>NW_026535805.1:51890000-61890000 GCF_028551555.1 Melozone crissalis
ATCCCCCCCGCTCCTTGATGGAGCCCCGCCGGGTGGGCTCAGATGGGGGCAATGGGGCTTTGTAAACAAATAGCTTTTTTTTTTTAATTTTTTTTTTAACCAGAAGCGCGAGTAAAAAAAGCAAAACCCAAAAAAAACCCCACCAAAACCAAAACAAAACACCAAAAACAACCAAAAAACCCCACCACCCAAACCAAAACAACAACAAACCAAACCACAACCCCCCCAAGCTCTCTCCTTCACGACAAACTAGGACATAAACTTCCCCCTCCTCCCGAGGCCCGACGCCCTCGGGAGCTGCCTCGGGGCGGGGGCGGGGGGAGGGCAGGCACGGTGGGAAGCGGGAAGGTGGCCCTGGCCGAGGCTTCCCGTGCAGGGAGGACACGAAGGGCCCGATCCTGGCCACCCCAAAGGAGCCAGGAGTGTGCAGGACCCGGCCCTAACCCCTTCGCCCCGCCAGGTCAGCAAAGAGCCGCTCCTCGCTGACGGTAACAGGGGATCAATGTTAAACCAGCGGCAGCCCAAGTCGCTGCGGCGGAGATTTTTCCACAGCCTGGTCCGTGCAGGGCTGGCCGGGAATGCGCCCCGCACTCCGCCGCCCCCTCGCCAGCCCGCTCGGTCCGCCCGAAAACGTCTTTTCTTATCTGTCAGCAATAATTAGATATCCTTGCAGTGACAGAGGGATGCAGGCACCAGCACTTTGTCTCGGGGGAAGGAATACGTGGGTATGCGCTCACACACAGAGGCACAAACAGAGAGCGCCAATTTTGCTGCTGCCTTTTTCTCCCCGTCTTTCCTTCCCCCCCCGCCTTCGTTCTTCCCCCTCCCCTTTTTGAGTCCCGAGGAGCGGCAGTGATGGGGCCCGGCGCTGCCCGTGGGTTCCCAGGGCTCCCGGAGCTCCCGCATCCGCTCCCCGGCGGCCCGGGCGGCTCCCCGCCCGCGGCGGGCACAGCCCCTGCGAAGGAATTCGGGAATTCGGGCACATCCCGGGCTGCCAGCACGGATCGCTGCTCCGCGGCCGCTCCTCTGTTCCTCCCTGCTCCTTTCCTCCCTTCCTTCTTTCCTTCCAGCGAGGAGTCGGCTTGCTGTCAGTGCCCGAGATTTTAGCGAAATTGTCAGGTGCGTGCGAGGAGAGGCTTTTAGGCGACAATTTTCAAGGCTGTCGAACAGAAAGGGATACATTTAGTTTCCTGCATGAAAATGAAGCCTCTCTCAAATCGATTTTTAGGGCAGGAACACGTTGGCTCTATGAAGCGATCTGGGGCAGTCATTTCGTCCCTCTCTGAGAGGCGAATTTCACGGCATTTCCGAACCCAGGGGCTGAAGTTAACAAATCCCCGGCTCTTTGCGATCACCCATGGGAGAAACGCTCCATATTTATTTCAACCCGTAATCTTTAAGCCCGTAGAATACCAACGCCTGCAGAAAATACTTTCCCCCCTGAGGAGTTTATTTACTTCAAATATTTTCAGCATAAACCTGTTCTTATCTCTTAGGGAGATAATTAATCAGAGAAAAGGGAGAGTTGCAATATACAAGATGGGTTGGGACGGAAAAAAATAAAATTAGAGATACATGAGGGACAAAATTGCTTTTTTTTCCCCTTATATCGGACACATGGTGGTTTTTTTTCTAAATATTCAGACGACACACAGGCACATAAAATATGTAATTGGCGCATAATGGAGCAGTACACAGGGGAAGACTAACAAAGTAGTCGCAGGCATGAAAATTGAAGTTGTGTGCCACAAAGACAGATCCTTCCATGGGGGAAGGGCTGAATGTGGCAAAATCATGTAAAATCTCCGTTCTCAGTAACATCTCGTTATTAGGAATGATGACTAAACCTCCAGGATTATTCTGGACTGTAAGTTATCAAGAGCCCACTAATTTCACATTAAAACCCATTGACTGCAACAGCGTGATTGAAGGGTTTTTAACAATTAACATAATCAGAAAATGAGCGGAGATAATTTTTATTCAACTCATTACTTTTTAATCATGTATTTCTTTTAATTAATATCTTCTCCGTGAAAATAACAAAAAGCCGAGTCCCAGAGCGGCCCCGGGCAGGGGAGGCGACCCCGGCGGCGGCGGCGGCGGGGCGGGCCGGGGGGCCGGGGGCGGCCGGGCCGGGAGAGCGGGGAGGGAGGGCGGCTTCGCTCCCAGAGCCGCCGCCGGGGCTGCAGCCGCGGCCGCTGCCCAAAACAACCCCATCCCATGCCAAAAACCCCCGGCTTGTAGGGGACTCTCGCACCCCCGCCCTCCCCAAGCCCCCTACCCACGGGGCGCGGGACAGCCTGGGGAATCCCGGGATCCTCCATGCAGCGCCGAGCGAGCTTTCCCCAGCGCCTGCCGCAGCCCTGCCCTGCCCAGGGGAAAAGGGTGGGAGGTTTTGGGGAGTGGGAGGCCGCCCCCGGCCCCGGCAGCGTCGCCTGTCCGGTCGCTGGTGCCAACAGGTCGCTGCAGCCGCTCAGCCCCGCTGCCCTCGGCGCCCGCCTCACCTGCGGCAGGGGCGGCGTGCCCGGCTCCCGTGGGCGCGGAGTGTGCGGGGGCCCGTGTGCCCCCGGGGTCTGCTGGCTGCCACCGGCTCCTGTCCTTGCCTCTGCTGGGCTGTGCAAGCCTGCCCTATGGCCACGTCAGGAGCTGTGAGTAAGGGAACACCTGGCTTGGGAAAAAAGCCCCAAATCTGCTCTCCGTGTTTCTGCGCTCCGAAGGAAAAAAAAAAAATAAATCGCAGCTGCTCTCCGGAGGTCTGCGTGGGAGTGAGCTCCGGGGGTTGCCCCAGCACTGTCCTCGCCGAGACAGGGCCGTGAGCAAGTGGAAGGGCGCACCTGAAGTCTGTCCATCCGTCTGCCCCCCGTCTGGACACTCATGTGTGCTCCCCGCACCGCCTGCCCCCCGGTGCCCCCAAGTGCGCGGGAGGGCTGCGGGGCAGAGCCCCACGGGCGGGGGCTCCACGCGGGACGCGGGGCCCGGCGGCTCGGCACCAGGACCCGGGCAGGGCACGGAGAGCTCCTGCTGCCGCAGGGCCCGGCTGCGGGACGGAGCTCTCACACAGCGCGGGGGCCGGCCCGGACCGTGCCGGGCACTCTCTGGGGTGTGTGGGTGTGTGGGGGTGTGTGTGTGTGTGGGTGTGTGTGTCTGTGTGTCTGTGTGTCTGTGTGTGTCTCTGTGTGTGTCTCTGTGTGTGTGTGTGTGTGTATGTGTGTGTGGCTCTGTGTGTGTGTGTGTCTGTGTGTCTGTGTGTCTGTGTGTGTCTGTGTGTGTGTCTCTGTGTGTGTGTGTGTGTATGTGTGTGTGGCTCTGTGTGTCTGTGTGTCTGTGTGTCTGTGTGTCTGTGTGTGTCTCTGTGTGCGTGTGTGTGTCTCTGTGTGTGTGTATGTGCGTGTGTGTGTCTCTGTGTGTGTGTATGTGTGTGTGTGTGTGTGTATTTGTGTCTGTGTGTGCCTGTATGTGTCCCTGCTTCCACTGCAGGTGAACATGCTGAAAATCCCGTGGGAAATTCCCGGGATAACCCGTTCCTTATTTTCTTAAAATCATTTGTGGACAAAGGTATGCAGGCTCTGAATAGCTGGAAGAGATGTTGGTTCGTGTAAGACACTCCCAGACATCCACAAACCCGTGCTGCTCTGAAAGGCTTGGCCAAGCTGCTGAAGAATTGACAGGTTCGTGTTGAATAACTAACTCCTCTCTTTCAAACACTTCAATTAATAGAAAGGTAAGAAAGTAAAATTCTATTCTTTTATAGATTCTCACAGCCTAACCTCTGCTCTGCCACTGAAACTTCCCTTCTTGAAAATTTACTTGGGGTCCCTTGCCCCTGGAAGGAGCCAGTGTAAATGTCCCCTTGAATATGGACTGGAGATAAATTCTGCCAGCCAGAGATTTCATGGTCATGGTGTGGCCAGGATGGCCAGGCTGCCCAGGCTGCCTGCACTGTCCCTGCAGTGAGGTTTGCACAGTCCCTCCTCGCAGAGAAAGATTGAGTACACAGTATTAGATCAGTTTTAAGGCTGGAAATGGGTTGTGGGTTTTTTATCTGTTGTTGTTGTTGGTTAGTTGTTTAGGTGTTTTTTGGGGGGAGGAGGAAGGGGGTGGAAGGACCATTTTTTAAAATAAAAACACTCAAAATGAACAAAATAATTTTGAAAAGAAGTTATTGGCAATAAAACATCCATAAATATTCTCCCAACACTTGAAGTTGCATCCAGTACATGTGATATTTACAACTGTGACAGTATTTGTTGGGTTTTTTCTTTTGTTTTCTTTAATATAAATTCTGTGTGAATCCTTGGAAGAAGGGAAGTGACTTTCAGGTCACAGCACCAAACTGGAAGTGAAACATGGTGATGAACACTGCAAGGTGTGAAGGCAACTGTTTACAAAATTTCCTCCAGTTTCAGCTGCCTGTAGCCTTTTGAAGAAATTGCCTGTTGGTGCCTGCCATCCATCTGGTACTCAGCATTATGTTTACAGCTTCTTAACCAAAGCACATGCCCTTTCTCACAGGCATACAACCGGGGTGAACTTTGTTGAACAGACTTGAAAATTCACAAATGGGAAAATTTGGCCCTTTATGGAAACCACAATGGATCAGAGCTGGTGACACGTCCCAGGTGGGAGCAGTGCTTGGCTCTTCCTCAGTTCCTCACATCTCAGAGCAGTGTGGCTGTAGCTGGCTGAGGCCCAGCAGCCACAGTGGATTTTCCCTCCACAGGTGTCTCTGCCAACCCTCTGCCAGAAGCCACCTTGTTGTTATAATAACCTAAAACTGTGCTGAATACTCTTTTTTGCCCCCTTTCTCAGAATTAACAGAGATGGGGAGTACTTCAGGTAAGGTTGCAATTCTGTAGGATAATAAATGCTTGCATTTTATAGATTACTGAAATAACCTGCCATGTTCATGCTATCTTCTATTAGCACTCATCTTGCTGTGATCCTTTACTCAGAGAAGAAAGGGAAACCTTTTCTAGAAAATTATATTAGTGAATAGATGATTTTCTACTACCACATGTAATAGGAAGTACCTAGGTACTGTTCAAAGAAGAGGTGTAAAGTAAAAACCTCACCGGGACAAATGTATATGGAGACACTTGTAAAAATACTCTTTCTCCCTTAGCTGATTACTTCAGATGTTCATGTCAGCTCTTGTAGCACTGCTTCAATCCTGGCCACATAAGTATGGGAAGGAAGGAGGGTGTCCTGCACTGGCTCATCCCAGAAGGGCTGAAGCACAAGGAGTGAAACTTGACAGGAGTACGAGTGGATCCAGTGTCTGTCAAAGCCCTGTCACTTTCCCTTATGAGGCAGGCTTTAGGCTTGTGCTTTGGGAACTTGTTGAAATTCAATGGAGATGTACGAGTAGCAGGAAACAATCTGTGCAAAAGGGAAGAACAGTTTTGGTTTGCTTCCTGCTTGAGGAGAGAGTGGGATGACACCACATTGACCCCAGGATAATTAGGAGCAAAACTTGGCTCACTGGGTATCTCTGAGCATGGACAGTCATCCACACTGCAGTGAGCTATAAAAAGAATATAGTTTTCATATTATTTGTGTTGATCAAGATGTTATTTGTGGTAATTTTGCTATTATGCTGCTTCTAATCTTTCTGCTAGGTTTAAAACATTGTCTTCAGATGTCTTTTTTCATACTTCATTTTTCTATACATTAGCTATTTCATCATTATCATCCTGTTTTACTGACATGAAAAATATCCAGTTTAACAGCTCCTCTTTCATTTCTTAACAAACTGCACAATTAAGACTTAATTAGATGCATATGAGTAAGAAAATGGCAATGCCACACAGGACCTTAAATGTGGTATCATTCAGTTGCTCAAGTGCAGAATCCTGGAAAATAAAATCCAAACAGAAAAAATCCCATCAACTTAGTTCTAGCTGTATCTTTACAGGCTGGCATGATTGCCACTGACAATTATTGTTTTTCTAGTCATTATTCTAAAAATACAATGTACCTATTTTTTTCCATTTTCCACAGTAAAAACTCTGACAGGTGCATGAAAATGACATTTCTCTGTGCAGTGGATTCATAGAGAGGATTATATGTAAACATTTAAGGTCTAAGCAAAGATCATACAGCACTACGTATTATTTTTGAAGCTATTATGCTGTTATATACCTACAGAAAAGAAAAAAAGCCCTCACACACAGAGGTAGGGTAGTTTTCTCTCTTCAGAAGTGTGCTGGTGCTAAATAAGGAAGAGGGGAAGCTGATGGATGGCCTGTCTTGGTGTTTTCTCTGTATTTGTTTGGAAATGGGAAATCTGCTGCTGGCTTTCTGGCTTACCATCACAGGGCACTTCAGTGCCTTCCAGAACCCCAGCCCCAGGGACAGGACAGCGTCCAGGGCTCCTCCACCCAGCTGGTTCCAGCTGAAGGTGGCTTGAGTGTCCACCACATGCTATGACAGGAGACTTCAGGAGCAGGCAGATATGGAAAATGAGTCCTGGGCAGGTCTCTGTGGACAGTGATAGAAAAATAACTGTTGGTCCTTTGAGGATGCCAAGTGCTTCTCCACAAGTGAACAATTGGCAAAAAGGAGGGAGAACTAGATAGCATCTAACCATAATCCTTACTCTGTCATGGAGGGGATTAGTAATTCTCCAAAATGAGAATGTGGTGATTTGGCTTAGGTGAGCTAAGAGCCGGTTTCATGATTTTCTGTGAAATTGCCCAAGACAAACACATTGAGTTGGACAGCCTGGCACCATAAACCCAGCCACAGCTCTTTGGAAAACTGGTGCTAGGAGTGTTCCCTTGTTTCATTTAGCAATTCAGAGAATGAACCAATTTGCAGAACATTCCTAAAAAAGCATTCTGTATGAGGCACTGATACACATTTTCTGTAAGTATAACATTGAAGAAGTTATAGTTGGTGATAGTTTCTTATCCTTACCCAGACAATGATGTTCCTGAGTGTGTCTTCACTTTTCCAGCATCTGATCTTCCCTGACTTCCAATTGGCTCATGCAACATTATTGGTCCTAAAAGCTCCAGGTAGGATTTGGCATCTGATTTGCAAAGACATGGACAGATTTTGGGAGTTTCTGAATTAAGGGCTGAAATGATTGTGAATCAACTGCTTTTTGTTTTCCTGACTTTTGAGTCCTATTGCTCATCCTTTGTGGTTCAGTGCAGGCGTGACTCTATCTTCTTGCCCTGAGTGAGAAGGTTTTCATATTCTTTGCAATCCACACAGAAAAATAATGCTCCAAATGGACAGTGCTAGCAAACACAGTGGCTCAGGCTGGTCAGAAATAGTACAGCTAGAAAAGTCTTTGTCAATCTATTTTAAACAAAGCTCACACAATCTTTTGAAAATAGAAATTGGCTCAGACCAACTCTACAGTATTGCCAGAGTGATTTTGACTTGCAACTAACAAAAAAATGCCTTAACATGCTGACAGTTCATTTAACATATTTATTTCCTCACAAGTTCTTTGCCAAGGGTGTGATGAAGATGTGTGTGTGCCCTTTATTAATAACATATGTGCTACTGTTTCCTGAACCACTTTCTGATTCTCTGTACAGTCTGGAAAACAGTAACTGAATCAAACGACCCTCAGTTAGGCTTTGGCATCAGTCACAACCAGGACATGAAGGAGCCGACAATGGCTCCATGAATTAGGAGGGACGTGCAGGGCTGTGATGGAGAGCAGGAGGAAAAGTTTCTGTAGACAAGGAATAGATATAATATACTGATTCTGTTTTCACGTTGAGCTTTGTAATCTTTGCAATGAAATCAGTCAAGACTAAAAAATATTTCCATTTCCACAATGCCAGAAACACCTCTCTGGACAACTCTCCCACCTCCCTGCTCTTACCAGCCCCTATTTCACTTGATGGGTAGTCTGTCTCCTGTGCAGCAATTTTGGCCTTGGAGGCAGAGCCCTTTTCCCCCTTTCTTTCTGCCTTTTTAGCTGCTGCCTGCCCCAGTCTCCCTTCCAGAGACCATTGCACTCCCCAGGCACCCAGCCTTCCAGTCACCCCCGACTCCTTTCACTCTTAGCCATCACTTAATTTTCTGGCACTGCTTTGACATTTATGGTCTGTTCCTCTTTTTCCAGACCTCTGGTGTAAATGTTTTATCCAAGCCATAATTCTTCAAAGATAACAAGAAAACTTGAAAAAAGAGATTGTTTTTCATCTCACAGTGACATAACTCAGGAGAAAGAGCACTGAAGGAAAGAGGGAGACTGACAGAGGGGAAAAACAGGTTCACACCTTCAAACTGTTCATTTTGCCTGGCTCACACTGCCATCTCCTCAGATCCAGCAAGATGGCATAGGAAATCGATACTCATTTTCTGTGCTCTGTTTCTGCACTTTAAAGGTAAGATTTTTTCCTTCTGTGGAATGATGCTCTTGCCTGTAGTCAGGGGAGGCATTGAAACACTTGGATGTGTTTTCAAGAATAATTGGGTGTACCCACACAAGACTTCTGATATTCTTGAATATTTCTGAGATTTGCTGGCCAAGGCCGAATCCTGCTTGGGAGGAACAACCCCTTTGATGAGGTCGAGCAGAAAGGTAATGGTGCAAAGTCTACAACAAAATTAACTGAATGAGCTTGACAGCCGAGTTCTCAGTGCAAATGCCTGTTTCTGTTGGTAACCAAATTTATCTATTATCAGAGAAGGGGACCACGCCTTCTTTAAGCCTAGATCTGAACCACAGCTGAAAAAGTTAGTGACTTTTTATTTTTTGCTTTGTAGTGTCATGTTTATTTTGGATAAGAAGGAGAAGCACTTAGTGACCAGACATCTTCCTTATTCGTCTGCAGCAACTGGTTACACCTCAGAGATCTCGTCTGAAACTCTTGAGCCTTTTTTTTTCTTCTTTATTCTCTCCCTTCTGTTTTTCAAATTTTTTCTTTCTCCCATTTCCCTTTCTTTTTTTCTGTCTCCACACTCCCCGAGTCTAGTTTTCGCACGGAGGAAGAACACATTATCTCACAGGAGAATAATTATTAAAGTCTCTTAAGACGTGGGAAAGCGCATCCCCCCTGACCCGCGAGATCCAGGTGCAGCTCTGTCCGCAGCCGGTCCCTCCCGGTGCCCGCAGATCCACGCAGGGACAATCCCGGGGAGGATGCCGAGAGCATCCTGCCCTGGCCTGGGGCGTGTTTGCATCGCTCCCGTGGGCTGCAGCCGCTGTCGGGGCGGTGCGGGACAGGCCCAGTCCCTTTGCAGCCCCCGCGGCCCCTCGGTGGGGCGATGCGCGGGAGTGATGCTGCCCTCTCCCGGGGGATGCGGACAGCCCGGCCCTGCCGCCCCGCCCGGCCCGGCCCGGGCACCCCCTCTGCAGGGACACCGCTCTGCAGGGACACCCCTTCTGCAGGGACACCGCTCTGCAGGGACACTGCTCTGCAGGGACACCGCTCTGCAGGGACACCCCTTCTGCAGGGACACCGCTCTGCAGGGACACCGCTCTGCGGGGACACCCCTTCTGCAGGGACACCGCTCTGCAGGGACACTGCTCTGCAGGGACACCTCTCTGCAGGGACACCCCTTCTGCAGGGACGCCCTTTCTGCAGGGACACCGCTCTGCAGGGACACCCTGCTTGGCATGGACACCCGCTCTGCAGGGACACCCCTTCTGTAGGAACACCCTGTTCTGCAGGGACACCTCCGCTCTGCAGGAACACCCCTGTCCCGGCTCGGGCAAACGGGGCTCTCTGGTCTCCGGCTGGCCCGAGGGCGGTTTAGGGACGGCAGGCAGCCCCTGTCCCCGTGTCAGGGCTGCGGGCCCGGCTTGGTTCAGGGTTTCTCGGTTTCTCGGTGTTTTGGCCGCACCTCTGCTTGGGAGCCGCGGAAGGGTGACAATCTTCTGGTGCCGGGGCCACCTGGGCACACGCGTCCTGCTCAGCAGCCTCAGGGTTCCGCTGCTGGATGCGGTTCCCGAACAAGCAGGCGCTGTGCGGGAAGGGATTGTCTGGCCTTGGAAAAAACCCCGGTGGGACTTGCCTTGAGTCTGAGCAGCAAGGCTCGGAAAGGTCCGGCACCCGAACCAGGGCCCTTGCCCGGGTCATTTGCATGTACAGAGAGCGTGGTACGTGTTTGACCACACTGCCGCATTTATCTGTGTCCCACTCACGACGTGGTTTTCCTTTGTTTCATTCATTGCTTTAAAAGCATTCATTGCTTCAGAGCTGAGGCATTGAGGACACTCAGAGAAGGACAACTCTCTGTTGTGTGCTCCTTGCCTGTTGATAAGCATCTGTACCACCACCTTTACTTCTGTGTGTTCACAAACCTGTTTTGGACATTTCCACGCCGTGACGTTTGCTGCACGGCTGGCACAAGGCAGCACCAGGTGACACGGTGCTGGCGGAGCTGGGTACACCTGGCTGCTCTGGGAGCCACTTCCAACTGTCCTGAGCTCCCAGCAGCTGCCAAAACTGCCACAGCACTGACACTGCCGGCCAGCCCCGTGTCCCATCACTGCTGCCACTGAATTGGCTGCAAAAACCCGGATGGGGCCATTCCTGCTTGGCTCTGTTATTCCCAAAGGCACCATGCTATGGAATTGCAGGGCTCCCCTTCATCTCTGTGATGTGTGTCTTACCAAAGCGCTACAAACCCCAGCCTCGGGGAGCAGCCCATGGAAGAGGCTGAGAAGGAGCGGGCACGGGGTCAGGTCCCGCCAGGCAGAGCAATGGGATAGCCCGGCACCTCATCCCTGGGAGGGGCTGCCCACTGCTCGGCTCACCCCTCGCTCCGAGAAGCGTTTTCCTTTGGTGGCTGTGGTTTTATTCAGAGTCTGCCACGGGGAAGTTTGGAGCCAGGTACCAACGAAGGTGTCCAGCTTCAGGTAAATCGCGGGAAATGCTTCGTTTGCAGGAAGTTGCTGTTTATTTCTCCATCACAATTTCTTTCTCTGTTTGGGGGGATTTTTTCCTCTAAAATTGTTGCTGTATTTGAGCATATTTTAAAGTCACTTCCCACACGACAGATACTCTTAAAATCTCTTCTCGGGTGAAGAGAGCACCTGGAAGAAAGGCACGGCACAGAAACCGCGGGGCAGGATGCGTCCGAAGCAGGTCCGTGCCGCGGGCACAAGCACAGCTCGCACACTCTCCCGGCCCTCGGGACACACCAGCGCCGTGTCCCGGGATGGACCCCGACATGGACTCAGGGTTGAGTCCTCGGAAAAGGACTCCGGGATGGCACTCCGGGATAAATAAGTCCCCGGGATGAGTCCCCGGGATGGACTCCGGGATGAGCTCCCGCCCCCCGGGACCTCCCGTGTCGGCCCCGCCTCTTTCCCCGCCCCTTTCCCCGCCCCACCTCTCATCGGCCAATCAGCGGCGGCGCCCCGGGGCGAGGGCCGGCTCTTTCCCGGCGCGGCGCTTCCGGTTCCTCGGCGCGGCCGCCATGGCGCCGCCGCGATGTCTGTGCCGGGCGCCGCTGCCGGCGCTGGCGCTCGCCCTGCTCGGCCTTGCCGCCGCCGCGGGGCCGCGCCAGACCCCGGCGCTGGAGCTGGCGCAGGAGCTGGCGGACGAGCTGTGGAGCGCGGGGCTGCCCGGCGACCTGCCCGAGCTGGAGCCTGAGTGCCGCAGCCTGCTGGCCGCCTTCGCGGAGGGCAGCGCGGCGCTGACGGGCTGCCTGGGCCAGCGCGCCCGCCCGGTGCGGCTGTGCCAGGGCTGCCACGGCTCCTACCGCCGCCTGCTCGCACAGTACGGCAGCATCGCCCGCGCCGTCGGGGTGCGTCCGTGGGGCCGGACGGGGGAGGGTGCGTGGCTGCCGGGGCGGGCTCGGGGCCTGGCCCCTCTCCTTGAGGCTTCCAGGCCTGTGAGTTGGGTGCCGGAGCACGTCGGGTGGGATCCCCGGGCAGGCAGGCTGAGAGCCTCGCTGGGGTGTGCGCAGGGCGGCTCGGCAGAGGCTGGGGGTGTTGGGGAAGCGCCGGTGCCAGGGCCGGCCCCTCCTGCTGCTGTGCTATGGCACGGTCCGTGCCGCCCGCCCCCGGCGTGGCTCGGGGCAAGCGGCTCCACCTGCGGAGAAAGCCGTGCGAGTGGAAAAACTTGAGCTGTTCTTGCTGATGGAGCAGTGCCCTGGCTCGCAGGTTGTATGAGCACTAATGGGGAGCACTGCTAGAGCTCGGCTGCCTGGCACTTCCCAGAAAATTGGTGGTCTGTGAAGCTGTGGCGAGTGGGACACATCGTCTTGTGAGGAGCCGTGTCACGGGGTTCTTGCCTCCAAAGCTGATGGGAGAGTGTGTAGAAAGCATGAGCACTGGCAGGGTCAGTGCACCTTACTGCTGGGAGAACTTTGACTGAAGCTGGGTCTTCTGTTTACATCCTCCATGGAGTTGATCCAATTGTAAAAGTTAGTTCCTTGGGTAGTGTGAGGATGACATTAGTGAATCAGACGAAAGGGCCTTTGTTCTGTGATGATGGCTAAAAGTGGGTGCCCTGGTAAGAGAACGGACAGAGAGCAAGTTTATAGGAGTATGTACCCTGGATCCTACTTTCAGCCTTGGGATTTCTGAATTCCAAGATTTAGAATTGCCATTGATGAAAAAAATCCGTTGCTCTTTAAGCCCAGGTGATAAATAGGTGCCACAGTGGCCTGTGAACCATTTCAGTGCGCAGTTTCCTGTCATTAGAGAAGTATCAATGCTGCTTTTGGGTAGTTTTGGCTTGTTTTCCTATTTCCCCTCAACACCCCAGTGCTTATATTGCAAGAGTGTGTGCATATTCCTTTGGTAATTGTCCTCTCCAGGGCAAATATGTAGCCAGTGGTCTCTTGATTTAGTTTGCAAACTTGAGGTCTATTTGTTTCTTTTATGGAAGCTGTTTCGTACCAGTGACTAGGTGGTGTGAAAGTGAGAAATTGAATGTGTAATTCTCCTGGGGACTTTTACCATGATATTTTGGCTAGGCTTAAGTAGCCATATGTATTGTGGTACTTAGAATATGTATGAACTCGTTGCAGCTTCTGTGCTTGAGTACTAGCAGCCTGGGAGGACTTGTCCACTCTGTGGCGTGGAAGGCACTTCTGTTGGCTTTCCTTCTGTGTGTGGACTAACTAACTAGGTAAATAAAGGAGCTGGCCTCTTGCAACCTCAGTCCCTGATTACAATTAATTAATCAGGTGTCTGATGTTTCTATCTTAACAGTGGTAAAGAGTGCAGTGTGACAGGAGCAGCCAGTTGGAGTTTTGGACAGCTCTGAAATATAAAATCCTCCTCACCAGGCTAATTAAAAATCAATTAGGCAAACTTTATTTAAGGAATTATTTAGGTCTGTGTGATTCAGTATTGGTGAAGTGCTTTTTCCTACTTGTGAGCCCAGGTGGCAAGGAAGCTTCACAGCCTTTGTGAAGCAACCAGAGTTTCCTGCATAAACAACATTCTTGCATATCTGTAATTTAGTAGAAATGAAAGCGGGCAAGTGTGGGAGTTACCAGATGTGGCAATATTTGACTTCTGCAATTGAGCCTCCAGGGAAAGTTCTTATTTAACCTCCCCTCCCCATTTTAACTAAGTGAGGCAGAAACTGGATCTCTTGTAAAGCACTGTAAGGAGCAAGTTTCTCATTAAAGAGATTATTTTTTTCTGTGCCCCACATCACTCATCAAAGAGGCTTTTGACAGCTTTGGCAATTTTGAGAAGTGCTTAAGTCAATTTAGCAGCCAGACACCAGGAGCTAGAGCACAGGAGTCAGCTGACTGGAGGTCATGGTTCTGTATCTGAATTCTGGTTAGAATATTTCCTGTTTGTTCTGCAACTGCTTTTACAGTCACTGTGTGTTTTTTATGATCTTGGTCCAGAGAATAAGTTGTGGTAAGAGTTGTGGCAGAGCCTGCTTTGAGGATGGAGGTGGATTGAATGGCTCACTAAGACAGATGAGCTTGGTAGCTGTCTGGGGAGGTGAGAGCTTGGCCTGGGCATGTGCTTGGGTGAGTGAGCACAGGCACTGCTCCACAGAGGGCTCTGTTCCTGGTGATGCTGCACTGGAGGAAGTTTGCTGCTCATAGAGTACATTGGTGCAGCAGTTTTGGAGGCTGTTTCTGTTTGGGTTTGGTTTGTTTGAGACCAGTCCACTGGTACAGCTCCCTCAACTGTTCCTTTTGTCTAATGAGAATGACCCTGTCCTCTCTGACTGCACATGCCTTGAGCTGGTCCCCGGGCCGTGGCCCAGGAATGGATGAACATGAGCCACCTGGCAGAGAAGGTCCTGTCTGGTCTGTGTGCTTGGTTTTTCTTTTCTTTTCTTTTTGCCATATTTTTTTGCCATATTTTTTTGACTGACTTGCATGTGGCTCTAGTAGACCTGCAGAGATTGTGTGCTGTAAGCTGTGTTGCTCACAGTATGAATTGGAGAATCAAAAGACTTTTGTTTTATCACTTCTGCTCTGCCTTTTCCAGAAATATCCATGTGATCTGTTGTGATTGTTTTAGATGTGTTTGTGTAAAATACATTTCAAAAATTCTCCTTTTGTATTTTTAACACTTCTTCACTTCCTTTTTTGTTTCCTTTTATTTCTAGAATTCCTCTGAGAGCCACAATTGTGCCAAAAGCATCTTGACCTCAGACAGGCTGCAGATAGTTGTGACCCTTTCGGAGTTCTTCAATGAAACCTGGGAGGCAGCCAACTGCGCAAGTACGTGACTCATTCTGTAGCTCTCATGCTACTGTGGTGATGTAGCCCCTGAAATTTGCACAGATCAGAATTGTGTGTGTTTGTTTGAATACAGCCAGTAGATAACACAAATCCTGAGCTATAGCCACTCCAAGAGTGTTTTCTTTTGTAAAGGCCAAAATCTGAGGGCAGTAGTCCATCAGAAAACTACTGATGGTGCTTAGTACTTTCAGGAGAATTTCCTAGGATGCTGGCTTGCTTTCACAGTGCTGTTGCTGAACTCCTAAATTCCTCAAATAATGTTGTTTTTAAAGGTCTGGCTGATTAGGGCACCTGAAGTGGGGTAGGATGGATGGAAGCAGTAACAGGGTTGAGCCCATGACTAGAAGAAAAGCCCCAGAGTCTCTGTCAAATCTGGTAAAAAGCTCAGCTCTTTTCTTAAAGAATAATAATTACACTGTGATTTCTACTATTGTGTTCATGGTCTAGCTGTTTCCTGGGTGCTCTCCATTTCATCTCTGCTGCTGGTGCTTTTGCTTCCACAAAATGGCTGTTACTGTTGCTGGGCAAAGCCAGATTTGTAGGCTGGGAAATAAAAGTAATGTCTTGTTTTATCTCGAAGTCCAAAGATAATTCAGTCCCCCTCTTCAGAAAGCTCTTGATGATAGTCTTCATCTTTCACTTAATCAAGGCCAATTAATTCTGAAATGTGTTCTTGATGGAAGCGTTAGGTCAGCAGGTCTGAGATATCAGTGGCAGGCAGATAAGGAAACTGCAGTGTTGACTAGACTCATCCTTTATAGCTGAGAGCTCTTTTTGCAGGAGTGGAGTGTCTGGGGCTTGCTGGCTGTGGAAATGTTAGAAATTAAAATATCCCAATGTTTTTCTTTCTTTTCAACAGATTGTTTAAAGAATAACAGTGAGGGATTATCAAATTCTACAGAAGAATTCCTGGATTTATTCAATAAATCTCTGACATGTTTTGAACATAATCTTCAGGTATCTTATGCTGTGTATTTAAGAGAAGCACTAAATCCTCTAACTGCTACTGAAATTTTATTTATGCTGAATAAACTGCAGATGCAGACTAGGCAAATAAAGTGCTGCTGAGTTTGTGAATTGTAGGCAGATAAATCCATGATCGGTAAAATGCAGTTGTTTACAGACTCAGTGCCTGAAATTAATTCTAATTGATACTCACCTTGACTTCATTTTGTCTGTAATTGCAATGCTACTTCACATCAAAATTTCTGAATTCACAGTAGTTGATAATTACATAGTAAAAACCAGCATGTCTGCATGCTCTTGCTTTGTAGAATTGTTGTCTTTTTTATGTAGAAATTCAGTCTCTAAATAGCCTTTTGATAATATGGACTAGCTCAGGAGGACTAGGCACCTTTAATTCTTGTAGCATTTCTTTTGACTGTTAAAATTACTCATAGTTAGAGGTTGGCCATATTGCAAAGACAACTTCCTTGGTGAAATAAATGTGGTAATTGTCTTCAGAGAAAATGCCCTATATAGCTTAAGAAACTGCATATTCTGTTTCAGTCCGGAGCTGAACGGATTTCAGGATCATCCAGAAGTAAAATAGGTTTACTTCAGTGGGCATGGGATAATCTTTGGGGAAACTATCTGCTTCTTTATTAATGCTTTCTAAGAAATGTGCCTTTATAGGCCTTGGTCAGGAGCAGTGTGGACTGGCTTATTGAAAACTTCAAGTGATTAAACTAGAGCTTAACCCAGTGGTCAGTGGGTAGCTGGTACAGCCATTACTGGGTTGAAATATCTTCAGAGACTGTAGTTTTCTTTTCAAGTGTCCTGTATTGCATTCATGGAGTGCTGAAGGCCACAGATGGAAATGATCGCTTGGTATGGCACGATCTGTCTCTGTCAATGTCAGCAGTAACAAATTGAACCAATTTTTTTTTTAATGCTTTAAACTGTCATTCATTCAGAGTTTTATAACCCCAGGGGCAAGGCATCGATCTGTCACCAAATAACTACACAGAAGTGTGCAAAAACTGCAACGAAACCTACACGAAATTGAATGACCTGTATAACCACCTGCAGAGGCTGAACAGGCAAGGTGGTGAATCTGCTCACTCTGCACACTTGTGTATTGACGTGGAAGATGCAGTAAGTGTTTGCTAATGCACTTTATTCATCTGAGCCATTTGTGCTTTTCATACTAGGATTGCTTTTTCCTTTGGGCAGGGAGCAGTGCCTTTGGCAGGCCAGTGTCCCGTGGTGGGAGGTGCTTGGTGGGGCTGTCCTGTGAGGTCCTGTCCTTGGGCAGTGCCACAGGAGTGTGACTGAAGCTACTGATCTCCTGAACCCATCCCATTTGAGTAGCTGCACTTTCATTTCTTTTTACTGTGAAGGGGATGGATTTTAAAAAATAAATCTCTTAATCTGGCTTTTAATGTGAGGCTTTACTGCTATTGTTCTAGCTGGTGTGTTAATTGAATCCTTATTACAGCAGCTGTTTCTAGGCATCCTCAGCATTGACAACACATGTTTGGAAAAAGCTTTGGTATATTGTGGGGTTGCAGTGGCTGGGCTGGAGGAATGCTCCTCAAAAGTATGGGATTAGCCCTGTCCTCACAGATTATCAGTGAGCTCTTGAGAAACAGGCATGCAGCAGTGTTGACATGTGTCTGAGTACAGTTATGTTTTTGAAGCTTGTAGAAGTTTTGATGTGAAATCTTGGCTCCATCTAAATAGTTTGTTTCAACTTTTCCAGGTATTTGCTTGCTTTTGGGAGATCTGTTCAAGTGCAATTTTCTGAGGTGGCACTTGAACACTTGCGTGTCTTGAGGCCTGAGTGTTTGCATGTGCTTGCTTTCATGGTTTGCTTCTGTTTTCCTTTTAGATGAACATCACTCGGAAGCTTTGGAGCAGGACTTTCAACTGTTCTCTTCCCTGCAGTGATACAGTCCCAGTGATTGCAGTTTCATCCTTTATCCTCTTCCTACCGATTGTTTTTTATCTTAGTAGCTTCCTTCACTCGAAGCAGAAGAAACGGATACTCATTTTGCGTAAGTGGTGGTGTTGGCATTTCTCTGTTGGATTGGGAGGTGCCAGGGATTTGCTTGGCTCTTGTGGGAGAGGAGGCCCAGCCAGATCTGCCTGCAGCTGTGCTGACGGCGCTAATAGCAACTATTAGTCTGCTGCTGTCCCCTGAAGAAGGGTAGGAAAGAGCTTCAGCCATATCTTTTCATTAAAGTTTCTGGATGGGAACAGAAAGCTGTTTGCAAGTCTGTGTCGGATAAATAGAGGGAGTGGAGAGACTAGTTTTGTGGAATTCTTTGTGTTTAATTTTCATATAATTTTTCCCTTTCTAGCCAAGCGCATCCAGTCAAATGCCAATCTTGTGAACATCCAAGAAAAATACAGCTGAGCTGCAAAACAAAACCTGAGAGCTGCTGCTGGTATACAGTGGGTACAATTGTGTTGGAATGAGGCCGGCACAAAAGAGGAGTTAATTATGGTTTAGTGTAATGATACAGAGCAACACAAGTTAAACAAAATGCTGTCTGACTTCTAAGCAAGGATATTAACAAACATGACAAGGCAGGGCTGTGTGACACTGTATGGACTCTGGTTTTGAAAAATCTGTGGTTTTTTCTTTCAGTCTCAGGCTGAAGCTGTGTTTTTCTGTTCCTAAGCTTTTGTACTTCACATCGGTAGAATAGCTACACTTTCCTTGCATGGTATTTTCCTATATTTGTTTCACAAAAACCTGAGATTTTGAATCTTTTTGAGGTGATTTTGATAGACAAAATTTCAAATAATGTTTTATGTTTCTGCTTGAAATATTACTTTTAATTCCACATAATATTCAGACTTGGGATGGAAGGAACCCTTCAGAAAAGTTCCTATCTGTCCTGTACCACTGAAAAGTCATGCTGCTGGCATCTGTTAAAAAAGAGGCACGAAATACGCAGAGAAAGTGGCAATATATAGGATCTAAAATGGCAACAAAAGCAGCACAACTGCCAGTGCTGGACTTGAATAGTAATTATTGATGGCTACAGTATTCTGTTTTCTCTGAAACTGGTGGCATATTTAGTCTTTTGCACACTTTAACCACTAAAATTGTTGCTTTTCAAATCTTACATTTGCAGAAGCTAATTTTACATACCTGCTTGGGTAGCAAGGTTTCTCTCTCTGTTTATTATGCCATTTCCTTTCCTTTTTAATTCTAATGTTGTAGTGGTTTTTTGTTTTGTAGAGGAGAAGTGAGGTAAAGTCGAGTCACTGGAAATGCTGGATTTACTGGTCTAGAGCTTGCTATGGCTTAAGACAGAGGTGTTTACAGGAACTTTGTCAGGTAAAAGTTGTTTTTTCTAGGTAATCTGTTTTAGCAGTGAGTGAACCAGTGGGTTCTCTTACTCAAAAACTGTTCTGAAGAACATGAATATACTGTGTTGGGAATTGGTGACTTTCAAGAAATAGTTTTAAAATAATACTCCCGTGAAATAGATGGATGTAAACAAATTCCAACTTGGAGAACTCCAAAGTGGATGGAGAAATTTGTGCAATAACTGCAGGGATGGGTGGTGCTGCTGTCAGCACCAAATTGTGGGCACAATTTGATGGCTGCAGCAATAGTGGCAGTTCAGTTTGTTTGTTGTATTTCTGATTTGGGAGAGTGGTAGTGTTTAAATTATTTATAGCTGTACCTGAGGTTAATGAATGCCAGAGCCTTTGCTCCAATTTTTCAAAGTATTTTCTAACCTGGATATAAAAAAGAATGGGCATTACAGCAAAAAAAAAAAAAAAATTTCTTTTGGAATCTGTGCCTGATGTCTGTCAAAATGTCCTATGAAGTGGTTGTATTTGATTTGCCTTGGAGCCTATAATGTTGAATTTTTCCTTTGCACTAAGGCTCAAATAAATATATAACAGTGTAACCAAAGCTCTTCAAATAATTTGTTTTATTTTTTTTTAATTTGTTCTTTTTCTTCTGTTAGGACATGCTGTTGGTTTTGAAGTCAAGTTTAACAAGTTTATTAAGCAGTACATTTAATAATAAGTAAAATACTGTGTTAGTAACTGGTCCCACCCATATGATTGCCTTTTTGTGTTTGATCAGAAAGCAGTATCTGTCTTCCTCTGTGTAACATGTGAACTACTATCAGCAGTCGCTTTGTTTTAGGTAGTTTACAGCATCGATACAAAACTGTGTTTCTCTTGTGTAACAGTACCTTCATTTGGCTGGGAGAGGCATGCTGCCTTTTAAGAAAAAAAAAGTATTTTTTATATCTATTATTCTTAAACTTCAATTTTGTGGTACTTACTCAGCTGCCTGCTCTAATAGCATTACATTGATTTGGGACATCATATGATTGAGAGCTGTTCAAAGGAATCTTTCATTCGTGCAGATAAAGCCAGTTTGTATGTGCAGCATTTCAGAATGACAGCTTTTATACTGTAAGCGGTGGCTTTTTGAGCACATTCATGTTAAGTAGGTCTGAAAGTCGTTACTTTTGGATATGGTGGTTAAGCACTTTAAAAAAATCAGCTTTTCTTATTTTCCTGGCTCCTAAGCCAAACGGAAATACTCATGTGACTTTTGTTTTTGATTTTAAAGCAGCAGCAAAGTTTACACTTGAGATTTTTAATGTTAAATCTACTATCTTCTTTTTTTTTTCTTCCCCCCTGCCTTTCTACTGTAAACTTTCTTTACACAGTGTTATATTTTTGGTAGGCTATTTCATATATAAATTGATTGAATTCTCTTTATACTCTATTTGCTAGAGAAATGTGGAAGCAAACAGACTTTTGAAAGAGAAATAGAATTCTTTTTGCTGCTAGTCTTTCATATTTTGTTTTTTGGTTTGTTTTTTTTTTTCCTTTTTGGTGTTATATGTATTAAAAAGCATAGACTTTGAAACTTTGACATACTGTTGTTTGTATTTTTTTTTTTTGGTGGAAATAAAGATTTCTTACTGTGGGGGGTAGCACTTTGATTCTTATTTATACTTACTAGGAAACGCCAAAACGTGCAAAGTCAGCTCGAATAAAGATTGTCACTAAACAGTGAACAGCGTGGTTACTTAATTGCTTCATCTGTAGTTTATACTCCTCCTGTTCTGGGTTTGTGTTCAGGAGCACCTGCTTATTATTCTTCATTATGCTGTTTGTAGGACAGCAGCACCAGAGAGGTTTTTTCAAAGCAGTGCTGTGCTGAGTTAGAGAACGGCCGCTGCTGTTGGGTGGAGTGTCAGCTCTGTCCGAGCCTCCTGCAGTCCATGCGAGGCTCGTGTTAGCTGTGTCTGGGTTCCACGGGTGGGTGTGCAGCACTGAGGCAGCTGGGGGTACCCTGCTGTCCTGGTGGGGAGGCTTTTGGTTGCCTGCAGCAGCCCCTTGGAGCTTCAGCAGGCACCGTGTTGGCTCGCTGCTGGGCTGCAGGGCTTGAAAAGCAGCAGCACAGTGCCTCGCCATGGAGAGAGAGAGTCGGGTGTCTCGCTGGCGGCAGGAGCCTTGTGCTCCAGTGCTGCGATTTGTAAAGGCACGTTTTAGTCTTGTCCCTTGCAAGGGACGGCCAGGAAGGTGGGGGAGCTGCAATGTCGGTGTGGTTGTAGCTGCCTGTATGCTCGGGAGAGGAGCTTGAAAGGGAATCTGCACAGGAGAGAGCAAGTGGGAGGAGTAGAGGATTTCATTGATGAGTGGAGCAGAGGTTCAGAAATGAGGGTCTGTAAACACACAGGGGAGGTTGCTAAAGTGCACAGGTGATTGAAAGATGCTGAGAAAAGAGGGTATGAATGGGACCTTGATGGCAGCTGAGCTGGAAGGGGGAGCTCTGGCCTCTTGGTCAAAGTGGGGCTGGAGATGGCTGCATGCAGTGCAGCTGGGCTTGAGCTCTGGGCTGGGGGGCCTGCACAGGTCAGAACTGGGAGTGAGGAGCAGGATGACAGCAGAAACTTGCTTCTGAGTTAAAAGCAACTGCCTTCTTCTGGGAAGGTACCTGGATTGTGTGATGGTGTCGAAATAATCCTAGTTCAAAGGTTATTTAAAGCTCCTGTTCTGTTTTGAGGTGAATGAGGACTCCTGTTTAACGTTAAACAAGGGACATTAAAAAAACCCAAACAGAGGGGGGTGTTCTTGTTTTTTTTTTTTTTTTTTTGTGTAATGGCTGCTTTCTGCATCTTCATTAAATGTCTGCTATAATCACAAAATGGCTTCACTTTCCTAATGTTTGTTTCTGGGGCTTTCTGCCCAGTTAATCAAGTACTGTCAAATCTTGTGTTTTTGCTAATTTCTACCTTAGTTTTCATGCCCTGAATATAGAGTTCCTCTGGAATGATAAGCTGTGTGATTAGCAAAATCACTGTACTCCTAATCAGAATGTATGGGTAACTTATCAATTTTTGTTCATATTTCATTGTGAATTTTTCCTCTGGGACTGATGTAAGCATTTTTAGCCTGACCTTCATTAAGCTTGTTCAGGATGAGCATTCTGTATCTTTGCCAGAGTGAAAAGTTACATTGGAAGAGCGAAGCCAGTAAATTCTGCAAGACTTCTCTGGAGTGTTGCTTCTCCCAGCATTGTGATGGGCGTTGCTACTTGCTGGAGGCAGCCTGGGTGATTTATGTGCCTTGTGTTGTGCTGAGAGTTGAAGTGCAGTTTCTGTCTTGGAGATCCTAACCTAATCTAAGACAAAAATAACATGGAAAGGAAGAGGACAGGTGATGTGATCAGTGACCACCATCAGGTGTGTGATAGCTGTATCAAACACCTGCCCTTGGAAGAGGTTGCTGGCATCTTTGCTGGCCTTTCAAGTGTTCCTGGCATGGTCTGTACCCTGGACTGGGTGTGGGCTTGGGGAGCTGTCAGAACAGCATCTTCTTCTGTGATGGCAGCAGCTTCAATGCTGTGCTCTGCTGGAAAGTTGGTGCTGCTCCAAACTGGTTTCCTCCTGCATCTGCTCTGAACTGTGGCAAGGACGGTGCCAGGGAACTGGTGCTATGGGGAGGAAATACGGGGATACTCCAGAGTACGGATTTGAAAGGAGCCTGTTGCTTGAAATATGAGCTAGGTTTGGGCTTTTTCACTTCTGTGCATCCTGTTTGCAAAGGGGATTGAGCAGAATAGGGCTGACTGAGCACAAAGACAGCAGGGACACTGCTTCAATGTTTTGCCATGTCAGAGGCAAAATTGTGTCAAGTAAATGTTAATTATTTTTTAACAATATCTTAATTAGCTGTGGCAGAAATAAGTTAAATAGTTGCACAAGCTCTAATCTTCCTCTGCTCTCATCTGAGGTGAAAATAATGGAATTTTTTTTTCCAAATAATTATTAAAAGAAAGATACTCGCTAGTAGCTCAGTTGAATTTTTAACTTTTAATACTGAAAATTCTCCTCTGGTGCCAGCACAGTAAGTATCATGGATTGCTGCAATTAAACCAGTGCATTAAGTTATTCATAATACTCTTTCTGGGCAGTGTTCCCACCTGCTTAATCTGTGCTATACAAGCATTTATTAGAACTGACTGTTGAAAAACGCCAAGCTAAATCGGACACTAAAAAAAAAAAATTGGAAAATCAATATGATGCCCTAAACTGGTTTAATGTGTCTTTCCTCTTCAATAATCCTGCACGTTTCTGATTTATTTGCTGTAATGAACATGCCATTCAACCGAAACAAGATTAGCTGCTTAAACCGCCGCATTAAGCACGGAGCAACCTTAATGCTGCTTTATATTTCATTGTAATGCTCAGCACTTACAGTGGTGTGACTTTCTCTCCTCTGCAACAACGAGTTTGTGTGAGAGTCACAGAAGGCTTCCCAAATGGGGTATGGTTAAAGCATTTCAAAAGGTAAATAGGGTTAGAGAGTTGTAATGTGGCACCTCCTTCATCCAAAACTGAGTGGAACCAAACTGGTAAGCAGGATTAATGCAAAAATTTATACTCACTTCAGGATTTTTCTGGGGTTAACCACCAAATAAATGGCTTATGTCAAACTGATCTAGGTTAAGACAGAGAGAACAACCACTGGCAATCAGAATCTTCCTTTGGACTTCGTTCAAAAACCTTTTTTCAAGCATTTCAAAGAATAGCAATTTACTGTGCTGCATCAAAAAACAGACTGCAAGGGGCAGGCATCTTGGCTTTGCAAGGAAGAGTCCCAGGATAGATGTGGTAAAGACAGAAGGTTTTCAGAGGAGTCTGTAGAAGGAGACAGGGAAGTAAGAGCACAGGTATTCACACCTGTCCAGTATTGTGTAATGTATTATAGAAAGTCTGTTCTTGTGCATAATACTGGGCAGGTCTGCGAAGTTTAAGCTCTCCAGTTTCCAGATAAAACTGTGTTCTCTTCCTGCTATAGTGGCAAACTTCAACTGGGTTTTCATTACTGTTTTGTTCTTTCCCTCTGTCATGAAAATGCTGTTTTAGATAATTACCTTCCCTTCTAGTTGATTAAGAAGCAAGTTGTATTTGCTGGGGCATCTGTATATTCTCCATAGTTCTCAAAACTGCAATGAATTTTCTGTTTGCAGTACAATGTTATGTTTCTTTTTTTTTGGAAGATTATGATGAGTTGCCCACATGTTTCAGCAGCTTTCTGGGGTCTTGAAGTCAAATTTAGGATTTTTAACCCAGAGAAATGTGGTTCAAGGTATTGCAGATGTGTGCTGAGTTGAGAGCAATTATCTAAACATGTAGAAATTACCAAAATATATAGTGCATTTGCACTGTGCTGGAGCAGGTTTTCAAGTGCTGGTGTTGGTTCTGAGTCCAGACAGTGCATGTTATTTCTGGTGAATGCTGCTTTTGCTCAGGTGATCAGAACACAAGAGTCAAAAGTGATCTGGTAATAAGAGAGTTGAGGGCTTGAAGGAAGCTGTTTTTGGAGGAGCAAATGCACTCTGAAAGTCTGTTAGGGGAAGCAGCCTTACTTTGCATTGCTCCATTTAAACAAAAACAAAAAAAAAAAAAAAACCAAAGAAACCTGAAGATGTTTTCAGAACATCTGCCTGAAGGGTGAATGCTGGGATGCAAAAAAAGGTCCTGTGAGTGTTGGCAAAGATATTAATTTGCCACTGATGTGACACTTTTCCATGGAAGAACAGAATCTGAAGGTGAATATGATGGAGTGTCCTGAGAGGAACATGCTTGCTTCAAGGGGAAAACACTGTCCTCAGCAGCTGGTTTAAAATGGAGGAATAGTAACAGCCATGTTTCTGTGGAATACTTGTGTGTTTTTTCTCAATTTTCAGGAGCCCCCTCAGCACTGTTTGCTGTTGCTCTCCAAACTGCACAGATGTACCTGATGCTTGCCCCTGGGCTCTGGTCACTCTGTGTTACAGCAGGCTCAGTTCCTACTGCATAATATGCTTATTTTTTCTGCTACACAGATAAGCAGCTGCCTTTATTGCAGCCGCTCACATGAGCAACTTTAGGCCCACTCATAAGTTCCCACAGTCATATTTTATTCACAGAGGAAGTGATTTGTGAGATCTTCTAATTCACAGCAATAGAAGCACTTGGAGTGACCTGCTTGATGTCCAAGCAAGCATCAGAAGAAGGGATAGTGAGAAGGAAGGAACGAGGGAACAGCAGTGAAACTGAGCAGGAGAAAGGAGGATTGAATAGTCCTGGGAAAGCCTCTGCCTGCCTTGGCTTGTATAATGGGGACTTATACAACGCGTAACCCAACCTGACCCTGACCCCGCCAGTGCTCAGGGACTATATTTTTACTAAGATTAAGCTTTTCTTTTCTTTCTTTTTCCTGGAACAATTTCATTGGCTTTCAGCTTGCCTCTTGGCTGGCATGGTCAAAGTAAGCTTGCCTGTTCTTATCTGTGATATTTACCTGCATCTTCCATGAGTCGTGCAGCAGAGGCTGCTTTGGCCCAGCAGCAGCTGTGCGTGTGCCAGCCTTGTTGGGGAGCATGGGGCTGTCTCAAAAATGGTTGGGTGGTGAGGAACCACTCCAAAAATCAAGCAGGTGAAGGGGCCTAGTTTCTTTATCGGGCTTCTCTCTCACTTTCCTGAGGAGATTGTGTGCACAAGCCAATCCCCAGTGGCTGGTAACAGGGGCAGATTTCTGCCTCTTAACCCATACAGATGCCCACTTACTTCTGTTCAAGTGAAAGCAGCTCTCTGTAGTAAGAGGTCAGAAGTAAAACCCCGTGTCCTGTGCTTTCTGACAAGCATGCAGACGGACTGCAGCTCTGTGACAGAGACCAGGCTTCCCCCTCGGGCTTAGGGGTTCATCCCAGATGGGGTGGCTGCCCTGCAGTGCACACCTGGCTGCAGCAGTCAGCAGTCTTACATACAGGTAGGCAAGCTCAAGGCAAAAGCAAGGCAGACACAGATGTGCTCTGCCTGATCTCTCACCTTCTCAATGTTTTTGCTGCTGCTGTGTCTAGAAGTCTGTAAGCAAAAAGGACACATCACAGGGATTTGGATACTTGGCCTCTTAGCACAGGGATGCCAGATGTGACCCATGTGCTCTGCGCTTCAACCAACTCTTCTGAATCAACAATAAGATCTTGAAGGCACTTAAACTTGGCAAACCCATGTTTTCTTCCCTGTTCTGGTTTCTATTTCTGATCATTTTGGTTCAAGATCTGCATTTTTTTCCCCTGAAGATTGATGCTCACACAGCTGTGATAGCTCAGTAAAAGAAGCAGCACCATCCTTTATGTGATTGGGGCAGGAACCAAGCTGTGAGTTATCTCCATGGTCTGACATTATGAAACTCTCGTATTTTTACACTGGAAACTCATTCCAAGGGAACAATAAGCATCAGTCAATGTGGACAGAAATAGAAGTAATAGATGAAAATGTCTAAAATAGACTTTAAGTATATATATACATATTTCTTTTTCCTTTTAAGTGCACATTCCTGATTTCCGAGTGTATTCCCTCTTAGCTCCTGTGCCATGAGTCAGACAATCTGTGAAATGGAGGTGCACAGACTCCGCTGTTCTTGCTTCCAGCATCTGAGAGAGGAGATGAGGTAAAAGAGGAAAAAAACAGAGATTGAGAGACTAAGAGACCCCATCTTACTCACTGCTAGGAAAAAATGCGTATCTGCTAAAAGGGGATAAAAGGAGCATACATTCCAGTCAGATGTGCCTCTTGTGCAAAATGACTAATTAAATGACATTGGTCTCTTAAAAATAGACCTTGCTTTAATGAGAAAATATTTTAGAGGTCATTTAAAAAGAAATCAAAACCCCAGGAATGATGAAGAAGGTATGACTGCCTGCCTGGGCTTTGTTATTTCTTAGAAGTAAATCTCATTTTGGGGACAGTTTTAAGAAGGCTGGCTCACGTACAATAGCCAGGCTCATACAAACAAGTGTGGGCCAGGGCTCACAAAGGGGCTGCAGAGGTCAGAAAACAAGTGCTGAGCGGTGTGTAAGTGAGCTCAGCCTCCCATGACCCTCGGGCAAGCCCTGCTGCCCACGTGGAACAGGAGCCTTGGTCAGTCCCTGCCCCCGTGGTGAAGGCTCAGCTGCCTGAGCCGGGCAGCAGCCTGGGAGAGGCCAGGCAGGTCCTGGCACAGCACAGGAGCACCGTGGGTATTTTTCCCAATGGTTTATCCCAGATTGTACCCCCCTCCTTTTTACCTGTGTAATCCCTTTCCTTTGCTGAGATCATCCCCAAACCCCCTCCCTGGCTCTCTGTCAATCACTCAGCATCCCATCCCTCCATCTAGAAGCTTTGGACCAGGACCTCCGATTAGCCAGAGGCCAGGGGTCAGCCCCCCAAGCCTTGCCTTACACGCTGCCCAGAGAG
The DNA here is from genome assembly GCF_028551555.1 of Melozone crissalis. Lineage (NCBI taxonomy): Eukaryota > Metazoa > Chordata > Aves > Passeriformes > Passerellidae > Melozone > Melozone crissalis. Next base: position 51,917,375 of record NW_026535805.1, read on the forward strand.
ACAGAGACACCACGCAGTTCCTGTGCTGCTGGAACACGGACCCCAGGCATCTGTAGTTTCCTGGCACAGGCTTGGGGGTGACAGCTGCCTGTGAGCAGTGCCCATTGGGGAACACAAGAGCTGCTGTGGTGGGACATCTCTACTCTAGGAGCCCGTCTCCACTGTGCCTGCCAGCTCCGGCACTGTGGGTAGGACCTTTCAGTTTTTGTTCACACTTTCTAAGCCTGCTGGGTTTTCCTAAACCTTTCCTGCTTCTCTTCTGCAGTTCCCCCAGTAGCACATATGCCCCAAATAACTGTTTGTCAAACCATGTGCTCAAACACCTGCAAGATGAGATTTCTAAAAATTAGTTTATATACTGAAAACATGAAACGGATTAATGCAAAGGGGAAACGTTTGATCTCTTTCACCGAATAACCATATCAAAAGCTCTTTTCAACGCCTTTTGTTGAAACATATAAAAGTCATGAACTCCTTGGCTGCTAGCCAGTACATCAGAGCATTGCCCAGTGTAAACTAATGTTGCTCTGTCAGTCTCCAAGGACATGAACTGACTCCTGCCATGCCTGAATGCAGCCTCCAGGGATTAACAGAGTGTTTGTATGACTGGTAACACTGTATATTCTGTACTGAAATGGGTAAATCCGTATGAAAACCTGTGAGTGAATTTGAGAAGTAGCTCCTGAAGTACAGCAGATATTATCTCCAAGAGAAAGAGACTGACAGATTGTCTACCTTTGAGGTGATGAATAAGGAAAGCAACAACGTATTTTTTTAAAAAAACTTGGGAGTTGTTATTGAAAATGACACATTGGTCCCAATACATCAATTTTTGATTTCCTGGTGTTTGCCAGTAAAGTCTACTCCCCAGTAAAGGAGAAATTCCTTCTGGTTTTGTTCTAATAACAGCAAAACTTAGTTATGGGAAATTTTCCATCTCTTTACCTGAGCTGATGGTTCAAGGAGAAACAAATAGGTTTCCTACTTTAATATTTCCCCCTTCAGAAGTTTTCCTGCTAATTTGGAGGGGTACTGAAAATGAAAAAGTTAAAATTTTGAGAGTGCCTTGTAACTGTGGTAAGTTTATTACCACAAAGCGGTATTGGTGTGATCACTTGCTAAACACCAAGCAGGCCAAGGAAGGGTGCAGCAAGCAGAAGTTGATGGGAGAGGTTAACATTGATGAGTTTACAGGTCCCAGAACAGCCACAGTGACTTAGTGGGTCCCATGGCCCTGCCGGGTCAGGGGCCCACTGACCAGGAACCCCTGGGGAGCCCAGGGAGCTGCTGTGCCGAGGAAATCACTGCTGGAATGGGCAGGCACGTGGAAGGGAGGCAGGGGCTCCTGGAGATGTGTGCTTCACTCAGGACTGGGTGTCTCAGCAGTGCTCCACTCAGGCCAGGACAGCTGACAGAGCTGCTGGAATCTGCAGGGTGGGAATGACTCCTCACTGGGTCCTGTAAGCAACTCCCTCTGCTTGTGTTTCGCATAAATCCTCAGTTTCCCCCTCTAGTGCTTCCTTGCAGTGTTTCAGCCATGTGCATGTTCACAAGGGAACACCCAGGGTGGCTTTGAAGATTCAGCTGTCATCACTCCAGGGTTGTTTGAGTCCAGTCACAGCCCTTACTTCATGCAGGCTATGGAATGAATCCACATCCCATAGTGTTATACTTGTCAAATACATACTGGTCCTCCTCAAAACATCACAGAATACTTGAGAGTGGAAGGGACCTCTGGTGTGACCCCTCTGCTCATGCAGGGCCACCCAGGCACAGTTGCCCCAAGGTGAGTCTATGCTGAGCTTCTCAGATTCCTGTTTTTGCAGAGGTACCTCTGAAAGTGAACCCAGGGGCTCTAGGAAGGGGCTGAGAAAGGACTGCTGGGTGTCAGATCCCATGCCCAGCTCCTTGCTGGGGCAGGATGGTGTCCAGTATAATCCTACAAAAACCTCTTCTTGGCCAGTCTTTGTCCTCCAGGAGCTGTGGCTCCTCCTGAAGCTGAGGCTCTCTGCCCTGTATTTCCTGTGCCACCTGGCTCCTGCACAGGTGTGTCCAGGAAGGACATTTTGTGGGTTTGGTGTCAAAGCTTCTGCTGTGATCCCTGGAGGTTTGAGCAGTCCACTGTGCAGGAGCTGGGAGCCCTGTGTCTGTTTCAGGGAGAGCCAAATAGCTCCTTAAATGCTTGCTAACCCCAATCCAGAGTGAGCACTGGACATCCCTTCATTCTAGGACCAGCCCTAAGCTCAATCCCTTATTGACCGTGCAAGAAGATGCTGCTGCTATTGCTGCTGAGTGACACTCAAGTGGCTGTTGTAAACAAAGGATGGTTAAAATTGTGCTCTCTACATGGTATTTCAAGAAAAAAAAAGCTCTCAATGAATAACAGGACAAGCACATTCTGTGCCTGGCTTCCTGGGGGAAACAAGCATAAGGATGTCTTAAAGGGTCTGAATCCAGATTATGATCTCTTATATTTGCAGTCTCTTGGCAAATCTTAATCAAACTGGACTTGAGAGAGAACATACAAAGAGACAGGAGCTCCTACAAGTTTCATGATAAGAGCTGCTGAGGAGAGGAAATAAATCACCCAGAAATTATCCCTCAAAGAGGTGACAGCCTCACCATTGGTTAGCCATGGCAAAATTCCACAGGACAGAGCCCGTAGAAGCTGCAGCTGCAGGGAAAGCTGCAGCCAGACTTTGCATCTTCCTGGGCATTTCAATCAATTGATCATGGGGCCAAAATGTGGCTTTGTTAGTTCCAGTCCTTAAGGGCTGCCTAAGCCAGCCTGCTGGTTCTGCTTTATTCTCCAGTCTTTCTGTGCCACACTGGGAGCCCTGGGGCCCTCCTGGTCTTGGCACAGCTGCCAGACTGCTGAGAGGGCGAAATAACCAGCTCAAGGCAGTGGTGGAGCCACCTCTCATCAGTAGAATCTCAGAAAATTGTGGTCTGTCAGAAATGTCTGTGCCTACAGTGCTGACTACTGCTGCGTTTCTCAAATACAAGAGGATTTTCTTTCCCCTTGGTACCAAAGAGTTTTATGCTGAGTTGACTGAATAAGACTTTCCAGCAGAATAATTTCCCTGAAAGATTAGGAAAGTCAAACATTTCTTAGGATCTCCATCATGTCTGAAATCTCCTTATCCTACATATGAATTACCTTTTTCCTTTTAAACTGATGCATGCACCAAAGCCAAGCCCAATGCTTTCATTCCCAGCTGCTGCTGTTTAGCTGCTCCCCTATCTAAAACTTTATTTACTTTTTTTAATTTAAGGTGAGAGCCTGAGAGAGGTCAGCTGGAGCACAAGTGCTCTGCTTTCCCCTTTCATTAGCACAAGTGATGGCTACACATGGATTTCAAATTTGTTTCAGCTCTTACTGGGAGCTCTTTGCAGCCTGAAGCAGGGATTGATTGTCTGTGAAGAGGCTCTGCGGTAACAAAGGCAGAAGTCAGGCAGGGAAGGTCTGACATGTGAGCTGTCAGGGGTGGTGTCACTGCCAGCTGACCCATCATGAGACTGCCGGGAACAGCCAAAGGGTGCCCTGCTCGGGAGGTTCTAGTGCCCTGCTCCCTGCTAGTTTGTGCTTGGAAACAGATTGACTAACATAATAGAGTGATTTTGTAATCTGTCATAATACCATAAGCTACAGATCCACAGACTTTGACCCCTCGCAGGTATAATGAGCTCCTTTATTCAGCTGCACATGCTCTCTCGATGGGGGAGAGAGAGGGGGGCTTTTTTCTAATTATATATCCAAAGCATATGTTTTGCCCAGAAACAAAGCATTATATTCATTAGTGAAATCCTATAAGCTTGGCTCTTTTTATTAGCCAGTTAACTAATTGACAGTTAAGAACATGTATTAATATCATGGTGTAACCATGCAGTCACTTAATCTGACAGCTTTATTAAAATCATAGCATTGCTCCTCTAAGTTGCTACAGTGAAGGGCTGTAGCATTTGCATTAGAAACACTGGTGTTTTGAGATAGAAAGCTCAGCTGTGAAAAAAAATCAACAACACACAAAGTCTCAGCCTAGTGTTGGTCTGTTAATCCTTTGTCAGAATTGGAGAAGAGCACTAAAGGTCCTTGTATTTGTCTTTAAAAATCTGCTCAATCAATTTAAAGTAGGTTTTAGGAGCCTAAAAAACAATTTGTTTGTACACTATTTTTTTTTCCTTACTGCATCAGAAAATTGTGGCAAAATGCAGAGCACTGCACGTCTGAAAGAATAATGCAAACTCTGTGTGCAGTTTGGGCAGGAGGTGTGTGTCACACTGGGAACAGGGGGAGCCCAAGTCCAGCTGTGGATGTGGTGCTGAACACAGCCCTTCCATTTGCTATGGTAGTTTAAAAAGGTAAATGACCTGTAAATGGAAAAGCTTAGAAAATAAATACTGGTAATGGAGTCAATGTCATCGTGGTGTGATGACATTGTACAAATCAATCTTACATCCTCACCTCACCAAAGTAATAACTCTCTATAGCAGCCCATGTTTGAAAAGGTTGAGGTGGCAGATTTTTGTCACGAAGCGCTGTGCTTTCATGAGGAACGAGAATAAAAGCTCTACAGAATCACATTATTCCTTTCATTATGCTTGCACAGCCTCTGCATCTGGTTTACAGATCTTTATTACCTGGTGCCTGACATAGAAGATGGAGAATACAAAACAGCTCTGGTTTTGTCAGAATGATAGCTATAGAGGGGGAAAAAAGATGGAAATCAATGAAGGAAAAATAAATATGAAAACACAGAACGGCATTTTTACCAGTTGTTACTTCATACAGATTGACGGAGTCATGGTGGAAAACCCAAAAAGCTTTAAAATGCCCCCCCACAGAGCAGCAAGGCTGCCCACTGAGGGCTTGCCTTCTCTGCTGCAGCTGTGAGAGCTGTGCTTGGCTGGGCTGGAGCTACTGGTGATTCACTCTGTGGTCAGGACCACCTGGAGTGGTGGCCTGGCTTTATTCACAGCAAAGACATGTGCTTGTCCTCATCCCTGCCAGGATGGGCTAAATCCCTCCGATTCAAACTTCTCTCTGCACTCCCTGCCCTCTGTACCATGACCATTATTTTAGCTCAGCAAGAAGAGGACCAGAGTCCAGCAACAAAGGCCTACAAAAGAGGCTTCACTCCCTTCTTCATTTGTTGCAGACTTCCCATCTTCTACCCTGGGCAGCATTGAAGTGAGTGTCACAGAACTGTGTAACCAGACTGATCCCACAGCCAATTCCTGTTGTATGAAAGATCTCATCTGAAATGGTTGGGACCAAGTGGAAATTGCCTTGGCAGGGGAAGATGGATTTGGGCTGGACATTTCTGATACAGAAGCAGAAAAGTCAAAGTGTCTTCAAGCAGTTGTTGATTACACTGCAGCCAAGAAGACTGTGGAAAAAACAAGTAATCTTTTGAAGCAAAGAACCGTCTCACTCGGAAGTGGGCTGAAATCAGTGGGTACACATGAGTACAAGCACACGTTGGTGTTTCACTGGGCAGAGGCTATCAGAAGAGAGCACATGAGCCTTGCCACCTCCTGCAGACCACTGCCCCCTTCTCTGCTGTATCTATTTAGTGCTAAAATGCTAGAGATCAGCTCAGATCAGTGCAGGGGTATGTCCTAGCCTAGCCCTTTTAGCAGCCACTCATGGATCTGTTATTGTCCATCTTATTCCTTAGTCAACTTGCTGATACCATTTGACTCCCCTAGGTTTAGGTAGCTGCCAGCAACAGAAGTGCACTGCCACCAGCCTAACAAATGTCTCTTTTAAACCCAGCTCCTACTTGTTTCCTCCAGTCTCCCCCATACTGATGTTTGCTGATGCAATATTTGTGAGTCGCTCTTCCACTTGGCTGTTGCTACCAAAGCTTTCTAAACCTCTAGTATGTCCCCTCAGCCATCTCCTCTGCAGAACTCCATCCTTCCTCCATGCTCCCCACGAGGTGATCTTCAGATAATCTCCTTGATAATTTCAGTTGCTCTTTCCCATCATTCCTCTAGCTCTATGTACAGGGGTATAGGTCAATAGGTATCTGCTCCAGCTACCAGGGGTAAGTGTAGATCAGTTCAGCCAGCAGGAACAATTTTCACAATTCTTTTTATTCTTGTCATGACATCTACTAGGATTCAATCTCAATGAAAAAGACTTTTCATCCTTTGCCTTCTGAAATATTCATCTAACCCCAGACAATGTTGCTCCTTAAAACGAAGCAATGGACAAAGTAAAGCAGAGAATGGTAGTTAATTAAAAATCATAAATGAAAGCTGACAAAAACTCTCTGGAAGTCAATACAAGCCACTGTGCATAATACTGGTGACCAGTGACAGGACCCAAGGGGATGGCCTGAAGTTGTATCAGGGGAGGATTAGTTTAGATATTAGGAAAAAGTTCTTTACCTAGAGGATGGGTGGGCACTGGAACAGGCTCCTCAGGGGAATGGTCACAGCACCAACCCTGACAGAGTTCAAGACATGTTTGGACAACACTCTCAGGAACATGATGGGATTCTTGGGGCTGTCCAGTGCAGGGCCACAAGCTGGACTCCATGATCCTTGTGGGTCGCCTCCAACTCAGAACATTGTCTGGTTCTAATTTACTATTTATCCCATTCAAGGTTTTACAACTATTTCTTGGACAAATCTTGCACAGGTAGCAGCCAGGCAATGGTGTCAATGTGAATTTTTCCTGATCACTGGCAGCATGATTACGATCATAATAAATAAAATGTCAAGGAAAGCCTTTTTTAAACATTCAAACAACATCTGTTAAAAAAGCCCAGCCATGGTGAACAGATGGCTGCTGTATATTGGAGCAGACTTGTGGGGAGGACCATAATATCACACTTCCCGAGCAATTTCTGAGCAGTAGAGGAGAAAGCAATACCTCTAATGCGAAATCAGAGGTAAAATGAATTAGGTGGTGATAACCCTTGAAAAAGAAAAGGTATTTTGTGAGTTTCTGTGCAAAGACCATTTGAGCTCTAAGCTTCATAATCAGCTTGGAAAATAGTTTAACCCACAGGAATCTTTGTGACTTATTTCTGTCTTCCTGAGTTTGCAAGGTCAACTATCAAAACAGATATAGTTTGGGGACCTTTGAGTGACAAGCAGTGAGCATAATTTACAAATTATTTTCTGTTTCTACAGACAGTGCTATTGCATCATTTTTAGGTCATGTTTAACAATATGGCATAAAATAGTTAATTTAAACAAAAATGGGAAACTCCGAGGGAAAAAAGGGGGGTGCGGACTTTTCAGATAATCCACTTACTGCATCTTTGTTGTGCCTATCCTCATAATACCCCTGAGTCCCAGTTGCTGGACTTAGCTGTAACACTTACCAACTTCCAGAGAAGCAGCAGCTGTGCCACAGCTTTCATTGCTAATATTCCTGGCATTACTGCCCTGTAAAGCCCGTGGCAAAGCCTGCACCTCCTCAAGGTGTGGGCTGCTCATGGCTGCTCCCTGTGTCAGCTGGGTGAAAGGCAGAGAACAGGGGAATGAAAGAGAGGGAGGAAGGAAGGAAGGAAGGAAGGAAGGAAGGAAGGAAGGAAGGAAGGAAGGAAGGAAGGAAGGGAGGGAGGGAGGGAGGAAGAAAAGGCAGAAAGAAAAAAAGACAGAAAGAAAAGAAAGAAAAGAAAGAAAAGAAAGAAAGAAACAAAAAGAAAGAAAGAAAGAAAGACAGAAAGAAAGAAAGAAAGAAAGAAAGAAAGAAAGAAAGAAAGAAAGAAAGAAAGAAAGAAAGAAAGAAAGAAAGAAAGAGAAAGAGGCATAGGCTGTAGGTCAGTGGGAAACCCTCGGCTTCTAAAGCACTGCTCAGCTTCAGTGTTGCATCCTCACAATTACTCCCTAGAAGCGACAGCAAAGAACAAAGTAGGCCAAAATGCCAACCAAATAGATTCCTGATGGAACTCAACCACTGGATTTCTGCTAAGGGTAAAACTCCAGGAAGTCACAGCCCAAATGTTACAGATTCAAACTTCAATAAGAGCATATAAGGTGCTTAAGCTCTTATCTTCCCACCTAATGGGTTCTTCTGGCACTGCACTTTATTCAGGAGCACTGTGGGGGTTTGAGCTGCCACTAACCTCTGCACTACTGAGATACAAGCTGCCAGCACTTTGCTCTAGGACCTTTTCCCTGAATTTGCTACCTCTCAGGAGAAATACCCCACAATTTACTCTCATCTGAAACTTCCCACTGGATGAAGTTCTGCAGTATTCAGCACACTGCCCAGGAAAGCTCCCTTTTCCCATTGCCATGGTTTCCCCTGGAATACAGTTCACTTTCTTCACAGTACCTGATATGAGGAGATATGATTCGATTTGTGCTGGAAACACAAACCAGAGCTGATAATTCAGGGATATTTTAGTTCTGCTGAGCAGCACTTGCACAGAGTCAAAACCTTTTCTGCCTCTCATCCCACCCCACCAGAGAGGGGCCTGCACAAGGAGTTGGGAGAAGACACAGCCCAGACAATTGACCTCAACTGACCAAAGGGATTGCCCATGTCATGTGGCATCATGCTCAGCATGTAAAGCTGGGGAAGAAGGAGAAAGAAGAGGATATTTGAAATGATGGTGTTTGTTTTCCCAAGTCACTGTTAAGTGTGATGGAGCCCTGCTCTCTCGGAGTGGCTGAACACCTGCCTGCCCATAGGAAACTATAAATAAATTCCTTGTTTTGTTTTGCTTGCATGTATGGCTTTTGCCTTACCTGTTCAATTGTCTTTATCCCATGGGTTTTCTCCCTTCTACTATCTTGATTGTCCTCCCCATACTACCAGGAGTGAGTGAGTGAGTGAGTGAGTGGCTGCTCACTCAGGACACTCACTCAGGACAGAGTTGCCAGCTGAAACCAGCCCTTGTTCCATCACCGATGTGCTTGTCCTCGGTGATTTTTTCTGTAGTGGGGTTAGCATGCTCCAAGCAACCATAGTAGGGATGATGGATGTATTATATAGCAATTGTTCACCCCCTTCTTACCAATTCCCAGCCAGACCACGGGCAGTGTCCCCCAGTTTATACAAGGAATTGCACTGTGCCATAAATAAAGCCAGCTGCATATCTTTCCCCTCTACAAACCAACTGGATTCACCTTGTCCTTCAGCAGCTAGCTGGGGTTAAACCATGGCATCCATCCTACAGGCTTCCTTGCCCCTCCCCTTCAGCTCTTCTTCACTTTCCCCATCCCATTCCTATTGGTCTGGCACAATCTTTGTGCCTAGCCAGGAGTGGATCTATGGGGGTATTTGTGGAAATTGCACAAAAATGTTAGGAAGCGTGACAAGGAAATAATAAAATACTTTCTTACCACTGTTAGGAAGCAAATTGGACATTGGGGTATACAAGAATGGGGCAATTCCAAGAGGGAGCTACACTCCTGTAGGCAGTCCAAGAAAAACATGGGACCTTTCTTCCTTGTATGGTCATGTTAGAGCTCCTCTATGGCTCTGGACAACACTTGTTTTATTCCCAGAGGAAAAAACAACAGGGTCCATGGCTCTTCAGGGTGGTCACACTAAACTTTTGATTGGAAATAATTGGAAGAATGGACCATTTTGTGTCACAGGACAGACACAGAGAAAGAACATTTCTAAAATAGCTGGGCCAAACACAAAGGCTCCTGTGCAACACTGCTTGCAGTGTGGATCAGGAGCAGAACCAGAACGGGGACTGTGAGCCCACCCAACATGGCTGGGCAGCCTGAGGTGGATCCCAGCCACACACAGTGCAGACCCTGGTGCCTTTCATCTTTCCATGGTGACAGGCTCTTCTGAAGCCCTCACAAAGAGCTGTTTTGTTAGCAATGCCCATTTCAATGAAATATGCCATGTAAACCTGTTCATCTTCTCTCTCCCTCACATTTCTTTTGTTGCTTTGATGGCCCAGATATGCTAGTCTTATGCAATGCCACGTTGCATTTTACTGGGAACTAGTGTACCTACAAAAATGGCAAATCATTGGAAATTCATCACCTTCTCATCAGACTTGTTTGGCAGCAGCTCGAGCTGAAGAATGTGCCAGCATTGTGTTGGATTGCCATTGCTGTAGAAGAAGTTTGTAAAAATTTAGCACTAGCAGCATAAACATTAATAGCCAGAGTGCACAAAGCCTATACATTGTGGCACATGAATTATAACAAGCACATTACAACGTGTCAAATAGCCAACTACAGAATTGGCCAAAACATCCACAAGAGGATGTTAAATAGGATGTAGAAGCACTGTTTATTGGATAAGATGACCATTTAGTACTGAAACAGCAAGAAAATGAAACCAGTGCAATACCAGCAGATCCCCAACCCCAATATGATGAAATTGTTGCATGAGGGATGGTGAGTTTAGATTGTAAGGAAATAATTGCCCAGGGATTTCTCTGTTCAGGTCCCTCTTCAGAGGCACCCAGCTTGAGCTGTAGTGCTATTAATAAAAAGGATTGTGTAGAAGAATCTCTTCCCAGTTCATTGATTCAGTGAAAGCCTGGAGTTGAACCCTGCTGTGGTGGCTGCTGTGTGTAATTTCCATAGCAGTTTGGGGACCCAGTGGGACTCAAGGCATCCAGCACCAGATGTTGGATGCTCTGGTCTCCAAATGTCCAGCTGCTGGCATCACCTGAGAAATTTGGGGACAGGAGACACTGACACTGATGAGTGCTAAAATTCCAGCACTAAATTCTGGATAGTCTGTCTTACAGTGAGTTCAAGTTCCAGCTCAGAAGCATGGTAGGAGAGGTGAGCATGGCTTGATCAGAGTAAGGCACACAAATTTGGCAAACAGGTATGGGGAATGTACCCAGCATAGGGAAAGGGATGCCCTGAACGGAGGTATGATTTAGTGGAAGATATTAGAGCTTGTGGAGAACCTGAAGTGAACTGGACCAAAGTACGGGAATGTGGGCAGAGGATACAGGAACACCTTAGTGATATTGGGGATGATCATGGTGGGATTTATTAAAGCACAGAGGAATGATCACACAGAACTAACAATGAACTAGTGGCAGGAGTATTTGTTGATCACTCCAGATATACAGAAATATTTTAAAGAACATATGGCTGGTTGGCAAGGGAGGACATTACAAAAGACCCCAAGTTTTATGGTTATGTTTATATGTTACATGTTTGTTTGATGGATGGGAGGAAACACACACAGAGCTGAACTTGCAAAGGAAAAGAAAAAGGAAAAGCAACAAGAGGCTACTCTTTTAGTGGCAGTATTGGCAAAGAGTTTACAACTAAGAGGGTGAAGGAAGAGATTTCCCCCTTGAAGAGAGGCCAGAGGTAGGTCAGATAGCAGATTTGAAAAAAATTTGGAAGATTTTTAATTAAATGAGAGGAAAAATGTCATTACTTTGTGAAACTTGGTCACTGGCAAAGAAAATGCTCCCTGCACACAAAGGGGCATCATGGGGAACTGGTCATGGCAGATGTAAGACAGGAATCATGAAGTAATCTGCAATTACTGAAGGCAAGAACTCAGAATACTGTGGAAATCTGAGTTTATGGCATGTGGAAATTACTGTAAGAAATAGGAAATAAAGGAATATGGAGAAGATTTGTATTAGGAGAAGTATCCCTTTTTTAATTAGGAAGAGATCTCTTGCTAATCCTGGATGTACAATTACATCTATCATTCGGAGTCCTGATCTGACAGTCACGGGGGTGTGTGTAACATCTGGGGCTCAGCAGCCCGACCTGGAGATGCCCAAAGCCCTGGGGGGGCGCGCAGGGATTGCGGAGTCGCTCGGGCCGAGGCTGCCGAAACGCGCCCGAACCCAAAGGGAGGCGCGCCCTCTGCTGAGCGCAGATCCCATCCCTGGGAATGCAGGGAAAGGGATCCGAACCAAGCACGCCTTGCACAAGGAATCTTGGAGAGGGCTGAATTCCCGTGTAAAACCCCACTGCTACCAGCTGGAAAAAACCAGACTGGATAAAGATGGGGATCCTGCGTTTCAATTTATTCCAGATTTGAGAGCAATCAACCTGCATGTCTCATACCCCTCAGTGCCTGATCCCTCTCCGGCACTCCTGCAAATCATGCACTGGGCTACATGTTTTATTGTGACTGATCTGACTGCAGTGTTCTTCAGTATTCCCACAGATTCCCTTGTCTGCATTCACTTGGAAGAGACTTCAGCTGATGTGATCTTGTCTTTTAGAGGGGTTTAATGGGCCTTTCACTATATTTTCTTGGATATTAAAAGAAGATTTAAATGATTCTGAGTTACCTGTTGGATTAATTTTAGTGCAATATGTAGATAATTTATTTCTAACACCTGGTATAACTTGCAATTACTGTTTGAAAGATATTAAACATTTATGTACTGCCTTAGCAACCAAGGGCACATCTCTATCCAAGCTCCAGCTGTGTCAAATAGGAGTAAAATATCTGTTTTAAAGGAAGGACAGCAAGCAATAGATACAGCAAGAGTAAAGGTATAATTTAAATTCTTTGGCCAGTTAAAAAAACCCACAACAAGCTATGAGGATTCTTAGGTGCAGCTGGGTTTTGCCAACTGTGGATAGCAGGATTAGTGCAGCTAATGTAATCTCTGGCAGAAACAACAGAAAATTAAGAAACAGAACCCATTACATGGGGGTCAGAATGGGGAAAAGCCTTCAGAGCTATAAAAGGGCCCTTGGTTTTGGCTCCAGCTTTATGACTTCCAGGCTACACAAAGCCTTTTGATCAGTATATACATACAAAAAAAAAAGAGTGGATAGTGGAGTATTAATGCAGAAATTAGGACCTCATCGAAGACCTGTGACATTTTATTTTATCCAGCTGGATCTGGTGGCAGCTGGAGCTCCAACATACATTAGATCCGTGTCAGTGGCAGCTACAATAGGGGGGGAAACTCCACCTTTAGAATTAGGGCACCCAATATACAATCTATGTGCCACATAAATTTGAATAACTTCACAAGCACTAAAGACACAAGCTGTGTGTATCACACTTTGTGCACAATGTGCACAGAAATACAAAACCAACTCTTTTAAATGTAAATGTGTGATTCCACCTGGCAACACTATTACCAGTACCAGGAGAGAGGGAACAGCTCCACTGATGTGACGTGGTAATCCAGACTATGACTGAGGCACGAGCAGATCACAGACAGACAAAACCCAGGTCTTGTTTTATCCACAGATGGATCACCCTACTGTAGCCAGCAAAAGCCTGGCTACACAGTTGTGGAACAGTGGCAGGTTGCAGATGCCACAGCCCTCCCAGCAACAGTTTGTGCTTAAGGGGCAGAGTTAATTGCCTTAGCCTGAGCAGCAGTGCCTGGGAAGCAGAAAGTGAGGATTCATACAGGTTCTAAGCGTGCTTTTGGCATATGCCACACAATATTGTGGAAGAACAGGGGTGTCCCACCTCCTCAGGAAAAGGTGTGGCTAATGGAACAGAAATTTGGGAGTTGTTGGACACAATCCAATTTCCCAAAGAAATTGCTGTGGTTTGCTGTCCATTCTGTGCAGGGGACACTACGGTAATCACCAAGAGAATGTCCTAACTGGTGCAGCAGCCACAGTTCCTCAACCTGCAGTGAGCATCATGGCAGTCACTTCATATCAGAGCTCATGGCCTGATGTTGGCCATCCAGAAGGATTACAACCAATCAGGTGTGACAAGTGAAGAAAAGGAACTGTGGAAAAAGTTGGAACAAGTGCAAGACTGAAGATGGAATATGAGGAATAGGGACAAAACCTCTCTTACTGAAGAAATAACTGATAACTCAGTGGTTCCATGATGAAGCTCAGGGAAGAATGGAAGTGGTGGCTAATCAAGTACAACAAGTATGGGCAGATCTGCGTGTCTACACAGCTGCAAAAAGAGTTACTAATGCCTGTCCTACCTGCCATAAATTATAACCTATAAAATTGATTTGTGAAATCAACGAGCATTTTTCCCATTCCAAAGGCTGCAAATAGATTACATGGATATGGCTGCAGCGTGTGGATATAAACACTCACTAGTGATAGCAGCTTAATTTTATTAGCTTCACAAGGGGGAAAAGCACAATCAGTAATACCAGTTGTTGCATGTACATTGACCGGAGTGGAAGGACTTCAGCCAATGTCCAAAGTTGTGGGAACAAGTAAAATTAATGCAAAAAACCCCCCAAACAAACAAATAAACAAGGACAATATTTGGTCACTTCTTCACCAATACTTTTCAAGAAATGTTGGCTCAGCTCCTGGGTATCAGATGAGAAGCTTGGGCAAAATGAATTCTTTATAGGTTATTCATTTTTATGATGATCTTTGAAATAATGTTTGTTTGTATTGAATGTGGTAACTCTTGCTGTACTCAACACCTTAGGGTATTCTGCTCCCAAATAAGAGCAATGTTAATAAAAACAAAGGGAGGACTTTTGTAGAAAATGTTAGTTTCAGCTTAGCAGTAGCAGTTTAAACATTAATAGCTAGACTATGCAAAGCCTGTAGATTGTGGTATATGTGCTGTGACATCCACATTACAGCATGTCAAGTAGCTAACTGCAGAACCAGAGAAAACAGCCTAAGAGGATGTGAAACAGGATACAGAACCACTGTATATTGTCTAAGGAGATGCCCACTTAGTACTGTCTACTCACAAAACAGCAAGAGAAATCAATAAAAAGTAAGAAGTTCCCAGGCTCCAATATTACCATTGGTCCTAGCTGTCACATGAGGAGTGAATTTAGATTGTAAAGGTGCAATTGCCAAGGGATTTCTTTGTTTGGGTCCATCTTTGGAGGTGCCTAGCTTGATCTGGAGCACTGTTAATAAAAAGGACTTCATAGAAGAGTCTGTTTTTAACTTACTGATTCTGCCCAAGCCTAGAGCTGAACCCTGCTATGGTGCTTGCTCTGCAGAATTTCCACAGCACCATCTGCCAGACAGCCACTACCTCCCGAGGTCCCTGCTCTCCAGCTGTGGGAAGGCAGTCCACCACTTCACAGAAGATTACGACAGTCGTGACATGTGGGACACAAATTCCCACAGGGTACAACATATCTTCTAGGTTTTAATTTCCATTTTACAGTCATAAAATCTTCTGTTCTGCTTGGAAAGTACATATCTGTAACAGCTGCATTGTTCCAAGTTTCACCATTCCTACTCACTAAACCAATCCCATTGTCATCTTTGGCACCACACCAGGTTTGTCACTGCTTTTCTTCCACAGAGATTTGGGGACCTTGTCAAAGCACACTTTCTTCCACCAGTAATTTGTGTCCCTGGCTCATAAGATTAGGGATTAGGATTGAACTCAGTCAGCTGCAGTTTTGGAACTAAGCCTGATAACAGCCTGAAGGTGTGGTAGAGGCAATCAGCAGCTGACAATCTCCCATGAGATCAGAAACACCAGCACAGGATATGCAGGAGAGGTGCCAGTGACTGTGAAATCACTGTGCAAATGAGCACGTGTGGACACTGAGTGATTTGAACCTAGGGCAGGGTGCTGAAGGAAAGCCAGGGGAATGGCAGAAGTGCACTGTGAGATGCTGGGGGCAGCCCCCACGGCTGCAGAATCCACCTGTGCAGACCCTGCTTATGTGGAAGGGCTCATGACAACTGCTAGAAGCGTGACAGGGCTGTGTTGCAAAAAAGGAGTACTTTGGTGAGGACATAACAGGAAGGACATAACAGGTCCTTAAAGTATTTTAAGAGCATTTTGGTAAGATCAGATTCCTCTAGGTTACAAATAGTTATCTAATCAAGACATTCCCTAATGGTATCTTCACCTGCAGTGGACCACATTGCTTCTCAAAGCCGAGGACCTGGGATTGTTTTTACCTGGGTGACCTTTCAGGCAGGCCATGAGTGGAAAAAGAAACATCGCTTCTTCCCTTTTCCTGGGAAACAAGGAATCATGTCACTTATAGTGAAATTGAGTATGTAAGGAATGGCACTGAAATAAACCATAGGGGTTTAGGTTAGAATGGTCTCTGCCCACTACTGCTCAGTTATGGAGCATCCCCCCTTTTGGCTGGGGAAACCTGCACATTGGAGCTGATGGTAGGAATTATTTTTCTCCATCCCTCCTTGCCAGTGGCTCCTGGCTAATAGCTGGAACAGGCTGGCAGGGAGAAAGCAGAGACAAGATAAGGGCGAAAGCAGCCCCTTATGATTCACTCCCTAGGTCAGTGAATGCCACAGGCAACCAATCCCCTCACACACCACCAGGGCAAAGGAGCGGTGTTACCAACGACAGACAGAAAATCTGGGTTCAAACAATGGCATTGAGAACCTATCTGATGGTCTGCAACAGGAGCAGTGCCTGCTTTCCTCCTGGTCTGACTCCTGTGATCTGCTGAATACATTGACCAGAGATTTTCTGCTTACTTATGCTGCTTCTTGTGTGGATTTTACAGTGCCTTGTAAGATCCTGGCTCACCCACCGCTCGTCCTTCAAGCTGGTGCCCTCACAAAGCTTCCTCATCTAAGAGGCTGCTTTCACAAAACCTGCAGGAACGTGAATCGTGAATAATCGTCCGTGAAAGCTCTGTCCCTTTATCTGCCTGAAGTAGCAAACTCAGCAAATGAACACAGCTGGAGGAAGAGCATTTCCTCTGCTTACAAAACTGCTCTGATTACATGTGTAGGTTTTTACCTGTCATGTCTTCTTTACTGCGCACAGCAGCTTTTCACTGCCTCGCTGTAAAACATTAAGGACTGGAAACCCAGAGGGGGATGAGCTTTAATACATTCAGGGATCTTCCAAAACGTCTGCTGCAAGAGCTGCCATCACTGCAGGGAGTGTACAATACTCAGGGTATACAGCAAAAGACAGAAGGAAATATCTTACACTTTGTCTATGAACCCTACAAGGATCTACAAGGTTCTGGTTCCTACAAGGAACCAGAAGCAATTACAGAGCATATAAATGAAAAAACGAGAATATTTTATTAAAAAAACTAATCAAGACAAAATAATTTCCAAGAAAAACTAGAGATTTTGTCCATTCACAGACTACCACATCGTGGCACCAGGACATTTGGTGCTCAATTCATTGGTTGCAGAATTGTGTTACCTTTCTCTCAATCTTTGTTAATGTTAGGACAGAATTTCTTTCTAAGGTATGCCTAATGCTTCTCTTGCATGGGATGCCATCACCATTTTTCTGTTTTCATGGTTTCCAACAGTCTGAACTTATAAGAACTCAAGATGTGAGATTTTTATAGGATTGCAGTTATGAGTGGCTGTACACTGGACCGTGAATCTGTAGAGGTGAGTACATTCCCAAAGATGAGCATGATTAGCAATCTTTTCTCCCTCAAAGAGGTAAGTTGCCATTGATGGTGTGAATAGGATCATCACAGTACTTGCCTTTTGATTTCACACCTTTAGGGTCACATCCCCCTGCAGAGCATGATCATGCCTGCAGCCAAATTCGGAATTAGACATATTTTAAATTTTTGCTCTCACATGTTTGCTGAGGGTCCACCCTCCAAATTCTGAGAACTCTGTTATGTCTGAAATACTTTCCTGTTCCCAGGCTCTTCCTGGTGAGAACAGAACAAGAGGCAACAGGCAGAGACTGAAGCACAGGAAGTTCCACACAAACGTGAGTCAGAACATCTTTATGGTGTGGGTGACTGAGCACTGGAACAGGTTCCCCAGAGAGGTCATGGAGCCTCCCTCACTGGAGATGCATCAAGACCACATGGATGCAATCCTATCCAGCTGAATGGATTCAGGACCTTGAGAGGCTGGAGAATTAGGTGTACAGAAACCTAATGAGGTCCAACAAGGACAAGTGTAGGATACTGCACCTGGGAAGGAATAACCTCAGGTGCCAGTGCAGGCTGGGACAGACGTGCCAGAGAACAGCTCTGTGGAGAAGGACCTGAAACTGCTGGTGGATGACAAGCTGACCATGGGCTGGCAGCACCCTTGTGGCCAGGAGGGGGGCAGTGATACCCAGGGGTGCATTGGGAAGAGTGTGGCCCAGCTCAGGGGAGGCGATCCTGCCTCTCCACCCATCCCTAGTGAGGCCACATCTGGAGCGCTGTGTCCAGTTTTGGGTTTCTCAGTACCAGAGAGACACAGAGCAGAGATGATGAGGGGTCTGGAGCGTCTCTCACAAGGAGAGACTGAGGGAGCCCTGTTCAGTCTGGAGAAGACTGAGAGTGAATCTCACCAATGCGTATAAATTAGCCAAGGGCATTTGTCAAGAGCATGGTGCCGGACTCTTTTCGGTGGTGCACAGTGACAGGGTGAGGATAGCCACAAACTAAAACACGAGAAATTCCACCTCAGCATGAGGAATAACTTTACATGGGAGGGTCGCAGAGCACTGGGACAGGCTGCCCGGGCGGGTCGCGAACTCTCCCTCTCTGGAGACACTCCAACCCCGCTCGGGCGCGTTCCTGCGTCACCCGCTTAAGTGCTGTCACCGACTCCTTGCAAGGGGGGTTTGGACAAGATCCAGAAATTTCTTTTAGCCGTAACGAACCCGTGACTCTGTGGCACGTTCTCTGAGACAACCGTGCTTTAGCAGGGAAATCAGCCCCGACAGCCACAGCCGCCCCACACCGGCGCGGCCCGCGCTCCGATCCCGCGGATCCCGGATCCCGGGATTCCGTGACCAGGGGGCGGCGCCTTGGCCCGGGCCAATCGGCGGCCGGGCGGGGCTGTGGGCGGGCCCGCCGGTGACGCCACTCGGGCTATGGTGGCTGAGTAGTGACACGTCTCCTTGCGCGGCCTGCCGAGGGGCGGGCGGCCGGCCGAGCCTGCGATCTCGCGGGATCCCGGGGCGGCGGTACCGGGGGCCGCCGGCGGCAGCGGCGGCGGGGACGGGCGGGCGGCCGGCGCGGCCATGGCGGGGCAGCAGTTCCAGTACGACGACAGCGGCAACACGTTCTTCTACTTCCTCACCAGCTTCGTGGGGCTCATCGTCATCCCCGCCACCTACTACCTGTGGCCGCGGGACCAGCACGCCGGTGAGCGGCCCAACCGCGGGCACGGCCGGCTCCTGCGCCGCCACACAGCGGGGCCGGGCCGGGCCCGCCGCGCTCGGGGCTCCCGTCCGGCCCTGCCCGCGCCCCCGGGGCCGCCTGGAGGGGCTGGAGGGGCGGCGGGGCCGCGCTGCGCTCGGCGGCGGCCATTTAGCGGTACCTGGGCCGGAGGAAGGGTCCCGGGGCCGCCGCCCCCCGAGCGAGCGCGCCCGGCTCCGCGCCGCGGCTCCTGCAGAGTCATCGCTGCGCCGGGCTCCGCGCTTTGTCTGGGGCTCGCGTTTTCCCTTGGCTTCCCGGAGTGTTTCAGCGATGACCTAAATTTTGGTCGTGGGGAAAGAGCAAGCTATTGAGTTGGGGACGAAGAGGAAAAGTTACGGGTTCAGCTTTTATGTGCCATAAGGTCACAGCGGGTGCGAAAATGGGGATTTGTTTTTTCCCATTGCAAATCACAGTTAAATGTCCGAAGGGCTAAATTTCTGTTTCACCCTTCGGGATGTTGCTTTGTGTCCCTGAACAGTGTTATAAAGTTTCTTTGACTAGTTCCGAATCTCATTTCCAAAGATGTCTTTCCTGCATCCCTCTATTCTTGGAAGGAGAAGGCGTTTTGTTATATAGGCTGTACAGGAACACATTTTTAACAGCAGTTCTGGGATTAAAAAGGCTGTAGGAATTGTGTTTAAAGGCAGGGTGGTAAGTGCTTAGTAAAACAGGGATGCTTGATACTGGTTCCCTTTGCAGAAACCTACTGACCTCTTAAGAACAGTTCTGCTTTGCCATCTGAGCAGAATCCCTTTTGTTCTTTGCATCTTTTTACATTCAATATCTGGTGGTTACTTAGTGGCTTTGATGCCGTTTTAAAGGGCTTGCCAGGTTCTGCTTAACTTAGTTTTATATGTAGAAGAAATACCTAGCAATGGAATCTTATTCCTGTACCTTCTAGTGAGGAGTAGGGTAGAACAAATGTTGTTTTGGTGCCAAATGACAGCTGTTCACAGTCTTGGCTGCTGCCAGACGTGCCGGTGACCTCTGGCAGGGCCCTGGCTGGAGAACCTCTTTGGAGGGAACCTCTTTGGAGGGTTGGTCTCTGTCCTCCAGGTACTCACTACCTGTTGTGCCCCTGAGGAGTTGGTTCTCTCTTCTGAAAGGAAAGTTTTCTCTGCCTCCTCTTTCTGCATCCTGACTGTTGCAAGAGGGAGGCGTTACTGTTGTTGAAAGTGTTTTGTAATCTTTGGGTTGTTCTTTAGGAGCAGGGAGTCAGAGAGAAAATGCTACTTCTGTAACCTTTTTCCAAACACCAAGATTTTTATTTTTGTTCTGGTGAAGGGTGGGAGGCAGTGGGGGAGAAAATCCCTTTTTTCTCCTGAATGATGCTTTCCTTCCTCCATAGTTCTTAAAAGCTGCTTCTTGGGAAAATGATTGTGACTTGCCGGAGATACTGTGCAGAATGCTATGGCCAGCAGGGACACTCTGTGATGTTAGCATCAGTTTCAGGGGGCTGACAGAAGCAAGAAAAGCTGTAGAAATGCTGTCAAACTTGAAGCACTTTACCCGCCTTACATAGGTGATTGTCAGCTATCCTTACAGAATGTCAGAAAATGAAACCTGACTTTGGAATATGGCTGTATGGATTTCACCAAGTTTCCAAATAGGCCTGCCATTAAATTTATTACTAATTTCTTTCTGTCTAGCCAGTATTGTCCAGTATATAGAGGGCCTGCTGCATATTATTCTGCATTCAGTGCTAGATTCTTCCAAAGCTGTGTCAAACTATACTTTCCAAAGTAAAAGGTAGATTTTATTATGCTGTTGGTGCAAAGAAATGAGTCAACTAAGTGAAAATCACCAGTGGAAATGAAGGGAGATGGAAGAATGATTTCTGCCTCATAATTGTCTTAATGGATTTTGAAATGTGAATGTAGTCCAGTTTTTAGCATATGCATTAATGGCATGCCTGCAGTCTCTTGATTGAGTTCTGTTCTTCAGGCTCTGTTTAAACAAAGAGTTGAGGTGTCATACAGATCATCATTTGGGACTAATGTTGATCTGCTAAGTAAGTTCTTATGAAGTAAATCTGCTAAGTAGCAGAACATTGTGGTGTTTAAGTTGTTTAAGTATATGGTTCTTAGGCAAGTAATTTCCAGCAAAATCCTCTGAGTATTTTTCTCACAGCTTTTTGTATGTATTCAACCATGCCTGTTCCAGCATTTGAACAAGATTTCAGGAATAAATTAAAACCTTGTGATGGTGGAAAATACTAATTGTTTAGCCACTGCTTCTTGTTTTCAGTGTAATTCACTAGTTTAAAAAAAACCAGCAAAACTACTTATTTCAGAAGCAAAGGGAAGGCCTGTGTCTTCAGAAGAGAAATCTTCCAACACTAGTGCATCCTGCTTCCTTTGATGGGCAGAAATATCTGGATGTTGATGTGAGATGTTATTTTGATGCTAGTTTAGGGTGGAGTTTCCAGTACTGAGGCACAGTATTGGGCCAAAGAGAACAAGTTCTGCTAAGACCTCTGCCCTCTGTGTGTGGAACCAAGTAACATTTTTGTTCTGGGGCTGTGTTTTGCCCTACCTGTGCTAGAGAGCCCAGCCTTTGTCACCCCTGGTGGATTGGGGAGCTTGTACTGGTGAGCTCCTTCAGCTCCAGCTGCACCAGTGAAGAAGACCAGATCATGGGGGGCTTTTGAAGCAAGTCAATGCTTGTCCTCCTCACTTCAGGACCCCTTTGCAATGCAAACCAGAGCATCCAAAAGACACAGAGCAGATTCCTTTTTTGGTAAAAACTGTGTTGGAAGAGGAGCTTCAGCCACGTTGTGTTGTAAGAGCAGAGGAGAGCTAGCGTTTCGCAAGGGTGAAATGCTCACTGCAGGAAGGTCACACCACTGGTCCCTGCTGCCTCCATCTGCAAATGTGCTGCCATGGATTGCTGGTATGTGATACACTACAGAGTGCCAGTGGAGGGAGAAGTACAGCAGAAATCTGGGAATTGCTGATGGCCTGTAACATTTTAGGATTTGTTCTGTGCTGTAGTTTTGTAGTAAATGCTCATGGAATAAATAACCCCCCCCAAAACTCTGTGTTTGTTTTTGCTATAGTGAAGCTTGGAAAGTAAGACTGGATCTATATTGCTTTACTACTTCAAGGAAAATCAAAATGTGTTACCTAATGTCAAATTTGTAGTAGAATAGTTTTTTGGCAAGCCATTAACCTTTTGCTTTTAGTTCTTATAATAAACTCTTGGAAAGCCTTTTCGATACTACTGTCTGGAAGAACAGCATGATGTAACTTATGTCTCTAAAGTACTGAGAAAAATTGAGCTGCTTTTTTTCCTGAGTGTCTAAGCCTGCTTTTTCCAGGCATTCTGATGGAGTCCATATGAAGTGTTGCTGCAGCCTGTGGTAGGGATTGATGCTAGTAGCTGGGAGGGTTTTGCTCTGGTGTGCTAGACACCCTGTGAACTGTCCCATAATGTCATTACCTCAGCTTTGATAAACCAAACAAGCAGGTAAATTGACTTTGTAAACTGGATTTGTCCAAATGACTTTGCCTCCTTGGTGTTCACTCCAGAGCTAATAAAGCCTTTGTGGAAGGTTAATTATTCAGCTTTGTGTTTTGGACTGAAGTTTCATAATAGCATCGAGGCAGCAGTGCTCTGACAGAGTTAAGTCTTGTATTTCTCCCCATCCCTTGTGCCAAATAGAGCACCAATGTATGGGAGTGGAAGAATGTAATTTTAGCTAAAATTGATTGTTGTCCCTTTTTTCTTTCTTCTGTCTTATTTTTAATGTGTATTCATGTCTGTGTAAGGCTGTGTGTAGCTGGGATGGTACAGGATGTGACTGAGGGAAAGCAGACTGATTCTTTCAGTGTTGGTGATGGCTTCAGGTGATGGTGAATATGGCTTCAGGCTATATTGTTTATCCTTGACTTGTTTCTTTAAAACATGTGTGTATATATGTTTTATTACTAAAAAAGTCATACTTTTTCTGGGTTACCTTTGTTTTGGGCAAATACTGGTATTAATTTAGCCTAATTACTGTGAGGAAAACCATTGCAAGGACTGCTCTTGGAACAAAGAATGTGATTGCTAAAAAGTTATTCTGGTGCAGATTCATTCTTAGCTAAAAAGGTATTTTCTGCAATGGGAATTTCCAAGTTGTTTTTCTAAATGTTAATTGTGAAAGTTGATGAAAAAGTTTCTTTTTTTTTTCCCCTCAGCAGTTTGGGGTGGAGGAGTGTCCATCAAAGTACTTTCCTGCTGTTGGACTTGCTTTGAGGTTTCAGTGTAAGCTTGTGTAAGCTTAAATGTCAGCATCTAGAAAGGAAATGGGGAGCAAGGGGTGAATTAATTTAGTTGGATAATATGGCAGTTGTTGCACAATGCTGATATGTTTGCTGAACTTTGTGTACTTTTTGACTTATACCTGTGCTGCTGGATTGAGGAGTATAATGATAAAGCTGTGCTGAACCAGGTGGTCAGAGATTGTGATGTGCTTTGTAGCGAAGTACATGTACCTGGAAGCTTGCTAGTTCATCTTTTTTAGTTTCTTTTGGTCTTCATTAAATAAATTCTCCTGTTTTAGGGCATTGGGTATTGATAATTTGTTACAAAGCTGATGGAAAGAATAGAAGTATCTATCCTGAGTTTTTTATAGTAACTTGAACAAAACAAGATGTTGAAAACATTTTGCAAACCCCTAAGAATAACAGTAGTGAATGCAAGGATAATGCTAGAAAAAGATTGCAGTCTCTTCTCTGAGAGAAAAGAGGCTGTAGGAACTGTTCTGTTTGGAATGTAGATCTTCCTTCCTGAAGTTTAAGAACATAAAAACCTACCGTTGGGAAGGGAAGAAAACCAGATGAAGGGCTGCATTTTTGTATCTAGAAAAAGTATTGTTATGAAATAGATAAAAGCTATTTCGTTAACTTTCATTATAATAGAAACCCTAAGTTTATGGTGTTTCAAAATTTAAAAAAAATATTTGTTTGGCTTTTGTTTGTTTGTGTTTTTTGTTTTTGTTGCTACTTCCCAGCCTGGCTGTATGTTGTCCTGTTGCTCACTACTAACATTTTTCCTTCGCACTCTCCCCTCTCAGGTGTTTCTGTGTGAGATATAGCTAAAGTTTTCTTGAAGAACACTGGGCTAATACCAAGAAAAACTTTTAAAAATCTGGTTAAAGAAGGCAATTTCCTGCTAATCTTTGAAGTTGCCATACCTATAGCAAGTAGCATAGGCAGTTAGAGAACCCTAAAAATATTGCAGCCATTTTGGTATTGAGGGTGGACAAATATACAGGAATATTTAAAAATGACAGCTTACTTGGTGACTGTTAAAAGGGAGAGTATAATACCATGTTGATACTTAATATTATTTCTTTTATTTTTTACTGTATTGCTATTTTGAAGCAGTAGGGCTTTTTGGGTAGTTCTGTAGATAGAAGTTGTCACTGACATTTAAAACCTTGGTCAGAAGTCCTGAGAAAGTTGTTCTGTAAAGGTTTGCTTAGTTTTTTTGCTTAGTTCTCAGGAACCATACTTCTCGGTATATGTGCCTGCTATACTGGATATCTCTGTAGTGTCAATAGTGAAGGTTTCTCTGTAATTTTTTGGTGTTTTTTTCATCTGTGTCAGTTGAGGCTGACCTCAGAGAGTCTCACATTAATACCCTGCTTTAAGTGCAGGTAGGGAAACTGAGGCTGTGAAGTTTATTTGGCTGAGGACAGCAGTGAGTGTGCAACTTGGATGTGACTCAAGCCAGTGCAGAGAGTGCAGGCAGCACTTCTTCAGATTTATCTGTAATGGACTAATGAGCACTTGTACCTCACAGCAGCTGAGGGAGAGGAAGCTGCATTGCTGCTGCTCCCACTCTGGGTAGAATTCTTCTGTGATGCTCCTAATCCTCTGGTGTGAGATAAGATTGGTTGGAGTGGGTTAACTGTGATGCCTGTCTTTGCCCACAGCTCACTGAAATCTCATTAACCTTACTCCAAAGTATTTCACAGCATTTTGGCATTTGGTTACGCAGGATAAAGTACAGGATGCTGGTAAAGGACAGGATAAAAGGACAGGATAAAACCACAGGATGCCATGCTCATTGCTAATGTGGTGGATAAGAATGGGTGTGAAAAATTGATATCTGTGAATATAAGCATTTTGTGTCCATATGTGTGCTTATCCTTTCCTGTTAAAATAACCTTTTATCATCGTGTCAGGAAGTGGGAGGAGAGTCAGTGAAACTCAGTTATGCATCTAAGGACTGTTACTACCTACAAACGGAGCTTTTTGAGAGATTGAGTATGCCATGGTTGACATAAACCATTTCAAGTTCCGAAAAATTTATTAGGAGACTGTTTCAAGGCAGAATATAATGTAATGGTGATATTTTACTTTGTTTTGTTAATTTTTTCCCGCTATTTTGCTATTTTGAAGCAGTAGGGTTTTTTTGAGAAACATTTGAAGAAGGGGCAAACATCATGAGATGCCACTAGTAATGTCTAGCAATTTCCTCTAAAAATATTTTTCAAAACAAAGCATTTGCACAGAGTTATCCAAATTTCTCTGTTGTTTGGAAAAAAAAGCCTGTCTTTACATGGAATTTTTAAAAAGTATTATAATCTTACTATAACCACTATAGCTTCCTAGCAGTAAAATAAAATTAATAGCCCTGTGTTAGAGATTAATTGAGTAGCTTCAAGACTGTCCAGAATACAAAATGCTGAAAAGCTTTTTTGTGGCCAGTTAAGGATCAAACTCTAACAAGAACTTTATCTTTCATTACATGTACATAAAAATAAAGTACTTTATATTTAAAAAAAATCATCCTATGTTATGAAAGCTTATGAAAACAGTGTACTGAAGGTTTTATTGCACACTTTGTTAATTTAATAGTTGCTGCAAGGTTGTCTTGACTACTCACAGAGATGACACTAAACTACCAGGTTATACAGGCTATGCATTAGAGAATTAGATTCAGTTATGGTTTCATGGGCAGCTAAGCTGTTCCTGGAGAAGGAGCAGGAAATTTGAGAGAGAAGCAAGGTAAATGACAGGAAATGGAATCAGTAGTGATTCCATAGTTTGGGTTTGTTGTTTTTTGTTTGTTGGTTGTGATTTTTTTTTAAATTTGCGTTTCAAATTCATGCCTGTGAGGAAGGGTTCAGATCTGCAGCAATTTGAGCGAGTCTTGACTGGGGCTGATGCTGCATCCTTGCCCCCTGTGATGCTGCTTTCTCCCATTGTTTATAGGGGTTTATAGGCCTTTCCCTCAGTTACTAGCCAGGACCTGACATGTATCTCAGTTTCATGGTGAGGAGGGTTGTGCTGGCTGGAAATATCAAGAGCAGGGTACAGGTACAAGAGCACAAAACAGTTACCTAATTTCTTTCCTGAGCAAAAAGATTAGTGTCTGCACCAGTTTTTAAATAAGTATACAATTAAGAAGATTTAAGAGGTGTTTTCAGATTTTCACCTAGTATTTCTCTTTTGCAGGATATTGCTTACAGGCATTTTAAATTCAGAAGATTCCTTTATCATGATTGGCTGGATGAACTGTTTGAAACTAGGATATTTGTAAGCATTGTGCCCTGCCAATAAAGTTTCAAATACCTTTTTTTCTTTGGAAGCAAAAGCATGGACATAGTGGCTCAGATCAGGTGAGGTTTTTTATGTAGTATCACAGAAGTGAGTGCCTTAAGGAAGGAATAACAGGACAAGCATAAATGGTGTTTCCTTTGCATATTCTCTGTGTTTCCAGTGGTTTTGAGTTCAGTAACTTTTGTTATAGCATCTGTACCATCCTGTGTGAGGGAGGTCATTGTATCTGCTGCCCACACCACAAATAATCACCTTTGTTTTGCAGCTGCTTCTGATGTTGCTTAACAATCCTTATTTGCTCTACTGGAAGAGGAAGCAAAAGTTCAGTTCTGGCTGTCACTTAGGTTTTTTACACCCTTCCATTACCTCTCCTTGCACTTTACTCTCTCAGCTAGAAGATTTGTAGATTGTATTTTGGCCATAAATCTCCTTATACATTTGATGGCCCTTGTTCACCTTAATTGAATGTTTTCTGGTTGAACCTCTTTAGGAGGTGGGGCTAGGGCTGTGCATCACATTTGAGGTATGTACAGCCTCAAGGTTGGACATACCTCCAGCTTATGTGCTGGAGTAATAATCCCTTCCTTTTCGCACAGGAATGCTCTAAACACATGCTCTGATTTTTATTTTTCAGCTGAGTTTTACATAGAACAGTTTCTCACAACACCAAGATTGCATTCTGAGAGGTAATGGTCAGCCTTGAGCTCATCCTTGTATCCATAGAATTAGACTAGCCCCCACTGGACTTTGTTTTCATACTCTTGATTGCATGTGCCATTCAGAAGTGCACTTGCTTGATCTTTACAATTCTTCAGGATGCCCTTGTCCTTGTTACCCAGAATAAGTTCATATTATCCAGAAGCTTTATTTTACTGCTCACCCTTTTAGTCTGATTACTTATTAATGAAATGTGTTGTAGTTCCAGCACAGTTTCCTGCAGAGCTCCTGGCGATTTCTTCTGCTGGGAGAATTGGTAATTCACTCTGTCTTCTAGTCACATATTTATTTTTGCAGTAGTTAGATGGTTGTTCCAAAAGACTTGTAAAGGGAACCTTTCTAAAGCCTTTTGGAAACGACAGACAGTGTCAGCAGGATCTGTTCTGTATGTTTACTTCCTTGAGAGGACTTTACCAAAGACTCTACTGATGCTGGATGGATGTATGGTACTTATCCTTGTGTCCACTAATTCTGTCCTTTATTAGAGTTTCTTCAGGGTGTGCATCAGAACAGTACTGACTACAAGCATTTTTAATGACTGATGATGTGTTTAGTGACTTTTGTTTGCATTTATTTTGGATTGAATGTGTTCTGGTTTCCTCCCCACACCAAACTGATAAAATTCAGTTAATAGTTAAGAGTGTGTAATCTTGGAGCCCGGCATTGTTGTTGGCTTTGTCTGAAATTGATAACCTTGACTCATGTGGGTGTTGTTCCATGGTAAAATGTCCAGTTTCCTGATTCCTCTCAGATTCTGTTAAAGTTTTGCAATGCAGCTATAGCTCCAGTCCTACTATAAATCTGATAAATTAGGCGATGGAGCTTAAATGTTGTTATAGTTAGTTCCACTGAGTGTTTTGTCAGTGCAAATGAGACAGTACACTAATAGGAAGGACAAGGTTTGGAAGTGGCTTGATTACCAGTAGTGTAATGTGGAACTGTGCCCAGCTGACTGTAAATACAAAGCTTGGGTAAGTAAACTCTGAAAAGAGGTTAACTTCAGGATACTGAATTGTCTTATGCTGCCGTTTTTTAAAGCTATTAGTAACAAATGCTATCTTTTGGTCAGCAAATATGTGTGGAATTGTGGGAATGAAAAGTTAGGTTACTTTTTGTTCCTTTTAAGCTTTATCTAGTTGCTGCAAAACATGCTCTGGAAAAAAGCAGCTTTGCTGTTAAGTATTTCGTAGGTCTCTTTGTAGTTAATGAACTGCTTGGGTTTTAATACTTAAAATGTTACTCAAAACACATAATTTTTTTGGCTTATTTCTGTGAATATTTACTAGAGAGAAAAATCTCTTTGAAAACAACTAGGGTGAGATTATTCAGCTATAAATGTTTTAGTTAAGAGGCTAACCTGGACATGACCTCTTTATAGATAAATAATGAGGGTCATGAGGACAATTCTTATAATGATAGACATTAAGGTTAGAAAGCATCTATCAGATGGTTTAAGTCTTCACTGAGTGGGAACACTAGTGCTTATTTGAAGGCTTTTGCATTTAAGCTACAGCGTTTTAGAACACTTTAAAATCAATTTAATTTGCTTCATGCCTCTTAATTTGGAGTTTTACTGTAGAAGTCAATCCTATTATAATAAAGTTGAAATTGCTCAGTACTTCAGAGGAGCTGCTGACTATGAGTTTGCTGTGAGTTTCAATCCTGCCTCTTGGTTGCTGGCAAAGATGGGTTACTTCTTTTACAACATATAAATGTTTGTCAGTGTCATTTTTGAAAGTAAGTCTGTGGGTTTTTTTCCTCACCCTGTGACTTTTAAAATTATCTCAGATAAAATACTATATCCATGTGGATTCTTTTTCAGTAATAATTATCAAGGAAACTGTCAACAGAGTTAAGCGTCGATGGCCTAGTGAAAAAGTAGGGTAGCCTTTTCCTACTTCATCTGTTATCTGAGAAATGGTTAAGTGCTTAAGAAAGTAAATTTTTACAGAGAGCCTCAGTTCAAGACTCATTAAATAAGTTGTTGATACAATTATTTGATTTCTGTTATTGTTGAAGTAGAAAGAAGCCCAGGAGTTCAGATTTTGCATATATACACACATATATATATATATATATATATATATACATATATATATACACACATACATACATACATACACACACACACATATATATATATATATGTATACGTGTAATTGTGGAAAGTAAATACAAGCCTACTTAAGTGTACAGTTTAGAGGATTAAAACTGTGGAACCCTGAGTAAAATCCAGGAAACCTGGAAGCTCTGGGGTGTTTTGACTGAGCCTGTTGCCCTCAGTTTTAACAGAACAGATGTAATGCTTAGAGCCGTGGCGTCCCTGTGCTGTAACCTTTACTCAAGACTTGCATGCTGTGTGTATTGCTTGCACCTCTTGCTACTTTCCACAGGTACAAGTTTTCCATTCAGGTGTAGAGAGAGGATGACACACTACAAATGAGTTTTGTGAAAGTCTGGCTTTAAAGTGATCTTGGCATTTCCTAGGGCTGCAGAACTCTGTCGCTCTGTGTTCCTTGCTGAAAGAAGTAATTTTCTTTCAAAACCATTCTCCTTTGGATGAATTGTCTGCAACTGGTGGGCAGAATATTTCATGTGCACCTCCTCCTATTTCTTTTCCTGACAGAGTCCACTGGAACTGTATTCTGGACTATGTGACTCTGCTTTTTGTAGTAGCCTGGAGGTAGAAAGAGCACAGGAGGCTAGGACGTATTTCTGTCCTTTCCTGCAGTTTGGGGCAGAATAATGGAAGACTGGTGGCTTCCGTTGATTCTGATATTAGCTTTTTGCTTGCTTTTGGCTGTCATAAAAATTGACTGATACTTTGAAACTTTTATATGCTTTAGATATAAATACTGGTGCCAGTAGTCTTATTTGTGGTATTTTTTTCCTGAAACTGACCTTTGTTTGTTGCAGCTGAAACAAGATTCTGGGGATTAAAACTTCTCAGTATAATTGCCAGCTGTACCTCTTTTCTGTTCTCTCTCTTCTAGAATTGCCTGTGTCCAATAACAATAAATGTGCAATCTTCTCTTTTTTCTTAGAAGGATGGAAAATAACCTCCTCTTAGGTTTTTGGGTTTTTTTTTGTTTTGTTTTGCTTTGTAGTTTTTTAAAGCACTTTTTAGAACCTCCAGAACCTGGAACAAAATTATTAGGTTTAGGTAGGGATCAATTGTCAAACATTCCTGAAGATTGGGTGTATTCTCCTGTTTCTTTGGAAACAGGTATGTAAGACAGGTGAACTTCAAATCCAAACTTAAGCCAGGCATGGCTGAATTAGCTTTCTTCTGTGTCTGTATGTCCTGTCCTCACCCATTGTGTGATTAGTAAATCAGAGCAGAGGTTGAGACAGATATGAGAAATTTTTGAAATTTTTGCCACATGAGATGCTCAGACTGTACAATATGTTGTTCAGAGGCACAGTGAGCTCTGTCTTTGAAGCCCCTCCAAATGCCTACAGCCAGACCTTGAGCAGCAGCTTTTTTGACTCTCCTCTTGAGCAGCAGGGTTTTATTAGGTGATCTCCTGAGGTCTTCTCCACCCTTTCCAACCTGTTTGTGTTCTGTTTTACCCAAGAACTGTGTGGTCTGTGTTACCCATGCAGAAGAAGCAAATGCCTCAGGCTTAAAGAACTGGATATTCAAAAGGTTTGCATAAGTTCTGATCAGAAGTCAGCTGTTTAACACTCTCTACTTGTACCTGTTTTGATGCCCAGAATACAAAAGAAGTGACTGCAGCAGTCAACAAGGAAAGACTGACCTATGTAATCTAGCTAAACTTCTGTAAGACCTCTGATAAAGTCACGAAAGAGATGGCACTCAGGTTTTCTTTTGTATCAGTACTGGTTATATTTCTTGAACTTGAAAAGTGTGTTAAGATGTAGTTTTGGCTGGACATTCACATACATTTTTTAAGTTACTACAGTATGCACTTGTGAGAACCCTTGTGAATAAGAATTGTGTTGGGGAAAATCTGCTTGTGAATCGCAGGAACTTTGTATGCATTGAGAACAATATGGAGGGAAATAAAGCAAGCATGGGATGCTTTTCCAGATTATTTACAGGAATGAAGTGGCAGTCTCCATCCTCTTGTGAGGGGGGTGCTTTAACAGTACCTTGATGCATGGGGTAGTGTTAGTGAGATGAACTCAAAAGCCCCATGGGTGCATTATGCCTTTGCTTTGCAAGGCTCTTTAATACCTATTCCTAAAACTGTAGGAGAGATTCACTATTGTGAAGGATTTTACCCATCGAACAAGAAGTGGTTTTGACTGGAGGAGAAGCATTTGCTCCCACCCCACACACACCTGTCTCCCTGTAATCCCATATCAAAGCATGTTGTCTGAAGTGCTCTTACACTGTAATGGGAAGCCATGATCTGGACTGAGAAGAAACAAGAGAATTCTAATTGTCTGCTTTTAAAACTCTGAACTTTTTTCCCTGACAGAATATGGATTCCAGAGCTAAGATCCAGAGAAAGTACAATTCATATTTCACTGCAGAACTTTACTTTGAGGAATGTGTGAGGTGTTCACTGCAGTGTGATCAGGGTCTTGCATGATATTGCAGGGCAGTGGCATGGTAAATTCACTTGTGTAAAAAGGAAGCTCCTTTTGTCAGACAAAGGCGAAGCAAAAAAGATCTGATTTATCCGCAACTTGCTGTTGTTCCTGCTGTACTCTTTATTTGTATACAAACACCAGTTTTCCTGTGGGTTGCATTCTGTTTGTTTTTCTTGCATGCCATAGCTGACATACTGAAAAGGGAAACTTTTGGTGTTGAGTGGCAGAAGCAAAGTTTACAGGTGCATGTTAGGCAAAGGTTGGGTTCACATGTGATGGTTACTATGCGGCATATAGGAAATGGAACAGTTTTCTTTTAGGTAGAGAGAGTAATCTGACCAATTTCTTATGTTTATGCATGTACAGCATCACTTAATGGATAGAAAGCATTCTTTCCTCTGGTAATGTTGGACCTTATGTTAGTCCTCCAAATGACCTTGTACTGCCTGTTTGGGGTGAGGTGGGCATGTTTGCTGTTCTGTGTGTTGCCAGCTTGGTTAATCACAATCTCTCCATTTTTACAGAGCAAATCCGATTAAAGAATATAAGGAATGTGTATGGAAGGTGTTTGTGGTACCGCTTGCGACTGCTGAAGCCACAGCAGAACATCATTCCTACAGTGAAGTACGTACGTTTCATTTGCATGGCTTCCCATTAAGCAATTCTTACCTTATTTTATATAGAAATACACTGGTTTGTAATCAAAGCAGGGATTTTGCAGTTACTTTTGCATCACTAAAGAGACATTTGCAATCTGCAATATTTGAATATTTAATAGGTAATCATTATTGTCTAGTAGGGTTTGAAATCTAGGTGCATACTTTTTGTCCTGTATAAAATACCTGAGGAATGAGACCAGTGAGCCTCAGCTGTAGAAAAAAGTAAACAATGCTTTTATTTGTTCAAAAAAATTATTCTCCCTCATTGAAATTAGTAGTGCTAGTCCAATCTTCTGATTTAAATATTTAGTATGTGAACATATATACTCAAATATAAAAGAATAATAACTTTGTATGTTTGAAGGTGAACCCTTTATCAGTTCCTTGTTATGCCCATCCTCAAAATGTTTTGCTGTCTGTTATGCACCTGTGTCAGCTTTTTGTGTTTTGTTTTTTTGTTTCTTTTAACACACTGATTTTATCTAGATCCTAGACATCCTTTAAAAATCAGAAATAATAGTGTATACCTGCTGAGGAAAGACAGTTAAAAAATGCAGACTTTGTGGTAGTGGATTGTCCTTGTTAAAAGCTAGGAGAAAAAGTGGTATTAAAACTGAAATACTAACACCTGCTTTAGTGTTTCTTGCTGTTTTAATACTATACTATTTCTTGAAGAGTGATACAAGATGGCTTTCAGTGTTATTAGAATGGTGCTAGAGCTAGTGGATTTGTGTATTTAAAAAATTCTTTTTCTTCCAAACAGGAAAATAGTCCTCCTTGCTGGCTGGGCATTATTTTTGTTCCTTGCATACAAAGTTTCCAAAACAGACAGAGAGTATCAAGAATACAACCCTTATGAGGTGTTACATTTGGATCCTGTAAGTAATAACATCTTTCACTAGTCTGTACTACTGTAACTGTATATGCTGTGTGTAGATGTTAATCTTGGACTTGTTTTTTCTAACAGAGGAAGTTTAGTGAATCTGTCTAGTGGTTTTGTTCTTTTTTGGCATGTGAAAGTTACTGCTGCATGCTATAGTCAGTTGTTATGTGTTTTTTGCCTATATCTGTACCAATTTATAACTTTTATATCTAGTGCCTTCAAAATGTAGTGAGGTGGGTGTTTTAAAATCCTATTCTGATGTTGTTTTCCTCTCTGTGTACAGGAAAACAACAAAAAAAATCTGTTTTGTATGCCCTGTGTAAATCTTCTGAATAGGAACTTTTAGGGATGCTGAAGTAACTGTATAAACAAGAATGTGAATTCATTTGATTTACAGTTTCTGTACAGAGCAATATTTGTAAATGGGAGGTTTCACTGAAGGGTGTTGGTGATGCACATTTTGATGTAGTGCAGGCTAGCTTGAATTTTGGTTGTATCTGTGAATGCAAACAACAAATTCTAAACAGTGATCCCAGCCAATAGGTTTATTGAACTGGGATAAAAAAAAAGATATAGTGTCTATCTAGAAAATAGATGCAGTGCTTTGTTTATACTGAAGGACTGATTCAAAATGGATGCAAAAATTACATATCCCAAGGATAGACTTTCTGAACTTCTTTTAAACTTTTCATCTTAACCACAATACCTTGAGCAGATTGTCTGCTTATGTTAATTATTTCCTGATCCAAGGCTCCTCTTTTGAATAACAGTAGAGTAATCTTTCCAGTTCTGGAGTCTGAGGTATGTTTCACTCTGAAGTCTGAAGAAATACACTGTAGATCAGCTCAGCACAAGAACGTGAATGAGCTTTGAATGTACCTGTTTTGATTAAATGTGATGCATATTGTTGGTGTGAGAGCTTAATATGTATGTGAACTTTAGCAAATATATCTCTTGCCTTTAAATGATGTTGACTTGTCAGCAGAGAAAAGCAGCACCTTGTGCTAAGAAAGCCATTTATAGCAGGTGAGAAGTTGTAGCCTATTTCTAGCTAGACAGGTAGAACACCTGCCTGTCTTGTCTGGAGCCAAGTTACTGCAATTCAGCCACTGCTCAACTCACTGCTGCTGACTTGAGTTCTCCCACTGATGCACAGGAAGGAGCAATGCAAGTTTTTACTGTTAAATGGTATCTGTTGAACCCATGCAGTTTAAATGTTCATATAATTGGGTTAACTTTGATTAAAGAAATCAGGCTAGGGATTAGGTCATCAGAGTATTTTCCTTTGTTATCCTTCTGAAATTTCTACAAGAAACAACCCAGGAGGGAAAGAAAGGAATGCAAGTAGTGAATTATAGCTTTGTGTTTGTTGATAAAAATTTGTACACGTGCTCAAGACATGTGCAACTTACCCAGGCAAAGAAACCAATTCTGGAATGCCTTAAGAACTGAGGGATGGAGCATGTTCTCATAAGGACAAGCTGAATGAGAGCCAAAGATTTTAAGAGGGGGATGAAAAGATGGTTGTGAAGATAGATAGTTGAAGTGGGGCTCAAGAAAAGAGTTCAAAATCTGAGCCTGTTTCTTGCTGCCAAGCAATTTCTATTAAATCTCTTGAAAGATTTTCAGTTCGGACTACGTGAAAAATGAACAGATTTCTTCTGTTACCATTCAAGTGGAACTCTGAGAGTTGTAGCTGGTCCTGCTGATGAAGTGATACAGATGCTGAAGTGTAGTTAGATAATGGAACTGTTATTGTTATTAAAAAAAACCCTAAAACACCACAACCCTCTCCCCCTAAACTTTAAAAAAATTAAAATGATTGCAGATGGAAGCACTTCAAAGTTTTGATGCACAGTAATTCACTTCTTTGCATTCATACTCTAGTCAAGATTATTTTTTATGTTAGCATATAAATTTATAACAAGAGGCTTTTATTTCCTGAGAAGAACCACAGCACCAACAAAGTCCAGATAATGTACTTACACCAGATTTTATATGCAATATCAGCACTGGGTTTTGAACATAGAATAGCTCTTTTTAAAGCATGCCACTGGAATTCACTAACACATAAGGTGCTCAAATATTATTTTTTTTATTTAATGAGTATCTGTACTGCAGTTTCAAAGCTGGGATCCAAGGCATAAAGATGAATCTCAAAAGGGATTATATACAGGCACACTCTGTGTTCCAAGCAGACTGACACCAGCTGTCCAAAGCTACTAAGCTTTTCTGTAAGTCAGGCCTAACCTCTGTAGCCTAGCTTTTGAAAATGAGGAGTAAGAATTTATTGTAGATGAAAAACTTGTCAACTTTTCTGGGATTTTGTGCACCTTCTGTGTCAGAAAGAAAAAAATTAGCTTTTTTTCTAACAGACAGCATTCATATGAGCCATGAAAACACATCTCAAACAGCTTGGGGTTTTTTTCCGTCCCTTTGTTCTTCTTCCCCTACTTTTTAGCTTCTTCTCCCTATCTGGCATTCTTTCTCTAGTCTTGAAATATCAGGTTTTAGTTGAAGTCTAATTTATAATGGAGTAAATTCATCCTGTGCATTAAATCAGGCATGCTGTTGAAAAATAGTGTTAGAATATGGCAGACTGTATAAAGTGAGATAAAGTAACAGCAAGTGAGGCCTCAGGGTAGTTTAATTTCTGGTTTAAATTTATTGAAACAGTACCATCATCTGTGAATAAATTCTTGTGTGTTTATTATGCAGTTAAGCATGCTAGGCTTCCCTGGGACAAAATACTGCAAAGTCTTGTGGTAATTGTTGTGCAAAACTTAGCAGATAACATATAGAAAAACTTAAGCTGAACTTACTATAAAGTTTTGTTGGGTTGTCTTGAGTAGTGAAGTTCACAGTCCAAGCTGGAAGTTAATGCACAAGGGATTGTGTTGGTGGCATTTGACAACATGCTGGAGTAGAACAAAAATCAATCTTTCTCAGGTATAGGTAATGTATTCCCTTTGTTCAAGAAGTTTGAAATAATTTATGGGTAGGATAATTCTAGTCAAAGGTCTTTTTAAGTGGCAGGGAAATCTGCTTTTCCTGGTGACTGACAGATTTATTTCTGCATGCAAGCTGCAAGTGAGCCATCATACTTGATCTGTGAACTATGCTTAAATAGAAGAATATTGCAAATGATAGTTCCTTGTATTCGTGAATATGTTTAAGATTCACCAAACAGATATGAAATCCTTCCTTTTTTGTTTTTCCCATGGATAGACAAGCAAAATAATCTGGATAAAACCCAGTATTGAGTCATCTGAGTGTGTTTTAGTTAGACTCTGAACTTCTGTCTTCATTTGAGAACGTAATGGTTGTAAGAATTTTATCAGAAAAATAATAATGTTTTAATGAAACATAGTTTCATGATCCTGTGTTACAATATAATTCTTCAGTGAATGGTTCAGAAAAATACTATGCAATTTATATTAGGATTATATATAAAGAATGAATTTTTATTAATAAATGCAAACCTTTCCTTTTGTAGGGAGCAAGTATATCAGAAATAAAGAAACAGTACCGTGCACTATCCCTAAAATACCATCCAGATAAAGGAGGAGATGAAGTTATGTTCATGAGGATTGCTAAGGCCTATGCAGCGTAAGTTTCTTTTTTGCCTATGAAAAAAAGGGAATCATAATATTATGGGCAGAACAGCCTTTACAGTAAGAACAAGGAGGGTGCAAGCAGGCAGGAGGAAATGTGTTCAGATATGTAACAGAAGTCAAAACGTGTCTTCCTGCATTGAGTATTTGCTTTGTACGAGATAGGAAGGATAATTTGTTTTGAACCTGTCGGAATACTGTAAGGTGTTAGTTCTTTGTGTTAACTTTCATGTCAGCTAGGAAAAGTGTTTTCAGTAGAACACGTATTAAATCCTCAAGATGACAAAGAGCAAAATGGGTGGTGTTGTTTTTAACTAACTGACTCTTTTACAGCAGTTTTGAAGTGATGCTTAGAAAATATATTTACTGTTCATTTCACCTGCTGGTAAAGCCAAAGAAACACAGTACTTTAACTGTTCCATCCAGTGAAAAGGATGTTTTCATTCTGAATCTGTTTTCTCTCAGCTTGCCCCTATCCCTTTCCAGTTATGCTTGCCATGCAGTCCTGATTTTTTACTTGGTCACTGTTTGATAATTCCTGTATAGTTCTTAAAAGCTGACTCCTTGAATCTGCTTTTCCTCTAGAGTACTTTTTGTTCTTATCTCTTACAGCATTTTTATTTATTTAGTACCTGAGAGATGTCTAATATAAGAATTTGGTATAAAGGAAATCAAAATACAGGCATTTCAATACACAGTTCAATCACAATACCAGTGGGATTCCCGTTACTGGTGTCTCTAATGCACTCACTGTCAGGATGCTGATGGGAAGGCATGTGTGGCTTGAAGCCAGCTGGAGCCCATTGTTCTCTACAGAATTCAAGTTGTCTGGTTTTTATACTCTGATGGACTGAGCCAGGTATTTACTCCCCCCATGCTGATGTCTCAAACTTGAGACATTCATAGCTTTTTATGCACTCAAAGAGAAATGTTTATGCCACTAGTTGATCCCTTCATCTGTTGATAGGTTTTTATAGGTTTTTTTATGTAAAACAAAGGCCACCTTCATGCCCCCTTTGTGCTGAGGTGGAGTCTGCAGCAGCTGTGCTGAGTCACTGTGGTCACAACATGTCACTCTTGCCCATTTCCTCTGAGACTTCTTCAGTTACTGGGGTTTATTGGGTCAGTCACATCATCAGGGAGCCTAGCAAGTGATGATTTCTGCTTTGAAGTCGGTTGTGTGTGTGTGGTTAACCTTACTGATGGAGTGAAGAAAGTGAAGGGAGACTTGCCCATCCTAGCGATGATCATCGATCTCCAATTTATTGATCCAGCTTACACACTTTTATAGTAGTGTTAATTAAGCTCATACATATTGCAAAACCCGAGCTCATCATTGGTTACAGATTATATGCCAACCCCTCCTTTGTTGTTAATACATGTGGTTTCTTGTTGAGGCTAATACTTGTTTTCCTCACCCTGCTGTTGACTTGTTATTGAGCACCCTTCAAGGACTCCATGTTTTCCACCATGTTTTTTCCCATCACTTAGCCAAGGACACAGTGTTTATTGTTTTTGAGGAAAAAGCCTGAGAACTTGCTGCTTACAGCTGCCTTTTACTTTTTAACCAGCTGTATATGATCATGGCCTTTTTCTATAAGCCATGTCTGAACAAAACTCTCCAACAATGGAGAGTCCTGTTTGGGAAGAGGTGGGAAGGAGAACCAACACCATGCTCACTTGAGCAGTTTGGAAATGATACTTTTTGCTTAAACACATCTGTATCACTTTGAAACTCTCTTCAGTTGGAAATTCTGGTGTGCCTTTTTGAACTCCTGAAACACGTAAATTATTTGCTTTGCAAGCCAGTCCTCAAACACCTGGTGCTACAGTTTGATACTTCAAACACTGGTGCATGGGCTGTGCAGAGGTATATTGTGAAGTAAATGATGGGGAAGTTCCTTAGCCATGATGTCTTGAAAGACTATAAAAGCTGCTCATTTGGTGAGTCTGCTTGGCAACAAATGGGAGACTTAGAAGTGATCAGGGAGGGAGGCCTGACTTCTTCACTGGCTTTGTAATATGAGATAAAATCTTTCATCCAGTGAAAGCCAGTTACTCTGTTTTATAAAGCAGTGTTCTTCCTTCTAGTAACAGGGATTCTGTCAATTGCCAAAAAACTGTCACAATTGCCAAAAAAACTGTCATTACTGAACAGACACAGAAACAGTAACATTTAGCAGGTGGTGTCTTATTTAATGAGAGAGTAGTAAATTATAAAACTTGGTAGTTCCAGGGAAAAAACCCAACAACAATGAAACACAGGCTGTCAAAGGCTAAAGGTCTAGAATAAGATAAAGGCCCATATGGACTACTTCTGATCAATCTTTTTTATTTACCCTCCTTCCAAAAAATAAGATGAATTTCAACCTCTTTCTTTCAGAATTTTCTGTGCTGTAATGTGGCATCAAGAAATATTGTTTGCTGATGGGTATGCACTCACTGGCATGAAAGGGAGATGTGATTGTGCCATCTCCTGCATGGGCATCTTCTGTGTCTGATTTCCTGTCAGAGTTCTTAAAGAATTTGCTTGTGTATCAAGGAGGAATACAGCAGTGTTGTTTCCTATTAGATTTCATACAAAAAAAAAATACCAGAAGCTTTGTAGCTTTCCAAACCACCTCTAAAGGATACTGTGACTGCCACATTTTAAAGTTTCTGTTTGTTAATGGTTTAGAGAAATGTCTTCTGTATTAACTTAATATCTCTTCTTGTAACTAGCTTAACTGATGAAGAGTCACGAAAAAACTGGGAAGAATTTGGCAATCCAGATGGACCACAAGGTAACAATTCTGAATGACAGAGGTTCTGTAATCACATCGAGATGTGTAATATATGATCAGTCAAGAAGCAGTTAGAGCTTTATATAAAAACTTTCTCCTGTGATTAAAGCAACACATCTGACCAATTATTTGTGAAATTGGCTCTGGGGGTGGTGGCAGGGAAAGGCAAGAAAGTTTGCTTTATACTTCTTGAACTTTTTATTATGGTAAAAAGAGAAGAATTGTTTTAGTCAGCTTCAGTAAAGTATCTAGGGAGACTTGTCAATATTAACAGAGGTATAAGCAAAAAATAGAATACTGCTTATCAGAAACATGTTGATTTTAAACATTTCTTGGTATTTAATCATAAATACTAGAGATGTGTATTGAAAAATTAACAACTTGAAGTAAACACACTTTAAAAGGATGTACATGGGGTTATTGTTTCTGGGCAGGTTTCTACATGAAAATAATCCTGGTGATGGTGTGTTAAAGTTTTACAGTAGGTCATCCAAACAAAATAGATTTAAGACTGAAATTTAATAGTTTTTCCCTATTTGCAGTTGTGTGAATTGCTTGTAAAACACCTTGATTGCTTAAGTGGCCTACTAAGGAAACATGTTGCCTATTTCTAGCTGATACTCATTGCAGGCAAAATGGAAATCTGCCATTTGTTAAGGCAAGTTATTCAACATATCTGTGTAGAATGAGTTATGGCCAGATTGGAAATAATAAATGGAATTTGTAACTTAATTCTGAAGTTACAGGATGCTATGAGGGTACTCTGTCATCTGTGCTGTAAATTCTTCTTCTGAATTATATTCACCCAACATAGGATATTAATTTATAAGTTAAAAAAGCCAACCCTAGCCCTTGAACTGGTGTTTCAAAGAAATAAAAATCTTCCTCTTCCTTCAAAAAGACATCTTTACCAACTATATCACAGTCTGACAAAGGCATTTCTGATGGACTAAGGAGGTGGATTGCCTTCTTTAATCACTGTGTTTTATAGCATAACAGATTTCTATCAGCTCCCAGCTTCTAGTACTTCCTTTGTTTGGCAAGTAAGAGGTCTCTATCCCTCTTGCTACAAAATACAGATAAAGTCTTTCTTCAGAAATGCTGTCACAATATCAGCAAAATGGTACTATAAATTTTAATAGCTTTGCTAGGACCTTTGTGGATGCTAAATTGTTTTTCACATCCGTAAGCTACTCCCTTAGTGTTGACAAGGCATAGGATTTGAAGTTAGGCAGTTGTGTCAGTGTCCTGAAATGGACCTGAAGCTGTGACGTCAAAAGAAAACTCTGCCAAAACTTGAGAAGGCACAAACATCCTTGGTTGGCTTAGTGATTGTATTCACAAACCTAAGAGACTTTGGATTCCCAGAGGGCAAAATGAAATGATTTTTTGGCAGGGTAGCAGCTCGTACTGTGAGCATTAAGCCTCCTGCTCTTCTGAAAACTCTACCTCAGGCTTCAGTGGAAGTAGAATTCTCTGCTTTATTTCTAGACCTCTCGTTTATTGTTTGAGACATCTGAAGAGTGGGAGAAGTCCCTGAACTTTTCTCTCTTTATTCTCTAACCTTGTTCCACATTAAAATGTGAGACACTTTCTAATTTACTTAAATTCTTCTTCTCTATTTTTATTTACATCTGTGGTGTAAAACATGTACCCAAGCTATGTACTCTAGTCTTCTCATTCTGTACAGACAAAGGATGGATACAGTCCCTCATGGAGGGATTTTCTGGGCTGAGATGAAGCACATCTGAGGTTAGACATGCCCAACCAAGTTCAATGTGGTACATCCCAGGGAGAGCATTCCTCTCTATCCAGTTGAGGCAGTGTGAGGCCAGAGGCAGGCAAACAAGGGCTTTTTGTGTTTGCATGACTTGCTGCTTTACTAAAAGTAAATGCAAAATCACTCAAAGAGTGTTTACAAGCAGGTGAGGGAGATCTGAAGAGTACAAAGACAGTCTACTAAAAGTGCTTTATGATTAAAGCCTATTTCCCCCTGGTCTTTGCTGGTGCTTCAGCTCAGTGGGCATGAGTGGAGGGCAAGGAGACTCTCAGACCAGAAGAGAAAGAACTTTTTACTGAACTGCTTCTGTTCCTGGCACAGTTTAAGGCTACAATCCTAAAGGTCAAAAATATTGTAGTAAACAGAAATTGACTCCATCAGTAAAAGACAGATTTTTAGTAGATTTTTCTAAAAATCCATAATCATTAACAGATTAGAGTCTGGAGATCTTCCTTCTCCAGGGCAAGGCATTTCCTGTAACTTAATGTGGTAAATTCAGTGGGTGTCATCTGGTTGAACTCCAAAGGCTGAGGTATGGTCAGGCTTGTCAGATGTTTGATTGAAGACTCAAGGAATAGTAATTTTTAGCTTAGAGAGGTCACATTAGGCTTGTGGGTAACAACTCTTTATCTGAAGTGATGGCTGTCACAGTCTGTTGGAGATGGCATCAGTAGTGCCTAACTGCATAGAGATCCTAGCCCATCCTTATTCGAGGCATTGCTCCTCATGGATAACTGCTAGTACTAAAGAAAACATGTTTTTCTTTTAAGCAGGTTCTAGAAGTCTATAAAGTCCTACTTTCTTTTCTTTCCCCCACTGGTTTCATGGAACTCTTAGAATTGGGATAGATAATGTTTGCAGAATTTAATTTATTACCACCTGTGTCTGAAAAGCTTTTTTGTGCTACTCTCTATTCAGATCTGTATACTGGAGACGTTAGAGAATCATATCTTCTGTTTTCTTTAGCCCAAGTTCTTTTGAATTGATGAGCATTCCTCTTTCTTTCTTGTTGTCATTATAGTGCAAGAGTTCTATTGTCACTACATTGCAAGGGTCCCATATTGCTAGAGTTTCACACCTCCTTGATGTTTTTTTGTAGGCAGCTCCTCCAGGCACTGACTCTTCCTTGTCCTCACAGCAGCAACTGACTCCAGTTCCCCTCAGCCAACCAATCCACTCTTTTATAACACTCTGCTGATTGGCTGCAGCTGCGGCCTGTTAACATCAGGCCTGCTCCTAATCTTTAGTAATTGGCTCAGCTGCAACTCCTTCGGGGATAAGATTACATTCTATACCACCTTCATTTACCCATACTGTATCTCCCTACAATTCCCCCTTTTTCTTTTAATTACAGAGTTGCAGCATTTCTAGAAGTACATATTCAAATAAATTAATATTATGACATATTCATATATTTAATTCAGAACCAATAGTTATACAGATGTTCAGACAACATATTACAGTACAAATATATATATATTTGAATGTTGGTTCCATTTTGCAGCTTTTCTCAGTTTACAAAGTATTTATCTTGAAAATCTTTTATACTCATATTTAACAAACATTAGTAGCTGCAATTGATATATTTTACCAGTAGTTTAGTATTCAAGTCCTTTTCCCTGAATCCACAGGGTCATATAGTTTAGTATTTGAGTCCCTTTCCCAAATCACATCGAGGTCACCATTTTTTGTCGTTATAGTGCAAGAGTTCTATTGTCATTACATTGCAAGGGTCCCATATTGCTAGTTTTGTACCTCCGTGATGCTTTTTGTAGGCAGCTCCTCCAGGCACTGACTCTTCCTTGTCCTTGCAGCAGCAACTGACTCCAGCTCCTCTCAACCAACCAATCCACTCTTTATAACACCCTGCTGATTGGCTACAGCTGTGGCCTGTTAACATCTGGCCTGCTCCTAATCTTTAATAATTGGCTCAGCTGCAACTCTTTAGGGAATAAGATTACATTCTATACCACCTTCATTTACCCATGCTGTATCCCCCTACACTGTCTTACCAATCACATAAATTTCAGCTGACAGAGGGTTTGTGTTTACAGTTTAGAACATTTTCTTAGAGGGACAAGCCAGTAGAACTACCCATAGAAGTAATTAGCTCAGACCATTTTCTTGCAGTTCATTGACTTACTTAACTATATGTATTTAAACTGCTGAAAACTCTGCAATGCAAAACTCACAAATCTTCCAATTTTTTATATATGTATAAATAAATCTTGCCTATCTATTTCACTGCAATATGTTAAGCTAAAATACTTGGTATTTCAGGTGTTGGATTTAAGTCTTGTTAGTGCATACTTGGCATATTTCTAATTTGTTGCTTGATTTTGCTGTATTTGTTAAAATTTTGCTTATTGAAGTAATAAACATGAGTGGGTTTTTTGTGGGTTGGTGGTTTTTGTTTTTTTTTGTTAGACATAATGTGACTTCAAAAATGTTTCTCAGTATTTTATAGTGAACTTGTTTTCTTTCATCCTACAGCTACAAGCTTCGGTATAGCTTTGCCAGCTTGGATTGTGGATCAGAAAAATTCAATTCTGGTGAGTCAGCTTACTTAGCTCAAGATTTTAAGGTG
Source organism: Melozone crissalis (assembly GCF_028551555.1). Taxonomy (NCBI): domain Eukaryota; kingdom Metazoa; phylum Chordata; class Aves; order Passeriformes; family Passerellidae; genus Melozone; species Melozone crissalis. The sequence continues at coordinate 51,961,500 of NW_026535805.1, forward strand.
TACTTTCAAGTGTTTTTGAAAAAAAAAAAGCTTAATACTGCACATTTTCAGTCGAAACACATTAATACTTTGGTCCAAGTGCGCATCTTCGAGGCAAATTTCAGGAGTTGTGAGTGTTAGAGTAGCTTAAATCTAACCTTTGAGAGTGAAGTATGAGTATGTTTGGAGGGATCTCATTCCAATGACAAAGAGGTTCTACTGTGGTCATCTTTGCTACAAAGTGTGAGTTCACTCTTGCAAGGAAGCACAGTTAGAGCAGCGTGCTGGATTTCTCTAGTTCCATTTGATTTACTAGTGATTTACTAGGATCTAAATGTTCTTTTTGTTGTATTTGTTGCTGCAAGGTGTTTTCCTTAACCACTTCTTTTGATCATCTGTCCACTGCATCATAGTCTTGCTGCCAACTTTTTATTTATTAAAGAAACTGACCTGTGACAGTGTGTGAATCATTTAAACTGATTCATATGTGAATCACATTAAACTGACACTCCTTATTTAAGCCATACCTAGTTATATTACTTGTAAGTTGCTCTTCAGAAATAATTGCACTATTATGCAATAAGCTTGTAGTAGTACTTGACTATTTTAAAATAAAGATTAAATAAGAGTGGTATTAAGTAGGCACAGTATCTAATACAGTATGTTTTGTATTTTTTCTGTAGGTGTTGTTTGTATATGGATTAGCATTTATGGTTATTCTTCCAGTTGTTGTGGTAAGTAGTATCTGATATTCTGTTCTCTGTAACCAAGTTGTAAAACAGGCTGTCTTAGAGTTCTCATTCTTACCTTTCACAGACAGTGCAAGTGAGCTGTTTTGTAAAAGGTGGTGTTTTATTGTGAAAAAAGTGTAGCTGCTGTAGGGTTTCCAGAAAAATGCAATGCCATGATAGAGAGGAGACTCCAGGGAAAATATTGGCTTTCACAAGAATTATTAAGTTATGTAATTTTCTTGTAGCTTCTTTCTCAAGAAAATTATTGAGGTGATGAGCTCAAGAGGGTATTCAGTGGTGTTACAGTAAAGACTGAGATGTCTCTAGCTGGTGGTTCTAGAATGATTACTGCAAGTGGAGCAGGTGGTTGATTTGGTTTTTCCTGCCTGCCTTTGTTTAAATAACTTCAGTTTTTATTGATGTTCTGTACACCATGAGATGTCTGCCCTTGACATTGCATTGTGTGAGGAATCAATTGGTAGGTGAGTGTTATTTCAGGGCTTGGGTTTGCCCTAAAGTATTGCTTTTAAACAATTTTCTTTACCCAGTGATTGTGCATTTGGGGTGTGGCATGAAGCAAGACTTAGAAAACTGACACCAAAAGGCCCTCGTGTTCTCGAAAAGAAGATTTTAATTTGAAAAAGTGTCCTGAGGTCTTAGCAGCTGCTTGCATCAGTGTGTGCAGAGACTCGAGAGAGACATTATTTCTTCCCTTTGAGTCTTTCTGTGCAATTGGAAATTTAGTTTAGGAGATTAAATGTGCTGATTTCAACAAATGATTGAATAAAAAGTCTAAAATCAAGGATGCAAAATTTTTTCATGCCTTTCCTTTTAGGATTCATTTGATTCTTTTTTGTATACAGATACTTTTAGTGACTTACACCAGGTTTATCATAGCTCAAGTGAAAGGAAAATAACCTTGCTGTTGGTGCAGACAAATATTCTGAGCACAGAAAAAATTTTCTGCCTCTTCTTGCCCCATACCAGATGTAGTCTTGTATGTTCAGACTTGTCACTGTAAATTTCTTTTATAAGTAGTGAAGAGGAATAGTCATTTTTATGGAGCATGTTATTTTATTATTTCATTTGAAAGTAGACATACAAGATAGTTCATGCCTTTAATGGGCCTGTTTCTCTTTCATGAATCAATAAAAAAGGCAAACTTAACTGCAGTGTAGTCATCCTATGTTTGATGGGCATCTAAAATAAAGTAAGGCTACTTCCACCCTTTGAATCCAGATTAATGAAAAAGGACAATAATGATAAGTAGGTCTTTCCAGACTTCCTCTGACCTAAATAATGTCCTGTACATGAGGCAAGAGACAGGAGCTGTATCTGCAGAAACAGTTAGGGCAGCCTTTTTCATGTAGATTTGGACTGCCTAGGTGCATTTTTCTTCCAATACCTGTACTTGTACAAATATTTAATAGCTGTGAGATTATAATTAATTTTTTATGCAGAAAAACATTGTAGAAAGCTGTGTAATATACTGTGCCAGCATTCATCTATTCACAGATGAATCAAACCTAATTTATTAAAAAATTTGTTGGAGCCACTCTTTGAGTATTTCCCAAATAATAAAGTAGATTGCAGAATTCTTTCCATAGTGGGGGAATTCACTATTATGAAACTAATAGTAGTAAGCATCATTTAACTACTTTACTGCTTGTTGCTCTTCACTGATAATAAATTTCACAGTAGATAGAGGAGTATTTTCAATGTGTTCTTGTGTTAAATGAGCTTTGCTTACAGGGAGGAGTTTAATGAACAGATTGCAGTTTATAACCCAGCACACCATTTTTCTGAAAATATATTAGAGAGTACAACCACTGTAGAGTGAGTTCTGTAATTTGAATCACTGGTGTAATGCTAATTAGGGAATTATCAGAGTCTTTATCTTCTTCTGTCAGCCTGAAGGTGTATGGCTTAATTCTGAAAATTTACAGTGAGGGCCCCATGCCACCTCCAGATTCCTCTTCTGAAAAGCATTTTGTGGTCAGGTGACTTAAATCACAGTTTTGCAAATTTTCTCATAGTGAAAGAAATCTCTTTGTTATGGGTTTGGTCTTGGCCTGCCTAAACTAGATTTGAATGCTGAGTTGCACTGTAAGGAGTTACCACATCGTATATAGCAAGTGGTAAATTGAGTGAATTTTCTGTTTAGTGGATTTATTAAAACAACACCAGAAATAAACCAAGCAGTGTATATGTGTGCAGATGTTGTGCTGGGGAAAATGTCTCTAGGCTACAGGTCATTTAAAAATGTTTAACATTTGATTTTCTCAGATGAATTTATCAGTGTGCTTTTAAAGTTTGTGTCAGCAAATATATTTTTATTCCCCTCTCCTTTTTGAAATTCAGTTCAGCTCAACATACGTGATATAAGTTGGGCTGAGTTACCTGGTTGTTGACAGACACGAGGTCATGCAGTATGGCTGTTTTGATGCTTCCTTGTAGCTGACATCAGTCTGTTCCTGTTGAATATTTCAGGGTTCCTGGTGGTACCGATCAATACGATACAGCGGGGATCAGATTCTCATTCGGACAACTCAAATATATACATACTTTGTCTATAAAACCCGGAACATGGACATGAAACGTAAGTGAAAGGCATCTTCAACTGTAGATATGTTCCTCTGGTAGTGTCAGTCTGCTGACATTAAAATACTTCTATTTTATAGGCCTTAATTAGCTTAAAGTAATGCTTCTGGTTCCTTTAGAGTGTTTTTAAAACTTAATTCTGTTGCAGGTGAAGAATACTCTGTAAAAAGTGAATGTCTGGGAGAGGGAATTGCATAGATCTATATTTATGTCTATCTATACATGAAAAAAAAAAAAGAAAGAAAAAGGGGTATTGTATATTGGGAAAAACATGCTGACCTGCCTGTAGCCCTCAGTGGCCAGTAGGAACCAACCTCTGTGTGTTTTCTTCTGTTAGTGTGAAAAAACAGGCTTTGGAATTTTTAGGAGCTTCGTAAAATTTTTGTATGCATAAAGAATGCAACAGTATTTCTTGTTTTTAGATGTTAGAATAGACAGCTAAATTTCTGTTTAAAAATTGCTATCAATTTTATGTTGTTACTTGTTTGTAGCTTTCAGTATACTTCCTTTTTTTGTCTATTCCCAGATTTTAAAGGACTCCCCCCCACCATTTTTTGGGGGAAAACTGTAGGTGCACTTTGTTACTGCAAAATTGTATCTTACAGTTTGGGGGCTGGAATGAGCCTGAAGAATTGGCACAGTACTACTTAGTTCTAGATTGAATTTAACCAGATGGCATGCTCAGAGCAATTGAAAAACAGAATAGAGGAACCCCCAAAATCTTCTAAAAAAGGGTTCATAAATATATATTTTCTTACTCCTTTCAATTGCACTGTTTTTTGCTTTAAATTTGCTGGAAAATTGCTGAAATCTGCTCTTAATCCATTCTTGTCCTACAGAGCAGAAATGCTTTGCAGATCATCCAAATGGTGTAGGGAATAAGAGTATGGAAAGATGTTACCCTTTTATTCACAGGACACATGGGTTTGTGTGTGAAATTAGTTCAGACTGTTTTATATCTATTTTGTCTTATGCTTTTTCTTATCTCCAGCTAGGTGAGAAAAGAGAGAGTAGGTGAGACTTCAGAAGTTTAGGGAGATCACTTTCGTTTTTCAGACTTGTTTTAACAGTAATTTGTTTCATATTGAATCTCACTCAGAACTCAGCTTTGAGGCTTGCCTTGTCCCTCCCAAAGATTGGTTAAAAAGTGAACTCTAGGTTTAAGTGGCCTTATTTAAGGACTTGACACTTTTAGGTAGTTCCAGGATCAGAGGCAGGTCAGTTTTTTCTACTGAGATGTGTTGTGCAGTCTGAATGAAAACTGGGGTGCAGCTGAGGTGGCTTAGGCAAACCACACAGCGACCAGGTAAGGCTTTTGCTTGGTTGTGAATTCCACTGTAGTGTGGTATATCAGTGCCAGCAAATGTAATCAAACCAGGCTAGGAAAATGATGAGATAAATCTGCATGACTTGCCTTGTTTTAAGGTATTTTTTCAAGCTTCAGGACAAACAAACTTTCAGAATCTCCTTTCTTGGAGATTTGCAGTTGTTGATTTTAAATAATGGGAAGATATTTATAGTCATCTGAAAGTCTTCAATATGCTGTGCTGAGAAAGTGAATAGATAATTGAGCATGGAAATGAAAATTGATGCTCAGGGAACTTGACTCATTGTTACTAGTCTGAATTCACTGGGCACTGCAGGTAGGCAAAAATAAATTTGACTTGCTCATAAGAGCACTTGCTCAAAATATAGGAAGGAAGCTTGAGTAACTACTACTGAAAAAGTTATTTTAACTGGAGCAAATGATTGTGTGAGCTCTCTCTAGTTGTCTGTGTCTGAGGGGTCTGGTGTGTTTGTGAGCAGGAAGCTCACAATGGGACTAAAATATCCAATTGTCTAGGGCTTTCATTTTAATTACACTACAGAATGTTTTGTGGTAACATGGACTTTTCCTAATCACATTAAGAATAGAGCAGTCCATCATCTTTGTGCAATTTGTTTGTAGGATTATTTATTGGACTGCTTTTCTCATAATTACAATAATTTTTTGGTGAATTTTCAATGCTGACTGAGCAGAAAATGGAGCTGAAATTTTATCCTTCCTGCCTCCCTCTTCCATACACATTGTGGTACTGCTGCAGGCACGTGGGCTGCTGAGAGGAATGGTTCTGTGAGCATGCAGAAGTAGTCAAACTGCTGTGCAGTGATGTCCGCTAGAACTAATGAAGTCTAATTATGTTCTTTTCAAGACATTAAGTGTCAAATGCTGGACTTCATACCATGCAAAACTGAGCCTTGAATCATCTCTTTTGTTTTGTGCCAGGCATTGATTCCTGCCTCCTTGCCCTGTGGGAGTAGTAACTGATCCATTAAGTAGAGGACATGGATATTCATGGTTGTTGGGGGAGGAACAGAAATAAGTTTTATGGCTGAAGGTTCTGAAGAAATCAGTTGGTAGCTTAGGATGTTGACATTTTCTTTGTCTGACTCCAATTATCTTTTCAGGGCTTATCATGGTTTTAGCAGGGGCATCTGAATTTGATCCTCAGTACAACAAAGATGCGACGAGCAGACCAGCAGACAACATCCAGATACCTCAGGTCAGTCATGTCCAGAGGTGTTTTAACTGACCCCTTCAAGGGAAGAGGGAGGTGATGCTTTTGGGGGACCAGCTGACAGAATTCAAGTTCTTCAGGCATTAACTTTGTAGTGAGGCAACTGTATTCCTTCAGAAATAGGAGTTAGAAGCTAGACTTGATTTAAACTTTTTTAAAAGAAAAGGTAGCATTAATGATGCTAATGCTTATTTTAAATTGCATTAGTTTAGTATATAGGCTGCTGTATTGGACTTTTAGGGAGAGGTAAAGTAAATAGGAAATTAGAGTGTTATCCTTAAAAATTTTGAGAATTGACATAAAGAGGCGATCACCATTTGATGTTCTTCGAAATTGTTAACACAAATCTGGTTGAGTGTGTTGCCAGTAAAATAAAATTATTATCTGATGTCTGAATTAGTAATGTCTTTAAATGTCATGGAGATTCCTCCGTGAATATCTGTTCCCCTCTGATAGCCTTTTATATTCATTTCCATTCAGTATTTCCAGTGACATCAGAGATGCCATAAATGCATACTGTGGCAAATAATTTTTACCAGCAGAGTATTAGAAAGTCTTATTATCAGAAACTAACGCTTTGATTTAAGAAGTTTAAAACATAGTATACAAAATGCTTCAATGAAAATGTTTTGAGTCGGCAAAAAGAGGGGGAAATAGTCTCACAGATTTAATCTTTGCTTGCACACAGTTGAGTTTTCATGTTTTAAATGTGACCTAAATGTAAAAGTCAGTCTATTTTCTTTTACTTAATTGTCTTTGTCTCTTTTACAAATTCATTATCATGTTTTGGACTTTGAGTAGAAGATGGAATTGCAGTGAAGTGGGGTTTTCAGCAATGAGAGCAAAAGGCTGGAAAAGACCTTGATCAGTGGTTCTTCACCCGTGCTGTTGCCAGCACTGGCATTCTGCAAGGCCTTTTACATTTAATCATTCATTATTTAAAAAGCAGTCAAGCCTTCTGTAACCATATCCTGCTGAGAAGCTGTTCCAGAACTTGCTGTTCTAGTGATTAGGAGTCTTGTTTGTGACCAATTTGTATCCTTGGTTTTTATCATCACTATTCTGGAGTCTGAACTATTCTTGTTGTGTATATCCTTATGCATCTGTAGACACAAGCAATAGCCCATTGGTCATCTTTTTGTCTTTGTTTTGCTAAACTAGAAAAACTGCTGTCTTTCATTCCTTTTTTTTTCCCAAAAGGCTCATTTTGCTTCTCCTGCTGTGTACTGAACAGGGTACTGTTCCCAGCTAATAGATTTCTGAATTTTACATTATTTTTTATCTGCTTAGAATTGTGCACAGCATTCTATGTTAAGTCTTAACAGTGCTTAGTTGGTGGCACTACTGTTCCTGTATTTCTGCAGGGAATGACTTTCAGCATAATCTTTTCCACATCTGTTTTATATGGTGGTTTAGTACAACTAGAGGGGGATCAGTAAGTTTTCAGAATTTCCCCATCTTTGTTTTCCAGCTAACAGGTTCCCATCTTCGAGCTGCTGTTCTTGTTAGCATGCAAGTGCATGACTTTGCATTTTATGACATTTTGTTCCCTTTCTAAAGATCCAGTACTCAGTGTCATCTGTGTTTTTTTCTGGCTTTATGGCAGAACAATTCACTGAAGCATCAACACAGAAGGGTATTGCTAATAATTTCTGCTAGTGTATCCTGCTTTTGGGGCCATGATCATTGTTCCCATTTTTCACAAAATTCTCTTTTCTAAGTTTTACTGCTCTTGATCCAGGGTTACACCAGGATGTGCTCATAAGAAGCTTCTTACAAGTTTCTTATAAGCACAGAGTCAGATCTTTTTTTCAAGTGTGGGGAAAGACTGGTCAAAGACTTTTTTCAAGTGTGGGGAAAGACTGGTTGGTGTAGCTTAGCTGTTGATACCCAAAGTTCTCTTTTTGTCTGGAGATTTTGGAATTTTTGAGCTTAAAAAGTGAAGCTTCTGGGCCGTGTACTAATGCTACTTTATCTGAGCTACTGTTACTCAGACCTGTTTGCGCTGAGGGTCTTGGTCCTGTGGGGAACAGGAAAGGTCATCCTGAGGAAAGAACACTGTGCTTTTTTCAAGATGGTGTGGTTTATAAAGAAGTTAAAGTACTTGATCTTCAGCCTACCAGGGATTTCAGGCTTGTAAACCTCCTCTCTGTTTTACCTGAAATTATTCCTGGGGAAGTTTGCTGTGTCTTAGATGGGGGAAAGGTCTCAAGGTGATGCTGTTGCTGGTGCATATTAAATTCAATGCCTTAGAAATATGGTGGAATCTAGTAAACCTTGGCCATAAAATCAGATATTAGAAATATTTATCTGTCAATACAAATTTACTTAATACTACATAAAACAAGTTTATTGCATGCAAATCTTTGCAACCACCCCTTTGCACACTGAAAAAAGATTTATAAAGACACTTTTAAACTTTGAGCTGGGTTTTGAATAAAAATGGCTAATGTTCATCTCTACAGAAATTTCCAAGGAAAAGTTACTTAAACTCTTGCTTTTGTGAGCATGCTTTTTTTCCCCTTGTGAACTCTTCTCCTGTATTTGCTGTATTTTATTGCTATTGTATCTTGCAATAAAATAGCTGTTTACCTGTTTTATTTTAGCTAATCAGAGAAATTGGTGGCATAAACTTAAAGAAGAATGAGCCTCCTCTCACCTACCCTTACAGTCTGAAAGCCAGAGTTCTGCTGTTGACCCATCTTGCCCGGATGCAAGTTCCTGAGGTCCTTGAAGAAGGTAATGGCTTCTCCCCTGATCGGATCTTACTGGAAACAGAGCAAGGTGCTGCATTATTATTGTGATGCAAGCATTGCTGAATGCTGCAGTACTTTTGATTCTTGTCCTCTAAAGAGTTGAGTGGATCTCTGCTCAATAGTCTCTATGCAAGCTGCTTAGTTTTTCAACTTTAACGAGCCTTTTGAGCATTTACTTAGCATTTCCTCACTCTCCTGACAGCCTTGCAATACTGATATTTTACTCTTAAAAGCTTTTGGCTGCAAATATAGCTTAGAGAAATTGTTTTTTGATTTTTGTAATAGAATAAAAAGTTAAACATGAAGTATATTTGCTTTTCAGAGCAAAGAAATCCAAGATCAGCATAATCTTGCTCTCTATAGCATTTCCATGTGTATTTATTTTTAAAGTTTTTTAGCCCACTATATGAAGTAAAGATGACAAGATTAGAACTTTAAATATCAGTTACCTATGAGCTTTGGTGTGTGTTTTGGAATTTTTAATACTTTTAAATATTGAAACCAAAGTGTTTCTAAATGCATTTCTTAAGTTTCATCCATGAAAGCCATAGTTCTAGGCTGACTGGCAAAGTTCAGATGTTCTACATTTTAATGAAAATTAAAAAAAAACAAACACAAAGCAACAAACCAGGGAAAATGCTTTGCTTCAAATTTTCAGTTCCTTTTAGAAGAAAAATAATCAATTTAAAAAAGTTGTGAAAAATGTATCATCTTTCTTTTCCTTAGTTACTGTTTGTACTTAGAATTTCACAGAACTGCATTCAAAAAAAGTTGATACATTGCAAATAATGTTTTTTGCAAAACTGGTGTTTCACTTAAAATTAAAAATCGTGGTTTTAACCTGTGATTACCTAAATAATGTGATTTTTAATATGACTGGTAAATTGTCTATGTCATCCTGTTACTTCTTTTTAGATGGATCTAATAAATTCTGTTTCATTTGGTGTGGGAGCTGGTATACAAAATTTGTTTCCTCTTAGCACTTTCATTTTCCTAGTTTTTTAAAATATGTCAGTGAGAATAAAGTGGCATTTTTTCGTAATACAAGAAGGAATGGCAGTGAAGACCATGCCCTTAAATGGTCCAGTTCATGTAAACTGATTGTTTATCCTAAAAGTAGTACAGCATAGTTGCAGCCAGTTGTATCTTGCAGATCAGCAGTTTATCCTTAAGAAGAGTCCTGCACTACTTCAAGAAATGATTAATGTGATCTGCCAACTAATAATAATGGCTCGAAGCAGGGAAGGTAAGAAAAGAAACCGAATAATTAAAACCAGTAAATATGTTTCTTCACTGTGATACTTCATGAAGTCTTTGGTTCTTGTGGGAGACTTAACCTGTGATATTTAGAAATGCCTAAATGCACTGCTGCTCTTTTTGTAATGAGAGAGTTCTCTATTTTGAGGATTTAAATGCTGCTGCCAAGCCCTGCTCTGAAATCCTGAATCTGTGTCCTGCCTGTAATTTTTGCAATTAAAGTTTCTCCTTAACTGCAATTGAAAACCTTTTCTTGGAGATGTGGTTCATTTTCAGTAGCAAAGCATTTAGTGTAAGACTTGTGTTCTTTCCATTTGCACTTCTACAATTTTTTCTCTCCTGTTATGAGTGCCTCTTGTTTTTTAGATCATTTCTTTGCCATTATTTCTTTGTATTTTGCTCATATTTCTCCATATCACAATTCTATGTTCTTTAGCCTGCTATGTAGTTTTATTCTGAAGTTGTAGGGGCAGGTGCTTAGCTGTATGTCTTGCCATAGAAATTATAATTTAATTGAAATGTAATATTTAAGCATTTTTTTCCACTGTAAACAGGCAGTTACTCTCAGTAGATGTTTCCTTGCAGTGTAAGGAAGCAAAGACTTGGATATCATTACTTTTTTGCACCAAACATAATCAAGGCATTTTTTAATGTCAAACTGGTCACTGCTTTTTTGCTATCAAACAATAATTACTGGTTGATCTTCACTAGACCAAAAACTCCTTTAGTGAGCATTGATAGCCTCCTAGTAAGAATGGTTTTGGGAAAGATATTTCCCAGAACTATTGCAAGTGGTGCTGAAAATTGTGCTCCATAACAAAGGGGATGTGAGCAAATAAGGATGTTGTGTGCCAGCTTAGATTATTTTTTCTTTAAATTTGGATAGTGTTTGATAAAAAATACCTGAACCTCTGTGGTACTGTAAAGTACTTCAAAGCTCTGAAATACACATTTTTAGATGGCCTATGTATATATTAGTCAACTCACAAATAGTTGTTTTCTCTTGTGCAAAATGAAACCAAAATAACACAGGCAGAAGCTTTTTTTATGCAACAGAACTGGAAGTCTTTGAAAAATGAGAAACACTTATAGTTCTTCTTGTAAAAGCTGAAATAAGATACTGAACAGAGTGCATTATATACTTTGCAACCTAAATGACCTTCAGGTAGCTGTATTCTTTTCCTGTAGTTCTGAATATACACAGAGATACTTTCTTAATTTGACAGTAAAATAAATATTTATAGATGCATTGTTCTTAATAAGTTGCTTTCAATTTCCCAGAACTTTAGATTCTAACTTAAATTAAAATAAAAGTAGACAGTATTTTATAATACAGTGGTGTAAACTAATTTTCTATTAGCACGTGAAATGGTTATTTATAAACCAAATCTGAACAACCTCTCCCACTAATTTCCAGGGATTATCATTATCTCTTCCGGCCTCAATCAGTTTGTGAAAGCTGAAGAGAATTTATATCTATCATTATGTACAGTAGAAATTATTTCCCTAGATTTAGGAAAAAAGTAGGTATGTATCATAGGTATAGTTGAGGACTTGTCTGGTGTTTCTCTAACAGCTTTTCTTAAAATTATTTCCAAAGTTTGAAAGTGGTGGTAGCCAGAAATTTGTGCCAAACAATCAAACATTTCCTCGTGCTTCCATGCCAGTGCTCTCAGCACATGGTGTTAAAGAGAAGGTGGTACCCAACAGTCTTTGGTCTAAAGTGAAGTCACTGCTTTTACAACTTACTATTTATTTAGCAAATCTAATGCATTGACCCTGTTTTTGATGACTGTGCCTGTAGAGAGAACTGTGTTGCCCTGGGAAACAACTGGAGAATGTAAAGGTGGCATTGGTTTGGTTTTGTGTTGTGTTTTTTTAAGATGAATAAAATTGAACTTAGGTATTACTGAATTTTTTAAGAAACTGCTTTGCTTGAGTTTATATTTGTCACCATAATTTTAAGTGACTTAAAACTTAACTGCAGTTGGTTTTGGGGCTAGTTCTAATTTTCACTTAGATCTAACTTGACACAGTACATAAAAGGATCACATGCTCCAATTAGTCATAGATTTTCAGCAGTCCTGGCTCTATGAATGTAAAAAGGCAATGACATGTGTTAATACTATCTAAAGAAATATTTTGGAGACGAATCATACTTTGTGAAACCTGAATTGATAGTGGCATTTGAAGTCTCATTTTGTGCTGCATTCCTGTCTTTCAAATATTCTGAAATGTTTTTGTTACTGTTAGGAGCTCAAAAATGTCTGCAGCAATTTATGCCTACCTTGTAATCAGGTCTTTTGGAGAAAGACCTTGATTGGAATCTTCTCGATCTTGGCACTTTGCTTTGTGGCATCCATTGCTTGCATCCATTGTTCTGTGGCTATTTAGCTGATACCTGAGAACCAGCAGGTGTAAATTATTTTCATGGCTTCCTTGAGATCATCCTTAACTATGATTAGTAGATAGCTGCCTTGCCAAGTGAGGTGTTTGCTGCCAAAAACATGGGATGTGCTCCAGTGTCTGCAGAAGTTAGGCATGTGTTCAGCTGTCCAGTCAAAGCACATTCCTTAATTCAGGTTGGAAGGTGCAGTGTAATGAAGAGGTTGTGGCTTAACCCAGTTGTATGCCAGTCCTTGCCAAGCAACTAAAATATGCATTTGCATTTGGGATTGACTACTTCAATGTCATATGGTGGGTTGAAACAGAAAGAGGGTGGTTTTGGATAAGAAACACTGCTTGTGAGGGTGGGGAGGCAGAGAAGCTTTGGATGCCCCATCCTTGGAAGTGTTCAGGGCTAGTTGGGATGAGACTTTGAGCAACTTGGTCTAGTGGAAAGTGTCCCTACCCAAGGCAGAGGGTTGGAACTAGATGATATTTGAGGTTAATGCAAATTGTTCTATGATTCATTATTTTTGGTCAATTCAATAACCTTACATTAAAGGTCATCTTGCACTGTGCAATTTAACAATCAGAAGCTGTCAGGTACAGCAATGGCATTAATTTTATGGTAGGAGCATTTGGGGGATGTTAAAAGCTATGGTGTCCTCAAGTCCACTCTCGGGGAACATAAAGACCTGTGTTCTTCTCAGGAAACCAAGATCATACTTTCCAACTTTAAAATATTTTTCTACTGTCATATGAATGATGAGTCAATCCTTTAAAAAAGAGAATATTTTCTACTCTGACTAGTGCTCTGTAGTCTCAAAGCTCTAGGTGAATTTCCTGCAAAAGACAGTTTGTCAGAGATTATTTAGGATTCTTTTATTGACTTGGTTTGCAGTGTGTTTTTTTAACTTAAAAAAAAAAAATCCTGTGACTTTCCTTAGCAGCAGCAGCCAAAAAAATTACAGGGGAAGTGGAAGCTGAGTAAGATGGAAAGTAAATGTAGTGTTACTTGGTTGGGACATTAATCTTTCCATTACTATTTCTTTTTAAAGGTCAGAGTTACATCTTTCTTAGCTACCTCTGTGTGTAGCCAGGTAGTTCCATTTTTATGTTATATTTCTCTTTGCATTGCATATAATTGTCACACGTCCTTCCATGTAATTTGATTTGACAGCTGATGATATTTATAGCTTGGTGTAATTTGTAGCTAGGTATAATTAGTGAAGAAAGACAATTTGAAGAGCAGAGGGGCAGCTGAAGCAGAGGGAGCAGTGATCTACCATGTGCAGTTACTATGCCCTCATAGCTGCTTGGAAATCTGCAGCAAGATAAGAAGTGATCTGAAATGAGTTCTCTAAACAGGGTTTATGAGAAGTTTTACTTATGAATGAATGGTTGTCATACAAAGTTATATTGCAGTTTGTGTCTGCTTTGCTTTTTCATTTCTTTGCAGATGTGTTTAGTATTAATAATTGCTAAGTGGGTTGTTTTGTTTTTTTTGTTTTCTTTTGCTCTGTTCTGGTTAAGACTTATTTCTCCTTGTCTACTTTATTATAATTTTAATTATGAGTGTAGGTCTTTTTGTACATTAAAATATGAAAAAAATTATAGGTAATTTCTATAAGAAAAGTCAAATAGACACCCCTTTTAACCAATAAGTTTGTTTATAAAAAAGTCATGCATTTGATGTTTTTACAGCTCTCCTTACTGCCTTCTAACATAATAAAATACACTCTGCTTAGCTTAAATTATAAATATAGTTTTCTTCTTGCATGTGATAGGCTGCTACCTATATTCTTGTTTCTCAAGATGGAAATATTATAAATAATGTATTGTAAAAGATTAATATTTCATGATAAATTATAATAAATGATACACTAAACATGTTATACACACACATACATAAAACATACAAATATAAAATAAGTTTGTTTTGATGCTGCATTTTTTAAAACTGAATTGGTGAAATTTTTGTCTGTAGTAATTACATAGATACATTGTGCAGTTGTTCCCTCAGACAATGTTACTGTTCAGCTGTGACATCCTAAATAGAGGGAGGAAAATGTCTGCTGTTCTGTGTGGCTGGAGTGAGAGTAAAAAGTCTGCCTAGTTAATTATACTGAACATTTTAAGATGTCTCTTTCTTTTGCTTGGAGGACTGGAAGTAAGGTTTTCTGTAATACAAGTATACATTAGAAAAGTATAAGAAGAAAAAAAATTAAAAATTTTGTTGTTTGTTTCATTCTCCCCAAGAAAGGGAGTTCCGTGCTCCATCTTTGGGATCTTTGGAAAATTGTATGAAGCTTTCCCAGATGACAGTCCAGGGACTTCAGCAGTTCAAGTCTCCCCTTTTACAGCTGCCTCACATTGAAGAGGACAATCTGAGAAGAGTTTCCAATCATAAAAAGGTATAAAAATACAAATGATACTTGGTAACCTCTTAAGATGCTATATGCTACTTCTTTTACCTATTTGTGGCTAAGGAAGCAAGGCCATGAATTAACTAAGAGAGTAAAAATAGAATTTATTTTTAAGGAACTCAATACAATCCTTCCTTGATGTTCTGTCTGCTTTTGGTTTTTCAAAAGTCCATCTCAATTAGGAGGTGGGAATTAGGATCAGAGATCTGTTAATATCTATTTAATGCTCTTCCAGAATGTGTCTGGAATATCCTACTGGGACGTTTTTTTCTGTGGGGGAGGGGGCTTGTTTGACTTTACATTGTTCTTAATGTACTTTGGTAGAAAATATATTTGGAAGCTTACACAGAGGAGTTCATAAAAGAAAAAAAAATAATTTACTGTGGGAGGCATTTCAGGTTTTGTGACCCTTTATGTGAAAAAGTGTGTCTTATAAAGCTTTTGCTACATAATGTAGTTGGGTAAGTAGAATTTAGGGATGAAAAAGAATAGTCTTGTCTCAATATCTGCGTGTGTTTCTTCACTCTGTTTCACCAATTGTCTCTGCATTTCAACCTGCTTGAGTCTAGTGTATCTTCTGGTAATGCCAGTAACAGTTAGAAACAGCCCCTTTCTTCTAATAGAATCTTGACTTTTCTGATAGTTTTATCACTGTGGTTAATTTGGATTAATCTTGAAAATATTCTTTTTATCTGATGGAATTTTTGTTTCACTTTAACTACAGCCTTAGGGGGTGTTTAAATGCTTCTGTGTTAGTGTCAAGACTAAGAATTCTTAGGTATTGCATTTTTTTAAACCTCTCTGAAGATGCTTGTTCATGAAATATTCAAGTAGTCATATCCTTTGGATGAAGTAAAAGATTCTCTTACAGGTATCATTAAAGACTTACTTTTTAAATCCAGTCTTAAACTACAGGGAACAGATGAGGAAATAAGCAATTATAGATGTATTTTTTGACATGTGCATTGTAGCTAAGTGAAAAACAAATAATTTGACTATGTTATAATCCCACCTCTGTTTGCTGTGAAAGAGGGGGGAAATCCCAGTTTTTTAGGCTAGTTTCACAGGATCACATGCGTTGAGTTCTTCAAAAATACACTGCTCTAGATTGGCAGTATGATCCGTCTACCTGGATGCATGAAATTGTTTTTAGTAAAGTACATGCATTTATAATGGTGAGGTAATAATTTGTGTTTGTTTTAGCCTTTTAGCTCTGCTCTGCAAATCTTAGAAGGAGTGGGTTTAGATTTGTTGGCAGTTCAGTACAAAAAAACCCCTAAACTTGTATTTGGTTGATTCTGCTAATGTAAATCTGAAAGCACTGAGGTATTCTACCTAAATAAAAACCCCTATTAGTGAGATTTCTTAGCTCAAGTATCTGAAAAACCTGGATGAAGCAACAATTTTATAAGAAACTATAATGGACCATTTCTAAGGGGTGACATACTGAGGAACACACCAGTGTTCAAAGCAATTCTGTTTAGTAGGTTTGAGTGCAACCTCTTGGGTTTATTGTTTCTTGAAACATATGCTTGCTAGTTTCCAAAGTGTAGGGTTTTTTATAAGAACAAATGTAATGGTGTGCATGTATTAGTAATGTGGGGACAGTCGTGTATTATGAAGAGCTGATTTGTGGGCTGTGTTCTGTACTACCATGGGACTTCCTTTCTTCTTTTTTTCAGTATAAAATCAAAAGTATTCAGGATTTGGTGAGTTTGAAAGGCTCAGATCGTCGCAATTTACTGCACTTTCTAGAAGATAAGAAATATGAAGAAGTTATGGCTGTCCTTGGCAGCTTTCCATATGTCACTATGGATATAAAACCACAGGGTGAGTGGGAGGTCCCTTTGTTCTGTGTATGTCAATCTTCTGACATTTTGATAGTCTGCTGGCAGTAAGCTTTTGGAGTATGCTGAAACACAACTCACTGCTATCGATGTGACCTGGAAATTACATACTTCTTTGGAGTATGGGTTCTTGTACATGGGAGTTACAGTCTGAGGAGATAAAATACATTGAAACATTCCATGTATTCCCAAGCCAGCAGTAGTTTCTCATACAGGAGCTTAGCTGAAATTTTGTCTTTCAGTTTTAATATTTCATGAGCGATGTGGAATTTTGGTTGAAATACCACTTTTATTAGCTATCTTAAACAGTTACAGTTATTCCAGAATTTATGCTCAGCTTTCCTCAGCAAACAGGTTCCTTTCCTCAGCATTTGTGAGGTTCCTCTGGGGTTCCTTTGTGATAATCCTGGTTTTTATATCTGGCAGAATTTGTCCAAGCTATGCTTAGCTACGTTTTGTGTGCACTATTTCAGTGAATGTATAATGTTCTCCTCTCTGAAGATTTGGGATATTGTAAGCAATTCCTGTTAGACAGACTTTGCGGTGGGAACTGAATGGGTTCTGCAGTCTCCTTTTCTTTGTAGAAGATCAGTGCTAGTAAATGTGTGATATTTGAAAGTCTGTTCTAATTCTTGTCTCTGGTTTATATTTTCATTGTGATAGCAATGATTGCATTCAAAATGTGATATGCTTTGTTTGGGGAGCCTGACTGTAATTTGGCTTATGTGTAGTCCTCTCTGAGAAGCAAATGTTAGAAGAGGTATCTGTTAAGGAAGCAAATGTCTGCTTATTTTGGTGTTTCTGAATGTTATTTGTGTTGTTTATTTTTTTAACAAACAAACAGAAAATGGTATGTTATAGTAGCTTAGGTTTGTATACAGTCTTGTTAATCTGCTTAATATTCAATCTTGAAGTACCTCCCCATATTTTGACCAATGTTTTCCTGCCTGTAGTTTTCATTTGTCACACAGCTGCACTCAAGTGTGGTGTGAAGGATTAAACTGTGCAGATGCTTTTCTGTTTAGCTCAGTATTGCCATTATATGAAATATATATCTGAGACAACTGAATAGTAAAACTGCTTTCACAGGGAGGGACTAGAGGGGAATAAATAAAATGTCTACATTGGAATAAAACTCTATTCCTCTCCTACCTGAGACATTCTCCATTTTATAGGTTGGAGGTATAAACTCCTCAGTGGCTCCCCTGTGGGGTTTGTTTAATGTTTCAGTTAAACTAATCATTGCTGTTCCTTTATTTTCCTTTGCCTTCTCCTTAAAAAATAATTAAATGCATGATAGTTAATGTGGCATTGAAATTGAGTTGTTAATAATATGAAAGTCAGGAAAATGAAAATTATGATTCCCAGAACAAATATAACAGGGTCCCTCTGGTCATGTGTGATATTTCATGTTTCTGAAGTTTTATGCTTTAATATATAATGCACAGTATTACAGGGTTATGGTTCCCACAGCAGCCATAACTTTGAATTTTCCAACTTTCATGCAATTAAAATTTCAAACTCATTGTTGCAGTTTTATAGGTTGCTGAATTACCAGCTCTCATTCTGATAGAATAGTTGAAGCTGTAAGAGACTTATTAAATAATACTTTTAAGATATTTTTTGTTAAAAATTCTGGAATTTGAATGCTTACATTTAGAAGTAGCAGAAGCAATGTTTAATGGAGAAAAAGTCTTTAAGGAAGTCTAATAGATGTATTGTTTTTCTTTTTGCTCTAGTTTTGGATGATGAAGACAGCAACAACATCACAGTAGGCTCTCTTGTCACTGTTCTGGTCACACTAACAAGGCAAACCATGGCAGTAAGTATTAAGAATACTTGTCCTTTCATGGTAGCTGTGGGTGTGCACTAGTAAAAAGGCATTTCTGGTTGTTTTGTAAACATAACTGTGAGGTTAAGATTTGAAATTGAGAACTTGCGCTCTTAATCCGTCCTTATGGTCTTGTTTCTGAATAAGAAAGTTTTCCTGGAATAAAATCAAAGTTCAGTCTGACCCATTGCAGTTGTCTAGGGAACGGTAAAAGAATACAGCCAGTGATACTGCTCTGAGGTTTGTAAACAACAGGAAAAGAGGCATTCAGAAACTTGGTTCTTGAACTAAAATAAAATATTCACTTAAGTCCTCAGGACAGTGTTTGATTTTGCTTTATGTGGGCTCATAATGTTACAAATCTTGGGTTACATTTCTTGGGTGTTTTAGAAAGAAATGCAGTCCAGCAGAATGCAGAATATGTGTAACTTAATATAAAGGGGGTACACCAGTGTCACGTGAACAGTGTGGCATAATCAAAACAATACTATACCCTAGCAGTTAAACTTGTGACTTGTGCCTATTTTCAAGCTTAAAATGCATTAATGGCTTTCTTTGAACAAAAAAGTTTAATACACAGAACCTAAACAAGCTTTGACACATCAAAGACTACAATGTCAATTTTTGCATCTGTACAAATGATGTAGTTGTCTAAGTAAACAGAAGGTCTGAGTTATACCTCTAAGTTACACAAGCCTGAGTATTGCAGGTGAGATCAGACTATTGAAGCCAGTTCAGCAGAAAATCTGTATATATGAGATCCATGTGCTTATGCTATGGGTGCAGTAGGTAGAAAGTAAAAGCACTGTATCACTATGCTGGAATTGCAAAAAGGAAATGGCAAAGGAAACTGAAGATTATGAGGATATTGAACTGTGCTTAGAAACGAAAATTTCTAACAGCATATAGGAGATTAATTTAAGATGCTTCCTGTGTGACCTCCACTAGGCAGTCTGGTGTAGAAACACATGACTGTAAAAGAGGAGCTAGCCTTTTGTATGATGCATGTTTTTTGTGGTGGTATTTCCTATTTGCCATCTTTATATACAACAGCTCCTTGTGACTATTTTGTTTGGGTGGGTTTTTTTTAATGGCATATATTATATTTTGAAGAAAGAAACACCATTAAATCCATTTACAGAGAGGTGTCTCAGTCTACAGTATACTGACATTGTGTTGTGTCTTAACATTTCACATTTCTGGTTTGATTTGTTGTTCTGTGTCCCTGAGTAGCAGAGCAGCTGTTGAAGTTTTTAATGCTCTGACAACTGGAGCAGAATTAGCATTTTACTACTGCTTGCTTTTGTGATCTAGGATTTCTGTGCTTTATAAAACAAGTAGATTCTTTGGAACAAGGTGACATGTTGCTATTAAATTTCTTTATAATACAAGTGATGGAAAAATCTGAGACCAAATGTTTGAACTAGTATTTAATTTTGATCTGTTAATCCCCTGTTGTGTCTGTCACTGATAAAAGAATTTGCCATGAGTAAAATATTCAGACCTGATTAAGGTGATTTAGTTTAAGTTCAAATATGAAATAATAATTTGTTCTTGGTACAGAGAGGCATTAGTAGTTTTCACATTTTTCTCTAACCAGGAAGTGTTTGAAAAGGAACAGTCTATATGTGCAGCAGAAGAGCAACCAGCAGAAGATGGGGTAAGTGAAGAGTGAATATTCCTTTTGCTAATTAAAGAGAACTTTCTTTCAGATCTTGAATTGCTAATTGTGCACTTCTCAAGCATTTTTTCCAGAAATGCCTACTGAAGTGTCCTTCGAGCTGTGCATTGTAATTTTGGTTCTCAGCTTAAAACGCTTAAAGTACAGTTGAATGACTGAAATTTTATGAACAGAATAAATATTTTAATACTGCTTTCCTGCAGCAAGGAGATGCCAGCAAATCTAAGAGCAAAGGATGGCAACAAAAGAATAAAGGAACCAAGAAAGCTTCAAAATCAAAGAAAAAGAAGCCATTGAAAAAGAAACCTGTGCCACCTTCATTGCCACCACAGAAACAGCAGAAGCAAAAACAAGCTAATGGGGTAGCTCATGGATTCAATGATATTTATAATTTTATTCAGTTTGTCACTTGTAATCTGATGGAGGGTTTTGTATCTGTCTCTTCCATTTCAGTTTATGCTTTTGTGAAGTGTGTCTTCTAAAATAGCATTTGTTTTCTCTGCATTTAACAGTTACTAGTGAAGTCATCAGGGAACCACCATGGTAATGTTTACAGTGGCCACTGAAAGTTCTGCTCAAATATTTTAAAAATGTGGCTCCATAGTCTCTTCTTACTCTTTGTTCTTGTTATGCTGCCTTCTTGGAGGTGAATTGTTCTGTAACTTCTACTTTTTCTTTAAAGATGAAAACTGAAATGAGACTTTGTTCTGGCAAATTAAGTAGCTTTAGTAACTTTATGCTCCCGCTGCATGGTGTTTTCCCCACCTCTTGGGGTATGTTGTAGGTACTTTTTTAAGTTGTCTGTAAATTTTCTTAAGGCTTTATGAAATGCAGTCTCGGAGTCACAGAATGGTTTGGGTTGAAAGATCATTTGCCTTAAAGAGCCTTTAGCTCCAACCCCTCGCCGTGGGCAGGGGTGCCACTCACTAGATGAGTTTGCCCAGGGCCCCACCCAGTCTGGCCTTGGGCACTTGCAGAGATGGGACATCCAGTCTGGAAATCAAATATTGGTTTTTCCTATTCCTGTTGGGAGAGCCATATGGAGAAGGAAAATGCCTTCTGTCCTCCTCTTAGTGGATGAGGTGGAAAGGATTAATGTTCACTGTAGACATAACTCTGACACAAGAAGCGCATAGCTCGTGCAGCCCAAGCGTAAGGCAGGCACTGTGAATTCTGTGTACTACAGTAATGCAGACAAACTAAGTTAGAGGTGTTGGGTGCTTGTTTTTCTTTCCCATTAGGAAGTTGTCGTGAAGGAAGAGGAGGAGGAGGTCTCTGATAAAGGAAGTGAATCTGAAGAAGAAGAAACAAACAGAGACTCTCAAAGTGAAAAAGATGATGGAAGTGACAGAGACTCTGACAGAGAACAAGACGAGAAGCAAAACAAAGATGATGAAGCTGTAAGCCTTACTTTTTCTTGAAGGGTAATGTTGCCTCTGGGGTTGAGAGAAAATGCATTTTAATCCTCTAGCATCCCCTCAGGCTAGTCAACACTAGGATGAAGGAGTAATACTGGTTCTCCCGAGGTTTTCAGACCTCATTCTGGTGTAAGAGCTTTGTCATTGCAAGTTTGTTCCAGACTGAGTAGCAGAGAGTCTTTTCAGCGTGGTCAGAAAATTTAGAAATGACGTGAGAAAATGGCTAAACTTCAGGAGAAAAAATATTTCTTTCAGCTTAATTTGATTACTGTCTGCTGCAGATTTGTGACTTAGTCTCTTCTTTGAAATGTGTTCTTTACAGGCAGTGGCTGTTGCATGCTGCACAGTACATACTGAGCATGCAGTTGTTGAGCAAACTTGTACAGGTGCTTACTAAACGCTAGTAACTGTCAGGTTATCTGTCCGAAACTTAATAGTGTAACAGAGAGTGAAACATGATGGTGGCAGATGATTTCTGCACCACAAGTCTTACAATAAAAGACTTGAGTGACAGCTGAATGACCTGTGCAGGGTGAGATTAGGCTTCTGATAGGAAAGGAATCATCAAACTTGTAATCAAGACTCCTATGGCTGAGGTAGAGAGTGTTTAGAGGTAGTGTTGTAGAACTGAATTTTGAAGAATGTGTGCAAACCCCGCAGATCTGCTTTTTCTCTTTATAATGTTTAGTATTGCACGAGAACTAGTCACATGTACCATTTTCATGGACCATTTTCTGTCTTTTTAATGCAAAAGATGGTTAGTGCACAGTAATTCTTTAACCTTATCTTTGACAGGAGTGGCAAGAATTACAGCAAAGTATACAGAGAAAGGAGCGAGCCCTTCTTGAAACGAAGTCAAAGATAACACATCCTGTTTACAGTCTTTTTTTTCCTGAGGTCAGTAATAAAAAACATTACAGCTGTGAAACATGAAAATGAATAATAATATAAATTAATTGATCCATTTATATTTTTTTACTGTAAATATTGGGCTGTTGAAAAACCTTATTGTCTGGGAAAAAATAGTATTAATTTTACAAAGTCTTAACTTAAAAATTAAACACTTTCAGATACTTTTCTAAAACCTTTTTCTTCGATATTCTTTCTACTCAGTTCCCAGAGACTTGCAAACCTGTAAAACTTAAGGTGAAATATGTGGATGTTTTTAACTCTTCATCTGTCTTGGGTTAGCCCTGGCACAGTGCCAGTGCAGCCATGAAATATATTTTTCTCAAATGGCTGCTGTGAGGTGTGACCATCTAATTGCAAGTGCCTGTGGCTGGGAGAGGTCCTGACCCCTCCTATGTAATCACTGGAGAGTTTGGGGATCATTTGGATCAGCAGGTAGTTTTGGATTACTCATTGACTTCAAGTCTCAGTGCAGCAATGTGATGGCAGCACAGTGTGCAGCTATGGAAGATGGGGTTGCTTGGCAAAGCTGTCTCTTTTCACCACAGTGTAGTGTGGAAGTGGCAGAAGCCAACTGTGGAACAGTCTTTTCTATAGAGTTCAAAAGTACAAGTTCTGCTCTGGATGAGTGTCAGAGGAAATTATATATTTGAGACTTTTTTATATTTGACTCAATATAGGCTGAGGTGTTTACAGCAGCCTTTGGTGTTGAAAGTATTACCTGATATATCAGTTGTTACTTGCACTAACAGCCAGCCACTCATTTGTCTGAGAAGCCCTTAACAGCAGTGGAACCTTGAAAAAGAGGAGATTTTTCCAAATGGAGGGTTTGTGTTCTGAGCAGATAAGTTAGGTCCTTGGGGTGACCTGATTGGAACCAGGAGGGAGTAGTATTTGGCCACATTTTCTTTCTTGGCCAGTGCTTCAAGAAATGGCTAATCAGCTCCTTTCCTTCCTTGCAGCCTGACTAAGGAACTAATCTAGGATCTCTTCTCTGTTGTTGTGCTATCTCCAAAAAGGGAAATAAATTGTCATCCTGAAGGCCTTAGCTGACATCTAGTTTTGTAATGGCTGAACTTGAAGCTGTATTTTCCTGACAGTTGGGTGCACTCCCATCTCTCAGTACAGCTTCCACCAGTACACCAGCATAGTGTAAAAAGGTGTGCTGGCATTCTGCTCTTCTGGCTGCCTTAGGTATGTCAAATGTGCTGCAGAGTCTTAATACCTCCTTGCTGTGAAGGCAGCTGGCTTTGGTCATCAGTTGAAGCTCACAGACAGTAAGTGCCATGCCCAGTACCTCAGGGATGCTGAATATTTGTATTTCTCTTTTACTGAAGTGAGGGTCCTTTCAGAGACTTTGCTTATACTTACTCTGTAGAGAGCTGCATAAGCTTCAGCTGTGTGTAACTGAGTTACATATGGGTTTTGTGATAAAAAACCTAAATACAGCTTGCTGCTGAAAAGAAATCTAGGGCTCATCTGAATGCTTAACTTAAAAGATACACACATATCCTCTCATGGTACTGCAGTTGTAAATTTTCCAACTTCTCTTCACTGATTTCATGAAAGTTGAATGCAGCTGTACTTTGTGCTGTAGCTGCAGTGGGAGCAGGTTCAGATAGAGTTGATCTGCAACATCGGAAGAACAAAAACCACCATAGTCTGGTTTGGTTTTTTTCCTCATCTGTTATTTAGAGTATTATTTGTACTGTGGTCATGGCCAGTTCAGAGATAAAAAATTAGAGATAAAATGCTGTGTTCCAGATTTTAAAGATGTTTGAGTAGTAGCTGAGCATAATAATACTTGTTCTCAGGAGGCAGCCTTAATGCTGTTTCATCCAAGTTCTGGGACAGTTGATTACTCTGCCAGAGATGTGTCTTTAATCTATGCAGGTTCCTAAAGAATTATCTTCTGCTCCTGCATCCATAGGTCCAGAAACTGCACAGATTGTAGTTTTGACATTTTTTAGGTAGAAACTGGCCTTGGTGTTCCAATTTCATGAACATACTGGTTCCCTGGCATGCCAAACCTTGCACCCATCTGTTAAAGGGCGTTTTGCCCACTTGCCTGTTAGTTTGCCAGATTCTCACAGGCATAAACATTAAATTCCACCCAATAAGCAAGAGGAAAATCACAGTCCTGCACAATTGTCCTTTCTGTAAAACAGTGATGGCATTTCAGGGTCAGGAACACTCCTGTAATTTCCAAAAAATATAGAGTCCTTTGAACTTTACATCAACAGTTGTCATTTGCACTGGTATTTTTCCCCCACTTGGCTGTTCTTGTTACTAGGTTTTGTGAAAAGCCATTTGATGATTTTGATCTTTGTCTCTTTCCATCACTCTTAATGGCAAGAAATTTTTTTTTTTTGAAGAGCAATGTATAGTAAGTCAGCACAATGTTTTGGTAAAATCAGAAATAATATTGATACAACTGCAGGTCCTTTTTGTTATGGTCACAGTCCTCATAGGCCCAAAATGGATTAGCCATTTCTGTAATAGATCTTGCTTCTGTAGCTCTTGTTCATCTGTGCTATTTATACTGTTCATCTTTCTATTCTTAGAGGCCTCTTGGCTAGGAAATAAACACTTTGACTGCCTAAGAGTCTTCTTTGCTACAGCTGTCAAGAAGATTGACAATATATTTACTGTTGAAACTTACAGATAAAATAACTTATGCCTTGTAATCGCATGGGGTGGTTTTTCCTAAAGAAAATCACTTGGAATAGTTGTAAGAAGGATTTAGAATTCTACACATTCTGGCATTAAATAGCATACAAATAGGTTTTTGTCCTATTCTCTGTGCCTGTTCCAAGAACATGAGGGAATGCTGATGCTTCAGTGTGATGCTTTTGCTTTTATACACTTCAAAATGGGTATTTAGCATGTTGAGTTAATTTTACATTTCTCTGTTCTGGGACTCAGGAGTGCTAATCGGTGTTTTTAGTTGTTGGTGTGAGTGTCTTGCTGTTGTAAATGGTTGAATTTTTCAGTGAGATTGTGATATTTAGTATGACAATTAGTCACTTGAAAAGAAAAAAGAGTTAATTTGGCTTTTGTAATTTTTCACCATGCATGATTTAAATCTCAGCTCACCAAAACCTGGCTTCTGAAGTGTTAAAAAAATCTAAAACTACTGAACTTTTAACTACTCTGGTAGAGACAAAAATTCTTCAAATTCTACATATTAACAGCATTTGCTTCCCAAGTGTGGAATTCAGAAGTTGCCTGTATGTGATAGGGAGCAGTTATTGGGCATCCTTTACAAATATACATCAGTACCAGTCAGTTGATTGGTACTGAGTCATTTCCTTGAAGTGAAATCTCAGTGTGTTCAAATGTCATTTCACTTTTTGGAGGGGGAAACAGTGGGACAGAGCACACTTGCCTGACAAAAGACTTTCCTGCAAAGAGTTCTTTATCTGTTTTTACACTTTCCTTGCTTTAAATCTTGCTCAGCTTTTTATCCAGGTTGGATTTCTCTTGAAGGACCTAATGTTGTTTTATATTGCATGAAGTTGCTTGTGAATCCTCAGTGGACACAATTCTTGGGGGTGGTTCCATGTCCCACGTGGTGGCTGAAGTTGAATACATGGAATGAAGCCTTTGGAGACCCAGCAGTTACTTGTCATAACCTGTTTGCTTTCAGTGTGCAGTGTACACCATGTATTTTATTCATGCACATCCAAGAGTTTAAAAAAGCCACCAGACACAAACTTTCTGTCTGTATTACAAAGACCAGTGAATCCTAATTGACTGTTAAAAAGTGTAGGGGCATCTTGTTCTATGACTTCTTTAATGCTTGTGGTTTTTTACTGTTGTTTTTTACCCCTTTATGAAAGGAAAAACAAGAATGGTGGTGGCTGTATATTGCAGATCGGAAGGAGCAGATGTTGATATGTATGCCATACCACGTTTGTACACTAAAAGATAAAGAAGAGGTAAAGTACTTGGAGAGTTTTCTTTCTGGGATATTACAAAACTCTGTTGAAGTGTCTCTGGTATGCAAATACATGTAGATTTTAATTTTTTTAATACTTATCTCTTAAGATGGAAAACAAATTTCACTCTCTTGATAAAAAGAGAAAAGTGCCTTTTAACTATGAAAATTGATAGTGGAGAAAGAAAAAGTAATTTAAGAACAACTTTGAAGTTTCTTCTGGAATATGTTGGGTTTATTTTTTTCTTGATATCAAAAGATCATGAAAAACAGTATTCTTACGCAGTGAAATTCCTAAATTTATTCAAATTATTAGAAACATTAAGTGTTCTCTTTCTGTACAGCAGAGACTGTGACAAATTAATTAGCTTTGGCTCATATAAACTTTGCTGAACCTGTAACCTTTGGCAGTGTTCTTCGTGCCACTTGTCTGAAAAATGAAGACCTAATGTGTTTGTTCTTCCAAATTAGATGTTACATTCAATTTCAAATAACAGGAGAGTTAAGATAAAACTTTCAGCAGACTAAATATTTTAACCTGTTTGGGTTTTTGAGGCTTAGCATACAGCAGGGTGAAATTGTGTACTTAATGTAGTTACTTGGCCTAATTCAGAAAAAAAAGTCATTGATTGAGTGACTCAATGATTTTTCAGCTTTCATGGCGGGTATTGTGTTTGGGTATTGCTGTTCTTTTTTGCAGGTGTTTTATTACATACAGATATTCAAAGAAGTGTCCGTAGTAAGAAACTAAAACTTTCTATTTTTCTGTAGTAGTGTTCATTGTTCATTGGAGGACTCAGGTACTTGTTTCAATGTGTCATTTGAAAGCAGTAAGAACTTTATGGTATGCAATCTCTTTTGTAGGTAGAGCTGAAGTTCCCAGCACCAGGCAAGCCTGGAAACTATCAGTACACAGTTTATTTAAGATCGGATTCATATATGGGATTGGACCAGATTAAACCATTGAAGGTGATGTTTGACTCTGTTATATGCTTGTGTTACATTGAAAGCTACTTCTTATGGTCATTAAAACCATAATTAACAGGATTAGAAGTCCTGTTGATAAGAATTCAACCTGTCCTAATTTTAAAACAAGTGGGAAGGATGGACTTAGAAATGGTTTCTGCCTAATGTGCAGTGGTAATTTTATGATGGATTAAATGGGACTAAAATTTGAGATACTTTCCCATGCATGTGTGCTTTAATTCATGTTTTTCTAATGTTTATTCAGTTTCTGCAGTGTGGTTGGCTGTGGCTTTTTATACCTTGAGGTTTGCCATGCCATTTCCCTGCCCTTCCTTAGTCCTAGATTCATTCAGTTAATGGGAAAAATCTGGCATGCCTTACTTCTGGAAGCAGTTCTTGGTTTTGGTTTGGGGAGTGGCATGGGATTTGTTTTGTTATTTAGTTAGGTTTTTTTAACTGTTCTTTTGTGGGTTGCTTGTTTGTTTTGTTGTGTGAATTTGTTTGTTTTCCCAAATTGCTGCTTATTGTCTGTAACCTTTTTTCCCCTCTCTTCTCTTTCCTCATCCAATTACAGCTGGAAGTTCACGAAGCAAAACCAGTGCCAGAAAATCACCCACAATGGGATACAGCAATAGAAGGTGATGAGGACCAGGAAGACAGTGAGGGCTTTGAAGACAGTTTTGAGGAGGAAGAGGAAGAAGAGGAAGATGACGATTAAACATACTGTTGATTGACTACAATATCTGCGCACAGTGCAAGCTCTTGGTCTGGCTGTGGAACTTGTACAATTAACCAAGAAACACAGTACAGAAGCTTTGAGAAGGCTGAGTTTAAATTTTCTTTACCAATTAAGAGTGCATTATGTAACTTCTCAGTGGAGGTGAAACAAATCTGTTGCCATTGATACACCTTGGAATATGCTTATGGCTCATAGCCTTCAAAGTGCAGGATGGTGCATTTGTTTCAATTGAAAATAAAAGCTTTTTTATTATAAATGTCCAAAAGTGTGGGCTATGTATTGTCTGATCAGTTTAGGGTCCAATTTAAATAAAAGGTACTGTTAGCTAGGAGCAAACTTTCAATCAATTTTTCTGCATTAGGAATTTATTTTAGAAAATGTTTTGGTATATTTGACATTACAAATATCTGTTGATTGAAGCAACATTTGCTCAACTTTCAAACTTGATTGGTTCTGTGGTATTCATTAACTATTTTGCTGTGATACTGCTCACATCATTCATAGCTTTAAGAATCTGTTTTACTTAACTTGATCATTACAAATTGGCATCATATCCATTGCCACATTCCATATATTCCAGAGGGCTGCTTTTTTTAGGACTGTTGCCTTTTTATGCCCGAGATTATAATGGAAATCATAAACTTTCTTGACTCTGCCATAGGATACTTATTAATGGCTTAAAACATTTTTAAGCCCTTATTTCATCAGATCAACAGGAGATCTGAGTCTTTTGATAAACAGAATGTCTGTAAGTAATTTTGGGACCACATGTTATGTAAGCTAGTGGCTTTTGTGTAATACCTTTATAAAAGGTACATGCTGAAAGCCGAAGTATATTCGTAATTCTCAATCTTCCTGACACCGTCAGAAACATTTTAAGGGTAAAATACAACATGCAGAGAGGGCATGTTTTGTATCAGTTTTGAATTCCCATCAATAAACTGGATAATTTGATGGCTGTTTGCATTTGTAATAGTGTGCATCTTTGTCTGAGGTTGTTGGTTTGTTGTTTTGGTTTTTTTTTTCCTACCCTAGTCTTCTGCAAGGTTGTAAACAAGATAGTGATTTTGTTTCTACACCTTTTAAAGAAAAAAAAAAATCAAACCTAATTAGAGAATAAATTCAGGGAGGAGAGCATCAGGGCTATTAGTGTATTCTATGAGACTTGATAAAAGCCGTGAGTGGATTCCTCCTTTTCTTCCTCTGAATAAAACAAATTAAATGTTGCATTTCTATACTTCAGAAATACTTAAGAGTGTTCTGCAAGTAGGAATAGATGTATTTCTGTTCCTGTGTATTGAACTATGAAAATACAATGCTGTAAAATGTGACAAATTCTCATGCAGGAAAATTTCCATCCTATAAAAATTGCCCAAAGTCAGAATAGGTGCACACTAATTTGCGACCTTGTTTGTTAGAAAGGGTTGTCACTTCAAATGAAAATTTATATTGTTATATTCTTTGTAATTACAATAGATGCAAATAAAATTTGAAGATGTTCTAATGAGATTATGGTATTTTTCAAAGTACTTCTGAAGTGCACATTGTTAACTTGTAAACCATAAGCAGTGTCAGATGTTCAAACTCAAGAATGAAGGCTAGGTTTAAATTAAAGGGCTTGTAACTCCAGTTCTAACTTGCAAAATACTGCAGAGAAATAGCAACACAAAAGCTCTAGTTGTGTAGTCCATAGGCTTTTGAGCCAAATAGTGCACTGGTGAGAGAAAAGACAGGAAAGAGTCTAATGACTCTTCCTCAAGCAAATAGGCAAGATGGATGCTAAGATGACTGAACAACTCCTAGTGGAAGTCTGCAGTTGTTAAAGGTAGGAGAGGGGTGAGTTGGGAGGTAGAGTTGATAATAAGAGCATTCTGGATGGGTTGGGCTGCGCTCTGACCACTGATCCCTAAATTTTGCTACTAACGGTCAAGGTATATAGATGTGAATGCATTAAAATGATTTTTAAAAGAAAGAAAAAAAGAAAGAATCATGTCTGTGGTCTGAATACTGAACTGGTTTCTTGAAGATTGAAGGTGACAGCTGGGATAACCCTTTAAGTCTACCAACTGGGGAAAATTCTGTTGAGCCAATAAAGGCTAAATCTAATACTTCAAAGGGGTGTCTCTTGTGTAGTCAAGGTAATTTAGTCAAAAATGTAAGGAGAAAAATTGTGATGGTGTTGGAAGTCTTGATAACGTGAGAAAGGCACGCTGATGCTTTTCCTCATGGAAGTACCAGCTATGTAGTTGTGCATGGTTTTACCACATCTCCCAAGAAAGAGACAGAAGGAGACCAAGGAGGTATTGAAGAGCTTCACACAATCAAAACCACCCGACTGCAGCTGCCCAGCATTATTGAGTTGTTGGTCTTCTGTTGTGTGGTGTGTCTATTAATAACTATTTTTATTAACAATATGAGTTGTCATTCAAGCATTGATCAGCTCTTTCCTGCACAGCAGTTACCAGAATGGGTAAAACTACAGGAACAAGCAGCATTTTGCATTCACTGTTGTATATATCTCCCCTTTTGGTAGGGTTTAGGAATCAATCTAGTCAATTTTCTATGTAAGTGTTCTGAAACTCTGGGCTAGTAACTGAAGAAAAAAAAAGTTCAGGAAATAAAATCTGCTTTCCTGCTGCACTCCTTGGGCAATGGTGACTGAAGCATAACTGGGAAGCAGCTACTGTTTTTTTAGCCTGAACAGGTTTGTTTCTGCCCTATTGCTGTCGTGCTGTTTTGTGTAGCCCCTTGTTCTAGGCCAGAGGAGGCAACTGTGCAGAGCCTGACTGTGCTCTCGATCAGAGGTGCTGCAAATACCTTCAGGGCTTGTGGCACTTCTAGGGCTAAAAATGGGACTTGGCTGGGACAGGAAGAGAGTGATGCCGTGCAACTGGCCCTGCTCCATCTCAAGGATGTGTGCAGGCTGCTGTGACTGCAGTTAGTGCAGAGGGCACCACCGTGAGTTGGATTTAGGCTGCTGGGTGCTGCTTGTTGAAGTAGGTAAGTGTAGCTAAAAGAAAGGAGTCATAAAAGTGATGTTTTCTCTTGGGTGTTTTGTGTGATGTGATTTAAACTTCTGCCTCCTCCTCCCACCAAGCGTTGACAATGCTCGATTAATATTGAATCAAGTAGTTTAATGACTGGCAAGTGCCCGTGAGTGGGAGAACCACTGACCTGTAGTGGAGGAGAAGGCGCTTTTCTCAAGGAGCGGGCGCAGTTCCCGGCCGCGCTCAGCAGGGGGAGGCAGGGCCATGGATTTCTTCAGGAAACCCTCGGATTTTTCCGGCGGGTACTATTGTATTAGAGCTGTAGGTTTAGTTTTGTGCTCCCCCTTTCTGGAGGGGAAGAGGGCTTAGGTAGAAGTTTCTTGGAGCTATTTTTTTTCTTTTCAAGAAACTACTGATTTCTATATGTTTTTCTGTGATTTGTTTTCCCCCAACCCCCTTGCTGAGCACTTAAAACCTGATGAAGGTGACCCATTTTAATATTGGGATTAGTGTATTCTTGAATTTATTTTAAAATAAAAACAATGAGGAAGGCAGAGCTTCCTTTCTTAGTGGTAATTGGGGTGTTAATGAGTCCATTTTGAGCTTTAAACATTGCTTTGTGTTAGTTTTTGTTAAAGTGTGTGCAGAAGATGATCGTTGTGAAGGTATCTGCACTTCAGCTGTGTTTGAAGCCCTGCAAAGGGAGGTACAGGAGGTGGTTCCACCATGGGGGCGCCCCTACCCTGAGGAGCTGAATTTTGCGGTACCTGGGGTGCCTTGTGGGCACCCACAGCATGCTGTGATCGCTCAAGTTTTCAGTGATGTGCAGGGAAACATGTAAGAATGCCCCTGGCAGCATCTTTAAAATCTCTTTTCTTAGGGTTTGTTGAGGGCTTGGCAGAGCACCCAGGTGCTGGATAAAAGCAGGAGCTTGTTTGGAATGCAGAGAAGAGGGAACTGGGTGGCTCATGTTCACTATTGAACTCTAGCTGTGATATCAAATTTGTTCACAATACATCTGTTGATATTCATGGTTGCACCTAATTTCTTTCATGGGATGATCTTTTGTTTCAAGATGCAGTTTGAGCCAGCAGACATTATTGAGTTGGTAGAAATAATCTTGTGCCAAAATTGTTTATATTTTTCATTCAGTTCAATAACAGAACTATCACTGGTAATGAAACCTATTAATAAATCTAATTAGCACAATGGATTGTAAAGCTAACAATAATATTTTAAAGCCAAATTGCATACACTCTACCTAGAATTTGATTTCTAATGTGTGCTGAATCAGGAAGCACTGAATAATTTTCAACCTTTCACTGTGTGTAAGCCTTCCCTATACATGCTCTAATCATTAAACAGGGAAGACATTACATTTACATTGTATGGGTGGAATTTAACAGCACAAAGGAAGCTGCATGGACCACCTTGAGCAACTGTTTTTAATTCATCCACCCGTACTTTAAAGTAAGGAGTGAGTACTTTCCTTTTTATGAAAGCAACATAGATAGATGCTTCATGGCATGGAGGCATTCAGGGGAGAGACCCTGGAAGAGCTGGACATCTTGTAGGTACCTCCTGCAGGGTAGTCCCTGGGCTGGAAGAGCCCCAGTTCCTCTGGGGCATTCCTGGCCCCTCATGGGCCAGTGAGGATCAGCCAGGCACTGCTTTTGGCTTTGCTGGGGTGTGTTAGTGTAGGTGCTCCAAAGCCCAGGCTGGGATGAGGCCACCTTTAACTTAAGGTAGCTGAAAATGCAATGCTGCCTTTGCTGTGAAAGACTGTCCTGGTTTTTAGGCATGGCTCTCCTTCACTGGAGTTGTTAATGTGTATGCCACAGACACAGCATCTCTTGTAGCCCTTACACCCTGAGCTCCATCAACTCACTCTGCCTCCTCTGATGGAAACACACCCACACGTGAGCAGGGATCAGAATGAGCCATACTCACCAACGTGCCAGGGTGATGCTTCCTGCAGCTGGGAAATGTGATAGCAGTGGCAGTGAGACTTTGCCTTCCACATCCAAGCACCCAAACAGAGATGTCCAGGTTTACTTGTGTGTCATGCTCCCATTGAGGGGAGACTTGCAGAGCAGGAGATGTGACAGGCCAGTGGTGAATTCTTTACTGGGTGTTTTATTTTTTCCTTCCCAGCACACAACCCTTTCTCTGTGCCCAGATCACAGCTATGGAATTTGTGCTTCCTAATGTGTGCGCATGCAGTAAATTAAACTCAAATTGAATGACCAATTTCCTCACCACTGAAGCTCATTAATTACTATGTGTAAATCACACTGGCTGAGATTAGGTTATAATGGCTGTAAAATAGAGACAGACCATGACAGGGTGGTGAGATTTGGAGGCCCAGATGACAATCAGTTTGGTCCCTTGAAATGAGACAGCTTTTGCTTCATTTGCAGCCAGCTGTTGGTCCACCCCTCCGGCCCAGCTGTGCAGGTCCCCTGGATCAATTCAGATTCCCAAGAGCCTGTTGCTCTCTTGGCCTCATGTACAGGACAGTGGGTGTCAGCCCCCCATTGCAAGGCAATTTGAGCAACCTCATTTGCATCCTTCACTCTCTCTAACATCCTGGGCCAGAAGGGGCTGCTCATACAGGTACTTCTTCCTGAAGTTATGAGGATTTACTCTTCACAGTTAACTTCCCCACATAAGGTTTTATCTTGGTTGTATCTTTTTATGGTTCCCTCCTGATGTAGATTTGTTAGGTGTATTTGATCTCTTTTTTTTTTTTTACCTCCTTCATTCAATCAGGACTGAGGAGTTCATTCAAAACACGCAAAGCTGCCCTTTTATATTTTGCATTCAAATTCATAATTAATTATAGTATGTACACTAAAAGTTACTGTTTCTTTTGAAATACTGAGATGACTATACAGGGCTCTTCATCCTTCTGTCCCACCTCTCAGCAAGCTTGTGAGACTGGGAGGTGATCAGGCAGGGCAGCTGGGGCAAGTAGCCTGTGTCACCTGCTCGTCCCCCAGCCCGTCCCCATCCTGAGAACCAGTCACAGGAGGGACCAGGCTCTTACAGATGAGTGGAGAACCTCTTCTCCCCTTTGTGGTTCTTGCCTGGCAGCCATGCAAGTCAGGATGGTGGCCCCCACCACGGGAAGGATTGTCTCTGGGAAAGGGGGCATTGGATGGGGGTGCTGGGTGCAGGTGCAGTGATGTTGTGCCCCTTGCAGTGACAGGAGCTGGCTCTGCCAGGCACACAGCAACACAGGGTGCTGCATTGAGCACTGTGGGAGCAGTGAGACCAGGAGAGAGAGGGATGGCTGGCAAGGTCAGGGGGATCATCTTTGTTATGAGCTTGCAGAAGTAGAAGGCTTAAAAGAGAACTAATTGGGATGAAAACAGCTTAGTCCGTGCAGTCCATTGCCTCCTTGCAGCATCAATGCTGACATTATCCTTGCACAATGCACCTCTAACCTCTTCTTCCAAATCTGAAGCCTTGAGTGGTGCCTGTGGGATGTCACTGGGTGTCAGTGCCCAGCAGCAGCAGTGGGTGAGCCCCAGCTGGCTGCACACCCCCAGACAGCCCTGCCCAGCACAGCATCTCCTGTGCTCGCTGCTAAAAGCCCATTAAAACAAAAAATAGAGCAAGATTCTTCAAACCCCACCGTGTCTTTAAAGGGAAGCATGGACCTCTTGGTCAAATGTGAGCCTGGGAGACTCGCAGGAGTGACAGCAATTAATCACCACACTGCTTTGAATCTTTATGTTAGTGCTCAGTGTTAAACACTACCAGGGCACTGATGTGGAAGCTGACACCAGCCTTTGTAAGCCAGGTCTCTGTAGATGTGAGGTTGCAGGCTAGGCAATAATAAAATAGTTCAGCTTGTTAGACACAGGCAAGGCTTTTGGTATGCACATCATGCCAGCCTCAAAAATGAAGTACATGTCAAAATAGCAGAGGGAAAATAGGAGGAAAACCCTAAAATCAAGCTTTTTATTTGAACAATATCACAACTAAAATTAGATTAGTTTTATAATCACAATATGATTTCTGAAGTTTAGCATGCAAGCAATTAATCAGCCAGCTCAGAATACCACTGGGAAGTATGTTTTGGTTCTGGGTGGGGTTGTTTCCCCTTTTTTTCTGGTTGGCAGCTATTCCACGTCTGAAAAAATGAAGAAGCCTTCTCGGGCATACAGCAGAGGTCACTTGAGGAGCTCAGATCACCTTTGCTAGTTCAGCTGCCTGCCCACCTGTGACAGGATCCCACAGGTCTCTGCAGAGGTACGTGTGGATGGAGGACAGCAGAGTCTGGTCTGGGATTCTGGATTTCATGTGACTTTGAGGTGATTGAGGGCTAAAGTACTTCCCCACCACCCAGTAAAATAAAGTCCAGATATAGATTGTCCTCTGAAGGTGAGTGCTAAAATTTTGGTTTATTTCTGATCTCTGCTAGTATTATTTTTTGTTAAAGGAAATTAGTGTATGGCTCAGAGATGGTGCCATTTTCCTTAGAGAGGCAAAAATATGTAGGCACCACAGCTGCCTGGGCACAGCTGCATTTCAGGAGAGCCCTGGTGCCTGGCTCTACCCACAGGTGTCACAACCCTTGTGCTGGGGCACCCTGTGCCTCTCCCCACCACCACTGACCTCCCGTGTGTTTAGGCAGAGGGAAGGATCTCTGTATTCCCTCCTGGGGACAAGCAGATGCAGCCTGAGCAGAAAATGGCCTTTGTTGTGGTGGTTTGTGCCAAAATTGTTTATACTTTTCATTCAGTTCAATAACAGAACTATCACTGGTAATGAAACCTATTAATAAATCTAATTAGCACAATGGATTGTAAAGCTAACAGTAACATTTTAGAGAGGGTGCTCTGCCCTGTCCCATGTGCCCATCAGTCAGGTTTTTGGCAAGGGTAGCACTGCATTTCTGCTCCTAGATCCATGCTCATCCCTGATGTACCCTCTTCCAGCCAGGCTCCCCTTCCCTCCCAAGAGCTGTGAAATTTGAGCCCTTGCTTCAAGAGGCTCGAAACTGTCCCGAGGTTTGGCTCCCGGGCAGGGTTTGCCCCTCCTCAGTTTTACAGGCAGATGCTGTGTGGGGAAGTTTCTCGACTGAGTTTGTATGCAAACAACATGCAGCTCCTGACTGCTGATGGCTATCCAACTCCCTGGCAAATTAAAATCTATAAACTATGCTGGCATATGTAATTTAAAAAATAGCTATGCCATAGTATGGCTATGCATGTGTATTGACTAAAAATAGCACTTGCCAAGAGAAAAACAGAGATAATTACAGTGAATTTGGATTGCAACTGATTTTATTTTTTTATTGAATTAGGAAAAGGAGTATGCAAACATAGCTTATATAGAGACATATATCTTTACTGCTCTTTTTGCTGTGGAGGAAAATAAAACCTACTGGACTTGGACATTTGATAAATTTTGTTGTATGAAATTGCTACTAATGTCTTTCTCTCTGATGAGCTTTGCTGAAGGTGGCAGCTGAGCCCGTCCTGCTAATGACATACAGTGCTCCTCTGGCAGGAGGCAGGAGATGGCACCATCACACCTTGTCTTTCCTGTCTCTCTGGTGTGTGAGCAAGTGTTTATTCCTGGGAAGAACAGCTTTCCCTGTGACATGGCTGGGCAGCAGCTGCTGTGGAGGATTCCGGTGGAAGCACAGTTTCCTCCTTGCAGGAGTCTTAATAAGTGCTAAATGACAGACTTCAGGGACTGAATCCCTGCCTGGGAATGGGTTTCTTGGCCTTCAATCCCCTCAGGTGTGACATGCAGTGCCCATTAACATCTTTGACATGGTTTATTTCAGAATATCCACGCTAACTTGCTCTCAGAAGTGACTTTTTTTGGTGGTGGGCAGGGGGGGAATATAATCTGCTTTCCTACTGCCAGAGCAGTTTTCCAAGACTAAAGGAAGGTTGCAGGCTGGAGAGGATGTGATCCTGCCCCAGCCTGAGGGGACAGAGCTCACCCAAGGGCATGGCATGCACTGTGGCAGCTGCTGGGGAGGGAGAACACCCCTCTCCCCCCAGCTCCTCCTCTGAAGAGCAGCTTGCCATTCCTTCTCTTTTATTCACATCCATGCAGCAGGGGCATCCCAGCATCTCGGGCTTTGCCTCTGTGGGGCAGGGCCAGGCACTCAGGGAAGCAGAGCACAGATATCTGTGCTGCCCTCCTGCAGAAATGAGGCTGATCCAGGAAATCCAGGGTGCTTCACACAGGAATGTCCCTGCTGGCCAGGGCTCTTGCTGCAGAGCAGGGGGCTGCTGGCAGCTGCCAGGCTGGAGGTGTTTAATTGGTTACGTGCCTGGGGAGCCTCTGGCATGGAAATGACTGCAGAAACAGAAGAGTGATCCAAGGAACAAAACCCCTCACCTGCAGGATTTTTTTAAATTACTGCTCAGACCCAGTTATCTCTACTGCAGAAAATGAGAAAAATTATTTGAGAGAGATGCTCAAAGATGGGTCCATGAGGGGCCATCCCTCTGCCCCTTCTGCTCCTGCACAGGGGAGTTTGCTGGGTTGCCACAGCACGGGGGAAGCTGTGTCCAGGTGCTGATGGCACCAAATCCCCCAGGGTGACATGTACAAGGGGCAAAGTGGGCCCAAGGCTGGAGGGGAGAGCAGGGCTCCTAAATATTTGCAGATCAGCAAGTTTGTGTTTTACACCCCGACAAGCATCGATGGGAGCTGCTTGCTCTGAACTGGAGGCTCACCTCTGTTTATGCACCACTGCTGACACTGGCCCGAGTGGGATGGCCCGTGGGGAGTCACCTGAGTTGTATAAACAAACGTTTAATGGATGACCACGTGTGTCAAGCACATTAAACTTGGGGATTAATAAGGTTTCTTTGCTTTTTACCTGCAGCAGGTTGCTGTTTGGGCCACAGCTTATTTCACTTTGTTCTACCTACCCACTCTGGTTGCGTGGGATTTTGCCCTTTTGGTTGCAGTTCCTCTCACAGGTTTTTTTTTTTTTTTGCTTGAAATAAATTCAGAAGGGAAGGAGAAGGCACGATCTTGGCAGCTCAAGGGATTGTTTCTTTTATCACTAAGGATGCGGTGTGACTTTATTGCCTTTCTGAGCTCTTTACCACAGCAATAAACGAGCAGTTAAAATATTTTAAAATCAATAAATGTAATAAAGAACCAAGCAAATTACAAAGCTGCTCCTGATGTTTAGTGATTTGGGAAATAATCATGTCCTCAAGCGAGCAGTGGGCTGGGGTGGGGAGTAGCTGGGTGACCTTGCAGGGGCCGCTGCTCCAGGGCTGGAGGAGCCCGGAGCCCATCCCGGGGTAAAGGGGCTGTGGGCTGGGCAGTGGGCACGGGCTGGGCGGGGCGGGGGAATGAGCACGATGGCACTCCTGTTTCCTGCTCATCTCGGCTGCTTTCAGGCTTCAATCTGGGGTTTCTCTGCCTCAGGCATGTGCTTAATGCTCGGCTCACCTCCCGAGCTGGCTGCCGGAGCGCATCTGAGCCTCTGGGGCTTTGCTCCCACTTAGGGACGAGCCTGAACAAAAGGTGCCCTCCAGGACCGGGCTGGGCAGGGCGTGACTATCGGCTGCTGTGGTGCTTTTTGATTGCCCCAGCTCTGCCATCCCGCATCGCCTCCTTTGCTGGGCAAGCTGGAAGGAGCTGGGGTGGGAGCAGGGAGCGATGGCAGCCGGGGCAGGAGTCGCAGCTCCTCTCACCGCTGTTTTCAAAGGTTCATGCATCTAAATGACTTCTCAGCAGCTGTCCTCCCTGGAGACCCTCTTTCTTGAAAGCTGATACTGCTCTTGTAATTAAGGTAATTGTTTAAATTCATTCCCTTAAACCGGACTCCATCATAACTTAGCCAACGGTGTCTGTGCGAGCGTGGCAGGGTTGAAGAGGGTCGGGGCGGGGGTCGCGGGATTGATTCATCACCCGGAAAGATTTATAGGGTAAAATCTTGTTAAACTGAAATGCCTAATAAAGATGCAGGGAAAAAAATCACATGCAGGGCATCACCTGGGCCGGCAGCTGCCCCAAAAGATCTGCTGCTATCTGTGTGCTGCAGTGACTAGGAGGGTGAATGCCACCCTGCAGCCGGGTGCAGACATGCTCCAAGCCCCAGCCCTGCCCCATCACCTGCCCCAACAGCGGGCTGGCCTGCACACGTTTGTGTTGTTTTGGGACATTTAAATTCCTCTCTCACTTACTCTGAATGCTTTCTGATTTCATGGAAGTCTGAAGGTAATTGAATGTAATTGTTTCAAGGATCAAATTATTTAAATTATGGGGTAATGCTAGAAATAAAATGAGAATCTGTGTGAGTTCATTAATGCTGGTGGAGGATGGAGAGCGATGTGTGCCATTGTGCCCATCACAGGGCTATGGGCTGGCTGTGCTAGGGAGCCACAGGCTGGGAAGGGGCAATGGATCAGGGCAGGATCCAGCATGGCTCTGAGTGGGTGACAACCCTCTGTAGCACTCATCCCTCCCTGGCAGAACCCACACTCTGGACAAGTTTGTCCCTGGCCAGGTTTGTCTTGCATCTGAAATTATTTGGGCTAGTGCTGGTAGCTCTTTGTGCCTCTTTGAGGCTGTTTCAAGGTATCTGTGTGGGGAGTGGCAGGGATTACCCTGGGGATAAGGGGCTTTTCCCCATTGCCACATTGAATGCCCCATGTCCCAGCCCTGGATGTTGGCCTGCCTCCTGCCTGGTCATTAAAGCCCTGGTCCTTTGTCCCTCACCTGCCCCAAAAGCTTCACTTCCACGTCAAGGATCTGTTCCTCCTCAGAGAAGGCTGTGAAGACAAGCAGTGTAAAGAAGGGTTGAAATATAATCAGTACAAAATGGGTGAAATACAAATATCAGAATACTGGTGAAAAGAGTGTGGATAGGATTTGCTTTAAAAATAATAGTAATTTTGGAGATTGATGGTGACCTGTGGCTCAAATAGTTGGGGAAGCAGTAACAGGAGGCAGGAGGCTTCAGCTGTGCTCCTTGCTCTGCTACTGCCTGCTTCTGTGTGCAGAGACCCTTAATATTTCCCTGCAGTGCCATCCTCATCTGAAAACCTTACGCCTACAGAAGAAAGTGTTTCAATGGTTTTGGGGCTGGGTGACAACCAGTGCCTCATGTAAGCACAACCTTTTCTTTTCCCCACCACCTCTTTATCACCTTTTTCACTTTCATTTGGAAATGGGACCAGTGATTTCGCTGCCCAACCACATTTCTGGTGTTGGTTAGGCAGGTTTACTTGGGCAGCAATTTAAAGCTCCCCTACCTCCTCCAGCCACCCTTCCCCTGACCCCACAGTCAGGAGTGTCCCTCTGCACGTGGGAGGGTGGTGGGAACCTCCTTTCCGTGGAGGGGCCAGCTTTGTGTTGAAGGCACCAGTGTGTGGCCGTGGCTGTGCCATTTGTGTGGACATGCCACAGGAGCACAGGCAGGCAGCTCCCCTGCACCCCAGGGCACAGCTCTCCCTCAGCTCCATCCCTGGCTCCTCTCTCTCCACCCCCTTGGGGAGCCTGAGATCAGGGAATGAGCCTTGCAGTAGACTCCACAGCAGATGCAAACACTTCAAACCATCCCCCCAACACTATCTCATGCACCCTTGCTTTTAACTGTGATTTAAGCTGCTCTCCAGACCAGCTGTGTGTTTTAAACTAAAATTCAACTCTTTAAATTAAACTTCAAATTCTAGGCTGTCAAACAAGCCCTGCAAAGAGCATATTCCAATGAACTCTGCAGTCCTTCACTGTGCAACATTTGCTCCCAAAGCAGTGGAGAATTGGCTGGTTTGAGGTCTGGTTTGGTTTTTGGCTGCAAAATTATACACAGCATTAATAGCAGCAGTGATGAGAAAGCAAAATTCCCAACCACCTCCCCAGCATTTTTCTCTTGCATTCCATTGTATTAATATGGCATTTTTTGTGAGAGGCCACAGCTGATGCCTCCATGCTGTGAGGTTGTGCCAGCCTGCCCGTGCTAGATGACATTGGTAACGTGGTGTGACACAAACAACAGCACCGGGTGTGACAAGCCACAGCAGCAATGGATCCGCAGAGGCTGTGGGAAATGACAGGAATGGCTAAGATTCATGCTCAAAATTTTAAATGCCTTACAAGAAAAAGAAGGATTTCTAAAGGATTTTGTCACAATTTTTCATAATTACTAGTATTTTCCCCATTTATCCCATTAGGGAACTTAAAACAGGAATTTGTTTGGTGGTCCAGTTCCCTCCATTTTTACTCTGGTAAGGGAATTAATGAGTGCTGGCCCACTGACCCTGATTTTGTTTAAAAAAAAAAAAAACAAACAAAGAAAACAGAAGAGGGAAAATGAGGGATTACAGGTCTTTGCCAGGATGAAGGCTGGGATGAAGAACATTTGTGTGCTTTGTTATTAGCGTGTTTGTGAGCACCACGGGTTTCGTTCACCACTCACAGAAGACAGAAAACAGTTGTTCCAATTCTCTGCTGATAAGATATCTTTCACACCTACAGAATCTGTCAAGCTTGTAGCAATGCAAGCAAAAAACACCAAAAAAACAACTTAATGCAGCCTTGATTCTCCTGGATATACCAAACTTTGTTTTTTTTTTCTTTAAATGCAG
Source organism: Melozone crissalis (assembly GCF_028551555.1). NCBI lineage: Eukaryota > Metazoa > Chordata > Aves > Passeriformes > Passerellidae > Melozone > Melozone crissalis. The sequence goes on from NW_026535805.1 coordinate 52,003,097, forward strand.
AGAGTTTTTCTCTAACCATGACTCTAAGAAACAAAGAATACCATGGCCATCCTCCTGACCTTGTGCTTGCAAGGCACTGTTGGAACGAGTTGGAGCATCTCACCTGGCTCACAGTAGGTGCTGGCCCTTCTCCCCACTGACAGGGAAGGGCACCAGAAAAGTTCTGGCTCTTATTGGTGCAAATGAGAGAAAGCAGAGAGCCCAGGATCTCTGCTTTCTGCTTTTCCCCTTCTTCCTTGGTAAATAAAACAGGCTAAATGTTGATCTCATCTCTTGTGGTGGCAAGTCAGAAGTAACTCCCGTAAATACCGGACAGCCCAACTATCACAAAAGCAGTGTGCAGGGACCACAGAACCGGCAGAAACAATGGCCATGACTGCAAGCCCTGTCTGGTGAGGCATCCATGGGACTGGAAAGAGAGAGAGGTGAGAAGCACGTTTGGCTTGCCATGAATACTGAGTAACAATATATGTAAGCGTGTGAAGTGGGCAGTGGGGAGCTGTGCAGCACACACAAACAACTGTGACAAACCCCTTTGCTGGGATAATTTGATCTGGCACAGTCAATGGAGCGTGGCAGGATTATTACAACTGTTATTTTTCATGTGTACTACAGAATTTTATTGTCGCATGGTTTCTTGTTTAGGTTTTGGGTTTTTTTTTTTTTTGTTTCTTCTTGTTTCTTTTTTTGGTGGTAAGGGCTGCTAAACAAGGGAGGAATTGGTACTTTCTGTGATGAGTGACTGGCAACACAATGAAAATCCAGTCCTGCATTCTGCCCAAGCAGCACGGCATGGCAGCCATACCTAGTTATACAATTTCTGTATATTGTGGATGTCTTTGCCTGGCTATACCTGTAAGATTCTCCACAGAGCCGACTTTGGGAGTTTGTGTACAGGTGCATGTGTGTGTGTGTGTGTGTGTGTGTGTGAGCAACACTGTGCACATACCCTCAGTGCCTCTGGCAGAAAGATGCCGGCCACCATTCCCCCAATTTCCATGGAAATTATCAAAACCAAGTGGCTGCTCCTTCCTCCCCATCCGTGGCACATCACGTAAGCTCAGCATCGGGCCAGGCTGCTGCAGGAGCGGGACAAAGGGCTGATGCTACACTCCGGTTTCCATGGCAACAGAGGAGGGGTAGTGAGACCAGAAATGTTGCAAACACCCCTTCTTCCCACTGCAGCCCAGCGCACCGTACTGCAAAAGACAGGGCTGTTCTGAGGGGGGGCAGAGGGGGCAGGAAGAGTCCAAGTGTCTCTACCTTTCAGGTTGCAGAGTTTCCAAAAATAAAAAAGAAATGGCAATTTTCCTTCTCAATCTGGTGGCAGAGGGGAAGGAAACCCGCCACGCAGGCCTCGTCTTCTGCGTGCGAAATGCGTGTGTTCTTTAAAAGGCAGTGGTTGGCTGCTTATCCGGACATGATGTGGTTGAAGCTGTCATCGTAATGGAAATTCATTGCTGTAGCTATGGTAAATTGAGTTTTCTGCCTGTGCTGAATGCATTAGTCTAATGAGATGTTTGCAGCTGGAGAGCTGAGCTGCTGGAGACTTACACTGTGCTAAAAGACAGGGAGAAGATGGCTTTTGCTGGGTCCTTGTGACTGTGCTGAAAGTCCTCTGTCCTTTGGGTCCCAATGCCCAGGCTCTCTAAAGACTCTGCTCAGTGTCTTAGCCTAAGAAATAGGTAAGGGGAAAGCATGCTTCTTCTTCTTCTTCTTCTTCTTCTTCTTCTTCTTCTTCTTCTTCTTCCTCTTCTTCCTCTTCTTCTTGTTCGCCTGGTGTTTGTCGCTGAGCCTTGTCAGAGCAGTTCTTGTTCTGTTTGTGTGTATGTGTGAACTTTGCAGCTCCTCAGCTGCAGACTCTGTTCCCCAAGGCACATCCTTCCAGAGCCCTGGGAGCAGCTCCTGTGGGGAGAGAGGCAGAGAGCAGCCCGTGCTGCCAGCGTGTGCAGTGTCTGTGTCTGTGTGGGGGAGTGTGTGAGTTAGTGGAGACTTCTGACTACAGGGCACTCTGCATGCAGTGTGGCTTTGGGCTCTTCCAAACCTGAATCTAAGTGGTCTGTTTTGTTTTTTTTTTTTTTTGCTGCCAAGGTAAATGTCTCTTCCATTTTAATAGCAACTTATATTGCAATATATGTAGCAGGCAGTAAATATGTCACGTGTTCTGGGGTTTTGGTATAGTTCATAGAGCAATGAGTTTAATTATAATCTCCTCATATCTTCAAACCAGCTGTTAAGTTGAATTTTTACGTCTAACTGAAACCTGGAGGGAGCAATACTGTTTGCAGGCTGGGTTTTTCCTCCGAGACCAACAGGCTTCTAGCTTCTGAGAGGCACTGAGGAGCACACTTGAGCGGAGTTGCTCGTGTCTGCCTTTCCAGGTGTTTCAAAGCTAACTTTGGGGGAGGACAGAGCAGGGGCAGGCACCTGGCCAGCCCTGTGCTCCCTCCCCAGCCCTGCAGTCTCGCTCGCTGACTGAGGGTGAAGCCCGGCGTGGTTCAGTGAGTAATTCCACCTTTCCATCGCTGCTGGAGAGGGCTGTGGGGTGGTTCAGTGGGTAATTCCACCTTTCCATCGCTGCTGGAGGGCTGTGGGGTGGTTCAGGGAGTGATTCCACCTTTCCATCGCTGCTGGAGGGCTGTGGGGTGGTTCAGTGGGTAATTCCACCTTTCCATCGCTGCTGGAGGGTTGTGGGGGCTGCTTGCTTTGCCTGGGGCTCGGCTGACAGCAGTGCTCTGGCAGAAAGAAGTTGCTGTGGGGTTTGGTGCATGCGGGGCTTGTGGCAGGAGTAAAGTTAACCCGGTGAGCTGCGGAGGGAAAGTTGCTTGAATGCTCTGCTTGGAGGGGGATCGCTCTTTGATCCTGGGTTTATTTCAAAGAGGCTTCTGAAGACGTTTTTCTCAAGGACAGAACAAGGGCTTTTCAAATTGAATAAAGGCACAATGGGGGAAGTAAAGCAGAGAAAGGGATGGTGTTTTTTGTGGGAGCAGGGTTTGAATCTGAAGAGTGTCTTTGTGCTACAGGAGTACTTACAGCACCCTCCTCCCCACCGTGCTGCCGGTCCCTGGTGCAGCTCAGCACACCAGGTTCCATCTCCTCTGGTGTAAATCAGCATAACTTCCCTGGCTCCAGCCTCATCTGACACCAGCTGAGGACGTGGCTTGGAGATATGCAAGTTCAGGTTTTGTAATTTTATTTAGATGAGGCGCCTCCCAGTTCTCTCTGGCTGCAGGTGACTTTGTATTTTAATTCAGATGTCACACTGATTTTCCTGGTCAGGCAGAGCCCCTCTGCCCCATCATAAAAGTTAGTTAGCTGATACACCTGCTCTTTAGATTAGAAAGACTGCTAGGGGCACGAGTTTTTCAGTGACTGAGTGTGAAAGAGGGACCGGGAAAAAAACCTACCAAGAGGAAAAGTACATGTGCTGAATTAAACCAGAACTCTGCAGAAGGTATACCTTGAGAAACGCTTTGTTGGTGAGTGGAATAATTCTGATGTTTCTGTCATTCTGTCTATTGGAAATGTTTAAGTCAAATACTTCCTTGTGTCTTGTGGAAAAGGGTGGGGAGAAAGTGGCAATTTTCTTTCTTGGGTATTCAGTGACTTGCCATGAGGTTTCTCACCTGCAGGGCTGAGACATGACTGCACAGGTGCTAGACAGTGGCTATGGGACCTAGAAAGAAGAAAATGCAATAAGATGCTTTCCCTCAGCCATTCCCTTAGTTCCATGCATGACACAAAGATTTGGGGTTTTGTTAAACATAATTTAAATTTTTTTTTAAAGAGAAACATGATATAGAACTTGATTGTGGTACTAGAGGTTCAGTAGCGTGAGATGTGACCTTACAGAGATGTCTCCCCAACATGTTTCCCTCCCTCAAATTTGGGTAATACTAAAGAAAAGGAAAAAAGCAAGAGAGGTCAGGTTGTGGGGTGAATGAGGAAGTGGGGTGTGGAACATTTGTCCATTCCCATCCTGGTGACAGGAGACAGGCAAGCCCTGCCAGCTGGACTCCTGCCCGCTCCCCAGCCAGCCCTGCTGTAGGGAGACACTTGGGCAAGGGCCTCTCTGCTGGGACATGGGCATCAGTGGGGTTGCACCCATCCTCCTCATCCCTGGCCATGCTGGTGACTCTCAGCATCCTTGGACTGCCCAGCACCCAGCTCTGGTGGGAGCCAGCTCAAACCCAATAGTAAAATATGGGATAATTTAGCTCATTTAAGATGAATCATAGAAGCTGGACTTCAGTGATCCTGTGGGTCCCTTTCAACTCAGGATATTCCATGATTCTGGGATTTGAATTCCCCAGTGTCACCCCTTCTCAGTGGGGTCCCTCCCTGCAGTGAACTGAACTCACATCACTAGGGCTAGCCCACGTACCTAGCACTATTTTGGAAACCCCCAGGGTACTTCCAGCTGGAGGCAGAGGCATGCTCTCCTCCTGCAAATGGCTGGGAATCCATACACACCTGGCAAGTCAATAAAAGGGATAAAAGCACATTTTGGGGTAAGGAAGACCTTCAGGAAATAATTGATGAGAGCAAGACAGCAATGATTTCTGTTGAAAATTGAAAGAAATTAAATGTTTATATTTGGTAACACTGAAGTCAGCAAAGCTCTGTTTTCTTCAGGGGGTTTTAGTTCACTTTCATAAACTATACTTGATGGCCACATGGTGTCTTTAAAAAAATGTAACAAAGAGAAAATATACCCCAGTACCCTAAAATCCTGCCCTACTTCTTCTACAGCTTTAAAATGGTGCAAAGGAGGAGTCAGCTTTATTTATATAAAACACTCCCAGCTGAGTTCTCCAGCTGACCATTATGAGCAGCTACAGTGTTTAACAGGTGATGGCTCTCCACAGTGAGAATGAACAATAATTGCTTTACTTATGCAAAGAAAAATATTCCAGGCTCACCTTGGAGGGAAGAATTAATTACATGTATTAATTCTGTCATAACAAGTTGCCTCATGAGGAATTGGTTTCCTGTACAAAGGAAGCAAAATTTTCTCTTTATTTTGTTGTATATTAGAAAAGAAACTTGATTCAAAATTGTGTGTCAGGAGATTACACGCTGCTCTGCTGAACACAATCATGATATATTGGTGCACTAAAGGTACTGGTTAATTTGCTATTGACAAATAAAATTGAAAAGAATTTATAATCTAAGTTAGCACCTTTGCACCAAATTCTTCTGTTGATGAGAATGAAAAAATTAACAAAAGAAAAGGTGATGTGCAGTGAACGTGAAGTCAAAATTTATTAAACTTCTAAACTCCTGATGTAATTTTTTAATAAAGTCTTATTAAAGATTATGAACCTGTAAGTCATTCATTAAGATTGACTGTTCCCTTTAGGAAATAGTGTAAATTTGGCTTGAATAAAGGATTGCCCAGAGAGAGTCTGGATGTGTAATTATATTCCACTGAAGGATGAATAATTCCTCTTGAACTGAACAGTTTGCTGTAGCCCTGCAGTTTATACTGCCCTCATCTTCAGGGGAGATTCTCATTGTACAGAAGAAATGATGCTATAAATGCTGGCCTTCCCCTTTCCCCTGTGGGAGTTTGTTACTCTGCTCACTTTGAGTGTGAGACACAAGGGCTGGAGTTTCCTTTCCAACATCCCTGGCAGGGCAGCCAGGAATGTGTGTCTGGTTTCCTGCTCCTCTTCCCTGGCACACGCACAGCTGCCGGTGCGCTCGAAATGCCAGAGTGACAAAAGCTTTTGCAGGCCCAGCTGTTGCTCTCGTTGCTTCGAGTATTTTTGTACATGGGGCTCCCAGGAGTATTGGCTGGCATTTCCTGTGTTTGTGTCAGGTGTGACTGAGCAGGAGCATTCAGAGTTGTGCCCCGAATTGCTCGCAGTGCTGTGGTTACCCTGCTCCTCACAGAGGGTCTGCTCCCACTGCCCCACACACGGGCGCTGGCTGCCCCCACAGCTCTGCAGCAGGGAAGGGCTGCACTTGGCACAGGCAGGGGGAGGCCCTGTGTCACCCCTCTGTTAACCCTGCCCTGGCACTCAGGCACTGCCTGCCTTCCTGCCACCATGCTGCAGCTCCGGGGTTGTGGTTTGGGAGATGGGCAGCTGGCCAAGGCACCTCAGCTCTAGCCCAGACACAAGCTGGTAGAGATACACTGTCCTTGGCAGCTGGAGCTGGTGCTGCACCTGAAGCAGTGCCTGGCTCTGTACACTGCTCCCACCTCAGCTCAGAGCGCCAGGGAGTAGCAGCTGCTCCATTGCTGGACTTCTGCTGGCACCTGTGCAAGCCTTGCTTTCTCAGGGACAGCTACAGGAGGTTAATGCCACAGCATGTGCAGCAATAGGCATCCTTGTGACATCCCCTGTGATCTCCAGTGGTTTGAAAAGCCAGCTGTGTTTCTCTGTGACACTCCTCAGACACCAGCAGCACATGAGCCCAAGCTGCCTTTTGCTGAGGGATGAGTCTCTAAGAACTGCCCTGCCTCTCTGTTGGGTAAATACCTTCTTATGGGGCTTGCCTTCATCTCTCCATGCTTCCACCTGTGTGAGGGAGGCACCACAAGATGCATCGTGTTCTACCTGGCGGGAGGTGCAGATGCTTTCTTGTTTCAGCCCATCTTCCAGCAGGTGTCACACACCTGAGGTTTCAGTGGAAGAGATAACTGTGAGTCACATGTAAACCACCATGTCCCCAAAATGCAGGATAAGTCTTTGTTGGCCTGAAAGCCTGTAAGCAGCATTGGCCCCCAATGATTCCTTCCTGCCTGCCTGCCAGGAAAGACCATAGACAGGCAAGTTTTGAATCCAAGACCTTGTCGTGCATCACAGGCAGATTTATTGAAAATTATGGTAGTTGTCATCCTGAGAGGCTCCAGTGGGTGTTTAGGCACTCTATAAACTCACAGCCAGAGGGAATGTGTCACTCAACACTCAGTCTATCAAGGCAAGAGAAAGGAAAGGTGAGAATGAGGGATCACCGCTGGTCTTGTTTGCTGGGTGTCCTATTGCCACTTCGGGTCCCCTTGCCAAAGTCATCTCTTGGGTGCCTGCTGCTCCCCAGCCCCCCAGAGCAGCCTGGATTTGGGGCAGAATGGACAGACCTGAGCCACGAGATCTGCACTGCACCTTGCAAGCAGCTGTGGAGGCTCTTCTGGGGAACCTCTGTTTTACAGGATCAGTGTGTAAAACAACGTGATTTCCAAAGTACACATCAGTGGTTTGCAGCCATTGACACCTGTGGACACTGTGGGGAGAGAAACATGACTGGAGGCAGGAGTAAAAGATTAGGAGAGGTGTTCCCACCTGGCCAGAGATGGTGCCCAGATGAGATCTTGAAAGGAGACACAGGCACTGAACAGGGCAAAAGAGAGCTCTGGGATTTTAGCTAAGGACAAATCCAAAGGGCAACACTACAAATAGGGGTTCCATATTAAAGAACCTGAGAGATTGTGAGGTTTTCTTTTGTCTCTGCTATAATTTTTGGTGTTGAGCTGAGCTTCCACTGTGCCTGGCTCTTGCTCTGCAGGGAAATTCCTGCACACACTCAATGCTGTGCTCTAAAGCCTGGGGACATACACCAGCCCAGAGCCAACACAGGGATTCCAGGATCACTTCAGGGTTTGTTGGTGACTCCTATGAAAAACCCCACAGCATCAATAGGATTGCAGCCCAGCAGAGGCTGTGGAGTCTAATGGTAGATAAGGCCTTTTAATAAATGTATCTGCATATTTCCATGAGCTTGCATGTGCATGGGAACTTTCCTATTGAACTGAATAGAGATAGAGAATTTTTCCTCGTTCTCCATCAGAAAGAACGAAGTGAATCAGTGTTATTTCATTCATTAACCCCAGGAAGAAATATCTTGTGGAGGACATATCCATTTGGCATGGCATCTAAAAAATCATGCAGAGGGAACTGAAGGAGGACTTCAGTAATATTGCATCTGATGCATTTTTAAGATCTGTTTCCCACAGAAGATGTCTGTTTTCTGCCTCTGAAAAGTACAGACCTGGTGAGGGCTCTTGTTTTGCAAATGTCCAGTGCAGATTCTCAAGAGAACATCTGTGAGAAGAAACGGCACAAAAAGTTTCACCTTTCTTTCCTGCACCAGGTGCCAATAAAGGAAGGGTGCTGGGAAAAAGGGAGTTGTAGTGGGTGGCCCATTTGTTAAAAGTGAAAGTGTTCCCTTCCTGCAGCTTGTGCAGCTGCCGAGGAGGTGGTGAGTGAGTGAGCAGGGACGGTGCATGGCTCTCCTCTATCCATGAGGGACTGAAGGGACTCCTGTGCCACTGTCAGACAACAGCAATGCAACAAATGGTGCTTCAGTGCAGATGTGTAGTAAAGACGCTCACAGAGTAAAAACAAATAGAAGAGGAGATGTATTCAAGAAACTGTTTATGATCATTATTTATGTATATGTGGAGACTCAGTACCCTGCTGCCTCAAAAAAAATGTTTGTAGCATTTATCTCCCGATTTAATCTGGCAACCTCCATCTATTTGCCCGTAAAGGATGAATGAGATGTGCCTGGTAACTATCTCTTATGGCTCAGTAAATACTTGAATTTATTTGCATATTAAGTTGGCCGTGCTCCTATCGCGCTCGCTAAATGCAGCAACACGAACTACTACACAGAGGAGGCTCATGGGCCATTAATGTGCCAAGGATTTATGTGAGTGACTCCCTTTAACATTAATGGAAGTTATCTGCACAAATCGCCTTCCACTGGGGGAATAGACCATAATGTATGTAAATACACATTACTCACTGCTGCTTAGTTATTCCAGAGGACGCTGAGCAATCTAAACCACCGCTCTGGTGCTGATATATGAGTAGTTTTCTTTAAAGTGTGGGAAGAGAGGATGCTGCTTTTTGTGTAGGTTGTTGTGCCACCTCTGAGCTGGCACACATTTGGAGATGGTTGCAGTCCCTCAGGCTTCAATGGGACACAGAGGAGGGAAGATTTTCAGGGTTAAGTCCTGGCTGAACTGGTATTTTGCATGGGAGTGAGGGCAGCTCTTCTTGATGGAAGGCAAGAGCTGGGAGAAGATGTCTCTGTCTCTGTGGAGCTCCCAATGTGGCTGGGAGTGCTCCCCATTTCCCAACAAAAGGCTCTGCTGTGTGCCCCAATGCTGCTACCTTTCAGGAGGGGCTGCAGTGTCCCTTCAGGTTTTGTCAGGCTTGGTTCTCCTGCCTTCACTCACTCACCTGGGAAGTCCCATTCATGTAGGTCAGTGAGCAGCATGGCTGGGCTCTACCCATGTGTGTGGTGTAGTTTGTCTCCCTTCCCACAAAAAAAAAAAAAAAGCTCCCTGTGCATTGGGAGCTTTGCTGCTGCTTTGCCTGCCTGGAGACCCCAGGGCTGCTGGACTGGTCCTGCCTCACTGGGGAGGCTGCAGGCGTGGGCAGGGTGTGCTCTGGGAAAACAACTGTTGATGTTCCCCCTCTGCATGGCTTTTTTCCACCTTTTCCATATGTGTGAAAGTCAGCAGTGTGCCTGGGGGGTGCAACTCCTGCTGCAGCCCCAGCTCAGCTCAAAAACCTTTGGACATGTGTTAACATGTTGTGTTCCTCTTGGGATTGCTGTAGTGGCATCGGGTCATGGAAGTTAAACCTGTGCAAATATCCTTGCCTCTCAGAACATGTGTTTCTTGGGTGAAGCTAAAAAGCCAGAAAATGTAGCTCTTCTCTTATTCACAGCTGACTAGATGAGGGTAAATTTGCTCTGGAACAAAAAGAATCAAGTGATTAGGCTGATGGGACTGACCACAGTGTTGCTCTTTCAGCCTGCTCCTGACCCTGGCTGACCACAGGTTTGTGTTCCTTCTATACCTGCACTCGTGAGCTTGGGTGTGTCAGGGCACCCTGCAGCAGACACAAAATGTGCTGGTGGCCTGTGCCAGTCCTCTGGGATGGGTAGTTTGGGATGGAGCTGTGTGGTATGGGGAGAGGCACCTGGGAGAAACCTGCAACTTCAGGGACATTTTTCTTAACTAGATTATTAGAGATAGTGAAATTCCTTCAGTCTTCAATATATTAAATTTACCTGCCATGGTTGTTACCTCTGATTTCTAATTAAATGAGATTATTGAGCTGGGAGACAATATTGCACAAATCATGATTTGTTTCTTTTCTTTACACATTATTTTTGCATGCTTAGCAGTGGCAGCCTCTGCCGACAGCAGGGACCTGAGATGCTGAGATGGCAAAGAAACTCAGGGATCTGTCTTTGTCAAAGAGACAGATCTGCTCAGGAGAGCTACCAGTAACCTCGTGCCAGGGCTTTTGTCTCTCCAGGAGCTCAGAACACGTGGAGCAAGAGGGTCTGTCCAGGGAAGGGCTGATGTTTAGTGGTGAGCTTGGCAGTGCTGGGTTAGCAGTTGGACTCCATGATCTCTGAGGTATTTTCCAACCTAAATGTTTCAGTGATTCTGTGCTGCAGTATTTATTTACCTGGGTAGGCAGTAAGCTGCTGTGTGATGAGGAGAAAATGAAGGGAGGTTGGGATGTGTGATGTGGAGGTAGGCATGCCAGAGCAGCCTCCTCTCTGAAATGAGGAGAGCAGGACTGATTGAGACTTCTGGTGGATGATTTATTCTAATTAATTTGGAAGCTGGTGTGTTCTCTCAAACTCATTAATGTCTAGCTCTGCAGGTACAGGGGTCTCATGCAGAGGGACATCCGGAGGGGATGATGAGCACACAGAATCCCATCCTCCTGCCTGGGTGAAAGCCTCAGGGCAGGCAGGGAGCTGGGAGAAGAAAGAAGTGAGGCTCCAGCCCCTCTCAGGTGTGCTCAGGGGGCACTCAGAGCATGACTCAAAGAGTGCAGCTGACAGCAAACCCTGTGGGATGCTGTGCCAAGGGAAATGGTCCCTGAGGCCAGAGAGGGAGAGAGCATTTCAGAGCAGGCAAAAATTGCCATGCATGCCCATCTGTGTGCTTTAAGACCTCACACGAGCTGTTTTTCCCTGAAATGATGTGAGGTTATAGAAACATGTGATGTACAGGTCCAGTGGCAAACAGGGCTGTGTGTGCCACTCAGTTATTTCTCCCATCAGGGCCAGCATGCAGGAACATATACAACCATGGGGGCACTCGTGTCTGGCCCTTTACCACCTCAATGAAAGTGCAGAGGAACTGGAAAAGCTAATGATGGTCTTGCTGTGTACTCAGCCTGTGTCCCAGGCTGTGACTGCAATCTTAATTACTGTTCCATGAAGAAGTGTTGCTAGTCAGAGGTATTGTAATTATTTATTGTTAGTAGGTCCAGGAGACAGTGCACTACATCCCTGACTTTTCAGTTTGTTTGTTTGTTTATTTAACTCAAAAATAAATGGCAGCAGAATAAATAAATAAAGTCAGCCTCTGAAAAGGTCACATTTGCCTACAGTCACAGTCCATATGCCAGTTTCTTATGCTAATTTTGGGACAGTGAAATGCCTGACACTCTGGTCATGCTGCCTGTGATTGCAAGAGGGGGCTGCTCAGGTTGGTTAATGCAGGTTCCTTTAAGCATCAGAGGAGAAAAGATGGGCTGGGAAGGCCAGGAGACTCCATAAGGGAATGTAAAATTAGAGGAAAGTGGGAGGAAAATTAAACAAATAAAGTCTAAAATTCTTCCAGGTACTCAGGAGGCTTTAATCATCATGTGCTATGGATGGCACCATGCCACAGCCTCCTGATAAGGGAGAAACTTGCAAGGAAAATAGGATAAACTTTGAATAGAGAAAATGGCTTCTGACAAAGAATTTGGGGGATGATGACATTGATTGCATTGGATCCCATGTGAATTACGCCACAAGAGAGTAAATCTGATTTTGGGCTTTAAGGTGCAGAGGGAGGAGTTTGCAGTGGGCCATTTGGCCTGTACTACTGTGGGCATCTGAAACACACAGGATTCACATTTAGAGACTGGTTTGGATTTTCAAGAGACGTAAGAAACTTTTCAATCTGCTTTTTCATTTCCTTTGCAATATCACAGAGATTTCATGAAGAGATACATACTAGTTGTCTCACACACTGCCACAAAGAGCTTACGATCTGTTCATAAATTATGTGGTCACACACACAAACCATAAAAAAGGGTGACTTACCTCCATCCACTGTTAGCATCCCCTGCAGAGGGGCAGGCAGAATGGACTATGACCTGCAGATATTTTATTTGTCTCATATTCATTTGTGTTTTCTCACTGGCAGAAGAAAGAGGTTAAAAGCTGAAATGTTTTATTGAACAATTTTGAAATGACTTTGCAGAGAAGCAGCGTGCCTGGGGCATGGAGGGGCTTTATGAAGGCTTTTGATTAAGGGGATTCAGGTGATGGGGGAGCAGGACAGTCCACCCTTCTGGCCAGGGCTTGTGCAGGCACCCGAGCCCTTCTCGCCGAGTGCCCACTGTGCTTGGCAGGTGGTGGAGGGAGGTCTCCTGAGGAAGGCAGGTGCCTCCAGTAATTCTGTGTGTTGCTCCTCTGGTGATCCATGTAGTGGGACAGCCCTCAGACACTGAGCAGCTCCTAGAGACCCTTCTGAGCACGGAAACCTCTGTGGTCCCTCAGAATTTGCTGCCCTGGGTGGCTGCTGTCAGCCTCAGGCTGCTGTATGCCTCAGCCTGTGCTTGAAGGCATTTCTTCCTTGGCAGCCCCCGGTATCTCCATGGAACTGTGAGGAGTTGTCTTTGCTACCTGAGTTGTTGTCCCATTTAGTAAGAAGAAATGGAGCCAGGAATGGAAGACATTGCCATTCTAGAGATCTCTTGCCAATTCGGTGCTATGGACATAGAAAATATGAAAACAGTGACACCTTGAGCACCAGTAAACAATTCAATGGTGAGGAAAAATCCCTGTGTGCAGGGTCTGAGCATGCAATGCAAGTTCCTCTCTGGTCCCACAGAGCCCTGTTGCACAGGTTTAAGCTGCACTGCAAGAGCACTTATGCCTTCTGCTAGTGCTCTGTGTTTGCTCTCACCAGCCACTGTCAGGTTACACAGGGGCCAAACTCTGGTTCCATAAAATGTCTGGAAGCTTCCTGTTAGCTGCTCTTGGATCAGGTTTGGAAGGGTGCCTTCTACTGACAGGCCCTTGCAAGCACAAACCTACTGAAAATTCATTCAGAGGCACCTTTCATCTGGGGTGTGTTTTTTAAATAGCAGCAAAAGCAGACATTTAATCAGTACAATTTTGCAGATTCTATTGCCGAAGGTATGCAGGCTCTGACACACGAGCCAGCTGGAGAGGTTTTACACTGAATATTGAGTTTCTAGGTGATGAAAACAGGGTTGTTGCCAAACACAATGTAAAAATCATTGAGAAAACAGAAAATGGTGCTTAGTTGGAGAAGGAAATGGTTCAAAACAGTTCTGAAAAGTCAAGGTTATATATTTATTTAGAAAATGAATTACAGGTATAGTCAATCAGGGGTGAACTTTAGAGTGCTTGTCCTTTAACAATCAGCCCCAGTTAGCAAAGCTTTGCTCCCCAGTCACAGTGAGCTGCTCCTTGCAAACTTGCTGCATGATATTCCCATGCTTCAGTCTTAGGTCTGGAATATTTTGCAGTTTCCCAGGACGCTTTTATTCCAGATGTATCTAATCTGCTCTTTGAGAGCCGCCTGCAGCCTCCCCCAAGGACAGATCCAGTGTCCAGGCAGACAGCCTGGGAGTGGCCAGAACTCACCTTCCCAAAAGGGGTTCTTTGCCAGCAAAACAATCACAGCTGATGGTCTGAAACTTCCCCAGTACCCTCTGCCAGCCTGCCAGGTGATCATTGAGGCACCAGAGCTTTTCTGCTGGAGTGGGAAGCAGTGGCACTGGGGTGACCACCCAGTTCTCAAACAGTCCAGGTTAACACAGCAGGCTCTAGTCAGTAATGCACATGCTTTTCTTATTCCTGAACTTAATTATTAAATTATTAAATTAATATCCTCTTATTCATGCTGTCCAATTAAAATGCCAAAATGTGATTTGAATATAAATGTATCTCTCATGCATGGAAGTGGAAGCTTTCAGCATCTTCAGAATCCATGGTCCCTGAAATCTCTAAAGACAGAAATGTAAGAGCTACTCCAGTTTATGCCAGAAAACTATGAATCTTTTATAAGTATTATTTCTCAAAATGTAATATAAAAGTACATCAGATCCCTAAGGAATAAAGTTAACTTCATGTGAGAAATGTGTGAAATTTCTGCCCTCTGCCCAAAAAAAGATATTTCCCTACTGACTTTTGTAATATCAGTTCTTCAGATTTAGGGGGCTAATTTATTTCTTGGGACAGATATCTGTGGTAGGCACGGGAAACCCTGCCAGAGTCGGGGGCTGGCTGTTCCTGGTGGGGGAATGGGAGGAGGACATGGGCTGGTGCAGGAGCAGGGGCTGGGCACGTCAGCCAAGCACCCCAGGGCTTGGGATAACATCTGTGGGCAATTGGAGAAGCAGGGGACTGCCTGCAAGGCATATTTCAGTGGGAAAGATGGGAGAATTCCACATCTTTTTCCCAAAACAGGCACATTAGCCCTGGTGATTTCACGTAGTAGGTATAATTTGTGAAAGAAGGAAAAATGGAGATTTTATTCCATATTATGAGCTCAAGAAAGGAGCTCACAATGGGGAATTATGGCAACTCTACTCAGGACAGGGGTTGTCTCTGTGTTAGAAATGTACTTACTTGCCAAGGTAACTCAGGATGGCAGTGTGTAAACCACTGAGAGTAGCACAGGAGGCAATAAATGCCAACACAAAACATCCAGACCGCCTCAAGCTGTTCATCATGGCAATTTTCTCTTTTACCATATAAAGTTTGCTTGTATTTCTTATTAATCTGAATCTGGGGAAGACAGGGAATTTTTCAACTTGACTCCAGTTTCTGTTCTAGGGATTCTTTCTGCTAATTACAGATGATTTCAGGGATCAGACCAGTTTAAATTAAATTGCTGGTTCAGAATCACAGCCTCAGTGCCATATAATTAATTAATTAATTAATTAATTAATTAATGTCAGACTGTCAGACATCTTTGCATCTCCAGCACTTGGGGTTAGAGTTGGGGAAAACTGAAAGTTGAGGATCTTGGTGTTGGAAATTACAGCTGGTAGGTCAGGGAGAGAGGAATCATGTGCTCTGTGTTACAGTCCTCCCAGTCACTGGAAAGTTCACTCAGTCCCAGTTGCAGATGGTCAAAGGCAGGGTGGCAGAGAAGCAGGTGGAGGCTGATTGCAACCTGGGAAGGGAGCAGCCCTCCATTACACATCCCTACATCCAGAGGGATGCTGGGGATGGATTCAGGGTCTCATGAGCCACCTAAGAAGGAGTATAATGGTTGTGGAGGCAGTGGGGGAGAGGACCTATCTCCTTGGAGACTTTGCAGCCTGTCAGCACCAAGGGGAGGATGCTCAGATCAGGCAGGGGAGGTGAGGAAATGAAGTGGAGGAAGCCTGATAGGAAGGCCTGGCAAGCAGAGCTTGGAAGTCTGCAGGAGCATTTATTTGTATCATAAATACCAAACTTATAATACTCAGCCCTTGGCCTTAGCTCTCCATCCTGCCTCTCCAAGATCCCAGAGGGAGTTTTGCACGGCTCCTGGACAGATCCCTCAGCAGCCCATTTTACCACTCCCAGGATTTCAGGAAAGGGGATTTTAAGAGGGTCTTTTTAGCAAAACAAAATGGCACCTGTGCATACACAGAAGTTGAGGCAGGAAGTCTCAGGACAATGAGGGGAGGGATCCAAGTTGTTTTTCTGGGACCTTGTCTTGCAAATGGCAAACCACAGTCTGAGGCAAAGATCTGCAAGTGGAGCCCCTCCCACGCCTGCAGCTCACCAAGGCTGGACACCAAGCCTGCTGTATTTCTTCTTGCTTCTTTGCAATATCAGAGGTGGGGCCACTAGCCCCACATAAGACAGAGAGAGAAGGAAGGAATTGCCTTTGCTTTGTCCCTTCTTTGTGCACATTTGCCTTTGCCATCTCTGCAGAGTGACCCTTGCCACTCTCACAGCCTCGCTCATCCATTTTTCACATCTTTCCTTTTGTGCTCTGCCTGTACTCACTCACTCTCCATAAAGTTTCATTCCCCCAACTCCCTGCTACAGGCTGCACATCTGCAACAAAAATGTCAGGCCAAATGAAGAAAGGCAAGATCAGGAGGCGAGGCTGGCCTCGGCTGCTCCTGGGGGTCCCATTCTCGCCTGGGTTTGCAGGTTCTTCTGGCTCATTAAGCAAACCTGAGTGAGAAGGGGCATGCAGCTACTGCTCTACCTGCTGTCACCAGGGTGCTATCCTTCAAAAGAACGCCTCCTCAAGGACAGCACTGTCACTGCTGATGAATTTAACTTAAAAAAAATAATCAGGCTCTAAGAAGGCACTGGGAACCATTTTCCCTTTCTTTTGCTCTTAGTAACAAAAGAAGGTGCAGACATCATCAACAGTTTTTGTCTGTATTTTGAAGAATCCTGTGGTTTTTTCCTACCAGCTCCCTGTCTCTTCATTAAGGCACTGGATGTTGAGAGGGAGAAGAGGGCAGGATAGCACAGACACTGCTTGCCTGCTGCCCAGTCCTTTCCCACCCCAATGCAGCGACTGAAAATACCAGGACCTGCTCTCAGCACCTGAAGAGCAAGCCTGCTGCAGGACCCCTTCTGACACTCCTGAGCCTGCAGCAGCCAGAAAAGCACCTGTGGCAGACACATTGATGGGTTTCTGCTCACTGAGACACGTTTGCAGGTGTAAAAGGGTGTTTCCTTGCTTTAACTCTGTTTGATTTGGATCCTCTGGCAAATTATTTAACAAAGTGACGTACAATTGCTATTGCAGGGTAACCTTCATCACAGGCTGCAGACATGCAGGTGCAAAGGCCTGAAAGCACCTGCAAAGAGAAATGTGCCAATTTCCAAGATGTGAAAGCCACCCAGCAGAATGCCACCCATGCCCAGACCGGCTGCTGCACCTCCTTCAGCTCCCACGGGGCCGGCACAAAGTCAACCACAGCATTTATAGGAACAGCCTCACGTGGTTTCCTGAGCAGAGGAGACAAGGATGCTTGGGTTTCTACAGATGGTGACATTGGTGACCTGTAGCTGCTGATTCTGGTGTCTGGGAGGGTGTCAGGTCTCACAAGATTTTTTCCCAGCATCAAACTTTTATATTGTGTATTCTGCTCTCATTGTCTTGTAAGAGCACAACTGGGGTCTCACATCTCCATCTTTTACACATTTCCACTACAACTGCAAGCCTTTGCACTCCTTGCTCTTGTGCTCCATCAGGTCTGTTTGAAATAAAGCAATAAAAGTCATGTGAGGAGTGAAGGAGAGCATGAGTCTGGGAAAACATGAAGTCTTACTCTTCAGGAAAGTAAACTAAATAAATGAACCTTTTTGCCATGCGCATCTCAGGTACAAAGTGATGTCACTGAGGGAAAACTGTCGTCTCCCACAGTGTCCCTGGCTGACACAGTAGCTCCAGGGTAAGATACACAGAGTCTATGCAGTGACAGACGCCACTGAATGTTGTTTTGGATAGTGCAACTACTTTCAGTTCTATCAAGGAGAGTTAAATTTCTTCTGTGCTGCAAGGAGATGATGATACAGGGCTACCACTTCCAACAGGAGACTACAGCTCATTAGAAATCCATGTTTTTACAGTCCTGAACATAAATACATTCACCCCTCTTGTATCTGTGTACACTTTTCACTGTAGCACTGCTCTATGTAGGGAAAACTCACAAATATCTCTTTGAATACCTCAGGATCAATCCTCTTGGGAGTGCCTTCAGGAAGAAAATGTGTTTGCATTTTCTTCAGCTTTTCTAAACTGCTTCTGAAAATGCCTAAACCATAAAATAGCTGGCAAAACCAAACCACTCAAGGAACTATGGGAGGAAACATATTAATTTATTCAAATGAGGGGTACTGAAATATTTTGCTCACTTTTGCTGGAGAAACAACATGTAGCAGTGGTTGGGTATGGGTGATGCGAGTGTGAGGAGCCTGAATCCTGCAATCAGCTGCCCTTGTCCCAGGAAAGTTTCTTTCCACGTCTGGTTGGCTTCTGGCCCCTGGAGGGGACTCTGTGGGACATGTGGGAGAATGAGGCACTGAAAGGATAGTAAGTTCCTAACTTAAACCTGACAAGGAGGCTGAAACAAACCCAGGAATCTCATCTTTCCTACCCAGGAAGCTTGAGTTTTCACTTTCAAAATGGCAATTCTTTCCTCTGCAATGTAAGGCACTATTAACCAGGAGCACAGGACAACACAGAACTGCCCACTGCACACAGGCGTGAGCCACCAAGTGCAGAATTCACAAGGGCCTTGTAGATATCTTGATTCATGAGTTTGAGTTTTTCTGGACTCATTTTATAATTAGAAGAAGCGAGTACACATAGGACATAAACTTCACCCTAGTGTTGGGTATAAAATAGATAAGTTAAACCCAACTTTCAGAAATGAGAAAAATTTTGGTTTAAGACACCTCAATACAGATGTCTACAAGGAAGGGACAAACTGGACCTGATCAGTGGACCCTAGAGCCACCACAAACTACATTTATATCTGGACACCTTCAACCATTTCTATCTGGTCACATCCCCACCCCTTCAATCATACCAGCCACATCTGTCCTGACACCATGGGATGTCAGACATCCAGCACACATGGAGACCTCTGTGTTCAAGTGTTTGAATGTAGGCATTTGGGTGTCTTAATCTGTTACTAAGTCTGATTGTCTAAAATAGTCATCTTGTAGCACCTTAGATGGAAATATCTCAACACTTAGATGACCTGAAGTGTGTGAGATATTTCAGCACATGTATGTTAATGTAACACAGGGTATCACATTAAAATGACCAGAGGCTACGATAATGAGATGAAGATAAACTGGGGTTTGAAATTAGATGGGATGAATCCCATTTTTGGTTTCCACAGCTAGCACAGATATTTGTGTCTGGGTTTTTTCTTGAATGATTGATTTGGGAAAATAGGCCTGTCTACTTATATCCTGTTGGCTAGACAGTGTCAGGAGTTCTATGCAGAAATTCTCTTCCTGGGGTCAAAATGAGCAAAAGAGTCCCTCAGAGAAGTAGCTTCTCATTTCAATCCCCAAAGCAACAGGCAAGAAAAGAGAAGTCGTTTGCAAATCACTGTAAAAGAACTTTGTGCCACAGATAAAAATTATCCTGACCTTTCTTTGAGCAATGGTGAAATGGGTGTTCACCGTGAGAGGTCATTAGGCAACCACATACAGACATGCAGAGGATATTGGCTCAATGCTTTTATTAGCAAAAATTCCTACTGTCTGCTTCACTAAACCCTTACCTTTCATGTACTCTGCGCTGCTGCTTTGGTATTCACGACGAAGAGATGTCTAATGTCTCGTGTCCCTGAATACTCCCCAGGAGGAGCAGGCAAGTTTAAAGCTTGGCTTCTGGATCTGACAGTGCTTTTCTTTTTGCTCACCTACTCCTCAGACCATCATCTCTGAGCGGTCACAGTCAAAGGGCTGCCCTGCTGTGCATGGAGAAAAGGGGAAAATAGTCATGTTACTGACTGAAAGGTATCCCCTCCCTCTTGTTTAACAATGGGATATTCCCCCACAAAGATGCTTTCCTGAACAGCATCTGAAGAAAAGACAGACAAGATCACAAGAAGTTTATCTCTTTTCCCCATTCCACATACCACTGTTGGGTATGCAGATCAGTGAGACACAAAGCTCTGCGGGAGCCAAAAGTTGGAGGCAGGGCTGCAAATGCTGACAGGTCAGAGTCTTTCTGCAGCTGGGAGCAAGGGGTGTAGGGGAGGGAAGGGCAATCTCCTTCAGCTGCTGAGGAACAGGCACATTTTCTACTTGACTGCACCCCTGCATGCTCCTTTGGCTTACAGCAGGAATTGCTGGTTCCTTCCCTGTGTGTCATCCCTGTGCCTGTCCAGGCACAGGTTTGCATGAGACCTGGTATAAACCAAGTTTAAATGATCATCCTGTGGAATTACCGATATAAAATTTAATGTGGTATTTTTACCTTCAGTCCTCGCAGTTACTGAAGTGCAGCTTAAAAGCTGCATTTATTGCAGACATTTATTTTTATTAAGAATGGATCTTTGCAGTCCATCAAAAACACTCAGCTTGGGAGGAAATGCACCGTGGCTCTCTCTGCTCTCAGCTGTAGCTTCCAGCACGGTAATCTGCACTGCTAATTGTGCAGCACACAGAGCAACACGTGGTGCAAGGTGTGCGTGGTGCAAAGCATGGGCCGTGAGAAACATCCTACAGCTCAGCACTGGCCTAGGGAATGTTTTCTCCCCACCCCTGGCATCCCACAGGGCAGACTGCTGTGCACAGGGTGCTCCTCAGGAACATCTGAAGTCAGAGCTGAACCTCTGCTGCAGGGGGGGTTGAGACTTCACCCTTCCTGCAGTGCTTGCCAAGGTGGGGAGAGGTGTTTCCCTGCTGCCTCCTCTCTGGGACCTGGTGGGGCAATGAGGAAGGCAGGGTTAGAAATTGTATTTCCAAATGACAGTGCTTGTGAGACAAGTCAGGAGAGGTTACCCTGTGCCTAGCCCTGCATTAAGTGATGACAAGCCATAAATGCAGTTTCCTGCTGTTATTTTTAACCTAAGAATGCAAAACTGATAGGCCCAGGTCAGACTGAAGCTGCATCATCCTTGGGCATCCAAAAGCTAGCACATTTGGAAAAGTACAAGGACAGGGCAAACATACACTGATTTCCCTCCCAGAGCATTCTCCCCAGCTATTTGTACTACAGTGCTTTCCTGAGCCTTTGTTAGTAGCCTGTAATTTGCTTCCTTGAATTTGCCCTTAAATTTCATCAAACTCTCATGACTTGCCTTGAACCCACCAAGCTTTCCAGCACTGAGCTGTGGGTCAAGCCCAGGCTGTGGCAGCAGCCAGAGCTGCCCCAGAAAAGTCGTTCCAAGGTAACACCCTGACCTTGCTGGGGGCAGTCAGACAAGCCCCTGTGTCCCTCTGACCTCTTTGGCCAGCCTGCAATTTGACTGTGTGTATTTCCAGCCTGCCCAAGAGCTTCCTCCTGGCTGCCAGGGAAGGTCTTGCTGTGACCCCTCACGGTCAGGCAGGAGCAGTTTTTGTGTGTCTGCTGCCCTTCCCTGCTGCTGGGGAGCACCTTTGCCCCACAGGATCTGCAGCAGTGTGACAACAAATGCCACCAAAAGCACTCACATTTCCCTCAGCACACGAGAAAGGAGAATCAAGTCACGGTTGGGCTTGTAATAAAATATAATTACAACAGCTTGGATGCCGAAGTTGACAATGTCTTTGCTGTATCAAATCAAGTATGTTACACTGAGATCCTGTTGTGCACAGTTCATCTGGGTTTTGTGTGTCAGCTCCTCACATGTGGTGAGGAGGTCTAAGAGGTTTGGCCAAATTGGTCACGAATATTGGGAGGGCAGAAAGAACACAAACATCTGTGATTGTTAAAATTTACTGTGTCTCCTGACCACCACACATTTAATACTTCACCAGTTGCAAAAGAAAGCAACATTTTTGACAAAGCAGTGCTCTGGGTCAGTACCTCTTGTTTTGGGGGTTTATAACTCAGAGTTTCTGAGGTGCCATCAGCTACTTTTACCATCAGACGAGAATGTGAAACAGACAATGCAGCGTGGTGTCCCCTGCAGGAGCACAGCCTCTGTCTCACAGTCCCATGGCCACCAGTGGCCCCTTCTGCAGGAACCACTCCCTTCCTCACGCAGGGAGCAAACCTGGGCTGGATCTGTCTTCCTCAACCTCCCCCAAGGTCCTCTGCAAAGGTTTACTTTGCCAGGTTTTGTTTAAGGCAGACCGAAATGCAGAGCCTGCAGCACTGGGCTGTCAGTGGGTTTTGGTGCCAAATCCAGTGTAATTGTTGCATTTCCTTTCCCTGCTGAACTGCCTGCCTGCAGACAGCCTGTAATGTAAGATGCTGGGAATGTTTTGCTTTGGGAGGTGGAAAAGACACTGAGGGTGTCCCTCAGAAACCACTACAGGGAACAAAATGAGCACTGCTGAAGGCAGAAGGAAAGCAGTGATGTTCAGGAGAAGCTGGGCCTTTCCATTTAACTCCTGCTGTGGCAAGCCTGATTATTTTAACCCTGAAAGGACACTCTCTGCAGTCACAAGTGAAAGAAAAAGTTGTGAGACTTTTCTTTGGTAAAAAAAACAAAGCCTCATGGCAGGCTTTCATGGGGTTCCCGAGCTGGCTGAGCATGCCTGGAGAGTGAGAGCAATCACAGTGGCTCTGGACAGTGTGGTAAATCAGGCACTGCACGTTTGCTCGGCTCTGATGTTTGACATTCAGTGTTTGCTTGAGAGGTTTAAGCAGGTGGGGTTGAAGTTATAATCAATCTAGGAGTCCCATAAGATATAGTGGATCTATCTGAACAGAGCAGATGTCCCTAGCATTATTGAAAACACAAAGGTTTTAAGATATTGCAAATAAATGCATTTACTGGAGGGTAGGGCTGGGAGCCCTCTATTTTTTATCATACTGGAGATTGTGTAAACTGGATAATATGGATAATACCTTAAAAGTGGGTTTCTTTTTGGTTAGTCACACTTACAGAGTTTTAACTAGGCATAACATACTTGCCATTGAAACAAAGAAGCCCCCAGCTGCAGATAGGCCCCAGAGGCCCCTATCAAGTGGTACCCTTCCTACCACGTGAATGAGCAATCCCAATTTCATTCCCAGCAACATCAGCTTGGTCACACTGGGCTCTGAAATTGTGACATTTGAAGTGCTCTGAGAAATTTGTAGGGCTCTGGGAAATTTGTAGGTTTTATAGTTTATAGATTGTGTAAAAAATTTTAGTTGTAGTAATAAACAAACCTTTATTTACTTTATGCAGAGAATGCTCTTGAACCACATCTTTAGGTTTTCTCTGAAGCTGAGAGAGCTATGAGCCTGCTCTGTGAAAAAAACCCCCAGAAAACAGGGAGTCTTCCATTATCACTGGCCTGAGGGGGCACAATTTTGATAACATTAGCCATTGCAAGGTTTATCATAGAGGTATGAGAATTGTTTGGACCTTTGTGTCTGGCAATGCATGCAGGCAGGACTGGGACTACTATTCTGCCCATATGCAGGACATCAAATGCCTGGACAAAACAACATTTGGAAACATATTGCTTCAGATGTTTGTTTTTTTTTTTTTTTAATTAACCTTTGTTCTTAGGTGACCCTTACTAGAAGCAGTGAAGGATGCTGTATATTCCCTTGGTATTGTGCATATAGCTGCATATTTGTTTTCTTTATTAAAATCTGGGCAGAGGAAAATGGACCAGATTCCACTCCATCACCCATGCTCAACTTCAGCAGCTGCATGGAGTTGTGGTGAAGTAACTGTGCTGGTGGAGTAGATCCAAAAGCCCACTACTAACATGCGTGGTAACAGATGCTGTAAAATTGCAGAGAGGAAAAGTTTGGCAATTACCCTCTAATATGGCTGCCTTGTCCTGGCTACCTCATGGCCCAGCCCAGCCTCCCCACGCAGGAGGGCTGTGGATGAAGAGGAGAGAAGTCCATTCTGGTATTGGTACTATTTTCGAGGTGAGGCAGGATTTGCAGAACCACAGAATTTGTGAGAAAAACCATGTTGGCAGGGACTTTAGGAGATTATTACTCCAAAACCCCTCTGACTGATGGCTGCAAGATCAAGCCTTCATCACACCTATCTGCAGGATGCAGGGTCGAGGTGGTATCCCCAAGGTTGTGGGATTCACCTCTTGGACATCTGCAATAGAAGCCTCACAACCTGAGCAACTCTCCCTACTGTACTCATGGTCAGGAGAGGGAAATGGGAAAAATCAGAGTTTTGTGGTCAGGTGAAGATAAGGCTGTGGTCAGGTGAAGATAAGGCTGTGGTCAGGTGAATCCCACCCAGGGTCACACATCTGTGGTGTGTTTCTTGCTGCTTTGTGAGCAATGGTAAGAGGGAAAATGACAGCATCGAGAAAACTGCCTTGGGATGAAAGAAAAACCAAAAACCTAAAATGAAAATGAAATAAAGAGTTGGTTTGCTTTTTTTTTTTTTTTGTCTCCTTAGGGCAGATGAACCACCCACTGTGCCTGGACCCCAGCCTGGCTGCTGGGGAGATGCAGTCCCCCAGGATGGCAGGGAAGAAGCGAGGGCGGCCCCCGCTCCAGCCAGCACCCATCAAAATGGCTGTTCACAACCTCTTCTCAGCACCTGCCAGTGCTCTGCCAGGCATGAAGATCCCAAAGAAGAGAGGGAGAAAACCTGGGCACAAGGTAGATGCATGGCTTTCACATTCCTTCTCCACCTCCTGGTGGTCTTCATGCATTTTCTTGTGGAATTTCAGCTGAAATGCAGGAACAGAGGAAAAGTTGTGCAAGTCTGGGGCAGAGCAATGCAAAGAAAGAAAACAAAACAAAAGAGAAGATGGTTTCTCTTCTACCTGAGCTGGTGAAAAAAAATCACGGAATCATAAAGTATTCTAAGTTGAAGGAGCTCCATCAGGATCATTAAGCCCAGCTCCTGGTCCTGCACAGGACACCCCAAGAACCACACCATGTGTGTTTTCCCAAAGGTTAAAGTTATTTTAATTTGGTCTGTTTGAAAATGTTTTCCACAGTGTTGTGTGGGATGGCTGCACACCTTTGGGGAAGGGTTTCTCATTTTTCACTTTCTCTCACTAACAGTGATTAGAAATTGAACAAACTGAACAGAGAAGGAAAAGAATACAGAGAAGGAGAGTGGAAATAAAGGGAGGGGGAGGGAGAAAAGCTACTTTGCAAAGGAAAAAAGAAAAAAGGGGCATTTGAGAAAAATAGTGGTATTTCACTTTATTTGTCTGCTCCCTGCCCAGCTCTCTGTGCAGCCCTGGGGCAAAGACAGAACTAAAGAAAGCCAGGAGCCCTTAGTGCCTTAAACCCTTCTGCTGCTGCTGCTGGGCTGGGTCTCTCCCACTACACTTGCAGTGGGCTCAGCACCAGTGGGAGCAGTGCCACTGTGATGCCTCACACCAGGCAAAAATGGAACTGTAATGCTCAGGGAAGGAGAATTTGTTCTGGGGAGTGAAACTGGGCCACAGCTTAGTAAGGGGTCTTGTGTGTTCAGCAGATTGCTCTGTTAATCTCTCCGTCCCCAGCCAGCTCGGGGCTCTGTGCACATTTGCCATGCCTGTTCCTTGTTTTCAATGGGCACTGGCACAGACATGCAGAGTGCTGCACAAGGAGGGCAAATTGCAGACTGTTGGAAAATCAGAGCTGCTTGGC
This sequence comes from Melozone crissalis, assembly GCF_028551555.1. Classification (NCBI taxonomy): domain Eukaryota; kingdom Metazoa; phylum Chordata; class Aves; order Passeriformes; family Passerellidae; genus Melozone; species Melozone crissalis. The sequence continues at coordinate 52,028,316 of NW_026535805.1, forward strand.
TTTGTGGTTTCAAGACAGAAAAGCAAATAAAACAATCATGGTATGCACAAGGCTGACCCAGCCTTCCTGGAGAAGGTCTTGTCTGGGGTGTTGCCTGGCTCTTCCATGGAGCTCTCCTGGTTCATAGCAGGCAACAACATCCCATGCATGGTGCTGCTGGCTGAGCTCTGGACACAGGGACCAACTCTTTGATTGCTGTGAGCCTTGGACTTGAGCTTAATCTAGAGCAGGCTACCCTCATCTTTATCTTTCCCTCCTTTCCCCTAACCTCTGTCTAACAGTACTCCAAAATAGAGTTCCAAGCTAAGACTGGGACAAATATTCAAGTGTTTTGTAAAATGTGGGATATGGAAATACTTTTTATTTTTTCACTTCCATATCAGGATAAAACTCCAGGATGGAAATATCTGAATTGCTTTACTAGAGGTATTTCTTATATCAAGTTTATTATATATCATATTTATTTCAAGTAATTTAGTTATTAGTAAATGGGTGACTTGCAGACTCTTCAGATCAAAACCATCCAGTCTGGACAATAATACTTTGGAGATGTGCTGAAATTGGGTCTTTGAGGTTTGAGATTCAGTGATTTGCCAAATACAACAATGACCTTGTATGCAGGGTTTTTCAGACCCTGTCCCTTCTGTCCCTGCTTGTCTTGGTGACCCCAACTTCTTGCTCATGCATTTGCATTTGATTTGTAATTTGACCAAAAAAAATGCTGAGGAATATGTTCCATGCTATCCCAAATGTACCCATCCACCTGGAAAAAAGTCTTTCACCAATCACCACACATATATAAAGGGGAGAAGTGGTAGACTTAAATTCCTGGAAATGCTGCAGTAACACTGTGCTTTGGACCTACGTGGCCGAGCATTTGATTGCTGTGTCCCCCACTTCTTCCAAAGGGACACTTTATCCCTGCTGGGTACCACACATTCCTCCTCTCTGTCCCCAGGCACTTGGTGAGGAGGCAACAGCATCCCTCCTTCAGCAGTGGATCTGAAATGAGGCTCCTTCTTGGCAAGCATGGCACATAACAAGGCATCCTTTTATATCCAGTGGCTCAGGTGGATGGGGCTGACACTGATGAGCTGCAGCACCCATGGCACCTGGCCTGGTTGATTTGAGCTGTAGGATTCACACACCAAAGCAATGTTTTCCATGAGGCGCCTTTGTACGCTGTGTGCTCAGCTGAAGTGAGCCCCTCTCCATCCAAAGCACTTCCTCAGCCTGAGTCAAAAATTACATTTTTTGATGGGGAACTCTAGCTTGATTTAATTAGCTCGATAATTGTATGAGTTTCAGATACCACAAGACTTAAATTCATTTTAAAAAATGACTCCCTGCCCAAATGGCAGACGACCAAATTCTTTATAGCAGCCAGAGAGCTGAATTGTTACAGAACAGATGGAAAAATACTTCTGAATTTTTAAGAAACTCGGAATTTACAGCCTAGATTTAAATTTATTTTGACCAAGATGTGAATAACAGGCATTTTCAATCACATGCTCTTTATAGACAGGTGACCCATTGCCTGTTTTCATTGATATTAAAGGAAATATCTATGTCTTCCTGAAATGACATTTCATCACACTTCATCACCAAGAAAAGTCTTTTCCTTGCTATCCTGTTTATTTTTTCACAGCTTTGGCTATAAAATTTCATCAGCTGTTTTTCCAAAAACCGTTTTGTACCTTATGTGGAGCTATTTGCCATAAAATGTTACATTTCCCCAAAATAAAATATTCTTTCTGATTGTCTAAATCTCTGGGATAAAGCCTATTCTGGCAGCCAGGGGAGGAGGTTAGTGGATGGATGGGTTTTATTTCTGTGGCTGTGAGTGAGAGCAGCCCTGAAGAGCTGTCTGGGAAGGCTGTGAGAGGGAAGGGTTTGTTAGCACCCTGCAGGGATTTGCCCTGTCAGAGGACATGGAGGGACATGCATGGGGCAGCACTGCAGCACACACCACCACGTCCCTCCCAGAGGGCAGCAAAGCCATGGCAGCCTTTGAGCAGCTCGAGGGCAGCTTGTCCCTCTGTGCAACCAGTGCAGCTCCCACCTGGGGAGGTGGCCCCAGCCCAGCCCAGCCGGGTGGGGTGGGCAGCGAGTGTCACACGTGTGGAGTGACAGCTCCATTACGGGGCACAGGTTACCCTGCTGCCCTAGGAGTCAATGCTAATGATGACAAATAAGCAGTCAGGATTTGGATGCATTGGGAATGAGATTGCACAGGCAACCTTAAAGTGTCCAGTTTATTCACCTGTCCTGTGATACAGCCTTGGATTTGGAGGTTGTATAAGCTCCTGTCAAGGTTACCTGCCTCATTCTCTGTGAAACGCTGATGGGATGTAGGAGGCTGTGTGTAGACTCGCTTGCATCATTTGCTGTGCAGAAGAAAGTTATTGCACAACACAAGGAAAGGTGGGAAAGACCTTGGACAGTGCTTGCCTCTGCCAGCTGACCTCCCCTCTCACCCTCAGTGACTGGGCTTGTGCTATGAGTGTCCTCACTCACAGCCAAGTGCACAGAGCCACGGACCCCAAAACATGCGCTCGGAAGCTCTGTGCTTCCCTGGTGTATGTTCAATGGCAACCTTCTGTGCAGCCATCAGAAATCCACGTGGCAGGACCAGGCTGGCTCAGACACTCACCTTAGTGCACATTTGCAGGGGCTGGAGATGGTTCTCTCTCTGACAGCAAAAGCTCTCATTGCCCAGGAGGTGCCTCTGCCCTCTGGAAGGACAAAGACCCATGGGGATGGGGTGAATCCCAGCCTTTTCTAGCAATTGTTTTTTTCAGGACAAGGGACAACAGGTACAGGGGAACAGGGAGCCATAAAAATGAGAATCTGCATCTAAATAGTTTAGGAAAACTGCAGGGAAATTGTATTGAGGTTCATCATGTTACTTTCCTATGTATTATACAAGCTGGCAGAGATCTTCAGAAAGAAATAAAAAGTTGCCTGGCAAATGTTCTTCAGTCTCTTTCATTTTTTTTTGTGGGAAATGACATAAATACCAGTTAGATTAATCCTGGCTTCTCTGAAGAGGTGTGCAGATTGTAATAAAAACTCCAGGGCTCAGGAGAGTCCCCAGCCACTGCATACTCAAACAAACTTGTAGCCAGCATCAGTGGCACAAAAGCCCACTCTCTCTGCATCTAATTCATGGTGACTTTGATAAAGTAGACACATTTATTTCCTACCCAAAATCCCTGTTCATCTTTCCCTGATCCCATTTCCATGGTGAAAGCCCATAAGAGTGGGGGGTTGGTTGTAGATCTTGTTTTAAAGCGACCACTTTTGCATCTCATGCTGTACATATTAAAACTCACAACATTTGATAGTCAAAAGTTGATTCCAATGCCTTACCACAAGGATTTCCCGATGTGCTCTGACAGATTTCCTCTGTCTCTTTTTCTCCTTCTCTTTCCCTCTTCTTCACTGCTTTTTTTGACTCTCACACATATGTGCTTTCTACTGGCAAGCTCTCAGTCAGTCAGCTGGCGGTTGGGTTGGCTTTTCCATAGAGAAGACTCAGTCCAAGAAAAGACATCTTTAAATGGAATACTTTGAGATTTTTCCTTCATTATATTGAGGGACTACCCAGGATTTCAGTGGCCAGGAGGCAGCTAAGCTGTTGTTTGCTTAGTGTTCCATCTCTTGCACTAATCAGGCATTGTTTCATTTTGATTTAACAAAGGCCAGTTCTCTACTACCCCTAATAAAATGACATTTATCTCTACCCAGAGGCTGTAGAGCACATTTTCTTGCAATTAATTTTGCAGTAAAATGTTCACTAAAACACGGGGGTTTCCACAAAGAAAGGGGCTTCCACACGACAGAGTTTACACAAACCTTGCCCTCTGCTCTTTTGCTCTTGAATGTAAGCCTGCCTGGGCCTCCAAGATCTAGGAGGAGAAAAAGGTCTGATGATGCTGGTGAGGCAGTGCACAGCGTTGGTGGGGCAGCACACACTCACGAGGGTCAGGGGCTGAAGAGGGCACTTTGGTGCCTCTGTTTGGGACCACAGGAACGTGAGCCAGTAAGGATATTAGGGAGCCAACATGTAAGTGAAGCAGAATTTGTCAGGTGTACTGTCTCAAAAATAGTATCCATATAGAGAAATGTAAGAGTGAAAGCATACAAGTGTTGCTGGAGCCTGTCCAGAGAAGCACAACAAAGCCAGAGAAGGGTCTGGAGCATCAGTCTTATGCGGAGCAGCTGAGGGAGCTGGGGTTGTTTAGTCTGGAGAAAAGGAGGTTTAGGAGAGACCTTTTCAATCTCTACAGCCACCTGACAGGAGGTTGTAGCTCTCTTCTCCCAGACAACCCGCAATAGGGAAAAGGTAAATGGCCTCAAGTTGTGTTAGGGGAGGTTTAGATTGTATATTTGGAAAAAAAAAATCTTCACTAAAAGGGTGTTCAAGCAAAGGGAACAAAGGGAATGGTGGAATCACTGTACCTGGAAGTGTTCAAAAGATATGTACGTGTTTAGGGACATGGTATAGTAGTGGTCCTGGCAATGTTAGGAAATGATCGGATTCGATGATCTAAGCAGTCTTTTCCAACCTAAATGCTTTTGTGATTCTATATCTGCACATCTCTCTATAAACATATCTATTTTATATAATAAATACAGAGTGTGTACAAATGCACATATGTACATTTACATTCTTTGTGTATGTGTACATATATATGTGATCAAAAACAGCCCAGAAGCCTAACATAGGGGTTACCCAAAGTTTCACTTTGCCAGCCCACTTTGCCATAGAAAACTGAATAATTGACTTATTGCTTTAGAATGTAACAAATCATGCTGCTTCTCACCTTCTTAGATGGAATAAATCCCAAACTGGATGGAGACCTTGATTTTTGAAACTCTGTTCTCTTCCCATTCAAAAGTAAAGCTTTTGATACTGTCTTTCACAGTATCCTTCTGGACAACTGTCAGGCACACAGCTGGATAAACACATCATGCCATGGGTGAGCAACTGGCTCACCAGTCAGGCACAAAGGGTTACAGGGAATGGGGTGACATTGGACTGGTGACCTGTCACTGATGGGTTTCCCACAGGGCTCCATCCCCAGCCCTGTGCTCTTCAACATCTTCATAAATGACTTGGATGCTGGACTGGAAAGACACTAAGCGAGGTCACAGATGATAAAAAACTGGGAGGAGCTGTTGCCCTCCTTGAGGGCTGGGAGACCCAGGAGAGAGACCTTGACAAATCAGAGGATTGGGCAATCACCAACCATATGAATTTCAGTGAGGGAAAGTGCTGGATTCTGTACCTGGGATGGATACATGGACAGACTGGGCAATGAGAGGCTGGGAATCAGTGCTGTGGAAAGGGACCTGGAGATCCTGGTCAATCACAAGTGGAACATGAGTCAGCAGTGCCCTGGCAGCCAGGAGGGCCAGTGGTGTCCTGGGGGCACCAGGCTCAGCATGGCCAGCTGGGCAAGGGAGGGGATTGTCCCGCTCTGCTCTGCACTGGGGCGGCCTCACCTCGAGTGCTGGGGGCAGCTCTGGGCACCACAATATAAAAAGATATTAAACTATTGGAGAGCATGTAAAGGAGAAAAACAAAGATGGTGAAGGGCCTTGAGGTGAAGCCATATGAGGAACAGCTGAGGTCACTCGGTTTGTTCAGCCTGGAGGAGACTGAAGGGACACCTCAATGAAGTCTGCAGTTTCCTCATGAGGGGAAAAGGAGGGGTAGACACTGATCTCTTCTCTTTGGTGAGCAGCAAAGGACCTGAGGGAATGGCATGAAGTGGTGTGACTCTTGGGGATGGTCCTGTGGAGGGCCTTGATGATCTTTGTGGGTCCCTTCCAACTCAACATAGTCAGTGATTCTGTGAAAAGAAACTGACAGCACTTTGTTGCTGGTCATTATTGATCCCAATCTGAAGGCAAGACAACTCTACAAAAACAGGACAACACAGGCAAGTGAGAAATGGCACTAACCAGGGGCCAGCTCAGGGTCCCTCATACTGTACAACTGCCATACAGCAGGAGGTCAAATCCACAGCTTGTCCCAGATCCACTTATTTATTATTTTTCCCTCTTTCAGACTGAAAACAAAAGGATTTAGCCTGCCCCAGGGGAGGTGGTGGTAAAAACTAACTTAGATCTTCCTAAGTCCTACATACTTTCCTCTCCTTTCCCCAGCTTTCTAGTTTTATCATTATACTGAAACAGTGACAATTATTTTAGACATTTGTAATTCCTAGTCAGGGACAGCAAAGGTCTTCATCCAAAGCAACTTCTACTCTCCATCAGGGATTGCTCAAGGTTTGATTTGGATGCAGTTGTCTGACTTCATTTCTACCTAAAATATACTTTGTACGTTGTCCATTGAAACACAACAAAAGGAAATAAATACCTCTCAGAAGAACATTTTGGTGTAGGACATATAAATATAGAAACCAGCAAGCTTTGTGCTTGGCTCTCTGCTTTCCCCCTACTTCCCTTCTCACCAAAAGAAAAACGAGAGTGGTACCTTCAGGTCACATCCATCACTTCAGTCCTTTTTAAATATGAGGACCTGATCATCATTTGACTGGTGAGATGTTGCCAGGTACTGGCAGCATAAACACATAGTGATATTGCACCACAAATTCACATCATGGTTCTCTTTTCCAAGCTGGGCTGCAGGTTGCAAAGCTCACTGGGTGCAGCAGCGCAGCAGTTTGCATTTACTAGCTGGTAATAGCACGATCTGGACCACAGTGTGAGCTTATTTACATGGGTGTCAGCCCAGAGTAGCCTCTTGGTGCCGCTGGATTTATACAAGATTTACAGCCCTGCCACCAAGAGCAGAATTTGGCCCTAAATTATGATGCAGTTAAAGACCCCCTGTTCCTGAGTTGTGGAGCATTGTTTACACCCACATGAAATGGCTCGTAAAATGCCATTGCACTGATTTGTTGGAGTGTTAGGCTCAATTTGCTCAGGTGTAAATAACTACCCTGTGGGTGGCATAATATTTGCATCCTGTAGCTTAAGGCGTTGCTGTCTGCAGCAAATCAGTCAGGCTTCAGGCTCCAGTATCCTCCTGGGAGCAGGATGGATCTTCTGGCCTGGAGAAAGTGATGCAATAGCAGATTGCTAATGAGTGGGAGTTCATGGGGCGTGACATCCATAGAATAAAATTGGAATATCTTGTGTATACTTTCATTATTTTTTGCAGCTGAAATCTCGTGTCCTGATGACTCCTTTAGCAATCTCTCCGCCGAGGAGCACGCCGGAGCCGGATATCAGCTCAATCCCCCAGGATGCAGCCACAGTACCCGACTCAGACCCCCCACAGGCTCTCACAGGTACTCAGCCTCAAGTGCTCCTTGGCCAAGGGGTGAGCAGGAGCCACGAGCTGACAGCCAGATGTCACAGCCAGATGCTGGGCTTTCCAGAGCAGGGGGAGCTCATGAAAATGGGGTGTTTGCAGATTAGTCTAGTGACCAGTGACAAGGAGCAGAGTTATCCTGCAAGATTGTATTTTGACTGCTGTGTGTCAAGTTTAGTGGAGATGTCAGTCCCATTGCTCTTGACATGTGAACATCAAAAACCCATGAATGCTCCATTTTATACCTAACATTTTCACCCCATCTAATATGTTGCAGTGATCAACCTAAATCCCTGTGTGAACATGAAACATCTGTTACAGCTGTGGGGAGAAGAATGGAGGAGCCATGGTCTGACTGTAGGCAGGGCTGCCAGCACAAAAACCCCAATGCCTTGTCACAGCAGCAGGCATGGTCATTTCCAAATCTAGTCAGAAAACACGGTCTTACTCCTTCTTTTTGTTTATATTACCAAAAGTAAGGTAGGTCAAGGCTTTTAAACTGATGTAAATGAGAAGAAAATCAACAAGACAGCTGATTTACCCTGAGATTTCAGCAGAGAAATGGATTAGATAACATTAGAATCTAAACACAACACATAAATCCCATTATTTCTTAGCTGGGATGCACAGAGGAGAAGTTTTCCATCTGCTCTGGTGGCAGAATGATACTAAACCCAGCAACAACGACAATAATATATTTTATTCTCGTTTATCCCTTCACACGCAAAGTCTGCAAAGCACTTGGCAAACAGCAGCAGGGTGGGTGGAAGTGCCCTGAGAGGCTGTGCCCAGGGCTGCTTTTGGAGCAGGACAGGGAGGCACAGTCCTGCAGCCCTGCCAGACCACCAGGGTGGCAGCAAAGGCTCGGTAGGTCATTTCAGGCAGTGCCCCACACCTCGGTCAGCCCACCATCCTCATGCCACTGGCACCTTTCCTCCTTACAGAGCATGCAGGTTGCCACCAGAGCGGGGCTGGCAGGAGGTGAAGGGAAGTTCAAGCCAGCTTTTACCCCCCTCTCTGCTTCAGAAGGACTGTAGGGAGCCTGGCTCTGCAGTGGGGGACTCAGCACATTGCCTGCAAGCTGCAGAGTCCCTCCCACAGCTGAGCCCCGACAAAACCAGTGGATTGTCACACAGAGACCACACTCTGCAGATTTGTCAAGGTGTGGCACTCTGGGAAAGCTGCACTCTGACATCTCCCTGCAATTCCTGCATGCTGCTGCCGTATTTTCAGTGCACTGTCCCTTTGTTTGTTTGGCACTTGGAAGCTGTGAAGCACTGTAATGATAAGTATGATTGCTATTATCCCCCTGTTTACCCTGGATGTACTGCTTGAGCCCCTTCTGCTGGTCCCTGCAAGATGGGGGAGCAGAGTGCACTGTGACAGTTGCACTAGATTTTCATTATGGTGATGCAAACTGTAAATTATTTCCAACTTTACACAGCTGTCATCATGTCCTCCACTCTGCTTGATGGGGTTTTTTTGTCACATATCTGATTTCTGTCAGAAGATAATGTTATATTGTTTGAGAGATGACAGCTCGAGCACACTCAGCCAGCTATTATAATATGTCTCACTTTAGCCTGACTTCAGGCTGTGTCTTAGTCGCCCTTAGTTACCCAGCTCTATCCCTGCTTCCCCTGAGATGCAGTTAGCCTCAGCCAAGCTTAAAATAAGTTCATGGTAGTGAGGAGAACACTCATTTTTGGGGCTATTGCTGGCAGGCCTGATGGCAAATAGAAAAACTGCCTTTGCAGCTTATGAGAGGGGGCGTGCAGGGTTTGGCTGTGGAGAGGCTGGGGCAGACTCCCTCAGGGACCCCTCTGCAGCACAGGCACGTTGTTGCAGTCCCAAAATGTAGCTCTGCACACCATGTACACTTTCCCTCAACTTAATGCAGTTTGTAGAGTGTGAGGTTGGTCATGGAGAGTTAGGAAGCTCCCAAAGACCAGATTTCTGCCACGGCACTGTGCAGCAAAACCCTCCAGAAATTACAGCTGCGTTTGAAGAAGAAATCATCCAAAGGCTTTACAAAAGTCATCTCAGAGCAGTGCTTCTCATAGCAGCTCTCAATGAACCAGTCTAAAAACAAAGGAAAAAAATAATCTGAAAACACACCTCAGGCTGGCATTCCCTCCTTGCTGTGAAGTCACCACTGCTAGTCACTGCTCTGCACTCCCAAAACATTTTTCTGGTCACAAGTTTCACGGACAAAGTGGACTCAAGACAGCAAACCCTAGGCATATATAGGAGCTTTTTGAGATGTATGTAGCTTATCCTAGCCTGTGACACTGAGCTAGACCTAAACTCAGCTTGCTTTGCTCTGGCAATGGGTCATTAGCACAAGGAAGTCTGGCTCTGCCATCACAAGTGACAACAATTCACCAGTGAAGGAAGAACTTGGGAAATGAATAGAAATGTAGAATGCTAGCATTTCCTAGGATGCTCCCAGGACTGTTTTGCAATAACCTTGTTGGGATTTTATGTCTACAGTCTGCATTTATGTCAACAAGCAAGCGAACCTGGGGCCGTACCTGGACAGGAGAAAGGTGCAGCAGCTGCCGGAGCACTTTGGCCCCGAGCGGCCGTCGGCAGCCCTGCAGCAGGCAGTGCAAGCCTGCATCGACTGTGCCCTCCAGCAAAAGGTGGTCTTCTCCCTCCTCAGGCAGGGCTACGGGGGAGAGATGGTGTCAGGTAAGGGGTTTGTGCACAGTAGGGAAGTGCTTGAAGTCTGAACATGCTCCCTAATCCTGACTGCCCTGGATGTCCCATGATGGCAACCAGCTCTGAATATCACTTATGCCTTTGCAAAATGACCTGCTGCAGGAATCACCTCGGTGTCAGATGAAAGAATGTTGGTACAGGGTATTGCAGTGGTGATTCAGGTGAGGAACGTGCACTCCAGAGTGTGCCTCTTACCACTCTTTGGAACAGTGCTGAGGCCAGGGCTGAGAGCTGTTTCCATGCAGCCGTTCAAGCATGGGCAGAAATGCCAGCCCACTTCACGACACACATTGCTACCACAAGTACACATGCGTGCCTCGTGTGATGAGGGTGGCAGAACTCTGTAACAGGTTGTCCAGAGAACAATGGATGGACGCCCCAAACTCAGATGCCCCAAGCTCAAATATATTCAAGGTCAGACTGGATGTGTATTGGAGCAATCTGAGCTAGCTGAAGATGTCCCTGGTCATTGCAGGAGGGTTGGACTAAGTGACCTGTAAAGGTCCCTTCCAGCTGAAATCTTTATATAACTTGATGATTCTGTGTTTCACAAAAGGACAACTTTAATGGAGTTTAGCTGCCCTGCCTGCCGCTCATGGGCCAAACCTGCTCTCTGCTGCAGGAATTGCAAAAGTCCCACAGCAATTCCCCATGCAGCAGGACTGCACAGAGTCTACACAAATATATCAGAGAGAATCAAAGACCAAGGGGAGCTTCCCAGCAGCTCCTTGTCTTCCTGCAGTGGCACTTCTTGCTGTGTCCTGATGAACCTCCCATGTCCCACAATGGATCCCCTGGCCTGGTTCTCAGTGTGAATGTGAACTTTTCTTCTATCACAGCAAGTGTTTTGTGTCACAACATTCTTTTGGCATATGGGGATGCAGTGGGAGTGAAACAATGATGGGAATAGGGGATCAGCACTCTCCAATGAGCTGCTGCAGATGAGTCAGGCACAGACACAAAGCCAAGGATTGCAAGTCCAATCAGTTTCACAGGGACTGCAGATGCTCAGCTGTGCCACTGGGACCTTCTTGTGTGGGAGCCCTAGCTCTGGCCCTCTGTGCAGCATATAAATCTTGCTTCTTCCCTCTCCTCAAGTTCTCTGTAATCACAGGTGTGCCTTCCCTAAGGGACACCAAAAATACTCTGAGAATGATCCAGACTTGTTCACAGAAACACAAGACTGAATCAATTCAGTGCAAAGTTTCATTTTTGCCTAGTTCTGTGCTGCATATATGACTTTCATTAGAATCGGGAGAGTCATATTATGCACCAAGCCTGCCAAAATCCCTGGTCTCAGCTCCTCTGAGCTGGCTCAGCTTCAACTTCACCTGAACTAAAAGCACCTGGTCAACATTTCTCCCAATTTCATGGTTCTCCTAGTCATCAAAGAGGGGTGAATGGCCTCCTAGTCATGGCGTGGCTCTGTAATTGCACTTCACTCCCAGCAGTGCAGATGAGTTTTGTCAGGGGCTTTCCAATCTTCCCATGGCTTGGCTCACAGATGCTCAACCAGCTGTGGAGCACGATCCCTCACAGCAGCTCAGGCCAACAGGAAATCTCTGAAGTTATCCCCAAAATTATAAGTCTAATGTTGCAATTTTTTCTTGTTAGTAGTGATGGGAGCTAAACTATAGGATTGGGAAAGAACTTTCCAGGTGGAAGACTTCAGGCAGCTATATCCTCCCTACAAATCTGTTGAATTGAATGTGTCTTGCTGCAACTGATCCTGGTGGGTCTGTTTTGACACCCCTCCCATGGCTTTTATGCCCTTTTTTTGATTCGTGGGTAAGTACGCCCCCATGACAAGCTTACGCAGGAATTTTAATTGCCCTGTTCTTACCCTTAAATATGTTTGTAAGAGAGCCACCCCCATCTTGCTAGGCTGAAATACACAGTTCCTTTCAGGTGCGGAAGATCACTGCACCAGTGAAAGGAGTGCAGGTGTCTTGCACAGTCCCACATAGCAGGATGGTGGTGGCTGCAATACCACAGGGAAAATTTCTGTCCCCCAAACATCAATGCAGTCTGCCCGCGCACTTCTGCAAGTGTGAATTCACCCTTCTTCAACCTGTATGACCAGAATGATATCCATCAATCCATCTCAGGTTTCTCCAGAACTTTGTATAGTGCTTTTAACACTCCTGGAAATGTTTTGTTCCACACCTTCTAGAAATATATCTGAGTTTTTCATGTCACCTTGCTGTTTTATGGGCATCTGGTAAGCTTGCATTATCATTTCTTGTTCCACCGGGTTGTTTTGAGCCTCTTCAAAGAGTTATGGATTTCTAAACATTTTATATGTTTATTTTCCAGATTTTTTTTCACCCATTTTTACCACCACGGAAGTCAAAATCAGTCAACCCATTCTGTGCAATCTCCCAGGCCTCTTCTCCATTGATGGTGTCTGCCAGATTACAGCATCCACAAAATCTCTTTTGTGCCGGCACAGACTGCTGCTGGCTTCTCTCTGGGACTTGGGGTCTCCTGCCAGCAGACCCTGTTGCCATTTCTTGACCCACCCCTCCTGTGCAATCATTTCCAATTTAATGCAAGATTTCTCATTCTCTACTGAATTCTGGATTGACCACAACTGCCAACATTCCCTTGCCTATAAAAGCAGTTAACACAGTAAATAAAGATCAACGATGAAGCTGTTACCTCTCTCTTCAGTACAATCCTGGTACCTTTCATTCCTTCACAACCATGCCTTTAATTCTTATCTCCTCATTATCATTTATAACCTTGGGTACTGCTGAAGTCAGCCTACCCATCGCTACTGGTGATCACTGCACATCACTTTCTCTGCCCTTCCTTAGACCAGGGTATCATGATAGCCTTCTTCTAATCACACAACACAATTTTCAGGTGGATGCATATATTAGAAAACCTTGCACTGCTGGCCATGCCAGTCAGCATCTTTCAGCCCTCCAGGGGGAAGGTGGTCTGGGTCACCCAAACTCAGCTGCTTAAGCTCTTCCAGTTTGTTGTGCGCTTCAGGCAGGGTAATTTTGCAAAATATTTTTGACATGCAAATACTTGAGTAAAATTATTTCCCCTGCTCTCATTCCCCCTTCTGCCATGCACCCACAGGTATTGAATTGCTCCTGTTTTGCTTTCCAGTTTCAGCTTCTTTTGAGGGGAAGCAGCATCTCCAGAGCCTGCTGGTGGTGAACAGCATTGGGTACGTGCTGCGCTTCCTGAAGAAGCTGTGTCGCAGCCTGCTGTGTGACAATCTCTTCAGCAACCAGCCCTTCCAGCAGCTCAGTGCCAGCACAGAGAGCCCCGAGGGCTGTGAAAGCACACGGATGGAGGCAGGTAGGCTGCTTGGTCACCTTGGCTCAAGATGTAATCCAGCTGAAGGAATGACTGTCCTGTTTTTGGTGCTGTATTGTATTTGCGGGGTGTCCTGCGGCAGGGAGGAAAGATAAATCTGACTCCATGTTCTTAGAGGGCTAATTTATTATTTTATGATGCTATATTATATAAAAGAATACTAACTAAACTATATTAAAGAATACAGAAAGGATAGTTACAGAAGGCTAAAAGATAATAATGAAAACTTGTGACTCTTTCTCCAGAGTCTGACATAGCTTGATCCTGATTGGTCAATGAGTCAAAACAATTCACATGAAACCAATGAAACAACCACCTGTTGGTGAGCAATCTCCAAACTCATTCCAAAGGAGCGAAACACAGGAGAAGCAAATCAGATAATTATTGTTTTTCTTTTTCTCTGAGGCTTCTCAGCTTTGCAGGAACAAAATCCTAGGTGAGGGGATTTTCCAGAAAATATGACTATGACAGTGCTGTGCTGTGCTGTGTATGATAGGGAGCTGCAGGCCTCTGTGGGACCCTTCCAGAGGGAGGCAGTGAGCTTCCTTGTGGTATTTTCCCAGTGGCTGCAGAGGAGGTTCAGTTTGGGTGAGAACCACTGTGTTGAGGTGGCCCAGCAGAGAAACTCTGGGCCAGGACATTATGGTAGCACAAACCTGAGGTACACATTATTAACTGTAGCACAGACAGCCTGAACCCCAATCTGCCACCTCCACCCATGAGTATAAACCTAAATGAGTTGTGACTGCTAAGTGGTTGGCTTTGCTACTTGCAGGAATGTTTCTCCTGGCTTAAAACCCTCTGGGACCAGCAAGGTACCTGTCTTAGTGCTTGACCATGTGGGGCAAAGCCTGGAGGAGCTGTGGCATGAGGCAGATGCATCCAAGGATGGTGGTGGTCCTCAGGGACAGCTGCCCTGAGCAGTGCTGAGCTCCCAGATGGATGGTAGCTCTGAGCTTCCTTCTCGTTCGTATTCTGGGACAGGGTGCTGGCCCCACACAGCCCCCACGGAGCTGGGACATGCCTGCAGCCCCATCTAAAACCAGAGGCTGGAAAGCTGCCCTGGGGCCTTACTATGGCATTGCAAAAGCTGGTTTAGAAAGAAAGGAAGATGTAAATTATGGGCATGAGCCTTCATTTCACCTGCAGTCTTCCTCCTGACTTAAATAATTTTTCCTTTTCTTTTATTAACAATGCTGTGGGTGTTTGGGGAGGACACTCTTTCATGCATTCAATTTAATGGCAGATTCATGCTGGCAGATAAGAGAAAGATGTTTTAGTGTCCACAATCACGATTTTTGCATCACTTGTTCACCAAGAATACCCTCAGTGTGTGCTTTGCTCACCAAAATAGGAGAGGGCTGTGCACACTGTGCAGGAATCACCTTTTTGTACAGAGAAATCCAACTGCCACTCTTACACATGGGAGAAGAAAGGCAGGAGCCCAGACTGAAAAGCAGTATTTTTCTTTCCTCTCCACTAGGACATTTGCAGCAAGCTGAATTCTTCTGAGAGAAGCACCGAGGAGTGCAGCCCAGGGGGCCTGGCATTTGCGTTTGCATTTGCATTTTAATTTGCATGAACATTTGCATTTACTTTCTCACGGCAGGGCTGTGTGTGAGAGAAGGCAATTCCACAACCATAGTCTTTACAGTTGCTGTTACACTCTGAGCATCTCCACCCCCACAAATTTCCAATGGAGATCTCCCTGCCACCATCCTCACTGGATCTCCCCAGACACTGAGGATGGGCAAAACATTATTTTTGCTTCAGACTAGACAAGGGATGTGGGTGTAGGCAAGGCTTCTCTCCTGGGTCTCCCACTGTGGGGTGGGGTGTGCGTGTGCTATCAATAGCCCCCCAGAAGCAGCATGGGCTGGGCAGCCTGGGCTAGTCAGGTAGGTTTAAATTAGCCATGAGGAAGAAATTCTTTATGGTGAGAGTGGTGAGGGACTGAAACAGGTTGCCTGGAGAAGCTGTGGGAGCTGCATCCCTGGAAGTGTTTAAGGCAGGTTGGATTGAGGCACTGAGGCTGTGTTTAATGCTGCATTGCCTAAATCTCCTTCCATCCCCACAGGAGCCAGCATTTCTCTGCAGCAAGGTCAGCCTGGGGGTTCCTCTGCTGCACAGAGCAGAGACAGGGCTTCCCCACAGTACAGAGACAGGGAGGGCCAGTGATGAGTAGGAGCTCTGCTGCAGTTGGGTCTGTGAGGGCTCCTGTTGGGGTAAAGCTCTTATGGAAGGAGCAGGGCCAGAAAAAACACCATAGGAAGTCACACAAAGCAGCCACATTTTTCATTGTTTCTGTTCCCCATCTTGTAATTGAGATGTCTTTTCTTTTAAAATCATGTGCTTTTCAGCCCCTTTGCACCAATGAATCTAATCCAGGTATTGACTTTGGTGCAGTTACCCTTGATTTACACCATCAGAAGGGAGAGGAGAAGCCAGCATCGTGTCCAGCCATATTAATCCACTTACCCCACACAGGAGTCACCTCTTAACCTTGCCCCAGAGCACATGCCCCTAAGCCATAACTCACCTGTGCTCACAGCAAGCTGCCAGATGCTAATGGCTGTGTACAGGCCAGGTGGGATTTGTTGACATATGCACATCTCACTTACAACTGTGTTGTACATGCCCAGGAAGTGAACACTCATCAGGCTGTGCCTAGAGCTGGCCTCTGCAATGAGCCCTGCTGGCTGTGCATCACCCTCTCTGCAGCTGAGCCCCACGCTCTGCCTGCCTTGCCAAGGGCCCTCATCTGTCTCATGCCTCACATGGGACATTGCCCAGGGCTCTTCCTCAGCTGTGAAGGGACTTCCTGGCTCCTGAGAGTGATTTGTGGGAGCGTGGGTAACTCCCACGCCTCCTGGGAAATGCCCAGCTTCTGGTCTGCATTACGGCAAATCCTGAGATGTTACCTGTCACCACAGCACCTGGGTTCAAAGCACCTCTGGACCTGCACCCCAACATTTTCCATGGGAACAGTAGAGCAATCTGAGCTAAAATGACGGCAAGACCTGGGTGACCTGTGCAGAAAGCCCTGTGAAGTGGGACAGGGGCTAAATGATGGGAAGCCAACAGAGATCCTGTAAAGTGTCTCCACTCTGCATTCAGATTTCACCATTTGTCTCAGGCTCAGCTGATGGAGGCTTGGATGGGAGCATGTGAAAGTTTCATTTCTAGGACACCTACACACTGTTGACATGCACCTATGAGATATCAGATTATTCTTCAGAGGAAACCATGTTTACTAAAAAACTTCTGATGGTAACCTGGTGGTAGGCACAGAAATGGAAAAAGTTTCTCTCATGTGGGAAGCATTAAGTCTGATAAACATCCACTTTCCTTTTCAGTCAATCCTTTCCTTGCTCTTTCTGTCCCAAACCTTGGGTTTTGGCTATTTTGTGCTGTTATAATGCTGATGTCTCCACACAGATCATGGCTGCACGTGGCTGCAGCAAAACTGCAGCAAGAACTTTGGTGGCCACCCTGTATTATACTTACCACAGGGGAAATGGGAAAGTCTGTGAATAAGGTCCCCAGCCTTGCTGTTCTCCCCAGGGCCAAGCCAAATTTGGAACCATATGGAGTTTTCTTCCACTATCCACAGGAGAACAGCTTCTCTTCTGGTGGCACTGGCTGGAAGTAGGGATCTACATGGAGCAGAAGCACAGCAGGATGCTAGTGCCTCTGTCTGTAGGAAGGTGGGCTCTTCCTATCCACAAGCCCTTGAAAAGCTGGTATGACAAGCACAATAGCAATGCTTGTCATACCAGCTTAATAGGAGTGTGGCTAAGTAGGCAAGACACTGGCCTGGGAACTGGATTTTTATAAGAGACTTCGCTATTGACTATGTGGGCAAGCCACTCTTCCCTGCTGTGCCTTTATTTGAGTACGTGTCAAAGGAGGGCAATAATTCTTGCCAACATGTGCAGAGCCCTTCTAAAACAGCTAGGAAAAAAGGAATAATATGATAGAAAACCACATATTATTACAATCAATATTTTCTGTTGCAAGCACCAAATAAACAGCAGCTCAGAAGTCTCAAGCCCTGAGAGAGTAAGAAAAATGCTGGCTTTCCCCTTTGTAGTACCATGGCTTGTTTAATCTTGTCTTGTTGCATGCTATGAGGAACAGCACTCCTGGCTTCTCAGCACACTCAGAATAAATGGCTTTTATGGCTATCAATAGCTTCAGTGCTCCTCAACATTTAATTACCTGCAAAGGCCATTTATTGCCTCATATATTCCTCTACCATGATCATTATCCTTTAAACAATAAATAAAACATTAAGGTCACTCTTAAAGAGGGAGCAGAGACATCCAGCCACAACAAAGTGTAATATAAAAAGTTTATATGGTCTTTGGGGCTTTTGGATTGATGGCAGAGCCTGCATTACAGTTGAGAAAGGCTGGGATAGCCTTCCTTCCTTCCTTCCTTCCTTCCTTCCTTCCTTCCTTCCTTCCTTCCTTCCTTCCTTTGTCTGCATTCTCCCTCCCCACCTGACACAACTGGCCACAAGGCAAGGCATCCAACCAAGGACCCTGGTACTGAGGTCCTGATGAACACTAAGTAGCAAATCCTGGCAGAAAGAAAAATAAGAGATGGATGGAAGAGAGAAAATTCAGTTGTGGTGTATTTTGCCTGGACTCTATAGAACTGGGAGAATTGGATAAATTGAACTTTCTGACCTTTAAGTTGTGAGATTATTGTTTGCTAACTCACAAATGAAGACTCTTTTCCTTTAAGTTTATGAAACTGTATCTCTTTGTGGATGCTAAGCAATGGAGCTGTTAGCAGACATCTCTTCAGCAGCCAGCCCCAGGGAAATCCTCCTTCCCACATTCTGCTGGGCTGTTTTGCCTTCACTGACTTGAGGGGCTGCAAGGAAGTTCATCCCTTTTGAAAAGCTACCCCTGGGGGGTAGGCACTCTGCTCTCAGCACTGAGTGGGGAAAAGCTCAAAGGCCTTTTTGTCCTTCAGCCCAGGATGTGCTCAGTGCCGTGGCACAGACACCAGCAGTGTTGGATATTGCCTGGGCTGCAGCCATGGAGGTTAGGAAAGAGAGCCAAGCTATGAAATAGAATTTAAGGATGCTTTATTTCTCCATATCAAAGGGTATCATAAGGAAAGTGGATGAAATGATGGGTATAAATGCATGAAGCATGATGGATGAGATCATATCCACTACAGAAAAGAATACCCCTGGGTATGTGCATTTAATTCAAGCTTTACAAGCAGTCATGTGGAGAAAGCACAGACACTTTCAGAGCCCTAGTCAGGTAAATTATGTGATTGTTACTCTGTTTTAGCTCCAGGTTTAGCTTTAACTTTGTTTTAAATGGTTAAGACCTTCTCCCTAGAGGTATATGATTCCTCTAGGAGATATCTGAAGCTAGAAATCCAGGCTTTTATTTTAAATAGTTTAAATTAAAGTTGAAACAGGAATTTTCATTCCTGAACTTTTAAAATATTTATCCAAATACCTGTGATCCAATATACCAGTATTTCAAGCAGTCAGATGAGTGGGCCACAAGCCAGAACTGGGGGTGGGAAACCTCTGCAAGTGCTGCAAGCATAAATCAATATGACTCACCTGATTTTCAAAGATACGAGTGTGAAAAAAGGTGAACCTCAAGATCCAGCACTTATTAAGTAAAACAAGAAAGGTTTTGGAAGAAAGGGGAACTTCTGCTTGTGAATTTGGATGAGAGGGCCCTTGCTTCTGGGACTGCCTGGTTTGTGGTGCCTATGGCAAGGCCTGGGCTTGCACCTCCATGGCAGGAAGCTGAAAGTGGGGAAAGGGAATTTGGTATTTAGGCTGCTTCAATATGACAGGTTTCAAACAAGATTCAGAATTTTTTCCACAGGACATTACTGATTTTTGCTTGTATGTTCTTCATACAAGCAAAAGGTTTTCAGCTCAGTTTTTCATATTCCTCATGTTGGTCTTTTTTTTAGCCTTTTATCGTCATCCCTCCCTCATCTGTCTTTATCTACCTTCTGTTTCTCTCTATCCTTTCCCAGTTCACTAAACAACAAATGGAAACCCACACAGAGTGGCATTTCCATGGAAATCATCCACTGTTTTTTTCTTGAAAAGTCTTGGCCACTTTTTAATCAACAGGGTTCCCCAGTTCCTTAGGATTTATTTGTTTGCAGTAATTATACAGAGTACATCAAAATGCCTTTAGGAAAGTAGTAACATGCAGCATCTGCCTGACGAACATTAATCTGTTGGCAAAATGAGTGCAAAGCAGGAGATTAAAGCAATTGAGAGAGTACCAGCAGCAAATTGTTGGTAGTGACATGCGGTTTGGTGTTTGTGCTGGCCATGGACAGCAGTGAGCAAGGTCAGGGTGCAAGACAAGGAGTTGCACCACCAGCAGCTGGGCAAGAGAATTACATCCTCTGACTGAAAATGAGCTGCAAAAGGTGGCTTGGGGAAGGGAATCAGGTACTTTAAGGTGGGTTTCTTCTTGGAAGAGAAAAGGTGAAGGTACAGAAATTACTTAAACAGAAAGGTGGCAGCGGCCTGATGGTCTTCATCAGAGAAGCTGGATTTCAGGAAAATGCAGTGAGGCTGGGGATGAGTCCCAGGGTGGGGGACACCATCCCCCCTAGGATGAAGACCCAAGGTGAGCCCAGCTCCCCAGCAACATGGCACAGACAGTGATGGGGGGGAAGCTGGCTCTGTAGGACCATGGAAAGATGTGGGGATAAAAATGCTCAGCAAAGGGGAATTGGCGAGTTCCTAGCTGCTGGGATTGAGGGCAGCCAGAGATGTCAGAAGCAGAAGCAAAGAAGACAGGAAAAGAAAGATTTTGTGAAGGGGAACTAAGACTTCAGGGCTCATATATGTTATATGGCAGAAGAAATATCGGAAAGTTCAGCAGAGCAGCAGTACTGGGCAGGGAGAAATTAAGAAAAGACTTTATGAAAGATCTTATACCTGCATACAAACATGTGCACAGGCTCATGCTTTATATGTACTATTCTACCCAATTTTTGGATGAGAATATTATATTTATTAATGAGCAAACACAGCTTATTTTGCAGTCACTGCATTTTGCTGTAGACATCTCACTTCTTGTATCTCAGATTATTTGTTTTTCAAACAATAAAAAAATTACCATTAAATATTTTAAGCCAGTACTAAGCAATATGATTAAGGGACATTCATCATGGTGATAGCAAAACAGAAATGCACTAAGTACTTCATCTGCAGAGAATCTCAGTATATAATACCTTGAAATTTTCAAATAACACAGTCATTTTCATCTAGTCTATTCTGTATACAGCTTTTTTGTGACTTCTATCAATGCTGATTTATAGGGATACAGAGTGCATTATAAACTACCCTGACAGAAAAACCCCTCCAGCTACTGCTAGAAGCTGGAAAGGGAAAAGATCGATCGCAGCCTCTCCCACCTCCCTCTGCCATGGCAGAACCATTGCTGTGCTGAGACACAAAACTGTACAGCCCTGATAAATCTTCTTTTCATGATGTACACTTTGGTATAACATAAAGGCAAGGGAGGAGGGAAGAGAGAGGAGGAGCAGGTCTGAAATCAGGTGGAAGAGACCAAAGGAAGACTTTTACTACAGCCTAGATCCCTGTGTCATTGAAATCCCTTTGCCTGCACTCGTGTGTGTGCCTAAACAATTTGCCTGTGCTGTAACATAGGACTGAAACCTCTCTATTGTAACAAAATGCATTTACTCAATCCTCCCCAAGCACTTTGAAAATGGAAAAAATTCCTCAATGGGTTATTTATTCACACGAGCACCTTTTATTATTTAATCTAATATATTTGTCAGCAGCTAGCATTTGAATTTACCTTTTTATTCAGTTTGGACAATAAAACCATGTTGATCTGTTCCCAGCTGGTTTCATTCTCTAGTTCTACTGCATTAAGCACAATGTGGCTGTTGTCTGGGCGGCAAGCACTCAAGGGAAATTGTTTAAATAATGAAAAAAAAATTGCTTATGCTGAAGAACTAATCAGGACAACATTGGATTTTGGAAAAGTCTCTAAAAAATTTAGATTCTTGATGTTAACTGACTGGCAGCTTCTCCTTAGGGGACTCAGAATTTCAGTTACTGCAAAATATTTTTGAGCAGCTAGGACACAGCTAGATGATACATGGTGCAGTAAAGCCTCAGACTAAACCCTGGAGAATTCATTTCAGGTTTTATCTCCACAGTGTGACCATAGTTTCAGTGTTCATAATATCTGCATTCACAAGTGAATGAGGCATATTTACATTTTCCTGTTCTGACTGACTACCAAGCCTCCCTTTTTTTTCCCCTGTGGATGCAACTGTGTGTTCCTATAACCCATGCAAATGTTCTCCCGTAGACTGAAAACCGCAGGCGTGACAGCCCTGGCCCGCTGCTGGCGGGTGCCCTGGGCTGCCTGCTCCCTCCCTGCATCTCTGCAGCAGCCTCAGGGATGCTGTGGCTCCTTGGGGATGTCTCCGTGCCACTCCGCCCCGGCAGGCAGCGAGTGGCTCGGCTCTGCTGCCACAAACCAGATGTCACTGCTGTAATATTTTCCTTGTCCAGCCACGGGTTGGTGTGGAAAAGGCCTGGTCCTTGCTCAGCTGTGTAGGGGGCAGATGCATGCACCAGAGAGTGGTGCTGACACGGTACAGAAACATCTGCTAAGGGTGACATCATATTTTCATTGTGCTGCATGTCTGGATGGGCAACGGAGCTAAAAGGAATGGGCTGGTGCTGTAATCCCAGAGTAAATCACAGCAGCCAGAGCTGGAAAGTCTTAATCTATCACAGGAGACTCTTATCTTTAGATAGATGCATGCAGGCTCAAACTGCAGGGAAGATAAGGGCCGTGGTACATTCCTGGCTGGACTGAAATGTGTGAGGCTGTTTGGAAGGAACAGAAAAAATTCTTTTAAAATCTTTTAAGAGTTGATGTTTAAAACAGAAGATAGCAGTTCAGAGCCAAGGCATATCTTTCACAATCTCAAATACTGTTTATACCTTTCTGCTCTCTCGCTGTCTGGCTTACACTAGATCGAACTGATAGTTAAACTCATCTGAAGGATTTCCTCCTGCATTTCAGCATTTGCTTTTTGCGTTTCCCCACTTCTATTTTTCCTTTTGTGAAGGCTGAGATGCAGGGTTTCTAAGCTGCTGCTCAAACCTGTGCCCTCCCCCCTTCCCCCACTCCTCCCTCCCTCCTCCCACCTCCCCAACAGGGCAAATGCCATCCTTGAGCAGGGAGCAGGAGCTGGACTCAGGAACTATAAAATACAGGCAAAGATAAAACCATGCAAAGAAGGAGCCTCTCGATAGGATTTTGACACTGTGGCTGGCTCCTCTCAAAATGACTGGGAGATGAAAAAAGGCTGTCCCTGGCTATGAGAAAGGAGAGGTCTGAGGAAGCTATGATATCATGCTGCTTAAAATATGGAGTTCACATCTGGTCAGCCCATTATAGACAATATATGGTAGCACTTTAAAAGGTACAGGGAAGGGTCAGAGGGCAAAGCCCATCACTAAATGATGTGAGGAATAGGAGACGACACAGAAAAGGAATAGTGGGGGCAGAGAAAAAAAAGACAGAAATAAATCTGTATTGACTGTGAGGAAAAGAAGTTAATGGGAAATTTAATTAAAGAAAATACAAATGATGGAGCATTGCAGGTGGTAAAGTAAAAGGTTATGAAATGACTTTAAAGTATTGTCCTGGAAGGAAGGGCAGCTGTCCTGGGAAGCTACTGGTGTGTAAAAGGGGACCTTCCTGGCTTGGGAATCAGTGTCCAGCAGGCTCAGAGCAGGGAGTGTGGGTTTCCAGCAGTGCCTCAGGCAGCCTTCACCCAGATGCAGCCACTTCATGGCCTCAACATATGGCCTGGGAAAGGGACTCTGGTCCCACTTCACTGCCCTGACCTTGGGCTCTGCTATCCAAGCAGCAATCTGGGGATGAACTCAGCAAAAGGCATGGGAGTACCAGGAAAGGGAAATCTGGATCAATGAAAGTGTGAGATGGGTGGAAGGGGAACAGCCAGGGGAGAAAATGGCTATGAAAATCATATGTGTGGGAGGAAGGAAAGTAGAAAAGAGAGATAGGGATATAACTGGCAAAATGGGAAAAGAGTGAGGGAATAGGTGCAGGAAAGCAGTGTTAGAATAAAGGCAAGATATTGGCAATGTGGCAGAAGAGAAGTAGGAGGGGGTGACAGGGAAGAACAGAGGGAGAAGCATGGGGGGTATAAGGGAATGGAGGCTGAGAGAGGAAAAGGGAGAGAAAGATGTAACACGAGCAGTGATGTGGGAGCAGCAGCAGGTGAGGAAAGTGGTGCAAGACATGTTTGGCCTGGGAGCAGAGAAGGCAGAATAGAGTGTCTCTGGAGTGTACAAAGAGATTTTGCCTGTGGGAGAGATTCTAACAAACTAAGTTTGGGCTTTTTTTAAGATGTGGAAGAAAAAGTAAGAGATTAGATCTGCTCAGGAAAAGGTCAGCTAGAGATCATCTTTCCTGGGTATATACTATTCTTCATTTCCTGCTTGACTTGAAATTGAATTTCATTTGCTTTCCTCATGTTGAATGAGAGTCAATTCTTTTGTCTTCCTGGAGTGTCTCTATTCCCAGATGCTACCAGAGGCCCAGTGTTTGTGCTCTGCAGTCACACATGCAGCATGCATCCATGTGGCACTCCACAGTGGCAAATGAGTACTGCTGGGGCAAAGAGCTCAACATTTTACAGAAGTGAGAGACAAAACAAGAGTTTTCCTTCATCCTAACGGAGAACTGAGGTCCAGAGATGACAGATAACCTGACCAAGGTCACTCCACAGGTTTGCAGCAGAGATGGGATGTTAGCTGCACATTCTCAGGCTCTTTTAACTCTCAGCTCACACATCTTCAGGAGTTTGGCTAGGAATCTGACAGACTGCTACTTTTAAGAAGCTCAGCAAAAGAAATGCACATTTATTTAATTGGGAAGGCAACTATTGCTTTTTTCTCTCCTTTGATGCATTTTAAGGTGTGCTGGATGTAACAGCTTTGGGCTTTTCAATCCAGCTGCCTGTGGACCATTCCTGGAAAGGAAAACTGCCAAAATGGCTTAAGCATCTCAGGGTGCTGAGCAATTGTAACAGAGACTGCTGTGCTCAGAGCAAAAGCTCAAAGCAGCTTTCTCATAAATCCTGCTTTAAAGCATTGTGTACTAGTTTCTCACTAATATGTGGGAGTGACTACCTAGAAAATAAAATATGAAAGTGAGTCAGAATACAGAAGGGCTAAGCTACAGATTTATGAACTATTGCATTTTCAACCCCAATAGAAATTTATATTTTCTTCTATTGTCTTAAAAAAGTGGGTTTTTTTCCTAATTGGCCAAAGTGGGATTAGAAGCTGTGATGGCTATACACTTTACAAGGCTTTCTGGGAGCTTACAAAATGCAGAATTTTTTTTATGCACATCATCAGTGGAACCTCAAGTCATGCAGCTTCTCTGTGGTGCAAACTAACAGAGAGCTGGAAAAACAGGAACACAAAAGCTTCCACAGGGTTTTTTGTTTTTGGGCAATGGGCCACTTGAGATGGCCCCTGCTCCCCTTGGTCCCATGAAGACATTATTACAACTTTTCAAATTCCCAGAGCACCTTCCACTGTGGGATGTTTCATAGAGTAATGAATGGAGGCTCTGGTTTGTTCCATGGCAATAGGCATCATCATTCCCATTCTGGAGCCCAAAGCAGAGATGTGGAATAAATTGATCTAGATCAAGAAAAGTTAGGAAGAAATCTGACAGAGATTGGCTCCTTGTTTTAGTCTTGTACACAATTCATGGGTGTTCTCCCTTCCACAGGGAGTTGATATCTGTGCATGTCTTATTTCACACAGGCTGTTGAGACAGTCTGACATCCATCAAAAAATCCCTGGTGTCTGCTCAAAAATTTTGGAGTAATTTACATCCATGGCAATAAAAGATATATGCTGTTTATTTAGCAGGGCTCTTTTAATGTGCTGTTTGTTGTTTTGATAGTCTATGTCTTCTTCATATTGTAATCATATTAAAAGAGCATTCTTTTCCTGGAATAAAGAGGTAATGATTCACAAGAGGCATAATTATTCCATGCAGTGCAGGCAGGATGCAGCAGAAAGAGCCATCTTCTTTATGCATAAGAGGCTTTTATTGCAAGTGTTCTACACAGTAATTAAATTCCTTTGAATGAGGAGGCTTGATTGGATTTTCCTTGGTTTATTGGGAGGAGTTTGAAAAGCAAGGTATTTAGCTCAATTGCTATATAATTTTGGCATCTGTTGGAGGTTAGGGGGAAAGGTTCAGAGTATCTGATTCCCATTTCTCTTATGTATTATGTTATCTGAACTCCCTTGAATTCAGTTGGATTACACCCTATCTGTATTTGTATGGGAATCAAGCTCAGAAATTCCTGGCAGAAAGCAGCAGGACACCTGAATGCATGCTGTAAGAATCCAAATCATCCAAGGGAAAAAAGCCTTGCTAGAGGAAAGTTACTTGCAGTCACAAAGGCAAATGCCCAAAAGCGAGGAAATTTCACATTTGCAGTTTTCCTTCAAATTTGATGTTTGCCTTATGGTGAGTTCAGCCTTGGCTCTGAATGGGACAAAACTTTAAAAGAAGCAATAAAATAGAACAATGTAACAAAAACCTGTGCTGTGGCCTGACGCACAAGCCAAGATAATATCATGGCACAACTCCTGAGTATTTGAATTGTTGAGATAAATCATGTTCATTTACCATCTACTACTGTACACATCTGCCAAGTAATGTTGTTTGGTTTTTTTAAGAAAAAGAGTGAAAATGTAAGTAAAAAGGAATACTCTGTTATATAGAGCCTCAACATCTATTAGGAATGGAGTTTGTGTCTTATGGCATAAATTACATCACAAATTCTTCTTGTTACTCAATAAGGCTGCAGAACACACCAGGAGGAGAGTGTTGCTCAGGCCAGGGAGCTGATGTGCGACACCGTGGGGGAAATTTCACCCTGCTCAGATGTCTCTGGAGGGAGAGTGCTCATGATGAGGAAAGTGGCCTTTTCAACAGCTCAGAAAAATATTATGGGGCAATGGAAGGCACTTCCCTAATTTAGGGGCTCCCTGCCTGCCAGGTGTTAACACCCGGTGGGAATCTCTGAAGTGCAGGTTGCCAGCAGGGCTCTGTGAAGGCTGGGATCTCACAGAGGTTTCCAAAGGGTCTGCTTGTATCCCAGCAGTGATACTGGGGCTGGGGGACAGGAGAGCTGGTTTGTAGGGAGAATGGTAGTGGGGAAAAGGAGGAGGAAGACCTGTGGCCATGTTTTGTGAAGACAAAAAAAAGGCAAATAGGAAAGACATAGATATGAGTAAACTGGAGGAGGAAGTCAGTGACACAGATATGGAAGTGTCAGTGACAAACCTGAGCCTAAATGTGAGGGGAAATGGCAAAAAATACCTGTGTGCTGCAAAACCTGCCTCATGCCCGTGTGTTAGACAAGCAAAAGGGAGTGTAAGACATAAGTCTCCAAAATAGGTCTTGAAGTGCAGAATTTGGTTAATTGCCAGAACTCTGAAAAGATGGTATTTTGCTCCTACATAGTGTAAAAATTGCAATGAAGAGGACAGGAACCATCACAGCAATGGTTTGCAGTTGTCTACGATGTTGGCACGTTTGAACCTGAGTCAGATCCAAGTGATTCACACATAACACATAACAAAGAACTGTCCATGAAAAACCTTGGGTGTGCTCATCAGTCATCAAGCTTGTATCCTTGTGGGATACTGGGCCTGATGGATGTCTGCAGCTGAGGATGCTTCTGATTAATTTTGGTAATTGCAGCCAGAATGCTTTGCTTTATTACCTTCACTCCTTCCTACTGGCTGCCAGGCATTTTGAACCTAACAAACTGCCTGTCCTGTTGTCTTCCCCTGTCTCCTTCCTTTCAATCCTCTGGTCTTGGTGTATTTGAGGAGCACCATGAGTCCAATTGGACCTGGGCTAAGTGGCCCAGGATTTTACAGAAAATAATATTGTGAGCCGACACAGATGACTCATATCAAGCCATGGTTTCACTCTTTTGACTCTACTGACTTTGAATGGTTGTTTATTCATTCTCAGCAAGGACCTCTCCTGGGACAGTTGTCTGTACAGAAAGCTGGTAATGGAGTTGCACTTTGTGACCAAAAAAAGAGGGAATTTTGGCTAAACTTTTTTTTTTTTCAAGGGTTGAATTAAAAAGGTTTCTGTTTTGCTGATGTTTGTTTTGTGTCTGGTCTTCCTGAGCAGAGACAGTCATACCTGAGGACTGCCTGGCCGATGCTCCAAGCAGGAAGCCGTACAGCGCGGATCCTGCCGACGCTGCGCTGGGCTCCGCGGGCTCCCTGTACACCGTGCGCCAGAGTCCTGCAGACGGACACCCTGCTGGAGGCTCCTCTTCCTCCTGCAGCCATCGTCCTGCCCACATGGCTTCAGGGGGCTCCTCAGCTACTGGGCTGCGGCACCAGACCTCCAGCCCAACCAGGAATGGCGCCTATCTTGAAGGAAACCACCAAAGAAGTGGTAATGTACCACCTTCCATTTAGCAATGTGTGCTGCTGTGCTGCTGCTGTGCTCTGCAGTCTTAACTCATTCCCAAATTCCCAAGAAAATTGGTAAGGTGGTTCTGTGATGGAATCCATCCAGACCACTCCTGCTTCCATCTAGAAGGGGAAATAATAACCTGTGTAAACACAAAATCAGTCTGTTCCCCATTAAATAAAAAGGTGGAAGTTTTCTAATGCTGTTGTTATGTAAACATATGCATTACACATAACTGTGTGGCAATCACACCTGTTATTATCAGCATTAAAGACACTAATATATAAGGCAATCCTCCCAAAAATTTATACCACCTACAGGCAGGTTCCTGTTATTTGTGTGACACCAGCTGTGTACAAGAGGTGATGCAGAGCAAACCCAAATATTAGTGCCTACCTCAAAGCATTTACCCAGAGGTTTTGCTTCCTAGCTCTGTGCCCCTCCTGCCCCTTTAATTACATACCAAGCCAGATTTTGCTTGAAAAAGACTCCTCAACAAAACATATGTTTTTAAAAATCATTCAGCTTATTGCTTAAGCCTCTTTTATTCTTCAGGAAGCAAAGTCACAAGAAGTTTATATGCAAATTCAAGAAATACTATGGAAACCACTGCATTTGATGATTCTTCTTCCCTTTCTTTGTATTTTTGTTCACTTAACATTTGCTGGGGCAGTTGCTCTACTCTACTACAGTTCCTGGTGGCCACATTTTTTTTTTCATCTTGAAATTACCCAAGTTCATCAGATGGGTTAGCTATTTCACTGAACTTCAGTTAACTTTGTTTGCATTTTCCAAATTCTCAGTCAACAGGTCTTTATCAGTAGTGATGCCAACAGTGTCTTCACCCCTTACTAATTATTCAAACTTCATGTGTGCATTTTTCATTCTGATGACAGATCTAACAAAGGAGTTGAATGTCTCAGCCATTTTAAAGTCATTAATTTTTTTCCCTTCCTCATGTATTAATGGAATCTACTGCCACTCTAGTACTATTTTTTTAAAATCTTGATGTATTTGCAGAAGATTACTGGTTCCCCTAGCCCCTTTGTCTACCATTATCTCAATACTCTGTCTTTTTGCCCTTGCATTTCCCTTGGAAGATTCCATTGATTCTGCATATTCTTGTTTGGAAGCCATTTCAGAGCCTCTTTCTAGTATCCTTTGCTTAATCTTTACTTAATTCTTTCACATTCCTCACCTCCCCAACATCTGTATTATTTCTTGTTCCTGAACTTTCACTATTTAATATTTTAGAACATTATTCTTCTGGAATAGGTATTACAAGTATTTCCCCCTGTGTTTATTTGTTTATCTAGGTTTGCCTTCTTAGATATTCAATACCCACCCAAAACTATCACTGACTTTGCTATTATTTTTACACACTTGCTTCCCTGGTTTAGCTCTGTGTTAGTCTATTATAAAGACCACTGATAAGTGTTTGGTTCTCGTAATTATCTCATTCTTTACTTACAGAGTCAACTTTAATCAAAGCAAAGTGGATAGTACAGAAATACTCTGCAAACAGTTTGTAAAAGTTTGTCACTAGGAACTGGTGGGAACTGGTGGCCTTAGTTACAGAGAAAAGGAAATGAAAAGCCATTTTCTTTCAGATCTTGTTCAGTGCCTCTCAGGCTGGCACCATCAGGTGTTGGGAGAACAAGGGGCTCACTTTGCAGAGAATTCGTTTACCCCTCTCCCACCACTTCTTTACTGCCTCCTAACAGAACTGGGATCCTTTCACCAAGCTTTATAGTTGGCAGCTGTGAGGAGCCAAGATTTAACAATGTTGATAGTTATTTGCCTTAAAAATCTTGATCATTCTGGGATCAGTCATTGTCCCTTTGTAGCACAAATGAAGAGCCAGGGCAGTTCAGAGCAAAGGTCTGTCTAGCCACACATCTTGTCTCCAGCAGGGAACTGCAGCGTGCCCCAAAGAAAGGGACAACTGCAGAGATGGTGGCGCATCCCTCTCTGCCCTCAGGAATTTGTGGCACAAAGAGTGATCACCTCAACCAGAGGTGGTAGATTCATACATAGTAACCCTCCACAGATTTTTTTTCTGCTAGATCACTAGGTGACTTACTGAATACTTTGTGAATTTTCAGAATACACAGAACTTCTGTGCCTAAGAATGTGTTGTGTGGAGAAAACCCTTGGTATCAGGGGACAGAAACTATGTTCAAGGGACTGAAGCTTAAAATCAGAGCTTCTTAAGCTTGTTCAGCTGCATTGCTTTCCGTTTTTGTTTTAGACTTTGAATGTCACTGTTTCCCAGTCTTGGCCAATGTTTTGTGAAACCTCTACGTAGTGCCAAGCAGGAAGCTAAAATTCAGGAGACACCTCCATCTCTCTTTTCGTGACTTCCCAGAAAATCTGCAGTCTTTACAAAATAGAAGACTGAAATAGGGCTCATGTTTTTTTCCAGAACTAGATCAACAAAAAAGTCATCGAGTGGTCATGCAACAGGCTTTACAGGTTCCTGTATTTCTCTGGCTTAAAACCACTAAAAGCACTTTGAGGAGCAAAGAGGGAGAGAATAGTTTTGAACCAGGCATCCATGACATGAGTGCCTGTGAAGCAGTCACAATTGACTTGAAACTGCTATATATACTACCTGGGGTTAACAGAACTCATCCCAAAACAGCTTAATAATTTTTATGTGACAGTCATTTGACACTTGCATAGCCTAGCTCCTCTGAGGTCTCTGGGTCATTTGGCCAGCTCTACACTAAAGGCTTCCTAAAACAGAAATGCATGTAGTGAACATCATTAAAATGGTTTCGGATTCATCTTTGTTGTTGAGGTTTTCCTAATTTTTAGGCATTTATTAGTCCTGATATCACCCACTGTAGATTAGGGTCTACCATGGGTGATAGAGTAGAGGTAGGGTGTAGGGTTTGCCTACATGCAAACCCATACAGGGTTTGCTGCCAAGGTCCCTAACAATCTTTGAATGTGTTTTTCTTCTTTCTAGGCATAATTTATATGTTGCTGAATCATAAGTAAAGAAAGATGAGTAAGTGGAGCATGTCTGTCTCTGTCCTTATCCTCTTCAGCTTGTATACTTATGAGGCAGAGACAGGCTCATTAAAAAGAGGAAGAATTTATCTCTGAAACCTCAAACCAATCCTGTTTATTTATGGATAGTTTTGAAAAACAGCTTGCCTTATTTATCATGGTGGGCAAATATCATGGAAAAAGCCATAATCATAAACCATATCTCAGTGCATAGCAGAACATGTCTTTCAAGTGGAATGGATGAGATTAAACCTCAAAGCTCTCATTAATGCGATCGGAAGCTTGATGCCTAATTCTCCTTGATTATGCTAAAAAATTCTGTAAAAAAGATGTAAAAAAAAAATCTCATTTCAGAAAGCCAGTTGGGGCTGCAAACAGATAAACATGCACTTCCCTGTCATCATTTGCCAAATTGAAGCTTTTAAATTGGGGAAGGAATGGTCAAGGACATCATAAACCTTTCAAAGCTTGCTTACATAACAGACAAAGCCTTTATCCCAAGTATGAAGAATTGTGTATTCAACCACAATATAATAACCTTAACCTCACCCTGTAGCTTGTTATTTTTATGGAGATTTTATTATCCAGTATTAGCAGTTAATTATTTTCACCTGAGGGTCTTTGTTAAAGGGGCAGTCCTGCTTATTAGTACACATACTTTCTGAAAACATCTGGGGGCATGGGAGTTGAAATTTCTCTTTTTCCAGAATAATGCTGCAAGCAGCTCACTGGGGGCAGATCCAGTACTGCCCCAAGGCAAAGGAGCTGCTGATGGCATTGTGAGCCTCAGCACCGTATTCAGCAAATACAGCCTGCCTGCTAATTTTTGAGGACATTTCAGTCTGAAAGCAGGCTGCCTTTTTGTTTCACCTACAAAAGGGAGGCAAAGCAAGAAAAGCCCGGATAAATATTTGATATCCGCGTCCCGTGCAGGTGGACGCTGGCTGCTCCTGGCGATGCTGCATCCCGGCGCGGTGCTGCCCGCGGGAGCGGCTGCCGCCCCGTGGGACAGGGACTTGCTGGGACACCTTGCAAGGCGAGGACACCAGGCAGGTGGTGCCCGACAGGTCCTGCCAGCGCCGGCCAGCGCAAGCAGGTGTGCTGAGCCTGGCCTTCTTTGCAGAGCTCTCTGCTGATCGTGGCCAGTCAACACCCTGCCCTGCCCCAAACAGCCTGCAGTTGTGTTCTCCCAGTCCCCTGCTAGTCTGATGCATCTCTTCTTCTCCTGCTTGGTGTGCCCTAGATTTTTAGAAAAGTATCTTAAAGCCTTCCTCCTTTCCTTGTTTGTAGTGGAGGGTGGTTTGTTTTTTAAAATAATTCCCATTTCTCTGCACCTTTGAGGGTCTGCTACTTCTGCTTAGTTTCAGTAGATCTGCTACTCCTTATTATCTGCTCCAGTGCAATCAGAGAGAACCTTTTAAAATTTCATTCCCACCCCCTTCCCCTGAGGCAAAGAAATCATTTAGGCCTGCAGCAATATTAAAGTTCATCTGTCACTCCCTTTCCACTCTTATCTATCAATGACTGTATTCCCTCTGGGCTCTGTTTGTTTGCCAAGAACATATTTAGGGAGTCTGTTATTTGTCTTTCCTTCTTTTGCAGGTTTAACTCCATTTTAGCATTTTATTTCCTTGTCATGCCTCTGCAGCCATTTGGCTGTTGGCTCCGTCTCCATTCTCCTTCTCAGGAGGGTCCAGAGATGAGTGGCAGAGAAAAGCGTGGGGTGAAAACTCAGACTGAGCCAGGCCACCTCTTTCTCCCAGCTTCACTCAACTTTTGCCACTGACCTGGTAGTTCCAGCTGTTTCTGTGTGGGCAATGGTCTTGACTGGGATGCCTGGAGACATTCCCCTGCAGAGGAACCTCTTCACTGTCCTTCCCCAATATCGTTTGAGGCAGGAGGGGAAAGTGCTTCCCTCTGATTACCTAAATTTCCATATCTCATTCCATTAATTTGACAAATTTTTGCCACCTGTCAAAAACAGGAAATTGGATTTGACCTAGATTATGATCTCTAAAAATAATTATTGGTCGCAAGCACTCCCATCTCTTTGTAATCTGAGTATTCATTATCATCTTGATTAATTCTGATGACAGGATGGCATAGGATACCCAGGAGACATGAGACTTCCTCATTTATCTAATGCTTAGGTTAAGTGTGAATACCTTCAGATATGAAAAGAATGTATAGCACTTGCCCTGACACCATCAAACACTTTTGTGCTTCATATAATCTTTCACCAAAGTGATGCTATTGAAAGAAACCCCGTGCCTTTGTGTAGACATGAAATGATCTATTTTCTTTTGTAAATTGAGAAATTACACTCAGATGTGTAAACTACAAAATTAAAAAGCCAAATAAATTAATCAGAAAAATAAATTATAAAATATATGGAAAACCAGATTGTTTCCAGACTCATCAGCTAAAACCTGACATTTTGCTGCAAACTGGGGGTTTCTCAGTTTTATTAATAACATTTAAAGGTAGCTTCTTTCACACAAGTAAATTAACACACCTTAATTCATGAAAAAGCAGCAAAGAATCCAAAACTTGATACTAGGTAGGTACATAAAGTATTTTAAGAATTAGTATTGACACATAATGGTTGTTTGTATATTCTGATATTATGCTATCCCTCTGGCATGGATTTGAAAGGGTTATCTTCACCTGCTAGGGTCTGGAAGAGTTCTAGCCATGCAGTCTCTTTAGAAAGGTCATTTGTCTTTCAGAAATCACATTTATGCTATTGATTGCTAGATTGCAAAGGAGTGAATAGACTCCCCCTGTCATTTCAACCTTTTCTTCTCATCCCCCTTCCTTTTATTACAGATACTTCCAATACCTGTGAAGGCTCCCAGCTGCACTTGGGGCTCTCTGCTCCCCTTTGCCCTTTCCTGGGCAGGTTGCAGGCAAGAGTCAGTGGGCTGCAGGCTGCCCTTTCTGTTCCTGGTGTAAATCCCAGGCTAAGTCCTCTGGGCTTTCCTTACATTTATACAAATTAAAGGGAAAAAATACTCTCCTCAATAGTGGCACATTTACCCTGACCACGTTGTGGCAGTAGCAGAGAAACTTCTGCAGTCTTTTTTTCACAGCCAAACCTTTCTCTCCTCCCCCTATTTTCTGACTAATTTGCTAAAGCCTGGTCTTTTTCCTGACCTTAGGTTTGAGGTGATGGAGTGCCCAATGCCTCCACACATCAGCTGTCATCCAAACCATCGACTGACCATGAAGGGGAGAAATACCCCTGTGCCTCCAAGACAAGTCCCAGTTCTCCCACTTGTCCCTGACAGAGTTCCTCATTGTTACTGATGATCCAGGGGTTGGCCAAGACTACCCTGTTTGTTGTTTTGCACTCTCTGTCTTCATTGTTTCATGCCAAAGGCTCCAGATGGTGTCTGTACCATTGTGTATTGCATTTATTCTGTGAGCAGAGCCCAGGGTCACCTGAGTCCATACAAACACCAGTCCTTGCTGTCTAATTAAAAGGACCTGCGGCTGTTCCTTGTCCTTTGTATCCAGAACAGTGACTTAGCAAATGAGAGTGCAATTATCATGATATTTACATCTCATCTCATTATGAAAGCCATCAACCAGATTTGCACATTCATAGCACTGCTGCTTTCTGGAGTTCATTCTGAGTAACTGCAAATACACCTCGTTACATTATACTGTAAGATGAGCATGGTGGCAAGGGAAAAAGGACAAATATGCACATAAACCCATTATTGGGTGTATATGGGCAGAGTCTCAGCTAATATAAATCACCAGAGTGCTATTGAAGTCAATGGAAAGACAATCTACACAAGTCCCAAACCCACATTTACTCACATGCATTAGGATTGAGTTTGGAGTCATGCATGGAGATTATCACATGTCTCATCTGTCTTTGTAAGCTCAGTGTTTCTCTGGAGAGCTCATCCCTTCTCTCCTCAGCAGTTGGGATTGCCTTTTGGCTACCTGGGGCATTTCCAGGCTCTAGTTTAGGTGTCTGTGATCTCCCTCTACACACACTCTTCTGTGTGATTTCTGGTATTCTGCAGCATGTACTTGCTTTCCATTTGCAATTCTCTCATTAAAAACTGGGCTTTGACAGAAAGAGATGAGCAGATGTGAGCAAGTAACATTTAATGCATCTGTGTGCTGCTGCCTACTAATGCAAAGTTTGCTTGGTGAGGATATAAACAAATGGAAACAGCTTTCCTATAGCCTAGCATAATATAGTTCTGGTTGTAAGAAGCAGGATAAGAGGGGGTACAAATTATATTCAGGTGGAGATTGAGATTTATAATTCTGCAGAGACTAAGAATAAAAACATAAATGCACTTTCATTCCAAT
The DNA here is from genome assembly GCF_028551555.1 of Melozone crissalis. Classification (NCBI taxonomy): domain Eukaryota; kingdom Metazoa; phylum Chordata; class Aves; order Passeriformes; family Passerellidae; genus Melozone; species Melozone crissalis. The sequence goes on from NW_026535805.1 coordinate 52,063,659, forward strand.
GTGCCTTTATTCACTTGATTTAAAGCTACAGCAAGTTGAAGTCGCCTTAAATCATCGAGCGGTTATACCATTAAAAAGTCACATGTGCAATGTTCATCTTCACATGTTTTACTAACTTCCCAAATTGGCATTCACTGGGGACCATCAGCTCTGTGAGGGTCTAAGATTAGGAAGATACGGACTGAAACCTTCGGCTAAGCTCTAAAAGAAGTATGAATATCTGAATGCAAATTAAAAACCGTGTTTGCTAAATTCTGATTTTATCCTCTAGCCTTCACATTCAATGGCAAACTCCTTTGTTTAGTGCTGAAGAACTTTTCTCTCCAGGTGTGAGTGTAGTGTCTTCTTGAGCCAAGATCCCTACAGCGGCAGATCAGACAGCAGGGGCAGCTTGGTTTAAGAGCCTGGCAGCTGGCACATTTTTCCTTCTCCAGCAGGGACCGAAGGGTTTCATTATTTTTAACACACTTCACCAGCTGGGATCATATCTTCCAATAAGCAATCAGATTGGAAACTCCTGCAAGTCCCCTTTTTCCTCTATGCCACCATCTCAGGCCAGTACTTACACTCAGAGATCCAATGTCCAGGGCTGCAGTGAGGCTGCCAAAGCCCTGCACACTCACAATCCCAAAGTGAGGAAACCTCTGCATGCCATTGTAATGCTGCTGTGGGCTTTTTGTACCGTAGCCTCAAGTCCTTCACCTGAACGACAAGATGCAGCTCGGCCATCAAGCAAGAATCCTTTGACCTGGACGGTGGAGGATGTGGTGTGGTTTGTGAAGGATGCAGACCCTCAAGCTTTAGGCCCTCATGTGGAGCTCTTCAGAAAACACGTATGTAGAAGGCTACTGTTACCACCTCTAGGTAATTTAAGTCACAAGAGACAGCCAGCACATGTCACACACAGCCCCTCAGCTGCCTAGGGCTTCCTCAACCAGGTTGAATGCAGGGCCTGGCCAGGAGTTCAGCACCTCTGGAGGGTTTGGGCTGAAGAAATTTCACTTATCCTTTGACATGGTCGTTAAACGCCAGGACGGGCTAGATCATTGTAGGTGCCTTCCAACTGAAACAGTTCCATTCCATTCCATTCCACTCTATTTTGTGCTATATTATGCTACTCTATTCATTTATACTTCAATGGGGAAACCATAACAGTGTCTTTAGAAAATGCTCACTGTTTATTCCCAGCTACTTCAGCATAAATTGTTTCTATGCCAAGCCTTAGAGAAAGCACTGAGGATCTGGTGCTCATTTTTCATTGTCAGATTGGCACAAAAAAGCCTCGTTTCAATGACAATTTTTTTCTCAGGATATATATGATTCTTCTCTGAAGAGCATTTTTTATGTGTCTCTAGATATTTAGCAGAAGAAACCCAAAACAGCCAATATTTTAATCTTTTCCCCCTCAGTATTATGTAACTACATAACCAAATTTAACATACCTGCTGACTCTCTAGAGGATATGATAGTTGCTTTTGTGAGGATAACCTCCAGTGACGGAAATTTTATTATCCTTAATTAATAAAGGGGAGACTTGCCTGATCTGGAGTTTCTTGTTCTGCTGCTGTATATGGACTTGACACCAATGTATCTATTAGCATTTTTTGCCTTCCCCATCTCTCCTTAATCAATTCAGTCTGGCTATGAAAAATGGATTTTACCCTAGAAGTGACTTGTTTGTGTTTGGCTGGGGGTCATAAGTTTTCATGTAAGTGCCTGGACCTAGGTCTGAATGAGAATTGCTCCCCAGCCTTTAGTGCTGACCAGCCCACCCAGTGCTGCAGAGACAACAAGAGGGCTTGATCATTCCTTGAGCCTGTGCCAGCAGAGACAAGTGGGGCTGTGGAGTTGCAGATGAGAGCTGAGGGATGAGAGCTGAGGGAGGTAAATGCACTTCCAGCTACACTCTGCCTCCAGGGCTTCCAGATACAGGAGAGAAGGTGGCTGAGGGGCAGCTGAAAATGAAGGTGACCAGAGGTCCTGGTGTCTGCTCCCCCTAGGAAGGTATTGGGGCCATCTGCCATTCTGTAGACAGGTCTGTGGGATGAGAACAGCAGCAGGCACAGCAGTGTAGGGCCGAATGTGCAGGTACAGGTTAGGTGCTGGCCTGCTTTTCCTGCCTTCTGCCTTATAAGCTGAAAATGAAAGCATGGCCTATATTGGTCACGTGGGCAACCAGGCAGATAAACAAGCCACCTTCAGACTTGAAGGAACTTGCTATAAAATGAGTTTCTGACAATATCAGAAGGGGCTGTGCATCAAGAGAAAATCTTCATGCAAGGGAGTGAGAATTTACATGGTCTGAGGCATACAGGTATATTCCAAAGGGAAAACCCCCAACTTTTAAAGTTTTTATTGTTAATATGGAGAGTGCAAAAGCACTAATTTTGTCGAGTTCCCATTTGTAGCAAAGTGAGCTTTTATGTAGCAGCAGGGCCTGGGAACGCTCCAGGCAGTCATGGGCCAGCTGCACTGGAGAATGCCGTGATACTGCAGCTGCTCTGCGACCAAAGAGATCAAGCTAAATTGCCACTAAAGACTGTCCCTGTCATCCTTTGTTGCACACCCAGCACCCATGGGCTCTACTTATCATTGGTTTCCTTGTAAAATATGCCATAGGTGTGAGAACCTGCGTATGATTGCCACACAACTCAATTCAATTACACCTTTGAGTTATATATATCCCTGCAATTTTTCAGCCTTCAAACCTCATCTGGATTAGCACAAAGACCCCAGGGGTGAGAGACAAGTGATTAGTCCATTAACCTCAGCCATATCTTCCTGTATGTTCAATCTTTCCATGGAGCAGGTGCATAATTTACTTAGAAGGACTTACTGTCATTGACAAGGCCCAGCTATCACCCGAAATAGTTGCTTTGGCAGTCAGCTCATCTGAGCTGGGAGAGAGAGGCTGCTGGGACCAGCAGGAAGAAAACAGCTGGAGAATGTATCCTGAACGTGGGCAGTGTGCTTCCCTACTGCTCTACCCGGCCATTTGGGTGTCGACCTCAGTCCTCAGAGCCAGCTCTTCCAGCCTACAGCCCACATCCTTCACTGCCCCAAAAGGTGCTGCAGGATGTCCTGGCTCTGTCTGCTCTTCCCACCAGGAGCACAAGCTTTGCTTCTTGGAAGACACCTGAGGAGCTCTGTCACAGGTGGCTCCTGAGAGTGTCCACTAAAAGACTGAGAAATTTCCAGCACCTCCCATCGACTGTTCCCTGCTCTGTCAGCAGGGCTGTGTGCCAAGGACAGCCGAGCTCATCACTGATGGAGCTCTTGGGCTCACGGAAGGGAGCCCCAGCCCTGGCCAGGGACCTTGCAGCAGCACCGTGTGAGATCCCATGGAGATTCCATCAGCAGGAAAGACTTGGCAGAAAGATAGGGGGAAAGGAAATGGAGGAGGGGAAAGGCAGCCCTGATGGCACTGAATGTTACCAGTTCCAGACCTGGTTCAAAATCTGCTGGGGCTAATGTACATGTGGGAACCACGTTATCAAAGTCTTCTTTCTTAAAATTATTTTTAAAAGGGCTGACACAGTAATACTGTAAAGAAGTCAAGCCAAGAACCTGCACAGGGAAATGGCTAATATGGGCTATTTAATTGGATATGAATGCTCCCTCTGGCATACTATTGTCATGGAGTTTAATCTTGACCCCTACACAGTAATAATAATGGAAATAATAAAATGCTGAACTCAACATTTAGAAGCAGCTGCCTCCACACCTGACCCTTGACAGTGTTTTTACCCTATGGCACCACAGTTAAAGGAGTTCTTATTTTATTTCTTATGCAAATAGTAATTATGTGTAACACTTATTCTCACTTTACATTAGCTTCCTTAAAATAATGGCAAGGAGAGCGGGGAGGTGGAGAGAGTTTCTATTATGGATAGAGTGGGGGTTGCAAAATGAGGAGCATTAATTGATTGAGTTAATCAGAAAGTGACCTTAACTGCTCATCAGATAAATCACCTAGTGAATGGAATAATAATGATCAGGGCAAATTAGGATCCATAGCATTGCTTAATAAGTAGGCAATGGATCACAGTGGAAAGATCTAGCCATCAAAACCTTAGAACACAGTGTAGACAGTGTTGGTGTGTGTGTATCTGTGTATGTGTTTGCACACACACATAGCACTTGTGATGTTTTAGCTCTGACACTCCAAGTGTGTAAATGTGCTGGAAGCTGTGGGAATAGGCAGTATTTTTTGGCAGATCCACTGATAGACTCAGGATAAAACAGACAGGCTTTGGGTCCAAGGAAGAACAGTATAGCTGAAAGCATGGGTCTACAGCCCATAGTAAAGGAGAGTCTGTTTCACTGTGGGTTCAGGCTTCTTTTGCAGTAGTACTTCATAATTTCAAAAGGTTTTAAAGCCAACAGTTCTGGGATAAACAGCTGAGCTTGGCGGCAATTTACTCCATTTACATGAGAGTTAAATTAAAATCTAGCAAATTTAATAATAAATGCAATTAAATAAGCAAGTTATTGCTCTCTTGAATCTGAGAAAAAACCATATATATATATATATATATATATATATATATATATGTGCGCACATGCATATATACCATACACTTGCAACACTGGGTATAATTGTACTGGGCATATGTGAAACCCACAAACAGCTGGGGACAAAACTGAAACTGAGATCCAGAGGTGTTCTCTTAGCAGTTTAATATGATTACATCCTTTGCTGTCTCCATCATTCATGCCTTTCTCTCAAGGCTGACTGGCTTTTCTCAGAATTGCACTTAGAGCAGCACTGATTTTAAAAAATTCTACTTTTAATTGCAAAATAAATTGGAAACCTAAACTAATCTTATAGTTCCTTGAAGAATAAAAAGTAATATTTAATTAAACCTTCCTTCATGGCTTTCTCCTATCACATCTCAGATTTCAATTTTTTTAATGAAATTTCAAAATGCATGACATTTCAGGTAGTTCTACCCTAAATGACACGCTGTTTTTAATTCACCTTGTTTAATGTGTCAGGACACAGCACTTAAATGGGGGTTAACACATTTTGATTCTCTTCCTCTCTTTGAAACCAGGAAATTGATGGCAATGCTTTGTTACTGCTGAAAAGCGACATGATCATGAAATACCTGGGGCTGAAATTGGGACCAGCACTGAAACTCTGTTACCACATTGATAAGCTCAAGCAAGCCAAGTTCTAATAATTTCTTGAACAACAGAATCTGAGCTAAATCTAGATGGAAGACTAAAGGTAACGTTGCCTTACAGAAATGCATTCATTTGCAGATTGCTTTTCCTTCTTTTTTATCAAAGACTTTGTCTTTTTTAACATTTGTGTGTTATCACCTTTTTTTAATCCAGTGGGATCTTTTTGGGCTGCTTTGTGTTAATAATTTGCCAAAAAGTATATAATTACAATAATTATTTTGTATCATTAATATTATTATGATTATAGTAAGTCCTATTTTTGTAACCAGAAGTGGGAAATCAAAACCAAACACAGCTGCAGCATATGCATAGGACTGCTAGAAGACAAACCAAGAGTCCCTCGCTTGTCGCTTCTGAGGAGTAATCGCTGACCTGCATTGCCTGGGCACCATGCTCTACCCTAAACAGGGCTGGAAAAGTGCAGCCTTTGGTCACCTTTTGTCTGATGGAAACTGCCCCGTGTCTTGCACTATCCGCAAAACTTGAATTATTCACTTAAAAAGAAACAAGAACAAAGAAAAGGGGGGGAGAAAAAAGAAGAAGAAGAAATACTTTTAGAAAGAGGGAGGGGAAGGCTTTTCCCCCAGCCGAAGAACTTTATCCCGCTAGAGGGAGCAGCCCTAGCAGGCTTGAGCTCTGATGCTGCGGTGCTCTGAGTCTGACGGGCTTTGACCGTCGGGACTCCTGTCGAGCCCGTCCGTAAACACCGCCCAGGAATCGCGGGCTCCCAGCGGGATGCTCCCGCCGCCGTTTGCAGATAATCCATCCAAGAGGAGCCCGAACGCAGGGAGTGTTTGTGGCAGGATGTTTCCTGTCCCCCCGAGGGGGGGTGGGGAGGCAGGGAGGATGGATGGGTGGATGGATGGATGGATGGATGGATGGATGGATGGATGGACGGACGGACGGACGGACGGACGGACGGGTGGATGGATGGATGGATGGATGGATGGATGGATGGATGGATGGATGGATGGCTCCCACGGTGTCTGGCGCACACATCTGTCAGCTCCGCTCCCCGAGCCGCCTGTCTGCCACACACTCTGTGCCACTCCAGGAGAAATCTGAATTCCTGCGCTTGTCTTTGTTTGCATCTTTAAAAAACAAGGAAGCTGGGTGTGATTCTTCCTGCTGTGCACTTTGCACAGGCCCAGGACAAATGCTGTAGGGTTGGTTCCTGACTATGCTGTGGCTTTCAGTACAGACAGATGTGTTGGACTTTCTCAAGTGAGTTAAAAATTCACTTCTGCCTCTTATACAAATCTAAAAGGTGCTTATTGACACTCCATGTAACTGAGGGGGACAAAACAGGTCTCAGGCTGAGGAATGTGTATGAATCTGTGGAATGAGTATGTCCTTGCTTTCATCCACAAAGGATGACTATGAAGGGACACATCCATACAGCTCAAACCCCTAGTGCATGACAGGAGAGGTAGCAAGTGTTTGTAAGTCATGCAGGTGATTTTAGAGCTTGTTAGCTCAACTTCACTGAGAAACAGGGTCCTGATAGTATGCAAGATTGTTTGACCCTGTTTATGTAGAAAAGAATGTTTCCAAAAATACCTCATGAAATAAAATTCAACTTGATGCATGTTGCTAGAGTAGAACTCCTACAAAAAGATACCCGTTCAAAGGTGTGCTCCTGGACATCCTTAAAAGTAGGAGAAACCAAATCCTACAAGACTTTCACTAAACTCCTGGGGACTGGTCTCCTAATTCAAAAAACTTGTCATGAATTTGCAGGATTGGATCTCTACAGGACTGACCAGCTTTCAGCAAATCCTCTCTGCATGCTGAAATACCCTAAATAGGAATAGCTGAGGAACTGTGTTAAATGAAAAGTCATATATGTCATTGAGTGACGTAATATAGGGAACCCTAAACGTGCCAATGCTTGTAATACAGCACCCATCTACATCATTTTGTGTCTGTGGTATAAAGAATGGAAATCTCTATGGTCAGCTGTCTGATTGAGGCAGAGGTGACATTCCATCAACAGCAAACCTGTACAGATAATTTTTTGCTCTTACATTCCCAAAACATGTAAAAATCTTGCTGTATTAGTAACATCTTCTTCAGAGAGTCCTCAAACAATCTTTTTTTCCCCTCATAATTACAAATTTAGGTAACCTCTCTCCATTTCTCAAAATGGGATTTTAATTCTTTCACTTAAAACCCCACCTTGCTGTAATGTATCAGTAATCAGAGCTGGTTAGACTTTATCAGATGGCTTCAATGCTGGAAAATCCCACTTTGTCAAAATCAAAACTCTTCATAAAAGCATGTCACTTTCTAACATTAAATTCTATTTAACTGAAACTACAGCTTTCAGTAGTGTCAAAACATCATTTTGACATTTTGGAAGTGGAACATTTTTGTTCCAAGAATATTTTTGCATTTGATTGTGTTTTCCTGGAGGATCTGTAGCTTCACATTTTGTTCTGAGAGTGAGGGGGGAAAACCACAGCCCACAGCTAGATTTTCCTCATCAAGAAGCCTTCTGATTCTGTTCTGTGTCTCACCCCTGTTCTGTGTCTCACCCCTTCCCTCCACTCCCTGCCCCTACTCTGGATGTTACAGATGAGGGGGCTGACCATACCAACACAGTGTGAAGAGACTCCGTGGTGGAAATGATGTTCATGCACATGATTTAACATGCTGAGATGGTTTTCATGTATGCACCTGACACACACAGTCAGTGGTGCCATCTCGTTTGCTATCACACCTGTAGATACATCAAGGACCGTCCAGGCCATGATATTTAATGTTCTGTTTTTCACAGGGGAGGCAGTTAGTGGAGTCCTTTTACATGCAAGTAATGCTCATGACAAAATTTCCTCATTGCATGACGTTGTTTTGTTTTATTTCACTTGAGAGGCAATTAGGAGACAAACATTATTGCAATCGCTGTAATATAGAAATTGTACCTAATTTTTATCTTTCAAATCTTGTCAGAGAAGGTAATTAAGCAGCTCTGCTGTGCTGAGGGGGTCAGGCTGTCTCCTCAGAACAGGCACTAAAGAACGAGAGTATGCATGTCAGCTGCTTCTCCACTGGCTGCTGCTTTAAACTTTGCCTGTAGAACTTACTTTGCTTGCTATTCCTTTCACAGCTCTCCCTTCAGACTTTAGCCAGCCAGTTGTATTTTTTAACTGTTCCTTACAGGTGGGTGGATGTGTGATACCTTTAAAAGCAACACATGTGCCTCTTTTCTTCTTCTAAGCACTTGTATTTGGATCAAAAGGCACTTTGGTTGCTCCAGGCAGTTTCAATTCTTTGTAAGCTTTCACTTTATTGTTTTCCTTAAAAAAGCAAGCAGTTGAAGTCCAAGGACTTGGGGACCATTCCTCCCGTGCTTGAGTGGTGGTTACAGGATATTGGGAGCACAGAGCCAGTGCTCCCTGGCACACCATCTTCTTGGATCTACCGTGGCTGACCAGCTCAGCCCCAGCTGCCAGAACTGGCCAGCCTCGCTGCTTCCCATCCACCTGCCTCTTCTCTCGCACCAGCAAATGCCTCCCTCCCAGCCAGACCTAATTGCATTTCAAGAAATGCCTCTGGGAATGCCTCCACCTCTCTGAGCCCACTGCCTTGCTTGGCAGGCAGAGGAGAGCAGCAGCCTTTGCAGCGTCAGCAGCTTTGCTCAGCGTGATTCATGCAGGCAGGCACCCTTGGGACGGGCATGTAAAGCATCACTCTGGGCTGTTATTGGCCTTAAACTGATGGCTGGATTTCTATAGCTTGTCAGCAGTCTTCATGAGTTACACTTCGAGCCTTTGTAAAGAATGGATGGCTGTGAGAGATTAAATGGAACATTATTAGCAAAACCAGCAATAATTAGTACAACAACAAGAAAATGGCTGATAAAGTTTTTGTGTGGGAAGAATGCCGCTGTTGGATCAGCAGCAGGAGCACCCATCCTCCTCCTCTGAAGCCTGGTCCTGGCTGCAGCAGCCCTGGGAGACCATTCCTCTTGCCCTGGCACAGCCACCCCATGGCTCATTCCTGCCCATGGATGCAGCACCCCCATCACTGGCTGCACTGTTAGGGGGCTGAGCAATCTCAGGGAGGAGTCTGTCAGCTCTTACTGCCCCAAAACATACCCAAAACTCTCAGTTAATTAGTTAGTGCCTTCTTTATTTGCCTGCCTACTCTTTCCATTTGAATAGCTTTTGTCTGAAAGAAAGACACCACGAGGGAGATCCCCCAGGTCCTTCAAGCAGCCTGTGAATGACCCCTCAGCTCACCCCATAGAGGAGCATCTCCAGGGTCAGACATCTGCCTGGGTACAGCTGATCCTCCCTCTGCACCAGAAAGGGAGGCAAGAATTAAATGCCCCCTTTTTATTAATTAAAATTAAATGCTTTTCAGGTCCTTCCCCTCTCCGACCTACAGCCTCCTTCCACAGAGCCAGAGTTCTCCCTCACTTCTTCCCAAAGCAGCAAGGAGGGAGACAGGGGAGGTGCCTGAAAGGACTGCCTTCTGCTGGCTGATCCAGCAAGGCAGCAAGCATGAAAGGACCAAAATCAGCTGCTCCCCTGGTTTGAAACTGGTTTGGCTGGAGAGAGGGGTCATGCCCAGGGATTTGGTCTGGGGGATTTTCCTTTCAGATACATGCAGGTTACACCCCAATGTTTCAGTCAGCACCTTCAGTCATTGCACATTCAGTCTGTTGCAGTGTGGATTTTGTCCCCAAATCCACCTTCTTGAGCTTGTGTTAGGGAACTGCTCTGCTGGCACAGGCTGCTTCCACATGAGCAGGCTTGGGGTTGCTAGGGAAGAAAGTCATAACAAGCACATTGAAGGTAAAAATTCAGGGAAACAGCAGGTCAGCAAGATCCTCCTTCCCTTTCCAGGCACTTCTGTGGGCAGAACTTTACTCAGCAGCTCCACTGTGGGGCAGAATGTGCTGATTTTTGGCTGAGGTAAAGTTAAAACACACCCACACACCTTCCCACTGGCAACTGGGTCATATGGAGCTATAGGGATTTTCCTCCTTTCCAGAATATGGCCCTAAATTCACACATTTTTACCAGAGAAGGCAAACATGTAGCTGCACACACTGCCTCTGATGCCTTGAAGGAGTTGCATGCTGTTCTCCAATCCATGCTTCCTTCATGGACAATTGGAATTCGATTCCCTTGGAAATCTAAAATTTTCCTTGAGAAAGAATCACTTTTATTCACTGCCATGAGTTAAATATCATGGAAACATGACTGCTAACAATTTGCTTCACATAATTTGTACTAATGCTAATAAGCAACAGCTGCAACACTTCCTGTTGTAAATTCTTTTGTGGTTGCAGCAGAATTATCACATCTGTACTTCACAAATCCGATAGACTCGAGCACAGCTCGCTCATTCTGGCCCCAGCTCCAGCAAATCCCTGTGCCTCAGAAGTGCAGCTACAGAAAGATGTATTTACAGTCTCTGTCTCCCTTCGTTCCCAAAGCCTCTGCTCCCCACCAGGTACCTGGAGCAAGAGGGGTTGGGGCTGGGGGGGATGTGGCAGCCTGGGGGTCAGCCAGTGCGTGCATGGTGTGGTTGGAGCAGATTGCTTTCAGCAAAGATGTCGTTGACCAGCCAGGTTTACTGCAGTTCAAGCAGACAGGTTTTGGTCAGAGGCTAAGCACAGGAGAAAAGTGATTTATTAAAGAAAAAGAAAGAAATATGAGTGTGCAATACCCTGCCACCATAAGACTTAAGCTGAAACCCAAGAATCCTTCAACTGTAATCTAAAGAAAAATGTTTCCCTCACTCAAGACTCTAAATAAAGCATGTTAGGCCAAACCCAGGTCCCACTGAGGTCTGCAAAAGTTTTTCTATTGAATTCATAAGACTGGGGCTTGGCTCACAAAGCAGGTCAAGCTTCAGCCATATTCCATAGTAACCAGAGCCTAACAAGCTATTCCATCCTCTCTTACAAAGAGCAGAGACCGCTGCTGGCCAGCCCCCTCTCCCCAGGAGAGCTGCTAGCTCACTGGAACAGAGTTCTTCCAGCTGCACCTCTACCTGACCCCAACACCTTCTCCTGTTAGCTTTGCATTTTAGCTATGAGTATCATGGAAGGTGGTTTGGGTTTTCCACTTTGGAGCAAACCAAAGCCCATGCCCTGAGGATTTCAGCTGTGCCACTGGGCAGAAACTTGCACTGATCCGAACATGACTGTACTGGGAGATTTCCACATGTTCCTGAGGCAAAGGCTGAGGTGGAATTTAAAAATAAAACTTTTCAAAATGAGTCTCAGTGACCCACAACTTTTGGCTCCTTCAGCATCCACCACACTTCATCATACTTCAAATGGTCAAGTCTCTTGGTAGTGCCATAATCGGACGGGAATAGCTCAAAGAGCTTCAGAAGAGACTCCATCTCTGACTACAGAGTCTTGCTCCTCTTGTTCCATGGGCAGCTGCCAAAAAGCAGTGTTTGGGGAGAATGTGTGTCTGTGGGTTGCTCAGAGAGGCTTGCCTGGCTGCACAGACAGGCTGTGAAGTGAGTGAAATAATGGAAGGACAGAGCATTGGAAGGACAGAGCAATAGAAGGACAGGAAGGAGGGGCTTTTAAAAATGGGAAAGCCCCCGGCTTCCCTGGGGTTCCCAGGGAGTTTGTGCCCTGTCTCCAGGCAGCCCTGTCTGTACTGAACTTGCCCTGCATAGCGCAGCATGTCTTTATTACCCAGTGTCTTCCCTTGGTGTTGTATAAAAGTGAGATCATGCTGCCCTTTGAGAGTGCAACCAACTCTATTTTGTCAGACATCTCTAAAAGAATGAAGAGTAGCAAAAATCTGAAGTCCAAGTGGTACAGGAATGAGGACATTTCAGGGTGGAGCAGTTTCACAGGTTTCAGTGTCTTCCAGCTGAAATGTAGAAGGAGAGAAAAATAACTTCTGAATTGAAGGGAATACAAGCTAGTGAAAGACTAGTGATTAATATCATCCCTCACTTTGATGGTTTCCTGTTTTATGGCCCTGAGCATTTGCTGTAGTGGCAGTGCAGTGAATTGATCTGCATGTCCAGGTTCCACTCAGACCAAATGACTGTCTCTCAAAACTATCTGTCTTCTTCATGGTTCTTCTAATATGCCATAGCATCCAGAAAGTTTCTGATCAGCTTGGTAAGAGTCAGTATTTAAAGAAAAACATCTCTTTTTTTCCTTTTTTAAATTTTTTAATCTTGTGGCACAAAACTTCAGAAATCAGCTATAGCCACAGCTGTGTAGCAGGTCAACATGCCCAGCTTTTCATTTTATGCCTCTCAGAAACCTAGCAGTAAAAAAATCTTTTGCTTACTCTGTCTATGTACATACAAGAAGCCAACCTAGATTCCAGTCTTTCACTGACCCTGTGAATGGAAGTGTTAACTATAGTAGAGTTACTGACACTCTAAATTTAGTAGGGCTGTTAGACATTTTTATCAGTTTAAACAAAATCTGTATCTCATTTGATAGACCTGTCCTCTGACAATACTGAAATTTAAATGCAAGCTGGTTTGGCTGCTGTTATCAAAACTTGCCATCAGGATTTGTGTCACAAAGACATGTAAGGATTGTGTCCAATGCTGTGCAGGGATACTGTGAGGTGCTCAGCCTGTCTTGGAGACTTGACAGCTTCGTAGAGCAAGAGAGACAACCTAAGGAGAAGGATTTCCTGGAGACAGTTTTTGTTTCCTATTGTCGATAAATGCTGAAAAAAATAGAAGTAAATGGCATGAATTTCCCACAATGATGTGAGTGGAAAATGGCAGAACACTGAGAATAATGAAGCAAAGCTTCCATGAAGGTGAGCATCATTGCCTCCTTCCCAACACTCTTTGGCCTTTGGTGAAGCCAGAGATCCGAACCCAAGCCTCCTGGTTGAGTCTAGTGCCTTAGCCACAAGACCCTCTACTCTCACTTTACTCTAGCTTTTCTCCCAGTGCTGTCCACATCTGTGTCCTCACACAGCCCTTAATTACATCCTTATGAATCTGAAAAATAACACCCATATGGGCCTTTAAAGGTCACTTAGTCCTTTGCCCTGCACTCATTCTTCTCCACCTCAGTCTTCCTCTCTTATCTAGTCTTTTCCCCTGGAGCTTCCCACCCCTTTCTGTTCCTATCTTCCCATTGTAGTTAGTTTCATTTTTATCTCCCCAGTTCCATTCCTGCAGGATTGCTTCCTTTCCTTCCTTTCCCTCTCTCAGTAACCATGCACGTGTCTCCTCCACCCTTGCCACAATTCCTTCTCTACCTTTTGGCTCTTCCCTGTTCTTCCATTTCCCCTGTCTCTTTCTCTAATTTTCTGCAACCCTTTCTTTCCTTTCAATCAAGTGCCCTTTACAGGATAATCTTGTACCAGTTCTACAGTGACAGAAACTACCATGCACTGACATCTTTGAATTAGGTTGTCTGTACACTTTTTGACACACTCTTTATCTCATAGAAAAACTCTTCTGCTGCTTTCATTCAGCAGCATGAAAGGCACTTCTTGAGAATGGTCTTTAACTAGTTGGCTGATGACTATTTGCAATAAATATCTCATTAAAGGCTCAGCACTTTTATGAAGGATAAGTGCAGCTTCTCCCTCTAGCTCCCATCTTTTCCTGCGCTGCCTATTGATATTCAAGCTGCTAAAATTCTCCTTGTTCTGAAGAGTCCCTGTTACACTGCTCACTGGGATGAATCCTTGGCTCCCACCCTGTTGCTGATGGCCACATGGAGCAGGCTTGGACCTGGGAATGGCACACCATTAGGCAGGTGTGAGCACTGATGTGTACAGAGCCACCAGCATCGCTTCCCCAGGCTTGGAGAAGGTCCAGCTTGCTTTCAGCCAGCATCAGAAAGTTGGTTGGAAAGAAGAGGTGCCCATTGCCAGTGATAAGGGCAACAGAAGGTAGGAAAGAATCATCCAGTTGGAGGAAGAGGAGAAGTGACGTTGGCCAGCTGGAAGGTGGTGGTGGGATAGACAAAATCAGCAGTGAGGGAAGGCCAGGCTTGTAAACCTGTATTGAGGATGGGAAAGAAATCTGTGTGGCAACTGGCATTTCAATATTTACAGCATCATCCTTCATACTGAAATATGTGCAATAGTGCAGGGCAGAGCATGCATGGCTGCACACAAATGTGGGTTTACAGTAATGGCTGTAGCTTCTGTGGGGCTACTGCAAACTTCTACCAGTAGGAATGAGATCAGATCTTGGCTCTGGGTCTCTGCTTCCAAACAGTGCAAGGATGAGAGCAGAACCATTTACATCCAGCTGGAAAGTGGCAACCTTAAATCAGGCCACAAAACAGAGCAACTCCTGCTCACACTTTTAATTTTTTTTTCTTTAAATGCTGCTCTGAGTTCTCTTCCAACTCCTCAGCATTAGCTTCCAGGGCTAGTGAAGCATGTACAGGGCTTTTTCTGATGTGTGTACAGCTATCAGCTTTTGTATTGCTAATTGGGCTCAAAGTGTCTTAACTTTGATTTTTAATGTTCTGTAATTTGCAAGATAAGCCTCCATTTCTGCAGCAGTTATATAGGTAGGGCATCTTTCATCATATCTTGCAGATATTTTATAACATTGGAATTGTTTATATATCTACTAACCTTGAATGGTGAATGGCAGCTCTTTCCTCCTACTGTACCACCTTAGGAGTGGATATTTTGAAACAGGCATCACATATCAAGGGATGATATAATTATTTTCATTTTTTCAAGCATATACAATATCTGCTAGAGAGAGTCAAACCTGACTAGACAAGCAATTTGGTTATAATCAAGAGTTCAAACTTGCATTCTGGCACTCCCAAATTTATTACAGCCTATACCACTTACTGTTGATAGGCACATCTTCACATCTCATATCATTAAAAAAACACATTTGTGACTGCTCTCATGCAAATCCCAAAGGAGATAACAGGAGCTTGTCCAGCACACGGCACAGATTTCTTGTCAGTGACTGTTCTCATAACAGAGAAATCAGTGTGCATACAGTAGCTCACCAGGGTTCCTTCACCTGCCAGACTATATATTCAAAATAGAATGTAAATAACTAGATTTCCTATTTATTAAAAATATGCTGTCATGATAAGATTATGGGCTTGAACGATGCTGACGACTCAATCAAACTATTCTATGATTCTGTTCTACGATTCTGTGACTCGATGCGAGGTGTGTGTAAGGCTGAGGACTTTCAAAAGTCCTTGGCTCAGATTGTCCCCCTTCTTTCACTGTCCTGTGTGGTTTTACTTGGCACTACCATGCTGCTGTCACCAGACTCCTACTCTATTCCGCTGGCAAAAGGCAGAGAGGTTTATTTATTTATTTATTTGTTTATTTACACTGGCAGAACAGCATTGTCAATGGCAGCCCCATGGGCCATGACAGGAGTGATGCTGCCTGAGTGCCCCCTTGGAAAGAAAAGACCACATCAACTCCTCTCAGAATTCTCCCACCCCTGTCCCCAGTCCATAGCACCACACAGCTTTACAGGGTGTTTGAGCATGTAAATCTTCCTTGCTGTTTCTTTCCTGATGCTGGTATAAATCCAGATCATCCGTGCAAGGCTACCCATGGCACGCTCACTGACAAAAGAGCAGTCAGGGTTGCTGTATTCATCTTTTACACATCTTTGCCTTGGTGCTGTTTTGTTTTGCTTTCTTTCAATGAGGAAAAAGAAAGCATCTTAGCCTGTGAGCAGCTTCAAGGCCCCCATGCAGCAATGCAGTTCTGTGCCAGTCCATGCCAAGCCTGAACATTTGTACCATTGCCATAAGTCTTGAGCTTTGTCTCAAGCTGAATATTCAACATGCTGAACATTGGTAATTTCTGATTCTGGAAAGCCTAATGTCCACTCTGCTGTCCGCTCATTTTACTTATCACCATATTTCAACGTTATTTTTCTCTTATTGTCAGGAGATAATAAACAATTTGGGTTGCTTAGATGCCTACATAGATTTAGATGCCTACAGCTCTTCTTAATACAAGCCTTCTCCATTTTTGACCAAAAAATCTTACTAAAGGTGACATACAGGATAAATTGTTAACTATGCCGGGATTACCATACGATTCTAACAATTGTCTGGGAAAAATCATCTGCCCCTTAGTTCCACTTATTGGAAAAACAATGCAAACCCTTTCATACTTTGCTGTTTCTCAGCTATCAAATCCTCCCTCAGTGACTAATCTCTAACAGTGAACATTGCATTATATTCGACAGTTTTGTATTCACTTTGCCAATATGCAAACCTGGGAGAGATGAGGTAAAATGAATGTTGAACTTACAAGTGGGGACAACATGCCTAGAGTCCCAGGAGTGGCTGGATTATGACAAACAGTGTATTAGTATTGCTGTCACCCTGCCTCAAAGGGTTTTTTGGAAGTGACTTGTCTTCAGCTGTGGAGGTGTGTGCCTTTCCACGTGTATGTATGCACTGGTCTGATGTATGTACACAGATATGCACCTGCCCACCATGAGTACACCTCATACATATTCATGCATCTGAGCCAAATAAAAACTTATTTTAGCATGTTCTGTATGGGTGGGACCAATATAATCATTCTTTGTATGTACAGTGTTTCAGTACATGTGCAGCCATTTACCAAATATAGTGTCAAACTGTGATTCTTTTTCTATTTCTTCAGACATTGTTCTTTATTAACTGCAATTTATACCCTCTAGTGGATTCTCTGTCACTATTTAGAGGCATGTTTCAATGTATAGCTGTATATTGCCTGTTCCGTGTGCTTTATGATACTGTTTGCATCTTAAATAAGCTGAGTATTTCTGGTCTAAATGTTCTTAATTTTGTACCCTTAATTTTGTACAGACTTTTGCTTGGGTTTCACAAGTTGATGGAGTATGTTTAAGAATGTAGTGTGGAAGGGGACCAGCTGTGATAAGGTAAAAAGGTCCTAAAATTTCAGATTTATGTTTCATAGAAAAAGCCAGTACTTTCTTTTACTATTGCAAAATTATTTCTGTATTTTTTAATAAAGAATTGGATTTACTTGGTTCTATGTATGTTTTCTCTAATAAACCTTATTTTTTAAATAAGGATCTGGGCTCAGTGTTTATGTATCTGCAATGTACATTGTGTTCAACACACAAAGCACTTTTACCTACCATGCTCACGTAGGCTAAGCCTGCAGCTCTCCTAATGCCAGAATTACCTCCTATCCTGCCCGGTGCAGGGCTAATCTCATGTATTTATTCACCTTTCTCTGCTATGCAAACAAGAGGTGGATACTGAGGTGCCAGCCTCTCAATAAATCCCCACTGCAATACATCAGCACCAATGCTCATTTGCAGGGCAAGCAGTTCCTTGGGTTCTCCACTGAATTAAGGCTGGGGTGTCAATTTGAGGCAAGGGCACAACACACAGGCAGACACCCAATCCCTCATGCTGCCCCTGCATGGGCATGCCTTGCTCTCATTTGTGTTGATGTAAATCTGAGGTGGCTCAGCTGAAGTCATTACAGTTATTCTGTATTTACACTGGGGAGAAAACAAGAGCAAGAATTGTCCCCAGGACCATAATATTTCAAGGTTGATCTGCCCCCTTTATACTCTAGCAGCTAGTGGAATACTCTAGCAATGTCTCAATAAAAAGCCTGAAAAACAGCCAAAAAATCTCAGCTCAAATATCATTAAAAATCTTCTCCTAGAAAATAAGAAATGCTTTCCCTGTTACATAGAGTCAGCTCTAGCTATCCAAGAAATACATTGCATTGGATGATTCCCCTCTTTTCTGCCCTTTAATTACATTTTTCTCCATGATGCTATCAAATCTACAGCCTGATGAAGTTTCCCTTGAAGTCAATTTGCCATCCATGTCAGTGAAAGTGAGTACAGACCCTGGATAATAGTCTTTGGGTCCTATCTTCTTATTGCTCTCCCTAAACAGACGGAAATCAGGTGCAAACACTAATGTTGCAGGAAAAGTAGATGAATCAGGACACCCCTTGATTTCATTGATTCTGGACTCTCTTCATGAATCTTGAATTTAAGGTAGACTTAAAAAAAATGTTTTAAAGATGTTTCTTCTCATGCTATGCCTTTGCAGGCTAAGACCAAAAACGAAGGCTTGTGAGACACACAGCAACCCAGCTGCTGCTCATCACCAGCTGTGGCTTGTGGCTGTGCTGCTATTCCAGGGGCAGTAGAAAGGGCAGGAAAGTACATATGCCAGTTCTGAGAGGCCAAAGGCCTTGGCAGAGTTGACAGGAGGCCCTGGGCCAACTCCTGCTGATGGCCAGAGGTTCCTATGCCTGGTATGGATGCTCATATTCTGAGTCACAGAATTAGGTCCCAGTGCATACAACAAGCCTGACTTAAGCCATGTATTTCCCTTGTGCCCTTAAACAATCAAGTGCAGCATTTTGGCTCTTCTGACAAGGAGAAATTTGCCTTTTTTTCACCAGACAGTTCTTTTATCTCCAGGCTTTAAAGCCAGAAGAAAGTTTTCCTTCTGACTGAATATATTTAGAAGCAGTCTGAAGTCATTTAGAGCCTGGTTTCTGAGGTGAAGCAATTCAACTTCATCGCTGGTTTATGTGTCTGCAAAGGGCTCTGTGGCCTCAGTTTGAAGCTCAGACACTGCCTGTAATAAATAATGGGGGGAGGGAGAAAGCTCCTTCCTTTGATTATGAGAAGTGTATAGAGTAGACTGGACTTTAGGAAGCCAGCATTGATCTTGAAGATCACTGAATAACACAGACCATGAGGCACTTTCATTTACTATTCTGTCTAAAGATCCCAGCTGGGCCTCACATCCCAGCTCCACAAGGAATCACACAAGGAAATAAGACATCAGCATTCCTACCTTGCACAGCAAACAGACCATGATTTAGACTTTGGGCAATGGATGAATATATACATATATACACATGTGTGTGTTTGTGTCTAGATACTTATAGAGATGTGTTTATAAAAATATATACATGCACTCTATGGAGACAGCAAAACACCATTGACAAAACTGGTAATGCAAAGAAAACAAAATATCTGGATGCTTTCTGTAACTATTATGTAAATTTTTATTTTGTTTTAATTCCCCTGGCTACCTGGTGTGATGTCCTTCCCATAAAGAACTCTTCCTATACAAGTCCGTAGGAGTCACTTGCTCATGCAGCTGTCTGCCTCTTGCACATCTGTCAGGAGCCTCTGGTCCAAGAGCTGGGATATGGAAAGTGATGATGTTTTACACAGCCCTCTGCACAGACTGTTTATCTGGTACTACCAGGCAAAAGGGGAGTGTAATATGCCTGGGTATTTCCAGGTTTTTCAGATCTCTGGAAGGAAAGCCTGCCCAACTTTGCCATGTCAATCAACACTAACGCATCTAGGAAGGATTTTCATATGCTGCTATTGTGAAGAAAACTTCTGGTTAAAAATTATGTCCAGACATGATGAATTATTAAGCTGGAAAAAACTGCTGGGAGATGGGAGTTGCTTCCCATGCCCTTGCCTCACGCTGCCCAACAGGAGAAGGATCAGAGATCTCCAGTTCAGCAAAGATTTACTCTGGAGGCAATGTGTGCACTTTTGCGGCACTGTAAATAATTCCAAGATCCGTCTGTATGAGAGCTCTGGGAGGCAAAACCACGCCCTGTTCATGCCCCAGCAATGGGACTCATTCTGATGGACTCATCTATCTGCCAGTGCCTTCTTGATTGCACTCGTGCCACCAACAGCTGAGCAGGACTTCCCTGCCCAGCTGTGTGTAGGCCACTTGGACATCTGGCACAGAAGCATAGAGCAAGAGCTCTACATGTCCTTTGAAAACTTGCTCAGTGCTCTGTTAGGACCTAGAGAGCATGAAGGAGATGTATCCTGAGCAGGGTTGCAGAGCTGGGTCTGAGGGACGGGCTGGTAGGAGAATGGACTAAAGCCTGAACATAAATGAGAGACTGGGAACTGGTGGTACTGCTTGAGACTGGGAGAAAATAGGAAAGACAGGAATTGTAAGCAAAGTGGGAATATGCTGAAACAAACATGCAAACAGAAAAACAGTAGGACGAATTGGTAAAGGAACTCTCTTCTCTTGATTGTGATGGTTTGTAAGAAGACAATGCTGCCTTCTGGGGTTCTCTGAACCTGGGAATTGCTGCAGGGACCTGGGGCACCCATGGAGAGCTGCAAGCAGCAGCGACTAAATCTGCATAAACTCTCCCCAGCCCACAAACACACGCTCCCTGTGACTCCACGCCAGCCTCTGAAGAGCACAGGGCACTCTGGTGCACCTCCACCTCCCACCCAGTAACACTGGCACTCCTCTTCTGGTCCCACTGAGATCCCCTGCTTTTCCTCCCCAGTGCTGATTTTTCCATTTCTCTCTTGCATTCATTGTTATCCCTCTGGCTTTTTAAACTGATGGGAGCTTTTTGTTCAAAAATAAGCCCTCTTTTGAAATAGTGTTACTTCTCTCCTTGAACTTTTCCCTGTGAATGACTTGACATTAAGCTGATAGTTGCTCTTAACCAATTGTTAACCTATTAGTGGAGACCATAAAAATTACTGAAAGGCCGAGGCTAAAGCTGTTTAAATGAGAAATATTTCTACAGAACTCCCCCGAGATGAAATAAAAAAGCTCCTGCCGACAGAGTGGCTGCCAGTTTGAGACTAACGGGTTTGAAGATGATATTTTGCTAACAGCAGTTAATCAGTAAATTCCCATTACTAATAAGGACATCACTCTTGGCTGAAGCTGCAAATTACATGTTATGTTTCTCAGCGCTGAAGATAAAGTGTTCTTTAAATTCTGCGTCTGCAAATGTAATGTTTAGCACAAAACACCATCAGGAAAAACAAGAGGAAAATTGAAAAAATGTCACACACATTCTGCATCAATTTGCTCCACTGTCACTAAAATTACATATCTTTTTTGTCTTGGTATTTATTGCCACCTTGAAATTTATATCTAGGAGAGGAATGGAAACCATGGATGCTTAGTTTTGATTTGAGGCATGCTGCGGTAGCATGAGAGGCATTCTAAAGTCAGTCATAGCCTGATGTAAGTGAAATCAGAACTGAAATCACAAGACAAAATTAAAAAGAATACAACCTGAAAACTTTCATTATAATGCTGCAGCTTTATTGCCATCCAGATCTTTTGCTCGCTTACAGCACTGCAAGTCTGGCTTCTTTCCACTGATGCAATCATCAGTCCAGATTTCAACTCTCTTACTAAGAGAGTAGAATCTTTGCCATCAGTGTCTAAAGAAGAGTACAAAAATGTGTTTTATTATGGTTAGAGAGCTGGAGGCACTCCTTAATTACCAGTCCCTTTTGTACTGCTTTCCCTATCCCAGACACAGCCAAATTCAGAGCCCATCCAGTTGCTTGGAAATGGAAGACGAAGAGTGCCAATAGCTAACTTGACAGCAGGGCTTTTTTCCAGTGTGAAGTGTTCTTTATCTACATTTCTAGAGACAGTCATGCAAAAGTCAGCTGCTTTAGGCAAAACTCCTCCCTCCAGTGCCAAATGAGGTTTGCAGGGACATGGCAGCCTCACTTTTGCTGTCCACTTATTCAATAAGAAAGTGTCTATGTGACTGACACCCCTCCATGACTTTCAGCAGCAACTTCAGGCTTACTGGGCTGCTGGTAAGAGCGGGATTTTGCCCTGCACTCCTAATTCTGCATAGGACTGGTGCACATATAGAGGCAGACACATGCCAACCCCAGAGCAGTGAGCATGTTCCCACTCAAGGCTGGTGGATGTTGCTTGGCCTGCAGAGCACATTGTTCAGCCTCTGTGCCTGGGTGGGTGCAGGCAGGAGCTCTCACTGTGGGTGCTGATGGAGGTGTTCCCCTATTCCCCTCTCTTTCCCCATTTTGGAACCAAACCTCCTTTTTTTTTTCCAATGCTGCTGGGCAGCCACTTTCTGGAGCATGGAAAAAAGCCATGATCTCCTGGGGAAGGAGACGTGGTGGAATGGTGTATGGGCAGCAGACAGGAAATATTGTGCTTTGGTTCAAGGGAAGTTTTTCTGCCACAGGGAAAAAGCTGAAAGACAACAGTTGTTTTGAAGGAGAATCATATGTGGTCCAGGAAAAGACAAAATATGTTGTGCACTCCGTGATATCCTCACTGGAGCAAGCAGTGCCTGTCAGAAGTCAAGAAGTGCTCAGGACCAGAGGGTCAGGGCCTGATACCAAAGTGCCTTTTGAATCCCTGGTGCTGTGTTTTCTTGGCACTGAAAAGCTTGCCTGTGAATTTCTCAGTCAAGATGATGCCGGCTGGTGATGGCTGGTGTTTTCCTCTTCACTTTCATCTCTGTTAACACATCTTCTGCTTTCTCTTAGAGACATGTACAGCTTCCTTTTGGGTGGAATTCTGTATTTTTTGGCTTTGCTCTACTTTCTGCATTTTCTGCACATATTTTCCCACTTTTGCTTGCACCTCTGTACCCTTCCTTCACTTAGCAGCTAACCTTGTATTAATCATTGCTTCCCTGTCCCTTGCTCTCCTCACTTAGAACAGCTTGGTTCTTCTCTTACAACTTTGTATTTTCCACCAGAAAGTCTGCTTCCTGGTGGATCCTTCCTTCAAGATCACTGTCTAGGAAACAAAATGTCAGCTAGGAGTTTTCTGCCTTGAACTGGAAAATGCTGACAGCCATGAAATTCAAGTTCCAGGAAACAGGCCTAGAAAGCTGGGAACTAATTTTCTGTTTCAGCTGTACAATACGAAGGCTGTAAGTGGCCTCCACTGCAATTCTCAGTTTTTGTCTCCCTATTGCCAAGGAAGATCAATATTAAGTTAACTCTATCAAGTCCCCTCGGTTTTACCTCAGTGCACCAACCTGCACACAGCACTTAATAACAATTTTTCTCTGAATGAATATTTTTAGTATTTCTCAGGTGCTGGCATCCACCTGAAGTTTTAACTGCTTTTAACAAGTTTAAAGTTAGGCACAGTGAACTTCACTGGGGCTGTAAATTTATGATGGCATATTCCACACCTCAACAAGCCATCTAGCCACCAAGCTGCCAAATAAAAGACCTGCTACCACGTCACCAGGCTGTCTCTTGGAAGGACTGGGCTCTTCTGAGTTTCTGAAAAAAAATATTTTCGCCTCTGGTTCCAGGGGGTTTAAGGCTATGAATCTTAATTGAAATAAAGTACCTCCTCCAGCAAATAGAGCTCACTGACTCTGGGATGAGAGCATAAAGCTGAAGATGAGCCCTAGTCTGTAATGCTTCTTCTCAGCAAGCTTCAGGAAGATCTCAACCTTCACACACAAGTGAAGGGGCATCTTGTGCAGGGACAGGAGCATGAAAGTCAGATCAAAGAGTTTTGAGTATTGCTCTGAAATGACAAATCTCATCCTGTGCATTTAACAGAGTCAGCTAGCCCAGCTGAGTTGCAAGAAAACCTTCATCTGAAAGCAACAAACTGAGACCTGACTGCAGGGATGGGGAAGACAGGAAGGGGGTGGTTTTCCTCTGAATTTCCAGGTCTTAAAGTTCCATTTCCACACATGAAGCTGTCTCCAGTGTTTTTTTAATCCAGTTTGAAGTATTTCAACTTGGTCCTGATTTTATTGACTTGGGTATTTTTGTTGGCTCTATCTTTCCCCATCAGCAGGGACTGAGAAGGGTTCTTCACAGCCAAACCCTGTCTTGTTACTGTCTGGGAACAAGAAGCACCAACAGTAGCCATGGGCAGCAGTGGTCTTCCCCCTTCTCCAGAGAAAAACTACCCAAAAGAGTATGCAAATCTCCAAGGCAATCTGTGATATTAGAAGGAAAAAAACTCCTCCATTAGAACAAATGGTGCTCTCTGTGTTTCCTTTGATGGTTAATGAAGTGACTGGTTGCTTCTTTTGCACAGAAGTGTGAAGTAGGGGTTCTCAAAGGCGAACTGGTTCATTTTAAGCCAACTGTACAGTTCCACACACCAGCTGCAAGGACCTAGAACTGCAACCCTCGTTTAGCTCAGAACCAATTTCAAATGAGCAATCTGAGTGAGAGACTCCCCAGTTTAAGAAGTCAACTGAATTAGAAAGCATGATCAATTGCTACAGTTTACTTAGCTTCAGATTTCTCTGCTTTGCTTGCTTACCAGAGAAATCCCAGCACCTACATTTGCTGCAAATAAAAACACTATTTGTGTTAATTGATTTTTTATATTGTAAATTTATTACCTGCAGTTTCATGCTACATGGCCATGTGGTTTAACAGTCTGCAGCCCACCCCTGGCTCAGAACGGACGCTTGAATTAAAGCTTCACATGGAGAATTCTGCAAGTTAAACGCTCATCACAACACAGAGTTCAGCACAACAGAGGTTTCCCACATTCACCAGACCTATCCTCAGCACTGAGGGAAGAGCCTTGCTGGTCACAGGAGCCATCCAGGATCCGACTCAGAGGTTTGAGAGGAGCTTCAGGTCACAGAGCCTGTGTCAAGCCTGGAGCTGAGCACAGAGAGAAGAGGGAGCTGGAGGCTGAGCAGCACATGGCAGGCAGCACTGCTTGAAGATGCCTTGAGCTAATAGGAAAGGATGCAGAAAAAAAAGGAAAGTAAAAATTAGTTATATCTTCTAATATTAAAAAAATTATTTGGTGATTCATTCAAAGTTCAGTGTCAGTAATTTCTGAGGACATAATAGCACTGTTTGCTTTTATTAAATTTTGTTCTCTTAAATTACAATCTCTGCCTGGATGTTGCTGTTTCAAAAAGAGCAGAACCATTTTTTCCCTCTCTTTTTATTTTTTTTCCAACTTTCCACAAAAACCTTCACCTCCAGCTAGAGAGGAGGCCTGGAAAATTTCAGCCTTCTAGGTGAAACTTTTGGATAGTTGCAAGAAAGTGAAAACAGGGAGATATAACATAATGGAAAAAACTTTGGCAGCCTCAGTTATAGCTGTCACCAACGTTCCAGCCTTAATGAAAACTTTCCTGAAGTGGGGCTGGGGTAGAGGAATTAACCCAAAGAGGGCCTTCCCTGACCTTGCTGTGGTTTGCAGGCAGGCTGGGCCCCTGAGACAGAGAGAGCTGCTCAAGCTGCCATGTTCCACGTTGGAAGGGGCTTGCATCTGTAAATCAGAATGTTATTTCTGCTCAGGATTTATTTCCCTTCACCTTGGGGTGAGAGGCCACAATGACTTGCCCAGGACAAGAGCTTTCCGCGTTCCTGGTTTGCAATAATCCTGTCTGGTAATCCCTGAGCACCAGCAGCGCAGTTCTGGCCAGCTTCCCTGGACCTGCCATCCTACCACCCGCCAAGTTTCCATGGAAAGGACACTCAGCCTGGCCTGACAGGAGACAGAGATGTTGTGTGCTGAACTGTGGACTCCCAACAGGCTCAGACAAACAGTTCCTGGCTCCTGGCTCACCTTCCCTCACGGGGCACCCCTGACCCTGCAAGGCCAAGAGCGCGAGCCTCAGTGCAGCCCCAGCCAAGCAGGAAAGGGTGCACCAAGATCACTGCCACCACAGCCTGTCCACAGCAGTCCCAGACAAGGAAACAGAGCTCCACCATGTCCATCCAGTCCAGTTCAGGCAGTAGGCACCCTTGGCCCCCAGAAGCTCTGCATTTGCTCTAGGTGACCAGCTGGTGTTTCTGAGAAAGGTTCGTGGTGTGTTCTGCATTGCTGGCTGGCTTGCAACATGCAGAAGTAAAAGTGCTCTAGGTTACAGAGTCATAGAATATCCTGAGTTGGAAGGTTTGATGACCCCCAAGGATCATCAAAGTCCAATTAATATTGTACCCCACTGGCAATCCACATGAACTGTGAAACTCTTGAAACTCCACAGCACTGTCCCAGTGGCTTTCAGGGAGAGAAAAACCCAACCAGCACTTTACTCATCATCACTTGTGACTCTGTTCCCTGAAAATCTCTTTCAGATAAAACCAAAATAATGATTTAGTACTTGTCACATAAAATAATTAATTTTTGGCCCAGACTTTTACAGCTCTGCTCAATTTCAAGAATTCAAATAAAAGAGCTTTCCTCATTACTTTGCAAGGTCCTGCACCTGGGCTGGGAAAACTCCCAGTGTCAATACAGGCTGGGGGAGGAAAGGACTGAGAGCAGCCCTGTGGTGAAAGAATTGGGGGTTCTGGCGGCTGGGAAGCTGCACCTGAGCCAACAGCGTGCACTCACAGCCCAGAAACCCAACTGTGCTCTGAAACCCAACTGTGCCCTGAGCTGCATCAAAAGAACTGTGACCAGGAGGCTGGGGAGGGGATTCTGCCCCTTTACTCTGTTCTTGTGAGACCCCCACCCGGAGTGCTGCATCCAAGTCTCCAAAGGAAGGACAGAGAATTGTTGGAGCAAGTCCAGAGGAGGACCACAAAATTATTAGAGTGCTGGAGAACTCTAACATGAACACTGAGAGGGCTGAGATAGTTGGGGTTGCTGAGCCAGAGAAGAAAAGGCTCCAGGGAGACCTCAGAGCACATTCCAGTACCTAAAGGGCTTATGAGAAAGCTACAGGAACTAACTTTGTTATCAGGTTTAGCAGGTCCTGTAGCAATAAGACAAGGAGTAATGGTTCTTAACTAAAAGGGGATAGATTTACATGAGATATAAGGAAAAATGTTTACAATGAGAGTGGTGAAATATTGGAACAGGTTGCCCAGAGAGGTAGTGAGTGCTCCCTCCCTGCAAACACACAAGGCCAGGTTGGGTGGTGACAGGTGAGTATTGGTTTATATTGATATACACAGATTTTTTGGTGTCTATCAATCAGCAATGTGTCAGACCTGTGGTGACAGCTGCCAGTTTTGCTCTGTAAATGCAATTGATCATTGATTTGGAAGAATATAGTAAAAACAAAGATTGTTTGTGTGTTGTTCGTCTTGTCCCCTTAAAAGAGGGAAGCTTCTGGCCCCACAGCTTGAGGATTGCCAGAAAACCAATTGATTTTCCATCCAACATAACTGAGGTATGGGAAAGAAAGGGTAAAGGATCCTCTACTATGGGTGGAGAAAGTTTTCTCTTGTGTTAGAAGCTGCTTGACACAAGGCTGCTGCCTCCCCTGCTTCACTGCTCGTTTCTGCCTCACTCCCTCCTCCTCCTCCTCCAAATCCCTTCCTCCCCCAGGATGAACCAAACAGCAACAGTGATTCTTGCAGAGCTAATCCAAGTCAGGGCTAAAAGCTTCCAGGAGAGGTTTGGAACAAACAGCTGGGGCTGCTGGCAGAGGTTAGAGGAAAATGTAAAATATTAATAAAAAGCAGTTATCATTTGTAAAAGGCAGACTGGCTACTGTTTAACAGCCCTACCTGTGACCAGGATGATACTAATATTAAAACCAGGGATATCAGTGATGCCAAGTGTTTGGAAAACATTACATTTAAGCACAAAGGCTCTTAGAGGATCAGTTCACATCTCGCTGACATACAGCTATCAGGCCACTCAGAGTCTCTAAGATATATGAAGCAATTGAAAGGACACATACTGTAATTACAGGGATATACAGATATACATGTTTCAACCTTAGCTTCAGAGCAATAAATCCTCCTGTGGTAGATAAATCTTTGGTTGGTAAGAGAGGACTCTTGCTGCTGGTTCCTGTAAAGTAAACGTGCTCTCACATTAATAAGCTTTTAAAGTGAATGGTTTCATTGATTTTGGTGGGGTTCCTGGTTCCTTGCAGAAGTGAGGATTGTAATGTTTCTTCCAAAGAAATCTGACCGGGACACAATTTTTGCAATGTATTTCAGGCACATTTGCAGTAAAATGTAGTAACTTTTCCAGACCGAGGGTCAGTGTGTTTCTTTTCCATTATTAAGCCAGTGATCTACAACAGACAGCATTTTTCTGCAGAGTGGTCCTTGATACATTTCCTGCCAGCAGGTAAGATGTGATGGTTTCTCTACCACACAAGGGAATAACCTTGCCAATATTATCCTATCTTGCACCCAGCATTTACTGCACCAGTGGATGAAAAAATAAGAGCACAAGGCTCACAAAATGCCAACAACTGAGCGTGTGTATCTTCAGGGTTTACTGCTTTATTTTCAAAGGATTGACTTGTCTGGTTTTTATGTGTGCAAGTGGTTGCCTTAGCCATGGCAGAGTTGCCTGGGAGCTCCAAGTCCTTTTCGGAGTGTAGCATCTCCCTGACTGACTCCCTGATGCCCTCAATGCAAGCATCAGAAGAAGATGCAAAAAACCACAGATATACCCAGGTGTTTTGCCAGTCCCTGGCAGCTGGCTTGTGCTCTGGAAAAGCTAACTGTGTTTATCTTTTTGTAAACTTGTTATCCTTTTAAAAGTCCCTCTGCCTCTGAAGTACGGTGGCAATGGTATCCTCAAATTAATATGCAATGCTAAGAAATCCTCATACTGACTTCTCTATTTCTTTCCACGCTGTGAAAGGTAAGTAGCACTATTTAACCTACCCCTCTTGCCACTGTTCTGTGATTCTCTCCTTGCAAGGAGAGATGTATCCATCTGCCTGTCCTTTGCATGTAAACCTTCTCACACTTCCAACTGGTTTTGCTACCCATCCTCAGTACCCATTTGTTTGCCCCACAGTTATGTCCAGGTAAGCAGGTCCAACTCAACCACAGCATGCACTATTACACAGTATTCCTGTGCCAGTCTGTGTGTAGGGGCTGGCATTCATCTTATTCCGTGCCAACAAGGTCTTTGGATTGTTTTTTCCTATTTTCTAGGCAGTCTGTGACCCTGAGGGGCTCAGTCACCGGCAGGGACTGTTTTGACAACACAAATAATTAACCCTTAACTAGCTGAAACCTCCAAGTCTAGCTGAACCCTTAAGCAAAGCTTAAGTTAAGCTCAGTGAGGTTTGGGAAACTCGGTGGCTTGCAGAATTGTCTCCTTTTTTTCCTCTGAAGTACTTTCCCAATTAAGTAGTAGTTCAGAAAAAGCTGTGGAATTTGGATCGTTATAGGTGACAGTCCTTGGGAGCTCAGAGGAAAGGGCCAGAGGGAATTATCCCCTCTTTCACTTGAGCAATGAGGTGACTGCCCTGGAAATCACTTCTTTTAGTGCCTTATTAGTATTCTGACACGCTGCTCATCCTATTAAAAATTACCTTGTCACCAGTGCCTTTACTAGCTGTCATAAGCATGGATGGGGCATTAACAGGCAATTCATTAGCCGTGCTCTGTTCCAGCACTCTGAAGCTACCCACAGCTGCTGAGGAAGGGTTTCTTCCACAGGGGATGGAGCCTGCCCTAGAAACAGCCGTGAAGATGCACACACCTGTAAGCAGGTGGCCTGGGGGTCACAGCAATATTTCCCCCAGCGTTGCCTGCTGTGCAAGATCAGGTCTGCTTCCCCTCTGAGTCAGGAAAAGTGGGGAAAGCCATAAAAATAAAGGGACTATCAAGGGCATGGGCAGGACAGGGGTAGTAAAATATTTCAAAGAAACAGTGTCACTACTCTTCACCCAAAATCTTTCTCGTAATTTTTCAAAAAGGATTCCTGGACAAAAAAAAAAAAAAAAAAAAAAAAAAAAAAAAAGTGCAGAAAAATATTCAATTTGGCCCGGGAATCCCATTTCATGAAATAATTTTTCTTTTTTTTTAAAGATGTTTAAAGATCTACACCCCTTTCGTAATTTTATTTGAACTGTGGAAATAACTATTTTTTCTCTGATCACATTTACAATAATAACTCTTTGGACATTAGGAAATAATAATTTTTGGTTTCTTTTTATCTTTCAAGTTGTTTTCTACATCCAATTTAGGTTAATTCTGATCCTGAAGTGAATTTTTTTCTATTAGTTTCTCTCTTTAAGGTTGTGGTGCCTTGCACACCCCATCTGACTTAGGGCATCCTACAAGAAGGCTTATTTATATATATCCTCTTTGGTTTTGTTTTTGTTTTTCTGTGGAATATAATCTGCAGGAAGTCTGAATATGCCTTCTTATTTGAGAATAAGAAACCTCTTCAGTGAGGCATTCTCTGTGCTTGAGTACTTTGGAGAGCAGAGTATAAAAGCAGTTACGTGGAAGCACAATCCAGAGCAATCCTCTGTCAAAAACACCATCTCAGCCCTCCAGCTGCAGCGGAGCATACATGGGGGAAGCAGCCTCCACCCTCTGCTCCACGGCCATAACTCTAAAGGAGAGCCATGGAGGGATCATCCTGACATCATGTGCGCTTAACAGAGCTAATCCAAGAAATCATCACATCTGAAGGATCCTTTGGATCAGATACAGTCGCAGAATGGGATCATTTCCTTTTAAATGTGCTCTGCCTTCCCTTCCAGGGTTTGCATTTCCAGGTGCAGACCAAGCATTTTCTGAGACATCATTTGACCGCTCACAGCCCTGCAAAGGGTTGGCTGTAAGTTTATACACAGTAGAAGCCAATGTCAATCTGCAATGAGCTCTAGAGTTCATAATGAAGAACAGGTGAGAAATCAGTTTCCTGCTCTTTACCTGGGGGACTAGGAACACTGTTTTGGGACCTGGCTCCTCAGTAGATATCATAAATAACTATGCACAAAGCAGAAAAAAAAAGGAAGAAAGCTTCTCTGTTTCCATGAGTTAAGCATATACTTTAGGAATAAGTTAATCACTCTGTTGTTTCCTGCCTCCTACCAATAAAAGGAGACTTATTTAAAGTATGATGTATACTGGTCTCCAACAGAGCCACTCAATTTTTACAAAGAACTGTTGGATCTTGTTGGCAAAATCTACCAGCTCACTGACTCCAGGTTTATTGGAGCTGCCAGATCCTGTGTGATGGCTTCCCAGCAGGCAATCAAGGCCTGGAGAAGAGAAGCCTGCAGGACTGCCGACAGGAATGAGAGGTATCCATTGGCAGGGACCTTGGCAATGTCATTCCTTTGGAGCATTACAGCAGCCCTGCAAGAGACGCACCTGCCCGCAGCGGGTGTAGAACCCAACAGCCCCACAAACCTCGGTGTGATGAGGTTCCAGGGCCAGTGGACTTGTGTGCCAGCTCAAAACATGGCAGTCCTGGTCCCAGTATCTACAGTGGCCCTTCTGCCGCTGAGCCACTCACACTCTGACAACATTCGGGTCTCTAATTCCTTCTGAAGTGCTTCGCTTCCGTGAAACACTCAGAGATCTCAATGCCTTTGACGCGACTAGGTTTTTCCGCATCTTCGATGGACCTTCCCTGAGCGCGGAGATTTTCATATCCGCAGGACCCCGCAGAGCCCCGGGCATCACTCACGGCCGACATCTGACGGCTTACGAGCCGCGCTGAGAGCAGGGGCTGCAGGGGCGTCGCTCGCCATCCATCACCCCACGGAGGGGGCGCCGGGCTCGGAGCCGTCCCCGGGTCCCGGGCGCGCCCCCCGCGGAGCCGCCGTCGGGCGCAGCAGCGGCGGGCCCTGCCCGGAGCGCGGCTGACCCCTGGCGGCGGCTGCCGGCCCGAACGGCGGCCCCGGGCGGCGGCAGCGCCGGGCGGCGGCCGCGGGTCCCTCCGGAGCGGGGCCGGGGCACGGGCGGGACGGGCGCGGGGCGATCCCGGTCCGCTCCCGATCCCGGGCACATCCCGCCGGGAGCCGCCGTGCCCGGGAGCGGCCGGCAGGGGGCGGCGCAGGGCGGGGATGGCCGCGCTCGCCGGGAGCCCGCGGGTTTCCTGAGCTCGCTCGCTCATTCATTGATCCATCCTCAGGGAGCATCCCTGCCATCCCCCGGCCCTCGGCACCCCCGCCCCTCTCCGTCAGAACCGGGACGTGGGGAAAGGCCCGTTGCGGCAGCAGGACGCGGCCTCGGGGTCTCTCTCTGCCTGGGCGTGGGTCTCAGCACTGCTGCTGTTCCCCCGCCTTCTCTTTGAATCACACCTTCCCGAAGCTCCGGCGGCAATCCGAGCCGCAAGACGCCTCGGAGATTTCGGAAGCCGATATTAACCCCAAAGATCATTTGTGTCTCTCTTGCGAGAAAGCGCAAGAACGTGGCTTGGCTTTTTCATCAGAGAAATAGCATGTGCTTTGCACAAAAGAGGCTGGTTGAACATGGGCTGTGCCGTCCTCCATCTCTTTGGGGTCCTGCTGAGAGCTGCTGGTCTTTCTTTTCCTCAGTAATTACCAGCAGCGTCTGTAGCTAAAAAAGAAAAAAAAAAGACATTTTTTCCCGGAGGTGTCATGGTTTTATGTCCCCACTTTTCATTTGGAGTACAGGAGCAGTCAGATTGCGGTAATGAGTCTGGCTGGCCATCCCAGCCCAGCTGGGGCGAGTGGCAGAGCCTGGCAGAGCTGGCTGGCACATCCTGGGGAACATCATGAACCCAGGTGATTGCCAGACTCCGAGGTGAAGTTACAGAGGGGCCTCATCTGACTTCACTCATGTGGCGTTTCATTAGAGGACTCTGTGCCGATCAGAATGATGGAGCATAGGCCAGCGTGTTGGCTCTGCAGGCTAATTAGTCTCTCAGACCTTCTGCTCCTCTGGAAGTCCCAGCCCGGCTGGGCAGGAGGAGGCTTTGTGCTGCTCGTGCGGAGTGGCCAGGCTCCACATCTGTGGTGCTGGTATTTCACTGGTCTGCGGGGCTCTCGTTTGGCCTATAAACCACAAACATCTGCTGGGGTGATGGTCGGCTTGCTGGCTGATGTCAGCAGGGGTGGTGACCTGCTGTACTAGTCAATCAGTTCTGGAAGAGCAAGCTGGATGCAATGCAGAGGAGTTTGAGAGAGCAGGGAAAGCACTCAGCCAGTCAAAAACAAAAACTAGGTTTAAAAAAGAGCTGTGAAAATGGTAAAATGCTGCAGCTCAATAGCCTGGGCAAAGCACATACTTGTGCCCAGGTCACCTTGGTCTTTTCCACGCATTCTCTCCCTTACCACCTAGACAGTATTTTTTAATGCATATTGACAATTAGGCGTGCTAGTTTATCAACCCATTAAGATAAGCAAAATCTAGAGTCACTTCAGAGGAAGGAAATTACGAGAAGAAAATATGCCCTCACACCCACACGGATAAAGTACTCCTAATTTCATTTAGTTAGGGAATAGTTTATTTGAAAGTGATATAACAGCAATAAATTCACTGTAGTAGCTCAGGTTGCAATGACATCTTCAGCCATTAATGTGGATGTCATGTGTGTCTCAGAGAAATGTCATCATAGCTTGGCAGTCTGAGGAATGACGTGTAAGAGACCAACTCTGCTCTCCATCCCAGCAGTGCTGCCTGGAAGAATTCCACTGACCCTTCCCTCCACTTTCCTTGGATTGACACAGATGGACACTAAGAGAGAAATGGACTGTCAAAGCTCTCAGTGTTCAGCATCATTTCTTTAAAAAAGGAGTCCCTGCTGCTGGTCTGATTCACCTCTCTCCTGTTCCAGGGTAGATTCAGACTGATTCTGGGGGATTTGCACTGGCAGACAACAGAGATGTCCTTTTTTAAGTGAAGTATATAAAGTTCTTCCCATGTAAATTCAGTTTAGATGCAGGAGTTTGGGTGAAGGACTGTTGAAGCTACTTATCCCACCAGTTATTCTATAGTCTCACTGAGAATTTATTTCCAGGTCAAGCAGGGCAGTACATGCTGAAAAGGCAAGGATGGAGCACAGCTCTGTGTAAATAATACATTAGGTCTGCACTGGACCAATATCTACTGGCAAAACAGACTCTTTTTTCAGGAACCTGGTCCAGTTGGAACTTCCAGCAAATGAAAGTATTTTATAGTGCAACCTTGTAAACTACTTAGGGATTTTGAAAATAAACATAAAAGCAAGGATACTGTTCCTGCTCCTCAGTGTGTGATAATTTCCCAGGAGCATAGATGGCTGAAAAAAGATCTCTTTTCTCGTGGTTACATACCCTGCTATTTCGGGGATGTCACTCACTGGACTGCATTATCAAAAACATTTAATGAATCTCCCCTTGGGTTTGCATTCCCAAAGAAAGCCACAGCAGCCCAGATTGCAACTCATGGCAGCCCAACTGCTTCTGGAAGTCATGCTTGCCCTGCTGGGCGACCTCCTTAAGTCTCCCCAAAATGCATAGGGGTTCTTGGTCCCCTTGGGGGCCCTTAGAAAGCCCAGCCACAGTATCCGCCAGCGTGTATCCCTGTCAAAACAGAGGGGCTGGACAGGAGCAGTGTGAGGAGACTTCTGTAAAAAGCAGTCTACAAACCTGTGAGCTTAATGGACAGTGAAATACATGGTACTTTTTTTTACTCAACTCCTATAAGTATTAGAGTAGGGAATAAAAATTTCCACTAGATTCTATATGGTGGGAAGATTATCTCTTTCTTTTCAATTCTCCTGGATTTTCCTGTGAGAGCAAATGTGTCTGACTGATAGTGTGTGGCTATCAGACACAAGGAAAATTATCTAATTTATAGCCTGTACTGAGAAAGCTACCAGCAGCAGAATAAAATAGTTCTCCATATGGCACCATAAAGGTTCCAAAAACTATAGTTAAAGAAAACAACAATGCTCGTAGAGAAATTCTCCTTCCATGTATCAAGTAAGGGGTTACAGCAACAAGGCTGGTAAAGGCTCACAAGAAGGAATGATGTCTTTGATTGTCTTAGATGAATTTATAGCTTTTATGTACAGGATTACAAGTATTAGATGCATCTTTGTGCTAACAGGGCTCATGTTTTGAAGTACAAGAAAACTCTACAGTTACATTCTGTGGAGGCTTCCACAGTTTGCCAAATGGAAAAACATTTGGAGGTTTGGAAAAATCTTGCACATAAATTACTAAAGGCACGAAGCGCCTGAAAGATGGATGAAATCAGAAGCCAAGGAAAAGCAGCGTGTGTGCCAAGGAACAAAAAAAAACATGTAATGATTTCTTTTAATGACTCTCCTGCAAAATGGAGAGCAAGCTTCCAGGGCATGTCATATTCTCATAAAAGCAGCTTGCCTGGGTGATGAGAAATACCCTGTAAGTGGTCAGACCGAGACCAAATTTTTCATCCTTTCTGCACGTAGCTCTCCATTGATTATGTTAAGTGCTACGCACTGGTTAAAAACACAGCAAGCTCATTGTCTCTGCCTGTGGCAAAGGGCAGCTACACACTTGCTAATTTCCTGATTTATGACACCCTATAGAAGGAATTGAAAATGGGCACAAGGCAGGGGACACACACGCACTATTAGGACAGAGGGAGATCAGGAAGTTTGTGATAAAGAAAAGGCAGGCTCTCGTCTGACATGTAATCTCTCTTTTGGCTTGAAGTAAACCTGCTCCTTCAAGGCTATGCCATCAACAGGGCCTGGCTCAAGTTTCACCACTAAATCTGAGTCAACAATCTCTAATCTGGACACTGGGCTCAGGATTCAGGCTCAGGTTGCAGTTGGAAGCAGACAACAGGGACACAGGAGGTGGGGGTCAGGGGGAATAGGGAGAGGAGGAAAAAGACAATCTTTGTTTCTCACTTGACTGTCCGCATAAGGCTCAATTGAGGTAATTTTTTTTTTTGTCATCTCCGAGATAAAACTTTGCACCTCTCTGGCCTTGAAGTTGCCTTCCTGACACTTATATTAAGTACAGAAGATATATGTCCGAGAACGGGGGACATAAGTTTGCAGAGCAGCTCAGATTTGGAGTTCTTTTCATCTTTCTGACATGTGATACCGTGACATAAGCTGCCTGCAGTGGGGTTGCTATGCAGATATACAGTTTCTGAAAAGTTACACCAGGAAAACTAAAACCTACCGATGGATTTAGCATTTCACAAAGAAGCGGGATAAAATGTGTGGCAGTTAGACTCAAAAGCTAGAAAAGGTGAATTAAACTTTCATGAAAACAATCTCCCTAAAAAACTAAAAAGGATCAATAAGTATAGAAGGATCTTGTTGCATTCCTAGCCTTTGGGCTGCTGGCTTAATCCCGCTACTGTATATAATAAAGGACACCCTGTGTGTTTAATGGCAGGGACAGAAAGAAGTGGGATATACTTGGGTACCGTTCCTCCTAATTTCACCCTCTTCCCCCCTCTTTGTTGCTTCTTTGCCATAATTTTATTTTGAAAAATAAAGACTAGAATAAAAAATATGTTGTCTGAGGCTTCCAGCCAAAAATGTGCCAGCACTTTCCCTTCCCACCGCCCCCCCAGTCCTCCTCAAACTCCTTAGGCCAAAAGCCTTAACAAAAGCTGTTTTCTGTTTGGAAGATCTCCGGGTCCTGTGCTCTCTTTCCTAACCCCTAACACAGGAAATGATTTTATAATTCGTGTTATTAAGCAATTCGATTCATGCTCCCCCCTCTTCCCACCTCATTCCCTGGATGTCGACCGACAATAAGCCTGTGGGCTGGCACCCATCCTCTCTGACCCGTCTGTGTCAGCTCCTCTACCTGACTCTGCCCATAAATCATCCTGCTGGCTCTCCAGTGAGGGTGTGCAGGCAACAGGGAGCTTCCCCCAGCATCCAGCTGTGCTCAGCACTCGGGCCCCTGCTCAGCCATGAGTTTTGGGAGATACCTGGGAGTTCTACAGCCAGCTGCTCCTGAGTCCTGTGCGTGTGTGTGTCCAAACATTGCATTTCACATAAGGTCTGTCATGCCAAAGACCATGACAGCCACTGGGATGCATGAACTAAATGTCCTTTGGCAAGGATGAGAAACTCCATCTCTGTCCTGAGGTGCTCAGAAGAGGGCAGGTAATGAGGGCCGGCATCACCCAGCGCATGTGGGGCAGACGTGTCGGGGCAGCCCTGCCAGCCTGGCACACTCTGCCCTGCTCCAGAGCTGCCTGGGTGATGCTGCCAGTGCTGCTGCCCCAGCGAGCCCTTTGGCTGCCTGCCCTCCCTGTGCTGCTGTGCTGAGGGCCCAGGAAGCATGGAGGACAGCGGGGCTGCAGCACACTGAAGTCAACTCCTGGACCTGGCTTGGGAGAGGCTTCCTTTGCTTCAGAAGTGGGCTCTGTAATGGCCCACTGTAAATGCAGCAACTCTAAAGCCCTTTTGGGAGGAGGAGCAGATGCCCTTTTTCAAGGAGAGAGCCTCAAGCACTAACTGGAGGACTGTGCTTCCCCTTCCTGGCACTGTGGATGTCATCTTTGTGTCTCTTCCCTGCAAAATGAAGAGAACCTCTCCTGCCTTTCTTGGCATAACCTGTGCCCCAGTAGACCAGCCAGGACAGATTGTATCACATCGATTCTGGCTTGGGACATGGGAAGGGATAACAGCCTCTCTCAACAATTTGTTTTGCATGTGCCTGTGTGGGTTTGATTCCTTCAGCTGAGGAAAGGGTGTGAAGCTGAGTCTCCTGGTCCCTCAGCAAACCCCCAGAGTACAACACTCTTCTGGAAAAGAAGGCAGCATTTCCTCTTTCACAAGTCTTTTTCTTTTACTAAATATGTCCAGCAAGCTCCTTCAAAAGCAGGCCTGCTGAGAGCAGAGAATGACAACATATCTCTGTCCCCAATTATCTTATCAGCAGATAATACCCTAACAAACTTTCCTTCCCACCTGGGGCAGGATTCCACCTGCAGCAAGCATGGGCTTCTCAGATGTCACAGAGCT
Source organism: Melozone crissalis (assembly GCF_028551555.1). Lineage (NCBI taxonomy): Eukaryota > Metazoa > Chordata > Aves > Passeriformes > Passerellidae > Melozone > Melozone crissalis. The sequence goes on from NW_026535805.1 coordinate 52,101,199, forward strand.
CCAAGAGGGAGCAGGTGATGCTGCCCCATCTCTGGTGACAGTCATGTGCCTGGACTATTGATGGAGGGACACACAACTTTTAGATGTTTGCATCATTTGCAAGGAAAGTTCCTGGGCATCTGGCTGCCTCTCTGTGTCTTGAGTATGCTTGGAAAGCTTATTTCAATAGGGCAGTGGGTGAAGTGGCTGGGACACGCCTGCTCCAGCAGATAGGTGGTGCTTTAGAGACCAGGGAACAGCTTGGAGAAAAGAGAGTGTCAGTGGCCTAAGTTACCATTTTCTTCTTCTTCCTTGTGGCTGGGCCAGTTCTTCACATTGTCACAGGACTTCAGGTCCCAGCAGGTCTTGACTGGCCAACACGTCAGGCTGAGGGGCGCCCCTGTATCAGATACCCTGTGCCCCTTTGGGGGGCTGCAGTGCCCTGCAGCCAGCATCCATTGCACCTCTGAGGAGCCATGCTCCCACCATTCCTGGAAGCAAACATCCAGAAGCTGCTGTTCTGCTGTGCTTTTTCACAGCTCTCCATGTTTTGCTGGTGCTTCCCATGTTTCGTGCAAAATGTCCAGTATTGCTCAAGGTAGCAATGCATTTCTTTGCTCAATACCACATAAATGACAACTAAAATGTGTGTAAGCCTATGAAAAGCTGTTTTCCCCATTTAAAAACATCTCAGCTGTTATGTTCAGTGTGAAGCAGGTTCAGCTCAATTCTGGATTCTCTTTCCCTCTGCTGCACATGTGTGGATACTGAGTACCACCTTTCCTTACTCACAGATCCTGAATATCAAGTCAACTTCCAGTGAGAGTGGAAGGCAAAACAACTTAAGAGACTGCTTCTTTTCCGAGTTGCACCTCTGTAAATCCAGAGCAATTCCAAGGGAATCAACCTGAACCAGCATCAGCAAATTTGCTCTTAGTTTGCACACAGAATGTTTGTCATAGTTGTTATTATTAAATGATGTCTTTATATTCCAGGTCTATTTTTAAAACAAAGGCAATGAAGTTTGGGCATCCAGTTCTATATATGGACACTCCAAATGGCATTGAAATGCCTCATGCATGTGTTTGGCTGAGTGTTGATTTGAGTGTCCAAATATGGACCTCAGAATGGGATATCTCACTTGGATAAGCATCCTCGCAGATTTGGCTCACAGCACTTATTTGAACAAAGCAAATTTATTTCTATAATTTAGCACGGAAAAAGCACAAATTGTTTTCATTTTGAGGGACATCCTTATTCACGGAATCAGGCCACTCAAAAAACTGTCATGTGTAGTAGTTCTGAAAAAAATAAAGCTCTCAAAATCATCTAAGACAACAGGGGAGGAAATTAATGCAGAGTGCTTGCAGTACACAGACCCCCTTTTATCACAAGGGCAAAATTCTCACTGACAGCAAGAATTCAGTGCTAGCAGAAGGCCCCGTGCAGCTTGATCACAGCAAACTCCCCTCTGCCCCGGCAGTGTGAAGGGATGCACGCACAGCCAGCTGCTCCGAGACCCGAGGCAAAGCCGCCTCGCCCTGCTGATGGAGACAGTCTCTGCATCCCAAACCCATGTGTAAGGGCTGGAGCCATGGCTGCTGCATGCAGGAACCTTCCCCTGTATCTCCTGGTGCACAGGATTTTCTTTGTCTGGCTCCTTGATGGCAAGTTCCCCAGGAAAGAGCTTGGCTTGGCTATGAGGTCTTAGTGCTCAATAAATAATGTCAGCAGCAGGAGAGCACCGATCTGCAAGTGTTTGCTGGGCTCCTGTTAATTGCAAAGGACCTCTACATCCTTTGTGTAATTCCATTCATTTTGTTGGCATCGTACAAGGGATGGATTTGGCCTCAGAAATAAAGCAGGTTTCTCTTGAATAATGTATTGTACCATTTGGTCTGCATTTTCCTCAAGGTTTATGTATTCTTGGATATTTCTCCCCATATATGCAGCTGGAGATATTTTTTCAATAGCAAACAATGAACCGATTCAGCTGTTCAAAGCAGTTGTTCGCATTCTGAATTTTGGGGTAAGATGTTAAGAAAGTATAAGGTGAGCAAATTCTCAGGAAAGCTAAGGCAAGTTCATGATCACTGGAAACATGTGAAGCCAGCTCTAGCCTAGATCACTTTCTCTACCTCTGCTGTCCTGATGATTTTTGACAAGCTGATTCCATTTCTGGAAAAGAAAACCAGTTCACCAGAGAGAATGATTTCTCTTAAGAGTCTGTTGTTTTTCAGAAGAGTGAAAATGTGTGCTAACAATTCTGGACCACTGACAAAAGCAAAATCAATACACACGGCCTTCATTTTATAGCCAAGTTCAGATGAATAAATAGAGATGCAGCAAGCTGTTTACTAGGGAGACAAGCTTCACTCCACATGCCCTTCCAAGCAGGCGTGCTTAGGCTGTTGTTGTTTGCCTTACATGGCTGGTTAATGAAATCAGTCAAATAGTTCCAGAGCTCACCGGACATTTCCAAGCCCTCCATCAGCAGCGCTGGCTGTGCTGGCCAAGAGCTGGGAAGCAAACGCTGTTGTGTGAGACAGCTGTGGCAGAGGTCTGGGGGCACTTGGGAGGAGTTTGGTCCTTTGAAGAACCTCTGATTTCAGGGGGAGTTCATGCATAGAAAAGCCCCATCCTCACAAAAGGTAGGCAGAATACTCCCTGTACATTGCCCCAGAGGCAGCGTGAGAAAAGTGTGTTTGCACAGATCCTCCCGAAATCAATGAAGCTGCAGCCACTGCATCTATCCAGGGATCTTCTCTAAGATCAGGACCTAACTCTGTACTGTGCTAAGTGCAGGGTTTTTTCTCCCCATGCCTTAAACACTGCAGAAAGTGAGAAGTGTCAAGGGAGGCATGAAGATGGAAGGGACATAGATACAGCTTTCAAGAACAACTTACACATATTTTTCTGTGGCTTCAGACTCAGGGGTCTTCTTGTCTGTGACCAGGCAGGTATAGGAATGAATAACTGCATGCACAAAGAGGGGGAAAAAAAGAAAAATAAAACAACAGCACATTTAAGTGCATTTTTTTCTTGGAGATTTATTTTGTTTTAATAAATCTGACACCAGTCAGGGAGAGAGAAAAGCATTGCAAGACCGAAAGGAAAGCAGAGCACGCTGAGGGTGCTTCAGATTCTTGCTCTCTTGAAGACGTTTCATCAAAATGTCTTTGAGCTCTCTCCCTAGACTCAGAAGTTGTTGGATTCCCCCCCCACCCACCCCTTTCTTTTTTGTTGTTTTTTTTTTGTTTGTTTGTTTGTTTTTTTAAAAAGCGAGCTTACTCGCCCGGTGTGATTTCCAAGCTTTCACAGCTCTAATAAATAAGGAGCACCTGTAAAACAGTAGCTTGACTTAAGTGAATCTGTACAAAGGAAAATATAGAAATACAGTATATACATAGTGCTCATAGTGCACCATCACTACAAGGCTCTGTTCAACTGACTCTGCTGCCCTGCTCCCAACACCGCTGACACAGAGACACTGCTCCCTCCTCTCTTCCCCGCAGCAGCCTTATAGAAAAGGTGTACTCTGAACACTCAAGAGTGAACAATTGCTTTATTCGAGTTAGTAAACAGTTACACTGAATCACAAGGTGATCTGAAATTTTTTTTAAGTTTTTTTTTCTTTCTTTTTGATTTTTTGTGGGGTTTTTACATGTTTTTGTATTTTTTTTCTTTTCTTTTTTTTTTCTTTTTTATTTGTCAGAATGGGATACTCCACAACTCTCTTACCAATTCAGTGCCAGTATAACATGCTCTAGTGTACTTTTGGACTCTTGGCTACAACTGTACAAGTGCACACAAGTAAATTCTACCCTGTTATCCTCCACCCACTGATTGAGGATCAAATTGCACATTTCTCTTAACCATGACAGGAGAAAGCAAACAGTGAAACAGAATCATGGGGGATCTTTCTCACTTTACCCTTGTTTTCATTGGTTTGTCCATACCATTCTAATTATCATGAAAGGGCTATGCATATGGAGAGATTGTCTCACTGCCTTCCTGGATCACTGAAAACCATCAGGGTTGAAATTTCATCCAAGTCTTTCGTGACGCCCAGCAAATATTCCCCTCAGATTATTTTACACCTTGAGGGAATTTTGGTCTTTAGTTCAACACTCTTGCTCTGTTCCCAAATGGGGCGCTATTTAGGGGAATTTAAAGAGAAAGCTGAGAAGAATAAACATTTACTGAGTTCTCTTGGCATTCAGTCTCTGAAAAACCACAGTATAAACTATTCATGCTGCTTCTTACATCTGTCAAATCAAAAATTAAAAGCCATAAAAGTGTAACACTGAAAATATGGCATTAGAAAGGATAAAGGTGGCCTTTGTAAAAATAACAAGGAAAGTATATTAGCCAATAAAATATTCTAACTCTTCATTTAAAAGTGCATCATGGGTAGGACAGAGATGACTCTGAAGCGTTGCTACTCCAGTATTACCCCTTTCCCCCATCAAAACTTGAATAGGTCCAAAACCATACAATGCAAATCACGATTCTTAGTGTAGCAGCAAAACCACAGCAGTTTTTCAAAGGAAAAAAAAATTAAAAAAAAAATCCGTATCATTGTCCAGTCTCACATATCTGAACTTCGAAGTCAGTGAGGGAAAAGTACCTATGTTGGTCCATGTGGTTTTTGAAACCCGGGTGAAAAATCCCCCCAGCAAGAAACGAAGAGGAAAAAGCGTTCCAAGAGGAGAAGAGGGGTGGTTGCAGGAATGCTGAGCACACTGTGTGGATCTATGATGTGCTGTCTTCTGGGTCAAAGGCACCCATGGGACCGAGACTTCCTCGGGGGCTTCATGACAGGAAGCTCTTTCTTTGCTGGACTTTCAGCCGGAGGGGTGGTGAGTGGACCAGCTGGTGTCATTCGGTGCAGTGACGTGGTTTGCTCTGCTCCCTTTCTCCATGCAAGGTACCCTGTCAGTGAGCGCTCCTGCAAAGCAGACAAGCAGAGGGGGTCAGGGAGAGCGGCAGGAGGCTCAGTGCAGGCAGGCTGTGCACTGCCTGAGCTCAGGTCCCACACGGCCCCACGCTGGGCAGGCAGCCAGGCCGAGGCACAAGCCCACTGCTCCGGCCTCGCCGGCCCCTCGTGCCTCAAGGGCCATTGGGACACGCAGCCTCCAAGGCCCCTGGAAAGGGAGATGGAGAAATTCCTGTGATACAAAGCTGGAAGCTGATATAATTATAGTTAATTATCAGCAACACCCTGGCAGGTATAAGCTCCTGAGTCTTAGTGTTTCTAGGGGATACTGGGAGATGCACCAGTGATTCCCTCGTCAGCTGGCCACATTAGCTACCTAGCAGTGATTGTCCCCTCTGTCTTCCTACACAGGGAGCTTTAGACTTTATCTCCTTGGACAGGATCTGCTGTCCCCTACAGATTTGGACTGAAACTCTGCAGTACTTATCAGCCTTAGTTTTGGTGCTGGGGCACACTTCCCTTCTCAGTCTGCTCCACCATCTCCCTTCACACTGGCTCCTCTGCAATCCCTCTCAACAACGTGCCTGATCCCCTTGCCAAAGGTCCACCCTCCTTACAGCAGAGACTGGAAGGCACATGGAATATGTTGACTAGCATAAACTTCCATGGCATGGAGACCAGGATATCTAGGTTAAGGAGTAACGTTTGTGCTTTCAGGCAATGTGCCCAGTGAGATGAGCTTCTTTGTGTGTATAGAGAGCTGTGAACAAGAACTAGACTGAGAATTGGGATCTATCCACCTACTAAGGTGAGGCACATGACTGCTTTCTGTCACATTTTTTGGCTTGAAGTCTTGGTGTCAAAAGAGAAGCAGAGAAAATTAAACCTGTAATGTCTGAAACCTCATACTGCTCTCTCTTTCCATACATCAACAGAAATGAATTTCCATTCCTCACTAACCAGTCTCATAGTACATGGACAGCACAGACCAATAAGGGATTTGGGAGGGAAGGCATAAAGAAGTTCAGTGGCTCTTGATGCTTTCTGCCTGGAGCAGAGCTGTGTCAGTTCTGTCTGTTTTCCTGTGGTGCAGATGGACTTAGTGTAACAGGGTGTGCAGAAGGGCAGGAAGGACCTTCCCTGTTGACTGGCTCATATGGCAGTAATCTCGTTTGATGAATGCATCTTTGTAGCATTCCAGTTACAAAATAAAAATCCATATCAGGCATCACAGGCAAAGTTCTGTAAAGAAATGAGAACACACCAGTCATCACTGCTTGGGAGCTCAATGCTACATACCTCGTGCCAGCACTAGCGTGCATGACCAGCACAATAAAGTCAGCTATTTATATCTTCCCCCAAAAAACCCCAAATTACTTTTCAGAAGAGCGATATATGCTCTTCACCCTAGCTGAACCTGCCTTCAACACACATCAAATATTGCTGATCAGATAGAAAAATTGAATCAACCACAAAATAATTTTCATTAGGGTAAAGCCATGGAGCTGAACTTATGTGAGCTGTGCTGAGGTAAGCAGACTGGGTTTTGCTTGCTTTCCAAAGTCAAGTAGGCCTGGGCTGATCCTGGGCTGGAAGACCACCTAGAAGTTAGAGGCAGGCTGTAGTTCAAACCCAGGAAGCAGCATGGAAAAGATGAGGGAAAGAGAACAAGTAAGAAGGCTCATTTCTGCCCTATTGTTAATGTGGGGAGAAGGAGAATAACTCAACTGGATGATGACCCAGCTCAAGCAGGTGGCTTGGAGGTTCATCTGTGTGGGCTCAGATAGTGAGGCAGTGCTCTCGTGCAACAGGTGAGAGCTGCACTGGTGCCCTGCATGGCTGTTAGTCAAGACCTGAGCAACTGGCAGCTGTGACACAGGCTGCACTCACCCACACAGAGCTTCCTCTTTGGCTGATGCCCGACATGTAAGGATTTAAGTCCTTGCCCAGAGCAGCACAGAATTAGAGCATGGCAGGTCAATCTGGCAGCTCAGGCAAAGCCTCCCCACTCTTTGCTCCCTCTCTGCAGTTACCCAGCTATTTCCAGGTGCTGTTGCAAAGCTACAGCCCTTTATTCTGTGGTGGGAATTTTGGTCCTGCCTGGTGGAGCCAAATACTGGAAGTGTTCCTCACTTCCCTGCCCCTCCATGCTGAGGAGCTGGGTGGCTCAGCTGTGGAGAGATGTCCTTCCTCTGCTCCCCCACACCCCAGCACTGATCCCTGAGTATCTGCTCCCAGCACTGCCCAGGAGCCAAGCTGGCAGCATGCTCCTGATGGCCACCAGAAAGAGCTGCTTTTCCACAGTGGCCTCCCCAGCCATGTCCTGCTCCCTCAGAGGGGCCATGTCATTGACATGGCTTTGGACTCATACACACATCCAGATGCACACACAGTTTTTTCCATGGTTGCTTCCCTGTCATTCTATGCCCCATTGAACATTTCTGTCTCCAGATTCACATCTTATTGTTCAGGAAAAATTAGAGACTGGGTGGGGAGGCTGAAACAACCGTTGATGTGGATTGGCATGGCAGAGTTTCCATAATTTAGCACAGCACTTAATTCACCCAGACAATGAATGCTGATGTGCTAAAAGAGGCCTCGTTCATCTGGGACATGCATGGCCCTAGACTAAAGGCACTGCAATTATTTTCTCAGGGAAACTGCTCTGAAGATAAACCACAATAGTGCAGCTAAAGTCAGCATGGGAGCAAGCTCAGCCCTGGAAACACTCGGGAATCATCTGTTACTTGTAATAGTTCTGTAATTTTTAATTTTATTTTTTTTACAATTCTTAAAGCAGTTCAAGCTTCTTCATTAAAACCTTCCCCTTTGAATACTCTATGATTTATCTTTCCATGAGCTAATGGAAGGGATGCCACATTGCAAAAGTCAGGGAAGGCTTTTAGCTCAAATGGGAGAACAAGCTGAGTCCTTAAGCATCAATGCTGGATTTCAAAGACAGTGGTTTCCTTCTGCTCTGACCTTGTAAGCTAAAAAGATCCTCCTCAGCTTTGGGTCACCTGTGGAACTCAGCTCTCCCTTCTACCAAAACATGAGCTGCAATCTAAGCAAACATTGTGACTTTAGGGAATACACTGGGGAAGAGCCCTGGGGTTTGCCTTCTGTGCCTAGGCAGAGGAAGTAGTAAAGACACCCCCAAGTCTATGAATTGTTGCACCATTTTCTCCAGGCTACTACTGACAGAGGGGTCTCTGGTTTATATTTTGGGACATTCTGAGGTATGTACATGGATCATGCAAAGAGGAAAATGCCATCATGGTTTTGGACTTCTAATCTCTACACTGGAAGTGACTCCTATGGCAGACCAAAGAGCCTGCCAGGGCCAGTCCTGATTGTATCTGGGTGTATCTCCACAACAGCAAGGCAGCCCAGTCTCCCCCAGTCAGTACAGCACCAGTGTGTTTGCCAGCCTTGTGAGTAGTGTGCTTTGCCCCACTGGTGTGCAGATGTGGCAGAAGATATGATTTTCCTCTGAAAAAAAAAAACCCAGCCAAGTTATCAACAAATTCTCCCATTCTAAGCTGGGATAAAGTTGAAATTTTGCAAGATATTTTTTAAAAAAATAACAAGAAAGCAACCAACCCCCCCCCCACCCCCCCAAAAAATCCAAACCAAAAAATCAAACTGTACCAAACAAAAAAAAACCCCAAAAGTGAAAAACTGAAATAGAAGGTAAACCAAATCCAGACAGCTTCTACTCTCCCTTCCTGAAAACAGGCAACCACTGTGATTCAATAACCCTTCTTTAAACCTCTGATTTTGTCTGAATCAGAACAGTAACTTCAGTTTGCATTTTGGCAGTCTCCTGTGAGTCTAAACCACTATTCCAAGGTGCTTCTCAATTTTGTTATTCAACCTGATCTCTCCAGTAAAACCAGTTAAATAGCCAGAGAAAGGCAGTTTAACTGTTGGTGGTGGTAAGGAGGATGGTGAGGATGGGTGTTTTGCTGAGGCACAGCCTGTCTCCCTGAGAGAGTCCTTCTCACCTGGGCTACACCTGGGCCTGGCTTTTTAACCTGAAATGTTATTGTGGGCCACAAAATTATAACAATTACAATAACAAAACTTTCTGAAACAGCAATGAAATTTTTTCTTAGTGAAAAGTTTCAGCATCCTATATCACGAAGCAATCAACATTTTCCCGTTTTCCCCATGAACAACTCCACTGTCCATAACCATCCAGGACTGCATGTGTGGCACTGTCCTCACAGGGTTTCTCCCTGGTTTTCACAGCCCTTGTTGTGGTTGTTTTCAAGTCTCTTCAACAGCAGATGCAGACTCATCCAAAAGCAAAGGGGCATGCTCAGGTGGCAAAAATGTCACATGGATTATCTTGTGGGAGAAAGAAGAGGAAAAGCTCGTCCAGAGCACATAAGGAGCAAGTGGGTGAGACCTGGCACAGACCTCAGTGCAGTGCCAGATACCTTAGGGCATCTCCCTTATCCTCAGCACTGAACTGGGCACTGAAAAACCTGGATTGGGCCCAGGTTTAGATTTTCTCTATTTCTCACCCCAAGAAGACCGGAACAATGTTTTTACCACCAACCATTTCAGCAATAATTGGCAAAATGCTTCAAATAAAACTGAATTGGCATTTTAGCTGATCTTTCAAATTTAGGGTCACAATTCAAATTTTCAGTGACTTTGTCATGTATCCTCTCTAGTCGTGCAAAGACTCTCTCAATTGGAGAATTCCTGTGGGAAGGGGCTTTTTTTCTCCTCTTTTTGGATAAGGAATTTAGAAGTGGCAGCACAAGTAGTTCATGAAACCTTATAAATATGTGGAGCATAAGCAGACGACACAAAGTTTTGCATTTAAGCACGTGGGCTCCAAATAAATAGCTGAAAATTGCCTTAACCATAGGTTTCAATATCAATCACCTGATGATGGGATGCAGATCTTTCCAGAGAGGTCAGAATTCCATAGTTATGTCACTCAACACTACTCAATCCCGAAACCCCCTATTTCTTAATTTATTTTTTTTTAATATCTGCCTTCATAGAAGATGATTACATTACACGGCATGAAAGCCCAAAGCTGGGACTGGAAGATGGAGCACAGCAGGGAGTAGGGGTGTCCTCTCAGCAAATGCAGTTCAGTCTCTTTGCCTTTAGATAATTTGTTGTTGAAGGTTGGCTCGAATTTAAGGCAGCAATGTTTCAGAAACACTTGGAAAAGCAAGCCAGCTGCAGGGCGGATATCATTACAAATTGAGACACATGTTGTACAGGAATACCATTCTTTTCAAATACCAGAGTTGTGTCTGGGGAAGCAAAGCCACGCAAAGGAGTTGGAGGCAGGACCTCGAGCTGTAAAGTGCCGGGGGCCTTCAGCTTGCATTAGAGGCACCAAGCACTGAGTGCACACAGCACTGAGCAGGATCAAGCCCAGATATTTAATCAGCTGTAATTTTCATGGTAGAAGCAAACATTAAATAGTTGAGGGCTCTGCAGAATGTTAGAGGTTACTCCAATTCATGGCTGTCACGAGATGACCGCACACGTTTCCAAAGACAACTTTCAGTCCTGCGAGTGCACTGCAGCTCATTATCAAAATAATGTAAATAAGGTCATTATTAGGAGGTCTCAGCTGTGAGGCTTTGACTGGTGGAGGCAGCCAGAAACGTGCTTACCTTTATGGGACCAACAGGAGAAACTCAGCAGGTAATCTGGAAGCAAAAATTGCTTCAGAAAGTCTTGCTTGCCATTGTCTGATTTCTGCCTGACTTCTTGCTCAAAGAGCTTTGTTTCTACTTTTCTTCAATCTTCCACTGTGTTTTTTCAAACAATAATTTAATTTTATTTAAAATCTATACCTCACTGCTTGAGTATGTCCAACTTTTTTACAACCACAGTCCTCAAAAGTGTTTTGCTCTTTTCTCTCCCACTTTCAGGTATTGCTGTTAAATAGTTTATAATCTTCTCACAGTTGTTCAGAGCTCACTGCTCCGCACTGAGGTTGGCCATGGTGTTTCAGAGTCAAGATTCACAAAGGCTGTGAGGTGCTTGGCTCCTCATCAGATTTCAGTGGCAATCAGACACATGCCATCCAGCATCTTGGCCCCTGCATGTCAAGGCAATCGATGTCTAGATGATGTTTTTACAAGTGTTTTTACAGGAGTCTGTTTTACTATGGTCTTTGTTGTTAGGGACTCTGTATTTAATTATGAGTGGTGCTTTCCTCCCCACCCCCATAAAATTTCCCTGTACCACTGACTTTGGTAGCTCAACAGCACAAGGACAGGCTGATGAAGAGCTCGAGTCTCCCCGTAGGGCTGTTTCACACTTAACACTTTTCAGTGCAGTCAAACCCACTTTGAACCAATTTAAATAAGAGGAGCATTTTAGACCTTGTAAGTATGAACGTGCCTGAACGGTCTTTAAAGCCTGGCAAAGAATTATGAGCAACTCATTGTTTCAATATGAATGTGAGTTGCACCAACTTAGGGAATGCATGGTGCTTATTTCAGTTCAAATGATTTTAATTTCATAAGACAATTAAAACTAATAATGGCAAGTAAACACGAAAATTATCTTTGAAATTGGTGGTCTGAGGTCCTGGGAGCAGTCAGGTAGGCTACAGTCTGTAGGTGTCATAGCTTCTTCAGATTTCTTTGGGTCTGTCAATAGAGCTATGCCTTTTCTGGCTGTCAAGTTCTGTCCGTGTGTGTTGTTTGCCAACAGCCCTAGATGATTATTACCTTTACAAATCGGACTAGGTGTAGTTATTTTCTAAACTGAGTTCAAGAATCAGATTTCATATTTGAAACATGTGCCCTAGGAGGTTTTATAGAAAAGCAGGAGGAGCCCATCAGAAATCAGCACTTGCTCCTTTGATTCAAAGAGTGTGCAGTGATCTATGGCAGCGTACCACGAGCCTGCTATTTACTGCCACTGAGACGGAAGTTAGCACTCCCACACCCCGGCAGCAAGATGTGGGAGCTGAAAGCTACCCTGGAAGTATGTCATTTTATACTTCACTATTTTGAGAACCTTTTTTTTCTTTCCTTTTTTTTTTTTTTCCTGGGAAATTCTTTTTCTGATTTAATATACCTGAGAAGGTATACAGGCAATTTTGAAACATAAGATCACACTGCCAGAGCCAGGCAGCTCTCAAGGGCAAAGCTTCAGTTCCAAGCAAATGTGTTTAAAGCTTTGTGGTGTTAAAAGTCTCTCCTCTACCCCTTTGGATAAATGGAAAATTTCTGTAGGCTCATAAGAAGCCAGGTGAAGGAAAACTTCTGAAGCAGAAGAGTAGGTGTTAAGTGTATGAGTCCAATTACTCTGCTGATTTAAATTAGTTTGGCACCAGTGGAACTATATCCAGTTAAAATTAGCTAAGGCTCTAGCCTGTAGTACCATGTCAACAAAGATGATTAGCATAGAAATGTGTTCAAATACAGAAAAACTATTTTCAACTACATCTTTAAGGTCAAATTTTGTCAGAGCAATCTGGGCAGAGGTAAGAAAGATGTTGGTAGATAGATACCACAGTGACAGAGGAGATCTAAAATCCCAAGGAGGTCAATAGCTATGCTCCTTCCCTCAGGAATCCAGACCAGAGTAGGAAATCTTGTGCTGGACCATTATGGGCAGAGGAGCTCAAAGTGGGATATATACTACTTCTGCTCTGAACTGAGTGTTCTGCATGCTGTATATTTTTACGAGTACAGTGCACGGACTAGACAGCTGAAGGTTTGGGCCTCTCACTTTCAGCAGATGCTGACCCCGAGACATACAGGTTGGCTCTGTAGATGGCCATACACCTACTATTTCCATTACTTCTGGAAGAAATTCTGCTGTCACAAGCAGAAAAACTCTTTCCTTTCCTGACCCCTCTGTCCCCAACACAGGATTACACAACACACACACATACGCACACACAGAAGCTAGTTGTGAGTTTAGCATGTGCCACTTCGTTCTCTCATTTAGTTTAACATAACTATCATGTTAAATCCAAGCAGACCTCAGTGTTTTAATTTCTTTGCTTTAGGAAACACTGACATCAAAGCTAGCGGGTAAAAACTGATCCCGCCAGGGCATAAAGCATGTAGGCAGGCAACACTAACACTGCTAATTTTAGAAACTCACATTGCTCAAACTTGAGAATATAACGCTCAACAGAATACTCTTCCTAGCTTCATTCCTTTATCATAGCAGGACTTTGGCACTGAGACATCTTTTGATAGTTTTTCAAATTGCATCAAGTTAGAACAGCTTGACAGTCCACATCCTGATGGAGAAACTAAACTTTCACATCAAGGATTATGTTGCTGATTAGCACTTTCAATAATCAAGTAATTGGTACATTAAATAATCCAGAAATTGGCAACTTGCCCAAAAAGGTCACGCTTGCACTGATTCCTTTTTAGAGAGTCCATGTTGCTGTTACATGAATTCAATCTGTCTGTCCAGAACTCTAGCGTAAAAATATTTGGCTAATTTCCTTCTTGTCACACAATTTGATGGAAAATAAAATCCAGGAAAAGTTGCACATTAGAGCAATATGTTCAGATTTTCCAATTCAAGTAGGTGAGAAGCAAGAGGGAAAAAGACAACTGGCTGGACTTTTTTTCTCCCAGGTTAGTGTAGCCAGCGCTATCAATACAAACCTCCAAGGGCCCAAATCAACGCACTTGTTAGTGCAGCTTCTATCCTCTTTCTAATTTATTAGAATTTCTATGAGGTTGGAGTCTCTCTTAAGACATCCTCCCCACAACTGGACTGCAGAAGAAGGGTTTTATCTCCTTGCTTCCTGAGGCCTGGGCAGGAGGAACTAACCCATGGGCATGGCAAAGCTCAGGGCTGCGGGTGCAAGAGGCTACACTGATGTTCTCGTCTGCACAGACACAGACAGGCTCAGTCCTCACAGGCAGGGAGGGCAGAAATCTAAGGCAGAGCCCTTTTGCTCCCCCAGACTGGCTATGACCAGCAATGCTGAAATAGCAAAAGAAAGGCTCTTCATGAAACCACAGAGTCCTCACCTCAAATTAATCATCAGAGCTGCACAAATCACTCGTGCGTGCCTTGAGGCGCTCAAAACCCACCCGCATTTCACTGAGGTACCCACTGGAATGAGACGGTTACCATGCTGTTTACTTCTGCAGGGTATTTGGAATATCCTCTTTCCCTTGGAGCACTTAGGGACTCTGGTCTCCCAATATCTTCTGCACAGAGGCTACTTCTTTTCTTTTCCTGGAGGAATGAGGGGATGGACACAGACTAATAACCATCACCATGCCGTGCTATGCTACTCCACAAGCCCCAGGGGTATGGCAGACACCTGGGCTGGGCTTCTTAACTTCCAGTGTCTGTGTGGAAATCTAGGTCTGTGCCAGTCACCCTAAGTTTACCTCATTGCAGGCAGAAATAGGCACTCCTAGGGCACAATTCATTTGAGCTGTCATAGTTGTTGACTCTGGGATGAGCTCAGCTGTCTCTTTGAAGTGCCTGCTTCTCTAGGTTAAAGAGAGAATTTAGACAATTAGCTCAGCTGCATCTTTGTTACAGATGTCTGTATTGGGTCAGATTAATCTTGCCTGGCAACCTGAAAATTTTCCTGTAAGACAACCCTTACACTGAGGCAAAGAAATATGAAAAACTCAGGATGAAAGGGAAAATCGCTATTCCTGAGGATAATCACAGTGGCAGTTATTGACATTTAGAGAATACAAAGGGCTGAGGACAGTAACTGAATGATAAAGAATCCTTGTCTTTCTAATGCAGCTTGTTCAGTTTGCCAACCTTCTCTCTCAAATACTATCTGTGATGTCATGAATAATCATGTCAACAGGCAAAAACACATTACTCAGTGAAGCCAGAACTCTCTCTGAGGGTTTAGGCTCTGGCTTTGAATGTTACTAAACTCTTCTTGGGACTGGGACCTTGAAGAGGCAGCACTGCTGCAGCCTGGATAGTCCAGGCAAGCAGAAATAGATGCTAAGAACCAGCCTGTCTTTGACTACAGAGTAAGCACATAATATGCAAATCTTCTAGCACTGTCTTGAAATAAGCAGCTATGAGGAGCTTCAATGAGGTAGGAAAGGGTTAACCATGGCCCTATTAAAATTTAATAAAAAGGACACAGCCAAATAGTGGCCTTCTCACTAGATCAAATCACTACCCCTAGGTAAAAGCAGGCATACATTTATGAAGGGAATCTTTCAGGCTCCAAAAGTAACACAAGGGTTTGCAATAAAGATATTGCTGCTGAGGGACATACATACCATACCTCAGGGGTGGGTAGGGGGATCCCCACTAATAGGACCTAGGAGTGTGTAAAGATTTAAATATTAATTTGACTTTCAAGTGCCTGTATATGCTGATTACTAGTCCAAGAATGTGATAGTTGTCCTCTCTTCTTATTAGTGTATCTTTTATGTGCGTCAACACATGCTGAGAGCAAAGAATAATGGTTATATTCCACCGAAGAAAATAAATAAATACTGTTGGTGATCAAGGGAAGAAATGTTTCCAGCCCTGCAACAAGCACAGGGAAGGCTGTGTTAACAAATGAGAAGGCAGTCCTGGCTATACTATATATCTTTGATGGTACAATTAGCCCACACTGATGGAGCAGGGAGATACTGCAATGGCCCAGATTACACAGCCTGCTGCTGCTATCTGTGGCTGTAGGTGCCAAACACCACCGCAGTCATTATTTGTGCTACTAGGAACAGGGATTTACTGGAGGCTACAGAATATTCCATGGATTGTAATGAAATCTGGCATGTCACCAAGCCACATCCGGCTAAGCATCAGTATTTTACTGCTGAACAGATTTCTTGCAACACCCACCATTTCCCCTTTTCCTGAAAGAAGCTCTTCGTGCTTGTGAATCTAAATAAATTCCATTACATTAGTTTTGTTAAGGAATATATTCAGTGCAGGTAGCACAGCGTGCAGCTGCAGTGCCAGCTGCAGGTTGAGCTCTGGGGGGGCCAGAGCCCAAGCCTGAGCACCAGGCAAGAGAGTCGGAATGGGCACTGATCCTTTCCATAACAAAGGACACAGGGTGACCACACACCCCCAACAACTCCCAGGCTTCCCTGTGCTTAGACTCTGAGGGTATACAAGGAAAAAAAGCCCAGGGTTCCTTTGCTCTGCATCCCTACTCAAAGGCATCAGATCGAGCTGTTGTTTTGTTATTTATTTATTGCACCACGATGAAATTGTTATAATGATTGGGATATCTGAGAACTCTGATGTGGAAAACCTGGGGTCGAGCCAATGAGGAAACCTGGTCTGATTGTGTGAGTGTGGGATGTGTAGCTGTGGAGGGGCTTTGTCCCAGCTCAGGTGGTCCAAGAGTGACTGCCAGAGCCGTTCTCGCATGGTCAGACAGGGAAGATTCATTAGACAGTTTCTCACTCGCAGGTTTGAAACATCAGACACATACTAAACAAAGAGTTTTACAAAGGTGCTATGCTATCAGAGGGATTCAGTAGGCTGGAAATTGGAAACGAAGGATGAGAGGTTTCTGCATATGGAGCACTGTCCTCGGACAAGCCAAGGAGGGTGGTGGAGATACCCAAATCTCTGGCTTGCTTTGCAGCCCTACCAGGAGCCACAAACATACACCAAGCACTGGGCTGGGGCAAATCTCAGCTGCTTTTTTAAGATGGGAGACTTGCACCAAAGGCAGATACCTCAGGAAGGGCAGTAAAGCCCCATGGCAGAGGTTTTGCTGCAATAAGCTATAGTGGGCAGGTCCCAAACAGCAGGCAGTCCCTAAGCACCAATACTCCAGAAAGGAAAGCCCATGGAGAGGAGTTCAGTCTCTCGAGAACAGCTCAGTGGAAAGCCAGGGTGCAGTGTGGAGGCAGATCAAAGTGAGATGGTTGGAGGTGACCATTTGCTAAGTCCATTGGATCTGAGCTAGCAGGAAGCTGCTGGGTCATCTGGCTCTGTGCTACGCTGCAGGGCAATTTCAGTGCTCGTGAAGGCTTGAGCTGCTGTGTAACTCAGCTGGAATAAGTAAGCAGATTAATGGCCCAGACCTGTACCATATTCTAGGCAGAAAACCACTGATTTTGACATACACAGCACAATAACTTCACAGCCAGAACCATCATGACATGTTCTGTGACCAAAAGTGTAATGAGGCTGCTGATGAATGGAGTACTGACAAGTACAGATGCAATACAACACAAAAAACAATACTACAACACAAATACCAGTAGTTTTCTGACAGTGCTCATAAATTGAAATTTGTATCTTTCTCTTTCATGAAGGCCATATCCACATGAGTTTGCCCTCACACCTGAAAATACTGAATTCTATTCACACAGAAGGTAGTAGTGATTACACAAACCTTTACTTATTCTGATTTCGAATTCGGAGACACCTCCTTTTCAATGGTGGCTCCAGATCCTCTGGCCCTGTGCTGAGCATTGGCGTTGAGATAATGCACGGCGCAATAGCAGTCTTTTCTGCTGGTTTTGGCACAGGCTGGATCACGCAGCCTGTCTTGGGCAGCATCCTCAAAGCATACGCGTGGTCCTCGTCTGCTGGATTGTTAAGGTTCGGGTCCTGTTTGTCTCCCCCAGCCAGGGGCTCCTCCCCAGCCTTCTTGCCAGCCTCTCCCTCGAGGTGGCAGTTCGAGGCGCAGTTGTTCTCCTTCACGGACTCCAGCTCGCTCACCGCCAGCTCCTCTGGGGACTGGGGCTTTTTCGGCTCCTGGGGCGGCTCCGGGTTCTTGGAACCCTCTGTGCTCTTTGTGCCATTCACAATGACGTTGCACACCGCTGCACCAGCTTCCAGTCCTGGCGTGCCAGAGGCCAAGGAGACGGGACAGCAGTGAGCTCCGTCACTGCACGGTAACGTTTTTGAGTCAACTGGGCTGCAGTTGTCCCTGCAGTCACTGCAGTTCCTTTTGTCTGAGCTACCAAAAGCCAAATTTACAACACTGTTAGGTTCACGTTCAACTTTCACCTGGGCGTGCAGAGCCCTGTGGATGACATTGTGCAGCCTAGACCGGTGGCCCACTGTTAGGTCTATCACACCGTCCTGTGGACCCTGTAGCACGCTGGGGAAACCAAATTTACTGTTCGCTGGACTACTAGGTCTGACAGTTAAATCAACAACTTCATTTTTACTGTGCTCCTGAAGCACTTTAGCTTGATTAAGGGACTGGCCTGAGCAGCTCGGTGATGAGTCAGAGGATTTGGATGATCCTTGCTTTGACTCTCGAGGGGATGAAGAGCTATTGGTTGGCTTTGCCCCAGGCGTCTCGCTGGAGGTACTTGGAATGAAGCTTTCGCCATTGCTGGAGAAGCCGTTGGGGGGTTTGGAGTCGTTGATGTGAGGGATGGGGATGGGAATGGGGATGGGAACAGGCAAAGGGACAATGACGGGATATGGCACTAGTAGAGTTGGGGGTGGCACCAGTGGGGCGAGGGATGGCAATCCAAAGTTCATCATCTGTGGCATAGGCATAGGACCATTTGGCATCATGCTGACAGGGGGGAAAGGAAGACTGGGCAAAGGAGCTCCGGGAGGGGGAGGTGGCAACAAGCCAGGAGGATTCCCAGGCATGGTAGGTGTTGTGGGGGGATGGATATGGGGGGAAAGCATTGGCCTGTGCATGGGGCTAGAGGTGGGACCCATATTTCTGGGGCCACCTGGTGGGGGACCAATTCCAGGAATCATTGGATTTGACAGAGGGCTGTTAGGATTTGAGGCATGGTGAGGTGGCCCACGAATAAACGGTGGACGGATTTGCTGCATAATTTGCTGTTCCATGAATATGGGCAGAGGAACTGGCCCACGGTTTGTCATCACCATGGGAGGACTGCGAGGAGGGACACCAATTGGAGGCACAATGCTAGCAGGTGGCTGGACAGAAACTGGTGGAATATTTGGATTCTCACTGATGGGAATAGGTTTGGGAACTGGCGTGGGGATTTTAGTGACAGAGCAGTTGGCAGTGTCAGACGGAGAGGCAGTGGTAGACACTGATGGTCCAGGGCCTTGAATTTGGCCAGCTGCAGACGCTGGGGATGGGGCTTTTCTCCGAGCATCTGCTAGCGGTATATTCCAAGAATCTGGAGTCAGCAGCTGCACCCCAGTGCCTTCTGCTTTATTTTCGACTGGAGGATGTAATGTACTGCACAGTCCAGCTGGAAGATTGGCCTGTGTCTCTTTGTAGAAAATGTCCATTTTGTACTGATTGAGACATTTTGCACTGCAGAACTGAAGCCTTCTTTCCCCGTCCCCAAAATCCAGATACTCTTTTGTGTGTCTTATGTGCTTACACCAGTCACATACCTACAACACAGTAATAAAATCAAATCAGGTAAGAAAAGCAATCTTCTCTTCATAGTGTTATTTTAAGAGTAATTTTTCAGTTGCTAAACACATTATTTTTCTAACAGGAAAAAAAGAAGTCGCATTTGTGAAAACTGCACCTTTCCCCCCCGCCCCCAACATATTAATGAATTGAATGCCACTCCCTTTTCTGGCTCCCATGATCTCAGTTCTACCTTACATGATGCTTTACACATCTTAAACCCAAAGCACAGAAAAGAATCCTCAGCTGGCATAAACTGTTATAACATGCATATGTAAGCATACAAAGTCCATATGAGTATGGCTGTGATCACTCCTTGGTGGCAATCTAAGACGCCTGTGCCATCTGAGATGCCACGCTACACAAGGAGTGCGAGAACTGGAAAAGGACTCAGAATTGCTGGAAATGAATGCAAACCATTCTCTGCTAAACTGCAGCCCACAGTAACATTTAGTATTCTACCAAGGGTATCAAATAATAGGCTGGAAAGAGTGTGATATTTCAAAATGGCATCACAAAGCAAAAACCATCACTGATTCTTTGCCCTTCATTCCAAGGAGAAACTTGGAAAAAGTTGGGATATTTGCGTACGGTTCGAATAGTCCCAATTTGTGATGTTTCAGCAAGCTGGAATTATTTTCTGAGATGTTTGCCCACTCTTGTGTACAAGTCACTTTGAGTAAAACTTCTTGGCAAGCAAGGACCTGTTCAGCAACTCTCAAATACTACGGCAAAAAGTTTGCATTGCAGGCTCAATTTTGTTTTGTTTCTCTGCTTTCCATTTAATCCTTTTTTTGTGTTGCTGTTGGTGTGGTAAAGGCACAGCCAATTTTTTTTAAAATAAGGCTGCAGAACTAATTAAGCTGTGAAAGGTTTTCCCAGTTGTAAACCACTAGACACCAAAGTTCAAAAAATAGTCATTCTAGGCTTCAGAATCCATTACTTCAGAGAAATTATTGTGATTTCATTAACACATTAATTTTGCAACACCAACAGCTCTCACAGATGGTGAAGACATGATCTACAATTCAAATATGACTCTTGTTTGCACAAATGCCTTTCCTTCATATGGCATTTTAAACAAGAATTAATATGAGTAATCTTGCCATAGCTATAAACAGATAAACAGATGTCAGATTTTTCAGTGCCTCACTTTTTTGACAGAATTTTACACACACAAAACCCCCCCATTTTTGTCATTTACATTAGTTCTCAAAATACTCCACTGACAGAGATTTTTGGTGCTTTCTATCAGCATGTTGAGCCTATGACCATGTCATAATATATCCTGGTATTGTTTGCTCTGCCTTTTCCAAATAGCCCACATTAGCTTGTTTTGAAATGACTCTATCTTTTGTACAGAGGAAAAAAAATACACAAAAAACCCCAAAGAAGACTATGATTGTGAAAAGACTGCATTAAAAGGATAATTAATTTTAATAACTATTGGCCATATAAACAATTCAAAACAACATATGCTGGGCATCTGATTACCCATCTCATTTAACTCTCAGCTTTCCTTTAATATAAACAGTGGCGACATTCTTGAGTTTTCAGTAATATATCTTTAATGTATATAGACACACACACACGGTATGCTATGGCTATTAGCCCATTTAACTCCTCCACCTTTTGGATACCCTGCCAGGTCACTGTTTCTTTCCCTCTTGCTCCCCTCCCCATTCACACACACAGGCACACACTCCCTCCTCTCTCTTATCCCAACATTTAAATCAAGCTAAATAATCAGTCGAGAAGCAGCAACCCCTAAGTCAGCCCTGAAGTTTGTGAATGCAGGACCCAGATTTTTAGCTTGGGCATGCAGACACTGTGCCCTGTGAGATAAAGCAGAGGGGCTGCTGGTGCTGCTTGGCACATGTGGCATCAGTAAGGCTGTATTTCCAGCATGGTGCCCCGTGGCAAAAAAGGAAATTTCCTGGTGCAAACAAGTCCAGCCCTGCATTGAACATACAGTGACGTTGTCACACCCTGAAATGTGTGGGCAAAAAGGCTGTGAAATGCACAGAAGTGCTGGGATAAATGCCTGCACTGCCATGGTGCATGCATCCCCCAGGCGTGGGGCAGATGGGAAAGGAGGAGTGCAGCAAGCAGGGCAGAGGGGACAATGCCACTTCCAATAGCTCCTGGATTTTATCAGGTATCAGCCCTCCACAGGAAGGCTCAGGGGCCATCACAGACGGCCCTGGAGCTTGTGCTGCAAATAGCGCAAGCACACAGCAGTGGTACTGAACCATCCTGCACATTTGGCATGGCTGTGGGTTTGCCACCCACCTGGCAAGGCAGCACACATGATGGAACCATCCTGTAATCAACCTCCTGAAATTTTCTGGCTTGTCACTGTTTTCAAAGCAGACAAAAGGGGAATTTGTGAGTCTACACTATGAGGTAATAAGATACATTTAACTCAGTAGAACTGCTGAATTTACCTTAAAGTTATTTCTGAGTGAGAACTCACTGCTGTAGCCATAAAATGCTATCTATTTCGCATGCATGGAATCAGGATGTACTCCACCACACTCCTCCTGCTGCTTGCAGAGTATGCTCTTGCCCCAAGGGCAAAGATGCAGAGACTCCACATGTACCCCAGGAGATGTACAAAGAGATACCAGGAGCTCCCACACAGCTCCTGAGGCAGGCTGGGGCAGCATGAAGCCCACCCTGGCCCACCACCATCTATTTGCAGTGGAAAGACAAGGAGGAGAGTGGCCTCAGAGGTGCCTGCAGAAAGGGATGGAGCAGGACTTCAGGTGCATCTGCAGTGAAGACTTGCCCTTCCTTTGGGACAAGGAATAAACCACCTTGTAACCCCTTGCCAAAGAAGCGCCTGAGAAATATGAGAGAGTAAATCCAGTCTCCTTCTCTTTCTAGGAAGAGCCCCATCCGTGACCTTAATTAAAGGGACTGAAAGAGAAATACAGCTCCACAAAAAATTGTGGCATCTTTTCTAATAATTTAATCTTATTTGTTAGCATTTGCAAAATTCACTGAAACACTCCACTGTATTATTGCTGAATTGATTTGTTTATCTCCAGTGGGCTCCTGTGTCTCTCCTGGCTAAACAAATATTTTCTCTTCCTTGGTAAAATATTTAGAAATCCTGCTTACAAATTCTCTGCTGATTTCTCCAATTTTCAATAATTCGGTGAGGAACAAGAAACTCTGCCTCACTCACATATTGATCACATACCCTTCTGTATATTTTATCACTAGATAAAATTAATTAAAGCCAGAGAAATTAAAGGCAGCAAATCTATTCCTCTGAATACCCCGCACAGACCAAATATTCCATAATTATCTCATTGATTTAATGCAATATCTCAAAGTGTTGAAGCTACAACATCAGTCTAAAACGTCCATCTTCTACATTCATGTATTTCATAATTTTCTTTTGTTTTTTCTCTCATTCTTTTTACTTACATAAGCAATCAGTCTGTGCTGCTTAGTTAAGACAAAAGGTATAAAAATGTGGGACTCATATGCAGGTAATATGCAGGTAACAACACCTCACAATACCATAGTAAAAGGCAGAAAAACTGTCTCTACAACAATGAGGAAATTAGTAAAGGAGAAAAAAAAAATATCACTTAAGAATTAATGAATCAAGTCTGTCTTACAGAATTGATCATTTAAGATGAGGTCAATGAATTTATGATACAAATGGCTATATCACTAAAGGTGATAAAATGCAGCAATATCATTCATTTTACATCTAACGATGTGCTCAAAGTAATTACAGATTTCTTCTAAAAGCCTACACTGATTAGTTCAGATGTGATAGGTAAAACATATATATCTCTCCATTCAATAAAATAACATTTTCTTATCTGTAGAACACACAGCTGATGTCTTATCTGTTTAAGTACTTGCATTCTGTATGGAACATCACTGTTCTTCACAACCAGCTCAGAATTTCTCTGCTCATGTATTCCCTTTCCTTCCCTTTTCCTGCCTTATTCCTTCTTTTCGTTGTACAACCAAGAGAAGAGCCGAACTGTTGCAGAGTGCTTATTGACACTGCCCATTGGATTTGGGAGTGCTCACACATGGGAGCAGCTCCCTAGGTTTCAGTGGGATTAGTCACAAGCATTCATGCTGTAGGATCACATTTGGAGGCCCTGACCCAGCACCAGTGGAAAACAATGAAGAGGCTCCTCTTAAATGCAATCCATCGGCTTTGGGTCTGTTGCCTAACCCTGGCCCCTGCTCACCCTGGAGTCATCAAGAGCTTTGTTCCCAATCTCAACAGCAGCAGAGACAGGGACAGGGATTTTGGAAGGAGCTGCAGGAGAAACACCCAGGAAGAAAATAAATGCTGTGAGATTGAGTTACAGACATTTCCTAAAAAACATAGGCACAGCCACCATTTTGCACATTTCTACCAACAGGAGGTTGGACCAGTAGTGGTGTCACTGACAATAAGCATGAACATTTATAAGATAAGAGGGTGAAAACTTGCAAGGTGCTAACAGATCTCCTATACACCTTCATCTCTCTTGGAAAACACTTCTAGGACTGCTCTGGGAGAAGCACACTTCACACCATGAATGCCAGAACATGAATCCTGAATGACAGAAAGATCAGTATTAAGATAACGGCCTATCTCATTCAGCTGCAGTGCAACAACCCTCAAGAAGATTAAATTTACCTAACTGGGGCATATCCAAGGCTAAACAACAGAATGAACATTCCTTCAGTACATTTAATGTATTTATATTTTGGTGGCAGGTTGCCAGCATGCTACTTATAAGCTCAGTGACTTGGTATCATTTATCTGCTTTCCTGTGAAACACACAGCAACCTACACCAGGAGACAACTCAGAAGACACTGCATCAGCAGAAACACAGCTCATGCCCGAAATGGGAACACTGAGGAAGCCAGCACTGAGGGATCCCGTAATGCTCAGATGTCTCTAATACAAAGAGCGGGAATAAGGCCATTCCTGTTGGCATCCATATCTTTATTTTGATAGAAACACCCAAAGTGGAGTCCAGACATGGCTACAAGGCTGCCTCGCAGGCACAACACAGGATCCTGCTGTGCCCAAAAGGGCCTGGACTCCAGGCACCAGGTAATTAATACTTAAATCAATTGGCTGTCAAATGCAGGCACAAAGTTCACACATTGGTGCAGTCCACCACTAACTTTTGAAGAATAATCTAGTATCAGACACTACTTCATTAAGAAATACACTTGGCAAAACCTGTTTGCAGAGGTATTTACACCAGCCCTAGAGAAACCAGGAACAAGCAGCAATGGAAAAAACCCTGCTGTGATGAAAGATTCCCTGTGCCTCTTACACAATGCTTTGGACAACTATCAGCTCCATGGTAAAGCTTGGCAAGAGAACAGAAAGTGGTCACTAGGGCAAAGACGTGCCATTTTCAGCTTCTCCAGAACCAGAAGGTGACTGACAAAGCTCCTCTCCTTGCTCAGGACAATGCCACTGGGGTGGCATTGCCTTGCACAAGTGAGGGTTGAATCACATCTGAGGACCAGGATTTTATCAAAGATGCTGAACAGATGCTGAAGATTATCAAAGACTCATTTCTTGGCATAAAATCCATGTATTCTACTTTGCTGAGTAGTTCCTATTTCCTTTTCTCACTGTGGTATCCAAGTGCTGTCTCTTTATATACATTCAGGCATATGTTCTGACTTCACGAACACCACTGCACATTTCCTATATCCTGTTCTGGCCCTGGTTGCCTTTCCTTTTAGCCCAGACTGGTCCTGGAAAGGTCTGGGAAGATGCCTGAAGTTTCCAGTACTGCCACCCAGTCAGGATGTGTGAGGCATGGAGGCAGAGGCTCCCACCCCATCCCAACAGCCACAAGGTGAGGACACAATCCCTCTTCCCTCCTGCCTTGCAGCCCACTGAGAACCCAACACACCAGCCATATGTTTTTCTGCAAGGGCTCAAGATTTTTGAAGTCTGCCAAACATTGGACACAGCAAAAATCTAGAAATTAGGAAGTGGCTAGAAACACACATACAGAGGTTTCTAGCACACAGCCAAATGAGTCACAGTAGTGTTCTAGCACACAGCTCAGTCACACCCTTTGCAGAGCACCCAGCAGCCGCCGCAGCACGGACACCAAGGCACCCTGAGACCCAGGCCCCCTTGCAAGGCTGTGAGCACTCCCAGCAGAACACCAGGGGAAAATTCGGTCAATCAAAAGGAAAGAAACCTAGATCTATGTGTCCTGCTGGACTATGTAGCCAACTGACTCCAAAGGAGCATGAAACCTCTCTCTGCTGTCCTCAACAGCTCCCCAAGCTTGTTGGGCAATGTGGCTATCTGCAGCCTCCCTTCTTTTCTCCATTTATCCATCAACAAGGCTTCTCTTCAGAGCAGGTCACCTAAAAGGTAATCCCCTCATAGAGCCCACCTGCAATGCTAATCCTGCAAATGGCTCTGTTTCTGCAGTCTGTTGCCTGATTAAGAACTGAAAAACTTTGGGGCAAGAGCTGTACCTCAAGCGTTAATGTATCTAACACTTGTGAGCACAGAGAAGCTCTGGCCCCAGTGGAGCTCTGGGTTAGACTGAGACCTCCTGCAAACATCAGTTTGGGTCTGTATCAATCTTCACCTCCTCTTCTGCTCACCTTCTGAGGATAACTTGCTGCAGAATAGCCCCTCAGGAGCCAAAGCCCCCATCAGGCTCTGAGTTCTTAGCACACACACCGATTTGACACAAAAATTGTTCCAAGGAATTAAAGTTCCCTTTTAGCATTTCCTGGCTCAGAAAAAGACAAATATGAAGAAGAGCAAGGAAGGCACACTGCCATGCCAGTTGAGAAGGTGGGCAGGTGAAGATCTGCAGAAGGACACAACCATGCTCAGAAAAATAGAGTCAGAGTGAGGAAGAGGGGGATAATGTGTTCCACCCAGAGAGGATAGAAAATGACAAACTCATTGGAGAGGTAAGCAACAATCAGCACAATAGCCTAATGCTGTTGTGCTTTTTTCACAGCTAATTGAGTTATCACAAAAGGTATTCAGCTGCCAGCACCCAGCGCCAAGAGATAGAGTGGGTGCAGCCTTGCCAGGAGCTGCTGTCGCTCACCAGCGTGTCCCACATTTCTCTGCTTGATCCTCCTCCAAAACACCCACACTCAGGCTTCCTCCTGACACGGACCAGGCAGCCTGGGGCACAGCCAGGGCTGGGCAGGGTGTGCAGGATCTGCCTGTCCAGCACTGCAGCCGCTCTGTGCTGGCCCATGGGGCTGGGGGCTTTGTCTGGAGGTCCCCAGCAGGCATCAGACTGTCCCTGAAGGGGGAGGGCAGCTCACAGTGTCTACTTTGAAGACAACTATGACTAAGACCCAGCTGTCATGACTGGGAATTGATGCTCTTTCACTACCAAATGTCAAACAATACTGTAACAGGCATAATCCTAAGTGTGTCTCTAAGCAGTTATCCAGCCTCGATCACCATTTTTGATGTCTTATTGTAAAACATTCAGCATGTTTATTGTGGCAAGATTTTTCTATCCAAGATGTCTTGTGATAATTTTTTTATACTGATTGTTCCATTTGAATGGAGTGATTATTATAAAAAACAAAAAGAATCATTCCAGCTGAAACCTGCTGCGAAGGAACCCCGAGGCAGGCTCTAACACACTGTGAATGTGGTTACAATATAGCTCATAGCAATGCTAGGTGTGAAGGAAAACAGATTTTTACAATGTTTGGAGCTTTGTGTAAAAACAGTTGACAAAACAGAACACTGCAGTTGCCTACAACTTAAAACTGTCCTGTGACAAGTTTCTCTCTGTTAAAAAGATACCAAAGCTTGCCTGCCTGATTGTTTTTTCTTTCCCTGATGTTACCCTCCTGAACATCTTGTCCTTTCAAAAATCTTCACCAGTTTTCTGAGTGAATACTGATTTTATGTCATTTAAATGCAAGACTCACTCCGTCTCCATTTTTCATCCTAATTATGCAAAAGTCTAAGCTACATGAAGCATAAGGAGAAAATAGAGTTATTTGGTAATTAATGGCTAATGATAAATTGATTCCATTTTTGAATCATTGCAGTTGTCATCTGTGGTATTTAAAACATAGGGCTTTTCAAAGCCCTTGGGTTCCTTTGTGTTGGGGGGCTTTTTAATGTTCCCAGTCAAGAAAAATGAATGTGAGTTATGCTAATGCCTGATGGAAATCCAGGTTGGGTCTTATTTCATCAGAGTGGCTACATATTTGATTTTGTATATAAACAGCTGAGCTCTGTGTTTTCACCTTCAGTCTGAGGCTTTGAAACCACAGAAGGAACTTTGGATCTAAAACCACTGGTGAAGCCCAAAATATGATGGGTGAAACTTCAGGGAAAATGAATGTACTGTGAGGTGGGGCTTGCCAAAAGGGAAGTTCTCCCCAGAAATGTTCCTGGCTAAAATAACACACAATGGGACAATAGCAGCATTTAAATCTAAAATCTTTAATGTAAGGTTTTTACAGGGGTGCTATACAAGAGTAGATTAAAGGGCATGCCTGGATGGCTGTTTCAGTACTGGCTAAGTCCATCACTGCAGCAGTGACAGAAGTCCTAAATAAAATGAATGTGATGCATAAGATAAATGGAGGGTAAGAACAGGAGAGAGAGCTGGGGGTTAAATGCCCTCAGTAGGGTCAGACAGTCTGTCTCACACATTTCAGAAACATCTGAAGAACACCACAGTCTGAATGTCCTTTCCAAAAGGGCACACCATGGGTTTCCCATGCCTTGGAAACCTCATCCCACATCAAGTATATTGGCCTTTGGGCATGCAATAGTCTGTGGGGCAGAGCAAACCACAGTTCAAGCCATCAAGTCCTACACTCAGATCCTGAACTCTCATCAGGCCTCATCACAAAAAGGCCAAGAAACAGTTCCTCTTCCAGACTTAATCTAGTCTGACAGGAGACCATGCAACTGTGTCAGTAGCCACCTTCCTTGTGAGCATAATTTGAGGGATCTGTGGAGTAAACTGAGTGTCTCCACCACCATGCTCCTCATGGCCTTTAGCTCTTGGGTGGCACCATGAGAAGCCAGCTTGGCAAAGCAGTGGTGCAAACATCTGCTGGTCAGTCAAGAAGTTTAATTTGGATTAGGTAGGCATTGGTCTCCTTGATGTTCAACATTTGATGTACAGACCAACGCTTCTCATGATGTGCATTCCCAAACTTCCCTGCTCCTGAGATGATGATAGGAAACAACTCAGAAGACAGAAACAACTACATTGAGTAGGCGAAGCTGGGAGTCTTGGTGAACTACAGCCTGTGCCTTTCCATAACAGGAGGTTTTACTTTATCATCCTTAAGCTGTTAATGCCCCAGCAGGAGCTTGACTTCTTCCAAAATTGACACAAATGAACTTCATCAAACTCCTATCACTAAAGCTGTGCAAGGTATCAGCAGTGGAAAAGCATCGCAAACACCTTGAGAACAGGACAAGAAGGGTTGGCTTTGAATATTCAGGAAGTCATAAGAAAGAAGTCAGAGCTAGGCATTGGGAAAAACGTTTCTGGGGTTTAGAAATACTTCCTCAGTGTCCAGGCTCTATTGTCTCTTTGGGGTAGCAGGGGAAGATTGCACTAGGAAATATCCTCCTTCCTCTTCCTCAGAGAGTAGAAATGCACTTCTTTCCTCAGGAGGACATTCACCCCCATGACCTTGGAGAACTTTTTGTATAACCTACATTCCCACAGGTTCAGCTACAGGAGGCAGCAGAGCAGCTCCTCCATCCTTGGGATAGCCAAGCTGCAGAGTCCCATCAGTGCCCAGGCTGACAACAGGGCCAGCACTTCTGTCATGCCAGGAACCCCTCACTCCTTTCTCCTTTGGAGAACTGGACTAAACATCAACCACAGAAGGTTTCTTCTGCAGAGCATCTGCCAACAAGGGCAGTGAGAAAGAGAGCCTGTAGGCACTGCAGCATTCCCTGCATCCAACCCAGCAACTGAGGCACTGCAGCATTCCCTGCATCCAACCCAGCAACTGGGAAAAGAAAGGGAGCAACCAACACTGTCAATTCTTCTATCAAATTCTTTTGAGAAATAAAGATGCTGTTAAGCAAAAAAAAAAAGCTTAAGGGTAAAAATCAAAGGGGCACTTTACTACGCTCAATCAGTATTGACCGAAATCTTTTCAAATGAGAAATCTGCACCCGTAGGAATCTCATGCAACCAAGTCTGCAGATGACTTCAGAAGCCAGATGAAGATTTACTTCTCTAATTAATTCGCTTTTTTATTCAGTGTCTGAATAAACATGTTCACTCATCTTGTTTTCTGATCAAAACTTTATTCTGATAATATGGCAGACATTGTGAGGTGGAAAATTACCCATCTGGCTAGAATTTATATCTAGTAATATCTTACATGTATTTTTCCCAGTATATTTTCTTTTTTATATTCAAGAGAATATAAAAATAACAATAAAACCCCCTGTTACTACTCCAGTTGCTCATGGATTGGTTGACAGAACTATAAATGTAATAATGAGGAGGTTTGAGGGGCAGGTTAATGTTTTTTGCTAGCATATGATGCTTTTAGCCTAAGGCATTGCTGGGGGCCGATACCACTTCACCTGAAACCAAAATCACCACTGAACAGTCATTAAATCACTCAGAGTTAAGTGTAATATTAGTGGGTCTAGAGAATAGTACTGTAATCCAGATTTGAAATTTCATTAATCCATAGAATAGGAAGCAGGAGTGCAATCTGAAACCTAGGGAAATCTTTATTTATTACCCTTTATTTGTAATGAAGGGTTCTAAGTCCAATTTCTCCCCCTCACCTACTGCCATTTTACAGTGGCATAACTCTCTCAGACTGGTGGGCTGTTTCTTCTGATTCACGCCTGTACAGGCAATTCTGTAAGAAGCTTACAGAATTCAAAACTCTGGGTGCTTTGAAAAAAAAATATTATATATGTGTGTGTGTCTCTGTGTGTCTCTGTGTGTGTCTGTGTGTGTGTATGTGTGTGTGTGTGTGTTTGTGTTTTCCCCCTATCTACATAGCTAAGAGATCTTCAATTCTTCAATTTTTATTATTACATGGTAATCTTTCTCATGCAATAATTTTTACAGGCCAGGACCCACTACGCTGTATTAGGTGCTGTAACAGATACATAACTGTGACACAGGCTGCAGCAGAACGGGCTGGGTCTCACAGTCGACCTGACACAGGCTCCCTGCATGTTTCCCCACCTTTCCCAAGCATACAAAAATCCTAGAGGGACTGCATCAGCCACTAACTTGAAAAAATTACCTTAGGAAAAGATTGACTTGATTAGGGAAAGATTGACTTGACCATTAGTAAAAATGGATGAAAAAAATCCCACAAAACTTCCCAAGAGAGGTGTTGCTGGGTTTAGGCTACAGAACTCTGAAGGGAGTCAAAGCTGTCTGAGATTTGAATGCGTGTGATTCACACTTTGAGAACTGCTGGTAATGGTACATACCACCCTGCGTCCCAGAGTATGCTCAGTCTGAAAAGCAGCCCTCTCTCTGGAAACCACATTTGATTAGAACAGCCCTGGGCCAGATCCAAAACCTGCCTGGATCAGGGAAACGTGTGTCACATCAGTTTCAGCCCAGGACTGAGACATGTCACATCTCTTGCAGATTGGGCACCGGGAGTGGAATTCATTTTCCCATTTCCTCTGGAGTTGGGGGCTGGAGAAGACGAAGCCAAGTAAGGGAAATTGCTCTGCCGCACACAGAGGAAACATTCCGAGTCCTCTACTTCTCTTGCTGCAAGGCATTGATCTGGCTGAAACCCAGGGCCCATTGGTACAGACCCAGCTCCCCTTCCCCCTCCTAATTAGCACAAAATCACCAGTGGAGAGAGGCTTACTCTGAGCAACTGTGGGTATTACTCTTGGTCACTCCCATATGGAGCAAGGAAGAATGAAATAAAGGCCAGGGAATGGAAGAGATGGGGATTGTAACAGCCTGCACATCCCTCAAATGAGGAAAAAGGAGGAGAGGAGAGGAGAG
Source organism: Melozone crissalis (assembly GCF_028551555.1). Lineage (NCBI taxonomy): Eukaryota > Metazoa > Chordata > Aves > Passeriformes > Passerellidae > Melozone > Melozone crissalis. The sequence continues at coordinate 52,132,431 of NW_026535805.1, forward strand.
GAGAGGAGAGGAGAGGAGAGGAGAGGAGAGGAGAGGAGAGGAGAGGAGAGGAGAGGAGAGGAGAGGAGAATAAAAAGATTACTCTGTTTCTGGTAAGTAGGATTTACTATGAATATTATGGTCCCTAGCTATCTGAAACCATGGTTTTTCAGGATTCTGACCTTGAAAATAATAAATGAGGAGTTACAAAGGGCTGAAACTGCGGCCTAGAGCCAAACATATGGTGAACTAATGTGTGTGAAAACTTCCTTGTCGTCTTCTTCTGCTAATGCCTCTCTTGTTTTACTAAGAACATTCCTGCAGAGAAGCCAGGCCTCCTTTGACAGGAGCCAACAGCTGTGAGGGTGATGGGCAGCAAGCAGCTTTACTTATGTGCCACACCTGAGGGAGGGAGAGAGGGCCAGCCCTTCGCACACCCTGCTTGCCCACTGTGATGCTCTTCTCAGGCCCGAAACATTTGCTGGTTCTCAAGAAATGCAAAATGTGCCTTCTTCCTTGCTGATTGACACCTCTTTCTTTCTAAGTAAGGCATGGAAGTGAAAAAATTATCTTTCCTATTCCGATGAAAAGGTCTTACTTATCCCTCTGTTTGGAAAGTGTTTAGCACTAGAACGTACCTGACACTAAGCTATTTACATAAATCAAATCTATTCTTAGCAGTCCTGGGATCAATCTGGGATAACTCCACTGAAGCTAGTGTTGATTTTCAATCTGAATCATGTAACTGAGAGTTGAATTTGGCACAAAGGATTAATTTCTCACTGAGGAGGGTACATTACAGCAGAAGGCATCAGATGCACTGTTCAGTAGAAAACACAATCACAGAGGACCCTTTAGCAATGCATTGTGTTACTGTAGATGGCACTCCTTCCTTGCCTGGGTGCACGATGCACACTGCAACTGCACAGATTCTATTATGTAAATGCATCATGCCAAAGCCTTTCATACTTACAAGACCATGCAGATGATTTTCTCCTTGCATGACATGCATGACAAAGCAGCTATGTGGAAGCAGCATACCAGGACAAAAGAAATCAACATATTTAAACCATCACCCTGCAAAGCTCTCAATAATGCTTTGCTCTTTAGATTCCTCCTCAAAGAGGACCCAGTCTGTCTTGCTTTCTCCAGCCTTTTTCTTCCCCTAGGTCTTCCCACAAAACTACTTCTGACAACGATTTCACAGGGTAGAGCACCACTCGAAATCTTCATCGGACCTGCTGAGACCTGGCTGGCAAATGAAGACCTGCAGCCATCACATACAAAGACTTCTAACTGTGCATTTGTTCAATGCAACTCAAGTGTTTGTTTTTCTTTAAAGAGCTTTCTTTTAAATTTATTTTAACACCCATCCTGGGTCAAGTGCTCCTCATCCAGTGACTTAGAGCAGTAGGAGAAGGAAGGTTACATAGCTACAGCATTGAGATAGGACTTGCCATGTTGGCATTAGTCATTCTCTGCAAAGACAAAACTGCTGAGTAACTTTGGACAAGGAGAAGGGCAGGCAGTGAAATAATGCAAACAGCACAATTTTAGATATTAATTTTGATTGCCCAGCTCAGGTCTGTGAATAGATGTAGGCATCTCGTGAGAGTGGATCACAGCAGGAACCTAACTAAGGCTCTGAACTGGTCCCAGCAGAACTCTGTGTCCATCCACTGTCAGAGGTATGAAAGGAGACCAAGCAAGTCTCTAAAGCTGGGAGGTTTCTGTGTTCTTTATTTCCAGTATGTATCTTTGATCCTTCTTTTACAACCAGGAGAAGGCTTCCCCAGATCTGCCTAACCTGCTTGGAGCAGGAGGGTTTTGAAATGGGAATCAGGTCCTCTCACATGTGTGTACAACATCCAGTACGGTGACTTACACAGAGCCGGTGCCTTGATCCACCACCATCAAACAACCAAAGTGCAGCATCCCTGTGGGGCTCTTTCCTCCCTCTGGGATCAGAAATCAAGCGGGGCTTTGCTCACACTCTGACTTTAGGATTTGGCTCTCTGTGGCTCATTACAACTGTGCACTCCTACACACGCTGTTATATGGAGATGCACCACAGTAGCAGGGAAAGGAAGATGGAGTTAAGTACAGTGTATTTACCATTAGACATGACTGAGAATATTGGCTGTTCTTCACACCTACCAGGCACATTTGTCACCCTGTGCTATAGGAGGGGATGTGACTAAGAGGTGGGGACATGCCAGTTAACCTCAGGCACTTGTCCAAGCACAGCGAGAGATCTGAGGTATGCACGAGGGTTGAAATTCCATTACAGGTTTTAAATAATTAAACACTACATGTTTGGAAGCTCATTCATTCCTATTACTTTTTAAATAATTAATCTGTATTTACATCTAGTGAACTTCACGGAGCTATACGCATAACAAATTTGAGTCAAGTTGCAGAAGAGAGATTGTTCCTGTCTGACAGCATTACAAATGTTTTTGTTGTACACAGTAACTTCAGCTATTAGGGATCAGTCAAAAGCCAAATCCAACCTAGATGCTGTACACCACTGAGGTTTTTTATCAAATTATTCACAAGTAATCAAAACACTAAAAGAAAATGTAAATCCCCAGAGGATAAAAATGTGCTTCTTAAATCTTAGAATAGTAAAAACCAATTCAAGACAGTGAAATGAAAAACTGCATATTTTTTTCCTATTGAAAATAATCACTATGTTCATAGCTAATGCTGTCAGTTCCACGTAACCTGGAGTACAGTCTGATTAAAAAATACTGATCTCAAAGCCTAGAATAATACATGTAACAGAGTAACAGGCTCTAGAACAGGGAAAAAAAATCTTTATCCAGAGTCCTTGTTTTCCTCAACATATTATTTCCTTCTATTTGCTTGTAGTTCAAGCTGAACCAGACATTAAACACTCAGCAGGTTCCCCCTAACTGAACTAGATGTGATGCACCAAAATGAATAACCAACACTGTTGAAACCTCCAAAACAATAGAGCACTGAAATAGGTGCTTGAAACCATAGCTCTGCTGTGGGAAATGAATTTGTAGCAATGGCATCAGGATTACATGTTTATTACACATGTGATTTCCATCTCCAGTTAGCCTCTATTTGCAGGTAAACAGATATATATGCATTCACTTATGCAATTCTAGCTGCTATTCCTACAAATTCAGCCCAAAACTAAGTTATTTCCTTTTCAAATAGCATTACTACTAATAGAAATGCTGCTGGCCAAACAGTTCCTTCAATTATAATAAGTGGAGCAAAGCTGCCATCAAACTGAGATCTCTGTTACACCTGCACAGTTATTCTGTAAGTTAATTAGATTGCACAGGGCTAAATATGGACTTAATGTGCTCTTCAGAGGCCTCATAATGGCAGAAGACATATTAGGGAGAGAAGAAAGAATTCAACTTGACTTTCAAATCCCAGGCTGGCTTTGCAAGGAAGGGAGCAAAAACATCTGTACTGTAGGTGAAGCAGACATGCATTAGAGATCATGAAAAGCCCGTGTCACCTTGGAGAGGAAAGGTTTGCTTAAAAAGTACCTTGCAACCTTCTTACTTAGTTATTGTTATTAAAAAATAAAAAAAAAAACAATGCAAGAACATCTAAATCAAGGGCAGGTGTTGGATCCAATAATGACAAGTCTCCTGTTTGCTCCTTTGACCTGTGCAGCTCTAATTCAGAGTCCTGAGGACAGAAGCTGCACATTTCTGAATGGCAGAAGAGAAACGGGGCTGCAGAAGAAGGGACCACGAGGTCAGGTTTCAGTGAAAGCCAGGCTTGCATGATAGGCACAGAGATCAAGGAGTGACTAACTCAAAGCACAGGAAGAATCAGTGCTTCAGATGTCAGCTGTTTCAAGGATTACAAGTCCTCCTGTTTCCAGTGTCGAGGTAATAATCAGAGCAGTGGATGTGCGAGGATCCTCGCAGTGATGGCTGAATGTGCAGCCCTCGATTTGGATTCAGTTTGGGGGATTTTGTTTCTTTTTTAGACAAAGCAAACAGTGCCAAGTATTCGTATTTCAATGCTGTTTTAAGGATCAAAACCCATCTTACTTAATAAAAAGATGAGCAAGATTCAAAGCAGAAAATTATATGGGAGCTTCACATACAGTAGGTGGAGAGCAGGATTCTGTGACTTTTTGTCAGGGGTATTCATTTAAAGATTGGTGCTAACAACAGCTTCTTAAAAATGTTGTTGTATGTGTCCCTTCCTGTCCCTTCCCCTCCCCCTCCCCCCTGTATTCATGTTTTCACATAAATCCTGATTTTGGCATATCATTTTATTGTGGAGACATGTTCTGTGTACTGGATGGCTTATGCAAATTAGCCACATGTCCTATAAATTAGTCTTGAAATGCCTAGGATAATGAGCTGCTTGCATGGTGAGCAGTGCACAGTATTCAAAGAAGGACTTTACAGGTTGGGAGAGTAGGAAAACATTATAAATGTGTCCAGACTGCACAGCAAGGCAGGATGCCTCCCTGGCACTGTGTAGCTCACCTCAAAATGCAAGGCTGACTGACTGGAACTGAAAAATGCAATACCAGGAAGCGATCAAAAATTGAAACACCCTGCCCCCCACTTATTATTTGGTAGGCAGGTATGTCCTCAGCTACTGAAGCCCAAGCTTGCAGATCTTAGTTGACTTGGCCAACATATTTAAACTTCTGCAGGCTGGGTTTTCTTCCCTGCCTAGTTTGGATTCTCATTGGAGGTCTTTCGACATATGTTACGTATGTGAATTGTGTTGTATGCACTGCTTTCTTTTGGAGATATGCATCTGTCTACCAAAAGTCATACCTCCCTTGTGTTCCTTGCATGAGATGGAGAGAATGCTTCAAAACTACACTCCCAGCTATATTTTAAAAACAGGTGTTTTGTGTCACTGGCTGCTATCTTGTGAAGTGTAAATTTAAGAGCAAGCTTTGCGCACACAGGGCTGGTTCTCTGCCCCTGACTCAGGTGATGCTCTCTGAGGCATGTGAGGTAAATGGCAATAAATCAGATGACAAATCCAAAATACACCACTTGGCAGTGGTGGCAATTGCCAATGTGGCGTGTGTTTAATTGGCATGCAGTATTGAATTTGTGTGTGGGCATCTTCACTTGAAACCTCACAATAATTAAATGATATTAGCATTCAGATGCAGGTGTATGAGAGAAAAGTGCTGTTGAGATGCCTTTACCTTGCATTCTTTTATTTTATTGTTATCACAGAACTAAAGAGGGGGGGGTAAGGGAAAGAGGCTGGACAACGGGGAGGAAAACCAGAGATGGGTTTTACAGTTGGGGTGTTCACCTTGCCTCTCTCCCTCTCCTTCTGGTTCTTCTAAGGCCCCATGTTTTCTGCTAAGGATCCTGTGGAGCACACCCTCAAAGGGAGCCATTTTATCCCTTTGTCCTGCAACAACCACTGTGCCCTCCTGAGCACCCTGCCTTGGAAACATCTCTTTTCACTATTCAGAGAGAGCATAGGAAGCTCCTCAAAGCACACAAGAGTGCAGTGACAAATCTGGCTCTCTGCTGTCAGTGCTACTGGGATACGGCGAGTGGCCGGGCCAGCTGCTCGGAGCTTTGTGCTAACCATGGCTAGCCCTGATTTGGTGGCGTTTTATCCCCTCTGACAATTGTGCAGACAAAAGGGATGAGGTAAAGGCAAAGCAAGCAGGAGGAATTCATCGCCGCAATTCCACGTGAGTGCCAGAAGTGCAATTATGTTCATTTTATGAATGGAAGCAGAGACAAAGAGAGATAAAGTGACTTGGCCGGGGTCACAGGGAATATCTGGAACAGAGCTGAGGAAAGAACAGGCACCTCATTAAGGACTGATCTAATACCATGCACTGGGGCAATCTTCCTTGCAAAGAACTCAGGGCTTGTGTTCAGAGACCCGCCTAGTTTGGTAATTCTGACAAATCAAGCTGTGAGCTGTGGCAGGCAACTGACAGGCTTTTTAGATGGCAAAGATCACATTTAGCAACATCTGGGCTTTAAAACATTTAGGGATGGGGACTTTCCACAGCTAACAGCACTTACAAGCCAAAGACTACAGGAACAAGCAGATGTAAAAAAAAGTTACGTGATTTACCATGGAATTGAGGAAGATAGTTAAATTGAAAGAAACAAAATAAAGTAATGGAGGAAGAGGGATATTCAGTGGAGGAAGAGAAGCCTAAGAAAATAATTGCAAGTAGCAGGAAACCAAGAACAAAGGTCAAAAATAATTTTAAATGGAAAATAGTAGGTACACTTAGGTGAAAACAGCTCAGCCGACAGAGACAATCCCTGCCTCACTGCACTTTCAATAAAAATGTTTCAGCTTGCATGAACCTTGGGCAGAGGAGCTGTTTGTGCTGGAGACACACAAGAGGAGCTGCCCAGGAGACAGAATCCCAGTGCAAGGGTACCCAGGCAGGGGAGGGGCAGCAGCCGTGCCCACCGACGAGCTCCACCTGCTCCCTGCTCAGCATCTGCAGCGAGTGTAACACCAGTGGAAGCTGTTTCAATAATGTTTTAAACCTTCCTGCCCTGCTTTTCAGAGCTCCAACATGTAAATTCAAATCCCTGGACATTCACAAGCAATTATTTTCTAACAATGCTAGAAGAAAAGCTTCCAGCTCTACAGCTTCAAAAGCTCCTGCCCAGACATGCTCTGTGGTTGACCTTTTTCAAGACCTAAATATATATGAGATACCTAAATAAGATAATTGGCCAAGTATAATGTTGGTGTGAGCTAGAGGCCTTATACCAGAGGTGACAGAGGCCCCCTCTAAGCAGGAGAGAAACTGCAGGAACTCCATCCTTGCTGGTTTGCCCCCTGCGCTCAAAAGCTTCTCTGATGCTTGATCCTCTCCTGATTTTGTGTGATTTTATTCATGTACAGCCAGGTGTCGGGTCTCACAATGGATGTACTTAGCTGTACAAACTGTGCCAAGTGAGCTTAGCAGAATGGCAGTGCTGTGCAGAAGATGGTACTTTTGCAAGGGCAGCCCCAAATTTCTATTTTCCACTGCTGCATGAGAACAGCCTATCATGCCATAAAAGATAGAAATGTTTTGTGGCCTTGCAGATAAGCTAGACAGATGATCCATCATCATGGCTCTGCATCACCACCATGGTGAAGGGATAAGGAGTGAAAGCTGATGGCTTCTGCACAACAAACAAACAAGCACAGTGTTTGCTCATTTCAATGTGCAAAGCTGACTTGTTTAAATATGAATATGTTGCTTATAGACAAATTTTAGTGACAGCAGCCCTGTGGCATCTATCACTGTTTGCACTTCTGCTAAAAATAGTTGTGTTGTCTTTGGATTTATTTAGATGCCACATCTGCAGGTAGTTCTCACTCCTTCCACCACATCTCTACCTGTTACCATTTCCTCCATCCTCCAGGGTACATCATGCTTAGGAAGAAGCTAACCACACAAGGTTCATGTGGTGTCACAAACACCTGAAATCACTTCCCTGACCTCACCAAAAGGCTGTGCCCTTTTCTCTCTCATCTCTTCCCAGTTGTTCTCCTTCTCTGTCGTGCTTACAGGTAAGGGACAACAGGCACAGCTTCAAAATGCCCCCAGTGCCTTCACTGAAGAGTGAGATGGTCTAAAAGGCAGAACAAACTACAGAGACTGCAGAGTGGTTTCTCTCAGACCAGATCATGATAATCATTGTTTCCCCATTTACAGAAAAGTAAGCGATTTTCTCTTCCCCCTGTGCCAGCCCACAGCACGATACAGAAGTGCTTTAGAATCAAAGCACTGTCTGGAGGAACTAACAGAACCTTGCCATTTCTAGGTATTCACTGTATATATATATATATATTCTGATGAAGCACACTGTATATATATTCAGATGAAGCACCTGTCTCCAATTCAGGGTGATCTGCCTTAACTCAGGCTCCTTCCAGAACTCATTTGGGCATTGTCTTAATACCTATGAAAAAGGAGCAAATCCCACCCAGGAAATAAACAGTAGTGAGAAAACATAAAATGTGAAGTCTAAACACTACTGGTTTCCTCCAAGAGCCACAATCCAGGCACTCTCTAAACCCCTTTTATGACAGAGCTGCATGGAGTTCCTGAAGTTTCACCAAGGTCCAGGCTGCTTTTGATTTGCCTTTTTTGCAGTTTTTGAACCCCGAGAGCACTGGGAGATCCCCATGCCCACAGCACCTCATGCCTCTGCTGTGAGTATCTGCCTTCATGGATGGATTTTAGTGCAGGACCAGGGCTTTGCACATGAGGGATGTGGCACCTCCTGCTGTGTCAGGGCACCATGATATGGATGTGCTGTCACTCTGCCACTCAGAAAGGCACTCTGAAAATAAAGAGTGTGTTCTCCACACCATGCACCATTTTGCTAGCTGGGCACCCAGGAACCAAAACCAGCCAGCAAAGACCATGAACTGCAGCTTCTATTGCTCCAAAAACCTCCAAAAAGACATTCTGCCTTCTGCACACAACCTGCACTTGTGGCAATCCTCAGCATTTTACAACTGAATTATTTTCTCTGCTGTGTTAATCAGATTTGTTTCCAGCAGGTTTTTCTAACAACACAGGGGGGTAATTGGGCCAAACTCCTCTACATAGGGGCTTCTCCCAAAACTCACAGACACAGCTGAACTGAAGGGAAAGAATAGTGGAATCATAGTTAATTCCATGGAGACAAGCACAACCTGCTTTCCAAATACATGAGCAAGGTACTGCAGCTCTCCCAAGCAGGCTGCTGTGTTCTTCCTAGCCCCTAACTGAGCTCCCATCAGCAGTTCAGAGATACCAAAGGAATACATTTCACCAGGGTGGCACTGGAGAGAAAAGCCATCACACAGAGGTCACTGCAGCTGTGTGGTGACTTAGGGCAACTGAGATTTCAGCGAGATCCCAACAGAAGGATTTTGATAATGAATACAGACTAATATCTTCATTTATTCAAAGAGCACAACAGCAGCCTTTCCTTTCACTGACCACAATGGTCTTGAGCTAATATCATTTGAACTTTGGACAGCTTGCACTCATCTGGTCCTTGGCCATGCCTTTCTGCTGGGGAGAGTTTCTGCCCTTGTTTGTGCTGGAGGAAAAAGGGAACTAAAGCTGGACTGCTGGACTGCGCAAGCACACGAGTATAACCCCTCATTAAATGTGCATCATGTGGTGACAAAGAAGGAGCAGTGCAGTGGCAATTGCCAGAGCCCTGTGGCAATACAGCAAGCATAGCCACTGGGGAGAGCAGTGCTTGCTCAACACAGTCCCCTGCAATCTCTCGGAAAGGAAGAAATAGGATATGCCTAAGATAAAACTGAACATGTTTTCCTGGCCCTGTGCAAGCCCTGTGTCTGTAAGGGTGTGCCTGTCCCTGCTGAGGCCCCATTCCTCTCTGGGCACATGCTCTGGGAAAAGCCCTGTAGGCTGCAGGCACAAGCACACCTGAGAATCTCACCTGCTTGCTTTGCTCAGGGTACTGGATGCTTCCAGTTTAAGCAAGAGACTGGATCCTGAAGGATCCAGTGATTTTACATGAAATGCCATCCCAGAGATTTATAAATACAAAGTGAAAAATAATGGATAAGAGGAGCATTTACCGTTTCTATCTATGGAGTCAATCTCTTGGCTCTTTAATATTTCAGTTTTCAGCATCCTTTGGCCCTGATGGCTTGGTAAAATGATACAACAGCACAATGTCTCTAGCACTATCTTCCAGCACTACATAATCCTATGTTTGGAACAGATTGTCATCTACTTGAGACTCCTTTACACCACTCTGGCAGCTGAAAGGGGCCACCTAAGTGCATTTCATATGCACCAACTTTTGAGGCTTCTTTCTATTGCCAGAGTGATGAAAAGGCATCCCTAGCTTGGGCCAGAACCTCGTCCTTTGCTCAAAGTTTTGAACAAATGAAGCTGCTGTTTGAATGCCTAAGAAACAGAGAGAGAAGGGGGCAGTAGCCAGGTGAACACCAAGTGCTTCTACCCTTGGCAGTCAGGAATCTATGTAGTAATGAAGCAGAAATGTATTGGGATGTGTTACCTTCCCAAGCACTAAAAAACACTCGGAAAATGACTGCTTTGCATGTTGACTAAGGAGGCATTAATTTCAGCGTCATGTGCAGTAATGTTCATTTGGGACAGGCCACAGGTGGTCAATTATTCCTCTGCCTGTCTAGAAGAAGTATGTTTATTCCTCATAATAAAGTGTATTAGTACAATATAGAGTTTATCGCTCAATTAGGAAAGTGACATATAAAGAGTTACAGCTTCTAGTGGAGAACAGAGCTAAAACCAAATTTTTAAAACTGAGAGAAGTATTACCCTCCTCCCCATCAGAAACACAGAAAATAGACAGCTGGAGAGGCAACTGTCAGGTACTTTAGGGTGAATATTTAACCAGCCTGTACACTTGAATATTGTATTGTATATTAAAACTCTAGACTATAACTGTGTTCCTTTCTTTGTTTGAAACATTTTAAGCTCATTATTCAGGCACTGGTTAAAAAAAAAAAGAATAAACAAAACAAAAAACTCACAAAATTTAATTTTGGTCCAAGCATAAACAAAGCTCTGCATTGAGCAGAATTTGAGAACATTGTCCACATGCACACTTTGATCACTTTTTGGGATCCACACACAGCTCTGCTTACTTCAGTTACTATGTCTGCAGTGAAGTTGTTCTTAAATATCTGTAAGTATATTGGTACTTGTTTACTCCTGCATCAGATAATAACTCATAATAAATGAACCTTTCAAATACCAAGGGATGTGGTTGTTCACTACTTGAAGTATAACACAACATTCAATAAGAGATACCATTTTGCACTTCTAACATTTTAATCTCAAACTTAAATTGCATGCAAAGGCAATTAAATAACAGCATCCCCATTTAAAAGTTGTACACTACATATCTAAACATAAAGTTAGCAGATACCTAACTTCCAAGCATACAAGCAGTCCCTCTGAGTGGCTCTACATGCAAGACTGATGTTGGACACATGCAGGAATATGCAGCTCAGCCAATGACTGTAGTATCTAAAATGTAGGTGTCCTATGGAAGGTATTTATCTAGTTAATGAGCAGATACAGGCATGTCTAAACATTGCTTAAGCAATCCTAAATCAACACCTAATTCCCACTCTACAAGTGCTTGCCTTCCTGGACCTAGAAAGAGACTCCAGCCTGGATGCCAAATACTGAGATGCCCCAGTCAGGCATGTGAATGGAACCACATCCTAAACCAAAGGGTGCTGTGGAACTGGGAAGAAACATGGCACTGGTGAAAACCAGACTGAAATGTTGATCTAGCTGAAGCTCAGACTGAAACATCCATCACCTTATTGTGAATGCAGCTGAGAACAACATCTGATCACCTGAATCCCACAGGATTATCCTGCTACCCTGAAAGACATCAGGCACAAGGAGATGTGCATGGTTTTCAAACAGGGAAGCAACCTCATGCATAATGAAGATTTCACTGAAATTGTTAGGGCCAGACTGGGGGGAAAGGTGTACAGCATAGGAATATTTCAGATTGCTACAAGCAAAAAGCTGTACTCAAAATACTGATGTTCTTTTATCTGCATGTACACCCACCTGAAAGACCCCGGTCTGCAAATGAAAGCAAGAACAAGCAAACTACTTGTAGGGAAACAGACACTTCTTCCCAGGGTGAGAAACAACAGCACATCAAAATAACACTGTGCAAGACAACATTTATAAAAATGCTGATAGATATCATCTCCCTTTTGACTTATGGAGTCATCAAAAACTCACTTCCACAGAACGTTTTTGGACCCTTTAGTTGACTGAATCACCAATTTAGAATCTGTCAGACTCCATTATGCAGATAAAGAGTCTCTCCTTGGTTTCATTTGTTATGCATTAACAAGAGAGCACTGGTGCCTGTATCCTCTCGCACAACCAAAGCCTTTCTGCCATTACATAGTAAATTTTGTTCTTTCTCGCATTCGGAAAAAAACCCAACACAGCAGCAACACGGCTTAGTTGCTATGCAAAGACTTTAGAGCCACTGCATAGGGATCAGTTCTAGAGTTCAGTTTGATTCCAACCAAGAAAGGCAAATTATGCCTGGAAGTGAACTGGCAAGACCTTCCACCTTGCCAGTTTCTCTTGTCTGCGGGTGTAGCATGTGCTCAGAACAAACCTGGGATGCCCACAACCCTTTATAATCCTGATGCACATTTACTGCCTTGAAGCCTGATGCCTGCTACTGTTAAAATTCCGAGTACCAACAGCCAGATTTATTATGAATGCTGGTAGGGATCTTTTTTCTCTCTCATTGACTAGATGTGACTCAAAAAGTTAATGGTAATTGCTTTCATCTTCATTTAGCAACAAGAGAGAGAGAGAGAGAAATGGGAGCAATTTGCAGATATGAGAACAGGTCATTACAGGTGTGTTATATTAGTGTATTCATGAGCCCCCTGGGACAGCCATGCTGTGATATCCAATAACTTTTTTAATGTGTAATTACACACCATTGGACTATAATTGATTAATTGAAAAGAGAATGTAGGCAGATGCTAGGCCAAGGCTGCTGCTGCTTGTTAAATGAATATGTCCTTGCTTCTTTATAATAAGTTAAGTGAACTACTCAGAAGCAATTAAGTGAGAACTGAAATTCATTAGATTTTATGTAATTGTTGGTATTAACTTCTATAATAAAATGCAGGATTTATATTTTGGGTTTTTCTTCCCATCCCAAAAGCAATATAATACACGTCACTGCTGAGATGTAAAAAAAGTGTCTGCCACAGACAGTGAGCTGTGAGATATGTGCTCCCAGCATTCAGATCTTCCCCAGACAGCTGTGCAGCACTAATCTTCCTTCTTGGGATGTCATTCCTGGAAGCTCTGCACAGCCCCAGGGATTCCCAATGAGATGGAGTCAGACACTTAATGTCCCAGAGCAGCCCCAAACATCCCTGCAGTCTACTTGAATGGGTGGCCAAGCTCTTCTCAACCATCCTTCCCACTGGCTGGATCTTAACTCTGAGACATAAAAAGAATACAGTCTCCTGATTTTCAAAACCCTACTCTCTGACTGCTGTATGTTGGCTCTACAAAGGATCAAAGCCTTCAAACACTTTTCAGGGGGACGACAACACATGAGCAAGATGAGACCTAAGACAACTGCACCATTACAAAAAGTGACACTTGTTAATGTAGGCACCTGTTCAGACCCAATAAAACCCATTCTAATTAACACCTTGCATGACTGAGAGCCAGGGTCAGAGGGGAAAAAGAACCTGAGCCCCTGGATACCAAAGAGATATGTTGCAAGGGATGGTTCCCCCCAGGTAGCTGCCAGTGTATCCCACAGGACCTACTGAGCCATCTCCATCCCCTGCACAGACCTCAAAAAGATATTTATTTATAGCTTTGGGTGATGACTTGGGAAATTTTATTTCCAATTTATGTGGACGGAAGTCCAGTGAATTTTAATTTTATCACACTTCACTTCCTTTAGAACAAGATACATCCTTATTCTTTAACATTCTATAAAACTGACTCTGGTTGACTCAACCATCTCTGTTGCCTCCTTTGGACACTCTGATAATTTAATGCCTTTCTTATATTGTGGTGCCCAAAACTGCACACAGGACATGAGATGAGGCCACCCCAGTGCAGAGCAGAGCAGAGCAGAGCAGAACAATCCCCTCCCTTGCCTGGCTGGTGGTGCTGTGCCTGACACAGGTTATGAATGCCAGTTTCCTAAAGCTAAGCCACAATTCTCAACTGGTTTTCTTCCCAAGAGATATGAACCTTTTTTTTTTCCCTCTTTTTTTTCTTTCTTTTTTTTTTTTTAATTTATAGAGGTTTGGGTGGGGGAATGGCTGACAATTTTTTCCAGGATTTTTTACTTCAAAATTTATTGAAATCATTATTAAGAAGTAGTCTCCTAATCAACAAATGTAATTTCATCTAGTAGTTTTTTAACTTTTTACATGTTTAAATTTGTGGTAAATAAAAAGATTGTGAGGCTTTTTTTTATATTTAAAAAAATCAATTTTTTAGTGACAAGAGGTTTAATACAAAAATTGTAACTTCAATAAACATATCAAATAAGGAAAGTAAAGAGTAAAACTAGAGTAATACAACACAGTATTGCAGTAAGGATAAATTAAGGTTAGAGAAATTATTCAGAGGTCATCAGTAAGTGCAGATTTATTAATGAAAATTTTAATACTTGTCATGGGAAGGAAGATGACAGATTAGGAGCTGTAATGGGATTTTAATTGTTTTCCTTTTTAACAAATGTATTTTGCTTCTCTTTTGAAATAATAATAACAATGATGTTAAAAATTAAAAATATGCCTCCTTTTGAGAAAAGGCATGCTTGTGCTCACAAAGTGTCAAATTCCACATCCTAAAATAATGCTCCAGTATTGGGATGAAGGAAAATGCTAAATTAGAGGCACTGGGGCAAAGTTGCTTCCCATATGTAAATGGATGCTGTGGGAAAGGGGATATGGCTCACTCTTGGCTCCAGAAGGCCAAACACTCACTGCCTGTAGCCATAGTATTTCCCAAATCTGTCCTATTCCCATTGCCCCTCTTCCCATGCTGCCCACCCCTCTCGCTATCACACCTTTTAGTCCATCTCTTTAGAGCCTTGAATCATCCTCCTTAATTTGGCTCACCGGGTTGAAAAGATGGGGATTATGTAGAGCTCCAGGAGGTACCAACCTGCCTGGGGAGGAAGACATATCCCTGACCATGGAGGAGAATTTTATTCCTTTTATTCCCTTCCTTCTTCCCTTTCCTGATGCTCCTGTGACTTTCATACCTTGTATTTTATGTGTTGCTGGGCACTGGCTCTCCTTGACACTCCAGGGGTGACTGGTGCTCCCCTGCCCATCTCTGTGGGAGCTGTGGGAATCCCTCACCCTCCTTTGTGATCTAAGTCCTGGTCACTCACTAACCCTGGGTGTAAAAGAAGTGAGGTTTGGATCTTCTTTCCAGCAGAAAATCTGCTACCTCAGACTTTGGGGCTTTGTTTTCTATTGGTTCCTACAACAGGTCTCTGATGTCAGCCTTCGGCTTAGATATTATTAATAAAGATCATGTTTTCTACATTTCAAATTATCTGTTAGCTGGCCTGCTGAGGTTTTTGGTCAGACAGGAGAAGATGTCTCAAAGTAGTCATTCATCTTTTTTTGTTTGTAGAACATAAGGTGTCATTCAGAACCCACCTCAAGTGAACAAGAGGGATCTTATTGTTTTCACTGGGCTTTGGATCAGAGGTTGTGGAGTCCTAAACATGGTGTGGGTTAAGAAAAAAAAGCTTAATACTTTAAGTAGCATGGTGGTGCAGGATAGGGGAAGGGGAGCAGAAGGCCTGAAAGACCAAGGAAATCTCTCAGGATCCTCTAGAAAGTCTCTTGCAGCCCAGAAAACCTCTCAGGTCTAGTTCATGCCACCATAATGTGAGGAATGGCTTCGCTTCCATTGTGGGATAGAAAAACCTATCATTACAAAGCAGGGCCAAGAAGGACACAGCCTGTGTGCCAGGCAAGACAGTGGCTGCATTTGTTCTTACCCAGTAAATAGATGTGTGCAGACAGGCCCAGGGACTATAATTTCCTGGGGACAGTGTGTGGCAGGGTGGCTGGCAGGCTGCAGCTCTGTGTTTGATCCCATGTTATCCCAGCGGGATGCTGATCATGGCACAGATGCCAAGGCACCCAGTGCCCCATGGTGCCTACCTGTGCCAGCAGGCAGGGAGGATCAGCTGGAGCTGGGTGTCAGGGCTCTCTCTCCCCAGGGCTGCAAACAGGCCCATGGTCTGAATGCTGCCTTTTTTCAGTGCATTTACACAGCACTCAACAGGAACATGCAAGTGCCACTTAGCCCTTCATTCAGCCTGGCGGCAATCAAAGACAAAAAACCATTCAGAATAATTTTTCCTGGTTTGTTGCCCTTACTTGAAGAGAAACAGAGTGCAAGGTTTTCAGTGGGGTTTTGGGGAGTTTAGTTTCAAAATACTCTGCCATTGCTCATGGACAATTTAGTTTTTGAAAATGAAACACTACAGGCAATTAATCCACCATATGACCTAAGCGTCACTGTTATTTCAGTCACAAGAAAGGCTGGATTTCATGCAGCCAAGATTACTGAGGTTTTAAGAGCATCAGTATCAATTCACTGCTACAATTTCTTTTCCCCATATTTTTGTTCCAGGGCCATAAGCACCACTCTGACAGCTCTCTGTGCCTGATCCAAAGACCCTGAAACCCACAGTGGGCTCTCCAGTGATGGTTGTTGGGGGTTTTGCACAGTCATCTGCTCGAATCACTGCATGTGCCACAGAGCAACTGATGCAGGACTACCAGTTACCCTCAGACAAACTGAGGCAAGAAACTGATGAAATCCATCAGAAAACCACCAAAAAACTGCACCAGCAGTGAGACAAGCATCTATTGATGCTGAAGCAGCATTTAAACATGGCTGTGGAGGTTTTAAACTCTCATCAGGCTCAGTAGCTCTATGATCTGGAACTCCACAAGGTGTCACAGGTCTCTCCCCCCTCTCCTCTCCTGCCCCTCCAAGGGGGCAGAATCACCTCCTGAATTGTGATTGTACCTGACAGGCTAGCTGTGGCCCTGCACCCCTCAGAGCTGCTGGCAGCACTCCTGCTCCAGCTTTCAGGCCAAAAGCCCTGCACATCCCCAATCCTTGGCCAGAATGAAGGAAGTGCTCTCCCTTTCTCTCTGCTGCTTTGCACCCAAGCGGGAAGAACAAGGAACAGCACAGGAGGAAGTGCACTTCTTCCTCTCTCTCCACTCTGCTATGAATAAGAAGAGAGAGAGAGACAAAAAGGGTGGAAAGGTAAGGGACAGAATGAGCAAAGCTATTTCTCCCTAATTCAGTCCTTTTTTGAAGGCACTGTGATTTTAAATGGACTGAGAGGTATTTTCTTCTGCTGCTGAGGCACTAATAGGGAGTGGGTTTGCTTGATACTGGGGCACAGTAAGCAGGTCAGGCACCTTAAAAAAATGAATTTAAGCCTCACTTTCTGAAACCAAAGCTCTCATGGCCTTCAAAGGATATCAATATGCATGTTTACATTTAACTCATCTACAACACCAAAACCTATCAGCCTCATCTGATCACAAATAGTCTCAGTACTTTCAAATATCAGTCTAGTAGGTACAAAATTTTTCCCACATCTCAGTGCCATAATTCTGAAGTTACCTGCCTGCATCCCCACTGCCCTGTCTGGGTGCCCCACATGTGCCCCTTGTCCTGACTCTGCCTCTAGTGCTGCAACAGCAGAGCACAGTGACACCACTTCAAGCAAAGCATCAGATGTAACTCTGGCTCACCACAGCTTTGCCAGAGCCTCCCTAAAGGCCTTTTGTTCATAAAAGAACAATTTGCATTTCATGTTTCCATTGTAGATGTGTTTTCAGAGTTTTCTCTGCCTCTTTTTGTCAATGATTAAAGATAACTAGCTGTAGGTGAGTTTGCATTAAATCCAATAGCAAGCATGTTTTATTTTGAGTCTTTTACATAATAGCTTCCAAGCACCAGGACTTATAATTCATCTCATACTGCATTCACAAATTTATCCTCCCAGAGCAGAACTACTAGGAACAGGACTTTTTTATTTCAAAGATGAAAAGATGAGGATTTTTCTGCATGAAAAGCATGGATTCAACTGGGTATAGGACTGGAAATGAATTTTTTCCCAGGATATTTATGTTTTGTTTGGTTATTTGTTTGCTTTACATATAATCCCACAGCAGTGGGTGGTACTCACATCATCTCCATAAACAAATTATCTGGAAAGCAACCTGATGTTTCATTTCCTTAACCCATCAAACCCTCCTTGCCTCATACAGCAGCATGCCAATCTGAAACCTTGACTCAATATTTGAGTAAATGGGGGGAGGAAGGACGAACTTCTGCTTTTTCTTTCCCACTTTTGTTAAAAGGCAACCAAGCATGACTCTCCCTACCCTGACTAACCTGGGTAGGTGCCAGATGGATTTTTCCTTTCTCTAGGCAATGGCTCAGGAATTTCATCCGGCTAGAGCTGGGGCTGTGGGCTCCTTGCTGGCCTTTTCACTCCAGCCTCCCCTTTCTCGGCAGTTAATCCCATCTTTCTCCCCACATCCACTGTTAGCTGGACTGTACTGTTTCTTGACAATCAGCTTACAGCAGGGACTAAATTCTGCCTTTTCCTTCTGGAAACAAAGAGATGTGCCTGAAAGAAAAGCTTCCAGCCACTCATGGAATAAGAAATTGAAATCCTGAGGCAATGCCTATGGGAGAAGAATGGATGGCTGGCCAAGACAGCATGCTGACCTGGCTCTTTAAAAATAGATTTCTTTTATGTAGTTCCCAATATTTAGCATGGATAGCTAAACTTTAGACAACATGATTCTCAAAAATACTGTGAAGTCCTCAAGGAAAATCTGATCTGCTCATTGATTAGAGCATCTTAACCATTTTGGGGTTTGTGCCCTTCAACAAATCCCAGGACACAACATACATGGATTTAGCTTGGGAAATGAGTTCCCCGTTCTAATCCCATAACTGCAAAATGGCTTCCTATACTAACCAGAATATTTAATTGTCACTGCTTTTCTTAATGAGCAGAACTACTGAACACACTTCAGGGGTTTCCTCTGCCTAAATTATACCTTTCTTCCTTCTATTTCTTATCAAACTTGCTCACATTCAAAAAAGACAAAAACCAAACAGAAAAGCTGAGCTGTATCTCATAAAATTATCTGCTCTTGTGGTGTGTAAGCGCTGAAGAAAGCATACAATTTGTAATCCTCCACATTAAATTTTTAATACTCTATGTTACCATGCTTTAAAAACTCTCCAAGTACTGAAGAGTTAAAGCTTGCTCTGTGTGCCTGTGGCCTGGGATGTTAAGATTCAGCCAGTGTAGCCTGGCTCCTGAGGGAGAGCCCTGGCATGCAGACCCAGCAGCAGCAACCCAGCCCTGGATCCCGGCTGGCAGCACTCTCCCAGCAGGAGCATTTCCCAAACTGAGGAGCCTGCCTTTGCCGAAACTAACCTCACTGGAAAATGGCAGCTGAACCCTAAAGCAAAAAAGCATTTTTGAGCTCAAGCCTCCAATTTTACCTGACAGACTATTACTCTATTTACTCTGAACTGCCCTCAGAAAACTCCAAGGATTTCCTCATTCTCAAAAGCATAAACAAGTTTCAGTTTCTCTTTGATTTATAAAATCTCGTCTGTTCCCTCAGCCAGCATCTGACTTGTGCTGTTAGATTCTGGGTAAGTTTTCACCATTGGGAAAATATTTTTTTAGAGGATCAGCTGTCCTCACTCCTTTCTTTTATGTTTATTTTGGTTTTTTTCTCCTCTCTCAAGGATACTGAGTAGCCTTTAAGAGAAAGAAGGTTTCTTGATGGCCAGTTCTGGCGAAATTAGCTTTTGAAATTTGAGCACATTTTAATATAGCATTGTTTCCATAAAGTAAAATGTAGAAGGAATAACACTACCTCTAAGTGAAACACATAGAACCTTCAACAAATAACACTAGCTCCCCCACCACCCACACCTAGGCTCAACATCATATTTTCACTGAAAGTTCCTAAAATACATCTTTAAAGATAGCAGAGGTACATATTCATTATTTGCCTACTATTTTTTTCCACATACAAATTGAGTACAGATTACATCCCTGCCAATTTTGTTTCCAATAGCATAGGAAAAATAAAACTATAACAAATTGCTTTTATTACTTCCTTAAACAAGAATTGAAACTTGTCCAAAAAAGCACATGAAAGACTAACTTTGATGACTTGAGCTTTTGCCAGACACAGTGGTGATATAATAAAGCAAAAACTTAAATGCGTATTAATAGAGGAATAAGCAACTGGGCATTAAAAGAATGCTTGATTTTAATAGCACAAAGTGGGTTAATTGGTTCGTTGATGGCTTGCACTAAATATAAAGCAGATTTTCAATGGAAATATTACATGACATACCCATGTTGTCTCTATTACTAAGTTTCTCCAGCACCAAGAAGTCCTACTGACTTTGGCAGCATCTTGGTGTGCTGTGCTGGTTCGTCAGGCCTGATTAGCAGCACAGTAATTAAGCATGGCCTTGAAGAAAGAGCTTCATTTATTTGGCACAGGAATTATGAGTACACCAGGGAACCACCCTTTGTGTTTGTCTAGTCCCCTCTCCTTAGGATGTAACACTGCTAACCCAGAAACCACCAGGAACTTCGCAAAGGGTTTAAGAGGACCCAAGATCTCCTGGGTCACCTTGCTTTTGGCTGGGGAGAATTATACTGGTAACAAACTGAACCTTCCAAGTGACACTCATGGGTTTAAAAAGCATTGTCTTTACCTAACCAAGGGCTGGCTCAACACAGGGGACGCTTGTGGGGAAGGAGGGCGCAGGCTCAGTAGTGCAGGAGTGGCCAAGATGCTCTGTGCTCTGGGCAGTGTGGGGAGCAGGGACTGGCCACCAGCCCTGAGCTGCTGCTTCCTGCTGTGGGCTTCTCTGGCCAGCTGACTGGACCTGGAGGCCAGCTTCAGTGCTGGGTTATCAGCTCATCAGCTCAACTTTCACTGCCTGTTGCACCTGGGGCACCCAGAGCAGCGCTTGGCCAGGCATCCTGGGGGTGCAGGCACGGGCAATAATGCAGATAAACCACAGCTTGCTCCTGCACTGCCACCCGCCTCTTCTCTGGTTACAACCAGAAAAAAAGAAATGTTGTTTCAAAGTAAAACCCCCGTGTACTGGCTCTCCACAAACACTTCCATTTAGCCAAATGATACATTTTACTTAAGTACAGATGAGAATAAAGGGGAATGCAAGGGAGAGACCTACGGATGTATCTAAACCTCCCTTTTCGAAAGCCATGCATGAATCTCTTTTAAATGTATGACAATTCATCCTCTGTTTACTTTAGGCAAACAGAAAAACTCATGGTGGAGCACTAATTTTCGCAAGCTAATCAAGAACATTAGGTCCCAACAGATTCATTTAATAGAAATATAATAGGCATTCCCGCTTGCTTTTAATCTTGTCTAGCTGCAAACGCTAAAATGAACAGCGAATTAACCCTGCCTTGGAACAGAGATTCTTTCACAGCTGATATCATCTCTCTTATGGCTTGTAAACACTCCAGGCTCCCTGTAAGTGCTTTCCTGGCTTTCGCTCTTTCCCCACAGCAGAGGAGAGGAATGGAGAGGAGAGGAGTGGAGAGGAAAGGAAAGGATGCTCTGGGTTGCATGCAGCTATGAAGGGGAGGAACAGGCGAGCTCTGAAGGGAGGACTGCCTGTTAGCAGAACGGAATGCAGCACCGCCACCCGAAAACAAGGCAGAGCTAAAAGGTGGATGGGAGAGTGAGTTTTGGGGTGCCTTGGGGGAAGGGGTGGGGGGCTTTCCGTGCATCACCAGCCACTCCCCGCATGGCTCTCCCTGATTTACCAGTGCAAGACAAGGTAGTAAGACAAGGCCATTCACGTGCTGACATCAAATATATGATATTTTCCAAGCAATTTAAGATCTTAAACTGTTCACGGATAGCAGAACTAGCATCAGAACGCTAAAACAGTGAAAAAAAAAAACCTATCATATTTCATAATGTATGTCATAATGAACAAAAGCCTTTAAAAAAAACGGTTTTCACTGTGCTAAAGTAACAATCTAGACTTGTTGTAAGTATGTTATTCTTACAAGTAGTTCGCAGTTATTCTTGAAGGCAAGTCTTGGAGTTTCCTTAGCATAGTGCTGCTGGGGAAAATTTTCAGCATGTCCATCTTCATCTCTAGCCTGAAGGGAAATATAATGGCCTATTTAGGGACTTACAAATAATGGAAGGAAAAAAATAGCTAAAAGCATAACAGCTCAGATCATTAAAACAGACGGGAATCCCAAAATACAACATTATTAAAAAGTTTCTTTAAATAGTCAGTACACCTTTTAGATATGAGAACTTGGGATGCTGTTTTCTTACATAGCTTAGATTGAACATGCAAATTCATTGTGGAGTAATAATTAGAACAACAAAAGACAAAACCAAAATGAAATATTTGAGCTGGAAACTGAGTAACTCAGGGTTTCAATTTACTCCATGGCATTTTTCAGGATTACATTACATATGTACTCGTTTAAACTTTTTGACATGCTTAAGCGATCCCTAGATGATGTACTTGTATTTTCAGTTTAACAGTAAGGCCAAAAAATAAATTAAAAAAATAAAAGCTTTCATACTCATAATTTACATGTAATACTATTACAAATAAATGGATTCCCCCTCCATGTTTAAGTGAAGCTTTGAAAGGAGCAATCATTGAGTGAGAACAATGATCCTTCAGTCAAATGCGGTCAAAATATTTAATGACAAAGATGCATTAAAAGTTACTGGTTATTTGTAACTACACTGTTAATTAAGAAAGCTGAAGTTTAAATGGAGACATTACCAGAGCCCATTACCAATCCTGCTTGCATATAGTATTTTTCCCTTCTCATCTCGAGCGTTTTCTGCTTTTTGAGTTAAAGCAAAAGGGAGAAGCAGGTGAAAGGAGGAGTGTCAGCAATACGCTCATTACACTGTTCATTTGAGTGACACTTGCACTCCGTTCTGCTCCATCTCATCTGATTCCTGACTGTTCACTCTCTCCCTCTCACAGCCTCCCAAAATTCACAGCTGAGCTGTCTCCCTCACATATGGCTTGCATATAATTATGCACATTCCATTTTACACTGCATTAAAATGATGAGCTCCTGGCTCCCTGCCAACCTATTTAAATCAGCCCCTGCCCAAAGAAGCCGGGGAGAGGAGGAGGGCAGAGGCAGGGTGACCGTACTGGGGGCGAGGGGTGCGGGCAGGGGCGCAGGGCCAGGAGCCACAGCTCTGCGCCCATCCCTGCTGCTGCCCCGTGTGTGCTCCCGGGGCAGGGGTGCCCGGGGATGCCCAGGTGCAATCCGGGCACACCTCAGTGCCTGTGGCAGCGAGAGCTGGCACCTCGCTCGCCCCCCGCGCGCCGAGAGCTGCCTGTCACCGCGTGTCACACGCCTGGCGCGCCGGCTTTTCAGCGTTGGCATTTATGAAAGATATTTACACCTTGCAGGCTCTGCGACTTGTTTGTCTTCAAACAGGCTTCTGCCTCTCCCCGAGGAGATGGGCTGGGGAAGGGGAGATGTGGCCTAACAGCACTGGTGATTTTTAGGAAAACATGCAGGGTCTGCACCTCAACGAAAGCCCCTTGACTCCAGCAGGCTTGACTCGGGCCTCTGCTTGTCAGCCATGGGGTGTGAGCACAGTTTGCCCAACAGAAAATGCCATTTTTAATGGTGAAAATTTTGTCCAAAGGTATATTTTGGGAAGTACCTAAAATTGATGATGATTACAAGAACAAGGGAAGTAGGAAAAAACTTTATTCTGTATGACTCCTAACAGTTTATGGGTATTTTCTTTCAAAGCCCTCAATAGTTGTGGGGTAAAAAATGTTTAAAATTTTCCTTTAAAACCACAAGAAAGAGGATTCCTGAACATCTGAAGTCACTTTTATACTGACAAAGATTTAAATGTATTCTTCCAATTATTAGTTTGAAACTAAAAGCTCTCTTTCACAATAAATCTACCTCCATGCTGCGTGGAATATAAAGTTCAAATCTAACCAGGTTTTCTAAAAAAAAACACACCTCAAAATTCTATAAATTTTGAAAATAAATTTTGTCCTTTCCTCCTTGAAGGAATATGGGCAACTCACTGAAATTCTTCCAGGTCATCTAGAAGACAGCTGGGGGATGAATGCCTTAAAAATGCCTTGCACAAATAGAAAGAGACCTGTCAGCCTGGGAAAACAGATGCCAATGGGATGCTCAGTGAGGGACAGCTAGGGAGATACTGGTGGGGCAGAGGTGTTGTGTGGGGCTCTGAATGCTGTTGGTGCCCCCAGACCCCTGAAATTTTATCTTGGCACCATGCACTGCATTGTGCATGTGATGGCTGGCACATTGTAACCTGCCAGTGACCCTCTGGAGCGTTGTCTTGGTGCACGCACACACCTTGTAAAATGAAATGGATATCAGGGTGTTTGGAGTGCATCTGTCAAAATACAGAGACAAACCCCACTGAACTTGACCTGCTTACCAAAACTGCCAGTTACACAAAGGTTATTCACCCCTGCTGACAGAAACATGCTCCTGCTCCTACTGATCTAAACCTTGCTGTACTTAATTTTGGATGTCGCTAAAATTTCCTAGTCTCAAAACCTGTTTAGCTACATACTGCCAAAATTTGCTCAGGCAGCAGAAATACACCCAATTTAGCTAGCTGGTTTCCATTGTAAAAAACACCTATTCTGAGCAGTCAGGACTAATTCTCCAGTATCTTTCCATTAATTCATTTCTACCATTTTCCAGTTGTAAATAATTTGCAGAAGGAAATACTCTTACAATGTTCATCACTGTTCTAAGCATATCAAAAAAGTGGCTCAGAATTTATCTTGCAATGGTAATATTGTGATGCATCTGTGCCTACACTGACCCACTCTCAATCACTGCTGCACACCTCGTGACTGCCTCGGTTCCCCAGCATCTCACTCACAGCAAGCTGGCATCTACAGCTTTGCCATCAGGCCTGGCTGCCGTGGGATGTTATTGTTCAAAAGGAAACAACTGCAAAAAAAAACTGAGCCAAATCTGTGATCACTCTGATTTTTTTTAAAAAAAAAAGCTTTAATACTGCTAAAATCATTATAGGAACACACTCATCAAAAAATGTATGTACTAACTGCTAGATGTGATTGAATGCATACATGTAATATATGGAACAACTCCTCTCACAGCACATTTTGTTCCAGGACAAGAAAAGGCATCAGCTCATGTTCTGAGGCCTGGAACCATGGTTAGCACTGCTAGTTTTATCAGTGCAAAACTGCTGCAACTTCACAGTGGCAGTGCCTCTCCTGGGATTTACT
The DNA here is from genome assembly GCF_028551555.1 of Melozone crissalis. Taxonomy (NCBI): domain Eukaryota; kingdom Metazoa; phylum Chordata; class Aves; order Passeriformes; family Passerellidae; genus Melozone; species Melozone crissalis. The sequence goes on from NW_026535805.1 coordinate 52,157,353, forward strand.
GATTCTCCTATTCAATACCCTCTACTGGCACACAGCCGCCCTCCTGTCAGCTGTATGGGATCCGAGAGGGAAACCGGCCCATTGCCAGCCTCTGGGACACCAGGTTGGACACTTGGCAAGACCAGTGGCACACACACACACACACACACACACACACACACACACACACACACACCCCCCACCTCACTGCTACTGCCAGAGCAGAGCACACCGCCCAAGGAGCGGTGCTGGCAAAGATGATCGAGAGAGGAAACTGCAGCTGACTTGGTGGAGGTGGTTGGGCTGTAAGGTCAGCCTGATGATGGGTTGTGTGGGAAATCATGGCCTTTAATTGCAGGTTAGATATCAGGAGCCCTTCTTAATGACAGGTACAGCAAAGCACTGGAGCAGATTGCCTAAGGAGACTGTCAAAGCCCCATCACTGGAGTTTTTTAAGAGCAGATTAGGCAAACATCTGCCAGGAATGACACGCATGGAGTAGCTCCTGATGTGGGGAAGCCGGACAGATGAGAGCATCTCCTTTCCTAGGTCCCTTTCACCTCTGCTTTCTACCACTGAGCCTTGAAAGAAACTGGCAGGAGGCTAAGGAAAAAAAAAATTTAAAAAACCCAACTAGAAAACAGGAACTGAAAGGATCTCTCTGAAAATAGCACAGCATTTGATGTTCAGAGATATGTGTGCTCATTAATAAGTGCATGATGACAACTATCTTTGGCTACAGAAACTGTGCTATTTGTTCGTAAGCCAGCCAGCCTATATTTGTGAAAGATGCCAATAGTTTGGAAACAGACTATATATTCTGTCAAGATTCCTTTTTTTAACACAACGGAGGAAGAACAATCTACAGCAGAATTTCCTCCTCTCCAATGAGCGTGGATATTTGCTTCTCCTTATTCTCAGAGAAAAATTATCTTGATCCAGACAGAGGATTCCTGAGCTTCAGTGCAAGCCTTTTTATGCAGCTTTAGCCTTGGGAGAGGAAATCTGTGCTTACATTTTAATATTAAGGGCAGGATCTTTCGATAGTATAAGTCACAAGGCAGGTTGAGCCAAATAATTTATTAAGATGGAACTTGTTAATGCAAAGCTTCCACTAAAATGGGACAATGCATTTGCAACAAAATCCTACTGCTTAGTCCACAAAACTCTAATGCCACTTAACCAAAACCACCTAACATTAAGAGCAACAGTCACTTGAGTAAGGCAGAGTGACAGAATATTAGTCTGCTTACTCGGGATAAAATTGCCACCTGATTTCCATAAATGTCCTTTGAAAGAGATGAAACAGGGAATGTTACCCCCAGATACGTTCAAGGCAGCAGGCATTAGCTGAATGTCTCTGCTAGGACAGAGAATAAGCTGCAAGGAGCTGAATGGCGTTGCTATAGAAGTGCAGATAATTGCGTCGGGGCTCCTGTCCCGTGGCGATGAACAGAGGAAATTCACATCACCCTTAATGCCATTGTCTCCAGAGGCTGGCTGCAGATGGGAACTGAAAGCTCTGTTTCCGTTTCCACCACAAAGGTTATCTCTCCTTTCACTGAAACTCGAAGGAAATCCTCGGGGAGACCCTAATCCTTGAAATTCTAGTTCCTGTGCATTTCTGTTGTCCCAGATAATCAATTATCATGCTCTTTACATTCACTGTACCAGCAATAGTAAAAATAGTACTAAACTTCCACCTGCTGGGTATATTTTTCCCAGAAATATGAATGTGCTTGCTGTGGGCTGGGTGGCTGGGGAGCCCAGCATCAGGGTCCTGTGCTGGGAATGGAACATGCCCAGGGAAGATGATCCAGAGAGGATATTCCCTGGTTCAGCAACCACACAGTTACAGGAATGAGGAAGCCCTCAGCTCAGAGAAAGTCTTCCCTCAGGAAAAGCTCCCACTAATGTTTGATGAGAGGTTTGCTCTTCACAAGGATTTCAAGATTTTCCTGAATCACAGAGTGATGGAATAAGCGGTATTTACTTGCTTGTTGCCTCTCTCAGCTGCACTCTATTTACTAATCTCTACAGTTGTAATATTTTGCCACTCCAAACATTTAAAATCTTCTTAAGATTTTTTGAAAAAGTCACAGGTATTTTGAAAACATATCAAAACAAGATTTCATAAAATCTTCCAAGACTCAGATCAGTGAAAAGAAAGGACCTAAAGTCATGCTGATTGTTTATCAAGTTGTTATCATTTACATCCCACAAAAGTTGAGGTTATCCCTTTAGCCTGACCTCTGGTGACCATACAGGTTAGAGATGACCACCCTACCCAACATTTTCCAGCCTGGGGTCTCTTTACCAGCAGTGACATTCTGCACACTTGGTGGTGGTCTATGGAGAGCTTGCAGGTCACATGCTACTAACTCCCCTTGTTTCCAGCTGCTAAAATGCATTTAAAGACAGCTAAAAATACATTAAATACTTTCCTAATGTTATTTTTCCATGTAAGCAACTGCTGTAGTCACCACAGGAATGTTATTTGATCGCCAAGGGGAGGGGAAGTGGTCTGCGAGACAATCTGTCTACTGGAGGTGATCTACAAAGTTAAAAAGAAACTGGGAATATGCCCTCTTGTAACTTCTTTACTAAGCATGCAAAAGAAAACCAGAAGGGCTTTTGCTGACTTGCTGCCTCCTCTCCTCTCCCCAGACATGCCACACAAGCACATGTACCAACACACTCGTGCACATCCCCACCCATTACTCCAGTTAGGAACCCAGCCCTTGTTTATGCTGGAAGAAGGCACCAGAGGAGAGAAAGCAGCAGAACAACATCACCGTGACAAGCCAGACCTTGGCACTGCACAGGCAGCTCTGCCCAGCCCCTGAGGAGAGGGCATACTGCACGAGACAGCTTTTGTTGCCATTTTGTTGCCTGGGGTCTCTCCATAGACTCCCTTGAAATCTCTCCCTGGCACTCAGCTGCTCCTGGCTCCCATACATTACCACACAGAATTGTGGAGTCCCTTTCCCAGAGGGAAGTTATATGGTCCCCAAGAAGGAGCAAAGATGACCCCGCAAAGTCCCTAAGCAGAGCCTGAGGTTCAATCCCTGAGCCTGAGGTATCCTCAGCAAGACAAGGCTCCCTGTTGCTGTCACAGCTCTTGCTCACAGCTGCTCTTGCCTTACTGGGACATGTTCAGGGCAGACAGTGATGAATCTAGACCCAAACTCCAACCTTTGCTCAAATTTTAGTTGCCATTTCAAAAGCAAATACAAAACCTGAATGCAAAACCACTAATGGCCGACTGGATTAGAAAAACATTTCAAGTCCTCGTGTTTAGGAGAAAGTTTGGTATGGAAGCAACTTCAGGAGGCCAGTGTGATTAAGCCCTGAGAAAATAACTAATTCTGAATATCCTGCAAACTTCTCCACTGTGCTGACAGACGAAATACTCCCTGACTTCAAAAACAAATAGTCACCAGGTCAAACCTGCTATTCTAACCAAACCCAGCCCACACCACTTCATCATCCTTTTCTGAACACATGTAAAATCTCCTGACAAACAGGCAGTTTTGCTGAGAAAAGCCAACTCAGAAAAAATGCATTACAACAAAGAAGGAGAAGGTGCCAAACTGTGGAATGATAGGGCAGTGTTTCTGAAATTATCCTCGTCAAAGCAACTGAGGATTGTCACGTTCACTTTCTTGCATAACTGAAGCACACTAAAAAATCCAAACAAATGTGCCTGCAAATCTGAAAAACAGTTATTTAAGGATCTTTTCTTCTTTTTGGTTTGTTTTTTTTTTTTGTTTTGTTTTGTTTTTTTTTTTAATGCTTGCCTTCCACAGGCTATGGCTCTCAATGGTCCAGCATTATGTATTAAATTTTTCACTCAGGATTTCATGGTATAAAATTCTCCACAGTTTATGTTTAAAATGCAAGCTGCAAACTCTATTATAATGTAAGGAATATTATAAGTGGATCAAAAGGAAATACTAATAACAGTACTACTATAGTGCCTGCTAAAGTAATAACTTCCATTCTACTGCACTTAAACATTACACCAAAAAATGCATTCAGCTTTCTGGATTCTATATAACTTTTCCTCCCCTTCCCCCAGTTTTGTTTCATATACTTTGTAGAAGAACTCTGATCTCCTGCTGGACTTTTCATCCTTCCAGGCAAAACTAGGGTATTTCTTTTTATACCGTTTGCAATGCTGTACATTTATGGCCCTTTCTACAAGGGTCATAATATATCTAGAAAAAACTGGTGATCACTTTCAGTCTCCCAGTACATCCAGAAAGAGCAACCGAATTAAAACCATCAGCGTCAACTGCCCTGGATTGCTTTTCTAATTTTTGTAGGAAGAGGAGTAGAAGGTTGGAGATGTTAAGTGACTTAAGCCCGCATGCAAGATAAGGTGGTACAGCCTCACTCCAGTTGCTCAAGCAGGGAACTGCCTAAAGCTCTCAAGTGCAAACTCTGCATTAAGCCTCATATTCCTACTGCATTCCAGATTTATGGCCTCTTCCTTTCCCTATCAGCCAATACCCAGGCAGCACTCCTGCCTTCCACAGGACTGCACTACCCTTTCTCTGACACTTCATGGCACGGTGATATGTGAGAAGTGTTCAGGTGGCTTCCTCAAAAGCTAATTTTTCAAACTGCACAAACCTTTAACCACATCATAAATTTTTTATAACCACTTCCAAATTGTCAAAGAATAAATATAATAACAAACACATAACGTTGAAATAATTTGAAATAAACTTTGTTTATTGTCCCTTTGAACGTTTTTTCAACAAGTCACTGCTGTATGGGATCTTCACAAACGTGAGCCTATCCTGCTAATCTCCCTCCTGATTCACAACAGGCCTGATCCAGAGACACTAATGGACCGTGCCTGACAGTTATTGCAATATATCCAATACCCAGCCTAAAATATGGCCAGGAAAGAAATGAAAATATACGACAGACTTGCCAGTAGCTCCCATTTGTGTAACGGGGAGCTCACACCAGCATAGGCAATAAGCTTTCCCTCTCTCTTCACATTCCCTGATTATTATCATTTATGAGATAAAATCAATTTCCAAAGTGTTCTGTGTGTTTCACTGTCAGATAGCTCAAGTGTCCCTTGTCACTGCTGCCATTTCTACATGGGTTCCCCTGTCCAGGTGACAGATTTGGGCACAGGGCAAGCACACATTTCCAATGAGCCTGCCAGAGAAGCAGGGAGACGGAACACAAGACCAAGGAGGAAAAAATAAAAGAAAAAAAAACCCAAAACAAACACCAGAAAAAAAGCCCTGTCAGATGTTAGTAAGGGTTACCTAAGGCTCACAGACCAAGCAGATAGCTGTCCCTAGTGAATTTGTTTTCATGCATTTGCGTATTTCAAGCTTTTGCATTGTAAATACCAGAGCAACAATGCGGATTTTCTCTGATTGCAGTGTCACATATATGATTAATCATCTTGACTCAGAGTATATTTTTTTAAAGCAATTGCAGGCTGGTTTAATGAACTCCTCTCCCGCTGGCTTTTATAGACTAGTCATGATCAACATACCATTAAGACAAACCTCGTGCCCCATCCCTCCCCCCTCTGACAGCCTGCCTTATTTGCCTCACAACAGTCAATATCCAATTAAGAGGCAAGGGATTTGATCGATACAGAAGGCAACAATAAGACTTAAACAGCTAGTAAATTCTACATGTACTCTTTTTCTTCAATTCCCATCTTTGTGGTGTACACATGGTTCCAAGCTTTGAATAAATGCAGAGAAGGAAAAACAATGGCCAGGTGTGGCTGGTAAAGCTTTCCCTCAAACAGGCAGTGTCTACAAGCTACTGAACAGCCATAAATGCTTGTCTGGGGCCTCTGCAAGACAGGCAGGATCCTATTCTCTGTATTTTCTGTGGCCTTTTAAAGGGTGAAGGTAGAAATCTCTTCTTGGTCTGATTACAAGCCACATGTCACTTGGGTCATTCACACGTGAAAATGGAGGGGCTGTAATATTATTAAAGCAATCATTTATGAGCTGGGCCAAGGGATGACTGGTCTGGAGAGGGGGGCAAAACCCAACAGGAACAGAATATAGGCCAGGGAACAGGCAAGTAGAGGGTGAAAAGAAACGGGAAGCTTTGATACAAAAGACATATTCTACAACCTTAATATCATCTCCCAGTCTTTCTGCCAATGATGAATGGCTGCAATAAAAGGTGGGATAGTGGCACATACAACCAGGAAAAAAGCAAAACCTGCCTTGTGGTGAGGGCCATTCATTTTAATTCCCAGCAGCCCGGGTAGAGGTCAGGGACTGAGGTCACAATATTGCCACTGCCTTTGGGTTTAACACCAGGCACAGCACTTCTTCCTCATCTCCTGCCACCTTTTTTCAAGGCTTTTATTCAAAGTTTTACTTTCAAAAACGTTTCACAGAGCACTGAGCTGATATAGTCCAAATGAAGTACCCCTCCTTTTCCAGGATTCCCACTCCATTTTAAACAAGAAGAAGTCATGACCATGTGGGATGCCATGCTCCCACTGACAAATGGGACCTAACCCAAACACCTCTGAGCTTGCTCCCAACACTGGCAGAAAGTTATTCCTAAATCACAGTGGCATGCCTGTGTTCTCTACTGCCCACTGCAACCCTCTGTCATTTGGAGGGATTCCAACAACATATATCATGTCTAAAACCAGGAAACTATCTCTTCAAACTCACAAGAAAGCTCAGAGCACACAGATCTTTTTAGGCAACGGGAGGCAACCGACTATAATTTATTTTCCCAACTTGCCTTGGGATTTGAGAAGTCCCATTCTGAGCTCTCCTTTCTGTCACAATAAGATGAAATGTGCTGAAAAACACCTCCATCCTCCCCGCTCCCTTCACTACCATCTTCCACAGGGAGTGGTTGCAAGTAGATCTTTGGCCAGGTTTCTGAATCTAAAGTAATCCCCTTCTAACTGTTCCCAGCAGTTTACTTCAGTCCCAAAGTTTTATCAGACTACACCTTTTTTTCAACTCTGTGCATTGCTATTACAGAAGAAAAAATTATACTACTTTGATGCTTAAAGATAAACTTAAAAATGGGTATGCTTCCACTTGAAAAAGGAACAGAAAGAAACATATTTTTCTGTCTTCTGCATTCACTCAAATGGCTCTGCCCCGACTCACCTGGCCCCTTACCAGACAGCAAAAGTCTGCCTGTTTTGCCATGTAATCCTGTAATCCTGATTTTGATGGTTGGACTCGCTGATCAATTTTGACAGTTGGACTTGATGGCATTAAAGGTCTTTTCCAACCTTAATGATTCGATGATTCTCTTTTCAACTTCTCACTCTCAGCTCCTGTCTTGAAAAGCATCCCTTAGGGCTTCACCAGACTCTGCAAACTCCCAGTTAGCACGGATGTCTCGTCAGGCATATGTACAAGTATTTACATGCCACCCCTACCATTTCATGGTGGCACTGTCAGCTTTTCAAAACTTCCATGTGTTTATTCCAGGCTCTTATGTGATTGCCCCTTAGATAGCTCCTACTTGCCAGTAGATATTGCAAATACTTAGCCAATAGCCTTGCTTGCAGCCCTGACCTCCTTTAATGTTTCCTCACTATTCTGTGGACTATTCAGTGTCACCTCTAATGTGCCACCCATTGTGTTGCTGGGCCTGCTGAAATCCAGCTGCTGGCCTATGCCATAGGTCTGCTGCCACAGGTGTGTCTCATTTTCCTCAAAAACAGAGGTACTGCTTCAACAGGGGAAAAAAAAGATGCAGATAGGCACTCCTCTGCAAAGCCAGTATCACAGTTGAAGAACTGGGAACTGTCAAAATCACACCCTTGCACCGTGAGTGCCCCTGAGGCCTCCATTCAAGGGCTAGAATTTAGGCAGCCTGGTAGGCTTTGCAATATTTGGAGAGTAAAGCACTCCTGATGTTTCTGCACCCCCGGGCTGTGAACTGAATGCTTGCCTCTTCTGTCTCCAGCACAGGGAGTTATCCATCTCAGTTTAGGGCTCAGCTGAAAGGATGTTTCTGTCTAAAAAGAATTTGGAGAAACCTGCAGAACTATGGCCTTTGGTCTATCATCCACTGTCACAGCTCTACAAGCTCCCCACTGTTTGGCTGAGATGTGGAGTCTGTCTTGCTCCCAGTGTATATTGCAGTAGGAGGCAGCAAGGCTTGGAGGAAACTGGTACTCTAATTATGACCTCTACATGGAAGTACAAATGCATCAAGCAAAGAACCAGCTCTAAATAAACACTTTAAGCACACTTACTCTACTAAATATTGCTGCTATCTGAAAAACTTCACATAATTTTCTATTCTCTAATTTATTCCATCAAAATTCAAGGCCCAATTCTCTTGACTGCATCCAGACCACTTTGCATTTGTTTTGTAAAGCACAGGAATGGGCTTCACCTCTGTTGTTCTTAGTACACTTTTTCTCTCTGTGCCTACAGATACTCTAAAGTGAAGAAAGCACCTACTTGCCTTTCACACAATCATGAGTGAAGTTAAGCTTAGGAAAAGGCCAGAGCTAGCAAGATAACCACTGGGGTAGTGACAGATGTTCAGCCTAACATAAGATTGAGGCCAGTAGACAGGAAAATCTGTCTGTGTTTCCCAGTACTAACTAGCAAGAGGAGGACTGTGGTGATAGCCATCATCTTTTCGTTAGCAACAGCCTGGTCAGAGAGAAAAGAAGCCAAGGAATCATCTTTTCATATTCAGAGTGTGAGTTCCAGGAACAGAATTACCATCTAAATTACTTACATCTAACTATGTAATTAATGTTTGTGTCAGTTTATTACAGGCATCTTCACCATCGATGCTGTGAAATGCAACTTAGTGACTTTTTTTGTGGGGAAGGAGCTGGAACAACCATTTGTCTCCCATTGTTTATATATTAACCGTTAAATTGTTACTAATATTATTAATCTCATTATCCTAATTACATGTGTTCTGTCTTTTTAGAGTAGCATTCCTTCCAGAATTAGAGTGTTTTGCACATCTCCATTGTTCCCTTCTCTCAGTTTAGAAACTTGATGAGGAATCACTGGCATGGAAGAAAGGTGAAATGAGAGTATTGAGCACAAGAAGCCGCACCATCGGCTGCTGAGCAGGAAGGGGAAATCTGTGAGCGCTCCTTAACAACCTGCATACACTGACAGAACATTTCACACGGCAGGAGGTGAGGCTTGGAAAAATTGGTGCACCATAAACCTTTGAAAGCAGCCTGGGTCTCTTTCTGGAAGTCTGGGTCATGTGCCTGGCACTGCCTCATATGGTGTCTCTCTTCCGCCATTTGTTTATTTGCTTCTGGCAGTTTTGGCAGTGAGGTATCGGAGTGAAATGCACACCACTCCATACATATGGTGGGAAGAATCTAGTGCATCAGTTGAATGCATACTGTACTGTATACACATTCTGTTTTATCTCTGAGCACAGCTGTGCTGTAAAAGCTTACAAAATGTGAAGCCTTCTGTGCAGCAAAAACATCGACAGGAGAAGCTGGCCTATAACTTATTAGGTTGTGACACAAGCCAAAAAAAGACGGAGTTACAGCTGACAACTCCTGGCATCGTGATGAAAAGCACAGCGGCTCAAGTTAGAGAGGGAGTGTCAGCCCTAACTTCATGTTTTGGACTTTCCCTGCCATGGGTCACAAATAGCATCGCTGGTTTGCTCTAGGACAATGACTCCCAATCCCAGTGACTGAAGCAAACAGGCAAATCATCCCCCTGGTGCCCCACTGTGCTTGCAGGCAGCCTGCATTAGGAAGGGATTCAAGGAGCGGGTAGGCAGGAGCCAAAAAGCAATTGTGCCTCTCTTCCTCACCCAGCACAGCAGCTTTCAAGCTGGGATCAGTCCTGCATTCTCTACTCCCCCTGCAAATTGGGCTGAAGGTAGTGGAAACACCTGGCAGGAAACTCAGGTGCTGGTTGAAGCAGATGTCTGGTTAGGCTTTTTTTCAGCACAACCTTGAAACAGGGACTCTCTATCTAAATCTGAGAAAGAATGGCCACTCTGGGTCAAATCTAAACTGCCTGAGCTCAGGCTTGTCCCCAGCAGCAGCCAGTATCACCCTCCTGCGGAGAATCTGAGGAGCAATGGGCTACCAGTCCTTCCAGATATACAGACCTGCCCTGAGGGCAGTGGGAATGGGTGTGTAAAAGGTTTGATAAGTGAGTTTGGCCTCTGTGTCCATGGATGTTTTACATGTATCTCTGTGAAGTGCTGAGTTAGGTGAGATGGTAGTACATCTCCTTCCCTACCTACTGACAGACTCCATATGTGCATGTAGGCAGAGGAAGTGTGGTGAGTAAGCAAAACAGAAGAGGAAAATGCAGGTGAGACGCCACTTCTAGGACACAGAGGAACTACCCTGACAAGAAAGCTATGACTCGAGACATCACACTTGCTTCCTGATCCCACAGGAATGAATTCCTTATGCTGCTGAGTGCTGGACTTCTCAGGGCTGACCTGTGCTGCTTCCCACAGACGCTGTGAGAGCTCCACAGCTAGAGAGGAAAATCCCTCCTGTCCAGCCCCTCCACTGCCTGGGCTCTCAAGGTGGGCTTCCTGGAGGATGTGGAGAGCACCTCATGGTGGGAGAGCATTCCACAGGCACTCCCCAGGGGAATCACACCCTTTTCTGCTCCTCACAGAAACTTCTTTTTCTCAGGCAGGACCCCACCTGATCCCAAGGGAAAAGGGGAGCTTGACCCTCCTGTCAGTGGGAGCTGAGGGAGGAGCCATCCCACAGGGAGCTTTCATCCAGCTGCTACCACATCCCTCAGCTGTGAGGAGATTTCCTTCCTCTAGCACTGGCATGGTGGCACCTCGTGACTCAGCTGCCCCTGGGGGCTGCCCAAATGTCACTGGAGGAGTCCTGCAGCCAGGTGCTGACCCTGCAGGGGATGAAACACAACCCCCAGCCACGTTTAGCCAGTCTGCCTCCTCCTGTGGGAGCACAGCTCCATGGCTTTTACACTGCATTGTGCCTTCTGCCTTCTTCCCTAGCCCTAACAGTGACACCCTGACTACTCCACAGTGAAGGGGGACACGACTGTCACACTTTGGGGGGAAGACAGACAAGAAGGAGCAATTTAAGGCCCTTAATTTTACAGCAAACACCCCTCCTCCTATCAAATATATGAAAATAAAAGAGAAGCAAGGGAAGAGAAAAATAACAAGCTCTTGCCTCAAGCTCTAATAGCTGCTGATGTTAGTTCGTTTTCAACAATTGGCTTTAATTGCATGTCCACACTGGGTAAACTTTCTTTTTCAAAAGTTATTTTAAATTCATGGGAGACTGCTCCTTAAAACCTGGCCATGGTTTGCACCAGAGGAAATAGTATCAGTGAAAGGCAATCAGAGTTTTGGAAGAGCTCTTACATAAGATATTCAATAACAAGGACTTACTCACTTAAAATAAGAAGAGAGACAATGGATGTGACAGTAGTCTATGTTGTACGCTGTATTTTTATGATACCAAAAAGTTCGGTATATTTTTGCTCCCATATTTTTGTTACCCAAGCAAAAGTAGCAAAAGTAGCTATCCATTAACTATCCACTGTCTCTCACAATGTAAAAAGCTAGAGGTTCAACGAATGTGCAAAAATTTTTTTTAAAAAAATAACTCTTTGCAGAACAAGTCACCAAGCTGGGTGATGTGCAGGTCAAAACCACGCACTATTCCAGGAGGAGTGTAATGCCTCTTGGAAGGGCACATTCATCAGCTATTAACAACAGCAGCACAAGCACTCCCATATGAGAGCAGTTCCAGCAGCCATGGCCTCGATGCCAGCAGCCATGAGTCTGGCCTGCAGGGTGACCTCAGCTGGAGTTTCCAGACACCCAGGCCTCCCTGCAGTCAGACTCTAGGAACTGATTTTGGAAATGGGAACTCTGGATCTGTTTTCAAACCTTGACAGTAACCCATGGAAATGAGTTGGGGCTATCATTTCTGCCTCCAGAAAAGGGTCATTAAATTGCTTCTGAGATGGGTAAGAGACTTCAGAGATGGGAGCTGCATTTGACTTTTACAGCAAACACAGCCACACTTTGGCTGAGAGGGAAGGGTAAAACACAGGTGTGTATCTCCTGAGAGTACCAGACACAGATTAGCTTTTCTTCTTATACATGCTCTAGGAAAGGCTTATCATTGAAGGGCTTCTGAAAGCCAGGAGGTCACAGCTTTTCTGGCCTTCCAGCTGTCTCTTCATACCACAAAAAAAATTCTAGGAATCTATGCCTGTTGTGAGAAAGTTCAGCACTCTTGAAATTCAACAACTTTGAATGTCCTGATTTGAGCCAAAAAGAGACAACTAGATTTGAAACACACAAATATCCACAGGAAAACATGCACATATAATGAGTACAATAGAAATAAATTTCACTCTGACTCCTAGTTTTCTTTTCTTCAGTTTTACCTGCATTTCTGAGTTCAATTACATGGTCATCCAGGAAATCAACTTAGATTGCACTCCTAGAGATATGTGAAGCAACCAGAAATGTCATCACTCTTGTGATGGCTTTCAGCAGGGGTTTAAATCTTTCTCTCTCAATCTAAGGAACGCAGTGCTGCACAGAGGAATTCAGACAATTACAAATGAGCATCCTAGAAAACAGCACTTCTGGAATGAGAGCTTGCTAGAATATTGCCAGCTACTAAGAGACTTTCCCTAAAGCATTTGAACAGGAAGGGAAAGGGCAGCTGGAGATACTAGGAAATTAATTTCTCTAGACCCTGAGCAGGACCTTTAAAACATGTTTCATTAAAAATGGTATTACAAAAAAAATACTAGCCTTGGACACATTTTTTATAAACTTTAATACTACAGTTTTACTAGTTGTAAAGGACCTTCAAAATTACCTTCAATAATATAATAATATACCCAAAACCAGTCTCTTGCTTGCCTGGTAACAGGTGGAATGTGGCAACATTTATGTCTTTCTGGGACATGGAAAGTAGAATGTAGTAATGGAAAAGAAGAAAAACTCTTGGCTGTGCCAAGATATGCCATTTCTTTTTAGCTGGTTCTGAGAAAAAGATACAACAGCCGCACTGTGTGCATAAATGCATGTATGAACATGAATCTCTAGGTTTAGTTCCATCACTCACACGAAGTAATTAGAAACTTTAAAGTTAATTAACATCCTAAACATCCTAAAACTACAACTGTTGTGAAGCAGCTACAACAGTTGCTTCACAAAAGGGTGGAGCTGCCACACGTGGCTGTGGCTGGTCAAATGCTGCAAGAGCTCACAGAAGCCTATGTGGTTTTTATTTCCTTTTCCTATCATTTTTCCTCACTCTTGGTCACCAGGTGCTTGTTGCTGTAGACAGATGACTGCAGGAAGCAGAAGTTCTACAGGAAGAGGAGTTTCTAAACCAGCTTTGTTGGATCAACTAGATCAGATGAACTTGCGCTTTTTTTTTCCCCCCACATCCTTGCTCATCCCCATATACACCAGGAAAACCTGTGTCATTCTGGACTGACTTAAATGCAAAACAGACTAATAGGAGACCCATATCTAGGCTGTGGCAGGGAACAGACCTGGAATACTCACAAAAAATTTGACAGGCTTGATGGCTGAAAGGATTTAAGCAACAGCTGGAATTTGATGAGTCTAAAATCACAAGTAAGCTGATCAGGAGAATAAATCTTTCATGGATTACATTCAATTAAGTGCTCCCACATCATTGAGAGGCAGCTAGACATCCATGCACAATATATGCTAAAAGTAACTGGGTTCCAGATTCTCCCACTGAGGCTGAAAGCACAGAAATCTGGGATTTGTCTGCCAGGCTGGGCATCGGGCAGTGCAATTAATGTGCAAAAGTGACCAACACTTGTGTAAACTCTAAACATCCCTCCAAGGGTATCCCCTCTCCATATGCGAAGAGGGATTGTCTTTAAACTGAAAGAGGGTAGGTTTACACTGGATATTAGGCAGAAATTTTTTATTATGAGAGTGATGAGGCATTGGCACAGGTTTCACAGAGAAACTACAGATGCCCCTTCTCTGTCTGTGAGTGTTCAAGGCCAGGTTGGAGCTGGACCCTGAGCAACCTGGTCTAGTGGGAGGTGTCCCTGCCTATGGCAGGGGAGCTGGAACTGGATGTTCTTGAAATTTCTTTCCAAAACAAACCATACTACAATTCTCTGATAACAGAGCACCCAGGTCCTTTACGTTTGCTACATGTAACATGCAGGAGATGGGCTCATTTCTAAAAGCCGCCACTCAATAAGAAAGGCAGCAAATGTTTATGCCAGCTACTTTTAGCTATGGAGCAGAAAGTGGCAGAGCCAAGCCCATCACGCACTCAAAGGCTTTCATTCCAAGGCTCCCAGGGCACAGAAGCTGTGGGGTTCTCAGCAAATCTGAAATAGCTTTCATGGTTGGAGATCAAGTCTCTGCAGTAAAACGTCATCAAACAGTAAAGAGAGAGAGGCAAAGAACCGAACTGAAGCAAAACAAACCAACAAGTCACCAGAAAGACAGCATGTCTCCTGGGAAAAGTGTCTAATTGTGACTGATTTTACAATGCTAATATTTTTCATTCATTCCTTTCATTTATTTCTCATTTTTCTTTAGAGGAAAGTTTTAAGAGGAACCGAAATTTCTTGCTGAAATTTCCCATACTGTATGTCACAACAGCAATTAAGACATGACAGAAGGAAATTTTGGTGTGATTCTGGATTCATACAACAGTGTTGGAGTCAAGAGCCCATGCAATTCCCTCTAACAAAGTCACTTTAGCTTGGATTTTCAGAAGACCGGGTATAAGTTAAGCAAACAAGGTCCATTTTTTTTCCCCAGGGAAATCGGTTGCTTAATTTTGTCCTGTGCTTTCAGAAATTTCAGGCTTGGCAAGAGGAGCAAAGGAAACACTTTCCCTCATTCCAGAGCTGGGATGATGACAGGTTACAAATGCCCATCTGCATCAGAGCTGCCCAGATGTGGTGTTCCTGTAGGGTGCCTCCCTTCGTGGGTGCTCCATGGAAGAAGGGGCCCATGTGGTGAAGGACCATCCACCTGGCTTTCAAGTGCCTTTGTGGGTGTCTTTCCTCTCCTGATGAGAGCATGCACCTCTCTGACTGCTACAGCTCTTCTACATCAGAAAGCAAAACAAAGTGGCAGAAGCCCACCTCTGCTTGATATGCAGCTGTTTGCTGGTGGGAGAGGCTCCTCCCTGTGAAACTGTCCGAGCTGCAAATTCACTGCACATCTTCAGCTGTCAGCTGGCCAGCTCACAATTACCTTAAACACTTTGACCCCTACTGTGTCCTGAGTATCCATCAGGCAGTGACTGCTGTCTCAGACCAGTTCCAAAAGACTCCCCCTTTGACAGTTACTGCATCAGATACGCTCGGCTTTGTTTTCCATTATAACAGTGGCTTTCTGAGGCCAGACAGGGTTGTGCTTTGCTATCTGTCTTATAAAATCAACCTGTGACTCAAAAATTAAGCCGTGTCCTTTCAAAGATTTTCACTCCTGGTAATAAAAAATCTGCGTGTCAGGCTTTCTTGACCATTACCCTGATGATTCTTACTGAGGTAGGAAGGCATCTGGTCATTCTCCAGGCACACTGACAGGGACAAGATCCATCTGGGTCAACACAGGAAGCACATAGAGCATGCAGAATTCCTTTGTTAAACAAGAAGGTGCTGTTTTTCTAAATAACCACTTTCTTAACTACAATCTCATTTTAAGCAGAGGTCACTAGCCTCTATTCTTCAAGGAATAAGAGTAGTGTGATAAAATCAGCACCAGGAAGGACAGAGGATTAGAAACTGGGGTCAGGGAACAAGGATTTAGGAAGTTGAGAAGGTGTCCCTAAATCTCAGAGTATGCTCACTTTCCCCAAACAAAAATCTACTATTTGGGTGTTGAAATCTGAGACTCACAATAGGAACACGAGCTCCGTCAAACCAGCCGGGTTTTCTGCAACTCTGACAAGGAATTTGGTGCAACAGCTCGTGAAAACAGGTGGTGAATGTCCAGTTCAGACTGGGAAGTAGTGTGCTACTGTAAAATTCCCATCTTCCCACCCCTTGATTTAAGAATTTCCATGTCAAAAAAAAATTGGTCAGTTCAGGAAAGAGACTGAACTATCTCGTAAAAGCCTTGTCTTTTTAATTGCAATAGCTGTGGAAAACACAATGCATCTCTAACATTTTACAGTGCTGGTAACATAAAAGAACTGAAATATTTGCCATAATCTTATCAAAATATCAGTCCTGCAACTTATAGGAATATTTTATGAATGGTAAGCCAGAAAGACTTGATTTTTCTTTCTTTCTTGAGTCACATTCACAGCAATGCAAGAGCAAAGAATAAGCCCTTCTCTCTATTGCAGAATTGATTTGCTTCATTAAAGGCCAAAACCCTCTCTCTCTTGCCAGCTGAAATAGCTGCCTTTGTATCCTTAAGTGAAATCATTAAGAAACATGTCAGACAGAGAGAGATGTGTTTTTCCCAGGTATTCCTAAAGCCATTGAGTACTACAAGACAGAGCTATGAAATTATACTGCACCACTCCAAGCATTTGTTCCTCTTCCCAAACAGAGAATCATTGTTCTTATTTAAAGAAATAATCCTCACAAAGCTGAAATAATTATTCAGCCCAAACAGCCCATAGCAAGTGAAACAGTCTTTAGACAGCTGTCATGGCTCAGTCTTCCGGAAGCTTTGATTTTAATGAAACTCATTAAGGAAAGAAATTAACAGAAATTAACAGGAAAATATCATAATTTGTCTTGTTTCAGAAAGCTTGAATGGAGACAAAAGGCTCTTAACATGACATGTAATGTGACCAGTCAAAACTCTGTGTGTCGCTGAATATCGCAGGCTGAGTAAGTCCGAAGCTGCTTATGCTGCAGCTCCACAGCTTGGTGCAGTGAAATGAAAACAGTAAATGAGAAATCCCTGTCTTTGGGCACTAAGGAGACTCTCTCCTAAGCATCTGTGCACTGTGTGCCTGTACAACCATGCAGGCATGTTCAAGGTAATGAAGATGCTACCTGTAAATATTTTAGGATGATGAAAGATGAAGGGTAATAAACTCTCTTGAGAAGGAAACAATTTTATAGATAGTTCATGACAACTGTTTCTTTTTGCAATACTCTTCAAAGGAGAGGAAAAAAAACCACTTATCTTTTCAGATACATATTAGGTGTCTAAGTAATCTCTGATTTCCCATTCAGAAGCACAAAAAGGAACATTCCATCATGGTTTTTAATCTGAGTGGAATTGACAGAGGACATGCGGTGTTTTAAGTAGCTCAGAAAAGCAGCAATAACAACATTGACATGTCTTGGTTTAGTGTCCTCACCCTCTCCTCTGGCTCTTGCTGGCAAGCTCTCCCTTAACTCAGCCTGCTACACTGCTGCCTCACCCCAGGAGAGAGCCACACACACCCTCTACAATGTGGGACTGGCATGTGCTCAGTGGCTGGGCTAAAATCCTGCCCTTCTGCAACCATCTGACTTCCACCTTTGACTTTCAAAGGGGTCAGGATTTAGACTGGAGGAGTTGTGAAAAGTACAGCCATGGTGCTTGGGACCAGAGGGAAGCAAAAGGGACAGCTGGAAAGCATAAGGGGCATGACAATCCACAGATCACATTCATAAAATAAAATTTTCCCATGAATCACTATTTGTTCCTCAGGGGACCAGTCATCTTTCTACAGAAAACAATAACACCACTAAGAATCTGTTGAAAGCACATTCATAAAAGCATTACCTATTTGGCATTTGCCCCTTGCCACCTGCAGTGGCAGTCATCTTCTGAGGCAGAGCCACGTTGTGCTGCCATTGTATCATGAATCTACTGGCAATATCAGGGCAGTAACAGGCACACAGTTACTACAGCTTCCTAGCACAAGGAATTTGCATAAATATAGGTTAAAAGACAAGGTAGCGCTTCCAGGGGAGGAAAAAAGCCTTAGTTATATGGAATTTAGAAACAGTTTTCCTGTGATTTCCTGTGGAATTCACAGGAGGTGTCAGTGGCATGTAGGAAGTGCTGGGGCAGAAACAGAGAGCAGGTATGACAGACAGGGAAAGTCAAGGGAGTAATCAGAAGCTGTTGGCAGGAGGGAGACAAGGATGGACAAGGAAATCAAGACTAATGGAAATGCTTCTGAGAGAAGTAAAAAGTGTTGGGCCTTCAGACAAAGCAATTCTTGAGAAACAGACATCAGCAGAATGACTCCTCCTCCAGTTCAAATAAAGCCTGAATGATAATACAAGCCACAGAGGATATGGAAACTGGATCCTTTCCAAATGGCCTCAGAACAAGCTGAATATGCCTAAACTGGAAAATCACCTGGACCTTCCTTTATCCCAGCTGACTAGGAATCTGTTCCCAGCTTTTAGTTAGATAGTTCTCACCTGACATTTATCCAAAATTGTATGCTGTTTCTAATCAAGAACACCAGCAACATCCTTCATGCTAGCATGCTTAAAGCAATGGTCCACTTGTGAATACAGCTGCTCCAAAAAAAAAAAAAAAAATCAAACTTACTCTATTGAAATCACTGGAGACAAACTGATTAGAATGACCAGAATTCAACCCCACAATTCCATACACAATCTGGGAAAGTTTGTGAACTTTTCATTATTCTTTTAAACCTTCTGAACTTCAAGGAGTTGAGGAAAGCTATTGAAATATACCAAAAGAGAAGTACCTCCTTACAGTCTCTCAGACTATATTTTATATGTTTTTATCTAGTAACACTATGATCATAGACTACGATTAAATTAAACAAGCCCTCTTGCATTGTAGGGAAATGCCTGGATGACCTCCAGGAGGTTATTTCTGCCCTAACTTGTTCAATGTCAGAGCCATTTTAGGAATACAAATGAGTGAAGAGATTAGGAATAGATGAATCCTGGATATTGGACTGCTGTGAGTTCACCAGCTCTTTCTGAACTAGCAGCAGTGATTTCTTTCAAAAAGGAATCCCCCAAAATTAACCTCCTATCACCTAGATTACCTTCTTCCTGACTGAGAGAGCACTGAATTTCTCTTTCATTGCCACTCTTTCTCATGCAATGCATTAGACTATTTACTTAGGCTCTGAAGACTACCTTAAGTGTCCTCCAGCACACAAAAAAAATCCATACATAAATGATTCAGGAGTACATGCTTTATCCATTCCCCCTGTTTAAAAACATGCAAGCCAAATGCTTATCACTTACTGCCACTCAGCTCAAGCTTCCTACTCGCTTCAGCCTGCCTTCAAACTAAAAGCTAAAGATGACCTGACTTTCCCAGGTGTGGATGTCTAGCTGTAAGCCCCATCACACTTCCTGGAAGATGAGGTGTTTACAACATCTAGGAAAATCAAATTGTTATGACACAGCTCTTTATTCTTTGTTCTGCTTATTGTGGTAAGCAGAAAATATTCCACCAACATTATTCTGCTATCTTGATTTGCTCTCATTTATTTTCACATGTAATTCACTGTGTGTTTGGACCACTCAGTTATTTCAAAATTGCTTGCACTTCATCAAGTTTCCTTTTATATCCTCCCTTTTTCTTATTTCAAAGAGGCCAAATATAATTTTTTCACCTTTTTACAAAGGAAGCCTGAAATCCTGCTGATCCTGCCCGATACCTCCACAACCAAAACATTATGTCCTTTAGTCTCCAGTGCTTCTGTTTTCTGCAATCCCTACCTCTAATCTGTCCGCTCCTGGAGCATTCCAGCAGCAGTGGCTGTACCTCAGAAGGGTCCCTATGAACTGCTCTTTCTCCAGGTTTGGGAAGAGGGTGGCACATCCCTCCCAAATGCAGCTATGGCACAGAGCTATGTGCTGACCACTTCAGTCCCTGTTCTCTCATTTATGAACCCCACTCCAAGGACAGCTGGGAGAGGGACCCATATCTCCATCACAACTCACTCCTCCATAATACTCAGATAAAGAGGACTGTCTGTTCCCTGAGAGAAGCCAGAAACCATAGCAAGAAAATTGTATCAAGAACACAGAGCTCCTGCACATCAAAGAAAACCCCTTCCCCTTCCTATTTATATTGGAGACTTCAAAACAGCCACCTCAGCTTTTGCTGTCACTTTAGCTGTTACAGAAGAGCCTGTTCTCTGCTTTCAGACACATGTATTTTATGTAGCATGACAAGAAAACACAGTCAAAACTTTTTCTCACTCTAGTTTGAAAAAAACCCTTTTCTTCTGTATTATAAAGGAAGAAAAGCTTTGAGAACTTCACAGGCAGATTTGTTGAAACAGTACTTTAAATACAGAGCAGAAAGCTTTCTTATTATGATTCTTTTCATGAGTTTATTTATGGGACATTTTTTTAATTCTGGAAACAAGAGCACATGGCTGCTGCACCTACAATCTTTCAACCAGCTTTGCCTCTAGTTAACCTGAGTTTTAAGGGAACATAATTAAACCAATTTCTCTGGGACTACTACAGTGTAAACCAGGGTGATCTCATGAAGAATTTCTTTCCCAGCATTCCTATTGTCACTTACTGCAAAAATAGCAAAATTAAACACAGCGAGACAGTCAACTTTTCCACAGGTATTGTGCACACTGCAGCAGCCCATGATGCATGACATAAATCATGACAAGTAAAACACAAGAAAAATTGAAACAGAGCACTGATGTCACTTATGCCTGGTAATTTGTGTGTGTGCATGCATGTGTCCTGGATGCAGGGGACATTGGCCAGCTGGGGATAATGTCTATAAAACCACAGACCCATATTATACCTGGCACAAAGCTTGTTTCACCTCGGGAACTGTGCTATGACTTAGTGGAGGCTCACTTTTGCCACTGACATTACTCTGGTAGATAGAGACCTCATCTCACAACCAGGCCCTATCTCATATGGAGCATCTGTGCCTGAGCACTGCCAAACGTGCACATCCTTCCTGACAGGCTACTCAGAGCCAGTTAAGCCTGGCAAATGTGTTTGTGCACGGCACTTTAGCAATACAGCACACGCAAAACCTGCTAGTTTTCTTCCATAATATTTGCAAATTCCATAACAGTTGATTATTTATACATTAACCCACAGTCTTCATTTCTTCCATCTTATACCCATCCATTGTAGATGTAGTGTTGTTGCCACTTGCTCTGTTAGGCACGAATTAATGCATCAGGGCCGTGTAATTTATGCATGCTATTTTGTCAAGTCTGTTTGTATGGAATCTGCTTTGGAGAAGCAAGCTGCTCTCTACTCTGGGGCCAGAAATAGTATTAATTTTTCCTTTCTTTTGGTGCTATGGATCAAGGTAGCTTTAGAGCAGTCACCAGCAAATCTCTGATGAGATGGAAATTGCAATGTTCTGTGTTTTATGCCACTTCAGGTAGAGATGATTTGTGTGCATGCAGAAGTATGACACGGACACAATAGAGGAAAACCCTAGTTGACATGGATATTCGGGGGTGCCATTATCAGGGCAGCCAAACGATCAAGGACAAAGCACTGATTTACTAAGTTAGAATATGACTGTGCGCTTCTAAGTTTCAAAAGCGAGGGAGGAAACCAAACTGCCTGCCTTTCCCAGGAAGAAGTATTACAAGGCAGACAGCTTGTTCCACTTAAATGCGCCCCACTGCAGTAACAGTATTACTTGTGAAATGAAGACACAACATACAGTCTTTTCTTAGTGCTTTACAATTCTCAGGTCAAGTGCTAATACATATTACAGAGCTCTCCCTGGCAAGCATTGTTAGAGCTGTCATTAAAGACCTCCAAAAGTCTTAGCTGTGCAATTCAAAATGTTTCCAAATCCTCTTATCCCAAACATAACAAATCTTGCTGTTGTTAAATCTGATGTTTTGTAAATTCGATACTACTTGGCTTATTGAGGGGGCTGGAGAATTTTTTTTGTGTAATAACACAGATCTCCAGAAAACGAATAAAGCGTCTCTGCAGCAGGGGAATAAGACGGATCTCTGGGAGGGGATTTATGTAGACCCGTGGAAAAGGAAAAATCAAAGACCACCTACAGTACAGTATGAAGATGATTCTAGGATTAAAAGGCACAATAATGCTACCCAATTACATCTCTGCCTGGGTCATGTGCTATGCATAGCAGAAAGAAGCAAGATGGCAGATACCCTGGGTTATTTTAATTAATTTAATCATGTGACTAATTGGTCTCTGCTGGGTTTCTGTGGTAACTGCTTCCTAAGTGCTGATGGGCAATTGTGTTAAATGTAGCTTGGAAACTGCACGTAGGGTGCAGTGCCTTCTAGGGAGCAAAGGGAATTGTACAGCTGTGTGGAGAAGGTGCTCCTGCTGGGGCACTGATTATCTCCGTGCAGAATGTCTACAGCTGTACCGTCCTCTTTGCTCGCCTGCTTCCTGAAGGAACACGCAGCAAACACGCCAGACTTTTCCCCTCCTGGGCGTGAAAGTAGATTTCCTGTAGGAATATGGGAGGGCACACGTATGCGGCAGAGCACGCGCGATTTGGAAACAAAGGGAGAGCAGCCAGAGCGCCGTGCGTGCAAAACTGAAACGACTCCTGGTGCACAGTGTGAGGCCCTGCAAGCCAGAATGTCTTCTTAGTGCTGACTCTGTTTGAGGGTAAATCCATTACCAAGCCCTGACACAAACAACGTGTGAAACCGCGTGGTTTTTTTTTCCCCAACTGCTCCTGCTTCTCTTGTATTATTCATGAAATCCCTAAATCCACACGGGTCATAATTAGCATGGAGTACTGCAAAATGGCACAGAGCTGCCTTCAAAACTGGCAAACATGAAAATGACTTGTAAAAGTCATTCCTTGCTTCACGGGTTGAATTTCAGATCACCACGAACAAGAAGTTGTCATCCTGCTGGATCCAAACTTACGCCCATGTCTCCTCACATGATTAATGTAACAGCAAGAATGGAAAGATAATTAATAATAGCAACCTACATTCCAGCAATCACAATTGCACATAAATGACTGTTTAATGGGGTGGTAAGTTAAACCCCATTAAGGGCACAGAGAAAAAACAACTGAGAATCTCCCCTCCTCGGTACCTTTCAATGAAAAAAAGCAACTTAAGAAAATATCCTTAAGACAATGTAAGACATGCTGCAAATACAGAGCACAATAGGGAACAGAAAATGCCATACCTTATCCTAACCTCACCAATGAAAATGCAGAAAGAGGATAGGAAATGTAGGAAGACATAGCCAAAGAGAGGTTAAAAGTTTGGTAGCTGTATTGTGAAGGATAGAAAAGTTCCATATTATAAAGCAAGGGAAAGGATAAGGCAGAATGGCAAAGGAGGAAAAACGTGCAATACCACCCTGTCCTGGGCTACTGGAGGATAAAGAGCTATCCAGCCTAACTGTGGCAAACCTGAGCTTTATTTTATTTAATATAAATTAGGGTAAATTTAAAATACCTTATACAGCTTTATCAGCAAAAAGTTACAGTTGTAGAGCACAAATATCAAATTCCTTGTTTTTCCTCTTGTAATGCCACCACTGGCTTGAAGTTTGTGATTCAGTTCTCATCCTACTGACATCAGTGGAAATATTGCCCCTGACACTCATAAGACCAGAATACTTCCTTTGTTTTGAAACTGGTGGTCAGCATGCTATTGCATATTCTGTTCTGAAATTTCTATTGAGTTATTCAAACCTAAATTCAGGACTGAAGAAATAAAATGCTCAAAATAACCACATTTGCTGTAAGCTGTCCTTAGGAAATCAATTTTAGGAAACAACTTACAAACTAGGTGAAATGCTGTAATATCTCTACTGTGTTCTTTGGAAAAGTTAGGTAGGCATAGTGAAGCTGCTACACATTACATTTCATGCTGAAATGTCCAGATATAATGAATTAGAGCTCTAGATGACCCTTCTTTAAAAACAGCCCTTATTGTGTGGGATTGAACACAACCTCACATTCTGCCTTAGTCTTTTTATAAGAAGTCTTTTACACTTTCCATATTTTCACCAACAGCAAATACTAGAAAATATTGACATTTTCAAAATACTCCACAAGAGCAGTGTGGCGACCCTGACAACTGCATTATGAAGGCTGAAAATTTTTAAGAGAGACTTGAGAATAACTGAAAGTGAGACAAAACATTTTCATTTGAGTGATATTAACAAAAAATTCCCCAGTACAACAATTCCACATCTACTGCTCCTGCAGACCCAGTAAGAACTAAATGGAGCTATTACAGCTCCTGCTTTGGGCCAAAATTACTGCTGATCCAAGCAGCCCTGTTTATTTTAATAAAGTTGTGGCTGTTTACACCAGCTATGTATTTGCCCAACCAAACGGGACACGTCAGTCTGGATCTGGATTGTGTCACAGAGCCCTTCATGCCTGCTACGCCAGCAGTGCAACCACTCTGATTAGGAAGATGGGTCTCACCACAGTGATCAGCCCATTTGTTCATCTCATCTGGCAAATTGCAGCTGACAACAGCCAATACCTGAAGGAAGGAATGAAAAATATCCTATAGTCTACACAGTTATAGGATGCATCTGGGGCTGACACAGCGGGCAACATCTCTCATGCATGATATTTGGTTCCTATTGCCCTTTCACTTGGTTTAGTTATACACTCTGCTAACAGTAATCAGCCTTATCAAACCTCTGCAACTACACCATTTAATTTTAGTACCAGTTCAACTGCTACTCTAAACAGAGCACTCCTGTTTATTTCAGTGGCTTGTCACTCAGGCCTTTAACTATTTGTAACAGTTGAGTCTAAAAATGGGCAGCGTACTTTTGGGAATTAATAACTCCTTCTGAATCCGAGCATGCTATCCTTTCATTTCTGCAGGAGACAGAAAATACAGAGGATGGTGTATGTATCCCCCTGCCAGTGCCAGCCACTGTGTTTACTAGTGTTTGCTTTTCCCAGCTTAGTCAGTCCCAAGCAAACCAGCTCATTTCATGCCCCAGCTACAAGTGTTAACACCTCAGAGTATTATACACCAAAACTGCAAAAGATGAACCTCTGGTCCAGCCTTCTCCTCCTTCTCCACAGGCTTAACATTTTCATATTCCCTAAAGCATCTTTGATTTGTCTCATCACTGAACTCTGCATATCCAAACTCTCTCCAAATCTTGCCACCCCTTGTTCTATCCATATTACAGCAACCACCCAACTGTCCTCCCTAACACTCCACCACCCCAGACCCTTGCCCATTTAACTACCATTATATCTGCATCATCCAACTTACTGCCCTTCTCCTATCCTCAGCTTCAGGCTGTTGTCTAGCTTCACTCATTCCCCTAGGATATTTTTTTCAGGTTGCTTTTTTATCCCCCCTTGACATAATATCTTGCTTTTGGAAAAGTACAAGTTGGATTTCTTCATTATTTCTAATTCCTCCAGAGAATTATTTTCTGTCCTGTCTGGTATCTGCAACTCCTCCTAGTTCAGTATCAGCTGCAGAGTTTGTGAACTTGCTCTCCATTCTCTCCTGGAGAGCATTAATGAAATATGAAACAAGACCAACCTCACGAAAGTCCCCCTGGCACTTCTCTATCCACAACCTGATATGCTGCTCTTTATCACCACCCTTTACTTTATTCCTTGAGCCTGTTTTCAGGCCACTTGACAGTGTTCATATCCAAAGTAATTTGAATTAATCTGAGGGTAAGATTTCATGAGATGCCATTTCAAGTGCTTTACTAAATTTCAAATCCATTAGAACTTCTAATTTGCGTCCCTCAGCTGATTTCTGTGTGTGTGTACACACTAGCCGTGGTTGCTGGGCAAAACCTCTGTACTTGTCTCTTACTCCTTGCCCATGTGGTACAACTGCAGAAAACAGGAATGTGGTTGAGTGGGTTTGTGCATTGAGTATCTGCCTTTTGTTGGAAAATCCAATTTTTCCCCAAAAAACAAGGAGTTTTTCTCAAGAAAATTGAATTAAAATTTTGTGTAGCACATACAAAAACACTCCTCAGCATTATAAAGTAATTTTTCTTTTGGCAGGAAACTTGAGTCCTTTTCAACGCAAGCAGTTTCTTATTTAAATGTCCAGCTTCCTATGAAAACATGAACTGAGGTATGCTGCATTCACTGCTTCCATGGAGAGCATCAAACTATACATAGACATCAAATAACACATCAAAACCAACCAATCTTATCCAGCAAACATGATCCTGAGTCCAAATAACTACCTAAATATCTCTGTCTAAAAGCTGCTATGTATAAAAATTATATCCCAGCTGTTCTTTACAATGTTACTACCTGCCAGGTCATGCCTAACTGAAGTTACTTTATTCTGCTGTTAAGCAAATTAAATAAAAATTATTTAGGAACTCTCATTTCCTGTGCTCAAGAAGAAAGTAACCTTATGTCTCCTTTTCTTTTTTTGTTTTTGTTTTGGTTTTTTTAAGCACCATACAAAAGGCTTCCAAATTTTCAGGAACAGTTGCTGGTTTTAATGATATATTGCAGATCCTTGTCAATATCTCTGCTGCTTCACACTTTTATTTCCTTAGGAACACTCGGCTGAGCACCATCTGCTCCTGGTGATTTACTGCTCTCGAGCTGCTGTAGTTGGTCCATAACTTCATCCTAAGAGACTTCAATTTCTGTTATAAGGCCACATTCTGATTTCCTGTGGTTACTGTCCTTGGGACAGGAATTTCCTCATCATCCTCTGTGGTGAAGATGGACATAGGAAATTTAATTTCGTTTCTCTGCTGTTCCACTTTTTGAGAGGAGGTCAGAGCCATGGCTGGATGGCTTACAGGCACAGGGGACTTACAGGTGGCTTTTTGTTTTCTAGAGAGACATTTTTCCTGTACTTCCTATACTGCCTGGTACCTGCACATTTCAGATAATTTCTGCACTCCACCTCAGGAACCTTTAGCTACAACTGATTGATCATGTCTTCAAAAGTTTTGAAGGAAGCGTTTTGTCTTAAAAAGGCAAAACATTTGGTATTTCTGCTACATGTATGCCTAGGACCCTGGTGGCATTTCCATCATTTAACAACCACACTTCCAATTTGGAAAAAAATGTTTTTTTCCTCTCTTGCTGTGTGAAAACCCCAGAAACAATAGGAAAACAGACCAGATGCAAAATAATTGAATTGCATGTACACAATGTACAGGGCAAATATGCAGGGCCTGATCTAAAGCTAATTGCAAGCAGTGGGATGTCACCCACTGATGCCAATGGAGTCTGGATCAGGCCCAAAGAAAGTACACAAAAAAACAGGGAGTTTTTTGTCTCATCTTTCAGTTACAGTAATCATAGGTGTTGTTTGTAACAGTAGTAGGTAACAAATTTTCCAGTAAAAGTGTGATTTTTAAGTTGACAGTGACCCTTTAAGCTTATGCACTTCTTCACTTAACTATGCCAGATTTACTCTCCCCTTTCTACTTTTCCTTGCTCAGAGGTATACATACCATCTGTGCATCTAATATGGTGTTCTTAAATAGCCTCCAGAGAGATTCAATGCTTCTTTTCTCCCCCTTTTTAAAACTTGTCTGTTTTAACCCTTTTCCTTGGTATTTTAGAACCTCCTCTTTCAGAGCTCCTGGTCCTTCTTCCTCAGGATGAAGTTATCACCTTCACACACTGAACTCAGTAGTACAGCTACTTTCTCTTTTAATACTTTTACATTAGTCAAAACTCAGAGGGAGCTGCCTTATCAAGGCAGTGATATTGATAAATTGCTTCTGCAAAAGGAGGCATGAGACTGGACCATTCAACAATAGCCAAAGTCAACCATTATTTCAACACTACACAATTAAATAATTCAAACTTTTCTCCCCATAAATATTTAAATGTCGGTGTGCTGCTTTAATCTCTAGATTAATCTTTTAAGACTTATGTTTCTAGTTCTAGGAGCTCTCTTCCACCTAATTTTTAGTAGCACTGTGCACCACAACTGCAAAAGCCTGGGGGCTAAATTAAAAATAATAAGAGTTATTGAGACTGAGATGTTTGATTTCTAACTCAACAGGCTTCCCTTTTCATTTGAGAGTCTGAATTTCAAGGGAGAGAAGGGCCACAGGCATACAGGACACTGCAGTGCTGCATCCATCCATGCGGTAAGAGGAAAATCACTCAATCTCATGGAGATGTTGAGTCCTTCATGGTTCCCCACGCTCTCCAGGAAAGCTGCACCAGGCTACCATGCCGCACTAAGGGCCCTTTCCCTCACAAAGCCCAGAGAAAGGCTGGAGAGATGCTCTGCTCTGCTTCTGAAATAAATGGACAGCAACAGAGCCATGTCTCCCCCTCATCCCAGCCAATGGACTGGCTCCTGCCGGAGCATCTCTGCCACCCTTCTGTGTGACAGAGGCAGGGTCTGGCCCTCCTGCTTCTTAGGCTGGAGAGCAAACAAACCAAAAACATCTGAAGACACATGCTCCCCACCTCCACACCCATCAAATGGCTGTTTCTAAGTATTACTAAGCAGATGAGTACATTTATTTTAGATACAAAATTCTATCAAGTCTGACAACTCACAACATATGTTTACTTTCAACTTAAATTCAAATAGGTGAGCTGTAAATGCTTGGGGTTTTGACAGAGCACAGCCAGTAACTGAATTTATCTGGTCACCAAGTGATCAAACATTATTGGAGAAACTATTTTCTACTGGAAAGACATTTTACATTTTCAGACTTTTGCTCTATAAAACCCACCTCATTCTTCCATCAAGTTTAACGCCTGCACAGTGAGCATGGCTTGATTTATGGCAAGAAACTGACTTCAACTAACAATCCCCAGTAGTACATTTTCCTGTTCATCCAGCAGATTATAAGTTATATCCATTTGGCCTCTCCTAGCCTCATTTAAACTCACAAGGCCAGACTCAAGGTTAATGGGTGTAAGGGTTTCTTCAGTCTTCCCATAAACCAGCAGACGTTTCCAAACAAACCTAAAGGAGATGAAACTTTTCTGGCTAGAAGAGGCCAAAAAGATAGACAATGTGATTTACTCCCTTGGTCTGAACTCAGTTTCATCCTTGAATTTATTGCAAGATTTCTATGGCTGATGGAGAGGAAAGTCGCCACACTGGGAGTGTAATAGTGATTAAATACAGACTGTCAGCTGACAAGAAATGTCGCAACACCACTGAATTGCTGCCTCACCTGCACAAATTACTGTGCCACTTGCGAAATGTGACAGCAATGTCATCTCCTGAGGCACTTTAGGACTAGAAATTACCTTCCACCTTCAGCTGGGCCCCTCAGGTTTTTTACTTCTGCCCACCCTGCTACCCTGGCTGTGTGGAATTTTGCCTCGTTAAACTATGCCGCTAATTCCAATTTCTGTATTCCGCACACCCTTTCAGAAGTGTGTACGAATGGTGCTGCTCACAACATTGTTCCTAATCCAAACACATTTTGGAAAACCATATTTGCTTAATTTTGGTTTTCAAATAAAAATATATAGAGTGAAAAAAATACTCAACCTCCTTTTCAATATTTCCCTAAGTTAATGAGCTGACTGATAAATGAACAGATGCCATTAAGGCAATAATTTATTCAAATGTCATGATATTTTTGAACAAACATTTAATATGCATTTCTTTATTTGCCCAGCTCATATTAGTATTAATGATTGATGTGTTCATTAGGAAAAGGAAGAGTGGCACCAAATATAGTCTGTGCAAATTGGATTCACTTTGGAGATATACTCTGAGCTTTTGTCAGAACAAGGACTGTTCTTGATGCTCATTCTGTGTTGAGCATGAGAAAACAAAGCTGAAAGGTGCCTAATTTTGTACAAAGCCAAGGTTAATCTAAGGTGACCTGAGCTGAGATGTGAAACAGAGGAGAGCAATCTTTTTTTGAGCAATTGGCTAGCTCACATAGGTTGGAACCAAAGGAGTTCAGAGGTAAAGTAAGCACCAGTGTGTATTATATCTGCTCATTTTCTGAATGCATCACTGTTATTGATTTAAACTCTTTAATCAAAAATCCCTTGGTGATATAAAAATGCCATGGATGCAGACCATGAAGTCTATCTTGCCAGACTTTTTAAAGGAGCGAAATGTCTGTTATCCTCTAGTGTTCTCCTATCCCCTTCAAAAATTCACCCTATGTGATTCAAAGCCTCAGTAAAGCTTTTTGGTAACCTCCAGAAAAATGACTACCGGCCATATTTCTCCCTCAGTCATTCTGCAGGTAGAAACTTCTTTCACTTCTCCAATACCAAGGTGCTGGAACACCTATTTAAATCCAAATCATTGCTCTAAACTGCATTCACCCAGTGTGCAAGAAACTTAAAAGCATTTCCAGTCAAGTCCTAACACAATTAGTGGTTTTTGTTGTACCATCTGTATGCAAACAAAACTTGCTTCTGGGAAAAAGGAAAAGTGCAATCGTTGAAGCTGTCCAAAACTGATGTGAGGACACCTTGCATAAACTGGTAGCTTTGTTTGAATCAAATGCCTGCCCCCCAAGAGGCAGCTGTAATTAGCATATTCATCTTGATAGAACCAAAGCAGCCAGAATGCAACACGACTGATGTAATGTGACATGGTGGTTAAAATTAAAAGTGAACACGCCTTTTAATTGGATTGGATACCTGCTAGTAATTCAGACAATGGGAATTTGATTCAAATTTATAGTATTAAATGGCAGCAGATGGACATTAAAATGTCCATTGAGTTTGCAAACTGACAAGCACGCTGGGTTTGCCAGATCCCTTCATTAAGTAACTGGTGGCATCAGTCAGGTGCTGCTGCCCATTTCATTGTTAGCAATGGCAATACATTTTGCTTTGTTGTGGGTGAGTGGCGAGATATTCTGACTGATGGCCTCAGTGGGTTAATTTGGAATTTCATTTGCCTCTTCTAATCATGAAAAATCCTAGCTCAGGTTTAGGAAAGTAATTCTATGAGATTTCTGGGTTTAGCATCCTGTAAATAACCAGGCCAGCTGATAACAGCAAGACAATGATGCCAATCTTCTTTCTGACCAATGCCACACATTTTTTACACACCTCAGGATTTTCTTAATATTTCAGTCTCTGTTCCAGGTTCTTGGTCACTATATGCAGCCTTCAACCCTCCACAAACTTTAAAAACATCTTCTGAATGAGGTTATTCTCCTTATCCCTCCTTCTCCAGCCAGTTCCTCAAAGAAGTTTGCAATTGTGCCCCACACTTGAGCTGTTTCCCCTGCAGACTCAGCGTCTCATCTGCATTCACTCATCAGCGCTCATTTATGTCTCAACAAAGCAATCACAGCTATGGAGATGTTTGTTGTCTTTTTCCCTTCTACCTTCAAGCATTTGCAGGAAACCTTTTCAATTGGCTGCTGTGGCAATAGGCGCACACACACACGCAGATGTGCACACACAAATACACGCACGCACGTTCTACGCAAACCCGCAGCGGCAGAAGCCGCTTTGTGAACCATTTATTGAATCCTGCTTTTCTCTACAGCTCCACAGAACCAAATATGGGCAACTGCATGAAAAGATGGTGGGACACCTGCTCTGCACTGACCTTTCTGAACACCTGATTAACACAAGTTAAATCTCTAGGAGAAACAGATTTTCTATTCAGAGCTCCATGTTTTTCAACTATAGAAAGGGAGGCTGAAGGAACAGCTAAGCTTTCTTTTTTTTTGGTCAGGGCATTATTTGCATCAAGTTGCTCCAAGCAATTTTCTGAATTTCAATGAATAATGATCACTTTACAAATTAAATTTTGTAGATGCATAAGGAAGAGATGAAAGTGGCTTTTTTTTGCCATTACTCATTGACTTAACAGTGAGATTGTTAAATATCTCTCATGCGCTGTTAGGCTGCACAATTAAGCTTGAAATCAAGAGAACTTTCTCTGACAATCCTCAGTAATAATTCTGGGGAATGAGAGCTGCTGTTTACTCCCAGTTTATAGTACATGCTTGTATCTAAATGTCCATATTATCACTTAGTGATAGATATTAATTAACCAAAAAATTATGCAGGCAAGAGCATTAAAGCTGTATGACGTTGCATGCTCTTTATCATGTTTAAATATAGCTTGAAAATGTGAGGGGTTTCCTAATGCAACAGAACTTAGAACTAAATAAATGTCTATGACTTCTTACAGCTCCATTTGATAGTTCACATTCACTTTTGCCACACAGATGAGATAAAGGACCCTAAACCTGTCTGCACTACTCCCTCTCTGCACTACTAACGCACAGTGTTGCCCATCACTACACTTTACAGGGAGAAAAAGGTTATCCTTGTTTACATCTTCTTGGTGCTACAGAGCTTACTTTTACATTTTGATTTATGCCTTTTTGTTTATTGGCATGAATGAAATTGGACTGCTCTGTAAACAGAAACATCTATCTTTCTTCCTAATTGTGAGGCAGTATGAAGCAGGGACAAGGTCAAGTATAAAATACTGCCTGAGAACTTTGCAGTCGCTATGTCTCCAAAGCCTTAGTCAAATCAAGTAAATTACTCTTTAATATATCTGTGAGCAGAGTTTATAGCCTCTTTGAAGTCAGTTCTAGTTCTATGTTTGGCTGTTTAGTCATAATAAATTTGTTTTCTGACCCATTGAGTCAAACAATTTAATTTCAAAATTAATCTTTTCAAGCTTCAGACTCAGTGGATCAAATGATGAGTCCAACCATTCCCTTTAAATTTCATATTCTGAAACTTGGTGGTCTAGTGCTTTTTGCCCTTATGTGACTCTTTGCTACTTAAATTTTATTAGTTGGCCTCTAAAATTAAATCTGAGAAGGAAGCATCCAAATCTTATATCTTTGGGTACTACTAACATTAGTCCCAAATGCTTGCTTTTCCAGCAATGGTTCCTTTTAGTTGGTATTATTATACACAACAGGTTGTCATTATACAATATTCAATGTACAATATTATACATTATTACAATATGTGCATTTGACTGGGCAAACTGGACAAACAGGAGCAGGAATGCAGATTTGGGTTATTTTTGTTTGGGGGTGGCAGTGGTGTTATTTTTAGGTTTCTTTCTAAATTGGATCTTGTCTAAATGCTTTGGGTTTTGCTGAATAGGGTAAAAGCCTCAATTTTTTGTTCATTTATCACTAACAATTTAGGTAAGTTTATTCTGTTGGGGGAGCCTTTATAATTTCAAAACATACATATTTCTATTCTTGCAAGGCAAGGCTGCTGGCTGATATAATTTTAAACAGTCATGACTTTAAAACACCTGGATAGATGTTTCTGTTTAAAACACCTGGAGTAAAATTTGCATTTCTTATAAGAAAAGCAACTTAAGGTTGCACCAGACTTCTTCATTACAAACTTCCCATTCCAGGCATGAAGCTCCCTGACAACCCTGGCTATGCATGGATGCAGAGGATACAGAGGCCCAGCTTCCAGAGCACAAAAAGACAAGACTCCAGCAGGACAAAAGACAGGAAAGCCTGATGGGCACCTCAGACTTCACTCCTTGGGTTCAAAGCTCCCAAGGCCAGGAAGGCACCAGCTTATCCCAGTGTGTTGCTGCTCTTGCCAAACCTAGTGCAGGAAAGGGCTGAGAATGAGTTAGAAGTTGGGAGCAGCCAGTGGCCAGCTGGCCTAGGGCTTTGTGGAGCCCTTTCAGGGCACTTCAGGGTGGGGTCATGCCAAGCCTTCTCCCAGGTGGGAATCTGTGGCATGCAGCACTGTAATGTGCATTTGCCCTGTGTATGGGAAAAGATTTTTTTTATTGGAATGATTACAAAAGTCCTCATTCTGAACACAGCAATTGTCATTCAGGGATGGATAATTCACAGCATTACTTAGTGCTGTTTTGAGGCATTAGTGATGACTAATTCTTTACTGCTTAAACAGTCCTACCATCCGAGGCAAGCACTTATTACAGCACTTCTTATCTAGGGGAGGGAGGGAAGACTGCTTAACGTGATCCATTAGGAAACTCAAGCTTTATTTAAAGTGACCACAAAGTCCTATCAGCTCCCAGAAATGCAGCAGCTGTACATATTTAATGTAATACAACACTATATTGTGGCAGAGATCCCTGTTTAAAACATGCATAAGGCAGGTGAAACGTGACTGTTTTGCTCCTCTGTTTGAAAAATGAGAAAGTGTAGAGTGGCATAACTCCTTAAAATACATAAATAAGCATTAGAGTCAGGGAGAAGACAGGTACGCTGTTGGAATAGCTGTAACAGAGCAAAGGTCAGCAGTTAAATCTGAAACTATTGCATCCTGGTTCTTTTGATCTTATTCCTCAAGACTCCACTCTGTTACTAACAGGTGAAGTGCAAAACCAGAAGCGTGAGGGTCTGCTGAATTCTACTGTGCTTGTCTTCATTTAAGAAGAGCACTTCCTAAATATTCTGTCCCCAGATTATCTAATGCCATAAATACATGCAAGGGACAGCTACAGATTTCCTCTGCTCAGCCAAATCCTGTGAAATTCCAGGTTTCACAGGTCCAAAGAAAAAGATAATTTAACTCACTGGCTTAGCTTTGAAGCAGAGCCAATCAACATGATAATGTTTTCTCACCATGTTTTGCCAAGTCCTCCCACATGGCATTTTGTTAGTTTGAAACCTTTTTAGTGAATAATAGGACATTTCACTGGGATATGCTGGTATATGAAAATATTAGGAACACCTATTGTGCTTATATACATATATGTGTATATGTATTTATTTGTATATATTTGTATATGTGTGTGTGTGTCTGTCTGTCTGTCTATACACACATACAAAATAATGAATACAGAGAGCTTTCTTGATGGAAATATTTGGCATCTCACAGAAGTCAACAGAGGTGTAGGAAAGGGAACCAAGGAGAATGTGAAGCTCTAATTCATCCTCTCTCATAATACAAGAACAAGGAGGCCTCCAGTAAAGCACCAGGGTAATAAATAGTAAGTCAGGTAAAAGGGAACTTTTTCATATACTGCCTCACTGATTGAATTCATGGTCATAAACTATTACTGAATTCTACTACTAATGGGTTACTAGAAGGTTGAAGTACCCTATGCATTATGTTAACACACATTTATTTTCATTTAGTGGAGATCTAAATCTCTTATTTCAGGATCTGAGCTGTAGGTGAGAAAGAATACATCAAGTCCTTTCATCTGCCTCTCCAAGGTTTCCCAAATTATCTGGTATTCATCAGTTCTGGTCACACAGGATCACTTAACCAGGATCACTGACAATGCCTCCATTACTAGGAAGGATCTTATCCATGAAAATTTGTGACTGGAAGTCACAGGAGCATCAGCTGACAGAGATCTGCATCCTGTCAGCCCAGAGTGTCTGGACTGCGCCCTGCACACTGTAAGGCACACAGAACTGCATGTGGTAGAAGTGCACATGTGCACATGCACATACATCCCTGCGGATTTATTTTCAAATGAGGAGCATCTAAGGAGCACATATTTCCCTCCTCTACACTTCTAGATAAAAAGAATGTAAACAACACTCTTCACAGAATACTCATGTGACTTTTACTTGCCTGTCTGCTCCAGTAGACACTATGAGCTTGATTCTCCAAGACTGCCACTAAAATTCCACTCTACTGATTTATGCAACCTAATTCTTCAGGCTTTTTTTTTTTTTTTGGCAGGATG
The DNA here is from genome assembly GCF_028551555.1 of Melozone crissalis. Classification (NCBI taxonomy): domain Eukaryota; kingdom Metazoa; phylum Chordata; class Aves; order Passeriformes; family Passerellidae; genus Melozone; species Melozone crissalis. The sequence continues at coordinate 52,192,820 of NW_026535805.1, forward strand.
ATGTGACCTAAATTTATAAAGGAGGTTAATTTGCTATAACATTGCATCTTAAGTCTAGAAACCATATGTACTTATTGGTTATCATGACAGATGTAAAAGACCAGATTTAGAGACCTGAAGTCAGTTTGAACTTGACAGGCTTGGAATGTCCTGAAGGATGAGGGTAAATGGCATCATTTAGGAAGCCAAAATGTAAAGAGTTTTCTGACTGATAAACATTTCTAAGACAATAAAGTTACCCAGAGGCTCACACTATTCAGCACCAAAAGGATACAGTTAGTTTTTTAACAACTAAAAATTTGAGGGGTTCCTTCTCTATTTTTCTTTAAATGACATGTTACAAATTCTGCTGCAGAAAAACAGCTGCTGAAGTAACCTAGAGGGCATTTTCAGGCACTGTGCTTCAGTGATTACAGCAATTTTTGTAGACATTCAATATTAGGATTGCTTCTAATTTTAGATGGAGTTAAATTTAAATTGAGTAGGAGGGGTGTTCACATTACTGTAGATGTTCCAACATTGCTTACCCCAACCCAAAAATTGAATAGTGTCTGAATTTTGTAGCAATGATAAGTTATTAAAAATTATATACTTTTAAACAATGAAACTACAGCTCACTAGCAGCAGTGAAAAGATGTGCAATACTGTGATGGGACTGAGACTTAGGCCCTAAAAGCATTTACCTACTGGCCATGATCCCAATGCCATGGGACTTGGTGGCACTGTCATACACAGCCTTTCTCTATTCTATTTCTCTGATACTCCCTCTTAGCTGTGTATATGTAGGAAGTATCCTGAGACTCTAAGGCCAAATTCAGAGTCTTATGTTAATGCTTATTAGTATTTAAATTTCCTGACCCTCACAAAACCCAAGTATCAAGCTGAGAGAAACTGAAAGAAAGAAGGTTAGTAAAGGATTGACAGTCCAACAGACAATACAGATGGAAAGTGGTGGGACTAGGTGAAACAGAGAAAACAAAAGAAAAGAGTTTCTATTAGACGCTAAATGAGACTCAGGCTGGGCCTGATTAAAGCCATGTCTATGTAGGTTACATCTTTCCTTATTTCTCTTACCTTGTTTCTCTTGAAATATGCTCTTCGGCAAGCTGCAAAGCACTTCTCGCTGCAGAAGCATTTCACTTCACTTCCCATACTCAGGGAATAGCGCTTGATTCCAACTTTCTGGCACCAGGCACACATTATTTGTACATTTGACACATCATCTTCTACAACAAAAATATAAGAACAATGTTTACATGAGATGCAAACACCTTCCTCAGACATCTGCAACACTTACTCTTAGACACAAGCAGCACCAGCTCATCTTATTGCTAACTCCCTCACTGTCAGAGAGCAGAACTGTGCCTGCCTGTGATCACCAGCTTCATCCTCAGGCAGCCAGTGACCTGTGCCAGCCAGACTCAGCAGCCTGGCAAAGCTTCTAAAATGGCTGGAAAAGATGATTAACTCCAAAAATTGTGCACTGCTGAAAATGTCTGGAAATCTTGAGAACTTTTTAGCACGCTTTAGAGCGCACAACACTTTATTAAACGAGTAACCAAGACTGAAGGTTTAGTGGGTATTGCTGTTTTGCTCTTGTTACTTACAGTCTGCTGCAGTGAGTCCCTGAGATGCTCTGCTCAGCAACCTGGTGATAAAACACAGCCAGAAGGTGCTGCGCCAAGGCAGGTCTCTAACACAAGCCCTCTTCTAAATAAGAAGGAACATAAAACGCCCCTTTTCTGTATTATTTTGAAATTACTAGCATACAAAACAGGGAGCTTTTGTGTGAATTCAGCAGTCACAGAAACATAGACTTAAACAAGGCAGAAGTTGCAGCACTGTGGCAAAATCTGCCAGGTTACTTTTCAGTCATTATCCTCATTGGTCAAATTTTAATTCAGGCAGAGTTCACAAGCCTCTTTCAAGCTCGTCTCTAACATGTGTTACAAATGTGGCATGTGTGCCTTCTGGCATGTAAAAATACCACAGAGCTTATTTACTAATGTAAATATCCTTTTGCAATATCCTTTTGTGGTCATCACTCCCACCTCAGGTTCACAGACAACAGCAGTGAATAGTTAAGCCTACTAAACAGATCAAGTCAAGAAGTTTGCAGGAATCTTTCTGACTTAAAACACAGAATTCTTCAGTTCTTATGTCCAGTTTGTGATACTGAATGACCTTTCAGTTACAGACAGCAGCCATTGTCTAACTTCTGGGAAAAAATATCCCTGGAGACTAATTGTTAAAGCAGTTCCTGGTCCATGAGCTGTGGAGAATTCATAGCTTAGAGATTCTGTCATGCGGCCATCCTATTTCCCTATAAAGGATTTGTTTTTGAAGCTACGCTGTCATCGTTCTGTAAAATTATTGGCAAACTAATTTTTAGCAGAGTGATTTGGCTCTTTTCCCTGACTATCATAACTCAGAACTACGTGCTGCATTTTACTCACCTTATTGGAATAAATACTGCCAGTTTAATAACTTTTTTCCTTCCACAAATTGTGTTATGATTTACAGCTACAAATAAAATTCTACAATGTAAAATAATGACCTTTTAGTTTTAATCAGACTGTCTACCTTTAAACCCACATTTAAGGCCAAGTTATAGCACAGATTTGTGTTTAATGTATTGTATCACTTACCCTTTAGAGTGGGATTTGCCAGTTTTATAAGCACCTTCATATACTGAACACGAAGGGAAATCAAAACAATTTGGCCAAAATTATCACTAGCCATCTCTAGGGTGAAAAAGCCTGCCCTGAGCTGGCTATAACATCAACCAGGCTGCTGTAACACAGGGTGCTGCGTGGTGATTTTTGCATGCCACTTTTTCTGCAGACTGGTCTTGTCCAGGGTGCCAACTACTCCAGCACAGACCTAGAGCTCTTCCCCCATTCTTGTCCTGAGCCATTTGCAGCACTTATCTTTTTCAAAGGCACCCTGATTCAGCTACTTTTGCACCATAATAAACCAATTCCTTACAGACTGAACCTGCCCCTTTGAATGTACCAGGACAACAGAAGATCCTCTGAATCAAAGGAACCAGACAGCAGACTCTTGTTTCAGATAACAGTAACATATATTCCCCTACTGATAAGAAGCATTTTATCTCTGGAAAAGAGAAGATCTACCAGTGATACCTTTCTAATAGCCTTCCTTTCTGATGAGAGGAACTCTCATAAATGAAAAAAGAATATTACAGAGCTGAAAGAGAGTTCACTGGCAAAGTAGGTGCTGAAGTAGCTCTTTTTGAAGCAGGTTAGCTTGTCTGGGGCACAGTTTTTAAGGGGAAACACAGATGCACCACTGGGATTCTCAGGGGCTTTCATGAGTGATTTGATAGGGGGAACACCTCAGCTGTCATTCAATTTCTGTTCACTAATTCACATGAACAGTCTCCCATAGATGATGAGAAAGTCCCACACAATTGTTTATTTCTAATTACACAGGCTACCAGCAGCAGCTATTTACATGGAAAAGCCATGTTATTCACTGCTCTGCACTGTTCTGCAGGTGTTATGCAGGACAGTCAGGTTCAGCCCACCTCCCTCTACCAAAGCCCTCTAACATACATCCTGGCAAGGGAAGGGGAGGAGAGGAGAGAGAGAGGGACTTTCCGTGTCAGGTTGCTGTCTTGCCATGTCCCATCCAGCAGAACTTCACAACCACCTCACAGAGAATCCCTTGAAGCAGCATGGCTTCACTAGTGGTCCATAGATTTGATGGTCAAAAAAATAGCAGAGAACAGTTTACAAACTACTACTTCCAGCCACTGTATGTACTTCCAGAAGTGATATGTGACATCCAGGGGGCATCATCAATGTTAGTCAAAATGGTCATCATTTTGAAAGAAGGAAGGGGAAAAGGGAAGGAAATTATCTAGCTATACACAAAGAACTCAAACTATTTCTCTATTCTACTCCTTTCCCACAATAGTCATCAAACAATTTAATCCCTTTCATTTCATGGTAACAGCAATAATAGAACTAGATGCCTCTTCAATTAGATAGACTCAAGAACACTGCTACAAAAGGATTAACTGAGTACAGCCATGTGAAGCAGCCAGGAAATAGCAGCACTTCAGAAGAGGGTTCAGAGTACACACTTGCTGGGACAGGACACTAACACATCACTTTTCAAGTCATCTTTGTTCCCTCAAGTGTACATTTGCCTAAGACAACTTTTGATGCAACTCAAACTTGAACTTTTTGTAATGCAGTTCATCAAGTGAAATAGAAAACATCCATGATCACATTTCTATGGACCATCAGTCGGGTCCAGCCCAGTGGGAGGAAAACTTGGTCTAAACTCAAATCCTCTCTTTCAGCCACAAGTGATGATAAGAACAGCAGAGAAAGGAAGCCATGCTTGGTACCTGGGGGAGTACAGAGCTGTGCCCTATGGGCGTGGGTGACAGCTGGGGACAATGATAAAGGTCCAAACCTGACTGACTGCGTGCTTTACTTCTTCACACCGGCTGTGGTAAAGATCTGAGCAGACCTTGTGAAAAGAACTAATAGGCAGGTTTTGTTACAGTGTATTAAGCTTAGCGACCAAAATTCAGGACTGCAACATTGGCAAGAAGTATTACTTCATGTATTTCTACCAGCAGTGAGAAGCAATAGCGTAGCCTCAAGACATTAAGACTGTGTGAAATAAGAAAAGACAGAGTCTTGGGGTTTAAGTGCTGTCATCTGCTAAATGCAAGCTGGAATAATCTGAAACCAGAAATTCATATCTTGCATTCCATTCAAGATAAAATTCCTCTCACTTTTTCACAGACCTTTGTTTTTCAAGGCCGAATTCTCTGAAAATCACTTTACCAGATTCCTGCCCTGCTTTCAGGAAAATGTATCAAATCCCTGTTCCTAGAGAGTTCAGCTAGAAGAACTTGCTGCTAGGAGATCACAGGGAAGTAGGAAATTTGCAAATCCAGTAGTTTAAGACTGGTTATCTGTCTTCAATATTTATTCTAATCTTTTCCTGATTAGAACTGCACTAAGAAAGCTTCTCCACAATAATTATCCCAGTTTACTACATTGGCAATAGTCTCCTTTGTTCATAGTCAATCTTCTGCTAGTAGTCTAGCTTAGCATATCTGCTTAAAGTAACATGAGCTCATCCTGACACCATGCCTACATCCATCATGTGAGCTCCCACTGGAGCAGCTCTTCTGATGAAGATCATTCACCATCACTTTTAGGACACATATAGCTATGCTGACACATGTTTGTAAAGTACAAAAATATCACTTGCAAGTCCTGGCACAGATAATATTGAAGCGAAAGAAAATACTTCTTAATAACTGCTTTTTTTTTCCCCCTCCATCTGGGCCTGCAACTTTATGACCTGCTTTTGCAAAGTGTTTAGCATGCTCTCAGATCTGTCACACTTATGACAGGTAGCATGGGCACTCTCATAGGTGAGACAAAGAGGAGATGGGACTGACACAACTGAATAGTAACAGGAGGGCTTTCAGCAGAACATACATATTGCTGTCCTCTCTAATTAGACCAGGTAATAGAAAGATAAATTCTTTCTACATACTGCGCAAGATCTAAATTTCCAGCCTCTACTTTTCTGAGTTCTCAACTCTTCACAGGGAGAGATATTGTGGGAGTTACAATATTGTGATTTTCTGCCTCTGGGTTGTGTCATTACAAGTGGAAGGAGTACTCCCTGCACCCACCACACAGATACTGTTCAGTTATATCTCCTTGTGGTTTTTATCCTGTGTATTTTTCATAATGAACAATGCAATAAACACGGAGTGTTTGCAGTGTTAAATCATGTTCCCAAAGGGAGTAGTTTGTATAACAAGATAAAATTATCACATTATAATAACTAAATATGCATCAGTCTAAAGCATGCTTCAATTAATCATCAAAAGTTTGCACCGCCTCTTTAGGTCTTAATTAAGCAGAATGTTTGGAATTTTTTTCCTTTCAAACCCATGTGAAGGAGCTGCAGAAAATTGTTCCTCTTAAACCCAATGAGCAGCAGTTTACACTAATCGATCTTATATGGAGCTATAATTTAAACAGGTGGGGGAAGTGAAGAAATGTAATGAGTACAATGGAGTAAATCCATCATGAACAGCTCTGTCTCTTTATCTAAGCAAACCAGCATGATCTATGGTGTTTAGTGCAATGTTCCTCAAAATCCCTACAATTCTGGAGTTAATCCTGAATCAGTTTACTAAGTTTTAGGTTGTGATACTCTACTAATACTGTTTTGAACTGAGATGTATTTTCAACTTTAACTCCACCTTCAAAAAGTTGAGTGAAACTAAATGCAGCTACAGCTCTAATTCTGCATATTATGATGATTCAAGGGCAGGTACTTCAAAACCTTATTTTCCATATTTCCTTGCAAGAAATTCAGCAGGAGATAGTCAACTCTTCTGGCAAGAAGATAACATCTCTCCCAAAGGTGCCCAACCACAGCAGTGCTATGCAGAAGGAAGACCAGGAGGATGGAGTGTTTGAGATTGAGATCTCAACTATGGCACCCCAACTGAGTGAGCCTTTCTGAAACCTGTACCTTGACTTGGCTGTATCCATGATCTGATACAAAAAATATTTTGGAATCTCATCCCTCCTCCATGTCTTCCAGCCAACCAACTCATCTCTAGCATGAGTTTCCTTCCATCACACTATCAGAAGCCATTTTTCTCCACAACTACTTTCTTCTCTTTCTCTCTTTGCTGCATCCTACCCCCTGACCCAGGCAACTTGGATCCTAGGTTTTTGGGTAGGGAGCTATAATAGCCCTTTTACTTTGAGCTGGGAACTGCACTCAATCCACTGGTGTATATATAACTTTAAATATTTTAACTGCTTTCACTGTTACTTTCTAATGAAAAGCTGCAAAACTTCCTTTTAAAAGACTTAAGATCTTAACTTAACTTGAGCATCTGCAGCAATAACATTAAGGGCTCACTGTTTCCACTGGGACCTGCCAGGATTTCAGAATTGGATAATTCCAAGTTACTCTCCTGCTGCTCCTGAAATCCCAGATCACTATTGAAAAAAACCAAGTAGCATGCATTCAGATTTTTCATCCCCAAGTAGTTCCTGAGGTTGTTGATCCCAAGCAAGGCAGAAGCACCATTACAGTCAATTTTCTTACACCCGAAATGCTTTTCCAAATTAATCTCAAACTAAAAAAAGGTGACGAAACAAAACTTCTGAGACATTGCTGCAGATTCTCTTGTGATATCACCTTAAGTGCTCATCCCCTAAACAGATGGGGCATGTGACAAACTTAAGGTACAAAAAGCACCTTATAAAAGTCACTACCAGAGGAAGATTGAAATATAGGCCTGACAATAGAAAGCTTGCTGCAGCCATCACTATGGAAATACCAGAGCCTCTACAATGCATTTCCTTTTAAGGACCAGTCTCTTCAAGTTCACTGCTCTGCCAATAAAGCAAAATGTCCCAGCCCCTTTTGAAAAAGTCATTTTGGGGAATCACGGCCTGCCTACATTTTCTATGCATGAGCTGAGGCACGTTCTTATGCATAGCTCAGAAGGGACTGAATGCACAACACAAAAGCTGGCATTTAGGCAAGTTTTAAACATGCAAACAAAAAACACACCTATTTCAGCTAACAGAGGGGGAACTCCCTGTGTACTTGAATATATGCTATTAAGGTGCATACATGGACTTTATTATTTTCTTTTTAGCACAAAGGAAACATTTGGCCCTCCAGAGAGAGCAAAAGACATCAACAGCGGGCTAGATAGGGCAGGCATCCTGGCAACCACTGGCATTTAAAAACCCAGGCAGTAATAACCCTACAATCACTGGAAATTTGATGATGCTTCAAACCGAAAACAAGAGAAATAATTTGAAGAGTAGTGACTATAGGATTTGTTACAGTGATCTCTACCAGAGGGCAAAATCTACAGTTAGAGAAATTGTAACACTGTCCAGCAACCTTCAGGTATCTTCTGAAGAGGGATCCAGAGCACAGTAAAATGAGCACAGAGCACAGAATAATACTGAAGAGGGATCCAGAGCATAGTAAAATGAAAGTCTCCTTCATATACAGACCTAACTAGATTTGATAATGGTGGTCTTTACTTAAGGAAAACTGCTACTCGGTTCTGCCTGGAATCAAACTTCTTGCTACTGTAGTTATAGATCCAATTCCTCAGTAAATTTTGACAGATGATCTTGGAATTAATTTTTAGTGGCCTGCTAAATACATTCATGCTTTCAGATTCCTCCAATGCTATTTAAATATTGAGAGAGGTTACAGCAGGCCGTTCCAGAATGTTTGTAGGGCAGGAACTCTGCTTATTCCCATATATTGCACAAAGTTACTCATCTGCACTTGTATTTACAAAATCTTCTATAAATTTTAATTCTAAAGCAATGCTAAACCATAACACAGAAAATTACGGATTTCCTTCTATAAAATAACTAAATACTTACTTTATCATTTGAATCTGATATTTCTTTGCCAGCCTAGGTCACAGGCTGATTTTACAAGTCAGCACTGGAAATGCTTCTCCTTTAAGACATTTTGCCTCATCAGATACCATTCCTCCAGCCCAGTCCTCCTTCACCTTCACAAGTTTCTGATAACTTCTGGTACAACTCCAGTCATAATTCAGAACCTAACATTCTGTTGAGACATTCATCTGTGGGTTATAGGATCTACATCCCCTTTCCTTCTCCAAATGTTGTGAAAACCTTGAGAGGGAGCATTATTTCTCCCTTGTACTTTTTTCCTCTGTGAAAATCTCGGTAAACTGCATGTCATCATGCCTTCTGCCTCCCCTTCTCCTGTGTCCCTTGGCAGTGACCTCCCCTGGCAGCACAGCATTGCAGGAAGCTGGTTTGGGATGCTCCAAGCAGCCGGCACATGCCGTGCATCAGCTGTACGCAGGAGGAGGCAAGAAAGGGAAGGATTTTGTCGACCCTCATGCTCAAAGGACAGACCAACCAATGTACTGCCATGAGGATCACAAGATAAAACAAATCAAAGAGCACTCAAAGAAATGAGAAAACTGAGACACCATAGCCTCCAGCAGGTGCCAGGGGAAGGAGGCAGCTTGTTCTCACCTGCATTGAAAGAATTTTTTGCATTCTTCTTTGACTACCCTGATTTCAGCCTTCCTTCATCCCAGGTAACAAGAGTTGTCCAGACTTGCCTGAGCAAAAGGGCAGAATCACCCTAAGTGCCCTCTCAAATTTACTCTGTCATTAAAGGCTGCAGAATTACAGAAGGTTTGCACACTACATACTAAGGCCATATACCCCACACAACTGTGGTGAGATTTTTAGTTCTGGGTCATTCCAGGCTATTGCATTGCTGTTCCTCACTATTTCTATGAGACTTTTAAAATGGGAAAAAAAATCAACCAACCAAACAAGCAAATTCAAAAAACCTCACCAGCCTTCTTTACATTGCTGTGTAGGAAATAAGAACCTTCTAACAGCAAGCAGAACTAATCTTAAGATCACTTTGTTGCAAGAGGCTGTACTCAAGACTAACCCTGAAGATCATTGAGAATCTGCAGCCAGCTCTAAATGGAGTTGCCAACCAGCTGGGCAAGATGGACTCTTACTAGCCACAAGGAGACTCCTACAGCAACACTCTGGAGGCTGCATTGACTTCTCACATGCTTCTAGATGCAGGCTGGATGGCTGATGCTGACTTATAAAGTGATGTTTGACTTGGGCACTGTTCCAGTGTGGTCTCTCTGGCTGGTGCTGCAGATCAGGGGAGTGCTCTTGCAGACAGCCTCCCATCCAAGTAACTTGCATTCTCCTGGTGGATGCTTCCCATGACTGGATTTAGCATCCTCCATTGACACACCATAACCTGAGTCTGTAGATACTCAGTGCACCACATAGGGCCCAGGCATTAAACTCAACCTTCTTTGGGTTTAATTATGAGGTACAGCAAGGAGAGAGTGCCTTTACTGGAGCTGTTTCTATTTGGTTAGTAGCACCCTAATTCTTTCCAGAATCATATAAGCAAATTGGAACGTAACATTTCATTTGATTAAAGCAGAAACTGAACAGCTTGAAGATAAAATTTTAGTCAGACTGCTCAAAATTATTTGGTTTTCAAATTTAAAAGAAAACCCAAACAAAGCAAAAAAACCCCAAAAAACAAAACAAAACCCACCAAAACAAAAACCACTTTATTGCAAAATAGACATGAGGGGAAGAAAGGTAATTTTGTCAACTCTTCAAGGTTTTAGCCTGGTCATACAAAATATGAATGCAAGCACGACTCTTGTTCAAAGCTTTCCAGCACACTCAAGGAAAATCTAGTCTGCTGAAATCTTCAATGGCAACTTCCTAGACAGTTTAGGATCAGCACCCCTTCCTCCACTTTTTCAAACTGATAGCTGTTTCTGATAAAGAATTGTATTTGCCTTCCTAGAAATCCTGCCTCCCTTGGCTTCCTGACTGTCTTTTCTCCCTCTGCAATTGCTATGTCAGTGCACAGTTTCCTTCTTGCTGCTCTTCAGGTTTGTGAGAACGCCCCACGCTCTGCTTCCTCTTACCTGTATTGAATCCTATCAGCAAAATTATTCAACTAATAATTCAATGGATCTGCTTATCCTACTCAGACCATTACACTCCTGTCCAAATGAATACCTCAGCCTGTCTCTCTGACACCTCTTTACTCATGCTGACCCTTCTGTTCAAGATCAATACAGCAAGAATTAAAGTCTTAATAATTTCTCCCTGAGTGCTCACTCCATATTATTCGCTCAATAAGGATGGACTGCACCATTTTTCCTGTCCTTCAGGTTCATGATTTAGGTATCATTTTCACCTGTGGGCACTCCCTTTTGAGCTATAGTGAAGTCTTGAAGATTTTTCCCCTGTACAATATCTAAAAGCTTTTCTCACCATTCACAAACTCTGGGCACATCCTAATTCTTAGCCTCCCAGTCACTGCAGTACATCACTACCTGGTGTTCTCTCTGGCCCGTAACGTAGCTTTGCCCTCTGTGTGTCCACACAAAATACGCTGCAAAGATCCCTTTTTCTGCCCAGCATTTTAACCTTGAAACTTGCTCTTGGCCTCTTTCTGCCTCTCTCCTCTGCTCCCTTACTTCATTTATCCACTCAAACGTGGATAAATGCTTTTGTGGCAGGTCAGTCATAGCCTGACTGTCCCCCATGCTGAAAATGTCAGCCTTCACCTTATTAATTAATGATGCGAGTCTAATCATTTGCCTGCTCAAGTCAAAGAAGCACCTTTGTGCTGTTGCCAAAGTCATCCCCCCTTTGCTTGCAAGGGACTCCAAGAAAACATCCCCAGAGTTACTCTTGTCTGGCCTTGTATCACTCTGAAGTTTTCTGCTTTGATGTAGTGCCCACAAAACGGTGTCAGAGTGCAGTGCCAAGACCACTGCCTCGCACACTGGCTCTCCTGGAGCCTTTGTACTCCCTTTCCTACCAGTTGTTTCTTGCCAGGCTCTTCAGGGTGATCATGGCTAGGGCACCTACACCCTAAGGTAAAACAAAACCATTACTACCCATGCTTGTTGCAAATCCCACAAAGGTGGTGATTCTCCTCCCCCTCCAATCCTCCCAAGCTTTGGTCTCTAAAACAAAGATGAGATAAATACATTCATCTGCTCAGAAGTCATGGTAATCTAGTGCTCATTACCGATCATGGGATAAAGTCAGAGGAGGCAGAGATTATGCATTCATGTCTCCTGTGCAGGTACAACAACATTATTCATTGTTAATGAATTAATTAAAAACCTAAAGGTGGGAAAGACTTATGAAAAGCACTCTCTACACATTACCCTTGGAGGTACATTTGAACACAGCATCATATGTTGTAGGTGGACAGGCAAAGAACAGAAGGCAGTTGACTTGGCCAAGATTCCCTTGTGTCCACTTAACTACTGTTGCAGTAATTTGTTTTTCTACTTCATAGTTCAATCTCCTCCTGCTTATTTGGTGTCATAAAAATCCAGCAACTCTGGCAATTTTCACAATGCATGCTATAGCCTTGTGTTCACATACCACAAATTCAGCATTCTGGATTCATTCGTGACTCAGATTGGAGGGGAAAATAGCTTGGGATGGCACAAGCCCTTGATTAAAGCTTTAGGGCCAAATCAACAACAGCTGAGGATCCAGCCCATATGGCCTGAGATCTTTAGCTGTGTAAAGGCTGCAGGAATGGGCCCAAATAGCTTTGGTAATTAGCAAATATCATATAAAATAGATTGAAAGTCTTTGGCAATGAGCACGTATTGAGTAACATTTGGAAATTATTCATAGAATATTATATACTTCTTTAGAGATAAAACTCAATGGCATAACAGTAATTTAGGAGAGGGAACTGTAGTCTATTACAAGACCAAGAACAGGCAAACACTTTCTGGGATCAATCAGTATTTTACAGCTACCTTTAGACAATGTCACGAAGGGCAGAGGTGACTTGGGACCTGATCCTATAAGCAGTTCTGCCTCTGCAGAAGCACCCTGGCACCTGCTGGCACCTCTTTGGCCCTGTGTGTGGAGAGCTGATGTTCTTGGGTAGGAGTTGTATGTCACCCTGCATTCCTCAGTGCCTTGGTCACTCAAGAACAACCACAACAGCACCCAGGGACTTCCATGGAAGCAGGATGCTGCCTGCTCCTATCTGGATTCACCAATTTTCACACCGTGTGGAGCAATAAACAATAACACAACAATTAATCACCCTGGTGTAGCCGTAAGAGCTCCTTCCACAGATTACAGTAAGCAGCATGCAGAGGGGAATAAATCATTTTTCATGCAAACTCTGAGGAATGGCATGTTAGAAAACCACTCCTGATAAAAATCTAATGAAAATGTAAAACGTCTCAATGCAGTCTCCTGGGTAGAGTCAAAATCATATTAAACCCTTGAGAGACAGCGGTCAGGGATTTCAATGGGAATCAAGAGACAGTATTCCCAGTATGAGCTTGTTAACCTGATATAAAGACATGATACTGATTTGATGGCTTTGTCTCTTTCACTGTTTCCTCCATGCAGCCTATTTTTAATTTAATAATCTTCCATTAATTTAGTTAAAGGCTTTATTCACCAGAACAAAAGCTTTTTTTTTCCTAAAAGCAAATGCTGTTGAAGTGCTGAGAGCATAATCCAGCATGAGGAGTGTCTCAAGCAATGCAAGGTTGTTGTCATTGCATTTGCAGGAGTTTTTCAAGAATACGAAAGTGATTAAAGCCACTCTCCCATTCATTTTTAATGTACCCTGTGACTGGATTTTAATAATTTTGAAATCAGCCCTCTTGCTAAGACACCGGGATCCAGTGATCTCAGGACATTGTCAATAACAGTAACCATTTTTACATGTTCATTAGGATTTACCTGCTGGTGGCTTTATGAAAGGTGGTGGAATTAATGGGACAATTATAGGTACATTTCCATGATCCTTCGACCCTGCTGGTGAGTCTGATAGTCCATTTCCTGTGGCAAGCCCTGGGTAGCTTGGGTTTATATTGTATGGTGAAATAACACTGTCCTCAGGTAATTTTGGTTTTGGCAAAGAATTTTCTGTAAAACACAAAGAACACATTGTACAGTATGACACATAAATTTCTTAAATGGCCTTACATACTTTCACCAATCTCTTCATTAAATTACTTACCCTAATATAAGAATAGTGCACAAAAATCCAAGGTATTTTTCCTTTTAAAGAAATTGATACTTTCCCGTAATCTTCAGAAGCGCTCCATTCTTTTTTCAAAATCAAACTCACACTTTCTTTTTGCAGAAGGTAAAAGGTGGGACTATTTTGTCATGTATAGCCTTAGTATGCCTGATTTAGTCAATGGCATCCTATTCTTGTACTTCATTTCTACTGTTTGCATGGTGATCACACTTGGTGTGCTGTGATTTCACCAGTACAAGGAGCATGAACTGAAGAATAAAAGAATTCCTATTCTCTATAAATAATATGAGTAGTAATAATAAAAGAAATTTAAAGAAAGGAACAAAATATTGAAATCACAGCAAAGCATGCATAAAATGATGACAGTTATTATTCTAATTCTTTAATCCCAAATCACCACTGGATTCTTATTTCTAAGAATTTCTCTAATAGCTCCCAGCCATGGGACTCCCTCTTCTCCCATCTTTCAGAACAAGAAATATGCTTTTTCCCCTCCCAAAAACTGTATACACCAAAAATTTCTATCTGTCACAGGCATTTGACATACATGGTACATAAAACATGATTTGTATCATGTGCCTGTTAAAAAAATATTTCACAATTTTGATCAAGCATAGACTGGAGCCAGTAATCATTCAGTAAAAGATGCATTTATTAAAACAGAAACAAATTAATTGTATTACTACACAGGCACAAGTTTCTTCAAAGACAGCTTAATGACATTACATTTTCAATGAAAAATAAATATTGATCACCAATGTTGTTATAGTACTAACAAGCTGCAAACATTCAATTTTAACACAATTAGGTTGTTTCACCTTACCTCTAATTTCTTCCCCTTTTTCCTAGCCATCTGTCCCTCAGCACTGGTCTCTCTGGCGTCAGTACTCACTGCAACACTCACTGAACACAGTGCTGCTGCTGGCTATCAGAAAGAAAACCCAAACACTGCTGTCCATGAGCACAGTGAAAAGCAGCACTCCAAGTGGATAAAAGCTGCTGGAACCTCCTCTCTTTACCTCACCTTTGAGAAATTCCTGTTGGATAAGCCAAGATGCAGCAATTGTCTATTCTTCTCCTTACCCTGATGACAAGCCCCTATCCATTCCCTGAGACTGAGGAGTCAGAAGGCAAGAACAATGACCAAACAAACCAACGGGCTCTCAGCCTTTACATTTTGAATCACAAAGATTCAGCAATGTCTCAAACAAATTTCATCCACGGCAAATTTCTACCACAGTGCAGAAGACAGTATAGTACAAACATGGATGAGAAGCTTTTTGTGAACATTCACACTTGTTCCTACATGTGTGAATATTCCAGTTAAAAATCTTTCAATATTTTAAAAAGTTGCAGGCCAACCAGCCTTAGTATGGGAAGCCAAAGGGTTCCTCAAGGCCACCCTGCTAAGAAAGTACTCCTTCCCTTCTCCAGTTGTGAGTAGTTTGTTTGTTGATACCACAGACACATGGCTTTCAACTGACACATGAAAGGCATTATTTGTGAAGATATATATCAATATATAACAATATATCAATACACCAATAGCAAATTTGTTAAATTACTTTTCCCATAGCCTATCAGCTTCCCTGTGCCACAAGGTACTCTCAGGTATTTTTATGTAAAGCAACCAAGACACAGCAGAACATGCTTTGCAATCAACACCAATCAGACAGGTTGAGCTATTAATCCCTCTTTACATAAACACAGAAACATGAAGTCTCGTTACCTTTGAGAACAGAAATGTGCTGGCGGCTTTCCCCATCTGCTGAGTAGTTCCTGAATTCAATATCTTCTCCATCTTTCAGTTCTACCTTATCATAACCATACCAGCCAAGGAGCTCATTCATAGTGTTTTCAGCAAAGTTCTGAAAGAGAAAAATTACCTACTTATTTATGTAATCAATAACCATTTGGAAGGAAGGGAGGACTGCATAAATCGAACCATATCTGTGCTACATGAGGAAGTGTCAGGTTTGGCCCACCTCCTCAAAGACAAATGTTCATTTCATAACTCAAGTGCATAAAGTGACACGCATTTAAATCTCCGACTGGCACATGTAATTATGACAGAGACTCATATGTCTGTAATTTAAAGAAAATGAAAAGGAGAGTAATTTATGACTTTTGCTCTGACATTCAATGTCAGAAATATTTTAACATACATTCCTCACACAAACTTGTCTGTGTTGCCATAAAATATTTAAGACTGCAGCAAGAGAATAACAGAAAACCAAGATTTTTTTTCCAGCCAGCAGTTAATCAATCTTACTGCGTTACAGTCTTTTCAGCTGGAGCAGGTCACTGACACAATTACAGTTCCTTGAGGTGCCCATGAACCAAATCAAATAAAATCGCAGCAGACATTTTTTCTCAGTTTTAAGCCCTTGCATAGTCAAAGCACTTAAAGATTCTTCACTGTGACAGCATTCTACCATCATTTTTCATACAAATGTTTCTTATATTTGTTTAAGAAAACCTTTCTCAATTTTGCCGTATTTATTTTCAAACCAATTTCCAAGCGGCTGAGTGGTTACATTTTATGTTTGTATGGAAATGTAAAGTATGGAACATGACTGTCATAACCCTCAATTTCTATTAAAAATATGTCCTCTAGGTCATGAGGCAAAAATATTTCTGTAGAAAATGCTCATTACTGGGCCAGGAGATTTAGTGGAGTAAGTTAAGAAATCTGCAGCCAGGCAACAAAGCTTTCTGAAACCAAATAGTGCCACAGAGCTCCACAGCTTATGGATTTAGGAAACTGCCAAGGGAAACCAGCTAACGAATTATTGCAACGAGTTTCAAGTAGTCTGACAACTATAAGTTGAAACAAAAAAGCCACACACAGAGCCTTTCTATTTGGTTTTTGTAATTTTTTGCAATTTTTTTTATTAATACTCTCCTAGAACAAATTCCAAACTTCTTATTCCTCCAAGATCTTGACATCTAAATTAATGCCTCTGATAAGCACTGCCTCCCAGGACTCTGGCAAAGGAATAAGGAGAATACAACACCAATTCAAAACAAATGGTGAACGTCAAATTTGCAGGTTGCCAGATTTTGTCAAGTAACCGCTCTAGCTAAATTTTTGAGTGGGAGAAAGTCTAATGATAGAACACAGCAATTCTCCAGTCATTTAAACAAATAAATAAAATTAATCAGATGATAATTGCTTTTGAATTCAAAGCTGCAGCAGGCGCTGTGTCCCAGAACCTCGGAGCGCTGCACTGCTCCTGACTCATTCATCACACCAGATTACATAGGTGTTCCTGTCACTCAAGGAGCACTGTAAAGCAGCTATAAGCAATAAACACAAGCAATTTGTACTCTTCCAAGAGTATCATCTCTGCAATTATGCTACAAACACATTTCAGGAAAAGAAAACCCCAGAGCAGACTCCTAAAGCATCCATTTGCTTTTGTTTTTTCCCCTATGCATTTTTACCTTACCATCTGATGGAAGTCACAATTCTGTGGCTGTCCTGTGCAGCCCAAGATTTCTGGGAAATATTCCATTATCCCACCTCTGCTTCTAGACTCAGCATTATAAGTATGATATGTGAGTTATGCCACTACTACAGCTTTCAATGAGTACAATGCAGTGCAAATGCGGCTAACAACTACCTAAATAATTTGAATGATGCAGTATTGTGTTTTAAATACTACCAAAATTTAAAATTTTTCTAGAAGTTGTTTTTCTTTTTCTTTTTTTTTTTTTCTTTCAGCTTTTGAGAAAACTTTTCTCTTAGCATTGAAAAGGCCAAATGCACTAACCCTGTTTGTAACCCATGGGAAACCAATAACAAAATTACCTGGACCTGGGGAGTCAAATCTCACCACTGCAGCTCATCCAAAATGACCTGAAAGGGCCCACAGAGGCCCAAAGGCAAGGTCTGCCAGCTTCCCTTGCTCTGCTAAATTTCAACTATGGAGACACAGCCCTAGAGACTAATCTAGCAAGGTAGAGACCAATAGACAAAGTCTTACCAATTTAAACCCCATGCAACCAAATTAATTGAGTAGCTCTAAATTTGCCTCCTGTGGATGCTTTGTGTTTTATTTGCACTGCTGATCAACTCAGACAATGAATAATTTCTAATTACTTGTCAAGGAATACATAAGCAAGGTTGTACATATGTTTGTTTTTTCCTGAAAATTCATACATGCATCTGTCCCTTTGAAATGTAGTCAAAATGACGGCTGGGTTTGCAATGGCACGAAATTTAAGTACCTTTCACATCTCATTTAAACTATCCATGATAAGTGATGCACTAAAATGAACACTCATACCAACAAAAAATACATTGGATTTCAAAATTACTCATCATAGAGATCTGACTCTTTTATAAAAGAGTAAATCAATGGGGTCTTTTCTATTAACTTCAATGAGAGTACAATGAGGTTGCATGCCAGCAATAACAAAAGTAAGCACCCTTTTACCCTGATTTCCCAAAAAGAGTGGCTTTGACTTAAAAAAAAAAAAAAAGAAGAAAACAATTAAGACATTCTCCTTCATAATTTATCTTACCTACTACAATGATGCAAGTCACCCTTAATACCATTCTCTCAGTGACTAACAGTCAGAGCTCCATTACACCACACTCTATTCACAGCAAATGGAAAGCATGACCCCATCCTCAGCAAGCTGAGTGTCAAACCTGAGAAGTGTTTTTTTCCACACTGACTCTATTGCATAGATGGGTATCCAAAAAACAACATCACCTTCCCTCAGATATGTTCCTGACCACACCACCTATTTGCAGAGATGTCTAACACCCTGACAGTTATGCTAAGATCATGCTGAAGCCACTGCCCTGAAGCTGACCACTACGATTTCATTGTTTTCATGTATTTCCCCTTCTTCCATTTCAATGATAGACACAAAACACATGGATTCAAGACATGGTAACGAGATGGGATTTGTAAAGATCAGTGTGGTGGCAATAGTCAATACACAAATGATTAGATAATTTTTCTCTGTACGAATGCAGGGAAAGGCGAAAGAAGAAAAGAAAAAAATAAGAGAGACAAAGACCAGTTCTTGGTGAAGCTAAGGAAAGGAAGAAAGCATATTAATACACAACCTGTACATGCAGAGCAGAACATCACTGAAAGATGCACAAGTGTCAAAGACTTAGTGAAAGGAATGGTGACAATTGTAACACTGAGGCTTGAGAAAAGCAGGAACGTGGACTCAATACTGAAGCAGGAAAGCAGAAACAGCTGTGATCAAGCAGGCTAGACAGGAGCCAGAGGAATTGCAAGATCATAGACCTGCCAAAGACTAGGAAGGAGATATGAAGGCAGGTGTGGATGAACAATGGAAGATGTGCAAGGAGCTGCAATTCAAAGCTCTGGCAGGAACAGGACAGCAGAGACATTAAGGTAGTCCATGCTTACTTTCAGACTCATTCCCCAAAAGGATGTGGAGCATCTGCAGGATGAGGCTGCCACCCCACTCCCACAGCTGTGCCAAAGGGCTGGGATGATGTGAAAGACTAGTGCAAAGAGAAAACCTTACTCATAATCAGTAAAATCTCAGGTCTGCAACCATACTGCTAAGCTGGGACCCTTATATCCACTGAGCCCAAAAGGAGCCCCCCCTGCAGGGACCCACAGATTTCATTGCAGATGTACAGCATGGAGTCTAACTTCAGCCAGGTGTGGAGGCAATGCTCAGTCCCCTGTGTAAAAACAGAGACTGAGCCCTGGTGCCACCCACAGTGTGGGTCAGCATCAGAGCTGAGAAGAAAACCACATCCAGTCCCACGTCCTTCTGTGCTCATTCTGCCACGCCAGGCACCAAGCACACAAATTTTTGAGACCACAGAGGAAACACCAGTCCCCTCTGCAGCTGCCAGTGCACCCAGGCAGTTGGTTAACATCCCACAGGAGCCAAACCTCCTGCTCTTCCCTAGCTGACAGAGCACCATTACAGCTGCTGACTGCCCGAGCATTCACTACGGCTGCGGCACAACCAGCTCACGCCTGCCAAAGAAACCGGCCCGAAAACGCTCCGCTGTCCCCAGTCACACACCACAGCCAAAGCCCTTCCTTCCCAAGAGATGGCAACCCAGCTTTTGCCCACTGCTAAGTCCCAAAGCACTTATCACTACAGTGGGGCAATGTGGAATTTGCGTGTTTTAACTGTATGATTTCTCTACTCTTCTACTACAGAAAAATACCTTCCCTCCTGGAAGAGCCAGGATAACTGACTGCTATGCTCATTGGTATTTCTACTTGAATTTGCTCCCTATTTCCCTGAAAGATGAAGAAGAGTGTGTTGACGCGCTAGACTGCAGTTTCCCTCCTTTCTGAGTCTGACTTATATGCTAGGCAGTAAAAATATAATCACATTTATTCCCACTTCAGGATTCATTTCATCGTAACAATACACCTACAGTTTGATTTTTTTACATTACAATGCATCATTTCCCCAAATCTTTGCTAATTAATACATTCTCAAGCTATGCCACACGTGTCTTTCCATCTTAGATCTCTTGACTTTCCTCCTCTATGAACATTATTCACAGAGGGCAAGGCCTGGCTTCACTGAATGGGGCCTGGCAAACATGGAGGCAGGAAACACAGGGGAGCATGAGTCTGTCAGACTCATTTTCTTCGAGGTTTTACTGCTGAATGTTTATTTCAGATCTGGGAGGAAGCATAGTGGCTCCACTCCATTTCCTTGCCTGCATAACCTACTCAGTGCAGAGTCCCACAAATTCACTTTTCACTTTCACTGCATCAAGGAAATAAAAATATTTCTAGGGGCACTACACAAACTTGGATCTTTTTTCCCAGCCCACACATTCTTTGCTTGTTTATGTTGTTGCCATACTGAATTCTGTGATTAGACCTTTACACTACCAGAAAGAACAATTCCATTATGCTTTACTTTCCTTTGTCCTCCCATGTACATTTGGTTCTGTATAACCCACTTTGTTTGGGGAAGCACTATTTCTGCAGTGCCCTGCCAGGTGAGGCTCCCTGTGCAGACAGGCAACCCCTCTGCAGCCATCCCACAAAACTTCCATGCATACTCCACAGAAAAACCTTGGTCTCCTGAAATAATGCAATTGATAAAGTCTGTCTGCTTTTCCACTTTCCCAAAGATATTTTTTGCTTTTCAGGAGAGAAGGGAGGAGTTTCCTTGGAATCTTCCGAGCGCTCTGAGCAAACTGGCTCGCTCCAGGCGCACGGCTGCTACGCCTGCTTCACCGCTTTCCTCCTTCTGACAGTAGTACTTTCAAATGCCAAACAGGGACTATTTAAACACTAAACTGAAAGATATTCTGATCAGTTTACTATTAAATGATAACAGATGGGGCTGCCCTAAGCTCTAGGCACCAGGAACAAAGCCCAGTTTTAGATACAAATTAGTTCTTGAGAATATTTATGGACAGCAAACTCCTTGGGCACATGGAGCATCCCTGTGAAATTACAACATCAATTAATTGCTTATCTTTCAACTGCTAGAGACACATGGATACAGTGCCTCATCTGTGCAGGAGAACTTCCAGTGCAATTCAGTACTGGATGTAACCTCACCTCACAGCATTGCAGAGCACCTAGCTATTCCTCCTGAGCAGCACTGCTTCCTGGCAGCAGGATGGCAAATGGAAATACAAATGGAAATAAGGGAGGAGAGATGGATGGGGGATCCACCACTGTGCCTAGACAAGTGCTTTCATCAATTTAACTTTTACAGATATTTTGGTCTTAAAACAGTAGTGGGTTCCCTGATGACAATAGGTTTGGATCTATGAGGTGTTCTGTTATTCACCAGCAAGTGAAAATGACACCAAGCTGAATTTCAGAATAACCATCTGCTTTTCCTCCAGAGCATGAGGTGAATGCTACCTCTGGAAGAAACACTGGAAAGTCTCATCTGAAGGAGGAAGGAGGACAAAAGAAAAAACAACTAGAAAATATAAAGGAGTGGCTGTAAAGGTCACAGTGTAACAAAACATTTCCTCGTGAATATATTTTTCATTGAAACGTAATATCAGAAAACTGTGCAGAGTCATGTACTTTTTGCACACAACATTGTATCAAATTAAAATTTGTTATAACCATCGTGTACATTAGGTTAGCGATAACAAAAACGTAACTCAATATCTGGCATAAGGAAAGAGCGAGCAACCTGAATATCCATCCAGTCATGTTAAAACCAAGCTGTGACACTACTGTTGGAAAACACTAAAGCAAGCAGTTAGGTGTTGTGATCCTTCTCGAGTAAATATCTGACTGTATCAAACAGCAAATCTCAAAGGAAGTCTCTGTGATGAGGTAATATTATTGCTCATTCATAGTGCCTTGAATTTACTGTACTTAAAATAGACACTTGTACCAATGGCCTTTTTATTATCCAAAGGGGGGAAAAAAGAAATCACATATACACCAGTCCTTTTTCTTTCTGCTAGCAAAGGGAGGCAATCTGATCCAACGTGGGCTGAAACCTGAGTAGGTCACTGTACACCATGATAAAATTCCCTAACCCCTGAGCCAAATTTCCCTGAGGGGGCCCTCCTACTTCTCCTTTACTTTCCAAGCTGACTTTTCCATTCCCTCTCTCGTCTTTTCCTCCCCTTCATCTCTTTCATTTCCCCTACCTTAAAGCCTTGATATCTGATCTGCTGCTGATACTCAGGTTACAGTTTTTACAGCTTAGGCTGTCTATTGCTGTATACATTCCTTTCTTTCTGCTCTGCTGTGATTACTTACCAGAGCTTATTTTACACTGGTCCAGATGAAAGCAGTTCAGATGAAGGGAAACAGCCAGCCTGTTTGAAAATTACAGATACAAACCTACACAAGGGCACATTGTGCTCCTTCTGTCATCTCACTGCAAACATTCTGCACACTGTAACCAATTTGTTACATTTGTGTATTCTCCGGGTTTATTAAGAACAACTAGACGTCAGTTCATCAGTAAAGAACAAGGGTAAACGATCACCACAGGATTTTAACTTTCTCAACCAGTCAAAAATTCAAACTACTTCTTTTTCCTCACCCCTCTTTTTCCCTTCTTAGATGACAGCAGCCAACAGCCCTACTAAAAATGCATAGCACATATAGCATAGTTTATGCTGAAAGGTGGGCTATGGAAGGTTCTGCCATCAGCTGTCTCACTCTCAACAAGAAACTACATGGGTTCAAAATGTCCTTTCTATACACCTTTAGTTTTTAAGTCAGCTGAAATACTGAGGCTCCTTAACCTTAAGCAGTTAGCCGTGATTAAAAAAGAGAAACTCTCTACACGAAGGTTAATGCCAGTGCTTAATACCAAAGCATTAGTTTAAAATTGTGTAATTTTTCTCCTTCACACAATGTTGTTTTTGTTTCTTCCTCACCCTTTCAGACAAACATCTGTTATACTGTAGAAGAACAACTATCTCCCAAACCGCTGAGTGTGCCTGCAGCCAAAGTAAACAAAACAAACCTAGAGGATCCAGCACAGTCAGCCTTTATATCCAGCCAGGATAACATTTCACATGTTTTGATTAAAATTAGCTAATTTGTAATTCTAGAACCTATGAAACTTAAAAGCTGCAATCCATACAGATCGCATTAGGCGATGCTCTGAGGGGCCAATGCCCTGCACTACAGACCTCTGCAGTCCTCAAAACTATGTGGGATTACAATGAGCAGTGACTCTCCAGTGGCTGCACAGAGCCCTCTCCGAAAATAGGATGTGTCACATATCTCACAAAGAAAGATCTCGCTCCTCTGGACTTGAAGCTACTACAGTTTGTTTCCACAGAGATGCACCAGCACATTATTTTGTTTGTACCCCTAATACTACTCTTGTCCACATTCACACTTGAAGTGCACACAGACCCATGTACACGCTCAATACACAGGCAGCAAGAAGGAGAACGCCTGCCTCGGGCAGGAAAGGGCACCTAACCGAAATTACTGGTGTGCTAAAGAGGGGAGAGGGGAGGGGACGGCGCATTCCCGTTTAATTTTATATGGGGAGATCAATGTTCCGGAAAGCAAAGATATTTTCACTAGGCATCATGCATATTTATACACTCGCCTATATGGTATACATACTATGTGAACGAGTGACATTTTCCAGGCAGTCTTCCACTTATAATCAGCCTTTTAATAAATGACATATTCAAATTAAATCTCAGCAGCTTTATCTCATAGCCAGACTATGCTGTTTTAGTCACTTTATCTGCGCATTTAACAACAAGTTCAGCTGAAGTCTAGCAATACATTGTTACCAACTTTGGGGAATTAGAGACAGCAAACAGGCAGGGAACAGACATGGAAAACCGGCGCAAAAAACAGGACCGGTCCAGCCTGGAACAGCGACCTAATGACAAAAGAAGTTCCAAAATAGCGAGTTTGTGCCATCGCAGCCATCCCAACATCTGGAGCGGCCGCCGGAGCACAGCTGGAGTGGCACCGGTTCCTATCAAGCAGGACAGCCCTCCGCGCAGTGAATACACGCTTCCATGAGAGGCAGCCCTCGGAAAAGCCCTCGGACATGCCACCTTCCAGCGACACCCCTGCGCTGCCGCGGAGCCAAGCGGTGCAGCGGAGGAGGAGGCGAAAGGGGCACGGGGAGAAAAGGGGTCTCAAGTGCCAGACTGATGCACGGCTCAGACCGCAACGTTTCACTTTGACAATTTAATTACACAGCTGCAGCTGGCGATTGAAAAAAGGACAGAAATACAGTGTTTAAAAGAGATCTCTTTCTTTCCTAACTTTAAGGGCTTCGCAGCTACCTGAGGGGGTGGCTATGGAAAGAAAGAGGAGAAAAAAAAAAGGCTCATCATTGGCACCCGAGGAGCTTAAAAGCCCAACGAGAGAGTTATTTTTAAAAAATAAATAAAGCTGGTCAATGAACAGGATTTGCAGCCTGTGAATTCGTCTCTGTTTGCAGCCCAGGAGGCGGAGTTGAGACACATTCAGTGCATCCTACAAAAAAAAAAAATGACAAGAGATCCTTTCTTATTTCATCTCCATGCTCGGAGGCGGGGGTGCGGGGGGGAACCCCGCTCCCGTCCCCATCACAGGCACCTACCTTCATCTCCTCGTTGATCTCCCGCTTCACCGGGTGAGCCGGCTTCCTGCTCCTTTTATTTTCGGGAGGTCTCCCTTCTTTCTCCATTTCTGCCATTTTTTGCGCCTACTTGGTGGTGGTGGTGGAGGAGATGAAATGGCTGCTGGTGCTCTGGGGGGGCCGGGAGGGGCGCGGGGGGGCGGCGGCGGCGGCTCTCAGTGGTGGCAGGCGGCGCCGCGGAGGGCCCGGGGGGAGCGCGGCGGCGGCAGCGGCGGCGGCGGGCGGGCGGGGGGCGCGGGCGGGCAGGGGCGCGGGTGCCCCGGCGAGTCAGCCATCTTCTGCCTCGCCGCCGGCCCGCATGGGAGCGGCGGGGCGGGCGGGCGGGAGGCAGCGCGGAGCGAGCCGGCCCCGCGCCTGCTGTGGCGCTGCTGGCGGGCTGCCGCGGAGGGGGCGGCGGAGGGAAGGGGGAGGCCGGCCCCGGACCGCCGGCGGGCGGGGCTTGCCGGCACCGAATCGGCCGCCGCTGCCCGCCATGGGAGCCGGGGAGGGGGGAGGCGCCGAGCACCGGGCGGAGCGGAGCGCGGCGGAGGGGAGGGGGCGGTGCGCACCCGCCCCCGCCCCCAGCCCGGGATGGGGAGGGGAGCCCGGTGCTCCCCACGAACGCCCGAGGGGTCGGCCCGCTCTGTGCCCCCCACGCAGCCGAGCCGAGCCGAGCCGAGCCGAGCCGACCCGTCCCGTCCCGTCCCGTCCGCTCCCGTCCCGTCCCCGCCGCTTTCACCGATGCTTTTCCCCTGATCACTCCTGGTTTTCCCTTTATCTGCGGCGGGGAGGTGCGGATGAATGGTTTGGTGGGACGCGCTTCAGCGAGGAGGTGCTGGATTACAGCACACACTGTGGGCGATACATTGATTATTCCTAGGCTCTGCTTTCCCGCTTTCCCTGGCAGTCCCTGATTACCCGATACAACGCATTACGGCACGGGGGTGTCCATTGTTCCGACAGTCAAAATTGTAATCGTACGGGGTTTCTCATTATGACTACGGTGCACCTTAAAATGATACGGTTTTTATCAAAACACCCAAACCCACAGTCGAAAGATGAACTGCTTTCCGTGTGGGCATGAGTAGGCTCCCCATAAAAATCTCTGTTTAGCCTGTCAAAGACAAGTTCGGTTTGTGTGCAACAATGTTTAATTTACATTCTCTGTTTCCGAAGCTTTAAATCACTGGCACTTTTTAGCATGAAAAGTTGAGCACAACTTTGTTCGTTTCGTTACTAAAATGAGCCTTGCCTGCCTGTCAGAGTGATTTCTAGAGACACGGGGAACATTTTTCCCCGTGACTTTGAGAATAAGAAGAAACGGGGATTTTGCACAGTCTCAGCTGTTAGAGCATCGAGCATCAAAAGATGAGATAGCAACCAGACTGAACCTGTAAAATCCTAGAGCACAGCCGCAGTGGTAAGGTCACGGCCGCTGCGAGGCGAAGGTGCTGCCACTCCCCTCGCTGCCTGAAAGAATCAGGCAGATGTTGGAAAAAACCCAGCCCTGATGGTTTGTTTTTGGCAGAGCAGCAGGACCTCGCAGAGACCCCCGAGAAGGCTCTGCTGGCAGCAGAGTTGCAGGAGTTCAGCTGCAGCAGGGCTCGTGCTGTGGGCTCGGTCCGTTCCACACACCCCAGGAACACAAGGTCTGGGCTCAAACCCACCAAGCAGCAAGCGTGAGAAGAAAACAAGGTTTATTTTTTTTCTTGCTTGTAGTATTTTAAAATACAGTGATTTCTCAAACTTGTGGAAACTAACTTTTGGCTACAGGTAACCTTCAAAGGATGGTGCTCAGTAGGGAGGTTTCCCTCCTCCCGTGCCCCACCACCACCAGCCTCACCTCTATGTTTTGCTTACCGTATTCTATTACAAACAAATGGGCACAGTTAAGCTCTCATTAAGTACAGGAGATATTCCTAGAATCTCAGAGTATTCTTTTGCACAATAAGAATAAAACAGACAGCACAAGGGAAAGTTGCTTTTAAACACAAACTCACATGGCTCTTTGAAACCTTTGGCTGGAAAAAGCCAGCCAGCCTCAGATGACTATTCTGCTTCAAACAGCCACCACCTTGCTGATACAGTGTCATTCTAATGAAAAGGACAAAACTAGTTCTTGTATTAGACATATGGCTAATTTCTCTCTAGAGTGGATGAAAGAGTTTTAAGGAAAACCTTAAAATTTCTTGCTAAATAGAGTACTGCCTCAAATGCTCTTGTTCAGTGAAACGTCGGAGGACTGCTTCTAAACACTTACTATGTGTATCGTAATAAAGCCCTGACACTGTTTCATTAAGCACTGCATAAATTTAACAGGTTTGAGTCGACAATCTGACAAAAAGATTAATCTCAAACTCCCAACATAAACAGAACTTCCTTTAATGTTGGAAGATACTTTGCAGAAGGTATTTGCAAGCCTAGGTGATGTGACTACAGCAGGTTACAGTGAGTAGACCAGAATGAATTTTCTGCGGGATCAAGTCTGTCATTCCAGTTTTCCTGACTAGCATCTGAAGGTTTGGCTGCAAATTGAAGCACTTCCCACCCCTTTTGCTACCAGTTCTGAATGCTGATTCTCACTTCTTGATCACCAAAAGTAACAGCATTCAGTTGGGGTTTTTTCACAGTATTTTTCTGCATACTTTTGAATGGAGATGTGAACTTATTTCTCCTGACAGTAGGCTCGTTTTCTCAGCTACTTCTGATAAGCTCTTTAAAAAGAACCTCCAGTCCCCCAGTACCTTGTCAACCACCAGATGAAAGCCACAGTCTTAAAACATGCCCTGTTTATCTCAGTATTTAATGTAGGACTGGGATGGATACAAAAGTTCTACCTCTCTGTATCCTAATAATAATATCTCCATCTGACAGCTGGTTATTTCTGCAACTGTCACAATTCCTACTTTTCTAGAGCTGTTATTACCTTTATGTATTGCATATTATTACACTGCATATTCTTGGGAAGTTGTTCTTCTAGTGGCAGCATATGGAGGACCATCAACTGTCAACACAGAAGTTCATGCATTTAGAGTGCTCAGACGTTATCTGACACACATTGGAAGTACTGAAATAAGTTTTGGAAACCATCTAATTATTCCACTTGTTACTAAGTGTGAGGGAATGACTAACAAAAAGGAACACTTTCAGGTTTTAGTGGTAACTCGTGAATTCATAAGGGGAGGCAGAATATCAGAATCTATGGAAGCCGCACATTTGTCAGCCATACAATGGCATTGATCTGAACATCTCCAAAAAGTTATGAGAAAATAAATCTGCTATTTACATTACAGGCACCCTAACATTAAACACATTTACTGAACTGTGGCAGCACCACATATTTTTTGTATAAAAACCTGTATTTTCGGTAAAGAATCCTGTTCTGTAGTTCTCAATATGGATTCTGCAAACATCTTAAACAGGTGAATAAAGGTGACGTATAGGATCAGTAGAACTGCTCAGATTTATTTTAGGAGACAGAGATACTGGGGTATGTGGTATCAGTAAGCAGTTTGCAGCCAAAGAGGAAACCCTGATCATGTGGGAATCAGTGAAGAGTTTACTCCTGAGTTTAATGAGACCAAATTCCTTGTGAAATTTCGGAGGTGATTTAAAATCACTCTATTAGAGAGTGTGCTCTAACTACAGTGCATTAGAGAAAGTCTCTTGCTGTCAAGATGGTTCAAGGGCTTGAAGCTTGTTGGCTTTTTGGTCACTTTTAAAGTTGGGAAGAAACTATGGGAGTCCACCTTCTGGTAGTCTCTAAGTCGTGGCAAGTACCTGAGCTTTTCCTTCCATTGCTCAAGCACATGCTCTAAACCCAAGGCTCCATGTTTTACCAAGTTCCTTATTTTTGTTCTATCACAGATTTGCTTCCAGCTCTGAATTTGCACTTGGGTTTTTTGCAAGCACAGTAATTTGGACTTCTGAAAAATAAGTATCATATAAAATTACATGTGCAAATGAATTGCCTAAAATAAATCACCCCAGGTTTAATTTATATTCTATTGTTTATATTCTATTTATTAATGTTTAAATGTTTTAAAAGGGGGTCTATCCACATACCAGAGCTGCTTTTTAGGTAACACAAAAGAAACACTTTTCTCCAAGTTCTTTATTTTGGCCTTTATCAATGCATAAGTCTCTTTAATATTATTAATGAGCTATTTCTTCTCGGGTTTTTTTCCTGCTGGGGAGGACGAGATAAACAAGCAGGCCTGATTTTTCCAGCTGCTAAATATGTAAGCAGCACGACGGCTTCAAAGCCAAAGGTTTTTAGAAGGCAGCAGCAACAAGCGAGCGGTGCTCTAGGGCCACTCTGGAAACAACGTGTCGGTTTTCAGAGGCAAAGCCGGGACAAGCGGGACCATCCCGGAGCCCGGCGCTGCCCGGCGGGGGCGGAGGGGCCGCGGCCCCGGCCCGAGGAGCAGCATCCCCGCCCGGCGGCTGCGGCGAGAGCTCCCCCTCCTGTCCCGCTCCTTCCCAGCGCGGTGGGAAACGCATCATGGAGCCTCGGACACCGAAACGTGTTAAAGCACCAGTCTGCGTGCGATTATGCACGTATAACCCACACGTCCACCCACACACGCAGGGGGAAAGCTGAAGGTAAAAAGGGAGGCTGTTGTCTATTTTTTTTTCCCCAAGTAGCAGCCCCAGACGTCGCAGGCCAAAGTAAAGGTGAGGCTCGTAACTGGGTTCTCTTAATATTGCTGATAATTTACCTTATTATTCCCTGTTTGCCAAGGTGTTGTCAGCTCTCCATCAGGTTGCTTGGTAATGCCAGTCACCGTGGAAAACATATGTCTATGCAGTCTTTCACCTGTATCCGAGGGGAAGCCATAATAAACAGCAATTTAAATTCAGGTATTTGGTTTGCTGAAGTGTTTAATTAAACAAAGAAATTCATTATGTGAGTTCACAGAAAAGTTCCATTACGTTGGTTTATATTTTTTTTTGTTTGACTTGAAGTGGAAATGTTCCTCTGACTTTTTGTTTGGCATGCTAAGATGATAGATTATTTATGCCATCAGAAGCAAATAAATGCAGTGAATAATTAAAATATTGGCTCCCAATATATTTTTAAATAAGTAGACAGTCATTTTCATACAGATGGAAAACATATATATGAGCTTCTCTCTTGCTCCAGTTCCACCCAAACCCCACTTCCACTTCAGCGATGTTTTTTCATCCATACCTTGGAGAAGGGGTACATTCCACTCGTTCCTGAGCTTGGACGAGCGCCCAGAGCATTACTCGCACACAGTAGTGTCTGTAGATTCCTTTCTGCTGTGGATACTAATCTCAATCCAGAGCTTCCTTAGACGATTAGAGGTGGTTCTGCAAAATGTCAAGAGGTAGCTTTTGCAAAGCAGACTCAGTATGGCAGTTGAAATGGGAGTAGTGGTGGCTTTCCAAATACAAAGGTCTGGAAATGTTTGGAGATATTTTAATATTGATGAATATTTCTTTTTTCTTTTTTCTTTTTTTTTTTTTTGTGCTGCTTTAGGGCATCAATGTCAAATCTGTATGAATTAATGGCAAGACAGTGCCTTACCACCATTAATGCTTTTTGAAATTTCTGGCAAAAAGGGAGAAATTTTATTTAACTTATTAAGTTCTTAGTAACAATTGCTCTTTTGGCCTGAATCCTCACATAATTTAATAAACAGAAAGAAAAGTTAACTTGTTTCTATGATTCTTTGTTAAATACTTCCAGGGGTCCTGTTAAAATGCCTTTTTGTTTCCTGTTAATTTTCTCATGTTCCTTACAACAAAAGTAAGCAAGAAGAAGTCTGTAGCACAAGAGAACACCCATACTATTAAAAGTCAATCAATATTAAACCTTTTTGTAAGGGAGCAACACATTAAAAAACAAATTAGTAAAAATATGTCCCGGACATCAGTATTGACTGTGGGGAAAGATCTTTATCATCTGTCTACTGCTACACTCTGTCTATCCACTCTGGTTATTCAGTGACTCTTCTGCGATGCTTTCATATTGAATGCAATGCCAAAAATCAGGTAGAGAAAAATAAAGGATCTATGGATTAGCAAAAAATTTAGATACATTATACCAGACTTGAACTTGGCTGTGACAAACTATGGGTTTGCAGCTTCATTACAGCTAAGGTCTGTACCTCAGACTGAAATTAATCTTTTAAAAAGAGACTTTGTGAATTTTTGAAGTTTCATTTGGTCCAAAGTGGTGCTCTACTTGCTCTGTCACACAGGTTGGTAAGAGCATTTACTAAGCCCTACTTTCTTGAGGGTTTCTTCTTTCATTGGGGCTGACACCTAAAATGCTGATCTCCAAAGGCTGCTTTGGAGAAGGTCTGAGGTACTGAGGCACCCTCCTCACTCTGTGTGTGTGGTGCCCCTGGTTTTTTACACACATCAAAAGCAGGGTGAGGGGTGGAGACTTGTGCTCCCTGCAACAGTCCTAAGCTGTAAACCTCCCTCTGAGGTGAACTGAGAATGTTTATAGACAAGGCAAATTCATTTCTTCATCTACCATCTCTTGACAACGACCGTTTCCTCCCCTTCAGATTATTTCACTTCTCCGTACAGAAGAAGGCAGGAGACAGTCTTCTTGGTTTTACTTTAAAAATAGGCAAGACTTCCAGATGCTACAATGGCAGGAGAAGAGGGGGAAAGATTGTGTGAGATTGGGATACATCAGAAAGTTCTCCCTTCTTTTTAACTTCACTCTTTTTTAAAAAAATCGATTAATTTGCTAATTCCTGAAAATACTGGTAACTTAGTCTACATCAAGTTCTTCCTAAAAAGTACCCCTACTCTTTTTGTCTCTTTGTGTAGAATAAAAGAATTTTTTACAATAATGATAGTGGTTTATACATTTTCTCATAATCCTGTATTTCCCCTGTAAGCTTTGTTGCATGATATAGTATGTCAGTTTAAGTAACATCTGTCAAGGGATGGAAAGCAATTGCAGGTTCTTTTCATTCATAAAGTCATTCTGGAGTTTCTTCATCCTTAATTTTCTTGTCATGTTTTCAAAAACATTACATCATTTTGTCCAAATTACCCCCTGCATTGCATGTACAAGATACAGTGGCTTATTCATTTCTTTCCAGGACCCAAAGAAACATGTCAAGGGAGCTACACTAATCTATACTAAATGATTTAGAGTTGGTAAATGTTGAGCTTTGACATGTCATTACTTGACAATTACTCTTCTACTGCAATTCTTGTTTTCCTGCCAGTGTCCCCCAGAATGCTACATGACATGTGATGCAATCTCTTGATCTTCTCAGTTATATTTCCATTAATGTTACACATTCTAATATACAATGGCAATGCCTTCACATTGATGTGGTGAAAAGTCTGTCAAAAAATCCAAACGCATCTTGGGCATGCATAAGAGAGATATATTCAGGACTAGGATGGGGCACATATCTAGCAAATCAAAGAATTGCTGGGATTGGAAAAGACCTCTGGAGATCATACAGTCCAACCTCCCTGCTCAAAGCAAAGCAGGTTGGCTCTGTGAATAAGTATGAGTAAGTATGTAGGTTCCATAGCATCTCTGGGCTGCCTCTTCCTGTGTTTGACCACATTCATAGTAAAAAAAAACAACTCTTCTTATGTTTACATGGAATTCGGTATACTTCGATTTGTGCCCACGTGCCTCTTGTCCTATCACTGAGAAAAGCCTGGTTCTGTCTTTTCTACTTGCCTCCCCCCATTTGGGTACTTATACACATTCATCATACATTCCCTGGACCTTCCTCTTCTCCTTGCTAAACAATCCCAAATGTCTCAGACTCTCAAACATGAGATGCTTCAGCCCCTGTATCATCTCCATGGCCTTCCACAGTCCTTGTTCCAGTGTGTCCATGTCTCTCTGACATGGTGGAGCTCAGATCTTGACCCAGCAGTCCAGGTGTGTCTCACAAAAGCGAAGTAGAGAGGAAGGATCACATCCATTCACCTGCAGCAGTGCTCTTCCTAGTGCACCCCAGCAATCTTTGCTGCAAGGCTGTACTGCTGGCTCCTGTTCAGATTGTTGAATACCAGGGTCTCCAGGGCCTTCCCTGCAAGGCTGCTTTTTAGCTGCTTCCCCAGCTTTGTTACCACAAATATTGTTCTGATCTGCGTGCAGGATTTCACATTTCTTTCTTGAAATTCATGAGATTCTTGTCAGCCTTTTCTCCTGCATCTTATTAAATTTGTTTTGATTCATGATCCTCTAGATAATTAGTAATACTATTAGCTGGAAATATTTTGTTTTCATGAACTGTGTGGCTTTTCCTAATTAAATCATGCATGTAACATTAATGATAATAATCTATGTCTCTTACCATAAGTAGATTTTGCTCAAAGACAGTTCTGAGAATCCTACACAGGCAGGATTTTTTGCCTTAAAAGATGATCATCCTTCTCCATCCAAGATTCTTGAAGTCCAGTGTGGTTATAGATTTCTTTTCAGAGTGCTACTGGTTAAAGCAGAATTGACATGTTCTCACCACTTGTTTTCAGGTCACCAGAGGGTGTAGATGGGAGAGAGTCACATATAGCTTCCATCCACCCAGATGGCTCAGCAAAGGCTTCCCATGAGACTTCAGCTTTGGACAGCTTCTGAGAATAGAGGGTCAGGAACACCGTGCTTGTTTTCATTTGCGTGCACTGAAATCCTGCTCACGCACATGGCAAACCCTGCCATGCTGGTGTTTATCCTGAGTATCACTGGAGGTCCCCAGGTGCACCACAGTTCCTGCAAGCTCAGGCCTCAGCGGCTTTCAAAGCCAAGGCTGTGTATTATTTCTTCCTCTCAGCCCTCAGGACAATGTGAGAAGTTGCTGCTGCACCCTGTGTGTCACAGCTGGTGTCTCTTGAGCCATGGTGAGAGGAGCTGCAGACTTGGCCTTGCCCAAACTGCCAACACTAAAACCAGGTCCAAGGTCAACTCCAAAACCTTGCCACCCATATGATTAGTTGGGGTCTTCTTGTCTGTTGTTAACTAATATTACAGCTCCCAGTTAGTATTACAGCTGTTTCACAGATGAGAAATCATCAGGCGAGAGATAAAGTGACAAAACACATGTACTGGAAGAGACTCATGGCCTCAACTAGACCTCAGCTCTTATGTCTTGTAAGGCAGTCCTGTCACCATTAGAATATGTAAGCTACCCTTCCTGGAAAAAAATGAAATGTGAGCCTCCCTTTGAACCAGCTTGACTTTGAGCTCCCTCATGAAACACCAACAACCTTTGAAAGAACACGAGGATGGCACCATTGACAGATTTTACCTCAGCTGGCTGCAAACGAAGTTATTTGAAATAACTGCCAAAGCTGTAATTTATCAGACTTTTTCACAGATTCCACAAAAGCAAGGAAATTCAAAGTTGAAAGGCTTTCTCCAGGCAGCACATGCCAGGCATTTGTGCATGAATTGCAGGAGGGGAAACGATATGTTTCCTTTAGAGCTGTTGTTGCCATCATGGAAAGCGAACAAGCATCTGTGCTTTGGAAATCAGTGGATGGAAGGTGTTCTGTGAAAGGCAGCATGTGGGAAAGCAGCTTAAAATGGTGAGAGTGTATGAAAGTAGCAGGAGTTCTGAATGCCACCGGGGAGAAGAAATGGAACAAGGCTGACACATAGAAAGGTGGCGAGAAAGCAAAAAGAAATGCAAAGAGGAGTACACTGAAGGGAAAGAAACCCACCCACTTTTGGCTAGAGAATAGGTCTGAACAAGTTCCAAGAGAGGAACAGCGAAAGAGAAAAAATTATAGGGTAGATGGAAAGTGTATCTATTAGATGATTGTGCAGGTGAAAATGTAAGTTGAAGTTTTGGTGTTTTACTGTGGAAACAGATACAAAGCTGAAAATCAGATGTTCCAGCAGCACTCCCGATATAGCAATCCTGTACATTTATAGTATGTGAAATCTGTAGGATGATTCTCCTCTGTAGAATTTGCCACTGATCCTGAAAAAAAAGAGAAGGGAATATTCACATTTGGGAATATTTAATTACAGAGTACTACTTACCTTAAATCACCATAAGTAAGGGTTGTACTGCCAGTCCTAAGGCTCTTAATTTCACTCCAGGGCTGACGACTTCCTGTGTCACTACACTGTGAAGCTGAATCCAGAGCAACAATTTAATACTTGAGTGCCCAGAGTCAGGCAAATGCTTTGCATAAAAGTGTTCTCTTGTGCTTGTGGAGTGCCTGCAGCTCCCCCGGAGACCTGGTGGGTGCTAAGCACCTCTGAAAATCAGGTCACTGTCATTCAAGAGCTCAGAAAGCAACTGAGGTGCCAAAGTTTAAGACTAAACTTACAAGTAAGTGACATCATTGCAGAAGACTCTGTCTCTGAAGGACTGCTGTGCTTTCAATCATTTGAATTTTGCTATGTGATAGACATGCATTTATAAAATTGGATGCCTTTAGAGCTTGTGACACCCTCCAGAAATTAGGAAAAAGAAAGAGGGCATTACAGAGGAAAGAAGGAAGATGAGGGGAATTAATAAAGCATAAATGGATGGAGATGTTGTTCAAGATTATTTTATACTAATTTGGGCATTCCTCAATGGTTCTGACTGCAGATAGGAAGCTTGAATTAAATTAAATGAAGTGGGGTTCTTCCACATAACACATTAAAAAAAACCGGGGAACACAGTATCCACAGGATGTTTGGAGGGAAATAGGTGCAAACAGATTCAAAGAAGAGCTTGAAAAAGCCAGACTTGGAAGATCTGAGAAATCACTCCATGTTCATTTATAAAATATGATAGACTTCACAGAGCATCTGGCTCAAGAAGTCCCCAAAATGCAGTCAGTTGGAAGTTGGGTGGACACACCACAGAACTTATTTCTCCATATTTGCATCATTTCTCAACTATTGCCTGAATCATTTCATTCTGGCTCTTATGGGAGACAAGCTGTACTTTCATCAGACTCAATGCTCTCATATTCTATTTTGCATTAGTGGCTTATGTTTTCCCTTGCATAGGTTACTTAACTGTGCTGGCCAAACTCAATTGTTCTTCCTCTTGTCCTTCTGCAGCAGCAACTATGATTGCTGTGATGTACAAATATGAACTATTTTAGTTCATGAAGAGGCAGGCAGGCATTTTAATTACAGGGATTAAAAGGAGAACAGATGCAAGTAAGTCAAGTGCTAGGTAAATATAAATGCATCACCCCTTGTACCCTGAGAGTCATCACTTTTGTCTCCAACAGACTGACATCAGAATAAATTCAAAAGCAGAGGGAATAGTACTGGAAAATACCTATTTTTAACAGAAGCATTTACCTAGACTGGGGTAAAGTATATAGATAGCACAGTATATTATAGATGGATAGCTTTTTAATTTCCTCAAAGCCATTTAGTCAATGCTACTTAAAATACATTATTTTCTTCAGACACAGAATTACAAGGATGGATTCAAATGGTTTTAGCTTGAGTTTTCCAACTCAAATTGAAAAAACATTTTCTGTATCATCCATGTTCACTTTCATATACTGAGCTTGATTCCCAGACAGGCATTACCAGTAGCAAGACAGTGAGTGGGCACAGGGGTAGGGAAGTCCCTTAGAAAACTGTTTCCTCCAGTGCTCTGGGCTTTAAAGTTGATCAGCAAACAGCAAGCCAGTGCTGAGTCTCTGGTGTGGAGTGCTCGTGCTGTGCAGCTCTGCTCAGGGAGTGGGTAGTGGCTTTCTTGGGAACTGGATCTTTCAGGCATGTTTCAAAGGGGACTCACAAATAGAAAGGTACAGAAACCCCAGTGGAGGTAACAAAGACACTGATTTCTTCTACAAAATTTACTTCACAGGAAATGTGCAACCAGCCTTAGCTTCCAGTCTAAGTAATAAAAAGAGAAAGAAAGAAAAAGGTGTCCAAGCCCAGGAGTACCAGCAGAAAAAACCACTCATTTAGAATAGTATCTATGTTTTGATTATGCATGTGAATAGAAACCAGCAAAATCTAAATAACACTTCATAAATTACATATATTTAATCCCCAAGAAGTAAGCATTTTAACTGAGAAATCAATTTCCATTTATTTAAATCCACATAAAATGTGCATGTTGTGTATGTTTGCCAGTTTCCTATGACTATAATCCCTAGTTTTATCACTACCTGATAACTGTTCCATGATTTAGGTAGAGTTTTTCAAACCATTTTTCACCTAGCATAAAAAATACCATTTTTTTTTCTTGCAGAACCCTCCCAAATCACATCATCTTCTCTGATTTTAAGGGATAAGGAGATGGAACTCATTGAATATAAATCCATAAAAAATCTAGAAATTTGTGGGGTAGGGAATTTAATAGAGGGTACATGGGTAAGCCTTTGTTCAGCATGGTTGTCACTTCCTCTTTGCTGCACTTCACTCTTGTCCAAAACATGAATTCCTTAGGCAGGAGACCATCTCCTTTGTTCTGCTTCTGAAATGTGTCTGGTTGGAGTTTTCTACCGCTACTGATGTTCAATTAAATACAAATAATAAATAGTTAATGGTTTGCTGAGCTGCAGAGGTGGGGCTAATCAGCTGAGACTTCATGGGGTGGTTAATGATGGATTAGGAATGGGCGAACTGATAAAGCTGAATATTTAAAGACTAATATTGTACAGGATGATGGATGTTTTGTCTGCTCTGATTGTGTATGAGCAGAAACTAACAATGCGCTTATCTTCCTCTTCCTTCTATTGTAGATTACTCGGCTCCAAAACGTTGCTGTTCTGAGTGTCTGTCCAAATTCCCCTGAGTGGAGCACTGCCCATCAGAGGAGATGGCCTGAGAGGCTCTCACAATGGAAATTGGGTGGGGAGGTGAACAAGCAATGACTCTACGAAGGGGGTGCGTTATCAAGCTGCACACTCGCCTACTCGCCTTCATACTCAGCTTGCTGAAATGGGGAGATTTCAATTGATTTTGTTTTCTTTTGCAGTGCTGACTGATGAGCCAGTGAGGAGGCAGCTGCATTCTGAGGGCACAGGAAGGGTTTGTCCCACTGCCTGTGCTGCTGCTGAGACCCAGCGGGATCTTTGGCTTTCCATCTGTGCCAGCACCGATGAGCTCCCGTATCCCTGATGAGCTACGGTACCCCTGAGCCTGGGGTGCAGGGTGAAAAGAGTTACATACACCTTCTCTGGCAAAGATCCCTATGTATCACAGCTATACTTACTAGTTTTGAAAAAACCTTTTGCATTTTCTTATCGTTTATTAACCAGCAACTTATCAAGTGCTGATATTGGTATTACAGTAGGTATAATTAGGCTTAAAAATTAGTACTTCTAAGTGTCAAATTCTGTCCAAGGGATGTGACTCCTACTGGGACCAACTGATGCTAAATGATGGTGCTTTTTCAGTGTCTAACTACAGGATCAATACGGCCTTTGCCCTTGTCAGTAGTTCTGTCAGCTGCGAGGAAGACGGGCAGCCTTGCAGACAAGGCACAGACAAGGAGGTCAAGAGAAGTGGATTCTTTTCTGAGTTTGCCTTAGGGCTTTTGCAAAGCCTTGGACAAATCACACAACCTCTCTGTTAAACCTCCTGATTTCCAAAATAGAAATGATCATAACTCTCTGCTTTCCCAGGATGCCATGGAGTAAATCAGTTCTTGGGAGGAGGGAAAGGTGAGGGGGGGAATGGGTGTTTGTGGGAACAACAACCAAATGGGTGCTTTGGAAGGAACAGACGTATTTCTGTTCACTTTTATTTTTGTAAACAGTCTTAGAGCGCACCTGGTATTAAACATATTAAAAAACTAAGCAGCATTCTAGAAGATTCAGTCATGTAGACAGGTTACCTTTACTACAATATATGACATCGCTAGTCTCATTCTCCTATAGGCATCATTTATTTTGGATAAGGCCAGGGTAATTATGAAAAATTGAAAGTTCAAATGTTCCCAATCAAACGAGAGTGCTTTGCAACTGTTTTACTTTAGATGGCAGTCAGGAAAATATTTCCACGTTTCATTTGCTAGCAAAGAGATCCAGAGCTGGCATTAGTGGTGGCTTTGATGTATTCTCTGGTACATTGGTCCAGAGCATGCTGATGTAAACAGAAGTGTCTCTTGACCTGTCATCTTTGTTCTTCAACTTTGATACTGGCCCCCTCCAGTGGCTCCTTTCTCCTCCTGGGGAGGCTTTAAAAAGTCAATTGATACAGGAAAAAAAAAGAGTTTCAGTTTTCTTCTTTGCTTAAGACTCTAAAGAAATAGACATGTCTATTGTACAGTCACTGAAGTTCTTGAAATAGTGCACATTTTTCTCTCCAATCCTGAGGGGAAATGAGCAAAGAAAAAAAAAAAGAAAAAAAGCCTGTGGTTTTGTACACAACTTATGATATGGTAAGTACATCATGCTTTTGCTTCTGATGGGTTTTTTTGAGAGGAAATCTGAGAAGCTCTGTTTCAGAAACAGGCAGTGCAAACAGCAATGCCTATGGGTAAGTTGGTCCATCATTGCCTATTACAGGGCCCTGGCTTTTGACGCCGGTAACTGTCAAATATTAGCTAATTTGTAATGATTTATTCCTGTGATTGGTGTGCCAGCCTGAAGCTGATTTTTAAAATAGTACACTCAGTTTGAAAAATGAGGTTAGCAAAAAAATACATTCTCCTTGTGTTAAAAAATATCATTAGGTTGCATGACTGAGAAACTCTCCATGCTCTAAACCTGAAATCTGGCAAAAGATTTGCTGAGGATTTGGAAGGTCTCTCCCATAAACACATATAATAAGAACAGCTATGATTAGGACGCAGGCTATGCAGACAAGAGGATTATTGATGGAGAAACAAGAAGGCTGTGACAAGATTGAAAGAACAGTAGCCTGTAGGGATGGTGTGTGGACTGAAGCAAAGAAGTGAGGAGAATGGGAGAAAGAAAATATGAACTTGGACCAGGAGTCAAAAATCAACTACTGAAGTAAGACTCAGGCTGCTAAGAGAAGGGGAAGGGAGGAAGGCATTGGGCTGAAAGTCAGAAAGTCTTTAGGTATTACAGTACAATCTTCTCCAAGAGTCTCTGTGGTCAAGAAATAATAAAAAAAAGATGGAAAATTACTGACAAAATATTTGCCTTATTCCTCTAACAATTGCTGCTCTTAAGGAACATCAACCTACTGATGGCGAATCCTGAGGAAGCCCTAGTGATAGTGTGCAGTGTTGTGGATATCAAGGGTCTTGCCCTAGTTCTAAACCACTTGGACTTAGAAGAATTCTATATAAAGAGTGCAGAGGCATTCAGATTTTCAGAATAACATTAAGAACAGCAAATTTAAAAAGTTAAAGTCTCACATATTAGGAGATGGTAGGTTTATTGCCCATAGAACCCTAATTCTCCCCAGTTTATGTATTATTTTAAGCAGACTTTAATTGTATAATCATGTTAAGTTTTTCACAGAACACTAACCACATTAAGTGCAAGAATGGATATGGCTCAGGAAATGAATCAAGGAACTTGTCACTGTTACAGGATGAGGTGCCTTAGTAGCTCCTCTTAAGTGCATCCCTCCGGCAATTTTCATTAACTTAGGCTTTCTGCACAGAAACATGCCACTGCATTCTGTCATTTCTAAACTGTGTTTATGAGCTGAAACTCCCTATTTAGCAACAGTTTGTTCTGTGACACCAGCTAACAGAACTGCCTCAGTGGCAGCTCCTGCAAAGCAAAGCTTTATTCTCTCAGAGACAGGCAGCACAGAAAGTAAAGATTTGACACCAGAAAATTAACTCTTAAGTTACCTTTCCAGTTCTCACGGGTTTTCTCTATTCTAGTTTTTCCCCTCTCCATTGGGAGAGGTCACTTATGAGATGCCACAGGCATGTCCAGGTGTTGTTGAGTCCACAGTCAAAGCCCTTCCTTAGGATAGTACCTTTTAGAATTTTGGAGTTGTCTCAGGTGTCAGAACAATAAACATATTTTTATAGTTATTGAAACACAGGTAAGTGTGTTCCTCTGTAGCAGCTTCTCCCTTGCAACTGCAAGAATTATATTGTGCTTTCCTAGACATCTTTCTTTGTGATGGGATTGTTTTCTATTTGCATCATCTTTTACAGTAGTATCCTTCAATGTAATTCTCTTTAATGCAAACAAAAGAAAGTGATCTGCATCTTGTATTTCCAAAGATAAGAAATGTAACACCCTCCTTTTCAACAGGAATGTAGTCAACAGAACTGTTTTCTCCTCAAAACTTTGCCTGATTTGTTGCAACAAAGCCTTGAAGATATAGAAGGAATGGATGTCAGTGATTGTAAAGACAGAACCCATCATAATCTTCCTTGGGAGAAGGAGGAAGCCACTTGAACCCAATTTCTGAAGATGGCCAGTGAATTTTTCCCCTCTGTTAAGTCTATTCTCTGAATTCACAAAAGTTTTGGGGGCATCGGTGACGGCTATGCTCAGAATTAAGGAAACACTACACGATATACAGCAGCTCCCACTGTGGAACTGTGGGACCCTGAGGTCTTCACTTGGGCACTCAAAATTAGCTGTCCCTTTTGATGTCCACTGTTTGGTTGGAAGTACCTCCTCAGCTCCCCAGGAGGCTGTTCATAACCCCCTTGGCTGGCTCACAGCACAGCACCATACAGCACAGCTACAGTGCAAGAGCATGCTGTAAATAAGGGCTGCTGATGCCATGCCCCAGACAACTCTGGGAAGAGGACAAAAAGAATGCCCACACACTGTAATTATAGAAGTATAGGATCATCAAGGTTGGAAAAGCCCGTCTAGATCAGAACATCAGCCGTCAGTCCGAGCATCAGAGCAGCACTGTCACCCCCAAACCACATCAATGCCAGGCCCAGGTGCCTCCTGAACACACCCACGGTTGGTGTTTCCATCGCCTCCCTGGGCAACTTATTCCAATGCCTGACCATCCTAACAGTGGGGAAAAAAACCCCAAACAACTGCACAGGAATCATGCCTCAGTAGCTGAAGACTACGGGCCAAACACTTTAGGTGGGACCTGACCTCTCTTTGCCACTGGCCGCTGTATCAACCCGGGCGCAGGCAGAGCACATCCCGCTCTGTGGGGCATCCGCGGCCAGCCCGGAGCCCGCACGAGGCGCGGAGAGCGTTCCCCCTCCAGCGGGACCCTCCGCCACGGCTCTGGGAGAGGACAAGGACAGAGCGGGAAGAGAAGCGGCGGCGACTTAGCCCCGCAATGTCTGAGGGCAGAGGACAGCGGGCAGCTCTCCCGGCCCGCAGGCACCAGAGCGCCGCCCTCGCTTTACGGCGCGCCGTGCTTTGCGACGCCCAAGATGGCCGCCCCCAGGGCACAATGAGCCCGCTGCGGCCGCCGCCGCCGGGGGGAACGCGGGGCACGGGCAGGGCCGGCCGGGACATAGCCGGGGCGCTCCTCCGGCAGCGGGACTCGACCGCGACCGCTCGGCGTCTGGGGCCTCGCCGGAGCTCGTAGTGGGAGAGCGGAGCGTCCCCGGGGAGGCGGCATGTGGGGTGCCCTGCTGCGGCGCGGGGTCCGTGGCGGCGGCGGGCTGCGGTGCCTGTCCTCGGGCGGCCCGCCCTGGAGCCAGGTGGTGTCGGAGGCCGAGAAGATCGTGGGGTACCCGACGTCCTTCATGAGCCTGCGGTGCCTGCTGAGCGACGAGCTCAGCAACATCGCCATGCAGGTCCGCAAGCTGGTGGGCACCAAGCACCCGCTGCTCGACACCGCCCGGTAAGCGCCGGTGGGAGCCGTGCGGGCACGGCGGGGCTGGGGGCCTCGGCAGAGCTCCTGGGAAGTTCTGGGCTTCGTGCCGTGGGAGGGGTGTCCCCAGGGCAAGGCTGCCCCGGGGCGGGAGGTTTCGCCTCCGCTCGGGATGCTCGGTTCCCTGCCGTGACCGGCTTTCCCCGCCGTTAGCCGCTGTCATTCGGAAGCTGCTGCCTTGTGACCGCAGCACCGCCACGTGCGGCGCTTCCCCCGTGCGGTGCGGGGGGGAAAAAGGAAAACTCCCTTGAAAAGTGCGGCTGCCTCGCTAACAGTGTTGAGTTCTGTTGTAATTAAGAACTATATTGTAATGAAAACAAGGGGAAAAACAGAGAGGCTACTCAGTTTAAAATTACCTGCTTGGAACTGTGTATTTTGTTACCAAGTGTTTTGGAATATCCAGCTGGGAGCTGTGAGTTTTTTGTGTTGAGAATCTTAGGGTTGCTAAGCTGTGTATCCACTCTTTCATTCTTAAGGCAAACTAACGGAAGTCTTGCATTCCTTCCCCCCAAGCAGAAATTCGGATTGTTGAGCAGGTTTTCTTTGACTGTAAAACAAGAACTGATTGGCAGTGAGTTTTATACACAATAAAACTTCAGACCCTTACCAAAATGAACGAAAAAAATAAAAGTGCAATTTTCCGAAAAAATAGAAGTGGAAAAATAAAAGTGCTATTTTTCACTTTTGGTTGTGGATTTGAGTGTTTTGGTTGTGGTTTTTGTTTGGTTTTGGAGTTTTTGGTGGTTTTTGTTTGGTTGATCTGTGTTTGCTATAACTGCAGGTATAGCAACATTAATAGAATCTAAGTTTAGTATGCGCAGTATTTTTTAACAGGTGTAAGACAAAAATGAGCATTTGTTGGAAGTTGTAGCTCTTTAGTGGTCCTTGGCAAATCCACAGTGTTCTAACGATATAAAAACAAGATTTGTTTTCAAGCTCTCTGTCTCTAAATCTGGTTGTCTTGAGTGAACAAAATGAGTACAGGGGACAAACAGCTTTTTTAGAGAAACATAATTTTGAG
Source organism: Melozone crissalis (assembly GCF_028551555.1). Taxonomy (NCBI): domain Eukaryota; kingdom Metazoa; phylum Chordata; class Aves; order Passeriformes; family Passerellidae; genus Melozone; species Melozone crissalis. The sequence continues at coordinate 52,236,256 of NW_026535805.1, forward strand.
GAAGGGGGATTTAGACATTGGCATTGAGTAGACTTTTCTGCAAGAAAGAAATGAAATTGTTAATAAAAATGGAAAATACCTGACTTTCGAAAATGGTGGTGGAGGGGATTTTGTTGAACTTTTTATAACTGAAGGTTATGATAAAGGGGAGGGATGAGAAGAAAATGCTCTTCTGTCATTGTAATGTCAGTTGATGGGATGGAGGGAATGGAGGGAATAGAAGGAGTGAAGCACAATGTGTTTGGGCTCTTAAGTTTGCACTGCAGTCACAGAAGTGTCACAGAGACCTGCAGTGCTAAAGTGGAACTTTAGAGTGCCTGTGCCATGTGTAGTAGAGTTACTGGTTTGTTTGGGAGTTTTAAATGCAGAATTTTGGGGCATGGTTGGAAATTTTGTGGTGGAGCTGTGATGTTGTAAGGGTTTGTTGGGGTTTTTTATTATTTTAAGTGGGCTGCTTCAGGGTTAATTCTGTAAGCCTGTGGCTTGTGGAACATCAGTAGGAGTATAGTCATGCCCAGGACTAAATACTTTCATTTTAAAAATTCATATATGTTTCAGAGTACACTACTAAACTGATGTGTTGTGCTGGAAAGAGGTAGTATTTACTCACATAAAACTGAAACCCTGTGCCCTTACTTTGGACCTTCTTACTTGGTTTCACTGGTATTTCCAAGGGCTTTGTTGCAGATGGATTTCCAACGGCCTTGGCCTTTGTGCTGTAAGAAGAGTTTATATCCTGCTGACAAGTTTTAGTACACCCACAGTAATGCACAAATTGTACCTTGCACACCTTGTTTTATGGTGTGATGTTGCAATAAGGTGAAATTTGACCATATGCTTCCTCAATGATCTTGATAATTTATTTCTGAAATTTAAGTGTTGTATGTTTCAATGTAAATGTGACTGATTTTAGTTTTGAATCGAAGCTCTATACTCTGACTTATCACAGCAATTTAGGAAACAGGTCATGATTTTTCAATACTAGGATTTTTTTTAATACTTTTAAATCTGTCTCATTACTCATTCTTAAAAAGTAATAAAGATTTCCTGTTGTGTGTTCAGACAACTCTTTTAAAGCAAGGGTATCTAAAATATTTTATTTGGTGATTTTTTAAAAACTACTTAAGTGATTGATATGTTCTGGAACTCTAATCTCTGAGTGAGTAAATGCTATATATATCTGAGAAGTACTCCAGCGTTTAAGGAGACTTCTGTATTTGTGGAAACTACTGAAAAATATGTGCTGTAAAATTGATTAGTTGCATGTGCTGTTTCTCAAGTTTCTACTCATTTATTTTTGAGGTTATAAGTGGTGGCAACCAAATTGATTGCTTGCTGTCAGGTCTAAACAATTTTCTTTAATCATCATTGACTGGTGGAATTTTGTCATCAGTGGTTTTGTGTCTACCCTCCCTTCCTGCCTAAAGGCTTTGCCAGCTTTTGAAGTCTTCTTGAGACCATTAAGGGTTTCTTAAAGCAGTGGGTTCCCCATCAATGATTGTCTGCATGGAGCAAGTTCTGAGCTGAGACAGCATAGGACACAATTGCCACCACACAGAAAGCCTTTAGTGTAACCAGGGTGTTGATGAGTGTTTTTTACATTTTGCCAGGCTTTGGCTCGCTGGGCTGTTGCAGTGCAATGCAATGCCTGTGCCGAGAGCCTTGAGGAAGGCAGCTGAAAGGTATCTGTGCCTGTGAGACAGGACATGTGGAGAAGCAGCTGTTGGGCCAGAATACGTTTCCCTGATGATCCCATCCATTTCTTCCTCTTGTTTGGATGCAGCACTGGCAGCTCCTGGGTGTAAGTGCCTGCTGTGAATCAGGACTGCAGCAGGTGTTCTTCTGGGATGATGTGTGACCCTGATACCTCCCACCAAGCTTGTGTCTGGTCAGCAGCTTTAAATCTGAGAGCTACTGCTGACCCTCCTCTTGGAAGGGCAGAGACAGGTAACTGAGCCCTGCAGTGATGGGTTTGGGAGTTCTGTAATCCATCTGGTAAAGTTGAGCTTATATTTTAAAAATTTTTGGTTTATTTCTAAGATTTTGGTTTCTTTAAAGTCAGCCACGTGAACAGCCCCTGTACTAGCTTTGCCAGACTTGTTAGAAGGAGGGCAAAATGTGAGGAAAAGGTTGCATTTTGTTTTAGAAAGGCTAATGTCTAGTGGTTAATGGATCATTGAAAGCTGGGGTATCTGGATGAGATTCACAGCTGTGCTTTTGGCTCTCTGACTAGAGCAAGTCACTTAATTTTTCATACTTGCATTTACTTATCTGTGAAATGAATAATGCAGCATCTGTTTACTGGAGATGTTGCACTTCATTCACTGCAGCCTGTATCGATCACTGTGATCTTTTAGTGGAAAATGTTGTATAAGCAATATTAACAAAGAATACTTTAAAGATATGCTATCATTAAGAAAAATATTTGCCTCTAATGGATACTCTGGAAACAAAATTGCAATCTGACTACTACTGGATCTTTCTGTTTGTAGTGCTGTGAGTCACTGTATGGTTTTTCAGAGCTTTAAGATTTGTTATAATGAAGTGTCTTCAGCAGCTACTCAAAACTAGTGTTTCTTGGTTTTTTTCCTCTTCAGGCTTTGCTGGACTAAAGCAAAACTTTTTCAGTGCATGATTGTATGACCTCCTTTTCACTTGAGAAGCAAACAAATCTCCTGTCTTTTCTCTTTCCTGTCTCCTTTCTAGACTAGCATACATCCTTCTTAGTATAGGAAAGAGTCTGTAATTGGCACAGTGATCTATTTTTCTCAAATACATAGTGTGAATAACATTTTCTTGATTACTTAATCTCCCTTGAGGAGGGTATAGCTTGCTGCAGATTGTAAACAGTAAATGTTATGGCCAATGCATCACTTTTATAATATCACTAAATGAAATGGAACACTTCATACATGTAAAATTATTATGGGATACCATTTAGCTCCAGCCATTCTCTCATTAGCCTGCGGGAGGAATGATTATGTTTTAGTTCTGTCAGAATTGTTTGTTGGTGATAAATGCTTAAGTAGACATGGTTACAGTTTTCCTGTATTATTACAGAAATAAAAAGACTGGCTAGACCAGGTTTTGTTCTGTTGCAGCCTGCTCAGTGTAGATCTCTAGACATTTTAAGGCCCAATAATGTGATCCAGAGCACTTTCAAGATGACATGCTTTTTGTTTATGATGTCTGATAACATTGGCTTCTTGATATTTCTGTTTCTTTATCAGCTTGAGATAGCTTAGTTCCGTAACACATCTTGTAACTCCAGGTGTGGCATGCATCTGCCTTCCTATGCAGGTGACCAGTTTCAGCGTAGACACAGGCATTTGTTCCAGCCTGTTGTTGATGACATTGTTATTGCCAATTCATATTTTGCCTTAATAGAATGGTGACCTTAAAATTGTCCTCTTTTATAATTGCTGTGAGTGACTATGAATAGCCTTTTAGCAACTTGTTTCTAATGTTAATTAATTTTTATTTTCTGAGACAGAAAAATGATAGCATCTATTTACTTGACAGTGGTTAATGAGGTACCTTTCTCTGAAAACAGCAGGCAGTTGGACACTCAAAGTGATAAGCAGAATGTCTGGCCAAAGTTGAGCTTCTACTACAGTCTTTTAAGATTTACTGAGTTGTTTAATCTGTTACGGGCGTGGGTCATAAAGTCCTTCTCCTGCAATTGCTAGATTAGAAGTTAAAACACATTGGCTTTCACTAAATTTTATTCTACTTTCAGCCTGCTATAACACTTTGTAAAAGATATTTTTGCAGTAGAGAGATGTGATTTTTGGTCAGAATGCCTGTGATGTTAGCTGTGATGTGGCAGCTGTGTCGTTTCCTGTGCTCACTGCAGAAATGTGTTTGACTTCCTGGAAGCACTGACTGCCGCAGCTGGCATTCAGGACACTTCTGCAGAAAGTATTAGTGCTGATGTTAGAAATGCAGAAATACTTTTCCTGCTTGACATGGTTGATGCTATTTGCAAATTATACTGGTTATAAGAAGTCTGGCTTTGTCCAGGAGGACTGTTTCTCAAAGCATTGTGTATAGCTGGTGGAAACAGGTTTTTTCAGGAGAGCTCCACTTGATTGAGGGACCAGAGTTAAATTCTTGGTTTGACTCAGCCCAACAAGAAATGTTTGTCTTTCAAGAAATGCTAGCCCCTCTTAGCTAAGTTAGGTTTTGTGAGTATCTCCCAGTCAGTTGTGATAGACTTGAAAAACCTCCATCATGTTTCATAACTTTGAAATGTTGGTACTCCCTCGGGTTTTCTGTTACCATAACCACCATCAAGCAAACCTTTTTGAATACCAAAACCGGTTTATTGGGTATTTTGGCTGAGCGAACTCACAAAGAGCTACTGTGATAAAGTTAACTTTGGAAGGTAAAAAGACATGAAAGAAATTGCACGTTCATATATGGACTGCAATTTTCCTTCTGATTACTTCCACATTATTCCTTGTCCCTGTGGGCTTCACTATGGTTCTCAGTCAGCCACCACTTAATACTGTCTTGTATCATTAAGAGGAAGAGAGAATCCATTTTTGTAGGTCCCACTCTTCCTTTATGCTGTAATCAGGTAGAATGGGAGGAATAGATATGTGCTGTTTGTTCTTTCTTCCAAATGTTGTATTTCATTTCTCATCCTGTGTTACTTTCACTAGTGTATGTTTTTAAATAGTTTTTTCCACCAACAATAAATATTACGCTCATATATTTAAATGCTCTTTTAGCATTTAAGTACATGAGATCCATCAGATATTGCTGCTCTTTTGAAGAGGTGTCAGTAGATGAAAGCTGCATCAATATTTGTACATTCGGGCTTCAGGTTCACAGTTCATGTTCAAGGGATCTTAGCTTCCTTTTTTTCTTTCTTTTTTTTTTTCTTTTAAATATTACACTTTGTTGGGTTTGAAGGTGATAATCTCGGTCTGGAAGATAAAACATATTGGCCAGTCATGTGTGCCTGTCTGTCTATCTATATCCACACACACACGTACTGCATTAGTAAATGCTAGCTCAAGAAGTCAAGGTAGCCATTGTGAGGATCATGGGTTTTCAGCTGTAGTGGTGCTGAGTTCTTGTTTTCTCATTCATTCACACTATTTGTGTAGAAAAAATTATGTAAAGGATGTTTAATTGTATGTTACAGCACTTAGTTTTGATGAATATTTTGCCACCATAAGCAAAGTAGGATTGAGCAGGAAATCTGCAGCATGAAGGTGCAAAAGCACGGCTGCTAATTAAATTCTTGTGCACTTGAATAATGGTGGTTTTTTGCAGTGATTCTCATTTAAATATCTATGTTGAGCCCAGGTTTTTGTGCTTATTAAGAATGTATTATTTCAGCATGTAGGGTGATCTTTGTAAACAAAGTGTACTCAAAGTAGGTGGTGATTCTGTTTGGGATTTTCTAATGGAATTATTTACAGTGAAAACTAATATGCTTTTGTGATATTGATAATTTCTGGTATTTTGCATAGGGAGTCTGAAGGTTTCAGTAGAACTTCCAGTACAACTTGGTCTGATTAAATGAAAGACTGCGGGAGTTCTTAAACTTGCGTTCTCAAGATATGACAGAGAAACTGAATGTATAATGCCCAGATCCAAATGCCAATGAGCCTTGAAAGGATGTAGTATGGCACACCTAGAGAACACTTTGTAGGCTACTGCGTGCCCAAAGTGAAGAAATGAAGGTAGTTCTTAAAGTTCACATCTGTTCTTTCCTGCTTTCAAATACAATTGATTTATAATGCATGTGAATATTGAATACCAAGTTTAATGGACTAGTGAATGACTGTTAGGTCAATGTTTGCTAAACGCAGGAAAAGAGTACTGAATAAGTGGAAATAGTTTCAAAATAATTCCTTCTGTAACACTGAAGAGAGTTGCCAAATACAAAATGAGGTGCCTTTCTATAAAATGAAAATGAGAACCAATGTCAAAGAATAATCAAAATTAATATTTGGGTTACTGGAAGTGGTTTTCACTCAGTGAATCTTCTATTTGGCAGTGTTAAGTTAACCTCTTTACCATATAAGAATAATGGAAAAAGTACTTTACCCAGGGCTTTTTCTGTCTCTGAGGTCAGTGTTTTGTAGCTTACAAATAGTGTACTTCCCTGCTGTGCTGCCTCTTCTGTTGCTGCAGCCTCCTGATTGACTTCTCTCCTTGCTCTGGAGGTGCTGGCTGTGGCGGGAGGTGTCATTAACCATGAGCATTTTCAGAGCTCCTCCAGAAAACATGGGTAACACTGTATCCGCTGCAGCACTTTGTAAATCTGTTGAGGAAAATACAAGTTCGTGGAGTACAAATGTGAGCTCGGGAGTTAGGTGTTTCCATACTTACCCTATTGCTTTGTCCTAGGGGTTGCAGACCACTGTCTTAAATTATTAATATCTTTCCTTTACCCCACATCTGAGTGTCTTAGTTTCCCTCAGGGTAGGCAGACTGTCTGCAGTGCTTGCCCTAAAGGAACCCTGCTAGAGACAAACCTAACAGACTATAAAGGAGCACTGTGAATTTAAAAATTGGGTCTATAACAAAAAATAAGTTTAAAATCTGTAGCAGCTGCTTGCTGTCCTTGAATTGTCCCTGTCAATTGTCAGACATTGACAATCACTTTACCTTGATTTTTTTTTCTCTCTGTTGCTGAATGAAAGAATTGCATTTAAGGAAAGAAAGACGGATCATATAGGAAAACTGTTGAGACTCATTATATATGTGAGCTTTTATCAAACACATGCTGTGAACTACCTGGATTTTACTTATAATGATAGATAAGGCTTAGAAATTTGCTTCAATACTTAATTTAACTGAGGAACTCTAAGACCTTTTCAGCTGCTGGTGGTTCTTCAGGAGAGCCATAGTTATCTTTTCTTTAGTCCTCAGCTATTCCTAAAGAAACATCAGGAGCTCCAGCTTTTGCATTCATCTTTCTCATTTCTTTTCCATGTAAATTACAAGTGATGGTTGTTATAATTTCCTTTCTTGTTCCCCCAATTCCTTTCTTCAAAATAGCACTAGTTGGTTCTATTCTATGGCAGCTCTTCCATTTTGGGGAAAAACAAAGAAAGTCCTGAAGGTAATCTTCTGTTTCTTAATAAAGTAAAAGTTTATACTTTGTTACATCTATTTTTCTTTTGTTCCTCTCCTTTTTCCCAGCTAGGGAAGGAAGTCCTACACCATGGCACTGCTGATTCAGATTTATTTTTCTAGTTAAAAATATGAACAGGCAAATCCTTTAGCATTCATCTCCAATTTTTTTCAAAAAGTACTGCCTTTACAAGTAGATTTCTTTGAGATCAAGTGTAAATTATTTTTGATTATTTGTTGGTTAAATGATCCTATAAGTGTGAACTGATTGACTTGATAGCTGCCCCTAAACATGTACAATTAATTAGTTTTATAGGATCTGTACTCTTTAAAGAAAAATATAATTCTCCCTAACATCTCCCATTATTTCTTTTCTAGATCTTCACACTCATAGTGCAAAGCTAATTGTATGACAGCTATCTTTTTCATTAACTGCCTGTTCAGCACTCTCCATGAAATAATCATAATCAAAGGGTCAATACATCTATGTGTTGTCATTGCTCCTGGAAATAGATTACCTATTGCACTTAAAAAAAAAAAGTAGAGAAAGAAAGATTCTATGTTTCAGTCATAAAGTAGGACTGGGTTTGTAGCAGGCTTGTGGAGACCCATCCTGCAAATGCATAGTCCAGATTAAGGCAATTTGAGGGTAAATGGTCTGTGCCAACACTCCTTGTGGCTGCTAGTCATATGAATGATTAGGCAGTAGTAGAAGCACTCTAATCTGACCGGGTAAGACTGCTTTTAATCAGACTTAACAGAAAGTTCAACTTGTTAGGAGCTAAATGAAAATTGTTAGGCCAAAGACACAAGCAAAGCCACAAGTGGAAAAATCGCCTCTTTTGCACATTTAAAAAATGACTGTGGTAGCATATGTTTATTAGTGGGTGGGGTTTTTTTCCCTAAAGATCCATTGTTATTCTGTTAAATTTGTGTTGAATTTTGAGATTGAATATGACAGAGCCACTGTGTTTTTCTGTTATGGAAATTCATATATTTTCATAAGCTGGAATCTAAAGGTTCCTTTGATATACCAGTGCATCTTATATTCATGCCTGTTATAAAAGGGTAAAGTTTTTACCCCAGTGACCTTCCAGTTTTTGATTCCCAAATGCTTTGTATTTAATGTGGTTTGTGAATATGAAGGTATACTGTGTGCATATTTTAAAAGGATTTTGGTGATTTTAATGCTACATGATGAAGTTCCTATTTGGTTTTCTTTTAGAAGTTGGCTTCTGAATGTGATCTGTCTGGTATGACTATATTTCAGTAATTAAAAATTAATCTACAGTAAAAACAAGTCTTCCCCAAACCTCATGGTTGCCCAGTGGAAGTGATACTGAAACACTAATGGGTCAATTCATCATCTGTTCTTCATCCCCAGTTGTTAAAACCAGAAATATCAGCGGGGATTTGTATTCCATGTTTTATTGTCTACTGGCAGAATGTCACTTTCTGATTATTTGTAAGTTTAGATAGCATGGGAGTCATTGACAGGCTCTGCAAGAAATCAGATGTTGTCTCTCAGTAGGAGTAATAACGTGAAAAGACCATTTTCAGAAATAAGGCTCAGAAAACTTGAGAAAGCTGGAAGCATGGAGATTACCTTTAGAGTAATTGTGGGCAGAAATCCTCCTTCCTTTATTCAAGGAATGGAAGGCATTAAAGGAGTTTCTACTATTAGAATTTACAGTATGTTTTATGTGTCCTTTGTCCGTGATATAACTTCATAAAACTGAAACAAGTAGTCTTGCCAGTTGGAAAGTAGGAAATGAATCCATCTAATGACTATAACGTGTCGTAGCAACCAAGTTTAAAATAGTCAGATTCCAAAATAATGTTATAAGAATTACATCAGAGGAAAAAAAAGTACCATGTGTTATGTTATAGCAACAGAAACATGGCCTTATTTGTTTGTTTGTGAATCACTTGGGATCACATTTCTGTCTGTGGGTTTTTGTGGGGGAACAGGGCTGGAGTTTATGTCCTAACACACAGTTTTGTTTGAGGAGATGTGTGAGGTTATACTTTCTTTTTTTTTTGTCATCTTCATCCCTGTGGCAGTTTGAGAGGACTGAAGTTAATTTTTCCTGGTTTGAATTTATTTTCAAATAAAGCACCAACTGAAAATTCACCTTCTTGATTGCTTTTCTACTTCTAACCTTGAATCTCTCCAAGTCTTTTACCAGGCCTTGTCAGGGAATGATAAAATTTTAGTGGCTGAAAATCATGAATGAAACTTCAAGAGATTGTGGGTTTTTTTTTTCTAATAAATGCAAACATAGCACTGCTGGTGGATGCCATGCTGCAGCACAACGTTCTGATGCTTCCCAGAGCAACAGTGAGATTGACAGTGGGAGTATGTGCATCCCTCATCCCCCCACTTCCATGCCGTGTGCATGGTGATCCAAGCGTGGAGGAGCTGCTCCTTGGGGCTGAGCCAGGCTTGTTCTCTTAAGGAAGCAGCTCACAATCACAATGTGCATCCATAACTGTGAATGCAGGTGGTCAGCAGCAGAGCTCTGTGTCAGATTCAAAGTGTGGACAGAAATGGGATGGGCTGTTTGTTCTGCCTGCACAGATGTTCTGCAGTTAGCTCCTTTGAATGTGTTTTCATTTGAGGGCTTTGATTTCTAATTTTCACAGGTCTCATCCTCAATCCCCAGTGTTCCTTCCATCTTCCTAATAGCTAATTTAGTAAAAACCTTTTTCAGGTAGGTGCTAAGATGTAAACATGCATTGCAACTAGGAGTTGAGGGGTCTTTGTGGCAATAATTCCCTTCTCTTTCCTTCTTCTGTTACAATTGCTAGATGATTTACTTCCTAGAAATACCAAGTCTGGATTACTATATTGTCCTTGGGTGGTACCAGAGCTTCAGATTACCTTGGTGTGCATGTAGGTATTAAATATTGAAAGCTGTTTTCATGTTCTCACGTGATGGAGCTGTGGGTAAACAAGTCTTACTGAGCAGTTTGGGAGTCAGAGTCATGTACACACCGCTTTGCCTTAGGAAATCTGCCATTTAAGCCTTTGTCCTGATTGTCGATGGCTATAGTAAAAGGAGTGGTAGACAAGGAACCATGGCAGTGAGTGTTACTGAGAGGAAGAACCATTGTCCTGACATTGTGAAGGAAATCTGTTTAAGGTCATGAATAACTGAAAAGCTTACCAACTACTGTCACTAATCCTCATGAAACAATTTTCAATCTTCTTTTTTTTCCAACGGCATTCAAAAGCAAAAGTCCCTGATGTTGTATAGAGTCTTTGCTTTCAAGATTTGTTCCCATGTGTTCAATCTGGAGACAAACAAATATAAGCCCTTCTTATAAATGTAAGCATTAGAGAAACAAGAAAATACATTGAAGAAGTTTGAGGACAAATTAGCACTTTAAATCTACATAGAATTAATGTTGCCATGCTATGGAGTGTAATGTAAATGTGAAACCTGTGAAGGTGTTGCTAATATCTGGGAGAGTGTAGTTGTATGGTTTAAAAACCCCAACCAACCAACCAACCAAAAAAACTCCACTTCAGGGGGTCATGTTGTGCAAGTTTTATCTGTTTTGTAATTTCAAATGTGTATTGTTAAAGAGAGGAGATAGTCAGACCTTGTACATGTTTAGTCTTAGCTTTATTATGAGAAATTTGGAGATTTTTTTTGCACTTCCATATCAAGAATGGAAACACTTTTCCTCATTTGTATACTAAAGAAACATTTCAGAGCTAGTCTAGCTCTAAACAGTGTTAAAGAAAGAGCGAGCTAGATCTCTCTTAGCTTTAAATTTCCCTTTTATGATTTTTATGAATTCACAGAATATTGAATATTTATTTTTGCTACTGAGACACAAAAGGCAGAAGCCTGCAGGCTTGTTATGGTGTGGGTAGCCTATTGTGTTTCCATACCTGATGTAATTTTATTTAAAAATTGAATTTTGCATTAGATTATCTCAAAAACATCATCATTTGTTGATGTGAAGAATTTTAAATTCTTCCCCTGTGAATGATGAATTATTCTTTCACAAGAGATCTAAATTATTTTAATTAATTACTTTAGGCTTTAAATCTTTAAATTTTAAATTAAGTTACAGGTGAGTTAAGCTGTTCCCTGAGGAGCTTTTACTATGTTAGCAGTGGAGAGGGATAATATTTGCTGCATAATTCTCTAATAGGCTGTTGTATCCTGCTCCGTTGAACAAGTCTGCTGTTTTGCTTTTGATTTCTGGTTTGTGTCCAGCATTTCAGGGATCAGCTTGGACAGTTAGAAGATATCACCAGAAACACATTTTCCTGTCTGCTGTGGAAGAGAAAGATTAGGACCCATTGAAATACATTGCTTTCTGAAGCTGCTGAGGACCACAGAAATTACATGTAAAACCAAACGAGGCACTGATAACTGGATGTATGAAATTTTGTAGAAAATGTGCAAAATACAGAGCCAGGTTTATTGGTGTTAATTTCATATCCTGATCTCAGTATGAATTCCATTTGCTTAAACTGTTTCTCATGTATGTATATAACTAGATACAATTACAAGAAGGTAACCTAATCGTTGGCTTGTGGGCTGTGAGGATTGAACCAATGCTCATTTTCCTCTTCTCGTGTATGATTACTTGTTGAAGATGTGATACATTTAGGTCATATTTGGCATGTGTTTAAACTGAGCCCGGGACTGATTTATGAAGAAGAGAAAGTAACAAACCTAAATTGTGTTTTCCCATGTGTGACTGTTGTAGCCAAGCTGCAATTTATTTTGTAGTGTCTTAAGTTACAATAAAAGATACATTCACAAAATAAAGTAGGGTAAAGAGTTCAGCCATTAAACTTTTTTTCCCTTTCCTTTCCTTTTTTTTTTTTTTTTTAAAGTTAGCTTTCATCATTGTGCCTTTAATTGTGTTAATTACTTGAAAGAATTTTTGGGAGGCTAGTTGAAGAACAAGAGGGAGGAGAAATTGCCTCTAGCAAAGACTTTTGTGAGAACATTCTTACAGTATCTTATGGGAGAGATATCACTAAAAGAGTCTCTTTTAAAATCCCCATCTTCATACTTTTTTTAATATGCAAGTATTTTTAGTTTTCTAATAATCTTCCAGAATACCAGATTTCTATGCCTGCAGCCAATGGGAGAGAGCAAAATTATCCTGTAATTAAATTTTTATCAAATATTTTAATTTTTTGTATCTTTTGAAAGTGGGATGCTAAGTTAGATGAGTTCAGTTGTTGAACTTGGTGTGCTCTCCCAGCATTCAGCGGTTCAAGTGCTGACTGCTCACATGGCAGGCCCAGGCTGGGTTTTCATTCTGGCTGTGTGGCTGTTGGCAAGTCTTTTTCCTGGGCAAACTGTGGCAGCTTGGTGTGCACAGCACCATGTAGGGGTATGGACTCAGAACATGGCAGGAGCATAATGCCCCAGATGCCTTGAGATCAGAACATGTGTTCATGTTCTGCTTCTGAGTCCTTGTGTTGTGGAAAACCCCCTGGAGAACCAAAAACATCAGTGTCCTAGCCTGGAGCTTCTGCTTACCAGGGTGCAAGAGCTGAAATATTAACTGAAAAGCTCATGAAAAACTTCAGTGTGGGTAATTGCATGTGATTGGAACTTAACCATGATGTTGTGCAACTGATAAACTTCAGTTTTGTTGGGATGTTTTGGTGATTTTTTAAAGCATTTTTACTATCTGCTATTGTGAATTCCTCTGTTCAAACACCATTAGAAGTTAACTCGGAAAATGCTTAATTTTTTCACTACAAATGAGATAAGATTGTTTTGGCTATTACAAATTCAGTATTACTGGGCTATTAACAGAAATTGAGTTTGGGATGTAAAATACTGGAAACATTATTTGTGAAGCTGTTCAAAGTCAGTTCTAAGTAAATGGGAGCTTTTTATTGGCATCTTATGAAAAAAGAAAAGTATTTGTTTATTTAGTATGTAAAGAAAGTTGCATCCAACCTGATTTTTTTTTTTTTTTTTTTGCTCCATGCACAAGTGGTCCTAACACATTTTCAGACGGAGGCAGAAGGTAATCTCCAGGTAATAATATTCTATGCTATTTTAAGGAAGCATGCCCACTGATGGTTTTTAAAGCACAAAATAATGATGACATACCATGCAGAGGTCTTGCTTGCCTGAGGCAAATAGTCTGAATGCACTAGATGCAGACTTCTGTTTGCTGATGAAAGTGTTGAAGAGGTGCTTGGTTTTAATTTTGTTTGGTTGGGGGTTTTTGTGTTGGCTTTTTTAAAAGTCACAGTTATCTATTTTGCTATTAATTATATTGCTTCAATTAACAGCTGAAATATATTATACAGAGTAAGAAAAAAAGCATAAGGTCCCTTGGGAAAGAAAGTTTGATGCTCAGTTTTGGCAAAAGTTGATTCAGTTGATTGCTTGATAATGGCCAAAAGAACACCAGGCAGCTTGGATGAAATGTGCCAAGCCAGGGGCAAAGTAGATTTTCAAGCAAAGGAAAAGCCTCCTGACAGATTTTCTAGCGAGTAGGGAATTGGAGTGTTACCACTAAATTATTAGAGAAGCAGTTAATGAGGGAGGAAGGAGTCAGGGGAAACCCACACATTTCAGAAGGAAAAGGAAGAGGTGGATGTTACAGAAGGCAGATTGAAGAGGAGTCAGGGTGGAGTGTGTGCACACTTTAACAACAGTGAGGTTGTTAAAGACGCATTAAACAATTCCAGTTTGCATCCAGAGCGTTCCAGTGGTTCCAAAAGGTTTTTAGCTGTGTAGTGCTTTGAAAGCTAAGAACCATACATGCTCTTTTCATAACTTTGAATTGAAAACAACAGAAAGATGTAGTTCAGTGGACAAGCAGCTCCCCTTATGGACAGCGGTTCATGAACTTCATTTGTCTTCAGTGCATTCTGAATTGTGCACGCACAGTCTGACAGCCTTTCTTCAGCATCAGCATGTACCTGTCAAGTAAAGCTGGAAATACATAGTGTTTTTCATACTAATCTTCAGAGAACATATAATACATAAAGGAATGCCATGTAACTTTTTAAATTCAAAAGGAATATGAATAATATGCTAGAAGAACTACAGGGAAGAAGAACCTTTTAATTAAAAATACAGAAATCTTGGTAGTGTCTGAATGTGCAAATGACCAAGCATTAGCATGCTGCATTTACACTTATGCAGGAATTGGAAGTGCTTTCCTAGTTGGCAGGGACTTAAAAATATTTCATGTATTAGCTTTCTATTTTGTAGTGAATTGATTTCAGTTTTAGACTCATGATTTGCTGAGAGATTTAATACTTCATCTGAAATCTTTTATTGGCTCTTGTAACAATTCTTTCACTTAAAACTTTTGCAAAGCTTTTCCTTTGGCAAGAGAAGTTCTTGGTTATAGTGGGCTCTGATTAGTTTTATTCCTTTTTATTTTTGCCTTAGTTATTACATTCCTGCTTATCAATCTTCTGGTTCAAAAGAACTTTGTAGAAGTGGAGAAATGGGAGACAGCAAGAAAAACACAAATGTAATTTTTGTGGACAACAAATTAAAGCTGTACTGAAATGGAGGATTGTTATGGAAAATGTTGTTTGTGTCAGGCCATTGTGTCAATCACTGTGTCAATGACCCACATAGACATTAGAGTTCAGAAATAAACATTTTTTTTTCTTTTCTCATTTTAGTATCAATCCCATTTGTTCTGCATAGGATTAATACATAAGCTATATTTATTATTGCTGTATTATTGTTGTTTGAGTTTTAATTGCCTCTTTTGGGAAGAAAAAAATTTAAGGCAGAAAAGAAAATCTTTGCATCTACAAGAACATGATTAATACTTTTGTGAGCTTATTTTTTAATGATTCAGGAGAAACTTGTAGATAAACAGTTTTATTAACTGAAAATCTTTCTGGATATACTGCATAGAAAGCATGCAAGAGATCTTTTTGTTGGGGTTGGCTCTTAAGTGATGCAGTAGGATAGTTTTAGCAAGAGGCTTAAGGCTCATTGTGTTGAGTGCAAGAAGCAGAGTTGGCCAGAGAGATCTTAAATTGTGGTTTCACAAGCAGCTGAGTTGGTCTGCTGGCCATTGCTACTAGAAGGGAGAGGTGATGCTCATTCCTTCCCTGCTTTTGCCTGTCCCTCCTGTGCTTTGGCTGTGTATGATGTTGGTCTGACCTTTCTGTGAACTGCTGTAACTCCCTAATCCAGGAGAAGGAAAAAAACCACGTGTTTTCTTCATTTTGGGTGTGTTTTCTGTTTGATCTAATTCACTGATGGAGGTGTTTTATTGTGCACTCTCAGTGCATGATATTTAGGTTCCTTATGGAAGCTGCCTTGTTCTGGAGAAGTGACTACTTCCCTTCGTGCTGGCAGTTTGGAAGGACACTCTTGCCTCTGCATCTGAAGTAGCAGCTGAGCTTCTAAACTCTGCAGCACCACCTGAGGTTCCTCCAACTCTCTGCTGGTTTCTTTTAGCTGAAATGAAAAAAGCTTAAACAGTTCTCTGTTTCTGTCCTTGATTCCAAAATGTGGGTGAATGGCCTTGCACATTGTAGTTGTCCTTCTTTGCTGTTAACTGCACATTGGTTTCGTTTATGATGTAGTTCTGCAAGCAGCCAATGAGGAGAACTTCTAAATAATGAGCTCAGGTTTCTGTCTAGATGTTCTCTATTTACCCTCTCAGTCAATGATTGAGACAGTAGGGGAGCTCAACTGTTGGCATCTGGCAGGAGCAATCCTTCTCTATTTCATGATCATTTCATGTTAATGTAGAGATCAGTGTAGGAAAGGATGTGTCTGTCTTTCACAGGCTGTCTAGCCTTCTGAGGTGAGTAGGTGTCAAGTATGCCTTGAATATTTTAGCAACTGGTTTTATCTTGGCCATTAAAAGAGAAGATTACAGATCTATTTTCTTTTTAAGGATAGCTGAGGTCACACTCAGTCACCTCTATATGTTTTCTGAAATTTAATTTGTCTTAGGAACGGAATACTTTTCAATGCTCTTTTAAAAATACCTTGTCTGGAGAATCTCAGATAAACTGAGATGAGAATGGCTGCCCTCCCAGACAGGGTAGGTGGGGTGCTTAAAATCTTCCAGCTGTTTGTTAGATACTTAACTTTCTGCTCTGAAACTGCTGTACCATCTGTCTAGCTAAAAAAGGTGCACTGAGCAAGAAGTATCTTTCCAATTCAGATGAGTCTGCTGCATCCTGTGAGATAATCAAGCCACAGATGATTATGGGAACAGTGAATTTTAACTTTTATAGGAATAGCTTCATAGAAAGCATGAAAGATGAAATTTGAATGAATTCCTCTTCTGGGTATCTCAAAGGAGCAACAGTGCACCATCCTAGGTTTAAAGTTACATTTCTGTCTATGTGAGTTTATTTGTTATTCATCTTATGTGTTGATAATAGACTTTGTTTCTTCTGTTCAATATGCCATTTTACTTAAATTACTGGTGTTATCCATCCATTATTTTATACTATCTATTACAAATGCCTAATATTTGGTGAATAAAGGAGTTTTTTCCAGAAATTTCTGAAGAGATCTTAAAGGTGCAGCAGGAGGACAGGGTAATTTTTATCGATTTCAAGTGATCAAGATGCTTAAAAGATGAGCTCTATGGTACAATTCAACGAACATGAAATGAATATAGAGTAAAAGACCTCCGACAAGAAAAAAATGAAAGAAATTTCTTAGTCCCTAGTGCCATCTGCAGGATTACTACTGGAACAGACAGGGAGAGCAGAGGAATAGAAATTTGAGTGACAGTTTGCAGTGTTTTGTAAGAAAAGAAGAAAGTGTCACCTCCAACAAAACCTGAAGAAACACAATTTCTTTGTCATGCTGAGTTACATAACAATGTATGTGTCAATTCGTTTTCAGCAGCATTAGGTTTGGTGGGAAGACACCGTGTCATGAGGCTTCTCCACACATTTTGTTTTCTGCTTCTGCAGTAGCAGGTGGCTGAACCAGGCTTTCTTTCTTCACACTTCTTGAGAGAAACATCAGTCATGTAAAAACACACATCCATTAGGAACCATTTTTGGGATGACTGGCTCTTTGGCCTTGCTTCCTTTTTGAAAGCTGTCTCTTCAGAGAGGAGTGGTGGATCCTAAATATTTTCCTGATATTCCTTCCATCGGCATTTGTGTAAAGGTGCAAAACAGAAATAAAGATGTAAATCTGCATCTCCCCTGCTAGGTCTCTGGTATTGGGGAATTCTTTTCTCTACAGACCGGTAGGCAAGCTGACTGCAGATGTGTGGCTTGGCAGTAGGCAAATGATGTATACCTGAAAGGACAGGATATAAATAACACCAAGAAGAATCAAAGTTGTGGTTTTGGGAAAGAGGGAATGCAAACTGAAGCCAAATGTGGGTAAGATGGAGGTGATAATGGTGATGGTATCTGGAAAATTGTTAAGCCCTACAAAGTTGCCGTGTGTTTGGCATGTGGCTTTGTTGGGAGCGTCCCCATCTGCTCTACAAGAGCTTAGCATTCACAAAGAGTGTTTTCTCTTGCCTCTCGCTGACAGAAAACTCTCCCTTGTCAGAGGCTGACCTGACCTCAATTACTTATCTATTCATCACTTTTCTCCTGACTATTGTAATGTGATACTCCTGGGCACAAAGCCGGCAGTTCTTCTGGAGCACCAGCTGGTTTAGGGTCTTGTGTGTCATGCCGACAGCACTGGCTGCCTTAGGTTGAATCTTATCTTTCTTTCTCTGCTGACTTTCTGCAGCACACCAAGCTAAGGTGTCTGTTGTTAATCTTCAGAGTGCTTGCTGTTTGGAGTTCGGTGTGTGTAAAAGGCTGCAGGAAGCTGCAGAGGGAAAGCTGAGGCTGCTTGCAGTGCTTTCTTGCATACTGGAGCCCTTTGGAGTGAGTTGTACATAGCAGAACGTTCCCCAGGACTGGTCTCACCAGAGAGGTAGGTCCCTTTGGGCCTAAGGACTTCTTAAGCTTTCATTGGCACTTTTCTGGTAGATAACTGTTGTACACTGAAAATGAATCATGTAGATTTTTGGAGTATCATGGACTTGGGAACAAAAGCTTCAAGCCTATGTGTTTACATTCCTGTCAGGAGTTAGTTTTTACTATGTCAATGTCTGTATCAAAGCTTGTGCTGTGGACAGCCCTTCTAATGAGCATGGGGAACGAATGCTTCAGAAAACACCTCCTGTGCCATCCTGTGCTATGTAAGTTCAATGGGTGCTTCTTTGAGGAGCTATGCAGGAGGGAGATGAATGATGCATGCCAACAGTGTTTGAGGTCTGCAGGCATCACTACTGAATCTTAAGTTCAGTAGTCACTTCATTTGTATGAGTGGATCTTTTTGGATCAGTGTAGGGAAGTGGATGTGGGAGGGAAATACCAGAGGTCCACTGAAGACTTTGCTGCCACACAAGTTGAGACATAAGTGAGGCAAAAAGGGTTGATCTTGTGAGAACTTAAAATGAGGGATTCTCTTAATCTTTCTCTTAGAAAAAGAAAGTAGATTTTTTTCCCAGATACTTGCACCACCACAGAAGAGACACCAAGACTTGCATAACCAAAGCTGGGTCAGTAAAGTGGTTTCAGCGCTGAAGGAGTGTCTTTACTCATGAGGCTCTTCTGATGATGAAAGTCAGACAGAAGCACTGTAGCAGGACCAGGAAGGAGGCAAGACCTTACTTTGTAAGGACTTTCTTCTGAAGTAAGCTTTTTCTTGTTTAGAGGAAAGAAAAAAGCTGTAGCAGAACTGCATGTGCATATTAGTGAAAAATTATGCTTCTCTGGCATGATTAAAGCCAGTGACATTTTAAAAAATCCATGCAGTAGGGTCCTTTTGTAGCAATTTAAGTAGTATTATGTTTTATAATTCAAAGAATTTTGCAGTTCTGCATAAATTCTTTTGCTTGAACCAGACTAAAAATGAAGTCCTGAAGTGAATTACTGCTCCTACAAGCCACCAGAGGAAAGTAAACAAATAGAAATCCTAGCTGTATTGTACGTGCAGTCTTTGTATATAATGTGTATTGAAGAAGTAGACTTCTGGCTTTGAGTTCTCCAAGGAATGCTGTGTGTTTTTATTTTGCCCTTTTTAAAAATACAGAATAAAACATGATAAAATGTGGAAGTGAACTTCTGATGCAGATTGAGCATTATCACAAAGAAAGGCATGTAGAAATGGTGCTGATGCTAAATGGACAAATTACAGGAATGTTGCCATTGGGCACTTTGGCATTCTTCATTTGAGAGGCAGAAATCTGCTTATATGAGAGCATGTGTGATGAGATGGTTCTCCATGGAAGCACAACTCCACTTCTTGTGTTTGTATATTTTAATCTGCAAGATAATGCTGACTCTCATGGTCACTTGTGTCCTGTTTGTTTTGATTCCATCTTTGTTTAGACTATTACTGGTGTTTAGAGAGCACACAGGGATGAAGAGCAGTCTCAAACAGCAGGTTGTAGTATGTGACATCTGTTCTGCTTCATTATGGGAAGAAAAGTCCTTTTGAATATTTTAAAAGTCCAAAAGAATTCAGTATTTATTTGTTGTTGCTTATTAGATCTAAGTAGAAATCATAAATGGTTTGAGATCAGTAGAGCAGTTTGGGCATAGCAGAAGGATATGTTTAAGGATATGTGTGATGTTCTTTACTGTTCTGTAGCTTTATGTATGTATATAAGCTCAGTCTCAATTTATTTCCAAAGGCTTGTGGAGAAGAGAATAATTCCATTAGGCAAGTTCTTGTAATGAAAACAGATGTACTTTTGGCCTAAGTTCTCCTCTAATTTGAATGATTTTCTTTGAAAGAATTTGCCTATGAATGTGCCTGTGTGTGTACGGAAAAGGGAGATTAGGATGAATGTAAAAGCAGATGCCAAAGTTGATCCTTGATTAGAAGAGTTTCCTCTCAATTTTAAGTGATGTAATTAGTCCTTCACACTGACAAGATGGGGAAGGTTTTCAGTGCAGCCTGCAAGAGTGCAGCAGTGAGTTAGTGTTCACAATGGGAATGGTGTAGTCAAATCCTCACACGTTGTGCTGAATGTCTGTCACATCATGTCACTTATTAAGGGATGAACCTACTGGGCAAACTGCGAGAATTTCAGAAGGTTGCTCTAGACATTATTAGCACCAATAATTAGTTTTGTAAGTGAGCTATACATGTATAGTCATTACTTGTTCTGTGCTGTGCTTGGATTGTAATGAAAGAAGTGACATTTTAAAAAATCCATGCAGTAGGATCCTTTTGTAGCAACTTAAATAGTCAACATTTTGATACTTTTCTTCTAAAGCAAGAGCATAGAAGGAGATAAAAGATTTTTCTC
The DNA here is from genome assembly GCF_028551555.1 of Melozone crissalis. NCBI lineage: Eukaryota > Metazoa > Chordata > Aves > Passeriformes > Passerellidae > Melozone > Melozone crissalis. Next base: position 52,256,644 of record NW_026535805.1, read on the forward strand.
TTCAACTCTGGTAAGATAATTTGACAAAAAAGGAATTATTCTTTCTTTCATAGCTATGAAAGAGACTACCTGGACTGAGTTCAGGGTTTTAGTTTCATCTCCTAGCTTCTTTGTGGCTTTACTCCACTCTTTGTCTTTTCTTGTAAAAGAAAGAACTAGTTAAGTGAAGTGCCTTTTTTATTGCCTTTTTCTATGTTTTTTAATCGTTGTTTTAACTCTATTCATGTCTGTGGGAATCCTGCTAGTAGTGAATGTCCTAAAATTGAATTTGTTTTTCTAGTGGAGAGGCACTCTCCTGACACACAGCTTTCACTCAGCCAAAGAGAGAAGCACCAGCTGATAAAAGTGGAAGATTGCTCTGTGGCCTTGGAGCCAGAGAGACAGGGGGCTTTGCCTGTGTGGATTCCTAGTTAAAATGTAAATTGAGCCACTCTCATTTCCTCTTACTTTCTCTTGTACCCTCAAAGAGACCCTGTATTCAGAATTGTGGCCTGATGGGATGAGGTTTTGATGGATTTTTGTAAAAAGAGATACTTCTTTTGCAGACAAAGAACCAACTCCCTTAAAAAACTTTTCACTCCTCACTTTTTTTTCTCTCCTCCCATTCTTTTTTCTCCTTTTTCTGCAGCACCTTCTGCTGTTCAACATGTTGCATATTGTTCAAAAGTTTCTGCAACAGCGTTCCAAAATGAAAAAATGAAGACCTCTGACCAGGAGCAGAGGAGATTTTTCCTGGTTGTGGACTACTGAGCTCACCTTGGAGCCTCCAAAGACATGTGTGGATTCATATAGAATAAAATACTTACAAAATGGACATTTGAATCTGGTAGATTTGAAGGATGCTTTAATGGAAAAAAAAAGTCTGTTCTCTTTAAGTAAGTGGAACTTTCCAAGCTGTCATGAAATTAATTTCAGTTTTCATTTGGGTGCAGGTTGTAGGAGTATCTCACTTGAAATGATAATCTACACTTACAAAAACAGTGTCATTTTCCCACCAATTCAACAAAGTAAATTTAAATCCTACATGAGAAGAGGTAGGCAGATGTTAAACAGTCTCCCAGTGGTGCTTACAGTGGAAATTCTGTTAATTCCTTCCATGGTTTTAGCATATATTTAGCTAAATAAATTTAGCATATATTTAGCTAAATATTTAGCTAAATAATAATTTAGCTGTACAATGTTTGTGGGTTTTTTTAGGACCAGGAAAGCAAAACTGCTTGCTTAATTTTCAGATTTTTGCCATTGTATTGCCAGGGGTAGTTTACTGTAACTGTATTTTATCTCAACACATGGGATTGAGTCTTAAAACCAGAATTGTTTGTAAAGGGTGTGCAGTGAGGTTACTGCTCATAAGATGAGCTGTGAACACTGAATAATGTGCATTCATCTAGCCCAAAGCAAATGCAAAATAATGCAATGTAGCTTGACCTTTTCTCATTGCAGGTTAACCTGAGTCTAATTAGCCTAGGTTTGCCTCAGGCTAAAAGTGGACGGGAATCACAGCTTGGCTGAGTAATAACTTTTTAACTCTTTGTAACTTGCTTTTGTGTTTACATCCTGTGCTGCTGGGGGGAGGCAAGGAACTGGAGGTAGAACAAAGGAGGACAAACCAAAAGTGCTTGTGGCAGCAGTGCTAGTCACCTGCTGGAAATTTAAGCTGAAGTTCAGCACTAAACATCTGCTCGGTGTTGTGCAATGGCTTCAGCAACTTATAGTCCAAACGGTTTTAGGAACAATCCCCAAAATAAAAAGGGATCAGTAACTTAGTACCAACACCATGAGGACTCTTTTTTCTTTTTTCCCCTTTTGACATTGGGAGAAAATGAAGCTGAATTGTAGATGTGCAGGGTCAAAACTTATACTAGTGTGTAAAGTGAAGTTCTTGAGTTTTAATTTTGTGGTTTGGGTGAGCTACATCTTAAATATCACATCTATTTCTTTAAACTTGTGTAATTTTTATTAGCCATTTTGAAAGTGATTTCAGTTCACAAGTCTGTTTCCTTCACTGATTCCAAATAAGGTCACTGAATTGGGGATTCAGTACTCAGGACTTAACGTTTAGAACAAAGAAATATCCAGTTTTGAGACACTTGTTTTTTCTGCACTCTGTAAATTCATAGATTTGTTAACTTGCTCTGAAAGTACTCTGGATAGGCTTAAGAAGTAAACTGTCAGTTTGTATGCTGAAGTAGTTGTTGTGGCAATGCACTTTTGGAACTTTCACTTTCAAAATGTGAGTAGCAGCTTCTTTTCTTTTTTTTTTCTATTTTGCATGGCATGTGCTTTCCTTACTGTGTGTTCTGCAGTGAAAGGTCACTGCAGCTTGAGATACCAGTTGGAAAATTTGTAGCTTATACTGTCAAGTCACATGCAGAAGTTCATGCAAATTTTTGAAGTTCATTTTTTCACCACTGTAGTTGAAAAGCAGGAATTTCACTACCTTGTTTCAATTAATGTGTAATGTAATGAAACTAAGAATTATACAGCTACATTCTAAATTTCCAAAATGACATGTAGCTAGCATGAAATTTGGTTTCACAAGTTAATAAAAAATTCCTTGTGTGAAGCTTTAAACCCCACACTTGCAAATAACTTAGTTTAGCTAGTGGTGGTACGTGCCAGGTAGTCTCAGTATGTTTATGCCTTTATTTTGAGTGTGGCTCAAAATCTCCAACACTTCTAGTTTTTGTAGCTAGAAATAAATATACCAAGTAAACTGCTTTCAAATGGGAATGGATTTATGCCATAGCTTTTCATGCAACCATGACAAAGTGAAAAGCAAGGTAAGAAAGTCTTCATTGGTAACTGGACGTCAAAACTATGTTAGCAAGTTAGCCATGAATGATTTGAAAATTCTTGGTATCTCTGGACCTAAAAAATATTTCATAATGTGATATGAATGATTTAATGATACACTTGCTATGTGCAGTATCCCTGGGGAATTACTGAAAAGATTCAGAAAAACATTCTAGCTTTACTGTGAAGTAAAAGTAGTTTTTGGGGTTTTTTTTCTTGTTAATATTATGGCCAGAATCCCATCCAAGTTCTCCTGTTCCTTGACTTTGCTTTGAAAACATAGTTTTGGTCTGGAAAATAACCAGTTTTACTCTGAAGAAACATGTTTCTGTAAAAATGTAGGTGAAGTCTGAACTACAGAACACTTGTAGTTTTGTTGCAGTTTTTTTACCTTTTAACTCAAAAACCCCCAGCCTTCTGTTTTCATCTGAAACAGCTTTACTTGAAAGTATTTTCAACACCTCTTGAGACTCATGTAGGGTCTATAGCTGAGAAAAAGCAATGTAAGCCCATTCACAGAATAATAGAATCAACTAGGTTGGAAAATACCTTTGAGATTGAGTCCAACCGGTCCCCATGTGAACTAGACCATGGCACTGAATGCCACATACAATCTTTTCAACACTGCCAGGGACAGTCACTCCATCACCTCCTTGGGCAGCCCATTCCAATGCCAAATCACTCTTCCTGTGAAGAACTTCTTCCTGATATCCAACTTAAACCTCCCCTGGCACAGCTTAAGGCTGTCTCATCTTGTCTTGTCACTTGCTGCTTGGGAGAAGAGACCAGCCCCAGCTGGCTACACCTTCCTTTCAGGTGCTTGTAGAGAGTGATAAGGTCCCCCCTGAAACCTCCTTTTCTCCAGGTTCAACAGCCCCAAGCTCCCTCAGCTGCTCCTCACAGGACTCACAGAACTGCTTCCTCCTGGATTTCAGAGGGGCTATTCTGCTCTCCATCCCCATCTACCAGCTCAGGAGGCCAATTGTCCTGAGGAGGACCTGGCTTATTGTTGAAAACTGATGCAAATAAGGTGTTATGTACCTCAGCCTTTCCTTGATAACTACACTTCCCACTGTATCCAATAAAGAATGGAAGTTTTCCTTACCCCTCCTTTTGCTATAAATGTATTCATAAAAACATTTTTATTACGCTTTACAGAAGTGGCCAGTTTAAGTTCTAATTGAGCTTTTGCCTCTCTGTTGCATTCATTGATACTTCCAATAATGATTTTTAGCCAAATTCTGCTCATTGTTTTTTACATTGGGAAAAATTTCTGTTGCACTTAGCAGCTGACATAGCAGTGTACAGTACATCTAGTAATAAAAAGTATTTTGCCCTTGGCCTAGGAGATAGAAGGATCAGCCTATCCATTGCTTAAATGAAAAACTAACTTATTCAAAGCTCCCACTCCCCACATAAAACTAACACACAAGACAGTGAGCATGCTTTGCTGGCAGTAGAATTTCGATGGGGATGGGTTTTTTAGTAGGAGCCTCCATAGTGCTGGTGCTTTATCTACACACAGCAGTTGATTGGCATAACTATAGCAAACAGCTATTTTGGAGTAGGATGTAGACTCTCTTACAGAATAAAAGTGGTTTTATTCTAGACATATTCTGGTCCTTTCTGAACAGACTAATTATTTAAAACTGCTCTCTTAAGTGGTGTTTGCCTATAGCTGCAGATGTGAGTAGTTTAAAGACCTGTAGCTGTGGTCCCCAAAGCAGCATCTTGTGAGCATCTTGCCTTTGTGGTTCTTTGCAGGCCCTGGGAAAGGAAAAGTCAAAACTGATGCTGCCACTGCTATACTGATATGGAGAGCAAGTTACTGTGATAACACTTTGCAGGCCAGCTTGCTGAACATTTTTCATGGGTCAGCAAATGTTTTCTATCACTGTTCTTTAGCTCTTGGTGATAAACTTCATATTTCAATTTACTCCATTTTCTTGTAAGAGAAAACAGTTGTCATTTTTTCACTTGTTGCCTGATGATACTCAGGATGTGGTATGTAGTTCCCTATGCCTAACTGAATTAATCCTTTCTGTATATCTTCCAATATAAGAAGCTCTGATGAATAGAAAATTCTGCAAATAGGGTTCAGGAGGAAAGCAAAGAAAGCCAGTGGAACGTCAGCTGTGCCTATGTGTAATTGGCATTTTTGTCCCCTTGGAAAAAAAATCTCATTGCCTGATTCCTTAGTGTGGATGGTGACATCCCATGTTACCAGTAGGGCTTAGGAACACTTACTTGCTGCCCACCACTAACATTTTAATTACTTTGCACAGAAATGGAATTGCTGATCACTGATCTGCAGTGGCTCGTAACATTAGCCAATATCCTTGGATATTCATAACCCTTGGCTATAAAAGGCACTTTCCTAGAGGCAGGAAAGAGATTTAGGTTGTCTTGGGAAAGATCTAATTTGAGTTGCTGTATGCTTTACTGCATGTTATTTACAAGAACAGTGTCCTGTTGATGTGTAATTAAATAAGTCTTCCTCTCCCTTTCTCTCTATCTTTACCATTCAGGAAAATCAGGTGTGATTTTTTTTTTTTTTTTTTTTGTTTAAAAATAAAAGTAGTAAGATACATGGCTGGACCTTCAACATTCAGGAGTTGCTGATGTTGTGCTTGTAGTCTTGTACATGTTCTTGGAATAGTCATGCTACCCTCTTAGATGAAATAATAGAATGCAACAAATGGTTTTGGTATTCTTTTTAGCTGCAGACTAACAACAGGATTGTAGCAGATTCCCAAGAACAAGACAGTATACCAGAAGCCCTTGCTGTTTGAGGAAAGAGCTCATTTTCTTTCATTAATGGTACTCTATCCTTCAGCTATATCAGTCCTGCAAAGAAGTACAACGACACAGGCTTCATCACTCTTTTAGAGTTACTGGATGCAGCTACTGTCTCTGCAAAACTGGGAGGAAATACAAGGTTAGCAGGGGAGTATTTGTTCCTGTCTCTGCTCATCTCATAAGTTACAGTGAAAACTTCCTTAAAAAGAGAGGATTTGAAGAGACTTGTCACAAGCACTTCAGCCTAAAACTGGAAAGCTAGTATCACTATAAACCATTTTTCTTGTGAAATTGATAGAAGACCATTGACTTAAAGGAAGAACTAAACTCCCAAGATGAGTTATTTTTGCATTAGCATGCTGTATATTCTGTATATTTACTACAGTGGTTTCAATAACAGAATATAGGGCAAGAGTAAAATTCTATTCTAAGTGTTTATGTTCATGGCTACTAATATATTTCAATATAACAAGCACAGTCTATGTAGATATTAAAATACTACATAATTTCTATATGATGAAAAAGGGAAATTATGTAAAAAGGAGTTTGTGCTATTTTATAAATTGTTCAATTGAAGTAATTTAAGTTATCAGAATCTGACATTTTGATGACTCTGGATATACCTGGAATTACATATTATATACGTTACTTGTCATGCCATCTCATTTTTGATATCCTTCTCTGCTTCAGAGTGAACTCAAAGTGTTACAAATTCCAAAGTCTTTGTTTTTATGATTTTTGAAGATGTGTGTGGTAAATTTCATGCAGCATTATTGACTGACAAAAAAGAATTGACATGTTCCATATTTAGATATTGTCATATAAATGCTGTCATATGCTTCTTACATTATTTTAAAGAAAGAATATTTTAAAATGTCGTGGTTCTGGTGCTGCTGGAAGTATTATAGATCTGATAAGATTGGAACACCAGTTCTACAAACAAATCATTGTGACTCATGGTATTTACAAATATAGGTTAAAGATAGTGGGATATTTTGCTTATCTTAATATGAAGTCTTGGAAAGAGAGCTTGTCCTAATGCATGGAAATGCACTGTAACTCTGGTCAAGGGCAGTATATTTTAGTGAATTTTATGTTGACATTAGCAGATGTAACACACCAGGAATTAACATGTCCTCTCTTTTGTTGCCTGGAAGAAGCATTTACATTAAATCAGGACATTGTCATTTGAGTCTCTAGATGGCATTAGAAATTTCCTGTTAACAAAGGCACCCAATTTCTGTCTAATATGAAGGATGAATATACTGTTTTTATTCTTTTGATAAAAGATAGGCTCTGTGGTGTCAGTTAAAAGAAGGTCAATAAGGGGACCTAATTAAACTTTACTTGTGGAGAGTTTGCACCAGGATTGACATTTCCTATACACAGTCTATTAACATTTGCAAATTCTTATTTTTAGATGGCTGACTTACCTATAGCTGTCAGATGCACCCTTGATAGTTGAATTTTCATTTGCAGTCATTAAGTCTAGAGCAAGAATCTGATTACTTAAAGACTACACACTTTAATTTGATCCCAAGTTCTGCTCAGTGAATATAACTGGTAACCACTGTTGTCCTTAAATTTAGTTAGCATTTAGTATTGTTCCAGACAGTACTATAATGTTACAGTGCCCTCAGAAGTTACTTTGCTTTCAAAGCAATGGGTGATTCTTTACGTATTTGTGGTGGTTGGGAACGTGAAATATTTTTCTTTAAGGACATCATTCTCTGCATATTTGCTCTGTGTAAGTTAATGTAACCATATAGTCTTCTCTGTGATATAACAGACTGTCAGTAAATTGAAGTTTGTTCGCTGTCCAAGATGGGCAAAACTGTGGTTCTCTCTAAAAATGTTATTGTATTGAAAAGTGTCACCATGGTGCTATCATTCTGTTCTGTAGCTCTACTCAGCAGAAGTCAATTTCTGTAGTGAGGATGCAAAAGTATGCAAACCACACCATGGGCCTGAAGGATCATTTGATTTTTATCTTTTCATTGTCTTGCTCCAGTCCTGAAAGAGTAGCAGACCTGACTAGTAACTGATTTCAAGGTTTCAGGGGTTGAGGTTTGGTTGGGTTTTTTTTTTTCCTTGTGGCTTGCTACGAAAAGCCCGATCCTCAGTGTTTTATTATGTGGTGAAAGAGGAAGTAAGCTGGGGAGCTTGTCAAAATTTAGGAGGTACTGGCTGGCCTCTGGTCTGCTGACACAACAAAGCTTTTGTAAATTTGCTTTGGGAGTGGAGACCATTTGGAGTGAATGTGTGTGCAAAGACCCAGGTTTGTTCTTTGAATCTGTAAATTTTGGGAAAGTTAAGGAGGACGGTAATTGTGAAATCTGGAATAAAGTTTGCAGTGGTGTTACCAGCCTCTCATTAAAGTTGCAGTAAGGTACTTTTAAGACTATTAGGGTTGAACTGAAAGCTTACCTTGCTGGTTATACAGAAAAGTCAGGCTAAGCCTCAATATAGAGTGAATAGCCTTTTTTTAAATCTCTGGTTTTTACAGGTGTATCTAAAGAAATATCTGGGTCATAGAAACAGTTAGCTGTGTGTGTTCTTGGGTGTTTTTACCTTTTGAGAGACAGAGTAATGTTTGTGGCAGAAGGCTGTTGATCCATACTTGTCTTTCCACATAAGCTCCTCTCCAGAGGCTCAGGTGTCAAGGAAGAATGTAGAGGGGGAGAAGTGCATATACAGACATTTTTGTGAATTGTATCTCGTGTTGGGTTGGACTGTTCATTGTGTCTGGATTTTTTTTTTACAGTTTCTACTTTCTTCAATGAAGTAAAAGAGTTTTCAGTTTCCTCACAGCAAGCTTGCACATCTCTGCAGAAGTTTGTCATGAAAGGAAGGACATTTATAATTCTTGCTTTTTTTCTAGAGGAATGAGTAGCCAAAATACAATAAAGCACAGAAACAGATACTGGGCTTTAGTGGAGAATTTAATATCTTCATTTTCTGCCTACTCTGTTTCTGATCACTCATACTTCACCACAAAATACAAATCACATTTCATTTTAGAAACCTCAGGATCTGCTGTGGCTGGCCTCATGGGCAGGAAGGAGATGTCTGAGCACAGACCTAGAGGCACTGAAAGGTTCTAGCATTCTAGCTGCCTACCTCCTAGTCTGGTGAGGAGAGAAAATGAAATCACTGAGTTTTTTTTTGGACTGGCATCTAACCATGCTAAAAAGCAGTATTTGCCAACCAGCAAAAGCAAAGTTGATAGGCAAAGAAAATTGTTCAGAGCCCTGTATGTTGCAATGGTAGTGGTACTGGGTTAGGGTTTTTTCTTAAAAGCTCTGTATAATTCCAGTGGCATGCTTCTTGGATATCTGTACATTTTTCATTTACATTTTGACATTTAAATTTACGATACTGTAATTTTGCAGCTCATCTTACATACGCTTTTTTCAATGGCAAATTGAAATCACAGATGAAGTGCGCTTGAGTACAGAAAAAAATGTTTAGTGGGATGGGGGGAAAAAAATGTTGTAGCACACAAACATATTCCTTGGCTGCAAGCTTGTATGTGCAAATTAGGCTCACTTATGAGAACGACCTTTTTCATTTTTTCTTGTGCTAACATATCCCAAGGAAAGTGCATATGGTTCCTCAAAGTATTAAAATGTATCCTGCTGCTGGCATGGGAGGGAGCACAGTTAGCATACTCAAGAACTTGCCAGCCAACTGCAGTAAAGATATAACTGGACTATTGGATTTGTGGTGAAAGCTTAGCAACTTTGCTGGAAGTTATTTGGCTATGGTCCAAAGTTAAGTTCTGTCCTTCAGATGAAAGGTAACACAGAACAAGAAAAGTTCTTTACCACTTTTGTCATGCTCTCTCTCTTTATTTTTAAAAAGTATATTAGTTTTAAAAGTCAAGTGTATGAGAAGTATTTTCTGCTGAAGTATTTGCCCTGATGTTTGTGTTCTACAAGAAACATAGTAATTAGATATATACACATTAGAGCTAATAAACAGCACTATTGCAAGAAGTGTAGCACTAAGAAAATTTTACGTGAATGCACAATATTGTTTTGATCAAGGATGGCCAAATAGAAGACTAGAACAGGCTGGCACCCATCATAAATATAAAATTTTGATCATGCAATCAATGTTTTTTTCCCAGACTGAACTTATGTATAGAGGTTTTCATTCATCATATCAAACAGAAATTCAATCAAATGATTTTATGTGTAAGCAGCACAAAATGGCTGTTGATGAAATCTTACAAAAGGATGTAGAAATTGAAGCAGGAATTTCGAGGCTGTCTGGTTGTGCTGAGATGGTAGATCTCTCAAATTCATTCATGCTTACTTACAGGAACATTTGTAGTTGCATGTCATAAGCAGAATGTCGTTAGCATCATTGTGATTGATCAAGTTACAGCACATCAGGCAATGTGGATATTGGATTTTGTCTTCTTTTCCATGGTCTCTTGTGAACTAAGTGAGGTCAGGCATAGTTGGTGTTTAGCTAAAGGGACAGCTGGAAAACTGGTGGAGGAAAAACTGATTTTAACAGGTAACTTGTTAACTTGTTTCTGCAAGTCAGCACTTTATTGATATTGACAAAGTATCCTTTGGGAAAAACTGCTTCATAGTACCTGATAAATTTGGGATGGAAGTTTAAAAAAGATACTGAAATCTGACATTTGAGTATTTTTTTCCTCAGATGAGATGTAGCACTGCCAGATCTGTGCTGTAGTTAGAGATTTTTTTGAACACTTCTGGTTTTTCAGAGGGTGGTGGTGATTTATTTATTATTTATTTTAAGGTTCTGCTTTAATATTTTGAGAGTATTGCAAGAGGCAGTCATGAAGAGTATTTGTACTTCATTACAGAAGTGACTTATATAACTGGAAAACCCAAAGATAAAATAATGGAACACTGGAAATCATTGTCTCTTTTTTCCCATAATTGCATTTGCTCATTTTTTTTTCTTGAAATGTCAGTACACCCAGGAGAAAAACAAGCCTGGGAATTTTCATAGTTTCAAGTGAGTTATAGCTTTAGATGAGTGCCTTTTGTCATTGACAATAATAACAGTGTACTTTTGATATAACTAAAGAATATGTAAAATACATACAGAATTACTTTCAGAAGATTTGTTTTCTTTTGTTGGTAGGGTGTTTTTTGGTTTGGATAATGTTATATTGCATGACTGAAAGCAGCATTTTGTTAATCTTCATTCCAGAAAAATTAGAAATCTTTTAAGATTTAAGATTCTAAGAGTTAAGATTATTAATACTAAGTATAAAGATGCTTTTAGGTCTTTAAAGAAGAAATAGGTACTCTTTAAAATAAGATGGACTTCCTGTAGCAATTTGAGTTGACATTTTTCATGTAACAAATTCTATAATCTTTTAAGATTTGTTTAGGCTACTGCTGAAAATGCAGGTCTTATTCTGAGTTACTATCTGCAGAAGCTATTACTGTTGTGAACTGCATGGCAAGATGTGTGCCAGGTCAGAGTAAAATACCTGGGTAATCTATGTAATAATAAAAAAACACACATGTAAACTAATTTTAAAAAAAATTAGTTATCTTCGTGCATGTCTTGGATTTCTCTCTCCTCACTTCCATTGCACTTTGTCTCAGCAAATGAATAATATCAGTGCTGTATTCCTTTGTCAGAGCCTGCCAGTTTGTTTTTATTTGTTTCTTTATCTCTTGGAGGCAGGATCAGATCTGGGACTTAAATTCCCTTCCTTGTGACTCTTGATTCTGGGGCAGTTTTGCTTCTGACTGTTTCACTTTGGGCCTCTCTAGTTTTCCTTAGGTGGTGGACCTTGGAAAATCTGTATTTTCAGATTACCTAAAGAAAATTCTTCTATTTTCACCTCTCCTATTGCAGTGGTTACTTGGAGGTTTTTCCAAGGCTGCCTGATTTGTATAGTGAATAACTGTTTTCCTTGTACTGTAGGTAGCTGAAGTGGTGGATTTGCTTCTTCGAAGCAAATTTACAAAGGATGGCGTAGCATCCATTTTTCATTTTTCTTTTCACTCATGCTTCTACTCCAAGAGTGACATTTCAGTAAGGTGTTCTCTTTTTGCAGTTCTAGAGTGGCTCTTTTTACGCCTCTGTTAGCAGTGCTGCCTTCTACTTGTTTGCCATGCTGTCAAAATCCTTGGGAGTTGTGGGGAGAAATTAGGTTCCTGCTTCACATTCCAGCACTACTTCCTCTTGCCAGTTTTTTCTCATGTGCTCCAGATATTCATACAGACTTTAGTTTCTTAACTTGCCTTCCAGACTCTGGCACCAGGCAGTCTTGGAAAAACTGGGGTGGTCAGTGCCATCAACACCTTTCCCAAATAACTCTGTGACTTCAGTACAGCAGCTCCTACTCTTGCTTTGTGTTGGTGTTCTGTCTTAGAATCTTTTTGTATTATATCCAATGCAAATAAATCAGTTGGTGTGAGGGCTGAGTTTTCTCGTGTTACAGGTAAAGTCTGCAGTCCTTTTCAGTGATAAAAACATGGTTTTGCCTTTCACTCCCCACCCCGTTCTGAATTTAGTGCTGTTCCATAAACTTGCGAAACTGAAGTTCAGGTCCTGTACTCAGTGCTTGTTCTGCACTGCCATCCCTTTTGAAAGGGACTGTGTTAAATTGTAACTTGATTTATTTGGAGTACTGGTTAAAAGTTTTACTCTACCTGTGTACTTTCAACTTTCTTTGTAGCTTTCCAGCTTCTTTCTTGCCCTTCTTGAACAGAGGGGTGATGCTTTCTTCCAGTCCTTGGGAACCTCCCTTGGTTACAATGACTTTTTAAAGATCATGGAGTGGCCTGGCAATAATGTTAGGTAGTTTCTTCAGCACTTGTGGGTGCACATCTGACTTGTTTAAAAGTTCCCTAACATTACCCTCATTCACTGCTGTTGACCAAGTTCATTTTTCAAAGATCAAACTTGATTTATGTTTTATGATAAAACATAAAACATGGAGCATGGAAATGGTGAGTTTTCGTGTAGTCAGCAGGTGAAGAACAGTATCCTGAAATGACAAAGGTGTATTGGCATTACTGGAATGTTGACCATGGCAGTGGCCAGTGAACTGATCCTTGAAGATGTAGACAACAATAAGGACTTCTTGTCATTTGAATGTGTCCTTTTGAACAGGCTATGTAACCAAACCACCCAAGGAATTTTATGCTAAGTAATGATAGGTATCTACAGCTTAAGCACTGCTGATAACTCTTGGAATTTTGGTGGAATGGACCCCACTGTTAGATTGTATTTGTGCATGGATTGCCTGGTACCAAACAGAAAAACATACAACTACCAACACAAAAATTGTGTGTGATTATCTATCTGTAGAACTTTTTGCTTAATGCAGTCTCATTTGATGTGCAGGAAGACTTCTTATCCATACCCTAGCACATTTCTGGCTTCTCTGTGCATACTGAATGCTTGTTATCCTCTTGATCTTTGCCAAATATAGTCACATCTTTAGTAGTTCACACATTTCCAAAATGTATTATTGGTTTTTTTTATGAAGTTGAGTGGGTTTTGAGAACTTTGGGTTGTGTGGTGATATTTTTGAATCTCGCTTATTAGTGATAACTGGTGTGATACTGGGAGCAGATTGGAGAGGAGTGGACCTGGAAATTTGTGCTTGCTATAAAGACAAGTTTTTAGATACTGCATTTGTCCTTGAGATGCTGCTGTTCAGTGGAAAAAAACCCACCAAACCACAAAATTCACACAAAGTAGTTAACAAAAATAAGCAATAGAGAATTTATGTGCCAGCCCTCGTGGAAAAGGCATGAATTTCAGAGGAAGTTGGATTAGAAATACTGATATTTTGGTAGTATTTTGATAATAAGATAATTTCTAATCTGGTTAGAATGCAGGGAATACTTTGATCTGAAATGTGTGATTTGGACTCCTGACATGCAGTCAAAAAAACCTGATGTGAGTTCTGCTTCAACCTTTCCTCTACTTTTTTTCTTTTTCCCCTCATTTTTGGCACAAAACATATTAAACAACTAAACCACTGGAGGAATTAGCTGAATTCAGTAGCAAAAATCTATGTTAGCTTGCACTGCCAGCAGTTGGTACTTCAGACTTTTCCAGAGAGGTACCAAATTGAATGCTGTACCAAATCAAATTCTCTTGATACTACCAACCATCTGTGGAAAAGAAGCCACTTGTATATCGTGTGCCATGGCTGTAACTGAAAGATTTAAATGCAAAGAGATTTTCTTTCTTTTACAAATTGCCTGCAAGAATAACCTCTACTTTTTATGACATAATGAAGATGAGTTTACAGTTCACTATATCTTCTCTGAATAATTCCAAATGCAATACAATTCTGAAGTACACTTTAGTACCAGTGGATGTAAACAGTCAGATTTCTATTTCTTGTTTGAATTCATTATTTTAATCCCAGTCAGATTCATATTTGTGGTAGTAATGTACCCTACGTGGTGAGTGCTGAGAAAACATTTATAAAAAGCTTTGCCAAAGAAATCTGCCTATACAGACTACAGTGACTTTACTGTTGAGAGTCTTCATGTGTTTATGGAAAAACCCCATAGTAGTTGAGCAAGTCTGATTTGTAGATTTTGTTGCTCAAATACCCAAGTTACTTAATAACTCTAATACAAGAGATAGAGTAGTACAGCAGTTCTATTGATATGTTGGCAAAGAAGCAAACATGACTGGTCTTTACCATCTGTTTATAATGCTATATAAAGAAGACCTTACTGGTTGCCATGGAAACCGGCATTTCCAAAACCACAAGTGTTTGCTTAAAATCTCAGGCCTTCTGAAGTCTTGCATTTTCTGAGGAAAAAGAGAATTGAAAATATCTAAAGTTTTCTAGTGATTTATATTTCCTAACAATTGTTTTGCTGTAAAATACTTCCAGTATTTTTGTTCTGTATCTTTTTTCAAGACTTGAGAAATTTAAAGCATGCTGCTGGTAACTTATTTGATGAGCTTATTTGATGCTTAGCAATCACCCCCAAAAAGTGACAGATGCTTGTTGGGTTTTAGTTCAGATCAACAAGCCCAATTGTGATATTGACACAGTGGAGTGACAAATGCAGAATTTGGGTGGAGGTCACATTGAAAATACTCCTTAGCCTTAAGTAAAATCCCAGATTCATCTCAGTTATCAGAGCTGGTCACTTGGGTCTCACTGAAAAAAAAAAAGAATGTCTAGAATCAGAAGTCTAGAGAAAAACAGTAAATGAAGATAATACTGTTAAGAGTTACAGTCTAAGTGTGTCTGTGGTCTCCACTCTTGGCTTGAAATTGTGTTTTTTGTTTTTTTTTTTTTAAGTTTGCTTTGATTACTTTGAACTATTGAAAAACCCTTAGGTATAGTATTTAGAAGTATATACACTTGTCATGGTGTCTGGGAGTGTTTATTTTTTTTTTCTCATTTGAGACTGTATGTTCATATTGCTGCCTTGCACTTTGTGCTAATCATCCACTATATTTTAAGGTGTTTTTCCCCCCACTGGCTTACAAAAGGCTTCTGCTGTATATAAACACCTAACTCTATCTAAGTAGTGACACTGTGGAGGTGCTGCATTTGGAGTAATGCTGTTGGTTGGGTTTCAACCACCTAATTTTTATTTCTACCCAGAAGAAAGCTTTTTGTTTATGGCACTCTTGGCATGTGTTTGGCTTGAGCTACTTGAAGGGAGAGCAGTCTATTGAAGGACAAAATTTGGAACCTCTTTCTCATTACTAGTCAAGAGCCTTCAGTGTTTTTAGGGAATAAATATTAGTAATTAATTCATCTGAATAATACTGAAAATCAGTGAAGTTGTATCTAGAAATCTTATTCAGTAAGGAAGGTTAAAGGAACTTTTTATATCATTCTGTCATGGCAATACATAGCCTAACATTTTTGCCTTTTTCTAGTTCATCCATTTGTAAAACAAGCTGTGAGCATTTCAGTCTGAGATAATGGCCCAGAGTTGACCTTTTTCATTGTTACATTTTCCTAGTAAAGTTTATTTAATGCAAAATACATTTTTATGACAGGCTCTACAATTGCCAAATATTGCTGAAGTGACACTGAACCTCCAGAGGTGTCTGAATTCATTAGCCTTCTGAAGCCAATCATCTTTCTGTCATTCACTGAACTCTTCCAAAATATTTTTATTCCTTTCACTTAGCAGATTATTCCTGCATCTGAGAGAGCCTGTTCCCAAAAAAGTAGTCTTGTGCTTGAGTCCACCTGTTGATACTGGTCGGCAGTGGGGTGTTAGACCTCCCACAAAGTTTAAATAAAGCAAATATTGATGGAGAAATCAGACACACAAAATTTAGGCTTCTGTCTAAGTATTTGTGGTTAGAAAAATAAAGGTGCCAGACCTGCAAGCTACTCCTGGTCAAAGTAATTGCACTCAGATACTGACTGCATTTTTTGATGTTAGCTTGCCTGCTATACCCATCACATTTCAAATCAAGTTCCTGACCAGGAAAAACAGTGGAGACTGGCAGTTAGTTTAAAAATACATTTTGGTGGTTTGTTTCCTGTGTGGTGCCTTTACTCTTAAAGTGGTCCTTTTTGCCCTGCCTCTACCACTCATAGGATCTCATGGTGGAGGGTAGAATTACTTAAACTAATAATAGTAGTTAATAATTATTTTACTGAATAATCAATGTCTTTGAGACAAATGTGTGATTATAGCTGCCTTTTATTTTTACAGTGCAGTTTTGCAGCATCCATAGTAGGTATTTTTCAGATCTTAGATGACCATGCAGCCTCAAAACAGCCTTTTCATGCTCAATGTCAAACTGTTCTGTGCATTTGGTTCTTCTCACCAAGCAAATCTTTTTCTTCTTTGCCTTCATCTAACCAGATAAGTTTTGCAGAAAAATGGGAGTTGTTTAAGTATGGGCTTTTTTGTTGTTGTTGGGGTTTTTTGTTTGTTGGTTTTTTGGGCTTTTTTGTTTGGTTTGGGTTTTTTAGTGGATTGGTTTTGTTTGTTTATTTGTTTGTTTATTTTTGTTTATTGGTTTTGTTTTTTAAAGTAACTCGTCCCATTGATCCTAAGGAAAATCCTACCCTAAAGGAAATAAGTGCATCAAAACCCCTGTAAATAGAATGCATCTATGTAGCTGATCTTCATGGGGGAATGATTCAAATAACCTCTGCCTTTTTGGGAAATCAAATAAACCTAGCAGCACTCAATGGTAGACTAATACAAGTGTCTAAATAGGGTTCTACAGACTCCAGGGAAAACTTTGTGGTTTTTTATTTCAAGAATTCGAAGCCTGTATTGATTTCTAGGAGCTACAAGTGCTCAGTTACAATTAACTCCAAGTTACCATGGCCAAGTATCTGTATTTTTTTTGTGCTTGATCCACAGCCTGTAGTTTCATAAACTTAAGAGTAAGATTTGGGTTTTGTGGGATCTTGCCCATTTGAATCTCCACAATTTTATTCAACCTTCTGACTTTTATAGTTTCTGGAAGGCTCCATCTTTTTTGATCATTGTTGTATTGCAGAAGGTGTTGCAATTTTCTTCTCAAAAGTAGTGCAATATTTGGGATAGTTACTAAAGCCTGAAGAAGTGAGTGCATGTAGCAGTTCCAGAAAGAGATCAGTCTCTCTTCCAATCCTGAAGGGTACTGTGGCTTTTCCTTGAGATTCTTGAAAAAGCTATATGCAAGACTTATCTTGTGGTAAATTACTTCTGGGAATGATGCAATTGACACCAAATTCCATGTGCCTCCTGCCTCCTACCTGGGACTGTAGTTTTCCACTCTCCCGGTCCCTGTGAAGATCACATTTAATAAAGAATAGTGTGATGAAACTTTGGCTGGGATTTTCTCCATTATTTAAGAAATATTTCTCCTTGTAAGCAATACCCCATGAAAACTGAGCAGTTGGAGTCACTTGAGTTGTAAAGGACTCTAGGAGTTTTCCCCAAGGAGCTTTCTGTTCTAGAAGCTACACTGTCGAAACCTTCTTCCAAGATAAAGCAACAAAGACCACCTTTGTTAGGTTTCTGTTCAGTTTGTGAAAAATATATGTAATCTGTTAAAGACACGCTTTTATTTCTGGATTTTTGGGACTCCTGAACACCTGAATTTTGTACATGCTGTATTTTCAATGATCTTTAGTCACTCTCTCCAACGGAGTAGGTGTCTGAGACTTCATAAATGGAAGAAAAGGTACCCAAATTTATACAGTTCTTTGCATCCCAAAAAACACTGCAGCTGTTGTGGAACTGAGCATTTTGAGGCCTGTTTTTTTACTGAAGACCTTGGTTTCAATTAATTCCCAAGTACTCTTTAAGTCTAAGAGTAGTCAAGTGAAAGCTCAGATACAACGTTTTCTGTATTAGTTTTTCAGTGACTCTGCCTGTAGATGTGTAGCTATGAGCCCGTAAATTTCAGGCAAGTACTTCCTCACAGGACCACAGCCATTCTTGTTTTCACATGACTAAGTTACTGGCTTGGCTTGCTTTTAACTCTCCAATCATCACACCACATAATGGTTGAAGTTAGTAAAAGGTTTCCTTGTGTCATAAGCAAAAGCCACACTTGTAAATTACCTTTTTAAATTTTTTGCTTTTGGATGAAAAGCTAGTGCAGAGACAGGTCCCTGTCTTCTTCATACCAGAGTTTTGTTTGGTGTTTTGTCTGTGAAATCTTGTGTTTCTTTGTGATTGGCTTCACAAAGCTGATGGGGTGAGACCCCTTATTTCTCAGACGCAGGTGGAGCAGGGGAGCTGTTAAAGACTCCCTTGCAACCTGGTCTAAGAGCATATTCCTGCAATGTGGGACAGGAACATCAATTCCTCCAAGCCTGGCATGACTCATTGGACAGGTCTGCCCTTGCTGGATAAACTCTTTAATTACCATGCAGTGACAAAATGGTGATGAGCCCCATCCCATTTTTCACAAGCCTGTTTTTCAGGTAAGGAAATTTCCCAAACCTCAATATTCATTTTCCATATGCAAAGAGATGTTTAGTTGTCCAAACCCAAGAAAAACTTTCTAAAACTCACATTCTCACCTGCAGCCTCTAGCGGGCTTTTTGAGTTGAAATGACATGTGGGTGGCAGAGCATCTTCCCTTCTATAATTTCCTGTCAGCTGTGTATTTAATTTGAATCCCATTTTTTAATGCTGTTCTCTTCATGTGAAGTAAGTGTGTCTTGTTTCCCCTTCTGAATCGTGCTCAAAGCACATGTCATGACAAGGCTGATTCTCCTCTCCAGATCTGGCTATGGAATGTTGGAATGGGTCAGGGTTTTTAATGTGCTTATTTCAAGTACTTATTAAATATCCTTCTGCATATCTCTCTTCTGGAGAGATATGCAGAAGGATATTTAATAAGTACTTGAAAGTTGAGTAGCAGGTGAAAAAGTTGCTATAGATTGCTGTTAGCATATACCAAATGTATAACTTTGAATGCTCTCAGTGTTTAAATATATTCATATTTGAGTGTGATCATGTGGTCAGATGGTGAATCCCATAATTCAGATATGCACATAAATAATATAGTGGTTTAACATCTATTTAAAAAATGAGTATGTCAGAGAGTTTTCTCTTATTTACTTCTGACAAGTCATTAATATAGCAAATTGGATAAAAGCCCTGAGGCTGGTATTTCTTGCATTTCTAATAAGGAAGCCAAGAATCTTGCCAAGTAGCTCCATGCCTTACCTCTAGTGATAGCTATAGAATTGTCTGTTATAATTAATTTCAACAAAATGGGTTGTGTTATTTTTAAAAGGTACCTGCGCCTGTAACTGTAACATCCTGATAACCCTTCTATATTGAGCAAAATGGAAGGTGCTTTCCTGAGATGTTACAGACTGAAAACTCTGTTTATATTGTCACATCTGGGATTGTCAGTTTGAATTGAGGAGTTTCTTTTTCAGAATAGTTTGTAATTCAGCCTAAAACTAGCCTGGGCTTTCAATGACACTATCCTGTGCTTATAAATCTTCTTCATCAGTGTAATTGATTTTGGTTGTGTTATAGACTTTCCCAGCTGCTTTTCATTAGAGCTGTGTGGACAGATCATTTTTTCCCCCTCCTTTTGTTTGACAGCTGAACAGGGAAGGTAGGGGAATGGAATTCCTCTCTGTTTTCCTTCCCCTTGTTAACCACACGGGGCTTGTGTATGGCCTGAAACAAAACGACTGATCTTGTCAATGGGACACCTTCAATAGAATGCATGGAAACGAAGGGTAAAAATCACCAGAGGAGGTGAGGAGAACTGTGATCTGTCCACTTCAGCCCTTACCAGCAGTCCTGTGGCCATCAAACATGCCTGGATGGGAGTGGAGGAGCTCCAGTGGGGTAACTGATGAAAGGGCTGCCAGCCCCACAGCTCCTGCTTGCTTGGGTCACGAGCAGAACTTTTGGGAAATACTGACAACGTTTAGCTTGTGAGAAACAACTGCTCACTTTGAAAATTTAAAAAGGTTTATTAAACCTTAACAAAAATACAACAAAAGACTACATAAGGAAAAAGCTGCAGCACCGGGAACTGGCCCTCGTGCACACCATGTGGCTGGTTCATCTTCAAGATGGATATTCCATCTTTTATACAATCTCTGGGGGGGTGCATCAGCCAGCCCTGGCCCCTCCCAAAGTCTGTCAGTCAGCTCTTCTCTGCCATTTATTGGTTGAGACTGCTTTCTTGTAACTTAATTGGAGATCAGGTGTTGCCATGCCGCACCCCCAAAGCGCCAAGCTTTTCCATTCCCAAAGTGCTCCAGGTAAGGGACACATGCACGCCTTCTTTTTACTTATCCTAGACAGCCCAGGGTATCTGATGGTCACAGTACTGGGGGGGAAAGGGAACCACGGGGAGAACAGAGGACATCTAAACTACAATGACATAACTGTACATCATTAAAGCTTTTCTTAATATTCACACAATAGTTATCTTTTTATTGCAAGAGTCAATCATCTCATTGTCCATCTATAGTAAGCTAAACATTTAAAACCCCCTTTTTGTCTCTCAAAATACCTTATCACATCAGTTTTGTTGGGAAATTTGTTCTGCATTCTTCATAATTAAATTTGAATTAGCACTACTACCCATGAGTATGGTCTCTTCTGCTACACCCACTTGCAGAGTCAGTTGTCTTTACAGTTGCCTGTGCAGGGGGTTTTTTGCTGCCTTTTGGTACCATGACATTATCCCTGTGTCCAGCTCTTCCTTATGGTAAGTGTAGTATATGGTAGAGATGATTCATGCTATTAATGTCTAAAATATTGTAAGATCCAAACTATGTCTTTTGACCACCCCAGCCGGGAGCAGTGTATTATTCATCCAGTTCCAGGATGTCGTTAAGATAAATCAGGTTCTTTAACGTAAGAATGAAACCTTCCTGGGTGATGATCACCGACTTCCCTGGGATACCAGGACCGCTCAAGAGTGATTCTCACCTAGGAGATTGCGTCTACCACGGTCACCACCGGTGAATGCCGACTTCTCCGGAGTTCTCGGATAACATCCAGACACCTGGATTGGACTTTTGTCCAACTCTGCACATATGTAGCCCCGGTTCTGCATGTGAAGGGATACAAAAGAACATTTGGTCATCTCTGCCTCAGGCGGAATAAACTGTATAAGAGCTCGCTGTGCAAAGCAGCATTTGTGAACAGGGGGAGACTGACATTCGGGGGTCAGGTCCGTGTGTTCACCCAGCGCCCATCCCGGGCTCGGCGCTGCCCTTGGCTGTAGTGGTTTTTGCCGATCGAAATTCTGTTTCGCTGACAATTGAATAAATCATTGCTAAATTTTCTTATAAGTTTGGCTCTCGATTTGATAATTCATAACAGTGACTGTTACAGTTTCCATGTTTCCTCTCTATTGTTTAAATTCACAGTTTAATATAATGAAAAAAGTGCTAGGAACGTGGTTTTGTCTCATGCAAATAATTTAAAAATCTTTGTGGTATTTAAATATTTAATGACGCTTGCGATGAATAGCAGATTTTTGTTTTAATAGAAGTGTAACAGTTCTACTGAAATAGCCGCACATGTGGAGCATACACAAAGCGCCGAGTGGCAGGTTTGCCTGGCGCACTGTGCGCGGCAGACGGGCGCTGGCGGTGGGCGGTGTAATCCGCAGGCATTAGCCATTAGCCGGTGTCGCTGGGCGAGTGGGCGGTGTGAGGCCCTGGCGCGGGTGCTGTGTCACACCGCGCATGCGCCGCAGCCGGGCGCTTCTCCCCTTCTCCCCTCAGCTCTAGCGTGGAAATTTCTGTGGGGAACGCTGTGCTGCATTTAAAACTGTGAATCTGCCGGTTTTCAACTGGGTTACTCTGTCACACGGATAATATCTAGAGAAAATGTCTTTCCCTCCCCCGAATTCTGAATTCCAAAACGGAATCCTAGAGGTGTTCAACTTTCCTACCTTTTTCTGGTATGCAGTCCCCCGAGGATGAAGTATGTCATTTGCGCATACCCAGCCTGTAAACTTTAGAGGAAGCAAAATTGTGCTAATGACTGAGGGGTTTTTTTGGGTACCCTATGCATGCGCTTGTATT
Organism: Melozone crissalis; assembly: GCF_028551555.1. Lineage (NCBI taxonomy): Eukaryota > Metazoa > Chordata > Aves > Passeriformes > Passerellidae > Melozone > Melozone crissalis. The sequence goes on from NW_026535805.1 coordinate 52,278,731, forward strand.
GTTCAGCAGAGGTTTTCCAAAAGACTGTCAGCTTGATGTATCTTTTTCTGTGTGCGCAATTTCACTTGGGTTGCTTTTAGTTCACTTTTTTCCCTGGAGGCACCTGTCTCCTGCCACATACCCATCACGACTAATTGCACCATCTGGAAGACTTTTGTGTTGCTGTTACTTGTGCAGGGTATCTCTGGGGAGCTTAATTCAGAATGTGAATGTGACCCCTGAAGCCATGTCAAGTAGTTGCAGTAGTTTCTGGTGTCTAAAGGATGATCACCGGAGGCTTTATTTGTTTCAAGTCTAATGCGGTTTGTTTTAGTGTGGATATGATACATATCAGTAACACAACATGTTTTGAAAATGGAGTTAAACTTTGACTACTGGTTGGTAATTCAAAGAAAATCCTGTCGAAAATTACATCCAAACCATATGTAACGTCGAGGCTGTATGATTAGGTGTAGCAATGATAGACATACTGCTCCTTATTACTTGATTTTTATGTTCTGATCTTCCCCCCACCCACAGCTGCACTTTTCATTAACAGTTTTCCAAGAAGGTAAGGTATTCATTGCTAGTGGTGTTGGAAACCCCCTGAACAGCCCATCACATTGCTTTTGCTATTGCTGCGCACTGAGTATTTCAACACAGGTAATTGTCTTCTGTTTCTTACCTTGTTCGAATCAGGTGAAAGTGCTTCACTTCTAGTGTCTGTCTAGGCAGTGGCTTATTTAGAGGCCAATGTTCCATGTCCCTGCGATGAACACTTTTTATGTCTACTTTTGTAACATCCTGTTGCTTGACAAGCTGTAGAGCACTGGGCATGAAAAAGCAAAGTGTTGTGATTGTTCAGAGTATCACTATAATTTGCTATTTTATTAAAGCATTATTCATTTCTCACTATATCTCTGCCTTTAGTAATACACTCTGATTTTACCACGTACATATGTGGAAAAAACCCAATTTTTTTCCGAAAACCACTTTTCTTTAAAAATGATGGAGTTTTAAATAGTGTTGAGGAAATATATTTTAATTCAGTTGCATCATCTGTAGAACTTCTGTGGTTGTGAGTAATGTGGTCAACTGGAGTTCAAGCCAGAGAAGTACTTACATCACCACAAACAATTATGAATTCTGTGTCCAGGATGCATGTACACTATGTATTATTCATTATATATTTTTTCTGTCTTTTTCCTGGGTAGCTTAATGTTCATTGTGACTGATTTTGGAAATCTATAGAGTTTTAAGTGTATAACTGCCTTGGCTGCATTCTGTTCACTGTATATTGGAGCATGCTAAAAAAACACATTATATATTTGTGTGTTTGGTGAGAATAGAAATATGCAGGTTACAGATTCACAGAATGCTAAAGGCAAGCAGGTGTCCCCCTCCTCCTTAAAATCCTTCACTACCTGTAGCCAGTAAACAAAATAAAGGTGCGTGCCACATGACCACAGTGTGTGTGCCCTTGGGCAGAGATCTGAGCTGTGTAATCTTTCATGGGTTTGAGTGGCTGGGAAGTACTGTTGGGCTGAGCTAAAAAAAATAAAATTCTTCTTTGGGAAGTTAGATGGAATCTCCCTTCTACTGCTTTCAGGGTTGCTGTGAGCATGGGGTATCCTGAGCTGCCAGGCTCACTGGGTTACACCTGACTTGTGCATGACATGAAATACAAGAGACATGCTTCTCCTTGAAAATAATCAAGATTTAATTCAATCCTGAATACTTGTTTTTCTCTACAGCAGTAGGATTTCATTGTAAGTGTCAGGTAAAAGATGACAGAAGATCATGATTCATAATTGCAACTTATTTCCCTGCTAACATGAATATTAAAGACATGATGAATGGATGGCAGCCTGAGGTCTTTTTTTCCACTTTGGTACAACCAGTGAACATGGATTGTGAAAATATGTCTTTTTTTTTTCTTCTGTTTTAGGGGTTTTGTCTATGATAGCCGAAACAATTTACAGATGCGAGGTTTGGTCGTACTGCTGATTTCCAAAGCTGCTGGACCCAGCACAGCAGAACTCTCTTTCCAGCATGACATGGTCAGTGGAATTTATTCCAGGTATGTATGCTAGGGTATATTTGATGGACAATTTCTTGGTGGTATCAAAGCATGCTAAGTGGCCTGTTCACCTGTCAAGGAAAATCAATACTTCCCTAATCACAAAACTTTGTTCCTCAGGTTTATTGTAAGCTTTCCACAGTGAAAACCATTTCCTACTCTTTGTGTAACTCTTATTGTATCTAATTGTGGTGTTTTGGGCACAACCAAATTGAAAACATTTGGGTCAAGATAGTTAGCTGATAGTTTACATTAAGAGTTACTAAGAATAAAAAAAATCCCAATGCTAGAAAAGATTTTTAAATAGAGTATTCTCATTTTGATTTCTTCCAATGTTATTTGGAGGAAATAACACCTGTTTACTAGAAATTTCCAAGTGAGATGCCAGCCTTGTGGGACACCAGTTGGTCTCACTGAGCACAGAAGTTTTTGTAAAGCCTGTTTGGAGGGTGTTTTCCCATGCAGCAGCAGTGTAGAATGAAGTTTTTACCTCCCACATGTCACAGCGGGTTTACTGAGCCTGCCATTATGGTTCCTTAGGCTCTCACTGAGATATTTCAGCTTCATTGAGTTCCTAAATATTTTGTAAGCTTTTAAACTAAATTTCTTAATCTAGTAACATCAGTAATGAAAATCAGTGGTTGCTCTCCTTTGAATATTTGATAGTGAACTATTCTATTGAAGCAAGTCATGAGATCTGTTGAAAAATTGTAAACTTTGAATTTTTTAAAAACCTTTTGAAAAATTGTGTGTTGTTTGGTTGAGGAAACAAGACTGTTGTATTTTTTGTTAACTGTGTTTCTGACCTCTGTAATACACTAAAGGAAGATGCACAAGCTTAGTGACATGTTCGCATCCTGTTTTGTTTCAAAATGCAGAAGTAGTATCATAGAATTGGAAAGACCAAACAGAAAAAAAAACCTGAAATCTGTGTAGTATCTTAAAATAGCAGAGAAGGAAAACATATATGAATTAGTATAGGCATAAATAAGTAAGAAGAAGGACGAAAAAAAAGGACAAGGCTGTAAAGCAGGCTTGTTATGGAAAGCTGTGTTGTCCTTTTGGTAGTTTAATTCCATTCTTATTTTGTTTCATCTGTAATGTCCCCTTAGGGTTGTAAAATTTTTATATTTATATGCAAATGATGCTGTATGAAAGCATAATTCTAGTTAGTTAATTATGGCACAGGAGGTATTTTAGTTTGTTTTGTAAACGATTAAAAAAGTTTTACCTTAAGTATGCCTCATAAAAGGAGAGAAAAAGCATTATTTTTTTGATAACTAAGTTCTTGAGTATGGTGATTCTGACCATGGAGGTAAAGTTTGAGCATTTAAAGCTGCCGTTGGGAAGGTGACTAGTGGAAGTATTCATTAAGGAGCAAATAAGACCTTGAATTAATAATGAGCCATTTGGTGTAAATGGACATCATTGGAATGATGCCAGTTCAACCAGCTGAAAATCTAGCCTAATAATCTAAGTTTGAGCAAGTCAATAGCCATTATAATATCTAGTTCGGAGTTACAAAGGTACGCCAAAAACAAAGCAGTTTTGAATACGCCCACACAGGTTCACTTAAGGTTCATTACTGTCTGCAAAAGTGATGACTGTGGAGTTGTTAATTTGAATGGATTTTCAATGACACTTTAAGTCCTGCAACATGGTGTAAATACAAGGAAATATGCCACTGCATTTTTTCATTTTGTGTCATAATGGTCAGTTCTTGCCCTCTATTGAAGTCTGTGGGTTTTGGCTTTGGAATTTTTTCTTTATTTAAGGTACTTTTCCAACTGTACTTATTTAAATGTGAGTCTAATTTCTGATTTCCATTTCTCCATTGTATATAGCTAAGAGAATAGGCAGCTTGTAAAGTTGTGATCTTAAAGGTTTTTTGTGATATTTTTAACATGTATTACAAGCAGTGTTTTACAAACTGCCCTCTCCTGAAGACGAACAAAAGAATGTTGTTTTCCATTAGTGCATTTTTGTCTGCTGTTTTGGTTGCAATGTAATTATATGTGGTTTGTGTATATTTGACATATATATCAAAGGCAAAATATATCCCTCAGTGATTTGAAGCGAAGAAATATGCTTAATCCTTTATTGCTTATATGTCTCCAGCTTTGGATAGTATTTTTTGGAAACAGATTCTTACAGATTTTCAGCTCAGCTGTAATCTATACAGCTCTTTTTGTTGCCATGCCATATAATTACTTCATCTTTATATATAATGTTTTGCTGGAAATATTATTTCTGGCACTGTAATGAGCATCTTCACTGCCTGATACTTACGTGGTGTGAACATTATATTGTGGACTATTAGCTGGGATATGGCTGACTTGATTTTAGGATACTTAGTAGTGATTAATTAATTGTATTTCTGAAATCTGAGCATGAGCTAAGTTGTTCCAGTACTTGTCAGCAACTGCACCAGCCCAGTCTTTCTTTTCCCAGTGTTTGTGTTGGAACCAGTTCTTGTGCTGTATTTAAATATTCAGTCCTGCAGGAGATAGCCAGGTTACATCAGTCCTCTGTAACTGGTACTACACTAAATGTATAATCTGTGACCAGGAAGATGTAGCACTGTGATAACCATTTACCTTGAAGAAACACAAAAACCATGGTGGACCTTGTCATCCTGGAATTTGGCACATTCTGTATAACCTCTTCTCGCTATTTCATATTCTTAAATCACAATAAGGCAATACAAAAATTAAAATTAAAACAGAAAGATACCGAGAGCTGAATTTGGAATAGAAAAAAAAAATTGTCCTATTTTCTTGTTCTCTAGATATGTCAATTCAAAGGACAATTGACCTAAATGTATAAAAATAGATAATCTAGCTTCCTAGCTGGCATCTGTTTTTCACTGGTACACAATGGGACAAAACCAATGCCTGCTACCAGAGAACAATCTTTTCCAGAATAATGAGGATGACAATTTAGGTGGTTATAAGAGCAGGACTAGTGTAGTTAAGTGGTGCTGCCTCTGGCCAGCATTGCCTTCAGCTTTAGCACTTCATAATTTGCCAGAGTCGTGATCTGCCTTCATTAATCTGGGGCCGTGGGGGTCATTTTGTGCAGGGTATCATAGTAACTGCTGGTTGCCTTATGAGCCATGCTGAAGATAAGGGAGGAAGTGTTATAAAAGCCTGCCTGGCATGCTTTATGCTGTACAGCCACCTCCCTATCGTGTTGGCAGCAGCCTGACTTTATTCCTATTGGCGAGGAAAAGAACCTGGCTTTGCTTCCAGCTCAGCACCAGTGATCCCAAAAGAGGATGAAGAGAAGTAGCAGCATGATAAAGAGCTCAATTTCAGCTGCTGGACAGATTTCCTAAATTAAAACTTTCTGCTGGTCTCTTAGCATTAAAGAAAATATTTCCTTGGCTACAGAAGCATTGCAAATATAAGGATCAATTGTAGTGCTCAGTACAGAGTATGTAAACAGTATCATGTAAGAGTTGATGTCATTGCCTGTGCTCAAGCAAAGCATGCATCCCATATTCCCTTGAAAGTCCTTACTCCTGTGCTAAAGAGAAAGCAGCACTCACATTGGGTTCAGGCAAAATTGAATTAACAATAATTTATCATGCTAATGGTATCAGAGCGTGCCTCAGATGTGACACAGGAGGCTAGAGCTTCGTAAGGGCTTTGAGATCCATTTCCTAACTGATGATTATACTTGAGTCTGACACTGCATTGCCTTCTCTCAGAGCAAAGCTCACTTGCATAGTGAAGTATGCAGCTTGCTGGTGTTTTACTTTGCTGCTGGTAGTGAGGTTTGTAATTGAAACTCCAGGATCATGTGGTTTCTGAACACTGACAACTTTATGCTTCATGGTGGAGCTACATTCTCACAGTTGAAGATACCAAGACTGGCTTGGGTCCTCTCTCAAAGTACCCAAAGGGGTATCTTTTTCTGTTCATGTCTGGCACTGCCAGACACTACTGCCTGGGGACTGACGGATCTCCTTGCCTTTTTATTGAGTAATGGATGCCTGACGTAGCCTCTGTATTGCAGCTTAGAATGCAAGTGACACCAAAGAGCAAACTTGGGCCATCTCTTCAGCCCTCAGCATCCTTGGCTCTAGCACAGCAAGTTATTTTCTTCTCTCTGTTTTGCCTTTTTTCTTTTGCTTTTTTTTCCCCCTATTAGTGCCAATTTTAAAAATACTCTCTAGTATTGACATCCATTGAGTCAGCTCTGCAGATTTCCTTGGATGCTTGTCAGAGGTTTAAAGCAATCCTTTTTTCAGTCAAGTCTGCCTGGGCATCCACACTGGTGGATCCTATGGCCATTGACAAGCAAAGACCTTCTAATCAATATTCCATATTGAAATTGAATTTCAGTTCTGTACTATCGATACTGGACTCTGTCCTTGCACCTTCTTTCTCAGGATGATACAGGTGACCTTTCATCACTTTGCAAGCTGAACATGCTTTACTACAAGAAGATACTCACTGGATAAACTTGTCTCAGAATCAGAATCCTTCCTGCTACTTGGAAGAGTGGTGGCAATACTGTAGTGACAGGAATCATGAACCTAGATACCTTTTCCATAATGTTTTAGTAATTATTTTGGAACAGCATTGATGCTGATTCCAATGAAAGCCCAGTTTAAGAGTAAGCTGGCAGCAGATGTGAAATCCTTGTTATGGTGATGAATCTTTTTTCTTGCCATGTTCCAATACTAAGTTGTTGTGACACACACACACAGAGGAGTCACAGAGTCATTTCACATGCTCTTTGTCATTGTGGCCATATCACAGTAATCTTCTTCTAACCTGCTCCAAGGAACACGTAAAACTTGAATCCAGATCTTAACCAGAGGATTCATTCACCCTTAGGTTTCTTTTTCTCTGAATGTTTCTTTGATTACAAAGAAGTCAGAGGGGATAGGTGTCTTTCTAAGGACTGTAAGGACAGAGGACATAGTGATCTGTCACTCTGCAGTTCTATCTAGGTTTCTCCCAGCTTCTTGCTAGATAGGAAAACAAAGCTTTTCCCTTAACTTTATTTCCTTTCCTGTATTCCAAAGAGCTTTATGCCATTTTCAAAGAACGTTTGACCTTCCATTAACCTCCTTTAGGGTTAACCAGATGATGCCGACAGTACATCTAGGTTCACAGTATAATTCAAGTTGGAAGGGATATCAGGAGGTCTGTACCACCTCCTTCCGAAAGCAGAGTCAGCAGTGAGGTCAGACTCACCTAGCTTTCTTCATGAAGGTCAGGTCTTTCAAGAAGAGAGTCTTCTTCACAAGGTGACAATCAAGATGTGTTTTAAACAGATGAGTGAGCATTCTACCTCCAGTTTGTAGCCTCAGCTCTGCGTCTAATAGTGTCACTGGTGTGCATTCATGACTATGGAGCTCACAAGAGGCTACACTGAGGTTGGCATCATTTAGCCTGTTAGGTGTCTTTATGGTCATTTGTCAGCTGCAGTATCCAAAGAACTTTGCATCCCAAGATTTTCAGAATTAGAAACGGTGACTGTGAGAAATTACCTACTTTAGGAACACAAGCATAAAGGTCTTGTCTGACTTAGGGATATGCCACTGTGTATGAGGGACAAATTGCTGTGTATTAATGGGGACACTGAGAATCTCTTCTCTTTCTCACAAGTGACAGCTCACCATCTGCAGCTCTATCCGTTCTTCTCCAAAACCCATGCCATGGCAGCCGTAACAGAGGTGGTGCTGTGCTTGTTAGAGCAGTCTTTAATTGCTGTATGCATGAGGAGCACTCAGGCTGCCTCCAGGGAATCCAAGCTTATGTGAATGATGGTCCTTCAAAGACAAATATGGACTAGTGTAGTCAAAAGCTCAGAGGTAATATGCTGATTATAGTATGCTTTTGAGACTTGCAGTCTGCAAAAATATGCACAGATGAACATTGGTTGGTTGACTTATGCCTTTGACCTGGACTACTGTAGGACTGGGATTTTATGGGTGAGAAGAATCTGAAATGGCAATACTTGGCTTTATGTATTTAGCATAACAGCATATGAGGTGTGAGGACACCTTCTCTGGAAATTGGGAAGATGTAAAAGGTGTTCCACATTGAGTGAAAGCCAGAATAAATACTGTATAAGGATATGCACCTTTGGCTCTGCATTCCCTGAGAGCTGCAGTTATTGGCAAGTTGCTTCTGTCCTGTTCTTGTGAATGCAGCCAAGCAGCTGAGAGATGCTAATGCTCGGGTGACTCACATCTCCAGTCAGGCAAAGGGCTGCCTTCTGCTTTAGGAACAGGTCAGTGCTCTCTGGAAAAGCAGGTCTTTCACTGTGTAAGTTGTGTCTTCACTTGCTCAGCTCACCTGTGATTTTTTGTCAGCAGCTTCTTCCTACTGTAGACAAGTTTAAAGATGTTTGTAATTTTAAATAGTTGTTTGAATGCTTTCCAACTGGAATGTGTCTCTGCATTAATCTAGATGTGTTTATCTGTGGAAAGAAATTAGATAGTCCCCATTTAAAAGAAAGAAAGGGAAAAGCAAATGCGTTACAAAGCCTCCTGGCTAGTTAGCCATGGGAAACATGAGTAAATTTTGGTGAAGGAGGTGAGGTTTATTGTATTCCTAGAGTGCAAATGACACTTAAAGGTTGCTTTGACATGTTTGCTATTAAATTTTACAAAGGCCTTCTTTTTACCTTACGTGGTGTAGGTATATCTGTCGACAAAATCTCTTTGAGAGTTACTGTAAAAGGTAGAACACAAATGAAATAAAACCAAAGAAAGACCATACAAATTATGATTTCAGTGGCTACAAGAATACAACGAGCACAAGTGTGTGACTCTTCACCTCATTTCAGATCTTACCCTTCTTTCAGTTTCTGTACTCTGAGCTGCATAGGGTGTTAACTTCAGAGATTGGATTTGACTGTTTCTTACCTTCATATTTTCAAGTAAAAAAATGATTCCTAACTGTACAATGGATTTTTATCATGTGAAGAGTACTTTCATATTGGTAAGAAGTTGGGTTTTTTTTTTCCATTACTACTTTTCTGGGTTTACTAGTAATGGAAACTAAACTAAATTTACCTTGCCCTGGTTCAATGCAAAGGGGGTGGCTGTGAACCAAAGTTTGGGAGACCTCATGCCCCATTGCACCTATCCCCATCAATGACTACTAAATCATGGTAGAACATGTTTAAACAAAATTAAAAGTATTAAATTAGAAAAATGTAGTAAGACCAATAGTGTATGTAGAAACTCAAAACTCAAAGAAAGCAGAGGTGTTGTCTTTTGTGTGATGTAAGTATTCAGCCTGAGAGTTTTAGTACAGTGTAGCTAAATTCACAGTGGCTTATTGCACACAAGCCCTGGGTCTCAGCTGCAGATATTGCAGAGATTAATCTTATTAATGGAACTGCTAATTGGTGTTTGACTTCTAATTATAGTAACAATAGGCCATAACAATCAATCCTCACCTTTACTGGGGCACATTAGGAATCTTTATCATAAAAATGATTTCCTTTGGGACTTAACTGTTCTTATTTCTATCTTCTGGAAGGCTGGCTTTCAGCAAAGGTACAGTATCCCAACTAACAAGTACTTTGGAAGCTTAGCTAATTAACTGGTAGAGAAAATGCATGGTCCTAAAATATTCAATATCTAAGTACATTAAGAAGTACAATGCTCTTGACAAAATTGTTTGAAAGATAATGGGAAAAGTATGTCAAAATATGAGCAGTGATGTCTTTTATAATCTTAAAGAAATATGTAATTTTGTCTCCCAGTCCTTGGTAGCTTTTCCATAGCTTTTAGTGAGAGGAAATCTAAGCAGTTATTCTAAATTATTCTATTTAGCTTTTTCTCTCTAGGATAAATCCTGTGAGATTCATCATCTCATTTACAAGATGAGTCTCAGGAGATGAAAAGCACATACAACTTGATTACATATTCCTATTGATTATCTTCCATCCACAACAATAAAAACCAACTCCAAATACAAATCTAACAATATTACTAATTCATTACAACCAGTACTTTTCTTCGTTAACTTTTATTGTTTTCAGCATACTTAGCATGTGCAAATACAGCAATTATATGTTGAACAAGAAAAGGTCTTCTCCTTACATTGTAGGATAAATAAAAAGGCTCTGCATTAGAGCTGATCAAAGTCTGTTCAGAGATATAGCTCAAATCTTGTTCAAAATAAATCTTTATAGCACTAGACAGCTGAGTGAGGTAAACTCAGTATGTACATCACTAAGTGTGTTTGGTTTCCATTTTAAAAAGTAAGTAATTTTCAGTAATCTTCAGAGAAAGCAGGGTAGGGATGGTTTACCTTGGAAAAATTGTAGTGGCGCCCCTGTCTGTCTGTCTGTCTGTCCAGCCCTCCCTTTTCTTGGAGCTTCTTCCTCCCACTGCTTGTGAAGTGAGAACTGGACTGCCACAATGTGCAGCATAGCAAGCAAAACCAGAGCAGCACTGGTGGGATTCTGCAGTGGGCCAGGAGCAAAGCCCTGCTTTCACCCCAGTGGGAGCTTTGCAAAGAAAGGCCACATGTGGGTAACAGGCCTGGCACAGCCTTGCTGGGACATGGCATGGCCACACACCAGAGCACTTCACCAGAACTGTGTTTGCTGTGAAACCTTTCCCTTGAAACAATTCTCTACTTCAGAACTTCCCTATTTCCTTTACAAAAAAAATAATAGTATTAGTGAAGAGAAATCTCCAGCCATCACCTAAGTACAATCCAGTGCTGTGATGGAAGCACACAGCAGCTTCGGGGACTGCATATCCATCAGAACTATGATATCAGTGTGACCAGTTGCTTCATTCCAAATTCTTAAATAACTGTATCTATATAATTTATTTGTCATATTTTCCTTGCTTTTCTACCTGCTGAAATACCACCAATCATTTTTCTGTCCTGTTAACATCTCCCTTGACAAATTTTACGATGCAGTTATCCAGTTTCAATACAGATCTCTCCAATTCTTGGGAAATTGTAGCAATATGAAGTTAAGTATTACAAGGCATACTGCATCAATTAATTTATTTTCTTAGTATGATTTGGTCAGTACTCTGATATAAGGTAACTGAAGATATTACAACATCTGCTGAGGTGGAGTTGAGAACTCCGTGGATATTTATGAAAATACGAGACTGTATAAAGATTATGCAATGTTCTTTCTCTTCCACTTGAAATAATGGCGTGTTCTGGACCCTAATCACATTAAGTGAATGAATATTTCTTGTGGCTTCATTGGTATCTGGCCTTTAACCTTTAGTAGATTTTCATGTGCAGTTTGACCACTCTGAGATCCTTCTAGAGCAAACAATAATAAAAAAGAAAGGCAGAATAATATGCTGGCGGTGTAGACTGGATGCTGTACATCAAAACTTGATTATTTTTTATATATTCCAGTATAAAGGTGTATGAGTACATAGATAAGAGTGATCGATGACTTGAGAAGCGGAATAAGGAGCTGGAGAAAAAGGGATAAAGATTTCAAGAATATGAATTCAATATGGTATTCTCACTGTGTGGCATTTGAGAAGTGCTTATGCAGTCAAAAGGGAAATCAGAAAGACAATGGTTTTTTTGTATAGGGTTTGCAGCAATTCAAAACTTATCATCAGCAGTGCCAGCATGATTGGTATATATGAAATTTCGTGAGCTTGATTGCCCGGTTCCTGAAGTCCATTTAAGTATTTGAAGTTGCAGTTTTTAATTTTTCTAAAGACTTGGCCAAATTTATGTACATTTTTGTGGAAAGAGAAGATGCAGCCAAATAAATTATGCATCTGTTATTGCCAGAAAGGGACGAAACATAAACAAATTCTGTTTTATACTAAATAGTATTTCTGATTCCTTTCTTGTACTTGCTGTCTTTCACCTAGACACTGCTGCATGGAAAGCTTGCTTCAGTCTCTTATAGCTGAAATTTCATTCTGGCTTTTGATATCTGTACAACAAAACCAGTACCAAAAGTCCAGCTACATTCATATCTGTTCCAGTAGGCAAATTAAATTTTAGCAAAGTTCCAGTATTAGCTGCAGTCAGGAAAGGATCCTATTTTGTGCACTGTGGTAGGAATTCTGCAGAAATAAAGTTTGCTCTTGAAGTTGGCTTGTTAGCATAGAGCTGTGTCTCCGTCATCACTTGCGTGGGGTTAATGTTGCTTGAATTGGTTGATGTCACTTTATCCCTTCTTAAAGTGTGTAGATTGAATCATTCTGGGATGAAAGAACCAAAAAATGAAAGTGTGAAATTTTCAGATACCTTATATTTTAATAAGGTAGAAATAGATGGAAATTGTGCCAATGGTATGAAATAAGTAATTTTTTTAATCAAAGGACACATTTTTCTCAATATCACACCGTATGTCATTTGCATAAAGTATATACGAATAATAATGGCAAAACTTTGCAGACCTCAACAGCACCAAATGCTTGTTTCTATGTTGATATGGTCTCAGAAGCAGCAGTCGTTGCCTTGCTCCAAAAGGTTTATTATCCTTTCCCTGCTGGCAATTCTGTCAACACACCTGGTGTAAGGAGCAAGGTCTCTGAGAAGTCTGCTGTCTCCCTTTAGCTATTAGTCTCTTTCCCTGTACATGGCAGGCAATACCCATCTGCTGCATACTTCTGCTTTGTGAAAAGCAAAAGTGTTCTCATAAAAAAAATTTGAATGTATGGTATTGATGTCCCTATCCAATTCTGAACATTGAAGGTTCAGGAGGGGAGAGGAGAGCACTTGTGATAACCATACTTTTAATTGCTGATTAACAGAAATGTAGTTACAACTCTTCAGAATACAGCAGGTTTATTTCATAGTAGGAGCTATCTGCGGTTGTGCAACCAGTATGTTTGGATTTTTTTATCCCCTCTGTATCTTGGATATTTATGGGTATCTCAGAATTCATAGTAATTGTTATATAAGCATGATAAAAAAAATATATATAGTTATAAAATAAACCCCAACCCTATCTGGTACGCTGTATTCTAGTGATTCACATTTTATTTTTAATGCCTTTTTCTTGTGCAGTTAGACATATGAGCAATCTATTCTTTTAACAGGACTGCTCATTTATCAAGTGTTCATTCTTCATGGCATCAAAAAGGTTACCTTCCTTTTGCTCTCACATAAAAAGGTTCCATGTATTTCAGGTGTCATTAGTAGTAGAGATTTAATGTCAAGGTTAGTGCACCTTATCTTTCAGCTACATTGAATACAATTACAGACAAACTCTTCAGAGAGAATTCAGAGAAAAACTGGAAGTAATAAGTCAAGCTGGCAGTCTCAGAATAGCTGACAGTGCACAGGAATGGGAGTTTCTCTTAACAATGGTTCCAACTGTCTCCCATAGTCATAGCAAATAAAATTATAGACATGCTTCAGTCTTGCAGGGCTGAGAAACAACTAATAAAATATAGGAAAAATATGTTCATAAAATTAATTGTTAGTAGCTTATTTCTTGCACTTACCTGTAAGACCTTTTATTTCCCTTCATATCTTTTTAGCTGGTTTTGGTGCAGGTATTTAAATATTTGACCATGATGTGAAATTTCTTATGGAATAGATGCATGAGATGTAGTTGGAGGATACATGTTATTGAGTGGCTATAGAGCAAATATGGGTAATCCTGGATGGATGGGCACCCTGGGTGTTGCCTACAAGCGGTCTGGCTGATACATGCTGCCATCATATGGGAAGGAATGTTGGTCATTTCCATAGCAAAATATGTGATTTTCTCCATGATCATGTTCCTTTTGATTTCTGCTGTGCTGATAGCAAGGTCATCCAGTCTACAAATGAATCCTTTGTTCATACCTTATCTTTTGAGGGTTTTGGTCAACATATGTTATTTAGTTCTGAGTCTTACTGTCTGTTTTTGCATCATGTATCCTACCATCACATTTTCCTAAAGCCATGCTACAGCAGCTGTTGCCAAAGCTTTCGATCACTTCCTATCTTGCCTTTTTTGACTCTTGTTTCCAATACCTAAAACTTGTGCACTTCAGTAAGCCAAAAGGAAGGCCTTCATGCTAACTCCATTGTAAACTCTTTTCTTGGCTTGCTCTTCTTTCACCCCATCAGTTTTAAATATCTTATTTTTGTCTTTGACTTTTAGAAATGTAATATGTTTTTGTAAGGAAACAGCAGTTGTTTTTTTGTTTCTTATCCAGTTGCAGTTGTGCAGAGGTGGGCTTTCTTGTGAGCATTGTTTTTGGAATTGGCTGCTGGTGTTCATTTTTGAATTAACATTGCAGAATTTAAACTTAGTCTGAATTGTCTAGACACTTAGCATGGAAATAACTCCATAAAACTTCTGTTTGATGTTTTCTATGTTCCGTTTAGACCTTTAAATTAGCCTGATGCCCTTCAGGTTGTATAATGAATCAGAGCTTGCATTTGTTTCATGTTGTACAGGTTTTATATTTGCTTCATATTTGCTTGGTGTTTGCTTACAGAAGTGCCACCTTGTTAGGGTAAGTGGTTTTGTCAGTAATAAAATGAGTTGTACAAAGGACAGGTGGTAGGATGACCTTTTTGCAAAATATTGTTGTTAACTGAATGCAGTAAACATTTTTTTTACCAGAGTACCTGTTCGGTTGTCATAAGGCTGGCATTGCCTGGAATTAATGGCATTCTTTTTAATTTTGTAAACATTTTTTCTAAGACTCTATTAAATAAAATTTGCTTTTTGTCTTTCAAACAATTTCAAAACACAGGTAAAATTTGTTGGTCAGTTTGACTAGGAAATTTTGTAAGTGGATTGTCAGACTGGAGATGTGCTGTTAACGTTGGTTTATGTTCTTTAGCCACTGGCTAAGCATTCACTGAGGATGCAAGAAGCCCAGGTTTGGCTCTCTTGAGAATTTGAAAGGATGCAAACGCACTCCTCTGTCTGAAATTTCGGAACATTTCTCCAAACAGAGAGATATAGGACATCCAGGTCAGGAATGCCTGAGTTTGTAATGTTGTTTCCCTCCTGGTAGCTAACTTAGTGGAGCAGGATCTAGAGTCCAGGTGTCACACCTTTCTCTCCCACAGTCTCCTGCATACTTTTTTCAGTCTTTGGCCATCTGGCTGAATGAGTAATTCAAGGTTTTGTGTAACAGCAGAGTAACTCGGCAGGAGTGGCCAAGGAAGGAGGTGTGAGGATGCCCTGGCTTTGGGAGCTGGGGGTGGCTGCTTGATGGGAGACCCAGATTCCCGAGTGATGCACTGAATGCTTCAAACGAGGGGCTTGGACTGGAAACACTGTTCTCTGCAGTCCAGTTGTCAGGTGCCATGTCCACTACTTAAGTTCTTCCTCTCTTTCACAGTTTTATGACTTCCAAATGCTGGCTGTCACTTGGAGTTTGGGGGACATTGGCATGTTTTTAAGTGATAAGCATACCTGTGCTTTTGCCTCGTATCTTTTCACCCCCATACCATCTATAAGCACAAAAAGGCAGGAAAATAAATGTCTGCAATAGTAATTTTCTAACTGGAAGTCAACATATGCAGCTGACTAGAAAGGTACTTTAAATCATCTTATAGGTGTTTTCTCAGAGATGACACTAGTTATTTGAGGCAACTGTTTTTTCCACCTGCTGTGAAAGATGAGTTGCCTTTTGGACACTTAAATATTTCCGTGCTGTTAAAGCAGCAGATTGAAAAGCAGATGAGAAAGTTCAAAGCCAAGGCTGAAAGTTCAGTTTCAACTTTGTTATCTGACTTTTGTCACCTTGTGTCACAACCTAACTGTTGTTTTCACTTAGAGTTATTAATTAAGAAATACCAAGTTTACCCATTTACTGTTATCTTTCTTCACAGCAAATGAAAGTGAATTTCGTTCCTTTTTGTATCCTGTGTTAGATAATAATTGAGAGAATAATAGATTCCAGGGACCTTTGATCTACCATTACTGTAAAATAAAAATAAAACTTAATTTTTTTTTCTCCTGCTGACCGTAATGATTTTAACCTTGTGTACTAATTTGAATGGGCTTGTGGGGGCAGAGTCTTAAATGAGACAAAAATGAAGGAAAAATTGCTAATGCTGCCACTGTATATCTAATGAGCACTGTGTAATAAACCATAACCTCTTCAACATTTCTGTGGAAAATGGTGTGATTATTTTGGATGGCTGGCCCTCTGTGTACGGCTCATTACCATCTGGCATAATGTGTATTGATATAGCCTGTAATTGTCAACTCTTATTTGACATGCTGCCTTTAATAAATGTGACTTGCATGGCTAGAACCTCCTAATGGTTACATGGAAAACTGTAATTAAATAAAATATGTATACTTATGTAAAATACACACCCTTATATCCATAAAATAATTTTGTAGAAGTTCTCTGTTTTTCTTTATCTCCTGTTCTTAGTGGGAATATTTGTATGTATTCCCAGGTTAGTACTGCATTACCAGTGTGGATACCTAAATATGTGAAGACAGACATGAATCTTGAATGTAGGTTGTTTCCTCTTGCAGAACTTGCTTCAAATACATTTTGAAATATTTATTTTCTGTGCACTGTAAGACAGAATTAATATACCTGCCGTAATAGAACAGGTTCCCTGCCTGATAGTGGCTTTGTGTGCTCCTGCACTGGGAATGGGAGGTAACTCTAATGGGCCAAACACCAGTTTTGGTGTTTCTCCTGAAGAAGGTGGCTGAAATAAATGCATTTGTAAATCTCAGTGCTGAAAGTATTTTTACCTCCTTAAAGTCAAATGGGCTTCTGGCCAATGGTGAGTTTTCAGATAGAGGGACCAACATATGCTGCTAATCTAGTCATATTCGGTTTATTGTCTGAAAAGTTTCCTTTCCTTGCCTTCACTGTTCATTCATGTATTAATAACTGAGAGATATCATTCTGGTAGTCATATTGACTGCCTTACAAAACATAGAATTTCCCCAGCTGTAATCAGTTTTAATATTTGTGCAGTGGGTGTTTTCATCTGGTGTTACCTTCAACGGCACTGTTGCTGGAGAATCCATTGTTGCTCTTTATAAGAGATTTTGGAAAGTGCCTTCCCTTTATTCTCTTTGGATTTCCTTAGGCTCAGGCTAGTGGATCTTATTTTATGTTTGCTTTATAATCAGCAAATTCTGTTGACTTTGTTTTCTGTAGTATAGATGCTTAAACTTCCTTTAAATATCTGTGACCAAATCTACGGATTTAATATCAGCCTTGTCCATGCATAAAATAGCTTTTGTTCCTCACTTCATCTGTTTTCTTTGCTTTGATTGTTAGGACAAAAATGTTGGGAAGTCATACTTTCTCAAATTCTTCATTCAATTGATGATTTTTACTGGTATCAGAAACTCAGGGTTAACAGAGACACTACTTTTGCTAATCTTCCCTTAAATCATCTGTGGATCCTACTGGTTTATTTGACCATAGCCACATTCTGTATCTTAGCTGATTATCTCAAATGACCTGTTCCTTCCATCCTTTTCCAAACTTTGGGTGCTTTCTTCTTGAAAGAGTCTCTAGTCCTGCATATCTGTGGTCTGCATTCAGATCTTTTGATTAATCTTTTTTTTTTGCATTGCATATTTTAACTTGAGTAAAGCATGTTGACACAGTTCAGTTGAATCCATACTGAGGATTATTCACTCTCTTTGCTGTTTATTAGCTCTGTTTATTAGCTGTGTTTATTCCTTTTGTGTTGTCTTGTCTCCTGAGTATGAGTTCTCTGGACCTGCTAACTGTAAAAGCTTACCCGCTGCTGCTGTTCATGACCAATGTTCACTTCTGGGCTAAGAGATATAAACACCTGCTTGTATAAAAATATTGCTTAAAATATAACAGGCTTTCTACAGTGCCTTGCCTTTATGCAGTTTTGTTTCTGCCTAACCTTACATAATGGAACAATGCAGTTCTTAAAGTTCTTGGTTTTGAGGCGTTTTTAGTATATACATTTTTAAATTGCTGTTGTTCAGCTCCCTCTCAATCTCTGCATTTTCTCATCCAGTCCTTCACCAATTTTCTTCCTTGCATACCTTGTCTGGTTTGTGTTTGTTCCTATCAGTTTTTCAGTTTGTCGAAGCTAGGTGGGGGAGGAATTATAGCTGTTTCAGCTTTGTCTAAACCACAGTTTTTTTGCTTTTTGTTTTAGTTTTTAATCAGCTTAGTCTTTTTAATTGGGGATTTGTGGCTCTTTGGTCACATAGAAATATTCATAAGGAGTTTCCAAAAATATTCACATTTTTCTTTTTAATTTATCTAACTGATTCAGCCTGTCTTATCATTGAAAATATTGCTCATGTATAATATATGCCTGTGAATGTTATCTGTCATATTTATAAAGAATGTTTGTATACTGATTTAGATTATATTGTTTTCATATAACACGTCTTGAACTCACGTTCACTTGTACCTAAATTTTTCTGATATGAGGTCTTTGTAGCAAATTGAATCTTTACTATAGAGAATTCAGGTTAAATGCAACATTTCTTGAGCTAGCAAAATTCCTTTTAGAAATTCAACCTAGTGTCAGTACATTTATACCTATGTATTGCCAATATGCATTATTGCATGAGCATGCTGAACACTGAATATCTGCATCATTATCTACAAAATGACAGAAGTAGGTCTTTGGAGAAGTAAACATCTTAGCTCGTGCTATTGCTTGATGAAGTACTTAATATAGCCTGCATAGCTGTTCATAGAGTCTAAAGCAGATACCAACTGGAATTTCAACCTGCCTTTTATTAGAAGTTTAAATCTTGATAATCGCTTTATAAAAACACAATATTGCATTTGACAGCTTTACTTCATTTTGGAAATGTGACTCTTCCCATAGGGATAATCACTGATTTTAAAATGTGATTATGATATGTGATTTTATAAGTTTGACAATATGCTTATAAATTAGTAGCTCTAAATTTTATTATTGATTTTTGGCGTCAATGTTCAATTAATCCAAGAAGTCTTTTTCGAGATAACTTACTAATTTTTTCTTTCTATCTTTAGGTGAACACTCATGGTTTTTCCTTTGGTTTGATCAGTTAGGTTAAGCTAGCCATCCTTCCTTTAAAAAATAAAAAAGCCATAAAACCGAAGCTGTAAAGCTATTTTTTTAACAATACTTACATAAGTACTGGTTCATGTCTCGAGTCTGTTTCTACTCTAGGAGTGTAGGAAGGATCTCTGAGAACAGGAAAAGTAATTGATATCTCCCTTTTTAACAGTTTCTATGCTTATGAAATCTGTAATAACTGAAGTAAGATCAAAGCTATTTAAGTTTCACGTCTTGGTTTGTGGGGATTAAAAAACATACCTAGGCCTGCCACCACATCTCACTGTTCTTTTAATACCTGTCCCTTGCAGAATGTCCTTTGTATCCTTCTGGCTAATAAAGTCCCAACATGACAAAATTTGTCTGTACAGTAAGTGCATCTGATTCTTAACCATGTCAGCCCAGTCCACCTGCTCCCCCTTGTTCACACAGCTGCATTGTCACTGGTTTCTGGATCTTGCGGTAGCCAGGTACTTCTTACTGAGCAGGTTTACTCTTGATATTCCCTTCTTTATTGATCCCAGCCTGCATGCCTGCCTCTGGGAACTGGAAAACATCCGTTTGACTTAGTGATTCTGGTGGTGTTTTCCTTCTGGCTTTTCAGATTAACACTTTTTCCTTTTAAACTGAGGTTGAGGTAGTGATCTTTACCAGGTCTTTATCTAGATTCTCTCACCTATTCTCCATAATTGATGCTTTTGTTTCCAGGCTGGGATTATTTTTCTTTTAGGCTGTGTGACTTGAAAGGGGAGTTGCTGTGATGAGGCCACCCAACCCAAGGACAATGTGCTATAGGTTGTGATCACTGTTCTTTGGCCACTGATGCTGATCTTAGGAGTAAGGCAGACACAAGCTCAGCAGTTAGGGCTTCGTTTTGCTGGGGATGATGGTGCAAGTGTGGATTCTTGCAGTCTGGTACGGGCAGCTGGCTCCCAGGCTGGAGGGCTCCTGTCTATGCTGAGGTGACACAGCGGTGGCCGTGTTGGCGCATCAGTGGCACTGCTCAGAAGCTGATACAAGTTGGTTCACTTGGGCGTTGCTGTCTGGAGTACAAAGGGGGAATTGGTTGTTCTGTGGTACCCCTAACAATGAAGCCAAGACCTGTGAAAACCCTTCTTCAAAATTCCTGCACTAAGGAAGGGAACCAGTCAGGGAACCTGACTTCCAGTCAGGCTTTTCACTCTCCACTGCCAACCACCTACAATGCTTAGGGGAACTGGCTTGCCAAGTTCAAGCGAATATCTGCCCACTAAAAATCAGAAAACACTTTCAAATCCTATAATGGGATGAGGGAAGATCTTACCAAGACAAGTTATGGAAAAGAACCTAAGCAATAATCAGTGGTGGTGGTGACAGAGTGTGAAAATGTAAGATCTTTTCAAAAATAAATAAAGAAAAATACATGAATGAGCATTGATAGAAATTTTACTTAAAAAACTTTGTGATACTAGGAAGGGAAGGAGATGAAAGAGGTAGGATATGTAGCCAGTTTAAAAATAAAGTGATTGTTAGGAATGCAATTAAACAGCATATTCAACAAACTTCATAGATTTGATGTCTTTCAACTTGATTTATCCCTTAGGTGGAAGACACTCCCACATCTTAAGACCAAGACAGAAGGAACTACAGAAGTCTTGGTCTCTAGCCTTGTTAAAGGATGGGAGTTGGTAGATGTTTTCTGCTGGTTAACAGATACATCAGTCATGGGAATGCAGTGAATATTTGGCCTTCTGCTCAAATCTGCTGCTTTACCCTGAAAATTTTCCCTGTTAGTGCAATGACAGCATCTGCCATACATATTGCCTGGCCTAAACACCCGCCCCCCTGCCATTTAATTTCTTGTAAAAGACACCATTCACAGAAGATTGGAATGAGACTTTTCATCACTATGCATTGTTCTTCTAATCATGGTTTATTAGCCATGGCACTGACTTTGAGAGGTGAATGGGAAAAAGAACTGTAACAACCACTGCCCTTTCTTGATGTGTAACTAAGTGAACTATCTTGATGCAGCGCCAGCTAGTACCCAGAGCATACAGGATCAACATGAATGTAGTTTAAGCGCCTCCTTGTCTTCATAGAACTTTTCATGGTTCACAAAAAAGGTAAAATCAGATACTAAGTGCTGCCCAAATATATAGTCAGTACCTGAAATTATTACTTTAATTCTTTAGTTAATGCTTTTTCATATGTAATTTTCCATTAAAGACACTATTTCTTTTTATTTCAAATTCATAGGTGTGTATATATAAAGATTATTATAGTTGTCACTGAAATGGAATGGATGCTGATACTTTTAAAAATTTTTTTAAAGTCCTGAATGTAAGGCTTTTCATCCAAATCAATTCTTTTTGTATTGAAGGGAAACTATTGAATTGACAATCACAAAGAAAATGTTCAAATCTTGGATGTGTACTATTAGTCACTTTAATTCAAAGCTTCAATGATAAGTGTTCTTAAAGAATTTTTGATCTATCAGTTTCATTGTCTTTGTTCATTGTAGTTGCCTCAAAATTCAAATATGGTTTTTAGTGGCTCATTTAAGTCTTTGGCCCATTTCTGTGAAATATTATGTTTAAAAATGACACATTTTAAATTATTAAATATTTTTTGCATAGCCTGTTATCCCTTGAGAAGCCTAGTATAGTTCTGATGGTTAGCTGATAATGAAAGGTATACTAACTCAAGTTCAATACAACTGTACTATTTAATGTGTCTCTTTAATCATATGTTTTACAGAATCCTATTATTTCTTTTTAGAGTAGGACTTGAAATTAGGAACTTTGGTGGTGGTTGGCAGGGAATTCTTACTTCACAGGTGAAATATGTGGAAGTGTGTTAGCATTTGGTGATAAAGCTTTCCTGATTCTTAGCACGTTCCATTTAGGAACTTTGTGTGTTTAGAAACGTTGACTGTTTTCTCAGTACAACCTTGTACCAAGGTAAGAACAGGTAATTCTTGCAGCAGCCACTTATTTTTTTGTGACTGTGGGCTCTGGAGTGAAAACAGGATGGAGGCAGTCAGATTTTGTCATCCCATTGCCCTCTTTCTAAGTCCAGTATTGCTGAAACATTATTTTTTTTGGTATGTTGGGATTGACTGCTTTCAAATACAAAATTATTTAATCACTGAATTGTATTCAGATGGAGAAAGCTGTGTATAGTATTTCTTTTAGCAGTAACTTCATAACAGCAGTGTTTATTTGTTGGATGCTGCTCTTTACAAAGTCATGTCAAGGATCCTCCTGTATCTGCGGCATTGTGCACTTGTTATTGTGCCTGGGTATTCTAGGGATTATCACAAAAAGCATTAAAAAATGCATTGCCTGGGATTTCTACAATAGCATTGATTCTTGTATTTTCAGTCTGCTAGAGAGAGAGAGTGGAAAAGCAGTATGTAAGATCAGAATTAGGCATAGATTATCTGCCTAATATGATTCTTGTTAGCACAAATAATGTGAATACTATTTGAAGAACAAACGGATTATAGGAAAAGAAATGAAAACATCCAGATCCTGAGCATGTGGAAAGCATGACACTGATGTATTTGTGTAACCTTTTCATGAAGAGCGATGCTGAAGTCAAAGAGGGGATTTTGATTTCCTTCATTAAGAGCTTATTAAATGAAGAAATAGGACAGTCGTTGTTTTGCTTCAATAGTTGGGGGTCACAGAGGCGGGCCTGGTCTCCTCAGGAAATTAATGCCTGCTTTCAGCTGGGGGAAATGAGCCGTCGCCTGAGCTAGCTGCAGCTTTATGTGCTCGTCACTAGGGATCCCCATATGTCCTGGGATCTGCGGCAGGCGGAAATGGCAGAGCTCGGCGGCGGGGGCAGAGGGCTCTCATTGCTATTCATAACAGGTAGCTCGGCTCAATCTGCCCAGAGCAAGTCTGTTTAATGTTGATCAGCTGTCCATCTGATAAACCGAATTGATACGGACATTTCCTCCAAGGGCTGCCCTGACAATGACAGCAGGAGCATCGGGATGTCTTGTTAGTCTTTTTCTCCGAGCTTGAAAATTTATTAACCCTTTGTTAGAGCTGAGCCAAGCGTGATTACAATACTGCGACTGGGTTATGTGAGCTTCTACCTCATGTCTTTGAAAAGCAGCCTCAACCTTCAGATTTATTGTCTACATGGAGAATGAATGTTTGGTTTTTGAATTGTTTTTGTCTGCATAGAGACAACAATTTGTGAATTATAAAGGCAGCTTTTAAAACAGCTCAGGGGGTTTTTTGTGCTTTGCAAAATACATCGGGAACCTTTATTTATCCTCTCCCACTGCCTTTTGTTTGCTGCCCAGGCCATATGACCATCCCATCTCTTCTCTCTTGCTAATTGGCACCAAGCATTGCCCTGAAACACTTGCTGCTGGGACTGTTCGCAGGTCACATATATTTGGGGCAGAAGGTTTCTTTAGATTAATATGGTTTGGGGCAGTTGGAACACATGTGCACCGTCCAGAGCAAACAGAATTAATTTGCTCTGCACTGTACTATTACTGAGGCAGAATCTAACCTGAGCATGTACCAGCTGGTATCTTTGTACATGAAGGTATGGATCAGTTTGGTTACTCAATGAATCAGTGTTGGCCACTTCTGAGTAAGCACAGAGAACATAACACGCCTTTGTACTATGTTGTAATTAATTAGAACTTTAAGGCCTTTAGTCATCTGTTTATTGAGGGCATGGATTGCATTTTGCTCATATGTGAAACCTCAATGGCAGAAAGGGAACTGCTTGAGTCAGAGAAGATGTGAATGTGCTGAAGATTTTGTAAGAATGAGTCCTGTGTGTATCTAGCTTTAAAAGGATGCTCCAGAGCATTGCTGTTTCCCCCACCCTTTGGCCCTGCTCAGTTCTTTTGTCTGTTCAGCACCCCATTGTCGTTCTGAGCTAAGGTGACATCTCTGGGCTTCTTAGAGTGATAGTCACTGTTGAGGGCTACAGGATTGAATTGTGGGAGAAGGGGGGAGGCGAGGGCTGTGCTAATGACTCTTTTCGTGCCTTTTCCAAAAAATTAAAATAGAGAGCAAGCCTCTATGGAATAACCTCTGTGATAAGCCTCTCACAGGGGTTTGTAACCCCTAAACTGAGAATGTATATGTTATATGTTGGAGTTAGAAGTGATTTGTAAACCTATCCAATAAAATTGGCCCCTTTGCTAGATAGTCACCTTTGCTTCTGACTAAAACCACCAGTGAAATATCATTAGTACACAGTTCTAAAACATTCAGCTGTTTTTCCTCTCCTGCCTGAACCCATCCCCTTTGGTAGTGTTGAACTGCAAGGTATTCTGTTATTAATTTAACTCTAATTTGAGCAGTCATTGACTGCAGCATTCTTACATTGTTTGGATTGGCTTGCTCAGGACCCCCCTGCTGATATGTCCTTTGTTTCTTTCCATCATTACTTTCTGCTTGGCATTTTCTTCATGTCAGTGTCCCTCAAGCTTCTGGTAGACAAAACAGAAAAAAGAAAGCACCCGTGAGGACTATAGTGATTATTTTGCTTTATTTTGTGAAAGAATTCAAACAAAGGGCAGCATTCTCCCAAGTGGAGCCGGTGGTACCTGTGGTTTGCCTGGAAATACTTAGTGATAGTTCTCTGCGTTTGACACCTCCTGGTTGTGGCTTCTAGAAGTACATAGAAGAGCTCATATCATAATTAATAAAATACCTGTTTAGCACATATGGTTGTTTCTTTATTTTCACTAAGAATCTCTGTTCTACTCATAGCATCAAACATAATTGTGCTTTTTCTTTCTTTCTTTCAGTCAAAGAAGTCTGGCTGAGATCACGGAGCTGATCCATACTGCCTTTCTGGTGCATCGTGGCATAGTAAACATTGGTGAACTCAAGTCCTGCGATGGCCCTCTGAAGGATATGCAGTTTGGGAATAAAATGGCTGTTTTGAGTGGAGATTTTCTCTTAGCAAATGCTTGCACCAGTCTTGCACAGTTGCAGAATACCAAGGTAAAAAAGAAAAATTCCTCTACTGCCAAAGCAAGTAAATATTAGCAAGTATTTTGAAAGAGAGACCCCCTAAAAAATCAGCAGTTATGTATGTGTATATGGAGCATCATTTAAAAATCAGCAGCCTTACCATTATAGCTGTCAGTTTGGCAGTCTGCTGTTGCTGTGAATGTGTTTAACAGTCTCCTATGGAATTACTGTGATGATGTCTTTAGTATACATTCTGAAGCACTGAAGTAATGGATGGGTGGTCAGTTTGGTGAGTTTAAGGCATATTCATGACATATCAGGCTACAACACCTCTGGTGTTGTACAACTCCCAGCTGAAGACATGTTTGGTCTGGGTTTTTTTGGTTTTTTTTTTTACTTTGTGCTTTGTGACAGGTTTTCTGTCTTAGATAATTTGGGGAGCAAAAGGCTTTACTGTTTTGTCTCAGATGACTTTTTGCTTTTAATATTGTTAGAGATTTGGATGTGCCTGAATATTGGATTGCCCTACTAATGCGTATGTACTGGCTTCTGAAGGACAACTGCAATCCAACTGCTTAGCCAAACTGTTTGAAACTTTACAGGGAGATGTTTTTGATGAGAAACAAATTGAGTATCTGTATTATCTTAGAAAATGAGATTGATAGAGACATTAAGAGATCCTTTCTCTATTCCATTCTTCTTTTTGCCAGAAAGAATCAGCTACACAAAATCATTCTTGATCCACATTTATCTAGATTGTTCTTAAAACCTCCAGTGGAGGAGAGGGATCCCTGGGCATCCCTGTGCCAGCCTAGTAGCACCTGCATGAATGGCTGAAGAGCTAAGTGTGCCATTCCAATGGAAACAGGAAGCAGTACGTTTTGCAGAGGTGCTTTTCATACATTTGAAGATTGCGGCCATGTTGTAATGTAGGATAAACGTTTGTCATGTGCAATTGTCAATAATTGTCAGCCTGAGTAGTCTATTTTTTTTAGATTCTCATGCTAAATCTCCTTGTGGTAGTAGAGTATTTCTGTGCTCCTTTGATCATAAGTATGACAGTTTCTCTCAGAAGTGGTGTCATTTTCTAACACAGAGCTGAGATTCAAGAGAAGAGACAGAAAATTAGATGTCAATCTACTGGAATAGTGGGTTAAGCCATTATGGTGCTAACTTGTAGTAAGTATTAGGAAAAGAAATAAATAGTGCACACCATAACCGAAATAGGATGTAATTGATTTTAGTAATTATTATTAATTTGTATCAGCTATTTTTTTTTAGTACCCTGTAAGTTTCTCAAGACAGACCAAAGGATTTAACCCTACGTCAATGTTCTGTTTCAACATAAGAAGAAACTTTTGCAAAATGTAGCAACTATTACTTTGCGTTTAGTACATCATTAAGCATTGCAGCAGGAATGTATAATCCCTGAAGACTTGCCAGGAAACAAGCCTACAGTGAAATGAAGCACAAGCGCAAAGAAATCCTTTTTTTTTAAAAAGCAATCATTATACTGCATGTTGGAAAATTCTGCCAAAACATTTTAGCACTTTTTTTCATTTTTCTGACATCTAAATACTTTCATAGCTTCTACATACGATAAGTGGGATGCCATTATGGAAACTGATTGACTTAGTAAATTATTCTTTTTCATACGTCTAACCCTACTAGCAAAGTTAGAAAAATTGAAATACAAGCTATAGAAATCTCTTGACAGGTGCAATGATTTAAACATACTGTATTTATTCTTTTGTAAATGATGAATTTTCAAATCTGGCATCTGTTTTTTAGCAGTGTGAAATAACTGTGACTTTTTTCCTTCATAATGTTTTGTGTTCTTTGATGTAAAAAGTAAAAATCACAGTACTGCTTTTTTTGCTGGCATTTAGCAAATTGGCTAATGAAATGAGCAGCATTTTATCATGCATGGTACTGACCATGGTAGCCATAACCTCCATAGACATGCATAGCTATTGTGTAGACCAGAATTTAAATTAAAGGGGGTTTTAACATAACTGAACTCCTTGCTACCAGGATAATTTTATTGTCTGTTAAATTCATGTCTGAGCTTGTGTATGATGCATTTATCTCTCTGCTTCTCTCGGGGCTGACAATTAGACGTGAAATTCTGTAGTCGTAATGAAATGCAGAGCTATTTTATAATTGCCAAGGGTAAAATTAGCAAAGTCAATTATTTTCCCTTAGGCTTTTCCCTGTAGATATTAAAAGGCTGCAAGGTAATTGCCTTAGGTAACACTTTGATTTTTAAATAACATTAAATATAGGAATTGTTGTTGTTAATTCATAGTAATTTTCTTCTTCTTGCTACTGTTATAGAATATTACTGTAATGATGTTAACAATAATCAAGGCTCAGGGTTTGTGTTTTTGGGGTTTTGTTTTAAACTAGTGCTCATATCTCTCATTAGTTTGCTAAAGTTATGCCAAAGAACGTTTTGGGGTGGTGTATTGGGTTTTATGGTTTTTGATCTCTGAGATACAAGGACTCTAGATTGCTTTAATTGTCAGTTGGAAAGCCTCCTGTAAGGTAAACTCTGCTGTTGTGCTATTACAAAATCATTGCAAATTTTGGTTTTTGAACACTTAACAATTCAGAAGAAAGCATTCTCATTTTCTGCATTGTGAAATCATGGTACATTAATTATGAATACAAAGTTGGTATCAACTGAGGCTAAAAATATTGAAGGGCAGATGCATGTGAGTGCTACATTTTTGTAATGATGGCAAAGTCCTACATCTTTTAAGTTAATAAAAACTGTTGAAAATGAGCACTAATTTCTTCAAAAGCCTTTACAGTACAAAGCATTAGATTGATAGATGTGTTAACACTTCTTTTGTACTTTTTGATCACCTTATAAGCGCTAACCTTTTGGATGGTGGCTCTTGGCCTGCTGATTGCAATGATAAATTATGTTGTTGATTGAAAATTATATGGATAAAACCTTACTTCAGAACTGCATCCTGTAGCAGATTGTTTATTGTTATTTCATGGATTTTAGAACAGAATTGAGCCCAAAGATGAATTGATTTGGGATCTTTTAGAAGTTGTTATGTCAGCAGTGGAATGGTGAACCTTTGGCAAGGAAGGGCATGTTTGTGTTTTGCTGCTTAACTAACAATGCAGTAATGTGTGGTGATGTGCTGACTTGTTGGATTGGGGTGTGTTTATATGGGATGACAAGGTTATTTTGATAGGTTTTCTCATTTTGAGGCTGCAATGCTCCAATACTAGGATCATGATAAGATACATGTAATATATATGTAGTAGTCATTGTAAATATGTAGGTTTGGGAGTGATGGAAAAGTAAATTATGTTTGCCTGACAAAATAGGGTACCTTCCAGCTATCCTGTGTGATATGTGACCATAAGCAGTTTTAAATAAATGTGCTAATAAATTATTAAAATGTGTAAAACAATCTGTTTAATGAATGGTTCTTCATTGCCATCTGAAGACAGTATGTCTTTAACATTTGTTGTCTTGCTTTGCCTAGCCAAGGATGTGGGGTTGAAACTGCTAAAAGCAAATCTTTTGAATAAAAGTCCCTCTTTGACTCTGATAACAAAAAGTGTTAGTTTTGTCTTTGATTTCTGCTTAAGTAACCTTCACTTCCTATAATATTTTTAGGCTGGCATTCAGATGGAAACATAGCAAAAGTAACAACCATTAATTGGCATTTTTGTCACCTGTCACGTGGATGTGGGATATGGGCATTTTTACCACGAGTGATGTGTGGATACTGACCACGATATTATCAAATAATGTGCTTTTTCAGTGTTTGTAACAGAGAAGTTGGAAAAAGTCTGTCACAGCATCAAAGCTGGTGCTTCCTTGAGCATCTGAATCATCAGCTGTCTTACAAAACTATAGAGGAGATGCTCAAAAGGCATAATTAAAACCAGTTTTGATGCTCTTACACTCTAAAGAGAGTGATGCATAGAACTTCAGAAGGCTGAAATGGTGCATTTTAGTGCAATGCCTAGAAAATGGTAAAATAATTTGCAAATGCATTTATTGCAACCTCATAAACTGATAAGAGGGCATCCCATCCCTTTGTATTTAAAGAAAGAAAACCCACAAACCAGCCAAACAACCAAAACAAAACCACCAAACCCCAACATACACAAAACAAAAAAAAAAAACCTCCCCAAAGGAAGAAAAAGCCTATCCCAAAACCATGAAGTATGTGGTATGGTAGTGTTCTCTGTGGTTCTTACTGAAATCTTAAGAATTGACTCAATTTTTCCCACTGTAATTCGGTACCTTCTTCTTGAAATGATTGAACTCTTCATAGAAATACTTCAAAATCTACAGGCTGAAAGCTTGGAACTGGATTTAAGAATCTTGTCTGTCAATGTAGAGCTCTGCCAGAAGACCACATTGTAGAGCATTGTTTTATTAAGTATTATTTGTTCATAAATAAACAGCACAGATGTAGTACTTATGTAATGGATCCATTTCCTTATGCTAAGTTTATGTATTTCTAAAGGCATAAGTGTGCTGTTTATCAAATAAGCCTTGTGTTTACATAAACATCAATAAGTTACTAATTTAAGTCCTCCTATGTCTTCCTGTTGCAACCACCTGAAGGTGCCCTGCACCTCAGATAAGAACTGTTTATTATGAACTATGGTTTCTACTTCTGTAGCATCAATTGTGGTCCTGTGGGGAAGGCTCAGTTTGGAACTTAAGCAACCTTGGTGTCCAGTGCAGGATAGTGAGAATATCCTCTTTGTGAAATTGTGCCAGTTGCTCTTTTGAAGTAAATTGACATTTTTGAGCATTGACAAGCAAGCCAGGTTAGAATTTACAATTTTACTTTTTACATGTCATTTAACAGTGTTACTTGTATCAGACATTTTCATTCCCTGAATGATGTCAAAAGAGCATAAATGTGTAAAAAAACCCCCATCATGAATCTGCCAAGAAATACCATTTTAAAATGGAAACTCAGTGTTAATAGTTGCCAGTGTAAAGGCAACCATTAGCAGCTATTGGCTTGTAATAGATTCAAATTACCATCCCTCAGAACAGTGCATTTTGTTTGAGGTAAGTAGAAGGTCCTCCTTCTTAAATGTAGTGGAGATGACTTATTTTCAGAGCAATGAAAGGTCTTTTGAAAGAGAGATTTGTCTTTGTTATCTCTGGTGGAAGATTTGAACCATAAATATCTGTTAAGTATATTTACAGCATATATTTTTATTATATTTTACATGACATAAACGGAGAACTTTATAACCTGAACTTTCCGACTGGGATTCAGTAGCTTTATTGATCAGGCAAGGCAGGATGAAAAAATCATGGAGAAACATTGAGTACCAGAAATAATGTGCTTGCTCCCAGTTACAGTGTTTGTATAGAAAACTGAAGCTGGTGATAGAACCGTTTTTGAATCTTTTATGTATTTTTAGGTTTTTTTAACTCTTTGTCTTTGCTCACATATCAGCTTTCTTCCCAATACAAGCTGCTGTTGGAGATGAGTATCTTTAAAATGATCAGTTTACAGAGCAGCTGGGTGACAGGAATTTGGGGAGAAGCAGAGATCAGATTAGATCAAATTAGATTAAGAGACAATTTATAAAGTTTGATAATTATGTTGTCTTCTTGAGGGAAAAAAAGAAGAAAAAAAAACCTTCAGATTTTTATGTGGAGAGCTGATTAAAGAGCTTTTCTGAAGCCCTTTATCATGTCTGGCTTGGTTCACCTTCCCCTGCAGCACTGTTTGATGATGATGTACTGGACAAGATAGGGAGTAGGATAGTATCTATATTGTTGAGTATTTTTGTTTTAATTTAGTATTTTAGAATGCCACAGGGGTGTGTCTCAAAACCAGACATGGCTGAAAAATGCCAGTGAGTTTAAAGAGCTCTGAGCTGATTTATAGAAAAATACGCTTAAGGAACACTGCTTTGTCTGGATGCTGGGGGGGAGAGAAGAAAACCAAGAAAGAAGTCTAATGTTTTTGAACCCTTAAACTAATGGGAGATGACACAGGGCAACATAGCTAACATGACTGAATTATTACATAATAAAGCTCTTCCTTAGGTAACCCTGAATAAGCAGTTCCTAATCTTAAAATATTGAGATACTGAATATTGTCATACAACTTAGCATAGCTTTTATTGGAGAATGCAAACACACTCTTAAATACTGAGAAATGCATAATAATTGATAATTATGTATGAACCATAATGAAGAAAAGTGTTATTTGGTATAATTATTATATTTAGATGGCACCAAAATGTACTAATTTCCATATCCTTTGAGAGGTAAAATTAGATTTCATTTACTGTAAAGTAAAACATAAAAGAGATGGTAATTGAAACAAACGTTATGTTCATTTAATGGACATGTATTGGTTTTTCTTCCAAATGTTCTCAAACACTGAATTTTTAATAAGATTTATTTACTGAAGTTTTATTGACAACCATGTGAAATTCCTTTAGTAGGAAAAAGGCAATTTTTTGTTATAGTTGGTGAAAGTATTGAAGCATTAGCGGGGGAAAAAAATCTTGTGTGTTAGAGATAAAAGCTTAAAATCTATTGGAATCAGTACCTGGTAATCAAATGTTTCCCACACCACTGCTGTAAAACTTTTGTCTAGCATTTCTGCTGTCATTAGAGACAACAGCTTTTATGATATTGATGATGACAATAAAACTGTGGAATGATGCTAGTGAGTCTCCTAATTACTGCATTGTACTCTTCTCACGGTCTCTTTTGATGCTTGTGTCTGTGGAACAGTTTCTTGGCAAGTGCATCTTTTGCCATCGTTCTCAAGAAGTAGCCCCTCAAATAACACCTGAGCAAATGAAGCATTCTGTTTTCTGAATAGTGCACAGGATTTTTTCTATTTACATTTGCTATGTACAACCAGTAATATAGTTGAATATTCGTAAAATTTCATTACCTTAATGGCTGTGGTTATATTTTTGAAAAGTAATCTTTTAGAGAAGTTAAATTAGAGGATTAGGTGACACAGCTTATCAACTTATTAATTAAATTAAAATTCTAAAAATTAGACTTAATGTGTAATTGTGATAGTGTTAGAAACAGTCTCCTTTTAGATCAGTAAGAGTCCTGTTGCATTGCAATGAATGCCAGTTTTGAGATTAAAACTGCTTAACTTTGCTTTCATTCCTAATCAGTGCATTCCTCAAATAGATTTATCCTTTACCTTAGTGGCCTTTTGCACCTGTACTGGTTTTTAAAGCTAATGCTTGTGTTAAGCTTTCCCAAAGTTAGTCTCCATGGGGGTTAGTATATGACTGCATGGAAGGAGTATATTTTTCTGATTCTTGGCCTTGGCACTACTGGAAAATTTTATGTTTAGATTTCAATCTGTTTTCTGTCCTCCCACTTGTGCATGAAAAAATACTGCTAAAAAGAAAGAGTGATTTCTGCCACTTCCCTCGTGGATGTCTGTGACTTCCACACAGTACCTTGTAGCAGAATGATTGCTGCAGAACATGGAAAGACTAAAGCTGAGACTGATAGCAGAATATGTCATCATAGGTGTGGTTGTATCATCAGTCTAGATTAAAGTCTTTCCCAAAAACATACTGCAAGAATATTTTTAAAGCATCAAGGCATGGTGCTGTTGAGAACAGAGTTGTGAATGTTTGAGATTCTGCCTCAATGTCGCATTGACCAAGTGACTGACGGTCTCAGGAAGTTTTCCATTCAGTTCTGGTGAATTTTCAGTGGCCTACCAAAGATCTTTACACCAATTTGCACGAAGTCTCTGCAAAATTCTTGCCTCTGAATCATCTCACTAACAATCTCCTCAACTTACATCTGAATTCACCTTCCTCATAGTAGCAATCAGACATGTCCTTCTGCTTCTCTGGTCTGCCCAGCAGGCCGAAGTCAATGTTTACTGCTTGAGTTCATCTTGTGTTCATTAACCAAATACCTGTCATTATTCCAGGTAAATATTGTCTTCCTCAGAGATAAACTGCACAGCTGCTTTTAACACCTGGTTTAGTAATTCTTTGTCTTATAGAACTGCTGTTTGCCTGATAATTAACAGAATGGTCTGGAAAGTACAGATATGCCATCTACATGAAAGAGAGGGCTTTTCAGAGATGGCTAAACATCAATGAAGGTAAAAACTAAAGAAAATGAAGAAAGGCTGAATCTGATGAAAGTCAAAGGTCATTCAACATCTCAAGACAATCACTAATGAGTTCTGGGTAGTTGGGGTCTGTTCCTCTTACATTTGCTTCCTTAATGTGCAGCATTGAGTTGGAAGTTGTCTAGCGGTGAACACAAATGCTTAAAGAGTCAGAAATATTTACAGGCTTGAGATATATGTGTGCATATTAAATATGTTCATGTGTGTGTTTATATCTGTACATATATATACATATATACTTGTATATATACACATCTAAATTTAATTAAATGTTAAAGCCAAATGTTGGAATAAAAGTTTTTTCTTTTTTCTGAAGTCAAACACCCTCACTTTTCAGAGGAATTCCCTTTGAAAGATTTAAGACAAACATTAAAAAGTGTCTAGATTTAATCTTTCTGTGACTGTTGATAAGAATATGTATCCAAGATCAATACCAGAATAGTAGCTAATAGATATTAAAAAGAAAACAAAATTTATTCTAAGAAATTGAAGCAATGAACATTTTTGAGTATATGATGTTATATTCTGCATGAGTTGCATACTGTGGGAAAGGCCTCTTAAGAGCCAGCGGTTCTGCTACTTCATTCACCACTAAATTACAATAGGTATTGGCACTGCCTGCATTTCTGAAACAGAGATGTTTGTTACAGCTTTTTCTTTCACAGCTGTGAATAATCATCATGGAGGAATTCATTGCTAAATAGCTTTATCCCTTACACAAATGATAAAATTAAAAAGAATTTTCACAGAACAGGTATATGAAATGAGAGTACCCGTGAAATTTCGTCCACAAAAGCACTGAAGAGGCTGCACAGGGTTGAGTCACCATGCATGGAGGTCTTTAAAAGATGTGTAAATGTGATACTTAGAGACATGGTTTAGCAGTGGGCTTGAAACTCCTGGGCTTAGTTTGGACTTGATGATCTTAAAGATCTTTTTTAACCTAATGATTCTATGATTAGGTTAGGAAAGGTGATGACCTCCAGAAATGATATTTGCAATGTCAGCTTCATTCTCTTTATGGCTGAAGAAATGGAAGATCCTAAGTTTTGTTTTCATGGCTTTATTTGAAATCTGTTCCTCAAACATAGTAAGATTCCTATTGAGTGTGTGTACGAGGATCAAATGCAATCAGATGTGTATTGGGTGAAATGCTGTCCCAGTATTAACTGAAACAGACCTTTTTTGTGTGTGAGTATTTAATATATACTAACTTTCATCTTTGGATGTAAGGAGGGTATTTGGTTCTAGAGGTGGATTTTCATGACACTTAAGGCAGTTAATATATAGTTTTACAGGACTGGAGGTTATAGTGGCTGGTATATAATCAGCTGTACATCTGGAGTATGGCTTCAACAGACAATACACTTTTAAAAAGTGAAAATATATTTTTGTCATGATTTGGTTGCAACTGAAGGCTGTTAGCAATAGTAATAAGAGTCTGAGACTAGTCTGCATAGGCTTTCTTAGTCTCCCAAGAATGTAGCTATTTATAATAGGGAAATCTACTCCTAGTACAATCAGTAAACCTAACTCTTACCTAAGAGTGTATTTGTCAAATACAGCTGTGTAACCTTGACTGTATTATTTCAAAGGTGAGGAAAGTTGTTATTGGTGCTGCAGATGTAAATATGTAAAATCAGCTGTGGTCCTCCTCCAGAAGCTGCTGGTGTCAGAGAATGGTTGAGGTTGACGGGGATCTCTGGAGATTGTGCAGTCCAAAGCCCTCGTTCAAGCAGGGTCAGCTAGAGACAGTTGGCCAGGACTATATCCAGACAGATTTTAAATATCTCCCAGAATGGAGACTTTGCAACCCCTTTGGGCATCCATTGTTGGATGCCCTCACAATAGCCTGTTTTCCTGTATCCAGGTTGCATTTCATGTTTTCATTTGTGCCTGTTGCCTCATCCTGTCAGTGGGCACTGTTGAGGAGAATTTGGTTCCCTCTTCTGCATTCCTTCTCATCAGGTGTTTATGCCCATTGTACTGCAGGAGAGGCTGAAATCGATGTGCCATGTAAGTAGGGCAATAGATTATATATCTTCCCTTCTTTTTTCGCTGCTGTAAAGCTTGTCTTTAAAATGAACCTTTCCGTGGCAGCATTTTTTGTAAAAGTGCCGTAACATCTGGAGTGGTTTCAGTGTAATAATATGGTAAAATGTATAAAATTTTAGCAGTAATATAAATGAGTTAATTGTAATTTTAATATAAATGCTGATGTATTTGACTTCTTGTTGGCTAGCAAGAATATTGAATTTCTCAATGGACTGTATCTGCTTGTTAATATCAGTGTTTTGAAATTCAACAGCATTTCACTTGGAGTCTAGAGTCTGATTGCTGCTATCTCTGGTAAAGGAGGTTGTTGATTTGTTAGTTTAACAAACATCTGCAGCTTCATTAAGTTGATTCCCTCTGTCAGATGCTAAATGGACTTACTTCTGATTCACGTTTATTCAGATACAGACTGTTTGAAATAGTAGATGCTACTTGCAGGTACAATTTGTGTTGTTCACTTTAATCCTCAATTCCTCTGTGAACATATCCCAGTTTACTGGTGGTCTGCAGCAATGTGACTGGGAGCAGCATTTTATAACCATGCTTTCCTGCACCACTTAAGGATGGGGAGGTGTTTATATCTACAGAATCCCGTAGTCATTATGCCTTCTTTGTTCACTGTTTTATATAGAAGAAAATTGTAATTAAATTACCCATCAGCAATCAGGTATTTCTCTAACCTGGGCCACTCAGCAACAGTTGTTCAGTACTTCAGTGCAAGGATCTGCTGCTGTGGATCTGCAAAGGTATTAAGAAACTGTGTAAGGTATCATGTGGAAGTGGACAAGGAAAATTATATTTCTTCTGTTGGTTATGTTGTCCTTAAGGAAAATGACTGAATTATGCACTAAAAGTCTTTACACTGAAGTCTAATTCTGTAGATAGTGCTGCATCAGCATAAAAAGGGTAACTTAACACTGGTGAAAATCCCTAAGGCAGACTGACCTTAAGGTAGATATTTAACAATATTGGCAGTTTTCAAATTGACAGCTGCTGATTATTTTTAACGTCTTAGAAGCACCTTTTTAACAAGTAGTAGGGTTGGATGATATGTTTACATTGTTATATTGTATTGTTTTGTATTGTTATTATTGTTATATTAGTATGTTAGTATTGTTATATTGTAGTTTGCTACTAATTCATCATTAACAGAATGAAGAAAGCCATAACTCTGTTTTCCAAGACCACTTAAAGCATGCTAGAAAGGCAAATCACTGTCCTTCTTGTGTGTTCACTAAGAAGAGAGAGCCAGATCCAAAAGACAGTAAAGCTCAAGATGATTTCAAACAATAAATCCAATAGGATTCAATAAGCATTAGATTAAAAAAAAGCATTCGCTAGGCTGGCACGTTTGGTTACCTGTATGACTAATGGTGTTTGAGGAGATTGCCAGGAAAGAAAATTGAATTTCACTGTTCTTGGAACTCCTTAGAGTTTTCACTCCCCCCTCCCCCCACTTTTTTTAAAGGCATTATTGAACAATCAAAATCCAAGATCAGCTCTTTGCTGAGTTTTGGCTTTAGCATCCTAGTGTTGCAATGGTTTTGGGTCAGTTTCTGTGGAATTTTTGAGTGTTGGAGTATTTCTCAAACTAGTGCTTCTGTGGGGAGGGAAGTGCAAGCTGAAGGAATTTTGATCTGTATATTTAATGGTTCCTGACTATCTCATTTTCTTCTTTATTTCTATGAAGAAGTTCTGCTACATTTTCAAATCTATGCATCAGCAGCAAGGATTAGGATCTGCCAATAGCAGATGTGTGAGGAAAGGATATTGTTTCAACATAAGGATGGAAGGAATTACTTGTGGTCCTTCTTGGAAGGAATTTGGCAAAGCTACCGAAGTTTGTCAAATAGAAATTGTGAGGGATGAAGAACAATGTTATATCCATTGCTATTTTCTTCCTAGTGCTGCTTTCTGTCTTCCCACAAGAGCTTCATCCTTTCTGTGATGTTTCCATTGAAAATATCCAATAGAGTCTGGAGAGACACCACATTACTACTCTGAAATAGTGTCATCAGTTCCATTTCAGCTGAATTTAAAATAAAATTACTGTTCTTTGAATGGAGCTCAGATTCATTCCTTTTGTAAACCGGAAGGAAAACAAGGGAAAAACCCCTAACTTTTGTGTTATGTTGCAGTAAACTTGAAACAAAGTATTTTGAAGATAAGTGAAGAGAGTGAAGTGCTTGCATTGCTGAATTGATGGCACCGATGTTGTCTTTTCATCCAGGTTGTTTAAAAACCTTGTGAAGGATGAGTGAGGCTCGAAATCCATTCTTTTTACTGTGCTTGATAGAGTCTGAATCATGTCTTTTAACTCTGGAGAAAGTATTGTGCCAAAATGTCTTCTGTGATTTCCCTGCATTCCTTCTAGCACAGAGTTTCACTTCCATTAAAATACGCCTCTTTTTCTCTAGACAGAGTTGAATCTCCCTTGACAGTAAACTGCAGTCATGAACTGGGCTGCTGTACCTACAGCAGTGACCATGTGCCCCATGTGACACCATGTGTGATGCTTTGGGAATTCTGAACTCTTATGGATAAGTCTTCAGGAAACTACACAAAATTCTGATTTCAGGAGAATGAAGGAGGACATTCATTAAGTCATTGATTGGATTTCCTGAGTAATTTTCTGAACTAAGTGAATTGCCAACATTTTAAATTTACTTCTTCAAGTAATAGATAGAAATTTTGAGCTTGAGTAATTAGATTCAAAGTAAAATTAAAGAGTCTTGAAGGGCTAAAGCTGTGCCTTTTTGATAAACAAGTTACTGCACCAGAAAAAGGTAAATTAAATTTCACCAAATTTCTGCTCTTTAACCCTACAGAGCTCTTCTGGGACTGAAACACAGCATAGTCTTTTGGAGTATGTTATATTTGAATGAATTGGAGAGATCAGAGCATGTGTTCTACATTGCTGTGGAATGAGCAATCAAATGGTTGTGTCCAGAATTTACACCGTGTTATCCACTTAGTCTGCCTAAATAGTAGGAGAGATTTTAGCTTTAACAATCCATCTCTTTTCCCTGTATTCATCCTAAACTGATGGCCTTTGTGTTGACTTTTTAAAAGCAGAAGAGATCACATCCCTACAAAAAGTGTTGAAGTAATTCCACCTCAGGAAAAAAAAAAGACATTTCAGAACTATTGCAAAGTGTGTTTAAAGGGTGTGGAATCACTTGCACTGCATTTGTCACCTGCAAGTAATGGGTCATCCCCTGGGCAATACCCAGTCATGGGGATACTGGAGGAGCAGAAAACAGCACTTTGGAAGATGCTGATGCAGAGTAGAAAATAAAAATACAATGGAAGTTTGTTTTCTCTCAATGTGTGGTTGCTCCTGCTCACCCCGAGGAACCAGGCTTCTCAAAAACCTGTTGAGGAGTGGAATACAGTGGGAAGAGAGATTATGAATAGGCTGCCTTTGGTATCTTTTGGATTTGCTGTTTTCAAGCACTAATTCTGGCAATTCTTTCTTCTCTTCCCTCATCTCTGAACCTTTTTAAAATGGAGCTCAACTGTCAAATGAGAAGAGAAGCAGTTGAGAGCACTTCATTTTTCATCTAACTTCCTCTCTCCTCAGACTTACATCTCAGAAACGTCAGCACTGGTCAGGCAGAAAGGCAGCAATGAGAATAAGACAGCTTGGATAGTTTTTGCTGCTCTTATGCTGGCAGACTGCATGATTTTCTGGAAAATCAGTTCACTGTTGCCATTTTCCCCTTACATAAAACAGTAGGGAATAAATTTAACAGGAGATGTTGATTGCTTTCAAATTTTCTGATGAAAAGTGCTACATAAGAGCTAGACTCTGTATCATTTCATGAATACTACTGAATCCGTAATAATTTTTCTTCCTCTGTCGTTTTGGGATGCAGAGGAAAATTGCCTGGTTTCCTCATTTCTCATTTCTTTCCCCAGTGCTCGGGACCCCAGGCCACTGATGTTAAGCAGGAGATACTTTTCATAGATCAGATTAAGGGTTGGTGAGGTAACAGAGCCTCATGCAAGCATCCCACTGTGCTCTTGAAACTGGAATTTCATTCCTGGTAGTGATCTGTATAGCCTTACATTACCTGAAAAGTATTTTTATATATATTTGGAAATAAGAGGGGTAATATTAATACTAAATTCTCACTAACATATAATGTTCAAAATGTGACTAAATGGTATTTAACATAATGAAGATTCTTCTAAATAGTTGTTTTGTCATTCTCCTGAGATGTTTTATAAACTCTTAGAGGAAGAGATACAATTGTTCACAAATATTTCACCAAGCTTGTGTTAAGCCAGTTAAAATTGCCTTGGAGAGTAGAGTTGCACTAAAAAGAGGGAGGAGAGGTGGAAAAAAGAAACCCCAAAACAGGGTCCTGCTCAGTCTAGAGTTTCAGGCAAGAGAGGAAAAGGTCTGGTTATCCAGAGCCAGCTGCATTGTTAAAAGTTCATACTATCACTTTGACATTTAGAGTAGGACTCTGTGTCTTTGTAAATTCCTCTTCGTATTACCAGTGTAGGTCTCTGAGCTCAGACCATTTCACAAACCATAACATTTTTGAGTGAGTGATTGATCTGTATTATGTGTCCTAGCCATCAGAAGAATCTTGGGATGTTGCTTGTATAAACTGTAATACAATCTGATCCTGGGCATTTAGTTACAGACTTTCATAGACCTATTGGCGATACTCAGTCCTCCTGGATTTGGGAATAAGGCTTATCTGATACCTTAAAAAAAAAGGGGGTGGGGGTGGTGAGGGTTGTTGTTAAAAAAAAAAAAAAAAAAAGAACCCCTCATTTTCTCTGTACCCCCCCTTAAATAACTCAACACATCTGGTAACACTGTAGGATCATTGTCCTTTCAGTTCCTTCAAAGCTCATATTGCTACAATATTTCTTCGGTGTCTAGTTTCCTAAAGGGCAATGTGATTTCTTTTTTTTCAGGCTGTTTTTGTAGGTCTTGCAAATTAACCCATATGCATTGCAAGAAAAAACATGACTTTTAATCAGCACCATTTCTAAAGTTAGCGCTTGCTGTGTGTATATGAATATGTATATGAACCAGTGTTTAAAAAAAAAGAAAACACAACCTTTCTGCTAGTACTCAAAACTAGCATACAAATGTGGTTTTATTATCAAATAAAGCATGCCTAAATGTTAGAATATCTTTCCGTTAGGGCTTTTATCATTTGACTTCTTGTCTTCAGTTACAAGAATGATAAAAATTGAAACTAAATCTTTTAATTCAATAAGAACTACATTGAATTTTAGGAAGCAAAAAGAGGAATCAGATACAGACTCATATGCATAGGAAATTAAACATTCAAGAAATTAAAACTTTGTGAGCAACCAGAGGTAGCCTTAAGGTGTGCTTATTTGAAATGCCTGCATTTAATTTTACAATAAATCTGAGTATTTTGTTCCAATTAAGACAGTTCATGTGCACAACTTAAAATTTTACAGTAGTTCCAGGGAGACCGTGGACTACTTGTTTTACATTCTGGATCAAGTTCAGATTTTTAGGCTTCGCTTGAATGAAATAAAAAGCCTGAACCCTGAAGATAATACAGATTGATAAATCTGATTTAAACATTCCCGTGTTGCAGACTTTCAGTGTATGTGGTACAGCTGAGCCTCAGGCCATGCACTAAATACATCCACAGTGCATTCCCATGGCACCTGAATACCAAATGATCACGTTTGAAAGGTTACCTTTCTATGGATTCTGACTTTTCTGTATTAGCCATGAAGATTAGAATTTTAACAGCTCCCAAGGAGAGGTATTGTGAAGTATTTACTTGGCACGAAAAAAACAAAACAAAACAAAGCCCAGATGAGGTACTGTCTCATATTCATGAACTGGGATTTATTAGTTCTGTGAACGTCCTTGTGAGAATACACTCTATAGTTCACACTGTAGGAAAAACAAGTCTTGTTTTTCATTTATATTAACTTAAAACTTTGATAGAAGAGTTACTGTAGTAGAGGTTTTAGCAGAGACATATCACAGAATATATCTCAGTAAATCCTGAAGTCTTTCACAATTAGCTTTCTTCGTGGTTTATCTCTCTGAAAATCTGGCAGTAGCTTTGTTAGTCAAATTGGTGATAATTAAAGATGTAAGGCTTTTTCTCCTTTTCTTTTACAGGTTGTGGAACTCATTTCAAGTGCTATTGGTGACTTAGTTCAAGGGATATATTATGAAAACTCAAAATCATCTGAGGTAAGAATTTCACTAGATTTATGTACCCTAGGCATTTGGTGATATTAATGTGTGACTACTGTAAATACGATGACTTTCTCACCTGTTTAAAAGGAGGAAGAAAGTACAAGAGTTGTTAGTCCTGGTGTGTTTCAGCAGTAGCATCATTATGACACCTGTAAGCTCTGATAGATGTTTCTAGAAGTGCTCAAGGAGGAATTATTTTGTTTTTGTGAGTGCTTAATAGAATACTGTCACGTGTCATTACCAGGAGCTCTAGACACATCTTACTGCAGACTTTCCAAATGCTTCCAGAGGTTCCTAGCCAAGGTTCTGTTAGAGATATTCATTACAATGTTGTCTACATCATTAATATTTTCATATCAAACCTGTTGTTTCCAAGCCCAAAGAGGTTTACAGAATGCTTCTTCCTGAATTTATGACATGTCCTTTCTTCTGAGTTTTGTTCTGGAGTGGTAGGAGCATGGCTCTGTGTTCTTCTCCATCAGAAGTCACTGTGCATGTATTTTCTGATGTCAGCATGGGCCAAGATAATAGCTGCCAGCATTTCACAGCAAATAATATTGTATTTCGTCAAAGGCAATTGCAGATATTCTGTGTTATTGTTCAGCAGGCACAGTAATGAAAATTGGTCAAATCAGATGTAGGTATTTTTATCTTTACTAGAATATTTAAGGGAATTTCTAGAGACCATTCTTGAGTAGGCTTGCATGTTAGAGCAAAGAGTTTTTTTAATTTTCATTTTTTCATTTACTTTCAAACTAGAGATTTTTTTAATTTTTTCATTTTATTGCATGTCTTAGCACATGCAATAAAATCAGTAATTTAAAGTTGCCATAACGTCTACAGGTTTTATCATAGCAAATTTTCAGTCACTGATGAGCACTGTGTATATGTGAGTATGGATCTGAAGTCCACTGAGGTAGATAGATTCACTTCTAGTGGCGTTGTCTCATGTGCCTTGGAGACCAGAATCTTATGGTTCAGCAGGTGTTGTGTACTGAAATTGCAGCTCTAGTTTACTATTGCTGTGTTGTCATATGTAACAAAATTGATAGCATGAAATGGTGAAATGCTGTTCCTTTGGGCTGCTACTGCAGCAGATGCCTGCCCTGATGCCTCTGTCCCAAGCAAACCACAGCGGGCAGGTGGAGAGTGCCATTGCACAACAGCTCTGTGTTATGGAGGGTGCTGCTCCCCTGGACACTCTCTGTCTCTCCTGCTCTGCAGCAGCAAAGCCATGTCACTAAAACAAACTTTGCTGAGGTTTATCTGTCATTTTGACTGAAGCCAGGGAAGGGAATGATCACACTGCCGAGCTGAGTGAGAGCCTCCAGCAGGGCAGCAGTAATGGCACACTCAGGAGCTGCCCACAGCTCCTGGGATGCATGGAAAGGATGGCATGCCTGGCATGTCCTTTGGCACCTCTCAGGAGTGGATCCTGGGTGGAAGCATGGCAGGAGGGCAGCGCTGGGAACTTGGTGGTGCTTCTGCACCTGTGTATAAACTGACCTCAGCCTTCAGTGTTGCTCCCAAGGACCATACTCAGGGGTTATATGTTAAAATAGATGACATCTTTGAGATTTTTGCCAAGAATAGTTGAAATGTTGTTTTCCATATTCCAGCAGGTTTCTAAATACAAGTAGATTTTAGGTATATTTAGAAAACACTCATCTACTTCTCCTTTTTCATGTGTAGAGGTAAAGCTCTACAGGTTCATCTCAGCAATGAGACTGCATTTTCTTGAAACCATGGCCTCTCTGTAAGTGAGAAATGTTGTGGACTCATTTGGGTTCCTGCCACTGCAGAAAATCCTTATCTTTTCTTCCTTAATCATTCTTTTTCAATTTTCTGTTGCCTTAGTGAAGTCCTCCACATGTGTGGATTGCAAGGGGAAGTGTGAGATAAACTAAGTGCAGCTGCATGACATTTACCCTGCCCTGGCCCAGTTACAAATAGCAAAGACTTATTTTGTTTCAGTGACTATTTCTGTCTAAGGAGAGTTGCAAGTACACTGTACCCTTCCTAAGGGGAACCCAGTTAACTCAAAACACAATTAGTGTGGTGGTGTAATAGAGACACTTACATGACAGTGCCTGAAGTTCAGCCTTTATAATGGGTAGTGTGTGCCTTCTGATGAGACCTACAGCAAGTTGTGGCATCTGCTTTAATTTTTTCTGTCTAGTTCTCTGAGAAATTTAGTTCCATGTTGTGCTGAGACATATCCCTGCTGCTCTCCTCGCCCTGTTCTGCTGAGGCAGTGTCCCATTCATGTTCTGAGCATTTCTTTAGCAAAGACTGGCAAATGGACTAG
The DNA here is from genome assembly GCF_028551555.1 of Melozone crissalis. Lineage (NCBI taxonomy): Eukaryota > Metazoa > Chordata > Aves > Passeriformes > Passerellidae > Melozone > Melozone crissalis. The sequence goes on from NW_026535805.1 coordinate 52,322,450, forward strand.
TTCAGTTGTTAGTCTGTCTTATTATTTGTGTCCTTTGTGCATCTTCCCTCCTTCCCTAATTGCAATTTGATTGAAACAAAATTATGAACTGCATTTCCCAGAGGTAAGACAAATGCTTTTATCTGCTCCACAACTAAATCTCAAATGTCAAACTTCTTTTTCTTTTTAGGAGTAGAGCAGAGGGATGCTAGTAGTGGTATTTTCATTGCTGGGAATTTCCTAAATTTGGAAAAGCAGAAGGATGTCTTCTCACCTTGGTTTTTTTTTTTTTTCCCTGAGGCAAGAAAACTGTATTTCATATGTTAAATGTCCTTAATGCAGTTGTTTTAAAGCTCTTTAGTACCATAAAATAAACTAACTTAGCACCAAGTTGTTTTGAACTTTGCTGGATGTCTACCTGAACGGAAGACAAAAATATCTCTGCAAAGTTAACCTTTCTTTTCTGAGACCCTAAGTTCATGTTTACAAAAAAAAAAGTTTCAGTCTTCTTCATTTGGATAACCCAGTAGGAAAGTTCAAAGAATTATTTGACCTAACAAGACTGACCTGGTTTACTCCTGAATACATATAATGGATATAATTATTTGACAGCTCCATTACCACTGTTTTTCCTCTGCACAGCCACGTGCAATCCTACAGCTGTCCCATTTTAGTACATTCTGTTTGATCATGCTTTATCTTTTCTGCATAGGTAAATCATTAGATCTGTGTAAAACCAGGAAAGAAAAAGCTAAATATTTAACTTTTTATGGTTATTTGAAGTGACAATGCAAACTATGAAGTGTAGGCTTTGACACATCCTGAAGGTTAAGGCTTGTCACTCATGTTCAAAGTAACAAACAGCTGCTGTGGTTTAAGATATTGCATTAACAATATTAAGCTCATATGTTGGACTATAACCTGGAGCTGAAAGGGATGATATGATAAACTTTTGCAGTTTTCTGCAATATCCTCTCTCAGCCCAAAATTCTGCAAGTGAAGGACATTCTTCCCAGTTCCCATTTGCCTTCCCTAAATCTGGGTCTAATTTGGGAGTAAAAATTTTGCCTTAGTGAGTGCAAAGTTGAAAATTGTCTAGTCTGGTCTTCAGTTGTGATTGTGGTTATCTATTTTTAACAAAAAAACCCCATTGCTCTGAGTCTCTGTTTCCAGCTTTGAGGAGGCTGAAGGTTTTTAAAATGTTTGCTAACTCAGAGAATATTGTCATATCTATAAAGCCACTCTGTTTTAATATTCCAGATCATTTTACAAATACTGAGGGGGGGTTACTTTAATATTCCTGTCAATTCACTTGACAGGTGTAAGAGATACAAGGAAGCTCAAGGTCAAACAGCAGAATCAAGAGAGGGACTTCACTGTGTTGGCTCTTGTGCTTAACCTTCCAGAATGCTCTTGTAATATTAAAGCATGAAGGACTTTGAGGGGAAATAACTTGGTTGGGTTTTGGGGATTTTTTTCTTGTTGTCAGAATATGTAGCTGATGATAAATGTGCATTAGCAAAGCTCATTATAGTGTCAACATGGGGCTATTACCTTAGACAGGACCATTCCCAACATGTTCCACTGTTAGGAATTTTTGATGCAATTTTGTGAAAGTTGTGCATACCTAATATGTTAAACAAGTTTAAAAAATAAAGGCCTTAGTAGCAAGTACTTGTATCAAACAGTGAATTAACAGGTATTTATTTTAGACCACAGTAGGGTTTTTAATGAAAGTTAGTTTATTTTCTGGAAAAGGATGGGCTAAATGCAGTGAGCTGTACCAACGCTTCTTTGATGTTTGGTTCCTGGCCCTGCTTTGAGGAGTAGTGTTTTGAGTACTGCACATGTCCATCAACTGACTGCTATGAGTCTGTACTATAAGTAATGGATTTGTTTATTATTTTACTATAGGAAGTAAATCAAATGTATTTTGAGTTATGTAAACCACCTTTTAGCAGGGCAGCAGAGCCAGAGCTTTCACTTTTTTTAACAAATGTTTTTGTTGCAAGACTAAAGAAAAGCATAAAATATGGAATTTGAGTAAAGAGCATCTGTGAAAAGAATAGGAAAATGTGTTTGGGAGAAAAAGAGCATAGCTAGAAAGAAGGCCAATGTTACTTATTTACTGCTTTTGTTGTTTTAAATACTAAGTTTTTCCAAAGAGATTTAAAAGTAACAGATGTGAAGAGATATTTATCTTTATGATAAGTTTACAAACTTTTCTTTGAAAACCAGGTGTTGTTTTTTTACAGTGTCATGATAAAAGTAGTCAGTAGCTTGCTTTATTGACCCATTTGCAGACACCCTTGTTCCTCCAAAGGCAGTGAAGATGGGTATTAATAGACCAATAAAACATGCCCTGTCATGTTCAGCAAGCATGAACACATCTGCTGAAAGCTCATGTGAACCATGTGTGAAATGTTTTACAGGGTCTTGCTGCTGGTAGAGTGATTCATGGTTGCGCTGGATTTTATTTATGTGAAATAGAAGTTCTGGAACTACTTAATTTTAAACTTTGAATATGCAATGTAAAATTATTTCTATGTGTTTCTGTGGACTATTTGCCCATTGAGAACTGAATTAATGTTTGATATAGATGATTCAGACATTTGGATCATTTTGTGCAGCAGCAGATGGTTAAAAAGAGCTGCCATGGTATGGAAATAAACGATGGGCTGTGTTACAAACTATAGCTGAAGTTTAGAGTCTCTGACTTCTGCTCCTTCTTGGTTTTGCAAATGGGTTTGTGCACTTTTAAGACATGTTTTTCATTCATATTTCTGTAGTACGTTTTCAGCTGAGCCTCATATAAAAATCTTCTTTGGTGAGATAAATCAAACTGTGTTATTGTAAGTGTTGCTTTTGTACTGGGGATCCTTGGTGCTGTCACTGAGAGCTGCCCTTCTTGTTGGTTATGATCACATATTTTAGTTCCAGTTAAATTTTCTAGGAGTTTTTTGTTTCCTGAGGTGATTGTTTTAAACGCAGTTTAAATCATGGAAGTAGTTTAATAAAATAGATTCTCAACTAGACAGTTTCTAACAAAGCAGTAGCTGACCTTGCCAATAGAAAAATGGGAGCGCCCTCAGCTGTTCTTCATTTCCCATTGGAAGTGATGATTGACAGAGCTGTATTTGGATATTTTCCCTGTGCACTCATGCTGACATTGTGCAGCCTGTCTCTGGAGATGGCTGTTTTCTTCCAGTGTTGGTGGGGGGTTCATCTCTCTTCATCCTCCACTTCCTGCCCCCCTGACAGCATCAAGGGTGCTTGTGATCTGCACCCGTTTCTTGGTGACAGAATTTATGAATGAGGTCACTCCGCAGGCATTTGTTAATGCCTGAGCACTGTCACCTACAACTAGAATTTGTTTGACTTTAGAGAAGTTTTTATAAGAAAGTCTTAGGAGTCTTCTGGGCCAGCTAATGTCCACTTCTATACCCACTGCTGACAAAACAAAACAAAGCTTATAAAGCAGGGAAAATTTCTCTAGAAGTAGTAAGAGCCATCGTGATATCAGATTTTACAGCCTTGCAATCTAGAAGTAGTTTGGGTTTTCCATTGATGTTTTTAAAATAGTGTTTAGATATTGTCCTACATACCCTTGTAAGAATGTGGTGTGGTTAGCAGACACTTTATGTATAACATGAGAGTTAAGCTTGGGAAAAAATGTCCTTGTTGGAAAATTTTGCTGAAGAAAGGATGTGTCTGCCTCTGTCTTAAGCAGCAAAAGCTTTAGGAGTCTGTGGTCATAAGAAATTCTTTAATTAAAATCAGCTATATTCAGGCATGCAAGTTCATATACTAAAGCACATCCATATGGACATAATACCTTTTTACGACTGGCTTGTTTCTGTAGCCCAGAGATTTACAATACTTATGTTTTTAAGATTTCAATCTTCAAATACGTGTTTAATTCTTATGGGTTTTTTGAAGTTAGATGCTCATTTTAGGTGCTTGAAGCTTTTACATAATGTTAATGTAGTGGACAGTAACTTTTTCTGCCATCATTTTCAATCCTGTTAATGAAATTGAAACTTGTTTAGGAATATAATTTTGTAACAAATCATAGAATTAATTTTCTTGTGTACACTGAGTTGCAATGACTGCTTAAGCTTCTTCAGTTCCTTCAGTTGATATTGGATAATGTTTGCACTTCTCTTGCTGCTCAAAGGCTACAGAAAGCAATCCTTTTCAATTTATGGGTCTTCTGAAATATTTTTTAACTTCAAAATTGTTTCAGGATACCTTTCTAGAGTATTTTTTTCTTATTTGACGTAAAACAAACGATTATAAAAATCACTGCCAATTTTCAGTATCATCCAGTGAATTTTAGTAAGTACTGTTTTTTCACTGAGCAGATTGGTTGTTAAGGAAAAGATTGTGTTTCGTCTTCCAACAGCTCCTGATTTTAAATTTAAAATAAATTGACCTATATCTAAATGGAAAAAAAGAGACTTGATATATGGGAAACTACTTGAATTAAATGCTCATTTTGACATTTTGCCAGTCATGGGAATTTGCACATGCTCTGGGCTGAGTTAAAATATTAAAACAAAAATACAGAAACAGAGGAAAGTTTAGGCTTGACTTTGTAAGTTGTCATATGCATAATAGCAAACATGTGGTTTCGCTGTTCTTCACTTTCCTTGTATAACTTAATAGTATGTCTGAAAGCAAAGGCATTTTGATACAGCTCTGTGTTACTTGGCATTGCAGAATTCTCCTACTTTTTCCATTAGTCTCAAATTATCCTCTCCCTTGTAACACAGCACTTCTGGGTGATATCCATAAGGGAGGAAAATTAGAGCTGAACGGATGGATTCTATTTCATTTGTTACTGATTTCATGACAGATAATACCTTGCTAGAAAACTATAGGGTCACACAGAATTACTTCTTGCTCATTTCTAAGTAATTTAATTGACATCACTTTGAGGGAAAAGGTTTGTTGTATAAGAGGAGTTTTTATATTACTCTGTTGAAGAATATCTTTTGGCTTAGTGTACGTTACAGATTCAGCTGAACTGAGAAATTACAAAATTTTGAACATTTTTATGCTTTAATTTTTTTTTTCTGTAGATTCTCATTACTGATTTTATTTTTTCTAAGCAAAACAGCTGTGATCTTTTCTGGTTTTGGGGTTTCCCCCCCCGCCCCCCCTTCTTAGAGAGTACCTAAAGGCATGTCAGTATGTGAGACAGATTAAAGTAGTGTCTAGCTTTGAAGACATGAATGAATTAGTAGCATATTAACACCTTATGAGTCAAAGGAGTGGCAACTGAATTTGGATTTTGGGAGGAAGTATTTGATTTGTGTTAATTAAAACACTGTGGAAAGTTATCTAAATAAATATGTTGGATACAAAAGATTTTTAGACAGGTTGAGCATCTCTGACCTTATAGTCAAGGTTGTAAAGTTCAGTAGAGGCATAACTGACGTGCCTCTATCAGCCCCTGATAATTAATCCCTGACACTTCTAAATTGCAACTTTAGTTATTTTTTAATACTTTCAGTTGCTCCTCACCCTTAATATGGAAGCAGAAGAGGTATAAGTCCTCTCTCACAGCCCTTCATTTTTCCACTGCAGTCTATAAGAATTTTCAACACCTGTTACAATTAGTTTTTTTCCTGACTACAAAGGAAAAATTGTAGGGACTTCTCAAGTTTGTTTGGGATTGTTGGTTCTTGGTAACTGGGAGGGGGCTGAAGTGCAGATGTACTCTGGGGGGGGGAGGAGTTGCTTTTTGGTTTTGTTTTGGAATTTTGGTTGTGGGTTTTTTTTCCTCCCCAGTCCCTCATGAGGGCTATAGTTTGCTGTTAATGTTCAGTGTGATGATACAGTAATTAAAAAAAAAAAAAAGATTTATATTGAACCTTGACAGTTCCACATGTTTTGCATTGCCTTTTGACAGGAAAATGGAAAAGGTTTTTGTTTGAAACTGCCAGTATATTTATTCTGATACTTTCCTCTGTTCATCCCTAAAAGAATTTATTTGGCACATGGCACCCAGAGTTTGGTTTGTTTTGTTATGTGCTACACGGTACTCACACGTGCCACACTATTAACTTCTGTGAGCTGACACGTGCAGTTTTTGGTGTTTTCATGTTAGACTTTGTTTCATTTTCAGGAGAACTGCCTCACAGATGACATTGGCATATCTAGGTGGAAGGAGCAGGTTTTCCTCAGGCACAGTGCCTTGCTGGCCAAGAGCTGCCAGGCTGCAATGGAGCTAGCAAAGCACAGCGCTGAGATCCAGGACATGGCATTCCAGTATGGGAAGCATATGTCTATGAGTCATAAGGTACACCTTTTCCTTTTGTTCTGGGAGCTTAAATACAGAAGGAAGGGCTTGTAAGATGTGCTGCTTGTGAGCTCTGTCATATACGGCATGACTTATGCTGTAGATTTTAGCCAGCAGGTGAGTGTTGAGAAATTTGACTGCTGTATGGAGTGAGATGTTTGCAGAAGCTGTTGGTATGAACAGAGCTTGTGAATTACCAAAATCACACTCCTGGCAATGGAGCTCATTACATTAAAGGCTCTGTTAACTGCCTTCTAGCACATCTTTCTGCAGCAGCTTTACCTTTTCTGCTCCTTCATTACTCCTAAACCCACTGTCCCATTAACGGGAGTTGCAGGAGGAGCCATGTAATAGAATATGTTGAATTGGAAGGGATCCACAAGGATCATCGAGTCCGACTCCCAGCCCTGCACAGAACCATCCCCAAGAGTCACCATGTGCCTGAGAGCATTGTCCAAACACTTCTGAACTCTCTCAGGCTTGGTGCTGTGACAACTTCCCTGGGGAGCCTATTCCAGTAGCAAACCACTCCCTGGGTGATATTTTCTAATATCCAGCCTAACCCTCCCCTGGCACAGCTTCAGACCATTCCCTTGGGTCCTGTCACTGGTCACCACAGAGAAGGGATCAGTGCTTGCTGCTCCTCTTTTCCTCACAAGGATGTTGACAACTGCAATGAGGTCTCCCCTCAGTCTCCTCCAGGCTGAACACTCCAAGTGACCTCAGCCACTCCTCATACAGCTTCCCCTCAAGGCCCTTCATTGTCTTTGTAGCCTCCTTTGGACACTCTGATAATTTAATGCTTTTCTTATATTGTGGTGCCCAAAACTGCTCACAGGACATGAGATGAGGCCACCCCAATGCAGAGCAGAGCAGGACAATCCCTTCCCTTGCCCAGCTGGCCATGCTGAGCCTGATGCCCCCCAGGACACCACTGGCCCTCCTGGCTGCCAGGGCACTGCTGACTCATGTTCCACTTGTGATTGACCAGGATCTCCAGGACCCTTTCTGCAGCACTGCTTTCCAGCATCTCATTGCTCAGTCTGTACATAATGTATTGGGTCTTGGCTGCCACCATGCAGAGATTTGTGCTGTGAGGCTCAATTGCCCATGCAGCAGCATGGACTGCACCATATCCCCTCTGAATAACCTGCTGTGGAGGGAAATTCCATAGAAGGCAGATGGAAGATAAGGAGGGAGGTCACCATATCTGAACAGGAACATCCTATACCTCTACAGCAGTAGGACTTCCTGGACAAGGTCTCTGACCTCCACTAGAAGACATTGAGTCTGCAGCTAGTTAGTCCAGAGGAAAACACAGATCTGCTTCTGCTGTATTGCATCACTTGTGAGGTTAGATGTAGCTAGAGACAGGCAGACAGACCTCCCATCTGCTTCAGCTGAGTTGATTTATGCAGTTTCTAGTTCCTACAGGAGGAGGAAGTGGTTTTATAAAGCACAATTTTACTGCCACAGGAATGCCACTATATGCTATTACTAGGTACAATTCTACCAGTAAATTACTTGAAGTGCAGTTATATCCTTAATATTTTGTATATGCTTTAATATTAATATATCCACCATTGACACATAGTTGTGTATTAAGGATTGCATAATTTTCATGGAAAGCTCCTAGCTATGTAGCATTTGCTTTGTTAGAAGAAAGGTCATACTGTATCTGCTTCCTCAGGTACTCAAAATTAGACTGTAGTACTCTGCACAGATTAAAACCTGATCTTCTTCCCACCAAAGACTGAATCATTCTTTCCTTTATATTTTTTCTGTTTCTTGCCACTCCACAGTCTCCTACCTGGCTGTGTCCCATGCCTTGCCCAGCTCTGCAAGCTGCCCTTTATCTGTATCTTTGCAGACTCTCTTGCTTCTCTTTACCACATCTTTCCACCACTGCAAGGCTTTCAACGTCTTTCTATCCCTCCCCCAAACTTTAAAAAGTGCAACCAGAGTACAAGTGTCAAAGCAGGAAGTGGTGAGTAGGTGTAGAACGAGGATGTGGACCTCAATTTGAGGAGTGGGTGGATATGTATAGACTGTTCCTGGGAACTGAATGTGTGTGTGTTCTTCTTTTCCAGCTACATTCAGACCTGCAGCCATTTGTTAAAGAAACTTCTAGTGACACCATGGCCTTCAGTTTGAATTCTGCTCCTGCAATCCTTCATCAGGAATTCCGTGGAAGGGAGGCATGGCTTAAACAAATTAGAGAGGTAAAATAAAGCACTGTTTAGAATTTCCTGGTTTTGCCATTTGTTTATTTCCTCCTACCTGTACTTTCAGTCTGCACAGCAACTTAGAAATTAACAAGAGATTTTCCTATGCTCTGCAGTGCTTAATACTTCTCTCATCCACACTTTAAACAAGGGGAAATGTAGGGACCTGACAGTCAAGCTCTGTCAGACTTTTGTATATCAGTGTAACAGGCAGATTCATTTGTGTGGAGCATATGTGCCTTCCTCTGCACTGCTTGTGCAGTCCCATGTCTTAGTCACGCTACTTTGACTGGCAGCTTAAAACAGAGAACTTCAACCATCACTGTGGTTGAAAGGTAGGCATGCATTTCCTTCTGCCAAAATTATGCTGGAGTAGTAATTTTCAATGGAAGGGGAAAGATCTTTGGGGCTTGACCATCACAAAATAGTTTTGAGATCTAGCTGTCTGGTACTCTTGTTCTTAATTCCCTTATTTACTTATTTTTTCCCTCTAATTTTTACGTGAGGAAGACAATAAGAATAAAATAACTATGTGGTAACTGTCATGTACCACAGTAGGATTCAAGTCCATGAATAGTTCCCTGGATGTTGCTGAAGCACAAATAGATAACTGTAGAAGACAGCAAGAAGGGAAAGGGGGAGGAGGAAGCACCAAAATGGCCAAAATTAAGCATTCTGTTGAGTTCCCTCATCAGTTGGACATGTTTTGTCTGTCTAAACAACAGTGATGACTGCCACTTGGAAATTCATGCTTGTTGTTACACAGTTTGTTAGAAAGGCTGCTGCCTTCAATAAGAAGCTGTCTCTGTGCAAGCAAATTCATTCAAGATGTGCTTGCTGATGTCTCCTTTCTCTGCTGGTTTGAAAGCAGGAATCAGGTGCAGGATGTGGAATATAAACCTCTGCCTAGTTCTGTGTTCTAACTGGCCTTCACATACTGCAAGCAAGAGGCATGGTCTCTTCAGCCTCTTCAGATTTTGGGAGGTGTATGCAGAATCTACAGTGCTACAGTGGTATAGAGGGGGGGGATCTTAAAATGCAGCAGTCCTATTGTCACTTTGAAATTAGGGACTAGTAGTTCATAAAGCATTATGAGGTTTTTTGGAACTCAACAGTCTCAACACAAGGCTCATATGCGAGTTGAATGTAAATGGATTTGGATTATTGCAGTTGGAGAATAATGGCATTTCCACAGCACAGTGTATAAAAGCATTGAAACAATTTCCCATCTGCAGAATCTAGAGGAGGTTGCAGGACTCCAGGAGTGCCGTCTGTCTGCTTACTAAATTTTCGTACCAAAAATGGGCATTATGGAAACAATGAAGCAGTTCTGTGTGAAAAGGGTGGGGGTGCCGAGTGACATGCACTATGCAAAAGTATTTGCTATCTACTAGGACTGCTGTACTTAATACATTTATTTATTATACACAAACTTTATACATGGTATTTACTATGCTACCACTACTACCAACTACAATATGGAACACCTAGTCCAGGAGCCTTTCTTGACCTGTGCTGGTTTAGAGAGGAAAGTTATCTTTGATTAACTACATGCTCTTTGAGATATCACCCACAGTCACTTTCACTATGTGACATTCAGTGTAGGCCAAGCTCTCAAACCAGAGACTTCCTCACGATGCCCGTGCTCATAGGGGTGCACTCCTAAGCCACCCTCTCATGCAATGTCATTTGTATGGTTTTAATAGGAAAAGCACATGCAGTGCACTCAGGCCCTGTCAGAAGCTTAACCAGTTGAGCAAGTCTGGTGTAAAAGGTTAAAAAACCAACTGTGTGTCTGAGATGAGGTTCAGAAAAAGTTAGAGAGCCAAAGTACTACTGTGAGGATAAAAAAGGAAAAAAAGAATGATGCAGTTGTAGTAAAGAAGGCTTAGGAGACAGATTGTGTGAGGTTGCTGCCTGGAGGAGCTCAAGAGCCATTGACTTTAATGCTTGACAGGAGCAGATCATGAGAAAATATTCTTGCTGTTGGTAATGAGAATAAGCGCAGGAGGAGGCACACTGAGCACACCTTTCCTGCTATTGCTGCAGCTGAAAAGCATCTTCCTCAAACACCTTGTCAGATTCTCTGCTGCAGTGTGAATCTGCATATAGGGTATCACTTGTTAAGGAACATGTTTCTGGTGTTCTAATATACAATATAACTACTAGATATATTTTGAAGCAGCTGTAAGATCCAATCAGATGAATAAAAATTGTCAAATCAAATAAGATGGGAATATACAAATAAGGAAGCAGTAATTGGCAGTGGTTTTGCTACTCCCAAATGCTATCAGGCTGTCTTCTTAACATGCATTCCAGAAAAGCTGGCTCCTGAGATTAAAGAGAGAAGCAAAGGGGTTTTGTGGATCAATCCCCTTTATCCTTCAGTGGAATCAGTTCTGTTATCTACTGTTCTCCTTCATGTTCAGTTTGTTTAGTCTCTCATCAGTTCTTTTCTCTACGTTATATTTCCTCCTTTACAAAGATTAATTCATTTTTTAAAGTGTGGGCCAGCTTGGCAGCATCTCTTTGAAGCTATGCTTGCCACACAGTGTTCCTCTTCAGTGCAGGTCTCAGCTCTTCTCATTGTCCCAGCTGGTCTGCTCCTTTGGGCTGATCTCTGAAGTCCCCACAGAGGACATGGAGAGGTACTGGTCCTAATCTACATCTTTTCAGGAGACACATTGCAGAAGAATTGAGGTTTGGGGTCTTCCCTTGAGGAAGCTAGAGAGAAAGAAACAGATTTTTTTTTTCTCTCAATAATCTGGAAAGAGAAGAGCTGGAGTTAGATGAAGTGATAATGGCACATCCAGATCAGATCTCAGGGAAGGGTTTTCAGGTTGGTTAAGTGCTAATGATCTGGTTCTGTCAGAGCATGAATGAGAAAGACATCTTCTACATCATTCTGTGACAGAAATCAGAAAGTTGGACAGCATATTTGCTTGCATCTGGGCAAGAAGAAATTTTAAAATTGTTTGTATTTCTTTCTGAATATATTAGGAGTTACAGGTTGATTTATTTATCTCACTTACTCAAAAGGTGATGCTGATACTTAAATCAAAAGCGCTTCCAGCCTGGTCACAGCTCTGACAGGGTCCAACAGCCCTTTTGGAGGCTCTAGACTATTGCCTTATGCAAGACAGTGTAGGTATACAGAGAGTTCTCTTTAAAGAAAGTAAATCCTGTTATTGCTGATAGGAAGTAGAGTTTATTACAGAATCTCATGGGAGAGATTAATTAATGCAAACAGCAAGATTTTTTAAGACCAAAACATTTTGGATTCACCAAATGTTTAACTACAAGTCATAATAAAAAAAGCCTAAAAATTACACTAAGTATCTGCAGCTCTCATCTGAAACAGAGCCATGTTGTGTAAGCTGGTAACACATTTGGTTGTATTTTAGGGTTTTCTGTATCAGATTCCTAAAGAAAGTAAGTAATGTTCAAAGTAGTAGCTCATTTAATTGCATTCTTTATTCTTGCAACTCTGGTTTGTAGTATGTAGTGTCTGATAAAAAATCTCTTTTTTTTTAAGGCACAAGGAAAAGGAAACATTGTGGACTATAAGAAGGTTGGTAAATCACATTTATATCTCATTTTTAATATTTAAAAAGTATTTTCGAGAATATTCTTGACAGCTGAGAGAAACTTCCTTATTAAAGCTAGGTTGTAAATTGTATGTGTGTATATGAAGGGAGGGAGAATGGCTCCTGCAATTTCTTGATTTTAAAAAGCCATTAATAGACAGCTGCACTGTAACTATACAATGTAGCTATTTAATAATAGTAATTTAATAATATATCTAATAATAGTAATTAAATAATGTAGTTATTGAATAATTATTTTTACTGTCATTTCTCCCATTTGCTTCCCCAAACTCAATTTTCAAACCAGTCTTCTGATGGCTTTTGTGTCTTTTTTTCCTGGAGTCATTTGCAGGTTAGATCCTATCAGTGGTCACTCTCTATTGGTAGAGTGCACAGCTAATTTTTTTTTAATGTCTCCTTCGTTCCATGCCATCTATTAAAAAATACACAAATACAATAATTTGGCTTCTTCCAGTCCCTATTACAACTTCTAGTGATACAGCACTGTATTTGCTACTTCTCTGTAATAAGAGGAGACCTGAACTAAGGAGCTTTACTGGAAGTAGCTGGGACACCTTGAATCTCTCAAAGGGCTGCAGGGGATGGCTGAAAGGTTCCCCTGGTTAAATATTACAGCACAGCACATGTGTGATGGAGAGAGATGGCAGTGTCCCAAGCTCACTGAGCATGAGCCTGACTTGTTCTGAGTCTTAAGCAGATCATGAAGTCCAGTCAGTTATCTCCAGCATCAGTGGAGAAATAATATATAAATTACTGAGCCATGTGCATGATTGAGAATTGCTTCTTGAAGTAGGGCCTGAAGAGTGTTACAGCTCAGACTGATTGCTGCTCATATGGAAGGCTAACACACAAGTATGGGTCAGATCATTGTAATTATTCTGTATTAACAAAAATTGCTATTTGGATTATTTAAAAGCCTCTCTGCCCTTCCTTCCTTTTAGAATAGCAGAGGGATCTCAACTTACTTTGCCATTTAAAATCATTATGCTTTTAGGTTGCTCTCTACACCAGTCACATTTATAGCAGTTTTCTTTCTTCTAAATCACCACTGAGGGCACCAGATTTATTCTTCAGATGTCTTGGGGGCCACTCCTGTGAATATTTAACCTAGGTTACTTTTGCAAGTCCAGAACGAGTTTTCTCCTTTTAATTGTTATAATTGTGATCCACAATTGTCATTTCCACAAATCCACACAGTGTAATTTCCATACTTTGGGAAAAAAAGGCAAAGGGGAAAGAAAAACATCTAAATTTGCTTTACTAAATCAAACATTTGTCAGACTATTCTACATTTTGACTGAAATTATTTCAGATCTTGTATCCTTCACATGAAGTTAAAAAACTTATGCTTCAGCTACTTGGACACTTGAATAAAAGGTAAAGAAAGAGAGAAGGCCCTTCAAGTTTTGTATTTTGAGCAATTGACTTCTGCAAGAAAGCACATGATTTTTGCTGGCTTTAGGTAATTATCTCTTGCACAAGCACAGGTATTATAAAGTGAATGGATATGAAAAATTGTGCATGATTTTTGTGAGTTCGAACAACGTCTAGTTTGTTTGGGTTTTTTAAGAGGTCAGTTGCAAAAGCCTAGGCTATCATGTCCCTCTTTTCTATGTTAGTTGGTTTAAAGTAAAAGTGGTCATTAGTAATATCTATGCTAAATGAACTCAGGAACCTGCAGCTGTCCCCAGCAGAATGACTTGACCAGCGCATGCACACAGCCAGTTAGAGGGCATGATGTGCTGTGCAATCCAGTATTTTATTTTTTGCTTTTTGCTGGGTTGTCTTTCCTCTTCCATCACCACAGGCAGTGCTTTGCACATTGCTCAGTCTTTTCTTCTCAGCATCACAGTCCCATCTTATCTTTCTATTCAGTTGATACAGTTACTTTAATATTTGTAATCAAATCTTGGAGCTTGTGTCTCTTTGAACCTTCAAAATATCTCCTCTTTAGTTTTGTAAAAGCAAAGATCACCAAAACTACCTGTAGAACTTTTGAAAATTTTGATTATTTTTCTTCTCTTAGTTTTTATTATGAACTTCAGTGTGCCACTTAATTGAGATAAAAATATTATTCCTTTAGTTAAACTCATAAATATGCGTATACAAAAGTTGTTAGCCTACTTAAGAAAGTTTTATCTTGCTTGCTGCACTTTCAATTAAAATAATGAAAGTAAATTTGAGAAATTGAGATCCACACATTTAACATACCTTCTTAAAAAGTGAAGGTTTTATTTCAAATTTGAGACTGCTTAAGAATTCTGAATTGTTCTTTTGATGCATGTTATATTAAAATGGAACCCCTGATTTTTTTCACTGACAAAAAAATAGCTGCATCATACTAGCAAGTTTGGTGAGGTCTCTGACACAAATATAATGTGAAAAGCTTTCTATTAATTTGATTAAGTCTGAGACTACCAGGTCAATAAAGTCACTATATTTTGCAAAATTTTTTAGGGATTTTTCATCCCAGGTTTGTTGAATCTTTTTATCAGAAAGATTTTTTATATTGTCTGTGTTCTGAATATATGTTTTCTCACATTAGTATCTGAGGGTTTCATTCTCACTCTGTTTTTTCCTATGCTATCACACTGCATCCAGGCAAATTATTGATCCATCGTTGTGGTGTTTGAAAGTCTCTGAAAGAGGTGAAAAAATTGTTTCAGCTGTTTTTGTGGTGTTTCTCAGATAACAAAAGAGAAAGTAAGGGACAAATTTCATGTATGTAATTGAAAGAAACAGCAACTTTCCCGTCCCCCTCATTTGTATGTGGCAAAAATCTCAGACTTCTTAAAATCAAAAAGCTTTTATCTATGTTACGCATACCTTTTGTGCAAGATAAGCTGTGTAATTCTCAAACAACAACTGAGATTCTCAATGTAATTGTTACCACTTGATAATACTGATTAAAATCTCTCTGCTAAAGCTGAGGCCTTAATGCTTGGCATCATACAGACTTGTTAAAGGAGTGTAACAAAGGCCCAACTAGTAGCAGAAATGAGTAAGCTAGGAGTAATTCTTGTTTTCTGGCTAAGGCTCTAGAAAAATTATAATACTAAAATAAAGAAATAAATCTTGTATTTTGCAGCCAATTACTGTGCTATGCAATGATTTGTCACTTTTCTAAATGCAATATTCAGAAAAGATAAATTAAGTCAAGTGAGAGAGAATGTAGCAAAACTTTTTTTTTTTTTTTTAATTTTTTTTTTTATCCCTGTCTATTTGCTCTGCTGTCTGTTATAGAGGCCTTTCATCCAAACTGGCTTGGAAAGTATGGCATAGTCTGGCATGGCATGCTATGACATACTTTCTTGGTTTGTGTAAGAAATATTGTGCACTGCATCAACACCAGGAGCTGAGTTTGTACCATGCTGGAAGGCATGAGTCAGGATGGGGCAGATCCAGCTGTTCATACACTGCATGGCACTAAGTCTTGACTTCCCAGATGGTGGGAAAGAGAAGAAAAATGGGAAAGGTCACATTTGGCTAAAAGGAGGTTTCTCAGTGGTAGCCTGCTGCCATGCTGCTAATAAATAGCAATAGCACAGTGCCAGCCAGAGGTGCCAGCCAGAGGTGCAGGCTGCCCTTGCCCACCCCACCGCCGGCTGCCACGGCGAGTGCAGCCATCCTGTGCAGTGCTGGCTGCGGGTCTGCAGCCCCATGGGGTAAGGGACAGTCATCCCATGGCTTTGTGTACATGCCAGGCAGTCATTGTGGGACTGCAGGCCACAGGCTGCTCACCCTCTTGCTCCTGAAATGCAGCAAAGAGTTAAAAACAGAGCGTTGTTGTGTGTAGATGCTTATGACCCTCTTGGTTTTGCATGAAGATTTGTCGTGTTTGTTTTGGAGCAATCACTGCCATTAGCTCCTTTTGTTACATATAATAAAAAACACAGCATAGTCAGTCAATGGGGCTTTTTAGATGTGTTAGTAGTATTACAAAAGCATCTAAAGTGATTCAGGTGAAGCAATTTTCTTATTTTTTGGAATTAATATCTGAATTGTCAAGGTGCACATCCAGTACCAACAATCAGTTGCATCTTTGTAATCAGTGGGTATTTTCCCACTTCTTTGGGGTATAAATCCAGCATAACCTTTGTTTCATTAAAGCAAATAATATGTTTTAACATAAATATGAAGTTGATTGCTTGTGTGTGCTAAGATGACAATTAACAAACACTGTTTGTATTAGGTGGATTTAAGAAAATGATGCTTTTTGGTGAAGAGTCTTCACAACCACCATTGTTTAGATTTAAAAACTGGTGGGTCTTGTTAAGCTCATTGTAAAAGACGTAAAAAGGCTTTGGTGTCCCTTCCAAAATAATAAAGAATGTGTACAATCAATCAGTGTCTCGGGATGGCTTGTAATTTTTTTGGCAGAGTATTTTAAGAGCTGTGTAACAGCAATGTTCCCTGTAAGCAGGCCATCTTTCCTCTCCTGTTGGGGACAACCCTCCCCACATTTGGTCTCATCCTATATGTAGTGTGGGTTTCAGTTTGAAGTAAAAAGAATTTTTTTCTATTTGTCAGATGAATAAAGAAAATAAATTCTACTCTATTAATGGGGGCTTTTGCAGAGCATTTGGGCCCTTTGAAGATGCTTTTCTTTACCTTTTGTACAGGAAAGTTTCTCAGGAAATATTTGATAAATACTGCCCCGGTTTCAGCCGGCATATCATGCTGCATATAGCAAACAAAAGATTTTTTAAAAAATAAATTTATATCTATGCTATGAAGTGATGCAAATAAATGATTGTGCAGTGTATTTTTGAGAAGGAAGAGCTCAACCCTATGTCCAGCTGCAAGAATGGATGCTGAAACATTGCAAAGTACTTCTTTAGAAAACAAAGATAAAATTTGACAAAATTGATCTACTACCTATGAAATATGTTGATACTTTTTTAAGGTTAACATTTCAGCGGTCTAAAACACCAGTGCTTATTAAGCGTGCTACTCCCACAAAAGGGAAAACAAATTTAGGAAAGCCAGTGCAGAACACTGCAGGCATTTTGAGCATTATTCTGTCACTCAGCCACAGAATTTAGGAAAGCCAGTGCAGAACACTGCAGGCATTTTGAGCATTATTCTGTCACTCAGCCACAGATCAGTTTAGGTTTTGGGGTTTCTTTTTGTTTCAGCAAGTACTGTGCACTTCAGAAATGTAAAATGTTTTAGCTCGCTTCAGGATCAGAGAGAATGTGTGATATTCAAAGATTTCAGTAGATAACAAATTATCTGGTTTAGGATCATCCTTTTAAAACAACAACAAAAAAATCTGAAGTTACTTTTGAGATTTTGCCACTGAAATAATTAATTGGAAATAATTAATAATCGGAAATAATTAATCCTAGGTTGGACTAAGGAAAAAAAATATCAGGAATTTCAGTGCTGTCTTTCTCCCTTTGCATATAAAGTCTATTAGAGCCAAAATATTCACCACGTATTCAGTGAGTCTTCCCACCCCTCCCCATCCTGCTCCCGATTTATTGCTCCCTACAGGTAGCACTGTGTGAAAGGAATCTTCTTTCCTTTGGCTCATGAAGCAGAAATGTCTCAGCAGAGAAGATTTGAAATTAGTTGACTTTGTACTTGAACACCTGCTTAGTTTTTGACTCCTTTAGTTCTTCAGTCTCCAAAATCCAGCAGTTCCTAGCTTTCCTCTCTGACCTCTTGCTGCCCTCAGACCAGCTGTTCTGTCCAACAGCAATCCAGAGCACTTGGTCTGAAAGGCAAATCCTTCACTTTTGTGGTATGGATGAGAAGCCCTCTCTTTGCCCTTTTAAAACAAACAGACTGAGAAACATGGTACTTTGAAGTCTCTTCACAGAATCATACAGTAGTGGAAGCTGGAAGGGATCTCTGGGGGATGTCTGGTCCAGCCTCTCGCTCAAAGCAGAGCCAGTGTGGGTTTGCTCAGTTAAGTTCTGAGTATCTGCAAGGGCACAGATTGCAAAACAGTGCAGATACGTGGTGGAGGAGATCACATCTCATCTGAGCCTCAGCTTGGCTGTGCTATTGCAAGACTATTCTTTAAGCTGAATTTAAATAACCAAAACCCAGTTGGTGATTTTTTCAGAGTCTTGGCACTTCTAGAATGAAGTAAGGCTTTAAAATGCCAATGGTCTGAACAAAAGCTTAAAAGCAAAAATGCAGTATTCCAGCATATCTAGCAGTTCAAATGGAGAAAAGTGTAGCTAAGCAATCTGTGTTTTGACTTGTATTCAGTTTTAATTACTGAATATCATTTTGAAGAAGGTTGTGTGGATTAAATTGTTCCTACAAGTGGAAATATGCACAAAATTAAATATGCCATATAAGAGACTAAAAGAGCAGATTCTTATATTTAGAAGAAATCAATGAGGCAGCTTAAATAAAGTTTATAAAGTAAAAAATGAAAGCAGTAAATTCTGCTTTTCTGTTCATTTGCTGTAAAAATCAGCTGCTCCTATCCAGATTTAAAAATAATGCATCTGTACTGGATACATTGATTTTTTTTTCTTCTGTGTCCTTAGTTTGTGAAGTTCATTACATAAAATTATTGAAGCTCAAAATCTGAGAGACAGAGTCTGAAAACGTAACTGTAATATAACCAAGAGTACAACTAAAGTCTTAAATTAGGGGGCTTTTGCATACAGCAGAGCTGCTGAAGCCTGGTTTGTCAGAGTTAGTTCCTGTATTTCTTTTAGAACTTTCCCACTACAAAAAGCCATATTTGTACTTCTTTTTTCCCTTTTACAACCCCTGCTGAGATAGAGCTAGTGTGTAGTCTGGTTAATTCAGACTGCTTTGCCTCTGTGTGTGCTTATTTGAGCTGACCAGCTGCTTCTGCAAAGGGAATAC
Source organism: Melozone crissalis (assembly GCF_028551555.1). NCBI lineage: Eukaryota > Metazoa > Chordata > Aves > Passeriformes > Passerellidae > Melozone > Melozone crissalis. Next base: position 52,341,409 of record NW_026535805.1, read on the forward strand.
AAACCAGGTACGTTTTGAGGCCTATGAATTGTTACATGGGAGGATCTCTAACTGAAAAGCTGTCCATGTAAGCAGGTATTTTCCATTTTGACGTTCCTTGAACTTTGCTGGGAAACACTCAACAGCGGATTAGTCTGATTTTTGTGTAGTGATTCCTCTGCCTATAGTTTGACACGAGCTTTGTGATTGTATTGGCTTCAAAGCAGCGCATGTGTCTGAGGGCTTACACGAGACAGGCGTGTAAAGGGATTGTGTCCTTGTGTTAGGATTCTCCCCCTTTCCAGGCTCTGCTCTTTCAGCTCAGTCATGGTACATATATGTGAGCATATATATGCCTAAGCTAAGCTTCTCTGACTTTTCACCAATTTGAACACTTTCTAGGAGCTATTTTCTTTCCTGTTTACATCTCAGTATGTATTTCCATGAGTACTACAACTTATGCTAATCCTTTGTAATAAGCTTTAGCAAATCTGCAGAGTTTGCTTCAGATGTGTGGGGTTCTACTGTCCCACAAGGTTGTGCCTCAGAGAAGAGGAAGGGACACCTTTGCACGCTGCTAGAGCACCTCATCTCACCTATCCTCACCTTTGCTGCAGAGCCCTGGAAATATGGCTGATTCCCACTCATTAGAAGACATGTTGAATTAGCTATGTGATGCATTTATGCCTCAGGGCAAGTTCCTTTCCAGCGCACAGTGCAGGAAGATTCCAACTGAAGAGGGGAATAAAATTTTTATGAACTGGGACTTGAACACTCAAGTGCTGTAATATGCTTTCAGCTAATTTCATCTTTAAATACAGATAATGAATCCACTTTCAGATAAGAAGCATAAATCATTCTGTATGAATGCAAGCTTGTATAGAAAATGGGTGACTTACAATTTGGTCATATCTAGGATTTTTTTTAAGATAGGTGTATATATATATATATATGTATATTATTTAAACTGGATAGGTAAGGTCATAGTGATGTATTTTTAAAAATAATTTGGGCACTGAGCTGTGAAAACATTGATGAAAAACATGACTTAGGAAACCCTGTATAGTTTGTTACTGTAGGTACCTGTATCGAAGAAAAGTCCTTTTTTAAAAAAACTGGTGCAATGATGTTAGGCAGTTGTGAAAGCTGTGTAGGGCATGTTAAAGATCATGAAATGCTGTAATGCTTTTGGAAAAATCAAATCCCAAAGATCCACCTCACCTTTGTTCCCAGGCTCTTGGATGAGGCATCAGGCTGGAGTTGGTCTGGGGACGCCTGTATTTTAGAGTAGAAAATGTAATAGTGTTTCATGACAGTCTCCTGATGCTGTTCAAAAAGAAAATACTAATTAAAAATAAAAAAGCCTTTAATAAAAGCTGTTTAGAGTTCTGCTAAGTTCAGGTATGGGTAAAATAACATGCATTATTTTGTCAATTTTGTCTGTATTATTTCAGACGAAATTTAACCCATCATTTACCCAAGATTTTAGGTGCCAGATCTTTCCAGCAACTTGCTATGAGATGTCAGTTATTCCATGAAAGTATTTTCTTTCTCCTATGGTGTATCACCAAGCCTTTGTGAAATTCCCTGGCCTTATTGATGAGATGGCGTTTGCATGAGTACAGTATGATAGTTTACCACATTTTACTGACAAAATTTGCTTTTGTCCACTATGAGCAATGTAATCACATGATCTATAAATAGAAACCTCTATTACAAAATACAGTCATTCCACCTGTGTCGTCCTATGCTGGTTTCTGAAAGCAGGGGATGGAATGGGTGTTCACAAAATGCAGATTTTCACTGCAGGAAACAGGAGTGTGAGCAAATGGCTGGTTTGCCAGTTCTGAACAAAAGCTCTCAGGCACTGGCTGAGGTATCAAATGTTCAGATATTTAAAAGTTTAATTTTATTTTTTTAGTTTAAGGTGCCCTTTGGAGAGCCAGCATCTTTCATGTGCTGAAGTAACGGGTGGTGTAGTTTACATTACACACAGTTTCGCTGCGGTAGGGAGCTAAACAGAGCAGCTGAGAGGATTTAAGGGCTTTGTGTGATGGCTTTGGCTTTGCCTTTACCTCGGGAAGAGGCGGTAGAAGCCCTGTGCTCGCAGAGGTAATTGTGCACGGCCGAAACACCCCCCACACCGATGTGCCTGTGTTTTCCAACAGCTGCAGGAAGCGATCAAGGCTGGCAAAGGTGTGACTTCTGCCATCGACCTCTGCCGCTGCCACGGAAACAGAGCGCTGGCAGCCCTGGAGCGATTCCCTCCCTCGGAGGCCAGGGACGCCTTGGCCAACATCGTCTGCGCCGTGACCAGGTTTCCCTGACCTGCTGCCCCGCGGTGGAAGCGACCCGGCGGGGACACCGGTGCCGCCTCACGCCTCCGATCGCCTCGTCCCATCCCGGCCGGGGAACGCGCCCTCGCTGCCGCCGCCACCGGCAAAATTCGGCAGAGGAAAGAAAAAAGGTCACAGACGGTTTTCGCTTGCCGTGCCAGAAGCGCACTTGAGGCTGCACCGGTAGAAATAATTAATGAGTCCCGTTTCCGTGACCTCAGCAAATGGACAGGAAATAAGGCGGTATTGATTGGGCACCAGCGGGGACGGCGCCAGGGCGGAGGCCGGTGGTTTTCCTGCCAGAGGGAGGGATGCAGAGAGGGAGGGAGGGATGGATGGAAGGGCGTGAAGATCCAGGTGTCACGAGAAACCCGCTCAAACCTGCCCAGAGAGAGCGAGCTGCCGAAGCCGGGAATTAGCATACCCTTATCCAAGGGGAAGGGCAGTTTAGGGGATTAATGGGGGAAAATCCCTCTCTGTCTGCACGCAGTTATGTCTCCTCACACTCTTTTTATGTATTCAAATGTAAAATTACCCTGTGCCTAATGAGTTCTGTGTTTGAGAAACTTGCTGAGAAAATGTGTCAAGCATGGTAAGTAGGAGCTTTGAAATATTTAATCAAATATTAATTTGGCTCTGTTAAGGGAAGTGAGTGCCTGGAGTTTATACTGTGCCTATGTAAAATGTTGCTCTGGGTCAAAGAACGAGGTTTTTCCAACTCTTCTGGGGGAGGGAATATCCCTCCCTCAGATCCAGCAGTTTGTTTCAACAGTGTCTTACACAAAAGAATTTCCTATGTTTGTGACACTTGTGTTAATTTAAGCCAGATAAATGTTAATTTGTAAAGCTAGACATCAGCCTTTGGCAAAAAGGAAGCAGGAATGCTCCTGTGTGAGTAGTCACTGCCCTGAATAAAATGCAGAAAATACTGGAGAAGTTTTGAACCTCAGTGTGTTGGAGTTTCAAGTCCAATTACAGACGGCTTATAAGGTGTATCAGAATCCTGCAATTTGAGACTGTCTCTGTTTTGTTCATAGGAGATGATTTTTGTGGTTTGCACTCGTGCAATCTGAGAATGCCGTTGACAAGAAGGCTGAGTTTACATAAATGATCTAGATTGAGACTCAGCTACCTTTCTTCCTTCTGTGGTGTAATTACAGCCCAATCTGGAGACAGCTAGCACAGCAAACAGATTTCATTACATCCCTCAGTCAAACACTAAGTGGAGTTATTTCTGTTAAATTCTCTCCTCCCTCCTTTTCCCCCTGCGCTCCCTCCCCGTTGCACAGCTTGTTTGTCATAGATCAGAGTGTTGCATTCCACCAAATGCAAAATATAAATAAAAACTCTGTCCTCTAAAAATACACTGAAATACATCCTGTGTAATGTACATAATATTCTATGTACATTCTGCCCACATTATACCATGATATTTTATTTATAATAAGCAACCTTGAGTCCCAGTCTTTGTTTAGGAGCACCATCCAGAACTCAGGACTCACTTTGTTCTGGAGAATGGCTTCAACACCAGACCCCTTCTTTCTTGCACTTTCTCTCTTTCCTGCCCTGGCATTTTCTCTCTTCCCAAGACTCTGGAACTTCTCCCTGAGTTACTGTTTTTACTGCAGCAGGAGGGCTGAAGACAGAAGAGAACCACTGAGAAGTGTGGTTTATTCCAGGCACTTACCCATTAAGTTCCCTGAAGTTCTAATTAAAAAATGTGCTTGAAAGAACTACCTAAGTTCAACCAGAGTCACATTTCAGCTTTTTTTGGCTCTTGTTTTTGCACATTACATGAAGTAAGAGCCATTCATCATCTTTTCTTTGTTTTACATCTGTGTTAATTGGTTCATAATGATTTAGGGCTGCAAAAAGCTTGGGTTGCTGGAGATATTCTGAGTCACTTCACCTCAGCTATGCAAAAGAAACACCAACTATACTGCAAAACTATGTACATCTCGTTTAGTTTTTTCATGCAAGTACAAGTTTTTATTTGTACTTGTTACAAATAAAGGGGAATCATCAAAAATTAATTACTTTTTTGTGTCTTTATCACCAGAATGTTCTGATTGCTTTTCAATTATTCAACTTTAATTTTAAAAAATACCAAATAAACAATGTGAATTATCCCTTATCAATATTATCAAGTAATCTTATATTTAAGGTATTTGCCTGTAATTCTTCAGAAATTTTTGTTGTCTTGTTTCCTCTAGGTAAACTACAAGCAAAATATTGTACCTATCTGTCAGACTCTGGGTGAATTAGTCATTGCTGTGTACTAATGTACTCGTCACACCTCATACAGTTTCTGAGCAATGTGTAACCTTAGGGCTGTTCTGGTCTGGTCATGCTCTTATTTTTGTCTCCTTGGTTCCTTGTCCCCACCTACCTCTAAAGCAGGTCAGGGAGAGGGAGGCCTGTGGTCTGAGGAAGGCATTCACACCATTTACTTCAGTCACCCAGCTACTCAACCAGACACTCCTGGTGGCTGCTCCTCTGAACCTATCACCACTATGGAATTGCTGCACCATTCCACAGATGCACAAAATACAGGACAAGGTCCCAGCTGCTTTTTAAACCAAATTAAAATAAAAAAGTTATCCTGATCTACTGCATCCCACTTGTGATGGCATTAATTTTCTTGATAGTATCCTATGCAGTCCCATGCTTTGGATGTGCAACTAAAACAGTGTTGCTGACCTGCTGTGCTCAGCAGTGCTTGCACACTACCAAGGCTTTCTCTGCTCCTCACTCCAACACTCAGTTTGAGGGGGCAGGAGGGGGCACAGCTGGGGCAGCTGACCTCAGAGACAGCCTGTGCTGTACAAGATCATGCGCAGTAATAAAAACTGGGGATGGGGAGGGGGGATGTTGCAGGGGTCTGTTGTTTGGGGACTGTCAATCGACTGGTAGTGATTGTTTTTTCCTTGCTTGTTTTTCATGGTTTGGTTTTCATTTTTTCCCCTTTTATCTATTAAACTGTCTTTTACTCAACCAACAGATTTTCTCACTGTTGCTTTTCTCGGGGTAGAGTGTGGGGACACTATCTGTTAATGGTTAGGGATTTTCAGAAGAATCTACTAAAATAGTATCTTTTATTGGTGCCATCAATTCCAGTTTCCCACAATATTTTTGACCTTTAGGATTGCAGCCTTAAATTGTTCCAGGAACAGAAGCAGTTCAGTAAAAAGCTCTTTCTCTTCTGGTCTGAGAGTCTCCTTGCCCCCACTCATGCCCACTGAGCTGAAGCACCAGCAAAGACCAGGGGGAAATAGGCTTTAATCATAAAGCACGTTTAGTAGACTGTCTTTGTACTCTTCAGATCTCCCTCACCTGCTTGTGAGGGAGATCACTCTTTGATCTCTTTGAGTGATTTTGCATTTACTTTTAGTAAAGCAGCAAATCATGCAAATACAAAAAGCCCTTGTTTGCCTGCCTCTGGCCTCACACTGCCTCAGCTGGATAGAGAGGAATGCTGCTCCCTGTTCCTCTGTGCTGGGCACAGAGGGTGGGATGTATCACACTGAACTTGGTTGGGTATGTCTAACCTCAGATGTGCTTTATCTCAGCCCAGAAAATCCCTCTATAAGGGACTGTATCCATCCTTTGTCTGTACAGGGCTAAAAACCCACAGTACATCCCATGGTGGGGGGCACTGATTGAGCAGCCTGGCTGCTGTCCAACACAATTCTTTTTGGTACCCAGGATGGACATTTAGGGCTCAAGATAATAAGATGTTTTACCAGAGTGTGCTAGAGGGAACCTTTTATGCCTGTTTAGCTATTGCTGGTGGTGATGTTGACTTACTCACTCTCGATGCAGGTTTATTTGTTCCCTTACCCACTCCCTGTCTTGCTCAAGAGTAAACATGACAATTTGAGAGCTTGTTGAAAGCTGGGTTTGTCTTTTGCAGTTTGCTGTGCTGTGTAGTTCTTGGTTGTGTTTTCCCTTGGAGAACTATGATGAAAGCACTGGCCCTGAGCCTAATCTGGTATTTGGGCTGTGTGTTGCTGCTGTCCCAGTACTTTGGGAACCATCTCGTGGAGATAATTAACAATTACACCTTTTCTCTCCTTTCCTCTGAGACACACTTTGTGGAGGAAACAACAGCACCTTTCTCTTTGCCTCCTGCAGGGTTGCTTTCCAGCTTGTTACAATGACTCCCCCATATTTTGAACACTCCTGGGTAATCGGAATGTTCACATCAGTGTGTCTCACGAATCTGTATCCGACTTTTCCTAGGATTAACTGAGTATTTAGGAATATCACACAGGGATGTGCCCTGAGGTTGTGTGGTCATGGGTGGCAAGGTATCTAGAACAGGTTTTTACCTCTGATCATGTGGAACCTGACTGCCAAACAAGTGCAGGATCCTGAAGAAGTGACAGTACACTTGAGAAAAGGATGCCCTGGCTGTGCTAAAGGGACACAACTTCTCACACTGCTGGGCCTGGCCTAACCCTGCCAAGAACTGTTCAGCACCCTTGGAGGGCAGAGATGGCCTCTGTGCCTGAAGACACACAGAAAGCACCATGGCTAAGCCAGACACCCACCTCTCAACTCCATCAGTTACCCCTGTTGTCACAAAGAAACAATAGAGGCAGGAGTAAAATCCCTCAGTCGGGGGAAAGCTTTTCCCAAGAGGGTGCAGTAGGAGGATTTGGAGAGGCAGCCTGTTGTGCAGCAGAACAGTCACAAGAACAGGAGGGGAAAGACAGAAATCACAAACAAGGCAGAAATCATCAACTCATCCCTGAGTAAGCTGCAAGACACACACAAATATTATAGCCATCAGCCTGGTGAGCTAATTATCAGCTGGCTGCTGCAGTGCTGTGGTACTGGAGCCAACAGTCAGGAATTAGAGAGCAAGGCAGCCCAGCAGCTGGGATGCCTCACAAGGGAATGGGGGATCAACAAAAGGATTGGAAAAGGAGCAAAAATCAGCAGCCTCTGGAGGCAGTTTGTGTTGAGTGTGAAGAAGTGTCCCCTTGAAGAAGGTCTTCTAAACTATTAAGGCAAGAGTGGACAACCACTGAGAGTATCCAGTCTCTGAGGAAGTTAGCAGTGGTGGAGGTGATCTGCAGCAGCCTGGATAACAGCCAGGCATCTGAAGACCCAAATGAAATCCAGTGCCTGTGGTGCATGCAGTGAAGTTTGTATGGAGCACAGTCATCATATGCCAGCACCTGGTGCTCGTGACTTGGCCAGACACCAAGGCCCCAGCTGTGGGCAGATTGGCCAGTCTGCTCCAGCAATTCAAAGAGAATCTCTCTCCCACCCACCCCTGCAGACCTGTGCCTCAGCTGGGGGAGACTCCCAACAGTTCCAGCCATTCAAAGACCATGTGTGTTCTCCTCCTCCCCACCAGCCACCATGGAGGCTGACAAGGGAGCTGTTTTCTGCCCGGGGAGAGGGTGCCATGTGCACATTGGTGTGCCACCTTGTGGTTCTGTGTGCATTACCTTGAGGAGAGCGTGGGGCAGTGGGATGCCTCAAATGTGCAACCTGGGCTATGTGAATTGTGAGGGATTTGGTGGCCAAAAAGGCTCCATACAGGAGAATTAGCACTCTGGTTGCTATTGAGCAGCTCCCCAGACAGTGGAGAAGGACTGATACTGCCTTTGACCCCAGTGTGGAACTTCTGGTTAGCAGAAAAAGGATCAGGTAATGAATACACCATCTAGGAATTGAGGGGCCCTGCCTCTGGCCAAGGAAGGAAAGGGATTACCAGATGTATTTGAGTGCATGGATTTGATGGCGTGGCACACCTGATCAGCTGGCTGTGCTTCTCTTAATGTAGCCCTCCATGTGCCTTGCCTTATTGGCAAGAAAGAATGCACATGTGGCCCATATTTGACGTAGTGTTGAACTTGACAAGTTGCTAAAAGATTGAAAAGCTCTTTTTGGCTTAATGGAAACATTAAGGAGGCATTCTCTGGAGCTGCTGGGGAGTGCTTCTTGCCCCAAGCAGTGCTAAGGATGCCAGACCAGTGTTCTCAGGGGTGCACCTGCTGGTGAGATCTCCCCGTGGCTTGTTCTTCCGAGCAGTATTTGAATTTTCATCAGCACAAAAGGCTAACTCAGGCAATTGTGCCATGCTGCAGATTTGTCAAGGAAGTGGCTGCTGGGTCAGAGCACTGGCTGTCACTACTCTCGTCAGCTCACAGAAGAGTGAGGCATCAGACTTTTTTTATTCTTTGTAGTCTTCAAAGTCTTTTACCTGCACAGTGTCTTACCAAAAATAAAGAGCTAAAGCTTTTCAGTCTCTCAAAGCAGTTCAAAGGAAAAAATATTTCCAGTTCTGAAAGTCATCTGTTCTGATGGTCTTTGAATTAAATTACCCTTTTTTGTTCCACCTTTCGGAAACCAATCCCTAAAATGCATTAATTATTTACATAATTAGCATTCACGTGTTTCTCTTTTAGGCTAAGCCTGGTTTTCTAAAGCTAAGAGAAAGTGGCTATTAAGCTAAAATTCTTAACAGCAAATTCCTTTTTAAGTAAACAAAAAGGTAAAGTACAGAGCTTGCCCTGAGTTGAGAAGGGGAGAAGAGGATGACAAACACATTGGCATCGATACCCCAAAGCCGCCTGCAGTCACCTTTGTCCAGCCCTCGGTGCGCTTGACTCGTGCGTGACTCTGCCCGCAGCTCCCGGCGTTGCTGCCGTGTTCCCAGCCCCGAGAGCAGCCCGAGAATGCTCGGGCTCCCCCCTGTGTAGGAGATCCCTTCTCTGCAGCGCATGGAGTTGAATTAAATTCATGCCTGTTTGCAAAATGCTTCAGTCAGTGTGCCTCTCCTGAGGAAAGGCAACCTTTTTCTCTAGAATAGAAAGAGCAACATGACGGATCACCTACTAAACTGGAAAGCAGTGTTTTACCGACTTTGTATGGTGAAATTGCAAGTCTGTCTGCAGGAGAAAAGGGGGATCACATCATACAAAAACATTCCTCTTGGGTAATAGTGACAGGCAGGTGTCCCACTGATAACAGAAACAGTAGTTCTCAGATTTATCTGGTTTTTAAGAAATTTCTAGTTTAAATTCCATTTGAAGCATATTTTGATATATTGTGTAGGAGAACTGCGATTTTGCAGCAACATTATAAAAAAATATTTGACATTTCCTTCTTTACGCTATTCTACTTTTTCTTCCTCCCTTCACCCTTTGCCCCAAATATCAAAGATTCAAAATACTCTGCTTTATTATTAGAACAATGCTCATAATTTTTAGTTTTAAAATTGTACACAGAAGTATTTTACTTGAAACAAAAACAATATCTTAAAACTAGACTTTTCTGTGCCTTCAATGACTACAGCAAATGACTGGCCTCCGTTGCAAGGTTCAGATCTTAGCAGTTATTAAATATCGGATTATAGAAATTAAATGTTATGCAGAAGGCATTAGAAAAATCTCAACAAGTACTAATAGATTAGGTTATTTTTTTCCCCCATAAAAATATTAACCCCTATTTTAAAAAGCTTTACTCTCTGCAGAGGAGAGTGATGCTTTTTCTATGTGACCAGCTTATCCAAAACACAGTGTGGTTAGGAAATGAGGCATTTTTCCCTCTTGGCTAGTTTTGATGAAAGCTCTCCAAGTTGCACATTGTGTCTGAACATTTCTTCATTCATAGCATGTGCCCATCGAAAACTGTTTTCTGTTTGCAGCATTTCAGCTGTACTATTTATAAGCTCGTTGAACAATGCTAGTAGAGGCTGTAAAAGGTGTGTATTTCATATGCAAATCACTAGCAATAATTTTCTACAATTACACTTAGTTGCTTGCATCATTATTTTCATAAAAATGGGTTTAGCGGGAGAACATTACAGAAAAAATGTCTGTATTGGTAAGATTTATTTTTAATCAAACAATTTTATTTATATCCAAAGTATAAAAACTGTGAATGTCCCTACCTCTGCTCACATTATGTAAGACTACAAGCAATATACATGGCTTTTAGATGGAGTATGCTAAGATATCTTTGCAGAAAAATAAACAAGGTTTAAACACCTAGTATTTCTTGAAGATGACTGCTGCTGCTAAAAGCAGTCACCTTACTAATGAGTAGAAGTATTTCTTACATCAACTTTTATGAAAAGTAATTGCTTTCAATCACATTCTATTGTAGTAATAACCACCAAGCAGGTGGTTTTTTTCTTATTGTAAACCTAGCTCCCTCCACCTACAGTTTTTATCAAAAATCAGTCCAGATTGAATTTTCACCAATATCAAAGGGAAATTCCTGTTGGATAAAACTCATTCACCTTTTAAATTCATGGTTGTTCTCAAATGCACTGCTGTAGGGTATGACTAGGTTATACTAGAAAGGGCATCAAGTGGCCATGAGCCAGAGATCCACGTTAATGCAAGTTCAGAAGGGAAGATTCCAATCCACCCAAAGAGCAAGGTTCAGGAGTAGCTTCCCAACAGTAGTGAGGGTAGTAGTAGAGAAGGGAGAATCCCTAGCTGCTTCTAAGACAGTGACTTTTTTTTTGTGAAAAAGACTGTATAACATGTTGGCCATGACAGAAGCAGCTGGACCTCAAAAAACTTAGAAAGACTGTTTCAGTTTTGGGACCTGAAACAAAGAGTATTCCTACTATCTGAATAGTGCTTCTTTGATTCAAGAAAAACAGTTGTTTACACACATAATAATAATAATAGTAGTAGTAGCAGTAGTAGTAGTAGCAGCTAAATCTTCCAACTGAGTTCTCAAAGAAACCTAGTTTTCTACATTGCTTCACAATTCTTTTCTTTCTAGTATTGTTGCAAGCACTTGAACTTACATATCTAAGTGAGGTATGAGATTATGCAATTGTTCCAAAATATTCTTTCTCCATATACTGGGAAAGATATGGAACTGAGTGTTAAGCACACAAAGAAGAACGTGCTTTTTGCACTTGATTGGGAGATGTGGATGTCTTTGGGAGAAAGGACTTTCCAGGCTGTATTTACCTCTTCTGGATGTAAAACAGAACTTGGCAAACAGACCTTTATGGGATAAATGTTTGATCGTTCAGAGTTAGTTATGGTGTCAATGATAGGATGACTGTGCATTAAGTGAGCATTGCTTCTTTTTAAATGCAAAGCTGTGAAATAGCGCACAATGGCGCAGTTCTTGGCTGAACTAACAGAGAGTAAAGAGAACTGCGATTTCATTGCCAAGAGATTAAAAGAGGCTTATGCTTCCAAGAGTGAAGTTGCTCAGATTTGTCAGTTTTTAAACAGTTATGGATGCAACTGATGTCTAAGTAAACTGCTGCAGCACAGAAGGAGAATTTAGGTTGCTCACTGGGTTGAGTTACTCTATTCTTGAAGCTCCTTTACATTTCTGTTCTACTCTTCCACTTCAGCTTCGATCTGATTTTTATTTTAAGCTTTTATATAAAATTCTTCTTCCTTTGGTGCTCAAGTGTTACATATCTCTTGTCTTGCCAGTACACTCTGGTGCTACTTCAGGCTAGAAAAGGGTTTTCTTATGAGTGTTCATTTTTTTGAAACTTCTTCTCTGTGAGCTAAACTCTTAAGATTTCCAACCCACATGCACTTGGAGATGAACCTTCTTGTTTTTAAAATCCAAAGATGCCATTTATATGTATTCTCTATTTTGATATCCTTGATTCAGCAAGCAACACAATTACACATCTTGCCCATTTCTCAGTCTAGCTAAGTAGCAAATTTTGAAGTTTCCAGTGGCATCTATCATTGTATCTAAGAACAAGAAGCAGTGTTGCTGTAAAATTAAAATAAAACCCCAGAGTGTAATGTAAAAATTCTGTTTCTTGAGAAAAAAAAAAAAAGGCAGAAAAAAAAGCAATTACATTAACTGGCACTCTAAACTGATGTTTCCCAACTAGTATAGGATTTTGCTAGCAGAACCCTCCAACACTGCTTGCAGCCACAGGAAGTTTAAAAATATAAATAAAGTTCAGATGTCTGCCACTGTTCATCTCTGCCTGGGTTACAGCAATGTATGGGTATTGCCCGCAGCATGTTACTTGTTCAGTATTGTTGCCTGTGGCCAACAGAGGTTCCAAATATTCCTGTGCAATGTGTCCATACATGTCCTTTCAGTCAGACTTGCTGTGAAGAGCATGAAGGTATGCAAAGTTTGTAATCAAGTTGCTTTATTTGCCATTAAATATATTAGTTTTAGAAATTTTGAACTGCAGTACACATTTTACTGCAAATCAGATGAGTTAATTGGACCGATTTTTTAATGGTGCCTGTCAGACCCTTTTAATTCAAGGCAGAAAATTTTGGAAGCTGCATTCTTTTTTTTTTTTTTTCCCTCCCCGTCCTCTAATATATTCAGTCTCTTTGAAGTTTTTTTATATCAAATACATGCCTAAATAATTTAAGGTGAATTCCAAGCTGCCTAATTTAAGTATCTGCCCGATTTGGGTGAGTCAGTGCCTGGCTCCTGACACCGCTGGAGTTCGAGTCCGCTGGACGCCCGCGTCCCCCGTGCCGTCCCTCTAGAGGGCAATCCTGCCCGTCCCATCCAGCCCAGCTGAGCCCGAGCCAGCCCGGAGGAACCCGCAGGAAACATGAGACTCCATCCATTTGGCTGTCCCCAGGGACAAGCACCCTTCCAGCAAAGGCTGGAACCACTTTCGGCTGAAGAAATTGCACTGTGTTGCAGAGAACAGCCGCGTGGCTCTGGGCTGCCCTGCGGGAGCGGGCAGCTCCCCTGCCTGCTGCGCACACGGTGTGGCCAGCAACAGGAACCACTGAAAGCCGGCCCAAGAGCAGCAGGAAGGGCTCTGGCTACCCGTGTGGCCTTGTCTTTTTGCACAAGGGGCTTGTTTGCTGATTAGAGTCTTAACAGAAAATGTATATAAGTTTCAAGGAGCTGGCTCTACACCCCACTGTTTCTCATCTCCTTTCCTTCCGGGCTCCATAACTCTTGTGTCTGGCTGCACAGTGGCCTAGTTTCAAGATGTGGTGAAGTGATAGACGATGTACTAGTACCATAGCAATACTTTTTACAGAATGAAACTGCCAAAATTAGTTCCTGCTTGAAAGTGGTTTTGACATCTCATGCCACATCTCTGCCTACTGAGTGCTGTAGGCTATTGCAAAGATTTACAAGAAGGAAGCCTTGCTGAAGGTTTCAAGTTGGATTCTTGCTTATCCCAAATGTTTGCAGCGCAGGAAGCAAAAAGGCTTCTAAATTTAGGTTCATTCTTCTGCTCCTTGTCCTCGTACCAAGCACTAGCACACTGAGCTCTTCCGAGTCCCAGCTCAGGGACAAGCAGTGCCAGCTCTGCCACCTCCCTGCCAGGCACCGTGGTTCCTCACCCCTGCCCAGGGGAATCTCTGGCTGACTGGATCCTTGGAACTAACTCAGAGAAGGCATTCTCCGGGGAGGGCCGGCACCTTAGAGTTTCTGCAAGTAAAGGTCTAGGGACCTGCCACAGCCCACCCTTAGAGAAGTCCATACAAGTGCAAACTGTGCTTTCAGCTTCCCTGGGGTTTTGAGCACATCGGTGCTGGTGACTGAAATCTCCTGCAGTTTGCTCGAGTCAGTAATGGCTCAAGAGCAGTGGTGATTTTTTACTGAAGAGTTCTCTCGCTAGAGCACCACTACTCCCCTCCCTGGTGACCTGGAATTTTTCACAGATTGCCGCAGTGTCACAGAGTGGCTTTTGAGCCAAAGGCACAAAGTAGGGAAAAGATGAACATTTGAATAAATGACGTGTATAGCACAAGTTCAAATGGTGAAAATAAATGGGACTTGTCTGGCTGGGAAGCCAATCTAAGCTTGCTACCTGCATTGCCTGGAGACAACTTGGCTCGCTCCCTTTCCATTGAATACTGTTATTGCAACAATATGCTCGTGCTACTTTATGCTTAGCTGAGGCCCTTCAGGTCTCCTTCTGGGCTTGAGTCCCTAGTAGCTACAACGCCTCAGGCCAGCACTATAGAGCAGAAATGAGGTGAAGTTCAAACTGGCAAGGTATTTTCTCAAGGGCTCTGAAATTGAGTTTGGGATTCCACTGGCTTGCTCTTGCCTTATGGTTGCCTTTCCCTAGCCCCACTAAGTAAAGCATTCTAGTAAAATCCAACTGAGATCTAGCACTACTTAGCAGCTGGGCCGGGTGTTAAAACACGGCACCCTTTAAGAAAAGCCTCAATTATCCTTACGATAAAGGAGGGGGCAAATCACGCCGTAAACGTCGGTGCTCATAGCGCTAACAGGCTCAGAAAAGTTCGCGGGAAGTGCTCTTTATCTCCAAAGAGAGAATGATGCGCTAACTGCAGAACGCTTGTCTTGCTAATAAATGTATCCTTCGTTGGAGTGATTCATCGGAGGAGTTACAATGCTGGTAGTTCCCGCTTTTAAGGGCTCCTTTTAACAGCTGTCTATCAACAGCAATAATAAAAGGAGCAGTCAAAGTCAAAATCAACAAACTATTATCTGTTAGGATTATTCATGGATATGACACTGTAAACACACCAAAAGTCCCAAATACTAAATTTAGAAGAGCGACATAAGTGAAAGAACAAAATTTTAGAGAACTGCATCTAAAGAAAGCGCCAAAAATCTGAAATGGTGAGGATTTTTTATTTTAAGAGGCACTCTTTGTATTGTTCATTTCAGAGGATACAGCATGTGATTAGGAAAGTGCTGAGCTATTTATGGGGCAGATTTATCTGAGATTTTTGTCCAGTTATTTCTCAGTTGACTTACATGTCTTTGTATTGCTTCTGAATTAAAAAAAAAAAAAAGCTTGAAATGTTTATCAGTTACATTCACAGCACTGCTCAGAGCTCACGAGTTCTACCTTCACATTTACTTGCCGCTTGCGCGGTGTGTATTTGCCTTGTAACTTCTATCAGATAAATCCTCCATGCTGCAGATGAATCCATCATGCTTCATGGCAGCATCAGCCCTCACCTACTTATTTTATAATAAACACCTTTTATAAACATCTTTAGACTAAACTTCTTTTATTCTGGAGAAAAAAAGAAAACGTAAAATGCCTACAATATAATTAGAGCACTTGGCTGTGTACTTTTATTAACAGCAAAATTAATCTATTTATTAGGAACGGCAGCACTGGCTGAGTTCATTGTGTAAGCAAAACATTTCCCAAAAAACTGCCAAGTTCCAAAGGTGTGTTATATATAGCCAAAAAACATAACTGCTAGAACTGGCCATAGGTTACAAAACCAGACTTCGCTCTCCCACTTTTTTTTAAAATTATTTTTTAATCTTTGGGAAACGGTTTGATTTTCTACAAGCTGTTAGTCGAAAGGGCACGTATGATTTGGCAGACTAATGTAACGTCTTATGTACTCCTGTCAATTTCAGGGAAGATAAAATCTACAAGGATACTTAATTAAAAAAGAATGCGATGTCTGTTTTATAAATCACTGCTGCCATCTGCCCCGCAAACGCGGAGCATGGAAGCGGTCTTGTGTTTAACCAGCGTGGGAAAAAGCCTGGATCTGAATTAAAGCAACATATTGAAATAACTTTTTTTAAAAAGTACAGGCTTAAGCCTAACGCCGCACCAAACCCCGGCGTCTCCTACTTGGCGCTATGCACAGAAACCCGCGTTAAGGTCACATAAAGGCGGGCGGGCAGCGCTCCCACGGGCGCTGCCAGCTCGGGGCAGCGCCGGGGGCCGGAGCCTGCCGGGCCGGGCAGAGGCGGCGTGCGGGTGTCACAGCCCCGTGTGTGCGAGGAGCTCTCGGCGCGTCCCCCAGCTCCGCCCGCAGAGCTGCCCCGGGCTGACCCGCGGGCACGCCGCCGTGGGGACGGATTTACGGGATCGGTGCGGCCGCGGCCGGGGTCTCGGGAGCAGCCGGGCGATCTCTCCGGCGGCGCGGCCGGAGCCCGGCTCTGCCTGGGGATGACCCGGATCCCCCCGGTTTTGTCGCAGCCTGGCGGTGGCGGCGGCGGGACGCGAGTGGCGGGTGGGTGTTGGGAAGGCGCGCGGGAGGATGCGGGACCGTGTGCCCGCGCGCGGCCACGTGCTCGCCGCCACCTGCTGTGGGCACGCGGCCCCCGCCGCCGCCTCCCCCGCGCGCGCACGTGCGCGGCCCGCCGCCTGACTCTCCACGCGAGACCGCGCGGAGCGGCCCGGCCGCGCAAAGGCCGGGGAGGGCGGCGGGGGGAGCGCGTTTTCCGCGCGGCGGCGGCCGCCGGCAGCGAGCGCGCCCCGTCCCCGCCGGTCCCGGCCCCGTCACGCGGGGCCGTGTCCCCGAGCGGCGGCGGCCCCACGTGCGGGCGCGGGGTCCAGGGCAGGGCGTGTCGCGGGGCAGGCGCGTGGCACTCCGGGCGGCGGGGCCTCTGCCCGCGCGGCACCGAGTGGGCGGCGGGGCGGGCGCGGCGCGGGGGCGCGCGGGGTCTCCAGTGGGAACCGCGCGCGTTCCCAGTGGCAGCGCCGGGGAGGGCGGGGGGTGGGGAGCCAGGGGACGGGGGAGGAGCGGGCCGCTCTCCCCCCCCACCCCCGCTCCCTCCCTCCCCTGCCCCTGCCCCGGGGCGGCGGGTGGCGCTGGCCGCGGCGGGTCGGGGCTCGGTGTCCTTGTGCGGAAATGACACACGGTCCCGTCACGTCACGCGAGAGCGCAGCGCGCGGACCCTCGCACACAAAGAGCGGGGGGGAAGCGCGGGCTCCAGCGGCGGCCGCTCCAGCCGCCCCCGCCGCCCCGGGGCTCCCGTGGCCCCGCGCGGAGCAGAGGTAAGTCTCGCCACCGCCGCTGGTGGGGACGGGCGCCGTTCCACGCACCCCACGGCGAGCGGGGAGCGCCGCCCCGGCGGGTGGGGGAAGAACGGGGAGGGGGGGGCCGAGCGGGGGAGGCGCGGGGCCGGCCCCTCCCCCGGCCGCCCGCGGGCCGGGGCCGCGCTGCCGGGGCCGCGCGGGCGGGGGTCTCTTTGTTCGCCGCTCCGAGCGGCGCTGCGGCGGCGCGGGTCGCGCGCGCCCGGCCCGGGTGCCTCCATCCGCGGGGCTGGGGGAGGGGGACAACGGGGAGCCGGTGGAGGGTGGGGGGGGCAGCGGAACGGTCACGCCGCCGTCACCTCCAGCCTCACCTTAACCCCTTCCCCCTCCTCCCCCGCGCGCCGGCCACATAGATCCGCCCGGGCAGGGTTCGGACCGGAAGCACCAACCGCCGCCTCCGCCTCGGGCTCGTGGGTCTGACCGCGGAAGCGGCCGCGGCCGCGCCGCGTGCGGTGCGCGCGGGGCGTCCCCCGTCGCAGCGCCCGCCCCTGGGCGGGGCCTCGCGCCGCCGCCGCCGCGCGCGCCGCTCCCACGTGGCGGCCGCTCCGTCGGCCCTCGGTAGGCGCGGGGGGAGCCCCGGCCGCGCCCGGGCCCGCCACGGGCCCGCCTGGGCACCGCCCCGGGGCCCCGCGGGGCCACGCGTGCCCCGGGAGCCAGCGCCGGGGTCAGGGTCCCGCCTGTCCTATCATGCACGGCGGGAGGAGCGGCCGGCGGGTGGTTGCGCTGGAATTCGTGTCGGTCCTCGCTTTGTCGCGCTCTGAGGGGCCCGGTGAAGGGCACTGCGGGGGAACGGGCCGCCCCTGGCCCGACCGCCTCCCGCCAAGTCTCCCGCGGCTTCCCCTGCCCCGATCAGCCGCTGCCTCCGCCCGGACCACGCTCACCGCCCCTGCCCCGATCACCGCCCGCTTCCCATGTACTGATCGCCCGCTGCCTCTACCCTACTTTTCCCTGCGGTGTGTCCACACAGCCCTTTGTAAATAGAAGGGAACAAACTCTGAACCAGCAGAATGCGAGCCGGCCGCAGGCCAGCAGCCATGTGACGGCTCCCACATAGCGTTGACGCAGTCCCAGAGTTTTTTTGGGTTGAAGTGTGAGTAGGGTTTGCGCTGCCACCCATAAACACAGAGTATGCCTGACCCATGGGGCCGAGACATCTAGGCAGGGAAAGGGAAACCTTTTCCCTGTTTCCAACTTTAATGATTTACATCTCGTAAAACAAATAATTACCCATGGATGTTCATACATACTTCTTATCTCCTGCTAAATCAAACTCATTATTGGACCAACTGAGTTTTTATCTTTGCGCTAAGTATTTTCACAGGTTAGGTAAGTTCAGTGGATAAAAATAAACGGAAGGTGAATGAAATTTGGAGGAGAATTTAAACTGCACAAAGTTCAGATGGAACAGTATGTTAAAATAAAAGCAGAGTGAGAGGGGAGAGAGGAAAACAAAATGTTTTAATAGACCAGTGGAAAACACGTGGTTGAAGAAAAGAAAAATTCATACATTACTGCTGGAAATAAACCAGGTTAGTGTTTTGCTGACCCCTGCAAGATTAAATTGCTGTTTGGTAAAAGTACAGAGGACAGATTGAGAAAACTTCCGTTTTAGGCAAATTGTGAGAAAACTGAGCAGAGTGGTTTTGATTTGTTGGGTTGTTTTTTGGTTTTTTTGTGTTTTTTGTTTGGTTGTTTTTTTAGGCGTTTTTGTTTGTTTTTTATTTTTTTAATCTGCATATTTAACTTAATTAAAATGAAATATGAAAGACCCAAATTAAGTGCATGCCCTCTTAGTCCTAGTGAAAAACCACCCTTGTTGAAGGTTGGCTTCAGTGGAGATTTGAGGCTTCATGTCCTGCTCCACAGGGCAGCAAAAGAGGTTTTCAAAATATGAAAATATAAGGATTTTTGTTCTCCATAAGAGTAGTGCTTCCAACGACATCTGCTGGTTCCTTAAAATCTTTGTAGTTTTAGAACTTACTATTCATGTATTTAGAACTTACTATTCATGTAGTCAAAATGCTTGTAATGTTGGAATACTGTTTTCTACAGTACTTAGTTTTACAAGGGTCAGTACTGGATATCAAGAACAAATTTTATTGAGAAACAAGGCTGCAGCACCCTATTACCTCAAAATGAATAGAACAGAAAGCATTTGCTTTTAGTATTTCATATGCTGTCTACTTGCATTTTTCTCTTTGCTCTGTTAAATGAGGCAACATTCAGATCTCAGTTTCTTTAAGATGGGTGGTCAGTTTCAAATAACTGTCTTGGTTTTTGTTTGGTAGTGTTTTTTATTAAGGTGATTTCAGGTATTGGACTTCTTTGACCCTCTGCTTCTTCAAAATTTATAAGGCCTTGTCAAAATTATGTAAAATTTGTTGTCAAATCATAGACCCAAATCACTGGCCCATAGACCTGAACAAAAGGCAGACATTGCCTTTAAGAAATACATTTTCCAGCTCTGTCTTGGAGTGGTATTTATGTCTAATTTAGTTGAATTGAATTTGAGTTGCATTGTCTTTTACAAATCGGAGGAATAAAATCTACTCTGAGGATAATTGCAATATTGAAATTATTGAACCCAGTGCTGCAGCTAGGTAATAAAAGATGCAGATTACTTGGCACCCAAAGCAGAACGCAGAACTCGCAGTTCTCTAGGTTTGCTTCTCAGCCCAGCAGGAGAGCTTTCCAAGAGACAGCCTGGAGAGCAGCATGCACCCCGAACAGGAGGCAGCTCCTGGGCAGCCTGAGCAGAGGGCACACACCTCCAGTCCTTTTTGAATCTGGGACTGTAGGGCTGGGTTGAGAATTGTTATTTCCTCTCATTATTTCCAACTGTTCTATAGGAATCAGTCTTCTAAATCATCAGGAGGGACAGAGTTCCACACCATTGCCAGGCACTCGGAGCAGCCCTCTGCTCACCTGCTGTGTGGAATGGCACTGCTTCCACCTACCCACAGCAGCTTTCAAGGCTCTGGACTTCCCATGCGAAGCTTTGGTTACTTTCTGTGCTTCACCCAGTGCATGATAGGAAATATAGGCAGAGAGTCTGAGACAGGGAGCAGGACAGACACTTGAGTGTTGGCCCAGATTAATTGATTAATCAATGTCAATTGCTGAATATATGTACAGTGCTTTTGCTTGGCTCTGGGTAAATCATGCTCTAGTTACGTAGTGTAATACCATTGCAATTCAGTGATAAAGTCCTGTTACATGATGGTATGTGTAAGAGGAGGTGCTAATTTTGGCTGTTAAACAGCAGTTGAACGTACATGTCTTATAAAATTTAGCTAGTGTCATCTCCTTAAAAGATCAGCTTTTTTTTTTTTTTTGTGTTCCTCATTTATTTAACTTTATTAGGATACCTATGCTGTAAGAGGGATGTTGTATCTTTCACTGCATGCTGAAAGCTAAGGAAACAGAGCGGTTTATTCTGCATGTGTTACCAAACACGTATTTAATGTTACTAACAAACATGTATGTCTTAACATTTGCCCAAAATGTAGAAGAACAGTTGACATTTTCAGAAGCAACACTCAAGAACACTTTTCATTATGAGCTGAGTTTTATGTATGAAGCAATGTACCACCATGAGGCTTTAAAGGGAATAAACTTAAAATGCAATGTCTCAATCCCTGTGTTTTTAATAACATTCTTGTAGCCAGTAATGAAGAATTAGGACATACCTGCCAACCTACATGAAGAAGCTAAAATACTTAGTGGGACTATGTGCATCCAAGAAGCAACTTCTACATTTTTACCATGCATTAGTGAATCGAACAATACAATGTTCTGTAAGGAGTTAAATTCTAAACAGCAAACTTCTATAAAACGGATAATCATCATTATTATTATTTAGTATCTTGTTTAAGGTAGTGATTAATTTTCATTTATGATTAGCATTGACAAATGTGATGAAATCCAAGTTGCTTTCCACATGCAGCATGTGTACAGTTTTATAGTTTCCTGTGTGGTTTTCACACTATTTTTTTTCATTTGTCAGAACTTAGTACATTAGATATGGGAGTTCAAAGAGTACAGTTACTTTAGTTACAAACAGCAGGACAGCAGTATTTTTTTCTGGTGGAATTTTTTCATTCAATTTTTAAGTCAGGATATGAAAATGATCAGGCTTTCTTTAAGAATGATTGCAAAAGCAGAGAACTACCTTCATCTTACATGGTGAGCAGGATCTTTTCTCCCTGTATTGTGCTTTTGTAATGGTCAAAATCATAAGAGGGGCCGGGAAAACATCCTTCAAGGCAAACACATGAGTAATTGTTAGGTGGTAAACAGGAGGAGGAGAATGCACATTATGGGAAGATATAACTCAACAAACTAAACAAAACATTCAGTTTTGTTTTGTGTATCAATAACTAGATACACCTTATGCTACTTTGAAGTAGCAAAATGCATTATACTAGATGATATGAGAATGAAATACATTCCGAGTATGAGTTGCAATTTCTTCCCTTACTCATAAAATCTGTTGTACCCCAGTGCTTTAAATCTTTAAAGCTTCAGTGCATATTTTGGGTAGGTGCATTTTTGGTAGGTGGTTCACATGTTCTGTTCTACGTGCAAAAGCAGCATCAGAGTGGTCGGTAACACTAAATGCACAGAGAAACATTCCAAAACCTTGTTTTTAAGGTGTTATTCCATGCTTTGGAACTCCCAGCACTGCCCTATGGTTTGAGCTTCTCTGTTGACCATGGGTAATACCATTTCAATGTGGAATGTCATTACCAAAATGATACAACAGTGCAGTTAAGTGTCATGACCTGGTACATTTTTGGAATAGAGGCAGATGTGTAAGCAAGAGTAATCGAAGTAGGGAGTGTTAAGTGCCTTCATTGAACTGTCTTGTTCATTGCCTAGTCTGATGAGAAGGGAGAGCAGGATCTGTGGGAAGGGAATTTGTCCAGTAGTGACAGACAAAGTGTTCCAGGACTCCCCTTCATTCCCTACTCCCTTGGATTTGGCTGTTGACATAGGTGTAAGTGTTTGGTTTGGAATCTTTCTTCCAGAGGGTTCATCAGAAAACAGGATGCAGTGCAGCATCTGTCTGTATCCCAGCGAGATAAAGCTGCCAAGGCTGGTTGCTCTGCCAGTCACAGTTGCAGGCGTGGGCTTCCAACTTCAGCACAGAGTGTTCACTCTTTCCTAGAACTTGCTAACAGCTGTCCTCTAGATAGCATTGAGCAATTATTAGGCTGAGGATGATAAGTATATTTATCTTCCGTTTTGAAAAAAATACATATAAGATTGAAATATGTTTTGTATACTCAACATGACAAGGAACAACTGTTGGATGTTTGCTTTACTGTATGTGTTTCTCACTCAATTGCTTTTTGCAGTATTTTGCCCCAAGATCTTTTAGACTTTTTTTTTTTTTCATTCCAGCTTTGCTTAATCTCACAGTCTGGGCTCGAATGCTACCTCGAAACAGACTTTGACAGTGCTACCTCTTTTAAAGAGGGACTTATTATTAGTAAGAGCTGATGCACAGCAAACAATATTTTAGCAAATATGAAATCTTTTATCTTTAGTGGACTTGAAACAATCAACAAAATTGTTGCTAATCTTACATATACAGGCATGCATGCACAGACACACTCAGAAACAGATACAGGCTTTCCACCTTTCCATAAATCCTAATTTCCTGTGGAAGCAATGATGCCATTGCTATGTTGGTGCCTCTTTGTTGGCTCACTAGTCACCCGTGGGTCCACTATGACCCAAATTTGAAGCTAGATGGTGGAATAAATAAGGTATCATTGAATAGTTGAACCAAGCCAGTGACTTGCTGGTATGAGGAGAGAAATAATTCCTCCTTTCCAGCCCAAACCTTGTGCATATTCCTGAGCTGGGCCCTTTGCTTCTGTATTACAAGGAAAGTGACCCAGGAAAAAAAGGAGTTGATTTCTGACAGTTTATCAAGATGGAAGGTTAAGGTGGGCACCCATGCTTGACCAAGGGAGCAGGTGGGGCTGCAAGACAGGAAATCAAAGGGACAATTGAATCCTGTCTCTTAACAGAAGCTGTTATATGTTTGATGTGCTTCATTTTCTCAATACCAGAGTTCTTACAAATCTCACAAAGAAGACAGGAAACTAGATAAGGAAAGAGATTATTACCAGGACTCCCAAAAATGAAAAAAAAAAAATGGAGTTCATGCTTTTTTTTTGGCACCTAAGATCTCAGGTATGGAACAGTCTTCCCAGGCTTCATCGATTCTGACACTGATTTTCACTATTCACTTTTAATTGTATTCTGGCAGTTTTCGGATTTAAAAACCTCAAAAGGTTTAACACTGTATTTCAAATTTGTGAAACAATGTTTTAACTCAGTGTTATTTGACCTGAATTCAGGGTAGCTTTGGCCTTCCTAATGTTGTTTCTTTCAGAAAGTTAACCGTTGCTTTGCTTTAATTTTCACTTTTTTCCAGTGTTAAAGAGTGATTTTTCAGGTACTCATTTATCTTCTCCTTTTAGTTTGATTTTTCCTCTGATAGGAATTCTTCTAAAGCATTCTTCCCATTTTAACAATAGTAATAGCAGGAATTAGAAAGAAAATAAAATTCCTAAATATTCCTTCCTAAATATTTGTTTCATCCACTGCCACCTTTTAATCTTCTCTTCTGCCTTTCTGGTTAACATTTTTCACTGTTTTGCTCCAACGAAGCAGTCTAGGATTATATGAAAAATCATTTTGATCTCCATTTTAGAATGTTCTGTAGTGGTATTGATAGATTTGCTTACTGTCACCTCAGGCTCTCACAAAAAGATTGTGTGTCACACTCCCTGAGCACTGACATGTGTTGATCTTGTACCACAGCCCTCAGAGCCATGCCTAGTGCAGCATGGAAAAGTGCAAGGAAGATCCAGGCAGTAACTATCAATGTATGTGGGATATCAGGGCAAAATATGAACTGTTAGTACAATGGGATTTTCTTAAGGTCCAGGAGGGCTTTTTGATGGTGCTGTGAGAAGTAGACTGCTGTAGGATTTTTCATGAAGAGTTGTAGTGGCTTTGTCTAAATCTCTAAGTACTGTTGAGTTAATAAGACCGAGTATTAACCCGTGTCAGGGCTTATCAGGTGGTTCAGAAGTTGGTGCAGGCCACTTAGCTTCACGCTGTTATGTTTAGAGAGTTTGCAGGAGTTTAAGTGACATGATTATGGTACTGTTAGGCTTGCATAATTGATATATGGATCAATTCATAAATCAATACAAGTCCTGAAATAGGGAATTATCGTGGGTAAAAGGATAAGGTATCTGAGGGGTTTGAGTAGCTCTACATCCAGCTGAGAGAGGCTTATTTTTATTTGTGATGATGAAGACAATCTCATTTTATCCCCTTGAGGATGCCCTTTACAAGGCTGTATATAGGGGCCATGTGGAAGATCAGCACATCAAAGAGTATCTTGGCTTCAAGGGTGGCCCAGTATAAGCTGATTTTATAAATCTGTGCATCTTTTGTTTGGGTGCCACCTATTGTAAATTGTACAAAATCTAATTCAGAATGGAACCTCATAGTTACCATTACAGCCATCAATGACCTACAAATTGAAATTCATATCTACACAGCATTCAAGTCTTTACAGAGTTTTTAAAAAGTGTTTTGAGATGTAAAAAAAAAATAATAAAAATTGATTCATCATTGTTCAGGAGAGAGGTACAGACTATTTTTCCTTCCACAACAGATTCTCTGTCTTTCTTTCCCCATCTTTCTTATCAATTTCATTATAATTCCCACTCCTGGGCTATGTGTACACTTTTGATTGACTGGTTTTATTGACTTTCACTTGTAAAGCAATAATATTCCGGGCCAGATAAGCATAATGCTGCATGTAGAGGAGCATGAGCAGAGCGTGACCGTTTGCCAGTCACCCGCTCTCCAGTTGAGAGTGTCAGTTTGCAGCTGCGTGCCCTGGAAGGGTCAGTGATATCTGACCAAGTTGTTTGCTTTGTAGATCTCCAAAGATTTAGAATATCTTTTAGGAACACCTAGAGAGATTGATGTTTGGCCCCGAGTAACTTGCAAAATTAGTTTTCAAGTAAACAGAAATGCAGATGAGTTTTTCACGTGAGAAGTAACACTAAAATCATGCTAGCATAATATATAGATTTGCTTTTCCCTACAAAAACCACATTATTTAGAGGCTGACAGAGAAAAAGGACTTAGTGTAGATCTATGTGCATTGTTCTGCTGGAATTGATGCAATTTATACCAAAAGATGAAAGATTTTTAAATAAAAACATACTCCAGGATGTATGTTACTATTAATGATGAGTTTTCTTTCTGTGATGACTTTGTGTCAACCACAAGGACAATATGAACACATTTGACTGTAATAATAGCGATTTTGTACAGGGGGAAGACTTTAATACAATTAACTTCCATTTATATACTGCCAAGACACTACAGAGAAGGTTTGAATGACTTTTACGTTTGTCTGTACCAGGAAAAGACATTGAGTTTAAAATAGTTCCCTACCTGCTGTGCGTTATTAACAATGTAGTTTGCCTGTTGACGGGTCTGTAGATGGCCATGAAGGTTATTGAAAGTAACTAGTTTTTACAAACATACAGACTGGAAAGACTGGGAGTCATTTGTGGGCTGTTAACTCAATACTTATAGATTAAGAGTAATTACAAGAGGAGATGTAGATATTCCCTGATTCTAGAAGGTGCTGATATTTATTTTTGTGTTTTTATTTTGTTCTTTAGTGAGATAGAAGATGAATTCAGCTGAAATCACTGATGATGATGAAGGTAAAATATTATGCTTCGTATAATTTTTGATCAGGCAGAAATATTTGTTGATTTAAAGTATTTGCCACCTAATAGAGAATGCAGTTGGATCAAGACAAATTACACTAATGTTTTTTTTAAAGTTTTCTCAAGTAGGGCATTATCTTTGTTAGTCTGCTCTACATCCTTCCTCCCCTCCAAAAAATCTTCCTCCTGTAACATTATTTGTTTATACTTTAGATTCTTCTTTGGACAAGAAGATGTCATTTATTGCAAAATGGAATGATTTGACTTTGAGGTGGCCCCAATATACACTTACCATAGAAGTAATAAATATAATGAAGTTCTTCAAAACACATTTTTGTAAAAAGAAACAAACCACAGACCATTATACTAAGGATGTCATGGTTTTCTGGAGAGGGTGCTTTATCTTTCTAAACATTCTCTTTTTTCAGTAAAAATTCCTAAAAAAAATGTGAAAGTAGAAACAGAAAATGATGATGAAGCTCTGGACTGCTCAGTAACCTCCAGATCAGCTGAGAAACACTCACTGGATGGTGCGGTGACTTGCCTACAGGATTCCAGCAAACGGAAACAGAGCTCCCTTGGCTGCGACGGGTCAGGAGGCCAGCAGGATGCCTTACCCAGCGTGAAGAAGAGACGCTTTACACAAGAGGTGACTGCTCCACACATGACTGTGATTTTTTGGTTCATATTTTCTAGGCTAAATTCTCTGCTGCTTTAAGTAGAATGCAAGTCTTTTAAGTAAATTTGCATTGGTAATGAGTTTGTTGCAAATGTGGCTAATCTTAAGCCAGTTTGCACACGGTTGGATGTTCTCTAAATAACATGGAAATGGTCATATTTATGAAATGCAGTTCATAGTTATAGATTAATTCATTTATGTGAATTATATTTTTGTTTTTCAGCAGATAACATAGGAAGGGGCAGTGACTTGGAGTAACTGGGCATGACTGATTACAGTCCCTCTCCTGTCACACAGTCCCTCAGCTTGATCCTGAGTGGTAGAATCAGGGCTGTGATTCTTTCTTCAGTGACAAAGATTTAATGTCAGTAAGACATTAAATAAAATGTATAAAATAATACAGTATAAATTACTGTATTATTTGAAGGATAAAAGTGCAGGGATGGAGAAGATTTCAGTTATATCAAGAGTGGAATGTATTACAGCATCTGATGTGGCATCCCAGCTTGGGACAATCCAGATGTTTCTCTAGCCAGTGAAGGAGATGCCCAGTCTTTTCCATTATCCTGATCTTTTGTTTCACCTCTCTAGTAATGGTGGATTTTAACTAATCTCTGCTGAAATTGAGCTAGCTTCTTTTTGTCCTTGTTCTTTTCAGTAGGGAGAGCAATGGTCATCTGTTCCTAGAAAAAGCTTCTGCATGTGGGAAAATTCATGTGATGTTGTCCACTCTCAGTCCTTCCTTTTCAAGATTAAAATTCTCTTTTTTTCAGCTCTTCTTCAGGAGTTACGTTATATTTTTGTTGTTCCATTTGAGAGTCCAGAAAGACTAGTGTCCAGTGTTGGATAGTAACATCTCTCCTGCCACCCTCTAGAGCAGTATAATGACCTCCTGTTTTTCACACTCAGCACTTTATTAAAATAACCTAGATTCAAATTCATCCTCTTTTGAATAACTTAAGGCCCTGGGTTATATTTAGTTTGTGACCTATCCTAATGCACGTATCCTTTTCTGCTCTTCTGCTACCTAGCCAGTTATTCCATGTTGTATTTGTAGATTTCATGTCTTCTTTATAGCCATAGTTCTCTGTGATTCTTTTTCTTGACTATCATCTCTCTGACTTCTTACGGCTGTTTTTTCCCCCTGAATGCCTGTGGTAGGTAGGTTTTAATCTTATTACACGGTTTCTTTCTTTTCCTTTCTCTTTTTCTTTTTACAATTGTTTTCCTTACATTCAGATTCTTAAAAGAGCTTTATAATGGTCTCTGAACTGTGCTTGCTTTGCATTTTCCTGTTTGCCATTAATAAATTTTAAAGTTTTATTTGAAATTAATTATAACTTTGGATTTATAATATCATAAGTTGACCCAGTAATAAGAATGAAAATTCATTCTTGGCTGACCCCAAAGAATCAGCATGTTTAGTTAAATAACCAACCAGAAATAGTCCTCAATCTTAACAGGATTTTTTAAGTTAATTACTTCTCTAGTACCAATATTTTGTTTTAATTGATGACTTTATTAACTATTTCTATTTAAACAGTGGAAAAATCTTCATTATTCTGAAGAATGTTGTGCTTGTATATTTTTACTGCACGTCATATAGGCATCTATCTATGATATAAACAGAGCTGTACTTTTGGGCTGGTAATTATATTACTAAATTACTTTTTATCTGAAGACTTCACTCTTTTTTTTTAATTTTGAGTGCCACTTCATAATCATGAATTAATTTTCCCTGATTTTCTTTCTAAAAAAATATGTAGAAGATTGTAGATTTTAAGAAGTTATGTGCTGGACTTTCCATATTTTTTTGTGCCTGACAGTATATGTTTCTTGCTTATGTATTTATTTATTCTTTACTTCTGTACTTGAATATTAAGCACGGTATTCTTAGAGATATTTAGACTTTGTTTATTGAGCATAACAAAGGTCATAAGTGGACTTGAGGATTAAGCAGAACAATAACTAAGCAACTTTTAAAACTTGGCTTAGGATTCCCAGGGAGTATGTGAGAGACTATTTCACAATTTCTTGTATTGGTCGATGTTTTGCAAAATACTGTACTTTGCAAACGTTCATAAAATGTTTAGAACATAAAAACTTGCTATGCAACTGTAGTATAAAAAGCAGCAGTGTCTTACATGCATTGAGCCTCATAGAACAATATCTTTGCTTCTTTTTTGATAGTACTTTAGAACTGATAATCTCAAATGGGTGCAGTATTATCTGAAATTCATGGATGTTTAAAGATCAGTGTTACAGAAAACTTATTAGTTAAATTGTACACTTTGCAAAAGCCATGTATTTATGGTGTTGATAGTGCTGTTCCCAGATGGAAATCATAGACAGGATAATTAAAAGCAAAAGAAAAGAAAATGAGAATGCATCTGAACTAAAATATCCTTAAATATTTTTAAGGCTCAAATGTTTTGTCATCTGTTGGGAGAATACTGGCTATATGTTTCTGAAATGCAAATATTCTGAAATGCAAATCCATCCCGCAGCCAGATCCAGGCGCTGGGAGCTGTATTAGTGAAGGAAGAGGAAGTTCAGCTGCTATCGTAGTGAAGATCTGCTGTAGTTCTTAGCATGAGCTCCAGAGCACCATGTCCAAAACTGAGACTGCAAACTTTAATGATCTTACTGTCAAAGTAACGAATTGATGTTCTTTAATACACATTCTAATATTGATTTAGCCTGACTGTGTGTGAGGGGCACATCAATAGAAGTTACCCTTATATTGCCAAGTTTTATTATTAATTAATTAGGGAAAATAAACAGCAGGAGGTCAAATGAGAACTGACAGATACCTGGTGGCCCGTGGCAAGCTATTTAGCAGCAAGGTATTTTAGTAGTAGAAGAGGAATTGAAAGAGGCATATGCTGTTTCTGAAGGAATATTTGGTATATTCTCAGTTAACAGGAGTGTTAATGAAAGAGCAACTTAGGAGGTAGGTCTCACTGGTTGTGTAAGAAAAGTTTTGTTTTGTTCTTTAGATGTAGAATAGTAAAAAGCTTTGTAATTCAGTTTGTGTGCCTGACTGGGGAGCAGTATTGTGCACACTGTCAGTGAGATTTTCATGGCCTGCTTTTAGGTGATGTCTATGCAGGGCTCTGTTACCACCTGGAACTTCCTCTGTTTCTTCACTGACAAGTACAGGTGGGGTATGACATCTTCAGTCCCAGCCTAGGAGGCTGGAGTTTGGTGGGGGCAGCATGGATTTCAGTTTGCTCACAGTTCGGTCGCTGTTCTGGCTTTGTTATGAGTGGGACTGGAGTGGGACAGTCTTCTAACCGGTGTCCTAGGCACCATGACAGCCAGGGATTCTGCACACTGAAATGCATCTCCTTGGCTTTACACTTTCATTTGATCATCTCTTCACACAGCTTTTGATGTGCAAACACAAGGTTTTGTATGTAGGGTAATGTGATGTGAGTGAGAGCAGTACTTGGAAACAGCTTCAGTTTAATTGAATGCTGGTTTCTAAACTTGGAGTGGAAACCAGCTTGTTCTTTCTGAGTCTCCTTTGAGTATACATTGCATTAGAAATTAAAAAATAATTAGATTCAATTTGTCACTGCAGTAAGCAGATGCCAAGTATGAGTACACATAGGGACCACATTGATTTCATGACTTACAGTTCTGTTTCTTAAGAAAGAAACCTTAATTCAAGTTCCTCATTGTAGGACATAATGGGGCCTTCACTAGAATTTCAAATTTCTTGTGGCTCTCAGCTCAGACCTGAAGTCTGTGTTTCATTTGTTTT
Source organism: Melozone crissalis (assembly GCF_028551555.1). Classification (NCBI taxonomy): domain Eukaryota; kingdom Metazoa; phylum Chordata; class Aves; order Passeriformes; family Passerellidae; genus Melozone; species Melozone crissalis. The sequence goes on from NW_026535805.1 coordinate 52,371,692, forward strand.
AATACTTGAATGCAAATTCTGTAGTGTTTTATCTAATTCATGTTCTATAGAACAAGCCAAGAAAATTGTTTCAGTATAGAAACATCTACAAATCTCAGAGTATTTTCTCATGTTTGAATTCTTTATGTTGGATTTTGATTCTGTTGTATCTGCTTAACTTTTAAGAATTATTTGCAATATCCATGTGTTTGTGAAAAAAACCCCAAATCAAGCCCTGCATATCTACTGTGAGATGATGAAAATGCTTGGTTCCAATTTCAAGCAATGAGGAATAAGTACAAATAATTGGAACATTAAGTCCTCAAGAATTCATTACGAGTTTTATATAATTTATAAATTATATACATTTCTATAGTTTAAATAATTTAAAAAGTTAGAAATCCATGAGTCTAAACTTCCTTGTCTTTCAGAAATAAAGAAATCTTCTGTTGGGCTTCCTTTCAAAAAATATATTGTACCAAGCTACTTTCCACTTTTTTATTATTTAAATAGAATATCTTTTAAAAATTAATAAATTTCTAGGATTTGTTTAGTACTTCTGCACCATTATAAAGAATTTTTTTAAAACATATATAAACCTTTCACATCAGAAAAAAGGAAATAAGCATATTTTTTGTGGTTTATAGCCTTTGTGACATTTTCAAAAGCTAACCTAAAGAGAGTGCTGGAATGTTAAATGCAGTTGTTGGAGGCAATGGCAAGGTCACAGGACTAGGAGTCAGAAAATCTAGATGCTATTCTTGGCTCTGTTGCTGACTTGTTGCCACCCAAATTCTTGACAGCCCAAGATCCTCATATCCAAGGTGAAGCCTAATGATACTTAATTTGGGAGAGTAATTAGAGCTCTGTGGGTAGAGAGTACTAAGAATTATTATTGCATTTCTATTCCATGGGGAAAGCTATGAGCCAAAAAAAAGGAAAATAAAAAGGAAACCTAAATAATTCTTTACTGTATTTTTATTTCTCCCAGTGAAATTATTAATTTTTATTGTTTAACACAAGTCTCCTGGAGAAAATTTGACTTTGCATATTTATGTAACAATGCCTGCTTAAGGAGCACATATTTATAGCTAATATTTTTAAGGGAGTGTTACTAATACAGTATTTATTCATTTGAAGGGCTCCCTTTCAAACATGAGGAACAGAGATGCTGGCTCACCCACAAATGCAGAGCAGCCAAGCAAGAACAAGAATTCTAATGTAGCATGGCTCTGTGAAGAAGAATCTTTCAGTGACATAATCACTCCATCTTATAAGAAACCTCTCTATGGCATCTCACACAAAATCACAGAGAAGAAGAACCCACCAGGAGCAGAGCAGTTTGCTTCTTATGAGTTGTTTGAAAAAATCAACCCCAGCAGTCCCTCACAAATTCGGACTTTGAACGATCAACGCAAAAGAGACTCAGCCATTGCAGCAGTGGCAGCATCAGCAGATTCAGAACCAAATATATATTCTTTGATACAGAAAATGTTTTACACGCTGAACACCCTCAACACCAATATGACTCAGCTTCACAGTAAAGTTGACCTGTTGTCTCTGGAGGTTAGCAGAATTAAAAAGCAAGTCAGTCCAGCAGAGTCTGTTGCTGACTTCAAGCCTCCCCCGGAGTACCAGCTGACTTCTACGGAACTCAAACAAATCATGGATCAAAGCACATCGGGCGGAGACCTGGCTTGCCGGTTGCTGGTGCAGCTCTTCCCAGAGCTCTTCAGTGATGATGAGTTTGGCAGGAGCTGTAGTGCATGTGGCTTTCTCAACAAAAGGAAACTTGAATCTCTTCATCTGCAGCTTATTCGTAACTATGTGGAAGTTTGTTATCCTTCTGTGAAGAATACAGCTGTGTGGCAGTTGGAGTGTTTGCCTCAAGTCAATGATTTTTTCAATAGATTTTGGGCTCAAAGGGAAATGGAAAACAGTCAGCAGAATGTGCAATCATCCAGTTTTTATGAGACTGAGCAGGTCGAATCCTCTCATTTTATGGAGGATAAAGAGCAGGAAGAAGCTTTGTCGTTGGACAGGAGTAATGTCATTGCCTCAGATTATATGCTGGATGCTCAGGATCTCAATGAATTTTTAGATGAAGCTTCTTCACCAGGAGAGTTTTCTGTTTTTTTGTTACACAGACTGTTTCCAGAACTCTTTGACCACAGAAAATTAGCTGAAAGGTACAGCTGCTTTGGAGACTCTGGAAAACAACTGCTGGATCCTCATCGGCTTCAAATAATCCGTAGGTACACTGAAATTTACTTTCCAGACGTGCAAGAAGAGGAAGCCTGGTTGCAGCAGTGTGTTCAGCGAATAAATGATGAGCTTGAAAGTACGTATATGGATGGAAGTGAATGTGACCAGATGAGAGATGACTGTTATGATTCTTCTAGTTTACCAGATGATGTATCAATCATAAAAGTGGAAGACAGTTTTGAATATGAAAAGCCTGGCAGACGGTCCAAAAAAATTTGGCTTGTACCCATAGATTTTGACAAACTTGACTTTCCCCCTCCTGATTTTGATGTCCCTGTCCCAGATTACCTGTTGAACAAGGAACAGATTAAAAGCATATATGAAAGCAGTCTTTCCATAGGCAACTTTGCTTCCCGATTGCTTGTTCTGTTATTTCCTGAACTATTTACTCATGAAAACTTACGGAAGCAATACAACTGTAGCGGATCTTTAGGCAAGAAACAGCTTGACCCCACTAGAATTAAATTAATTCGACATTATGTGCAGATACTGTACCCCAGAGCAAAGAATGACAGAGTGTGGACATTAGAGTTTGTTGGGAAGCTTGACGAGAGGTGTCGACGAAGAGACACGGAGCAAAGGCGCTCGTACCAACAGCAACGGAAAATCCACGTGCCAGGGCCCGACAGGAGGGAATTTCTCACCTATGCAATAAACCCTGAGAGATTTCGGGAAGAATTTGAAGGGCCGCCACTGCCACCGGAAAGAAGCAGCAAGGATTTTTGCAAGATACCACTTGATGAACTTGTTGTTCCTAATCCAGACTTCCCTGTGCCTTCTCTGTATTTGCTGTCTGACAAGGAGATAAGAGAGATAGTGCAGCAGAGCCTGTCAGTCGGCAACTTTGCTGCCAGGCTTCTTGTAAGACTCTTCCCTGAACTCTTTACTCCAGAGAATCTGAGACTGCAGTACAACCATTCAGGTGCTTGTAATAAAAAACAGCTTGATCCCATCAGACTGAGACTGATCCGTCATTACGTGGAGGCAGTTTATCCTGTGGAGAAAATGGAAGAGGTGTGGCATTATGAATGTATACCGAGCATCGATGAAAGGTGCCGGCGTCCTAACAGAAAAAAGTGTGATATACTGAAAAAAGCTAAGAAAGCAAAAAAAGTGACAGGCTCTTTAAACTGCTAAGACTTTGACCACTAAATTATTGTCAAAGAGTATGCTTTGGTTTAGACAGAAGGGCCTGTCAGGAGCTGAGGGTTCTCAGCACCTGGGACAGTCAGGCACTAAATTTGTTGTGTGTCAGTGTGTGTGTTGCATTTCTGTTGGCACCGCAGCAGTGGGAAGTGGCTGACTACATTTGTACATGGGTAAAGACCATCAGTGACAGCTATCAATGACTCGCTAAGAGCGTGATATTCACTGGTGCAAATACATGTATTGAAACTATTGCTCCACTCCCCATTTCTGCATCTTCCTTTTCTATCACTTTCTGATAATAAAGAATTTTTTTTATGGTTGTGCTCTTCAAGAGCAGTTTTACATTATACCATTAGAAACAGTATTTTTAATTAATTCAGATTTTCAAATGTGTAGACTAATTTAAATTTGAATGTGCCATTTCCATTGGAAATCATTGGAATATTAGACTTTGCTTTTACAGTAACTTCAGCTTCACACTTGTTTTGTTCTTCATGATATTGAGGTACTGGAAGTTATAACACTGTGTCAAAGAGTGGGTCAGAATGGTGTCATTTGCATTTTTGACTGTTACATTGGTTTTATTTCTAAAATCAAGAATTTCTGTTGAAGAATTGAGACATGAGCATAGACACCGTGGGAATGGGTTTTTTTTTTTTTGCACTGACACCACAATGTGTGTGATGTCAATGCAAAAAATAATAACTCACTCACCCCCGTGAGTTCTGTTATTGTTTTGTCCAGTGTAACTGCTGGAGTGTCTGAGGATTGCTTGTCTTGGGTAAAGCCACCAAAACAGATCCAAGCCTATACCCATGGAATATCTTCCCATCATCTGCTTGCCACCCTGTTTGTAAAATAGCAGAAGCAACAGCAACATCAAAAAGACCTGAAACAATGACTTAAAAAAAATTTTAGACCTTACTTTCTATCAAAATCATGATTCCAAAGGTTTCCAGTGTTGATATTGAATTGCATATATAAAAAGTATGTGCAAAGATTGGTTTTGTGGTGAAATCCAGTGTTTCAGGGTCCCAGCATATGAGCTGTGGCAATGTAACTTACTCTTTCCATGAGTGCAACAGCATCTGAATATTTGGGTGTAGGGATATGGAACTCCCTCACTTTGCCAAATTGTTTTAGTGTAATTAGTAGCTATTTGGAGACATAACTGTGTATGTATAACTTAGGTTCATATGGTCAAGTTTGCATCATTAATATCCTCAAATGTAGCAAAGATCATCCAGAACCCAACATGAATTTGCTGTGTGACTTGTCACTGGAGAGTGCTGCTTTAAAACTAGTTTTCTCTTAAAAAAAAAAAAAACAACTGATAGAAAGGGTGAGAGAGAGTCAGTAAAGACAGTGGTTGCCTACAGAGCATCACTGGAACACCTTGGAGCAATTGTTGATGTTCTCTGTGGTCCTTTCTGTTGTTTACTTAGATGGGTCATAGCAAATTTTAAGTCAGTTCCAATGTAATTTTCTATTTTAGCATTTTTAAGGAAGTACAAAATATTTGATATTTTTACTTCAGATTTTTAGAATATATTGTTCGTAGACTCATATTGATCCCTTTGAAAGGAAAACAAAATGGTTTTTCCTGGTGGCAAGAACTAGTAAACGTATTGTGTTAAACTGGGAGTAAATCATAGTTAGTAGCATTTGCTCATTTTGCCCATATGCTAGAAACATTCTCAGAGAATGTATGAAAAAAAGTCATGAATGTACTAAACAACACATTGATACTGTTTATATCCATTTAAATGTTTCCTGTTGGTTTAAGTAATAGCAGACCATACTCAAAATGGATATCAGAGCAAATACGGCTATAATAAATTGAAATCATTTTACCAAAGATAAAGAACTGATACCACAATGTCTGCATGTGTTCATTTTAGTGCATAAATTTGTCAAATTGAATGTATCAGAAACCAAGATTCTCTTGTCATTGTCATTGTCTAGAAACTCTGTGAATTTTTTTACATGCACTTTTATAGGATATATAAAATAACAGAAGATCTTAACAGCTGTTTAATTTGTAGTTGCAAATGGCTGGCCAAAAGGTAAGAAACACAATTTTATTTTCTTATCCTAATGTCATATGTTTCACCACTTAGAGATGTCAAAGCTTCCAGAAGAATTCAATATATATTGAACTTTTTTACAAGGGATAGATGTTACTAGCTAGCATGCAAGTTTGAGACATACTGACTTTTACTGTAGACATTAATATTAAGTCATAAAATCAGTCAATTGATATTATCTAAAAAGTAGTGAAAGAAAGAATTTGACAACTTTGATCATAAAAATGATAATTTTTGAAACTGGGTGTAAAAATATTTTTGTTGTGTTTTTTTTCTCTTTTTACTGCTGTGTACATTCCTTTTGTCCAGCTCTTCACAACCCTTTCATGATTCGCTTGGTTGTATGATTTATAACTGATGTCAAGAAAATACAGACATATAAATAGTGGCATAGTTCACTAACACAAGCTCTTGCAGTGCATGTGAAGTACAGCCACGTCATCCAGTTGGTCAGTCTTGTAAATATATTAAAGGTATATTATTTTCATACAAGAGGAATGTTGTCTGGTGATTGTTCAGGTACAAGCAGGATTATTTTCCTATTAAGTCTCTTACTAAGGTCTGAGATAACCTTAGGTAGTTGGACAAATACATAAAGGAAAACACCCCAGTTTGCTGCAGCCATTTAAAAAGATTTTTCTGTCTTTCAGACTTCTTCTGTTTAAAAGAATAAACTTAAAATTTTGGAAGTGAAGCTGTGATAGGAGAGTTGCTAGATATTGAAGTGTTGGGTGCATAAATAGCCATGCACACTGACTTCCTATGGATGAGCGTTACTTTCTACCTACTCAGTTAAGGTGGGTGTCAGGTGTCTCTACTTGTCACAGTGTAACTGTATCAGCTTTCAGTAAGTATTGAATTGCCCATTTCTCAGCTTTCTAAAAGAAACAGTGTAGTATTATTTATTTTTGCATCTTATGCATTTTCTACAACTTAAACATTTCTGTAGAAGTTCTGTAAAAAATACAAAACAACACATAAAAGAGAGGTGACGTATACATCAGTTTACTGCCTGTTAAGTGTATTCAAGTGACAGAATCAACAACAAATGCGTTGGCAAATGAGAAAAATCTTTACTTGAAATCACTTAGTTAAGCTGAGGCAGTGCAGCCAACAGTGTTTCATGTTCTAAGAAATGTTAGTGACTTTTTAAATTCTCTTCAAAATGCATATAAGTTTTTTCTAGATACATTTTAAAAATGCTGTCATTTGTCTCTTTTCAATTATTATTTGATATTTATGCTGTAGCAGTGAGAAACAGAATTGTGTGCTCAATGCTCTACAAGGGCACACCAGGTCTAGTTTCATGCTGGAAGGGGCTAAGATGAATACTATATCCCCAAGAAGCCCAGAAAATAATGTACAGGTTTTATTTATAATTTATTTTCATTCAGATTTCATTTTGCTGATTAAAGCAATGTGGAACAGCTGGAAAATTCAATGTCTTAAGCTTGCTTTGAGAAGCATAAATTGCCAAGTGCTCTTACTTACAAAAGTTTTAGTTGATTGCACTTAAAATTTATGGAAGAACAAATGTGGCAGGTTTTTCTGAGTAAATTAAACAAACTCCATCACTGTCATTATAAACATTTCTTTACTGCCTTGGTTTGATTTCCTGATTTTTTTTCCATTATTACTGCAAGTCAGCACCAATGGAGTTACAGATTTTTCCTCAGAAACATTTTGAAAGTATATTTTTTTAATGTGCCTGAAGTTGATAAAAATGAATAGATGAAGTTATGGTTTAGTTTCCTCTTAATTCTCTCTTAAAATTGACTTTGCTAAGAAAGGCAGAACAAGCAAGAAATACACATTTGTCTTCATCCTTTCCTACCTACTTTTTTTGTTGTAGTAAATGCTAAGACAGATAAATTTCTATTAGTAATAGTGCTTTCAAACCCTTATTTTGCCCTAAAATTCATTCATCAAAACTTCTCACTGGTAGTAATAGTCTTAATTTTTTATAGAAGTGTCTCACAGAATACATAATGCCTGTGTTTGTTGGAACTCACATAAATCCTGTTCTGAGAGGTCATCTCTCCTGCAGCAGGGTGCCAGCTGAAGGAGCTGCCCTGGCTTTGCCAGTTCCAGTGCTGGAAGCAGATGACTCCTAACAAAATCAAACCTCCATCACATTCACATTTTCCTTGTACCTCATCTGACTGGCAAGAGATAAACCCTTACGCTGTATTATTTTTACCCACCATATTCATTTTCATTATTGTAATTTTCTGGATGCTGTCATTTCTAGCTAATGGCCATGAAAGCCTGTGACATGAGCAGACCACTTGCTTTCTCCATTTCTTGCTTTGTTACATCATGGAACTGTGGTCCCCACTGAGCATTTTTCTTTGATTAACAATTCAGAAGGAAGAACTTTGATTCCCTTGGGAAAGGAAGAATTCTAATAGAAGAGAAATAAAGCTGTTCTTTTCCCACTTCTCCCCTTTCTTACCCACACCCCAAGATGAAATTGAGTAGAGCAATTTTTATGTATGTTTTTAGCTATGGTTTCCTTAATTTCTGTTTTAAAATTTAGTGAAAGTGACTTCCCAGTCATAAAATGGGTGAAATCATTACATGTCCAATCACACTAAAATTGATGTTAATAGATGGAAAGAAATCGTTACTGGGTATTGGAGGAAGATTTGTATCTATACACACAGAACACACACACACACAAATTCCAAGTAATCACTCCCAATTTCCTTCACAAATTTCATTATAGCAAAGCAGCTGTTTATCCTTGTTTCCAGGGGAATTTTGTAGTCTTGTGTGTTAGGGGTCATTTCTCTGGAAGGCAAAATGTTCCTTTAATTCCTTTCAGGAATGTCCCACTTTGGTGAGCTCATATGGTGGTGTGTTAGCAAGTTCTACAAATGTTTCCTGTGAGAAGAAAATCCTAAGGTAACCATCAGCAGTGGGAATGAGTCACTTGATAGGATTGCATCCTACATTTGAAATCTGACCCTGTGTATAAAACCAAGAGTTTGATGTTATGTCATGTAATGTTGTCCCTTGTCTCTTACTCCCTATCTCTCCTTGTTCCAAGAGTTCAAACAAAAGAGGGTCTCCCTCCCTGTAGTGCTTGTCTGTGTTCAGAAGCACTGGAAACCAGTAAATTTTAGCTTCAGTAGTGCTCAGATGTGCATGGCTCACATGCATCCCCCTTTGCATTCCTTTCCCTTCCATGCCCGAGCACTGTAATTTGGTAGGTGCTGAAGGCAGACTGTCCTGTTCTGACATGCCATTACAGGAAAAAAGCAACCACCCCCAAGAAACAAAACAACAAAAAACTCAAACCAACCAACCAAACCACAAACCCAACTCCCCATCAGAAATACTTGGGTGCTTTTCTGTTCTAAGAAAAAAATAATTGCTTATTATGTGTGGCCAGAGGGGTTGGGGAATGCACCCTGCCTCTGTCAGTCTGTAGGCAGCAGAACTCGGAGCCTATTCAGGAGTGCCAGTATATGCCTGCTTTAGTTGACCAGGCTCTCTTCTGCCAGACCCAAGTCCAACTCCTGTGGGAGCAATTCCCCAGTATTCCTTCACAGGGCTCTCTGCTCCGTAATGCAGGCTGGCCCACATGCAGCAGGTTCTGCAGCTGTGTAGCACTGCTCCTGCAGCAGGTGAGACACACAAAGCTGCCAGGTAATGCTGCAGGCTGTGCCAGGGACAATGGGCTCCTCCACCCACAGTCTGGCAGTGCTTGCCTCTTATGGGACCAGGCAAAGTCATCTGGATCAGATCATCGGTCTGTGCAAGGGCAGGCAGGCTGCACATTCCAGGTCCATTCCTTGACATCCAACATGAAAGTGGGTTTGCCTGTGATTAATGCAGAGGTGGCTTGGACAGCACAGTCATCTGGGCAGCCTCCTGTGAACTTGTCAGTCACTTCTCAAGCTCTCCAAGCCTCCCCTTTCCACCTCTCAGCAAGAAGAAGCCCTTACACATAGTTCCTCCACCACACAGAGTGGCTGATCCCCAGATCAGTTTCTGTGTTTTTTACATGCCCCCCAACAAAAACTGTGGAAGTGACATGCCTGTTCATACACCTCCTAGAACATATTCTGACCCTTCTTTGGGTCACAGTTTTAGCTCACATGATATTTAAAGGCTGCACAAACAAGTGCAACTTGCTTAGCAGTGTCTGACCCCAATAAAAAGGTCTGATCAATAGAGAAGCTTATCCAGGACAGATCAATGTAGCCAAGTGGAACAGCTACTCACCTTCCTGCTGTCATAGTTTTCCTCTGAGATCACCCTGCCTTGTGACTGAAGCTTTCTATTTTGAAGCACATGGGTACAGTTCCCTCTCCAACCATTTCAATCCTGAAACCACAGAGGGCTGTCTCATGCATCACAGGACTCCTGTAAGAAGTCTGCCTTTCTTTTCCTTAGCTCATACCACTGGTGGATTAACACTTCAAACTTCTGAAAGCCTGTTTCTACCTTCTGCTGTCAGTGAGGGCCCGGTTTTGGTGGCAGTCATAGAATCACTGAATTATTTGAGCTGGACAGGACCTTTGAAAATCATCTAGTTCCAACTCCCTGCCATGGGCAGGGACACCTTCCCCCAGACCAAATTGCTAAAAACCCCATCCAACCTGACCTTGAAGACTTCCAGGGATGGGAGATAATTGGGTGCATTGTTTCATTGTCTCACCACCTTCAACATTAAAAAAAAAATCCCTATACCCAATGTAAATCTATCCTCTTTCACTTTAAAACCAGTGCCCCATGTCCTGTCTCTACAGGCTCTAGTGAAAAATCTGTCATCATTAGGAATAGGCTAGGTCTTGATTGCTTGTGCTCTTGTCTACTTGGGTTTCCAAAAGGCTTTTCCAGAAGTCAAAAATTTAACTTTTTGGCACAATAGTGTATTTATATTCTGTTCAGTTCAAATTACCTTGCTAGGTGCTCTTTGTTATGCTAATGGCTCTCAGGGATGCAACTGCCCTGCTCATCTTGGATGCCAGGAAGGTGCTTTTTGTTGTTACTGTTTTAATCCTGCATAGAACAGACCCTTTCAGAAAGTTAATTTCTTCACATCCCTACCTTAGCTACTCCCAGGCCCCAGAACATTCCTGGCATTTTTTGAGTGGGGTCTTCCTCTGGTCCTGCATGCTCTGGTGTAAGCTACGACTGCTGGAGGTGACAGGGAGTGTGTACATGCTGACAAGCATTTGACAGGTTGCTGACCAGTAGCTGGAGCTCACTGACATATTACAACACACCCCTCTACTTGTTTCTCTCAGCACCCCTGGAGATTATGGCAGCCATTTAGAATAGCAAGAATAAGTGGAATTGGGGAACAGAGGATGCATCTCATTTATTTCCATTGCAGCTGCGCAAGTGCCAACGGAGTGGTGACAGCAATGCCCACAATGAAAGTACAGCCCGCTGTCTTCCTCTGGGTGCTCTGCAGAGTCCCTTCACTTCTGCAGAGTAAGGATCACTAAAATCCCCTTGCAGAGTAAGGATCACCAAAATCCCCTAGGAAAGCTTTCCAGGATCATGTCCTCTTAACAATTTTTTTGAAAGGTCACTATGCCTGTAAATCAATAGCTAGCCATGTATCTGCATCTTTAAACATCCACATAATCGGGGGAAAAATAAAAGCAAAACAAAATGAAAAACCAAAACCCAACCAAACCAAAACAGAAAGCAAACAAAAACTCCAAACAAACCAAAACAAAAATAAAATCAAAACAAACAAAACAAAACCAAAACAGCACACATTTTAGCTATGCCTGAAGAAAGCAAGAAATTATTTTAAATCCTTCACTCCGCAGCCATCACTTTGGGGCTATGAAAAGGTACACCCTGCTTAAACTCAGCTATTGAGTAGCTGTTGCCATGAAAGAAAAAGTGTCCTGGGATATGCTCTTGCTGCCTCTTCAGGGCTATCTTTGTCCTTCCGGGCTCTCCAGACCAGGTTGGGAGCAGACAGTACTGGATGAACAGTGGCTACCTGCTCCTACTGGCCAGCTTTTCTGCAGACACACACCTGTGTATGGCTGTCTAAACACATATAAACAAAAAATCTGTGTGCTTCACAGTTCATCCAACAACTAGGGTTGGAGGAAGCATGTTTAATGCCACCAGTGCAAGTGGTTATTCCTGAGATAGCTGTCCTAAGTGACAGTATTTTCCTGAATTAATACAGACATGAGCTTCTCTCCCCAGTATGGTCTGACCTTCACTCAGCTCCTTAAAATGTCTAAGTATTAAATATCTACCTAAATGCCACAATGAAATTGATACATGACAATCTGAGATTTCATCTTCCTCTGCATGGTTAGTTAAACAGGAAAAATCAGCAGTACTACACAAAGCTCCTCACTGATCGGTATTCTCCATGAGAGCCGAGAATCACTGCCATGGTTTACTCATAACTTCCTGACACACCTGATGAGAAGACTGGCCGGGCTGAACAGAGAACTTCGGCTGGAACTCAGAAAAAAAAGGACTGTTTATGACGTCTGGAAGAAGGGGTAGGACTACAGTGAAGTTCTGAGGCTATGCAGAGAGAAAAGTGGAAGAAACTGGAACTTAATCTGGCTACTGCCATAAAACACATTTAAAAATGTTTCTATAAATACACTAGCAACAAAAGGCTGGCTAAGAAGAATCTTTTATTGGTTCATTTACTGGATGGGTATGGGTGGAAATGTACTGACAAAGGAGATTGAGGTACTTGAAGACTTCTTTGTTTAAGTCTCTAATAGTAAGAACATTTCTTCTGCAGGTACTCAGACCCCTGAGCTGGACAACAGGGAGAAGAATGTAGCCCCCATAATCCAAGGGGAAAGGGTCAGTCACCTGCTGTACCATTTAGACACAAGTCTATGGTGCTGAATGGCATCCACCCAACTGTATTCAGAGAGCTGGTGGAAGAGCCCACAGAGCCGCTTTCTATCATTTTCCCACAGTCCTGCCTCACCACGGAGGCTCCAGGTCACTGGAGGTCAGCCAGTGTGATGCCCTTTTACAAGAAGAGTTGGGAGGAAGATCTAGGAAAATACAGACTGGTCAGCCTGACCTCAGTGCTGGGGAAGGTCCTGCAGAAGACAAAATTGAGTGCATCGTGTGGCATGGACAGCACAACCAGGGGATTTCAAAGAGCCATCACGGCTTTGTGATATGGCATGGATACTTGAAAAAAAAAAAAAAATCAACTTTGGCCAAAGTGAAAGCCATCAAAAGGCACAGCATGCCATCAAGAACAGGGACACGGACCAAAACTTGCCAAAATTGATCCATTCAAATCCCAGAAAGAGAAAAGAAGGACTTACAAACACTCTGAAAAGGAGATATGCTGCAAAGAAATGCAATTGAAGGAAAATAAAAAGCAAATGGGGAGATTAGTGACTACAAGAAAGTGATCTGCGAGAAAATGAGGTGCAGCACAAAGGACCAAAACAGGCCAAAACTAACCTCACAGATGTTGCAAAAGAAGGGGAAAAAGTAAAGGAGGAAGACACAACTTGGAGGGGAAGATATCAATGACATGGCATGAATACTTTAAAAAGAAAAAATCTTGACCAAAATCCAAAGCCATGAAAAGGCCTGTATGCCAACAAGTGCAGGTACATGCACCAAAGTTTACCAAAATTAATCCCTGTTGAAGGCTAAAACAGAAAGGAAGGACTTACAAACACTCTGGAATGGAGGTACCATAAAATGAAATGAAACTGAAGGAAAGAAAAAAAGAAAATTGGGAAATTTAGAGATTACAAGAAAATGGACCAGGAATATATCAAGTACAGTGCAAAGGACCAAAACATGCCAAAACTAAGCTCACAGATGTTGCAAAAGCAGGGGAAAAAGTCAAGGAAGAAGACTCAACTTGGAGGGGAAGATATGAAGGACATGGCATGGGTACTTAAAAAATTTAAAAAATCTTTCCCACAGTCAAAGCCCTCAAAAGGCAGGCCATATGCCATCAAGTGCAGGCACATGCAGCAAAACTTTCCAAAACTGATCCCTGCTAAAGGCCAAAACAGAAAGGAAGGACTTACAAACACTCTGGAATGGAGATACCATCAAAGGAATTGCAGTTGGAGGAGAAAAAAAAACCATTGGGAAAATTGATGACTGCAAGAAAATGGACCAGGATTATATCAGGTGCAGTGCAAAGGACCAAGACAGGAGGCCAAAACTAAGCTCAAAGATGTTGCAAAAGCAGGGGAAAAAGTCAAGGAGGAAGACACAATTTGGATGGGAAGATATGAGGGACATGGCATGAATACTTATAAAAAAAATTCAAAAATCAATCTTGGCCAAAGTGACTTTTATCAAAAGTCATAGCATGCCATCAAATGCAGGGACATGGACCAAAGCTTGCTAAAATTGATCCATTCAAATCCCAGAAAGAGGAAAGAACTACTTACAAACACTCTGACGTTGTCATATTGCAAAGCTCTCATACTTTCTCGGTGATTTCTCATGGGCAGCTCCTCACAGCACTGACTCCTTCTTCTTCACAGCACAGCCAACAAACTCCATTTCTCTTCTCAACCAACTAACCCACTCTTTTGTAGCACTCATCTTATTGGACACAGCTGTGGCCTATTAAGGGCAGGCCTGTTCCTAATCTTTGGTGATTAGTACAGCTGCAACTCCTCAGGTTTGAGACTACCTTCTGCACTATTTTCTTACATTCTATACCTCCACAATTCCCCCCTTTCTTTTAATTACTAAGTTGCAGCATCTCTAGAAAGATATGTTTGAGTAAATTGATATTATAACTTTCACATATCTCACTTAGGACTAACAGTATACAAATGTTCAGATGACACATCACTGCAAGAACATACATTTCTGATTTAGTTTTGCTTTTCACAGTCTAGAACATCAACCTAAGTCTTTTCATAAACTAATGTTGTGTTTACTATCTTTTGCAGGGCCCTTTGCAAAAGATAGTAAACCCACTACAAACATATTTTGTGTAATTTCTATTTGACTTCAGAATGTGTCTGTGCACTGACCTGGATTCATTACTCAAACTTACATTACATGTTATCAGAAACTCTTATACTTACACTTCTAGAATATTGACAATACCAATAGCTGTACAACTTTATAAGACAACTCACAAGAATAAGTTAAAGGCTATATATTGGGGTAGTAACAAATCAACAGTTACATAATTTTATCAATAGCTGTATGACTTGAACAACATTGATCCAGTATCTGTCGAGTGCACTTATGCTTATGGAATTTAAACTTTCACTTATGCCCAATCCAAGATTAATAGTTGCAATTCACAAAAAAAATTCATGTTTCATCAGCAAACAAATACACTATACTGAATGATAGAGCTACTTTTTCCCCAGCTCCAACTGCTGTTTTAAAAATTCTCTTCTTCTGTTTACAGTTCTTTGTTGTATAAGTTGGCCACTGCAACCCTCTCTTGCCCTACTGTTTTCCATGTAGATGAAACAATCTGTTCTTCACTTGCTGTGTTATTTCCCATTGTGTCCCCAGCGGCTCACCTGTACCCCAGGTGTCAAAATCTGTCAGGTCTGCACCAGGCAGCCTCCCCTGCTGCCCTCAATGCTACGCTGGGCTCCATCTTCAGCTGCACCTTGCCCTACAGCCCAATCACGGATCACATCGGGTTACTGTGGAGATGGCCACTATACAGTTTTAGAAGGCTTCTCTTACATGTTGCCTGCGCAGCACTGACTCTGCTTCTCAGAGCTCCATGTTACAGCTGCTGTTCTGCTGCACACTCTGCCATTCAGGGGGAACCCAGCACCATCCTGGGTCCCCTCTGGACTGCAGCCATACCTTGGCAGAGGCATGCAGGGCTGGCTCCAATACACCAAATAAGTAAAGTGTGTAGCATCCACTCCTCATATCCAGCACTCTTATTCTTAGGGGTGGTATCTCATATGTTGCCCAGACTTCTAGGCTCCCAGGTCTGCTTGGCTATGACTCATCTAGATTTTTAGGCTCTTGGTCTGTCTGCTTAGCTCCTAGGCTCCTAGTCTGCCTAACTCCATCATCTTATTGCTCTTAGGTCTGCAGTCATCTTCCTGAAGCATCTCAAGATGATGTCACTTAGTAATTAAGTCCTTTTTTCACAACCGCCACGGGATCACATCTTTACAGTTCTCTCTGCAGTCCTCTACCCAAATTACCACAGGACCACTTAGGAGTCACCAACTCTTTTTATATAATTGTAAAATTTCCATACTTTCTTGGCAAATTCTCATGGGCATCTCCTTACAGCACTAACTCCTTCTTCCTCACAGCACAGCCAACAAACAAGATTTCTTCTTGACTAGCTAACCCACTCTTTTATAGCACTCATCCTTACTAGTCACAGCTGCGGCCTATTAAGGGCAGGCCTGTTCCTAATCTTTGGTCGTTAGTACAGCTGCAACTCCTCAGGGGCGAGATTACCTTCTGCACTATCTTTATTTTGTTACATTCTATCCCCCCACAAGACAACTTTGAGGGGAAGATATGAGGGACATGGCATGGATAGTTGTAGTAGGACACAGTATGGGTAATGTAGAATGTAATCTTAGCCCCCAACGAGTTGCAGCTGGACCCTATTACTAACGATTAGGAGCAGGCCGGATGATAACAGGCAACACCTGTAGCCAATAAGAACTAGTGGCATAAAAGAGTGGATTGGTGGGAACTAAAGTCAGAAGAGTCTGATGGCTGCTGCAAGGACCAAGAACGGGCAGTGCTTAGAGGAGTTGCCTGTAAGAAACATTGATGAAGTATGAAATTCAGGCACTATGGAATCCTTGGACCATAATGATAAAAGAACTCTTAATATATAAGACAACATATAATGATAACAGAACTGTTGTAATATATAAGATGATAGACACTTAAAAAAAAAAAATCAAACTTGGTCAAAGGGAAAGCCCTCAAAAGGCATGATGCGCTATTTAGTGCAGGGGAACGGACCAAAGCTTGCCCAATTGATTCCCATTGAAATTGCAAGATTTTGTTTCCCTTCCTGAAAGCAAGTAACATTTCAGGACCGCAGAAACCAAGGAGATTTCATCTGATGCTGTGGTGGAAGCAGGAAAAATGAAAGCCCAAGCAGGAACTCTATGGCTACAGGGAATGAACCACCAGCATTTTCTCTCTTCCAAATGATGATAGCCATGTTTTCTGTGGGATATAAGAGCCAGGAGGGTGTTACATGAATATTCATATCACATGCTCCTAATTGCATTGATTTGGCACCATAAAGACTTGGAATGTGACCCAGAGCAGTTTTCCATACTGTGCCAGCACTGGGCTGCCATTCCCATTGCCTTCTGACACCTCTCATGTGTCAGCTTCTCCAGGCTGGGCCCATCCTGCATCTGTCCCCGTGGGCTGTGCAGGGTGGCTGTGCTGATGGACACCCTGTCCCCTGCAGTGCCAGCTGAGTGGGGCTGGTGCACAGGAGCAGGATTCTGTGCTGGCTGCCACATTCTCAGGGGTTTCATGGGGGTGGAAGAATGGATGTGCAGCGTGATTCACTGGGGCTGTGGTGTTTTGCGTGGTGACATCTGCAGGGTGCTGGGTTTTGCCTGCTGCGTCTTGTGGCATGTGAGGTTGTGAGGGATGGATGTTGCACTGCATGTAGGGAATGAGATGGGTCTTCCAGGGCTTTTTTGTGTAATCAATTGTGGCTTTCAGGTTAAAGGATCAAGTGCAGCAGCAGGGGAAGAAGGGATGTGTGGCTGTTTCTGTCCTTTCAAGGCGTTTCAGCAGGGAGATAAATCCAGCAGAGCTGCTTACAATCTGCCTCTGGACCTGAGCTGCTGGTAGAAGTGACCAATTCAGGTTCTGTTTTGTATTTGCTGACACTATTTCATGTTTCACCTGCTATGATGGGTTGCTCTCAGGCAGAAGCCAGAACTCCACTGAGCTGGTTTTTCCCTCGCACCCACAGGAAGGGCAGGGGTGAAAAAGAGGCTGGAAAAACTCATGTTTTGAGATAATGGCAGGGAGATCACTCACCAGTTACTGTTGTGGACAAAATGTATTTGACAACAGCAAAATGAATTTAATTCATTTAAATATAGAAAATAGAGCAGGATAATGAGGAAGAAATGGAAAACTTGATCCCACTCCCTCTACACCCCATTCATCTGAGGCCAACTTCCCTCCTTCATCTGCATCTCCTTCAACTACTCCCCCACAACAGCACAGGGCCAAGTTGAATAGGGGCTGCAGTCACCTCTTAACAAGTTGTCTCCTCCACTCCTGATGCCTCAAGTTGTGTCCCCAATCGAGGGCAAAGCCTGTTATCTGTTTCACTGAGCCAGAGTGCACTGGGAAAAGCCAATCTCATCTCCAGGTCATGGCAGGCCAGGAGAGCAGTCCCACAGAGCAGGCAATCCTGTCCTTGCAGGCAGTGGGGCGCAGAGGACACGCAGGCCTGGAGTGGGAAGGGGGCTCTGCACCCCCTGAGCTCCCCAGGGCCGTTCCTGCCTCGCTCTTTGTGGCTCAGTGACCACCTCTGGTGAGTGACAGGGCTCAGCGAGTTCACTCTGAGCTATCAGCCACTGCCAGGCACTGATACAGCCCATAATATATGCCACAGCAGAAGGAAAGGGAAACCAAAATAGAGAGAAACCCATTCATTGCAGCCATTTCATTCTGTGAATACCAAAACATTTGTGGCAGGTTGGCAGTATTGTTATTCCATATTTTTGCAGCCAGTCTGTGTTCCAGTCTTGCACATTTTTCTGTTCCATTAAGAGTTTAGAAATTTGGGAGAAAAGAAAGCCCTTGCTAGTCCTCAGAGATGAAAGGGCCTGGGTGCAGCTCGGTTGAATTTCTGATTCTGGGAAATTCAACGTGTAAGTCTTGTCATGTTCAATAAGAACTTTCAGAGTCACAGAATCACAACTAATGCATTTTATTGTAGAAATACAAATTTGGAATTGCTACTAATAAATACACTCACTGGACTAGTTCTAAAAATATTTATGAAAGAGGAAGAAAATAAGGAAGAGCAATGGGTAGTTCATTAAGCTCAACTTCACCACTAGGTAGGCCTATGAACAGAATTTCACCAGGGTACAATCTGACAAAATCAAAAGCGCAAATTGTTACAAAGAGCTGTTCCCTGCATTGGGGAGGAGAGCAAAGCAATCCTGTTGTCCTGTCTGCACAGTGGGGTCATAGGCTCATCCTCTGCCAGGGAGGATTTGAAATGCCAGATTGATACATTTGGGAGAAACGCAGGTGAGGCTGCAGTCAAAACGCCTCCTTGCTGCCATGGTGAATGGTGGTGGGCAGGCAGCTGCTGTGGAGATGAGGGATAGCAGGGTTCTGATTGCAAAGGCTGTGAGTCCTGGGCAGGGGCTGCACCCTTAATTAGCATCACTCCCTCTTCCACTGAGCCCAGGTAGAGGTAAAGGGGCTCTGCCAGATGATCCATCACCCCACCAGCAGACTCTCATGCCCAAATTAATCCCTTCACCACACAGGGGCTTAGGCATCATTCCTACCATCAGGGCTAAATGAATTTGTTAATAACAAATATGTATCTCAAAGTTTAGCTAAACCTAAATATGATAATAATGCAATATGGTAATAAAATTTAGCTCACAATAATTTAGCTCAAAAGACACAAATGAAGTTGTTGTAACTTGGATGTTGAAGAGTGAACATCAGTATCATCTACACTGCCTGGAGAGCTGCATCAGAAATGAAATTACTTGTTTTCTACAGTAAAAGATCAACATTTTGCATGGGCTCCAGCTTCTCTCTCAGTTCCTACTTCATGAAAAACTCCCACTTCACACAGGAGAGAAACTTCAGCAGTGGTTTTTCCAGCTTGGGATTGCTGAAAATCAGAATAAGGGAATGAACACCTGGAAAAGCATACAAATATATGTATATAAGGAGTGTCATGATATTTTCTTTCTTTGTGGTATAAATTATTGTCAAGATCAAACATACAAAGTTGATGCTGTACATCACTAAGAAGGAGAGGACAGACTTCATGGCTCTGATGTGGGCATCCATGCTGAGGTCCTTCATGGAGTTGGTCTGCATCGTGCGCTTGTGTCTCCAGAGAGAAAAGAGAAGGAAAACAGCAGAAAAGGTGACTACCAGGAATGAAGCAGTTAATACAAGCCCAGCAAGAAAATGAGAAGGGAAAAGATGTTTATCCTTTCTGACAGTTACTTCCCAAACATTTCCTTGGCAGGTGAAAGTGATGTTGTTCTTCTGCAGAGTTTCTTTGAGGACATAGGTAACAATGGTCATAGCCAAGGCTAAAATCTCTGTCCCCAACAAGAGCCAGGGCACCATCCTGCCAATTTTTACTTTCAGGTAGATGAAGAAGCTGTTCCTGAAATTGGCAATTTTTATGCAGTAGAAACCACAAAGACAGGCTGAGATCCACAAGTTGGAATAATTAAAAGACGTTCCAATCGATGCAAGGACCCGAAGTATGGTTTGAAAATGAAGCAAATTGGGAAAAATTTTTGAAAGGAAGTGGTAAAGCCATGCATCGCATAAAAAGGAAATCCTGGAGCATCCCAGCAGCAGCAAGATCTTCTCATTGGAGTCCAGGGTTTTCTTTTTGACCCAGGCAATGCAAAGCACACAAACGATGAAAGCATTTATCCACATGCCAGCAAACACCTCCAGGGTGATGATGGCCAAAGCCATGGCCCCATAGGAAGTGCCATTGGATTGCTGTGGAGGGTGACAAGCTTCCATGGTGCGAGCTGGGGAGCAGAGCCGTGCTGGCCAAGGGGGCTGTGGCAGCAGAGCCTGAGGCAGGTCAGTGGCTGCTGTTGGTGGAGTGTCAGGGATGGCAAGAGGAGCTTTATAGAGCTGCTGCTGTTGCTGGGGGGGATTTTGGTGCCGCTGCTGTGGGCACAGGGCAGGTGCAGGGATGTAAATGTGCTGGGTATCCCCTTACCCGGGGCCAGTGTCTCTCTTGACTATTTGAATGTTGGTTTGGGGGTGCTGTGCTGGGTGACACAAACAGCAGAGATGTTTTTCTGCGGTGGAGAGTGTTTTGATTTTGATACTGATCCCTGTTTGATCAGTGTCAGACTTCAGGATCTGGGTTCTTCTGTCCCTTTTTTTGCCTATGATGATCGCTCAGAGTGGGGTTAGCACTGTGCAAAGCACATCCATGGCTTTGAGATGATTGATCAAGTCAGGGAATCCTATTCTGAAAAACATTCATATTGATCTGCTCTATCCTTTGTGTCTTTTCCTACCAGTCCGAGCTCAGTAGAGGCCAAGGGAATATGTAGATATTTTTTACATAAAGTCGTTCAGGCCACTATCATTGTTGCCATCTGATTTTAGACACTATTTTATGTTTTGATTTATACAAGATTAAAAATTAATAGTAAATTCCTTTTTAAATCAAGTGCATCTGTCTTGTATCTTGCTTCACTGGCCCTGAGCTCCAAGTTGAGAACATTTCAGATTGCATTATAACATGCAATAAAATTTTCCAGTGGTTCCTGAACAATGCCCTGAATGTCCAAAAGCCTGCTTGTTTTTCTCAGCACCATCAGTTTATCCAATAAAATATTATCTTTCTATGACCTTTGCCAAAATTGCTCCTGTCAGGGAATTTTGCTAACTGCCTTCTGCTCTTTCATCCAGGCAGATATTTATTTATGTGCTCCTATTTTTAATGTACACCTATTCATTTTTTCTACCTAGAATCATAGATATTTATAATACTTTAAAAACAGAGCAACTGCTGTGGTTATCCTCTGCTGTGTATTTGACATCTGAATGCTGGAGCTGTAGGCATTTGACAAGTTAAGTCTTGTGTTGATTTCAAGCCCTGCAAAGGTAACTAGACTTATCTAAAAATTGGGAAGTTTCTTGGGTAATTTTTTAATTAAAATGTGGTTGGTGCCACTTTGATATACCAGTTTTTCCAACTCAGGAGACATTTGTTTTCGTAGGACATAAATTTCAGCACATTTCTCTGTCTGAGTTTTTCTGTGTTACAGTGGAGTTAAAACCAGTGCAAGCAGATTAACAAAAGGTATTATCTGCATTTAGTGACACCAGGTAGTGCCTGTGTCTAGGAATCCAGGGTGGATCTGCCCTTGGGCGTGGGAATACTGATGCACAGCAATTTTGGCCACTTCATACAATGTGGAGTAAGAGACCAAAAGGCACCTGCTGTACTTCCCAGAGTGGAAGAGCAGCAGCTTTTCCCATCACCAAGTTTTTCCCAGAACTGCAGCCAATGGAATAATGTGCATGCATTTGCCCTCCAGGGAGGACAAAATGCAACTGGTGCTGGAGTCCCTCTGCTGCGGAGACAGGCTGAGAGCTGGGGCTGCTCAGCCTGGAGAAGAGAGAGCTCCAGGGAGACCTTAGAGACTAGAACAGTGCCTAAAAGGCATCCAAGAGACTCCCTGTATATATCTGTGATAGCAAATACGTGCTCTCAGAATGACTTATCTTTAGACATCTGCTTTAGGTTCTTGAGTTTAAAAGTTAAGGGTACTAAAACCAAGTGGTTTTCAGACAGTTCTGCTTTTGCTTCATTTTTTTGCTTCCTTTCTCACATCCACTGCCAAACGTGGAAATATGGCCTTGGTGCTGTGTTTTGACTCTCTTTGCTTGCCTGTGAAAACAGCCTTGACATGCTGTATCTTGAGACATGCTTATTTTGCTAGTAGTATGTCCTGTTCAGCTTAGGTGTCAGCCACAATTCTTCCTAAAAGAAAGTGTTAAAGAACATTCATTTATGTTAGGTGAAGGATTAGTGCTCTGGGGCCCTTCTTCCCTAAACAAGAAAAGATCTCTGTACTTTTTCCTCTGCAATGTTATCTCTTATGAATAGATTCCTACTTTGATTTGTTTAGGGAAAAAAATGTTGCTTAGCTTGAAGGGCTGACTTCTTTCTAGGACAGGTCCATTTCCTACTCAAAACCTACTGACTCAAGCTCTCTGCCTTGGGCTGTGGGTAGGGGTGTCATGGCACAAGCCCTTCTCTGCTAATTGCTGAACATAGAGGTGAACATCCTCACATCCATGACTTGTAATTTCAGATGTGAAATGGAGGAGCAGGATTCCATGCCTAAGCTAAAGGCACTCAGGCACTCCAGGGCACATGGGAGCTGTGGGAATACTGATGCACAGCAAACTAGAGATTTATGGAGCCCTTCCTGACCCCTGTTCCTGAGAAAGAAGATAGCAAGATACAGGACAAGAATTTGTGATCTCTGAAACCCACCTGGAAGGTCAAGGATTACTGCTCTAAGTGACTGTCCTGGAGGCTGAGGGTGGCAGGTTGTGCATGGAGCATCAGCTCTGGGATGGGATCAGCTGAGCAAAGACACTGTCAGGGGAATCACAATCATATCTCTCTTACTTCTAATCTTTACAATGTGGTGTTAATTATTAATTGAAAGCAGCACTGGGCCAAATTCTAATGGCACTGGAGTGCTATAAAACTGGAAGAATTCTGCCTAAGACCGTGGCTTTTCTCCTGTGCAGTCAAGGTGATAATGATGACAGAAAACAAACACAGGGGAAGGAGTCAGCAACTTTGGGCCAGAGGAGAAGCTGTTATGTGAAGCCTGGGTGTGTCTTTCACCAGCTGCACTGAAGACATGAAGTTACCACATTCCTCTCTGTAATTTTCCTCCAAATGGACTTAGGTAGCTGATAAGACAATGCCAGCAAGTGCCATTCAGGAAGAAATCTAACTGTTATAATAATGTTTCAAAGGTGAAAAGTCTGATGCTTATTGGCTGAAGCTCCATGGAAAGCTCAGCAACGTGCCCTATATATTGCCAGAGATGAGAGGGAGCAGTTTCTGTTCCCACTGCAAAAATGGGCTCCAGCATCTTCCCACTCTGTGTGACACTTCTGTTGTGTTCTGTCTATGGTTCTCCAGTCTCTGTGAGTAAAACCTGATTTCTATAGGCTCCTCTCAGTCCAGAGGCATCTCATACCTTATACTGGTTGTATTCCATTCTCCTCCAGGTGGGACAGCTCTCCAGTGAAGCTGGTAAGTGCTGTGTGAGCTGGTTTGAGTTCTGAAGCATTTCCTTCTGCTTGCTGTGAGCCACCACATCTGAACACTTTATGGTTTGACTGTCTTGCAGATGCTGGAGCTGGTGAGGTATTCAAAGACATTCCCCAAATCAACTTGGGTGAGTTCACATCTAAATTCTCATGAGGCCTGAAGAGTCGTGAGCATAATGCTGAATTTTCAGTATTGTCAAGGAGACTGATGGTCAGGTAGCTCATGGTAACAAGAGAATGAAAATCAAGTGAGCTCAGAACTCTCTGTGACACCTGAATATTTCCTGGATTGTAAGTCTATGTGAACAAAGGATGCAGATGCCTTTTGTTTCTGAATTTTGGACAGACCCATGGTGCTAAGGCAGAAAAACACTGTATGATTCGGAAGGACTCTGCAGCCCCAGCTGCATTTTCTGTCCATCTCTATATGATTTTTATAAAGTTTTGCAAACATGTTTTGCTACACAACTTAGATGTTTATTGGTCACTGTTCCATTGTGTGACTCTTGTCACTGCCCGAGAGCAAGCAGAGCTCATCAAAGGTGACCACAGATAATTGTGCCACCACAAAGGCGCTGCCAGGAAGACGTTGTCATGAAGTAAGTATCGAGTAGAAACTAGAAACTGCTGTTACTTTTATTGTTACCTGTAACTCAGTGTATAGAGGCTGGTCCTTATTTATTTTCTACAGATGCCCAAGGACATTAACTTTGTATAAGCAGGTTCAATGTGGTTTATGAAATGAAATATATTTGAAATTCATTGGCACTATTTTTGATTAAATACCATTTCAGCTGCTGGACTGGACCTCTTTCAGGGTGATATCTTGCTCCCTGTAAGTAATTAAAAGCTTTCTGTTGCTTGCCCTAATTGTATTTTTGCTACAAATCAGCCCATCTCCCTACAGTAGGTACCTCACCAGCTGTTAATTCCCTTTTCAGAAAAATCAGCGAAATGCCTTAAGAAATGAGACCTACAGATGGAAGTTCCCCATTCCCTATATTCTGGGTGATGACCTAGGTAATACAGACACTTTATACAGATTTTATCTCCAATCCTTATTTGCACTGCAGACACTGTAATTAAAATTTTGCCTTTTTCAGAACTGTTTCAAATTAAAAATGTTGAACTTCACTAATAAGTACTTATTGTAGTCTTGTTTATATCAAAACTGTTTTTCTTTCTTCTATAGCTAACATAGCGAACCACAATTTAATCAAATTCAATAATTTCTCTTTTCAATAATTTTCCTTTGGTTCCACATGTGTATCTGTACATATCTTACCTCTCCAAGGTGAACAAACTGCAATGTAGTAAAGGTTCAGTCCTTGTTTTCCAGACCTGAATGCCAAAGGGGTCATTCTCCAGGCATTTGAAATGTTCCGCCTGAAGTCCTGCATTGATTTCAAGCCATATGAGGGAGAAAGATCCTACATTTTCTTTAGCAAGCAAGATGGGTAAGGATAATATCAATTTCTGTTTAGTTTTGCTGGGTAGAATCAGCTGGGAACTCATTCCATTTGACTTCAGCAGTCTAAAGGTTTGCTGCCAGCAGACAAAAAGAGGCCGCCAGCAAAACAGCTCACCATGGATTGTTAGACAAAAAGCTCGCAAGCAGCTGCTCCCTCTGCTGACTGCTGTTTGGAGGAGGAGTTCTGAAGGTGAATCCCAGCCTCTCTGGGTTTTCGTCAACTACTTCCACTTTTCCATCTAGGGTTGTTTTCCATTTTGATTAAGACCTCCATGTACATCCTTTTAACTTACCAAGAATGTGAATAACTAGAAGTTAAGTCTGGAATTTTTTGGAAGGCAGACAAAAAAAAAGGAAAGGAAAGGAAAGGAAAGGAAAGGAAAGGAAAGGAAAGGAAAGGAAAGGAAAGGAAAGGAAAGGAAAGGAAAGGAAAGGAAAGGAAAGGAAAGGAAAGACAATCTATTATAATATTTCTATTGTTTTGATATGGCTCCTTGTTAATGAATGGTCTCTCAAAATCTGGAAGGGTTTTATGCACAGAGAGTCAAGTTTTTCAAGAACTGAAAGGATTTATTTCCTACAGCTAAGTATGTTTTGGAAGAAAATGTAGAAAAGCACAAAAATCTCACTGTATCAGCTGTGAATATTTCTTGTTTTCCCAGAAGTTCATGTTTCTGCTTTCATCTCTTCCTTGAGTGTCCTACAACACTTCTCTTACAAGTTTACAAGCATCATGATTTTTGACAAGCCAGTGTTGAAGATCTTAATACTAGAAATGTATTTTCACACCTCTGGTCAATGCAAAGCATGGTTGCTGTTAAAAGGACCAAATGTTGCTGTTCTAAATACTCCTGGGTCTTTTCTCTAGCTCAAGTTATTGCAAAAATGCTCAGCCTGTTTCAATGAATTTACTGTTTCCATGTAGGTTGCGTGTTTTATGTTTCTTGGGCAAATGGCAGCTGATGCAGGACAAAACTTCTGTGGCTTTCAAAAATGCAGGGTGATCTTCCCTGACACAGAGGACAAGTAATGAAGTGATAGTTTCTGGGGCTTAGTCTGCTTTCAGGCTGGAGTATTTTTAGGGTATCAAGGCACATGGTCAGCATCCAAATAATGATTAATGTGACTCCTTTCATATTAAAACCTTTTACAATCTTACTCTAAATCCAGTGAGCAAATTGAAAAGGTAAATGCAGAGAAGAAAACTACTGAACAGAGAGTAAGCTCCCCCTTTTTCTCAGGTGTTGGTCTATGGTGGGGAACCAGCAGACTGGACAGAACCTCTCAATTGGGTCAGGGTGTGACTACAGAGCAATTGTGGAACATGAGATCCTGCACGCTTTGGGATTTTACCATGAGCAGTCGAGGATGGACCGGGATGACTACGTCAATATCTGGTGGGATGAAATTATTGAAGGTGGGTTTTAATGTTCAAGTTACATTTTGCAAAGTGTAGATTTATCAATATCCCATTTTCACTTCTAGATTTAAAGACCTTCCTAAGGATAGAGTTTTAGAAAACAGTGAACCACATCTGAGACCACTGTAATTAATAAATTTTGGTGCAACTTCTCTGGTCAAGCCCGGACATTATTTAAGGCCAGAAGAGAGAGGCCCTGCTTGGAAATCAGGACTTTGATTTCCCCTTGGCTCTTGGACTGCTCTGCTCTCTTATTTTAAACAAATTACTTCCCCTCTATGAATCTATTTCCTTTTACCATGTAATGCAAATTGTAAACTTATTTAGATTATGAGTTTTGAGGTAGCTCTTCTGTAGGCAAGATCCTTCCAAAATCTGAAAGGTTTTATATTCAGAGATTCAGGCTTTCCTGAAACTGAAAATATTCACTTTGCACATGAAAAAACCCTTAAAATTATTAGAGCAGATGGGAAATATGAAGTAGGGCTCTGTCTTGCTCTCTCCTACCCACGTGTGCCTGCAGACTCTTGCCTTCAGGTTCAGTATCACCATATTCAGGAGCTTTATGAGTTTCAACAAACTCTTCACAGTCCCCCTGATCCCTAGACAGTTTTTCCTGTTGTCCCCTGTGAGATCTGATTCTGTATTACATAACAATGATAAATTTGAAAAAGAGTGACTAGAAGAGAGTTTTTAAAAAAATTTTGATAAAAGGTGCAATTCAAGTCTCTGTAAGAAAACAATTCTAAGCTCCATATAATCTCGAGCCTTGAACTGAAGACCTTTGTGATTTGCAGAAGGGGAGGGCAGCTGTTAAGCAGAGAAAGTGTAATTACCCACCAACACGGTCGTGTGCTGTTTTGGCTTTGAAAAAGAATGCCAAATATTCTGAAAACATTATTTGCAATTGTAAATGCTGGCAAGCTCTTTTTACTTCTATACCAAAGCATATGAAGTGACTCCCTCTCTTTGCCCTAGCAGACACCTTCATAATGAAAAACTTTCTCTAAGTACAAATTACTTCACCAAGAAACCATGAGTAACCTGTTTCCAAAAGCCACTTCAGTAGAAATATCATACCAATGTTGTAATCTAGGGTAAAAATATCTTTTTCCCCAGAGATTGCTAGGGCATTATTTATTTCAAAGAAGAGCAGAACCTGAAGACACTTCTGGGCTTTCCATATTTGTTTCCTTTATGTGTTTCAGGGCCTCTCCTTCTCCATATATGATCTAATACCTGGAAAATGTTTGCATCAATATTCATAGATTCTGGAATGGAGTACATTAATCCTTAAACTTGATCCTTCAGGATCATTAATGTTAAACCATCCCTATTAATTCTAATCTCACCTCCTATGTATTCCATTTTTTACAGCTCATTGATATTAATTTTTGAATTTACTGAAGTCACCTGTGATTTCAGTAATGGAAGTGCAATCCAAAGGCTCTGCTTTGTTGTCCAAATGACAAACATAAATCTTGCTAAGTTGTAATATTTTGTTATGAAGTAATTGCTTTGGGGTATATAATTTGTGCCTTAGAAAATTGTATCCAAGGGGAGATGGTAATGCCATTTCCTTTCCATTTTCTCTAAAAAGGAAGCACTTTTCTGTTCTTTTACCAGGCAGAGAGCACAATTTTGTGAAGTATGATGACACCTACATCACTGATCTGAACACCCCCTATGACTACGAATCAGTGATGCACTATCAACCATTTTCATTTAACAAAAATGAAAGTGTCCCCACAATCACAGCGAAGATACCAGCGTTTGATGACATTATTGGCCAACGTCTAGACTTCAGTGCCATTGACCTGGAAAGACTGAATCGCATGTACAACTGCAGTAAGTCAGAATTTAACCATGGCAAACAATTTCTTTGGTTGTACTTGAGCCAGGCTGGTTCATCTCCTTTATGTCTCTAAACTCACAAAAGTTCTTCTCAGATGTGCTTGAAGAGGCATGGGACAGGACCTGTAGTGTGCAGGTAAACACAATCAGTTTGTTCCCTTCTCATCCCTTTTTGGCTCTTCTCACTGTCATTATTTTAGGAAAGATTAGTCAAGGAAAGTCAAACCATCCACACTTTTTCTTCTGTCCTGCTCCCAGGAGTTCAGACCTGTGGTTGTGTTCTGCCTGTGGTGTGTGGGCAGCCTTGTTGTACTTTTTGAGGTGAATGCAACTGCACTTTGTCCTCTTTTACTGACATCTGGACTTAATCAGATTATTTTGCATCTGAGATTGCCTAGGTCTAGAGTCCCACACTGCCTAGGTGTTTGCTGAGCTGGTTGATATTATCACTGATCATGGTTGTTCATGAGAAGTTATTGTCCCCTTGGTGTTGCCAGCAGAAAGATCACCTTGAAGGCAAACTCATCTGAACCAGCCCAAGGTAACTGGGTGGACTTTGCTTGGAGTGGAAGGACAGAGCTCAGGTTAATGAGAGAAACTGCTATGAAGAACAATAACCTCAGCTGAGGAATGGTTAAATACCGCAAGGCTGGCAAAGAGAGACAAAGACAGTCACCATCTGTCACTTCCACAGGGGGCTTATTAACCTTCTGCAAAGAGGTCAAAGATTGTTGTCTTTATCCAGGGAATCCCTCCAGGAATCAAATGTTTCCTCTTTTGAGTCATTGGGCTCACATCTGCTAATGTGAGGGTTGTCTTCTCTACAGGATTGTTATACTACTCTAAACAACCCCCCCCCCCCCAAAATTAAAGAAGAAATTTTAATGAGCTAGTCACCTCTCTGAGGTGACCATGTGTGTATTTTTTTTTCAGCTTCAACTCACACCTTTTTGGACCAGTGTTCTTTTGAGCTTGAAAACATCTGTGGTATGATCCAGGGCACCAAGCATGACCAAGACTGGGTCCACCAAAAGGGCAGTGTGATGGGGCAGGAGGACCACACACTTTCTGGGCGCTGTAGAGGTAAAAGAAGGGAATGAAACACTTTCTGAGCTGGGTTTCCCCAGAGTTGGCTACAATAATGGGTTCAGAGAAGTTGGTAAAGACTCTAGACAGTGTTTGCATTCCCACTCTCACCAAACTTTTTCAATGTAGTGGAATGTTGTCCACACCAGGAAGATCAAAGGGGACAAAGAACAATCTGAACTAGAGGTCTTTTAAATATAACCTGGAAAACAATTTACTGCAACTTCCAAAGTCTGTGTAAGGGTTATGTTACCTCATGATAAGAATCATACAGCACTTGTTGCCACTCATAAATGTTGTGTTTGCAATGCAAATGGGAAGTTAAGCTTGTGGAATTCTACTTCTGGAAGTAGAAGAAAGTTGCAAAGATTTTATGATAGGAGTTCAGGGATAATTTTTATTTTGATGTGGTAATTTCACCATTTTTGAAAGGAAGACATTCTCAAAAATAGAGCAGTGAGTCTCAGTCACAGTGTGCTAGTTTACAGCTGAGAATAAGGATTAAATCCCAACAGGCTGTTCTGAAAAGCAATAGCTGAATTTGTCATTGTTTAGACAGGGTAAACTACTACACAATTCCAAGATAAAAGTGACTTCTGTGGTAAATTTTGGCTCAGTAGAGGGAGAAGGACTCCTGACTTAAAGCACATTCCTTTGCTTTGTTACTCTTTGTCTTGCTGCACTCAGGAGTAGTTTATTCCCCCCAAATGATCCACCAACTGGAAATAACAGGTGTTATTAGCAACCTTTATAATTGTTGTTGTTAACAACCTTTTATAATGTTGGTAGCAATGGATCAGGCCCAAGAATATAACTCAAGAAAACCACCTGATATTTTCTAGAAATACATGCTTCTAACCCTCAGCTCATTATGAATTCATAATTCCTTCTGTCATCTTTCTTACCCTGTACAGTACAATTGTAAATGAAAAAGATAATTTAAATGAGTTTTTGAGATTATCACATCTGCCTGAACTGGACACTTAATGTGCCCTTAGGTTTTAACATCCAGTGACTCAGTCCAAAATAAGCATCAATGGTTTTTTTAAGAGTTAATGGAGAGGGGTGGGTACTTCTGAGGATCTCCAGAGTGTAGAAATTAATCGCATGGGAAGAGAGTGTCTCTCCTTTTGGCACCTCCAAAGGGTCATTGACACCATCCGGAATTTCTGACATTTTTGAGAACTGGTTCTGCAATCATTTCAAGTGGGGGCAAATTTAGGTTTCTAACATAGATGGATCCTATTTTTCCTATATAATTTTGATATTCTGGGTATTTGACTTATTGCTGGCTAAACTGAAGGAGGGAAAGTACAGCTAAACATTTAGGGAGTCTGCTGAAGTCTGCCATATTCTAATTGCCATAGGTACTTAACATTGCCTTTATTTGACTTTCTTATCGAAAAGGAGGTAGAGTCTAGATCATTTGGGTGTTTGTTACTATAACAATTGCAACAACAGGCTCACAGCCCTGCTTCTCACTTGGAGCAAGAGTGATCATACTTGGATTTAATACCCTTAAAACTAAAATAAGTTTAACTGTTGGTTAAGTGTCATACATTGCATAGAACAATCTATAGCAAGGTTTCTGTGGACATGAGTTCAAAATATTGCTGCCATATGGAAGTGAATGAAGATAATTCCCCTGACTGATTAGAGAGAACCTGATAAGCAACTCAAGACCCTTCACTAACCCTGCAGGAAGCTGCACTGCCTTTATGCAGCTGCAAGTATAACTGTTGGAACAAGATTATCTTAAGGTTCTTTCCAACCCAAACCATCCTGTGATTCTAAGATATGTTATCTTGGACAAGAGTCCATGGAACTTTCACACAACAGCAAAAAAATTAACTTATTAATTTAACCATTGACTAAATTGAATAACTAAAATGCAACACAATACAAATAAAACCTGACAATTTTGTGTGATACCAAGATATGATAGGTGTGCAAATGGTGAATCCTTGTAAGTAGGAGGATAAAAGTAGACACTTCAAAATTAAAGAAAAGAGCACTTCAAAAATGTTAATGGGAAATAGAGGAGCAGGAATTCTTAAGTAATTTTCTTATGCTGAGTCATTGAGTTTTGAAGTGTTTGGGCAAGCTGTAAAAAAAGACCTTCTGCATGTTCAAGATCAGGACAATGTTTTGTGTCCAACCCCTGTTTATTATCTTTATTGCTGATAAGATAAGAAATTATCTTACTCTTTACAAGTTAAAATAGCACATGACCTCTAAGATCTCTTTTTTAGATTATCTTCAGTATAAATCAAATTTGAAAAAATGTATCTCCTTATTGCTTGTAGTCAACACTGAATTCTCTGCTTCATATATCTCTGACATTCCTGAGAAATCCAAATTCCAATTAGACCAACAAATGCACAACTGACATGAGCTGACAGCAGTGAGTTCCATATATATGCTGAACTGCTATTCCTGTTCTTGTCCCAGTCTGTCTTGGATGGTTGTCACATATCCTGTATTGTTCATGTTAAGTACTGCTCTGCTGTTTACTAAAAGAGTGCAGATGAAATTATGAATTTACACCATGCAGCTTTGCAGGAAATGTGTAAACAGACAGTGACAGATTATCCTTTATTCCCAGATGCTGGCTACTTCATGTACTTCAACACAAACTCTGGCCAGGCAGATGAGGTGGCAGTCCTAGAGTCCCGAATTCTTTATCCAAAGAGAACTCAGCAGTGCCTCCAGTTCTTCTACAGGACCACAGGAAGCCCTTCTGACAAGCTGATCATCTGGCTGAAAGAGGACGATGGCACTGGGAACATTCGTAAGATGAGGAAAATTCAAACCTTTCAAGGTAATTCTGGAAATAAGATGAATATTTGAGTAAAGAGGAGGAGTTGTCATACTCTGCCTGTGACTGACTCAGAAACCAAAAGATTTTCCCAAAGTTACCAGAATACCTTGCCATACAGCTAAGAATTTTGGTATTACATGAGCACATTTAGCAGAGCAACTCTGGGTTGTAATAATGTAATTTTAGTGCTTCACAGCATAAGTCGCAACATTCCTAATATTAAGTTGCACTCAATGACTGAGAGGGACCCCAGGCCATGCTGGAGACCAGCTGACTGTGTCTCCACTGGCTGCTATATGATCTAAGAGTGGGCTTTCAGGTGTAAAATACCTGTGCTCCTTTGCAGCCAGTAAGAATCCCAGACTGATTTTTAGACAGTTGGGAAAAGCATATGCAGTTTTGGAAATGTGAACTGGATTCCCACTTTGGGCGATTTGCTAAATAGGACAAACTCACCCACTGATGCTCCGTGCGATTTATGTGGTCAAAACACAAGACCTGTCATAATCTGCCTACGTGAGGCTGCCGCAGTTTACAGTGAAGGATAAATACATGAAAAATTGTCGGGAACACATTGGGTCATTGATTCCCATCCTCTTGTTTAATCTTAACCCTTAGGCTGTTGTCCCTTGTATTGGAGGCTGTCATTCCCTAACATGTGAGGAATTCCTTGTACAACATGTCCAAAGCATTTAGATGACAAAACAATGTGGATATATTTTAGTCACAATATCAACTTAAGATCTCTAGCCTTCAGGATTCTGTGAGGGGTCCAGTTGTCTAAAAGTCCAGCTGGGATGGACAGTTAGGGGCAAGTTACTTTATAATATCTGTAATCCCACTGATGGAAATGTTTTTCTTTCCTTTTACCAAAGCGGACAGTGACTCCAACTGGAAGATTGCCCACGTAACCCTCAACGCTCAGAAGAAATTCCGTTACCTCTTCCAAGGACTGAAGGGCAACCCCAGCTCTTCACTGGGTGGGATTGCTATTGATGATGTGACTCTGACAGAGACCCCCTGTCCCACAGCTGTGTGGGTCATTCGCAACTTCAGCAAAATCCTTGAGAACTCATCCATCAGCATTGTCGAAAGCCCCAGGTTTTACAGCCCCGAGGGTTACGGGTTTGGCATCAGCGTGTTGCCCAACTACCAGAACAGTAGCTATGCTCGTGTTGCCTTCCACCTGTGCAGTGGAGAGAACGATGCAGTTCTGGAATGGCCGGCTCTGAACCGCCAGGTCATACTCACAGTGCTGGACCAGGACCCCGATGTCCTGAAAAGGATGTCCTCAAGCAGAAGCTTCACCACAAGCCAGGACCATGTTGTCTCAGGTAAAGGGTCATAAATGCCTGGAGGAATGTTGTCAATGACAGCCAAGGAATATGAGCAAGAGGACTGAGTGTAGGACTCAGAGATGAGAAACTTTGGCCATATTTCCCAATTTGGGACACTTTGCTGTGCACATCTTCCCTGTGTGGGAGTCAGAATTCCTGCCTGTGAAAGATTGTATAAGATGAAAAGTGACATATATAAGGTTGATGTTATTATGAACAATACCTGGGATATCTGAGCTTGACTCTAAATATAGATTTTTCCCAAGAGCTGGCAATTCCCTTTCTACCTGTGGTTTGTCCATTGTGATAGGTGACACATTGTCACAGGTTGATGGAATGACAGCAGGGTGCAGTATTCTGTCACTAAACAATAATTTAAGTTTAAACTGTATTTTGGAGGCTCAGTCAACTTCAACTCACAGTCAGGGAACCTCAGTCTACATGGTCTGAATGCACAACATTCACCCTTTCTCATGGATGTGTCAATTCAGAATTGTTCAGCCTGGAGAATAGAAGGCTGAACAATCAGGGGGACCTAGTTGTGGCCTTCCAATACCTGAAGGGAGCCTGCAAGAAAAATGGAGAGAGATGATTTACAAAAGCACAGAGTGCCAGGACAAAATGGAATTGTCTTCAAACTGAAAGAGAGCAGGTTTAGATTGGATATTAGGGAGAAATTCTTTACAGTGAGGATGGTGGGGCACTAGAACAGGCTGCCCAGAAAAACTGTGGATACCCTATCCCTGGAAGGACTCAAAGCCAGGCTGGATGGGACTTGGAGCAACCTATTTGAGTGGAAGGTATCCCTGCCCATGGCAGGGGGTTGGAATGATATGATCTTTTAGGTGTCTTCCAATCCAAACTTTTCTGTGATTTTATGATAGAAATTAGAATTATAGGACAAAACTGAGTTTGTACATAATAAAATGCTGCACATGAATTTTCATTCCTTTCTACTTTTTTTCTAGTGGAATTTAAGTACATACTTTTTCAGTAGGAGTTTTTTAACCCTAAATATGAATATGTTTAACAAAATCATAGTAATGACAAAAATCAGCTAAATTCTAAACCATAGGTGCCTACAAATTGGTCTGGGAGTGTCCTTACTCAGGAGGGAACTCTTAGCTGGTAACAATGAGGAGGTAATTTGTGTTTGTTTAGTTCTCAGGGAAAGAGAAGTTGTGGAATTTCAATGGCCTCTTATAGACTAAGAATCCTCATACAGATCTAACCTGAAGATCACCTGGCACCTTTAGTTTGTCAGTCCTCTGGGATTTGTTTGGGAAATTCAGGCCTGACCTTGATTTTATAGCATAAATCACCTTTAACACAGTAATGCAGGAAAAAGTTATGTTGTACTTTGAGATGCATAGCTTTGTGGTTCTCATTTTCCCTTTGCAGGTAGTGGAACTATAATATGGGATAAACCATCAATTGCTGGAAGGTTTGATGAGTCGTGCAATTGCTACAGAAGTGTAACCTGGGGGTGGAATAACTTCATATCTCACAGCCAGCTGAGACGAAGAAGCTTCCTGAAAAATGATGACCTTATTATCTTTGCAGAATTTAATGGTAAGGATCCCTTTCCTGATTCTCCTTACAAAATAGGTGATTCTTTCTATTTTCTTGCGTTCAAATAACTCTTGACACGTGTCTCCAAGATCTCTTCTAATGGGGATCAACTTTAAAAAGCATTTCTGTGTACTAGTGCCATGTGGGTGAGGCTGACTAAAGTGATTGTGAGTTAAGAGGGATCTAAATGGTAGTGAGTTTTGAAATGTGAACTACCCTGACCAGTATCTGTCCCTTCTAAGCACCGGACATACTAAAGGCCATCCCCACTGTTTGTTTCCAAATAGAACAGCCTCATAGAACATCACAGATTTACCTAGTTTCTGTAATTTCAATATGATTTTCTATCTTGTGCTTTAAATACACAGAACTTGTGGTGGCACAGCAAGAGCTCTGTTAAGGGAAAATGGACAAGGAGCATCTTCTGGTGTAGAAAGCATCCTGTGAGCCCCTGATTTAAGGCATGCTACATATAGCATCATTCACTGATTGTGATGTCTTTCTCCTTTTTTTAAAGATATAATTCACCTCAATAACACAGAAGTTCCTGTTGAACCTGTGCAATCTGCCCTCATGGAAGGCCTCGTGCTTGAAAGGCAGAAGAGAGCAGTCCAGGACATGGAGCCTGTCCAAGACCAGCTGCCTTACCTGCCAGACCCGTGTGACCCAAACCCTTGTCAGAATGATGGAGTCTGTGTGAATGTGAAAGGAAAAGCAAGCTGCAGGTACCACAGACCTCCTCCCTCCTTGTCCTGGCTTTCTTCTTCAAGTAATGCAGCTAAAAATTACTCAGAGGTTCAGACATCAGAGGTCTAAGCCATCAGGTCATCAGGAGTAGTAGAAACAAAATACTATACCACAGTTGCTAGTTCCTCCCAGCAGCCAGGAGGGCAGGTTTCTCAGCATTCTGTGGTGCTTCCAGGGTGTGTAAATAGCCTCCTAACAAGGTAGGAATGTTGTGACTTGAACCCCTCCAATGGGAACTGCTCATCTGGGATAGTGAGTGTGAGGACCTTGGGGTGAGGGCATGACAAGGCTCCTGATCCACTGAATCTGTGTTTTGTTTTCCCAGGTGCCCATCGGGACAAGCCTTCTTCTTCACTGGGGAGAGGTGTCAGTCAAGGCAAGTCCATGGGAACATCCTGGGAATGACTATTGGTGGAATTGCTGGAACCATTGTCTTAACTGTCGTCCTCATTTCCATGATGGCTAGAAGATAAAGAACTGCAGGGGGCACAAATTTCAACCTGGTTCATAAGACACCCATTTTCAAAGAAAAATTATGAATGCAACTTGGAGAAAACCAGTCATTATATGTATGAAAAGTTGTGCCAATGGCTTGGCAGCAATCTGGCTTTTTTCTGAGGGATGTGGCAATTAAAGTGTGTCATGTAGAGCTGCTGTCTAATAAAAATTCATACACTCCCTTTCTTGTGTGTATTTTGAAAGTTTTGTTTCTTCATCCCATAGCAAGCAGAAGTGTTGAGAGCCTATGCATTTACCCTCAGCCATGGTTCAAACTTAGATTAAATAACTGGTTGAACCTCTCAAAACACTCTTAAAAATCACACCAAAACACCTGTATTAAGATTCTGGAAATGTTCCTGCAAAAATTGCTCAAGAATCCTAGAAGGTACAGATAGTATGTACGTCAGTACATTATCACTCACTTTCCCTGGAGCTGTGCTGGTGTACTTCCACTAATTAGCTATTACACAGAATTCATAAACTCTTGCCCATACCAAGCCATCATAAGTGCTTCTGACTGTAGAGAACAGTTTCCCATCCTGATTCACCCCAAAGTTCCAGGAACAGGTTCACCATTGACAAACACAGACCTGATTCCCTGACAATCAAACAGAACTGTACCACATGGCTGAGTATTTGATATTGACCTCAAATTGAAATCTTTATGATTCTACCATATTGTATATTAAATTTTGCAACATTTGTGTGCATTAAAAATACTTTTCACGTTCTTCTCAAGACAGGGGTCCTACCTTTAAAGGTGAACAGGCTTGAAAAAAATGGTTCCACAAATGTAGTATTAGAGCAATAATTTATATAAACCATTCATCCTGCCTGGCACATGATGATTTATATTCACTATAGAGCTTATTCTCTGAGTCCTTCAGGTGTGTTTCTCCTCTGAGAGAAGACCCAAACATACAGACTTTACACAAGGCACTCCTTGCATTCTAAACAATTGTATGCATTAAATAAATGCAGTCCCCTCTGTGGCAGAGGGCAGCAACCATCTGTGTCTTACCACATTACATATCAAGGGAAAGAAAAATATTGCTAAGGGCATAAATCTTCCTTTTCTTCAAAAAAGTGCCACATGGAGCTTTCAGTCTTTCCATCTGGAAGAAGACCATGCAGGAATCATCACGGTCTTCATTTTATGTAAGTCAAAAGTGAAGATCTGAAATGGGCCTTCTCAGTTGGAAATTTTTAGTTCCAGAAAGTCTTAAATAGAAAGTGGAAACCACAATGGCCTTTTCAGACTCTATTACGAGGGCAGGAGAGAAGCTGTGAGGTATTTGTGTATCTTCATAGGCCTTTGGGATCATTCAGAGAGTTGATAGGGGAAATACCAAATCCACTGGACAACAACTGTGAAGCACTGCAATTCATGTCTCAGTACTGCATAGTGCTAAGCACCCACTTAAGGGCTGAGAGTTCTTCACTCCCAATGTCCTTTCCTGCACATGAAGGCCTTCAAATCCTTGTCATCTCTTCTGAGATTGGCAGACCTTGTAAAATTCCTCCTCTCTCAGCTTCCCTGCCTTACACATTAACCAGAAATGATTATTCCAGAAGAATTCACCAAGGCACAATTCAGTCAAAATGAAGCAGTCCGCTTCCTGGTGACTCCCAGGAGCTTTTTGTGTGTGTCTTGAAGAGGTCCTTTCAGAGTTACATGATTTAGCACTGGCAGTGCTTCAGTTAAGCAAGGAATATGCCTTGGAAGTATTTTCAGTGGAAGAGGTGGATGGCTCGGAAGAAGACACTCTGTATTTGCCTGCGAAACAAAGCACAGGGGTTAGACAAGTTGTCACTGCAAAGTAAGGACAGTGACAGCTGTGCTGGTGGCCGAGGTGGCTCTGCTTTGCCCTGCAGCCCTGGCACTACCTGGATTACAGCAGTACCAGCAACCACAGAACTCAGCGTGTTTGGTGACACCGCCAGGATGTGTCAGCTCGAATTCCCAACCATCCCACAGGACAATGATTTTCTCACATAAATGAAGGCACTTAGTGCTTCTCCTGGAGCACAGGGACATCCAGAGCACATTTACAGGCTCCTGAGATGAATCTCAGCTCCCTCCCTCTTATGGCCACAAGGCTCTAAACTAAGACCCAAGTGTCACTATCTTCTCTGAACAATGTGTGGATACAAAGATTGGAGGCTTAGAAATTAAATGTTATTTCCAGAAATGTTTTTTGCAAGATGAAGTCATAACACTAAAATGGTGATGTCCACAAAATGGCAGCCAGAGAACACTTGAAGAAATACAGTTACAAGGTGGTGAAGAGTACATGAATGACAGATGAACTGTGCCATGATCTCATTAAGCTCAAAACAGAGCTTACTTAGTGGGATTTAGAATTGGTGAAACATCCAATATTTGTTTTAGGGATAGACAATTTCACTGCTAGCAGTATGCTACAATTGACTTATTGCAGTTCCTTTGCATTAGAAAAGTAAAAACAATCTATGGGTGCATGGAGAGACAGATTAATGGATATCAGGACAGACAGATCCTTAGAGCAACAATGAAGGCCAAATCCTGTTTGTGCTTCAGTAAGGGAGATCTGTTGTCACATACCTGTTTTCCCACATAAGTTGTTAAAAGTTCTTGAAAATGGGTAGCTCATAGCAAGCATTGGTGTCACCAGGATCAGAGAGGATGACTGAAAGAGAGAAAAATGCTTTTGTCAAAAGAACTTTCTTTGTAGCCCCATTTTAGGGAAAAAAAAAAGGTTCCAATAAACTTTGTTTCAGTAGTATAGCAAACAATCCACAGAAGGCAAAGCTAGATGTTTGTGAGGTATCAAGTTCACACATTTGCATGTTTATGGTGGTGATGGAGATCAACTTTAAAAGAAGCTACAAGGCACAATCTGTTTGTCTCTAACTCTTGGCCAGGTGGATGGCTTAGGCTCCAGAGTCTGTCCTAACAGGCAGTATGGGATCCTGTTCTCTTAGCTGTGTCAGGATGGCCATTAAGGTAGCCACAATAGCCAAGATTTATGTGAATGGGGATTGTTCTTGACAGCCAGCAGCCTGAAATAGTCCGAGGCAAATTTTACTTGCCACGCTAGAGGGCGTTGGAACACAACTCTTTGCAGTCCAGATCCGAAGGAAAGAAGGAAGGAAGGAAGGAAGGAAGGAAGGAAGGAAGGAAGGAAGGAAGGAAGGAAGGAAGGAAGGAACATTTTGCTGCTAAAATTAAGTTTCGGTTTTGGTTCTGGAATGGTTGGAGAATTTAACGTGATTCCTCCAAGAATGTATTAAAAAAAGGCACGGAAACCAAATCTTTTTCTCTTCAGTCCCTCTTTGTTATTTAGTTGCACTTTGGTGGGGGAAATAATGCAGTGTTGTGTATTGTCACCTATATCATAAGGTGGTAGAGAAAGAAGGTAAATGAACCACATATAAAACGCTTAATGAAAGGCTTTGATATTGCTTTATTTGCTCATTCTCAGACCTCAACAGGCTGGAGAAATGTAATGAAGTTCAGCAAAGGGAAGTTCAAACTCCTTCTGCCCCTGGAGAGGAACAAACCCAATGCCAGGACATACTCAGGGCTATCTGATTAGGACAGAGTAAAGATGGAGCCAGACTTTTCTCCTTGATGCCCAATGGAAGGACAAGAGGCTTTGAGAACAAATAAAAATACAGGAAATCCCACTTAAGATGAAACTCTTTCACTGTGAGGGTGGTCAAACACAGGAAAAGGCTGCACATAGAGCGTGTGGTGTCTCCATCCTTGGAGCTACTCAAACCTAACTGGACACAGCTCTGAGCTCTAGCTGACCATACTCTGATGGGAATGTGGTGCAAGATGATCTCTGAGGGTAGTTTCCAATTTCAGCAATTCCTGCGGAAACTGGAGTGATTTGATCCAATGCTGTTCTTCTGAACTGACAGCTCAGCCTTAATGGACTCCTTAATTCCTTTGAGCCTGTGTTCCCATCTTCTTAATTATCCTTGCTTTTAAGTCGGCTTCCTAGGTCTTTAGCAATACCTGTACAGGCTCTTCTGAATAAACCCTGTTCAGATACCAATATAAAATCAAACTTTATTGTCATATAAGGGTGATGCCAGCACCATTGGCAGCTCAGGAAGAGGGAGGGGTGGGTGTTAGAACTAGATGATCCTGAAGGTCCATTTCAACCCAAAGCTTTCTAAGTTTCTTACACATCCTTACATACCTTTTTGTTAAGGTGTTATAAATGCAGAAGTGTAAATTGAAACAGTAATTCCCAAGAAGTTCCCCTTGCATTTCTCTCAGATTGTGAATAAATACTAGTGCCAAAAAATTTCTATTTTCTAACTAAAAGTTTTCAGTTACATTTTCTAGTTTCTTTCTTGTGGAATTTAAATCAAATGTCCACTAACTGCCTTCTCATTTTTTACCAATTAAAGTGAAAATAATGAACTTCTAAAAAGAGGATATAATTATATTTATGTTGTTAGCGTCCTCTGTGACTTGTTCTAATAAATAATCCAGAATTTAAAGTGCACTGGACAAAATTAGGCTACTCAGCAGTAACTGAAATGCATTTTTAGGTCAAGATTCTAACCTTTGATTGCTGTGAACTCCATTTGGATGATGAATTCCTCTTCAACAGGGCTTCTTGTATCTATTTGTTAAAAAAATTAGTCAATCAGTAAATACAGAAATTCTGTTCAAATTCCAGCAGTATTTTGACATATTGTAAGAAATAGTTGGAATCCTTACCTTCTTATCCCAGAGAGTCCCAAACACCAAAATGAATAATCCCTAGGAAACAGATAATTACATTCATTTTGATGACAGCAATCTTTAATTTCAGTATCTCATAAATATCTCCGACATTGTCCATTTGAACTATTAAATGGTACTATTTAAACTTTGAACTCTTTGATAGAGACCATTTTTCTAACTGTTTATCACAGTTAGGGACTGCTCATTTGGCAGCTCCCCAGGCGTCGTCTATTTAAATTCTGTGTTGATCTGGTCTACAAACTGACACAGATAGTTTGGTAGCACTAAATGTATTTGGAAAAAGGAATGTGTATGTGTGGAAGACATGCCCTACCTGTGCTCTCCAGACAAACTAGTAGGTTCCAAGAAAAAGGCCAGTGAGTTTGGTTTGAAGAAAACAGTTTTGATGCCACTCTTAACAATGGGAAATGTTAAGAATTCTCTTTAAAGAGAGACTACACATAACTACATTGTCCTTAAGAAATTTCCTTGTATTGGGATCCTACTGACCACCTAAATATGTGGCAAAAGTCATACTGACTGAAAACTCTCAATGGTATATTTTTGTCAGTTCTTCTCTTCATCATTAGTACTTCTCAGCTGATCTTGGTGACTTTCTTGTGGTTTATACTGAAACCCAAAAAAGCCTAATGTGATGCCTCCAGCTGCACTGTAAATGGAAACAGGGATGCTGAAGTTTGCCCACCTGAACATAACAGGGCTGTTTTCCTGGTCTTCAGCAGTGAAG
Organism: Melozone crissalis; assembly: GCF_028551555.1. Lineage (NCBI taxonomy): Eukaryota > Metazoa > Chordata > Aves > Passeriformes > Passerellidae > Melozone > Melozone crissalis. The sequence continues at coordinate 52,413,473 of NW_026535805.1, forward strand.
TTGATCCCAAAACTACTGGCGAAGTAGGGAGTTATCTTTAGGCCAGCTTTGTCTATATGGCACATGTGCTAAGGCAGCTGAGAATATGAAATACTGCTGAATTCCTGGAATGGCTTTCTCAAAGAGCCCTTTTGGAATAAGGATGTGTTAGGCAAATTTAAGCTTTTCCCTGGTGTTCTTAGGCCCTGCCGAGCATAGCACTGCAATAATGTCTCCATGTTAAATCATAATAGAGGAAACAAAAATGCACAACTCACCTGCAAAGCATTGAGCAGACTAAAGAGGATGTGGAAAGCTGGATGACTGTTTTTGATGATGGTGGCAAGGCCAAAACCCCAGGTGAGGCCTAACAGTGGTGTCAGGATGGCCACACTTTTGCCAATCTGAAACAGAGATTTCCTCTCCTGCCCGCTTGACCTATCCCCAATAGTTGGCCTCAATATTTTTATTATAACAACTGCAGCAATGAACAAGTTCGTGGCCACAATGATCAAGGCAGGTATGACAAAGGCCAGGAGAGCTTTGCTGTCCTGCCAGTTGAGCCAGCAGACATCCTTTCTTGTGTAACTGTTCTTTGGCAGTGTGACAGCGATGGTGGTGACTGCAATGACAAAGGGGCACACGTATCCCAGGCAGAATGCCACCGCCTTCTGAGCAGTCTTACTCGTGTTGTGTAAGATGAACACCAGTCTGTAGAAAAGGATGAGGCCCAGGCTCAGCATCCAGAAAAAGACACATAGGTAGAAAAAATGGATGAAGAAGGTGGCCATGATGCAGATGTCTCTGCTCATCTGCTGATTTTGATCAGTGATGGAGGCAATGACAATGAACCAAACGTCAGCAATCAGCAGGGATGTGGCAATGTTGAGAATACAGACATGGCGCATGTAGGAGGTTGTGTTGTTTGTCACGTACTTCCAGACCAAGGATTCAATTATGATGCAGACCACCAAGCTCACGATTGAAATGGCCAGGCCAACGTAGGAAATATAATTTTCAAAGATTAGCTCGGAGGATCTATCAGGTGACATCAGAATGGAGAATGATGTCAAGTGATTGCAGGAGCAAATGACATAACGTTCTGACTCTGTGGGTGTGCAGCCATGATTATCCCAGTCCCCCTTGTGATTGTTGAGTGTGAAGTTCCAAAAGACACACTTGGGCATCTTTAGAGACAAGTCTTTCTTTGCAAATGTCATGTTAACATCAAACTTCTGGCTCCTGTTGCTGCTCAAAGTTGTTGTTATCAATAAACCATTCACAAATTCAAATGTTTTCTGAGGCAAAACATGTCCAAGTTTTGAGTACATCACACTGACAATGGTTGAATTTTGGGTTAGATTCTGGATTTGAGTTTCACTAATGAGCACATTGACTGTGAGGTTTCCTGCACTGCGGAAGTCCTTGTTATAAGCTGTGTTGTTATTTTCCTTGACAACTTCTCCTTGGAGCTGAATGGTGTTTGCAGAGACAGAAGGAATGGTGTTATTAACTGGTTGGAGGCGCAAGGAAAAATTTTCTACCGACTGTAGTAACAAAGAACTTTGTCGTGTCTTCTCTTCATTCAGGTTTTCCCAAGCTTCAGTTGTGGAATCGTCAACAATTAAGTCCACTGTGGATAAGAAATTCTGGAACAACAACAGAATAATGCAGTAACTGAAATCTCACACAATTAATTGTTGTTTCTGATGGTAATTTATGCGTGGTCCTAGAAGTGCCTTTTGAAAAAGCCCAGCATTTTCTTATTTTGCTCAGTCCATGTCAAGTCTTCTGTTGTTAACCCTCTGAATCCTCTGTTTGCAAGTTAAGGTTTCCAAAAGCAATGCTGTGTGACTATTTTTTTTATACATTATTTGGTACTTTGGTATTTTTGGCATCTCCAGCCTTCTTTCCTTTCTTTCTCAGTGTTCTTGCTGTCTTTGATTTCTTGGTGTCTCATGTAGGGCTTTCTATCTATGACTATCAAACCTTTTTGCACTTTTCTGTTCAGAAGAGCAGTACTTTTCCTCTGGACCTCATAATCAAGGTTCCCAATTATTTCTAAGGTTTCTTTTGTTATGAATTTGTTGTTACATTCAACTTATTTTTCTTGCTTGATCATGGTTCCTGGAATTTACTCTCCCTATTCCTCTTTCACCCTTTTTTTCTATTCCTACTCCTACTCATGGAATCATAGAATCACAGAATGGTTTTGACATTTAAAGGTCATCCAGTCCAACCCCCCTTCCAGGTGACAGGGACATCCAGCTTCATCTTGGACACTTCCAGGGTTTAGGGCATCCACAACTTCTCTGGTAAATTTTTTCCAGTGCCTTACTGCCCTCACAGCAAACAATTTATTCTTAATAATCCAAACCTGCCCTCTTTCAGTTTAAACCATTTTTCCTTGTCCTGTCACTACAGGCCTTGATAAAAAGCCTTTATATAAGTCCCCTTTAAGTATTGAAAAGCTGCGATAAGTTCTTCCCTGAGTCTTCTCAAGGCTGGACAACCCCAACTCTCTCAGTCTGCCCTCACAGGAGACCTGCTTCACCCTCTGACCATTTCTGTGACCCTCCTTTGGACCCATTACAGCATGCCCATATCCTTGTTGCCCTGTGGACCCCAGAGGTGGATGGAGTGCTCCAGGTGGGATCTCACCAGAGCAGAGTAGAGGGACAGAATCACCTTCCTCCACCTGCTGGTCACACTCCCTGCTAAGCAGCCCAGGACATGTTTGGGTGTCTGGGCTGCAAGAGAACATTGCTGGCTCATGTCCAATTTTTTATCCATCATCCCTTGTCCTTTCCTGTCTTAGAATGCTGGAGATATCCATGTGTTCCTAAAATATTTCTGCTAAGCTTACAGCAGCTTCTCTTTCATGCATAGACTCCTTGTCCTCATAATTTTGAGTTTTCATTAACTTCTCTGTATCTTCATTGTCACTTCATCTTATTCCCTTAACACTGTCCTGATCTTGATCCTAAGCAAGTGTGAAACTTCAGGGAAAACATCATTCTCTCTAACTAAAAGGGTCAAAGGGCTTGGTAGGTGTAGATAATACTTAAAATAAAACCTTACCTGCATAGGGATCTCCTCTGCCTCAACTGGGATAGAGGAGACCATATCCAGGATGTTAACAATTGCACCTAGGTTTGCTGGAGAATTGTTTATTGTGGTTAGCTCCTTTTTTGTCTGTTCCTTAAGCTGTGCAAGGTAGGAGGGTAGTTGAGCTTTTGCCTCAGGGCTGCTGACCAAGGACTGGAACAGAAGATAACAGCATGTCACACAGGGAATCCTCTAACCTGGCTGAGATAAAGGTGACTCTGGATGGTTTGTGGATGGGAAGAGCACTGTGGGATGATACCAAGGCTGAAAACCAAGGCCTGGCACCCATCTGTCAAGTGCAGGGGCCAAGGGTGTGGGCACTGTAGGAAGGGCCTGAGGATGAGGCTGGGCAGTGGTCCAGAGTTAATCCTACAGCCTCACTGTTGGTGTGCCTGAGCACAGCTCAGGGAACACTCCAGGCCAGGAACCACTCCTTATGGATGCCATGGACAAGGTCACCTTGCCTGGGAACAGAGCATTCATGTGTATGGACATTATCCATGCAGTGCCTCAGGCCCTCTGTGTCCCGGGAGGGGCCTCAGCTCTTTGGCTGGCTGGTGTAAATAAAGCCAAACATTCTTCATATCTTTAAAAAGAAAGTTTCAAATGCTTCATGTATTTTAGACTATGATAAGCAAAAATCATGCAACCAATACTTTTTCTCTCCACCCAGCTCCCCAGCCCAGCCTCCACAGACCCATGAGTGTTACCTCAGCACCACTCAGCAGGTCGTTTATTGGTCCGGACAGGCACTCATTCCTTGCAACAATCCATGAGCTGTGGATGCACTGGTAAGTTATATTGCCTCGAGTAAAGCCTTTTGGATTTTTTACATCACAGCATGGCTTTATTAATATGTCCCTTTCTGTTCCAATGCCCAAGCTGTCTGAGCAGGAAACTTTCTTACCTGTACAGAGAGGAGACAGAGATAGAAAATAAGAAGCAGGAAGATGAATTAATTTCCCCCACAAAATTTGTGATCTGTTCAAAGGTCTTTAAATTAGGATTTCAGTTTACTGTTTTCATTAATTACGATCTTTCAGGGTGTATATGTCTCACATTCCTTATTTTTATGAATCAGGAAATGAAAAAGGCAATCTAATAAAGCTCCAATTTTTGAGTACTGAATCCAATCAACAAACCAACACCCAAAGACTTAGATTTATCTGTTAGACTACAGGGTTAGACAGAGCTGGAGTGGGATTATATTGAACATCAAGTGAACAATAATTAATACAAAATTTATTCTGTTAAGGTACTCAGTACTGCTGTAGCACTAACAGGAAATTCATTAAGACCTTCATAGTGAGGCCTCAACACCTTTTTGATGAACCGTGGGTGTTGCTAATTGTCTTTGATTGGCTTAGTCATATCAGTAAGTATCTGCTGATTAAAGTGATTAAAGTAATTAAAGTGCCTGCATATTTATTGCCTAAGAGAGTGAAATCTGGCAGATATAGTGATTCAACTGTAGGTACCACTGCTGTGGGAAAAAGAACATTTCTGCATGAGGGGGATGTGCAGGATTTCTTCCTTTCCAATTTAGAATAAAAAGAGCTGAAATATCCAAGCTCTTGTCAGAACTAAACATCAAAGCTGGATTTAGCAATGCTGAATTCTAATTACAAAACATTCCCTGCAGAGCTGACTGGAAGCTGCCCTGGTCTCTGCAGCACCTCACAGAGGTTGCCCTTCTTGTGTTCAAAGTGGAAATGCTCTCCCACAGGCTGTCCTCCTGAGCCTGATGAGGCACCACAGTCTTTGATCCTTGCTAAATTGTTAGCAAGGAAGCTGGAAACTGCATGGCCACATTTCAACACAGAGGATGAAGCTTGGTGGTGCAGCCTGCAATAGTGATTAAACTGTCACTGCTTTGGAACATACTGAGTCCACTCTCAAATACAGCAAAGACAACACATTTCATCTGTTTTTTATTTTTTTTTTAAATTACATAAACCCTGATATTTTCCTCTGTGTATAAAAATTTCCCACGGGAAAAGGAGACAAAAGTTCTTGGATAACAAAAATCTGTTTCTGTTAGATGTCACTGGAGATGAATTTGTGGCACCTGATTTAATAAAGATATTGTAATGTCCTATTTAACAGCTATAAAGAGTAACTTTTCTCCTTACCAGGTATCAAGTGCAGTGTTATATGTTCACTGTCAACTCCCTGTCCAATGCGGTTGACAAATTTGCAATATGCCATAACCTCTTTCTCTTTGTTGCATTCTTTTTCCGTGTGACTGTACATGTAGCAAAGCAAATTGTCTTTTTTCCTTTTCTCTGTAGGGATGGATGAAGACAGGTTAACACAGATTTGGGGTCAGCCAATTAAAACCAGCAGAAAACATTGACAAAACTTTATTTTCTGTGGGTACTAGAAAAAAAACAACTTTCCTTTGTGAAAAAGCTCCCTCTCTGTAGGCCTCTCTGTCTCTCTGTAATAAATCTGGCAGCTGCTGCATGATCAATACCCTTTCATTTACTGCTGTGTGAGCAAATCGTCCCCAAACCCTCTTAACTGTGCAGTAACCAAAATTTGCTTTGAAATTAATTTTTGAGAATACACTTCCTGCCTTTACCACAGGTGTTTCAGTTAAGCTGGGACAGAATTTGGCTATTCTTACATGGTTCTTTTGAGCTCAGGATCTGTGCCACACTCCACTGCTCTTCAGAATGCCTGTGCCTGAGGGTGGGTCTCCAGCTGCAGTCTCTTCCAACATCATCTTGCCTTTTTCTTAGCTACTGAAGGCCTCCTCAGTCTCCACCTGCTTTACTACTCAGCCTGTTGTTATTGCACTCCTGCATGTTTCCTGAGTTGTTTTTGGTAGATCATATTTGCCTTTTTTATTTTTTCAAAGTAACATTTTTATAATTCACTTGAAAAATTCTGGTGTATGAAAAGCTACTTGCTTGAACAATTATAGTGTATAAAAACATGTCAGGGAAGTTGCAGAATTGCCCTAAATTTGAAGACTTAGAAGCGTAGGCTTTTGTATTGTTAAAGATGTGCTCCCTGTATTTCTCCCTCAAAGAAAATGGAGTAGTTTTTTTGAATTGCATTCTCAATGGGTTACTTGACATTTTTCAATAATTAGTAGATTTTCTTAAGTGATGTTTTCTCAGTATTTGTTTTAAAAAGTGGCAGAATGGAAGATAAAAGCAAATAAAAAGAGTTCAGCAATTTCCAATCTGAAGAAGGGTCAGGATGCTCACTTCTCCCTGGCAAGTCAAACCAAATGTTGAGTTTACCTATTATGTATTTTTCACTATAGCAGTGACTTCAGTATTAATCCCAGACATGTTCCCCGGGCATGCTCAACATCCTAAAAAAAGTCCATTTCTCTTTTTTTTGCACCCTCAGAAGTGCTCTTGGGTTGTCATGAAAGCAGTAAACATGACTTGTTTACACAGATCTAACTGAAAACAAAAAACCCAGAGACTGGGTTGTGACACAGAGTGAAACTAATGATTCTGCAAATTAATTGTGTCTTACCAACTTGAAATTCATTTTGTTGAACCACAAATGTAACCCTGTAGTCTCTCACAGTCTTTGCACTTATGCAGCACTCCAGGGCATATGGCACTTGGCACTGTATCGATGTTTCAATGGGGTCTACCAGGATGTTCTGCTTCAGGGGCAAGGAAACCACCTCGATGGTAATGTTGGCAGAACTGTCCAGGTTTTTCTGGGAGAATGTGCAGATGTAGGTGCCTAAAAGAAGTGATACAAAACCACGTCTCAGTCAACAGAACTGCTCCTCAGCTTTTGCATGGTCATGAATGATGAACAAATACAATTCTGTTGGCAACATCAAGCCTTGGTGCCCTCCAACACTTAAATTTTTAACCCTGGGGGCTTTTTATTTATTGTGGCCAGGTTGCACAGTGATTTGCAGGGCTCGAGATGCTGTAAATTATCTGATATAGAGATTTCATTGCCTTTGTAGCCAATGAGACCAGATTTACTCACCTCTCCAGTCCTGCGAGGCAGACTTCACTGTGAGCACAGACATGGCTGGGAATTTGCTATTTTTGATGCACATATCACAGTCTACTGTTTTTGTGTCATTTCCAGACTGGATTTTCCAACTGATGCTGTCATAATTGCTCACATCACTTTCACACGTTACATTGAACCCATATCCCTCGGAAACTGTTGAGTTTGTGCTTGAAGATATTGTTACATGGGCTGAGACAACACAGGACAAAAGTCACATTAGTGAGAGTTACTTTTAATCGTTTTCTCACAAATTCTGTGTGCCACAGAGGCCATCTGTGCATAAAGAGCTGTTGCTCTGTGACAGGTCCCTGCCCCTCACCTTTCCGCAGGTACGTGACTGCGATGCTTTGAGCGCGCCTGGCTCCGTGCCCGGTCTCCATCTCACACGTGTACGTGGTCACTGCCCCTGAGTTCTCAGGGGGGCACAGCGACTCGCTGATGTTGAGCTGGTATCCAGTGCAGTTTCCACTCAAGATGGTTACTCCTAGGGAGCAATAAGCATTGTTTAAAGGGCTATGGATGTCCAAAAATACCTCTGGAAAGCACAAGCAATTACTCCAGCCATGGAAACCCTTGTGGGTTTGTATGTAATTGACATCATGGCACTTGTAACTCATCATCATTGAAGTTCATTCACATCTTTTGCTGTGGCAACACTCACAGAGTGGCAGCACACAGCTCTGTGCTGAGATTCCTCCTGCCAAAACCAGTCAGAATGCAGCCACACTGCTTGGAAATCTCAGGGTCAATCAAAATGAATAGTATTCTGGTTAAACTTAACTTCATCATCTGTGATACTTATGGTGAGTAAAGGTAAGTAAAACAGGAATAAACACTGCAGATTTTAATGCCATCTAATTTTGAAATAAAAATGTGAAGGTACTTGACAGTAATTCAACTTAAAATCTGAAGAGTGCTGGTTTAGCTGCGAGCACTAAAGCTGTCCCACGCTGCAGCTGGCAGCGCAGTTGACATGAGAGCAGAGCAGAGTTCCTGGGGGAAAGCCTGGCCACAGGGAATGAGGGGTAAAACAGCCCATTTCAGTGGGCCAGGATCCCTCTCCCTGCAAGCACTGCTGCACTCTGGTAACTGTCCTTTAAGGAAGTGGGAATATGCATGACCTTAGCAGATTTTATCTCAGTTTGCTGTCCTGCTTTCTGGAAAGTTTCATTTACGGCCAATAGTTAACAATAAACAGTTACTTCATACTCATAAAATATTAAGAGGGGCAATAGACCATTTAGGTGATGGTTCATAGACATTTATGAGCAGTTCTGTTCATATTACTTTGTAGCTCTTTGTAGCACATTTACTTGGTGCCTTATTAACTCTGTATACTGGAAAGCCTTACGGGATACCTCTGACTCAACTGGTATGTGAAGTATCACAGCTACGAGTGGAGAGACAAACAGTGCTCATATTTATCTGCATTGCAGCTGTTTCACAGTGCAGCACTTGTACCTCATGACTGACAAATCTCAGTATGTGGTACATGAAAGATCTTTGTACCCCAAGGGTGATTCCAGAGATAGCAGTACAGACTGATGCACTCATCCCTGGTCTCAAATTTAGACCATGCAGAAATAAACTTTCTGGAAGAAACTGGTGTGTTGCTGGTCCAGGCAGCTGTTTCCATCCAGGATGGCACAGTTAAGGCATCAGTGTATGGAGATGCCTGAAACCCCACTGGCACCTGCACAACACATACAGAATCTGTCCTTCCCCCTGCCACTTTTGGAGCATACCCTGTATTCATGCTAGGATTTTGGGGCAGCCACTTAGAAAGGAGACTTTTGATCAGTGAGCAAACCTAGCAGGTGAAAGCCAACCTTTTGTTAATCTTACCTGTAATGTTGATTGTTCCATTTACTTTCCAGGAAACCCTAAGCGATGTCATGTGTCTGTCAATGCAACAGGACAGCTGAAGACCCTTGGCTTGCACTTCAGGACTGTTACATGTGACATCGATGTCCTTAAAGTTTGGAGTGACATGCAGTGGAAAGACAGATATTGTTTCTGTGCCATTGTGTATCTCTGTGTGATATGGACCACTCCTTATGGACACACAGCTATAGGAACCTGTGAAGCAGAAACAACAGTTTTTGCTGAGTTTGCCTTTATTTTGGAATTAGGAACTACTTCCACAGCTGGTTTTCACATGTCCCTGCTCTGCAGTGGCTCTGCTACTTGCTGATCAATATGTAACCTCAGGTCACCTGCAGAACGCTTTCTGCAAACCCCTGGTGCCAAATGGATCTAGACTAGGATTCACTGTTGATGGGTACCTGAGATCTGTGTTCTCAGTCCAAAATACTTCAAATCTGGATGAGTAGGTGGTTTTGGGATCTGTATACTGCCCATAGTCCTTCTGGCAGCAGTATGTCATGGTAAAAAGATTCTTACAGAGAATAGGTGACAAGAGAGGTGCCCAGGGTGGACTCCACCAGAACTGGCCTCAGAGTGGAGGCTCTTAAGCTGCTCAGAAGGCACTGCCAAACAGAGCAGAGTATTTATCATAGAATCACAGAGTATGCTGAGTTGGAAGAGACCTGTCAGGGTCATTGAGCCTGACTCTTGGCCCTGCACAGGACACTCCAACAGTGACACCATGTGCCTGGGAGCTTTGTTCAAACACTTATTGAGCTCTCAGGCTTGGTGCTGTTACCACTGCCCATGGGAGCCTGCCCAACCACCCTCTGGGTGCAAAACTGTTCTCAGTTATCCAAAACCTCACCAGACTCAGCTTCATGCCACCTCCTTGAGTCCTGTCCTTGGTCACCAGGGAGAACAGATCTGTACCTGCCCCTCTGCTTCCCTTCATGAGGAAATTGAAGACCACAATGAGGTCTCCCCTCAGTCTCCTCAATGCTGAGCAGACCAAATGACCTCAGCTCCTTTTCATACAGCTTGCCCTTCAGGCCCTTCACCATCCTTGTGGCCTCCTTTGATCTCTGTCCAATAGCTTCATGCCTTTTTTGTATTTTGGTGTCCAAAACTGCCCCCAGGACTTGAAGTGAGGTCTCCCCAACCCAAAGCAGAGCAGGACAATCCCTTCTCTTGCGCGTCTGGCAATGCTGTGCCTGATGCCCCCTCAGGACATGGCTGTCCCTCCTGGCTGCAGGGCACTGCTGACTCACATTCAAGTTGCCACTGACCAGGACCCACAGGTCCCTTTCTCTTTATCAGCAACTCTCTCAGGCACAAGTCCCCTGATGCAGCCAGGCTTGCTTTTGAGATTGGCAATCAGAGGTCCACATTTCCCACATATTTTAAGTATGTGGATTTCCCTTCCTCACTGGGGTAGCCAAATGAGCAGACCACTTACATAGGAGTGGAAACACTCAGATTCAGGGCATCCTCAGTCTGAAGAATTTTGGATCCACTATTCCTACCTCACATACATGTGCCCAAATACCTGATCTCAGGCTACCCTTTTTGAAGTTGAATGCAGAATTCATGGTTCAAAGACATGAACTGAGTGGAAGCTTGAGCCCAAGCTCTGATAATACATAATAACTCCCCTAATAGATCCTCCCAGAAAAATGCTGCCAGTTTACCTGTTTCTGATTTTCAAAAATCCCTAAACATGCAAAACTGTAACTCTGAGCTCTGATTTAGTTAGGTCATGTGTGTGTAGGGGGCAAGGGCATTAAGGACAAATTCAACTACAGCCTCCAGCCACCACACCAAAAGGGTGGGAAGGCCTCACAGCCATGCAGTCACCACCATCTGCCTGGTAGGAAAATGAAGCCTGGCCCTTAGAACACCCAGACATGTACAATCACTTCAGTCAGTTCACATCTTCCTGGCAATGCCAGTCAATACTTAGATCACTAATGAAAACAACAGGAAAATTATGAAGGGCAGTGTAATTTTCATATTTCCTCTAGAAAATACAGCCACTGCATTCATATTTGCTTTTTATAGGACTAGCCACAATAAAGATTTACATCTGCTGTTTTAACAATGGAAAATCATACCAGAATCCTTCGTCGTAACGTTGGTAATTTTAAGAATTGATCTTGTGGATGCTGAAACTGTCTCTATGGAGTACCGGGAGCCAGCTGAGATGGTCTGGTCAAAGTGATACCAGGTCACATTGGAAAATGTTGAATTTATCTCACAGGTCAGTCTTACTGTGTCCCCTTCAAAAATGTTCGAGGGTTTCACGGTGAAGTTTGTCTGATCTGGGAAGACAGAGAGCAACATTCGGCATTACTGTCACTTCAGCTCACATCTTTATGGTGTCTTTCATCTTACAGGGGTCCCAGCTGCTTCACATCAGCTGCAGGTGCTTCACATCAGCTGCAGGGTACCACCTCTAATACAGGCCATAGGACTTTCCCCTCAATATATTCTTTTAGTATCTTTCTCAGCTAAAAATTCCAGAAGGTTTAATGCAGAGTTAGAAGAATTATTATCACCACCACCACTTTCTAATTAGATTAGCTGGGAGGAGAAGCAACCAGGTTGAAGTAATCCTCTGGGACAGACAATCTAGCACTTGGTGCACTGAGAGCAGAACACCTCCAGGGCACTTGATCAGCATCTGAGTTGTAACACACTGTCCAGCAGCAGCATGGAAAATGTGCCAAGGAAGCTAAGGGGAATGTGTTGTCATGTAAACTGCTAGAGTTTTATGTTTTGCTTTAAAGAGTAGGAAGTGCTGACAGCCGGACATTCTTAGAGCTGTCTCGGTTCTGAATTAAGGGTGTTCAGTCTTTCTCCCCTGGACGGACCACATCAGGGGTCATTTAGAATAATTTAGGCTGGAAAAGACCCCTGAAATAATCAAGTCCAACCAATAACTGGTCAGTGGAGTAGCTGGAAGTGTTTGGTTTTTCATGGGAGGTACTGGATGCATGGTCCTCTCATGAGGGTCCTAAGCTTTGGTGACACAAGATAAAATGAAAGAGCTAAGAAATAAATGTTTCTTGAAAGTCCAGTGCCAAATCATCAACGGTATAGGGCAGCTACATGATTCAGGCTAAAAATACTAAAGTAAAGGTTGAAGGAAAGCATTGAGAGCTTTAAACTTACTAGTGATTACTCTTGTGAAAGTGAATGGGTTCAGCTGGTACGATGAATCCAGAAACTGCGGTACAGCTCTGTTGGAATGTCCAACCTGAGTGAAGCTTGCTGCTCCTGTTCTTACTTCAAAGTTCACAAAAACACTTCCAGGGCTAAACAGATACAAGAATGACATGAGCACCAGAATTAGATATCCTTGTATATTAGTGCTTTTCTGTGTTGTGGTGACCCATCTTGCATGGATGGGAAGACCTCACAGGACTCCCTGGTGGAGACTCCTCTTGGGACTCAAAACTTGCTCTGTTATACTAGAAAGTTGTGCTACAGCTCTTCCCTGCAAAGCAACACCTTTATGTGACACCTTCCTTGTCTGATGTTTATTTCTAGTAAACTTTCCTTAGAAACCTAAAATGCAGCTGCATTTAAATATGTGTGGACAGCACCAATGTCTCCTTTATCCGAGGCTGTATCCAGAGTCAATGTACTATTCACCTTCCTCATGGCCTAGAAAATGATGTTAAGTTTATTTGCATTCTTTTCCCCTTTGGGTGGAGCTCAGTCTTTTCCATAAAAGGCTTTGCTCCAGATGGGGAATGATTGCCTTTCTTGGACTTTTGCACAGGGATGAATTCTACCCACAATACCATTTCCATGTTCATACTTGGGCTTTGCTTTGCAGTGATTATTCTGTTATTCAGTGTGTGCATGCTGGGAGTGGGTTCTAGGCAGAGTGAATGTAACCTTTGCTGACTTGTGTCTCCTTGAGACTGGACAGGGAGATTTGTGTCTCCCAGGAAAAAATGAAATTATTTACTTACCTAAAACCTGTTACTGTTGCTGATACAAAGCCTGGTAGACATCTGTAGCTGGCATTAAACTGTAAACAAAGACAGGTGAGATGGTATAAGTCCTCTGTGTATTACTGAAGTGTGCTTAAAATAGGAAACTCTCAATTCCTGATGTGAGTAAGGACATGTAACATATCTGACACAACAGGCCTGGTGCTCTCCTGCTGTCATGGAACACATTTCTGTTCATGGTTTCATTCCATGTGTACCCACATGGATTTAAGATAGGACCAATAATAGGATTTTTTTTTCATGTTTTATATACAAAAGATCCCTAAATACTTCCCTGTGTATTAAAATAAATGGGAATATTTTCATTGCCATCAATGGAGTCAGCTTTGCCCCACTTTGCAGCTCCCATTGCTGCACGCTTCCCAGCTCCCCACAGAGACACTGACCACCCAGGCACTTGGGGTAAACACCACATTACTTAGGGGGCTCTCAACCTTCAGAGATTGAAAAAATAAAGTCATTACTGCTTTTTCAAGGTCCATTTTGTATTTTTGGTATAACAGAGAGGAAGAATCCTTGAGATCATCCTGGAAGTTTGAGTCAAGTCTGACTGACATATTCATTACAATGGGCTCTCCCATACCACATGACTCTGTAAGGAAAGACAGAAAAATAAATGCAAAATGATAAAAAACAATGCTTATGAGGTGAAAAGCTGTCTAAAATCTGATGAGATTAAACTTTCTTGGCTCAGCGAAAGCTGAAAGTCCCAAAGAGGCATGGGAGTGATTCCAGGAGTTGGGGCTCCAAATGCTCCAAATATCTGCCAGTGTTTGGGTCAAGGTGGGTCCATATCACAAGGAGAAGAGCTTTAGACCATCTCTGCAGACTTTCCTCCACATTCACAGGCTGAGTGGTAGCCAGCTCAGTCCTGATGTACTTTTTCATCACCCCTTTCATCACTATTCTGACCTCTAAGCAGTGTGTGAGCTGCACTACAATGAAGTTCTGCCCTGTTCCTCCTCACCTTCAGTCTGGGGCTCACAGTAGGGTCCATAGAAAGGCATTTTCTGCATGTAGCCACAGGGCAGGGCTGGTTCCAGGCTCAGAGAAGGGCAGGGCATCACATCACTGCACACCTTGCTTGGCCAGGCATATCCATCTTCACAGAAACAGCAGCTGCTATTCTCACCACTGGGCAGGCAGACTGGAGTCAGACAGACAGAGAAATACCATGGAAATGGTAAACAGGGCATAGCTATTGCAAGATAAATATCTACCTTTCTTTGTTTTCATGAGAGGGATCTCAAAGTTTGCCGTTATTGTGAGATGATCTGACAGCTTTCAAATTTTACTCTACTAATTGTGAATTACCAACAAGAAATGGGAGCCAGACTGGCACAGGGAAAAGTCTGATCAATTGCTTTCAAGTAACTGAATGGAGATGTGAAGTCTGATCCTAAAAGTCTACCTGGCATACTGGCCAGGGTCCCATAATACTTTTCAGACGGAATGTTTTTATGTCACCAGAGCTGAAAGCAAGTGTACAAGCTTTTAGAGATTGTAAGAGCGAGATCATTGAGAGTCCCAGTGGCTAATGAGGTGTTGTGTTGTTCTGGTTGTTCTGTCCCCTCCTATGTGATAGAAGGTAGCATAATCACTAAGTGCTTTAAAGCACTAAAAAAAGACAAACCAATCAAAAAAACCAAACCAAAACAAAAACCAACCCAAAACCAAACCCACCAAAACAAAAAAATCAAACCAAACCAAACAAACAAAACCACCCCCCCCCCAAAAAAGGCAGAAAAGAGCACATCACTGTAACTTTTTCTACTCTTAATGTGTCATTGGCAAAGTAAGATATTAACAAATTCATTTTCACACATTACTTGTGAGCCTGAAGGCCTTTATAAGATGCATTTGCATGTTGCTTTGGAAACTGTTGAATACTTCCTTCTGCTGCTTTACGGCTCAGTGATAAGAAGGTATCAAATCTCCTCTGCTGTTGTAAATGCTTGGTGTGCTTGTATATGCTCTGCTGTACTACTTGGATGTGATGTTGCACGACCACAACTCGTGTAATAAAACCTGTCTTACCCTGTAGGAATAGGTGAAGTGAGCTCTATCTCATGCAGCCTTTCCCTGTCAGGGTCAGAGTACAGCCTCTTACAGCCATCTATGTTCCAGATACAGGAGGAGGGAAGTAACTGCTCTCACAGCTTCCTGAAACTTGAAAGTAACTCAGACTGCTTGTCAGCCAAGCTGGAGCAAAATCCTTTGGCTCAGGCTTCCTCTGGTTTTGTCCCTTCCTTAGGAAAAGCATTCAGAGCTATTCCTAATGCCAACATTATATAAAAAGGAGTGGTGAGAGACAGATAACAAATATGATGTTGTGTGCTACAGCTTCAGCCTTGCTGGGTCTTTCAGCAGGAGCACAGATGTTTCAGTTTTGCTGATTCTGAAGTATGATGGGTGGTAAAAGTGGGAGACCTCAAATACTGACAAAACCCCACATTATCTGGAATAAACAAATCAATAACCAACCCACCTGTTGTAATGCTGATGTTTGAAACTGTTGTTTGTACATTTGAAATATTAATTGGAAGATCAATGTTTTTAAAATAGGCTTTGATTTCCTCCAGATAAGATGAATCCTGCAGGCTTACTTCAATGTCAAAAGTATGCTCCGGAAAGGGGAGGTCAAGAATAAGCACTGAAAGAGAAATAGAATGAGACTGCAAAGATGTGTTTGAGGGTAATCACAAATTGATGGCCTCTAGTTTAGCATTTGGGGTCTTTGTTGCTATTTAATGGTTGCTTAGTGTGGCATTCTGCTTAGGAAATCTTCTTGCTTCCCACTCAGCAGATATTCTGCTTCTGTTCTATCTGCTCCTTGTCTGACAAAAGCCAGATTTCTCTGGTGTCAGAGCATAGGAAGCTGATACAAATGACATAATATATTCATAGAAGAGCTGTCTCATCCCTTCTCTCCTTAGAATCAGTAAGCTGATGGGTTGCCAACCACAGACTGAGCCATACAAGATTATCTTGTCTTTATCTCAGCCTGTGAGTTTCTCACTTTATCCTTCTGATTCTGTTCCCCATCACACTGAGGGAGAGTGAGCGAGGGGCACTGTGGTGCTTGGCTGTGGTTAAAGCACAACCACACCTTGTCCTTGATGCTCCCAGTTCAGTACATCAGGGGATGCTGTCCCTAGCAGAGATTTCACCCTGGGCCTACTGGAAACCTGCTCTGTTACCAAACATTTGTGTACGTACTGTTGCGCTTCTGCCTTTGCATCTCTGGGAAGAAGCTTTCTTGCCCTAGCGTGCTGTCAATCTGTGGGAAAAAAAAAAATAAAATGGTGAAGTTCCATGACAATAACAAAGTGAAACTTCAGCTGCTGTTGTTGGCAAAAGAAATTAGAGAAGAAACTACTGACATAGATAATTTTTTCCCACTAATCTTGGTCTCACATCTCCAACCTCCCACCCCATCTTCCTCTTTAAACAGAAAATTTCTATCATCCAAGCAGGGAAGGGTTAAGCACCAGCTAAGGGATGTACTGAGTTTGCAGATGCCTCTTTTCATATCTCTGCAAGCCAACTGTCCCAGTTCAGGAGGATTTTTGTGTCTGAGCCTCAAGACCTCCACGGGGCAGTCACAGAGCACTTAGTCCTGGGCCCGCCTTGTGAACTGCTTGGGAAACCTGGCCACTCAGCATTTGAATCCAGAAACTGGACTTTGATCACCTTTTGCTTTCCTCTGAAGCAGCGGAGCCAGCCTGAGCGGGAGAAGAAAGGAGACTGAAAAGCCTTGGCTCCAGCTCAGTTTCCAGGTCAGCTATTTTGGGGCCATCAGTAACACACAGCTGACCATGGCAGGGGTTAGCACCACTTCACTCTGGCTGGGTTTACACAGGCTGCAGCCAAGTCAGATTCAGACCATCTTATCTTTTTTTTAATTGTGCCCTAAAAATACATTGGCACCACTGTTAGCAAGAAAGGCTAAAGAACAAGCAAAGACACAGGCAGGAAATTTGCAGCTTTGCCAGATTCTTGGTTCCTACTGAAACCTTTATTTACAGAAAGGGTGAATAGCTTGGCAACTCTTGAGTCATCTCGTTACATAAAGGAACCATCTGGTGTGTGATTAGAGCTGGGTTTTGTATCACAGCTGTGCTAGGGTGAGGATCCCAAGGAGTGCTGGCACCTTTTGCATTGCTGGGATGTACCTTGGTTGGCTGCAGGAGTTACAGAAAGTGCCCTGTGACCCACGTCCTCCTCCAGGTTTGGCCTCAGTGGTTTCCTCTTTCAGTTATTCTCCCAAACAATCAAAGAGTATTGCTAGGTTGCTAAATACTTCACATATTTCACACCATTAAGTAATGACTCATCTGCAGGCTGTCCCATGATCAGTGGTGCTAAAAAAAGGTGTTGCTTTTTTTTCATGAAAACTCCTAAGTGCTGAGATGAAGACTCAGCTTGAAAAATCAGAACAAATTAGATAATTGGCCACTGTTAGACATCTGCTGAAGCACAGATGGGGCTGCTGCAAGCAGACATATCTTGTTTTGCCAAAGGAGGAGGTAGTGGTAGAAAGAGCTTAAGGAGTTCCCACCTTTCTCTTCACGTTTCCTTTCCTTTTTTTTTCAACTTTCTCAAAGAAGGAGGTTCTCCATTTGCTCACAATGGAGAAGATAAAAGAAGTATTGTCTGGTCTAATACTAATTGTGATGATCAAGAATTGGTGGATTTACCAGATTATATTTACTTCCATTTGGTTAGAACCTTGGTTTCTCTGTTCTTCTTTTGTCTTTTTTGTTGGGGAAAATTTGTCTTTTTTGTTAGGGAAAAATGTGCAGAAACTGTCTGGTAACAAACACAGGATGAAGCCCAAAATGGCTTTCCATAATTCACACTGTCAGTGAAACAGAAAGGATCTGTGAGGATTATTGAAAAAGTGGGAAACGAAAGTAAAATCTCAGTTCATGGGCAATATCTAAACACAAATCACCCAGGAGTGGAGTTTTGGTCATGCGCACTTGTCCTGCTGTTGAGACAGTCCTGTCGCCTACCTGCAAACATGTCACTTCTAGAAATATTTGGTTCCTCTCTCCTAGGATGGGTGAATTCCACCCAGGAGCAGTGCCCACATATATGTTATGTACACTCAGCTCCAGGGACAGTAATTGAAACCAAAGCCCCTTGCAGACCAACACAGTGAGAAACAAGATGTGTTTTGTTCAGTGCCTTCTGGAGAGACTTCAAACTGGGAAACATGAAGAGCCCAGTTTTGGATTTCTCCACCTCTTTTACACAGTCCAGGTTCAGATTTCGCCCCCCCCCCCCCCCCCCCCCCCAAATATTATTCTGACTTCTTCCAAGGTTTTGTGGGTGTAAAGGAGAACATCAGGCTGATACAAGCAGAGAGCCAATGAAAACCAGTGGGGATGGGGAAGGATACTCACTACATAGGACAATGGATAGAAGTTTGAGCTCTGTGGTATCTGGCAGCAGGCTGAGGCCAGCAGGAAGAGGCAGTGGAGACCTGTAGTGGTTGGGGATGGCATTTTGCCTGGTGACTTTGCTCTGCAGCCTGAAGTCAGCTGTACCTACTCAAAACAGGAGAAAGAAATTGTTTGAAGAAAGCAGAGTCCTGAGCAGATTCCTGTCAGGAACAAAGGAGTGCTGGAAATCTGCCTTGAGAAAAGTTGACTTTGGATCTTCAAATATCCCTCCTGGTGGTACTTGGGAAATGCACTGCCAGGAGATGAGGGAGCAATTAGGAATGTTGCTGCAAGCGAGGGCCCGCCCTCTTGCAGCAGAGAGAGCTCTGCTGCTGGCTGTATCCCACTGGAAAGGGTTGTAGCATCACCATGGGCTCAGGTACAGATATCTGTGTGTCTGTTACCCCTTGGCTAGCAATGGACACAATAAAGAGTGGCATCTCCTGGAAATAATCTGTGTTATCTTGAGGTTTTAGCAAACTTCTCCATTAATTGCACTGAAGTTAACAAATAAGTAAACTAGAATCTAAGGACCATGTCACACAAGAATATAATGTGGTGTCTGAAATCACACACTCACATATCCACACCCCAATAACATTTTCTACCTCATTAACTCCTGAGCTAATTTAATCACACAGCAGACTGGATGATGAAACATAAAGGGAGAGGTAAAACATTCATGGGCCTTTATAACAAGAGCTGACACATTTATGCAACCAAGGGGAATAGAGAAAGGGAGGTGAAGAATACATAAAAGACAAATATTTTGCTATGAATATGCACTTTCTGGTTATTCCAAACAAAGCATCTTCTTAGTTCCAGAATCAGCAGCTAGTGGAGAGCTAAAGAAAAAAAGGCAGAACCCAAGAGGATTGTGAAAATCATTTTAAGCACTGAGGAAAGACTCTAAGCACAGTACTGGATAGAGCCTAAGTGAATAACATCAGCCTGATTAGAATCATGAACTCTTGTAAAATTACAATCTTTTCACATTGAAAAGGCTGTTCATCCAAACTCAAGTTTTGCAAGGCAGTGAATCACTAGGGGAAAACAGAAAAATCAGCACCTCCTGAGATCAGTGGCTGCCTATTGCAGCCATTATTTATCAGAACTGAGGCTCCCAGGCAGGCTGGGGCTTTGCTGGCACTTTGCTGCTCAGATGAGTCCATGACAGAAAACAACAATATGAACATGATCTGTGGTCTCACCTCGTGAATTGTAAGAGGATGGCAAGGAGTTTATAGCCAAGCATGTACTTGATATCACCAAGGTGGGTGCCCAGAGGGGATTTGTGACTTTTCTCACCAGCTATGATTCTTAGAGAGATCCATCTGGAGTGGGACTCCACCTGGATACTGACCTGGTTAAAAGATAGGAGGCAAAAGTAGGGATAAATTATTTTCTTTTCCAATACAGAGATGTTATCGCCAGAGTTCTGCAGGAGTGAGATGTAAGCCTGTACCTTGCTCTCTGTTCTCAAGTGATGTGGAAAAGGCAGTGGTCAGTGATGCAACACCATGGAAAATTTTACTTGGTTGAGACTAGCAAAAGCAAAGTCTGCCTGTGAAGATCTGCATTGGGGTCACAGAAGACTGAGTGACTTGATAATGAAATTCAGAATTAATAAGTGTAAGGTAAAAAGAAATTATCATGGCAGTCTGTATTCTGTGATGGACTCTGAACTGACAATTACTACTCAGAAATGGGATTTGAAGGAAATGTCAACTGAATTCTGAGATGCAATTAAAGAAGGAAAATTAATTTTAAGATATTTTAGGATATTAATGGAGGGGAAAAACCAAAACCAAAACAAAAACCCCAAAGGCTCCAAACCAACATAAACAAAACAAAACCAAAACAAGAGTAA
The DNA here is from genome assembly GCF_028551555.1 of Melozone crissalis. Taxonomy (NCBI): domain Eukaryota; kingdom Metazoa; phylum Chordata; class Aves; order Passeriformes; family Passerellidae; genus Melozone; species Melozone crissalis. Next base: position 52,433,776 of record NW_026535805.1, read on the forward strand.
ATAAAAACAAAATAAAATAAATAAACAAAGAAAAAACTCCTCTTTTATCTAGACATCTGAGCTAACACAGTATAGCTGCTCTTATATTCCTATACAGGAATAACCAGAAAGGGCATCACAGTGACTCAGAGTATCTTCCTCCCCCACTCCAAAATCAATTAAAATAAAAGTGTGTTACAGGCTTTTTTTAATCCAATCAATGAATGGCTAACAGAATTGGGGGAAAAAATGTGGAGAATTTTTTTCAGTTTCCTGGTCATGTCTGTCACTATATCCAGAATTCTATAAAAGACACTATTTTGAGACTATTTTCCTATTTTGAAGACATCATCCACTTGTAACAAACTGAAGATTTCCGTGGATCTGGTGATCCCAAGATCACAATTGATTAAAGTGGATCATGAGGGAAACATTATAAGCTGTGACATAAGTTCCTGAGATAGTGACATGACTTAATAATTGAAGCACTAACTAAACAAAGGTCTCTGGTAGCTTTGTATACTCAGCATATTCTCACAACATATGGTAAAAGAACATAATCTGCACAAAGAGTTTGTTTTACACTGGTAACAGGTTAATGAAACAGATAATAGAAGGGCAAAAGGGTCATTAAACAAAATTTATGATGAGAGTAAACACCATCTGGCAGAGTTTTGCATCTATCTTTTGCCCTGCTCGCCAACTTGCCTTCATATTCAAATGTTGTGGGTCAGCCTCTATTTCCAAACACATCTTCTGTGTGACTTTATGCAGCTGACAGCAAACACCCTGTTAATTGTACATGTAAGACACCATATAGAGGACAACTCATGTAAATCAGACCTGAGCTGCTACTCAGGCTTTGGTAGCTATTTAAAGCTCCAAAACATTCCAAGCCAATATCTAGAAAGCCAGAAAACCAACAAACAAGTTGAAAATGGGGAAAAGTATTAAATGTTCTTCTCAAGCAATGTGGCTGCTCCCTTTGTTTATTTAATTTCTCAGTGAATAAAGCATTGGTGTTAAACTTTTAGTGAGCAAATTCTCAAGTATCTGTCTGCCTTCAGTGGGCAAAGCACACATTCCTCATTTCTCATACAAACTGTCTCCTGGGAAACAATAAGTATCTTCAACTTATAAAGACCTAGAGAGCTAAAGATGTCCAGACTTGCTACAAAATGCTCATTCTCCACAGCACTCAGGCTGGAAAATATTGTTTCAAGTTAATGCTAAAATGCAGAGGATTCCTAGAGGTAAATAGCAAGGTCTCATTTTAACCCAGGACATAAGGGAGATACATGACCTTCTTATTAATTTTTCTCTAAACTTCTCTTTTTCATGAATGCTGTAAAATAATTACACCTTCTCTTGAAAATCCACCCAGCACAAGAGTCACCATCACACATTTTAGAAAATAAAGACAACACCCAGAGATTTAGTATCATTTACCTTCTCAGGCGGTTCAAAGAGAAGATCTTCTGATTAGATTCATCTTAAACATCATCTGCTTTCTACCATAGCTCAGCATGCTCTCTCAAAGGGATATTAAACCACAGGAACTTTCATAATTAGTTGAACAAGTTATTGCGGCCCAGAAAAGAAGTTGCCTCTAGAGCCTGCACTCAAATTTCAAAAGTGAGACTGAGTAGATATGCCACTGCAGAAAACCCACAAGGCATTTTAAGAGGAGATATTTCCTGATACCATTCATCAGATTGTACTCATTATTTCCCCCTGCACTGATCTGAATCCCTCAGTGTCTTATCTGCAGGTTAGTGGACTAACTTGTTCCCCTGCTGTTACTCACCTTTGTTCTAACAGAAGAGGGTGTTGAGAACTGAAAGCAGCAAAATCATGTTTTGTAGCTATGGCAAAGTGTCTGTGGGCTATGACTTAAACTATAAAGGAGGAAATCCCTAAAATTTTCCTACCTGAGCTGGCAGCCTGCTTGCTGGGCCTGGAAGGCTCTGTGGAGACACATTTATGCCCTTGGAGAAGCTGCTCAGAGATGCAGACCTGTGGCTCTGATGGCTATGGGAATTCCCAGAAATCAGGGGAAATTCTGATGTGTTATGTATGTTCCTACACTGAACAATATCTGGAGCCAAGAACACACAAACAGGGGACATCTGTCCAAGTAACAGTGGAACCCTTGTCCCTACAGTGTTTGATAACAGTTGGTTTATCAATGGAATTTGTTTCCACAGCAGTGTGTGAGGCAGTGACTGACTGAGCTCTGTGGAAATCCCTGGGATTAAGTTCATGTTGTGTTTATTTTTTAAACACTGATTAATTTAGGAGTCAGGTCTTTTTCCTTTTCTGCAAACCTGCTCACCTGCTGTTCCCTGCAAGGTGGTGAGTCAGACCTCAGCCTTTTGCAGCAGTTTTAAGGTGATTAAATTGACATGACTGATGCCCTGGTTACCCTTACAGCATGTCTTTGTCTTCACTGTTGTGGTGCCATCGCTCTGATTTATTGCCCACTCAAGCTGGTTCAGGAATCTGAAGAAGTAGAAGTCCAAGGCTACATCTACAGCACTTAATGCCACCACCTCTCTCTCTGTAGATTGGTTTTATTGATTGCCTTGGCCTTCCAGATTCTTACTCAGTTTAACTCCCTGTCCCTGCAGAAAACTAAAGCAGCAATAAGGTGTCCAGCTCACTTTCATCTGACTCTGCTCAGCTTAGAGAAGGTCTCAGTTAGTGTCAGAGCCAGGGCTGGCAGACAGGACAGGAGGGTAAGGACAAGGAGGACCTCTTCCTTTCTGCCCTGGCAAGCTGCTCAACACGAGTTCATGCTCTATCCCTAGCGAAAAAGCTGATCATTTTCTCCCAAAGGTGTTCCCTTGGCTGACTGCTGGTAGGTTTGAATGATCAGCAATGCCAGTGCAGAGGCTGAGATGAAGAGGCTGAAGAATTGGCTTAGGCTGAGTCACCTGTGCCTGTGGTGGAGTCACACCTTCCACGTTGCCAGGCCTTGACTGGAAAACTGGTCTGTGTTAAACCTGCTTTCCCCAAGCTTTTGTGTTTTGGTTTGGTTTTTTTTTGGTTTTTTTTGGTTTTTTTTGTTTTTTGTTTTTGTTTTTTTAAGGAGTTGTTTATTAAATTTTTTTTGTGGTTTCATTTGTGATTTGTTTTTTTTAATTGCTGTTGTTTTTGGTTTTTTCCCAAAAATTTTAAGAAAGGGCATCTTGGGGGTGTGAGAATGGGAAAGAATGTCAGCAAGGCTTTCTTAAAAGAGGGTTTCTGCTCAAGGCTTATCATCAAGCTGCAGCCTAAAGGTATGAGAAATCTTGGTTTACTTTGCAGGAGAATGTGAAAATTATACAATGTCAGAGGATTAGGTATGTAATCAACTTGGTATGTGAGCACAGGGGATGTCCTGATCGTCCTGATGTTTTTTCCTGTCCTCATTCATCACGTACTGTCATGTCACCAGAAACTGTGAACTTCCTGGATTCTAAACTCTCAACCCCACAACATTTTTATTTAAACATTTGAGTCTGCAATTAACCTTCACAGGCTCAAGAAAGCAAGAGGTGTGCTAGAGGACACTTGCTCTGAATCAGAAGTGCTCATCCAAACCAGGGCAGAGCTACAGGGACCCTGTAATTCACTGGAAATGTGCTGTTGCAAAAGCATGTGAACACATTTCATCTGTCACGAAAGACAGGCCAGGGTAATGTTCCCACACAGCTGCACCCTGGGAGATACTGTTCAAAGAGAAAGCAAATGTGGAAACAACTTAGAAATGAAGCTGTTGCAGCTCTCTTGACTCACCCTTCCTCATTCCAGTCCTGGACATTCACACTTCAGTCTCATGTCTAGAAATTAATCTCAGCAATTTGTGTAATCAAACCTCACTGTCAACTGTATCCGAATGCAGAAAAAAGATGCCAGAAACTCTCAGAATCTCAGAAACTGGATGCAACACTGCAGATTCTTACACCATCTCATATTATTGAGTCTGAATTTTGTGTGTTCAGACACCCAAAGCTGTGTTTTCAACATGTGAGGACAGAGTGAATGCCAAGCATAGTGGAGCTAATAGGTAGTTTATTTTGAGATAACAGTTTTTGGGGTGAATCTGACAATGCCTGGGGCGTCATTTATTATCTCTATCTGTTTTAGATAGTTTTGCTCATCTCAGTCTTGCAGAAATTATTCTGAAGGGAGTCCTAAGAAGCTGCTATCTAAATTCACTCACTGTAACAATGTTGAAATATCTTCTTTTTTTTTCTTTTTTCCATTTTTTTAGCAAATATTTTTAATTGGAGACCTGGGAGGTAACAAAAGTGCACTGTGTGATGCTGTTGATATTTTGGCTGGAGCCCTGTGTCCGGATATGGCTGTATTGGAGAGCATCCAAAGGAGAGCTAGGACAAGAGCATTGTATAACCTCAATGACAAGAGCCATAATCTCGTGAACAGGCTGAAGGTTGTTCAGATTAGATAGGACAAGACTCAGGTATGGACACAATAACAGTTTGTCCCTTGAAAAAGGACTGACATGGATGTTCACAGCGACAGCTGGCTGAAGTCACACAGTCTGAAGCAAAAATAAATATGCTGGCAATTATGGAAAATATGTAATTATAACATTTAGAAGCACAAAATTAGGCTACCAGGGTGGCTGCAAAGTTTCCTTCAGCAGAGGTTTTTAAGAACAGGCTATACAATTGCTGACATGGAGGAGAGGCTTTGATTCTGCTTCCATGTGGGTTTGTGACAGTGCGGTGATGGGTAGAATTTTTGCTGATCTCTTCTCATTACCTGTGCATCTATACACATCAATTTGTGCAATGAATTAATTCAAAGAGATCCAGAGATGTGCAAGAGCACAGATCTGTGTTCTCAGTGCTGTGCTTGGACTGACCAGGGCAATGATTGTTCCCCTGTGCTTGGCACTGGTGAAACATTAAAAATCTTGTGTTCTGTTTGGGGTCCTTCATGACAGGAAGGCCACTGAGGTGCTGGAGTGTGTCCAGAGAAGGAAAACAGAGATGGAGAAGGGTCTGGAGCACAAGTATGGTGAGGAGCAGCTGAGGGAGCTGAGGGAGCTCAGCCTGGAGAAAAGGAGGCTCAGGGGGGACCTTCTCACCCTCTACAACTCCCTGACAGGAAGGTGAAACCTGGTGGAGGTCGGGCTCTGCTCCCGAGTAACACACAACAGGACAAGAGGAAATGGCCTCAAATTGCTCCAGGGGAGGTTTAGATTGGACATTTAGAAAAAGTTATTCAAGGAAGGGGTGGTCAAGCAGTGGAGCAGGCTGCCCGGGGCAGTGTTGAAGTCAGCATCCCTGGACGTATTTAAAAGATGTGCCCATGCGGACTTGAGGGACATGTTCTAGTGGTGGATTAGCAGTGTTGGCTTAATGGTTGGACTCATGACCTGAAGTTCTTTTCCAATCTGTTATTCTACCTTATCCAGGTTTAGGCATTCCTTTCTTGACCTTTGCAGCACAATATTCTCACAGGTTTAAGCAGAGAGGAGGTAAACTGTACCTACAGCCTTATCAAGGGTTTCCCCAAAACAATATTTCCAGAGGAGGGCTATGATTCACACCTTTTTCTACATCAGCTCCCACCAGCTCACATTTTCCATCCTTGTTTGTGCCGTATTTATCTTTCCTTTTGAGCTATGATTATGACTTTAGATTCCTCTATTCCTCTGTCAGCCTTCCCGTGAATTGTTGATGACCTTTTTACATAGCCAAATAATCTACATGGAAAATGAAAATAATTTAGACCCAGCTATCTGAGGATCAGGCTCAAATCATACCACAACCATGCAGGACTTCCTGCAAGGAGAGAACAACTCTCTAGGACTCATGTTTGCAGGGCACAGAAGCTGAAATAGCAACCATTTACTGTATGACTGGGAGCACGGAGAACACTGCCCAGCTGAATGTCCAAATTATCACATTCTCCGGGCATTTCTAATACTCTTAGAGCAGCCAAAAGAAGTTTCTGTGAGCATTTTTAACACATTCTGGACAGTGCCAGCCAGCCCTGCAATGTTTTCATAGCCCTTCTGGCACAGTTCACAGCTGGACTTACTGCTTGTCACTGGAGAACAGCAATCTGCCAGATCAGTGAGGGCATTCTTGCATGAATAAGCATCAACTGCCACAGTCACCGGCTGAGCATTATCTCAGGGAAGGGGGAAGGTGAGAAACAGCTTGGCACATTTGGAGAGGCCTGAACACTGCCCTGGTTGCTGACCAGTGTACAGCTGACCCCTCTGGGAAGATACCACACCAAGGCTGGACCTTTGGCCAGCCTCTCCCATGGGGCCGGGTGACAATACATCTGCACTTACAGCCACATCACTGTGTTAGGACAGAAAGGGCATCTTTGGCAGGGTGGTGATGTCCGCAGAATTCTTGGGGATGGTCCTGCGCACAGCCAGGAGCTGGGCTCAATGATCCTTGTGAGTCCCTTCCAACTCAGCTTCTACTGTGATTCTGGGATAGCTCATGGCTTTTGTGGCCTTGGCAGTGTAGCATGATACAGACACCTGGGTTCTACCAGAACCAGAAATAACATGCTGTTGGCATTCTGTATAATCCCTTGCAGCAGGGCTGCCTCTATAGACATTCTCTCAGGCCTGGGGCTCCTTACTTGGGTTCCTTTGCTCAGGTAACCTCTGTTCACTCAGAGGGACCTGGCCTATTCCACCTTATCCTTCTGTCTGACTCACCAGCTCTGTCTCTTACAGGCAGACATATTTGTAAGCTTTCTTATCCTGCCTGTCATGTCTTTTTTCTAGAATCTTTCTGACAACATTTCTCATTTGATGTTAGACTTAAGAAAAAGAAGATTTCCTGGTTCTGGATTCATCTCAAGCACAATATCCAGCTCCTAAGCTCCCCAATACAAGACAGACACACTGAAGTGAGCCCAGCAAAGGGCCATGAAGGTGATTAAGAAGTTGGACCATCTGTCATACCAGGAGAGGCTGAGAGAGCTGCTTAGCCTGGAAAAGGAAAGGCACAGGGGGATCTTGTCAATGTCTAAAAATCATGGGATCTAAAGATACACCCACCCTGGATTGGCTTCTCTGGTAAGGGGTTATAAATGCAGAAGTGGAAACAAGCAGTTCTGTTTTAGAGTTATGCTTCCCCATGCAGCCATCCCACATAAAAGTATTTTTTTTCCTGTTGACTGTAACCTTTCTACATGCTGTGTCTGGGAAAGCTGCCCCTCTTGTACCAAAATGGAGATGAATACACCTTTGGCATCATGAGGAAGAAGAAAACAAATAACCTTGCAGGCACAACATATCTTCAACCAGCAGTTCTTTGTGAGGTGGGTATTAGTCCACAGCCTCAGTTCTTGGCCCTCTCCTCTGGCTGTGAGACATGTCCTGGGTCACTGAGGCCAAGAGCTCCCTGTGTGGTCAGGCAGACATATTCTGCTGTAAAGCCTCATTGTAAAAGCCCTCAACTCTGTGCTTTTTACTCCTTTGTCCACACTGAGAGACCATTCTCCCCCCTTTCTAATGGGCTCTGTTAGCTTAATGTCCTGAACAGATTTGCCCTTGGTTGGATCCAAGGATTGTCTAGCCCAGTTGGTTCTTATCCAACAAGGACTATAGCGGAGGCCCCTGGGAAGAGTTTTACAAAAATGAAGTAAGTTTGCAGCAGCTCATCTTCAGAATGTTATTTTCACTTCTGGCTATCAGAGCTACAGGGATTTCTGGAGGCAAAGGCAGGTCATTGGTGTTTAACAGTTCTAATGGCCTATTAAAATCAATGAAGTAAATTACAGGAAAATCTATGAGAGTGTGCAGAATACATAATTTGCAGGAGCAAGGAGGTCTGAATTCCTTTGCTTGCTTTGAATCTAACACTCATTAGGGTCAAGTTTGATCCTTAATTGTCAAACTAGATAGCACAAATTTTTCCATGGCCTCTTACCCCATATGTCACTTTTACATTCCCCATCAGTTGTTAAGGATGAAGAGTCCTATGTCATTTAGCACAGCAGCCCTCCTGCCTCTTTGGTACCTGCTCTATATCTTTCCACTTTGGCTGGATTTTTTTTTGTGTAACATAGTTAAGCTAAGTCGCCCCGATGCCAGAATTTTCCTGTGGCTTGAACAACTCTGCCTCCCTTAGGTATTTTGGATGAGGCCTATGGTGCTGTGAGATCTGTGGAGGTGAAGGATGCCTGGAGAGAGGAACCAGGAGCTGCTACAGGTTAGAAGGTGTAAAGGGGGAGATCTGCTGCTGGCACAGGCACAGTTTGGCGCAGTTTGGCTCTATGGCTGCCCAGTAGCCTGTAGCAGCTGAACCTTGGTTACCATTTGCAAACAACTATGGAATGTTTTCCCAGAGTCTTGAGCTCTGGGGCTAAAGCCTTGTTTTCAGTGCCTATCCAGTTTGTTATTCCTCAGCCACAACAGAAGAGCTTTCCTTTCTCTGCATAAAGCATGACCTTTGGGTAGTGCGTAATAAGTTGGATGATCAGACAATGTTTGTTTCAGACAGAAAACATACAATGCCTTTAAGAAACACACACCCAGGCACAACAATATTTCATGGGAGAGTTGGCTGAAAGGGAAAGGGGGGACAAGGGAAGTTGCACTGACCTTAGATAACACATCTGAATGAGAACAAAAATAAAATAAACAGAAATTAATCAAGGACACAAAACTGAACTGCTTGGTGATAAGGATTCAAACAGGCAATAAACAAGCTGTGCATGCTTTCTTTGTGATATTTGTGGAGCTGTGTTATTCCAGCTCTGTGCCTAGCATAGTGCAGGGGGCTGAGTTTGATGGGATGCTCAAGGATCTCTCAGACATGAGCAGAGGTTTTGTTTTCTTCGGGAATAGAGGGGTAATTCTTATTTTTGTTGGTTTTGTGCAAATAGATGTCATGGCACTCATAAGTAGAGGTATGAATGTCCCCCATGCCACATGGCATGTTAATATGCCAGACTGAAAACAGTGATAGCTGCAACCAAAGTGAAATGGCATTTAAATCAGCACTTTACTGGAAAAAGAAAGCCCTGCCTAATTCTTGCCTTCTTCCTGGCAGTTCTTTCTCACCTCTGCTTGGGTTTTTCTCTACTCCTGCTAAGTCCTCCTCCATGACCTTCATGTTGGACTTTTGTAGAGAAGGAACAAAGAAAAAAAGAAAAAAAATTCTAGCCAATTAATTCCACACTCCTATTTCAGCCCTTTGTTGCAGCTGGGTACCGCATGTTTGGAAAGGCTGTGGAAAAGCACACACTAGTTCATCTCTGATGACTGGGATGGTAGAAGGGATGTACCCATGAACCTTGTCTTCTCCTTGCGCTTTTTGGAGCATCTGCAGTGGGGTGCAGGCCTAATTCACAGTGAGAAGTAACACCACAAGATATTTGAAGCTCAGCACTGTGGGAGTACTGGGGAAGGAGGAACTTGCCACGTACTCCCATATCAATGTAGTGACGAGTGAGGTCTCACAATATCCGTTGCACTGGAATTTCCATGGGCTGCAATGAGTTTTGGATTGGGTCCCTGAGTCAGGCCAGACATGGGTTACTTCTATAGACTAAAGTACTAGAAAGTCTGATGACTGCATGCTTCCTGCTCATTTCATTTTATTAACCTCTTGATTTTTTTCCTGTTATTACTGCAGCTGGCTGTGTAGGAAGCTCCTGTAAGTTGTGTAGGTGTCAGCCTTTTGGAGTTTGTACAATCGCGCTCTGGACAGAAGGTGTTTCCTGTCTGAGGGCCTGGCTTGTCACACCTAGCAACAAAAAGATGGAAGTACAGAATAGTACCCACCTTTTGCACATAGAATCATATAAATGGAAGGAAATCCCTCAAACCAGTGAAGGCAGGTCTCTGTTGTCCATATCTCTTAATTGTCTTCTCTTATTATGAAGCCTGAGAGAAAAATATAATTGTTTCTATTTTGTTCCTCTGATTTAATTTGCAGCCTTACTATTTTTGTACTGATCTGTCTTTCAGAGCACAGGAGAACTCAGAAAGGCAAAAAAATGCTACTATTTAACTTCTTGGAAGGCTGCACCTGTCTATAATATTTTCAAATTTTTCTCAGTCTGAAGATAAGCACGTCTAAAGTCTATTATTCATTAAAGTCTTCTGAACACTAGTAAAACAAACAAGTCACATATGTGTTGATGATACTGTGGCTTGATCTCATACCTGATGCCAAGGATAAAGATGCTTCTCTTCAGACTGAGACCAGGGATGATCCAGGCTTGTGAACCCCTGTGAACCCCTGTGGTGCTTGTTGGGTTTACATGGCATAAAACCACAGCATTGCAAAGACAAGTTAAACCTGATGGCAGGTTTGACCATGAGATACAGCACCAAGGAATGGCATTTCTCCAGCCACAGGGTGCCTTTGGAGAGCCTAAACAAGCACCTGACATGAGATTTAGGGCCTGAGTAGATGAGCTGCTGAGGTCTCTTTCTGCCTTTCTTTAGGAGGCCTAGTCCATAGTTACCATGTTCCATGTCTCAGACAGTGCTAATGCCAAGATTCACAGGAATCCTTCAAAGAACATCATGGGCCAGGGGTTGTTCCCAGTCAGCAGGACAGCCTGGGCTCCTTGTTTAGGGAGAAAAGGAGAGTTCAGGCCTGTGGAGGAGAGCCATGCCCTGATGATGGCCTCTGGGTTAACACGCCCTGCCCTGCTGCTGTGACACTGTTTCTCCTAATTCTAGCATGGCCTAAAATAAAATGCTCATTTCAAGAACAGGAAGGTTCTCCAGTTCTCTTCCAGCTCCCCCATCCCCCAGCTCAATGGGATGAAGTTGGTGCTGAACTTCGGTTGCATCTCCCACAAGAAATTTTCTGAGGCCTTTGTGCTTCTCTCTGCTGACTCTACAGGCAATCTAGGCCTTGCTTCAGTAGGAACGTCCTCTGCTTCAACATCCTCAAAAGCACCTGGACTTACATTAGGGACAAAGAAAGCTTCCATTAACTGCTGTCAGATTGAAAGTTTAGTACTATGATGCTGGAGCAGTGCTGGAAGAACCATTGCAAGGCTGTTCAGAAACAAGGCGTTCAGGAAAAGAGCAGGCAGCTTTTAAAGCAGATTTTCAACAGCAACATAGAACACCTCCCCTAAAAGGACAGGCTGAGAGATCTGGGGCTGTTCAGCCTCGAGAAGAGAAGGCTCCAGGGACGTCTTTGAGCTCCTTCCAGTACCTAAAGGGCCTACAAAAGGGCTGCAGTGACAGAACAAGGTGGGGATGGCTTTAAACTAAGAGAGGACAGGTTTAGATTAATTATTAGGAAGAAACTCTTCCCTGTGAGTGTGATGAGGCACTGGCACAGGTTGCCTAGAGAAACTGTGTCTGCCCAATCCCTGGAAGTGTCCAAGGCCAGGCTGGATGGGGCTTGGAGCAACCTAGGTTGCTAGTGGAAGGTGTCACTGCCCATGGAAAGGGCTGGAATGAGATGAGCTTTAACATCCTTTCCAACTCAAAGCATTCTGTGAGTCTATGATTTTACATGCAGTGTGTCCTAACTGCAATAAGGGACAGTGTTTATGAACAGCAGTTGAACCTTTTAAGCCACAGACTTGAAACAGGATGGATAACAGGAGGAAGGAAGGAAGGAAGGAAGTGCCATCAGTCCTGTTTAATTGCCACAGACACTTGAAGCATGCACAGGCTCATCCGGGACCTCAGGCCTAGGGTTAGGCAACCCAAATTTTAGGGACAATGTGTGGGAATTTAAAGAATTTCTCTCTCAAAAAGGCACAGTGAAACAATTTCAGGAGCAAGGGGCATTCTGTGAGTAGCCTGTCATAAGGCACGTAGGGACGTCTTTGGAATGAAGATGGCTTTCACACACTCAGTTTAATGGTCACGGAGGGCCAAGCCTGTGCTCACAGGATTGAGCCAAAGCAGGAACTCTAGTAGAGCTTTTCCTCTGAGCATGAACAATTGGGGGAAGCTCTGTCGTTTTGAGGAATTTCCGAAGACAGTAAATTACATACTCGATCACAGCTCTATTATGTTTTGAGGGAAGGCATTTGGAAATTAATATTTCATATTAAGTTTTAAATAGGGCATGCATACAGCTCTGCTGCTCACAAGCACCCTCAAACCTGGCTGCCATAGCATTCTCCATGCTGGTGAGGTGAGTTTAAGCAGACCCTGAGTTGGCAGCAGCCAACCTTGTAAGCAGGCTCTGGCTATCGGTGTGCCTCAGTTCTCTGCTGCCAAACAAAGATGATATTTGCTATCTCTGCTTCACAAGGTGCTTAGAGAGACCCTGGGACAGGAAAAACCCAGCAGTGACTGCACTATGATCTGATAAAGCAAAACATGTGGAAGTACCTAGAAGGCAAATGAGATGTGGCTCCCTTTTCATCCAGAATGAAGGAATTCAATGCCAGGCAAAAGATATTAGATGACCTTTGAGGTCTTCCTGAAACAAGTATTACTTTGTGTAAATCAGCCAAGGGAGATGACACAAGGGAATTCAAAGGTTCTTTTCCTGAGCTGGGAACAACTTCTGTTTATTCAAAAGTGCCCCATTGGAAGGTGTCTGAAGGGTGGGCTAGATATCCTGTTGTTGTGGACTAAACAGGAACCTCCTCTGCCAGAATCCTGGTCTGTCTAAACACCCACACAGGCACTCGTTTACTGCCCATCTGTCAGAGGGATGGAGGAGAGAATAAGATGAGAAAAAGTACAAAAACTAGTGGATTGAGATAAATATAGGTTAATAGGAAAGAAAGAGGAAAGAAAAAGAAAACTGATGTGAAGGCAATCCTTCACTACGTCCCACAAGCAGATGTATATCCAGAAAATGTCCAAGCAATGGCAGGTTTGGAAGACAACCTTGACTTCCACCACTACTTTTTTGTTGCTGAACATGATGTTATATGGTTTGAAACATCCTTTTTGTGAATTCAAGTCAGCTTTCCCTGTTGTAATCCCTCCCAGCCCTCATGCCACTCACTACAGAGTCAGTGGGAAGAAAGGGAAAGCCTTGGTGCTCTGCAAGCACTGCTCAGCCATAGCCAAAACATTGGTATGGTGTCAACATTGTTTCAGCCACAAATCCAAGCAAAGCACCTTATGAGGAAAGTCCCATCACACCCATCTTGTTTGGATTGCTCAGATGGGAATTATGATGGAGAGGGGAGGGTTTTGGGGCAGAATTCATTGCAGGCTTCAACAGGAATAAACTGAAGTTTGTAGAAAAGATATAAAGTGTGTGTAGACATGGTGGATTAAGGCTACAACATCCATGTCATGTCATGGGATGGCTGTGAAAGGGAAACTTCTTCCAGCCACCATCAACAGCAGATAAGCACTTGGAATAGGCTGCAAATGTAGCCAAAAACTCCTTAACAAAGTCCACTGGTGCAACATTAAAACATGCAAATATAGCAGTGTAATTACTAGACAATCTGCTACAGTGAATTATCTGCTCTGCAGGTGCTAATATTTTCTAAAAAAAACCCAGCTGAACAAACAAGGAATCAAAACATTTGTTCATCAGAGAGAAACAAGCCATTGCAAATATTTTGCTATCTCTTTCTCATTTTACCTGTTCCTGCACACCCACCTTGTGTATTCCACCTCATCCACATTCTTAATACAACCAGTTCAGGGCCACTATCACAGCCCCACAGTTCCTGCCCTCACCCAGTGCTGGCTCAGTGCTCTCAGGATGCTGCCCAGCATAGATAAGGGGTAGAGCTGCTGTTCCTTACCAGCAGGGCAGGTGCAGGATCAGATTAACCCATGGGTGGCAACTGCCCCCAGGCAGGCTGAGCCACATGCAGGATCATTTGAGAAATAAACTCTATATAAACATGCAATGGGGGTGGATCTGCTCATGAATGTCAATTGAACCCCTTTCGAAGATCACAGTCCTGAGAAACTCTTTCATGGAAAACTGGAAATGGTTTTCTGCAAGAAGTTTGGTTTTACTGTAGATTCATCCCATTTGATCTTGAAAATCCATGATTCTTGCTCAAGGCTGAGATTAATTCCAGCAGCAAACCATTTCAGTTTCAAGTGCAATAAAACCCCAGAATAATGGCATCTCTGTGGATGATGAAATTCACTTCCATGCTTATCTGCTGGGAAACTGTGAATCACAGCCCTGAGCAGTAGCAGCAGCAGGTAGATTTCTTGGTCAAGATGAATGGGTTAAAAAAAGGAACTCTAGTAAAGGCTGCACTGGTCTTTTGTGTTATAACAATGAGAGGAAGCTCTGCCTAGTTTGAGGAATTTCCCACGTCTCCAATTCAGATGCTGGAGAACTTCTTTATTAAGCCTGCCTAAGAGGTGTTAAAAAAATAAAAATAACCAAGATCAGGACAAAGATATCTTCCCAGTGCCTACGCATGTTCTCTGTGTTTGCTTTTCAAACCTGGATCACCAGAGGCAAACTCAGATGAATTTAGGGAAGTTAAATAGTGACAGATGCCAAATAGTCACAGCAGGTTCCTGCAGAGCTGGCTGACCCATCACTGGGTTAAGTTTCACTGCTACCCAGGTGCTAAAGATTCGCCTCTAAATTTATTTAAATGTCACTTCATTCTGCAATGTTGCCAGCCATCACTGGACAATGATGAAATAGATGAGGAATGTTTTGGGTGAGAAGAAAATCTATGGGTTGCAAAATACCATTTTCATCATGCAACAGCAAGTGATAGAAGCAGAAGAAATGGAGCCTCAGGCTTTCAAATTCACAACATCCTTTGCTTTGCTATTTCCTTTCTTGTCACAAGCCCATTGCCTCATAAAACTGCCACTGAAAGTGTGAGTTACAGCATTCAAACAAAAACACCTTTCTCCCCCAAATCCAAAAGCTCCTCATGCACATAGGTGAGCATTGCTTTCCCATGACAGGGAGAGAGAAATGAGGTTGTACAGGGTCACATCACAGCACTGGTTTTTTTCTGAATCATGATCATTTAAGCAAAGTGTATACTTCTGCACCAGAGATGTTTGGAAATGGAGCAGAATTTTTGGGGATATAGACATCAACAGAGGTGAAAGGATCAGAAAGCCTCTCTGTAACCCCTCTGACACTGAACACTGGCAGCAGCACTCCAGCACAACACCATAAAATTTTCTTTCATTTAAGAAGCAGAAAACACAGATAGAAAAGAATGGAAACAAGATAAATGTGATGCTCAAAGACAGTATACAGCAGTTCCTCAGCCTGTGGCTCTGAGTGCTCCAAGTCCCTCTCCCCTATCAGCAAGTTTCACCTAACATGAAACTGAAGGGAGATTGCTCTTAGAAGAAACAAACCCGTTCTATACAGCTAACAAAATACAGTGCTTGCATCTGCACTGCAAATTCCAGCCACTGCAAGTACAAAGCAAAGTGGAAAAAAAAGAAAAAAATGTTCTAAATGCTATTGCAGTTGACTTTTTTTCTCTGAAACTCTGCAGCACAACTTAGGAGGTAATAAAGCAATGAGGATTAGCACAGTGCTTCCGTGCACGTCCCTCTTTACCTCTGCAGCCCCATGCTTAAACTAAAGCAATCATAACCTCTATTGGCATTCACTAGCCAAGTGAACAGGCTGTAGCACTTTGTGAGAAGCTTGAATTGCTTAATTCATACCCTGAACAGCCAAAACCATCCTACAGAAAACTGCCAAGTAATCGCCACAAAATGAAACTTGTGACGATTGCAGTCCCCCTGGCAAAAGCCTGCAGCAGGCTTACTGGTGATGCAAAGCTTGCACTACACTGTCAGAATCTGTCAGAATCAAATTCCTTCAAGCCACCCTTGCCCTCTCCAAAGCATAAAAGCAATGCCACATTTCACACACAGCATCCATACCTGCAGGGCAACAAGTGCTGGTCCCCTCCGAGTCTTTTCCAAACTTGTCCTCTTGCGCTGGGATGGAAACTTCCCATCCAAGTGTCACCTCCTGCCTCAGCCTTTGCCCTTTGTTTTCCCAGGATCTGGAGACACACCTGCTTTTCCCTGTGTGCTGTTGCTTCTTGGGCTTGGGGTTTGTTCTTTTGTCTTGCTTTTCTTTTCGGAACAAATTAAACAGCCCGTGAGCAATCCTCAGTGAGCAGAAAAAAACCCTTTTGGCTTGTGGTGATTTAATCAAGCAAACCTCGTGACCTTCCTTTCCTGTGATCAGTGGGAACTGATCCCTTCTCCACCAGTGTAGGGTGGAGTTACAGCTAAAAAGCACAAGCTTGAAAGCTGGAAGGGCAGGACAGGTCTTCCTCCTCCGTTTGTTGTGTCAGAGAACATGGTGATTCCTGCTGCTTTGAAACACAGAGGTGACCTCTGGCCAGGAAGGAACCTGGAAATATTTTCTAAGCGATTTCCTGCTGTTGGGGGGAAAGTGGATGTAAGGGACGCTTGGGCGGGGGTGCTAACAGAGCTTCTGGGGAGTGTGGTTTCAAGGTGAGCAGAACACTTTTTTGGTCATCAGGGATGTGAAAGTAAAAGAAATTACTTTTTTTTTTTTAACCCAGGGTAAGCTGTTCTGAGAGCCTCGGTTTTCACTATACTGAATAATCTGGAGCCTACAGGCACTCCTCAGACTTTCAACTATGGTGCCTTTCATTCCCCAAGGTGCTGAGGTACTCTGCAAAGAAATAATGGAGAGCTATTCCACATGGAGCTTGTGTTCAGCAACACCCCAGCAATGCAGCTGTGCAAGGGCTCCTTGTCAAGGTGCAGAAGAAATCTGGGCAGACTCATGCATCCAGAAGAACAACTTTTCCTGGAATAGCCCATAAACTGCACTGTGCATGTCCTTTTGCCTCCAGCTGGGGCTCTCAGAGTGGATTTTTCAAGCATTAGCCAAATGACTGCACCCCTGGAAGGCGGGGAAGGTGCCCCACAGCTCAGACCCTGGTTATTCTGATAAATGAAGGATACTGTAATGGCTTCCTTAGAATCACAGAATCATAAAAGGGTTTTGGTTGGACAAGACCTCTAAGATCATGGAGTCCAACCATTAATGCTGCATTGCCAAGCCCAGTGCTAAACCATGTCCCTAAGCACCACATCCAGGTCCTTTAAGTTCCTCCACCACTTCCCTGGACACCGTGTTCCTTGCTGTTGTCTCTCCTGGCTTTGCACCATCTCTGCTGTTCTTGCAAGGTAACTGCAGTCCCATGAGCCAACATCGACCCATCAGATGGCCCATGGCATCTCTCATCTCTGATGAGAGGTATCAGATTCTACCTCTTGACTGTACAAGTAGCTGAGAACAGCTTGCCCTTCTGTGTTTCAGGGTCTGACTGGGGTATGCATGGATCATATTTCTGAGGATGTCTTAAGATGGAAAATTGCATCTGGGACTCCAGATTCTGCATATAATAGCACCCTTCTTTCTGCACACAGCAAGAATTTAATTTAGCAACCTGAAATCTCCACTCAGGATCACTTTTAAGTTACTCTACCTGATCCAGTTCATACTGCAAAAGCAAGAACAAACATTTGGACATTTCACTGTTGAATACACCTCACCCACATGCTCACTGACATATACTTTTTCTATCAACAGAAAAGGAGAAAAAGAGATAGGGGGGAGCTTGGGCAACACACCCCATCTTTATGTGCTTTGGATTAATGGTGTGACCCATATTTCCTTCTATTTAACAACAACCTCAGTATCTGCAGCATTGCACTACCTATATCCAATAGAAATCATGATTGCCATGGGTCACTAGAAGGAAGATAAAGCTAGTATTTTCCCTCATCACAAGCTTGTCCTGTCATCAAGGAACGTCATGGCTAGCAACACTCTAATGTGCATGTGGACAATAAAGGGATATTTCAATTGTCCTCATGATCCTGGCAGATGGCAAAGAATTAAACTTTGCTCATATTGGGGAGAGCAAAGCTTAATTCTTTATTTCTGGCTCATTTTGCTGTAGTGTACTGAGAAGGAAGGAAGTAATGAAATGTCTCATTATACATCTGACTTGAGGAATATATTTAGAACTGACTCTAGTGCTGAAGGCTGCATGGTCTCCAAAAGCAGCAACATGCCCTGCACTGTCTCCCTGCAGCCAGTGGTCAACTGAAACTATTTATGTCCATAAACAAGATCTCTGAAGATGACTTTTTTTCCCTGAAGCACCAGGAATTCATTGCAGTGACAGAACAACCAATTTGGGTACTCAGAGTACTTTGGTTGTACGCTACCATCACTCAGCTTTATGGGTTTCTTTTAGGTTGAGGTGATTTGGGTTTATAATGAGGATTTTTAGGCTAATTATCACACTTGTATGAATTTCATTATAGCAGGATGATCACTACAGTAATGTGTAATGTAACCGTCTAGTTGTGAATGGCCAAAAAGATAAATGGATATTTAATCTTCTGGGGGGAGGGGGGGGGAAGCACAGACAAAGAAAATGTGGGAAACTGAAGCTGAGAACTTAATTGAAAAGCAAACGTCCATATTTTTCATAATCCCATCAATCAATCTTACATGTAAACCTCAATGTGATTCGCTAATACCTGACATATTTGTGTAACAACTGCTGCTTTCCTTCATTTTTCTTCATTATTTGGCTTAGATAGAGATACAGCTACCTGACATCTTCAATAAAGGACCTACTCTTTCAGCCTTTAGACTTACTGAGGTCTTTTATTATTAAATTAGGGCTCTGTCTGCCTCAGTGGACTGTGGTTTTAACAACATGTTTTGTCTGAGGTTATGTAAAGCTTCATCTGCTAAAAGCAGTTATTGACAATAGGCAGCCAAGAGCCTTCATAGCTGATAGGAAATCCCATTGCAGAGACCCAGGCCAAAGCAGGGATTTGTGGAGAATGATGGAGAACTCGTTGAGCTTCTGTGAAAGCCAATCAAGGAAGTGGAAAACGCCTGTTACTGGTAGCCTTTGTGCTCGTGCGATTGTTGGATTTCCCTAGCAGAATACATGCGGTAATTCCTCCAGGGATTTCTGAGTCCCTTCCCACAAAGCACAACCCACCCATCCCTTTCTGAAACTTCAAGCAGCTTCCTCTGGGTTAGCTGGGCCCTGTTTAGAATGGATGGGTGCAGGCAATGGCCTATTTTCCCATCGTTTCATCTGACAATGGACAATGAAGAAAATGCTTTTTTAATGGTACACTACCAAGCAGAAATGATCATCACCCTAGAGGCTTGGGTGTGGAGAGCTCTGCAAAGCTGTGTCCTACATAACATGGGGCTTCAAGACTCCATACAATGCAGTGTTCTGTGGAATTCCCACTTATTATTGTAATTATTTGCTCATAAAAGTAATTAATGGAATTACTAGTAACAACAGAGAGAAACCAGCTGTAAGGAGGCTACCTTTGTGTTGAAGGTGTACAGATCCAGAGCTCCAAGAGGATGGGATGAGTTTTAGCTGAAGATACACAGATGGGACAGGATGTGTTCACAAGGCGTGATCCTGGTCCTGACACGTCAAAGGGACAATGCTCAGGCTAGACACGTGTGCAAGACCAGACACCAGCAGAAGGAGATGGAAGAAAGTTGTTGTCACCAGGAGAT
This sequence comes from Melozone crissalis, assembly GCF_028551555.1. Lineage (NCBI taxonomy): Eukaryota > Metazoa > Chordata > Aves > Passeriformes > Passerellidae > Melozone > Melozone crissalis. Next base: position 52,453,233 of record NW_026535805.1, read on the forward strand.
GTCACAAGTGAGAGGGACAGAACCCATGGAGATGGAGGGAAGAAGCTATCTCCTAGTGCTAGAGTCCAGCAGAACCTGCAGAACTTAAGCAGGGAATCTCTTGAAGTGTTAAGCTCCAGTAGTGCACAGACTTTGGCATGGGAGCACATCACACACACGAATAACTCAGCTGGGACTGCTTTCAGGGCCAAGACTTTTCTTTTGAAGTCTGATGGATATATGGCATGTAGCATCCCATGGACTTTCTGCTCTCAGTCCACCATTCTAACACCTGCATTTTTAGTGGCACATAGTCCAATATAGTGGAAAAGTTCATGTGTTCAACTGTGATTTAAGAAAACGTTGTTCCTCTCCTGGGGCAAGGGGTGGGAGGGTGTAGGGAGAGAGTTCCAGGAACTCTTCTTCTCCTCTTGTCCCCATGACAGGCATAAAAGTGGGGAGATAGATTATGTGTATACTGCCTTTCCTTATGTTCTCATGTCCTTTCACTCAGTACTCAATTTACTTAGTATTGATTTATTTACAGGAGAGGAAGTCTTGCATAGATAAGTGTTGGGAAAATAAACTTGTCTAGGAAGATGTGTCTTTAAAATCCTTGCTCTGACAGCAAACGTCATCTATGAGATTAAGGTACAATCTTGGGAAGATCTGCAAAGCATTTTCCAAGCTTAGAAGGTGAAGAAGAGGGGATTTGCCATCTGTGAGAGACTCCAAGCTGAAAGAACATGGGCTATGAAATGATGCCTGATTCCCGTCACATTGACTGAAGTGCACGTCAGGGCATTGTGTATATATTTAGATATGCATATCCTTTCCAGTGAGAAGAGACCTTTTGACCCAGTCAGAACATCTTTGTGGATCATGCTGGTAAAGAGCATTCTGGTCATACAGCTGATTTCCAGTCACCCCTCTGCCCCAAATGTCCACCACACCAAATGTCCATGGAGGTGAAATCTCTCCATGGGAGCTTTGGAGTCACACAGATGACTAGAGGTAATTGAGCACAAAGAAAGGCAAATTCAGAAAGGATTTATTGATTCCAGCTTGCAGTGTTGGTATGTTTAAATAAATAAATACATATATACATATATATATATAGTCCATGGATTCATCAAGGCAATTACTCTTTCACAAAGAAAATGTCTAGGCAAAGCACACTTCCGGCTATACAGAAACCTTGTATTTGGTCCAATTCCACATGAAAGGCACTTTATTTTGTGTGAGCCTGATCTTTTTTCTCCTTTGCAGACATGAATGAGACATCACATGTTCCTTCTGAGGCATAGGTCCAGCACCCATACCTATCTTTTTTATTATATCAAATTATTCTTTACTGTCTTTCCTTGCTCTGGGATGAGAAGCACTCTTTCTTGCTGTCAAAAAGAAGACAACAATGCCACAAATATCCCTTGGCCACACATCCTTGGCACTTGTAAGAGACAACCCCATGTGTATTGGGAGAAGAAAACTGATTTTAGCTTTGTGTATTGTGACATTTCTTAATTTCTTCTATAACTCTTTCAGGCTGATCTCACAGTTTCTCTGAAGGACAAAGTGTGGTGAATGAGTGTTTTCAGGTCTCTTAAAGAATCACCACCAAAGGTATTGGCAAAAGCAGATTTAATAAAAAAGTGATAGTGCAACAAAGTTTGTTGGCAAGATTCATGTCCTACTTAATTGGATGGTTAAAGCACATAGAGAAAAAGCAAACTAGAACCAAAAATCAGTCAATCTAAACCTGAAATTCATCCAAAAATTATCTACATGCAGGCTGATGGAGAATCTGTGTGGGGAAAAAGGGTAAGGATAGAAAGGACTAAGAATGATCTTCCCGGTGAGTCACAAGGTTCAGAGTAGATCCCCTTTCTAAACTAAGCCCCAGACTTGACCAACAGTTTAGGCCTAAAAGGTTTAACAGCACTTACATTTAACAGCACCTAGTCTATAGCTTAATTTAAACAATTTAACAAAACATTCATATAGAATTTCATACAGACACAACAGTAACTCACAGGCCTGATCTACTTACAAATCTGAAGTGCTTCAACATCTAAGAGAGAAACATTCATAGTGTGTTTGCATATTCACACTCACATATTCACACTCACAACATTCAAAGTGTGTTTGCATATTCACACTCACAAGTGGACACACCTGAAGGAAGGTGTGCAAGGTACATACCTGCAAAAATTTCCTGAATTCAGGGAAGTACTGATGCCAGACACCTTTGCACTTTTTCAACAGGTGAAGAGGTTGAGTCTCAAGAAGTGGGGATCTCAGATCAGGATCTGCCACTGTCCCCCAGCTGTGGTCCCCCAGGTATTTCCAACACGGGAATCGTGTGGCTCAGAGAGGCCCCACTCAGAGGGAGGTGCTGGTCTCAGCCCACTGGAGTCCTGGAGAGTTCAGAGGGTCTCACTTTGGACCCCTGTTCAGACAGTCACAACAGAGCTGGTTTGGTCACAGTAGTTTTCCATCTTGGCCGCAGTTCAGGTCGGTACCTTTCTTTGAAAGTTCAAAACCAAAATTGTTCCACCTGGGCGGTTATTCAGGGAAGAAAAGTAAGTTCCCAAGGCTGTTAAAACCCAGGGAGCTCCTTAGCAAGCACAAATTCCTGGGAGCAGACAGTGTTTCAGATAAGCTCAGAGGAGCTCAGCCCAGCGGCTGTTAGGCAAGGCCAAGTTTTCATGAGCATTTCTGAGACCATGGTGAACCCCAAAAGGGAGTGGGGGATGCACCACCACACAGACACTTTGCCATTTCTTGTAATCTCAAAGTTAATAAATACCTACATGTTTCTTCTCAGGGCCAGGCTAAAGAACAAACACCTAAAATACAAATATGTTTTATTTGGCTGCTTAGCAGCTGGAAAAGCTGTAGAAATAATCAAACACAGTGAAGTGGTTGCCAACTACATGGTGAAGGCAATTGTCGGGCCATATATAGCCAGACAGAGCCAGGCAGGAGTCATGGGAGTTGAGTGATGGTGTTAGGGGGATGGAAAGTACAGAAATGAGTTGGAGGTACCATTGGGAGGTAAGGGATAGGTCTGTTGGAAATGCAGGAGAGAATTGGGAACAGAGACTTAGAGAGGACACAAAAGGACTAGAGCAGAGTCTACGGAAGGTGAGGGGGCTTGACTGTTGCTATGGGGAATATAGGGAATTTGCTGGGACTCCAAGGTCTTGCCGTAGAAGGTGTTGGATAGAAAGCTGGGGGAAAATTCCTTACTTCTGTGTTTCACAAAACAACTTTTTCAAGTTCTATGTAAAGCATGTGGGAGATTGCTGAAGAGTTCCAAATGCTCCTGCACCCTAAGGAGTCCAGAGGGAGATGGCCAGGCCAGTAACCAGAATATGGGGCACAGCAATGAGCCTGGAGCCAGAGCAGCAGATAAAGGCATCCTGGCTCCACTGGAAGGGCATTTAAGCAGATTTTGATCTGCATACTAGAGATGAAGAGGCAGTTCACCTGAATTCCCATCTTCTAACAGATTTCCTTGTTTGCTTATAGCTCTACGAAATCAGGAAACTTGGGCCGGTAAGAGCAATAAGGAAGGGTAAAGTTTATTTTCTTTGTAGAGTAAAGGAATCTGGTACAGTTTAGCTGCTTATCAAGAGAATGCTGACAAAAGCCACTCCCACTCCTCCCGAGAGGAGACCACTGGGTAGAATTTTTGCACTGGCATGTTTGTGTTGGATAAACTTCCACCAGGAGGCTTTGCTTTGTACTTGATCTGTGATGTTCATGAGTCCATTTGCTGATTTTTACTCAAGATTGATGACCCATAAGAAACTGAATTCGACTGCAGATCAGAACCCCCAAGAGATATCCCAAATTCTAGACAACATGTTACCCTGGACCTTCAAGTGCTTTCCATTGGAATGTAATCTCCAGCACATCTCCTGGATGACTTGCAACAGGATGTTCCCAAGGAAGTTTCACCTGAAAAATTCCCAGACAAACCAATGAAAAGGTATCTTCTGAGAGACCTAGAACTTGGATTACAGCAGCCTATGTGGATGCTTAACCCACAGGGGAAGGAGAGGCCCAGTGCCAGGGAGCAGAAGCCAGCTGCTCTGCATGCTCTGCATGAGCAGCACCCTCACTGATGGGCACAGCCCTGTGGCACCCAGACAAGGAAAGCAGAGCAGCTCTGCTGACCAATGTAGGCCTCAGCCCCACCAAATAAGCCCATAGCAAAGCTGCAGGTCCTAGGTGAAGCCAGGAGGTCACTTCAGCAAGTCCCTGTTGGGATTAGCAGAGTATAAAGCTGGGCACATGCAGGCATGCAATGTGGCTTGGCCAAGGACCAAGGGAAAACATAAATGTGGCTCCAGCCCAAGGCAGGGTTCCCAGTGAGGTGTTCTCCAGCTCTTCACACCTTGGCTGTCTTCCCAGCAGTGTCCTCCCTGGTTACACAGCTGTACCCTTGCAGAGCTAACCTTGGGCAGAGGGAAGACTCAGGGGAACAAAGAGTTCAAAATTAGTGTTCTCAGAGCCACAACAGTTCTTAGACATCTGAATCTATAGGAACTGACTACTGGGGGTATTTCAGTGCATCAAGATGCAGTTATATGGCAAAACTCAAAGTTACCTAAACCAAAGATCTCAAGAGGCAGCACCTCATTTCTGAGCATCTGCTCCCACCACAACACTTTGCCCTCATTTCTGTGTCCTGTCTTTCCATTACACAAGAGAGAAGCTGGTTGCCTTGGGGCTCAGATCCAGCTGAAGGAAGAGCAAAGTACTGTACAGGTATTTGAGTATGCACTCAATTACACCTTGCTAGGTACAGGATCCTTCTCTCAGCAGCACCACTGAGAGTCTTTTCCCCTGGTGGGGGCCTTGGTTGCAGTGAAGGCTTTTGTTTGCCAAACTTTCTGTGATGGAAAAGTGAGAAAAAAAAGGAAAGTGGCTGATGGGGAAAGACAGGTCAAAACAGCCAAAAAATTAGTTTATTAGCAAGGAAAACACTCATCTCAATGTGAGAGAACAAAGGAGTAAACACCAAAGGGGTTGAATGCCCTGATTTGACACTAAGTTCCCCAATCTGAGACCAAAGTTTGGCTTCTGCTTGGCCCTTCTCTCAATTGCCAGCACCAAAACCACCTCTGTGGTATGGAATCACACCAGTTTGACCCCTTAGGTTAAGCCTGGCATCTGCCACCCATGCAGAGCTGAAGAAGGGGTTGCTGAAACTGAACCTGAAAGGGTTTGGGCCAGACGAGGATGGTGGTACAGACTCATTCACATCTCTTGGATCTGCTGGGACTGCACTGTGTTGGTATTTCTGAGGTAAAACAGGCATGGGAATGAGGTGCCATGTCCAACAACAGCTTTGGCTGGAATGTGCTTGTGCTTTTCAAAAGAAACAATTCCCTGGCCAAAACTAAATGCCTGTAGGAATGTCAGTACTTATTTGTCACTTCAGGCACCAAGTTCTGTGTCCCTTATCAACGATACCACTCTTGATTACTCTGAAAGTCCTTATCAGCCATTGTCTAAGCCTATAGACATCTCTGCCTGCTCAATACTGATTTGGATAAATCCCTGTTCAGCTTTATAGTCTTTTGAGAGTCCCTTCCTGAGGAGCACCACCAGATCCAGATGTTATCCATGCAAGGAGGCATTTGTGTGGATCACAGACTGATTTTGGCCAAGCCAAATACTTTGGGCTGCATCTTCCAGACTTATCTTTCCTCAATAGCCTTTCAGAGCTCACTTCTAGGAATGACGGAAAGCCTGTGGGATTGTGGCTCATTACAGAACAGATCTGGGCAGAAAATTCTCACGGCACATCCCAAAAAATCCCTCCAAGGGAGAAAGAAGAACACAGGACGGGCAATACCAAACAATCAGGTTAACACATCCCAGAAATGCCATTTATGGATTTAAAAGGTCTCTGTGTTTATTAACCAACACACCTGGCCCTTTTCTTAGTGCAACACAAAGGTGGTTCTTTCTGAATGGTTATCACACAAACGGATTAAAAACATCAACAGTGGACTGTGTATATGAAAATAAACCCACTCTTGGCTTACAGAGGGCATTCAGCAAATTCAGCTGACATTGGGCGTAGGTTTGACCTTATAACTGGTCCCAGTTGAACAGAAAGGACAGAAATATTTATTGAATTTTTCTCTCACTTCACTTTTGCACCAACATAACTTCATTGGCCCAAAAATAAATCCTTCATTGACAAGGGGGTACGGAGAGGACAATTACACCTATGGACTGGTAGGTGGAGCTCCTCCTCTGGAATTCTTCCTCCTCAGTCCCACATCCCTGAACATTACAGCTGATCCTTACAGAAGGGTTGATACCTCACATGCTCTCTCTCAGCCCAGTTTTTGGAGTGTCCAATCTGTCTGAAGGACTGGGGAATGGAGACTGAAGATAGTTGAGATTAGAGGTGGCTGAAAGCTGGATTTTGCCTGCAGCTGAAATTCATCACATGCTGTATAACATATATCCTGCTCTGGGACCTTAAATGAGAATCTCTAATGGGGTCTCCAAGAGAAGGAAATATAAGGAAAATACTTTGAAGTAAAAAAACCTTCTAATTATCTGATAAATGATAGTGAGATTGAAGCAGAACCTTATCCAGAGGTGTGGAGGATTTATCTCATCTTTTCCATCTGGTTTCTAGCACGTGTAATGCTGTCAGTGCTCCATCCATAGATTTGTGGAGTCAGGCACATTTCCACAACACTTAATTTGTGACAAACTAACATTTCTCAGCTAAAAAACATCCATGAAGAAGACTCAAAAGCTCCCAGCACTGGCTTTTCTCCTTGTTCCCATCTGCACACAAGGCTGATCCAGAGCAAACCTTCTACCTTTGTCTGGGTCAGTCACACATTTCCTGCATTTATTGTTTGCCCGCAATCCTTCCTGTTACGAAAGGGAAGCTGGCAAGATAAATTTCTTGGGACTGGTCTGCACTTGAAAGCACTGTCCCTGTCCTAACCCCAGTGAGCAACACAGAGGATACATTCTGTCCCCTGACACCCCTCAGAAGGGTTTCACGGGGTGAGGCTGTGCCGGTGGCAGCAGGTGAAGGGGATGTGGATTAGGGGAACACGGTTGGGCGGATGTGGCACATTCCCTGCTCTCTGTCCTTTCCCCAGGTCCTTTCCACAGCATCTAGCTCAGCACACTCAGAGCAGAGCCCCTCGCTGCTGCTGGGCTTTCGTCCTGCCAAGGACCACACAGCACCACCAGCCAATGGTTATTGATCTGGGCAGCAGCAATCTGTGCACACAAGGCCACAATGCCCACTCCCATGGCCACAATGCCCACTCCCATGGCCAAAAATCAAGGTCAGGTGGGACAGGCACCATTCCCCCCTGAGCTTGATGGGAAGAAGGCACCAGTCCCCCCTGACCTTGACGGGAAGAGCAGCTTTTGCTTCCTCCTTCTGCTCTGAAGCTTTGCATTTGGTCAGCTGCTCCAGATGGAGCACGGCCCAGCTTTCACTTCAGTTCTGCTTGGAAATTCACATCAATGCAGCTCAAAACACGGCAAACCTGACCAGCCTGAGCTGAGTGCTCCTGTTGGTTGCAGGTTGTCCAGTTTCAGCTACAAAGGATGCTCTTAGAATATCTCTGAGAGGCTTCTGATGAGCAAAGTCTGTTTGTCTTGCCTCAAATAAACAGGTGATACTCTCTGATAAGTAGACAGGATAGCAGCAGGAAGGAAAACCTGAGCTATGGGTGTCCAGCAGCATTGCTGGCTGAGCAAGAAAATAAATCTTACCCCTTTTTTTTTGTGGTAGAGAGAGGCAGGGAAGCCTTTCATCCAGCCTGCTTGTTTTAAAGGGAAATGTTTCCAAGAATGGAATATTTACTTAATACTAAAGTGTAGTCCTTGCCAAGCATTGAAAATGATAGGTTTAACTGTAGTTATCTAGCAAGAGCCTGCCTACTTTTATGTTAGAACTGCTGCAGAAATCCTGAGATTTTTGTACCAGCCTCAAAATTTGCCAGACAACTCCAGCCGTTCTTTCTAATTGGGAGAACTAAGACATTGGGAGCAGTAAGTTACCGACAATATTCAAAGTCCTTGGGAGACGCAGCTCTTCCAAACAGCACAATCACTGCTCAGTCCTTCCTGGATCCCTGTCCCTGTTTTAAGCTGAGCTTTTAGCTGGGATAAGCCCCATCAGGACTGTATGGCATACTCCAGTCAAGCTGCCCTAGCAGGTAATCACTGCTGTAAGTGAGCCTGGCTGCTCTCTCTCCCTTTGGCCTCCCCTTCCCTGGCACCCAGAGGATGCTCTGCTGAAGCAGTGGATTCAGCCCATGGAACTGGCAGGCAACCTCATGGATGCTTTCTGAGCTGGTTTTTGTAGCCACAGCGGCAGGATGAGGCAAAGTGGCAGATGGAGGAACTGGTTGAGATGCCACTGGGCAGGGACAAGAAAGGGACATGCTTGAGAGTGTGGGGAAATAAATGATCAGCTCCATTCAACCCCCATGTGTCACACAGAGGAGAGGAAATAAACTCTAGTGAACTTACCCACATGAATTTTCCTGTTTGAGTGGTTTCAGCAGAAAATTTGTATCCTACCATTTAAATATTATATTTAGAGGGGAATTTTGCTCAGTGCTACCTAGAAGTCCTTGTTTTATTCAGACAAGCAAGATGTTTGCACAGATACTTCTCATGGGACCTCAGGCACAGCTCCAATGACTTTCTTTAGATGTGAAGGGCAAATCCTTTTAAATCAGTTCATTCCTCCCTTTGGGAGCTGTGCAATTCCATTTTGCTCCCTGAGCAAATGAGAAAGCACTCCGTGCTGTCAGCCCAGGGGACTGCTTTGTACTGCAGATGAGTTTTCCTTCAAGAAGGACCCTCTAACTCCCCGTGCATATGTGAAGTTTTGAGGGAAGGAATGAGCACCTCATTTGTGCCAGTCTCGGGGTGATGCTTGCTCCCTGCTTCCCAGGGCTGCTCCGTGTGCCCTGTGCCATCTGCAGCGGGCAGGCAGCAGTTCTGGATGTGCCTCCAGGTCTCATCCTGCTCCTGGGAAGCTGCATTCAGCTGTTCTATTCCCAGTGTGAGCAGGAATTGGAATTTTCCTGGTGCTCACACAAGTCCATGAGCACGTTCAGGCACAGAGGGACCCTGGGGCCAGAGAAGGTGCCCGTGGGAGTCGCGTGAGCCGATTTGTGTTTATGCAGCAGCACACCTGTGCAGGGGGTCTTGTTTTCAGGGAGCAAAGTCCTCATTAATTTTATGACACAGCAGCTCTTTGCAGCAAGAGCTGAAATTCTCTGTGCACTCACAGGGAGGGTGAGTTGCTCAGGCTTTAGGGCAGCCAGTGGTTAATAGGATTTAATAGGCACCCACCAGAAGTGGGCTCAGATGGGGTGGATCACTAGGAAACCACCCATCTTGAGTCACCCCAGCCAGAAAACTGGAAGAAGGAAACCAAACTGGGCACCAGTGAGCTGGCAAAGGATGAATCAGTTGATTTAACAAACAGTGGGTTTTCAAAGGAAGAAAAGGAAAATGCTAACAGGAAGATAATGAGTTGCACAGGATACCTAATCACTTCTGCTAAGCTTGATCTTAACTGGTGGCTGTCCTTATCTCAGTGTCCCCAGGGAGACAACATCAAGATCAAAAGCTCTGGAAGTAGGAAGATGGGTTTCCAGTGCCATGAGCTGTGCAGGTCTCTGAGCACTCACACACTGTGCAGAGGCTGGAGAGCAGGAGCTGCAGCAGAGGGAAGGACAGACCCAGCACAGCCAAAATCTGCAGTCTCCTCCCACAGAGGGGTGTGTGGGGAAGGCAATCCCTGCAAGCAGTCACACATCAGTCACACATCAGCGAGGGGCAGCTCTGCCTCTGCTGCCCATCCTGGCTCTGCAGCTGGCAGCCAGGGATGGGCTTGGTCCAGTATGTTTGTTCCAACCTGCTTAAAGCAATTCTTGGTATTTATGGCTGATGCAGAGCCAAAAATATGTCCAACACCCAGTCAGCTGGCTTTACTTTGAGCTACACAAATCAAATCAGCCCTTAACTGAATTCCCCTCTGTTGAGGCAAACTGGAGCTCGAGCACTGGGATTTCCTTAGATTGTTCCCTCCGGTGAAGCTTTCATGATGTTTCACTCCTGTGCCTGGCACCTCCTAAGGACCTCACACAGGGCTGTATGCAAATCAGCTTAATGAGCTGGGGATGCTCTCAGCTGGCAAGAGGGAGGAGCCATTAGTGCCGAGCATCAGGTGCCAACACCAGAGTCAAAGGCAGCGCTCTGGTCTCCTACTGCCAGCAGCTACAGTGAGACTTGGTGGATTAGACTGCTCTTTCCGCAGTCCCACCGTGCTTGCACTCCTTGCAACATGATCTGAACTGCCTTGTGTTTGAACTGCAGGGCAAGGAGCCCCAGGAGCCATGGGAAGCTCCTGCTCCTTGGGAGCTCTGTGTTCCATGTGGGTGCTGCACTCCTGCCCCAGGTCCTGTGGGGAGCACCCTGGCCCTCACTGCTCCCCTGCCAAAAGGGCTGATGCAGGTTTGAAGATGGTGGCCAGGTTCAGTCAAGAGTCCAAGTCCTCAGGCAAGTTGATGTGATAAGGCAGGCCCAAGGTCAAGCTGCAAAGTCAGTTCGGAAGGCAGGGGTGGGGTCACAGAGTCACAGAATAATGAGGTTGAAGAGACCTCTAAGATCATCAAGTCCAACCTATGCCCTAACGCCTCAACTAGACTACAGCACCAAGTGCCATGTCAGGGTCAGGATCAAGGTAATCAGACTTAGAAACAGCCCAGCGGTCACCAGGCAGATCCGTGGAATCATTAAGGTTGAAAAAGACCACTAAGGTCACTAAGTCCAGCCATTCACCCAGCACTGCCAGGACCACCAATAAACCACGTCCCTAAGCACCACATCTTCATGACTTTTGAACATTTCCAGGGATGCTGATTCTACCGCTTCCCTGTGCAGCCTGTTCCAGCGCTTGATCGCCTTTTTCCTGCAGATTTTTTTTTCCTGATATCCAATCTAAATCTCTTTTGGCATAACTTGAGGCTCTTTCCTCTTGTGCTATTGGCACAAGAGGAAACGTGTCAGGTAGGTCCAAATAATGGGATCAACTCTTGGCTGTGCCATCTCCAGCCTCACCCCAAGCCCTGGGAGCCAAACCACTCAGGTGGGCAAGCTGAGGGTGCTGCCAGTACCTAATTTCTGGGCAGCATCCCCATGACCAGATGGTGGGCTCCCCTCCCTCATCATCCTCCTCCCAAGCTGCAGGTGGTTATAGGCAAGATCTTTTCACATCTTGTCACATCTTTTCATAGTATGTGGTCACTCACCTCATACTCCTCCCCCTAAGTCATCCAAGACCCACAGGAACCTTGTGCCCTTTCTCTCTTCTCTGAGAGGTGACAAGAAGGAGCTGAGCTTCCATGTCACCACCTTTCTGTGGTGACAAAGAACAGTTTCTGGCCGTTTCAGCTGCCTTGGCTGCTCCCCATCTTGGGGCCAGCCTGCCACCTCGTGTTCAAAGCTGGGCGTTTTCAGGGCGGTTTAGCACAGGGCATTGAAAGTGCCTCAGGTATTACTTAATTGATTTAGGACTCCTAAAGCCCAAAAAAGATGAAGAAAACCTTGAGGAACTTTGCTCTGTGGGGCAGCCAGGATGCAACAGCAACCACCCCAATGTCCCCAGTGTTGGTTTTGGTGGCACAGCTTATTTCAGGTGGGCTCTTGTTGAAATTAATTTCTCACAAACAAGGGTGAGCACTCCTGGATCCCCAGCAGATGTTTAAGACTCTCCCTGCTACAGTGCAGGATTTGGGTCCATTCTTGTTGTGGCATTCCCTGCAACTGGATGTGATCTTTCTTGCCTTGAGCCTGGCCCATGATTTGCAGCGTCCATACAAAAAACCCATGGAAGCCCTGTTGCTTTGTTTTACTGAAGCTCTCAGGGATTACTGAGGTGCTCATGGGCATCAGAGACAGAGATATGAGCTCCAGGTTCCACTTGTAGCCACCAAGTGGTGTCTGGGGGCCAGGACAGATGCTCAGGGCACCTGCCCAGCTCTAAATACCTGTGTGAGCCAAGGACTCCAGGTCCTCACACACCTCAGGGGGTTCATCTCAAATGGGAGCCTCCTCGCCTCCCACTTGGCTTCTTTTATTCCCATCACTCCTAACAAGCATTAAGTGTTCATTAGAAGGGATAGATGTTTATAGGGTGTAAGATTTTTTCCAGATTATATTTTTTATTTTCCTAAATACTCCTGAGAGTGTGACAAATCCTTTTCATAAATCCTCTTAGTGGTTAATGAACCCAGAGGGACATATGACATCATCTTGTTGAGCTCTGCTGTAGCTTTCTACAGAGATTATCTTTTATTGCTCCTGTCTTTCATAGCTTCTTTCTTATTTCTCTTTTCTTTACCATCACCCTTTCTGCCCTTGGTATGCCATTTTCCTCCTGCCCCTTTCCTTCCCAAGTAGCGGGATGTGCCATATGTGCCCCACTCCTGGGACAGGCAAACAGCACAGGTGTGATGTACAGATACTCTGCAGGATGGCAGGGTAAAATATTCACAAAAAATTGCATTTGCCCAATGGTGTTGACTCTTGCAGCTCCCAGCCAAGGGGTGGTGGCATCTGGGGTAGCTGTTCCCTGTCCTTGGCAGGGAAGTTGGAACTAGATGATCTTTAAGGTCCCTTCCAACTCAAACCATTCCATGATCCCAGGAAGGCAACAGTCTTCACACAGCTTTCACAGTGGACTTGCAGGGACAGCTGTAAAATGCTGATAGGTCAGAGACAGCTTAGAAATGGAGGAAAATATTTTTTTTGTCCTCCTGGTTTTGGGTTTAATTTCTCACATAGGCCTGATTCCTCTTCTTCTTCCACAGGCAAAGAACTTTACAGCTGAGAACTTTCCACCAGTTTGATAACAGTTATCGTTCACAGATACACACATGACTACCAGTGGGTGATGACTGGATCAGCACTACACAGTGCATCACTGTGCCAAAAGTCAGTTTCTGGGGCTAAGTGGAGGCACCAGCTGCTTCCTGAAATGTGCTGGACATCACGTGGCAGGTCTGTGTCTGGTGTAAGCCACGGATGTCACGCTGAGATGGTGCAATTCTGCCTCGTGAGTCACCACGGGCTGAGCAAGGCAGGCTTGAGCTGCTGTGTCTGAAGTGAGCTTCCCTTTCCTTCTGACTGGGCCAGCTGGGAATTAGCCTGCAGGATCAGCTGTCTGTGTGTGCTGAGATGAGCCAAAGGAGGGCTCGACGGTGATGATTTTTCCCCATTAGCGGCGGGCTGCAGACACAGTCTGGCAGAGTGGCACCCATTGAATTCTGCCTGGGTATTGAAGAGCCTCTTGGCAGCCTGGCTGGAGGATGACTTATGGGCTTGTTTACTTGCTGGGCCTCCAACTCATGTTCAGTGCAGGCCAGGCTGAGTCAAATGTTCACATTTTGCTAATGTGGCAAGTGCACATCAGGCATGAGGAAACATGCTAGAGCTGCAGAGACCCAGCCATGTGTGTGCACTCCTTGGGTTCCCGGCTCCTGCATACCAGTGTTGCTCGAGGCAGGAGGTAAGGCCACGACAGACCCTGTTGTTGGTTTGAGCCTTGGCTGCTGACCTGCTTATCCAAGTGCAAAATGCTGTGTAAGATGATTAAATCATCTTCCAAAGAAGGCCTGGAATCCTGGCTTTTCCAGTAAACAACCAGGTAACTGTTTACTGGAACGATGTGAACCCTGGCCAAGAAACTGTGCAGAGCACTAAAAACATTGGAAATGACCCCCATACGTCCTCATAGCAGCAAGTCCTTTAAAAAGATGAAGAACAAGCACAAGGCAAATTTCCAATTACTTTAACATGCATAAAAAATCAGCTTGTGCCTGGTCATGGGTCTGTGATCTTACAGTGGAATTGCTATTTGGTACTGACTTGCTCTTGCATCTTTATTGCTTATTTAAAATGTGCCACTGCTTGGACTGGAATTTCATAATAGCGGCACTTTAGGCTTCCACGTCTCTTGCCTCAGAAAACATCACATTAAAACTTGCTCAGCTGTACAAATCCCAGCCCTGCAGACAGAATACAAAACATCACTGGCGCCTTCCTGGGCTCCCTGCAAAGCACTGGCAAAGCTGACCCCAAATCTGCAGCAGTGATCACACCCCTGTGACTGTCCCCTCTCACCCAACTGTGACAGTGCCCTGCTGGCTTCTGCTGCAATGTGACAACCTCAGCACACACCAGATGCACCCCAGCACTGGAATGCACCTCCACTCCTCCACCAAAGTGTGTTTACCTCTGCTCTAGAGCACAGCTTTAAATTATTAAGCAATTTCCTGCCTCCAGGAAATGGTGTTTCTGGCTGAGGAGGTGTTGGGCTGCACAGGTAATGCAAGAAACTGATGTTGTCCTGGTCTTGATGCTGTCTGTGGTAACCAGAACTGCTGGGGGTTTTGTGACAAGTGTCCCCTGTCCCAGCTTTGTCCCACTGCTGTGGGGTGACATGCCTTTCTCTTTTGCTAAAATCTAACTTGGCTCATGGACACAATATAATAGCCTTGAAAATAGGGAAGAATCTTCTCTCAGCTCATCCTCACAACCAGTGCCACACCCAGGGAGCCAACCTGCCAAAACTGCCCTCAAACCCCCTAAGATTGGAATCAGGACATAACAACCCCAATAATGCACAGTAGGATATGGTCTTGCTTTTATATTGAGACAGAGGGAGACGCAAGTGATTTTTTTTCTCTTGGTTTGCCTTGTAGAATGCTTTTTCCCAAGTTCAGGCCTATCCAAGCATGGGAAGAATCTCTCTTGGACATTGAAAACATCTCCTCAAGTCCTGTGGGAAGACCCAGAGTGCTGAACTCTTGTCTGTGTGGGTTCAGGTGCTGAGGGGCCAGGAAAAAACCAAAGCCTGTTGAGCTGAGCCCTGCACAGGCTTGCTGGTGTTGGCCCCAGGGAGCCAGGGTGGCTGCTGTGGCCCTGGACAGTGATGAGCTCTTGGCCCAGAGCTGCCTGTGGGTGACTGAGTGACCTGTGGACCTTGTACTGGCACCAGAGCAGAGCCTCAGCCAGCTCAGAAATGGGGAGTCAAATTAGTCCCAAGGAGAAGTTAATTGCCAAACCAAGCCTGGTCTGTAGGACTGGGCAGCTGGCACTGGATAAACCTTTGTGACTTCTCTGGATCAAGAATGTGGAAAATCCCATCTAGGTTTTCCTTATGATCCCCTCCTGTCTGGACCTTATTTTCCCACAGTCTTTGGTTTTCCCTTTGGAAAAGACTTATACCCTTCCCTTCAGCAGCCTTGTGGGATGGAGCTGACCCCCTGCAGAAGTGTTGAATGTTGCTGAGGTGCAGGTGGGCACCTTGTTGAGATTGGGAATGAAGGTGAGCAGGGTAAGAGGGTGCTGCTTCATGATGTTGCACACCTTCTCTCCCAGCCATGGGTAGTGGTGTAGAACTGTGACATTTTGGTGGAATGTGGGAACTCTCTGAGCTCTTGATGTGTACAGATCACAGGTGGACATGTCCTTCTCACAGGATAATGGACAGAAGGTGTCAGGAGCAAAGGGCAAAGACTTCTGAGGCTGTGGAATCCTTGGTACTCTTCACATCTGTCATGTGCTTTGTGTTATAGAATTATAGAATGGTTTAGGTTGGAAGGTTGGAAGGGACATTTAAAGGTCATTTTGTCCAGGGTCCCTGCAACGAGCAGGAACATTTCACCTAAATCAGTTTCCTCAGAGCCCTGCCCAGCCTGGCCTTGAACACTTCCTGGGATGGGGTATCCACAACTTCTTTGGGCAATCTGTGCCAGTGTTCCACCATAATCATTGTAAAGCACTTCTATCTAATTTAAATCAATCCTCTTTTAAAAACCATCACCCTGTGTACTCTTCTAACACACAGCTAAGGAGTCTGGCTTCCAATAATGCTCTGGACAAAAAGATCCTGTCCAAAAAGGTGTTTAGCAGCACCATTCCTATATAGGCTCCTACCATGTGCCAGCACCCATGAAAATTCCTGTCTCTGATAGGAGCTAGGTGCTAGCTGTTGTTCACACATCTGCCTTCCAGCTGTTTTTTTGGCAGATGTGCAGGGATCTGGGCTGGCTGGAAGAGAGCAAACACAAAATACAGGGTGTCCTGCATGGGAACAGGGTTGGAAGGGGATGTTCTGTGTCTCTGCCTCCAGCTCACTGAATCACATCACCCGTGGCTGGCCAGCAGCCTCCATCAGGCATGTTCCTGGCACGGTGCCTCCATGCACAGCCCTCTCTTGTTCTCCTGGGGCTTGTGAGGCTGAGCTCGTGCAGCTTGACAGAGGATAGAAAGAGGCTGACAAGAAAACTCCATAGGAATACGAGGAGGCTATCACAGTCTTCAGGGAGCTGGGATGAAGTCATGGCAGAAATACACAGGGAAATAAAATAAGATAAGCAAATATGGCTAAATCAAGCCTAGTGCAAGACAAGCCTGAGCTTATATTTTCAGTGTCACCTTTTTGCCCCTTCCATTGCCTAGAGAGGGCTTATGGAAAAGAAGGAGAGTGACTTTTTACTGGGGCAGACAGTGACAGGGCAAGGAGAGATGGTTTTAAAATAAAAGAGGAGAAATTTAGATTTATTATTAGGAAGAAATTCCTCCCTGTGAGGATGGTGAGGCCCTGGCACAGACTGGTCAGAGAAGCTGTGGCTGCCCCATCCCTGGAAGCGTCCAAGGCCAGGTTGGATGGGGTTTGGAGTAACCTGGGATAGTGGAAGGTGTCCCTGCCCATGGCAGGGAGGTTGGAACACGCTGAACTTTAAGGTCCCTTCCAACCAAATTACCATTCTGTCATTCTGTTATTCTGTTATTGCCATGAGTCTGTGCCCAGCTTTTCAGTAAAAGCACTTTGGAGTTCACCAGCTCTTTGCATATCCTCATGAAGGCTGCTTTTTCTCTTTAAATTTTGCATTCGATTTGCTAATGTCAGCCTCCAGAGGGCGAAAACCCTTCGGAGAGACGCTGGGAATCGTTCCAGACAAGCTGGAGGTGATCTGCCTTCAAAACCGCAGCAGAAAGGACCGTCATAGAGAATTCCCCTCCCTGAAACCGTGGGTTTTCTGACTCATTTCTGTGACGACATCTCCAGCTCCCAAGGCTGACCACTGCTGTGGATGGGATGAGGGAAGGGGAACGTGAATTTCTGAGTCGGGGTTTCCTGGAAAGCTTCAGGGATGATGAAAACAGATGGTGCCTTCCATCATGCGGGAAATTTTTGGCTGGCTTGTCCCAAAAGGTGCTTCACAAGCCAGAAACCCCGGGGCGGGGGATGCAGGAAAAGTCCCAGTGCTGGTGATACAGAAGTTATTTACTTCCAAATATCCCTGCAAAGTGCTGTGGGGAAAAAGGGGATCTGCCACTTGCCAGCTTCAGAGTGGGTACAAAATCCTGCATATCAGCACATCCTGGTGCTCTAACCCTGACCCAGAGCCCAAAGCCATGAAGAAATATGTCCCAGAACACCCAGTTCTGGGACGTATTAAAAGTTAGTTGAAGCAAGGGCGGGATGTTTTTAAAACAACACACACATTGCTGCTTGTTGAAGACACCCAGTTCCTGGAAGTGCCGAGTGCTTGCTCTGAAAAAAACCCAAAACCAACCCAGATCTTTTGTGTATGTCTACAGAGAAACTGGAAAAATTAAGAACTGGTGGGAATATCATAACCTTGGACAGTGATGTTATTGTTGAAAAAAAGTGTTCTAAGAGAATATGGAGATAAGGAATGAGACAGGAGCAGTTTGGGAGTGAGGAAAAGGGAAATGGTGCTGAGGAAGAAGACTGAAGAAATGGGCTTGCTGAGGCCCTCAGTGTAAGGAATAATTCAGTATATACATACACACGCATCAGCTATACCACTAATAAACTTGCTCTAAATAGTATAATTCAATTCTGGAGTATATTTATGGTGAGATGGGAGGTCACAAGCCACAGGCTTGCCCCAGGCATGCTGCTGGGCTATGGGAGGATGCTGCTGTCAGCAGCAGGGACCCAGCACTGCTGCATCCATCCTGGCACCATCACTGAAACAGGCTGAGTAATTAAATCATTTACTGCTACATTTCTGTCAGATCTCATTACACAGCACCTGAGTTATTTTTCCAGTTGAGTGATTGCCTGGATCCTACCGTGGCAATGTTAAATATCCCATCCCTGATGAAAACCCTGGCAATACCCTCAGAGGGGATGTTTGGTCAGGGCTGGCATTTTCTCCTGCAGCAATAATGCTGTCAGGATATAATCCTGATGTGGAAGTGGCCCTGCCTCATCCATCATCACAGCTCACCATGGGCAGAAGGGGAGAAGTTCAGAGAAGGGATGCAGGGAAGATCAAGCATGAGTAGATCAGGACTTATCCTCAAAAAGAGGTGGGTAGAAATGTGGTGAGGCTTATGGAACTGGGAGAAGACAGGCTGTTCACTGCTTCAGCCACTGACAAATAAAAATAAATAAATAGATGGATAAAGGCATCAGCTGGGGTTGCCAGGCTCAAAACAGACAGGTCAGCCAGTGTTTGGTACAAGGTCTGACACAGAAGCTTTGGATGGCAAAGGCTTGTCCTGCTTTCTCCAGGGAGCCCTGCAGAGAAACCCAGAGAGGGTCACCCAGCACCCAGAGAGCCCAGGAGCTTGGCTCTCCCCAAGCCACAGACAGTCTGAGACAGGAGGGTTTGCAGAGGAAATTACATCACCTTTCATTATGCATTTCCCAGAAATTTGCTTCTGGAGCCAGGGACAGGACCATGGAGGAGTGGGACATGGTGCAGCCTGGTACATCAGCCCTGTCCCATTCCTGCAACCCTCAGGCTGATGTAAAGTAACTGCGGCAGAGACAGCCCTGGCACAGCCTTTGCAGCTCACCTCAGCTGCACTGCCTCTTACCTTGCTTTTGTGGCACAGGTGTGGCAGGCTTGTGGCAGCACAGATGCTGTCCTGATGCCAGTGCAGTTAGAGAAACACCTGGAAACAGATTCCCCATGTTCATCCTTCTGTGATATGCCAAGCTAAGGGGTCTTCCCTCTGCCTCAGCTGTCTCTTGAATGCAACAAAACTTGAACTGTTTTTTCCACAGTCCAGCATTAACAGCACAGATGGAGCAACTATACTGGCATATGAATGGCTTTTAGTCAAAAGGAAAAAATTATAATGGACACAGGGGCCATTTCTATGGCTAGGAGTGGCATAAATATCTCTTACAAAGAGAAAAAAAAAAAAACAAAAAAATCAACCAAAAAACCAAACAAAAAACCCCAAAAAACCAAAAAAAACCCCCAAAAAACAACAACCTCTCCTTCTCCCCTTGTCTGCTTTCCCATCTGAAATAATCACCCTGGCCAAAATCTTGTGCAGATCATCTGGTTAGGGATCACAACAGAGTTTTTAAAGGCTTCATATTTTGATTTTTAATTTGCATGTATCTGACATTGGAGGGGCTAAACATGAGCACAGCAAAGCTCATGTGTTGTTTTTTTCATTGCCACTTTTCAGAGCTTTACTGTGTTTTGAAGTGGTTTGTACTGAAGAAGTGTCAAATACAGGGAACGGAACAAGGCTGTTGTCAGTGCAAACCCACCTTCACAGCATTTCCCAAACATTTTGCCTATGTTCTGCATTTTGTGTCAATGTTCAACATGCTCCTTTCATTTCATTTTTCTTCTTTATTTTTTTCTCAGAATAAAAAAATAAACCAGACAAGGTTTGAAGGCAGAGAAGATGCTGAGTGCTTCAGAGAGCTTTTCTAGCAAAGCTTGTCACATCCTTTTTCTGGAGCTGCTCAGCTTGACAGCCTGTGAACTCTCATTTCTTTAACCAAAGCCCTGAAAACACGATATTCTGCTTAAACTACCCTAACCCTTTAAACTACTCTAACCCCTTATAGCTGTTTAAGCTGCTTAAGAGTCAGCTACTGGTTCAGATCAATTCAGACGCTGAAGTGTGGCAGAGTAGCCGAATGCTGTAAACTCCCCTGGCTTTGAAATGATCTCAAAATTGAAAATTGTTCAAGTGGTAGCATTTAAATATTCATTGCTCTAAACCTAAGAAAATTTGCTTTTAAATAGGATTGAATTATGAGCCTCAAAGAGATTTGCAGCACAAAGCCCCTTTGCAGGGAGCCCGAGTAGCAATTTTAAAGTTATTAACTTGTGCAGTTAGGAAATTCCTCCTTAAGTGGCATCCTTAACAAATGCTTCACGAAATTGCCTTCAACGATCAAGAAATACAGATGCAATTAATTTGTCTCGAGTCTTAAACCTCACTGGCATCAACAAAACGAGCTGTATTTTATCTCCCTGGCTCCCAAGCTGAGTGCAAAGCCTGGCAGTGACATAAAATCAGTACAGCTCAATGGTTTTGTGCTCGTTTCCTCAGATTCATTGCACCAGTTGAGCTGGGGATGTGCAGTTGCACACGTGGACAGGCACAAACCCAAACCTGTTGCTGGGGTGAGATGGAGTGAGCCCAGTGCCAGGCACAGGGAGAGTTGTTTTGAAGTTCTGAGCACCATGAGGGCCACCCTTTGAAACTGCAGCAGCCCAGGCAGTTGTGTGCATCAATAACACAGCTCATGGGTTGGTGACAGTTTTTGGCCCTTCCTCGTAGGGGTCAGGAGAGGTGACATCAGCCTGGGTGAGGAGCCGATGCCTCCATGTACAACATGATGTGATGTATTTGTGGCCAAGTGTTTTTCCAGCTAAAAGAACAGGATGTGATTTTCCCGGCTGAACGAGGGCAAGACCTTGTTGAGTCACCTCTCCAGCCTGACTGTGGAAGTGAGTTAAATATCAAACTCTCCATCAGAGCCCAATTACCAGCTCCATCACTGCTGAGAGCCACTGGGAAGCGGTGGGAAGGGATGGGGTGATGGGGTGATGTGCTGGGCATTGAGCTCCTTTGAAATGCCCAGCAAAACCCACGTGAGGCTTGATGGGACTCCCCCTGCACCATCAGCCCAGTTGGGAGCAAGTGCAGGTGCTTGGCACAGAACTTGAGCACCTACATCCCACAAGGAGATCCTGCAAGCCCCACTCAGCCCTTTCAGAGACCACAAAATCATAGAATGGTTTGGATTGGAAGGGGCTTTTAAAGGTCATCTAGTCCATCCCCTTGAGCAAGATATTCAACAAGACCAGGTTGCTCAAAGTCCCACCCAACATGGCCTTGAATGTTTTCCAGGGATGGGGTATCCACCACCTCTCTGGTCAACCTATTCCAACGTTTTACCACTTTCATTGTAAAATGAGGGTGGTCTAAATCTTCCCTCTTTTAGTTTTAAAACATTACCCTTTGTTCTGTGACAACAGGATCTTCTAAAAAGAACCACTTAACCCTCACAGACTCCAGCCTGGAACTGGTGGCCAGGCTGGTAGTGTTGGGAGTGTGTTGGGCACATGGCAGTGTTGGGCATGTGTTGGGACAGAGGGACTCTCTGGGCTTGAATGAGGAATGTCAGGTGCTTTGGTGTCCCTGGCTATCCGGGTTTTCTAGAGCCTGAGGATGGGGAGTCTGTAGAGCAACTTTAATGTGGTAACATCAGCTTGCCAGATGCTCCAAAAATCAAGAAGTGCAGGAAAATAACTGCTTACTCTGGTCAAAATATGCATTTCTTTCTATTTTCAGAAAAATGTCTCCTTTGGAAAGGAATGGCTGCACATTTAGAGATGGGAGTGTAAGATGCCAGCATTTCAGTGCTGAAAATAACACCTTCTACTGTTTATCCAGTTCTCAGGGAAAAAAGTGAATAATGATGTAGAGGATGGGTGCTGCAAACCTTAATGTCACACTGTCACCCCTTCCCTCCCTCCTGCTGGAGCTGCCAGAGGAGAGCATCTGCCCTTCCTCTGAAAACCACCTGCAATTTATTGCTGCAGCATTAAAGGCTGGACTGTGAGCCCAAACATCAGCCTTGGAGCAGCAGGGTGTAAATCCATGCACTGACCACGGGACCACCACCTCTAGGGCAGCTCTTGATGGCATCCTGCTGTCACCTGCAGCCTGGGGCAGGTCTGGGAGAGCCCAGCAGCTCTCAAGCCTCACCTAAGAGATGTTAATTGTGCTGTGCTGGCTTGAGCCTCAGCTCTATAATTAACAGTGCTGCATCAGCAGGTGCTGACGCTGCAGTGATGATCGTGCAGCTCATTTTCCAGGAGCTGCTGGGACTCCAGACAAACGAGGGGTTATTTCAGGTGACTCACCTGTCATGGAGCGTCCCTGGGTCTGTCCATCCCCTCTGAGTGCAGGTTCGTCATGTGGTGGATTTTTATGGCAGCTAACCAATTAGTCTGATTGGGAAGCACTCCTGGAATTTGAAACATGGTCCTGTGGGTTTTGTACGGAAACCCTGGTGGGTGACACCTGTGAAGGGAGATGGGACCTGGCCTGGGGACACAGCCCCAGGGCAGCACTGGGTACAGAATCACAGAATTGTCAGGGTTGGACAGGACCTCTGGGGACCAACCTGTCCAACCCCCTGCTAAGGCAGGGTCACCTGGAGCAGGGGACACAGGAATGCATCCCCGTGCCACAACCTCCCTGGGCAGCTCTGGGGCAGTGTTAGAGGTGCTGACCCCAAAGGGAGAGTTTCCTGCCTTAGGGAAGATGTTTTTACATCTTCAAACACCCAAACCCCAAATGGGAGTGTTGAGTCCCCTGTGGTTTTTGTATGTTGGGGCAAGTGTGCTAGAAGAGGTGGAGAGCTGTTTTAGGATGCACATCAGGTACTCTATCACTGCCTCTTCCACTGATACACATCTACTAATTTAAAATCTGGTATGCCATCCTAGTTTGGTTCCTTCAGAAGGGTCTGGAATGAGACAGAACACCTGTGGGTCGGAGTGTCAAGCTTAGTCCAAGACCCACGTGGCCATCCATGGCAACAAATCACTGCTGGCATCATTCACCCATGGGGATCGTGTACAGGAGTGCATCACCTTGGGGGTGGATGCAGGAAAACAGCCCCTTCCAGCCCTTCCCACCCCTCATCCTTCCCCTCTGAGGTCCTCAGGCATGCAGCTGTAGGACACAGAGTAGGGAAAGCAGAGCAGGACAAAGGGACTGGGAAACAAAAATAATGACTTGAGGGTCTTTCAGTACAAGGAGCACAAAACCCAGGTTACTTTCAATTTTGCCATCAAAACAGCTTTTTTTAACCTTAGCATGGAATTGCTCAGGTGTCCTAGGGACACACTAAGCTTCTTCCACAGCGTGTGCCCGCACTTGTGAGTTCAAAGGACTCAAAGTTCTGCCAGGGACCTGCAGAATTTGGTTCTTGCCAGACCAGCTTTTATTTCCCTGCCAGATCCAGAAAATCTCACTGATTCCACTCTTTGGCTCTTCATCCCTCACGCTCCTGGCATGACTGAGTAGCTGCATTTGCTGAGCAAGTGTCACCCCCAATTTGTGTCACTGCAGGAGGGAGAAGAGCCAGGGCTATTGTGTTTATTATAATAATGTTCCTATTTCTAGGCTAACAGCAAGACCAAGGGGTATTTTACAGAAGCCTGTGCACTTTATACCAGGCAACAAATCCTGATTCAGCCTCTTCCATAAATTATTTATCAAAATCACAGCAAGTTAGAGGAGGGGAAGGCTGGATTATTCCAGACAAGGCATTTGATGGAGGCACAGTGAAAGCAAACCCACAGTGAGGAAGGCTCCCGATTTCAAAAGGGCAAAGCTCACAGACTCAGCATCACCAGGGCCTGGCTGCAAATGCCACCCATGTGAGGACAATCATGGCCTTCTGAACCTGGAGAAGAGAAGGCTCCAGGGAAGCCTCACTGTGACCTTTTGTTTTTAAAGGGAGTTTATAAAAAAGAGGGAGAACAACTTTTTACAGGTGCAGATAATGATAGGACAAAGAGGGATGGTTTTAAAAATGAAAGAGGAGAAACTTAGATTAATTATTAAGAAGTTCTTCACTGTGAGGGTGGTGAGGCCCTGGCACAGATGGCCCCATGAGAAGCTGTGGCTGCCCCATGCCTGGAATTGATCAAGGCCAGGCTGGATGGGGCTTGGAGCAACCTGGGATAGTGGAAGATGTCCCTGCCCATGGCAGGGGGTTGGGATGAGAGTTTTAAGGTCCCTTCCAACCAAAACCATTCTGTGTTTTTCTGATTCCCCAAGATCCAAGGTTAGTGCAGATGTGGATGTTATTCCAGCTTTTATCAGTGTGCTGACGGCATGTGGCTGTCTCCATGCATTGGGTGTTCCAAGGAGGACTGAGGTCCACATCAGCAGCAGCAGCAAAACAGGAACCTCTTAAATGCCCAGGCATGACACAAAACCCTGAGAAAACCTGACCTGAGCACAGAAGAATTAAAAACAAAAGCTAGGGAATGGGATCACAGTCTTCAAATACCTCCAGGAAGGAGCCAAGGGGCAGCCAGGGGAGGATAAATATCAAGCAGGGAAAATATTTAGTTTAGCTAAAGGACCATATTGACACTTGCGCAAAAGAGGATTATCTGTCCATAGACACATTTAATTAGAAGAAACTTCCCTTGTATTCGAGCAGAAGAAAGCAGAGGTGATAGGAAAAAAAAAAAGGAGGAAAAAAAAGGGAAAATAGTTTTCAAGTTTAAATGTAATTTTTTAAAAGGAAATTTTTTAAGATGGCAACAGCAGGGGTAGGGGAAAGTGTTCATGTCCCATTCTTGCACATCCTTAGGGGGTGTGACTAATGGGAGGCTCAATTAATCTTTACTGTCCAGATTGTTTAATTTTTGGGATGGTTCCCATGCCTAATTTCAGCTCAGGACAACTCACAGGCTGCCAGCCTGCTTGCAGGGCCTATCCAGGGAGCAGAGGGCAGGTGGGTGCTTCCTCCCCACAGGTGAATTTGGTGGTGACATCTGGCCTGGAAGTTGGCAGAGCATCAGTGCATCCTCTTCCCATCACTGCCAGTCCTTGCTCCACCATCCCCCTGCCACAGAAATTATGTCCAGGTGCAGGGAAAGGTCCTTGGGAAAGGAGGAAAATGAAAAAAAACACAAATGGAGGAAAAAATTGTGGTTTCACCCCTTGTGGACAGCTGTGATTTTCAGGTGTGAATTCCCTGGCCCTGTGGAGTTGTTTTGTTCTGCAAAGTCAAATTGCTCCATGCCCCAATTTTGTGTCTTTCTTCCATCAGTGTTATGGGCATCAGAGCAGAGAGAAGGAGCATCCTTGCTCTGGGGAAACAGGACATGCTGGGGGAAAAGGCAGGAGTGAGTGGTTTTCTCTGGGAGGGACAGGGACTGAAGATAGAGGACAGGCTGCTGTCTCTCTGGAGCTTGACCTTCCTCCCAGCTGCACTTGCTGAGATGGGGCGAGAGGAAGACAAAAAATCTAACCAGGGAGCCAGCATGGCCATAGATTTATTCCCAGCTCAAAAATCTCACTTAAAGGGCAAATTAATTAATGGAAAGCATGGTTTGGGAACACTGGAACATTTGGGAACATTGCCTCCATCCTTCCCCTTTTCCTGGGGGGATGGAACCTGTTGGGACAGGACTTTTCTCTGAATTTCACCGTGAATTTTTTCTGATCAGTTTTCTTATGTGGAGTTTGATCTCTGTCCTTCAAGTTTCCCCACTTGCCAAATGAAAATAACACTGCCAGTCTCAGTAGAAAGGCACCTGGAGCTCTGCTCACCAGGGAGAGTGGCAAGACAGCTTGTTATTCTTAAAATAAATTATCAGTAAGAGAAGAAGCCACAAAAAGCAATCATCAGTTTTTGAAGGACCCTGGAAGATCAATGGTTTAGTTAGTATCATTCTTGCCAAGTATTAGCCTGGAAAACTCAGAGCTGCCAGAAACAAAGTCAGGCAGATTAATGTCCAGCCCCAGTCCCAGTTTCCTGCTGAGCCTGACAGGTCCTGGCAAAAGCTCCTGTGCCCAGAAATGTATTTTGAGACCATGCTTATTGATTATTCCCTTCAAATGAAATCCAGATGAAGTTAATCTCATCCATAGAGGGCAGAGAGCAGACAGCTGAAGCTGGTGCAGCAGCCAGGGGGTTCCCCTGAGGGAAGTGGGGAGCAGGAGCAGAGACACAAGTGTGCATTGGCTACAAGGGCTTGGGGCATGGGGCAGCAACTGTGAGCTGCAAGAAACACCTACAGCTTCCACAACAGGCAGGTCCTCCATTATCCACCCAGCTCCCTCCACCCCAGAGAGTAAGGAAAATTTAATTAAAGTATCCCAAAGAAACTATAAAGCTCATGGATGCTCACACAGAGAAGCAGCAGCCGCATCCTAAATGGTGTGATAAACACCTCAGGGGGTGCCATCAGGCAGGTACTTAATGAGTACACAAATTATAGTTCTTATTTTTCCTCCATCTTCCATTTCCTACCAGTTGCCCTGGAAACTTCCCCCTCGAGGCACTCACAGGAGCAAAGTCCAAGAGGAGAAAAAAACAGCTGCAAACCCTTCATGGTGTAAAGTTGGTGGCTAAGTGATGTCAGGGGAGGATTTTGGTGTGAGCTGTGCCTGTACTAAGCTGCCTCCCTGCCATGCACTGCACAGCTCAGCCCTGTGGCCCCAGTGATGAGCACAGACCTCCAAAAATCCCCCAGATCTCACAATACCCCCAGATCCCACACTGAGCCTGCAGGACACCCTCAGCATCACCTCTGATGTCCCCAAAAGTTGTTCACACAAAGGCTGCCCGGACCATCCCTCCTGCACAAACACTGATGCAATCCAGAGACTTGGCTGATATACAAGGAGCCAGAGGGGTCAATGATCTCCCAGAAAACCCCAGGGTGCTTTTCCAACTGGGATGTGAGCAGCCACACCCAGAGGGTTGCAATTCATTCCCCATTAAGATAAACTCCAATTTGGCTAAGGTAGGAGGAAAGTGCACAAGATGTCTTGTTCTTCTGCAGAGAGCACCTGCAATTCATGGGGTAAAAAAAACAAAGAAGAGAGAATTTAGAAATACAATCCCAATGCTCATTTGCTCTGGAGGAATTAAAAGGTCCTGATCAGCAGAGCCAGCCCATCCTGAGGATGCCAGGCTGTGCTGGAGGCATCTCTGGAGGGCTTTGTCCCAGCCAACACTGTAAGGGTAAATGCAATGTTCACAACTCATAGCCCAGCCCCAGCAAGCAGGGCTGGGGCAGCAAACGTTTTGTGCAACCCATACGCGAAATTTCGCTCTGTGCTCTGAAGCAAGATGCCCCCAGCAGGCAGAGGAGGCTGTGCCCTCATCATGCTTCCTTGTGCCCTCTGATTTCACAGGCACTGCCACCCAGGACTGCCACCCCAGCACCCAAATTTCACCTCTCACCGACAATGCACTCTCAAGTACATTTTCAATGCAGATTTTGTAAAAAATGCACTTTTATGCATATCACATATATTTATAAAGATGTTTATATTCACACCTTCACCTTTTTAGCCAAAGATTTCACCCATGTGAGCTGCACATCACAGTTTGTGCACTGCCCACAATGCCTTGAATAAGACAAAGATGAGGACAAGGACAATCTCTGCTGCCATGCAGTTATGCCTCCAGGACATGAACCCATTGATCCCACCTGCCAGGTTTATTTTCTTAAGGCTTAAGAGAGCTGGCTCAGAGGAAGGGTGGGGGCACAGGGCTTGTGGCTCCTCACACCACCCACGCTGCCAGGAAATACCCTGCCTGTATGTGGGGCTCAGCTGCTCTCAGATATTTTTTCTCTACACGCCCCCAGAGACAGAAAATATTTATATACTATACACCTGAAAAAATACATAGTAATAAGGTAGGAAAATATGTAAATATAGAAATAGCACAATGTATTAAAATATTTTTGTAGTTTATCTAAATATATAATGTACTGATAAATGTATAATAAATATACTGTACACACATATACATATTCATGCAACAAAAAGTTGGAAATCTGAAATGACAGAGCCAGGGAAAAGGTCAATATCCAGGTGCAATTAAAGAAAGGAACTATGCTGGAAGTGTGCACAGCACAGACAGAGCCAAGGATTGCCCAAGTCCTGGCCAGTTCCATGACCTGCCATCCAGATGAGTTAAATGCATCCCAACAGCCCAGGGAACCAAATAGCTTCCTTGTGCCTCCTCAGCAGCTCCAGGCCAAGGCACCTCCACAACATGCCTGTTTTGTGGTGACTCTTCAGCTGGCTAAATCCTCTTCCCAGGACTGTTTTTCTTTTCACTTTACCTTCAAAGCCCATCAGAAAATGAGTGGCTGCCAGGAGAGGAAGTGCAGCTGCAGGGTGGGGTTGATGGTTCCTGGGAGGGTGGCATGATGGCTGTACTGCTTACACCCCATGCATTTACCTGGGAGACCACCAAGAAAGGACAATTTTTAACTTCTCAGCTGGACTTGCTCCAAGAACCGGCCAAGGATAATTTAAAGCCAACTACTGATTGAGCCCAGAATTGCATACCTTCCCTCCCCTTATCAATTCTTGCCCAGGTGGATCAACCACCACTGGTCCCAACACCTCCTGCCAACAGGCCAATACTGGGTTGCACCTCAGAACTGCAGGCACCGAGAGCTAAATGTTTCATTGTCACCAAGGGAAAACTCCACCCCAGAGCTCCCAATAAAGGCTCTTGCTATTTGACACTATATTTCATCTGTGCATGTGTTGAAAAGTTTTAATCGTGTACCTATGTATAGTCCTGCACCAGCATTTCCAGCGCCAGTCAGAAGGAAAACACAGCACCTTCAATAACAGAAATCACTCTGGAGCCAAGTAAACAAAATGACAGTCTTATAAACCAGAAGCATTTGTCCCATTAAGGATTCAATTTGTAGACAGAATAACAAGGGATGAGTTATTTGGCAGTGTAGACTTTAAGGACATGGGCAATGTAACAGCGACAGAAATGCTGCGACTGCAAGACCTTCGCTCGGGAGTGACTCAGCACAGCAGCTGCTTCCTGGAAAATTAATACTTCAGGCTCCCCAAAATGCCCGCAAAGCCTTTGAGAGTTTGCAAAAACCAACCCTGGAAGCTCCATCAGCCATCTGATCTGTCACTGCTATGGGGATTAGCACAGGTCCCCCAACCCAGCGCAGGGTGGGGACCTGCTGGGAGCTCCAGCAGCGACCATGGGGACTCAGGACAGTGCTACCAAGAGAAAGCAATCATGTTTTGGCCTCAAAGCTTCCTCCTCACGACCCCCCAAACTCCAAAATCCCCCTCATGGGCACCCCAAGCAAACCCCAGCCCCAAACCAGGTGTGCCCGAGCAGAGGCAGCTGTTAAGGAGGTTAACACAGAATCGTGTCAAGTAACAAACACCTAGTATTTATTAATAAATTAGTACACCGGAAGGCAATTTTTCAATTCATTCCCCTCTTCCCCCACTCCCACCCCTGCCCATGGGGCAGCTCATGCCACCCTCATACCATTATTTCTTCAAATTGAGCGTAGTACAGACTGTTCGTTACGGGAGCATAATAATTGCAAATATAATCATACAGACTTCTTACGATGCAGCTTTTTGTCCCCCATACCCCCCACCCCCGACCTCTTTTAATAAAAAGTGAAGTGTGATTTGAAGAGACTATTGAGACCACATAAGGTCTTTGGAGAACTTATCGGCCACATCTGTATAAAAAACAAGAGACACGAGTGTAAAAGCATAGCTTGGTTTAAGTCTTACAGCACGAGGAGAGCAGGACCAGTGGCGGCCTTTGCCTCCCCACGTCCGGCACCGGCTCCCTTTGGGGCCCCACCATTCCCACATGTGGCAAGGCAGTTTAACTCCTTACATTTGACTGGAGGCAAAGGATCTTTCCACTGCCTTGAAGGTTGGTGGGGCTTGACCCTTTTCCTTGTGGTTAAAGCGCTTCTGCTGTAGCGTATTAGGAGCGCGATGCGTTGTCCGGGTGAAAACCATACAATAAATAACCGTGCTAGTAAAATCTCAGCAATGGATATGAGCCAAACAAGAGTACATCAAAAAAAAGAGCTTGGGTGGGAAGCTTAGCTGCGTTAAGAGACAGTAACCAGCAACAACTGGGGTGGGATTTTTGCGTGATTTTGCCATTTACTGCCCTGAGGTGAAGGGAAGTGGTGGGAGATGGTCACTCTGAGCGACAGCTTTGACAGAGGAAGGGGATTACAGAGCAATCCCCAATTTGATGTGTTAGATTACACCAGATTGGTGGTCTTTCAGTTCATTAACTGCAGTTTTGGATTTTTTTGTTTGTTTTCTTTTTTTTTAAAGTGCATTGTCTGATCTGATTGGAATGAGAACAAGGAGAAGAGAGGCTCGGGGAGGGGGCAGAGGATGCAAAGACTCGGACTGAGCGATAGAGTTACGGTGGAGGGGTGCAACGCTGGCAAACTGCACCCCCTCCAAAAACCAAGGACACCTCAATGAAAATACTGGCCGTATATTCTACAAAAAATCCCGCCTGCGTATTGTTGGTCATCTTAACGAGTGCCAAGCTAGCTCTAGCAGATATTCGGAGAGCGTGCGGTGACCCAGTGCCTACAGTAAATCGGGAAGGTGGCTATAGACAGAGTCCAGGAGGGTCTGGCTGGCTTCCTGGCTCTTGACTCCAGCGATCTCAAATAGCCTGTCCAGCTTGTCTTCGGCCTGCGGGATCTCCTCAATCACGTGGAGCTCCTCGGGGTTGAGGATGTGCAGCATGTCGTCAAAGATGGGCTGCAGGTCGCACGGGTCCAAGCGCACCTGGCGCAGGACGGTGTCCTTCTTTTCTGTAGGAGGAAAGGGATTGGTCAAGGAACTCTCCAAGAAACCTCTGCTAACGAGGGCTTGTTCTCAGCCCATCCCCTGATGGCACCTCTGGAGAGGGACGTGCCACAAGGAGAACTGAGGGAAAAGGTGGAGGGTGACAAGTGATGGGGATGAGGGAAGATGGAGAAGGCAGTGCTGCTGAGACACCTCAGCCAGGATCCTGCAAGAGCAAACACAGCATTTGTACATGCTGAATGGCCAATTCGGAAAAGTGAGGACAGGAGAGGAGCCAAAAAAGCTGAATCCTGCTCTTTCAAGTTGTTTTTGTTGGATCAGCTTTATTTTCATACCCAAGTATAAATTTGGTAGATTGACTGAGCTCAGTGTTTCACCTTCATCAGAAATTAAATGCAGCAAGTTAAATGCAGTAAATTGAAGCCCCTAAAACAAAGGGGGGTGACTAATGGTACTTTATGTCTGCAGCAAAGAGGACCAAGAATAAAAAAAATTTTTAAAAACCTGAAACAAGAATCAGTCTGGAAATTACATTCTCTGATTTAATCTCATGCAGAAATGCACTGGCCAACGCAAGAGCCAAAAGTCAGGAGAAACACCCCCAAACACCCAGGGATGCTACAACTTCCCTAGCAGGACTTCAAAGAGTTAAAAGCCTTTAAAGATGTTTTTCTGTCTCAAATTGTTATCATCTTTGCTAACAGGATATTCTGGTTGGGAACAAGGATGTGATAAGCGTATCCTGGACAGCCAGTTTTCCCAATTATTTACTTTAATGATATCGTGTGTTGGGCAGTTCTACCACGTGTGCTGACCACATGGGACACACCATGGTGTCCCTTCTGTCCTCCCACTCTGCCCTGGGCTGGTTTGGTACCTTTGGTAATAAAAGAGCCTGTCCGGCTGAGCGCGGAGGAACCGCTGGAGGTGGAGTCGCAGCGCAGGAGAGGCTCGGCCTCGTCGACAAAGAAGCATTTCTTCTCGGAAGGAGAGGGCTCCACGGTGAGCACAGCTGCCTCGGGGGGCTTGGGGCTGGGTGTAGGCGCAGGGCTCACCGGGCTGGGGCTCACCGGCAGCGCCAGCTTGTCACCTTCCAGCTTTGGGGGCAGAAACAGAGGGAAAATTAACTGGGGGGACGCTACACAACGGGTAACACCCAAACCCACCGGCTTTCAAAACACTCCAGCCCACCCTCAGCAAGGAGTGACCTGCTCTGCTGGCCCACAACAGGCACAGGAGATGACCTGGGGTGGACATCAGCACTGGTATTTGGCACATCAGGCAGGAGCAGTAACACAACTCACACCCTTGGGACACCTGGTAGGAGCAACCACTGCACCAGGATGGAACGTGCAACCTCAGCAGAGCATTTTAGGTGGGCTCTCCTTCTCAGACTCAGTTTATTAAAACCTGAAGCACAGCTCTTGGAGGCAAGAGGTGATGATGCCCAAAACCTGCTCCATACCTGCTGTTTGCTAAAAGCTGGCTCCACAGCTCCAGCCAGTGCCAAGGCAGCAGGACGAGGGCTGTGAGACCCTTCAGGGATCTCCAGTACAGCACATGGCTCTGACCAGCTCCACTGACCAGCTCCATATCAAATTAATGATTTGTTTGCCCCACCTCACCCTTGCTCCCGAGAGCATCCCATTAAAGCTTGATGGAAAAGTCCATCCCATCAGACTCCAAGTTCAGAGCAAGGAAGGACAGGCAGGAGCTGGCACTGACCAGTGTCACCCAAGTGCCATTGCCTTTTCCTCTCCTGGATGTGAGCTAAGAGCAAATGTTCAGCTGCACAGTTCTGAAGACATCAGGAGAAGCAAGCACTGCTGAGAAGCACTGCACTGGAAAGCAGCACCATTTGACAAGTGACAGGTGACAAGAGACAGGACAGGATGAAATGGCCTCAACCTGTGCCAGGGGAGATTTAGATTGAATATTAGGAAAAATTTATTCACCAAAAGAGTGGTCAGGAATTGCAATAGGCTCTCCAGGGAAGTGGTGAAATCACCATCCCTGGAAGCATTAAAAAAACATGTGGATGTGGCAGCTGGGGACATGGTTTAGTGGTGGACTTGGCAGTGCTGGGTTAAGGATTGAACTTGATGATCTTAAATATTATTTCCAACCTTAACAATTCTATGATTCTATGAATTTGGGTGCTGGTGTGAACCTGCTTCCTATGCTGACTGTACTCTGCATGTTTCTTCTTGAAACTTCTTCCCACCTCCAAGACAGTAGCGAACATTATCTACCCTCCTCTGCCTCTCAACATCCCCTCAGGGTGCAAATCTCAAGCAGAGCATTCCTAGCTCCCACTCCCTGCAGGCATGAGATGCCTGGGCCAGCATGCTCACATCCCTGGCCGGCAGATTGGGCACTTCTGCAGGTCACCAAGTCCTTCTAAACACGTTATTTTAAGGGCCATCCAATATTTAACCTTTTTCCCCAACCTTGTGGCCCTGCTTGACCTGCCAGGGAAAAGAATTGCAAGCCCTGTCCCCATGCAATTCCCTCTCCCAACAGCATTTCACAACCCTGTTTTCTCCTACAGAGGGAAGATCAGGCTATTCCTGCTAACAGGCTTTTGCCTACAACCCAGAGATGAAATGCAAAATTGGGATTAAAGGCTGTGGGAAAGGGAGCTGCTGAGCCACCTCCGCGCCGGCATGGATGTGCCTGAACATTCCTCATCCGTGTCAAGGAATTTGCCACCCACAAATCACATGTCTGCTGGGACGCCCATTAGCTCACATTAAATTAACATTGAAGCCTGTTCCTGGTAGAATAAAAGGGGTTTTTTTCTCCCCTCATTGAAAATAAACAGGGGAGGATTTGTTCTAGCACAGTGCATTACGCAATAGGCATGTTAAAAATAAAAGTCAGCTTTAATTTTTAATTAAAAGAATCTGCCTTCTATTCTGAAATTCCCTTTCCAGTACAGCTCATCATGGAGAATCAGCTATGGCCATTAAGGGGGAATATCAAGGGAAGGACCAGGACAGCAGCTGGCCACTTTCCAAATTGTAATATGCTCTGATATCTCCTTTAAAAATACTATAGGCTTTAGGGGTTAGTTTTGCCTTATGCAACTCATCTACCTAATATTCAACCACAAACCCACCTACCAATTCCCAAAAAGGATCCTGATGACCGAGCAACAATTGGCCAAGGGAGGGCAGGGAGCAGACAGCTGCCCCAGCTCTGTCTTCCCAGAACCAACTCATTTGGAGTTTAATTAAACAGCTGCTAAAACACGCTAGGAAAGACAAAATCACCTGAGGTTATTTGACTGTAGCTGTCCCGGGAGCCCAAAGCTTTCCAAATAGCTGAACAGTTGCAAGCTTGAGGCAAAGCAAACAGGATGCTTGGATGTGTGTTAATGTTTAAACCACAGGAAAAAAGCAACTGGGAATGAGGGCTTGGAAAGACCAGGGAATGCAAAAGGTTGCTGTGAGGTGAAGCCTGTGGAATAGGTGTAAAAACACACTATTCATAGCCTGTGACTCACTGCATTGAAACCACCTTGGCCATTCCTATTTTTATGAGTGGTGACTGGGTGAAACCAAGCTCTGGCTGGGGGAAAAAAAACCCAAAACCCCCTCTTGCAACCCTTTAGCCTTTACAGAACTATGGGATTTCTCACCTTTACATCCTCATTGCTGGGCTCCTGCGCTTGCCACTGGGGCTGCATCTGCGCCTGCAGAGAGAGACACGTGGGACACTGTTAGATGCACAGTCCAGCACGGAAACCAAAGGCACTGCAGTGGCTTTGTCGCAACAGCAGCTTCCTACAACCCATCAGAGGTGCTCTGCCAGGTTTTTTTTTTTAGGCTTTTTCTTTTTTTGAGCACTGCACCAAGAGATTTTCAATGCCAAAAAATATTAATTTAAAAAATCCTAAAAGTTCCTGTGTACTTGCAGCCCTTTGGACTGCCGTTCAAGCACCAGCATCCTCTTGGATCCCAATGCATCTGGGAGGGTGCTCTAAGCAGCCCAGGGTGTCTGAAGGCACTTCCTAAAAGGAAGAAAAGGGGACAGAAGGGGACAGGGACAGGAGGAGAGAAGAGGACAAAAGGGGATGGGGCAGGAGAAGACACAGGCTTGGCTTTGTTTTCTTTCACAGCTGCTGTCACCAGCTCTGTTTGAACAGGCTGATCCCATTTGCTGCCTCCGTTTTACAGTACTGCAATAAAAGCTTAGCTCAGACAAACAGAAACTGCAGCTGCTGTGCTAATATTAGGAAGGAGCAGCAGCAGGCACTAAAAAACACCCTTCCCTCAGGCGATGCTTCCCAGCAATTCCTCCTGCCGCAAGCAGGCGGGAACAAAGGCGGGTGGCAGGCTGGCTGCTACTGCTGAGGGTGGCTGTGCACCCTCTGGGATGTGGGGGGGATAAATTTAGCGCTGAGGCAGTCACTTCCCAGATTCCCTGCCAGAAGATGACACCCGACTGACACCAGCCCTTATTCCCAGGTCTGTTATGCCTCCGTAGGGAATGCGGCAGGAAAAACCCCCGGCACGAGGAGCAGGGTGGGCTGGGCAGCAGCCCAGGGGATGCTGCAGGCAGAGTGGTGCTGGTGTGGAATGCTCTTGCTGTGGACCCCACAGGGGTAGGGAGGATCCCTGTGGATCAGCAGTTTCATGGTATACAGGGTGTTTGGGGATCCTCCCTGGGGGCACACAGACCCTGGCAGGTTAAACACCTTGGCAGGGCCATGAGGTCTCACCGAGGTGTCAGAGAAGGGCAGTGATGGAGTGTGGTGCTGCAGAGCAGAAGGCATGTCCCTGCCAGGATGGGAAGACCAGGAGGGTGCTGGGGTGGGAAAGCCCAATTTCCTCTCTGTGCCCTTCACCTCACCCGTGTGGTTTCAGGAGAATGCTCGACCCCTCTCTGTGGTGGAGCCTCTTCCCTTAACACAAGGCAGCCCTGGGGAGGAGGGCTCAAGCCAAGCCTCACATGACTCAGGATGGGCAATGCTGGGTCTGGGCAGGGTTTAGATGCCACAACCAAAACTGCAGCCACCCACGGAGGAAACAGCTCTTCCCCGTCAGCCCTACCCTGGCTGTCTGTGGGCCGAGTGCTTCTCAAGCAGATAATTTCGCCATGAGGCCTCTGGTGGCTTCCCCTTTCTGTGGATTTGCCCACTCACTTTTTCAACTCAAACCATAATGATGAGGTGATGAAACCCTGATGAAGAGGTTCCAAACCCAATTACAGGATGAGTTAGTTGATACTGAGTTTGGCTAGCAGAAGAAACCATCTTCTAGTTTCCTCTTATGCTCCTAAACCCATTACACTGCAAACACAGAGACCCCAAGAGATGTGGCCAGCACAGCAGGGAAACCTCAATATTACTGCATATATAGTTTATATTTTTGTGTTTATGCTGTTTCTCTTTGCATTATTTTATGAATTATTATATTTTGTTTATTGCACATTCTCCAGCATAGTTCAAACACAATGTCAGTTTGCTGAAAATCAAGTCATGGCTTAGAGCAAACCTGGAGCGATGCCCACTCCAGTAAAACCCAGCCAGCCCTACACCTTCCCCAGGGCTCTGGCCACTTCACCTTACAGCTTTGTGCCTCAAATAAAACCTGATGCAACTCCAGAAGGCAATTTTGTTCTTCTCCTGGCTGCCTGGGCACTTCCCAGCCCTCAGACCACAGGCCCCTCTGGCTGGGAAATCTATACAACAGCTTTACTCTCTCTCACTCCAGTGCTGGAATGTGAACACAGCACAAACTTAATTTCTAATTTCTGGACCCAGCCCAGTGCTGCACTGCCACAAGAGGAAGTGAAGGGGATGGGTGGGAGCTGGCAGGGGCTGAGTTTGAGGAACACTGCTCCAGGCTCTTGACTTCCCCCTCAGGGTTTTGACCTGTGAAAGAGCAAGAGATGGAGCCACAAGGCCCTGCCACAGCCACGTGCCTGGACATGGGGTTGCTTTCACATCCTCTTCTCCTCTGAAATACCCCAAAACCCCACAGCTTAACCTCACACCAGCCCCAGCCTTGACACATCTGCTGACTCATGGGATTATATGCAGCATGAAACTAGCCACAAAACTGAACCTTGCTGGGCTTGGGGCTGTAGCCTTCCCCTCTCCACTTTCAACATCTCCCTTATTCATGGTTTGGGTTTGTTTCTCAGCTTTGCTGAGGCTGTGCTGCTGAATGCCCTGAGTGAGGCTGTTTGCTTGCCTTCCATCCAGCCCCTGAAATATTTCAGCCAAGGCCAGCAGAGCCATAAATAAAACGATAAGAGCTTAAAGCACTGCTCACAGCAGGACACTCAGAGGAACCAATGCAGCCCAGCTATGCCAGCTCCACCCCAGGCCAGCCCAGGTGAGCGCAGAGCCCCGTGGTAGCTGCAAAATGCTGTTATGCACCACACACAAAAAAATCTCATTACCCAGTGGATACTGGTAAAAACCAGTTTTTCTGATTTTAACCCCAAAAATGGAGATTTGTAGTTTGCTGAGATGGCAGGGAGAAATCTCTCCCTTCTTCCCCCCCAGTCTTTCCCCTGTTTTTGTTGTCAGCACCACTAACTTGGGATGTGCCAGTGCCTGATAAGCAGTGCCCAGGCCTGCCTCTGCCTGGAAAACCTGCCTGCGAGGGGACATATTTTGCAAACCTTGAGTCCAACAAACATTCGTGGCCAGGGCCAGGCTTTAAAAGGAGCCCTATGAGTTAAATGCACCCCTAAAAACCTTTCCACAGCTTCTGCATTCACTGTATTTTCTGGCTCAGCTGCAAAAAAAACCCTGAGCAAAATGATTCAGAGGGCTAATCTCGGTTTAACCTAAATTCATCCAGTGCCATGCAAAACCAGCATAATCTCCCACAGCTAAAAAAGCAGGCAAGTCTGCAGTGGAGCTGCTCCTCACCTGGAGGAAAATGCTCCTGCCTTTTGCTGTAACACTCCAGAGACTCCCATAATTTCCTATTCCTATCAGGGGTTGTAAATATTGGGATTTCAGAGCACAAAAGGCTGCTGAGGGAACAGGGCACTACAAGAGAGAGCAGCCTTGCCTCCATAGGTTTTACAAGCTGAAGGCAGACACCAGATAAAGGATTAAAGAGAAGGATGCAATAGTGGGTGGGATGAAATATGTTTAGGGTACTGATTTGCCATCTGACAGCTACAGCATTCAATAACAATTTTTACGCATGACTTGGAGTTATCAGTGCTTTCTTACAACAAGGGGGTTGTGCAGAGAGATTGGGAAACTCCTTTTTGCACCCAGGGATGCTGGGCAGAGTCAAAGGCATCCCAGACAGCAC
This sequence comes from Melozone crissalis, assembly GCF_028551555.1. Classification (NCBI taxonomy): domain Eukaryota; kingdom Metazoa; phylum Chordata; class Aves; order Passeriformes; family Passerellidae; genus Melozone; species Melozone crissalis. The sequence goes on from NW_026535805.1 coordinate 52,491,257, forward strand.
AGCCGTGCATGTATCTATCCCTCCTGGGCACATGCAGGATACACCAGCGCAGCTGGAGACTCACTGCTGGCTCAGGTCACCCTAGGGGCATCATGCTGTTACCTGGACTCACAAAATGGTTTGGGATGGAAGGAATCTTAAAGATCATCGTGTTCCAACACCCTGTCAGGGGCAGGGACACCTTCCTCTAGACCAGGCTGCTCCAAGCCCCATCCAGCCTGGCCTTGAACACTTCCAGGGATGGGACATCTACAACCTCTCTGGGCAGCTTAGCTACAGGAGGATGCATGCATTTGCATTGCTTATGAGAGTCCTCACTCCCCTTGCAGAACCAAAAACTCTTTTCATTCTTTTTTTGCTGTTTTAGGGGGTTTTTTGCAAGACTTCTTCTGCAGGGCTGGAGACCACAGCACCCACTCTTACCACCAACAGGGTGACCCGTTCCTCCAGATCAAACCACTCTGGTACAGAGAGAAACTGCCTCAATTTATCTGTGTTTGGATAGACAAATCACCCAGAGTCAAACCTCAATTAGCTCTAATTAAAGGCTTTTCAACCAGTAGATTAAAAAAACCCCAAAGATCAACCTCCATGCCTGCTCCTGGCACCGAGCTCTTGGCTTCCTGGACTGCTGTGAGGATGATGAGCCACCAGCACAATTCTCCAGGCATTTGGTCTCCAATGCACAAACTGCTTCCCCCATTCCCTGCAGGGCTGTTGTATCACCACCCACACTGACAGCACAGGAGCCAGCTCAGGGAGAGGAGGCAGACAGGTTCCAGCAGGCAGCACCTCAAGAAACACAATGTGCAGCCCTGCTGGATTTGTACCCTGGGGTGCTGCCAGGCCGTGACACCCCACACACAGCTCCAGGATCTCCAGGGCAAGGCAATGGCCACCTCCTAAGGTTGATCATGAGGGATGCTCATCTGAAAAAGCCCAATCAGATGAATAGGGAAAGAGGATGTGACAGCTTGGGTGAATTTGTTAAAAAATAACTCCTATGCTGAAATTAGCCAAATTTCTCATGTGGACTCGAGCCACCTGCTTGAAAGATCAACAACGCAATTTTACTCATTTCTAGAAAAACAAGTGAAACTGATGGGGAACCACCCCAGGGTCCAGGTGTGTTGGACACTGGAAAAGACAACACACTCTTTAAAAAAAAAAAGAGAAACAGAAAAGCTGCTTGGGAGGTCCAGGAGACTTGCATATAGTTATCCTTGAGATTTGGGTTTGCTCATTCTCTGGAACATCTGCTTGATGTATTTTCAGAGTTATGGGCACAACTTGTGGTTACTCCATCATTGGGAGTCCTCCACCCTGACAGGTCACTCCATAAACTCTGCTCCTGGAGCCACCACCTTGCATTCTGTACTGCTTGATAAGCACAACCTGATGGTCTTGGCCAAAAGAGCCGGGGGCATTCAGCACTGCAGAGCCCAAGTCTGTTAATTATGTGTCGTGCTGAGGAACAAGTCCCGTGTTTTATCCAATGTCCTTGCCCAGAGCTTTGTCCCAGTATTCAAAGTCAAAGCAGTAAATACAAGGACACAGGTTACTACCTGCTCCAGGAGAGCAAGAGGACAACATGTCCTTCTGGGACAGTGCACATGCTGGAAACTTTAACTCATATGAGCAAAATGGCAATTTTCTCTGCCTCACTTCTCTTCCTAAACATAGCTTTATCTTGGGTTTTTTAATTTTACTTTTTCCACCAACTAGAAGGCCTATTAGTTACCAAGAGCTGAAAGAAAAAAACTAGCAACTGAGCAGGAGAGATCAGGCAGCTGGCAAAGCCCACCTACCCAAGATCTGGGCAGGATGTTCAGCAAACACCTGACTCAGGATCTCTCTGAAACACAAGCCCAGGGCTCCTGCCAACACATCCCAACTTCTGATTTCATACAATGGTCACAAGGGAACAAGGTGTTTCATACACTAAACAAAATAATTTATATGACACAGTGAAGGGATAACAAACCAACAAAATAATTTAAGATAGGCAACACAGTGAAGGGATCACAGTCCCTCATATAAAGGGAAGTTTTGTCAGTCAAACCAGAATTTGGGAATTCCTTGCCCTGACAAATGCTCTGTTTCATAAGCTCTATTGTGAGCTAAGTTCCACCCTGCCAAAGCCCCACCAAGAGCCTAGAGAGGTCTGCAAGCACCCACCTGCTCCCTTTTGGGTCTGGGTCAGTGCTAAGGCAATGGGAAATGTTTCACCAGCCAGTTTAGGGGGAAGAGCCATGCCTCAACCACTGCCATCTCAACATGTTGTCCCACTGGCTTCTATGTTCAGAAAAAGCCCCACTCATCACCTTTACAAACACTTCTGGCACACCATCGAGTTATCAGAGCCAAAAAACTGAAACAAGTAAGGCAGAAGTGGCCAAAACAAATCTGCAAAGGTCACAGAAGCACCTCCTGATGACTTATTATGCCCAGCTGAGAACCCACTGCAGGATCTTCTGCAGCAATTTATTTATTCTCCCAAAATATGGGACAGTTTAAGGCCAGTGCTGGCAAGGAAGAGCAACAACTCTGGAGGACTGCATGCATGGCCTCCCTCATGCCACCAGTCACCATCCCGGAGGAATCAACACTTTGTGCTCAAAGGTACTTGGCCCTTCTCACAAATCCACAGTATTTGAGCAAGTTTATCGGGGAATGTGTAGTGTTTGTGAGGTTTTTAGGACAAGGTGAGAGATGAGAATTTGATTTCATGTTCTCAGAAGGCTGATTTATTATTTTATGATATTATATATTATATTAAAGAATGTTATACTAAAACTATATTAAAGGAAGAGGAAGGATATATCAGAAAGCTTAACAAGAATGATAATGAAAGCTCGTGACTGTCAGAGAGTCCGACACAGCTGGCTGTGATTGGTCATTAAGTTAAAACAATTCACATAGAACCAATCAAAGATGCACCTGTTGGTAAACCATCTCTAGACCACATTCCCAAGCAATCAGATAATTATTGTTTCATTCTTTTCTGAGGCTTCTCAGCTTCCCAGGAGAAGAAGTCCCGGTGAAGGGATTTTTCAGATAATATCATGCTAACAGGGATGCTTTTTCCTCCATGTTCCTGGCACAAGGGCTAAGGTACCAGACCTTCCTGGTGACCTCCAAAGATATACACAAAGCACACGGAAATCCAGAACCCATCAAAACTTTGACTGGGATCTGAGCAAACATTGCCAAAGCCTCGCTCAAAAGCAATGCGCTGCATCAACACAAGTCCTCCATGAAGAGAGGGAGCTACCTGGCCACAAGCCAAGCTCAAGGGCACAGCTGTGTCCCACGCCACACAAGGCGAGACTTGCACCACAGCCCAGCCCAGCCCAGCATTACCGGCATTACCGGCGTGGTGTCCTCCATGAGGCCGCGGATCTTCTCCACGACGTCGTTGCGGCGGTGCTGGCGCAGGGCGCTGATGAGCTGGGCCAGGCTGGCCTCGGGCCCGCGGATGGTCCAGTGCTGCAGCGCGGCGTAGGCGCGCTCGTGGTCGGCCGCGTAGCCGTTGGAGAACGCCGCCACCTCCCGCTCGCTGGCGTTGCACAGGAACTGATAGATGTCCTTCCACTGGCTCCCCACCTGGGCCGCCACCAGCTTGAGGATGTCGATGCCTGCGGGGCAGAGAAGCCACAGGTGAGCAGGGGGTCTGCAGATATCAGGTCTAGCAGAGCTTCTCTCATCCCCAAATGGCCATGCTTTGCTTAGGTACGTCTTTCAGATTTTGTTGCAATTATTATTATTATTATTATGGTTTTAACACCTTTTATGGGTTCAGGCTGCAGAGAAGAAGCACCAATAACATTTTCAACAGCTACTATGCATGTAAAGGGTGATAAACCCATCAGTTAATCCAACACGCTCTACTCTTCTGATTTACTAGTAAATCAGAATTTACTTGTAAAATCTCCTGCACTCTTCAGCACAGGAAGACCCTGGGTAGTCAGCTACCACACAGCTGCAGGAACAGGGCAGAAGAGCACAAACTCACCCACACACCTGCACTGCAGCCACTGCCTTGAAAAAGAGCTGGATTAAGAGGTGAGTCACCAAAGCACCTCTATAAAGATGAGTATTTCCATAACAAGTGCATACAGCAGCTAGGATTGCATTCAGAGCCATTTCCAGTGCAGACAGGCAGGATGACTCAGTCATGAGGTGGGAGACTCTGTGCCAGGTAAGCATTGGGTGAATGAAGATCTGGTAGGAAACCAGAGAGCAAAAAGGCAGAATTTCCCCTAGAAAAGCACTTGAGATATCCTGGCTCAAGACCGTGAGGGTTTTCTCTGTGTAGGTCAGGGTGCAATGCAAACAGCACACTTATCCTTGAATCTACTACAGGTCAAGAGTCAAAGATTCAAATAAAGCCATATCTCCTCCAAAACAACTAATTAACCCTGTTTTATCAAGCTGAGCAACACCTTGTTTCAAACAGCAACTTGAAGGGTCATCATCTGTGAGCTACAAAAAGAAACTCACTTTTTCCAGAGAGATAATCACACCTCGGGTTTCCTCCCGAGCCACTGTGCCCCCATGGCTACAGGGAGCACTTCTCCTTCCCTCTGCAGGCACAACAGCAAAAATAGCTGCTTACAGAAGAATATCATAGCTGGAGCTTTTCCAGCTGGCTAAAATTTAACACTTTCTAAGACAGTTTAACCTGCACCAAAACCTCCCACTGCACCTTCAGTTCACAGTTCTGATATAGCCAAATATATACATACAAAAAAAAATCTATAGAAACTATACAGACTGATATAGGCATCCTTTTTTATACACATGCATGTGTATATACACATACGTATATACAGTAGACATTTTTGTACCTATGTATTTCACAGATATTTTATAAAGATGTGTGCACATATATGTATATGGCCTGGACACCAGATGCCCACCAAAGCTGTTCTACACGTGCCTTCCTCACCTGAGAAAATATAACAAGATATAACAAAAGGCTCGTGGGTCAAGATACAGGCAGGGAGAAATTCCTCACCAGTGACTGTCACTGGCAAACCAGACTCAGCTTGGGGAAATCAGTTTAACTTTACTGGTAGCTCCTCACAGGCTACCCTGTAGCCCCCCCACTACCAAAACCTGACCACAAAAACCCAATACAATATACACACACCCTCTAAAAGTATCTATTCAGCTTGATGTATTTTTTAATGTATTTGTATCTGTGTATATATTATACATCTGTATATCTCTATATATAACATAGGTATTTTACATTTATATGTACATATGCCTATATAAAAAGAAGTATGTAAAAACCTATAAAGCTTCACAAAGATATTTTTGACCAAACCTCTTCTCACTTAAGGAAAGCTTATCAAGTCAGTTATATATGGACCTTAGTTTTCACTTCCAAACTAGATAACACAGCCAAGAGCCCACAGCTCTTGGAGCATCCACAGACAGTGCTAAAGATGCTCTAAATCAGGAACACCAAAGTGCAAACCACATTTGGTACTTCCCCGCCCTCCTCCCACCACAACCACACAGCTCCCTCCCAGCTGTTACCACACACACACGTGCTTGTGCCATCTCACATGGAGTTGTGAGAGCTGGGGCTTCTCCTACCAGAAAAGCTTGGCCCACCAGCCCAGCATGGGGCATGCAGCCCACCCAAAAAACCCAAGCCAACCACAGGGCTTGGTTCTAACTATGGAGAAAAGGCTGTGAACCAGCCACTGGGATTTATTGTGGAGTGACTGATGTGACTCAGCTCATTAGATACTGGTGCACATTGCATCACAGCAAAGCAGCAGGAATTAAGCCTGGTTTCGTTACTGCTTCCCATCACTCAAATGCAGACCCAGTGGCCCTCAGTCCAAGGGACTGAGCTGTGTGCTTCCAGGCAAATCCCAAATTCCTCTTCCTCCATGACTTTGCATCCAGGCTGGCTGTGCAGGCAGCCCAGACCACACTGGCAGCCAAGCCCTTGTGCCTTCTGATATCACACACCCGGGTTGGTAAGAAGCCCAAATGACAACTCAGGTTTGCAGTCAGGTCCTTTAAAGCAGAAAACCCAACTGCTTTTTGCACAAAAGCAGCAAAATGCCTGATTCATGCAGCACTGCTTGATTTTATCTCAATCCAGAGGATAAAAAAAGTAAAAATCCATGAACACAAGGGTAGAAAAAGCTCTCTAAGGCTTGTGCATCAAGATAATAAGGGATAATCACGTGTGGTACTATTATATATCCATATATAGATATATATAGATAACTTATGCACTGAGATATAGATATATATATATAGAGGTATATATAGAGAGAGCATTTAAGTCATTATCTCACTGTATAAATCTTGCAGAGCTTCTTTGCTCACATATTCAGCAATTATTTTGCTTTGATATATATATATAAATACACACACACATACAGAGAGAATGAGAGAGATAATGCTGCCCATTTTTTAATGCACTCACACATATCAAGTGAGCAGCCTCAGGTCTCCCTGCCAGTGCTGCCCTGCAGTGAGACAATGAGCTATGGCTGGGCATGGGAGCTTTGCCCACACCCACTCCCATGCACATCAAACACATAGAAGCATTAAAACATAATGTGCTGGTTTATGATCCCCATGTGGAACATCTAGTCAGCCCAGAAAAGGAAAAACCCATATACTACCTGCTCCCTTGGACATATTTCATGCCGACAAATCCCAGTGCTTACAACTGCTGTACTGGTGAGAGAAGTTTTCAGCTGCTCACAACTTGATTTGCACTGGTTTTATGCGGCAGCACGACATTTATGTCCAAATGTTCTCACTCAGGATTTATGACAAAGTGCTCATGCTTCTACTGACATTTTCAAGTTTAGTATATTTAATCTCACCGTTCAATAAATTGGGCCCATAAACATGTTTATGTCCCTTGGCTATAACATCCCTGGGCACAAGAACACACCAGGCAGCTGAGGACTTAATGGTGCGTAATAATCTTTGGAGAACAAATGTTCCATTAAAAATGAATTTGGAAATGTCTACCTTAACACTATAAGAACCTTAAACTCATTTTCTTGCAACTATTAAATGAATTTAAGGCCCATATGTTCGCTACATCCACTACAATATTGTGCAAACAAAACCCAGAGAGATATGAAGAGATATGGACAAGAGTGCAGATTTGGCTCCAGTCAGTAAGAAAAACATTGCTCCCTCTGCTCTCAAAAAATAAGATTAAAGCCATTACATGACAAGCTGCGGATGCACACTGCCAAGTATTACTGCTCACACTAAAATAAAATACTCATAATAAGTTTATCATCCTACTACTTCCATATTTCCAGAAGTCCTACAAACTGGAACAAAAATCCCAGCTCCACCACAGGTGCTGGATCTTCTCCTTCTCCTTGAACTATGTGGACCTTCTCCCACCATGCCCATCTGCACAGCTGGGCTGGATATGGTGCTCAAAGACCTCCAGACCACAGCAACCCCAAGTAAAATGGCCAAGCTCAGCAGAGATGGTGCTTTAACCCACACGTTTTATGCCTGCCATGTGAGGCTGCTCACAGCCATGTTGGTGCTATGCTAAAGTTGCTCCAAGCTTTCCGCAGCCTGAGTCGTCCTCCTTTTTCACCACAGGCTACAGGAACAGCCTAGGAGAGCTGTCACCATCCTGCTGCTAAAGTGGGAGACAGCTCCACCCTTCTCCATCACCATGTCAGGAACCATCACCACTGATCACCAGCTTTGCTCACGCCTCAGACAATGGAATTAAAGAGGAACACCCACAGTTGCATCCAGCTGAGCTGTATTTTTGAGCTGCATTTTCCAGCCCAGAAAAGGAAAGGACAGATCTGAAGGAGCCAGGACATTCACACATGTCTTAGGTACCTGAGCAGGTGGCATGTCAATTGTCAGTATCTTAACACTGAAAGTCTCTAAATGCTGTGCTGGGTTACACCATGTATCCCCCTAATATTTTAAGGTGGTGTTAACCACACCTTCAAGCCAGGACAAGGCCGAGATGCTGTGCACAGGCCAGTGGGGAGCCCAAGGGAGTATGCACACACATGGGAACACAGGCACAACCAGGAGGCACATCTACAGCCAGGGCAAACTGGAACAAATGGAGACAAGTCTGGAAATGAACAAATGCCTCCAGAGTGGCACAAGCAAACACAAGTCCTGCCTCTCCAGAAAGGTTCTCCCTTCAGTTCATCTATGAAGATGCTGAGCTGAAGAGAGCACCTTCCTGGAGAAGCAGGGCCTTCACTTCTCTATAGCCTCCTATCAGGTAGCTGCAGAGAGTGATAAGGTCCCCCTTGTGCCTCCTTTTCTCCAGGCTAAACGCTTCCATCTCCCTCAGCTGCTCCTCCTCAGACTTGTGCTCCATCCCCTTCACACCTGCTCTACTTCCCTCCTCTGGACACTGCTCACCTCTGTCTCATCTTCCCCATAAACACCATTTCAGTTTATTCAGTGACTTCCACTTGCTTGTTTTGAATCTGGTTCAAGATTTTTCCCATCCACTTCCTGCTCCTTTAGAAGTGCCCCGCCTCGCTGCGGAACAGTTTGATGTAGACAGAGCAATCAGTCCTTCCACGTCACCAAGGTGGTCATCAAACACGCACTTGGGACTTGGCTGAGCCTTAATGCCTTGTTCTGGACAAGCCTCACTGGCCTCCCAAACCGTGCTGTTTGCAGTTTGGACACGGACCCAGTTCCTCAGCATCATCTGGCCTCAAGCAGGGCAAGGAGCCAGCCTGGTGCAGGGCTGTGACCAGCAGTGCTGGCAGGGTCACCCACAGCACCTGCAAGGCACCATTTCTCTGCTCTGCTATTATTTTTTCACAACTTCAAGCAAACTTAAGAGCAGAGGAAGAGCTGCCCCACACCCAACAGCAGATGCAGAGAAGTCAAACCACAGCCACAGAGGCTCCTTCCTCTCCCCACCCTCTCACAATGTCGTTGTTTCATTCTCAGAGCTCAAGTCTAACAACACTTTTCATAAGAGTGCTCCTCAAGAAAATGCCACCTTTAAGGGGAAACCTCATGGTCAGAGCCCCTCCAAGCCAAGTGTCCTTCAACCCACTAGTAATGAAGGGACACAGTGCATAGAAAAGGACTAACACAACATCAGTTCAAGTTCTGTAAGTGCCTTATACAGCTGGGAAGGAAAATTTAGGAGATCTCACAGGACCTCTGGCATACAGAGTCCCATGGAGCGAGCAGCTCAGCAGCCCAAGGTTCCAGAGACAGCTTCATGAAAGGCTGGATTTCAGGAAACTCCATGCTCCAGCCCTTCATCACCAGGGACAAGGTCCCACCAGTTCACCCACAACACTTGGGGGAACTGACCTCCACCATTTCAGTGCCAATCTGAGCTGGGGCACCTGGAGCTTCTACCACCTACATACAGAGGTATTCCAGAGATGGGCAATACTAATCTGTGCACCACATGCTGTGACACATCCTGACTGTGACAGGCAGGCTGGATGAAGCATCACAGAGAGAGAGCACAGCCCAAGGGCACACACAAGTCAGACAGAAAAACCACAGTGATGCAGCCCTCCCCTACACCCAGATAAAAGCTCCGAATCACTGCAAAGCCAGCTCTTCTCCTGAGCTCAGCCCACTTCCCTCCTCCAAATATGCTCCTGACTCATGTGAAACACAGCCACAGCAGCCTATTTTTATGTCTGAGCACACACTGAGAGCCTGCACAAGATAGCCAGGATGCAGCACATTCACACTGCAGCTGACAAGACACCACAGCTCAACCAAACCAGGACTTGGAAATCCCAAGTGCACAACACAAATACCTTTCCAAGATGCAAAAATTCCACTAATCGCTGCCATAAAAGGTAAGTTATTGGAAACTCAATTCCTCTCCCTGCCACTCAAAATATACTTCAGGTCCTAGATGAGGAAGTCTGAAGATGTGCCAAGTTCTCCACCCTGGGTCAGGACAATCGCCAGTATTGGCACAGGCGGGAGGATGAAGGGGCTGAGAGCACCTCTGCCAAGGACTTGGAGGTGCTGGTGTGCTGTGTCCAGCTCTGGGGACCCCGACACAAAAAGGATGTGGACCTGTTAAATCAGGTCTAGAGAAGGCCACAAAAATGGTCAAGTGGCAGAAGCAATTCTCGTAAGAAGACAGTTTGTTCAGTCTAGAGAAGAAAAGGCTCCAGGGTGACCTTACTGCAGCCTGCCAGTATCTAAAGGGGCCACAAGAGATCTGGAGAGGGACCTTGAACATGGGCATGTAGTGACAGCACAAGGGGAAAAGAAGGAATGGCCTAAAACTGAAAGAAGGCAGGGTTAGACTGGACATAAGGAAGAAACTCTTCCCTGTGATGGTGGTGAGCCCCCAGAACAGGCAGCTCAGAGAGGCTGTGGCTGCCCCACCCCTGGAAGCGTTCAAGGTTGGACAGGCTCTGAGCAATGTGCTCTAGGGGGTGGCATCCCTACCAACAGCAGGGGGTTAGAAACTACATGATCTCTAGTTTTTTTGTCAGACCATTGGAAAGGACACTCATGAGGATTTGTTAGTGACAGAACAGTTTTCCCAACTATGAAGGACAGTGTTGGTATCAGACCCTCCCAGGACCCAGTGATTCATATCCTTAGCAAGAGCTGTTTGGGCAACAAACCACAAAATGGTGCGTTTGGAGTTTGTTGGGTTTTTTTTCAAAGACAAAACTGAAAATCTTGCAAGGCAGAAAGGGACTTCTAACAATCACTTCCCACAAGTTTTCTGGAAAATAACCAAAGCAGACAGTGGAGAGAGGTCTGTGATCAGCCACATGCAGTTATGAACATGTTTATGAACTGGGAATTTGAAAATCATCATGAGACAAGACCTCTTTTCCCAATACATTATGTGGAAGTCACATCTCTAACACCCCCTTGGTCCAACCCTCCTGGGACCCATCTGAACTCCTGCCCACCACCACAGGATGCTACACCAGGGACATGCTGAGTGAACTTGCTCTTGCTTTAGTTTGCATGAGAATGGCCAGCATAAGTATTTCATGTAATTATTAAATTTTAAATGGCTTTTGCAGAGTTAATCTTCATTATAACCCTCTGGGACAGCTGGTAACCCTGAGCACACACACTGCCACAGCCAGAGCCATATAAATATCCAGACACCCACAGATGCCAACCCGAGGATTAAATTCACCTCCTGCATTTTTTTATCTCCCAGTCTTGAAGAGCAAGGAAAAAACAAAAAAAAACCCAACCTTGTTATTTGAGGAGTGATGTGTGAGAGCCTCACTGATGTGAGAAATCACAGCCCTCCCAGCACTGAAACCAGTGTCGGGTTTTTGGCAAAAACACCCCAGGCTCAGAGTGGTTTTCTACAAGGACAATCCTCTCCTGCAGAGCTGCCCTGCCTCCCACACTCAGCTCTACACCTTAATGGGCAGGCACAAATCCCAATCCCTCATTAAATTAATACAAGGGCCACCCAGGAATTTTGACCATTGGATAATTTGGGTTTCCTTTTCTGAAGCAGATTTGGGAACAAATGTTCCAGCTTCCAAGAGGAGCTCCTCACAGCCCTGTACATGCTGCAGATAGAGAGCTCACATAGCAACACACATTAAAAGTGATCAAGCACCAGTCTTTAGTGCTAATGCAATAAGGCTGAGGAACAGGAGATGATAAAACCTGCACATTATTAGGTTTCTTCCTCTCTAAGCAGAACAGCAGCCTCCCACGTTTGCACTTTCCAAGGCTCCCTTTCATCATGAAGCCCTGGTCAGCTCTTGCATATGCCCTTTGGAAATCACATAGCTTCCCAAAAGGACAAAATGATTTTTGGGCAAACCTGAGCAACATTTTACACTGAGTGGTTTGAGGAAGACAGTATTCTGAACTTGTCAGATGCCACCCCAACACTCACATGGCAGAGATTTGTGCTGCAGATGAAGAGATGCTCCATCCCACCCGAAGCAGAGCATTGTGCCCGTGCAGGAGCAAACACAGCATGAAATGCAGCAGAACAAGCTGCAGTGAGGGAGCATCCATACTCCTTGTGGTGCCCAGCACATTCCTGCCTCTTCCAATTTAAGCAGCTCCCCTTCTGCCTGGGTCTCTCCCTGCGGAGGTGGGCAGGCTGTCATCAGAGGAGCAGCAATCATCTGTACATCATCAAGCTGCAGATGCCACAGGAGAGACTGCTTTGGAAAACAAAAACAACACAACACCTTCTGCCTCTCTGTTTTGGCAGGTGGACAGACATCAATCCCTCATCTCATGCTCTGCCTGCCAGAGCTGTATTAGGCTTTGCACACAAGCCCAGGGCTGCTCCTCTCCAGGCGTAGCCGCAGTTACCGAATTATGTCAGCAACAATGGGCACACCTGCCCTCCTGAGATGCTCTGGGCATCTCTGCCCTACCTGTGGCCTGGGCACAAAACATCAAGGCCACCACAGTTCGAGGCTGGTGAAGCTTTACTGTTTGAAAAGATTGTTTGTTTGCCCAGCAGCTTCCACAGCAGCTCCTCCATCCTTACCCAGCCCAGTGTGATCCTTTTGCCACCTGCTGGGACCTGTTCAGGAGCTGATCCAGGGAAAACTACCTCTACCAAAAAAACCCTCTACACTAAGCAGCTTTCATCTCATTTATCCACACAAGCACTAAGAAGGGGTCCTAAAGTAGCATTCAGTGTCACCCCATAGACCTGCAAATGCTAAGTCTGCAGCAGTTTCCTTATTCAGAGTAGCAGTTAAATAGGCCTGAGGAATAACACCCTCAGCTGGACTGTTTCCATGCACTTGCTTCCCTTCATTAGGTGATGGATCTCTAGAAAAGACTGACTTAAAAAGCCCACACATAACCTTAATGTGCTGTCTCTTGCAAAGAATCATGTAATTTTACTTCAATAAGCATCTTGCAACTAACCATAAACGAGCACCTGATTCCATCTGAGAACCAGCCTGCAATGACCCTGCTGTCCCCACGCCCCACTGGTTATATTCATGTGGGAACGCTTTGGAGCTGCAGTACAGCATCAGCCTCTCCAAGGTACAAGATGTGGTCCCCCTTCAACACCCTCAGGGACTTCCTTGGGAGCAGACCAAGCTCAAGCCCAGCCCTGGTCCCTCAGCAATCAGCACACAAGCCAAGGACTACTCCCTAAACATTACCAACCAAAAAGATCCTGGCCTTTAATTTGCTGACAACTGACAAACCAAGACTCCCAAATCCCAGCACTCACCATCTCTCCAGCATCACACCTCAAGTTCCCACTTTGATTTTGAGCCATTTTAAGCACATGCTCTTCTACATGCAGTTAAGCCTCAGCTCCACCCCAGCTGCAAAAAGCTTTTGCAGAACAGTTAATTTCTCTGATTATTTAACCAGAGGCTTCCTGGCTTTGCTCTCACCACCCACTGCAATAATGGGCAATTACAAGACTTGAAGAAAAATAAAAGGGAAGTGGCATCTCATGCCAGGCCAGCACTGCCAAGATCTAGTCTTCAGTCTTTCAACTCCAAAAAACAAAAAATCACCAAACTCTTTTCTTGCTTCCTGGCATATCATTTCAGACAGCTGCTTCTATACACAGGTTTTACCCTAACATTTTGCAGTCTTTGTCTTTGACCCTCTGCTACTAAATGGATGAAAGCCAAAGGCAACAATATCAGCAATTTCTGCAAAAAGAATTCAAGCCCTCATGTTCGGCATGATGGCAAAACGGCATTTGAGAGACAAGCTCCAATTCTCAGCTTTTATTGAAAGGCTCCTGCAAACCCATTTTCTCACCTCTGGAAATGTCTGAAGAAAAGAAATGGGTATGTGGTAGAAGAAAGGAAATGGGTATTTGGTAAAATAAAGGCATGAGCCTAGTGTGTAGGCTGCTTTTGATCCTCCAAAAGAAAGAAGTCATACATACAAGGTTAAACCACAGAGCCCTATCAGCCCTGTACCCACGTCACTCAGGCACCACGTGGATAATTTCTCAGGAAAGCTTTGACAAACTGTCAACTGTTGGATTTCTATCTGTAGGGCTGCAAAGTAAGAGCCAGCTGAGCCAGCAAGAGGTCCAGCTTCTCCAGCCACAGCTACACTGTTCTACCTTCTCAATCTCTCTCTGGACAGCCCCTATTGTGAGGATGGATGCAAGGACAGACATGGGAGGTAGGCTGGCTGCTAACTCAGGCCATTAGTCACTGCAAGGTCTTCCCAGACCTCTGAATCATTTAATCCAGTGAGAAGCACTGGCATTTGCTGCCTAGGCTGGAACATATCCATGCTCAGGACATGGGTGTAGTTCTAACACCAGCCTCCCAAGCTACTTCTATTTTTATGTTTGAGCTGTTATTTAAGGCATGTATTATAACCAGAGAGAGGACAGGGCACAGATACCAGCTCATGGGGACATGAGGACAAGTGAACCTCCTCCTGACAACAACTGCTGATCAGGATCACACATCTATCTCAATTATTTAAACAATTCAGGAATTCAGTCCCTTCAGGAACTGGGGAAGAGTTTTAGTCCCTGCTTCCACCCTAAACCCCTCCTCTTCCTTAAGGAGCCCAACCACAGTGCCATGTCTTTGCTCCAGCACCGAGCAGTGCTAGTGCCACCCTGTCCACACTTCACCAGCACCCACAGCCTTGGAGAAATCAATAATAAAATCCCCCAAACAGGGAAAGCCTTGGATGCCCACCTGGTGCCGTGGGAGGCTAATGGAGTTGCCAGTGAGGGCAGGAGCCCAAGGACAGCTCCTCTGAGGAGAGGCTCCAGTGCCTGCGTCAGACCCAGACTTTCCTTTCAAAGGTTAAGGCTGTTTACTGAAAGGATTAGGAGGGAGGAGATGGTAAACTAGGAACAAATGGGGGCAGACTGTTTGCAAGAGCTACACAAACAGGCAATAAACACACCCCAGACCCTTGCTGGCGTGACAGCCAACCTCTGGATGGAGGTCATACAGATGTGGGTGCACTGCCAGCACCCAGCCCAGGGGCTTCACCCCCAGCCACAAAGATAGTTTTCACTCTGATTGCCCTCTACACAGCCAGTGCAACCACAAACCAGGTTGCCACCTGAACCTGGGGAGCAGCTGTGGTCCTCACATCTCAGGAGGCTTTGCTCTGGTAGCCTACCATGGAGGGATCCACACAGCAGCACAGGAGAGGAAAGATTTCCCCTCTGCAACAGCCTGAAGTTTGTTCCTGACTAAACTTACCCCTGTCTGAAATGCTGCTTCAGGATGAAGCATGATTTGGGAACAAACACTGCTGGAGCAGCAGAAAGCTAAGCCATGACATGGCAGCTCTGCAGAATATCTCAGCTGTACAGACAGTTATTAAATAAAAGGTCAATTCCTTTATGGCACTACACCTCTCCTCTCAAGTAAACAGTCTTAAGAGCCAGACATTTCAACAAGAAAGGCGGAGAGGGATTTATGCTCCACCGCAGAGGAGAAGAATTTCCATATCTGACATGACAGAGAAGCACCACCATGTAAGAGCTAATGAGTAAGGCCCTTCCAGCTAGTGCAACACGATTTGGTTTGCACTAAAAGCAAGAGAAAGCATTAATTGGTTTGTGCCTGTTTGCCTGCCTTTATTGCACAAAGTTCATCTGAGGACATGTGGTGGCAGGAGGAAGTCACGAAGCTGGCCGTGTCAAAGGGAACCTGCGTGACTGTTGCAGGAATCACTGGGAGTAACGGCACCATTCACCTCCACACTGGAGAGGTTCAATCACACCATGCTGGTTTATCACTTAAGTGTGGTTTTGCTGTTACACCCAGCTTAGTTCCCAAGACAAAGGGAAAACTTAGCAAGGATCTTGTGAAATTTATGCAGCTGTTTGTGACAGAGAAGGCTGGAATACTCACCCTGGGAAGCACAGAATGACCCATGAATGACGCCACGCTGTCTCCCAAAGGATGACAAGATCTGGGAGGTGAGGTTTTATCTAAATGGGTTAAAACAGGCCATCCCTCTTCACTTGAACCTTCTCTTACCTGCATGGTTTCTTCAACTTGAATAATGATTAGTGACCCAACACACAGCAGTGCCCACAAAGGCAGCTCTAAGGTGGCTTCCAGAAGGATCAGCTGCAGCACAGGTACTTCAGCATGGTCTGAAACACCAGGATAGAATCCAGAGCTGCACCTACTCAAAGCAGAACGGTCTGGTTCCTGCACTTGAGCATTCCTTTTCCAGTACAAATTGCCCTGCTCTGAGGTGCTTCAAGAAACAGGAAAGCATCAGAAATTCAACCAACTGGTAATTAAAGTCTTGGAGAAATGGGTTACTGCAAGTTAGCAACAACTACTCGTTTTTGACCTATGAATCATGGCCAAACTCATGTATTCCTGGTACTGCCCACAAACAAGGATGTCTAATAAGGTTCTGTAACGCCATTGCAGATCACTCATCACAGTCTCAGGGACCATGCTTTGGGTGCCACAGGTTTTAGGGACAATGGAGTGCAAGGGTTACGGGAACAAGTTATCAGAAACAGAAAAAAAGTTTAAGAAACTGCAGCCCAAGAACACAAAAGAGTTAAAAGGAAACTGATAAGCAACATAAACACAAGAGAAGGCAGAAAACCAATTCCAACAAGATCTTACTGGTTGTATAAATGAATTAATGAAGGCAAACAAAGTGTAGGTCTGTTAATCAGCAGGAAGGTGAAGAAAGTACAGGACAGAAGACGCCCTATTCAAAACCTTCTTTGCTTTGTACTTGAGCACTCAAGGATGACTTTCATCAAGGACTGATCTCTCTTAAACCTTCAAATCTTTGTTCAATCCATTCTTTGTTTGCTGCCCCCCCCTTGTTAAATGTGCTTTTCTAAAGGTTAACTGTGAACGGATGTTTAAGGTTGAGCAACGTCAACCCAAAGTAAGTAAGGACTCGTCAGTCTGCACAAGATAAGGGAAGGTCAAAATTGCCATGGGAGCTTTGCAGAGGAAGAACTGCACATCCCACTAGGGAGATCCTGGCTGCTTGGTGCTCACAGTCATGCCACCATTAGTTTATAATTGATTTTTAAAAATTTCAACTTGAAGATTACATGTCATCTTTAAAGTCTCATCAGAGAGCCGACAGCAAATCATCCACTAAATGAACAAAAAGCACTACGAAGAAGAGAGTCCAGGCAGACCTGATGACACTTGTGGAGCTGTACACATCCACGACTCAGCCTTTAAGGATAACCTTTCTGGCTCCAGTGTGGACAGAGGGCTTGGGACACAAGCCAGCACTTGGGATTTAGGGCTAAGAACTGAAACTGAGGCAGTGCCAAGAGGTGGGGGATGACTCAGCCTTCCAGAAACAGACAAGGATGAGAGGATAAAGGACGACGCGAAAGACAACCAGATCCATGCCTGAGTCACAGATGAAAATAAGGACCATATGAAACAGAAGAAAAGCAGGAAGAGAAGAAAATGGGGAAAAAAAGTGCCTTCATTCAAAATCATTCTACCAATGGAAGAAGGGTACAAGCTGGAGAAGCTGGGTGAGAAGAAGAAGAAGAGAAGCTGGAGCAAGCAGGTGACACTCCCTCCATTAACCCTTCCTTCAGGAGCAGGGACACACCATGGGAACTAGAAGGAGGAGAAGCCAAGGATGAAGAAACATCTGAGGAACCACGCTTTGTGAGGGCTTTGTTCTCACTACAAGACCCACCAAATGAGGAAAGCCACAGGTCACTGGCTGTGGGGCTGGCCCCTCCACAGCCCTGGGTTGGAGTGGGGAGGACCCCACCCGGTCACAACTGCTCACCGTGCCCGTTGCAGTAATAGATCCACTTCTCCCTGTTCTGTGTGGGGGTGGTGGACTTTTTCATAATAGCCTTTTCCACAATGGCACTGGGATCTTGCCGGGGTCCCTTCTTCAGAGTCCGTGAGCTCTTTCTGACGCTGCAGACCACGATCACCACCAGGACCAGCAGCAGGAACAGCACGATCATCCACGGCAAGTGCTCGTTGATGTCGAAGTGCTGGTGGACGTTCTGCGAGCCTCGCCGGGGGGGCCTGTACGGGACATTCGGCTTCTCGCCCCCCATCATCTCCAGGGATGGCTGCTTCTCCAGTGCTTGGCTGGTCTGCTTGTGCCGGTAGCTCTGGGCCTGGCTGGTGGTGCTGGAGCCCATGAGGGTCCCGCCAATGCTGTCGGTCTCGTTGGCTGAGGTCTCATTGTAGTACCGCGCCCGCTCCACCATGCTGCTGGACGCGCGCGGCGCCGGAGAGGGGACAAAATCGGGAACTGAAGATTTCAGACCTGCGGGAGGAGAGGAGAGTTGAGTGTCACGGCCCTGGAGACGCGATATGGCATCACATCGCGGGCTAAGACCTGCCTGAGCATCGGCTTGGCCAGCAGACAGAAACCCAACGCCAGGCAGCGAGAAAGAGTAGAGGTGAAGTTGAGGTTTGCCTCTGGGAACAGATGGGTACGGTTACAGAGGGAGCTTCAAGGTAAAACCGACCCTTGCTGGGTAAGGCTAGAGGCAGCTTATTACAAAAAATGAGTTCCTAAAGGCATGTTGTCAGCCTGTGTTTGTCCCACATTCAGCATTTCTCAGAAAACCAACAACTTTGAGTGAGTTGGTTTCTCTTTTTAGGTTTATGAACGCTAATTTTAGCTCATTTGTGGAATTTCGTATTTGGACTAAAAGCACAAAAAAGCCATGACAATTTGTAGGCTTAATGTCTCTCCACTGGGTTTGTTAAGGAAGCAAAATCTCTTTTTTATTAACCCTGCAAGCAGCTGCAGATGAATCAACTAAAAAATAGGTCTCTGAAGCAACCAAACTTCCCCCTAAGAGCTACCTTCCATCTTTATTGAGTCTCCTTATCAGCCAACACCTCTCAGGTGCCAGCCAGATGCAAAATGTGAGCCAAAGCCTGGTGAGAAGAGGAAGAAAGGCTGCTGTGGCAAAACCTACAGATTACTTTGGAAAGTCATCTTCTGCAGACTGTGTCTCATCCCAGCTGAGACAGACACTGGGTGTATTCGTCTGTTCCTGGTTCTGCCCCCAGTTTGGTTACTCAAAACACCCTAATCAGGACACAAACAGGGAAAACACTTCAACTTTTACGTAATTGTCGACAGTTGATTTCAAAGTTCAGGAAACACCCTCCTGTACACTCCCAATGATACACCAATGTCAGGGCAAGCTTTGAGACCTAACAAAGATGAAGCACTGGAAGCCACCACTGTCAACACTTCCCTGCTATTATATTTACTAATTCAGCTGTTAAGGTCATCAAAAGTTGCATTTTTTAATTAAAATGCCTCATTTCAGACATTACAGGGAACCTGCTTTCCAAGGAGTGCAGAATACCACCTTAAGTGGAGCCCTACATCACCCCTGAAACCAGCCACAGCTAAGGCATCACCATAAAGGCTGTGAGGATAAGCCACTTCCAATTAAGCGAGAGGAATTCCACATAGTAATCTTATGAGATTGTAGGAAAAAGTTACAGGACAGCCCAGGCTCCTGCAGGGCTGTTTCAGCAATGATTCCCATTCAACCAATACTGTGACATAGTAGAGAGTGAAATGAAGCAAGGAAAGCACAGGCACTAAACCAGTGAATCCATCAGAGGAGAAATCTCCCTGCTGCAGGGAGACTGCAGGGATTTTCCTGCTGCATCCCAACCTAGGTTCACCACAACTACACAGACTTGTGCCAGCACAATACAGAGACAGGAAAAGAGGCTGGGGAAAGCCATGTCCTTTCAACCCAAACAGCAGGACAGTCAGAAGTCCAATCAGGACTGCAGTCTCAGTGAAAATGTTATTAAACGTGATTTAATACAAGTGAGGGCAACCGATGCCATGAAGCAGAAGCACCACTCAGGCTTTAAACCAGGTTGTTTGTTAACAGCCTAACAGCAACCCTGACCGAGGCAGAACATAATCCCTCAGTCAGAACCACACCTGTGTTTCAGGAGTGGACATTACCTTTGGGAAGATCAGCAGTTGGTGGAACATCATAGGGCTGCTCACCCGCTTCGGTGCTCGATGAAGTCAAAGCCGTGTTCGGCAGGGACGCCGGAGAACCACAGATGTTGTCGCTCTCCTTCGTCCCCGGCTTGATGACCACCATGTTTTTCCCAAAGCAGTCAGTGTAGGGTTTGCACTTCATCACACTAGAAGGCACATCAGAAAAGGTACCACGAGGGCACGGCTTGCACCTGACGTCTTCGGTCTCGGTTCCTTTCTTGCGGACACCCCAGCCGACCGGGCACACCGTGTAAGGGACGCAGGTATCGTTTGTCTGAAACGTACCAGACAGGCAAGTGCACTCGCGGTCAGTCAAGGCAGTACAATGAGTTTTCTCAATCATTGGCAGTTCACAGGGTTTCCTACAGGAGTGGCACCGCTCTATGCCGTTCTCATGCTTGGTAAAGGTCCCGTCTGGACAAGGGCTGCACTCTCTTAAGGTACTCTTCGTGCAGTGCTTAGACACGTAGGTTCCTGCAGGACATTTGTCACAGGTCAGCTCTTCGTTGGTGGCACGGTCAAGGTGGCGGTACTTGCCAGGGGAGAGGCTGATGGCATTCTGCTCCGAGGTCAGCTTCGACTGACCATCAGCGGTGCCAAGGAGCATGAGCAGCTGGAAAACAAACAGGAGGTATCAGCCAACAACTGCATGCAAACGGAGCCCTCTCTGTCAGCAACCCCCTGTAGGATCACACGGACTGTCCCAGAGCTGTGGGACCATGGACAAGTTACTACAGCCAGAGGAGGGACTTCAGCAAGGCTGGAGTGGAATGGAAGCAGAGTAGGTGGAAGCACGCTCTCCTTACACATCCCCAACTACGATTATAATTGCTTAAACTTGACACCACACTTCTCAGTGAAACTAAGAATCATTTACACTGCAACCCTGCCAGGGTGGTAAATACTGCTAATTGTGTTTCAGCAGTACGTGCTACCTGGCCACCCCAGGAGAATTCAGACCAGCTTTGCATTTCAAGGCTGAGAGGCTGCAGCACGAGGCAGGCGCTCACTGACAAGACAAGAAACACATGCAGATGGCAGCTCTGACCTGTAAAACTTTCCTTCCCTATTTGTTAATCTCCACTTGTTCAAATAGCTACCTTTCTGAGTAACACAAACCAGGATGAAATCCAGGCTAGCGGCTGTTTCTGGGCTGTTTCTCAGCTCCTCTGCCTTTCCACGATTTTTTATGACCCAGTGCAAGTGTTGGGTTTGGCAAGACCGCAAGGGATGTTCTGCTTTGAGCCTCCAACCACATCTGAACCCACTCTAAACCAGCTGCATTAGCAACAGGAGAAAAAACCTGGTGCTATTTTTACACTCTTCAAGAAACTCTGGTGTAATTCAGCTTCTCATTGCATCAGACACAGGTAAAAGGACAGCAGCTTTTAGACACTGAACTGGAAGCAACTGGGCTTTGCTATAAATCCATCTCTCTCTACTGACCTCCAATCCTAAAGCTTTGTTTTCTTAATTCCTTGCTTCTCCATCCCTAAGAGAAGTTCCATCTACCAAGAAGTATCTGCTTCCTCCAAAAGCCCTCTGGTCCATGGGTTTAATGTCAGTTACAGCAGCAGAGATAAGTCAGCAAGAACAAAAGGCATACCAAAAGAAAGGCAGACACAACCTCATACAGCATGCAAAGTAATAGGAAACACATTTCTAAACAGCCACAGGCTAAGTTTGGAGGGACAGAGGGAACAAGTCACTGTTACCTTGAATTTTCAAACATTTTCTACATTGAAAGTAAAAAGACCAGAGATCCTAATGCTGCTCAGCTGCAGAGCCAAGCACATAAATCACTTGGCTGTGTTATACAATCCATCGCCTCTTGCTCTGCTACCTATTCTGGGCTATCAGCCAACAAGAATATATT
Organism: Melozone crissalis; assembly: GCF_028551555.1. Classification (NCBI taxonomy): domain Eukaryota; kingdom Metazoa; phylum Chordata; class Aves; order Passeriformes; family Passerellidae; genus Melozone; species Melozone crissalis. The sequence continues at coordinate 52,513,098 of NW_026535805.1, forward strand.
CAGAAGGAAAAAAAAAATAAAAAAGGTTCCCAACAACATGACTCTGCAGAAGGCACATAGCGGCAGAGCCGCAAGCTGCGCCGCATCGTTTTTGGTGCAGTCTCTCACTTCCTGGAAACACACAGCACATTTCTGTTTCACCTGCTAAATAATTTACAGCTTGGGATTTGTACAAAACACTTAATATTTTAATTTTTTTTTATTTAGTTTTCTGCCCCTGAAGCAGCAATTACAGAGCAGGCAGAAGCAGGCAAGCCCGCAGGAGCTGCCGAGGATCCTGCAGCGGCTAGACTAATTACAGCACGTCACATTAAAAACCGGGGCTGCCCTGGCAGGCAGCAAAGGCTTACAGGATGCATTTTACTTTTCCCCTCCCCTAAGACATGATTTAACAAAGCGCTTAGCTGGCTCTAAGGAAACCTGCCACCCTCCCCTGTAATCTCCATGACGCATCCCTGAATTAGCAAACTGGCCTCTTAAGGTGGCAGCAGGGGTCACCTGTGTTACTCACCCTGCTCCAGTGCCAGCGTTGAACAGGACAGGGTGACAGGGTGACAGCAGAGGCAGGACAGGCAGTGGCTCTCCTGCCTTGCCAGGAGAGTGTGCTGCTGTCTCAGATCCCGATTTCTTGCTCTGTATCAAGCTAGATTTTGGGAAACCCATGGACAGCCCCGCTACAAGCATGTGCCATGGGTTCCCTCCTTCCATTCCAGCATCTTCCCATCCCTCACCCTGGTAACCAAAGCCTTTAATAGCACTAGGTTTGAGTTGGCTTTTTTGAGGTTTTTTTTTAAACCCTCTCTCAAGAAAAGTGGTGCTGGTATTTTTGAACATCTCAAGATCTTCAGCTTCCAAGGGAGCTGCACTTCCAAGGGAGAACAGCAAGTTCCAGTGGGGGATGGCTAAGCAGCATTGAGCATCTGCTATTTATTCAGCCTGGTATTTCTGCTACCTAAAATAATCCATCTGCTCAGGTTTTGCAGCACCCAGGTCTCTTAAAGTGAAGGCCAGGAGCAGGAGGATATCCTCAGCAAAAAGGAGCATCTGCTGGTTTGGTCTCTCACCCCCAGGGCTGCCCAGCAGCACACAGACCTGGAGCTTTCTGGCTGACACTCCCAGTTCCAGTGAAAAAAGCAACTAAGTAATGAAGTGAGCTCTGCTGAGCCACTGCGCTCCATTTCATTACTCTGGTACCAAAGGAAGTGTACAGGGTAACAAAAAAACAGAAAAAAACCAGAACGGGTGCAAGACAACACTAAAGAGCAGACTTGGTTTCAGCAGTTTCAGCAATGCTCTCTGTGCCCAATGCAGGAACAAACAAAGGTTTTTAATGGGGTGGGGCCCCTTTCCAAAAGGGTCAAGCAGGACAGGGTGGCCACAAGCCTAAAGAGCATCCCCAACTCAGCACCAACACCCTGCACCACACAGGCAAAGGCACCTCCCAGCCACCTTCACCTATTTCAGCACATGAAGGCTTTAAGGTGTGAGGAAATCAGATCAGTTTGGGGGACACCATCATTCTGACCTCCCCACACCCGGAAACACTCAAAGGGACCTCCACGTTCAGCTGCAAACAAACCCTGGAGGCAGCAGCACCCCACAGCTGGTGTGGGCATGACCCACCTCAGCCCCACCCAGCCTGATGTCTCCACCTCAGAGGGTGCCTCTGCGCTGTGCTCCCATCACCCTTTTTCAATAACTGTGCTGCAGGGAGACCTGATGGGCAATCTGCACAGGAAACTGCTCTCAGGGGCCACAAGCTGCCTTGGTGTGTGCACAGAGGATGCAGCTGCCAACACCTCAGAAACCCGGTCCAGCGGTTGGCAAACCTGCCCACGGCAGGGGTGATGGAACTAGATGATCTTTAAGGTCCCTTCCAACCCAAAGCCACTCTATGATTTGATGAATACAGCATCTCCTTCAGGGACCCAAACCTGCACAGTGAGTCAAAACACCAACAGCAAGTTGGTGAATCAACTTGCTGTCCTGGAATTTGTGTCCTAAAATGCTGCAACACTGAGACTGTCATAATCTCAAGTTGTGTACAGTGCTGCCCTGCTGCCAGACTTGTGGGAACACAGAAATAAACCTAAAACAAAAGTAAAATTTTTAAAAAATTAAAAAAAAACCAAAACACAAACTGCACTTGATACTGGTAGAGAAGAGCAGGGGCAGAGACCTGCAAGTGAGCAGGGACCAAGAGTGCTAAACTGATACTCTGGGAATGGTTTCCAAGCAAAAGCAGCAGAATTTGGTAGGAATGGCAGCTGGCTCTGTGGCATTGCCTTGGCACAGGCTGGGGATGAGCTGCACTGCCTGCCGCCCTTCCCAGAGGTCAGCTGCACCCTTCGCCAACACTACTGGGAAAGCGCTTGCAACATTAAAGTAAAAGAAATAAACACATAAAAACACCAGAAAGACAAATAAACTGGTCTGGAAGTTTTACCGTAATTTGGCAGACAGAAAATGTCCTGCCTTGATCACTTCAAAAAGGATCAAATTACTCAGTCCCAAAAAAGTTGCCTGTAAGGAGAGTAATGAAGAGTAAGGCAGATTTCTGCTTCTTGCAACATGACCAGCTATTTCAGCTGGTTTGGGGTTTGTGAAATGAGAGTCTGGGACTCACTGCTCAGCAGTTCCTTTACCCATCTCAAGAGTGAAACAGGGAGTGGAGCAAGCCAGAACAGCAGCACCACAACATCTGGTCCCCATGAAGGAAAACCCAGCAGCCAGCCCTGCAGCCAGCACAGACCAGAGCTCGGAAGCATCCCTGCCAGCCACAGTTCTACTCCAAACAGATGAAATCCCCCAGCTTTCCAAAAGCCCCAAGCTGGAGTAAGGTGATGTTGTTCTGGTTCCAGGCAAGGGTAGTAGGGGAGATGGTGGAAACTACCTTGCTGCAGTCCGCGGGGTCCCAAAAAATCCACCAAGCAAGTGAAATCACAGCCAACACCAGCCCCACACAACTGCTGCCAAGCTGCTACTGCTCCAAAACTCAGCAGCCAGGCAAATTCGGGATTGCTGTGCTGGTAAAAGACCCACAAGCTATCTATTTGAACATACTTCCCTTGAACATACTTCCTTCGGGCTGGAATGACACAAACTCCTTGTGTGACCAAAGGGAGATGCCCAACAAATGTTGAAGGTATCAGATGAAAACCCAAGCTCACAAGCAAATGGGAATTTTGACTTGCCTGTATAATCCCACATGCAGGAGTGAGAACACACTCACACGCACAAGTAACATACATGTGTATTTGCTCAGAGTCTTGCTTCATGCCCCAAAATTGCTGTTGTATTTCCCCACACCTTCACATCACTCTTTTTTTCCACCTCTTCCCTCTACACCCACCATTCCCAACTGACCTCCAGGATCCCAGCTGGAGCCGCATATCTCAAACTGCCCATCAGCATCTCATCTTCCAGACGCGCAGAAGCTCAGGCTTCTCCCGGCTCGCTTCTCCCAGCGGGAATGCAGCCCTGGGGAGCGCCCAGCCAGCACCGAGCACGGACCCCGTGTGCTCCGCCACTGCGCCAAGCTCCCCTTCGCCTCCAGAGGCTGCTTCCCGGCTAATGCCCTTCCAGCTTCAGATTATTTGTTGTTTACTCGGATTCCTGTCGAGCCAGCGCCAGCTTGCTCAGATCCACCTTGAGTTCAAGAGCAAGTGCTCTCCTCGGTTACACAACCCAGCCGCAGCAGCTGCGGCGTCTGCCTGACACACCGAATTACTGTCTCTCCCCAAAGAGACGGGATGCAGCCCTAAAGCGCTGACTGGGAAGTGCCCTACCTGGGCAGGTAAAAGGGGAGATAAAGCTGCCGGAAAACATTTCCGCGATAAACCAGGGCAGCCGCCTGCCATTCGCAGCGGGGAGTTTTACTGCCTGTCCAAAGGGTGGCAAGAAAAGCGGCTGCGGAGGGGAGGGACGGATAGACGGACGGATGGATGGATGGATCCCTCTCCAGTGCCGAGCTCCCGGAGCAGCGCAGAGAGCGGAGCAAGGATCCGCTCAGCTCTGGGTGAGCGGCACAGCACCGGCTGGGGGATGCCGCCGCCTGCGCTAACGTAGGGATGGGCAGGATGGATATCGCAGGGAATATCGCACCCAGCCGGCGTCCCCTGCCGGGACGCGGGGCTGGGGCGGGCAGCAGCCCCGGGGAGGGCGCAGCGGAGCCCGGCACGGCCCCCGACACGGGGAGCGGGGTCAGCAGGGCACCCGAACAGCCTCCCCCGCTGCCGAGCTGCCCCGGGCGGGGTAGGAGGCGCGGGCGGGCGGGCGGCCCCGCACTGCAGCACATCCCCAGCACATCCCCACCCACGCCGCGGACACGCGGATGCTGCGCGGGCGGCGCACGCACGGACGGATCCCCGCGCTCCGCACACTCACCGCGAGGATGCCGGCGAACCCGGCGGAGCTCCGGCCCGCCGCGGCGGCCCCCATGGTGCCGGGGCTGCGGGCGAGGCGCTGCCTCAGGCGGCGGGGCGCGGGGCCGGCGGCGGCCGGGCGCCCATGGCGGGGGCCGGGCCGGGCCCGGGGCCGAGCCGGGGCCGAGGCCGGGGCCGGGCCGGGCCGGGCGGGGCGGGGGCCCAGCCGCGCTCCCACCTGCCCTGCCCTGCCCTGCCCTGCTGCGGGGCCGCCGCGCGCGCTCTGCCGCGGGGGCGGCGCGCACGTGGGGGCGGCGCGCGGGGACAGCGCGGGGCGGGGCCCGGCCGTGGCGTCACCCGCCCGCGCGCCAGGGCGCCCTCCCGCGGCGCGGGGACAGCGCGGGGACAGCGCGGGGACGGGCACAGCGCGGGGACAGCGCCCGCCCCGGGCCCATCGCCCGGCCCGGCCGGGGGACAGCGGCCGCTCCGCACCCCCCGTGCTGTGGGTCGGGGTGGGCTCAGCCGTGCCCGGGTAGCGGGCGCGGAGGAATCACAGCGGGGTGTGGGTGCTCGGCACCGTGAAATCTCCGGGAGGACTTTTGTTTGTTTTGTGTTTCGTGTTGTCCAATGTCAGACATACAGGGAAGAAATTTTTCACGAAAGGGGTGGTGAGCACTGGCACAGGTTGTCCAGAGAAGCTGTGAGCCCTATCCCTGCCTTATCCCTCATCCCAAGGCCAGCTGGGACGGGTCTCTGAGCAGCCTGGTGGCATCCCTGCCGGTGGAATGGGGGCGGGAACTAGGCAGCCTTTAAATGTCCATTCCAACCTAAACCATTCCATGACTCTATGAACACGTACCACATTCCCTGTGATGGAATGTTCCTGTTCCTATCAGGGAACAGACCCATCCCTCCATGGAGGAGGATTAGCTGGATGCTGAGGGTGGCCGCAGCACAGACAGATGGGCAGTGCCCTCAGTGCCCATCTTGCAGCATCTGAGCAGGGCGAGCAGAGCAGGGTGATGGTCACAGTGTCCATCGATAGCTGTGGCAAGTGATGGAAACAGATCCAGGTTTTTCCAGGGCATCAGGGGAAACAGGAGATGGGGCCAGAGTCAGGACTGGAAAGGATGCAGCCTGTGTCCACGGTCCTGTCAGGAAATGGGAACTGAGGTGAGACTTCAGCATTGTTCCAAAGTCTGACCAGGAGATCAGGGCACCCCCAGGCATGGCTGATCAGGGCCTTCAAGGTTTATGAGTTCTGCAGATCAAGACTATTTATGAGTCTCCACATTTCTGGTTATCTATTGAGAAAAACACTCAAACCCCTGATTCCCAGAGCCTGCAGAAATCCTGATCACCAGCAGTCACCTTCTGGAGATGCCCTGAAGGCAGATGAACTAAGGGAGGGTTTCAATGCCATGCCAAAGCAAACAGCACAGAATTTATAAAATCCCATCTAAAAAAGGGCGGGGGTGGGGGAAATGTGGTGCTCTTGCTCTAAAGAAGCGTGGATTCCATCCAAGCCCTTCTGAAGCTCACCAGAAGCCTCATTCCGATTCCAGGGAGTTTTGAGTCCAGCTAGAAGGCTCCTCTCCCAGACAAAGTGGAGTTTTTCTCCCCACACTTTCTCCATCTCTGTTGCTGGAAGGGAGCTGGAGAGGAGTAATGACCCTTGGGAGCCTGGGAATGAGTCAGGAGAGCTTCCCTCCCGGAGCTGGGGTGGCGGTGGCAGGACTGCTGTTCCCGGGGGGAATGAGACCGAGTGTGTCACGTGTGCAGGGAGAAGATGTTCCCCACAGCTGGCTGTGCTCTGTGCAAGTGCTGCAGAGCCCTGCTTTGGGCTTTGCCTTCCCTTGGGGCCCCCAAACCCAGGAACAGCGTGCTCTTCCCAGGAGGTCAGCAAAGGGGAGCCTTATCCCAAAGAGAGATCAAAATGCAACCAAGACACAGCAAGGTTCTTCAAAAGCAATGGGATGCCCATCGCTGCTTTTAATTCAAAATAAATTGGGCAAGTAATAGGCAATAACACAACTGGGTTAACACCAGGCTTGTGGATGGTGGAGTGAATGTTAATTTTAAGAATGTGTAGCTCTCTGATGAAAAACAAGGCAACTCTTGGTGCAGGACTAAGTGGCCTGGTTGTGTCTGGGCTGGAAGAGGGTTTGAAATGCCCCAACAGCACCAACCCACGCTGGTCCATCAGCACTGTGAAGGGCAGCGTTCAGATTGTATTAGGGAAAAGCAGAAAAATAATCATCTGGAGGACAGGGTGACTCAGGGGATTGGCAATAAGATGGATCATGTTACTGCTTTGGAATGGATTCCAATTAGTTACATCCGCTTTTAATTATTATTATTTATACAGAACCTAAAGGCAGTCCAGAGATTATCCAAAAATGCACGGGCTGATCTGCAAATCCCCCGTCCCTCCCCCTTCAGAGCCCTTGCAATGACAAACCCCAGTCACGCTGCCCGCACTGGTTCATACTGGCTGAGATGTAAATTACTTATTAGTGACCAGCTTGCTGCTTCTCCACTTTTGTCACTCTTCGAGAGGAAAATAGGGAACGGGTGGCTGAGGTTGGAGTTTCGTGTGAAGTGTTTTTGTTGGAAGCAGCAGCAGCTCAAGAAGTTCCTCCTCGCCTCCCTGCATTCGGTTCCTTTTTCCCCCTTGTGCCACCCCGTGAGTCATGCAAATACACCCAGGTCAGTGAACTGGTAACTTTGAAAAACAAGGAGGGTTTTTTTAATCAGAGTAGGTGAAACTCACTGCTCATATTGGCCAAAGACTGCTGGGTCTTTGCTAAGCTGGTGGTAGGAGTCCGAGTAGGCATCCACTGACCTGGTTTGCCACCAGAAATTATCATCTCTCCAACAGCAAGGTCTCTTGCCTTGTGAGGAAAGCCAGTGCTCCTGCTTACTCACCTGAGGCTTATTCAAACCTATTCATGAAATGGGAGGAATTGTCTCGCCAAGAGAAGTTATTTGGGAAATTTTGAAGAGTATGCCACAGACCTATGGAATCACAGAATGGTTTGGCTTGGAAAGGACCTTAAAAATCATCTTCCAACCCCCTGCCAAGGGCAGGAAGAGCTTCCACTAGACCAGATTGCTCAGGACCCTATGCAGCCAGGCCTGGAACCCTCCTGAGGATGGGGCACCATCACTTATTTCACCCTGTAGAAACCAGAAACATCCCTACTTGCACTAGAAGATACCCTGCTAATGGGGCAGACATAATTTCCTTTCAGACTGCCTCATTCTCTGTACATGGACCATTGCTTCCACATCTCCCATAGAAACAGAACATTTCTGTGTTGATGTTGTTGTTATGGGAAAGGAGCTGCTGCATGGGAAAATTTGTGACTCCAGTTCATATAGAAACCACAACTACAATTTGCATTAACATGAATTGGGAAGTTATATCAACAAAGCCCATAGACTTCCCTGGGTGAGGGAAGGGAGAGTTTGGGTGGGCGTTCTCACCCCTTTGACCCTCCCTGTGATCTCCAGGAAATTGGGAAGGGAAATGTCTACCAAGAGCAGATGTTCCCAGCAGGAATATATAGATATACACACACACATGTATACAAAAGCACAGCCATTTCAAGCCAGGTGTGTTATCACTGATGGATTTCCCACCTCAAGAACCCCATGGGATATCAGGGCCAGGCACCAGGGAGCCAGAGGTAGCAGATGGGGAGTGAAGCATGGCACTGTTGGGTGGAGATGTGGTTGCCATCACACCTGAGCTGATCTCTCTTCTGGAAACGGTGGGAGCACAGCTGGAGAGCCTGTTTTCCCAGAGGACTTTAAGAAAGGAGAAGGAGCATCTGATGGCTAGGCATGAGCACCACCTTAGCCCTGTGCCCAGGGCTGTGGGATAAGCATCAGGTGGGATGGGGAGGTGAGGCAGCAGGTGAAGCGCAGGTGGCCCTGCATCTTCTCCCCTGGTGAGATCAGGGGGTGAGGCTCGTGAGGCTGGCATCTCACATCCTTCCCTGGTCAGTGACTTGCTGTGAAGAAGTTTCCTTCCTGACCCCCAAGTCATGCAAGTGCTGTCAAGCAGGACAACTTTTATCTGACTGGTTTGGTGCATGTGGAACAAGCCCAGCAGTCACATCTGCACCTCTCCCAGTTAAAATGATGGTTGAAGCTTCTTGTTTTGGGGTTTTATCTCTTTGGAGTCTTGTTTTGCAGGAGGTTCTTTGGCTCAGCTGCAGAGTGAGGTCTGGCTACAGCAGAATGCTCTTGTTAACCTCAGCAGAAGCACTGGGACCCTGGGCACCTCCTCCAGTGCCCTCATTCACCTCCCTCCCTTCCTCATCCCTTTCCTTCTCCTTGGTGCAGGTACTCTGGGGCTGAGGCTTGAACAGTGCATAACAAAGCCAAGCCTTGCTCTCAGCTGGGGTGTCTTGATGGTCATGAAGCTGAAATGAAAAATGATGAAGAGCATTTATATGGATGAACCTGAATGCCTTGCAATGTCCCTGGGTTTACCCTGGAGGAAGTGAAGCAGTGGATTAAGTGTTTTAGCCATGAGCAGAGCGCTGGCAGCAGAGCTCAGAGCCTCGTGCTAAGCAGAGGATCAATCACGTGTTGTCTTGCTCCTCTGTGGGCAGCATGGCCTAAGTGGCACAGGGAGGTGACAAGAGACGGGATGGTTTGCAGAGCTTTCAGAGAGCCCTGCAAAGCTCGGTATGAGCTTCCCAAAGCCAGTTGCTTTCCAGGAAGGACTGTGCACTCTTGCAGGTTCAACATCAAATGCAGACAGCAAGCAGCCCTCCCTGCCAATCTGTTATCCATGTCAGCTGTGGGTGAAGGTTTCCCCCTGTGTCAGATTACCCAGCACACGCGATCCTGCCAGCTTTGAGCCTGTGTCACCTGCAGGGCCATTGGAGTGGCACGGGCAGCCACTGCCTAATCCAGCCTACATCCTCCTGGTACAGAGGGGAGCCAGCAAATAACTCTCACCACTTCTAACCCCACAGGCTTCACTGCACTGAGCACAGCACACTGCTCCCTGTGCTCAGGCTGGCTCTGCACCCTTGGGGTTTCATTCGGAGCCCCAGGAGAATGGGGTCACTTCCCAAGTGACCGTGCTCAGCAACCCAGCTGCCCCCAGCAGGGCGGATCTCATTGCTGAGTGGTCACAGATAATCTCAGCCACAGTTTAATCAGGTAGTGGTGTTCATGCGGGGAGGATGATCAGGGTGAGAAGTAGCTCACATGGGGCTCTACTGTCCCTGCTCACGTATTTGATGTGTATTGGATACTGAGTTATTCAGGGCAGTTAAGGGTGACAACAAAGACATGCAAAGAACTTAAAATAGCGCCTGACCAGGCGATTAAAGCACACATTAAACTCAAGTGTCCATGAAAAGGGGCAAGGGCTGCCTCCGTGTGGGTTAGTGCCTCCCGAAACCGAGACCCAGAGCCTTTCAGCGGCTCCCAGGGCTATCAGGTGACAGCACAGCGGGGAAGGCAAAGCTCCCCTGCATCCGTGATGATGGGGGGGATGGAGGGGACCCTGGATGGGGACAGCTCAGGAGGCAAGTAGCAGGGAGGAATATGAGGCTGAGGTCCCAGATGGCACAGAGGAAACCATCGGGGAAATCAGTAACGGGTCAGCCTCAGCGTGGGTAGGTGACGGAGCCTGGGAACACGCCGGCTCTCTGAGTCACCGGGGTTTGTGCAGCCTCAGCCCTGGCAGCGCTGGGTGTTCCCAGCCTTTGCTGCGGTGGGAAATGTGCCTGGAGCAGCCTGGTGGGACTCGGCAGCTGCCGGGCTCCGGGCAGTGCCTGGGTGTCCTGGGCTCCGCGGGGAGCAGGGCAGGGTCACCTGGAGGTGGCGAGGGGTTCTCATCTCCCCTGGGCTCCTGCATCCAGCACAACTCTTCAAAAGCCCCGCCCAAGCTTGGCAGATTTAAATCACTTCAGGCCATTTAATCATCACATAAGCAGAGCTTAAGGACTAATTTATAGTCCTTCATAGTTTATACTTGACACTGCTTAGAGTAACCCAGTGGGTTGTACAAGGAGCTGGTTATGTCATGATAAGCTTTCAGTGGCGATGAAAACCCGGGGAGCAGGGTTTCCAGCAGGAGAGCTCCAGCCTTGCATTACACTCCAGTTTAGGAGGCAAGAGGAGGCTGTAGGAAGCTCCCTGCAGTCTGGCACTCTCCTGCCTTTACACATTTTAACTGCCTGCAAATCCTCCTCCAGGAAACTGAGAATTGGCCCGGTGCTAAATGACTTTGGAAGAAAGGATCCTTAGTGGGGACTTGCTGGAAAGAATAACAGGGCTGGATGTGTAAAGCAGTGAGCTGTTCACAGGCCAGCTCCTGGGAAGAACACATCTCTCCCATCTCACCAGCCTGCAGGTCCTTCCTATAAACCGGGCAGTTTTTCTGTTCCCTTAGCATCTTGTCAGACCCTCTCTGTGATTGTTTCTGCCCTGTTTGCCACCAGTTAAACTCCAGCTGGATGTGAGGGAGAAGGAGGCATGAGTCCCACACCCTGAGCTCAAATCACTTTGATCCATGGTTTAAACACATCAGCTTGAGCCAGCCTAGGAGCTTGCCAGCACACAGGTGTCACTCTGTCCTTTCTCCTGCAGCTCCAGGCTTCCAGCCCATCCTCCCTTTATCTTAGCTCTTGTGCTGGGTAACTCGGCCCTGACTTAGCAGAAACCTGTTCCCTGTTTCCACTCAGTTATTTTTGTGCCAGATTAGTAGTCTGGGTGTGTGGAGGCTGCGCAACACCAAAGCTGATGCAAGAGTGACAGGGTGGGGGTGAGGGATGGTTCCAGGCAGCCTGTGGGTGAAAGATAATCAGTGTGGGTACAAATGCTGCAGCAGAGCTGGTTACAAGGTCACCTCAGGTCAGAGGAGAAGCAGAGATGCCATTTGGGGTTACAGTGACAGCTGGGGTTAAAGGCCTGAGACTGAGGGAACTGGGCAGGGCTGCTGAGAGGTTCCTGGGACAGCCCCAGCAGCAGTTTGGGAATGACTGCTGTGACATGGTCATGGCTGGGGAGTGCCTTGGGAGCACTGTGGCTGCACCAGGCCTTGCTTGCAGCTCATTTCACCCTGAGCCCTGCCCCATCACTGCAGGGCACTGGGATGGTGGGACCCCAGTGCCACAGCTATGGGATAAGCCTGGTTAGAGGTAGCAGAGGGCTGGACATGTAGCTACCACATTCCTGCTTTTAGCACAGTGTTTTCCATTTCACCTTTGGAAACCTCTTCAAGTCCTGAAGTGTCTGTGGAACAAATTGTCCTTGAAAATGAGCCAGGACACATCCCTCAAAATTCTGGATGCTGCAACTGAGGTAATTCTGTAATAAATGTAACCTTTCTGGCAGCACAAGAGAACAATTAAGGAACCCTTGATTTTTAAGGGTCCTCACAAACACGTCACTAATTTCTAGCCAGAAACATTGGAAAATTTAGTCAAACCAGCCTGGATACTCAAGGGATTCTCCTGCCCTACAAGCCTTCCACATCTGCCTCTGTGCTCCTTCCCTCACGTCATGCCTCAGCCATCCTCCCCCTGCTTCCCTCCTCAGCTATCCTTCCCCAGTTGTGAACAAAGAAACTTAACCAAACAGTGCTCCACTGGAGGGAAGGGAGGCAAGGGAAACAGGAAAGCAGATAATGTAACAACAAACAGCAACCCCATCCAAAGTACACAGAGGCATGTTCATCTTTCCCTTTCTCTTTGCTTTTCCATGGCCCCTAGGAAAACTGGCTACTGCCTCCATCCTGCAGCCTCCCACTGTGCCAGTTCACTGTTCTCAAGCTGCAGACTGTGCATTTCTCCCAGGCTTCAGCTACTCATCCATCCATCCATCCATCCATCCATCCATCCATCCATCCATCCATCCATCCATCTATCCATCCATCTCCACTAGCCACTACCCATCAGTGATGCCTTTAGCAGGAGCCCCATATTGTCCTCTCTCAGAATCAGACTCACTAAATAAAGTGAAAACCCAAGGGCAGCCATTTCTTATGCACAATTTCTGATACTGGTGGTGCTGGGCCCAGGTCTAAAGGCCACAGAGTGAGAGGAGTTTGACCCAGGAACTTGTAGACCTTCGGTTTCCATCACCAGGCTCACCTTGTGCTCAAGCAGGAGTGGAAGAGGAGTGACTCAGACTCTCAGAATCAGTGGGGTTGGAAAAGACCTCTGAGATCATCGAGTCCAACCCAAACACCACCTTGTCAACCAGACCACGGCACTCAGTGCCAGGTCCCATCTTTCCTTAAACATCTCCAGGGACAGTGACTCCGCTGCCTCCCTGGGCAATCCATTCCAATGTTTAACAACCCTTTCCATGAAGAATTTCCTCCTGATGTCCAACCTGAACCTCCCCTGGTGCAGCTTGAGGCTAATCCCCGTTAGTTCCCTGGGAGAAGAGGCTGACCCCCCCTTGCTGCAACCCTTGCAGGTGTCTGCAGAGAGCAGGGGTGGGGATCAGGGGCGAGGGGAGGTGGCTCTGGCTGCATGGCCCGGTCAGTGGCGCAGTGCCAGGCAAGGACAAGCTGTTCCCTGGCTCCTTATTGTTACCAGATGAGTGGGGGACGTTTAGGATCGCTGGGTTTGGATAATCAAATTCTGACTGGGACAGAGGAAGGAGAGCTGCCCTCCTCTTCCCTCCTGCACCCCACACCAGGCACTCAGCCCCCTGCCCTCCCACAGGGCTTTGTTCCTGGACGTGACTGTGGATCCCACACCCCCACGACGCCCTGCTCTGTCTGGGGTTATTGTGTGATGCCCAGAACAATGTGCTGTGGTTAGGGATGCCTGGGAGAGCGCCGGGAGGCTCCCTGCTCCCCCTTTCCCAGCTAGTGCTGGGGGAGGCAGCTTTTGGCCATCTGGTAGCTGTGGGTTTGGTGGAGGTCCCCCAGCAGGGGAGGAGATGCAATCACCAGTGCTGTTCCTAGAGAGGAAAGCCAGCATTTGGCACTGCTGAGCCACAGATGCACTGTGTGTCTTGGGCATGGGATGGCCTTGGGCACTGTAGCATGACAGGAGAGCTCATGTGGGAAGGGACTGCAGGAGGTCTCCAGCCCAACCTCTTCATCCTGCCAGCTCTGGGGTCAGACCAGGTTGCTCGGGGCTTTAGTGAGTTGGTTTTTAGAAACCTCCAAGGCTGGAGGCAGCACAGCCTTTCTGGACACTCTGTATCGGTGCTGAACTGCCCTCCTTATAGTGGGAACAGTTTTCTCTTATCCAGTCTGAACCTCCCTGGCTTCAGCTTATGTCCAGTGTCTGTTGAGATCCCCTTGTGCACCTCTGTGTACAGCTTGAGTTCATCATCTCCATATCCTCCTTGCAGGCACACCAGAGCTTCTCTTCTCCAGCCCTGCACGCTCAGCCTCCCCTCGCAGGCTGTGTGATCCCACAGGGCTGTGTGAGCTCTGGTTGTCCTGATGGCCTTTCCCTGGGCTCCTTCCCATGTGTCTCCATCTGTCTTGTACTGGAGGCTGTTGTAGTACCCAGTCATGGTGTCAGCAGGGCTGAGCAGAGGGGAGGAGTTGCCTTCTCTACCTGCTGGCAATGCTCAGCCTAATGCAGCCCGGGGGCCTGTTTGCCTTCTTTGCTGTGATGATGCATTGCTGACTCAGTGCCCTTTCTGCACAGCTGCTCCTCCACCAGTCACCCCCAGCCTGTGCTGTAGCCTGGGGGTTATTCCTTCCCAGACACTGGACATGGCATTTGCCCTGGATGAAGTCCATGAATATCCTTGCAGTATCAAGTCAAAGAGAGTGAGGAAGCAGCAAGTGTCTTGTGGACTTCCCTGAGTCACAGAGACTTTCACTTTGTAATGGTTTGGAAAGTCCCATCTAGCAGACCATACCCACACCTTAGAGGGGAAAATCTGCTTATTTGGGATGTTGTGATGGCTGGAAGCTCAGGCAGGAGCATGGGTCAGTGATATAACCAGGAATCTGAACCACCCAGTGCCAAGGTGGGGACTTGGAGAGCACTGGGGGACACAGGGCTTTTCACACCAGAATGTCATTGCAAAATCCTCAGGAGTTAGGGGCTTCTGTGTCCTCCAGTGGCATGGTACAGACAGGAGGGAAGGGCAAATGTGTCCTTCCCAGCTTTGGGAGTCCCTTTGGCTGCCTGGGTGAGATGGCCCTCCGCACACTTTCTGTTTACACGGCCCTTCTGAGTCGGGCATTTGTCCATCGCAGGAGCTGAGCTTTGCTTCATTTGGACTTCTTCCTGCTGGTTGTTTCCCCTTGTGCCCAGGTCCCCCTGGAGCCCACTGTCAGACAGTTTGGTGTGGGGCATGTTTGGTCTGGGGTTTGTTAATCACCTTCCTTTGCTGTGTGTGTCCTTTGGCCAATGAGCGTGTCGGGAGATGGGCATTGCCTTGGTGGAGACAAGGCAGGATAATGTTCTTCCCTGAGGAATATCCAGGGAGAGCAGGATCCTTACAAGCTCTTGTGAGACCCCATCTGGAGAGCTGTGTCCCGATCTGGAGTCCTCAGAACAAGAAAGACATGGAGTTGTTGGAACAGGTCCAGAGGAGACCACAGAGAAGCTCAAAGGGCTGGAGCCACTCTCCTTTGCAGACAGACTGGGAGCTTTGTGGTGGATCAGCCTGGAGAAGAGAAGGCTCTGGGAAGACCTTAGAGAGCTTCTTAGTAATTGAAGAGAGCTTATAAAAAAGAGGGAGAGCAGCTTTTTACATGAGTAGATACTAATAGGACAGAGGGGAATGTTTGTAAACTAAGAGACAAGAGTTTTAGTCTAAATGTTAGGAAGAAATTCTTTACTCAGAGACTGGTGAGGTCCTAGCACGCATTGTCCAGAGAAGCTGTAGATCCCTGGAAGTGTTCAGGGCCAAGTTGGATGGGGCTTGGAGCAACCTGGTTGAGTGGGTGGCATCCCTGCCCATGGCAGAGAGGTTGGAGCGAGATGATCTTTAGAGGTTCATCCAACCCAAACCATTCCATCATTCATGTGAAGTGGGACATGTAGGAACACGTCATTGCTTTTCTGGGGATGAAGACAAAGACCCCCTTGGCTCCCATTCTTCTCCAGCTTACCACAGCAGCAGTGCAGGGTCTCACCCTCGCCATAGAAAGGTCCCTTCCCCAGACCAGAGTATTTATTCCCAGGACTTCCCTGCCCCAGGGCTGCTCATTCATCTCTTGCAGACAGAATGGAGCCTGTCACAAGAGCAGATGCAGAGCAGGCAGAGCTCCCCATGAGACCCTTCACCACCAGAGATGATAAACAGATGGGGAAATCTGCTGGGAAATGCATTGACGTAAGGAGGTGAGAGGCTGGAGCAGTGTCCCCAAGGAGGTGCAAACACGCTGAGAAAGCTGCATGCAGAGCCCGGTGCACAATGGCTCTTTGATATCCCCAGACGCTGCTAATGGGCCGTTTCCTCTCCCAGCCCTCCCTGTGGATCTGAGATGTCTTGCTGGATGTTTTGCCCTCCCCTTATCTGTCTCCCTGACTTCTCTCTGGGATTTCCTCTGATCAGGCTACTGGGTCATCCCAGGCTAGTGTCCCTCGCAGGATCCCTCTGTCCCCAGAGCTGCTGTGGCCAGAAGCATTTCCCTTCAGAGGATAACTGCAGCAGATGTGAAGGGAGCGTGGAGAAGCGTCAGCCTTCCCATCTGGAGGGAGAATTGGGCTCAGGTACTTCAGGACCTCAATCTGACCCAAAAGCCATCCTTGGGGGGGGGGGGGGGGGGTTTACACCAGGACTGCACCCTGCTGCATAGATCCTTCTTGGAAGGATGAGGCCATCTATGCAATTATTTGTATAATCTATGTGATACACCTCTCTCTTTCCCTTCAGAAATTAAATGTGGGAGCCCCTGGCAGCCCACTCTCCCAGCCAGGCATCCAGGAGAGCAATCCTGAGACCACCACACTGGGCACAGCAGGGACAGGCACATGCCTGAGAAATTCATCCCTACAGCTTCAAGGTGCTGAGCAGGTCTTTATTATCAAATTTTAATTACCGTGGCTGAATTTTTAATAGAGCAATTGTGCAATTCCACTTTAGATCACATCCCCTAGGCCAGGTTGCTCGCGTCACACTCCCTGATGCTGCAGCTGTGAGTTTTTTTGGCTAATGCAGCAAAAATTCTTATTGGATTTGGAAATAGAAGAAATTAGTTGCCCTGGGGGAAGGGGAGGCAGAGGTCTGCCTGGCATGCAGAGCTGCCAGGAGGCTCTGACAGCCAGACATATATTGCTGTTTATAATACTTAATAGCGAGCAGCTCTACAAAGTCCTTTCTTTATTCATTTCTCTCCCTAGCACTTCACAGCATGCAATAACTTGGATTTATAAATTAAACATGTTCCTTGTTTTAATACATCATCTACTTCTTATTCCTTAGTCCCATAATGGGATTTTTAATTGCCTGTCATAGAATCGTGCATCCTCCTGGCAGCCTGGGAGAGCAAGTGCAGCCATGAGTTCATTGGCCCATGTTGGCATTAAATGGTGCATTTAAATCTTCACATTAACAAAGGCAGGGAACACGAGCGGGAATGTGGAACAGTCATCATTAAGAAGAATTGTTTTCTGTGGCAGAAAATGAGGAAAACCAGGCCAAAAATACAAACAGATTTCCCCCCTCTCCCTCCCCCCGGCTCCCCAAAGGGAAAAGCGCTGCACAGTGTTTTAATTATTGCTGGGTTTATTTTCAACTGATGCGTATCCAACAGCTCGAGCCCACATTAGAGTCCAAGGGGCTGAGGCAGGGGCTGGAAGACGCACTCCAGGGGTGGCCACACACACACATTTTAATTATCTGGTGCCTAAACTGGACCATCCAGCTCCAGACCCCTGTCCTGCTGCCTTTGCTGCAGAGCCACAGCTGCCTTTTCCCTGCTTCTGTGCTCAGCAGTGCTCAGATCTGTGTGTCTGGCTGAGGCAGTCCAGCCAAGATGTCCCTGCCAGAGCCCAGGAACCCTGGGCAGGAGGGGACACAGGGGAGGGAGATGGAGAGCGGGGCACCAGGTACCCCCTGTTGCTGTGTTCGGTCCCGGTGCAGCCAGTGAGCCCCGTGTGCTGCTCAGATCCCTGCACCCAAAGAGGGTGTGCTGGGGACAGAAAAAGGCAGATAAAAGGTTAACAGGGATGGAGCTCCTGCCCTGATGCAATTTAATGTGATTGCCTCTTGCAACACTTGAATATCTGCTCTTTGTAAGAATTGGCTGTATCCAGGAGCTTTTTATCACAGCTTCCCCTTCCTGGCAAAACAAAGTTAAATCCTCTAACCTTTCTACTTTTTTCCTAGCTTAATCTTTTTTAATTAATTAACATCTTTGCCAAAGCGTGCCCTAAATAGGAGACTTGGTCCAGCTGAGACCTTATCAGCATGGAGGCAAGCTGAGCAATTACCTCCTCTGACTTACACACAGCACTCCAGTATTGCATCCAGAAAGGCGATTTGTTTCTGCTGGTGTTTTCCCAACTGCAGATTTCTCACCCCCATCCTTTGTGAATTGCCATTCCCCTTCCATTTCTGCTGTACTGTCACTGGGAAGGAGCTCCCTGGTGGGTACTGTGTGTTTGATATGCTCCTGTCACAGCCATACTTTGTATTATTTACTGGATTTCAACTGATTCAAGTCAGGCTTTTTCTCCAATTTTTCCAGGTAGTTTTGAATTCTCATCCAGTCCTCCAGGTGCTTGACATCCAGCACAGCCTGCATATTTTAGAAAAGCATTCCCTGGGTCATGACTTGAGTCAGTAAATGAAAATGCTGAATAGGATCACCTTTATGCCTGATCCAGGAAGACCCAGCTCAAAATCTCCTCCTTGTGTGACTGAAAACTATCTGCAGTGACTCCAGCTGCCTTTTATTAAATTGTCCCTAAATTCACTTTCTCATATTTCCTTAATTTAAGAGAATTGGTAAAATGTCAGATGGGACTATCTCAAAAGCTTGGCTTAAATCATGGCACATTTCAGCTGCCCACGAGAGAGCCAGAGTTGAACATTGCTCTGGTTTGGGCAATTCATTTTTGACAAATTTATCTTCTCTTCTTATTCCTATGTTTTCCTCTGGCTTTGTATCAGCTGTTTGTTTAATAATTTGTTCTGGATCTTTTCCAAGACTCAGAGTTAGGCTCTGATGTATAAATCCTGCTTTTTAAAGGGAGATATTGTGCCTGCTGGTTCCTGCTCCCTAGGGTATTTCCTAGCCCAGGGTGTCTGGGAAGAACGTCCCAACTCCTTCCACTGCTCACCTCCCTCAGGATCATCCTCCGGTTGTGCTGACTCCATCTCCTCTGTCCCACCTAAAATACCTCTGGATGGTTTCTTTCTGCTCCATGCCTTGGTTTGATTAACGGGTAATTACAGTCAGCTGATGACAAAGAACCTTTTTTGTGAACACAGCACTGGTCTTTCCAAGTCATCCCTTGGTTCCTCTCCTTCCTCTTTCTTCTCCTGATGTGTTTACAGATCCACCTGTTGGTTTCCCACCCGTGCTAGCTGAAACTCATTCAGGCTGTGTGGTTTCACAATGGGGCAGGTTTTGATGTAAATACACAATGAGCTCCCACAGTCCCACCTCCCTCTGCCCTGGGTTTGCAGCAGGGCCTCTGGTGTTTGGCTCAGTGTTCATGTTCTCTGCCTTCCTCCTGGCAGGATAAACCACCCAGTGTCCTTAGGCCTTTTCCCTCCTGTGCTGGCTCTCCTTCTCCCTCAGGAGGTACCCACGGCTTCCTCATGGGAGCCAAAATCACCTGGTTTGGGTCCAGCCTCCCTCTGCCCCTGCTCTTGCATCTCCCTGTTTGTGAGAAAGATTAATTCTGCCACTTTGTGATTGCTCTCTCCGAAATCACTGTTCCTTCAGTTCCCAGCTGGCTCCTCATGGTCAGAGCCTGGTGAACGTAATGTTTGTCCATGTGAGCTGAAATGTTGTCCCCAGCATCCTAGGGATTCACTGGACTGGGACTCTGTCTCATTTCCAGTTGTGGGGAATTAAAATAACATCCCTCACTTTCACTGTTTTTGATAACTGGAAAATCCTCTCCTACCTCCTCCTCCTCAGCTCTCCTGCCATGGTCACATCCCAGGCCCTGCTGTGTGCCCTTCTGGGACTGCCTTCCTTTCCTCTGCTCTTCCCAGATTTGCTCCTTAAGGACAGAAATAGGTTTCTGTGCTGTGCATTCTCTGTGCATTATGTCATCATTGGGACTGTGTCTAAGAATTCATGGTGTATTTATTTATCTCCTTGACTCCTGGGGGAAGTTGCTAATCACTGCATTGTCGTTTTCCCATTGTTGGGTCACCCTTAGGCCAGCAATTTCTCCAAGAAAACTGGATCCTCCCTCTTCTCCTGTAATTACAGACCTCTGCCCAAGGTGTGGGGTTCTCAGCTGTGAAAAATTCAGCCACCAAAATCTTCATTCCCAGCCAGAACTGGCTGCCTTTTCTCTCATTGCTCATCCCAGTGACCACACAGTTTGAAGAATGAGGTGTTTGGGGGTAAGGATCATGCACCTCCCAGCTTTGGTGTCCCACAGGCATCCAAGCCTAAGCACTGAGCCCTCTTCTTTTCCATTGCCACCCAGGGAACCCCAAGCCCCTCCAAACCCCGCAGGCACCAGGGGCTGGGGCACGCAGGTCCCCTCCCAAACCAGCAGGTTAAGCCAACCTGCATCACAAACAGGAGACCCGGCATGCAGTAAAGGGGTATTTAACATGAAAATTGGATTCTGAGAGTGGCCTCAGACTGTTCAGGCAAGTATTATAATTAGCTGTGAGATGTCTCTGCAAATGTGGCTGGCTGGAGCAAGAGCATCCTTTCTCCAGTCTTATTCTGCAATGCAAGAGTTTATTTACTGTACATTTCAAAATAGAGCCCTTCCCCCCTCCCCATTTTGTGTGGAACAAACAATGCTATGTCTCTCCTGCCACTGCAGTATTAGAAAAAAACTGGGTCATGCATATAATTCCGCAGAGGGAAACAAAAGGCCATTCTGCCCCTCTTGGATCTCGTATTTATGGATGCTGTGGCACATTATGGTAATTCTCGCTTGAATCCAGCATATAATTAATAGCTAATAATTAGGCTGTGGCATTTTTACATGCAGATACAGGCAGAGATTCATGACACAGTGGACAAGACAGTAAAATATGACTGACACGTAAAACTGCTTGCACATTTTCCAAGGCACCAGATTCCCATCTCCGCTTTGCCTTCTGGCTTTTCACACGCTCGTGTGTGAAAAAAACTCTCTCCCTTTTTGGTTGTTGATAACAAATTCTTTCCTTTGTTTGTATTCTGTCCAATTTAAACAAAAAAAAAAAAAAAAAAAAGACACCATGTCTGCATGCAAGACTGGACGGTTGGTGGATTTATTATAAGTTTGTAGTCGACATCTGTTCTGGACTCACAGAGGGGTAATTCCAGGAAGGTAGTAAACTGTGGGGACACAAGAATACACTTGCTTGTAGGCTGTACATGTTGATTTTATAAATGCTCATGTACAAAGTAGAAAAAACAGCTTTGGCTTGATGAACAGCTTGAAACCACCAGAAGTGAAATCTAAGGTAAATATATTGATTTCTGGTACATTTCAGTGTTTCTTTGTGCTCCCCTGTGCATTTAGCCAAGTATTGTCTCTTATATATGCACCCAGTGACTCGTTGCAGTAAGAACATCCCCAGGCTGAAGAGATGAAAATAAAATAAATAAAAAACCCCTAGAAAACTGTTTCCATGGCTGTGACTGGGAACAGAAGTGTTTCTGCTTTGCTGAGGTCAGGATGTGACATAACCACTCCCCCGCCAGCAAGGCTGAAGCAAAGAAGGTGATGAAGCAAAAATCACTCCCATTATCACTCTGGGATTATCCAACATAATACTGCAGGGTGAGATGAGGTCTCAGGGAATAAACATTGCCCTCTAAGTGTGTCCATCTCTGCACACTGCTGCTCCTCCCTGGTAAATCTGGGGTAACATATGGTCCAGGAAATCAAGGCTACAGACCCCCCTCTAACTTCCCCAGGCACACACACAGCTCTGCATCATTACACATCACCTAAACACTAAATATCTGCTGCACATTTTGTCTGTGGGTTTAATTTTCAAAAAACAGTCAGCTAAGGTTGTGGGTGTAGTGGGTTGGTGCTGGCTGGATGCCAGGCACTCATCAAAGCCTCTCTATCTTTCCCCTCTGCAGATGGACAGGGGAGAGAAAATGAAACAAAGGGTTCATGGGTGGAGATAAGGACAGAGGGAGATCACTCACCACATACCATCACAGGCAGAACAGACTTGAATTAGAGATATTAATTTCATTTATTAATAAAAAAACCAGAACAGGGTAATGAGAAGCAAAATCAGACCTTAAAAATACTTTCCCCCCACTTCTCCCTCTTTCCCAGCTCTACCTCCTCCCCCAGCATCTCAGGGACACAGGGAGGGGAGGTTATGGTCAGTTCATCACCCGTGGCTTCTCCCACTGCTCAGGGACAGGAGTCACTACCCTGCTGCACCCTGGGGTCCCTCCCATGGGAGACAGTGCTCCAGAAACTTCTCCACCATGCGTCCATCCCATGGGCAAGAGTTCTCCCCAGACTGCTGCACTGTGGGTCCCTCTTCCATGGGGTCAGTCCTTCAGGAACAGGCTGCCCCATCGTGGGGCCCCAGAGGGTCACAGTCCTACCAGGAAACCTGCTCCAGCATTGTCTTCTCTCTCCACAGCTCCCTGCCAGGACCCTGCCCCAGCACAGCCTTCCCACGGGCTCACTGCCTCCTCCCAGGCATCCACCTGCTGCAGTGGGGGTCCTCCATGGGCTGCAGGTGGATTTCTGCTCTCCCATGGTTTCCATGGTCTGTAGGGGAATCCCAGCTCTGGTGCCTGGAGCAGCTCCTGCTCCTCCTTCTCCACTGACCTGCAGAGCTGCCAGTGTGTCTGCAGTGTCAGAGTGTCTGCAGAGCTCTTCCTCTCACGTGTTCTCACTCTGCTCTTCTCTGGCTGCAATTATACCTGCTCAATAACATTTTATTCTTCTTCCTAAATATATTATCACAGAGGCATTACCACTATTTCTAACTGGCCTGGCCTTGGCCAGTAGTGGGTCTGTCCTGGAGCTGCCAGGGATTGGCTCTGCTGGACATGGGGGAAGCTTCTGGCAGCTTCTCACAGAAGCCACTCCTGTAGCTCTCCCCCAGCCCAAACCTGGCCATGCCAACCCAGCACATGGATCTGCACAACCCCATCGCAGCATCCCCTGGTACTGCAGTGCCCACATATGCCTCACCCAGGAAAGTCCAGTGTGTGTTATTTATTAGTGTAATTGTAGGATGGTTTGAGTTGGAAGGAACCTTAAAGAACATCCAGTTCCAACCCCCTGCCATGGGCAGGGACACCTTCCACTAGCTCAGGTTGCTCCAAGCTCCATCCAGCCTGGCCTTGAACACTTCCAGGGGTGGAGCATTCACAAACTCTTTGGGCAATCTGTGCCTGTGAATATTTCCCCACACTGACACTCCAAATAAATGGTGTGATCCAAGGCACTGGAGGGACTTGTGGGATAATGAAAAGCACCATTAAAAGCTGATATTGCTCTATAGCATCCCATTCAGAAGGATTTTAAGCAGCCCAAAACCTGGTATGCAATCCATTGTGGGTTTGCTCCTTCTGACCTGAAAAGCAGTGGAACAGCACTGGCAGTGATGGCTACAGCATTCCTGCTCCTGGATAACCCTGACAAACACATCCAGCATCCCTGTAATCCCATGTTACACATGGAGCTGGGGGATGCAGTCCCTTGGGATCATGGAGGAGAGCAGGAGGTGTGTGGGGCTGGGGCTGCAGGAATGGCCAGGCCCTGCACACCCTGCCCTGGAGGGGAGAGGACAGCTTGAGTCTGCTGCTCTGATTGAACACACCTTACACCAGGGCCATGCTGGCACTGACACATGTTACCACCTTAACCCATAGACTTTCTGGGCTTAGGGAAAATACTTGACATGCCCCATTCCTCACCTGCTCTCTGCCCAGTTCCTTCCTGCTGGTTTTGCTCCTACTGTAGCTGCTCCACTCTAGATGAAAAGAAAGAAAAATATGAGTGGAAAAGAGGGAGGCTGAGGCTACACACATTTCATTTTTATGGGCCTTTCACTGTATTTCATCTGTCTTTCCTTTAACACACCGGTGACATTTATGTATTTCCCGAAATGCCACCTAGGAAAGAAAACACATTAAGGAACAACTTGACATCAAGAGTGAGGTATCCTTCAATGGGCTTGGCTGGAAATGTGCAGAGCAGCCTGCAGGCACAGGCATCCCTCTGTGCTGAGCCATGCCCGGAACCTCTGGGTTCCAGTGATGAGATGCTCCAGCTCCACACAGCAGATCAAAGCAGCTCCTGCTCCCTGGTTTGTCTTATGTGATCCAGCTGCCACTTGGAAGCAAAGCCTCTATCTGGAAAATAGGAATCATTTTTTCTCAAAAGTGCTCTCCCAGCTCCCCCAGCTGTGCTTGTACTGTGTGCTGTTCACTGCTTTAGTGACCTGCCCTTTCTAGGAAACTGCAGGCAGGCACAGGGGCACAGGGGAGACCATCACAGTGGTAATAATATTAGTAATAATGATGATGATGATGAAGGTTGTTAGCGCTGGGATGCAGATAGCTCCTGGCTCTGGGATGCTCCCTGGGCCAGGCACACCAAGGCAACAGGAGCAGGCTGGTGAATTATTTTGCCTTTTAGACACAAGAGCTTTGGAGCTAATAACACTCATCCTTTACCAAGGAACTGCTGCTCAGAGCCTTAATTTGGGTGATGGATGGTCTCTGCTGGGAGCAAAACACCTCTGCAGTTGTAGCTGACAGGCAGGACCACACTTCTTAGCCTCTATATTGTATACCACAGAATCACAGAGTGTTTGAGGCTGGAAAGGACCTTACAGATTATCTAATTCCAACCCCCTGCCATGGGCAGGGAGATCTCCCAATAGACCAGGTTTCTCCAAGTCCCATCCAACCTTGTCTTGAGCCCTTCCAGGGTTGGGGAATCTGCAACCTCCCTGGGGAACCTGTTCCAGTGTCTCACCACCCTCACAGAAAAAAATTTCTTACTTATATCTAACCTTGGTTTCCCCTCTTTCAGTTTGTACCCCAATATGACTTTACATCTGCTGTGGCAGTTTGGGTGTGCAGCTTAGCCCATCAGTCCTTTGTCCCCTAACCCTGGGTGAAGACCTTACCCCCACTTGTGTGTGTCCCTCCCAGGGGAAGGGGTGGGATGCTCCACACCCACCTGTCTGAGCACAGCCCTGGGGCTCTCCAGTTCCAGGCCCAAGAGCAGCTCTGGAGCTGAACTGTTTCATGCTCTTGGGTAAATCCCTGGTACAGGGATCATCATCCAATGCCAGTCTCTGAGGGGAGCACAGAAGCTTCATTAGCTGATGTTTAGGGAAGGCTTTGGGCAGGAAAAGTGTATTCAGCGTTAAAAATGAATGAGCATCAGTAATGCCAAAAATGTCTGTGAAAGAGGGAGAGAAAGACAATATTGGAGGACAGAATGCTTAGGGAGCTGGGAGCTGGCCCAGACAGAGCCACAGATTTCCTAGTGCCCAGGCAGAGGGCATGGCTGCAGCCCTGGCTGTGCACAGTGTCCTTCAGGGACCTGTGGCCCAACTGGCTTGCCTCACCTTGACCTGGCACATGGATCAATGGAATACTCAGCACTCTCTGGGCAGCAGCAAGCAGGAGATGTGCTGGTACCACTGTCCTTCCTCCATCCCTTCATCTCAGTCCTCAGACTTGTTGGGCTGAAGACACCTCCCTTCCCCTGAGAAATGGGTGCTCCAACAAACTCCTCATGCTTCCCTCCCACCACTTACGGGGAGCAGCCCTGGGAAACCAGACTCATTCCCCCCTCTTCTCCTAGGACTGAATGTCATCCTTGGTCCTGATCTGGAGGCTGCAATTTCCTTGATTACAGGTCAGCATGGAGACCTCACCATGGGGAGATGAGCCACAGCTCTCTGGGCTGTCCTTGCTTTTGTGGTGACATTGGCTCAGACATTGTGCTGAAAGGCTGGCGTGAGAAGGTGTGGAAAGGAGGAGCTGGGAGCATGAGCTCAGCAATGACTGAGAAGGTGAATTTGCTAACTCACATGATTTCCCTGCTGCTCTCCAGGGTCCATCTCACACTGCAAGGAACCTGTCAGCATCCCTGTCCATGGCTTTGCTCCCTGGAGCAGCTCCTGTCCCTCCCAGGCAGCTCACATCTTGGCCAGCAGGAGCACAGAGGCTCTCTGCAATTCCAGCAGAGTTCCCAAAGGCTTGGATGGGAAAGCACCTTATAACCCTTCTCTTCCCAGCCCTCTAGCAGAAAAACATCTTTGATCTCTTGTGTATTACTACAACCTCCCTTGTGATGTGGTTCTGTAAGAGGGAAGGAAATGTCCCTGGGTCCCGTCCCAGGTGAAGGTACAGCTCTCATGCACACATGCTGGAGCACACTGTGCCTCGTGCTCGTGGGGAAATGAGGACACTTCCTCCTCCCTCCCTGAGGAGCACAGCTGAGCTGCTTGCAGGGAAAGTGCTGCCAAGCTTCCCAGATGAGCTGCATGTCACTTCCCACGTCCCTGGTGTAGCAGCTCTGACATTGAGTTAACAAGTGCTGCCAGCATGCCGGGAGCATTCCCCCTTCTGGATGTTTTTCCAAACCAAATCCAAGCTCTGAGCCCATTTCACTGGTGACCCACTGTTGCTGCAGGGCAGGGAGGCAGAGCAAATTATATGAGAGCCAGGACAATGATAGCAGGGACCAGGAGAACCTTTGGAGTGAGAGTGATGTTTCCCATTGCAGCGGGATCTGCAGAAGGTTCGTGCTATAGGATCCAGGCAGGATTGAGTGCAAAGCGCAGCACGACAAGGTTGTGCTGTAATCAGAATTTCTGCTCAAAAGCAACTTTCCCAATGCCAGTGCTGGGTGCAGCCTTTCACAAGCACAGCTTTCTCAGCCAGCCCACTCCAGTCTAAGGAGGGAAAAGAAAGGAAAAGCGATGAAAACTGATATTTCTCATTCAAGAGAGAGAAAGATTTAGAAGATGGATGTTGGCCACAGGGCTTAACAGACGTCTTCACATTTCTTTTTTTATGATAAACATCATGTGTGACCCTTGGCAAATCAAAAACTTACACTCCATTGGAACATCTCATTTGCTTTCTTGTTTGACACAGAATTATAAGATGTAACCAGCTCCTCCCGTTGTATCCAACAGCTTGTGTTTGACTAAAGCACAGATTTCCCATCTGTTCTGCAGTCTCAGTCCTTTTTGCTGCAACATCACATTGAGAGCTGGTACAGATGATCCCCCTAAATCCCTCAAATCCTCTTCTAGACACAGTGAGTCCCCATTCTATAGACACTGCCTGTGTTTCTTGTTCTCCTCTACATCCCACGGCATGGAGAAATATTCATCCTACGCTGTTGGAAGAGAGACAGGCCATGGTACAACTGCTCTCTCACTGATTACTGATTATCCCACCAGTCTTTCTACAATCCCCAGCTCTTAACAACAATTATATTAATTTTTTTCCCTCAGTCTAGTGGCAGAGTTGATCAGTACTGGAATTAGCAGCTCTCCCTCCAGTTTCCAGTTAGGGAAACAGACTTTTATTTTGCCTGGAGCTATCTGCACTATTTCAGGCTAACTGGGGGTTATTGCTTCAGTAGGTCTGGATCATCCTGCACCCTGTAAGGCTCTGACACATGGGCTACTGCCCCACAGCAGCCCCTCCATGGGAAGACCTCAAGGAGAGCCCGTCTTTAACAGAAGAAGGGGAGGAAGCTGCTGGAAGCAATGACATAGAAGGATATGGAAACTCCTGGACTTTGGCTCAGTTTAAAACCTTGTCCTCTTGCTTCTTGCTCTTCTGGAAAACTGGCACAGTGTTCCCTAAAACCAGCACAGTGGTGTCTCCAAGTCTCAGCAAGTGGAGGCACAACAGAAATGAGGTAAAAGAAGGCTGACAATGCCAGAGCTGACTGGGAAGCCCTGCTTCCTTGAAATTATGCTGAGATTTGCAGAGTTATTTTCATGTGGGATTAGAAGAGAACCTCAAACAACATTAAAGAAAGCAAAATCCTGCAGTTTTGTTTTGGAAACACAGACTTTTTTTGAAAGCAAATCTGGCTTCCAAGATGCCTGGCAGCTTTTGGATCAAAATAGCAGAATGCCCAGGGGTCTCAGGGCTGCTCAGGGGATGGGCAGCTGTCAGGAGAGACCATGGCAGATGCCTCTGTTCAGTACAACAGGTACATGGAGACTTCTACTGATTGTTTGGTTTGTTATTTTATTACAGAGATCCTGAGAATCTGACATGAGATTTTGAAGAAGGCCAGCAGTGGAGGTGTTGGGAAGGGAAGGAGGATTAGTAGGAAAGGGAATAACCAATTTCATACCCTTCAGTACATTTAGCCAGGCCCACCTGGAGTTCTCATGATGCCAGCAGAGCACATAGGTGCAGACAAGGCTGGGAGTGAGACTGGGATGGATGAACAATTCTTTCCAATGTGATTTTTCCCTTCCATTCCTGCACTCGTGGGCAGCCAGCCTGCACCACAGGAATACTCCCACGTCCCTCCCCTTGCTGCTAAGGGTCTCTGAGACACATCAAGTTCCACATCCAACACATCAGGAGCTGCTGTGAGCACAAACCCAAGATCTGTTGCCCCTCCTTCTGCTCCTCCATCCCGTGGGCCCTCTCCGTGCACAAGCCCAGGGTGTCCCAATGCTGATTTGAGGCTGGGGGCTAAAGCCAGGAGTAAATGTGAGTGGTTAAGCAGGGACAGGAGTTCTACTGCTGAGAAAGCAGCTCCATATCAGCTCCTCCATATCAGAACTTAAAATCACAGCCATGCACAGCTGTGCTGGTGCTGTTCAGCAATGAAGGAGCTGATGCATTCCCTTCTGCTGATGCGAAGATTGTACTCAAGGAGGGAAATGTTTTAAGGAAAGTGGAGGCTCAGCAGAGCTTTTGATTGCAGATTTCAGTCCCTGAGTGATGGCACAGTGAGGGTCCTGAAACTATTTGACACAGGAGGTTTTTAGACACAGGAGGTTTTTAGACACAGGCTATTATCCTGCAGGGCTGATTTGAAACAAATCTTGGGGGCTAATTCTAAAATAGTGAACACATTGCACATCAGGGCACAGCAGGCATTAACACGTTAAAGCCTAGTCATCAAACACACCTTTCACTCATAAACACCTGAGAACTTTGCCATTTACCAATCAGCCCAGCTCAGGATGCTTTTGAGATGCCTTTGTATGGCAGCCCAGGGCCCAGTACAGAGAGCAAGGCTCCTTTTCATTGCTGTGAGTCATGAAGGCATCCTTAGGCAATAGATCCTCCAAGGATTTCAGTGCTCTTCAGGCTGGCCCTTTACAAGGCATCAAGCATCTTCCTTGTGCAACCTTTACCCTGTCCTATCCTGCCCAAGCTGGATGAGTAATGATAAAACCCAGCACGGAGGCCAGCCCTGTCTGCTGGGATTCTCAACAAGACAGCCTGGGGAGAAGGGCCCCAGCACAGGTTCTGACCCAGAGTCAATGAGGAGCCTGCCAAGGCAAAGGCAGAGCAGTGGCTTGCAACTCAGCTCAGTGGGAAGGAGATGGGCACCAGGAAAAGGGGAAAGGAGTGGCTGGAGGGCACATGGAGATGGGAGGGGAGAGAGGCACTGCTGCTCATTCCTAAGGCTGCTGCCCCTGAAGCACTGCCCTCACACCGTGCAGGGCTGTCCTGATTTGAGTTATGGGGTTGCTTTTTCCTCCTACACAGCCTGACCAGATGGCAGGAGGATGTCTCCTTCCCTGTGCTCAGTGGTGAAGAAGTGAGGCATGGGAAGGCTGAGGATCTCAGAGAGCAACAGCCCAGGCAACTCCAGCAGCAAATTGCTCATGGCTTGGGCAGCCCTTTTGGAACTATGGGGCCGCTCCAGAGATCTCGGGGCCTTTTGCAAATTTTGTGATAAGAGCAGAAATATGAGCAGTCACTGAAGTCCCCATGTGATGGCTGCCATGGGTGGCTTACCCAAATGACAACCACATTCAGGGGATGGAATTCCTGGGATGCATCCTGGAATCTGGGCTCTTGTGGCACACCAGCTGCCCAATCCAGCCGTGGTGCCTGGCACTGCTCCTGTGCCACCCTGTTGTGACCTTCTGCCGAAGCAGAGCAGGTGGGACAGGAGGGAAGGCACCTGGTGCCTTCCACTACTCCACATTTCCACCAAACTGGCCCATGAAGTGGTCTGCACCAAGATGCCCGAACCACAGTCCTGCCCAGCCACGGTGTGGACACAGGTTCTGCACAGTCAGATCTGTTTGGGAGCTGTAGCTCCAGGGAGGACATGGGACTGAGTTGAAAAGCAGGGCAGAGGCTCTGTAGATGGATGTAGCTATTTTTATAGTGCATGTGACATGGGGCTCTTTACATTTCCCTTCCAAATGGTGCCCTGCAGTGCCCAAGGGACATCCCCCAGAGAAGCTGATCCTGCTGAACACAGGGCTCTGGTGGCAGGTGGGAATAGGCAGAGCATGGTTTGTTCTGTGTGCTGGGCATGCTGTGCCAGCTTTCCTGAAGGAATGGCTTTCAGCCACTGTCTGTCCAAATGAGCACGCTCTTGCCTTGATTTGTCTGGAATTTGTCAAGGGAGCCAAAGCTCAGCATAGCTGAGAGAGAACATTTTTATTTCCATTTTGAAACATCATCACTTTCAATTTTGTCTTATAAAAGTCTTCTTTGCATTTTCCCTGACCTTGAGGTTGCACGGGATGATAAGGCTGCAATCCATCCTGTGACACTTTTACCTTTTAAAGGAATGTGTGCATCCAGTTTGCTGCTGGGCATGGCTCCTGTGTTGGGTTAAGCCCTGAATACACCCCAGGAATTGCTTGGGGGGAGCTGTGGCCAAGTTTGTGTCTAGGGCTGTCCCACCAAGATGAGCGTGCAGACAGCTGGGCACCAGTGCCTGGACACTGCATTCACACAGATGGGGCCTTTGTGTCCCTCTTTGGGACCAGGCACGCTGCCACCATGCAAGGATCTTCTCTGGCAGCTCAGGGTCAAGGATTTGCCTTTGTGGAAATTCAAGTGGGAAAGTGTCTCACTTTCACTTCTCCATGGCTTTTATCTTCATAAATGAAAACACTCAGACATAGAGGAAATAAATAGAAAAGTGGAGGTAGTGGGAGGGAAGGCAGCAGGGTTTAAAAAGAAACAACAAAACATTGATAACAGGGTTGTAGTTCCAGTTTAAGGTGAGGTTCCAGCTGAGGAATGCTCTGCACAGGCAGAACAATGTGTGTCCCTTGGGGATGGAAGGGCTTTGAAGGGGCTCAACATGGATAAAGGAGGGTCTTTACAGCCCACATCCAATGGCCTGACCAAGCCCCCCAGTCACAGGCAACCTCCTTCAAGTCAGCTCCAATCCCCTGAGGAAAATTTTTCTGTGCCTCTTCAGTGTAGAAATGGTGCCATCCCCTGCCTAAGCAACTTCAGAGATCTTTTTTAATCATACCCTGTGTGGTGAGAGAGAGAACAAAAACCATGGTTACAGGGTAGTACCGGATTCCTGAAGGGCAGAGGGGTCCAGCAGGCTGGTCATTCCTCAGGGAAGAAATCCTAGAAGTGCAGGAGCATGCTGTCCCCATGTGACACAAGATGAGCTGGTGGAGGAGAGGACTTGGCCTGGCTGGAAAGATAGCTTTGGCTGGAACTCAGGCAAAATAAATGAGTTTATCAGCTTTGGAAGAAGGGGCAGGCAACTCAGGAGGACTACAAGGATGTTGTGGGATAATCCAGGGAGAAAATTACAAGGGCCAAAGCCCAACTAGAAATTAATCTGGCTACTGCTGTAGTGGACAATACAAAATGTTTCTATAAAGTTATTCACAACAAAAAGAGGGCTAAGGAGAATCTCTGTCCTTTATTGGATGCAGGGGACAGGTAGTGACAAAGGCTGAGGTACCTAATGCCTTATTTACCTCAATATTTAAGTCTTTTAAGACCAGTTGTTCTCCAGACAGCCAGGCCCCTGAGCTGGAAAACAGAGATGAGGAGGAAATGAAGCCCCCCAAATCCAAGGGGAAATGGTCAGTGACCTGCTACACCACTTGGACAAACAGGAGCCTATGGGGCTGGATGGGGCCACTACCCCTGGAAGTATTTAAAAGATGTGTAGATGTGGTGCTTGGAGACATGGTTTAGTGCTGGGCTTGGCAGTGCTGGGCTAAAGGTTGGACTTGGGGACCTTAAGGGTTTTTTCCAACCTAAATGATTCTGTGATTCTAATTTTAGAGAGCAAGCTCGGTGTTTTTAGATAACAGGTAAAGCTGCAGCCCCTTTTGCCAGCCTGGATGCTACTGTGTCGGTAAAAATCCGTTTATATGATTTAAACCACTCAGGCATTTGCCACCCTTGACAAATCTTCCTGATATCTCCATAGCAATCTGCTCTAGCTGGAAAGGTTGCACTTTTCTCTGACTGTTCCAAGCCTGTGCTGTTCCATAAGAGTGCTTTTGGCTTGCATCCCCAACCTAAATGTGTTCTCTATGAAACTCAATTTTTGATTTTGCATGGTCACAGGAGACAAATGCCAGTAAATTGAGTTGCCAGATAGGAAAAAAAGCCAAGCAGGTTGGACCTCTGGAGGCTTCCAGCATTAGGCATGGGAAGAGATGCTACAAGGCTCTGTTCCGAGCTGGATTATCTGCAGTGTGGTGGATGGCAGCTGCACCAACCTGCTCGGTGCCTGAGGGCGCCCTGTGGCCAGCTGAGGTGCTCCCAGCGCTCTCGGGGATGCGATGCTGCTGTGGGAATGCAGCTGAGGTGCTCCCAGCGCTCTCGGGGATGCGATGCTGCTGTGGGAATGCAGCTGAGGTGCTCCCAGCGCTCTCGGGGATGCGATGCCGCGGTGGGAATGCAGCTGAGGTGCTCCCAGCGCTCTCGGGGATGCGATGCCGCGGTGGGAATGCAGCTGAGGTGCTCCCAGCGCTCTCGGGGATGCGATGCCGCTGTGGGAATGCAGCTGCGGTGCCCGGGATGCTGCGGGCAGCAGGGCAGGGCTGCCGGAGCTGCTGAGTTGAGGTTCCCACCCAGCGAGTGCCAGCAGCGCGCAGCCAAAGCTGGGATGAGTAACGATGGGTGACTCCCTGCTCATCCTGGGCTGGACCTCCGGAGTCAGCACGGTGGGATGGGCGCCAGTTAAAAAGAATAAAGTCAGGTTGGGAAAAATGACAGAGAAAACAGTGGCTAGACAAAGCCCGTGGGGTTTTGCAGGTTTTGGGACGCCTCAGTATTTCCCCAGGCAGGAAGCAGGACCTGCAGCAGGGCCCGCAGCCGGGCTGCCTCCTGCCCCTCCTGACCTCATTCTGAGCCCCTCTGAGCCCCTCCTGAGCCCATCCTGAGCCCATCCTGAGCCCATCCTGAGCCCCTCCTGAGCCCCTCCTGTGCCCATGCTGAGCCCATCCCGAGCCCCTCCTGAGCCCATCCCGAGCCCATCCCGAGCCCCTCCTGAGCCCATCCCGAGCCCCAACCCCCCCACAGCTCTGGTTATCCCGGCAGCGCCAGGCGTGCAGAGCCATCTACTGACGGAGGGGTGCAGCACAAGGAGGGATTTTTTTTCCTCTCCTGCAGGTTTCTTTCAACTTTGTCCATGCAGTTGAAGGGTTTTTTGCAATACAGCCCATGGGCAGTACAGACGGTGTGGTCTGGCTCCTGCACACAACTCAGCACAGGAATTACTCTGCCAGCCTGATATCCGCTCTTCTCTATAAGAAATGTTCCAACATTGCCCCATCTTTAGCTATGGATCTGTCGTGCAAGACAAAGAAGGAAGAAATGAAATATTCTTTGAAGTATCCTTGGAAGCCAGGAGACAGGTCCTTCCCTCCTCAAGCAGGAGCTCTGCCTGGAATCACAGCACTGTGAAATAATGGATAATGTGGACACAGGCCTGGAAGTTGCTCGAGGACACGGCAGCATCTGGAGCAAGAGGGACAGGCTGAGCAGAGCTGTGCTGAGGCCACAGGGCTGCAGTCCCTGAGTTACCAATGAGGCAGGGGCACATCTGCTCTAACAAAGTTTCTTTCCATGCCTTTTCTCGGGGCAGTTTTTTATCTGCTGAAAATGTACACAAGCCCCAGCACTTTCATTTTGCATCAGCTCATACGGATCGCTGCCTTCTCTCCAACAGCAGCACAAACAAACCTCTTCTGCCTGACCTGGGTCTGCAAAACAGATTGTGTGTTTATTCCACCACAATAACCATTTCTTTATTTGTGTGCAAACAGCAGGCTTCAGAAGGAGCATGATTCTCCTTTGCAAAGTGCTCTGTGCCTTTGGGGTAGAAACTCACCTTTCCTTTAAAGCTATAAAGAGATGCTGTGATGCTTGGGTTTGCAGGGTGGATGCTTCACAGAAAGCAGAGCTTACAGCAGACTAGAAAGAGCTGCTTTTGTAGCAACTTGTGGACATTAGGATGGAGTTTGAGAGGATCATAGAATGGTTTGGGTTGGAAGGAATCTTTAAAAATCACTTCATTCCAACCTCTCTGCCATTAAATTTTTCCTTAGATCAGGTTGCTCAAGCTGACCTTAGGGTGACTGTTGCTCTCATAACTGCTGTAGTTGGTGCTCATCTTGTCCCAGGTGAGCACCTGTGGGTGGCTTATCTCCCCTCTGCTCCCACCCTGGTTCCAGGTGTTGGTTCCAGCTGTTTGTGATACAAAGCCACTGCCTCTATCTCCATCTGAGAGCTTCTTTCCCAGCAGGAGCTGGGCATGCATTTGCAATTTGGAGGACCCCTGGCTATTCAGTTTGTGATACTTTGGCAGAGGTGAAATGAAATCAGAAATGAAGATTAAAAAAAAAGAGTAACCAGGCTCAAAAAGTCATAATAGCCATTCCCCTAGGAAAAACAGTGGGGGAAGAAGAGAGCTTTTAAAAGGAAGGTGGAAGGAGAAAGCTTTTAAAAGGACAGTGAGAGAGCTGAGTCTTTGTGCTATTTTTTGCTTGCCCAGAGTGGTACAGGGTAGAAGACTGCTGCTGGCTAATTAGAATATGCAGAAAAGGTGAAACTGGATCATGCTACTCCTGACACAAAGACTCTCCTCATGGCACAGAGCACATGTCTGGCCTCTTTTCCCTGAGCCCAGCTTTCATGCTGGCATACCTACCCTTCTGTGGACTGATATGCATTGAACAAATATTTCAGTTCTGTGTCTGCACAGAATATTGATAGGAATGGGCAGGTTCTATGTATTGCATAAATAATAAACATGTTCATTCTCTCCAAAAAAAACCCAACCATATGTGAAATAGCATGTTACATACTGCAAAACAGAGCCTTAACTTTGCCCATTATATTGAAATGCACCTTCATTGTGTGTGTCATCAGTGCATTTTAAGACCAAAGTGTGAAAAATGCCCTTTATGTATTTGTTAATTACTTATAATATTTTATTTGTTTGATTTTAAGGATTTTTTTATGACCCCATTGCAAGCCTGGCTGAAATGTGGTATTTCTGGAGTATTTTCATTAAGGCAGCTATTGCTGAAGTGCTTTATTTGCCTCTCTGATGTGACACATCTGTCCTTTGCACCACATTCCCTCTAAAGTTTTATTGTCTTTTTGTCTTATTGTTACATTAAAGAACATTTGCAAGTCAGAGACATTCTTCAGTGCCATCTAACAAGAGTGTGGCAGTGCTGTTCTCACTGCTGCCAGTGTGAGACACCCAATGGGACACGGTGCTGCAGGGGGGCAGGTGCCCTTCTTTGTTGGATGATGAGAACAGCCCTTCATTCCCTTCTGGGAAGGTCTGTGTGACTTCAGAGAAGATGGAGCTGGTAACAAATCAGGATCAGGAAAGTATTGGAGCAAATCAGACAGCAGATCATAGAATTGTTTAGGTTGGAAAGGACTCTTGCGATCTAATCCAGCCACTGACCTAACACACCAAGCCCACTGCTGAATCATGTCCCCAAGTGCCATGTTCTACACA
The DNA here is from genome assembly GCF_028551555.1 of Melozone crissalis. Taxonomy (NCBI): domain Eukaryota; kingdom Metazoa; phylum Chordata; class Aves; order Passeriformes; family Passerellidae; genus Melozone; species Melozone crissalis. The sequence goes on from NW_026535805.1 coordinate 52,548,508, forward strand.
TCCTTTAAATACCTCCAGGAATGGTGGCTCCACTACTTCCCTGCTCTGAGCTGGGCCAGTCATCTTCATCTACATTGCACCACCTTGGTCTGAATTGTCAATACAGACTTGTTTTCTGTTTTCACTTGACATCTTTCCCAGAACCACTGCATGCCAAATACATCAGGTGACAAACACTTGGCAGGGCCACCTGCTTCCCTCCAGCCCTGCTGAGACCTCCCTGCATTCCCAGGAAAACATCTCTGAAATGTTCCCAGGGAGCATCGGAGGCTGGGTCACCACAGGCTGCAGTGGCATTTGCAGCCTCCTGTCTCTGCTTTGTCCATGACAGAATGCAGTGGAGAGCACCAAGATCACATGAAAGTGGAATTGCTCAGTGTGGGAAGTACAGGACATCTCTTCAAACAACCTCCCACACATTTGTTTGCAGCCAGCCCTGCTCAGCTTTCCTCTTAGATCCATCTGGACAGGGAACTCTCAGTTTTCGTGGTGAATTTCACTTTTTGCCTTGATTAGGCTGCAGCACTTCAAGACAACAATCAACAATATCAATTCCTTTTGGCCTGATCCACTGCCCCACACAAATCAGCTGGTAATTTGTGGCTGGTGATGGCCTCCATAGAGCTGTGTGTGAGGGCCTTAGCCAAATTGGACAGCTCTGCATGTGCTGATGCAGTATGAAAACTCAGGTTTGCAGGGCCAGCTTGAGGCAGGTGGGTTTTGATAACACACAGGTACATCCTAAGTGTAAAATCATCACATTGCTTAGGTTGGAAAAGATCTTTAAGACCACTTTGCCCAACCTTTAATCCAGGGGTTGAGGGATGAACCTGCTGCCTGTGGCTTCAGCAGGAGCACCATGGGGTGGTGAAGATGGTCTCTCCTCATCTCTGGGGGTATCTTGCATGGGCAGGGTGTTTGTGAGAGACCACAATGCTCACCCAACCAAAAGGGCTGTGGGACTGGCAGTGTGCAGAGCCCAAGCAGAAATCAGCTGTGAGGATGCTCTCCTGCTGGGTTCATGGTATTGACAGGCTGAGGGAGGATGAAAAAGATGAAGGCTTTTTGTGGCTACCTCTCCATGCTCAGGAGTTACAGTGAATCTTGGTGTAATATATACCACTCCTTTGATCTTTGTAATATTTTTTTTCAGGCAATTTCTCCATCTAAAATTCTTTTTGAATGAGTGCCATGACCAAGACACCAAGGAAAAATATGGAGGTTTTTGCCTAATGCTCCCTTCCTCAGGGGACTTCTTGTGAGACCCTAAATTTTATGTGGTTTTGGATGGGTTTTTTGAAGTAATGTGACATTGTCTAAGACAATGAACAAACTGAATTTTGTGGATCAGCCCTCCCTGGATGTGCAAAAATGGCCAAGTGCCCTCTTAAGTGGGTTGTGATTACATGGAAAGAACTTTTGGCATAAGGCTAACTCTGTGCCTCTAGTTTTGCTTGGAGAGCTTTCCCAATATTTACACCTAGGAAAGGATGCACAGAGAGAAACACATCCCTCTAGAGAGCAATGCTGGAAGGCAAATTATTCATGCATTTACTTAACACGAGATCTTTCCTACATTACAGTAACTTTAATATTCTGTCCTGGGGTGACTTTACAAAAAAAAAAAATTACCAAAGAAATTTCCTACAAGAAATTTCCCATTAAGAACATCAGGTTCTGTAAAAACTCCATGGTTAATTAAGGGTTGTGCATGCCAGCATTAATTATACTTTGTTAGATTATAGTTAAAGGGTTTAATTAAAAAAATTATGTAATTAGTGCAATTTAATCTTTGGCGTGACTTCATTAAATCATTATGAATAGGAAAAGTATTTTAAAATTAAAAAAGAATAGTATTTTAATGCTCTTTTGAGGTTCATTGGCTTCCAATTTTACTTGACTTTGTTATACCAGAACATATATGTTAGAAAGAAGATTTAAAAATTCCAAAAAAGAAGGGGCTGTATGGTGGGAATGGATCAAGCTTTGCCTGTGATTAACAGAACTCTAGGCTTGGAAAATGCTAAAATTTTTATGTTCTGGGTCAAGTTTTATTCTGGAAAACACTGGGTTTATTTCTGCCTGGTGATGAAAAACTGGCAGTTAAAGGGTTAGCATGGACACCTCTAAGATGTTTCATGACAGAGCTGCCAAGCAGGTGGGAAATGACCCTGGGTTAGCAGTGAATCCTGCAAACAGAGATGAGCAATCACTTTTCTTGGCTCAGCCCACACAGAGGTGCTACAGATCCAGGAACAGAGCAATTCACCCCCAAGAAGAGACACACCATATGCAGAGACCCAGCACCACCAGTTATTAGCTGTTTTTAACAGGTTTTTTGTTTGTTTGCTTTTGTTTTGTTGTTGTTGTTATTTTTGTTTGGCTGTGGTTTTTTTGTGAAACATTAGAATACTTTCACTTTATCTTTTCCCATATTTATTTAGTAATGATGCATTCAAAAAGGAAAGGAAGTATCAGCTGGTGTTCTTTAGCTCAAACAATATATTTCTTGTAAAACTTCACAAGCAATTCATATCTGATTAAAGTTGGGCAAAACACTTTTTTCCCCTAACTTCAGAACTGCCTTTCTATTATGCTTCTCATGAAGGAAACTGTTTGTTGTGAACAATAAAAGGAAAGTCCCACTTTCCTGTGAATGGCTGTAACATCAAACCTCAGGCTTTCATATAATGGGCTCCTATTCTCTCCCTGGACTGATGGGCGGCCTAAGTGAAACATTCCCAAAAAGAGATGTGGAAAAAAATCCCCTAGAAACAATAAAAAAATTTTCCAAAAAACCAAACACTTGGACTTTGTCTTGTGCCAAATCTCTCTGCTTTGCTATTTACCTGATTGTCTGCCAACAAATGCACAGATTATCCCAGAGCAAGACAGCATCCTTTTCCCTGCACCACAGCTTTCACAGGGAAAGTGGAGACCAAGCAGATGGGGAAAAAAAGAAGTGGAATTTCTTTGTAAAAAGCAAGAGGACAAAGATGTGCAATATAGATGTGAAAGAGATGGATGACTCATTGACTAAAAAGGAAGATGCAGCCATTTTTACCATCCTGTAAAGATTAATTAAATCATTTTTTGAATGGAGGCAGAGATGGGGACTCCCTCTGTGCCTCTTCAACTCACGGCACCATTTTGTCTCTCCCTGCCAGGCAGGAAGAAAGGATTTTACCTGCATTGCTGAGCTGTGAGAGATCAGTTAATGATTGAAGAGGATTTTAAAGATGGGAAGTGTGCAGCAATACAACTGGTAAATACCAGGTGGCTCAAGCTTTGCCCTCAGCTCACGAAGGCAATCAAGCATCTGGACTTTCACATTTTCATTCATTTTGGAACAGGTTCAGTTTGTGCTTTGAATCATGCTTAGAGAAATGTTGCAAAAAACTACTGTCAAAACTCTCAATTATGTTTAAATAAAAACATATTAAACAGTCGAAATAAGAAATATCAGAGAAAAACAGTACTATGGAAGCACTTCAGAACTGTCAAAATACTGTTTCCTGGCTAGTGTGGGAAACATTCAGAAAATACTCAGAAAATATTTGAATTTGGGTTTATCCAACCTTTGCTAGAGCAGCTGTTTATTCATACAGTTAGATTTCAGGTATTCAAAAAGAATAAAATGTGGTCAAATTGTTCCTCTCTTGTATGCCTAGTTATAAAAATTAAAAAATACCATTGCAAAAAATTTCTGTGGTATTTTGGTTAAAATGTATTTGCTTTCTGTTATCTGTCAGAGAAAAGCTAAGCTGCTGCCCTGTGTGAAAAAAGTCCTGAATCAAATGGGTTTGGGCATGATGAATTCATGCCTATGACTACTATAACCATAGGGACAAATATGAAGAGCAGAATAAGATACAACGAGGAAATGGAATGAAAAATAACATGAGGACATTCTCCAAAGATATGAAAGATAAGTTAGTCCAATATGTGAAAGGAAATGAGAAATAATAATGGGTGACAGGTTTAAGGCCTTTTTTCCTTCTGTAGTCACTTAAAAAAAAGGAAGTTTATTTAAAATGGTTAAGTAGCTGTCGCAAGCAGGATGAGATGTTAGTGATCCTCCCTGAGAACAGCGTAGTGAGGACAGATGAGGTTCCAGGGCACTGGAGAAGAACAATCAGGGTGACTGTTTTCAGAAAAGAAGGAAGGGAGATGTATTAGAATTGTCCCTAATCAATCTGATTGCATTTCCTGAAAAAAGAACAGAACAGAGTTTGTAAGACGCAGGAAACGTCTCATTAAGAAAAGTCAAGGCAGGTTTGTAGACAATCAGTTGGTTCCACCTGTAAGATGCTGAAATATCCTTGCCAGTCTAGATAGCATTGACAAGGCTGCAGATGGAACACATGTCCTTGGTTTGGGAAAAACACTGCAGCAAAGATATAGCCAACTAATCCATTCCTAGAGACTTCCAGACATTTCTAGAAAAGAGAGCAGCTGGAAAAGATTTTAACAACCCTTAAACACAAAATCACTCCTGAAAAGAGGAATTGTTGTTCTTGTACACTGTGAAGGGAGATAGAATAATCAAATTACAGAAATTACACTTGCACTGATGTTTTGAAGTCCCAAGTGACTGAGCTGTTCCAGCTTGCACTTGCTGCAGAAAATTCTGTCCTCTCTTGCACTGCAAACCAGTCCTGCTCCACAGTAAGTGATTTGTTTACACTAAATGCTCTCCTTTGTGGGAAGTTGGTCTGGCAAAAATCATTGTTATATCTCAAACAGTGAGTCACTGAGCTTCCTCTGTAGCAGGACAAATGAAACACTTTTCACCATTAACCAAATAATCCCTGTGGATCATGAATTCTGATTGTTGGAAATCCTTGCAGACAATCATTATAAAATTTCCTTCCTCTGTACAGAGGCTCCTTCTCAATAATAGAGTGCAAGGGAACCAGGATAACCATACGGTGCTGCTTCTGGTTGAAGAATATCTTCCTATAATTTTTTCCTTTGAACCTATGCACAAGAGGGTGGAAGATGCCAGGAACAGGGGCAGTAGTCTGGAAATCTGAAGATCTTTGCTTCCTTTCCACAGCAGGTTCCTGAGACAGACCTGCAAGGCAAAAATGGTACAACAGACAGTTCAGGAGAAGAATCCACAAAGCCCAAATTCTCTGTGGGCTGAATGGGGAAGTTTCCAGACCAATGGATGGTGACCACCAGCAAGATGCTCCCAAGGGTAGGAGCTTCCCTCATTGGTCTCTCATTGCTTTTTGTCAAATTTTGGCTTTACATATCCACATAAAAAATCCAGCAGGCAATTCCCTAAGGGGCTCCAGCCCCAAATAAACACCTCCCAAGTCAGAAGAAGGGCTGCATGCCATGGATGTTTGGTCCATAGGCCTTCCCTTAACAGAGGTGGAGTCTTTGCTGAGACAATCCTGTTAATTAGAGTACAGTACAGTGGGAATTGAAAGAATTTCAGGAAAAACTGCAACTGTAATATGAAGTCTTCCTCCTGGGCAAGAGATCTGGGCAGCAGGGTTCCTACAAAAGATAAGCATTGCTCCTGGCTGTGTATGGGGGATCACAACATTGGTGTGCATGTTAAACAACTGGAGTGAACCAGGCCTGTGAGGGTTGCCCAGCTTCTAAATTCTAAGAAGCCCTTGGCTAAAAATTAAGTCCAGAGAGGTTTAATCCAGAGCAGTGTTTACTGTAAAACATGTGAGTAACCTGGGATTCACATGTACTGTGTTCCCACTGAAAATGCTAGAAGCTCCAAAGCAGGCTGTGTGCTTCAAATGCCCTCAGTGCTAGTGAGACTCTTGATTTTTTAAGCATCAGAATTTTAACTGAGCTTGCTGTGGTATGGAGCCCCTGACAGGTAATTTTAGGTTGTGCTCCTGTGAACAGAATGGTGCCATTCTGATGCAGCATGTGTGCAGTGTAGATATGGGGCATTTTATTGCCGTGGCCTGCTGCCATATCACCTTATTATTATCCCTTGAGAAGGAAACAATGTAGATTTATGTTTTTCTTGAGCTCTTTATTTTGGTTGTTTTTTCCTGCCTGGTTATTTTTAGTGCAAAATTGTTCCAAATTATGTCCAGGGCAGGAGAAGTTGAACTAAAACCATGATTGAAAGTGCTGCTGTCTGTGAGGGATGTTTCTGTGAGCAACAAAAGCCAGAGATATGTTCTATTGCACAACTCTAAAGAAATCTGTAACAAGTGAAGTGCTGCCTCTGTTATCTCCAGACAGTCCCCATTCCAGCCCATCCTGGTGTGAAGAAGCTGGCTGTCAATTTTAGCAGCTGCAGGATCACATTCTCTGATGTGAAACAGCCACTTTCAAGAAAAAACACATCTGTGTAAGGACATGAGCTAGCTGGCACAGTCCCTCCCCTTCCATTGCTTTTGAAGAATACACAATATTCAAACCCTGAAATCACTTGCAGGTTTACATCCTCTGCTCAAGACATTTAACCTCTCCCTGGGCTATTTGCTTTCAGAGACAGACCCATGGCATTTCCCAGAAATTAATGAACAAATTCACAACCTCTTTTGCTGGCTTGGGAAACAGCAGCATGGATGAATGCTCCATGGATAAGTTTTTAATGTTGAGTTGTCAGAGGTACAGGTACCTGACAGCTTTTGAAGATTAATTATGGAGCACAGCTTTCTCTGTTCCTGTCTGCCTGCTCCAAAGAGACAACTGTGTTTCCTTCCCTTTAATGAATGTGTGCTGTAATAACAGCTTGCAAATATTTTACCTCTGGAAGCAATTACTGAGTTTGTTTTAAAAGCTGAGCTAACACTGAAGACATGTTTACTCTCCAAGTAGACACCCTGTATTTGAGCCATTACATTTGTTGCTATTTTTAAACCAGTGTTGTGAATGCAAGTTGCTTCATCTGCTACAGCAAACACCCTAATTTGTTAATAAATTAGCAAACGGGGAATCGAGGGAGAGGTTTCAAAAGCAAAACAATGTGTTGGGAAATCACCTCAATTCCAAAATAAATTAGGAGTGTGTGATGCTGCCAGACGTTGTGGAAGCCATAATGAGCTGTGTAATGCTCAAAGCCCCTCTACTCCCCTCCCTCTGAATATTTCTCCATTGCATGGTGCCTGCAGCTCCTGCTAAAGACATTTTACACTTCCTGGGCTCTTTGCTTGGGTCCATCACTTTCTGTCTCCTGTGGGAAAACAGTGGCAGCAGCCAGGGAAAAGGCTGGGACAATGCTGGCACAATGCTGGCCTCCACTGGCACTTTCTAAATCCTTTCTGTAGCACTGTAAACCCTTATCTCAAACAATCTGTAGAGATTAGGGCCAATCTCCATTAGTCTGCTCTTGGGAGTAGCTTCAGATGGGTTTCTCCTCAATTAATAATTGCCACCAGCTCTTATGTCAGGGATTACTGAATTAGTGGACGCCACCTTTGGAAGTGACCCCTGGCAGGCATCTGTGTCGCAGACAGAGTCAAATTCAAGGGAAGTTGCTCTTTTCTGAATATGATGGATCTTAGGAAGATGCAAACTGGACAAGTGAAGTTATTTCCATTTTTTTCTGTGTTATTTTTCCTTCCTTTCCTGTGGGGAAGCTTGCTGTCAAAATCCTTCTCCAGCAATTAGGAAATGTAGGCAGAGTATCACACATCTTGTGTTCATGGCTCTCTGCATAAGAACTAATAACACACCTTTGAGAAGAAGGAGGCAGCAGTATATCCACAATGGGTGACACTGGATTTTGGGAAGTAGTATCCCATTTCCCCTCAAAAACACTGTGCTACAGCATCAGCACAGTGTGGGAGGCATCAGAGCCACCTCCCCTCTGCCAGCACCATGGCACATTCAAGGTCAGGTTGAATGGGGCTTTCAGCAACCTGATGTAGTTCAGGATGTCCCTGCTCATTGCAGGGGCCATGGACTTCAAAGCTCGCTCATAACCTAAACCCCTCTAAGATTTTACGGTGCTGTTTCAACTCAGTACAGCCCTCTGCCCCCGTCCTTCCTTTGCTCCTTCCCCTTGTACCTCCATTGATCCTTTTTGCTCCATTGCTTGTCTCCTTTTGGCATTTTGGCGAAGAAAGGAAAAAGGACAATAGGTGGAAAATAGGGGGCAGTTCTTCCTGTCCCTGGGAGCAGAGAGTCAGGGCAACATAGCCCTGGATCTGTTTCCTTTCTACATGGGGGAATTTAGGATTGCATCACACAGTAAAAGTACAAAACTGCCTCATTGTGCTAAAAAGCCGTGTAAGAATCTGAAGTAACTTTTGCATCAAAGTTGATGAGAGGTCTTCCCACCAAATTCACAAGCAGCAGGACCAAGTCTGTACAATTAAAATGGGAGCTCCAACATCAAAGGCAGGCAAAGAAAGGGCACAGCATGAGCTCATGGAATTGTTTACTATGCAACTGTGCTCTGCACATTTTTAAATCTTTTGCTTGGTTTAAAAATGGTTGGCTTTTCCTTTGAACTTCAGGCAGCGTGCATGTTTAGGCCCACTAAAATACATGATGTTTTCTAACAAACTACAATGCAGATTACATCAATTCTTTAATCTCATGTTTTCCTCTTGAAGACTGCAATCAACCATTTTATGCTCAGTTGGATATAAAATGAACCCAGGCACTTTAGCTTTATTTCAGAATGTTCTGTATTCTAAACTGTCTAATTTTGTTGGGAATATGCCACGGTTTTCTCATCCATAAAGGTGAACATATCCTAGATCTAAACAGAAGGTGCACAGCCACTTCACTGTGAAAATACTGAGTGAATCACACAAGATTTTGATGGATATTAAAGAGAGGCCACAATCACAGGCACTTTTTTCCAGGGAAAATGAACAACATGGAGTATGCTGGTGAATCTGCATAAATAACTTCAGAAGAAAAAGCAGCTCAAGAAAATATTTTAAAGATCTGAAAATCCCAACAAGACCACCACTGACAATGTGAACCACTTGCAGTTACTGCTCCAGCTACTGTCTGCCAGTGACTGTCTCCTACAGGCAAGTGGTTTCCTTGAGCACATGGATAGTGTATGGTACCAGCCAGAGAGCTCTTCTATTCTGTAAGAAAAGGTCTGAAAAGTATTGGGAAGCTGGTGATATCACAAGGTCCTTGTGATACTGGGAGACAGACCTTTATGTAATTTACAGGAAGTGCTTTTAGCAACTTTATGACTACAATTTCTATAAATATCTGTTGTAGAAAAAAGACAAGGACAAAGGAAGCTTTCTCAGAAAAACAATAAACTGTCATAGGCTGATTGCACTTTGCAAAAACTATACTCAGAAGCTTTGGTTTATATTTTGAAGAAGTAACCCGCAGCCTTCCGCTCCTACTGGGCTAAACTCTGTTTTTCTAAAATCTGCCTGTTGCTGGATTCCTCTTCTTCCATTAAGTCCTTTTGATTCTCCTCCTGGGCTGGACTAGTACTGTTTTCTTGTACTTCTTGGAATAAAGTTTGATCCTGGGCAGAATTGTGGCCTGTGTCATTTCCCACATGGGGGGACTTTTGGGAGCAGGTTTTTTTGGGGACAGGTATTCTACAGGGCTTAATGCAGCTGCAGCTTTTTTCCAACACTCAAGTAAACCATAAAAGTTCTCTCAGCTTTTCTATAATATTTCTGCAGGGCCCTGGATGGCAGCCATAACAGCTGGCTTTGATTATCTGTGAAGGACTGTTGTGAAAATTGGTTTGAGCCCCAGCCCAGACACCTGAGAAAATTTCCTTTCCCATCACACTAATGAATCACTGTGTTAAATATGACACCAACTTGTTAAAGATGGAGAAGATAAAAAAATAGCGTGTAATGATCAGGAGCACTTCTCCCAAAGTTAAGCAATAAACAAAATAAAATGTTTTGAAGTCTCCTTCTGTAATTTCAAGGTTTGTGTCTCCAGTACTAACACCCCACAGGGCAGACTCTGAGCCCTGTCTCTCCTCCCAGGATAAATAAAGCTGATGACGCAATTCTCAACAACCTTTCAGCCAACTCAAGCTCCTTTTCTCTTCTGGCTCCTCTAGTAAGCAGCCCCTTTTTGACCATTATTCCTCTTCTTCAATAATTTCTATCCCAAGACCCAATTTCCCCCTAAGACCTTCCTTATTGTTATTCCTTCTCTCCCTTGTTTAATATGAACTGTCATGCCCTAAAGCTGCAAGCTGTGAAAGATCAGACCACTCACTCCAGGCCTGTTTTGGCTTGGTGAATTGGCTCAGGTTTTTCTTGTGTTATAGTAATTGTGTAATTTCCTCCCCTTTCTCATGTCTTTTTACTTATTTATTTTTTTTAACAGAAATTCTCCAAATATGAAGAACGTAAATGAAAATCCAACATCTTCCAGATGGCTTCCTCAAACACAAAAATTAATCCATTTCCCTAGGTGAAAGGCTTTGGTCTCCAAGGCTCAGCTCAGATCTATCTGGTACAAAGCTCTTGTGTGAGGTAAGTTTCCTCTCCAACACTTGCACTGATTTCCTGGAGAAGGCTTTTGTTTCCCTGGTCTGTATTTGCTGTGTGGGCTACAACTCTTTATCAGTCTTTTCCTCCCTATGATCTCCTGTCTTTTCAGCTTCTCTGGTTTGCATCTGTGCCTGGAGCTCCTTTGCCTTCCCAGATCATGGATTTTCTGTTCTCCTGCTCTGGTACTGCCCCACTGCTGCTGGGATCAAGCTGTGCTCCCACATGCAGACTATCTGAAATTGGGGCTAGAGGTTACTTTATGAAAACCAGGTGATTTATAAAATTAGATAGTCAAAATTACAGGCAGTTATAACACATTTGTGACTTACAACTTCTTTGCGGACTGACTTGAGAGGGTTTTTAAGGCAGCAGGTGAATAGCTGGTACTTCAAAGACAAGTATCATCCTGAAGCTCATTACAAAAATTATCAGCTTTTCCTGCAAATGGCAAGATACGTAGAACAGACATCTGGATTAGATACCAGCTCTTTTGTAAATGGTTTTACAGAAAGAAATAAAAATGGATACACAACTTAAACAAAGATGAATAGTGGAGATGGAGGTGAGGACAAGGAGAAAAATTGAGAAAAAGGGAGATTAAGCTGTTGAAAAAACCCCAAATCCACATGAAAGGCAACACAGCAGAGCAATAGGAGACTGAGGAGTGCATAGGGCAATGCTGTTGCACTGAAAAAAACAAGTAAGTAGAAGGAACAAAAATCTCATTTTCTAAGAAAAGAAGTCACCGTGTAAAAATGACAATAATGGCTCTTGTTTTTTTTCTCCCTCCCTCTTTGCAAATGCAGTCTAGGAGAATGTGATTGCTACATCACATGCATCACATTTTCTCATGGAAGTTACAATGCTGTTCCCAGATACTGCCATGTCACTCATCCCACTACGACTTTCTTCAAGGACCTTGTAGAGCAGAACTCCAAGAGTGTAGTAAAATTAAGCATATTTTGTCTCTTGTCTTTTGTGGGGTGAAATTCAGCCCTGTGCATATTTTATGTGTCTTGTAATGACACCCACTCTTTCATTGCAGAAGAGGCACTCTATTGTCCTTCTGTGACACTTCCTTGGGATTGCAGCTGGGAAATGTGTCACTGGGACTTCCCTTTGTTCCCTTGCTCTGAGCTAGACACTTGTGGCAGGTGCTGGATTGGCACCTCACAGAAACAGACACTCTAGGTCACAGCTTGCACAAGTGGAGACAGTTTAAGTGTCTGGCTTGTGTATGGCACTATCACTGCTGCTTGAGCACAGGGGTTAATCAGCAGCTGTCAAACAGCACTGTTCCATCACTCCTGGGCTGGGGGGGTATCTCAATATTGTGGCACAACAACCAAAGCTGAGAGAAGATTTCAGCCTTTTTTTTCTTTTTTTTTTTTTTTTTTTACCCTTTAGAGCAGGAGAGAGTTGTAGTCATTACTGCAGGTCTGTGCCTCTACCTGCCTCTTTTTATGGATGTCCTTCTAGCAATCAGAAGACTGTCCTTCCCAGGAAGAAGGAACAGAGGAAAAGTGGGACTGTGATAACCCATTAATAAACCCAGTCTGATGAGGAGCAGCTGAGGGAGCTTGGGGTGTTCAGCCTGGAAAGAGGGAGGCTCAGGGGGGATCTTCTCACTCTACATCTCCTGACAGGAAGTTGTACCAAGTGGAGGGTGCTTTATCCTCTCAAGCAGAAAGTGACAGGACTAAAGGAAATGGCCTCACGTTGCACTCGGGAGGTTTAGACTGGATATTACAAAAAAACCCATTCTTCCCAAAAAGGTTGTCAAACATTGGAACAGGCTGCCCAGGGGAGGCGTTGTGTCACCATCCCTGGGGATATTTCAAAGATGAGTAAATGTGGCCCTTGCAGACATGGTTTATTGGTTGTGTGAACTTGGCAGTGCTGGGTGAAAGGTTGGACTTGATCTCAGAGGTCTTTCCAACCTAAACAATGCCATCCTTCCATGCTATGACTTCAGACTGCAGACTGGCCAGCTCACTGAGATCTTTACCATGACTGCTGTCACCAGGACTCAGATTTGGCACTGCTAAGCTTGCTCTGGCACCTGTGTGCTGTGTTGGAGTTGCTCCTGCATGTTTGGACATCAAAGGCAAAACAGGAATAGTGAAAGCCACACTGTACTTGTATCAGCCTGTGAAGGCACACAGATGCCTGGGACCTTTGTTTTCCATGGACTGGTAAGAACGTGACCTTTGTGCCCAGGACTTCTAGAAGATGAACAAAGAGCTGTATACATACAGCACACACACACATACAAACATACATTCGGTATGGGTGTATATTAATACATGGACTTAGGGAACAATGGAACCAAGGCCTTTTTCCTGCTACCAAAGCAAGCCATTGAATAATAATCCATTAGACAGAAGGAACAAGCTTCATCCTGAGAACCATTACTGTCACTTCTCTCCAAACTCCTCTATGAATGTTGTTGCAGAATATCATGGCAGTGCTCTGCCATAGTATCTCCTTTCTAATTTCCAGTCTAAGCACATCCACCACTATTTTGTATCTATTGATTCTGAGCAGTCTTGCTTGTAAGCTTTAGTCATGAGCTAAATGTAACTCTGCATTGCTGATTTTGTTTGCGAGCAAAACAGAAGTTTAGCAGAACCTAAAGGCAAAACTAACACAGAGATGCTGCAAAAGGAATTTGTATTGGATAGAGCATTTGCTTTATCCAACTTTAGTCAAGTCTAAGGTGGTGGTGTGTTTTCCCTCCACAACCACCAGAAAGATGCTGGCACCTCTCCAGGGTTTTTATCATTCAGGCACTTATTTGAGGATCTGAAGAACTGTTTACCATCAGTGCCTGCTTCTTCCTTTCCACAGATTGTCAAGTGAATCTGCATCAGCAGAGTAGCTGAAGCATGCACCTAAAAGCAGATGAAATGAGCCTCTCCTCACTGTTTATCTTAAAATTCAAAAGAATATTCCAGTCAATAACACTTGGATTTTTCGCTCTTGAGAAGAAAAGGGATCACAGTGAAGTCACCCGGGATGTCAGAGAACTGTTTTAAAAGAACTGAAGTCCCTAAATCTGGTCTTTATCGACAAGTCGTGAGACAAACATAAACACTGAAAGAAAAACATGGAATGTTTAAACAATTTCTCTTTCCCCAGAAGCAAGCGGCTTTTAGAATATTCATCGCACTAACTGCCTGTATTACAAATTGGAACAAGAATAAGTTTTGGAATTCTAATTTCGCATGAGAGAGCTCTGATTCTATGGTGAAAAAATTGCTGAAACGGGAAATTTCCTTCCTTCAATAATGCATTGCTCTCTGCCCTCACATCAGACCAATTCTATCTTCTAGCAGCTCAATCTGAAAAAACATGATCTTTTAGCAGACCACTGTGTTTAAACAAAACTATTGTTCTCCCTCTTGTTTGTGACAAAAGGTAATGAATGGAGACTGGGAGTTCCTGAATACAGCAGGAGCTCTGGAATAAATAACTATTAACATGAATATCTGAAAAAGAAGGAATTTGATGTGAAGGGCCGAAGCATAAGGACAAATTAGACAGAAGTTATGCTGATTTTCCAGTATGGGCTGGAAATAACACCGATGGAGAAGTGAAAAAGAATAGGAAACATTGTGTCTGCAAACCCTTCTCTCAGTGGGTGTTTTTGGGAGAGTGTCAGCTAAAGAATTCAACTTTTGGTAGGATAAGTATGTGTTACCCATGCCCAAATTTGTGGGTAATCAACTCACAAATCAGCTGATGACTTAGTTCAGTGTTGCTTCCTTAGAAAAAACACTCAGGTTTGCAAATACCTTTGATGATACACTTTTGGCAACTCGGGGGCATGCTGGAGCATGTTCCCCTTCTCTGTCACACATTCCCCTCTACACTTCCCCATGGGCAAATGCAAGTCCAAAAGTGCAACGAACTATTCTGTATTAATTTCTTTGTGGTGTTTTTCTCTGCAAACAAAAAACTTGCAGTTCTTTGCACATTTATCAGGAGAAGCTGCAACAATCTCAATTCACCATCCCACTTAGAATGGGAATTCAGAAACATTTCACTTATCAGACCGTAAATCCAATCTTCTGTTTGTCTCTAACTTCACTGGCTCTGAAAGCAAAACAGGAGCTGCTTTTCCTCCTTCAGGCTGAGATTTTGGTATCAGTTGAAGCGGGGTTACAGAGTCAAAATTTACACTTGTAGCCAATGAGTGAAACAGAAAACTCATATTCTGCTGCTTTTGTGGGAGGGAATACACTGTGGTAAAATGAATAATCCTCAATACATTAACTTCTTAGGAGGGAAAATATAAGGCAATCAGGTGCTCCTGAAGTGCTCAGTCTGTTGTTTGGCTCAGTTTGCTGCCTCTCTAGAAAACCTGATGTGTATTCTTGGCATCAGGCATCAGTGCCCCAAGGGAGAGGATATACAAGCCTGCAGGAATGTAGATAAACATCTAAGTTCTTACTCTGCATAACAGCAACAAAAAATAATCAGTGAAAGCCTTCAAAGTGCTGCCAAGGGGCCCTTCTTCATAGTCACAAGTACCATACTAAGAGGAGAGCTTACACTTCTCATTGAAAATATTTCATATTTAATCGATCCAATAATAATTCTGCCTTTTTTTTGACAACAGAAAATCTATAGGGCTTTATTTTTCTGGGGCCAAGCAGGGGGAATGGCCAAGCATGTGTGTTCTTTCTAGCACTGGGCAATGTTTTCTTTGTAGTAATGCCTAATGGTTTTGTCAGTTGTTATTTACATAATAACTTTCAGAACCAAAAATGCAGGAAACATTAATTTGTAAAATTTAGTAGCTTGCTGGGAATAATTATACATTTCACAGGAGCATCTACTGAAGCATCTACTCTACAAGCACACAGAGTTCAGCTGGTACAACTGAAGGTGAGAGTGTGTAATTGTCAGGGGAAATCGTATTTTATTACAGAATTTTCTAACAGTGGGTATTTGGTCAACTCAAGCAATTCCCCAGACATACAGAATGACTGCCCTTTGGGAATGCTATTTATAAACTCAAAAGTGCCTGAACAGCACTCACAAAAAGGCTGCCAGTTTCAAGAAAATTAATGACAATCTGACATTGTTGGAGGATGAAGAGAGAAGAGGCTTTGTGCTGAGCTTAAGGCATGAAGTGTGTTTGTACTGCTTTGTCTTGGCCTCTCTGTGGGAGCCTGCGGTAGTGATGGCAGCACCCTGCTCATGGCATTGTCAGCTTAGGCAAATCAATGCAGGAAAATGTAAACCTACAGGTAACCTCACATCCCATTCTCCCAACAGCTCTCGGTGTCTTTGTGTCCCGGAGCCTTCAGGGGGTGTCTTTGCTGTACTTCCATTAAATAACAATCCACAACAAAACCACAAAACCCACTCCACAAGACAATCACACCCAAAATAGTTCCCTGAGTGCAAGTAGTTTGTGCAGAGTTTCTGCACCTGATCCAGCCTTTTGGTGATAGACTGGTTTTATTTGGAATTTTAAAAATTCCAATCAGACACAGTTCAACTACAAGTCCACACTGCTCTAAAGACTAAAAATTCCCTGCTTTAAATTTTCCTGCTGGATGTCAAAATTGAACTTACTGTGCATAACCATCAGATGAGCACCAGAACCAGCACAGGAGAGAGAAGTTAAGTGTCAAAGAGTGACACATTCCAGTCGCTGTGTCAGTGCCTCAGCTGCTGTTGGCAACCACAGCACAACTTCCAGCACATAGGGCCTGTACAGGTATCAGTGACTGCCTTTGAATAAAAAAGCACTTTCAGTTGACACCATCATCCTGCCTGTGGCGCAGAAATGTAGGCACATATGTAACGTGTGTGCATTTACTGTGATACAAGTATTTATGAATCAAATGTTTTAATAAAACTCACTGACTTCTGAGCAAACTTTTTATCTTCTGATCACTTCAAGTTGGGCTACATTGCTCTTACTGACGGAGTGAGGGGAAAATTACATTTCTAATGCTGTCTGTTTTGTGTGAAGTCATCTATGCAGAAAAAAGGCTTTGTATCCTGCTCGCAGAGCATGTGTGAGAACTGTTACAACAACAACAAGCAGCTTCCCGTCACTTTTATTTTGGAAAGACAAAATGGCTGAAGGCCACAGCTGTTGATTTATTCAGATGCCGAAGGAAACCATTAGCCCATTGGACCCTGAAGATGAGATTCCTTTGTGCTGAATGTTAATATAAGGAAATCCCAAGCAGGGGCTGCCAAAGGGACATAATACAAATGCAAAACGCCAAATGTACCTAGAAAGGAAGGAGGTAGATGGTTGTTTATTAGAGAAGAGAAAAAAAAATCCAGTGAAAAGCAGTTTGCTTTTTTCTGCTTCTTCTTAAGTACAGTGTGATATACAAACTATGAGATGAAAACTCTCCGGTGTTCAAATCAAACAGAATATCTGTGAAACACACAGCTACACATATGGTTGCATGTTAATGACTGCATGTCCATGTGAACTGGTTTTTATCAGCATAATGCAGATGGAGCTGCTCCACACACTCCCTGCTGTTTGCAGCTTTGTTTTAATTAGTTGTAATAGCCCAGTATAAATGAATTGCATCCTCAGAAGAGAGGTCAAAGAAAAAACATAATAGCTGTCATCAGGCTAGGCAACTCCTCTGTCAGATTGCTGCTGTAATGGCCTCATGGCAGAAACACGATTAATCATTGCCTGTATTTAGCCTGAATTTCACAAACGGCTCCCTCTCCCCCAGCTCTTTTCTTTCATGATTCAACAGTTACAAGTACTTTATTCCATACCCGTGCAGGAGTGACATTTCTAATACTTCATTCAGAGCTTCAAAAATATTTAATACAGGACAAGCTGTCATCTACAGCAATGTTTAAATCAGCATAGGGTCCTATTTGAAGGATGTATATTTATATGCTACAATGACACCACAGAATTGAATCTTGTCCTGGCTCCCTGTCTTGTTCTCAGCCCAGCAAAATGGAGCTTCTGACATGTGGCAAAGAAATGACATGAGGAAAAGGAACAGTACTCATTAGTCAAGGCTGAACTGATTATAGGAAAAAGAATGTGATTGACTGAGGAGGTTGATAATAGTGGAGGAAATATACCAAGAGTGGTTGAAACAAAGGACAGAGGAATTTGTTTCCGCTGGCTGATGTTCCTCCACTTTTCCAACTAAGATTTTAACCAATAAAAAACAAACCATGTTTGTGGTGTTGTCACAACAGTTTCCAGTTAAAGACAAATGAAGCCAGGATAAACTTCCAGCATCCCTCATTTTGGCTGGTTGCTAGCCAAATAAGCGAGAACCCAAAATATGGTTGGTTTACAAAGTCATTTGCAGTTATTTGCAGATGACTTCTTATAGAGTTCTTATAGATCAGCATTGACCCACATTCCATGCTTTGAAAGATATGGCACTGGGACTTGATTCTTTCAACAGCCAGAAAAACAGCCCCACAAATTCCTTACTATCACTGGCTGTATTCTGGTGATCCTTGCTGTGTCCAATTTCCACCGTCCTTTAGCAATCATCTGCAAGGCAGACTCTGACCAGCGCTCTTGGCCAGCTGGAGGGAGCTGTGCTGTACCCAAAGGGTCCAGCCTGTGACCCTGTGTAGCTGCTAAGATGTCCCTAATGGAGTGTCTGCAGAGGGTAGAAAGAACAGGAAAAACAAAGTTTGCTTTGGTTCTTTGACTAATGAGAGAATTGAGAATCATTAAAGTTGGTAAAGACCCCCAAGATCATTGAGTCCAACCTTTGACTGCAAACCACCACATCAAGCAATCCAAAGCACTGAGTTCCACATCCAGTCTCCCTTGAGGAGTTCCAGGGATGGTGATTCCACAACCTCCCTGGTGGCCCCTTCCAGTGCCTGACCACCTTTTCACTGATGAAATTCTTCCTGATGTCAGTCTGAACATCCCCTGGCACAGCTTGAGGCCATTTCCTTTTGTTCTGTCCACCCCTACCTGGCTGTCCCCTCCTGTCAGGAGCTGTGCAGAGCCAGAAGGTCCCCCCTGAGCCTCCTTTTCTCCAGGCTGAGCCCCTTTCCCAGCTCCCTCAGCGGCTCCTCATCAGACCTGTGCTCCAGAGCCTTCCCCAGCTCCTTTCCCTTCCCTAGACCATGCAACTACCTCCATAACAGGTTAAAAAAAAAAAAGGTTCAATATTAGTATGCAACCTTCTTTTTCCCCTTGCTTGAAAATCTGCATTTTGATGCAATTTTTATTTACAAAACCCCCCTTCTCTGTGGTTTTATATTTTCTCCCTTGTTTTTTTAAATAAGAGTCCTGCCTCCTTCTGTGGAATAAACAGATTCACTCTTCACTGATTATGCAGTGAAGGGAAAAGTACTGTGTGCATTGAATGAATATTTTTCCAGGTTGTATGTTTTTAAATGAAATATATCTGCTGCTTCTTCAAACCAGCAGAGGGAGTTTGCTCATCCAAATTAAAATTTTTAAACTTCTCAACACAACCCTTTTTTTCCAGTGCTGTTGTTACCTGGTAAGATCTGCTGCTGAAAAGAGAAGGTGAAATTTTACCATCCAGATTGTTTAAATCCTTAGTCCTTGAGGCTGCTTGCTTCCAGTCAATTTCTATGGATGTCATTGTGCAAGAAGTTGCTGCAATGAAAAATTCATTGGAGAACAAAAAACATGAAAAATCAACTCAGCTGGAATGTTTGGGAACCAACTACTTGGTTAAAGGGGAATATACAATTATTGCAGTGCATGTGCCACTCAGAAGTGCATGAAACCACTGTGTGGTAACAGCTGACACACTTTTTTTGGGGGGGAGAAAAAAAGTCAGTTCCTTTATTTTTTGCACTCTAGAGAGAAGCTTTGAAAGTTCCTGATTTAGGTTTCTTTATTTGGAAATACTGGAGTAGTTTTAAGATGACCACAGTGGCAAAAAGGTCAAATGAAATGTTCACTGTAGAAGTAGTAGGGAAAGACTAGTTTTTTGCTTGTTTGTTTGTTTGTTTTTTGTTTGGTTTTTTTTTTGTGAGAGAAAATAAATCAGTTCTTGTGGTGACAAATTGTATCATTCTTGTGTTATAAACCTGCATAGCAGGAACTATACAATGATCTCTCTTGCAAAATAAAATTATAGCAGTTACTGATGTTAACAGTGGATATTATCTTGATCTGCAAGTATGTCACAACTATTCCTCTCTCAAAAACAAGGTAGAAATTCAGATATTCCGTTAAGCTTAATCATATATTCCATTAAGCTTAATCACAAAACACTTAAAATGCTAATCTGTCATTTAAAAAAGTTTTCTTGAACAAATTTGTGAGACGATTGTGTTGTTTTTGGGAACCTAATTGGATTTGAAAATACTCTGAAACAAATATGCACTTTTATAATTCCATACAGTCAGAATATCAATTCTCTATGCCTGGAACTGAAAGGAAAATCAGAATAAAAAGCAAGAGCCAGTGTTCCCTGTATATCTGCGCAAATATGAGTAAAACTATTTTCAAAGGACTGCATAAATACCAATTATTGACTAATATTCAAGGGAAAATGGCTCATTACAATTTTCAGCTTTTACTGAAGTGGAAAATGAGGAAGGAACTCATTGTAGGTGATTTAGAAGGCAATTTTCAGTAGATAAGCATTTAACACATGCCACCAGACATAGAGAAAAGAAAGAAGTTGTCACGTGATTTAACAGTTGAGTGAGAATAGTCAATAGGCTGGCACAGATGTATTTTCTTTACATGTGTTACAATTGCGCACCCATATGAGATTGCTTAATACAGGTCCCCATGTTGCTCTGAGTCACACATGAGCAGACTCCTGCACTTTTGCAAAGCTCAGTGCTGTGAAGTCTTGTCAGACTCGGCAAAGCGTGGGACAGACACAGCTGCCAGTGCCCCACACCTCACAGGGCACAGCCCAGCACCAGACAGAAAACTGCTCAGGCTGCAGGGCATGGATTCAGCAGCATGGCCCGCAGAGACAGAGACTGGAGTTCAGCAGCCCCCACAGGGGCTCCCCCAGGAGCCATCCCATTTCTGCCTCACTGGTGCTGGAAAGAGGATGGAGGCTGAGGCACAGGACCAGCAGATGCTGGTGCTTTACCATCGGAGCAGATGGCTCAGAATAAAACTCAGGCTGCTAAGAAGCTTTGAGCTAGACCTGGCCAGAGTTAGCAAGGCATCTTGAAATAAAACAGAATTTCACAAAGCCAGTATTTTACCTGTCCACAGTGTAAGAACCAAGAACCAGGGCTTTGCTCTCCCGTCTGTTCTAGGGTGAAGGGAGGGGCAAAGGCAGCTCTGTGTCAGCATAAGTGCATAAGAACGGGAATGAGATTTGGCCTGCTTCCAGAAAGAAGGGTGGATGGAGTTCCCTCAATGCTTTTTAAACATGTATATTGCTTCCAGAAAGAAGGGTGGGTGGAGTTCCCTCAATGCTCTCTAAACATGTACACTATTGACATTTTATTTCTCACCTCTTGTTCACGCACACTTGGCTTTGTGGCAGAGTTTAATAAAGTAAAACCTGCTACATCAGATAAAAATTATAATTCCTCTTATCCTTTATCCTTCTTTTTTAGCACATAGCTCTATAAAAGAAGTGGAAAAAAGTGATACATTAGACAGATGAGGATAATTTATTCTCATGGAAGCTATTTTCTGAATTTTTATTGGAAGAGACTTCACTCTAAGGCTGATGTTTCCTTTCAGTCCTGAAAGGAAAAAGGAAAAGAAGGAAAGAAGAGGACCTCCTCTTCTTATTAAGTACTTTAAATCTGGGGGTGCAGGAGGGTTGTAGCTTTATAAAAAATAAATTCTCCTTTTAAAGGTAGCATCATGGGGCCATTTATCAGCAAAACACTGCACCTGCTTCAAGGAAATTCTATAACTTGTATATTCTCTGTTCTGCAGTTGAAAAAAATGGGAGCACCTGCCTCAAAGTGTGGTAAAGCAGATAAAATACCATAATAAAATGTGATATAGAGTGGTTTATACTATCAGACTTCATGTTGTGTCTTTAGTGCTCATGATCTGACTCATTTTCCCTTTCTGTGCCATGAGAAAGATGCTAAGCAAAAGCTGACTCCTGGAAATACTTGACATTCTTTTCAGGCTAATTTTGTCCTGAGCTTGGCTGAAACAGCTCATTTGGAACCACTCATAAAAGGATGTCTGCAGCCAAAAAGAGGGAATATTTTCACTTCAGAGAGCCCTGCTGTGTTACATCCCCTGATTTTCATCAAAACCAGACCATGTTTACTTGTCCTTTTGGCCTCAGGGTCAGGGTTTTTTCTTTAAATTTCTTCAGTTCTAAGTAGTTTTTTCACTCATTCCTGAGTTTCCCACAAAAACCTAAACAGTGGCAGCCTGATATAGCTTGGAGCACTTTCCTACATGTATCTGAAGAAAAAAAAACAACCACCCAACAAAAAAGACCCCTACCATAAACTCTTCAAAAGCAGTGCACAAGCCCACAGACACGTGTGTGATGTTAATGACATTGGCCAAGGGGATGGTTAGGTTGATGTCTCAGATCATCCAGTCCAACCTGTGACCAGACAACACCAGGTCAGCTAGACCCTGGCACTAAGTGCCACATCCACTGCTTGCTGAACATCCCTCCAGGGATGAGACTCTGTCTCTGAGCTGCCCATTCCAGTGGGCAATCAATCTTTCTGTGAATTAACCTTTCTCCAACCTGAGCCCCCTCAGCCTTTCCTCCTAAGATTTGTGCTCCAGATCCAGAGGAAGAAGAGGACTTTGTGCTGGGAAGCAGGGCAGGGATGTGGGGTGTCCCCAGCCCCAGAGGAAGAGGAGGACTTCGTGCTGGGAAGCAGGGCAGGGATGTGGGG
Organism: Melozone crissalis; assembly: GCF_028551555.1. NCBI lineage: Eukaryota > Metazoa > Chordata > Aves > Passeriformes > Passerellidae > Melozone > Melozone crissalis. The sequence continues at coordinate 52,570,785 of NW_026535805.1, forward strand.
TGGCCCCAGCAGAAAAGGGAGTGGTGAGGGGGATGGTGCTGTTCATGAGTCCTTGAGGCCAAAAAGGTGAAAGGAATCCTGTGTGCTTTAGGAAGAACATTGCCAGCACATCAGAGAGATTATCCTGCACCTCTGCTCAGCCCTGCTGAGGCATATCTGGAATGCTGTGTCCTGGTCTGGGCTCTGTGAGAGACATGGAGCTCCTGACGGGAGTCCAGTGGATACTATGGAGATGATGAAGGGAGTGGAACATCTTTCTTACAAGGAAAGGCTGAGGGGGTTGAGGCTGTTCAGCCTTGAGAGGGGCCTCATCCTGGTCTGTCCCTTCTGCAGGAAGGGTTCAGAGCAGGGCCCAGGTTCTGCTCCAATGGCTCAGCAATAGCACCAGAGGAATGGGCAGGAACTGATCCCAGCAAGTCCCACCAGAAAATGAGGAAGGACTTCTTTACGGTGCAGTGACTGAGCACTGCACAGATTGCCCAGAGAGAGTGTGGAGTCTCCCTCACTGGAGATATTCCAGAACTGTTTGGACACAATCCCGTGCCATGTGCTCTGGGTAATTCTGATTGAGCAGGGAGGTAGAATCACTGCGGTCCCTTCTGACCTGTCCTGTTCTGTGACTGCGTGAAGGGGAGTGATGAAGGAGCTGTGAGGGGGTCATGAGGGGTGATTTGATGAGGGCGGTGATGAGAGGAGCACTGAGAGGCGGATGAGACATCTGACGCGCGGTCTAACGAGGGGGACGATGAGGGTGTGCCGGGGGCGGGGCCTGCCCTGAGGGGCGGGCCCGGGGGCGGAGCGAGTTCCCCCGTGGGCGGAGCCGCGGCGGTGACGTCACCCCCGCCTGGCAACGGCGTGGGGGCGGTGGCGGCGCGCGGCTCTCGCGGGACTTGGCGCCCCCCGCCGTGGGCGGGGCGGAGCCGCCGGTGCCCGAGCTCGGCTGCGGCGGCAGCGGGAGCGGCGGGACGGGACGGGCGAGCGGCGCCTCTGCCCCGGGCCGCCCGCGGCTCGGAGCCGCCCCTTCCACGTTCGTAGCGCCACGGATGGAGCCGCAGTGCCCGGCTTGAGCGTGTCGGCGGGACCCGGAGCTGCTCCGCCGAGCCTGGGCGGGCGGTCGCAGCATGGGTGAGCGCGGCGGGGCAGGCGGCGGGACCGGCCCCCTCTTCCCGCTTCTTCGGGGGCGCCTTCCCCGCCCTTTGTGTGAGGGGAGGGCGCGGGGCCCGAGGCAGCCCCCGAGATGCCCAGGGCGGGAGCGGTGTCGGTACCGGTGGAGGAGCTGCCGGGCCGGTGAGAGCGGCAGGTGCTCGGTGAGCGCTCCCTCCCGGGAGAGGCCGGGGCCGCCCCGTCCCGCCCGGCCGGCCCCGGGGGCTGCGGAGGGGCCCGGGCTGGGAGGAGGCGCGGGGGGTTCCGTGCGTTTCCGTGGGGAGAGCGAGGTAGGTGTGCAGCAATGCCTGGTGCTGCTTGGAGGGAGCGGCTTGGTGAAGCATAAAAGTTTTTATGGCTAAATCCAGCCCTTTCGCCTTTTTTTTTTTTTTTTTTCCCCACTCAGCGTCAATTTGAGCTGCGCCTTCGCCCATTTCTCCACCAAGGCGGAAGCACTCACTGTATTTTAAAGAGAGTGAGTGTGGAACCCCTGGGAATGTTCCTGTGTTCAGGATGTGCCAGTTCAGGTTCACACTGGGAACAGTCATTTGTGATGGGTCTGGCTTTTAGTGTAAGCGTCGGCATGGGGAAGTATCAACGTGTGAACTTAAACACCGCTCTTGAGAGCCCTCTTTGCTTATTGCGACTTCCCCTTCATAGAGATTTCGGACCTCACCGGGGTCCAGAAGTGTGTGCGGATCAGTTTGTGTGTGTGTCTCTCACACCTCCACCCTGCTGTGCTGTGCTGTGCAGCGCCGCTGTACTCATGCAGGGGGTGTGCAGGGCGCGGGTGGCAGCGCTGGGCTTCAGTGTCCGCTGTGCTTGTGCTGCTCTGTGCAAACGTGCTCCATCAGAGCGGGAGTAAATCTTTTTCAGTGGAAGGGTACCTGGCTTTTGGATAGCCTTTCTGCCTCCCCGTTGTGCGTGGGAATGAAGAAGTGCACGGTGTGCAGATCAAACGTGCAGTTAGTGAAGCGAGAAGCGCTCCTCCTGGCTGGTGTTCTGCTGATTATCAAGATCTGCTTTCAGTGTGTTCATCTCAGTGGAAGTTGTCTTATGAGGTCAAAGCACACTTAAGATGAAATCTGAAAATAGAAAATGAAATTAGTGTTTTAAATTCTGGTAGAAGCCAAACATCTCACTTTTAGATGCTTTTTGTGGTTATTCAGAATAGGTAAGACTTGCTCTTAATTTCTTTTCGGGCTGCATTGTTTTGTTTGCAAGTGAGAAATGTCTGCCCAGGTCGTTATAGCGGCCTGTGATGGTAGTTCCTAAAGCATAAAGGCTTAGTGTGCTAATTAAACTTACTGAACTCAGGCTGTAATACTGAAATGAGAAATACCTCAGGATTGACCTATGGTAGGTTTGTGTTATTAAAATCCTTAGTATACTCAATTAGTACAGTTAGGAATACTGTATAGGGACTGAGTCCAGTTCATGATTGTATGTGATTATTCTATGACATGGTTTTATGTATTTTGTCCTTAAGTTTCCTTTTCTAAAGGAAATCCTCTTCTCATGAGCATAATGAGCATGTTATTACTCTTCTAGATATGACTGAACTGAGTGGGTGCACACACTGAGTATTGCTGTTGTGTGGGTTATTTATTACCATAACAATTTGTGTGTATGTGCAGTTACAGAACAGTTCCTGCCACGATGGTGACCAGACTCTAGAAAGGAGTGTAGAATAACCTCAGAGTCTTTTAAACAGATTTTCTCTGAAGGTATTGTCCTTTTTCAGATTTTCAAGTATTTCTTTATTGTGGTCCAAAGGGGTGAGGAATGTACAATAAAACAAAAAAGTAAGAGTGGAAAAAGAAGTAACTGTAGTGTGCTCTGCACTCACTGTAATTAGTAGTTGCCTCCCAATTTATCTTGGGAAGTCATTAGTTGATTATTTTATTACTGGTCTCATGGTAGAGTTGGCTTTTGATAAGAGATTGCCTTTTATGTCAGCTTGTGGAAGGGATTTTACATGTAAGAGGTGGCTTAGAGGGGAGTGTTGAGGTATCTTTGATGAACTCAAGGATTTTTGAGATTTATGGAGAAGTAAGAACAGCCAGTATGACTCTGGAGGAACCAAAAGGAGAAGGGCAGAAGTACAGAATGCCTTGGAAACAAGTTCTTTCATGTTCTTCTGGTAGCTGGAAATTAATGTTTCAAGAGCACGTGCCATTCAGGCGTCTGAAGGATGGGGAGGGGGATGTGATCAGAGGTGACACACACAAGACCATATAAAGTTATTGGTAATGTCCAGTGACACCCTTGAGTTCTGTCATTATAATTCTCTACCTTCTGCACTAGAGTAATCATGTGTGTATGACTCTAGAAACAGCTTGGTAAACAGATTAAAGGGAAAAAATGTATTCAGATGTTCTAGGTAGAAAAGACTTTATTTATTGAATTGTCTTTTGCTGTTTTGGGTTGATATTAACTTGGGTTGATATTAACTTGGAGTTAGCTTCCAGCTAACTGTCATATGGCTTTATAACTAAGAAGAAAACATTCCAGCAGCAGCTGATAAATTGCCACAGTGGAAAACTGCAATCCAGTGAACATCTGTCAGTATCTTCTTAGCTATATGCACCCTCCCATCTTTTTTATTTCCAAAAATTTGTGCAGACTTTGATTTGTGGTTCCCATGGTTAGTATATCTGAATTTGCTACATGTTCTCTTCAGAAAAAATTATAATTTTGGGATACTTTAAGAAACCAGACATACTTCTTCATTGCCAACAGAATAAGTATAAATATATTTGGTCTGCAGAGTAAGTTCAGTGAACATTAAACTTGTGTGATGCCTTTTGCTAGCTTCATGTTGGCAACAAAAAACAATCTAGGAGGTTTTTGTAAGCAGACTTAATACTTTTGACATGTTGCTGTGAAAACAGTGGCAGTTTCAGTATTCCTCAGTAGTATCAAAGAACCTGTTAGAACATTACTTTAGGATTTGCTCTTCAATTCAAAAAGAAACAAAAACCCCCTCACAGAACAATCCCCCAACCAAAAATCTACTCCATATACCCCCAAACAAATGGGGTAGGATAGATGAAGAGTCTTGCTGCTGCTGCTATTTTTACCAGGAAATATGTAAGGTGGGATGTGCAGCTGAGTGCATTTTGTAGAGTAAAATGATTATCAGAAGTTCAAGATGTTAAACCCTTCTTCGCTCAGATACTTGATCCTGGTGTTGACCAGCTGTACCTGTGGTGCTCAGCTGTGTACAATAAAGAAAATGGTTTCGTACTACCATTTTCTTTATTGTACACAAAACCATAAGGGAGGGTGATGTAAAACTGACTCTGGAAGATACATGCCTAAGGTACTGGGAAACCAAATTACAGTAACTGGGACGAGTTGATGGATCCTGGCTTTGGGTGAAGACTGACCAGAAATTGCTTCCAAAGGTGCTAGAGAATCTGTCAGCTCAGCTCTTGCCTTTTTTGTTTTTTGGGTTTTTTTCCCCCAAGAATGTAAGAACTGCTGTGCTGAGAGTCCTGACTGTGGAGACAGGTAGGGAAGGAAAAGGATGTGGAAGGCAGGTTTGTAGTGGAAAGTTTTATTTTGTGTCTTTTTTTTTTTTTCTTTGAATAAAAACCCCTAGTCTGGCAGTAAGTGATTTATGAACTTTCTCAGAGGTGTTTATGGTTTCACGAGATCTTTTTTTATACATAGTTCAAGACCGTGGTTGTCCATCCCTGAGGGGCTCAAAAAAGCCTTGTGGTTTTTGCCAACCACTCTCTGTGACAGTGGGAATCCCTGTTTAGCATATATAGGAATGAGTGGGGGAAATATGTCCTTTCAGCGTGAGGTCTTTTTGCCCTGAAACTGCTCCTTGTTCTGCCAGACTTTGTGTTTTTGAGAAATGGTAGGTGATTGTTTGGTGGCTTCATACTGACAAGTCTCTCTACGTGTACTTTTATCATGTGCCAGTCATTCCAGGTGCTGGTCACCTTTACTGGATAGTTATTTTAGTATTGATCATTTTTTCATCTTGTTGAAAAGAGTTTTTCATGTTATTCAGGAGTTAACTTTGTGCAGGGATGGAACTATATCTACTGTCTTGATTTCTTTTGTTTTTCTTATAGTTCTTGAGAGCTTTAGTTTCAGCTAGGTAGGACCTTGCCCTCGAATTACCCTCACCTTCACGGGCTTTCTCCATTGTCTGCCTGTGTTTGGATTTTTTTTTTTCCCTTAGTGGGTTTTTGTTGCATAAACACAGGAAATGTGTGGTCGGGCACGCTGTGCTGCCTGGGGCTAAGTGAGGTGGCTGCTCTGTCCTGCTCCGGCTGCCACAGCTCTGCTCTCCCCATTCATTTTGCCTCCTCGAGATGCTGTCACATGTGACTGCTGGTCTGCTAGTCCCTTAACCTGGCTTGATAAAAATGATTTGTTAGGAAAGAGCAGCAATGAAAAAGCTTCAAGTGTCTCAAATCATCTTGACAGAAGTGGTGAGTCAATCAGGTGAAATTTGTTGCTCGTGGGTCTGGGGTGTAGCGATTTCTATCAGCTGCGATTGTTGTCTGGGCACTTAAAATGTGTTCTGGGCCTTGGCAGGGGTTTAACCTTTTTCTTCTGCTCCTTTTAAAGTGGGTATTTGTTTGTCTTTTTTTTAACTGCATCCTGTAATTTGTAAGGTAGCTAAATTCCATTCTACTTTTTCTTTCCATAATGATGTTTTTTTGTTTGTGCTCTGAATGTTGTGAATGTGCTAATGATCTAAAATGTTCCCAGCATTCAGTGGAGGTGATGCCTGAGCCTTTGCTGTCCCTTACTTTGGATGTGGGGTGGTGAGAAACAGATTTCCCCAGTGCTGTGGTGGTGGGAGCACAACTCTGCTTGAGCATTACCCATGGCTGTCCTGGTGTACTGGTGACAGCCGGACTGAAGCACTAAAACTGCCTTTCCAGTTGCCTCTTTTCTGATGTGAACACTTGTTATAAGTGTCCTTTCACCCTAAATTATTCCCTGTTTCCCGCCATAAACTTCAGACTTCATTTCACCAGCATGGCTATTTACTTTCTCTGACTAATGCCAGCAAGAGTTTTTGGGTGGGATTGTGTTTTACTTCACTACTTCCATGCAGAATTGACATTCTTCAGATACAATCAGTATGAAATATTTCTTTTTCAGAAATCTTGAACAAAGAAAAGGATGCACTGTAGATATTTTTTAACAAAAATTCAAGTCTTGCCACTGCCAGAGTCCTAAATCAGGCTGAAGGAAAAACTGCAGGATGTGTCTGTGTGCCAAATTAGTTAATCTTTCCACTTTGGGGTGATGTACTCTGTAGAGAGTATAATATGAGGTAATTTAGAATATTAAGTTCACTTTTCTTAAAGGAATATTTATTGCCTATAATATGCTCATGACCCTGAGATTGGCTCAGCTCATCAGAGCCTGGTGCTAAAAACAGCAAGGTTATGAGTTTAGTCCCTGTGTGGGCCATTTATTTAAGAGTTGGACTCAATGATCCTTGTGGGTCCCTTCCAACTCAGAACTTTCTGTGAAATCTGTATTAGGCCAGGACTGCTTTCAGCAGAATAAATTAGAATATAATATTTTGAATAATTTAAAAAATGAAGCATTTTCTTGTAATTTCAGCAGTTTATGCAGTGCTGAGCTGTGGTGTTGCAGATGAGGGCTGCAGGTGCTTTCCACTTAGTGCTGAAGAACTTTGTGATTGCAGATTGAGTTTAAATTTGACATTTGTTGAAGAAATTCAAAGTGAATGTTATTGCTTTCTAGTTTTAACTAGATGAAGTGTTGCTTTAAATTATTTAAATGGCTTAAGACTGCACTGTTTCTTAACAGTAAATAAATCCCTGTAAACATGGTACATTTTGTCATTAGAGGCAAATGGTTTTGGAATTAAGCAGTGCTGGGCAATCTCATTATTTTTGCTTCTGCAGCAGCTGTGAAGAGGTTTTTGTGGATGGCAGTTATTAATGATTTTTACTTTAATTTTAAATAAAGCAGTTTTGCTAGAGTTCCTGGAAACTTGCCTGACTTACTATTTAAAGAAGACTTTTAAGTCATCAGTTTCTGCCTCCTTGATAAAGTTACTAAGTGATTGGCCTTTGTCAAATGTTTTTGACTGTGGATATAGTTTGATCTTTTTAAGCTGGCACTGAAGTTAAGTCTGAGCCTTTGCTTACCTCTGACTAATAAGCATTGTTCTCTTCCCTTGCTTGTGTGAACCAAATAATCTGAAACTTCCCTGTCTTCCTGAATCAGCTTTCAGCAAGGCTGGCTGTCCAAAAACTGAGACTGAGCTCATGGCTGCAGGAGGAGGATGAGGATGCTACTGGCACCAGCTGCAGCACACTTACAGCACTTGTCAGTTTGGACACAACAGAAGTTTTTTATCTTCCAGTTTTGGCTCTTCAGTTCAATTGTGGCTTTATTGGTAACATACCAATGTACCTTCATTCCTCTTAGTGTGTTTTTATTTCCCCAAGTTGCGCTGTTTCTTCATTTTTCAGGAAAAATATGAAAGCAAACATTCTTGTCAGAATATTTCAAGTTGTTTCTTCTCAATGCATCTTTGGCACTCAGGGAGAAGGGTCTCCCTCTTTGCTGCTTGAAGAAATAAAACCGCTAGTTTTGTGAAGTGGGGAAGAATCTCATCACTTAACTCTGAACTTGCACCTTGAGCTATGAACAGATTTGTTTGAAGGCTGCTTTGCATATAATCTCCCTTGTCACACCGTGGGTGCAGTTCCAGGCTGTGCTTCAGAGATAACTCCAGGCTGCTGCTGTGGCTGTGCAGTGCCTGTGGCTGGCTCCAGTGGCCGTGAGCCCTGCTGGGAGCTGAGCTGCCTGGTGGGGACAAACTCCTGTGCCAGCTTGGCCATCATGGCAGCAAGCTGGATGGCCTCACTGGCTGCAGTCCTTACCTCCTGGGCAAGAGAGTGGATGGGACTGAATTTCAGGAGTCAGGGAATGTAGAGTGTTTTTCCGTTTCTGTTTTAACCTGCAGTTACTTTGCACTAGATCCATGCTATAATTTCATAAGTTTCTTCGGTGTGTCTATATTATTTGTTCTCCCTAAGTGCTGATGATTTGGTTATTTCACAGCATTCTTTTTCTGAATCTTTAAAGGGTTTTTTTAATCCCTCCCAATCCATTTTAAGCCAGCTAAATGTTCCTTTTAAACTGTACCTCTAATTTGCAATTTTTTTTATTGATTTAATAATACCTTTAAAGAGAAAATAGATTCTAAACAGCTAAAACCTGTTACTGAGGTGCCTTTTGTATTTCTGTAGGTGTTGGTTTTGGTTGTTCTCAATAGAGAAGAGGACTGAGCACAGTATGTAAAAGTATGCTATGCATCTGTTCTTCTCTATCCTGATTTTTTGCACTTGGGCTGGACTTGCAATGTTCCCATCACTTAAATGCTTTTATGTAGTTTGGCTTTTTTAGCACTATCATAAACCAGTAAATGCAAGATTAAGTAGAATAAGCCTGCCTAAAACTTGAGGTAAATCACATTGCTGTTTGCACTCATTTTAACATCTAAATGTTTCTGTCAGGGAAGTTATTAATTGCTAGAAAAAATTGCCAGGGGAATGCTAGATCCATCATTTGTTGGTATGGTCAATCCCTGGATAATGCAGATATCAGGTTCTTTAATCACCCCTTTTGGCAGGTTTAGTGATCACGTGTCCATACAATGATCTAGTCCAAGACGCTGGCTAAGGCTGAATCCAGCTGGAAGAGAACCAGCTGGCTGATTTGGCAGCAAGCTAGACTGACACACCCTGGAGCAGCACAACTGTGGGACCAGCGCAGGGGAAGAGGTGATGAAATGAGAATGAGGAGGGAGAGACCATGCAGGGTCACTGCTTTAGCCTCAGATTGGAGTCACTGTCAAACTCTGGTCTCTGTAAGTGACTAAAGCAGTCGTTCCAGAAAAGCAGAGCCTGTCTGTTTCCCTTTCTGAAGAGGTTCAGTGAAGAATATTGTTTTGTTAAGAGATTTTGGTACAGGACTTGACAAAATTAGCTGGATTTACAAGCTGCATGAGTGTCTGTAGGGTGAGTCGTGGGCTGTTTGTTTGAAACCTCAATGACCCAAGCAACGCTTCTTGCTGTGTTCAGCTGAGTTGGTGCTGTTCAGAAGCCAGGTGGAATGAGATTCTGTGCTGGAAGTGGGGCAGTGGAAGTGCTGAGGTGAGCAAGGCTTTTGAAGCCATGAAGATAAAAGCAAGTATGTTAATCCCATGCTCTCCTGGGTATGGTAGATAAAGTGGCAGCAGATTTTCCTGAGAAGTGCAAACAGCAGAATGTAGCCTTTTAATTAAGGATAAATTATCATGAACTGTGCTGTTTTGCTCTTGCAAATCAAATACAGGGCTTCCTTTGCCTGACCTGCAGGTTACTGAAAATACATCTCATCTTTCAGCACAGGGAAGGAGAGTGTCTGTGAAGGGGAAGATTATACTAAAAACCACTACATTGACACATTCACATTATCAGAAGCCTAAGTATAACGGGGTCTGCTTTTACAGCCTACCAGTATCTGAATAAGGATGTGGGATCAGGAAGTAGGGGAATTGGAAACTATCTCAGTTGAGACCCTTTGCAGCTTGAGGAGAGCTTCAAGGCATTTTTTATATCATTGTGTGCTACAGGGATGTATATATAAAAATTAACTGTGTGGGGTTGTCAAGTAAAAGCACAATTATGAGTGTATAAAATTGCTTCCTCTTGTTTTCATGTGCTCATCACCTTACTAGATGCTTATTTTGTGGCAAGAGTTTGCTGTTCAGTCTTAGCACTTCATCCTTGCTGAGAGAGAACTATAAGGTATATGTATGGATTGTAAAGTAAATAGCTTCTAATGTGTAGGCTGTAGGAGAAAACCTGCTCTGGTAGATAACCAGTAACAGAAAGCCTCAGGCTGGATGAACAGCAGATGAAATAAAGCTGTTTATGAAACAGGAGACATGCTGTCAGTACAATGAGGCACACCCTGCCATCTCCATGCAGCAAGGAGACTGGACTGATTTCCCATCAACACAGAGCTGCTGGATCCTGCTGTTCACTGCTGTATCCTGGTTTTTCAGTTCTGAGCAGACTGAAGTGGTAAATCCTGACCTTGGTCTTAGAAAAAGCTAAGGTTGTATTGTTGACTCTTCTCTCTTGATTTCACTTTTTTTTTTTTTTTGTGTATGTAGCTGGGTTCCCAGGATTATGCCTGTACTTGTGAATGTGTGGGAACAACCAAGAGTATTTCCTTTGTGTTTCTGAAATCCAAACTACTCCTTCAAGTGACTGTGTTGAGAGCAGTGGAGGTGAGAAGTGGAGGTGAGGGTCGGCTTTCTGTGAACTTGCCTCAGGTGCTTTGTCTCCTGATGGCAGCAACTGCTATCCCTTGCTTTTCTGCTATCCCAGACTGCTTTTCATGAACTCCTGTAAGGCCTCTGATTCCTTCTCAAATTCTTCAAATACCAATGGTGGTGGTACTATCAATTACCTCTGTGACACACAGCACATGCTGTAGTTGCTTCCAAGCTGCATATTTGGTGATCAGCCAGCCATCAGGTTAGAAGGGTAAGTGTTGGGGCAGTCCTGAAGTCTTTTCCTTGGAAGGACTGAGATTTGAGTGCTTCAGTGCTGACTCTACAAAAAAATCTAAAAATAAAATATATACAGCTCTTACTTTTAGAGATGCTGCTCTTCTGGCACGTTTCAGCCAAATGGGTGTACAGGGGAAGAACTGTTGGGAGTGAAGCAGGAGGATGGGCACATAGGGATGCTCACATAACACTGATTTCTTCAAATGCTCAAGATTATGACCAGGTACCTAAAAAAACTCCCCGGTGAATGAGGTGGGGGATGATTGGTGTGCTGCAGTAGTAATGAACTACCTTACTGTCTGCCAGGGGGCACGGGCAGGACAGTAGCCAGCAGGTCCAGGGAAGTGGTTGTTCCTGACTCCCTGGCACTCACAGGCAGGCTCTAAAATACTGTGTCCAGTTTTGCTCCTCCTTCCCCTCACATGCGGAGGGAATGCCACTGAACTGGAGAGTTGAGGGTGGCTGGGAGGCTGATGCATGTGGTGTGCAAGGAGTAGGTGCAGCCTGGAGAGAACAACCTACTCTCCTTGGAGGCACAGTGAAAAATTATGAACCAATGCCTGCAAGTTAGGACAGAGGTAATTCCCACTGAATATAATGTGGAAAAATTATGAGAATTCAGTATCAGAAAAGGTGCTTGTGGTAGCTGTTTTATCTCCATCCTTTCAAGGCTTCTAAAATATAGCTGGACAAAGCATTGAACAACCTCATTTGACTTTGGGATTAAACTTGTTCTGACCAGTTTGGAATAAGTAAACTCCAGAGGTCTTTTCAAACCCTATTTTCCTGTGATTGGAAGCATTGCAGAATGAAATAATGATCTTAATAATAATTACTTAAATCCTTCTAAATAGATGTGGAAATAGGTATTTGAAGGACTTGCTCTCTGAACTTTTGGAACATAACTGACCTAATGAAACAATTTTGCCTCCTTTAAAACTGTCTGATTGAGATTGTAGGGTGCCTTTGAGCATTTGCTGTTTTGACTGGCTTTTGTGAAATCCATTGCATAGAGATTTCTTTCTGTGGTTTTCCATCAGATGTTCAGTTTATTGTCTTGACTAAAATGTCCACAATAAAAAGTAAATGAACTTTATGTCACAGTTAGTATGCCCTGACAGCATGGAGTCAGATACAAACACTTGTTCCTGTTGTAATGCTAAGCATATTTTGTGGTTTTTGCAAAATACCAATCTGGGACCATTCAGACTCTTGCATCATGTCTGTTTTTACAGATGAAGGGAACACTTTGTGCATGCTCCAAATAATGTTTTTAAGTTCCTGTAAATTTATTTCAAAGCCAGATTCTTGCCATGTTTGCACAAGTACTAATTGTCATTCAGAATTAGAGATGTGCCAAATTGTAGGCTGTCTGTCAAAGCATTTCTGCATTTCTTCAGAGCGTAAAAGGAGTTTTCATTTAAACCCAAAAGGCTTTCAGAGATTTTCTTGTTTTGATAACTCTTGAATTCATAACCTGGGGCTATGATCATGATGTCCTTTTTGGCTAGGAGACTCCTGAAAAAAAAATCTGCAGGAGAAGCTGAAGCTTTTATAGTAGTTTGAAGTCCTAACAGAAGAAAGGAAACTTTAAATACAATTTTTTATTTTTCAGGGGAATGACTTTGTAAAAAGAGTTCTCAGATAAGCCACAGTTTCACACTTATTTTTGTGAGCTAATTATCTAGTGAAGGCTCTAAGGGAACATGAATAAATACGGTGTTGACCTTAAGGTACTTTCACTGCTTATTTGGTGCTTTGGATTTGAACAAAATATAGATGAGATATGATTCTTTTGTTCTTCAGTGCTTTTTGGCATGGCTTTGTTTTAGCAGAACTTGTAATTTGGTGTTTTGTGACTCACCTTGAATGTTTTGCCAAATAGATGTTACAAAATTAACTTAAGGAAGGAACAGAGGAAGAGGCATAAATCTATATATGGAACAATGTCTGAGTCGTGGCTTCAGAAAATGTGGTGTGGTTTTTTTGAAATCTGTTCCCCTGTGCCCTCAAAGATCCCTGGTTTTCTCTGCAATGTGAATTAGTAGCATTTTTTCACTTCCGCTCATGGAGATATTTCCTGCCTTTCCTGCAGGTGTCACCTCTCGTTTCTGGGCTGGTTTCTTACTCTGACTGAAGGAAATAACTTGCAGCACAAACCATCACTTTCTGCTTCATGTCACTTCCCAGGCAAAATGCTTTGACCTCCTCTATCCTTATAAAGTATTAAATACCTGGAGGTAGTTGAGGTTTTATTCTAATACTTCTCATTTCATGTCTTGTGCTGTAAAGGGAAGAGCCCAGCAATGCTGCTCATAGAAGTGGGGTTTAAATTAAATCCACAATTGTAACATTTATTAAATTTATGACTGAGTTTAAGACAAGTATTTCTGATAATGTAGGAGGAGACATGATGAGGTACCTGTAGAGTTGATAAATCTGGAGTGAGGTATCCCTAAAACAGTTTTCTTCCCATGTGGTTGTCAGTGGTGACTTATCATCTACAGCACAGTTGTAAAATTTTCACGGTATGTGTGAAGACAATTTGCTTTAGGTAAGTGAAAATTGACAAACATTCAGTTTTCAGTTGTGTTTTATCTTATACAGTGTTAAGCACTATAATGCACTCCAGAAGATTACAGGAGCCTGGAGTGGGAAAATGAGGCATATGTGGTTTGTGTCTTTCAGAGCAGGCTGCTGGGCAGGGTTTCTGCTATACTGTTTAGTTTCCTTTCCAAAGTCTCTTGCTAATTGCACATGAGCCAGCACAAGAAACTGATGTTTGAGGTGGTTGCTGTTAGAATGCAATGAGTTTCTCATTAGTTGAAATAATTTGGGAGGAAAAGCCTACATTTTAAACTGTTTTCAACTGTTCATTTTCCTAATTATTCCAGGCATTCTTACTGAGCTGTAAAATTCAACACAAGCTTTTTATTAAAAATGCATGGTGAGTCATATCTTGGAGAATGCACCAGTGTCTTACCCAACCTAAAAATGCCAGGCGGATCCAGGGCGGCTTCCAGATGGACGAGTTCTGTGCTGACAGACCCAAGTCTCCTGGCTTCAGACTGTCTCAAGGGTAGACTGCTATTTTTGTTTTTATTTTCCTTTTTTTAGGCAAGCTATGGATGTAGAGGAATTGTTGCTTTAAGCGGAAAGCTAGAACTGGGTAATGCAGCACAGAGCAAGTTACACAATAAGTAAGGAAAATTAGCAGATACTGCAGGGTGGACAGAAAGAAAAGGAAAAAGAAACTTTGAATAAAGTTGCCTTGTCACAGACTTGTGACACTGGCACAGACTGCTCAGAGAAGCTGCAGATGTTTCATCCCTGGAAGTGTTCAAGGCCAGGCTGGATGGGGCTTGCAGCAACCAGGTCTGGTGGCAGGTGTCCCTGCCCATGGATGTTCTTTAAAGGTCATCCAAGCTATCCTGTGATTCAGACACAAATGTATTTTATGATGTTTTTTGTTATAAAACATACAAATAAATTAACAAATCCCTGCCATTAGCATGTTCTTTTCAGAGACATCCTGTAACTTTGTCAGATTTCTTATAATCCATGAGATCTCTCATATACCTCACTGAAGTTTCTTACTTACACTTTTGATTTTACCTTTACAGCTGACAGGAAATTCTGCAAAAGTTGGCCCAACTGAAATTAGTCTCAGCCACTAAACACTTCTCCCAAAAGTACCTTCTCACTGCAACGCCACTGACATCCAAATCACAAACTCTCAGACACTACAATCCCCAGCCAGCTCCTGCTGCTGTCTCACCACCCTCAGCAGCAGGGGTTCCTTCCTGAGGTCTAATCTGAATTTCCCCTCTGTCAGCTTAAAATGAGTGCCTCTAATCCTGTCAGTGCAGACCTTGGGAAAAAGTATATACTGTAAGGATGTAATAAAGTAGTTATTGCTAGAAAGGAGAAAATGTGATGAGACCAAATAGGAAATAGCAGAAGTGCCTTTGTGCCAGCTTGTTCCTTCCTCTCTTGCAATGGTGGTTTTTTTCCCTTTAAGCTCAAAGGGCTTAACGTGGGAAGCTGACAGTGGCAGGGCTGTTGGTGCTCAAGTGTGGGGAAGCAAAGACTCACATGAGATAGGAGATACTGAGTTTCAAAGTTGCTTTGTTGCCATTTTTTGGTTTGCTTGTTGTTGCTGGTTTTCTCTGTGGTGTGTGTTTATTCTCACTTAATTATTTTTTTTCCTAAAAGCTATCTTTATAGCAGCTTAAAATATCCTCAGTGTGAGCACTAGAGAGTACTTACAAAGTTTTTAACAGGTCTTGTAAACGATCACATATCCAACAGTTCTGGCTGGTCAGCCCATGTGCTGAGGAAGCAGAAAGGGATTTGTTGAGCAGAATTTAGCCTGAGTGCAGCAGTGTCTGACTGCCCTCACTCATCTAATACTGTTTTGAACTGCTGAGCCTTCTGGGATGGGGTGTGTTGAGGAGACTGAAGGCTCATACTCACTTCAACATGAACTTACTTTAAACAGAGCAAATCCTGTTGTATCCAAACTGAGTCCCCACTGGGTGACAGCAGGGTGTTTGTGGTGCTTCCAGAGACTGCGTGGACATAGCTGAGCTGGTTTTATGTAGAATCAGCTTGGGTCCAACACTGTGTGTTTGTATGTATTGGAGGCATCCTGCTTGAAAGGATTGTTTGTTTGCCCAGCAACCTGAACTAATAAATTGTACAGATTTAGGTTCTCTGTCTTTGAAATAATTCATGACTGGAATAATTAGCTTGCAGCTGTTTGGGAATTAATTGTGTGCGCTTAAAAGAAAATGTACATAAAACGGCATGAAAATATTTCTATTTTATTGGCATTGTGTTGTATTATTTTAAACCAATGAAAGAATTCTCATGGCTCTGGGCATTTTGCTTAGAATAAGGCCATAAATCAATATTTGAATAAATGAGGTCAGCATTGTCTTAAACTGCGGAGAACCTCCTCTGCCACATCCCTTCCTTTTGGCAGCAGAGTTTGCTTGGCTGGCACATGGGATCAAAGCTTCAGGAGCAGGAGGAGGTGTGACTGCTTTGGTATAAAGCTGTTTATCTGGACTGGGGCTGGCACAACTGGTGTGGCTCCCTGGGGAAGAGGCACAGGTAGAAATGGCTCTGCCATGTGTCACTGCCACTCCAGGGGCTGTACAGGAGACACCTGACCTCCTTCTGAGCTCCTGTGAAGGTAAAACATGTCATTGGTGCTGCTCAACGCTTGCTGTAGCCCTTGTGATGCAACTGTTTGTAAGTCCTCCACGTGAAACGTGAGTGTGATGGCTCTGCATGGCTCAGCCCAGTGAAATGTCTGCTCTTCTGTGTGGTGTGGCTCAAAACTGGTGACTGTACGGTTAAATATGTGTGGACTGCATGCTGTCCATTACCTAATTGCACTTGTTCAGTTTCATAATAGCATGGAACTGCATCCTTACCATCAGAGTTGACAAGAATCCAGTGGCCTTATATCAATGATGTGTTGTGTTGGGATGTGATTTCATGGCAGATACTGGCTTTGAGCAAAGCAGCAAGTCGTGGAGGGGCAAGTTGAGTGGATCTGTAGGGGGAAATTGCTCATGTGAGGGACCATATTCAGATTTCAAGTTTTGGACATTTTTATATCATTGTAGTTTTAGTCTTGTCCCATGGACACAATGCCTGTTAAAGATTAATGTGCATCAAGTGTGTTCCTGGGTTTAGTTTCAGTGAAAATTCCAGATTACTTTGTGAGACTGTTCCACACTGAACTGAACCACCACAAATGAGGGTGGTTTGGAGCTTCACTGAGCAGGGTGCTCTTGATCTGGGATGTAACAGGGATGTAGAGGTTGATCTAAAGTGGGTTTGGAGCAGTCCTATAGACATCTCTCGATAAACTTGTAGTGAAAGTTGTTGCTACAAGTTTTCTCTTGAACCATTTTCTTTATCTGATTCCCCAGTATTATAAATAACTACTAATTTAAGCAGAGAGCAGGGGGAAGGGACGCCTGAATGCACACAGAAGAAAGCAGGGGATCACAACATCCTTGGGTTAAGCTGCCTTGGAAATACAGCTCCATGGGTTTCCCCACTCTGTTGGTGATGTAGCTTTATTGGGCATCATGAGAAGGGAAGTAGGAAATACTGAATGTTTCTATCTGTTCAAGGTTCAGTCCTTCAGGTGTTTCTCAGTTGGATGGTTATTGGGGTGTGGAGGGAAGGCAAGGACTTTTGCACAAGACCAGTGCTCAGAGTGGTTTCCCTGATAGTGGGACATGTGAGGCACTCCTCTCCGATTGAGGGAGAGCAAGCCTACATCTGTACCCCAAAGGAATACTTGGATCTTTGGGGAACTGGTCATTCTGGTCATTTGTAATCAGGAGTGTGAAGCAGAGCCTGGAGGGAGCTTGGCTGCAGAGCAGTGGGAGCTCTTGGCCAGGAGGGATTTGTCTTTGGTTCCCAAACCCTGGTGCTCACCTTGTGCATCTGTCTTTACAGGGGAGCTTTGTAGACAAAACAAAGACAGTTTGAGGTCAGGAGCTAGAATTTTAAGGGTAGTGGGAAGTCTGTCAGGCCTTACTATTTAAGCATCTGGGTTGTCATCAGTGACTCAGGTCAGGATGACAGGAAATTATATGGTATTGAAGTGGAAAGAAAACATTCTTATAACCACGTCTTATGTTTAACACTTACAGAAGTGTTTTCATTGTTCAGTGTTTAAACACCTGAGCTGCTTTTTCAGTGTTAAGATCTGTCTTAAGTGGCTGAACATATACTATTACATTAGTATTAAACCAGCTGGAATTCCTATAGCTTATAAATGGTAGAAGCATTTTTGTGGGAAAGCAGTTGGAAAGATCATTCTCCTGAAGTTCAACATCTGATTTTGAAAGAGTTGTGAAGAAGAGTATGGTAGTGAAAAGGGTAAGATTGTGTCCTCTGTGGTTCTTTTGTCTTTAGTCCAAACTTGGTCTGTGACAAGATGAAATAAAATATCTTTGTAACTCTATTCATACGTAATAACAAAATTGTTAGGCTTTGTTTTATAGGAGACTAAACTTGGCTGGTTTTATGTGATAAATGTACAAGTGGAAATAACAGTACTAATGAAGTCTGTTTTATTCATCTAGCAACTGTCTGTTGTGATAAATTGGAAAAGCAAAATCTCAGTTTCTAACATAACTGCAGTTCTGCTGGCAAGGTACTTCTGGAGGTCACACGACTTTCCAGGGTTGTTGTTCCAATAAATTACTTTGAACTGGCCTGAAACCTGCCTGAAGAGACCTTTATGGAGCGCTGCAGCAATTCTTGCTGCTTCACAATTGGACTCTGTCCCTCCAGGCCTGCAGCAAATTTCAGCAAGGCTTCCCATTATATACAAGGATTTCAGTTATCTGATTAATCCCTTTCCCATCTTTTTAAAAAATGGATAAGCTATTAAAGTGTGTTTTTAATGGACTTTATTTTAAATCTGGTTTGTCTTTTTTGTCTACTACAGAAAAGTCACTGGGTTCTGACAACATTGTAATACCCTAAACAAAGTACCAAGAATGTAAAATTGTGCTCTTTGCTGGATGAGTGCCTATTCCTATTGAAGACACAGACATGCTAGAATTTTGATATATTTTCCACTCTTCCTTGATTTGTGTTTTGATTTCTATTTTAGGGCTACCAGAGGGACTTGGTTACCTCTTATAGGCAACTTCAGAAAGTGTCTGAGTAGCTGAAGGCATCCTTTGTTTAAAATCAGAGAAGATGGATATAATGTGGCCATGCTTTTTGGGAGACTTGGCCTCTGCCTTGGCACTGGGATGTGGTTGGCAGATTGTTGTAGTGTGTTCTGTTAGTTTGTTTAATTGCTCCCCCATTTTCTGTAATGGTTCTGCCCTCCCAGGTTTTCCTGCCTTAGCTTTGTCAGTTATTATGTTCCCATGGCAACTCCCGCCATGGTATTGTGTGTCATTTGGTTACCTTGGTTACTCCCGCCACAGTTATGTCAATCCTCGCTGTTATATGATTTCCCCTCCCCTGTTTCCTTATATGTGAATTTGTTCTCCTCCCTGGGCCCTGTCAATCATTCCCCACTCCTCCTAGTTTGCCAGAATCTTCTGTGCTTAGGGAGACTTGATTGGCTGTGGCTCCGGGGCCCCTCTACATTGTTTCTGCTGGGTTTTTCCTCATGTCAGTTATCCTAAGTTCACTCCCCTACCTTCCCCTATTGGTCCTTTGTAAACCCCTCCCTGAGATCCCTCCTCCCCTTTATAACCCTGTTGCACCTTTTGTTCTGGGCACACACTGGTAGACAGGTTAGATTCAACACCTGGGTGTCTGTCACTTCCTGGTGCTACAATAAATCTGACAAGTCCCCAGTGAGTGTCCGGACTCTTTACTCTCGTCGACCAGCAGCAATTCCATCCGCTGTGAGCACAGCCGGAAGCCTTCTGCATGCCGAGGAGTGCTCACACATTTGCAGTTGGGTGTTTGGCCGCCCTCCTCCTCCTGGCAGCCGGACGCCTGACTTTAAGGCCACACCATGCTGCAGCAGAAGAGCTGCTTGTGTAAGGTTTGGCCAAGTGGGGAGTCCAGCTGTGCCAGCAGTGGCTGAATGCATGGTGCAGGCGGTGTTGCTGACTTGGCTGACAGTGGGAGCTGTTTTGTCAGAGGTGCTAGGTAGGACACTTTGTGCTGTGGGGAATAACATAGTCTGTAGCTGCTGCTGCCTGGCTTTGATGGGTTTGGTGTGTTTTATCACAGAATCAGCCAGGCTGGAAAAGATCTCTGAGATCATGGAATCCAACCTATGACCAAACACCATCCAGACCACTAAGTGCCACATTCAGTCTTCCCTTAAACAACCTCCCTGGGCTGGCCATTCCAATATATGATCGCTCTTTTCACCCTTTTATGAAGAATTTCTTCCTAATGCCCAACCAATTGTTTCACTCCTGTTTCGTTAGTGAGGTTGTCATCTTATTAAAAAGCAAGAGCTGAGTAGACCCCTCCCACAGAGCCATCTTCCTCCAAATATATCCAGTCAGTAATTTTTTTTGTAGCTCTGTTGATTTTAATCAGTCAGTTGCCCCTGAAAATAGGTCAGAACCTTCAAAAAACACCATCTGGAAGGTTTCCTGAGTATGTTGGAAAGCTGTCATCAGATGACAGTGTGTTTATATATGTTTAAGTGGCATTTGTTTGTTTTCATTTTGTCCCACTGCCTCTTGTGTTTTCATTGGGCACTGCTTGGTCTTTTGCACACCCTGACCGATGACATATCCTTGAGCCTTTTCCCAGCTCTTTCAGCCTTTCTTGTGTGCAGATACTGTGAAAACTCATGAGGAAATTGTCTTCCCCTCTCAGGTGAACTTTAGTGTTTCTGGATGTGCTAGAAAAGCACAATCAACCTCACAGTGTTCCTGCTTAAGCCTAAGACTGTTTTTCATTTGAAACTTGATCGTTATGGACTTTAAGCTCCAGATAATTGATTTGAGTGAGGTTTGAAAAGGAGAAAGCAGTGTAAAAAGCAGAAGGGAGATAAGATTAGGGGAGTTTGATAGCTTGTGTGCTGAGGGGTTCTGCACCTTCTACCAGTTGAGAATTTTTAAAAACAGTTTTGACCAGCTTTTATTGCTGGAGTCCACCTTACTGCTGACTGATTGCAGTGTATCTGTTCTTGAGTAAAATTTTTAAAAGTGAGAACCTGAAGCATTCAGAACTACTACATGCATTAGGAAGTATAATCAGTAAACTAATGTAATTTCTAGTTAGTGTTATTATAAGGAGTGATTGTGTGAGGAGTTGTGATTCCTTAAAAACATTTTCTGTCATTGCTGGACTCTGTTTTTACTTGGGTAAATATAATACTCTAGTATTTTTCAGAGATTTATTGAATCTGGACTGTTTCGGCGGTACAGAGGTTTCTTGCCCATCACCAGGTGATTCAACTAGTGCTACTTGCTAATATTGAAAAACAAAACTTGTAAGTGTTCTTGAGGGCCACATGGTAGCAAGACATGGGATGTGTAGCTCCTTGCTGATCCTCTGCCATCATATGAAAAAAAATCTATGGGATGAAAGTATTTTAATACTCCCCATGGTCCCTTCCACTTCCACAGACAGGTAACAGAATTCATACCTGTTTTGTCTATGTATCCATGAGTGCAAGGGTGGCTTTGGGTATCACTCACAAATACAGGAGGAAATTCAGCACCTCAATTTCAAGTGTAAGAAGCTGATGATTGTTTACTACTATTTGTCTTTGGAACATAAAGACATGTGGATGATGACTGGGAGGTTTTTCAGGTTCTCTGTTTCTTGGTGGCATGACTAAGTAAGTGTTTTGTAGTCTGGAAGGGTGACCAAATGAATGTTCTGTGCATTTCAAACACAAATACAGGAACACTCTCCCAAGGGAATAAATAAGCTTTCAGTAGAATTGGTTCATGTTGACACAGTGTGGGTGTGATTATCTACTGCTGCTGTGGAAAAAGGACCAGGTGTTTGGCAGTTCAAGTCACTGCTGCGAGCATTTGCCATGACTTACACTGTTGTGATCCATTTTCCATGTTTAGCTTTGTAAAACTGTTCTATGGGATATGCTATGTGCTAATGTGCGTCAAAACAGTATATCATGAGAGAAATATGCAACATGGATATTTCTTACATTTTCCTATGTTTATAGGTTTCCAGAATGGCTGGGTTGCTTTGGTTGGAAGGTGATGTTTTCATTTGCAGACTCTTAGGTGATGAATGACTGTTGTCTTTATGATTTGTGACTGCCAGAATTTCGTGTATGTTTGGCAATATTTTGTCAGCCACTCAAGAGACAATTGTGTGCAGAAGCAAGACAGGACTGCTCTGCTTGCTGCAGGCAGTAATGGGGGAATATGATGCTTTGAAACAAGCTTAAAGAGTACATTTGGCAAAGGTAAATATCTACAGTACAGAAAGATGTGCTAGAAGTTCCAAGTGCATATCATAGGCAGACAACTCTGGTGATAACTTCTGTGCATAAGAAAGAAAATGATTGTTTTTTGTTAAAGGAAGAAAGTTTAAAAATTGAGTCTTCAAAAATCTTCACATTAACTCTGGCAAAATTAAGTCTTCATGTTGATGTCTGCTGGTTCCTTTGTTAAAGGGTGCATTCAGAAAATAGTTTGCCTGACATATCATTCAAGCATCTCTTGCATTCATGGCACCATCATGTAGTTCTGTTTTTCACTAAGGGTTTTCTGGCTGTCTGTAGGCAGCAGAGGGATAAAGGCTTAATTGCAATCACTGCAGCTGCACTTGTAATTAAAACTGCCCACTGATCAGAATTACACATTGGTTTAATGCAACCTTAAGTTCAATAACAAGGAAATAATGCTTCTTCCTATTTGATTCCTTCATTTTTAATTAATTTTTGGGTATTATCATGCACTGATAAAATAGATTAACCTGGGAAAAAAACTTGCACAACCTTTCAGAATTTCTGTCTTTTAACCTTGTGCTCTTGTGCATTGTGATCTGCATAGGAGAGGGAGGTTTCATTGAGGACAGTGTTTTAACATTTGGCAGTGCCTGGATATTTGACTGAATTTGAGTGAGAGGGAAGATTATTTGATTGCTGCAGGTTTGTGGAAATTTCAGGCATGAACAGAATTTCTTGATGAACAAATGAGTCTTTATTGCCAAACAAGCCTCAAGCTGCCAGTGAGCAACTCTCCTGGATCTTGTGCAACAGATGGACAAGTGTGTGAATACACTGCTGTCCTCCTCTGAGTAAACTTAACTGTATCAAAAGTAAAGCTCACTTGCTTATTCTACTTCAGACAAACCAAATTACTCTGAAGGAGGGTCTTTTTTTACATATTTGCAATTTAAGTTGTACGATATTGTCAATCACACACCTTCTGGCTGTATTGAATTTCTTGGATCAAACCTGCAAAAATTCTGTGTGTGGAGCAATTAGTTTTTTGCAGATATAGTAGCAGGCTCAAGTATGAGGATTAACAAAGCATTGCAAGTATGTACCATACACACAGTGTCTGATCCTTGGCCCCAAATGGGCACTGAGTCAGAAGCACTTGCCCTGTGGGCAGTGATTCATAATTGGTAAATCTTCAGCTGGAACTTGGTGGGGAAAAAAATCATTGCCAGCAATTCCTTCCACGAGACATGAACAAAAACTTACCCACCACCACAAAAATATGACCTGGTGTCCTCTTCCTAAATTTAATTTATTCTAACAGGTGACTATCCAGTTGTGTCTCCCTCTCAAAAATACGTGGGAATGTCACAGTTCACAAATGAGCATTGCTGTGAGAGAGATGGTTGTTGTTAGCATTCATTGTTAGGTTTGCCTTTTGAACATGCATGGCTTTCAAGTTGCATTTCCCAGTCTGGGTTGTATTCATGGTGTGTGTTTTTGTTTTTCTTTTTAGTGGACTATATTGTGGAATATGACTATGATGCAGTGCACGATGATGAGTTAACAATCCGAGTTGGGGAGATCATCAGGAATGTGAAAAAACTGGAAGAAGAAGGATGGCTGGAAGGGGAGTTAAATGGCAGAAGGGGCATGTTCCCTGACAATTTTGTAAAGGTGAGTTTTGTGCATTTCCTTGATTTTACTGTGGTGGTGTGGCTGGGTCACTGTTACTGAAATAGTTGGAATACATAGAGGCTGTATTTGTAACAGGATGTTTTTTTTTTAATGGGAAGACATTCAAGGTGCTAACATTTTTTAATATGCTTTTGTAGATTTTTTTAAAATTAACTTCTGCTGTCTGTTCTTACTTTAGCATTTATTTTGGCCTGTATCCTTGAATTATGTGTTCTGTGTCACTCTGACTTCAACCAAATTGTCTGTAGCCATGGTTATCTGCTTTAGTGGGATGAACTGATTAAAAAAACAAGAATATAAAAAAAACCCTAAACCTACCCCTGCATAAGACATCCAGCCATGAGAGAGTTGGCAAAGTGGGGTCATAGCTCATCTATAATGAAAAACTGCATCCTCAGTTTTGTGAGGATCCACATCCTCAGGCTTTGCTGATGTGGATTCTTCAGCCTGGATCAAGCTGCTTTATTTGAAGGGGCAATTCTGTTTTACCCTGGACTCTGCTGCTGGCACTGAATTTTTTTGTGACTCTGCAAACTCCTTGGTGTAACACTTCTATACAGTCCAAGTGAATGTAGGTATTCCTGCCCCTTTTGAAGTGAAGTTAATTCCTTTCAAACCAGAATTGTCCATTGTATCTTACTGTGGCACTTTCATGTTGCAAAAACCTAAGGGGATATTGGTCCAGTGCTATAAACACTTGTTTACACTTACTTTAAATTTGACAATTTTTCTGAAAAATTGAAAAAGTGAAATTATTATTTTCTGATTTACTGTGAGGGGTTTTAAGATTTTTCTTTTAAAACTGATGGGAACAATCCAGTTGTTCTCAGAGAGAGTCTCCTACCAAGGGAAAGTTTGTACAAATGCTTTTCACTTGTCTAACATTTTCAAGTTGTTGGTAGTTTAGTTCAAAGTCATTTTCGGGTTTTGAGTCCTGTATAAATAGTAATTTGACCTCAAGTGGTGTTTGATGATCACTGTGCTGATGTTCTTAATAAGCTCTCAAGTGCTGTGTAGGGAGAAAGCATCAGCCTTGGCTCTTTTCTGCTCTGTGTGTCAGCAATTTGTCCTGGGTCGGATGTGACATGTTTCTGTGTTAATTACCATGCTTGTTGGGTCTTTTCTTGCCCTTCTGCAGCTGTGGCTTTTATAAATTTTGTTTAAAATTATTTCCATCCTGACATCTCAGCTGCAGGTGTTTTTAACTTTTCAGCTGTTTATATGTGCATGGCATGGTCGGATGTCCTGAATTACAGAGGACAGTCAGTTTTCTAGAAGGTGTAGGGGTTTGGAGAAGCAGAAGGGAAGTTGTGTAGAAGAAAATGATCACTTTTGTTTCATGACAACAGGGGTAACTTGCCTTCTTGGTGCTGGAGCTGAGTGCAGTTATGAGGCTGATCTTGGGAACTTTTCTTCAAGATAGTATATTTAGGCTGGAAGGCTGTTGTGCAGTGGTGAGATCATGGGAAAGCATTAATTGTTAGGGGCATGAAAGTTGTGTGTTTTCTTCATGGTTAATTATAGTTTCTTTGTAAAAGTTAATTTACAGATAAGTGATAGTTTGAGAGACTATTTCTGGGAAAGCTGTTGCAGAAAAGTGTTTTGGTGGTGTGTTGTTGTTTGGTTGTTGTGCCTCCTCCCAAACCATTCTCATTTGCTGCTGTGGTGGGTTGTTGGATCATGCTGCAGGATCTATGGGACATTTCTGTCACCAGACTGCTGCAAGTACCGAGCCTCAGCAACTAAACTCAAATGCCCCTTCTTGGCCTGGTGTGCTGCTAACACCTGCAAGGTGTGGGTGGCCTGCTGGAGGGGGTGGAAATGAGCTCAGGCAGGGCTGGACTTTGGCCCTGTGAATGAGGAAAGTCCCTGGAGAGATGGATTTATTGGTTTGCTGCTGAGAGCAGCCACCACCATTGGGAGTGGTAAGAACAGTGAGGATGCTGACAAGAAATGAGTATTGCTGACTTCTCATGACCCACTTGAAAGAGAAGGAGAACAAAAGTCTGAAAGAGGTCAGAAATGTGACCAGAGAGCACAAATTGCTGTGGGCAGTACTAAGGGTTGCACCAAGTTTTACAGGTTTGGTTGCAAAATTCTGGGGCTCTACTTAAATATTTATCACTTCCTGAAAGGATCATCTTACTCTCCTGTTATGAGTGTAATTTCATGCATTAAATGAAGATCTGGCCTGAATGCATTATGTGGTTAAATTTGTGGCTTATTGGTGTAATATATATATACACAGTGGTTTGTTAAGAATTGAACTGTGGCCAGGAATATAGCCTCTCCATGGATGGTAAATTTTAATTTGTGCTGATCTGGAAAAGATTAAAATTTGAAGCTGAAAGTGCATGTATTATCCCCTAGATTTGCCTTCATGTGTAAAATTTAAAAACATAATAAATATGACAGATTAAACTGGGTAAAGACAAACATGTTTTCTTTTTAAAATGTTAGATGCTATTACAGAAGATAAATTATTTTTTAAAAAAGCAATAAAAGCCTTTGATTTTCATCAACTGGAAGAGAATTGGGAGAAGGTTCTAATTCAAGCTAGTTGTTTTTGGCTAATTTTGTTAGTTTGTCTCTTCTTCATCCTGTGTGAGGGCAGGAAAAGAGCTTGTTGCCTTGGTGCCAGCTGCAAACTGTCCTTGGCTGCTGGGCAGTGCAAGGCTGCTTCTTGCCTGTTAGAAGGACAAGCAAAATGTGGACAGGAGGATTATTGCTGCATGCTGCCTGAATATGTTGAATGCCCCAGATTCAGACTGTATCCTCACTGCTAAAGCAGATCAGTCCCCTTCTGTTCCCTCCTTCTGGGCTCTGCCCATACATAGGATTTACTGTCATTTTATGCCACTTCTCATGCTTTGACAAATGCATCTTTTCTGTCTGAAGTATGACTAAGTGCTGTCAGCTTCATTTTGTGTTGTTAAAGCAGGAAATAGATTTTTGATTATGTCTTCCTTTTATTTCTCAAGTCTTCTAAATATGCAAAATAATTTTAAATTGTGATGGTAGGCTTGTTTCATGCAGTGGCAGCAGTTGGGTCTTTGCTGTCAGAAGTGCAGCAGAGGAAGCTGAGACTGTGGTTTTAGTTGGGTTAATTTGTTGTACACTGTGGGTGTGCTAAGCACTATGTGACTTTGAAGCACTCCTGTGGAGAAGGGAATTAATGGAAGCTTCTTGTGGATGCTGATGTAATGCTGATGCTTGGTACCTTATAACATCATCTGGTAACTTTCTGGTTGGGTTTTAATGGCTTCTACTGAAGCCTTTTCCATATTGATGGGGAGATCCTGGAGAACGACCAGAGCTTGGTGATGTCTGGTTCCTGGTGCCAGCTGGGACCAGGATGTTTTCTGTGAGCCCATCACTTGCTGGGTTAATGAGCAGTCTGAGATGGTCTGTCCCAAAAGGTGCAGTTCTTGGTGCTGACTTGCATCATTGTGCTTTAAAAGAAAGAGAACTGGTAGTCTCAGTTAAAGGGAACCCCATAAAGCTTCTGAAACATCCTCAGATGCTTCTGTGCAGTGCCACTGAGTGGGGTGGGGAGTGGGAGGTGTTGTAAAAGTTGGCTGTGAACTCTGTGTGTGGGATGTCCAAAGCAGTCCTAAAACCAGGAGATGGTGGTAAATGTACAGTTGAATACAAGCAGGTTAAAAAAACAGTGCAAGCAAAAAATTACACTGTGAAGCTCATTTCCTTGAATTCACTTTTCAGTGCTGCAGCTTCTTAAAGATGTTCTGCCTGTATTGCAGAGCTGGGTTTTGGAGTGCACACGTTTCCAGTGTTATTAACAAAACCTTGTCTGAAATTCCTGTTAAACTGTGTGCATGTCCTCTTTGAGTGGGGTTGAAATAGAGTTCTTGTTTCTGACATTGTTATTGCCATTTATCTTCTTCTTCCTGTATGGGCAATTTAAAATAAACAATTTCATAAATTCCTGAAAGGATTTAGCAATGGAACCTAGCAGACTTTTATTGTTTTCTTTGAGAGCAGCTCTTCCTTTCTAAAATCCATCACGGTGAAAAATGTGCACACATTTGTTTGTTTCCAGTGTAATTTAGAGAAGTGTAACAATGCTGTTAGATGGAATGCATGAGTTTTTTTTGAGATATTAATGTGTGTGGAATGTGGAAGACTTTTTGATTTTGGGTTGGGTTTTACCTCTGTTTGCTTCTAGACTTTATATAGACTTTACTTTCAGTTCTCTCAAAGTAATGATTAAGAGTCCAGGCCTCTTCTCCTTCAGGAAATTCCCCACACCTCCCTCTTTTCTCTGGCCCAATGAGTCTTAACTCTTTTTTTGCATTTACTTTGACAAGATGGACTAAGATTCATTTTTGTTGATTTATTTGTTTTGAGTGATTCTGTTCACTCTCCAGACACCTGTTGTGTTGATAACTGAAAGTGTTGATTTTGTATTCATCCTTCTGCTTATTTTCTTAAGGTTTTTGTCTCTACGTGGCTGAGAAGTTTTTTTTAAGAACTGAAGTTCCTTGTTTTATTTCATTTATTGCTATCTTAGTTTTGTAAATAGTTGTATTGTGAGTAATAGGCTTTACATGGTAGTAAAACCAGTTTGATCATAAGCTCAGGGCAGTAACTCGGATGAGGGAGGAGCAGAGCACAGATTAATCAGTAGCTCTCATCGGTTAAGGCAGAGGAGTTTGCCAGCAGGCTCTGGGGACGTTTGGGTGAGCGGGCTGGGCACTGCTCTGGGCCATGCAGCCCCTCAGCCTTGGTGCTGCTGCTGCAGGAACAGCCTCCTGCCTGCACAGGTGTGAGCAGCTGCTGCTGCTCTAGCACCGAGCCTGGAGCCTCTCCAGGTTAGCACGTGAACTTTGCTCACTGTGACATTTTTCTTCCTCCCCCTAAATAAAAAAATCTGCAACACTGGGCG
This sequence comes from Melozone crissalis, assembly GCF_028551555.1. Taxonomy (NCBI): domain Eukaryota; kingdom Metazoa; phylum Chordata; class Aves; order Passeriformes; family Passerellidae; genus Melozone; species Melozone crissalis. The sequence continues at coordinate 52,599,012 of NW_026535805.1, forward strand.
TGTTCGAGCAAATATGTCCTTGGAAGTGGTAAGCTTGTTTAATTTTCCTTATGTTTTTAACATCAAATGTTGTAAACAGACTTTGTGTTTCGGGATAGTGAATGGAGACAGCATGAATTTAAAAATTATGCTTGCAATATGATTTTGAGAGTTTATTTAGTATATGGTGTAAATTCATGGTCTTAGAATTGTTTGTATAATAAAATTACTTGGGGTTGGTTTAGCTTATGTCCCCTTCTGTAGTATAGGGAGATGCTTGGAGATTGCAGACAGCTACTGTGCTTGCAGAAAGAGTTCCTTTCTAAAAGGATGATTTGTTTTTAGTTGATTGTTTATATTCAACTTCCTGCTGTGTGTGTTTGTGGAAACAAAACACAGCCCAAGCCTCTTTTCTTCCCCTTTGATCACTCTTAGATGAACACTTTAGAGTAGCACAGCTGACCTACCTTCTTAAGCCTGTGTTTGCTGCCTCTGTCCTGTATTATCACTGTTGGCATGCTGGTAAACACAAGTGTGCTCTGAGCCAGTGAGAGAAGTTTTGGCTGAAAGCTCCTTCAAGCATCGCATCTTCCTTAATTCCTTTTTAAAAACTGACCTCACCCAGAACTTTAAACAGGACTCATGGAGTTGGGAGGGATCACAGACAAGACAGACCCTTCTAGATTAGTTCTAATCTGGGCATGATTAAAAAGTGTAGTGACATCAGTTTTAAAAAAGCAGATGAATAAATAACCCTTTAAAGCAATGGGTATAGGTTAAGCCATATTTAGTTTGAAATAAATAGGATGTATTTAAGGACTAGAATAAAATACCTATTTCCAAAATGTTAGTGTCTACTCCTTAAAGTATTCTGTCCACAATCTTTGCATCCAAGTAAGGCTTGGAGAAAGCAAGATATACAGCAATTTATCAGTCCTGTTGGTCAAATTCCATTTCAGTTTATACAGCCTTTTTCTTTGCCTTATTATTGTTTTGAAGAAACTGTCACCACTAGCAGTGGGTTGTGCAGGGATGTGACAGTGCTCAGAGCAGCACTGCTTCCCAGGCAGAGTAGGCAGCCCTGCTGTTAAGGAGATGTTTGCTTCAGAGCTGGCAGTTCTTGTTTCTCAGAAACAAAGATTACATGCAAGACTGAAAGCCATATTAAGTAATTTCAGTTTCAGTGCTGAGTATATGAGAGAAACCCTGGGCTCTTTGTCTTCAGGCAAGGAGTGAAGCTGAGCACTCAGGCTGGTGCTTTAACACCTGTTGCCAGTACTATGATGTCAACCCACTGTTCCTGCTGATTTTTCTTCAGGCTTTTGGGAGAAATAGGGCCACTGGAGGAGAGTGTCATTTCGGGGGGTACCTGTGGGTTTGCCTGAGCAAATCCTGCACCTGCTAATCCCATCCATTGGTACATGCCTGGGATTTATGAGAATGGTGATAATGATTCCTGTGCTTGTGGGGTGAGAGACAAGTCTCTGCTATCCAGCTGTTTTGGCCGGAATAAACAAGGAAACAGTTTTTTTCCAATTGGAAAGTTGATAATTGGCTTGGGTGAGCCTTGCTTAGGAGGTGGAAACTGTTGTTTCTAAAAACAACAGTAAAGAAAATTAAATCAGCTGAAAACATTGACAGATATAACGAGTGGCACAGATATGTCAGCATTTTCACTGTCTTTCAGAGCTCACCATAATTTATTCCTACTCCTGTGATTTTCCAGTTGAATCACTGGATTGACTGCCTGGGTTCAGACCAGTTGGGTCCCAAGCCTGTGAAGTCCCTTTGTGATGTGACTGTCTCTGTCATGAAGAGGGGAAGTCTGGAGGTGTGTTTGATTTAGCACTGTGGAGCTGCTGTTGCTGACCCAGCTCTGCCCACACAGCCATTTGTGGGCACCCGTGTGTCAGGTTGTCTTTTCAGCTGTCACCACATCCACACAGGAATTTCCTTTGTTGGTGTTGGTTGGGGATGTGTGAATTATTTCATATTCCAAGGCAGTATAAGTGTCTTGTTTAGTAAGAAAGAGCATGCAAGTGAGTTGACTATTTGAAATATTTGTCTTGATGGACTGTTAGATCTGAAATGTCACAGATGCTTTCCTCAAAAGTGAGCTATTTAACTGCAGGAAATTTGTTGAAATGATGTGCCCCTTTCCTTGTCCAAGATGACCTGTGCTTTAAGATGTTGAAAAAATCACCTGAGAAAAAGATTTCACTTTTCATTCACAAACTATTGTTGTATTGTAAGAATAAAAATCTGTGGTGTTGTGAAGTCTTCAGTGGCTGAATGTGAGCACAGAATAGGGAAAACAATGGTGATTCTTGTAATATTTAGTATATTTTCAAATGTGAATATATATATATGTTGATACTGTGATGTCAAGAGCATGAGAGAAATGGAAAAAGTTCCTAAGTTTTGGCTCAGTGGCAGCATGATATGGAACTTTAGGGAACTTAAAGTGCTGTTCTGAAGGACATCAGGATAAAGCGTGATTTATGTCCTGTGTGAATACTGCTTAATATACTAATCATTCCCTCTGATTTGAGTTATCCAAGTTTGTTGCTTGTACCTGTGCCTCTTGCTTTCCTAAATGCCATATCAGCTTGTGATGTTGCTCTGTGGTAGTGGCACACTCCTGGATACTCCCGAGCTGCTCTGGTTGAGCATGATGGTTTGTGTGGAAGGAGCAGCAGGTTTATACATGTCCTTATTCATGTAATCACGTGAAGCAGTCAGCTCCTTGTCCATCCTTATTTAGTTGTTACACTTGATTCATGTGTAATTTTATAGCTTTCTCTCCACACAGGAGCAAGGCAACCATTCCCTGCCTAGAGGCTGCAAACAGGGTGTGCTTCATCAGGAGGTGTTTGCAACCATCACTGAGTAAACTGTGCAAAGTATTGCTCAGGCAGCAGAGACTGAGTGGGCTTGTGCAGGAACATGACTTTTAAATTTAGACTTCCCTGTGTACAGAAGTCTAAAATACAGCTATAAATATGCACTCTGGAATTAGCGTATGTAATAAGAACAAAGAGGTCAGTTATCCAGGTACTGTTTGCTGTAATGTTTGTTACATCCCAGGAGGCTCTGGCTGCACATTCCAGCCATGTAATTGTAGTCCTTTGCCATATGTCTCATAAATCAATGTGTGTGTACACCCAACACAGTTAATGTTAAATCAATCGGTTCTTTTGCTTTTTATGAGCTGGAATGAAGTAATCTAAGTGTGAACTTGAAGCTTAAACCTGCACAAGGGTAGCTTATCTCTGTCCTGTCATCTCTTAATATTTGCACCAATTGTGATTTTTTTTGTTTGGCTGCTCATCATTTTGGAGGGGGAGGTTAGGTGTTCTCTACTGTAGTGCTTTCAGTATTGAGTTTCAAATGTATGTGTTCCTTGAACACTGGCTTTATTCAATATTATGAACTGATCTGAAAGTTTATTATGGTAAATATTTTCTAGGTTTAACAAGCTTTTTTGATGCTTTTCACTTTGTAAAAATATATTTTGGTGTATGTATGTGAATTCATTAGCTCTGGACTTGTAATAAGCTTTTGAATTCTTGGAAACTGATGGTGATTAGCATGTTACATAGATGCTTTCAAAACAGGACCAGAAAGCAAGATGCATTTTCAGTTAAAACTGTTAGTTAATGTATGAATCTCTGGTAATGCCTAATCTTTAAACCTTTTCTAATCTCCACTGAGACTCCAGATTTATACTTTTAGCTCTTGTTTGACAATCTCTTAAGTATTTCATTTTGTGCCCTGGGCAAGACTTGTGGAGGGATGTGGATGTGTCAGTGTTTTAACTTGTGGCCATGAGTGAAATGCTGAAGGTTTTATAGGGAATGCAAAGAGATGGTGCCTTGGAAAAAGGATGCAGGGAAGAAGAAAGCTGGGTGCAACAGAGTGGAGGCAGAAAGACAGGATGATGGTGAGAAGGAACTAGGGATGTTCTGAGTTGAACATCAGAGTGAACCTGTAGTGGTTACTGGATCCCACATTTCTCTGGACCAGCAGGAGAGGCAATTAACTGGGAGAAGGGAAAGAAATGTCTTCCAGCCTTCCTGTGTGGGGAAGCAGACAAAACACGTGTGCTGTGGGAGCTGGAGCTCTGTCTTGCCTTCTACCACGTGTGATTCTTGCTTTCATTGATCTGAAGCACTATTTTGTGGCTGGTGGTTGACAGGACATTAACTGTTATTCTATAAAACAATTACAAGAAATATAATTAAATTTTCATATATATGTATTAGCAAATACAATAGAGAAGAAATGCAATCAGCATTTTAAAACAGTTTTATCTGGCTATGAACATGACAACACCATAAAATATTCTTAAGGTATTCTTTTCAGAAGTATTTTAAAATGAACTCTTTTCTAAATTAAATGATTGGGAAACACTGATGTAAAGATCTGTGCTTCCTCTAGTTACTCCTGTTAATTTAGGATTCCTTGCTCTGCTGTTGGTAGACCTGGTGAGCTGACTGCTGAGCTTTCCTGCATCTGGGCTTTCAGGTTTTGTTTGAGGTCTCTTTTGCATTTTGCCAACATTAACAAGACTTCATGTCAGATTCTGTTTTGACACTTGCTTGGTGCAGAGTTTGTACATATACAATTCTCCATGAAAAAATTGAATTATTTGTATATATAAAAACTATATGCATGTATTTTTATAATCTGTATCAAAATCTGAAACTTTGACCCTCCTTCTACATTACCTCTATAGAGTGTTTCTTATGTAGAAAGTTCAGCTTTTTCTCTGCTCTTGACCTTCAAGTATCACAATTATTCGATGACTCAGGTTTTAGTCTGTAAATCTGCAGCAATTCAGTTAATTTTTTTATGCTTCCTGGAGATCCCACTTACTCCACATGTTGCATATTGTGAGAAAGAAGTGATGGCTTGCCTGATGATTGTTTTCCTCCCACACAAGGAGACAGTATGTTTAAAAGATCTATATTTAGCACAGATTATAACACATGTAAAAATATTGGTAATTTGTTAAGCTGTGTTGTGTTATGTGGGTGTGGTTTAATAGAAAGCAACAAGTCAGACTGTGAAGAGATAGGCAGGGAGTGATGCTGCCTCTGTTAGTTCAGTGTGATGGAGGGTCAGCACTTAAACCCAGTGATTCACTGTTAAACATTCCCTACCTATTTCAACCTTAAATTAAGCCCTCCAAAATCAACCCATGACACCTGTTGCACTCTCCAGGAGGTAAGTTGTCTTGCAAAAAAAAAGACTATCCATCTTGTCTGTTGTTCAGATGGTAGCTGCTTTCATCTTTAGGTGATTTGTGACTATTTTCAAGAATAATATTTAATTCTCTGGAGGGTCAGGGGCAGCCTCTCACCTCTCCCAGACAAGCTCTTCTCCTGGGAGCTGGAACCTGCTCTGATCTCCTGAATGCTCCAGGGAAGGAACTCAGCAGCTTCTCAGCTATTTTGGTCCATGGATTTTCTTATGTTTCCCTTTAGCTCAGGTAAAGTAATGAGACAGGTTAGGAATAGCTGCACATTACTCATCTTTTCTTTTGTTGCCTTTATTTAATATTTTGCCTCTGGGCACCAACATTGAGGATGAGAAATCATGTTTTCTACTCAAGGTAGAGACACAGGCAAAATGAAAGGGTGTGGGATATCTAAGGTTTAAGTGACTGGAGCTCCTAAGGCTGCCCCGTGCCTGCCTGTCTGCTGCCGTTACTAAAACTGGAAATGTGGTGCCTAAATAATTAGTTATGTGAAGATTTTTGTGCTTCAGGAACTGAGGTTTCATTGCTCTTGAATAGGTTACAGATAACAATCTCTCGTCTGTAGGCAGCTGTACAGATTTTGATATATATTTATGTACAGTCACATTTCTATGTGGTTTTTTCAGGAATGGGACTTTTCAGGCTGTGAACTTGTATAAACAGAACTATTGCCTGCTTCCAATTCCTCCCTCTCCCCTAAAATGACAGGTTCAATTCTGAGTTACTTATTTTCTACTCAGTAAAATGGGAGTCGTGGGCTTAATTTGTCAGTCCATGGGTTCTTCATTGCTGTTCTGATGGAGAAGAAAAGAGATAATTGTATGTGTAGGCTCAGACATTTGCCTTTGTGTATTCTTTATCTCAGCCTCTTTAGAGATTGAGACCATTATCTGCTGCTTGAGATCTTGCTTTAAAATGTACTCAGCCACGAGTAGTAATGCACATCATTTTTGCACAAAGTGATGTTACAGTGGAATTAATATAAGAAGTCTAAAGATGATTGTTCCTTGTGTAATGGCATATATAGGAGGAGATGGCAGCTGACGCCTTAATATTTGTGCTTGAAGAATCTAGCTAAGGATTTAGATTTGCTGGATAATGAACTTCTCTGTGCCCTATAATTCAGGAATAGAATTTGTATTTTTAACTCTTGGCCTTTCAGACGCTCTGACCTGCTTTCTGCATCTCCACTGCCTGCCTGATTTGAGAGCTCTTGGCTTCTGGCGAGGGGAGTGGGGAGGATGCAGCTGTCCCCGCTGGAGCCGTGGTGGGCGGGCAGTGCTGGAGGCGAGGCTGCTCCTGCTCGCCTCGGAAGTAGGTCAGGAGTGCCCGCTTGTTTTAACAGCATCGTGAGCCTGTGCCTGCATTTGCATGTGTTGCATTTCTGTCTGCATATAAAGAATAGTTCTTGCATCACATATTGCTGCACGTAGAGGATTTTGAGATTTTTATTTGTTAACATGCACATTTCCTTGAGGGATTATAAAACCGTGACAGATACAATTAAAGCAAAAACCACTTTTGTTTTGTTTGGCTAGTTAAATTTATATACTTGTTTTTTGCCTATCAGGCTGCAGTGAATCTGTAAGTGTTGTGAAATACATATTTAGTAGAGATTATGAAAACTTCAAACCTTTATTACTACTGCTGTAGTTCACAACAGAGCAAGTGGGTGGTTGCTTCCCAGTGGAGTGTTTCACGCCAAGAGACAGTCTGTATTGACCTTGTACTGCCAAGTCATAAATGCATAAAATCTGCGCTGCTCATGGAAATACTGACAAGCCTTGAACTGCAATTGGACTGGCAGAATAAAAATATTCAAATTTCCAGCTGCAGTTAATGTCATATTTCCATTTTGGTTTTGCTGGCATTGGCCTCACCTCGGAACAAGATGAAGTGTCCTGGAGCTTTTTGTTGGTATTGTCATAACACAGACTCTCTCTGATAATTTGTGTAAACAAGGCTGACTGCCTTGTGAAACCCATGGACAGGAGTCTTGGGCATGTTCAGGTTGGGCATTGTGGTACCTCAGAGGTGGGACCTGTAGGCAGTGTCATTTTCCAACACTGAAGTTCAAGCAAGCTGTTTGGAAGAGATGTAAGAATTTCAAACTCCCATTAATGTTTTTAAGAGGGCATGAATTAATGTTTACATCAATAACTGTCAGTTTTGAGAGATCTTTGTGTAGAAATTACTTCCTTTGTGAAAGGAGTCATGAGGATGATACCCAGGATGAAGATGCTGGCAGGGGTGATGGGTGTGTATGTCAGAGGATCCTGATGTGTGCTTTTGAAAATGAATCTCAGAGCACTTCCCTGCTGGTAGAAGACTGATGTGAACTACAGGGTTGTGGTGTAGTGGACCTCATGCAGGTGTGGAGACCAGGTATTCCTGAATTTGTTTCAGTTTGGTTTAATTTTAATATGGTTTATTATGCCCCAAGGAAGGATAATTAATGTCGCAGTTCTTCTCTAACAACGAGAACAAAAAAATATTCTTGCTTTACAAGAGTGTCACGAAGGGTAGAGGGTTAAATATGAAAAAACCAGTTCCTGGCCCATTTAGTCATTGCTTGCTGACACCTTCTGTAGTTCTTTGTCAAAACTAGATTTATGCCTGGCTGCTGTGGCAGAACTCTCTTGTGTGGTTGTTTTTTCTCTCCTTGCTGCAAACAGCTCCATGTGATGCTCCAGTGCTGTTTTCTGATACACAAAGTAAAACGTCACAGCTGACTCTGATTCAAACCTGGCTGGTACCAGTCCCATACTCACGTCTGCTCCTTGTAAATCTGACAGATTTGCAGTCTCTGCTCCTGTTTTTATCACAGTCACCTTGAACTTCTCCTTACATCCTCTTTGCTTTGTGTGTCTTGGATTAGGCTGATTTCTCTTAATTGTGTATTGAAGTGTTCCCAGCTTTCCTATCCTGGCTGTGGTAGGAAGGTACAGAGAGTACCTTGTGCTGCCGGGCTCTCCCACTGTCTGGTTGTTCTTTTTGATGTCTGCTGAGGAAATTCTTCATCAGTAAATCATCAGCCTTTGAATCAGGCAACAAGATTTTCTGTGTGTAATGACTATACACAGAATTATTTTAGATCCTTTTTTTAATGTAATTACACTGTACTTCCTGTTAAAATTTGCCATTGTCTTGTGTTAGACCCACAGTATTTTCTACCTGTCACTACTTCAGGTGGACACTCAAGCATGGCAAGAAAGTTGCTCAAGCATTCCTCTTTTTGGTTTTGGGTCTTTGGTCTTTTGTAGTGGGCACTGCTTTTGTCTGAAATAATTTCCTTTTATTTATAACCTATCCATTATTTTCCTGCCCTTGATGCTGGACTTAAAAGCATATTGTCTGTGTAATTCAAATTACTGATTAAGGTGGTGCTTATCTCACAATATTTTCTAGCATTTGGAACCGGTGTGTCTGTTGATTTTTGTTCTTTTTTCATCTAATAAATTAATTTTAGAAAAAAAGTCATGTTTTGACCAAAGTTCCTGTGTGGAGCTTGCCCACTTCCTTTTTGCATCTCTGTGCTTTTTACAAAGCAACTGAAGCAGCTGCTTCTGAAGTCTTTTGCAAAGTGCTGACCTCGGGAAGGAGCCTGGAGCTGACTCCTCACTCGAAGGTGTTAAAATTGAGAAACCTGGGGAAGTACTAGTTCCTGGTGCAGCTTGGAGATTTCAGAGCCTGTATAAATTGCATAGCAAAAAGAAAAAAAAATTATAGATCCAGGGACAGGCAGAAGCACTCTAGGCAGATTTTCAAGTACCAGTATGTTTTTAAGATGAGCAGAATGGCCTTGTCAGCAAGGCAGCTAGAAAGGCATTTTGGAGGTGACAAACTTTTCAGCTGTAGCCAAATTTAATTGCTTGTGGTTTTATCAGACTTCTAAGTAATGGGCCAAAAACCAGCTGTAAAGACAGAGTAAACTGTTTTCTAAAAAGCCTTTTTTATGTAATGTAGATGAGTGGGAGGAAAAATCCTGCTGTCTGTAGTCTTACTCTGTTCTTTTGAGAAATTGAAAGATGCTTTGGTCTCTTTAACTTGGGGTTCATAGTATGTTTGAAAGCATCAGTGGGTGTTCAGACCTGCTGAGTTTTCCAGCTGGACAGCTACAAGTAAGAAAGCTGGGCTGTGATAGTCCAAAAAGCACCAGACAGACAGGTCCTGGGGAATATGTTTCTCATATTTTTGGCATTTCATCAATGTATGGGCTTTGTTGTCTTGAAGCTCATGTTCAAGAGTTCACATGACAAGAGTAAGTGTATATCTATGCCTTGCCAATTCTGTTTTCAAGTATTAAATAATTTATTGCAGCTACAGCTGCAATAACTCCTGGAGTTGTTAACCAGTGGCTACTGATGGTGGATACAAGAATTGTTGTGAAGTGGATCACAAAAAGCTGCAAGTACTTTGTGGGTGTTTGCATCCCCAGGGGTGCTGTGGAGCAGACAGGACCATGGGTTAGGATAGGGATTCAACAGCTCCAGCTGCAGGCACAGGAGGGAGGGGAGGTGATCCATCTCCCTGATGGAACCCTTATGGGTGCTCTGGGAACATGGGAGGATCTGAGCTGCAGGAGCTCTTAAGAGCATCTGGGATTTTGGCTGCTGAAAGCTGTGTTCTGCAATAGATGGGCCATTGATCCGACTTAATGGGTTTGTTCTTGTGCAAAGTGATGATTTCCTTCTTTCAGAGTATCTGTTCTCCAGTGGAATCCCATTAAATGAGCTGATGCAGTAGAGTGACTGTTGCTGCTTGGCCTTTTTGTCACGAACTGGTGCTTTCATGTTTATAGGCTTTTCAGTCTTGTTTGGCACAATCAATTTCAGTGCTACCATTCTAATTTAGAAAGATTAGGAGAGTGGGAAACATTAACCAGACAAATGGTATCTCTTTTATTTTCCTCTTAGATCTTCCCCCTCACTTGCTCCCACTGTTTCTTGGAGCTCACTTTCTTTTCTGCTCACACCTTTCAGCAGTGCAATTGCATCTCTGGTCTGTAAACACCTTGGAGCTTTCTGGGGTAGAGATGATCACCTAATACAGCTTTATGTATGACAATATTGAATGGTCTCTCATTCAAGTAATATTTATATTCTTAAAAATGTTTTCAAATATGAGCTGTTTCATAAAAGTTGTAATATGGGACTTCTGGATTCAAAGCTCCTTTTCTGAGATTTAGAGTAGATGGTTGAAATACTGCCCCTTTTTCTGAATTTTGTCAGCACATTACCTGTTTACTAACACAATTGTATGAAAAGTATAATGTGTCGTTATATCCCAAAGGGTAAGTACCTGAAATGTGTCAGTCTAAGGTGCACCTGTTTAAAACCACTGACCTCTTGGGTGATTTAAGTGGCCTCTGAGTCTTTCAATCTCTTGTTTCAGGAAGTTAAGAAGGATGTAGAGCCCAAGGATGATGCTGTGCCACTCAGGAGGGAGAAATCTGGCAATGTAGCCAGCCTTGTGCAGCGAATGAGCAGCTATGGGCTTCCAGCAGGAGGATTTCAGCCTCATCCCCCGTCCAAAGGCTTCAAGAAGAGTACGTGGTCTCTCCAATTCCTTCAGTTGTGCATGCTGCTGACGTGCATTTTAAAAATAAACATGAATTATTTAATGTGTGACTTAGTTTTAAGGTTACGTGGAAAACTAGTAACATAGGAAGAAAAACTCATTCAAAGACAGATTATGCTCCTGTATGTATGGGCAGAAAGCTCAAATATAGCTTTTAACACCAGTAATAGGGATGAATTTTCCTGTGAACAGGATTTAGACTCCTTCCAGATGTCAGAGGGCTTTGTAACTTCATGTGAGCTCTGTTTGTGTTATCAGGTACGTGAATGGAGAGCTGCAGGCCTGTTCATGATAATAAAAAATTTTCCTGTGGTCATTTTAAAAGAAAAGTTGAAATATGAAAATAGCAAGTTTTGCAACAAATTCAAGGCTTTGACAAGAAAGGGCTGTATAGTTCAGATTCTTCCTGATAGGCTTGCTTCTGGTGTGAAATAAGGTGCAGTTTGTGGTATTAAAAAAAAATAGTAGTTTTCCTTTTGTTCTAATAAACAGGATGGCAGGACTCTAGCACTGGTGCTTCTGTATTTGTGATTTCTTTGTTATAATGCCAGTTTTTATATCAAGGTGACTAAAGGCTAGAGAAGAAAGCTTACCATTCCCTGCATCCAGCAAATGGGCTTGTGATTTGTATTTGGTCATACCAATCTCTTGTAAGATATTCCTTTAAATTACTGTGGCTTCCTCTGTCTGAAAAGGTTTTGAAGGCATTTATTATTTAAGCTTGCTTTTAAAAAAAGTTGAGAACTTAATGGTTCTGGCATGTTGATGCTTTGGGGTTTTGCTTATATTCCACTAGTTGTTGTTTAAAACCCTGATACAGGACCACCACCACCTTTACAATTTTTTTGAGACTTTGTTCCAGGAAACTAAGGATTTAAAATCACTTTTTAGTGAGACTGATCTGTGTTTGCATGTTGGCAAAAGTGTGTAGGTGCCTGTTGGGTGTTTGCACAGCAGACTTTGGAAAAACCCAACCTGAAAGATTAATGCTGGTCCTAGATAAATACAGCCAGGCTCTGAAAGGGAAACAATGTGATCTTATGGGTACTTCCACCTGGAGATACTGTAGGATTCTGTGAACCTGATCTCATACCAATTCAGCTGTCAGCTATTGTTCTGGTCACCCTAACCCTGGAATGTTTCCATATTTTCCATGTCACATCCTCATGCTGGTGGCTCTGGCCAGGGTAGAAGGTACAGCTTGGTCTCTTTGCAGGGCTCTGGCTGCTCTCATCCTTCTGGAGAAAATGGTGTTCAAGCACTTCCCTTTAGGCACACAGCTGTGCACCTGCTGCAGTGACAGTCTCTGCATTTCCATTTCACTTGCTGTTCCCTTTTTCCTGGAAGACTGTTTGAACAGCTCCTGCAGATCCTGTTTGCTATGTGCCTGGGCAATCACTTGCTTTCTAGAGCTAAGTTGGCTTTGTGTTTCTGGTTTTTCACTTGCTGAAATGAGGTTTACAATGTTAAAAACAGAGTTAAGTTTCTTTCATGCAGCTCTCCCTGAATTCAGGTATTTTTGTGTCAGGTGGGTGGTAAGCTGCAGGCAGAATTCCTATCAGTTAGATGTCTGCGTGTGTTTAGCAGAAAGAAAATACAGAAGTTGTGCTAAGTAACAGCAACAAAGAGCTAAATTTGGTTTACCCTATACAAAACAAACAAAACCTGAAGCCAGACAAGTTGTTTTGGGAAGGGACAGAATTGCCTGCAGGCTGCCAGCCCAGCAGTCCTGCAGCAGCACGTTAAGCTGGAGTTCTGTTCTCTGAGAGGACAGGTTCCCTCCCTAGGTTATTCTAGGGATTTTCAAAAGTGGGAGGCAGTACTTCCTAAATTGTGTCACTGGAAACAGACCTCAGAGGAGAGGGAGGTTTCTGGATGTGAAATGCATCCATGGGCTCCCTCCCACTCCCATTTAGATATAATTACACTATGAAAAGGAACACTGAGATCAGATTTATGCCAAATGGCAGTGACTTTTAAATTTGCCTTTTTTTGGTATCAGTTAATCTCCTACCAAACAGAAGCCTTGAAAGCACTGCAGGAGGCAGTAAAGACTATTGAACCATTTATTGCAATTACTCTGAACTGAGCAATCCCTCTGGGCTCGTGCAGGAGTTCCAGTGGAGGTAAAAGCAGGGTATATTATGTGGGCAATTATGTGTTACTAGAAATAACCCATGAAGCTTCATATTTCTGGTTTATTTGTTTCTTGCTTAGATCATATACCAGCATGTAGAAAATTCTTGATTTGGTGAGCCTCTCTCAGAAATTTTAGATGCTTGATGCCTGGCCTGTTTTGTACAGAGAATGCTGGGTGTGGTTTTCTAAATGCCTTGCTCTGGACTTTAAACAGTGCTATAAAAAGACAAGGATCAATCTTGGAGGCAGTGTCTGTGTTTTGAAATGTTTTTACACAGCTAATCTTAATTGCTGAAGCTTGAGTGTGGAAGGAGTACAAAGTATAAGAGAGAGAGCATGGAAATCACACAGCTCCTGTAAGCTAAGTCTTTACCACTTCAAACTTTTGATTGATATTTTCATTTAAACTGTGGCAGATTGTTTTTGAGGAGGATAGCGAGCATGCATGGGTCATAGCTCAAGATGATAATTGTCTTCAGAAGCATGCTGGCTGCTCTGTTGTGGAAAAGGTCTGAAGGCATGGCCTCTTGTTTGAAGGAGAAGTGCATAAACTGTCTGCGTTCAGCAGGAGCAGCGCTCCAGGATATTTGCAGAGTAATTAGGCAGTGTGGGTTCACACCACTGTGGCTGCAGGTCTTGAGTTCTCAGAAGCCACTTCAATGCTCTCCCCTCTCAGGATGTCATTTTGCCTTTTTAACGTCTGCAGTGCTTTAATAGTATGGGGCAAACAGCTAAAAACTGCACTTGATTTTAATCTTGCCTTTGTCAAAGACTGCTAATGGACAGTTTCAATTATTGGGTGCCATACTGGCACTGAGCAAAGGTAGGGTTTTTTTTAATTCACAGATAAAAATGAGTTCATATTTTGAAATATGAGCCCAGCAAATGTTGGCATGACTGCACAGCTGTGGTTAGCAAGGTCCTTGTTAGAGGCCAGAAGGTCTGTGAGCTCTCCAGTGTGGTGCATAACAAAAGTTGTTCCTGCTTTCAGGATTACTTAAGGACTGGAAGCTCAAACTTGTACCTTTTCTTCAAAGTAGATACTAACTGGCAGTGATTGCCATTCCTGCAAATTTTGGTTGGGAAATAGCTTGAGAAATCACTGTAGTGGGGATTTACCTGACTTGCCTGTGTCAACATGCTTTTTATAGCAGGTTGGTAATTGGTATAGTGTTCGTTTATCAGAACCATGGCTCCCTAGCCTAAGGTGACCCAAGCAAACCACAAAATCAGGATCAAAAGCTACATAGCTTTTTGGAATGGTTTCTGGGTCTTCAGGAGCAGGGTGTAGGAGGGATGGTTCTCCTTTATGAGTGTTCTTACTTCTGGTGTTTCTCTTGGATCAGGGTCCAAGAAGCGGCAGTGCAAAGTGCTCTTCGACTACGTCCCGCAGAATGAGGATGAGCTGGAGCTCAAGCTGGGGGATGTGATTGACATCGTTGATGAGGTAAGCTGTTCTACAGAGCTGGCCATTCATGTGCTGAGAGTCAAACCACTTTTTTGGCTGATTATTTGTATTACATGCTTGTTGGGAAGATAGCATGGGAAGTAGTGATTTTGCTGCTAAAATTAATAATTCTGGAGTTTTTCTCTCATGATCTAATACTAAAACTATGTATGCTAGATGTTTAGAAGAAATATTTTATCATCACAGTAATAAACTGTGATCTATTACACAGATTCATTGTTTGAAAGGGTTTAGCAGTTCTTTGGCCCTGTCTGTGTGATCCCTGGCTTTAGGATGCTTTGTGGTAAAACTGTTGGACCAGTTTCTTTAGGCAGACATACTCCAAATTGGTACAGGTGAAAAATGTTATTTGACTTGATTTGCCAGTTTCAAGTTCTCTTGCAGACCCATTGAATTGGAGTGGTGGTTTCTTATCTTTTTTTATCCATGTGCTTCCTTGGTGGCTGTTCCATTCAATAGCAGTGGTGGGAAGTTTGTATGTGTCAGAGGAGTGTCTCTTCCAAATGTGAAATCTTTCAGGGAAGCTGTGGAAAAGATCAGAGTGATTGTGGAAGGAACATTTTTAGAACTCAGAGGAAAACTTCTGCACAGCAGGCTCTGACCTTCCTTGGTGCCATCTCTTCCTCCCTGAAGCTCTGAGGAGGGAGAGTGAAGTTTTCTTTCTAGCCATGTGCTATTGGTGATGCTTTTTAAGTAGCTTTATGAGACTGTTTTTTATGTGCATGACCCTCTTTGGAAGAGAGTGCTAACCTGACAGTTGCCAGGAAGGACTCTTCCATTTTCCTAGCAAGGAAAAAGCTATGTCCTTTGATGCATTTGTACTAATACTTCCAGAATTTAATATTTGAGAGTAAACAGAGCAAGTGACTTGCTAAACCTGCTCACCGAACTCGCAGTTTCATAAATGCCTTTGTGTGCGGGTGTTTTTGAGGAATGTTCCTGGGTAACCTCAGCACTTTAATTTGTGGATGGTGCCTGCACTGGCAGTTGTGACTGGATGGTCCAGTGTAAGCATTCATGAGAGAGCACATGTAGTGAACTATTGTGGAAACAACACTTTTGCTTGCATGTGTTGGCATCTGGAATTATTTTCAGAGGGGAGTGTGCTGTCATGTATCAGAGATGGCCAAGTAGCCATCTGGTTTCTTAAGGAAGTGTGGATTATATTTTATTATTTAGATTTTTTTCTGTTAGTTGCCATGCTTATTCCTTTTTTAATAATTTGAAAATACGTTTTTGTAGTACCCAGTCTTTGCTACTTCTTCAACAAATTTTTAGGGAAATGCTACCTGATAGAAAAATAGTATGGTCACAGAACTGTTTGCACACTGTTTTCATGGTGATGTAGAAAAGACCTGACAGGTGTAGACTGTGTCTGTCTGCTTCATGAAACTGTACTGATGGGACCAGAAATGTAAAGAATGGTAGAAAATACTGTCCATGGGTTGTGCAATATGCTGGGATAACTTGTCTTAGGTAATTTGTCCTCAGTACTGTGAGATAGTTTGCTTCTTTGTGTTTATATGTAAAAGGTGCTGTTTCTGTGCATGCAGATGACTTGTAACTTTTACTTCAAGGAAAAATTGTTTGGTCACCTTTTTCTGTGGGGAAAATAAGGTAAAATCAGCTCTGTGAGGGGGATCGGCTCTATCAGTTCCTTGAGAATAATTCAGTGTTTAGCCCTTGAATGCTTTTTGTAAATTGAGTTGATGTAAATGACACCACTGATCATGAAATCAAAGGTGAAGGCAAATGGGTTCAGTAATTAAATGGTTGATATTGAAGAGAGCAGAAGAAAATGCCCAATTTTCTTTTTGGGAAGAAAATTGTGCAATGTGCTGGCTGAATCCACAGGGCTTTTTGTTTCTAGAAAGTCACGTGGGTTTTACACATGAAGAACATGCACAGAGTGCATATGGTGACTGTCATTGCTCTAAAACCTTGGTTTCTCCTTTATATCTTCCCCTCTCTCCTTTCAGGAGCAGCACTAAATAGCAGATTTATTTTTGTAGTATTATAGTTTTAGTATTTGCATGCTGTTTTTTCAAGTGAAATAAAATGTGATATAACATCATTAGGGAAGTTTTTAGAAAAAAAAACACAACAGATTGGTAAAGCTGCTTATTTCAGCCTTCTTCCCCATTTTTTCTTTGGAAGACTGTGTTTTTTGTACAAATAAGTTGATGGGATTCACACTGAAAAAAAAGTTCTGGTATGTGTACCAGAGCTGTACCGCTCTCTTGTGGAAATTGGATCATATGATAATGTTTTGGAATGGAGGAGAGGGGTTATGAAATTGTCATCTGTGTTGCTGCTGCTAACAGATGTGCAGGTGTTCTCCACCAAAGCATGGAGAGCTTCTTTAGCCTGTGTCATAATGTTGATGAAAGAAACCTTTTCTGGCAATGCAGTTTGTGTCTAGTCAGGGGTTTATATAAAGTCAATATGGTGAGGAGGCTGAGTGAGTGTGACCAGGAAATTTTGGGTTTGTTCCTGAGTGCCTCTGAGTTGGTGGCATCACTTTGCTTTGCTCTAAAGTGCTTTGCTGACCACATCTCTTGGCAGAGGAATAAATGGATGCTCAGGTCACTTTCTGTACTGTAACCATTAAAAGTTCCTTTCTCATGGCTCCTGAGTGAGTGGTGTGGGTGAGGCAAGGCATTTCTGTTTTAATTTTCTGTTATGTGTTCCATCAAACCTGAGGTGCCAGAGCCTGGGCAGCACTTGCCAGAAACCTGTGCTTAAAATTTGTTTCAGAGGCCCAGTCTCTGAATTTGAACCATCCACAGCAAAGCTGTATTTTCACACCAGGATGCCTTTAAAAACAACAGCGCTCTTTTCATTGCCTGTGTCTGCAGCTGCCAGGTTCTCCTTGGGCTCTGCTTGCCTGGAGGTGGACTGGCATTTAAAAACTGTGCCTGTGTGTCAGGCATAGTGACCTAAAAAGCCAGGCTATAAAAAGATAATGCAAACAGCTGCTGCTTGGTTTGCTTTTTCCTCTTGCTTTCCTTTCTTAAAAACAACTTTCCAGCCTCAAAACAGGGCAACCTAAATAAAAGATTCTGAAAAATTATGTTAATTACAGTTTTTAACTAGTGCTCGTTAGGTAAATAAACTGAATTTATTTAAGACATTTTGAAAACTGTTCATAAATTCAAAGGACACAATTCTTAGTCCTTTGGCATCATTTTACCCCATCACCTCTTGTTGCTCTGCTTTTGCTTGTTCTGCTTTAGACCATGCGGGGTATTCCTGATAAGCTTTCCAATATGTTGCTGGCCTTAGGACTGTGGTGTACCACCACAAAATCCTTGTGCACTTGGCGAGGTTGGTCAGCTCTGATGGGGCAGGTCCCTGCCCCTGTGGTGCATCTAGGGCCAGGCTGTGCTGTTCAGTCTCCTGCTAGATGGAGTGGATCCATTAATTTTCCATTTCTCTGATGTCCTTAAGGACTTTTCTCTGTTCTACTTCACATTATCTGTAGAAATTTAATCTTTCAAACTCATCTTTTGATCAAAATTGTGTGAAGCTGCCCTGTGGATGAGGCCAGTCAGAGCGGGACTTGTAGAAACTGGACAAGACAGAGGAAAAGACAGATGGACAGCAAAAACACATAAAAATTTCCATGGACACACAGACTCAAAGTTTCATCTGTATTTCATGAACAGATTAATACTTATTTGTTGTGTTAAATGTGCAGTGCCTCTTATTCTGTTTTGAGAACGTTGATGAACATTTTGCTACTTTTTTGGGATTAACTGAAATGGGCCTAATCTGCTGTTAGGATCGTTGCTGTAGTGGTACAAGTAACATTAAGTTGTTTTCTTCCTCTTCTTTTTGTCTAATACTTCTGCATGTTTGGTAGGTTTCTTTCTAAAGAAATAATGATAATTTGAACTTTCCCCAAAGTTGGTTGTAGAGTTTGTATGAAATTGATAGGAATGTCTTTTTTACTCCATTGGTAATGTGCAAAATATTTCTGTACAGGTAGAAGAAGGATGGTGGAGTGGAATACTGAATGGCAAGGCAGGGATGTTTCCTTCAAACTTTGTGAAAGAATTGGAATCAACGGATGATGGAGAAGCACAGGATGCTCTGGATGACACAGGTAGTGTTCTCTTTGTTGCAAACTCTTAGCAAAGTAATTTTTGATTTCTGGTATAATTTGGGGTATTATGGTTAAAGTCCAACAAAGCTGTAAAGAATTCAATCTTCCTAAGAATGATGTTCCCATTTCTTTCCAGAAAGTGTTTATGCTGAATATGAGGATACATGTCTGCTTCCATTTTCACTCATAATAAAATTGCAGTTAAAGTCTTAATCTTGCAAATGTATGGTATACACTTTATCACTAGAAATTTTATCATATTCAAAGTTGATATTTTTTAGACTTGGATATAAAATTATTATTTTGTTTAATAGCTTCTTTCAGTCTTATTCTCACAGACATGAGCTCTCTAAAACAGAAAGTTCAAGTGTTTAACCAAGTCATTTGGGAATCAAAACAGTGTGGAGAGCCTCAACTTAAATAAGTCCAAGGAAGGAGATCCCTGTTGAGTTTGTGAGGTCCCCAGGATGAAGTGAGAGATGAGGAATCTGACTCCATATTCTCAGAAGGCTGATTTATTATTTTATGGTATTGTATTATATTATATTAAAGAATGCTATACTAAAACTGTATTAAAGAAAGGATACAGACAGAAGGCTTAACAAGAATGATAATGAAAAACTCATGACTGACTCCTCAGAGTCCAGCACAGCTGATGGTGATTGCTCATTAAGTAAAAACAAGTCACAGGAAACCAATCAAACATGCACCTGTTGGTAAACAATGTCCAGACCACATTCCATACACAGGAGCAGCAATCAGATAATTACTGTTTTCGTTCTTTTCTGAGGCTTCTCAGCTTCCCAGGAGAAGAAATCCTGGTGAAGGTATTTTTCAGAAAATATGACCGTGACAGATCCCAGTTCTTAGGCCTTAGATTATGTTTTAATCTAACAATAAGATGTTTTTAATACAGGATTTACATTTGGCTGTCCTTTTCTAGCCATGACTGTGTAGCTGGGGCAGAAGCAGATGCTCTGTGGCTGAGCAGTAGCCTGGGTGGTGCCAGGCAGGTCTGTGTTTTACAGGCAATTACTCTGTTCCCTTGAAAATGCACTTTAGGAACATTTCAATCTGTGAAGATCAATTTGAAGGGGACTTGTCATATGGTATTGCTGAAACAGCAATGTTTTTTGGGAACATCATAGCAGAAGTTAATTGATTTTTAAAAGACAGTGGTCTAACATTTGAGAAAAACAGGTTTTTTTTTTTTACCTTGTGGTGATGTGCACCCTCATTTACATGGTGTCCAGTACTGATTGCTTCAAACAAGGTCTTGTTCAGACATAGGGAAGAGCCTGGCTTGGAATTTTTTTTTGGAAATTGTGGAAATCACAGTAGCACAAAATAAGAGCTTGATTTGAGCAGTCCCAAATAGCTCAGTGGCTGTTTCCTTGGAGGTCAAGTTCCCTGAGTTTAGTGGGGTCTGGTGCAGTGAATTTACAAATGGGTATATATTGATCTTAATTCCTGTTTTCTGAGATCAGTGACACTGCACAGTAATTTGAAGTAATTGTGTTTCCTGTCAGTACCTAACAAGTTGGTGTGTTCAGCCCCTCCTCCCCCAGGGGTTGTGTTTAGTGCTCAGTACTTTCACAGTCAGGGTCTGGAGTACCTTTTGGTTCCCTCCTCACTCTTGGGAAACAGTGAAACTTCCTTTCACTCACTTGTGGTCATTCAAAGGTGCAGCCTGGACTTTGCCCACCAAAGGGATGTTTAGCTGTCCTATGAGATATGAGGGGGATATAACTAAATAAAGAGCAGCTGGGTAGACAAAGGTGAGCAACTGAAGTCAAGAGAACTTAGCTTCACGATACCATCAAAATATCTTAAATTAATGATAGGAGGAAGAGGCTTTAATCTTTATTGCAGTTCACAGGCCTGCATGGGCTGAAAAGAACTTCACCCAACGGCTAAAAGACGTGGAGGCCATTTTGACTCTGGTTGATGAAAGCTGTCTGCTTTCACATGACTCTCCTGGAATTCTGCATGCAAAAGTTGCTTGACTATGTATACTAATTTGTGGACTTTAACAGATCTAACCATAGTTTAAAAACTTCTTCAAAAAAGTTGCAAAGCTCTTAGCAACAAAATTAAGTTATTCTCTGAAATACGCTTCTGGGGGGTGGATAAATGCTGTCCCTTAAAACTGAAAGATTAAAAGAATTGTAAATAGTTGAATTATCCAGCAGTGATTGATTTCCAACAACTGTATCTGGTTTCAATGCTTGGAGCATTTTGAGCAGTAGGAAAATGTCTCTGGTTCCTTGAGAGGCATCACTACCACTGAAATACACTCTGTTTTCCTGTGACAGTTGAAACATGTTTGGATTCATTATGAACCTTTATTGATTATTGCTTTCTGTGGTTGTAGCTGTTCAAATGAGAAGCTTTTAAATGTTGGACTAAAATGCCATTTTCAGAGAGTGCATAAGCAGTGTTTCATACAACTAATGGAAAACACTGATGTTAACAGGCTGTGGATCCTGAGTGATAATTGAAATAACAAGAATATTAGTGAGCTATTGACTTAGTTGCCAGAGTAATCAGGACAAAACTGGTGTGATTTAAGTTGGTCTTACATTAAATATAAAATGAGAACAAATATGAGGTGTTACAGCTACAGTGGTGTTCCTTGAAAAGCTCTTTATCAGGAGGAGTGCACAAAGCTGTGCTGCTTCCACTTTTTTCCCAGAAGAGCAAATAAATAATTTCAGCTTTTAAAATAGCTTTCCCTTTCTTATTTTATTTTCAGAGCCTGTTTTCAATAGTCCTACCTCACCTGTGACCTCTCCAGGAAATGGGAGTGAACCTGCTTTGGGACCAGCACAGCCAAAGAAAATCCGAGGTGTTGGGTTTGGAGATATCTTTAAGGAAGGCTCAGTGAAACTTAAAACAAGATTATCCAGTAATGAATCAGAAGATAAAAAGCAAGATAAGGTTTGTAGTGGTACATATTGTTTTTTTGAGATTTCCTGTTAAAATAATTTAGGAGATGTGGAATCTGACCATTACCCTCTCATCGGGCTCTTGCCTATAAAACAAAACAAATCTCCTTGAATATGCTTCACAGTAAGTTGTATTTAACATTGATTCCAAAAGGTCTAGTCAAATGTCTTGATATTTAAATCATTAGAGACTAAAAACCAAGCTGATACATAAATTCTCTTTTCAGAGCCATGACAGTGGCATCTCAAACCATCTGCAGTGTGAGGTCCCTCTGGTTCACCTTGTAACAGACTTTATGTATAGTCTGGGAGAAGATTAAGTCTACCAATATAAGTTAAACTTGTTTTTTAAAACAAGGAATATTTTGGCATTTCTTTGTGTTTTGGCTTATTTGGGTTTTTTTCTCAAGTTTTGGTGGATGTTGAGACTGCTGTTCTAGGTGTCAGCTGCCATTACCTTCAGTGAGTGCTGCCAAGCTTCATAAATTACTGGTTGTGTAAGCCTGTAAGCCTTACACAGAAATGCAGTTCTAGGATTTTGCATTTTCTTTTCCCCATTTTTTAAAATGGTTGAGTGGGAAAAGGAGCCCTTTTATTCTTTGTTTGAATTTTATTTTGATCTGAACTCAAGAGTGTTCTTACTCCTTGGAAGCACAGCAACAATGCGCAGTCCTTTCACTTGAGTTTACTATTCCAAGAGCTTATATATGGATTTTCAGCTTTTGGTAATTAAAGGCAGCTGAGATAGTCCAGTTTTGACTCAGGTGATAAAGAAAGCTTTTAAAGCCTTTGTCTATTTCAATTTGTTTGTGGGTTATGGTCATTAATGCTATTCTGGTGAGTGATTTGTTTTCCTTTGTCATGGTAATAATTGTATTGATGTAGGGCAAAAAGTGAGACGAGTCCCTTGGAGGAGGGGAGGATCAGAGACTTCCTTGAATGTGTTTTTCTTCAGTAGCAATGCTCAGAGCAATGGCATGCCGTGTGTATTGTTTGTTTCTGGTTTGGTCAGAGCATCAGATGATTTGGAAAAGTTGCAAGTGTGTTGCCTTCTGTTGAAAGCTTGGGGAATGTTGCTTCCTAAAGAAGGTGTTGTTTAGAAAAGCTCTGTGGCAGACCTTACTGCAGCCTTTCAATATATAGATGGAGAGAGACTTTTTACTGAGGTCTGTAATGAGAGGACAAGGGGCAATGCTTTGAACTAAAAGAGGGGAGACTTAGGAAGAAAAGAGAGGAGATGAGGAGGATGCTCTTCATGGTGAGGGAGGTGGGGTGCTGGAACAGATTGTCCACCCAAGTTATGGTTACCACATCTTTGGGATTGTTCAAGGCCAGACTGGATGGGGCTTTGAGCAGCCTGGTTCTGTGGGAGGTGTCCGTGCTCATAGCGGGGAGTTGGACTTGGATGGTTACTGAAGGTCCCTTCCAGCTCAAACTTCTCCATGATTCTGTGAAGTCACATGGATTCTCCTCATTCCTCCCCTTTGTCCCTTGATATGGCAGGCTGTGATCACTATGGTGATGTTCATGTGAATGCTGGTAGAGTAGGTTTTCAGGACCTATCTTCCAGTTTGCTTTCTTGTCATGAGATTGATTATTCAAAAGGGTGCCTCCCTACTGTCTGCCTTGTCACTTGGGAACATAAAGAGCCTTTCCAAACTTGTGCAATTAATATGAAGTCTGCTCAGACCTTTTGGATTGTTCTATTTGACTGTATATATGCAGTGACGTATGCTGTGCAGTTTTGGTTGGCCTGTCTGGAAAGGTCTGGTCATTTCTCATCAAGAGAGGAAATGAAGTGAGAAAACAGTTTTGCATAGCTTAATGTCAGAGAAATAAACAATTTAGTTCAGCACTCAGTATTCCACTTACACTTATTGCCAAAGTCATCCCAAGGTGGACAGACTTACAGAACAGCATGGAGAGCCCAAGGGACATAATTCTCATGAAGCTCTTGTAAAAATAGATGGCTTCCTTGGATTTGTGCTTAACTTGCTTTGGTGTTAGCTGATGAAATGCATGGAGAGCACTGTCAGTCTTTTAAGACAGTAAGAAAAAAAAAAAAAAAGAAAGCTGTGTAGAGTAGAGGTCTCTTTTCCCTTGGAAAATTCAAGCTGTTCAGCACAGGAAGGCTGAGCACTGATGGATCTGAAGGGCCCAAGAGTGTATATGCTGCTGCAGGAGATCCTTCCAGCTCTCCCAACATCCCACATGGGCTCAGGCTATTTATACCCTGTCTGCCTAAACTTCCTCTCTTATTCCTAATTGCATCTTACATTGGAAGGGGGAAATGCAGAGAACTATTTCCATGTTGGAGGTGTTTAATCTCAGAGGAGGGTTATTTTAGTGCTTCCTTCATATACCATTCTGGAGAGAGTTAAATTGCATAGGAACTGCAGGAGCATCCCAAATGACCTTGGCTTCTTCTATGGTATGTCAGAGGCACCAAACATCAGCCTACAGGCATTGTCTGGGTCTAAGGAGAGTAAAACCAGGTTCTCTGACAGTAGATCTGCAAAGTAGAACTGTAGATGAAAATGAGCAGAGTAACTAAAGGCAGTGGGATTTTTCATATCACTAATGCTGTTAGGGCTGCTCAGGTGAGTACTGACTGTAAGATCATATTCTGTGTTTGTAGCTCTGGGTGTGAAGAGGTGGATGCAGCTGAAGCTGTCAGAATCTGCCTGGCAGCTCAGTAAGTTTCTGAGGGGAAAAATTAAATATTCTGTAATATATTTTAGTTAGATGTCAAACTCTGAAACTTGTGGCAATGCCTCTGTTTTTTTCATTTAGGGGAAATCTGTAGTGACACTTGAACTGTTCTGTACAAATTGCTGAGAGGGAAGGGAGGCTGGGATGGGGTTTTCATGTTCTTTCATTTGTCTGAGTAGTTAAAAACTGCTTGTCTGAAGTGCTGTATGGCTGCTGAGTATCCTTGCCTTATTCCAGTGCAGGGTAAGCATGGCCAGAGAGTTGCTGAGAGCTGAGCTGTTAAATAACTGCTTCTGTTATGTGCTGGATATTCAGGCAATATTCAGGCTAATGGGAGAGTAACATCTGGAACTGCTGAAATACAATTGCTAAAGTATATTTGGCCATATCCTGAGACCAGCTTCCAGTTTGAAAGCTGTTCTCTGTCTTTGACCAGTAGACAAACTCTAATTGCAGTGTCTGTAATGAAGTAAATACAGTAAGCTAAGTACTTAGTGGGAAAACTCATTAAATCTCTTGGAGATGGTAATTTTCATCATCTCAGCTAATGAAAAATTCAGTATCTTCCATAGCCTAATAACAAACAAAACTCGAAAGAATTTTTGTTAACAAAGTTCTTTTTCCTTAATACAGCCATTACCTAACCATCCTCCTGGAACAAAGTTAATTCATTTTCCCAGTACAATAAAAACTGAAAACACACCTGAAGTAATAAAACCAGAAACTGAAAGTAAACCAAAAGGTAAGGCTGATGGATATTAAATCTGATATGTGGTAGTCCTTTCTTATGAACTATTTGGTTAGCAATTTATTTTTTTGGTGTTAAAATCTAAAATGTCTGCGTGTACTGAAGTTTTGTGTAATGTTCTATACGCTTGAGGAGTTATGCAAGTGCAAAAAAGTCTAAACTAATTTTTGCTTACATTTCTTTAGAAAAAAAATCAAAAACATTTGTAGGGTTATCTCCCAGAACAAAATAAGGCTGGGATAGGAGCTTCTATTGCAACAGTCATTTTGCATTAATTTTCTGTTGATGTGTTGTTTACTTTCTACCTTGTTTGATTCTGATGGGATGCTGGAGACCTATTTCCATGGAACAGTCTCCCAGCACAATTTCTGTCCCCAGCTTACACAAGTTCCTTTGTAGGCTCGGTATTTTCTGTGGAGGTGGCAGCATGCATCTGAAAGTTGGTGCTTAGGTTGTGTTGAGGTCTCTTCCCTTCATAATCCAGTTTCATTGTGATTCTGTTTATGCTGTTTTTTTATTTTTCTTTTTTATCTCTTAAGAATTTATGACTTCATTTAGCTGCCAAATTGCACAGTTTTATCAAGAGAGATATTTTTAAGTCAACCCAAAACATCTTGTGGGAGTGCCAATCCGTATAAAAAATTAACTTTGATTATGTGATGTGTAGACTGCTCATTTCCCCGGTTCCAGAGCAGACATTTTGTCAACTTCTGTATTGTAATTTTAAGTATATTTTTGTTTTATGTGGAAGTACCTTATTTTGGTGTGTTGTTTTCTATGGAATGCATAATTTGCAGAAATAAGAAGTCTACAACATCTTGCTTTTAAACCATTCCAGCGCTATTGCTCTAAGAACCAGCAAGACAATGTGCAGCCCTGAGCATTGTGAAATTTGACTTGTCTAAAAATATGCATAAAAATTAACTCTGCCTAGAAAAAAATCCCAACATTCAATGCTGGACACTCAAAGCATTCAGTATTTAGCTCCTTTAATAGATTCAGGTGCATCTCATGCCAAAAGCATGGAAGTTGATCTAATCCTGTAGCCCTGCTGAGTCTCTTTCCCAGAGAAGCAAATATATCAAAGAGGAACTTAAATATGACAGTAATAGAAGCTGTAGGAGAACATCAGTAGGTAATACCTATAGACACCAGATAAGAACATCTTAAACCTTAGGCTTGTTTTTCTCCCTTAGTGTTTTATTTAAATATAGACCATAGTGTAGTTGATGTGTCTCACCCTCAGTTTTGAGAGACCAGGTTTTAAAATAAACTGTATTCATCTCTTAGCAGATAAACACAGATCTCTGAAATGTTTAGGCTAGGTTGGCTTATTTTGCTGTGAGGCTCTTCTGGTTTTGGAAGTTTGTTTTGGCCTCTGGTGCAAGGATATAAAAATATTTTCTTTAAAAAGTAAAATAATCACAATTTGATCCCTCTTTCCCCCAGTTATGTTAGGATACAAAATCTATATATATTATCTCTTTAGGCTTGGCATACTTTGGCATTTTAACATAGTGGTTATTACTCCTTTTTCTTTGTGAATACAGTTTGTGCATTTTTAAACTAAAGATATGTATCTTGATTAAACAAAACACAACAACAGCAAAAAGGTTTGACTGCAACTGATTTATTCTCTTGGCACCCAGCAAAAGCTATCATTAAGAATTGCAGGTGATTCTGTGGTTCTGTGACTTGATGGTGTGCTGCTCTAACTGGAGGATGAAGCAGCTGCTCATTGTGCTGTCAGTGCCAAACACCTGATAGGTTATGGCAGCAGCTAAAGAGTCCTTTTTGTTTGCTTCCTCTTTCTTAGTGTGTCAGATACAGAAATACAACCTTTTTAGCTGCTAAATTGTTTAAAATGTGCTGGGGTTAAAAAGTCTATGTTTATGTATTTTGGTCTTTCTCATGGTTGTTTTTGTGCCAGTGTGGGAAAGGAAAACAAATCCTCTTGCGTTTTCAATTGTTACCACAATTTAAAATGGATTAGTTTTGAACTGTTCCAAATGGAAAGAAAAGAATTATTCTTTCTGCTTTTGCAGAAGAGCCTGTGGCCGAGAGTTGATGGCTCAGATGAGCTCTGGTTTCAGGTGCTTAGCCAAGGAATGCCTTTGCGTTAGTTACTTGGTTTCACTGCACAATTTCTGAAGTCTGCTGCCTGAAATTTCTGTGGCTGTACATGTTAATAAGGGATGTCACTTAATAAAGGATGTTGAAGATAGCTGCCTGTATTTAATTAGGACCACAAACTTGAAATTTAGATCAATTTTGAGAAAATACATAAAAATTCTAATAAGCTTGAAATAATTTTTGTGTAAAGTAGTTCAGAATTGAATGTATAAATGCTATTGGGGGGGTAGATGTGCTGTTACAATTTTAACTGCTACACTTTTAATGCCTCTTTTCTCCCTCTGACATCAGAGTGCTTGAATTAAGTTGTGAAAAAAAGGCTTTGGGGCTTATACTTCTACCTTCTCAAAGATCTATTTCCTTTGCTTAATAAGTATATAATCTTATTTTTCCTTTCATTGAATATTCATAAATCATTCTCAGGTGGCTGGTCTAGAAGGAAAGTGTGATTATAGTGTGAATTTCTCAGCTTTCAGACAGCATAAGTGAGCTGTTATAAGGAATGTTACTACCCATGGTATCCAGATTAATTGTGCTCCTCTGTTCCAGCCAAGGAATATTGCAGGACAATATTTTCCTATGATGGCTCAAATGATGAACTTAGCTTTAAAGAAGGCGAGATCATTCAAATAATCAGTAAGGTAAGAATGCTGGGTGTGCTCTGGCCATGTATATGGCTTTGGTGAATTTTGTACAGGGAGGTTGTGTATGAACTGAGAAGCAGGAGGGTCTGTTGGAGCAGATATTCCTGTAGACTGATTTCTCTCATGTGAGAGTCAACTCTTTGCTTCTGCACTTGATGAAGATACAGATGACTTCAAAGATTGTTCCAGAGTGGGAGTTATCTTGGGATCCTCAGAGGCCAGTGGGATCAGTGTACACTCAGTACCAAATGCCTTTTCAGTGAGGAAATGGGAAAAGCTTTCAAACAGCCCCTTTACCTTCAGAAACAGTTCTTGTTCCCTGAGGATTCAGAATAACCAGACAGAAATTAGTGATACTTTCTGTCTGTAAGAGAAACGTGATTATTTAGTTGAATGTTCCCATTTGTGTTGAATTCTGAAAGACCATTCTGATGCAGAGATGATTTCAAACAGAAAATAAAGCTATCCATAATTAATTTCCCTGCACTATTCTGCAGACTTTTGTTAGTCTGCTTGCCTATATTAAGAAATAATGACTTTGCTAAAAAAGTGGAAAGTTTAATCTTCAATTTTCACTCAATTGCAGAAGAAGACTTAACACATTTTTCTTTATTAAAACTTTAATTCTGTGGAATTAAGTGATTGCTATTATGAGCATCATTGATCATAACTACAGTGGAAATGAGTAGTTGTGGAAGCCCTTTTGTGAACAGAGCAACCCTTGCCCCGTCTCCACTCAGTCTTTTGCCTCTCTGTCTTTTTAAACCAATTTATTCCAAGCACACACTGGTTCATAGTGGAGCTAAAAAGAGTTGTCCAGGCTGAGTGGCATCCCTGCCCATGGCAGAGGGTTTGAACTGTGTGATCCTTCAGATTCCTTCAGCCCAGACCATTGTAGATTTCTGTGATTTTTTTTTTTGGATCTGAGGCACAGGGGAAAGCTGTTATTTATGCTGGTGAAGTATAACATCATACTTTCTGTTATGGACAGAGGCCTTCATCCAGTGACATCATGTAATGGAGTTCTCTGCCACTGAATTAATTATCCAATACTGTATTTTCTCATAGTGTGGTTATTTTTTCTCTCAGGGGTTATATTCTTCTGCTTCTTCACCCTTTTCAGACCAGTGGAGCTGATCCATCACATCAGAATCACTTTTTTTTAGTAGAATTGTGCGTCATGCCAATATCATTTGGAGTATTTACTGAATAACTTGCTGGTCAAGGAAGCTGAGAAGATCAAATGTTGTGTGTTAGGTCTTAACTGGGTTTATGTACTTTCCTTCCCTTTGCAGATCTTATCCTTACACCCTTATCTTATATGATGTAATATAATTTCATCCTACATTTTAGAAAACAAACAAAACCTGACCAAATCTGATCCAATCTGTAGCTGTTTCCCCTTGTTAAGTTGGCCAATTTCAGACAAACAATTACTTTGTTTGGAATAAAAGGGAAGAAGCTGTTGTGTAACTGTATCTGTTCCGGGGAAGAGGTAAATACTGGTTGAAATGACCTGTTGTTTGTTTTAGGACACTGGAGAGCCAGGCTGGTGGAGAGGAGAGCTCAATGGCAAAGAAGGAGTCTTCCCAGATAACTTTGCTATTCAAATACAAGAGTCTGATAAAGACTTCCCTGTAAGTTCTTACACCTATTGTTTAGTATCACAAAAAACTATTAATGAAAATGTAGAGAATAAAAAAAGTCACCACACATTATGCTGCTTAAAATATTACAATTGTGGCAGTTTTAACTTTATCTTGACCTAGCTGTATAAAAGAAGAAAGATGAAAAGATTAATCTTTGTATTTAACTTGTCCATAAATACTAAAGTGAGGCATGTTTTTTGAGATTAATTAATGAAGATGATCAGGTCCTTTAGAAAAGGATGTAGTTATGAAAGCATGGTGTTGCATGTTACTGATTACTAAATTAAACCCTTACTGTTTAGGAAGGAGATAAGCTGTTGGTTTTTTCCATCTCAAGTCCTTAAGTAACTGTAATTACAAAATGCTGAGTGACCCTTCTGGGTCTGATTGGGATTTTTCCATGTCAAAACAAGCAGTACGCTGCAGTATATGAAGGATATTTTGTGGGTAGGATTTAGAAATGTTTTTCACCATCTTGTGTACTAACTTGTAGAAATTCATGTTTTCATGTGGTTCTCAATGATCTTATAATTTTGGTCCTCATTTTACAATGGGTTTTTTTTTTGTTGAGATTAGTGTGGTGTTTTGGTTCTGTCACATTTGTGTAGCAAAAATGGTTGTTTTAATTCCCAGATGTGCATCAGCCCCAGGTGGAATGGATTCAGCTCCAGATCAGGAGTTACTAATTTATCATTTATCCTGAGTTGCCTCACATACACAGAAACCTACCTACCCACAGTCAGAATTTTCTTTACAGATGGATTCTCAGCTGTGCAAGGGTGGCATAAATGCCATAAAATACAAGAAAAGAGGGTAGGTAGGGTGGCTATTTCACAATATAGAGTTGTTTCCTACAGAGAGGGAGGGGGGAACCATTCTTTTACCCTAAACAGCATTTCCCTGCTTTGATCCTTTGTTCTGCTTTGTGTGCAGTGTCTCAGCACAGGGATTCACCTTGCACTGAGCAGCTTTCAGGTTCAAGGCATTGGATGGCTGGTGATCATAATCAGCTATTTGATACTGACTTCATGAAAAAACAGAGCAGAACTGTATAATGGCAAGTTGATGCTGGACTCTGTTTAATTGTTTTTGGTACAGGCAGCAATGCTGCACAGCTGGATAATGTAGTTACTTTTTTGGGAAGAAAGAAAATAGAATCTTGTTACTTAGGTACACTTGCTTTTGTGTCCTCTGAAACCAGAGAAAGAAATTGAATATGGGTTCTCCTGCTTGCTTAGTTACATTTCACATGTTAGAATAAAATCTTGTTGCATTAAAAAGAGCTTATTCAATAGCTGTAGGGGCACAGAAGTGAAATCCATCCATAGCAAATGTTTGAAAAATTCCCACTGCAGGTGTTTTTGGAGGGGGTGTGTTACAGAGAGCCTGTATGGTTTCAGCAGTACCTGTGTGAAGAACAAGTGGTTTTGTAGGCTTTTGTATCATTTTATCAGGGAATCTTGTCCTTAGCACGACCAGAAAGGCCCCTCTTCTAAAGTAGCTTAATGAATCACATTCCAAGGATGAGTGGTTGGATCTCTCCTGGGAGGTGCCAGTCTCCTTTCGGCAGGACAGATATTCAGCTTCCAAGTGTATCAGAAAGTGATGGGTAACTGTTTCAAAATAGTAATTTCAATGTACAAACTGTTGCATTGTGATATTTTGTACATTTTTAATGGCTGGCATAGTTTGTCCATCTCTCCCACTTAAATATAATGATAAGGGAGCTCAAAACAATGTTTTTGATGTAACTGCAGTCTTTGAGACAAATGCTGCCAGCATCTATTAGTTTTTTCTTACAGTTACACTAATTTAAAAGTCAGTTAATAGAAGCCATTCCTCTGATACTCAATTCAGAAACCTGTTTTTAGTGAAAGTGAACATTTTTGGTTCAAAAAATTACCTGATTACTCTTTTAAACTGGTATTGTACTAAGATTGAGGTTTAGATATTGAAAGCAAAATGAGTGTGATCAGAGCAATTCTTTG
The DNA here is from genome assembly GCF_028551555.1 of Melozone crissalis. NCBI lineage: Eukaryota > Metazoa > Chordata > Aves > Passeriformes > Passerellidae > Melozone > Melozone crissalis. The sequence continues at coordinate 52,630,371 of NW_026535805.1, forward strand.
GACTACAAAAGGTGAAATTACTGGATTTAGGGTTTTTTCTCCTCTGTTTATGCACATTGCTGGAGCACTGATTTAATTTCAACAGACCTGAATTTTGTTCCTGAATTTTTATAACTGGTTGTCTGGGAGATATCAGAGGAATTGTTCCAGGTCTTTGTGTTTTCTGTCTGAATTGATTGCCTCCTTTGTGAAATACTTTGAAATCAGCTGGTAAACAAGCTCCACGTTACAGTATGCAAAACAAAACACAAATGAGGCTGTCTTGGATACAGAGAATATCTGCTTGCTTGCTTGTTTGACTTTGGTTTTTTCCCCTTCATTTTGCAGAAGCCAAAGAAACCTCCACCTCCAGTTAAAAGTCCTGGTATGTAGTACATGTCTGGTGTTCTGAGAAAATACTAAATTGCAGAAGCAGTGTATGACTTCAAAAGAAAATTTAGAAGTAGTTTTTTATTTCTTAGTAATGCAGCCATAGTCACACCTCAAGCTTACTTTTCATATTTTATATATTTTGGTGTTGCTGTATATTTTAAAAATTATGATGGAGCCTACTTTGGAAACATTTTAACAATGGCTCACCATTTTCTGGGCTCAAGTGAGTGTTTATAAACGGCATTACAGTCCTTGTAAAAGAGAAGACACAACTTGGCATTAGTCTTATTTTTAGTTAGTGACCAAGATAATTAAAGCTCTTTGAAAAATGTCTGTGGTTTGCATTTGCATTCAGCTTCAAGACCTGAATTGCCAGCTGGAGAGAAGAAATTCCTTTCTTTGAGGGCAGAAGAAAAAGGTAAGGACAGTTTTCTTCATAGTGACTTGGCTGCTCTGGCAATGGGTGTCTGTTCAGGAACCATCATACAGGCTCCCTTGATACCATCTGCTGAAATTGTCATGTCTGTGATGTTACAAAAATGTCTTTGGAGTGGTTAGAGGAATTGCTAAACTCTATTAAAATGTTTATTTCTTATTATTACATGACATTCTGAAGATTGGTTATTGTATTGCACAGTAACATAGTTACTATTAAATATCTGAAGGTGTAGTTCTGTGACAGTGACTGCAGTTTTGAGCAGCAGGAGTAACTTACTAGAAAGGCAAAGGTCAACTGCTGCAAAAATCAGTCTGGTCAAAAGTATTTTGAAAGAGCTACACAGAACAGATACAAGATTCCTTAGATAGATGCTACAGTCTCAGACATTGGGGATTTTTTATCCTGTTTATTCTTGCTATATTCCGTATTTTCAAGTTCCACTGAATTTGGAGACATTTACTACTTTATTCTTAAAATTTAAAGGATGCCTTTTTCCAGAGGCAAAGCTACTGTTGTCACCCAAACAGATTCTAAAAGGCTTCTTTCCATATTTGAAAAAACTTGCCAAGTGAAAATGTTTGATTGTGTTTAAAAGTGAGAAGCTTAAACAAATGTGTTGGTTGGGCCTTGCAGAAGAAATCCTGCAGCTTAACCAAATTACAAAACCACTCTGTCCTGTGAATGGAGAACTGTGGCTGACCACCATTTCTACCAGTGTGGCTCCTGATGGGTTTCTTGGCTTCCTTGGGCAGTTTTTATAACCCCCATTTTAACAAGGCATCCTCTCAGGTATTGAATATGAAAAACACTTGTTAAGTCACTTCTGTTTGTTCTGTATATGACCAAGCAGTAATTTTTATCTGTTGGAGCAGTGTCTTCAGATGTGAGTTAAGATCAACTGTATGATTCCAGAAATGCTGATCTCTTGGCTCCTTTTAAATACTTCTAAACTGAAACCAGTTTAATTTTAAACTAGTTCTGTTTGGACTAAAGTGTTAATCTTTGCATAGTTGAGCTCAACTGTTCATGGAGGAATATAGGCAAAAATATTGAGTGACACTGTCCAAAAAACATAGGAATGTGAAATCTTTTACAAAATTACAAGGTAAAGAACTCTTCTTTACTGAGCTACAGGAAATGAAGGAGGAAAAATTTGTTAAGGATTCAATTGCAGATCAGGTCATAAGAATTAGTTTTCTAGATAGCACTAGTGTTTTACTGGAAGGTATACCCATTTATCAGTGCAATTGGACTTGTGGAAAAATAGCACTGTTACTACTAGTAATTGAATCCATTAAGTATGAAATTGTTCTGTAACTAGTTCTCAGGAAAAAAATATTAATTGAGCAGCTTTAATCAGAAGCTATCAAACCATGTCATTTTTTATGCCTACTGGGAGACTAATCTGTCTTTAATTGCAATCAAATATTGATCAAAAATTAGAGTTTCTGTGAGTGCTTCTGTATTTATAGTGAAGGGCACTTAGTGGTGTCTGTCATGTAGAAATTTTTTTCCAGTGTAAATGTCTTCAGATTCCTGTTTTCTATTTCCATTACTAACCTATTCATTTTTAGCCAACATTCTTTTTCATTGAGAAGCAAAATCCAAAAAAGACATGTCATTTTGTCCAGCAGAAATGCCCAGTTTCTGTGTTCATGGTGAGCCTTGGCCTTTGGTATTAACTTACTCCACTTAGCTATAGACATTTTTTATATTCAGTTTCTGAGTTGGGAGTATTAGAAAGGAGAACTGACAGATGAGAGTTCAGGAATAGGGTTTGATGACAGCATTTTTTTCTGCCGTGTTTATGAACTCTCTTAAAAGCAAATTCTCAACTTGTGCTGAGCACAGCTTCAATAAAGCCATTGATCTGCAGTTAGTGCTGGCTGGTGTTGGCTGTTAAAACTGGCAGTGTTATGTTGGGTGGGGAGGCAGGAGTGGCTGCTGCTGCTGATGTGCTGCTTTTCACAGGGCAGGCAGCCCCACCGTGTGGCAAATCCTTCCACTGCTTCAGCATCCTGTGCTCTTAGCTCCATGCTGAGACACTGCAGGGAGATGGCAGCCAGTTTGTTTTGGCTCGTTTCTCCTCCTGGTGTTCGTGTCCCAAAGCAGGAAGCAGTTCTGCCCCTGAGCAATGCTTTTGGCAGAAGTGTCTCTAGGATCTGTTTGCTTCCCAATACTCCTGTGAAAGTACGTTGGCTTCTTCCTGTTTTGGGGTTGGAGGGTGCTCAGTGGCTGCAGGACTTGTCCAAAGGGAATCAGTCCTAGACCTGGCAGTTCAGGCACTTTGCTGGCATGGAGCTGAAGCAAATACCCAGCCCTGCTCCCAGGTCCATAGCATATATAAACAATTTACACCAGATCAATACATGGTTAAAAGCAAATTGCAGAAGGGGAGAATCAAAGCTGAAGGTCACTCTCTCCATCCCAGTTTACTGATTTACTGCCCTATAAGGGCAGTAACTGTAAAGAACTGTAACCCTTTGCTGTAACCTAACAATTATTTTTTAGAATATTCAGTACTTAGTGTATATTGAACTGTGGCATGGTTTTACAGGGAAAAGTAGAAAGTTTGGTCTGGCTAATCCAGCAGGGTAGAGTTAGGACACACGGGTTCAAACCTATTCAACTATTGCTTGTAAGGCAGCTTGAATTTTATAGTGTCCTGTATGTTGTATGCCAGCTCCTTTGGACAGGATTCAGTTAGATCATGTAGTCATTAAACAAATAAATAGTTTGTTTTTGTTTTTTTTTTTTTTTTTTTTAATTATTCATACCTAATTTCCATCTCTGTGTAGGAAGGCAGACTTGAGATAAAATAAATTCAGCTATTCAGATAAAAATTCATTTCTCTCCTCCCCCTGTCCATAGATAAATTATGCTGTTTGTATGTGTAAGAAGTCTAGTTACAACAAAATAAAAACCCCTGCCTCTTTAAAAGAAAATCAAATGAATTTGTAGAAAAGACAAAGCAGTACATAGATTTTTCGTTCTTACCTGTCATTTGCAGTGCAATAATGTGAATCCATAATTTATCACTACTGTTTCATGTCAGTAGGAAGATTTATCTTACTCGTAGATAAATTTTTGAGCTCAGGTAAGTAATTTGTGTGTTTTGATAAGGTATCATTTAAGACACTTGCATATGTATTTTTCATTTTGATCTTCAGAGAAGGCATTTCTGACAGCATGTGCTTTCTAACTGATTAGCAGTGTAAGAATTCTAGACAATGTGGAGTTTTTAAAATGTGACTTCCTTTGTCAGATGAAAAAGGAGCTTTGGATCAGAAGCCTTTGAAGCCACAAGCTCCTCAAGTACCACCCAAGAAGCCGATTCCTCCAAGCAAGACCAACAGCCTACTGAGAGCAGGGCTCCTGCACCCAAAACGTCCAGACAAACCTGGTTTGCCATCATCTGCATCCAAGTCAGTATCAATGAAACTGCAGGCACCAAATATATTCAGTTTGATTTGTTGTTTGATCTTCCCTCATGGATGAGTTGGGAAGAAATGTGTGCTTTAAGTGTGAAAAGGATGCAAGAATAAGTTTTGCCTTATACCTACCATTGTCTTAGTTCTCCAAGTCTTGATGAAGGTGAACTTAGGCTTTTCAAATCCTTTGAGACATTGAATCCATCTCAGAGTCAGCATTAGAGCATAACTGGCCATGGTGCAGATGAAATTGCTCATCTGATTGCTGCTGTAGCTACAGTAACAGGGTGGAATAAAAGAATGTGGGCATGGCCCTTGAGAATTATTACTGTGTTGAAAACAACCCTGAAAATTTGAGCTGCCTCAGTGTTCAAGGCTTGAGCACTTTGTATAGGGTAAGATAGATGGAAAGGAAGAACTGAGCATAGGTACCTCTGCTAAAGGTACTCACTGTGGTACTCATGTCTGCTCCTGGGAAAGGGAGCACTTACTACAGAACCACATTCAGATTCTCTACTCTTGAGCCTTCTCCCTTGAGTTACTGGATAAATAGATACAAATACTTCTAGATCCACTTAATTTTTTTTTCTCATGAGTTTGAAACTTCCACTAAAACTAATTTTGCATCCATGCAGTCTCCCACACATAGAATTTTCCTTTTTGTCTCCACTGCAGCAGTTGCTAGGCCCTTACCCAGAAGTGTAAATCAACAGCTGACTGGTAACTGTGCCTTTGGGATGTTGGCTTGAAAGAACCATGAGAAAGTGAGGTTGTGCTACACTTGGCCTTGTGCAAATAAAGCTGCTACATCAAAGAGCTTGCACCTTAAATAACTTTTCAGTATGGAATTATGTTATATTCACTTGGTATTTTGGAGGCTTTCCCAAGTAAAGATTATTTTTTTAAAACCACAAGTCATACTGTTTTCCAGCTTAGAAAATAATTGTTGTTCTAAAGGGATGCCCATGTGCAGTTAAATAGAGGTCTGTAGTAAGCTGTGGGCCTTGATAATTGAAACCTTTAAATCTTAGAGATATTTAAATGTCTTAAAGTGTTTAGCATTGTTTTAGGAAGATCAGGCTGCTATCTCTTTTTCTACTGCAATAAAACTTTTACAGGCTTTGGGAAGGCTTTGGGAGGTGAATTAATGAAAGGGGCACAGTTTATATATGATATGTACAGGCCAACCAGATAATCAGGCCTGGTCAGCATGGGTTTGTCATGGCAAGATCTGTAAAGGAAAATGTTTCCTATTATTTTTTATTTATTTTGGTGGAGGTTGCACTACTTTGGATTTTTTTCATTGTTGTTCTTGGGATTTTTGTTGTCTGTGAAAGATGTGAGCAGATATGGAAGGAATGCATAGTAGAACAAAAGCTGCAAGGTGACTTTTTCCATAGCCAGCAAGAAATACCTTGTTCTTGTCAGCCCTTTTTCCTGTACAGGAAATTTTCTTTCATGTCAAGGGGTCAGTTTCTGAATTATTTCAAGAGGTATTAGGGAAAATATTATTTAGCTCACCTGTTGTTTGAAGTGTAATATTTTGAACTGAAATGCCAAAGTGTGTCCTAAAAGTTCTGGATTATTTTCACATGGATTTTGTGCACATCTAGCAACTCTGCAAGAGATGGAGCAGAAAAATTGGTTTTCATAGGAGTAGAATTGATCTCAAGAAGCCTTGATTTTAAAACAAGGATTTAGAAAGTGATAAAATCTACCATAATTTTTCAGTTTGCTTCTAATTCTTGATATTTTTCCCTTTTAAACTATTTCATCTCTTGACTAGGCAGGTTTTGTTTTGTTTTTTTCCTTACCACAGAACTAATGGAGAAGTTGTTACTCTTCGACCGAAATCTGAAGTTGAGCCAGTAGCAAAACCAAAGTTAGACTCTGAACCATTGCCACTCAGACCAAAATCAGTAGAGGTAGATTCACTTGTGGTAAAGAGCTCTAAAGAATCAGGTAAGAAAAGAAATACTCTTTTGTGCCTTTCTGTTTGGATTGCTGTGTTTTACAGGGCTGGAATAAGCTTTTTGAGTGATTTACTCAAAGTGCCACTGAGTTCATTTATGCCTGTGTATTTTTTTAGAAGTGCTGGAGGCAGCTGAAGGTAAGAGTCAGGAGGGGATGAGCAGATGTCAGCAGGGTATTTGCAGGTAGCTGCTGAGCTCTGGGTTGGAACAGTGGGTAGGAAGGGAGACAGAGATAATGGTTTGTCCTTCTAATTTGAAAGCTTGCTTTTTTTGCTGCCACTTTCATCTTGAGTTTTTATGAAGTTGTTTTCTTAATGGCTGGTTCAGTTTGTTCTGGTTTTGCAAGTCAGATAACTGCTTTTCTAGCTAACTTCAGAATTCTTGGTAATGCCATTACCTTTGGCTTCCTGTGATTTAGTTCAGAGCTATTCTAGATTTTGACTTTATCATACCTTAAATTGGGACCTTAAAAAAGCATGGAGCATTGTACATTTGAATACATGCTTATGGCTTTGCGTAAAGCACCTTGAGTAAAACCCTTGATAGTGGTTAAAGAACCCACATTTAATGATCAGAACCTCTGAACTACTGTATTGATACCATTAGCCCTAGACTGACAGTGCAACTGATACCAGACCTCTGTGTGTCACTTAGGCAGACATCAGCTGCTGTGGGCATATTTTTCTAAACTCTTAAAATATTTATATTTTAATGATTTAACCACTTCAGAAAAAGCTGTAGTGAATTATACTTGCAGTGTCCATCTTGCTATCTCAAATGCAACTTTTTGTCTCAGAAAAGATTTCAGTAATAACAAATTTTTAAATAGTATAAATATATTTATTTTTAAGGCAAATTACAATATTCTAGTTGTAGAATAGTTGGTCCAAAGTATAATAAATTCATCTGGAAGATAAAAATAATGTGTTGAAAGAACTGAAGCAGTTAAGGAATGGAAAAGAATACTCCCGACTTTTTTTTCATTGAGCATGTTAAAATATGCTTTTTAAGTGTAAATGCTTTATATGAGGAAAGGTTAATTCATGTATGTCTCTAATACAGAAGTTATGCTACTCAGGTTAGATTGTAGAAAAAATTCTTTAATATGGGGATGGTAAGGTCTGGCACAGGTTGCCCAGAGAAGTTGTGGTTGCCCCAGCGCTGGAAGAATCCAAGGTCAGGTTGGATGGGGCTAGGAGCAGCCTGGAATAGTGGAAGGTGAAGATCTTGAAGTTCCCTTCCAACCCAAGCCTTTCTATGATTATCAGCTTTCTAATTAGTGTAATAAATTCTATGATTATCTCTAGGGTTGTGTTTGATGTATTACTGTATAGTATAGTATCATTTAAACTCAGGAAAAACTCCCCATGAAAACAGCTGGAATATAGTTTTTTTTTCCTTTACATTCAGTTACCTTGAAATCTTTAATAACCAGAATGGCAACGTAATAACTGTGTTGTCAGGTGTTCATGTATATACTGCAACTCAGAATATTCTGTGATAGAAAAAGAATAATTTTACACAGATTGATTAAAAAAAAAGAATTTTTTTTTTCTAACATAAGTTTTTACAGGCTTCTGGAGAAATTAAAGATTTTAATACCTAGGCAGGGCCCAGGGGTACACAATGTTCAGTTCAGTTGTGTTTGGTGCACAGCAAGCAGAGGAGGCTGAGGCAGCACTGATCAAGGAGCTGCAGTTGAAGGAAAGTTTCAGAAATCCTCTGTTTTGTCCAACTGACATTCCTTAAAACAGTCTGCATAAGTCAGTCCTACTGCTCTTGTGAAAAGGGACTGATCCAAACTCCTGCCAGTAAAATGTAATGAATCTCATGCTCTAATTCTCTACATACAGTGCTGCTAAAGGCATAATACCCTGTGCAGCCCAGTCTATATTAAAAAAAAAAATGTTGGGTCCTTATATAACTTCTAAGACTGTTTAACCTTACAATAACTAGAATAGGTATTAATAAAAGATGAGGGAAAATGGATGATTGGGGCTGGCAACTGCTTTACCAAAGTTATTTCTTCCTCTCCTCTTCAGATTATGATCATGGGGTAGGTAAATTGATGAATTTTTAGGATTTTTTTTTTTTTTTGAAATATGGGTCCTGTTTGTTGCAACATAGTTTGACCATGAAGTGAAGTTTAGTTTAGAGCCATTTTCAGTTCAGCGTAAGAAGCTGTAAATATTCTGTTATGAAAGAACCAACCCACCCCATGCCAAAATTTTCACCAGCCGTTAGATGAGGACAAATAATCAGAACCGTTTAGAAACATTGATCACATTGAAATAACTCCTCTTGAAGTTTTAATTGAAAAATTGCATAAATGTTTCTCTGTTTGATTAGAATCAAGTACTGTAAAAGACTAAAGCTGTAATGCTGGCATGCTGAACATGTAAAGCAATTCTGTTTCTTCTACAAATGTTTCTTTTTCCTGCTTTGTGAAATAATTTTTTTGTTCAGAATCTTTTTCTAGACATTCCTCTCCTTGACTTTTCTTTCCAGATTTTGTTTCCTATCCTGTTTGCCATGTTTCCCTTCTTACGTGTCAGGAAATTACCCTACCCTTCTCCATTTTGGTAAGATAACAATCTCTAAGGAAATCCGAATGCTTTATTCCATACACATCCTCTTCCTAACATCGTGAACGTGGGTTTCAGTTGCAATTATTGGTACTAAAATTTTGGGGTTTCTATTAAAAATGCACTTTTTTTTTGTTTGAATGCCTGTTTTCCTTAGCTGTTAAAGAAGTTACTTTAAGTAGGCTTTTTCTTTAGGAACTGGTGGGGACTAAAAGTAAAATAATATAGTTGAGCTGCTGATAAACCAAACTTTGTGTTTGTTTGTAGTGAAATATGATCAGTACCTTTAGTACATCTGGTGTATGTAGGTTGAATGGCTTTATCATTCTGTACACACAAAGAACACAGTTGTGAAGCTTCTGGGCACTTAAATATTTTATAGCTTATAGCTGTGCCCTGAATTTCTGGGGGGAAATCTCAGCAAGATGAGTAATATGAGAAAGGATGGCATCTTTTTACTCCACAGATTAATGTGAGTTCTTATTTTCTAAAATATTGGATGCATTTCACTTGTATCATGGGTATTTAAACCCCAGCCATGTGAGATGGTGGAACCATGATTTCTTCAGCCACCTTTCAGCTTTGCTTCTTTTTGTGAAGGCTTTTTAAGACAAGCTGCTATGAATACACTTGAAACATTCACAAATCTTAACAAAGCCTCTCATTATTTGTGCCTATTAAAGCTCCTAACAGCTCTGTGGTAGATCTGTGGTAAGCTTGTAGAAGAAACATTTCTAATAGTCCATGCTATGTAACTTTAGGCTTAGTTCATCTTCTTAGAAAGGTGCTCTTGCTCAGTCAGAAACTCCTTTTTTTGACCCAGATTATCACCAGATGTGTGGTATTGCTCTTTTGGCACTATGATGGGATTTCCTTTAACAATTGCTGACAGGCTGGCTGTAAGAGTCCTATTTGATAAATCATTTTATTGATTGACATGGGTGTAGACTGTGAACTTTCAATGGATTTCATCAGTAAACCCCCTAAGCCCACAGTAAAACCAATCAGCCTACCACCACCACCACCAAAAAGCCCAAGCCCCAATCTCCACCAACCTGTGTTTTAATTTCTTCCCTATACCAAAGCAATAAATTGGAAAAGTAAAAACAAAAATTCAAGTAGAGGCAGAATTCCCTCTGACTGGAATCTCCTGGCAAAATCTTAGCGTTGAACAATTCTCTCAGGTGTAACAAATTCCTTTAGAAGATGTTAGAAATGTGGAAAAAGTCCTTGGCTTTTGTATCATCCCACTATCTATATTTAAATAGTACACAGTTCAGGACTCTAGCAGTCTTCAAGCCTTGTCAAATAATGTGATTTTTTTTTCAAACTTACGTTTAATATGCCTGATGTTTACTGTTCATGGGACAGGACTGGCATTACAATCATAATAGCAACTAAATTTATAATTCTTGCTTAAATTTCTTGCAAAATGATTTGTCATTTCTGTAGAATGACAAAAGAAGGATCATTTAAAGTCAGAAATTAGTGAGATGAGGGGAAAAAGACATAAAAGTTTTTCTTGTTACCTTTTTAATGATAACTACCTAACATAAATCCTAATTTGCCCTTTGGCAGCCTGGTCTAGGGGAAGGTGTCCCTGCCCATGGCAGGGGCTCGAACCAGGGGGATCTTTAAGGTCCCTTCCAGCCCAAACCCCTTTGTGATTCTGACAGCTTTGTACTCTGGGATTACTGAGAATTGATTAAAGACCATGCAATGACTCCGTGGTCACTGTTGCTTGCAGTGTATTAAAGGAAATATTTTATTGGCACAGACTGGAACAGAAGTCCCTTTTCATTTATTTCTCCCTCATCCTCTTTTCCGTCAGCTGCTTGCCATTCATCACTCTTCTGTTTCTTCTTTCTTTTTTTTTCTCCCCTGCTTGTTTCACTGCAGGTGTGATTGCATGCTTACACAAGACTTTCTTGACATTCTCTTGAATAGAAGTAAAAAGCAGCAAAACTGATTGATAACCATGCTATAAAGGAATGGGTGATGAAGTAGGTCTGGTCAGGGCTGTCCAAAGGAGCTGAATGTTCTAAGGCCTTCAAGGATATTAATGCAGAGAACACATTAAAATCAATTAAAACATTCAGTGGAAAACTTAGTACCTACTTAGTACCTAAAGGTAGAAAATAACTTTGACAACGTGCGAGTAAAATTTGGGTTAATCAGATGATTTTAAGACATCCAGACACTGAAGGAGTATGAATGGTCTGTCTCAGTGTACCCAAGGCTTTTTTCTTATTTGACCTTTAATGGGAATGCAGGAAAAGACATATCATAGGTTCTATTTGCTAAATCATAATGTCAAGTAAGAATCAGAGGTCATGAAAAAAATCAAACCCAAAGTCTTGAATGTTGTTTATGGTGCCTGTAGTAAATACTGTGTGGTATTTAAGTTACCCTATAGACTTTAGTCTGTAAACTAAGTCATGTATTTGGGTTGTAAATGATACATAATAACTGTAATCTTATGTCAATGCTTAAATAAAAACCACCACTCAATCTCAAAAAACATCTGTTGCCACGTAAGTATATTTATTTTTGTGGAGAAAAGGCCAAGTCCTGTTGTTACTTAAGTGAAATACCTATGTTACTAAGACTAGTCGTGGTCAGTTCTTCTATTATCAACTTTTTTCCTGAAGTTGCCTGTTCCCAGAGGATGTAAAGCATTTCTGCTGATCTGACAGAGTTTTCCTAGAGGTGTGAGCATAAAAAGCCTAATGAGCAAAGAGATCTGTGTGGTTGAATAAAGTACAAGAGAGGTGTTTTGAAGTGTTTTATTAAAGTCTTTATGAAGTTGTGTATTATCTTTAGCTACTGAACATGAAAAAAACTACCCTGCACAGACGTAGGTGCAGTTAATGTCTTGTTAACTTTCCCCAATGTGTGGAGTACACCAGTATGTAATTTACCATTTTGCTTTTATTTTTGTCTTAGTCACTAAACTTGCATTTTCATGCTTTTCATGTGATAAGAAGTCAAGTTCAGTGACAAGAAAATATACTCTCAAGTAGTTGAATATGGCAGTTCTTAGAAAAAGTAATAAGCATATTTTCTGCAGATGCTGCCATGTTGCTAGAGCATTTCTTCTGTTCACACAGATTAACTTGAATTTAAGTCCTAGTTGAATTAACTCTTATCTTTTTTCAAGGGAGAAAATAGAGTTTTCCAGATATGTCAAAGTCATGCAGTTGTTTCAGATACCTCATGTGTTGTATATGCTGAAAATCCTCAAAACAACAAGAATTCTGATAATTTTTTTTGGTGTTTTAAGTAAACAAAAAAGTGATAAAAAGAACACAGCAAAACTTTCTGGTCTTGATGGTGGTCTCTGTTTTCCTCTTTTTGTAGATCTGTTAAGCTTTGATGATGTCATAGCTACCTCAGATAATCTGTCACACCCGACTGCGAACCGGCCCAAGATGCCTGGTAGGAGGCTGCCTTCCCGTTTCAATAGCAGTAGTCCTGTGAGTATTTTGGGGGTGTTCTCCTAGTAGGGAACTAAAAACTGGCTTCCCAGGAAACAGGACTACATTGGGGAACAGTCTTTTGAGCCATTTACCTGAAGGGCAAAATGCTGCAGGGGTTCAGTTCCTGTAGGTTTTGTGTGCAGGGAGATCCATTCCCAGAAGGGAAGTGAATGTAAGAGAAACAACTGGAACTGTGTTGCAGCTGAAGGAGTGTTATTGTTCCATGGGGTTTTGCTGCAGGAAATGCTCAGCTCTTCTGGCCTCACTGATGGTGCAATAGGTGTACATACGCACAGCTCTGAAACTATCTGTAGTGACTTTGACAATTGGCCACTATAAATTTGTAATTTAATGCTGCTGTAACGTGAGGGTTGTGATCTTAGTGGTGATGTGAGGTTGGCAGATAATGAGAAGCAGGTGGTGCAGAGTCCTTGAAATCAGTTTTTCTCACTGGATATGTTGCATAGTTATGCCAGTTACCATCTATAGTTACTGCCCATTTGTGTTTTGTGGAAGCACCTACAGGCTCCCAGAAGTGTCACAGACTTAAGGATTGCAAATATGCTTGAAAATCCTGCCCAAGATTCCTGTGTTTAAGTTCAGCTCATTGTGGGGAAGGAAAGTTCTGACTGTCAGGGATAGAAAAGTTTGATAGTGTAGCAATTTAACTTTTGTTACTTGGTTTTCCCCTTTACTATTTCATTTTTAGAAACACATGAAAGTCTATTTTTTTTAATTTACTTTTAATCTTTGTTGTTTTTAATTCTGAAAACTTTTTCATTCCTTATGAATGGTTTACCAGGCAAGTTACAATGTGGGTCCAGAAAAAATTTTGAAGGTGCAGAAAGAAGAAGAAAGTGCCAAACCAAAGCCAGTTGAAACAAAGAAGGTATGATGCTACCAAGGAGCCCGAGGAGTACCAGGCAGCTTGGTGTTCTGTTCATCCTGTTTGCATTTCCAGTACAGGTTCATGAAACCATCTGAATGCCAGTGCTTGTAGTTGAGTGCAAGTGAGCTCAGTCATTTAGTATAAAGTTCATAGTAAGAAATTTAGTATTGAAGTTCATTTATACTTACAAAGTGCATGAGTTCTGGTGAGAGCTGCTGTATCAGGTGGTATTTCCCAAATAAGTTCCATATCTGCTCTGCCTTCAGTCTCCTGACAGACAGAATAACTGAGCAGATCAGCAGAGTGCACAAAAGTTGGTGTGTAATGATCCAGTGGAATCCATTAAATCACTTTTTTTTAAAGTGAAGAGGACTGAAGTGTAAGTACTTTCTTTAGTGACTACAGGACTCTCAGGTAAATCCTTAATTAAGAGCTGTATTGAGTAACTATCTCATATACTCCAGTAATCCATTCAAACTGGACTTTTTTTTTTACCTTTTAGGTAGAAAATTAAGGGAATTTATGCACATTTACCTCCCATCCTGGTACAACCTGTAGGCATTCAGTTTATAAAGATTTCACTTCTTACCTTTCTGCCAATTTATTTTTTAGCCATCTGCATTCAGCCCACTGATTCCACCTTCATCTCAGAGACCAAGCTCTGTCATACTCGACTTTTTACCTGGAGACCTCCAACTGAAAGGAGAAACACATGAGGAAAAAACTTCTGTGGAAGAGCTCAGGACTCAGATTAATGAATTAATGGGTTTAGTAGATGCCCTGAAGAAAGAGCATGGGTAAATATTTCCTTTGTCAGTCTGCAAGGGGTTATATAGACATCTTATAAATGTCTTCAATGCCAGACTTTAAAATGAGAGCTATTTTATGCTAATAACATATTAATACATAAATTCAGGTCTTTTCTATTTAAATTAATCTTACTAAATGTCCTGAATACATGCAAATTTGATGTCTGAGTATTTTTGGAATTTGTACATATTTTTTCCTTCCTACTTGGCACTCCTGCATCCATTACATCTTTTTGAAAGTATTTATTGAACAGTTTGTGCTTTCTTTGTAAGGAAAAGTAGTTAATTTTCTGTAGTAATGACATAAATACATGGTGCAGGCCTTGTGTAACACTGTGCACAAGTACTTGCAGTATTGACATGACTTATATTTTAATTTATTCTCTGTGTAGAAGTAGCCATGTTATTTTAGGTTATTTTAGCTTGAATTAAACTTTAAATATTAAATAACAGCACAAACATTTAAGTAGCCTCTTAAAATTGGGATTAAGAATTTGGGATAGGTGAATAGCAGTAGGTAAGAAGTGTTGAGTGATGGCGGAAATTTGTGGTCCAACAGATGTGAGTAGGAATTCACTGGTGGGCATGTGCCTTGTTTTGTGAATCCCATTTGTAAAATGCAAACAAGGCCTCTGCATCCTGTCCTCAGTAATGTGAAGTTTCTTTTTCCCCCTTCTCAATTCTGTTTCTATCTCAACTACTTTTAGGAGAGAACTGGAAAAACTAAAGAAGGATTTGGAAGAAGAGAAGCTGTTGCGAAGCAATCTGGAGGTAATGTTACCACTCTGGGAGGGCATGGGGAGTTCAGGGCTGTGTAGACTTTGTTCTGGGATTTGATGCCACAGGAAAGTCTTGACAAACCTGCTCAGTCTCTTTTTGTTTTGCTGTTTTATTTTGTGATTGAATGAATGCCTCATGAGGCATTTGGATGTATAGAGAAGATCCAAGTTCAGCTTTCTTTTTCTGGAATATTATTTGTAACAATCAGTGTAGGGGTTGGGGTGGCCGTTCCGTTTAGTGCTGTTGGGTTCTGCTCTTTTCTAGAAATATGTCCAACTGGACAACTTCCAGGAGACACAGTTAATACTTTGCATTTATAAGATTGAAAGACCTATTTAATTTAAGAAATCAAAAGAAAAACAAAAGTCAACTTCTCTGAATTTTGATTAATTGTTTAAATATTAAGTATGGATGATTTGCCAAAAGAACAGAATGCATCTGAAAAAATTCCTGATGAATGAATGCCAATCCTCAATTTACTGATGAAGAGCACTACCTACAGTGCAATATGATGCCATTAGGTAGTTAATAGGATGAGCTCATTCTAGGAAATTAGTTCAGTGTGGTACTGAAAAGGGGCATTTTACTTGTGAAATGGTACATCTTGCTGGCTACAAAGCTACTTGAAACACATGAGAGAAACTTCTGGTGAGTCTCTCTCTAATGCGACTCTAAAGCAATCAGTGAAGGTGCCTTAAATACGCAGTAGAGATGAAGAGGATGTAACTCCAGGTGTCCTCTAAGTCCATGTCAAGAAATACAAATTAATCCTGGCAGTGTTCTGCATGAAAGGCTGTTCTAGGAAGCTGCTCTCAGGTGATGGTGCAGCATTACATGGGGACCTGTCAGGTGATTGCATAACCCAGCTTTGACTTATTTTTTCAGAGAGAGTTTATCCAGATAAACTGATTAATCAATAAGATTTTTTTTTAATTTTAAAAATATTATACCTGTACTGTAGTCAAATTTTAAATTATTTTAAATTCCTGTTCTTTTAGCAATATAGTGGTACAAAATCAGCTTTAAATACTGTACTGTTAAATGCTTCTATGGTGTAATACCTAAGTGTCTTTGAAATGTAAAGCTTATAATTTTGGTGGGAGCTCTGAAGATTTTATAGCTACTTTAATAATGACTTCGTTTTCAAAATGTTTGTTTTTTCAGCTTGAAATAGAAAAATTGAAGAAAGCAGTGATGTCTACATGAGACAGCTATGGACTCAATGTTTTTAACTCGCCAGGAATTCAAAGCTGAACACAAGGAGAACTGACTCTTATTTCATTATAATGGATGCTCTGGTGTTCTACAGTCTTAAAGAAAAAATATAATAAAAAAAAAGGAATATAGTCTTATATTCAGAGAGATAAGAAAACAAAAAAGAATAATGGTGTAATTTTTTTGCCAATATAAAAGAGGCCTTATTTCTTACTGTGCTGGAATTGCAGACCTTATTTTTTTGGTTTGCTTGAAAATACTACTGAATCTGTATAGAGAGGAGAGGGAATTCTTAATAGATTTTTATTGAATACCTGTAGCTTAATTTTTAAAGAGATCTATACTATAAATAGGGTGATCTGTCTTTGCAACTAATCTGTAAAATAGTCTGTTGGAAGGGATGGAATGACTGTGTTGTAATTGTAGTCACTGCTTTTGCCCTACATGCAAAAGGGAATATATAATATTTGTATAATTTTGGCAGTCTTACCCAGGGTTATGCTGTTGTGCCTGTCTGCAGTGAGAATACTCAACCTTTGAACAGCATAGTATGAATAATGAGATAGGAATTTGTTAGTGCAATGAAGCAAGTGAAACTCCTATGCATTGTAGAAAGATTGAATGATCTAATTCCAGTAGCTCAGCAGAACGGTTTGTCACTTGCACTATTGGATTAAAAAGGGATTTAGGACTTAATTGTGAAATCATGACAAAATTAACTGTTAAACCACAAAATGCAAGGAATACAGAAACAGCGAGAGTCCAGCTTCAACTCAACCTGTTGTGCCTAAAATATTACAGTGTAGAGCATGAAAGAGTAAACCTTAAGTCACAGCATCTATACTTCTGTGTTTCTGAAGTCATCAGTCTTTCTAGTGGTTCAAGTATGCATCTTGATTTGTTTTTACAGTAGTCAGGTTTTGTTTATAATATATCTCCAAATAAATCCCTTTGGAACTTTGATACTCTCAAAAGCTCTCAATATTTATATATTTATGCCATAAACTTTCTCAGTATATTGCGTACCTCTAAACTTAGTAACATCTTTGTATTTTAATAAGTGATTGGAACAATTGCTTTGATATCATTGTGCTGGTGTCCAAGATGGTGTCTTTACTTCATGGAATAGAGGTTGAGATTTTGTGGATTACCATTATCTTTAACCCCTGGGCTCAAAACTTGCACCAGAATAATACACAAATATGCAAAGTGATTGGAGACAATGGTATTTATTGCCGTGTTTGTCTGATTAAAGAATTAAAAATATACAGCTTTAGAAAGCCAGTCAAATTCATTAGTTCTGTTAATCAGCTCATCTCCTTTAGGTCTGCTATAATTTAAAAGACAAAAACATGCCTCATAGTTTGGCAGCTTCAGCAATAAAAGAAAGTAATTCAGCTTCTCTTCATGGGAGTAGTCATAAATATAGTAATTATTCAGTATGTCACTGTTCAAGTGACATGGAAGTGTTACTTCTTGAGAGTAATCCCACACTATGGGATTCTTCCACAGTCGTAAAATCCAAATATCAAAAGGTTAATTGGGGAATGTTTGTCCATTACTGATTCAAATAGTTAATGAAATCTCATTGAAACCTGATCAATACACTATGCAGGTATGGAGTAATATTTGCTAGTCAAATTGGTAGTAAGCTGATTCACTCTCAATGCTTTTAACCTTGAATTGCTCAAGTGCATCACAAATGAGTTGTGAGGAATCATGTGCTGTCATCAGACACTAAACTCTTGCCTGGAATTCATGCCTGTAGAGCAGGTGATGGAAAACAAGAATTGAGCCTAATGGAGGACCCAGTTTTGTTATACAAGCTCTTCACTGTGATTGGAGCATGAAACAAATTGGAAGGGGTTGCTCTGCAGAAATTGTGCCTGTGTGTGAGCTTGCAGAGGATGAACAGAACAAGACAATCAGCTAAAGCCACAAATGAGAGGTGTTTGTTATATAATGGCCTTTGTTTGCTATAGCAATAAATGACCCAAGTGCAATGACTTGATTTAATAAACCTTCCTTTAAAAGTCGCTGCTATGAGTATTTGTAGCCATAAGGAAGTTGCCCTGATGTGTGTCTGTCTTGTCTTCAGCTAGTGTTACATACTGGAGTGGAGGGGGAGAGGGTAATGGTTTTGAGACATTCCACAGTACAAGTTCCTAAGAGCAGTGCGCTTCACTGACTTGTCTACTGGTGCTGTAAAATGATGCATGCTATCCAACTCAGCAAATAAAATGAGTATAAAAACCTCATCAGGCATCTGCTCAATTCTGTTCAGGATTGTTTTGTATGCCCTTAAATTCTTTCCATGGAGGAGTGTAGGGGGTGGAAGCAAAGTATTTATAACAGATCCCTTTCAAGTTTTCAGATTTCCATTACCTCACTGGGATGCTCTGGCTTCTGATTATCAGGGTGGCTTAGGATCCTCACAGTTGGAAAGCTCTGTTTTCCTTTGCAAATGTAACTGGGCATTTTTAACTTTTCAGGATCTATTGATTCTCCCCATTTTTCCCTCTTGGCCAGTATTGAGCTGACCTTACTGTGCATCTTCAGAGGCTTTATTTAAGATCCCTATTACCAGTCAGTAACATGGATAAATGCATGTTTGAATCCCTACTTAAGTATATAGTGAAGAATTGAAAACTGAGGGTATGGCATGTTTAATAGGGATATGGAAGAGGGAAAAGACGCATAAAGAATGAAACAGCAGAAGGGCATTTTTAAACTGCCAGGTTTTCATTTAATCTTAAGATTTTCTAAAAACCTTTTGGTAGTACAGAAGGTATAGTTTTAAAAAGCAAAATTACAGGTGTACTTACTTGATTTTCTTCCACAAAGATGATTTTTTTTCATTAGTATTCATGGAAGTGAATTTCTGATGGAAACCTGTGATTATTGCAAGGTTTGAATTGTATAGCAAAGTATCTGTTGAACTTTTAAATACATACCCTGTATTCATTAAGATAGCACAAGTCTGTTGTTACCTCTTTCCAAAGGAAATGGTAAACCCAGGTTCACACAGCTGCCTTTTGGCTGCTCTAAAAGTTACCTGAGATGTTTCTGATCTCTGAGAAAGCAGCTGATGAGCACAGCTGGTTGCAGATCTTGGGTAATTGGATTTTGCAAGAGCTGAGAAGACAAACCCCTCCCTGCATGTGCCTGAGGAATGCAAACAACCCCAACCAGCTTGTAAAGCATCAGACTGATGCTGCTGGGGTCAGGGTTTGGAGTGCCTCTTTGCTGGGAGTCATGGTTTCAGTCTCTTTCCAGGCCCCCTGGGAGCCCAGGTTGACCCAGCTTCCTTCTGGGAGAAGTGTGTGGGTGTCTGAGGGCTGCAGGATGCTGAGCTTTGTGTCCTTCAGAGAAGCCTTGATGTTGAGGAGGTGTTGAGAATCAAGGGCCATTCAGTTTTGCCATCACAGTAAAGGTGCAGGGAGTGTGTAGAAGCACAGTTCCAAGACATGGGCAAGAAGCCTTCTGAAACCTCTCCATACCTTGACATGATTTGGTTTTTAGCCTTTCTTACTTTAAAGTATTTTTCTAATTGATCTCTGTATTGTATCAAGTACAAGTAATTTCGCCTTCCCAGGTGGGTTCTGTTGGCTGTGCTTCATTGTGCCTGGCTAAATTCCTACTGGATCCTGATGTGAGGCTGGCTGTATCAAAGCAGAACAGTAAATAATACCTGTCTTTAGGTTAAAACTGGAGACATGCCTGTGACTGAGGGTGGCTGGAGTTGTGACAGCAGACAAAATGACAGGAAACCCCATAAGCTCCTGATGAACACATTGCAGGAATGTAGGAAAAAAAATCAGTGACCAGAGATCTTCCAAATCAGTTCTGTTTGAAGGAGTGTTAGGAACTGCTCTTCTGTAGTGATAAACTACTTGCTGTACATTTCTGACTATTGGAAATCTGGCTCTTGGAGGTGAGGTGATATTTCAAGAGCCAGCAGTGACCATGGCACAAGGTTCAGCTGATAACTGTCACCCTTTATGATGGGATAGCCCTGAAAAAAAGGTTATTATTTGCCCATTGAGGTTTTTAGCTGCACCAGGTGCTGTCAGTACTGTGCTCTTGCATTTATGAATGATAATACATTAACTTGACCAGATTTTGATCATTAGTGTTTTGAAGTCTTTAAGAGATTGTTGTTCAGGGAAGTTGTAGATGTCCCATCCCTGGAGCTGTTCATGAACAGGTTGGAGGGGGCTGGAACTGGGAGAGTGGAGGGTGTTCCTGTCCATGGCAGGGGGTTGGAACTGGATGGTCTTTAAGGTCCCTTCCAACCCAAACCATTCCTTGAATCTATGAAATACAGGAGAGCAGAGCTGCCTCCTGCACCCAGAGGAAAGGCACCAACCCCACAGGTGTGACTCATCCCTGTGGACTCCTGGCAGAGGTGGCAATCTGGCAGATTTGTAAGGTGTTTTGTCATTTTGCAGTGCAATACCTTCATCTGCAGGTTCCTCAGCCTTAATCCAGTCAGGCAAGAAAAGAAGCAGCTGCTGCCCAACATTATTTCTTCATGGGAAAACTCCAAATGAGTCGGAGCACCCAGGCAGGGCTGGGTGAGACTGGGGCAGGATGGCAGCAGATGAGTGGTTAGAGAGTCACGTCTGAGACCTTGGGGATCCCTGGCTGGGTTAACTTGGCTCACAGTATTCCCCAGACTTCTGAAAACAGTGAGTATTTCCACAGAAAATAAGAGCTGCTCATTAGAGCTGCTGGAGAATTACCAGTGGTCTGTGAAATTGGCTCATTCATAATCTAAAATGCATTTAATTGCTAAGGCTGTCTTTGCACTTCTTTCCTTAGTTTTATGTTGTCTTTATATCTGTGAAAATAACTAGATATTTTAATTAACCTCTGGTGTTTTTTTTTTTTCTTGTAGTTTTGTAAGTGGTCTCTAATCAGTGTTATCATTTTTAAGAAAATTTGGTTTTCTTATGGCTACATATAAAGATTACTATCCTCTTAGAACTTGCTTCACTTAAAGCTACACTTTCCAAATATGTTTCCTTTGAAAATACAACTGACAGTGTTCTGAAGAATTAAGAGCTTTACTTTTTATTCTTGGATGACCATGTGAACACTAAAGCCTCCTGCTGCAGCATTAACTTGCTTGATAGCAATGGCAGGTTATCATGTTATGGTGGTTTATTGAGTTTTAAGCAAGCCATGTGGCCATTCAAGCCCTAAAACCAATAGATTAGGTTCTGTAATAACAGGTTTAATAATTCTGATAAATGTTGAAGTTACGAGTTTGTAGTGTTTGGAAAAATATATTTCTCTAGCAAATTATTGCAAAGTCAGTATAAATCTTAATTTTATAAAAAGTGTGCTTGTAATTTTTTTGTGCAGGACACCTTTCCCTGTAAATTTAGCTGTAGTTTGTTTTCTGGAGCAGTGGACAGGGGAGAGAGGTGACTCCAGATGATGAAGGACCTTTTGGATGGAGACTTTGGGTCCAGCACTGGGCAGGGTGTAACTCCCACAGTTGTCATTGTTTGGACAGATCCCTCTGTTTGTGTCCATGTGGGGCCAGACTGCTGTGCAGTGCATCCTGCCAGTAATTAAAATCTGCATCAATATGTTTGGGGTAGAGGAAAGGAAGATAGTTCTATAGACTTTTACAAGATACTTCAATTTTACACCAACAGGGGTCAGAGTAAGGGATTTGAACATAAGGCTGTGGGCATTAACCAACATAGGGATTACTTTTTAAATCCATGATTGGTTTTGGGGGTTTTTTTGCTGTTTTAAGAGACTCTTTGCTCTCTTGTAGCCACTGCCCATCCAGTCTCTCCTTGCTCTTTCCCTTCTGTGGAGGGCTTTGGAATGAACTGGAGAAGGAGGATTTCTGGTGACAATCTCCTGAGCTGGGTGTGGAAGTGTCCCCTTACTAGAAAGTCCTTTTCACATGGGAGGGTATTGATACCTCAGCTGCTCATGTACCTGTGTCCTGGTACATGGTTGGAGCAGAAACCTCTGGAACAGAGGAGTATCATGCTTACAGCTTCTTACAAAGGCAGGGATTATTGGCAGTAGATAGTTTATGATAAGAGACAAATCATCGTCTCTGTTTGTGCTTTCATGTGGCCCAGTGCCACTATTCCCATGTTTTTCCCTAAAGTAACAGTGAGTTGCTGCTGTCTTGCTTGTTTTGCCCTGAGTTTCTCCAGCTGCACAGTGGTTGCCTTGGCAGGCTGCTGCAGTGCTGGGACTGGGTGGTTTCCAGGATGAGTCAAACAATGCAGCCGAGCGAGCTCCGTGTTCCACTGCTGGCAGGGGCCGGTGTCTCGGTGAGCCCGGCATTCTTGGAGATGTCCCAGATTTCTGCCTCACTCAGAGGTAACAGCCCTAGGTGGGGTTCCACCCGTGATTAAATACAAAATGAATGTGAATTAATTAGTGGTGAGGCACGATGGGCTCAAGGATTCCGAGCCGTGAAATGGAATTGGCAATAAGCATTTAATGACTGCAGAAATCAGAAAGGAATTCAGTGCAGCCTTTCACCCCAAACCTGTAGGTGTTTCCCAGCCACCTCCCCTTCTTTGGCAATATTGATCCCAATATTCTGCTTTGTTTTGCCTGATCCATTTTATTTCCTCAGAAGAGCTGGTGGCTGCTAGTTTTTAACCCAGAAAATGCTTTTCATATTAACAGCTGAATTCAGAGGCTGGCATGAGATTCTCCTTAAGTGCTACCTAAGAAATTCAGTGCATTAGTTGAACTCTCTTATGGTAATTTCATAATTAGGTCATAAACCCTAAAAATCTGAAATCATAACATGGTGGACAAACATCAGAGATGAAAGGGGCAGCCAGTTGTGTGCCTGGGCCTTTGATGCTGTCAGGTGGGAGAGCCTGGAGCCTCTGGATGGGAAAACACATCTCTGCTCTCCCAGTGCAGGACCCCTTCTGCTTCTGATCAGCATCATCTGTGCTGATCAGTATGTGTCATGGGGAAAATTGAGGGGCTCCTCTCAAGGCATGGTAATTTGATGAGGTTTTTCATGTTGCCTTCTCTTGAGATCAAGCTGTCATCCTGTTTTGTCCCAGTTCTTGCTTTAGTGGTTTAGCTTACTAACTTCTATGTATTTTATTTTTGATTATTTTTTAAATTAAATTTTTCTACTTTTCCTTGTGGTGATAGAAGATCAGTGTCTCAGTTCTTCTGAGCCCACAGCAGCTGTTGTTTTTGCCTTGGACATGTCTAGCATCTAATAATGAGATTTGATGTATCATGTTGTTTTTCCTTCATTCCCTTTGCTGGGTTATTTTTCTCTAACAAATATTCTTGTAACAAGTTGCATCCCAGGATGTTTAGCTTTTATTAAGGACTGTTGTAAATTTCATGGAGGGAATAGAGGTCTGAATTCTTCTGCAAAGGAAATAACTCTTCACTCTGGCCCTTGTTTAACACAGTTTGATTTCTGGGCCCTGAGTGCCCATGTTTCCTACTGACATGGCAGGAGCTGCCCAAGGAGAGCAGAGCATTGAACCCAGTGGAGATGAGACTCTCTTAAACCACTTCAGAAGGGACCCACAGGCTGAGAGGCTTTAATAAGCTCTCCAGGTTGCAGTTTACAGCATTGAACAGATTTCTTTCTCCTTTTTTTTTTTTTTTTTTAAGAAAGGGTCCACAAGTCATTCTCAGTAAAGATAATGAATTATGAATGCCTGAAAATGACCTTGCAAGCCCAGTAAGGACAGTCTCTGGCATAGGTTTAGCTGCTTTTTTACTAGTAATAATAAAACTGTGTTCAAAAAGTGGAACCAGAGATGTCTAAACTTCTTTAACATCTTTAATCCAGAAAGAAATCAGCAAATGAGTGGTGATGGATGTGAGGGTGATCTACTGCCTACTCTTTTGGGCTGCGCACTTCTTCCTGGCCATGCCATACACCACTCCCAGGGTAAGTATCATTTGACCAGGCTGTTCAAATCCTCATCAAGTGACCTTGAACACTTCCAGGGATGGGGCAGTCACAGCATATTCCAGTGTCTCACCACCCTCATCATAAACAACTTCCTCATCTGAGATCTGTGCATGAGCTCAGAGTGTCACTTCAGTAGCAGGGTCCAGCTGAAGGTTTCATGTATAGAGGCAGACTTTAAGTAGAGAATTCTCAGTTGGTCTGTATGAGCAAAGGGCCACAGGCTCTGCATTCTGGATCTCAAAAGGACTATTTTCCTCTTGAAACCCTTTCTGGTTTGTACCAAGGAGTCATCTTTTACTTATGTATGTGAACATTCACTCTATGTTCCACTTCTTATTTTTCAGGTTCTCGGTAATGAATCAAAGACTGGTTATGAGCAAGGTACAGTGCCCTGGGTAATGCTTTGTGAGATGTTTGTGAGCCCATCTTTGTGAGATGTTATCAGTTATCAATACTTCACACCCCTGATGCATCACAGACCATGGTATGCTGTCTTTCACCATGTAACAGTGTCTGCCTGGTTTATTTTCCAGATGCCTGTATAAATCTAATTCCCTGCCAAGATAATGGAGCAATTTGTATTCAGCCTTGCTCTCCCTCCTTCCATGGGGAGACAAGCTTTGTCTGTGAGGACAGAAAGTGGCAGATGCTGTCAGACGCTTGTGCAAGCCTGGATGTTCAGTCCCTTTTTCAGGTGAGGATGCTGTTGTGCACCTTGCCCTGTGCTTGTAACTTCTTGCAAAGACACACCCTTCTTCTATGCACTTTCAGTCTTGAGCAAAAGGAGATGGAATCCTAAAACACAGAATACTTTGATAACAGGCTCTGACTTCATGGAGTCAAAGAACTGTTTAGGTTGGAAAAGGCCTCTAAGATCATTGAGTGAAGCCATTAGTCCAGCAGCACCCTTTCACTGCTGAACCACATCCTCAAGGGCCACCTCCACACCTTTTTTGAGATGTCCAGGAATTGTGATTCCACCACTTTCCTGGGCCGTCTGTTCCAATGCCTGACCACCCTTACACACATTTTTCCTAATATCTAAACCTCTCTTGAGGTGACTGGAGACCATGGCCTCTTGTCCTATCACTTGTTACCTGTGAGAAGGGCTGACCCCCCACCTCACTATTACCTCATTTTAGGTAGTTGTAAAGAGTGATATGGTCCCCCTTGAGCCTCCTTTTTTCCAGGCTGAACATTCCTAGATCCCTCAGCCACTCCTCATCAGTCTTTGCTGTAGTTCTTTCACAATCTTAAATCAGATTATATGAAATAAATTTGGGGGATTCTTTTGTGGAAACATAATTCAGAAATGAAGTTGCCTTGTTCACTTGCCTGGTGTTCCTCACGTGGATCTAAACCAAGACAAGAACACAGTAGGTTGAAACTGCGGAAAGAACAACACTAAAGTGTGTAATGATCAGATGATTTATGACAAATTCTCCTCTGCTGCAAAATCCTTAATCAAGTCACTTCAAGAATAAGACACCGCATTTAGTTCTTGACCCTTCCTTCATGTGTGTAGTAAACCCATGACATTCTTCTAAGTTGAGCTTTGGTCCTGGGTTTCAGTCCATCTGGCACCTTCTCTGCACACCCAGCACTGCATCTCTTGCCTAGTTGTAGCTGTGGCTTCATTTTCATTCTTTTCATTAATTTTCTCAAATCTTTTTCCTCCCTCTAGAGGATATCCCAAAGTGAACTCCCATGCCATGGAGGACATCTTCCTGTTTCAGCAGGAGGAAAGCTAGGGCCTGGGAAACTTGGAGATGGGGCAAAACATTTTGGTGCTGGGAATCATAGCTGCCAAGCTGATTTTTCATGCATCATCCCAGATATCCTGTCTTCACCAGCCATCCCAGGAAACATTGCTGATATAGTGGACTTGCTAAAGAAGATTTCCCTGCTGCTATCAGAGAATGTCACTAGAGGAAAAATGCAGGTATTTACTTTTATTTGCTTTGGGAGGTACTTCTGAGCTTTACAGAGCATCCACAAGTATTTTGTCCTTATGGCCACTGTCCAGTGAAGCGGTGGCTGCAGGTCACATGGAGATCACCTGGAAAGAGTTTCCAGAGTGGGATATTTTGTTAGCAAAGAAACTTTTTGACTTATTCATGTGTGATGAAAATAGATTGTGGAGTTAAATGTCTTTAAAAGCAAAGGTTTTCAGGATCTGCTGTTATAGGCATGGGCCAACAGTACAAGGAAGAATTACTTTCTAAAGTATGACACTGTAGGGAAGGCAGCCTTGTACAACAACAGTTGAGATCTTTGCCTGATGAACTCAGAGATCCGAGAGCAGGGGAAGAAATACAGAGAGGGTGGTAAAAATCAGACCTCCATTGTGGGTCAGCATCTGGAATAGAGCTAGGCTGTCCTTTTTGCTTTATATTTACTTCTCTAATCACCTTTTGATTGAGGATATGAAGAGGATGGGACAATTCTAGGAATGAGATGTTTGGGTTTGACTGGGATGGGTCATGGGAACATATTCATTGTCAAAAGGATTATTCCTTTTGTAGAAATCACTCATGAATTAAATGAGCCTTTTTGGAGGCACTGCCAGGAGAATAATATTTAGTTTCTTCTAACACAAAACAATTTCTATTTTGCTTGTTTGTTTCAGAGCTACAGCAGAATAGCAAACCATATTCTGAACAGCTCCATCATTTCCAACTGGGCTTTTGTGAAGGACAGAAATGCTGGTTCAATACTGCTGGACTCGGTGAATTTATTTGCTGGGAAACTTCTTTTAAGGAATGGGTCAGAAAGTATCCAGGAGCCCTTCATCGCTACCAAAGGCTACAGCATACACAGAAACACTTCAGGAAAGAGCTTTGACTTTTCCATGGAGTTGAACAGCACAGGCAATATTACTGGCCACGTGGTGATTCCAGAGCAAGAGCTGCTGAGGTTGCCCAGGGCTTCCAAAGCCATCAGCGTTGCATTTCCAACGCTCGGAGCCATCCTGGAGACGAACCGGCCGGACCCCCCTGTTGTGAACGGGATGGTGCTGTCGGTGTCGCTGCCAGAGGAGCTCCAGAGCGTTTTGCTCACCTTTGAGAAGCTGAACAAGCTGGAGCAGGTGGGGGCTCAGTGCGTGGGGTGGCACTCGGCCGAGCGGCGCTGGGACCCGCGGCCGTGCCAGGTGCGCGCGCACAACGCCAGCGCCGTGGTTTGCGTCTGCGTCCACCGGCGCCGCACCTACGCAGCCTTCTCCATCCTGATGGCCCCAGCCGTGCCACGGAGCTCCCTGCTGGACTACATCACACGGGTGGGCCTGGGGCTGTCCATTCTCAGCCTGGTCCTCTGCCTTGTCATCGAGGCCATGGTGTGGCAGCATGTCACCAAAACTGAAATCACCTACATGCGCCACTTCTGCTTGGTCAACATCGCCGCCTCGCTTCTCGTCGCTGATGTCCTGTTCATCCTGGCAGCCATTGTGCACAATGCAGCCCTGAACTACCAGCTGTGTGTGGCAGCCACTTTTTTCCTTCACTTTTTCTATCTTGCCCTGTTTTTTTGGATGTTTACCCTGGGCCTCTTAATTCTCTATGGATTATTATTAATTTTTTTTAAGATAACAAGATCTGTGTTCTTAGTTGCAGCGTTCTCTATTGGATATGGATGTCCCTTGGTCATATCTGTCCTCACTGTTGCTATTACTGAACCAAAGAATGGGTATTTAAGGAGTGGAGCTTGCTGGCTCAATTGGTACGAGACAAAAGCCCTTTTGGCTTTTGTTGTACCTGCCCTGAGCATCATTGTGATGAATCTCATTGTGGTGGTCGTGGTTGTGGTGAAGACTGGGAGATCCTCCCTTGGAGAAGGCTGCAAGTCACAAGATTTGAGCAGCATGATCCGAGTCAGCAAAAACGTTGCCCTTCTGACACCTCTGCTGGGCCTCACCTGGGGTTTTGGGTTAGCCACAATCATCGACAGCCGCTCTCTGGCCTTCCACGTTGTGTTTGCGCTGCTGAATGCCTTCCAGGTGAGCTCTGGGACACTGGGAGCACTGTGGGTGCTCAGACCTTGAGCCTGGCATAAAGGTATCAGATCAAAGAGGGGCTGCAGCAGGTGTGTGTGAAAAGCAGGATCTCAGCTCTCCCTTCCACCCGGTGCTTTCCCATGGCACACGTACGAAGCATCCCAGGCTGGTGTTCTAGGTGCTGATGGGTCATGGGACAAACTGGTCTGGTTGGAAGTGGGATGAAGAAATAATCCCATGATTAATTTCTGTTAGATGTGAAATACACCAGTTAATGTCCATAACTGCAAAGATGTCTGATCCTTATCAATTAACAATTACTCAGAAAATTCTCCCTTCTGGTGAAGATGACACTGGCGCAGGTTTCCCAGAGAAGCTGTGGATGCCCCATCCCTGGGAATGTTCAAGACCAGGCTGGATGGGTCTCTGAGTAACCTGGGGTAGTGGAAGGTGTTCCTGCCCATGTCAGAGGGTTGGAGTTGGATGTCCTTTAAGGTCAATTCCAACCCATTCCATTCCACAGCTGATTCCATGGTTTTGATTAACTCATCAGCATAAACACCCAGTGTTACCTGATGCACTGCTGCACACCCAGTCTGCCTTAGCTCTTCTTGGATCAGGCTGCTCTGAGGGGACTGAGAAAGTCCTGGTTTGTTACCCATCAGTCCAGTTCATAGTCAGGACTAACACAGGTTATATCCATTCCTGCTGTTCCCAGAGAGCCCTGGGTGGATAAACCCATTTTGTGCTTTGCTGCTAGCTGAATCACAGGTGATTAGATCTCTCCTTAATGAAAAGACATTTAGAAACACTTAAGAAATATCACGTGGTTATGCTGACTTTGCTAACTGGTTTTGCAATTTCTTAGGGATTCTTCATCCTGTTGTTTGGGACACTTCTGGACAGAAAGGTACTTATTTTGGATTATATGAACATTTTCTACACCTTGAGAAACCGGTCCCTTTAATATTATTTATTTAATCTGCAGACAAGAGAAGCATTAAGGATGAACTGCTTTTCATCAAGGCGGAAGTGGGGTCTAGAAAAGGTAAAGGCTATTTATTTTCCTGTTAATGGCTAATTTACAAACCTGATTTTTATGTTGGAAGAATGGAACCATCCACTACATCTTACACCATGTAACATTTTTCAAATGTAAATTCTTGCTGAAGGACATACAGGTATCTCAAAAGTCTGCTCAGGATATTAAGGTTCTAAAGATCAGAAGTGGCAATTGATAGATTTTTGTGACTTTTTCATTACCTACTGCTGTGATTACAAGTTAAAAGTGGTATTTTTAACCAATCTCTTCACCTGCAGATGTCAAAGCCCTTTTGGTAGACAGTCATAGTAACTTTTTTCCTCATATTAGATTTACTTTAAGGTCACTTAATAATGAAGGAACAGAAATAGGAATCAGAAATCCCAATATAATGACCTGTTTGCTGCCTTCACAAAAATATGGATCTGTATGTCAGCAGGGCTGCTTTAGGATGTGAGAGGATCGTTCTGCTTTCATCTGAGGGATGGAAACCACTCAGAGCCCAGCCAATGTCTTTGGTGCTAATTGATGTGCACTCATGAGAGCTTGAGGTTCTTTCAGAAATCAGAACAATTCATTCAATTCAACCTTAAGGAAACAAACTGTGTTTTACCAGCTTCCTACAAAACTTCGGCCGAACTGAAGTGTTGACATCACTCAGCTGGTGTTTCCTATCTCTACAGGAAAACTTTTGTCTGTTGTCCTGAGATTTCTTTTGGTACTAAGTCTTAGTTGTTTCACACAGTGTCTCAAGAATTACCTGCAGTGTTTTGCTGTCTGCCAAAAGAAACTGTGCCAGTACAGTTTGGACATGGGAAAAATAATTTCTTTGCTTTTTCTCCAGTCTATTACTCAGTCATGATCCTTGTATTGAAAGCTGCAGAGGGTCTTCCAGTGACTCTGTGTTCAAATGTACATGGCTTATGAGGGGAAAATAGAGGGGTTAAGGCAACTGTTCCTCCTCTCTGAAATGGGTCATTTGGGGCAGGAGAGACTGTGCAACTTTGAGATTACAGTTCTTTTATAGATCCAGGAAGATCCAATAAAGATATTTCACATCTTGTCAGGCGTTAGGTCAGGATTGAAAATTTGAAAAATAAAATTCTCTCAAGACACCATCAATATAATAGTCTGGAAACAACAGATGGAAATGTCACTAATCCCATGACTCAGCAACATTTGATAAAAATTTTGAGTGATCTCACCGGGCAAAACTTGATGTAGAAACTATGGCTGTGTGTGCCTGGGAATTTGGGTTGATGTTGTCACTCACCTGGGTGGAATAAACCACGTGTAGGTGTTTATTGTGGCATAACAGAGGGGAAAGGTGTGAGTCATCCACTTTTGTAAACTTGGGTGTAAACATGGAGTTTGACTCACTAGAGCTGGAGAAGTTTGTCACACCTGAGATGATTGTTTAAAAAAAAAAAAAGTCTTGTTTCAGAGAGCTTCAGAATCATGGGATTGTTTAGGTTGGAAAAGACCTCTGAGGTCAAGTTCAACCATGAACCGAGTGCTGCCAAACCCACATTAAATCATGTCCCCAAGGGTCACATCTACGTGACTTTTAAATACCCCCAGGGACTTCATGGTGACTCCACCACTGCCCTGGGCAGCCTGTTCCAATGGTTGACGACTCTTTTGGTGAGGGAATTGTTCCTAATATCCAATCTAAATCCCCCTAGCACAAGTTGAGGCCATTTCCTTTTGTCCTGTTGCTTGTTACATGAGAAAAGAGCCTGACCCTACCTGGCTGTCCCCTCCTGTCAGGAGCTGTGCAGAGCCAGAAGGTTCCCCCTGAGCCTCCTTTTCTCCAGGCTGAGCCCCTTTCCCAGCTCCCTCAGCGGCTCCTCATCAGACCTGTGCTCCAGAGCCTTCCCCAGCTCCGTTCCCTTCCCTGGACACGCTCCAGCCCCTCAATGTCCTTCCTGAACTGAGGGGCCCAAAGTGGGACAGTGCATCTGGGGGTTCAGGGGTCACTGTAAAACACTGGAAGGGTGATGCAGACTCTGCCTTCAGTCAGGTCTCTGAGTTTCCCCAGACCTGCAGCAGCCTTTCCTGTGGGTCACGTTTTCAGGTGACCATCTTTTGTTTCTCACAGGATGCTGAGGCACCTCTTGTTTGAAATGGACCTTCCACCTCCACAGATGATACTTGTAATCTGACCTGATTGTTTTCCCTCCTAGTCCTAGCAGAGGGCTCTTGTCTTCAGTGGATTTGAGCAGCGAGAAGAAAAGGAGCACTTCTTGCAGAGAGATGCTGGTTTGAGGGGAGCTGGAGAGCCTGACCAGCTCAGAGCATGGACAGCCCTGTCTGGGAGCACAACCACAGGAAGCATCATGAAAACCAGAAGAGAAAAGGCCCTGAACCTGCTGTCAGGAGAAGGAAACCATCAGTGTTGCTGCAGCCCTTGGAGGAAACAGGCTGAAACACAAAGCTTGTTTCTCACCTTTATGAAAACTGCTGTGAGGAGAGTTTGTCCTTGTTTGCCATTTCAGTGCTTAAATTCTTTTTTCTTTTCTTTTCTTTTCTTTTCTTTTCTTTTCTTTTCTTTTCTTTCTTTTTTTTTTTTTTTTTTTTTTTGGCAGTGCAATAAGGAGCTGTACAGTATGTGGAGCTGTTCTAAAATTATTTAATTTTTCATGTGATGTACAAATGTTGAGCATTATCTAGCTGATTTTGGTTGTCTTTTGGGCAAAGCTGATTCTATTTGTTGCTACTGTATTCATCATTTTCATTTGTCCTCCCAGAGTGATGGACAACTCGGTTTCTGCATTGCAGAAACATTGTTCTCTCCCTCCCAATATTTGTTGTCTCCATCTCAATACTTGTACTTGTGTGTCAGAGGAATTGTACAAAGCCCTTTTGTGATCTGCCAGGACAGAATTTTCATTCTTTTTCCTGTCCTGCAAGACAATGACAGAGATGAACAAGAGAGAGGACTCTGCTAATAATCAGTTTCCCCCTTTAGATGTGGGAAAGCAAGCAGAGCTGAATCAAATGATGGAGATCTCCTGTGCAATGTCCTAGCAAAGGAGATTATTTCTGCACGTGAGATGGGGTGTCTGGACAGAAAATCTGTCCTTGTTCTGAGAAACCCTTTCCAATGAGGGCCTTGATAGAAGCATTATCAGGATAAATTGATGGTTTCAAATGAAAATAAAGTTGAAATTTTGTCATTGTTTCTAACAAGTGACACTTATCCTTCTCTACCAAAAATGTTGATAAATGCCCTGTAGCACTACCTCAACTCAAAAATCACTTAAACCCATGTGACTTCACATACATTTGAAATATAGAAGATTTAAGCAAAATAACACAGTTCATTGTCATCAACAAGCCTCTATTGAAGAGGGACAAAAATGCCCTGGCATGGAAAACCCACAGCCAGATGTTCTGGTGGGAGAAGCTGAGGAGGGTCTGGAGGGCAGAGCTGAGCCTGGGCCATGGGGCATTTCTTATCCTCAGGACTCTGCTGCCTCCTCTCCTCTCTTCTTTCCTCATAGACAGATCTTGTTACAGGAGTCCATCCCTGCTCCTTTCACACAGCCCATCTGCATGTTGGAGAACTTTATTCAAACAGAGGTAAAATTGGGTCTGTCTGCTGCTGTTACAAATTTTAAAGACCATTACTCCAAGGTCTGCCTCTTGGTGTCATTTTATTAATGAAATGATTGGATTTTTTTTTTTTTTTTTGGAACTTGAAAATTTAAGCAAGCTTAACATAGTCCAGCACCTGCCCTCCTCTCACATGTGTGCATGTTAAACCAGTCTGTTAAACAGTGGAATTTATAGATGGTCTTGGGTAAGACTTCCTTTATTATACAGACCCCTTCCAGAATCCAGGAAATTCAGCAGGAGGCTGCCCCAGCAAAAGCACTATGAAAGGAATCTGTTTCATCTTCTGTTTATCAAAGGGTGTTTGAAGCATGATGCTTATTTTCAGCATGTGGCACATATCAGTATTTCCCCCTGTGTTTTATGGTCATTTAGGTATTTAAAAATAACAGGGGTGGGGGAGATTTACAGAGAACCAGTTCATGGTCCAGGATGAGGAGGAGCACTGAACTTCTATTTTTAATTTTTAAAACTGTGCAGGAGCATTTAATGAATAAATGTATTTGAGGGGTGGAAGCTGTAGCTGTCCTTCATGGGCTGTAAACTGGTGTTTTTCTGAATGCCATGGGCTGACAGCCACGCTTTAATTGCAGCTGAGGAGAGGGAACCACCAGAGCTGGAATTCTGCCAGTTTCACAAATTACCTGTGTAGCAACAGCTTAATAAGATCAGTGTTGTGTGGGACAGTTGGACTCCTTGATGTGCAGTAGCTTGGTTGGAGCTGTTCCACCCTGGCTGCCAAAGTGGTGAGCCCTGAAATCCCCCAGTGTCCTCCCTGCCAGGGTGTCACAATTCACTGCACATCCCATTTCCCTCCATGGCTTACAGCACTGGCTGTGTGGTCACACAAACAGGGTCTGCAGGGCCACATCCTTCCCAAGTTCAGTCTCATTTCAGGGGGAAAGCACAGTTTGGGACATGCAGCACTATTCATCTCCTGCCCCACTGGGAGGATGCTCCTAAAATCCCTGCTGGATGTGCTCCCAGGAAAGGGCCCCTTGGCAGGGGGGGGCCTCCTTCTCTGCCTCCTTCTCTGGCCCATTTCAGTGGTTTTGTTTATGCCAACAGCATGATGGGAATGTATTTTTGGCACAGAAATCTGTGAATGCCATGAGGTCAAAATGCTAAATTCACCAGTATTCCCATTCCCTGCCCCCAGGTCAGATGTCCCATTTGTGTCCTGCAGGCAGGGCAATGCTGATTATGTAGTTTACAGTTTCTAACATATTCTGTATTATGAAGCAGATTATTTTTGTTTTCAATCTCTCAAGGGGGGCACAATCAATATCAAATTGATACTGGCTCCAGCTGAACCTGTATCTTATCTGTATCTGTAACCAGCTTATCTATCTGTACCTGCTGAACTTGATAGAAGTTCCAGCTGAACTTGAGGAAGAACTTTGCTGTGCAGTGGGTGAGCAATGAACAGATTGTTCAGAGAGGCTGTGGAGTCTCCCTCACTGAAGATATTCCAGAACCATCTGGATACAATCCTGTGCAGTGTCCTCTGGGATGATGCTTGAGCAGGAATGTTGGACCAGATGACCCCAATGTGGTCTCATCCAACTTGACCCATTCTGTGATTCTGTAAAATGTCATTGCAGTTGTTTAGAATTTTAACTTCCCTGTTAGATTTTAATGTAAGGAAATCTTTCCATGGTTTTTATCTGAACACTGTGGTTGGAGATGTTTTTCTTCAGTAACTTCCACCTGGACACAGCAGAGAAACCTTTCCAATGGTGTAAAGCTTGTGAAAATGTTTACATGCCATGTGAGTTTCTGATCAGATGTGCCTGGACACTGGATGTTCCTTCAGGCCCCTCAGTTCCCCTTTCATCCAAAACCCAGCCTGGCTCCAGTGACACCCTGGGGCTTTGGGAAAAGGTGCATGTCCCTTCTGATCTGACAAAAATAGTTCATCTGTCACTAATTACTGCAGCCATGTGCTAAGGCCGTTCTTTTTAAAAACGGAAAACAATCTGAGGTCTATTTATTTACTAAACTGCAGCCAGTCAGTGGAATGGCACTTTTATTTGCTCAGCAGTGCTAAACTTTCAAAGCTCTGTGCTCCCTTGCTTACTTAAGCATCAACCTTTAATTATAGCTCTTGAACCCCCATGAAAGACGTATGTGTACCCTTTGGGTACTTTTGTTTCAGGTTGAGACCAGTAATAAATCATCTCTTTGGGCTATTTGAGGATTAAGTGTTGAACAATGGATTGATTAGCAAGATCATTCCAAGCCTTGGGCAGTGCAAGCTGAGTTTTATCACATAATTCCTGTTCATGCTGCAGCACCTCTGGGCAGGGAACAGACAGACTGTTGCAATTACTGGGCTGTTAGAAGATGGAGCTATATTTAGCTAGAATTTGGCTTTAAATATCCTTGTTTAAGAAGGGTAAGTTAATAGAGGAGTGAGTGTTTTGAGAAGCAGTGAGTTTTCCTTACCCTGGTGCTGCTAAACAAGCTTTCAGTAAACACCAGTTCCTGGGCTCTGTGCAGTGGTGTGAAGGCAGATCCCCAGCCTGTGAAATGCTCCCTGGTGCCCTCAACACTTGATCCCTGTCCCAGGCTGTCCTTCCCACTGCAGTATTGATACCAGCAGCCAAATAGGAATTTCTGGGGTTACAGTGGACATCTCCAGGCAGAGCTCTCTGGAAAAGGAAGCTGGGGCATTTCTTTCAGTATACCTGCATCCATGCCAACACTTTTAATACTCCCTGCTGCCCATTAGTATTGTCTTTGGCCCACATCCTTGCTCACAGAGTGTTTATCTTCCAGAAATGCCCGCTGAGTTCTGCAAAAGAGCAGAACTGGGCTTGGGGTACCCCATGCCTGTTTAAATCCTGTCAGATGCCTCACCCTGCTCTGTGCCTTTCTGCTGTTCCCACAATAAATTATCCATTTTTTCCTGGATAATGACAGTTACTCCTGCAATCCTTGTTTCTCTTGTGCTGCAGCTGAAAATCTCCCACATTGCTGAGATGGTTGGGTTGGGAGCCCTGGGACAGCCTGGATTTCTTCTGCATTATAATAAAATGTTATCTTAATCCCTGCTCATTGCAGAGAGCCTGGGGGATCCATCTGTGCAGCTGGAGAGGTGCAGCAGAAATCCCCTGGTTATCTGCTGTGCCTCAAGCGCAGAGCAGGGATGGGGCACTGGAACAGGGGATTTTAACTTCTTTATCAATAAGCTGTAGAGCTCCCGGAGTGTAATGTGTGTCAGGCTCTGTCAAAAGATCTATTGAAGACAAGACTTGAAGGCTGACTTTGAAGTGTGCTGATTAGCACTAAAATTTCCTTTAAAATGAACTGCCAAGCTCTAAGTGGCTTGAAAATGTCTGCTTTGGGGAAAAGGCTCACTGATACTTTTTTAAAGCTTTTATACTCTAAACCAGAAGTAACTGCTGAGATTAACCAGAGGCTTCTCTTCTCTCATGTGATCAAACCACCTTTCAAGTTTCTTTTGATAGATTGACCTGTCTTTTCTCTTTCAGAAGAGGAGTTGTCGTATTGAATTTGTATTGATTTCCATTTTTGGTAGCAGACAGAACAATTAATTTAGTACATAAATGCACCCATTAGGTTACAAGCAGTGTTAAAATAATAGGAATTTGGGTCTTCTTCCTGTAATGAATGTGTGTGAAAAGCTGCAAGGAAAAAGGAGCTCTCCAGGTGATCTGGAGTGCTGCAGTTGTTTGGCAGCAGCAGAAGGCAGCCCCTGTGGAGGATGCTTCACTGTGGGGTGTTTATGAGGAATAAACATGCAAAATGTGATGCTCCTAATGAATATGTTGTTCCTTTTTTCTAAAGGAATGCTTCCTGTATTGCTGGTTCTTAAATTAGAATCACAGAATGGTTTGGATTGGAAAGGACCTTAAAGATCATTTAATTACAACCCCCTGCCATAGGCAGAGACACCTTCCACTATCCCAGGTTGCTCCAAGCCCCATCCAACCTGGCCTGGAACACTTCCAGGGATGGGGCAGCCGCAGCTTCTTTGGACAATCATTTCCTGTGTCTCAGCACCATCAAAATAAATAATTTCTTCCTAATAGCCAATCTAATTTTCCCCTCTTTCAGTTTGTACCCATTACTCCTTGTCCTGCCACTGCAGTTCCTGAAAAAGAGGTCTCCACACAACCTTTTCTTCTTGCAGAATTATTGTTAGTTAACAATTTTGTGTCATTATGGTTGTGTTGCTTCTAGTGAAAGGTGACTGAAAGACACCAATTCTAAGTTTTGAAGAAGCTTTTGTCTCTGAAATATCCTGGAGAGGGTCAGTCTGAATCAGGTTGCACATCTCTGTAGCAGCTTTTGCACGAAGTTTACGATTTTGTTTTCTCTAACAACATGTTTCTCAGTGTGTTAACTTGATTTTTGTACTTATTTTTTTAGTAAGGATTTGTACAGGTAGAAAGGGGTAGATTTGTTCTTTGGCTTTGTCACCAGACTTAAAGGTGTGTATAGGTATGCACATGTATCAAAATACACTGCGCAGCTTTTGTGCAGTAAAAAATACATCTCTTCATGCAGTTTCAATGGAGGCTGAGCCTGGAATAATTTAGTTTTGCTAATGTCTTTATATGGCTTTGGATAGGTAGAGCCATTTAAAATAAATCACTGAACCAATTAAGCAAAATACCTTTGATAGGATTAAAATTTCCCAATTTGTGGCCAGCAGCAAAGATGTGGTATCTGTTAGAGCTTGTATGGCTGGGGCCCCAGAGCAATGCAATTGTTTGTTGCCTGCATTCATCTAAGGAAGATGAGGAAAAACATATTAATTTTTTCTTCTGTGTCTTCAAAGATAGGGGCAGTAACTTCTCAGAGAGGCTGAAGTAAAGGCAAAAAAGTTTTTCCCTAAAGGCAGACTGAAGGATTTTAGAGATGGAAATTTTGTGGAAAATATGGAAATATGAAAACAATATGGAAGAGAAGAAAATAAAATCCTTTTGCTTACAAAGAAGTCATAACTTTTGGTTTAAAAAAACTGAATACTTTGGAGATTTGCTCTTTTATTATCAGCAAAAAAGAAATTTTCTGGGAGGAGCAGAAGGATCCTTTGTCCCCTTCAAAATGGTCCACCAAAAGAATTGGAAGCAATCACATGATGAAGAGTCAGTGAAAACCTTTTTTTTTCCTTTGACAGTGTTGAATGTGAGATGAAAATCTGGTTTTGAGTCCTTGTTCAGTATTTCCTGGCTGTAGTGTGGACCCACCACTGGCTGTTCTTAACCTTTTGTTTGCTGCTTTCTGTCAGGAACTCTGTTGTAGATTTTCAGATGTGCTGTGTCTTTATGTTCTCCTCAGTTCTCAGCTTGTTTACTCAATGTGCTCAGTGCAGAGCTGAAAACCATCCCTGGAACTCATTTTGTTTTGCTCAGTGTGAGCTGAGCACCTTTGGAAATAGGTGGTCTGACTCTCAGTCACATGGAAAACACTGTGAGCTCTTCAGCCTTGTGTAGTCCCATGTGAAGCCAGGGAGGAGCCCAGGACAGGCTGAGCATCCCCAGGCTGGGGAACAGCACCCAGGTAAAACTTTGGGCTCCTTGCGTGACCTGGATAAAAGCATTTTTAAAAAGTCAAAGTCATTTTGCTCAGCACATTCACACTTTCTTTCTCCTGACAAGAGAGACTCTGAAGGTGCAAATCTAATGGAATCTGTCATTTTAATGTCATAGATTTTCACCCTCTCATCAGTGTGAGCACAGGCCTGTGGGGAATTTGCAGTGTGAGCTCTGAGCTCTCCATCCTGTGAAGAACCTCATTTATTAACCAGAGCCAGCTGCACAAAGCAAATCCAAAAGGCAGTGGTTTTTAAAGCACAAAATTACTTATTCAAAGGAATAATACCCACAAACTTGTTCTCTTTCTTGACCTAATCCAAAACCAAAAAACAGATTTTTCACCCCTGAGACTGTGGCAAAATCTTAAATAATTATTTCAGATATTAACAATTTTGAAGATGAATTAGAGATCTGCATAGCCTCAGATCTTAAAGAGGTTCTTACAGAAGTCTGTAAGAAAAATACAGGGAGTGTGTAAAACAATTCTCTATCTCCTGAGCCCAACTCCTCACAGGGGAGATTTTCTTTCAGTGTAGCAGAAAGCATGCATGGGATTGTTAAATACAGCCCATTTTCACTAATTTATAATCACTTCCTGTCTCTCTGTGGGCAGGGAAATAATCCATGCTCACTGCTAAGCACCTCATACACTACCCAAATATATCAGGAGTAATGCCAGCAAGCACCAGCCCTTTTTGATTCCATGATACTGTTGGTAGGAAAAGTGTTGTAAATTCAGCCATGTTTTACTTTCAGAAATTTCAGATATCTGCATTTGGCTTTGTATTTTCTGTAAATATTGACCTAACTATTTAGAGCAAAGGTGATGAGGCAAAGACCTTTAGTCACTCAGGCAAAAATTTCACCCAGCCTCCAACCTGCACCTTGCCATCCTCTCCCTGGGACTCTCAAACAGGTTATTGCCTTTTCCCACCGGGAAATTTTGAGGAAATGGAGCAATTTGGAAATGGAGCCATTTGCAGTTGAATGCTTTCCTCAACTTCTGTCCCTCCCTCAGCTCTGAGACAGACTGTGCAGCATTCCATAAGAAAAGTGAAATTGCCCTGGAAAAAGTCCATGTCTGTCTTTTCCTCCTGGAGGGGTGAGGCAGGAAATGCTCCAGAGCATCACTGCAGGTGTGGGCACTGTGAGGATCTGCTGGGGCCATGGGTGGGGTCAGGGATGGGCAGGGAGGAGGAAGAGAAAGGAACTCTCGGATCATCTGCGCAAGAAACTACATGGCCAGTATGTGTGGATTTGTTAATTTTTGGTATGAGTGTTATCCAGGATGAGTCTTCTTTCTGCATCTATCTGTACCTTTCCGTATCTTTCTGTATACTTTTTAAAATTTCTAAAAATGACACAACAACAAGTGGATAAAACGGGAATTCTATTATCAATTTCATTGCACCAATATTTTATGGAAAAAGTTGGGGTTCTTTCAAATTCATGAACATTTGGTTAAGCAATTTATGGGAACAGTGAGCCAGCATTCTCCCTGTAAAATCTTTCATTTCCAGATTTGCTTGCTACCAGAACTTGGCTTGTGCACAGTTGTACCACAGACTGTAAATACAACACAAATAATAAGTGCCATCTCCAGTTCTGCTTCCTGTGTTATGGGCAAGCATGAGCAGATGTTTTACAAGGCCAGTTCATCCTGTCTCACTCTATTTTCTTCCACAACCCCTGTATTTGTTGCAGGCTCTTTCCACATGGAGTAACTGATACCAGTTTGGTACCTGTCTGACTGGAGGTTTAACTGAAAGTTAGCCAAAGTGTGTCTAATCTAAAAAAATGCCCAAGACACATTAGAATTAATTCACAACCCTCTCCCTTCCTCCATGCCTGTGACACATTTGTCTCTTTTTCTTCATATTAAAATACAGTTCTGCTGATTTGCCTCTGTGACTAAATGTACTCTCAGAAAACCCTCTTTTCTTAATCAGTTCTCTAGATTTTTCTGTGCTATTTGAGATTTTCTAAAATAGTTTGTCATTGGAGCTGCCTGTTGCATTCTAAGATGTAATCACAGCTAGATAAACGTTGAAAGAATTCCTTAAGCAAAATAATGGAAACATATCTTTGTCTTGGCAAGTTAATACACAATTTCATCTTTGCATGTACAATGGCTACAGCAACTGAACATTTTATGCTGTTGGTACTTGCTTTCATTAGAAATGTGAGGTGATGTGACTTTTCCTATTATTATCTTATTTCTCTTTAGGGGAAAATGTCAGTGTGACCTGATTAAATTAATATTCTTGAGGCAATTTCAGGCTGTGAATTTTTCTCAGAAAAAAATCACTCATATGTGCTGATCATCTTGAACTTTAGCATGAATTGGGCACACACTAATTCTGCTGGCAAATTGTTAATTAAGAAAAAACCCTAAATTATGCTTTGCAAAGCTGTTAAAAGCCAATCACAAGTGTATAGACAAAAATCTCTTTCTTTTAGGGTTCCCTATGATGACTTGTGAACAGTGATATTAGAAATAGTTTAGTTATTTCAGGATTCCAAAAATGTCAAGAAGATTGAATGGATGGTATAATAGATACAGAAAATCACTAGTTAACTAATTTTAAAATTGACTTGGGGTGTAAGGAGAAAACATTGCTGTGAAATATCTGGAACCCTTTCATCAAATTCTGTGGGAGCAAGAAAGAAAAACTTACCTATAGATTTCTGCTTAAGAGTAATCATTACAGGTTTACAATCAGAAGTAAGAAACAAGGATTATAATGTCATAAAGTGTTCAGAAAAAAAAATAGTGCCCAATCACATCCTCATGTAGTTGGCAGACTGTAGATCTTAGCCAGAAAACCTTTCCATGTTTAAACAGACCCTGATTTTACTGGGAGTTTAGAGGACCATAAAGCAGTAATGAATCAAAATAAAATTGTAAGACATCTCTCAACTGTGCACACGAAGGCAGGTCGTGGTGGACGTGTTTCCAGGGATGCTGTCGTGGTTTGAAAAGACAGGTGTCTGCTAAGGAAGGCAGGAGCTTCCCTTGAAATGGGAAATGTAAACCCCCTCCCTCTGAATTATTATAATTTTGAAATTAAGGGGTTCTCAGGCAAAGATATGGGAGTAGGAATAACAGTTTTTTATTAGGGAAACAAAAATAATTAAAAAATGCAGTAATACAAACTGACAGAGTCAGAATACAACCTGGCACCCTGTGGGTCAGGGTGGTGGCAGCAGTCCCATTAAGTGGTGGCTGCAGCCCTCCTGCAGTGACAGGTGTGGTTCTGCTGAAACAGTGATCCTGTGGAAGGGTGAGTTTTCCTCTGAGTGTGCAGTGGTGGTGTAGATGGGCCTGGTCTTCCTCTGGGAATCCAGTGGACAAAGGCTGCCTCTGGTGTTCCAAATGTCAGATTATATCCAGGTAGGAATGCTTGGCTCCTCCCCCTGGGTGGAGCATCTCTCCATAGGATGATGTAATTTTTTCAGTCATGCACTGGTGGCCCAAATAACAGAAGAAAACTTCCCCACCTGTAACAGATGGTAATAGAATACACACCCCCAGCCACATCTTGCATTTCCAACCTAAGACAGAAGCCCTGGAGGCTGTGGCTCTCAGGGCTGTGTGGAGCTCCCAGGCAGAGTTAAACACATTATCCTTACAGAAATGGTTTAATGGTTGATCTGTGTCAGGCTGTGACAAGGCAAAGGTAAATCTGTTTTCTTTTCATGGCATAGACGCACAAGAGACCTCATCAAAACAAAGATGAGAATTTAGTGAAGTATATATAAATATTCATTGTTTTATGAATGACTGTCTCCTCTATAATGGTTTGAATTCCCTTAAAGTTCTTGGGAATGAAGGAAAGCACTGAATGCTTCACTCACTGCATTTTTTCCCTAGAGTTAGTTTCCAAAGTAGCTCTGTATTTCACTTTTGTTACAATTACTCAGGAAAAAAAATTGCTGGATAGAAGTAGAAAACTTTTCTGTTCTTATTGTATAAGAAATTGCCAGTGTGCTGTTTCAATTTGATCTGTGCTTCCTGGTTTTGGTGAGATTGAAATGATGAATTAAATCATGGCTCCTTTATTTTTCTTTGCAGAAATTAATTAAGCTCTTTCCTATAGAAAAGCTCAGGGACCTTGGAAATATGCAATACGCGAGCTCCTACCAGCACATATGTGTGCAAATGTGCAGCTTATATATAATTTATGTGGATGCCCTTGGATAATCTAAGCATGTCCAGCAGTGGCTGGTTAGTGTGTAATTCCATGTCATGCTATGCCTGAGTCTTTTTTTGAACATCATTTACCAGTCCTGAAGGGATTTCTCTCAAAGTTCTAAAAATTCCAGCTTTCATTCCAGTAATTATCTTTTATCCTTCCTTTTGAGCCTTCCAGGGGACATTATTTTCAAATGCTGTGTTTGTACTTCTAATGTAGTTATTTATTAAATAATTTTATGCTACTTGGATAGACTTTTTCTCAAGTTCCAGTCTGTGTTATAAGGCCCAGTCTCTGCTTGGGAGCTCCCAGTATCCCAGCAGAGATCCTAACAGTGGTGTGTCACCTTTTAGAGGGAGAGACTGCAAACAGCAAGGGATTTAAAATAAATAAAGAGATCCCTCCTGAATATTTGGAATGGCTGAGGTGAAGGCTCATCCACCATCATGGGTTTGCCTGTTTTCAAATCTTTTATTCCTTTAGGAAGAAAATGTTTTTAGAGGGTAACACTTCAGGTTGCACATTTTTGACTGGGACTTTACTCAGTTGCCATGTGGGACATTAGGCTCTTGTAATGTGAAGGCTCTAAAATTAATCCTCTGAGTGTAGAGGGCTCTTACACAGCATTTTCTGCATGATGCTGAAGGTATGATTTATACTGCAGTAAAAATGTCTTGAAAGAGGAGTTTAGAAAAAAAATTGGGTCTGTTCTCATTGACGTGTCCAAGACTAAGCCAGACTCATCTGCTTACCATGGCCATGAATTCCATCCTCACCCTCTCTGTGCTGGGGTCACTCAGTGCTCCACCTCTCCTTTGGTCTCTGTCTCTCAGTGAATATAATCTGTTAGGACTATTTTAAGTAATTTTACTGCTTCATTTGGTTTTTCTCAGCTTTTAATTCTTACTCCACTAATTTTATCATCTCCCAATTAATCTACTTTGGTCTCAGAATATCAACCATCTTGTTAAAAATATGCTGTCATAGTAAATGATTTAAACACATGCTAAATTTACTTACAATAAACATATACTTAATATCTGAGATATATAATCAGAAAATAAATTCTCTGCTTCTTTGCATGTTGAAATAATGAAAACCCCACCTTGAGCCATAGTTTGATTTATATAAAAGCTTTTTGGACTCAATGATAGTTCACAATTTGAGAACAATAACAGCATTAGCTTTGCAACACTTGGTGTAGACCGAACAAGAATTAGTCTTTAGGAGGTGATTAGTTTGCTTGTGGAGAAAAAGTACAAATAATATAATGCCTGTTTCAGGAATTAGGCAACTTTTTTGCTGTTATCAGGACATATTTTGTATAGAAGCAGAGGTGCTTTTGTTTCCTCTCATATTAACGATCAAAAAGCCCTTAAAACCCAATTTGTGCTTATTCAGAACACTTAGACTGCCTTTTTTTTTGTTTTTACTATTGCAAATGTTCTTCGTTCTGCTTCCCTTACTAAGAAGTGAAGAAGTAGCTCTTTTATTAGAAATCCATTGAGAGAAACATTAAAATTGGAAAAGACCTTTAAGATTATCAAGGCCAACCATTAACGCAGCCCAATGACTAGTCAAAAAAGGAAATTTTATTTGCAGGACTTGCTTTTACTGCCTTTAGCACCTGTGTAATATTGCTATGGGATGACACAAAAATGCCTCTCAGGATAATTGGAGGACATTATTTTAATTGCTATCTTAACAAAGAACTTTAAGAAAGAATTCAGTCTCTTATTGACTTTAATATTTAAAAGGACAAAGTGCTCATAAACCCCACAGACTGGGAAATTAAAATGTCAATATATTCTCAGAAGCTGGGGTACTTCTACATTTTTAGTTCCATATAGTCATATCTAAATGT
The DNA here is from genome assembly GCF_028551555.1 of Melozone crissalis. Lineage (NCBI taxonomy): Eukaryota > Metazoa > Chordata > Aves > Passeriformes > Passerellidae > Melozone > Melozone crissalis. The sequence continues at coordinate 52,674,575 of NW_026535805.1, forward strand.
CACAGAGACAAAAAACCATCCTTAGTCCAAAGGCAAATATTGCTTTTAACTGCTTTAAGCTGCCAGGAATACACCAGGTCTGTACCTGTCCCTGCTGCCCTTCAGGAGAAGACTAAACCAGCACAGGCAGTGTGAGTTGGGAGTAGGAGCATTATCAGGGTCACAGCAGCTCTTTGGCCCTGGTGCCAGCCAGGATTTCCATTCTGTGAAGAACCTTTGGTCTCCAAAATTATGTAGCTACATCCAAGCCCTCTTTTGGCAACATTTCCTGGCCCAGAGTTGGGATTTCTTGGTTGGGTGCTGGTTTGTCTTGGCCAACTGTGTGGCAAAAAATTCACCTTAATTGCAGGTGACAGATTGAGTGCCAGGGAAGGATTTCCCAGCAGGGATGCGGTTAATGAAACCTGAACCACCCTGAAGTCTGAAATAAGTTGAAAAGGGGTGAGGTAGATAATGTGCAAGGAACAAGGGAGGTGCTTAGGAAATAATGTGAGGAACTGCTCTTATGTTTTTTCCTGGGCTCAGTTTATCTTGACATGAAAGACTCTTCCCATCATGGTCTCCACACAACCCTCATGCCACTGATATCAAAAAGCTGGATGGTCTCCTAAGTTTTATACCAGAAATCTTTCAAAAATACAGAGAAAATGAATCACTCAAGTATGGGATATAAATACAAATAAAATATATAAAATATAAAGAAATGAAAATTAAATAAAATATACAAAATATTAACCCTGGGTGTAGTGTCTCACACCTATTACCACCATATTCAAGTGGAGAAATAGGAATATTTCCTTTGTACTATTTTCCAGAACAAATAATTATTTGTAAGGCAATAATTTTCTGCTGTGATTATACATACATATATATATATATACATCCACACATGTATAATTTTTTTTCTGTTTGAAAATGTTTGAAAATGTTTCTTTTCTTCCCCTACCTTTGACTGCTGTTGCTGCATATTCTTCATTTATTCTCCCCTCCCCTCCCCTCCCCTTCCCCTCCCCTCCCCTCCCCTCTCCTCCCCTCCCTCCTCGTTTGCTGTGTGCCTAAAGTGTACCCAGAGTAAAGAATTACTTGAAAATACAATTTACACATGTAGTTGCCATTGGACATCTCAGCTGGTGGCCTCAGCTGAGTCATCCTTGTGTTAAACTGCCTGATGTGGCTGCTGCAGTTCTTGATCTCTGCTCCTTGTTGGAGGTCATGCAGGCAACAGTCAAACCTCCTCATTGTGGTGAATAAACCAGTGACTCCAGGGGAGACTCATGTGACACCCTGGGAATCAGCACCAAATTTTGCTTTTAAATTAACATGTATAATAGAGCATGAATCGACAGAGGTGGATAAAAAAATTCCATCTGTTTCTCTCCCCTCTTTGTCCCAGGAGAAAGGAGCTGAAAAAAGCCTGGAGCCATAGGAAAAGACAGAACATTACTTCAAGGATATGGAGTCCATTAAAAAGTTCAACTTTTCATGGAATCACAGAATCATTTAGGTTGGAAAAGACAGGGTTGGAAGGTTAATATCATCAGGTCCTACCATTAACCCAGAACTGCAACCTACCACTAAACCACGTCCCTCAATGCCACATCTACATCTCTTAAATACCTCCAGGAATGGTGATTCCATGACTTCCCTGGGAAACCTGTTCTGGTGCTTGACAATCCTTTTGGCAAAGAAATATTTCAGATCACATTCATTAAAACAAAACAAAACCAAACCCTGATTAATTTCATGCCTTTTGCCAAGTTCTGCAAACGGTTTGTATTTTTTTGGGATGTGATACCAAGACAGTCTCAATTCTCTCTGCTGCTGACTCAAAAGGGTGTAGTCAGACCAGGCTGCCAGTATGCCCAGGAACTGAATAAACAGGAGCTGAAATGAGAACCACAAAGTTAAAATCATTATTATCTCTAAAGGATTGTGTTGGAGCAGTGGTGATTCCACAAGTAGAGTCTTATTCTCCCAATTAGGACAAATGGTTTGGATGGAATCTTATCACTTATCACCACTTGCTAAACCAACTGGCATAAGTTGGATCAGTTTAACCAAACTTACAAAAATAGCAGGGAGGCTTGCAGCTGAAAGAATGGCAGGTACAAACCCAAGCACATCTCTTCAGATATAGATGGAGAACGGAAGGGATTTGCTATCAAAGAAGGGATTTGCTGCTCCAAAAAGTGAATTTGGTGGTTCCCCTTGCATTGCCTATGGTTCTGCATCTCCTTTATCTATGTTTTTGCTGTTTTTTCAAAGCATTAAAAGACATATAATTAGAGATTTCCACTAGTTTCTGTTTTTGAGGGAATCAACAAGTTCAAAAGTTATTGGGGAAACTGTGGGCAGTGTAATTGTGTAGTCCTCATTCCCCTAAGAAATGGAGAAGCAAGTAAACTGCTTAACTTTAATTCAGTTTTCAGAATTAATATGTATTTTCAGAGATGAAGAAATTAAAAATTAGTTTTAGAAAGTATCTAACATCAGAAATTTTAATTTCAAATTTTTACTCAAACTACATTTTCCCATTTCTCTTTAACCAATTTTCTCTTCTGAATGAATCTATGATAAAAGTGTTTCTGGGTTTTGTTGTTGTTAGGCTTTTTTTGTTTTTTTTTTTTTTTTTTCTTTTTTCCTCATGCTTATAGATAAAAAGCTGACAGATGTTTAAATTTTGATGTTTCACATTTCACCAACTCCCATTAGGTGGAGTGGATTTTAGCTTGCACATAAATTATCTTTATATGGTATAGGATAACCTCTGGAATTCTGCTCACCTGCACTTCACTGGCTGTTTCTTTGCCCTGTGCCATCCCTGTCCCTCCTCTGGGGAGACTGGGGGCCAGTGGCTGAAAGCAGAGCATCCCAAGGTGTCCTCTCTGCTGGAGAAAGGCCTTTTTTGAAGTGAGATGTACCCAGATGGCCTGAGAGAGCTGTCAGCAGGTGGCCTAGTTTGAAGTTGTCTTTGGCAAGTTCTGCACACCCAGAGGACAGAATTAGTGGCTTGATTGATCACACAGATTTTATGCCTTAGTAAGAGAAGTGCAGTGCTCCATGCAGGCGTGCTGAAGGAGAGATTGCCTACGTTTGCAGTGGAGGCTGGTGCAAGGTGTTTTGGAGGGATGTGTGAGGAAAAGTTAAGAGTTAGGACTAATTTTAGACCTAGTTCTCCAGTTCTAGAAAACTTGGCATTTTTAGAGGGCAATTCACTTGACTACTCTCAGCTTTTCATTCTTAGTGAGATGAAATGGCCTCTGTGATTTCATATTTAAGAAGGAAGGAAAAAAGCCTCCCTGTTGGGGTGAGAATGTGTGAGAGGAGCAGCTCTGCAGACACCAAGGTCAGCTCAGAAGGAGAAGCAGGAGCTGCTCCAGGAGCTGGAGCTGAGGCTCCCCTGCAGGCCCTGGTGAGGCCCATGGGGATGCAGCTGTGCCCCTGCAGGCCGTGGGGGTCCCTGGGGAGCAGAGATCCACCTGCAGCCCCTGGTGAGGCCCATGGAGAGGCAGCCATGCCCCTGCAGGCCGTGGGGGTCCCTGGGGAGCAGAGATCCACCTGCAGCCCCTGGTGAGGCCCATGGAGAGGCAGCCATGCCCCTGCAGGCCGTGGGGGTCCCTGGGGAGCAGAGATCCACCTGCAGCCCCTGGTGAGGCCCATGGAGAGGCAGCCATGCCCCTGCAGGCCGTGGGGGTCCCTGGGGAGCAGAGATCCACCTGCAGCCCCTGGTGAGGCCCATGGAGAGGCAGCCATGCCCCTGCAGGCCGTGGGGGTCTCTGGGGAGCAGAGATCCACCTGCAGCCAGGGAGGAGCCCACAACAGAGCAGGGGATGCCCAAAGGAGGCTGTGGCCCTGCAGGGAGCCTGTGCTGGAGCAGGGTCCTGGCAGGACATGGAACTCCATGGAGAGAGAGGAGCCCAGGCTGGACTGGAATTTCTGGCAGGATTTGTGAACCTGCAGGAGACCCTACTGGAGCAGCCCATTCCTGAGGGACTGCAACCCGTGGGAGGCATCCACACTGGAGCAGAACTCCAGCCTGTGGGAAGGACTCACACTGGAGCAGTTCATCCTGGGATCTCGATCTGCCTCCTGGGAGATGAAGCCCACACTGGAGCAGGGGAAGAGCATAAGGAGTCCTCCCTCTGAGGAGGAAGGAGCAGCAGTAACAGCATGTGATGAACTGACCACAGCCCCCTTCCCTGTGCCCCTGCTGAGGGCAGGAGGGCCAGAAAATCCAGGGTGAAGCTGAGCCCTGGAAAAAGGGAGGGGTGGGGGAAAAGTGTTTTGAGATTTTATTTTGGTTATTACCCTACACATTTGCTGAGCAAGCTGTCTCCCTTCCAGAGGCTGGGCACTGTGGAGAAGGTCTCAAGGGTGAGGGCAGTAGAGCTCCTCCAGTGTCATGCCAGCAGGGAAGACCTGGGCATGACCACCACTGCTCCACTGGCAAATCCTGTCCCAGCAGGGATATTCAAAATATCATTCAGAATGGAGTGAGTAGACCCAGCAGAGTCCAAGGCTCAGTTAACAGATTCTGGCAGACAGATGAGCCCCCAGGGAAGGATGGCACCCACCTCACCCAGCTCTTCTGTGCCTCAGGCTTTGCACTGTCATGGTGTTAATTGACCGTGTCACATGCTGCAGTGTATGACAGGGGGCTTTGCACAGCCTGGCCCTCTAATGAGCCCTGGCATCCATTTCTCAATGAGACACTAACAGGAATAGGAACAGTTTCATTGGACATGTCCAGATGGATGAAGCCATGCACTCAAATCCTTCCTTCCAGTTCTTGTAGCTGAGGATGAAATCGTGTAAGCAGAGCAGGGAGTTAATTTTTATCTCAGCTGACCAGTGTGACATTAGGCATCAAGCCACAATTATTATTGTTTTAATAACCATGTGAGTAAATGCAATGAGTATTTCAGACACCCTGCCCTTGGCACACGACCATGTTTGCCTGCCCTGGTTCTCTTTGTGCTGCACCAGGATTTCCCCACAGTGCTGAGCAGTGAGCATGGAACTTGGCTGTGCTTCATAGGGGTGTTGAAAAGACACCTTGCAGGGCTGTGGTGTATCAGTAATGGAAATGCTGCCATTCCAATTTATTCTTGATTTCCTGTTGCATTCAATCAATATGTTTTTTTAAAAAGCTGCTTTAAAAATAGATAGAATAATTGAATGAATGAACTGGTAGGCTGAGGGATATTTTTCTCTGTACTTTTCCCCCCCCGTATATATTTTTCTTCCAAAAAATCAATAAGGTATTCAGGTTTCTGTCCTTGCTAGCATGTTCAATATTGGTTTTTGTTTCTCTGTTTCTCATAGTACATGCCACTTATGTTCATTCAAGCTTGGGGAGACCAGCAGTTTCTTATTTTTCTTCAATCAGTGAAACATTTTCCAAACTGTGGGGTTTTTTTCTCTGAAATTCCTGAAAAAATTGTTCAACAACTTGAATCCTTGAGTCTCACCTCTTCACTAAGCCTGAACCAGCTCATAACACAGTTCACAATGTTCAACTACATCCTCAGTATGGCCTGGCACAACCAAAACCTAAAATTCCTCAGTTTTGTGGTTTGCCTGGGGATATTTTTGTACTATTTTTGTTAGTGAACTTCTTTTCCAGTCATCTATGAACCTTTATTGTGCCAAGATTTTCACTCACATGTGGTTTTTTGCTGGGATTTTGCCATATGTAGTAAGACTGAACCTTACCAAATATGAGCAAGTCCAAGGTTTAAAGTTACTGGACAAGAACTGTGATTAAAAAATAACCCTCTCACCACTTTTCTTATTTTGCTGTTAAGATTTTAGTGCCCTGACTACTTTGCTGCTTGAGCAAGGAAACCAAGTCAGGACCAGTCAGTAAGACCAGTTAAGATGGGAGTTAAGATGAGAACATCATTGATCTGTTACTAACAGTGACAATGTCACCACCTGCAATAAACTGGGGAATAAACTCAATTTCCTCCTCAATTTCCTCCTCATCTTTCATGGGTTGCTTGCCAAGATTTCTGCAAACTCTTTCCTAGAGATAAGTGACATGCCCCAGAAGGATTTTGTTATATATTTAATATTTACTGGTTTTGGACTCTGTAGCAACAGTCAAAGTCCTCTTTAAAGCAATTACTGTTTGGAGAAGAACCATGTTCCTGCTCTCTCCTGGTGCCAAGGGCTCTGGATTGTGTTCTAAATTACACTCACCTTTTCCTTCTTTTCCACCTGTGCCTTTTCCAAGTCCAGCCCATCCTCGGTTATGCTGCTCTCTTTAGCCCTCACTAAATACTGATGTTTTTTGCTCTGCTCCATGCTGATGTGAAGGACTGGAGGTGAAAAGGACACCAGGTGTCCCCTGCCCTCAGGACTTACCCTACAAAGTAGGCAGCTACCTTGGGCTCTTGCCCAGGCTTGTGGACAACAGCAAGGGGTGGTTCTGGGGGCTCAGAGCTCCACCCCAAGAGCTTTCTGGGTGTCTGCAGCTGTTTTGGCACACACTGTTTTGACAGTTTGGAAGACTGAAGTTCTTACCTAGAGTGAATTTTCTCTTTGGAAAATCATGTACTTTTCACCTTTCTCTGCCAGGGTTCCTCACCCCCTGAATAAAACATGGCATTAACAATGAATGTGTTCTGCAGAGCAGCCTCCAACCAGCTGAGGATAAAGCCCTGTGCTCCTTAATCCTGCAGTGAACTGGCCTCAAGTCACTTGCCCCACAGGGTCTCTGATGGTGCACCCTGGATCTTGGGTCAGTTAGAAAGTGCCTTTCTGGAGTTTCATGATTCCTCCCTTTGCATGCAGTCATTTTGGGCTGAAGGAACTGAGTGTGCCAAAGAAGGGTGAACTGACTGGAGCCAGTCTGTACCCAAAAGCTGGGCTACTCACAGTTCTTTCATAAGGAAATAAGTAAACAAGTTACTTTTCTTTTTTATGTAACCATCAGAGAGTGGTATCCAGCCTTACTGTGAGACTCTGCCCCGGCTCAGAGGAATCTCAATATTTCTGGAAATCATTTGCTGCCTCTTATCTTCTGTTACCATTTTAGGAGAGAATCCTCTTTTTGTCTTTTACTGCTAGAACACAATTCTTCCACCTTTGGTAAGCATAGAAAGACACCCATGAAATCATGACAATATTTTTTAAAATTAAACCAAAAGATTGTCATCATCTCTATTTATCTTTAATACTAAAATGTCGAGTGAAGTCACTTATTAAGATCTTTCAGTGGCTTCTGCAGACTCTTAATTCCTAGCCCCTGCCAGAAAGGTGATAGGGGTAAGTGTTGAGTTACAAAGCATCTAAAAATGTTTGCTGCAATATTCTTTCTGTATTCAGGACTGGATTCAGTTTGCTGTATTACCTATGAAAGTGATTCTTGACCACAGCTGATGAAACTCTGAGGTTCAGCTGTTCAGACTCAGAAATCTGCCTCAGTGAAGAAAATCGAGGATCAATCCCTCTATTTCATCTTTGCAAATTTCTTTTGCAGATTTTATTTTGCTGCAGTGTAGATTGAAAGAGTGCAGTATAGATTGAAAGAGCTACACTTAATGTAAAAATTTTCTGAGTTTTTCAGGGGTAGTGATGATGATTTACACGCACATCTTTTTACCATCCAGCCCAGTTTTATAAGTGCCTGGTGGTGCCGGTGAAGAAAAGTGAAATGCAATACTGAACAAAGCTTTTGTTACCTCTGTAAAAGCAAATTTTAGTACTGCAGATCTTTTCCCTCTCTTACCAGAAAAGTAAGAATACTTTGATGAGCAAAAGCACCTTCAAGTCTAAAAGCATCCCCCGTTCTGTGTGGGGGTGATGCCCAAGATTCCAGCAGTGCTGGCAGGAGGGACCCAGCAGCGTGTGACATGTGCTGTGACACTTTCCTGGCTCTGGCTGAGCCCCCTCCTCTGCCTGCTGCACTCCCTCCGAGGAGCCCCTGCCCTTTGGGAAGCTGCCTGGCACGGCAGAGGGGCAGGATGCTCCAGAGAGGGAATTTCACGGGGTGAGATGGATGATGGACAGCAGCACCACCGGGGAGAGGGAGAGAGGGGGAGGAACAGCGCAGAATCCACGGTCAGGGAGCCCAGGATGGGAAGGGGGAGAAGGAGGGAGATTGGCTTGTACTGAGGAACAGAATGATTTTCCCCTCTCCCTCTTGAACTCTAAAACTTGAAACACCAAGAGCACTGTGGATTTATACTTTTACAGATCACTGTAGTCCAGACTGTGAAATAAAAGCAGCTGTGGAGCTCTAGGGGGGATGCTCTATACAGAGTTCATTAATAAGGTAAGTCCTTTTTCTCCTCCTGTTCTGGTAAGGCGCTGAAAATCTGGGTATTTACATGCAGATGCAGAATGGCAAACAGATAAACACCAGGGTGCTTACCTATTTTCACTGTATTCTTAATTTAGGGCCATTTTCATATTATCTATCCCATTCTTAGTTTCTCAGAGAATTCTTTTGATTACTATTCTATTTTTCTTCTCCTTTCTGTAGAATAAAATATTTCATTGTAGGAATGAAGCTGTCAGGGTGCAGCCTTCTGAAATGTACCTAAGAAATTCAGAAAAAGGTTCCTGAAACTTTTGATATTCCATGGTGTCCTTTATTCTTTTCTCTCCTCCATCCCTTCTGAAGGCATGTATGATATAACCAGGGATGATTTCTTGATGTAACAGGACTGGCCAGCCTAATGCAATTCTGATAAATGTTGTCCTTTTTGGACTGGTGTTTCCATTAGTCTTTCTGAAATTCTGCCGAAATCTGGCACTGTCTTTATCACAGAATGAATTTGGAAGAGAACTGATCATTTGTGCCTTTGGGCAATACCAGGAGCCTAAAACATTTGATACTGATTATATTATTGGTATTGTTTTTATGCTGATCATTGGTTAATTTCAAAGCAAGAAATTAAAATTAGTATCCCAAAACATTCCCTTACAACAAGGGAGGAAGTATTTGCAGAAACATTGCTCTCAGAAAGAAGGGAGCTGACTGAAGTTGTTCAAGTGTAGGTCAGCACAGGGTTGTGATGGCATTTTGCACCAAAGAAAATGCAGTTCTTTGTATTTAGCCGAACCCTAAGCTTCATTTAATAATAAAATAGCATTGAAGTAGTCACTTGAGAATCAGGCATCATCAAATCCTTGTATTTACTTGCATTTGGAGGATGTTTCTTTGCTGAGCTGGATGCAGACACTCGCTCTGTGTGCCTGCATGCACCCCAGCCTGCAGTGCTGAACTCCCTCAATAGTAAACAGGCAGCAAAAGGATAATTTTAATATTAGGGTCAGCCTGTAAAAAGAAAAGAGAGATCCAGCAGAGAGAGAAAGTTGCATTCCCAGCCCCTGACTCGTTACATGACTGCACATGATGACTAAGCCACTCTAATTAATTTTATGAGCTGGAAAATAGTTGTGCATTTGGTTACTCCAAGCCTTATGTTTTGCATGAGAAAGGATCAGATGAGATTTCATGTGCTGGTCTGCCAGGAAGCCACTTGTTTGTCCCTGGGACAGAGCCAGGTATTTGTGTGCCTCCAGGACGTTTGTTTAGTGGACAAATGGGCAGTGATTGCAAAGCAGAGCCACAGGATTTCCTCTGCAATAGGAAAATTCTATGGAAAAGTGCTCCAGGAGCCTAAACCAGAATTTCAGGTGCTCTATCTTGTGTTCTAGCACTGCCTTTCTGTTCTTCATCTGGGCTTGTTTTCATGGATTTTCCTTGTTTGTTCTCCAGTGGTGCTAGAATTGGGGTACAGTTTTCTCTTGGTTAAAACTCCACTTGCTGGGTTACTGAGATAATTTTTTGTTCCTCTCTAAATGATGCTTGGCTGTGACTGCTTTCCATTTTCTTCTGCTGTTTATGTAGCTCCCACATTTGAGTGGGACATGCTTTTTTCACAAGTCAGCCTCAGGGAAGCAGGAGTGTGAAATGCTGTGCTGTCGCTACCACAGAAAGATTCAATAAAACCTTTACAGCCTCTCCAGATGCTGTGAAATGTCTGCCTCTGTTTTCTTAAGCTTTCTTTTGGCTCAGGTCTGCAGAGACAGCCAAGTTCCCTCTGCAAGATGAGGAGAGGGGTAGGGCCAGATATTTGTCATGTTACTTTGCTGTAGCAGTGTCACAGCGTTGATCTGGTCACTCCCAGCACTCCCAGGAAAAATATTGTGAGAAAATGTGGCCCTTTCTGCCCCAGACAAGAGCAGAGGTGGTGCCATGAAATTCATGATCAAGGTCAGCTCAAACAGAGATGTAAGGAAATTCTGCTGTGTCAGAGGGATCCCTGGGAATGCGGTGGGAACACAGATCTTCTCCTCCTAATAGGCAGGTTGTCATCACTGAGGAACTTTGCAAAGAGGGATCAGATCTTGTTGCAGGGTTGTTGCCTAAGATGCTTTGCAACTGGGTTGGGTTTATGGCCTAAAGCCCAAGCAGCAGAAAATATCTACTGTTGTTTATCAAACTTTTACCTTTTTACCTTTACATGGTTCTTAATTTTAATATCCCAGATTGAGTTGTTTTCAATGCTTCTATTCACCAGAAAAAGTAATGCTTGGGTTTGAATTCAAGTTCCTGTGAATTTATCTTACTGCTTTCTACTCACCTTCCTGTACTTAGACCTCTTGCAATTCATGTATTTTTTGTGGTACATTATCATGGTGAATTGAAATTTATTTTGAAGTCATTAAAAGCACTTTTGATGCCCCATTGCCAAGTCAATATTCTCCTACCCTTCTCCATGTGTGTTACCTGTTCAAGGCACTTGAATTTCCCTTTGTTGCACAGAGCCCTGTTCATAATCCATTTTGCATTAAAAAGGCTTTTATCAAGGCTGAATTCAGCAGATTATTGGATCTGCAATAATTCTACCCCTAAAATACTGACATGAATCCCTAACATTATTCTTCCTCAAAAGGACCTACTTCTATTAAGGATTTGGGAGGAAAATTACTCTCTCTGACCTAATGAAGTAAGTTGTTTGAGAAGTGTGTGATCTCAAGTTTCTTTCTTTGAAAATTTTGATTAACCTCAGGAAAAATTTACCTTGGGAGGCTGTGAAATTTCCATTATTAGGAACAGACTGGACACTCATCTGTAACAGTAAAACCAGGATTTAACCTGCTGTGAAATCAGATAAAGGTTGAAAGAAGTATTCCATAATTTGCATGCCCCAGCAACTTCAGATTCTCTTCCTGGACAAAAATATATCTATATATGTGGCCATTGTCAGGGATATTTGCAGGCCAGAGCGCATTATTTGTTGTTTTATTGAGCTATGGGAAAACAAACCTACAAATAAATGGAATAATTTGGATGACTTCAGGTTTGTGGATGTTGTTAGGTGTCCTCTGGATATTGAGAACTAACTGTATAAACTTTCAAAACAACAATGCTTTTGGTTTTTCACATCAAACATTAAAAACATATCAGGCTGCTGAGACTAATCTGAAATTTCAGTTTTGATCTCTTTATCGTAAATAAATCAGTTTTCTTCTGAAGATGCTGCCCTGGGGAAAAAAAAAAAAGCCCACAACTTCAGATCTCAGAGCATATCTGAAAAATCTTAGTCTATCAGAGCTAAGAACTTCATTTGTACTTCATTTGTACCTCTCCATCCCTTAGGATGCCTTGTGGTTCATAATAGTTTTCCAAACCAGCAGAACACATTATTCTTGCTTGGATCACTGACTTGGGAGCCATTGCACCAGAACACATCAGTCCATTGGTCCACCTTCCCCTGTAAATGCAAATTCCCTCTGCTCTTCTTTGGGGGAGAAGAGGTTCAGCAATTTGCTGCAAATTCCACATCAAGCAGAAGAAGGGAAGAGACTTGGCAGGACACAGAGGGTTGCTCTGTGCTTGGTCCTCCAGACCTTTCTGCTCCCTCAGAAAATTAGGGAGCTGTAAGAATTTCCTTCAGAAGATGGGAAAACAGGATGGAAATGTGGGTGTGCCAAAGTCTTGCTGTCTGATGAAATAGAAATGGACAAAACCCCAGCCAGGAGAGGCTGTGTCAGTGGCTTAGAGGTGCTGAGGCTGCAGTTACCCTGAAGTTTCCACCTTCTCCAGGTGATGCTGTAGAGGGATATGGCACCTAAAGGCCTCACAGGCTGGAGTTTGTTTGGGGCATGGAAAATCTGGTGCTGGGCATGCTGTGATCCAGCCACTGAGGGGTCTGCAAAACCCTGAAACCAAATGTCAGTGCCAGATAAATAATGGAAATAAACCAGCTGGGGCAGGGTTGGATTGGATATCAGAAAGGAATTCGTTAATGTGAGTGTGCTGAGGCCCTGGCACAGGCTGCCCAAAGAAGCTGTGGCTGCCCCATCCCTGGAAATGTCCCACTCTGGGTTGGATGCATCTCTGAGCAACCTGGGCTAGTGGAAAGTGTCCCTGCCCCATGGCAGGGGCTGCAACAAGCTCCTGTCTATTCTACCCAAACCCCTCTATTCTGTGATTCTGTGATAAATGACAGGGAACACTCAGGTCCTTTTGGTTGCTGTCACTCATATCCTGCAAAACATCATGCTTTTGAAAACTCTGTGTGCAAATTCCCTGGATTTGCCTAAACCTTAGGAAAAACATCAGGTGTTTTGTAGCAACGACCAAGATTTCCCCCTTCCCCCCTCCTTCTGTGTCCTCCCTACAGGAAGAAGATGTCAGGAATGTAATCATTGTTATGTGATGATTTCTGTCCTGAAGAAAGTGGGGATGGGGTGTCCTGCCCTTTGTCTGGGTGAGAACAGCCTGGCCAAGCCATGAAGGACATGTTGAAACACCCCCAGTGAGAGATGAGGAGAGAGCAGGGAACAAAACTGATGTAGGGCTGGCAAAGCTGCATTGATTAGGCCAAGCAAGAAACCTCAAATCACTTTTTTTCCTTTACTCTCAGAAGTTTTGAGGCTTGATATTGAAATTTTATGGTGTCTGAGTCAGGAGTTTGTATCTCTTGAGGTTTGCTGTAGTGGAACTGTTCCATTTTAAAGAATATATTATTTAGAAGTGGAATTGTTTGTGTATTAATTAAAGATGAGTGTCTGCAGCACTGATACTAGCCTGAACCCATTTGTAATAATCAGAGTGAGTTGGTTTCTCTTGTTGTGGTTTTAAATCTGTTTTCACAGGCACCGAGGTCCTTCAGCACAGATTGTGCTGGAAAGAGGGTCAGCAGATGGGCTCGATGGCAGCCTGTGGGGCTGTGCTCTCTGCCCCCGGCTTTGGACAGCAGAAATAGACCAGTGTGGAATCTTTTGGTCTTTTGAGGCAGCAAAACCAAAACAAACCAGTCCTTGATAACTGGATTATTTCCCAGTTCTTGTGTTCCTACCACACTGCATGAAGCACTAATGTCACAAAATACCTTTTGGGAGCCCGGGTTTTCATCTATGGTTATTAACCAGAATCAAGGAATCAGTTATAAACAGGGTTATAATTTTCTTCTTTCTTTTTGTTTTTCTATTTTCTTTTTAGGCTTGAAAAGTGTACACCCTTGGTAAAATGGAGGTCCCCAACAGCAGCTGTTTTGCTCTGCAGATCCACTGCTGTGGGTCTGCCCTGCCTAGGAAAGTGAAAGCAGCTGCAGACACGAAATTATTATTTTTAGAAATTATTGCATGTTTTTCAAAGCCTGGTGATAAGTCTTACTGCATAGTCTTGAAATGGAAAGGAAATAGAAGCTCCTAACCAGGGCTTTATGTAAAACAGCTGAGTGTTGTTTAGGCTGAGATGGGGACCACATCCACAGAGGGCAGTGAGGAACTGGCTGTCAGGGAAGGTGTGGCTGCCCCATCCTTGGAAGCGTTCAAGGCCAGGTTGGACAGAGCTTGGAGTGACCTGGGATAGAGGAAAGTGTCCCTGCTCATGGAAGGGGGTTGGAATGGAATAATCTTTCTGAAGGTCCCTTCCCACCCAAACCATTCTGTGATTCTGTGATCCGAGTGTAGCTTTTCTCTCACCCCTGCCCTTCCAGTGCTCCTGTGGGATGTTGCATGAGGTTGTTTGGGCAGATCTTCTGTGACAGGCACACATGAAGTGTTTTCCTGGTATCAACAGACCAATAGCTGTTTCAAAAGCTCTCTCTTTTTCTGTTGTGTGAGAAACGTGAGACATACCAAATGTATTGGTTTATATAATTATTAACAGAAATGCAGCAGTGGGATGTGATGTGATGGAGCACAGTGCACAACTGAAATGTAGAAAATGTTAATATTTAAATTTAGTGCATTCAAAGGGATGATTCCTCTTCAACAAGTGGGAGTGAATCCACTGTAAAATAACCATCAGCCTGGTGGTTGAACAAGCCTGCTGAGGACAAAAGACAGATTTCCAGTCCATAGCTTGCATCTTCAGGATTTAGTCCTGAAGTGAGATGAAACAAAGCCCATTTTTCTTAAAAGCATCTCTTTTACTACACTAGGAGATTAAAAAAAAAAAAAGAAAGAAAAAAAAAAAAAAGAAAGGGTGGTATGCTGCTGTAGCTGCTTTGAGATAAAACTTCTGATCCTTGTTGTTTATGTCCCTAAATAGAGGGTCTGGTTGGACTATTAGGGAGTGCTTGGCTGAGGATGGTGTTCCAGATGTGAGTTTTGAGTCACCAGGCTGTGTCAGCAGTGCCCCAGCCAGGACGGTGGGACAGGACGAGGCAGTGACCACTGGGACCTCTGCCTGTGCTTCCACAGCCCCAGTCTGAGAAAGGAGCTCCTCAAAACACCCCGGGGAAGTTTAGGACAAACAGGACACTTGACATTGTGAGCTGGGATCCAGCAGGCACTGAGAGCAGAATAACTTTGCTGTGGAGATACTGAGAATGTAATTGGACAAATTAGGAGATAATTACCTTTTTTCCTCTTGAAAAGATAATATATGCAGGCATTAGTTTATCTTTTATCTTTTTAGCTTTTGTCTTTTACTGACTCAGATAAAATTATTAATAGTTTTATTGTTTTTAACATAAGACAGCAGAAAATGATTTTATTATTCAACACAATTGATAGTGTTATCACTTTAGCTGTATTAATCTTTCAAATGAGCCCTACTGACTCTTTCTATGGGATGACTCTGGGTCCATGGATATCTTTTGTTTCACTTTGCCATTTATCCTCTACCATTAATCTGCTTTTACAAATAATTGCTACACTTGTCTGTGGGCCATCGCTTTGGAAATAATATTTGACTTCTTGTGCTCTCTTGTCAAGTAAATTAAAGCATCCCTGCCACAGTAACTTCCACAGAGGGTTTTGACAGCCTCTGAGAATAGTTCAGTTTCTGGGATTCCTATGGCACTCCCTAGACACTGCTATTTCCCATACTAAATAACTTTTGTCATTGAGCTACAACATGCTTTTAGTTTTTTCAGATTTGTTTTAATGTTTGGCATTAATATTTCCTTCATCTGCCTGCAAATTTACAAAAATGCTTTCCCCACTTCATACCAATTTGGCTGTCATACATAAATGGGGTATATCCACTTTTGGCTGGCTAACATAGGTGCAGTGATTGCTTTCTTATTAATTTAGATTAAATACTAATTAATATTTCTTACTAGTTTAGATTCTTACTAACTTAAATTAAGGACTTCAGATTTTGCTACTATGTATCCATATTTGTCTAAACCCCATATAAGAGGACACAATAATTTGAACCTGGGTTGCTCCACCTCCCATTTGTAGCTTCCCAAAATGTTTTAGGGGTTCCCAGGAACTTGCAAGCAATGAGGATTGGTACAAGCATGGATCATTTGTGTTTCTATTAAAATAACATTTTATAGTCCCTACTGCTGACTCATTAACTTTTAGGAGCTGTGTATCAGAAGACTGATGACCTTTGTCAGGCATTTAATACTGTGGTACCTTATAAAACACAAGTATAAATAAAACCAACAGGGTTGGCAGTTCAAATCTTGGTTCCTGAAATAATGCATTTGTGAGAATGCACATCCCCTATGTTTGCTAGGCTTTGCCTACCAGTATGAAAGCTATCCCTCTCTACATTTTTTTATTCAATATTTAGACACTAGATGCTGATTAGGATTATGGCTTTTTTTGACTTGGAATTGTGAGGGCTAATGATCAGCCCTGTTATTTACACAGTTTTCTGTCTTATGCACTCTGAAAGTGAGATTGATTCTGGAACAAAGCTTTATTTTGGGGGGCACTGTTAATTCCTGTCTAATCAGAATGATGAACATCTTTTAAAGCCATAATCAAGTATTAACTCCCTGAATTGTATGTCACTAACAGTTTTTGTATCAATCAAGTAGAGTTGTTTTTTATCTTCTTATATCTGAAATTTATTCTTAATTCACCAGACATGATTTAAAATAATAAGAAAAGTTTGTGTATACACTTGGAAGTTAAACATTAATTACCCCTTATTTTTGTTAAAAAAATTTCAATAAATAATGTGTTTTCTCTGTTTAAAGCTGAGAGAAAGTGTTTCTTTTTCAGGAACTGGAGAGGAAAGTTTTTCACAACATTAACATTTGCAAGCAGGTCAACAACTTATATCAAGTGAAGCAGCTAAATTTTCCATACCTAGGTGGACCGCAGAGGGCTTTCTCCTGTCCCAAGGCTGTGCTTTGTCTGGCAAACCTGCACTTTGCTTTAGGGCAGATTAAAAAACCCAATGTCTGCACTTCTGGCTGGGTTTAGCTTACACAGAAGTTGAAATTTCCTATTTAAAGCTATTTTGTTTGTCTGCTTGGACATAGCAAAATATTGTCCTTGTGAGCCACCTGATACTGACTGGAGTGGGAGATTCTGCTGTGGCTCAAAGGAGGAACATGCCCTTAAACACTCTGATATTTGCATCAAACCCAAATTGTGCTGACAGGTCCCAGATGTGCTTTTCCATTTGCATCACTTCAGCCACCCATATGGTTCAAACGCTCCAGCCACAGAGGGACCCTGCAAGCTGGGGGACAGAAAAGCATCGGGATCCTTTTAAAGGCCAGGTGGAACCTGGATTGAGACCTGTGGCTTTGATAGGATGGACAGGATGATCGTGATTATTCCCCAGATTCATGCTTTAGTCCATCCTTTTGTACAAGACAAGGTCTTTTTAGACTGTCCAGGCTGTTGTACCAAAGTACCTGATCCAACACAAATGGTTTCTCTGCTGTCTGAAACAGTGAATTTTTTTGTTTAAAAAAATTTTTAAATTTCTCAGTCTTTTTTAATTTAAAGAAAATTAAAAAAACCCAAAAGACAATGAGGCTGCTGAACTTTTGAGCCATATGCCTGGATGATTTTTGTTCTCTCCCATTTTTGTTCTCTACTCTAGAGTAGCGTGTGCCTTCATGGCTCATTCCCCTTCAGTAAAATCTTTCTTTTTTCTTTTTTCAAAAGCTAGGACAATAGGGAGAGGGTTGTGAGTGCTTCAGGTGTACATGAGTGTACCTAGCCACACAGGTCTGTTATTGACTCAGTCTGCCTGTGTTCAAGATGCAGAAGAGAGAGCAAATGGGTAAAATAAAGAAATAATTTTTATTTCTCCTTTAGTCTCCCTCCAAGTTGGACTTCTGAAGGGAAAAATTTAGGCCTTCACAGCTTTTCCCAGGTCCCACAGCAGAAGTTATGGAAGCCCTGAGTCAAGTGTTAAGTTCATGAGTGCCATTCCTGCCCCAGCAAGCACCAGCAAGAGGAATTGGGGTGTCTGAATGCCCTAAACAGCTCCTGGCTGGGTGGTTTCAAGCAGGGAAGAAATGTTTTTTTTTCTTATACATCCTCACTTTGCATCCCTTCCATTGTCCTGAGGGATGACTTTCATAGGTGTTTGCCAGATTCCCGTTTTCCCCTTTATTAAATAAAGGGTTTTCCCCTTTATTAAATGATATAGTTTATTAAATAATAAAGTTATTTATAATAACTTTTTTGGCTTCAATGACCCATTTCCACACAAAAGAAAATGGAAAGAAAACCCAGCAAGCCTTTCTAGATGACTCTGCTATTTAATGCTCCTGCTGCTTCACAATTCCAATGGCCAATTGTTGTTTACAACTGTGGCCATGACAAGTTATTTGCATTGGAACACAACACCTAAGGAACTCTGAGGAGAATTTATGGATGTAGTTGTTCACTTAGCGGTAAAATTTGCAGAGCTGCCATCTGCAGACAAAGTGCCCCTCACGATACAAAGAAACTGCTGGCACTGTCTTGCAGATAATTCCCAGTCTCTTGGCATTGTGAGGAGCAGGTATAGATAAAGACAAGTAGCACAGACCCAGCTCCACCTTTCCTCCAGTCCTGTCACTTCTCATGAGAAGGAACAGATCAGCCCCTGCCCCTCCTCTTCCCTTTATGAGGATGTTAAAGACCACAGTGAGGTCTCCCCTCAGTCTCCTCTTCTCCAGGCTGAACAGACCACATCATCTCAGCTGCTCCTCAAAGGCTTCTCCTCCAGACTCGGGTTTTGTGTTGCTGAAATGGCTCCCAAGGTATTAAAGAGTCTTTTTTCCCAGTCCTGCAACCTAAGAAGAAGTCAAGAATCCTCAGCTCTGGTTTTCAAGGTTTTTTTATTCTCTCTTATCTAATACATTCTTTTTCTGACCTGCTGAGATCTGTTCAGCAGGTTGGGTTGAGTCACACTGACCACCCTTGGGGTGCTGTTATCTTTTTATTCTGAGAACTACATGCACATTATTTACAATAATTTTCCAATACCTATCACCTATGCTAGATCTATGTTAGACACCTATGTTGACTTTAAATCAATCCAAAAGTGCCACCATCACAGCAGAAGATAGAGGACAGGAAAAAGAAGAAGAGGGACAGGACATGCCCAGATTCCTCTGTCTTGCCTCTTGAACCTGCATTCTAAATCCCCAAAATTCTGCTTTTTCACCCTGTGATAAATTCGCTATCATTCTGTTCAAACCCTTGTGGCTTGTAAATCTTCACACAAAGTTGGTAATTTTTTCCATGGGCTAAGATTGAAGGCACAGGTGTCTTTGACTCTGTGCCAGGGTCTCTGAGCCCCCTGCCAGGGTCTCGAGCCCTCCAAGACAGTCAGAGGAATGTCCTAGGTTCCAACACTCCAGACCCTTCACGATCCTCATGGCCTCCTCTGGACACTCTCCAGTAGCTCAATGCCTTTTTCCTGTTGTGGTCCCATGCAAATTATGATGTTCTTGGATAAAGTAAGTCATGACCCAAATCGTGGCACAATGCTTTATGCAAGTTTGAATGGTATCGTGAAATGCCCTGGGAAGTGTCAGGGCAGAATTGAAAACGGGAAGATGAATCCTGTGTATGAACAAAAATATCTTCACATTTTCTGACAGCAGGTGGGATCTGTTGCAAACTCTGTTCTTCTGTTTTTCAGGCACTTCAATGGACATGAATGGGATGGCATCAGATCCCAACAATTCTTCCCAGGAAGAATACATCCCACACTATCTCCAAAGGGAAGACCCCTTTGCATCAAAGCTCTCTAGAGAAGCTGACATCATAGCTGGCTTTTATTTGACAATAATTGGTAATGATTTTATATTTGCTATTTGAAATATGACTGTGCTGCTGCATCCTTACAGCTCTCGGAAAAGACGCAGAAACTGCTGTTCATTAGATGCTAATTACATATTTTTTCATACTAGAAAAAAAAACCTAGGAGGGAGGAGAGAAAATGTGTTAGAAATATGGTGTCAGCAGTTAATATCAACATATAATGCTGCTGCAGGTAGCCTGAAGCGACTAGCAGTAGATGTTCCAGCAAAAAGTGAAGAAATACTCACTGTTTTTAATAAGATATAGGTTGCTACTCAGCAGCTTAATTTGTCCCTGGGCAGAATAGGATTTCCTTCAGTATGCATTGTGGGTTTTATGTCCTGTTTTCACAGCCTGAACACCCTCAGATGTGTTCATGTGACCCTTGCTCAGCTCCTGGCATCATCTGTCCTCTGTTACACATCATATTGAGCAATATTTTCTGCCTAGCACCCTCCCCATCCTTTTGTGATGGAGTCCTTTACAAGGTTCAAAGTGACCTTGCAAGCAGAATAAATACAATTATCTATTGGTTAGTGCACACTCATGATAGCTGGGACTGATTTTAAAGTATTCACATGCCAAGGAGTTATCATTCAGCAGGAAAATGCTGGATTCTATTTCTTCTAGGGATAAGCTGGACCTTATTATTGATAATTTGCCTTCTTTACTTTGTGGAGGAGGCCAGAATTATGTCTTTTTGTATCCATATTTGCCTCAACACCTGAGAGAATGGCATGAAGCTGAGTAAGGGAGGTTTAGATTGGATATCTGGAAAAGGTTCTTCACCCAAAGGGTGGTTGGGTGCTCCCCAGGGAGTGGTCACAGCACCAAGCCTGATAGAAATCAAGAAATGTTTGGGCAAAGCTCTCAGGCACAGGGTGAGATTCTTGGAATTGTCCTCTGCAAGGTCAGGAGCTGGACTTTGATGATCCATGTGGGTCCTGTTCAACTCAGGCTATTCCATATTCTATTCTATTCTATTCTATTCTATTCTATTCTATTCTATTCTATTCTATTCTATTTCATTCTTCTTTATATATTTTAAGTTCCTTTATGCTTTATGGTCTTACTTCATGCAGTTTCTCACAGCTCAACAGCAATTTTTGCATTAAAACTGATCTGAGGACAGAACTGATTTACAAAAACCTGGGCTCCAGGTGTCAGATGCCTGAAGACAAGGCTGAATACAAGATGTACAGTGATTACTTGACATTTATTTCAGTTTTGATTCATTGTCTTGTTCAATGTGTTGTGCACAAAATACCAAGATCTGTCAGTCAGTCCTACCTTTTTGTTTCTCATTCACTGCTTTACAACCCCCCCTTCTAAGACTGTCTTACTGCTTTTCTTTTGACTGGTCTAATTAATGTAATGTTTTCCACAGTGGAGGTAGCAGAGTTTTTATTATTATTTTTCTTCTATTTATGTTTCTGTTTATTTCTCATTTCTCTTCTGCTTATGTCTTTATTGAAAAAAGAATTCAGAGCAGCAGAGGTGACAGGTCAAGCTGTATCTCAGTGCTGTTCTTGGTGTTCATGCACTGGTTTGTAGGTATCCTCACTTTTCACACATATATTTTTTTCTATTTCTCTGCAGACAAAAGTTTTCACTGAACTGTAGAAGACAACCCCCTTTTTGTGGTTTTTTTCACTTGGTTAAGTGAACTTAGCTTTAATCCCAAGAAATATGTCTGATGGATGAATCTTCCTAATATACACTCTGTTGCCTTGTTATATTGATTGTATTTAGTGTAGATTTATCCTGTTCCAAAAATTACCCCTGTCAGGTGTGAAACATCTTGAACAACACAGGCATAATCAAATTAAGGCAAGGAACAAGAATAAAAAAATTCCAGTGAAAAGCCAAAAGCCAACCATAAAGGCTCAGGACAATTTTCTGAGCAATGTGAGGAAACTGAAATTATAATTTTAAAAGGTCTCATAGTAAATTTGATGTTGGACTTGTGATCTCATTGTATCCAGTGGCCTGGGTCAGGGTAGTTCTGCTGTTCCTGTACGTTTCTGTACACATCATATCCCACATTTAGCTCTAAACTAACTTAATTTTTAAAGTGTGTGTTTTGAAATGCATTTTTCTTGGTTAATTGCTTTGCCCTTGTGTGCATAACAAGGTTCACTAGTGGCTTTATTAGAGCTAATTATGGTCTTCCCATATCCATATAAGCGCTGTATTTGCATATTCCTTGGATCTATAGAATAATGGTATAAGGAAAAAAACTCTTCCCTTTGGAAGAATGGTTGAGCAAAGGAATGGGCTGCCCAGGGAATGTTGAAATCTTTAGCCCTGGAAATGTTCAGAAAATGAGTGGAGTTGTCACTTTGTGGTATGGTTTGGTGGTCATGGTGGTGTTCAGTCAAAAGTTGGACTTGATAATCTTGGAGGTCTTTTCCAACCCAAATGATTTTATGATTTCACATCTGTGTTTTTTTATTATGACTTGTGATTCAGACTAAACTTGTCACAGTTTTCCACTGAACTGCATTCCCTACTCCTTTGCAAGAAATTGTGGCCCCTCCTGAGGATGGCCTGTGGGGACATCCTGACAGCAGGGACAGGGGAGCAGGAGGTGGGAAGCCAGGACTGTTTTTGTGCATCTTTTTGCACTTGAGCAGTGTAAGGTGCAAGTAAGTTTCAAAAAGGAGAAGAAGCTGAATAGTGAGTGAACAAGGCTGGATCTTATCCTGCAGAGGTTTTAGGGTCAGACTGGGTGTACAGCTGAAGTATTCCAGTTTGAAATATAAAAATAATTGGTTGTTTGTCTTTGAAGAAAATCAGGAGTCTTGAATAGTCCGATAAATTCTATGTAAGTGCATGATCCTTTATCCTGAGTAGTTAATTTCCATGTGTAGCTTTCTAATCATCTAGGACAAAAAATAAAATCAGACTATGCACATGGTTACGAGAGTCCAATTCTTTTGTCTTTGTCACTCCTCCCACCAGGTTTTTCATCACCGCCTTGATTGATTCACTGTACAGCCAGGCAGGGTGACAAACTACTGAGCAGGGACCTGCTGGCTGCCAGCTCCTCTGAAACCCCTTGGCCAGTCACTATTGATCCACAAGCTGGTGTGCGCACTTCCTCTGTTATGAAACAGCTTAATTGAAAACAAAATCCTGAACCTTTTTTTTTTCTTTTCTTTTTTTAATTTTATTTTCTCTAATGGTTTAGTGCCACTGTCAGGTTGGAGAAGTGGAAGTTTATTTCTCCATTTGACTGCTTGTAAACACTTTCCCCTCTCACTGCAGGTTTGTGTCTCAGCCTGGCTCTGTCTCTGCAGGTGTCACTTTTTTAGTTATCACATCCTTGGCTCTTGATTTGTATATATGTAATGGTGCCATGTTGCCATGGACAGTTCTCCTGGAAAAGAGCCTATTTTAAATATCTGAGAAGTCTTTTTTCCCTGTTTCCAACCTACCAGAGCTGGGAGCTTGCTCCAGCAGGGGCTTCAGCTGACTGCTGGAAAGTCATTTCATAGCAGGAGAAATGGAGCATTAGATGCCTCACCTACGGAGATTACAGAATTTTGATCAAGGAGATAAAAAAAGGTTCAGACAAGCAATTTTCAGATGCAGGCATAGACAAAAGGCAACAAATGATCAATGGACCCCTTCCAGCCATGGGATTAGGAGGTTGGTGGGTTGGGCTCTCTGAAACATTGATATTAATTATAAGCAGTGGTTTCAGAGCAGCTTGGCAATTTCAGAGCTGCTTGGCTGATAGACATGTCTCTCTAGACTGTCAGTCAGTTGAAAAAGATTCAGGAAAATGTCAAATGCTTTCAAAAGGTATTTCAAACTGGATGCTGGCACTCTAGTTATCCTAAATATCACTGGAGAGGAAAATGGCATTAAGAGAGAAAAGGATTAAAATATATGAAAAAAGCTCACAGCACTGAGATTCATTCACTCAGCTGTGAGGAAGAAAATGATTCATATGAATACCTCTATCTGCTTGTAATTCAGATTAAATTTGCAGAGCCATAAGAGTAGGTTGTTCTTAGAATTTAATTCACCCAGGGTAAATAAAATCTAATGAGAAAACCTAAGATCAATAATAAGCCAGCTTCTGTTCTTCTGTTTATTTTGTAAAATAATACAGAAAACAATGCTGTCAATATAAAAATAAAAAGTTTCCAATGTGTCACATTTAATACAAAAAAAATTCAAAATCAAAGTACTTTTCTCCTGAGTTTAGTAAACTTTTGGTTCCTCAGTCACTCATATTTCTTGACAAATAATTTGGTTTTAGCATCTGGGAACCATTTCTCTCTCCGCCTCATGGATGTTCCCAGGTTGGGTTTGTTGATTTTGTGGGGACAAGGCACCCTTGCAAGGGCATTGTGCCATTGATGGACCAGAGTAAATAACAAAATACCCATTTAAAAACTGTATTATTTGTTACTGAATTGCCAAATTAATCACTAAATAATTAAATACCCATTTAATTACTGAATTTAATTTGCTGAGGTCTGGCCTGCCAGAAGATTGAGATGAAAATGATGTGGTATTCAAAGGTACAACATTTGGAGAGGGCAGCAGTGCTGGGGGGCTGGAGGGTGCTGAGGCCCTCTGGAAACAGAGATTGCCCCAGCAGAGCCCCTTGTAAAAGGCAGCACAAAGGATGACTTTGATGTTTCATCAACAGAGGAAAGCTGGGCTGTTCATGACTTTTTTTGGAGTAGTGTGAGGAGTTGGCCTCAGCAGGCAGCCAAGCACTCAGGACAAGCCTCAGAGTGGGACAGGGAGGAAACAGGCAGAGAAAAAGCAGTGGAGGTGAAGACAGGTGGGGATAAAGACAGGAAAATCCATTCTCAGTTACAGCAGCGGGCAAACAGGATCCTTGAGGGGAATAAATTCAGCACGATGGAATCACAGAATGGTTTGGGTTGAATGGACCTTAAATATCTTATTCCAACTTTCATCACGTGGTTCCAACTCCCAAAGCTTAATGTTTATTTACTGATTTAGGTAGTGAGAAACAAAGGTATCAAACCTAAAATACTTATGGCAAACACCTTTCCTCACCCTTTGAACCTAAAATATTTATGGAAAATACCCTTCCTCACCCTTTAAACCTTAAATACTTATGGAAAATGCCCTTCTTCACTCTTTCCTGGGCTGAACTTCTCTCCAACATTTCCCTCAGTGCTGTTGTAGGTCCCTTTTTTGAGGCAATGGCAGCACAGGAATTCTTTGCTCTTCATTCTTTTCTTCTGCACTTCCCTCCTTCTGATCTGGTGTGAGGCTCAGTGGGCCACGGTCCCTTTGGGATTTTCACCTTCTGGCTCCATGAGAAGGATGTTCTGTGCTGTCCTGTGTTTCCACAGCAAAACTCTCCCTCTGACCTTGAACTCTTAAAAACATGAATTAGTGAAGACACATTTTCTGTAAGGGAGCTGGAAACCCTACAATTTTCTGTAGTGGTGTGATTAATTCCATGGCAGATGCACACTTGCAGAGCTGTGAGTCCTTGGGTGATGATATGGAGAAAAATATATCAGCCAATATGAGAAGGGTCCCCTGCACTGAATTCCACCCCTGGAAGTTAAAATCAGATTAATCAGATTTATTTTATAATTTTTCTTTCTTACGATAGAAATAAATTCTGATGTAAGATTTAAGATTTGATATTAATATATTAACTGGAAATGTATCCCTTAACATCTGATTGGAGTGTTTAATAAAGTTGAAATTGGTCAGATTCTGGTTCCTGTGATTACAGAGAGCTGAATTTCATTCTTGTGGCTGTATAAACCTTTGGGTGAGAATTGTGCTGGTCAGGGCAGAGGGATTCTGGGGTTTCTGTTGTGAGCATTCAGTCTGTGTCTGTGCAGGCTCAGCTGGTGAAAGCAATGCCCTCCTACAGAGGGAAAACAGCATTTTCTGTGGGAGGGATGTGTCTGCAGTCCAGGTCTCTGTGAGCTGCACAGTGACAATGATGGGATCACCTTTCAGGGTAAAATGGCCAGCCTTAGGGACCACAAGTTCAGGCTGAAAATATCAGGGAATTTCACCTGGAAGATGGAGTATTGCTGGTTTTGAGGGTGATTCTAATTTGAATGTTGTTCTATTTTCCATTATTACAGGGATCCTTTCAACTCTGGGAAATGGGTATGTTATTTTTATGTCCTCAAAGCGAAAAAAGAAGCTGAGACCTGCTGAGATAATGACTGTTAATTTAGCAGTGTGTGATCTGGGCATTTCAGGTAATTTCATGGTTTTGTTTTCCCTTGTTTTTACCATCTCACCATTCTGCCTGGCAGCAGCAAGAGACATTCCTCTGCAAGTCATGGGAGCATCAAATGCCTTTTGCTGCAGATATTTCTGCTCTATCATTTGCATGTAAATAATAGGGGAGGATGAAAAAAAGCATTCCTGAACAACTTGATGGGAAGAAATGAACAGTACAGAGGAAAAATTAGGGTTGATTTTATCAAACAGGCAGAGCTCCTGCTCACCCCAGCACTGGGCAGGTCTCCAAAGGCAGCTGCCATGTGCACCCTGGCACAATAACCACAAAACACCTCAGTATTACAGGTGCAGAAAATGATGGTTTTTTGCCATAGGGTGAATAGAATGGGTCTAAATGCCTCAAAAATACAAGTTTAGCCAAATAATTGGAAAATGCCAGTGGCCATCAGCCCTTCAAAGCTAATAGTTTTTTCTCTAGTGGCCATCCTCCTTTGTCTCTGGATCAAACATTTGTGTCAAACTGTAGAGCATGAGCCAACTGGGAGGACTTTTATTTCAACTCCACAATCTGGATATCCTGGCATTGGAGGAAGTCTGGATGTCCTGGCATTGGAGGAGGGAGCTTTGGAGAGGTTTATCCAGAGTTGCAGAGATGGTTGTTTTGGCTCTTGACATGAGACCGATTCAGCTGCACACAGGGGAAGGGCTGGATGTCCTTTAGAAAAGGATGTTTTGGATGGCAGACAGTCCAATGCGTATCAGGACGCAGCTGACCATGGGATCTCCCCAGTGCCATAGAAATGGAATTATATTCCCATGCTTGCAGGGTCATCTGTCCCCTGTGTGTTGTATACACTGAGACCTCTGCCCTCAGCCCCACTGCACCCTTTTCCTACCCTTGTCTCTGCCAGATGCTTTTGCCCTCATCTAAACTCCAAAAATATCACTGAACAATACAAAATGATGTCTCCCAGCCTCCCCTGATGCTTTTTTGAACTCTCACAGCACAAGACCAAAGATCTGCTCATCCCTGCAGATTCCAGTGGTTTTGGTCAGTAAACATGGATTTTTGAAGGAAATATTAATTCAGTGGAAGAAAGATGTTAATATAAATATCACTGCTACCACACAGAGAAATCCCAATTATTTCTTTGGCATTTCTGTCATGGACACACTGCTTCCATCTCTCAACCCTTAGAAGTTAAGGAAAAATCAGTGATTCCCAGAGCCATGCTTGGTTTTCTCTGTTCTCTAATTATTTTTATTTATTTATTTATTTGTTTAATTAATGAAAGGTGCTAAGCTGAGAAATGTGATGGGTTCTGTCTGCTGGACAAACTGAAGATAGAATTTTTTTTTACGAAATTTTCATATTTCATACACTTATCTTAACAACTTTTTGAAGAGTTCTGCTTCCTGCATATTTCCACAGGGTGGCACCAGCCCCTTGTTCAAAGCTGCATCAGACTGAATTTGCACTGGCACCGTGCTCGGGGCTGCTCCCAGTTCTGCTGCTGAAGGGAAATTTGATTTGGTGCAAAGAAATGTGTCGGCCTTTAAAGCTGTCAGTCACTTACATGCCTAAAAGTTGCTGACTTGATTGTTGGCCCATAACCTCGACCTTGCCATATTTAATGTTTTTCTTGAAACCTTAATCACTGAGGTCAGCCTTTGCTTGAAAAAATAAAAATTGAGAAAGGCACATCATACATTGACTTGAGCACATCCTGCAGGTCCAGGCAGAACTTTTCTTACAGGCTTAGGCTAATCCAAAAATACCTTTTGTAAAAATGCATCTTATTTTGAAGGGTTTTCAATCCTGATGCTTTTGGCATAGAAGATGGAGCAAAGGTACTTTTCTGCAAGATCCGGTTTTGAAGAAATGTGTTAATTTTCTGTTAAGAATGAAAAGAGAATTCATGGTTTTATGTCAGTTCAATGTGAAATTGAATGTTTTTGGGTAAAAGATCATTTCAACAGAATAGAGATTTTTGTCTTGGTTTCTATGAATAGGTTACCTTGTGGGAAGTACAGTTTGCAAGATCATTTTTGCCATATCCATAAACCAATTCCCTGAGCTTCTATGATATTACAGACACTGGTTCAGCCAGGGAAACCAGCCCAGGGAGGCTGAGGTGTTTTCAAATCCTTGGGGTGCTCTGGCTGCTCCTGTGCAGGAAGGAATACAGTCACAGGGATGCGGAGTTCAATATTTAATGTTGTTTGAATGGTGCAGTTGGAATGTTCAGGCCTGGGAGAATTTAAGATCAGTCTGGTAAGTAAAACTGTAGTGTTTGGAAAACAGATATTCCTAGATTGTAAATTTTTTGAGTTTTCTATTCCATTAAAGTTGATTTATTTTCTTTGCCTAATTAAGACCAAGAAAGGTAATAATTGGGACCAAAAAAGGGAGATTTCCAACTATACAATTAAAATTTTCAAACTTTCTCTTTGTCACAATACTTACAAAGAATATGAAAAATTGAAACCTGCTTTAAGGTGAGAATGGAATATCATTTCCCAAAACTTCACTTCTTCCATAATGCAGCACTCAATTTACCTGTGGAGGAATGAGATAAAGTGCCACTAAGAGAAAGTCTCAAAAATAGTTACTCATTTCCCATCTCTTTGGGGAAGCTCAGAATGTTTTGATATCTGTGGGCAGTGGATTGCTAGGAGGCATCAAAGTAATGTGTGATGTGGAGAGGAGCTGAAACCACTTCTGCAGCTCAAGTGTCCATGTCTTTCCTTCCCACCTAACACTTCACCTCACTGTGTACCCTACTGCTGGGCCTTGACAGGTTTGAAAAAGTCCTGTTTGAAGGCAAATTTCTTTACCTTGTGCTTGAAGACACCTAATTGGCTGGGTGTCTTCACCTAGTCTACCTCTACTACAGGGATGAAGACTAAGTAGATTTGTGCTTGTTTCAAGCCCTGACTCAAACCCATCCTGTTTAGGTGTTGGCCTGTGGACCTAACATATACTCTAAAGGTTTCATAATGAAAAGAGCCTGCCCATGACTGGTTCCAGAGTGTTGGTTTGCCTCTCGTTCCTGTGGTTTGTAGTACAGCCCTTCTTTCCAGCCCTTCTGCAGGCTTGGCTCATCCTACCTCATCACTGGTGCCATGGGATCCAGCCACAGCTGTCTGAGGCTCAGTCCTGTGCATGGGGTGCTCACAAGCCATGGAATCACAGAATGCTTTGGATTGGAAGGGACCTTAAAGACCATCTTGTTCCAACCCCTGCCATGGGCAGGGACACCTTTCAGTGTACCAGGTTGCTCCAAGCCTCATCCCACCTGGCCTTGAACACTTCCAGAGATGGAACATACACAGCTTCTCTGGGCAACCCATGACAGTGACTCACCACCCTCACAGTAAAGATTTTCTTCCCAATATCCCATCTAAATTTACCCTCCAGCCTAAGGTCATCACCTACTCGGTCTGAATCCAATTCTCCATGTTGAGCACTTTTATGGGTATTAATTTTTGCAAGGGAGAGGGTTTGCCTTTCTGATAAAAGGTGATTTTCTCAAGGATGTTGTTTATCAGTGGGCTGACATTCTCTCCTCCTTTTGAAGTTGTAGGCAAACCCTTCAGCATCATCTCCTTCTTCTCCCACCGCTGGATGTTTGGGTGGATGGGCTGCCGCTGGTATGGGTGGGCTGGATTCTTCTTTGGCTGTGGGAGCCTCATCACCATGACAGCTGTCAGCCTGGACAGGTACCTGAAAATCTGCCACTTGTCCTACGGTAAGACAAATATATGTCTCCATATAGATGACTGTATTATCTATGACTGTGGAAAAGCTGTATTAAGTGCTATAGTTTACTACACTGAAGTAATTAGGCTCTTCAGAATACTTCTTATAAATATAGAGGGAATACACAGAGGAGAGAAACGTTTGCATGATCCAAGAAATCCTAGTTAAATTCATTTTGCTGGACATAACACCCTCACTGTTGTCCTTCTGCTGTCTGCTTAAGCCATGAGTTTTTTGTAATCCCTTATAGATAAATCACTTTATGTCCATCAAGGCCTATCTGCATTAACAGATGCAAGTAATGTGCATATTACAGGGTGTTATGGACCAAAACATAAAAATATTCCTTATTGAATGCCTAAATTCCTCTGTGGTGTGTGGCAAGCTATTTTAAGCACCTAAGAGATTTGGAAGGGCAATAAGTCATAATGAGAAATAGTCTCTCAAATATGGAAATGGAACCTGAGAGGAGGAAATGAATTTTGCAGTGTAAGGTGTTACCACCATATCCATCAGTATCTTGTACCTCTGGAACATGATGTATTATATGCTTAATTCTTTCCAGATAAATGATATTGTCACAGTATAGAAAAGATGTTCCTCTGGTATTGTAAGGGACTAAATTCACATCCAAATACAGGGAATGCTCAAGGTGACTTTACAGGCAATAAACACCTTTCCCATGTGACTTGAGGGACACCACAGATTTCTTTATGATTACATGAAATATCGATCATGTTAAGCTGTAAGGAAGGTTGGCAGATAGGAAGGGTAAATAAGCCAGTCTGTGCAAGCAGATAAAAGCTGTGGTACTGTGCTGAGATGTGCTATCACAGACCTCTGTGTGTCCATACTTTTATCCTAAATGGGAGTGCAGGGGGGGTCTCCTTAGCTGGGTGCTAGATACACCAATAATATGAAGCAGGATTTCAGTTTTTTTCTATTGAAGTCTTATCAAAATAATTCAGTGGCAACCCAAATCACAAACAATTTTTCACAGACTTGGAGAGCTGAAGTGAATATTTCATGGCTGGCTGCATTTGCGCCACCAGCTGTGGTCATCTTAGTTCATGAGAGAGAAAACTCTTCAAAACCCTTATTCTCAAGGGCTCTGATCACGGTGGTCCATACAAAATGATGGAGAACAATAAACAAACATGTTTATCAGGCTCAGTCTAGGTGGTTTAAAAATGTTTCTCTTTTAATAGTTATGCTATTGTTTGTGCTATTGTTGCTTTGTTTTTCCACTCCTGAACACAACAAAGCACCTTTTTATCTCTCAGCCATCATATATGAATACATCATTTGTCAGGCAATGTTCATTTTCCTTCCGGTGATTTTGACATGTAAAATCAGCTGGAAAGGGACACATCCAAATTACAGGTGTTTCTTTGCTTTGTTTTTCTTTTAAATCACTCTGAAACCCTGAAGAAATCTTCTTAAGGTTAGTGTGAATTGAGTGAAAAATCCCCTGTGAGTCAGAAACTACAAATGAGTTGGGGGTTCCAAGATGGAAGGAGATGTTATGTTATATGTTATGTTATGCTGCATTGCACGTTTCTGCAAAAATGAAAGACTTAAATTTGTCGGTCCTATCTGAGTCCTACATGTTGAACATGTAGATGGTGATGAAAACAGTGCAAACTGAAACTTTTTCTAGATGAATTAGAGCTGTATGCAAGATGAGAAGAGATGCAAGGTTCTGATCTCCAGGAGTTCTATTTGCATTTAATTAAAAAAAAAAAGGCAAGGATACATGAAAACACATATTACAGATTATTACAGGTACTTCTGACAGGATACACAAGGTGATTTTCTGTACTGGAAAAGAATGAAAGAGTAAAATTAAATCTTAGATATCTTATTTCCACTGTAAAACCTTGTTCTTCAGTCACAGAGTTTGAGCTTTAGTCAGGCAACATAGGAGAGAAAGAATAGGAAAAAACTTAAGTTACATTAAAGAATTGAAGTTACTGGACAAGATTCCTCTGACTGTTGTTGGGCTGGTTGTTTGGATTTCTTTACTTTGGACTCTTTTCAGTTGTAATTCATCACAAATTAAAGCAAAGATCTCAAATAAGGATGGGTGGAGCCTTCCATGTGAGTGTGCCTTTGTCTTCAAGAGGCACAAGGTGAGCTCAGGGTCACAACGGACACCTGGAAACAGCCAAGATGAACATGACAGAGTTGTTGTCAAACAGTCAAAAAACCTCACATTTCAGAGAATCACAGAATGGTTTGGGTTGGAAGGGACTTCAAAGGCCATCCAGTTCCAAAGGCCCCACAGGGAGAGCTTCCAGGAGAGCAGATTGCTCACAGCCACATACAGCCTGGCCTTGAACCCTTCCATGTGACACAACATATTCCATGGTGCCAAACACACCTGGACATGAACTTGTAACTCTTGAATTTTCCTCCAGGTACCTGGCTTAAGAGACACCATGCATTTATCTGCCTGGCAATAATCTGGGCCTATGCTACGTTCTGGGCTACAGTGCCTTTTGCTGGGGTGGGGAACTACGCCCCCGAGCCCTTTGGGACCTCCTGCACTCTGGACTGGTGGCTGGCACAGGCTTCAGTGGCTGGACAGGTTTTTGTTCTGAGCATCCTTTTCTTCTGCCTCCTGTTCCCAACTGCAGTGATTGTGTTTTCCTACGTCAAAATAATTTTAAAAGTCAAATCATCCACCAAAGAAGTTTCTCACTACGATACCAGGATTCAGAACAGCCATATACTTGAAATGAAGCTGACCAAGGTAGGTAGGAACATTTTCCTCAGTTTGCTGTGTTGGGTCTTAGAAGCAGATTTGGAGATAACACAATGCTCTGAAGGTGGTTTTTGTAGCTTTCTCCTCTGTTACTGTCAAGGTGGGTAAAAAATAGGGGTGGAAACAAAATTTGGTGATTAGGGCACTTGGGTCCCTGAGATCATGATCCACTCTAAAACTCTGCCACAGCTTTCCCCTACGACCTTACAAGTCATATAATCTCCCTGTGGCCCTGCTTCCCACCATAAAACACCCTTTGCTTTCAGAAACAGTTGTAAACAGTAATTTAAGGTGACTGATGTGCATAGGAATTATAATAGAAAAGAGATAGAGAGTGGATTATTGTAGCAGGGAAATAAAACTTTCAGACAGTTTACGTTCCTCTGTTAATGAAGATATAAACCAAAATTGGTCCTGTGACACTGCAATTGTTTTTATGCAAATAATTTATCAGTTAGGCTCAGCCATGAACTGCTGACAAAAATGCACTGAATTGCTAAAATTAATTTTCCATCTCAGACCATATCCTGTTTTCCCTTTCTGATTGAATCTATTTTCTTTTTGGCAGTGGTGACAGCCATGATCCTTGATACTGGTTATTGTGCCAGGAAATCTCTCAAAATAAAGGTTTATATTGAACAAAATCAGATTCCTTAGCTGTAAAAGATTCACCAGCCTCTGTAAGACATGCCAAGAGTGAGACAAGCAGCAAGTTTTGCTTGGCTGATCAAATTTTATTACAATTTTTCTGAGTTGAACTGAGAGTTA
This sequence comes from Melozone crissalis, assembly GCF_028551555.1. NCBI lineage: Eukaryota > Metazoa > Chordata > Aves > Passeriformes > Passerellidae > Melozone > Melozone crissalis. The sequence continues at coordinate 52,707,568 of NW_026535805.1, forward strand.
TATAACATGCAGCAATAAGGGACATTATGTCTAAACATATCTGAAAATCTCAGCTACGTACCTGCCCAGCCAGTGCTGCCAGTACAGCTGGTACAATTTCACTTGCCTTTCAAAAGGATGCTTCAAATTGTTATGTTTTTTGGTGGTTATTCAGCAAATTTCCTTTGAAGAGCAATGGAAACTTTTGATTTGAGGCTGCAGGTTTGGGTTTTTTTTTTTTTTGCATATTGGAAGGATCATGTAAAAATTCAATGTTATCTGAATTGCAACAACAGTAATTCTCCCTCCTGTCTTGGATCTACAGTGGAGAATATATTGTTGGGGTAAATATAAATATGGAACATTTGTTTCCCTTATAACCCATTTGACTCCACAGCACAATTCATAACAAACAGGCTGTGTTTGACATCCTTGGCTCACCTGCACTGTTCCTTCAGTGACAGACAACAAAAAGAACAGGCTACAGGAAAGGTTATGCAATGACCAAACCCCTTGTGCCTTCTGGTGATTTTTTTTTTTTTTTTTGGTATTCTAATCCTGCTAATCGCCTTATTCCAAATGAGTGCCCATGTGCCGCTGCCAGTGTGGGTGCAGCACTAATCTGTCAATGGCAGCAGTATAAAGGCAGATGTTTTTCAGGATGTATGATGGCATGGCATCATTTGAAGTGATATCAGGCTGTGACCGAGTGCAGACAGGCTGGTTCAGGTAAAGTATACAAATCACAGATTTTGGGCCCAAACAGGTTTTCTTTGGTATTGATACTAAACTTTCTTATGGTTACATTTTGTTACATTATAAGGAGGTCACTTACTAATTTGCCAGGAACTCATTTATCAGAACTAAAATATTTAACATAATTTTGTGTTTTAAAGTATTTACATATTCTAATAGAGTGAAAATACATTATTTGGGTTAGGAGGAATAAATCAAGACATTTTACTAGCATTCTCACTCCCAGTTAAATTACCAGTTTTCAAAAGATCTTTTTTCAAGAACCTTCACTCTTTGCTATTGTCAGTTTATTATCCTAAAAAGGAGATTCTGCATTTTTAAAGGAATCCTGTCTTTAAATAACTTGAATTCAATACCAAGCTATTATTATTTTCTGAAATCTCATTTGGTTTCCTCATATTTAGCCAGATTTTACTGCATTTTTAAAGGTCTGATAGCAGACTCAATAACTGCTCTGTGTCAGGCAAAAGAAACACAGGCACGAGATAAAGAGACAGATTTTGTTCATATTGCAAATTTACATGAAGAAGCAAGTTATCATTTTTCATTTCCATTCAGTGGAATGTAACTCCCTTGCACTCTGCCCGGCTCTGTGCTGCTCTGCCAGTGTCTGACTGTTGTGGACAAACCCTGCTGTCTCTTTTCTGCTCTCACAAGGTGGCAATGTTGATCTGCGCAGGGTTCCTCCTTGCCTGGATCCCTTACGCCGTGGTCTCCGTCTGGTCGGCCTTTGGACGGCCCGACTCGGTCCCCATCCAGTTCTCAGTGATCCCAACACTGCTGGCAAAGTCAGCAGCCATGTACAACCCCATCATTTACCAGGTCATTGATTGCAAGTTTGCCTGCTGCCGGCCGGGAGGGCTGAAGGACAAGAGCTCTTTGAAGAAATCAAGGTAATTTCTTCTTTGGGGAGTGGGATGCCTTTGAGAACACCATGTTCCAAAAAGTATCAAAATAAGATCCTACATGAATCACAGCTCATTGAATCTTATTTCTTGTGTTTCACCATGACCATTTTGATTTGGGATTTTTCTTGCCATGAGAATTTGTAAAGTGACTGTAGGTGTATAAGGAGAAGAAAGAAGACAGTCCTTACTTTTAGATCCAGCTGCAACTCCATTGATGTAGTTTGGAAAAAGAGTCCTATTGGTTTAATGGGTTTTGGATCAATCCTCTCTTCCTAATCCTTTTCTTTCACATCATCATATGAGTTTTCTCCAGAAGGTGTTGATGACCTCTATTGCCAGAGAAGAAAATGAAAGAGAATTGTGTTAATTCCTTCCACAATTAACCTGTTAATACTATACATTTCAGCCACAGAATCAACAGGGAGAGACAGTAGTTCTTCAGTGACCCTCCAGGTACAATTCATACCAAAAAAACCCACCTCAAACCAGACAAATCAAAGTGTAATTATCTCATAAGAAAGTCTCAGTTTTTTTAACTTACAACCCTCAGGCAAAGTTTGTGCTGCACACCTGTGGAATTCCTGAAAACACTAATTATGCACTTAGGGGAAAAGTATAGTTCTGTATTATGCCAAACAAGTGCCTTACTTTTGTGGTTGAACAACGAGATAACAATGGATGTTAATCTGACAGTGTAGATTATCACAAACATCATAGCACACATAAGTGACTGTGAAACAATAGAATTCCAGTGATTTACTCCAAAGGTCTAAAACATATGTGCCTTGATAGAAACATGAAGGACAATTTTATCATTCATATTATTCCCCTACCAATTCCAGCATTTTTGGTGTGTTGCTCAGTGAGCTCAGTCAGTCTTGAGTTTCTACAGCTTCTTGTAGCAGATCATTCCATAATCTTGCACTGAGATTTATTTCATCTGCAGAACATACAGAGTTTATGTATGTTGTGAATGTCTGAGGTGTTGAATTTATAGTTTGCCAAAATCCCTTCTGCAGTGTTAGTCAAATGGGACACATATTCAAAGAGCGTTCTGTGGATTTTTGGTAGCTGTATTTGTTTTTAACATCTGAAGGTCTTGCCCAATCTCTCAAGCTGAATGCAAGCTGGCTTCTCTAGGCATGTGCAGTGAAAAAATGATCTGGAGGAATCACTTCCCAGAAGCAGGAACCTAATTTCCACCTTGGTGTGACAAAATGACCATTTTACCCTCTCTGCCCACAGGACATACACAATATCTGCACACAGGGACTCCACAGCCATGAATGAAACCCAGCTGGAAGCTTGAGGGCTCATCTCACCTACAGCAAATGAAAATCTGGTGACAAACAACCCTACTGGCTCAAGTTCCTCTTTCTGTAAACGAATTACAGCATGGTGACAGGTTTATTTTACTCCCTATTCCTATGTACAATGTACAGTTCTTTTTATCCTGACCAAAATAGTGCATTAGAGTTGGGCAAACATTCTAAGTACTGAAAGGAAGAAGAAACAGAGAAAATTTGTGTTTATTAAAAATTTCCCTTCACTTGAGATGCTTTAAAATGCCCTTTTTTCTTCTTAGCACTAACAGAAATGATAGTCTGGGCAGTATTTTCCCTGAGGGGAAGGAAAGTATTCGTAAAGACCAGTTTCAGTTTACCAAAGCTAATCTCCCTAAATTCCTGCTGCAGTCACTGGAGACCTGGAGCATGAGAGAAAGGATTCCTTTGAGGAAAAATCTGAGTCAGAGCTTCATTTCTCAGGGCTCTGAATTGCACAGTGGGGAAACATTAGCTGACTGGATTTCCCTGATGAGCATCTTCCCAAATCAAGAGGCTATAAACTGTGTTAAACCCACTTTGACTTCAGTCCTTCAATATTCAGAAATATTTTGATTTTAGTCACGGCAGAGGTGCCACATTCATACCCAGGATCACTTTATGAGATGCAGAATAACAAATCTTAACTCAATTGTAAATGAGAGGAAAAAGGTCTCATGCTCAAATTGTAGATTCATTTAGGAGTTATGAATAACTTTGTAATAAAAAAACAGAGCTGAAATGAAGTCAGCCCAAGCTAAACTGAGCAAACCAATATTTCACACATTTTTATAATTCTCTGGCCAAAATTGCAATGAAATATGATGGCAATAAGCAGAAACATTTTTCACTGTGTATTTTACTAATCACAATTCTTTATCAGATCAATTAATGAGATATAAAATGGCAAAATGTTCCTCAATCCCAACCATGAAACCAGATTCAAAACTGGTGTGTTTGTGAGAAGTTGTTACAGTACTGGTAACAGAGGAGTGTTTCCAAAGTGCAGCTGCAGATTAATTTTTAAACACACAGTCCTGGAAGGATGAGGATTAGTAACTACTTGAGAGAACAAAGTTCTGCAAGTCCCTAATGCATTCAACAGAAAAACAATGTGTCTTGAGATGACCTGCAGAGTAAGGCAGCTGAAACAGTTGTGTGGGATAGGAGACACAATTATTCCTCATGTGTCCTTTTTCTCCTTTGAATTTATCTTAAGGTGAAGGTATCACTATAGATCAAAAATTAGCATTTCAGTAAAAGCAGATTTTTAATGGTTAAAATGATGATTTTGATGTTTATGTGTAATTTCTTCAAGAATGATATAATTCTATGAAAAATAAGTTAATTGCAAATCAAAGAGTCTCCCACACAGATTTATGCTGACTGTTAAAAAAACCCGAAGTTACAAGGGCAAAGATTTCTTCTGAGTTGTTCCTTTAAGGAAAGAAAACATTTGAAAGAGTTTCAACTACTTTCCTGTTTAATATTTCCTGTTTAACATTAATTTATTCTACTGTTATTTCAGAATTGTGTTTAACATGCATTTCCTGCCACCCTGAACTGAACTCCTTTTGTAGCTGATCCATGGTGATGTTAATATTGCCTTATACAATAATGTCATAAAGGTTTAATCTGATGTTTGTTGGCATGTCCCAGCACTCCCATTCTGCAGTTGCTGTTTTACCAAATGATATTCAGACCACGTAGCAGAAGTAGAATTCTGTTGAATTTTCCTAAAGTATTGCTTCATCTCCTGCAATGCTTTAGCAAAAGAAGTTTGAATAAAAACAGAGAACTTGCAGTGGTACAAAGAGTTGCCATGTTACCTACCCATGGTTTTGTGTTAATTTTTCCCCAGAAGTTGGGTTCTTTCCTTTCTACAGACCTTTCAGCAAAAAGACAAAACCATTCCTTAACTATGGTTGCAAATTGAGTCCACAAATTGTTCTAGAGCAGAAGGCGTCTTTTACAATATCTGCAGACTTGGTTATGAAGATTTTAACAACCTTGCCTGCATTATCCTGCAGCTTTTATTATTTTCTTCATCCAGACAAGGTTTTGTTTGTATCTATAGGTGTTTATCATAACTGAAGTGTAAATCACACTTACAGTGGCCCTATAAATGAGATTAGCTGGAGCAGCACTGTTGGTAAAATTGTAGGAATTGCTCAATACTCTGGACAGATTTAGGGGTAGATCAACTCACAGTTTGTGCATGAGCCCTTCCTCTAATTTAAATTGGACAGGCTTTTTTCTTTATTTGTTAAAATTATATACTTACCTCAGAATTGCTGCTGGGTTGTCCCAGAAGTGGATCCAAACTTGTGGCAGGGCTGAATTTTAAATTTTTAAAGAGTGCAAGATATTTTTGGATTCCACTATAGCAAATGGACTAGATACATGTGCTATCTAAAGAATTCAGAAGTTTAATAAATCTACATATGAACTTCCAGAATAATGACAAACATTTCATATGACTTAAAACTATTTATTTTCATATTATTTAATTTTTTAAAATTTTATTTAATGTTGTAACTATTCTTGTCTGAAAACTTAGTTTTGCCATGACTGAACAGTATCTTGCTCCAGGAGAGACTTCAGGAGCCCAGCTTGTGCAGGAGTGAGAGACAAGTTTAGGCTGAGCCTGTGTTGAAGTGGAAGATGTTCCCCTGAACCAAGCAGGACATGCACATTTCAGCATGCAGTGCTTAATTCAAATGCAGAATCTGAACCTAAGAGTAAATGGATCTCATTGGATTCAATGACAAAAGAGAACTGGAGCACTCTCTTTGTTCACCTGTATATAAAGCAGCTCACACAAATTCTGCTCTGTTTGGGATCACAGTGGTAGAGGAGTGAGGGCTCTTATTATGGATTCAAATTTTCAAGGTCAGCTTTGAATTGATTTGAAGGTTGCAGCCAGATGGTTCTAAAGATAATACTTTGCCACAGATGCTCAGGACAGAGTTTCTTCCTCTTCCTGTGTTGAGGCTGATAATTGACTATTATATAAAACTGAGATATGTAAGCTCAGTCTGAGGTCATCAAAAGACAATGAATCTCTCACTCTCCTGTTCTAGAAATCTTCTAAATGTTTTACAAATTTCACACTTATGCCATTTTGTGATTTGGTCTTTGTCAAAGTGGTGACATTATCAAACCTACTTGGTGTGATGAATGAGTAAAGAATAAGACTCTGAAGGAAGATTTCTTTATTGCATTTTCAATATTTCATCCTCCTTGTTATATTACGAATTTTCTTCTTTTTATGTATAAACATTAAGCTAAATGTTTTTCAATGAAAGTAGTGCCATCAAGGATAATAGCTATAAATGAGAATCTTTTATTATGTAACCTCTGTGTGCATTCAGGCCAAGCTGCCAAGAGGCAAAATTCTATTTGAATTCACTGTCCATGACTTGAAGGACGCAATTGACACAGGCTAAGACTCTACTTAGATAATGAGGTGACCTGGACAGCAAGATTGAGAGTAAGAGAGTAATGAGAGCAATACTGTATTTTGAAGGGACAGTGAAATTATGCAAAGCATGTGGATATGGAAATTTTTTATTTGTCATTTTCAGTCATAGATGATGAATGACTATAAATCTTCTTCTGAAGACTTGGAAATCTGTTGACAATGAAGAAATATCAAGATTTAAAATGCCTGAAGAGACTCTTGAAATAGGCGATTTAAACAAAATTTTATGATGGAAGTTGAAAAAAATTAAGTATTAAAAATGTTGGAAGTTATGGTTGTGGGATTTTGGAAGAGAGTAGGGAGCATTTGTCCATGCAGGTGAATGCAGCTGTAGCAAATTTTATTTCTAGACCTGTAATAAAAATGAAAAGACTAACCCAACATGTGATTTGTTAAAAATATTTATCACCCACAACACAAGACTGCTGATAGCAGAAGATTTTTGGCTTTGTGGCATCGAAAGCAAAAGACAAAATTGATGTGTCCTCATACAAAGAGAGTGTGATTAATGAATGACAGGCACAATGATAGTGAATTGGATTCCTTGGTGGAACTTTTCTCTTGGCTGACAATGTCTTTTAGAGCTTGTCCCACCTCCACTGCACAGGGTGTTCTTGGTCATGAGAATCAACCTGAATAGCTGCTAAATGACCAGGCACCTATTTCCCCTGTAGTTCTACATTATTCATGTTATGTTTGTGTTCCTACCTCTTCTTCCCACCAGGGAACTTTCAGACACATCAATCTGTATCCCTCAGGAAAGCATCTTTTAGTCACATTTTCCAGCTCAGGATGTCCTCACATGAGTCTCCCCCTGGGTAAGAAGCTCTTGACAAATGATTTCCACCATAACACCAATTTCTCTTCCCTCCACATCTGTATTTTCCCAAGTTTCACAGGCCTTTGCAGGTCTCTGGGCCCAAGGAAGAACAGTTAGAATACTCATTTTTCTGAAACTAGATTCTCTGGAGAGCTGCTGATGAGCACCACCATTCTGGAGCTCTTGTGCATCCCATAATGACATTTTTCTTAGCTACATTCTTTACTTTTCAGGATAGCTCATATTCATCTTCACATGGAGCATGGTGCACATGGTGAGAGCTGTTTTTGTAACTGCCTGGAATAATTTTCACTTCCCCTGTTATCCCTGTTTCAATTTTCAGCTGGGGGAGAGGGTCTTGGACATACAAACCAGAGCAAAACCTTTTGAAATACAAGATGGAGCTACAGATTTTCATGCTCTCTTTACCTCTGAACTTACAGGATGCTTCATTAGTTTTGGATAAAGAGCCTTTTTCAGTCAGTGACTGCAGTTTTGTGTCTCAGCTGGGTAGAAAAGAAAACCCACCAGGTTTGTTAGAGATCTGTTCTGAGAGACACATTCAGTATCTAATCAGTGACTGCAACAAATGAATGAAAGTTCCTGATAAAGGTTTCCCTGAGTCAGTGAGGTGGTCATTGGTCTGTGTTTTGAAGACAGCACCTGAAGGGAGTTTTGGGACTAGATCTCCAAATCTTTGTGGAATAGAGCTAATAAATTTGTGAAATAACAAGTGAATATTGCACTAGCCAAAACCTGACATTGCAAAGAACTATTTCAGGTATAGAAGGTGGATACATGTGTGGTACACAACATTTAAATTGATAAATAGTGTTTACATTGCATCAAGCATAATCTTACATTAGTGAAAATATGAAACATTTAGAAAATAGGTATGTGTAGAAAATAGGTACATCTAAAAAATAGAGATGGGAAGAGGTTTTTAGTTTCTAAAAGGGGCTACACAGAGGTTCAGCATCCTAAAATCAGAGGCTGGTGTGAAAGTCTTGCTCCTTCTGCACAAATTTTGCAAAATGTGTCAAGGAAGGGATCTTACCTGAGAGCTTTGTATTCATGGAGGCAGTCTGCAACACCAAAATTGTTTCCTGGAGCACCTGAAGATCCTCATTCCTGAATTACAAACCATTATCTGGGATTTATCACTGGGTGGAGAACCTGGCTGTCTGTCTGCAGTTCTGGTCCCCAGTGCTAAGGGAGGTTTAGAAAAAGTGTAACAGGGAGGAGAGAAAATTGGTAATGTGTAAGCAACAGAAACTGAGGTGAGGGAGTGGCAGAGTTAAGCAAAGTAGTCTACAAGAGGAAAAGTCAGATAAAATTATATCAGTCTATAAATAACTTCTAGGAAATAATAATGTAAATGAAAGAAGGGAGTTATTTGAAGTCTCAGAAGATGATATAATGAGAAATCAAAGCTGGAAGCTAAGGCAGGAAAAGCTGGAATGGGACTTTCTGAGCTACAGGAACATTCAGGCTTTGGAAGAGTTCTGAAGGGGAGAAGTTGGGACATGATTAACTAGACACTCAAGAATAGATTATTTAATCTACTAACAAAAAATTTAGACAATTGGCAATATTTCTGAACAGTCACTTTAGTCCTGATATCTGAATTTCTGAGCATTTTCCTAGTTTAAACACCTTAGGAGATGTCTGTGCTGCTGCAGCAATGAGTGCTGACCTTGCTGTACAGACAGCTGGATGGTTTACACTGGATCTGGCTTCAAAAGATCCCTCACAACATGAAACTTCACTTCTGATGAAGTGATTTCAAAATCCAAAGTTGGTGCAATGCAGTGTCATGTGCAGATGCAGAGTTAAACTTTATCATGAAAGAAGAAGCTTTGCTTCCACAGTTATTAGATGAGCTTCTCAGAGAGGTATCATTCTGCAACACTTGCAGTTCAAGCTGAAATAAAGTGCTGTAATTACTGCCATGGACAATTTGTTGGAATAAAATATTTTCAGCTGTGCTATTTAGCTTTTGAGCACATGATGATAAATCTGGAATCCCAGAGTCATTAAATTAAAATACACCAAACAACCACAGGGAAATTACACGAGAAAATTACCTTCAGCAAAACATATATTAGTGGTTTGTGATCTACATTTTCATTCTTAGGAATTATATTTCTATTAGAGTTAAATTTATAAAGATACCAAGAGACTTTTAGTGATACTGACCCAAAAATATCTACAATGTGATTGTTATCTCAAAGCTTAGGTGTATTCATTGTATAGACATATATTTCTGCTATTGAAATATTGAAATGTCCTATTAAGAAATAATTTGAAGTGTAATTTTTTGTGTAAGTGTGCTGTATTTATTGTTTCAGTTTGTGGGCAGTAGGATTGTATTCACATTTAATGTCCTGATACTGGTCTATGCTTAATATTGTAGAGCAAGAAATCACAGACATGTATTCTGTTATGTTTAGGGGATCAGACTCCTTCCTCCTGAAAATACATGCACACCTGCTTGGAAGTCCATGATCTACATGTCTTTCCAGTTTTTAATGTAAAAAAAAAGGTTTTGTGTTTCCTTTGCCTTGCTCATCTCCCACCACAGCAGCCTCAGCAGCCTTTTTGGAGTTGTACCTGGTTAACAAAACCCACAACCGGGAGTCTGGTCCATAGGGAAAAGGCAAAGCAGGGAAAATGTGTGCTTCATTCTCAGTTAAAGATGAGATAAACCAGGTGCAACCCCGCCAAAATCAGGGCACTTCTCTGAAATTGTGCTAGAAATTAAAGGAGAAAATATATTTACAGTTTTATGGGGCCCAAGCAATGCTGGATGTACTGACCACTCTCTGGAAGCTGGTTCTCCAACTCTGTTGCAAACAACCAGACCTTCACTGAGGTGGTCCTTTTTGCTAAGGAGACCAGTAGGTCTGCACTAAAAATTTAACTTGGCTGGTGGCACAAAGGTGAGGAAGGCTGAAGGCCAATTTGCACCTGGCTTTGAGTGATTTTGGCTTCCTTCATGCTCTGCTTCATTATAATCCTTAAGAGAGGCACCTGACCTTCCCAATGACCCACTGGAGAACACAGCTGAAGTGTCAGTCATAGCATGCTGGTGTTGTAAGCAACATTCAAAGCTATATTAAACTAATATAAAAATTCCTAGAATATTTATTACTGAATTTTTTCAGCACACTGGAGCTCAAAGTGTAATGGAGGATGTGAGTATGGTGATTAATGAACCTCAGAGGTCAGAGCAGTGGGAGAGTTCATTAGCTACTATGATTTTGTAACTCATGGTATAAAATTAAATTGTTTGTGTCTATCAATGTTTCCAATACATTGTGTGTTAGTGCAATGTCCTGGAACTGCAATCATCAATGTAAGAGAAAATTTATGGAGCGAGCCTGTAAATAACTGTGTAAGTTCTCAAGTGGTGTTGCTGAGTTAATATGTTATTAATATATAACACTGTGTTATGAAGCAGTAAATAACCTCACTTACTGACTGCACTTAACATCAGGGGACACTTTACTGTCACTGTGTTGGTATAACAGTGGTGATTTTAATTTTTCTCTGCCTTTTTCATTCCCCTAAACACACAACCAGATGGATGACATCATGGGCAGACTTTATTTTCTGCACTTTGTTGTCTGAATGTGCTTTCAAATAAAGTGAGAGAATGGATCAGTGCTGTTACCTGTGGTTTTTTCTTGGGTTTTGATCACAAAATTGCATGTTTTTACATCAAGGCTGCTTTTGGTGTCATTTAACTGCAATCCTTAACCTGCACTTGTCTGTAGTAAAATTTTTTGCTCCCACTGTGGGTAGGTTTAGATCAGAGAATAGGAAAAAAGTCCTTCTCTGTGAGGCTGGTGAGGCCCTGGCACAGGTTGCCCAGAGAAGCTGTAGCTGCCCCTGGATCCCTGGAAGTGTTCAAGGCCAGGCTGGAAGGGGCTTGGAGCAACGTGGGATAGTGGAAGGTGTCCCTGCCCAGGGCAGGGGACTTAGAACTGGATAATCTTTAAGATCCCTTCCAACCCAAGCCATTCTATGATTCTACTTCTTGAGTGGCTGCAAAATGTGTGTGAGGACTATTTCAGTCTAATGAGAAATAAGCAAAACATCCATTTGAGAAGCTATTTGCAGATACTCTTATTAAAATGATTCTCTAAATAAGGAAAATATACTGTCTCCACCTATTTTCTCCCCAACCCCAAAAGACAGTTGGCATCTCTGGCAAAGGGATCCTACAAATCAAAGTTTGGGAGTTGCCATGGTTTGGGCATACTAACCCAGTGGAGTGCTGCTACCTGGACAGGCTTTTCACACACTCTTGCCTGAGAGGAAATCAAAGTGAGATGTTCTCCTTATTGGTAGCTTTGTCCTTTATTCTCTGAGATACCTGAGGAGAGTTGGAAACTGGGGAGAAGCATTCATCCTCTTTTCTCTGTTCATCTGACAACAGGTGCACAGTGAGCCTTGCCAGGCAGTGCTGGCAGCAGGTGCAGAGATACAGGCAGGTGGAGGGTTTTCCTCCAGACTCATCCTGCCCCCCTCAGCAGTAACCTGTCTGTAAATGTGACCAGCCAAGGCTCAGAGACTGCAGATTCCACCAGTGCAAACCTGAGTGCTGGGTGGTATTGACTGGGCTTGGCAGGGTTTCAATCCCATTTTACTCTGCCCACACAGCGAGCTCAGCTAAAGTAAAAAACTTGGTAGGAGGAAGTGGGATTGAGCTGGGAAAGAGTGCCAGAGTCCTGGCACACCACACCTGCACCAGTCATGCACAGCTCCAGTACACTGTCCCAGGAAATGGCACAAGAGGGAAAGAACTGCTTAAGGGCAGCAAAACCAAGTAAAAATCATGGAACAGCTTCAGTACAATGGCAGATTAAACGGACTCATCTTGAAAGAGGGGGAATCTGATGGGATATAGTAGGGCCCACAATGAGCATGGAGAAGATGAAAGGATCATATTTACAGATTTTTTTTTTGCATGAAGCAGGAGCTGGAAGGCACCAAATAAAACATCCCAGTGTAAGACATCAGGCACGAGGGAAAGGGAAGGATGTGCTTTGTCCTGCCAGCACATCATTAAGTGGTGAGGGAGCATTCATCCAGCAGTGGAATTTGGGCTGCTGGATGACTGTGCAGAGGCCCTTTGTGATCACACAAAGGCAAAGGCACAAAGTGAGTTTTCTGCAGGAGCCACAGGAGTTCTTCCTGGCAGGGCCATGTCCCACAGAGGTGACATAAAGAGTGTTACCTGAAAAAGTAGGCAAGGATGCTCAAACAGACAGGTTTTAATGACCCCAGGGAGGGATGGTCCTGCCCACATCCTATGGGTCCAGCAAAACAGAGCACTTTGATTTCATTGAGGCAGGTTTAGATCCAATGACAGGCACTGAAGAAGGAATTTTGTCTTTCTTTGAAGGTTGTACTTATAAATGGCTTTAAAATAGCTCTCTGGGTGAATCAGGTGTTATTTCTATTAGCTTTCTTCAAAGCCAGAATAAAAGAACAGATTTTTTCCCTTTCTTTCATAGACATTACTCTGATATCCTGAAAAAGAAACTGGTTTTTTAAAATAAATTATGAGCAAATATTTATTTTTAGATCAGTAGGAAAACTATAAGATCAGAGGGAGCACCATAACAGATGCACTCTCCATTGAGATTTGGAGATTAACAAGGAGCTTTCTGCTTATGGTAAGCTTTTTTTGCAGCTGAAGCTGAAAAGAAAAGAATTAAATGAGGATTTTAAAAAAAGAAGTGGCTCTGGTGCATCTAGCACCTACATGTGGATGTTAAAAGAGTCAAGGTTTGCAGTCAGAAATGAAACAGGGGTTTGAATCTCAATATGAGTTACTGGTTTCCCTGCTGTATTAAACTGAGACTTGTTCTTTATCTGATTTTGATTTTCAGGTACAAAATACTGTGAACCATGAGTACTTCTGTGATGTGATGCTGGAGCAGCCCTAAGTGTCACAGGGTCAGTGGTTTGGCTACCCCTGAGATTTTAAAAGCGCAGCCTGGCTGTAGCTGCACTCCCTGATGATGCAGGGCTGTGCTTTGTGGGAATCTGGCTGGGCCAGAAATAGGCTCATAAATTGCTGTGTAACAAGAAAACAGGTTTGTGTGAGCCCATCTTTAGTTTTACTGCTATTTTTCCAGGTGTTTAGCATGTGGAAAGGATGGTGGCGTGGAAATGCAAGTTTTCTCCTAGGGACCTAATATTTAAAGCAGATGAATATTCACCTTGTGGAAGGTAATTCCCTTTTAGGATGTTTCAGGGTGACCAACAACAATTAAGTTTTGTGTTAGATTTTTCCCTCTAAATTCTTTTTCTTTAGTTTTAACCGTCAAATAAGAACAAAAATGAAATCAGAAAGTGGAATGACTCAATTGGACAAAGTTTGAAGTTGGTTTGTCACTGATCTGGATGATTATATTTTGTATTTTGACTTTTCTAACTTTGATTTTGTGCTGATGTATAGGGACAACTTTTGATTCCAGCAATACTGGTTAAAAATAACTTTTCTGAATTTTTTCCTTCTTAAAATATGGCAGCCAGAAGGAAAGCTGTGATGGACTTCAAGGCTTCACACATCCAGTGGGAGTCAAATGTCAGACTTTAGTCTAAATACCTCACCTAAACACCACGTTTATTAATGATGTTTAGCCCATTTTCTGTTATGACTTTTGAAAGCTTCACTCAGCATCCAGAGTGCTGAGCAGTGTAGGGTGCACACAGAGGGGGGGGATGATGGGGGTCCAAGTGTCCTTTTCCTCCTGTTGGGAAAAGGGATTTTAATCAGGATTTCCTGTATTGCAAATACTCTTGGTCACATGCCTGTGCCATCAGTTTCTCTATCTTTCTCTGGCCCAGTTGCTGTTTAACTGCTTAGACAAAGTGAGTTGCCTACCTGAGTTCTCCTACCTGAGAAGGAGAAATTGAGGTGCATATCCATGCCTTTACAATAACCATTCTTTTGCAAGGAGGGTTCTTGTCCAAGGAATTAGACTTCAAATCACTACCCCAAAACCACAGGCAAACTTTTTTCATGTGGTTGTGAGGCTCAATTTCTACTTCTCTGAATGCTGTTTTTGCCAAATTCACTTTAATGGTTGGTATCTTGAACTGTGAGATCAGTCTTTGCTGGAATTGTTTCCTAGAACAGTTCTTCCTTATCATGGTGAAAGAAAAGGAAATTAATCCCTTTTAGCAAGGGATTAATTTATTTAAATAGAGATGAATCTTGCAATACTTAGAATTTCTCCTGGAATAACTGAGTGGGTTTTGAAATCCCCTAGTGGAGTGCCTGGGAAGATGTTTAGGGCTTTGTATAAGTCAATAGCCACAGGATGTAGTTTTGTGCCTATCTGAGGAACCCACATGAACCACCTGCTATATAAAGAAGAAAATCAGCAGAAAAAAGAAAAAAATAGTTAAGAGGAAAAAAAAAAGATGAAAATGACACTCTACTTACAAGCAGTTTGCTACTCTGTCCACATGTACAGCAAGGTAGATTTGGGGATAGCAGAAAAAAAATTTAAAGTCCTGATGATTATTGGAAGGAAGTGGAATAAAGGCTAAAGGCACCATGAATGACAGAGACAAAATCACCAGCTTTAAATAAGAGAGTTTGAAGTTTTGCAGCTTTGAAGTTTTCTATTCCTGTTCCATTCTCATCCAATTCATAATCTCCCAGAGGTGTGAAATATGCACTGGATTTTAGTCATGTGGAGTTTTGCATAGAAATTGGTAGGCATTAGTGCTCTAATGAATCTCGGTCATCTATGAGTAGACAGTGAGCCCAGTCTCAGTGAAAAAAGAGTGAGAAAATTATGATGCCCAATCCAATGGTGAGTTCAACTAGACTTGAGGCTTGAAATAGCAAAATAAAATTCCTTATCTACTGGTCTGTCTTTAATCGTCTGCCAGTGGGGCATAGGTGCATGTGCAGAAGCTGCACACTCACCATCCCCCTCCTTTCCCTCATTGTACAGAGAAACCTGGATATGCTTTGGCTGAACTCTGATGAGCAGAAATAGAAGCACACCAAGGTGATTCAGCATCTGTTTATTCTTGCCCTGTGCATAGAAGGGTGGGAGATCTTCCTGCCATTGCAAACTCTTCCAAGGTCACAGTGACTCTCAAAGACAGGCAAGCAAAAATATCTGCAGCACACCAATATTCCAGCTGTACTCCAACAGCCCCACTTTTCTTATTGGCTGCCATTTTCTCCATCTCCTCAGGGATCTGCCTTTATTCCAAAGGTTCCTCTCAGTTTCAGTGTCAATTTGACTTGTGTACAGCTAGACTGGGGAGCAGTGCATTGGCTGTGTTGTTGGGTAACTGCGGATTCCTGTCTCTTGTTTCTCTCCCATCCATACAAAGAGATTGGGTTAAGATACACAACTCTCCAGGGATGCTGCTGGGATTGATGCCAGAAAGGGCTTCATGGCACCAAGGTGGGGCATAGCATAATAAAAGTCATGTTGATTATCAGAAACTTCACCCACTTCTGGTGCCAGAGCCTGCTGCTCCCAGAGATTTTGCTTCAGGACTTAAAGGAACAGAAGGAAGAAATCAACCTGTGGTGCAATTTACAGAAAATCTCACCAAGGAATGACAGCAAGAGGAAGGTTTGCACCTGAATGGCTGAATGGAAAGAGACATCATCAAGCAACAGATTTATTTCCACACAGGTGGGCATATGGGGGCCTATATTAAGCGCTGTCAGTGCTGGGAATATATTCTCAGTCTGCCACATTTATTGCTGCTAGCATCAGTGGCAGGGACACTTTCAGGGATGTATTAAGCTCTGCTGTTTGAAACATGGATGCACCATGCTGTGGAAATACAGAGGACATGTAACTGTGGTTAAGCCCTTTGAAGAAAAAGGGTTTAGTGGGCAGCTGACAAATCATTCAGGTTTGTTATGGGTAGTGCTTTCACAGAGGGTGCATTGAGATAAGAATAGGAGCCATAAATTCTTGCAGTCAAACATGGCCTTTTCAGAAGGTTTTGCCTTGTTTTTCTCTAGCTCCACTTTTATTTTTGCCTTCTCTGGAAAATTCTCCCAGTTCTCATTTGTGGCAATATTTCATTCATTTTCCTATTCCCTGATCAGACACAAGCCAGGATAATGTTTTTATTACATTATAGTCTCATTTTTGAAATGTTGCTGTCAACCTGGTTTTTGTAAATAGCTTATATGCGTTACTTAAATATTGCAAGCCTGTTAATGTCAGTAAGTAGCATTTTTCTGGCTTGGGTAAATGCTGAAAGATATACCAATGGGGAAAAACTGTTCCAGACAAATAAAAAGTGACAGGAGATATCTTATGAGGAGCTGTTTATTAGAATTTCAGTCTTGAAGACTTACAGGAAGAAAAAATAAAAAGAAGGCACAGTTAATCTTCAAAGATATTGGTTTATTATATTTGTTTGCCTTCATGTGAAGTTCCTTTGCTTATTAAAGGATGGCAACTGGATGAAAAGGAAGTTGTGGGGCAGCTAGGGAAGGACAGGGTATTGTTCTGTCTCCAAATACCCAAATGAGCCTTGTGTTCCTGCAAGGTCAGGTTCAGCTCAAGGTAGGAATGGTGTGACACCTCTGATAGATTTGAATTATTAAAAGCAAGATACTTGACAAAACAATCTTTCTACAAGGGAAAAATCTAGACTCCCAAGCCAATGGAAGTGCTTAAGAATGGAAAGCTATTGTCAGAGAAAAACCCCTTTGCTAGTCACACCAAAATTTCCTTTCTCCTCTGCCATTAGTGGGGTCCATGTGTATGCCAGCAGCAAAGGAAGCACCAATAAAATTCGAGGAATACCACAGGGAACACTGGGTTCATTCAAGCATTGGTGTTAAAATGCTGCCAACTAGATGGGATCAAAGCTGAGCTTTGATCAGCTGAATTTTCATCATTCCCAAAGATGGGAATACCCATATTTAATGTGCAACAGTAGACCCTTTAGGATGCTAGCTAGAAATTTGGACTAATATCAGATTAAAGTGACACCAGACCCCGGAAGATGTTCTCAAGTCTCCATGAAAATGCCATTTCTGCTTTTGGAGGCTTTGCTGCAATACCCACAAAGCCAGAAAAAGTCTGCCATGCTTTTGGGGCTGTGAATCAGCTCCTTCCAGGGCTGGATCCACCCCCGATGGAGGAGGCCATGGGCATGTCCTGGGCACACCAACCCCAGCCAGTCTGAGCTCTGGCCTGGGGACACACCAGCACACACCACCAGGTTAAGCAGTGGCAGCTGGCTCCTAACTTTGGGACAGGGTGGCAACAGCATCTTTTCCAGGAGCAGCTGGGTGGGAGCATTTTTCCTTCACCCCAGAACAGAAAGTCACAGTGTCCAGTTATGGAGTCTGGCAGATGTTTCCGAGGAGACTGAGTTTGCAGTATACAAATAGAGTATAAATAATAACTATAATAAATAATAAAAACTGGGACAATCTGCTTTAGGCACAAGTCTTGACTATGAGTTGAAACAAATTAGGGTGGGAAGGGGTGGAATCCCCATTCCTTGATGACCTTAGTTCCAAAAACCTGGACTTTTTATTTGGGGAAAGACACTTTTTGCTACAGGGCATCAAGAAGGGGAATAATGACTTTTAAATCTTTTTATTAGGAGTAGTAATGAGAAAGCCTCAAGGTTTCAGAGACTGGGGATTATGATTAGGAACAGAAGTGGTTTGCTGCCTTCTCCTCTAACTCAGTATCTCAGAAAAATTCAAAAAAGAAAACCTGGAAATCAGTAAGATAGGAAAAGCTTCTTACAAAAAGCAACAATAAAACTAATGATACAAAGAGAACAATGTAATTATCTGGAAAATAGAAATGCATATGGATCTGGTCAACTGAAGGGAATATAGCCTAGCATGAGGTAGGAATGAGATAAAGACATTCCTAAGGCCATGCACATTATTTTAGAAAGACTGTGAAGCGGAGAATTTACCACAAAGCTTAAGAAAAGACAAGGGAACAGCATTTTTCAGGGGCTGAATGTGAAGTTGCTTCTGCCTGTAGCAAATGCAACAAAACAAAAATGAAAAAAAACCAAGGGCAAGATCTTGGATGCCGTTTTCTCTGATGTGAAATACCTGGTTCCTTAAATAGAACTATTGACAGTGGGAGATCCTTCAAGGTGTTTGGGTATTTTTTTCCAGTTGTTTTCTGCCACAGAATTTAATAAATAATCAGTATTCATTCACTGTTTATTTTATGCAAATTTCTTGAAATTAACCTGTTGGTGTGGCTATTCAACAACCATTGTATCCATACTTCAGCTCCATCTTTAAGGATGCAGCAGTGGCAAATGTGCAGTTTGTATAAAATGTTAAATTGCTGAAAATGCTTATTTTTAGAACATTCTCAAATGTTCTAAGTTTTCTGTCTTAAGCTGAATCCTGGAAAGCAACAACTGGTCATGGAGCCCAAGTCTGCAGGTGTGATGCTGTAGCTGGCACAGATGTTGGACTGCCTTGCATGACAAGGTAGACAGGACAATTTGGGAAAGAAGTTTGCTAGGTGTGAGATAAAAACAGATAATAACTGAGATATGGCAATACTGGCTTGGATGGACTGAAAATTCAGGATTGAATAAAAAAATCTCTTTGCTTTTGGTGTATTTTCCATAAACAATTCTTACAATCATTTCTAAAATCTGCCCAAGTTTTTATCACCAGGCACTGATTGCATTTTCCAAAGAAGGTGAATGGTTTTCATGATAAACCCCAAATTCCAGACAATATGTGCTTTTCAACACACAGATTTAGCATTAAAAAGGAAGACCGCCTCTGACTGAATTATGCTTTTAGTAAGAACTTGGAAAGGCCAACTGAAAAGAAAAAGGAAATAAAAGAAAAGAATTCTTTCAAGATGCTGAACATTACTTTGTTTCCTTTCCCTTTGTGTCAGTAGCATTCCCCTCAGAAATTCCCAATGGGCATGTGATTTGAAGACACACTCTGCATCTTGGCTGCAAGTTAATACATGGGGTACACCCAGACTGACCCAGCAACGGGAAAAAAGGAAATTTTCCATTCCATTACCCTTTATCCTGGCTCTTGAAAAGGGAGCACTGTTGACAATGTGCCAAGTGTAGCACATAATGGACCTTATGAATCACAGTCATTGTTCCTTGGGCATAGAGGCAGAGTACAGAGGTTATTGTATATTAACTACCTCAGTGATTCAGGTCTTAATCAGGAAGGAAAAGACTTAAATGGTCACTTGGATGTGTGTCTTTTCATATGAGAGAGTTTACAGATTCTTCAAGCACTGAAGGTGTTGTACACATGGTAGATCATGCAGCTGTGGTAGATCCAGATGTGGTCAATCCAGCTGTGGTAGATCCAGCTCTCCCCCAGCAAAGCCAATGAGAATTTAACATTGATCTCAATAAGAGCAAAGAGGGAGTTGAGACAAGCACTTTACCATGGCTGTCTGCACTCAGCACTGGGGAGGCAGCACCTCGAGAACTGTGGCCAGTCCTTGGCCCCTCACTTCATGAAAGGCATTGAGGGGCTGGAGTGGGTTCAGGGAAGGGCAATGGAGCTGGGGAAGGGTCTGGAGCACATATGGTCAGGTAGTGATGCCTTTATTTTGTGGCTGCAGCTCTCTTCACAGTGAGCATCAGACACAACCTTCCTAGGATTTCTCCTGGGGAAGGCAGTGAGAAAGCTCAGAGAAAGAAGAGAAAACAGTTCTTATCTCTATTTGCTGCGCCTGCTGTTTGGCACACGTGGAATGTGTTATGGAGATTGTTTACCAAAAGTGATTTGTTAATCGGACTCTGGTGATGGTTGTTTTGACTGATTGACCAATTAGGTCAAAGCTGTGTCATGACTGTAAGAGGTCATGGGTTTTCTTTAGTTTAGTATAGTGTAGTACAGTATAGCTTAATAAAGCGATTGAACAGCCTTCTGAAATCATTGGAGTCACTGCACATTACTCCCTGGCGGGGGGTCATCTTACATGAATATTATGTTTTAATATCATATATCTATTCAGATTGTGCCAGCTGACTTCTGCAGTAGAAAATGGTTCCTAACACTATTTAATCCTTGATGGAGATTTTCTGCTCAAAAAATTAGGCAATGGGTGCCAGAAGACTATTTTTTCCTTCCATGTCTTCTGTGACTTCACAATGCCTTTTAGATGGAATTATATACATATATAAAGTATAAATCTGCATCAACAAGCCTATTTGTGGAACAGGAAGGGATTTTTACATTATTAGGCTTTTTCTATTTTTATTTCCTGCTGAAAACTTTTGGTCACGATTAAAAGGTAAAAGAAAAAAACACAAAGGCTTTCATAAGTGCTGCTTTCTATTTTAGGAAAATTAAAAAGAATGAAAAAACCAGAGTCTCACACTATCATGTTCTTGAATATTCAATGTATGTGACCAACTCTTCATTTAGAAAATGTAATGAAAACTCTACCATGTTTCTGTCATTCTAGTTTTAATTGAATCAATGTCAGCTAATTGATGTCAATAAATTATGGTATATTCAACAAATAATATCTCAATGATAGCAAACATAGAATCATTCCAAGGTCAAGCTAATTGGTGTCAATAAATTATGGAATATCCAACAAATAATATCTCAATGATAATAAACATAGAATCATTCCAAGTTATAACAGAGCTTTCCTATACTCTTTTCCATGTTGTACACAAAGTGCTTTTCAGGACTTGAGTGCTCTGAGATCTCTTGCAGTGGATCCATTGCCTTGCAGGCAACGTGGTAAAGGAAAGAGAGGTCCAAATCCCTCCCAGAGAAGTTCTTTCCCTCACGGCACAAGAGCTGAGGAGAGAAATCCAATAATGTGTCAGTGTAGGTTAATGCACAAGGTCCATGTGTGTAGCTATTTCTTTATTTTCAACTGAGTTAGCTTTGGAGACCACAGATTCACACAGAATCACAGAATCTTTTAAGTCAGAAAAGACCTTCAAGATCATGTCCAACCTTTGGTTGATCACCATCTTGTCAATTTAGTGCCACATCCAGTCATTTCTTGAACGCCTCCAAGGATGGTGACTCTGACACTTAGGCAGTCTATTTCAGTGTTAAACAACCCTTGACATGAAGCAATCCCTCCTGATGTCCATCCTGACACTCCCCTGGCACAGCTTGAGGTTGTGTCCTCTCATTCTGTCACTTGTTGCTTGGGACAGGAGACCAGCCCCAGCTGGCTGCACAACCCTTCCAGGGAGCTGTGGAGAGCAGTAAGGTGGAAGTCAGGCAGCCCAAACCTCAGACAGGGCTGTCTTCAAGGCCTGTGGGGTTTCACAGGGCAGTTCCACATCCAGTTGAGCTTGAGTGCTTCCAGAGGTGGTAATTCCATGTCTTCCCTGAGCAACCTGATTCTGTGTTTAACTATCCTTATGGTGAAACCATTTTTACCTTGTGTCTCATCAACATTTCCTTGTAGTGTTTGCTGCCCAGTGTCACTTGTGCTCTCCTTTTACTTCTCTGGAAATTCATTTAGACTTTATCTAAATTCCTTAACCCAAATTAGGCTATGGAAGTCTCCTGTGACACCTGACATGTAGTTTTCTTTATAATAATCTGAATAAACCCCAATCCCTCAGTTTATATCTGTATGTTAAATGCACCCCTGGTCCCCTGAATATCTCAGTGACATTCAACTGGAATCCCCCCAATTTGGCAATGATCTTATTTTACGAGAATATAATTCCATGTTACACAATAAGATTTAGAGCAAATGCATCACATTTTTATCACTTATTGTGCTGGAAGCCTGAGCCCACTTTATACCCCTTGGTGTGTGCAGCCAGAAAACTCTCATGGTGCAAATGGTTCAGACAATGGGCTCTGCTAATACAAAGAGAAAAATATGAAAATATTTTTCAGTCACAGTTTCGGCCACTGCAGAATGTCAGCAAGTTTAATCCCAGACTATGAAAAGTATGCACAATTTTTTCATGTGAACATAAGAATTGCGAAATCTATCTTGGGGGTGATTTTTTATGAAAAAGAAATAGGTAAATGAATAAATCAATAGGTAAAAAAAAAAAGTTAGAAAAAGAAAACAATGGGTAAATAGGTAAAAATTGCTCTGGTTTATCAACTGTGTAGCTCTACATATTGGGGCAGAAGGAAAGTGTTAGTGAAAAAAAAAAGGCAACAATCTGGAAAGAAGGTCCATTTTCAGACGTAAAAATATGGAATAAAATGAAAAATTGGCACCTAGATAAACAATAGAAGCAAAGAAATTATGATGGCAAGATAATTCCTTCTTCTTCTTCTTAAAGTGGAGCTATTTTCAAGGTGGAGTCATGGATAGTATACTCTCAGGGAGAAGTGGTGTATTCCATCTTAAATTATTCTTTTTGTGAACACTTAAGATAAAATATTGTTGGTTGATTTACCAGTCACCTTCACACTTCACTACTTGAGAAGGTTTTGTTTATGCTTCACAAAGGCAAAGAGCTCTCTGCTGTTTGGGCTGCCTGCTTTAAATGTAAATATGAAGACACGTGTTTGCTTTTGGTTTCGACCTTTCTTGGTGGCTTCTGCAGCTGATGAATCTGAAATTTCAAGAGGCTCTGCTCCCACCTGATATTTCTGCTAAAACTTTGGCTAATTGTAAAACATGAAGGAAAAGAGAGGAGCTGGCTATAAAATTGCTGTACTCAATAACCTCAGTATGGGCCATTGACGTCAAAACAGGATGATCAATTCCTGGAACAAAGATTTAAAGACCCACTAGAGAAGAATCTTATTTTTTAAGAGAGCATAAAGCTATTTCTTACTAACTCAGGACTATTCTATATGTACCAGGAGGAGAGTGCATATCTTGATTAGAAATTCATATTTATACATAATGCATAGCAGAAAAATGCGGATTTTAGGGTCCTTTGGAGATCCTAGAGAATTTAGTCATCACACCAAAGCTGTGCTGAGCAGTCTCATTTGAAGCAGTTTTTCATTTGCAGCCCTTATTACTGGAGGCAGTGTGATTTGGTGCGCTGAAAACAAATTCTCTGTATCAATTTTTCCTACATTTACTAATGCTGGCACTAATAAATACAGACAGCAGAGCACTGTATGAGAAGAGAATCCCATTTTGGAAAAACATACATTTCCATCAGTGTCTCAGCTGGCAGGGGAGTCTGGACAGTGGCTGTGTCCCTCTGCTTGTTCCCTTGGCCTTGCGTCCAATGCAGATTACAGATGCAGGGTTGCAACCACTGCAAAATCCTTCCTCACTCACCATGGTGCAAAGTGACTTCAAATGATTCAGATATGGCTCTATTTGGGTACCTTCCCCATCATTACACAGATGGGAACCAATTCCCTTGATTAAGAGACCATCTTTGGGAATTCATCGCATTAAACTTTGTGTGGGGAAAATCATCTCCTTTCAGACACCTGCCTGGGTGTTTATGGAGCTGTGCTTCTTTTACAGAGATAAAAGATAGCAGGTGTTCCAAAGTGGGGTAAATGGACATTTGTGTCTGAAAAGATATGCTTTTCACATGAGGCTGATCCTGTGTGTTCCAAAGATGAAGTAAACAAGAGCAGAGAGACGTAGGAAAAGTGAAACAAAAAATAGAAAATGGGATGCACCTTTCTCTGAAAGGCCAAAAGTGCCAAGGTGTCCAGGACTCTCAAAATAAACAGGTCCTTCTGAAAATTACATTTCTGTCTCAGGAGCCACAGGAGTGAATTTTCTGTCCTTGTGAAAGGAAAGAAAAGAATAGGAGTTTGAGGATTTTTTTTATTAACATGATCCCATTGGAAGGCTGAGTTTCTGACATGGGTTGTCAGTGACTGATTTCAGGGTAGCAAAAGAGAAATCTACAGCACAAGGACAACAAGATTGTCATTGAAATCAAGCAGTGGCAAGTTTCACATCCTGGAATAGGATTTTTTTTCAGATGATTTATGGTCTGTGGAATTCCTGCTCTCAGCAGTACTATATGGACCATAGTGACCTTCAAAGAGGGAGTGAGTTATTGCAAGGATAACAAGAATGGCAAGAGAAATTCTAATAAATAAGAAAAAACACGCCTTGCCTTTGTCAAGGGTTTTAAACCTTGTCTTCCAGACATTTAATTTGTACCTTCTGGGAATTCACTCTTTCTTGATGGCATTTACAAGTCCCTCCCACAGGAAAAATTTTATGTGGGTCTGTGTTTTTTCAGTAGGACTTGATAAGGAATTTCACCTCACTCATGGAAATCCTGAACTTGGATTCATCCCATCTCTTATAGAGCAAAATTTGAAGCACAAATCCTGTCCCTGGTTTCTCTGGGCAGTTGGTGGAGGGAGATAAGGATGGGATAATCTGCCATGCACCAGTGTAACAGTGACATAATCCCCTGGCACAGTTCTGCTGCTTTCAAAGCATCAGGCACATGCATCAAATAATGGGTAGGCTAAATTTTAAATTAATGCCAGGTTAATCATCAGGAGAGATGGCCCTTTTCTACGTTTTATCCACATGCACTGACCACCACTTCCAGTTCAGAGCAGTGGGAATGGATGTGCACAGAGCAAGGGAATGCATTGTCACAGCACTTTGCAAATGCAACTCAATGATTTCATTTCACATGACTCTCCCCCAAAGTAAAAAAATACACGCACATTTGTTTTCTTTATTTGACAAATCTTTAATTAGAAAATCAGTCTTTTCTTCATTATAAAATTTCACAGGCTGATAAATCTTTGTTGGTTATAGAGAGAATATTTTTTTCATGAACCTAATATAAAAGTTAAAATAAATAACAGCATTCATCAGATTATCTCTCCCCCCTCCCACTATGTTCCCAATTACAAAAAAACTTATAGTCATCAATTTTTATTTAAAAACCATAGATGTATATTGCAGCCTTTATGACTTGAAGGGATGATATTAACATTTGATGATTTATTAATCATTTCCTGTGACTAAATGGCAGGAGTGGAAACACAGCAGGCTTGGATCTTAACCCATACATGGAATTTTAATGTTCTGAACTCAGCAAAACAACAACCTGCAGGGCAGCACACACCAAACTCGATGATTGCAACACTGTCTTTTTAAAAAGAAAACTCCAAGCACTGATTAGCATGAAAACATTGAATCAATCAGAGTCGAGCTTGCAGTTCTATAATACAGATTTGGCACCTGATTTGGGTGCTGCTCACGTGATGCTGGTGTGCTGGGCTGCCCAGGAGCTGTGGGCATGCCTATGGATCAGGATGCTCCAGGTGAATTCACACAGGACTGACACAAAGAGGCTTGGACTAAAGGTGCAGGACTGTGACCTGAACATTTTTACAGAGCTGCATCAAATGATGTGACCACTGCTGAGCTCACCCATGCACTGACATGCAAGGGCACTTGGAAATGGCCCAAAGTTTCTTTACAGCATGTTTACAAAGCAGCTGCTTCCCTGGAAAGAGGAATCTGAGCGGTGGAATGAAATCTCATATGAAAAATGAATATACAATATCTACATCACCTTATGTTCCTCATTAAAATGATGAATAGTTTATCATTCATATCTAATTAATAGAACAGAGTCTAAATTCTGGGATTTTGTATCTATTTTGCATAGTCCATTTAGTACCCGGTATTTTCTCACTTGCATGATTAGAGTCTAAGAGAAACAGTTAAATAAATACACAGTCATTTACATAATGTCACAGTTTATTTAAAGCATTTTGAAGCTGAAGTGATGAAAAGAGGACTGGGTAAATTACTTGGCAAACTGCACATAATTTATTACTACACTGAGCAAGTATATTGCACTGTCTGAAATAGTCACTGTTAAATTACCAACTTTCAGACACTGTCTAGATAATTTTCCATGATTTTACCCCCCTCCCCCCAGGCTACAAATACACATACTGTTTTAAGTCTGGGTTTTAATGGGAGCCCCACTGAAAAGAATTATTTGTTGTCATCCCAAGGTTGGGATCAGCAATGAACATAGCAATAATGCAGCTTTTCTAGACACCTCACTGCTGATTTCCCTGTATCCAGACCTCTTCTGAGATGCATTTGTCAACATGTTCTCAGACTGTTCTCTCAGCAGGCTTGTTCTAAAGCTCACTAATGGTCGTAAAAATACTCTTGTTTCTAGGCTTCAGGCAAGTCTCAGGATGTGCTTTACTTGGTGTTTGTAGTTTTCCCATTGTTCCCTGGAATTAGTTTGCTGATATTTGGCTGTACCTGTTGTTCCCACTGGTGGCTGCCATCAGAGGAGGTTTACTCCAAAAGAAATCCTTTCAGAATTGCACTCACTTCACCTCCCTTCTACATCTATGCATAACTAGAACATCTGGTAATTCATCTGTGCATTAACCAGAGCTCCCAAGCTTTCTTCCTCTTCAGCAGAAAGAAACAGGCACTTTCAGGGCACAATTCATTTCTCCTGGTTTTTTTAACCTTTGTCATGACACAATGGATTTTGCCCAGGAAATGCCTGCTTCTGTCTTTTGGCCAAATGCGGACTCTAGAAATGTCCCTATTTGGCCAGGAAAATCCCAGCTCCCATGCTGGAGTCCTGGCTCATGCAGGTGCAGGAAATTTTAAAAGCAGTCCTCATTTACTTGTCAACACTGATCAAGGTCAGACAAAGTTTAACTGCAGAAGCCATGAGGTTGTTTATCTCAACCATACTGAAAAGTCTGATTCTGACACTTTACAGGAAACTGCCACCTTGAAATTGCACAGAGGTTCCCAGCCGTGTGTTTTGCTGGAGGATGAATTTGTCTTAGTTAAGAAAACACAGCTGGATCAGAGATTCTATCAAAAAAAAAAAAAAAAAAATAGAATGGAATTGAGTTATCTTTATTTTTTGTCACTAATCATCATCAAAAGAAACATCATTATGATGTGCAGGTGGTTTGGCTGAACACATGGATGCATTTCAAGCTCTTCCACATGTTTCAAAATGCTGAAGGTTTCATAACTGCAAGTACTGTATACTAAGAAAAATCTAAAAAAATTACATATTCAAACTTCTGATGTTAATGAGACTGAAGTTTGGACTTCATTGATCTGGTGCTCAATTTCAAACATGAAATTAAGTACAGAAGGTAACTTTATGTAACAAGTGCAACGCAGTCTCCCTTCCTAATTTATGTCCTGAAATTCAAAAACAACAAGGAAAGGTCAAAATGAAACAGCTCAGAAAGCATGGCATTATCTCCTCTTTGTCCTGAAAATATCATTAATAACTGAATGGATCCTGAGAAATATTTGGACTAAAAATGTAAGACTGATGTTGCCCTGGGTGTCATTTTAGCATCTGCTCTTGTATTACTGCTCTCTATAAAAGCCTGCATTCTCTTATGTTTCAGTCAAGTTATACCAACAATTTTGGACACAGCCATCTCTTGTTGCCCTACAAACTGATGCAAAACCCTGCAGAAGTCAAAGGGAGCATTTCCAACAGTTCCAGGAGACTGTGGAACAATCCTCAGTGCAAGGAAGTGAAATACAGGATGAGCCCAAGTGGGAGCCTCTATCCAAAAGAGTCTCCAAAAGCCTCTATCTCCTTTTTGAGACTCAACTCTCAAAAGATGCCAGGTAGCAAATCCTCTCTTAACCTTTTGCAGGACTCAAAACATTTGGTGCTCGTCCACTCTGGTGAAGGCCACGGCACACAGCTTGCAAAGAGCATCTCAAACAGCTCTTCAGCAAACACCAGACACAGTGCCCCCAGGAGAGCATAATCTAAATTATTTCACTAAAATGCTGGACAATTTCATGCTCAGTGGTAACTAATATAGGGAAATGTTGGAGCACAGGAACAGAAAATGAGGAATTTTCTGTTTGAAATGTACACAAGACATCACCCTTTGCAATGCATGTGCTGAGAAAGCAGAACCTTTTGCTGATTCATACTGCAAATTTTCATCCTCACAGACCATGAACTAAACTCTGGGTCATGAGCTAGTAAAATTTATCATTTGATTGCAAACAACTTTAAAAAAATGCATATATATACACACATATAAATTAATCATTTATTTACATTTGGCAATAAAACATGAGGTTACTCATCCATTATTTATCCCTGCAGTGCAAAACAAGAGTGGGGATGCAAAATTTCATTGAAACTTTTCTTGCTTGTGCTGAACAACATTTCGTTCTGAACTAAAATCCCTTGAGTCTCTTCTCCCTTAAATTTGGATCCAGAGCAATAAGGAAAA
Organism: Melozone crissalis; assembly: GCF_028551555.1. Lineage (NCBI taxonomy): Eukaryota > Metazoa > Chordata > Aves > Passeriformes > Passerellidae > Melozone > Melozone crissalis. The sequence continues at coordinate 52,736,027 of NW_026535805.1, forward strand.
CTTCTGCACAGATGGGGAAACACATGGTACTCCTTGCCCAGGCTTTCAAGAAGAGAAGAAATGGCATCTTGCTCCCTTATTTTTGCTATCTTTTTTTGGGCGTTCTTTGTTTTGTTTTTGTTGAGAATAATCTAATTTAACCTGTCACAAGAGAAAACCTAAGATAATTCTGAAATTAATAGGAAGATGTGAGGGCTGAATCCCTGCTTATTTTTGGCACAATAAATCCATTGCTCTTAAATCCAAAACTGATAAATTTTACCAATAGTGGAGCAATGTTACATAAGCAAGGTAGTGTAGGAATTTTCATAGGCAGCTATTACCAGGACTTTCTCATTGGTTTTTGGACCTAAATTTGTGTGTCTCTTCCCACCTCCCCCCCACAAGAGCTTTAGCTGCCTTGGTACAATCTTTGTGTATTTTTGCTTCAAGAGATCCTACATATCAGAGCCCTGTGAGCTCTGCCCCGTCCTTGTCCTTGGAAAGTGCTGTTTTATCAACACTTGCTTTTCTTACAAATGGCATGAACAGTTTGGTTTGACTATTGGTTTTGACTATTTAGTAATTATTATCATTTATTATTAATTTTATTCCTAAATCCTGAAAGAGATGGATTTGTAAATTATTAATTTCATGTGTTTGAAATGGAATCAAGTATTTCAATATTTTTCCTGAAAATATTATGTTTTGTTTGTTGAACTCAAATTCCTTCAGTCCTTGTCCTTGGGACATAAAACTATATTTCCCTGTCATTGCTTCACTGTCTCCTCTTAGGCATTAGAATTTCAGCATCCTGGCTGACTCAAAGCTGGGCTACCTCTCTTTCAATGCCAGCACAATTCCCATGGGATTCAATGCTCCCACGGCCCCTTTCTTAGGGAGATGTATAGATTCCCCCACCTTGGCAGCTCATGGGAGGAGCTATTTGGCCGTAGAGCCTGACCAACACATGGTGGAGAGATTGAACTTTGTATAACATCTCCTCAGGGTACCAAAAGTCATCAGCAGCTGGGGTTTAATGAGCTGATGCTGAGGAGTCAGTTTATGGCAGGTGGTTTGGGAAATCCTCCCAGCTCATGGTTAACAGCCTCGAGGAGGGCAGAGACTCCACTGCTGCCTTGAGAACTTGACAACATCTCAACCAAGTTTTCCCACCTTTGGCTACTCAGTTGCTTAGAATTTTTTTTCAAAATTTACAAACTTGATAGGTTTTGTTGCTGAGTGAATGGGATCCTATGGCTTGGGTTGGAAGGGACATGATAATAACCTTATCATACACAAAAACCTTAGCTCTCAACACCTCTTTACACAAAAAATTGACTTTGACCATGTGCAAACACACACACACACAAAACATTTACATGCCACTCTCAGGACAAGAGATATCCACACTGCCAGCAGGTAAATAATCGAATCCTTCTGTGCAGGAAAAGAATTTTCAATGGGTGCCAAAGCAAACCTGCTTTGTCCAGGAGAAGCTTGTTTCAGAGTTAGGCAGAGTATTCATGTACTTACAGCCATGCAAAAGCTATCACACAAAGGTAACACTATGGGTAAGGTGTAAGAGCAGAGGGATGTACACTCTGAGGAGCACAGGAATATCCTTCAGAGACATAATCTCTGACAGGACAAAATATTTCCATGTGCTTTAGCACAATGCCTTACAATGCCTTCAAGAAGCTGCTCATGCAGATTAACACATTAACAATGTCCTCTTATTCTGTTCTTATCTACTGTATCTCCCTTCACCTCCTCAATACACTCTTCACTGTGTTATCTTGCATTTCACACTTTATCTCTCTCTTGTCAAGGAATTATGTTTCTAGGAATATCAGTCTGTCAGCTACTAAGATGACATAAAAAGAAATTTCTGATATCCCGTTGTCTAAAGCCTTAGATCTTGCTCCTCACACACTCTAGAAGTTTTGAAATCTTTTTTTCCTATTGATCTTAGAGAAATTAATGGTGTCTGGACATAATAATCCAAGAGTAATACACCACATAGCAAGTTTTCTCTCTGCCATTCCTGATGACACCATGGATGTATTTATTGTGGCATCAAGTTTCCCCGTTCCATGTGGTCTGCACAGTTCCCTCATTTTTTAAAGGTTGTCATTTAGGATGCTAATTATACCAGATATGCCAGTAAAAACATCTTCTTGACAGTGGCCCTTGCTGTAAAAATATATTGTTTCTTGTGCGTGCTTTATCTAATTAAAAAGTTCCCATTTTGCTTTGCTCTACTTAAAGTTTATTGAGTTTTGGGTCACAGTGAAAAACTTGCTCCCTTTCTTGGCTTACTCAGCTAAAAGGTACTCAGTGACTTGACAATCTTCGTTCTGCTCTTATTTATGTGGTTTTTCAGCTCCTGACTAAAAGCGTTCAGGTACAGCTGTTCCCAAACCTCCAAACAGAAGGCAGAGGTACAAACCATACCAGGGCATGGTTTTATATCAAATCCCAAATGCTGTAGGGAGTGAAACCAAATTCCCAGGTCCAGATTGTGTCCATTTGGGACTGACCTAAAATGACAGTACGTGTATAATTTCTGGGATAAGGAACTCTGCCATTTCAAGGTGTAATCCAAAGATTGTGGCTCATGCTGAATGCTCTCAAGTCAGCAGTGAGATCTCTGGAACAATTCCAGATGACCTGAGACACATCAGGACAGTGCTGGCCACCTGCAGAACAGAAGGGAGGAGGGCAATATGATGCCTCAATGTTAAAAACCTCATCTGTAAAGGTTCTCTGCTTCGTTTAGAGCTGTGCATTTTCTCTTGCCTCTGCTCCACTTATATCCAATTTCCACACAAGTGTCCAGCACTTTTTACAAAGTGTTATCTTTTTCAGCGCTTTAATTGTGACATAATCAGGATTTAATTTTTGCTTGGATTTATCTCCCAGAACACAGACTTATTGTTTTTGAGGAGCTGATCGTGCAAGTGGGTCAGCTTGGGGAGGGCTCTGTGCAATGTGACTGATTTCACTGAGTCTCTCTCTGGATCTAGGGAGCAGAACTGAGCTTTTCTCTCCTGTTGATGAAAGTTGAGGGTTGAGACATCAAAGGGACTCTGTCAGGATTTTAGCAGAAGCTGCTTTAAGTTGACTTTACCTGCATGAATAATGGAACCTATACCTTACATTATTAAAAATTAATTACTTTTTAAAAGATTAATGCATTTTTAACTGGCTTTGGTTCCCATTTCCTTCTGCAATACACTTTTCAAAAGCAGTGAAATTTATTTGCTCCATTTCAGTTTTATTTCTAGGCAATTTCACTTTTTTTGGGTTCTCCCATTAACATTAGGATGGCCAGGATATTTGACACCACATCTAAGGACTTTTGAGTCCTTGATTAGATATCCCTTACTGGATACAAAAGTGATGAAAGTACAAGCTCAGAAAAATGGGCTTCTTAAAGTTCTTCGTCTGGGGAGCTCCACTAACAAGGCAGTCTCAAAGCTGCTGCACAGCCAGGCTTTTCAAAGCCTTTGCAATGATAAAAGTACATTTCTACCAGATTTTAAAAAACTCCTAAGCACTGAGCCTCAATGGGAGCCAGGCACCAGCTTTAGGAATCTCTTAAAAATTCTATCTTGTTTCCTGACTTTTGTAGACATTGGCCACAGTGGGTCATTAATGCTTTGTGTAGGCTACTTATACTTTTGGCAGTGTTTCAAGGGGGTTTCTATTACATTGGAACTTTTATTTCTGTTCAGCCACATCTATTTTTAGCAGTCAGCACATGAATCACATTTTTCAGGAACCAGCTGTCAAGGGACTTCTTGTTAGATTTTATGAGCAGGAGATCCCTTACAGTTCTGTGGTCTTAAAAGAGCTATTCCTCTGGGAATTCCTCTGAAGAATTAAAAATAGGAAGTTGTCTCATTGAGAACATAAGTTCAAATTTATGCTGAGGAGCTATTTATAGCAGGATGGCCAAAATGATGTGGTAAAACTATTTAGAGAACTTGCTCTATAATGTTACAATGAAGTCTTAGGGAAAAACACCATTGTTTGAATGTCAGGAATTGCATTAAATACTTTAAAAATGAGAGAATAATAACATGCAGAAATACACAAAATTTATATGCTGCCAAGCTGTCAGTTGCTACCAACTATATTTCTTTAAACTGAGGCTTTTCCATTATAGGGATGTCAAAAAAAGTGATGATGAGATAACCTGATTTGTATTCCATCCAAGTACTAATTCATTTGGGGAAGAGTTTTAATGCTACAGTGCAGAAATGGATACATTTCTATTTAGAAAGGTGTCTGTCATCTCTGTGACTGAATATGGATAGAGAATTTGTTCTAATGTAGCTGCATTTTTATGATCACAGTTATAATCTTGATTTACAGCAAAGGCCAAAACATTGCTGATAGCAGGAAAAATTATTTCAGTGAAAGACTAATTATTTTGCTTGGTGGATGTAGCACAATACTTGGTTTGAACTGCCTGCAAATATAAAAATGTGAAATTTAGCTTCATTTGGAGCTCTCAGAGGTCAAACCCTGCTGTCCATTGGTTTAGAAGTCCAGGGCAGAGTGGCTGAGCACCACCCCCAGTCATATTTCAGAACTGTCATTAGGAAAAAATTCTTGGCAGGGAGGGTGGTGAGGCCCTGGCACAGGTTGCCCAGAGAAGCTGTGGATGCCCCATCCCTGGAATATTCAAGGCTGGGTTGGATGGGGCTTGGAGTAACCTGGGATAGTGGAAGGGGACTGGAACTGGATGATCTTTAAGGTCCCTTCCAACCCAAACCATTCTGTGACTCCAGGAGATGCCTTGGAGAAAGGGAAAAAGAAGGCTGAGAGAGGTAAATGAATATGCAGCTCACCCCTGGAGGCAGGAGCTTCACCTCTCCATCCACCACAGGCCTGTGGTGTTATCCAAAGGGTGTGGGGTCTCTGTGGGAAAGAGTGACTCGACAAGTTTGGGGTGCTTGAACCTCTGAGTCCAAAGGACCCATAAGAAGGTTGTAGAAGACCCCAGGAAAGTGGCGATATAAAAATCCACACTACAGCCAGAGTGAGGACATAGTTCTGAAAATTCCTGTGGGAGACTTTTGGTTTGAGTCTGGGGAGAAGAGGGGACTTTGAGCCAGAGAAGCTGCTTCCTCCTGCCTAGAGGCTGTGCCTTTCACATCCTTTGTAGGTGAAAGAGGAGGATGCTGAAGAAATAGCTGAATCCTTTATTGATTTCTCCTGCCAACAGAAATGACAGCAACCTCCAAAATATGGATATTTGCCAGGAAGGGAAAGAAAAAAAATAAGCTCTAAAAATAGATCTATTCCTATCTCAATTTCTATTAACTTTTTTTTTTTCCTTTTGACTGGTGTTAGACATTATAAATGTAGTAGGGGAGTGAATTTTCCCTTGCCTTCTGCTGCTGCAGATTTACTTATACTCCAAGGGCTGTGGACTCCTTCAGAGATGCTCTCTTTTAAGATGTACTCTGAGAAAATTATTAGGACTGTGAACTTCCAACCATTTGTTAAGAAGTATGTGCAAGCATCTTTGAATGAAAATTCTGTATAACTCTGAAAGTATTCTGCTAACACAGGAGCCTGGAGAGGTTTTCTAGAATAGAATTCTGTATTGCCACAGGTGCACAGTTTATTGGGCAGTCCTAAAAAAATGGATGTTTAGCAGTACTTTTCAGGGCTGTGTTTCAAAGCTGTTTCTGCTTACCTCTGCTGACACCATTACCTTTCCAAAACCTCATGGTGCTTTGACCAAGAACTGAAGAAATCAGCTAAAATTTGAGGTGGTCTACACACACTCAAGGGACTATATTTTGTCAACTACTTAGAAGAGACTGTGATCTGCACAGCACAACAGAACAGAGAGATATGAGGCATATTTACCTTATCTGAAGTCTATATAATCAGTCACAAATCATAAGCTTCAAATTTGCAGTCATCATGACTCATTAATTATATCTTACATTATTTCTTCAGCAAAAATCCCACCATAAATACAAGTATTCAAGTCTATTTTAAATTCTGGTAAAGCAGGCTACAGCATCACGTGGGATGAAAAGATGGAACTTTAACAAACAGAAACATTTAGTCTTCTAACAAGAAGCCAACAAGAAGTAACAGCGTGGTTATGCTATGGCAGCTTCTCTGCATCACCAAATTTAATTTTTAGTTTTGTAGCTTCTTTTCCTCAACCAAGAACAAAGAAAATCCCATTTGAACTTGTCTTTATTCCTGCCTTAGAAGGAATTAAACACCCAGCTACTTACAGTTCAATAAAGCCTTCAAATCCTGTGTGAGCAAAATGAACAAGGCTCATAAGCACATGTTCTCTCCACAGACACCAGTGGGATGGGAGCAGGTGCTTGGAAGTTTTGGGTGAAAATGGGAATATCTGTGCTTGTAAAGCTTGCAGGGTTAGGTGTAGAGGATCTGAGCAAAGGTACTGGTGTGATTTTGACAATGGTGTGGTTGTGCTGGTGTGTGTTACTCACAGGACAGCCCTGTTTCAGCACAGGAGGGACAAGCTCCAGCCTGGGCTGTGCTGACAGAGCTCTGTCTCTGCTTGCAAACTGCTCTGTCTGCTCACCAGCACCACTCAGTGTAGGAAATCCCTCTGCAAGGCTGTAGGTTGGGACAGATTTGCAATTCAGTAAGTAAATTCCCTTGCACACTATAGGATGAATCCAAGTAAACTATGCTTATGTCAATCAGTGAAGTTTCTTCCACTTTATGCCCTGATTTTTCTATTTACAGCATTTTCAAACTTGAGCCAAAAGCCAAGGGACTGCAGTTAGAGTGATAAGGAGCAAAGCCATGGCCATGAAGCAAAGAGGATGTTTTGGGACTTTGCTGTCAAGCCTTGATCTGTTCAGAGTTACTCCAGGGAAGTTTCAGTTCTGGAAAGCCCCTGAGAACATCTGCAGGAGCCTTCACCTTCACAGAGGGGTGGGGAAAAGCTGCTGTGGGCTGTGATACAGCGCTGCCTGCAAGCAGCAATGACTGCTTGACGAGACTGAGCTCTTCTCCTTGCTCCTCCAGCTCAACGGAGCCTTGAAAATCTCGAGGGAAGACTTTCCACTCTGCATCAGTGATTATGCTCTTAAAATGCCATGGATTTGCGCACAGAGGAGCAATGATGTGTTGCCTTGGCTTCTTCCTTCCTGTGCCTCAGTTCTTGCATATCCAGTTCTCCCAAATCACACAGAGCAAGGACGTCCATCTGATGAAAGCAAAAGGATTGTGCCTTGGATCCTGAACTCAGTATTTTTGTATTCCCTTGGAATCAGCTGGATGCTGAATGTCTTCAGCTGAAGAGTAGAAGAGATTGCAGTGGTTCTGAATGAAAATGGCCAATGTCAGCACAGTATCACACAGTGGATAACTTCCAGAATAGAGATGACCTTCTTGTCTATCATAGAGCAAGAAGGATTGTGGGATTCCAATTTAATGTAATAAAATGTCATCACAAACATGAAATTTTAAAGCCGTCACTCAATAATTATAATTAGCCTATGGCAAACTGCTCTGAATACTAAAGCAACTATAAAAGGTGAAAATTGTCTTAATTAGCAAAGATGCAGAAAATGTGTGAGACTGACTCACGTCAGGGAAGACTCCAATTAACCTGGCCCAGATTGAGATAATTAAGAGGGCAGCTCCAATTGTGTAAAGAATGAAAAATTTCTGGTGTGGTATGAGGTCTTGTATTTTTCCATCCCTGGGCCTGTTCTTCACTGATACCTTCAGGCATATCATCTGTTTACATAAAATTGTTTCCTGAGCTGGCTGCTGAAAACCAGACCTACATCCAGCAAGCCCTGAGGATGCTTTGCAGACCCTTTTGGTTATTAACTCTTTCAGTGAGTATTATCAGTTCAGCAAGCTTTCTGCCTGGATGCTACACACACCCGTTCAAGCTCTTGTTCAATACTATTTTGGGGAAGTCTAGACCGGAAGGATTGGTAAAATTACTACCCCAGACCAATAAAAAACAAGAAACCATTTCTTTCTTTATAGGGGAATCTTGTGGACACACCACCTCACAGTGGGGCTCTGCTCATTGTAGCTGAAAAACTGCTCAGCCTGGACTGACGCTACACCTCAAAAACACTCCGTGGATGCTTCTCATTGGAGAAGTGAATGGTCTTTAAACTGTCAATGGTGGTTAAACTCTCAATTGTCAAGGGGAAATCATGCAAAATCCTTCAGGTCCAGAACAGAATTCTGTTCTGACCTGTCCTGCTGATTACTATGCAAACCCAGGGCGCTGCAATGGGGGTGGGAGCCAAAGGTTCATTTAGTTTTAAGAGCAACAGAAAAGTTACCACTGATAATGAGAGCAACAGGGGTTTCTGCACAAGCCATTCACTCAGGCACTTACTCAGCTTCTCATAAATATTTGTTTGCATCCCATATTCTAAAACTGAGAAATGTCTGTGTGAGCTGCAGCCATATATCTGAGAAAAAGCACTAAGTAAAGGAGGAACAGAAAAAGCAACCAGCACCACTGCATCATTCCCAAGTGAAATGTAAATTGCAGCTAGAAATCCAAAAGTGATCATGAATGAAACAGCAGAGTAAAATATGCTCAAACTTTTCCACTCTCTCATATTTCTACAGGTACTGCAATCAGCCAAAATACAGGTCAGTTCTTGGCAGGTGATGGGTTCTTACAGCACCAATAATACCTCTGGAACACTCAATTTGCTGTGAGAAGCTGTGCCAATCCTTTGAGCTGAGGAACATATAAATCTCTTTTGTTGCACCATGAGCTCACAGACACTTCAATGCTACCAATGCTTTGTCTGTCTGTGTGCTGCCAGGAAGATGCCTCCTGACTTTCCCACTATTCATGGATTTCAGAGGTGCATGAGAGAGAACCAGGAACTCAGAACAGATCTAAGATCCATCCATCAAAACATCACCAAAATTCAGTACTGAAAGTACTGTTTTCATAATAACAGCAACAAACATGGATTTTTTTTTTCAGAACTAAAAGTAAAATGTCAATCTGTATTAAAAAATCTTTAATTGAAACTCTTATTAACTGTGATACTTTAGTAGGTCCAAAGTTATGTATTTGTGTGGTTTTTTCATATTTAAATCCATGTTATTTATTTTATTTCTCACATTAAATTGATCTAAATTTTCTTTTGCTTTAAAAAAAGCTACAAATAAAATTAACTGGAACTATTGTTATTACTTTTAGACAAGAACCTGCTAAAATTCTGGAATGAGAACTGCAGTTTTCTCTGCAAATTGAGCAGACCAGAAATAAAATGCAACAGAAATACAGAATACAGGTTGGAACAACAGTCTTTATCACTGGAGGGCAGCATAAGCACCAATATAAGCTAAAATAGCACAACCCCAGTATTTTCAGCTGTTACTTTATATGCCAGAACAGCAATTGCTGCTTCTTTATAGTGGCCAGCTGCAAACAAGAGATGCTGCAGCCAGCAGGTCTGACTTGCCTCTGAAAGACAGATTTGTTGTCATTAATTTTACTTTATTGTTGTAATTTCCCAGACAAAACCCAGGTTGGGGGGTGAAGAGAAATTTATTTGCAAAATTAATATTAAAGTTTTCCCCCCACCCCTAATTTTAATAGCAAATATATTTGCCAAAGCTCTCACCATATTATGGCTGCTACCAAACCTGCATGCAGTCTCAACCCTTTGGGATCTCTCTCTTACAGCCAGACATAAATTACCCTGTTTCGAGGAGCTTAGCAGGTTTAGGGCCTTGCTGATTGAAATGAGTTTCTAATTGTTCTATTTGCAACATGCACAGAAAACTTGGTCAATGTTTTCTATGTCCTTGGCAATGAAGAAGAGAAATTCATGCCACAGTTCTAAGCTACCTTTTCTTATTCATAACAGTTTAGGGAGTTTTTTAACTATTCCTTGGAAAACAGTGAAAAAACTCTTTTTGGTCTCTAGGGTACTTTTGTAACTTGTGGTCAAATATGCATCCTCCCTCATGAAAATGAAACTAGCACAGAATCAACACAAGCAGAATCAGCAGGACCTAGCGCAGGTAGGAGAAATAGAATTATTGAATCATGGAATGGGTTGGGTGGGAGAGACCTTAAAAACCATCTGGTTCCATCCTCCCTGCCATGGCAGGGACACCTTTCACTAGATCAGGTTGCTTCAAGCCCCATCCAACCTGGCCTTGAGGCACCACTGGCTCTCTGCTTCATTCACCTCGGCAGGTGTCAACACCTTCTCCCAAATAAAGCTGTGTTAGTAGCTATGATGTAATAGAGGAAAATTCTTTTTCCCCTTGAAATCAGTCTATTAGAAGAAAAATAGAGATTTTCTACTTTTTACCCCCCTAGTTAAATGAAACAAAAGTGGTTCAGGTTGGAAAGGACAACTGGAGGGTATCTAGTCCAACCCCCCTCAATCAGGGTCTCTTAAAATGTATAACTCAGGACAGTGTTCAGATGATTTTGGAGTATCTCCAGACAAAGAGATCCCAAAACCTCTCTTGGCAATCTGTTCCAGAGCCCAATCACCCTTACAGCTAATAAGTTTTTCCTCATATTCAGGTGAAAATTTATTTGCTGTGTTTTCTACCTGTTTTCATTTGAAAGGAAACCAGACACATAATCTGAGTCCAGTATGTTGCCTGGGTGTCACAGACCAGGACTTCAGGATGCAGACAGAGACTTGAAGGAAAAGCACAAATATTCCCATTTGCACTGGATGGAGGAATGTGAACGAACATGTGAATGATTTAATGTGTCCTTAGAAGCTCACTGTAAACTGCAAGGCCTGAGGGATGCTCATGCTGGTACCTGCAGTACTGAGAGCAAGAGAAGAGGTGGCACAGAGGCAGGGGCAGATCTCTGAGCCATGAGGCAGCCCTGGGTGCAATGTGAGCAGATCTCCTTGTTCTTCCCAGAGACGGTCAAGAAGTCCTGGGAAAGATTACCCCATGCCTTTGGCTTGGAAGGGCTTGAAATTCCAACTCTACCAGCATAGGAAGAGGAGCTGAGAGCTGCTGGGGCTGTGAGGAGAAGGGAGAAGGCTGAAGGAGAAACCAGGAGGAAACCTGGGGAGAAAGGATCCACTGGCGGGAATGTTTGGTGAGGGATGGGAGTGGCTTTTGTTCTGTGGAGGCCATTGTGTAGCCAGCTTTGTCGGGGAAATTGAAACATTTGGTAGCATTTCACACAGCTTCAGGGCACCTGTAAATTGCCTATCTGCAGATAATCAGTGAGGGACCATATGCCAGCTCAGGGCTGCCAATTCCCTGGCTCTGACCCACTCTTCCCAAGTCCTGAAATGCCCTGTACCTCTTGTGAGGACGGAGGTGCCAGCTCCTGCTGCTGCCCAACATCTTAGCTCCACATTTGCTCTTAAAAAAGCCCTGTTCATTTCCTCTAAATCTAAATGTAAGGCAACAGGCAGCTGACAAAACGGTACTGTAATATGGATTAATACTGAAATCTTTCTATTGAAGAAAGGGGAAATTCTAATATTTACAAGTAACATATTTTATTAAAGATTTCAGTCTTTAAAAGACAAAAGTATTTGGTATAGAGTTTCAAGCTCAGTAGAAGGCTTTTATACAAATATGGTCATGGCTGAATCTTGAAAAATGTTAACAGTTTTTGGCAACAAGGGAGCTTTATGAGGGAGGAAAATCAATATTGACTTATGCTATTTATCCATAGCATAGTAAAGTTGCCTACACCTGAGAAATCTCAGTAATTAAACATCTAATCTACATTCATACAGAAAAAAAAAAAAAGAGTGAAGCAAATTCTGCAACTTAAAGGGAGGTAGAATATCTGACCATTACGGGCTAAAAAAAAAAAAGAACAAGCATTGTGTTGAAAGAAGGGGCAAATGGAAATAAAGAATGGAAAGAATTACCTGTATTTTCCTTACAAAATATGGTTAATTCAGCCCCTGTTTTAGTAACTCTTGGCTGCTCACAGCTGCTTTGTTTGTGCTGCTCCAGTCACTGAGCTGCCCTCATGGAGCCCTAACGGGGCTGCCCTAACCCCCACCAGCCAAAGAGCACAGGCAAACTGGCCACTGCCCATCACCCCAGAGCCACTTCTCAGCGTTTTCATTGCAGTTGCAACCAACAGAAATGCCCCCGAGGCATCAGCCTGACCCCATTTTATGCTGGTGCCCTCAGGTTTATGAACTGCTTATCCCAGACTATTCCCCAGCCCTGGCAGCTGCTGCCAGACTCGTGCAAGGGCCCTCATCCTAAAGGATCCATCTGAGCTCGAGGAATTGCAGTGCATGTTCCTCTCCTTTGATTGTAGTCTGGGAGGGGACAGATTTTTGCACATTTCTTTCCATCCATGCTTCCACAAAGAATTGTCTCCAGGCATCTCAGGGCAGGAGTTACTCCATGGTTTTGATTACACTCCTAAATGCATATGGAGCCTGTGTACCTACTTTATGCTTTTAGGCAAAGTTTTATGCTTTTAGGCAAAGTTTTCAAAAAAGCTTTGCTCTTGGAAGAGACAGAGATTAGTTACACTGAACCTTTCTGAGGGTTTTGAGGAAATGTTTGGCCTAAGAAGTTCTGTTTCCTTTTCAGATTAGAATATCAGATTATCCCAGTCCTCAGACTGACAAAGACTTATGTGCATATCTTCATATGCATCCTGATGGCTCCACTGAAGCCAATTGGATTATTCACCATGTTTATGGCTTGGCAGTTGCATTTGTTTTTGCACAAGTTGGGACTTGATTTCTCTTCTCAGTCTATATGTGTTCTTTCCTAGATGCAGCCCCAGGACATGTGGTTCTCAACTTCTGTCCTATTTATGTCACCATTCATATTTAATTTAATTAAAAAGCAATAGATGATGCCATGAAAAATTTTACACTAGGCACAAAGCCTTTTAAAATTTATTTTATTTTATTTTATTTTATTTTATTTTATTTTATTTTATTTTATTTTATTTTTTTAATGTGGGGTGTTATTGTAGTTTTATTGGCAAAGCTGAATTTAACTTCATTGAGCAATTCCTTTCTTATTCATAATAAAGACATATTCAGCACTTCTCTAGTGAGTCACTTGAAAGAAATAATGAATTAAATTAAATGAAAAGTTTCATTTTTTCTTTTAGAAATGAGCTTTAACATCGTAAGATACTGTATTCTCATTCTGAGTCAAATATCTTGCTAATTTTTTTCCATAAAAAGTGCTCAGCAAGGCTTTGTTCTTGCCTGAGTGTTGTATGACTGTAACAAATCACTAAAATGTCCCTGAGATGTCTTACATCAGGGAAATTGAAACCCTGAAAAATATATGTGCTTGGCACAGTTTTTCTACATATTGTGAAATTGCTACTATAATTGTAGAATTTAGTATGTTATGGGAAAAAAGACCTTTTTTCTTAAGGCTTCTATTTCTGCAAAACTTCTATTTAACTTGAAGCACAGAGATAAGTGCATCTTTATTTAGCTCAGTATTTAAACACATGCTTAAATTTAAAGATGTTCCAGTCCATGAGATTTTAGAATTTGATTAAACTAAATCATTTACTTGAGTATTTTGCCAGATGAAGATCTTCAGATGTAAAATACCACTATGAACATAGGCTGCATTGCTGTCTAAAGTTATAACTTTGAGAATAAATCAAGCAATGTCAGTATTTCTCTGCAGCCGCGAAGGAGGCTGATGTGGTCTGTCAGTGTCCATACTGTAGAACAGTCCTGTAGTCTAAAAATGGGGTGACTGCAATTAAATTGTCTGGTGGGAATTGTCCCTGGGCCATGCCAGCACCCAGACTGTGCCAGGGTTGCTGGGGAGAGAGCTGATTTTCTGGAGCACAGTTGTGCCAGGGACTTCTCTAGATGTTTAATGGCTTTGAAGATTAAATTCCAATACCTGTGTCATTACAAAACCTGGTGTTAAGAAGTTGCACCCTAAGTTCTGTACTTAACTTTAAAACCAGGACTTAGGACAGGCTCCATGATGCCGTTCAGGAGCAGTGTGGCTCTCTGAGGTAGTGAGTAAAGAACAAATTCTTGTTCAGGGCATGATGCTGTCCCTGTTTAAGCTTTCACAGCTGGATGAGCTCTCTCAAATTCTCACAAGGGTACAGTGATAGCAAGGCTGACTCCTTGACCACTCTTTGCTTTTCCACCTATGGTGAATGTAGAACTGGATTTTGCAATGACCCCTTCTTTCTCCGTAGAGGCAAAATCACACATTCTATTAATCCTACATATTTAGTATTTGGGTCTGCATGTTGGGAATGAGGGCTTATGCCTGGGGAGGTACATACTAACCACTGCTGTCCAAATCCTGCAAAATCTCCCTTGACATGCAGCTGAAACCAATGGGATTTCCTCCAAGAGAATGTCTGTTTCTGGCAAACAGGATGTTTTTGTAGGTCAGGGATTATCTTCAATGTGGCAAGTGGGAAAAAAGTTCAGTCCTTATTGATGAAAGAAAATAAGATCAGAGAAATATCAAGTCAGAATAGCAAGAATTTGTGGACTCAGATTTCTCTATTCATGGGGACTTTTACTCTATTTGATTGACATCCCTTTTCAAATTCCCATGTAAAAAATGTCTATCCATGACTAAATCTTAAATATTTCACATCCTATTCTCAAATGGCTTATGGAAAGAAAAGTGATGCTTCTTGTCCTTTACAGAGCAGCTCAGTGCAAAATCCAACACACGGATGGGAAACTGAGAAACACTCTCAGAGCCGAGGGCTGCCACCCTGCCTCACCCTGGGATATTTCCCTTCTCTAGCAAAAGTTAAGCTTATCTGTTTAGGATTTTGCTGTGTAAGCAGGGTAGACTCTGATGAGCTGATGTTGCCCACATGGTGAAGGAGATGATTATCAATCCATGCAAGGAATACTGCCTGGAATATCCAGCAGGCTGATGCCGAGGGGTTGGAATTAAGCAGGACGCTATTGAAGTACCAGTCATTTTTCTGTAGTTAAGGCTGTATCAGCATTTCCACTAGAATACTTGTTTCCAGTGATTTGTACAATTAATGTGCTGGAAAATATGCTCTGGACAGAAATTTGATGAAAAAATTGTTCCATGCAGGGGCAATAATTTCTTTTAGAGGTCATGAAGAAATGTCCACTTATTTTTCTTGCTGAGACAGAAAAGCAGAGAAAAACTAGGCATTTCTAGGATAAAAGTGTGCTGAAAAATAAATGCCTACAGTAAAGTAATAAAAAGTAGACATTTATGAGCTAAAAACCTCATAAAAATGGAAATTTAGGCTTAATTTTTTCCCGAGTTTTCTTACAGACACTTTTCTGTCTGAAGAAAGTATTTTGGTATTTGGGATTTGTTATAAATTAGTTAGGTCTGTACCACGGGCTGCACTTTGAAGCATAGAAACATCTTCTTTTTATTTCAACAGAGTTATGCTCTCAGAATTTCCAAAAATAAATAGGGAAATTTTGAAGAGGTTGAGAGCACCCAGAGAAGAATAAAGTGTGAAATAAGTTGAGCTGCAAAAAGAAGATAGCCTCAGGGAGCAGGAAAAAGAAACTCTGTTTTAATGAGGAAGCAGGAGAAAAGTGAGAATAGTTTTGTGTACACACTGGTATGTCAGAGAGGAAACAAAGAGAGCTAGGAAAGATGAACTGCTTCACATTTACTTGTTTCCAGCGGGGTTTTGACTGCCAGTGTGGGCAAGAAATCCTGATCCCTGTGTTTGACCTGAACATCCATAACCCACCTCAAATTTGTGGATAATGATGTTTTGTGATGGGTAGGATGAGCATCCGAATTTCACATTGGGACCTTTGCTTTTAAACAATGAAGGAAGTAGAAAGAGATGAAGAAATGGTTGAGGGGAAAAAAAATTAAAAAATTGCATTTAGGAAAAGCCTCTAGGATCAAAAATAAAAGCTTCCAGAAAATTCTTTTACTTGACTGCCATATCAGAAGAAGGATTTACACCACTCCAGTGTTGGGCAGGTGAGGTGTTGTGTGGGGCTCTGTAGTGACAAGTGGAATCTCTCAAAGAACATCTCTAAAAAAAGCCATTTAACTCTTCTTAGTCAGAGGTGTACCAGCTCGTGTCAGCCTGTGAGCTGCTGTGGTCACAAATTCCAAGTTACTCCTGGAGAAGTTATGAATTCCTGCACTGAGCTTGGGGTTGGTACCAGGGGTTGAGAGTATTGCTGCTCCTGAGGAGGCAGAGGGAGAGCAAGTGGGGCATGAAATTACCTGTACTTGCATCTCTCAGCTCTCACCCCCTCAGTTCTGTCAGGCAAGGAAGCAGTTCTCAATCTCCTCCCCAAGGGTTTGTGAAAGCAAACATGGAATCCCTTCCTTTGTTTCCATGGAAAACAGGCCATGGGGAGGCCCATGCTGAGGTGGAACAACCAGTACTAACCTGGTGTGTGAGATTGTTTATGCAAGACAACAGTGAAAAGAATCATTTTAGGTGATGGATGAGGTGCTTTCCATGTCCAGTTTCCTTTCCTGCTCAAATGCCTTTTGCCTGTGTAAGAAGTTATGAAAGAAGAATCAAAGCTTTATCTGTTTATAATAATTTGGTTACATTCCAAGCAACGTTTCACTTGGTTTCCACTTCACCTTAATTTTCTCAGATATCCTGAGTATCACTGTTTGTTTGAAGCCTGCCTCTTTGTGAAGAATCCAATTTCCCCAACACTACAACACATCTCTTGTTCACTGACTGCCTAACTTTGCTTCCTTACACTGTTTCCTAGGAGATCAAATGGGAGCTTGAAGTACTCAAAAACCTAGTGTTGCAATGAAAAATAACTTATTAAAGTTTATAATTACGGAAAAATTAATCAGAGACTTAGCATGGTACTTGCATAAAGACAATAAGCCAAGCTCTTGTCATAGTGAAATATGGAATAACTACGTTGAAATAAATCTTAATTATGCTAGAGTTGCTACTCAGTGTGACTTAATTAGGAGTAGAGCAGTGAAAGCCTTTGGGGAAAAAAAGAACTCTGATTACACAACCACTTAACTGCGTATTCTTTCTTCCCCCCTGGTTCTTTTCCTTCCCATCGGAGAAAATTTCAAAACTAGAGTTGTTCAAGGAACTTGAATAGACATTAACATGTAGCAGGTTACATTCTAAATAGGAATTGTTTGAAGTAAAAAGTTGAGGGTAATAACCCTGAAGATAATCTCTTTAAATTATGCATGCAAGGTGTCATGCATCCATATCTACCTTGACCTTAAAGAGTGCTTTGCTTTGTTAGGCAATAAATCTATGAAACATAGAATGGTTTAAGTTGGAAGGGACCTTAAAGACCATCTAGTTCCAACCACCTGCAATGGGCAGCACACTTTGCACTGCTCCAAGCCCTGTCCAGCTTGGCCTGGGACACAGCCAGGAGTGGGGCAGCCACAGCTTCTCTGGGCAAACTGTGCCAGGGCCTCCCCACCCTCACGGTAATGAATTTCTTCCTAAAATCTAATTTAAACCTACATCAAGTACTGGACTACAAAGATGAAGACTTAACTCTAATTAAAAAGAGGAAAAAAAATTATTAGATTTAGAGTAAAATAGCCCACAGAACAAAGTGTAAAAAAATAAATCTTCACTGCAGCCCCCCAAGTGCAGCATGCAATTATGGCTATAGAGTATAGACAGATATTTTGTTCAACAAGCACACCAACAATGTAAGAGGCTCATTTGTCATGGCATCACTTCTTAGCAGATAGGAGACATGCAAAGTCAAATATATCATGGCAATGAATCTGTTGACTTCAACAGAGTTATCTCAACAATAAATTCAAAGCAATATATTTTGAGGGAATGAAACCAAACCAAGCAGGAGATGCACACAAGGTTCTTGGAAGATTATCTAGACCATATATAAAATCAGACATTAAAGGAATATGCACAGTATTGCAGGGGATTTATGGTAACTGGGGAAAAAGGTGTGTAATGAAGATCCAATATGCAGCATGTTATCAGAGTGTCAAATTGCTTGGCATGAGCTATGCACTTTCTTCACAGGTGCTATGCAGCTCCAGTTGGGCTGAAAAGATGCTGTAGAAAAAGATATAGTGTACTGAAAAAAAATGCAAGAAAAGTAAACAAAAACTAGTAGAACGAATTTAAAAATATGGACTCTGCATCCCAAAATTATTCCAGTTTTCCTTGTTCCACAGAACCTGATCTCTTTGCAGAAGTAAAGGCTGCACTGGTTCTTTTTTGGTGGATGTGGAACTTGGTTGAAAAAAATAACAAAATTACATCCATGAAATATGTGGTTTGTTTTCTGCTTCACTCCTGCATCGACAGAGAAATAAAAACCATCTAGTCCCAGTGTGTAATCTATATACTTGGTACCTGTTATACAAGTGCTACTGCACATGCATGACACTGAGAGGACTTAGTTTGACACTTCATCAAATTCTTGTTCATTTGTGTGAGCCCACCTTTAATATTGACATTTTCTGGTGTCTTGGCTTACTATACTCTGCTATGGGAATTCCACTTTTTGAAACAATTTGTTGTGCATAATACTTCATAAGCAAAACATAAAATTTGGGCTGAGTTATTCCTGGAATTTATGGCTAAAATTGAAGCTTGGGAGGCATGTTTATAATCTTTTCTCTTTCTCTTGATATTTTGTTATTTTAAGTGGGGTTAATCTTCCCAAGACTGGATGAGATAGCATTGCTGATGTCTGTGTTTGAACCAGTTGTTGAGCTTCCTTGATCACCAGTGGACAGAAATCTGAATTTTTAAAAGTGTGATTCATTTACTCCTAATATACAGCTGTAAAATGGATCAGAAGTGTCTGTCACTCTCTTATGGCCATAAAGGAAGTTGAGATATAAATATCTACATTGCTAATATCTGAAGTTAGATGAGATGAATCCTGGCTTTGATGGCTTTGGAAAGTGCTATTTCCCTCAACACAATGCATGACAGACATCCCTGGGATACATCTGGGCAGTGCAAGAGAAGACCAGGAACTTCCCAGGTGACACCTCCAGAAGTGATAACCAAGGGTCACAGTGCTGCAACAATCCAGGTTTTGTGTGGGCAGTGGAGGAAATCTGAAAAGATTGGGAAGCTTGACATTCACAATGGATTGTTCAAAATAGGATGGATGTTGCACAATGTCATCAAGATGCAAATCAAAGTCAGTAAAAACTTCCCAACTAGAAACACATCTGACCCATAACCCAACACTAAAACATCCCCTTCTTCTAAACCTTACTGAACTATTTAGATCTCAGTTCTGTGTCTGGCCCTTGAACATTTTGGGTCAAACCAGTAACCTTGATCTAGCTACCCCTGAATTTTTGATCTAGAGTCAAACTTTGGAAGCTTTGCCTGTCTAGCAAGTTTCTCCCTCTCTAAGACATGTTGCACTCAAAAGTTTTCTCCAACAATCAGGAGTTTTGACCACTCCTACAACACAGAGGTCATTTTTTGGCAAATGATAATGGCAAAGTACAGAAAATATAGAGAAGAGGTGAAATTGCATTCCTTGGAAGCAGAAGCAGCTCATGAACATTAGAACTGGCATTCAAATGGCTTTTTTTTTTGTACTGCAGGTGATTTTTTTCTGTCTCTTCCTAACCATAAAACAGTAGGAAGAGGTGAGACATGTCACAGAGCAAAGAATTAACATCTTGCAGAGAGCTTTTTAGTAAGACATATGTACATTTCCTTGTCAGCAAACTCTGCAGGTTTGAGACTGAGTTATCAGCCACAAATAGACATGTATACACATTTTGGAAGGCAAATAGCTTCCAGATTATCTTTTAAAGGTAGCCACAAGTAATACAAAGTAGACATAGACACTTCATATAGTGATAGCTTTACATAGTGTCCTCATGGATACTATAGGTTCAGGAAGACATTGCTCATGGAGGAGATGCTAGACCATATTCCAGAAAGTAGAAAGCAAGCCCTTTTAAAATACTGAAAGGAGAGATTGACATGGCAAGCTCCAGTGCAGAACTGGGCCAAGAGCAAACTGAAATGGCTAGATCTGTTTTCATCCCTTCCCTTGGGCTACTAAGCTGAATAGTTTACAAAGCAGAGAAAGTCATTCACAGTCCTTTACAGTACAATTTCTAGTGCCACATAGTAACTGAGGATTTACTGCACTCTCCTGTGAAATTTTAACTGCCATAACAAAGCTTTATGTTGCAGATGATCAACACTCAAATATTTAGGAATAATAATAACAGTAAAAAAGACATTTTACCCTCCCCTCCCCTTCCCACAGGGGACCAGTCTGTCTTCTTACAACTAGGGGTTGATCTGACCCCATGCAAACATTTACAAGGTGTTTTTTTTTAGTGTGTGGCATATATTTTTTGTATAATATTTTCCTTAAAGAAGGGGAAAATCCCACTTCCTGCAGCATATTGCAGGGACCAGCAAATATATCCCTTCATCCCTTGGACCAAATATATGATGCTAAGACTGTGCAGGTGCTCCAGAGCTGACTCAGCTGCTACACGGTCACATTGTGCCTGTGAAATGCAATCCATCATTGCGTTTGTAGCTCCTGCTTGATTAATATTCAGTATTTAATGTCAACACCGATAAAATAGGATTCAGAAGTGTTGCACTGCAGGAACTGCAAAGAGTGCTGCAGTGATGATGGCCTGGGTTAGTTTTGTGAGATCTGTTAATTCAAGGGGAAATTCATAATTACCAGAATAGGTGTATGGTATTAACTACCAGCTGTGACCTCTTGGGATAACAGTGATATGTCACATTTAAAGGAACCACATGTTAGATTTCCAAATGGCTATGATTGTTTCTTCTCCTGTATAAACAGTACTTCTATCCTTCTGCCATCCATATTTGCAATAATGCTCTAATTGTGGTGTTACAGATATACAAGGTGTACTGGATTTGGGAAGTACTTTGGCTTAGATAGTTTTAAACATTTACTTCCCAAGTGCATAGGTTTCATCTTAACTAACTTGCTCAAGAAAATAAAAAATTACCATGGCATTTTCAATCTCTCTTGGTCTTGTAACCTTTTCTTATTTGAAATATTGTTTCATTCTCTTCCATGGACAATTTTTTCAAACAAATCTGCCTTTCCCCCTAGTGTTTACTTAATGGCAACCCTTTTTTTTCACCTTAGCTTTAGTCCTACATATGACATATTAAGCAATTCCCATTAGAGCTATAGTTTGAGACTCAGGAACACTTAATGACCAACAGACTCTTCCCAGGTGGAGAATGAGGATTCAAAGGAAACATTTGAGATTATTTCACTTTCATTATTTTTGTTAAAAAAAGTTTGCACCTTGAGGTGTCATGAATACCCCTTCTTGATCTTCCTTTGCCTTGTCAGACCTGGCCAGCACAAGCAGCTGAGATCTTTGCTCTATTTTCCCTGCATCTCTGTGCAATGCTTTTTTAAAAAGAGAATATACTATTATATTTTTCTAAGCCTTTCAGACTGCTGTAACATGATCAGGATTCTCCTGAATCTCTATGCATTCGATCTCTTCTCGTTCCTTCCTTTTGGCCCGTTTCTTTTTCTTGTGGTGCTTTTTGGAAGGTGGAAAAAAGGTTAGAAAGACGGGCAAAATAACAAAACAGTGCAGAAGTGTGCAACTGCCAGCAAGCAGCAAGCATTTGAACAGTGTGAAGGTCAAGTTTGAAGGCACAAAGAGGAGGGGGACCAACCCGATAAGAAAGGAAGAAACGTTCTGCAAAATGGCTGTCCCATGCTCTTGGAGGGAGTTCTTTATACACTGAGTTCGGGTGTGCTCAGTAGCTAATACAAATGTATAAAGCAGGGGTGCACAGTGATCTATGGCAAAATTCAAAGTGTAGATAAGGCACAGTATAGAAATGCAATCCATGTCTACATTCCATAAGGTCATCAAGCCAAGGACACCCAGCTCTATTGAGGTGACACTGAGGATTAACCAGAAATTTCCCAGAGGGTGGATAACCAGGAAAAAGGTCAGTATTAACACCAGCAGAATGCCAAAACCAGAAATCAGGACAGGCATAGTTACTGATAAACCATAGTGGTCCATGAAAACAAAAGTAGGATTGAACACAATGAACTTGATGCTCTGGATAAGAGAAAGGGGCCTCAGCTTCTCCAGCAGTTCCACCGCTTCCCTCTGTGTGTTTTCACTAGTTCTGGCCACAAGGTACAGACGAGAAGCAATTATATTGTTCTCATCTCCAGCTTTGGAGAAAATGATGTCATTTTTGAAGTGCTGGAATTCTGGCTTTTTTAAAAAGGAGCTCTGGAGGATGCTGATAAAGTCACTTTTGTTGGTCGCACTGATGTTACTCACTCGAAGGTATTGGTAATACTGTTCAATCCAGGACACGGTGTTGAACCCCTGGCTGAGTGTTTTTAGGTCTTCTTGCACAGTACCATTCCAGTACTCCAGGGGTTCATAGATGTAGAAGCCTATCACGGGGCTGTAGTTGCTGAAGTACTTTTGCTGTATGAGGGCATAGGAGACGCTCGGGGACTCACTGGCAAGAAGGTTGATGATGTTGGCTCCGTCATTAATCTGTAAGCACCCCATAAAGGAGAAAGAGGCATAGATGAGATACAGTATCACCACAAATGGCTTGACGTAGATGTTGGTAATCCACTCATTGTAGTGCTCTCGGAGGAAATGCTGGATAAAGTGGTGCTGGTACGGGTTGGTCTCGTGGTGGGAAGTGTGCTGATGGCCGTCGTTCATCATGGTCTGGAACCACACAGGTTTCCGGTCCAGGTACTCTGCCGAGGGGATTTTACAGCAGAAGATGCTGTGGTACCGGTTCTGCTCCAGCTGGCCAGCAAAGACCAGGCAGGAGCCAAAGAAAGAGAAGATGTAGAAGTAGTTCAACAGGATGGAGACACACATGTTCTGGCAGAAGACTTTTACAGCTTCGATGTTGGTGAAGGGGCTTGCCCCCATGCCGAAGGCTATGAAGTACAAGGAGCTGGTCATGGTGTAGGAGACCATGACATCTGAGTAGGCGTCTGCTACTCGGTCCTTGAAGGGCAGATTCTCCCTGGTCCGACGCCATCCTGAAAGAAGTTCAAACACTCCTTTGGTTCCATGACCTGAAATGAGAAAACAAAGTTTGTATCCGTGCATAAATATAGGGGGTCCAGTCATCCCCCAGGTGTTTCATCCTCCAGCAGTAAAAAAAAGGTTGTCAGCTAAATTTTGTTATGTTTTTGTCACCAGTTAAACAAATGGAAAACTCTTAAATGTCTGCCTAAAGCTAAAGAACATGTTCACCTGCAGGTGCTTAAATTAACAGCCGTGACATTCTAAGACTCTACATGCTCAGAAAAAAAATGAAGATACTAGTTGATTTTAGTGGACATTGAATTACTTCCCAAATGGACTGCAAATACAGGAGAATGTGAAGTTTGGTTCGAGTCTGGGGTTCATTTTAAAAATACCTTTTTTCATCTTATTACATCTTTCAAGGTTTAAGTGATTCAACTTGAAAAACTTAAAACACAAGTAACATTTTCTTCCAAAGAGTATAAATTAAAGGGATTATTTGAGAAATGAGTGGTTGTGACCAAGAATAGGACACCTTGTTTCTTTGTAAATAATGAAGGAAAAATTATGCTGTAAATACAAATAACCAGAGTAATTTGTATCATGATTCTCTGCCTACTGAGTGAAATTGGAACTCTTAATGATAGCATGCAAATTTCTACACTATGAAAATTGACATGCTGGTGGTGATGATGGAGAGTAGTGTACTGGATAAGTCATTGGTCCACATTCGTTATCTAGAAAATATATGGGTTTATTTTCTGTGATTATATTTGTGTCTCTTTCTGCTATCCAGAGCTCCTCCTGGTGACAAGAAGTTCTCTTAGCTCATGTGAGAGGACATTCAGAAAAGTCAGATCTGGTCAGTATTTCATGACAGGTTCTGACTTTGTATTCCATTCATAAGTGTTTTTGGGGCATGATATTTTAATAAACTAAAATTTAATACAGACTTACTTTAATTTTACTCATCACAGTCTAGGAAGTCTACAGCTATTAAATTTTGTGACAGAATGATAAAGCTGAAGCTGATCTTATGGAAAAGCTCAACAAATAAGTTATATATCATATATGCATACTCGTAAAATGTGTATGTTGAAAAGAATATATACACAATTTAAAAAAATAATTAAAACCACAAATTTGAATTTGCATTAGAAAGTGAAAAGTTTCTCTTCACTAGCCCTGAGAAAATTCTGGCCAGTGTAAGGAGACACACTATGAGCAGAAAAAGAAGTAGGAGTAGATTGCAGATGTTTCTGCCTCTGTTTGTGAGCCTTCACTCACTGTAGTAGAAGAATTGCATGAACCAAATCAGACACAAAGCAAATTTTCTCAGATCAAACCCAGAAATATGACAACAGGAGACTTGCAAATAACCAAGCGTGTGCAATGAAAGGTCTGTTGAGTTTGTCTTTAGATTTAAATTGTTTGGATTCATACAGCTGCTTATGTTGCCCAAAGCAGACTCCTGACAGCCGTTCTAGGCAGGGAGAATTACAGCATAAACTGTCAGGTTCTGTGAATGTTACCTGCTCTACTGCAGATCAGTGTCCCCAGTGAAAGATAAACATACATTGGTACAGAAGTCTTGCAGCTAGCAAATAGCCTGTGTGGAAATGCTGCTCTCTTATGAGCCAGCATCTCAGCTCAGGAGGGACCTTGAATTCCCTGGTAAGTTTAGGGTGAGTTGTTCAAATTCTCAAGGCACAGCTGCCTCGCACACTGTCATTTTTGGGCCATCAAGCAGAAAGGATTGTCTCCTTCAGCTGAATAAATCTGCAGAATCAAGTGACTTGAATGCAATGTTTACATGACTGTAGCAAATGTTTAAGTCTCCTGCAGGTTGTGGACCAGGCTGGTTGCCACTTCAAGGGCCCATGTCCTGGCATGGCTTCATTTAATGGTACAGAAACCACAGAACCATTGAGGCTGGAAGTGACCTTTAAGATCATCGAGTCCAACCATAAACCCAGCACTGCCAAGCCCAGCACTAAACCATGGCCCTCAGTGCCACATCTGCACATCTTCTAAATGCCTTCAGGGACAGTGATTCCACCACTTCCCTGGGCAGTCTCTTCCAATGCTTGACAACCCTTTCTGTGAAGAAAATTTTCCCAATATTCAACCTAAACCTCCCCTGGAGCAAC
Source organism: Melozone crissalis (assembly GCF_028551555.1). Lineage (NCBI taxonomy): Eukaryota > Metazoa > Chordata > Aves > Passeriformes > Passerellidae > Melozone > Melozone crissalis. The sequence continues at coordinate 52,761,160 of NW_026535805.1, forward strand.
TCCAGGCCATTTCCCCTGGTTCTATTGGTTATCACCTGAGAGAAGAGACAAACCCCCCACCTGGCTGTCCCCTCGTGTCAGGAGCTGTGCAGAGCCAGAAGGTTCCCCTGAGCCTCCTTTTCTCCAGGCTGAGCCCCTTTCCCAGCTCCCTCAGCCGCTCCTCATCAGACCTGTGCTCCAGAGCCTTCCCCAGCTCCGTTCCCTTCCCTGGATGCACTCCAGCACTGGAATGGGTGAAGCAATGCTCTACCAGCTCTATCAACAATTAACAATAATATGGACTTTTCTCTCCTTATTCCAAAATCTCACTTATCTGCCCTCCTGCAAGTTTGTGTTCACAGTTGCGTTTTTGCCATGTTTTTATTGTTATCAATTTATAAGCGTTTACATATCACATTCTCAGTGATGAGTACCTGAGTGCATTTAACCTTGGGGTAACTACAAAATAAATAATAGAGAGGGGCTTTATTGTCAAACATATTTGTGAAGAGCTAGGCAAGAGTATGCACTAATGTGTGTAGTCAAACTTGTGATAATGTTTAAAATTAAAACACTCTAATTAAACTCTAGGGTTTTTTTGCAAGTAGAACAAATATTATCTTAAGGAAAAAAAGTATTGATATTTGTAGATTTTTTGAGTATCAAAATTGGCACTGATTTTCTTATGATTCTTATTAACAGAAGTTAAAGTTAAATTTCCATTTCTTCCTCTTTTACAAGTATCTTTACTTCTATCACACAAACACAGGTATTGGGGAATACAGAACAGTAATTCCCTTGCTGACACAAGAGGAAATCTTTGCCTGACTGGTTTGCCTATGTCATTAGTCTGATACCAAGTTTCCCAGTCAGCCTCTGTTGCTCTCCCCAGGTAAGCAGGTCTACTCACTTGTCCCAACAAGGGTACAAATCCATTTTTCCTGAATGTCTTCTGACAGTTCTCAAGATTCAGACAACATAGTCACTCTATAAAATTCTGTTCCTTCAGCCTCATTCCTAATGCCACAATAACACTGACAGTGCAGTTAAGTTCACTGAGCAGTTCTAGGAAGGTTCAGAGGGTCTTTGGCTCTGGGTCAAAACTGCAAAGTTTCTCTGGTACTAACATGACATGAATGAAGTACAGCAATTTTTGATTTGCTGGACAGGCAATGGCCTATGACTACTTTAAAGGAAAGGAGACAAGAAATTTTTAGTCCATTATTTGTGAGAGTAGGAGAACAAGAAGGGGAAGCTGCAGAGAAGACGAAAATAAATAATGCATTTTTCTGCCTCAAATTTAAGAGCAAAATATTAATTATGTGCAGATAAGCTGGAGGAGAATAGGGACAGAAACAAAAAGAGTGAAATGAGAGATTAAAGACAACTTGGTTGAGTTAAATTCAATCAACCTGGAGAAATGAATCAATTAAAAGTTAAGCCAAAGCAATCTCTGAACAATTAGAAATCATTTCAGGGGATAAATGTAGATGGGATGGTCCAAGAAGAATGGAAAGAAGAAGCAAGAATGGAAAGAAGAAGCAAAGAATCCATCTTCAAAAAGGAGGACTGGAGCACTGTTTTGAAATGAGGCATGATTTTTTTTTTTATTGTATCATAGAAAGATTTGTTTTGGAAAGGACCTTTAAAATCACCTAGCTCTAGACTTCAGTTGTGGATGACATTTAAAAAAAATGGTACAAAATAGGCTGAATGTTTTGGAGAATAAAACCAGCAAACAATACCCTGTTATTCGTACATGAAAATTAAAGAGAAACTGATTGAGTTGGATTTTTTTCCCCTCATAGACTGGAATGCCAGTGAAGACTCAATAACATTCAACATAAAAAAAGGTATAACACAGACAACAATCAAATCTTTCTCATTTCTACTTGAGAAGGAGAAATCATTGGTTTCATTTGGAAAAAAATCCCCCAAAACCATTAAATTAGATATCAGAAAAAACAAAGCTTTCTTGTTTTCTTTAAGCTTCATTAAACTCTGGAACACACAATCTAGGAGGTGATAAAGTCTTCTTCATTGCGAGTCTAAAGGGCAGATTAATAAATGTTAATGTAGGTGCTGGGTACATCCTGTCTGTGCTGGGAGGCAGATTCTGTTCACATTCCTGAGGTCTCTTTCTTTAGTACCATCATACCTATCTCTGCTTAGAATGCTTAGGACCTTTTAAGCATGGAAAACAATCTGTCTTCAGTGTGTTCTTAACCAAATCATGCCTATTCAGCATTTAGCTGTTCCTTCTGTCACAATCAGTCAGCTTTTTTGGACAGGAGTTTGATGTGCATTTATCACTCCTCATGACAGCCGCTGGTACCCCAGTCTGAGGCCATGAGGCTCTGCTGGAAGGAGAGCTGCTGGCTGCTGCCAGCTTTTGTAAACTTTCTAGGAAGGGAGATCAGGATGACTCTGCACTTTTTTTTTGAATCAAGGCATTAGGAAGTTTATTTGCTGCAATTGGAGACAGCAGTCAATGTGGTGATAACCTTGGCCTGTACATTATATTTCAAACAAACAAAAAATGTCTTAGAAGTGCCATAGCACAGATTACTCAGCATTTCTCCACTGAGAAATTCAAGTATTGTACTCAGTTTTCATTAACAGTCACACATATAACTTGCAATGTGTACAAAGGATGAGGAGGCAGCTTTCTTTTAAATCATAGTAGTGGACAGGAAATATATTTTTACATTTTAATTCTTCGCTGTGATCCAATGGAAATAAACTTTACATTATTTTACCTAGGGGGAAAACACCTTTTTTTTTTCTTTCTTTCTTTTCCACAGGGGACAGGCAATTAATGTCCTAGAAAAACCTGTCTAGTTTTATCTAATCAATGCCCCATAATAGCAGGGGCCATGATCATTAGGAGCATATTGAAGTGCAGAATCATTGAATCTTTAAATGGCTTGGGTTGAAAAGGACATTAAAGACCATTTAATTCCAACTCTATGCCATGGACAGGGACACCTCCTACTAGACCAGGCTGCTGGCTCTTTGGACTCTCTTATTCACGTTTATTGATTAGAAAATACACCCCATTTTAGAAAGTTTAGGTTCACATCATCACTTTTTTTTATGGAGGAACAACTTTGCATCTCAACATACTGCAGTGTAGGATGCATTTTTTGTTCTTCTAAATCACTAATAGTAGTATCATTAATATTGGTATCCCCACTTACATTTAAAAACTGAAGCACAGAGATTAAAAAAATTAATCACAGTCGCCAAGGACTCTCTGGATCTCAGGGAGGGAAGAAGCAATAGAAAAAAATTATTAAACCATTTCTTTATGAAGAGTCAGCAAATCCTTAGGGATTTTGATGAAGAAGGCAGAGAAAATTTGAAGCTTGGTCATACTTGAGGTAGCAGTAGGAAATGTGTACCTTAAACTAGATCCCATTCCACAAAGGTAAATCTCAGAACAATGCATCCAGCAAAGAAGTGGACCCTAACCACAACACTGAGTAAATTCCCAGCTTGATTAAGGAGAAGGAAAAAATAGAGAATATGTTTTCAAACTAATCTAAAATGTAGGTAGGAAAAAAATTGTTTTAATTTTACATCTCTCTAGGTACTTGTAAAGTGATGGCAATTGAGTTGTTCACACAGTTGGGTTGCTGACAATTTCTTCTTTACTTAGTTTTGCCTTGGCTGTTGTGCTGCTTTAGCGGTAACTGGGAGGGTCTGATGAGGCAGCTGAGGAACTAAACCACTCACGGTTTAGGGGATAAACTCAGGTTTTCCCTTTCTCCAGAATCTCCCACTAGAGGCAAAGTCAGACCTCATCCTGCCAGTAAAATGCCTGGGATAGTTCAGACTTTGGGGATAGAGGGTCTAACTGTGGCAGTGATGCACTGATGAGTAGCATTGTCCAAAGGGAGGACTATCCTTGAGCAATAGGAATTTTCAGTATTTACATCTTCTGAATGTCACAGAGCTTACAGCAACTGCAGCAAAAAATGAAGTCCAGTCAAGATCTCCTGCTGAAGCTCCTGCAGAAATTTTGTTTTCACTCAACCTATACTTCTTTATTTCATGTGGTATGTGGTATTTCATGATATTTAAAAGCATTTAAACAGAGAAATTAAATCCTTTCTAGGTCCATTCTCCTGTGAGGTCACTACATGCACAATTTCTTCTCTAACCAGATTGTTTAGAAATGCTGACAGAGGGGTTTTACACTCTGCTGTGCCTTTCTGTCTTGAAAAGTATTCTGGGTAGAATTCTTCTTTTAAGTAACAGATCTCTATCATTATAAATTGTCTCATTTTAAAGCTGGGTTTTATAGAAAGAATATTTAACCAAGTGCAATAAAACCTCGGCCAGCTGAGCCCTCATCCTTAGTGACAGGGACCTCAGGGAAATCTCCAGTGCTGCACAAGAGATTTCATTATTGCTAGATTTTAGCACTTCTGATAAACACAGAAAATGCACTTAAATCCACCACAAATATCAGCAGCAAAGTCAGTTTTATATAATAGATACTTTGATTTCCTTAAAAATATTTCTGCCAGACTATGGCCACTTTGCCATACACTGGAACTTGTAAATTCTTCCAGCTTCCAAATTTTGATGCATCCCCATTACAATATGAACCTCATGTAAAAAGTAGCAATGCATCATGGGACACTCCTGTTAAATATACAGACTATTCCTTCATGTGTACTCTGAGTAATTGCATTTATTTCTGCTTGCATGAGCACTTCTGAAAGCTTTTTAAATAATTCTGAGACTTTCCAATGAGACCAAAACATAAAAGCTTTGGTCTCCTGACAGGCATTTTGGGGAAGCCTGGCAGACAGCAGCCCCATGATTGTTTGAGGCTGAGGAGCAGTGAGCAGAGAGGCAAACATTTGATTCTGTCTGCAGTTGGCTGTATAATTGCATTTCAGAAAAGGTCAGTATCAGCCTAACGTTGCTCCCATGAAATTCTGCCAACTTCTCAGCCATAGCCCAGCTGTAGACACCTGTACAGGAAGGAAATGGTGTAAGGATGTAGCAGTCACACCTGTAGTTTGTCCCTTGCCTTCCAACCTCCTAAGAAACCTCCTAAGATATAAATTAGATTAACACCCTTCTGTTGGAAACACAGATTACAAGTGGTGGTTAATGCTCTTTTAGTCTCCTTTCTGGTATATTCCCTCTTCAGGTAATTCATTCCACAGACCTTGACAGCCCCCTCATTCTACCCTTTCCCATCCAACTCGATATAAATGTCCTGGACTACACATAGAAGCCCAAACATAAGTAAGCAACTATGGGAACTGAGCTAAATCACATGGAGATCATTTACTTACACATCACATCCCTCTGGCACATCCTTGATCTTTCATCAGTTTCTGTCTCTCATTTTGGAGGCAAACACTGTTATCCCTGTTTACACGGAGACCACCATAGAGGGACCTTGATCTTGATTTAAATTAAGAATAATTAATGCTAACAAGAATTTGGCATCTCTGATTTTGAATCTTATCCAGTTTTGTATCTTTCTTATTCAAAAGACATTTCCAGAGCTTCTCCATAAGCATCCCTGGGTAGATGCCCAGGATGAGCCCTGGAGATAAGCCAAAGAGTTGCTAGTCCAGACACAAACATGTTTCTAACTAAACTGTAATGACACTTTGTATTCAAGGTTGCTGCAGTTCATTTTAAGGTAGAATTTTACAATTTTTCATAGACTCTTCTTCTCTTTTGAAGGAACAGGAATATTAAATAGCACACCCCTGCACTGAAATAGAGCTGAACATGGAGAATGTTTCAATGGATGTGATTAATAGTTGGGAGATTTAACCTCATTAAGGGAGATTTACGTTTGAGCTAATGTATATGTTTTGCAGATTGTACATAAAGTTGAGATCCTGCTTAGTTTTCTGCTGTGCTTAGCAATGAATTAAAATGCTTTTGCTGTTTCTGATTTAAGCCTTTTAATGAACATTGTAAGCAAGAACTGCACATATAGGAACTTCTATTTATTGATGAGAGTTTAAGTGACATATAGAAGACAAGATAATGAATTTAGATCAAGTCTTAAATGAATTTATTGTGCACTTATTTAGGCTAAAAGCATTGGATGAATTTGTGGCATGGATAGGAACATTTTATCACCTGGATTTGATAATCCAGTAACATCCAAAAGAATAAAGTATCAGTGAGACTCAAGAAAGGAAGATGTTTCAATCAAGTGTAGATTCTGGAATCCAGCAAAAATAATCTGTACTTGAATTATTATAGAAACAATGTTTGGTCATTTTCTGCTTTCTGGCAAAGATGGAGCAATAACAGTTTCTTCAAAGAAAAATGCTAAAATAACTGGAGAAGTAAATAGATGTGAAAAAAGATGTGTCCAAAAAATAACCTGTGCCTTTGTAAGTTTGAGCAAATGAAGAGAGTGAAGCCCTGCTTGAACAGAGTGGGACAAATTCCTGGAGTTTTATCCACGAGTCAAGTGTATAATGATAATGTTATTAGTGGAGGGACCCAGTTGTGAAGGGAGGAAACTTTTACCTTTCAGTGACAAGATCCATTTGTCTGCACAATCTGAAGTCTCTGAATTGCAAGATTCCTGACATAACAAGCAATGAGCAGAAAAAGTTCATTCTTCAACTTTCCCCAGTGAAATTATTCATTGTAACAACCAACATCCGCTTCCTGAAACAGATGGAAAATCACCTGGGAAAAGCTTTGTGGGGATTTATCTCCCTTTGAAAGGGATGTAGACACTCTGATCATGAATATTTTCCATACATCCCCAAAATCTAATTGGGCACCATCTTTTCATTGAGTGTGGAGCAGGTGCTGGGGTTAACTTGGTTTGAAACTCACTAAAGAGAGTGAGTGCTGTGTCTTGGCTGAAGTAGCTCATTTTCAATTGCTACCCCAGGGACAAGTTCCAGCTGAGTAAAGCAGGGCTAGCCTCTACCTTGATAGTTACCAGGTCAAATCCTGTCAAATTCCTACACTAATGATTCCTACTTGGAAATTACTCTAGCTGCAGACACTGTAGTGCAGAGCACGTCTCTGTTCCTCCCCTGGACGCTGAGATTTCCACCTAGACTGCTTATCTTGATGTAACAGCACACCTTTACTGCAATGAAGAGAGCTTCAGACAAAGGGAAAGAACCTGTCTGCTGACAGGGTGATATTTTTAACAGTGTTGTTAGTGCAGGATTTGCTGACATTTGTTTACTTCAGAAAAGGGATGGGAAGGCAGAGGGGGAGGTGACATGGGCCTTTTGCTTCTGTTTGCTGGGAGTGAAGGAAGTACAGGGACTGACTCAGCAACTTGAAAAATAGGTATTAAATCTCCCTTTCCCTTCCCAAAAAGCCCCATTCCTCCACTGCACAGGAGCATGGGAGAAGGCTGCTCCACTGCTCTTGCCAAGCCTGGGACAGCATTGGGATCACTGCAGCACCAGGGCTCTGGATCAGGCTGTCCCACCAGTGGAACTGCTCAGACTGGGAAGCATCCTTACATCCTCACATCTGGCTGCCCCAGATCACAGGCAACTGCCAAGCAGCTGATGCAGCACTGTGGCTGCTGCCCTGCTCTGTGAAACACAAACTGAGCTGCTCACACAGCAACGCTCTCCCTCTCCCATATTCCCAGTGTGTCCCTATAAATTTAGCCAGGTTGCCAATACAGGATGTGTAGGTTACATATATATTATTTATCAGACAGCAGTGACAGGCAATGCTGTAGATGCAGGAATTAATTCAGACAAGCTACCAAATGGTTATAAAGGTGCTCAGCATTCCTCTTCACAGCCAAAAACCTTTTCTTGGACCTAAGGGTTTCCTCTCATTAGACAAGGGGTTAAAAGCAAAATTAACCAAAGAGAAAAGAAATGACTTATCTGATGACTGGAATAAAAGAATTCGCTTTAAATTTCTTTATGTAGTTTTATTGAAAAATGAAAACTGCAACACACATTGATGCTCTGCCTGCTGCTCCACAGCTTGCAGCTACTCTTTTATCAAATTGGTTCAAACCCCTGTAACACTAATATGGACCATTCAGCAAGTTAAAAGAACTTGCACACATTCATGGAGGAAAATTGCCCAGAAAGGGTCATTAAAGTCAGAGATAACTTATTTGGACACACAAGTCAATGAGCCTAGAAGCAGCAGGAGCCTTGGGGAGTGTTTTGGGAGAGTATGACTTGATGCTTGATCTGTTGAAATCCCCATTTTTAAAGCACTTGCCATTGGTTGCTATCAGAAATAGGATGCTGAGCTAGATAAACCCTTTGGCCTGAGTCAGTCTGAATGATTTTATGTTCTTTTGTATTCATGGGGCTAACTGCATTAAAATCCAAATGCATGAGAAGCATGACTTAAAGTTGTGCAGCTCATCAGGCCCTTAAATCTGGTGTTTAAGTTGTTTACTTTACTAGTTTTAGTATTGTAACAATACCATTTAGAAACCTAGCTTTGAATTGACACAAATACCTGCCTCTTTCAATGCCTGGTCTCAGGTCCCATTTACCCTTGGCACCAGTGCACAGCAATGATTAAAAATTGATTATTTTGGTGTAGGATGATATAGCAGTGCATGCATTGATTCCCTCATGCACTATATATATGAATGAATGCCATGACCTCTGTGAGATTGTTGTGGGTATTACACCAATTTTATGGCAGGGAACTTGAGGCAAAAAGAAATCTGGTTTTAATCTATCTAGCTTTAAACTGTCTAGTTTTGAACCATCAGAAGGATCCAACAGCAAGCCCATGGCATTGCTCAGCCTCGCTGTCCTCATGCAGCACAGGATTTTTATTGTTATTTATATGCTTAAAACCTGATATCAATCAATCAATCAATCAATCAATCAATGTATATGTCTTTGGAAATTCATACCTTTGGTCTAGGACCAAGACACAGAAGAAGTAAAGCATGCAAACTCATAGACATTTATTAAAATATGTTGCTTTCCCAATTTTTAAGATAATACAACTTCTGCTTTTCCTGTGAGCCCTTGACTCCTTCCCATGTTGTTTTTCAGCCTTTCCACGAGTCAGGGCTGTCACCGGTGAAGGACTCCTACTCTACATGGCTCTGATTCATTCCCCAAATCACTGACCAGAGGACTCCATCACAAGATGGAATTAGACCAAAAAGCTCTTTCTCAGTTTTGTAGGGCATGGCCTCACCTTCAAGCTGCTTTTCATAAACTCTGCTGCAATGGTTGTAAATAAAGCATAAGAGGAGCTTTCATTTCATGGCAAAACTCCCATAGCCATCTGATGTGCTCAGTGTTGCCATGAAAAACATGAGTGGGTTGGCTTGTGCAGGACTTAAAAAAAACCCTCTTCCAGTTAGCAGCATTTAGCAGCTCATTAACGTATCTGAAACCTGACCTCTAGCAGTCCATCCCAGAGGGATGATCATTAAGCTTTTCACTTAATTATTATTCTGGCTAAACTCTGAGAATTTAAGGCTATGCTTTAGTCCTGGAACAATATATGAGACACCTTTCTGTTTTGGGGAGAGTTGTTTTTGCTCGGAGTACTAGGAGCAGTGAGTCAGCTGGTTGCCCTCCCTTTTCCCATTATTATTTTGAATATCCATATTTTCAAATGGGAAAAAATTTGAACATGAGAATAGTTTGAGCACATGTTCCCCTAGCGCATCAAGGAGTCTGAAGAAGTAGTGCTTACATTGATGAATCTTTTGTTGCACATACATCCCTATGGAGGTCATTGGAGATTTCTAATCTGCATCCATTTTAATGAATTATTTCTAGGGTTAATTTTCTGCCACAGAGGCCAGCTGGTGCAATCTAAGCATGTAAACTATGGTATGTTACTCCTTTAGCCTTTAGAACAGAGTGGCCATGCACAAACCTTAATTTGCACCTGAGAATTATTTGGGAAAGTGCCATGGACAGAGTAAAAGCATGCCAGGGAGCATGCAAAAAATTTTATATTGTATAGAAAGTCCCAGCCCTGGCTCTGTTCTGTTTTCTAGTAAAGACTGTAGCCAAATGGTGATGTTGTTCTGCCACTGCAAGTGCAAAAAATCACATTGATGTTGAATTTCTGAGTTCTGTTGAGCTACCATGTTTATATCTATAAACTTGGAGGGGGGGGCATCTATAAACTTAAATTTTAGATTTAACATTGTTATTTCATATGAAATGGTAATGATAAGTATATTTTCATTTGAAATGGGAAGATGAAAGTTTCACATAGCCATGGACATTGCAGAAACACAGTGTGCTCATTCAGTTTATCAGATTTTTATAGTAACAGATTTTTAACAGATTTAACAGATTTTTATAGCAATGGCTTCAGTGGTTGAAAGCACCCTCAGCTGGTGATGGGGCCAGGGGCTGCTTTACTTTATAGGGTGACTGACACAAGGGTGTCCCGACTGCTTTAGGACCAAACCCTCTGCTGTTTTGAGCCCATCACTCCCACTTGCCTTTACTGTGTGCGTTCATTAATTTCTCTGACCATTAAAAGTATCATGGCAACAGGAACTGGGGAGATGATCTCTGCCTCTTTCCATCTGATACTCTGCTCCAGTTGTCCTTCCTCTCTAAAACGTCTGATTACCCCTTAAAGGAAGCTCAACACTCTGAAAGACAAAGGGGGAATGAGGAAACTGCTGGATCAAACTACTTCAAACCCTTACTTTTTAGTGCTTTTGATACATTTTAAAACATTGCATTGTCAATCATTGCAATGGGAGTAAGGCAGAGATACCCCAAACTCAGACCACAAATCCCATTTAATAGCTTGGTACATGTAACTGAGAGATGTAAAAAATCTGGAAAGAAGCAGCCTCATAAGTCTGCTAACAAAAGAAGGTTTTGCTTGCAAAGCTCAGAAGAAAGAAAGTCATAATCTATGCAAGGAGCAAGGTGCTGGCTGTTCCCAATGAATCACTGATCTTATGGAATGCTTAGTTTTATTAATTTTATGTCAGCAAAGCATTGCGAGAAGCACTTCACTATGTGCTCTCACTACCCTGAATTTACTCAGAAAGGCAAATAACAATAAATATAAAATGAACTATATCTGTAAACCACTGCAATTTAAGTGTGGGACAGAATGGAAAGTTATGCTTTGTTTTAGAAAGAGATTTTAAGATTGCTTGCCTCCTACAGGAACCTATATATCAGTTTATTTTAGTTGATTGCTTCTGAGAATGTTGCCCATTTATCCCAGCGATGACATAGCAAATTGCTCTTTCCCTTCAGTTTTAAAGAACTAAAAATGATTTTAGATATTGTCATGAGTTATCATTATAAGACCGAGCCAGAAATTTGTACCGTTTCAGTCTATATCTCTCAAGCTGATAAATGGTTCTTATAATGATATTTTCATTCATAAGGCTCCAACTGCACAGTACAGGCTTAAAAGATTGCTAAATACAAACCAGAATACTGTGGCAAAATACAAAAACATTTCAGCAAGGAATAATAAAATTATTTTTCCTAAAACAGTTTTAGCTGTGGTCTGTAAAATATCCCCTGTGTGGAAAGTGGAAGGTGCCCCTGGCCATGGCAGGGGGTTGGAACTAGCTGATCTTTAAGGTCTCTTCCAATCCAAATCATCCTCTGTTTCTATGATTTTGAAGTGTATTTTTTTAAGAAAAGCAGTAATGAAAACAGAAAATGTTCCCATAAAATGTTCCCACTGAAAAAATTGCTGCACAATCTGCACGTTTGTAATATCATTTTAGATTTAAAGTTGTTATTTCCTATGAAATGCTAATGGTAAATATCTTTTCATTTTAAATAGGAAGATGAAAGCTTCACATAGCCATGGACATGGAGTTCTGCTGTTCTAGCACCAGATCACTGCAGTCCTGTGCTGTTTTCTCAGGCAGAAATGCTGCTGGGTACCTCAGCCTTCTGCTGGCCTGGTGTTACCGGTTTGCCAGCATTTTTTGTCAAGGGGTTATGCCTTATTTGACCTTTTTCTGGCCAACATGTCTGTGGAAGCCCTTCCTGTTAGTCTTTGTGTCACTAGCCAAGTTCAGCTCCAGGCGTCCCTTGGTCTTCCTCATCCCATCCTTACACAACTGAGTGTGTCCTGTAATCTTTCCAGGACACCTGGCTCTGCTCCCACTGTCCCACTGCCCGTACATTTTCTTCTTGCCTTTTGGTTTGATCCCACTCAGCTATGCTGGTCTCTTGCCTTCCTTTCCTAATTTCTTGCTCCTGGGGATTGCCAGGTCTTGTGCTCTGTGGAAGAAATCCTTAGAGATCCTCTAGCTCTGCTCTGCTCCCTCGGCACAGTTTCCTGTGGGGTTGTATGGATGAGATTCTTGAAGAGCTGGAAGTTTATTTGCTAAACTTCAGGGGCTTATCTTGTCTCTTTACCTGACCCACATCTCCTCCATCTCTCCTTCCTCCCCTGTGTCTTCTGAACAGCCTTTAGCCACTGATAGCCATGCTCTGGTCATGCGATTCATCCCACTAAGTTTCAGGAATGGCTTCTAGGTCACAGCTTTCTGACAGCATGGTGGCTTCCAATTTCTCCATTTTGTTACTTTTGCTGAATGTAAAGGCATTCATGTAGAGACACTTCAGCTGGGCTTCCTAACACTTCCTAACACTTCTGAGCACTTAATTCCTTAGAGATATTTCCCTGATATTTTCCTTTTGGCTTCTGTTACCTCAGGAGACTCTGGCTTCTTTCTGTAAGATTTTTGATTTTCTCTAAGTGTTCTCCAGTGTTCTCAGCTTAGAGCAACAACCTGAGGGTCCTAGATAGCACTGAATCCCTCTAATCCTGGTGTACCATCCCCCAGCTTGTCATGTGCAGGGCGCATATTATCCCTCTTGTCCTTCAAATCTAGGACAACCTTGGATAGCTTGTCTATCTGGAAATCTACAGGTGACTGTCTCCTTCCATTGACCCAGAGGAAGCTCAAGGAGACAGAGCTTCAGATGTTGACAACTCATTTATGCCAGGTGGGATCAATCCAGGTACATGTAAATAAAGTCCACAATTATCTCTGAGGAACTGGCTCCTTTGGTGAGGTAGGGATTTGTACTGGATCCAAGGAAATGGTTGGCAAAGCTGAATTTCCACATCATGAAGTGATCAAGCAGATGGTCACATTTTGGCTGTGGTGTGTTGGGGTTGTCTCCATGGAGTGTTCTGAGACAATATGTGCCCATATAGACAGAAAGATGTTGTGGAATTATTGCTGTTACGAGGTCTGCCTTCTGCATGCCAACAACAGCTACAAGAGATGCCCTTGCACAGTAAAGAGAGCAATATCTGATTAGTAGGGAATAAAACTGTGGCATCAGCAGATCATACAAATGTTATGGTTGCAAACTGCCAAGAAGCCTGCTGTCAATTAATTTTCTCACAAACAGTTCTGCAGAAAATTCTCCTTTGCCTTTATCACTAACAGAACAACGATGATGGCAGATTTTGTTACTTCTGGAACAGCAGACTGGGAGGTGCTGTGTCCAGGCAGATTTGTCAGCAGCCCAGATGTAGGCAGGATGGGTTCATACATCTCCTCTGTCTGTTTCTGAGCTCTCAGGTATGAACTAAGTAGAACAAGACCCAAAATGCTTATTCTCCTATATTGGCTTTTTTTCTCCTTTTTTTTTTCTTTTAGCATAGTTGGTTGACAGACCTGTCTCAATTTCTTTTTGCAGATTTGTTTGTTCAGGTGTAATTTTCTTCTTCTCCAGGGTCCAATCCCTAGTTGAAAGGTATGCCCCGGCACTTGGTGACTTCCCCTGGTTCTTGCAGCTTGTTAGGAAACTTAATCCACAATTGCATGTGAATGATCTCACTTTTGTCACCCCTATTTGTCTCCAAGAGGAAAATAATTAATGCTGATTAAGTTAGCCCAGAGCTTGCCTTAAACAGAAGGCAAACTTCTGATGGAAATCACAAGTTTTCATTTAAAGAAAGCAGCACTTTTAAGTTATTGGACCACAAGAATGAAGAATCTAAACTAAAAAATGAGGTTATAGAAGATACTTAAGTCAAGGTAGCCTATTCTCTCAGGTTACTTAGCCAGAGTCCTTGTTTACACTTTCACAAACACTATCTCTTTCACAAACACTATCTCTTGAAAATTGACTTTGGAGAGACTCTAACCTGACAGGTACAATTTGACTTGAATATTGACTAGAAAAAACAGATAATCAAAATTATATAACTGCAAACCTTTTCATTGTAGCTGTATGCATCAATTTCTATTGCTGGTCTTCATGTCTCCTTCCCACGTACCTCTCTTTTGTATTAAAATAAAGAATTTCTTTAGCCTTGTTGGTAATTATTCAGCATTAAAAAGAGAGTCTTATTTCAGAGTAAATATAGAACAATGATAAATCTTGGTGAGATTTTCTTTTATCTTTGTTCTTTCAGGACTGAATTTTTGCCTTTATATCTGACTCTGGAATAACAGAATTGTTGGGGTAGGGAAAGACTTTTCAGATTGTCCAACCATTAAATCAGCACTGCAATGTCTACCATTAAACCATGTCTCTAATACTGCATCCACACATTTCTGTACACTTCTGGGGAACGTGACCCCATCATTTCCCTTGGCAGCCTGTTCCAATGCCTGACCATCCTTTCAGTGAAGAAATTTTTCTTAATATCCAATCTAAAATTCCCCTGGTGAAACTTGTAGCTACTTTCTCTTGCCTTATTGCCAACCCCCACCTGCTCCACCCTCCTGTCTGGGAGCTGTAGAGGGTGAGAAGGTTGTAGAGGGAAGTTGTAGAGGGTGAAAAGGAGGCTCCCTCCTGAGCCTCCTTTTCACCAGACTGAGCTCCCTCAGCTGCTCCTCCTCAGACCTGTGCTCCAGAGCCTTCTCCAGCTCCGTTCCCTTCCTTGGCCACACTCCAGCCCCTCAGTGTCTTTCTTGCCATGAGGAGCCCAAAACTGAACACAGGATTTGAGGTGTGGCCTCACCAGTGCCCAGCACAGGGTGCAGTCACTGATCTGCTCATGCTGGCCATGCCATTGCTAGTACAAGCTACTGTACTGCTCCATAAAGTTTGGTTTGCAGTAAATTTACAGAGTCCAAATATTTTTTTGTAGAAACACATAACTCTTCTCTTTCATGTTCTTAGGAGTTTGCTTTAAAAGTGCCTTTAAATGTTTAAATCAAGGCAGATGAGACAAAGTAAGAGAGCAGAGAATGTCTCATTTGAGGACTATGTCACTCATCTGGGACTAAATCCAGTGACATCTCAAATCAATCGCTGATTTAAGGAATATTGCCAGGACAGAATAAAAGTGCCTGGACAGGCACAGCCTCTCCCAGAATGCTTCTGCTGCTTGGTGATGAAGGGACTGTGAACCACGTGGGCACTAATTCTCTCAGACAGGGAATTAACGCTGGAACTGGATCTAAGCAAGTGTAGGTGCTCTTTCCATTGATCTACTGACAGGATGGAGATACTTTTCATCATTTGTTATTGTAGAGCTTCTTTCATTTCCTTTGCTGTTTTTTCCCCAAGACTCTAAGAAAGGGATTCAGGCCAAATTGAACATTTTATGTCAAAGCAATTCTCTTTTTCTTCTTGTCTTCTTCTGGCAAGAAAGGGATGGAGAGTTGGATGCAAGTTTTTCAAAGCTGAGATGCTCCAACTGAGATGCTCCAACTTGAGCCTGAATTTTACAAATGCATGAAGAACTTCTATAGAAAATCCCTGGGTGATTAAATGTAAGTTGGTAGACTTTTCAAAGAAATGTGAGAAGAACCTAGACATTTCTTTGTAAGAGAACAGCCTCAGTAAACCCTTCTAAATGAATTCTAGGTACTTTAGTACACACACTCCTACTCCAACATCTGCCATGCTCAGCTTGTTCACTATCATTTTTCAGTCCATAATTAAGTAAAACAGGAGGGACCCAGCCAATGGTCCCTCAGTTTCTACCCCCAGCTGATTTGTCTGTAAGGATGCACATGGTATGTCCTGATATTTGTTGTTTAGTCTTCAAAGTCACTAAGACAAGGATAGGCACCTGAGCTTCTTCTTTAGACAAAGAGATGATTAATTGGATCTTAAAATAGGTGGGATGGATTCTCTAGGGACACCCACTTCACATCACCAACTGTTGAGGGAGTCTAGAAGTTTAATTTTCAGGCTGATTACTCTAGGTGAGATGACATTTTAGTCACTCTTAACATTAAAGAGGTAATTAAAAATGTATGTAGACATCTGAACCAACGGATAGACATCTAAGTAATTTCTCCTTCTACCTCAAAGACAATTTTGAAAATTCCACTATGTATGCATGTGTAGACATATTGACATTTGACTATTTTCCCTCAGAAACTTTTGAAAATTTTTTACACTCAACTTCATAAATGTCACAGTAACAATTTTCTTGAGAATTTCTTTAAACTAAAACTGCTGAAGAAGCACTGACAGGCTACATGCAGAGAAAGTTGAGTGCACCAAGCTAATTTAATATTTAAGCATCTTTTTATCTGCTTTAAAATTTACTGCAAGCCAACCTATAATTTGCTGCAGGTTTCATGTAACAGAATAAGATTAGAAGCCCATACTGAAAAGTCCACCATGATAATTCTGAGGTGGGAAAAAACACTGAACATTGTAGACATTTATCTTATAGTACATTTAACAGAAAAGCACTAAGAGTGAGGCTTTTGGCTTTTACAAATTCTAGTCAATAACTTTCAAATTAAATCCTCAGGATTTTGGTTCTTCATGAGTCATTTTACTGAATAGTTCTTTTTGCTCTAAATGGGGCTTTTGAATGTTGTGGGGTTTTTTCTGTAAATCAAGAATTTTTGTTTTTTCCTCTGTACCTCTTTGATATCAGTGTAGTTTAATGATCACAGCATTCTGAATACCAGTCTAGGTATTGGGGAAATCTGGCTGATAACATCAATGATTGACTGCAGCAGTTTTTTATTACTTGGGAGACATTACCCATGATAGACACAGGTGTAGAAATGTCATTCAAAAAGGGGGAATACCTCAAGGATGTGAGCAATTTCTTATGGTGGCAATACTTCCATCATAAGTTCTGATCTGATTGTCTTGTTTTGTTCTTGTCAAGGTATGGCAATTATTGCAGGTTGTCAATTAAAAATATGACATTTTCCTGAGAAATGTGCCACACATTAAACAGAGGCACTTGACACATGCAAGACATAAAAAACCACATGAAGATGGACTAATGATCTGGCATTCTTTTTTATGGGAAAACGAAAATATATGATATGATATCACATTCTTCATCAGAGAAGGATATCAAATTTATTGCATGCGACCTGTTCTTGACAAATTCATGTTAACGCTTTCTTATGACTTTATTATCTAGCCAGGGGTTGCAAACTAATTGTTCAACAACCTTCCTCTCTGTCTTTGTGGCTTTCACAGTTAGGCTGGCCAGTCTACAAGTTTCTGGATCCTTCTGATTATGCTGCTATTTAAAGGTAAGTATTATGTTTCCTTAGTCCCATCGTCTGGGGCCTGCCTCCACAAGTCCTAAGGGAATAATTGCTAATGTTTACAAGATTCTTTGGGGTAATCTCTCAAACCTTTGGGAAATAATTTTCAGCAGGCTTGCTGTTGGAGACATTTTCTTGCTTGGCAACATACGGTTACACAAAATCGGAAGGAACTCCATTCACATGCCCAACAATAGGTGTCCAGGACTGGAGTATTTGAGGTACCCAAACATGATTTTTAGATTAATACTCTTATAAAATTCATACTCATGGAAAATTGCCCTGAGTCCTGAAAGTGGGATGCATTTGTGGAAAAGCGAAATACATTTGATCAGCTGAAAAGCTGCATTTGACTGTGTTTGTTTGTTTAGTGATGAAATCCAGTGGTGGAAATGCAGATGGTCACTAATACTTTAGATACTTTGAAACGTGTTTCTTCATGTCCTTTTCTTTTGGCAGCTGAAGGCCAGACAGAATATATCCCAGGGCTTCTTAAACTGCACAAGATATATGCAATAAACAACCGAATCCCAGCTTTGACCTCTGTTGATACAATGGGAACCAAAAGAGCCTTACCTTGAATCAAGTTGTTTAAGAAGCTGAATCAAGTTCTGTCACATAAGATATATACACATCTAGAGTCCCAGAGTAAAACTAATTTTTACTTTTTTTTTTTCATTTTCAAATGTAATTTCTACTCTAATGCTATTCCTCTATAAAGAAAGCTTATATTATGCAATAATCCTACTGTATGATTAAAAATCTTGATGATGTTAGGGAAAGGTGGGTGATAACAATCCCGGTCTTGTCCATTTTTCCTCAATCTGGATTTTAATCTCCTTGCCAATCTTCTTGAAGTCTATTTTTCCAGATGGATCAAGATATTTAGTTCATGTTGTGGTTGGTGACATTCTTATTCCACCTATTCCCAGTGAGGCTGGCCCTGAGTTGTCAGGACACATCCATTGCTAGACTGGACCCCTCACTGCTCATCTGCCAATGTGCAATACCGTAGAACTCCAGATTTATCCTCTTCTTGACATAAAAAAGAAACTATAAGTGTAGCTCTGTGTTGTTGTGATTGATTCATGTCTTATATAAAGAGATCAGAAATAAATAATATAGTCATTTTCTGTTCTTCCAGCCTGCTTTGATTTCAGTTTTTTGACAGTGATCACTTTAATGCCCATATCCCATTGATTGTATCCCCTATATTCATATATACTTGGGTTATCCAGCACATATTCCCCTTTATCAGCACTAGCTGTCAGTCATTCTCACTATATTATCAGCTTCCTTGTAGCTCCCAACTATCTTCTTATATTTTATTGAAAATGGAGACGAGATAACACAGAGCTGAATCCAACATGCACTGAGGTATTTTTTTGCCGCTGTCTCTATTGAAATGTGCTGCAGGTCATTGTAGCCTGGGTTTCCAAAGCTGTGCTATGCAGTCATTTTCAGAGGGTACCTTTATATCATTACATTAAAAAATGCCCTTGAATGGACACCCCAAAACTATTTGCCATATTTCTGATTGGCAGAGAGGTTTCAGCTGGGCCAAGTAACATTCTTATAAATCGTTCCCAGGCACAGCTGAGGATGTATTATAGGCCAGGAACCATTCCCAATAGGAAATTTGGATATGGCCCCTCTCTTTTGAAGGCTAGGAGAATTGAAACATATGGATGTTGTCAGATAATGCCAGCTGGCCTCCAGGATAAAGAATAAACAGTGGCACAGTCTTGCTAACTGCTATGGATGCAGCCATTGCTTCCAGAGATAGAAGATAAATAAAACTAAGAGAATGGGAATACAAGCTACAAATTATTGTTAATTTTTTTTGCTTCCTTGCTACATATAGGTTCTACTTAGGATTGAATTGACTCAATTTTCTTCTCTGGAATTTCATGCATTTACAAAACATGTGGAGTGAGGTCATCTAAACACAGATGAACTGTGAACTGTTTAGACACTTTTTATCCACAAAAGAGGAATGCTTTCATTTCAGCGCAGTAAGGCTTCTAAATCAGGACAGATGAATTATGACTCAACAGTGCATATTTCATCCCATTGACTACAGAGAGAACCTACAATGACCTGCTGAGGGAACCACCTCAGACTGCTGTACTGTGTACAGCTCATCCTTTATTTCTTCAGGCTTCTGTGAATTTCAGAATTTCAATTTTGCCATCTAGTTTTTTTTATAGAAAGCTTTTGCTGCTCAGCAAGAATTATTTGGCATCATAATACTGAAACTAAGAGACAAAACCAGACTAAAACAAGCTCGGTATAAATCTGCTGTCTTTCAGGTTTTCTGTGATAATAAATTATTTATGCTGTGTAATTATTTTTTAGTTTTCATTAAAAAAAAGTTCCTTTATCCAGTTACCTTATTTCTTTTCTGTTTTTTCTAGTTTGTACTTTTTATAGGAATTGTGATCAATGTACATCGTATCTATTCGCCCTCAGGAACTTCCCACTAACTTTTTACTATCGTAATGTTTTCACGTTTCAGAGCCCGTGTAACAATTCTAAGGCCCTCCCAAATTATTCTTTTCTGTAGATGAGAACCAAATAGCTGTAACATAAACTTCTCCTTGGAGTAGTAAATTCAACCATGTATTAATAAATAGTCACTCTCAATTCACTCTTTGCCTTTAAACTCTGGAATATTTCTCCCCTATTAGTCAACAGAGACACCCAAGCTATCTCAATTCAATTGCCTGTTCAGACTGTCAGAATAAATAATTAATGCAGTTCAGTGGTCCTGTGCTTTTTCCTCCGGGTAACTGATTGGTAGAGATGTCTTATGAATAAAAAAGGCTCAAATTTTTTCCTGAATCTTCTAAGGTACAGAGAAACTTAACCCTCACCTATCAGTGGGTTAAGATATCCAAATATATTTGAGGTTTTGTGGTTTTGTTATGTCTAATGACCTTTCCTGGGCTGACAATCATTTTCTCTCTGGCTTGAAGGTCTAGAGAAGATGTTTGTTTTATTCATGGGTTTTGCTTTCATGTTGCTGGATGGGCAAACCATAAACATCTTTGCTAATACACTACCCCTTTGCAGAATTTAAAAAAAGACAAAACGAACTCTTCTTCATTGAGGCTGCAATATCCTGCAATGGATGGAGTTGCCTGTTATCCTTTAAAATAGATGGGAGAGATGCAAATATCATTTAATACCACACTTTCTCTCTTCTGGTTCATTAATCTGATTTTCTCACCTTTTTCTCCTCCCTTGTTGGTCATGATTTCCTTTCCTTGATTGCAAATGGACTCTGTCAATTGTTTCATACAGATATCATGGTCTGGCAATGATGTCCTGTGCAATTCTTGCATGGGGTGCCAGACAACCCCACAGGCCCTCTCCAGTTCCCCATCATCAGGTATTCTTCTGGAGCAGAAGCCCCATGTGAAGTTCTCTCCCTGCCAGGTGAAATTTCTAGCTTACAGCCATGCATTCCAACAATCAGCTTGGCGTTAAGAATCCTGGAATGTTTTCATTCCCAGGCCTGGCACCAGGCTGAATAATTTCAAATTGATGAACTGTTTGAATTGTTCAACCATTGGAAACCATTCACAGAAATAAAAGCTTTCTTCTTGGAAGAGCCAACTTGGAGTTTGAGCTTCCTTGTCAGGGCTACCATGACAGACTTGCCATAGGAGAGGGACTCAGGTGCTCTCCATGTGTAGATTTACTACTCAGGAGGAGGAAAACATGCAAAATGAATATTTCCTGATTAGGGAAATCAGGAGCAGAAGCAGTTAAAGAAGATAAGAAGTTAATATTGGCAGCAGCAGTTGTCAAGTAGGAAATACAAGTGTGGTTGGGTTTTTCGTCGTGTCATGATTTTTTTATACAACATTTAAAATTTGTGGAGGTAAGAACTGGATCTCCTGTTCCAGGTGTCTGGAATATCCAAAGGCCCACTGGTTTCTGGGACTATGTGAACATGTTTGGAAATCACTCTTAGCAGTATTAGAAGTCAGCAGGTGCCAGAAGTGATGTTTCTTTAGCCTATTCACTTATGGGTGATGTTCCCCCCTGCTGCCTGCCTCTCTCCACTATTGCAGTTCAGAGAAAGTGAACACATTCAGCCTGTTTCCTCAAAAGGCAAGAAGATTCTCCACCTCTTTCCTCCTGCATCTTGCACGTCACATTGCCTAATTAATGTCCTTACTGCAACACATTCTAAGGAAGAACAAGCTGTCATCACAATAGAAAGTTCTTGGTTCAAGATGACACTGTCCTAAGGTGAATTTTTTTTCTAAAGTAGTGTGTGCCTTATAATAAAAGAAGACTCCATCTTAACTAAAGCGTCTGGAAGTCAAGTTTTCAATCAGTATTCAGCAAAGCATTTCTGTCAGGTCAGCAAACATTGGCAGAATTTCGTATATATCAGGAAGAACAAAAAAAGTAAATATAAATTGAAAAATTTAATTCAGAAAACTCAGACTTTGCTTGATTTGTAGCTGTGGAAAAGAAGAGATCAAAGAATGTTTTTTTTTATCTCCTTTCAATCTTTCCAAAGATGAGGCGGAGATGTGAAGGAACATTATTTTTCATATTTTCTGCAAGCCTTTACTTTGGTCTAAACCTGAATTTCATCTTGGAGACAAATTTACAGCATCTTAGAGTGGTTGTGTGCTTAAGATGAGTTCAAATCATAAAAGGCTGTACATTTACCTGAGGGGTTGGCATCTGAGAGAAGCAGAGGTGACAAAGGACGTCCCGCCAATACCAAGGTACAAATCCTATATGCCTGTGTCACATGAGGCAAGCAAACCTTTGGGGCCTCTCTTGTGCTTTCCCCTTTTCCCACTCTCTTGGATCAGATTGCCAATATTTGTTTTTAAAAGAGGAGACAGAGAAACCCCAAAGCTTTTCTCTTTCAGATATAATGCCAGTAAAACACATTGCAAGTTTTAATAAAAATGGATTTGGGAAACACTCAGATTTAATCAACATTTGTTTCACTGTATGATTCTCCTGCAAACCAGATCAAGCTGTATTGGGCAAGAAGATGGAAAATGGAAACTAAAGCAGGATACCACTCACAGCAATTCATTTTTCTTTCTGATGAGGTTATATTCTTGCATGGCGAAGTGTCCTAAATTCAGGAAGAACTCAAATTACCATGAAATACCATTTTTAACAACGGACCATTACCTTTGAAAAGCCATTTGGCAGTAAATATATTTTACTGAAATATTGTCCCAAGACATCTGTCAGGATTAGAGATACATTAGCATAGGTTCTTTATAGCTCAAAGACTATAATATGTGTTTTCTGAAGAGAATCAAATGCGGGGGAAGGAGGAAATTCTCTTCTCTGATGTTAAGCTAAACAAAAATCTAATTTGCAAAAATAGCCAGGAGTATTCAGCTGCAGTGTTGTGGTAGTGGCACCAGCAGTGCCATCAGTTTAGAAATGTGAGGGTGTAGAAGAGCCTGAAGCATGAAGAAATATCATCCCACTTTCTTTTCTTACGCAACTTTTCTCTGAACTCGTGTAGGTGAACACAGTAGATGTGTTTCCACAAAATCAGCTGCACACCCACAGCAAATCTCATTCAGAATAAAACTGCACAGTATTTCTAGAAGCTGTGCCTAAAAATAACAGCTCTGATTATCAGGGTCAGTGGAAAAAAAAGGTTATTTTCCATCATAAAATTCATATTTTGGTTTAAACTTTTCAAAGAAAACCTTAATTATTTTATGGTTTCCAGTTTCAGGTAGTTGGAACTTTTAACTAATTTCAGATTGGTTAAGATTTCAGATGTCTCGCAATCAAAATGGGGGTTTTGTTTGTTTTTTTGTTTGTCTAAAATCAAGTGTTTGCTGAAAAGCAGAGGAAATTGTTCTCTTTAGTTTTTGTCAAAAAAGCATTACCCTTGGGGAGAAAAGCCTGTGCTGTCATGTAGAAATTCTTTAGCTGGGAATGTCTTGAACAAATTATTTTCTGACCAGTGAGGCTTTTGAAAGAAAAAAGTGAGGGAACATAAATGCAAATTCCCCAGACTGCCTTCCATAAGTGCTATAATGAAGCCTGACTTCATGTCACACTTTCTCAGCTGGAAATGGAGATGCCTCTACTGCAGTAATGGATCAGTCCATAGCAAAGGTAACATCAGAGGTTTTGGGTCATCTTCCCTATCTTCAGTCAAGAAAAGAGGAAATCTATTTCCAAATTATCACCTCTGCTCTCCCTTTGGGCACTGGAGAAAAAAGGAGACCCTCCAGATTGTGGATATAAGGACACCTTTTTATTGGGAAATATTTGGAAGTGATTTTATAATTATTATGGCTTTGTTACTTCAAAATAATATTCAAAGCCTTAATCATGCTAGACAGTACACAGGGTATAGATTATTTTTTTGACATTGTCTTCCCTGTAATGGGTGATCTTAAAGAGCTTAGTCTCTTAAAAGAGGTTTTTGTGGAGACTGATGTGTAGGCAAGATCTGAAATCTAAAAGTATCACAAATCTTGTGGTTCAGAGTCTGAGAAAAAAAAATTTACATAGTGTGCATTTTAAGAGAGACCTTTGTAAATGCTTGGATGTGGAACAAAAGTTGAGGCTAACCTCAAGAGGTAACACTTTGGACTAGAAAAGGTATTCCAACAGAGCTTTGAAATTCCATGTACATTGTTTGCCATGCAGCATCATTTGGGTTGTATGGGATCTTTAAGAGTCATCTAATCTATCTGCCTGCCATGAGCAGGGACATCTTCAACTGCATCAAGCTGCTCAGAGCCCTGTCCAACCTGACCTTGAATGTTTGCAGGAATGGAGCACCCACCATCTCCCTGTGCAACCAATTCTACTGTTTTACCACCCTCACTGTGAAAACATCTTCATTATATCTAATCTAAATCTGCCCTCTTTCTGTTCAGAACCATTACTCCTTGTCCAATTATAAAGTATCTGCCCCCATCTTTTTTATAGTCCCTGATTTTCCTCACCATCTTTCATGGTACTGTTCAGATCTAAGAGTTCAAAACCCAATGCTGAAGTAATTGAAGCTGTCTGAGAGAAAATAAGGAATTTGAATTATATTTTTAGTAGAAAAGTTAAAATGGTCTCAATCACAGAGACACAAGTCAAGTCTGCATAATAAACAGAAAGGTTGTTCTAAAATGTCGCTAACTAGTTTAAGTTTCCCATTCTGAATGCCTCTGAAGTGTGACATTACTTAAATATACTGCACATCATAAAGTGTGAACATTGCTTCAGAGTCTAGGATGGGATTCAAGAAAGAATCCTGTAGGGAAATATTTAAGCATGTGTTTAAGTGATTGGATTTTAATGCATGTTTAAAGCTAAGCATGAACAGAGATGGAGTTATGCCTGTGCTTAAATACTTTTCTGAATTGTCATTTCAATTATACTGTCTTAAACCCAAGTACATCTGCTACAATTTCTTAAATTACTTCGGATTCGCTCCTGTGCAAAAGACCTCCATTGGTTCAGCTTCATTTTATTCAAAGTTGGTCTCCAGTCATAGTAGAAGCTCTATGAAGGATAAGTCTGTCCTGATGGGAATTAGGGAAGGGGTGATTTTCTTCTGTCACATCCCTTAGGCAATATAAATACTCTGCCATTTTTAGTAACCTGTACAGAACTCTTTGACTATGTCTATGGTGGAAACCAAAGGTAAAAACATTGATGAAAAACAACATAGAAGGAAAACAAAAAATATTTTCAAGCACATTTAAAATGGTTGGGATTTGTTTTGTTTTAAAAACCTCAGAGAATAAAAGCATTTAATATATAGGTTGGCTACTGGAAAAAGTTTTCCTCTGTTTTTAAGTATATTGAATTTATCTTCCTTATGAAATGTTTGCTATGTTCTCAGTTCTTCTTTTGAGCCCATGGGGATTTTTCAACCTTGTTAAAATGTGCCACCTGCCAGAGACATCCATTATAAAATTACAACAGCAAAAATTTATGTGCCTTCTTCATTCTTAGGAGAAACATCAACACCTTGAAGTTAAAAGAAAGTAGCAGGATTTTACAGACCAGCTTTCTTAAATTAGGTTTCCTCAATTAGCACAATACAATCAAATGAGGCAAGTTCTCACTAGCACTAAATAGAGAGAAGATAATTTCCCTTGTGAGGCCAGCTAAGGTTATGTGATTACTTCCATTGCAATTTTCAGCTCAACAAAAGTAAAATTTTTGCTTGGCTCCTCAAAGTATGGCATAAATAAATAAAAATTAAAAAGAAAAAAAAGAAAAAAGAGAAAAAAAATTGGATATAAATATTACCAGCTAAATAAAGGATTGTACTAATATTGTGCTAGTGTAGTTACTTGACTATATGGCAGGCAAATAACAGTTGTTTTGCAAGACCACAGGTGTTTTGAGATGTTTTTTAGTCCATTGTATTTACACATTATTCCATGAGAGATAAAGAGCACCAGATCCCTCAAATGGTGTTTGAGAACTGAACCCTACAGAGTTAACTAGAAGTATTCCTATTTAAGCCAGTCAAATAAATAACCCACAGATTTTTTTTTCCTTTTGGCAAAAACTGTCAACAAAGAAATAGATTGAAATGATAAATTATGGAATATTCCCAGGTAGTGGTGAATGATGTTGAGTGTAATTATCACAGAATTCTACAGAAAAGCTCAGATGAGACTTTTCTCTCATATTTTAGTCTTGTGGGTTCCAGCTTCATTGCTCAGAGTTGTACACAATTCATTAATTCAAAAGTAGAGGAAAAAACATTTTAGAGAGACTAAAGAATAAGAAACCACCTACAGTTTGCCAGGAGTGGTAGGGACTCAGTCTCACTGTGAAAGATATCATCTCTTTTCTGCCTATTTTCTCCTAGCCTGAGCTGACTGTGTCTGAAAAATGCCACCAGCAAAACTTAACAGAATTATTTTCATTGAAAAAAGAAGTCACAGTGGAAATTGTTATGAAAATAGCAACCCAGTAGCAAAAAGGAAGACAGGATCCAGACACTTGTGTGACTAGTCATGTAGTAACAAGGGATGGTTAATGCTGAAAGAGACCAGACCTAACAGGTGATTGTTGTGTTCCATGGTTTCAAAGCAAGGCTCATCCAGTTTAGCACCAGCCCAGAGATGGGGAGGGGACAGTATCTCTACAACCTCTGCATTCAGTTTACAGGCTGCTCCCTGGATTTACTCCACACCATTTTAGGCAATTAAGAGGCACCTATATTAGTACTTTTTTGCACTGGTTCTTCCTTATAATCACTGGGGAGAGTGGTTACTGAGATCAGGAACACCTGCTGGGTATCCCTCTTTGCTTTTGGCTGTAGGGAGCCTTGGGCAAGCAGAAATCTCAAATGAGAGTCTGAAAGTAGGAGAGAGCAGGTGGAGCCTCAGGGTGCACCAGAGGAAGGTGTTGAATACATATGATCCATTTCCATCTCATGGAAACCAGCCATGAGCTGAAAAAAGAGGCCTGACTTGGAGGCTGTTCCCGCTGAGTTTCTGTCTTCACAACCCAGTGAAGGTGGAAGTTTCTGTATCATGCTCTGAGGAAAATAAAAAATGAGGCAAAGGTAATGCAATATCAAATATCAGAAGAGTATGTGCATGTGCACTTGGTCACACCAACTTTATCTTCTTTTTTTTCCCCATGTGCAGGGATGGAGTTCCTAAGAGTTGCCTTTCTGTTTGAGTAAGGACTGTGCAATCATTAGAGGAATGGGGTGTAATGCTGTGGAAGTAGGAGTGAATGAGAAATTATCTCAGAGCAGAAAGAAGAAATGCATTTCCCAGCAATGACAGGGATGTCCTGCAGCCTCAGCCAAGCCCTGCAGCCCAAGGTCTGCAGGGGGGTTGGTTGTACCAACAGGTGCTGGAAGTGGAGAATCATCCAAGCAGTGATGACAACAGTGGGATTCAGGTTTTCAGCATGTGTCTGCTGATTGTCAGTGTTACAGGCTCCGACATGGTGAGAAGCCTGGAAGGTGTTTTCCTCATTGTCATCACCTCCACCTCTATCTCTTCAAGTATCATAGCCTGCTCTTAAATAAACTTTTCCTTTCCCTTTGGCTTAGTGCTTCTCCTCTTTATGCAAGTTCCTTCTCTATTTTATTTTGCTTGGTATATTTTTTTTCCCTCTTTGCAAGAGCCAAGTTTCCTTTGGAGTGTCATTTCTGACAAACTCACAGGAACTCAACATGCTGCCAGGCTTCTCCTTGCTCCCATCCCCTCCTCATGAGTGTGTTTATTCCTCATGGTCACATTCCTTCCCCCACTCTCTGCCTGTTACTCTTTTCCTCTCTTGGACCCAATTCAGTGTCCTTGGGGAATAATAAGATTGCAGTCTACATTTTCGAATGTTTTCACTTATTGTTGGGTACCATCTGGAAAAAAATCTTTGTCTGTGCTTTTGGAAAGGGCTGTGAATAGAGGGTTCACACCAAATTCAATGGATTTAAGGCAAGAAATGGCACAAGGAAGATGAGAAATTTTTGTTTTTTTTGTCTTTCATTATTTCCTGCTTTATTCACTTGGGTCCAGAAATGCAAGAATTTGTCTGTCCTTGTAGGGAGGTCACATCAGAAAAACACAATGGTGCTTTTGGTATTCTGCCCTACAAAGAGTTTTGCCTGAAAATTGCCACCGTCAGCTGCTTTTCCTCATGGAGGAAGGATCTCTCAGCACACAACAATTCAATGTGGCATTAAAAACCTTCACAAAAACACCCAGCCTCCAGCAAACCTGAAATAATACTATTCCACCTCTTGGGAGTGGATTAAGCACCATTACTGCATCAGGAGACCTTCAGCCCCACTCTGCCAATGCTGTGAAATTAGCTGGATTTAATCAGCGCAGAGACCAGGTCCCTACTTTGTCAGAGCTCAGATTCAGCTGCAGAAAAAAATGTCAAAGCTCTCACAAATGAAAAATCTCCTTATTCTATCCTCAGAAATATAAACATGTGTTTGGATAGTTAGTTCTATTTTAAGATCGTTTTTTCCATCTCATTGGATTAAGTAACTAAATTCCAGTCTGAGTAGGGAATTTAAAATTTTGACATCTAGTTCCACTAAGGGTGCTGCCCATGGCAATTAAAGATGAATCCCATTGTTTGGCTCTTGATCAGAGCTTAAGCTCTGGAATGCCTGGGCTGTTATTCCTAGAGGTGATTTTTACAGTGATTTCTAAGATAACAGAGAAAGATGTTTGGGAAAAAAATATGAGGAGAGGAGAGGAGAGGAGAGGAGAGGAGAGGAGAGGAGAGGAGAGGAGAGGAGAGGAGAGGAGAGGAGAGGAGAGGAGAGGAGAGGAGAGGTTTAAGGGATTAATTTCTGTTCTTATATATCTGTTTCCTGAAAGTAAGTTTCTTAAATCACCAGCTGATTCCTTATTAAATTCTACAACAGTTTCTCTATGACCTGTTTTTACAGTGTAATTTTCCAGCATTGTGGTTACAAAACTGAGCCCACCATACTTGGCAGTGCTGCTATCCTGGTGCATATATGGACATAGTGCTGATATAAGTGATCAGATCCATGAGCTTGTGCTTTGTGAGGCAATGGGGTCCATCAGAACATCACCAGGGCTGAAAATAATGCTCAGGGAAAAATACCTGGGTAAAACAGCAGAGATGAGTTCATGGTAATTTTGTCAAACCAAGAGTGATTGATATTAACTCCCCCCTGCATTTCTGTGCTACTTTGAGCTGGAAATTCCAGCCCAATAGAACTGGAAATTCTTGTGTTTCTCCTCAAGAGCATTGGAATTTAAAATAAGAAGGACAGTAGGGAAGCACTACTGCAGAATTTTATCTCTCTATGTTGTGTTATTCATTCTATGTTATTATAATAATAGTTAAGCTGATAGTGAAATCCTTTGGATTACATTTTCCTTTTTGTTGTGATCTAGACTTGCTTCATTGTCTGTCTGGCAACTAGGAAATTTGGATCAAAATATCAAAAGTGCCCACAGGCAATAATTGGACTAAACTCAGGAAGGCATTTAGAAAATAGCGAAAGTTTGCAATTACTCTTAGAATTGAGTTGAGACTTTTATCATCTTGTATTCATTCTTTGTTGTCAGCTGGCATTGTCCTCCCTTGCAAAGTGCAAGGGAGACCAAGACTGGCAGAACATTTTTCTATGCAGCCAAGATCTATTTAAAGCCTGTATTTGGAAGTATCTTTATCTCTTAAAATGCTTACATGCCATGGTATGAGAGGATGGTATCATGAGCATGAAAGCTACACAGATCTCACATTATGCTCAGAGAAGTTGCAGAACAACAATCTGGTACAAACCAGGTTATTCAGGCCACACACTGCTGGAGGTAAAGCCCAGAAAAATGCTCAGGTAAAAACATTGAGGGAGGATCTCTCCATCCAAACAGGAAAATGAGACCAGATGTTTATGATAGGGATGTTGGCACAGACATTTGCTGGTGAGGGTGGCACCCTGTCCTCTCAGGAACCCCTGGGTGAGATGTCCAAGATGAGGACAGCCTTGTCCTTTGCAGCAAAGGAGCAGCAGATGCTCTGTATCCTCTGGAGGCCATAAAGGGATGGCTGACCTTTGTAGCTGTGTCCTTCTCCCCACTGACTGTAAAAGCAAGTCCCCATGGAGGCATTTCAGGCATATGCTTGGTCTGTTAAATGAGCTCTTGATGAAAATGATTATTTCGTTGTTCTCCTGTCCTCTAGTGTTGTCCAAAACACCTTAATTCAGCACTACCATTACTTGTGTGCTGAGCCCATTCTTCTTCAGGAGACTTTTGTCATATTTAACATGAGTATTAAAACTTTCATTAAGGGAGGCATTTCACTGAACTATGGGTGTCCTGATGTAAATACTAATTGAAGTTAATAGGTTTTATGCTTGCTTCCACTGGTATTAAACAACACCATTTGCACGATTTTTCAAGCAGGTGTTATCTCTAAATGACATTTGTGTTTAATATCAACAAGCTAGAAATGTCAATGTCTTGCCAACCTGTGATTTCATAATTCTTCCTCTACAATATTTCAAACAAATCACTCTTCCCTTTCCCCCCTCAGCTTTGAATGGAGTTCTTTAGAATATTGGAGTGAAAATATATTCTTTTAGTTCTAAACACAATGCAGTTTTAAATTAAGGAGTATGTGGAAATGTATCTACTCCATCAGTCTAGGTAGGAATAATTTCACTGATTTTAGAGATCTGAAAGTTGTGCCTCTGGTCTAGATCAGTCTGAAGAGTCTTAACTACAGTCAGCTGAGAGACAGGCACCTCACCATAACACTAGGTAGGTAAAATACATAGGATCTATCACTTTCTAGGGCAACTGATTGTCACTAGCAATTATAAAAAGAGTTAAGATAATTAATTGGTCTATAAAACTAAGTTTTCAATAGCTAAGATGAACTTTTATGAAGGCATTTACCAGTCTCCACTGGATCTACAATATTTCTGTCCTGAATAATAAGGAGCTCAAATTGCTCTTTGAGCTTCAATCCTCATGTTAGTTGTTAAAATTCATCTTAGACACAAAGGTAAAAAAATCTGAATAGAACTCCAAAAGTATTTTTTAAATTATGGATTAAAATCAAGCAAAATTGCATTGATTCAATCAAAAGCCAATGTAGTTTTATCTTATTCCCAATGATGGCTTTAAAACCAGAAAACACAGACTTCACCAGTTTTTTTTAATAGTAAAAACTTCTTTTTCCTCAGCAGTCTTAGTGACTCATCACTCAAATTACCATATTTTGATATATGACCCAGTGTAATTAGGACAATATTTTTTTTAGCTGGTTGTAACTTTTATGCTGTAGCTGAGTCTCCAGAATGAGCACTTTATCTCACAGAGCATGGGAGAGTATTTCAGAAGCCCCGAGGGTGAAATTAATCTCTCTCAACTTTAGCCATGCAGAGTTTAGTTTGTACACAAAACTTGTTTTCCTTAACTCTCTCTCTTACACAGACAAAGAACACAGACAAGAGAACATCAATGGGGACTCAAAATTATTTCCAACTCTCACCTGGGTGTGGGAAGAAGACCCCACTCTCTGGGGGTACTGCTCTGCCTGGCCATGGCAGGCTCAGCCTGGACAACCAGATGGTTTAGAACCAAATGCTCTGCTTTTAAATAGTTAATGTCAAAGAGGATGCATTCTTGTACAAATCTGCTTTATATGGCAAATCAGACCCTCTGCTGCACAGGGCTTGGGAGGGCCTCAGGGAAAATTGTGTAAGTCTCTTTTTCCTGGAGGCAGCAGCTCCTGACAGACACACAGATGCAGCAACAGCAAGCACATGATCGTGGTGGGACAGGCAGGTTGAAAAAGAGTAGGGACAGACAAAGAGTGGGGAGAAACACCCCAGAGCGTGAAGGTGGGATGTAAAAAGGGTGCAAAAGCAACAGCAGACCTGCCACTTTCTACCTTGATTTGAGTGACTCTGGCTGGCAGTTTCAGGGTCCTGCCCTGCCTCAGAGCAATGGGGCAGAGGAGCAGGCAGGGACAGGAATCTATAAGCTGCAATATTCTACTCACTCAAGGCCATGGGACAAGAGTGTGGGACATCAAACAGGCTCCTGAGATTCACAGATCCAGTGCAGTAACAGGATCTGTGACCTGGAGGAGGAAAGGTCTTGCTTTCTCAGCTCACAAGCTCATTTGATGTGTACCTTGATCACAAATTCTCAGTCCAGCAAAAGGAGACCAGCCAGCGATTGGATCTGCAGTGTCAGCCCAGCCAACTTCATTAGCTTATTAAAAATGGATTGATGCAAAACCTCTCCCCAGTGCTCATCCCAGCATATATGTAGATAGAAAATATCATGCAAATTAGGTAATTAACTGAGTTTTGCTTCATTAATAGATAAATCAGAGCAATAAGAGTCTTCCTAAATACTAGCTACGCATTTTTCCTAAAATAGGACATCTAATGCAATTATTTATATTAGATCTTTTGTATGAGATCACAGAGCATAAAAAGAAATTAGAATTCCATGTTTATTGTTATTAAAGGATCCCTCTATCCTCTTTATTTAATTTGGCTTAAAATAGACAGCAATGTTTCTATTGTAATTCATTAATTATCAGACTCACATTTTAAATCATAAGTCAAAGATTCCTTCTTTCAGCTTGTTCCTTTTTATACTGGAGTTAAGGGCATGTTGGAAGGACAGAAAGCTAAAGCTGAAATTATAATAAACCCTCAGATGAGCAAAGCAGAAAGATGCCATAAAATAATCTATATTTTTGAATATTTTATTTAGAATAAATAGGAATTAATGAATTGCAGCTTTTGAGCACAGACCATGGAGCTGAAATTCCTTCAGAAGGAAGACCCACTAATACTTAAGATACCTAGCTTTGGTTTCGCATCAGACCTGCCAGTATATGTGACCACTTCATAACCATGATTACTTCAAAAGTTTCTAAATATGCATTCATGGTTGTACACTTCATTATATAAAACTGCTTGTAGAGGGTAATAGCATTTCTGTTATGTTGTAATTTTTAAGTTGTTTCCATATACTTCTATTTTAGACTGAAATGCTTTTGTTACTTCTTCTATGCCACAAACTGGGCTTATTAAGCAAGAAATAAATAACAAAAAATGTGATAATTCCATCATGTAGGTGAACTGCCAGTTATGTGAAAAATGGACATGAAAATTGTCCTAAAGTTAACTGCAATGTTATTGTCTCATCATAACTACAGTGTCATCATAGAAGCTGCTTCTGAAAATATATCTTCACCCATTCAAGGACACAATTTCAACTAAAATATTTTTCAGCTTAATTTCTCCCAATTAGGTAGATGCTTCATTTTCATACAAGGAGGTTTTACTGGCAGAAGAGCATAAAGAACCTTATAGTTTCTTGTCCTGTGTCTCAGGCTCAGTTCTCAGATCAAAAAACCCAGAAGTTTAAACCTCCTTATCTACTCAAAAAAAACCCATGCTTAAAGGATCAAATCTGGATTTAATCCATATTAAAGTGGTAACTTTGGAGGTTTTTCTTACTTAAATGTTGGAGGATGAAACAGGATAAAGCCTTATCAATAGTCTTGCAATGAAGGCTGCTGTTTGTCTGTCCCAGATGTGCTGGCAGCCACTAAGCCAAAAAATAAGAGTCTCTTCATAAAATCACTCCATGAGGCAGGAACAGCTGTGCAAATCTGCCTGCTTGTGTTTCCTGGGGGACCAGTGCCTTGCCTGGTGTGAAGGCACATGGCAGTGGAACTGTGTATTTTAAGGTAAAATACAACAAATCTCTGGTACCTGGATAGACAGAGTTCCATAGTATGCTACTCCCTTGGGGACCTCATCCCACTGGTGACTCTGGATGCACTTTGCACCTATCCCTGAGATGAAAAAGAGAGTTCTCTTACAAAGGTTCAGCCTTTTTAACTCACCTTGAACATATTCCATTCCTATAAATGCTCGTTTATCGGTGAAATGCCATATGTCAACTTTCTAGTAAGAAATCGGTGTGATTTTTCTGCCCACATATGTGACAGTAAATATTCCTTCAGTGCAAGTCTCTTCAGGACATTGCTGATCTTATAACCCAGCCTAGGTCAATTATTCTGTGACTCCAGTTAGAGACTTGAGTAGAAGCATGCTGATATCAGCTAGGGATTTTTAAACTATTTGCAGTTGCTGTTGATGCTTTTCTGGCGAAGCTGGTCCCTGTAGCAGTTCTGCTGGCACCAGGGCTATCTCCTGCTTATTTATATCTTTTCATTGAGTAAAAGAATTTTCCTCTACTCCCCTTTATCAGCCAATGTTTAGTGTGTCTGAGGTATTTCCAGCAGGACTGACCTTCCCAATATCATTTTGGCTCTCCAAAGTGAATATGGTTATTCTTTCTTGCTTGTAGCTCTTTGGGTGAGTGTGCCTGGGTGTAGATGAGCAGATGAGCCAGCTGCTACCCTTCGTTATCCTCTTTAAATGTTAATCTGCCCTTGAATGGAGGTCCCAGAGTGCATAGTATAGACATATATAGCATTAGAGCAGCTGTCTCAGTCCTCCTGACAGAGTTTTGGTCGTGGCTCACAGCCAGGCGTGAAGGAAACAGCTCTACCTCAGTGGTGCAATGCACCTCCACCTCTGCAGCAACACCCTCCTCAGCCAAGTAACCCATGGCCTCATTACAGCCTAATTCAGCTGCATCTATTGCAAACAAACACTGTGTAGTGAGAGAAAATATTTCAACCCCACAAGTAAATCAAATTAGGAAGTAGTTCTAGTGGCTTCTTCTCTCATTTTATGCAGTGGTGGCAGGCCCTGGGCACCCTCCCAAGCAGGCATCTGGCCTCCTCCATGGCTGCTCCCACCTGGGCTCTGCAACACTTGGGTGGTGTGGTCCCAATCCAGACCATGCAAGGGAGCCACAAGGGACACATTAAATTTCTAAAGCCTGGTTCCTCTGTGGCATTGATGAAATCTTTCTGTTTTCCTTTCTCTCAGTCTCTGGAATGATTTTATGTTGCAGGGTCCTCCGAGCCTGGAAAGGATCTCACACAATAGGGCTGTGCTACAAGCACAACATTTATAAAAGCAGAAGCTAACAGCACATCTGTTGCAAGACATCCCAGACAAATTAATTTCTGAGGCAATTCCACTGACTTTGATGGACTTATCCTGTGAACTCAACCATAACAATGAGAAGCCAGAGCAAAAATGGCATGATTTCTGCCATTTCCACACTGATTTATTGAGAAGAGTTTTGGGAAGGTGGAAGATTGATGAAAGGTGGAGTAGAGGAACCCCTTCTCAGGTACACCATATACATATTTTGTCTGACTACAAAGCCAGCAATATATATTTTTTTCTAACACAAAAAAATACAGATACATTTTAATCAAGTATTTTGAAGTCTCTTGTACAAGGAGCTCTCCTATTTCATGATGTTCCCATTTCTCTGCTCTTATAGGATCAAACTAGCAAGTCTTTTCTGACACAGCCATTGTGGAGTTCTTCAGAGCCAGCAGAGTACCTTCTTTTAGACATTTATTTACCTGTGATCGGAGGAGATGGGGGTCTGAAAGACAGTTAAAACCTTCTAGCTGGACTTTGCCTGCAGGAGCAGGAACAGACTCCACTTGGACAAACAGGAACACAACTACTGCAGCCCATGGCAGGTTTTCACCCCTCAAGGCCCAAAAATAAAGGTGCAGATGAAAGGCACAGCCAGGCTCATTTTACCAACTAGATCATCTCAAGAGCAAAGAGGAAATTTTAAAAGATGTAAGAAAGAGAGTCAGGAAGTTGAGAGCCAGGTACCTTCTGGCCAGTCAGATCCTTCAGTGCTCCTCAATGGTCCTACTCCCACTTCCCACATGAAACTGAGTTTTCCCAGACCCTGGGAGCTGGTGTGGGCAGACACCACAAGCCAGCCCCTGGGTGAGCAAGCAGCACATATCCCAGGATTGCTGGGATGGGGCTAGAAGCAAATTCTCCTTCCAGCCTTACTGACTGCCAGGATCCTCTGCTGCTCCACACAGATAAGCTGAGGCCTTAGTTGTCACTTGGAAGATTATTGTGTTTGACTATTAAAAGAACAGTGTTTGCAAATAGGAAGAGGCAACAAGGAGACTGTGGATTATGGTTTGACAATGTCACCTCGTGGGGGGATTACCAATGCAGGCAGCAGGCATCTGGCACAGAGGGATTTACAGGGATGCTGCCTGTAAGAACAAGTGGGGGAACACTGTTATCCTGAATTCCTTAGGCACCAAAGAAGAGATTTGCAGAATAGTTTGAGGAGGCTCGTGGTCACATGCCATACACTTGATGCAAATAGGAATCAAATGCTGTAACTGAAAATAGAGAAAAAAAGAAAGACCACAGTTTCATTCTGAAGAGCCAAGGGCATTTAAGGTTGTGGGAAGAAAGGATAAAAGAAGAATATTTTATGAACTACATTGATCAGGGGAACCCTGGAGGACAAAAGGCAAAATTAAAGAGTGGAAAAAAGGTCTGACTAGAGGAATCTGTGGAAGGAGGAAAATAATGTGACAATATCTAGGATGTGATCAGCAGCAAGTAAAATTGCCATAACAGGGATAAAAAGTAAAAAAATCCAAAAAGCGATGTCGCTGCTTTATTTCTATTTCCCTTTAAAATTGCTCCCTGCTGCTAGTAGTTCTAAAGATAGACTGAACTACGAAGCAGTTTCTGATTTCCAGAAAGAACTAGGTTCCCAAATGGCTTGGATATTGACTTAATCTGTTATCCTGTAAATCCAGTACCCAGCACCGATCTGGGGAATGCAAGCTACCAAAAGAAAGCCATAAAGGTAGAGCTGTGATGAGAGAAAACTTTCAGCAGCCTATTCCTGCCCTGTGTTGGAATCCGAGCCTCTGTATACAGGCTCTTATCTGTTGTGAAATCCAGGTTGTGATGATCATAAAACCAGCAAGTGTGTTAAGAAGCAAGTGCCACAATTCCCATGAAGAAGAGTTTGAGTTTGAACTCTTACTGAGACTTATTCCTTTGCTGTGTTTCATAAATCCAAAATACTCAGCCTTCTCAGGTACCATACCAGTGTGAAGGGAATTTGTAACCAGCTTCACTGAATCACTGCCAGTTTGTACTGTAAAGACATTAAAAGGATGTCAAAGAACTGGAGATGTGAAGAGCTAATCCTGCTGCTGACCCTAAGAGATAAAGTGCAGCAATTACTAACCACAAAAACCAGCTTTCATGTCTAGGAAAAAGCAAATATTGTGGTATTAAAGAGCAATATCATTAGCAAGGTACCAGTTAAGGGAAGAAGCTGAAATTAATCTCTGTGTTGAGAGGCAACACATGGTTTATTAGACTCATGAGCATTCACCAGCTCTGTGTTGGGACAGCCAAAAGGTAGAAACACTGGAAGGGTTTATGGAAGAGCAAAGGTTTAAGATCAGTGCGTAGCATGAAAACAGAAACCAATAGAAGAGATGGAATATGCCTTCATTAGAGAAAATCCTTGTGATACAGCCTCTCATGAAGTCCTACTGTTGTATGAGTTCAGTCAAAATGTGATCAAAAGCCAGAGAGAAT
Organism: Melozone crissalis; assembly: GCF_028551555.1. Lineage (NCBI taxonomy): Eukaryota > Metazoa > Chordata > Aves > Passeriformes > Passerellidae > Melozone > Melozone crissalis. Next base: position 52,798,599 of record NW_026535805.1, read on the forward strand.
ATGAACAATAACAGCTTTCCAGTATTTTCTACACATGTTGAGAAAACATGTGACTGGAAAACACGTAGGCCTAGAAGAGTTTGTTGTGTGAGTCACAGCTCCTCTGAAGAGCCTAAAAGCTAGAAATTTTTGAGTACAAATGAAGCAAAACAGCAAACATTTTTGTATATTGAGTGGCCAGATGACCTTGTGCACATATCAAAACTTTCTAAGAAGAAAGGTTTTGGAAGTTATTTTGGATTTTGGTTGTAATGTAACAGTCTTAAAAAATACCATTAAATAGCAGAGTGATTTTTATTATCAGTTTTGCAGAATAATGCATATGCAACAGAGATATGAGCATAAGATTATTCTGAAAGAATATTTGTAGGAGTCTGGTGACTAAAGACAATTATCCAAAGTTCCCTAAAGGCGGGCATAAAATGGGAATAGTGTGATAAAGTTGAGAAGCTGAAAGTTTAGGTTGAGCATTAGCAAATCTGATTTGTTACAAAGACAGAAGACAAAATTTATGTTCTTCTGTAACAGAAACTTCATGCATTTTGAGCCTAGGGGAAACTGTTTCCATCACATGCCAAATCACTGCAACATTTCATTTCTGCATCAAAATCACAGTCCTGAGGTCTAACCTGTACACTACAAAATGAAGTCTTAGTCTTAATTCTTTTTAATCATAGGGTCCATCAAACCCTGGAAAACTGGCCCCGTGATGAAATGCTTTCTGTGTGAAAGAATTGTGTCTTTAATCTCATATCAAGTGGTTTTCCTGCAGATTCCAGATGTGGGGGAGTCCTGTTATGCCATCTCCACCTGCCCTGCACCGTTGTTGAGTGCTACATGAACATCCCATTCCTCCCAGAGCACTCCAGTTTTCCAGTCTGGTTTGAAATGTGCACTAGGAACAGCTCAGCAGTGCCAAAGAGATGCTGCATACCTGATAGGCATCTCCATTTTATTGGGTGAGTCCCCACAGAAGGCCAACCAACATCTTCCTGAAGTCATTCTGCTCACTGATATCACCTTCCCATTCTTTCCCTAACAGACTTTTCCCATTTCTTCCTCCCGTGTTAACAGCAGCAGCACACTGGGAATTCGTATTCATTGCATTATCTACTGTGATCTCATTGTTTTTTGTTCTGGGGATGCAATTGCTCATCTTGCAAATGTGAATACAGTCTTTGTTTCTAGATGCATAATCCAGCACTTAACTGTGATGGAGCACATGTTGACAAAATGAGCTGCTTAACGATGTGCTTGGGCTGCGTTTTCATTATTTTTTATCTGCCAAACCTTGCATTATCCAAGAAGTTTTACTACTATTGATTTCTTTTTCATTCCAGAACATGAGGAAAGATGTTGAATACCATAGAATATTTTTTTCCAGTTATTTATGTCTTTCCAGCAGGAAGAGTATGCATTTACGATTGAATATTTCATTATTATATTTAATATAAGCTACGATGATTTAATGTAGTACAAATACGTGCATGTATCAAAATGTTGTGCAAGAGTGAGTCAAATTGCCATTATTTAAATAGACTATACCAGCATGGTTTCTTTTCTCCTGTAAGCATGGAGATTAATTTTTAAAAACCAGGTTTATCTAATAGGATCTATTTTCCATAATATCATGCACATTTAAAAATCATTTTATGGAATAAAATGCACTGATTTTTTTGAGATAGATGCTTGATTTATGGTGCTAAAATATCTGTTACCAACACATTTTACACTAGGTTTTTTGAAAATAAAGTTGTTGGAATTTTTGTACTTAAATCTTTTATCTAACAAAATGTGAGGGTTTTTTCTTTTTTTACAATTTAAAAAGTGAAGGGAATTACTGGATGTTTCCCTTTATTTATTTCCTGGCACTCTGATTTTTTGCCATTTTTTCTGTTTTTTTTTTTTTTTTTTCTCAGAGGAAAAGTAAAATTTTTAAAGTTTAAAGTAAAGTTTTAGATTGGAAAGCAAATAATTTGAAAATCATGAAAACTAGAAAGTTATCACTTTTTTTCCTCAGGAAATAAAAGGTTTCCTGCTCGTGAACTACTGACATAATCCTTGACCATTTATTTTCAATTGAATTTGTGTGAAATAACTGTCTAATTTTGCTGGAACTTGGTGATATTTGAATTGAAAACTTTAAGGTACTTGAATTAATTCAGAGGGGATGGTGGAAAAAGCTCACAGAAAAGCTGAAAGGCACCTTTTTTGAGGAGTACCTGGGCTGAGGACTTGCCAATAAGAGCAGTGTATTCCATTTGCCTGTTTAAGCTAATAGGGGAACAGTTCACTGTGGAGGGAAAAGTGAAAGAACCTGATCTGCAGGTTAAAATAAGTCTCTATTTTTCAACAATTTCCATAATGCTTTCACTTTTCCTTACTCATGCCAGGTAAAACAATCCCCTCTGGGAATTAAAAACCTTGCAATGTGCTCCAGGAAAAGACAATGAAATTGACATTTGTGTCACTGATTGAAGAAATTAAAAGTACGTTTGTCTTTTCAAATAAACTTGGAGTGAAGTCCATAGAGACTTTCTCAATAGCTAAAATATAAGATTTCCTAAGGAATGCATTATTTACTGTGCATTTGGCAATACAGTGGCAGGTCCTAGGAAGTGGAATGCAAAGTAGACAGGGTCAGGTAGAGGAGGTCTCAAAAGACAAGAAAAGGTCTCCTGGTTCACTGAAAATGTTCTAGAAATTTAAGAGCTGACAAGTGTCTTTTTCAGCTTGTGAACAAAAATCCCAAGTGGTTATCAATGTCATTGCTATAAAACTGAACCACGTATACAGTTTTTTACTTTAAAAAACAGTAAACAAATTGATTAGCGTTTTTGCCTTGTTTTGCTCAGTTTATGCATTTGTTCTTGTTTGTCTATCCTTGACCACCAATTACTTTAACACCTTCTGACCAATTTTAAAATCATCATAAATTTCTACTACTTCTTTTTTTTTTTTAATAGTCCATAAAGGGATTCTATTACTTTCCCTTCAGGGAAAGAATCAGTATATTAGAGGTCAAAGAGAGATCTTTTGAAACTTGCTTCATTAACTGTGTTGTCTGACTCCAAATAACCTAAGAAAGCGTTAGAACATCTCCATCTATGATTATTAAAGCCTGCCCTGCTTCAGTATCCTACCAAGGTTATTCATTTACACTGTATGATAAAATTCTTGCTGTTTCTCAGCTCTGATGGGAGAGACATTGAAAGTCCAAATAAAGGAAAACAAAAGGCACTGAGCTGCTCAGAGAGGGACTTTGACAAGGGCATGTAGTGACAGGACAAGGGGCAATAGCTTTAAACTGGAACGGGGTGGGGTTAGTTTAGATGGTAGAAAGAAATTCTTCCTTGTGAGGGTGGTGAGGGCCTGGAACAGGGCCCGGGTTGCCCAGAGAAGCTGGGGGTGCCCCATCCCTGCAAGTGTTAAGCCTGGGTTGAACAGGGCCTGAAGCGCCTTGTGGATGGTGCCCCTTCAGAGGAATTTGAACTGGATAATGCTTAAGATTCCGTCCTACCCAAGCCATTCTGTGCTTCTATGATTGTACTTTTGCAGTAGAAGATGAGGTGAGCCCAGCAGTCACCACTCCAAAAAATGCCATCTTGAAATTGACGGGGAGTGTGATGGGAGGGATATTTGCACTGGTGGATTGTTTTCCAAAATGCTCAGCTTTTATACTGCTCCAACACGGCACTTTCTGGTAATGCTTTCAACAGAACAGCCATCATCTCTCCTTTGGAGCCTCCTCCTTCAGCTGCTCCCATAAGAAGATCAGGCTTGAGATGGGTTTGGGTTTTTCTCTTTGCAGTTTCCTTTTCCAGGGATATCTACTCTAAGCACAGACAGGCTTTTTGTTCCCAAGTCTCCCGGCTTAGTTTTAGAAGGTTTAAATTGCATTAGCAGAGAGCTTTGTGTTAAACAGTTTCCAGTTATGGTAGAAGGACAGAAAAGTTTCATTGCCCTCAGTATGCAGAGCACCTCCCCACACAGCTTCTTGCAATGCTATGTCTTCCCTGCAGGATAATTTCTCAAGAGTAACAGCAAAAATATCAGCTAAAAACTTAGGGAAATACAGAATTTTTCACCCTCTAGGTCATCACCAGGTGCATTTATCTGCCATTAGGTTCCCCACTAAAAAACAATGCAAGTAGTCCCTCTAGTAGATTGTGCCTGTGGTTTCTGAGTTTCTGCAAAGTTTGAAAAATGCTGTAATACTGAATGGGTTTGTGGCAATGCTAGCACAATAGTTTTCTTTAAAAGCAGGATATCAACAGCAATGGAGTTCATAACATCAGGAAAAGCTATGACATTTAACATTTCCAGGGGAAAATTGCATTTGAATATAGATTGGGATATGTGAGTAGGGCAGGTCAAAGTGTTGTATCAGGCTGTAGAGGAATGCTTTTCTTCCTTGGACTTCAGAAATATAGAGTACGAGCAAAAAATTTCCTAGTGCTGAAATGCCAGGGATGACTGCAGGAAAATGCAAGGACAACATGCTGAGGCACAGTTACATGTTCTCAGAGAACTCAGAATGATTTTAGAGACTGCTGAGCCACGTAATGTGGCTATTGCATTCACCAGTGAAATTCAGCCTTGTCTGGGTAAAACCCAGCATCTGCTTCCCAGAGCAGCACCTGCACAGTGCTTGGAGCCAGGCAGGGCTCTCCAGCTCTGCAGCTGACCTGCACAGCAGCAGGAATCAGAGGAAGAGACAAATGCAATTATCCTCACTGAAAACCAGCCAAGACAGTGAGGACAGTGTGTTCACTCTTGCAGAACAAAAACTGAAGAGCATTTTTAGTGATCCACAGCTGCAAAGGCCTGAGGTTTTCACCCTGTTCAGCCCCGTGCCTGCATCTTCAGCTGCTGCAGCTCTCCCTGCCACTTTGGGCATCCAAAATAACATCTCCTTCCTCATCTCACCATCAGATGAGTGTGGATGGAACATGACCTGTTTGTACATATCCAGCAGGACTAACACATGGAAAGTCAGCTATTACACCTGGGAATGCCTTTCTCTGAAGGCCAGGAGCACAGGCACATGATGGTGGCATGAGTAACATGGGCTGCTGCCTCATTTGTTGCAGCTCATGGAGCAGTGAGCCCTGAGCCAGTGTGGGTCCTGCATGCTGGATGTGACTGCAGGCAATTATCCCACCAGAGAGGAGAAGTCACTTCATGGGAAGGAAATGGAGTGAAAAAGAATCAGGAATGGAAAGATAAAACTGAATTATTAAAAGCTCAACTAGCTAGCGGCTGCACAAAGGACATATAAATGATACAATACTGAGTAAAGTCTTTTTAGTTCGTTTGGTATTTGCAATAGACCCCTTAAGCCTTTGATTCTATGCAAAGTTTTTAACATTGCAGATGAATATAGCAGATAAATATTGATTTAGGACATTTGGCAAGTGGTCTATTGAATATCCTTTTTCGAACTCTTCAGGGGAAAATCATCAGGCTAAAAGAAGGCAGCTATGGGAAAATTCTTCACAAGTGAAATTTCTTTGTACCAATTTTTGAACCAGGTTTTTAGCATGGTCATTAATTTTTATGTGTCTTCCTTATGGTTATGGTTTAATGTTGCAATATTATTCAAAATAATGAAGATGTTTTAGCTAGCTGTGTAAAAAATCCAACCTTCATTCCAACCTTCAATTCATACTGAATTTTGAGCTACAACCATATCTCACAACAGTGAATTCCAGGGATGATTTGCACACTAAATGTGTTACAGGAGAAAAACAAGTACATTTGCTGGCTTTAGTTTTTGCTCAAAACCCAGAGGCACAAATTTGGATTTCCCTGCAGATGATCACGGTATCTAAGGCAAGTAGACAGCCGGTTTGATGAAGCCTAGAACATTCACTCTGTGCTGCCTTGAGTAACAGAGCCCACCTTTCCTTCCCAGATCCAAAGAAGCAGCAGGGCAAGGCTGAATATTTCCACAACACACCGAAGAACACAGAACACATCCTCAGCCTACCCCACATCTGCTCTTTCCTGCAAATTCACCGCTCTTCTGCAGAGACCAGAAGCCATCATCAATCTTCCTGTGTGTATGGAGCTCACAGGAAGGTATGAACTAAAAGGACCTGGCAGGAAATTATATCCAAATTTAAATAAGCACAGCCCTACATATAAAATATCATAAAGGTATTTGCATATACATAGCTACTGTGAAAATTACACTTCACAGTTGAGCCAGACAAACCATCAAACCATGGAGTTTATAGGTGCAAACTGCAGCAGTGGAAATCTTAAGAAATACCTTTATAAATATATGGCTTTTGAGCCCTGGAACAAGCTGTTGAGGCAGGCTGTAGAATTGCTATTGGTGCTATTTGAAGCTGGATTTGTCAGTGCTCTAATAAGGATGATATACATGAAGCTAAATAGTTTTTGCCATGAGGCAGCTCCTTTCCAGCCCAAATTAGCCAAAGGTAAATGTGATGTGCATCGACACATACTAAGCACAAGGAATGAAACTCCTGCATTAATGAGATCAACACATAGAAAATGTGCATCCAATAAAGAACCTTAAATAAACCAGTCACAAGAATGAGCATTGCCATGAAAAGGTAGAAAAATGAAAGAAAGAACTTTTCAGACAAATGTGTGAAGCATCTGAAGAGGAAATACATTTTTCTATCAGAACTGGTGTATTGATTGAGCAGTAATCATATATTTGAAGTGCAAAAGCAAATAACTCTTTTCAGCCTTTGACTTTTTTAGCTTAAATCATGGTCTCTTCTTTTATCAATTGACTTTTTACAAAGGATTTTAGAAATGCTTGCAGCAAGATAGAAGCAGTTCAAATGACAGCTACCTGCCTGTCAACTGCAGATGGAGAGCTGAGGAAGATGTTTTAATAATATTAACAACAATAACAGACAACATTTTTTGGAGACTTCTCTTGAGTTCCAGCTAGAGACAGAAGAAGCCAGACTTTACCTGCCTTTTCTCAAGCAACAAACACAGAAAATGTATTTTGCATTTGCTCTGTCATTACAGATCTGGCAGTGATGGTCTGTGCTTGGGCTGTGGTCCACAGGTGAATGCTTCAACCTGTGCTGAGCCTCAGAACCACTGACCTGCAGCTCCAGCATCCCTGAAGGATGACGTTTGGGTTGATAAGAGACCTTTTGAAGAGTCTCTACAGGACAAGAAGGGCTAGAATTCCATCTCTAAGGGATTCAAGGCAGTCTGTGCATATCTGCTGTATCCATGTGTCTATGTCTTAGAACTTACGTATATCACAGAATCACAGAATCATGGAATCATGGAATCACGGAGTCAATTAGGTTGGAAAAGACCTCTGAGATTATTGGGTCCAGCCTGTGACTCAACACCACCATATTGAGTAGACCTGAGTGGCTCATCCAGTTATTCCTTAAACACCTCCAGGATAGTGACTCCACCAATCCCCTTGTCCAGCCTTTTCCAATGTTTCATCATCCTTTCTGTGAAGAAATTTTTTCTTGTGTCCAAACCAAGTGTCCAACCTAAATTAGATCAACACACAGAAAAAGTGCGTCCACTGAAGAACCCATTCTAGGAATGAACCTATTTTACTACCCCAAAACCACAAAACCTGAGGTGCTGAAGCCTAAGAAATCACCCTTTTTCAGAGATGGATAAAACCTTCCAGAGATTAACACAGCTCATCCCAAACATCAACTAAGCAATTTTCCAAATAGCTCTGGGCTTTCCTATTTCTCTTTATTGCCTGCAAAGGAACTTGAGATTAAGAGGGGAACATTTGGGAAACTTGGATTGGGTGCTACAAACCCTGCAGCTGGGACTGAGGCTGGCTGGGCTGCTTTGTGCATCCTTTGTGCTGGCTGTGAGAAGGCCCAAAGGACTGGCTCAGAGATAATCTCCCCTCATGTGTTTGGGGAAAAGATAGTCCCAGTCCAGTTGCCTTTCCCTAACAATCACCACTGCAGGACACAGTTGCAGGAAAAGGCATGGTGAAAGTGCAGCAGATTATCCCAGAAGGGCTTTAGTCTTCTACTCAAATGCAGGAAAGATTGTTCTTGGATGAAATTTCTTTCCCATAGAAATGAAACAATCCCACCTACTGCAACAGGAAATATACCATGTTAAGGAGGAAATCAACTTTACAAATATACAAATATGGCAAATTTCTAAATTTTTTTTTTTTTTGTTATTCCCATTTTTCTCTGTAAAAGTCAGAACCAGAAATTTTATAATTAAGGACAAAGTACTTCCAAGCCCTTAAAGATCTGGTGAATGAGTGGAGACATGAACTGCTGTTACATCTAAACAGCAGATTTACTGAATTTCTAAGGAATGGAGGGGTGGGGATTTATGTCAGGAGGTCCCTTTTCTCTAAAGGGTTGTTCTTTTGCTCCTCATCCAGAGAGGAGGTGATGGTGCAACATGAGATTCATATGGGATTTACTTTACTTTAGTGCTGCATCAAAATGACAAACCCATAGTCTGAGTCACTCTTGAAATGTTTCTGTCACATTTGTAATCAGAAAGTCCATTGCTTGAAGCAAAGGTTAGAATACTGTGATACCTCATGTTCAGGTAAACTAGTGACAGCCTGTACTTTGGCTCTCACATTTGTCTTCTGAGGTTTGAAAAAAATAATTTGTCATCTGAACTAGGACTTTTTTTTGCAATTTTCCATGACTCTGCTGCTAATATAATACCGTGACATCTCAAATTTACTGAAAGATGATCACCAGTCATTATTTCAACAACTGCCATCTGAAAGAGGTTAGATGGCTTCTATCTGAAATGCTAATAACCGCCTGGAGTCTTGTCTGTTATTGCCTTGATTCCTCCTTCCATTTTAACAACTCTGGGGAAGGAATAATGGGAAATTTTAACAGAATTCTGCACTGAAAGTACAATCACTGCCATCCATCTTGAGCTCATAAAACAGGCATGGGGCTACTGCTGGACACGGGCAGCCTATTGGTTCCCAAAGCTTTTGTATCTCTTTGCTACATCTCTACCAGCAGTGTGGTTACTGGCAGGAGTGGCAGCAATACTGCAATGTGTGGTAGGGCACTCAGTGAGATTAATGTTCTCTAAAGTGTCAGCCACAATCAGCTGTTCCCACAAATGTCTTATGGACTCCATTGTCTGGCCTTACAAATGACAGGGAATATTTCTCACATCTACTGTGAACCCAGACTTCTAGAAACACTCACACTTTACAGTACAAAAAGAATAATTACACTATAATTATATTGTAGGTGGTTTTTTACCATAAGATTTCCACTAATCTATATAATGAAGTACTTCATGGACTGGCCAAAAATAATTGCAATGTAAAATGATGTAATTGGTACATCTGCACTTAAAAATACACAGTCAGGACCTCAGCTGAGTTAAATCATTATCTCCCTGATGATATCAGTCTGGTTCCTGTGCATTAAAAAGCAGATCATGGGAGCAATAATATCTCAATTATGTAGTTAACCTTCTGGTTATATTAATTAGTGATGATTAGGCATGGGAAACCATAATTATGTCACGTACATAACACCCCTTTGAAATTGCATATGAATCTAAACACAAAAGGCAGATGTGAACATCTAACCAGGGCTAGGAAAAATCTGAAACTTAATTTTATGACCCTCTATTTGTGTCTGAAACACAGCCAGTCATGACAGCTCTGCTGATGTTAAATTTGTAGAAGAAACTGCAAGTTTTATCTGTCCCAGAAGAGAAATACAAAGCAGAACAGTCTCATATTCTGATTTCACATGCAAGTTATTAAATTCTGACTAAAAAAAGAGAAAAAAAAACCATTTAGGCCAAATTCAGTTACCAAACAAGGAAGCTCTGAATCTAAAGAAGCACCTTTGCATTAACTCATGACATTTATCCATTTACCTGGGGTATGAACAGCTGAAAATCAGTCTCCCTTGCTCCTGTTTGCAGGAGATCCTGACAGCCAGAGAATTATTTGCAGGAAAACTTCCCAAAGATTTTCTCCTGAATGACTGCACAAATACAATGAGAGACTGAGAAAATTTCCAAGGCTGTCTGAGGAAAATGTGGTTGGAAAGAGGGAGTCAGAGAAAACAGGATTTTCCACAACTGTCCTCATGTCTAACTTAAGACTGAAATTTTTCACCTTCAAGGATAAAGAAAAGCCAATCTGAGCTAACACTCTTCCCCCAATAGAGCAGAGATGTGCTTTATCCCAGCAGACCATTCCCTCACAGCAGGACCACGGTAAATAATTATGATGGAGGTCACTCAGTCTAAATTTAGAAAAATATTAAACATTCCAGTTTTCTATAGGCTTCTGTCACCGACTGAAACCTACAGAAACTGTGCACTGCAAGAGGAATTGCGGATCTAAACATCCAGGCTTATTCTGATGGCTGCATCATGCCACCTTTGCAGGGAAAAGGACAAGCCCAGAATATCACAAAATTTCCATTAAAATTAATCCTTTGAAAAGTGAATGCTAGAAGAAACTGCATATTTTTGACCAAACAAATGTGCTTCAAATGGATGGTTTGCAAATGTCAGGTTGAAGTGTTCCAAAGTTGGGAGCTGCCAGAATTAATGCTGCCTGTGTACTCTGCATTGTACTTGCAGGGTCTTTGTCAGTGTTATTCCCAGGCTTTTTATTTTTTTAGTCTAAGTAACTTGACTTTGAAAGTTTGACTTGCAAATCTGGCATTTGCAGTTCAGGGAAACCCCACCTTGTGCACCTTTTGTTCTATGTTCACTCAATTACTATTGGATGTGCTGTTTGCTTTCTGCAGTGCCAGCAGCAAGGGACACTGGCACAGCGTGGGCCAGGGTGAGTTATTGACCCCAGAATCAACACTCTTGGGGTCTTCACTGTTTCTGCTCTGGGCTGTCAGATCAGCCCATGACAGCCAGTCGAGCAGAAAACCCTGCCCAGTAAGGGCCCAGGTGAGTGAGGTCCTGGCTGTATTCTGAGCAGAGCAAGGTCTCATTAGGTGGCAGTGTCCCTTAAGGGACTAAAGGCACATGGTACTTTGCAGATTGTAACCCAGTTAGACTTTGGTAAGACATTCTGCCTGTCTTTTCCTCCACTAAACTGTAAAAGTGTTGTCTAATATTTATAACCAGCAGTTCTCAAGCATTGCAAGCTGTTCTGTAATGATATTTTCAATTCAGTCTGAGACTCCTGAATGAAATTTCTGAAGAAGTTACATAAATGCTTTCTTTTTCAACCTGAATTGCATTAAACATAATATTATAGAAAAAATCCTTGCAAACATCTCACTTCAAGAGAGGTTGTTTTTTCTTTTCCTTTTGCTCTTGGCAGTGGCTGTGACAAGAATGACAGAGCAAAACACAAGAGAAAGTTATAAATGTTACTTTTCCTAAGACAGCAAACAAACTCATGGACTACTGAGGTGGGAAACTGAGGCACTCTTCTTTCAGACACTCTGACCTGTGTCTCACCCTGGGGCTGCAGAGAAGGTTTAAATTGAGGAGCTCCCTTGAGAGTGACAAGTCTGGGGCCTGTCAAGCAAAGGGAATGCGCTACCTATCTTCCCAGCCATCTAAAAAGAGACACTGACAGAGGAATGCACAATTTGGGAAGATGCTTTTCATCACTTCAGGGTTTTTTCACCTTTACTTCAAATTGCTGCACAAGCAAGGCAGTGCCTTTTGGTTCCTCCTTCTATATGCACCTCCTGACACACAAGGAAAAAGTTGCCAAAATCTGATAACAAGCATGAGCCCCCTTCACTTCATCCCTTTCTCCATTCCTTGTTTCCTGAACCCACACCCCTGGCAGAGGTCAGGATCCATCCATCACAACCTGGCACGTTCTCTGCTGGCTTTTTTCCCTTTCCCCATCTCAGCACTTTCTTTCCATCAACTCCTCTGGCACCACAGAGCCATGCACAACATCTGAAGAGCTGGCACAGGGCAGTCCATGTCAGGGGCCATTGCCACAGTGCAGACGACTGAGTTAGAGGCTTTGGCACAGCCTTGTTTATCAATATTAATGAGGCTGAACCAAAGGTGCAATTCCTTGGGGTCTTTTGCCTCACTCCTCTCTTTCCCTTCTGGAATCTTGACCAATCCCTCCATTCCACTCTTTCCCACCTCAAGTAGCTGCCCCAGAGAGTCTGAGAGCAGGACTGATGAGGCCACAGCTCTGCCCTTTTGTTTAGTGACACAGATGCATTATTAGGGGCTAGATTAAATAGGAGGTTGGGGTTGGGGATGCATACACCCATGCAAGTTTTCTTAGGGGAAGAGAAGAAAATATGGTCTTTTGAGAGATTGAGGTTTTAAGGAAAGTATAAGACCCGTTTTCAAACCTTGACTCTGGCTTGTGACTTTGCATATTTAGTTGACTCTTACCATAACACAGTACTTGATTGGAGGACTAGAAGCATGAACAGCACTTAAGAAATTATCTGTAAGAATGCAGAGCTCTGGTCACAGGGAAGTTTCTCTGCCATCTGAAATTGAGCATGTAAATATTTAGTTCTGGGCTGCCACCACTGAGATTTTGCACAGCGTCATCACTGGGGTTCAGACTCATGGTATGGCAAAACTGACAAACTTGGATGTGAGGGCACCAAACAACGCTGTCTCCATAGCTGAGCTGGGCACATTTCCCTCTGCCTTTCCAATGCAACTTCCCAGCAAGCTCATCAACCACATGGATGCACTGGAAGTGCTTGGAACCAAACAGTACCAGAAAACAATTTACTGAAAGCAATTCTTCTGCCTAAAGAGCTGGGTATTACATTTGTTCTTCTTGCACACCTTCCCCTGTCGGGGTGCCACGCAGAGGAAATCTGTGCAGCTGATCTGGGATTTCACAAACCAAGGGATTGTGTGCCACAGATCCTGACAGGCCCTGTGCTCACAGCCTGGCAAACACCACAACTGTAATCTCTTCTCTGAGATAAAGTCCATCAATCTTATTCTCACACCAACCTCTCCCACTCTGCCCTTCAGGCAGAGCTCGAAGAAAAGCCCTTCTTGGGAAGGATGTTAAAATCTGCCCTTCCTTGGTACTCTCCTGTTTAACTTACTCTTTTGGCTGGCCTCCCATCAAAGTTGGGTCAACACATATCCATTTTGTCTGCTGAGCTGACTAGTTTTCAATAACAATTTCTCCTTCATTCTATAACAGAGATCAATAGAACTGCCCCTCTCTCATGTTGGCTGAGATTCCAGGAATGTAATTTGCTTTTTATTGTTGCTACTGCTTTGTTTTGTTTCCATTTTTCTTTCTTTTTTTTTCCTTTTTTTTTCCTTTTTTTTTTTTTTTTTCTTTTTGGCAAGGCACAGATCAATTTAGAAAGACGAAAATGACTTAGACTTTCACTCAAAGTAAAATCTGCACTTTATAACCCAGGATGTAATTTACAATTCTGTCATTAAACTCTGTTAATCCTATTATTATGAAGATAAATAATTACCCATAGCGAAGAAAGGGATTCCCAACAGAGTAGAATTATATTTTCCATCAGTAATGAAAAATATCCCTGCCGCAGTGACACTGGAAATACAGATAGTGAGCACTCCCAGGAGTCCCAGGAAAGGTTTGCTACGCAGGCAGTCCTTCATGGAGCTCGAGAGGGTTGCAGTCAGGAGAATCAGCATCAGGCTCACCAAAATCTTGCCCCTGGCCAAGAGACTGGTCTGGTGGAAGTCCTTCCAGAGGCTAAAGGATGCTAGTGAGTAGAGCTGCAGATCCTGGTGATCCAGCTGCATCTTGTGCATCAGTTTACAGAATTCGCTCTCCCACTTCTCCCCAATGAGGTCCTGGGTGACAGAGCCATACGTTTGGAGGTAGTAAGTGATTTGGATGGCTCTGGCTGATTTGACTCTCTGGTCCTTGCTGTTTGGCACTTCCATTACCCCTCCAAGCTGGTGGCCAATGAAACTGCTCCTTCCATCCTGGGAGAGAAAGCAGAAAAGATGAGCGTGTGGTTATCGTGCTTGTGACGTGGTGCAGAGATAAACTCTGTCTCCTCTCACAGACATGCCAAGAGCTCTGCTCAGACACCACTGCACTCAACAGGAGCCTTGCCATTCACCTCACTGGGCTTTGGGATCTGTCCCTGCTCCCTGCCACAACTCTGCCTTACTCATTACAGGCTCATTTGCATTTCTGTGCTGCAGTTCAGTGACTGCTCAGATATTCATTGCAGTCTCAGGGATTCCAAGATACCCAGGACCAAAATGTGGCATGCAAGCTCTTCACCCCGTGGGAGAGGATGAGCTTCCACATTTAACTGCTGGACAATGACAAATCTCCAATTAATACAAAAAGTTTGATATAAAGAATAATTTCTGGATGATTTGTGATTTCTTGGCACTTCAGAAATGATTTTTAGAAGTTGGGAATGTACAGAAAATGAATCCTGATTCCTCAGGATACAGACATCCAAAAAGTTTAATAGCTATTCTGTCTCCAGAAAAATATAATTAAAATTAGACTTTTTGAATTGTTAATTTGAGATTTCATGGATTTATATCAGTGGCACAGAGAAAATAATCTACCTAAACCTAAATTTAACCAGGATTTGGGTTTTTTTATACATTTCAAGAGTATAAACCTTACTCTGGTCTCACTTATTTTAGTAAATGCTAGGACATATAAAACTTCATGACAATCAGTAAAGGACACATCCAGTCCACTCAGCCTCTGCCTGTTAACCAGACCAGGCCTTTTTTTCTGTGAAGTTATCTGTTTCCATTTAATATTTGGCTTGGGTTTTTTCTTTTATTGTTGGAAGGAGTTAATAAGAAATGTCCTGTAAGAAAGGTCCTCTCTCTGTAGCCACTGGTTGTTGGATAATTGTATGTGCCCCTTCCAAGACAGGGTAAGCCTGTGTTGGTCTAGAAGATCAAATCCAGTTGTAAATTGAGGAATAAGACTCAATGATAAAATTATCCCAGCACAAGTAATCTCTTTTATCAAAAATTTTAAATCCAGAGATTGTCTTTTGTAAACCAAATAATATTTTGCTTTCTCCCCAGCATAAATTATAAGTTTTCAGATTTATTCCTCTTGTATTTAATAAAAACGTAAAATGATCAAGGCATTGATGTCTAAACTACCTTGCAGCAGTGTTATCTCATATGAGATAACATCCTTTGCCTAGGCACATTATTAGAATGAGCTAAAAGCTTGAATTTGGGAGAGGCTCTGCCCTCCACACGTACACATGGAAGCAGTCATCTGTAAAAGGCCAGAACCATTTGGGGGAGACACTTCAACATGTATTGTACCCAGCATTACCCATTTCTAGAAGCACCTGTGCTGCATGCAGGTCATTATCTGAAATTGCCAGACCTGCTCATAGCAATGATCCCCATCCTAAGGAAAAATTGGTGAAATGAGGTTTTTATAAAATTTTGATGTCTTCCAGCATGTTGACTCATAGAGCAAATAAATATCAGAAATTGGGAGACTGTTTAAAATGTTTTATGTACTCACCTTGCCTTCAATCAAGTACGTAAAGGAGGTAATCCTCCCACTGAGAAATTTCTCCCTATGCCTACTTTCATGGCAGGAGCTCACACTGTTCCCAGTTTTGCCTGCCAGAGCCCAGGGAACGTGACAAAGTGCTTTTCAGAAGTTCATTTTTTTCCCTATTCCCAGTTGTTATTCCCACCACAATAGTGGCTTCTGGCAAGGGTATCCTGGCACGACCTGACACAAAAGGTGAACTGCAGTCTAGTGCCAGCTTCCCAAATCACCTGGAGCCTCATTGCAAATGTCACATAAGCAGAGACAGCTATCACAGAGGGGCAGCTGCTGCTGTTCAGTCTCCGAAAAATCCTCATCCCCAGCATTTGATGTTTGAATCCTGTTTGGATTTTTTATTTCTACTCTCTCTAAGGAGAGGTCACACCTAACACTGAAACACCCACAAAAAAGTGCATTTCCAAGCTGGTAATTAAGGCTTGAGCAATGCAGTCCTGGCTCACATTGGATGCAACTTTTCAGCTAAAAGTCCCCACTTGGCACCGTGTCGAAATTTTGGAGAGAAATTTCCTATTTCCTCAGTGTCTGGGCAGAGCTGATATTCAGAGGCTTGCAGGAGCTGCAGGATTCTGTAGCAGCACAGCTCCCAGCCCAGGCAGAGCCCTGTAATTCAGGTTTCATTGATTCACTATGCAGCAGGCACAGCAAGGTTATGGGAAACTTTGTGATGACCATCTGCCTTCCCCTGCAAAGGGTGCAGCGAGCGACGGCCACACTTCAAAGGAGGCAGCAGAGCAGGCACAAATAAGTCATGTTCTGCTGTATCTCCTGTGAAACAGCAGATAACAGCTATTTTTTACACTGATGTACAATAGGGCACCCAGCTCGTATGTCAGCAAAACAGAGAGTAAGCTTTCAGATGGAATTGAGGAAATCACAAGCGCTGAATTGCTGTGAGGACATTTTGTCTGTTCCCTTCTTTCTGGAGGCAAATTGTTTCCTATCTAAGTGAGGGGTTTTGCCTTTGCTGCAGTTAAACATGAATGTGGCACCACAGCACTTGGGAAAATGGGGCTTTTCTCAGATACAGTAGCAGAATCAAAGAACACCTTGGATTGGAAGGGACCTTAAAAATCATCTCTTTCCAAACCCCCTGCCACGGGCAGGGACACCCTCCACTAGTCCAGATTGCTACAGACCCTGTCCAACTTGTACTTGAACAGCTTCAGGGGTGGGGCAGCCACAGCTTCTTTGCAGTGGTTACAATCTTAGCGAGGAAAGCAGAAGAAATATGGGGGACAACAGTCTTTTGTTCACCCCATTTCATGGATGACAACTGATGTGTAGGAAAATGGAGACCCAGTGCTGCTAACATGAATTTCAGCACCTCCCAGAGTCCAAGACAGGGACCTACCTGTTCTTGGAATCTCATGGGAGCTTCAGAGGAGTTATTCACTGCCTCAAGTTCTCTGTTGTCCTCCAAGATCAACTGAGTGAAAGAACAAGGCATGAAGGGCTAAATTCCTGAACTAAGCCTAAGCTCTGGGAAACAAAATGTGCCCACAATGACTTGTGTAAAGGATGCCTGAAGAGCCAGGCAGGTTTTGAATAAGACTTCATATAGTTCTGCATTAAAAAAGGTGCTTTCTGCTAATTAGTACGTCCTTCCTGGCATATGCCTGCATGCTGCTATTTTTAATTTCATAACATATTTTGATGTTTCAGACTACAGACCACTCACACTTTTACCTACATCTGCTGCTACTCTTTGATACTACATACAGAAAAACAACCCCCCAAAATAAGTAATAATAATAACTATTGGTTATATATGATTTTATACCCATGTATCTACAACAGAAGATGCTAATTGACTTTAGCAAGGTCACTTGCATGGTTGGAATCTTGTTTCAAATTCCCAGGCTGTGTATGTGCTCTTTTCTTTTTCAATTTTTTAAAAATATCTAATAAATATTAGATATTTTTAATGAATTTTCTGTTCTTCCAGATTCTCATGGCAGGTAATTCTCTCCAGACCTGAGCATCTTTAAAGATGCAATGAAATATAGATCACCTGCTGGGGCATGTGATATTTCATCTAAAACAGGGGGCAAGAAAAATTCTTTGCTTCAATGGACATTATTAAATTGTTTTTTGTGTTCTTCCTCCTCTTTTTCTAGTTGCCTCAAAGGCATTTGACATATTAAGGCTCTGAAAGGGAGGAGAATGAGAACTAAGACGACAGGCATGAGCAGCTTCACCTTCCTTTCCCCCCAGCATGACGGACTTTGCCACCTGTGTCAATGCAGACCTGACCTTGCTTGTGGTTGAAAATCCAAACTCCTTGTTTTTTCAGCAGCAAGATTCACTAATTGTGAATGAATGTGTAGAGAATAAACCCCTGCTATGTTTCAGGATGGAAACTTCTCTGTAAATGATGCTTGGACCCTTAATTTCCTAAGAAGATATGTAGGTGGTATGGGATGTTTGACTTGCTCCAGAGCTGAGGGCCTCTCAGGTTAAAGGAAACCAGCTGCTCCTACTGAGCTAAATATCTTCTGCTAGTGATAATAGTAGTAGGCACAGATCCTCTCAGCACGCAGCCCAGAGGGACACTAGAAATACTCCCTCACTACTAAAATTACCTGTGGCCTTTTTTGTTTTGTTTCCTTAATATTTTCAGTGCAGGTGCTGCAGGCCCAGCTCCCGCTGGGGGTTCTGTGTGGTCACTGCAGCACTAGCCCTCGGCAGGGCCTTGCCCTCTGCTGGGGGGTTTTCTTTCTCCAAAATCTCTCTGAGTCAGGAAGAAAGGGGCTGTAGTCAGTGCAGAGAATGGCAGGGAGGGCCAGCTGTGGGTGTTGGCTCTGAGGGATGGGGCTTAGTGGTGGGCCTGGCAGTGGCAACTCAAGGGTTAGACTTGGTGATCCTAGAGGTCTTTTTGAATATAAATTATTCCATCATTCATCTCTGCTCTGAATGGCATCAGCCTCCTCTGGCTTTCCTCTCACAGGAAAAAGGGAGGGTTTGAGCTATTTTTGAGAGGACATGGCTTCTACCTCCTTAGCACCTTGCTCAGCAGAGGTTGGGCTGGTGAGGGTTTTAAAACTCTTTTCAGATCCCTGGCTACAAGGAAAGGAGCTGTTGTTCCCTACTGCTTGATCACTCTCATTCAAGTACACCTACAGGACCTTAGCCAGCAAACTTATCTCGATTTTTATTTTTCTTTAACTGCTTCCTTTCATCAGCTGGAGTGATAGATCATTATCAAGCTACATTATAGAAAGGTTAGGATAAAGCATGCCATCCTGCTTGCATGCTATTTTATCTTAAAAGCTTAAAGTGTTCAACAGAGGGCAACCAGGAATGTCTGCTGAAATACATTGTGTGATAAACATCCTAATGAAATCAATGCAGTTGTTTCTCCCTCTGATAAGGACATTCCTACTCTACTGTAGGTCACAGAAAATATTATGCTAAAAAGCACAGAAGTTAGGATGAAGCAAGTTGCTTTTCAGCCAGCTGCCAGTTTTCAAGTTAAAAAAAGTAATAAAAAATTTAAATCCCCTTTCATTTAGGGTTTAACATATTGGGCTGCTCATGTTCCTTTCAGCCTCACTGTAAAACTTCAGCGGAAGATTTTTTTTTTCTCTTCAATTAGACTGATTTTTATGTTCCTGTCCCTAGTACAGTTATGCTTGGAGACCTTGTACCAGTCGATCCCTGTTGCACAGCCACCAATTACCAAAAATTCTTGCAGCATTCCTTTCCAGAGCAGAACACATAATGCTGATTCATGTCAGCATTTTCCCACATGTTTTTATATAGCAGTTTTCCTGCCCTTGCAGCTGTGTAGGTGCTCCTGCACTGTTTGCTGTGCAGCTGTTCTGTAGAGATGATGGAGGAAGCATCCAGAACAGGTGAACACTGAGGGCAGCACATTTGAGGTAGAGCTGCACCTTGTCTGGCTGGGAACAGGGACAGAGCATGGCCTAGGGATCTGTTCACACACCAAAAATGAATTGTATGAAAGTGGCCATGAGAAATTATCCAGAAAATAATTGTCTAACTCTCTGCTGCAATAAAGAATTCATTTATTTCTGGCTACCCAGCAGTGATGAAGCTCAGCTCACCAGCTGGCCAAGAAAATTTGGTTTATAGTCATTGTGAAGAGTCAGGCACATCTAAAGGATGATCTGCTCCATCCTGAGGTACAGGTCAGAGGCAGATTTGTTCTCTGCAGTTGCCTGTCTCTCTCCCCTTAAAGCAGAGGCATGAGATTACTTAAGACTTGACCCCAGATTTTATTATGCTAAAAAATCCCTGACCTGCCTTGTCATTCCTGGCTCATGCCGGTCCCTTCACAGACGTGTCCTGCTGGTTAACAAACCCACAGCCCTTCAGCCCCTTCCCAGGGAAATCATGAGCTTCTAGGGTGATTTTTAAGTCAAAGAGAGAAGTACACAGAGCACCCAAAAGGGAGTCAGCAACATCTGACACCTCTTCCTAATGACTCTGGGCCTGTACCCCTACCCTTAACAGCTTTTGATTTCTAGTTTTTGATAAAAGAAGCAAGAACAGATGAAATGTGTTTCAAGAGACATATATTGTAGTGTAAATAACAGAGAATAAGAGAATGGCCCTAGAAGTAAATCAAATTATGGAAGAATTCATAAGGGTGCAATAGCAAAGTGTGACTGCTGTTAGAGAGCTTTTCTCTTTGGAGGAGCTTCTGGCAGTCCACAGGCTGTTTCTGAGTGGTGCTCCTCACTTCCTTCAGTGTCACCCTGTCAGGTTTTCTGAGAATCATAGTGTGGTCAGGTGGAAGGGACCTTTGAAGGTCACTTGGTCCAACCCCCTACAATAAGCAGGAACATCTTAATCTAGATCAGGTTGCTCAGCCACGTCCAACCCGGACATGAATATTCCCAGGGATGGGGCATCCACCACCTCTTTGGACAAGCTGTCCCTATGCCCCGTCACCCTCAATAGGCATCTCTGTCAAGGCAAGGGAAGGACAGAAGGGAAGGAAAAAAGGCTCCAACTTCATCTTCTTCTTCCCTTGCACATCCCTCTGGGAAGAAAATACAAGATAAGCTCTCTCCCTCCTACACCAGCTTCACTTCACTTCCCTCCTAGACTATATTTCATCTTTACATCCTTTGCAACCCCCCTTCATTCTTTGTCCTGTCTTCATGCTCTTTGTTACTCAACTAATCCCTTCACTCACAAGGTCAGATTCCCATTCAGTCCATCTCAGATCCCATCCCAGTTCCTTTTGGAAAAGAGGAATAGATTAAGTGCCCAGCAGAGCTTAGTCCCCAGCTGTCCTGAACAGCACCCGTGCCCCCAAGGACACGGTGGTGTCCTTGAAGCTGATGAGCAATACCCACATGGGCTGTGATCTTTTATCTCCCTAGGTGGGAAGGGTGTTGGAAGATGGGGGGGTCACAGACAGCACAAAGAGAACTGCAAGCACTGGGGGATAATTTTGGGCTGCAGCTGGTGTCTCTGCCTTTTTATTCTCTGCCCTCCATCAGGAGCAGGACACAGGCACAGCAGTGAAACAGCTTTGGCACAGACTGTTCAGGCAGGTGAGCTGGTGTCACACCCAGCCCCATGACATGGGTGCAGGGGTGAAGGGCACAGTTTTCTTTGGATGCCCAGCGCCTGAGGATGCTGGGATGGCTGCCTCAGGAGAAAGGTAGGTGACTCAGAAAGGTTTGTAGGTGACACAAGTTCACCTTTCACAGGAGATCCATGTCAGCAGGACTTCTGAAGTCGTAGGCTACCCTGGGCGTGTAAATCCACCAGGTCAGATATTAAAACATGACTGTCCTCTTGTTTCCAGCAGGCACAGAGCTCCTGCTCCCCCCTCACCATTCACTGACCTTGGAGTTTGTGCTCTGCCCTGCCCAGGATCACAAGCCCTCAAGGCAGAACCTGGGGACCAGCCTCTGCTTTTCACAGCCTGTTCCTTACCAGAGCAAAGGTAAGGCTACATCTGGCCCCTAAATCCTTCAGGATGAAATATGATGATGAAAGTAGCCAGTGCAGATCAGAACTTTTGCAAGGAGATGCCAGGTGGGGGAAATCCAAGCTCCTGCATTGCTTGCTAGAGCTGCGACTCTCCACCTATGCAAACTGAGAAAACATTCAAGCCACTGCCAGTTGCTAAGCCATGAAAACTGCTCAGATACAATTAAAAAAAGAAAAAGGTGCTGGTCTCTGTGGTCTTGCCCACAGCTACTCTTCATCCCAAGAGATTTTGTTTGTGCCAAGGAGAAACACAGGAATGAATCACTGACAGCAATGCCTCGAGGGAATTGCATAAAGCACCAATATTTGGATATACACAGTTAGCACTGTATATAAACAGTCTCACTGACATATGCAGGAATGAGTCTGGAGAATGCATTTACTGTCTCTCATGCTTGGCAGTCTCTATGAATCTATATCATGAGTGCTTTCAATCAATGAATACTCTATATTAATTCCAATTTCCTCCACAGCTTAAGTGCAATATTAAAAATGTTCAAAGGAAAGGAGGAAAATTGCAACGAGTGTTAAAAAAATAAGAAGTGTTTTTTCAGTACAGACCAGTGGTCCATCTAGCCCAATTTTCACTCTCTGTCCATTTCTAAACTATGGTGCACCAAGACAGTGTCTTCCACGACACAGATTGAAGATGCCTTTGGGAGTCTCAGAGTATTGTTGATTTTCCAGCTTTTCAACAAAAAAGGAAATGAAATGACCTGCTTGCAAGGAGGAGGAAGAATAGAACTGTTCAATTTTTAGATAGATAAATTCTTCTCATAAATGCAGTGATTTGAATTATATTAGCAACAAAAAGTAAGCAAATGAACTAATGAATTAAAGCTATCTTTGTACCCCAGTGAAATTTAACAGCTTTGTTATCTCAAGAGGGTCTTGTATTTCTCCCAATGGAGTAAACAGGACAACCCAAATTCTTTCTATCTCTTGGGAATATTTAATCTTTAGATTTCTGAAGGTCCATGGAGATATAAGTTAAACAAGACCCTTATTACTAAATAAAAAAAGACAGCAGAATACACCAGAAATATAGAAAGCCTTCTTTCTTGTCTTCTTTCCACATCAACAAAAACAAAAGACAAAAACTGCTTGAAAAACTTCATCCCATACTCCATAAACCCAAGCTAAAGAGATTTGGAGGGATGAGAATGGGATCCAGTGACTGTCCCTAACAGGAGATTCTAAACAGAGAATACAGATTTTCACTGACATATTTGTGGGCCCTCTTGCTTTGTGAGCATCCCACTGTGTGCCTCTTCTAATTGCTTTCCTTACACCACTTGAAGTCCAATACACAGAAGAAATAGGAAGGAAATCTGCCAGAAAGTGAAAGGGATTGGATTTGCCTGGTTTTATTACTTCATTTAAAGGAAATGTTAAAAAACAAACAGCAGAGAATAAAAAAGTGAGTAGTAAAGCAGATCCACAGGAATCATTTAAGCTTTTACAATCTGAAGTTTCAATAATGACACAGAAAAAGGTGCATTTTTCTTTTTAAATTATGTTTTATGTTGGCAAACATCTCTTTAATTTTATCTGTCTCTGCTCATCCTCTTTTCTCCAAGGACCAGCAGCCAAAGTACTGAAACACTGCAAAAATGTTCTATCAAAGGCAGGAAGAAAAGAAGTAACTGAGAATCAGACAGAGACAAGTGTGATGTGGCAAGATTTTGAGGCTAGAATGGCTTTGAGGTTAATTTACAGGTGGCTGGATTAGCTAAGCCTAGCCTTTGAGTACAAGATGCTGCTGTGCTCTTATCCAAGTCCTAGCAGGGACTTCTACTCTCACTATCCTCAGTAAGATATAACAAGGCACTGCACAAAGCAAATACAGTTGAGGACACTTAACACTTCTAGCTGAAAATTCCTCTTTTCTAAGAGATAATTAATCAGTTTCCCTTCTTTTTTTATTATTCTCGAATTTGGCATTGTGCAGCAATTTCTCTACCGTGAAGCATCCCTCCCTTCTCTCCAGCACACACTGGGTTTTAATGAGTTTGGCCATTTGTTAGCTGGAGAGAGCCAAAAAAATGTCTACTTTCAGATGCTTTCCTTTTTTATTCTTTTTTTTTCCTTTTTTTCATGGTGCTGGATGAGGATCTGGGAAGGGGAAGTGGGAATGAGGCATTTAAGTAGGTCTGTGTTTATACATTAAAATCTAACTAAAGCTGGGGTTCTGCTAACTCCCACCCAGGGTACTTTTGAATTCAGTACATTCATAGAGATTTTTGACACCCACATTTGAACATCAGCAGGTAGCTTTTGTATTTTTAAATTCTATCTCAAGATCACCTTGGAATGTGTTCCCTTCCTGGTAAAATCTTGTGTTCTTAGTAGCCCATAGAGACTAAGGTGTTGTCATGTGCAATCCTCTAACAGATCTTTTTTAATTTTATCCCATTTAAAAAAGGAAAGCCCATGGCATCATGGCATGTAATACCACATCATGCCACGGCATCAATGTGGAATTGTTCAAAAACATGCAGATGTGGTGTCTGGGGACATGTAGTGGTGGACTTGGCAGTGTTGGGTTAATTGTTGGACTTGATGTTCTTTCTAACCTAAATAATTCTATGATTCTCCACTTTGGGCTTCCCATTGGCTCTCATTACTGCAGAGCTCTTACAATGGAAGCTCACTGACACTAGGAGGGTTGGATTTCTGTATTTTCTCAGTCATACTCTGTGGGAGAGGGTGTCTTGCACTCAGCACAGCACGCATCACAGTGATATACCAATGTTACACAACAGCGTGAGACAATCAGGAAATTTTACATCATCCCAAACCCTTCACCTAGAGATTGCAGGGGTGCCACTGAACAAGGTCTGCATGCCTGGAAAATTATCTCAATGCAGCCTCTGTGCTGTGGAGGATTGGGATGACACAGAGAAAGTCCAGCAGATGCTGAGGTCTCGGTTTAGACCATAATCATTGGTCACCAGTGAGGTTCTGGCAGGGCCCAGGACCCTGCTGTGCAAACACACAGCTGGAGAAGCTGCCCATGCTCCACAAATCCTCCCATTCTGGTGCTGGACTTTCTTTAGTAGCTGCATTTCTCAGTGTGAGGTGGTGATGCTGCCAAAGGAGACGTCCCTTTCCTCTCTGTCCTAAGCTTGCATCTCCTCCCTGCCAAGCATGGGAGCAGCTGCTCATGTGGTGTGTGGTGAAATGGATTGGAGAAATAATCCAGGTTTATGCAAACCGAATAGGAAGGGAAAAAGAAAAAAACCCAAACAAGTAAAAAATGGAAAAATGAAGATTTAATCCCCTCATCCCCTCCCTGCTGCCATCTGGCAGAAGTTTTCTTTAATTTTCTCTGCTGAGACCCCCCAGTCTGGTGGTGAAATCAGCTGTGCCATACCTGGAGGTGGCTGTATTTCACAGCTGAGTATTTGTCCTTACTCTGAATACACAATCCTTATTAAGTTCAAGGAGAGTTTCTGATTTGGATGTGCCTATTCAGCCAGAACAAAGCATGAGAAGACCCAGTTGAGGCTCTGAGATCTTGAGCCAGGCTGTCTAACCAAGGCACCAGGTTGGGAATGTCAGGACTACTGTGAAAATTTCAGGACTACTTCACTGACTGCTACCGTAAAACAGGGCACCTCTGGAGGGCAATTTTTATCTTAAATGGACTGATTCTCATTCTTAGGGATTTTAGTCCTCCTAGAGCCTACAATGCCCCAAAGCCAAGTTTATGTACCTTCATAAAATGCTTGAAGTTAGGTTATGTGTGTTCCTAGATGTATAAATTAATGTAGTGCTGCTGTTAAGAATGAGATCAAGATACAGAGTGAGATTAATATTTAATTACTGTGTAAAGCACTTCTGGAGAAATGCAGAAATTCTCTGTAAATAATATTAGTATTAACAACCATCTTTTCAACTGATTTCAGATGTTTCCTTACAATACATCAAAGCTTTTCTCTGCAAATATATATTTTACAATTACTGTAATGCCATAGGTGTTAAAAAACAAAAAAGGTTTTTCATAATCACCTGCTGTGCAAGGTGATTTTTCAATTTTGTATTAGTATAGTCTATTTGGAAAGGTTTTGGTTCTGGCAGAACAGGAAGGATTGGACTTTTAATTCTAAAACAAAAATGTTGCAGATGGTGGGACCTTGTGGTATCTAGCCAGCTTTGGATTTCAAGCAAATATTTAGGGAAAAATTCTGATCGTGTAAGCCAAAGAGTAATCAGATGGTAAAGCACTTCCAGATGATGGAATTTCAGCATTTGTCTTCTGAGCACTCTGCAAAATCTCTGTCTCCCTGCTGCAATAAACTGCCAATATCTGGCAATCTATTTTGGATAAGGATGGCATTTAATTCCAGTTCCTTCAGTGGGAGCTAATTCCTTATTCAGATTAATGTATTTTAGTTCTTTTGCAACTGTCTAATAATAATTTCCAAAAAGAGTTTTTCAAAGCCCTGCCAGAGATTTGGAGTGAGAAAAAGTTGCAATGGACTTGAGAAGGAGCCTGGATTTTCTCTGTGGAATTATTCTGGTAGGTTTTTTCTCATGTCAGTGCAAACACAGATTATTCCCTAGGATTTTTGGAAAATCTTCATCTGACTTGAGCCTCTTCTGTTAAGATCTCTAGATTTAGCATATCCTCATACTTACAGAAATTTCATGGAACTTTTTGTTTTGGGTGATTTGAAATAAAAGTATAATGGCATTCATTCACCTCACCTAATTTTCACCATCTGAAAGGTTAATGCATAATATGAATATTATTTCTCTGGTCCCTAATGTCTTTGAATGGTGAGTTTCTCCTGTCCTAATGTAGATGTTTAGAAAAACTGAAATTAATTACTCCTGCAGATTCACCTTTCTATCCTCTGGTTGCACACTGGGCTCACTTTAGATTAGATGCTGAATAGGAAAGGGCTCATATTAGAGGAAAGAGATGTGTTGCTATCGTGACTCTCTGCATGATCATCCACAAATTGCTCCACCACAGACCCTCATTGGGAGAGTCCCAACTTGACTCTGAAGACCAGATCAGGTCCCACCCACTGCAGCAAAGGCCCTGATGTTGTGGTCAAAAAGAGGAGAAGAAATGGCCTGACCCCACAATTTTTTTCACAAACGTCACCAGCCATTTCCTAGACAATCGTTCTGCAATCATGCTCAAGTTGGACAAGAAATAGGATATGATCCAGCTGAATATTTCATAACTATCCTGTTCAACTAAGTTTTAGGACTGTCTGCTACCACAATTTTCCCCTGGCACAACCAAAATACAATTAAGAAATGACAAAATTCAACAGGGACAAAATGGAGCCAATTTGTGACATTAGGGGTATGAGGATTTTCAAATTTGAAGTGCTAGGGAACAATCAAACAATGCACAACATGGCAAAAAGACTTCTACAAATCATCCAAGTCCAAATCAAATCACCCATCAAAAATCCACAGTCAGCACAAAACTCCAGAAGAGGACTTGTTTCCTTCTAGAAAGGAACAAAACAAAAGGAACAAAGAGAAGCAAAATTCCATCAAGGCTTCCCTGACATTTTCACACATCCTCTGCAGCCTCCAAAGCACTGTTCAAGCTGTACACAGGGAGCTGTGTGTGTCCTGCTGAGCTTGATCTGCAAGAAGGTGAAGGAGGAAGGAGAACATCAAGTCCTGAAGTGTCCCTACTTGCAAAGCAGTGTCAGAGTCAGAGGTAAAAGTGTGTGCCTTTTCTCTGGGGGCTGCAAAACTCCAACTTCAACATCAACTTTGTCTCTGACCTTGGTCATGTCATTTAAGTGCTGCACCTTCACTTTGAGATTGGCAGAAATCAGCTAACATGAATCAGTTCCAAGGGAGAACCCTATGTTGCCCTTTAGGCACCAGAATACAAACAGAGCTCTTCAGAAAATTGTATTATTTTCTGCTCAGTTTTCTAACTGCTCTGGATCTGTCTGTGTAAATTCTGTGACTCAGCTGCTGCTGACATGTCCTTCTTGCTTAATATTATCTGTGAACTCCACTCCTGTGCAATTCAATTCCATTTCCTGATAATTAATAGAGATGTTAGATGAGACCAGACCCAACACAAATTCTCCAGATACCCTGCAAGATACCTTCCATAAACTTGTTACATTATCATTTATCATGATTCCTCATTTACAATCTTTCTGCCAATTTCCAACCCACATGACTAATTTCCCATCCAAGCCAATCTGAATTAATTTCTCTATTAGGGTTTCGTCATAATCCTGCACAGGCCATGGAATGGGTTAGACTGACCTTATAAACCTTTTATGTGTTTGACCTCTTGATGTTACATGGAAGAGTCTCATAAAACTCCAACAGCTCTGAATTTCTCAAAAAGCACCACAGCTCTCCTTTATGATGGGAAAAATCAATGTAAAGGAGAAGTCACAGCAGAATATGAATTCTTGAATGCATAGCCCTGCACCAACACCACCATCCAACACCCCAAACTGCTCCTTTACCAAACATCTGGAATGTTGTCCTTTGTGTTTGCTGTATCCTCATGGAAGAGGCTGTGGGAAAAGCCAATTCAAATTGTTTAGGCATGAACCTGAGTTTTTTGAGCTTCATCCTGGGTTATTCCCTATCCTGGTTGTCTTTTCTTTAGCTGCTCTAAAGGAAATGAAAACACATTCCATTCTGCCTGATTTTTCTCTGTTATTTCTACTATTTTAAAATGTAATCGGGTTTTCCACAACAGAAGTATCAGAATAACTCCTAAAGGAGCTTTGTTCAGATCTGTTAAGTAGTGACAAATGATCTGTTTTAACTTGCCTTTTGAGGTGAATGTTGTGATGAAAAAACCATGGATCATATGCAATTACAGCATTTGACATTTATATGAGACAAATTTCCCTTCAAGGATGTCCTCCTTCTCCCACTTCCAAAATCCAATAATTAAGGCAAAAAGATGGTAAAAGTTGTAAGGATACAGGCTTTATTATTTTAGGAGTATATATTAAAAAAAAAAGTCACCCTTTCCTTTAAAATTGAATTCTCAAAACCAAAAATGAAATGCTTTATGAGACCAGGGGAGCTCTTAAGCTTGTCAAGCTTGTGAAATTTATTTTAGGGTATATACCTAAAGCCTAATGCTTGTGCTAATTTTGAAGCCTGGGGATAGAAAAGAGTGGAGAGACATTTGTAAATCTTCAGAAATGTTCACATTTCTCTGTGGGTGTCCCAAATTTCTATGCCATTTACAATGACAAATCTGTTGTGCACCAACAGGGTGACCAGTGTTTTCTACATGCAGTTGGGAAATTAGTTATGGACAGGAAAATTTAAGGTTAGTTAACAAAGAAACACCACTGCAAGAATATTTATTACCACATATTACAGGCATTCCTGAAGAGAAGTGGTTTTGTCATCTGGATGCAAAAGTCTACATGGTGAAATCTCTTTTGAGGGATGTTTTGTGCTTATCTGTGAATAAAACCTCACTTAAAGAGTCAAGAACATGAACAAATCGAACTGTGAATTTTAGGGGAAAAATGAACATGAATATTTCCATGTTGCATCTACTCTGCGCTGAATTTATTAATGTATTTGTTTAATGTATTAAAATCTGCACTAAGAAATCATCCTGGAAAATGATTAGGAAAAAGATGATTTATATTGAAGTCACAGATTCTGCCAAAGAGATGGAATTGCATAATGAAATACTGCTAACAACATCTTTCTTCTTAATGAACCGCACAATTTTTTACAAACTAGATGGGCTTGGAAAACTGGAAGCCAGAATCACTTGTCCCATTAATACAGTGCCTTGGCCTTCAGTTTAAAACTGCATTAACAAGAGCCAGAGCACCCTCCTGGTGGGTAAATTCATGTGCAGGGGCACTGGGCTGTGTCCTCAGCCAGGGTGACTTTATTTTGCTGTGATTTTCCTTCCCTAAAGTTTGAATATAAGAAAAAAATTTCCTCTTAAAGTGACAAATTTTTTTTCCTCCTTTATTTTCTAATCTAAAGTATAATGTGAGTTTTGCAATAATTTTGAAAGACTACCTAGAATGACCCCTTTTAATACAAAAAACCAGGAACATTTTGTTAGGGGCATGTCAAAATGAAACTGTGGGAACCTGTCCTTATCAGATAGAAAACTGATAGATACTTCAGATAGAAAAAAGATGCAGCTGAAGATTTTTGGGCCATCCCAAAAAATGGGGTTATGCAAAATTTAGTCCAGGTAATTCAACATTTAGAACAGAAGCACCAAAACCCTCCATGGCCACTGCTGAATCATAGCACCCTTTAGGTGATGTTGACACGTGTGTAAAAATGCACCATGCATGTGGCAAGAGTAACACCTGCCCATCAGGCTGACAACACTCGTGTGACACTGGTGGAAACAATTACACAAAGTGTAAGAGAAGCTTTTCTTTCTTGTTTCAGTGCCAAACTTGGGCACTACAGCTCAGTGGCCCAGAACCAGCCCTGTAGGTGGTGTTTATCCTTACATGTTGTGAGAGATATATGTCAGGTGTTTGGGCCACCCTGTGGAAGTATTAACTGGGGTCTCCGAGGCGTCCCATCATTAGCACAAGAAAATAACTGGGGCAGGCTGGAGATGGATCTTTAATCCTCTTTGCTTACACTGCACTGCACTAGGAGTCTCAGTGGTGTCTGTTGCCTTCAAAGGTGTGGGGCAGGAAGGCAGGACTGCCCTTTACCTTCTAAGATGCCCTCAGCACAGACAAGCAGGCTTTAGGGTTTGAATAATTTTTAAAAAAGAATTGGTCTGCAAGACACCAAAATATTTGCCCTCATTCGTACTCAAGAAATGTTACACAGATGTAGTGCTCACTAATATTTTAGCTGTAGATCATTATCAGACCAAAACTTTCTGCAAATTAGCCAGCTAGTGACATGCCAGTCTCACAACTCATGCTCACCCAGCAGCTCCCTGTCTGTCATGCCAGTTTGCTGGCAAGAGTGGACTGGAGGAGGGAGTGTTTGATGGCAAAACATAAAACCAGGGAGAAAAGCTGATGTGGCCAGCTCACAGCTGTGAAGGCTGTCTGGTGTCTTGCAGAGCTGCTGCTGGTATGCAGGAATGTTGTTGTGTAGGAATTGCCCACCAATGTATGAATGGTGTTAAGGAGAAGAAAAAAGAACTTCAGCAAAATTTCATACCAGAGCTGCCACCAAAAAAATGATTGCCAGTTTGCCCTTGAGCTGATCCCACAGTAAATCTTTTTAGATGGAAATCTTCCTGCTGCCACCAGCTCACCCTTGCCAGTGTCATCAGAGATCCCCAGCACTTCACCTTAAGCTCCTGCTCTGAAATGTAAAAGTGAGGCCAATTCACACCCAGTGAGTCCAGGGCTAGGGCAGTGACACGTGCCACTGCATGGGATCATCTCTGCAATGCTCAGGAGCTTGGTCACTGCTCTCTCCCTTTGTTGGATGCTTCACAGCCTCACTTCCAAGAACTTCCTTTGCTGCCTATTCCCCACATGAGCACCTCACCCCTCGGCAGGTAGGAAAACAGAGAACAGGACAAATACAGTGAGAAAAAGAGGTATAAAAGACTTCATAGCTTGCTCCTTCAGCCTCTCGTTGTCTTCCCCTCTCCTTTCCATCACTCAGAGTATCTGCTTTCCTACATTGTTGAAGATTCTCATTTGTGTTTAAAGCTGTTTCACAGCTCAAGTCCCAGCCACGTCTCACTGTTTGCACTGTGAAGGGGCAGTGAATGTGGGGCCTGCATAAATTAAAAGCTTTCAATACAAATGCGAGATCACGGTTTCCCCAACTCAATTCACTTCTCTGGGAAAACCAGTAGGTGGGTTCTTTTGTAATAATCACTGCATAGAGGTTTATTATCTCAATGTCTGAAGACATTTAATATGGGTTTTGCTCTTAGATTACTGTTTTACAAACACCTATCTCAGCCTTACCTACATCATTTTTTGCCCACTAAGATATGCCTGTAAATGCGTACCCACATGGATGCTGATACTGTAAGAACTGCTTTTTGGCTGTATTTATCGGTCTAATTTCATCCTCTCACTTCTACCTTATATGAGGGTCTCCTCTCCTCTCCTCTCCTCTCCTCTCCTCTCCTCTCCTCTCCCTCTCTCTGGGAATATGCCATGCCTTCTGTACTAATGCGAATAAATTTTATTCTCCTGCCTTGCTGGGTGGTACCTGAATTTGTATTAATTCTTGTTACAGATACCAAGAATACCCATCTGTTGTAAAACTGAAGACAGAAGTTCAGAGCCCTCCAAGAGCTCACACAGCCAGTACAGTAGGGGGCTACAAAGACCTTCTGGGAAAACATAGAGATGACTGTTATAGGAAGACACCACATCAGTGTAGAAACATTGGCAAGCCTTAACAAAATAGTTAGTAAAGGGAATAAACATTTTTTTATGTCCACAGAGGACTGTCTTTTTAGAAAAATGGCAAAGTTCTGCAGGGCTTTCTCCCTTTGGCAAGCAGATGACATCCATTCTAGATCTCCAGGGATGAGCCATTATCACTAGCAGAAGGGGTTTATAATTGCATCTTGCTCTTCTCTCCTCCTAAACAACCTTCCAATTCCTTCTTTATTATTATTCACATCAAGGCCTGGCACTGCACAAAAGGCCATGTCCCCCTGCAAGTGCTGACAAAAATAAAAGTGGAATAGCTGGGAGGGAAAGGCAGGAAGCAGACAACCAAGGTCATCCAAAAGGTCAATGGTGAACACTTTCTTTGCAGTCTTCTACATGGCCAGAGGTCTCAGCTATTGGATGGGAAGGAATGAGCCCCACACCCAAGGAACTTGGTCTCTACACCCCTGGTCAGCTGAAGGTGGAATGTGCCTCAGAGATTGACAAGGAACTAAGTTCTGAACTGAAGAACAGCAATTGAAAAAGAACATCCAAACACTCGTTCTTGCTTTGCTTGGTCTCTGCTGCCTTTCTGCTGTTTGTTTACATTGGAGTGGCTTATCCTGGTACATGTTAACCCAGTTTCATGTTCCCGGGCTAGTGTAGTCTGGGCTCATAGTCTGGCTTTGCTTTATGGGAGAAGAGTGTTATCCTAATGCTTGGTCTATCAGAGCCAAGGCAGAGACCTTTCCTAATGTAGTAAGCAGAGGGAGGAGTGGAGAATTCCCCTAAAATGCAAGGAAACACTCATTTTCTTGCCTAAACTGAGCAGACAGGATGCCTGATCACATCCTCAAAAGCTGATATCTGCAGAGCCATCTCCCAGCAAAGGCCCAGCTCCACCAGCCCATCCAGGTGAGGAGGGTCAGGAATCCTCCCCAGTGCTGCTGGACAGTATGGAAACACAGTTGGAAGGGTAAAAGTGTCTTTTTTTCCCCAAATTAATTTCCCAATCTGTGAGCCAGAAGATGCTCCTAGGCTTCAAACATTTTCCACTTGCTTTCATGCTACTGAGCAGCTATTCTGAGCTCAGTCTGCCCCATCCTGTCTTCATCTGCAAGGCTGAGATGAAAACTATCTGCAGCCTCCAGTCTCCCTCTTCTGATCTTCTCCCTGCACATGTTTTATTATTTTGCTTTGACTTGGTAGCTTTTTCCAGCCACAGAACACTTCACAAAATCCTGAACCACATGCTTGGACTGGGACAGGTGGTATCACAAATGGGTGCAGAGCCTCAGTGCTTCTGAGGAAGCATCTGCTCGTTGGAGTTAGGGCAATCATACACTCTAAGTGGTTTTACTGGAGGGATAATCAGTTTGTGGATATTTTTGGTGCATAGATGCCTACTCTGATGGAGGTGGGCTCTGGTTGCATATCTTCTCTGTCCCATAGAGGTGTCCCCCTCAGGGACATATAAGGAGGGATTAATCTTAGAGCAGTCAGAAAGACTCCACAAATGCAAATGGAGTGAGACTCATTTAAAAGTACAGCTGTTAATGCGAGAAAAATTGAGAATCTGGCCAGCAGCAAAACTGCAATTAGAGATTTCAAGATGTTAAATGAATGCAAGTAATGCTTCAGCTTAAGCAAGAGCAGACTCAATATCCAGCTGATGTGTTTATCACAAATGTGGTAATAGAGATTTCTGGTTTTATTGGCTGCTATTTCGCCTAGTGTTCATAAATGACTGATACTTAATTAATTGAAGGCAATATTACAGGAACCAATCTGCTGACAAAGGTTTCTTTAAACCAGCAGTTTTCATATTTGTTTTGATCTCAGACAGGCAAGTTCTCAGTTATTATCTTTTCTCAGAAAAAGTAGCAAATAAACATGAAAAGCAACAAAGAAACAATAAAGATGAAATACCTGAAAAATGTTTTTATGCCTTTCTCTTCTTCCCTTCCATATAAAAACTGTGTTCAGAAATAACTTCCATTATTTTTGTTTGGAGGGGGTTTTTTTTGGCTTTTTCTGGAATCGGACAGCAAATTTTCTGTGGTTATAGGCGAATCAGGGTCAAAAAGCAATCTCTTCCCTCATATTTCATGGTAGACAAGAAGTAATCCTCAGGTAATCAATAATTCTGTTTATACCAACAAATAAACTGTGCCTCAGACCACATTCTGGCCCTGGAGGCAGGGGCACAATGTGCTCACTTCTAGGAACACCACACACTGTTATCAGCAGGATGAAGCGGATTTACCAAGCCAGAGTGGACTCTTTTCCATGCTGTCTCCGAAGTCATGCCCAGTCACTGTTCTGGAAGTCTCAACTGACAAAAACAAAGCTGATATTTGCCAAAACTTGAGATTTAACAGTTTGATGACTGATGCTGAGTGCTCAGTCTGTGCAAGTTAGGGCACAGTCCAGACTCCAAGCACAGGAGCATCGTTTTTATGTCCCAAACTGAGGAAAGCATGAGCAATGCTCTCCAGGAAGTGTCTGAAAAATCTTTATCGAGACTTCATATATCCAGCTTTGTTTTCCTGCTCTGCCACAGTCTATCTGCATGACCTTGGGCAAGTCACTCTCTGGCTGGGCTGCAGATTGCAGTGAGCAGGCTACTGTGTCCCCAAAGCAATGAGAGCTGGCATTTTCCTTCAGCCTGGTTCACCTGCACTTGCCTACAATGACCCCTAAGTAGCCAGAGTGGATTTTAAACCCATCTCAGGCATTTGAAACCACCCTGCAGTCTGTGCTCTGAATGTGAATGCTGTGTCTCTGCTCCTTGTGAGTGGAGAGACCAAGTTCCTGCCTTAGAGAGGGATAGGTAAAGTGGAAGTATTTAGGGCTGTAAGTTCTTCCAACACTACAGCAAGTAATGGTTAAACAATTGTCCTTCACATCCAGATTTCCTCAGGAAAAGCCGAGCAGTTTCATCAGGTTTTGCAGCCCGATAACAGCTGCTTCAAAACTGGAGCAGTTTGCCGAAACCTGCTTGAGTGGTTCCCAGAAAGTCCTGTGGGAAACCTGCCAAGAACTCACCCCCTGTCAGCCTTCAGCCAGCCTCACCTGAGAGGTTTGAACTGATTTGGCCTCCATCAGGAGATGAGAAGAGAGACAAAGTGAAAGCTTCTCACAAGGCTTGAGGGAAATAAAAAACTACAAGATGTTTTTGCAGCTCCCAGATGGAGGAGTGGAACAGCTCAACACTGTCATTGTGTCCCAGAGCAGCATAGTTTGACACTTGACCCATGTCAAGTAAACTAAACTGTGCTGTAAACTAAACACATATGGGGCACCTTCATGGTTTATGAAACCCAGTATTGTTTTTAGAAGAATTTTGTTTAATTTGAGGCCATTATTAAAAGAGCAAAACCTACCGGTATTAACCAAGCAACATGACCTTTGAGAAAGTGAGGCAACCTAGAAGATCCTACAGGGTCCTAATGGTGCAGTAAAGTTTAGCTGAGAAGAATCCCAAGGACATGGACCAGTGAATGCGATGAACACTGGCCCACGCTGAATAAGAGCAGGCAGATTTGGGTCTCTTGTTTGCAGTTCCATGAGGTTTAACCACAACTTTTGCTTAATATCACAGTTCAAGTGTGAAGAAATACAAAACCTCACAGATACAGCCACAGGGGTTCTGTGCCTTTGCTGAACATCCAGAAACTCATCTACCCAAATGGGTGCAGCATCTGAGATGTTTCTGTTTAAACACAATGAGACACCTCAAAACAAGAAATACAGGCCTGAGTTTCCACAGCCTTTGCTCAGAGGTGCAAATAGAGGGAGGTCAGTAAACAGACTGAGAGCCGGGATTAAACCAAGATCTTGCCCATGGTTTGAAGAAGTTCACAAGAGGTTGCCCACAACTTCCTAACCCTTGGTAGATGGGACAGCAAAGATGACAGACATAAACTTGTCAATTATTTTATACAAAACAGTAACTTAATCCCAGCAGCTGGAGCCAAAGAGACCAGAGAAGGTGAGTCTCTGCAGACACACCATTGTTGAAGAGCAGCCCAGGTTCAGGGCTGACCACAGATCCATAATAGAGTCCTTAATATATAAGAAGAAGGAAAATAGTGGCAAAGTGTGTTTCTCAGTAAAAGCAGGACCCACAGAAATGAGTTGTAATTGTTGGCTTTTATCTGAAGTGCAGTCACAGGCTTTAGTGGCTTTACCTTCTTTCACTGGCAAGAGGACAAAAAGCTCCCCACCCTGCTCTGTCCAGCTTTAAACTGAGTTACTTAAGGGAGTTTATTCCCTCACCCAGAAGATGAAACACAACAAGCCTTTGGGGGATTGAAGATGCTGGGATGGTGTTTGGCAGTGCTCAGAGTTAGACTTCTGTGTTTTAGGAAAACCTTTCTCTGTATGTGAATTATCTGGCAATCCAATATGTAGCTAATCCAGACCA
Organism: Melozone crissalis; assembly: GCF_028551555.1. Classification (NCBI taxonomy): domain Eukaryota; kingdom Metazoa; phylum Chordata; class Aves; order Passeriformes; family Passerellidae; genus Melozone; species Melozone crissalis. The sequence goes on from NW_026535805.1 coordinate 52,834,849, forward strand.
CATCATCTTTTCCTTTGCTTTTATCTTTAAAAAAAGGAGGAGCTGTAGGCAATCTTCTAATGAAAAAAAAAAACACACTGCATCCTAGTTTTGATAAGATCAGTTAGAGTTTGTCTAGAGAAGAAAATTAACCTGGATTTAGAGGATAGGATGGCTATTTCTGTATAAAGCTGCTTTATAACACTGTTAGTTTAGATTATCAGTGTTCTCCACTGAACTACCTTAATTTTAATTCTAAAAATAAGCAAAATGTAAAGGATTCACTTTAGTTCTGCAGTAATAGCATGAAGATAAAATTTGTTCAGGGATATTTAATCCAGAATAACTTGTTTTTCTGAGCACTCTTTGCACTCAGGACTTTCCAGCAGTAGGAAGGACACCTTTTCATTTCCACACACTCCACTCAGGCAGCCACAACTCTGTACAAAGCAATTACTGTAACATCTACAGCCACGGGACCAAATCCAAGCTGTTCCACCTGGCACTTTTATTGAAGGAAAAAGACAATCAAATAAAATCAATCTATGTCTCTGCTTCAGATTTCGGAACAGGCACTGACTTTATGGGATCTTTTTCTGGTAAATGTACAGTAAGAAACAAATTATAACTTCAGGATCTTAGTGCTGGTACTTGCAAGAGCATGTCCCTTAGCCCCAAGGAACTCTTTGAAAAAGGGGGAGAGGTAACCCCAGAGATCTCTGGTTTACAAGGAGGAGCATGTCTTCTCCCCTATGACCTGAGCCATGAGTAAATAGCATCCTAGGGAGTTTGTTACACTCTGTTAAATAAATCCTGCCTCTGGTGCAATGCCCAGGGGAGCATGCAGATGTACTGTAATCCACAAAAACTTCTTTGATGTGCTACCTGCAAACTTTGTACCTTATTTACTCACAGCAGGTTAGTCCTGGTGAGCGGAATTGCTCCAGATGGGAGGGAAAACAGATGGGCGCTTGTGTGCCAGGGAAATAGTCCTGAGATAATTTGTGCCAAATTGCTTATTCTTTTAATTAGGAGGACTGAAACTTCTTTCACCTTTCACCTTGTTTCAACTTTGCTGGAAGCCTCTAGCTGGTGGGATCCATCCCAAAACTCCAGCGCATCCATCAGCGACAGAGTTAACAATTTTTACACTGAGAAAGGAAAAAAAAAAAAAATCCCACATCCCTTCACCTTCTTTGAATGCAGGTAAAGAAAGCAGGACACCTGAAATTGCTTTGGCCCAAACCTCCTGCTGCTCTTACAGGGCTGGCAGGGGCAGGGAGAGACAGGACCTCACTGTGCCTTTGAGGAAAGCTTTTCCTGGCCACATTAAAGACAAATTATCCCACCACAGCAGTGAGGCTGGAAAAGGTGATAGTGCAAACCAGCTCTCCACCCCCCACCGACCTCCTGTCCCTTTCCCCCCATGAATGGAACCTTCAACGCATTGCAAGGTCTGCAGGTGCTCAGGCTCTTCTCCGCTCCCTTCTTCTCCTGCTCCGGCAGCAGCGTCCAGTTCCCCACCCTCCCTCCTCGCCCAGAGCAAAGCAAGGCACCAGATTCAGCTGCTTCACGAGGAAAGCCCAGATCACACACATTTCCACAGAGAGAGAGAGATATGATTATATTTCTCTTTGCTGCTTAGGACAAGAAATGAAGTGCTGCCTCTTTAATTGGCAAAAGCATGCAGTAAGAGCATACCTTTAATTTAGTGTTGGGATAGCTCACTTGCACCCTGGCTGTTGTCTTATTGGAGAGGGCAGCCTGCCTCAGATCCTCTAGCACTGAAATAATATCATCCAGCACGCATTTCTTATCCTGATTTCTCAACACACACAGATGGGAAAAAGTATAATTATAGCCTTTGTAGTTCACCTTCATTTCCAGCACGGCTCGGTGGATCTGCAGGATCACATCAGCCTGATGCAAAATATTGCCTCCGGGTTTGGAGAGGAGAATCACCCTGCCATACCTCCCCGGGGTGTGCAAGTCCGAATACAGCTGGCTTTTGGATTGATCGAGGGAGAAAAGGCTGCTGGCTAAGCTCCTCTCGATCTTGGCCAGGCTGTGGCTGGGGGCTACCAGGCTCTCCAGGTCAGTGTCAGGCTGGAAGCGGTTGAGCAGGCTGAAGCCGAAGATGATGGTCAGGACTGCGGGCACAGTGAGGAAAAACACCGGATGCCTGCTCACGAATAAGCCCAGCTTGTAGAAAAACGACTGGAGCCCTCTGTGTATCACCTGCCGCAGCATCCTCCACCAGATCCAGCCTGCAGATGCTCCTGGCCGTCTTAGAAAGCACATGTGACATGTGTAGCTCCTTACCCCTTCCTGCCAGTTTCCCTTTCTCTCTCCCTCTCTCTCTACTACTCCTTTAAAAGACTGCAGCAAGTTGCAGCAAGACAGCCAAATATTGATCAATGGGGTGTGTGTGTGCGTGCGGGTGTGTGTGTGTGTGCCGGAGATGGAAGGGACCGGGCAGGGGAGGGAGGGAAGGGGGGGTGGGGGTTCCTTGCCTTTTTTTCCCTCTTTCTCTCCTTTTTTTTCCCCCCGCTCTCCTCCCTCCCCCAAGCCAGGCAGCATCGCCGCCCCCCTTCCCCTTCCTCCCTCCCTCCCTCCCGCCCGGTGCCCCCCTTTCTCCGGCGAGGCTCGGGCGCTGCACCGGGAGCGCTGCCGGCTCCGCAGTGCCCGCTCCGCTCCGCGCCCCGCGCAGCCCCGCTCCGCGCCCGGCCCCGCTGCTCCGGGAGCTGCGGGCAGCGCTGCCGCTCCCCCTCCGCCCCTTCACACACACACACACACACACACACACACACACACGCACACACAGAATTCGCCGGGGCCGGAGGATGATGCTGCATTTTAACGTCCCCCGACCCCTCCGTGCCCCTCCCTCGCTCCCCCTCCCCATCCCCGCCGGTTGCTGGAGGAGGGAGAGCTCGGCCCGGAGACTTGGCGATCCGCTTCCGCAGCAGCAGAAGCAGCAGCAGCAGCCGCCGCGATCCACTCTCGTCCCGCGGTCCCGCGGCTGCAGCATCCCCGCGCCGCACTCCTCACTCCATCCCCCGGTCCCGCGGCTGCTGCATCTCCCGGCCGCGCTCCGCTCTCATCCCGCTATCCCACCGCATCCCCCAGCCGTGCTCCGCTCTCATCCCGCTATCCCACCGCATCCCCCCGCACTCGGCTCTGCCCCATCCGTGCTGTGGCTCGCGGGGGTACACACGGTACACACTGCTCCAGGCAAAGCTCCCAGCCCAAATTTCCCCTTTTCCCCATTTGCTGCCCGGGGTCGCCCAGATGGAGCTGCCCCATGCTCCTGAGAGGAACAGGGAGATCCCAGGAAATGCTGGACACAAGGGGAGAAAGGGGAGAGGAGCTGCTCCTTTCTGCTGCCCCACATCCTGGCACATCTCCCTTGGCCAGCTGCTCTCTCAGCAGTGACCCAAGACAGGTAGGACACAGCTCCTGACACCCTCCAGCTGAAAAAAGAGGTTTTCCAAGCAAAGACACCAGCAGACCATTACATAAGAGGAGGAGAATTCTGCAGCTCCTTCGGACCAAAGGAGAGCAGCAGAGAAATGCATTTGCAGCAGGCGAGCTGCCCGCCAACTCTCCAAACAGAAAGCTCTGCTCCTCTGGAAGCCTAAGCCAGGACTGGCTGGGACAGCAGGTCCAGCCCCAGCAGAGCTGACAGCCCCTTGCAGGAAAGGCAGGAGGAAAGGCAGGCTGGCTTTGCAGGAGCTTTGTACTTAACTTGTAATTCTAAATCACAGAAGCGTAATTAAAAAGCAAAACACAAAACCCGCAGCTCTCTGCTTGGTGTCTCCCCTTCCCCCAAATTTCTGTTACCTTTTAGTGAGTTTTGTCAAGCAGAAACTATTTATCTTGGGATGGGACCAAGGACACCTCAAAGTCTGAGAGAACAAGGCTTTTCCATAATAAACCCCTACAGAAACAAGAGGGTGAGTGGAAACTGGGGAGCTCAAAAATTATCAGTTAGCAGCCTCTGTCTCATTCAGTACTAGACAAAAAGCAGGCTGCACTCAGTTTGAAGTACTTATCAGTGTTTTGGAGAAGAAACAGCATATTCAGCAATCCCTTTTGTGCTTCTACACCCCTTCTACACATGCTTCTATTGCTACTCGCAGTTGGACTTGATGACCTTTGAGGTCTTTTCCAACTTAATCATGCTATGGCTCTATGGTTCTGTGTGGATGAACAGGACTGGTGCAGAAGGAGCCAAACTGAGATGGCTTTGGAGGGCCTGTGTTAGGTTGCAGAGGCAGTGATTCAGTTTGGGACCCAGAAGCCTTTCAGAAGTGTGGAAACAACTGCATTGGTAAAGCTGGCTTAATGTTTAGGTGTTTGATAGGGTGCTGCAAGCACATCATGGCTTTCAAATTCAGGCTGTTTTTATTTAGTGGCCTAGATATAGTTGATCTGCAAATATGGATTGGAGTTCTTACAGGCAACAAGGAGAGGTCTAAGGCAGGAAGTTCTGCAGAAAAGACCTGTCAGTCATCTATCTGCACATCTTAAGGTACTACCTTCCTCCATAACCCCAGGAAATGCTAAGCTCCATTGGTACATATTACAGCTCTTTGTCTATTTTATGATATACTTATGCCAGTGGTTGAGTGCTCCCAGAGAATAAAGTCTAAATGCAAAGGCTTTACTGAGCCTTTGTACTTAAACACAGAAGGGAGACCTTGAGTGGGAATCCAGAGCCTGATTCCTAATTTTTGCCCGTGAGGCCTGTAAGAGCCCTTGACAAAGCACTGTGACCCTGTCTAAGGTGTGGGTGGCAGAGATACCCAGGTGCTGTGGGCCTGGAGCCTTTGGATCCTTGGCACTTATTGCTCCTGTGACTGAGATAGCGTTGGGAGCTGGTCTGGCAGGGAGAAACCTGGAATCACTTCTCTTGGTTGCTGTGGCCTTGTCCAGTGGTTCTTCACAGAGCTGAGGAGCTCAGGAGCTTGGCCAGATCATAAAATGACAGAATGGTTTGGGTTCTAAAGGACCTTAAAAAACATTCAGTTCCAGCCCCTTGCCATGGGCAGGGACACCTTCCTCTAGACCAGGTTGCTCAAAGTCCCATCCAACCTAGCCTTGAACTTTCAGGGATGGTGATCCACAGTGTCTCTGAACAACTTGATCCAGTGACTCATCACCCCACAGTAAAGAATTCCTTCCTAATATCTTATCTAAAGCTGCACCTTTTTAAGCTTAAAGCCATTCCCATTGACCTGTTAGGTTGCAGAGTGTAGTTGAGATGATTAATGAATCAGGCAGTGACCACAGGAACAGTTCAGGAACACAGCACAACTTGACTGGAGCACTCTGGGACAGGCATGTCCCTCTAGTGCCTGAATAAGATATGGCAAAGGATGATTTTTTACTGCAGCTTCTCGAAGTCTTGGACCACATCAGGACAAGAATGGCCAGGGTGCTGCAGTGGAGCATTCCAGCATGGCATGGCTGAAACACAGAGCAAAGAGGGGGCAAAGAAAGCTGTGCAGTGACAGGTGGGACTGTGCTGCTTCCTTCCTGAGCAGCAAGGTAAAGAATAAAGGGCACTGCCAGCTGGTCCTGCCTGTCCCTGGGAGTACACAGTAACAATGTGTAATCCAACATTAGTGCCAGTAAAACTGGATTAATTTTTAGATACTTGAATGGATGCTGCAAGCACATTGTGCCTTTCAAATTCAGGCTGATTTTAAGCCCAGATACTGCTGATCTGAAGGTGCCTGCAAGTGTTACCCCGCAGGTAACATGGATGATAAAGTGAGCAGTGCATTATATTGGTCATCCCAAATGGCAAAATCCATGGAGGATCTAAAAAGTCAGCTTGAAGTACGTCTCAGAAACAAGCAGGGCATCAGCACCTTTTCTGAGAACAGTGCTGGGATATGCTGATATTTATATCCTCCCTGGTGTCATCCAATGAATCCTCTTTAAAGTGGAATAACAGACATGTCAGGGATGTTAGCTGGGGGAGCTGAGTGATGGTTCACAGAGACTGGAGCTCAGAGAAATGGCAAACCACAGAGAGAAACTAAAAACACTCCAAAATATTTGAGGCTATTCAGCTTGGAAAAAGTGCGCGTCTGTCTGAGGAAAATTATTGAAGTTGCCTATTCCCAGAGAGGAGACAACTTTAGGAACAAATGTTTCAGCACAAAGAAAATAATGGGATTACAGCACAAGGCAAAGTAGACATGGTTTTGGAAAAAGCTTTGGAAAAGAGCAGAAAGTCAAAGCAAACCAAATTTACTTGCAGGGTAACCTAAAGCAAGGAGGACTGGAACAGTCCCTCTGATTCTCTGATGGGGCTGCACTGGTGGACTGTGTTCAGATCAAAGAGCTACTGAGACACAAGAGTTTAAATAAGAATTATGAACAGGCTTGAGGGGTTGGCATAAGTGCACTGATTAGGTACTGCAAAAAGGTATATTGGGTGCCCAGGAGCCAAATTGCCATATGCAGATTCAAAAACGAGTAAAGGCACAAAGATCTTATTGACATAGTGATTTTAAGTTGTTGTGGTTTAATAGCTGGGTGGATATAGTAAAAATTAATGGTATAAAAAGACATTAAATAGTGAAAAAATAATGCAGAGGGATAATTCAGAATAGCAACAGAGGCTGTGAATATTAGACAAGTAAAACAAACCTCAGACCAAATAGTTCATGTTCATGCACTTTTATGATTTTCTCCCTCAAACTGGGAAAGAAAAACTCTTATGTGTTATAGAGTTTAGTTTTAGAAATATGGATTATAAGAAAAAATCTGTTAGGAATCCTTGTTTCAGTTCTGAACTTCATTGAACAGCAGGGCCAGCACTGCTCAGGGAGAGAAGGGATGGGAAGGGGGAGACAGAGGAGGTTTGTTTATCCTACTGGGGGGTGAGAGCAGGGGAGAAAGGAGAAAGAACAGGGGTGACCCTTCAGGGAAAATAATCCAAAGCAAAACCTGTGGTTGAATTGGCTCTTTTGTTTCTGTGCTATGTAGTTGTCTTGAAAATAGCTGAGAAAACCCTTCCAGCTGAAGAAAGGGAGAGAATGAAACACTGAGGTGCCTTTCAGGGAGAACATCAGGCCCTGCAGGAGCAGAAACCTGCACCCATTGGCCCTGGAGATGTTATACAGAAACACAGACACTGCTGAAAAGTCTGAACAGCCAGGCTGTCAGAAGAGGCACAGGAGGCTGCAGTGGTAATAGGTAAGAGCAAAAGCTAAAGAGCCTTTGAATCTCTGGTATGGGAGGAAACAAGTATTGGATTATGTATTGATATATTTTCAAGTATTTAGATTTATTGTGGAAGTTTTATTCCTGCAGTTGGGTTTTATTTCCTTAAGGAGCTGCAGAGTGATTGGGGAAGTTGCTGAAATACAGCTCACATAAGTAAAGAATGCCAAGACAGGGTTTCAAAGAGTTAATATTTATTGAATAAATGTGGCCAATTCTTTCACATATGAAATGCAGATATTGAAAAATATTGTGTGTAAACACGGTGCTTTATTCTACATTGAGAGGATTGTTTTGTCCCTCCTACAAATTTAGTTTTGAAATGAAAAACTTGGCAATCCAGCTTTTGGGAGCATGCTTTGAGTAATTTCCCCCTCCTGATTAATTCTGAAAATCTTATTAAATTTGAGGGTTTTAATGACAAATTAGAAGATCTCTTGAACATTTATTAGAAAGATGTAGACAGATTTTTCTTCTGTTTAGATTTTTTTAGTTGCAAATCCATCCTTGCCATTTTCTAAGCTTTTACAGCTAATTCACCCTGCAACCTGATAGAAGCTCCCAGTGTTAGAAAAGAACTGCAAGATCTGTAACAAGTAAAAGCATCATAAAATGCATAATGTTAATGTTATGATATTTCTTGAGAGGACTGAAAAATTAAAATGCTGCAGGAACACAGCTTGTGAAGATAGCTGGGAGCAGCAGGCAGTTAAGTAATATGTTCTGTGTGGGTGGGAGGTTAAGTTGTGGCTTTGTTTTCTTTTGTTAGAGAGAAAATATTGATTCATCTGGAGAAAATGGAAATAACTGAGGAAGCTCCCTCATAGGAGTGAAAAAAATCAAATGAATGCATTCCCACGTGTGCTCTTTATCACTTCTGCAACAATTAAACCCCATCTTTTCAGCTCTTGCTGCTGTGCTTCCTACTATCATAAAAGGCAAACAATGAATATTCATTTCTTCTGTCACCGTATGACTTGATTCTCATGTCTCTGCCTATTTGGAAAAGTACTCTGAAGACAAAGGTGTCTGCTACAACCCATCCCTAGATGGAGATCTGCGGCACTGTCAATTACTCCTGCTCCCCACGTCCTCTGTGAGGGCTTTACACAGACACCAAACCTGTGCTGTGAGCTGTCAAATGGGCTGGGAAAAGTACTGCAATGTATTTTTAATGTTCCAGCTCCAGAGGAAGGTGGAAATCCTCTCCTAAGCACAGGAATCCCAGTAAGAAAATAGATGGATTTAATCCTTGGTCTGACAACATCTTGGATGCTTGCCTTGTGCTATTTCACCTCCTTATGGAAGATGGAGGGCAGTGTTGTCCTTAGCCCAGATCAGAGGGTGATGCCCTGATCACAGCAGTGTTATTTTCTGTTTACAATGGTGGGTTCAGGATTGAAAGGCAATACCATAGATCTTGTAGAAGAGACCACCTTCACAAAACATCCTCCTAAGAGGCTTCTTGCTAATTCTGTCCCCCTCAGTCTGCTGTTTTGGAGGTGGCCTGAGGGGGCCTGAGGGGGCCTTAGCTGTGAATCCTGTGAGGACAGAGATGAGTGGGTTGAGAGAAACTGATGGGGAGGGGCAAAGAGCAGCCAGATCCAGGACTTTACTCCTTTAGACTGACATGAAGAGATATACAATAACTCCTTGTTGTCACAGACATCTTTTATGAAAAATCCTTTCCTTAGGATTTTTCCTCCTGAGAAGCTGAGAGGCCCCAGGAATAAAATGTAAACAATGGTTATCTGCTGCCATGGAATGCAACAGGTGGATCTGTGATTGGCCCATGTTGGTTGTTTCTAATTAATGGCCAATCACAGTGAGCTGGCTCAGACAGAGAGTCCGAGCAACAAGCCTTTGTTATCATTCTTTCTTTTTCTATTCTTAGCTAGCCTTGTGATGAAATCCTTTCTTCTATTCTTTTAGTATAGTTTTAATATTATATATATGATAAAATAACAGGTCAAGCCTTCTGAAACATGGAGGTCAGATCCTCATCTCTTCCCTCATCCTAAGACCCCTGTGAACATGGTCACACCTTGTTGGCTATTAGACATCATGAGGGCATGGTGGTTTCAATAAGAGGTAAAAAAAATTATGAAAACTAATTTATTACCTAGGAAAGGAGGCTGAAGTTAAAGTACTTTATCACTCCTAAAAGTTGCATTGCTTTAAGATATTTATAACAGAGAGCCAGAGAAATTGTTTCATGAACAGCAAACCTACATGGTCATGAGTCCATGCAAAATGTATCAGCACAGTTTCTTTCTTTCTGTCTTTTACAGAGTAATGCAACATTTGGAAAAAGTCCGGATCAACAAACTCATACCAAAACAAAAAATGCAAAACCACACCAAAACTAGCAAAAACAAACAAATAAACAATCTGAAAGCAACAACAACAACAACAACCAAAACCCCAGGAAAACGAACAGGAAAAAAAATCAAAAAACCAGACCAAACCCAGCATGACTGTGGTTGCAGGAGCATGAAGCATTTGAAAGCTGCCTGCAGGGAATGTGGCCTTTTTCCTGCTTTTGCCACGTTGTTCCTATGGAGTGGTACTGAAAAGGCTCTGATCCATTAGGGCACTAAATGTTCTGTCAGCTTTGGACCTCAGGACACATTTTTGTGAACCACTGAATGTTCCCAGTCACAGTTCTGATGGGTGTCGAGCTGTGGGCACAACTGCCCTGGTAAACCAAGCAGTGCCAGGGTCCAGTTTCTGACTCTGGGTCCAGCTGGCACAGCCTGTCAGTGTCTATAGCCATGAAATATCCCTGTCTCTGGAATAGGGTAGCTGCATCCAAACCAACCACTTGGAGTGGTCCCTGGCTGGTGCTGGATCCTGAGCCACTCTCAGGAATGCATTGGGAAGGTGTTGGTTGTTTCAGGCCGGAATAATTCCAGGCACCATTCTAAAACTGAAGAACATACATGATTTCATTCCAGTGCTTGGGAGTGTTCCCTGGCAGTGTTTAATCTACTGACAGAGGTAATTATAGGATGGGATTTGCCTAATCAAATGTAGATGCCAACATCTGGGACAGTAGTCTGGGTCTGCCCCAAACAATGTGCAGTCAGTGACAAGAAGCACTTGGCCATAATTTGTCTCATCATATGAGACCTACTTGTCACTAAGTGAATGTCTAACCACAGTCACGAGGATTGCTTCATAAAAGCTGCATGAGATTACACCAGTATAGACAAGACAGTCATAATATTCCAAAAGCAGGTATTGAGGACAATGCTAGGAGCAAAATGGAGCAAAAATCTGTGACAAAATAGTGATTCAGTCTGGAACTCATAAACAATCCCTGAACGACCTTTTCCCATATTTTATTAAACTTCTATCCTCTTATGCTTCCTCAGCTTGTATCTTCTGAGGCTTTCACAGATGTGACTAAGCCTGTGTATATCTGAATGTATGGGGACCTGATTCTGTTTGCAGGTCCCTTGGCAGCAATGTAACAGCAATAGTAACAATTTGCATTTATACACTTCCTTCCATCTGATAGCCTCAAAGTGCTTTACAAATACTGATTGGTTATATTTCATATTATTCCTGTGGGATGGCTATAAAATAGAAAAATAGAAGAGCGGATTATGAATGACTGGAGCTAAGACATAGGCAAAGAGAAAAGAAAAACAGAGTGTTAGAAAAATGAAAGACTGCTATTTCTTCATAAAACCAGGAACTCGGTGATTTTGTCTCCACTTACACCAGCTTGAAATTCAATTTTCATGCCCTAAATTCCTGGCAAAGCAAGAATTTAATTCAGGTCATATTTTGTCCTTAATGAAAACTCTGGATGCTCTTAACTCTTGACACAGCACATGCACTACAGAGAGTAAAGGTGATTCCCATGCATAGTATCAGGTTTTTGTTGCACTGGACTAATATAATGAATTTAAAAGCAAGAAAGGCTGAGTGAATGATACAGATTTCCCTATCAGTTGGGACTGTAAATTTATATAGGCCAACTGATCCAAGGGGATGTGATCCAGTTTATCTGACTCAGTGTCAAGCTCCTCCCAAAAGAAGAGCTGAAATTCCCAACAGGGTCAGTGGAGATAGACAGGGTGCTCTGCAGGCCTCCAAAGAGAAATCTTGCCTGCCGAAATTCAATCACCTAAATTGGTGGATTGTTACAAGGGTTTCAAGTCACCTGTCATCACTTCTTGCCTGGGAACCTGGGTACTTACTGTAGGACTGTTCTGATGGGAGCCAAAAATACAGCTGTTGGTTAGAGGGACAACCCAGGAAAACTGGATCCATCCTAAGGAAAAGATATGTAAGAACAATCAGAGAATCATTAAGACTGAAAAAACCACTAAGATCATTGAGTCCAACCAATGGCAATTGCAACCAGCCTTCCAGAAATACAGGACAGACCAGACCAAGCAAGAGCCTGTGCAGAACCCTACTAAGAGCATCTTCTCTCCATCAGTTTCGCATCTTGACAAATCCTCTTGCAGGTTTCTGCATTACCTTCTTAATCTCCTTGCTATGATTTCCCTTATAAATATGATGTGGAGCCAATTTTTTAATCTAAATGTTATGCAGCAAAAAGTCAAACATCAGACTGAACTCTAAATAGATTATAGCTTTGTTATTACCTTAATTAGCTACCCTTGGAAAGTCATCAAAAATTTAAATAGCATTTGTTTTATGAGATGTTTTCTGTAAAATATTGGTGACTAGTATTAATTAATTACATTCCCTCTTACTTATTTAGACTTCATTAATTTTGCCTTCCCCCCCTCCCGCCCCCCATCAGTTCAGTTATTGATGCTGCTGTGGCTTTCCCAGGAGATATCATTTGTTGTTTATTATTGACATATATTATTGACAAGGCTTCCCACCCTTTGGAACATCCCATGGATTCTGGTGTTTTTGGAAAACATTCCTCTAGAAACTCTTGGGCACTCAAGATACTTTGGCTTGTATGTAAATTTTCCTGTGTTTTACAAAGCATCTCTTTTTTGTGATTACGTTCAGTAACTGTGTCAGAGGTGTATTTTCAGACAGCTTTGATGGGAGGAATGGGAGGAATACAGAGGAAAGGAGAGAGGTAGCAACTGCAGAATAAAAAAGCCCCAGTCCCAAATGAACCTGTTAATCTTGAAATGTCAGAATTAGTACAGAACAGGGAGATCAACAGGCAGTTCTGACCTGACACAAACCTCATTTATTCCTTGAAAGTTTGACACTGTCACTACAGCCTCCCCCATAACACAAATGCATCCCCCTCTATTTTCCCCCCTCCTTCTCCATTTGCATTTAGTGGTTCCCTAAAATGGTCTTCTTTAAGCAATTTCCTCTGCCTTTGATGGATCCTAACCCCCACCAAAGACCTGAGGTGTGTGATGGTTTAGTTCATTCCACCAGGGAATGAACACTGTGGTACATCACATTAATTAACATTTTTTTTAGACTGGATCCTCTTGACTCTTCATCAGGATATTATAAATATTTGATAACATTTTTGCTTCTATTTTCAACGAGAGGTTGAGGTGTGATCAAATCACATGGCTGAAAAAGTGATGCCAGAAGCAGAGGAATGCAAATTAAAGCAGAACAAAAGTAGAAGAGCTTCTGAGAACACTTTGATGAATTTAAATTGGATTCCCAGATAACAAATCAAAAATATCTTGGAATTTTTTTCTGATGTCTGTGAACTCCAAGATGTCAGGTAGGTCCCATAAGATAGGATAAAGCAAATAAAATAGAGGTTTTTAAAAAGAAAAAGAAGGAATAGTAAGCCAAAGGCCACTGGCCAGTCAACCAAAGGTAATGAAACAATAACTATCTGAAAGCTCACAGAAGGAAATGAGCATAAATGTCGTTTTGTAAAGAAAAAAGTGTCAGTTGCTTCTGCAGCAGGCTTCAGTATAGCTAAAAGCAGTTGCTAACTATTAGGCTGTAGGGTGTCTGCTAATATTGTCTAAAGCCATTTTATTACAAATAACAAACTGGAGAAAGATGGTCATGCTAATTCTAAAGTAAAATGGATGGAAAACTGGTTAGAAAATGACTGTCTGAAAGTAATTATCATGCACATGTTCATTTTCCAAATGGATGTACCGTGGCAGATTAGTCAAGACTCTTTCTTTGGTCTAGTATCACCAAGTAGTTTGAATTATGATTATGATCAAATAGGGAGAATGAGTTTTCACTTCATCACAACCTAAGCACAGTTCAAAAAAACCCAGGGTATTTTCCAAAACAGTCCAACATCATATGGAATGCGTCTCCAAGTCATGTCACTTAATCCTGCTGCTTACACCTTAAGGCCTGATTTGGTTTAACATCAGTGCTGCTGGAAGTTATAAAGAGATGAACCAGAAACAGACTTGATTTGGGCAAGTGTGGTCCAGAGTTGAAATTTTAATTCTGAGTGACTAGCTCAAGGATAAGTTGCTGTTTGAAAGATCCTGCCTCAGCGCTGTGTTATAGTGTACTCTAAACTTTGATTTCTATTTTTGTACTGAAAAGGTCACCTCTGCTTCATTTGCTGAAGCACCATTTCCATTGCTTCTTCATGAGAAGCCATAAGGAGACAAGATAAGTCAGGGCTGGTATAACAGGACTGTCATCTTCTACTCCCATCCCAAAGGGGGCATAAACCATCACAGGCTCTGCACTTTCCCTGAGCTGTAGAGAACTCTGTCATTGCAGTCCTCTATCCCCCTTGCAAAATCATATCTGCATGACAGCAAGTTTCAGGAATCAATGCCTACTTCCCTCATGCCATTTATCCACCAAACAGCCTCAAAATACATCAGAGAGACTTCACAACAAGCAGGTTCTGTCATGAGATGTCATACCTCAACAAGACATGAATTGATGCCTCAGTAAATAATTTTCCTCTGATGTTCTTTGCTGAGTTTAATTATTGGACTTGACTTCAATATTCTTTTATCATCACCATGAAAACAATTGTCTGAGCAACTTGTTGCAGCAGAAACCTCATGATTTGCTGTCAATGGCCTTTAATGAAATTGCAATAAAAGATAAACAAAACTTTTCAAAAGCAAATTTACTTCTGTTCAAATATTTCTGTTTCTGTCTCCCACAAGTTAAGTTGCCCTGCTGAATTGGTTATGAAACCCATGAAGAACCTCTTTTATCTTTGCTGAGCTGATTTCAGTGACACACTCTCCCATGGGGAGGGATTATGAAGTAGAATTTCAGAAAGCTAATTGCACAGAGCTCTGCTATAAGTCAACCTGATTGCCCTGTCTTTTTTGTGAATGGCTCTGTCTTGCCAAGAGGAGATGAATTAATTTGTCTTTGAGGAATGCCATGCCAAGATCATGAAGCACTTCGCCTATTAGGACCAAGTTATTGAATATGATGTGATACTCTGAGAATCACAGAATCATCACAGAACCATGAAAGGTTTAGGTTGGAAGTGACCTTAAAGATCATCCAGTTACACCTTCCTGCCATGGGCAGGGACACCTTCCACTACCCCAGGTGGCTTCAAGACCTTCAAGCCCTGTTCAGCCTGGCCTTGAATACCCCAGGGATGAGGCATCCCCAGCTTCCCTGGGCAACTTGTGCAGTGTCTCACCACCAATATGACACTCCTTCCCCTTCCCATGAGACTTGTCCCTAATCCAAAACCCTCTCCCCTCTGCAAACTTTTCAGTTCTTCATGCTTTACCCATTTTCTATCTTGGGACAGCCCTGGTCCCTCTGAGGATATTCCTTGCAGAAGGTGTATGCAAAGGCAAAGAACAAAGGGCACACAATGGTATTTTTCAAATTTATGGAAAGCAGATACAAAGGAAGAAAGAATTAGTGTGTTTTGCATGACCTTGGTGGCTGGGATAACAGGAAACTTCTTTAGCAGGTTGTTGCACTAAGACCTTCTAACACAGAACAGGCAAGTGCTGGCACCAACCACGTGGAGAAGGGGCCCAACCTCTGTCTTCAGAAGGTTTTAGGAACCTGCTATGACTTTCCTAATATTCCTTGTCTTGAACTGTGGATGCAAAACTCATCAACTTTCAGCAGATCATACTTCTCCAACCTTACCCTCCTCAGAGATGAAAAAAAGGGAAAACATGGATGGTGAGGGTTTCTTCCCTAAAGCACAAAGAGAAGGGAGTAAATACTTTTAACATATCTAGCTATCCTTATGTTCACCTTCAGTGGTTGGCAGAATCTGGGACATACTTTTGCAAATATTGGATATTTTTTTATCTGTATGCATTTAAATAAAAAAAAAATATACAGCATAACACAGAATATCCTTATTTGGGTTCTCTGGGGTTTTTTGTGTCTGTTTTGCTGAAAAAAGTGTGAATGATAAATTTCTTATTTTCTAAAGATGTAATTGACTTCCTCTCTCTCTACACAATAGGTGCCAAATGACTTACACATGGATCCAGGAATTTAATTAAAGTACAGAAACCAACGGTTTTAAAAATCATTTTTATTAGTTAAATAAAATTATCTTATATGTCCTAGATGCATAAGCAGGGTTGGAGAGCTTTTAATGACATGATTTGCATCTGTGATGAAGCTAAACTTCAATATATACAAATAAATTGAACAGATAATTTTAGAACTCCATAAGATTTTATCACAGCATCACCATAGCAAATGTCATCCTTCCAGACAAAAATAAAGAATTTCCCACCTTTTTGATTCCAAAATTCCAACTTCCTGCTACTTGCTCAGTGCTTTTCACAGTTTAAATGATTTCACATTTTTGTAACTTTGGTAAGAACCCTAAACTTCTTGAAATTAGTCTTGAAATTAGTTTAAATTATTTATATAAATGGAAGTAATATCTCAGTCCCAACTTATTTTAAGTAGATTAACAGAGGTGTCAGAATTTAAAATGAAATATTAAGGACTGTTAATATTGAAATAAAAACATAATTGAAAATCCCATCATTTCATCTGATGTAATTAACTTTCATAATTTTATCAACTATTCATTTTTCCTCTGATTTCAGTTTGCAGAGCGTATTTTGTATTGCAATACTGAAATAATATGCAATAGGAAGTCATGAAATTCATTTATGGGATGGGCTACATCTCACATAACTTTGGCTGTTAAAATATGTGCCTAGTCTTATCAGTTTAGGTAGGTTCCTTAATAATCATCAAAAAGACATCTTCACCTGAGTGTTCATCTTAGACTTTTAACACTTTTTATATGGGGATGAAGCAGCCTTTGGATGTGACCGTCTGCCCCCAGGTACTGTTGATGGCTCCTTGATGGTTTGTTCAGAGCAGGCCCCTGACCTTCAGATCTGAGAATCACAGAGTGGTTTGGGCTGGAAAAGACCTTAGAGCTCATCTCATTCCATCCCCTGCCATGGGCAGGGACACCTTCCACTATCCCAGGTTGCTCCAAGCCCCATCCAACCTGGCCTTGGACGCTTCCAGGGATCCAGGGGCAGCCACAGCTTCTCTGGGCAACCTGTGTGAGAGCCTTGCCATCCTCTACTGTAAAAGGTTTTTTCTAAAATCTAATCTAAACCTGCCCTCTTACTTTAAAGCTGTTTCCTCCTGCCCTGCCACTATCTGCCTGTGTAAAGGTAGCTGAACCAGGTGAGATGACCTCACTCTTAGAGAGTGTAAGTGTCACTTGTGCTGCCAGGTGCCATCATTCATCCAGGTTATTTACCAAAGACAACCCTGCAACTGGGAAGAAAAACCCAGTCAGAAAGGACATGGAAGGATCCCTATGGGCAGAAATTGTGGAATGTTTCAGTAAATCTGTTCCCTTTCTGCATCAATGTTAATTAACACGGCTCTGTGGACAGATGCAATTAAGAGTCACAGCAAGCCCAAAGAACTGCATCCATCTACTATGAGATAATCATGAAGCAGCCTTATCACGACCCCCCTGCCTTTCCCTTGGTGCTCAGATCCATCTTCCCCCTTGAAATGCTGTTTTCAAATGCTGATCCTTGGATGTTCAGTCATTCCTAGGCACTACATGCGCTGAAGTCCAGACTACTGTCCATGGAATATTAGGGTCTATGTCCAGATCACTCCTCTGTGGAGGGGTTTTGTCTTGGATGTTTTTCTTTCAGCCATAAAGAAAGGAGAGTAAAAAAATCTTAATGCAGTGCCCTTCCCCCAAGAAAAGGTGGAGCAATCTCAGGAAAACCAGTGAAGGAAGAGAAAGGGACCAGAGTGAAGTCTGAAGGTTAATATTGTGCCCTTGGCATTCTCTGCACAGGAAAACTGCCAAGAGTTCCCTTAGTCATGCTGTTGTTTTTTTTTTTTTTCTGGAGGCCTTTTGACTTTACTTAGATGGTGAATGGAAAGCTGCACACAAAATAAATAATGCTTGTGAGATCAAATGTCACCACAGCATTCTTCCCGCATGATGGTCTTTACTTCAGTGTATTTTCCAGTGGAAACACCCTTTTCACCACATTTCGGGTACTCCTGCTTGCTTCCCTTTATATCCACTCTCCAGACCCACACTGCCACAGCTTGTTCATGACACCCTGCCCACTACAGCAGCTCTGAGTTTTGTTATATGCAGCAGCAAATAAAAGCACAACCAGCTCCTCTTCTACTTCCTTTTTTTGTTCCGCAACAGACTGTGCCATCTTTTGGGGCACAGATTGTTTTTACCAGTACCATGTTTATTGATTAATACTAATAAAAATTAATAGTAATGTAGTGATTATTTAATTGGTAAACACCAACATAAAATATTAATATATCAATAATTAAGAATTAATAAATACCATCACCAGCAACAAAAACAACAAGAAAGAAAGGAGTAAACAGTGCAAAATGCTCATCTGAAGGAACATATGTCAAAAAAAATCTTTACTATGAGTGTGGAGAAGCACTGGCACAGGTTGCCCAGAGTCGTGGGTGCCCCTTCCCTGGAAGTGTCCAAGGCCAGGTTGGATGGGGCTTGGAGCAACCTGGTCCAGTGGAAGGTGTCCCTGCCTCCAGGGGATTTGGAACTTTAAGGTCTCTTCCAAGTCACACCATTCTGTGATTTCTGTGATTCTATGATAAAAGATGACTTTGGGTTTACTCAACACACATCTATTTGCAATATGGACATAAATGGAGACAGCCATTATTTACTTCTAGAAGCTCAGGGGGATCATACCCACAGGATCAACACATCCTGTTTGACTCTGCCCACAACCCTCATCTACCCCCTCTAAAGACCATTTAATGTTCATCTCTGCCAAGCTGATTCAGATGCTAGCAGTGTGACACAGGGACAAATGTTTTCTCCTTTTTTCCCCTCTATGTGCCTATTGTATTTACATTTTCCCCAGACAGAGGAAGGTATGATGAATCTGACTCCATGTTCTCAGAAGGATAATTTATTATTTTATGATACTATATTATATTAAAGGATACTAAACTATACTACACTAAAGAATACAGAAAAGATACTTACAGAAGGCTAAAAAGATAATAATGAGAACTTGTGACTCTTTCCAGAGTCTCAACACAGCTTGGCACTGTTTGGCCAAAGAGTAAAAACAACTCACACCACAAACCAATGAAACAATCAACTGTTGGATAAACAATCTCCAAACACATTCCACATGAGTAAAACAGATGAGAAGAAAAAGAGATAATTATTGTTTTCATTTTCCTCTGAGGCGTCTCAGCTTCCCAGGAGAAAAATCCTGGGTGAAGGGATTTTTCCAGAAAATGTGCATGCCACATGTACCCCCCTTCAGAATGAAAATTAACAGGACTGAAAGTTTAAACAGCATTGAGAGATGGAAGACTGGAACACAAACACCCCTGGAAGAGACGGGGGGATTCCTGTCCAACTGAAGCTTATGTGACAGTGAACCAGAGCAAGGCAGCTGCTCAAAAAAATGTAAGTTGAAGTAAACTCATGCCTTACTGGAGCCTTCAGGCTGAACCAGCTTGTGATTGGCCTGCAGGAGACCTCGTTCTTTACTTTTCTTTATTCGTTTACTCTAACAGAAATAAAGAAATTGAAACAGGAGGGTCTGACAGGATAATAGGCTTGTGATGTTCTGAAAATAAACATCTACCTCTGTATGACATTTATTATCCATAAACTGCTTGGCTTCTTTTTGGCAGTTTTATTGTGCCAGGAGACCATTATCCTGTCACAGCACTGTATTGCACTGACATTATCCCTTAGGCAAATTTTGGTACTGAATTTACAGTTCTGTGGGTATTCCCAGCTTCACACCAATGAAGGCTCTGAGCAAAGCAGGGCAGGTCTTAGAGCACACAGGTGATGGGGCTGAATCAAGGCTCATGGACGGATCAGAGTGGGCAAAGAAGTGGGGAAAGTCCTTGCAGCAGGATGGACAGGGGACCTATTTCCTTCTTTACTCTGGAGCTACATGCATGAAGGGCATGGAGCAAGATGTCACTGCAGAATTGCAGCCTCTCAGTGGATGCTAATAATTCATCTGCTGTGCCTGGGAACAAATAAGAGAGCAACCTGGTAGCACCAGGTATCTTAGGGGGAATTATCACCCTAACCACGTGCCCAGAAATGAAATTTTAAAATAGAATGTAAACAGAACATGTTGTTAATTTGCATCAATTTACTTCTGCATGAAGATACAAGATTCTGAGATTGGCAAGATGTGGTCCCTGACAAAACCGACCCAGTGCAACAGGCAAATTATGCTCATTCTTGCCATAATGAATTGTAGTGTTTCCAAAAAACAAACAAACAAACAAAAAAACAACAAAACAAAAAAACAAACAGATCAAAAAAAAAACCCCAAAAAACAACAACCAAAAAACCCCAAAACAACAACAACAACAAACAAACAAACAAACAAAATCAAACCAAAACAAAAAAACCTCTTTAGCAAGCATTTCTTAAATTGTGGATCTAGTGAAATCTACTCAATCTACTGTCTCTAGATTGCTAATTACTCAAGAAATATGTGCTCTCTGGAAGAAACTACAGAGATTTTCCAGTATCTTAAGGGAGTACAGTTTTAGAAGAATTGATAATTTCTCTATCCAGAGACCCCCGAAGACCACCCCTCTCATTAGCCTTAGTGATGATTTCTCCTGTTGTAATAAACAGGAATCCATGAAAAGCAGAGACCACAGCCATTTGTAGCCAATTAATAACATCCACAGACTCAGTTCCCAGGGTAGAAAGCTGATAAATTTTTGGGTGCTGAGAGTCTGTAGCAGCATTTTGACCATCTATCTCAATTTCATTTATAAAATGCATGGTTGTGTCTATACAGAAATTCCTTCCTCCTTCATCATCTGACATGAACCTTTGCAAAGCTGCTCCTTCTCCAGTTTGACAACTTGCATTTTTGCTTTGCCTTCAGCCTAAGTTTCCTGCTTCTGTAACCCCTCATAGAGGCTTCCTGTGAGCCTCCACCCAGAGAACATAAGCTCTACTCTTAGGATTTGGATGTTTATTAGAAGCAGAGACAATATTTTTGGTTTCAACAAGAAGACTTCCCTTCCCACTGAGGGACTGAATTTCTAGTGAGATGTGCAGCCCTGGTAAGGAGGCTGTGGATATTAATTTGGCAGCTTCACAGTCTCTTCTCTTTAGGGTTTCATGCTGCTCCTGCTTGCAGAGATGCTGATCTTGCCATGTTGACTCCATAATTTCTACTTTCCAGTCCCTCAGGAAAGTAGAGGGTATTTGACAACTTCCAAATTGCTTAACTGTACCTTCACAAGGGGAAAGTTTGGCACTAAGGGCGTTGTGGTCCTGCCTGACTCTGGCAAGTGTGCACAGCTCCTGATAGATATCAGATAATACTTATGTATAGCCACCAAAAGGGACATAAATATCTGTCCTGTTTTCCAATGGCAAGGTAGGCATTTATCTAATTTACATTTTTTCCTTATCTCCAATTCTAAATTCATAGCTTTTTTACACTACATGCCTGTCATTTTCTAGTTTGTGAAAGCTAGACTCCTGGAATTGCCTTTCTCACAGTAGCCTTTACTTATAAAAATATTATTTTTTTCAAGCTGTAGCATCATATTTTTAATAGCTTTCCTATTTTTAAAACAGCAATGATTCTATTTTCAGCCACCTTCCCTTCTGAAGCACACTAAGGATTCATGCCTAAGTAGGAGTCAGATGTCCAAAAGAAAGCCTCATGCCAAGAGGGGTAAGTTCTGCCCCTTATTTTTATTTAAATGCTCCCCTTTATTTTTATTTTAAAATAAACATGTTTTTATGCATAAGTTATGATGTTACATGATGATGGTGCTGCTCAAGGCTGGTATAAACATTCACATGTTTTTCCTCCACAGAAATTTCAAGCACCTCATTGATCCCAAAGTTTCATTGCCACTTGTTTTCTGACTTTATTTTTCCTAGCCAGAAATTTTTCCCTGGGCTATTATCCCATCACCATCCTCTGTCTGCCAAGAAGCTCCTGGAGTAAAGTAGATGTCTGTGATGATTAGGGATCAATTTGATTGACATGCCAGCCTGCCACAAACATTTGCAAAAGCCTTTCTGTTACAAGATTCTTTTATTTGAAAGACAATTTGGAGGTCTAAGATCAATTATTTTCATTTTCTGGGCTCCCTCTGAGGTCAATGAGGAGACAAATGGCCTGTAGGGGAGCACAGTCCATCTCGTCTGAAAATCAGTGGGATAAATTTCTGTCCAGAGCAGAAATTTCTGCTTTCCTCCCTGAGTGACTGGGAACAGAATCATGACACTGAGTGTAGCATGAGTCAAGTTGCTTTGCAGGTTGCTTGACCAGCTTCCCTCTGATCCTATTAGCAATTTAAACACTTTCAGGAATTCATGCCAGCATGAAACTGGAGATGAATCTCAGCCTCAACAACCTCAGAGAAGAGGCTTCAGTTAGCAGAACAAATTTTGAGTGAGTCTAACTTTGTTCTTTACAGTGAACCCTGCCTGACTTGATATTTGCAATCTTTCAGGATAAGACTGTTTTCTTCAGTGGGCTGCTGAACATTGTGACATCCCACATCATTTAATTGATTGTTCCTTGTCCAATCAGATCATCTGCAATTACTTCCACCAGCCAAAATCTTCCATATCAGAGATTTTTACAACAAATACTTTTGTCTCATTGAAACAAGCTGGAGTTTTGCCAGGGATTTCAATGAAGTCAAGATTTCACTCCTAAATTGTTTAGTGTTTTTTAATATGCTAAGGCAGTTTAATTTTTTTTCTTTTTTTCTTTTTTTTTTTCTGGTAAAGAGCTCTCTTTAAAAAAGGTTTCTGAAAACTTCAGTGTTTCTTTTTTCACTCAGACGTGCCAAAGAAATTTTGGCTGGAATCCAACATTGAAACACATTCCCTTTTCGTCCTTCCTAACTTTCCAGTAACATTAAAGAGTATGTGCATTAAATAAAAGCCCAGTACATTATACAAGATATATGTGATGCAGGCCGTTGTGGATGGAAACAATTCAGCTTTCAGTCACCAGTCTCTGTTTTCTTTTAAGTTTTTTGGCATGATTGCATTAACACCAAGTTTCACAGACCAGTACATATCAAAAAACATCAGATGTAAAATTTTGTGGGTATTTTAGCCAAAAATGTAAGCATGATATGTTCTCATAACTTGGTGCTGAGCATAACTGTAACCAATCCCATGAGTTTGTCTTGTGACAGCAAGTGAAGAGCAGAAAGATGTAAGACAGAAAGAAAACTGAGGGAAAGGAATATGACTGCTTGAAATAAATGTTGGAGAATGACTTAAAGAGTGTAAAATGTAATTTTTCTTTACATCTTCCAAAAAATTATCTTATTAAGCTACCACTAAAATGGAAGGGTACTAAAGCAAGAAGTAAATAGCTATGGGGTTTTCTGGGGGGGAGGTGCTTGTTTGGGATATTTTAATAAATAAACTGCAACATATGTTGATATTCTTGGAGGTTACAGCTGCTCTTCCTGGACTCAGTGTGATTGAGTGGTAGGAAGAATGAACAATTGGACCTGAAAGCTGTACAGAAATTAAAAGTAAGATGAATTTTCTTTGGAATTTGCAGCTTTGTAAAAACAACATATGATCAAATGGAATTAGTCTTAATGCAGATTTTCTCATGAAACCATTTCTTTGAAGAATAGAATTCTTTATTGAAAACAGCAGGGCTTCAAAATTGCTGAAGAAACCACAAGTTTCCTCTATTGGAGAAAACTTCATCCAAAGTTTATAATCATTATAGAGTCTACATTTATCTCTATATAAGAAAGATAAAACCTATGGAGCCTGTAAATTCTACAGCAGCAGCTGATGAGAGAGATGGCTGAGCATAAACCCTCTGCAGTCCTCTCAGATTAAAGCTGATAAGGGTTTGTCAAGAGCATTAATTTAGAGTTTCAATCTCATTGAAAAATCTCCTTGACATGACAAGAAAAGCATAGTTGCACATATTTACTCTCCATGATTAGGATGCACTCCAAGGTTTGATTTTAATGATCAGAATTAATTCCATTACTGGTTCACAAAGTAATGGGAGAATGGGTTTCATGGGAGAAACTCTTGTCAGTGTTACAAGGCACATGGATCATGGACACAGGTTATTGCAGGAAGAAGCAAGAAATCCTGGGGAGCTGGAGATCTGTTTCAGGCATTCACTGAGTGTGGAAAGACCTCGATCTAAGTGAGAATATTTTCTCTTTTCTCCAATGGAAGACACAGTCTTTGCCAGAATTTGTACATAATATTTGTGCAATAGCAAATGAGAGATTCAGTCCTGAGGGAAGCACTGAGATTTGCACAATTAGAAAAAAATTTTCCAAAATATTTCCGTTCTAAACTAGAATTAAAATTTTAACAAATATATCACATAACTCATAACTTTTTCAACTTGGAATTGTCATTTCATAGTGAAATGTTAAACCTAAATTTTTATCTCTTTTTTTTTTTTTTAATTTAACTTCTCTGAACTGTAAATTTCATTTCCTTTTCCATGGCAGTGAACCATGTACACCTCTGTCTTCATAGTTTTTAAAATTTTATTTTAATGTTATTAACAATACCTTCTTCTGGCAGGCATGAGGGAAAGCTTGAATCCTGTGTGAATGCATTATGCAGGCAAATGTCATCCAGCAGAGACTCATTTCCCATATAGAGCCATCTTAATATGTTTTCAGGATGAAATATTAAGACATAATGGTAATATATGTATGCTAATGTATTCAAATAAAGTTCATATTAAATCTTGTTTTAATGAGAGATAAGCAAGGGCACAGTTCCTGAGCATCTTGAGTCCATCTAATGTGCTAATCCTGATGTGCTGTGCCTGCATAAGGAGCTCCAACAGCAAAGGTTTTGTGCTTCCAACAGGGCCAAGGTTCTGATCTATTCACAAATTCATGGAATATTCTGAATTGGAAGGGACAAGCAAGGATCACCATGTCCAGCTCTGAAGCAAATGGCCCATGTGGGGATTAAAGCCACAGCTTTGGTGTTTTTAGCACCAGGCTGTGGCCAGCTGAGCCAAGCCCAGGGTCTGTGTGCACACCTGAGCTCCTCCAGTGTCCACACCCTGAGATGAGGAGTAGCTGCAGAGTCATGACTGGTGAAAAGCCAGCTCTGATGCTGCACAGGGAAAAAGGATTTCATAATTCAAAGTCAGTGTCATGCTGCCTTTATTAATAGCTTCTAGCCATTGCAGATTTTGGGTTGAGTGAACCCATACCAGGCTGCAAAAGGCCATGAAATCAGCAGATTAAAAGTGGATTAATCAGGGGTATCTCCAATCCTATGTATTTAAAGTAAAGCTCCTAACAACTCCAGAGATATTTGGATTAATCCTGAAATAATGTATCACTTTTCTAACAATAGTTACTGATAATATTTCAGATGCAGCTTAGAACCTAATATTTAGAATATCATGGACTATTTAAGGTAGATGAGCCCTGACATGTTAAGATGTGAGTTCTGCTCTGATACAAAAAGTCTCGATAAGCCTGACAAATCCAGATATCATCATTTAATTGTTCTCTGCCTGCTTTCCCCTGAAGCACAGATCCCTTTGGGGCTGGTGATTTGAACAGTATTTTGTGCTTCAGAAACGTGCCTGAAACCCAAACTTTGTGGTCAGAACTTAATCCAAAGGCAAGGAAAGTCATCGGGAAAGTTTGGATTGTGTCCTCTGGACTGAGCAAAGGAGCCAGATAATACATTGGTTTAATTTTTTTGAGTTTTCTTTTTTCACCTTCTTTAGAGAGTAATTAAGCTTTGTGGCAGAAATTCTACCTGGAAGAAAAAAAAAAGGAAGGAAATAGAAAATATTTCTAATAATTTAAATATTTCCAAATTTACAAACCTGGAAGCATAAAAATTCACTTAAGAAGTTCTTCTAAGAGACTGTGTGGAGGATCCATCTCACTAACTGTAGCTACCTAAGGGGTATAACAAGTCCATTCTGTGTAACAGTGGCATAACTCCAGTATAAGATTAAAAAGTCTGGAGTTAGGATCAGTTTTGCAAAACCAAAATTGTACCAAGAAGCCATTTAGTTATTAACAGTGATCAGTGTCATGTATCTACAGATAAAAAACCCCAAAGCACTGTTGCCCTATAACATTGATTTGTTTGATCAGAAAACTCAAATGTGGGGATATCAACTAATAAGAAATCACCTTCTGTGAAACTATGAAACAGGTATTGAGATCAAGGTTGTGTTTGAGAAACAACTGTCCTGGGAAGAAACACAAATTTTGTGAATGACAACATTTGAAACAAAGCAAAAATGAGTAAGACTTGAGTGCTATGACCCAGAAATACACAGAATATTTCCTGAAACTCCCAGGAGTTGCCAAACTTGCTCTATTTATTATTCCCCATGAAAAGAGAGAAACAACCTCCTTTTACCAAAAGCCCTCCAAAACACCCTTAAATGGCCTCATCAAACGTTTCTCCCACTAGGCACCTTGAAATCTCCTCTCAGGCCCTTTTACTCACTCCAAATCGTTGGAACCTCATAAAGTCCTCTGAAGTCCTCGAAGTCCTCAGCATGAGACCTCACAAACCCTTACTGGCCACCTCCAGCCCACCCTGCTGGCCCTGGGACTGCCCTACCACTGCCAAGATCAGAGTTAGCCAGTTTGAATGGTTCTCCAAAAAGCCTTGTAACTGCCTCATCTGTCCACGATTCATTTTATTTTAATTTTTGTGTGTATCCTGAAACTGGGTTCATCTGCCCTCAAAGAAAGGAACAAAGACTGTCATTGCTGTGTGAGGACTGGAGGGTGCTGCAGGACTCAGGGGCAGAGGAAGGAGACAAGAAAAGGACAGAGAGAACGTCTGGGGAGAAGATTGGTTCAGTAACCTTAAAGAGAAGTCAGGACTATTACAGGGAATATACAAAAAATATGAACCTGCTTGCAGGGAATTAATTATTGAAAAATGCAAAGCAATGACTGTACGAATGAATTCTCCAGTGAAATTAATTATACAATGAGGCAGTTATTACAGCAAAAATATCCAGTGATCAAGAAAGGTTAAGAGTCTCAGCAAAGGCAGTTGGCAAACAAAGTATTTTCAGGGCAGGATGGACTTCATGGCCTTGACATGAAAGTGTTAGTTTGGGTTCTTTTTCCCCCTTTCATTGCCTTCAGATAATTTTATGAGGAGTTGGTCAGCCTGGAGAGGAGAAGGTTCCAGAGAAACTTTACCATGGGCTTTTTGGCTTTCAGGGGGCCTAGAAGAATGATTTTATCAGGGTCTATTGCTATACAAGGGGTAGTGGTTTTAAACTGAAAGATATGTGATTTAGATTAGGCATAACATAGGATTTTTAGACAATGAGGGTGGTAAAACATTGGAACAGGTGCCCAGAGAGGTGGTGGATGTCCCATCCCTGGAAATATTCAAGGGGGTCTAAGCACTGTCCAGACTGGTCCAGTTGAAGACGACCCTGCTCATTGCAGAGGGGTTGAGCTGGATGACCTTTAAGGGACTCTTCCAACAGAAACTACTCTGTAATTCTGTGATAAGACCAGGTGATGTGGGACCATTTTTTTACTGGGGGAGGGAGTGAATATTTCAGTTTGAAAAGAAACACTTTCGAATAAATGCCAATATCTGTAGTCAGGAGCTGTTCTCCAACTCTCAAACTGCTCTGGAGCCTTCGTGCAATGAGTCTACAAATCTGTGAAAAATTGCACCCAGTTCTTCCACAGCACAAATGTGTGATGCTGAGAAGGCAATGAATCATTGGTAAAAGGGTAAGGAACAAATAAGGTCAGGTTGGACAGGGCACTGAGCAACCTGATGTAGCTGAAGATGTCCCTGCTCATGACCAAAGGACCTTTAAAGGTCCCTTCCAACCCAGACCTCTGGGTGATTCACTAAATAGGGAAATGGTGCACAGAGGGCTCTGGCTGCACAGTGTGGTGACAGCTACAGCCCTGAAACTGCCATTGTGAAAGATGCACTTGAAAACCTCTTCTGGTCACTGAAATATTTTGCCATGTCACTTTTTATAAGCAGAAGAGGGAAGAAGATCTATTCAGTGCCAGTGATCCAAGCCCCTTGTCCTGAACATTTCTCGCAGTGGTCAGATTCAGGTGTTTCAGTGCACCAAGGCTCCCTCTGGATCTCATCCAGAAGCATCTCCTGTCAAACACCCTGCCCATCACCTGGAAGTACCCACTGCCCTGAACATGTGTGAACTTAAATCTGGTCTGCAGTGTCTATGCAACCCCTAATGATATCAGTAGAGCAGAATTTGGATCAGGAAACTGGGCTAATTGGAAATGGAATGTGGCTAATTACCTTTGCCATTTCTATCCAGAATGTGAAAGAATAATGGGGAGGAAAAAACCAGAACAAAACACCTCTGAGTTTGTCTTCACTGCAGGGTATTTTTTCAAATTTTATTTCAGATTTATTCTTCTTAATGAATAAATGAAAAAAAAAAAAGAAAACTCTAGTGGAAGTATGCATCTGGCACATGGATATAGGCTGAGAAACTGCAACTGCTTCCCTGAAAAAAATCACTAACCCAGTGAAGAAAATCATCAATATTTAATCCCTTGCCTTCCATCTGATACATAGCTCTAATTGGGAAGCAACATTCAAGCTTTTGAATGTGACCTTGTATGTTGATTAGGTTACTCCCCCAGCAGTTGAATCTCATCATTTATCCCAGCCCTTTACAGAGAGCAGTCTGCATAATGTGGAACATCCAGGTGTTGCAGCTGCCTGAGGGATCACTGGGAGAAATAGAGACATTGCAATCCTGCTCCTTGTGGAAGCAGTATCTGAGAATCTCAAATAGGATGTTTCCTGTGTTATCCAGAGAGAAAATCATAACCAAAAAGCAAACCCTGGGGAAGGGGACTGCTGCACGCTGCAGTGCAGGCCATCCACCTTGTGGAGATTACACCCACATCCACACGGTTGTCCCTCCAGGAACAGAGCACACAGGAAGTGTGTAGGTAAGTTGATAAAAAGCTGGTGGAGACATTATTTGCATTTCATTAGATACACAGCAAGACCTGATTTAGTACTTACCTATTCATGAAAGAGCATAAGGTATGATTTTCATTTATATACATTTATATTTACACTCTTTCTTGCACAGATAAAATCATACATGTAATACAGATTTATTATACATCTATAATTATACACTATAGTGCATTTAATTGATATGTAATGTTATATTTATATAATTATAACTAAATTACAGCTGTAATTATATCTATAACCTGGGCACTGAGGCACAGGAGGGTCTACCACCTTGATTGCTGATGTTTGTGTGGATCCCCTTCACTTCATGGAGGAGGGGCTTTGGTAGGTTTTATATGCAGCACAGTGGCCATGATAAGCACTAGGGAGTGTTACTCCTGATTTAAACTCAGGGGTGTGATAAACTGTGTAATGCAATCTCAGCTCTGCTTGTTGAATGTGATCTCTCAGCTAAAATAACTTGGAACAGATACTTTAAATGCAAGGCAAATTAAAGAGAGTCTGTTGATGGGTTGGTTATTTTTATCTCCTCTGCTCTTTGAGACTTGTGGCCAACCTAGACCCTGCCCCAGGCACATTTCATGTGTGAGCTGAAGCTAGAGCTCAAAAAACTCACAGTCATGGTGATTTTGTCCATAAGTAAGAAGTGACACTGTGCAATCTATAGTTATGAGGGAATCATCTGCTAAAACCTCACCAAGTCAAAATCTTAGGATGATGTAAGCTCTGAATGGCTGCAAACATCCTCCCAGTGGCCAGCTGAGACCAGCTCAGCATCCAACGTGGCACTGACTTGCATCCAGGGTGGCTCCAGCTCAGGCAGCCATAAGGAATTGCTCTCAGGCATCAGTCTCAACAAGCTGCTCATCTGGTTTAAAACACTTCTTCTTCTACTACCTCTCCTCAAATTTTGCTCTTCTCTGCTCTCCTAAGTACCTCAGTTAATATTAGAAGTAGCTTGGGGTACGGTAGAACTTGGCCCAAGCTTCATACAATATCCACTCCATGGCTGACTACCCTTGACAATTGTTCCAGTGTTTAACAACTCAGAATTAAATTAGCAAAAAAAATTATTATGAAAAGTTATGATGTAATTTTTCCCCACTGCCATGATCCTCACTTCAATCAATGCTACTAATTAAGCCAATTTAAACCTGAGCAATAAGGCTGAATGCAGATGTAGGGGTGTTGCACTGGATGTTGGGAATGTGGAAGATAACCAAAAAAAAGGACCTTCTTCCCCTCATAAGGCTGGAATCCTTCACCATGCCAGCCTGTGCACTTTGGAAATATGCCAAAGGAAACCTTATTCCCGTGACTCTATCTATATTCCTATGAACCATGTCCTGGAAGCACTCTGGGATCTGGGGGATGTGCCACCTCTCCTATACTGGCTACAGCAGCAAACAGGCAAACTGAAAATAAAGAAACAAAAAGCTGGGGAGAATTGGCTCTCCTTAGTAAGAACATTTTCCTCTGGAGTGAGTTTAACTGCCTTCCTGGAGCTTGGGTTTGTTTCAGCTGCCAATTCCTGCCACCGCTTGCTGGGCTCATTCCGGTATTTTTCTCATCCTCGAATTCTGCACATGTAGATTCAGAAATAAAGTCCTTAAGGTTGATTTTTCACCTTTTCAGTCTGTCAGGACTGGGTTGTGAGGTGACTCTAATTTCTTTTCAACCTCAGCCCCAGTTCTGAAGGACTATTTGCAAGTACATGGTAACAATGAGAATTAAATACAGGAATACTATGTTGGGGTTTGGCACATGCAGAGATGTTTCTAAAACACAACCTCAGACTATTCAGATTGATCTGTACCGACCCTTAGGAGCTATTTTTGCAGCTTCTGTGACAGGGTCATGTGCTTTCAGTGCTGATGAACCACCCTCTTAATCCATGTTCTCTGTCAGCAGATAGATTTACATTAAGTAAAGCTTAAAGCTCATATTGAGCTCCAATTCCTTGTTATTTCTTTTTTTTTTCATTTTGAGACTGCAATCATTTCCACACACTTTGTAAATCTAATGTTATGGCATTTTCTGAGCCTGGCCAATTGGATGAAATAATCTTCAGGGCATATTCAGGGATGATTTAAATCTCTGTGTCTTAAGCTGAGCTGATTGACTTTCAGGGAATGTCCCTCTCCCCTCTGTCTGTCAGTCTGTCTGCTAACACAGACATCTCAGATGGTATTTCAGTCTCAATTCACAGCTATGGCAGGCATCTACAGGAAGGCTTATACATGACCCAGAGACTCATCACAACTCTTACATCAAGATGCACCAGAACATCTGAAATTCCCTCCTGGCCCTGGCAGAGGTGACAGAGATCCTGTGGGACACCCGTGCCTTCCTGCACCTCCCTCCAGGAGCTCCCCAGAAGTCCCCAGTCAGTTGTACCTGTGTGAATGGGACTGGCCAGGATGCCAGTGACACAGCCCAGGAGAGCAGTGAGGCTGCAGGGGCTTTACACTGACACAGCTCTGTTCTGCTGACAGCTGAATCACAGCTGATGCAGCTGGCCACTAGGCTGCAGCTGAAACTAAAATCACAGAGAAAATTGCATTTGCTTGAGCAACCTGCGCAGATTCTCACTGCTAGCAAGCTGTGGCCTTTAAACTATGCACTTGCAATTCAGTAAGTAATGATAAATATTGCAGTGACAGGCACCATTACTTTACTTATTAATTTATGTAAAATTCATGTAAACATGTCCAAGTAGCACAGTATTCTGTGCCAGACATTATTAGAAGGTATTAGCTTCATTTTGTAGAATAACCAAGCTGGAATAAAGTAAATTATCAGTTCAGTAAAGATGAGAGGTAAACACTGATCCTATTTAAATGTGTGCCTTGGAGTCCTATAGAGAAGGATAGCTTCAAATGTTTTCAGATTTACCTTTATTTCAGGTCATTATTTTCAATAAAGATGGGGATGACTCTCACAAGATTACTCAGATATTTGGCCAGAATTGAGCTAGCTGTTTCAATGTATTTTTTAAAAGCCATTAGAAATGGTTTCAATAATTTTATTTAAAGGTAATAGCCATCTTTTTTTTTAATCTTACAGAAGTTTCTACAGCTACTGTACATTGATAAAAGAAAAAGTGATTCCTTCAAAACTCTTTAAGCAGGTAATTTCTAATAGATAAGTAAAATAGCAGCTGTAAAGAAACTGAGGATGTTGCAGGGAGTAGTTTGCAAAACCCACCTAATCTGAATGTTATCTAGTTTTTATAGACATTGCAGAAGAGATGAGAAAAGGAAATGGGAAGGACTATGTTTATTGAAGCTTGAGACATCAGGCGGTAAGAGCCAGGATACAATTTAACTCCTTACATGGATTAGAATACTTGCAGCTTTTTGTCAGGAAATGTCAGTGAGATTTAGAAACAGCTTGATGCAGCGGAGAGAAATCCATCTGTGTAAATATGCCCAAATGATAAGCTTGACTGATGAGTGTGATAGTGTTATTTTTCAGAATGACTGAAATGGAGAGAAGAATGCAACTTCAGGGAAGGGGTGGAGATTAGGAATGCTGTTTTACCAATGTCAAGTTTGAACGAGACATAAGTCAGGCAAGACATGTATTGACATCTTAATTGGGCATGGGAGATGGATTAGGGCTCATTTATAGAGGAGTGTTTAATTTTTCTTTGCTTTGCATGAATGGAATTCCTTCTCTCCTAAATGCCACAAACTTCCAAAGTTGCCTCTGATTTTCAGGCTTGCAAAAAACCCCAAAAAACAACAAACCAACTTATCATGAGAAAAAGAAGATACATGACTTGACTGTGAATTGTCAAGAATGGCTCTAAGGGGATTTTCTTCATTTTTGGTACCTTAATTACTTTGAAAATTAGGCCCTTAAAACTACCAGCCTCCTTTAGAGATGTAGACCATTATATTCTTCCATTTGGACAATTTTTTGTAGAGCTAGTAATAGATACTAAGTAATAGATGTGAATTATTCATTCATAGGTTGGTTTTCCTATGGCAGCTTTCATGTGAAAGATCTCCTCACCCTGCTGGGAAACAGGAGACAAATACATGCATTAAAGGCTAAACTTCTGAGTAGAGAAATCTGCAATTCTGGTTTTTGATTTAGATTTTTCCATCACAGAACTTCTTCACTTCCACACACATGAACAGAGCAGTAAACAATTCTTAGTGTTGATTTTAGAAGATTTTCAGGGTCAACTTCAGCCACCCAATAATTTAATGCCTCATTTTAGGGAGTGCAAGAGAAATCCTTCTGCCAGCCCTCTCAGAAAACTGCCATCTGCTGCAAGACCTGGAATCACTGTCATAAGTTCCAGCATCCACTAAAAAAATGATGAAGATCAGGAAAAAAAAAGAAAAATGTGCTTCTGGCTAAGGTTGTTATATAAAAGGAAAGAATTTGAAGAGATCTCAATAGCCAGCAAAGGAGGACACAAGGTAAACACTGACTTAGAATATTTTATTCATTTACCCCTATCACTTGCTGTAAATTCTGACAAAATACAGTGCCCATCTTTCCCCTATATCTAATAAGAGAAGAGACATTCTATTTTTCAGGTAATGTAATAGAACACAGTGTAGCCACCAGACAATAAAAGAAGATACTATAATGGTTCCACTTTTAAGAGCACTTTTTTGTCGTTGTCAGACACCCCTCGTATGGGAACAAATTAAATAGAACTGAAGGTAATGCATAATACTGAAGAATCACCCAGCAGGCAGCACAAAAGGACACTGGCTTTGGGAAATGTTGGAAAATCATGGCTGTATCAGCCCTACAGCTCCAATCCACTCTAATTCAATACAAAGGTTTAATCAAGATACTTCTTTAGATTAATCCCCAGACTTTTTCCTCTGGGCATTCCTAAATGTGATATTAAACAGTGAAATAAGTTTGCCTTTTCCAAATAATTTAATATCAGCATTACCAGCATTGAACAGCTAGCACATATGAAATGTGGCCAACTCCTCCATGAAAATGGGTGTAGGGATAAAAACACAGGAAACATGGAGTGCAGTGACTATCCTGATATTGCATCTCATGCACAGGAAACAGGAATTACTCCTTCAGACAAAATGTGCCTAATTTTCAAAATAGCTGATCACTCAGAAATCTGACTGAAAGTGCTGACATCTACAAGTGACCATCACTTAGCAGCCAACCACTTACTTCAAGTCAGACAGGATTTCCTGGAATGGTAGGAAAAACCTGGAAATTGCTCTTGATGGATGGATGAATCTCTAAGGTAAAATAGAAATAAATTATTGTACAAAATAAGTGATTTTCTAATCAACCTGTTCTTAGAATGGACAGGATTAAAGTAATCAGAGTCTTGCTCACAAATATTTTTTAAGCTATATAAAAACAAATGATGTGCTCCTTTCAGTTAGGACCAAGTAATCAAGAAATAACAAATGGCAATATTTTGGTCTCAGGGACTGTGTCTATGTCCTCCAAGGGGCCAGTACAGAGGTCTTAGTTTCCTGTCCTGCTTCCACACCTTCAGGTCAGCCCACAGCCTTTCCTTGCAAGGACAGAGATATGGGGGGGATTCAGCTGACCAAATATGAAGGTGGGATTCAGCTTGAGCTGAAGACAAATACATCCAACAGTTCACATTTAGGGGCTCAGTGCATTAGGAAATCAGCACATTTCTCAGTACATAAGTGCCTGGTGGTCTATGAGATGCAACAGAACACCTAAAACACTGACACAGGGCTGAAATTCATTTTAGGGTATTTTTTTCCACTCAGAAGACTTTCCTAACTTCATCAGATGGATCTTTCCACTGATATGTGAAATATCACCTTGCAGAGCACTCAGCACAGCAGATAAGGGAGGGAGGATGGATCCTGCACTTAATGGTTCATCTTTCTAGATAGCCTTGTCAGCATTTTGTAGAAGTGAGGCTTCAATTTTTGCCTAAAATATGGATCCAGTAACCCTGCCAGCACACATTTATCTCTGTCATTGAGCTTGTTGGCCACAGCAGGAGAGGACACGATTCAACAGCTACTTCTCTTCTCTGGTGTTCAAACCACAGATCTCTTTATTTTAACACAGGATTGCTCTTTATTCCAGCAAATGGCAACAGTCAGACTCAGTGGTTGGACTCAATGATCTAATGGGTCTTTTTTAACCCAAATGGTTTTATGATGAAAGCCATAATAGCAAAATTTGAGGAGAGATATTTCACAGAGTGAAATAGTTCTGTGAATTTCCTGATGCGCAGTTTCCTATCTGTTAAGTATTAGTATCCGTTTAGAGGGATTTCTTATTAATGGCCCTGCAAAAGGGCCCTGTAAAGGACTTATACCTAATACTGTCCTGACTGTTCATCACCAAGGAAGAGAAATTACTCAGGTCTACATGGAAAAAGATTTTGCTCTTAAGAGAGGAGTAAATGATCTGGGTCTACGCAGTGTAATAAAACAAACTGCAAAAAGAGACACAGAGAATCCACCAGTGAAAAAATAAACCTGGGAAGCAAGAACAGCTAATAAGTATAAAGGCCCTGATAGTCACAAAAATATGTTTTAAAATCAGCTGTGGAAAATGTAAATGACAGGGACTGGAGGAAGTTTTCTTTTGGGTGATGCTTTGTTGTGGTAGCAGGGGTACCCTCCAGCTCAAGCTGCATCCCCTAAGGGCTGGCAGAAGTCACTGCTTGGCCACAGGTTTTATAGAATTTCAGTGTCAAAAATTGTTTGTGGTGATCTCTGTGGGTCCAGGCATAACCTGTGTGTGCAGCTTTCAAGGTCACACAAAGTCACCTGCTGCTCCTGAGAGCACAGAGGCCAAAACCCAGGGTGTACCTGGCACGGGGTGTGGTCTGGTGCGAACCACAAAACCTTGCCCAGGAAGGATGAGAGGGAAAGGGAAAGGGGAAGGGAAAACCGAGGATGGAAACAAGGCCTTGAGCCTAACAATTCTATTTGTGTTTGAGATGCAATTTGTATTTTTGCAGGAGTTTCTGGTCTTCACGCTCAGTGAAGAGAAATAGGCATTCCAGATTTGATTCACCTGAACCAGTTTCAGGCACTAATATTGGGGTAAGAAACTGAAAACAAGAGAAGTACACAGTGTCAGTGAAATCTTCTTCAGAAAGTTTTGAAGGAAATCAGGTACAACATGTTTCTTCCTGGGACAGGGAGTGGGAGGGTGTAGGATTTTACTTTATTAATATTAGGCACATGTTCATAGATATGAAAGCCTAGCTGAGATTAAGGGAAGAAGATGATATATATCTAATGAAGCAAGCAGTTTTGGAGAATAGTTCTGGAAGGCATGAGGTAGCTAGTAAATTTTGCTTTCACTAAGAAATAGTTAGGGTTTTTTATATAAATATGGGCTTGTTTCAAGGTTGGTGGGTACAAGTAATTATATTTTATGGAGATAACAGATTAAACTTTCAACACCCATATCCAGTCAGCTGCAATGTAAGAGCTAATAATAAATGTCCTTGGGAAGATTCAAAGTAGCATCCAGAAAAATCAGAAAAGGCCAGCACTGACATTCCTGAAATAGCCAAGAAAAAATAATTGCTATGAATAAACAAACAAAAAGAAAGAATATCTTTGTATTCCAGAAAGAGACAATGTATAAGTCCAATTAAAAAAAAATCCTTTGTAGGTCACCTTAGAAAGGAAAATCTCACAGGCACCAAAAATAAAATAAGAAGTGCAGTAAGAAGGAAAAAATTTTGGGAGGAAACAAGTTTGAAAGGAAAACACTGTGAACTACAGACAAAAGCTGCCAAGTTAGAAAAAGAGCAATAATTGCTTTGCATGAGCTTCCAGGCTTTAATATCTAAAAGAGGGAAATAACGATGGCAGAAATTGATAGGAAAAGACAGATTGCTTGAATATGTTTGAAGATGAAGATCTGAAGTGATAGAGAAGTTTCTGGCATAGGAATTAGACAAAGAAATAAATGACATTGACAATGCACTGCTGAGGATGGCACTTATTTAGAGGTAAAGATCTTGGCAAGGAAGCACAGAATGTTTTTGACTGATTACTTCATACTTTTTCTTAAATAAACATTTTTAAATGTGCCCAGAAACTAGTTCTAGGTGGTGTCTGGGATAGGTCAGGCACTTAATATGCTCAAATTCATGGATTTTTCATCTTGGGATAACTTGTAAAACTTTACTCGGCATCACAGGTCAAGGAGACTCTCTCACTTGAACAAAACCATCATAGACTCAAGGAATGCTTTGAGTTAGAGGAGGTCTTATAGATCATCTCATTCCACCCCCTGCCATGGGCAGGTACACTTTTCACTCGACCAGGTCACTCAGAGCCCCATCCAACCTGGCCTGGAACACTTCCAGGGATGGGGCAGCCACAGCTTCTCTGGACAACCTGCGCCAGGGTCTCACCACACTCTGAGTAAATAATTTCTTCCTTATATCTAATCTAAATTATTCCACTTTTAGTTTAATGCCATTGCCCCTTGTCCTATCCCTATCTACCTGTATAGAAAATTTCTCTCACTCTTTTTCACATGCTCTCTTTAAGAACTGGAAGGTTGCAATGGATGTCCCCAGAGCTTTCTCTTCTGGCTCAATTAGCCAAAGCTCAGCCTGTCTTTGTAGGAGAGATGGTTCAGCCCCCTGATCATCTTTGGGACCTCCTCTGGACTTTAAAGAAATTAATCATGTAACATCTGTCTTAAAATGCATTTCAGCTTAGAAGAATCTAATCCTTTATCCATTATTATAAAGGGAATTTGGACAGCTCTGCCACATGTTAAAATCATCAATATCTGATGATTGTCAGCTATATTTGTCTTAATATCCCTCAAGGGGCCTGACCACAAGATTGTACAGATTACCTTATCTGAGTGCAAGAAACTGAATGTTCTCACCCTCATGCACAAAGACAAATTTAAAAATACCATGTCCATGGGATCCTGAGATCCCAAAGCTTCCGGTATGGAAGATCCCAACAATTTCAAGCGGTTGCCTCCTATGTTACATCTGGGGCAAGCACATCAAGGAGAGCTTGACAGCTCTGAGGTGCCTGCAAATTTAGGCAGAATTGTTGTTTGCATCCAGCATCACCTCAGGATAGGAGATTAGCACTTCACTCCATGCTGACACCTTGTTTGCTCTTTGTATTAGCACTTAGACATGTTTCAGGGCTCTAACATGGTGGTCTACCAGTAATTAAGATTAAGGCACATTCTTTGTTGACAATTCTCTGATGAATTAACTTGTCTCTGCATTCAGCCCCAGATTCAGAATTTGCTTCACTCCTTGGTTGGGACAGAATCCTTGTTATGATTTATTGCAATCCTTATTATGATTAATAGAGATCCACATTGTTCATCCCCCAAGCAATGAAAGCAGGATGCATATTCAGCCCAGGGAGGACCACGTGGTCTCCCATCCACCAGGCCCCTACATAAAGTATTTCTGGAACCCTGTTTCTCAGTGACAGTGAAGAGCTGACTAGTTTTGTGCTTTAGCTCTCTGTTTTTTAAAGGCACTTAACTACATTCTACAAGTAAATTTTGTGATGCATCTGCAGTGTATCAAGCCTATCATTTAAACATTTTTTTTAGTATAATTCAATATTTCAGCTGCATAACATCTAATAAAACAGTATGAAAACTGCTTGATAAAATGTCAAGGAAGAGCTGCTACTTATTAGGAAATAAAGAGCATGAGAAAATGTGGGAAGAATATTAAAAAATAAGTAAAGGGTTGGGTCCTTTCCCACACTGATCAGAAAGTCAGCTTGAATAAGATGCACTTGCTTTAACTGTTTAGAAAGGCAATGTCTGCAGTTACTTACTTTATAGGAATTAAAATTATTTAATACAAAAATCACCTGAAACTTGTGCAGAGAAGTACTTGTACAGAAGATTGTGTACAAGGTTTCTATGCTGGGTTGCCATTCCCTGGTACTGAGCTTGTGATTAGGCTGAGGCTCCTATTCCCAGGTATCCTGAAAGCTCCCAAAATTCACCTCTGAACACAGGTACACTAGCTGAGATTTTTTCCCAGTGCATTAACTGCCTGCTCAAGTAAACATGGAATTGTGAATGTAAACTGTCTAAAACTAATTTTCCCTGTGAATACTGCTTAAAGTATGCAATATGACTAATAATGAATGCCTACTCATACTGTAATGTATCCTATTTAAACACAGGTAGTGTCCATTTGTATTTCTCACCAACAATATTTCCTGGCTTCTTTCATTTCTAGCTCAAATCTGGAAGTCACCGTGCACAGCCTAAAAAGCTCCACTAATTTTGTTGAAGCTGCATTAAATATAAATAATTAATATTTGCCTATGCAAATGCTAACTGTGATGAAATTGCCCTGTAAGGGGCAGCTGGCAGCAGTAATTGTCATTTCCTGAGGTACATCTCTCAGATGGCTCTGTGTGAGCAGTAAATGAGGTGACTCTCATCACTCACCCCCTTCCGCCTCAAGAGCTGTTTCCTACCCTGGGCTGAAAAATGGTTCTTAATTGACTTGAGTGAGACATGGACTGAAAAGACGGAGAGGTTTTCTTTATGAAACCTCTTTCACTTTGCACTGGCATGGATTTAGGACTGCTTTAATGATCACTTATCATTTCTCAGCTAGAATAGGTAGCAGAGAGCTTGGGGTTCAGTGACCTCTTTAACTATTCTTAGATCCACAAAAGAATGACAGATTTCACACCAAAATCTGCCTTTCAGAGTGGGTATCTGCGCATTGATGTGACCTGAGGACCCTGCAGAGGGGTCTCAGGATGACCATGGTGCTGTGGTGGCAAGGGCTCTGGATCCATGCTTCCAATGCCATCAGTGGTTCTTTAAACAGTTATTCAGTGAGTCTGCCAAGAGGAAAAAAACCTAATTACAGAGCAGTCCTTTGAATGGAGTTGTGGTTCACATTTCTTGATGCGATTCCTTTTTATCTGCACTGCTGGCACCTTTAGAATGCAATATCTAAGTTTAAAAGGGTCTAGTTTAAGGAGTATTGTGTTCCTGTTTATCTTCTTCCTTCATCACATCATTTTTCATGTTCTTTTTATAGTTTTGGTAAATACTGCCACTATCCTAATATCATATCCAAAACTTGATGCCAAAGTGTAATGAAAAGGAATTTTATTTTAAGACTTCAGCGGAAGCAGAAGAGATCTGCAAAAGACAGGGGAGAACTATAGGACCAGCATTTTTGTGTCTCTTGAGAGACAGAGCCAAATGTCTGGAGCATCACAGAGACCTCAAGAAATGGAAGGAACAGAGCACAAGCCAAGGGAAAGTAACAAAGGTCAACATAGACTAAACGAATAATGAAAAACCTCTCTTGAACTCTCAAAAATATTTGGGTGTCTAGAATATCTTGAAACTAATCATGTCTCCTGGATTTCCCTAGGCACTTAGGTACCTATTGACACTTAATACTTCAGACCCCAACTGTGACTGTCCAGGCATTACTATCCCATAAATGGTGGGATGCACAGCAGCCACCTCCCTCAGAGATGGAATGGAAATCTTCAAGGTCAAACAAGAAAATTCATAAATGGGCCTGGCAGTGGGAGCATGGCTCCAGGGAATCCTCTGTGGAAACTGCTGGCAGACATAGACACAGTTATTGAAAACCATGCCTGAGATGGTTTCACCCAAGGACATTTTGGGGGTGGCACTGGAAGTTTGCAAGAGTTACTGTGGTAAGTTTTAGGTGTTTGGTAAGATGGGAGATGCACTCCTGTGGGTGAGGCTGGTTTTTTTGACTGCATCTCTTGGCTCATTAGTGCTAGAGAAGGGTGTTTATTTGATTACTGTTCAACAGGGATTAGGCCAAGTTTTGGCAGATCAGTTGCCCAAACCTGAAGTAAAAACAAGCCCCTGCTCACTACACAAACACAGATCTCCTGAAGGCATGAGAATGAAATAAATTTTTGAGCCAATGCACCAATGACTACAAAAGAGTGTAAAGCCTCAAATTCAGAACACCCTGCAGAACAACATCCACTCATTTCTTCAGAAAACAGCCCAGGCCTTTTGCCAAAGGTGTTAGGGCAGGTCATCCTGCCCTAAAAATTATGTCTTTGGCTCTTAAAAAAGTTCCCAGATCAACAAAAACTCTCAAATGGTCTTATGTTGAAAAAGAAAAACCTGTCCCTTCCAAACATCCAGTTTTAAGTGTTAGTTTAGTTTGGTCATGCTGTCCAAAGTATAATAGATAATATATTTTAATTGGACAAATCCTCACCCAAAGAGTTCAATGAGAGAAATAAATCTTTTTCTGGCTCTACTGTGTTTGACATAGGCTCAATTCTAATCTCATTTACAGAAGTCTGACCACGACTGGCTGGATTGAAATCGACTGCATTTTCTAGTGTGAAAATAGGATCAGGCCCCATAGCTACAATTATGAATAAAAATGGTTCTATAAAATAAGGGTTTAGGTTCAGAGGAATCCCACTGACAGACTTAGACACAAAGATCTTTTTCTGTGAGAGTAAGAAAAAGGCACGTTTTTCTAAAATACAGATAAGGAATAAATATCTAGCAAACTTCTATGCTTGGTCTATGGATGTAACCATCTTTAAGCTTCATAACACAGCTGGGAGAATGGAATTTGATGTCTCTGCAGACCCCTTCATTTGAATTATTTTCGTGCCACACTGAGAAGTTATGACCAAAGCATTAATTCAATTTAAATACTTACACTAATAGATGTGTGGATACAGGAGGGTATAGCTTTGTTTATCCATGAATGGAATTTATGGGGTTTTATTTTTTTCTTTTTTCCCCAATGTCTTGCTTTTAACTCTGATTAGGTGCCTTGGAGATGTGGGATCATCTGGCTTCTGAAAGCAAAGAGAAGGAAGCAAAAATCTTTTGCACTTTGTACCATGTTCAAGTTACAGTGGTTTGCTCACAGCTCTTTTCCCTGCACCCTCTCTTCTGAACCCAGTCCACTACATGAAACGCTGAGTTTTTTCCCTTCCCCTTCTCCTCCTCCTCTTCATT
This sequence comes from Melozone crissalis, assembly GCF_028551555.1. Taxonomy (NCBI): domain Eukaryota; kingdom Metazoa; phylum Chordata; class Aves; order Passeriformes; family Passerellidae; genus Melozone; species Melozone crissalis. Next base: position 52,876,481 of record NW_026535805.1, read on the forward strand.
CTTCTCCTCCCCAGCCCTGCTTACCCACTGCCACTGGTTTCATCATCTTCCATCTCATTGATCAACCACAACACCTGGCCACTGGAAGTAACTCCAGCCTCCTCCCATTTCAAACCACCTGGGTCTTGATATTTCTTACCTTGCCAGATCTCTTTTCCAGAAATATCTGCGGAATTTATGCTGATTTTTTTTTTTTTTTTTTTTTTTTACCAAGACTGGATTGCCAATTAAAGCTATTTTTCCCATAAAAGGTTTTTTCTTAAAGATAAGTTTGCAAAGTTGAAAACCCGAATGCCCTGGAACTCAGTGATTTTATTTTTATAGTGTCCCATGGGAATATTGGGTCAGTAGCCTCCTGTTCCTCTTCCCAACTCAGCTACATGGCTGGCTTACAATTCCTTGGGGGTATAGCTTGCGCAAGGAGGAACATTGTGGTAGGTCATGGGGATGAGGCTTCAACAAAAGGTCTGGCTACAAAGGAGAGAAGGATTTAAATCTATCACATTATTACTTCTGTGAGGAAGCATAACATTATTCCTCACACAGAAGACTTAACTTTGAGGCAAACATCTGGTGGTATTAGAATTTGTGCTAAAACTTATTTTTTATGGAAAGTATAAAACAAGGTAGTGTTCTTGCATCAAAACCATTGTAAGAACAATACCCCAAATAATTCAAATCTTTTAATTTCAGCCATGCCCAATGAGGTCTGTTCTAGCCACATTTTTTTTTGTAGACCTGCAGCTTTCTGATGGACTTCTCCCACACCTCCCAGCCCCTTCAGGGCACAATTTCTGTGTTCATTCTTCTGAGAGGCTTTTTCACCACACACATCCTGTCTTCTCTTCCTGCATCAAACCACGTCTCAGCCCTCCCTGGCTGTTTACCGGTTTATTCTGTCATGATGACTCTCACATGGCCCTCTTTCCTTTCTAGCTGCCAAATTCAGCTGCTAATTTTCCCACTCTTTTGACATGCCTTTGTACCTTCTTCTATTCAGAGCAGTCACATACATTAAACAATCTCCATAATTCGTGGCATTTCATTTTTTCATTGGCAAAATGTTCTCAGCAGCAGAATCAACTCTTCTGATAAATGCAGTTTTCAGCTTTTTCTCCTCTCTTTGGTTGTGAGAATGATCCATTTTATCTCTGCTCCTTCTATAAAGTTGGAATTTCCATAATTCATTAACAATTCAAGCAAAGTCCCTTTGCTTGTTTTGCATGCTCTTTGAATCTTGCTGATGCTACAGGATACTGCTGTTCCTCCTTCACCAGCAACACAGAGCAGGCTGTTGTTAACAGAGCTGTCTTTAAGCAGACAAGTTTGGGTGCTGAATTAAACCACTGGGTGGTACTGGCCCAGGTATCCATGAGGCCTCCTGAGTTTTTCATCTTGCTCTGTGAAACTGCATCACAGTGTCATCAACTTTAATAAATCACTTGGAGCACTTAATGAGCTGAGCTCTGGTCCTAATTAATTTGTGCCTAAGTTTGCAAAGCTGTGTGAGTACTCACTGAAATTAGTGGAATCATGCAAATATGGAAAAACATAGAGAAGTATGCAAAATTATTTGCAAACTTATCCAAGTGAATTTTTTTTCTAGAAGTGCTCAGGTTCGAATTGAAATCACAGGAAGGTGGCAGGAAATCAGGTCATCTGAGCTGTCAAAAACAATGTGTGAAAAGAAAGTTTAAAATCTGAATCTTACAGCTTTCTCGTTTCTCATAAATAAAGGTGGTGATCCCAAAAACATGGAAGATACTAAATGAGTGAAGAGCCCATAGCAACTCATATTTATTCATACAGATTTTCCAACCTGTATTTACCAATAAAGGGGAGCATGCATTTTGTGTTTTCTGTGACACTGGGTGTCAGGTGAAGGAATTGTGAGTGACATTGCATCACACCACCCAGCCCACTTCCAACCTTCTCATTTTATCATGCCTCAAAAGAAAAATCAATATTTCCTCCTCGGAAATACTTGACTGATGATCCTCCCAAAGCACACAAGCCTGTTCCATGTCTTTGCATTGTGCAAGAGAGTGGAAAAGAAAGAGCTTTGTCCAAGCCAGAAGTAAAACTATGGCCTTGTGGCACATCATAATCCTGTGCCACCACTCCCACACCTTAACTTGAGCAAATTCCTATATTATGTCAAAGCCATTTGGGCTTTTTTCTTCTCAAGTATTCAGCAACACTTTCCGACATTTTGGGATTAAATACCCACGTTTATACTATCCAATAAAATTAGCCAAGGATCTTTTTCTAGCACTGAGGTCAGAGGGTGAATCTCCTCCCTTCTCCACATCCCCAGTCCAAATTGCTTACTGGGAACAGTCCCTGGCTGATGCTGTTCCCTGCTCCAGGCCTCTTCAATGTCTGGGAGAGTTTTGTTTGCCATGGGCCATGCTTGGCGTGGACATTGCACTAAGCAGCATGGGCACTCATAGGCAGGACTTGATCCCAAGTCCCAAACCCAGTTTATACACTTATATAGGCAAAGTCTTCCAGATCTCTTAACTATAGAAAAAAAAAAACAAAAACAAAAACAAACCTGACCCAACAAAATATTTAAAGATTAAAAAAAAACCCCTAAAAAATACAAAAGGAAAAATATGTATTTATTGTGGACAATGTGTGGACAATTACTTCCAGCACAGTACTAGGCTTTAGCAACTGTACTTCTAAGAGCATTTATCTGACAACACTTGTTGTCTCCAATGCTTACCTTTGATTAGCCCACCTCTGTCTCTCAGTGAAGAGAAGTCTGGCCTTTTTAGATGGGTTCATTTCATCCTAAAATGAATGTCTAAAGGACGTCAGAGACATTGCAGATACTTTGAAAGTGTCTGGTTTTAAATGCAGGCTCACAGACGCTGCATATCTAAAATTAATGTCTCCAAGGGCAAGTGCAAAATTAACTATGCCCTGAAATATATGATCCCTTGGCTGTTGGAACTCTAATTTCCTCAACAATCCAGCAGTTATGCATTTAGGAAACATCTCCAATGTGTGTAATGGCTGAGCCATTGCCTCATTGGCTTTTGTCTAACAATGTTTTCTATTGTGATTTGGGAAGTGTCTATAAGCAGAATTTTATTGCATGAATCTCTCTGGTTTTGAATTAATATTAGCTGCATGCTTTGCGGATGAGAAGCATTATGAGCTAGAAGAACTACCCAGCATCATTTATCTTCTCTGAGATCTGGGAAAACCTGGCAGCCCCTGTGATTTAGTTAGTGCTTCCACTGTCTGCAAGTGTTGCCTGTGAGGAATTGGGCTGACAGAAGGAAAAGGTGAGGCATAGATGGACACCCAGTATCTTAGGGGTTTTGAAAATAAAATTTAGAGTCAATCAAGGAGTTTAGGAAGATGCAGGTATAATTTTATAACATCTTGATGGAGGCAGGTATTTAAATTCAAAATCCCATCCCTGGAAGTGTTCATGGCCAGGCTGGATGGGGATTTCCTTGAGCAACCTGGTCTAGTGGAAGGTGTTCCTGTGTATGGCAGGGGGTTTGGAAAAAGATACCTTTAAGGTCCTTTGCAACCCAAACCATTCTGTGATTCCATTAAAATTTACCAAGGGAGACACTTGGACTTCGAAGAAATCCCCCTATTTGCCAGGCAGGTTCACTAGGTTATCTTTCTAAGACAAAATGAATCCAGTTCCTGCCCTCAGACAACTGGTTTGATTAAGCTCAGTGAGCATCAAGAATTTGACATTGCAGTATGTTGGTCAATAAGATGTGAAAATGAACAAATCTACTCACAGCTCTACAGTTAAGATGTTCACAAAAGTCAAGTGGTGATTCTTTGTACATAATTTTTAATTCTACCTCCTCTATCTTCTACCTGAAAACTAAATAAGGACTTCCTCCAGAGGTGGAAAACTTAGATGCAAACTAGTCCTGTCGTCATTTCTCCCATCGAGCAGGTTTCAGGAGGTCCATAACTTCAGAAAAGAGGGTAGAAGAACTCAAAATCTATGAGATAGAATTTCCTACCAGGTGGGAAAAGGGGAGTTCTAAGTCCTTGAAGTGTTTCACAGGAAAAAAAAATAAGTCACTACATTAAAAATACATGAAAATAATACATTAATAAAATGAAAGTCAGAAATAATTCTGGGCATTGAAATCTAGGGCAGTTTTTCACCTCATCTGTATGGTAAAATAATAGGAATTGCCTACACAGAATTATTATAACCAAAACAGTCTTTGTTGCATACTTCTTTGTAGAGAAAACCTGAAGTTTTCTTTGAGAATAATTCTTTTAAATTATGGATACAATTTTCACCTCCAGCAGAGAGCTCCAGGTGTGGGATCCCATGGACCTCTTTTCCTGCCTCGAGCTTCTAAAAACTGGAACAATCTGGGAGTTCAAAGCCACTTCTCCATGTGGTATCACATAATGATTAGCTTGAGGCATCTCCCCACTCACACAGATGGTTATTCTGGATCTTGCTCCCTGAGGAATCAACACCAGATTTCAAGCAAAACATGTCTTAGATCCTACTCTTCTTCCTTTATTCTCTGTGACATTTTTTGGCATTTTTTAGCCTTAGAAAAAAACCAACATCCCTGCTATTTGTCAATGACAGTGACTGGACATCTGTATTAATAGCAGAGATGAGTGAAAGAAATTAGCATGAAATTAATAAGAAATTAGTAAGAAATTAGTAAGAAATTAGTCTCTTCTTGTTTTCATCCAAACCAAAAATGTCCATCAGAGGGAGGCAGCTTCCACAAAGCTGAGCCTTATTTAAATTCACATCCAGTTTTTAAATGAGCTGGATAGCTTAATTGCATTTGGTCAGTCCCTGGAATTTTCATTCGCTAATTAAATATTTGTAACCTTGCAATGTAGACACCTTTGAAGAGGAAATAAAACTCTATACAACCAGAAAACAGAACTAAAACTCATGTTCTTTTCTTTGGTTGAGGACGTGGTATAATAATAGTAATCTATAGAGAAGCAAAAGACAAAGAGGATTAATGAATTTTAGGAAACATAAGCCTGTTTGGCTGTTTTGGTTTGACTTTGATTGGGAAATTGTGCTTAGGCTAAATTGAGCTAACATGTAATTTGTCAGCTGGACTAAAAATGCTGCAATTGTTCTTTGCTCCTGTCACCCTAACAGAAGAAAAATGACAAGCAAACTCTCCAAAGCCTGGCTGGGTCCCTGTTTTGAGTGTCTCTGCTGAGGCTCTGGAGGGGCAGACCAGAGCCTGCCCTGATGCCATGGAGATGTCCCATCCTGTCAGGAGACCCTTCCCCAAATGGAAGCACCATCTTGGGAGGTGCTGCAGTTTGGCTCTGAGACATCACAAGAGGAAAGGACTTGCTTCTATGAGGCATTTGAGTTATTTTACACTTAAATAACATCTAAAATGTTTTTCAAGAGTTCCAAGGAGAGGGAGTGAGAGAGGAGAAGAAAAGCTTCTCCTGCCTTTTTTGGTATGAAACAGGCAGGTTTTGTACAGTCATGGAATGGTTTGGGTTGGAAGGACCTTAAGACCATCCAGTTCCAGCTCCCCTGCCAAGGGCAGGGACACCTCCCAGTATCCCAGTGTGCCCAGAACCCATCCAGCCCTAAAACACCACCAGGGAAAGTTTGGCTGACTTCCACTCAGCCATGTGAGCTGTTCCCTCGCTACAGCCCAGCAAGTGACACATTTGAGGCAGCGCAGATAAACTGTGACTGCATTCTCCACTGCTGATTTGCAGTTTATAAAACAGCTTTCTGCTTGTGGGAGTTGGCAAGCTCATAGGAGTGAGTCCAGGAGGGCTCCTGCTGCTGGCAGAGAGGTTTGAGGGCTGGGCACACCGGGGCCACCAGGGATCACAGGTAACGACACCGGTGGGAGCCCCACGCCTGGCACAGAGGCCAGGGGTGTCCCCAGCCAGGGTGAGCTGCTGCCTGCAGCTCTTGCACTCTCACTTCTGCCCGCATTAATAAATTAAATAGTGCCAGGGCCCAAGCACCGCCTCAGCTGTCAATGCTGGCCTGCTCCAGGACTCACCAATGCAGAGGGGTCTGGTGGGTGAGTTCTGCTCAGCTGGAGGGATGCACTCAGATCCCCCATGGTGGCAGACACTCTGAAGGAAGAATAAAAGGGATCACCAAGAATAAAAAGTGTTGTGCATGTAACTTTGAAGAAGTAATTCCTTGATTTATCAAGATTTATTCAGAGACTGGACTTAGCTCAGGAGCAGCTGCACAGCTTTTGGTGCTATTTCTGCAAGAAGACAAAGATGTTTTTTACTGCTCCCCTGCTGCTCTTTGCAGGTAGGAGGAAAAGAAGGAACAGCACATTTCTATTTTTCCATACTCTGTTCTTTATCCTATTTATTCCTCCTCCTTCATCCAGCCATCATCTGCATAGCAGCAGTCAGCCAGCATACATTCTTCAAAACAAGAACAAGGTCATTCCCACCCCAGACTGAAAGCTGGAACCAGGGGGATATCTCACAAGGAGAGTGCAGCTGCCATTAGATTTGACCTCCACTCACAAATGCTCTGAGCCCATGGCATAGAATGCCCTGAAATTGTTATGGACTGCAACATTTACATCTGAAATATTTACATCTGATATATTTACATTTGCTCTTTGGCTTCAAATCTAATGGCTTTTTGATATTTTGAAGGTGCAAGATACAAATTCATAGAGCTCATATTGGCTGCTAAGATTAGCTACATTGTTTAGATAACCAGAACAAATGGTAAAATTACATGAAAGCATAATTTCTGAACATGCCCTCTGTTACTCACCAATCATCTGCAGGATTTGGAGTCTCCCAGCAAACCCTCTCATTAAACCCTACTGTTTCAGAATTCCTGTTGTTTCTGTCATCCTTCAGCAAATTCTATTCAGATTCAAATTCCCCATGCTGGATTTTAACTCGAAGGCCAAGGTTTTCTTAAAGGAATAAAACAGCTGAAAGGAATCCTGAGAATTTAGATTCTGACTGCAATTTCACTGTATCACAGAGTCACAGAATGGGTATGGCTGGGAGGGAACAGTGGGTGTGTTCCACTCTCCCTGCCCAAGGAGGGTCATCCTAGTGCTCTGGCAAAGTTCTGGTAGTTTCCCTACAGGTTTTCCTACAAGATATGACAGGAAAATTTGAGCTCAAAACTGTATTTTTTGAAAAGAGTAGTTTCAAATTTGAAAGCTATTACCGTATACCTTTTTTTTTCTTTCACACATGAAGGATTTTCGGGTCCTAGAATTACAGAATTACAGAATGATTTGGATTGGAAGGGGCATTAGAGATCATTTAGTTCCAACCTCTCTACTATGGGCAGGGACCTCTTCCACCAGATGCAGAGATTTATGTGACACAGTTCTTCTACTGATCTCAGGCTTCTTTTATTGTACCTACAAGATAGAGTTCTTTCAAGCGAGACACTAATGGATGCAAGAATTTTGAGCAGTATTCACCATGTTTCTAATCATGTTCTTCTAATCACTTTACTCTGGGGTTATTGTTTGACAAGAGACTTGAGCCAAATGATGTGGAAACAAAGAATAAGTGAATTTTCCCAATGACCTTGAACAAATGCCATGAGTAGTGCATACATGTGCCTGTTTCAGTCGTGAGCCTGTAGGAGGCTTAAATCACTCTAAACATTTAAAGCAGGCCAAGCTATATAAGAGGCTCTAAGAATTTAAACAAAACCACTTCCAAGATTTTAAGTAGTTTGAGCATTATCTTTGCCTGGCTGAGCTTTACCCTAATGGAAGACAAATTAAAAAAAAATCCTTTTTTTTTAGCATCTTGTTTTAAAGAATAAAAAAGCCTTATCTGCAAACAATGTATTTGGGAGATAAGGAGGTTAGAGAGGGTAGAGATAGCTGATTATAATTTTCATGGGCCTGATGGCTTTGGATCAAGGAATTTAGCTGATGTTGGAAGCACTAGGCTTAGCTTAAGTGTTGAAATAAATAAAATGGTCCTGCCAGCAATGTTATATCACCTCTGTGTGGTGACCAAGTACTTTTTAAATTGGTGTGGGTACAAATGCCTAATGAATAAAAAATCCCTAAGTCTAATGATTCAGGCAATGAATCCACCTTTGCATTTCCTGATTAAATTCATCAAATATTGACACTGCACACACATCCAAACATATTTCAAAAACCAAACATTAGCTGAGCACAAATTAATGTGTATTCTTGAAAGATAACTACACCAGGACAGTGAATGAAAAGGAATTGGATTGAAAGCTGGTGGCCTTTAGTGATGAATGAGCTGATACAAGCAATTTGGGTTGATACCAATTAATGACATTGTGCACTTAAGGAAACAAAGAACAAGTGCAAAAATAAAAAAAAAAGAGGATTAATTTAATTGCTTGAAGTGAGAATCTAGCCTTTCACTGGACTACAGAGTGCTAATTGAGAATAAGCTCTCAGTTACCAAATATGAGCCATATAGAGCTGACACAAAATCCTCAGCTTGCTTTGCATTTTCCTGGCCTTTTTTCCCTCCCTCAAAGTATATTAATATTCCCTTCTGGTTTTCTTTTTGTTTTTCAATTTACTTTTATTTCTAGTCTCTATTTCTGCCTTTTTTGCTCTGAGAGTATCTGGATGTCTGATATTCTATTAAAAAATTACTTTAAATGATAATTTCTTGTTTTGACATGTGATATAAACCACTGTACCACTAATAGTCCTTGTGTCTTTCCTAAGGGTAGAGCATGTCATGCATCTGACATCATGATGGGGGTGCACTTTATTTACTAGAGAAAACAATTAGAACCAGCAGCAGTGTTCTCCCAAGATTTTTCTGTTTTATTAATGGCTACTCACTTTTTAGTGAAAATTGACTTTCTTATTAGAACAAAAGTACCATTTGGTATCTGCACTGTCTTCTAAAAAACCAATGCAATTTATGTGTTATTTCATCTGCAAATAATTCAACCCTGTCTAGAAGTTAATGTTTAAATTGGCTGAATTAAGGTGCTGTTGCAGAAAATTGAGACATATAAATGTTGTGGAAAAAGAAAGTGTAAGAACAGCCTTTTTCTAAGACAAAAATTACTATCCAAGAGCATTGGATCAGTTAATGACACTTTCAGCACTTACGGCAATATCAAAATTGCTCACAGAATTGTTTGCATTTTTCTATATTCGCCCTCTGCAGTCGGGGCTTTTAGAGCCAGCATGGAAAGGGGAGGAACAGGGAGGCTGCTCAGCAGAATCAGCTTTATCAGCAGTTGAGTGTTGTATTCAGTCTTTGTGCAGCTTTATCAGCTGTTCAATGTTGTATTCAGTCTCTGTGCCTGGGGTTTCTCTGGCAGCCTTGGAGATCTGTGCAGGAGCACACCTGGGTACACCCAGGGCACACAGGGCAGGGACCCAGCCATGCCCAGGCAGGGTTTCTGCTGATCCTAATCCCATGGGATTTGGTCTGCTATTGTTGGGTTTCCCTAAAGGGCTCTGAGCCAGCAGCAAGGAAGGAGTTTGTCCCCTGGTCTTCTCCTCAGTGCTGAACATCAAATAAATGGCAAAACCAGCAGGAAAAGGAAAATGAGATTGCATTTTCCTTAGGAGACAATGAACAGGCTCAGGGGACAGTGCTGGGTGGGTCAGGGGAGCAAGAGGAGGAGGAGAAGGAGGAGAGAGGCTGCAGTAGGGCAGGCACTGCAGACCATGAAGTGAGCTGCTCCTGATCCAGCCCCACCACTGAGGCTGAGCAGATTTAAGAGGAAAATCCATCTTTAACCTCTGGCTGACTCCCAGGCTGCTCCCACCAACTGAGTCATAACAAAATGGATTTTACTTCCACTAGTTTGCCACTTGCCTTCACTCTTGCATAATGTGCATTAGGAATTGCTGTTCTGTGTGGGGGAACATGTGAGTTTCCTTTTAACCCACCATGCTCAACCCACAGAGCAGTCACGCAGTACTACACTGAGGGTAAGGGAATGCACCATCTTCACCCACTGGTACAGTGTTTTTCACTCCATATTTCTCAGCAACTCAGAGTTAGTTATCCTGTTGTTTGACTTGGCATGGAGTTGGTTTTTTTTGGCCTGGAGAAATTTTTGCTCATAAAATCATAGAAACATAGAATGGGTTTAGGTTGGAAGAGACCTTAAATATCATCCAGTTCCAATCTCACTGCTGTGGGCACAGACACCTTCCACTATCCCAGGTTGCTCAGAGCTCCATCCAACCCAGTCTTGAATACTTCCAGGGATGGGGCATCCATAGCTTCTCTGGAAAACCTGCTTCAGTGTCTTACCATGCTCAGAGTGAAAAATTTCTTCCTAATATCCTGATATTGGAGTGGCCACCATGTTTTCCAAAACAAATATCCACATCTTGGTCAGGGAAGGGATCTGCTTTTGCAAAGACTGCTTCAAATGCACAGCCTGCCTTATGTGTCCTTACTCCATTTAGTCAGCTGGTGATGCCAGGAGGGAGAGGTGAGTTTACTGCCAGGTGACAGGATTGCAGTGCTCAGGGAGGTCTGTTCAGTGGCAGGAGTCTGAGCAGGAAGCTCTTTGCTGCAATTAGCAGTAATTCTCTCAAGGGTGGCTGGCAGGAGGGTCCTGCTGGGCAGGGAGGATGCAGCCAGCCTTTCCCTGTGCCAGGTGTCAGAATGTCTTTGCTGGACCTGGTGGGAAGGTCTTGAAGGAAGCAGGGTGGGAGGGATGTTAAATTTCTGCTCTAACGGTGAGGAATTGGATGCAGCTGGGGTTGTAGGGGATTTTCCTGGTGGGAACAACTTGCACAGAACTTTTTGGCAAATGTCCTTTTGCAGGCAGGTTGCAAGCTGGGGCTGCAGCTGTGGCAGAAAGGGCACGTTCAGGATCTTGTGCTGCTGGCCAGCTGACCTCTAAGGAGGAACAGAAGGGCATCTGAGACCTTGTCAGGGTGGAGGGTGAAGGAGAGGAGAAGAGTGCACATGCCAGGGCTATCCAGGGTTTCTGGAAATTCTGTTCCAGTGTTAGTAAGCATTGCTTCGTGGCAGCTGGACTCAGAATCTATCTCTAAGTTTAAACACCTCTTTTTATCATGGCAGCATCCTATCACTGTGTGTTTGCTGGATCCTGCACATAAAATATTTATCATGCTCTCTCTGCACGTCTAAACCACACTGAAACAGGAAACAAAGATTTGGCTTTAACAGGATAAATTAGTTTTTTTTCTACCATTCATTAGCCACCATTTTCCTTGCTGCATAAAAAAATCTGCTATGTTTTGCAAGACAAATAGCTATAGAAGAGAGGGGCTATCCATAGGAAAAAGACATTATTTGTCACAATTTAAGATTTACTATAGGAGGTATGTGCAATGATGACCCAAGGGAATGTCCTAAATGCTGCAAGATCTTGTGATAGATTGAACTAATAATAGGCATTTATTTCCACTGGAGATGCTGGCTAATGGCCATGATAAAACTCTATTATGATATTAGATTATTGTTTCTCAATTACATAAGGTTCAGTTTTCAGACTAAGAGAATGCAGCAAGGTAATTTAAATATCAAAGTTATGCAGTCAAAGGAATGTGATGCTATTTCAACTCCCACCAACTATTTCTGTTACAGAACATTGCAACTCCCAGAATTTATTCTGTTGTCCTTTCTGCAGTCCCAGCTCCTAGAACATGGGAAACTCAGCTTCTCTTTTTTAATGCATGAGAAAGTTCTTTTCTAGCTCTTACTGATGCATGGAAAAGTTTGCAAATGTGAATGCCTAAGAAAATAGGACAGATGAAAATAACTCTATTTTTGTTATGTTTTGGTTTTTCTGTTGTTATTTAAGCTCACAATTTTCAGCAAATCTTCCAATTCCAGTCACTACTCAAAATCACCAATACTGGTTGTGGCACTACTGGCAGATGTTCACCTAACCCCTGTCTCAGTGTGGCTGAAAATGTAGAATGTTAAAACCCAAGCTTAAAAATGGCTAAAGAACAAAATCAGTAACTTATCTGAAGTTTCAGATAAGTGAAACCTAATTCCTCCAGCATGCCTTGATCCACAAAATACAATGACAAATCACATCCAAATGTTCAAAAATTTGAAAGAACTAGTCTGTCTGTTGCACCTCATTCTTACATAGCCTTGTTTTTTCCCTAAAAACCCGAAAATAATGTCTTTGTAATTATAATTGTAGTTATTTAGCTGTTTAAAGTGATCTTGGTACAATTTGCAAAAAAAGGTACTTATTTTACGTCCAATTCCTTTATCCTGTTGAGCTGAAAATACAGAGTGGCATCTTTGCAAGCTCTGAATTTCCTCATTCTAAGAAGCCCGAGTTTCTTTTAATGCAATTTTTTTTTTTCTCCATGAGTAATATATTGGGCAGAGATGAAGCATCACCTGATTTTTTTAGTAGAAAACTATGTTTCTTCCCTTGAGCCTATGATACCCAGAAGCCAAGAAAAGCTGTGATTGGGATTTTAATTGAGAGATTTGCCAAGGGTGAAAGCAGGTTTTTAAATTAGATAGTGTAGGACAGAACCATCACATTCCACTGCTGACTAGTACTGTAGCTGTGTTTGCCATTTACAGTGTGCAGCCAGGCTTGGAGAGATAAACCTGGAAAATAATGAGACAGAAAAGAGTTATCTATCATCTGTGTTTCATTGATTGCTCAGGAACAGCAAACCCATGGTTAGGTTGAACACATGGGAAGGGAGTGTGCATTACGCTCCATCAGTGTAAAGGATCAGCAGTGTGGATGGGTGATTTCTGATGTGACAGCCTCAGAGTCACAGCAGTCACCCTGATAGCAGCAGAATCAAATGCACTCTGAGCTTGGCTTTAGATGAGGTAAGCAGATACAAGGCTTTCCCGTTTCAGTGCAAAACAAAGCCCAGAGTAAGCTGGAGCAAAGGCTGCTGCAGCAGCTGCCTCCACACAGAATTTCTGTGCAGGATGCAGGTGTGGCTTGCCCCAGGCAGACATGGAACAAACATTGCAGGGAGCTGGTTTGAATGCTGTTGTTGGGGGAAAACAAACAAAAAGCAAAACTTGTGAATGCCCCATCCCTGGAGGTGTTTGAGGTCAGGTTGGATGGGGCTTGGAGCAACCCAGGCCAGTGGAAGTTGTCCCTGCCCATTGCAGGGGGTTGGAGCTAAATGTTCTTTAATGTCCCTTCCAACACAAACAATTCTATGATTTTGGTTTTTTAATGACCATAAAGAATATCATATGGGGCAGGAGTCATCTTTTTTACATCCTTTACATTTAAAATCCAGATGCATCTGTGTTCCAGTTTAGCAGTCTAAACTCAGATGAATCATTAACTTTATTCTCCTTTTTTTCCCATGACTAGTTGTTAGGTCTTGCAGCAAGTTTATACTTTCCCCTATTTCCTACCACAGCATCAAAATATGATTTCAAGTTTTTGAGCACTTTTGCACAGAAAACCTGCCAAAAAAGGATAAAGTGGGGGGAATCAGAAGAGTGAAGCCCATTCCTGATCCCAAGCATTTCATGAGTGCTCACAAGAATACCATGCCTTAGCCTTGGGGTCAAACATTTGCTGTTGCAGTGCTCAGAGCTTAATTCATTTGTAGCCAATACCACAGATACCAAAATCAGCAGAAATATATTGATGGTGTTTAGATGGGGTTTAGATTTGAGCCATGCCAAAGGAAGTTTATTCCTGGGAGTCATGCACTTTCTTGGACTCCACACACACTGTAAGAAAAGGCAAACATCCCTGTAACTGTTGGGGTTTTTTTCATAGTGACCAAACAATCCCTCATGCCTTAGATTGGGTGGGTCAGTTTGTTTAAAACAACTTGAGATCTACAGAATGTCGATATAATTTGCGTCTTTTAGACAAACTGCAGCATAAGAAACTGCCATGATTTCATTTCTCCATATTTTTTCTTCATATTGCATTAAATGACCCATGACTTTGATTAAATTGAAAATTTAATGTATTGGCATTTTCAGTGCCTTCTGATTTATATTTTTTCATGGTTTCTATTTATGTTCCAGTTCTACTTTATTATATTTCCAAGAAAAACTCATTTCAGAGGACTCTACCAGCTGCCACATAATGAAATCCAAATATCAGAGAAGTTACAGTTTCTCTTTCCTCCTCCAAGTCAGGTGGGACCAGTATCTGTCTATTCCAAAGGGGTTCAGAATGTTGGGCCCATCTTCTTTGAGCTGGGCTTTCCTCATTTCCCTATATGTGCAAGATACAGATATCAATTTAATTTTTAGGAAAAAGTTGTTTATATGTGAGGAGTCAGGTGCTTTCAGGGAAATCAGGATTTCATTCTACCTTGTGGCAAGGCATACAGGGAGCCACAGCCACTGCCTGCTGAAAAAATGACCTGCTTTTCCAGTGTTAAAGGGATTGCCAGAATTGCTGGTTTCTGCTGATATTTACCCATGTCTGAAAAAGTGTAACTGTCAAGCTGATTTTTCTACAGAAGGCTCAGTAAAAAAAATCAAGTGTTTCCAAAGCAAAAAGAAAGTAATACAGGATTTTTCCTACCAAAAAAACAGAAAAAAATGTGAAACCAAACCAAATATGACAACAGTTGCACAGAGAATTCTTGCAAGATTCAAAATTTGGTGTGTGCATGTGATTTTGGGAAGCGTCCTGTGAGCACACTTTTTATCCTTCCTATGAAAACCCAAGCCAAATCAGCCATGCTTTAAACTTCCAGTTCTTATTAGGATGATCTTCATTAGGGTTGATTTAAAGCTGATTTTTTTGTTGTTGTAAAGGATGTTTGGGCCTACTGCAGGGGTCGTGCCTATCTGTGTGCAGAGTATCTCAGAGCAAAGCCTGACTTTCACCTGTGGTCGTTGCTCCTTCAGGGCTCTGCACATGGCCAGCTCCAGCACTGAGATGATGAATTTTCCTCTCCTGAGCTTTCAGTGCTCCCTGCAGCTGGCAGCCTGACAGAGGAGAGTGGAGAAGGCAGCCTGAACCCCAGGGATGGAGAGATGGGACTGAGATCCAAAGTAACAGCAAAGTGAGGGGTGGGACAGAAGGGCAGGTGAAGGCCTGGAAGAAGGAGAATGAACAGAAATAGAAAAAGTGCTGGAGAACAAGCCAGAAGTTAGAAACTCTACAAAAGATGGTGGAGAGGGTGTAGGAGAGGATGAAGGAAAAGGCTGAAGAGAAAGGGTTATAATTTGCCACCAGGGAAATTATGCCCCCTGTAATTCAAAGCTGGTGCCAAATTTTGGCATCCTTTTGCTTCCCAGGATACGCCTGTGAGGAGGGAAAGCACCTGAATACACATGTCCATGTAAATTTTACTTCTGCTTTGTAACACTGTGTATATGTGGAGGCACCTACTGCTTCTAAAGGGGACTGGATAACTGGGCTCCATATGTTCCTTGTTCTTCAAGTACTTGACATTATAGCCCTGAAGCTAAAGCAAGAGTCCTTGGCTTCCTATTTGGAAAGACAATGAAGTGTGTTCTTATTGCAAGCACAAACGGGACGCTAAACAGGTAGACCACAAGTAAAAATAGCTGTTCAGTACCGTAGAAGGAAGGGAATGGAGTTGGAACAGTAATTAACTCCTTCCTTAAGTATCAGACAGCAATCAGCACAAATTATGGAGCAGGAATTTTGGCTCTTGGAAACATGGAGTCTTTGCTTCCCTGCCTCCTCCTTTCCCCACAGCTGCAAGAATCCAGCTGAGACTAAGAATGTTGGGGTTTTTTTATAGCACTTGTAGAAATCAAGTCCACAATCAAGTAGACAAAGAAAAGCATCATGAAAGGAAGCAAACATCCGGCCTGGGTATGTGCGTGGAGCTGGCTGGAATGGAGCCTCTTCAGCACAGCTGAGAGCCTGCTCAGCAGTCTGAGCTGGCAGCCTTCAACTAGCCCCTAATGAGCCTCATCAAACAAACAAACAGAGAAAGAGGCTTCACAAATTAGTACCAAAGACAAGTGCTGGATGATTCCTGTGGTTTTGTGCAGTGCCTACATCCCCCTCGCCTCTGGAAGTGGGGGGAATCTGTCCTAACGTTACCCCTCCGAATGTGGGGCAGCTGCTCCAAATGGGACACTCACCCTTCTCCTGGGGTCTCTAGTGCTGCATCTGGGATGAGCGTCTTGGCTCTTTGGATAAGATAAAGCACATCTTGAGGTGCCCCTACCGCTGATGACAATGACCTGTTCAAATTCTTTGTATAGTTGTTGTTTCCTGCTCATGGGTTGTGAGAAGGCTTTCAGTTCAGGGACCATTGCCAGGATGAGGAGCACAGCCCACCAAACTGGGCTTCAAGAACACCGCCCCACTTTCTTGTGTTTCACTGGCTTGTTGATGAGCAGCTTTGTCCTGCCTGTCTGCTTCAGGTGTTCTTATTTCTCCTAATACAGCGTCTCATGTCAGAAATTAAATGTTATCATTTCTCAACACATCTAGGGGTATCTATTTCTCACTCAGCACAGGACCACATTCCTCAGTAAAATTTGCATGATTGAAAATATGTGAAGAACAGTATATTCTTTCCTATGCCAAAGTTTCCTTCCTGTGACAGGAGCTGCAGAAACTGCTTATTAAATTGCCTTTTCCCCCCCAAAGAGCTCTGGTTTGTAAAAAGAATAGAGACTGGAGAATGATTCTTACATAAAGCCAAACAGCACAGTTCTGCCTAATTATTTACCCTTGAAGGGTGAACTTGTAATCTATCTTCTGATGCATTTTTTTCCTCACTGTGAATCTTTGCACAACTGTCCTCATGACAAATATCATTTGATCTGGGGACAGCCCTGTCTGGAGTGTTTGTATCAAGAGCCTTTTCCAATAAGCTGCAGCTCCTACCTTAATGAGAATAAGAGCCTTATGACAAATACAGGGCTTTCAATAGCAAATACAGCTTCTGTACAGCACACTCAGGTCTCTCCTTACTGAGGAATAAACTGACAAATTTTGCTTCCCTCTTGTTAAAAAATAGCACAGACACTGCAGTGTTTGCACAGAGGAGCAGGCTTTGTTTCAGTCTTGACTCCTCTGTCAGGAAGGTGTATTGGGAAGGCTCTGGGCAAGTATCTACCCCAGCATCTTCTGCACTGAAAAGAGGAATGAGAGAGGACAAGTGGGATTTTTTATGTCTGAAACTGAACAAAAAAAATACAATTCCAAGACACTACTAACATACTCCAAACACTTGCAGTCCCTTGGCCCAGGCTGGACCTGGATCAAAGCAAAACCTTCTGAAATGTGGAGGTTTTTGCATCCTCAGCGCTCATGGATCTGCTTCTGTTGGTCTGCACTGCCTGGTCATGGAGGCATAACCCAGGAGTGTCAGGGCAGGGATGAGGCAGGGGGAGCTCTGGGGTCCCAGCTATTGCCAAAAGGAGATTTCATGACCAGAGTGATGTGGGGATGTGTCTCCAAGGGAGACTTCCAAGGAAAAAAAACAGGAAAAGGCTGTAGGACTGGAGATATCTGAGCAACTCAACACTATCTAAAGCTGCAGCCATGCCAGACACCAAAATGAGTCTGGAGCTGTTGGGAAGAGAGGAGATGTTGATATGGAAAATGCAGAATTTAGGAAAATCAACTGCTCACAGAGATGAGTCTGCAGCACGTTGGACATTCGGGGTGAGCACTTTGGACAGAAAATACAGAACTCACAGAAATCATGTAAATTCTCACTGATTTTAGCTTTTACAAATCTAAGCCTGGGCAGATGAGACTGCAAAAAACCCAGGATGGTCCCAGTTTGTTCAGTCTGTTTCCATCCTGCTTGCAGACTGAGCTCAGCAGCACTTTCCTGGACACTCACCATGAGCTGGATTCACGTACAGAAAGCACATCCAGAATAGTGGCCACAGGTTATGGCAAAGCCCAGCTTTATTCAGTGAGTCCTTATCCAGCCAGAATTAGCATCATCTTTTCTATAATAAATCTGAGGAACAAAACACAGTGTCTAAAGGCATCAACCAATGAATCAAAGTGAATTGCTGATGAAAATGTAGCTTGGAATTGTTTGGCATTGCACCCCCAGTGATGTCAGCCGAGTGCAGTGAAATGGAAATAATCGATCTTATCCTGCCTCGCTTGCTGAAGCACTGACTTGGCATCAAGTGCTCCAAAGCAAAACTTTTTCTTTTTGATGCTTTTCACTTTTCTAAAGACTCGTAGAAATGTTGAAATGAAAATTGAGATATTTGGTAAAAATTTTCCTTCTTAGAAAACTTTATTTTGGATTGCATATGATTTCATGTGTTGGTCAGTCTCACTTCATGTGTTCTGGAAACAAGAAAAAAAAAAGCCACTTGACTGGTAAACTGGGTCTTCTAGCTCTATCCCTGATTGACACACAAATTTTGAAGACTGATTGATAAGGAATCATCTGTTTGGTGGGATGTAGCCACTCTGCCAAGCCCTGAGGCCAGCATCAGTTTCTAGGGGTGGATAATAAACACTACCCTGAGGCTGAACTTAAAAATGTGGAAAACCTAAAGTCTCTGCACAGACAGTGAGTGATATTTCCTTCCTTCAGACTCTTAAAAGTAGAGTATTATCCTGAGGGAAGAGATAAAATGAAGAGAAGGAAATAAAATTTACAAACTAAACAGCTAGCCTTTCCTTTCCATACAAGAATACAATAGAACATTTCTCTCCTCGTTTTCCAATGGAGAAACTGTGAAGGCAGCTGGAGGTTTCCCAGGCCAGAAACCCCAGGACTCTGCTGACCCTGGATGCTCTCAGGTGCCTGGTCTGTCTCACACTGGGATAAGCAGCATCCTTGGTGCTGCACCTGCCTTAGGGTGAGATGCTGCAGCTCTCCACTCCTTCCTCACCTGCCTCCCTCCTTCACCTTACACTTTTTCTGGCTCATCTTTTCTTCCATTTGCCTGGCACCTTGCATTTCTGGAGTCAACACCACACCACTCTGAAATGAAACTGTATTTTTTACCCAGCAGAGATTTCTCAGATAATCTTAATGTATTTTACTGAAAATTTTCACATGACAAGGCCTGAAGTGATGCCTCTAC
This sequence comes from Melozone crissalis, assembly GCF_028551555.1. Lineage (NCBI taxonomy): Eukaryota > Metazoa > Chordata > Aves > Passeriformes > Passerellidae > Melozone > Melozone crissalis. Next base: position 52,895,450 of record NW_026535805.1, read on the forward strand.
ACCATGCAGCCAACTCACCCCAGTGTCTTAAGCTACAGCTGGGGACCCCAGGCTTTCCTTATTTATTACAGACATATTTGTAACTCCAACTCATGATACAAATTTCTAATTTCTTTATCATAAATTTCTCCATTTTTAGTAAAGTAAGAAAAAAAGAAAATTGAGCCTTGTCCATTGGTTGTTTTTATGCAATCCCTTTCTCTGTGCCAAGCATGATGATGTTTTTATTTTTCTTGGGACTTTCTCTCCTCTTTGGGAAACAGTTTCTTCTTTGAGTCCACATCAGCAGGATTACAAGCATTTACCTTCACCTGCATTTCCAGTTTCATTGTGAACACATTGCAGCTTCCATAAGACTTAGCAAATATTGCAAGTATTCATCTAATATTTGTTTATCTCCAGAGTTCTTCACTTGGGGCTGAAACTGGGTGAGTGCAAGGTGCCATGTGGGATATGGGTGTTTATTTTCATAAGAAAATTCGCCCAGTATGTTGTTTTGTCATTTGCACCACCTTAATTCCACGGCACTTCAGAATCAAAGCATTCAGCACTCCTACAGGGCATATCAGCCTCAGTAGTTAATAATCCAATAATTCATTGCCTATTTCTTATTCTTTGTCTTTTATTTATTGTGTAGGAAAATATTTAGCCCTTGCAAACAGCGTCTCTGCAGGGAAGCCTCAGCATGGGAAGTTGTGCTTAGAGTACCTTCTCTGATACAGAAATGCTAAAATTCACCCATTTTTCACTGAAATGTAAGAAGAAAGCTTTTATTGTGAGGGTAATCAAGGTCAGCCAGAGAGCCTGTGGAGCCTCCATCCTTGGAGAGACCCAAAACCCCACTGAACACAGCCCCAAGCAGTGCTTGGAGCTGACCATGCACCAAGCAGGGGCTGGACCAGGCGACCTCAAGAGGTGTCTGCCCATCTCAATCATTTTGGGATTCTGTGAATTCTACACAACATGTAAACAATGGACAGAATAAGTGCTTTAATTTGTTTTCTGGGGATTGGAAGCAGCAAGCAAAAACCTCTGACCTGAATGAGGATACATCACAGCACAGCAACCTCTAGCAGAGACCAGCCAGGATGAGTATTCTGTGAGAACACAGTGTTACTGAGTGCAACAGTGCAGTGGGGGATTCTAGAAATGGCAAGCAGTGCTAATTTAGGTGATGAATCTAGAAAAGACAATGCAGGAGCACATGTTACACTCCCAGAAGGGTGGGGAAGTGGAGGGGCATTATCCTGCAGCTATAAAGCACAGGTTTGGATCAACAGAGCACCTTGGCTCTAACACCTGTGTGCACAGGTTACCTGGTACCCAGAGCTGGGCTCTTCTCTAGGTGACCTTACATGTTTGCATAATACACTTCTCCTTGTAAGAGGAACTCTGGTGTCTGTCCCAGGATTTAGTAATTCAGCAATTTTGGAAAGGTCAGATCTGGAATTTAGCCTATTAATAAAAACGTAGGCAATTCATCGCAGGCTAAGTGGTAATTTCAATTTAGCATCAACCTGAAGGCACATACCTCATCCTTTTAGCTGGCTAAATTTATCATTAATAGAAGCACTGAAGTAACCAAAGTAATTGCTGGCAGATCTACTATCAGGCTCAGATGATGAATATAATTCCTGAGCTGCACAGAGGAAGGGCAATCAGTTTAACATGGATGTGTAAATAAATGCAAAGGGTTGGCTTTCCAGATTAAAAAGAATGGGGAGTGTTAGATTTGCCCTAGGCAGCCATTGGTTCCAGCTGAATATTTTTGAGGCTTCTCTTAGTAATTCTAGTGGCATGACATAGAGGTTAATGTTGCTCACATGAACATCCCTTTTTCTTGTTTTCAGGTATTACCAAAAGGCAAATTGTTGCCTAAATTCAGAGGCAGAAGTATTGACTTTCAAAAACCTGGGGAAACAGCCTATAATACCAGAACACACAACAGAATGGAAATGCTTTAATTCTGCATGTGGAAAATCAACACATAAAGGGCTAGATTTGCTCTTTTTAAATAGAGAGCAGAGAGGGCAACAGAGAGATGCAGGAACATCTCACAATCAGATTCAGGTTCCTCCTGAATCCTCTTTGTCTCTCACTGTTGCCTACAGGGATGACACAGAATATCAATATCAATATCTTCTATCACAGGCACCTCAGGTCATGCTAAAATGAGGTGAGGGTGAATTCCCACATAAATAATTTGCTCCAGTTGTCTCAGCTTGGGATAGGTGAATGATTAAACAAGGTTTTCAAGAATGCTGATTGACATGTCCACCATAGAAGAGGATTTTTGATGCCGCAATAAACAGAAAACTTCTCTGTAGCAAATAGAAATATATCACATTTCATGCCTGTAAGCCATTTCAGATCCTATAGGCACCATTTCCCTCTCAAATTTGTGACAAAACAGCCAACAGCAATCTTTAACACTGAGATATAAACATCTACTGTGGGCAAAAATAGTATTTTTCTCCTGAAATCCAATCTGTAGCATAGAACCAAGAACTGGACCTTTTTATTATACTGATAGTGAGGTATTTAATGAAAAAAAAGAATCCCTTGACTCTAAATGTTTTGGTATTTTTTCTCATCCTGAAAGAATAAAAAAAAGTCAAAGTATCAATCACATTTGAAAAAAGGAAGTTTCCCCAATAAATGTTATTTGTATGATTTGTAAAATTGTAGCTATAATGACAAGCCTTTTAAAATGCATTGTTTGGAGTTCCTCTGGATATCCTTAGGGCATTCTGCCTAGACTGACATCCTGTCCCTGGAAAATTTTAAAGGAAATGAAGCTTCACAGTTCTCAGCAGGAGAATGTTTCAGTTGAACAAATGCAAGCAGATTCACAGTCCAGGAATTTCAGTGGAAACACTGGTGATAATTATACAGAAATTCCAGCCTCTTCAAATAGGTTTTGAACCAGTTTATCAGTAAAAAAAAAAAAAACCCATGTTCCCCCAAATTGCTAAGATTGCGTGAAAATGTATATGTCTACATTTTAGAGGTTCTTTTTCTTTCTGGTCTTAAAGCTAGTCTTAAAATCCTCATATGATAGAGAGTTTCTTATATATAGAGTCTAACATTCAGTCCCTCCTGTTATTTGCAAATATGTAAATGAAAGATGAATTCCTGTCTAGTGCATTTAGCAGCTGAATTTTTTTATACTTTTATTGTGAATGACGCTGAAGATTATTCTAGTTCTGACTCAATGACCTCACATAGTGGGAACACACATGAATGGGAGTTGTCCTGATGTGAGAGGTATCTGGACAGAAAGAGGCAATCATATCCCACACCAAGGTTCCTCCTGAAGTCTGTTTAACATTCATACAGACTAAGAGTAATTACTTTAATTGTGTTAAGAAATTTCTACACAAATGAGTCAACATTCATCGTAACAAAAGGCTTTCTGTATTTATTTGCATCAGGCTAAGCACCAGAATTAAGACTAGGGAGAAACTGTTATTTTTTTCCCACAAAGACAGCATTTAGCAGAAACCAGAAAATGAGTAATTGTCGAGACATCAGCTCTTTATACTTGTACATGTAGGCTGAACAATATGCCAGACTATTCCCATGTCAGAATGTCCTACTGTATTTATCTGCTGCAAGACGGATGATAAGTATCAGTGGGAATTGTCACTTTTCTGAAACTCACTGGCTTTCCCCCAAACTTGATGTTTGCACTGGGCAGCATAGTCAGTTTTCAGAACAAACCTTCCTTCATCATAGAAGTTGTAGCTACATAAAAAACCTCAGAAATAATATTTTGCTCCAAGCATGATGTAATAAGCCATCATTTCACTAGATTTTTTCTCTCTCTTTTTTTTTAAATGGCAACATATGTAGATGAGCGTTCAGTGCAGGACTATGAAAAAACTTAATTCCCTAAATACTTAGCAAAGTCCCCCATGAAATTTCAGCCAGGGTATTAGTCATCAGAGCCCATTGTCCATTTTCCAGGAAGACTCTGATTAAGATAGATTTATGACCAGGTTCTGCTAATGCAACAGTAAGAACTGAATATTAATGATTGCCAGTCAGTTTGAATTAACCTTTCTTGGAGGAACTTGAGTCAGTTAGGATCTCAATTTATAATTTGACTTAATGGCAGTGGGTTTGGCTTTAAAACCATCATCTATTACGCCAGTACTTGGATATTGCAAGAATGGAACTCTAAAAAATTTGATTTGATCACAATAATATTAGTACATTAAGAAACGATATGTAAGAAACTGCACCGACACCACAGATGTAAGGAAAAATTTAAAGACATTTGAGCTGCCCCAGGGTGTTCCTGGTCTCCCACATCTGCTCCAGGGGAGTGCTTGTCTCTCACGGGTTCTGCTGGCTCGTTGTGAACAGATAAAGACTCCTACATGAAAACAAGTGGATCAAGCCTTTTTTGTTTACCAGTCCTGTGGGCAAACACTGTAACATTTACTTCCTCGTGAAATAAATTGGACAGCAGGAGTAAATTGAAGAAGAGTTTTTATCCTGTGGTTTCCACAGCAGCCCATTGTTGTGTCTCTGCTTTTCCTTTTTTTGTTGTCTGTCTCAACCACAGACATGTAACTCCTGTATCTCCTCAGGAGCCTGAAACAAAACAAAACACAGAACCTGTGAAATGTTCTGTCAAAATGGAACATTCAAATGGATGCTAATCATCAACTATTTAAGGTAATGACAGCAGAGTGGCAATTTTTCAGTATACAAGCCTGCCTAAGCCACATTGCTCAGTCTCCATGACCACTTAGGAGGGCACAAACCCTTCCCAACCCTCACTTCCACTACATCACAACCTCCAGATGGAAATTCATCTGACCTTGAGCCGGCTCCACATCCCCCCTAAGTTTCTCAGTATGCCATGGTGACAGCACACCCACCTCAGCTCAGTTCAGTGCCCAGATCAAATGCAGACAGTGGCTGAAGCTGGAGGAGTAGGACACTGTCTAATACACAAGTCCAGTTGATAAAGTTTTTCTGTTCTAACCTCTTGGTCTCCTTTTATCAGTCCTAATCACAGCAGCAGGATTGTTATAAAAATGTGACCTGTAATTTCTTCACTGTCTACTCTGCTGCTTTGCTGAAGGCCAGCTTTGGGACAACACTGTTAGGCCTTATTTGTGGGTGAAACATGCCAGGATATCAGTCAGTCCTCAAAGGAGAACCAGTCTGACCTTATGCACACACATTCCAAGTGCCCCAATTTATGCAAAATGGTCAAATTCTCTGTACAACATGAAACTCTCTTTGCCTTTCATCAACATCTGCCTGACACATTGGGTGGCATGGTTTGTGAAGGTGAAAGAATGTCTCTGTAACCATAATGGTAGCTGCGTAGACCAGTTTCAATGGGAAAGGGGCTTTAAAATCACACTTCAGTATCACAAAAGAAGAGATCCAATTTGGCATACCATCTGCTAAGTGCCTTGTTACCAAATATCAGCTGGGGAAAAAATCTTGCAATGGGTTTATGTATAAATAGAAGATGTCAGTTTGGAAGCTTGTCAAACCAGCAGTTTTCAGGAAACTATTTGTAGAAGAAAGATGTCAGCTTCCAATTATATTTTTGTTCTCTTGAAGATGCATCTTAGAACTGACATGATTTTGTATTCTGTGCAATTAAAGAGCAATCAGATTCCTTTTATGATAGTGTTTATTCCTCCTTAGTAGAAGTTTTGTAGTAATTGACCTATTTTCTATATAATTTTCACAGCTGAATGAGATAACCCTATATAAAATAGTTTTGAATTGACTTATTTTCTTATTCCTTACACAGATGAACAGAGACAGTCCTATATAAAATTAAACCCTACTATTAGTATTCTTCATCCTTCTAGTGTTCATTTACTCATATAAATCCCACTGGTAATAAGGCAATTACACCACAGATGGTAGAGTTCAAACAAATTAGATTCTACTCTCTCCTCACAAATAGCTTCACTGCACAAACTTCTCCAGAGCATGTATGTGGTGAGCCCTCCTCTTGCCACTCAGTTGCTTGCATAACATCACCAAAATGCTCTCTTTTATCTGCATTTCCTCTTATCATCTGTGCCTCTTCACTGGCTCCTTCACTTGCCTTAGCTGGCCCCTCAGGTACCCTTCCCTCGCTGCTGCCCTCAAAATGCAAGCCAAGGACAAACACCAGGCACTCAGTTACTCCCAGAGCGCTTTCCCCATGTTTTGCATCTCTTCTTTTCAATCCCCCTTCCACTCTCCCACCTCCCCACATGTGCATGTGCCTTCCATGCCCTCCATCCCTCAGAACACAGACCATGTGTCACCGTCATATTTTCTGAAAATCCCTTCGCCAGGATTTCTTCTCCTGGGAAACTGAGACGCCTGAGAGAAAAATAATAACAATAATTATCTGATTCACTGCTCCTGTGTTTTGCTGCTTTGGAATGTGGTTTGGACATTGTTTACCAACTGGTCATTGTTTCATTGGTTTCATGTGAATTGTTTTAACTTAATGACCAATGTGGAAGGAGTCACGAGTTCTTATTCTCATTCTTTGTAGCCTTCTGTCTGTATCCTTTCCATATTCTTTAGTATAGTTTTAGTATAGTATTCTTTAATATAATATCATAAAGTAAAAAATTAGCCTTCTAAGTACTTCAGATTCATCTTTCCTCCCCATGATGGGGGACCCTGAAAATACCATGACCATGTTTCTTTGCATGTCCATAGAATGGGCTTTTACAGGGAGACTTCAACTCTGGTTGCATCAGGGGTTCTACTGTGCTGGACAGAAAATAATTAATATATTCATTAGCAGAGCAAATCCTTCCTCTGCAGGTTTTTCATAGATAGATTTATTCTTGTTTATTCTTGTTGCAGCAATCAGACCTGCTTGACTGCTGTGTAAATAAGAAGAGTCCTGCCTTGCCATGAAGGAGAGCTGAGGCAACCTCTCCAAACACAGAACAAGCACTGATAAAGCTTAAGGAGCTGGATAGCCACCACCATCAAACCAAATTCCAGGGCAGTGCAAAGCCAGAAAGGTCCCACCATGAGATTCCTCTGCTGGAATTGCCTTGGAACACATCGATGCAACAAGAGGAACAGAAATTTCTCTCTAATTCTCTACATCTCTGGGTTGGGTAACCTCAAGTTGTGGATCACTTCCATCCAATTTCAGCCACAGCAGTTGCCCAGTCCTCTGTGGGATGGGAGTGGTCCAAGGTGAATGTGCCTTTGGACAATCTGCCCATTGTGTTTGTGATTTAAATTCATAGGACACATGTCCTCAGAGTAAAAGGGGCACCTCTAGCTATATTTATGAAGTTCAAAGGAAGACAGAATGACACCAGATCTGTGTATTTCAGCTGAATCAGAAAAGAGGTGGATAAAAGACAGCTCAGGCATCACAGAGTGACATAATGAAATTCTGAAACCAATATTTGATTGTGATCTTAATCAAATCTTAAAGATTCAGCATATCCTTATGAATAATTTTAAACATAGTGGTCATAGGAAATCTTCCCTGCAAATACCAAGCTTCACATTTAAGGACAATATCAGATATTTATTACACTAAAACCTAAGAGGATTTTTAATTGACTACACTTTAAAAACTGTTTTCTACTTTTCAGGTGATTGGATTGGTGCTTGCTGCATTTTGTGAGTGCAAATTTTCTTCATTATTTTAAATTTGTATTTAATTCTTCCCTTTTTGGAAGGGGTTTCTTTTAGTGACAGAAACAGCTTTCACAGCCTACTTCCAGAAGCACCTTGCCACTAAGGTTGCTGTAATAATTAAAATATAATCAGCTTTCTTTCATTTATACAGAAATCTTGGCATGGAAACCCAGAGAAGGTAAATATCTGCCCCCAAGGTTTGGATATGGAAACTAAACTCTGTCCACAGCCTGACTGAGAGTTTTTTAACTTAAAGCAGTTGTATTCTCTACTGTCCTCCATCTGGAAGATATTTGCAGTGCTCTGTGTGCTGTATACAACCAGATATGAAGACAATCCTGAAAGACTAAATGGGACAAAATAATGGAGGATTTGGGATGCCAACATGCCCAAACAGTGAACACCGAGAAGAACTAATAAAACTTGCCTGCTTGGGAGCTGAAGAAATTTACTAAGGTAAAATTTCACAGAGGAAAAAAAAAAAGCTGTGAAGGAGACATAAATAAATAAAAATGAAAACAGGAAGAAGAAGAAAAAAAAATTGGAAGTGGATAATTTATCACAAATACAAATTTTAAAGTGAAATTACTGAATAGACCAACAGCCACATTTCTACTGTGTCCTGGACATATCTTTGCTTCTGGTTTTTTTTCCTGTTTCAAGTGAATTTCTCTCTTCGTTTCTTTAGTTGTTTGGGTTTTTCTTTCTTTTTTTTCTTTCTTTTTCTTTTTTAATTTACTTCTTGACCACTGGTTATAGTTACTGGCAATTACTTCTAGTTGCCTTTTTATGCATTTAACTTTGGAGTAGCAAAGCCTCATAGCAGCCAACACTGAATATATTCCTTTGAGATGTACGGCCAAGTGTGTTAAAGATGGGAAGTGGGCAATTCCAAGTGTCTAATAATAACATCTAAATCATATAATTTGATGCATGCATTATATATTAGATAATATCTAAAATATTCTGTGTAAGCTTTTATTTGACTCAACTGAGGCATTAAATTTTAAGCTTGAGGGGAAAAGCTGGAACTGATGTAAAATAGGGTCATAGCATCTTGAGGAACTCCAGGGTTACAGAAGATTTCTGGGACCTTGTCATGGAGCAGGGAAAATTCACATGATAGCTTTGAAACTTTCCTTCTTTTGAAAACTAATGACAGGTGGAAATACTATAGGCAAAGCACTGAACTTTAATACATGGCAAGGCATTTTTTCTGTGAAATGCTTTATCATGTGCTCCAAAAGTGAGAGGAACAACCAAGAATGACAATGTCAGAGCAGGAAGGACTGATGGTTGGCTGACCATTGCTTGGACCACACAGGGAGGCAGCAGCCAGTTAGAGAAAAAGATTTTAAACAGCCAGACACCATTCAGAAGTGAATGGAACAAAAAGCACCAAAGGCTGTTAAGGAAAAATTTCAGCAGCATCCCTTTCCAGTGCCAGGATTCTGGATCTGAGAAGGAGCATCACATTTGATAGAAGTTGATGCAAATTCAGTTTCTCTCATGCTGCCATAGACCTGAGGCTTGAAAAATCAGCATTCCAGATGGACAAAAAGCAGCAAGAAACCAGTAACACAACCATGAGCCTTCCTCAAATCACGACTAGAAAATAAGGAATACTGTTACCAGCTGGAATGTACATGTTTTGGAATAAAATAAGCATGAAAGTCAGGAAAAAAGAACTGCAAATAGGTGAAAAAAAGGCGAAAAAGGATTGATACTGCAATTCTGAAAAATAACTATGGCCAACACTGATTTTAGAGCACAACAAAGGGAGCTGTTATATTTATTACTGCAAGTAAGTTAGATGGAAATAGAGGCAGAAATAGAAGTACTGGTGATACAATCTGTCTACTTGACATGTATATGTATAAAGAAAAGGGTAATATTTAATTTGTGTTGTTTCTCAAATGCTGAAAATTGAAAAAAAAGTTGTATTTGTGTTGAAAGAAAGGCTTGCAGGGCTAAAAATACTCAAATGTATTAGGAAGAAAAAAACCCACTAAAAATGTAGGTAAGCAGTCAGATATGCAGTGATGCAGAGAAGTCAAATGTATTCAAAAACTTATTCTATTCTAGTCTGTATTTTGAAAGAAGCAGAACACTTATCACTTTAGCATGACAAAGTATTATCCAGTCCATAAGTTACTCAGGATTGTATTATACCATGACTATGAGAAAGAAAATTCTCTAGCAAAACAAAATATCTTGCAATTGAGGTAAAAAAAACCCCCGTTGTCTCAGGGCATTGTGCAGACCTGCTGTCTATTTTCAGTATACCTGGTACAGGCACATTCTGAAATTATGGAGAAACTAAAACATCCTAATTTTCAGAAAGTGAGCAGAGACAGCCCAAATAAAAAAATAACCCCCAATAAATAATGGAAAACATGACTGAGCATTCATTTGTCTAAGAGAGAAGTAAGGAACATGGATATAAGTACTGCCTCTCAACAGTGTCTTTTGAAAAATAAATCACCCCACATAATCCTGATTACATCCTTCAGGACACTACAAGTTCAGCTGATAAAGGAGACAGTAGAGATATAATGTGCTTAGATTTTTACAATACATTTGACTGAGCACAGAACAATCTGATGAAAATATTAGAACATTACATCAATAATAAATTCCAGTTTAAACAGATTAGACAACAACCCAATCTCAAAAAGTAGCTGCTAATGTGAAATCATTAAATGGAGAGATTAGCTGTCCTTTTTTATGAGATTGGGGTGACACATTCATTGAGCCAGTAAAAATATCTGCTAGTAAATTCAATAAGAATAGGCAAATTTGCAAATCTCCATTGCAGAGCAGGCAAAACCAGGGATCTTGATTACTATTTTTTAACATTTCCTTTTTTTTTGTTTTGAACGGTCACAATATATCTCCGCGAGCAAGGGCTGCAATGCAGGTGTACAGATCAGGGTCTGTGGAGCCAGAAAAACATTTAGGAGTTCTGGATGGGTGTTCATGGAGCAAAAAGGAAAGCTGGGAAGGAAAAGTTAATTGTTCATATGTCATTGGCCAAACTGAGACGAGAATGGTACTGTATAATTTTGATTTTCACATTTTATAAGGAACAGTGGAATGCAGAGGAATGTGTTGATGGGAATTCATGTACTGTGGATACAAACTATACTGTGGCTTCCAAAATATGTGAAAAAGCTAACTGATACAATACCAGAAGACAAGCAGGAAAAAAAAAAAACCAGATGTGAATATTCAGCAATGAGTATTTAGCCAGGGACTGTGCTCTTAGCTGATGGTGGAATTCCAGATTCCATCTCTCCAGATGAAGAAATATCTTTCTTCAAAGTTCTGTGCAGCAAAAAGTAAAATTAAGATTATATTTGAAACTCAACACAGGCAGAACAAAAATCAATAGCCTGCTAGGGACATTGAACCAGGTAAAGGAGAGATATTGTTGCATGGATGTCATGGGCAGTTTGTTAATAATTATGCTGGCAGATTTTAAAAAGATACATCTTTGTAAGGGCAGTCCTGAGCACAAATAAAGGCTGGGTGGAAGTGGATTGAAGCAGCCCTGAGGGGAAGGACTTGGGGGTGCTGGCTGATTGGAGGCTCAGCAGGACCCATCAATGTGCACTTGCTGGAGCATCTCTCCTGTGGAGGCAGGCTGAGAGAGCTGGGGTTGCTCAGCCCTGAAGGTTGAAACCTCCCAGTACCTAAAGGTGCTACAGGAGAGCTGGTGGGACTTTTGACAAGGGCATGGAGGGACAAGACAAGGGGGAATGGCTTTAAAATGATAGAGAATATGTTGGATTTGACATTAGGAAGAAATTCTTTACTGTGAGGGTGATAAGGGACTATCACTAGTTGCCCAGAGAAGTTGTGGATGCCTTGGAAGTGTTCAAGGCCAGCCAGGATGGGGTCCTGAGCAACCTGATTTAGGCAGAGGGGTTGGAATTAGATTATCTGTAAGAGTCCCTTCCGACCCAAGCTCTTCCATTATTCTGTGGTCTTAAAAATGATATATGTAGACAGAGAGGGGCAGAAGAAATCTTGCCTTCATCTATTTATATTCTGAACTGGCTAGAACAGAGCCAGTAATGTTCTGCAAGCTGAAAAACTTCATATTTCCTCAGCATTGTTCCTTGGCTGTGTCTCACATTTTCGTACTTCCAGCAATAAAGGACAGCAAAAATGTGACTGAAGCAAATGTTGCTGAAGAGAGAGTGGAGTTTTTTTCCTGCACTCATTATAGCTGTGTTTTGGCACCAAGGAGGAAAGCTAAAAAGCTGTTGGTGCCCTCTTATCTGAACATTTCCATCCCAGCCATAGCAGCCTGCAATGAAATCACATTTTCTAACGTGCCATAATGTTACAGCAAATGCTGCCATTCAGCTGGGAATTCCACTGCCCTCCAACCAACAGTCAGGAAATTCCCTATAGGATAATTGACAGTCTACTGTGAATTACACAGCTATAAATAGCACACCATGGGTGCCTGGTGAAAGGATGATAAAACACAAGTGCAAGTTCAGTATTTATGAAGTCATTTGCACCACAGAGAAGTATTTATCGCTGTACTTGCAGTTTTTATATTTTTCCTTCCCCAATACATATAGAACAGGGAACAGCCAGCTATAAAGAACTGTGAAATATGATCTTTAAGAAGTTCACTCTCTCTTTCATTTCTGTATTCTTTCTGTTCCTGCTCGTTTGCTAAAGCTCCTGCAGCACCATTCATATCTGATCAATTTTATCCTATCTCTGCCTCCAAACTGCTTTCCCATCAATAAACCTCCCCTATTCTTCAGATCATCACAGAAGACAGAGGAGGACGGGCGTGCTTTACACGCCTGTGGCTTCTGCTTTCAGGAGCACAGAGACACAGAACTCAAAATTCCACTTTAGTAAAGAAATTAATCCCTCATTTTCTATTCTCAACATCAAAGAAACAATTTGAAGGATCATATGGTTGATTAGAGAAGTAATGCCTCCCCCTGCATGATACAGAAAAGATGGGTGAAAATTTAAATATTAAATGCAACCTTGAGGAAGGTTACAGACAAACACCAGCAGACATGGCTGTTATTTCTGCATGGACAGTGTGCCCTTATCTGTATATACAGTGTTTCAGAAGTGTATGAAAAATAGATTATGATTCATGAAAATGAGCATTAACCCAAATACAACAGTGTTTTTGAATTCCCATATGCTCAGCAGAAGCACACAATGGCAGTGGAAGGAATCTGAAAATGTGCACTATTAAAACATTCCTCCAAAATTAGAGTTTCCATCCTTGCTACATGAAAGTTGATCAGATAATTACCTTGGAGTCCTGGTCATAGAAGCTTTTGAATCCATCAATAAATACCATCAAAAATTACCATTAAAAACCACTCATCTTTTACTGACACAGAAGCAGAAATGTAATAATTAGGAATGGTTCTTAAACAAATGCTGTTTCCCCCCTCTGATGCAACAGCACTCAAGCTGCTGTTTGGGGAGAAATAAAAACAAAGTTTGTTAAGACAGAGTGGGGTTTCATGTTTACTGGAGGTCAGTCATCCTAGTTTTCTGAAGGCATGCTATGACATAGTCACAGAGAATAAAAAAAGAGGTAAAAAGAGGATGCAATATTTTGTTTCCATCCTACTCCACTGCAGAGAACAACCACACCACCATCATCTCCAATGCCATAAATAGAATTTCACATTTTAGTGATTATTTCAGCTCAGCATTGATCATGAGGTTATATCTGATTATCTTTGAGAAGAATCAAATTCAGACTCATACCTGTTTGGGTATGTCATTGCTTGCTTTTGGGATGTGGTTTCCTACAAAACTCAGTCAGTAATGGGAAAGAAAAACAAAATAATAAATAAAGGGAAGAGAAGGAAAAGGCAAATAAGAGCTAATAGGAAAAGAAGAAAATAAGTTTCAGATTGCAAGCAAGGATTGGGATTTCTCCCAGGCTTGGGAGGTGTGATAGAAAGCAGATCATTCTTCCTCATTCTGTCCAGTGAGAATGTCTCCCAGAATAACACAAGCCTCAGGGTACCATGGGCCATTCTGGTATCTCAGGAAATAAAGAGACTTTCCATTTCTGTTTCATGCAGCTGATCTCAATGTCACAGTAAGTTCTCTAAGGGGAAAAAAAAAAAAAAAAAAAAAAAAAAAAAGTATATTCTCATTCTTTTCTTTACTTGTTTCAGCCGATCAGCTTTTGTTCATTCCCTTCTAGTCATGGTCACCAGGCATGATCCCAGCATTGCTCCCAGGGGGTATCAGGACATTTTTGCTGAGGTGCACTAAGTGTGTCCCCACATACAGGGCTAAACAATGGCAAACCTGCCTGCTTAGTATTGTCTTTAATGAGCAGAATAATAAATTACTGAGACTCAGTTGATGTAAGGGGATTTATTAAACTAATCTGACTCAACTGTTTATCTGAGTCATTCAGATAAATCTTCTAATTCATAATTTGTGAGAAATGAAAGTTGCAATTTACCTCTTCTCCACTTATTGCTTTATCTTATCCATTTAATTGGAGGTTGATTTCATGTCAGGGCAAAGACGTTTTCATCTTCTGTGCTTACACTGAATATTTCACAAATGCATTTCTGATCTCATTCACAGATTTAATTAGCTCAGTGTCGACTTATCCAGACACTTCTATGGTCTTTGTTATTCTATAAAGTGTGAGCATGCAATAGAAATGAAAGAAAGAAAGATTCAGCTTACTCAGACTGTATGAATGAAATCTGTGATATGAAATTATAAAGTGATTCACATTTTCATTATTATCAGTCATAACCAGTTGGATTTCCTGACAGAAACTCATCACTTTGCAGAATATTTTCAACCTTCATTCTGAACACTCACTCCAAGAAGTCTGGCCCAGAGAAAAGATTTTCATCATGGTGAGTATCAGTCAAATACTATCTCTGTTCCTTCAACTCTTTACCAAAATTTTAGCCCTGCTATTTAGCTTTTTTCTTCCTCTTTAGTGCACTGAGGATCACAGACTTTAATTTAGGCTGAGATTCCAGAGAGGAAAACAGTCCTTATGCTTTCACTTCATCACAATCTTGCACATACATTTAAGGATGTGATTAAGCCAAGTCCTCCTTTCCTGACCTGGTCATCTACAAGGCTCTTCGTTTTTTATTGATAACATAAAACTGCAGTAAATAGGAGCTGATTTTGAATGAAGGAATCTTACACAAATGAGGAATATTCTACTTGCAGCCAGACAGGTTTTTCTATACATTAAAAACAGCAAACACCAGACAAAACACTACAGGCATGCAAAGGAAAAAGAGAGATATGAATAAACCAAAATTTAAAGGAAATCACACCACATGCGAATAACTAAATCTGTAAGTGATGTTCTGAAGAGAGAGAAGCTCTCTAAAACAGTTTCAAAAGATGAAAAAGAGGTCAAGCTTCCTCTATTTTTACATAGTGTCAATTTGCAGCTCATCATCAGGACAGTGCAAGGGAGGATTATGCAACTCCTCCAGGATGGTTATCCTGTGAGGAATGTAATTAGAAGGGCTCTGCTCTCAAAGCATGTCGGTCCTAAGAGGTTTTCTCAAATGGAGATAGCTACTACCCATCCTAAAAATGGGTCAGGGTCATGGAAAGGGAAAGATTAACACGGCAAGGGCAGTCAGAGAAAAGGCATTCCCCCCATCTCAATAGGGCCCAAGGAGTGGCAAAACCCTACAGTGCAGAGCACTTAGAAATTTAGGGAATTTCTGAGTGCAGAGAGTGGTCATGTCATCACTTGGGTGACAGCAGTGGGATCAAAAGAGCAGGAACTCTCACCAACAGCTGGGAAAAGACCAAAGATATGTGAGGGGAGCAGTGTTCCCGCTTAAAGGGGGGGGGGGGGGGTTTGTGCACTGTAGAGCTCCATATCCTGTAGCTGTGGATTGTGAAACAAAGCCAAGGCTGTGTTTGCTTTCACATAGTAATTGTTTCAGTGGCAATGTTCTCTGACTAGTTATGCAGCAAACTACACTGAAACCAGATGGCAGGCTGGGCTTGCAGGACCAGAAGCAAAAATGAATTTGTGTGCACAAGCTTCCTCCAGCATTCAGGTGCCAGAGCACCTGGCAAAGTGCTCAAGTTGTTAATCTCAAAAGACTCCAAGGGCTAATGCCAGAGTAGGTGCAGATCCTGTGGTGCATCCATCTTCCCAAATGCTAGACTGATGTCACAAGGCATCCAGCTCAGCTGCAGGTGTGTGAGAATTTCTTTAATTTTTCAGCCACTGAATATTAAAAAAAAGTTAAAAAAATATTGTTTTCTCACTCCCATTATTCAAATGTGCATAAATTTTCAAGCTGAAAGGCTTAAGGCCATTGTTGTGTTTTGAGGACCATAGCTTTTGATCAGAGAAATAAAAGATGTAACCTAATTGAGCCATTTGCTCCTGTAAAGAGACCACAGCATGGGAACAATAGCTGCTCCTATTCATTCATGAAGGCGCTCAGTCTATGGACTTAATGAGCACAAACAGCAGCTCTGTCTCCACAATAGATGGTCCTGTTAGTGATCCATAAACCATGCAGGACTCTGGCAACATGCTCCAGCAAGAGCCCTCTGTGAGCCTGTCCTATTTTAATTGATTGATAATAAAAGTCATTCTCCTTGGAAGAGAGAAATCAGAAGGCATCTGATCATCTGTGCACAGATTTGCATATGTTGCTGCTGTAATGATAATTTCTCAGCCATGCTTTGGGGTGAGGCAGCTCCTCAAAGAGTGGGAATAGAAGTATGGCCAGTGTCACTGTACCATGTTGTTTATTTCAGAGAAGAGACTCCAGGACTTGTTTTCATCAGTGAAACCAAGCAGGCTGACCAGTCTCATTTCCTCTTCACTACCCAGTGTGCATAAAAAAAATCTCTTGTCTCACACACTCTGTGTGTGGCTACTCAAGTAATTCAGAGACAGATGCTGCAGGGAGAGCAGACAGCACCATCAGGCTCCCTCTAGGAGCATCCCACCTTCTCTGCACTGGGAAAGCATGAGCTGCTGGGCACTGCAGAAAAAACAGAGTTATGGGCTAATGCTCATTTTCCCACTTAAGTACCAGCCCAGACACCAAAAGCTCTTATATATATTGACCTGACCCTGGCTAAGTCCATTCTCACCCCACCTGGAACTGTTAAACCTCTGTCCATCAGGGTGTTAGGATCTTCTGCTTCAAGACTCTGGTTCAGACAGTGCTATCCAGAGTCCCTCTCTGATCTGCTGTCAGTGGGCACAAGAAATCACAAGTCTCCTACTGACAGCTGCTACCAGCAGGTTCAGTGTGTCCCAAACAGCATCATCACAAACATTGCCTTTACCACACAGCAGTCCCAGACCAAAGATAACACCCAAAACTTCCTGGGGGTCTGAAAGGCTCTGATGTTGGTAAATTCCAGGGGGTTTTGCACAGCTAAGAAATAATCAGCTATTTTTAAAACAAAACAGGGAAGGCCCTGAGGAATTTGCTAACTTAAAATAGAAAAGAAACACCCACACCCACAGCCTGTTTTAGATCCACAGCAATGAACTAATGAAGATGCTGAAACACAGAGTCCCCCTCAGAATTTAATTTTAGTGTCCTAGCTAGTCTTATCTCAAAAAGAAAGACTCTGAGAACAGAAAATCAAACACCACCCACTCCCTTTACTACATCTGTGTCAGAACTCCCACTAATCTCCCTTCCCCTTGGCTCCAAGCTTCTCTATTTCCTGATTAGAGGAGAGGGATTTTCCCATTACCACCTGCATATTACATCCTAAAGTGAGATATAAGGCCTAAACTGAGCACCTTCAGCTCATCTCTGTGCAGGGACAGGATGTGGCACCTGGCTCCCCTCTTTGATTCAAGTGCTTTGCATAGAGATTTGCAATCTCTCTTTGCATAGAGATTTGCGTTGTTTTTTCAACTATTTCTCCTAAATATGTGTTGGATTCCCAGAGGGAACTAAGGGAGGGGTGAAGGAAGGATTTGAAAGGTTCCAAAAGATCTTTATCTATTTGATGCTGAATCTGACAGCACAGGTGAATAGAAGGTCTGGGTTGTTCCTTGCTCCTCTGAATACATATGACATCATAAATGCCTGACTTCATCTTAGATGCCATGGAAGGTCACCTGAGAAAATATCATCTACACCAGCCCCAAGACAATTTCTGCCTAACAAAACACAACATGGCACTCACAAGAAAAAGCCTGATGGAGGATGCCTGAAGGAGCAAACCTCATGAGGCAGATGCTGGTCTCAATGAGCTGCTGGAAATCCCTCAGACATGGACAGTGCTGAGGGTTGGGCGAGGTTTCCAGCTGCTCTGGAAGAGCTTTAGAGCTGAAATAAAATATGTTCCACTGCAATCAAACCCACTCTGCTTGCATTCATCCACAGAGTAATTTAATCCTTCCCTGCTGCTCAGCTGAAGGGGGTTCTCTGCCTCTTCATATAGAGGGGTTTGAGGGTAACACCTGGCTGAGCCTTTCAAGAGGATCCTTTCAGGCTGGGGAAAGGAGGAGGAGGAGAAAGACAAGATAAATCTACCTATGCATGCATGTAGAGGAAGATGAATATGTAAGATACACATCCATTATGTATTAAAAATTTCAGAAGTATTCTGGGCTTCTTTCCTCCTAGCATGAAAAAATTATGCATTAATAATGAAATAGTGTGTACCTTAGCGGTACTCCCCCATAAACACATTTACTTGGCTGTAGCTTGAAATTTTAAGTATTAAAGTGAAAGTCTTGAGACCTATTTTTTCAGCTGTAACTAATTGTCTTAATTTTACCTCTACTTTAGCTGGGAAACTGTCAGTCTCTGGTTTTGCTTCTTGGAATACAACTTTCTCTTCATACCTGCAAAATGAGGCTGTAGTAACATAAACACAGCAACAGCAGGCAAGAGCAAACTGCCTCTAGAACAATCCAGGGTTTCTCATAATACTCAATAACAGATGCTTAGTGAACATGTGAAATAGAATAGGCATATTAGTTAATGCTGCTACAAACTCTGATTAATTTAGGGAATTTCTGAAGTAGTAACAGCACTCCTATTATCACATTTAATAGTTTTTAGTGGCCCTTTCTCCTTGCTAGATTTTCCTCCTCACCCAATCATTTTTAATCTGTGTAAGGCCATTTTTTGGCATCCCAATTATTTTCCAACAGTAAGGCCCATGGGTTTTTTAGGCATTAGGTGAAAAAAACACTGTTACTTTATTAAGTTTTTCTTAACTGTTCTGAAATAAAACTAATTTGGTTTTTCTTCTTCAATTCAGCTTTTTCACAGCACTCATTATTGCAGATTCTTCCATCATATTTTCCTTTCAGCCATTTCTTGTTCATACATTTTCACTCTTTTTCATTCTTCTTGCATAACATTTTTTGTTTGTTTCTAGGCATCTTCATGTCCCATCTTTCTTCTATTTCCAGGTTCTAAACAGCTCCTTTTCAGGCTGGGCTCATTGCTATTCTGGATGTGGGCAAGGCATAGATTTATACAGTGACATAATGATCTGTTCTGATTCTTTCTTCATTACTTTTCTAATGCATCCTAACATTTTATTTGCTTTTTTGACTGCTGCCAAGAATTAGGATGAGGTTTCCAGAGAACTGTAAATATCCAACTGCAAAGTTGTGGCAAACTATTTTTGCACGTACTGTCCCTTATCTAGTTTTGTTGAATTTTAGCTCAGCTGATATTAGTAGGACAATTTCAGAGATATACTGGCATAACAGACAGGCCTCTGAAGAAATGCTATAAATGCATTTGGAATGAAGAGTGTCATGTGAATGTGCTACATTTAAACTAGGTGAAGGCAATTTAAAGAAACAAAATTTTGCTCTGACTCTGGGAGCTGGACCTGAAAGCGCCCACGTTTGCAAGAAGACAGTTCTTGCTACCGCAGACTCCAATCCTGCCTTGCCCAAACTTCTCACCTAAGCATGAAGGAGTTTTACTACAAAAGTGAGAAGAGATGAAAGGGAATCCATGCCTGCCAAGCTAAGCACAGATGAAAAGAAACTCCTTACTGCAAGGAACTTCTGATCTAAGTAATGCAGAAAGAAACAGAAAGATGGGAACAGGAACAACAGCAGCACAAACAAATCAATGCCACAATATGGGCACCACAATACAAAATAGATATTGAGCTATTAGAGAGTGTCCAAAGGAGGGCAATGGAGATGGTGAAGGGCCTTGAGGGGAACCTGTGTGAGGAGCAGCAGAGGTCACTTGGTCTGCTGAGCCTGGAGAAGAGGAGGCTGAGGGGAGACCTCACTGCAGTTACAGCATCCTGGTGAGGAGAAGCAGAGGGGCAAGCACTGATCTCTGCTCTGTGGTGACAGTGATGAGACCCAGAAGAATGGATTGATGTGCCAGGGCAGGTTTATGTTGGCTGTTAGGAAAAGGTTCTGCCCCTAGAGGATGGTTGGGCACTGGAACAGGCTCCCCAGGGCAGTGGTCACAGCACCAGCCTGACAGAGTTCAAGAAGTGTTTGGACATCTCTCTCAGGCACAGGGTGCGACTCCTGGGCATGGTCCTGTGCATGGACAGGAGGTGGACTCAATGGTCCTTGTGGGTCCCTTCCAACTCCGCATATTCTGTGATCCTGTGCTCTGAAAACAGAAAATGGCTGGAGTTCTGCCAGGAGAACAAAACCTGAGCATAAAGATGGCAATGGAGAGAAGATGGAATACCAAAATACAAAGAAACTCTGAGAGACTGGTATCAAGGGTTCTGGATTTCACAGCTGCAGGGGAAAATAGTGTTGGGAGCTATGAACAGGATATCACAATAGTCTGCAATGCCATGGAGCCCAGAAAGAGTTGCGTCATTAACCCTTAAAGCAGTGGGGCAACTGAAGCTTAGAGGGACAAGGAATGTGTGTCCCTCTAAGAGGGACAAAGAATGTGTGTCCCTCCCCAAGACTGCATTTATTCTCAAAGGCAGGTAAGTGACATCTCATCTGATACCACAGCCATGATAAACAGAGACAAGAAGCTGCAGTGCTGGAGGGATTTATTGTTATTCCCCTTTGTTTCCTTATCCCTGGCAGAGATGCAAAGTGTGTTCACTGTTCCTGATCCTGCCTTCCTGGAGAGTGGGAGGAAAAGGATTACTCTGCAGCACTGGGCAACGACAGCTGTCCCTGCGGCAGGAGGAAGTCATGGTTCACATCTTCCCAACAAATTTCAAAGTTTCTTCCAGTCCAGTTCTGCCTATTTTTCCCCACAACAGGGTTAGATAAGGATTTTTAAAAATAGGAGTTCATCAGATGAACAGATTTGGAGGATGGAAGAGTGTCCACACTTAATTTTCTGAATGCCATCATGTCACAGGACTGTGTGATGTAAATCCAAAAGCTCCAGGAAAAAACATCTTGTCCGCTGGCAGTGCAGACTTCCTCAAGGTCTAAGAAGGAAAGGGGCTCCTATTGCCCTGTTAGTAGCAGAGTACTATTCTTTACTGCTCTGGGATTGTTTTAGCAACTCATGAATGGTGAGAGAGTTTTTCAGAATTTGAGCCCACTACATGTGGTGCAACAGAAAACCATCTCCCACCTGCTCTCCAGCACAATCCAGCAGCTTCCTTGATTACCCATCAAATCAGTCATTTAGCAAATTTCATGTCATGCTGACCAGCTGCATCTGACCTCACAGCTCATTTGGTAAAAAAGAATCTGTGCTGTTGCAGCTCAGTCAAAGACAGAACATCTGGCTCATCAAGCCAAGCAAACCAGACACTATCAACATGGTGCATTGTCCATCTTCATCATCACTGCAGCCTCTTCCTCTTGCTGTTACCTAAAACATCTGCAACATCCCTGTTATGTGGAAAGAGTGAATCAATGATTTACGAATCGGGAGTAACAGCTCAATTTGTTTTCATCTCCCTCTCCTCAGAAGCTTCCCCTTGTGATAAAATAGAAAGGCACATGATCCTGGGGAAATAGTGAGTCAACTGAGCTTCCCTGACCCTGCTCTGTTCCCCATGATTAGGAATCAATACTTTGGCTGGTACCTACACCCGTTCATTGGTTCCTTGGTCCTTGGGGAAGACAAGGTAGCACAGGCCCACTGCAAGGTCACCTTGAATTCAGTTCACAACCTCTTTATCTCCTCTTCTGCCTTCATTAATTGATTTTTTTTCCTTGAACCTAGTCCCTTGTGAAAAGAGCTTTTTTGTTCTCCTTCTCGCCCAGGCCTCCACAGCCTACCCAGCTTTGTTTGCATTGTTTCTCTATTTTACCATAGGGAGTGCTAAAGGACAGGGGGAGAATGTGTTGCAATGATCACGCAAATTTACTGTGGCCTTTTTTTTAAATTCCATTAGCATAGAGTTTTTTTGGAACAATCCTGAGTTTTACAAGCTGCTTGTTACCATAAGGCTTAGCTCTTCCCCAGACCTTTTTCTCCAAAGATCTGAAAATGCTCTACAAATGTCAATTAATTAAGCAGCTTCCATGAAGAAAGTTTCATAATACTCATTTTAAAATGAGAAAACTAGAGCAATGAAAATATAGTTGCTTATTACCAGCTAATGGAAAAATTAGAAATAGAGCTTTGGAGTCTCCCAAACCTTGTATTTTAATAGATTGCATCTATTTCAACATTACTTATAATATGAATTTTTTACCTCGTATCTCTAAAATTATATCTCCCCTTCCTTCTTCAGTACAACAGAAACATCTTCCTTTTCCTCATTACAAACATCATGCAAGTGCAGTCCTCCCCACAAACAGAAGGAAGCCTCTCACATAACTAAAAGGAATCCACCTTCAGCCTTTCTCTCCCCTCTTTTCCAAGACCTTTCTGGTTACTGGACATGCTAAAGTCAGAACAGTGCATTATTACAAATCCCAGCAGGGAAATTAGTGCATTAAAATCCTGAGTTTATGAACAAATGCTGCTTTCTGCCTGTGGAGCACAGGTGGAACATGTAGCCTGCAGACAAAGACTCCATCACCACATTCAGACACCTAAAGCCTTTCATGTGTCTGGAATCAAATCTCACAGGTATCTGTGCCATCCATCCACCCTCTGAAGTGTGCTTGAGAGGAAGCAAGGGACCTGGGGGAGGAGAGCTGAAACCCAGGCTGAGCTACACAGCCTGCAGCACCTCGTGGTCCAGTCCTTTCCTCCATTTCATGGGCTGCAGTACACAGTTTTGTCACAGCACAGTGATAAAACAGTCACACAGTGACTTTTGGGAAGTCACCACTGAAAAATACAACTGTTCTAAATTTATGCCACTTGCAGTTGTTTCCTCATCCCCAGCATCTCTAGAAACCCTGCCTCAGAAAGGAGACCCCTGGGACTGAGGCTGATGGCAGAACAGAGAACCTGTGCTCCAAACCTCTGCCAAGGGGAAGGGTTTTCCAGCAGGTTTCAGATGCTTATGCTCAGAGCAATCTCCCTCTTTAGCTGCCTCCTTAGGCAAGGACTGGTGTGCACCACATCCAATGCCTTGTTGAGGGTGGCCCTCATCAGTGACTGACTTAAAAAATAAACACAAAGAAAGAGAATTTCACACTTTGGACCCATTACCCCTTGCCCTGTCACTTCATGCCTTTATGAAGTCTCTCTCTATGTCTTGTAGTCTCCCATCAGGCACTGGAAGGTCTCCCTGGAGCAATCTCTTCTCCAGGCTGAACAATCCCAATTCTCTGAGCTTTTCTTTATAGGGAAGGTGCTCCATCATCCTTTTCTACATGCTGCTACTGCACTGTGCTGGCTCCAAAGGCATTCATTTTATTCCATTAAATGTGGACACTTCCACCCACAGCAGTTACCCCAGGATTCCTTCATATTCAAATGAGAGAAATAAGCATATTTAGGAGGGAATGTATCTCATCAGCTTTTGGTGATGTCTAAAATAGCTCAAATGAAATGCAGACTAAAAGAACCCATCTTTCTCCATTGATTAAAGAGGAAGCCTGAGGGGTTAGATCAGATATAAATGTCAGCATTATAGGCAGCAAGATAGGTGAGATGAATCCCAAATTAACTTACCAGTCAGATATGATGGGCAAAGATAGAAGAAAAGAGAAAATGAAGACATTCATGAAAAGATATACAGATAAACATTGCCTGGCCAGAACTAGACCTCAAACCCATCCCTTTTCAGTCCACCTCCTTGGCTCTTTCCCTGCAACTTCAAATTAATTCTTTACAGAATAGAAGTGTGTTATAAAATTCAGCACATAATTTCATACACAGAGATAAAATTTATATATACTTAATTTATGCTTTAAATTAAGCGTGGTTTTTGACCCAGTGAGTTTCTTTTTCTGGAAGTCAGCAAAACTGGTATTTTGAAATCTGGTAATCAGGGAGGCACATAGGCAAATAAGCATATCTTGATTTTAGTTTGGTGAATAAGTGTTATTTCACCTCTCAATTTTCACATCCTTGCTACCCCTGGGGCCACTAATGTAATTTTTCCTTTCAAGAACTAATTCAAGAATTAAAATTTTACTAGCAACCTGTGTGATTGGTTGGATTAGCTGAGTAAGTGTATCAGTCTGAGATCACATAGGATTCACTGACTCACTCCCATCCAAAAATATGAAGAGTGATTGTGCTACTAAATAAATAATGGCCTTGGCTTTTCCTCAGGTGATATTGCCACTGAGGTCAATGAATATTGATAGTCATTAAGACAGACTATGATATAATATTCTATATAATATATATTAATATTCTATATAATAATATATTAATACAATGTCTTTGCATATTTAAATAAATACTCCATACGAATTCAGTACATTGCATGTGCTCCATACATGCAAGGAGGAGCTGGGAAGCTTGGCCAAAAAACTGCCTTGTGCCACTGTGGTTGGCAGAATGGAACTAGAAAATCATTGTTTCCAAACCCACATAACGTGTACTTTTAAAATAAACAATGTTGGGAACATCCTCTGGTCCTATCTGATATGCCCTGGCCTCATCCATAGAGCTAAACTTTGTTAACATTCAAAACATCAGTGGTCTTTCTGGAATGAGCCCAAGTCTCAGGAACTGCTTGGGAATTGCCTAAAATAATTCTGGTTTGTTCAGTGAGGACACTGGCAAGGGCTGCTCCCACCACTTCATGCCCCAAGTGAGCTGAGGAGCCTTTGCCTTTGCCCTGCTCAAAATACCAGGACAGGCAGAATCTACTTGTTTAACTCTTATGCCTCTCCACACTTCAATTAGATACTTGGATTGCTCTGATTAGGGTTTTTTCCCCCAGATCCTTCCCAAGAAGTGAGAAAAGGCTGAGAACCCATCAGGTCACACACTGAGATAAATGGGCTACCCTGTACCTGGGGCTGCTGTGGGTGTTGGGCTGCTCAGAGCTATTGCAAACCTTTCTGCCAGTGGTGAAACAGCACCTGGAGACTCCAGAGAGGAAATACAGGCTATGTGACTCAGGATGAAGTAATTAGTTATGCTCTTTTCCCCCACAAAGGATCAAATTGGTGATTTGGGGTTGGTTGTGTTTTAGGGGGGTTTTTAATCTATCTTGTCTTTCAAGTAACTTTACTATTGCGTAGCATATGAAGATAGCAATTGATGCAGCTGTGAGACTCAAGCCCCAAAGAAGTTCACTGTTTTTTACATTTAAATCCAGCTTCTGTCCCTTGCTTGTACTTAATAATTTGATTTTACCTACTGAGGTAATTATCTCTTTGGGTTTTCTTTTTCTCCTGTTTTTCCAAAATGAATATTGGCATTGCCTGTTGCAATAACTGCCCCTGTAGCTGCTTGTCACAGCTGACTGGGCAGCTGTCAGGTCAGTCACAAATTCACAACATATTCTCCCCCTCCAACTCCATTCCATACATGTGCAAAGATGATTTTGCAGAGGGAATTCAAAATGAGGCCACTATCTCACACTGCAGGATGACAGGTGAGCTTTCCAAGATGCTGCAGTCCCAAAGGTGGTTTAATCACAACTTTGCTCTGTACCATGAAATACAATTATTTTATAGCCAACCAATTTCAGAAATGCTTAAGTTAGTCTAAAGCAGTGGCTGTGCTGGGCTTGCATCTGAGGCAGGAGGATTTTAAATTGATGTGCCTGCAGGCACTACTACAGGTAGATGATTTTTGTGGAATGGCTTTTGCATTCCTCCTTCTGTAAATGCTGAATGCCCTGATTAAGTTTTAGCTGCTCCCAAAAAGGGGCAAATCCCTTCCCTCTTATCCTGCCCACCAGGAGTCAAGCTCAGTAAGGTGGCCAGCAGAATCCCCCAGCTGGGCTTAGCCCTGGTGGTGTCCCCCAACAAAGTTCTCTGAAGGGGATCTCCACATCCCTCCTCTGCCCTCGGGGCCCTGAGCCCCAGACCCAAATCCCCAGAGGGGAGGGGATGTACTCAGGGCTCTGACATCACACAAGAGCCAGCAGATGATGAAACAGGACAGGAGAAATGGGGTTTGGATTAGGAGAGGAGTGCGGAGTGCAAAGCTGCTTCCCCTGGTGACCACCTCCCTTCGTGACCCATCCTTTACAGAACTGCAGTTATTGAGTGAGCAGCTCATGAAGGAGCAGGGGTGAGCAGGTCATTGCCATTAAACCCCTTAATGAACTGGGTCCTTTTCTTCTTCATAACTTATGCAGACTGATTTTCATATTTTGTTACTCTGTGACTGCCTGTGACAGCACTCTTCACCCCCAGGGACCACTTGAAAATTGGCTGATGCAGCTGCTGTTTCAAACTTTCAGTCTAAATAATATGCTCTTGGTTCCTTATCCCATCACAAAATAGTTTTGCTGCTCAGTGGAAGAACTCATAATCCTCACAGGAATTTTCTAGGTGGCTGCACAAAGTTTTCTGATAATGGTAGCCATGAAAGAGCAATTCTTTGAAGTATATGCTGCCTTCCCTTTCACAAAAGTGTTAGACTGGAAGCAACCTTATAGAAAAGGTCTTTGCCAAATTCTGACATGGTCTGTGTGTTCCTTGCAGCCTCTTCTCCTTCCTGCAGTATTTGGAATCCTTCACTTTTTGTACTAAAGGAGCAGGAAGCTGCTTGGGCTATGAGGAAAACCCTGCAGAATGCTGTACATATCCATGCATTATCCAGTTTTTCTGCAAAATAACTTAAAGGAAATTACCTCCTCCTATGAAATGTGAGTTGTTTCTCTGCCTGAAGAGTGTCAATGTCTGAAAAATTTGAGAAGAGATTTTAGTGGCACTCAGACTGCCAAGAAGAATTTAAACAGTATGAGGCAATGCATTTTTTGGTGCTCTTTCTACATCTGTTGGTAGTTTTGCTCTTTGTTCTTGTTTTTCTGTAGGATTTCCAAATCATGTTGCTGTTACTGTATTTTTGTATCTATATAAATACATAAATCTGAGTATCTGTCAGACTCCCTGGAACTTTTATTATAAACAAATTATAAACAAAGAACTTAATATCTCCATAACTAACACATTCCACGTAACTGTTCTCTGATAGGGAGCAAAACAAAGATATGCCATACATTTTAAAAAATATCTTTGGGATTTCTTATGTCCTAGGTAATGACAGTTCCTTTCAGAGGGATTTATCTGTAAGTATTCACTTTGCTTCATTGATCTCTTTAATTTCTTTCACCATAAGACCCATAAGAGTTCCCACATCCAGACACCCATATCTCTGTATATTTTATTTCTGTCTGCAGACTGATAGTCTTATTTCTACCTTCCCCAAATATCTGTGCCTGAACTATTGGCCACCTTCTTCTTCATCTGCAAATTCTTTGGATAAGAAAAGGGGATTTCTGTGTGTTTGTTTCCAGCATGTTATAACACAGCCCAATGAAAAGCACCAAATGGGGTTCCTTTGTGATACAGCAGTGTAAAAAATACCCAGTGGTTGGCTGAATTCTATTTTCTATCTCTGCAAAAGCAGATGCACTCAGGAGCATAACTAGAATGTTCTCAGTGTTGTTTTCTAGTTCTGCTCTGCCAAACACAGCTTGCTCCTGACTGATCTGAGATTTTATTTTGGGGCTTCAGGGTGAAGCTGGTTCCTCTTTCCAGGGAGCTCATAACAGTCCTTTCTCTTTGCATCCTCAGCTTCAATCAGTCCCTGGAAGCACTGATGAGACTTCTACTTCCTGAATTGCACAGACTTCTGAATTACACAGACACATGAAGTACCAAGAGTTTGGTTTCTTTTATCACTTCTAGGACCCAGCCTTTCTATAGAGTAGAATCAGTAAGGCTGGAAAATAATAAATTCCAACTGTTAATCCAGCACTGCCAAGGCCAACACTAAACCATGCCACATCTACACATCTTTTAAATCCCTCCAGGAATGGTGATTCCATCACTTCCCTGGGAATACTGTTCCAATGTTTTGGTGAATATGTTTTTCCTGATATCAAATCTAAACCTCCCCTTGTGCAAGTTAAACCACCCACCTCCCTTCAAACAGGGCATCATTGCCCTGTCCCAACAATTTCTGCACCTTTGCTCAAAGAGCACTCAATTAAGATCCAAGTTCTGCCACTCAGCAGGTTCTAAAGCAAATCCATGCAAGCATTTTATGTTGTTGACATCCCTGTTTTACAATCCATCACGCTGTTTCAGTGGCAACTGGAGCAAGTTTTCCTTCAGTTGCCTTCACTGCCAGCTAAGGTCCCATTCTCCCCTGTAGTTGGATATGAAGCAGAGACAAAATCTTGCAGTTTGATTGTTAGTTTGCTTTCTTAGAGGGAAGAAGTAAAGGTGGCCATGCTGTCAGTGTTTGTGTGGCTGTTTCTCCCATCCTTTTTACCTTAATTGATCTTCAGGACCAGTTTCACACAAATTTGACGGAGGAGCAAAAGCTTCAGTTATATCAGTCTTCCGGAACTCTCATGAAAAAAACACTAAGGGAATGACTGTCAGTGTCCCTTCTTATGGAAGATTAGAGTACAAAACAAATTTTTCATACAGTTTAGATGCAAAGACCTTTGACAGTGGTAAAGACTGAGGACATGCTTGAATCTTATTAAACAGCAGAGAGTTGCTCAATGTACAAAATTTTAGGAAATTAGGCTTCATAAGTTTTGCTAGTCACAGAAAGTTTGTAAAATTTCAGATTCTGTCTGTGCTATCCATAAGTATAGGGAATATATAAAATATATAATAATATATAAAAATGATATATTTGATATATATTTTTATATATAATAAACAATATAAAATTTTTTATATATATATATATATATATTTATATAAAATATAGGAAACCAGAGCACACTAAAATGACAGGAAAGTTCTATTTTAAAGTGGCTGTGCTATGAACTCCCAGTTGGAATAATTGTTTTTATCTATCAAATGTTTTTTTTGCTTGTGACAAATGTGGATACATTTCCTGGAGAACTGGTTTCTAAAAAAGCAGTGCAATAAAAACTGTTTATCCCAGAATCACTGAATCAACTAGGCTGGAAAAGACCTTTGAGACGATGAA
The DNA here is from genome assembly GCF_028551555.1 of Melozone crissalis. Lineage (NCBI taxonomy): Eukaryota > Metazoa > Chordata > Aves > Passeriformes > Passerellidae > Melozone > Melozone crissalis. The sequence continues at coordinate 52,924,546 of NW_026535805.1, forward strand.
GTAAAGCCTTGAATACCACATATGAACAAGCAGTGAATCCCCAAATGAGGAATAAATCATTCATGGCATCATGGTACTCATGGAGATGACAAGGGTCAATCCAAGCTGGGGCTGTGCACCATCATGGAATTGATCAAGGCAAATGATCCAGTAAAGAACACCATGTAACCTCCAGGTGTTTTCTATGTGTGTAATTTCTCCCTTCTGTTTATGGAAGATTTAGAAATGATCTGCAAAACTAAGCCTGGAAACACAATCATAACTCTACTGGACGTCAAAAATAATTGTATCAATAGAGACACAGTGATCTGACATGTAGTAATTTCCCTCAAATCTCATTCCAGCTAGTCACCAGCTTTTGTGCTATAATTACCTGCCTTTCTATCTCTACTAACCACAGGGGCTACAAATGTTATTACTTCTGTTCTGATTAAGTACCCTGCTCTGCTCAGATACTAACTGCCTTTTTTCTTTGAAATTGTCTAATCAGCTAACATAATGAAGTTATATCCAGAGCAGTTTCCAAACTCTGCTTAGCTTGAGGCTCTCTGGTTATGCTTCAGAACCAAAGTCTCAGTGAAAGCAAAAGCTTGTCTATTTTTCTAGCTGCCAATAAGAATGTCTAAGAAATGGTATGTCCTTTCTCTGCAAGTTTTGACTCACTTTTTATCCAAAAACTATAGCTATATAAAAAGCCCCCAGTCTTTTTAATTGACATTGTCTGATTCTCAGCTTTGTGCTCTTTGTAGGAACTAAAATATATATATTAACCTTCCTCCTCAAAATAATATAATTGCAAAGATAAATAAATCATACAGCATATTAGGAATGACCCAGAAAATTATTTGTGGATAAAAATATGCATTTTACCTGGCATCTTCTAAGTTTTTGCACTTACACATAGTGGAGGCTATGCAGGTTTTGGTGTGACAATTCCCAAATGTGTGGGGACAAAAGCTATTGGACAAATGTAGTAAGATACCTGAGGATGCCAATTTTTAGAGGCACAAGACATTGCTTAAAATGACTTCTTTTCTGGACCATCATAAAAACCTCTGACAGTGAGTTATCTGCAAACTTTGGTCAAATTTTAGTCATGGAGGTGTCTGAAGGAATTGAATAATCTTGCGATATCTGCAATGATGGACTCAAGGGGCAAGAATGAGTCAGCATCAGAGTAGGGACAAATCAGGACAATTGCCTGAGCAGTCACCAGCACCCAGTTCAATGTCATGAAACACTGTTTTCTTTCTCTTCTGAATTTGAAAGCCAGTCTGACAGGAGAGTTTCCTCCATTTGCTCTGCTGCTTCATCACTGTGGGAGGAAAGAACAAAGATATTATTGTCAAAATCTCTGAGATTCTGCACAGGAATGGCAGCACCTCTACCATCTCTATTCCATTCCTCAGGCATTTCTTTATCCTTAAGAGTCATTTTTAGTGTCTAAATTCATGTTGGACTTGAAGTCTGAATCCATATATCTTGCAATCGCTGCCAAAGACTGCCATGGGAAGATTTGTTTGTGGTAAGGAAAATCATAATTTGCTTTACTGGCAGAGAAAATTTATAAAGGAGGTTTCTCCTTTTCTGAACCCAAATCATTAAATAATGATATTTTTTCTTTTATTTTAGCAAATCTTGTCCATATATCTGAAGATATGCATGCATTAAGGATTATCACTGCATCTGCACAGAATACATACAGGACAGTGAAAAAGGATTTATAGAATCATAATTTGAGTTACAAATGCTCAAAGATTTTTCTTCCAAAAGAATGAATAAAGAAGGAAGAATGAGAGAATGGATTTGTGACATTAATTCATAATAATACCAAATCCCTATCTGAAAATAAAAATCCATATTCAGCAGAGCATTTGCTTTAAATGACAGCTTGAAAGGGTTTCCCTCTGGAACATAGAAACAGGAAGATCCCCAGCCTGTCTTCTTCCTGTCTCAGAAATTGTGAGCAGATCAAGAAAAAACACGGAAGTGAAACAAACATTTTCCCAGCTGTTCCAAGCCTATTTTCTCCATGTAATGCCTGTCAAGTTCTTAGTAAAGCTAAAGGGATTTATTCGAATTTGAATCTGAGCAAGTACTGAACACCTCATTTCATCTTAATTATATGGATTGAATTCTGCAGCTAAAATGGGCCTCACAGTTGTTAAGTAAACTGAAATGCTCCTGTAATTGATTGCAATGAACCTGCATGGTTTGTGCTTTATTCAAAAAGAACTGGTAGTATGTCTTGTCTTCTAGTGGAAGCTTCCCTGCCCATGGCAGAGTGGTTGGAACTAGATGGTCTTTGAGGTCCCTTTCAACCCAAACCACTCTGTGAATCTATGAGGAAAAAAAATCTGAATATAATTAACATAATCAAACAAAAGCTAAATGCCACCAAAATTAAAATACTATGAAATTTAAAATATTTTTATAACAACCATGGTTTAGAGCCTCCTGGGGCATGCTTGCCTTAAAACAAATGCCCTCATGCATATGCACGATATTGATTTTTATAGAAGGTGTCCATTTACAGTTTTATGACATACAGCAAACCTCCCATTTCCAAAGGAAAATTCAAAATGAGTGAGAGACTGGCAGGTGTGTTAATCCCTGTGCACAGTCCCCAGCCATCTCTCTTGCTGTTGTGCAATTGGATTTGCAGCTCCCAGCAGCTCCAGATCCCACTGGGAGTGTGCAGACCCCAGTCTGCAAGTCCCATTCAGTGCTTCAAATATAACAGCTTATAACTGTGATCATCTGCAATTAATATTGGGAACACACTCACTAAGGACATGACCTGGTTTTTGTCAGGAGTGAAAGGGGGACATCAAAACTACTTCTCCGCTGATGCTCCTTCTGCCTCTGTAACTTCACTGAGGTCACGAGAAGTTGGACAGGATCGTAGAACTGAGCTACCTAAATGGCACGTTGCTAAAAATATATTTATTCAGAATGGCTAATTAAGGTGAATGACTACCAGTCTTCATTAGCACTGAAGTGGTGTTAATTTGATTAGACTTCTGGCCTAGATAGACTTGCAAAGCGTTATGCTCCTAATGCAATTTCTCTAACGAGAAAGCATTTCAGATGAAATGTTACCCATCAGTGTCTTTCTTTGTATAAATATTAAGTAGACATTTGCCTTTTAATGCTGATGTAATTTTTAGGGAGCAGGGAAGCAGTGAAGATGTGACATCTGCATTGCCTTGGGATATGGGGAGAATGTGAGAAAATAAACTTGCAATTCTTGCTCCAGTTTCATTATTTAAATACTTTGCAACATTTTCACGGTAGAAATGACTAGAAAAAGAAAAGGCAGGTTTCATGAGCTCTTTTCAGACTTGAAAAGAGCTCATGAAACCTGCCTTTTCTTTAAACACACCATTATACACTTCTTGCTCTTAACTCCAAACTCTCTTCAATCAATATTTCAATGCTTAAATATAGTTAGCATGGCATCATAAGTTTTAGATTAGGAAAAATGTCTTGTGCTGTGCTCCTTTTGCCATAAACTGGGGGGAGTAGGAGTAGCATACTGTTTACTTATTAATTAGAGCTCACAATGATCTGTGCTGGAATGATGCTCAAGAAAAAAATGCCCACTTAGTTGGACTGTGGCTCTTTTAGCAAAAAAGTCTTGCTGAATGACTCCTGAACTATAAGGTTTAGCCACCATCAGAAATCTAGACAAGAGAAAGACACAATCTTTCCCTTCCATCTTATCACTTCCACATGACGCAGACCTCACTCATCCTCCTACCTCACTTCTCAAAAATGTTCCCTCCACTACCTTCCCTTGTAGCCATCATTGAATTCCAAGTCACTTTATCTATAGAAGAAATTAAGAAACAAGATCACTTGACATCACTAGTGCAGCAAAATTAAATTTCCCCTGTCATCACAGGATACTTTATGCTGGATCTGTCATTTCCTGAAGTATACTTAGACTTATGGAAATCTCTTGCAAAGATGCACAGGGGGGAACCAGCCTCCATGCACTGGAAAAACAAGTTCTAACAAGGACAACTGAGATTTGCAATTCCAAATTTCTTAGATACATTAAAAAAAAAAAAACCCTCTGTAAGAAAAATGCTACATTCATTGGTATCTAACATCTCATCTGTATGTTTATAAACATACTTTTGAACAATAAAATTGTGTGGCAATGAAAATTTAGTGGTTTTGAGTAGAAGATAATGGAGGACTCTGCAGAAGTAAAGGATCAGAATCTTGTCCATGGGGAACAAACTGATCTTATGTTTTATTCCAATTTATCTTCTGGTCTTGAGTATGGAATGAAAATTCTGCAGATGGAGAGTACATGCTTGGCTCTTGGAATGAGAAAACTAGTGACCAAGGGAGCCATTGCTTTGCCATAGTGTTTCCTCTTAAAAAAAAAAACAAAACAAAACTCCCCCAACCAAACAAAAAAAGCTGCCTCCTCCCCCCATATACAACTGAAACCCACCCTCATCATCTTAAAATATTATTTTTATATCATTCTAAATTATCCATTTTTAACTAACTAAATATTTTTAAACACTTTTTTCCAGTTTGAGCCAATGTCATAACAAAAATTATTTCACTTTATGAGTAAAAATAGTTGTCAATAATTAAGAATCTTAACAAGCTGAAGTCATAACAATTAGAGTGTTTAATAATCTGTTGGGCCAACATTTGAGTCAAGTCAGTGCCCAGTACAGATGGGAAAGAATGGAGTTTAGATATATTAGATATATAGATATATATATGTATACACACAATTGCACAATTGGAGCTTTAGTACTGCCACCTCCATTATGCAGGTTTGGATAGTTTTTAAATTGATTTATGTCATTTAATCCTAAAATGCAGATAATTCCCTGGCAAATGGCCTGTGAGTCAATGTAAACTGGAAGACAAAAACATTGGGAGGAAGAGGAGGGTTCTGGAGTCATCATACATGACTGTAACAGTGATTTATTCTGGCTGTCAACAGTATCTTGTTAAAGAAATAACTTTATTCCCCCTCTTTCAAAAAAGCATTGCAGAAGACAGCTCAAAAGAATGGATTAATGGTTGCACCCTTGTGTTCAGTAATATTAAATGCAGGGAATGCTCTTTTCATCATTGAAACTTTATATGTCATTAAAATTTCTAAATAGATTTATATAAAAGCTTCACCAGGATTTATAAGGCCAAGTTTTGAAAAAATGATGGTCAATAGGATCATAAAAGATGATAGTTCTCCCAAAATTAAAAAGTTGGCATCACAATAAATAAAGAAGTACATTATAAACTAGTAAAAATTTCACATGCACCAATGCTCCCAACCACTTTACTACCCTTTTAGAGGACAGTAAAGCAAGGACTTCAATTTCATTTGATTAAAGCAACTTGAATGTTTAAGTCCATTCAGCAAGTTTTTGCAGCCTCCGAAGATTTATGTCCTTTTCTAAAAAATGAGATTTTGTATAAATATCATAAGACTGATCTAATAAAGACATTATAGAATCTAATGGAGTTATATTAAACAGGGATGGCCTGATTTAAGTAGCCAAACACTTAGTAATATTTCTTAGTGAAATACCATTTTCTAAATGTTTTCCAGTGAGTTTTTACATATTTATTAAAAGAATTTCCATGAGATGGAAATTCTCCTTGCCTATAGACAAAACAAAGTACCATCTTCCACACAAGCTATTAATTAGCAATTCTATTGAAACAAATTAATCTAAATTAAAATCTTTTGAAGAACAGAACTCAGCTAACTTTACAGGCAATAATTAGATACATATCAAATGAAACTGTATGTTATCTAAGGAAAAGTGAACAACAAAAGTTGCTTTAACAAGTTAATCCAAGTGAAATCAGGTCTAATAACTTTGGTTTTCAGGACAGAGACACAATGTTTATTTAATATAAATAGCAGGAGCAGTCTAACCTATGCTCTAAATTATATCCATCCAACATATTGATTGTAAATTGATTAGCCAGAAAGCAGAATTCAGCACTTTATGATGCAAAAAGGAGTCAGTACATAAACACCTTTTCTAGGTATATTATTGCCTACCTGTGGATGCAGCTAAGTTTTCACCAAATGATACTTTGAACCTATTGCCATCACTCCTCCTTCTCCCCTCTATTTCTTTGTTACCTGCTATATAAGGAGGCACACTGGAATTGAAAATAAATGTACAAAAAATGTTTTAGTTTTAAAACATGAATTTGAGACTGTACTGAAATTTTTGAGGGAAGCCAGGGGTGGATCCAAGAGAACATAAAAAGTGCAATGGAAAAAAATAAAACTACTCATTGTTCTTTGCAGATTTTCTGGGTTCTTCATAAAGGTGGAAAACCCCTCCAGCTTATTTAACATTTTTGATTTAAATAATTTATTACATTCCACAGAAAAACAACCATGTGCAGAAGAATTTGACATAGTACAAGGGTGCTAAGGATAAGGATGTCAGTTATTCCAGGTTCTGTTTTCCTACTGCATAATCTTCAGATGCACTTGAGAGAAAAGTACACTTGGAGAAGAAAAGGGACACAATAGAATATTTCCTTTTTAACCAAAGCTCAAACCTCACCTTGACCTTATCTCCCAGACTTTTCTTGGTGCCTTTGTGAGTGATGTCTTGTTCAAGCCCATTCCTGTCTCTCCAATTAGAGATTTCCATCCTCCTGTGACAGATCTGATCACAGAGAGCCTGAATGCACTGCTGTCCTCTCCCAGAGTGGTGGAAATAGGAGCCTGTGTCCTTGTTCCAGAACAGGTATATTTTGCTTTTGTGAACTTCAAAACAAACCTGCATCTCCCTCTTAGCCCAGTCAGAGCTAATTGTACTGGGTCTTTATGATGTCCACAGTGTGATATTTATTCTTGAGAACTTCCAGATACCATGGAGACCCTGTGTCAGAGAAGCAGGGTTTAAAAACTTTGTTAAGATCCCTCTTTAGTCCTTCAAATATGTTCCCTCCCTCTCATTATGGCTGAGGTATACCTTGCTTTGGAACAAGGTGCAGAGGTGCCAAAGCTGTTAAAGATCTGAGCATTCAGCCAGTACACAGCATTTCCATCTGCAGAGCTGCTCAGGTTTCTGCACACCCATGGGGCAGGGCTGCCCTAATTACCTCAGTGATAAAGAGCAGGATGTTCAGATTTGATACTCCAGTCCCTGCAGGACACAGCAGCTGGTTGAAATCAGGTCTGTTAAACCCCTGGTTGTGCTCACTGGTGCTGCAGGATCCTGGTGGAGATGGGGTTTAGTGGGGCCACAGGCCTTGAGGCACACACTGATGCTCTTCTCCAGCCAAGACATGACATGGCTGCTGTTAAAAAATCATGTCTAGAATATGGAAGAGAGAGTAAAAGGACAAAATAATGGCTTTTATGTCAGTCCCTCAGCTTAGAACTCAGAAAAATAGATGTCACCAACTGGGAGAAAAACTTACCAGGAACCTTGTAGCAGTTTCACATCCCATTTCTTCAGTTGATGGGCCTTGTAAATACAGAAACATCGAAACACAGAAACATACACTATCCTGAATTATAGGGGACTCATTAGGATAATCAAAGTCCAGCTCCTGTCTCTTCACAGCCCCAAGAATCCCCACGTCTGCCTGAGAGTATCATCTTTAATTCTAGCAGGCTTGGTACTTCTGCTTTAAGAGGCAATCTAAAACATGGGAGTGGAAAATGTTATCTCAGAGGAAAGAAAGGGATGAAGAGAGTGTGTGGATGTGGAATTAGGAGCTTGCCCTGGGATTTCACAGATTTTCAGATTCAAGAGTTTACCAGGCACTGAAGTATTGGCATGGGCACAAGCAATTAGTAGCAGTGTTGGAAAATCACTGATTAGATGTTGCAAAATGCTCAGCTGTGAGGGAGTCTGCAAACAGAATAAGGCCATGAGGAGGGAAAAGCAGTGACTCAAATAAGAGCAGTTTTGCAGAAGGGGCAGGAAACAGCACAGATGCTCCTTTGCCTCCTTCCGCAGCTAACATTGCTCTGGATTGAGCAGGCTTCTAGATGGAAAAGTTTTCAGGGAAAGATCTCCTGCAAAAGCAAGCAAATAAATGCTTTCAGCACAAAAAGAAGAGCCAAGCAGCAACTAACCTAGCTTGTCACTTCCTTTATTACAGCTTGCATGCCAGTCGGTCCCCTCGTGGGACTGAGGCTAGTGCACTGACAAAAATACACTGCTTCCTTGCCAAATGGACACATTTGGGGAATCTGTTATTTCATCATGATGAGACATTTAATTTGCCTTGCCATCTAATAGATAAAATAAAAAAAAAAAGGGGGGGCTCTAAAGCACAGCACTGATGTTCCAAGCTTCCGAGCTCCTCTCCCTCAGATAACACATTTCCTGCATTAAGGAGATGGAGGCACTCATGTGTGGTGCAATAAAGACAAAACCAAGTGTTCTTTCACAATGTTCTCTAAAATCCTCCAGGAGAATCTGTGGCTGCAGCTTTTATGCCTTGATTCAGAATTATATCTGAGGAAGACACAGAAAAAGCAGAATTCAATATGGGCAGGCTCATTTCGAAGTCCGAAGAAGTTTCTAAGCATTATAACGCTTCTAGGGCATAATTAAGCAGAGGGCAACATTAACAGAGGGTGGAAAGACTTAGACCTACTAAAGTCTTTAAAGGTTTTCTTTAAAGGTTATTTTTTTCTTTCACTGGACTTGATGGAATGCAGATTTGACTTTAAAGTCAAGTGCTGTATTTGTCTACAGCTTTACTAATGAGATTGTTCATCCTATTTTTCACCCCAGCATGAAGCTTTTGTTGCTAGTTAGATGAAAACATGTAGTTAATCAGGAGTTCTGCGATAGCACGCATGCCCTGTATTGAAAATATGAATCAGGCCACATGGGCTTCTGGCCTTTTGTTACAAAACCTTGTTGCATCTTTTCTTCCTCCTTATCTCTTAGAAATGAATACAAGGAGCCAAAATTCACAGTCCAGAGGGTCTCCCACATGGGACTCAGGCAGATACTTGATGTGTTATGCAAACGAAGTGAAGATGTCACTACCCTCATGCTTGGTTCAGCATGTCCAACCTGTGAGTCTCCCAGATACTTCTCAGCTTTCAGTTTAATAACTTCTTTCTTGTCATTACAGTACAAGAGTTCTATTATCATTACATTGCAAGGGCTCCATATTGCTAGAGTTTCACACCTCCTTGATGCTTTTTGTCAGAAGCTCCTCTAGGTACTGACTCTCCCTTATCCTCACAGCAGCAACTGACTCCAGTTCCCCTCAGCCAACCAATCCACTCTTTTATAACACTCTTCTTATTGGCTACAGCTGTGGCCTGTTAACATCAGGCCTGCTCCTAATCTTTAGTAATTGGCTCAGCTGCAACTCTTTAGGAGGTAAGATTACATTCTATGTTCTATCCCCCTGCACTTCTTAGTACAGCTGTTCCCTGTATTTCTTTCTATTCCTCTTAATGATTTTTCTTTTCCTCTGGAAAGGAAGATGGTTCACAGGAAGTTACCACAGGTAAGACACTTTAGTCTGTAGTTCTGCAAGCCAGATGTGCAAACTGGAGTAAGTCAACATTTAGATATTTTCTTATTGTTAAATGGAAGAAAAAGAAAAAGTACTTTTAGGAAACCTCTTCTGACTTGTTTGCTTTAGAATGGGAAGGATATTGCTCTAAAAATGTCTCAATACAGAGGCAGCCAGGGTGACAGCACTTGTCATAAATGTGGGTGTCTACATCTGGTGAGATGAAACATGCAAAATTCCCAGAAAACATTTCCAGACTATGTTCTCTTCTTCACCAGTTTCTACAGGATGAAAAAGTGTGCATTAGGTCCACAGAAATGCAGCTTGAATTCTGCAGAGACAAAACCTGAAGCTTTTACCATCTTTCTTTTTCCAACTGTAAACTTACTAAAAAGCTTCATTTTATGTGACATTCTGCAGAAGAACTGTACCTCAAAAACCAAACATGTAATTAATCAAATACAGAGATAAATCATCACTGAGAGGAAGGAAAGTATGAGTGATTTAGGCAAGGAAACAGATACTTGTTCTCGGTGGATGTTTGATGAGCCAGTGTAAATCAATGAGGCAGAGAAGGAGGAAGGGTGTTCCAAAAGACTGGAGCCTCAGAGGAGAAATTCCTGACAGGAACAGTTTTAGACATGTGTTGAGGCACATGGAGAAGCTGGGTAAGAGAAGTGGAGGAGGGCAGCAGAGAAGGTCTTTAAAGAGCCATGAATACAGACACTGGAAAGACATGCAAAAAACTTGAGTACCCACCTGAAAAAACAAAGGATTTGTTTGTTAAGATGCAGCTACTCCTGCAAAAAGCTATAGCTTTTTATTTTTGCAGTTATTTTTGCCTCCAGTCAGCTTGTAATGCTCACAGCCTGGTTCTCTTTCCATTAATGTTCTTCCAGTAAACATGCTCTGATGTGCATTAAAGCACCTATCAATTGCTCACATTACAACAGCACCTCTATTTCCTTTAACAATGAGATTAAACTGTTTATGGAAGCTGCTGACCTTGGCTGGTCACTAATGGGACATTGGTTCATTACCCTCTGTTTTTATCCCTGCTAAATCATCAGTTAGAGCTACTCAGATGGGAATGCTTCATGCTCCTTATAGGATTCTATTTAACAAGTGACACAACACTGAAGCATGTGAATAAAAGTTTCAAAGTTCACAAAGATAAAAAAATATTAGAGAAAAGATCTATTTTTCTCATTTCATTGGTACAAACAATGAGGTTTACAAATATTTTTTTCTCATAGAGACACATCTACTGGAGAAAATGTGCAGCTGAGGTGGAAATAAACCTTCACAAAACTAGTTATGACTTTAAAAAAAGTATTTGTACCACAAGCAATTAGTTCTGCTGAGATTTATTTAAATTGCAAATGCAGAAAGGAAATAACTTCACTTCTGCCCTATTCATCAGAAACTCCACCCTATCCCAAATCTATCAGCATCAGATCCAATCACAAAATATGCAAAACAATGTCATCAGAGCAAATTTTAATTAGGAGATCATACCCAAAGGGCTTGGCATTTTTTTCTAATTGAGAGTTTTTGTCCCTTTCAAATTACCATTTGAAAAGGTGTCACATGGAGTAAAGCCTTGGTCCTTTCCATCAATTTTAAAATCCTTAAGTCTGGGATATTACAGAAGGAAGAGATATGATACCTGTGTGAAATTATGGACTTTCAGGCTGCTTGTTGAAAACAGGTAGATTTCTGCTAGATGAGAGGTTTATCTATATAGCACATGGAGTTAAAGTCAAATCTGCATTCCATCAAGCCCAGTGGGGGGAAAAAAAAAAAAACTTTAAAGAAAAGCCTTATAGACTTTAGTAGGCCTTAGTCTTTCCACCCTCTGTTTAAATATGTTGTGGAGGAGGAAGGGAGGGAAAGGAAGGAAGGAAGGAAGGAAGGAAGGAAGGAAGGAAGGAAGGAAGGAAGGACGGAAGGGTAAATCATATCACTAAAGTTAAAAAATAATACCTATGAAGTTAAGAAGTTTTTCTACCAACTGGTGCTCCCTTTGTTCAGGTTACCATGACAGAAATCTGAAATCCCCAGCACAGGTAGGGCAAGGCTCAGACGCTGCCCAGAAAATATTGGCAGCAGATTCTTCCATGCTCAAAAGCATTTTGACAAGGTAAACTAACTTAGTTAGAATCAGCATTTGAATAGAGATTGAAGACTGCTTAGCAGGTGCTAGTGGTCTTCTCTTTTATTTCCCTTGATGGAAAGAGTCAAAAGATCAGTAGTTTTAGAGGCGAAAACATTTATGTGAGATATTATGAGCTGCAGGAAGTAATTGCCATATGTCCTGGTAGGTGATCACACATTCAGTATCCAGCACTGGCAGAAATAGCATCCCCCACCCATTGCAGCTCCCACGCTTTCCTTTTCCGATGAACCAGGAGGGAGGGATGCCTAACATTGCTGAAGTGACCAAAGCTGCTGAAAGCAGATGGTCTTTTTATTTTCATCCTGTCCCTGCTTACTGCAGGGCAGCAAACCTCCTGCAACTGCCAGAAACATCTCTTGGAACCATCAGAGGACAGAAGGGCAGGAGGGATAAACAGGGAAGAGCCATGGAGCAGAGCAGTGCAGGGAAGTGAAGGGCAGCCAGGTCCATCTCTGGGAAATTCACAGAGAGGAGAATTGATGAACTTAACCTTGGAAAGGAATGCTACATCACGATTTGTGGTCTGTCACTGAAGGAAAAGTGCTTTGTTTTTTCCTTTTTCCCGAAATTGCTAGAGAAAAAACTAGAGATCAAAAGAGCAGCTTATCACTGGTAAAAACCAAGACTGCTGAGGGAGAAGCAGTATCATGATCCAGTTCACTATAAAAAGTAAGAATCACTTTTATTTATGATTTGAAATAATACAAGGGGCTTTGTTTTTGTGTGGCTTCTCTGCTTGTTTGTTTTAACTTGACTGATGCTCTGTGGAACTCAATTTTCAAATATTTCCTGATGTCAGAAGATGATATTTTATCTCAGAATGAAAGTTCAGTTATTTTACAGCAGGACTTCAGGAAAACAAAAGGGAAACAGTAAATGTTAGGAAGTTTGTTATAAAATCACAAAAGCTGATAGCAATGGCAAACTAGGAGAGTGTTTCCATGCAGTGACAGTGCTCCAAGAGCTGGCATACTGGGTCTAAATAGACACCAGACAACCTGCAGCAGAGTGAAGAGGTGTTCAAAGCGGTCTCTGAACCTTTAGGTTGGCAGATGATGCAGCACAGTGTGGCCTGGCCAGAGCAGATCTCTGTGTGTCTGGGCTGGACCTCTGCTCTCCATGCAGAATTACCCTGCTGGCAGCACGAGCTGGCTCTGTCCGCCTGTGAGAACTCTGCTGCCCATCCTTCTGGTCCTGCACAGTGCCAAAATTCCCCTGGCTCAGGGCAGGTTTCTCTTTGTCTGAGGCAGCCACCGCAGCCCCCCTTTGCAAGCAGAGATCTGAGCAATGCTCTCAGCCACACAACTCCTTCTAAGGCAGGTCAGACCGAGCATTCCCAAAGGGAATGCTGCTTAGTGCCTGGAAAGAGGGTTCCAGGGCAGCTCACTGAATCAGGTAAGCACTGAGTGGAAGGGTTTGGAAGGAACCTTAAAGACAATCTCTTTCCAGAGATGGGCAGGAACACTTTCCACTAGCTCAGGTTGCTCCAAGCCCCATCCAACCTGGCCCTGGACAGGGATGGGGCAGCCACAGCTTCTCTGGACAACGTGTGCCAGTGCCCCACTACTCCCAAGTAAAGAACATCCTCATAATATCCAATCTAAATCTCAAGTATAGGCAGCTCTGTGGTTGTCATCCAACATCAGATGAAAGAAATCCACCTTTTGGAGAAGAATGAATCCATGGGGAGCAGTGGACATTATCCAAAGGATTGTGAACACAATCTAAGAAGTGTCAGAACCCAGGACATTCCTCTGGCTGCCCTAGAGGACTCAAGACCCCGGCAGTGGGCTCAGAGACCTTGGCACAGAGTCAAAGACATCTGTGCCTTTGATTTTAACCCATGGAAAAAATTACCAACTTTGTGTGAAGATTTACAAGCCACAAGAGTTTGAGTAGAATGATAGTTTATTTGTCACAGGGTGAAAAAGTAGAATTTTGGGGATTTAGAATGGGGGTTCAAGAGGCAAGATAGAGGGATCTGGGCATGTCCTGTCTTTCTTCTTCTTCTTCTTGTCCTCCGTCTTCTGCTGTGATGGTGGCACTTTTGGATTGGTTTAGAGTAGAGACAGACTGTCTAACATAGGTGATAGGTATTGGAAAATTATTGTAAATAAAGTCCACGTAGTTTTTTAGTATAAAAAGATAACACCGCCCTGAGGGTGGTCAGTGTGACTCAACCCAACCTGCTGGACAGATCTCAGCAGGTAAGAAAAAGAATGTAATAGATAAGAGAGAATAGACAACCTTGAAAAGCAAGGCTGAGGAATTCCAACTTCTTCTTTGGTTGCGGGGCAGGGAAAAAAGACTCTTTAATACCTCGGGAGCCTTTTCAGCAACACAAAACCCAAGAAATCTTTTACAACATTGAGGATTCTATCTTTGTATGGTCCCAGCAACCACAACAGCAAGAGCCTCTAGTGTGGAGACTTCAGGCTGTGTGTGATCTTCTCACAGTCTCAGACACACACAGGCTTAGCAGAGAGCTGCATCAACCTCTGTAACCTTCAAGGTTGATCAGCACAGCATTTACTCAACTTGCACTGGACCTAGGAAAAGGAATAATTAATGCTTTCAGGAAAATTAATCTTGCTGGGAGCGCTCAAGCACTAGCATTAATCTTTCTAACTATTATTGTTGCACCATTGTTTGCTTCCTTTTTTATTGGCTTCAGTTATCCCTGACCTTGTTGACTATAGAAAAAATCAGGCAAAAATTTTATGTAGGCCAACAAGGAGGTCAAATTAGAAAATATAGGAGAAAATAATTAATTTTCTTAGCTCACAGGGATTAGTGATCTGATCTACTTAGCTATTCTTCAAAGTATTTATGCATTAAAATAGTGAATAAGAATGTATTATAAATAAGAGACAACTAGTAAAATTTGAACATTTTTCCAAGGCTGCTTGAATGTCATCTAAAGTCAGTGCAACAAAATGAAAATGTGAGGGCTTGAGTTGGTTTTGATACCGGGAGGGATGAGCACAGGTAATGTAATGTCAATTTCCTTGGAAGAATGTGGGATGTGAATTTGCTGCTCAGGTTACAGTTTGTACAACTTATTATGAAAATAAGTTTTCATGTAAGGATTAAATGCTTGCAGGACTTCTGTTTTGCTACAGAAATTAAGTAAAAAAAAAAAAGGGGGGGGAAGCTGCTAAAGGGCAACAATTATTGATCTATGCAAGGGAACACTTCAGGGGAACAAACTGAGCTTCATGACTATAGAATAGTTAAGATACTTGGAGATGTGCACAAATCCTTGTCCCCTCCCTTTGATATTCTCATTCAGACACAATACTGACATGTCCATCAAATTCTGGAAAATACGAGATACTGAATCACTAAATTTTCATCTGCTTTTGTTTCTGGGTTTTGTTCAAAATGTGTGATTTTCTGAAATTCAAATATTTCTCTTCAGCTTACTGAACTAAGTTCAAGCACTCCTTCCTGATGTAGCAATCCCATCAGCAATTATGCACTTTTTTGGAGCAGTAGTCAGGTGTCATCAGCTTTCTCCTGTTGGTGATGCTTCAGCCTTGGACTGTGTCTCTCAAAAACACAATTATGTGATAACCAGTTAGAAGACCTTTGGCTGAGACTGGAAAAACTAGTTTCACTGTAGGTCTGCAATCTAACAAAAACCTCAGCCTGTAAGAGGAGAACAAGGGTACCAAGAATTAAAGTACAGCTCCAGAGGGAATTATGTTATATTATGGGGACAAACGTTAGCTCTGAAAGAGATAAAATACAAAATGCACTGGGGCTTTTTTGCCAGTTTTGGGGTTTTTTTGTTTTGTTTTGTTTTTGAGGGTTTGGTTTGGTTTTGGTTGATTGGTTGGTTGGTTTTGGGTGGGTTTTTTTAGGTTTTTTTTTTTCTTGGTGTTTTTTTTTTTTTTAAGCATTATTCTAGTAATTATTTATTAGTGATAATAAAAGACATGAAAATGGTAGAGGAAGACTGTGTTTTCTATTCATTTAACTGAAGTAAAATTGAGAAACTTCCAGATACTTAAACCTGTCTTCAGGTCTGGAAAAAGACAAGAAATTTCAAAGGTACCTTGAGAAAAACTCAGACCGCACACAACCTATGTATCTCTTGTAAGTACCCACATAACTTGAGGCAAGAAGAGAAAATTTGGCTTGGCTTTTACAAATTATATGCCCTTATAAATGTCCCAATCACCTCCAGGGTTGCTGCTTATATAAAGAATCTGCCCTCCTCAGGACAAAACAAGATAAAATTCAATCAGCTGAGAGGCTGTAAATCCCTTATCTGACCTTGCCGGGTTAACTGTAGAAGAAAAGTGTCCAAACATTTTCCTGATCTGGTTTTTAAGCCCACACATTCCCTCCAGTCTTCATAAGGTGATGTACTTACCCTGGCCTTGAGCCTTGCAATCACATCCTCCGGTGGTCATGTCACACCTGGCCAGCGCTGCCTTTATCTGCAATTGGTGCCACTAACCACAACTGAAAGAGGAACAGAAATTACCCTAGTTTAATAATTAATGCTCTAGACACATTCTGGATTTTTTTTTTTAGTTGATGAAGTATAGTATGAGTAACAGGCTTGGTTGTAGAAGACATCCTCATGTCCCCTTTTCTAATACTAAGAATACCAAAAAATCACCCAGCAGAGGACTGTTCTTTATCTGGAACCATGCAGATGGCTTCTGTATGCTGAAAATTCATACAGACTTGAGTTTAAGGGAATTGAAATTTCACTATGGGTTCTTCCTAGACAACCAAAGAATTCAGGTGACAGTAGATTTGAGGATACATAAAGGGGTTTAAAAATATCCAGAAAATTATCAGACAAAAATTAATTTAGGAAGCCAGGGAGAAGTAAAACAAAGTGGTGGAAGGCAACACTTTTCTTTTTCTGTCCAGAAAATGGATGGAATGAAATGAGGGACCTGGGAAAGACATGAGTGGATTTACTAATCAGGAGCAGAAGTATTTGGAAATACTCAGATATTCTGACTTCATTTGTCATTTGATCACAATCAAACCATTTGTAAGGATTGTTTAGCTCAGATTAATGTTGGTCCAGGAATCTGAGAATGTTTTGATGAAAGCTTGTTTGGCTTCCTGCCTAGACATTTCTCCAGGACTGTCACAGACCAACAATTACAGGTAAACCTACAGATAGATTGACTTGGATCTTGTAAACCAGACTCTCCTAAAAATCACAGATCTTTTTGGGTCCAAATATCTGAGACCATCTTATGTAATCAGGCTTTGTTTTGTTGTGAATCAAAAAAAGAATAAATTTCATAATATTAAAATCTCTTTGAAATAAAACTTTTCCACTAAATGCTGCAAAAATTAATTTTATGAAAATGGTGACATAAAGTCTGGGATAGTTACTTTTTGTCTTCTCTGTATGAAATCCTGACATTACAAGGTATAATTTGGCACCCTCTCTCTGAAATTACAAGTAGGTCCTAATGGTCCTCATTGCTCCTGTTTTCAGATGCTGGAGTTCTGGCTTGCACTGTGTTCAGAGCTCTTCTGGGTCTGCAAACACCTGAAATCTGTCCAGTGCTTCAGGCAGGAATCCAGCTGTGGTTCAAGCACAAGTGTGTAGGAAGGGGATACACATTGTGAGGATTATTCTGCAGCCCCCAGGGAAATCAGCACAGAGCAGCTCTTGTTTCTGTAGCTGGACTTGCCTGGCACCCTAAACAAAGCTACATCCAAAGTGGCCATTGGGAAAAGCATTGGAAATGGATAATACAAACATCATTTACTAAATCAAGTATGCTACAGCAGAGATGTGAGGCTTGGCACATGGCTCTCAGTGAAGCAGTCCCTCTTGGTGCTGTCAGCAGTCAGTTAGCATTGTTCCAGTGCTGCGTGGACACATTAGCTAGTCCTGGCCAGAAATATTCCCAATAGCAATCCTGAATGCATTTTTTTCTTGTTTAGAATCAGAGAGTGTTTAACAACAAGGTTGTGTCCAAAAGGTGCCAGCTGGCTTTGGGGCCAGTGAACAGGCCTTGGTGCTGCTTAGCATTACGAGTACAGTCAGTGCAGACCCCTCTCCTCCAGCCTCTATCCCCACTATCTCCTGAATGGATTTTCCTCAGGGCCCTCACATATCATCAGTCCTGCTGTAATCCACATATCAACATGTTCCCAGAGCCTCTGGGGTGAGAGAGACCTTCCCAACCCCGTCCCTGTCCTCTGCCATCCAGAGTTCATTCTGATGGGATTACTTTCCATTCCCAGATGAGCCAGAGGCTATGCCCACAAATCCTCATTTTGCACCCCCCTTCCTTCACAGCATCCTCTTTCTCTCTCTTTCTCTCTCTGTCTCGTTGAGATCCACCATTTAGGGTGTCAACACTTTAAACTGTTGGAAAACAGTAATACTGAGACAATTTTTACACTGGAAAGTGTCAATATGTTCTGTCAACTGTTTATATGATATAGAGGCAGTGACAAGAGCTGGCTGCTGACAGGATTTCAGCACGTCTGTCTAACACCAACTTCTTCCTCCTCACTTCCTACCCCTCACCAAAATCAGCAGGCTTCTGCTTATATTAGATGACCTCAGATATTCCACCTGGTTTCCATCTGCCAGATCAGAATAATATGGGTATCTGTACTTTCCCACCCCATGCAAACAGCTCAGGCATCTCCTGGGCATCCCAAATATCCTGGGCAACTACACCAGAATTAATCCCTAGAGTTTTCTTCACTACAGCAAGGATTAAGACTGGTTTTGGCCTCAGAATGGAGATTCAAATTATATATTTGAGACATATGTCAGATTTTGAGAAAGATTTTACAAGTTATACATTCACTGAGAAAGGTCAACTGACAGGCATCTTGCTATTAATGATAATTTCTAATAGAAAAAATCCTTTTCTGTGAACTGAAAACAACATTACATTAGGACTTGGAACTTGTGGTTAACTAATACCATACATCTTAATAGGGCTGCAGACCTTCCAGTGGGAAATGGTAGCAAATCTTTAAAGCAAATTTATTGAAGGAAATTGCAGACAGCTTGAAAACATCCATGATCCTTTATCCTGACATTGGCTTGTTAACACTGTACCATGACTTTGTGTCACTGTTCTTTCTTATTTTGGTCTTTCACTTTATCTGACTTTGGCTTTCATGTCATGTCTTATATCACTTTGCCTCTTCCATCCCACCATCGCCTCCTCCCTTTTCCTATTTCAGGTATGACAGGATCTATTTATTTTCTACTGGCTGTGCTCTGCTCATGCAATTAATGAACAACTGTTGGGGTTTTTTTTAATTCAAAAATTTATTTTCCCTGCAAATGACACCTTCCATTTCACAGATTGGTCCTTATGTAGGATCTTTGAGATAGGCATTGAGACTATTGTGGGTTTGGAGCCCATGGCACACCACAGAGTCTGTATTCTTTTCTTCTTAGTCTCAGCAGCCCAAATTCCTTGTTCCAATGCTTTCATTATTTTTTTAGTAAAGGAGACAAGTAAGTAAAAGCTTTCCATTCTCTTTGCAAAAGCTAGTCTGTTTTCACTGTCTGAGTACAACATTACCACATCATAGTTCAGTTCAATTGATAGTGAGGACACCACAGCTTTATAGGCAGGCTATTTCAGCTGTTTACTTGCAAGACTAAGGGCCAAGATGAATTGTCAAACTTTATTTTCTCCCACATGTGGAAATAAGTATCTTAGAATGATAGAAAAACAAGTTCCTCCAAATTGTCAGGATTGAGAAAATAAGAGACTCTACAAACAAACAAAAACAAGGGACAGAGTTGTCCAAGCAATATCTTTTATTATTATCTATGGAAAATGAATACTGTTTTTATTGTTGTGACCTATTGCCAATTTCATTTTAAAATGCTAAAATTTTTACTCAACAAAAGTAAGAAGTCAGAGGTGGAGTCTGAGGAGGAGGTATAGTGCTTTTCACCTTGAACCATTTCTGAGATAAAAGAAGTCCCCCAAAGTAGCTGAAAAGCAGACTCAGTTTCACTCCTTCTTTCAGCCCTTCCTACACCTCATCCTGCAGGGGGATAGAATATAAGTAAATAAAGGTAGTATAGAAAGTAATCTTACCCCTTAAAGAGTTACAGCTGAGCCAATTACTAAGGATTAGGAGCAGGCCTGATGTTAACAGGCCACAGCTGTAGCAAATCAGCAGGGTGTTATAAAAGAGTGGATTGGTTGGCTGAGGGAACTGGAGTCAGTTGCTGCTGCAAGGACAAGGAAGTCAGTGCCTGGAGGAGCTGCCTACAAGAAACATCAGAGGTACAAATCTCTGGCAATATGGAACCCTTGCACTTTAATGACAACATCATCCTAGAGTAGCTCAGGAAACTCCCTTCCAGTGGCGGGGGCATCAGTCTGTTCCAGTGAGGCAAGGAGCTCCCTTTCTGTTGTTGGACTTCCCACTTTCTGAGGAGAACTCTAGCTATTGCATGGAAGAGAAATTCCTTTGTCAGCCTGTAAATGGTACTTAAACTTATATGTTGACTGTTCTTCCCACTTTGCTTGAGTTAAAACACTCTGTCAAGGATAAAAATCTTGTTTAATTGATTTGTATTTTATCACAACTTCTAAAGTAAAAATGAGAGCTATGAGCTGCCGGGGGATGGGTAGATATAAGTCCAATTGTGTCAGGAACCCACGTCTTAAAAAAGGAACCCACTAGGCCGCGGCAAAATATCCAAATATGGATAACATTGTAAACAGACCAGTGAAGAGATTTTTTGATTTTATTTCCAGCACATCAGTCTCAGAATACAAAAAGGAGACATGACAGCTCACTGATCCACCCCAAAAAATGCCTTCTCCAGGAGGGCTCATACAGCAATACATAAAATCATCTCAATCTAGAATTCAGCCAATCACACACAGAAAACACATATTGACAAGCATTCTATCCAATCTCACAAAGTATCGTAATACGTAATCGTAGCTAAAACAAAGACTGGTTCATAAGAGACTATGAATAGAGCTCTATTCATGCTAACCTTCTAAAGATATACATTAAATAACCTTGTTGCCATCCTAAAACCAATTCTACAGAGATCTATTGTTATTTGTCACGTCTACTGCTTGGGAAACTTTTCTGCTTGCATGGGAAACTTTTCTGCTTGCATTTGCAATGCTAACAAAACTTCAGTCTGAGGCCTATACTTTTTTAACCATTTCCTAAAAACCCTCTAACCTTATGGATTCCAACAATGAGCCACCATAACATTCCTACTCATCTAAAGGCAAACTTCTTCCTCTGGTAGATCAAGGTTTAAATTCTAGAAATATGCTTTATTTTCCTTAGAATAAGAACAAATGAGATTTAATGCAGACCTAAAGATTAAAATGACAGGAAAATTATTTAGGATTTTATGTAATTAATGAGATAATGCAGAATTGCCTTCTTATGCCAATAGCTTGGATTGCATCAAAAAAAGAGTCAGAAAAAGTCTGTGATCATGTTTAAATGGTAAAGATTCACGGAGAAAAAGTAGTATTTTTATGGAAAATGAAAAATAATTTTAAGAAATTCCAAAGTCTAAGACATTTTCAAAACTTAGTTGTTTTACTTTTCCTTTGTCTCTCCTCTTTCACCTGCATACAGAAAAAAATAATGGCTCCTAAGTTTGATGGGTAAAAGGAAGGTCTTGAGAAAATGTTACATTTCTTTTCAGTGCAATTTTTGAAAAAGGTAATATTTTTACAGAATAAAAATTAAAATTCAAATTTAAAAATATTTTAAAAACCTGTCAAGCTCTACTGCTTTGCAGTGGTTGATTTAAAAAAACAAAACCAACTGAGAGTTAAAAGATTTGAAAAAGTGCTATTTATTTATATGAGTGCCTACACAGCATTCCTACTTAACAGTAATTGCATCACCCACCATGCATCAAACAAGGCATGAGAAATTAAACCCCTTTTCCAAAATATACCTCAACCCCTTAAGAGAGCTAAAGAGTGATTACCATCAAGTGAACAAAGGACAGTCACAGTATTTATTCTCTGTTTTGGTTGATCCATCTCTAAGCATAAAAGAGGCATAAAGAACCTATCCATTAAGAACAAAACTTCCATGATCTCATTATTTGGCAAGAAAAGAACTTTGAAGCTAAAATACACTATTTATTATGAAACATTTGCATTGTTCAAGAACTCTGGGAGGTGAAAAGCCTTTGAGAGGAGTAGTTTAGGTGACCCTCAGATCTTAGAACAGTCATAGTGAGTCAATGGGAATCCCTGACATCCAAAGTGTTGGCAAACAATTACCCTGACATGCAGAATTTCAGCAAATGCTGGTTTGTCTTTTTCCAACCATTGTTTTTGACTATTGTGGAGGAAATAGCTTGAAAGTGTGGAAAAACATTTTGAAAATTATTTCAGCTGCATACTAGAGTGGCAGCTTCTATACCAGAGTCCTGCTGCCACCACAGAAACCACATTCATTCAGTCAAGCTGGGATCTCCATCCAGGTGGTCAGGAGGGGACAAATCCCATAACAGACTGAACCTGGCTGGCTCTGTATCATGTATGCAGCGGATAAGCACCTTAGGGCATCAGAAAACTTTCAAAGGAAGACTGAAGAAGCTCTTGAAAAATTGGATCTCAAACAGGGAACCATATAAGTGAGCCTGTAATTGTCAACTCCCCGATAAAAATATAAACAAACTTTATATCCATATCTTGGTAGTGGAGAACATATACATGTCTAGATATTTTGAGAATATTTTGCCATGGGAGTTTTATAAGTCTCAAAAAAAACCCACAAGAGTCAACATGTTCTTGTAAAATCTAAAAAGGGAAACGAAGGAAAACCTGGTAATTCTGAATTATGATAACATATTTGCTGCACCTTATTCTATTGCCTTTATTGGCTGAAGATGGATACTGAGTGCTGAAAACAGAAGGTATCTGAGTCACAGGAAGGCAGAAAACAGATAGGCATAAAGAATCTTTTGAAGAAGGTTGATGGCAAAGACCCCTCTTCCTCAGAAGAAAGTTTTGTTCTAATATTTTACTACAGCCCAGTTTCAGTGTTGCTTTGTCTTATCAAAAAAGTTGTGAGGGTGATAAAAATCCCTCCTCCTGACCATAGCACAGGACTCAATCCTGCTTCTGGGCTCAGAGAACCATGGGTGGGGAACCCTCCTGGCTCCTCCTGGCCCTCCCCTCCCTGAGAGGGGAGAGCAGGCTCAGCCTGCTTTGTCCCTCCTACAGCTGAGGAGAAAAAGGCAGGGGAAGGACTCAGCTCCTGTGTCCTGCCAAAGCCATTATCCAGCTGCCATATCTGGAGGACTCCAGCAGCAGAGGGTTCCACACAGCAGATGCCTGCAGCATCTATCAGCCCTCAGATCCTTTGGCATGGAAGAGACTGCCAGACTCCTGCACTGGAGTTCAGGGATCAGGAGGGGCTGGCAGGGTGCACCTTTGGGGATCAGCCTCTTCTCCCAGGCAACTGGGGATGAGACAAGGGGAAATGATCTCAAGCTGCACCAGGGGAGGTTCAGGTTGGGTATTAGGAATAATTTCTTCACTGAATGAGTGGTTAAGCATCAAAACAGAGTCCCCAGGGAAGCGGTGGAGTCACCGTCACTGGAAGTGTTAAATGAATGAGTAGATATTGAAACAAAGATAAAACCACTTCACAATGTTGTTTAGCGACCATGGTGGTACTAGATTGAAGGTTGGACTTGGTGACCTTGGAGGTCCTTTCCAGCTTTAATGATACTACAGTTCTGTGACACTCTTGCTGCCCTTGGAGGACTGCAGCAGCCCATGCTACTCCTTCACCAGGCTGAAGTCCATTCCTCTGTCCCTCAGGCTATCTCACTGTGCCCAAAAAGATGACTGAAGTTAGACAGACATTTGCTATGCTTGGCCCTAGTGGAAAAGAAGCTCTGGAGGCACCAAGCACAGAATCGCTCTCCCCTCAGCAAGGACAAGATGGCTGCTGGTGTGGCCATTGTTCCTCACAAAATGTCCGCCATGGTGACCTGCTCCGCTGCAAGACCTCTGCCAGTAAAGACGCTACAAAAGTTCAGCTGGCTTCTTATAATTTTGTCCTTGGCCATGTCAGGAGTTTATTCTCTCTGCTGTTGCAAATGTGGTCTCTGCCTGCTGAAGGGGAGGCAGGCCTGGCACTTCCCTTCGGGGTGCCATTAATAATCCTCCCACAAGGACTATGTGAGGAGGAAAGATCACAGACTCCCAGCCTCACTGGCACCTTCCCTCACTGCAAAAGTAATCTAGTGAGCTGTGGGAGATTAAAAGATTGAAATTCTTAATGTTATTGATATGGGCCAAAGGAGATGAGGGAATGTAAACACCCAGGAAAAAGCACAGGGGAGAAAACAGAGATGGAAAGTGCAAAAAGAAAAATAGGCCAAGAATAAATTTGCATCTTAAATTCCGCTGAACTTAGTCTATTAATAAGTAGACAAATATGTCAAATCTGCTCATCTGAATGGAAAGTTTTATATCAGGCTGCACATCCCCAGCAGAAGCTAACACAGGCTGTGCAAGGAGAGAGGCAGCTAAAGCCCCACATGGAAAGAGTCGGCAGCTATTGATTGCCTGTTCTGAGGGTGGCTGACAGCAGGGCAGGCTGTCCTGGTTTGACACTGGAAAATACAGAGCTATTTAGCAAAATCAGATGTGTGCAAACTAGGAAGTGGCATCTTGGAAAGACTCCTGCCTGTGCTTGACTTGACCAAAAGGGAACAGCCTTTGGAGTAATTGCAATGGAAATTAAACTTGTGAAGCACAAGTTAATCTTGATGTTTTGATTTTTTTAGGAAACTCCAGGGTGCATTTTTCCCGAAGTGCCATTTTCTGGAGGCATGCCATTAGATGGTGTTTCATTCAAGATACATGCTTATAATCTT
Source organism: Melozone crissalis (assembly GCF_028551555.1). NCBI lineage: Eukaryota > Metazoa > Chordata > Aves > Passeriformes > Passerellidae > Melozone > Melozone crissalis. The sequence continues at coordinate 52,949,115 of NW_026535805.1, forward strand.
AAACGTGAAAAATAAAGGATGAGCAAGCTGGGTCCAGTAAAGACATTAAAAATAAGCAGCACCCATACATGACCACCTCTATTATACTGTTGCTTCTTTCATGTTATGACTACTACTGGGACCTGAACTATGACTTGCAAATCATCAAGGCTGTTATGACTGTTTCTTTTCTTGTCCAGTCCTTTATCATTAAAGTTCGCTTTCCTGAATTGCTGTACTTAAACTGTAACATTGAGCCATTCCTCCATAGAGACTTCTCCCAAATCTCCCCTCCCAAGTGAGTAACCTGAGGTGAGTCCACAACAGACTAGCAACTCTGTTGTATTCCAGAATTTGGTCTTTCACTATTTTCTTTCCCAATATTAGAAACTTTGTCTTTTTATATAAAGAAAGCCCCTGCAGTGACTCACCAGCCACAGGTAGGTTATATTCTGACACCCAGAGTGTGCCTCAAGCTGAGGCATCTAATGCCATTTGAAATATTGTGGTCTGTTGTCTCAGGTTCCACAGCCTGATGGGATAGAGGACATGGGTCCATCTGTAGGCCTCTTATCTCTCCTGCTAGCCCCATGCAGGTTCAGACATGTGGTGTGATATTTTGGGGGCTGTATTTTACACAGCCAGGAGTTGAGATTGGTGATTTTTGGGGGTCCCTTCCAAGTCAGGACATTCTATGATTCTATGATTTCTGGGGTATTCAAGCATATCTCAAATGGTAGGTGCCTATTTTACAAGCAACTCTATCAAATCCCTTCAACTCAGCTGAGTTCAAGATTTAGATACCTAAATTTAAGTGACTAAACTAGTTTGGTTAATGGACACTAAGAGCATAAACATCTATCAAAAGAAAACATCTTGTCATTACTTTGTGGAGCCTAAAGAACAATTCAGCTGTATAGTTAGGAGGTGTTCAATTTGGACATTTGCCAACAGATACTGGGCACCATAAAGTATTCCTCAGAGGGATATTCTCCTTCCTCTTTTATAGTCAATGAAGAAAAATTGGTAACTGTAGAATTCATCTGACCTATTTCAAATGACTATTTTTGGATAGCTTGTTTGCAACCTAAAAATGTCTTTTGCTACCCCTGTCCGTGTCAAGAGTCTATAACAATACTTCAAAGTTATAGAATTACAGAATGGGTGACTGGGGTCAGGGGAAATGAATTCCACAGTTTCAGGCATGTTGATCTGTATCTCATTTTCAAGCCATACTATGGATCAAAGTTTTGTTGTAAAGACACAAAACCAAAAATTTTCAGGCAGCTAGGAATTCACTTTTTTGCTTCAGGCTAGGCAGGTCTAAACCAACTTCAAATCAGAAACTGAGCAAACATTTTTTCTGTAGAATTAATTTAAAACTAATAATCTCCGCTGATTGGCAAGGAAGAAGGATGTATCATTGTGCCAAAAGTCCTTAGGACTTGCTTTTTGAGGTGGTTTAGATCCAAGTCCTTTGTCAGTTCGCTTCAGATTGAAACACAGATTATCTAGATGCACCAAAAACCACAAATGAATATGTTCAAACTCCAGCCTTAGGTTTGACCCAAAAATACTGGACAAAGTTCTTCTCGAAGTTGTAGTCTTAGAACCTAAGGTTCTCTCTTGTTCCTTCTAACTTTTTAGAGTTAACTTTCTAATTTTTAGAGATACTATCAAGATAAATAAGGATATTACATGATACATTGCTGGTTTTGGTTTTTTGGGATTTTTGGTTTGTTTGGAGTTTTTTGTTTTGTGGTGTTTGATTTTTGATTTTTTTTTCCTTTGAAAACACAAATCAAAATGTTAATGAGGTATTTTAAAGCCTTTAAAGACTTGGACCTCAGCCTTTTTAGATATAATCTAGTTTTGTTCAGGCAGTAGTTTGTATTTATTCCACCCAAATCCGTAAGTCAAGGTCAAATATTTGCAGCTTCATACTGTGGAGGAAAATCAGCAAATATTACTGTGAAAGTAATATTTGTACACAAAAGAAATACTGAAAGAAATTATTATTCATTATGTTGTAATGAAACATTCTTTAAGTGGAAAAAAAATCACAAATAATACAGTTTTGTATTTGCAAAACAAATAGCAATGGAAAAAACCACAACCCATAATATTACTAGCTGGTGTTATATCCATGAAATGCAATAATATATATTTGGGGTGTTGCAAAATGCATAATTGCAATATAAACAATTTCTAGGAAGGACTCTCATGTGGTGATACTTTAAAACAGAAAAGCATTTTGGCATCAATAAAAAGATCTAACTATGACATATGTCTGAAGAAATATATGTGCTTCAATGAGTTGCTAATGCCAGTTCCAATCACAATAATCTCAGGAGAAACAATCTCATTTAAAAGTTGGCAGTCAATTTCAGATTGTACTCTTTCCTTTCTAGTCTCTCCTAATTTAATATATAGCAATAAAAACATTTGGAAATAATTAGATGCCAAATAACATTAATAATTTACCTTGTGACAAAGATCCAGTCTCTGAAATGAAATATTCTAGTGCTTCTAATGAAACTAGTAATATGTCTTCATATTTAAGTTCTATAGTCACCAAAGATTTTGAGAAATGCACTTATCTATGTCCTTTGAGATAGAATGTAGGCAGAATTTGCCTTCAGATGGACATTATAAAAGCATCCTTTTTGTGATAATTGGGGATTATATAATCTTTGCTTTTTAGTGAGTATTTGTGTACTTTATATTAACTGCCTATGATGAGTGAACTCACAATATTTATATCCAACAAAGACAGAACTGTATTGTAATTTATATGCACTGTCCTGTGTCAACAGTATTTACTCAATATTTTAATAATTATTCAAATAAGTTAAAAGATTAAACATAACATCAACATATATTACCAGATTTAAAAGAGGAAATTTAACGTGAAAATAACCCCCAAGCAGACATGCAATCAGTATGATGAGCTACCCACAGGTGGGGTTGAAAGGTAATCTGCAAATCCCTGTGCATGTTTATGAGTAAATTACATCCTTTTGCAGACATGTCATTTTGAGGAGATTAGAATTTCTTTGCAGGAGCTTTGTTTTTATCTTGTTAAGATGGAGAAAGTGCTAACACCTGGCCAGCCTCTGTGTGCCCAGGCAAACCCCTTCGTGTTCCCCATAGGAATGGACCACATTCACTGTCACTACCAGAACAGGAATGGAAGCCCCCTGTCCTCATTTCTCATCCTTTTTAAGGACCAAGTAGAAATCCTTGCATAAGTATTGCTCCAAGTGTATCAGTCAATAGTTGCTATTACAGTAGAGATTGTTATAAGAGCATTCTTTCAGGCAATACTTTTATTGACAGTGATCACCATTACTTCCCTCAAATGAAGTCTCAGAACAAATAACACAGAGCAGTGAGCACTAATAAGTTAAGAATAAAAAAAAGTCCACCACTGAAATTTGTCAATACAAACTAGATTGGCAGTGCTGGCCATGCCAAGGAGAAGGCAGATACACTATTGGGAAAAGTATTGGATTGTGAGAACTGGAGTACCAGAAAAGGAAAAAAAAATCCAATAGCAAAAGTACAGGCATGTGTCCTCAGGGACAGATAACAAGAATTTCTACTTTTAGGCAGAAATTTATCAGTCACAACTAATGAAAAGTAAAGGGATTTGGATGTCTTGCACAGTGACTGGATGGCTGGAAGCCACTGATGTGATGTGGCTGTGAAAAAGCTAATGCAGAGCTTGTCCTTTTTCAGGAGATGTAGAGATTTTGCTATTATCTGCAGCCCTCCTGAGACCTCAGTTAGAGCATTGTTGTCATCCACAATTAAGAAAGACCAATTATAACTGAAAGAATAATGAAGGCCAGCACAGTAATGTTATGAGAGACGGAGAACCTGTCTTTAAGTGGAGTAACTAAAAGAGTTTGGCCTAGGAAAACAAAGACTAAATCTTGTATGATTACTTGGCCTAAATATATTGGCACCTACGCTCCAGAGAGATGTAAGTGCTGAGCACCTAAATGTGGGTAAGGAACAATCAGCTATTTACAGACTTTGAGGGCTGAAAATTGCAATGTGAGTATATGGTCATTAGATTTTGGAATAAGAGGAAATAGAGATGTGACAATGGAAAAGATGGCAGGGAGAATATTAGAATTAGGACTACGGAATTCGCTTTCTGAAAATGGATTTTGATTAGTTTATGAAAAGAGCTGTTCAAATGCCTCTTGACGATATCAAGAAATTTGATTTGGTGACCCAAGAACTTCCCAGTTTTGTGCTCTCATGACAAACTAGCTGCTACAAAACAAAGGTTACATAGAATGAGTCTTGCTGGTGGATAATAGGTATTTTATCTCCATATTGCTTGTTTATTGCCTGTTGGAATGTGTTTGGACTCAAATCCAGTTAAGTGTTTAGGGTCTCTTATTAATTTACCAAGTTCCTACTAGATTCAATAATTAATTTATTTGGGAATGAAGGCACTTTAAAAGATGTAAGGAGCTCAAATTTAAAATGGAAACTCTGTCACATACAACACAGGGAAAGGGCAAGATAAGAATACAGGGAGGATGATCTTGTATAGAACAGAGCAGTGTTGTCCATAATAAGACTCTTTATCAGCTTTAAAGGATTCCAAGGCTGAAAAGACCTCTAACTTTACCTCCACGGTATTAAAAAAAAAAAAGAAAAGGAAAAAGATTACCCACAATATTAACCTCAATAAGAAGTATAGTACTTGACTATAACATGTGTTTGGCTATCACATAAATTCCAGGAGCGCGTGCAGTCTTGACTTAAAGGCGTCAGGAAAGGGTGAATTCATCAATTCTAGTGGTAGTTTGTTCCAGTGATTAATCATGCCTGGTGTAAAAAGCGTGTGGTGCTTTCCTAATTGGAATTTGTCTGCAAGATTAAAGACCCATTTTATATCTGGTATTTCCTCCCAGCAGAGGTTTATGTATTCTGCAACGAAGCCAGTGTTTAAGCTCTGTCTATATGGCACTCTGGCACCATCCCAGCTCCTTATCAGAGTGAGACTAAGGCATATGTCATTCCCCTCCCATCACACACACTCCAACTTCTTTGTAAACAAAGTCCTGCCTTCCAAGCAGCATGGAAACCATGGGTCATGACTACCAAAAAATCTCCACTCCAGGGCATCTTCTCCCAGCAGATAAATTAGATGTAACCTTGGTATTTTGTGTTCATCAGAAAAACAAATTTTACCCAAAAAATTATAATTTTTCAGCCTGGGGAAAAAAAAAAAAAAAAGTGGCTCTGCATCGTCTTGCAGAGGATTTCAGCTTTAGTTTAAAACTCATTTTCATTAGCACTTTATATTATGTTCTATTACTAGTGCCACCAGTGCCATGACCCTAGTGAAAGTGACATTTAAAAGATTCTCTGACTGGTTTTTCCCTATATGTATAATGGGAGGTCAGATTTTATTACTATTCTCTTGTGACCATACATTCTTTTCAGTCTTTGTCTTTCCCTAGGATGCAGTCCCTTCTCTCTTGGTGTGATAGCTATTCAATATCCTACTAAATCCTAGTTAATACTGTGGTCTGGAAGAAATCTAGCAAAGAAGAGTATCCTTAACCATTCAGTTTTTCATCACCTTGAAAACATGTTTCCAGGATGGATTTGGATTTTTTTCTTGGCTTTATTTGGTGAAGTAATGAAAAATAATGGGGAAGAGAAGGTAAGATATTTATAATTTGTCTTTAGCTGACTGTCAGAGAGACATTTTGTCTGTAGTACCTCAGAAGTGCTGTAATAAAGCCAGGAAAACACAGAGAAGGCTGAAATGGATGATTCCTAGTGTGGACTGGCTTTCTTGCTACAGGCAACTAAGACAAGTAGGACTAAGTTAGCTTTGACTTTTCAACCTGGAAAAGGTTACTCCTGAAGGAACTAAAAATTAATGAATGACAAGGATAGAGTCAATACAAGATTATTGCTTCCTTCCTTCTCCAGCATAGGAAGAGCTCAGGGTCACCTATTAAAGCTGTTGGGAGACAAGTTAAATCAAAGGCAAAAGTGATTTTTCTCAGCAAACATGATTAGCTATGGAGAGCTTGAGCTTCACAATGGATGTTGTGAATACCACAAGTTTTGCAGATGCTCAAATGAAAACCGGTCAAAATAGTATTACACTAAAGTTACTAGGTGCAGAGAAACAGTACAATTTTTGAGAAATATTAAATCCTGGGAATACACTAAGGAATCATATTTTTTAATCTATTCCTCTATCTTTTCTATGCATTATTGTGTGTGCGTTCTTGCATATAATGTCTTTCATATAAGAGTCTTTGTTATGGGTCAAAAGGCCGGTGCATCATGAGAGATCAACAACAGAGCCTGAGAAATTAAAATATGGTGCAGTTCAATAGATCATTTAAATGAATTATTAGTTTGATTTCATTGAATCTTTGGTTTATGCTTATATCTTCTTAGTAGAACAGGAGAGTAAACAACTATCTGCTCAGGTCTTCTAAGGAAGTATTCTGTGTTTATACAACTTAGCAAAATACAGACCTGTGCTCTGAAAGGATCTGCATTGAGAAAGTACATCTTACATCCAGAATTGCCAATATTGAGGATGCTGAATTAGAGCTTTAACATGACACACTGAAGGATGACAACATTTAAATGAAATTGTTTTGCTTTGGTAACATCAGCTGTAAGTAACAATGTATGTCAGAATAGTCCAGATCACCTCAGTCTTGGTGAACTAAAGCTATGCACCTTTAAAGAAAATAAAGAATGAAAGAAATATCTTTTAATATTTCCTAAGGATATGCCTCATATAGCAGCTCCTGGCACATTTACCTGCTCTACTTTGAGCTGTAATGTGGCACTAATCATACCAAGAAAACAAACCTGCCAGTTCTGGAAGTAGCATCCTTATCCTTGGGGGAATATTTTTTGTCCAGACAGAGCTGACATTTTGCCACAAGACTTTAGGAGAAGTTAGGAAATGTTTTTAGCTACATGCAAGGAAAGTTAGTGTTTTTCCAAAAAGCAGATGTGGACAGGCCTTCTGGAAAACTTGTGCCCCTAATGAGGCAGTCTGTGAAGGTGACTAGGACACTTCAAGGCATCTCAGGGGAATGAGATGTCTATGCTTATGTGGGTGAATCTTACCCACATTCAAGGCATTTTATTCCAGTAGAGTTCAATGGCCATCTAGGCCCTGCAGAGGTCTAGTGTGACTTCAGGCATTGTGGTCACTACAGCAGCCCTCCACCTTCGCACACCTTCTCTAGGTTCTGTGTCAGTCACTGCTACCCCTTGGTCCTCCTGAACACTGATCAATGACTTCATGTGGACAGCTGAGCTGAGCCTGCTCTCACTGACCACAGCAGAGGCTCTTACCTTGCCTCAGGTGTTGATGTCCACCTGCAGCTCCTCCAGGAGTGGCAGTAACACTGCCACTAACATTCAGGCAGTAACACCACAGCCATGCTCTATCAGCTGGGTCTGGGCCCTGCATTTAGTAAAGCAGCTCATTTGTCTAAATGTAGAGCCACCTGGTGTGTCCTCCCTCGCTCAGAACATCCATATGGAGACACTATGCCATTCCAGGAAGTCTCACATGACACGAGATGCTTCTATTTAGGGAACTGAATCAAGCCCTATTTCTCAGAAGTTGATTCCCACCCTAAATGTCAGTTTTATCTACATTAATACTCTGATAAAGTTCACAAATATATCAGCATGTTTTAAGCTAATATTTAGACCCTAGTTAATTAAAACCAGGTTTTTAATCAGGAACTTTCTTCATTTCCTCTTTATGAATGTTAATATGATTTTGTAAATCATTCATTTTTATCAGTGTCATGCCAATGCCCAGGATTTTCGAAAGGCTTCTTGCCAAAACTGTTTAGGTACATGGAATAGTGTAGTCTGTGATAAGATTCACACAGAAAGCTATCCCATTACAAATTCTTTTCTGCAAGGATTTTAAGCCTGCAGGCTGCACTTACAGATAAAAGAGAATCTTAGAAATTAGTAGCATCTAATCCAAAGTATCCTTTTATATCATTCTAATAACATTGTTTTAAAAGATTTCCCATTTTTATGGGAACTTTGTGAACAAATACTTATAAATTCATGAGCCTTTCCCCCCTCTTAAATCACAAATCAGAAAAAAAAATAAGGTTTAATTCAAATTATATTTTCCAATGGAAAACTGCCTGGGAAAGAGCATGAGCAAAAAAAATTGATAAAATTCTCATTCATGTAACTGTTTACTACTTTGCATTGCCATGTTTTCTTCTTTAAAAACACAAAGAATAGTACATTTTGCCCAAGAAGGGAATACAATGACTGATGGTCTCCATCAAGGTTTTGTTGGCTCTCTGCACAAAGTCCAGATTTCACAATATGCTGTACTTGTGGTTATTGAGCCTCTGACAGCTATAACTGTGGAACAGAAATGAGTGATCTCAGTTGGAACAGGCTGTACAACACTTGCTACATAATATATTATTCAAATGATGTGATTCTTGAGCAGTCTTAAAAACTGTCAGTGGACTAGACCGAGTATCAGAGGAATAAAACAACATGTTTGCTCAGTTCTCTGCTGTGCTAAAACATCCTACTTCGCTGAGGTGGCCTTGCTGCTTCACAAGTTCATTTACTTGGAGCTAATTTGAATATATCTACATAGCACTGCATTTTGTAACAACACCTAACTTGGAGAAAATAACCCTTAATGTCCATCTTTCCAGACAATACAGAAACTGATTTTGCAAGCAATGCAGCCAGGAGATTTGGTTTCTCTGGATCTTTCTAGGTGAAATAATTTTTTAGATCTGATTTTCCGAAATAACATTAGAAGTCATTTCAGAATTTGCGAAGTATTTTGTTTGTCAGATTATCATGTGTTTAACTGTAAATATTCCCCAATAGTCTCAGAAGATTAAAAGCATTTCCTTAAACTGGAGTTGAAAAGCATTTGTGAGCAATTAAAGGGGAGATACTGGTGCAAGAGACAGATGGAAAATGGCTAAAGTCTTAAGACTGACATAATATTTTTAAATTATTGCATTCTTGTTAAAATAAAGTGTGTTTAAAGGACATCTGTTTCATACTGGGAAAATACTTCTGCTCAGAAAATCATGTCCTTAAGTCAAGGAGCTCGAACTCCAAGTGAAAGTCATTCAGTATTTGAGGAATTATGCAGAAACAGTTACTAGGAATATGAAATATTTCTAAACCATGTTCATGAAGTAATTTCTCTAAAACATATGTCAAAGACAGGGAAACCCAAAAATAATCACAATTGTGATCTCTGACTTCTCACATAGCATTGGACACAGGAACTTAGGATCTGATTACCTTTTCTGCATAAAGTCAAATATATTTGACAAATTGGTCTACTGGAAGATGTCCTTGCCCCTGTCAGGATGTTTGGAAATAAATTATTTTTAAGATCCCTTCCAACCCAAACTATTCTGTAGTTCTATGATGTAGTGGAGACTAATGCTTGTATTTCAGTTTTTCAAAGCTTTTGGTTTGTGAAAGATTTTCACTCCTAAAGAATGCTCTGGGCTTTTCCCCTTAAAGGAAGTAAATTCTGTTATTTCTTCTTGTCTAGCTTCAATCTAGGTGTTGCATGCCCTTAAAAAAAATTCCACTGTAATGATTTATCCATAGCCATGGAAAATATTCTCTATCTGTAGGAATAAGAGACAATGATCCAATCACTGCCTGATTCCTTTTAAATTAGCTAATGGAACAGCTTGTGTTTCTCCCAGAGAGGCCAAGCTCTCTTGGAGCATTCAGTAGCTATTTTTTGGGCAGCAAAAATTCGTAGCATTCAGTAGCTATTTTTTGGGCAGGCTTTTTAATTCTGTGATGCATATGATTCAAAGTTTGTTTATTGTTTTTGTTTAAGAAAAAGCTTCTTCAATCTAAGCATCACTCCTGAGATGTAGACAGATAAAAATACAAGCTATGGCATGAACCTCCACTGTGATAGCTACCATAGCTACCTCTGTGACTTCTTTTACTTCAAACTAGGAATTCAAAGTAGAATTATGCATGCAGACTGAGTTACTTCATCTCTACACTGGGTTGCTGGTTGTTAGGATTTCTGAAAGGGCTGTAACTGTGGAGCAGGTGCTGATCTACAGGCTTCCCACTAGTCACCTGTTCCTCTGCACACACATCACAGAGGGTTTTTAAGTCTCTAAAGCATTGGGCTTTTATTACAAGGAGATGCTTGCCTTGTCCAGGAGCTGTTCCATGTCTAATACACAATCAATGATAAAAGAAAAATAAAGCAAAAATGATTGGGCAGCCCCCTCATCCCATAGCAAATCTGCTCTCTGCAGAAAATCTGCATGACAGAAATTCTTCTGTTCTTGCAGAGTGGTGATAATACAGCAGCAGCAAGGAAATGTCATTAGCACTTCCACTGAGAGCAGAAAATCCCATATAGATGGATCCTCGCTGCCTTTGTGAAAGATTCTAAATATCTCATTGTTTTTATCCAGTTCCTACCAGCATATCTGATCAAAATGATGTTACAGTAGCAAAATACAGGGGATTTTTTCTTTCTTCTGAAAAGAATCAGTGCCAGGAAATAATATGGGGAATTAGGCAAACTATGGCAAGACAACAAAGTCTTTACACAGACCTTCCAGAATGTGCTGAAGTGCTGATTAAGAGAAACACTTAAGCTTAACTTGATTCCTTTTTGAGATAAAGGGGTTTAATCAGGAGCTGTAAGTATACCCAGAAGGCTAATGCTTCCCTGACAACTTTGCTGAAGAGATTGCAATGAAAACTTGAACTTGCAGAGAAACTTGACACTTTTATAAAAGGTAGGCTTGGAAGGAGTGTCTGGTTTTCCATCCTTTAGAATCATAGAATGGTTTGGGTTGGTAAGAATAATGAATTATCGTAAAAGGTAAGAGGGAGAAGTCAATTTATTTAAAAAGTTTAGACACCAAGTTCTTCAATTTTAACTGAGATATGATGACCCTGAATACAGGTGTAAAATTTGAGAAAGGATGAGTTAAAACATGCAGGCAGTCTATCAATTTTGGCAGAAAGTCTTCATGATCAGTCTCCTGAGAGAGATGTGTTGCATGTTTTTCTGTATGGAATAGTTATATCAAAGTTAGGTAACACTGTAACCATTCACCTTCTGTCTTCCCTTACCAATCATGCCCTAGAATCACACCTGTACTTCTTATTTTAAGAAATAAAATATTCCTTTTGTGCAGGGTAGTTCTTTCCAGCATCCACTTTGGCTGCTTTTCACTTTTTCTTCTGACCTGTGCTCCTCAGAAGTAAAACAGAATCTTCAGAAAAAGTCCAAGTGAAGTTAACTCTGCTTTTACAAAACTCAAGGCAGGTTTAGTCAGGGAGTTTGAAGGGGAAAAAGCTAAGCTGTATTATCTCTTTTGAAATCACATCCACAAATGGAACAGCCAAGGAAGAGAAACACAAAATCTCCTTCAGAAGAGTTAAATCTGCCTGGATGGAGATGCAAGGCCCAATACTGAGTTATTGTAAATCAGCATTGACAGTAAACACATTTATGATCCACTCCAGTATCTTCTTCCACCTCTGCATTTTCCCTTAGGGAACTTCAGTTGTAAATGCTCATGACATTAATTCCTCTCTTTCTACCCCAAAACAAGACCAAATAGTCTTCTAAGATCTTAAACAAGGAGCACCTCCTTCTTCAAGTACAATTTGAAATCTTGATGTTGCTATAAACATCAGAAAACACAGTGCATTGCTCAGGTCTTGCAGGTGACAGCTGGAGTTATTTCTCTGTCCCCAGCCTAATCTTTCTCCATTACCTCAAAAAAAAAAAAAAAAAAAAGGTGAATCATAGCTTCCCACCCACTACTTAAGCAGCATCCTTTCCTCATGATATTGATTCATTGAAATGTTTGATTTCCATCTCACACCAAAGCCTGAGGTCAATGGTAACTTCTGTATGTCTCAACACTGTTTAACAAAAAACATATTTCCTTTGCAGTATCTTTTGCAGTTGCCAGCATCACTAATAAAATAGAAAACTCTTCAGTCAGAGATGAGTCAGAGAAACAATCTTGCTCTGCCCCAGTCTGTGCTCTGATTCCACTTGACATCCACAGACCCTACCAGGCATTTTCAGAAATGCTTTAAGAAAAGAAATGAAAGAAATAGGAAAAAAGCCCTCCCTGCTTATTCTGCACTTCCATAATAACTTCGGAGGGAGCCATTCCTAATGCACTGTGCTCCCAGACTATCAGGATATTGAAAGGGGAATATGCAGACCACAGGAAACTCAGTCCAAATATCTCAAAAAAAAGACTTATTTGAGATTCTGCTGGCAAGTGCAAATTATAGAACAGGAGCTGAATACTTGGCACTCTTTTCCTGACTGTAATTTGCTGCATTTGACTAGTCTGCTATTTGCTTCCTCACAACCCATGGGATGCCTCTGGCTAAAACATTGCTTGTAACCTGGATTTATATTTTATTAACCTTCTCCTTTATCTAATGACAGTCTGTCATGTTCTGGGATGCCAGAACAATGTTTGCCTGATAAGATGTCTCCTGGGAAAACAGGAAGTTACAAGGGATAAAAACATACAAAAATGGCCAGCTTCAGCAAAAACTGCTGCTCTGTGAACCTCCCTTAATTAATATGTGCTCTTCCCTTGGTGCATTTGTGCTGCCACAAATGTCATTATTTCCAGTTTATTAAGATGCCTGCAAAGAGAGGAGAGTTTTTCTGGAAACCTGATCTCTTGTATATCTTTCAGATTGGCAGTAAGAAAAATAAAGTATTCTTGGGGGAGGAGGAAGAATAAGCAAAGAGAAATTTTATTATGAAACTGCAGCTTTGAGTTACATGTTTTCATTTGGACATATTATATGGAAATATTCTAGTACCAGAACTCTGCTATGAGCAATCTGTCTTCATTGTGCATATTTAATATGCATGGAGAGAGCAATAGCTTGTGATTTTTCCCTTGGACTTTCTCATTTCATTTCCTTCCATTAACTCCTATACAGCTTGCAACACCAAAGAGCAAATATTCCTTTGGCATGTTCTTTTTCTGTCTTCTCAGACACCACTGGCTTTGCTCCTGACAAGAGAATTTCCCAACCAATAAATAAATTTCTTTGGAAAGCAGTTGGAAACACAGGCGTGAAGTGCAGAGAAAGTCTCATGCATTTCAATTTAGACATTCTTCATTTTAGAGACTAAGTCAAATTTTGATCCCCAACTCATACCTCAATCATTCCTATTTTGAGTCTGAGTGCTTAAGAGATTAATATGGACCATGCACTGTGAGAATCCCTTGAGGAAATCAGAGAGCAGTTTATTTAATGAATATATCACCATCATCAGAGTAATAGGCAGTTTCCTATTGATTAAAATATGAAAATATCTTATGTCCTTCTTACCTCACTGTCACCACTTGGATTCCCATGACTTCACCTGTCCTAACACCAGCTATATCATGGTGCACATAAAACTCTTTATCTTTGGTGCTTTTTTGATATCTCTTTAGATAAGAATCCCAGGTGAAAATCAATTTTATCTTCTTCATAGTACATAAAATCACAACTTGTGACAAAAAAAGCTCCAATAACTCCAGATACTGAATATTTTTTTAACATTTCAGCAAACAGCCCTCTCTAGTAACCTCATACCTGTTAACTGAACACTACATTTCTCCCCCCAAATTCTCCAGACTGTTAACTCTGGGATGTGCTTTTTTTTGTTGTTTTCATTAGTTTCTGGTGTTGGGTTGAATATTTTTGTGTTGTTTTTTTGTGTTGTTTTTTAATGAAGTAAACCAATTAAGCCAGGAACAGATTGTGAATATAAACAATATAAACAATTTAATTTCAAATCTGCTTCTATCTCTTTTTCATGATTGACATGTCTTTATTGCAAGGTCTTTATTTCTGTATATCCTCTGAGCTCAGTAGACTCTGTATAGCTATAACATCTCTAATTAAGCAAAGCCAATGCCATATCAGCCAGAAATCTCCCAGGTAGATGGATCAAGTGGTGTCAGCTCTAGCCCAAGGGTACTGCTACCTTGGAGGCACATTGATTAGATTTTACAGCTCATTACTTAAAATCAGGAGGAATATAATCTTCAAGTAAACTGTTTGCAGCTTAATTTCTCTACATAATTAACTATTCTTCCCCAAGAAGGGCAGATCCTTCTTGCCACATGGTCTTTTCATTGCTATTAAACTATTTATTGAGGTAGTGTGCATGGGAAGCTCAGCTAATTGTAAACAGCTGAATCCTAATGTGACTTTGATAGAAGTAAGGCTTAGTGACAGAGTGCTGGCAATTTTTTAACTGGAACTAAACTCTATCATCCTATTTTAATTCAGAGAATAAATTAAATGCCAATCTGAATGCCTGCATCTGTTACAATAGCCTATATTCAATAAAGGTGGTTGAGAAAACAGACAGAGAAGAACATTATGCTTCTCCAGGCTTGTCTTTGGAAGTGCCGTGCCTGTAATTGTTCGGGAATGTTTAGTGCGGTTCAGATACAGAGCTGATGCCATCTGGTGAGGCCTCTCTGCCCACCTATGGCCTCTTGATGCAGGAGCCACTTACATTTTCTGGAGAGAAGGGAATTGGTTGTGGCGGAAAATTGTGGGCAAAACCCCAATTTCATTGCCTGAGAAAGCTGCCAGGTGAAGGAGGGACCTGTGATGGCAGGATCTGGAGAGCTAGCAGCAGCAGGTCTGGCTCTCTACCTGCCACTGAGTGTCTGGATCCCCACCTGCCACTGAGCACAGCCCAACAGTAAACTATTTACTTAAACTGTTCTCATTTCAATTTTCAAATCCTGCTAAGTGTGAAATAGCATTAGGTTTGCAACAAAGGAGGTGTCAGACTGCTAATGTTCATAGCTAGGTGTACACAAGGATGCAGATACACCTCTAACAGACAGCTTCCACTGCTGTCCCAGGCAGCTTGGGCATCAGTTAACCATAAAAAAGTAAAATTTATCTTTCAGCACTCTCAGCTGACACTGCAAATAGACTGAAAAACACAATGACAGCTTCTAGTCCTTGTGTAGAACTTATCCCTGTAGTATCTTCACAGCTAGAGAAAAGAGGAAAATGCTGTGTGGGCAGGAAACTGAGTTGTTACAGACAGTTCCAACATATTTTTATGTTTCAACTTTGAATGCAAATATCTTATTACTCCTCCATAACAGAAACTGCGTATCTATAATCAGTAGGCAAATATCAGGGTGTCAGCAGGACACTCTTCAATTTTCTCCTTTTTTTTTTCTTTTTAAGAAGGAAATGATACTGTATTTCCAGAAAAGAAATCAAAAAGCAGATGCCAGGAGAAACTATGAATTTGTAAAACTTGTGAAACCATATATTCTAGTGAAAGCTGGAGCAATGCAAATTCAGGCAAGGAATGACTAGAAAGCCTTTTACTCCTCATCACACAAAAAGCTCAATCAGTAGATTGGATAGGATTGCAGAAATCCAAGTGCATGCACCTTCATTAAAAAGCCTTCATATAAGTCTGTACATTTATTACTAAGGCCTCCTGACAGCTGAGCATAAGCAGGCACCTCATGATGCTGAACAGGGGCAGGCACAAGCACATTCTTGCAATTAAGGATGTTCTTGCAGAGGTTTGTTCTGCTGGGATCTCCTCACAGCCTTCATTATAGACTTGTATTGCAGACATGAACCTAAAACCACAGAAAATTAAGATAAATGCTCTGTTAGTGATGGAAAAGACAAACTGAGAACAAGAGCCTTAATGTGCACAGGGTTTTATTTCTGCCTTCTCAGGCCCTGTTTTGGTCCTCTGTTGGGAGAATTACAAGGTGCTGTGTCTCCTGCACTACCCCATCCTCAGCCCAATGATTTCCTACTTATTTCTGTTCCAAGATTTAAGAGCAAAAGTGACAAGCATAGTCTCTTTCTTCACAGCTGCATAAGCAGGCTCATGACAACTTAGGAAATAAGAAAAATATGTGCTTTTGCTATGACTGTACAAATATAAAATACACCTTTTTTCTTTGTTGTAAATTTCCATAACTGAGATTTCAAGAATCAGAGCTGGCTGACAGGAACATTTTATTTTTACAAATGTGAGTTTTGCAAATGTGAGGACAGTGTGTCCATTCTAGTCATAGGAACATTCAACAACTTTCTTTGAAGGACAGGAAAGTTGCCATGAGGTTGGGTCCAAAAAATAAGTATTAATAGTCTTAATCATCAGATGTTTATCAAATAATTGCATCACTATGACTTGTAAATCAAGACGAGAGGGAGGTCCCTGAGGGAACATTTGTGTAACTTATCTGGCCCTGTTCCTTTGTTGTATCAGTAACAAGGTCCTGGTGAGCTCCCATTTCTGTCCTCAGATTGAACCTTCAGCCTCTTCTAGTTATTTGTGCTGTTCCTGTGTCATCCAACACTTGTGAGGCCCCACCTTGAATTCTGCATCCAGCTCTGGGATCCCCAGCACAGGGAGGACAGGGACCTCTTGGGGTGAGGCCAGAGGAGGCCACCAAGATGATCAGAGGGATGGACAACCTCTGCCACAAGGAAAGGCTGGGAGAGTTGGGCTTGCTCAGCCTGGGAAAGAGAAGCTTCAGATGAGTTAATTGTGGCCTTCCAGTGCCTGAGGAGAGCCAACAAGAAAGATGGAGAGGGACTTTTTACAGGAGCTTTGAGTGACAGGACAAGAGGCAGTGGCTTCAGTCTGAGAGAGAGCAGGTTTAGATTAGATATTAGGAAATAAAATCAATTATTGTGAGGGTGGTGAGGCCCTGCCACAGGTTTTCCAGAGAAGCTGTGGGTGTCTATCCCTGGAAGTGTTCAAGGCCAGATTGGAGGGGGCTTTGAACGATTTGGCCCAGTGAAAATTGTTCCTGCCTATGGCAGGCAGTTGGAAGAAAATTATATTCAAGGTCCCTTCCAACCTGTGGTTCCATGATTCTGCAATTCTGTGAAGATAACAAATCCATTAAATGTTTGCACATTACAAACCCTACAAACTGTGCTTGTGCTGCTCACAGCCATTAGGATGATGGTTTCCTGCCTACATGGAGAAGCTTGGGGAGCTTCTTTCCTTGGTGCTTCTTTCTCAAGTGTCAAGTAGCCCTGCAGTCCTTGAAATTCCAGCAAAACCCAGGAAATGTTACCTTTTCCAATGTCAAAAACCAACTGATAAACCAGAGACACATAAGTGCTTTATGGGTTTTGGAGCATCAGACAAAGACTGGAAGAAATTTACTTCAAATTGTAAAATGACAAACCTCTCTATGAATAAATATATATTTTAAAAAAATAGAGATCTGGGACTAATAATAACAGTAGCACTATTCTTTCAAAATGAAAGCACACAAAAGTTACACAAATAACTTTTGGTCACCTATGCAAACGTAGAAGAAGGGTTTAAATTCACAGAAATTCCATTGTGTGCATAAGTCTATAACAGATGGGCATGTTCTTATTAAATAGTGTATTTGTCTGCCTATCTGCATATACATAAAATAAATATAATTTCGTAACAAGAAAGAAAGCCCCAAACAACACCGGTAATTTGAAGTTCTGTTTCTGTGATGTTTCTGTTTCTGTTTTAAATTTCTGTGGTAACTGACCAAACAAGGCTTTCTATGGCCATGATGTTGCTCTATTACTTTGCTTGATCTGTACATGTGAAAAAGCAATTTATCTGAGGTGGCCTGGCCTTTCAACTTCAAACATGTTATTCATCAAAATTCCTGTATATAGATTTTCAAGTATCTCAGGCTCTGAGTAATTTTAAACGAGTGATATTACTTGCACAGAAATGAACTGAAAGGTAAAAACTTTTCTCATAGATGTTAAATTTGACAGTGACTGTGTCTGAAGATTCAAAGGGTAGTTCAGCAACTGAATGATTATGAAAAATAATAGAACTCGCTTCCAGAGCACTCTCAGTTGTGATTTGAGTTCAGCCAAGTGACCAGAAGGAGTTAGATGACAGTTTAATTTCAGGAGAACAGACGTTCACAGCACAAAACCATTACCAAAACTTACAGGAACGAGATTCATCTGAAAAGGGTGAAGGACTTAATGGATTTGGAACCTGTGCTACCTCTGGGTCAGGCCAAAAGTGCCCTGAGGAGAAGCTTGAGCTGTCATGGGGAATAGGAGACTTTGATCTCCAGGGCTGTATCAATCTCCAATCAGCACTGAATTAACAAGAACAATTCAGAAGCAAAGTGAAGGCTTCTGGGCTCTTATCACAGCCAGTCCTCTGTGACCTTCACAAATAAATCTAGCCTGGAAAAATAGTTGTGTAACAAAGGCTGCACAAGGGAAAGTGATGCAATAGCTAAACTTTAGAGGACAGCACAGGTCTGTAGTTCCTGATGAAAGGCAATCCAATCAAAAATAGCCAGGGGACACCCAATGGAGAAGATGGATAGCTGATGACCTCTGCAGCTTTTGACAGTAAATGTCATTATTTGCTAACAAAAAAGATCAAAAGTCCCTGCTAAGTTGCTTTGGAGTACTTCTGCTTGCTGTTCTCAATCAGTTCCCTATTTTCACTGCACTTATTGTGATCCGCTGAGGTTGTTGCTGCCTTTTGGAGGGGGTGCAGGTCTCTGGAATAAGCACGCACCTCTTTGCCAGGTATCATCCTACTGAAGTTTAGCTCTTGAATAGGCTGGAAATTATTCCTACATTTGTCTGTGACATAAACAAATACTCATCATGGACAAAACCACTTAAATTTGAATGTTTGAATTCAAATTATTCATAAATAAATAGTGTACACTTGGAAGATGTTTAGTTTCCTTTCTTTTTTATGCCCACCATCTATGGCAAGGGCTATTCCAAGTTATGAGGATCTCCAGCCTCCCTACTCTATGACTGTGCTAAAAGTTGTTGTTTACCATAATTTTGACCTTTCTTGAAACAGAATGTAAATGAAGTTCTGTTGCAGCCCTCCCTGGCAGCTGTAACTGCCTCACAGTTTCTTTTGTTTATGGTCAGCTTCCCATGCTGCAATTTCCAGTGTCAAATCCCTGAGCCATCCCAGTTGGTATAAGGCTACATGGGAAAACAGGAACACAGAGCTGCTCACTCACTTTTGTTATGTCTTGGCTGGTAATCAATATGCTGTACAGTTCTCAGGGAGATTTTCCCTGCAGATTTCCACAAGAGGTGGAAAGTCATCAGAGATCTGCATCTTCTCCTCAGATGCGCCTGATCCCACAGGAATCCTGAGTGAGAGCAGGAGAAGGGTGGATGCCCTGTGACTGTCTGGCTGTACATGCTCATCCCATGATTTCTGAAGATCTGGGAAGTGTTGGACTTTCCCTGAAGTGCAATGATCCCCCTGGATTCAAACACACCTGCAGCGTCCTACACAGCACAGCTGGGGCATAGCTTTGGATTCCAGGGACACAGGGTTCTGTACTTCACAGCCCTGCTGTTTCCAGACTGGACTGATGGAAGAAAAGGTCCATTTACTCTTCCCCAAAGGATGGTTTCCTTCAAGGTAAATCACAGAAGAAGAGAATGGGTAAGGTTGGAAAGAACCACATTGGGTTGTCTCTGGCTCCTCAAAAATGGAGGGCACCACTGTGTTTGGAGTGCAGTGGCGGGTTGTGCTTTTCCTCCTCCACAAAGGTTTATTCTTTACTGGGATGGTGCTAATGTCAGTTCATGTCAGATTGTTTCACTCTCTAGGAAGACAGTCTGGGCATCAGTGCAGCACCTCGTCTGATTCATGACAGTGAATTCTCCTGTACAAACACCATATACACAGACCTAAAAAAAAAGATTATTATAATGGAGACCTTGGCAGATCTCAGGGCTGGAGAGACCTTAATCAACCCCTGAGCCTGCTGTGATAAACACTGCCACTCTCCAGCTTCCTGTGATGTATGCCTCAGTGCTCAGCCATTGTACATAAGATGTTTGAAAGCATAAGGCACCAATATAGCTCAGTCCTGCCCAGAACAGGACCATCTACCAGGTGAAAATTGCACTTGAAATAAAACTGATTTTACTGTCCTGCAAATTTTTAAAAGTGCTGTTAAATGTTTTAGTGGTGTTAATAAATGATGCTTAAGGCACTTTGGAGAGAATAACAATCTGTGCTGTTACACTAATAATGCATACTTTTAATCTCCTCTGCAGCAGAACATGAGAAAGCAAAGTTTCTCTTTGCTCAGGGCTTCAGTTAGTGCTGTAATATTGTTAGATAAAATGTTGAACAGGGAAGAGGCTAATTATTATTATCCTCAAACAGTTACACATCATGTGCTGAGCTCCACAATAAATTAGGAGATTATAGCAATAACAATCCAAGTAAAAGTGCTGCTTTTATTCACTTTCAGATTTTGATAATTTATAGATCATATATTTTGGTTTTTCTATGTAACCATGAAAACAAAAGCATTTTTGTCATCACTGGATTACAGGAACTGGAGCTATTTGCAAAACAGACAACATTTTGGAACTCACACTGGCAATAACATATTCTGTTCAGAGGGCAGTGATTCAAAGCTGAAAATGGGCAGGTTTTGATTAGATGTTAGGAAGAAATTCTTTACTCAGAGGATGGTGAAACACTGGCACAGGTTGCCCAGAGAGGTCATGACTGCCCCATCCCTGGAAGTGTTCAAGGCCAGGTTGGGTGAGGTCTGAGCAACCTGGTCTGGTAAATGGCTTCCCTGTCCGTGGCAGCAGGTTTGGAACAAGATTATCTTTAAGGTGCCTTCCAGTGCAAACCATTCTGTGATTCCATGGTTCTATTCTCATGTAGACTGACACAAGAGCCAGAACTATCTGAATGAATGAAAGGGTTGGTGTATAAACTCAGTTACAGAAGAAAGTCCAGTTTGCACAACTATAGATTTATATGAGGGCATTTGAAACAAATCAAGTAAATCAATTCAATGAATAAATAAGAGTGCATGAGAGATGGCAACTAAGTAAATCCGAAATAATAAATGAAGATAGGAGAGCGAACCCTGCTTTCATTCAGTTTGATAGTGTAGATAATACTAATCCAGGATGGTCAATGTCAAATTTGGCCTGTGAGGGTCAGAACAACACAGCACCCCCCTGAATCACACTGTGAGTCAATACAATCTACTGCACAATACCATTCTTTGCAATTGTTTCCTAATGTACCCTTCTTTAATGGGAACAATTAAAACTGGACCTTTATCTTACCCCTACATATGCTTTACACCACTGGCCACTGAATGAATGCAGCCATTGAGGCAGGACATTGTCATCTACCAAATAATTTAGGCTGTTTGACTGTAGTCATCAAGACAAGTGACAGTGCAGAAAAATCAATTAATCTTACCAATCTTACCTCTTTAAAAGGTAGTGGTTAAATGCAGAATCCCTTTCTCTTTGCTGGTTGAGGTGGAGCAGATAAATCCACTGCCAGTCAGCTCAGCTGAGCCAGGGTGGGTTGCCAGACCAGAGCAGAGTGCAATCTCATCCTCCAGAGCCATAATAATTTCTATGCTGTAAGAATCTCCCTAGTAACACATCGAGCCAATTTCTTGAACATTACTTTGAACTCAAGATCTTGAGAATGCTGGAACAGATCCAGGCAGAGTGTTTCACCCAGATTTTGCTTTTTGGTTTTAAGGTGGGGGGTAATACAACAAAGAAAAATTAATTTGCTGTCCAAGAAGGGACTATACCCTTTAGAAAACTTTGAGACTCATAAAATTAAATTTTTTGGATTTGTGGTTTTCTTTTGTTTTTCTTTGTATTTGTCTTTTTGGTTGGAGTTTGATTTTATTTGATTTTGTTTTCAAGTAGGAAATTTGTCAGAACAGCAACTAGCACAGGTTTGATGCTTGATAAATTGACTTTCTTTTTTTTTAAAGAAAATATTTTCTCCAAGATTTCCTACCCATATCAAGTCTGCTTCTACTCTAGCATCAAAAAAGATAGTGTGATACTCTTTCACCCATCTGAATCAAATCTGAAGTTGAATCCCAGGTGTTACCACATAATGCATGCTGTGACCCAAGGATCAATGACACATCCTTCTATTGATGCAATATAAATGCTCTGGATTTATTTGGATGTATTCTCTGTCCTCAATCTCAAGAGGGCATTCTGTTCCTTATATTTCACAATATCCACATGCTGCTGTGTTCTGAACACAGAACATGTTCCTCTTATCCCAGTCAGCTGCATTATGTTGGGACACCATTAAATATTTACCTTCTGCAGCATAATGCAGCACTTAAACACTAAACTTGCCATTTCTGCCAGACAAACATAAACTATAGCAGGGCTTACAAAGTTATAAGTTCCAGATGGTGATGAATAAGTAATGTTGCACCCTGGGCCTAATTGCTCGAAGTTTTTAGATACCTGCAAACCATCAATTATACATTACAAGTGCTGCTCCTTAATTGTTTCTTGCTGGCACTTCAAAAGAAAATGTAGCACAACAATGGCACTGTGTTGAAGGGAATTTCTCTTTGAAAAGTATTTCTTTGCCATTGCTAGATTTTTAAAATACTCTCTGGCTCTGAACAAAGTTTACAAAGCTGGCATTGAAAAAGTTTCCTGAAGATGAAAAGAGGGAGTTCTCACTGCCTGCTTTATGATAAAAATGGGAATTTACTTGCTGCATGACACTCATTGTGCCTAATATATAATCCAATAAAAGGCTGGGCACTGTGCTTCCCTTATTAGTGACTTTCACAGTTTTATCCAATTAACTTGGAATTTTACCCTAAATCAGACTCCACCAGCAGCAAAAATAATGACTACTGAGTTTTCCATAGTTCACTGTATCCTTCCAGCTCCCATGTTCCCAGCCTGGCTGCAAGCTCAGCAGGAATTAGCTGCCCTCATCCTTCACAAATCAGCAGATCTGTCTTGCCTGGTGAGCTCACTTGTGTTTCTGCTCATCTTGACACAGCCCTGTCCCATTGCAAATCCACCTCTCCAAGGAGCTGGTGGCACTTGCAGAAGATCTCCAGTGAGAACCATTCTGCAGGTCAGACTGACCCCCAGCATCCTGTGTTTGCCTCCCCTCAATGAGCACTGACCCAAACAAACCCTGGGCATGGCTGGGAATTAGCGTGAGCAAGAAACTGCTCTCAAAAATTAGTTTGTATGTGGCCATCCTCCTTGGAGATTGAGAAGTTTAATAGCTGGGAGAAAAGCTCTTCCAGGCCAGCTGGCCACAGAGGCAGAGAAGAGAATCATAGAAATACAGAATCAATAACAGAATCATAGAATCATGAAAGAAAGAACATAGAATCATAGAAACATAGAATCTTAGAATCATAGAATAGTTTGAATTGGAAGGGACTTTTAATGGTCATCTAGTCCAACACCCCAGCAAAGAATAGGGATATCTTCAGCCAGATCAGCATGCTCAGAGCCCTGTCCAACCTGATCTTGAGTGTCTCCAGGGATGAAGCATTTACAACCTCTCTGGGCAATCTGTGCCAGTGTTTTACCACCTTCACTCTAAAAATACTTCTTTCTTTTCTAATCTAAATCAATCTTTTTTTAGTTCAAAACCAGTACCCACATGCCCTGTTAAAATCTTTGTCCTCATCTTTTCTATAGGCTCCCTTCAGGTACAGAAAAGACACAATAAGTTCTCCCCAGAGCCTTCTCTTCCCCAGGCTGCACAACCCCAGCTCCTTCAGCCTGTCTTCCCAGGAGGGTATTCCAACCCTCTGAGCATCTTGGTAGCCTCCTCTGGACTTGATCAATTTAATTTAACTACAGCAAAGATTGTAAAACAACAATATAAAATTCTAGTGTGATGAACAAAAAGCCTCCTTTCTGCTGAGAAAATAAATTTCACAGAATTATTGATACAGAGAGTAGAATCAGAACAAAATACTTCACCTCCTGCTACCTTCATCTTGCCAGATTTAATGAAAGGAAAAATAAATACAATTTTAAAAATCACTCTGCCAGAATAAAATGCTGTAGTGATTAGGGTACCTGCAGCGTGGACCTGCTGGCTGATTAGGGTCAGTTCAAAAACTGGTTTCTTCTCAGGGAATTTACTGATAAATTGGACTGAGGAAATGCACCTACACCATACTCCATGTCTTGGTCTCCACATCAACATACTTGTCACTGCCACAGCTTCTGGATTCCTCATAGTAACTTGGGAACAAATATTTATTTCAGTGATGTTTTCTGCTGTTTGCTATCCTAGGGAATACCTTTAGCACAAATATTTGGGCTTCTGGCTGAAGGCAGACAAATTATTCTCATCAGAACATTATAATACCTGAATGTCTACTTATTTTAAAGCTGAATTCCAAGGTTAACACTGCTGTCCTGTTTCCAGATTGTTTATTAGTGATCTAAAAGAGCGCAGAAGCATAATAGAAAATTTTTTAGGTATTTCTGCAATTCACTGCAGCTCCTTTAGTGTCTTCCCAATAAATTTTGTCAGGAGAAAATGAACATTCATCAGGGACAAACCTAATTATTACTTAAGCATTCCTCTACTAATATATAGCATCTGCCTTGCATATTTAGGCAGATGCCAAATATTTTTGTGTGTGGCTGACTTTTCTGTTGAGGTTTGCAATTTTACTGCGAATTAATTCCTCTCCTCTCCTCTCCTCTCCTCTCCTCTCCTCTCCTCTCCTCTCCTCTCCTCTCCTCATACAATGAGAGCCTGCAGTACTCTTCTGATTATTATATACCCATGTGAGATACAAAACAATTTTTTTTTGTGTAGAGGGCAGATAAAACCAGGCACTGTGATTCATCAAACATAAATTTAGACAACCAGTACGTACACAGCTACCTCCAGAATTTTCAGCTCACCAAAAATTTCCCAAATATACAACCTTAATGCATGATTCCTCTAAATTATTCTGTCCACTTCAGGACATCTTCTTCTGGAAAATACGCAGTCATCCAAGTATTAGTCATTTAATTAGTTGAATCTAGGTCTGTGTGTCTCTCATTTGACTTTCAGTTGACTTGAATAATTTTTCTGTGTAGTCTCTGACCCACAGACATCAAACAGCAAACACAGCTGCTCTGTCCTGTGTTTTGTGCACAGCAAACTCTTCCCCTATTCCTTATTTCATGTATTTCCTGTTTGGGCTTCTTCTGAATAGGCTTTTCTTTCCTCAGTGACTGCAAGTGCTTTGGTCTTTTTAATTCCTTTTGCAAGTGCAGGGATCAAGCAATGACTTCAGCCTCTAGTTCTAACCTACTGCCCCACTACCAATGATCAGTATAGAATGTTTTGGTGAATTTTTCTCTCTTGGCAATGCAGACGAAACTTTGGGCTTCCTCCCATTCTCTTGGAACATGGATCCCAGATAGTGACTGAGATCCCAGATATATATTTTATTTCAGTCAACATGTCATTTGATCATCCTGTCTGTGGAGCCCAGGAACCCTATTTATCAAAATATAAAAAAATAGGAAAAAAAATTGCATTAAAAAATGAGAATGTGATTTGGAAAAATGGTCCATACCTGTGAAAGTATCTACACTTTTTTAATAGAAAAGAGGATATAGCAGAAGAGAATTGTTTGGGCTCAAGGAAAAATTTCTCTGCCATTTGAAGTCAGTGGAGACAGAAATCAATAGACCCCAACTGTGCTCAGTTGCACTATTTTCTACAATCCCAGATTTTAGAGTTGGAAGAGTTATATTAGGCTTATCTAATCCATCTCCTTGTCATAGAACTGTATTGTTATTTACTGTACATTCTCCACTGCCTTTCCTGATTTAGCTCATAAAACATGTAAAGCTTAAAATAGCAGGTTAAAGATGAGAAGTGAATCGTTAACTTAGGCTTATTCTGTCTTTCTACTAAAATACAGCACTTTTCTCTAAAATTGTGACCTCTGTGTATTCCTCAGCTCCTTTGTGACATTGCATTTGCTTTATAGCAGTGAAGACACAAAAAAGTTTAAGCTGATTTTATTTGAGACTTAAGCAGATTGTCCCAGGGTTTTCCATCCATTTTAAAGAACACATATTTCTGTCTCATTATACCTTGCTGAGTTACTCTGAGTGTAAAATAGCAACGCAAAAGGAGAATCCCATGGAAGAAGAAACAAGGCTCAGGTAAAGTCTGGTTGTCAGCCAATATTGTAAAAGATTATTCATATCCTGCACACAACCCACAGCTGTTAGGAGCTCAGCATCTGGGAAGTGGGAGAATTTAGGAAAATGGCTTTAAACAATAAAAGGGATTTGCAGAAAGACTTAGGGAAATTGTCCATGTAATAATGAGCACAGCAGTTGCTGAGACCCTGGAAAGTTGAACATTTCATAATATATGTAATTTACCATTTGTCAGGTAAAACACCTTGGCCTTGATACTGATCTCACCTGCTCAGATGTTCCAGTGCTGCCTTTTCACTGACTCAGAAGATGACCCCAATTTCTGCCATCACAGTTCAGGGCAACATTTGTCCCTTGCACTGGAACACCAGTGGGTTATTAACCAATTCTTTTGCAAGTTTAACCTTGTGGCCCCTAAAGATTCTAGATCTCATATGTTTTAGGGGGTTATGACTGAGGAAAAAATAACCTCAGAAAAAGCCATATAACTAATTAATGTATTCTGATTTCTAACTGAATTCTGGATCTTCCCATTCCCTGGTATTCTTTCAGTGTCAGAATGCTTTTACTTCTCACTATTTTTGGCATTCTCCTGTTTCTTCTGGTGAGAATCTTTTCCTTGTATCATATATTCAAATCTTCTAGGTGCTTCTTTTTCAGCTCAAGCATTCAGAAATTTGCTGTTTCCAAGTTTTTTTTCAAGCAATTTTTTCCCCACCAGGGAATCTCTGATACTTCTTTTCAAGGAAGAGAGAGAAAGGCAAATCTCAGTAGGCTGCAACACAGAATGACAGGATCACAGCTATTGCTGGCTCTTGCTCTCACCTTAAGGTACATGGAATGCAAGTTATCCATGCATCCACATGGCAAGGGAGATGTTATGACATAACAGATGTAGGGGGATGAGAAGGTCCATTGAGATCCAATAAAATTACAGAATCATAGACACAAAGAATTGCAGAATGGCCTGGGTTGGACCTTAAATATCTTGTTCCAACCCCTCTTCTTTGGAAAGAGACACCTTCCACTAGACCAGGTTGCTCAGAGATCCATCCAGCCCAGCTCTGAACACTTCCAGGGATGGGGCAGCCACAGCTTCTCTGGTCAGCCTGTGTTAGGGTCTCACCACCCTCACAGCGAGGAATTTTTTTCCTAATATTTAATCTAAACCTATTATCATTCAGTTTGAAACAATTCCCTTATTGCAGTGCCGCAATATGCCCTTGTTAATAGATAAAATCCCTTAGCCTTGCCCATGATGTGCTCCATCCTGTTTGATCAGGGCTGGGCTTCACAAATCATCAAAATCATCAGCACCAGTTCAATGCAAATATTACATCTGCGCTGTGTAGGGCAGGCATGAGGTTAGGAACTGCCTCAGAAAGAAGATTTAAAAAATAACAAATGTTATTACACAGCTCTGTAAATGGATGGTGCATCCACAGATTGCATGTGATATGCTGTCCTGATTCCCCAGCCTCCAAAGGAATAGAGGAGTTAGAGAGCAAAGCACAGCAAAGTAAGAGATTCCAGAGAAAGAGAGAAAATATACAGGACATTCTTCTTCCTGGGACATAATGGAATGAGAGGAATATAACAAACTGTGTAG
This sequence comes from Melozone crissalis, assembly GCF_028551555.1. Lineage (NCBI taxonomy): Eukaryota > Metazoa > Chordata > Aves > Passeriformes > Passerellidae > Melozone > Melozone crissalis. The sequence continues at coordinate 52,976,794 of NW_026535805.1, forward strand.
CACCTTAGAATAAGCATCAGTTGACTTCTTTAATCCTCTGCTGAAATTTGTAAGCTGAAGAATGTGTTTCAACATTCCTTAATCTCCCTTTTCATTAGAAAACAGTGATTAATTACAGTTTCAAGTAATAACTATTAGAACAATGTATACTTCTGCCACCTACAGGAATTAACTCTCTTTGAATGTTGCCAAGACCTTTGCATCAATGATGATGGAGAAAAATGTGCAGTTTTGCTCTAAAGGTCCATTTTGGTCCAGCTGCTATAGCTGCCCATAAGGATGCAATAATCGAGGCATCTGGACCAATGGAGCAGTGCATAGCTCACCCCTGTGAGGGGCTGTGTCCCTCTCATGTCCCTCTGGGATTCAGCCAACAGAGGGACAGTGGAGGTGCCAGAGTCAAGCAGCTGTAGAGTGCAGCCAGACACATCCTTGCCTTACAGGCATTTTCCTTCACAGTTTTCAAATTCCTTCCATTTCACTTCTCAGCAGACCATCAGAATGAGAGGCCTTTCAAGCCCTGTGTCTCACTGCAGTCACCTGGCAGGGATCACAGACACCAACCAACATTAGAAGGTTGCTTTAATAAGCACTTCATAGTCACGTGCAAGTGAGGAGGCCTGGATCTGAAGATTTCATTTTTTCTCCATGGAAATGGGAGTAGGTTTCCCAGTTGTAGCCTCCACCTTTGTTAAGATTTTGATTATAAGCAATTGTGGAAAGAAAGGAATTATGGATCAACAGGGAGCCACTACACGCTATTTAAATAATGCCTATAACTATAACATGTTCCACTTGTTTTAACTTCCTGAATGGAACAACGACAACAAAATGACTGACCATTATATTATTTGGGTTAATTGTAGCTAGAGCAGCTGGGCACAATTCCTTACAGTTAAGCTGAGAAGAGATGAACAAATTCCAGCAAATAACATTGTCAAATAACCCCAGAATTTCCATCTCAAATCCTCCTTAATTCACAGAAACTCAAATCTTTCCAGATCTGGTGTGTTTTCTACTCTGATGCAACTGCTCTTTCCTGCATATTCAAATTTAAAAGACTAACATGCTATGTTTGAAATTTTAATCTAGATACATAACAAAGTATGACCTGAGTATGAATGCAGAAGAACCTGCAGTTCAGAATGCCATTGGAGCCAAATTTTAAGGGTATTTTTGTTCTCTCTGAGTTTCAGGTTCTTAAATATCTTTAACTATGTGGCCCTGAGTGAGGCTCTTTATATGCAAATGATAGGCAGATTAATTCAATAGCTCACTTGGAAGATTTAAAGGAAGGAAGAGAAGACCTGCCTGCTGGAACACTGAACCCTGGGTACAGCTGTTCGAGAAATACAGCAAAGGACACGTCTGAACACAAGAGAACATAATGTACGAGTTAAATAGGTTCTTTCTGAGCTTGTAGCAGACTCACTTTTAGCTTTCACTCCTTTCCAATTTGGCATCTGGCCCTTCTTAAAATTTCCCTCTATTACAGTGGAACAAATTTAAACCTACTCCAGAAGTACATTTAATTCAGACCTGGTCTTTTCTCTCCTTTTCTGGTAGATGCTCTGTTGTCAGGCAAAACATTCCTGCCCCTCCCAGCAGAATGAGAAGGATTCCAGCTAAATGCATTGCCCTCCACCTTCCAGCAAACATTCAGAGCTCTCTTCCATTAATGAGAGATTTATTTCAGCTGAAGAACATATCCACAGGGGAGCAACTGGTCCAGCTCATTTTCATGCTGATATATTTTCTTCTCTGAGAACTGCAGAGCAACAGCATCACTGCTGCAGCACACAGCTTAGAAGCCACTCAAAGGCACTCCTGAAAACAGCATAAAAGGTTTTCTGTCCCCAAATTCTCTACTCTACACTGCAGTATGGGGGACCCTCTCAGTCTGAGGCAGATTAATTTGCATCTTCCAAGAAGTTGCATTGCTTCTGCTGATTGACTGAGAGCAAATTTTTCTGGAATCCAGATCCCTGTTTTAATAAAAGAAATTTGGAGCTCACGTCCAGCTAAATCAACAGCAAAAATTTTCAGGAAAAATAGGATCAGAAAGCAGCACATGCACTTCAGAAATCGGGGAAGGGAGATACAGCACGACAGCTGCAAGTTTCATACGAGTGTGTGTTCATGGATTCAACTGACGTCTTCAAGCTCAGCAGTTATAAACTCATCTCTTGCCCACTGTATTACTTCATAATAACCTACAAATGGTGACAAACCTATTGTCACTGCCTTAGATCACTGAGCAGAGCTCCACAGTTCCACAGATCTTGTTATAAGGGTCCTCAGACTGCAAAAGGTGGAAAATCATTGTCACTGTGAGAAATGGACTGAAATAAGTAAAAAATGAGTCATTGTTTGTCCAACTGTTTCACATCTCTTTCAGAAGGCAACTTATATTGCAGCTGACAGAAAGTCAGATTCAGTAGATAAGAGCATCAACCAGATCCTTTGTGCTGTGACACAGAAGAAGCTTCCTTCGTATAGAAGATCTCTAATGGGATGATGATATTTTAAATTTGAAGGGAAACATTGAGGACAAGTGTTACTGAAGGCAAGAATAAGAAAGCAAACAAAGCCATGTTGAAATGAGTGCAGCAAAATAATCAGTTTCAAAATTTAGGATTAAATTAATAAATTAAAGAACTGAATGATGTTTCTCAAGTTGTTGCAGACATCTAGGAAAAAAAGCAGAGTAAATTTTAAACACACCTATTTAATGTCTATCCTTCCTTCCTTCCCTCCCTCCCTCCCTCCCCACAGAAATCCCATCAGCTCCTGCCAGGACAGCTGGGATCACAGCCATTCCTAAATCAGGAGACACCCATAATAGTTGCAGCTCCAGGCACATCCAGCTTTTTTCTCAGCTTGAATTCCAATTTGCTTTTTGTTTTACCACAAGAGCACATCCTATAACTCCATAAAGCAAAGACAACTGCAGGTAAAAATCTCAGAATCACTTGCTGTAAAGTAAAGAAATGCTGGAGCAAAGTGTTTTTTGAAAATCAGTTTCTGCTGTATGAAAAAAATGCTGAATTTAACATGGTTTAGGATGACCAATAAAGATAAGTGATATTGCAATAAACCTATTTTTTGAGCTGTTCATCTTTCTTTTTCATGGAAATAGAGAAAATACGAACAACATATTCATGAAATGTGATGCTGGAATGTGACCACTGTGATACTAGTAATCATTCTACAAGCTGTATTAAATTCACTTCAGGAACTGGAAATCACTGGAGGAAGGTTCTCTACCACATTCACTCCACTTAGTGGTATTGTATGTGATGTAGAGATATCTTAGTGGATTTAGTATTTTTCAATGGAGACTGTGAATTCCATTTCTATGGACAACACCATTCACACAAACAAATAAGACCAAACAAAAAAATTTTCCACCTGACTGGGTTTTGTATCACTGTGTTGTACCAGGCATTATTTCAATGAACTCATTAATTTGTGATGGTGAAATTATCTCAGTTTGAAACCATGCACTAGAAAAAGTCAGTTATAGTGGATAAAAGTAAACCATGTCCCTTAATACCAGGGAATTCTAAAGAATTTTCTCTAAGTCCATTCATGAAGTAGGCAATGGGAATCCAGGTTGTCTGCAGTGGGATCCCAGACACACTTAATGCTCCTTCCCTCAGAAATGACAAGTGAACCAAGGTGCTCCATGGGCTGGATCCTGCTCCCTGCACACCACTGGAGAGGAAAGTGTGAAGTTTTAGATATTTCAGAATACAGGATAATTTGAACATGGCTCATTTTTCTATTTTTTTTTTTATTATTTTTTTTTTTATTTCCCCTCCCCTCTATTTCCACCTTTTTCTGCATCTGCTTAGGCTCCAGCAGCCCTGGAATAAACTGGGTCAGGTGTCAGTGGCAGAACTTTGCAAAACCCCACCATGGGTGAGGCTGTGACACCATGAAACCCCAGCTCCTGTCAGGAGACACCATCTGGCTGCTGCCACCTCCCCAATGGGACATGGTTCACTCCTTGGAATCCTGAACTCTTTCAACTCAGGACAGTCTGACAGGCAAGAAAATAAGTTATCACAGCTTCATCTTTTTCCTGGGGGAAAAGGATGAAGAGTAATATGCCTCTTTTCACCAGAGTCTGTTCTATTTGCAAACACTTTTCTCTGCTGTTCCATTTCAATCCCATATAAACAATTATTAGAAATGCAGATTTATTTTTCCAAATGTAATTGTGTTCTGCAAACCACTCGAGTGCTGCTAACCATGACTAATGTTAGCTGGCAAGGCTCACAGGGGCAGCAGCTCTTGGAGGTAGATGTGTTTGTGGCATTTCCCTTGGAAAGGAAATACAGAGGCTGAAATATTATGCATAAAGTATTCCTTACACTCCCAAAAACACTCATTTGCTATTGCTGCCTAAAGTAAAAACAAATACACACTGAGGAAAAGCCTCCTGCATAGGAATGCCTTTATAAGAAGGTTATGAGCAGACTATAATTGTAGCAGTGCTGTGCAAGCTTTTTAACCAAGGACTTACAGGTCACTGCCACCCAATAATTACAGTAAATTCAGTTTGCCTCTATTTATTTATTTTTTTTACTTTGCAAACTGGTACTGCAGCAGTGAAAAAGCCTGTGTGGCCACAAGACTGCAGCAGATAGATGTGCAAAGCAAGATGAAATTGTAAAAACCAGCAGAGTCTTAGAGATATCACAGGCAGAAAAATCAGATAAAATAAGTAAACTGTCTTTTCATCATAACATTCCTCCTTTTGTAGGTGTCTGGACACAGTCAAAGCTCAACTGATTAAATGTAGGCATCTGTATCAGGTAAGCTGGATCACATCTTATATTTCATTGCTTGTTTGACAGAACAAAATATCAAGGAAAATAACTTTTACTATTTGTACTTACCTACAACCTTTCTTTAAAATTAGATATATATTACATTGCAATAGTGTACAAAGATATATGCTGAAATTAGTTTTAACTTCAGAACATGCATAAAGTATAATTATCTTAAGATTGCTGGACATATGACTACTGTTATTAAAAAAGAATTGTTCATTTATTTACTATCATACAACAGTTTGCTTGTCATAGAACAACTTTTCAATTTCATAAATACTCTTAACAACTGGAATTTAGTACATGCTAGAATGAGATCATTGCCAGTGTGAGGACTTGGCTCCAGAACTATCCTCTGGGAAAGCACTGTTGTTTGACAAGTTAATTGTTGATCTAAATGCATACAAACCATGAATATAGTGGCATATTTATAGTAGGCAAAGGTCAGTGAAAATTGGGGTTTTTTAGTTCTCAAAACTGTCAAGATTTGCAAAATCTCCATTTTAGAGATAAAGAGGTTGAAAATGCAGCATCTTTTTCAAGGTTCAATGGAAGGTCATTTAAGAACCATTATTAAAAAGCATTTATTCTGTAAAAAGTGTTCCAAAATTACTGGAATTGTTCAAGAATAACTTAATTCTCTAATAATTTTGTCTTTTTTCTTCTGCAGTGTCACTGTTGGTTCTTGTCTCTGTGAAATATTTGAATCTTTCCACGACTGCACTTTCTTTTTAAATATTTGTACAAGGACTCACACAAGGGAGTGCTGGAAGTTAACAGTGTTCTTTGGACAGGAGGATGATAAATAGCATCAAGAAGAATCCTGATTAGAAATCAGTTTTATTGCATCCCAAACTTGCCAACTCACAAGTTCAGTTGTTGCTTAGAAGTCTTTTAATGACTTAAACAATATGCAAAAGACAATTTTGATGGCCCTAATTGAGGTTGTTAATTACTCCAGATTTCCAACCTTATTTGGGGGACTTACAAAACACTAAGGCTCCTGTCATCAGCCTTGATTGCAGCAGAGGTTTAGGAAGGAAATGGTCAAATTTCTCCTCAAAACAGACATTGGTAAACTCAGGAAAAAAAATTTAAAAAAAACAAGAAAAAATATATGATCAGGTAGGAAAACATTTGAAAAATGGGCTGCAAAGACAGATAGCTGAGGAGAGGAGATAGGCACAATTCCTGTCTGAGGGGTGGAATGAATTTGTAGGATATGAGATGAGGCAGAACTGTATCCACGCTCACTACAACACATATACAAGTGGGAAGAGATTTAAGGCTCCCTAGACCTCTATTAATTTGTTATTTTCATGCTTGTTAGCACTTCTCAAAAAACCCTGTTTATGGGGAGTTTTCTTAAATATCTGCATATAAGAATAATATTTCTGGGTTTTTTACTCTGTAATTTCTTATTTATAGTTGGAAGTGGTGCCAGAAACAAGGAAAGTAAAACAATGGTATACAAAGATTTAGCTCAGGCAGCTAATAGAGTTTGGGAAGGTCATAGAATAAAGTATATAATAAAATAAGAAAGAGAATAAAACTTTCCAAACTGTAATTTGAGCATAAAATGTAAAAGAACTTTTAGACATGCAGGTCTCATACTGTAAGCTGATCCCAAGTACAGTTTCATATGAATTTTCCCTTTTTCAGAATTCATGAGATATGAATGTGTGCATCTGTGGAGATCAAACATAATCCTTAAAAATTCACCACTAAAATACATAAATATTCCTGCTCTTTATATAGATTGCTGGGAATTTTATCATCAGAACTGTGGCACTTACAATTGTACACATCAGAGATCAAGGGAGACATGTAAATGTTTTGAATAGAACATAGTTCATTATGGCTCTTTTAATCCACAGAGTTTTATGAGCTTTGGAAGGGACTCCATATAAAATTAGACCACATTCATCCAAATAAAATGCATTGAAATAAAATGGGAGAATCTCAGTGAATATTCAGTACTGCAGTGCTTTTCCACTGCTTAAGGATACACGGTTGAAGTCCTTGCTGCTAAATAACACTCTAATGATTCTGTCAGCTAAAAGTCTAAAATATAAAAATAACTGTAAATATTTACCTATCATTAGAGAGGCAGATATCTATAAAGAACAACATAACCACTGTGCAATATTTACATATTTATTTTAAATGCAGTATAGGCTTTCCTCCAAACCTTAAAGAGTGGCAATAATCTTTTATACTCTATGTAAGGAGGAAATTTAGGTGGAGTTTCTATTTGTTGAACCTCCCAAATGATGAATGATTAATAAACTCTCAAGCCTCCCATATTAAGAATGTTTGAATAGAAATAAATACTCAGACACAATAGAAGGGATTAATTTAATTTCATGTGTTTCATATTTTAGATGCCTCCTTTTAAGGTAGTCCCTCCACCATTTTAATTTGTAGACAGTGGAGAGAAAGAGAAACTGGGATTCACCTCATCCCACTGCAGAGGTTGAAAAGAGTCCAAATTATTTTAAAAATATAATATTTCTCATGGATGATAATTCAAGTTCAAGTTCAGTGGTCATTGAAGCCACTAAACCTGGAGCCTGTTGGAGTGTGTGGAGCTTCATCCCTTAATGCAAAACCACAGTGAATCACAGCAGAAGGGCTGACTCAGGAATTTCTAAAAGTCAGTGAAGTCAACAAATTTTGAGGTTAGCACGGCTTGGGAGGAGTGAAGATTTTTATTTACTACAGCAGTTTAGTTTAGTTTACAGCTCTGATCACACCCCACTTAGAGCAGAGAGCACTTTAAGGTTCCACAGCAAACTCCTCCTAACAGATTGGTGGTGTCAGCAAGGTGCCAGCACCAAGGTAACACCGAACAAAGCTGCTCTTACAGCTCCCACAAGGCACTGACAATTAAGGTTCAGGAGCAGTATTCTCCACAAGAGATCCCATTCAATGCATTAAAAGTGTTTTAATGAGCAAAATGCATGAACTTCCCCTTTTGCTGCCAGATTAAACATTACTTTACTTTGCTGCCCATGATTTGTTCCTGCATAGTCCCTTTTTCTCATGTAGGTTCTTATGTGGGGTTTGCACCATGGAAAGGGTTTTCATATGTCACAAAAGCTTCATTAAAAAACAGCACTGATCAGGCATACAGTCTTAATGAAGGACAGAGGACAAAAAAAATAGGACCCGATTTGTCATTTCACAAGAGCAAACAAAATCAAGCTTTGGTGGAAAGTCAGAAGAGTTTTAGTAGTTTTTTTGTTTTTAATTGTGAAACTAGATCCAGCAGTTTCACAATTAAATTTCTAACTGTTTCAGTGTTATGATCATGCACTACATTCAAATAGGGTTTTATGATTTGCTCTAAACATAGTTAACACTGCCTTGGACTCACCATATTCAGGGCAGTATGTGAATATAGGGGCTCATCTGCTTACCCATGAGGCAAGGAGAACCTTGTTCCCTGTGTTTGTGAAGGTTCTCTGAATAATTTTGTTCTAGGATTTTCCCAAAGGCCACTAGGACTCAATCCTCTTGCCTATGCATAACATCTGAGGCTTATTTTTTTTGGCAGATGTGGTATGTCCCAAAGAAATAAAATATTCTAAATCGGACATTTACGAGTGTGTGCATTTCCCTTCAGTACTTGGACAGTTGGTGCAGAGAGTCTGACTCCAACACATGGAGGATAAATAATGATGCACCTGCTTTCAGGGGTTAACACAGGGCACTGTAATCATGTGCAACCCCAAACATCCTCGTGGATCCTGAAGATCCTAAGATCCATGCCCAAACATTCTGCTTTGAGTGTTTTCTGAGTCACATCAAATATTTCAAAACACTATTCAAGAAAGAATTCCAGAAACATCAAAAATGCCCCTTTGTCCTCCAGTTCACAGCAGTTGCTTAAAACAAAAAACAAAACCAAACCAAAACAAAATAAAAAGCAAATAAACAAACAAAACAAACAGAACCCCAAACAAACAGAACCCAAAAATCAGTATACCCTCAAAGTAGTAGCAGCTGTTCGTTTCTATGAGAGGTTACTTTAGCTCTTTGATTTTTCATAAACTGTTTAATTCCTCTTATGGATGAAATTGGTGTTTGTACTTGTAGGATGACACAGAAGGACAAAATTGTCCACTGCTCTAAGTGTACAACCACAGGCAACCAACAAAGCTTCTTTGATTTTCTGTCACCAAGCTTCAGAACTTGTTTTAATCTCTGCTACTTTCCCCAATGCATCCAAACATTTATGCCTTTGTTTCCCTTCCTTATACACTTTTCTTGTTTTCTGGCTGAACTTCTGCTCTGGGAACCTTTGTGCCCTGATCAGCACAGCTCTCTGAAGAAGCTTCATCTGCTTCTGCAGTGTGAGCTCCAGGGCTGGTGCAGAGCTGGTCTCTGCTCTAATTATGGCACCAGCTCTAACGATATAATTAAGTGTAGGCAATAAGAAGCAAGTAATACTTTCAGTTTATTTGCTTTGTGAGGAATCACACTCATCTGGGTCAAAATGACCTGACAGATACTTCTGCATGCCATCTGTTTCTGAAAAACACAAACACTGCTTCTCAGTGCAGTATTAACCCTTCTCCTGTGTTTCATCACTTATCCTGGATTGCTCTTTGGTGGGGCATTTTGCAGAGGCCAAACCCTGTAAAAGCCTTGACACTAGGAAGGAAAAATTTTACTGACTCAGGGGAGAGAACCACTCAGTACATTCTAATCACTGACATCATTAGTAAGATTGCCAGGATTCGGAGTTTGTCAAGTCGGAGGAGACCCAAGAATCATCAAGTCCAAATCCCTGCTCCATGCAGGACTACCCAAAACTAAACCATGTGGCTAAAAACACTGTCTGGACACTCCTTGAACTCTGGCATCATTAGCATCCTCACATTTCAACAGAATCTTGAACATTCATCCTGTTTCATGAAGAAAAACACTATCAAAATGTGATCAAGACTGATAGCACCTTATTTACTCATCCACCTTGCCGCAGCCCCTTTTCAAGGTGCTGTCCCGTAGGCTGCTGCCTTCATTTTCTTGGTGATCCACTTGAGAGTACACAACCAACAGGATTCCTGAAACATGGTCATCACCAAGCTTCTGGTGGTGGACAGCACTTGAATTAAGCCTGTTCTGAATGGTGCCTCACTAAATACCCAGGAGTGTCTTGTACCAGTGGTTTCTGAGCTGCAGGCTACAGAGTAATGGCTGCAGTTACAAGGGGAGCACCTGTCCTCCTTTTATCCTTTTACTGGTGACACTGATGGCACTGGACATTATTCTCTGGAGAACAACCTATATTAAGAACCCCCAGAGCTGGGGTCAGCCAGAGTGTGGCTGCAGCATTGAGATTTCAGCACATACAGTTCCATGATAAAGCTTTTTTTAACCTGTCTTTGGACACATCTGAGAAGAACACACAGTGGCTGAAATCACATCTCTTCAAACAGCAGCTGTTCTAGATGTACTCCTGTTTTCTCTGTGGCATTCTTACCAACAGTTTACCTGGCAAGGACAAGATTAAAAAAATATTTTAAAAAATTAAAAAAACCTCAATATTTTAAATTAAATTCTATGATTTTAGTTTTCTAGAATGACCATATCTATTGACCTGGCATGCATTACAACTTCCTTCACCACAGGCAGTGGTTTTCTTCTCCTGCTCTGCAGGTCAAGGTTGTCCTGCACTCTTCATGAGGCCACTCTGGAACCAGAAGCACAGAAATTCAAAGTGCATAGAAGTGAAATACAGCCCTTTAAAATGAGCAGGGAAACAGAATGAAGTTCTCCAAGCAGTGTAGCTAAGGAGGTGGGAATATGTGTGATATGTGTGGGAGCAGAAGGAAAAGGCATGTATTTTTAAGACAGTTTTACTATCAAAAGTAGAATTTTGTTTAATCTGCCCTCTCCTTCAGCATCCCATTCAACCAGTTGGTGCTACAGCACACCAGATTTGGGGTTTGCTCTTTTTCTCACCATCCTTCTATGTGTCTTCTACAGTTTCTACATCTTTCCTCAAGTCTGTGTTTTTACTTTGCCTGTTTCTCTGTGTTTCTATCAGCTGTCTTCTCTTGTGCCTTATTTTTTCACTCCCTCATTTACTTTCTCTTCTATCTTTCTGACTTACTGTGTTCTCCTGGCCCCCTTCCAGCTTTGCAGCAGTATTTGTCCTCACAGCATCTTGCAAGGTTTTCCTTGTGAAGATAGGTCTTTTCTTTTTCCTAAATTATTAAAAATTCTAGGCCTTTTCAGACTTCATTTTCAAGTACAGCGTTTTCAAGTGTATATTTGAGACACTCCCACCAACATCTGTTCACCCATTAAAAAAAACCCCAAACAAACAAGTCTTGCTGTAGAGGTGTTGGGTAGAAAAACAAAATTTGCCTAATAAGAAAGAAAAGCAGAAGGATTCTCTAGGGGAAACAACTTTGCCAAAACCAAAGATATAACATATAAATACATTTCTACCACTCCTTATTTTGTGAGCAGTGACTCAGATCTCCCTAAACAAGGCACCTGGTGACTGATTGGCTGAATTACCCTCCAAGCTCTACTGCTCTCTTACCCTCTCAGCTTACTCAGACACTTGATTTCCATGTAGACATATCCATGCAGACTCTTTTTATGCTTGAACTGGAGACTGAACCCTGCCCACAGAGCCCATCAAACTCTCTAAATATCTCATTCCAGAAAAGAAAGTCTTTCAAATCCTAGACCAATTTCAGAAGGAATGAAGTGGCACATCAGGCCTCAGTTCAGTCACAGAAAAAAGCAATCTCATGCCTTTGAGATGCACTGGGGTATCCAAAGATAACCAGCCACATTTGGCAGACGCAGCATTGAACCTACAGGAGACCTATGCATTTTGGGATGTCACCCTCAGGCCAGGGAGGGTAACCCAGGCATCTCCGACACCAATGCTTAGTGGAGCTGCACTGTGAGCACGTAAGGAAGTCTGTATTAAAATCAAACAATTATCATAAGCACCATATCTCAATTTTGACTACATGACAAACCTTCCCCTCCTCAGTCAGCACACACAACTGTGCTGCTCTCACCTTGGAAGGTTCTCTTGGAGGATGTTGCACAGTTTCCCACTATAATGTAAGTCCCACTAAAAATAAGAATTTATAATTCTGAGGGTGGTGAGGCAATGGCACAGGTTGCCCAGAGAAACTGTGGATGCCCAGTTCCTGGAAGTGCTCAAGGCCAGGTTGTGGAAGGGACTTGGAGCAATCTGGTCTAGTGGAAGGTGTCCTTGCCTATGGCAGGGGGTTTGAAATTAGATGTTGCTGTTGAAGGTCTCTCTCAACCCAAAATATTCTATGATTTTACGATTTGATATTATGAGTTATTGGGTTGGTTTTTATTACATATATATATATATGCATAAAATTATTTCAGCAATGCATCACAAGGCTCAGATGATCTCAAAGTTGAAGTCAGGTTGAAGTATTCTTCAACCTGACTTGGCCTGAGGCTGGATATGCAGCAGTGCTCCTATTTTTCACAGACTAACACCTGTAGGTATTTCCTTCACTCCCTTGCCTTTTTTGAAGATGCGAGCCTTCCTAATTTTTTGTTCTCCATGTCATCCCATTCGTACCTTATTTTTCTTTCTAAAACTTTGTGCAATGTCCCCAGTGAACACCTTCCCAATCTGCTCTCCAGGATTTCCCTTCAAACCGGAGGCTACCCTCCTGCTCAGCCCAGTTGTTTCTTTCTTTCTGATGGTTCTACTCCCAAGGTTTCCTGTCAGAAACCCAGAGAAATTCTGAGTATGATGTCATGCTCTCTGTCTCTCTCACTTTATGGAAAACAAACAATTATGGCCAAAATCCAGCTATTAGATGCTACTGTAGAATTAGATATGTCTTGAAATGATCATTGTTGACAGGGGCCGAGTTTTCCCATATCAAGGTCCAACTATTCTTAAACTTGTGAAATGAAGCAATATTTGTACAAATTCAGTACCAGGCAAACAATATTTCTCACTTTAATGAGAGTGCAATAATCAAAGCATCCATACATATTCATAGAAAATTTTCAGATCCTTTTAGAAAATAGTTTTCTGTTTTAGCTCCCAGTTTACCAGCATCTCATTCCTAGTTGCAATTAACCTGTCCATCCCTTGAGCTGGACCTTATCACCTCTTAACTGTCTTCATGCTGAGCCTCTGTGAGTCAATAGATGGAATTAGGTTTTAAATTTTCATTCTTCTTTCTATGTTTTTCTTTTTCCATGGAGTATCTTGGCTAGAGGAAGCCTTTAGCACTGTGGAGATGAGCTCACATTTAATACTGATGTCCCTCCTCAAGTCAATTGCAAATGACTAGAGAGCTTTGATCTCCTGAGGGAGAGAATTTTCAATAATTACTTACTTCAGTCCTATTAATTCTCAAAGTAAAAGGAAGACTTATCTCACACTCCGGGTCTGGGGAAGCAGACCCAGAAGCTGAGCCTTGAGGAGTTAGGAGCACCAGGTTGTTCAGCAGAAATATTTTCTTGGCTTTCCTTTTGCGCTGCAGAGAAAATACTCCTGGTCTGGCCCAGGCTAAGGAAGTAGGGCTTCCTTTGTTAGAAATAGTAAGGCCACAGTCACCTGGGACTGGCAGCCAGGGAAGGACTCTGCAGTGAGGTGGCTGCAGAGGCAGTGAAGGACAGCCAGTGCCCCAAATCTGCCTCTGGGAACAGTCACACTCGTCCTCCAAAGCTGGAACATTTTCTGATCTGCACCTTCCTTCCCACCCCTGTGCTGGCAGCAGTCCCTGCTTTGCTGTTCACATGGGGGAAGTGAGAGTTCCCAATCACAAAATCACCTTGTTCAGCTGCCACTGCTGCTGATGCAGCTGAGCAAACTTCTCCCTATCTATGGAAGGAGTGGCAGATCCCAGGAGTAGCTCAGCTCCAGGATCAGCCATGGGAAGGCAGCACTTTGGGGGATTTTGCAGCTGTACCATGACAGCAAGGGGATGGGAGGTGTTACTTGAGGTCTTGGCCACAGAGCTGAGGGCTACAGAACTGTAAAATTCAGAAGAAATTATACATCAAACTAATTATTTAATTGTAGCATAATACGAACTCTTTGATGTCCTTTGATTTATGTTCATCAGCACATAAAGTTTAACAAATTATCTCTCCTGCCTATGCCACATGTGGAGCTGTGGCTTTGATAATTTTTGGTTTTTAGAACCCAAGGAAAAGTACTGGAAGGCCACAGTCCACAGCTTGGAGACTGTGGAGTTGGACACTCAGAAACACACGAGAAACAGGGGCTGAGAGGGATTGTCTGGAAAAATATGAGCCAGATCTTACATGTGACATTTCCTTGGTGTTGGTGGGAGAATTTTTGCTGTCCTGCTTGAGCAAAATGGATAATCAAAGAGTGGAAAGCACTGGGATTAAGAAAAGCCCTCAGGTATTCAAAGTATTAGATTAAATAAAATCAGTGCAATTTGCATTTTAAACATCTTTTGGGGGACTCTGTGGCTTGTGAATTGCTATATTGGGTTATAAAATCGACTAGATTGTCTTGCACTTTGTGCAGCAGTCCAGTTTTTCAACTCACCAATTATAGAGGGCTTCTTCTCTCCCCTCTTTCATTCCACATGCAAAAACCCCAAACAAACAAACAAACAAAAAAGCCAGTCATGGAATCTAATTTTTAGTATCCTCAAATAAGTTTTTTTTTTTTTTTCAAACGCCTCCTTTTTCATAGCTAAGGAAAAAAATTCTTACAAAAACATACATCTCAGCCCTGTTTTCATTCATTTTCAAATGACTGCAAGTGTCACTTTTAGCCCTTTTTAATTGGAGTGTAATGGGGCATCACTAAATTCTGTAACCTTGCAAGCTTGGCCTTTATCCCCTCTTATCATTTCACTTAAAGGTCAAATCCAGCAGGAGCTATGGCTGTTTCTATTAAGACCAAATTAGACCCATGGATGAAGGAGAATAATATTAGATACCCATTAAAAATGAGCAGTGCTCAATGTGTTCATGGTGCATTTTTATCCTCTTTACCATTCTCAGTCTCTGTGTTTGTTTCACTCACCTGCCTTGCAGTCTCACAGTGCCCAGCAGTGAAGGCAACACTGATTTAACACTTGACTCTACTAATACCCAGTGTGAGACCTATATTGACATTTAATAGTCCAAAAAGATTACATTCCAGCAGATCTGATTACATTATTTTTTTTTTCTTTCAAAAAGCTTCATTTCATCCAGTAAAATTTACTGTGAAGTCCAGAAATATTCATGCCCTGATCAGCATATTCACATCTCAGGACTGTCCATAGCACTATTGCTTTCACAAATACTAGTGTATCTGTAGATTGGGTAAACTTGCTTTTGCAGATCAAGTGCTTTGCAATAATCCCAGAAATCATCTGAATTTACCTTAGTTCTCACAGCTTTTTTGTGCAGGAGGGGTTGGCATTATACACCAAACAATTTAGAGGGAAGAAGATTCTATGGAATCATAGAAGGGCTTGGGTTGCAAGAGACCTTAAAGATTATTCAATTCCAAGCCCCTGCCATGGGCAGGGACACCTTCCACTATCCCAGGTTGTTCCAAGCCCTGTCCAGCCTGGGCTTGAACACTTCCAAGGATGGGGCATCTGCAACTTCTTTGGAGAACCTGTTCATATTTGGTTAAGAAATTCAGTTTCAGTGAAAACAAGCACTGCATTCATTCTGTATAAAAGGAAGCATCTACAATACCCTTAAAACTATCTCTTTTGGAATATTAGGGGTAAAATAGTGTAAAAATACTTTAAATTTCTCATCTATTCAAGTTATTTTAAAATCACTTGAAACATAAAACCAGATTATAAACAAACAATGATGAACTTTAACAACTTTTAATATGGATCTTATGCAGAAAAAAAAAGTTTGTCTTTTTTACCAATTAGAACAACAACAGCTCAGCAACTGAGCACCCTTGTGGAAGTTAATCTACTTTGTTCCCTGCTCAATTCTATTTGTGAGCTTTCCCAAGTATTAAGCCACCTGTAAGGGAAAATATTTGTCTAGCAAACTTACAAGTGTTGTTTTCTCTTTCCATTCTCCTCTCCTTGTTAACATTTTGTGGGCATTTCAAAGTGAGTCTGAATAGCTCCAGTTCCTTTGTAATTGACTTGTTATTGGTTAAATTCAGAGACACTCCTTCTGTGGAGTGTCTGATAATTGCATCCAGCACTGGGGTCCCAGCACAGGGAGGATGTGAACATGTTGGAGTGAGGCCAGGGGTGGGACACCAGGATTATCAGAGGCATGGAGCAGCTCTGCTATGAGGAAAGACTGGGAGAACTGGGATTGTTCGGCCTGGGGAGGAGAAGCCTCAGGGTGACCTGACTGTGGCCTCCCAGTGCCTACCTGAAGGGAGTTAACATGAAAGATGGAGAAGGATTTTTTGCAGGGGCCTGGAGTGACAGGACAAGGGAGAATGGCTTCAGCCTGAAAGAGAGCAGATTTACATTGGATATTATGAAGAAATTCTTCCCTGTGAGGGTGGTGAGACCCAGGAACAGGTGTTAACACCCAGAGAAGCTGTGGGTGTCCCATCCTTGGAAGAGCCCAAGGCCAGGTTGAAAGGGGCTCTGAGCAACCTGGTCTAATGCAAGGTGTCCCTGCCCATGCAGGGAGCTGGATCTGGAGAATCTCACATGAGCTCACACCACAGATTTCCTGCCCCCTTTCTCCACTCCTGTGCACTCTGTACAGTGCCAGCCTATGACAGAGTGAAACAAAGGTGGGGACAGCCGGGAGAAGTTGGAATGGCACAGCAGCTGATCCTTTGCTTTGTGAAGTTCCAGACAACTCCACTAGAAATAGGCAAAGTGGGTTGGGCAAAGTAAAGGTTGGCTTTAATATGAGTTTAATATGAAAATTTCATTAAAAAAACACAACTTCATGAGGAACCACATCAAGTGTTCACTGTACCCCCAGAGCCTCATGACCCATGCTTGTTACACTCCAGCAAGAGTTTGTATTCATGCTAAAAGACATTTCCTTCTTCATCATAATTTCTCCTTATGTCCAGATATTTTATGCGTTCAACAATATTTAAAATAATTGAGACTAAGCATCCATTTAAGTCCTAAACAAGAGCTTTACTCTACAGGTTAGCAGACAGATCTCCACCTAATACCAGGGAGAAAGAGAGGGTTAAAGACTATTTTTGACTTAGAAACCTGAAGTCTGCTTCTGAATATTCTTGTTCAGTTGGGCAAGTTGCCTCTGCTATTCATTTTAAGGATGCTCCAAGACCAGCAGAGGCATCTCCTGTTACTGAGCATCCCTAACAGAGTGTGAGACCCACCTGCACTGGCTCTGTCACCCTGAACAAACACATCTGCACCAGAGTGTGCCTCTCTGCTGCACAGCCCAGCTAGGACAGAAGAATTCAAGTTTTAAGAAGTTGGTTGAAAAGTTAAATTGTCTCAACAGTAAGCAACACAGAAGATAAACAAGAATATTACTAAGCTTTGTAGTCAGTACCTGGTCATTTTGCCTTGAGAGGTAATTATAAGTGATAAAATAAACTTTCCTAGCCTAATTTTCTTACCCAAGTTGGAGCAAAGAGAAAATACAATGCTTGGGCTCTTCTTACTGGTTTCTATGCCATTACTGACACTAAGGGAATCCATACCTATTATCAGAGAAACATAGAATCATTAATGCTGAAAAGATTACCAAATCCAACTGTAAATCTACCAACACCACCATATTCACCACTGAACAATGTCCTTAAGTGTCATTTCCACATTTTGTGAACACTTCTGGGGGTAGTGACTCCATCACTCCCCAGGGCAGTCTGTTCCAGTGTTTGTCAACTCTTTCCATGAAGATTTTTTTTTCCTGTTATCTAATGCAAACCTTCCCTGGAGAAACGAAAGACAATTTCTGTATCCTAGGAAAGATAATCCAATCTGGCCTTAAATACAACCACTGTAACAAAGCAGCCAAGGACACGCCTTGATTTTGGATAGTTTGACTTTAGGCTGTCTCCAAGCCAGCTTTGGGTAAACTTAGATATGGAGCAAATGCTTTACAGGGAAAACCAGCCGAAGAACACACAATTGTTTATCATAGTGAGAACATCTCAAAAATTTTAGAATTAAAGTTGTTTGCTTTTCTAACTTCAAATTTATTTATGACCACTATCAATCAGAATTGCCATATTCATAATTTTTATTGAAAAACTGGGGGAATGGGAGTATGACAGTTACGGACAAAAGCAGAAAACTAAAATTTATGAGAAGAACACAAAAATATGGGATGATTTGTCCCAAATTACTTTTCTAGGGAAAAATATAATCAATCATAATTCTCAATCTGGCTTTGTTAATATTTCCAGTTTTAATTATGCACAGACCAGAAGGCTAATCAGGGAAGAATAATACCTGCTAATGTGTGATCAGAGGAGACAGCTTGTCCTTAACATTTCTGAGTGACTGTGGTCCAGGAAATTAACAACTGTCTCTACATATAGAGAGAAAAAGTCATAATCAAAAGAAGTAAGCTAATAAAATAAGAGCTTCTGTTGGCCATATTTCTTCATCCAGCACAGGTCTATTTGCAGCATTCAATTAAAAGTGTAAATCAGTGCTACTGCTTTGTTAAAATTGCAATACTATATCTTGCACTGGTGCATTGGTTTTAACATTGCTCTGTTCCATCTTGCTGAGGTTATCAAAAGTAAATTCTGAGAAACCAAAAATCCCCACTCCCAAAAACAGCGGCTCCCCATGGAACAGAACCTTGAAGGGATAAAATTCAATGCAGAAAGTGTGAGAGACTTCACAGTGCTACACTTAAATTTAAGTTGAAATAACATATTTCAGGAGGAGGAAGAGCTTTGTGAGACAATGGTGACAAGAGTTTTGGCTGCTTTTCTGTTTTTTTCCTAAGAGATCATCCTTCAGGGAGCCCTTGTGACTTTGGCTTTGGGAAAGGGGAGTATAGCTTGCAAATGGAAGAGTTTGTGGAAAACATAACAAAATTAGTCTGTAAGCACATGCTATAGGCAAATAGTTTTCTCCACAGGAGGCCAATTTAGCTCCAGAAATGTGGAGTCTATGCATTATTTATCTGCCAGAACACAGAACCTAAAACTTGGTGGGAGATAGATGACTTGGGTTTGCATGAAGGTACTCTGAGATGACAGAAGTCACAGATTATGAGAGAGGTTGTTGTAGGGGGAAAACCCACTTAGGTGTTTAAGCTAAGTCAGAACAGAAGCAGTTTATTCATTTTTTATCAACACATGATTAACTGACAAATGGTGAGCTGTCTGCTCAGAGTCAGGAGCAGTTGTGTGACAGATGAGCACAGGACTGGACACTTACAGATGTTGATTCCCACTGTGCTGTCCCCCCCTGGCAGGGCACCAAATCCCTGCAGCATCCCAGGGGGGATGTTTGGCCAGTCTGGGCAGGCTGGTGGTGTCACAGGGCAACTTCTGGCACACCCAAACCAGGCCCACTCTGATACTCCTCTCCCTTCAAGATCTCCATACTACAATACAAATGTCCATGCCACTCCTTTAGTTCACTTTGGGACAACTCTTCATTTCAGAAATCCTTTTATAACTCACCAGTTACTATTTCATAGGGCTGATGGTTATCCTCTTTCTTACAATGATGAATTTGGGGCACACTGGCCTCCAGTTTGTGTGTTTTATCCATGGTCCCTGTGCGCTCTGACACTCAAGGCAAACAGGGATGATTGTCCAGGCTCTTTGCCAAGTGGGCTGTGCAAGCTCTCCATAAAGGATGACAGCAACATCTCCTTAAACTGCATCTCTGGCTTTGAATTTTAATACTACAATTTTGATTGTTCTACTTAAAAGATGTTGAAAGAGGCCATTTGCTCTCATAGTTTCCTGCTTGAGTTCCCAGTGGTCTTTTCCCCTTGAAGTTTATTCCTTGCATACAATAAGTCTTCCTTTTTTCACGTCTCTGTGTTTATACTGATAAAATTGTCTTTAAATTTAGCTGCTTATTCTATTCACTGCCTGTGGGCTGAAGCCATAAATCTCTAACAGCCATAACCAGAGCATTTGGCAGCCATTTTACATTTGTTCACAGGAAGAAATTGCAAAGGAGACTTATGTGTTAAGCTTTCTCCTTGAAAACGTGCAGTTATTCCCTTTGTTTTGAATAGAAAAGGGGGATAGAAATGATCCTAGGTGTCTCAAGAAAATATTACAGAGCAAACTATATATTCCTTGCCCATGCAAATCACATTAGTGAGAGCTATGGATTAATTGGTCCAATCCCCATATAATTTTATCACATTTTCTTTGCTCCTTCCCTGCCATATAACCTCATTAAACAGCTCTCTTTGCCATGCTGAGAGAGAAAAAAGTAGCTGCACACCATCATAACTTTGGTATGCATGTACATAATGAATTTGAATATCTATTATTGTAGAAATAAATACAGATAGTGATCTCTCTGTTAACATTCCCTGTATGCAAAGACAAATGAAAAGACAATGTTATTAGGATCTCAAAGAGAGTCAGTATTGACTGAAGGATGGCAGCTAAATTAGAAGCAGGGGCTGTAGAAAGTTTTAACTTGCTTTTCTCACACTTCTTTACTGTGATCAGATTTTTTCTGCAGTACTGATGTGTATCTTTTGGCAGGCCAGGCAAGGAGTTGTAGTGCCACGGGAACTATTTACAAGTGTAAAAGTGTACACAAGAGAGGATACAAGTGTATCATCAAGTATGTTACTGATGTGCTAACACAATTTCATGGATCCCAGCGGACTGCATTATGTTTCACGTAGCAGAAGCACCGTGCAGTTGGCAGTAAAATACACACAGACCTCCATTTTTTTTGGGCAAGTTTATTAGTTTCTGGGCTCAGCTGACTCTACCTGCTGCTCACTTAATATTTCTGCAAGCATTAGTGAATTGAAAAGCTGACAGGAGTGTCTGGCCTCACCTGGAGCTCAGGCGGCTCACGATGGGATGTCTCAGTGCTGTTAAGATGCCACACACTGTTGTGCTTCCTGCACTAGGTCAAAAATCATCTTGCAGACATCTTTTAACTTCTGTTAGTGAGGCTTAGGACAAGGCTTGCCAGGGGTGGGGAGTCTTGCTCTTCAGTTCTTCTCATCCAACTTCCGGATAAAGTCAGTTTTGGCTACTGAGCTTGTAAGAAATAAGCAAATCCTTGGGCCTGAGAGACAACTGCCTATCTGCTTTTTAATTAAGAGGACTGAGAAGCAGTGACCTTGCTGTACTTTCTCTGTACAAGTGCAGAAGTAGGATTAGTGATGCACTCTTTTGGGACATTGCCTTCATTTGAGGGAGTCTTGCTTTGAAATGAGCATCATCCAACTTGAGGCAGTTTCAGTTCTGTAGCCCAGCAGCTCATTTCACATCACTTACCCTTTACCCAAAGGAAGCAGAGCCTCCTTCATAAGGAGGTGGGTGAACTTGTCTGTGAGATGGACATCTTCAGCTGTGGCCCCAGTGTTAGGAAGGGGGCTTGTCAAAGTGTACTGCAAAGAGTGTTGTGAGGTGTGCTTGTGCCAGCTGAGGAACCTGACTCCCCAAGAAAAATAAATTAACACAGACACATCTGATTTAACAGGAAACCTCTTCCTTGTGTCTGGCTGTGTTAGCAGGGGTCCCAGGACGAGGGAAGAGATGAGAATCTTGACTCCATGTTTCAGAAGGCTGATTTATTACTTTTATGATATATATTATATTAAAAGAAAATTATGTTCTAAAACTATACTCCAGAATAGAAGAAAGGATTTCATCTGAAGGCTAGCAAGGAAAGGAATGGAATGATAATAAAATCTTGTGACTGACCAGAGTCCCAACACAGCTGGACATGCAATTAGGCATCAAGTAGAAACAACTCACATGGACCAATCAAAGATGCACCTGTTGCATTCCACTGCAGCAGATAATTATTGCTTTTCTTTTCCTTCCTCTGAGGCTTCTCAGCAGAAAAAATCCCAGCAAAAGGATTTTTAAGAAAACATATCTATGACACTTGTGCTCAATGATATGTGGTGGTTGCAAATGAAAAAGGGGCAACACTGTGTAATAGTAGGTCTATTCTATAAAATATGGCCAAAACAACATGTTCATCCCAATTTTTGAAGAGCTAATGGTAAGTGTGCTAAGCCACAGACAAGACACCACAGTCCATCCTCAGGAGTGACAGGGAGTGTGTGGGAGTGTTCTCAGTCAGAGAATGGGATGTGCACTTCTGACTGCACCCTGATCCCAGGAGTCCCAGACTAGGTTTGGAGCCAGGCAGCTCAGCCAAGGCTGAGGAAAAGTTCATGCCCCAAATTCACTTCCCAGGCTGAGGCAGTTTGTGTCACATTGTCTGGGAATACTTCCTATGTGACTGTGGAGCGAGACCTTAACTGCCCTTTGAGAACCTCCACCCTGATGGCTGATACCAGTAATTTATTCTGCATTATCCAAGCCCCATCCAGCCACTGCTTACAGCTGAATCTCATCACCCTGAGGGAGTGCTCTAGTGAAAAGCAGTGGTGGTAAAGTATCTTGAGTAAAGCTTTTGACATGTGATTGCAAAAGCATTTTCTGTGATTGAGAAAAACACAGGCTGGATGAATGGGCTTAAATGGGCTGGATATTAGTTGGATTACCAGTCTTAAAGGGCAGTAATGAATAGTTCAGCATCCAGCTGGCAATCACTAAGTGGAGTACAATAGGGAGTGATTTTGGGACAATATTATTCCACATCTTTATCACTGGCCTGAATGATCAGACAGAATGCATCTTCAGCAAATTTGCAGGTGAAGATGCAGTGTGTGGAAATATGTCAAATGGCAGTAAAACTCGAAGTTACAAGGAACTTGATAAACTTGAGCCTAGGAACAACAGAAATCTCATGATGATCAGAAATGAAAAAAACACAAAACTCTACCCAGGGATCTTTCAAATTTCATAATTGGCTGCTACAGCAGTAAACTTCTCTTGCTTGTTTATAGGAAATTCACACCTGCAATGTTGTAATCTGCCTTGGGTCTCCTATTCAAGAGTTGATTGGAAAAACTCTTGCAGTGTGCTAACAAAGTTGTCATGGACTTAGAGGATACAACTGCCAAGAGGATGGGGGAATTGAGTTTGTTTAACCTGGAAAAAGGAATCGAAAGAAGAATCTAATTGCAGACCACTTGAAGGATTTTAAGAGGGATGGAGCCAAATTCAGCTCAGTAGTGGTGACTGGTGGTAAAGCATTCAGCAATAGCCATGAAGGGCAGCTTGGGGGGTCGAGGTAGGTTAGTAGGAAACCCATTTTCAATAGGTGGGTGGCACAGGCCTGGAACAGCTTGTTGAGAGAAGCTGTTGAATTTCCAGTGGCTGAGGTTCTCAAAATCCAACCAAGCAATGTATGGTTGACATGATTTGGTGTCAGCAACAGCTCTGCTTGAGGTTGGATGTTGAATTAAATCCCTCTGGAGGTCTGTTCCAGCCTAGTTTTCTATGATTTGTTCCCCAAAGGTGCGTTGACCACACAGATATGACAAATGCTAACCAAGAACAATTCATTTTCCCATCTCTCTCTAGAGGCTGTGTTAGGTAATGTTGGCAGAGTTATATTTTGTAATCAGTATGCCATAAAAGTCTTTCATACAATGGAATCATAGGAAAATCTGCTGGATCTGAAGGGATAGTTGGAGGTCTAGTCCAAACTCCTTCTCAAAGAGCTATCCTCAAAGCAAGGTCAGATTGCTCAAGGTTACAGATCCTGAAAATCCCCAACCTCATCATCACAGAATCATAAAGTTATTAAGGTTAGAAAAGACCCCCAAGATCAAGTGCAAGTGTTAACCTAGCACCTCTGTGTTCACCACTAAACCCTATGCCCAAGTGATAGATCCACACACCTGAACATTTCCAGGGCTGGTGATTCCACCACTTCCCTGGGCAGGCTACTCCAATGTTCGACCATCTTCTCAGTGAAGAAATTTTTCCTAATACCCGATTTAAACCTGCCCTGGCACAACTTGGGGCCATTTTTGTCAAGCTGTTCCAGTGCCTACATTTTCATTATGAAGAATATATTGAGAAGAATATATTGAAAAGGATATATTATAACTTCTTCCTGCTGTCCATTTTCACTGTGTGTCTCAGCAAAGAGCCTGTTTCTCCTGTCAGTCACTCATTAGGAAATGAGAGATTTCAGTGAATTCCCCCCATCACCTTCTGTTTCCTGGCTGAATAAACCAAACACCTTCTGTTGTCATTATATTGCAAAGGTTCTATTACATTACATTGCAAAGGTTCCATATTGCCAGAGTTTCATACCTCCTTTTTTTCTTGTTTCTTGTAGGCAGCTCCTCCAGGCACTGACTCTTCCTTGTCCTCACAGCAGCAACCAGCTCCAGCTCCCCTCAGCCAACCAATCCACTCTTTTATAACACTCTGCTGATTGGATGCAGCTGCGGCCTGTTAACATCAGGCCTGCTCCTAATCTTTAGTAATTGGCTCGGCTGCAACTCTTTAAGGAGTAAGATTACTTTCTATACTACCTTTATTTACTTATGTTCTATCTCCCTACAACCTTCAGCCTCCCCCTATAGGCTGGGTGTTCCAGATCACTACAACAGCACACTGCTGAATTCTGTTCTGTTGCTTTCCCCAGGACCTTTCTTGCAAAGCTTCTTGTTGGAGCAGCAACCCTGTCCTAGAGGTGATCAGTTATTCCCCCAATTTTTTGCAATTTGCTGTAATCCATAAATTTGACAAATTGATCCAGTTTATCTGCAGTTTTTCTGTCCAACCGTCCATCCACACCCCCTTGCTCTGTCTGCAGGGACACTGTGGGAAACTGTGACAGGACTTGCTAAAGACAAGGAGAAAAACCAATCACTTCTGTCCTGTCATTCTCAGAGCCCTTCTTCTCCTCACAGAAAGCAATGGGGTCACTGCAGCAAGATTTAACCCTGTAAATCCAATTGAGCTGTTCTCAGTCACCTTTGTGTCCTTCATGCACATGGAAACCGCTTCCTGGGAGACTTCCTGCAGCCATCTCTGACAAGAACTGAGACTGACAGCCAGTTAAGCCTTGATTTTTTTTCTCAGGTAGGATAAACTATTATCCCTTTATTATTTTATTTTATTTTATTTTATGCAATCCACAGGGAAACCCCGATGGGCACAATCTTTTAAAGGTGATAGAAAGTGGCCTCAATGAAGCTGGTCAACTCCCACAGCACCATAAAAAACATGTAGTATAGAATTAAATCCATAATTATATTTTCAAAGGGAGCTCAAAAATATCTTTCCCCTTAGCCAGAGCTTGTATAGAATTAAGTCAGCAGATTCAAAGCAGAGAAGCTCTCCCTCCTCCCCTTCCATATCACAATTCTTGAAGTATTATTTTCTAGCTATTACTAAGAAATAAAGGAGGATATAAGGGCTAAAAATAAAACCAAAAGGGTTTAATTTTAAAAAAATAATCAGAATTTTAGAAATAAATTGAAGACTGTAAAGTAGGAAAAGCTTTGGAGAGAGGAAGAATAACATTCTCCTGAAAAATTTTCGGAAGCCAAACTGGAAGTGAGCAGCAAAATAAACTGACCCATGAGCTCCTGTTGGCCTCCAGCAAGCAACATGGCTCTCTTCATTAGAGGAGTAATAAAAGAGCAGATGAGCTGCCCTTGTTGTTCCTTTTGCATGGCTGCCAATGGTGCAGCAGACAAGTGTTCCTAAGTCTCCATGCTGCACAGAACTCAGGTAAAACCAGATTTTTTTTTGTGATTTTCACATCTTTTTTTTCCCATCATCTATCCATTCCTATTTTTTTCTCCACTTTTCTGTGAAATTTGTTGATTTTCTTTTTCCCTGAATTTTTTTTACTGTACTTCTCCTCATTAAATTTCTTTTTAATAGCTTTCCTGGCAGGCTCTTTGGTTATTCTGTGGTACCCAGAATATTCTGGGTACAGGGATATTCTGTGGTATCTCCAGCGCAGCATTCCACCTGCTGGCTTGTCTTCTATTTTACAGTCTCCAGACATACACACTCATGGGGCACTAATGCAGATAAGCTTTATTGCATGCCTGGAGCTCCACAGCATTATTGTAACACAAAAAAATAACACTGCCATAATGGTTAAGAAAATGTATTCCTATTACAAGGGAAAGTTACTGAGACAGTTTCCTAAGGCAACTTGCAAATTCATCAGTTGGGAGACACTGCAGTTAGCCAATCTTCAGGTCTGGACAGACAGAACTAGTGAAACACCTCTGATTATTTCGGCACAGTCTCTTTTCCTGATTGTTCACAGAGAGAAAATTCAGTCAGATCCTTGTTATCCTGTCTCGATTTCTGCCCACCTTCCAAACAACTCTACTTTTGTTTCCCATTGGAAACAGGTTTATCAATCCCCCTTCTGCCTCCAGACCTAAATCCCCTCCAGGATCAGGTCTGAAGTTCATTCCTCACTCTCCAGTGTGTGCTCACAGCCATGAGTTGCAGGCATCCTCACTCCCTGGCTCAGAGGGAGTTGCTGTTCTGTTCCCTGAGCACTGCCAGGATTTATGGGAACAATCTCTTTTACTGCCTTCTGTCCCATTTTAGCACCAGCCTTAGAGATGGAGACCCACAGTTTGAGAAACATCCCTGTCATGTGTCAATATTCTCCTTTTTGAGATTCTCTTTCAGTTCCTGCTCTCTTACACATCAAACTTCAGGAATGACAGTTTATGCCAGACCTGCCAGGGCTCTTTCATTCAGTGCAGCACAAGTGCTGCTCTTGATTTCAGCAGCATGTTAAGTTTTCAGACACCTTCAGCTTGGTCTGTCATGCTAAGTATCCCCATAAACACCTGGGAGCCAGCTTTATTGCTTCCCCACCTTCTAAGATCTCCTCTATATGATAACTGCCAAAAAAAGACAAGAATTAAGTTCTGCCAGCACAACAGCCTCATTGCCATGGCCAAAAGGCTTTTGTTTGGAGGAGATGTGTGGTTTATTCTCTCATACTGGGGTATAGATACTTGCAGGGCAGGAAACCAGGCAGCATCTGGCAAATAAGAGAGTTGGGGTACCTGAACCAAAGTGGTGCTAATGCCCTCTGCATGTCACATTACCTGACTCAGCAGGGAGATTCAGTCAACATTTGGCTGTGTGTGGAAAAGTTTGTCCTGTATGCTCAGGTACAGGATGGATAAACAGGGCTTGGCTGGGCAGCCATCCACAGATCTGCACATCCATCACAGCTCTGCTGTTCCCCTTGACTGCTCCAGACCATGAAACCACCAGGCTGCAGAAAGCCTCAGCTCCTTCCCCAGAGCAGCAGTCCCAGCCCTCATCCCTCCCAGTTCCCTGGTGACTCCTAAAAACCCTTTCTGCAGCCTTTCCTGCAACCTCCTCCCATAGCACAAACAGCCCATGGACACTCAGGGAGAAATAAAACTCAGAAGCCTCCTCCCCATGCCCAGATCCCTGAGGATCTAAATTACTGCATATGCTCAGAGCTTCTCCACCACTCCAAGACTGCAGGAAGAGCCTCCCACCCACAGCTCCCAGAGGAGCCAGTTGCAGATGAGGGGATGCAGGATCTGTAGAATTAGCAGTGCTAATGCCACGTGTTAACACAGGGGAGGAGCTGGAATTGGCAAACCTTCCTGGAAAAGGGATTTTCCTGCATCAGTCAATGTGTTAAACACCAAAGAAAAAACATTTGACTACAGGAGGAAATATTTGTTTTATAAACTGAAATTCTTTCTTTATTGCAAGAGAGAGATATGGTTATTGTCCAGCCTTCTCTGATTCCTCAGAGAATCACAGGGGGTTGTTTCCATTTTCTGGCGGTGCTGATTGTTTTTCATCTTCCCAGAAATATGTCTGCTAACTTCTGTCATCCCCTTGATGTGCAGTTTCTTGGCCATCACTGCTCAGCAGTGTGGTTTAATGAGAGGGAAGAGCTGGAGTTACCCACTGGCACATGCTCTCAGTCCTTCTCCAACTTCTCTTTAGATTGAATCAACTTCTGTTATGCCAGATATTAAATTGCTCTGAATTTTACACTTGGCCAATTCTATTATTCTCTCTCTTGCATTTTTTTCAGAAAAACAGTTGGCTACTCTAAAAAGGTCTTATGCTGTTTGCATGGTGTATAGGTTATACACTGTGCACAATGAATTTAGTGCACAAATATCCAATCAGGTTATCAGAAACCAGTAACTGGGAATTGGAATATATATAATAAAACAGCCAACAGGGTCACTAAAGAAAACCCTGGTGCCAGAAGAGGGACCACAGCCAAGGGTGACAGTGCAGCCAAGGAAATGTCCCCAGACCATGAAACATGATGGAGTCGCAAATACCAGCCTTTTGGTGTTTCTTCCCCCATGGAAAAGCTGTAGGTCAAGTGTAAGAATGCAGGGCTGGGACATGCAACAGGGATGGGGAATTGTGGGGTTTAGGTTCTGGAGCTGTGACATTCCTGCTGGGAACAGTTCTGTGTGATATTCAGCGCTGCTCACCTGCAGCAGCTCTCGCCTGTGACCTCCTGGGAGTGAGCATCCTGCCACTTATAAGCCCTGTGGAAGGCACCAGGACAGCCTGAAGGACTCCAGGAGCACAGATCAATAGATCAATGCCCAGCAGCAGGAGCAGCAGGGTGGAAGGGCTGCCTGCTCTCACCCGCAGTGCAGGCGATGCTCTGCTGCCTCCTTGGCAGCTGCCCAAAGCAAGGCAAGGCTCTGCTCCCCACTTAAGCTGTCTCAGACCCCACTAAACCTTTGCAGCACCCTAAACCCACACTGAGCTTGCTGATGTCACTCAGCTCTGTACTCTTGTCCTTTCCCCAAACTTGCAGCAAGACCTTCCTTTCTTCCTGAACCAAGTCTGCTGCCACAGCAAAAGGGAGTTTTGTCATCCTTTGGATATCATCCTAAGGCAGTTTATCTCATTCCTGCCTGCAGTGCTGAAAAGCCTTGAAATGGCTCCCCTCCAAAATGAAGCTAAAAGGGTATTTTCCTCTGCTGAGGAACAGAGTGAAAGATTACTGAATGGCTCCTGCAATTTTTGTTGGTTTCGGCAGGGTGGCTGCTTGAAGGGAGTACCTTTGCCACATTCTCCTGCAAGGACAAGGAATCTTTTTCCCTGTGTATGTACCCCCAGATTCAGACAGTTTGACAGATTGGGCCGCCCCAAAATTAAACCCCACAAATTAAAGCTTTTGTAGGTGATACAATTCAATACCTGAGCAGAGAATCAAATGCTTTTGCTTCTTCAATCAATTCTTTTTCCACTACATTGCACTGGATCTTATATAACAAATATTTAACTAGATAAAATCCACCTAAAATGTTCAGTTGAAGGAACAGAAAGATATTCTTCATGAGAGATGAAATATTTTCTCAACCTTTAGAAAATTAATCTGAACTGCATTGTAAAAATTTTTTTAAGTAATTCTGAAAACGTCAAAACTACTCTTTCAACAATTTATCCTGGTTTTTCTCTGGGTTTTTAAATGAAATTTCACTAGATTTCCTGAAAAAAAAAGCCAGCAAAATCAGTATTTTTAACCAGTCTTGCCTACCTTAGAGTTTTTCTACCTGCTCTAATATCTGATCAAGACAAAATGTGTTGCCTGCTAATTTCAAAGGGGACTGTGTTGTGAATCTCATTGGAGCCAGTTTTCGAGGCCAAATGCTAACCATGCATTCAGCTAATATTTGAAGAGTGACTCCATGGTGCTAAAAAATACTGAAGCAAAGCATCACATTGCTGCTGTGTGACAGACCAGTCTTGCAAGAAGGGCTCCTTCCAAGTGGCACTGTGCATGAGGGCTCACAGATTAACACCTGACACAAGTAATCAGGTTGGAAAACTGCTGCTACTCTAATTGAGATGTTCAGTTGCAACTATTGTTGGAGTTATCTCCTCCTCCTGCCCAGGAGGCAGAGATGCAGTCAGATCCTTGTACTTGCACCTAGCATGGAAAGCTGCAGTGCTGCTGCTTTGTTTCCCAGAAATTAAAGCTGATCTTTGTGGGAAAGGTGTCACTAAAAGATGCACTAAAGAAATTTATCTATGAATCCAGAGGAGACTGTTGAAGTGAATATGTCTGAATCAACCAGTATTGGGACAGATGTTCCATTGCCTTCCAACTTTCCTTGCCTATTCATAATTTCTAAAAGCTCGGTATAAAAGAATCTGGAAAGAGAAACTTGTTGGGAATTTTTATTTGGTAGCACCCTCCTCTGGCAATTACTCAGCCATCTCTGGCTGTAAGAATCAAAGCAAACGAGAACCACAAACATCCTGAATCCGATGGTCTACTTTAAAAATTCGACCAGGTCAGTCGATTGATCATCCCATTGCACACATCAAAGCATTACAGCATTACAGAATTACTAGTTAAAACTATTTTTCAGCTCTTCCTTGAAAAGAAGCTTGATGGTCTAAGTGTATCAGGACAACAAGCTTGCCTCCCCTGGCTCTGCAACACAAGCATAACCTCAGCTTTTCAATGTACGTGAAGCCCTATGCATGCAGTTAATTATAAACAGTGTTGAAATGGAAGCTTAAAAATGGAAGGTCGTGTTCCCTTCATCTGAACATTAAATCCCTTCAAGATCAGTCTGCCCTAGATAGAAGTGGCTGCATTCAGCTGTGTGGTATCTGTATTACAAAATGTTCTTTGAAACGATCCAGTGGTGAAGGGAGTTTGACTTGTACTTTGCCAGAGAGCCAAAGCAAAGAGGAAGGGTTAGGTACACAGCCTCTGCTAAGTGCTCAGCCAACAACACAAGCTTGTTTGTCAGAGCTGCCTGGCCTCAGGGCTGCCTAACAGAGAGCTCCTTGCTTTATCCCCCAGAGATGGGATTCCAAGGAAGGGCAAAGCCCATGAATCCTGGGGTATAATGCCTGTAGCCATTCAAATATACACACTGCACTCCCTGGTATACCAGGGACCACTGGTAGGATTTATCACAGCCACCCAACTTTAAACTAATATTCAGTCACAAACATAAAATGCTGAGAGTCGGAAGCTTTTGCCAGTTTTCTGTCATTGCAAAATGACACTGGCCAGAATCCTTTGATGTTCCCCAAAGGTCAACAACCAGCAGAGAGCCATCATCCAGATGACTCCAGATGATCCTTGGAGAAGGGCTGGCTCTGCTCCCCGCTGCAAGGGTTGTCAAGCATTGGAATGGTCTGCCCAAGGATGTTTTGGAGTCACATCCCTGGAAGTGTTTAAGAAATGACTGAACATGGCATTTAGTGCTATGGTTTAGCTGGTATGGGGAAAGCTGTTCAGCCAAAGAACTCAATGATCTTGAAAGTCCTTTTCAACCTAACTGATTCTATGATTTGCTTTCTGCCCATGTTAACCTGGTCAGTGTTAGCTGTTTCTCATGGTGTTAACCCACCAAAGACAAATCCTGTGCACCAACGCCAACAAATCTCTGTGCAAACAACTTTTCTGGTCTGACTATGCCCCAGACACCAGCTCCCAAAGGACTGTTCCCTCTCACTAGAAGCTCTTTGCACCAGCTTTGCCTGCAGCCTCTGAGTTGATGAGGGGGTCTGGGGTCTGCCTGGGGTCCACCTACACCTCCCATGAAAAACAACTCCAGCCGCTATCAGGGACTGTGCTGTGCAGCACAGACACTCTGGGTTTGTGGAAATAAACTTCTTCCTGAGATTCAGTCCTGTTCAAACCAGTTCAATCCATTCTTCCTCACTCCAGAAAGTACCCTCAATTATCTCTTGGGTGAACTGAACAAAGAAGCTTCTGCTCTTGATTTGTGGAGAGGGTAGATGGATCTTGGTATGGCCACCTGAAATTCCAGCCAAATACATTTCCCGGGGTTAAATGATACCTTTTTGTTCAAATTTGGTTTCTGGTTTCAATGAAAACCAAAAATAAGTCATTCCACTTCAGTTTACTCTTTGTATGGTGTTTTTAAGAGTGGTGAGATCTACTTTAGACCTTGGATTGATTTGTGTGTGTGCTGTACATATGTAGGATTTCTTGGGAACTCTTGGAGACTGTTTTCACCTTCAGCTGCAACACCAGACTGTTCTGTATCTCTCCTTCCACTTTTAAAAACACAATAGTAGCCCTTTCCAGCAGAAACCTGTGCTTTTGGAAGCATGCAAGTCCTAACCAGACAGCAATCAAGTGTGATCAGTGAAAAGATCCATTACCCCTTGTGCAAAGAGTAGCCATCAACTCTCTGGCACAGGGCAAGGCCAGGGCCTAAAAGGGTATATGAATGTTCCCAAATGCTGCCTTTTAAAACATGGAAACAGCATGAAATGCATTCCTGACACAAATCAGCAGAAAAGCAACCCCAAAACAATGATGAAAATTTGTGATTCAGATTATACATGTACACAGGAATCGGTAGGGTTAGATACCTTGACAAGAAAAATTAGTGCTGATACCTTTTGCAAAACTATTTTTTGCAACTTCTGCTCATATTTGACAGAAATTGGTGCAACTCCTGTATTACAGTCTGATCAGAGTCAAGAAAACTATAAAGGATTTTACTGCCTAGTCCCCCAAGGGCTTGGATGAACATCAATTTTACTTGGGCAAGCACATTTTGCAGAATCAGAGCTTTGCTTTTTGGACCCCGTTGGCTGTTTAGCTTTACTCTCTCCCTTTTCTGCTCTTGGCCAAAAATGTAGTATGCACTTGTCATCTAAAATTCCAGCACCACATTCATCTGATAAGAGTTAAACGGTAAAGAAGGTGCCATGAAATAAATCTATCACTCTCGCAAAAATCAGAGTTGATAACACAGGAATTGATAATGTACAAGCTTAATCCATCCCTCTTTGAGTCTCACTGTCATTTCAAGGCCCACCTGGGATTGTTATAAGGGATGGCTTTTAGGTTGGGTGAAGTTTATGAGAAGAGATTAATAAGTATCTATTGATTATAGCTAAGCAAAGACAACTACAGTACACTCATCCAATTCTTTCCAACTGCACATGGATTTTATGACAGTGTGTATTAACTGATATAATCTTAAATCAAGATAACAGTAGATTCTTAGTTGGAAGAGGTCTGATTTTTGAAAATCCCTTTTATAAAAATTCCCAAGTGAGAAGGGATGACTAAAACCAAATCCATCTACAAAGGAATCAACACAAGAGAAGAAAAAACAGTTTGAATTTTTTTTTTTTTGGCCAGCTCCTAAATTGCCTGTCTTCATTCCCTTTTCCCATCAGATACTGTGAGCTTGTACTCAGCGCCATCATGAGACTGAGGTGATTCCAGGACACTCGAGGTGTCTTCTGCTCAGTCCTTCAGTCCATCCAGCCTGAAGGTATTTTGTCATCAGAGGCCTGGAAGAATGTGCAGATGCCTACAATTCCCTGTGCCCAAAGACTGGTGACTGCAAATGACAGTGGTAATGATTTCCTGGCAATCAGAGCCAAGAATGAGTCACCTGCTGGTTTTAAATGGGACAAAGAAAACCAATCGTATTTCAATCCTGCAGGTGCTGGAAATTGCACACTAGGGTAAACCAGTGTAAAAGATTCTTTTTTTTTTTTTTTGTGGCTTGTTGATGCTTCTGGAAAGTAGAAGCTCAAGGAAAAAAAAGAAAAGAGAGACCTTTGGTTTAATTGAAACAAAAAATCCTTCAGATAACTTTTGCCAATTTTCAAGTCAAAATCCAGAAATAAATGTAATTTAGATTCTACAGTTATTTCAGTTTTGGACATTTCTCCAATGCTAAGTCCAAAGAAATTTGAAAATTCATATAATTTTGGATCAATACTTTTTTGGCCATTGTTATTAAAGAAAGATTACTATTTTCTAATTACATTATTAATGTTGTTTCAGGAACTGGGAATTTGTAAAACTGTGCAAAATCATGAAATCGGAAATTTTTTTTGCAAAGGAAAAAATATGAATCTGAAACATTTTGTACAGTTTCAGTCTGGGACGTGTGTGATATATATTAAGATTCCCTGTTACTCGAGTTACAAATACTCCTTCTGTTGTATTCACTTGAATTTAATAGTAAGGCAATAAGGCTGTGCCTCAAATACAATGTTTTTTATGAAATAGCCCTTTGGCTCAAGGGATGATATCTTCATTTTAAGTGTGTTTCTGCAGGCAGAAGTTATTAACTTCTGTTTTCCATAAAGTCAAACTACCCAAAATATTGAGGGCAGCACACAGAAAACAGCTTTGTACAGGCAGAGCTCTGAGGAGTCTGTGTCACAGAATCCATCCTGTGCCCTAATCCCAAAAGGACAAGACAAAAACAGCCTCCGCTCCTAAAAGTAATAGCTGGTGCTCTATAGTTCTCAGATCCCTGATTCAGTGACTGCAACAGCAGCAAAAATAGCAGCTCTCATACACGTGTTCTAAGTGCAGGTTAGGAATTGCAGCTGAAATTGTTTCAGGGGGATGTTTGTAATGCACAAATGTCTGTCTAACCTATCCCATTATCTCTGGGATTGCAGAGGTATTACTGCACTTCAAAACTATTTCATGAGAATATTCTACAAAAACACTAAGAATGTTTTTAGGGCTCTGAAGAAAAAATTCTTTCCCCACCCACAGCTGAAAAGGTGCTATTGTCTCATTGATGATGGGAATAGGTGGACTAGAATTTAAGCACAAATGAAATCTGCTCTCAGCATTGTAATTCACTTTTAAAAGGGGCTCTCACTCAGCAGCCCTGTTGATAATCTCTGCATAGCATTGTGTTTTATGGAATGTCGGGCAAAGCTGAATGTCTGGGACCTGCCCTGCAAGAACTCCTCTCTCTTGAGAGAGAAACCCTTGCAGACCCCAGGTGTGGCGGCACGGATGTGTCTGTGAGACCTCATAGCAACATCAGGCTGCACATCCTGCACCTGGGCAGGGCTTAACTGCACCAGAGGGGTCCTGTTAGTAGTAACAAAGGGGATCCTGTGGGAAGAAGAGCAGGAGAAGGGGCTGGAAACCTCTAGAAGAGCTGTCACACTGCGAAGTTCTGCCCTTGGGCAAGCACAGCACCCACTGAAGGCAGGAGAACTTCTTTCAGGGACTGGCACTTCATATTGCTGCAAAAATATAATCCAGGCTGGCTCACCTAGTTCTGAAGGAGAATATCTTTAGAAAATTTCCTATAAATGTTTAATCATTTAATCTTGGATGGCTCTACTCTCAGAGGATCTTGGCACCTTCCACAGCAGGACAGGGGATCACAGCATATACAGGGGGAGTTCCTGGGCAGGGGAAGTCCAGGGGAGTTCCAAGACCCTCCAGAAGCTCTCCAGAGCAGCTAATGAGGCTTTGGGGGGGGACAGGGCTAATGGTATCCACCCCCCACCCTGGGCACTCCCCTGGGCAGTGACACAGGGCCAGTGCCAAGGCTCAGGATGGCAGCTTTGTGTGGCCTCTGAGGCAGGAAGATCTGCAGAGAGGGAAAATTTTTGGCAGAAGGACATTCCACTGGCTGACTGGAGAGACTTAAAGCCCACATAACTCAGCAGCTGAGCAGCTCTGTGTGTGTTGCCTCCCACCAGGGCACTTGCCCTGCCATTCCCTGTAGGCAGAGCAGTGGGGAAAGGCTGCTGCTCTGCCCAGTGCTGGCCACCACCTCCACACAGACAGAGCTGCTGAAGGCAGAGATTGGATGGGAGATGTCATACCAGTGCCCTGGTAGACAGAAGAAACTGCCCTGTCCTGGGGTGCAGCCTATTGTGGCAGCAGTGGTCCCGAGGCCAGGGAATGATGTGCACTGACTCCATGACTGCAGAGGCCTGATCAACTGCTTTATTAAGCTTTGCTATCTCGGAGTCTCTGAGGTGAGATGACTCCGAGGTGTTAGAAAGTCTCTTTTTCCCAGCCTTGAGATCAAAGGAGTCAGGATTCTTTGGCTGTGGTTTTCAAGGTTGTTTATTCTTTGTTATCTATAGCATTCTTTTCCTGTCCTGCTGAGGTCTGTCCAGCAAGTCAGTCCATGGCACACTGACTGCCCCCAGGGTTATCTTCTTATACTAAAAACTATGTGTACATTATTTACAATAGTTTTCCAATACCTATCACCTATGTTAGACAGTCAGTTTCTACTCTAAACCAATCCAAAAGTGCCACCATTACCCAGAAGATGGAAGACAAGAAGAAGGACAAGACACACCCAAATCCCTCCATCTTTGCTTCTGAACCCTCATTCTAAAAACCCTAAATTCTACTTTTCTGTCTTGTGACAAACTAACTATCATTCTATTTAAACTCTCATGGCTTGTAAATCCTCATATAAATTTGGTAATTTTTTTCCATGGATTAAAATCAAAGACACAGATGTATTTGGCTTTGTGCCAAGGTCTCTGAGCCCCCTGCCAGGGGCTCGAACCATCCAGGGCAGCCAGAGGGATGTCCTGGGTTCCGACAATGCTATATTCTATTCTATTCTATTCTATTCTATTCTATTCTATTCTATTCTATTCTATTCATTATATTCATTATATTTCACTATACTACTAAGAAAAACCCATGGCCCTTGCCAGGTAGTCCAATACACAAGTGGATCCAATTGGTCAATGAATCAAAACACCATCGCCAGAGTCCAATTGAGAAGCTACATTTTGGTAAACAATCTCTATAACACATTCCACATGTGCACAACAACAGGTGCAGAGATTAAGGATTGTTTTCTCTGAGCTTTCTCACAGTTTCTCAGGAAAATCCTGGGAGAGAATTAAGTCTCTCTCTATTCAGGGAATATGTGAATACCACAGCAGCCAGCCCGACAAGGGAGGGGATTGCCCACCTCACCTGGAGCCCTGGGGGCAGTTTTGGCTGCCACAACATAAAAAGGATATAAAGGCATTAGACAGCATGCAAAGGAGGGCTACAAAAATTATGAAGACTCTGGAGGGGAAGCTGTGTGAGAAATGGCTGGGGGCACTGTTCAGTTTGGAGAAGATGAGACTGAGGGGAGCCCCTGTTGAGGTCTTCATCATCCTCATGAGAGGAAGAGGAGGGCAGACACTGATCTCTTCCCTCTGGTGGCCACTGACAGGACCTGAGGTCACTGACAGGTCTGAAATCAGGGGAGGTTTAGGTTGGATATGAGGAAAAGGTTTTTCACCCAGAGGGTGGCTGGGCACTAGAACAGGCTCCCCAGGAATGATCACAGCACTGAACCCGCTGGAGCTCCAGAAATACTTGGACACACCCTGAGCGTGTGACAATCCATGGTGCCACTCTTAGGGGTTCTGCCCTGTGCAGGGCCAGGAGATGGACCCAGTGATCCTTGTGGATCCCTTCCCATTCAGGGAGCTCTGTGATTCAAAGCAGAGCAGAGCTCAGGCTGCAGGAAGGGCCTGACCTTTCTCCTGGGGCAGGGACAGGCTGCAGCCCTGCCTGCAAAAGCTGTGCCCAGGCAGACACACCTTGCTTGACCCACCTGGTGTACTCAGCCCATTGGTTCTTCCACTTTTGTGACACAATTCATTCAAAGACACAAACCTGCTGAAGGTTTTCAAAGTAACTAGTAGCTCTCAGAAAAACATGAAAAGGCAGAAATTCAGCAATTAAAAAACTTTTAATGAACTACAGAGGTGTTTTAATGGGTTTAATTAATTGGTATTTAAATGGACGTAATGATTGGCATTTAAAATGAGCAAGTGAATATGTAATCTAGAGTGTCCTCTCCCCCTTTCATCACTTAGTTATGAGGAGAAACCTCAAAAACATCTGCTATTTACTTACATATCAGCACAGAACAAATATCTGAAAACCTCATACATATGCTACCAGTTTCCCTTTCACACTCTGAGTGCTTTGTCCATGCTAAATGCAAATTATTTTGAGAATTTTCATATTGAGAAGAGATGCTGCATCATTTGGTGCTTGATGATAGGAAACAAACTTCCTAAAATGACTAGAAAGAGGCCAGTATGACATCTATTAACCAGACAGTTCCTGAAAGAGGTGATCTTTGCCATGTTAGCAGGAGAACCTGTTTTGTTTTGTTGTCCTCCTGCTTATTTTATCCCCTACAACAGCCTATTTTCAGTCTCTGATGAGAGCACACTTCAGTAGAGACTTTCTGAAGTATTTGGGGTTTAATTATTTTGGGGGAAAATATTGAAGTAACTTGCAACTGTACATGTGTGAGACTGGATCTAGAGAAGAAATAAAACCTGGAATTAATCACAAAGTCTGTGGTGCTGCCATTCAGTGACTACATTGATTCAATGTTGGATTAAAAAGGTAAAAAAATTAAAAGGGCATGAGGACTAAGGACTGGCAATTAATCCAGGATTTGGGGTATTTTAGCTTAACAGTGAACAGGTTATTTGTGTGTTGTTCTAACCAACCTACTGTCTTTTGGTGCTCTGGGAAGAGAGAGTTTGGGACTCAGAATGATGAGGCAGTTTCCTGATGTAGTAATTTATAGGGAAAGACTGGCAGATCTCTGCTTTACTCCAAAATGTTTTAGCAAGACCCAGGCACTTGGGTGATCAAATCAGGTCTCCAGAAAGACATCTGATACCTGAGGAGGGACTGTCATGTGTGTCTTACTTATAACATGGTATTTTCTACTGCATCTGAATGAGACTGTACTGCATGTGCAAATTGCTCAGTGCCTGGAGGCCAGAGAAAATAGCACCAAAACTTCTTTTTGCTAAAGGGATGGAAATTACCTTATTTGCTTTCCAGGGTTTCAGGAACCTGAGAGAGCTCTCTGAAATATAGAAGGACATAACACATTGGCTTTAGAGGCTTCTGATCTGCCCTGTGCCAATGCCTAAATACATCACAGAATGACCAATCCTAGATCAACATTCCTGGCAATGCCCTTATGCAGAAATAAAGTCTCAGCACTGCTCTATTTTCTGCTTCCAGACAGAAGGAAGGCAGATTTTGCTCAATAGTTAACACGAGAGTTGATCTAAAAGCAGGTCTGCTACCTCATTGCAATTCAGGTGCCCTTCATCTTTCTGACACAGCCTTTGTTCTCTTGGATATTTCTGTGTCCCACAAGCTATTTGCAAACCCCACAATGATCAGCAGTAATGAGAGGAAAGAACGGAATCAGCATTGTTGGGTCTGTCTCGTAATGAGCCAGGAGACATTTTGAATGTAAGCCATGTTCTTAAATTTGCAAACTGCATGAAAAAAAGAAGAGGAGGGAAGAAGGAAGAAACTAGAACAGTCAGATCAAGATCAAATTCCCCAGCATTAGAAGTTTTTGCTCATGCCAGTGGGTTTTGTATAAAGACTAATTAAGCTGTCTGAAAAAAGAGACACCAAAGACTATACAGCAGCAAAATCTGGGAGTAGCTGTACTTCTCTTCGTGTTAATTCTTGGAGCTTGAAAAATCTGGTTTCTGTTTCAGTGCTTTCAAAGACAATTTTTTTATTTACCATATTTTGCTGATAATTATTTCATGCAGTAACTTTTATACAAGTGGTTGCTGGATGATTATGCTCCAGATGTCTATTAAAGTTGACGAATGTATTTTGGTATTAACATTCTGTAGAATGTAAAACAGTTGCAAAAGGACAGATGGCCTCTTGTAATTAGTATTTCTGTTGATTATTTATATTTCTCTTTTGTCTAGAACTCCAAAGAGATTATTGCTGTGTGAGGTGTTGTTTATTCCCAGTGAAAGAGATGGTTCATGGACAAGGAAAGAGCAATCTGATAGGTAAGAGGGAGAGAAAAGATTTATTTTTTGTTATTGTACAGATAAGTTGTTGAAGAATAAACATGAGAAGACCTTGGATGCATTTCTACTAGCAAACCAACCAGCACCAGAGATTTTCTCCTAAATCTGAGAAAAAATGTGCTTTTTTGTGTCCTGTGAGACCTGGCACAGATAAGAGGCAAGAACCACAAAACTATGGATAAATGCAAAGAACAAATGCATTTTCATTTTCAAACAGAGGATCCCTAAAGAATACCTGGGCAGAGGCACACAAATGAGAATGCAGGCACCATGGAACTTGATCCATGTTGGATGACCAACAAACTTGCTGTTTTCATCTGAACTCCACACAGGCTTAATTTATTGCTGGGCTCTGTTTTTTCCACAGCAAGGTAGAAATCACAGGCATGTTTGATGCCAGAAGCTTGTTATCTAAACATAGATGTTCTATTTGTCCAACAGACAAGGCCAAACAACAACTAACATAATATCTGTGGGTTTTACACCTTAGCTGCAGGTCCCTTGAGCATATTTACAATTTTTCTTGCCCATCTTCCATTCTTTTCCCACATGTCCCTTAACACTCTTAAACACTCTTAACCACTCTTAAACACTCTTAACCTCCAAAGATGTCTGAATTAGTGTCTGCCTAATTGTCACTTTCAAATTGTGCCTAGAAGTTTTCTGGGAGAGCCAGACTGGGGAAAAAACCCAAGTTTCAACAAGTTCATTTAATGATTTAAAATAGAGAAGGCTGAATTGTAGTGTCCCAGTGTTACCCTATTTGTGCATGGTGCTGCCAGCACCATTTTAGCATGGCATCAAATTGACACAACATTGACATCTGCAATGTAATTGTCCACTTAGATGTTTTCAGTCTAATGGAAATGCCATAAAAATACTTATCCCACTATCTAAGGGATTAAAGTCAGGTTTTTCCTGCTTTGGTAACAGAACTGATGCCACCAGATCTTCACCTTCTATTTAGAGTTAGCAAGAGCACTGAAATCAGTATTTTTTTGTGCTTCTGAAGAAGATGAGATGATCCCAGATGTAATTCAGTAAGGAAAGTTTGGCATGCAAACTTCATTAAAGAAATATTTTAAAAAGATACATTTGGGAAAATAAATGGGTTCTATTTAGACACTAAAATTGGACCAATTTTCTGACCTCCTTTCTGCAGCAGCTGCATCCAAAGTGTTTTAAGAAGTAATTTTTAGAGTTTTGACAAAAAGACAGTCCTTTAACTTTTTCTTGGAACTTGTATTATTGAGGAAGACAACATCTCCAAAGATGGAGATTCCAGATCCTCTGCAGGAACCTATGATAAAGTTCTGGTCATTCTCAAAGTAAAAACTAATTTCCTTATATTGAGTTTGAATTGTGCATGTTGCAGATTGGATCCACGGCTTCTCATACTGTTACTGCACACCTCTCTGAAAAGTCTCTTGGTCTTCTCTGTATCCTCCAGTCAGAGAGATGCAGACAGCAAAAAAAATCACCCCTGGAGATTTTTCTTTTTTAAATTCACACAGAACAAACTCAGTTTCCTCTGTTTCTTCTTCTACATCTGGCACTGCTGGTCCCCATCCATCCTGGCTGGTGTAGCCCAGGGGGGGTGTTGTTTTCTTAATTCCAAGGGCACATTGCTGGTCCCTGGTCAGCCTGTGCTCCATCAGGACCCTCAGCTGCTCATCTCCAGAGCTGCTCTCAGAATTCCCAGCCCCCATCTGGTGCTGAGGTTACTCTGTCCCAGGGCAGGACTTTGCTTTGCCTTTGCTGAACTTCAGGAGGCTCCTGTCAGCCCATGTCTCCAGCCTGGCAAGGTCTCCTGGAATAGCAAATATCTTCCGCAAACATGCTGAGAGAAAGCTCTGGCTCATCATCCAGTTCATTAATAATGTGGTCAAGCAGTAACCACTGGTCCCAGTATGGATCCCCATGGAATGTCACCAGGAGCCAGCCACCAGCTGGACCTAGCACTTTGAATCACTTGCTGTTTAACATTTTTCATTTTCTAGTTACATCAAATCTGTTCTGAATAAGGAAAAAATAAAAAGGAGGAATTCATTTCCTGATTCTTACACAACATATGTGAATAAAATGATCAAAAATATGTCTACAGCAATTAGTGGCCAGCTCTAGATTAACGAAGTAAACTGATATTAATAATGTTTATGATGGGCTCTGTTTCCAGTGCCTCTGCTGATTGGATAACCTTGGATAAATTACACATTGAGAATTTTTCTTACTTATAATGATAAAACTTTTGAATAAACCAATTAATATAATTTACAATATTAGTATGTTAAAGCTATTGTCATACCTATTACTAGTCTACAACTAGTCTTTATCTAGTTCTATAAAGTCAGTCAACTCAGACTAAACTGAGTGAAGCAAGTCAAATAATCTATTAGGATGGTCCATTTTTGTCTGTCAATTCCTCTGGAGTTTGCTTTCAGTTAGAAAAGTCTCAGTGTGTGTGAATTCAGCATCAGGATTTCAGAGCAGTTCTGTGAATACAGAGCAGTAATGTTTCTCAACTTTAACGTTGCTTATGCTGAAGTAGAACACTTTTGGTTTTTCTTTAAATTATTTCCTGTTATTATCCTTATTTGAATGGTATAGGGAGACCACAAGAGAAAAGCACCCTGCTGAGTTATTGCATAACCCTAAGAAAATGATCTGTCCTTGTCTGGACAGAAGAGGGCTTATAACAAAAGCCCTTCCTGGGAAATATTCAGGCACATTCCTAAATATATCACAAGGATGAACATTTGCCATCCATAAAGGTAACTACGTCTATAAATCAGTTATAGTACCTGGGCTCTAAGGGGTGGATGTGCATTCTCTTCACCACCATAAAAGCTCTGCTTGTGGTACAAATTATGACCGAATTATAAACACAGCATAAAGCTCTGGTGCAAACATGTCTGTTTTCCTCCAGCAGAGCACCTGACAGCATCCAGGAGCAGGGGCAGTGGTGCTGCTGGTAGCAGGTTTCTTGTTTGGACACCATCCCTTTATCATGCTTGATGTCATTCCCATTATATCTGACTCGAATCACTCCTCCAGGCCAGCAGCAGAAACCTGCAGCAACAGCCAAACATCCCACTGATGTGAGCCAAAATTCATTTTATCAAACTCTCTGTTGTTCCACGGCATATTTCCCAAGTTTTTTCTATTTGCTGCCTCTGAGTGAGAACATTAGGGGATGTTTTTGAAATGGAGCATCTGATTACAGGAATTTTCAAAGCAAGAATGCAGCATATTCATTCAGCCACATTGCACTGCTGCCTGTGTGAACTTCTTTTAAGTGAACTCCATTCCAGATCCCAAAGGGCCCTTTCCTGCCTGTCTTGCCTCTTAACTCTGTTCCTCTCCTTCTCCAGTGCTCTGTCACTTCTGTTTCATGTTGGAATCCATAAGGTTAGAGGATTTTTAAGAAATGGTTAAAAAAAAAATATGTAGGCCTTAGATTGGAGTTTTGTTAGCATTGCAGAAAAGTTTCCCATGCAAGCAGAAAAGTTTCCCAAGCAGTAGACGTGACAAATAACAATAGGCCTCTGTAGAATTGGCTTTAGGATGGCAACAAGGTTATTTAATGTATATCTTTAGAAGATTAGCATGAATAGAACTCTGTTCTTTGTCTCTTATGAACTAGTCTTTGTTTTAGCTACCATTACGTATGTTTTATAAGATTGGATAGAATGCTTGTCAATATGTGTTTTCTGTGTGTGATTGGCTGAAAAATGTAGACTGAGATGATTTTATGTATTGCTGTATGAGCCCTCCTGGAGGAGACATTTTGGGGTGGATCAGTGAGCTGTCATGTCTCCTTTTTGTATTATGAGACTGATGTGCTGGAAATAAAAGCAAAAATCTCTTCACTGGTCTGTTTACAATGTTGTCCATATTTAGATATTTTGCCGTGGCCTAGTGGGTTCCTTTTTAAAGACGTGGGTTCCTGACACAATTAGACTTATATCTACCCATCCCCCGACATTTCATGCCACATTTATTAGATTTCTTTTAGAAGCACTGTCTGCTCAGGTGGAGAAATGTAGTCACTGTTCCCTCCACGATTAATTTTAATTCATCTTTAATGCTTACACAATTCCTCCCTTCAACAGTTTGGCCTGTATATCTATTTTCCTTTGGATCAAAGACCTTCCTTAAATCCATTCCCATACTTAATAATCCTGTTTCATTTTCTTTTGGCTTTATGATGAATCTATTTGTGGGGAAATGAAGACAACAGACCTCTAAAAGTTGCTGTCTACATCTCAGTTTCTCAGACTGGCTTTCTTTGCACAGGCTGACATTTAAAATGTATGCCAATATGTTGTATGTATACACAAACAGACAAACATATCTTTCTGAAATGCAGGAGTGAAAATGCTGCCTGAACACAACAGGGTTAGAAATCCACCACATCTTAGGTCTGATCTAGTAAGCCAAAAGGAACCAATTCTTTCAGATTTAAACGGGGTTTTTTAATACCAACACACTTGATGGCTTGATTGGTTTTAGGATTAGTCTTTCTTGGTTCACTTTGATTCAAATTACTGGAAATTCCATGTTGTTATGGAGAGCTTTGGAGTCCACCAATGGAAAATATTTGTAAATTGAAACAGGATGATAACTCAGCATCATGTACAAGGCAGCATTATTGCTTAGATATGCTAGAGGTGTGCTAGTAACAGAAAAAGGAGAAAAATTACCAAGGGAAATGCCATGTGGGAGGCTGGAAGAGTATAAAACAGCATTAGACTGCAGCCCATCTCCTTTAAACTGTGTATCTATAAAGGCTACCTTCTGTATATACTTAATTGCTGAATTAGACTGATGAGAAAAGCATATGCTTGCCCCCTGGAAAAAAGACTCTTTCAGGTATTCCAGTGTCAGGACTCAAACACTGAGGAGTCTGTCATCACC
Organism: Melozone crissalis; assembly: GCF_028551555.1. NCBI lineage: Eukaryota > Metazoa > Chordata > Aves > Passeriformes > Passerellidae > Melozone > Melozone crissalis. The sequence continues at coordinate 53,021,218 of NW_026535805.1, forward strand.
TGAAAGTGAATTTCAGAAAGACCATGTCCATCTTTGGAGGATCACTCTGTTTTGCAGCTTTTAAGTACTGAGTTCACCCACCCCTATGGGGACAGTAAACATTGTGCCAAGTTTTCACAGCCCACACTGGAACACCAAATAAATGAGTTTACCATCTTCTTTCTTTGCCACCACAGCAGGGAATGACATTTTCCTATTAACCAGTGTGGGGACTACCTGGCCAGCATATTACACAACACTGATATAAATATTTTACTCCGGAAATAAGTGCCAGTAGAATTCTGTACAATGTTTAGACCAGGCAATGGAAGGGAAGGCCAGTTAAATAAGATGCTAAAGTCATTAAATGTTTCCATTATAAATATTTATCTTTGGAAATATAAACACACTGCTATTCCCTGATTGTCATCAGCTATTAATTGCATGTGTGATTGTAAACACACTTCTGTTGTTTCCTATGCATTTTGGACTCTAAAGGTTGAGAACTGTTGAAAAGCAGTCAAATTTTATTTCCAAATAGCTCATTCACTAGACCGATTTCCTTAATAGCTTTTTTCCTTGGAAGGATTCGAAATTGCACCATATCAAATGTCGAAGCAACTGTCTCAGAGATGAATTTGAAACATTGAAGATTAAGGGGGCTCCAGGAAGTCTTCACAAATTCGTGGATGGGTGATCCTGCTGTATATATTTCCTAAGTGACCATATATAAGCAGTAAAATGCCTATTTCAAGCAATAGTAAATGTCCATTTTTAGCAGCGTGCTGTCACCAACAACACCTGCAAGCAAATACAAACTTTGTAAGAATATAACAAAATGCTAAGTAAATCACATTTCCCCCTCATGGTCTGCCACTGGCAAGAGCTCTGCTGTAGCACTTCTGTTCCATATAAGCTATATTCATGACAATATGGTCATCCTTAATATAAATAAATATGAATTATTTGTTCAGTGGTGAGGCTGATTGTTTTCACTCTATTTTACAGCCTTTCCATCCCTCAGTCTTTCTTTACATGACAGAACTATTGGCCCTCAGCTACACCAGGCTAAATGATGTCTCTGAAACCACAGGAATCCTGCCATAGAGGACTCCTAAATCATGGAAGTGAACTCTTGTATGGAACAGAGCACTGTGGGTGCTTCACCAGGCATCTTACACCATGTGGTGATTGTTCTTTATAACTTTCTATGATCAGTGCTCTGCCATGGCAGTCTCCTGGCTGCCAGGTAAAACTAGGGGTAGGATATTTACCTAAATTAAAAAAAAAACAAACCCATCTTATACACATTCCCACTACAACTGTCAAATTGGATGATCAGATAGAGAGGATAAAATCAGTTGCATCATCCAGCAGAGAATCAAGTGCAGGATTATAAAATGGTTGATTGAATAAAATATTGAAAGGCTTGGATATCCTGGTTGGCATCTGTCTTGCAAATTATAATTGTGATTGTAGTGATAATTTTGATTATGATACTTGCTTTAAGCTGTGTAAAAAATGGGATTGTAAGTGCAACACAAAAAACAGATGTGATGTCTGTAAAAAAGCAAAGGGAGGCCTATGAAATCTGATGGGGAAAACAAACTTCAAGAGCCCCAAAGGGGGGGAAATGTTGCCAGAGGGATAACTATGTGCCTGGCTGGTGGAAAATACAATGCTTATTCCATAGGATCATGTTAAACATTAAACAAAGAAAGGAACAAGACGGTGCTCTTGATTAACCAAGTGTCTCACAAAACACTGAACCAGACTAGTTATGCCAACTCAGCCCAGTATTTGGGAAGTGACACCAAGTTCATGGGGAACTTTGGGGTTAAAAACCACCAGGGACCACTGGAGGGACCTTTGGATAAGAGAATGCACAGGCCAAGGGGAGGGCAAATGTTGATGACTTCTGAGAAATTATTATTATATACATGTTTCTTCTGGGAAAACTTATGAATATGCATGTAAAATATAGTATTTCAAAAGGAGCTTTTTCTGTATTCAGCATGTACAATATGTGGAGGTATCCTTGGGCTACAATAAAGAATTCCTGCTCCTTAATGCAACATTGGTGATGAGGAGTTGGTTCTGCCAATTTCAGCAACACCTTAATGCCACACCTGCACACCTTTAGACATCTCTAAGGATGGTGACTTGACCACTTCCCTGAACAGTCTCTTCCAATGCTTGACAATGCCCCTTTGTTGAAGAATTTCTCTCAATATCCAAACTACACTTTCTCTGGCATAACATGAAACAATTTCCTCTTATCCAATTGCTTGTTGCTTGAGAAGAGATTGAACCCCAACTCGTTATATCCTCCTTTCAGTGGTTGTAGAGAGTGAGAATTCCCCTTAAGCCTCCTTTTCTCCAGGCTAAACACCCCCAGCTCCCTTTAGCTGCTCCTCATCAGACCTGTCCTCCAGAGCCTTCACCAACTTTGTTGCTCTTCTTTGGATGGGATAACCACAGGTTTCGGGAAGGGAATAACCACTCTCTGCTTTGGATTTGAGAGGCACAAGGACAGTCAGGAGTACTGCAAAATAATGGGGAGAGCTTGAAGTGAAGGCCAAAACCTCAAGCTCAGTGCAAGTTTGGCAAGTCTGTGGAGGGACAGGACAGAAAGCCAAGTGTTAGACTGATATATTTTCTTTACAGTAGTTGGATCCCAATGTCCCTTTGTGAGATGCAAAGCTGTGTTTTGTGTCAGTTACAAACAGGCGACGTGTGTATTTGTGAATGCAAAATGTGTGGACCCCAAAAATGGGAGAGCTGTGAATTCTAATAATAACTGAGGAAAATAAAGCATGGAAAAAGGCCTTTGAACCTATCTTTTGTTTGCAATTAACCCTGGTTGATTTAGAAGCATTGGAATTAAGGTGTTAAAGATGTTGCTTTTTGCTTGCATTTAGTCCACATAAAGCTCTGCAATAATAACCTTTTGAAGTATAATTTTAGAATATTACTTGTATCCTTGAAACTATAGCTTTGGAATATATATAAAAGAAATATGCTTATCTCATGCCTTATTGAAGCAGAGAAAAACAGCTTGAGAAAGGAAGATGAACATCACCCCAAGGGTTTATGGTTTCGACCAAAGGGAAGCTGGACATCACTGTTATGAGATTTATAGTCTCTGTAATGAAAAGGTGGACACACATCTGGGGAGCTGGACCCCACCAGATGGGATTCATCTTTCTTCTTTCGGAAACTGGACCATCACCATCTGGGGATACTCCTTTGAGATATATCCTGAGAAATTAAAATCACAATAGTGTATAGAATTGTGATGTAATAATTTGGAATAAAAATTGCTGATGAGTAAAAGATTGGAAATAGAAACTGCTGAAAAAAACTGATGAGTACCCCTATAAATACCTGTAACCATCAATTATTGGTGTGCAGTTGGAGGGAAAACTTCCCCCACTGTACCCAGCGCTGTATTGCTCACACTTTACCATATTAAATAATAAATTGACTGCTGCTTGAATATTGGCCTAGTCAAGCTTCTTATTCATAACACCTTCAATTGTGTCTTTAGCCAGTTCACTTTGCTAATATTTAGGACTTTCAGGGGCTTTTGTGTCTTTAAATGACCTCTCAGCTGCAAAAGAATCATGCAGCCTGCAAGTTAATCAGTCACATATCAGCAGTGTGATTCTGTATAGAGCAGTAAAGTCCAGGAAAGCTATGTAAGTTCACACCCATGGAATCTTGACACTTCCCTCTCCCACCCTCTAATTGGTGCTTTATCAACTGCATCTACTCCCCTCCCTGAAACAACAGCATTATTAATTAATATTTTACTTGGAAGGGATTTCTTTGTGAAGGTGACAATGTCTCTGTGTCTGTTTCTGTGTCTGCTTATCAGAGAATTGCAATGTCAATGGAGCATTGCTGGGTAAGTACACAAGCTGTATTTGAAAAAAAACCAAACCAGATTTTCACATTTACAGAAACACCCTTTCTGTTCATTTTGTTTGAACAGTGTCATAGTTTACCTTTATTTATGAAAATAATAACAGTCAGTTTGTAATTAAAAGAAATTTTGTAAATAAACACCAAAATTTTAATTTCCAAAACCTCTAGAATGTTAACATGAGGTGTTTTGAAGTTTGCTCTCTTGATTTTTGAAACAAAATTATATCAAAATCAATGGGGTTTGATGGACAATATTGAAAGTATTGACTAAAGTCTCTGGAAAATATCAATGAGTAAGTACAATCACACTCAGCATCTTGGAACAAATAACTGACTATAGAAATTTGTGCGTAGCATTCCTATTAAAAAAACCCATCCAGATCTGTTGCTGCCTGCTGTTAGGATCAGGTGAATATCTCTGCAGATTGCACAAGTTCCTGCAGTTTTCAGTTCCTCTGTTCTGTGCTGCACAGCTCTTTCCTTAGCACTAAATTTGCCTGTAATGATCAAACTTATTTATAATAACTATTCATGTGCTTTGTCATCACTCCTAGGATTGAATAACATCTCTTAGGATAAGTAATAAAGTAGAAGGAAAGAAATTGTTCTGTCATTTGGAGGTATGTCACGGCTCACATGAATGTCACGTGGTGCTGCCAGAAAATCTGGATGAACCTTATCCTCACTCCCTCTCTCTCCTCTGAACTGATTTCTCACAAGTCTTGCTCTCGAGGTTTTCATCTCTGGGTTTTGAAATCATTAGAATGATTTTGGCATTGCTTCCAGGACAAGGTCAGCAAAACCTCAAGGTCTTACTCTGAAAGTCTGGTTGGGGCTGTGGAGACTGTCTGTGTGTAACCTACAAGCTGAGCTTCTACACAAAGCTGAGAGATCATCACATCAGTCAGCTGAAATCTCAGGTTCCCATATGGAAGTGCATTTGGAAACTGCTACTCCAGCTAAACAAAGGAGATCTGTTCTGTGCTGAAATCCAAGCTAAAAATATACGTGACACTACCAGCTGCCCTGGTTGCAAAAAGAATTCACATTTGTACTTCATTGAGGCTGAAATCATTCCTTCACATGGTCATGAAATATTATTAGAGATGTGGTTTAGCGGTGAATTTGGCAGTGCTGAGCTGAAGGTTGGACTCCATGGGCATAGAGATCCATTAAGGTTGGACTCCATGGGCATAGAGATCCATTTTCAACCTCAATGGTTCCATGATTTTAGATAATGAAAGTTTAGATTTCATTAGATAAGCACTTTGACATTTCAGATTTTTTGATGTTTCTCAAAATATTATGCAGCTTCTCTTAAAAAACTATTTTGAAAAACGAGCATACGAGATTCATACGCTACGAGATTCAGATGACATTTCTGATTTTTTTTTTTTTTGGTGACCTTTATGAAAAAGACAGATTTTGCAAATTCTTATGTGGCAACTTCCTGCATTCAAGAAGTGAGAGTCTCCTTTCCTTTTCCAGCTGGCAGGCCATGCAGGTTTTCCAGCACAGCCAGTACTGAAAGATTTGGGTGCAAACAACATTTGACTCCCCCACAAAGATATTTCAGACAGGGAAAGTGAATAATCCTCTTGCCCTGCCTGCAGAGGGAACTAAGATGCCACCTTGGAGAGTACAGGTAATTTTTGGACATCCAAACTTTTCCTGGACATCCAGAGGGATGAATGTCACTCAGGGAAACTAAAGGGATTGGAGTACTTCTGTGAGTAAAACTTGGACAAAGAGCTGCAGTATTAAATTCACACTGTATTTTCACCTTCAAAACTAGATTAAAAACACCTAAGTGATCTGGAAGGTGAGGTCAGAAACAAAGAGGTTGCAGGTGAGGAAAGAAATATCAGACATCAAATGGATTCTCATAATTGTAAATAGGAAAGAATCATGTCAGGATAAAACTTGATATATCTCAGAGATTTCAGTTGTTACAAGAAAAAATAGTCCATCTTCTCATCTCCTGGAAGAAGTTTGCTTGTTTCTCTCTTTCCTTTTAGCAAAAAAAAAGAGAAAAGTAAAATAAAATAGGAAGGAAAATCTTTTTCAGTGTGACATCAAATTTGCTCACCGACTAAATTGGTTTTGGAGTTCCTTATCAAAATATTCTGGGAAACTATCACACAAATGCAGTATATATTAGAAATGTCAGAATACCATCTGTGAGCAGAAAAGAATGAATAGCATGGGAAAAGAAAGGAAATATCTGTGGGGTGTTTTTAAATTAGGATGCCAATACTCCGATTTCTAAAATTCAATCAAAGCATGGGTGTTGGATGTAAAGGAAATGCTGCACCTCATAACTAAATGCTTTGTATAATCATCAACTTTACAAAGAGATTCATGGGGTGCTGGGTTTTTTCAATCTTAAATTTTATATCAGCATTAAAACAAATACCCCAAACTCTCACCAAAATGCATGAACTAACTTGTTTCCCAGTCATCCTAGATTAAAAAATTGTCTGTTGCTTGAGAAATTAATTTACAATGGTAACTCAAAAATCATTCTCTACATCTTATTGTGATAATTTTGGAATTCAAGTACAAAAACAGTGTCTTCACTGCAGGCCCAATATTCAAACTGCAGATGTCCAGAAGAGGCCTCAGGAGTGATTAAATTGAGGGATCTTAATTAACCTGAATTCTTCATTCCCAGGCATCTAGAGAAGAAAATCCAGCTTTATGTTCATAGTCATGGTCTTCAGCCCGAGGTAGTCCCAGTTCCTAAGAAATTAAACACAGACAAACAGACAAAAAAATGGTTAATTCCATGCTGTAAGGCAATTCTGCCCATCCACAGAAAACAGAAGATCAACTCCAGATTTCAAGACTGAAAATTATCTTTATTTCAAACCACTGCAAAGGATGGGTAAGTACTGAACCAATCAGTGAGGAGAAATAAAAACAGCCTTACAACATATCCAAAATATATGGTTTGAGTTTGACTTTCTTGTAATGCAAGTGAAAAATCTGAAATAGTCATTTTGAAATGAAGCAATAAACATTTTGTCACTCCAAAAATGCCAGCCTAGGGCTCAATGATTTGATGTTGCTATGCCTATTTTACTAAGCAAAATCCAATAGAAAGCAGATTTGTTTAATGACTTCTATTTTCTTAATGCCATTTAGTTCCCCTGAGGTTTCTGTAAGTTCTTATGTACTGCAGATTCTCTTCTAAGCAGGAGAAATTCTGGATTGAAGATCTTCTGGAAAGAGACTTTATCAACTGACCCACATCACTGTCAGTGTGCACAGAACTATTTTATTCAAGAGAGCAATGGACTGAGTTGAGACCACAGTATTGGAGCAGGATCCTTAGGTTATGGCTTATCTGAATGCTGTCTAAGAGGTTCATCTAATATCACTGCTGCAGAATAAGGGGGGAAAAAATCCCAATTCTTAAATAAAATCAGCTAAGGAAGATGCACACACAAATAACAACAGGGCTGCAATGCTCAAAGCGATGCCAGCTTGTTTGCTTTCCTCTTTATGGAAGAGGAATGCTGTTTACAGTGCTGTGTGCTCCTACAGAAACCCCAACACACACAAGAGCTTTATCTTTATTGGTCTCTGCTGCTGCAGCAGCCTCTCTTGGCTTCTTTTTGTTCTTATCAGTGTTAATGGCAAAGATCATTGCAAAGCACAACAGAAAGAGAAAACATTATCATACATCACATGGCACAGTGTCTCAAATTGGTTGGTGCTACTAACCATAACCAGAATTAATATTATGTTACCCAGAAAAGAATCAAAAAAACCCACAAATGTAATCAGTTAAACTGGGTTTCAGTTTCCACCCCACTGAAAAACACCTGAGTGGAAATAAGGTCACAATTAATACAAACCACCACACAAGTAATAAAGTGTTGTATTGAGATGGTTTCTGCCAGTTGAATCTCATGTAGTTCTAAATATCATGTGACTTCCAGAGCAGCAGGATGAACTGGATGTGGGGTTATATCATTGGGAAACACACACTTTTGCTCTTTTTTTGACAGTATTTGTCAGTATTGACAGTATTTTGACAGTATTTTTTCACAGTATGTTGTGATCCAAAATACAAAGTAACACATTTAAGAGCATCTGTCACAAATACAATTGTGCAGCTTCATCTGAATCAGATGAAAATTCCTTTTACCAAAATAATATAAAAAATGTTTAGAGCTTTCAGTAGCCCTTGCAGTATTTTTATACTAAAATCCTGTTCCACTTGTTGTTAACTACCGCTACTCATGTATTAATGAATTTGATTTACTTTTACATTATTTCACCATCAGAATGTTATTTATGGTTAATTGCTTTTATTTTTCTCTGATATAATACAATAAGACCAAAGATCCCATTAATATAAAAAAATATTTAAATAATATAGTTATTGTCATGAAAGAAACAAAAGACTGACTGCTTCCCAAAATATTTTGAACCCAAATTTGGTATAAACAATACAAATACTGAAACTTTTAAAGGAAGATTAAAAAAAGACAGTGATGCTAATACATTCTCTTCAATAATATTAATTTATTCTGATTCAAAATATATAATACTAGTTTATCTTGGCTGTTGTTCAAAGATTTCTTATGTCAAACAATTTGAAACAAGAAGTCTTTGAAATAAACTTCTTATTTCAAACACATTTACCAGGGTGTATCTGCAGTTTTCATTGGGATTTGGGAGCAACAAGGGTGAGCAGACATGTTATATCCAAATTCATGCATATCCAAATTATTTTCAGAAGTTTTTTCCGCTGAATATTTTGATTAAGAAAAGGTTCCACATCATAATTTAAACTCACAGAGGCTTTTGATGGAAAATCTCTATCCATGCACCCCTGACTCCAGGTTTGGTGCAGGCAGGCTGCGACTGCTGGCTGTGAGTGACATCACTGGCTGTGACATCCCTGCTGTCACCTGTGGTGGCTCAGTGCTGTCAGCTCATCCCCCATCCTTCCCCTGCTGCATGAGCAGCCCACAATCCGGGAAAGGGGAAAGGGGGAAAGGGGGAGGGAAAGGGAAGGGAAGGGAAGGGAAGGGAAGGGAAGGGAAGGAAAGGAAAGGAAAGGAAAGGAAAGGAAAGGAAAGGAAAGGAAAGGAAAGGAAAGGAAAGGAAAGGAAAGGAAAGGAAAGGAAAGGGAAAGGGAGGGAAAGGGAAGGGGAAAAGGGAAAGGAAAATGAAAAGGAAAAGGCTCTCTTTGCCTCCAGAATAGCGCGACCCTGCCCCAGGGCGCTGAATGAAGGGGTTGAAATCACCAGCCTGTTCCTGAACAGGCTCCCTTTTGATGAGAGTTCGGGTGTGAGTTTCAGAGCCCTATTCAGTATGCTAACACACATAATTGATGCCTTTTCAGCCTCCTTTGTTCAAGTCTCCAGTCAGCCTAATTAAGTTCTTGTGATGCAGTAATGAAGTAAACATTTCCACGAATATCTGCATTAGCTGGATGGCTGATGCCTGCAATTAAAATACTGTAGCTATATTAGAGCACATATATCCCATGTTGCTTTCAGATCTGCTGAAAACTTTCCCAAAAGAGTGTCTGTGAGTTTTTTCAACATGGAAAAATACCAGCCTGAGCCATGACCCAGGGCCTGCACAAATACCAAGGGAAGTCAATGGGATGTGGACTAGACCCTTACAGAATTCAGGCTCACCTTTGATTTTCTTTTTGTAAAAAGAGCTTGGCTGTGGCAATACCAGCTTGAAAAACTGCATAAAAAATCTGAGCATTCGCTTTAGTTGCTGAAATTTAGTCAGGGTCAGATTTAAGTGGGATAGAGTAAAAAGGATGGGTGAAAAAAGAAGAGTGGAAGAAGGGACATGGTAGGTAGCTCAGCTCCTTTGCCAAAATGGTCATTGGCATGACTTGAGAGGTTTGAGAGCTCAGTAATATGCACACACTCCACCATTCCTTTGAATTCAGGACCAGGGGATGGGTCTAGATATCCCCTGTGGCATGGAAATCTTATTTTTCATTAAAAGGTGCTTGACTGCTCTACTTAAAGGTTCTTGAACTGAACCCTTTGTCTCAAATTACCATCCCTCACAGCTAAGTAGGCACTTCCAGCCTTGCAATTGCTCTGAAATACATAGACTCTATATTTAGGGGGGGAAACCAGCTCCCATTTGCCATCTACGCAGCACCTAGGCTGGAGCCATCTCCAAATAAAGTACTCATCTCTCTGTGCCAGAGAGAAATAGGCTGTGGCTTCATTGGCTTTGGCCATTACAAGGTAAACCCCCAGCCGGGGTGGGAGAGCTTCCCTGGCAGGTTTTGTTACCCTGACAGAGCTCTGAAGGACAGAGTTCAGGAGCAGCAGAGCAGGTGGTAAAGGGAAGGTGTCAGAGTAATCTGACAGACAAACCACGTGGAGCAGAAAGGAAAATGAATCAAAGAGGGCTGGCTTGTAGGTATTCCTGCAGAGGGGAAAGAGGCAGCTCACCCAAAGGGCAAGAAATTAGAAAAGGATTACTTTGACATGAAATCTATTGCATACAAGGGAAGGGAAGGGAAGGGAAGGGAAGGGAAGGGAAGGGAAGGGAAGGGAAGGGAAGGGAAGGGAAGGGAAGGATACACAACTATGTTCATCTGTCTCTTCACACTTTAGGGTTTTTTTGCATCAGTAACAGAAATCCTTTTTGGGAAAACCACCTTCACCACTGGTCTGCAGATCTAACACAGCAGATCCAGAACACACATTTCAGCCTTGTTAGAGAAACACTTCTGTGCTACATTTATTCCAGATTATGGAAATGGAAAGGACTGGGATAGGAAGAGCAAAATAAATAAATAGAACCTTCTTTTTCTTCTTTCATTCCCTCCTTTCCCACTACCCTATTAGTAGCTGAGTTCTTCCTTTGTTGTCCTTCTACCATGAACTGTGAGTTCCAGTTCAGCAGTAAGTCCTTCATCGCTGTTACCCTCCAGAGCTTCCTAATAAGGAAATTACCATTCACAGCTGTTGTGGCAAACAGAAAGCAAATCCTCTTATCACCTGGTTGCTGATAACATCTGCAAGCCAGCTCCAAGCATCCATTCACCTTCATAGTCTATTTTATTGCAAGAAAAAAACCAGTTTTCTGCAGCCCAAGCTTGAGAGGACATAGATATTGATAAACAGCCTCCACCCACCGAGAGCTCACTTCTGTTGTGCTGTTTTCCTGCACTACTCCCAGATCTTTGGATGAAGGCTCTCTGGGAAACATTTCACCTCAATGTGCTAAAGGGAGTGAAATACAGAAAACAGATTCAAGGCACTATTAGGGCTCCAAGGCACTGCACATTGCTCTCAGGAGCCTACTTTATAGTGCTTTGTCCACTGCAGCTCTCATTTTGCCAAGGGGCTCTATGGGATCCAGGGGAAATGGCTCTGAGAGTGAGCTGTAAGTATCTACAGGCAGTTAGGAACTCAGCAGCTAACAAAAGGGAGGAAAACTGCCTGGTTTGTTGTGCTACCACAACACCCAAAACAAGGCAACCCCCCTGGCACCGACACAAGTAGGCATTACTTTATACTGCTAGGAAAGCCAGAAAAACTGCTTAGAAAAGTGTGTGCTGGAGCAAGAGCCTGGCTAAAGTGAAAATAAAATAAAATGTGGGCTGGAAAAAGTCGAGCAAAGTAATAGAAGGGGGCTTTGACATGATTACAAATCAGCTCTGCTCCACATCTAAGGGTGAGGAAATTAACTCTAGGACACTAAAGCATGGCTACAGCCTGCACATGATAGCAGCAGCAGGTCCGTATGTGACAGCTTTTGCCGTTGGACTAATTTTGTTAAATATTTTGTTTTGGAACGTGGCACTTTCCCCAGAGGTACATTAGGGTTTCCAGATACTCATTTCACAGAAGGTTTTATAGGTTGGCACATTCTGCACCCTAAAGTTAAACACTGAAAAATATGGAAACAGAGAAAGCATTTTTTTCCCTTTTTACTATCACCATTTAAAAACACTTCCCAGTAAGTGTGCCAAATTGTGTTTGTGCGTTAAAAATCTCGTATCAACGGTAAGTGACATTCTTCTTTCTTACCAGCCTAACATGTCCCCTCAGTTTAGCTTTTAGAAGGACTAAATAACAACACATCAAGACATCAATTCCACACAAAAACTGATGCTGAGTTTTGAGGCATATGTTCCAAATTGGACTTTTAAAAATGTGACTTTCCAGAATATTTGCATCACACCACTCATCATTTTGTCACAAATGAATGGCTAGCAATACATTTCACAGAAATACAATGTAGACATTTCCATTGTACCATTTCTTATAGCTGCTTTGCTTCTGGTGACTAGCGAAAGCCCTGCTAATTAATTGCAGGTTATCTTCATTCTAATATCTCATCTGAACTATTCAAAGGACTAGAAGTGTTTGCATCTAACAAAATCTAGCGACAGAGTGAACAAGCATAAACAACATATTCAGGGAATAAACAATTTCTCTTAAAAGACCCCATTCACCATCTTTCTGATGGTGGTACCTTCAACTTCCTCTGCCCATAAGCTACTCCTGCATTTAACTATCCTTATTATATAAGACACAGGAATTGATTATCCGAAGGTCAATTTTCTCTGCCTTGGTTTTGCAGCCTGTGATTCCTGTTAAGCCAGTATCCATAAATTTGAAAATCTCACTGCTGTAACACATCTCTACATGTAAATAGCTGCACATAGGGATTAACTTCTGACTTTTTTTTTCTTTTAATCAAGTGATTAGATAAGCTCCATGGAGCTTTACTCTGTAAGGCTGGTTTCCAACACTTGAATCTTGTCTTGAATTCTCTCTAATACTATTTTCACATCTTAACATGGGTATTCCACAACTAGAAATATCTTAGACCAATTTTATCATGCCCTAATTTATGGGAAGGATCACTTTTTTATGCCTGAAATGTAGGTTTTTGCAGGTTGGACTCTAGAGACCCCAGGATGTTTGTTGCATCCTCAGCAAGTCTCCACATGCCGTGACAAAGCCTGTCCCCTTCCTTCCCTGTGTATTACTTTTGTTTATCTGCACTGAAAGGTTAAATGTCTAGGTTAAGACAGGAAATTAAGATCTAGTCAATGCAGTCAATCAGATCCAGAAATTCAGTTGATCTAATATAGATTTACTGTGGGAAAAGCTGAACTCTCTGGGCTTGAAACCAAGATATTCGAGCCATTCCTAGTAAATTGTAAATTGCCTCCATATTTGCTGCTATGTCAGTCTTCTCATCATCTATCAGTCTAGCCATAAAGCATTTTTATTTCCTAAAATATTGATAAAAATATTAAATGCACTTGCAAAATTATCTAAGGACCCATACAGGTAATAGCTAATGAATAACACCTGTTTGAGATCTGGCACTAAGACAGTTTTTAACACATTTAATACCTGACTACTTAATGAAAGAATTCCCCATCAAAATAATACTAAATCTAGTGATTTCCTAGTCCAAGGAAATTTAATTTCCATCCTATTTGTTTAACAAATCATAAAGACACTCCTAATCAGTGGGGAATTAGCAAGAGGCTGTGTTGGGTTCAGTTGCTGACTGGGGTTAAACCACAATGCTACCTGACAAATCTGGTCCTTGGCCCTTCTTTGAACTCTTTGATTTAAGTGTTTTTACTAAAGAAAAGCACTAGTTTTACAGCTGCTATCGTAATTTCAAAGATATGTGCATATATTAAAATTATTATGGCTAGTATAAATTTTCTGTAGTAACAGAAATTCATTACTTTGCTAATTATTCCAGGTATATTATGTGCACAGAATAATATCCTGTATAACAGCTAATATTCATTTGGTCTCTTGGGTCTTTCAGGATATAAACTCTTAATGCTTAAAGATTGCACTCCCTTATGCTGTGATACTCATGCAATAACTCACAGATCTAACCTTCAATTTCAAGGGATGCTTGAACACTTTTTCGTTTTCCATTGGTCCCTCAAGCTCTGCCTATCCTGCTAAGTAAAGCTATTAAGGACATTACTCTGAGGCTAAAAACTACATGATTTTACTGCTGGTCATATATCAAAATTCCCCTTCCCCTGAAACAAAGTGTCTAAATTCAAATTACCAGTGGGAATAGTTTCTGAGAAATGTGATCCCCAGCCAGTGCCCGACCCCTGTCTGTGGCTGTGCTAATTAGCACATCCCAAAAGTGTGCCAGGAGCCGTGCTGGCCATTAAACCACACAGGCACTTGGAGGTTGTGCCTGAACCTGAATCCCAATACCAGTTTGTTCCTGGCTGATCTCAGCTGCAGTTTATGCACCACTGAGACTCTAAGGGGCTGGTGTCAAAGCCAGGTAACTAAAAAAAATACCTGTGGGCAAGGAACAATGTCTCAACGATCAGGGAATTCCTTATCCTCACAGCTGTCTCATGGAAATCATCAGTACCAATGTCAAGATGTTCCACTCTTTGGACAAGCAGGTTGACCATCCTGAGGGATCCCAGGGTGCATCTTTTCCTCTCCAGGGCTCATAAGGGTAGGGAGGGATATGGAGATGTTAAAGGAGTTTTCCTTGAAGTTTTCTTCAACTCCTTAAGCCTCAGAGGTCACATTTTGCAGATCTGGATAGAATCTGATTGCATCCTCCTCTGTTACCACCCTTTCTGCGCTTGCTGTGTCACCAGACTGATGTTCACTGTTTCTTCTGCAATGCTTCTAAAATGGAGCCATTGATTATCTCTATAACACAAAACATTTCTTGAAAATAATCAGTTAACTAACATGAAGAATGATTTGATCAGAGCAACCTGGTCTTTGTTCTCTCTCAGACTGTTGACTCCCTCTTTAATTACTTCATGGAATTTGCTGTGACACAAAACCGTGTAGAGATGGCAAATAGCATCAAGTTATTTCCCTTGATGCCTCTGTGGATCAATGGGATTTTTGCCTGGTCATTTTAGACATCCAGCTTTAAACCTCCAGGGAATGGCAGACACACCAGGGAGTGCCAGAAATTCACAATTAAAGAACTATATCTGAAAAGTCTTGGATGAGTAACAGCAAGGATGTGGAAAGACAGTTATGTGATTTAAAGAGCCTGGGACATTTGAATGAGAAAATTTAGAGTTTGATTAGATTCTTCATGTGCTTGAAGTTTTGATGGACTCATACAACTTTCATTCTCTAGCAATTTATACAGACACAGATTTGGAAAAGAGTTTTGCTGAGCTCTAGTTCCAGAGCAATTTATGCCACTTTCTCTCTGGAAAAATAGATGGTAATGAAATGAATTTAGGGTTCTTTATTCAAAGGCCATTTAGTTCCTTGATTAGATTGTTTTAGTAATATAAATTGCCTGCTGCTGGAAAAAAAAAATAACCTAAAATTTCCAAGCAGTTTCACCACGAGAACCAAGCCTGAGAAAAAGTCATTTAAAAAAATCTGGCAAAACAGAAACAGAAAAAATAAATGTGCCTCTACAGCTCAGCCTGATAATAACCTCCTCTGTAAAATTACATGAACTCCTGCTCTGTAAAATTGTATGAACCCTCTGTTCCAGAACAATAGTATAAATGAGTCAATTGTAGATCTAAAAATTGTTTGCCAGCTGCTGTCTGTTCTGTCACCAACACCTGTTTTGGCTCATGCCCTCATTAATTAAAATGTGATGAGCAAGCAGACAAGTTCAAAACAAAATGCTGACAATGTCTGTACAGCTGACATGAAATCCATATCTGTAGTCCTCATCCAAAACCAGGAAGAAATATGGCTCTAATGCAATGGGCAGGGGGGTCATGTTTTGGGGTTTTGGGGTTTTTTCTTCCTTCCAAACTGCTACAATAATGAATCTGTTCATTAAGGCTACATTTGATTGTGGTAAATTGAGGGGAGAAATCATAGGCTTTCCAGACCAGAAAAGCATCTTTTAAAAAATTATACCTATTAAATATTGCTAGTTAACCATTCCAAACATTATTTGGCTGTTTAAAAATGCTAAAGCCATTACCAGTTTTCATTGTTGTCTATTCTTTCATTTCAGGACTATCATAACTGGATAGTAACCCATTTTAAAAACTTGTACTTCTGAGGACTTTTCTGTGCTGCAGCAGAAGCCTTCAGACCGCCCTGACATACAGTCCCATCTGTTTTTCAGAGTTGATTTAGCTGGTTGGAAGAATCTCAAAACTGTGAATGTCACCCTGCTCAGGCTGAAACTTCTCAGAGCGTGTAGCACAGCTCTCTACTCTGTTTTATTCATGATGGACACCACTTTTTCCCTAGATATGCGCAACCAACCAAGATAAATTTCCAGGTTTCAGGACTGCCTGGATGCTTAAAAAAAGCCCAAGGTATTGAACATTGATAGAAATATAAGTAATCTGGCCACTTGTGCCTGCATCCTGTAAGTATTCCACAGAATTGCCTCTCTTTAGTGCACTCACCCACAGAGTGGAAGGCCTTGTACCCATGGAGAATTGTGTACCAAATTCTGGGGCACAGACTGAAAAACTGGGTTATGTATTGATAAATTTGATGCAATTTAATGTTGAAACAGGAGAACGAATCTCATGGAATCAGAAAATGACCAGGCTGAAGTGAGTCTTGTCCTAGCTTGGGAGTTAAGGAACTCTTGCCTGCAGAATGCCAGCAGTCCTACCTTTTTTGTGCGTTATATATTCAATATAGATATTCAAGAGATACTCCAGAACCATCAGGACACAGTCCTGTGCCATGTGCTCTGGGATGGCCCTGCTGCAGCAGGAAGGTGGGGCCAGATGAGCCACTGTGGTCCCTTCCAGTTAATTCTGTGACTCTGTGATTAAAACATCACCTGAAAAACCCATTCCTGCAAAGTGCACCCCAAATCCCCGTTTTGCCCACTCACCAGTCAGTGTCCTACCAGAGAATTAACACCTCCTTTTTGCTGTTCTTCTGGCCTTGGTCCTGGCTTAACTTCACAGGGCTTTAACTTCAAAAGAAGAAGAAGAAAAATGAAAGAAGAAGAGAAATATTGAGGCAGGATATCCTGAGATATTGGAGAATACATATGACAACCACCTCAGACCCCAACATTAACCTTTGTCATGAAAAGTATGACAGAGCTGAAAGAAGGCCCTAGAAGATGCCAGCTATGTTAATGTTTAATTTCTCCTTCCTGCGATGTTACAAAAAACATCTAAAAAACAGTTTTGTAATAAGCAAGGAGAATAATTAAAATTATTGCATAAACAGAGATATTTTCTCCAAAAGTGTTTCTCCTTGTCTTGTTCTTTTTTAATGTAAAGCTTCTGAATATTAATTTGACTATGTATCATGAAACAGAATTAAATAACTCTAGACTATATCTGCTGTTTAAGAAGTTCTGTTTATGAAATTAAAATTATTTAGATATTTTACTTTGGGTTTTTTTCCCCTAGGTTATTGTAAGTGTTGTGTTTTCCAGACTGTTGGAAGGAAATAAGCCATGTCCATTAAAATGAGAGAAAGGGAAAGCAACATATTGACCTTTTCTAGCATACAACATAGACATTTTTATTATTCTGTGTATTTTTTTCCTGACCCACATTCTGGACTCATCTAGCCCTAATGTACATATCAAGCGGGGATGACTGTACAGAGTATATCTCATCCATATCCTGGGGTTCCTTATGCCAAATATTACTGGTGGGAGGCACAGTCCTTGCTTGGGAGACAACTCATATTATTCAGAAATGTTCTGAAAAATTAATTTGAAGTTAATTTCCCCAGTGAATCTCCATGTTGACTGGCAGTTAACTGTTCATCACAGCAGGATATATGCAAAGGAAAACAATTCCTGGCATGGATTCTCTCCCAAAGAGACATTTATTCCTTCACGTTCTTTAACAGTGGCTTTACAGTCCCTTCCTCCTTGAAATTTGCAGCCTTCATGTATTTGCAGTTTTTACTCTTTTTCACTGTTTTTACTCACGTGGGTTGTGCACAAATGAAAACAAGTGAAATTCCCATTTCCTAATGGTCTGTAACCCTTTTGATAGAAGTCACTACCAAGAATATGTATTAATTTTCTTTATTTGAATTTCTTACAATTCACCAATCTTTACATCAGTGTCTTCAGAGTCATAACAATTGTTCTGTATTTTTAGACTCCTCTCCAAAGAGGAGGCATGGAATTTTTTTAATGGCAGATGAAAACATAGCAGTATTATTAGTTTTCAAATATACTTCTAAAATTGTATTTGTGACCCACAATGCAGAGGAAAGGTCTATTAGAGCAAAGAGATTAATTAAAAAACACGAGAAAGATTGAAACTGCTATCTGCATATACTCAATGCTAACACCACTGCCAGACTTCATTTAATAAACAGAATTCTCATGTAAAATTAGACAGAAAAGACAATGAAATTAAGCATATGCCTAAAGTAGCTTGATTCCATTAAAATCCTATTAGGAAATAATTACGTCTCCGCACTTACTGCTTTTGATGTGTAACAATATTGGAACAGGTGATATTGGAACTGAAAAGTTTTTTGGAAGGAGTTTTGATCCAGGAGCAGTTATGGCACAGCCCTCCAATTAACTGCATGTTTGGAGGGTGTTGAAGGCGTGCACGTTGAGAGATTTGAGCCTCAAAGCAACTCATGTTCCTTGCAGCAGGCAAAAGGTAATCAGGTGGGGCCAGAGGTACCTAAGCAATTAAAACTTAATTTTATGCATTTAATTTTGAGTATTCCACCTAATTGAAATTATGTTTCCAAAAAAGCCCTCACTGAGTTGTGACACGAGAAGCAGAGGTTGTTGGGCACAATGGATCCTCCCTTGCAAATCCAAAGGTGAGGCAACCCTGAGCTTAATCTGAACATGGGACACCATCCACATGGTGCAGGAGCCTGAGGACCCCAACACTGCCTGACCCAGCACCATTTCATCCCATGGAAATTCAGTGGTTTCTGATCCATCTTCCAATGCCCACCACAGACAGGTCTGACTGTTCCTGGCCAGAACAGCCCATGGGATGGCTGGGCAGCATTCCTGGGAGCCTGGTGTAGGTGGCTGCCTGAAGTGGATTCATCAGAAGCCCATCTGCCTCAGTTTCACACACCCCAGCACAGCTGGTCTTGTTCAGGAGTGCACACTGCTTATGGGGCAGATGTTGCAGTGTTGTGAGGGTCCCCAGGACAAGGTGAGACATGAGACTTGACTCCAAGTTCTCAGAAGGCTGATTTAGATTAGATTAGATACTAAAACTGTACTAAAGAAAGAGAAAGGAGACATCAGAAGGCTAGACAAGAATAATAATAAAAACCTGTGACTGACCAGAGAGTCCAACACAGCTGGACTGGGATTGGTCATTAAGTTAAAACAATTCACATGGAAGCAATCAAAGATGCACCTGTTGGTAAGCAACCTCCAAACCACATTCTAAGCAATCAGATAATTATTGTTTACATTTCTTTTCTGAGGCTTTTTGGTTTCTCAGGTGAAAAATCCTGGCAAAGGGATTTTTCAGAAAATATCATGGTGACAGGGAGACACTAGTGCCATGGCAGGTTCTGCCCCAGTTCGTCTGGCTGACTTTAGGGTGCCTCAAGGGAGAACACTGCAGCCAAAACTACCAGCAGTGTTTTGGGGCAGAGAGGTAACAATTCAATATATTCTCATTCACTTCTCTACAAATTCAGGGTAACTTTACAGAAGCCATTTAGCATACATTAGCATAAAACGAGAATTGTGAGAGAGAGGGATAATGAGGCTCATTAACTTTATATCTGCTTTAATGTGGAAGAATTGCAAGGGTGTGTACTGAGAGTGGTTGGGACTGAGCTGACATTCTCCACAGTGTTCAATTTTGGATCCATGACTAAAGCAGTGCTGACTACAGCCATGAGTTTGCATGGCCAAACACACCCCCTCCTCCTCCCCTCGCTTTTAAACTGCCTTTATCTCAACCCACAAGATTTTTTGTTTTTTTTTTTTTCTTCCAGCTGGGAGGGGAACTGAGTCAGTGTGTGGCTGTGTGAGTGGGTACCTGCTGGCCAAGGTAAACCCGAGCTCTTTCAGAGATGGTGATAATTGCTGCAGGCTCACCAGAAGAAAAAAGTGTTTCAAAGAGAGATTTAGATCAGACAGTAGGAAGCAATTCTTCCCTGTCAGGGTGGTGAGGCTCTGGCACAGGTTTCCCAGAGAAGCTGTGGATGCCCCATCCCGGAAAATGTTCAATTAATGAAGCTCTGAAGCAACCTGTTCTACTGCCAGGTGTCCCTGCTCATGGCAGAGGATAGAAACTGAAGAATCTTGAATTTTCCCTACAACACAGACCATCCTGTGATTCTGTGATAAGATCAAACCATGTAATGCTCTACATTTTTCAAAATTAGGCCACTGAAAAATTCAGATATGGATTTAGGACTGCACCCCTATTCATCACTTGTGACTCTAATGTTTCTAAACATGTTTCTGCTGGATCATTTTTAGCATTAACTTTTCCTTGAACCTTAGCTAAGTTAGCTTTCCCTATATAGCTTTGAATAAATGAATAAAAGAAAACCAAGATCAGAGGGTGGTGAGGAGGGGGTGTCTGTGATCCCAAAATAGCATTATGTTTTATTTTGTGCTTTTCCCCTCCTTGCAGCAAAAAACAGGAGGAGAATGGGCTGTGACATCACTGGGTATCTCCAGCTCTGTGTGGCCATATTCTGGCCCCATGAGAGTGTGACTTTCAGAGTGACCTAATGGCGGAGTGGCAAAAGTGACCAAGGCAAAGTCAAGGCCAAGGGGTGAAATTTGCAGTTGTTTATTGTGCTGAAAATAAACAACTAAGCAGTGTGCCTAATCTAGGACCTGGCCAGCCATGCAGTCAGATGCACCTCCAGTGGGAAGGGCAGGTAGATTTGGAGGGAGGAGGTGATCACCATAGAGACAGGCCAGAGCACCTCATTTCCTAAATTAAATGCTCCTCATTTCCTAAATTAAGTGCAACTCATCCCATTAAGTGCTTTAATCTAGGAGGATGTACCCAAATTTTTTTGTTCATCTTTAAAGTGCCAGAACTTTGCTGGTGGGTGGATTTGAGACCTTTAGGTCACAATAAAAGAGAGGCCGCCCCAAAGAAAGTTTGGATGTAGTCACATTGTTCTGGAGACAAGCCAGATGTGCGTCTGACTAATATTGATGTAGCTAGAGATGACGGGAGATAGGAGCAAGGTGTTTTGTCAGCTCCCACATTTCTCCCAGATTTTACTGTTTCTATTTGAACAAGGATTTGGTACCTTTGTCTCAACCTACATCTATAAAAAAATCTTTAGATCTTCTCAGTGTTTAAAGCACTTGTTTCTAGTTAATTTATTATAAAAATCTGGAAATTTGTACTGAAGTGAGTTTTATATCTTCCCCTTTTAAAACATTTTTTTCTGTGATGATTCTGCAGCATTTTTCAGCTGGGGGAACCTGCAGGGGGAACCTGAGCAGCGCCAGCTATTCATCTGGATTTCAGGTGAATAGGTTTAATCACTTGCTGACCTGCTCCCATTTTTCTTTCTTGCATTTTATTCAAGCTGTTTAAAAGAGGCATGGCAAGATTGCACCTTCTGCTTCCTTCAAATTACTTGGAAAGTTCTATGCCTTGCCAATACTGGCAATGTTGATTTTAGAACAACCTCTACAAATTGCCTTGCTGCAATTTTATACCTATGGGAGTATACACAGATTCTAAAGCAAAGTAAATAGATAAAATCCCTAAAACTCAACCATATAAAATATTAATATTGAGTTAGCAGATATTTTTCCCAAGAAAATAATTCAGATTTTGCTGACTGGTGCTTTCACTGTGTTAAACCTCAGAAAAACTTTGTGGGGTTTTGTTGTTTCCAGCAAGGACAATTGAAAAGAGTGCTCTGGAATTATAAGTAGAACTTAATTTGGAATCTTCCTCTGGCTGGTTGAAACACTAAACTTTTTCTGGCTCAGAGCAACTTCTGTTTAAAGCGGTTAATGCCATCCTGGGTGATCCCAGGGTGTTCCTTGCCATTCCAGAGCTCCTGCTACTTCAATTCCGGTGAGCTGTCTTGTCCTGACCATTGAAGTTAATCACCCAAACAACCTGACACGGATTTTGTCAGTCACAAAACCTGAGACTGGAAGGTTTTAAAGGATGGAGAGAAAGATGCAGGAAAAGGAGGAGGGAGAAGTTGTGTAGGAGTCACTCCCAAATGTCACTCCCATTTCAGTGACAAGCCCTTTAGTGACACTAAGTTATGTTAGTGAAGCGTAATCATAAATCTCATTTGAAAATGTGCACTTTTTTGTACATGGGATGGCTTTTTCCCCATCTTGTACTATTCTAGCTGGACTGCCCATATCTGAGACAGTAGATGTGAAAGAGAGTAGTAGAGAAGGGGTCAGGGTCAAAATACACATTTACACCAGGTACCAGTATAGATTTAGGAATTTAGGACTAGATGCCTCAAGCCCTGCTCTTTCTAGTCCAAGACATCCATATCAAATTAATGTAACAGACAAATGTCTTGCTAAAAGTCCATTAGATCTGCTCCTCTAGATCTTTGAAAATCTCTTCCAGGACCTTTCTTTTGATAGTCCATCCCCTTGCTAAATAGCAACTTCAAATTCTTTATTATTTATGTCCTATTTTGTTCTCCTTGCACAACCATTCTTTTCCTCCAACACTTCTTATTCCTTTTTGTTGCTCACATGATTGTTATTACGCTTGACATTTTCAAAGGCCTGGGTCAAGAGTAAGATCTTCTGCCTTATGGACAGACCAAAAGTTAGATATCTTTCCATAAACAATGTTCTAACTTTTCCTATTTTTTCTCCACTTCTATTTCATGCTCTACATGTTTGGACTATCAGGGCTGTAGGGAAGGATTTGCTCATACCCAAATACCTGCATGTGTTATCTTCAACAACCAGGACCTCTCACAGGGGAGTGAATTGGAAGTTAATAGAGATGACAAGGAGTAAAGGCAATGAGGAATAGCCATCCTACTTGCCCATCACCCCAGAGGAAATGAGTTTGCATTCTTCAGAGTGCTGGCTATCGAATGGCACTTCATCTTGGTTGATTTTTACATCGTGCTAGAGAGAAGCAGTGCAAATCCCTTCATTACTGACCTGGCTGATAACAGACACTGACAGGAGACAGAGATGAGATCAATGTGGGTCTGTGCTCACAGCCTGAAAAATCCTGAAAATCTGCTAACATTGCCAGTCTTCTAGAATCATGAATCATTTTCCCAGGCACCATTCTCCTGTGTTGGACAATTATGTGAACAACTTCCAAGATCGTGGGGAAAAATCTACCCTGCTTTCTTGGTGGAAATACTACAATAAACAAAATATGTTTTAAAGGCCTGAACCTGAACAAGAATGGATTAAAACAAAAAATGTGCTCAGTGCAGATGTGTAAAGTACCTTCTGATGTGGTTGGTGCAGCAACACAAAACAGAGTAAGTGGCTGCCCTCCACTTTTAGAAATAATCCTGTGGTTTATTTTATCACAGGATTACTATCCTGTGGAATTTGGTTCTAATAGTTCCTATCAAAATTCACTCAGCGTCCTTTTTATAAATCTCAAGCAATAAGAGAATAAAAAATAGGTCTGTGGTGTTTCAAGCATTCACCTTTTGACATCTCTTCTACAACATCTCTCTCATTTGTAGCCTCCTCTGAAACTCTGCGTTTGGAAAGTAAACACAAATTCTCAACCAAACTTTGTATTCCTCTGTGCCTTTGCAAGGATGATCATGATACTCACCCTCAGGTGGTCTTTGCCATAATACTGAGTTTTTGGGCTAAATGCACTGCATGGATGTGCAGATGGATGTAGATGCAAAGCACATTCCAGATTATACTAGGCCCAAACTTAGGAGAATAAAATACTACGTATTACAAACTGAAATACATTAAATTTAGGACAGAAAGAAATTTATGTCTACATAGAGAACAATCTAATGATGATGTGATGTGGCAGAAAAAAGATATTTCCAGCTTAGTTAAGACTGTGAGGAAAAAGCAAGCAGAGTATTAGCAGGAACTTCGTTCTCCATCACAGTTCCCAAATGAATTCCAAGGTCTCATTTTCTTCTGCAGGTCATATATCTTTAAATCCAGTGACACCTTTTTCTTTTCATATTACCATCTAAAACTCAAGTCACAAGAACTTTTCAGAGACTCAGAGTTCTGAAATTTTGTATTTCTGGAATCTATAAACTGTGATGCAAGTTTTATACCAAAACTGATGTATCATTTATCAGGTGTATACAAGCTGTGGCAACAGTCACTATATAAGGAGATTAGTCCCTAACCAGATAGGGAAACATAGTGATCTTCCAGGAGAATGGTTTGTCTGAATTTATTCAAATATGCATGACATTATACAGTAGTTTTTTCCTCAAGTATCCATCAAGTATCTGACTTTTCTCAGATTATGATTGATCTATTAAATTCATACTTAAGTAAATTGAATTCGGACTTTCCAATGCAGAAAAACATAGAAAAACATCTGCAGTTTAGCTGCTTGGGCATTGTGTTTGCTTTCTGGACACTGAATTGCTGGGAACATGATAATAATGAACAGCACTTTTGTAATCATCAGGGTAGTTAAACAAGAAGCCAGACCCTTTCAGAAGAGTGTGTACTGATTTGTTTTAGATCAGCTGGAGCAGCTGCAGCAAAAGAGAAAAGGATGAAAAAGCAAGATTGAAATGGAACAATTAACCTCCCTGCAGGAAAAAGGGCACAAAAACTACCTAAGCTGACTGCAGATAGCTGTAATTAAGGGATTGTAACTCTCTTTGAACTAGCTAATACCACAAAGACGAAAACTAATCCGTTTAGTCTACCACCCCACCTCCCACTGGTCAAAGATAAAGGTTTATGCCTTCTGATAATCAGGAGATTAAGTTAAATGACCATAATGAACCTCCTCATTTTCGGCTCTATGGAAAGACTTTCCCCACACTGAGGTGGTGGTCCAAAGTAGGTCTTTGGACAGCCATCCAAACTTAGGCATCAGCTGTGATTTGAGGTCCCTGAGGGTTTCTGTGGCACCTACAGCAGAGTGGGAAATGCAGGACCTCTGAGGAATGTCTGGTTTTCTGCAGTGGCAGATGGAGCCTTGGTAAGGTTTCTCATTGCTGATTGAAATCTCATTTGCTGCAAAGGCCACCATGTGAGGTAAAAAGCCCAAGCAGAACACAGTGATTAAACCAAATGCCACACAAGGAACAGGATGGGAAAATTAATTTTTATGATCTCTGCCTCCTGAATAAAGCCCTGAACTGGAATTTCACAGTATTGCCCTAATTAAAGGAGGCAACAACTGAACTCAGGTGTTGATGTGGATGGGTGGTGTTGGTCACAAGTCATGCTGAAACAAATGGCCTGTGAACTTCAGCAGGTGCCAGAGGAGCAGAATGAAGGGAACTTCCTCTGCCTCGAGAATCACAGCTAGAGCTGGACCTCAGCCTCACCCAGCTTCATTTCCTCTCATTTACAGGCATTCAGATCCAAGGCTTTCTGTGTTCCTGCCTGCAAACTCTCCATCACAAGCACCATTGTAAGTACAATTATTTATAGCTCTGAGGAACTGCATGACTTTAGCCATTCTAAGGAAAAAAAGCCCTGAAAATACTTTTTGAAGCCACACAGATATTTTTCAGCAATTTTTTCCTTCCAAATATAGTTCTTCATCAGCAGCAAAGGATGAGCTTTTTTGCTGAAACAAGTGAAGATTTAATGATATGCTTTGAGAGTATTTGAACTCCTTTTTCCAAATTACTTCTTTTTAACTTTTTAAGATGCCATATTCCATAACAAGTAGTTGTTAAAGCCTAAAATCAAGAGGAACATTTCAGAATTGTAGAGGCAACTGGGGAGGTTCAGTTGGTTTAGGTTTTGTCCTTTCCTTTGGAATAGACATTTTGCTTCATAAATAACAAAATTTCTTGGGAAGGAGACCATCCAATTCCCCCATGGCCTCACTGGTTTTGTTAATCAGCCTTAGAAACAGATAAATGAAAGCATAAAAATGAAAATATAAGCAGCATGCCTGCAATTGCAGTGTGTGCCAAGGAGTAAATCATTCCTTGACACCTCAGTGAAATGTTGGATTTCACTTCAGTGACTCAGTCCTGCCTTTCCACACTTGTTATCCCAGAAGGAAACTCCAGCATGGTCCTTTCCATTCATCATCTCTTTTTCTATATATTCCTTTGTGAGCACACCCAGAAGATCACAGACAGCAAAATGTTATGTACCTGTGCAAAATCATAAGAAACATAAGAGGGTCGCAGTTCTGTAGGTCAGCATAGTTGGGGCAGGTGTTTGCAGAAATTACTGCTAAGTGCTGTGTTTTCCATTTTTCCTGCTTTCTGCACAGATGTAAAGAACACCCAAAGTAAAAGACTATGGATAATCACACCCAGCTCTGGTGTAAGGCAGTGCCACTGCTTCCATCATGAGATGGGTGCACGACAGATATTCTCTGCTTGAATCAAAGTGTCCTAATAGTACATCCAGGAAAACACAAAAAAAGGGAGAGGGGAGATTAAGACCATTGCAGGTAAAGTGTCAAGAAAGATTTGCTGCCTGCAGCTGGTCACATTTAGCTAAAGTGGGAATTTTCAGCCCTCCTAGGTAGGCTGTCTTTCAGAGCCATTTCTTTCTTCATGTACCTCATTCCTTCCAGTATAATAAGTCACTACTCTTGGGGATGTTATCATCTGTGTTTGCAAATGAATAACTGCTCATGTCACTCTCAGAAGCTGCTGTAACTCTCCTTTAGTAATCCAAGATTCTTTTCTGCAAAATGGAAACTTGTTGCACACCCCCCATCTGTCTACTTTTGTCCACTCACCAGACATGTACCATGCCCGATTCATAGTCCAAGACAAGGACTCTGGTTCTCATGAGTCTTTTCAATGCCTGTAGTTTTCGTTTGTATGAGAAATGTCTGCTCTGAAAGACAAGACACTTTGCTCAGATATGTCTTGTCTATTGCTTAAGGATACTGTGTTATTCATCATATTTATGGCTGGGATAATAGGAAAACTCAGAAATTTTCAACTAGCATCAACTAGCTATGTTTTTTCTAAATATTTCTGAATAGGCATATTTCATTTCTAAACAAAATCTGCATGGGTCAGATCTTATCATTAGTGTAGCTACTGTAAAGTAACAGTTCAGTTGATTTGTGTTATCTGAGAATCAACTCCTCATTCATGGGCTTTTAAGTTCCATGAATCACAAATATATGAGGTGCAAGACTTAGATGAGGTTAAGTATCTACCTTGCAATAATCTACTTTATAGCCCTATTGTCCAGTTCTTGGCTTACTGAATATCTGACATGAAAGCAATGAGAGCTGGACAGATTTCAGCACTTTTCAGAATCAACCCCTAATTCAAGGTTGCCTCGGTTTCTCCCTATCTGGATGAGAGAAGTTTCCCTTTGCCTTTTAATAACTTCTTCTGATAAACCTCCTTCTCTTTTCCCCTCTCTTCCTACAAAGTCCTTTTCTCCAGCCTCCATTATTTAAGATTCATGTATTTTATCCAGTACCAAAATTCCACTGCCCATAAAGATTTACAATAGCTCTCATTCCCAATTTTCATGATGAGCTACATTCAGTCTTGCACAAGACCCCATTCTCCAAAACATTATATAAATACACCATTAGAATCACTCCCTTCATCAAGAAATTTTCTAATCTAAGCATGAAGAGGAAGGTGAAGGTGACATTTCACTGACATGTTAGCATACCATCCTCTACACTCAAGTGCCTCCTGTATCTCCTCGACTTTCCTCTTGCTTTCAGTGTTTGGAAGAGAACAGATGTGCCTGGGCTGCAGGAGGCCAAGGCAGGAGCATTCTTTCTACTCAGGAATTGTAATAGTGTTTGGCTCTTCAGGGCTGTTTATAGCAGCCAGGACAGCAGGTGTGTTGGATGGTTCAAAACACCTTCTGCCACTTTTGCAGGCTGTGCTCAACCATAACATCAGTGAGCCTGCAGATGAACTGCTGAAGTTACTCCTGCGCTTGTCTTTTATACTACCTGTGCCAAGGAACATAAAGGGGAAAATTCAAATATAAGGGGGACAGAATAGAAATGGAGTGAACCCCTATTCTCACTATATGTAGGATTTTGTGTTTCAGAAAATTGCCATTTCTACTTCCAACCTCATGCAAAAATCCAGGGCAATGCTTGTTGTTGAAAAGCCAGCTGGGAAGGACCATTTCACAGCTGCTGAGGAGGTTTCCTCAGCCATCCTCAGCAGGAAGGACGTGACCAGGCCCCAGAAAGCTGTGAGATCACAGCTTACATGGGCACACATTCCCATTAAAGCAGCCTGAGACAGGCAATGGGATGGTGCTGTAACATCAAGGGCGCCCAGTGAGCTCGGTCCGGAGGTGTCAGGTTTTCTGCTATCACAGAAGTACCTGAATGATTAAATGTTAGCTTGATTCTTGTGTCTCTGCTACATAATTACAGAACAATTTCCTGATGCTAGCCTTAAAAGTTACATCTCATCTACTTTAATTATTTGACTTGCTGTGCTAGTGCAGTGAGAAGGACAGCACTGTAAAACAGAGGAATTGTCCAAGGAAACTCAAGCTGTGGGGTGGAGTGGAGTTTGAAGGAACCAGAGGTGAATTCTACCCCACAGAGACTGTTTGGACACATAAAGACATCCATGGATCTTTGGTAGGAATAAGACATCTTGTCTTATTCCTACCAAATTATCCGTGCCTTGTCTCGTTAATTCACCATCCAGCCTTCTTTCTGTTGTGGGGGTACCAGTTATCAATTTCTCTGGTCTGGATTGAAGGCACTTGAGACAGTAATTCATGTTTGGACTCAAGTGTTTATTATTTCTTATCAGTAGAACAGTCTCACTTCTGTGAGTTGGGCAGCTTTTCATTAGAAGGCACAAAATGGCCAACAATCTCTTGTTACATGGTTTTTAAGACTAAGCTATCCAATTAAGAACTGACACTTAGATTATTTTCCCTTTTAACCCAATAACTGATCCCAAAAAGCCTGCAATGCGGACTTTTCTGCCCAACTACAAAATGCCACCCAAACCCATGAAGAAGAAGGAAGAAGAAGCATGAAGAAGAAACTCAGGATGAACACCCTGTGCCCCCCATCTTGCTTCCAACCACAATGTACTAAAAATCCCAAAACCTAAATTTCTCACCAAATTATATACCTACACTACTCTCTATAATCTATTTCACACTTTTGTGGATTCTAGTCTATCTTGAAGTCTAGGAAACTTTCTCCATGAATGAGGGCCAAGGTCAGTGCTCCCCTGGGGGTCAGGGCACCCCAGAGCAAAAAGAGAAATATTCCTGGTGCCTGTTCTCACAGCAGGTTTCCACACTCTGTGAGAAGACATATTTTGGGGAAATAGATGTGTTGCACATATTCATGAGTAATCCTGCGTATGTCTCTGTGTGAGCATTCATTTACAGGATGAACATTGGATAGCAATCAGGAAAAAAATACCCAGAAATAACTTGCATTGAGAATAATTCCCTTCATTCAGCTGAAATGCAAACCCAAGTAAGAGTTTTCAATAAGAAGACTGAAAGTTTAATATTGCAGTATGTAAAAAGTTTCATCATTTTTAAATAGGTGGTGCTATTCAGTTCTAATTAATTCTGCATTTCATTTCCTACAAAGAAAGAAAGTAAACCATTGAACTCATTTTATCTTTTTCTAAATACTATTTACTCAATTTGATTAATCATTATTATTCAACAGAGGTACTTTAAAGAAACTCAGATTAAACTCCATTATGCAAAGCATTGTATATTCATACAGTAAGAGACAGTGCTTGCCTCAAAGAGGTTACAGA
This sequence comes from Melozone crissalis, assembly GCF_028551555.1. NCBI lineage: Eukaryota > Metazoa > Chordata > Aves > Passeriformes > Passerellidae > Melozone > Melozone crissalis. The sequence goes on from NW_026535805.1 coordinate 53,050,935, forward strand.
ATAAATAGATAACAGGCTTGTTGAAGTTCTCATTTTATGGGCAAAACTTATGCAGGAAAACCACACTGAATGCCCAAGGACAGAGAAGATTTCTAGAGCAGAACTGACTTCAAACCTTATGACTTTTATGATATGTCCACTGGGTTTAAGTGATTAAGAACCAAAAGGTCTCTCATAAAAATACCAGGCATGGACAATATCTGAAGATAGCACTAAGCAGCACTTGCAGAAATACCCTTCAAGCCAGAAATATCAGTAGGATTCCCTTCTCATTGCATCTGGGCTTCCTAAGTTGTCTATAAACTACACCACATGCACCTGCACTAACCAGATTTTTGGGATACAGTCCAAACAAGGCTGGATCTCTCATTATCTGTAGATAAGTTTAAGTTCCATAGAAAATAGTTGCCTGATTTTATCCTATGTAACGCTGTGCCATCTGAAAGCTTGTCCCTGGGGCTTCTGACTAAATGTGTCAATAGAACACAAATATTTACATCATTTTTTCCCTGCTGGCAAAGAACTTCAAAACAAGAAACATCATATACTTTTTCCCTTAGCAACTTTAGTCTACTTAGGCTTGTGAGTTGTAGGTCATTAGAGCGCAGTATTTTTCCCCCGGGGCCTACAGCACAGGAAGAACTGTTTATTCCTTATTTTTCCCTGCTGCAAAGCATCTTATAAATTTAAACATTGTTAAAAGTAAGTTTTTGATAACAATTGAGTCCTTCAACCTGCTGGCTACATTTCGAGTCTTTATCAGCCTTGCGATGTTCTTTCCTGATGCTGTGGAGAACCACCCAGTTAAGAAACAAGCACAGTAAAACTTTCTCCTAATTTCACAGAAGTAACATACCTTAAAAGCCATTTCAGTAGTGCCAGAGATCAGTAATCACCAAGCACTTCACAAAAAGTGTACTTAAACATAGGCCAGATAACAAAATACTTTTAACTTCCATAATTTGCTGTGAAATTGCTGCTTAGGACACTTCCCAGTAATGGAAGATGATGTTCCTTCTTCCCCAATATATGCAAGCTTTCCCTTTTTTATAGGACATACTACTTTATTTGTGACAAATAAATAAGTACTGTGGCATTTTCTGTTGTGTTTGCTGCATGTTCACTGATGCATCCTCACTGCCTCTGCCACCTCCAACACTCACAGCAGGGTGAGCAGAAAGGAAAGCACAGTGACTGGTCTGGTGTCACAAAACAGCACAGCACTCTGATTAGCTAACAAGGCTTTCATTTAATTAAAGCTTTGGGCTGGAAAGGGACTGTAAAGATAATCTAATCTCTACATCAAGTTGCTTAAAGTCTCATCAAGCATCACTTTTAATGTTTGCAGGGGTGGGGCAGCTACAGCTTCTCTGGGCAGCCTCTCCCAGTGTCTCACTATAGTATAAGTGGCCTTTGAGTCCTAGAAAAATATCTGCATTGTATTTGCATATCTGTATTCTATTTGAATATCTGTATATAGGCCTTGCCCCTGTAAGTCTTGGTTTTTCTTGATGGGCTGCAGCTGTGATGTCCTTCATTGGGCTGCAGCTGTGGCTAGTGAAGATAACTGGGATAAAAGGGGGTGGGTTGGCCAGTCAGGGGAAGTCTTGACGGAGCCCTGACTAAGAAATAACAACATGCAGAAGAAGGAGTCTGGGCTGTGAAGATCTGCAGCCATAAGAAAGCAGCGAGGAGGTATGGGACTTTAGAAATATGATAACAAAAGTATGGGACTCTAGAAATATAATAACAACATCTCACCACCATCATCATTAAAAATTCTTTCCTGTGTCCAGTCTAAACCTCCCTTCTTTCAGTTTAAAACCATTTCCCCATGTGTTAGCACTGATTATTCAATTTTCATGGTTGTGACTGTACAAGTCAGGAAAAGATTAAGTAAATGCTAATATTCAAAGGAAATGGTAAAATTACAATAAATATAGATATAATACCAATACAAGGAAAAAATATGAAGCTGTATCTCAGGAAGTCACCTCAGAAGATTTTAATCAGCCTGGCCTGTTTTGGCTAGTACTGTGGAGGGTGCATGCAAAACAGGGGAAATGTTCTTTCTTTTATTGCTGAGGAACAAGACAAGATGAGGGGAATGTACAAAAGTTACAAGAGTAATGAAGTTCTCTCTTGGTCAAATAATTCCTTCCTCATCAATGCAGTGCTCCTCACTTCCCATGGTGTTTTATTCAGTCCTCATGCACTGTGTTTGACAGAGCATTTACCATTTCCCTTACACACCTAATCTGCAGTCAAAGCATCCTTACCAGGCAGGAATTGTTCACCATACCTAAACAACACTGGAGAGGGATATAAAATGCCCTTGGTTCCCACCTGACCTGGGAAGGCAGAAACTGTTATTCTGCACTGAGATAAGGCACATCTAATCCCAAAGCCACCCCTGCCAAGGGCATTCACAGGGGCTGAGAAGGACCTGAGTGCCCAGCACCAGAGGGAAATTAACTGCTTCTCATCTGGTGTTTATTATTTATTTCCAATGCTGTAGCAAGAGGTTCGACATCACCTACTAGGTGTCCAGAGCAATGTAAGAAATATTATCCATGTCATGGATAGAATTTTTTCTTAATTTATTGCATTTTTAAGGCTTAATTGTACACTAGAGCAAAATTAATTTAATGTATTGATCTTTTTCTTGGGTTTCTTGAGTTTTCTCTCACAAACTTTTCAATTTCACATAAATCTATCACATCTAAACTTTTTTTCTGGATGGTTTCCTATGAATTTTCAACCCAGAATATGCAAGGACCTCACAATGGTCCAATAAGTGAAGGTGTTCATGTCTTCCACTCTTTTGTGCAAACAGGCACACACAGGCCCTGACATTCTGGATTCTGGGTGGTGATTTTTTTTTCAGTGGTTTCCTTGTTATGCCAAGAAGTAGTGCAATTTCAGTGAACAACAGTATCTAATATTCACTTTATATCCCTAAGACTGCCCCGTGCTTCACACTGTTCTTCCTCCCCACAGCACAAAAATGCCAGTGAGACAAACTGGCATGATTCAGGAGGAAATTAATGGGGATTTTTGGATAAAAGTATCTCAAGAAATGGGCTCTGTAGGTTTAGGAATTTAAAGACAACAGCACAGATTCAAACCCACATTCTTCTACTCTGGGGTTAAGAAAATTAAAATAGTAACACAGGAATAGTTGATCTGTGGAGGATCCCTGTTGGAGATTGAATCAGCTGCTCATGCATAACTTAGCAGGTCATTTGAGATGTGCTAGAGTGTCTCACCTGCCCTCCAAAGTCCTCTGCACAGTGGCACAGATCTCACATATGTCCTGTGTCACATGGAATCAGAATTATTTAGGCTGGAAAAAACCTCCAAGAGCATTGAGTCCAACCATTAACCCAGCACTGCCACCCCCAGCAGTAAAGGAAATCACACTAAATGCTACATCTGTTAAATACCTCCAGAGATGGTGACTCCCTAGGCAGCCTGTTCCAATGCCTGACAATCATTCTGGTGAAGAAACTTCTCCTAATATCCAATCTAAACCTCCCCATGTGAAACTGAAATCCCTTACCTGGGAGCAGAGGCTGACCCTCACCTGGCTGGACTCTCCTGTCAGGGAGTTGTACAGAACAACAAGGTCCCCCTGAGCCTCCTTTTCTCAAGGCTAAAATCCATTTCCCTCAGCAGCTCCTCATTAGATTAGATTAGATTAAACCATTAGATCCCAGTCTTATTAGGAGCCACTCCTATCTACCACTCTCTTGTGGATGTCTCAGGTGTTTTAAGGTACATGAAATGGCTGAAAATGCCCAGTGACCCTCAGTAAGCAGCAGTCTGCAGATACATGGGAAGAAGCTGCTCCTTACTAATGATACAAATTATAGTAAAGCTCACCCCTAAAATCCACTTGTTTAACTAGGGCATCAAGCAGCCCTTGGACATTTTTTTTTTCAAATTAAACTTCTCTTCTTGATGGTTTCACAGGCCATTAGCAGCTCCCTGATCCAGCTGTAACTGATATCAATTAAACACTATAGGAGGTGTTAAAACATTTGTCTCCTCTGGCATCTCCTTTCTGGTGACTGTTGTGGGAGACCAGTCCCCCAGCAGACAGGTACCTAGCAGAGACCTAAATCTGTGTGCAAACCTGGGTGCTTGTGCTGAGCAAGCCTCCTTCAGGGCTGGAGCTGCAGGAGCACAACAGCCCAACACTTACTCCAAAACTACACACGTGGCAGATTTTGACTTGCAACTTTTATTACTCTAAGCTTCTGCAAAATATGCAGTATCAAACCACATTATCCATTGAATGGTTTGGGTTGGCAAGGACATTAAAGTTCATCTTGGCCCTACCCCCTGTCATGGGCAGGGACACCTTCCACCAGACCAGGTTGCTCCAAGCCCCATCCAGCCTGGCCTTGAACACTTCCACGGATGAGGATCCCACAGCTTCTCTGAAGAACCTGTTCCAGTTCCTCACCATCCCCACAGCAAAGAATTCTTTATATAATATAATCTGAATCTCTCCTCTTTAGTATAAAATCTTTCCTCCTTGCCCTAGCATGGTATGCCTGTGTGAAAAGTTGCTCTCCATGCTTTATTTCATCATAAGAAGCATGAAGACTTTCAAATGTGTCAAGGAATGGTAAGGATTAGATATTAACATAGCAAACTGATGTTTCTGATGTCTCAAAGAAAATGCAGACCTGTTACTACATGTTTAAAGAATGATGAGGCCCTAAAAGTAGAGATTTCATCCCACAGATCTGAGGTCTGCTTTTCATCTTCCTGATAAAGATCAGAAGTTATTAGATTTATATCTGTTTCAATTGAGAGCCATGAGAAATAACTAGTGAGAATCATATTAGGTTTTTTAATCAGAACAACTGCTGGGGAAAACTTTTGAGAGGTACATTCTTGGCATGTTCTAATTTGATTTGACTGATTTTCAGTGTACTGACAATGACCACAGCTTATACATTTTATCAGCACAATGATGGTGGCATCTGTAGTGAGAAAGTGAGTCTTAAAATGCTGAAAAATAAAATATTCCAGTTCTAAAAATTCTGAAGACCATAGTCTTAGTGGATCTATCTTGTAGATATAAAACAGTTACCATATCTAAGCTTAGTTACTGGGCCAGCTCTATTGGCGTTGGAGAAAACGAGGTGATTTCAGCAGCTCCAGTGGGTGATTCATTTCAGACACCTACCTAGAGTGAACTGAGTAACTCACAGCAGATGTCACAGATTATACCTGCTTCTCTGCATGTAACAAGGTCTGAGAATCTCATTCAGAAGGGGATTGTTATTTCAGAAATCAAATTCCAACATCACAGGGTAAGAAGAATCCCACCCAAATTACCCTTGTAAAAAAATCCCTATTGTTAAATCATAATATGAACACTTTAAGTTAAATTGGCAACTTCTAAACAACTCAGTTTTCACTATTTTCATGCTGATTTTTTTCCCTGAGGGGTACTTGCAAACTAAAGGGCTCTAAAACCAGCCTGAGACATATAAAAACATTAAGTGTTGCAGTATGAGCATTATTTAATGCTGCACTATTAATCAGTTGAAGGACCTCTGACTTTCAGAAACAAAGCTGTAAGTAGGTCACTTTCTGCTCTGCAGCAATCTCCTCTTGATTGCAGAGCACTTGCTTTTGTTAATAGGTCACTCTTTCAAATAACTGCTGTGTTTCAACACTTTCCAAAGATTCCTTGGAAAGAAACACAGTAGTCATCTTTCCAGAGCACTCATGTATATCACACGCCTTCTTTCTATTTTAAAATATTTCCTATCAGCTCCTACTGTCACCAGAGCACTTAACAGCTATTTTAGTTTTCCTTCTGGCTGCCATGTGCACCACTTCCCATCACAGCACCATGTTCATCAAAGTGTAATTCCAAGAATTAATAACCTGAAAAGTCCTGGTCCAATGCATATTTTTGGGACCTTGTCTAAGATCATTTCTTGTTGAGATCCAAAGTCCACTACCTTTTACAATTTTATTAAATGCTATTGCTCAAATATTAGCACCTCCACCCTTACTTCCATTAATAAGTTTGTGCACTGGCAAATGTGATCTGTCAGCCAATGTTAATCACATCATCATCTTTCTGCAGTGTCCTGGGGTTTAGATTGCAATGCATCAAATACAATACTCAAGAAAGATGGATTGCATCCACCATGAGTTTCACCCACACACCCTGTAATAACCCAAAATGCCACAGTTTTTGTCAGATGTGATTAATGTCTCAAACTCATAGTGCTTATTGCTCAGCAGGTTCATTTCCCCCAAATACTTACTTTTTCAGTCCCTTTCTGCTATATTCTAGCCTACTGAAGTCAAGCTAAGTGGTCACTGATTTCCCAAGTGGTCCTAAATATCTGCTGTGCTATTTCCATTCAAATAGCTTCTCACTCATTTTCCAAGAGCATTTTTCTCAAACTTGTGCATTGCACTCTATATGGCATTTTGAGAATTAGGATGCAATCACCATGTTTTCCTCACAGACTTGAAAATTCAGGGGTTTCATCTGGTGAGTCAGTGGAAGTGCTTTGTAGCCTCATGTCTATCAGAAATCTATGGTAAATTATAGAAAGTGAGCTGGTGCTCTGAAAAAAGACTGAGAGAACTGAAGCCACTTGCAAATGAAAAGTCTTCCCAGTTTTAGAAATCAACAGAAGAAGAAAAAACACATAACAGTGCAAACGTACAGAGATCAGAGTTGGAGTGGTAGGCGAAAGAAATGAATTTCAACAGGCATTCAGACTAAAATAACCTTCATCCCAGGAAGACAGGGATTATAGGAGGGAGGCAGAGAGAAGAGAAAGGAGATGATGGAGGAAGAAGGTAGGAAAAAACTACATTATCATTAGCAAAAATATTAACCAAAACACAGAAACCAAATTCGCTAGGATAATGTCAAGCCTTGAGCTGTGCTGCATCCTTCACAGCAGGCAGAAAATTTAAATTTGTGAATGATGGATGCAGAAATGCATAAAAGAAGCTGGAAAAGGAGTTTTATTGTTCCTCTTGAACTAGAATGGAGAAAAATAGGCACTGGGGACAAGGCAGGAAAAAGGGAAGTGTGGTGGTGGCACAAAGGAAAACATGGATCTGAAAATCACCAGGACAAACTGCATAATTTGGAAAGCACCTGGCTGTGAGTTAGCATTCTGCATTGCAGTCTCCTCTTTTTCCCACACTCCAGCCTCATTTCCCAGAGTTAAATATTGGGATCCAGCAGTGTGTCTGACCCAGGCTCAGGGAGGGCTCTGGGCTGAGCACACTGCCCAGGCTGGGTCTCTTTGGGCTGTCCCTGGGGTCGCTCCATGTCTGAGGGATCAAAACAAAATACTGTCCCTTTTACCCTTTCAGGGCCATTCTTCAAACACATAAAGTTATAAGTAAACAACAGGAAAACATAGCCAAGGATGTTCCCAAATAGCAAACAGCAGCTTTGCCAGTTCTAATTACATTTTGTCTATAAACTTATTTTCCTTCATTGCTGGATCATGATATTTTTGTTAAGGAGCTGCAGTGATTGGGAAGTTAGTCAACATTGGCACGGTGCAATGGGGGAGATTTCTGTTTCCCAAGCCTTGTTAAACAAGTAAGCAGGGAAAGGAATAGATCTTTGCTTAAGGAGCAGGGTGAGAGCTGTGGCTGCAAGCACACACCAGTGGGTAACAGAGATCTCTCATGTTTAAAGCCCACAGTGACTTTCTGTAGCCCTTACAAGTAAAACACCTCTTTACAACCCCACAGTGCTGCCTGAATGGTGTGTTGTGCTTCTCAACAGAGATGGACTTCTTAAATAAAAACATAATTACCTCTAGACTCGTGGGTTTTGTCTCTGCCATGAGTTCCTGGCTGTACCCCTATAGCCCAGAGGAATGAGGCTGACCCAGATCTCCTGGGTCCCACACATCTCCTGTTCAATCAATTCTCTCCATGGTGCTGGTTCCTGGCCCTGCTCAGCCCCATCCCCTCTGTGCTGCATCACAAAGGATGCTCTGTGCTCTGGAGTGAGCACTTGTCCTCCTCTAGCTGGGTCCAGCCACCAGCTGTGATCAGCAAGACTCTCAGGCAGCACTGGGAATTAAACAGAGGTTTGGTACAGGCAGCAACCACTGCTTGTGGCTACTTTTCTCCATTTTTAGGAGCCCTTTGCATCTCACAGTTTTGCTCTGGATCCTTCCCTTCTGCTACCCACATCCCTGCCTGAGGAAGAAATTATTAACATTTGCCATGTTTCTCTTCTTCATGAAACTTAACCATGTCAGTCCTGTGCAAGGAGAAATTAATCTCATTTAAAGATGCATGAAAAAGTTAAAATCAGCAAGAAATCATCCAGCTGAAAATGCTTTTTGGTTTTGGTTAGTGACTAATAATTTTGTTAGTGACTGACTAATAGGCTGGCCCTATTATAGTAGCGTCGAATGCAGAAATGGAGAAAATCAATTCTTTATTGTGGTGGATTCTGCATAACCTCTGCATTTGTTCTGCAGGGAATTAACAGGTAACCAGAAAGAATGAGAATTGGAATCTATCCTTTTTTTTTTTTTTTGACCAGCCATCTCAATTTGTTCTGGTCTTTTTTTGTTTGTTTGCTTAATTTGAAAGCTAGGAAAAAATTATTTTAATGACTAACAGCTTTCAAAGATTTCTTCCCAGTGCCTCCATTTAAGCACCTTCTCACAGCTTTGTTGAGCAACAGGAAAGATATGAGTTGTTCTGCAGAAGTGCCCTCCAAACAGAGGAGTCCTTGACAGTTCACTGGGCAGGCAAATTGACATTGTTGTATCTGCAGATCAGCAAAGGGAAGCTCAGCTCTGCTCCCCCAGGTGAGCTCAGCCAGGGACATCTGCAAAGGCCAGGACATGCTCTGGCTTCTCTGAGTTTCCTGGAAGGAACAAAAGTGCATCAACCTTTTGCTGCCATGGAGAGCTGCCCCTGCTGAAACTCTTCCTTCGCCTCTCAACATCCAGTTGTTCAGTTCTCCTGAGCAACAGAGTTTTCCTGCTCAGAACTGGAGCCCAGAGTGGACAACTCCACTCCTCAAAGGGAGTGGTAACACTGAGCAGACAGGTAAAGCTTTTCTGCACAGCAGAGATTTGTCAGGGACAATGCAGGAACTCAGGATCATTTATACTTCTTCCAAGGTACAAACTGCTATCCAAAGCATCTATCAGAATAGACACCACAAAAAATTGATCTCCAAACCCAAGCACAGACTGCACACACAGCCCTCCCCACAGAGAAAATACAAGATCAGGTTTGGCAAATATTAGTTATATTCTTTACAATAAAATGCACAATGATGAGCAGGATCAGCAGGTATGAGGAGCTGAGAATACAATGTGCAGAAATCCATTTTGCCCACCTCAAGCAGGTAGAGAGAAAGATAAAAAGGAGGGTGAGGCAATGACTGCTGGAAACAGCTAAGGTTTTTTAGCCAGGTAGATCAAAAAAGTAAACCACTTTCAACACAGCTCCATCTCAAAAAAAAAAAAAAAAAAAAAAAAAAAAATCAAACCAAAACACACACAAAAAACCCAACACAACAAAACACTAAAATGTTTGATTAAATATTTTATAACAAAGAAAAAGGTGGAGGGTTTTTTTCTCCTTCCAGAAGTACTGAACAGCCTCTACTTTCTCCAAAGTGCTGATGATCACAATATTTTCTGTGTCTTCTCTGGTTCCAGGCTGCTCCTCCTCAGGAGGGGATCACAGTCTACCATGAAGCAGGATGATAAGGACCACAGCTGCTTGCAGGTGGGGAGCACTGGCTGAAATGCAGTGGGGAAGAATGAGCAGCTTGCTCAGGGCAGTCAGAACATTGATCACATGTTCCTGAAGCACTTTATTTGTAAGCTTGAGGTGTAAAACCTCAAGAGTAGAGAAAATCAGGAATCATTTTTGGATAAGGATGTTATGGCGTCCTGATCATCTACCAAAGGTCTGTGCTGACTGGAAATCAGCCAGGGTTATTCCAGTCTGCAAGAATTATGTGAGGGCAGACCCAGGAAACTGCAGATCTGTTAACCTAAGTAAAGTTCCCAGAAAAATTATAGTGAAAAACATACTGGGTACTACTAAAAGGCATTTAAAGAAAGATTCTGTCATCAGGCATGGACAACAAAGAGAAAGTCCAGTTGAACTAATTTGATATCATTGATGAAAAGATGATCTGCCCAGGAGATGAAGGGAAGGTCTTTGATGTTCTTTGCAGAGAGGGTGTTCCAAGATTGGAACAGACTTCCTAGAGAGTTGATTCCCCAAGCCTCCCAGTGTTTAAGAGGTATTTGGACAATGCCCTTAATAACCTGCTCTAACTTTTGGCCAGGCCTGAAGTGGTCAGAAAGCTGGACTGGGTGGTCCCTCCCAATTGAAATTGTCTGTTCTATTTTGTACAGGACAGCAGGACTAATTTTGAGGAGGCTGCTTTTTATGCTTCCTGTACCTCCTCTCCTCTCAGCAATCCTCTCTCCTTCGTGCAGACTTCCCTATTTCTCTGGAATAAAGAACATGCTAGCAGTGCTTTGCATTTTTGTACCCTTTGCTGACAGGGAATTCAAGGGCTTTGAAAGACTTCAGACTAAAAAATGCTGGTAGGAGCTTGACAAAGGTAAGGAAATGGAAGCCCAGAGCAGCCAGCTGAATACCTAAAGATGGGAAATAACCATGGGGGAGTAGCTACACCTGTGCTTTTGGATCATCATCAAGCAATATGTGCAGGCAGATGCATATCAGTCTTTTAGTTACCAGTGCAGCTGAATCCAGAGCAGAGTTGAAGTTAGCAAGTGCTTAAATGAAATTACTCTGAATGGATTCCCCATGAGGCCCTGTATCACTTTGGTTACATCCAGAGCAGGAGAAAACATTACAATCCAGCTCAAGTGAAACCTAAATATGTATTGTGCTATTGCTGGATACCACAACATTAGTGCAGTGATTGTCAAAGATGCCTCAAAGTCAATCTCAGCTTTCAGCTGGGAAGAATTTTACGGTATTGAGGGGTTTCAGTACCGGCCAAGGGGAAATAAATATTAAGGAAAGCACAAACAGCTACCAGCAAGGCAATCAAAGAAGAAATAAATGGGCAAATACCAGCTAAAATTCAGGCTTTATTATGAAAGAAGCAGCATATTCAGCTGAAGGTCTTGACTTCAACCTTTCAGAAAGGCAGGGGCATCTCCTCTGTTAACAGCCTGAGAAGATTGTATCTCACTTCAAATGCAGATGCTGTTTTGTCTTCAGCATTGCCACTTGACCGTGTTTTCTGAGAAATGTAGCAGAAAAGTGAATTATGTAGCAATTCTAAAGATTGCACTTTACATTTTAAACATGCAGGCAGAAAAATAATGTTTTTTGTTTATATCATGCTCCTTAAAATTGGAAGATATCCACATTTCAGAGAGAATATAGCTTGGAAAAAGAAAAATCTTCATAGCCTAAATGCTCATTGAAAGGTTAGCGTTTCTCGAATATGGTTTCTAATAGGAACCTCATTAATTTAACTCTGTAGAATGTAAGTGCAAAGCATCTTTTGCTAGCCTAACTCATAGCTAGGTTGATTCTGTATTTCTACAATGCCATATGCTGAGCAAAAAGCAGTTTATTTGCATTTTTATATCCTACTTCTGTTTTGTTATTGCCATTGCTAGTAATGTTCTTTTCCACATTCCCTCACTGATACTTAGTAAGCATCTGGTGTTTCTCCAAAACAAATTTATCCTAAATACTTAATAATAGTAGCCTGCACTTGACCTTCAAGTACAACAGATTTTTGTCTTAAAAAATGAGAAAAACTGCTATTTATATCATTCCCTACCACCTGTCCCTCTCATTTCCATTTGCCTATCACAATACCACAATAGCTTATGGTATACAGATCCTTAAAATAGTTGTAATTATTTTAGTTTTCCTCTGTTCTTCAATTTCTTATGTAATGGCCTTACTGAGGGATCCTCCCTCTCCTTCTCTCAAAAGAAATTTCTGTTTGATGTGGAGAACACTGAAAGTAGCCCTGATGCCAGGAATCACTGCAACAGAGCACACTCAGAACAAGGAGACTCCTCAGAATGGCTGTCCCATGTCAAACCAAATTTGCTAGTCTCTGTTCAAAGCTTGTAGCATGAGCCTCAGGAAAGGGACAGGGAAGGTCAGTACAGAACAATCCACCCATTACAGCCCTGAAGCTTCTAGCAAGCTGCAGTTTGGGGATTTTCAGAGCTAAATGTTATTTATAAGCTTATTCAGTAGTCATTTTATGGCCATTTTTTCCCCACCAATAATTCCTCTGAGTAATTTTTTGAGCCTATCATAGAATCATGGAATGGTTTGGGTTGGAAAGGACATTAAAATTCATCTAGTTTCAGCTGCCCTGCCATGGGCAGGGATGCCCCTTGATCAGATGGCCCAGGGCCCCATCCAACCTGTCCTTGAACACTTCAGGGATGGGGCACCCACAGCTTACAGATTCATAACTCATGTGCAGGTAGATAATCTTCAGTCAGATAACCTTCAGTCTCCACAGCATCTCACAGTTATAAGTCCCACACTAACCCACCATGAAGCAAAACTTCATCCAGATGGGCCAAGAGGATGAGGAAAAATGCTCTGGTTGGTGAGAGTATTTAAATGGTGAAGGTATTTCTATGAGCAAGAGAACCTCAATACCTGCTATTTCTATGCTGCCCTAAGTTGTTTCCAAAATTATCTAAAGAAAACCTGGTAAACACTTAAAAAATTAAAGTCCAGTTGGATTCTAGCAGGTCAGATGGAGTAGAGGTACTGGGGTTTTGTTACTTAACCTAAAATTTCAGCCTGGATGAATCAAATCTGCTTTCCATCAGCAGAGAATTTTTCAGTGCAGGTAATTCTCCTGTGCAAAGATCAGTCTGCAGCATCTTCCACAATTCAATTTATCTACAGGGGTACCCAGGACATTGTCCAGCTCTGCTGATCCTGAAATCTATTGGATAAGACCAGTAGGACAGGCTGACCCAAAGGCATGTTTTGAAACTGTGTGGGTTAATCATGTAAAAGACCTATCTACTTCTATATGGAATTGATTTCACGTATTTAGATGCCTTCCAAGCTTATTCAGAACTTGTCTGCACTGTCACCATCACAGACGCACTATAACATAATGTAATATAATAAATAAAACACAATAAATATAATAAATATAATATAATGCAATATAATATATTTTAATATAATATTTGTTATATTAGACTGTAATAATTATATTAGCATATAATAATTATCATATCATATCATATAATTTCTTATCATATTATCATATGATATGACCACACTTTCAGCAAGGATACCATACCTCATCCTAGAAAGAGCAATGACTTTATATCAGGAGGGTGTGTCTGGACTGTCAGAAAATGTGGATGTATATGTGCATGACTACACCTCCCCATGGGAGCAACATGCCCAAGAAATGCCCAAGATTTCAGAAATAATTCCTATATATTCATATTTTTTTAATGAATATTTTATATTCATATTTTTTAGTTATAATACCTATATAACGGCCAGTGTGTCTGTGAAAACTCACCATTGTGTTTGATGCATTACAGACAGCAATGGAACTACCTACCATAGCTTCAGGAATTTTACAATTCTTAGTGATCAGAGTAATATGTTTTGTACCAGTAGTAACTACTGTAATGGAGAAGTGACAAAAGCAATGCAATAGTTTTTAATTTCATTTCACACTGAGGGTGTTGGGATTAAACCCAGTATGTGGGCAGGCTGTGGGTCCCAGGGTACATTCCTGCCTGCCCAGGCTGTAGTTAAGAGCTGTCAGGTCAGGTGTGCCCATACCAGGGTCTAGCCCAGGTACAAATCCTTGCATCTCTCCACCTATGCTGTCACAACTGATTCCATTGCCCAAAAACCACAGAATCACAGACACCCCCAACCTTCCGGCAATACTTTGCCTGATGCAGCCCAGGATACTTTTAGCCCTCTTTGACACCAGGGCACTCTGCTGGCTCATGTTCAGCTTGGTGTCCAACAGGACCCTCAGTACTTTTTCTGCAAACCCGCTTTTCAGGAATAAATTTTATGGTGGTGTCTGAATACAAAAATATTTCCTGAGGGCAAGAATTAAACACAGAACAAAAAGTATTTGTTAATGTTCACAATTTCATTATTTTAAATCATTACTGAGTGACGAATCTGAACATTTTGTGAGGGAATTTTATTTCTTCACATCTTAAGCTTAGCTGTGTTTATTTGGGGTAGGTAGAGATTATTCAACATCTGGCTGCTGGAAGGAGGATGACAGTGGTTCAATGTCACTCTGTGTCATTTGATGCTGCCCACTGTCAACCACTGGAAACCTGTCCAAGTAAACCTCAGGCCTGATTTGGTACAGCAATTCTATGTGCGTAACAGCTCCAAGACTAAAATCCTTCATGGCCTTTCTCACCCTAACCAAAAGTGAAAAGTAACACAATTTTTCAAAGCTACTAAAAGGTGAAATTCTGTTCTGATTAACTGCTCATCTTCTTCTGAGGCACAGAAGGCTCTCTAGTCCCTCTGGTAAGCTGAAATTTAACCTGACATCCAAAAACTCTGATATATTCCACACAGCACAATATAGCTTCTGTTAACTGATTTATACAACTCATTCTAGGGGAGATAAACAAAGGACATCAACACCCACCTGCTGAATGTCAGATTTCACACTGAATGGTTCCTTGATTCTTGGGTGTACATTGATTTTGAAAACTATGGTCACGGGACAAAATCCAAACTCAAAATCTTTTTATTTCTTTGTTTGAAACACTTCCAGAATTTCTTACAGTGTTTTTGTCTCAGATAGTCCTTTATGATTTCATTCAAATTTTACCTTCCCTCTGCTGACCCCTTAAAGTGGTCTCCTCACTAAAATTGCCATCCTGCACAAATGGTGCAGTCATGCTTGGTAAATCACACAGATCTCAAAGCAGCTGTTCCTTCACAGCTACAGAAAGAGTTGGAGATGGGCATACAGGGCTCCACACAGGAATCTTTGGGCACTTCCCAGAAGCACAGGTGCACTGAAAATCCATGAGCCTGGTAACTGTTTACTCTCCAAGCTCACTGAACCACAGTTGTGCAAAACTACCCTCTTGTGTAAATAAACAAGAAAAATGGGACAGTTGGTTTGTCAAAGTGGAGATGCAAAAATTGTCTATGCAAGTAAATGTGCATGGTTCAGGTCACACTATCAGTAAACATGGGCTGGACCAGAAAGAGCATTTGTTCCCAAGTCCTTCAGAACTAAAAGCAAAGGTCAAAAATAAATGCCTTTACCTGATGAGAGCAGCTGATTCATCAGACACTGCAGCCTGATTTGTCACAAACAATGGATGGCAGCCTCAGTGGGAACAGAGGCACTAAAATCCTACAGGACACCCACAGCCCATTGTCAGCAGGAATATTTGAGCCACACTGAAAGTATTATATTTTGCTGCTTTTGTATTTGTTTGTTGTTTTGCTTTGTTTGGACTTTGAGGGTTTTAACATCTTTTTATTTTTTCTTCATGTACAAGGAACACACCACAGACATCCTCACTCATTTCTGAGTTTCACTATTCACTGTGTTAAAAAAAAACCTACATCATTAAAAATTTCTTCCAAATTTATGTCCTACAACTATCAAGGAATACTCTGCTCTTCACAGAGAGTTTTCATAAATAAGAGCTCTGCAATGAATTTTTCCCCTACCTTCATGATTTTAAAATTTTGGTTCCTCACTGTTCTTTTTCCAAACTCCACATTCTTCTTGAGATGTAGAGACCCCCAGTCCCCAGAGTGTGAGTGCATGGAAGTTCTCTGTAGCAGTAAAAAGACATCCTTGTCCATTCCCCACTGCCCTTCCTGATGGTTCCTCTGCTCCTGTTGGCTTCTTGCCTGTCACTGCACATAGAGGCAGTATTTTCAGAGCCCTCCAGCAGTGATGCCAAGGTATCTCTTGTGAGCTGACTGCAAGCATTGAGGAGACATGATTTACGTTACTTTCCATTATTTACATTATTTACGTTATTCAATAGATGAACTATTGCACATTTATCTCTCTCTGCCACATTCTTTACCTTTCACTCAGTTTTGTTAAATCCTTCACGAGTTCCTCCCTGTCAATGAGACATTTGTCAAAGATAGTGAAGATAATCTTTATTATCCAGAAATCTAGACCTTTAACAGCTTGTTCTCCTCAAGATAACAGATCAATGTCAAATTAAACCGAGAATGCCCGATTTCTGGCTGTAGAGCTGGAAACTCTCATTAGTAGACCAGCCCTAAAGGCCATGCCTGTCATTGAGAAGAGAAAAAAATCTCACAAATCCATACAAACCAAAATACATCCCATACCTGCTGCCACCAGGGTCAGCTGAGAATGTTGTGAATATAGTGACTGCAGCAGATGCCCCAGCCCTTGTAGGGTTATATTGGCAATCATATAATTTCCATGCTTATTGATACAGGATGAGCAAGGTGATACAAAGTCACACACGGTCACAAGCACTGAGTGATTTAATACTCAGCAGGTTTTGCATGCAAGTTTTTCTGTCTGGAGTGGCAGAGTTGCAATGGTGCAGCTAGTGTGGCTGCTACAGCAGGAGCAGCAGGTGGATGCAGCAGCCATGGAAAACCTGAGGTTTGACACTGGCCAATTTTGCTGGCAGAAGTGGGAAAGGGTCAGGCTTTGTCCTGTGGCAGAGAGATAAAGGCATTGCAACAACAGCATGGACTGACAGACTGATACATGAAACTAAGAGAGTAAACGTGGCATTATTAAATTCTTTGGGTAGGTTCACTTCTTCTAGGTTTTTTTTCATATTCCCCCTCTAGCAGTTTAAAATCATCTCATTTTTTGCAGTGAAACACAGAATTCCCTCATCACTTTACAGAAGAGGTTCAGCAAGAGGCATCCATGGTTTTGAAGTCTGTACAAAACAAACATAAAGCTCTCCCTGTTCTATCTCTGTGTGCCACCTGTGAGGAGAACAACTACAACCAAAGATGCCTTATTTCCATTTTCCCTGCAAGATTCCCTTAAGGAGTGTTTTAACTGACATCTGTCTACCTATCTCCTCTTCTTTGCACCACCTTGGATCACCTAATATACAAAATAAATCAATAATGTGTGGGCTGAAATCCTCTTAAAACCTAAAGAAGAAAATGCAAAGCAATTCCCAAAGTCCTGCAACAAATTAGGTTGATGCAAATGGTGGATTCTCCTCTCAGCATTCCAGAGTGTTTATAGTCTCTGCTTCTGGCTTCAGAGACTGGGAACATTAAAGATCCATGAATAGTTAGATAGTTTTAAACTAGAAATATAGGGTCTTCCTCAAAAAAAAACCCAACCCAAAAAAGCAACCCCCTGTCATTCCTTCCCACCCCTGCAATAAAAACCCAAAAAAACCCCAACAACCTGAATTTAAAAGCATGGGGGTGGTTTGGATACTTTGTTTCTTTGCTTGGTTTTTCTCTCTTTTTTTTTTTTTTTTTTTTTTTTTGGTGGGTTTTTAGCTTTTAGGGATGACTCAGGTAGCTGCCATAAGTGTTCTTATTATGATTTATTTTCCTAATGCCAGCATAAGCTTTGTCAGTGCCTTACTAAATATGATGCAGTTAAACCATAATGAGGTTTTAATAGGGTAGCACTAAAGGGTAAGGCCCAATCCCTGGAAGAAAAGAGATTAAGCTGATATAGAAACACACACAGCTGCAAAGCTGTTCATGCTAGTAAGAGTAGCTAACATGATAGAGCATTCAAGCTCAGCCAAGCCCTCAGCTTCAAAGTTCTTGGAGGTTTGTGCCCAGTAAATCTATCATTTCTGACACTTGAGTGACAGAAATGGAGTTTCTGCACTTTAACCACTTACTGCTTGTCAGCTTCATGGAGGTAAAGGCCACCCTCACTGTGTAATCTGAGAGAAAACATTACCTGACACCACCAGGAACCTTTGGGTGGTAACTGAACTAACTGAGGCTGATGGATCCCATTCTTTTGGGACAAAAATGTCATATTTCTGTAACAAAGGGCAGCAAAACTCCATGGTGGGCTCAAAGCAATCTAAGCTATCACAGGATTTCTTCCAGATGCAAAGTGATTACCATCACAACTTCACAGTGAAAGGGTAACAAATTTTAACAGATTTTGTAAAAAGAGACAGCAGCCAAGCCTCTCTGACCTGCTACTTGCTGGCAAGCAGGCTCCTTATAAACCATCCTAAAGGACCTATTCACACAAATATTGTATCCCCAGGGGAAAAAAAAGTTGTGGCCCCCAGGCAGAAATCAGATGAGGTCACAAAGGAATTAACATCAAAGCATGTGAATTTACAGAGGACTGGTGACATGAAGAACAATAAAAGAAAACATAAAACAAGAGGAAAAGATGTGTCCCCAGCAACAAATCCACATCTCCTCATCAAAAGAGCTGCCAGTGAGGAGAAAGCTAAAATATCCCCAAACTGAAGAGCTCCTTGCACACATTCCTTCCTCTGGGAAGAGATGGCATTGATCACAGGTGCTGTCTCGAAGCTCATGGCTTGGGAGAATCCTGGGACAGAAGGGATCCTCTGGATGGAAGTGTGGACCCAGCTGCTTTCCTGTGCTGCAGCACCTCACTGGGCTGTCACTCCTGGATAATATCTCCCAGGCTCAATCCCCAGCTCCACTTTCCAGGATAAATTACTTGGATTCCTCTGAGGATAATTACAGGATCCTCAAGAGTAACAGTATTTTCCTGGAGGAGAGGTTTGCCATGTGAAGACAGACAAGAACATCCAAATTAATTTCATCTAGATTTTCTTATTGGCCTCCATGGATGTTAGAGTGCTCTTACTTTAGCAATTGTGTGGTACAACATGGTATAGCTGCTGAGAGAGCTCTCAAAAGCAGCAGTTGCCATTACAAAGGTGTCAGCATGTACAATTTACACTTTATACACTCATTTTTATTACTGTTAAAGTAATTACCCCTGAAAGATTGTCCATCACTACTGCTTAATAATTTAACCATCGACTGATCCTTAGCAGAACTGGCACCCAGCATCAGACACATTATTGCCATCAAAATATTAAAAACCTCCAAACACTTGTTTACTGAGCTACTATATTGAAGAATTGGGCTTTGTCCAGTTGCATAGTGATCCAAAAATAATATTTGTTAATATGCAATAAACCTTTTGGCAAGATTCCCACTTCTATTTAATTTTTTCTTCTATGTTAGGCAGAAACAAATATTTTGGCTTTCCATTTAAAAATTGAAAATTGTCACTTTAGTAACAATCCATGTTTAACTAATGCTCTATTTTACTATGCCTGTAAATTACTTATTCCTTTCCTTGCTGAGGAACAGGAAACAAAGGCTCTTGAAATCACTGGCAGATTTGAAGAGCTGGTCCTCATCCTCTCTTGGCTTCACAGATACATTTTCTCTTCCTTTTCAGCCACCAAAATAGCTGTAAATCTACATCCTAAAAGTCTAATGTTTGTGCCTGTTCTTAATGAGCAGTAACTCTGGATGAAAACAAGCTGAGGAATTTCTCTCTACGAAATGAAAAGTTACAGAATCCAATAAGGGAACTGAAAAAATTAGAGGGTGAAGACCACAAGTGTTTGCATCTGCTCCTCTGAGCTCTCCACACAGTGCAGGGGCAGCGTTCAAGGTCTTCCTTCCCAGCCCTGTGTGGGATATTTTGGCAAGAGGTTTCCATTACTGCTGACTCAAACCATACATTTAATTCCCCTGCACAGCACACAGGAGCTCAGATACACCCACAAGAGTTTCACAAGCACTAACAGAAATTAAGAAATCCAAAAGAGAAGGGAGTCATACACTTCAGTTTATTTGATTTACACATTATTAGCTAAGGCAAACATGGTAATACTGGCATGGGGCTTTCAGGATAATGAAGAAGGAGGTCAGAACTTCCCTGTTAGGGACAAGCAGGCACCTCCTCTGTCCCAGAAAGGCAGATTCAGCAAGAAAGCAGAAAACCATTCATCATGGAAATGTCAGACTGGTATTGCTCAGTCTCATCACAGCTTTCTATAGGTTTTTAGGGCTGCAAGGAAATGACTCGATTATTCCTTCAGCCCCAGGCTGAGGATGAGTTGACTGAACAGGACACTGAAACTGCTGGATGGGACAAGAGCAATGTGCAAAGCTGACAAAAGTCTCAGCACCTCAAGGCATGACTGGGTTCCCATTTCACAAACCTCTCATTTAGCGTGTGAGAAGTGGCCAAATTTCACAGATAATTGAAGGAGCTCTTTTGGGGAATAAAGTCATGCAAGGCCACAGTGCCTAAGGAACCTGTCAGTAATACCAGCAGCAGTATGTACATTATCCATAGGCAACAGTTCTGAGAATACCAGACTTTGATATTGATGTAGCAAACTGGGGCCATTAGGGAAAAAAGTCAATTATGGATGGTTTGTTGATGTGGAATAAGATCAGGTCAGAGAAAAGGAGGAACAAGGACTCTGAGCAGAAGAATCCAGGAACAGCAAAGTTGAACAAGCCTCAAACCATTAAAAAACTTTTTGAAACTTCAAAACTATTCTGCTCTTTAGAAGACTCAGAAAGTTTCTGTATTTTCACACCCCATATCCAGCCCACATTTATAATTCTGTGCATCTGAAGATCCCAGCTTCTTAAAGGTCTTTCCATCCTGGGGAAAGATGTCTTTCTTCAACATATTTTACTTTATCTCACAGTGTTTCCTGACTGAAAAAGTCTAGTCCAAAATGGACTTTTGCAATTTTAAATCACCAGTTTCCTAGATATTACACAGTCAGAACGAAATGCGTAGGTAATGAAGTACCTGTGGATGAGTCTATAGGGAAAAAGCAGTAAACAAAGATGTTCTGATTTAAAACAAAGACTTCAATATTTTAGAAGCTGACTGTGTACAATTACTTTGGGTGAAAGTTTCTAAGTTGTCTGAAGGGATTGTGTTGCTGCTAAAAATCTATTTGAGCCATGTTTTTGTGCTTGCTGATATATAAACACAGCCCACAGAGCAGTCACTGCCTGGTATTTCCTTTGGGATCAAGCTATAATCTAGCAATACTATACATTTAAGCTTTGAATCCTGACACATCATAAAAATAAAAAGCAAACAAACAGAAACAACCCTCAGACACATTGAATGAATTTTAAAAGAGAAGGAGATTAAGTTCACAGAGCCCAATCACTCCTTGCAGAGCATTTTCTCAGTTTGTTTTGTTGCTATCGGGATCCACTCCACCATGTCCTTCAGAGCAGCAGTTCCTTTCTTTTTTACTCTCCCAATCTCTGCATGTATCCATGGTTTTCCACACTTCATTCATCCCCATCTTGAAGATGCTTGATGTCCTTAATTCCCAGCTTCTCTCCCCCTCTCTTTGCCTAATGTACTGAAGAAAATATGACACTGGAGCAGGACTGTACAGTTTGACACCTATGCCCTGTCTTTGCTGGACTCTTTCAATTGTCCTTTGGATGTAGCTTGGCTGTAAAACCTAATTTTCTGCATAACTTCATAATGCTTCCCACAGCAGCACCTTGATCCTTTTATCAGCAAGGTAACATTACATATTAAGTCACACTAAAATCATCATTTTACCTCCCACATTGGGTAAATGTGGCTGCCTGATCACCAGCCCTGCCCTAGGTCTGTATGTCCTGGGCACTGTTTTGTTTCCATGGTCAGCACAAAGGAGTGCTGATCTTTTCCCAAAGTTTCTCAGCACTACTATGAAACAACTCCACCAAACTGGAGCTATTTAGAGGTCATAAAGTAGAATTTTCAAAGGAACTTAGTGCATTACTCCCTCTGATCTTTCTCTTTTAAAATCTCCAATCTTATTTTCTCAGAAAAATCATCCAGCTTTGAGTTTTCAATCTTTCTGAAAGCAATTATGATTCAAACACTGGTTTTTCCTTCCAGATGTGATGCTATAGAATTGCACTGATCTGCTGACATTCCTGTCATATTTTTTTGAAAAAGGGCATGTTTTTGTAATTCTTTCTACAGTCTAGTACAATACTCCTTTTGCCTCTCAGATTTCTCCCTAATTTCTATTTTCCAATAGGATTTGAATGCATCTTGTTCATCCAATGCTGATTAGCAAGAAGCTACACTTCAAGTTCAGTTCCCACAGATTTAAATAGAATCAAACGATACAGGATGGTGGTGTCTTGATGTATGAGTCCTAAAGTGGGGGATTACATGACAAAAATGTTATTTCCTGTACAGCATCAGCTACAGCTACAGGGCTACAGCTACAGGGTTTATTTATGTCTGAGACAAAGTCTGGCACATAGAAATAGAAGTCTCCAGACAGTCTGTAAGAAGTTTCAGGAGAAAATAATGATCTTTGGGAAAGTCCTTCTTGTTGTACACAGTTTTTGTTAAGTGTACCTTATAAATGTGTTTACAAAGACAGAAACCACAAAGTGTCTATATTTTTAATCAAAATGAAGAGGAAAGATAACACTTTCTTAGCACTGCAAAGCATAAAATTGTTCTCTTGTCATCCTCCACTGCGAGAGAACTTTCCCTGCAGAATCATTCCAGAATGTCTTTTATTAAAAACTAGTATTTACAGAAAAACAGCAAACTTTTTTTTTTATCTGACTCTTTTCCAACTGATTTTTACCTAACATTTTTTCTCTTTGCAGCAGGGTCAACACAATGTGAGTGCTGCAGCTGACTTCTATCAAAGCGCATCTTATAATTGGGCCATTTCTGCCCCAAAACTGACAGAGTGACAGGAGTGGCCAAAGCACTGAGACACCAAACATAACATCCTGCAAGGCACCACGCTTTATATAAAACCGTCCAGGCTTTATAATATCCATCAGAACTGGACCCAGCATCCTCTGAGGCTCTGTAAAGGGCCAGGTGGGTTTGAAAGTTCAGTGAGACTGCAGGGTGAAATTCATTTCCTCAAAGTGTTTTGTATGCCTCTCACTCCAAAACTTCTTTTACATTGCTTTCTCGTGGTATATGGCAGATTTCTTTTACTGGTATATTTATTTATTGTGTCTGCAGTGCTCACTGGAGTGAGGTGTGTGCTCAGCTGTGTGGCACAGTGTAAGGTCTATCAGTGAATTTCTATTCTAAAAACAAAAACCTATCTTTGCCTGAAAGAATAACTATCTTCCACCAGTATCCTCAGCATCATCACCCATCCCTTCAGCTGGTTTTGTTTGCGAGACACAAACTTTCATACCAGTATAAACTTTTATATCATATTCTAAGATACATGTGCAGAATGTTGGTGACTATATAGGAAAATAGCAGCTCACAGCTCAGAGTTTCTCTTCCCTGAAGATGTAATTACTTTTACACAGAGAAAAAGCATTAGGCCCATCACACCACTGACTTTGTACATAGATTTTGTGCTGGTCATTACATAAGAACTGCTCCCACACGTGTCCTCCAGTCACCCCCTCCTTGTGACCTGTATTTTCCTAGCAGCACTATGAAGGAACACACTGCAAAAGTCAGGCTTCATATAACAATAAAACTCCTGCTCTTTCTGAATATTTTTAAGTATTCCCATACAGATTTAACATAACCCGAAAGGCCCAAAAATATTTTGAATGTCCAACAGACTGTTTGTTTAGTTGTTTTTCTCATTGCAGTTTCTTGGCTCAGACCACACATTATAAAGTGTTTAACAGGACTTCTGGGAGTTATCATTTCTGGACATGCTGATTTAAAACAAACAAACAAACAAAAGAAAAAGAAAATTAAAATAAACAAGAGCAATTTTTGACAATACAAAGACAGTTCAATGGATTCTTATTTCTTTTTGTAGAGATCTGCACACTTTTCAGTATGTGATCTGCATACCCATGCACAGGGATTTCTCCCTTGTGGTACCCATGCATTCAAGCACAATGATGGGATCTGAGCCCTCCAATTAAGTGCTAATACATTCAAATTACCAATGGGAACCATGACTTGGATGTTACATCTCTATTAACCTGTTCTCCAGCCCTGAGACCAAGTGACAAAGTCTGCCCACGTGCCTATTGTCACACCCCTTTAGCCTCCAGAGCAGGGTAACACATCCAAACTGCCTTTGGGGAGTTCATACAATTATAGGAAAACTAGAGATTGACAGGAAATGTAAATTACCTGCAATAAAACTGTTCTATCCTGAGAGCAATTAACTGCTGACAGAGGAGACCAGAGAGGCTGTGAAAAGCTCATCCTTGGAGATATTCAGATCTTGACTGGGCACAGCTTCTAAACACATTGCACTGGACCTTTTTCAAACATGGTGTTAAGACCAGATGATTTCCAGAATTGTCTCCCAGCCAAATTTATTGTAGAACTAAATGAAATTTATTGTAGGAATGGTCATTGGCCTTTGCTAACTTCCAGACAGTGTTTGGGAAGTGTTTGAGAACCTGTTTATGGTCCAGACAAAACCATGCCAAGTATTTTGCTAAAAATTTAACAGAGGAGAGGATGAAGTTCCTGTGCTAGGGGATAGTCTCTGTTGCTGGTTAGGGAAGTAGAAAGAGGTGCTGTTGTTCTCAAAGTCATTCAGAATGTCTGTGACAGAGGAGGAGCTTCAGTGCCCACCTTCCTGTCTGAGGCTTACTCTGCATCCCTGGCATTCCTCTTCTCATTTGTTGGAGCAGCCAGCTTAGACTGTGGTGGAACCTTGACATGGCTTGTAGCTAAGATGTGGTTCTTTTTGGAATATTTTCAGAGACAACTGTTTCTTTATGATACCAATCTCCACCCAGTACCTCTTTTGTAAGTGAGATTGAGGGACCATAAAGACAGCCTGTGTCAGGAGGTGCTGCTGACAAAGTGGTTCTAGTGTGCTTGTCAGAATCTGGAACTTGGTGAAAGGCTTGCAGTCATAAAAGACTAAGAACATCACAGACCTTTAGAATAAAAGCTCTAGAACTAAAGCTGGTATCTCACTGCATGCTTTTAAATATGACACACACCCCAAAATCTGCACCCAGATTTATTTCTCCATATTACTGGCCAATGTGTGTATCTCTACAGCTCTTGCTTTCAGGCATGTGAGCATTTTCTTTGCCTTCCTTCTAGGATGACTGGATGCTGGCAAACACTGATTTTAAAGTGTTGGGATTAAAATCAATAATAGGAGTAATCACATTGTGAGCACAGTTCTGCCTAGTTCTGCCAAGTTCTGGATCAGCATGTGTTAACATCAGAAAAACCTTGCAGAAAAACTGTGCTTCGCCTTCCATGGTTATTTTGGAAGACATAATCGGCAGCAAAATTGTGGCATCCATTTGGGAATTTGCAGTGATTATTGCCCTGATATTTACATGTATGAATTGCTGTGCCATTATTTCACAAGGCAAAGGTGAAATCATAAACCCAAGGCCATGCAGTTTGCCAGTGGCAGACCTAGGACAGCTTGATCGGCCAAGTGCCAGCAACCAACAACAACAACAATCAATTCCATTTTTTTGCGTTTGAATTTACTATTTCCCCATTTACTAACAAACCCCTTTACTGATGTGGCTCATCTTTCCCACTCAGTGAGCCATATAAGTTGGTTAGTGAGGGATTCTTTACAAGGGCAAGGACAATGCCAGGGGGGAATGGCTTTAAACTGAATGAGGATAGGTTTAAATTGGATATTAGGGAGAAATTATTTGCAGTGAGAGTGGTAAGGCACTGGCACAGGTTGCCCAAAGTTGTGAATGTTCCATCCCTGGAAGTGTTCAAGGCCAGGTTGGATGGAACTCTGAGCAACCTGGTCTAGTGAAAGGTGTCCCTGTCTATGGCAGGAAGTTGGAACTGTGTGAACTTTAAGGTCTCTTCCAAACCCAAACCTTACTCCATGATTCTGCATTCAGGCCCTGTCCCTTTACATCACTGACAAATGGCCACATCAGTGATCTCTCTGTAAGTGGAAATGTAATATTGCTTTTCCCTCAGCCCATTGGAGCAAAGTATATTTATTATCCACCTTGAATTTGTTTCCTTTGCAGGTTACTTTGCACCTTTCAAGAGGAGTCCCTGGATGCCATTGATAAAGGAGCAGCTGCCTCTAGATTTGGCTTAGAGGCATCCAATAGATCAGCAGTGTATGAAACAGCAAGGACAACTAAAGCTGGGTGATTTTTCTGTACTAAAAATAAACAGTGAATAAACATTTACATTTAAATAAGCATATTCAGCATGTTCACATATTATATTCTAATTACTTAATAGCTTGAACTTTGTTAAACGGTGCATTTTATAGCGTGCATTCAATCTTTCCTACATTGCACTGATGATGCTGACAGCAGCAAGTAATTGATCTGGGCTGTGCTTCAGGTACTCAAGTAAATCTTGATGTTTCTCTCTTCCTCGCACATTCATTCAATTAATTTCTCCCTAACTTTAATTGACATTCCTCTTTTGTTCAAGGGTTCCCAAACATTATTTCCCCAAAGATGCTTTGTCATTGAACTTGTTTCCTAAACCACTTCCAATTTGAACACTTTGGTTTTCCTCTTCTGGCTGCAGATGTCTTTCCTAAATTGTCCTTTCCCTCAAGTCCCAAAGGTCTTTTCTATTTCTAGTCAATTACAATTATTTTGCAATTTTAGGGGGTGAGAATTAGGTACTCAATTGCTGTTGCTGGTGGGGTAAGGGAGCCCTGCAGAACACATAGGTTGGAATATTGTTGCTCTTAAGCAGGATAAACACTATTAACAAGCTTCTATTTGCATGAGAAGTACGGAGAATGTATTTCTTTGGTAAGATCTTGGGAAAAAAAACACCCTGCATTAACAAAAATAGATGCCTCTCCCTGCTGGATGCCTACCTTGCCCCAGGGTCTGTGAATCTTAGACTCCATCCAGACCATGTGTGTTAAGTTCCTTCTTTATTTCATAGTACAAAATGCATATCATGCACTGCTCAAAAAACAAAAGCAGAACAGCTACTTAATTGTGTAATTCCCCCCTCTTTAAAAAAATCCACTAACAGTAAGGAACAAAAACATTACAGCAAATTTATGCCTCAGGGAGGTGGTAAAATCACCCTAGGGATTGCTTTAGTCCATTTGTTCCCTAAAGACAAATGTCAGAGACAGCTGCACAAAATAATATGCTATCCTTGACTCTTTGCAGGCACAAAACCCCTAAAGCTCAAAGCATAATTCAAACCCTTTCACAGACAGTCCTTATGACTGCAATAAGTATTTTAATGTTATGAACATCTACTCTGGATTCTTCTTATGTCTTTAAAAAGGCAGTGATTCATTGCTTCAAGCTACGCTTCTGAAAGCATCTTATTGCTGGGTTTTATGAAAAGTATTTTTATCAAAGTATAAAAAATAATATGCAGAATTATGTTTCCGGCTGTTGGAAAAGCTTCCAAGTGATTCTTTTACTCCTCCCAAAAAAAGGAAGTTGAAAATCAAAGCAGAATAATTTTAAATAAGTTTGGACTAATGAAGTTTCTCTCATATTAAATCCTGCTCTTAGCTGGGCTGCTGCAATAGCTGTGCAGGGAAGGAGCTCTCCAGATCCACAGGAACCAAGCTAAGCATGCAACTCTGGGCTATAAAACCACCACAGGTAAAGATGAACTGCAGTTTTAGTTTTCCTGGAATGCATCTAGCAGCCCTTGTGTTTCTGTAATTCCACAGGAGCTGATCTTACTCTGGCTGTAACATGACCAGGAACCTCTCAAAGTGTGGTTGGTGCAATAGAGCCCAGAGCTCAGTGTCAGCCTGCATCCAGCCCCCATGGCAGAGCTGTTAATGGGAGTTGTGCACTTTAGAGCTGGATTTTGTTCATTTTATGGAGAATTCCTCATCTATTGTGTGCCACTTGTGCATGTTTCTGATAACGCTGAAATAACTCCACTGCAAACACTGAGCCTTCAGTACTGCCTTGATTAAATATACATAACAAAGGACAATCTAAGTATTTTATCAGAAGGCATCATTTATACCTCCTCTGTAACAATTTAGGATGATAACATAAATACTCACTGAAAAAAAATGCTATGAATGTTCTCATTTCAACAGCAGCTCAAGCCCTGAATGGAGATGAACTTAAACTGCTGGGCTAAATGCTATAGAAATCAGGAAAGCACAAAGTCCTTTTATATTTAAAAAGTTTTTTTATTAGTAGCTGTATATTTTAATAGGAATTTTTTGAATGTAAATCATGCTTCCAAAGAATAAATATAACTGAGATTAAGAATGGAAGCAAAGAAAAACAAGGGGACTGGCTTGTGCAGTTTAGGAGGTCATGTTCCAATTGTGCTTAGGTCTTAACACTTATCTGAATCAAAAATTATATATATTTGACCCCCATACACATGCTTATACCTAGTTAAACTTCATTTAATTTCTTTTTGGGGGGCAATACAGAAGAAAAGTTTTCTTGTTTATTTAGAACAGAAATAGAGTAAGAATAGTTCATCTGAAAGGGATCTACAACCATCATCTAGTCCAACCGCCCAACCACAGTAGACCTGACCAAAAGTTAAAGCATTTTGCCAAGGGCATTGTCCAAATGCCTCTTAAAGACTGGGACATCCACCACATCTCTAGGAAGCATGTTCCAGTGTTGGAGAACCCTCTTGGTAAAGAAAGGCTTCCTAATGTCCAGTCTAAATCTCCTCTGGGACACTGCTGAACTTTCAAACTAATCATGCCTCTGGATACCAGGGAAGAGAGCTCAGCACCTCCCTGTCCCATTCCCCACCTCAGGAACCTGCAGAGCATGAGATTGAACCTCAGTCTCCTTTTCTCCAAAGCAGAAAACTCACTTATGCACTCCTTGTACAACCAGCCTTCCTGCCCTTTCCCCAGTAAAAAATATGAATGTCAAGCTTTATTTTGGGAAAGGCTTCACACAGAGACTATGTGTGGTGTGATTGTGAGGCTGCCTTTATTCATGGCTACAGAAAGCTTCCAGATGCCTGAAGGACCATGAGAGCACAGAGGATAGAGCTTTGTGGGCAGCTTCAAGCATCACTGCATTTTGCCCATCATCTTCCATCTTTCATGCAAGAAGAAACAATTAAAAAATGAAAAAAATTGCAATATTAATAAATATATGTCTCCTGTTTCAGTCACAGCTCTCCACAATTAAATTGCAGGAGGCATCTCCCCATGTTAGAGTAGCTTTGCTCAGAATTATTGATGCTGTTTGAACAGACACGCCATGAATTCCATTTCGCCACAACGCATTCAGTTTGGGAACAATAAACACTTCCTTTTCATTATCTCCCATGAATTATACTGATGTGCAGCTTTCATTCATATTATAGAATAATTAGAAATGCAGAATTACCAAGAAACTTCTCCAGAAGTAAAAGTTCAAGTATATATTTTCACTGCTTTTTTAATAAGCTCTGACTAGGTCTCTGACTTTCACTCATTTAGGCATCTTGGAACTCGGACAGCTGAACATAAACAACATATTAGGAAATGGTTTTTAAAACCTGTTCCCTCTTCCAAATTATTATTTTTCAAATAATACTCAAGATATAAAGACTCATTTCAGGCACCCTTCTCAAATGTTGTGCTCCAAACATATATTCTCTGCAGCAAAAAATACACTCCAGGAAAAAAACAGGGCACAAAGCATTTTGTTCATGCTTTGGGACATGTTCAGCTATGAAGCCTGGAACTCATAGTACTTTTAGAGGAAAAATGCAGAAAATATATATATATATATATTAGTAGAAATTTCTACATTTTCCAAGTTATGAGCTTCATTTGCTATGAAGCTATGACAAGACAGCCACAAAACTCATCAGAGATTGCAAAAAAACATGTAAACCACTGTATAATAATAAAGTTATTTGACTTTTGTATGGTCAGAATGAGTGGAGCCCTTTAGAGTTTGTTTCTTTTGAGAAAAATAAAAGGGAAAATATTTAGGAGACATGCAAAGTATGCAGTAAGCAAAATGGTGCAGTAAACTGAGCATCCATGAGCCCATTTCCAGCTTCTTACTGTGAAACAAGACATTCCTTTTATGTGCACTCCCCATATATAAACACCTGTAGTTCTTGCTTTTCCCCTTTGGAGAAAGGGTATACACAGAGTATTCTCCATGTTCTGGTATCAGAGTCATCAGATTCTTTTGTGGACAGAACAAGTTGGATATTTGCTGAAAACATCACATTTACAAAGTAAATGAGTGATGTGGATGAGCATTTTTAAAACCATCACAAGTTTTGCCAGCTGAGCATGAATTTCAGAGACTGGTGAAAAAATCCTTTCTCTACAATTTCCAGAAGCATTAATCAGATTTGGGCAATTTTTGTTTCATCTGTTGTCTGAAATTATGGGAGAAGCAGAAATCACTTCCCTAATGGACAAAACTGGCATGGGCAAAACTGCCACAGGGCTTGGACCACAAGAAGCCACAGAAACAGAAGTTTGGTCTGGCAAACAACAAAGTTTCATTGCATCTGCACAGCAATGCCAGCTTCCTCTCCTCTTCCAACCTGTCTAGCAAGTGAAGAAGCCTCATTAACAATTAATCAGCTTTTCTGGGATTCAGATTCCTGTGTGTGTTATGGAAGGTTTCTAATTACGGATGGCTTGATTTAAGAATGCATTAAATGCTCTACAGATTTGAAAGGAATTCATCACAGTATAATTAGGCTGATAGCTCTTTGGTCATCAAGTGTCCTCCTGTTTCCCTCCCGATGGTGGGTGAGATAACAACACTGAAAAATGTAATAGCTGGCTCTAATGACTAACCCTGGACAATTAGGCATTGCTTAGACTAAATTGCTTGCAGGTCACAGTTTTTACTCACCACTAACAATTTCTGTCTTCACAGAAAGCTGCCAATCAAAAAATATTTTTGATTCAGAAGCAGCATGCAGTATCCTCCAGTAGTGCAGAGCAAGGGAAGAGTGCCCAGATGAGGAAGCCCTGCACAGGAAGGGACAGCCAGTAGCTGATCTGTGCTGATGACAAGGTGTAGCTCAATCTATTGCATTCCTGTCATCATACTATGGGTTGGATGCTGGTCTAGGCCAAGGCACTGCAGAAAAATAACAAGAGAGATATAGAGCTCAAGCAAAAAAACCCCAAATCTATAGAGAAATAATTTATTGCATTTCCAGGGTAGGGACCAGCCTCATGGTTCTTTTGGAAAATGTTGTAACATTTCACTTCAATGGTCAGTTCCCAAAAGTGAGAAGAAGGCAGAAAGAAAGAATGGGACTATTGGTTCAGTCAAAGACAATTATTCTCTTCAAACAAAGAAAAAAGCCAAGTGAACCCCTCTAAATAATCCATTTTGCATCAGACTAAAAGCTGTTCTTTTCATTTTCCTTTATTAAAGTCCTTTGATTTTTTTTTTCAACTTAGTCAATTTTGACATGAGCTGCTGTTCCTAACAAAAAAAAAAAAAAACAACCATATTTTCATTTAGGTCAAAACAAGCTTTTCAACATTTAAGCCATTTCTCTCATTTTTGGGTAAAGCTACTTGTTTCTCAGGAAGCATCATTTTCCCTGCAACCCATTTTCAAGCAAATTCAGTAAACGTACAGAGAACTTGCCTGCTTGACTTCCCCAGAAAAAGAATTTCGAGTCAGGATTCTCTGTCCTGCTGCTAAAAACAGCCTGTTTCCATAGCTGTCACCTCCCCTGCAGTGAGGGAGCCTGAAACTTCCCTAATTCTTCCCCACATCAATTAAGGCTCTCCTGGCTGGCTGGCAGGCTGCAGGCAGGAGGCAGGAGCAGCCTGTCTGCTGCAGTTCTGACTCACTTCCTTGGCCCAGCCTCAATCAGATGGGGAATCCCTGGAGGATGGATGTGTTGGCAGCACAGATTCCTTGGCCATGTTTAAAGGTTAGAGGAGCCCAGAGATAACTGGGAGAGGTCTTCCTGCAGCCATCTCCAAGGAAGCTGTGGAAGCCTCTCTTGATGCCAGCACCAAGGGCACCAGAGAAAGATTCTTCTGCCAGCAGACTTGCACAAGCTATTCAGGTTGTTTCAACCCTTTATTTCTGTATTCTTACCCCCAAAGGAAAAAAATATTACTTTGAAATCCAAACTAGGTGGCAATAAGAGTTTTGCCCACCAGACACTGCTTCAGGGCTGCTAGAAGCACCCTGAAGGGACCTGAGGTGGTGGAGAGCAGCAGAGCATCCACTGGGGTCCAGCCAAAGTGGGCCCAAGTCCCACATTTACAGCCCTGCACACAGCAAGGATATGGGGGATGGACTGAGAGACACTCCAGACCCAGCAACAGCTTCCTTCTCACCACCCATCAGTTTCAAGGACATAAAGCCCTCTGGGAATGAAAACCTCCTTTCTATCATCAAAAACATATAAAGCTTTGTCCAGACTGGAGTTGGGCAACAGATTTTAGGCCATTTCTCATTCAGATATGGAAATGAGGGCTGGCAAGTTTGTCTTGATGGCATTAGGTTGCTTTTATGACAGAAAAAGAGACTAACTATTTCATTCCCACATTTTCTTAGGAAAACATTTCGGTGTTAAAATCAAAATAAAATAACCATGGCCCTAAAGTTAGATTTCAACACCTGAGTGTACCTAAAATGCAGTTACTTTGACTTGTTCATAATCCAGACTTGAAGCAGTTGAAATCTGTTTGTTAAACAGTTGGTTTGATCTTTTCCTCAGCACCATCTCTGATGATTAAAGACAGGAAGATGTTGTCTGGAATAGGTATATGGAGCATCTATTGATTCCATGGAATGGAATAGACTGTTGAACACCCAAGGCATTAATAATCCATTGTGTGAACAGCCTAAAAGCAAAATTATACTGATTCATGTAATTTAAGTGAAAAGCAAATTGCCCTGCTCTAGTTCTGGTACTTTGATAGATGTACCTATTTGGTTACAGATTACAAGGAGGGGAATGGAATAAAAAGCAGGGACAGTCCTGCAGGCTCTGAGCTACCCTTCACAGCAGGGGCCAGAACACATCTGCAGCTTCAGGAAATGAGAATGTTGGGTTAGCACTCTCTGGAGCAATGAGGAGGAGGAGGATTTTGCACTGAATTCCTCCAGAGATGTGGAAAGTCTGTATCCCATGGGAGGAAGGAAATGTGCATGCTGCTGGGATAACAGGACAGCAAGCTTATAGACCTGAAACAGGGAAAAAAAAGGATGCAAGAAAAGAGTTGGGGAAGTTGTAAAATCTGTTAGAAGGTTTTGCAATGAGAATTTTAGATCATTTCTGAATTCACCATTGGCCTCAATATAAATATTGAGGAGATAGGATCTATTTCCTATCTATTTTTCATCCTTATTTTTGCGGCTGATATAAGACAGGGTTGTCCTATTGACCCCATGTGTATCCATGCATTCAGGGAAGGGGGAGTCAGGTTTGTTTTTTTCCTCAAGTTTAGCAATACTCTGTTACACTGACAGATTCTTTTTTTCTGGAGTGACATTTAAGGGAATTGATTTTGAATGTTTGACATTGTAATCAATACATGTAAAAGAAAATATTAACTCACAACTGCCAGTTTCTGCTGTGACCATGGTTTTCTTCCTTAGCACCAGATAAGATCAGTAACTGTCTAAATGAAAAGTGCTGAGTAAATGCATTTTACCTAAAAGCAAAGCTCAACTAAAACAAACAAGGACAGAAAGATCAGTGATCCTGAGTCTTTCCAGTTCTATGATGTCCCAGATAACAGAGCCCTCCCACCTCCTCTGCACTCTGGGCTCTCTGAACACCTGCCCACTCCACTGGATTAATACAGGACTGGTCATGGGTCATGTGAAGCACAAAGAGACTGATCTTCAATCTGGTTGCAAACATAACTATGCAAGAAGTGTCTGCCTTTCCATCCACAGCAATTTTATTCCCCCTCTTTCTCAAAAAGCATCATTACACTGATGCATTGCTGCCCAACACTGTATGGGTGGGTACCCTACACGTACCTCTGCAGTTACAAAGGGAATGTGAGGCTGGGAGGTTTTTGTGGAGACTGGGCAGAATTAAAGCAGCTTTTGTAGTGCCAAGGCTCTTATGGGCTATTATGTGTCACTAATTAGTCAAATAACCGATGCAACTCCTGCAGCACGAGGAGCTGTTGTTTTTTCTCTTGCTTTTCAATTACTGCCCTGTGAGCTGGGATAAAGTGTGTGAAAAATGAGGTTATTGTTTTGTATATTTCATGTCCCTGTGGAAAGAGATGTGTTGGGCTCCATCCTCAAAACTCAAAGGGAGCGCAAGAAAACAGACTTTCAGGCTGTGTCCGTAATAGTTAATTTAGAATTGCCAGGCCCAAGAGCTGGAAATCAATCCCTCCACTGCTGCCTTGCTAGAATAGTTCTGCACCACTCCTTCCTCTTGGCCACCAGCACCCCAGGCCAAGGAGCAGTGCATGTGTCACCCCTGCTGTGGCACACCTGGCACTGTCCTCTGCTGCCCCCTCCATGCCAGCTGACCTCTGAGCTGGGGGGTGAGCATTGGTGCAGTGTCTGCCGCTGGACACATTCCTATTTCTTCTTACAAAGCTGTGCTGCACACTGCACCTTTTTAGAAGTTTCCAGCTTTTTCTTTCTTTCTAGGCTAAAGGGCCAATTCACAGCCTTTTCTGACACTTATGCTGTTTGTTACCTTCCAGTCTTTATTTCCTTGGTGGTCACAGACCCCTGCTCTCTTCTCCTCACCTGATTTTCCAGTGATCTCTGTCCTCCTGGATGTTTTTTCATCAGGATGGATGAACTAGCCTCAGCTAATCTGCCTCCTGTGATAGACTAATGCTCCCAGTCACCACTGAGCCTGGAAGCAAAGCATGATGTGGCTCAGGATCAGCCCCCACTCCTGCTGTGGGAACAAGAGGTTTCCTGGGCCTCTGTGCCCAGAGAGTGAATGATGCTAATAAAGAAACATAGTTCCCTAGCATTAGGAACAATAATTCTAGTTAGTACAGAATATCTTACTCTGTGCACTGATATGACTTTATAGCTTTCTTTTGTTTGACATAATTTAGGAGAGACCTTTAAATATTTTCCTAATAAGTATATGAACAGGTATTCAACACATCCCATGGGTGGGACTTCCCAGTCAAGCAAGAAACTGCTGACTGCCTTAGCAGCAGAAATTCTTTCAAGTTTGTTTTTTTAGTAACTACTCTATTTGTCACATTTTTCTTAAACTTTTTAGAAATCATTACTACTGAAAACTGGGCTTGTAAATAAACTATTGACTTTCTTTCACTGCAGTCCTCAGTTTCTTTGCATTCCAATAGTTGTGGGAATTACTGTTTCTGTCTTTCCAAATTACAGTTTTGATTCTGACATACAAAATTTTGAGAAGTTCCCCAGTTCTCCTCAGCTGAGAATTTGCAGGCACCACCATATCTACATGTAATCACCCTCAAACATTTGCACCTAGATAATGAATATTTTAGTGTTCTTCATTATAGAAAGACAGAAGTCAAGAGTCACAAACGAAGCAGCTGTTGATTAAGACTGCTCTATTGAGAGCCCTGAGCCTCTCCACAGTTCTCTGAGATAAACTAGGGAACAGCATTTGATCTTCATGATGTGTCACGTTGTAGGGCTGGAGAGATTTTTAAATAGCTGGGAGCAGGCACTTATAGGAAGGGTCAGAAACCAGGCTGCTGTAATTATTTCAATGGATTGTGCAGGTAAAAGGTAGAATTTGGTTAAAAATAACAGAGTACATGCTCCAAACCTCTATTTTCCAATGGAAAGAGATATTTTGCATTTGCAAAATCACCAAGTGTGTTGTTAGCATGCTAAGTGCTAACCTCACACCAGAAAATTAGGCTGGGCTTAACACTTGGGTGCTAAATCCCAGTTGTCTAAATACTGTTATATTGTTAGAATGGTGCCTGGCCAAATGCAGTTCCCCCAGACAACTCCTGGATGTGGTTCAGAATTTAACATAAGGCAGGAACTATTCCTGATCGGAGCTTTGGATGCACTCACCCTGATTTGAAGGTTAAGATAGTTTAATGGTATAGATGTAGGTCATTCTGTGCCAGTTGGCTTCAACTACTTAAATCTCTTCCTCACCATTTAATTAGCTATTGAAGATGCAGCCAAGACCACCAAAGTAATCTCTTTTACTCCTTTGACTTTAGTTGTAAGAGAAACACTAAATACGAATACTTCAAACACTGTTCTAGGTATGTAAATCAATTTACAGATGTTAAAGGAGGATTCTGAGTGATAGGAGATACAAAGGAAATAGTCACAATCACAGAGGCAGCCTGCAGCAGAGGAACTCGGCTCTAGACTTCTTACAGCCCAGGTTAGGCAAATATGTATTGGTGGACCTACCCAGCCCAGTTATTCACTTTACTGGGGGCTCCACTAACCTTTATCTGATTCTCTTGCTAAAGATTTTTTTTTTATTTTACAATATTTTAGTCCTTCTGCTAACTCTTTGTGCTGTTTATTTAGGAATTTCTAGTGTAAAAACAACCTTTTTCATATCTCTTTGCTCAGCGTGTTTTCACATGCATGCAGTGAAGCAAGTCAGATGAGCAGGGAGACTCTTCCCAATTTTCCGCTCTTTACCTCCCTGAATACACCAGAGACAATATCGGCTTTGTGAATATTAGTCCATCCCTAATATTTAACCCTAAAGTGTGGAAGGGGCACTCAGGGATTCTAACTGCCTTACGATTTTTTTGTTGATTTTGGTAAAGTATTTCACACCCAGCAGTAAGCAGTCCATGAGAAGGAGAAAGCACAGATCAAGCTGTTGACATCAAGAGAGATAAGCACAACCTGAGGTGCTCTCTTCAGCTTCCTAAACCATGTCGAGCACTCCAGACAAATTAAATACCCATTTAAAATAAAATTATTTAAACTCGTAGTGTTTTGCCAACTCTTCTTCATTTCCATTGCTCCAAATAATGCAATTTTCCCTGAATAATTGTTGTTATGAGCATAATCTATTAATTCCAGCCCAGCTGCCCACTGGATACCACCAAGGATCATTTGCGCATGAAGGAAACGTGCCCCTGCTCATTTGCAGACATATAAATGCATGACGTTCTGCTCCTCTCCCACAGGGGAAAAGCAGAGCCACATCTTCCAGCAGAATTGCCTCCCTCTCGCCTCCTGTTCCTGCTAATTTGGCTGGAAGAGCTGTGGCTGCTGAGATTTAAAGGCTTGAGGAAATGCAGCCATTCTGTTGTCAGTGGAGTTAATAAGCCAAACAACTCAGATGGTTGAATCCTGCTCTCCTTCCCCGGCTGAAATCGGTGGGAAAAGAGCCAAAGGAGCCTGTGGAAGTTTGATAATGCAAGGCTAGCAGTCAGTCTGCCTGCTGCTTGGTGTGTGCAGCCACCAAGAAACAAACATTGATTAATCTCTGCTCTTATTGAGGAAGTTTAGTGCTAGCCAGTGCAGCAGAGGTGGGATAAGGCTGAGCAGCTTGAAAAAAATAATTATTTACACCTTTGCAATGCTGTTTTTACTCCTCAGATAGAAAAGGGTCCAGAGAGAAAATCCTGTTCAACAGACAAGACACTTGATGAAATCACACTGAAGAGAGATTCAATGGGACTAAACAGTGAAGCAGGACAGTTCTTATGATATTTGAATGTCCAGTTTCATAATTTTTAGAACAAAACCTTATCATTTTACCTTGTTGGAACCCTTTGTCATTTTTTATACACTAAGCAAAAATAGAGTGACCTATTTTGACTGAAGTGAAGGCACTCTTTCATACCTCAGAACTTCACTGAAATATTTAAAAGGGGAGACAAATTTCAGAAAAGATCTGAAAAACACCTGACTTCCCTTTGTTCCATTCATCCCATGAATGCATCCTATAGAGACAGAATGGGTGACATCCTCGTCTGTAAACCAGGGGAACAGGCACATTTTCCCTAAGGAAATAATTTGGGGCAGATAAATGCAGTCAGACTGAGGAAGGGATCACTCACATTGTGCTCAGCACTGGTGAGGCCACACCTCAAATCCTGAGTTCAGTTTTGTGCCTCTCATGGCAAGAAAATCATTGAGGGGCTGGAGCGTGTCCAGGGAAGGGAACGGAGCTGGGGAAGGCTCTGGAGCACAGGTCTGAGGAGGAGCAGCTGAGGGAGCTGGGAAAGGGGCTCAGCCTGGAGAAAAGGAGGCTCAGGGGGGACCTTCTGGCTCTGCACAGCTCCTGACAGGAGGGTGGAGATCAGCCTTTTCTCCCAGGTAAAAATGATAGTACAAGAGGAAATGGCCTCGGGTTGCACCAAGAGAGGTTTAGATTGGATAGCAGGAAAAACTTCTTCACACAAAGGGATTGTCAAGCACAGGAACAGACTGCCCAGGGAAGTAGTGGAGTCACCATCCATGAAAGGATTTAAAAGATGTTGAGATGTGGCACTTGGGGACATTGTTTAGTGGTAGAATGGCAGTGTTGAGTTAACAGTTGGACTCAAAGATCTTAAAGGTCATTTTCAACCTAAATGAGTCTCTGATTCTCAGGTTTTATGAAATTAGAAAAGGAAATGCCAGGTGGTCATCGGAAAATCTTTATGTCTGTGAACAGGTCCACCCAAGATGGCAAGAGATCTGTTTGACTCACAAAAGAAATTTATATAATCCCCTTAAACATACACATGAGGCTTTCAGGAATGTTCAAAATTGTGCAGTCTGGAAGTTCTCTTGGCTAACCTGTGTAAAACACCAGACAGCTACTCCAAACCACAAACAACTGGAGTTCAGAAGA
Organism: Melozone crissalis; assembly: GCF_028551555.1. Lineage (NCBI taxonomy): Eukaryota > Metazoa > Chordata > Aves > Passeriformes > Passerellidae > Melozone > Melozone crissalis. The sequence goes on from NW_026535805.1 coordinate 53,089,636, forward strand.
CAGTGCAGAAGAAATAAAACATCAGTTTTCCTTCTCACATCCTTCCTTTCCCAGTGAACCATGGAACATTCTGCCTGGAAGCTTTTTTTCAGGACTTTTTTAAACTTTATTTTGGGACAGGAAATGGAAATTTCCTGAGAAATGAAATTTCCCAGTGTCTTTTGATCATCTGCAGTGATGGTAGGTTACAGGACAATGTGCAACTTGAGACATTCTCATCACTGCTCTGTATTTTACCACTCCAGCACAAATCCATGCTCATGATGTGGCACAGACCAGGGGAGCCACAGTGCAGCACAAACCCGCTTTTCTCCAAAATACAACCTCTAGATACACCTCACCATCTCAACACTTTGAGTGACAACCTGATACTACCAGAGTAAAACAAATTTTTCCCGTTCAGCTGAATGAAACTGAGATTGTTTTCCCAGCTGACAATGGAAAATGCATCAGCATTCTTGACCTTGGCAACCTGTAGAATTACTGTCTTCCAAAGAGTCAATCAAGTACCATTTTGAAGCAGACATTTTCACTTCTGGACTTTCCTTCCTGGCATTTGAGAGCAGAGGCTGCAGAGAGCTCTCTAATGCTGTCCCCAAAGCAAGAACAGAAGCCTTTGGCCTTGGCCTGAGCACAGGATAATGCTCCCATGCCTGCCCAAAGTATTTTGCAAACCCCCAGCCATCTGGGCAGAGAAAAAACATTTCTTTGGGCAGGAATGCATCCCCCCATGTGAGCAAGCTCTGAAAAGGAGCTGCATATTGAATGCTAAACAGTAAAAATATGCATCAGCAATTTCTCCAGTTGAAAAGAAGACAACTACAGTGTGCAGCAATGCTTTCCTCCTCTATCCTTTTGGATTTGTCAGGTTGTTGCTCTAGCTCTGTCTAGCACACATATCAAATCCTTCTTCATTCCCCTGCAGGGCCTCTATGCCCTGTACAAAGGCACTGCTCCCGTACCTGAGTACTCTGAAGGCTGGAACTAGAGCTATGTTCCATCACCACAGCAAGAGCAGAGCTGATCAATCTGCTGATCCATCTATTCCACTGCCTCATAACTTGTTGTAACTGCAAGCAGAGTCAAGAGAGAGCTAAAGGACAGCAAGAATATATTAGGTTTTGAGTTAAAAGAGTCTTTTATGCTGAAGGGGTTTCATCTGCTCAAGACCGTGGCTTGAGCTAAGCTCCCTCTGCTTGTGTCTGGTGGTTCGTGTCAAAAGTGCTTTGAAATCCCTAAAGAGAATGACAGAGATGACACTTAATAAGGAATGCAACAGGACAGGAATTTCCCCTCTCCCAGAAATGAGTTGGGCAGGAAAGCACTATTTCCATGCCCTGTCATACAATCTGCAGGGCAGGCACAAGGCCAAGAGCTTCCTTTCAGTGACACCTGCTAATTTCTCACTTTAGCTTGAATTTATTCTCCTATGGTGAGCCACATCCCAGCTCCTGCATTCTCCCTGCAGATGAGGCAAAGGACTGATCCTGAGAGAAGAAAAATAGAATGATAGAAAAGTCTGGGTTGGAAGGGAACTCAAAACTCATTTTGTTCCAACCCCTCTGCCATGGGCAGCAACACCCAGGTGTCCCAGGTGTCTCAGAGCCCCATCCAACATGGCCTTGGACACTGCCAGGGAAGGAACATGATTCCAAGTTCTCCAAGTTAGAAGCCCAAAGCTGCTTCCTCCAGCATATCTCCTGCTCAAGATCAGCTCACATAACTTCACTACAGACTCATCTTTGCCTCCTTCTGATTTCCTTCATCTTAAACCCTTCTCATATTAGCTTTTCCCCCTACACAGTGGTTCACACAGAATTATTTTCATTAATAAAAAAGGCCCCTGTGTGACTAATTCCTCTGTTAGATGGAACAGGGAAAGTGTAATAATGACTACAATTGGGTATTGTGTGGCTGCAGGGTGAGAAAAATATTAGAGAAATAAGTTATTAGTATTTCAAACTTTATTTGGAATAAGTCTTAGAAAGTGCTTTTAGAAGCAATAATAACAGTTATAATTAATGAATACACTGCCAAGTATTGACCAAAATATTCTTACAAGTTCACCTTTCATTTTCTCAGTGCCTGACTACTCAATTTGTTTCCTTATTAAAATCCAAGGGCTTTGTGAAAATGTCTTTGAAAACAATCCTCAGGATACAACTACTCCTTGTAAAAAAAATCATCAAGAATCAACTTTTATGCACAATTTTCTGGTTAATACCTATTTTTTTAGAAGGTTTTCATGGTATTTTAAAAGTCAGAATAAAAGTACTCTCATACTTGCCTGCCATATAAATGATGTCTTTTAAGGCATTTGTAGAGACAATGGAATTACTCTGGAATCTGCAAAAGAGCTGATTTGGGAAACTCTAAATTTAAAAAAGTAAAGTTATTTGGAGAATTGGTAGAATGAGAGTCAGCCAAGAGAAGAGGAGAATAACATGATAGCTAATTTTAATTGCTGAATAACAAAGGGCCAAAGCATAAGCCTAAACAACAATGTAACACAGAGGAAAAAAAAATATAGATGTGCAAATCAGAATTCTCAGGCTAAATTTAAATCATAATTTTCTGGACATATTTTGCCTTTTGGTGTTTCCACTGGTAGTATTTTATGCAGGCAAGACAGAATATTTAAATCACTCAGATGTCACACCAAAGGATGGTGGGTGGGTCCTTCCCAATCCTTCCACAAATAAATCCAGAAGGGACATTTAGTGTCCTCCATCAGTGCTCCCATGGCATCATATGCTTGGGTGAGCCATGAGTCACAAGGAGTGAAATCTTGAGCTTGAGTTTAACACGTTTAAATCACAGTTGCTTGAGCCAAAACCACTCTAAGTGAAGACTTTAATGATCCAGGTGGTAAAAGGAGACAAATACATGTCTTGAGTACAAATGTGGGACAGAGAGCTGTGAGAATTGGGACATGAGGAATTCTTGCTTCCATGCAGAGCAAGGCCAGAGAATAGTTGTAAAATATGGAAACGTGGTGATGTATGCAATTAAATACACTAGCAAGGCTGCCTTACACTGCTGATGTGTCAATACACAGAATTATTTGCATTAAGTTTTATCTCTGCAGGTGAGACCTATTCAGCAAAGGGAAATTGCACTAAAATGAGAGTTTTCCCTTCCTTTGTAGCAAAAAACATGCATCATACAGATGTTTTCAACAGGCAAGTCCTCTGCTACTGCAGTACCTACTTTGTCAAGGCCCTTTGCTGTAGGTCCCTGACATTTCTAGAGCCTTCATGTGGGGTTGTGCTCTTTTGCTCTGAGACTGGGTACACAAAAAGCCAAAAGTGCAATGGTCTTTTAGGCATTGGTTTGCTAACCATCTCCTGAACCTTTGCAACTCGTGTTCCATGGCATCCATCCTTAGACCCAGCTGTCCATAACCCAGTTTGCCTGCAATTATGAAACAGATTTCAATTTCCTACTGTTCTTTCCATTTCTATATGCTCTAATGTTGTGAGAAGTTACCTCATCGTATATTTATACGCCAGATTGTCAAACAATGGTGATTTCCCATTTTTGCCTCTGTGTCAGATATGTTGGATCAAAAGGTTTGCCTTGCTAATGAAGATATAAAAAGCAGGGCTTGGCATGTGGGCTTTGCTTCCATGTGCAGCTGCCAGATGGGCTAGAGCAGAGGATGTCTAAGCATGTGACTGCAGCAGCAAGCAAGGCAAATACACAGCCTCCCTAAAAATAGAAGCACTCTCTGCAGGGAGGTATTACCCTTCCTCTACACATCACAGAGCCAGAGTGTTGCCCTGTTCCTTTGAGTTCTTCTAAGCCTTCTGAGGTTTACATTCTTGTAATGAACTGTCTCACACGGTTTTCTGTAAATACTTATTGTTTTGCATTCTTTTCTGGAGGAGGAGAAATTTGATAGATTGTTGGTTTGTCCAGTGTCATTGGAGAGATAGCATTGACAACCTCCAATCCACTGTCACTTTTGGAAATCTATAAATGTTAGAGCCAGAATTAAACTTGCCCTCTTTTTACCTTAGAAATTCCAGTGTCTGTATCATTTTATTTTGTATCCTAAAGCAACACCAGAGAAACATTTAGATTGAAACAAACCTCTAAGATCATCAAGTCCAACCATTAACCCAGCACTGGCCAGTCCACCACTAAACCATGCCCCTAAAAGGAGTATCTGGGCTTCTGGAAAAGGGCAAGCTGTGGCAGAGGTAAGTTCTGTGATGGCCAGAATGCCAGGAGAATCTGAGTCCATTAAGTGTGCAACTTCTAGATCCAAGCTTTTGTTTTACATTGCTGCCACTGTGATATGAGCTAAGGGGAGCTGTGTGTGAGTAAAGATGATACAAGTTCTTGGAAAAACGCTGGGTTTCTGCAAACATCTTCCCTACACAGTGGAGCAGACAGTGCAAGTTGGCTCTGAGGCTGGATGTTGTACAAAAAGCCTCCCAAAGTGTGAGTCTTTCCTTTAGAAGAGTCACTGCCGTTTGTATACAGCCATTCCAAAATACAATGCCCCCAGTTCTGGTTTGGCTCTAATATCATCTGAACTAAGTCTTGAGAGGATTTTAGCCTCATCCCTTCCTCAAGATGACCGCTGTGTTCACATTTTAACTCCTGAGATAGTTTGAAATAGCACTTCCATATTCTAACTGGATTCCTTAAGACTTTAATATCATTCACCAACTCGCAGGTGAAATGTAGGGCCAGACTTCCTTACTTCCTTGAGCTAACAATCTAAATAACCTTCCAGCCCCACTGAAATGCATAATTTTTTGGTTTTTATGTGTTCAACCTTCCAAAAGGTACCAAATGAACGTGCTGGCAACTGAAAAGCCAATGGAACCTCAGCTCTGACTTTTTTTCCCCTACTTTATATGTTTTCTTTGTCCTTTAACACCCAACTACAAAGTGAGTGATGATAGATGATTTTTCAGTTTGAATCATGATCACTGTTAGATGTTAAGGGACAAAGGAAATAAATCATCTGGAAAGACATAAGGAGGTGGTGGTGTTTTCATTATTCAAAGCCTTTCCAAGTTGTTGGCAAATAGAAGTCTTCTTTGACAATGGTAATTTCATGTTCTTTATCTCTCCTTGAGAAGGAAGTGCATTTGATTGCTTTGAATTTTTGTTATCAGCCTGGTGATTTTTCAGGGCAAAAAAGGTCAAAACCTTGCATAACATTGAAAAGAAAGCTCTGAATAAGAAACAGTGCAGGTGAAGAGGAGTTTTATACCCTTTGGAATTTCTGTAAGAGAGGAAAGGTCCCTCATTAAACTATTTTTTCCTTGCAAACTTGAAGGGAAAATAAAATCAAACTCACTTCCAGTCAAGCAAGGCTTTGAAGTTTTTGCCCCAGTGTAAATGCTAGCAAACCATGCAGGTCCACATTTCCACTTGTGACCATCTGCTGGAAAGCTGGAGGTGCTGGATGCAGTACAGTTTGGGTAACTCAGGCACCTTCTCTGGGTCTCTGCTTCCAAATCAGTGAAGCATTGATATTTATGTCCTTCAGCCATTATAAACCATGGCTAGGAATGAGGTTTTGAATGCTGAAAACTGTGCATCTACAGACTGTTCTGCTGCTCATCTCATGAGCAACAGCATTGTCAGAACCAGTCTTGGTCCATTCTCAGTGCCCAGCAAAGGAAAGGATTTCATCTGAGACTCCTTACAGAGACTGAAAACAAAAACATTTTGCACTTTAACACAGACTCCACTCATCCTCCTGAACAGAGTTCAGCACAAATTCTCCAGTTCCAGAGCTGTATTATCCAAAGGTCTGGGTGACTCTAAGTATTTATACTCTCCACATCTTGAAGACCATGAATATGTGAAGTCAGTTGGGGTGTTACTGATGAAAATATTCATTCCTGTGCCAGATGCAGTGATCCACATTTACCAGAGCATTAAAATAGGAGTCCTTGACACTCTCTTTAGTGCAGATGGAGAATTCCTTACACTAATACTGGTCCCACTGGAGTCCCTGTACGATTGATATCTGGGAAATGCATCTCCCTGTGACCTGGGTATTCTGAGTAAATGACAGACTGGCTCCTCCAACAAGGCATGGGAAGGTGAAAATACTTGGAGTTTGCAGGGATATTTTTATCTTCTGAGGACTGTAGAGCAGTCTGTGGGTTATATTTAAGTTCTAGAATGAACCAAATCCAACATATAATAACTATTGCTAATGAATTAGACATAAATATAAAGCCTTACATCAGCATATTTCCAGAAATTGTGGAATCACCTTGCTGCCTTTTTGATTGGGTTTTGCAAATGCTTATTGACACCTTATCAACAACAGCCCTGGTTTTTCAGTCTCAAGTATCACAGCATAAACCCCATGCAAGAAAGTGAAACAAAAAACTGCAGAGACAGTTTTGGTCATTAACTTTTAGTGGCAAACCCATTTGATTTAATTATCATATGTTGCAGGTAATGGACAGAGTTTACCAACACAATTTTTTTCACCCATCACCACACAAAAATCCTTGAGCTGGAACACAAACCAAAGTCCTGCTCTGTGCCACAGTGGTGTCCTGGGCTGGCAGAGAGCAATGTGGGCTGTTGTAGCTGGAGAACCACACTGCTGGTAGCTGGCCATGATGGATTCTGCTGCAAGTAACATCAAAGCCTTTCCTACAGATTTTCAAAATGCAGTCAGGGAAGAGAGGTTTCTTTCTGAACTCACACACTGAGGTGGGTCATCCAGGTTACTAAATCAGCACAGCTCCTTATTTAACACTCCAGAGGATCTGGAGTTAGAGGATATTTGTAAGAAGATGCAATTGAACTGTAGCTCTACTGTTCACATTTATTTAGTTGCTGTATTGCCTAAGACACTACTGAAACACTCAAGATTTCTATCATCTCTATGTCATAAGCATCACAAAGCAACCAATTTAAGCAGTGTTATTGATAGTGAGTACAATGCAATACTCACTCTTTCATCTGTTACAGAACAGGTAGGTTTTGTAATAAGATGTTCCTTTTTTGTATCTCCTTTTCTTTCCAGCATATTGCATATGTCTCATCAATGCTTCACCTCTCCATCTCATTAACTATCTGTGCTCAGAAGATCTCATTTTTTCCTTGCCTCTGTTCATTAATTTCCTTCTTCTTCCTTCCCCCTGTTTCCCTATGCCATATAATTTTTTATGTCTCTGGAGTCATATTAGGGGATGGCTGGGGGGAGAATTTTGTTTGTGATACAGATGATATAGTACACAAAATCCTATTTTTCTCATTTGAATAGAAGTCTGCAGCAGATCTGGCTTAATTTGTCAGCAGACAATGTGTAACCATGTTTTAGAGGGGCATAGAAAAGATTTGGGACCAACCTGTTTAAAACCCAATTAGAGGGACATGGAGCTAGGTACAGGTTAATGACTAAAGTCAAGGATGAAAAACATACAAGTCTGGAGTGCTTAAGCTGAAACATTAATAAAGGCAGAAAAAAGGGAAGCCTGAGATAGCAGTCAGGTGAGACTACACTTTTTGAACTTCAACTTTATAGCTCAATGGCTTCCATGTAAATTTTCCAGGGAAGGAAGGTCTTCAAAAAGGCTCCTCCCTTTCTAGGTGTTCTAATAGTAAAAAAGTAAAAAAGGTCTTCAGATAGAGAAAATTGAAAAGAGCTGTTGAACAAAATAATACCAGGATATCACGTAATACAAATCAGCACCTTATCACAGATATCAAAGGAGCTGAGACAACTTCTACAAGCCAGAGTTAGAGGTCTCGAAGAGAAACCTAAATGGTATCAGTCCACTTTTGGAAAGACAGCGCTGTCCATCCATCCCTCTGAAGTAAAAAGTGTTACAGTTAAATAAAGAGCCCTAGCTCAAAAAAAAAAAAAAAAAAAAAAAAAAAAAAAAGACAAACAAAAATACAAACAAACAAACAAAAAACCCCAAACAAAACAAAAAAACAGTCTTGCACCTTGGTCCTTAGTCTGCACAAGCTGCAGAGCAGCTGTGGAAGGGAATAAATCAGGGATTCACTGCACAGTGACTATTAATCTGAGGACGGCATCACCCGTGGTAGGATAATTTGGGTTTCAGTTTGCTGAATGTTTTTTTGGAAGGAACAATGCAATTATAAATAGAAATTTGCCATTAGCCACATTAAAACTTTGGTAGATTAATAAGGTCCCAGGTTTGACCATCTGGATAACACTAGTAAGATCATTCAATCCAGTTGCTCTTTGCACACAACCTTTACTTTTTAAATTAGTCTTTTCTGTGTGGCCAGTCTAAAGGCACCATAGTGGCCTGATCCCAAAAGAAAACCTTTCCTTTCTTTAGCCCTTTTCAATCACCTTTCCTGAACAATTTCTCTGTCTATTACATCTTTTTTATGATACAGAATAAAAAAGTAGGATTCAAGGTTGAGATGCAGCCCTGCCTTTTATGGAGCAATTAAAATTACCCCAAAAATTCCTCTACTTTTATTACTAAATAGTCATTTCAGCATGTCCCTGGGTATTACTGACCTTCAATAGCAGATCCATGCAATCTCCCAATGCCACAGTGACAGCGAAGCAATGAAAGTCACCCTGGTTTATTCTATTTTTTTTTCTCCTTCCCAAAGCATTCTGAGCTGATATTAATCTAGCCAGACAATGAAGTCTGTCCCTGCAGTGTGTCACCATTTCTGCAGTTAAGGTGGCACTCTTCAATCCCCAGGTGTGAGAAATCAAAGCAGGTGAGCAGCACGTGTTTTATAGACTGGCTGCACACACCACAGCAAGTGCCACCTGTGGCACCCCTGGTGACACAGGATTGTCACCTCTGTCACCAGGAGTGCCCTCTGTGCTGTGCTACAAGCCAGGCCAGCAAGGAAGGCTGGAATGTGCTGCCTTCATGGGAGCATTCTGAAATAGACAGGCAAGGTGCTACAGGCACCTGAGACCAGGTGAGGAGGCAGGCTGCACTCAGAAGTGATGCTGGTGGATTTCAGCAGCCTTGGAAATTATTTCCTCACAAATTCCATCTCCCATGCTTCTGGCAGGATCACTCTTGCTGGGAAGTGAAGAAAATGTTCCCATCAAGCCCATCAGAGAGAGACACTAAGGTGTTTCTCCTCTGGGAGGAGTGAGGGCAGAATGATTTACTGTTCTCTGCCTCTCTCTCTGCCCAAGGCAGGGCACACAGACGTGCCACAAGAGGTGGGAAAGGTTATTTATGTGTTTACCACTTCCCTGGTATCCTAAAATGTCCCCTCCCCCTGGCAAGTCATCTGTAACTCCTCAGCATCTCTGTTAGGATGGGATGTGACTCCAAAACTATCACAAGAAATTCTGTAATTCAGTGCCAGGTGCAAAGAAATAGCTGAATTGGGAGGATTTTAGAAAATATAAAACTTGCTGCTTGAATATCTTCAATGTCCTGTGGCTGCATTTCCAATCAGTGGGATGTCATGCATGGCTCATCAGAAGCTTGGGTAGATAAAAGTAACCATGTTCTCCTTTAAGTCTTCCTCTTTTCAAAAAGCTTCACATCTCTTTGCCTGCTTCTTCTCTCCCCACAGACAGACACAAACAGTCCCTTGCCCAGCCTTCTTCCCATTTTTTTCCAAACATTCTTACTTATAAGAGCAGGAAGAAATAGGTCTCTACTTAAATAACCACATTCAAAATCTGTCTGAAAGGAAGACACTTAAGTGTGGTGGTGGTACATTCAGAGTGTCATAGGACTATTTTGAGCCCCCCTTTTTCTGGTGTTTTTTTTTTGGGGGGGGGGGTGGGGAGTTAGGGGTTTTCGGAATTTTTGGGGTTTTTTGGTTGGTTTTTTTTGGCTTTTTTTGAGCTCAAGTTCAAAGATGACAGCACAGTAAGCTCTTCTGAGGAGCAGTGAAATAAGAGGATGCCTTTGATAAATAAAACTATTCTTTCCTGTGATTAGCCTATAAGTATAAAGAAAGGTAAATATGACTAAACTCTTCCACAGCAATAAAATAAAACAAACGGAAAGGGACAAACTCTGAGCAGAGAGTACATCTGAGAGTACTCCTCAGTTAAATGCTAACTGAAGAGAAAAATAGAAATAACCTGCAAGGAGGGCTTACAGCAAGGTGTGTTTTGTTGGCAGTGGTGATCAATTCCTGTGCCATCCCTGGGTGTCCAAGGCCAGGCTGGATGAGGCTTGGAGCAGCCTGGGCTAGTGGAAGGTGTCCCTGGCCCTGGCAGGGGGTTGGAATGAGATGAGCTTTAAGGTCTCATCCAACCCAAAACATTCTGTGGTTCTCTGACCCCAGTTACTAGGGAATGCAATTAACTAAGAAACTGCCACTTATAACCTCAAAAAATGAGAAGTACTCGGCTCAGAAAACACAATGTTCCCAACAGAACATTGTTTCTTTAGAATTATTAAGACAAAAGTTAGCAGTGCTCCCTTTGAGTCTCTTGCTATTCAAGCTGTGTTATCTACCCTGACATTCTTAAAACTCTTGCTATAGTTGACATTTATTATAAACCTCCAGCTACAAGAATGGTGAGAGTATGGAAATATCAAACCACCTCTGTTTTTCATGTGTTTCCCACATGCCTAGCAGAAGCTACTTCATAAGAAACAAATATTGTGTATTCCTTGGACCCAAAACATTCAGAAGTTAAAAAATCCTTAGGAGACCTTTTGTTCTGTAAAAAAAAATCAGAATTTGTGATACTGTTTCATGACTTTGAAATGGTCTCTTTTGTGCTTTTGATTATCAATACTAGGAACAGCTGCAAGGTTTAATGCTCAGTCTCAAGACAGGCCAAAATAAACCTTCTGAGAAGAGAAAACAAGTTGTTTGACTTGTTCAGCTCAATAAAAACAAAGTCATCAGCTTCACTGTTAATTTCTAGCAGAGACATCCATCTATGAACAATATGAGAAACAGGCAGGGGACAAGAAAATGACATAGATCTTTTCCATCTGGATCCCCAGACACAATCTCAGTTACTGCGCTGGGTTGCTAACACTCACACAATAAATAATAGTTTAAATTTATCCCAGGTGTAATTCAGGGGAGTTAGCACAGGAATTAATTGCTCTGTTCAGATGTGATTACCCACATTTATTATAAACACTTTTGATAACTTGTTATAAATCTGGAGTATTTCTAGCTTCCATGCCAGCAATACTGGGGATACGCTCCAAACAACTGCAGCAGGGGTGGCAGTCTGGCTGACTGGGAAAGAGGTATTTGGGCACAAGTGCACTTTGCTGCTGTGTGAGACAAGATAAGGCTGCATTTGGAAAAAGAGGTCACTTTAGAGCAAGGAACTTCATAGCTTGAAGTATTTGTATAGCATACAGTTGTTGGGAGGCCTCCAGAGGTCTCCAGATGTGGCAAACTATTCCGGTTTTTTTTCAGATAAATAAGCAAACAGAAGGTCTGGAGTGGAAAAGAGTCCTTGATGTATGGATGTGCTGTATGCATTCCTCCTGTTCCCCTGCAAAGCTGGGAAACTCTCCTGCAGCAGCTGCCACCACAAAGCATTCAATCCTGTCACACACTGCCATGCCCCCAGTTAAGCCCCTCTGGGGAAGGACCCACTCAGTTCCTAGTGCAGGACAAGGGACCCTTCAGTCTCCACGGGGTGGCTCCATTCCCAGTTTCTTATCTCCACATATAAACCCTAAAGAGCAAAGACATTGACAGCATAGCCAGGATCAGGCTGAATAAAAGTGTAGAAGAAGCCTGGAAGTGTGTAATGGGGGAAGGGACACCTTCCAGTGAAAAGTGCAGCACCTGCGTTGGTACTGCCCTGTGTCATCACCACCTTGCCCAGGCTGGAACCAATGTAGTCCCCTGGAATGGAGACACAGCACCTGCCCAGCAAGGGACAGCCAGGGTGGGGAGCAGAGCCCCCAGGGGCTGTGAGGGAAATCCCAGGGCATTTTACCCCAGCAGGTACATCCAGAGAACCCACACCACACCTCGAGTGTTACCCCAAGTCTGTTATTGAGGTTGATCCATTGAACCAAATGACATTGAACCTAAATGTAATGTTTAGCAATTATCAGCTAATGGCATGTCATTATCAGTATATTTCCTTGAACATGATCTGGGTTTAAAGCATATGAATCGACTCGTTGCAAAAAACAGTGGCATTAATTTTTCATTCCACCAGTAAAACATGCTATCATATTTAATGGTGACTGGGATGCTCAGCTCCACTAATCATTTGTTAGGTCTCACAGGGAGCGTAAAACACAGTGTAATAGCACTGCAGTGTAATGGCATCATCCTCACCCCTTGGGATCTAACAAAACTGTACTGCAGCAATTCTGGTTTAAAACTTGTCGCTCATTTATCCATTTACTAAAGTGCCTCAAAACCAATTTACAGTTAACCACCAGGTGGACCTGAACAAAACACAGACCTAATGTGGCAAGCCATTGTATTGCAGCCATTATGCTTCCTTCTTCTTCAACAGTAACATATTGGATTAAATTAAATCCAATGCTGAACCCAACTACTGCAAGCAGAACCTCACCATCTTCCTCTTCACCCGCTTAAGGAAAGCAATTTTGCAAATGGATATGGCAAAATCCAAATCCCTAGAGCCTTGTTCCTTTGCCTGGTAAGTGATGGGTAACCCTGGGGTACATGTATGCATCACCCTGATGGAGGCTGAGCTCAAACATTTGCTGGGCTCATTTGTAGGTAATGGGTTTCCTTTCTGAGAGGCTCAAAAGCTGTTTCCTCTTGAAGGATGAGAACATGAGACACAGGGTGAAAACCATTTAATCTTTATAGCAAAAACAGGTTAGAGATCTGACTTTTCATCCAACCATTCCTCTAGGAAGACCTATATGTGTTTTCATAATTTATTTAATTGAAATATACTGTAAAAGAAAATGTTTAAAATCAGGAGGTTTTCCTGGTTATTGATTTTTATGCTTTTTCAAATTGTCTTTTGCAGTAGCCAGTTTTGCTAAAAGCTCTACCTTGTCTAAAATACATAAAGTGAAAAAAATTCCCCTTTTTCAGTTCTTTGTCAGCCAGTGTATTCCTAAACCAAATGTCAAATTATTTTGTATAGCTGTCTATGGACTTTTTCGCCAGAAGTATGTACCTGCTTTTGAATATTTGCTGTTCTAGTGTGGCAGTCTATATCCTGGGACTGAAATGCCACCAAGAAATGATAATTGCCATAGAGGGGATAATTATCATACAGCCCAATCCAAACATTTGAAAGTCTGTGCTCAAGTCTGAAGTATCTTTGGATACAGTGTTTAACAAAGATATTTAGTGCAATACAACAGATTTAATTTTGTTGTGTTCCCATACTGGTCTGTTCTCTTAAGTGACAGAGCAAAGGTTTTCAGCCCAGAGGATGATGTCAGTCCTTACTCCAGCTATAGCTAAGTCCTTCACGTGCATCTACAGCTTTTTGGACATTTGCCACCTGAATTTAAGAAAAGAACTGCAGAAGTCACCTTCCCTCAAGCACATGTTTTAGCAGATGTTGCATCAGCAGTTACTGATTCAACAGAAAATAGGAACAAGGCAGATTCAAGAACACCATGAAGACACCAAGACACCTGATGGGAATGTGGTTATCATTCATCCTCCCTCCACTGGAGCAGAGGACAGCAGAGGTGTGCCCCTGTGGAGCCGGGAGGTGAGGGAGGGAATGCCTACCATGGAAAGATGAGCCACACAGAGAAAAGCCACAACCCATCTTTCTCCCCTTGGCAAGTGGAGACACACCATTAACTACACAAGGACACAAAGAAATAAGAGACTGCAGTGGCCTGAACAGCAAAAATTTGCATCCAAAGCCACCTGCCTAAGACTGGCCATTTTTAGGTTTATGTGTGATAAAGAGGCTGAGATCCTTCTGCTTGTGGATAGACTGCCTGCTCCCTATCCCATGAGCAAAGGAAGGGGAAGTGGAGTGCTCACAGTGCCAGGACTAAAAGCCTGTCTCCTCCTGTCATCAAAGGGAAGAGGGAGGTGGTGCCTTTCACCATAATTCAGAGCAGCACACTCCTGACGGGAGGAGATCCTCACATCTGGAGTGTGTTGGAGGAATCTCCCACTCATTGTGCCTGCTTCTTCTGGCCACACAGTGACCCTGGGCTAACAACAGCCTTAATTTGGCCATCTGCTGTCATCTACAAAGTAAATATCAGTTTTTATTCTACTTGTCCAGGCTCTGAGTCTCAATGGAGACTTACTTTGAACTCAGTGGATAGTGTAACCATCCTGAGTCCAATTGTTTCACTCTCACTTTAGCAAGGACAGCTAAAATAGATTAAATTGCCCATTGCTTTCCATCTCGTCTGAACAATGTTTAAGATGATTTTTCAGATGCACATTGAAGGCATGAAAAACAGGAAGGATGGAATTCCATTCCTGAATAAGGTGAGAGGAATCCCATCAATATGAGTTCTGTGCTCAGTTAATTCAATATTCTGCTTTTGGCAGTAGCAAATTGCTAAAATGCAAAGAAAAGCCCAGTTTGGCTGGGCTAACTGTGATCATTGCTGACCTTAGACACCTTTCCAATTAATGAGCCATTCATGAGAAGCGCTGACTTTTCATCTAACATTCTTATGAATTTCAAATATCCACCAAATAGATTCCAGTAAAGATGATGTGACTTGCAAAATATCCATTTCAATTAACCCCCGTATGCACAGGATCACAGAGTTATCTGTATCCCCTCATTCCATGTTTTAAACAGTGGTCTGGTTTAAATCCTAATGAAGATGATGAAGAAAATACATTGACTTTTATAGGTTTTGCCTCTTGACCAAAGAGAATGTCATAGTATGATTATGAGGTAGAAACTCCCTAGTACTGATCATGTGAAAAACGCTATTACAGTAATCACCAATGTCGCCACAAATACCTGATTGTTTTCTTTAGGGGATGTCAGGAAACTGAAGGACAATAAACTGACAATGGCATTTTTCTTCATGAAAATTCTGTCAACCTCCAAGTGCAGTGGCTCTATTGCTAAAAATATGCAATGCCTGCAAGCGTTGAATCAATCAGTAGTGCTACAGACAAAAAGGAGATCTCCTACAACTTCAGATATTCCTTTGCCATGCTGGGAAACTGAAATTTGCTCTCTCATCTTATAGTCACAATTTTAACTCCAAATCTGATGTTTTTAACATCTTTGGTTTCAGAGTTTATTGGGGCATGGACTGGTCTCAGGCCATGGGTTGCCAATTCATAAAGGAGACATTTCCCCTTCATGTCTTTCTATGAAACCTCCTATCAAAACCTTTTCCCAACCTACCTAGGCCCCTTGACACAGCAACACTCTCCATATATCAACCCCAGATGATTGATAAGATTTGATGCTGTCCAGGAACTTGCTGACACTGCACTGCCCCATCATCCAGGTTATTAATAAAGACATTAATCAGTTTTTACCCCAGCAATTTACATTCAGGGTTGCCACTAAAAACAGCTGCCATTTGTACAACTTATCATCTCTCCAAACCCAGTGTCCCAGAAAATTTTTCACAATTTCTTCCCTTGTCTCCTCATTACAGATGGTAATCGATTATTAAGCAGTACGCTCAATTTCAAATGCGTTGGTTTGTTGTTTTTTTTTTTTTTTTTGTAGAAAGAAAACAGTGGGAATAGATATCATAGACATCTAAGTATCTAAGTATTCCCTTGACATCAATCATAAAAAAATATTGAAATGTCAATGAAAGCACAAGCAGCATTTTTTCCTCTGTGTTGACAACACTAAATATATCAAACATATACAACTATGGTAAGAAGAGAATTTTATTCTGTGCCTTAGAGGTGTAAGGGACACCATGACTAGCATAGTTTTCTTGTACTTCAAATTCTGTGTTCCCAGCTTGAAATGATAGGCAGGTGGCCCAAAAAAATGAGGAACCTGGGCTGAAGGTCTTAGCTAGCTCAGTGACCCATGGAAAGTGTGTGAGTTTTGCATTTTCTTTTCAGTATTGTTGCTAAATGAAGAAATCTTTATTTGGGTTGATACCTCAATATTAAGGCAACCTCAATATTAAATATTGGCTCTCTCTAACTTAAGAGAAAACAAAGATTTCCTGGTCCTGCACCTCTGCAATGTTCTGAAGTTAGATCCTCTGTGAAGCATGAGCTTCTTTTTCATTTGCCATTGTTGATACCAGAAAATTAACAACACTGGGGCACAGGTGCAGGAATTCAGCATCCATTATGGTAAAAAGATAAAAAAGCCCCTCTGGTTTTGGGCCAGATCAGCCAGTAGCTTCCCAAATGGTTGGTTCTCCAGCATGGTTTGGGAATCAGTTCAGAGCAGGGACCTTCCCCATGAAGCCTTGGAGGGAAGGGAATGGTGAGGCACAGCCTGTCTGTTCCAGCTGGTCCCAAAGCTCCACAGCAGCTCCCAGCACTGCAAGCTTTGCTGGTAGCGATACAAGTGAAAATGTTTCCCCAGCCAATTCAGAAGCAAATCCAGCATTTTTCCCATGTTACAACTCAAATGTTTTTCCTCTTCCCTCTGCAAGGATGCATAGGATTTCTCCACTCTCATTGAGAAGTTGGTATACTTTCCCCAGCATCTGGGCTTCTCAGCACCTGACCTTAAAGTTTCCTCTGCGTCAGACAGAGGCTGCTGCTGCCTTTGAAGGGATTCAGAACTAATAGCACTGTCTGGCAGGGAGTGACAGGCTCAGAGGACCAAAGACAAGAACATAAATCTAACAACCTGCAGCCCAGGAGCCATCTCCCCCCTCCCTACTGATAAGGATGCAAGATTGAAGAGAGGTGGGAAGATTTACTGGGAGCAGAAAAGTGTATGAGGAATGAAGAGAGAGGTAAACACGTATGAAAGCAGGGTATTTCCCTAGATATTGATATGCACAGATCCCTTTTAAGTCCCTCTGAACCCTCTTCAGGTGATAAAATTTGCTGTATTTTCTCATCCTGGGGCAGGGAAATCCCACTGCTGTGACACTTGGCAGGCTAAACAAGGTCACGTTCTCCCTTTCCTGTGGGGACATTCTCTGACAGCTTGCCTGTTCCTGCTTTCTCTTAGGGATGATATCTCCCTTGGGTGTGATTAGTGCAATGTCAGAGCACTCTGGATTCCTAAACTAGAGGATTGCTGGACTTACAGCTCCTCCAGGAGCTACAGGGCCGAGGTAGATTTCTTGCTCACTCTCTCTTCTTCATACCAGGACAGACTGCCCTCTCCCCACTTGTTCTCTTGTTCAGAGAACCATGTGCATCAGGAGATTCCCCCACATCAAACCTCCTCTGTTGTTCTTTGTGTCATAGAACCATGGAATTATGTGGGTTGGTATAGTAAAAGCAGGGCCACCAATGCAGGGACAAATGATGCATCTGACTCCATTGATATCAAAAGGCTAATTAATCACTTTATTATGCTATATTACACTGAATCTGCACAGGGACTCTACTGCACTCAACCAACCAGAATCTCATGACTGTCAGCTGACAGTCCCCCCCACACACATGTGGATTCAATTGGTCAATGAATCAAAACACTCACACCAGAATCCAATTACCAATTCCCTTCAGGTAAACAATCTTCCACTATGCATTCCACTTGTGCAGAACAAGAGGAGCAGCAATTGAGATAAGAATTGTTTTTTCTTTCTCACTGTGATTCCCAGAAAATATCCTTGGGAAGTTGTGCCTTGCTTTTCTCTGTGAAGAGAAATGCAGCCACAGGTTAGAAAAGACCTTTAAAGTCATCATGTCCAACAGTTAAGCCAGCACAGCCAAGTCCACCACTAAACAATGTCCTCCAGAGCCACATCTACACATCTTCTAAATAGTCCCAGGGGTGGTGACCTGCCACTGGGCAACCTGCCCCAGTTCTTGACCACAGTGAGGGGATTGTTCCTGATATCCAATCTAAACTTCCTCCCCTGCAACCCGAGGCCATTTCCTCTCGACCTGGAGATGTCCTTCAGTCTCTTCTTCCTGTTTTCTGCTCTGCAGTCCTGCTAGGATGCACTTTGGGGAGCATAGCATCCATATCAGCGTTAATGGATGTATTGGGGTCTGTTAGATCAGTGTTTCAAGGGCAGGAGAATTTTGAAAAGATACTTGCACACAGCAAGGGACCTAAAAAGTTTACTGGAGTCCTGCACTGTTTTCATTTCTTCACCCCAGGTGGCTCTACTTAAACTAATTTTTTTTTAGTTATAATGTTAATTATGTTGGAAATACTTGTTCAAACAGACAGTGATCCCAAATGGATTCTTTACCTGGACTGGTATAAATTAAAGCATGAAAGTCTTTTCTACAGAGACTTCTTCATCCCAAAGGAGCTCAACTATTTCAGCCCACAGAGGATGGTCCCCATTAACAACTGCAACACCACTGGCATTGACTCTCAAAAACTGGGCCCATTCCATTTTGTAGGCAGTGGAATTGACTGAAGGAGAGTTTTGGATTGTGGAAGGTGATTTTAAACAAAGATAAAGTAAATTTTGATCTCACCTTCCACACAGTCACTGACTCCTTTAATAGGGGAAAGAGGAAGACCAGACTAAATATCAGTGCTAAGCTCAAGTGAATCAGCTGAAGAACAGGCTGTGCCAGGAAAGGCCTGGCTGGAAAGCCTGCATACCACTAAAATACATATAAGTGAATTTTCCTGGTATTGTGGAAAAAGTGCTGATTTGAAGCCTATGAGAGCTGAATGTAAACAGTCATGACAGTCAGCAGTACCATCCTGCAGACCTACAGGAAGACTGGGTCAGGACTGGAAAAATAGGATTTTTAATCTTGCCCTAGAAGTGCAATTGACTGACTTTTTTCCTAAATGAAAAAGCAATTACCACTTTCTCCCTGTCACCAAAGCTGCTCCTGCCTTTCTGCCTCCTATCTCCCATAATTAAAGCAGACACCCATTAAGTTTGATATTGACACTGAACACTGCTGAGGGGAGGGAAACCTCTGGGGAAAAGAACAAGTATGAATGGGTATCTTGGAGTTTTACAATACCTTGTCTTGCAGCCTCCTAAAACTGTGATGAAAACACTAATATCTTGTTTTACAGGTAAACGACTGCAAGCTAAATAGGTGGTCCTATTTCGCTAAAGTCTTTGAACATGACAGTTGTATTGAAAAAATTGAGGGTTATTAAATAGAAAGAAGTGAAAACACCAAGAGTGGTTACTGCAAAGGATCATTTGCTGCACTTTTGTTAAGAAGAAAAATTAGGGTTTGTACACACAAACAACATATATGTCAAAGTTTTACCCTACTAAGTTATAAACATTCTTGTTGAAGATGTTCTGTACAGATATAGAAAGAAATCCTTTTCTTTGGCTGATAAGCTTGCATCAGGAAGTGCGGCTACTAAAACAAAACCACTCAACCTGTCCCCCTCAACCAGTTGTATTCATAAAAACTGGTTTTTAAATGCAAATTAATCAGATTGAATGAAGATGAAATCCACATATGTGTGCTGAGCCACCGGTTTGTATTTTCTGATGCCTTTGGGCTGAATTTCAAGTTTTAGCAGAGCTTCCTTTATATTCATAGTTCATTGCAGTCCAGTCACAGTGGGCTTATGAGGGAGTCTTCTGGTCTTCCTCAGTCACTGCTTCCATCATGTGTCTGAATAGTAAATTGAGAATATTTAGGAAGCTTGTTTTGTGCACAGGCAGTCACTTTGAAAAAGGACGAAAATCCACGCATCTTCTTTTATTTTTCTTTGAGCCAATACCAAAGACAGTCTTTGAAGTTTATGGTTGGTTTTTTTTTTTTTTTTTAATTTTAGCATGAGGAAGGGAGAATCAAATTTCTGTGTTTGACATTGAAAGACTTGAGGTTATTTTTATGGTTGATGTGGGTTTTTTTCAAGGATTGTGTCTATTAAAAAATAGATTTTAGAATTCTAGTGAAAAGCAATCAATTGTAGGGTCTCTGTGGCCCCTCAGAAGCAACAGTTTGAATACCAGAATGCCATCTTCCCTGCTGCTGTCCAGCCAAAATGGAAATCTCACTGCAGCTGACATTTCCAGACTCTCTCTGTAGTCATTATACAACAGTAGTAACTATAAAATCTTGCACAGAGGAGTAATAATAGAAACTTATTTGTTATACCTTTTTGTGCATTACATGAGTTAGGAAGTTAATTTTTACTGGTAAAAAAGCCAACCAAACAGAGAAACAAACATGAAAACTGAAATATAAGAAGACCATGTGTTAGAATAAGAAACCAGGAAATGACATTCAGATATGGATTGATATAGCTGAGGATGGAAAAGGGGAAGAACTGGCTCTGAAGAGGCTGGAGTTTAAAGGAGGATGGGGATATGAACAGCACAATCTAGTCCCTGGTGGGGAGGTTGGAATTAGATGAGGGAATGGGTTGGAATTACCCTTCCAACCCACACCACTCTGTAATTCCTTGATTCTGTACCCCTGATAGTTCCAGACAGAGCCCTTCTGAAATGAGGAGTGTTCCCCAAAGATCTGAAGTTACTACAGGTGATGCCCTAGTTAAGCCAGGATGGCTGAATGGAGTAATTAATTTGTATCTTACTCCTCTGAGGAAACCCTCCAACACATTCCTTGTGTATTAAACTTCCAGTTTAAGATCAGCCTGTGTTCCCCCTTTTCCCAGCACAACAGCTGCAAGAATTCAGCAGCATTCCTTGCATCTTGAAACTTTTTTTAGATGTTTATTTCAGTGTTTACAATAACTTGCCTACTATTGACTGGCTGGGTCACCCTCCATCCAAAATGTCATTTGCCCTGGGTCTTTCTGTTTCCACACCTGCACAGTTCAGTGACATTTTGTTCCATCTGTCCATCTGGTTAACACACCTGCCTTCCCTTCTTCCAGGTTCAGAAGCTGATGACTATGACAAATAAAAGTTTAGACAGAAAAGCAGTGCAGTCTTGTTCCTTCATCACACAAGCTATTTTTAAAGGTAAACGTCAATGAAGTTCCAACTCCCTTTTTTATTTCAGCAGTAATGTTCCCCTGAAGATTTGCAGGGAGTGAAAGTCAAAAGCAAGATATAGCGAAGCAAATCTATTGTTTGACCAATGTGAAGCATCACAGCTTGCAAAAGAATTGGATCAGTTCTTTCATTTTTAGATCACATTGCCCACTCTATTACAGGCTGTTCCAAAATATCTTTGTGCAGTACAAATTTTACTGATATTTAAGGAGCTCCAAGATTTTTTCATCATAAAGCAAGCATTCAGTTTGGACTGGAAAAAAAGGCAAAAGTGTAACTAAATTATGTCACCAGTTATTGTCATTTAATATAAAGAGGAAAGGCACAGCCCCCAGACTACACTGCAAGAGGATCCACAATATGTATTCCTTATAGGCAATATGCAAATGAATTTTTGCATGTCTGAGAGAAAGAGAAAGAAAACAGAGAGAGAAAAAATTATTTAATTTGTGGTTTTCCTTAGCAGCACTTCACAGCAAGTTATTTTATTTGTCCATGGCTTCATGACTGATGGTACTTTATTTTCCCATACTGTACTGAGTAGAGGTGACAGATGTGATTCTCCCAGTGTCAGTACTTTGCCTGAGCAAGCCTGAAGTAAGAGAAAACATCAAGATGCACAGAGGAAATGGTAGAAGGTGTCTCACACTCAAAGGGATCTATGACATGTGGCCATCTCCTCATTATTCAGCTTTTTTACTTACTGACAGTTATTTTTCATATGAGTTAAAACTCATAGGAAGGAAAAAAAATAGCTTGCATGAGACTTTTACAGTTCTAGTGGAGTTCAGCAAACTGCTCAACCCCTGACCACTCTCTCTGCAGTGAATCAAGGATCTGATTCAGAATCTCAGACCAGAAAGGAAGAATGTGAAGTAACTCAAGTAGTTCTCACTTGCACAGGAACAGTTGGGATGGCTGCAGAGATGTTTCATCATTTTAGATAAACCTTACAAAACCTGGATGAAAAAAATAGGAAAGTATTAAACCTGATCTTACTACAGAATGGTTTTAGACTTTCCTGTGAGTAAAAGTTTGCTCCAAGTTTCCCTCAGTAAATGAGCCTGAGGTTCAGGAGATGTGGTTTCCTCCGACCATATTGGATATCAAAGGTCTGTCTGTCTAGATGGAGGATTTAGATCCTGCTGCTCCTGATCAAAATAAAGGAGCAGAGGGTAATTTCTCTTACCCTGAAATACATGTTTACAAGATTAATTGCTCTCTGATTCTCAGCAAGCCAATCTTTCTGCAGGATCTCCAGTGAGATGTCGCACCTGCCTAAGCAGCTGATGCCAAGGGATGTCAGACAGGATTTCCCTCTAGAAGCCTTCAAAGGCAGCTCATGAAAGACACTGGTGACTCAATAAATGGGGATATTTACTTTCAGCAGAACTGTTTCACTATTACCCTAAAATTTAGGTTCAGGCTGACAGCCTCAGTTCCTTGGACAATTTCTGGCCAATTTTCAGTCCTGCTTTTCAGGAATCAAGTGAGGAACCCAATGCAAGACAATTAACAAGACCTATGTTCTTTTTTGTAGTTGGAAGAAAAGGACTTTTTCATAGCAGCACACATGAGGGAATGCCAAACAGGTGGAAAAATCCACAAATTCTCTATGACCAAGTTATATTGAAATGAAATTGGTCTTTGGAAACTTATACACAAGACAGTATCTCCCAGGTATTTAGTCTAGGATGGGGTACATCACAAGAATATTTCTGAAAATGTCTCACATCTAGAATGGGAACACAGAAAAACCTAAACCTGATTCCTGCAGATGTGGGGCTGATAAACTAAAGGAGCCACCTTGGCACTTTCTGCAGTTGGTTTACAGGGAGGGCTGGAGCCCTGATTCCACAGTGAGAGGCTGCAGCTCACAGAACTGCCTGGAACTGGTGAGATGGCTGAGGGAGAAATAAAGAAATGGACAGGCAAAAAAAACACATTGTCCTATTATCAGGTCAACTCTGGTGCTTTGGGGTCCTTCTGCTCAGCACCCTGGGACCCACCCCCACATCCCCCTGTGTGCAAGGCCCTCTGCAAGTCTGAGCAGTGACACAAGGGTTTGCTGCTCTCTGCAAGAGGCAGCTTGTCCCTGGAGCCAGATTCTGCTCACACATAAGGCAACTGTAAAGTTTACCCACAGCACCCTGGGAACACAATCAGGCTTTTTCTGTTGTGTACTTAATGCTCCCCCAATTGGTGCTCGTGAAAGATGATAGTATGCTTCACCAAGAGAGCACTCCATCAAGAGTGAAAAACAGCACCAAGGGGAAAAAAAAAGTTGTTGAATTGAGCAGCCCATTGTCCCAAAACTGTAAAATTCATCTATAAGGCCATATTCAACAATTGTTTTGCAATTACTGCAAGCTCTTAGGAAACAAATCTTTGTCCTTAGCTTTTGTCATCCCTAAAGAATCACAGGAGCTTAGAAATATAAGCTGGAAAAGACCTCAATAGTTGATCTAATACATCACCCAGAGCCTTTGTTATTCAAACAAATAAAGAGTAATTTCTCTACAGTAACTCTACTACAATCACAATTGAAAAAAATAAAAAAAGCCCTTTACCAGCATGGCAGTAACTAAAAAATCAAAGACTGTACTATTCTCTGTGCTTCTCTAAGATTTACAGCAAAATACATCCCTATCTTCATTTTGCACTGTGAAGTACAGAGAAATGGTTATAATGTGGTGCAGTAAATCTGAGAGAGCCTTTCCATAAATCAGGTGAGAATTTCTCTGCTCTACTATTGCTGTTAGGTGTAGAGTTGGTGAGGGTCCAGTGCATCAATATCAATGAATATTACTCCGTACTCCTCACACCCAGAAAAAGTCTGAATAATAGGTTGAAGTCATAGAACAATAGAATGAAGTCACAGAGTCATAGAACCATGAAAATTGGAAAAGGTCTCCAAGATCATCGAGTCCAACTTTTGACCGAATTCCACCATGGCCACTAAACCATACCACAAAGTGCCACATTCACTCCTTTTTTGAACATTTTCAGGGATGGTGACTTCCCTGGAAATGTTGTTCCAATGCTTAACCACTCTTTCAGTGAATAAATATTTCCTAATGCCCAACCTAGACCTCCCCTGGCACAATTTGAGGCCATAACCATCATAACCCAGACTTTCAGTCCAGGCAGGAGGTGGTGCAGCACTTTTCTAACAGCAACTGAGGTGTGTATCACATTAGTTCTCACATGAAAGCCAAAAATGGTCAGAAATATTCTTTTTTATGCTGGGTCTCTCATCACGCTGCCAGATTTGACTTGTAGTGGGGCAGAGAGCAGCCACTGGTATTGGCTCAGCTGGTCTAAGCATGGTACTGATAACAGCAAGGTCATGGGGTTCATCCCTGTAGGGGATAAACCTAAGAGTTGGACTTGGTGATCCTTGTGAGTCCCTTTCAACCCAGAATACTCTACATAAAATATGAGAATGCAAAGTTTTGTCTGTCACATGGATCTATACTCCCTCCACCTGTAGACTGGCAGAGAAGAGCACGCAATTTCTACAGCAAGTACCCCAGAGCAACAAAAGCTGCAGCAAAGCCAACTGGGTGGGTTTTTACTTATGGAGTGGGATTTTTTGTGTGTTTTGATTTTTTATAACAACTTAAGCCGAATCATCACTTTCATGGCTGAATGATGCCTTGCTCCTTTCAGGAGGTCACCTCTGAGGGAGGCTTTGCAGTCAGGTTTTGTCTGATACCATCAGAGCAGATGAGCCAGCTCGCTGCACACGCAGTAAGGGGAAGCTGCTAATAAAGATGCCTGACCTTGGGACAAAGTGGCTGAGATCCACACTGGAGGGGGAGAGAGCACTGACAGTGAAGGTCCACTGCATGATAAGCTAAATGTGACAGCGCACTAGCAGAAAAATTAATTAGCAGCAGCTGAACTCTTATGAGTGACCCAGTTTCAGGAAAAAGAGTGTTTTCTTTAAGCAGCTTTCAACATCATCAGCTTCCTGAACACTTTGGGATCTTTTGTGGAAAATGAGACACCAGATGCAGGGGATGGTAACGTGCCCCCAGTTCTCTGTCAGTTTTGATTCAAACCAATGCAGCATACACTCCAAAGCCCCATATTTTATAAGCACTAGAAACCATGCATTTGCTGGTGGAAAGGTCATTTTTAATACCAATGTGATAAATATGAACAGGACCTGTGCTGGAAAATTATCCACAGAGGGCTTCCATAGTGCAGGGCTTCATTTATCAGAGGTCTCCTGCTTCACTGCCCACCAAAGACCTCCAGATCATCAAATCAAGATGAGAAATATCAGATATGGTTCACCTCAGAACTTTTAAAACTCATTATTTGTTTTGCACTAAAAAGGAAAACAGATTTCAGAAGTGCAAGACCTATAAATGAAACCCAGTTATTAACACAGTTCACACTTAATTATGGCCAAAGATCAAATCCTACATTTTTTTTGACAAAGAGAAATCAAAAAACCCAAGGAGCACTAGGAGTTATCAAGAAACATAAGCCCAGTATAGCCCAGCATAACTGAGTGTTTCATGTCATTCTTGGAACTGGAAATTTGTTCAGTTCTGCAACTTGACCTAAAATACAGCAGCATGTCTTGCCTGTTTGCTATTTCTTTGCATAAACGAGTGAATTTCAGTGATAAGGAAAGATTCCAGAACTTTAGCTCTAGAAACTGAAATATTCTACCGATTTAGAGGTGAAATAAACCTCAGGAATATTAATGTGATTGTGAAACTTTCATTCATGGCTGATAAAGCCTTTATTTGCTGCAGTTTCCATAACAGAAGAATAGTTTTCCAAGCTGTTATTTATTTGCTAAAAGGCCTGTAGCGGTTCTATCCTTCTCATATGAACAGCTTTATCCAATTTTGAGGCAATAAAACACTTCTTTTAAAAAAATGCTTTGTAAAATAAACGTATAAAGCCACTGAAATAAAATGGCAAATAACAAGAAGATGTTGTTGAATAGTTGCTGGGAAGTTTTTTTCTTGTATCCTGTGGACACTGGATACAAGATGTCACTTCAGGCTGGAAGTCTGTGACTGCATAATATCAGAGCCAACCAGGGAGGAAAAACTATTGATTCTTCACTGTTTGGATTCCTTTTGCAGCAGACAAAAGAGAAGCTTTTTGCAGAGTTTCATGAGGAAAAGGAGAGATTTGCACTTGCAAAAATACCAGTTCAATGATCCTGACACAAAATATTCAGAGACTCACACTCCTTGCAACCTGGTCACCAGAGGGGATTTCAGGTGAGTTTTCCCTCGACATTGAAAGGAACTTTGCTTCCTTAATTCTTTTCTAAAGTTACATCTCATTTAAGAGAAACCTTTCTGAGGGAAATTTTTGCCAATCTGAGAACGTTTCTGCACATTCTTTCTATATATTGATAGAAATTTCAATAGCAAAAAGCTCTTGATAATAAATAAATAAATAAATAAATAAGTCCTATCCAGCTTTGTATGCTGTAATCAATAGTTTAATTTCCCAGAGGATTGCTATGCAGTGGTGTTTTCATCTCTACAGTGCCTAGCAGTACCAAGACAGACCCAAAATTCACCTCAGCACTGAGAAGGTGCTGTCCTCCTCACTCAATCTGTAAAAGCCAGCCAGAGCAGCCTTCACTGCTCATTTACCTCCACCCCTTTCAGCTTTCACAGCTGAATTGTTCCACCAGATCCAGATCAGGCATCTGAGTCGTGGCATCCCCATTTGCCTCTGCAGCTGACAGCTCAGGCTTGTCCTGGGCTGTTTCTCACCTCTTGAGGCACAGTGATCATGTTCAGAGCTGCCTTTGAGCAGGATTGGGCTGGTTCACCCTCTGTGGGGGTGTTTGTCTTTTAATGAGATCCCTGCCAAACCCACTGCTGGAAGAGGCTGGAGTGAACTGTTTGGGGTTTTTAGCCTAAAGAGGATGTCCTCATGGGCTGGGTGGCATCCCTGTCCACGGCATGGAGTTGGAATTAGATGATCTTTAAGATCCCTTCTAACCCAAAGCATCCTGTGATTCTATGAAAAATGGCTCTTGGTGCTTTCTTCCACCACAGAAAGGGTGCCCAGCTCTTCTCATAACTAAGTGGTGCAAGGGAAAAATGCAGCAGACAGAAGTTGCAGCAGGGGAATTTCTGGCTTTATAAGAGGAAAATAAATTCTAAGTGATTAAGCACTAAGACAAGGTCCCAGAGAGATCATGAATCGTTGGCCTTTGGAGACATTGAAAACTTGAAAGGAAGCAAATCCTTGAGCAAGCTAAATTCAAAGTTAGATCAGCTCTGAGCAGAGGGTTGAACTGGAGACCTGCAAAGCTCCCTTCCAGAGCAAGATATGCTGTGTATCTATTCAATATTTTCTTCAGTTTCTCAGAATTTAATGGCAACCCTGAATAGCTGCCCTGATCATGTAGAGAGGCTTTTTGTTTTCAGCTAGGATGATAAAGAAGTAAAGGCCCACAGGATGCTGCTTGCATCCTGCAGCTTCAGAGAAGGTCCTTATGCTCACTTAACCCACATCCCATCACCCTGTCCCATGAAGGACTGCACAGGCCATAACAGCAAGACCCAAATACAATTTCCATCCTCATGTGGCACTTTTTTTAAGGAGATGAAGTATAAGCATATTACTCTTCACTTACACCAACACTGCAGTGCATACTGATGAGGCTGTCAAAGGAAAGCGTAATATACTTTAATATATTTTAATATTTCACTGGTACACCCTCCCAGAACTTAACCATTTGCAACTGAGACTAATTCCTAAGCCAAAGAATTTTTATTTCATTTTTTTAATAGAATAATTTTTAATTAGCTCTCTGGACACTTTTTTTTAAGGTAATGTACATTTTACTATCTACAGCATCTTGTGTTAAATCATCCAGTGAAAAACTCCAAATAAATAAAACATAGACTAACACATCACAGAAATAGGTCTTGATTTTGTTGAGCACTGCAGAGAAAGAATTCCCATCCACAGCAAGCACAACAGCTCCATCAATACTTAAAAGCACTTAGACTTTTGATCAGCTCACACAATTTTTTAAAGTTCACTTAAAAAAAAAGAAAAAAAAGCCAATTAATTTCATTTCACCCAGAACAAAGTGAAATATACCCCATGTAAATTAACACTGTAATAGAACTGCTCCAGTTTTCTAACCCCTCTGGCACAGCTGTGCCTGTCTGAAAAATGTCAGAGTGGTCCAAAAACCCCAGGCAGGAGGAGTGCTCAGCTTGTCTTGATCCACATGACTGCACAGTAGGTTTCATAACACAGGCTGAAAATCTTAAAACAACCCAGAAAAAAAAGTAGATCTGGAGGCCACAGAACAAGTAGCACTGATCAATTTTTAAACCTAGCCCTTATTTTCTGCTGATTTTCTATTATTATTTGCAATTGCAATGCTTTTTTTTGTTCCCAGCTCAGGTTTCCAGATCAGTTTGGAGGGACACTGATAGCACATAGCTCCCATGGGGCTCTGAGCTGTGCATGTGCAGCACTTCTGCAGCACATTGGCGGGTTGAGGGGGAAGCCCCAAGCAGAAGCCCAATGTCTAACATCGATTTTTAGTTAATGTCATTCCTTGAAAGGTGAGTACCTCAGAAAATATGGCTCTGGGAGGTATCCAGACAGTAAGTGGGATGCTACTGATGGCAAAAAGCATTTTTAACCTATTCCTTCTATCAACCCTGTGTTTGACAATGCAGGACATCCTCTGGCTCCTCTTGGGGCACCAGCCAGGAGCTCTTCCCTGGAGGCCCACATATGGCCCTTGCTTGAAACAGGAAGAAATGATTGCTCTAAAATGTCTTTTAGAGCAGTCCTCTTCAGTCCTCAGACACCTTATTCCAGTTTCGCCATTATCTCCATAAATTTATGCAACGACTGCCAGCATCTGCTACATCTCAAATCCTGTACCCAGTTCTGGGCCCCTCAGTTCCGGAAGGACATTGAGGGGCTGGAGCGTGTCCAGGGAAGGGAACGGAGCTGGGGAAGGCTCTGGAGCACAGGTCTGAGGAGGAGCAGCTGAGGGAGCTGCGAAAGGGGCTCAGCCTGGAGAAAAGGAGGCTCAGGGGGAACCTTCTGGCTCTGCACAGCTCCTGACAGGAGGCGACAGCCAGGCGGAGTGGTCTATTTTCCCAGGTAATGACTGACAAGAGGAAATGAACTCAAGTTTTGCCAGAGGAGGTTTAGATCAAACAAAAGGGAACATTTTCTTCACTGAAAGGGTTGTCCAGCAATGAAACAAATTGCCCATGGAAGTGGTGGTATCACCATCTCTGGAAGTGTCAAAAAAAGAAGAACGTGGCACTTGAGGACATGGTTTGGTGCTGAACAGAGTTCTGGGTTTACAGCTGGACTCAGTGGTCTTGGAGGTCTTTTCCAACCTAAACAATTCTGTGATTCTGTGATCTCTGCCTCACTGCCCTGCCAATGCAGTCAGTGCTCAGGTGCCATTCCCAGCTCAGGAGCATCCCCTGGCACTGCCAGCCTGCTCTGGCTGCCTCTGCTGGCTGGCAAGTGCCCTTTGGTGGTTGCCAAAGCCCCCATCACCTCAGTACACACATTACTGCTATCAAAGACAAATAATGATGGGTACCACCCTGGCCAGAAGCTTCTATGGGTTAAACAAGGCATAATAATTCACAATTCAGTTGTTGATGTTGGTCCAGCACACCTTTTTTCCCACATCAGCAACAGCCATTACTGATCTTGGCTCATATTTCATTTGGAATATTATGATATATTTGCTTCTTATTAGAAATCAGCTGGTGTTATAGTATCTTTTGAAATTTTATTTACTTTGTAATTTTTTTTACTTTCTATTATATTTCAAAGATTTAATCTCATTTCTGATAGATTTCCTTTCTTATCAGTGTGTAGTTCTGATTGATTTACCAAGTCAGATATTGAAAACCATCAAAACTGAGAACTCTTTAAGATAAATTAATGAGATCATATTGATCAGAAATATTCAAAGCCAGAAAAAGCTGAACTGTTAAAAAATTGAGTGCAACTCAAAAATGTCAAGTAAAATATGTTTCTACCCAATTGAAATTAATTAGAAAGCTGCAGATTCTCTTTGTAAACTGCTGGTCATTTTCACAATGTGAACAGCACTCAAGCACTTTCCAAAAAATAAGCATTTTTTCCTTCATGGTTCTGTTAGTACAAATGGATTTCATACCTTGCTCAGGTGCAATTTGATAAATGTGCTATTGCAGCAGTGAGCTGCTAGGAGTAGGAGCAGTGAGGCATAATGGGCAATATTCTACATTTCTTTACACCTAATATTTCTCAAAGAATTTCTGGCTAAACACAGACTTTTGCAAAGCATTAGCATATAATTAATCCCACTGAAATTGGCAGATCTTTTTTTTTTTTTTTTTTTTTTTGCAAAATAAAGCAAGGATTGGGAAGCAACAAAACCCTGCAGAAAAGGGAAATTATTATTATTTCAGTTTGGTGGGTGTTTTCAAAAAGTAGAACAAATACATGAAAAATATCCGTCTGGAACTGAGCACATGGTTGTGTTTTTCCATGGATATGGGTCACTCAGTCCATTCTACACTGTTATTAGGAGATTAGTAAAACAGCAAAATATCCAAAGAGAATCCTTCAGGGAACTTGGAAACCTGAGATTAAGTGTGGGTTGCAGGACACATGAGTAAAGTAATAATAATGAAGAGGAATCATCTCCTGCAGTTGAAAGCTTTAAATTATGAATGAGCCTGGATTGAATAAGTGTGAATGGTGCTTTTTTATCTCACTAGAATTACCCCCTTTTTTAACTATGAGGTAGAATGGCTATACTGAGGCAAACCAGGAAATTGGGTATTTCAAGCACAGCTCAGATCTGTGCCCAAGAATGATAGATAATTGATGACCTTTCATTTTTAATTAGAATGAAAACTGCTGATGCTTTTGAAGACACTGGCGACAGGGCAAAGCCAGAGGCATCCCTCTACGTTAAATGGAGGATTTCCTCCTGGAAGCAGGAATTGATGAGGGCAAAAACATCATGAAAGAGCTGAGGCTGGAAGCATCACACATTTCAGTCATAAAGCTCTGACTTCAAGGACAGTGGAGTCTCTTCTCCTTGCAGGAGCCCCCCCTGTGTTTGCCTGGAGGCTGCAAAGGGTGCAGGGGGCTGAAAGAGAGATATCTGTGCACTTGCTTAGGCTTCTGGCAAAAAGAGAGTGTCCAGGAGCACTTCAGGCAGGAGCAAGCACACCCTGGTGATCTCATTCTCAGTTTGCAGGGGCCAAACTTGGCTGTCTGTGAAAAGCAGCCACAACAGTCCCTCAGGACAAGAGGTGTCCTAAAAGCCACAGGCACAGGTCTACCCTTGCTAGGCTGTCATCTCTGCAGGTAAGCCTTATCTCCATGCCTGTTTTTCTTCTCAAATAATTTTATTTCAAATGTAAGAGATGTTTGTGGTGCTGACAGTCACCTGTTTGCTCTCCCCAGCCAGCACAGGTCTGTCCCTACCACTGAGGTTTCTGCTCATTTCACTCCACTACTCAGTTTTCTCTCCTTCTGCCATGGAGTAGTTGTTCTGTTATGTGAACACATGTAAAACCTTGGTTTCTAAAGAGAGTCATGGGAGGTTTAGAGTCTGATATCTTTAGGTACCAACTCTCTTTATGAAGTAGTACATTCACTACTCAATTGTTGGTGGTCACCAATTGTTGCAGTGTTGTTGTGGGTTCCCAGGATGAGGTGAGAGATGAGAATTGACTCCAAGTTCTCAGAAGGCTGATTATTATATTATATTATATTATATTATATTATATTACATTATATATTAAATTACATTATATCACATCACATCATATCATATCATATCATATCATATCATATCATAATGATATATTAAAACTATACTAAAGAAAGAGAAAAGAGATATCAGAAAGCTGGAAAAGAATGATAATAAAAAACCTGTGACTGACCAGAGTCCCAACACAGCTGGACTGGGATTGGTCATTAATTAAAAACAGTTCACATACAACCAATCAAAGGTGCGCCTGTTGGTAAGCAACCTCCAAACCACATTCCAAGCAATCAGATAATTATTGTCTGCATTTCTTTTCTGAGGCTTCTCAGGAGAAAAATCCTGGTGAAGGGATTTTTCATAAAATATGACGGTGACGTTCAATAGTTTCTTGTAGCATTTATTTGAGAGCCAAAGGTAATGAGGTTCTACAGCCTCAGGGTGCCATCTCTTCTGACTGTTAGGAGCAACAGTGCTTTTGGGGATGAGAGGGTTGTTTGACAAAGAGTCTCCTCACCTATGTTATCTGGTTTAGAACAAGAGAAAAAGTCACACAAATTTTGAGAAAATTTTTCATGCAAGCTGCAATTATGTGGCAAAACTCAATGGCTCTTCTGCAAACCTAGACCCACCAGCCATCCAAACCTTGTGCTTTGGATAGAATTTAAGTATCCAGAAAAGATGCTTCAACATTCTCTCAGGAAAACAGAGCTGGGCCATTATGACCATTGCTAATAAGAGAACAAAGAACTGGTATCTAGAGTTTTCATTGTTTGGTATCTTAAAGGACAGTATTGATTATGTTACTTGAATATAATTCCTGGTTAATTATATAAAACTATTATTTCTTCACTCACTGAGATTCAGAAGAATTAAAAAATTAACCTCAGCATAGGTTTATAGGGATGTAATCCAGGATGATGTGGAGGAAAGAGAGCAATGGGTGCAAAACTGGAGTGCCCCCAAACACCCCAGGCATAAATGGCCCAGAAGAGAGATATTGGCACAGCCCTAACTCCACTAACATCAGTGGCTACCAAAGGTAGCTGTGCAGGAGGGGGATGTCAAACTTCTGTGAGTGAGCTTTCCAAGTGTTACTCTGCCCTCTTGGAGAATTCTCTCCTTGAAATCCCTCCATCATCAATGGAGAGACACACAAAAATTCTTACTTTGAAGATCTGTGACATGAAGTCTTTTGAGATAGGAAAAGCATTGTATGACTTCAATGTCATCATGCCCCTCTAGAATGCCCCTCTGAGGCCTTTATTTTTTAGAACTTAGGAAAAATCTATTTTTCACTCTCTTGTGTTCCTTGCTCCCATGCTCCTCTTTTAAATGTCAATAATAGCTCTCCAAAAGCTCCCCAAAAGTCACATCAGAAGAGCAAATGCAGTTTTTTGAACAGGGGATGAGGTCCTGACTCACATCACTGCATTGCAACTCAGAGGTTTTAATGTGAACTGAGAGAACGCAGCCCAGTACACCCTGAACCCAAGAAAATTGCTCTTGAATAATTCATTTTTTCATAAGGAAAGTTTTTGAGATTTTTTTTTAGTTTCCTAGTATGCCCTGAAAACTCTTCTGATTTATGTTTTGCTTTTTCATAAAGAAATTAATACTATGAGCATTGGAAAATTGATAATTTAATCCCTCAGATTTATATAAAATTTCGAATGGGATCCAGTGGAAAAATGTCATATGTACACATTCACAGTGCCTATTTCTAATTGGGTTCACAACTTAAAAAAGAGAGGTAACAACAAACCCTTCATTCAGGCACATGTGGGTGTGAAGAGAGAATAGAAACTATTTTAATTCATTGTCATCTATATTTGATGTGTTCTATAGCAAAACCAGTCCAGAGTGTAAAATTAAACATTGATCCCTGGTCATTCATCCCTCAGACAATCCTACTCTGAATGAAAATCATGCCCCTGAGAAAACCTGTGGTGAAAACTTAATAATTTTTAGCATCCTTTTCAACCTCCATGGGGAAGAAGTAAGAATCAATATCCATAAAAGAAGAATATTTTTTTTTAATTTGAAGAAGATTTTTAATGGAAAGTCTCCAGAAAAAAAAAAAAGTTGTGGGTTTTTTCCCCCCATGGTGAAAAAGGGAGGGAAGAGGGGCATCAGTTTGCTGTTTTATTTTTGCATGCAAAAATATTAATATGTGAGTGTATATAATATTGTACATCCTACAGATTTTTATTGAGAATGTTTGTTCATCCTTCAGCTTTGACAGGAAAACTGAGTATCAGATATGCACATTTTACTATTTCTCTGAAAAGCACCCACTTCTTTGACTAAATATTTAAAACTGCAAAGCTTTTCATTGCTAATTCTTTACAAAGTTCAAAGAGTTCAGCACATAAATTATGGGTCCAGTTCACTTGCACAGAGCATGGTCAGCTTGAGCAGCATCAAGTTTGCTTTGAGCTCTTTGATCCCTCTGATCATCAACTTCTTGCTGGGGGGACCAGGAGGGAACCTGTTCAAAGGAATTATGCTGACTTGCATTTAATTAATGAAGCAGAATATTGATCTGCCTCCATCACTACTTATTTTTCGTCTTTGCACTAAATAAGGAGAGGATCACATCAAATCAAGCAAATCAAGTCCCCATGTAAACCAAATAAAATGTGCCCATGGAATTATGGACCATTTCTACACATGGCCGCACAGAGAGGCAATTCAAACTTTCCTTTAAAATCTTAACTTTGACATTTTTAAAATCTTGGTCTCTTACTGAGTCTTCCTTGAGCACAGTTGCATGTGCATGAAGTTGCTCACATTTTATTTCCAGTCTTGAGTATTTAAGACTGCAGGGTGCATGTGCCGTGTCTGGAAACCAGATTTTTATTGTCATTAGGTGATTTTGTACATAAAAAAGAAGTAGTGAATGCTATTCATTCTCATTTTCCAGGTGCTCCTTTAATTCCGTGCTGAAATAAATGGGGGAAGGGAAGGGAAGGGAAGGGAAGGGAAGGGAAGGGAAGGGAAACATCATCCATCACCCACTAGAACCAATGTGGAGCTCTATTCACTGGAACTCAGGGATAGTTTAATTCAAGTGTGTCTGGGAAATCTCACGCCTGTAGCCTGGGCTGAGCACACCTTTCATGACAAATGATTGAGTTGCTCAGTTAATTTCCTCTTTCTTCTTAGAAATTATTAAAGAGAAAAAAAAAAAAAAGAAGATAAGTCCCCTTGGCATTTTTTTTTCTTTGTCCAAAGATTATTTGTTTGACAGAGTGGCTGACAATATCCAAAATTCACATGACATTGTTAAGAGGAGAGAGGAGAGGTCAGTGGTTGCATTGGAAAGGACAAGGGTCTGCCCTTGGGTGACTTCAATGAAGTCACCTCATTGCTCTGCACCTCAGTTTTTATTTGCTGTTGAAGAGGATGACCTGGGTATTGCACTTTTTGAAATACTGTTGCAGTTCTTCTTCCCTCATCATTCAGCAAGCCAAGATTTCTCATATTAGAAGAGAGAAAGTCTGGGGAGACCTCCAAAGAAGTTTCTCTACCAGCAGAAAATCTAATTTTTCCCATAAGAAAATCTTAAACTCATAAGAAAACAATATTTCAATGCTTTAAACCCTTTCTTTAGAATGGGAAAAGAAAACTTCAAGGCCTTGGGATTGCACAATAGTCCTCATCGTTTTTATTTATGGACATTAAAAGTTCAGGTCATAAGGGGTGATGGTGGAAAGACTGTTATTATTTCCCTTTTATTCCTCAGAGCAAACCAATCTGTGCAGAGAGGCGCACAGTGACACTGGGAAGATGCCATGTAATGGAAATATGTCATCAAAAGATGATGAATAAATGTAATTAAGTGCAGGAGTACGCACCCGAGATCATGTAAATCTACAGACAGAGGCATCAGAGTGCTCAGGTTCAAATCTGCCCTTCTGCCTAGCCTGTGCTATTTACAATGTCAGAAGGATGATGAATAAAAAATTCCTAATGTGCTCAGAACATAAATACAAAAAAGAGTTGCCTTTAGAGTGTAATGTTATTTCTTACAGTTAAGAGCCTGCATCTGCAATTCCCATCTTTTCAAAAGATTGGCTTGCTACTTAACTTTACCCACATGCATGAGACCTACTGAATAGTTCATATCTAAATATTTTGTCAGATGGCACCCTAGAGAAGGCTGATCTTGCAGGGCAAGAAGAATTCCTCAGTACAACCCCACTGTGAGAGAGAAACCTCTATTCTTTACCCATTACAGGGTGCCTAAACCTAACAACGTGCCTCCCTCGTCTGTGGTGCATCCATCCAGCTGACAAATGGCAAAAATGTAAACAGACAACCCCTCTGCCAAATGCAGCAGTGAGAGAGACCTGCAGTGCTCAATCAGCCCCTGTGTCCCTGGCCTCAGTAAAATTGTGCTTTGCAAAAGCCTTCCCACCATTTCTTCCAGTCTGGTTTTCTTTAGACCAGGCTAACTTTAGCCTTTCCAAGATGATGTTTGCTAATCTGAAATCAATAGAACATCCTTCTGAAGACTGATGGCAATTCTGCACCAGTGTCACCCTTGTAGTTTTGCCAAAGCATGAGAAAAATGAGCTGTCCACAACCCAAATATGGAGAAATGGAGACACATTTCAAGCATGAACACAAGTCAGGATAAAGCTAGTGGGAGCTTTATGTGTAAATGACAGTTTTGGTTCTGTTAGACAGAGGTGGAAGTTCTGCCAGGCTACTTCAGAACTGTCCTTTTCATTCAGGACCACCTGAAAAGGACAATCTCTTCTCCCAAGAATTAATTGATTCACTCATCCTTGTTTTCATTTGTCCAGGAAGCAAAAATGACACCAAGGTGACACAACAATACTTGTGGGGATAAAGTCTGTGCTGTAAAAAGCTTATAATTAATTTGACACATATTAGGGGGATGGGAAAGGAATGTACACTTGGCACTTAAGGGACACAGATCAGATGAGGCAGGTGATAACATTGTAGCATCCCTGTCACATCTGCAGCAATAAGCAGTGATGTCCAAATCAGGGTTATGGTTTCATTTTGTCATAAGCAAACAGACAAAGATATTAAAAAATTCCTCTGTAACACAAATATCTCCGCAGTAGTAACAAGAAACACAGAAAAGAGAGCCCATGAAGACTTCTGCTTGTCTAAATGCTCACTTTTACAACTGAATAGCACCAATAAATACACACTGGAGCCTGCACTCAGAATTTGTCTTAGCTACTTAGCTACTACTGTAGGCACAACTCAATAAACCTCCCAAGATTACCCTGAGGGTTAATTTGGGCAAATGACCATTGTCCATGTGCAGCTCCATTCCTAATTCAGAAGATAAAGACTTCATCAGTATGAACATGGATGAACTGGTCTAAGCTTAGACAACAGAGGCCATGGCACTGCCATCTTTTGAAAATTCTGAGAGCAGTGGACACATCTCAGAGTGAGCTGCACTCATGAAACTCCTGGCCATGAGTCTGGCATTGCAGCAGAAAAGCAAAACATTTTCTTTTCTTCTGTGTCCTCTCCATGTGCTAGGGGTTAACATTGGAGACTTTTACAATTGTAAAGTAAATGACAGTTTATTAAAGGAAATATTTGGAGTATTAGAAGACCCAGAACCTTATGGCTGCCTTCCAGTACCTAAAGAGGACTCATAAGAAAGATGGAGAGAGACTTTTGGCAAGGGGAGATGGCTTTAAACTGAAAGAGAGCAGGTTTAGATTAGATATTAGGGAGAAATTCTTTATTGGAAGGGTGCTGAGACAGTGACACAAGTTTCCCAGAGAAGCTGTGGATGCTCCACCCCTCAAAATGTTCAAGGCCAGGTTGGACGGGGCTTGGAACAACATGGGATAGGGGAAGGTGTCCCTGCCCATGGCAAGGGGTTGGAATGAGAAGGACTTTAAAATCCATTCCAATCCAAACCATTCTGTGATTGATTCTATAAGTTCAACAAGAACATTCTTCATATCTTCAAACTTTCCCTTCTGCTGCCCATTCTCTCTGCAAGTTTCACTCAGTTTTATGGCAAAGTGACAATCCAAGTTAACAAAATATTCAAGCAAAGTGAAGGTGAGGAAGGTCATGTCTCCCCGGTATCATTTGATGCTCTGTAAGACCCCTATATAGTTTCCTCTTCTAGCATCTGTTCATAATGAAATGTCCAGCCCTGACTCAACAGACCTGACACAAATCTTCCTGTGCATCCCTCACTGAGGTTGTTTAAGCCTCTGTCTTGGTGCTTTCTTTGAATTCAGCTGGAATTAACTCAGGAGGTGCCTGCTGCAGTTTGTTGTGCTGCAATATCATCATTAAATAGATGAATAATGCAGCCCAAGCATCTCTCAAGTTTAACAAACAGTGAGTTACAAAGATATTTTGTCCAATCTAGAAAGACAAGCATAGGATTGATGAACCAGGAGTAACTGCATTAGCCATGAAGCAACTCAGGTGAGAGTTAGGAGCCTGACTTTTGCCTCACAATGCCTTTTTTTAATCCATTATTTCAGTGGTAACAGGTTCACATCACAGTTACCTCACTAAGGCAGAGCTTTGAAAAGAGAAAGTCAGTTTTGCTCGTGATAATTAAGTTTTCTGATAATCATTTGGCTTTCTGATTATAATTAAGTTTTCTGATTATAATTAAGCCTTATGCATATATTTGTATATGGAAATAAATATTTGCATAAACAAAGAAAGTGAAGTTGGTCTACAACTCATTGGTACCTAGTTGCTATGCCTTACAGTAGTCAGAAGAAATATTGAATTGCTGTGTTTACTTTGAAAACACCAGCTCATCTTTTCTTTTTCTTTGCATGCCCTGGTGTCATTTACATGATTAAGTCACTCTTTAATAAATTTTTGATAAGCAACCACTATTACCTTGTGCTAAACTTTCTCCTCAGTAATGCAGATTTATGTATCCAGGGTGAATAAGAATGCTTGAAAATGGAGGTGTGCCCTCCAAAAAAGATATATTGCACTTTTACCCTGTAATTCAGGGATCAATACATTATTAACTAGTTTACTGCTGAAGATTTGTGGTATTCATTTATTTTTTATCAGGACTAGACAAATTTACAGTATCCCCCAGGTGCTAATTTTGCCCCACTCATAAAGAGAAAAAAGTGCCAACAAATAGAGTTTTTGCATGAGATTCTTTTTATTTCCTTTTACACAATGAAAAATTTGTTATAATCTTTAAGTATTGTCTTGGTGGAGCTCACAGATTGTGAGGATGTGAGTCTTCAGCTGTTTTCCCCCATTGTGCCTAAACCACTGATGTCCCTGATCCTGAGGGAGTGGCACGAGATGACAGAGGACCATTTTTGACGTTCTTTCCTCAAAAAAAGTTTCAGGAGGTCCCTGAGCATAATGAGAATTCAGAGAATATGCCCAAAAAGCTCCACTGTATATTTTCCCTATTGTTATCCTGTGGTGAAGGCCCAGCCCAGGGCAGGAATGGCCAGATCTCAGAGGGATTTTCCTCCCCATTTACAGCAAGAATGGGACAACCATGTCCCTCCTCTGCAGCTGTTCAGCTTAAGCTGTTTCTTATCTGAAAAGGGGCAGGACAAAAGTGTCACTGCTTGGGGCTGGGATGCTCACAGGGGAGCAAGCTGGAAAGATCAGGGAGGGCGAGGTGCTTTGCTATTCTCTGCTTGCCTGAGATCCCTGGGAGCAGCAGAGCTGGGCTATGATTTACAGCTTTCCTGGAGAAATGACTCTTGGGTTCACAGGGTTGGTATTTTGAAAGATCTGGTGAGCCTGGCTGGCTGCCTGCTGTTTATCAGAGCTGTCAGAAGGATGTGGCTTTTGGAGAAAGGTGAGACTTGCTCCTGTGACACGGACACGTCGCAGGCAGCAGATGAGGCAGCTGCACTGTGAGATTAAAGAAAAGCAGATTCTTTCATCTCTGATGCTCTGCTCTAGTTTGAAAACACAGAGAGAGTGGGTGTATTTTTAGTTTTCTATTCTTCCTTTGAGGTTTCTCCTTTCTTTTTTTTTTTCTGCTTCACGTTCATTGAAAATGCAATGCAAATAGGTCTGCAAATAAGACAGAATTGTTTCATAATCATCACAAAATCCAGGTGCTTGTGCTGTTAGAAACTGGTGCAGCAAGATATGTCTGTGCCCTTTTGATTATATTTACCAAACCTCAGAAATTACCCATCTGAGAGATAAGGCCAAGGCATAAGATTTGAATGTACATCCTCCGAAAACTGATCTTAGAATATTTTGCTCAGCTTCCCAATGCAAATCAAAATTCTTCTATTTAACTGACAATCACAATCAGATAACACAGAAAACCTTGTTTTATTCTAGCACTTTCAAGAAATAAAACACTCAGAAATGCATCTGTGTATAATTTTCCTTTCTTATTCAAAGTAACTTAAGTAGCACCTTCTTTCTTTCACTCTTTTTGCTTTTCTTTTTTTTTTTTTTCCATTTAGCAAGCTTCTGACACACCTGCTGCAATTAGGCCATTGCTAAAATTCAGGAACTTGAAGCAAAGTCTCTTGCCATCCAGCAAGTCTGAATGAAGCTTTTGTTCCAAGTTAAGGGGTTATTTTTTGTGTCACCTTCTCCTGTAGGACCAGTGGAAAAGATAAACCTGTGCTCAAACAGCACATGAGAAAAGAAAAAATCTTTAAAGTCTGTGCACAAAATCTTCAGAGCATTAATTTATAAAGGTGATCTGAAACCAGAAGTAGTCACAGTGACTCAGCTAATGGGTGCCCAAAATCCAAAGTTCTTATTTTCACCCTTTTTCTGCCATTCAGGTATCCCTAGCCAAAATGGAGTCTGGCACTGTCAGCCTTGTGAAATCTGCAGCATAGTGGGGGTCACAGTCAAGGCCCTCTGAAAGATGATTACCCCTCTGATAGATAAACAGAATTCCAGTGTGCACATAGTCCAGGGGACAAGAAGTATTTGAGAGCGGCCCTGCTTGAGTTGCCAACACCAGTGGAAGGATAACACTGCCCAGGATGGCAGGCTGTACCAGGGTGGAGGTGCCAGCTCTGAAGCCAGGGCAGCCTGCATTAACCTGGGGACCTGGTTCTGACCTGCACTCAGCTGCTGGACTGATCTCACAAGGGCACCTCCCTCTCTGGGGTTTCATC
The DNA here is from genome assembly GCF_028551555.1 of Melozone crissalis. Lineage (NCBI taxonomy): Eukaryota > Metazoa > Chordata > Aves > Passeriformes > Passerellidae > Melozone > Melozone crissalis. Next base: position 53,130,462 of record NW_026535805.1, read on the forward strand.
TTGTGATTCATCTGCAGCCCCTTGGCTCAGGTGGGCATCTTTCCCTTTTCAGAGCACAGTGGGCATCTTCAACACTTCTAAATCCTCTGCTGTTTTTGTCTCATGCAGTACAATTTCCACACTTTTATCTGTTGTTGTTAATATAGACAATTTCTCCATCAATATGAATAAACTCTCTTAAATTGTGTTCTTCAAACCCCACTGCAGCAAACATTGTTCTAGAATGAAAGGGGTTAGGGAAGAAAAAAAAGGATGCAAATTTTTCTGACCAACACGAGTCAGGATGGATGCTCCCCTTATCCCAGTCTCACAAAACTGGGGGGAAAATCATTCCAGAGACCTCTGTGACAGTGTTTTGTGCAATGAGGTGGCTGGATAACACTCATGTGTCCATGCCCCTTTTTGCTCAGTCTGGGCTGTGAGCCTGGTGGTAGGTGGGCACAGAGCTCACACTGTGACCAGGAAAAGCCAGAAGCAGGACAGCTGCTGGCAGCCAAAGCTGCAGCTCATCCATCCTTCCTCAGGTACAGTATGTGCACAAGCTCCTGCCCTCTGAAGAGTTCTCTGGTTTGGCTTGGATCCACCCCTGGTGTCAGGGCTGGGTGTCCTGTGAGTGACAGGAGTGTCCTTGCAAAGATGCACTTCACTGGCAGTGACAGATGGTATCAAAGCAGTACCTGTCCCAAGCAACACCTTTCACTTTTTCTTTCCCTTTGTGGGCTGTCTTCACCTGAGGGAATGTTGCAACGAGGACATTTTGTTTGCACTGCTGCCTCCTGATCTGTGGCAGAAAGTGTTTGCTCCCTTCCAGGCTCACCAGGCACAGCTTGGAGCTGGGAGCAGCCTTCAGTGCATAAACAAACCTGCAAGTGCAAATGGAGGGCAGGCAGAACTCACTGTATTTACATCCTAAATACACCACTTAGCAAATTCCCACTAGACTGTGGTGTGGGAGGGTGATCATGGACAGGGCTGGGGAGTGATGTCCCTCAGACTCCAACAGGGATCCAGCAAGAGGGTTACAATTAATGTTTGGCAACTGACTCACTTCCAACCTGCTGAAACTGGGTGATTATGTCTGTTTATGTAGAGTTTGAGGGTTTTATTAATCTTCGGTATGAATGCTCACTGAATCCAATCCCAGCTTCTAAAAAAAGGAATAATTAAAAAAATGTCTCATAAGAAGATACTGTTTTCAAAGCACAAGTCCAAGAATTGGAAGGAATCTGCACTTGCCCTTTCCTTCAAAAAGTGTGTGAGGTGCTGAAGGTTCAGGGACATTTGGAAATGCGACCATAGCCCACTCATCTCTTGGAAGTGATCAGGCAAAAAAAAGAATGAAGCGTCTGTTTCCAAGAAGCTGTAATGCACAAGGTGCTTGGTGCTTGGGAATCAGAGGGAACTTTAACATGATTCTTCACATGCATTCCATGAAGAGCAACCCACCATGAGTACTGGCAACTATGGGTGCAAATCTAGCAATTTTTAACTAAGAAGCAATGATTTCCTTTTGAAGGGAAATTGAGAACTCATTTCAAACTTACAACTTCATTTCTAAACAGTCATTGAATTATATCTGAAAACTCAAAATTCACTTTGCCTGAAGTTAGCAGCAAAGGCTCCTACAGGCAGGGATTTGATGCCATCTAAAATACCCAGCACTCTTCACAGGGAGCCCTGTGAATGATTTTTACATTAATCAGGCCAGTCGAATTCAAAGCTTGACAGATTAGAAAACAAACTTGCATGGAATATACCTCAAGTAATAATTCTTTTCCTGCTTTGTTAAACAAAACAACAAGGAAGAAACAGAATATTTCAGATCACAGTGGGACAGGCTTAACATTTTTTTTTTGCTATTTAGCTTCAGACTTTTGTACAAGAGAAAATGATTTAGTATCTCAAGCAACGAATTGATCCTCTTTCCTTATCAAAATGTATTATGTGCCCGTCATTAAAGGGTGTTTCCCATCCACAGTGAGTGGAGACTCTGTCAATATTCTCTTCTCAGTATGCATATATATTTTTTAACCACTTTTCCAGAAAGTGAGAGGAAATCCTGAGCTCCCAGGGCCAGTGAAGAATCCAAAGGCTCACTGAATTCTTTAAATTCAATGCATATTATTGAGGAGTCTGCAGAACTCCCATGTTTTGAAGCTCATGGTGCAAACACCATGGGTCTTCCCAAATCCATGTATCCAGATTAAACTTGAAAGGAATGTACAATCTTAAAAAATACATCATGAAAACACTTCTTCCAGTCATAGATCCTGGGAAGATATGGGACCTTAGGATCTCAGTTTATGGAGCATTTTAGCTAGGAACTGCTGCTCCTTAGCAAATTGTTTCATTCAACAGATAAAGGACATTATAATTTATTAGATTCCTGTGAGGGAATGGCAGGGGAGCATTTTGCAATGATTCAGCAGTGAAAAATTAACTCTGATTATATTGCTGTTTTAGTGACAATCCCAGGGTTGTCAAAACCACTTTTGATTCCTCTGACACGAGGTGACACCAGCTACTCATTATGTAAGACTCACATCCAAACCCTGAACCCAAAATTGAATGAGGACTTATAAATAATGTATCAATAAGGTAAATTATGCAAGAAATCATTCCAGAAAGTGTCTGAACTCATCAACAAATTAGGTAACAAGGAGGTCTTTTTTCTACTAACTTAAATAAGCAAATTGAAATGGGATTTCTTCAAGAGCCTCCTCAGCACCTTCTTGGGAGTTACATGGGGTTTCTGAGCAATTTCTTTAAAGCCAGGATTTGCAAAGCCTGCCACCATTGACCCACCCAGCAAATCTTCTTTCTTTTTTTTTTTTTTCTCATGCAATGCACTTTAATGTTGTTTTTATTTTTTCTTTGATATTGTGGGGGAATCACTGTTTGTTCCCTTCTTCCCTTCTGCCTGAGGGGACTGCACAGGAGAGATGGGAGCATCTCTAGGGCACCACAGTGTGACCAGGCACAGGGCTGGGGGTCTGAGCATCAGCCATGTGCTCTGAGGTAGTGACAATGTGAAGGCTGCAGTGCTCTTCAGTGACCTTGCTTCTGGCTTTGAGTGTCATTATTTGACCTTCACACAGGATCTCATCCCTAAGAGCCTTTTTAGAGAGATTTAAGCATCTTGTAGGTTCATCACCTTATCTCCCTTTTGCATTTAGAGAGAATTATTTCTGCTGCCCTTTATTAGAGGAGAAATGAGGTTCCCATCAGTGCAAACCATTCTGCACAGTGAGCTTGGACTCCTTTGCAAGGTAGACAGCTTAAAATACTCAGTAAAGATTATTTCCAGGTCTCAATTAATATATTTAGTTTAAACACTCAAATTACTTCTGTTAAACAAATACAGCTACTGTTGTAACAATCCCAAAGGGAGGTTGGAAGTTCAGGTATGTTTCTCCTTAGTCTACTGACAGAAATAGCTGTACTGTTGACACTGAAAGGCACATCTCCCAAATTAGCAGTAGGTACCCAAATCCCTCTGCAGTTTGGTGGAATAACACTCCACATGCTGTAGATCCCAGGGATTTGAGTGAAGGATGCTGTGCAATATCAGGAGGGAGCAGTGCCTCCTCTTCTGACTGCTCTTCCCAGGGGAATCCAAGTTCCACATCTTCCCAGCCTCCCCTGGGTCACTCTGCTAGGACAACTTTAAGAGAAAAGAGTTAATTTATTTTATTAGAGTACAAAAGTAATAAAATATTTATTATTGTTGTTGTTGTTGTTGTTGCTAATATATTTAGGGTAAGATGAGCAAATTCACCTCGTTTCCTACAACTTGTAAACAAATGATTCTCTCTTCCATCCCAGATATCTATTTTAGGATGAGAAAAAGTCATCCACTGGAATTACATATTTCTCTGTGCTGACTCTGCAAATAATCCAAGGTGAGTGGCACAGATTTGGACAGTAGAATTTTAGATGAGGAAAACAGGTGAGATGAACCCACTTCAAGAGGACAGAAAAATTGTTCCTGTGATAAGCAACTGACTAATGATGATGATAAAAATCGAATTTTGGTCCAACATCTGATTTCAGTGGTAGCCTTTTCCTTATTATACAAGGAGAAAGGTGTTGTCAGAGGTTTTGCATTATAAATGTGTGACTGAGCTGTTGGTCACACATAACCATATTTCTTTCATGACATGCAATGCTCTCAGCTGCACGCACTGACATTTTTGAAGCTACTGGAATAATGGATGGCAACAGGGGGAACATTTGTGCTAAATGGCCTGTAGTAATTGTGGCACTGAATTGAGCTAATAATCATCACACTGTGCTGCAGTGTCTTGGAAGAACATCTTCCCAGCTTATCTAATGGTGTAAAAACGAGATTCTTGGGCTTCATGAAGGCAGATTTCTCTTCATCTGTGAATTGTATTAGGGTGGGATTGATGTCCTGATTCACTGTTTCCATCTCATCTCTGTCAGCTTGCTGCTGGTCTAGGGAGCAATGAAGCACAACCAAAGTCCATCCCCTTCTAGACAAGCATCTGCACTGTTACAGAGGTAATGTCAAACCTTATATAAATTCCAAATCTCTTCTCAAACTTACTTCAAGCAATATAACTCCGACAATTTTGGTAAAATCACACCCAATCCATGATAGCAGAAACAAACAGAGAAACAGACATGATACATAAAGAATCTGTTTTTCACCTGTGTAATAAATTTCATTTAATTTAGCTGGAAATCCATGGTGTTTCACAAGACTGAACATGGTCTTAGTTTCTTAGACCTCAACAGAGGGGGTTTGATAGCATGGTCCAGAATCATTCTTTGTAAAATTCCTCCACTGAGATTTTCCAGATTTTCTCTGCAGCAGCCATTTAAAAAGTACTGTGTTCATTGACTGAACTGCAATGTGTTTGTTCATAAAAATATTGCACTTCTTTGTAAAATCGCACTGTTTGTTTTAGTGAGAGAGGGTTGCCCTTATAAACAAATTCATGTCTGATGGGGATTTCTTTTGTGTAAGAAAATTTGGGACCAAGAAATTAAAATAGATTCCAGTGTAGGAACTCCACAGTTCTGAATAACAGTTTGGTCTGCAATGGAAAAACTGCCAGACTGACAACAAAGTGCTTTTTAATTACAGAAAATTTAAATGGAAATGGTAATTGTTTTCCTAATTCAAAAGCCTCATTTAGCCTTGATCTAAGAAGAGGAAGACCCAGTCTTGAGCTCAGTTTCCTTTTTTCACTGTGTGCAGAGAGCAGATGCAGAGATCTGAGACAATTCTAATGGCTTAAGAGCAGAACAAATCCACAGGGAGATGATTCCTCCATATTTTCACCTCAGTGTATAAATATGATAGTATTTAGCTTTCTCATTAGGCTCTTTCTGTCATTATTTCCTCTTTACTACAAGAAAAACAGATATCTTTCTCCTGAAAGCAAACAAATTAAGTTATTGCAGCTGTAGTTTCAAACCCTAAGTCCATCATATTCAGCTCCCATAGGAGTTAGTTGTCCACCATAAATATTAATTGGTTAAAACAAGTGTAAATAGCTGAAATAAAAGCATTATGTAATTGTTTCTCTGATTCTGTTGTTGATGTCAGTAAAACCAACTCTTCTGCACTTCTGATGTCACTTAAACCAACACATATCTGCATTTTCAAATAAAGCTCATATGACTGGAAATGAAAGGTATTTCCCAGGGGAAAAAAATAGTCTTAAAAGAAGTTAAATGACCAAAAAAAAAAAACCAAAAAAACAACAACAAACCACCAAAAAAACCAAACCAGTCTTAAAACAGTTTAACTGACAAAAAAAATCCCACAACATTTCTTTATGTTTTGCAAGCAAAAATATGCCCTTCCAGGGTTTCAGCTATTTCCTGAGCTTGATATCTGGGCAGAGGGAATGGAAGCATTTGTTCCAGCTGAACAGCAGGAAACAAGCTGAATTTATCAGCAAAGGAGAAGCATGAATTTAGCTCCACATTAAGTTTGCTTTCCTTGATGTCAAGGAGCTACATGGTTTATTGCCAGACCATGCCAGTTGGCCTCCAGGCCAGAGAGAGGGTCCTCACTTATTAATAGCAGAAAAATGTGATTCTATTTCCTGAGAACTGCTGGTTTGGGTTTGTTTTTTTTCTTCCCTCCACATCAGGCACCTCTATGTGATTTCTCCTCATGTTTCCACCATGGGCAAGGATAACAGCAGGCATCAGCTGCCTCCTCCCAGTACCACTGACTGTCTCTATAATTCTCCTTGTGTCCAGGAACAAAGCTTCAGGTTGTTTTACCTTGCCTTTTTTTTTTTTTTTTTTTTGTGTGTGTGTGTGTGTGTTTGGTTTTGTTTTGTTTTTGTTTTTGTTTATTATGAAAGAGCACAGAGGTGGGTGTAAAGGGCAAAGGATCTGTCTCCAAACCTCTGCTCTATATCAGATTATGTTCCCTTAAGAAATGAAAGTTAAAAGATACAAAAGAAGAAGAAAGAGAGATAACGTAGCATCACTACAATCCCAAAACAAACAATGGCCCTTGTCACAAGAACTTACAGGTGTAGTTCTGCCACTAAATGAAGCAGGAGACAAAACAGCTGACCTTGTCCCCTAGCACATTTCATAGCTCTGTGCTCCCTGAGGGGGCTTGAAGATACATTTATTGTTATTTGCTGTGCATATTCCAGCTCATAACCTGTACGGGCTGTTGCACCCATGGGGCTGCTGTTTTGGGAGCAGGAAAATCAGGGCAAGTGTTTTGAGTTGCGGCACTGGTTTGAGGATATGTGAGGGACATTCAAGGAGAAAAACCTTCCAGGGACAGCTTTGGAGGATGGTATAAGAAGGCAGGACCCAAACCCAGTCTGATGTTGAACATACAGCCCAACACACATTTAATTCCCTGAGGTATGATTTACCCTTATACTATACTTTGTCTGGATGGAATAAAGCTGTCCTAGGCATATACCAGCAGGTATGCAGCATGAAAAATCAGTGGTACTTGGCCCTAGCTCATACCTTGGCATGATTTTCTAAGCAGTGTAGTTGTATCCACAGAGAAACAAAAAGATCTGAAACAGGAGGTCCCATGAGAGGAGCACAAAGGAAAACAGTTTGGACATGGAACAAGACACAGTTTAAGCAGTGAACTCCAGCTGGGTGAGAAGATTAACATGTGGTTCTCCTCATATCCTGAAAATAAGGTAGATTCAAAACATACAAGAGAAGAAAAGGAGTTGTGTGACACACAGAAGAGAAGCATTGGGTGAGATGAAAACCATGGCATAATGGAAGCCAAGGAGAGCAAAACATTTTGACCAAAGAGTGAGTATATTTCGGAAGAAAACAAAAAAAAAAGGGAGAAACTGAGAACAGAAATCAGAATTTCTATCCCAAATCACCCATTTTCTTAATACTGCTTTAAAGTAGCACTGTGTTTACTTTTTATTCCCTCCACTCTGCCTGCCATATTCATCTGTCACACAATCTTCCTTTCCATCCCCTTTGGTCAGGAAATTGAAGAAGTCATTTATGTGCAGACCTCTCTCTTTCTGTGAGAAGAAGAGTGTAAACCAGCTCTTATTCAGCACTATGCTTTCTCTTCCAGATCCTGTGCTCAAGGATTTCTTTAGTGCATGAGGCAGTTAGCACAGGGTGAAGCAACTGCACAGGAGGAATGTTGCATATTTACAGAGTTACAGATGCACCTGGTAAATTCCCCATCTGGTCCAGTAATATTGTTCAGTACCTTTTTTTCCCCTATTCTTCCAGTAACTGAGAAATCAAATTGTCAATAAGCTGAATTTCCTGTATTTTAGATGCTGTACATCAATCCATTGAAAATTACAAGCTGAGGATGTAGAGAGGAGGCAGATGCCACAGTAAGGCATTTGTCAAATGATGCACCTGCTTTCTGGCACACTGTAAAACCCAGAGGGTGCAACAGTAAACAATCTGAACAATAACTTCCTTCCCCCACATTATATGTGCACTAATGCTGAGAAAGATCCTAAGTGCTGCATTAGCAGGAGAAAAGTCTGTTAGGAAAAAGCAGACATGGGACAGTTGAGGCCACAAATGGTTTGGACACGGGTCTTGTGACTGTGAGTGGTCACATCCTCCCTTCCCAAAGGCTGCCCCTAACCTCAGGGTGCAGGAAACTAAAAAAAAATACAAGTATTTCAAAGGTGGGTGTCAAAAGGATGGTTCCAGACTCTTTTAAGTTATGCCCAGATAGAAGAGGAGGAGCAGTTGCCATAACCTGAAACACAAGAAGTTCCACCTCAACATGAAAGAGAACTTCTTTACATGGAGGGTGGCAGAGCACGGGAACGTGCCCAGGGAGGGTCTGGAGGCATTCCAATCCTCCCTGGGCCTGTTCCTGTGCCAGCTGCTCCAGGTCACCCTGCCTTGGCAGGGGGGCTCAACTGGATGATCTCTTTCTAACCCAATAATTCCGTGATTCTGTGATCATGGTGCACAACCTCTTCCATGCCTAATTTTATACCTAAAGAAGTTGCAACCCACAAACTCACCTCAGCCACTTCTCAGCATCCAAAGCAGATGTTTGCTGTCCCCAGTGACCTGCAGACTTGCCATGGGAGAGGAGCCAAATCTGTTAGAGCCAGTAGCAATGGTTTGAGCAAGGTAATCTCTGTGTACTTCACTCACCCAGATGTTGGAAGGGCATTGCCCAAATTAATCTTAAACATTGCCTCTTAAAATGCTTGAGGCATTGACTGCCTCTCCAAAAATGTTGTTCCAGTGTTTAACCACCCTCTTGGTGAAGAATGCTTCCTAATATCCAATGTAAACTTCCCCTGGCACAGCTCTGAGCCATTCCTGCACATTCTATCACATCCTATCCCTGCATCCCTGGGAGAAACCATGAAGGAGGTGACTCACACTGGAGCCACTAGGGTAAAAGTGCTCTTGGAGTAGATGGAAGGTTTGTCACAGGGCATGTCCAGGGAAAGCCAGTGTCTTCTGATGCTTGAGAAGGCACAAATGTGCCAACAACCATTTCACTAAAATGTAGTTCTGGTTCAAGGCCTGAAATCAATGAAGGGATTTTCACAGAGCTCTCCATAGGGCTTTTAGCACATGCTGTGTTTGAGATAATTACACCATTTTGAAAGACTGTACACAACGGGAAAGTGTATTTCTTTTGAAACTCCTCAAACTCAGCAGAAACTGTGTGGATAGATGGAACCAAAACGAAGAGTTATCTTTCATTCATGAAATCATCAATACAGCTGACGCTTCATAACAGTCTCTGAGGGTCTGTGAAAATGGCTGTCCATGTGCAAAAGTGACTAAGTACTTACAGTCCAGCTGGCTTCTGCACAAGAATACAGAAACCTGTAAGCTCTCAGGTACCTTTCAACATCTCCAAGAAATGGTCAAATATCTATTTTATAGGCCTTGAGGGAAAACAAAGGGCAGGGATATGACAGGCTCATCACCAAGGCAGTCACATTAACTACAAGGTAGTTTTCTCTTTTTTTGGCATCTTTTACATGTACAATGTTTGACTTGCAGTAAAAGACTGACCAGAATTGTGAGAACACATTTCATTCACAAAAAATAAAATCTTATTTTCTCTTTCTTCATCTAGTCCCCCCAAGGAAAACAAAACAAACAAACCAGAACATGCAGGAAGAAAGAGTCTTGAGACCAGGATATTCACTTGGGAACTAGACAATCTCAATACAGATCCTAACTGGGAGATTTTAGAGGGTGGATTTGAACCAGCTTGTCATGTGGCCAATGCTCAGCCACTGACAAGGTACAGTTATCAATCTCTAAGCAAATAAATATCTTCCTGTCTTGAAGTGGAGCAGCTACAACCAGGCAAATTACTTTCTTAAGCAAGTATCTGCCCCTGTTCATTTTCCTGCTGCAAATGAGGTAGAATCCATACCATCATCACCTCCTGACCAGGGACATGTTTCCTCATCTGCTGAAGCATGGCTGATCCCATCTCCCAAAGCAGACAGCACAGAGGATCTCACTGTGCAGTGCCCTGTGAGCTGGTTCCATCCACAGCTGTCCCACCCATGTCCTGGGGAGCCCAGAGAGCAATGGCAGACACTTCATCTGTGGCAATTAGGGCTTGCAGATGTGTCTGCTCTGCTCTGCATCAGCTGCTCCTCAGGATGATGCACATGGAGCAGATGGAAGCAAGGGCAGCTTGGGGCAAAGCTGGAGCAAAGCAGCCAATTCAATCAATCCCTCCCTGGTCAGGCTTCCTCTCACTCTACACATTGGTTACGCCAGTGGCTGGGCTGCCACTCAGTCCTTCAGTTCTGCCTGTTGACACAGGGGTTAAAGCCTTTTTTTTTTCTTTTTTTTTTTTTTTTTGTGAGGTACCACTTTTTTTGTAATTTGACCATTCAAAAAAAAATTAAGAAATAGCTTGGCCTTGCACCCTCAGCCTGGTTCTGACAGCCACACAAAGCAGAAGTGAAGTGGCACTACCTGGGAGACAGAGGATGTGGAGGATCACAGCCACAGCCTGCAGTGGAGGTTGGCATCTTTCCACTGAAATCAATATGAAGCTCCAATGACCAATTGACAGCTTCTGTAACTGAGGGTCTGCTGGCAGTTTTCTGTGCAAATTCATTACCATGTGCCATCATTCTTCTGGACTTTTCCAGAAATGGAACAGGCATCTTCAGGGGTTTTTGGGGGTCTTGCTCCCCCATACAGTCCATGCACACTTCTCAAGCTCGTTCCTGCTCTTACCCTGTGCTGTACTGTGCTTTTCTCCAGGAGCCAGAATAAAAAATGTTGTTTAATCTCAGTATGGCCCCTTCTCCAGGCACATCCTGTTCCTTCTCCCAGTGTGTAATCACCAACGACCCTTGGCTGGCTCCACAGCTATCCCTCTGTCCATGTTTGAGCCATACACATTATCCCTCTTTTTACAAGGCTTCTGCAGGAGATCCTGACTCATTGAATCTACTCAAGCATTCACCACCCCTTGAGCTGGTGGTGAGAATTTTAGCAGAAGTTTAAGCTCTCCACCAAAGCCAGAAACAGCAAGGTCTCCACCAAGCTATGGTGGGAATATCACTGCCTACATGCACAGCAGCCAGGACATGATCTTTCTGTGTTGCTAAATTCTTAACTAAACTCTAGGGAAAAGACAAATTGCTCCATATCTCCATCTCTACCACCAGTGGTTACCCTAGAGGGCAACCATCTTGAGCACCATGGAGGGGAGGGATGCCCACAGTCACACAGAATTCCTAAACAACTCCTCAAGTTCATCTTCTTCCCCTGGAATCGGACTTCCTGATGGTTCAAGCCAGGACTGGTTCTCTGTGACTTTAGGAGCTCACTGAATCCTAATAATTAGGGGGAAAGTAAGGGAATGTCTTTATCAGGAACTAAAATACTCTGTGCAAGAAAAATATATCTGATATGTAGAGAGCTTTCCAGTATCACTGATGAAGGGCTAATCAAATCCAATAGATGTATCTCAGCCCTGGGGAATTTCAAAATGCAAACACAAGTGTATTTTTATAGCTGAGGAAATCAAGAGAGGTTAACATGGGTATGTGATGAACTTTCTCCTTGTCAGAGTTCTGAAGCTGGGTTCAATTCTGGAATGTCAACTCACAGCAAACACAGCGTATCTTGGGTTTATGGTCATTTATTCTTGATAATCTTCCAGTCTTTTATGTCTTACTTAAAAGCTATGCTCTATTTCACCCATAACCTACTGGATTCAGCACAGGAATTCCTAATGAAATTCTACAGCTTGTATTGCCAGGCTGGATGAACATAAAAAACTTTTATGGCCTTAAATTATTTGTGGGGAAATTAGTGTAAATCTGAATAGGTTAAAGTCACCAGAATTCTATGGATTTACAACAGCTGAAAACATGCCCCATTTTTTCTTCAGTGGTTTGAACCAGGATGACAAAACTGGTATAAGCAGACAGTGAGCTTGTCCATTTGTATCCTGGGAGACAACTAAGGAGCAACCCTTTCTGATCCAGATGGTAATTCAGCCCATTTTAGAAGCAGAGGGTTTTTTCTCTCTCACTTTGATTCAGAATTTGTCAGTCCTTGTGGGGAGGACAAGGCTGGGAGGCAGGTGCATAGAAAACCACATTAAATTATGCACAGCAGAAAATCTGCAAAATGTACTTCAAAAGCTGGAAACTCACCATGTGTGACTGACAATTGCAGAGAGGCAGGATCCTAATTTCCAGATTAACTATTTCATCAATTAAAGCTGCATTTGAAATCCTTTCTCATTTGTCTGCCAATCTGTGACTGCTGCTGATACAAAGCCATCACCATAATAGAAACCAAAGTGCATATTTGATGTCATATGCATATGGCAACCTACATTTTTTTCCAAGCACAGTAGTTCCAGCTAATTAGTTTTATAATGTATTTGCATTAGTTTGTAGAATTCCATGCTTCCTATTAAATGGAGACAGGTAATCGAATGAGAAAATAAAGGAAGTCCTGCTGCATGCTGAGTGTTCATGAAATTGAGAGGGCAAGATTTATGGTTAAGATAATGTGGTAGCTGCTTTCACAAGAACAAAACACCTCCAACTGATCCACTCAGTTCTCAACACGTTTTGCAAATGTAATTCAGCCCCCCCAAACCCTTCATGAGTCCCACTCCCTCCTAAGGGTGCCTACCAGATCCCTTAGATCCAAGCTTTGTTGTTGCTGTGCTAAGCTCTGGTATATTTTGCTTAAATCCAAGCTTAAATTTCAGAGACTCTAATGAGAAGCTGTGAGCTGAGGAAGTCCAGTGGCGTCTCCTTTACTATAAGGAGATGATTTATGGCTGTTTTATTACCAAAAGCCAGGGCTGTAAGTGTAACTGAAAGCCAATGGCACATTCACCCTCAGAAAATACATCCAGCCCTGCTTTGCCCTCTGCATCCAAATTCAATTACTTTACTATTTTGCATGTATTTAGAGTAATGCACTGAATTCATACCCAGAATTGCACCAACCCCCTCAAGACCAAGCACTTTTGCCCCTCATCCTGGCTACAGTCTGAGGGATGGAGCCAGGCCTTGCCTTGCTCCAGGGACATCTGCAGTGTTTCCTTCCCAATACAGTGAAAGCAGCCCATGTAGTTGTGGGAACAGGCACCAGGAATATTTCTCTGTCTGCTCTGCGGTGCCCTGACCCCCTAGGGCAGCACTGACTTTGACCCTCATTCATGGAGAAAGTTTCCTCGACTTTAAGATAGACTAGAATCCACAAAAGTGTGAGATAGATTATAGAGAGTAGTGTAGGTGTATCACTTGCAGAGAAATTTAAGTTTTGGGATTTTTAGTACATTGTGGATGGAAGCAAGATGGAGGGCACAGGGTGTAGTCCTGGGTTTCTTCTTCATGCTTCTTCTTCCTTCTTCTTCATGGGTTTGGGTGGCATTTTGTAGTTGGGCAGAAAAGTCCGCATTGCGGGCTCTTTGAAATCAGTTACTGAGTTAAAAGGGAAAATAATCTAGGTGTCAGTTCTTAATTGGATAGCTTAGTCTTAAAAAACCTCGTCACAAGAGATTGTTGGCCATTTTGTGCCTTCTAATGAAAAGCTGCCCAACTCACAGTAGTGAGACTGTTGTACTGATAAGAAATAATAAACACCTGAGTCCAAACATGAATCAATGTCTCAAGTGCCTTCAATCCAGACCCAGAGAAACAGATAACTGGTACCCCCACATGTAGTCAGGGTTAGGTAAGATTTCCAATATTCATGTGCAATCAGTTTATGACCCATTTGTGCCTCCCAGCAGGCACAGATGTGTAAATCCCAGCTGCCCCCCAATGCAGGCACCATCCAACAGAAAGCTCAGCTCTCACAGTAAATCCTGGGAGGCCTCACAAGTGCTGACAGACCAGGCAAGGCTTTAAGCCAGGCTTTGGAGCCAGACCAGGGCTGATCCCCATCCGTTCCCAGCCTCCCAGCCAGAGGAGGTGAGAAGCATCTCCCAAGGGACAGGGTTCCACCAGGGATCTGCAGACAAAGCCCGAGATGGTGGCAGCACCAAGGGCGAGCTGCAGCCAGCTTCTGCTGGGAGCTGAGCATCGTCCTGGGCACTGAGCCCCCTCCCACTCACCTCCTGTTTACCAGGGCTGAACTGGCTCCTTGTGAAGTGCTCCTTCTGCCACTTCATTAAGGCCCATTTTCAGAAATTATTGCTTCATTCTAAAGTCATCTTCTCTATCTGCACTTGGATATGTCCCCTTTTAAGATCATTAGGTTTAACTTTTGGATTTTTACCTTGTTTTGAACCTTCTGCATATCCTGAACTCCCAAAGTAGAGGCCCCATTTCTTCTAAATTAATATTACATTATCTACCATTTTAAAAGATACATGTTCCTTGGCTGAGAGCTAGCAGCACTGAAACTCTCTCTTTTTTTAAAAGTTAATAAAAAGCATCCTGTCTGGAATACTTATTTCAGAGCTATATATCTAAGAAATTGTTTGCAGTTCCAACACAGTGAAGTTTGTTAAGGCTTGGCAGGGGTGGGGGAAGAGTGGAGGTGAATTATTGGCAGGACATCTGTGAGAACTGAGTCCAAAAAGCACCAGGCACTCTCATAAATCTAACCATTTTATATGGTACTTTTGGGAATTGTTATTGTCATTATTGTGGTGGGCAGAGTATTGGGTACATGGTCTTTTTAAATTCTAGAACAAAGTTAAATGAGTTGCTCCTTTATGAGTAAGTAAATCACATACCACACTACTTGAGTCACTTGAAAACCCGCAGGTTCCTGCTGAGATTAAGCTCTTATTGTAGAGACAAGAGATAAAACCCATTCTTAGGAATTTATGATCTGCATGCACAAAATGTTAAAGGCTATCAACAGTGAAACTAGTCCCACTCTTCATATAGAAAACTATGGCAGAGGGAGCTGAGGGGCTCTGATTTTAATTCCCTCCCTCACAAGTTCATCCCTGTTTTTAACATACAATTCCATGTGGCCTCTTCAGGAGTCACCCAGGGTGCTCATAGGAGGGTTTGGGGATAATTCTGTCGTGGTTGTTGTGGAAATGCAGCTGCTGCACCTCTCCATGCCCCAGCTGAGCTGGCAGTGCTGGTAAACACCAGCTGCAGGTGGGACCTGTCAGGATTCACTCACTACAGTCCAGAAATGTACTGAGAGCATCTCTGGATAGGAAGTGTGGAAGAAAACACTGCCCTCTGGTAGTCACATTTCTTTATTCATTCACCTGGCCAGGCTGATTTGCTCTTTCTCTTTTTCATTAACTTACCACCTGCTTCAGAGAGAGTCCAAGGTCAGCCTCAGCTTGTCAAGTGCCTGGTTTCTGAAGTTATTTTGCTACTTAATGTGGGATCCATAACTTTAGAAACAGTAGAGTTCTCTAAACATCATCTAGTCATGAAAGGTCTCTTCAAAGTCAGTAAAGAGACGTGGGCATCACTACCAAATGAAACATATGAGCTGTTTCTCACCTCATCTTCTTTGCAATCAGACAAAACTTTCTCTAAAATCACCAGTTCCCCTCCTGTTGCTTTTGACAGATATTTGGTCCGACAGAGATATCTATAATTATGCAAAAAAATTCCACCTGCAAAACTTGTGAAGAATATGCTCTAAGCCTTTCAAGACATCCAGTTGACACCTAAATATACCAAAATACATTTTTAAATCCAGGTTTTCAGTGCCTGAAGGATCTCCTCTGACCCCCTCTGGTCTCAGTTGAGAGAATGCATTTCAGATCTGCACAGGCAGGAGGGGTGAGCTGAGGTTAGTGGTGAGGTTCAATAAGACAGAGTGCTGAGTCCTGCACAACTCCTTGGGTCACAACAACCCCTGCAGTGCTACAGGATGGGGCAGAGTGGGTGGAAAGTGGAGAAGGACCTGGGGGTGCTGGGGACAGCAGCTGAACATGGCCCAGGTGTCCCCAGGTGGCCAAGAAGGCCAAAGGCACCTGGGCTGTACCAGCCCTGGTGTGGCAGCAGGGCCAGGGCAGTGACTGTCCCCTCTGCTGGGCACAGCTGAGGCCACCTTGAGGACTGGGCCCACTTCTGGGCCCTCAGTTCAGGAAGGACATTGAGGGGCTGGAGCGTGTCCAGGGAAGGGAACGGAGCTGGGGAAGGCTCTGGAGCACATGACCTATGAAGAGCCTCTGAGGGAGCTGAGATTTGTTTAACCTGGAGAAAAAGAGGCTCATGAGAGACTTTATCACTGTTTATTCCCTGAAAGGAGGATGGAGCCAGATGAAGATTGGGCACTTTTCCCAGGTAAAAGTCACAGGACAAGAGTACATGGCCTCAAGCTGTGCCAGGGAAGGTTCAGGAGGGACATCAGGAAGAATTTCTTCACAGAATGAGTGGTTAAGCATTTGGAACATGCTGCCTGTGGAGGTGGTGCAATCACCATCCTGAGACAACTCAAGAAACAGCTGGGTCTGGTCACCTGATTTGTTCAGCCCAGAGGAGACTGAGAGGAGACCTCATTGTGGTTTTCAGCATCCTCAGAAGGCAGGCACTGATCTCTTCTCTATGGTGACCAGTGTCAGGACTGAAGGCAATGGCTGGAGCTGAGACAGGGCAAGTTCAGGTTGGACTGAGGAAAAAGTTTTTCCCCCAGAGGGTGTTTGTGCACTGGAACAGGCTCCCCAGGGAAGGGGTCACAGCACCAGCTCGTTTGAGTCCAATGAGTGTTTGGATGATGTTCTCAGTCACTTGGTGGGGTTCTTGGGGCATCCTATGGGAGGCCAAGACCTGGACTTAATGATCTTGATGGGTCCTTTCCAACTCAGTGGTTCTATGACTCTGTGATTCTATGACAAATCCAGCTTCCTTTCCAGCTTTTTCCCAGTCATAGGGGAGGGCTCCTGGGTCACTCACAGCTTTAAAAACACACAGCTTTAAAGCTGGCTTTGAACCCATTTGAGACCCCCCTGAGCCTGAGCTGAAAGCAGACCTGGAGAGCAGCAGGGTCTCCCATTTTTCTGCTGGAGATGACACATCCAACCTATCTGTGACCACACTTATCAATCAAGGAAAAAGCCCCAGGAAGCCTCCTTCTCTCCACATTGCCTTATTTGCTCATGTTTCTCCCATACTTTGGATGCAAGTACAAGGAATTTTGCAGAGTCTGCCCAGGGGCTGAGTGGCTGAAGGTTTCATGGGACTGAAAATCCCAGCCAATAAAAGCATCTATGAGGAGCTTGCTGACAAGGCAAGAGGCAGTCAGCTGCTCTGCATCCCTGAACCAGGCAGGAAAAAATCCTCTTTGCATTTTTTATGCCTAATTTATGGAGCAACCTTCTGTACTGCTTCTCTGGAAGTCAGTGATACATCCATGATATCACTGGGTCAGCAAAGCCTGTTATGAAAGTGAACTACTGCCTTTCTTTCAAAAGCTGGTTCAGCTGCTTTTCCAATTCATTCCAGATGTCAGGAGCAAGTTATGATGGAGCAATAACCTCAAGAGCACCAGTCTCCACATACATTATATAGGAAGCAGGGGTTCAAAACAAGCTGGAAAGGACAATTATGATCCTCAGATAAAACACTAAAAGCCCATCAACAACTAGTAAGGGTTCTTACCCATTAGTAAGGGTTAGAATACTATTCCTAGACTAAAATCCCAGAGGGATAAATTGATAAGAAGTGCAGGACTTAATAAGAGAAGCATGACATTATACTGCCTTTTAGATGTAATTATTGAACCCATTTGCATAATTTGCCTGGGATTATAGAATGGATTGGTCTGGAAGGGACCTTAATGATCATCTTCTTCCAACTCCCCTGCTATGGGCAGGGACACCTTCCACTAAACCAGGTTGCTCCAAGTCCCATCCAACCTGGCCTTGGACAATTTCAGGAACGGGGGCATCCACAGCTTCTCTGGGCAACCTGTGCCTCACCACCGTCACAGTGAAGAATTTCTTCCTAATATCTAATTGGAATCTACCTCTCTCAGTTTAAAGCCATTCCATCTTCTATCACTCCATGCCCTTGTAAACAGTCCCGCTCCTGCTCTCTTTTTATAAGCTCCCTTCACTGGTAGTCTACTAAAAGACCTTCTTGGAGACTTCTCCAGGCTGAACAGCCCTGACTCAGCCTTTCCTCACAGGAGAGCTGCTACAGCCCTTTAATCATCTTCCTGTTTCTCCTCTGGGCTTTCTACTAGACACTTGATTGCTGTTTGAAACAACAGAAATATCTTTCCCACTGCCGGGACCAGGTTTCCACAGCAAGAATGAGCAAAAGACGCTCCACATCCAGTCTCACTCCACCTTCCACCCTTTTCAGCAGGTGTGGATATCTCAGAAGCATCTTGTGGACCAGTGTGCCTGTTTGAACATGCCTGAGAAAGCCTTTTTCAAGAGGGCTGCTCTTAGACCAGAAAGCTGCAGAGGATGCTCTCCAGCACTGCCTCCAAATTTACTGTCTACATGGTCAGCAGAACTGCTTGGCCTGCAACTTAATTCCCAGCCCATAAACAGATTATTTTCTTGCAGGACTAGGAGAATATTGAGCCTCAAGAAAATGGAAACTCAATCACCAGTTTGGAGCAAAGGAGTAGAACCTTTTATTTTCACAGTACTGCCCTTTTCTCTTAGCAGTACTAAGTTCCCATAGCAAGGGCAGCATGTGTGCAAGGTGATCAATTGCCTCCTTCCCTCCTGCTCAGAAAATCTCACGTGTGCACCCAAAGGGGTTAAGAAGCAGGAAACTCAGATCCTTCCAAAGCTCCATGCAGAAATATCCATCTACCCCATTTGTAATGCCACAGGAGTTCACAAGCCTGCTGGATAGCGCAAGCAAATCAAATCCTGCAATTTGAGGCAAGTCCACAGGAAAGGCTGCAAAATAAATTAGAAATACTCAAAACACAAAACAAGGTTTAGCCATGCAGAGTTTGAATCAGTTTATTTCAGCCTGCTGAGAACAAGAGCAAATTATCTTCCCTGAGATAGTTCATCCAAGGCTGTGGTACATTCTTCTCCACTGCAAGCTCAGGTAACTGCGCTGCCTGAGCTCATGGATGGGAAGAAAAGTAAAAGCTGCTGCCATCTCTACTCCCAGAGGGTTCACAACTTTCTCAGTCTTAGGAGTTTTACTCCTCAACATCTTATCTGGCCTAATCAAGCAGGTGGTGCCCTTTCCTCCCACTGAAAGAGGCTGACATGGTTTTAGTGCTGGCAGCTGCACCCGACCTCATCTCAAGGATGGGCAATGTGAATGCCAATCGTTTCTAGTTGGTAGAGCCATGTCCCATCAGTATTCAGAAAATAAATTCTCCAGAAATACAAAACTCTAGTTCTTAACTTCCCAGCAACTCTTTATAGAGTACAGTTTCTTGCAGCTGTCACCCAGGTTTCCTTTGGAAATATGTTTTGACAGAGGGAAGTGTCAGTCCATGAGAATGTTTCCTTGGAATGATCAAAGGGTCTAGGTGGGAGAGACAGAAAAACAGTGATGCTTTCTGAGCACTTCGGAGATCATTATATAACACTAAAATGTTATAGAAACCTTGTAGCATGTGAATGTAATAATTGAAAATTGTAGTAAAATTGTCATAATATACTCTAATGCAAGGGAAATACATAATCTATGTGATTATGCAAATACTTACCACAGAGAATTCTGGTTTTTTTCTCACTGCCATGTTTCACACTTTCTTAACAGGAGAGGTAAGCAGAGAAATCACCTTGGTACAGAACTTTTGGGGTCACAGCTTCTACCTGCTTATCCAGGGCTAATCTGTCCTTCAGTGTAAGCCCTGGGAGCCTTGCAGCCATGAGAGGGAAGAATTCATCTTCCGTACACCCCAATATCAACGTTGCCACTGATCCCCAGTGCACCTCAGTGCCTCAGCAATAAAATAAGGATCAGACTGATTTCTCCTCATGCTTTGTTTGCCTGCATAGTTTAGATTAGAAGATTTTCTGGGTGATGGCTGCTTTACTTTAAGCATCTAGAAATGTAGGGTTGTGGTCTAAGCAGGCAGTTCTCAGTTAACAGTAGCACCAAAAAAAAGAAATCACAATAAACCAGAAGGAAGAAATAAGATAAATTTTAGGATGTACAACAATACTTCTAATATAGAAAATTTGATTGAAAACAAACTTGGTTTCTACACAGAATTGAAAAACAAAGTGTTAGGCTTGGAAAAATTAAGAAAATATCTTTGAAGAAGAACTTTCATTTTGTGATCTTTTATTTAAGCACTGGCAATTCAAAAGTGTGCAATCTTTTAGAAACAGTTATATACACCCAAAGCAGTGCCTCTCCTGTAATAAAATTTAAAACTCTTCATCTCATTCTGCAGCAGGAAGGCAAGAAAGAATGCAGATATTGTAATTACGATGGATTTTGGAAATAAAATTATTAATTCACTCTGTTAAAAGATATTTAAGAACTTTTTACTCTTTTTGCAAATAGTCATGAAGAGCAATTCTAACAAATAGAGACACTTTTAACTTTTATCAATTAATTTTAAAATTGAAGTCACAGTATGGTTTTCACTACAAAAAAAAATTTAATACATTCATTTCAAATAGCTTTCCCAGGGTCAAGGAAAAGCTTCAGAAATATCAGCACAAAGAAAACAAAAACAGTAATAAAAATGAATCAACTGACTCAAAGAAATTATTGGCAACAGCTTACCCAAAAGGGTAAGACATAGTTCTTTTTTGATTGAATATATTGGGCAGCACTGGAGATAGGAGTCACGGTCATCAGGCCAGGCAACAAAAACAACAATATTAACAGATAACTCATATTTATGTCAATTCACTCTGTGCCTCAAGAAAAGTCTAATATGATTCTCCTCTCTGCAGTTCAGTGTTGACATCAGAACTTGGATGGAGGACTTCAAAAGGCACAGAAAACACCTGACTTCCAGAAACAAAGTACTCTCAACTTTCATATTACAGCAGGCATTGGAGCAGGTTTGAGGGAGATGCCAGATCAAAGGACTCAGCCTGGAACAAATAAAAGTTACACAAGTCTTTCCTCCTCAGTAAAACAGCAACTCAAAGCTTGTCTGAAAGGAAACAACTTTTGATCTTTGTTATTTGACTGGGTTTGGGCTGGTAGGTTTTATGCAGAGTATTGTACCTCAGATCTGCAGTCCTACTTTAGGAAGCAGGGAATATTTATGGGCTAATGGGGGCGCATATAATACTTAGTGTAGAAAATATCTACATATAACAATTATGGGAGGGCCCACTTCTTCCTGATGGAGAAGTTCACATGAGCCATTAAGCAACGCGTTGATTTCATGTTAGCAGAGAGTTCTCATTTTCAGTATTGCTGTAGGTTTTGGAACAGAGAATTGCTAAGAGATAGAAAGCACAGGAGGATTATTATAAGGTGCTTTTGACACAGACTTCTGCCAGAAATTGTTTTCAACATAAGACATTGCATATATTTCTTCACATTGATTTCACTTGTCTGCCTCTGCTTTATTAATTCTAAGATATATTGTGCATATAAACCATATGTTTTAAATTAACTCCCTTGTTTGTAATTGCTGCATACAGATTCATTAAGGACATTAAAAATATATATTAACCGACGCCTGTGTGGTTCTCTTAGTTGACAATTTTCAAAATGTTAGTGGGCTATAAACTCTCCCATTGCAGAAATTGTATTTTCTGAAAGATTTCCTGTGGGACACTTTTGCCTGATGAAGGCAATAAATAAGATAAGTAATAAAAGGAAAGTAGTAGTGAAGGGAAAAAGGCATGTGAGTGGAAGTACTGCACTAATGGGCTCCTCACTGAACTGCCAACACCCAGCAGAGGTTGCAGGTTCAGTTCCTGCTTGCAGGTACGAGTGTAACCTGCTCCCCCCAGCTGCAGTCTGCTCCCCACCTCCTGCTTCAGGGCCTGATCAAAGACACCAGGGTGATGTCTGCAGAGCAGCAAATTAAGTGCCTTGGAAGGAAAAGACATCTGGATTTCTTTGGGAAGACGATCAGTACTTACCTGGCCAACACCCTGAAGGTTGGTCAGGAGGACAGGACTTCTCTGGATGCCTTGGGATGAAAGGATGTTCTTTAAGAAAGTCAAGCACCTCTTTGAGAAAGTCAAACAGTTAAGTTTTTTTTCTTATATGAAAGAGTTCTATTTTCTATTTACCTGAAATTTCTTTCAGATGTCTCCAAACCAATAAAATACAAAGTCATCTAAGGACAAATAAAACTTTTGCCACAAATCAAACAGAATGTTCTCATCAGGCCTCATATAATTTAACTTTTTTCAATGTATTGGTTTTTGCCACATAAAAACTTCCATTCACTCCTTGCATTTTTATTGGGATCTTTTTTATTACTAACAAACTCAAATATGACGATGTCAATCCCAGATCTGATTCAGCTTTTCACAGAAAAAAATTATCATTTATACAAAATAGTGACAAATCAAACCTATGCTTTTGTCAGAATATGTATTTTAATCTTTTAAACCATTACGTTGGCTCACTTTTTTTTTGTTGTTTTCAAAAGGATTAATTGCAGATAAGAATAAATATTTAGAAATGTGGCTGTGGAATTGCTTCTAAGATGGTTCAGTATATGACCTGAACATTCACCTTGTGATGTGCAACCAAAAACAGATGCCAGGAGACAGATTCTGATCCCAGTGACCCTGGAGCAAAGCTGAAACCGAAACGAAGGTTGTCCTGAGGGAGGGATTGGAATTCCCCACTGCCATGTCCCATTCCTAAGCAAAAGGCAGCACCAAAGATTTGTAGGTGCCTATGGTCAAAACAGAACAGCAAAAGCCAGAGGGATCCAAATGGCTTTACAAGCTTTGTTAGCAAGCTGTACACTCAGCAAGGAAATTGGTATTGTTCTGCACCTATCTTTGAATAGTAAGATAAGTAAAAGAATAAAAAAAGGAAAGAACACAGAGAGAGAGAGAGACCAGACAGGGGAGGACAGTAAAACCCCAGCCCTGGGGTGTCCAGGACCTAGGGCAGGACCTGTTTTTGTAGACAGCTTTCCCTGCTCCTGGGCTGGTCTTTTCACTTCTCATGCAAATAAGTTATCATGCACAGTCCATACTCCTGGATCCTTCTGGAAGTGGGCTGGAACATTTTCAGGGTCTTGGCTGGTCCTAATCCCACCCTGCTGGTCTTGCCCACTCCTTGCACTGCTCTGTGCTGCTCAGTCTCCCTGGTCCAAACCAGGGAAGTTGATTCCAAGAGAAGTGCTGCCCTACCTCTTCATGGCCTTTTCTCCAGCCAGATCCTGTTCTAATTTGCCATTTTCCACAATAATCTTTGGGTTTTGAGACATTGCAATGCTTAAACTCCTGGTTACCCAGGCTTCTACACCCACTCACTTCAGTTTAGTTTTTTTCACAGTGTGCACGATTTCCATTTGGCATTTGATTGGCATTTGCTGACAGCTTTGCTGTAACAGATCAGCAGAAGCAGGTGAGATTTCTGAGGAAAGGTGAGAGACAAGCTAAATTAAAAATAACACCTGTATGAGCAATGAAAACCTTTCATCTCCCCTCACTGAATGCATTTTTTAGATGCTAATATATCTTCTCTAAAAAGGTGTGAGTTTCGGAAAACTTAGTTATTATATTTATATTATGCTTATATTAGATTTAAAATAGTATTTATGTGTTAATATTGTCATAGTTCAAATTGAAAATTCTACAATATGCTGACAAGATAAATAAATCAAGCTCTGTTTAAACATGAGCAAAAAATACTTAGGATATACTCATTTACTGTTTCCCTTTCCAAGTCTGTTACACATGTGCCAAGTTATTTGACATCAGTGGAATCTGTCAAGAAATCTGTCCAGGGACGTGGTGGAATCACTGTCTCTGGAAGTGTTCAGGAAATGTGTAGATGAGGTTTTTAGGGATATGGTTTAGGGGTGGTTCTGACAGTGCTGGGTTAATGGTTGGGTTTGACGGTTTTAGAGTTCTTTTCCAACCTAAATGATTCTATGATCCTAAGCATTCTGTCTTTATCCTCAGTATTTAAAAAGTGCTGGAATCCATGAGCAGAGACAGGCTGTGAATGGTGTGGTGTAGTAAAGAGAGCATGAAACTGCCTGAACTTCAAGGAGTCACAACTCATTGAGAAATAACAGACAATATAAACTCTATTATTTAACTTAGCCATCTGCCTAAGTTAAACCTCCAAACTGAGGCAGATGAAATTCCCCTCTGGATGCTTCAAAAGCATCTTCCTGTGTTTCTAAAAATGTACTCACATGCCTGACTCTGAGTGAGTGTTTCCTCTGCACATTCCTCTTCTCTAGCCCTTAGTAAAACCTTAATACCTAGAAATTAATCTTGGGTGGGGGTCATTTGAGATAAGAACTGGACAATATGATTTGAAATAACAGCTGGACAATACGATTCCTTTCTGTGATAACAAAAGAGATTGGTTTATTTAGGAGAAAACAATATTCTTGCTATCTTTGTCCGTTGATATAGGTAAAAGGAGCATCTTCAAAAATAAAAGTGCTTCAATGCATGTTTAAGCATGGTGGGCAAAGTGTGGTGAAGGAAACTTTGCTATCACAGCATTTAGTGCATAAAATCTTGAAATTAACAATGGATTACTGTCTTTATATTTCCAATTCAGCCCTGCTCAACAGCATTTAGCTCACTTCTAACTCAGAACCCAAAATCTAACTTAAATGAAAATAAGCAGTGCTATCACCATACATCATGTCGGAGCCTGCCATGGACACAAAATTGCACTGAATTGGTTTTAGATATAATAGATAGAAAAAAAGATCAGAATAGCTGCTTTATTGGGGAGCTGTCTGGTCTGCACTTACTATCTTAATATCCTAATGTAAGTCTTAGCAGCACACATTTCATACTTCTGGTCTGAACTTGGCATATTTTCTTTCTATTGCAGAAATACAAGAAAAGAGATTTGCCTTCCTAGATCAGGAGATAAGGACCTGGAAGGACAGCGCATTGGTCTGTGTATTTACTGGATTAGCAATTCTGCAGAGTCATCTTAAGAAATGCAGAGAAATGCTTCTATTTTGCTTGGCCTGATGCCTTGCTATTCATAAAAACAGAATTCCTGATCCTTTCATTTAAAGGCTTTTGCCTCCTGCCTAAATCTTAAATCAATTTTGTTGCCTCTGATCACTGCATGTTTAATTCTTAACATCTCCTCTTGAATTCGCCTCAAATTCCTCAAAGTCAACACTGCCTGCACAGGTAACCTCTTTCTAAGTCAACACTGCCTGCACAGGTAACCTCTTTCTATCTCAGAGTCTGAAAATGGCAGAAACATATGGTCTAAGAGGGGTTTCTCTTGTGTATCTACAGGAATCATTTGAGGTTTGCCAGCCCGTCCTGTGCTGCTGAGTGCCTCAGCTCCCATAAATGCTGAGACTTTAGCATTACCATGCAGGAGGAAGTTATTTTTAATCATTAATGAATCCAATCAGATTGGGATTGTAGCATATGCCTTTGAACAGTAGCAATGTTAATACACACAGGTGAGGATTGAACTTCTAGAGAGTGAAAAGAGTTACTTGTGCTTATAAGTGATGAAGAAAAGCACATAACCTATGAGATGTGTTTGGACAAGGGTCGTGGCTGTCTAGATCAATGTGGGATATCTCATCTCCTGGAGACACCCATCTCTAAGAGTTTTTTAAAAGCTTATATGTCTTGTATAGACTAGATGCCTGTTTTCAGACAGCTAAGCTTAGCTGGGGTGATCCTCACTCTTAATATTTTAGTTAACATGGAAACAGGAGGGATCAGTCATGGTTTCATCCACGTTTAGTAACAAGCTAAACACCTCAGGTGCAACAACAGCTGGCACATCTGCAGGTGAAGGAAATGAATCACAGAAAGGATGGGTTGGAAGGGATCTTAAAAATTATGCCATGGGCAGGGACACCTTCCACTAAACCAGGTTGCTCCAAGCCCTGTCCAACCTGGCCTTGAACACTTCCAGGGGTAGGGCAGCCACAGCTTCTCTGGGCAAACTGTGCCAGGACCTCATCACCCTCAAAATGGAGAATTTCTTCCTACTATCTAATCTGAACCTGCTTTCTGTCAATGTAAAGCCCTTACCCTATCACTTCTTTCCCGCTGGTGAGAGTTTTACCCTCTGGTGAGGGTAAAACACCCTCACCAGACTTCTTGTAGCCCCTTTAGAACTTTGGGTCTCCACAGATCCTTCTCTTCTCCAGGCTGAACAGTATTTTACTTTCAAGTAAAGGTTTACTGTTTCAATTCACAAGCCACCATTTAGAAAATAACCAAAAGTATTTTTTCTTGAAAGCTATATGCATTTTGCAGGTTAAGAAATGTATTTTTGAGTAAATTATATTCTAGTGTAAGTTTATTATAATTCATTGTGTTCTTGTTTGTTAGGCATGTATTTAATACTTTAATCCCTTTGTGTCTTAACATGCTTAAAATATTGACAAGCTCCATGACCTAGTTCCATTTACAGAATGAAATGCCATAGTTCTAAAGGACGAATTTGCATAGAAAGTTTTGTTTTGCTTCAACTGGGCAACTGAAAATAGATATTATAAGAAGTAGGACAAAAAAGCATGGTAACAGGTGGGTGATTGGTGCAAGTACCTGAAATTAAGTAATGTAATTCAGTAATACGAAAAGTTCCAAAGAAGCTCTGTCATGTAACTTCATAGTTTCTAGTCCCCAGAAAAGATGAGCAGCTGGGAAAACTGCATAACTCCAGGTAGCTGGAGATTTCTAGATACTTGAAGCAACTCTGCTCCTGAATATCACAGTTCCAACATATCCTGAATATCCACAGTTCCAAAACAAACCACTGCTTTAGAAATATCCTTTCTTGAAATCCTAAAAATGGATTAGCTGATATGAGGACTTGAGCGCAGGGATGAAGGGATTCTTCTTGAGAATATGTGAAAATAATGCAATTAAGTCCAAGCACTCCTCTTTCACTGGAAAGGCAGGTGCTAATTTTGGAGAGCTTGCAGATGAAGGAACGAGCATAAAATAGCCCAGAATGTCTAAAATAGACATTCTGTGCTAGGAGGGTGGTGAGACACTGAAACAGAGAGTTTGTAGATTCACCACTCCTGGAGATGTTCACGGCCAGGCTGGATGGGGCTCTGAGTAACCTGGTCTGGTGGACATTCCTGCACATGGCAGGGGAGTTGGAACAAGATGTTCCTTTAGATGATCTCAACGATCTTCCATCCCCAACCATTCTATGATTCTGACATTCAGAGTGACCCTTCTATGGAGGCGTCTATATCCAGGTGACTTCTGGCACTGGAAGTATCTAAGGAACTTGTCCCAGACCTGCACAGATCTCAACTCTGTTGCTTAAGCACAGCTTCCTAGCATGATCCAAGACACCTGTGGGTGTCCAAGACATCCCACAGGTCTGCCAGATATGTGACAGGACACACAGGAGAACAAAACCTGACTGGTGACTCTGCTCTCCTGCTTTCCAGTGTTGCTGTGTGGGCAGTCCAGACAAGTCTCGAGTTAAATAAATGTATCTGCTTTCTTTTTATATGTTGTGCTGTACAAGAAAATAAAGTTGGAAAGCTATGATGGATTGCTGAAGAAGCATGCCAATGGCTGGCTCGCTTTCAGCAAAACTCACTTCCTTCCTGGTATTCAATTAAAAAAAGAAAATTACTGCATTTCAAATGCACTCTATTTTAGAATTTCATAAGCAGCCTCAGATTCTGTGGCAGTCATGAAATTTGCTTTCCTTATTCAGATATTGCAGTATATTCTGTTGTACAATAAATTCATTAGGCATTTTTTCTATATCCTGTCCAAGTGTCACTGTGCAGCTGAGCTTTATCTTCCCATTAATCTGCAATTGTTCTTTCATCTGAAACACTTAAATATGTATAATTTTAAATACTGAAGGAATTTTGACCAATTTCAGTGGGATTCTTTATATGTTTTAAATTATGAGCATGCTGAAAATAGGGAAAAATCTAATTATTAGACTCCAACATCACCATCCTCGAAGCATGACCATTCAGACAGTTTTAAATCCACTGTCTGCTTGCATCCAGCTGGTGCATCAACTTCTTTTCTAGGAGGATCTTACTACATTTGGCAAAGGAAGTTATTGGACACACGAAAGTGGGGGAAAAAATGTTTGTGTATAAAGATCTGATCCCAGACCTCATCTGGTGAGAATGGTGTATCATCTCATTACAATAATATCAGTATAATTACTTCTGAATTTCATGGAGAAGAATAGAGTTTTCAAAACTGACCAGGAACTTTAGATATTTGAGTGTGGTAGAGGCCTTAATGTAAAAAATTTGGAAACATTTTGCTCATGCATCTTGTTTCAGGTCTTGTTGATCCAGATTTGTAAAAAATCCAGCAGAGTTTTTCACATTCATAAATATAGTGAGAAATTAGCATGGAAATGTCATTTGCAATCACATCCTATTAATATTTTTATAAATAAAAAGAGACATCAATTGTTTACCAGACAAGCAAAATTTTGAGCTAAAAATGAGGTGATTTTTTTTATTTAACTGAGTGGTTTATTTACTTGGAGTCATATAACTGCCTTTCTTCTCCTGGTTGTTTAATGATTCTCTACTTTTTTTTCTAAAAGTTCTGTAGCATAGTTTCCTTTCAATTGCCCAGAATTTCTTTTTCAGAAATTTATTTTTTCAAAAGATCCAGCAGCAGTTTGAACTAAGATCTTTTCTAATTTCCTATTTTAAGCATTAAATAATTTTCCTTGGCTCTTACACATCTTTGCCATTGAAGAATCCCCAAGCCTTTAGAAATTGTGTTATCTCAATTTAATTAAAGGCAAATGAAGACTCAAAGCAATACAGGAACTGGACCCACACTAGGCAGATTGTCAGTGGCACTGATATCTGCTGAATTTCTTTGCACAGATGCTTTCACTAAGCCTTTCACTTATTTTTTTTTTAATTCCCAGGGAATAGTGGAAGGTCCCTAAGGACTTCAGTTCCATTGTTATGACACCCTGCTTAGCTGTGTTGGTCTCAGGAGAGAAACCTTCTTGTTCTCTGCACTTTTCTGCAGCTTGTATGAGGACTGTGGATAATCCAGCATTTTCCAGGGGCAATTTTCAATTCTTAGAGAAATTATGGTATCTATGACAGGTGCCAACTAAAAAAGCCTGGCAGGTGGGTGGAAATACACACAATTCAATATTAAGTCACCTTAGGTGGCCTTCGAAGACACCCAGCATCATGGAAGGACATGGAAGACACCAGCCAGTGCTCAGACATGCAGGAAAGACTTCTCCATCTGGAATTATAGATAGGACATCCTAGGGCATCCTGACTGACACAAGACACAGGATCATGCCACAGCCTCAGTCTCTGGGCACCTAAATGTCTCAACTCTGCTGATTCCAGCACTGCTAGGATACCTGGACAGCCTACACATAACCCTATGTCAGTAGCTAAATTCAGACAATAAACTGCAAACTGTTCAAATTAAGTTTAAATTTCAAACTCAATCACATCCCTAAATCATTGCCCTTGACATGCCAAGTGCATTTTGAAAAGGTCTGAACATTACTTCTCTAGAGAGGTGTTTCTTTGGTAAATTGTTGTGGAACTAGTTCAGCTCTGTGCACCTTTCTGGTGGGCTGATATATAGCTTTTCTTTATTTAGCATCACAGTTTTTCTTCCACTTTTAATTGTGCTCCAGATGTTCCTGACAGCTGCTAGAAGACTAGGCCATCTGAGCACTCATCAAGCACACACACAAAAACAACCAGAGGGGAAAGAGTTCCTGTGCCTGCATGAGGACATGTGCAATATGAGCATCCACGTCTGAACTAATCACTCCCCTTTCTAGGCCAGCAAAAAACAGTTCACAGAGAGCCCCTGGCAATCAGATCTAGCATTGCAGTTGGTCTTGCTTTGAGCAGAGGGGTGCTCTAAGTGACATCCAGGAATCAGCTCCAGCCTAGTTTTCCTCCGTTAATTTTTCTGGTGTTTTCTCATAAATATGCACTTAATGGCCTGTGAGTCATCTGAGCTGTTTTGGAAATTTAAGTGAGAAGGAAGGAGATTAGAAGTACTTGCTTTTCTCTATTATCTATGAAAGAGGCCTAGAAAATCAGCTTAGATGTAGACATTTAAACTGAAAACATTTAGATTCATTAGATTAGCAGACTCCTACAAGCATTCTTTGGAGAAGTGGGTGGACAGACAGTGTTCTGACTCTCTGAGCTCTGCTTAAAACTCATAAAATCTGAAAGATTCTGCCCCGTTTGCTTCAATAATATTATGTAACACAAAAACAATAGCTAATTCTTTTTAATGCCATTCTCAGCTATGGTCTAACTTGGAAATATTGAGATTAAAGTCATGGAGAAGCTGAATCAATAGCTCTGCATCTCCTGGCACAGTCTTGCATTTCAACCTATCAAGCCCTATGGCATCAGCTGAGTGTGTAAGGAAGCCCACTGCTGTGAGAGGCAGCTGACATCTGTGCTTCTGAGCTAATTAGTGACATTGCCTTAACTGGCCCAGTATGATCACAGACATGCTATTAAATTCTCATTTTATATATATTTTAAAAAAAGAAGGGGGTAAATGCAACCAAAATGCTTACTATAGATGATGTACAGCAAATAACAACTCCTCAGCATGCACAGGTATCACATGGGCAAGTATCAGGGGTCTCCTCTAAAGGACAATCAAGTCCCAATGCCCAGCCCCTGGCACTGTTTAATTTAAAAATCCTAATATAGCTGTAAAATACCCCACGTTTTTATGCATGAATCATCACTGCAGCTATAGATGATATCCCTTATTTTTTAGGAAAACAAGTTTGGTGCACACTTTGAGATAAATCTTTCAGTAATTTCAAAGAAACATTTAGATGTACAGAGAAAAAGTCAGGGACAGAGACTATGACTCAGGAAGTACATTTCCCCAGGATCTTCCAAAGAAAAATGTTTCTCTATAAAGTC
Organism: Melozone crissalis; assembly: GCF_028551555.1. Lineage (NCBI taxonomy): Eukaryota > Metazoa > Chordata > Aves > Passeriformes > Passerellidae > Melozone > Melozone crissalis. The sequence goes on from NW_026535805.1 coordinate 53,161,371, forward strand.
ATAAAATGCATTTTGTGCAAAGAGTATAATTTCTTTGCAGTATCTGTTATTGAAATAGCCTAAAAATTGGGAGCTTTTGGGTAATGCATTCTAGCAGTCTTCACGTTTTAACATTCTGTTTCTAATCTAGCTGTCTTAAAAGGTTTAATTGCAAAGGATAGAACTAAATTAAAGATAAACTTTCAAATGCGTTTTAGTTATGTGAAGTAATTAGACTCACTGAAAGCAAATTCCAAAATGGCACAGTGTCTATACTGTTAATTACACTTTGCTCACAAATACAAGTTTAATTGTCCATATCAAATGGCATTGTCACGTTTAATTATGTAAAATATTGTAAGATGTACAATAGCATCACTAATTCATGATATGAACTGAGCCCTCCTGAATATGAGAAATGCTATCTCTGGACCAGCTACAAAACATGCACATCTGCTAAAGCCAGCAATGTCATTTTGTAGGTGTTCATAATGTTCCTTCTCCCTGCAGATCAGAGTATTTGAGCATCTGATGGTCACCTGGAAAAAAACAGGGCAACTCAAGAACTGCACATTTTTTACAAGAAGATATTAAAAGGAAGGTTAAAATTCAAACAGTTGCAGTGCAAAGAGAGGTATGTGCCTATAACCGTCTCTGCTCATGATTCTGTTAGAGTCAGGAGTGATTAGAAGAAATTATATGGCTTGCACAGCCTGTGGTTTATGGCTCCACAACCTGGTTCTTCCTATGGCAAACAAGAAGGGTTCCATGTGTGGATCTGAATGATGAAATGTAGCACATCCTGGAGAAAAGAGCAGCTCAAAGACTGCTTGGTCCCCCCGTTCAGTGGCAGCTGAATCAAAACCTCCAGGCACTCGGGGCCAGGGACAGCTGACCACTCTCTGTAGGAGCTTTGAGAGCTCCCTCAGTCCCAGAGCCTTGTGGTTCCTCTGATCCTGTCCTTGTCCTTACCTGGCAGCAGCAGACACACTCAGAGGGCTCCTGTGCCACTGTCCCCCAAAAAATGTCCCAACAGAGAAGTCGGAGGCTGCTGCACAAGATTCCACATCTGCTGGCTGCTGCCTCTCTGAGCTCAGCTCACGAGCCTCAAGGAGCTCCATGCATTTTTATTCAGAAATCTTTTATAAAAGAGCCTGGGAGCAGAAAGCAGAGCCTGCCAGTCATGCCTCATGACCAAATTTTCACTTCTTGCTCTCTCTCTGTGTCTATAAATTTTGTGGTCTTGTCTTCACAGTTTCAAGCAGTAGGAAGCAGGGAGTTCCTACAGATGTTTTTAGTTAATAGTTGGCTGGTTCAGGCACTTCTAGCTGAAAAAGGAGTTTCTGAACCTGATGAACTTCAGACTGAGGAGATCAGATGTTGGTTATCCAAGCTGAAAACAATAACCAACACAGTTCTTATAAAAAAGCAGTCTCCTTTCTCTATTTCCTCTCTGTCCAAATGGAAAATGAGTCAACTTGTCTGCATGCAAAAATACAATATTTATACGAATCTAACTTTTTTTACAGGTACCTACATCAAAGAAAGAAGGAGGCCTTTAAAAAGAACTACTTTAACAAATATTTCCTGCTTAATATCTTTTACTTCCACATACAAGTGTAACATGTGTTGCTTTCCATTTTACTGGGAATTATTTACATCCAAGTTGGCAGTAGAGTCAGTGTCTCCATTCTCCTTTCTGTATGTGGATTTTACCAGTTTGCAAATAAATCTCACACATTACTTTTGTTGTCCCCTGTGCCTACTATGTCATTGGGAAGGAAACACCTGGACTTAGAAAAGAATTTAAAGAGAAATCAAGTCTAGTAATGGCAGCGACTATTTTGGGAGGAAAAGTGTTTGCAGGAGCCCATTGAACATTGAATGTTGCTGCTGGATTAGGATTCCTGAACAGGCACAGGGATGTAATCTTGAGAGGTTATGGTGACAGTCTGGACACAGTACTGCCAAGAAAAGCACATGGACCCCATCAGACACAGATGGGGCCAGTGGTTCTAGAAAGCAAAAGTGACACCCAGCCAATAGGTCTCAGTAAACAGGAAAACAATCTTTGAATCATGACAAAAAACTTGTTAAAGACTCAGCATTTAATTTTACTATTAACAGTAGCTGCAGGTCTGTTTAGGACTCAAACATGAAGCAGAAACCAAATCCATCTTGTTCCTTACATCACAAAGCCACAGATTGCCAGACCCAGGGTGAATTCGAATACTGATGGTATTTCCCCTCTTTTTATTTTATATTTCCAAGCATTTATTATTCATTCCTAACAGAGATATTTTTGCACTGTGCAAGGATTACAACATTAGACCATCCCTGATGTTACAAAGTTTGGACATGGCCACTGCTTTCGAAAAGTAGGGAGTTAGAAGGATTAGCCATGTGAGTGAGAATGAACAGTCCACACTTAATTTACTAGCTAAAGCTATGGCTGACGAGTATTTGGCTTGGTTTGTTATTCTTACATTTTAAAATCCATAGAATCATGAAAAATGGGATAAAATTGACTCCTGTCTGTTACCTACTTTATATTTGTTCTAGGACAATATCAGCATTACCTGAACTTTTGCACTGGACCTGTTATTATTACACAGCAGTATAATACAATGACATTTCTGCAATCCATTCATCATAGGCTTGTCATGCAGGAAGAACTGCACTTGGAAGAAGTTCCATAATGGTGCTGAACTGCTTTTTAATTTCTTCTTTCAATGCATTTACCTGTAGTCAATTTTCTCCAAGTCATCCTCTCTGGTGAGCCAGCAAATACTTGAATTTTACAGGGGTGTTTTAATGTGATGAAGCTTTGAAAGAGTGCAAGGGGGAATGTGATGATGGCTGGCTGGACCTGGATTCAAGACCAAGGCTAATGTAAAGTAGAAAGGAAGCAGATATTTCCTAACAAAGCTAAGAACAAATCTGCTTAAACATCCACTGTGGTTATGTAGTTGGAAAAAACAAGACCCTTCCAACTTCCCAGATTTGCTGAGGCTGCCAGCACTTGCAGTAAGAAGTGGTCCCAGTCCTGAACCTGCTGTGTTTCCTTCTGCTGCTGTTGAATTCTGGAGAGAAGAGTTATTTGTGCTCTCAGGCCCTGTAATACGCACCCAATCTTCATCAAACACTTTTCATCACAGTTTCAGTCTCAGAATGAAAACTGCTTTGAAAACCACAGTTATTTTTTCTCCTGCAAAAGAAAAAAGTCCTTTCCCTCCCTTTTTACTTGGGAATCAAACTCAATAATTGCTCTAATTTTCATTCGAGCCTACCTAGAAAGGCAAATAAGACAATTGTTAAAATTTATAACTTAATTGTTAAATGAAAGTGATTTAGAAACCAATCATTTGGGAATAGAAAAAATCCCAGGGTTCCATTCCAAGAACATTGCCAATAATGGTTGGAATTGAGATCATTGGCTTTTTCTGAGTATAAAGACATCGAATCGACGTGTTCCTATGGAAAGTTTTTATATTGATGAAACTGCAGTTTCTCATTTGAAAAATGCCAGGTCTCATCCTGAGCACATGGAGTGAAGTTTTTTGCAGCATCACAAAATAAAATGATAGATTGGCATCCATCTACTGAAGATGATTTAGAGATAATCCTAAGATCAGCACTAGTTCCAGCATTAAAACTTTTACAACAATTCTTCAGCAGCTTGTGCTTTACTGATTCTGTCTCCTCATTTGACACATACATTGCAGTGGGACCAAACCAGCAAAACCCCTGTGTGCAAAGATGTATTTAACACATGTTCCAAAAACTTTTGCTTGCATCAGCAAGACTATGGGGGAAGGAAAGCAAAACAAATGAATGTAGGATTGGAATGAATATATTCATAGTTCTGGTGTTGAACATGCCATTGATGAGCAGATGCAGAAAAGATCTGACTGCACACATACACCAGAACATTTTATGTCAGCTCAGCAATATTTCTGTGGTGTTCATATCTTCCTCAAGCCTGCACACTTTTAAAGTGATGGATAAGTGGAACCGCAGTTCCGATTGGAATTGCAGCTGCCTGTGCCTTTGCAAACTCCATCCTCGCTTTTCAGGAGGCAGCCAAACGCTCTGGGCAGGCGGAGCAGCAGCTCCAGCGCCGGTGCTGCAGCGCAGGGCCAGCAGCAGAAGAGAGCTCATGCCACCGTGTGGTGATGCAGCCCCAGCACTTCAGTCTGCCTCCGGGACAGAGCAAAAATACACAGGTAGGGAGAATCACAGAATCACAGAATATGAGGTTGGAAGAGACCTCTAAGATCATCGATCCTCCAGGCCCTACCGATTTCCCTGCTCCCTCCAATACATTGAAAGATGTCTGATAGGACAAGGAATAATGGCCTTGAGTTGTGCCGGGGAGATTCAGATTGGATACTGGGAAACATTTCTTCACTTTAAAAATGGTAAAGCATTGGAACAGGCTCCTCAGGGAAGTGATGGAGTCTCCATCCCGGAAAGTGTTCAAAAAATGAGTAGATGTGGCACTTCATGATATGGTTTAGAGGGCACAGTGGTATTTGCTCAAAGGCTGGACTTGATCTTGGAGGACTTTTCCAATCTTTGTGATCCCTTGATTTTTTTGTCTGAAGAGTTTTTGCATGTCTGTGGTATTGTCCATTTGGTCAGAGCTTTTGGAGGTCAGTACCAGCAAAAAGCACATTGAAAAAGTGACAAAAAGTCACAAAAAGTGACTTCCTGTGATGCAGAAAGGACCCCTAGAACTGCTACCACCCTCTCTGAGCCTTGCCAGCCTCCTCACCCTCCTGTGATGAGGGTGGTTTCTCCATCCCACCCCTTGGCCAGCAGAAGGGACCCAAGTCTATCCACAGGCAAGGCCTTTGGCTTTCCCACCCCCACTGCACCTGCTGGAGCTGGGCTGAAGTACAGAGATGGAACCAGGCAGGAGCACAGAGCTCTGCCCTCTGCACCAGCCCTTTGTGGGGTCTCTTGGGCATCACAGGGATGGGGGTTCCAGCTTCACCAACACAGTTCTGCAGAGAAGCTCTGGACAAAGTGAATCTTGCGGGGTTCAGAGGGTCACTGTTGCTGTGGATGGGGCTGAAGTGTCCTGAGCCTACCCACACCACCTGCACCCCTCTGATCTGGGCTTCTCCTGGCTAAGTGGGGCCCACACCGGATCCTTCCCAAAACACCAGAGCAGGGGCACTGCCATGGGATAAGGGCTGCAGACAGAACCCACACAGGGATGCACAGCACCCCACAGCAGCTTTAAGTGCACAGAGCTGAGAGCATGACTGATGTCACAGTGTAGGATAACTCAGTAACGACATTTACCCTGAGATGCACAAGCTCTGAGAAGCAGCCAAGCACAGATGACATCACTCATTTGTAAACTGGACATAAACACAAGATATCAGCTGATCCTGACAGTGTTACTGGTTTTCACACCACGGAATTCCCAACACATAATTTTGGCATTTGGCCACGGTTCAATTATAACAGAACTTCTTAGAAAGGTGAAAATATGTTTTGCACCCTGGACATGTCAGGAAAAGGGCCACAACATGGTATGGGTGTCACCAAAGGACAGGTGGGAAGGATTGCTGGAGGAAATCACCACCCTTTCAGTAAACTTACTGAAACTTTGGAGGTGAAAGAGCTGGAAAGAAACAGAGAGAGTGTTCAGACTTTTCAAGAGTCTGGCACAATTTTAGAGGATGACTTCCATGGATATTTTTTTGCCTGCAACATTTCCATCATCTCCAGACAGATTGTTTCAAATCTAATCCTTGAGACATTGCATTATTGATTGCAGGCAGCCACAGGGAGAGTAATTGGATCTGTTTTATTCCTCTCACAGTTCCCTCTCCAGCCTCAAAAACCTGCCCTCCCTCCAGCCTACCTCCATGTTCATCTGATCCTTCAAGTAAGAGCACTCCTCACCGGAGATAAACCACAATCCAGACGCTCCAGTATTCCTTTCTGCCCTCTAGATGGAGCCGTGGGCTTTTCCCTGGAATAATACAATTACTTTACGCTGAGGTCGAGGCTTTGGTGGAGAGGCACTCAGCCAGCTGCAGGTAGACCCCAGTGGCTTCTTGCAGAGTCTGTGCTGCCTTATGGTCAGACAAGATGGGGACAAAAAACATTACTTTTTATTATTATTAATTAAGTGCAGTCTGGGCTAGCTGAATGTCCTTCTCTGTTAAAAGATCTTTGATCTCTTGCTTCCTTTATTAATTGTATTTTAATTTTTTGCCAGACTTTATTGTCCTGAGTGGCCCTTCTCAGTGGAGTATAAAACAAACAATACAAGAGCATTAAACTGAGCTTTGATGCACAGGGAGCAGAATTTTTCTGTAGATAATAATAACTCTGACAACTACAGAATTTTTCTGTAGTTGTCAGAACTGGCCAAAGATATTTTATAGACAAATGAAGGGAACCAGAGATGGTTCCTCCTGGCCTGAGGAAAGTATCTAAAATAGAACAGTACTGGCACCACCAGCAAAGCTGCATTTCTTTCCAGGTACTAGAAAAGGACCCCCCACTTTAAATACTTCATACGAGAGTTGAGGATTTCATGTGTGTGTCTTCCTGATTGACACCTAAATTTAGGGGAGATGAAAAATATTTGAAGTTTCCAAAGAAACTAAATGGCATCAATTTGCTCTGAGTACCAGGCACAACACAGCCAAGACACAGACAGAAAAGAACAGCATCATCTTGTTGTGGTAAACCTTGAAGGATGTTGTATTACCAGCACATGGGAGTGGCAGATTCTTTTTAGCAATGAAAAGATTAAATCTGAACCAAACTAATCCTGCCCTGGCATGGCTCAGGTGAGGCTCAGAGTCCAATTTCAGTGGTTGAGGATTTCTTTGCTGGCCTGAAGGGGAACTCCAGTGAGACTCACAGGCTTCACAGTTGAATCCCCACATTTACCCCTGTGTAGACTTGTCCTGTTTTGACACATTATTACATCCAGAGAGGAAGATGACAAAGACTCAGGTTTGAGGTCTGCAGGTTTTTGGGTCTGGGCATCCCAGTGTGTAGCAAAGAGCATGAAAAATCTGTTCAGATCTCCCACCAGGCAGGCATGTGATTGTGGCTGAAGTAATTCCCACTAAGGGGTGCACTTTGCCACCAGATTTATTCCTCCTCTCTCTTTCCATAGGTGTTATGGGGCAATAAAAATTAAGTTATCTTTCCAAGAAATAATTTGCAAGCACAGCATTGCACTGGAAATGTGCAGCTGCAGTTTTAATAGGGAGGCACAGTCTTCCCTAATCTTTCTCTTTCTTTTCCCCTGGGAAATACATAAATTGCTGTTTTCTATGTCAGTCTACAGCGATGTCATCTGCAATTTTTCTCCTTTATTATACGTGTGGGAGTTGGAGGAAATTGCTTGTCACCCAGTGGCGATATGTAGCTTTTATTTACATGGGAGAGCAATAAAATGGATTGCTTCTGAACTGAACATGTCACTGGGCTGGAGTTCAAGGCAAAAGGGCATGTGGGCAACCCTGCCTTCTCAGCCAGAGAGGAGGGACCGCTAGGCACCAGCCTGGCCTCCACCTTGGCCAGGTCACTTTCTCACCCACATTTTTACCACATGAAAACAAGGCTCTAACAAGAATTGGTTTGATAGAAGTCTTGTGATATTTAATTAGATGGTCTGGTAAAACTCAAGAGAGCGGGAGAGTGGAGATACCTTCATCTGATGGGCAAGTATTTAAGCAGAGATACCCATCTACAGATGGCTGAAAGAAAGCTGCACGTAGCTGGTTTTAAAACCATGTTGAAAAAGCAATGGCAGCAAGCACAGAAAAGGGACATTGATTCAAGAACTGGGAAAATCACCTAACAATTAAGAACTTTGACTGGAACTAGATGATCCTTAAGGTCCCTTCTAAGCCAAACCACTCTATGTCTATGAATTAATATTGTGTAAACTGATTGAGAGGGAGGGAATCAACATTTCTATGAGAAAACATCAGAAAACACTGACATGCTTTCCATGCTCTTATGAAGGTCATACTAACAACCATTTCATGGAAACAAAGCTTAAACAACCTGCCCTACTGAATCCAGGCTGGGTTAAGAAAATGAAGTTTCGAAGCAAACAAACAGAAAGCCAGCTGTCTCTGCCTGAGAAATGCATTCTACTGGGAGACACAATGGGACAAACAGAAACACAAGTTATCCAGTAACTGTCCTCAGTGAGGAGTCAATTCTTAGTTCCATGGAGCTGTGCAAGAGAAGGCTGGTAGAGGTCACCAAGGCTGCACCATCAGTCACTTCAGTAATCCACTGGAAACTTGGAAAATCAAGTCAAGCCATAGCAAGATGAAAGGATTTTCCTTCCCACTCTGTGACCCAGTAATAAGAGATCAGGGCTGGTTTACTGACAGGAATGTTAAGTGCTGTGATTTTTGAGTGAGACAAGTCTTGCAGGGCTAGTTAAGATCTCTGTCCACAAACTCTGCCCCAGTCATGTACTTAGATCACGACCGCTCAAACAGCTCTGTCCTTGGAGACTTCAAAGACCATTTTCACTTCATTCAGCATCTCTTTCTTCCAAGTTAGGTATTTATTTACACAAAAACATCAGAAAGGATGGGTGGTTTTCTCCATTGTGATTTGAACCCCTCAGTATATTCCCATGGGTTAACTTTGCTCTGGTAAATGCCATCCCATTCCCTCTGGCTGAATCCATCACAGGCAGTGTGAAGCCAGGCTGGAGCAGGAGCACCCCAGCCCAGCTGCCTGAATAACTGCTTTGCAGGCAAATGCACCTTTCCATGAAGCAGACAAGACCCGACGAGTTTGTGTGACTCAGGGCTTGGAAGTGTCTGGGTCTGGTCTCATTTTCTCTGTGGATTTCCAGTCCCTAGGATGACTCTAGCTCAGGAGCACTGCTTTGCCCCACAGAGAAGTGGCATTAAATATATGTATTCCATGTCAAGCATCCCCTGCATTCCTCATGGAAGACATTAAACTCCTTATACTGGTCACCCTCCCCTCTCCAGCTCACCCAAACTCTGTTTGAAAAGGTGACTTATTGCAGTCAAGCTCCTCAGAAGAAGAAAGATGCACCGAGTGTGCCCTGTTACAACCACAGCATTCACATTTGTCAGTGGCTGTTGGAAGAATACACGGGCGAGTAAAATACCCATCTGAATGTAGCTACTGTATTTTCTGGGAGACTATTTCTTTTTGCAGAACCCATAAAACATGTGCTGCAGCTGTTGCAGACCTCCTGAGAGGGGAATGGTATTCTGGGGTATAACTCCATGCAGCAACACTGCTGGGAAAGAAAGTTCAAAGGCATCCAGCTCTCTCCAGAGGACACAGCTATGTGACACCCTGCTGGATAGATGACTAGGTACCTGCTTTTTGCACCAAAATATTACAAAGAGCTTGTTCTGCCTCCAGGCAGTAATTTGCTGAAGCACATAAGGCACATTTCCCATTGGCAGGATGAAAAGGAAACTTTCACCCCTTCTTTTAATTTTTTTTTTTTTTTTTTTTTTTTTTTTTTTGGTAAAACACTACATTATGTCATTTCTGAAAAGAGCTCTATTGTGCATGTGGGCCACGGCAAATATGCATGGAAGAGAACTAAAATGACAGCTTCTGGTGCTTATATAAACACACATTAACCCTGCAGGTCCCAGGTTTCAGTTAACTCCAAAGCCTGGCTTGTACCAGATGCCTTGAACTGCAATCCCTAGGTACTGTGCAGCTTTCTTCTTGTGCTTTCTTAGCATGAAACTGTTGAAGTGCCTTGTCCATTTTTGTTTGCTTTATAGCAAGTCTGGGAGGTAGAGAAAAAGTCCTGATTTTTCCACTCCCAGACAGATGGTGCTGGTTTCCCATTTGTATGCATTGGTGAATATTTTTAATCTATATTGAACTTGGAAAGACAGAGCACAAGAAGTAAATTAGATTTTTCCCAGGCTAATTCTTCTCTCATTTCCTCCAATTTTACACCAGTGACATCAACAGGGTTAGCTTTTGATTTACCCTGGTACCAGGAGAGAAAAATGGGCTCATGAAGAGCTGGCTTTAATTCAAAGCAGCTGGGCAGAAAAAGGTGGTGTGGGAAAATCCTGTTCTCCAGGAAAATGAGAGCTGACATAGCATTTAGTTGTCCCTACAGATACCTGTTTTAATTTGCATTGCTTTAGAGGCATAGCTAGTCATTCTTGCTGGATCTAAACCCATCATGAATGAGTGGCTTTCTTAAATCAGAAAGTCAGTGGAAAGCCCAAGGCAGGCTAGAAGATGCTCAATTTAACTAGAATTCACTTATTTTTAATCTTACCCACTTCTCTTCAGTGCCAAGCCTGGATCATCAAACAGGGAAAATTGTTTGTTATTAAACCACTGAACTACAGAAAATAATGCAGCAGGTGAAACTTAATAATTAAAATCATGGACGTTTTTCTCTATGAGCTAAGAAACAGTTTCTCATGTTTTCTGTCACAGCCACAGCCTTCTCAATCTGGTAACTTGCCAAAAATTGCTTTTAGCTCTTAATAAGACCTAGGGGAACAGAGTAGTTTGCTCTGTTGAATAACGTGTATTAAGTACAGGGACACTAATTATTTTGCAATAGAAGCTGTGATTTAGCAGATAGGAGCACGATCAAGTAGGTGTTCAGCTCTGTTTGAATCTGCACATCAGTTTTATATAATCTTTTTTCATGGCCACTTTGGATGCTCAATACCTTCAGCTGTGAAATCACTCATTTAGGTGCCTGCATATGGATCTCAGGGCCTTCCTCTAAGCACTGCATTTTGATATTTTCTAATTTTTTTGTAATCTCTTGGCATCATTTCCCTGCAGTGCTGGTTTCCATGTTTTGGATCTCTGGGTGTCCAGGTGGCTTCTGAGGGGTGTTGTCATGACACACAGCACAGACCAACAGCTTTTTATTCCCCCTGGACTAGAGATAATCCATATTTATGCATCTGGGAGCAGGCTTTTCCCTTGAGTGTCAGCTGTTCTGCAGGTGGATCAGAGCCATCTATTGTACAGGGCATTACCATGAACAGCAGAGCAGAGGATTTTCTGTTTGGATATCCCTGCCAGAGAACTGCTGGAGAAGGGTGCAAAGACAGCAACACAGAGGCAGAAAGTGCTGATATGGCAGGCAGGCAAACACAAAATGGAGAAAAGCTCTTGGGGTTTGCACAGACCCCGGTGGTGCCACCAACAGGGACCACCTGAGGTCAGCAGTGAACAGAAAGAACCACACTGGTGCATGGTCAAAACCACACTAACAGATATGTTGCCTCCTGCAGCCAAAAATTTGGACATCTTGGGTGAATTTCCTCTTGGATGAATTTATTTTCTTTAGTTTTTTGGCGGTTTTTTTTGGTTGGTTGGTTGTGTTGTTTTGTTTTGTTCTGAATAAAGGAGACATAATACAGTCACTCAGGATTAAAGGCTGGTAGAGTTGGAATTGTTCAGCCTGGAGAAGAGTCTGGGGACACCTTATAGTAGCTTTCCTGTAACTCAAGGAGGTCCAGAAGAAAGGTGTTGACAATTATTACTAGGGCCTATTGTCCTAGGACAAGGGATAATGGTTTTAAACTGAAAGAGGGGCAATTCAGATCAAAGAAGAAGTTTTTTACATTGAGGATGGCAAAACACTGGCCCAGATTGCCCAGAGATGCTGTAGAAATCCCCTCAACCCTGGAAACATTCAAGGCCAGGTTGAATGGGCCTTTCAGCAAGATGATCTAGCTGAAGATGTCCCTGGTCATTGCAGGGGGATTGGACTAGATGTTCTTTAAAGGTCCCTTCCAACCCAAACTATTTTGTGATTCTATGACTAGCCTGACATTGCACACTTGGAGACAGAGATATGGCCCTTTCCTTTCAGATCCTAGCTCTGATGGTCAGATGTGGAAATGGATTTCCCAGGTGGTTTCCTTGGCCATGAGCAAGCCATGTACCATGGGTTCCCTCTTGTGACAGGAATAAGCAAGAGGAGCTCCAGCCATGAATGACATTGTTCAAAGGATTCAGTGAATGTGGGCAGGGTCACACAGGACATCAGTTCCCCAGGGCTTGCAGAGTTTGCTGATCCTCTTTGGTGGCCTGTCACACACTGGCAGAGCACTCCACATTCTTTCTTGCATGCTATGTGCCCCAGGCCACCAAGAGGCCAGAGGAAGCTGGTCAGAAATGGATGTGCTACCTGTGGTATATATCAGCAAATAGGGGGGTTTAGACCCCATTGGAAGGCCTGTGAGCCCTTAATATTGAATTTGCTGTGGCAAGAGCAAAGAACAGATGGTTCTAATTATCATGCAGTCTGTCTTCTGCAGCAGACCCTTAACAGCTCAGGCAGAAACACTGGATCTTTCAGGCACCTGGGGGAATTGCCAGAGCCCAGATCCAGACCTTATCACTCACCCTGCTCACTTCCTATGTACTACAGCCCATTAACACCAGGGCTCTCGGGGCTCAGCAGGTTCAGCTCCGCAGTTGGATGAGCTGCACAGCCAGTTCCACTGCTTCCTCCTCTGCTCTGTCATCTGCTGAACACCTCACCTGAAGGATTATGCAATTCTAAAGCCAAAAATAACTTTTTACCCCATTCTTTAGGGCTTTATGGTTGGCTGATACAGAGCAAAGCTTGGGACCAAGGGACAGAGTGCTGATTAAACTGAATTTAGGCAGCAATTATTCTTCTCCTCCACAGAAGAGATGCACAGGGAGACTATATTTTCTCACCTCTGTTTGGCTTGTGCTCTCATTCCAAGGAGGAGAAAGGATGTATCAATGCCTCAACAGACCTCAGGAAACAATTTATTATTATTTTTAATTTAAATCACAGTTCATACAACCCTGAAGCGAGCAAGCGGCTACCTGAGGGGTTATGGCCTTCATGCAGCTTTGTGGTTTTGTTTGCTTAACCAAGTATCCTCTTGCTCCTAAAACATTTGCAAGGGTTCTCAGAGTGAGAAAAGGGACTTCTAAAACATGGTTGCAAAATGTGAACCCCCAGTTCAACAACACTTGTAGACCTGTCTTAGCAGCTCTCAAGCTCCTAAGGAGGCATTTGCAGCCTCCAAGGAAATCCTTGACTGGTGACATTCAATAGAAGGTGTTTGCTCCTTCAGAACTGAATGGAATCCTCAGTAGAGGGTGAAACAGCTAACAAGACAATTTTCTTTAGCAAAAATTTCTCACAATTTCCTCTTTTTTTTCCCCAGTCCCCTCTGAGATGAAAATACAATGCTCTAAATTTCATAATGGAATAGAAATTGCCCAAATTTTTTCCCTCTGAATAGCACTAATCTAATACTCTCTGAAACTCTTCACATCAATAACCCACTCCTCACTTTCCTGGCAGCCAATCAATGAAAAATGCAGGAAAACAAGGGAAACTCCAGCAGAGCAATGAAAGTAAAACCTCCAAATCATCAAACATATCAGTAATAATTCAAAATAAAGGCAACATAAAAAAAAATATAAAAAAACCTAAGAAAACAAAACAAAAAGAAGGAAGAAAAAAACCCACCAGGATTTCAGGATATTTTTCCAAGCATGACTGTAACATTTCTTAACAGTGGTAATACTTTTGATATTTTTGGGAGAATTCAATGGGAAATTGTCTTCCTGAAGAGCATGCATTTACATGGTGTCTAAGACCCTTGCTTGTAATCAATATTCATCTTAAAACTCCTGGCACATTTAGCTTCTTTAAGGGCTTCCGAAATCATTAAACAATAGAATATTTTGGGTTGGAAGGGAGCTTGAAAGGTCATTTAGTCCTCCAAAGATCAGGGACAAGAGATGTGACTCTGATAGTACTTTGCTGGTGATTTACTGTGAGTTTGCTCAGATTGCTTAGATACTTAGAAACTGGAAATCACAGATACTCACAGATGTCCTGAAACCCTGAAGCCAAGTCAAAAAGGGACCTTCAAAATAGTGCAATTTTTGGGCATTCCCCAAACTCCCATATGTGACTCTATGGATGTTAGTTGTCAGCTAAGGACTATTAGCTGAAAACTGGAGTAACAGTCCCAAAATGCAGAATGAAAAAACCCCCAAGGGTTTTGCACATGACTAAAACAGATGAAGCACAGCAGCCAGGTGGGGGCCAGTCTCCTCTCCCAGGTAACAAGGGACAGGAGAACAGGGAATGGCCTCAAGTTGCACCAGGTTTAGATTAGATATTAGGAAAAATGTCTCCACTGAAAGAGTTGACAGGCATTACAACAGGCTTCCCAGGGAACAGGCTGAGTCACCATCCCAGAGGTTTTTAATAGATGTGGATGAGGCACTGAGGGACGTGGTTTAGTGGTGGACTTGGAAGTGCTGGGTTAATTATTGGACCAGATGACTTTGGAGGCCTTTTCCAGCTTTAATGATTATATTACTCTCTGCTCAAGTTTGCCATTAGCTGACTCTGCACAGAACCATGACTGCTGGAGGAGACTACCCAGAGCTTGAACACAAATTCCCAGCAGGACCATGACTCACAAAGCCAGGACTAGATTTGTCTCAGTCTGGAGCCTCCGTACTGCCCTTAACCTCTCGTTCCCAGCTCTGATTCCAGCCTTAGGTCCAAGAATTGCCACCACCCCATTCTTCTCCAAAAAGAGAGGAGCAGCAACAACCAGTTCAGGAAACCAAGCACTAGCCCAATAACGCAAATGATTCCTCAGCTTACAGTCTAAAAATCTTGGCCAAAATCCCTTCTGCCTATTCACACAGAGGCCATTTTTAAAGGTCTAAGAAGGTCGTGCTACTAGCTGGATGCTGGAGAAACAAAATAAAATAAAATGGGGCACTGAATTGTGTCAGTAATGGAGAATATCCAAATTGCAATGGGCCCAGCTTGCCTCTTGTTTGGGACCACTAAAACCCTTCAGTTTGTTTTCATTCCAAGCACTTGCCCTCGAAGGCAGTGAGAGACTAGCCCTTTCCCAGGGGTTCCACTCATGCCAGAGCCTGGCAGATTCCTCCTCCAGACCATCAGCCCTCCTACGTGATGTCTTGAGAAACATCTGCTGTTCCGCAGGACAAATCATGACCCTTCCCACATACTTTTGTGCTCTTTGCTAAAAATACCACCACAGTCCCTTTCAACCCTCGTGCCCTGCAGAGGGAAGAGCCCTGCACAGGCTCCAAAGGCTCCAGGCTGCAGCTGAGGCTGCTGGCCAAGCTGAGGTGGCAGCACAGTGTGTGCTTTGATGGCCTGTAGCTCAGGGATGGATGAAGGAGGAAAGCAGTCCTGCCCTTTGGTTCTTCTGCTCTCCTTCCTTTGTCCTCCTGCATTGTTCAATCCACTCCTCCTGGCCCTATTTGTAACCATGGTGCCAAGTCCTGGGGCATTTTCTACCTCTGGCATCACATCCCCCTCAAGGAAAACAATTAATACAGAAAGAAAGTATCCCCTGGACTTGAAAACTTGACTAGAATAGTCTAATCTGTTCCTTTTCTGAGCCCAGAGGTGAAGTAAAGTGCTATGGGTACAAGATGTTTGGTAAAGTACCAATGCAAGCACCAAGGGCTGTGGATTTACAGAGTTTGGGAGAGCACCTGGGGGTTTCCTTGGTGAGTGTTGGTGTTTGGAGAGCAGATGGTTACAGGAGACTGGACATGGTGCTCACACATCTGCAAAAATGTGGAAACTCAAAGACACAGAGAAGGTATATGCTTTTCCACCCCTTGGGAGGAGGAAGGGCAGCTGAGTTCCTTATCCCCAGCCCAGCTGAGTTAAAGAACAGATCAGCTCCTTACAGGAGCAGAGGGAATTGGGAAAGCTTCCGGAGAGAAAAGCAATAAAGCTCAGTGCAGCAGGCTGGGCCCGAGGCCTCAGCCAGTGCCTCCCAGCTCTGGGTAGGACTCCTCACCATAAAGAGCTCCTAAGCAGAGGTGCTGAGTGATTGCTTTATTGTTCCTTGCAAACCTTGCTGTGAAAGCCCTGTAAATATGTTTATGAGCTTGTTGGGGCGGCTCCCCTGCTGCTGGCAGCTCTGTAAATAAACACGCGCGCCTTTGATTCGCGGAAGTTCCCTGCTGGGCTCCATCATGGGCCTGGCTCTGCTTCAGCTCACACGTGAGGCCCCTCCTGCCCCGGCTCACCAGGAGCACGACATTGCTGCTCTCCAATGAATCACTGGAAAGGTCTGTGCACGTGTTTAGCATTAGGCACATCCCCACATGGCAGCCTCACTCGCATCCCCCTCACTCCTCTTCCCCCCAGCAGAGCTCTGTGAACTTCAGCAGCTCCAAAAGAGCAGCCTGTGGAAAGGCCACTGTGCCTGGGCACAGCTTTCAGCCACTGTCCTCCTTTTGTCCTCCTTTCTCCCACATAGTGAGGATGTTTGGATATGACCCTCTGAGCTTGTGTGGGCAAAGCAAGTTTTGGGGGATGTTTGCAAGCATGGGGTGCATCTACATTTGAGGGCAGCCTCAAAAAGCTCTATTTTGGCTTCCACCCTGCAGTGTGCAGGAGCAATCTGTGCCAAAACCTTGTTGATCAAGGTCAGACAATGAGCCCACCTGAAAAATCTGCCACCCTATGCTGTTTGCCCTGTCCTGCACAGCCAAGCTGCCTCTGTGACATCACAGCCTGGTGTTCAAAGAAAGCTGAATTTGCCGCTGTTTTACCCTATAAGCCAGGATTTTGTGATGCCAGGAATGTTCAGGCACTGCCAGATGAGTGGCCAAGGTGTCTGTGCAAAGGGGATTCGACACAGAGAAGGGCAAATCACAGAGCCATGGAAAGGTTTGCGTTGGAAGGGACCTGAAAAAACACCTTGTTCCACCTCCCTGCCATGGGCAGGGACACCTTCCACCAGACCAGGTCACTTCAAGCCCCATCCAACCTGGCCTTGGACAATTCCAGGGATGGGACAGCCACAGCTTCTCCGGTCAACCTGTGCCAGGGCCTCATCACCCTCACAGGGAAGAATTTCTTCCTAATATCCAAGGAATCCTCTGCAGCCACCCCATTGCAAGCTTCCCAGCTCTGAGAGAAAGGTTGTCCAAATCTCAACCCAAACCAGAAGACAGATAATTTTCACACATAGTAAAAGTCAGCTCCCTGCAATTCCAGTGTGTCCGTGTGAACACATGATCCCTGCACACTGGACATACCCATGAACTTTAGTGAAACCTCCTCTTTGCCTTCCAGGCATCCACCTGTCCCTAACCAAAGCAAAACCTGGTCAGGGCTTCTTCAATATCAAACAGTGTGGCACTAAATGTAGACTCCTAACCACAATATAAAAAAACCCCAAAACTTAAGCTGAAGAAAACACCTCAGAAATTCACCAGCAGCAATGGGAGATTTTATCACTTTCTTTGCTTCCACCCACTCTCCTATTACGGAGCTAAAATATGGGATTGGTCCAGGAAACAATCTACATCAAAATAAAAGAACCAGGATATTTGCCCATCAATATAAACTGAACAAGAGACACACCAAACATCACAAAGAATCCCATGAGCAAAGAAACGTCTTGTGCACTCTGCAAGCAAAATGCTCCTACTTTGTGTAATGCCTTGCAGCCCAACTGTGATCCGAAATGTTTGAAGCATAACTTAATAAATTGCAGTAGGCATAGAGAGGACACTAGGGAAATATTTCTTGCTGGCTTTTGAAGTGAAATAGAACCAGCACTGCAGAACAGCAGCTCCAGAGGACCAAACGCTGAATATGAGTTTCTTGCAGGGGGAAAAAAGGATCTGTTTGTAAGCAGGGGCTATGAGATGGCTTAGTGCTACCAGAGGCTGAAGCCAAGCTGGGGTGAAAAGTTCAGGCTGATCTGCTCCTGCATGTCAGCATGGCCATATCTGAGTGCCATTGGGTCTGTGTACACAGAAACTGGGTCTTAACCAAACAGCAGAGGTGACCCTGGACTGGGCCCTGGGCCAGGGCTCTGCAGGTTAGCTCAGGTCAGGGTGTATTTCAGCTTGTTGTTTTACATAACACGCAGGCACTGAACTTCCACACATACCAGTTGCAATCAGGTGTTGGTTTGCCAGCAGGAACGTGGGTCTCTGGTTTGCTGAGTCCTCCCAGTTGTTTGGATCCAATGTACTCATAGAATCACAGCATGGTTTGGGTTGGAAGATACCAACATCTAATTCCAACCTCTCAGGTTACTCAGAGCCCCTTCCAACCCTGCCTTGAACATCTCTAGGGCATCCACAACTTCTCTGGGCAACTTATTCCAGTGTCTCACCACTCTCACAGGGAAGAATTTTTTCCTAATATCCAATCTAAACCTGATCTCTGTCAGTTTGAAGCCATTTCCCCTTGTCCTACCACTCCAGGCCCTTGTAAATAGTCTGTCTCCTTCTTTCTTATCAGCTCCCTTCAGGTACTGGAAGGCCACAATTAGGTCCCCTGAAGCTTTTTCTTTTCCAGGCTGAACAATCCCAATTCTTTGAGCCTTTCTCACAGCAGAGATGTTTCATCCATCCAACCATCTTCCCTCACAGAGCTGTCCTACCTTTGGACTCTCTCCAATAGGTCCATCATGCTGGGGACCCCAGAGCTGATGCAGCACTGCGGGTGGGGTCCCAGCAGAGCAGAGGGACAGATTTCCCCCTCCTCAGCTGCCCACCTGCTTTGGATGCAACCTGGGACACAGCTGGCTGTCACCTTGTGGGTCTCCCTTTCCTTTCTATAGGGTAGGAATAAAAGTCCTGGTTCTCCTGCCTGCCTTGGGTATTTAGGTTGCTGCTGCAGCTGGGTTGAGATTGTCCCCCACTACAGGGTCCTATTAAGTAGCAGGATAAACTGAGAGCCCAGGAGTTGTGGCAGACACCCTCACAGCTGTCAGACCCTCCCTTTGCCCAGGCAGGGAAAAAGTTCATCAGGATACCAGTCTGGCACCAGGAGCAGTCGAATCTCATTTGGACCACATATGCATTGTGAGGATAAGGAAACTGTCTCCAATTATACTCTGAAAAAGAGTCAGAAGGAACCTCTCAACAGATTTTCCTAATTTCTGCCTCTGCAAAAATGTCAATTTTCCTCCTTCCCCCCCCCCCCCTCTTTTTTTGGTTTATCTTCATTTCCCATTTGTGGCTTTCAACTAAACTGTAAGCCTAATGAAGCAAGATGAGTGATGAAGAAGTTTGGTGTTTGATGATTTAGTCTAATGGTTTGACCATGGGGTCTCACTCAGCCTGGTATCTGCAACACAAAATTTCCCATTAATTCCCAGCTGTCTGTGAGACCTTCCACAGAGGAACAGAGCAGGAGGGGAACTCTCAAGTAGAAGAAAAAGCTAATGGGGCGTTTCTGAGCTATGTTCTGCAGGGACATCCCATGGAACCAGCAGGATTTGTCAGTCTGGCAATGTGCAGTGACAATAAACATTTTTCCAAAATAGATATCCAGAATATGTTTCCTGATATGTTCATTTCTTGCATCTCTAGCTCAGCCTGCCTCCAAACACTCCCATGTTTTGGAGAAACTCACATCCTGCTCTGAACTCTCTGGTGTAGTCCCATCCTTAATTTCAGCTTCCAGTTATCTGGACTATGTGACTCCAGTGAAAGGGAAATTAAGAGGACTTCCTTCTCCCGGCACACGGTTGTCAATTGATCCCAGAAACAATTCAGATTTATTGCTCCAATGTGATGGCTCATGGGAAAGGAATTGGCTCCCCAGCAGTAAGTCAAAGATGGGAAGAGACAGTAGCCTGAGCAGAGTGACTGATGGCCAGAGACAGAAATACTTTCTTCCCTGCTTTGCAGGTCAATTGCTGCACCTTAGACCTTAAGCCAACATATGGTGAGTGACCTTCAGATACCAATCTGGAGCTTCACCTTTCATCTCCCTCCACTTCTCAAGTTTTCCTCTCTCAATTCTCATCCAAGCCATTGCAAATATTCATCTTTTCTTTTTAGCCTCCCTTTGAATTAGCTCAGTCAGAGCCTGAAAACTCAAGACAGGAATCATTCAGTGAAACTCTACACCCTGTGTTATGGAGATAGTCAAGTGTATCCAGTGGCCCCTTCAGGTTTGAAAGTCTCTTCAGACTAAATTCATAATAGTAATGCTAATGCA
Organism: Melozone crissalis; assembly: GCF_028551555.1. Lineage (NCBI taxonomy): Eukaryota > Metazoa > Chordata > Aves > Passeriformes > Passerellidae > Melozone > Melozone crissalis. Next base: position 53,181,394 of record NW_026535805.1, read on the forward strand.
GACATTTTGCAGATGCTTATTATGGGACTTGGAATGTTTGTGATTTTTTTTTTTTTTTTTTTTTTTTTGGTGTCCCAGAATATTTCAGCTCCCAAACCAGCACTGACAACCGTGTTTGTTAATTTATCAGCACTTAATTCAGTTCTAAACAAACTTAGAAATTCTTGTCCATTTTATTTTAGTATGCATTATTCATGCCTCAGAAATGGGAGTTTTGGACAAGCCCACTGCATTATTTAGCACATCTGGACATTTGCTTTTAAATAAATTGTTTACAGCACATTAGGTAGTGAGGAAATATTTAGTCCTTTTCCCCTAGTCTACAGAACTGGAGTGTCAAAAGAAGGCAGATCAGTACTTCAAATCAATATGAAATTTGCCTCAAAAAACTATAAATCTAATAACCTCTCCATTTATGAAAGATATTTGGTCATGATGTTGAGCTTTTGCAAATGATGTCTGTTCTAGATGATGACCATCCAGAATCAGATCTCAAACAGCCTGGGCTTGAGTGCCCATTCACAGATCAACAGGATTATGTGGCTTCCAGGGTTTGTCCTGATTGTAAAATGGAAGCCTGAAGCAAGTTATGAATTCACATTATTCACAACTCCTTTAAGTTGGGGTGATTCATCCCCCTTCTGCCAAAAACACCTCCCAAAGATCAGGTGCCAGGCCATCCTCATAACTGAATACAAAATCAACTCCAAAAAAGAGAAAGCATGAAAGGAGAGAGTTAATCCAAACACTGCTTTCTCCCTCAATCCAGATGCTTCAAAAAGGTTTAACAAGGGGAGAGCTGCCATGTAGCCTGCACATTCATGTTAGAGAACAGTTAATGTGCCCTAAAGTTTGATAATCTGAATAAAAGTGGATTTGAGAAATTTATTTGGATTAACATGATCTGCTTTTTAGTGAAAAGATTTGGAATCCTCAACAAGGAGCTTAGCCACGATTAACTCATTTAAACACTTTCACAGCTAAATGTGGTCCCTATGCCCCAAGCAGTTGGAGCTTTACACTTTGGGGATTAAGCTAAACCTCATCTGCTGGTTCTCCTACCCTTCTCCTCCACGTCTGCTCATTCTGCAGGCAGTTCCTCATGGCATCACCTCTACTCTTGCTTTCATTGAAAGGGGGTGGAAAAATCAAGACATGGGAATTTCTCCCCATTCTTTCCCATCTGGTTGTGGTTTCCTTCCCTCATTGTCTGAAGGGAAAAGAGATGATCTGAGTCCCACTTGATTTGCCAGGTCACTGATGAATCCCAACCATAGAGAGTCACCCTAGAGCTGCTGCCTCAGGCTGATGTGCAACTTTCCAAGGGAACAGGGTCTGGGTCCACCTCTCTTGTAGAGATTACAGTAATAGGAATTAGTGCTTGAATTATACCTGAGCATCCAGAGCAGTTCTGCTGCCTTCTCGTCATTTCTGGACCTGTCAGGAACTCATTCTCTGTCTGAATGGACCACATGAAATGAGGAGATGGGCCTCAAAAGTGTCACTCAGCCACCCACACTCCTGGATTATTGGCATCCCCCTGGCACCAGTCAGACCTGGGCCACTCTCAGGGCTCAAGGCACAGAACAGGGACCAGTGAGTGATTTGGATGCAGCCATCCTGGACTGGGGATTAGAAGGATTAATACAAGCTTAAATGGCACAAATTGGCCTCAGCCAAAAGCAGCTCCTCCCCTATTCTATCTGCTGCTGTGGGTGGAGCTGCTAAAGGCAACTAAGGATACCAGAGTAGGCTTGGGAAGTCCCAGCAGGGAGATTCCCCACCCTGTCCCACACCTGAGAGGATCTGCCTGCAAAATTCCTTTTGCTCCATCAGTTGCAGTCCATGTCTGTTGTCCAGGGGTAAGGCTACTTTCTCACAGGTGCCTCAGGAAAAGTTAACACTGAGAGCTGAGGAGTCCTCCAAAGGTGAAATATTTTCTGCCCATTAGATAAAATGAGCTATGAAATTCTAGTGCCAGAGCTCATCAGAAATAATCAGTTTTTCCCATAACTTTTTTCTTTTTTAATAAAGTACTATGATTTTTTTTTAATCTCCACAGGAATGTTCTAGGGTTTTGTTTTGTCTTGTTTAGTTTCTTTCCCAAGGGAGGGGGAAGATCTGTTTTCAGAACTAAAAGCACCTGGAAATAAAATGCATGATTTATAAAAGACCTTAAAAAATTTATGCTTAGGCTCTTTGCATTTCTTGAGACTTACTGGTGAACACTGGCATTTTGTGTCCAGACGCAACCTATTACAAGGCAGATGTCTAACCTTAAACTGCTTCTCAGCAGACATGCAAGCTGTGCTTTCTCATCCAGACAGTTTTGCCTTAATTTTTTTTTTTTTTTTTGCTATATTGGGGTTTTTTCAGCTTTCATTCATTGTTTTTAAATATATTAAAAAAGAAAATTTAAAAAAAACCACAACAAACCTCTTTTTAAAATGAAATCATAAAAGATGAACTAAAACAAGGTGATGTGAAGAAAACATAGCCTGAGCCTCTCTGGCAGGATTAAGCTGCCCTCAGCACTAAATGGCAAAATCTTGCTTCAAAAGCTCAGGCAATGCAAGATACGGAGAAACTCAAATCTAATTAGAAATGTAGCTTAATTTAGTCAGAATTAATTATGTCACTTATGTAGAAACTCCATGTTGCTACACCAGCCTGGTGATTCAGTGCAACATCTACAAAGTTTTTCTCTCTTTTATTTGCTAAAATATTAATGCAAATGCAACATTTGCCAAAGGCATTGGATTCAGTATTCTCTGGGGTAACACGCTACAAAATGTGAGGTAATGGGGACAAGAGCTGCAGGGAGAAGTAGGTTCCTACCCTGAACATTTAACTGTGCTCATCCCCAGGATGCCTGGGGCTCTCTCTGAACCACCTCCATCCAAAGTTGTCCAGAGGCTCAGGTTTCTTTCACTGACCCTAAGCAAAAGTGCTGAAACATTGCATTGCCCTCTTGGACCAGGAACAAACCAAACATTGAACTCTCAAGGGTTCGGTGGTGCTCAGAAAAGTCCTCAGAGAATAATTAATCTGTTCTGCCCTGGATGCCCACCTCAGGATGAGCTGAATCACCTTTCAGTGGTTCTGTTAAGCTTGGACAAAATATCTGAGGACAACATAGCGCCTCTTGTTCTCCCGAAATATGCATATGCGACCATCCACGTCCAGTTCATGGTGCAAGATCAGAGGATGCCACAGGACAAGGGCCACAGCAATGAGCTTCTCCTGACCCTGAGCCTGGCAATATGGTGCCAAGCATCCTATGGCAGCAGACATAAATCAGACAATGAGACAGCCCTCAGAGTATATACATATTTTTTAAGCATGGAGTCCTGGAGCAGGTAAGTGATGAGGAGGTGATGCTGAAGAGAGATACTTTGTTAAAGACCTTGACACCTACTCAGGGCTGGGGATTCACCTAAGTTTGTGTTATCTAGGAGCTGGGCATTGCAATGCGTAAACCACATTATGGCTACATCTTCTAGACCCTTCACAAGAGAGGAGTGGTAAAAACAATGAAAAACTTTCCAAAACACTGCTACAAGCCAAAGCTCATCTGACTGAACAGTTACAGGCTGAGAGTAACTCTCTGGTAAAGTATTTTTCGTGCACCAGCTCAATTTCAAGGTTATTATTCAGAGCACTTCACTTCTTTCAGCCTAAACAAAAGCACTGATCCCTTTAAGTAGTGCCCAAAACTTCTTAGTTCTGTTTTTACACTTCTGTCTTTAAAAGACTTTTTTCTCCCTTTTAAAGCTCAAGATGAGCATTATAAATTGCTTCCTACACACAGGGAAATGCCTCTAAGTTGTGTACACGGCTCTGTCTTTGGAAAAGTTGGAAGAGAGAAAACTCAGGAAAACAGCCTATTTAATGATGGTCATTCCATGTTTTTCTGCTTATGATTAACACCAGAGAGCTGACACTGCTTAGCTCAAATCAGCACAGATCTGAGAAGGGTCCAAAGCTTCTTTCTGCTAATTTGTCAGAGTGGATTAATTTTTCAGCAGCCCATTACTTGGATGCAGCCTGCCCAGCTTCAGGCTTCATTGTGAGAAGCCAGTGATGCTGAGCTGAGAGCAGTCGTGGGCAGACAGACAGAGCCCAGATGTGGCACAGAGCTGCGGGAACCTTTTGAGGACATCTGGAGATCAGCTTGCTGCTCATGAGTAAGATCCAAAGGATGTATCTCAGACAGAGCTTACTTACTTCCACAACCAAGCAACATTTCCCAAACTAATCAGTGCCAGAATCACAACTGTTGGTTCCTGGAAATTATCTGCCCTTGCCTCGCAGCCCGAATGGGACACCCAAAAAGACAATATACAGCATAAATGTTAATCAAGTACTGAATACCAGCCCTGAAATATTTGACTAAATAACCTCCTGTTTAACACTGACTCTGAACACCAGTAAGAACTTGTAATGAGGATCAAGCCCCAGGAACTGCAGATAACTGAGGAGAAGCTTGGTCAAATTCAAGCTTTTCATCATTGGGGTAGCAAAGGACAGAGGTATCAAAACAAATAGTGGTGAAGAGCAGGTCTAAGACTTTTTCAGGCAGACACATAGTGTCTCACCCAGGCTCTGAGTTAATCATCTCTGTCCCACAGTGCAGAACTGCAGCACAAAAGCATCAAGGTGCTGTCTCTGTGTGACTTTTTATCTGTAGGACAGCACAGAAGAAGCAATCTCAATATAGCACAGAGCCCAGATAAAAGCTATGGGAAGATGTGCTTGTCTGTCCAACATGTTTTTCCCAGCTAGACAAAGGTTGCTGTAGCAGAGACACTGTCCCTCAATCCATGCACATCCATAGGGTGTTAGAAGTGTCCCTGCCTCCTGCCCCATCTGCAAAGCCACAGGTGAGTCTATACATAATTCTGTATATGAGGTAAAAAAGAAAACTGGGTCTGATTCAGACATAAAGGTGGATTCCTTTTCAGCAAAACCAGAACACTGTACTTCTCACTCCTGAGGATTCAGTAACAGCAGTGGAAGTTTTGCTGATTTCATTGATGCATTTATTGACCACTTTCTCTTGTTCAACCTAAATCAGCATAACTCTACTGAAGCCAGTGCTGAGATGTGGCACTTATGGACATGGTTTAGTGCTGGAATTGACAATGTCGGGCTAATGGCCAGACTTAATGATCTTAGACATCTTTTCCAATATTAATGATCTTATTATTCTCTTGCATCCTGTAACAAATCAGTGTAGAAGTTTCTCTGTAGTTCGTTTGCTTTTGAGTAATGAATTAATAGCACAGGACCTTCTTATGTATACATTCACAAAACAGATGAAACATCAATCACTATAAATAATGTGATGGGAAAAAGCAGCATGAAGTGGAATTCATGTTCCACTTGAAGTGCAATTCATGTTCCTTTGCCATCTGTTCTCCTGATTGTTCTTTATTCAAAAAGAAAGATCTACAGCACACTCATCTGCTTTACCTGAATAAAGAAATGCATAAATCAACATGGATGTTGAGTGGGTTAAGTCAGAAATTCATGAGGAAATGACAATAACAATTGAATGAAAAATAACAAAGGAATAATTGGCAAGACTGCAATATTAAACATGATGGAATAATGGAACAGCTTGCAGAGACCAGCAGTGAAGCCCTGATTTGGATGTACGTTTTTTGTTTTGGTTTGGTTTGCTTTTTTGTTGTTGTTGTTTTTGTTGTTGTTTTTGTTTTTGTTTTTTTTTTGCAAATGCAGGGGTACATTCTCAAATGCTGCAGATTCATGTGGCAAAAAATAGCTCCTTACAAACCTCAGCAGTCTTTGAGAAGAGAGTTGTTTGCTGCTGCCCCAAGGGAAGCTGAGATCCTGTTCCACCAGAACTCCCCATCCCAAAGTAACTGCTCCTCTTAAGTTTTGGCAACAAACTCTTAACTTGTTAAATTTTGCAGCTTTACAGTGCTGAATACAAAATTCTTAAACACAATCATGCAGAAAAGCAAAAACATCTTACTAATTCTTTGAGGTGAACCCCCAAAAAGTAAAATTAAATTGTTGTTATTAAATTGTTATATGTGGGTGAATACACTGCCCATTTTCTAGAGGAGTGGCTGACCATCAGGCATCACTCAGTTTCGTGCTTCTTTGTACGTAGATGTACATGTGCATGCATTTTAATGTGCTTCCAGCTCTGCAGCTGAAGTTTTCTTTTCTGCATAGGATAAAAGTTCTCCCGGCAACAGAAACCAGGAGTGATCTCGAAAATGTTTCTAAGTTCTGTGAGTGAAATGTGAGAATGAGCTCAGTTATAGCAATAACTGAGTTGTGCTCTTCAGACTGCTACAACTTCAATATTAATAAATCACCTCATCTCCCTCCAAAAAGGAAGAGCAACAGCAAAGGTTGGCTTCTGTCTGAGATGCTGAGCCTTTCAGTGCTACAGAGATTCATATACACAAAGGCAGAAGGAGTAACTTCTACAGCAGCAATCAAGATGAGGACTTTAGGTATAAAAGACACCAGAATGATGGTAATTCTCAGATCTTTCCAACACAAGTCACAAAACAATTTGTGGGCTGAAAAATCAGACACTCATTATTTTCAGGGCATGGTGAGCTGTTGCACCATTCACTGTGTCATGTTTATAAAATATCTTTGCCCAATGACTGTTCTAAATACACACCACCATTAAGTAGTTTTGCCTCTGCTGCTATGAGGCAGTGAAGGACAGTGTGCCCTTTGAAATGTAATGAATGCACTGATAGAAGGTCAGCAAGGAAATTATGGCCATGTTATGAATAAAACCAAAGATAAAATATGACACTAGAACCACATGACATGGAATTAAGGTTGAAAGATTAAAAAATTCACAACCCAGGCAATCTTGTATTTAGAAGTTTGCAATTATAAATCATGTTGCAAAGGTCCCTCTCTCAGAGGAGATAGTTGGGTTTGAGATAAATGGCTCTAAAGCAATATTCAGAGTCCAGCACTGAGCTAATCAGTGCAAGTCACTTCCCTGGACCTTCAGGCCATCAATATTTCATACATTCAAATGGAAGTTCTACCAGCTTTTATAACTGTTTTGCCCTAAGTAGTTTTATTTTGCACAAGAATGCACTTGTGCTTCTGTTATTTCCATAGGCTCAGCAATAAATTCAGAACCTTGCTTAGAAATCAAAAATATCATTCTTCCACAACATCAATACATTCAGGAAGTATCTCAAAATCATCACAAGGAGAATTTGGTTAGAGTCCTCCTGAAATATCTTGAGATTTCTTCAGCTCTGAGCAATAGATAGTGCTTTTCCACCCAAGCATAGTTAGGAAAAACCTCGGCTTAATAAAACATATTAAAGCCATGTTGCCACAACCTAAACAGGACCTGTCTTTAGCCTTATGGTTGCTCCACTCCACAGACTTCAATCTATGTGTCTCATTGCTCTCTGGTGTTTGGACTTTCCTGTAGCTTGGACATCTAAAGGAGAGTTGTGAAACCAGAGGGATCTGAGTCTGGGCCTTTGTTTCCATCAGTGGTTGACCAGACTAAGAGCAGAGCTACAGCAGTCCAGAACCACCTTCTCCCCAACTCCTGTGCCATTTGGAATGAGCAAAATGCCTACATAGCCAACACGCTCAGTGCAGCACATCTCACAGGGCATTTGGATGCAGAGAGTTTCTTCAGTTATTCACAGTGGTGAATCTAAATATCCAATATTGGCCATTGCTATACACTCAAGAGACATGTAAGTGCCTCTGAAGTAAGGTTGAGAATCATAAATAGGAGACTTAAGATGCACTGATCCTTTCCCACCTACACACTAAAATTGCCTGGTGTTTGTTATTCCCCTGCACACCTGAATTCCCTTCCTCTGTTCTTTATATTTGTCCTGTCTGCAAAACTAGATGGTCAGTCTCTCTGGGTGGTGGCCAGGCATTAGACACCATTTCACAATGCCATGCCCAAACAAAGCTGCAGAGATGGGGGTTTTCCCTGCTTTTCCTCCCCTCCCCCAGCTCTGAAATGGGCAGAAAAAACACACTGCTGTCCTTTCAGGCACATTGAAAATGTTCCATTTGCAAAGCACCCCAATGACTTGCAAAGAGGCAGAAGGAATGATTGCAGCCATGACAGGCTTTGGTAGGGTGTTGGAACTCAGCTCCAGAAAGTGAAGTCTGAGGAAGCAGTATCTGCAAAGAAACACCTACTTGTTAGCCCAGCAGTCATGGAACCAGAGCATTAACCCTGTTATCATGGTATCCTTCCCTGGGGGACTCAGAGGTGGCTGTCAGCCCTCATCCTGGTTCTGTTTTGAATGCCTGATCCAGACACAGATCTTTGGGGGGGCAGGACAGTTCCTCACTAACAATATTCCTCTGCCACACCATCAGTCTCCATGAGAGAGGAGTGGCTGGAGAGGCTCCATCCCTGAGTGGTGGCAAAGTGCTCCATGGTCACCAGCTTCCCCCATCCTGCCAGTCTCTCACAGCCCCAAAACCTGCTTTGGACACACGATGTCATTTTTCCTCTCTGAGCTCAGTGACTGATGGCTACAAACTCCAGCAGGCAGTGATGGACCCTGGTCCCACCAAGGGCCTCCAGTGAGTTGGTCAGCATCATGCCAGGGAAGTCAACTCAGGATTTCTGCTTCTCAGCTCCTAAATAAAAGGAAAATCTCCTGTGACGACTTTCATAACAAGCCAGTTTCAATTAATTGGGACAGCTACTGCTCAGGGACAGAAGTGTCCCCCCATGGGCAGGGCCATCACTTGAAGAGGGTATTGGTAGCTCAGAGTGCTGATATTTCAGGGTATTGATAGCTCAGGGTATTGATAGCTCAGGTCATTGATAGCTCAGGGTATCGATAGCTCAGGGTATTGATAGCGCAGTGTTTTAATAGCTCAGGGCATTGATAGCTCAGGGTACTGATAGCCCTATGCTGTTTCTGGGTTGCTCTATCACCATCATGTGGGCCAGAGCACACCCTGCATTTAGCCCATAGAAGACACTCAGTGTCACACATTATACATTTAGCAGGAGCTGTCCAGACCATCTAATATCCCTTTCACATCACTTACATCAAGACCTTCTCTGTATTTCTACCTGATCCAGAAGGAAAAATGTAATTCAGAAATCCCCTACACTAATTAAAAATTTCACATAGAAACCATCACATGTTTATTTCTTCCAATCCTTAATTTTTGCTGTTATTAAAAAAGTTTGCTTTTATGTGCAGCCTGAATTTAGCTTCAGCTCCAGTGTGTGGGATTAGCTAAGTAGTTTTCAGCACAACATTTATTTTCTTAAAAGAAAAAAAAAAAAAAAAGACATATTTGTGGAAATGGGTTAGTTGTGATGAGGTTTCTCAATTCATCCCTGTTAGGCAATTTTTAATTGAAATATTCCAAATTACAAGTCAAGAACTATGGGGGCTTTTCTGTCACTGTAATAGCTTGATATGAACTAGAAATGGCCCAAATCAAAATGGCACATTTTGAAACTGTTTACTCCTTCATCCTTTCACTGGAGGAGATCTGTGTGGGTGTATTAGACATAAATACTGACTGCTCTCACTGTTGCTTTTGCTTTTCAATGGCAATTTACAGTAAGGAAGTAAATATAATTAGTTCACATTCAAATGGCATTTTTCCATCCTGGAAAACTGAGCATATTTCATTGTCAGTGTATAAATAAACCTGTGGTAAATCACATCCCACTGGTTGGCCATACAGCTCCACCACAACAAGAAGAAATGAGATTATTCTTTTGTGGAAGGTAGAGAGAAAAAAGTTCTCATTGCTGAAAATAATCACTGGCCAGGGGCTGTATACAAATCACAAATGGGATGGGACCGCTAGGAATGCATCTTGAGCTGTTGTATTTTCCAGCATCAGTCTCATTACATGGTTTTGACAACGGGAGGGTGCCATCAGCTCACATCCCAGGCAGCAGACCAAAAACTTAATGTTACAACTTACTTTAAAAGTTTTTCACTAATAACACAAAGCAAAAGCACATTGACAGTAGTTCCATCCAACCACTATAAGCACAGGGACTTTGGTTAAAACAATGTTTGCTTATTTCAAATACAATACCTGCTTGTAAGCCTTAAAACACAATGCACAGAGCTCCATTATTAAGCTTAAAACTTCCTAATATCTCACTAGAAAAACTTTTCTGCAGCTTAGGGAGTTTCTTGACAAGCGTTAATGCACAGTCTGTTGTTCTCTTTGTCCTTACTTTTCTACTTCTTACATAATTTTTCTGCTGACCAATCTTATGGCTACTGCTTAGCTCTAATCACAGTTCTGCTGTCTCTGAGGCCTGCCTTTTGCAGCTTTCCCAAAACCCTCTGATTTTAAGGATTCCCACAAAAATGGCTTATGTTCTGGAAATAAAGCTTTGAGGCTTGAGCCTTCATCCAAAAGGAACAAGCAACATAGTGGAGACTGTGCCATGGCCTATGTCACCAGGCAAAGAAGCCTCCAGAAGGAAGGCTGTAGCTGGGAGGGATTTTGGAATGCCTGGATGTTGGGGAGAGAGACCTGGGAAGCAGAGTGCTTAGATTCAACAAGTTCTCTGTTTATCAGACCTTTATCAGACTTCTTGTCCCTCTCCTCTCCTCTCCTCTCCTCTCCTCTCCTCTCCTCTCCTCTCCTCTCCTCTCCAGCGAGCCAGAATCCATTCCCTGGCAGACCCCAGCCCTCAGCAAGATCTGGGGAGAGGCTTCTCCTCGCCAGCCTCATCCCTGCCTGTGCTGCTGCTGTTTGTCCTGCCCTGGTGCACAAGGAACCAGCACCTCTGGGGCTGCAGCCCTGACCACAGATCCAGGCACAAGAGCTGCTGAGATGCTGATTTACTACAGGAAGCGTCAGGGGAGTCCCAAAAGCACTCCAAGATTGTGAATGGCAGCTTTCAGAGTCTTGTCAGACAGCATTAAACTTTCCTTCTCAGGAAAACCATCCTCTGGAGCTGCTGTTTGGGGAAATGTATTCTCTTCAAGGCACTATCAGTAGCAATTACTTTTTCTGCTTTTTCAGTTAGTTCTCAGAAGAAAACTTGTCATTGCCTGACCACTTCCAGTTCCAGAAGAAAAATCCTACATTGGTTTGGATGCAAAGTTACCATTCTGACTCACATTGGTTTGCTTGATCCCTCTTGAACTTTTTCTCTTAAATTGTCCTTTTAAAAGATGCCAGGAATGCACAGATTCATTACTGGTGCTGTAATCACTTTGGGAGCTTGGACACCCAGGAGAGCTGTGGCCTGAAACAGCAACACACAGAGGTCCAGTTGGGTCTGCTACTTCAGAGCAGCCAGCAAAGAAAGAAACTAATACAAAGAACAGTTCTGAAAAACCATCAGATGCCTCTGAACTCTGCTGATCATGGGTGGTCTAGAGGCTTCAAAAATGCAGGAGGAAAGAGAACTACTTCTGTCCCTTCTAAACAATCCATTCATTTAAAAAGTCCCCTCACACCAGAACTGAGGAGAGGACCATTCCTCATAAAAGGGAATTTCAAAGACTTTTACAAGAAATGGAATGTACAAATTACTGCCTTTTCAAAAGCCAAAGGATGTTTTTCCAGCATGGCACTGCATCCCCATAAAGTGCCTGGGGGAGTTTTGGTTTCACTCATGATACAGAGTAACATCGGACTCCAAACACCACCAGAAAATAAATAAACCAAGTGAATGCTCTGGCAGAAACTGCAAAAAATATATTTAGATGTCCCATTTCAAGGCTTTTAAATGCCAATTTCCATCACATCCTTATAGCTCATATTTCTTCATGAAGTCATAATGAAAAGGGAAAGGTGTTTGCATATAGCTCAAAGAAAAAGAATCCTTTTTTCCCCATCTGCTGTCACTCTTTGTCCTCAGAAAGTTTTTGCTTCAGAAACATAAACTTATTATGCAAGAGAAATGATTGAAGCTCTCAGGAGGTGCCAAAGGGGCAGTGATTGCTTTTGGCAAAGGACACAAAGCTTGGCAGAAACAGGTTGCCCCAAGACTGCATTTCCTCTGTTCAAGCTCAGAGGATTCCTCTCCTCAGCCACCCAGCTTTGCTCAGAGCAGTGTCCTTCATTAGAAAAAACTATCCAAATCCAGGTTTTGATTTTTTTCCCTTCCATCACCATCCCTGCCCCCAATCCATGTGTTTGCCAACAGAAAATTGGCAGATGAACTATTGAAAGCCAAGGTCCATCCCAGTGCCATAACTCAATGTTTCCTCAGCAGCTGGCAGAAAACAGGTAGCGCAGGATCCCAGCCACCTAGGAAAAGTAAAGGATAAAACATCAGCCACAGGAATGTGGTCTGCCACAAATCACAGCCCTGGCCATAGCTGGGCAATCTGGGGCTGAAATGGGAGGACTCTTAGAGGTTGCTCAGCAAAGGACTAACATAGGAGGGACTGGGACATGTAAAATTAAAAATCCTTCCAAAGAATGGTGGATTGGGCACTAGCGCAGAAGCATACCCCTCTCCTCTGGTCAGAAGTTCCTCTAGTAGTACAACTGATAAGAAAACATCATACACTCTTCGAAGAACTCTCTTTTAAAATGAATGCCTTTAAATCAAAAAGAATAAAAATCCCCACAGGAATACTTTTCCAAGCACTTTATTTAGATTCTGTTATTGTAGAATGAAATAAAATAAAACACACTTGCATTTGCTTAGACCTTGGGAGGGATTCTGAGGCTTTAGTTTTACCAATTCATTGTTTCATTAGGGTGGAAGGTGACAAGATAAAGCAGGTGTAATAAAACATAAAATCAGGTGGTGAATTTCTGGAATTAAAAATGCATCTGTATTGGTGTAGGCACTCAGTCTAGGAGGAGGAGCAGAGGTCAATTGGTCTGTTCAGCCTGGAGGAGACTGAGGGGACACCTCACTGCAGTTACAGCTTCCTCGTGAGGAGAGGAGGGGAAGGCACTGATCTCTGCTCTGTGGTGACAGTGACAGGACCCAAGGGAATGGCCTGAAGTTGTATCAGGGAATGTTTAAGGTGGACTTTGGGAAAGGTTTCTTCACCCAGAGGGTGGTTGGGCACCGGAACAGCTCCCCAGGGCAGTGGTCACAGCACCAGCCTGACAGAGCTCGAGCGTTTGGACAATGCTGTCAGGCACAGGGTGTGACTTGTGGGGTGTCCTGTGCAGAGCCAGGAGTGGGACTTTGATGATCCTTGAGTCCCTTGCAACTCAAGATATTTCTATGATTCTATGACTTTGAAATGTTTTCTGGATGATTCTGACACTCCAGGGCAATTTGGAAAGCAGCCACATATTTGCAAGTGCACAGTGTGAAGCCATCACTGACACATACACATAGCTGGGCTACTTACCACCAGTCTACTCCCACCCCCCAAATTAGTGTATTCTCTAGCAGACACTTCTCTTAGCACCAAAAAAATCAGACTGTCCCTCCTGTCCCTCAGGACCTGGTTCCAGAGAAGCAGGCCAGAAAACCTTGCCATTTTTGGCAGGTTGCAGTAGGAGTGCTGGGTGTCACATTTGCCTGGCCTTGCTCATGGTCCTGACCTCAGTGCCCAGTACTGTGTCATCAGCCTTTGGTCATCAAAGAGTGGCCCCTTTCCCCTGGCTCCTGGTGAAGCCTCATCCCCAGGGAGCTTTGTCTGGGGGTTACAGGTGTGGTAAATCAGCAGCAGGAGTCCCCTGTCCCTCACTCCCAACCATCAAGGGGTCTCATCAGAGGTTCAGTGTGGAGAACATTGGTGCAGCACCTCCCTCCTTCTGGGACCTTCCTGAGCTCCCCGCCAGTGGTCAGACAGAGGGAAAAGAGAATCAGTGTAGATATCCATTAAACCTGACTCTGGAGGAGTTTTGTCCATGTTTCCAGGAACCTGAACAAGGAATGTATCTTACCTCTCCTCTCAGCAAACACAGACCTCCCAAGGGAAATCATGGGCCAGTTGGACTTGAGTTTGTTTTGAGGACAAAGCCATCCATCCTTCTGGAGAGATCCACCTGGGGAGCTGGCTGACTCTCATGGTATGAGCAAGTGTGCCCCTAGAGCACCCATGGCACACACCCTCCAAGCAGCTTGCATGGTCATGGTTCAGCCCACACATCATTCCCAGTGACATTACCCCAGTGCCCCAGGCTCCCTGGTGACAGGGATCCCAATGGTGACATTACTTCACTGTCACTGGAATAGATCCATTCAGTGCCCAGAACTGAAAACCCCCCAAGCAACTGATTTGCCTAAATATTTGTTTAAATACTACTAAACCACCACATCACTCAGAGTAAGACAGCACCTTCAGCTCAGGGGTGTAGGAAAGCACACAATGGTGAGCTGCCCTGTGAGGAACCAAAACCATTTCTGCCTTTTTGATTGGTTGTGTTTAACTGAGAGTCCTTGAGACAACCGCAAAAAATAGAGGAAATTGTGTGAAGGAGCAAGCTGCACCACTTCTAATGAATGTACAAGCAAAGGCAAGCAACACTGGGAATTATTTTTGGGGGTATCTAAGGACAGTAGAAATTCAGATCAGATTATTAAAACTTCACTGTGAAAAAACCTCCACAATGATTCTGAGCAGAAGGATTTCTGGGCCAGTCTTAGATGATTAATTGCTTGTGACACCTCCAGAAACTTGAGATGTTCCATGCAGCACAAAAGGAAATTCGGATTCCCTGCAGCACCACAGGCATATGCTGTACATCCTGGCAGTACCATGGCTCAGGGAGCTCATTTTATTTGTGTAGCCCCTGGGGTGCTGGGAAGGATGGCAGGCAAGGGGTTAAGTAGTCGCACCATGGTTTCTGGAGGGGAAAGGCATGCCTCATTAACCAGCTGGAATTCATCGAGGGTATGAACACCAGGGTGGACATGGGAAAGGCAGCAAACACCACATTACTGAGATTTTCAGGGTACATTGAACACAGGTCCTCAAAGGAGGTCAGTGCCCATGGCCGGATGGTGGCAGGAGGGGAAAACAGCCCTGAGAAGTCAGGGGCCATGGGAAGAGAGTGGGACACCAGGGTGGGGTCTGGCTGGAGCAACCTTCCCTCTGCCACCTCTCCATGCACAGCCATGGCTTCTGTAACTATCTGACAATGAACGTGCAGCCAAGGCTCTGAAAACCTGACTCATATCTTCCATGTGTTCATCTTCTCCCAGGAGCGCAACCCTCAGATTTCCAACCCATCACACTCATCCACTAAGCTAACATGGTACAACTGCACTGCTCTGTGGTTACTAATCCAAGTATCCTGCAGTTGCAAGAGGCGTGAAAGTGTCCAGCACAGGCACTTCACTGCTCAAGGCTCGCTTACCTCAATCCTTGGGTCCAGCAGACAGCATGTGGCAACTGCAATGCTGCTACTTTAAATATAAAGTCATGTGCTTCCCACTATGATCAAGTCCAGGATCGCTCTGTTATCCCCATTATAAAATTCTAAAGTTAAACTGAGGCACAAAAACCAGGTCCACATGGAAAATGAATTCAGCATCTCTTCACCCAAAATGTAAATTAAGAATTTCATTCAGAAAACAGAAAAAAAATTATTTCAACTCCTTTATCTGTCATGGTGAATTTGAAGAGTGTTATTCTGGAAAAAATATTTCATTTTAATGTAAAAAATTAATTAAGCATGGAAGTAAGAAAGCAGAGCTATGCATAACCTCCTACAAGAGGGATTCACAGTAGGCTTGCAGAAAAGCAATTTTTCTCTGCTCCCTGGCTCTATGAGTGTTTTAATATTCACATGGCACACTGAGCACAACACAGAAGGTGGAAACCAGACAAGTCCAAACCTCTGTGTGCTTAAGATATTCTTTTGCAGGGTAAGAAATACAGATTTGACCCCACCCCCAGTGAATCCAGCTCTTCCATACTCCAGGAGACTGATTTTGCTCCATTGCTGGAGCTAAAGACAAACCATCAAACTCTTGCCCCATGAATTTTGACTGTTTTGTTCCTCAGACAAACTATTGAGCACTTCTGAGACAAATTGAGAAATAGCTACCCAATGAATTAAAGTCTTTTCCATAGCTCCAAGGATTGCAGTTTTTCTTTAGTCAAAGTTTTCTTAGAAATGAAAGTCCCTGACACAAAATAGGAGCTAGAAAGTATGTGAAGGTATTGCTTGTGGAGTGAAGACAGTGAGACTACTTGTATTACATTTTTTTACCTAGGGCAAGGCTGTGATGGGTTTGTCTGCTCAACCCTGCTCCTTTTTATTTGAAACTTCATCTGGAAGATTTACAGCAGCACTAGCAATGCTAAGGGAGGACTGTTCATCCATTTGCAACTTAAGTTTGGCTGTGATTTACATTTGAACCAGATACTTTAATCCCACAGTTGCAAATCAGGTATACTTAGATTTACCACAGTTGTTCTTTCCTCTGGTCAAACAAATAGTCATTTGGGAAAATCATACACATAAATCATTCATTTATAACATTTTTAAAATCAGTTTTGCAAGCTGTGTCCCAGGACAGAGCATTCTAATCTGAAAACATGCTGTCCTTGAATCACCAGTGTTGAGGGACTGTGTCATTGTAAGGGAAAACACACGGCCAACAGAACTGATCCCACTGACCTCGCCCTGTCTTTGCTCCTCAACACCCTCAGCAGAGTGTGTTCAACATTCCAGCTAAAGCACCTGGCTTGGGACCTGCCTCCTGCTTTATTTCTACATATTAGATGCAAAAATCATATTCCATTCCAACACTGAGCCTTTCCATTCAAATCTTCACAGGACCAGACCCAGAATCACTCCAGAGTGCTCAAATTGCCTTCCCAGGTGAAGCCACCTCTGACCAGCCATCCTGACCTCAGACAGTGCCAGTGCCACCAGCTGCAGGTACTCAGCCTTGCTCTCACCCTGCAAGAGCGACGAGGAGTATTTAGGGTGCTCCCAACCAGTTTTTCTCATTAAGGGAAAAGCCCCAGTGATCCCAAAGAGTGCCAGGAAGGCCCCAAGTGCCAGGGGTCTGTCCCACCATGCAGCTGTTTGGCACAGCACACCATCCCTTATAACATCCTCAGTCATCTTGTAGGCAGATCCACCCATTTCCATCTCTCCTTAAAGCTTGGGAAAAGCTCTGGGTAGTCAGAGCTTTTGATCTTTATTTTCCTTGCAAACCCTTAAGATTCTGGAAATAATATTTCCAGGCCTAAATGACAGAGGAGCAGGCCCCAAAGCCATGCAGGCTACAACAGTGCCAAGCAGATGTGAGAAACACCAAGTTCTTCAGCTGAGGTGATGTGAACTGCTGCTTGGGGAGTGAAGAGGGTGATGACATCCCACTGAAAACTCCAGGGGACGACTGAAGAAGCACTAAAACATTGCACCTTTTCCTTCCACACTTTGTGTTGGTTTTGTCTTTTAGTTCATTTAACATTTCTTTCTGGCCCAGGTATGATGTGAGCATGGGGGACAGACTCAAAGCATCATGAAATCACGTTGACGTGACACCTTGAGTAACCAACACGTTGCTCAGCTCTCCTGCCCGTGTGCACCACACAAGTTGGTAGATGGGCTGCAACTGAAAAAAAAGGTGCTGCCAGCTCCCTGCATGCAGAAAACACCAGCCTTGATTGCTTGCAGAGGTGTACCACTCTTCCAAAGATTTCCCTCAAGGAACACCTATGCCAAAAGTGAGGATGCAAATTCAATTGTATTGAAGCAAACCAGAGTTTATTTAGCATTTATTACCCATTTTGTTGTTGGACATAGCTTCTTCTGTGTTGGTTTTCCTCTGGTAAACACAGAATTTTTTAAATTTTATTTTTTTAATAAAATATATAAAACATTGTGCATTGCTATCCATAGGAAAACTGTAGTTTAACAACAACAACAAAAACAAAAAAAACAGAATAAGGCACATTCCTGTGCAGCATCTTCAAATATATATATATATATATATATTTAAAACAAAAAGAAAACCTTTTTCAACCTCTTTGAGGTTTTTAACTTCTCACTAGTGACTGACACATCTCTATATTACCAGAATTTCACTGTTGGAGATGGGTTGGGTTGTGTTTGACAGGGGCCAGCAGGGAGAGCAGACTCAAAAAAATAGTAGGACTTTATCCCTGAGGTGTCAGTAAAAAAACTAAATGTTCCCATTGAAAAGGAAGATGAAAAGACAGCCATAAATAACTGAACACACTATGGCAAACATCCAAGCACCGAGATGATTTCACGATGGAAGAATCCCCCTCCCTCCCATCCCCCAGTTCTTAACAAGTCCTATTTGCATTTGGGTTGTAATTAGGTTAATCTCATGGCTTCTGAAGTCACAAGACAATCGGTCAGGATGCACCTCCCCCAAATCATCGTTCCAGAGTTGTCATTTTGTTCACAGTTCTTCCACAGTCCTCGCGAAAGGGAAACCAAAAAATCCTAAATGAAGACCAGATCCTGGAGAGCCTCGCTGTCCAGCCAAGAAAGGAGCACTCACACCATGGTGTGCCCAATGCCACATCCCACACGGGAGAGCTGCCATTGTCTCCTCCCTGCCTGCTGCTCGGAAGGGAAGTTGGCAAGTTGGCACTCACTTCTTTGAAACCAGAAAGCGTCCGGGAAGAGGGGTGATACCAATATGTCAGGGAGAGACTTGGGGAGTCATCACCGCTGTCCATCCACACGCTCCAGGTGGCACACCTGGTGGGAAAAAGGGAGATGCCTGTGTTGTACTGTCCCCTCCCTCTCCTGCCCGAGGTGTGGGGCAGCCCCGGGGCGCAGGGCAGGAGCACGGAGTCCCCATGGTTCAGTAGTAGCGGTTGAGGCTCCTGGTGCCGGGAATGTCCGGCTGCCCGTTCATCCAGATCTCGCGGATGATGCGCTCCCGCTCCTCCAGCCGCTGCGCCCGCTCCAGCTCCTCCGCCGAGGTGAACACGTTCATGTTCAAAGTCCTCTCGAACCTGCGGTGCCTGCGGGCCGACAGGTCCGACGTGGTGTCCGAGTCGTCGTCACTGTCGCTGCTGTCGCTGTCGCTCTCCCGCTCCCGGGGAGGTTTTTTGGAGGAGGAGCGCTTGCAGTCCGTCCGGCAGGACACCCGGAGCACCAGGGCCAGCAGGGTCAGCACAAGTCCAATGCACACTCCAGACACGAAATACAGCGCAGCCCGCTCAGGGTTTTCTGCAGGGAGAAAGGAGATGATGGAGGAAAAGAACCCTTCAAAGAACAGAGCACACACCACAACACTTTCTAGAGGGGCCTAGTTTCCAATGGCTGCTTTTACTTCCATGCCCTCCTGTCTCCTCCCCCCAAGGCAATCAGGAATTTAAACCCTGGATTTGCTGCCAAGGCATTTGCTCACATGGAGAATGTGGGTTTGCTGCAGTTGTGTTTGGGAGTTGTCTGGAAGGGAAGGGAGCAGCCCACAGAGCTAACTCTGATTCCCGCGGGGCTGCTGCACAGCCAGCTGCAGGTAAGTGCATCTTGCTGTCGCATCCTCAGCCTTCACATCAGGCATAAGGATGATTACAAAACTTTATGTGCCCTGTGCTGTGGCCCAGCTGAAATGGGAGGCTTGGCAGCATGGCAAAAATGCACATGATTTATTCATAGACTTCATTTGCTTATCTAAGGCAAGAGTGCTGGCTCCCTGCCCAGACCACCAAAATATCTACCTGTGCTCCACAGGCAGAACTGGAGTCAGTGCACCAACAGGATGAGTCCTGCACAGCCACATTTCTGAGGTGATATAACAAGACTCCAAAGGATCCACAATGCTTTTCAAAGTAGGTCATCTTGTTTATGTACCACCTCCTTTTTTTTTTTCCTTTTTTTTTTGGTTCATGGGACTACTTAGACGTGTAATTATGATAAATGTTGTTACTGCCATTCCCCTGGGCTGAATCATCCTAGTTTATTGGTGCACTAAATGGGTAAAGGGGAACTGAGCAGAAGTGTCAAGGCCAGCTCTAGTCTACAGTGTCTGCTGAGTGTCTTGTGCTCAAGGATGGAGTCAGTTCCTCAGATGAGTTTTACTCCCTTGAGCCCAGAGAAGGATCCATAACAGTTTCTGCCAGCTGAGACCCTGACATTCGACCCCAAAAGATCTCTGTAGCTAAAAGGCTTCACTTCCCTGCACAGTGCTTTTAGAAGTGCCCTTTCCAGCCAATCTCCCAAAGCAAAGTTTGTCAAAGGTGAACTGGAAACTATTTGGAGATGTTCAAAACTCAACAGGGCAAGACCCTGCTCTAATTTCAAAGCTGTTCTAAATTAGAAGTTAGCTGTGCTCTGACCAGGGGATTGGACCTGGTGACCTGCAGAGGCCTCTTCCAACCTAAAATATTCTTTGACTCCATGGTCAGACCCCAAACACTGGCTTGTGCGGCTCTAAGCAGCCTGTAGTTCAGGGCCTGGAGGTGCTCATGGAGCAGTTACAGAGATTGAATGCCTTTGTGCTCTTCACTTCTCTCCCAAATGAATCTCAGAGGTG
This sequence comes from Melozone crissalis, assembly GCF_028551555.1. Lineage (NCBI taxonomy): Eukaryota > Metazoa > Chordata > Aves > Passeriformes > Passerellidae > Melozone > Melozone crissalis. The sequence goes on from NW_026535805.1 coordinate 53,201,810, forward strand.
ACTGATGAGCCAAAGTGGAAGAAGATGTCAAGATAGTCTGAAAATTGGCTAATAAATCATTAGACTGATCCAAGAGCGATTGGTGTCGATGACATGGGGGAAAATCAGGATGAAGATAGGACAAAGAAAGATAAGGAAAGTGCAGCAGATAAGTCAAAAAAAAAAAAAAAGGGTGGTCCAGCCTCCTGCAAACTCAGCTGTAATGCAAAGAACAAGCAGGACACTGAACTGAATGTGCCAGTGGGCCCATGACAGGGGGTTAGAACTGATGGCCTTTAGGTCGTCAGATGATCTGTAAGGTATCTTGGAACCAAACATTCTACAAAATGCAGCAGTAGTTGGAAGGTCAAGTAAGACCAAAGCCACAGGCTTTAAACTAAGATATTTTGAGAAAAACAAGACAGCAAAATTCCAAAGGTAAAAAAGATACTAGAGCAGGCATGGAGAATGTGCCAATGGCCCCTGCAGCAGCCTGGCTGAGTGAAATCCTGCCTCCATTGGAGGCAATGGCTACTCTGAATGCAAGGGTCACGACCCAAATTAAAACTGCAGCCTCCTTTGTGCAGTAGGAGGAAAAAGCAGAGGCTGCTGCTGTCCATCCAGTCCTGTGTAAACAGTAAAAGCAGAGTCCCTACCTGAGAACACTTTTACCTCTATGTGCAATTTAACTGAGGACAGGAATCACCCAGCTCCTCTTGCAGGTAGCCCTAAGAAGGGCTCTGGGGCCACCTGGATCATGGGAGTGTGAGCAAATGAGCAGAACTGGGGTGTTTGTCCTGGAAGGCACTGGGTGCAGCCTGCCTTGGCTCTGCCTGGCTGAGAGGATGCCATGAGCACTTCCCTGAGCACTAGTCCTGCACACACATGGGCTTGATTTGGTTGCATTAGTTCCACTGCTCACTCCTTTAGAGCAACTCATAAAAAAACATAGACTGGAGCCTGAGACACTGACACATGTGGATTCTCTGCCCCCAATTTTGCCCTTGTCTTGCCTTTCCTTTCTCCTCCACACTCCTTTTTCCATGCTACTGTATCCAGTTCATGAGCAATTTTACCTCCATTGCTCCTTAAGCAACCATTTTTCTTCCCCTGCCTGTGCTCGTCCATACAGCCCTTCATGCAGTGCAAGAGCTGTAATTGAATTTTTGGGCTCCAGTGGCATTTATGAGCTCCTACAGCTACTCTGTCACCATCTGAGACACTGTCTGGACTTCCTCACAGAGATGTAACCCTGTGTTCAGCTGCAGTCTTGACATTTATCGTGCATACAATCCACTTGCACAGCAGCATCTCTTTTTTTTTTTTTTTTTACAGCAGAAAGAGCAACTTAAGCTCAAAACCACAGGCTCTGCTTTTTCTCACTTCAAGTAGCCAAGTCAGCAATAGCCTAGATTTGGGGGTTTTTATGGCTGATTGGTGATTTTGAGAGCCTAACACACTGCATGTTCTACTTGTAAAGACCAAAACCAGGCACCTTCTTCAGCAAATGGATGCTCAGCAGCTTCCGAAAGCTTGAAGGTGGCCCAGATTCATCACATCAACAGGGAAGCTTCTCAAAACACTCATTATACTTGGAAAAAAGTTCTTTAAATGTGTATTGGCATGAGTATCAGGAGTTAGCACAATTTTGATATATATTCTTGTGTGCTATGTGTGTTTACACTCACTAAAACATAGATTTTGACCACTGAAGCTTTTTCTTACAATGCTGTAGATGACAGCTCCCAGCTTCCAGCAGAACCCAGTTTCTGCCAATCTCTTTGGCTGAGGCTACCTTTCTCCTTTCTTGTATTTCTCTCTCTGGATTGGAAGGATTGATAAAAATGTCATTGATTCAAGCCTAAAATTAGTCCATGCAGACAAAAGATATACGCTCTACATAACCCTCTACACAAAAACCACCATTCTCTAGGCACTCAAACTGGACAAAAAAATTAAAAACACATTTTATTTTATTTTTCCAACTAAACCAGCAGCAATTTTGGAGCTTGTTTCCTGAGGGCTAACAATCTGCTGGGAGCATCAGCCAAGACTGCCATTAGTTCCCCAGGAAATGCCCCAGGCCAAGGCTGTTATTGCTATTGTAATAAATTGTTTCAATAAATAAAAAACAATCTAGGCATTAACGCTGCTGGCTTCCTGTAATGGCTCCATGCATTCCGAAACCTCAGTGGGGAGGAAAATTTCAGAGGGCCCCCAGTAAAAGGTTCAGCACTAAGCATGGCCAGACAAACAGTAGGAGCAATATCTTCCAGGGAATTTGCAGTCAGCCCTACAGGCTGCTGAAATCCCCTGATAGAACAGAGGAAGCTCTCCAGGAGCCCCTTATTAACAAGGCTCAGGCCAAACAGTCTAAAATTTGGAATTGTCTCCCCTGGGCTGTACTTTGGAAGCCCCTTGTTAATAACTTGGCAGCAAAGCTTTGCTTGTGAAAGAAAAATAAAACAGGAATTTGTGGAGGTCTCCCTCCAACTACTTCATCCTAAATGCAGTGACAAAAAATGGATAAGTCTCCTGTCCAAAAGGAGGCACTGGAAGAGCTCTGATACATTTTGAATGTTTAATATTTATATAGCCATGAGGGACATTTCTGGTCTTGATAGTCTGTGACTGCAAGGACAGTTCCAGCTGTCACTGAGACTGGTGAAGACTTTCCAAACACTCAGGAACAGGTCCAAACTACAGGTCTGAGGTTTGTAGGCAGAGATAGCCTCTAATTAAAAACCTAATTTTATAAAGAAAATCAGCTTTCTAACAAAGAGTGTCTCTGAGTCTTTTGCAATACTAAACTCTAAATAATATTAATCTGTTGGATCAGCTACTAATTTCATTTCTCATTGACATTATTCACACTTTTTCCCTGTTTCTGAAGAAATAGGTTCTGGAATCTGGGATGAGACTGACACCTAACTGGCTCTGATATCTAACCATGATAGCTACAAATCAGGACACTTTTGCTTCCTGCTGTGATTTTTACAATTCAGCTGTCCATAGGAAGATTCCCAGCTCTTATATGGGAATATCAGTCCAAAAGATGGTGGAAATGAGCACAGAGCCTTTCGCTAATACTGGCACTTCTCTGTGCACTGCAAGAGTCTGCATGTATGAATGACTGAGTCTGCACACTCTTCACCTGCAGCTGCCCACCCAAAACTGCCATTTTGTGCACAAAATGTGAACACCATTAAGCACAGAAGGGATTCCACTATTTGTGGATGCTCTCCCCAGGCTAAAAAACACCCCACTGCCAGGAGAGAGGAAAGGCAGTAGAGAGGATCATCCTTTCAAGCCTGCACTTTACCCATGAAAGAGCAAAAAACCCACAGCTTCATTTCCCTGCAGTGGATCTGAGAGTATCCACCAGACTCTGCCCCAAGAGAAAAAACACTTTTTTATACTGCCCCTTCCTATTTACAATTTTCTTTTACAAACTCCTATTCTGAGACAGCTCATGAGCACAGGAAAGCCCTGAATGCAGCACTTTCAGTCTGCAGAGAGCGCCTGAGGGACGTTTTAAGTGTCATGGAACAGAGCAGCTCTTGCACTGCTGTTTCTCTTTGGCACCAGACCTGTGGTCAGGAGCAGTGGGAAGATGTGTGACACAGAACCAGCCCTCCCTGCCTGCTCAATACCTTGACTTTCCTGAGCCACTATAATGGATCTTCTATGGACATCAGCTGTGGCTTGAGCTGCCTTCAGGGCCCCAAATTCAGGCAGGCATTAAAAAAAAAAAAAAAAAAAAATCCAACTTCTCTGCTGTTCAAAATATGCACTATGAAGAAGGATGGGTTGGCAGTGCTCTAGTTTTATGTAAATTATATTTGTGCCTGTGACACAGAAGTCATAAGCTAAAACATCTCATACTCACATATAACAAAATTAATCATGACAAATCCGTCATTTCCACAAAAAGCAGAGGCTAAATTACATGCAGCAGATAAAGATGGTTTAGGACATCTGCTGTTTCAATCCACGGGTCAGTCATCAAATATTTTTATAAAAAATAACAAACTGGACATATATGTCACTGAGACTAAAACCCATCTAACAGCCATGGTGAGGAACATGGGAACCAGCTGATCTTTAAGGGCTCTTCCAACCTAAAACATTCTATGGTTCCATGATACATTGGAAAACATAAGTCCTGAACTCAGCACGTGAAACCAAAGTTTTGAGGTCTGAGTTTACCTATTTGACATCCAGTGGATGTGAACACCACACAAGGAAACCACGCGAAGACAGGGCAGACAAATCCCACAGCAACAGGACAGTTAAAGTTGTTTGTGCTGCAGTAAAATCTGGAGGCTCCTGCCAAGGCTGACACCTTGTGACAGGGATGAATCAACACTTTGTGCCCCAAAACCAACACAGAGTCAAAGAGCTCTGCTGTGGTCAGTGGAAGCAAAGTCCACGGATCATTGTCAGCAGCCCTGAATCACAGTCCCAAATATCCTGGACCATTAATCCTACAGCTTTCTCTGCCCATTACTGTTCAGATGGGGAACACAATATTAACAGCATTTTGTTTTATAGTAGGGATGGGAAGGTAGGTATTCTCATGTTAAAACTGGTAGCTGTAGGTAAGGGGGAAAAAGTCAGACAGACAAAAGACTCCTTTAAAGCTTGTTTGTTTAACTTTTCCTTGGAGACACCCATGCAAGAAAACAAATCTATCCTACCCAGCTATCTTCTGTGAAGAACACTACTAATTCCATTTAATCTGCCTGACTCTGAGGGCTGTCATGAAAAAATGCATCCTGATGACAGCACTGGATGTATAGAAGAGCAGAAATTTGTATAACCCTTCATAGTCATTTTAGAAGAATCCTTCACTAAATAATATGCAGAAACACTCTCACTAATCTACTCAGTGGTTCCAAAGTGCAAAGCCCAAGTTAGCTGCTTCAATTCCAAATACTTGGATTAGCAGCATGGGGGCATCTCAGCAAGAGCAAGAGCATGGCAGCAAGAATGCACACTGTTTAATGAATTAGCAAGACTGAATTAGCTGGCAGATATGAAAAAGTAGCTCGCAAATACTGGAGTTCTAGTTAATATGGCCTTGAACAATTCCAGGAATGGGGCAGCCACAACCTCTCTGGGCCATCTGTGCCAGTGTCTCACCATCCTCACAGTAAAGAATTTCTTCCTAATGTCTGATTAAACCCACTCTCTTGCAGTTTAAAGGCATTCCCCCTGGTTCTGTCACTTTTCATTCACCTTTTAAAGTGAATTTTTTTAGAAGACTGCTCCCCCGTTACTTGAAAGATACACGTGGATGAAAGATAAACTGTGATCCAAGGAAATCTTACTCTAAAGTAGATTTAAATATACAATTAAGTAGACTCTCAAGTTACTTCATCTTCACACTTCTACTGAAGATAAGCCAAATTCTCTTAAGCAGTGTAAAGATTTGAGTGCTGCTTATTTTCCAAATTACAGGACAACAAACTTGGCTCCCTAATGAGCCAGGCTTTGATCTCCAGGAAAATGAAGCATTAGGAATAACACCGCATGTAAGATTACATTGTGCTTAACTGCAGATGCGAGCAGAGCCAGTGGAAAGCAGTGCACAATAAACTCGGTTATACACTGCCTGCTAGAGCTGCCCTGGTCAGGCCTTCCAAGGGAGAATTCGCTGAGAGAAGAATGAAATACACAAACAGTTCAGAGAGGCAGATTTAGCCCCAGGTGACTGTGAAAGGAGGGTCTACAAAAAGCTTTCAGGAGCCCAGGGAGGTGTGAGACACCAGACAAACAGTACCTGTGATGAAGGCATAGGCTGCCAGGATGTTGCTGAGCAGGGCCATCTCCGTGCCGACACCCACGGGCTCCATGCTGCTGCTGCTGCTGCTGCTGAGCCCCGGCGGTTCTGTCTCATCCACAGGGAGCAGGAGGGGAGTGTTGTCTACAGTGTAGAAAGTGGCTGACCTCCCCTTCTTCTTCTCTGCTTTGACACAGAAAGGGAATGAGGAATGAGGAATGTGGAACGTGACCCAGCCCTACCTCGCCTTATCCCCAGGTCAGCATCTGCGTTCAGAAATCTGGAGCTGCTCAACAGGGAGCTGCCCAAGTTTGTCCCTTTTTGGGGGGTAACAAAACCTTCTCAAGCAGCTTCAGCTGAGCACATACCTCCTCTGCATCCAGGCATCATCATCTCTCCCCCATCTCCTGCTCTTTCATGTCACCACTTAAACACACCCACCTATGTTACAGCAAATATATAATCAGGTTTCTTTTCTCTTATGTAAATCAAAGGAGCCTTTATCAACAGTGGGTTCAGCTAAGCTTGTAAGGAGGACTGGAAAACACAGGCAGAGCCCACAACGCTCTGCTGGTGTGGGGCTGTAGTGATCCATCCACAGCTGGCAAACAGACGTGCTTTCTCTCCAACCTTCGTGGGGAAGGGCAGACCTGAGTTTATGACTTCCCTCAGAAGCCTGCTCATATTGTGTTTCACCCAGACACCATTTCCCCTCTGGAGAGGTGAGTGAACATGGGTTAATGATTTGATTTTATTTGTTGAGGACTAGAGCTAAGGAGGCAGTTCATTCCAGGAGGCTCAAAGAGACCCTTTCAGACTTTATCAGCTCGCTGTTGAGGGCTCTCCACACCTTGATCTGCAGGCAGACACCCCCACTACTCACAGAACAGTAATTGTTTTCAACACAGGAAAAAGTCATTGCACAGGATCCAGCTCCATCATCCATGTGAGTTTTTAACTGTAGCTATTATAGATTTCCAGGCTCCCTTCTCTGGGTGTCTAGTTCTGGCCAAAAGCAAGCACCACTCTGTAAAATCACAGACTTGCACCTGGCTTCTGCTTATCTGCAGGTATTAAATTCAGAACACTGCCAGCTCCATCTCCAATGATGCCACCAGTGCCATGCAAGCAAAGGCATTCTGTCAGGAGTGGTGTGATGTGAGATGGTCTCTGTTCCTTGGCTGCTTGATCCATCTCCTTTCCCTGCAAACCCAGCAGCACGAGACATCATGTTCAGCTTCCTGCTGTGGGTGCCAGGAAGCAGCTCAGCCCAAGGAAGCAGTAACAGAAAGTGAGGGGAGTCAAAGAGAACAGGTAATACTGGATGGAGAGGGACTGAGGGCAGGAATGTGTGTGCAGTGATGCCAACTCCTAATCTGCCTGGAGGAGAACCAGCGGGGATGGATGTCCAGGTGTCACTGTGAGGGATCAGCCCCAAGGAATGTGGGCACAGCTGTACCTCTGCCACTGAATAGCTGCATGGCCTTGGGAAAGCCACATGTTCAAGGTTACCATGATGTTAATGACTGGACTCCAAGCAAAATGTTTAAACATGAGTGCTTGGGTGTCATATCCCAAAGAGTAAGATATTCCAAGAGCCTCTTGCTTTAGGAGAATAGAGGTTACTGCAGACCCCTTGGGCAAAATGGACACAGAAGGTCTAAGGGCACATTTGGCAGGAAATCAATAGCAACATTTCACAATATTTTTTAGTTCAGAATTTTTTTAAATTCACATTAACATGCCTTCTAATATCTCCTTTATCCTCCCTGTCTGCTAAATCTGCCTGTACAAGTATTCTAATTTTTCCCTACTGCTGTTCCAAGGAAATCCAGAGATCCATGGTAAATATTTAACTTCCAAAAACTGAACCTAAAACTTGGATATTTCAGAGCATCTCAAGTAGCACCATGGATCTAAACTAAGGCAAGAGAATCCTGCTATTAGTTGATGGATAGCAGAGAGTCATTCAGCTCTCCTCATAGAAGACACTTGAAGCTCAATGTATTTGCTCATACACAAACATCTAAGACACTCCAGGGTAAGGAGGACATCTGTGCAGAGTTGACAGGTATGAGAAGGGATGGAGGGGAAATGCCCACCCTTCTAGAAGCCAGGTGAAGACCCCAGGTGATCACAAATGACACATTTGTATGGGGGTAACTGAAACCTGCCCGAGATGTCTCTGACTGAGGTCTGGCTCTGAGCTAGTTAATGTAAGATTCCTTCACAACTGAGGAAAATGAAGGGCACCACCAGGAAATAATCTCATACATATTTCCTATGTCAGAGGGACACCACTCTGTTGGGTGTGGAGCAGCCCTTGTAAACCATGTGCCACAACAATGTCTTCAGGAGGCAGAGTAAGGGATAACTCCTCTCCAGATGTGAGGTGTAAGAAGAATCCCCCTTTTCTTTTTTTCACTTCTAACTTTTCAAATGAACAGATGCAATCAAACATGTTTTTAAATTAATAGTGGCCTGCATACACTAAAGTCCAGCAAAGAGCATCACAAAACCACAGAATTGGTTTTATCATTGTCAGGACTGTACAAGCACAGACACAGAAGGCAGGAAATGACTGGACTTATGCAGGAAGGAAAAAACAAACACACAATTTCTCAAGGGCCATGTGTTACTACGCTATGGGGTTCCCTGGTCTGCCATTCCTTTAAGGATCATACTAAAAGATATTCCCTTTCCTCCCTGCAGGCTTTGGAGACTTTTCAATGTCTAATCAGCTCACTACTACTGGTTTTCTCCTAATCACCCTGTCTTAGCTGTTGCCAGTCACTTGAATGGTTTCTCTGTGAGTTTACACCAAAGCTGAACAAAATTCTTTCAGGCAGCAGTAAATTTGCCCAACACCACAGTATAAGCACAGGAGAGGTTATTCATGATACTAGGCTCTAGGCTAATGTTAGCAAATAGTTTTAACAAAAGAAATAAAACAGGAAGGGAGATTACAGAAATTTCCAAGTATTTCGTTATTTTTGAAACAAAAACAACAAACTTCTTCTGGGTTTTAATTTCAAAATGACATTTTTGTTTGAAAAGTGGCGCATATTTTGAAAGTGAATGAATGAACTATGTGAAAACTAAACAAAAGGTGTCATTCGTACAAGTTAAAATGTTTAGATGAGTGGAAATGAGTTCAGGATATTTTTCCTTGCTTAAAAGAATCTCCAGGATCACAATATTTATTTGCAGCTAACTTAAAACTCTTTTCCTTGACAGTTTTTCAGTAAGGCTTCCAAACTGACAAACCTGTTATGGCTAGTTCTTGTTTATTTGTGAATTGGCTATCCAAGCTGTGGATTAACTTTGCCAGAAGTGTAGACAGAGAGAAGTTCTGCCCATACCCACCCTCAAGCTGAATGTCTGGGAGCACAGACTGGGATTTTCAGTAGTGTCATAAACCATCTCCTGCATGTTGGGAAACAGCACAAAACCACAGAGGAATCCAACACGTGCTCACCTGTGCTTTTCCTTTATTCATACACCACCCCTTCCTCCTACTCACCTATCCCTAGAGATGGCTAAGATCTGACTTCATTCATATCTTTTCACTTTGCATTTTATGCAAACAGCATTGTATTTCAAAGCTCAGTTGAAAACTTCTCTGTCCCATGAGGCAGATCTACTGTCTCTGCCCTGTTCTTTTTTTTCCTTTGCCACTAGACAGGTCTGGAAAGTATTTCTGTGATGAGTTTGGACAGGCATCGCCATGACTGCTACCCCAAGAAACCCGGTGTTCCTTGAGCAGTTTCACAGTTTCACTTTAGCCCATTGCTGGTCACATCTTGAAGCTGTCACAGCCCTTTCTGACTGTGACGTGGATGGGATTTAGGAGCAATACAGAAATCCAGAAAAGAGGAGATGGAAGGGAACAGTTACCACAACACCATTAGGTTTGGGCCAACACCACAATGGTCACAGCTACCTGGGAGAGCTGGCTCTATATTGGAAGGAGAGACATCCGAAAGGAACACGCCGTCCCCTATAACATCGGGGTCAAACACTCTCGGCTGCAGTGGAAAATGTGGCTTCTGATGCCCTTGTTGATTGGTTGGTCCTGCCTGAGTTTCATGCAGAAGCTTCTTGGGAACTGAAAGAGAGTAGCAAGAAGAGCACAGTTGTTAGAGTGAGTTATTTCAGCTGGTCAGAATGAGAATTGTCACGTCATGCTACGGGCTCAGCTGATAGCTGATAATTATACCACGTGCATCCCAAACAGACACTCATTTTCCACTATGATGAATGCTCTCCAAATGCCAGCACAGAGACATTCAATGAGAGAGTGCTGGAAACCATAAAGTGATTAAGATACTGTTAATTTACAATTAAGCCTTGATACTAGGCTAAGGATCAGATTCAGATGTTCTATTTAGACACTCATCTCAGAAACTGAAACAGAAGTTATTAAGCCAGGCTTTGGCCTCAGTTCTAGGCTTCAGAGCACTCCAGTTAGAGCTCTCTGCTCCTACCATGACAGCAGGCCAGACAGGATGCCCTATAGCAATGGGAGCTATAGCTATGCCTGAAATCCTGCCTCTCTCAGCCATCAAGCTGCTGGTTCAAGACTGAACTTCAGAACGTTTTGTCCACTCCAGATTCACAAAACCGAACTCTAGAGGATGCTGTTCACATGAAATCATAAAGCTTAAATAATCCAACACACCACAAAAAATAAGTTCCTGCTATAGGAAACCCTCCCCACCCTGTGAGATCCAAAATACACTATTTCCCATTGAGCTGTAGGCTGTAAGATGGGAAAGGCTCATTCTCCTTTCCCACCATCCCAAGGAACATGAAGACTCAGCTAACCCATACTGCTCTCTGTTTTGGCAGCCACAGCATGAGCAATATGCATGTGGAATGATGGGTTCATACTTGACAGGTATTTTGGACATCTCTGGTCTCCTCTTTGGACCAAAGCATGCCCTAATAACAGGAGTGTTTTCTCCTCCTTAAAAGGCCAGTTCTTCAGCTGTACAACCAGGTAAAGAAATCAAAGCTGGTGTAGCTACCTCAGTGTACACCCACTGAAGGTGAATCCACACAGAGAATTCACAAATTTCCCCTGTAGGGACAAAGAATGGAGTCATCTATGGAGCTGAACCAGTTCTCTTCCTCAGCCACAGCCAACACCTGAGGCTATTTCAGAGCAAAGTGCTTCTCCATACAAAGAGAAGAAATATGTATACAGGTCATTCTCTTCAGAAAGTAGAGGAATTGAGTGATGAAAGACAAAAATAAATTAAAATTTCCACAGGAGAAAGATTTATTTTTCCTGTCAGTGACTATACATTAATGCCTAGCAGACAACCAAGACTTCAGGGTGCTTAAGACACAGACGAGGACTAGGCACAAGCTCAGTAGACCCACATGAGCTTCAAGAGAAGATCTCTGGGATGCCCATGTCCCTTTTCTCCAAGTCTAACACCACCTTCCTCTCTCATTCCAAGCAGGCTGCCCCCTCCCAGTGCCTCAGTTTCCCCGGGGCTCCACTTAGGATCATGCTATCTCTCATCTCCACCCTCACAGGGGCGTGAAGAAGCGCAATTAAAAATGCAAAGCACTTTGAGATGCTTGGCAGAAGTTTGAAGGAGAACTTGGAAAGAGGGCAGCTCTGGATCAGAAAGGAAATTCCTGCCTGCCCCCTGCAGCTAATCAGCTGCCAGACTGGAACAGGAGATTTAATCGCATCCATTAAATTTGCCTGCATCACCCACCACATTACTGGTGGGTGAAGTGATCCAACCACTTTGTTTACATTATGTTTGACTTACTGTCTTTGCTGAGGCAAGGAAAATTGTAACTAGATTTACAGACTGACCTCCTGTATCAGGCTGCCAGGACATCAGCACTGAAGGTCTTGCACTATTAGAAGAGTCATGCTAGGTCAGGAAACAGACAGAAAACCCCTCAGCTTCTGAATATCAAAGAGCTGGCACAGAGGTTTCTAGTGAAATCTGAATTGGCAACAGTTGGAAGGCAGCAAAAAAACACATCCCCTGGTAGGAACCAGACAGGAATGAGGGGGATACCTGTGCCAGGGAAATATCAGAGTCTGGAGAGGGGGTGGGTAGAACAGAGATTATCCTGCAAACCACAGCCAGGGAGAACTGCAGTTCTGGGTGCTGAATTTGAGGCACCCAAAAGGACACAGAGCGCATAGTGCTCAGCACCCTCCAAAAATAAAGAGTCTTATTGCTGTATCTCAGACTCAGGACCTGATAAGTATTTAAAAGACACAGGACATTTTCCTTTATAAACTTTTCACCCAAACTGCATCCCAGTAACCTGTTGATAGGCATCCAGTGAAGAAAATGAAGCAAAAAGCTTTTATGTTTCAGACTTACTCTTCTTCATAAATATCTCCTTTATCTCTCAGCATTCATGACCATCTCCAGGGCACAAGACAGGCTGGATGAACCTGCATCTTTCGTAGAAAAATTGACACTACCCAACACTTAAACATTTGATTGAAGCAGGGGAAAGAAACACCATGATCTCTTTGTGTTCCTAAGCATGCCCAGAGAACTGACATATGGCTTTTCCATCTTGGCATCTGTGCCACCACCACCTGAATGCTACCTACAGGACCAGAGGAGGAGTCAGGTAAAGCAAACCATTGCTAAATCAGTCAGCGACAGTATCCCAAGGAAGAGTAGAGATAGAGAAATATTCAAGGAGAAGCATTGATAGAGAGTATTATTGTCACAACACCTTATGGAGTAGGGCTGTGCTGTTACCTCTTTGGGATGGTTGAGGACATAAGAACACTATCAGGTAGTCATTTGGTGCCTTAAAACAGAGGTGGCTGTGAGATTCCCAAAAGCAGGCACGTGCTTAACACCTGTGACTAGCACACACTTTGGCACTTCCAAAAATTCCAAGAGGTGCTTTTCTTCACATCAGCAACTAGATACCTTTAAAACTCTGGAAGCAACTTAGAGCAGCACAGGATGTCTACAGCACACAAACTTGGACTTTTCCACTTCAAGGGATCATTTTTCTCTGTGGACTCCATAAACATCTTGAGTACACTTTGCCAGGAAAGGCCCATCTTTGCAAAGAGTACACAGAGAGATGGCACGCAGCAAGTCTGCTCTTTTTCTAGTTTATATAATGCTCAGCCGATACACAGCTTTCTTTTGATTTAGAAAGACTGGGAAATGGAAAGCATTTCTCAAGTGTAAAATACCTCACAATTTCCAGTTAGCTCCTGTGTGGCAGCCAACTCCACAAGAAAGATTAAACATCTGGTTCCTTTGAAATGCCCTCCTTAAATTCTCCGGAAAGGAGTGCATCTGACACAAAGCATGGCATGAGTTGAAGCAAAGTATCAAGGAAAGTTATTTATTATTAAAACCACCAGAAAAGAAGTACCAAGGATTTCAGTCTTATCTCAGTATTAAGCACAGAAATCCTGGCAGAGAAGGGTTGGCACTTGTCCTGCTCCATGCAATCTAGCAGAGAAGTTAAAGCAACTCAGTCAGCAGAATGAGTGATGGATCAAGAGGGGAAGAAACAGTTTCAATAAAAGTGTTCACACACCTCATAGTCAGGAACCCTGCACTTAAAAATGCACATGAGAAATGAGCTTGGATCATCTGCAAGAGAGGAGATGAGTTGCTCTGGGGAACTCTAGGGACATTCAGTCTCTCAAGGTATAGCAGTCAGCATTGAAATGTGGGTATTTATCCAAATGATAAAATTCTACAGCAGCTTGGGCTGTGCATCTGAGAAGCACAGGCAGAGCTGTAACTTTTTAGATGGCAAGCCCTTCTCAGCCACTCACCCTGGAGTTGAACTCAAACATCACCACATGGATTCCATGCCAGCCAGGATTTGATCTGGAGACAAAGTGTCACCATCTCTGTGACACACCATGAATGTACCTGCAGAAGTCGGTTCTAGGTTATAAATCTGAAATTCTTTTGGATCAGCAGGTTCATTCCTCTTCCATTACAGGCTTTCAAGTCTTTACATAATCCCTCTGTGTCTGGTTTAAAAGCAATGCCAGCTCCCACTGCTCATCTGTCTGAATCAACATCATGCTAGCAATAATTTATACCAGTTCCCAACCCGAGAGCTGCATTACCCATTTGCAATGAATTAATGGCACCCATCTCACAATAAAACCTCTCCTCTGCTGCCTGGCAGCCTCCCCACACTGCAGAAACAGGGGTGAAGGAAAATCAAAGCCAGAGTGTGCTCTCATGGGCAGAGCAGATCCATCAGAGTCGGCAGGAGCAGCCAGCAGGACAGTGTGAAAAGGCACATGCTGGTGCTGCTGACAGTATCCTTATTTGTACTCAGCGGAGACGCCTTCTGCTGGAATTTTCACACAAGCAGTTTCTTGTGTGGCCAGAAAAGCCAGGGCTAATGAAAATAAAAAGTTACTGTGTCTACAAGCTGCAACATTCTGAATTGCAGTGCTAAGAGATGGAAAAGGCCAGTCAATACCTTCCCACTGTTCATTAAGGGCGGAGAATCTCAGACTGGTTTGGGTTGGGAGGGACCTTAAAGACCATCTTGTTCCAAGTCCCCTCTCTTGGGCAGGGACACCTTCACCAAGACCAGGTTGTTCCAAGCCTCGTCCAACCTGGCCTTGGACACTTCCAGGGATGGGGCAGCCACAGCAACTCTGGGCAACCTGTGCCAGTGCCTCACTACCCTCACAGTCAAGAATTTCTTCCTAATACCCAGTCTAAACCTATTCTTTTTCAGTTTAAAGCCATTCCTCCTTGGCCTGTCATTACACATCCATGTTCCTCCTCAGGTTTCTTGCAGGCCCTCTTCAGGTATGAAAAGACCATAATTTGCTGTGTTTCCTATGTTGATCTCTCTAGTTTTAAACACTCCACTCCTGGGGGTTCAACCAGTTGCCACAATATATTATTTTCAGAGGAATACTGCTCTTTCTGTGTAATTATTTTCCAGTGTTGCTGAGTGTTTCAATTTAAACACATACATTATTCCCCTAATCCAAACAGTTGATGCTATAGCCCCATATTTTATGGATGGGGAATTGGCTCAGGGACAGAGTTTTGAAAGTGTTTAAATATCAAAATTATTTGTCCAATCTCACAGAAGGAGTCTGTGCCAAAGAAAGGAAACAAGCTCAGCCTTGCACTCAAACCATTCCCCCTTTTGCTAATTTGATCTTTTGGTGTTTTCTGATGCTTGCTCTGTCCTAAACAGGCTTAAAGACTTCCACTCCCAGGAAGCAATTATCCCCTGACCTCCATCTTCACTGGTTATACACATCAGTCAGTTGGAGGGGATCAATGAAAGCTCAGTGTTTAAAACACACAGACAAGGGGCTTGTCATTTTCCAGTCCTCTGCTCTATATTCTCCTCTGCATTTGCTCCCAAAGCTCAGCATCATTAAAGCAAATCTGCAGGATCTTCAGCAAACTCTCCTGATCATGCTTGAAGCAGAGTGCAATTTGAACAAAAACATTACTCCCTCACCAAAGAAAATTACAACCAAACCTTTTATCTGGGCACGTTGGGGCCAGGAACTGTTGGTGTTGAACATATTTTTAAAATAATAATAATAAAATACTCCTGTGAGTAAACACCCAATATAAACTACTGCATGTTTTTAGAGGTAGCATCTCAGAAGTATTCTTTTTTGATACTTAAGAATTCACAGAATTCAGCCTGAAATAGGATCATTCATCATTCCAAGTTGTTATAAGAAAGCAATTCTTTAGTACACATGTACATGGCTCTCTCAAACTGCAGAACTAACAGTGGGTTTTGTGCAGTAAAACCTAAATTCACTAAGCAGTCAGTCAACAATACGTATTAAAATAATAGATTTTGGCTGTGCCAGATCATAAAGTATCACAGAACAGTCAGAGAGCAAGAAGGAAAAAATCCCATACAAGAGAAGAGTCTGTGCCTGGTGACAACAGTAACACCACTGTGTAGCTGGAAACACGGGGGTGGGAAAATGATAATTTGATTAACAAAAATAAATTGAGGCACAGCCTACCCCCTTGGCTTCATCCCAAGGGTCTCAGACATGGCCAAGGAACAAGTTGAAACCTTTTCCAGCTATCCATGCTCCATCTAGCTCAGGGCCTCACATGGAAAGAGGTTTTGCCTCTTCTCCTGATCACATGTGTTGTGTCAGACATTCAAAGCCTACCTTCAAGTCCTGCCCTGCCACCAGACATCCTGGATTTTTGATCAGATAAGAGTACAATCACCTGATAGGAGATCATCAGATCCCGCAGCTCTCAAATGTCTCCATGAGCCTTGGAAAAGGCTGAGCACCCTTGACATCACCTCTGTACCTAGGCTGCGAAGGCATGTCATACCATTATATTTTATTCAGAGTGAAACTACAATACCATTTAAACAGGAAGTGTAAATTTTCCCAGGAGGCAACATGAGACATGAAGGGACTTTCTGCAACAGACCATAAATCTGAAAGTTGGGATTTGATCAACAAACTGCCAAAAAAAACATTCACTATCATTAAAAAAACCCCAAACACCAGATCAGAGATTTAAACAAATGCAAGTTGTCCAAACCTCAGCTTCCATCTCCTTCAGTTATTTTGAAAAAAACATTTTTTCACCCAGCATGGATATGGGCTGCAATCCTGAAACTGAATGCAAAGCCCAAGAGCAAGAGGGAGTTCCTCAGCCTGCTGCAGCCATGTTTTTCATGCATGGTGTTCCAAACCACCAATAACAAGGAAGTGACTCATGCCAATTACAGTAAGGCCACTTCCAAGCACCATGCAGAAAGCAAGGAGACTGTCTGGGAAACGAGCTCTGTCACAACCAAAGCCACCTACACCTCCCTGAGCCCACAGCCTGCACCAGGGCCCTCCCTCCAGACTCTGCCCAAAGCAGGAATCTCTCTGTTCTGCCGGTGACTTGGGAGTGGTGGGAAGTGGTATGTCTAACACATCTAAGCTGGGATGTCTAACACAACCCAAAAAAACTTTCAGATCACTCTGCCAAGACTCCTTTTGAGACAGCCCAGATGCTTTTGCCTTTTACTGTATCTCCTGGCATCAGCCTGCTAGAGAAGTGTTGTGCAATAAGAATATAAATATAATACAGACAACCCTTTCTCTTATTTGCCCTCCACAGAAAAGGACATGCTTATCCTTTCCTCATGCAGCTGCAATCAGAGAAGCAATTTCCAAAGTGGGAGCAATTGCAGTCCAGGAACAAAGCCTGTGGAACACAAATTAGCTCAGTCTCACCACTGCTCCCAGTGAAATCTCTCACAGGTGAAAGGCCCAGTGATGTGAGAGGCTTTGGGAGAGGAAGGAGATTTAGGAAACGGTGCACATCCAACTGAGACTCCACGGGGAAGAGACAAAAAGGAGCACCATGCCCTCCCAGGCTCTCCTCCTCCTGCACAGGGCAACAGATCACCCTTTTCTCTGACTCCTCTGACTTCTGCCTCCCAGAAATGCAATAACCTTATTAGAAATCCAATTCACCTAATCTGGGAACTCAACCCATGCCCTGTAGGTACCTAAGGCAGAAGTCCTCCTTAAATAAGCTATGTTCCTAAGCTCCTTGTATCATCAACAGTGAAAGGTGGGTGCCTTTGAAAGCCTCCAGGGAAGATTCTGTCTACTTAAATTTAGGAGCCTAATTAGGGATAGTTAATGAATCATAATGTTACCTTTGGATTTATTCTCCTGAGTGTATCTGAGTTGAAATCTTATGAACTGCCTCACATCTTTTACTCAGATATTTTTCTGCTATCTTGAACTTTCCAAATCTGAACTTGAAGCTATAAAACACCTTAATTTCTATCCAGTGATGCATGTGCTCGATCTGTCCACAGGCAGTTTTCCTAGTGCTTTCACAGCCATGAAAGTCAGTTGTTCTTCTTTCATCATCTGAAATGTAATAACAGAATATGAAGCATCTATTGCCAGCAACTCATAAATCTCCTGCTTGATGTGGCTTTTGGTCTCCAAAGGGCACAGGGGAAAGCATCGCATGCGCCAGTCTGCTCCCTACACGTTCTATTTGGAAAGAAAAATGGATCAAAAGGAAGAAAGCCTTGTAAGAGATACCTGCAGATACAGAGAGTTACTTTCATCTGGTAAATTTCTGCCTGCTCCCAAAGTCAGGAGAGTTCTGCATTTTCACAAGATAACGCATCTTCAGGAGGACGAGACTCAAGCTGATTCTTGTCCAAATTCCAGCATGCTCAGCTACATCCCACCATGGCACCTTTGCTGGTAGTATGGCTGCATCTCCTCTCCACCAGGCCCAGAAGAATCAGATTAACAAGGAAGTCAGGCTCATTCTGCCAGTCTTCCCTATTTCCCCTCTTTGGGCTGCATTTGTCACATACTTTCATTGGTACTTTGCAAACCAGCCCTGGCTTTCTTAGGCATTTATGGAGTATTGTTTGTTGGTTTCTTCAGAGAGACTTAGTACAAACTGGAATTTTATGCAGTGCTCTGAATATATCCACTCCACTTTGGATCAGAGTCACACTAGTTTTTGGACTTGGACACACTCCTACTTCTTTTCATCATCTTCACTCATTTTAGTCAAACATTTAACATTGCAAGACTTTAACTGAGTTGGTCAGAGCCTGGTGCTAAAAATGCCAAGGTTGTGCCATTCACTTAAGAGCTGGACTTGGTGATCCTTGTGGGTCCCTTCCAACCCAGAGTACTGGGATTCCTCTTATAATACAGAACTGTTTTGACATTTAGGCTATAGGGCTTGGCAGAAATTCTTTTGTGCTGCTTATCTATTTTTCAGGAAATATGTGGCACAATATGTGGCTCCCAGGAGAGCACTGACAGAGCAGTGAGTATTGTGTGTTCAAGTGTGGCTGATCCAGAGTCAGGGCATTGCTCATGCAAGGAATTGCTCACCAGCAAGGGAGAGTCTGTACTCAGGATGCCAGCCCATACCCAAGTGGTTCCAGCCCTGCAAGTTATCTGGAATCAGCTGAGTCACAGCAACCAGTTCTGTAAAACCTGGGCCAAAAGGCACTCCCTTAAATCTCAGTGAAAGGTGTACACAAACATTGTCAGGGAAAGTGGCCCTTGGAGATCTTCATGACTGTGTACCCAAAAGCAGTGTTTGGGTGAGCATTATGTATCACTGTGAGTCACTTAAATGAGAGCCAGGGCAAGGATATCCAAGATAAAGTAGGGAGAAAGGGATGGAGTAATGGGCCAGAGGTCCTGAAATCCTCTAGAGCTGATGGGAAGCTATGCCAGCCTCCATCAAGCACAGGAGAGGAGCAGCCAGGAAGCAGAACCCAGGCAGGAAAGGAAGGTACTAGGGAAAATAACATCAGCTGCATTGCACTGCCCAAATATTTTAATAAAGAAGCCTCATGCCTCAGTATCTGAGTCAACAACTAGCCTGGTATGATCCAATCATTATATTCCAAGAGTTAGGAATATAATTTCTCCTCCAAGACTACTGACCAAGATAGATATTTAGGGGATTTTCTGTGCCTGGCTCTGAAGCAATGCCACCCACCCAATGTCCACTGACCACTGATGACCTCTGAGACACCAGAAGAGCAATCCAGAAAAGAAACCTAATTCAAAGAGAAACCACAACCAGCACATCTCTGGAAGTTCCCCCATGTTTTGTCTCAGTGTCTGCTGGCAGGTACAGCCTGGAGATTCTTCCATCTGCTCTCCTTGCATAATTAAAGTGTTGGTAATTACAGCAGCAAAACTATGCTGTGTACAAAAATATTTTCTTTCTATCCAAGTGCTACTTATCCAAAAGTGTGTGCTAGTTCTTTATCAGTTCATCAGCTTTTCCTCTCTGCGATCAAACAGCAGAGAACCAGGCAAAGGGCTAGAAGTTTTTCCCAAAAAGATAGCAGTGTCTTGATAGCAGGAGCTGAGGAATGTCATCAGAAAGCAGCTGGTAACCTCTGCCATTAAAGGCAGTGACTTCTTCTGGTCACATGTTTGACTTAGTGTGGCAATTCCCAGGGTCCCATGAAATGCCTAAACTGGAAAGCCTGCACAGGGAAAGGTTATCAGTTGCATTGGAATAAAGATTAGGAGTGAATAAAACTGTGTAAGGCAGCTAAAGGACTAAATGCCTTTCAATTATACACAGATGAATGCAGATCAGTATTTACTGAATGAAAACACAGCTTGGTTTGAGACCCAAAACTCAGTGTGGGGACCACTGGCTCCTCAGTGGTTCAGCACTTGGCTTATAGAAACCAGGCTACACTAACAAACTTGAAATCCAAGGATCTGTGAACAAAGTGGCAAAACTGTTTTCAATATAAATCCTTCCATTCATATGGTTATAACCTGTGAGACATCCTCCTTTGGGGCTGAGATTTCCTGAGCACAGTGGAAAGTTTGAGGAAAAACCCTATTGATGTTTTTTAATTATGAGTATCAAGCCTCCCCTGTTTTTTCAAAGTACATTTACAGGCAGAACCTCTCTAACACACAGCATCAGCTTTAAATAATCTAGCTTGGAGACTGTGAAAAGTTCTTTGCGTGGTTTATGTATTTTATTTTATTTATTTTTCTGGTAGAAAAACACGTAGCATGCATCATCTTGCTTCCATGCATAGCCCAAGGGAGCAGTAAGGACTGCAAGCCCAAATCTTACTACTGTGAGTAACTGCCAGTTTTGTGAAACAGCAAATTACAGTCACTTTCCTGACCCCACATAAAAGCAAATACACACCATGGAAAACAATGCCAGGGTTTTGTTACAGCCCAGCGAGGATGTTCCTGAGCACCTACCCTACGCTCTTATGCAACTTGCCCTGCAGCTGCAGTCTGGGAGCACTGGGAAGAAACTGTGGGAATACTCAGTACTGGGTTCTGGTGGCAGCTTTCCAGTACTTAATAGTGGGTTGTTTTTTTTAAGAGAACACAAGGTTTTTTAAAGTTAAGTGTTTGTTTCTATTAGGCTTCATGAAATGTTCAGCAGGGACATTTCTTGCACACCAGTCTGTTCTTTCCCACTCTCCACACATGTTATTAAGATGCATTTATATGAATATCTCAAATGATACCTGGATTCACACCACCTAATTGAAGGTATTTTACTGGGATGGGAGGGGGTTAATTTGTACTCTCCATCAGTTATACAGACTGGCTAACTAATCCCTCCATTTGCGTGCACCTAAAGCTTGGCAAGACAGCTGCAAGCTTGCACATTATGTATGGATATACATTCAGGTGTGGGCAAAAAGCTTCTCTCATTTATTCCAAAGTTAACAGAGGTGAACAACCCTGAATCAAATCCTGCCCATCTATCAGTACAGAAATTATTCCAGGACTGCCTGGGGCTGCCTTGAGACCTCTCTAGCAGGCTGGCAGGTCTCTGAAGACCCTGGCTACTTGCAATACTTGATTTACCAGGTTGCCACTGCAACCAAGCCCCACGGATCATTCTGAGAAGGCCAGCAATGCTCCTCTGCTGGTGGCCTTTGCTAAGCACTGCCCAGTTTCTGCCTGTTTGGGTAGCAAGGCCCATCCACTGGCATTGCTCCCCTTCCAAAATTACTGAATTCAATCAGTTAAAACATGTAAATGGAGACACATCTTATCCTGCCATGTGTTTGAAAGTGTTTCTTATCACATATTCCAAAGGAAATGCAGGTTGCTAACTCAGCCAAGGAACTCCATACTCTAGTACCTCTATTTTTAGGCTTCCTTTTTGGGACTCTTAGAAAAAACATGACTTTAACACATACCTTTGCTGCTAGCAACTTGAACCCAGGGCAGAGCCTTTATCTGGCATGCACTCAGTTAGAGGTGCCACTTCTTTCAAGTGGAATATAATGCTCTGTACTGCAGTATTTGTTCCCTCCACTGGATATCTTGAGCCCACCAACCCTGATATCTTATCATCAGATAAAAGGATTAATCCAGCACAAAGAGGCTGTGAGCACCTTTTGAACAAGTAAACCTTTAACAAACAAATTTCCTGTGTGGGGGGATAGACAGGGATGGTTTATGAGACCCTGTAAACAGCAGAGAAACTCATAAATGCAGTCCTTCAAAGTACCTCTGTCCCATGCTGGGATGACCCCTCCTCATACCACAGGAGCCACTGTCCATCTCTGTAAGGACACATGCTGCAGGATTGGCTCAGCTCACAAATTGGAGCTGCCAAAGGAAAATTAATCCCTATCAATGCAGCTGCACAGGATAAAATCTACCTCACAACCTGCTTGGGTTATAGTGACAAGATGTTATTAATTGCAATTCCAATAACCATCCACATTACCTAAAATCTGAAGTAATCCACCTTAATTACCTTAACTCTAATAACTGCATGGGATCATAGCAGCTAGAGGAGAAAAATAGTTGTTAACTTGTTGACTGCCAGATGCAGACTGCTGATATGAGATGTATCAAATATTATAGTATTAAAACTGACCTCAGCTTGGCAGGAGAAGGCTGTGATTCATGCCCATAACTGCTGGGCACAGGGGAAATACAACAAATAATTGAACGAGGATCAAAGCATTGGCTGTTTCAGTGGAATAAGACAGGAGATTAATCTCATTTACACTGGGGTAAACCTCCTTCCTAACTTTCTCCTAGTTCAGCAAGAACTGCAGCAAGTCCACTCTACAAGTCTGTTGTATCACTGCCTTCTTTAGACCTCTACCATTCCATTAAAATCAATGTTACAGTAGAGGGTGAGAACTGGATCACTGTTCTGGCTGGTCTGAGCTTTCCACCTTTGAGTTGATTCAGACTTTTCTCTGTGATAAAATAAAGAACCTATCTTAAAAATCTGTATTTTTACAAAAATCTTGCATCAAAGCTATTTTTTTTTCACCCTTGAGCAAATAACTCACTTCCAATTACATTCCAGGTAATGGAAAGTCTAAGACAAATAAAGTTGAAAGTGGGGCTTATTGTGAAAGTGGCACACTAATTATAAAACACTGTATGGAGAGGAAATGGCATCTTTGTGCTTGTACAGCAGCTGGTGAAAGGAACTGCCTGCCCATTTCCCAACAGCAACCCAAACTCTGGAAGCACCCAAGTACCAGTCTGCAGACAAGTTTCACAGAGCTGGAAATCGAAATCCATCTTCAGGCTGGTCTCCCTACAGCAGGATGATAAAAGGAGTGAAATGGCTGGGACATTATTCAAACTCAGGCATCTAATGGGACATATGAGCAGTAACTCTGATCTCTCACTTGTTTCCCAGGCTCTTCCAAGGGGAATCACAGCAGTTTGCACTTCAGGGTCTTGCACCAAGCCTCATGCAGCTCGTACCACCCTGTAAATCTGCAGTGATGGGACTGAAAGGAAAGAGGTGAGATGAATGGTCAGATGACTCTTCAAATAATTATAAAATGCTTTGGCTTGCAAGAGACCTTTAAAGGTCACCTAATACAAATCCCTGGAATGAGCATGGACATATACTTGACCTTGAAGACCCAGCCTCCCTGTTTCCCTGCAGGCCAAGCAGGCAGTGAAGTGGCTGGTGCTGCTTGTTATGCATGAAGACAATGTCCACTCTCACATTTTGTATTTCCCCAGACCGTCTTCAGAGGCAGAAAATATTCTACCTCAGTGGTGTCTTGATGTCATCTGAGGATGTGTTTTGTTAGCTTCTCCTGAAAAGTCAGAGAGTAAATACCCCATACCTGCAATTATCTACAGTTAACACACACCTGGCTGAGGAGAAGGGGGATGCTGTGATCTGAAAAGAAGCCCACACATAGCAGTGATGACCCTACTCACATCAGCAGACCCTGGCCTTCAAGCAAAGGGTGCCTGAAATCATCCTACAATCACAGAAGCATCAAGATTGGAAAGGACTTTCAAGATTAATTAGTCCAACCATCAACCCAGCCCCACCATAATCACCCCTAAAACATATCCACATCCAGATACCTCTTGAACACTTCCAGAGAGTGATTCCACCACCCCCCTGGGCAACTTATTCCAATGTCCAACTGTCTTTCAGTGATTTTTTTTTTCTATTATCTAATCCAAACCTCCCCTGGTGCAACTGAAAGTCATTTCTTCTTGTCCTTTCACTTGAGACAAGGTAGAAAAGATTGGCCCTCACCTGGCTACAACCTCCTTTCATGGAATTGTAGGGAGCAGTGAGGTCCTCTCTGAGCTTTCACACTAAGCATCCCCAGCTCCCTCAGCCACTCCTCGTTAGAAGTTTTCTAGACCCTTCACCAGCTTCATTGCCATAAACAATGAGGAAACCCGGGAAGGAAAATGTGTGTGGTCCTTCCAGCGTTCTGTTTAGACCTGTGAAGATTTTGTGATAGATAAAATAAGGATCACCTGATCCTTGAAACTGTTTACAATGACACAAAGAGCATTAACCTCCACTCTTATATGTTCTGGAAGAGGTAAACTGTGGTTGCTGTGATGCAAGAAAATTAAACACACCATTCACCTGGTGCAGTGTGACCTTTGTGTCATTAAACTGTCTTCACACTCAAAACAAGGTGACTCAATCCAAAATGCCTGCTGGGAAGAGCATGTGGTCCCTGCTGACTTCTAAGCCACGTCCAGACTATGCAACATAAAATGCCATTTCTGTAATTTAGCAGAGGTCCACAGAGTTCCAGTGTCATGGATGATAGAATTATGGAATCATAAATGGCTTGGGCTGAAACAAACCCTAAAGGTACCAAGTTCCAAGCCCCTGACATGGCAGGGATGCCACCCATTAGATCAGGTTGCCAGGGCACCACCAGCCTCACCAAGGTGTCAAGAGCTGGGCTTTGGCACAATTTTGTTCATCAGTACAGAAGTGCTCAGTGAAGTCCAGAGGTCAAACACAAAGACTAAGCAGCTGCCCAAGCCTGGGAGGTCACTGCTGCTCCTCAGGGCTCAGAGCATATGGGACATCACATCACAGGTCTGTGGCAGCACAACAGACAGAGGACCCAGTGATGACCTGGAGATGTCAGGCCAAGCAGAGAGCTGAATTTGCTGCCTGTCCACAGCAAAGAAAGCTGGAAGAACCCTGTGGGACTGTACCCAGACACAGGGCCATGACACTTATTCAGCTCAGGGACGTTATCAGCTGTGTGTTATCTGAATGGACAGCCCTTTAGAAACACTGAATGCTGAACTGCTCCACAGGCAAAGAACATGGCTGAAAAAAATTTGCCTGGACTCATCTGAACTGTCCCTGCACATGTTCCAGCCACATCTGTGGCAAAAATACTGTTTGTGTACAGACGTACCTGCTCCAACAGCCCATCTGTGCTGCACCATCTGCCCTCATGGAGCAGGACACGTCCCTTCCACTTGTCAGAGCTCCATGGAGAGCAGCTCTCAGCCTCCTCCAAGGATGAAGGGATTGAACTCAGCCAACCCAAGCTGAACACTCTTATCAAACCACTTTTATCAAAATAATTTGTTAGCACAACATAGAGCTGCCACTGCCCAGAAACAGGAAGGAAATGCATTACCACATCTTTCCCTAATGTCCTCTTGTCCTGTTAAACACAAAGAACACGCAGGTTCTGTGAGAGAGTTCAGCAGGCTTGTGTGATTGCAAAAGGATTTCATACTGGACATCTCATCCATCAAGGACACCAGCAGGGTTTGAGGGAAAGATGGTGGGATAAAATAGTCTCCTGGGTCAAATTCAAGCCATAAATGTTGTTCCAATTTATGCCAAGGGGAAGTCTTTGACTTTTATTCTTTCCACATCTCAGTTAAATGATGCAAATGACAGAGAACCAAAACAGATGATAGAGGCACAGCTAAACCTCCCCCTTGTTCTTGGGTTCCCAAGATTTCTCTTGTAAATGGCACTACAACCACTCTGTAAAACTACAGTGTAACTTACTCTTAAGCCATGCTTGTATCAATCATTTGATTTAATGAGTAAAGATTGCTTCCCATTAGTGTTTTTTTTCCCTGTGATAGAGCCAACCGTAGAGAAAAAAGATAACTTCCTATTCTGATACTCTCAGTCCACAAACATTTCCATCTAGACAAGGCTTCAGAGCCACACTTGGACACAATGAATCATGACTGCATTTTTCCAAAAATGTGATGTTATAGTCAGATATCTATTAAAAATCCTCTTCCCTCTCAGTTTGACTGAGTGAAAACAAAAGTCCATTTTCTGATGGAGCTCCCTCAGGCCAACACTTTGAGCTCTTGAAAGAAGAATGCCCTGCCTAAAGAGGGTAGATTTAGATTGGACACTAGGAAGAAATCCTTAACTGCGAGGGTGATGAAGCCCTGGCACAGATTGCCCTGAGAAGTTTTTGATGCCCTATCCCTGGAAGTGTCCAAGGCCAGGTTGGACAGGGTTTGGAGAACCTAGGATAGTGGAAGGTGTCCCTGCCCAGGGCAGGGGGCTGCAATGAGATGATCTTTAAGGTCCCTTCCAACACAAACCACTTTATGATTCTATGATGTGATGATGTTTTGATCTCTTACAGACATGTTTTGCATTTATTTATTTTCTTGTACTTCTATTGTTATTTATCAGGTGTTTTTCAGCACAAAAGACCCTGTTTGTACTCTCAATTAAAAAAAAAATAAAAAAACCCCACAAAAACAGAGGAAACAGTCCTAGAAAAATAAATCCCTGTCACCACTGAGCATGTGGAGCAGACAGAAAGCTCTAGCAAGGTGATTACCCACAGACACAACAAACTGCATCCTCTTACTTCCAAAACAGGCAGAGAGATTACAAGAATTGCAGCTCTCCTGAGACAGAAACTCTCTACCCAAGCTAAATACAGGTACAGCTTACCATGGCTGTGCTCCCAGGCTTGGCTCCAACTCTGGAGAGCACAAACTCCTCTTAGAATTAATTATTAATGGATGTCTTGCCAAAGACACCTTGACAAAAAGCTCAATGGGATGTCTTACACTGGCTTCTGCTCATGTTGGCACATGAACACAGATGGACACAAGCCACCATGAAAGATGGACTATCAGGAGAGGGATTAAAAGCTGGCTGTGACATTAGCCCTGACGCAGCCTTCTTCTCCTCTGTTCTGTGCTCCAGCTTTAGCACTAATGGCAGCAAAGAGCTGTAAAAATACTGCTGATAAATGTGAGCCTTAATCAAACGAAGCACTTTTAATTATTTGATTAGGAATAATTTTATTTTTACAAATATAGGGAAAATTGAAAACAGTTGAGCCCTTCTACATCCATAGGGTAGAAGTGACCACTGTGGCATTTGAACAGAGTTTGCTGAGGTTTCTGATGGCCAGTGATGCCCAGATGATTTTTTGCCTTTTCTATACCTTTTATATAACTTCTGTGTATCCTCGGTATTCTTAGCATGCATACCTGTAATTCCTTGAGTCTGATAACTTAGCATAGCCCTAGTATTTGGTGAGGGCAGGAGACCAAACATCCTAAAGGCCTTGTAGCAGGAGGCTGAAAAACCCTATGCTACCTTGGGAATCTAAGGTGCTCTCTAGAACATATCCTGAAAATGAGAGATTTGGCCCATCCAGGGGGAATTCCTCGGATGAGGGAATATCATACCCTTCATCCAAGCCTCCCATTGGGGAGTCCTTGTTAGAAATGCTTATTTGCAGGGTCTATAAATTGTGTACACAAGCTATTGTGTGTGTGTGTTGCAGCACATCCCACCTTGGTGAACGGTCCACCACAAGGATCCTTGTTAAAACATTGAGGCAAAAACCCCTTATCCCTTATCCCCTTATCTCTTACCCCCTTATCCCTTACCTGTGTCTGCCTCTCAATTTTCTAAGACCAGGAAAAGGCATCACCAGGCCAGAGTGAACCAGACCACATCCTGGCCTCTTGTGAGGAATGTTTGGATACAGGAATTGCTCTTTTCCCCAGGACACAACCAGTCAGGCATCAACAGATTGGGATTCAAGCACTACAGAGATGTCAGTCAAAAAATATGCCAAAAAGGCAAAAGATTATGTCTGAGTGATGAATTAAGTGAAATGAATGTGCTACCCTTGTTTCAGCAGCCAGCAGGAAAAATCACAATTACCAACAACTCCAAAAGGAAGACTTGTTGGCTGTCATGGTTTGAATACCAAAAACATAACGAATGTCCCCTCTCCCCTGGGATTGCATGGGTCTTGTAGCCAGACATGGTCCTTCCAAAGCAAGCTTGTGACAGAGAGGTGATGTGTGAAGCTGACATGGCTGAGACTGTGTGATTTCTGCTGACAACCAGTGCATATCCACCCCAGGCTACAGGGCTGTCAGCTCCACAGCCTTCACTAGTCCCCATTTGTAAGTCAAACGCTGAATGTTATAAACTGTTAGAGACTGGTCCTGTGTGGCTGCCTGCAACAGACTCAGAGAGTGTAGCAAAGAATATAAGGCAGTGACCCAAAAAAACCCAAATAAAATTGATTTGCATATTAGATTAGAAGATTCATTCTGGTGCCATAGATGCACTACCACCAAATCTGATTGCATGTATCCTCTGTCAAGAAGAAAACATTTCCTTTTAAAGTCTTCAGACAGCCTTGGTCTGTAGCTGACAATTACCAACTGTTTCTCCTCAAAAATGAACCCAACCAAAACATCTCCCAAATACATGGTACATTGAATCTACAGGCATGTTCCCCCCAGCCACTAGGTCTTAGAGGTGCACTGGCTCACACCACAAGTGCTGTCAGCTTTCAGAGCAACCACAAAAGATGGGGTAAGAGCTGGCACCCCACCTGTCTGGGCACTCCCAGATGAGTGTTTGGATACTTGGCCAAAGCACTTGGAGCACAGCACAGACCTTTGTCATGAGTTTAGAAGAAGTTTTTAACACTGGATTTCTGGTGTAAGGCAATTGCTGCATCAGCACAGGCTTCAGCTGAGTGACATGCTGTTCTGCCAGGATGGAGCTCCAGCGCATCCTACGGAGCTCAGCTGCAGGGCCCTCCCAGCACTGAGCTCCCTGCTGTGCTGGCACTGCTGCTGTAGGTCCTCCTTGCAAACTGAGGAGGCCCAGGGCATTGGTCCAAGCACAGCAAATGATCATTTGTACTCTTTAAATGTTCAAACAGTCCTCAACAGCAACTTGGCCCATGCCAGCTAGCACTCTCCCCAGTCACAGCTGGCTGTAGACTGGATCATTGCCCTCGGGCAGTCAGGATATGTGTGACTGCCCTGTTTTGAAGGAAAAACATCTGGCTAGATGCAAGTCCTGCTGTGCCACTCATCCCTAGGACAAAAGAGGCTTTGCCACATTTTATTTCACAGGACAAGTGCAGTCCCTGTGCTCTGAGCAGTGCCTGTTCATCACCATTCATTTAACACCTAACTCCAGGAGTTTTGGTAAGGAGTAAGACCCCCAGCACAGATGCTCATACCTTCCCCTTTGCACAGGAGAGAGCATGCCAGAGCCTGAGCTGATTTAAATTGTCCTGAGAAATCTGGCAGGGACTCCTGTGCTGTAGAGTGAAGCCAGCTGGAACGTAAGGCTTTCCACTCCACACTCTGCACCCAGCCAAAAATCACATGTGGGTAGCGTCACCAAAAACCAAACACCTTCTCCTGTCCTGCCTCAAGTTCTGTGTGAAAACAAACTTTCGCCTTCACAGTTGGAAAACTCATATTTCAAGGCAGAGTTTTGTGCTTCAGGAAAAAACATCCCAAAGTGCAAGAGCAGCATTAGCTTTGGCACTGCTGAGGAGAAGTCCACGGAGAGTTCGACTGGCAAACAGTCAGAGGAGAAGCAGAGCAAATCCTGGCCCTCTGAACAGCACACTGCGTGGGTTTGGGAAAGTCACTAGTTCAGCCTGAGGCAGTTGCAAATTAGAGCTGAGTGTCACAGAGAAGCAGGGCTGGAAATGAGTTTGCTGGGCCATCTAGTCTACCCTTCTAGACCCGTAGCAGGATCCCATCTGGCTCAAAAGACCCTCAGTGATGTGCAGACGCAGTGACAACCATTCAGACTTTTCCAGAACATCTCTCTTTTCACCTCTATAACATTTTTTTTAATATAGAGCTCAAATTCCTTTGCTGCATTTTAAGCTCTTATGCGGGGTGCAGAGGTTCAGGGACATCACACCATATCTAATATGATCTAGTGAAGCCAAATTTATTATTCCTAAAAATACTATATTTATAATAATTCTCTACTGTCTAAGTGTCTCTAGCTAATACATGATTGGTTAATCCTAGCTGTTCACGCGTCTAAAATAGAATGCTGATTGGATCATCTAATTTTTTCACGTGTCTTGCTGTGATTCTTTGGCCCACCCATGGCTCACTTTCCCAAGCTTGCTGACAAACTTGCTGAGTCCTGATTACTCTTCTTGTATCTTTTTCAAGATACAAGAAGGACTTATGTAAATCAGGACTTACATACCGACCTCATTTCTGAATATGTCCATTATTCATTGTTTGTGAACATGTCTGTTGTCCATTAGTACAAACAAGCTGGATTAGGCATCAGCTGAATATGGCTATTGTCTTACAAAAACTCCCCAACCTGCAAAATACCTTCAACACTCTTAGCCTCTCATGCAAGGTGATCAATAGGCCATCTCCACATCTCTGCCACAGCCTTTAATGTGTGTGAAAACTCCTAACCTACTCTCTTCCCAGACTTCTAATTTTAGATTAAATAACTGCAAATTAGGATTCATTTTACAAATGTACCCAAAGGCAACAATAAGACTGATGTTCTCCCTGGAACCACATAAACATAGTTTAAGGGGATTTCTCCTCCAAAATGTTTACAATTGACAGAAAATCAAGGGAAGATGAAGGCAAAAAGGTCAAAGAAATCTATTATTCCTATTTTAAAGGTAGGAACTTGGTACAGAGAGACACATGAGAAGTCCCATAGCTGCAAAGGAGTTTACTGAGGGCTTAATATCTAACCAAATTATTGCATTTGAAAATGGGGTTATTTCTCCTTCTACTGAGCTGCTAGATAAACTATTTTGAATTACAACCTGAAGATGTATGAATGTTCGTGACAGATCTGGGAAACACAAACCAGATCCTCCAAGAGCCCCTCCAAAGCCCTAATCTCAAAACCATTCTTCCTTGTGGGTGAAGCAGAGATGATTAATGGCATTTTTCAAAGCTCTCCAAAGATCATATTTTTTCTACAGGAGCTTGAGACAAAATGATCATTACTTGCCTGACACTTACATGCAAGGCAAACCCTAACAATGAATACAAGTTGAAAAGATTCTGCATATCAAATTTACTGTACATGCAAATTACCTTCAGATAGAAACATTAATAATTGTCTGAATGGTAAAATTTGGGATTTTCCAAAAAGGCCTTCTGAGTTTGTACATGCATTAATTATTGTGCAATTTCTTCACTGAGCAATCACCATTTGAATTTTTTTTTTTTTTTGACATTAGCACACACATAAATTCCCTGCTTGTTGCCATTTTATGCTTTAGCAACACTTTACATGCCCTGGACTGCCATGGTTTCAAATTCAAATAACTCACACAGGAGAGGCAAGTACAATTCCAGCATATCCACAGAATACCAGACTGTTTATGCCAATCTGGAGCAATATTAGAATTTATTAGACCCTGAATATATTGTAATAAATGTAAAGTTAATGCTAATGAACAACAACAAAATAGCAAACCAGTAACAAAAACAAAACAAAACAAAATAGAAAAAAAATAAAACAGGGAACAGAATGCTTCTAAATAAATATAAACACTACATAGTTGATTTTGTGGTGGGGTAGGAAGTTGCATGTGAGGATGGAGTTAGACAAACAACTTGATAAAAAAATCTGGTCCTTAAAGAACCTCAGGGGAAGCAATAAATCTTGAATTGTTCAGATATGAAATATCCAAATAGAAAATCTGTTGCTGGTCATTAGTCACAGGGCGTGCTTGGGTTGATGACCTCAGCCTGCTCGTGCCCACACAACTGTGGCAGCAAACCAGCAGAGCAGCAGAGCAGCAGGCCAGGAGCAGAGTCATACCCTAAAGGATGGAGTTTTGCCTCACTGAAAGGGTGGTCAGGCATTGGAACAGGCTACTCATGGAGATGGTAAAATCATTCCTGGAAGTGTTACAAAAGGTGTGGATATGGCATTCAGGGATATGGTTTAGTGGCGAACACAGTGATGCTGGTTTAACAGATCTCAGGGATCTTTCCCAGTTTTAATGATTTTATTATTCTTGCAGTCCTTTTGCTTTAACTTGAAAAACGATGACTGAAGACACAGAGATGAGTTTGTTGTGTTGATGACTTAAGATTTCAGCCTTTATATTTTTCAAATCCTGTGCTGCATTAGTGCATAACTGTAAACTTCAGTGTTAACTACTGTCCTCCCACTTTGGTCAGACAAAAGAATTGCTGTGGGCCTGGAACCCAAGGACATCCTACAGCTTCAGGCTCCAAAAAGCATAAACAAATGTGAATTGGGAGGAGCAAACCGGGGGAATATGACTTCACAACATGAAGCTGTAATTGGAGAATTAACCCCTGATATGCAAATAGACCAAATTTATATCTATCTGAAAAACTCAGGCCCATCATCCATATTGGGTGTAGCCCCTCTCAGAGGCTTTCTGACTGCCCAAGGTGTACTATTGAAGGGCTTTAATAAATACCCACTTTATTCACTTTGTTCAGCCTCTGTTCTAGGTAGCCACTCCAAGGCATCAATGTGATTCAAGGCCTGAAAAAATGCTTTGTGCTGGAAAATGGAAAGAGAGTACTGTTTACTGTATCAACATGGAGTCTGTGAAAGATGCCTTGATGTATGAAGAGAAGGAAACTGCCAGCTTCCAGTGAACTTATCAGTCATAGCACAGTCCCCAAATTATAGAAACACTGCAGGTCTTAAGCAGTCAGCATCACTAATCTTTACTATCACTGCCACAGGTGCCTTGTCCTTCTTATGGGTTCTCCAGACAAGGTCTAAACCCCAAGATGGGATGTGTTTATTGTACTGAGATTACTATAAAGGTACATGGATAAGATGTAATTCGATTTGTCTGTATTACATCATGTTGGATGATCCCATGGTCTCTTCTGGCTTTTAAACTCCATAAATGTGCCCATGACCTTTATAAAGCACTGGATGTACTGGAGAAGATATTTAAATGTATGTGTAATGAGTTTCCCATTATGCTAAAGCATGCATCTTCAACTCTGCTTCTAACATCACTTAACCTCATGTTTTTCCAAACATGAACTATACTCCTTGTACTTTCAGTTTCTGCATTACTATTGCTATTTATGTGCACACAAAGATAGTGTTTCCTGTGATCTCAGCACCATCAGACGCCTTTCTTTTCTGCTAGAATTGTCTGGTCCCCTCCCAGCTCTTCCCCTCATTCTCATGCAGCCAACACTCTCTCTTCTCCTGCTCCCCTGAGCTGGTTCCACCCTGCTGTCCCTAAGGAATTCCCCAAATTAGACATCACCTCTTAAACTCTCTGTCTTGCTTTGGGCCAGTCCTCCAGGAACCATCTTTCTCCCAGTACACTTAGGGATGACCCCTCCTTAGCTTTTAATCTTCTCTCTTTTCCCACCCAGACCTCCCAGACAGACAATTTAGGGCATTTTGCACCAGTTGTGCTGTATCCATGTCCATGCGTACAGTGGTAGCTGAATATGACTTTAGGGTAAGAGTTCAAAGCTCTTTAATTGCGGTTCAAACAAAAACATCTAATTTAAAACCAAACCGGGCCAAAGCTAAAGGCTGAGGTTTTCACTATGCAGAGAGAAAAGCTATACAACCATCTCAGCATTTGTCCTGTTTCCCAACATCCTATATGCTGTCTGTTGCAAATCCATGAAGGACCCAGTCTGCCCTGCAGATGATCCAGTTTGGAGCAGGAGGTAGGACCAGAGCCCTTCAAGGCTCCCTCCCAACCTGAATTACCATATGGCAAGTGATCCTATGATCCTATTTCATTGCCTGTTTGTGATGGAATTTTGCCTGCAGCCACTTGCAAGAATCAGGGTTTATTTTACCTGGTTTGGCTCTGGGTTTGTTTCTGTTCCAACACTGTGGATCACATGCTTAGGGGATGAAAAATAAATTAGCAAAAATGCAGGAAGGTCTACCTGACCAGGCATAGCATTTAAAGTAGGCAATGGACTCTTATGCATAGTTCTCTCTCCAAGATGAGCTAATTAGACCCTCTAAGCTAAATAAATGCATTTTGAGTGTGTTTATTTCATGTTGATGCTCATTTCTCAGATTCCTGACTCCTGAAGGCTACTTAAAACCCTCCTGCACTTGCATCTGCCCCATGGAGACAACGCGTAAATCAGTGTGTCTCACCCTGCCACCTCTGAAAGCTGTCCTGAGGCCCCTCAGACCCAGAGCCCTGTTTGTTCACTGCCCTGTTGTTTCCCTTCTTGCAGAGTGAATGGTTAATGGCAATCACATGTGAGAGGGGGTGTGTAATATCCCCCCCAGCTCAGGCCTGCCTGGGATTTATCACCCTCCATTTCCTGGCACTCGAGGCAGCCCAACATCTGGTTGTGACTAGTGCCCCATTTTGGCCTCTTTCCTTTTCTAAGAGCACTGAGAACCAGCAATGAGAGAAGGGGCAAACCACCCCACACTGTGCTGGGACAGTCTTCCCAAAAGCAAGTGGGGAGCAACTTTCAGCAATGTGCAGCTACAAAACACAGTCTGTTTAATTCCTGTTTACAGCTTTGTATGACCAGACTCTGCTCGATGTCCTGCTGACACTCAAGATGTGGTTTGCAATGCACTCAGGAATGGCTTGTTAAGGAAAACTTATTTTTATCCTCTTCACCTTTAAAAATTTGAGGAGCTTCCCAGCATGCAGATGGCTTGGAAAATAACAACCTATATGGTAGAGGGTTAGATCAGAATGCCCATTTTCACTGTCCAACTCAGACATCCTAATTATCATGAAATCTAAATTCAAGATGATGATGAGCAATTCAGAGAATTGCCAGAGGCTTAGGGCTTGGCTCATAACATCATTAACAGCAAAAAATAATAACTGATTCTATGCTGGAAACCTGTAACAAGCAGACCTCATAATTGCCAATCAATCAGAAGTGTGAAAAAATCAACCCTTAATCAACATCATGGAGCTGGTAAATCTTGAGGGTGGGCCAGTTCCTGTTGGAGCTGCTAAGGACAGCTATTTCAGAAAGTTTTTTAATTGGCAATGATCAATGTGAAGACTTAAGAGAGAGACCTGTCTGTGAACTTTCAGAAGTATCGTCTGGGAAAAAAACAAATATCCCAATACACTTCCACCCTCCTCCATGATGTAATTCCCATGGTAGTTCATAAGCCTCATTAAAGGTGCTGGTGTGACAGAGCAGGTGCTGGTTCATAGGCCCATTTCAGGACCATTACTGCACAAAGTCAGAAGAAAAGCAGTTTCATCCCTAGTCTGGAGACCTGAAATGGCCTCTCAAGGCAAGAACTGACAATGCTGACAGCTCCAGTACAAGAAATGGCAGCCTGGGAACAGCAGGCCAGTGACTGAGGGTACCTTTAACACACCTGAACTCCAAACAGAAACCACTCTTCTGATGAAATGTTTCCCACTGAGGTATCCCTTGTAGCTCAGGGAGAGTTGTTCTCTGTTTCACATTTTGACTTTGAATGCTTCCCCAGGCCACCCTCCTGACCTGATAGAAACACTTCAGAACAACAAGCTTGAAATCCAAGCAACAGAACAAGAAGCAATGGGCAGAAACTGGTGCCCAGGAAGTACCACAGGGATATGAAGAATTTCTCTCCTGTGCAGTGACCAAGCCCTGGAACAGGTTGCTCCTGGCTTACTGGAGATATTAGAGACCCATCAGGACACGATGATCAACCCACTGAGGTCTCTTCCAACTTGATCCTGTGATTCTATGATATCTACAAAAGAGAGTTGCAAAGAAATCTGGTGTATAAAACAAACTAAAAACCACTCAAAGTATGTTAACAGGAGTCCAAATCATAGAATCATGTAAAAGTTTGGGTTGGAAGAGACCTTCAAGATCACCTAAATCCAACCCCCCAACATGGGGGCTGAGGTCAAGTTGCTCAAAGCCCCATCCAATCTTACCTTGAACACTTCCAACAATGGGGCATCCACATCTCTGGGCAACCAGGTCCAGTGTATCACCACCCTCATAAGAGATTTTTTTTTTCCTTATACCTAATCCCATCCTACCCTCTTTCAGCTTAAAACCATTTTCCGTTGTCCTGTCTATGGGTCTTGGAAAAAACTCTTTCTCTCGCTGTTTTTAACGCTGCAAGTCCACATTGCTTTCCCACATCCAGTTTTCATCCCCACATCTTTCTCCACAGGGCTGCTCTCAATCCCTTCATCCTCTAGTCATTAATGATACTGGAGATTACGCAAGTGCAGGACCTAGAACTTGGCCTTGCTGAAGTTCATGGAGACTGCCAAGGTCCCTTTTGATGGCACCCCTTCCCTCAAGCTCATCAGCTGCATTGCACATCTTGGTATCATCCACTGGCTGACAAAAACCAGGCACAATATCCAACGTCTGGTGTGGGACTGTGTGGTGATCAATGGCTTTTAGCAAGAAGAAATGCTTCTGCTAATCAGTATTTGCATCAAAGTACCAAATGTTATCTCCACTACAGAAGGGATAGAAACCTGTGTTGAGACTAAGCATACAGAAATGTCAGGCTTCATTTTTGTCTTGACTTTTTAATATTAATAATTAATGTGAACTGGTCCAATATCAGGCTTCCTCCAATATCAGTCTGAGATTAAAAGATTAGTTTAAACTAGATGATGAAATCCCCTATGTCACTAACAGGTGGAGGCAATTCACCTTCCCAAGCCAATTCAATCCATCCTGCAATAGGTGCTATTGATTCTTGGCCTGACTGATTCTTTGAAGTCACCTACCCTTCTCCATCACCTAGAAAAGTAAGTGTTCACCAAAAGAGTAAAGCCAATTAAGAGTCTATTGTTGCCAGAAAGAAGGGGCTTAACTTTCCCTCAACTCTGTCCTGCTTTTCTCTCCTTCTGATTCCCTCCCTTTGCCTACTTCTAGCTATCCCCACACCCACACTTGATCTCTTCCCCTGCCCAGTCAAAAGCAAGATGGTTTTACTTGCAAATCCAAGCAGTCACTTTTTTGCCTTTTTTATTTTCTGCCATTTCAGTGAGTTGAATGAGCCAATTTAGCAAACAGTTGGCAGGAGCAATCAGCCAGGTTTGTCCTGCTTTTGTGCTCAAGAGTTTGTAATTAGCACCAGTCATGGCATGAAGCATATGTGTAAGCATCCTTGTACATTCAGCTGCTCACAGAATAAATTTAATGAGTCAAAAATCCAAACAACAAACTTGTCTTTCTCTTCCTCCACACCATAAATTAGATATCAATGAAAAAAAATTATTTTGAAGACAAATCCATGGCTCACAAAGTGCTAAGCCTCAATCACAAAAGAACCTTTGTTCAAACAAATTCAGCCACATGTGAATGGTTGTGAAACTCACCTATGTGCAAGTATTAGCATCTGGACTTAGAAACAAACCTGGCAGAAGCACAAGGGGAAGGAGACCTCGCAAATAAATGAAAATGTTATTGAACTATTCTATGCCTTTACATACAATGTAAGGGTTCTGCAGCCTCTGTGTCTCTGCTTATAAATAAGACAGGTCAAGGCTCAGTCTCTGACCCCCAGGGCAACAGGCACAGCACAGATTGCGTCCATATGGCTAAACTTTCTCCCTTACACCCTTCCACATGGTATGGCTTCATTCTTATTGCTCACAGGGAAGGGCCATGCTGGCTCCCAAACCATGTGTGGATGAAGGTTATGTCACAGGAGGAAAAGCCAGGGCAAAGAGCACAGAAACAATTAAACCATTTGGATGATGCTTGAACCCACACCTTGGACCTGTGCAGTTTGCTGATATGGATGCAGCCAGCGAGAGCAGTCAGAAACACAGGCAAAAAGTTTGTGCCTGTACAATTTTAATGAATAGTTTGATCAGAAGTGAGTTAAAGTCAGAATCTGTGATGCAAACAACATAGAAAGAAAATTAATCTTTATTCCTCTTCTAGCTAATGCACTTGCACTATAAAAAAATCCTAACAGCAAATTCCTACTGAGCACCTATATTAAATGCAGTATCATAGAACTGCAGAATCATAGAATGGTTTGGGTTGGAAGGGACCTTAAAGATCATCTCATTCCAATCCCCTTTCCATGAGCAGAGATGCCATTCACTAGACCAGGTCACTCAGGGCACCATCAAACCTGGACTTGAACAATTCCAGGGATGTGGCATTCACAGCCTCTCTGGGCATCCTGTCACAGTGTCTCACTGTGATATGAGTACAGAAATTCTTCCTGACATCTAATCTAAACCTGCTCTCTTTCAGTTTAAAACCATAATCCCTTGTCCTGTCACTGTCTGCACGTATAAAAGGTCCCTCTTCTCCTTTTCATAACCCCCTTTAGGGCACTGTAAGGATGCAATGAGTTTTCCCCAAAGCTTTTACATCTCCAGGCTGAACAACTGCAGCTCTCTCAGCCTGTCTTTGTAGGGAAGGTGCTGCTCTGATACCTTTGTGTCCCTTCTCTGGACCCACTCCAACAGGTCCACCACTTTCTTGTGCTGGGGATCCCAGACCTGGATGCAGTACTCTAGGGTGGAATTCCTAATATATTCTCTCTGGCTATGTCTCATTTATTATTGTTGGTAAGTATCTGATTCTTATGTTTTAATCTAGAAAAATGTCTTTGCAAAGCAGGACTTGCCAATTCTGCAAGTAAAATCTATTTTCCAGGCAAGGGCTGGCTGCTGACTTCCAACTGTGCAGCTCTTCAGAAAGGTGTGGGAACACCAACACTCATTCTAGACAGTATTCCCCTGTCTTGGGAAAGGTGTTTTGGGGAGGGAAAAATTCATGTGCCTCTAGTAGGAAAGTCAGTGAAATGTTCTGAAAGATGCACTGTCTGCCTTGCAGCATCAAATGCTGTGTGGTCTTGAGAGCTGTGCTGCTGCTCAGAAAATGAGGGGGGAAAATGAACAGTAGCCTTCAGAGTGGCCACTGTGTGTTCTAGCATTTCATTTATGGTCTGCCTTCACCAGAGGATTAATTTACTGCTAATCTGAACCTTTCCTATTCAGAGGCTCCACATCAGCAGTGCTCTGGAAAGAATAGTGTCTCTCAGGACCTTCTCATAATCAAACTACAGAAACAGTGTATTCTTAAGGCAGGAATCAAACTACCTGGAAAAGTGTTTATGTAGTTATCAAGGATTCATTTCTCACAGTGAAAGGATACATCAAGCAGAGTTTTGCAGAGGTCAGTCCTAGGTCCAGTTCTAATGAAAATATTTTCATTTTCCTGAACACAGAGTACCTGGATGATGACCAGGATGCTGGAATATAGATAATGTTTATTACATTTTCAGATGATACCACACTAGGAAGTGTGGGATCTCAGTCTCTCAGAACTGGGGGGCTCGGGAGTCCCGGAATGCTGCCAGAAATGTCTGGTGGCTGGACTTTGATCCCACAGGGGAGATGACATCAGTATGAGGACAGGAGGATTTCACTGGGGTGAATGGTGAAGGGACAAGTTAATTGGAGTGTGAGATACAGGGTTTAAGATCCCTGTACAGGGGGGTCTAGAGAGGCAAGATGGAGGGATTGGGGCGTGCCCTTCTCCTTCTTCTTCTTCCTCTAGGCCTCCATCTTCTGTGGTGGAGTTGGCACTCCGGGATTGGACCTTACTAGGGGAACACTGGTTAATATGGGTAGAGGGTATTGGAGAAAAATGATAAATATTGTATACGTAACTCCGGGTATAAAGATAGGTGACCGCCCCAGGGGCTTTCAGTGTGTGCCCATGGCTGACTGCTGAGCAGAACTCTGTCAGGCCAAGAGAAAATCTTTTAGATAAGCAATTAATAAACACCGAGACCGAGAACAAATCTGAAGCTTCCTCTCGTCCTTTCGAACCCGGGGGCCCAAGGCCATCTTTGGGCTTTTTCCCAGACCATCTAAACAGCCCAGAAATCCCACAAGGAAGGACTCCAATAAAATGAGAGGGAGAGGATTCAAACGTGATCTTGAGAGACTGGAGATACAGGCAAGTCCAAGATACCAAAATCAGCCAGGAACATTCCACAAGGAAGATACAGGATGAAAATCAGCTTTCTGCATAGCTGTCCTGCAGATCTGAATGGTGAACAACAACCAGTGATGTCAAGTGGCTGATGGACCTCAGACCAGAAGATCTAAACTCTTTTCTCTTGCTCAGCAGTAGGAAGATCTCAGCTAGAGTCCTCTGCCTGGTCTGGTGCTCTGGAATGCAATCATGGAGCTCCATGAGAGATTCCAGAGGAAAGAGAAAGAACAATCACAAATTTTAGGCAGCACTGATACTGTCACTATAACAGCAGGAGACTAGGGAGGAACCTGGAATACATAAAAACAGCCTTCAAAAATACAGAGGTTGCTAGACAGCAGAAAGAAAAAATCTGTTTTCTGTACTCATTTGGACATGTGACAAGTCATGGGCTAAGAAGTTACATCAGGAAAACCTTGATTAGTCACTAGGAAAACACTTTTAATGGAAAGGAAAGCAAAGCATGGATGTGCATTGCCAGAAGAGTCTCCCCTGACTGAATGTCTGGCAGGAGTGGTCAGTGTCCACCCTGCTTGGTGACTAATAAGCTTCTAAGAGGAGCTCACAGTGCTCACTGCATGACTCAGGAGTGAGCACTTTCCTCTCCACATGAACCAAAGATGCTGACAAAGCCCACCTGCATCAGCAGCCTTTGCTGTGTCTATGACCAGCCTGTCTGCTGGTCATAGACACAGTATGATTAAAATAATTCTTGGCTTCCCAGATCTCCAGAGCCTTCCACACTTAATCCAGACTAATTCAGTCAAAGTTGCTTGCTTGAACATCAAATCCCTTTACCTGGATGAGACAAACTGAGTTTTGGTCACCTCAGTTTCAGGTGGCAGTGCCAAAGTCTGTAATAAGTCACTGGGGTGTCATGTTCCCAGCTGACCAGGAGCTCTTCCCAAAGCATGATTTGGGAATAGGAGCTTCCACAATGCAGCATTTCTAAAATCATCACCTAAGTGTTGCAGAGAGACAGAGCCTGAAACAACTGAGCATTCAGGGAGTGACCAGCAGTGACCTGATTCTGGCA
Organism: Melozone crissalis; assembly: GCF_028551555.1. Lineage (NCBI taxonomy): Eukaryota > Metazoa > Chordata > Aves > Passeriformes > Passerellidae > Melozone > Melozone crissalis. The sequence goes on from NW_026535805.1 coordinate 53,242,664, forward strand.
GCCAGTGGTGTTGTTCTAGCAGAGGATGTTGCTTGACACCTAACCCAAATAAATACATCATCCTGGCAAAACAAGCAGAAAAAGAAGAGAGGCAGACAAGGTGGCCTTTTTCTGCAGACACCACAACTACAGAGGAGAGCTCCAGAGCTGTGACAACTAGCCTAAAGGTTTTTGTTGGTGTTACCACATCAGCCCTAGCAAAGACAAAGCTCTAAGGTTGGGCTTTGCCTGCTCTTTTTATTTGCCCTCATTTTGTTTCTCACCCTGGGAGTACCACTGGAGGTAGGATTTGTGACACAGCAATCAGGCTGTGAATTTCACTTCAGGGAGAAGGAAAGTGCTTAACACTAACAAAATTAGTCACAAAAAAAATAGTGATTTCCTGCCCAGGCACCTCACTAAATTCCTTCACACCTAGGCTTACTTTGACATCTAAGGCTGGCATCCTCTGCACATGCCTGGGAATGCCACTGGCTCACATACTCACTCCTGAAGGACTTATCTTCTCCAGCAGGATCTTGTCACAGTGACAGCCCCAGCTTCAGAGCAAAGCCCAGCAGTCACAGCCACTCTCCATCAAACAAGTGAACATAAAAGCCACCTTCTGCAACACTGCCAGTGGAGCTCAGGGGACAAGGGCTGTGCTTCCAAAGCTCACCTCAGCCTCAGGAGAGCTTGATAATTTCCACATCCTGAAGGGAGCAGAGAGCCCTGCTGAAGGAGTTGCCTTCTCCTCCTGGGGAAGCTCAGCCCTACACAGCCGTGAGCCCCAAAGGCACAGGACAGAGCCTTGCTGTGAAGGTTCATCACCACATGGGTGGATTTGATTTTGGCAACGCCAGTGAGGAAGGGCTGTGTCCCTGACAGCAGCCACAGTGATCCACAGTGCTGCTCTTCTCTCAGGAATGAGAGCCTGGCCATCCTGGTCATCCCATCTGGGTAAATATGAGGAACTGTTCCTTGCTTCAGACATCGGCCGCACAAGGCAGACACCTACTGGGTGCCTCAAGTGGGCCTTGATCAGGGAGGCAGAAAAAAAGCTGGCAGCATGGAATTTGGCTCCTGCAGCCTTCAAGATGGGATTGGGGGAATGGGGGTGTGGTCCCAATTGCTGGTTCATGCACACAAGCACTTAAGAGCTCATGTGGGTCAGGATTTACACCTCTCCTGGCCTCGGCCCTGCATTCAGCACCTCTGTGGGGCACTGAGGGCTGACTTCAAGATTCTCAGAGACAGTGAGTGGGACCCATACATTGCCCTCACAGACAGGTACAGCCTTTCCCATTGCAATCACCACAAGAGGAAACAAGTTAAGCCATGTCCATGTTCTTTCCAACCTCCTTAGTGAAGGTTTCTAGCTGGAGGAGTTCTCATACCAAGAATCCAAAAGCATCCTGAGTAAAGAAGAATTACAGCAGCTCCTACAGCCCCTTCATGCTCTCAGGACTGTATCATGCTTTCACTGGCCCCCACTGCAGTGTTTTTATGGTTTTCTTGCTTTCCTTTCTGCTCTTTTTCATGGTCCCCCAGAGTTTCAATCAATGTTGCATTTCTCTGCTTCTTGCCCCCCCCCAGCCCCTTGCATTCCTGGAAGGAAAACAAGGACAGATGGAGCTGCCTGGCTGTAAAAAGCAGTTCTTACAATGAAAGCAGTGCTTTCCAATAAAAGTTGAACAGCCTGGCTGCACTGCCTGTGCTCTGCTTCCCTGCTTTAGGGCACATCTGCAAAGATAGAGCAACCTCAGATGGGTGACATAAATAATACAGAATCATTCTTAATAATCAAGCAACGTCAGCCTTGCCAAAAAAGTAGCCAATACACCCAATCCAACTACTGCACACTTATAAATATGTTGATCTCCAGAGCCTCCCTTCCCCCAGAGCTGATGACTGAGCCAATCCCAAGCTTGATTTTTCTTTTAGTTGGGTTGTTTATTGCCAAATTCCAAAACAAAACTAAGCAAAACACACACACACAAAAAAGTCACTTTTCAAACATGATTTATGAAGTGTCTCTAAGTGAGTGCATGCATCACACATAAAAACACCCAGGGCTGGAGCTCCAGCTGCACAGGAAGAGCAGCAGCAGGAACTCTCACTGCATAATAAACTACCTGAGCAAGCCCTTTGCTTTGCCTGTGAAGGTTTGGGGACAGATCTTCAGGGAGAGGCATAACTGCAGCACTTCATTACCTTCCTTCAAGCTGTGAAATTATGTCTTTTTTGTTTCATTCTGAAAAGCTCCTTTTATACAAGAAAGGCAACTATCAGCCTTCAGTCAGTTCACACTACACTATTCCTGCATGTCCTCATAGTTTAACATCCCTAACTTCAAGCCTTTACCAACATCTCTTCTGTCATAGAAGAGAAAGGCTGCCTAATTTTATTTTAAAGGAGGAAAAGCACATCAATCTTCAGCCCATCTTTGGTTAACAGCAGCGCCGTGTACTCTGTCCCAAAGCACTGTCCAAGATACTCTCACAGCTATTGGCAGAGCAGAGGCTCTTATATCACTCTTGTAAACTGAGTATGTAAGCCACTGAGCTGCAAAACAGGGTTTTCAGCAAGGACAGAGGTCATTTGCTGTAACTTGCATGCTTTGAGTGGCCAAATTGAGCAAAATATCATGAAGCCCATGACACACTCTGTAGTAGTTCCTGGTCCAACAAGGGTGTTGTGGCAAAGTGTTGGAGACCTGCAGCCCTTGCTCCAGAGGTCTGTGCTCTGTGCTTTACCCTGGCTCCTGCTCTCCTCCCCAGGCCTGTGAAGTTCAGATATTTTTATCCATTTGCCATGAGTGAAGGAATGTCTTTTCCAAAGTTACCTCATTCCTGAGGGCAGCTCTGCCAAGACAAACAGGTCCTAAGTGTGATTGCTCCAACTGCAGCCAGGGGAGAGAGCTCACACCACAATAATGTGCATGCTCGAGTCCTAAGTACTTGGAATTATTAGTATTTATGGTGCATGAAATTACATTCCTCACTTCCTCACCTGGCCACACAGATAGGAGGGGGAGGCAATTTCAGATCCTTCCTGCCCTTATGAGGCTGAGCACTTCTGAAAGCAAAGGGGCAGCCTGAGAGCCCCAAGACAGATGAACAGTGGGATTTATCATGGGATGCTCTCTGGACTGGGGCCTTTTCAGGAATACATGCCAAAAGGAAAGCCAGAGGCCAATAGCAACTCCATTTCTCACCTGGGGAACTCTGTTCTACCCCAGGCTTGTTTTGTTAATCACACACTCACCTCCATATGCCTTTACTCTCATCTCCTTAGGGCCATGCCAAAAGCATACAGCAATTAACACCCTCCAGAGCAAAGGGACCAAGAACTCAGTAAAAAACCCCTATGGAAAACTATTGTGCCTCAAACACCAACTAATTAATTCTCAGAAACACTGTAAATGTTTTAAAAGCAGCATAGCATTTACTTCTCACAAGTGAGAAAGCTGAACCATGGAACTTAATTGACTTGCCCATGGCCACCAAGGCAAATCTGTGTCAGAGTAAAAAGCCAGCAAAGCTGCTTTCTCACTCTGCCCACACTGCTGTGTGATCACAGGGCTGAGAACAGGACTGCTCTGCTTCTGAGGGCTTTCAGCAAACCCCTTCAAGATGTTCAGACACAACTTTACCTGCAGATACCACATAATGGTGGCAACTACTTGGAATTCTGGGCTTAGGCACTCCAGCTGTGCCAGGTGGGCAGATTTAGATATTAAAAACTCCAGCTATCTACCACTTTATCTGTTTTCAGCCACCTCCAGAAATATAAGAACAGCTAGTTCAGTGCACAGAGTGATGGTTCTCATGTTATCCACCACTAGCAGGAGATGCCTGTTCCATAGGGAATTAGTAAACAAATAGGCTTAAGATGGGGAATATATTGATATGCCGTCCCTCCCTGCTTTATCCATTTTGGACACTGCCTCAGAATCACCAAGCAGCCTTCAGCCACAGCCTTAGAGCTGCTCTGCACTGCCCACGTTGTTGCACTGTGAGCATTTGCTGTCGTTTCATTAACAAAAATTGTAATCCAGGTGACAATGGGCAAAGAGACAACAACATCCACCCCCCAGCAGGGACACGAGTTGCTCATGGTGGGTCTCTTGCACAGCATTTATCATCCTCTCAGCAGTGACAAACTCAGGAACAACAACAATAACAACAACAGCCAAAAGGCTTAATCCCTTTCCAGGGAGTTCTTGTCTGTAAAATCCTCCTTATGAAAGGCAGATGTGAACCTGCCAGTCCAGTCAGATGCAGAAAACCCTGGTAAATGCAGGAATGAACATTCTCACACACAGAATTGGCAAGGAATAACAGGGAGATTCAAACAATGAAAGAAGTAAATCATTTCAATATGACAGGCTGGATTTGAGAACAATTTCAGGCCATGGACGTAGAAATCAAAGACCATCATCTCTGGCAATCCCAAAGGAAAACAATCCTTTCCTTTCCCCAGAAAGTAAAGTTAGAAGTGAAGGTGAAGCAAATTGAGACTGAGGAAGGGAATGATCCCTATCCAGCAAGGCACATTGCAATTATCAAAGCACACACGTTATTGATGATACAATTTAAAGCAGAGATCAAATTCTACAAAGCAAGGAAAAGGAAAAAAAAATAGTAAAGGAATTATATGAGCAGCAGGAAACCTCAGCACTGACAGGTCTTTGCTGAGCATTACACAAACCATACAGCACAAACTGCACCTGAGAGGACCTTTCCTATTGCACAAGTATTCAAACTCCCTGCCAGACTGTGAGTGTGATTTTGCTCTGCTTTTCATTAGCCAAGATCAAGATCCAGCATCTAATGAAAACTCTAAGTCTCTCTAACCAGCAGGAATAAGAGAGATGCCAGCTGAATTTCCTGGACTAAGACAAAACAACAGGAAAGCTTGGGAGGTCTGAGTTTTATCTCGAACTCCTGGCAGCAAAGTGGGACAGCACCATATCTGCTTCCTGCATCAAAGATAATGCCCAAGCCCACTTTTAGGGTGATGTGAACAGCACCTTCCCAAGCTAAAAAATCACCATTGTTCAGAAATCCAGAGCGTCCAGGCAAAACCAGGGAGGTGACAAGAGGCAGCTCAGCCAAGATTAGCCCATTGCTGGACATCACAGCATGGACACACCAACCCTGTGGATCATTCACTCATGGAGGGAAACTCCCCAGTCCCAGAAATGCCTGTTCGGGGGTGACCTGAAAAGCCTGAAAAATGCACCAGGATGGAGAACTCCAGTCCCAAAGTAATGGTCTCTTCTCCCACCAAGTGTCCCATTCCTGCTTACCAGCACTCCAGAGATAGCAGATACTGGTTGTATTGGTTCTCAGCCTCCATGTCTTGCCTTTTTTTTAAACAATTTGGAACCATGTCCCAATTCTCCCCTCAACCAGATTATTAGTTCAATTATGTTCTTGTTTCTTTCATTCATGTTAAAGTGTTCCCAAACTTTCTAACCAAAATAATAGCAATTGATTTAGAAATCTTGATTTGTAGGTGACTAAGGTCCATTCACACCTCTCTGACCTGCAAGCTAACCGGTTTTGACTTCACAATACATTTGGTAAATCTGAAGCACATTTTAGGGAGGGATGTTGTGATTAAGAAAGCAGAAAACATGTATAGCATTGTTTGCTATTCTTCTCCCACCTCAAAATCATTTTGGAGTTACATGGCATTTCTACACTTGTCTTCTTTGCACCAATTTTCTTGTCTGGGGATGTAACACTTTTTCTGTCTTCCAGTTGATTTTCTCCCCAGAAAGTTGACAAACCTTTTTTGCAAGTTGCAGGGATGTCCTCACAAGTTTCTAATCACAAGGGTTTCTGCTGTGGGTCACTGCAAGTGACAATTTGAACTATGCAAGTCCTATCCCAATACAAGACCAGCTGCTTCTTCTTGGGACATGGCCACTGCTCAGCAGAGCACAACCACCCTGTGCCTTCCTGGGAAAAGGAAGAGGGAATGTCATTTGTGCAGCATGTGAAACATTAGGTAAAGCTGGGGGATTTAAAGGTGAAGAAGAGATGGTGATTCCAGCACCATCAGCTTGGCCATCAGCGCAATACTGATTCCTGCAATGACCCCCACAGCTCTTCCTTAATGCTCTCTTCCTTCTTTAACCCCTATGAATTTCCTGGTGAGAAAAAAATCCAGGAGTTGTCTTGCTGAAACAATAGAGGCTCTACTGCAAATTGCCTTTTTTCAGGGTTTTTTGTTTGTTTGTTTTTTTAATAAGGATGGTAAAACACTGGCACAGGTTGCCCAGAAAGGTGGTAGATGCCCCATCCCCAGAAACATTCAAGGTCAGGTTGGACAGGACTCTGAGTAACCTGGTCTAGCAGAAGATGTCCCTGCTTATTGCAGACAGCTTGGACATTATGACCTTTCAGTTCCCTTTCAATGCAAACCATCCTGTAATTCTATGACTCTGTTCCAAAAACAATACCTGTTCTCACCCTTCCACCCAGGGGGGTCCCACACACCTGAAGGTTGCCATAGCTAAAAGGAAAGCACAGGTACCTTCACATAATTTCTCTCTTTTCATAGTTCTTGTTCACCTGCTCCCAGTTTCCCATATTTATCACTGTGAAATCAAGTTGCATATTTGAAAGTATATATCAGCTGTCTGACATTTAAAAATCTATTTACAGCACTTTTCTTCCCATTACCTTGTTTACTTCACAACTTTGATTTTATTGAAATGCCATTTTGGAATATTGATTTCACTTGAATTGCAAATAAAAATGGGCTTTCTTGGAGAAAATTAAATATATATTTCATATTCAACAGACAGGAAAATCTCTCTGAGTCACTCTTGCATAGAGAAATAATTGGCCTATTTAAGAGGGTTGTGTAATGTTGTGTAAATCCAGAGACTGAGGGCTAAATGCTGGTGTGCTGGGAAAATTGGGGGTTTAAAACCTGCTCACAGTCCAGCACCATCAGACCCATTTATTCAGTTTGTATTTCCACTTGTCACTGTCCCGACAAGGAAAATCTCTGCAGCAAAACTTGGCATTTGACTCATTCTGTTCTCTGCTGCAGCTATCAGCAGCTCTGCAGCACTCTCTATAAAGCTTTCAGTAAAAGGTGGGTGAGCAGGAATGGGGAAGGTACGTGACATTGGCTCCTTCTGTACATAAACAATTTGCCAGTAACACTTTGTCCATGAGATGTGTGAAAAATGGCACAGCTGACAAGGCTATGCAAACAGAGCAGCTCATGCTGGGGCTAGGTACTCTATTTGCTGCTTAATCTCTCCTTCTAAGCAATATAATTAAACAAAAAAAAAATTGTCAGAGACTAGCTTTGTCTTTACTGGGAAAATGTATTAATAGAGTTTGGTTGATAGAGTTGTAAATCAAGTTAAGTAAAGCAACCCCTGAATCTGAGGAGGAAAAAAAAGTGTCATTACAAAGGATGTGCTCGTGTAGGGCTGTGAAGAGCCACTAGAGATGGATCCACCTTTCTACCAGAGCGAACTCCTAAAATCCTCTGTGAAGTGGTCCAAGTGCCTTCCCACCCCAAATGGAGGCTTATTAGGAGCTAAACCTTGCATATCAATCCTTGCCCTACCACAGGGGAGAGTGTCCATGCATTCAAAGGACAGACCTTTGCAAGCCCTTCATATACTGAGCATTCCCATGCAAATTTTTGCTTAGGAAAAAAAACAAACATCCATGAGAACTGTTACAGAAAGAATCAGAGCTTGGAAACCTAAAGGGAAGAATTTCAGACTCAGGAGAGTCTTCTACATGAAAGAAAATGGGACAATTGGAATTGCAGAAGCAATGCAAACTTGCCACAAAGGGGTCTCTGCAACTTGCTGCAAAGCTGAAAGATATCTGCATTCCACTGTGCTCCTCTTGTGCTTAACAACAAAATAAATCAATAGCTGTAGTTATCTGTGTCCTGAAAGAACAGCCACATCATGTGGCAAGTCCCCCAAGGTGTCAGGACTGAAACTGGGCCCCAGAGAGCCCAAAAGGGCACAACTTCACCCCTCAGGCTGAAGAACCAGCAGTCCCTTTCCATCCCACAAGCAGAGCTGATCCATGGGGGGCCAGGCTGTGGTGACAGAATGGCTTCAGGGGCGCCAACCTGCTCCCAGGCAGCTCAGCAGAGCTCCACTCACAGCTGCAGGGGAGGCTCCCAGGGCTGGGATGGCATGTGCTAGGATAGCATAGCCCTGCAGGACCTCATGGATTTACATCTGGCCCCTACAGCAGGTGGGCTGGAGCCTCCAGCCAAATCTCCAGCTCAATGTCTTATTAATGCAAATCCTTACATAACCCTCCTAACTCATTGTGGCAGGTGCCATTTGCTGCTCACAAGAGAGGCAACAGAAGCTTCTGGGTAGGAGGGTCCCCTAGATACAAAACTTGGTGGTAATGAGTGCTGCCTGACTGTTTCAAAAGAATATATATTACCAATGAGCCAAACACCAAGATGAGAAAAATTCTGAAAATTTTGATACAGTTATTAATCATAGAATCATTTAGGTTGGAAAAGACCTCTAAGATCATCAAGTCCAACCATTAACCCAGCATGGCTATGCCTACCATTAAATCAGTCCCAAAGTAACACATCTATACATTTTTGAACACTTCCAGGGAGTGATTCCATCACTTCCCTAGGCAGTCTGTTCCAATGCCTGACCTCACTTTGTCCCTCATATTCAACCTCAACCTTATCTGGTGCAACCTGAGGCCATTTCCTTGTTTCCTGGGAGAAGAGACTGACTCTTTCCTGTCTACAGCCTCCTTTCAGGCAGGTAAAGTCACCACTTGACTTACAGCAGCTACCAGAAAGACATGCAAGACAATTTCCCTTTTACATTTCCTATAGTAAACAATGTCCAATAGCCAAAGTTGCCTTTGAAGTGACAGACAGGATGTGCACGTGAATCTCAATGTATACAACAGGAGGATCAGGGAACAGGTAGCTTACACTGCAGATACTTGCTGTGACAATGCTGTCATTGCACTGCTTGCACTGCCTCCTAATCCATCTGCAGGAAACCTTCAAATACAAAAAGTTATTAAATCCAGAAACAATAAATTATCTCCAAGGAAAAGGGAGAAGAAGCAGCTCCTTTAATCTCCCAATAAAGAAGCAAAGGAAATTGCATCATCCCCAGATGGGAGAGCAGTGTGGCTGGCCAGGCAGACAGAGGGATCACTGCGCTGGCATCAGTGGCACTGATTGCACAGACACAGAGAGACAGACAGCTCTAGAGGAGAGGGATGAAGGGAAGGCCTAGACTCAGCTCCCTCCTGGCCGTCTAAGATCCTTGATACGATCTTTGCATCTGGTTACTCTTTCTCGTATAGAGCAGATCAATTCCCCAGCCCTAATGCATGGGGGGAGTGAACTTTGCTGCTCAGACACATTTCTGATGCGGTTCTCAAACAATGTGGGAAATACAAGTTGTAGTTCTTTTGGGGCAAGTGTAAAACCCACCAACTACAAAGTGAAACCTAGCTGAAAAACTACACTTGTCTTAATTTTCAGAGGAATGTAAAAAGAAATGAGAAACAGATTTTGACTGAGGTTTGGTTTTTTTTAGCACAATTTTTTAGGGTTTTTTTTTTTCTGATCCATTATCTCATCGGTAGCAACACAGCTTATTTTCTGGCCTCCTTCCACAAGCTCTCTGGGTCAGATAGAGGTATTTGTTTTAAAGTAATAAATATGGTTGTTAACCAAAAAGAGGCAGATGTTTATCCCCAGAATGTTCCCTGCACGTTCTCAACCCCCTTTCACCGAGATTATTTCTTGTCTAAATTAAGTGCATTTAAAAACTTGTCTGAAGCAACTACTCCAGAGGCCAAAAATTACTGTTCCTTAGTGGAGAATGATATCTTGTGGACTTCATTCCCTCTGGTCATGCCCCTCACTGTTTACACCTCCCCAGAGGAGAGTAAACATTGACAAATTAGAGAAGCACCATTTCAGACTTGGTCTCAGAATCACAGAATGAGTCAGGCTGGAAGGGACCACAGTGATTCATCTGGTCCAACTCCCTGCTCAAGCAGGGTCAACCCAGAGCACAGGGCACAGGATTGTGTCCAGATGGGTCTGGAATACCTCCAGTGAGGGAGACACCCTCTCTGGGCTCTTGTTCCAATGCTTGATTATTGCACAGAAAAGTTCTTCCTCACATTCAGGTGGAACTTCCTGGGCACCAGCTTCTTGTCCTATTGCTTGTCACCACCAAGCAGAGCTTGGCTCCATCCTCTGACACTCTCCCTTCATATACTTATATGCACTTATAAGTCTTTCCTTCTAAGTGCCAGGAAAGAGGTTTTCTTATGGCTCAGCCCCTCTGAAGACTTAATGTATGGAGACCCTTATACCATTAGCCTTGACCCAGTTGTAGTGACTGTCCAAACAAACAAAAAAAGAAAGAAAAAGAGCAGAAATCTAGAAGTCAGGTTCACAGCTGACTAAGTGAAGGCAGATTAATCTGCCATTGCCTGAGACCAAGCTCACAGCCAGTTACTACAGAGCCACTGAAAAGCAGCAACTATTGCTTGTCTGAGCCTTTCAAAGCCCTGATATTCCATCTGCTTATGCTCCATCAGTCATCCAAACTGAGCTTTGTGCTCACAGGGGACCATCCTATAGCTCTGACAGCTGAGGTGTTGCTGCTCACTCATACAAGATCCAGTTTAAGGCAGCAGCTCCTCATCTTGCCTAAACTGGACATTCCCAAGGATCTGATGGAAAGCTGGGTGCAAGATGAAAGCTGATGATATCTAACCCCAGAGAAGAGAATAGACATCAAAAGCACTGACAGGGAGCTCCAGATTTCAGCAGAGACTTCAGCACCTACCTATCAGCCTGAGTGACTCAACCAGGAAGAAGTTGACTCAAAGAACCACAGAAGGGGCAAAAACATTTTAATATAGAGGCAGGCACATTTTTCAGCTAAAAGAAAAAGCTCCCCCTCCATTGGGATTTGCATTAAACACAACTCAACCAAATGGCCCGGCCAGCCCCTCACCCCACATCCAGCCAACACTCAGAGCCAGTCCCCTCTGCTCGCTCCTGCAGGACGCTCTGCAGCTCCCCTCCTCTGAAGTTTGCTTACATTACTGTCTCCCTTTGCTGACATTGGCAGCTTTCTCAAGCCTTTGCATAACTATTTTTTCTTGGATATACTTAATCTATCTTATTTTTATCCCATCTGTGAGAAAAAGCAGCTGCAGTTCAAACCAATCTGCTCTGGCAGCGCCGCCAGCCCTGCAGATCCCATGGCCCCCTCGCCAGGCTGCTGCACTGATTTCTGCTTATCTGGTGCTGCTCTTGGGCACTCACCCATGTCCTGTCCCAAATGCACCAGGAATCTGCAAGTCCTCCTCAAGGCCTCTTTCAAGGTAAATTAACCGAGCCTCATGCCTGCAATATTGCTGAGCGTGGACTTTCAGACTTTTCTTTTTCCATAGAAAAGTTTTACATGGGTTTAGACTGCAAATTTTCCTGAGGGATCTCATGTGTTCTGCACACACAGGTCCTGCAAATGAAGTTCAAATGAAGTTAGATGGACTTCCTTGGGAGAATCTATTACAGCTCAGGGGGTTCCCAGCAAGGATCCAGGGACTACTAATGTAACATGTGCTGGCTTCAGAGGGAAACAGGGCCAAGGGGAGAGACAGTAACAGCTTTACCCAGGTCAGCTGCTGGCAGTGGTGGAAATACCACTGCCGAGGATGGTACCACTTGAAAAGTAGAGGTGGTTGTGGTTGCCATGGGATTTCAGCCAAGGTAAGTCTGTGGCTGCTGTTACCCAGGAAGACGGGCTGGATGGTCTCACTAGTCCTTTTTGACCTTTTACTGGGGTACCTAAACAGCTGGTTTGCCTACTTTGTGAGACGGTGTCCAGAAGGATGTGAGATGTACTTTGTGAGATGGTGGCCAGTGATGGGTGCTACACCCTGGACCTTGCTGGCTTGCCAAATACTGGAAAATTCTCCAGGATGCAAGGAATCATACAACCATTTAAGCTGGAAGAGACCTCCAAGATCATCAAGTCCAGCCATTAACCCAGCACTGCCAAGCCCACCACTAAACCATATCCCTCAGAGCCATATCTACATGTCTGTTAAATCTCTCCAGAGATGGTCACCCCATCACTGCCCTGGCCAGCCTGATCCATTGATTGACAACTCTCTCTTTGAAGAAATTCTTCCTCATATCCAATCTAAACTGCCCTTTGTGCAACTTGATGTCTTTTCCCCTTGTCGTCTCACTTGTTTCCGGGGAGAAGAGATCAACCCCCACATGGCTCCTGTCAGGGAGTTGTAGAGAGCCAAGAAAATGAGGCTGTTTCTCTCCTTCTGCCACCCAAGGTAGCACTGCATTGGTACTAAGCCTATGGTTTGGAATCATGAGCAATATGCCATTGTCACAACAAGATCTGCAAAATCACTTCAAGCGACTGTTTGTAAATCCATTTGGGTTTCTAGGTCCAAACATTTGTAAATTCATTCCCACCAGCTGGGAATACATGGCTTAGTGACTATCTGAAAAATCTCCAGTTATACAGGAAGGCATAAAGACACCATCCTTTGTTCAATCAATATTTTTAATCAAAATTTCCTGAAGTAAATGAGCAAAACAAAGATTTTTATAAAAGAGCCTACCTAAGTACTTAACTCTCCCTTCCATTGTCCCCACTTCTGAATAAAGGAGCAGGACACAAAATGGTCTTTTTATTAACAAGGACCAACAGGTCAAATTATACTCTTCTATCATTTCACCATCTTATTTTAAAAAATCCATATCCCACTTTGCACAACATTAGAAAATTATTTTTATTTATACATAATTTGGTAAACTTTGACTATTTACCTCTTTATTTTTGTTTCCCCCCTTTTCTTCACTAGCTCACTGGCCAGCATAGAAATGTACAGGGATGGGTCTTCTTTATTTGTTTGCAGAATGCCTCAGACTTAGGGATTAATTAATCCAAAAGAACAGAGTACGTGGAGTTCTTGGGGAGAGGGATGTAATTACTGCATTTGAAGTTCTCCAGGAAGAATGCTAAAGTGGCAATTTTTTGGAGTTAATGTCTTTTCCTGCTACTCATTCTGGCTGGAGGCATCCTCCTGTCTTTCCTGACTAAGATCCATCTATTCCTTACTGAAATGAAGGAGATGCCTCCTGTGAGATTGGGTGGGGAAGAAGCTGTGGCCCACAGGTGAAGGAGGGAAACACAAAAGAACCTGGACTGCTCATTTTCCTAAGGATTTCACTTAATCAAATCATCACCAAACTGCAAGCCATTTCTAACCACTAATTACTCACTGCCTGGAAACTATTTTGAACAAATGTAAATGTACAAAATTTGGTTGATGATAGCCTTGAAATGTAGATCCTGGGAGGCCTGTGAACTTTAACAACTGTGGAGAAACAAAACCAGAGTTTCTTTTCATAACTTTGATCCTGTTCTAGGGGCAATACATAGGCACACGTAACGGATCTTTCCTTCCTCTCTGTTTTCTTGCCAAGGATGGTCTTTGGAAACAGCACTGGAGCTGCTCCAAAGACCATTTATCCTCCAGAATGTATCAGATGTTGTTCAAATAAACGCATGCTAGAACTTTTCTACAGTGCCTCCTGGTAAACTGCAGCCATGAAGAGCCTACATTCAGACTGAAGGGGCCAAAAGAAGCTGAATTGAAGTCAAACAGAACAATTCCATCTCATCCTACAGCACCAGACTCTGCATGATGATGTAACAGATTAAACACTTAGAAGAACTAATGATGGATCACAGGTGTTACCCCACAAACACTGCAGCCTCCCTTAGCACTGACTCCTTCTCCTTCTCCTTTGAGCCTCACAGGAATGACTTGTCACTCACTGGGTATTGCACCACAGCAGTGCCACAGCTGCATCAAAAGCCAGGCATGGGCCGAGGGGAAACAACCCCTCAGACACCCTCGAGTAGTCCATGGCCCAGTGGAAACACAAAGGTAGAACTAATTCCCCTAAAAGCAATGGAGATTTTAAGTTTTCCCATACTGAGTTTTTAATCTGAATGTCCTTATGGCCCTCTGCAGATTGAAATCATCAGGTTGTTTTCTGTAGACCAAAGCTCAAACCCTTGTGGAGGTTCACATTTTCCAGTTAGCCATTTATTCCCTACAGTCTCCATCACAAAATTTCTGCTCAAAAGCAAGACCCAAAGCTCAGGATTTCAATGAAGGAGAGGATAGAAGAACTGATGCAGCTCCTCAGCTGCCTACCTTGTGACCAGGTCTTGAAATTATAACTGCCCAGAAATAAAGTTTATGCAGATTCAGAAGATAAGCAGGACAAAACCATAACACAGGCAAGATGCATCCATTTATCAGTAAAGCAAAAACAAATACAGATGGAACCACAGATTTTTCTTCCTGAGCTTCTGTTTGGAATTCTGCTTTTTCTTCCAGGGTCAACAAAACCTCCAGTTTCAAACTTTTGCATATATGCTTTAAGAACTAGCATGCTGTGAGGTCTCACTGCAGACAGTACGTGTTTTCTCAAGCAACATATGAAACAAAAAGTCATGGGGGTTTTTCCACCCTTTCCTCCTTATTAACACTAGCAATCACATGGAGCTTTTCAGTTCTCCAGGATACCACAAGCAAGAAGGAATGAAACCTCTGGCAGATGGCTTTGAGGTAGCACCTCCACTTTGCAATTGGATAAGATGACCTTCCTCATGTCATAGATGTTGGACTGGGGGAGGTCATTGGCTTCCTTGCTCTTCCATCTGCACTTGGGCTCCTCCTCAGGTCCATAGTGGTCCTGTGTGGCACATTGGGTCCCAAGAAGCCACTGAGACAGGGATTTAATTTAGGGTGCTTGTGTCAAGCTCTGCTTTTTTGAAATAACTGTAGGCTGTCCAGGAGACATGAAAAGTCAATATAGGAGGTTTCATGTCCACTTCACAAGCTTGCTTCTCTTTAGTAGGTGGTTTTCCTCATATCTTTGCCTGCATTCCTGTATTTCACAAAAAATACCTTCCTTCCTCCCTAGGTCAAGTTTTCTTTTGCTGGTTGCTGTAGGCTTTCACTTCATGTCTGAGCTGATTCACACTATGTGATCTCTGCCATGAGGGGAAAGAATCAAAGGTCAAGAAAGCTCTAGTAATCTTTATGTAGCAGTGAGTTCTGTAGTAATGAACATTTCAGGTTCTAGAACTTTACCATCTATGCTATTAAACACATCTCTCACAAGGTTTGTGCTTGAGTATTAGAACAGGCTGCTGAGGGAATTGGTGGAATTTTCCAGTCCCTGAAGTATTCAAAAAGGGTGTAGATGTGGCACTAAGGGACATGGATAAGTGGTGAACACAGTGGTGTTGGGTTAATGGTTGGACTCAATCAAACTAGAGGTCTTTTCCAGCCCTGTGTTTCCATGATTGTGTGATTTTAGTCCAAGGCACCAGATAAGGCTCAGGAACCTGCATATGTCAAGTGCACGAACCACTCGAGCCCTCAATGTCTTCAGGCACAGGTTTCTTCAAGCTTCCTAAATTTTCCTCCAACATCCATTGTGGCCACCAGGCACCAGCACTTTGTCCTAAGCACCTGTCTCAGAGGGTGAGACAATAATTTACTTATTCATCTCCCCACTAAAGTTTGCAACACATACTCACTTCAGAGTTGGGAACATATTTGTCTGATTCTGGAGTCAATACCCTTTACACTTGCTTTAAGGACATTTTATATACTCAGGAGGGGGTGAAAGCAGCTTAATGTACCTGAAAATTGGTTCCACAAAATCTCCACCTATCCTGTAACTCCTATTGTCACACAACACAGGAACAGCAAATGTTTCAGAGAACAAACCATACTGGTTCAGGGCAAATGGGTGCAGAGACTTTATCATTGTTGCAGTGCCAGGAAAATGAACAAATTTGCCCCCTGGGTTGAAGCTAAAGAACAAAATTCTTGAGCCCTGCCTAAAATCACATGGGTCTGTTTGGCTCATCTGATGTTGTTCCATGGTGATTCACAAGCATTGCTCTGCCTTGCTGTGTGATGCTTGGCAGCCAGCTGCACAGTCAGAGCTGTGCAGAGAGCAAACAAGGACCCTGGTGCATACTTTTTTTCTTGCAAGAAAGCCCCTGCCTCAGAGACAACTCTAGAAAACTACAGGCAAGGCCTGGACAGAATCAGCAACTATTTAGTGTTGTTGGAAAATAAAGCCAGATTGCACAGGGTGATAGCCACGTGATCGCCTCCTAACATGCATCATTTCTCTTAGTAACAACAGGCAGTGCCTCACACACTGCTTTGCAAATAATGATTAAGGTCAAGAATACTTTCCAGATTGTAGCCTGCTCTTTGCACCTGCAAAACCTGAGTTATGGAAAGTTGACTTGAGGCCACGTTTAATAAAAGCCTTACCTGCATGTCACAATAGTGAACCTGCAGCCATCCCACCCAGCAGCATGACCTGGAGCACCTATTTTAAGCATTGAGGCATTCAGCAGAGTCAGAAGGAGTCAGGAGCACTGGATTTCTGAGGGGTGACTCAGAACCTGTATTGTACATGTAGGGTCCAAGGAGACAGGGGGTCTGGGAAGGGCAAATAGGTGTTCTCTTGAGTGCCCAGTGAGGAGCTGCTGAGAGCCAGACAGCTGAAAACACCAGGGATGTATCTGAACAGGCACCTGCCTCCTGGCTTGCTCCTCTCAGAATTTGGCTGACATGGCACAGAAGCATTTCCTAAATATCAGCTGGAATTTCTCACAAGTGGTACATGAGATATTCACCACGCAGCCCAGTACCCTCCTGAATGACAGATGATGCAGAGCCATGCAGGGAAGCACAGACTGAGGCTGGAGGTTGACTCAAATATGGCCAAGGTGTACTTCTGTCTCTCTGGGAAGGGTTTGTGCTGCAGCGATGCTGTCCTTCCATGAAAGTCATGTTTTGAAGCAGTTTGTCAGGAGGCATTAGCATGCCTGGCAGGTTTGCCTAGCTTGGGCTTCTTCAAATAAGGAAATGAAGGGAACGAAGGGAATTCCCAATTTTGCATGTTTAAACAGCAAGACTGAAAGCTATTTAGGATCCTGCTGACCATATCTCAGATCTTGCAGGCTCAGTGCTGTTCAAGCCTCCTTAGTAGGCTGAAGAGCACCCTTCTGACTTCTGAATTGCAGCAGAGGAAGAAAACACTTACAGAGCTCTCCAAGAACAAAAAGGAGGCCTTCAAGAAAAAAGAAAGGACTGACCTCTGACAGTTGATCACTCTCTGCTTCGACCTCCTTCATGTGGGACAGAGGTAAGGGATCTTCCCTACACTTTGGGCACATCTTTACCCCTTCATTCCTGTGCACACCTGGCACCACACACTGCTGTGACATTCATGCCTCCCAGGAGAGCTTTTTGTACTTGCTCTGCCATCCAAATCCACTAAATACACTTTAATCTAATTGTAACCATTGTATCAAGCAGAGGAAAAGAATTAAGAAACTTCAGCTTACAATGTGCCAACTATTCTAAAAATCAGATCATTGTGGATAATAAACAGTGAGAAACAACAAAACTGGAGTCAGAGGAATTGGAGTCTTTTATGGCCACTGATGTAGTAAATCAGCACTGCAGTTTAACACAGACAAATGTAGTGTAAAGTAATATATCTGAGGGGAAGGACTGGACTTGAAAGCACATATTTAAATGTGACATTCATGCAGTACCCTAGCCAGGAAAATGAGGCTGATTTCATTAAAGAAAAATAAATCTCTGAAGACTATACAGTCCATGGATACATTAATAAAAAAGAAGGGGGAAAAAAAGTAGTCCAAGCATAGTTTAGGCTATGTCAGAGGAGAATCACAGTGACTAGTAAAATAAAAGGAGCACAAGATAGATTTTATTGAGTTAGTGAAAAAAGTCTGGGTGGGAAACTCCAAAAGACTGTCTTACAGGTAGTGCGAGAAGTACCAGTGAGGATTATAGGTCAGATTCAGCTGCTGGTCTCCATCTTTAGCACTGGGTCTGAAGAAAACTCAAATTTAGCTAGTAAGCTCCCAGGATATATTTAAGATAGCACCTGCATATTTAAATTATGGCAACTTCAGATGTTCTCAGCTTGTCACTGCACCAGCCCCTATGGAAACAACCCCAACTTCAAGGACAGGCAAAGAGAAGAGAGCAGGGAATAGTGGTCTTTCTATTGCCAATGGTCAGTGAAGGAGGAGAATGCTGAATTATCGTGCTCACAAAGGAAATCAGAGGCCAGATCTGTGTTCTTTTCATAACCACAGAACACCTCTGAGAACTCTCCCAGGTGCAGGTACACAGACATATTCACTCCAGTGAAAACCAGCCTCTGCTGGTGTGGCAGGGGACAGACTGCCCCGTGCTCCTAAGGTTAAGAGCAAACTAACTCTGGCCAAGGACACTGGAGGGAAACTCCTTGTTTTTAGGAAAGCTGTGGTTCTGCATGGGTGCAAATGGCCTGTGATGCACTCAGAGACCCAGTGACATTCTGGAAACTTCCTTCAGGAAGATGAGGTCCAAACAGCTTGAGCTGTGATTTCCACCAGGGGCTCTGTGGAAATCAGGTATTTCAGAGTAAGCACCACAATGCTGACCTTCCTCAGAAGCCAGATTTATTCTCAGCAGAGAAAGAAAACCTCTCACAGTTGCCAGATTAAGCTGATCAAGAACTAACAAGAACTGGAGGAGCAACAGGAGTGGCCTCCTCCACTCTGCCTCCAGAGAAAAATCTGGCTTTTATTACAAAATTCCAGCCTGGAGCTTCCTCCCACAGGATAGACCAAGGAGGCCCAGACTTGTATGAATTAACCAAAAATAACACTTCCAGGGAGGGAGAGGATGATTGAGGGTATTGCTGATGGGACACAGAGGCCTCTCACCTCCTTCTCACCAGTTCAAGTCCAGAAGACAGGAGGAAGGGGAAAAAGCCTCTAACTTTGAGAAGTTTGTTGCCTTTAGCTGATTTACTGGGAAGCAAGTGACTGCCACAACCACCATCATGTCAGGTAGCCCCAAGCCAGTGGACAGAAAAACAAAAACTGTCCTTCCCATCTCCACAATAATCCATTTTAAAGAGCTGTGGGTTGCATGTGGCAAGGCTCAGATTGACAGTGAGCTCCAGGCTCCACCAGCAAATATGTTTAAAAATAGTCAAAGCAAACAGGATTCTGTTTGGGGAGGGAAGGAGCCAGGCACCTTTTTGGCTGTGTTTGCCAGCAGCAGGGATATGGTCTGGTTAATCCTGACCATCTCCACTACACATCCTCATTGCTATGGCAATGTCCCATAAACAGAGCAGGGATCAGCAGCTCCCTGGAGCAAGGAGGCAGCACTGTCCTCAGGTAGTGGCACTGCATTAGAAGAAGGAAAACAAGAAATTTGTGCAGACGAGCTGAAGACTCACTAGAGCGTGTAAATGTTACCTAAATTTGTGCATCAGCATTTAAATACCACGAGAGCTGGAGCTGCAGCTGAGCAAGAGCAAAGCAGAGGAACACAGTGTGTCTGATTCAGCCTGGGGAGATGGAGAAGCACAGGGAGCTGGGAAGCACCCACAAACTGGGCCAAGGCTACCCCAAATGCTGCTGCTGTTCCCTAGGAGAAGCTGAGAGAAACTGAAGCAGATGGCAGCCAACATGCTGGTGAGCAGCACAGAATCCTCAGAGCAACCTCGGGCAGGACAGGGAGCACCACACAAACCTCAAGCGCTGAAGCAGGAAAAAGCAGCTCAGAGAAAAGGACCACCAGCACCACAAGAAGTCACCAGTGATGGGAGATCTCTCCTGAGGATCTCAGTGGCCATCGTGAGTTTATGGAGCTGCAGAGGGGTCTGGCTCAGGGACGAGAAGTCGCACAGACCTGATGTTAAAAAGCAGGACTTGTTTGCCCTGCCCTTGCGCAAGATGAGAAAGGGGGAAGGGAAGCACATACCCACCCCACCTTCTTGCAGAGTCGTCACACCCTGTGGCCTCTTAGAACTCTGGCTCCCCCACTGCAGTGGAGTGGCTGTCGAGAGAGGCTTTACTCAAGGTAGTACTTTGGTGAGGTAATCTAAGACAACAGGATTAAACTGAAAGAGACAATTTATGTTGTGCAACAGGAAATATTTCCAGACAGTAAAGTCTGTTGGGCTCCAGAGCACTTTCCCAAGGTAAGCAGCAGAACTGGAATGGCCATCCCCTGGCCCATCTGTCAAGGCTACACGAACACTGTGTGGTGTGGAGAGCACGCTCACAAAAGGAGACAGACAGGACAGGGACCCCGGCTTTGCTGCTGTTACAGCATTCTGTGTAAAACTAGGGACCCAGCTTTTGCTCATGCACAGAACAAATTTCTATTGACAGAAGAAAAAGCTGAGATGTAGGGCACGTAAGAAAGAAAAAAAAAGTCAGAAAAGTCTTGGTGGTACTTTAGACCCTTCCGTTCCCATCATGATCTCACCTTGAGTGGGTTTCTCTTGTTTGCTTTCTCCTTTGCAAGTGTCAAAAAAATATTAAGGGACTAATATTAAGGGACTGATTTTTACCTGCCCTCCACTGCTGTAAATCAAGAAAAACATCACTGGAATGAGCAGGGTGATCTCAGCTTAAAATGAAGAGGGTTAACATTTAAATACAAAAAAATTAAGCATGAAATTATGTTCACCTCCCTGGCACATAGGTAAAGCTTTCGGATAGTTTAGAAACGCACTCCCAAAAACTGCGCTGGAGACAGAGGTTCATCTCTCAACAGATGGGTGGATATATGGGTGGTTTTCCAAAGTCCTGGAGGTCATATCCCCCCTTCAAGCAGCCCCTGAAGTTCAGTCAGCCCCCCCGGTCACCTTGCACAGGCAATGATTCCATTCACCTCATAGCTGACTTGCCTGTTGAACCCCTGTGAAAATGCCAGTGTGTCACCCCGTTTCCTTTCACATCCAGAATACAGAGCACAGCTCCAGGTAAATGCTGTTTCTTGGGCTCCTAGGAGGTGCTCAGAGCAACTCCTGCTACAGTTTCTCTCCTCCCTCTGTTACATGAGCTCATTACTCAATTTTGGCTATGTGTGTCTCAGCTAGTAAACTAACCCCTGCCAGAGCCCATTCTTCAGCCCTGAAGCCAATTGGCACAGCCTGACGCCTACATATTATTAAACTCTCTTACACTCTGAAACAAGGTGACTACATCCAAACTGCCTTTGGAGTGTCCTGGCCCTTCCTGAACTCCAGCAACACCCAGAAGTTGTCTCAGATCAAGCCCTGTGTGGTAGCACAGATCCTCAAGACCACCTCACTAGTACATGTATAAGCCTGTTGTGAGAATACTGAAAGTGAATACTTTTGGTTAAATCCCCTAGTAGCACAACACTCAGAAAGAGTCGGGAGACTGGAAGATCCAAAAAAGTATTTCCAACTAAACTCAATTAAAAAAAAAAAAAAAAAGCCTTTCATGGAAGAGCTGTGAAAGAAACCTTGAGCTTTTACCTAGAAACTGGCTCCAGGCAAAACTGACAGTAAATGTCTCCTGGGTCCCCTATTGCTTATGGCAGCAAGACAAGAGGTGCCAAGGCTGGACAGGGGGCTTGAACTTTCCCCAGCCATGGGAGGAGATGTGCCTTGGCTGGGGCAGTGGAGACCGACTGAAGTGCTCAGGGTGAGCCCAAAGCCCCTTTCCTACATACCCATCTTGTACCTTTTTCCACCACTTCTTCATTAGGGAAGGAGGGACAGAGAGAATTCTACTGCCAAACCAGCATAAAATGAGAGGGATCTGAGAGAGCAACATGAATCAAGCAGTGACTGGGAGGTAAACACACCGTACACAACGCCTGGGGATCATTTCTCCTGGGGCCAACTCCAAGGCTTTTATTGCCCCACTTACAATTAGCTGGTAAATATTGTACATATGATTGACCTTTCTAAATGCTGCTGGGTAGCTGGAGGTGTTGGGAGCTGGTGAGGACCCGGGGTTGTGCAGCACCGACTCTATCTGCCGGTGTGCAATGCTCTGCAAGCGCTTTTCTCCCTCTCTTACTGACACATTGAGATTTACTGCCCTGTGTCAGTGAGTTCAAGAAAACCTTTTAACTCTGGAAGCTCCGGGAACCGGCTCCAGCACATGCTTCGGGATTTATCCGTCACTTTGTTATGCCTTGTTTGTCCAAGAAACAGTCAAGACTGAACGAGTCAGGAATGACAGAAATAGTACATGAAGTCACAGTTGCTCCACTTTAAAGCACAAGCATTTGTGTAGTTTTCCTACCAAATATACGTGTGTTCAGTGAGCAAATAAGGCAATGGCAGAGGAAAGGCAACACAAGCAGGATTTTACAGATGCCAGTTGAGTCGTGCCCGCTCCTCCAAGCGAGGGTAACACAGATTTCCACATGTATCAGCTTTTTCTGCTCAGAAAAGCAATCCCGCGGGACTGGACACACTCACAAACCCCGTGAACGCTGCCGCAAGCCAGCCCTGGGAAAAACCTGTGAGCACTAAACTGAAGCTGAAAGACAAACACGTAAGAGAAAAGGCTGAGCAGCCACTGCTCTTTGCCTCACCTCCTCTCGCTGCCTGCCCGGCTTCTGAACATCCCCGTGCCGCTCTCCCCCTCTGTTCAGCAGCCCTTTTTCCGTCACTCGCATCAAGCCACCAGCACAACAGCACTGATGCCAGCCCTCACAGCTGACCTGTCCGACGGAGTGAGACGCACGGGGCTCCTGTCCCCTCCCTGTCCCCTCCCCGTCCCCCCGCAGCCCCTCGCCCACCCAAACACCCAGCACCGGCATCCCCGGCCCCTCGCTGCCCATCTCCTGAGCAGGAGCGGGCGAAGTTTGCGGGAGAAGGATGGGTTTGCTCTCACCGCCTCCGGTTCCCAGCAGCCTGGGACGCACCGCGGGCTGCGTGGAGAGAAGAAAGTTGTTCCAGCGTTCGGCTCCTCGGCGCTCCTGGCAGCGGGCTGGGAGCTGAGCCCGTGGGGACAGCAGGAGCAGGAATGCGGCTTGACAGGCGGGAGCGTGAGGTGTGCCCAGCGCTGTCACATCCTCCCCAAAAGCCGCCGGCCGGGAGGGAGGGAGGGAGGGAGGGAGGGAAGGAGGGAGGACGCCCTGCGCGCCTGCGGGAGGGCTGGAGCGCGGAGCGAGTGTCGGGGAGGGCAGCAACAGGAAATGACACAGAAACTTCACCAGGCTCCAATCCAAACTTGGCCCCTGACATGAAAGAGAGGGGAGGCAACTGGGGGCGGCTGGGGGGGAAGAGAAATTTTTCGCCCTCGTTAACCAGCGTAAAAATCTGCTGACTGGGAAAAAATCACTGTGGCAAGTTTTATTAAAGCAAGGAATGAAGGGGGTAGGGGCGGGATTCCCATCAGAGTTTATTTACTTGAGCAGGAGTGGTGCGACGACGCTAGATACTAATAGCAAAATGCCATTTTCAGCAGTTTCCTGGCTTTTCCGAGCTCTCGGATGCTCCAGCGTGTGCCGGAGGGCAGCAGACAGGAGCGAGGTCCCCCCCGCATCCTGAGCGGCAGCTGCTGCCCCAGGAGCCGCTCCGAATGCGGCAGTGCCCGGGGAGGAGCGCACGGCCCGGGACAGGACAAGGGACAGCCCAGGCACCCGCGAGATGCGCCAGTGGCACGACTCACAGAGGCAGAAAATCACACTGAGTGTGTGGTCAAACCTTTGCTTGGATGGATGCAAGAAACTGCCTTTACTGAACAAAGCTGGATGGATACTTCAGAATCATATAAAGTCATTAAGATTTTATGTCCCATGATCATATACCTCAAGGTATTTCTTACCTTGGTCTTTGAATTCTGAAGTCAGAAGGCTGAAAAAAAGAGTATTAGTAGGAAAAAAAAAAATCACAGAATAATCACTCCAATGTAGTGATTACTAATCAAGATACAGTAAAACTTTGTAATGGAAGGATGTCGCCATGGAATGGAATGTTGTAATGGAGATGTTTCCAAGTCCAACTAACTACATGCTCACCACTAAACCATAGCCCCAGCCATGACACCTACACATTTTGGGAACACTTCTGAAGATGGTGCCTCCACCATGCCCCTGACCAACCTGTTCCAGTGTTTGACCAGCCCTCCAGTGAAGAAATTTTTCCTGATATCCAAGCCAATGGATTTTCTAATAGTATCATTCCTAATCTATTTGGATTATTTTCCTAATATCCACTCTAACCTTCCTGCAAGGCAAACCCTCTGAACACCTCTCTACATGGTGCGTGCAAGGGCACAGCAGCTTTTGAACTTGGTTGCAGTTTTTAAAGTATTCTTTAAACTTAAAATGTGTCCTTTTCAGTCAGCCCTGACCTAGCCTGACTCTGGACTCTCTGCAAATCCCACCTGCCCTTGCAGTAGGCAGCGCCATAAACTCTTTGACAGGAGCCCATGGGACTTTCTAAGGGGTCCTTGTCTTCCCGATTAGGTTCCCACACCACTGCTGAAAGGTGGATGAGATGGCCACACAACCAGGTCACTGTAGATTGAACAGAAGGTCAAATGTTGTTTGGAAGAAGTTGTATCACTCTTCATCCTACTGAAAGATGTCCTACCAGATATAGTAAACCACAGGGACAGTTGGAACCCAGGTCTAAACTCAGATTTAACTCTTTCCTGGAAAGCAAATATAAACATAGCCATTCTGTCTACAAATATGAAAGTGGTGAGAGATTTTTTTTTCCTAAAAATTGACCTTCCTCAGGCTAAGGATGGCCTCACTGAGACGTCTCCATTTACCAATCAGTCTTATAGGAATATAATATTCCCACTAAAACAAGAATATTTAAATATTCCTATTTAATAGGAATATTTTAAGGCCAGGTGAGATCACTCATTTGATAATTTCCATCACCTGGCTTGATCACCTGCATAGCTGAAGCCACAGAATGGTGTCCCAAAGCAACACCTGAATCATTACAAATTATGGTACATCATGCAAGGACACATCCCCCCCAAATCACAGGCTTTCAGGGAAGGACAATCCACCCCAGATAAGTTATTTCAGTGGCTATCACCCTGTCAGGAAGAAGGGCTGCCTTTCTGATTTGCATTTGTCTGGCCTCACTCTCCACCCTCAACCCTGGCCATCACTCACCAGTCTCTCCAGGAAGCTGCATATCAGGCATGGACAGAGAAGGCTGAGCCCACCAAGGTACAGCCCATCCTCAGTTTGCCCCCAGAACAGCAGGAATATTTCAAGCCTAGGCATAGCTGGGGACCCTCCAATATTCTGGTTGAAAGCAGCCAAGCCATGCAGCTCTGAGTGGAAACTGGAGCCTGCTGCTCCCTCTCCATGCAAGCTCAGCTTTACAAAACCACAGACAAGTCATCCCATAACCTTGTCCTGAATAAATAAAAATAGCTGAGCTTTTTTAGTCTCTCATGGTAAGGCAGATTTATGGACAAACCACAAACAATGCCTGTCACTTTTTCAAGATCCATTTCCATTGCATTAAAGTTCTTTTTCAAATGTGCCTACCAGACCTGGATGTGGTATTACCTCACCTATACTGTAAATTTTTAGCAGACTTGGACTCCTATCCAGTTGCTCCATCAGATGCATCCCTCTCTTTGCTGTGCCTTTGTGAATGCAGTAGCGACCTAACAAGCTGAATTGGGGATTTATTGTTATAGTATCATTTTACTCCAAACTTCAACCTTAAACACAAAACACTTTCAGATTTGGCATTTATACAGTGTTCAACATATGCTTTGATCCAAACAAGGGCTTTGACCTGCCTAACCCTTGGTGTATTTCTTTCGCTCCCATGAATGACTTGAGCACAATCGTACGGTATCGGTTGTCACTTCCCTAATGAGAGGTTATTTTCAATTAATCAAAGAAATATAAACAGAGCCTTGTATCAAGTTTAAATAAGCTCAGAATAGTTCTGCCCTTAAAACAGATGTCTAAAGCTGTGTTTCCTTTCAGATCAGAGCTAGTGCACTGTCAAGAAGAGATCTTGCAGATCTGTTTGCTCAACCAGCTCAAAAAACCAAGTATCAGCTCAAAATCCTGACACAGTCCAGTGTGGCCCATTGAAGTCAGTGAATTGGGCAGGCCATGATGCAGATTAGGGTAACCAGGCCAGAATCAGATTTGTCAGGTCTTTACAGATTAGAGAGAACAGCAGAAGGGAATTAGATAGCACCACATTATTTCAAAGTAAGGCTAGCCCTGCATCAAGCCCAGCACACCATAGCTGCTTCCCCATGGTTCTGATCATGAAGAGGTCAAATAACAAAATGAGAAGAGGAAGAGATTAACTAAACAGGGTCAGGGCTGGTCTTTGGTCCCAGAGCCAGCAGGCACAGCCTCATGTACAGTGGGGATAAATGCCCTTAACCTCCAAAAAAGAACGGTCCCATGCAGACTTCCTGTTGGGAAAAATCTCTGGGTCATGCTACTGGTCAAGCTATGCCAGAGACTTGGCACACCACCCTGGGATAAACAGGGACCATGATAATATTTAACACCATAAAAGTTTTCCAGTGGCAGGGCCCCAGTGCGGTTTAATTAACTTAAACAGTAAACTAAATATAGCTAATTTCAGAATGATAAGTTACCCAAAAGACCCACAAGACTTTTTCTTCATCCTGAAGCCTTGGGTAAATACAGGCTTGCCCTGTGAGTCTCAGATTTTTCCACACAGATTTAACATCCTTATTTCTTGTATTTAGGACACTGATTTTTGTCTGTAAGCTCTCCAAGGTAAGGAGAACATCTATTCCTAGAGCTTGGTCCTTGCTTGTCATTCAAAAAACCAGTGTTTTAATCCATGGGGTGGGATGTATCTGCACTTTGCTTAGCCAGCTCAGGGATAGATCTGAGCTAAATATCTGTAGTAACCCTCTCTAATTAATAGAGACTGGTCCTTGTGGAAGATAATTTGTTTTATCCAAACACAGTTTAACACAGGTGAGATGAATCCCCTCTGGAGCTGACCCTCCTGCAGCAGGGATTAGCCTAGCTAATTATTGCAATATCTGAACCTAATTTTCTGTGTCTACCAAGGGGGTCAAAAATAAAATATGTGTTTACCTGTCAGAGCAAAACATGGATTATTTCATATCTATAAAATAAATATAATAGAGTTGTCACGACTTTTGATGGCAGAAACAAGTCATCTTCTGTAGCCTCTAAATGAGGTAAACTCCGATTAGGCCATTAAGTTTTCATGCAGTTACCACTGGAGCCCAAGGTGCTGTGTGGCACTAAAGTACATCTTCTCAGCAGGGATCCACTGTGGATTACAGGGTGTCAAGGGCAGGGGAAAGCCACCATGTATTTTATTAACTGACTGTCCTGACAGTAATAAATGACTTTTCAAAGGGAATTCATCAGAAAGAGCTTCCTGTACTTGTTTTTGTTGTACATATACATATCTATCATTAAATATCTCTGCACTAGGTGACATTTTCTCTTGCTAAAAATACTCACTATAATCAGTCAGCTTTTCTGAAAGTGTGTTCTGATAATCTGAGCTCATTCACAAATAGCACCTGCAGCAACACCCAGCAGAGGTATGGGAACACATTTGAGAGTATTCACTCAGCAACTCGTTTCCTTGAAAATGAACATCACATTTCCATTTCTACCTAGGAATAAGAGCAGAGAAGGGAAATAGCTTGTTGCAAATGGATAGGTTTTGCCTGTTTATTTGTGAGGATGTGCAGCATGCAACTATTGAAATTCTAGCATGGAACTTATGCATGTGGCTGCTATATAAAGGGAATTCATAAGGATTTTCCTTTACTAGTTTGTCTTTGTTTTTCTTGCTTTTATTTCTTTATTATTTTTTCAGTCCAAATGGCATCATGGTCTCTGGTGGAAACCAGAGGGACCTGTGGCTGAAGGATGTGCACAACCCTGGATAAGGATAGAGGAGGGGAACCAATCATTTTTTATCCTTTTGGCAGATCTTTAACTAAAACCACAACATGAACCATGTGCCAAAATACTGGGTTTATTAACTATACTCTCACCTGGGGAAACTATTTCTGTTTGAAAGAGTGCCTTAAACTGCTTACAGCAGTAGGATTAAGGTGTGGTGAATTCAAACAGAAGGAATAGTCTTATATAACTTTTTTTTTTCCTTCAGTACCTTTTATTTCATTCTAGATTGTCTGAATCTCACAAGAAAAAATATAATGCATCAGAGATGTATTCTTTTCTGGCTTTTGCAGTTTTCATATGTTAACATTAGATTATCTGCCATTTTTTAAAAAAAATTTTGAATAATTTCCACTCCATACATATCTGCTCCTCTCCATGCTATTTTTGGCATTTATGAAGCCATCTACATAAACTTCAGGGGCAAATGACCTTTAAAAACTAATGAAGATCTGTAACATTTATGTAACATAACATCCTATGTATTTTACAAAAGGAGAAAAGCTGGTTTCTTCTTCTCCCCTCTCCCTCAAACAGATAGGAACTGTTCCTCTCAAGTCTGTCTCTCTCCAGAAAAATTTGACCTACAAATGGCTTTCTCATAACTCAGCAGACTAGTTTAGTCCTCATATGGATTTATCATTAACCACATAAGCACATGTTGTCCATTTTGCCCAACCTAATGAATGTGCTATAAATAAAACTCTAAAAGCGGGTTTCACCATTCTTATCCAAGCTGTTGCTGCAAGTCCTTGTAACTCCCAAACCCACTTACATTAGAAACATTAATCACATTATTATAATTCAAAGCATCAGCTCTCTACAGCTGAAACTCCCTAGCACTTGACTTTGGCTAGACCTCTAACCTCAACTTATCACTTTCAGGCGTACTCCACATTTTCTGCTCCAATCTGTCACTGATGTAGGAAAGACGTGGGAAGTTGCTTTCAGAAGGTATTTTTAACCTAGGAGTGTCTCATTAAAAAGAGAGCTTAGTATAGAAACTCTGAAACAAAACCTTTCCCACTTCACTAAGCACAGCAACCTGAAAGTACCAGAGGGGTATTTCACCACAACTCATGTCATTTTAAAAACCAAAGCAACATAAAGAAAAAGGAAGTTCTTTTGGAAAAGACACTGTTGAGTGCAATTCCTATCTACCCCACAAATATTTTATATGATCGTAGGATTATCTGTAGAGCTTTGTATTTTCCATCTAGAATGAAGGAGGCTGAATCGAACCATCTATTATTCTGACTTGCCTGCTCATTCCTTAGGAGTGTATTTGTACAGTTTGTGTTTTTTCTACTTATTTCAGCTGACAGCATGGAGATCATATTCCATCTTGACCAAAGGTTTTAAAAGGCAAGAGAAACAAAAGATTAATCTTAGGATATTATTTTTAAGCCTCATGTGCTTTAGTCTGGAAATAGAAAGACAAAGATAAAATTCCCAGAAGGACAGCCACAGCTAATGAGAGCCTGAGAGGAAATTATCACAGATTCTTAGTTCTTCTGATGGATGTCCTTCTAGCCTTATTAATCAGAACTTCATGATGCCGATAAATCACCAAAGTACAATAACAGATGAAGGTGAGTTTGGATGTAAAATGATCCATGGTGAAGGATTACAATAAAGGAGGAAAAGGAGGGGGAGCCAAATACAGTTTTATAAACTGCATCCTCAGCTTGTAAGGACTTGTAGATAATAAATATCATTCCTTTTCCACATTATCTAGGAGATTAAGAATGTTTCTTGATGTATAACTGCTGGGAAGCCTCTGTAGCACCTTCTCCAGTTACCAGGAGGTTTATATTACATCAATTGCTTTAATTTTCCATCAATTATGATTTCATTTACAAAGAGGAACTTTAAAGTACCTTTCTTCCTTTAACCTCTTTTTGAGAAAGTAGGCTCCAGAGGCTGGAAAGGAGAATGCATGCAGAACATTGAGGGTTTTGATCTTGCAAGATTTGTCAGATCCTGCTTTGAGATTCCTGCAAGTTTTCTGGTATGACCTTATCCTGCTTGAATGATCCTATGTCACAGAGGTGTCAGCAAGGTCTCCACGCCTCCAATCACTCTAGATACAGAGTTGTTGGTTTCTATATTCAGTAAAACCCACAAAAATCAATCCACATGTGGATTTGTGGTTTTCAAGGAAAGCATTTCCCAGAGCACTTAAGAAATAAAAAAATGCATTTGAGATGCTACTACTGATGAATCAGTTCCACTCCCTGCTTTCTACCAGTGTTTTTTATGCTGTAGAATATAGCCCTGGCCATCTGAAGCAAACCAAAGCGATGCTTATGTCCTGCAAATTCAAAATAAAAGGTTATTAAAATGAGGTAGCTTGTCAATTAAGGCAAAATTTGCCTTAAGCCATGAGAGCCAGAGGTATAACAGACACCTAAGAAAGAGAGGACAGAAGTGCATTGAATGCCTTTGAGGATGCTCCCAAATGAAATACAAATTTGTATGCTGCCCTGTAGCTTTTATCTGGTTTGTGTCACAACACGAAGAGATCTCCAAGCTGATGCCCTACCAGGCTTTGCTAAGCCATGCTGCAGGACAGCACTTGGTAGGGACATGAACCAACTTGGTCCAGATGCAGTGAAATTATGGCAGGGACATCATCTGCTGAACTGATGGACCCTATCCAGAGGCATATCAGATTGGAGGTTCCATGGGTGTCAGTCTTACCCTGTGTGGAGCCAGCCCAAACATGTCCATACCATACTGTATTCTGTATTCTCTAGGAATATAAACAGGGATGTAGAGAATTTAAACAGGGATACAATCGAGGTTCATGGCACTTCTCAGAGCTTCCCTGGCTGGAATGACAGCTGAGGTGTCTCTGACACCATCTGCCCAAAACTCCCAATTCCAGGTTGCAGCAGCTCACAGAGAGATGGAAAAACTGGGCAGTCAGAGGGAGAGCTTTTGAAGTGATTAGATGTCCCTGAAGAAAATAAGGCAGTTTTGTCCCTGTAATGCCTGCTTTGTACCTCCTGGAATAGTGAGGACAGCATTTCTGTTATCTCTGTTCTTGCCAACATTTCTGCATGCTGCTGTTTAATGGGAAGTACTGAAAACACACATGAATGGACACTGAATTACAGAATATCCCTTCAGGCTTTCTAAGCCATCATGAGCATGAACAGGAGACAAGTATATGTGAATATAAATTCTAAGCTGAGATGTGTCATTTCACCCATATAGAAAGTGGAGTGGAGAAGAGAGAAAATTAAGAACAAAAGACATTGAGGAAAGAAAAGAGAGGAGGGGAAAGTCCTATATATAGGTTTTAGCATCTGAGAAAAACCAAGCAGAATACCTGGTGCCCAGTGCTGCAGTCTGAGGTCTGCTGTGTATGGATGCATAACTCTGTGGCATGGAAATGAGTCAGAATTGCTGTCCCAGGGAACACACTCCACTGGCGCAGTCTAAACTCCTCTCAGGGGGTTATGTTGGACTTACAGATTTGATTCTTGCCACATGATTCTTGCCAGATGTCTGGTCATAGACAATTGATCACCAGCAAATTATTTTAAAATAGACTTCAGCTGAGACACATCACTTCCACCCCGAGAGCACTTAATTCTTAAAATTCAAACAATTGACTGCTTGAAATCAGCAAAGGGCTATCCTTAAATTACAGTTTCATGCTGCAAAGCCTCTGTTCTTGGCAACTCAAAGAAATCAAGGGGTATCCAGGCCCTCTTTCCGCTGCTCTTGAATGAAGTATGGTATGGATTTCTAGACCTGGATTTAGACCTGGAAGCACATCTGGAGGGTATCTATTCCCTGCATATGTTAGATTTGTGCTACATTAAAGAAATCATGGCTTCCACAAACATAAATGATGAAGAAAATTCCTGGCCTGAAACTAAATATTGTTGTATATTATGTCACATTGAAATTGACTCCTGCAGAGATGATGACACTACAGCCATGAAATGTCAGATGCAGAGCCTTGGACTGCTGTAGCAATGCTCCTGTGAAGGCAACTGATTGAAACTCCACCATCCTGAGCTAAGCCATCAACTCTTCCCAGCCCACACAGTGACACCTATCAAACAGGAGTCATCTCATTGCAATATTCACCTTACCTGCTGGAGAGGAGGAACTGAGCACAAGAAAATGAGGAGTCTTTGGCAACAGAGAACAAGACAAAGAACAAACATAGCCCTTCTCAGCAAGCTCACCTAAATGGAGTTGGAGATAAAACACTGCTGGCAAAAACCTTCTCCTTCCTGGCATCGCATATGTTAAGTTGAATGGCTAAAAAACCTTTAAAATTGGATGTGGAACTACCTCTGGCCACAGGAACAGCCCTATCTACAGCAGCAGCACTGCTGCTAGGGAGCATTACATAAAGCAGTTCATGTCAGGTCACAAGCAGAAGACAGGCAGAGGCAGAAACACTCCAGCAGGCATTATTTTTCCACAGCACAGCCAAAAGCAGGCAAATATTTAAGAACAGTAAAATGCCACTGTGTTTGCAGACACCATTTATTAATAATAGGATGGATTTTCAGTCACTTTGTACCACAAATACCAACATCATCTTTACTGCACTAAGTTGATGAAAGTGACATAAATTTTCAATGAACAATTATTAAAATCAGGGTGCAAAACTTACTGGGCAACCTGAAAAATTCTCCATGCTCTTGATTCCAAAGATCTGTTCCCAAATCCAAATCCATCCAGTAAATACTTAGCCATGAGTGTGTCCCATGTGCTATAGAAGAAAACAGGAGATCAAGGATCCTGTTCTTGAAAATTGAAAAGGTAGGGACAGACAGAAGAGTGATTAAATCCTTCCTTCTCTTGCATTGCATTGCTGATGCTTTCTCATTTTTAATAGAGGTTATAGAAAGTGCAGACTGTGACCCAAGGGCTCAGCAAGGAAAATGTTTACTCCCTACAGGACAAGAACAGGGGTTCCTAAACCAGGATGGATCCTGAGTCCCAAACTGGAAATGATCATAGACCCAGATGTGCAAAGGGAAAATGTACTGTGGTTGCAAAAAGGGTTTCAAAAATAAGAAGCTTTGGGAATTGCTGATCTTAAGGAGTTTAGTTAGATGCCTATAGATGCCTATAATCATGTCATGTTAAGTTTTAATTGTTTTCAATATCTCAGAGTTGCATTTCTACCCTCAGGAAGGTGATGAATTTGAGCAAGGGGTTTACCATGTAAGCAAGCTGACAGAAATGGAAAAAAAAAAAGAGAAAAAAAAAACACCAGGACAAATAAAAGCCTATAAATTTTGCCCCTGAAGCCTATAAATTTTGCCCCAGTTTGTTATCAGTGTGTATCAAAACTGGCCATTGCAAAGAAGCACAGTCATATTCTGTGAGAAATAACACAAATCTCTCCATTTATAATGCAGCTCTTCTTGGGTTTTAGCCATTAATCATTGGTGCATCTGCATACCCAGAACTCAGCTTTGCCAACATGTTCCACACTCTGAGCTAAGATTCCTGAATCAAATATTCCCCCTTCCTAATTTATGCCATAGTAACATTTCAACCTGAAATCCCCAGTGCCTCAGAGAAGGAATGTTTCCTTCCAACAGGCAGTAGCTGAGTTGATAGGGAATGCTGATGCTAAGCTCCCATCCTCTGCTATTTTTGAGTAATGTCTGTCATGTCAGGCTGGAGAGATGGATTTATCCATGGCACATGTGTGGGCACAGAGATATTTGAAACAAGAAACTCACCTGCCTGAGAGCATTATGGCACAGCAAATCCCTCCTCCACTGTCTATTCCAGCTTCCTGAAGAACTCTGGAATTCTGTGCCTGTATCTTTGCAGTCTGCACTTAGGACATCTCCAAGATTTAGTCAAGGACCAGAAGAAGACAATGGTTAGCAACTATGATCCTCTGGATCAATGGGAAAAGAAAAAAGTCTTATCAAAACAGTGGAATGAATTCTTGTAGGAACTGCAGACTACTTCAAATCCCATTCCCTTTCACTAAAGATACATGGTTCCATTCTTTTGCATCTGTTATGTGAAATAAAAGTGCAGCTACTGCTCTTAAAAAAACAATAAAAAATGTTTCTATAAATATATTACCAACCCAAGAAGGGTCAAGAATCTCCATCCTTTACTGGAAGCAGAGGAGAACATAATGTCAGAGAATGAGGAAAAGCAGACGTATTTGCAAGGAGGTTATAGCAAGCTGGGATGAGTCTCTTCTCCCAGGCAGCAAGTGATAGGACAGGAGGAAATGGCTTCAAGTTGCACCAGTGGAGGTTTAGATTGAATATTAGGAAAATTGTCCTTACTGAAAGGGTTGTCAAGCACTGGAAGAGGCTGCCCAGGACAGCAGTGGAGTCTCCATCCCTGGAGATATTTAGAAGATGTGATGTGGCTTTGAGGGACATGGTTTAGTGGTGGGCTTGGCAGTGCTAGGTTAATGGTTGGACTTAATGATCTGAAAGGTCTTTTCCAACATTAATGATGCTGTGATTCTTAAAGATGTAAGAGGATACACATTTCATAAAAGTCAAACTGCCTTAAAATCCTAAGAAAATAATATGCTGCACTTCAAACACTCTTCCCCAGAGGAGAGGTTATAAAAACAATAGTTGAAAGATGTATGATCATTTTGACTAATGCACTACCAGAAGATGTTCCCATGCTCATCTGATGGGTGCAGGAAAAGAATGGAAAATAACATAGTTGGGTTCAGACCAGGTCAGGTGATCTTCCCAAAGATTGCTCCTGTCTTTTCTCAAGAAGCACATACCCAAGGGATTCTGTATGCAAACAGCTACTCAGAAGGGAGCATGATACAATAATAAAAACCAACAGACACATTTAGAATAGTATTAAAAATTAAAATCCCTTAGTGAAATCCAGTAGCTGCTTGTTATGTATGTGTCCAACTCACTGCAACACAATGCTTCCCTGAAACTTGAGGAATATTTTAGGAGGTAAATAAGTGGATGCTCTCCATACACCACACACATTAAAAAGAGATAATTAAGTCTGTCATCCTGGGCTTGTCTGCAGTACATCAATCACAGGCAAAATCCCAGAACATCCATGACAGGGCTCAACAAATAAATAATTAATATACATTAACAACGTGCAATGGAAAAGGAGTCTCATTAATTAATCCAGTCTCATGTTTTGATGAGCCTACAAATGAGCTTGATAAAAGTAATAGTGTTGAGGCAACAGGCTTTTGAAGAGCACCAAATTTGAATTCTTGAGTAATATACTTGGCTGGTTTAAAATAAACATAGTACAGTGTAGATTAATTGGAGACCAGCTGATAGCTTTCCAAATTAAATAATAAATGGCAAATGTTCATTCAGCAAGTGAACTTTCAGGCCCCTATAGATGTTATCTTACCAGTTGCTATTTAGTGTTTTTATTGCTGACACAGAAGAAAAGGTTGCACACAAGCCAACAGTGAATTTCAGTAAAGTCCTGAATATAAGATTAAACAGTGGAGAACTTGCTTCTCAGGCATGAGAAAGGAGGCCAGAAGCAAACTGGAAAAAGGCTAGAAAGTGATAGAATCTAAGCGGTGTGACATAGACATCTTCAGCAGCATAATGCATGTACTAGAGATGTAATACCAAGTAGAAGAAGCGAAGAAATTGTATAACAACCCAACCTGGCATTGGTGCAACTGCTGCTGGCATTCAGAGCCTATTCTAAAGGCTGCAGGTACTGAAGAACGAAAAATAATTGAGGGAAAAGACATAAGAATGAATAAATAAATGGGAAAACTCATTATGGAGAAAGACATGAGAAGATTTAGCTCTTTAATTTTACAATGAAAAGGGTGAGAGGCTTCTTAATCACAGACTATAAGTGTTCAAAGAGAGAACTGGAATTAGCCATCCAAGTTCCTTCAACCTTAAAAGATCTCGTAGTGGCCAGCAGGTAGAAGTTAAATCTAGACATTCAGAACAGATATAAATCTGGTATCTTTGACAATTTTGTGGGATACTTACAGTCACTGGGAATCTTCAAACCAACTTCTTTTAATTTTCACTCCAGTTCAAACAGCAATTAATTTAGGGAGGTCTTATGGCCTCTTGGCCTCAGTAATTTATCAGTTAAGTGACAGGGCTTCAAATACTTCTGTGGGAGGTTATTTTACAACCTAATAAATGTCATCTTTGGCCAAAACTTCATGGGATTCTGCATTTGTCTTTAATACACTATTAATGAAGTAACTGATTCCCTTGTTTTCTCTTCTCATCAAAGCACAATTAAAATAATGATCTTTCAGCAGATAATAACACCTTTTCTAAAACTTGTAAAGAATAATCAGAGAATGAATCAAGCAATTAATTCTTACTCCTTAGTCATCCCTCCCACTCAAGACCCAAACCAATGTTCACTTAAGCACAGGAATATGTGAGGAATGTTTCCTTCAGCCAAGCACTGGAGAAAAAGAGGGAAATTTGGCATTTTTGACCTTAAGATTGCGGTATCTGTACCCAAACCAGAAGACTATGCAGAGAAAATGGAGTTTCTTGCAGGGGTAGAAATAAATGGGCTCCTGTGGTTAACACTCACTCCTTCTCTCCATCTTTACTTGCTTTTTGGCTGTGGCTTGTCCCTTTGGTTGCTCATGCTTTAATTTCCTTCATAATCTCGATCCTGCTACTCAGTGTCTAAACACCACATGTATTTCCTTAAAACCACAAAAAATCATAAAATCATAAGAATTGTTTGGGTTGGAAGAGACTCTAAAGATCCTCTCATTCCAATCCCCTGCCATGGACAGGGACATCTTTCACTAGGCAAGGTTGCTCCAAGCTCCATCCAGCCTGGCCTTGAACGCTTCCAGAGATGGGGCAGCCACAGCTTCTCTGGAGAGCCTGTTCCAGTGCCTCACCACCCACACAATAAGGAGTTGTTTTTCTAATATCTTCCCACAAAAAGGGCACATGAGGGGGCACCTGGAGTTGAACCAGGGACCTCTTGATCTGCAGTCAAATGCTCTACCACTGAGCTATACCCCCTTCCTGAGTATCTCCACTCTGTAAATAAAGCCCATTAGGACATTCCCTGCCCCAGGGAGTTCATTATATGAATATGAGCCAGCCTTGCAGAACTGGCCCAGCACAGACAACCTCACTGCATTTCTTCCTGAGCTTTGTACAAGACACACAGGGGTGTAGGATTTCTGGGGCAGCTCAGCAATGTCTTATGAACAAATAAAAACTTACAGCTAGTGCTGGACAGTGCCAGGCAACGAATTGCAAAATTATGGGAAAATTACTCTGCATTCCCTTTAAGTCCTTTCCTGCACTTCTTTCCAGATATGGAACAGACTTATCTGTCCAGTTCCTTTGACCAGATGTGCACAGCAAGGCCAGCTGCATTGCCCATCCCTTTCCTCAGCCAGCACCATGCCCTTGTCCCCTCAGCAGAGTAGCTGAACACCCACAATCAGAAGTAACAGTGGCCTGATGACTCCAGGGACTGAATCCCCATCTCAAAGCAATGGTGATAATTCCCAAAGGACAGTCCTGAAGTTCAGCTTTCACTGAGTAATTCCCAGGCCTCTGGAAACAGTCTGGAGAACAGTAAATTTAGTAAGGAAACAGAGATCCTACAGGTCCCTATTGCGTCACCAGCCCTCTGTCTGAAATATTTCTTAGCATCAAGATTCTTGCTGGAATCACAATATGTGTTCAAACACCAGTACAGTGAAACAGCATGTCCATGGGGTCAGCCAGGAGGCTCTGGTTTGGAGAATCCAATGCAAGAAAAGCCAGACAAACACTAAATAAATAAATGGGAGAGGCTGAAGCCTAATAGAAACTAAGAGAATTTGTTTGCTCTAAATGGCGGACCACATGGACTGAGATTTCTGTAGAAAGCACCTACAGACAGGTACATTCACTGGGAATTTGGGTAAGGTCCCCAGACTGAACTTTTTGGCACCATTTGCTGTGATTTTGGTTCATCCAAAGTTTGCCACATCAAAAATTATTAGTATGAGGGTTTTGGAAAGGATGATCTCTCCCAAGATGAGCACCATCCCATAATGAGCTACCATAGCCAACCCTCCTTCCAAACCATAAATAGGGATCTTAAACAAAAGTAGTCTAACATTGTTCCCTTCTGTTCCCCTGAGGTATCTTCCACCAAGTCTTGGCATTTATTCATTGCTATGTGTTTCTGGTGCCTCCAGCCTGTTTTCAGTCTGCTTTATAATCCTCATCTCCAGTCAATTTAAATTAAATTTTCAGCTCAGTCTTCATGAAACAATACATTAATTGTCTCAGTACATGAATAGACATCGTATTTACACGGATTAAATGACCATATTCTTTTCATCTACTTGGCCTACAGTTGGACCAAGCCAAGTGATTAAGTTTTGTCTGGATTTCCTTCCTACAAATCAATGTGTATGTCATCCATGTTCCTTTTCAACGGTGAAATCAACATGTGTAGAGGGGCAGCATACTTCCTACATGCTACTAAAGGAATCAAACTAATAACTAAAGTGTGCTCTGAGTCACACAGAAAATTCAATAAAGTCTTCTTCACCAGGGATGAGGTTTGCTTTAACTGCTTGCAGATTTACTTTGTTTAGTCTTTTCTCCAGTATTCCATGACAACAAAATTCACCCCCTCTTTTTTCCATCATTTACATTCCATTTTGGCAACTCTCTTGAGGGTTCACTAATATACATATGGCTCCATGTGAATACATGGCACAGCAAATTCTTCTTCCTTCCTTATTTAGATTCCTTCACTAGACATGGAAGCCAAATTTATTGGATAGTTACTAACTCTTTTAATGACTGCTGCTCATTTGTAAAGATCAATACAACATATTCTCCTCTGTCCTCTGGTTCTCATTTGATTCTTCTGGTTTTCAGAGACAACTTTGTGAGACAGCTCCTTGACTAATTGCATGACAAACACAGCAGGCAGATTTGGTTTCCCAAGTTTCATTTCTAAGATTTTCCTGTTTCCCATATCCCAAAAAATTCGCCCCTTTCCTGATGTATTCAGTTAATGTTAGTGTCAGGAGATAGCACAGAGATTCAGTAAATCCAGCAGTACTGACTTCAAGTTCTTATTCTGTGGGGCCTCCTAATGCTGTTAGACAGTTTGAGGTCTAAAATGGGATGAAAGGAGACAAGGCGAGGTAAATATGTCACTTCCACTCACAGCACTCTATGGATGTTCCCCAACTTGGTGAAAGTCAGCTAACCCACAAGAAGTGCAGTAAGGTATATTGGCATGTGGAAAAGTTTCTGTCTGTAGTGCCTACAGACACCCTTTGCACAGATCAGAACTCCTTTTCCACCATGGACATGGGGTCACCCCAGTACAAGAACAAGATTCTGTATCAGCTTCATGTCTGAACTCTTTATTTCTTTGTGTCATTCCACTAAACAGAAATACAAATTTCCATCACCAGTCATGAAATAGCTGTTTCAACAGAGTTCTGGAAGTTTGAAGACATACACACCCCAAAAAACAACCAAACATCTGAGCAGCAAAATTGTGTAAATTGGAGAAAATGAAGTGTCCTCTACATGGGCCCTGCCCTTTCAAAGCACAAACATTTCCAAAAGCTAATGGAGAGAGAAGCTTATTCCAGCTGCTGTGTGACTCAGACTGGCATAAGGAACAGGCCACAACAGCTCTGGGACAGCAAAGTGGGGAGAAAATAAAAAGGCCAAGTTCAAGAAGATGTGAAACTTTCAAGTAACTGAACACCAGACTATTGAACATCCCCGGCTCCCACCAGTTCCAGCATTCTGCTGCACACACAGGCCAGTGAAGCACAAGCAGCAGCCTACATCAAAGTCAGGACTGTGTCTATAATGCTTCCATCTGAAGTGTCCAATACTTCCACCTCATCACTTACACGGGTTCTGAAAAGAGATGTGAACAAAGGTGAACACAGTGAAGATCTTCAAAATGGCCAGTTCTTTAGGGAGCTTCAGGCCTGGGCTGTGGGTCCTAAGGAAGGATCTCAGGGAGACACAGTTGTGGATTACAGCAATGATTGTTTGATGAGATGAGAAAAGCAAGGCAAAAAAGATCAAAATGGACTAAATAAGTCTCTTGGTATCAGCATCTGTGACTTGCTTGCTATCAGCATTGTGACAT
This sequence comes from Melozone crissalis, assembly GCF_028551555.1. Lineage (NCBI taxonomy): Eukaryota > Metazoa > Chordata > Aves > Passeriformes > Passerellidae > Melozone > Melozone crissalis. The sequence goes on from NW_026535805.1 coordinate 53,282,686, forward strand.
TGCATTACTTTCTCCTGTTGTCTTGCCTAAGACCTATTGAAATGAGAGCAGCACATCTCAGACAATTTGTTGAAATCACTTCAAGTCTCTGAGTGATGTTAATGGTTAGTGACCGAGGGTGGAGTGCAGTGAGGTGAATGGCAGATAAATGGCAGATAACAGCATCCACCTTCATGGAGAACTTTTATCTGAGCACTTCCACGGATTCTGAATATAACTCATCACATCCTACTCTTTATCTTACTTACCTTCATCACTCTTCTGCAAAGTATCCTCATATTTTATTTTTTAAATGCAGAGATGAAGAAATGAGGGAGTAATTGACCTATCTAAGGTCACCCAGGCCTGTCCAGGCTTCCTGGACTGGTTCAGACAGAGACCTCACTTGCACTTTTGGAACTGCAGACAAATCTTATGGGTGTTTGGTCCTTAAGGATGTGCTTGGAGCTCTGTTGCTCCCTCCCCTCACAACACCAGCACTGCAAAACCTGTCATGAGCTGGCAGAACAGTTAAGGGCATAAGTACCAGTGTCAGACCTTGTGAAGGTGCTCCAGGTTTGGTGCATGGGCTCTAGGAGCTGCCAAATTTAAAGAGACTCAAGAAGATTTTTGCAGAAGTATTCACAGAGACAGCCTGTCTCCACATGTCTATCAATAATGCTCAAGTGTCAACACTTCCAGACTTGGATCTGAAGATGCCCTCACCTGCTATAGGTTTGCTAATGGCCATTATCTGGTTCATAAATGGGGAAAGTCAGGCACAAAACAATAAAACAATTCTTCTGCAGTAATTCAGATCAGAGCTGGAATATTACAAAAAAAAAAAGAAAAAAGAAAAAAGAAAAATTGAAATCCTGGCTCAAGTATCCTGTATTATCTACAGAGTGATTGAACTGCTCCTCTCAGAGTTTTCTCTTTCATTCCTTTTCCATAACTCCTACTTCTCTCCCATTGCCAACCACATCTCTCATTGCCAGTTTCCTTCCTGGAGTCTCTTCCATCATTCTTACCCCAGCAATGATCCCTTCCTCCCAGTTCTGCTTCTTTGCTGCAGGTCTTTCCAAACACCATTGCATCAGGCCATCTCCCTGGGACCAGAGGCACCTCTGTGGAGAGGAACGTGCAGCTGTTGGTGGCTGGAAAGCAGCCAGAGGGCCCCCACTCCCCCCATCTATGCTGCAGGAGGATGCTGAGTGATGGTGTCAGCAAAGAGAGTAAAAGGCCTTGGCTGCCTGTTCAATACCTGAAAGCAGCCCCTACTCACTGGAAAATGGATCTGAAGGGGGAAGGTTGCTCCCCCTGGCCTCAACCAAATGATATTCCATCCAGCCTGAAGGAGATGTTGACAGAAGGGTCTGTGTCATCACAGATGAGATATTTTGGCTGGTAGAGATGTGCCTCCACCAGTCACCTCCACTCCAGCAAGAGGCAGGACACTATCAGAGGCTCCTGCTTGCCCACAGCCAGAGGTGAATGCACAGTGTTCCAGTCTGCTCATAAAAAGGGCTGTCAGGGAGGGCAGAGGGAGGGCACAGGCAAGACAGCCAGCTCCTCTGAGTTATGTGTAAGGAGTCATGGTTAGACGTGGCTTTAATTAGGGCATTGCTGCTTTGATTTGAGAACACAGGGTTTTGAAAGCATACAGGTTTCATGTCAAGTTCTTTTTGAACTCAGGAGAAAGGGCTGGACTTGCTATTTGTGAGCATCTCACTGATCTACTCCTTGGGTCTGTCAATCCATGGTGTCCTCCTCCAGTGCGTCTCTCCCAGGATATACTTCATCAGTTCAATCCAACTACACACAGTTTGCTCTCAGAACACACAATGGCCAAATAAAGGGACTAGTATGGCATGCAGCCACAGCAAAGGGGTTTGAGCAGAGTACAGGTACTCTCCAGGCCTGCCTTCCCAAGCAGTGTGTCTCCAAGTGATGAAATGCAATGCTATCAAATATCATGACAGAAAGCGCAAATATATAAAACATGAGGGTGCCTCTTAAAAATAAATGTTGCTCCATGATCTTTTTCCCAGGAGAAGGAAGTTTCCAGAGTGCTGGCTCTCTGCGTGTGGTATCACATATTGCATGGCCTGTTCCCTATAAGCTCTCAACATATGCTACGAATCTGCCTCTGCACTACAAGTATTCTAAATCAGATGCTTATGCCTTCTTCTGATCTTTTGCAGTCACACATACATATACTGGATTTTGCCACAGGCTATCCATCATTCCTCCCTTCCCAGCATCTGAAACGCATGACTCGTAATTTGGTTTTATGTGTGTTTTACTGCAGTTTCCATATAATCACACAGGAAACTTTAATTCTCACCTTATGAGCCCAAGTCTGCAGTTCTAATCCTTGTCTCTCACAAGAGTCATGACTGAATGTCTGATTTCCGACAGTCTGTATTTCCCACAAATGAAGGAAAAATCAAATGCAATTGCAATCAGAGCCTTGCTTCTCACAATCAGTTGTTTACCCACATCATTTTTCACTTTCAATCCCAAAGTAATGTCTAAAGCCCTTGGGCATTGCCACCCTCTGCCTCTGAGTTTGCTCAGTTCAGTTGTGGGCTAAGCGCAGTGGTGCTACATGAGGTGGACATTTTCCATCACCACAGGACAGACAGCTCTGCTAAGGCATCCATCACCTGCTAATGACCCAAATTTCCTGCAGGCATCAAGGGGAAGCTGCCTCATCCACTGCAGACCTGTCATGTTTCAAGACTGTGACTTGCCCGCCACTCATTCCTCCCTCTCCTTCCTTTCTACTCATTCACCAGGAATTCACCATGCCCATCCCAGACTGGAAGTGGCAGGCACAGCTGGTTGGCATCATCCACCTTTCAGCTGCCTCTTTTAAAGGCCATAAAAAGGAAAAGGGGCTGTAGGTCACCCCAGCCCCCAGCTTACCCCAACCCCTTACCAGCTGCACAAACCCTCCTGCCTCAAGGGCTGACATAATTTGGCACAGCACTCACCAGAGCAGTGCTGTCTGTACAAATGCATGTCCAATACCTCACCAAGGGATCCTGATCCCAGAAGGGTTCACCCACCACCCTCTGACATCATGCTGTATGTGCCTCATCCCCTGCAATGACACACTTCTGTTTATGATCAGGGAATGTCACTCTTCCAGGAGGGCATTACCCAGTCAGAGAGAGAATTCTAGCACAAATATGTCCATGTTGGTTGGGCAAAAGAAGATGGAGGACTTTTTAGCTCTCTGGAAAGGGGCTAAGTGGGAAGGGTTGACAGAGAAGTGGTCTGGTAAGATGCCTGCCCTGTGCATGAAGCAGATGGCACAGACGCATCAGAGAAGACCTATAAACAACCAGTTAAGCTTCAGTCACAAGCCCTTTCATCTGCTTCAAATATAGGCTCTACCACCTTCCAGCTGGGGCTGGAAAACATCAGGTCTGCTCTGCCTGCAGGGCTTTGTGAGTTTGTATGTTCTGAACTCCTGCCAGGAGTAACTTTGGTGCTGGAGGGATCTATGTTGGGCTCTGTGCAATGCATCCATAATGCAGTGACTTATGCATGGAGGAGGGAAGCTGGGGAAATTCCCTCCCACTATAAACTATTTCTTGGCTCTTTGCATTAGTTGTCAGCCCTTGGGAGTATATTTTCCTCTGTTCCCGTTTATCTGTGGTCTGCATTATCATTTGCTAAATATTAGCGTGTGCTATTTATCATGAGGTCCACAACCCCTGTCCACTCCAGGGAGTTTGCAACTAAGTCACAGCAATAAATTTTCTGATATTCTATTGGCTTTACTGTGCTAAGAGGCACACAGCTGAAATCATTATCTCAGAGCCTTCATCCTCTAATCTCACAGTGAAACACTCATCACCAAAGGCAGGGAGGATGCACATGAACACAGGTTGTTTATACTCACGGCAGATTCAGAGTCAGGCTCCAAGTCTGGTTACTAATAATGATGATTACTGCAGCTCCTCTGGTTTTATGACATGTTTGAAAGGCTCAGAGAAACCACATTATGGAACTCTCTTTTAACAGCATGTTAGGTTCACAGGATCTGCTGGGCTAGCAGAGGAAAGGGTGTGTTTGTGGACTGGGAATCTGTTATAATAATATCATGGTGACCAAAATGAGCACCATGGTCTACAAGTCTACAATTACTTCTATGTTTATTGCAGAGTCACCCAAGACCTGACTCAAAACCTGTTGACTCCACTGGAAGTATTTTGCAGCAGGTCCTAGGAGCCACTCGGATAAGACATCATCTCTTACTGAGTTTTTCTGCCCACTCTGTTTAGGGAGTTTGGACTTTCTCCCTGCAAGAGCTGTTATCTAAGAAGGGATTCAAACTTTGGCTAGAAAGGTTATTTCAATATCTCCATATTTCTGATCCCAAAACCCTTTTCAGAGTCATTCTTGGTTTATGACTAGAAATGTTCCAGCTTCTCTTGGCAATAGGATCTGGTCCCAAGAACCTTCAAAGAAAACCAGAGTTCAGACTAAACTGGTAATATTTAATAAAGATTTGGAGGGGTAATTAAAGAAATAAATTAAATGCTACTAGAAGGTACATGTCCAAAAGAAACACTGGTCTGAGAAGTCTGTATTTTTCAAAATTATCAAATTAGCCCAGTTTGGTTTCCACTGCCAGTCTAAATAATGATGGATGTTGTCTAATCTCTCTTCCTTCCAAGTAGGCTGAGACATCATGGACAAGGTCATTAATGTGAGAGAAGAGGCATTCTCCTTCTCTGAATGTCCCAGAGAGAGGTGCATGGAACAGCTGCTCCTTTCTCAGAGAGGGAGAACAGCAAAAGGAGAAGAGGAAACTTGAGCAGTCAAGTGTCCATGTCCTGTGGACAGAAGGAACAACTGGCATTAGCTGGTTTTGCTTTGCCAACCTCATGGCAACAAAAATAAGAGAAAGAACTGGACAAAAATATTTGAGAACAGCCCAAGAACAAAAAATGGGGCAGCATCCTCTGCCGTGGCAGGGCACAGCCCTCACCTCTGTTCCTCTCTTGCTCTCTCACTATGATGGGAGCCAAGTTCAGGGCTGATATTCTGCCTGATACCGTGCATAAACACACCAGGAGCTTTGACTATGGGATAAACTGCTATTCTTGTGCTGATTCAAGGCATTTCTGGTTGGAAAATTCTCATGTTTTCAATGTTACAAACTCTAGCCCTAACAGCAAACTCCTGCTTCTGAGTTGGGTAAGCTTCCACTGAAACAAAAGATTGGGAAAGGGGTTTTTTTTCATGAACTGGGAAAAGGAAATGCATTTCAGAAGGACATGGATTCTTTTGACGTCCCAAAACAGAAAAGAGAATCTTTGCTTTTCTATGCTGTAAGAAGGACATCATTGCCATGTCCATTTTTGGGATTCACTGTTTTCAAAGATGGGTCAAAACAAGAAATAAATAGCAACATGCCTCTCTCCTGCATTCTTGTGTCCTTCACAGGAACAGCTGCCAGAGCAAGGAAACTATATTAAGACCACTGCATCCTTCAAAGATAAACTCTTCCCAAGGTTTCATCTTTGCACAGTGACAAGAAGCTGGGAAGTGAAAATGTAACTGTCCACATGGGCATTCCTTGTGTGAGAACCCATTACTGTCAGCACTGATCCAAGAATAATCCAGCTGGTCCAATACCCATGATCCAGTTAAATATGACTGTTGAGTGCTTTTGAACAGCCCTAGGCTGAAACATCAAAGACAGATTGTGCAAATATTAGGCAGGATCTATAAATAAACCAAATTGTCTAAAATATCACTTTATGCGTATATATGGGCTACTGAGCTCCATGTATCTAGTCAGTACAAAAACAAATTTCCTTGGCTACAGCAAGAGATGTGAAACCTCTAGACAGTTACATTCAGAATCAGAATGAAAACCTGAATCCCATCCTGCAAAATAGGGTTCAAACCCACTGAAGACTAAGAACTCTTCAGAAGATATGTTATTTACACAAAGCAGATATTATTTAACTATGCACTAATTTTCTATTTGTCTGGTAATAAGATGTGAAACTGTCAAAGACTGATATGTTTTTAAAAAGAGAGATTATTTGAAGCAATTTAGTACAATTGTAATCAACAATGTGCTTGAAGATAATTTAGACATCATGAGGTTTGAAGACAGGAAAGTAATGAGAAATAATTATTGAAAATAGATAATTTTCTAGAAAACATATTCAAGATCATCTGGCATAACTTCAGATGTCAACAATGCAAATATTCACATCTGGTCCAGTCACCATGGGTTCCTTTAAAAATGAGAGAGAAACAAGCACATGTAAGGGGTACCTGAGATACCTACTTGAAAATGAGATTAACTGCAACCTAGAAACACCTTTTTCTTTTCATATACTGACTACAAAGGGAAGCCAAGATATCTAGTCCATATGTAGCTGATTATATCATAGACAGCTACATCTGGTCAGCATTAGAGCATGTTTAATAACACACCTATTTGCAAATGCATTCCTATTCAAATCAATATGTCTGTGCACTCAGCACTCCAGCCTTCTACTTAGACTCCAGGTTGCTCGTCCAAACCTTAGTCTTGAACTTCAAAGTGGGTTGGACCCAGCTACACTGAGACCGACAACTTGCTAAGTAAGGTCCCTCAGGAAAAGACAACTCTCCTAGCCAGGATGAGACCCCTGAGACACAGAGACAGAAATCCCTTCAGGAAGCCTGCAGAGGAGCACTTACAGAGAAACAGAGGGATCATTAAAAGTCCCTCTACACAGGAAAATATTCTTGCCATAACCAAAATGTCAATGCTAATGGTTAAATATATTTTCTTGAATAAAATCTGCCTAAGACTTCAGCAAAAACATGTATGAAGAGCAGTCAGGAAGTAAAGCAGTTTGTATGATCCTAGGTTCAAGCGCCCCACACATGTAAAGGGCTGGTGAACCTTTGCACAGCCTGGGACAGGTAAATCATTTTTTGCACCAGTCTGGCTTGAGAGTCCAAAAGCCTGGCTCAGCCATGAGTGTGTCGGCATCCTGGGTGTGGGGTGCAGTTTCTTGGCCAGCTGCAAAAAGAAGGTAACTCAGTCAGCGAGCCAGATCCATAAAGCAGCAGCTCACACTGTTATTAGAGGCCTGCCTCCCCATCTGGAAATTAAATGCAAACATATGCATAGGCCTAAGTGTTGCTTAAGAGAAAATCACTACCCTGACAATGCTGAACAGGACAGGAAGAAAAGAAAAACAGAAAGTATAAACCAGTATCTATGCCTTCCTCATTTAATTTTCTGTACTGTCAGAGGAACCCTCATATCTAATTCAGCACAACTTAAAGGACAAAGAATTATGAGGTGAGGAATGAAAGTAAATCCATTTGTTTGTTAGTACTGTAACAAGCTAAGAAATATCTGATAGAAAATTTACATTACATGTGCTCCAACTCCAATTTTCTGGGTGATTCAATCCTCCCAAAAGATGGCCACAGCATTGCACCAACATCCTATACTTCATTCTTCATTGATACTCAAAGCATCTGCAGAAGGTTTTGATCATCTCTAATAGCATAGAGGAGAAAATTTGCCTTTCCTCCTTGTGGGAATCAGATACAGCTTTCACACAGCAGAAGTCAGACCCTTTGATCAATATGTAGCATGTTAAAAAACGTGTGTCAGTATGTAATCCAGAGTTATATTCCTAGTGATTTTTTTCACTGGGGAAAAAGTAGAGAGGAAGAGAATTTATTAGTTCTTTTTCACAGTAATAAAAATTATAACAATAAGAAACAATAACAAAAAAGTGAGATAAATGTGAGACTGTCATTGAATTCATGACTGAGTGAATGATCATGGCAGCAATGGACATGTGAGGCAGGAGCTTAACACCCAAACATTCTGAAGCTTCATGTCAATAAAGTTCACCAGCAACTGTAGGCACTGAAAGTAGAGACTCTTCACATCTGTGTGATCATGTCTGCACTTGATGCATAAACCAAAACACCAGGGAGGTGGGCAGGCCACTGATCTCTCTGCCAGATGCTGAGCAAACAGCCCCAGGGTGTAACCACACCAGGCAGGAGGAAGCACAGCCCAAGGAGCTGATGATTGATCAGGGTTAAGCAGAAACCTCTTGCCCTTAGGCCAGCACCCCTCCACTGGGCCATGCTGACTACCATGCCTGGGGAAGAGATGTAGTAGGGGGTTGCCCTTTTGTAAGCTGTTATTTTCTTTCTAATTTTTCATGGACCCTTTTTTAAAAGGCATTTCTCGTCCATTCCAAGAAGTGGTTTTTTGGTTTTTTTTCTTCTAAAGAAAATACTTGGAGAATTTCATCAAAGTTTGAAGCAAATACATATTATCCAGGGACTAAATAGTGCAATTCTTATTTACAGATTGGTATTTGGTACACACTCCCTGGGTCTCTGCAAGCTATGAGCTTATCCAGGCTGGGGCAACTTTTGACCCAAAGCAGTTTTGTTGGACTCCAAATGAAGCTGCATACCAGTTTTCTGCCTCTCCCTGAGGCTTTGGCTTGAACCAAAATGGAGTGACACCCATTAACAAAGAGACCTCCAACACTCTGCCCTCCCACCCTTGCTCCTTCCCCTCCAGGCACAGACACCAAGGTCCATCTGCTGGGATTACCCAGCTTCAGAGTCTTTGCAGGCAGCTGTGAGATGGCTTTCAAAGATAAGAGATGGCCCAGGGTGGGCTCAAGGGTAAGGAATTTAGTAAAATATCTTTGGAAGGGATCTAGTAGGATTTTCTTCCTTGTTTATATTATGCAGTATCAGTCACCCTTTAAGACCCCAGGCCTGTGTGTCAGTAAAGCTGGAAACACAACCAGCCAGCAAAGGATCCTGACACTGCTCCTCATGATCCTGTCCTCCCCATGCAGAAATGCTTCCCTCCTCTGACATTCAGAAACTCTCACATTTTTTGGCTCAGTTCACCTAAACAAGGAATAATAAGTGAAATACCGAGCAGCAGGATACTTGGGACTGAAACTGCAGAGAGAGAGTCAGCTTCTTTTCTTTTTTCTTCTTTTCTTCTTTTCTTCTTCTTACCCACCATTCTTCCTGGGTAATGGTGCTGCCGCTGCCCAATGCTGAAACAACAGTCATGGCTAATATACGGCAAAGAGATTGTAAATCTCTGCTGGTCCCCAGGGAGAAAATAATCATAAGCCTGCTCAGTGTTTGTTAAAAGATACAGGTAATTGTGGAAAAGAGCAACAAAAAGACAATTGAGTGGCTGGGCAGGCTGATTTATGAGAGAAGATTAAAGGAGCTGAACATGAATGGCTTAGCTAAACAGTGACTAAAACAGGACATGAAAAGTAGCCCCTGTCAACAGTATTTGAAGTGTCTGTCTGAAGGGGCATTAACTGTTTGGGTGTGGATATTTTGAATAAATGGAGGTCTTGAAAAGGAGGTCAGAAATGCAAGTGCCAGATGAATGTTAAGGAAAGTTTCCCAAAGAACAAAACTTCCATGGCAATCTCCTCCCCACTCTAAGGTGCGATGCCCCCACAAAAAGTCATCTGTGCTGAGCAGACATGACCTAAGGAACTTCTGGGAGGTGTCTACTTTAAATGCCTCAGTGGCATCCCCATCTCTAAGCACCAGGGCAGAGACAACCAGACAGCATGACAATAAAAGCCCATTCCAAAACTTCCCTACAAACAGAAGATAAAATACCCAGACCTTGGGCTTCAAAGATCAAGCAGAAATGGAAGAAAATGTCCAAAGTGAGGAGAAAGAGTGATTCCCTGGAGTTCTCTTATAGTACTGAAGGATGATGTAGGGCTGGGTTTTAACACAGGTAGTGAGAAGACTCATAAATGTCATTCTCTACACTCTGCCATTATTTGGCCTCTCCCAAACAAGAACCTGAACTGGAATAAGGGAAATTAGTTTTAGTAACACTAAAGAGACCCAGGTTGGACATCATTCAGCTGTTATAAATCACATAATTCACACAAGGCACAGCACCCTCCTCCCTGCCTAGTCCACACAGGACTAGTGGTTTGACCATGGAGAGCCACACCTCAGGTTCAAAACAGCAGTGAATTAGAAATCAACTTGCCATATCCTACTGCTTTCTTTTCTTTCATATAATCAAAGACTGGGCAGCAAACACTGCATGGCTGGAGAACAAAGCATGTATCTACTCATCTAACAATGAATATACTTTGAATATATATATTGCATAGAATGTACATTGGTAAGAGAGTTGACAGTTCTTTGGTTCAGATGCCATGACACAAACCCCTGTGTAAATGTTCTCCACACCCAAAATGAGACTACCACTTTCTCCCAAAGTTTGGCTGGCCCTGCCTATGTAGCATCACCCACAGCAGGAAATGCTTCTTAGTGACTGAGTGCATTGCACAACAATCCTTGCTGATTCTTGTAGCTGTGGTAACATTCATTAGTGAACTTCCCAGCAATTAAATTACACATTTGATCACAGAATCATAGAATCATTTAGCTTGGAAAAGGCTGTAAGATTGAGTTCAACCATTAACCTAGACAAGTTCACCAGTAAACCACATCCCTCAAATGTACCCATGCCCATGTAGCTCTCATCAATGGGCTACAGACACCCCTGCATGCCTATTATATTGATTTTCTATTACAGCAATAGCTCACAAACCTCAATTGTACCATGACACCACTACAGAGGTCACATATATTTGTATCTTTGCTAACTTTCAAAAAGCTGCTATTTCTTATTCTTCTCACTGTCCTGGTCTTCTAATTCTCTTTTCATGGTCAGGAACAAATTTTCCAAATTTTCATTTTCCAAATCCCAGAAGATTTCCTATTTGTTTCACATTAAAGTGGAGAGAGGTCAGTAGAAACCAGCAGGGCAGTGGTAGGTGCACAGCAGACAAATGTGCATGTGCTGGCAGTAGGGCACCGGCCATGAATCCTTCTATAAAGGGTAGAAGGAAATGTCATTGTCTTGATACATTTTAAAAAAGGAAAGACAAATATATGTAAATGCAAATATATCTTAATTGGTCGTGGTGTCAAATGCTCCCTTTAAATTTAATCTAATGTGTGTTTCACTGAGCTGTCAGCAATCTCCATTAGCCTCCAGGCACTAATGAGTGAGCATCAAGGTGTCAGTCCTTCTGGCATTAACCTCATTTAGGAGGAGTTAGGGTGATCACTGAATCAAGGGTCAGCCATTCATTGCTGACACATTCCTCTGGCTGCAGCTTGCAGTCTCCTGCTTGAAAAGGGCTGGCAGCCTGGCTGCCAACCTCCTCACCAGTAAAAAAGACTCATACCTGCCAACATTACTGTTAATTACTATATTTGAAATCTGCACAGGTCTTAGCAGGCATGGGGACACAAGAGTAACCCTATTTATGAGGCTATTCAATGTGGTTCCCAGGTAAAAAAAAATAACCTGTGGTATTAAAATTATAAATATCTACCACTTACTCATGGTCAGAATTTTAAAGCATCATTAAAGGCATCGATATGACAAAGAACTGAAAGTCTATACAGCAGGGTTAAGCTTACAGGGGGGAAAAAAATCACCACAGAGATAAACCATATAACTGTAATTCTGCTCCACTTCTCTCTCTCCAGAGTTCCTGAAAGATTTCCTTTAGACATATGACATTCAGATGTCATCTTGCACAATCATTCTCAGGTAGATCTGCTTTTCTGGGGTGAAATCATGAGTTCTGGGGTGGATCATGAGTCAATTTGAGACTGCACCCCTCCTGTTCAAGCATGGAGATCTCAAGACAGCCAGGCAGAACCCTCCAGATCCACCCCAGGCCTGAAATCCACTCTCTAGATGGCAGATTGCTGTTCAGCCTCAAGCACTTGGACATATTTATGCCAGAGGAAATCATTCCATGAGAAAATCTATTTAGTAACCTCAAAGTTGTGTCAGCCACCATAAAACCTTGGTTACATTACAGTTTAGCATTACAGTTATTACAGTGGAAACTACAGGTTCATTATAAAACATTTCTTAAATTTCTAAATTTACAAAATATATGAATAATACCAGAATGAAAAACTAAAGTCCCACCTACCTCCTTCTTATCACCACTTTACTACAACACACTGACCATTCTTCCCTGCTGTCTTCCCCTGTGACTTTTAGGCCACAGGCCTTACCAAATGAAACAAAAGAAATTAAAACATATGAAACACAGAGATAAAAGGATTAAAGGTCTCAGGTACACACACCTCATGAACAATGGAGCTCAGGGGTTGCAGAGTAATTTAGCTGACTCTTTATAGGACTCTTTCCATAGCAGAAGCTCTCCCAGAGTTGAAGGACCACAGCAGGTTTGAAAACCTTCCCTAATTGTAAGGTAGCACTTGTCTTACAGCTCATTCTGCTTAAGATCATCAGAAAAAGTGTCCTTTGAACGCCCTCTCTGCTTCTTCCAGACCCATCTTCTTTCCTCCCCATCCCCAAGGCAATGATCTTTATCTCCAAGCCTCCATTTCTTCTCTGCAGGAATCAAAGGGGTTTCAAGCCTATCCCTTGAGGTGACAGCATTACCTGTTCCTCCTCCACCTGAGATGCAGAGCTCTGCTTCCTCAGAATATTCATTTACCCTAATCTGCATCAGACACAGGCTCATTCTGCCCTGGTAATGAAGAGCTGCTGTGTCTGGGCCAGCCAGGCCAGGTGTGTTCCGACTCTCCTGGGTCGATTCATATCAAGCTACAGTGAGCTGTGCAGTAAGAAAAGACAAACAGGAGCAGCACAATGACAGTTTTCAATTACCTGATTTACCAACCTTCATCTTAAAACTAATGAGGCTGTTTGTGTCAAGTTTCACATCTCAGTTCAATCACTACATTTAAACATAAACAGCTCATTGTCCCTGTAGCATGTTACTCCTTGGTGCAGGATGACAGAGCTGCTGTGGCCTGTTATGAGCAGGTACCTCCAAGCCCTTTAGTAAAACATGTGTCCCACTCACTTCAGCACTGGCAAGCAAAAGAGATGGCATCTTGCCTTTAGCCTCAGGTAATCCGTGAACTCCAACAGATCCATGCCATAAATCCAAATTATGAGTCTTGCTGACTGAGGGGTTTCCTCTTTGCTTTTCGCTGAGATGGAGGAAACTGCATCCACAAAAATTGCTAAGTCATCACCAAAGGTGATAAAATCACAGCCTCAGAAGTCAGAAAACATCAGCCTTGAGCTATCTGGTCACCTATCACGGTGCAGTTTTTAGTTTCACTGCCACAGCTTTTTTAACGGGGTCTGTTGAAGTATGAGTAATTATGAATGTGAGGTCCTAGTTTCTGAAAGGAAAACAAATGCTTTGATTTTTCTTCACCTAGATGGAAACATGCAGAAGGAGGAGGATCAACAAATCCATTTGTTTGCAGAACCTCGTAACAAATGTTACATCACCAGGGAACATCTACTCTGCCCCTTTTCCATACCACCAGATGCACTCCTTGACAGTTTAGAACAAGTCTGGCCTCAAGAACAAAAGTCCAAAAGAACAATCAGCCAGTCAAAGAAGTCAGCAAATATATTGATCCCATCCTAACTCCCGGAAACATTTAGGGAATTAATAAAGATAAAATGCAGAAAATTGACCTCAGTCCCATTCAAAACCAGTTAATAGGAAAACCCCTCTCCAAACCCATGTGTAGATATTGATATAACCATGAGCTGAGGTGCCAGAGACCAAGCTGCTGTTTGAGAACTTTTTCAGCATTAACACTCATGGCTAGAGGTAATTTCTCAAGAACTTAAATAAACATCATGTTCCTCTCTTACTTGGATGAATCTTTAAGAGTTGGAGATCTGTCAAAGAGTGGGAGTGGAAACCAATAAATAAGGACAAAACACTGGTATTATCATTATGTAGAAATTATAATTTTGACCAAAAAAACATTTGTGTAAGAACAGGGTGGCTGAAAGCATCTAACCAGGTCATGAATCCACAGAATCACTGAATAGTTTGGGTAGGAAAGGATCTCAAAGTTCAACTAGTTCCAACCCACTCCTGCCATGGGTAGGGACATCTTCTACCAGAGCAAGTTGCTCAAAGCCCCATCCAACTTGGCTTTGAACACTTCCAGGGGTGAGTAGATGTAGATGTAGATATCTGCATTGTAGAGGTTCTACATGTAGATAACAATATGCCAGCTAAGCACCAGGAGTCCCATTTACAGTCAGTACAGGAGAACTGTCACTTCAAATATGCTGTTCATCTCTTTCAGGCACTTACTTTAGGATGAGATGATTTGTGCCTCAAAAGCAGCTGCTTCTCCACAGTATCTGTAAAAGGAGTTTTTCCTCAGAAGGGGATGTACACACTATAAATCTCTATGCCTTATATGTCTACACTTGGTCAAATGAATCCCACTTCATGAATATTTCAATATTTGTAGTCATTACATGAAGGCTGGATAGCTTTTTTAAAAATACTCTATAGCTTGAAGAGAAGCATAGGCTTGATACAAAAATTGCTTGACAAACCTCCATCAACTTAGGAAAATATGACAAAGGATTTGAATAGATGTCCTAAACTATGTCTGAACTCAGTGTCTTGACAATTAAAGTAGCCACATGGAATTATACCATATCATTATTCTGTTCTTTATTTATTTGGTAGGTCAAACCTATGTGGCCATGCATTTCAAATCTACATGTTTGTGAGTTCTGTTTCATAGCATTATACAAGAAACCCAGTTAAACAAACATTATCAGACATTATACATTCAGTGGAACATCCCTAGAGGTAGATTGCCTAAAATGTTTATTTGTTTGTAAACAGAAATTTTATTTCAACTTTTGAAGAAAGAAAGTCTGCATTACACATTCTGTGTGTCTTTCCCTAGCAAGACCCTGCCTGCATTGCCCTGTTTCAAAGGGGTGTAAAAGGCTTTTGTTTTTTCTTGGAAGTCTAGAATTGCTCCTTTTCTATTTTATGTAGGTCTTGGAATTGCGTTTTATAGCAACAGAAAGCGCTTTTTGCAGTGATAAAAATACATTTTCTACATTCATGAATTCATAAATTTTAAGAGGAAAAGGAACCATTACATTCATCCAGCCTGAGGCATTGATAGATTTACTGCACAGGAGCTAATGGACCAGAGCACAGTCCCTCTGAGATGACAGGAGAGAATTTGTGCAGCTTTTTTCCTTTCCTCCTCATCATCATCATGAGGGCAACCACCTCAGAGCTGCCTTGTTCAACAAAGACCCTGCCTCTAGTCCAGCTTGAAAGAACATTTCTCCAAACACATTTTAGAGAAAGCCAGGCTGTTTTCCCAGGCGCTCAGAGAAAGCAAAGGTCAGCACAGCCCCATTGCCCCAGAGCACCTCAGGCACCTCTCCTTGATCCCATCTGGTCTCCCAGCAGCACCAGACACCCCAAAGCAACAGTAGCTGCTGCCCCTGTGCCCAGGCTTTGTTCTTTACCTGCACAATTCTCTCGTTGGGATGTGAAGCACTTGGCCCCTGGGACTCAGCTTATTGCCTCATAAAGCAGGATGGCAGGATTATTAATGTGGCAGAACTGCAGGGTTTTCCAAGCAATTTATGAGTTACCATGGCAGTTCATTAGCTCTCAGCCCAATGACCCCTTCCTGGCAAGCATGAATCAAGCAGGAGGCACGCACACATCTAAATGTACAACAGATATTCACATCAAAAGCACATCCAAGGCCATGTTTCCTCCATTTTGTTCAGCACATGTCCAACTGCAGCACTAAAAAGTCACCAGTTATCAGGACTGATAACCAACCCACTGAAGCACACCTAGACACAAAGAAATTCACAATCCCCCTTCTTTTATTTTCTTCTATTCTCATCAAACCGTTTCTGATGGATGCCTGCGTTTAAAGAACAGCAGGTCCTTAGCAGAGGGTTTATATTTGCAGCCTGCATGGAATGCACAGGGAGGCAGGTCTGGCAGTGGGGACAGGGGGCTCTCTGAATGGCTCCCTTGACTTTCAGGGCTCAGAATAAGGTTTCACTTTACACACAGACAGGCCCCTCATCCCCACTCAAGGAAGAATTTGAGAAAATATTTAACTTTCATGGTAATTATCCGTAGGTCCTAAAATAAAGCACACACTTCAGCGCTTCCTTGAGTCCAAGTGGCACTGTGTGTGAAAAAATTCCACAGGTTTTAATGCAGTGCTCAGTTAGGACCTCAGCACAGGCAAAAAAAAAACTAATCTAGCAAACTAGAGAGGAAAGAGATATAGAGAATTAAAGAGTGACTTTGAAGTTAATAACTGGACAATTAAGAAAATGAAAAGATTGTGAGCACAGTAAGTTTAATCAGTAAGTACAAAACCACTACCAAGCTACTCACAGATATTACAAAAAATTACAGTGTTTTATACAAAAGAAAGACAGAGACAAAGGAAGATGTTTGGGGGAAGAGGAAACAAGGAGATAAATACTTCTAGTAAGTCTTTATTGTATTATTTTTCTCAGTTGCATTAATGTTTTTTTATTTTCTTTTCCACTCTAAGGGTATTTTAAAGAAAAGGCAGAAAGAAAATTTTTACATTTGACTCTATTACAGCTGCCACGCTCAGAGCTCAACCTCACCAGGCCTTATGTGCTTCCCAGAATGAACTTGCCTTTTTCTTTTGAAAAAGTAATTAATGTATTTATTAGTGCAGTAATGGGACCCACATACTGGAAAATCCCACCTTCCATACCATTTCATTAGCTAAATGTGGCTTTGGGCCAAATTTTTGTATTTCAGCTGCTGCCAAGGTTCAGGTTTGGAATGTTTTTATGTTGGAGGTTTTTTCATCTGTTTCCTTGGCTGTGCTAATGGGACCCTAATGCACATAAGAGATCTCTATCATGCCATGCTGCTGGGTGTTTGTTTGCTTCAATCATCTCATACATACACACAAACTGGTGGCATTTCCCTCTCAGCTAGGTGATGCCAACAGACCTTGAGCCCACAGTGCAAAGGGGTATAATTTGATATAGAGAACTGCTGACTTGAGCCATTCCCACTGGTTGGAGTAATTACAACCAATATTTTTAAAAAATACAGCTGGGCAAGAAGTTAGATGACACCATTATTTAAGAACAGATTCATCTGGCAAAATTGTGTGTGTCTGGCAGGAGTTTTCATGTCCAGTAAAACATGGAAGCTAAAGGAATGAACCTTCAAGAAATATGGATATGGCTTAAAGAAAGCAAAGTTCTTGCCTCATCCATTTACCTCTTGGAGATCTGGAATAGGGCCCAGGTCCTTCTGTCAGGCTAGAGAAGAACAGTGGACACGATGACCTGAGAGACCCTGCAGATGTTCTCCTGCCAGGACTGGGAGATAAGACACCTCACCTAGCTCTTCCCTAGGCCTTGGTCTACATAAACACTACCAATGTCTCACAGGGTCCATATCAGCTGTGATTTCTGCTAACAGCTCATGGGCTTCTCATTAATATTACCTTTTGTCACCTCATAAATTACTTACTCAGCAGACATTTTTTCATTAGTTGCTATCAGAAGAAGAAATATTGGTCTCCTTCCAGTCCTTCCCATGCTTTAGCACCAGAAGCTGAGCTCAGCTGCTCTGTCCCTGCAGTTACTGAAGTTCCTCACAAAGGAAATGTCTGCATGAAGACTTTCCCACCCACAGCCACCTCCATCACAGTTCTTGCTCTCACCAACTCTTCTGAAGCAGCGCAGCAGGTCAGCAGCACTGGCCAAGGACACATGGCAGCTTTTCCTCACAGGTAAGACCAGTGACACATGGCAGGACATCTCTGCCACAGTTGGGCAGGCAGGGAGTGACAGAGAGGAGCAGACTGACTGCACTGCCTGATCTCAGAGAGTGATGGGGTCACTTACTTGAAGCAGCAGCAAAAAGGGTTGAAGTGATGCTTGGAGGAACCCATTTGTACACCCATCACATTTTCCAAATATGCCAGGGTCACTGCATCTTTCATGGATCTCCAGACAACAACAGTAAGAGACAACATGTTTCCAAGTGCAAGAGGTGGGAAACAGGGATATGTATTGAGATACAGGCAACAGGGAAGTGCAGTCATGCCCATTTTTCCCAATCTGTCCCCTTTCACTCCCACAGATTTGGTGAAAGTAGGAGAGCACTATGCCAGGAGCCATAATGTGTACAGCTTTAAGGAAACCCGAAACAAAGAGACAGCCAGCAGGAGGTTTTCTACACTGATATCATTCTCTAGGTCATGAGATACCAAAATGTTTGGTTTTATCATTTCTTCTCAAAGAATTCCAAGACTTAGTTCTGTCTGGCACAAGCACATGGAACTGGAATTTGATTTCTTGTTTATTTCATTTTCACATGTTGAAGGACTTTGCTATTTGAGGCGAGAAATATGCGTCTGTTGATCACAAAATCCAGTTCAGAGACATGTCTGAGATCATGGTTTTGAAAAGGAGCCATGGCCACCTTCAAAGGATGAGGCAGATTTTACCCAAAGAAAAGCAAAACATGCTATTTTATGCTCTCAAGTGTGACTCATTTCCTGATGCAGTTAGGCTTGGACTAGAGAGTTAAGGTCAGATTAAGAGATCATTAGTGCTTTTTATAGTGGACTTTGAGACCAGGACCACAGTTCTAGAATAAGGCCCTGGAGGCCTTTGAAGGAGAAATCCTCTTGGAAATACATCATGGAGCTCTGTTTGTTTTCCCTGGATTTTTGAGGGATGGAGCTTCTGTTTTGCCTTCTACGTTGCCTTTGTTTCTGTCAAATCCCCATGAGGATTAGCTTCTCCCCAGCCTTTTTATGAGAAAAGTGATATTAAAACATCACCTTCCTGACTAGAAATCTCACAGGGCTTTGCAAGGATAGCTTTGCTACTTCTTGCTGCATCACTTCAAGCAAAACCCAACCTTCCTGCCACTCCTGCCAAATGAAACAACAGCCAGATGAGCTGAGAGGCTGATGCTCCTGCAACAATGTCCCTGCTCCTCAGGGTGCTGCACAGCCACCATGCTGTAGCCACTACACAAAATGTTACAGTGACTGCATCTCAAATGCTTTCTGTCACACTCAGCATGCTGCAGTTACACACAGAGTGACCCACAGACCCATTGCTGTCTGAGGGCACAGACAGCTTCTCCTTCACTATGTGAGCCACTGTCTGCTCAGCACATTCAGTACAGCACCAAAATTTGCACTTCTAGATGGATGCAAAAAGGAATACTGAGAGACTGAGCTGATCCTAGTGACACTATGTAAGCAAAACCCTGAAGGAAATATTTTAAGATATGTCAGCTACAAATGACCAAAATGTCATCACAGTAAGAAGACAGATGTGTTTTATACTACAGAGCTCAGACAGGAACAATTTTTCCTCTGTTGCAAAATAAGATGACTAGTCAGGTAACAGCAGAGTGTCTGCTCAATGCTATGACTTAAACTCCCAACTGAGAGCAAACTGTTTATTTTTTGTTTAATAGTAGTACTTTGTTAAAAAAAATTGTTGCAATGTTTACCTGAAGATTTTGGGAGTGATTTTCTACTAACGCAGTGAAGGGGTATGGTTTGGTAATCACCTGATTCTATGGTACAAAATGAAATAAATACAGAATAAAGTTATAAGGATCCTACTGGTAACCACAGTTTTGCTGCAGGATGCCAACATTCAGTGTGTAAACGTCCACTGAGCAGACTGACTTCACTGCCAGATTTTCCTGCCTTGAAGAAGTAGATGAATGGGTTAATAAATATAATTTCCACATTTTTTGCTTTTTCTATAGAGCCAATGAGTACAAAAAGTGACAGAATTAAACCACTCTGGTGACCCAAAGCTTTTCCTTGTCAACCAAATAAGAATCACCACGAGTCAACTGGAAGTTCAACAACTTTTTGCATCTTATTCTCCACACACCACTACTCAACAAACATAGAGCCCAGTGAGAGTCAGAGAATTTTGTAACTTACCACAGGTGTAGATGACATTAAGATGCTTTTGGATGCCTGGGTAACAAGGGTCTCCAAATTCATAGGTGCTGGCATATATGCTGCAGCTTCTTTTCCCATGACAGCGCTTGATCATGAGCTGCAGAGCAGTAGCTGACTGACACTCTAAAAGGGAAAAACAATACCTATCTGTGAGTATTTGTCCATTCACAACAGAAATTGCCTAAAAATAATTTACCAGTTGCAGACTGTGAGAGTACATACAAGATTTCCATGTTTAAAAGTCTTTATGTTTACATGAGAAAGTGTATCTGACTCTAACACACCTCTAATAAATTGAAAGAACATTGAAGAATCACACACCCATACAAAGAAGGCTGAGAATAAAAGATGTTTCATCTTTGTAACAACCACAAGAGGTGTCTCAAATCCCCCTCTCTGACCCCTGTTGAAGACAAAGGTGATCAGTGTCTCTGCCTGCTCTTTGATGTTACATTTCTAAATCTAATGAAAATTAGTATGAGGTGTAATAATTATAACATTATCATCTACCATGTAAGCAGAAATATTGTTTTAATTACATTCATTCCATGCAAGTAGAAACATTTTTCATATTATAAATTTAGAATATGGGAAGTTCCAAAATTGTTTTCCCATATATTTTTCTCTACCAGGTGGTTTTGCCTGTTTTCTTACTTAGGGTGAGAACAATTTGCACAGATAAAGTCCTGAGCTTTTAGGTGCAAGGCTGACAGTTTGCTTTCACTGTCCAGCCAGGACCAAGCTGAGGGGGAAACTTGCAAGGAGACATTCCTTCAAAAGGAGCAGGACAGCTACAGAGAATGGAATACAAACTCCTTTTGGTCACCAATTCGGAGGAAGGCAAATGAAAAATGGACCTCAAAAGGTATTGAATGCTAGAACCAGCATAACAACAAAAGCCATGAGAGACACAGGAATGCCACAGAAAACCAAGCCTACAGGGTAACATGCCCTTTTTCTCAAATCAAAGGCAGCATTTTATTTCACATGCTGCAAATGACAAAAGAAGAAAGCTCCATGTGAACAGTTTCATACTGAATGACCCAAACTTCCTTAGGGGATTTCTGATCCAATGAGTGTCAGAGATTTCAGTGGAAACATCTGGCATGCAGCAATCCTGATTCATTGTCTCTTTGCAAATGTCCAGCTAGAGAAATTCAGCAAATCTAAATGCTGCAGAGGATTTCTTGGAGGGTGCCTATTCTTTTTGTTTGTTATTGTTCTCACACATAACAGAGAACATCCCACAACTGTCTGCTTAGGGGCCTTGCCCTCTGGCACAGGAGCATACTGTATCCATGGGGAATTATACATTGCTGGTCCTGTGAGAGGCACAACAAGGCTTTTGCATCCAGCATCCCCAGAGATGGGCAGCCTTTGGGACCTTCCTCATTTAGGAATATGTGTGCACTAAACTACAGACTCTGCTCTCCACCTTAACAGATGAAACTGATTCTTCAGGTGTCAAAGCTGTAGATTCATCAGACTGAAAATGCTTCTAGGAGTTTTATTTGTCATACACTCTCACACTAACATTGACAGTTTTTTTAGCCTTCACTAGTCATGTCCTGGTATGGATGGCCTCCTTCCTCCCAAGCAGTTCTGAACAGGCCATGATCTCCACCCAAACTGACATTATCAGCAGCATCTGTATCAAGAAACCAAAGAGGGCTAAATTATGGACACCTTTACCCCCTTTGTTTAAGTGATACCCTACACCTTAGAATGATTTTGCCAGCTAGCATTACTCCAAACAGGTAATACAGCCTGAGATATAACAGGGTTAGTCCTAATAGCCAACTTGCAGAAGGCCCCCACTGTATTTTTGGGGCTTTGAGCAACCTGGTCTAGTGGCAGGTGCTCCTGCCCATGGTAGGGGGACTGGAAGAAGATGATCTTTAAGAACCCTTCCAACTCAAACCATTCCAGAATTCCATGAGCTGCTGGACTGCCTGGGAGAGTTATCTCGGCCAAAACAACAAGCCATGGACCATGCTGCAGTTTCACAGTACAGATCTATTTCCAGTACCTGTGCCACTGATACTACTCAATTACCAGTACACGTGTAACCCCAGACACCCAAGTTCTTGGGGCACAGACCAGGCCACCATAGTCACAAACACCCTTAGTGAAGTCCTCAGCTCTCCAACGGCCAGGCTGTTCCAGCTCAATCTGCATCAGCCACAATGAGCAGAAGAGTAGAAGGAGCTCTCTATGCTTCAATTACAGCTGAAGATGAAAGCCCCTCACATAGAAAATAGGGCATCAAGATTGTAAAAGCGTCTTTTACATGGACTTTTTGAAAACCATAGCATGAAAAAATATATTTGGGGAAAACGTCACCTGCTGGGACTGCAGCACATAAACCATCCCATAACTTAGCTGAAAGCAATATCTGGATCCTATCCACTCCAACCTCCTGCCCAAAGAACAGCCAGCTTTGATGTTACATCAGGTTGCTCAGGAATTCACCCAGGCAAGTTTTGAAAATCTCCACAGAGAAATATTTCCCAAACTCCTTGGACACTTGATCCAGGGCTAAGCCCCTCTCCAGGTGAAGAATTTTTTCATTGTGCGTAATCAGGTTTCTATTGGTGCAACTCATGTTCATTGCTTTTGGTGTTCATCTGCTGTTTCCTTCTGTGTGTTCCCAAAAAGAATCTTTTGTAGAACCATCTATTCCTTAGTAAAAACCAGAAATAATATCCCACCCAGAGCTTTCTCATCTGAAAACTGAACAACACTGTATCCCTCAGTATTCCCCCAAATGCTGTATGCTCCAAGCCCCTGACCAGCTTGGTGGAGCTCCACTGGACTTGCTCCTGTTTTCCAACATCTCTCCTTACCTGGAGAACCCCAAACCAGACACTTCAGTGTTCTAGTTAAGCTGTAACAAGTCGTCCCCAATTTGGTACCACCTACAAACCCTGTCCCAGGTCATTACTGAAGATTTCCAGCAATCTCTGACTGCTTTTTTAAGTGGCTGCCAGTGTGCCTTCAATATAGCACAGTGGAAGTTTCTTGTAGTGCTCCATTTCCTTGGCTCTTGCTGCAAACAGACACAATTTAGGAAACTCTTACTGTTTTTCCCTCACCTCCAGACCCAATGAACACCAGAATCTGGTGAAAGCAGAAGTGGCAGAAAGTCATCTGAGGTATCCATGTTACAAGATCCAGCTAAACTCTACTGGAGCAACAGTCTCCCACATGGGAAATTCAAATACTTTCCCCATTTTCCCCATGGAAAGACCTGAGCCATTCTCATGGAAACAGTCATATTTTTCTAGCCCTGAAAAAACAGAAATGTGGTCTAGGCACAAATTCTGACCAAGTGTTCACTTCAAAGACTTCCTTTTGCTCACAACAGGGAATTTTCCCTGGTTTTGCCTCCACACAATTTCTAAGCAAAAGTGCCTGGTACATTACCATAAAGGCCGGCCAAGCAGCTTGCAGTGTTTTGAGGGAGGACTACACCAACACTGAAATTAGCTTTGTCTCCCATCCTGAACTTCTTGGTCTGTCAGCATGTTCATCCTCCACATAACACATTGAACTGGAAAATGTAAGAGCAGCAATCACAACTTCCAAATGGGACCATTTTCCATACACACTTCAAAGGGTTTCTGACAAGGAGTTCATTTAGCTGCTTGCCAAAATGTCATATTCAAGCATCTTTATTCCCTCACTAATGAGCACTGAAGATGTCAATAGTACATCTGAGAGGTGACTGAGTGATAGATGAGACTACAGCACCTTCATAAATCACAGTCACCACCATGGCATTTGGAGCTCTAGAAGGGACAACATGGTATTTTCTTTTACCCCTGTGTTTTGGGCTTATAAATACAGTGAATTCACTCCTGTTAGATGTTATGAAGTGCACGTAGGTAATTTAACTCCCAAGTGTAGATAAATCCTTGGGAAGATCATTGAAGTGAAAGCTCCAATTATATTAGTACCTGTTCAGAAGGTGATTCCAAGTCAGAAATCTTCACCTCCAGGTGCCCATCCTCAGAGCTCAGAGAGGCAGGAAAACAGACAGATTTTATCCATAAATCATGCACTTATCCTGCCAAAAAGATGCAGGGAAGCCAAGTCCAGCAATGCGGTGCAGCAGAGTTGGGCTGTGGTCCCCTTCAGCTGGCCAAATTCATTTTTCCAGGTCTTCAGAAGTGGGAGACTAGACATGGCACTTATTCTACCAGATGTCATGCTCATTCAGGGCAGCATTACAGTTGGATTAGATGATCTTAAGGTCTTTTCCAACCTTAATGATTTTATATTCCACAATCTCCTTTCTTCTGCTTCTTGTTTGCTTGCTAAATGCAAATTCCAAATGTTTTATGAGATACCACCCTGGCACCAGTAACAAACAAGTGACTCCATGCGTCAGAGACATGGGAAGGACACTCACAAACGCCAAAACTGTATCACTAAGTCTGAGGTAAGCACTGCTAAGCAGAGCCAGGCCCCTGCTGAGAGCTTCTTAAAGCCAACAAAGCTCAAATCCCATGATACAGCAATAAAAACTGCTTTAAGACCTCATAGATGATAGAGAGCCCTCTAGAAGAGGTTGGGCCAGAGTTACCCTTGGCTTTCATTAGTCTTGGACTGCTTGAGTACACTGCCAGAGAGCACATACAAATCCTGGCTATGGTGAAACTTTCACATGTGAAAGCATTTAAAAGTATCATCTGTGCTTTTCAAATATGGCATTTTCAGCTAAAACTGGGGCTGTGGGGGAGTGGGATCAGCTCACTTTATTCTCTTTATCTCTGGTCCCAATTTCTAGAAGTTGCATATCCCTCCAGCCAAGCTCCTGGTGCAAGGTGAAATCCCTTTCCCAGGATCACTTCACAAATGCAGACCACTGGCCAGTTGGATTTCACAACCATCAGTCTAAGTCCTCAGTGGGTAATTCACCTCACCAGTAATTCACCTTACTTACTCCATCAGCCCAGCCTCTGTCAGGGTAAAAACCCAAACCAGGGCAACAGAGATGATGGAGGATTTTACCAGCTGCAGCTTGCAGACCATGTTGGCTTTAAAACTGGAATTGGTCTCGGTGATGTAATGTCCATATCATCAAGCTCACCACAATGAATGGATTTCAGTCAGTCTAAGGCTGCTTCCCAGCATGAATATTTCTTTATTACCTCTTCCTGGTAAAAAAATAAAATGAAATAAACTGGAGCCAATGCCTATTAATCATATCCTTAATTTTGGTTACTCAGTGTTACTTGTTTTTCTCCAGTAAGGGTGATACATCCAAATCTGAAATCTGAGCCATGCTTTGCTGCTTTTGATTGCAAAACCTATCTGGGTTTGAAAGAATGTTTCCAAACTCTTTAATTTTTGCATTTTGGTAAATCTTAAATGCTCTGTTTGAGATTGGAGCCTCTTCCAAGGCAGCAACCATCACAGATGGATTCACAAACAGATTTAAACCATGAGTTTTGAGAAGGGTGACTAATCCCACAGTGAAGTTGGGCATATTTCAGATGTTCAAGAACATCTGTTTATCTGTTCATGATCAGACTCACCTGGCACAGCCCTGCTGAACCTGCAAAGGTGGTTTCCTGCACAAATGAGACAGACTCTCCAGAGCAAGCAGGACCACACACAACTGGTCAGGTGAATCTGTTAGCATGCTGTGAAGCCGCCAGGCAGGAGTTTTCCACAGGCTATCCATGGATCTGGAGAGGCAGCAGGACATGGAGCTAAACCCAATATTAACATGCACACACTTTAAAAAGAAAGAAAATTGGAGACTGAGAAAAAACTCCACCCACTCATAAGAGGATGAGTCAGACTCTTGAGTCTGAATTTTCAAGAAAAATGGGGCACTCATATTACTTTTTTCAGCCAAGAAAATATAAGACCTTGAGGTGTCAAAAGGACCAAATGGTATGCCACAATTAAAGACTTCAGAAAGGGGATCACTGCCTTAAAATACTATTTCCAGCAGTACACATGAAGTAAATGTTTAGGAACTGGAACAGGACTGGTGGTAGCTGATCAAGAGACAAATTCTGTGGGATGCTTTGGTTTAGTGTAAAGGCATCAGGAGCAGAACCAAATCTCAAAATTAAATCATCAGCAGAACCTTAGCTTTCCTTGCTGTCTTTTGAGGAGGTGAATGGATCAACCTAAGATAAATTTTCCCATAAGGGATGTAATTTACAAATAATTGACAGCTTGAGGAGGACATTCCTTAAGCAGAGGACAGGATTTTTCCCTAAAACAGCCAGCCTGATTTCCTGCTTGAGAACAAAAGAGGAAAGGGTACTTGTTGGGAGCTATGAATGCAAGAGGACAGAATGAAAGATGGAAGGAGTCAGTTAACTAAGAGGAGAGAAATTTCGTTCCTGCAAAGAAAGCTGACAGATGTCTGAATCAGTGATGTGGTTATAAACTTGCCTGCCAAAAGAGAAAGCAAATTTCAATGGAATGGCAGGAAGGACACAAGCAGGAAGTAACTCTAACCTTTCAGGTGAGGCAACTGCTTAAATTTCTTCATGTTTTACCTAGGAGTGACTGCCTCAATCTGAAAAAAACCTCCCTCATAAGTAGGAGGGAAGGAAGCTCTCCCGGTTTTGGGCAGTTTCTCATCCATTTTAAAGATGTTCCATTAGCTGTGGTTGATACAAACATCAGCTCCTTCACACAGGGGCAGCTAATAGAGGTGCCTAAGCCTCAGCTTCAGCCAAAATTAGCCATCCAGCAGCCTGTAAAGGATGTCTCCACAGAATATCAATGAGTCAGTCTGCACTCTGTGCAGTACATCAAACCCCAGGCATTTTCAACTAAGCCCATACCCAATAAGTTTGATGTTCTCTTTAAAAGCCAGTGCAGAAGACTGTTAATAAAGATGGATTTTATCCACTTTCTCTCCCATTTAGCAGCCTGGGGAAATAATTTCTTTATCAGTGTAAAGTTGTCACACAGTTTCAGTTGGGGGAAACTGAAACACAGCGGGTTTCTCTTCCCTGCTACGGCACACAAGTCTTGATAGAGAACAAAAGAAGTGAGTTGGGTCTAGATCCACATGACAAGAGGGAGAAAACCAAACTACAAATATTTAAGTAACCAATGTGAAGTTCAGCCAATAGAAACCAAAAACTGCCCTTAAACAAAAAAGGTACAGAAGCAGAAGTGTATTTAGATACACAGAAGAAGCTCAGGAGCAGGAATCCAAAACAATTAAAAGGTGAAGTTCCCTACTGGTATTTGTAGAATGATAAATGGTCATCATCATATTACAAATAGCAGCAGAGAATTTCACGTTGATACAGTATATAGAACATAGGTCTTGCACAATGTCACTGAACTGGCTACAAGGGAAATCTATATCCAAACATTAGAAGAATATGCAAAGAAGGCCAGCTTTACATTAAAAAAGTATGTTTCACACAAAGAGAGAGAAAAATTTGCACTATACAGTTCATAAAACTTTGGAAACTTCAGCAGTAGGTCAGAAAAGAGAAAATTATCTCAAAAGAAACCAATCACATTTAGAGACTGCAGCTGAAGGACTGAGTACAGATTTAATTACAGATCCTATAGTTACATTTAGAAACACTTGGTTTATTAATTTGAACTTAAATCATCTTATCACCCGTGGATCTGGAACCAGAATTCACATAAAATATCCGAGCCTCCAGTTTTGCAGGGACTGATTCAGTTTGAAAAGTTGATCAAATTAATAACATTTCTTGGGTTTGGGAGCTGAAGTGAGAATCCAAGGACAGTTTCAAACATGGCTCCAAGAAGTCTCAGAGAACAAAAAAGATTTGCTGGGGCAAATCAGTTAAACAGTTAAATTTTATTGTTTAATTTGTAGCAGAGTGAATCATGGGCTGTAAGACATTCAAGAAAAGAAGCAAAGAAGGTAACAGCTTTAGCATCATTCAGAAGATATCAGAATAAAGGGATAGTGTTTTCAATGTATCTACTCTCTGTGAAGTCCTTGAGTTCGTTTCTCCTTCCTATTCATTACAGCCCAAGAAAAGTATTTTACTGGACATGGGGATATTCAACAAGTGCCTAGACCTAGTCTGAAGCAAGGTCTGAACTTCACAATCTGCAGACTGGCCCATTTTCTGAAGAGATTACCCAGCTGACACAGCCTGCAAGTCACTTCTTGCCCTTGGTCCCTAAAATAAAGCATGGCATGCCTGCGAACTCCCAGGTTTCACATTACCTTAGTTTCTCAGGCTCTCACTGTGGCAATTTTGCAATATTCTTGAGTGACATCTGAATTAGTTTAAGAGGAACTTTAGCAGTTTTGAACAAGTTACACTGGTTTTCATTCAAAGCAATTCCATGGAAACCAACTGAGATGCTACACATTTAAATCTCTTGAACTTTGCCCTCTTATTGTTAGGATTGCATTTTGGGGCTGCTTTTAACTAATAGTTGGGCAATAAGCAACTATTATAATATCAGCCACTAAAGAAGTTGATATTACTGACACAAATACTTTACTTCTTCAAATACCATCACAGAGCCTGCTAGTGCTATTTAAATTACTAGTTTCAGAATTTTTAATTACAATCACTCTGTGGGATCATACTGCACTGTAAACAGCATTTCAAAACGAACTTGGACCTTGGTTTAGAGAAAGATCTTGTCCAGACTCACATTTGAATGTACTTTTTAATTATTTTTTTAAATAGCTATTGTGTGCATATAAAAACAATTTCATATAAATCATTTTTATGGCTCTATGGAATCCAACAATAGTTGGAGTCTTCTAGAAACAGCTGTAAAGTGATTTTAATTACCTCCTGCTGTTTTGAAACAAAAAGTGAAACACATAAAGTATCTAAAATTGAAGAACAACCTTCTGAAAGCAGGCTTTGTCCCACTTTAACTCAGCATTCTAAATGGGAACTGCATTTCCATTTAAATTTAACAAGGTATGATATGTGAATTAAACAGCAACTGATATTTATTTAGCCTTCAGATTTGGATACTTATGGGTTTTATTACATACAAACAGATTGGCCTCTAAAAACATGTTCTTAATCATGAGCTATACACATAATAAAGTAGTTTCTGCCCTGAATGTAAATGAAGCATACACAGAGTCACACCTACAGCAGGGGTGCTTTGGGAGCCTGGTGTGTTCTGTGGAGAGGAATGGCAGGGTCTGAGCCCCCCAGCTGCTGCTCATCCCCCAGACACCCAGCACTGCAGCTGCTTTAAAGGCCAGACAGGGAAACCAGGATGAAGCATGAGAGTCTTTCAGCCACTTGGATCTGCTGAAGGTCAACTGTGCTACATGGCATTGTCTGGCCAGCACAGATTTCTGTAGATATCCCATCCCTTCACGCAGTCCCAGCCATCCTCTGCTTCCCCCAGCAGTGCCAGGGGTTACTACTCCTCATTGTCCAGCTCAACACTTTTATTTTTAAGCATTTGACTTAAGACTAAGATTAGAGCACAGCCACAACCTTGTCCTGATGGAAACAGGATGGAAAATGATCATAGATGGTAAAGTAGAAGAGAGTCAGAAATGCACAGCTGAAGGGGCAGCAGTCTCTTAAAGCCAGCTCTTCTGCTGGCAGGAACATGTACCCTGGAATAGAATGGATTTTTTACTGCATGTAATTCATATTCATTCACATGCTAGATCTGGTCACAGATAAACAAACTAGAAGGGTCCATTATTTATATGATGTAATAAATATTTATATGAGGACTCTGCTTCAAGTCTTATATACATCTGCATTAAGAGAGGGAAATCAAAACAAACTGGGTTGGATCACCTTCTGTCACTGCATTAGAATGAAAAATGCCAGGGAATGAGCACCTAAAGCATGGGCTCATTTGCTGAACTCCTTCCTGTGCTCTTCCATTATCAGATCCCATGAGTCAGAGAGTGCCACTGACCATCTGAGCTTCCTCAGTTATTTGTAAACACATTCATTTTTCCCCTTTACAGGAGCACAGGAGACAACTTGTATGTTAAGTGACAAGGACATTTCAGTCTCAGCAGTCTCAGATTAATTCACACACCAGGACCCAGAGAAAGGCTGAGGAGCCAAGGTTCCCACGATCTTGCTGCGACTCCAACACCAAGCCCAGATTCCTTCTACCCAGGATGAGCCCTTAAATTGCTTTGGCCTTTTTGTATAAATTTATAAATTGCTTTGGGCTCTGTGTGATGGAGAAAGACAGGGTCCTTGAGAAAGAGTCCTGGATCCTGTGTCAGAAGTCAGCTGAACACGTCCATCTCACTCCCTGTGGTTCAGGGGGAGAGACACTGTAAAAATGAATAATGTGAATGAGTAAGGTGTCCTGAACATGAGCAAAGATATTGCTGCACTAAGCAACAAAAAGGGTAATCATTTTACATCCAAGATCTTCTTCCTCAGCCTCCTAATTAGATCACTACCTTGCACTCAGACACATGTAGAAAAAGGCCATTTTTTGCATTACTTCTCTCAGAGGAAACAAGCCACTTGGAGATGCAGGCAGAGGCAGCTGTAAACAGCAGGAAAAGGGGGCAAAGGGCTCACTTGGCTGAGGGATATTAATGGTTCATTGCTTGTAAATAGCCCTTTCCCCAGAGACCTCTCCATGCTCTGTGTGTGCTCACTGCACATGCTGGCAGCAAAGTGGAGGCTTTATTAAGAGAGTTACAAATAAGGTCAAATTCTTTTAGGAGCTTTTCAGAGTTCCCAAGACATTCAAGAGGGCTCCAGCTGTTTGCAGGGGTTTCCCATTATGGTCAGAGACGCAAGTTTCAGCATGCTTCCAGTTAAAAGAGGATTCTGACAGATTTTCACTTTAACATGACAGCAATAGGATGGAGTTCTCCACCATAACTTTCTCTTCACAGATGCTAAGCACATTCACATGGACATTATACAAAGAGAAAGCATGTGTCTGGCATGGCATGTGAAGGGTGGCTTGCGGATCTTTCATCACCCAAAAAGCAGCACAGCAATAGCTGGGTTAAAATGACTGCAACACCAGGATACCTCAGAAACCAGCTGAGCATCTAATGTAGAATCCAGGAAATTCAGGTAGTAGACTTTTTCTCCTCAACACTTCCACGGAGTACAAGGTCTTGTTTTTCAAGGCAGAAACAACACAAATTGCATTGGTTTACCTTACATATGCAATGCTCTATTAGGCCACCTCTCCTGCCCATCTTAGACCTCAGTTCTTTAAAATCCTCACCTGTAGAAGCTGTATATTTCTAAATTCAATCCAAATGTGCATTTTGTCCACAGAAAGAAAAATGGAACCAAATTTTCTGAACTGTTTTTCATTAGGAGAGGAAGAACAGATAATCTTCACTGGTTTTGGGACAAGCATGACTTCTTCACTCATCAAGTGGCTCAGGCTGCACGGATAAAAATAATCACTGCAAACTTGTGCAGGTCCTACTTCCAGCAAAATGCCCTTTGCCAAGGCTCAGACTTGACAAAAATCATCATACCAATGAAATTCAAAAAAAATAAATCTCCCATGTACAGAACATAGCTGGGCTCTGCCTAACAGGAACTGGATGTTGCTGCAAAGTCTGACTCATACAGACATGTTTGTAAAATCAGCTTGTTGTGAATGTCTGGGATCAAAGGCTGCCACGGAGCAGCCCTCCCCACACTGCAGGGCTGTGGAAACGTGCAGGCAAATGTTCTCCAGCTAGCAGAAGCTTTGATTTATAAATTGTGATGTTTCCACCTGCTCCTGAAGGAACAGAGCTGCCTGCTGGGCTAGGCAGGCCCGTGAGAAGAGCAGTTCTGAAGCAGGCTGGGGGACCCTGAGTGCTGCTCCCACAATCACTCGTGGCAGCTGGGAGCACAACCTGCTCTTGTCCCTGGAGACAGCAATGGGAGGTTTGCAGTGTGCCATGGGAAAGCAGAGTGTGAATGTGCTTTTTGCTGATTTGGGTTAGAGGATCCTACACCAGTTTCTCCTGTGGGGCCAAGAGAAGTGCAAACTACAGCCAGAGCTCACCTTCCCATTCCTGCAGCACTGGAGCTCTGCCCCACTGGGTCAGCTCACACAGGCAGATGAAGGGAAGGCTGTGATAATCAGAGGCTGCCTCATGCCAAGGGGATCCCTGAGCTGTAGCTGAGGAAACCTAAACAACCACTCCCAAACATGACTGGGATTTAAGGGCTGGAGCATGGTGAATTGGCAATGACCATCTGCTCACCCCCAACTTTCTTTTAGTTAAGCTCACTCTGCCCCCACAATTTGCTCAGGATTTCATCATTCAAGGAAACATCAACAGCCATAGTCTGTCTTTCACCCCACACACACAGAGCCCAAATGGCAGGGAAGGCCTGGGGAATCACTGCTCCATGGTGAGTTCCTCACATCTCCTCCCCAGCCCTGCAGGGCATGCAGCCAGCAGACATTCCAGACACCCTTCCCACCCTCCCTTTGCTCTTATGGATAGGACATACCAACTCCCACAGCACCCCAGGAGCACCAGACTGACTTAGGACACTTGAGACCCCAGCAATTCCAAACATGTGGATATTTGCTCCTGTCCAACAACTTTGTCATTTTTAGCATCTGTTCACAGCTTAAAACCTTGAGCTGTTTTTTTAGTGTAAAGTTTCCTCAGCATTCCCACCCCTGACTTGGCATTACACTAAGCCTGCTCATGTTAGTAATTTCATTTAGGAGCTGACACTTGAGGAAGGCCCTGCCTCATCCCAGCAGCAGACTGAGTGCTGCCCTCTAGGATCTGACACCTCATTTCCTTGGGCAAACATCCCAATTTGTAGAGCTCACAAGGCCAGTTTGAGAACAGCAGGGCATACAGGTGCTGGAGATCCTATGGCACATGCAGCCCTGCTGTCAGACCCCACTGCTTGTTCTCCCTGTTTGTGCCTGCTGTCCCATTTTCTGGTCCCTCATACCCTGCTCTCAGCCAGTACCAGTTTCATGATTTTGCAGCTGGGAAAAGAAGAATAAAATTTTACCCTTTGTGGCTTCACATAGAGTTTTGTTTCATGCTGACATTGAAGAGTGGGTCCCTGTGCTGGTGCCTTGTCACTGGCAAGTGCCTGTTCCTGCCCCCTCAGCAAATACAACAGAGTAAGGTGCTCAGGTCTGCTCCAGAAACCCATCCTGTTTCACTGACTTGGCAAGTTCTCACCCAGCAGCCCAATCCCCACAGCACCCAGTGCACAGACTCAGCCCATCCCAAATACCTCATCAAAAAGGCCCAGGATAACCTGCCACACACATCTGTTTTGGCTTCTGGCAACTGGGGGACTACAGGAGCACATCCAGGACCACACCCTGTACAACTCAGCTGTGCTACCAGTGCTCAGATTTGCACAGCCACACAAGCAAGACACTCACCACGCTGCGCAAATAACCTGAGTGGCCTCATTCCACCTGTGGGTTTCTACTGACACCCATCATCTGAGTATCATATTGCTCACTTGACACGGTTCCATTTGAATAGCATTTAACTCCTTAAGGGCACAGGATCAGCAGCTGTGAAGCCAAAGACCCTCAGATACAGCAGAACAGATCTCAGCACAGGCAATAGCAGCAGATCAAGGTTCCCTGTGCAGTCTCCTCTGAAGCCTTTCGCTCTCTGGAGGCAATTCCTTTGGGAAACCTGTTAATTCCCTCTCAGCTCTGCAGAGAAGAATTATGACAAATGCTGAGCACAGGATTTTGTACTGTGACTGTTGCTTTCTCTACCACAGCCTAAAATATTCAAAGTCATTTCACATCAGCTCAAGTTCCAGTGAATGTTTTTCAATTATTTATCTTTAACTCATGACTGGTAGAGACTCTGATAGCCTGAGAGTAAAGAAGGTACTTGAAGGTACTGTAAGCTAACCATAACATGATGAAACTTAACAACTTGCTTTTTGAATTTGATTTAACTTCAGTAAAAGTTTAAATGCAATGTCAAGGCTTCAGTGGCTGCAGATGGTACATGACATCCCCAGATAATATGTCCCTCGAAATTACAGGCAGAGGCTCACTGGATGAACCACCACGAAGACAGAAAATTGATAAGAAATTCAAGCACCTTCAATCATACAATCAGATGAATCTGTGAAAAGCCTGTGGCCTGGCTGTGGAACTCAGCTAGGACAAATAGCTGCACCTCAGTTTGGTGCTCATGATGAAGCTCACTGCTGGTTGACAAGGTACCACACATCAGGAGCACCACCATGCCAAGTTCCATCTCCCAGTCCTGCTTCTCTGACCAGAGTCTGTGCCAGCTCTGCTGTGATGACAGTAAATGAAATCACCCTGCCCACATCAGTGTGTCATCAAGCCATTCCCCTGCTTACCAATCATGGGCCTTCCTAGGTTTTGGTAAGGGCACTCCAGGCTGCCTCCTTGTGTCCTCCCAAAGATAGCAGAGTAAATGGCTATCACCATGCTCTTCTTACAGCTCAGCCTCAGCTTGTCATCTTCACAGGCTACTTTACTCTTGTATTCATCTGGAAGCAAACAAACATTTCATTACTTAGCTGATCCAGGGTGGGCTCAGGGGTACACCTCAGCTCCCAGCACAGCCTCAGCCTCAGCACAACCCCAGCCTTAGCACTGCACTTGCTACAGGAGCACTGATCTCTCTCATTACATATTCCCTCTGTGGCATTATCAACACATTTAAAAATGTATTTTAACCCAGCATAGGTCAGTTCTGTTAAATAGCCTATATTTTTGTTTTGCAGCCAGATAAGTGAAGAGGCATGGCATTTGAGTGTTTTCTACCTGGCAAGGGAAGGTAAAAGCCCATCTTTAGGAACCAATCTCATCCATGAAGAAGCTCTTTATGTGCCAGGCATTTATTCTATATCACAGCAGCTCAAATGCAAACATAATCATGCTCCATGGCTTTTTTTTTCACAGCAGTTCTTCCATGGCAGATTCAATAGAAGCTATACTAAATTTAATAATTGTGGAAGCTGCTCCTGCCTGTTGCGAACACAGATATGCAGAAGCTTGTCCCCAAATCCTTCTTGAAATGGTCACTCTTGCTCTTGTAAAGGTGGTACACACAGAAAAATCACTCATTTTACATCTCTCAAGGAGACTGGATGGTCATTTCCTAAGAAATCACATGGCATTCCCTTGTCTTCATTATTTGGATTATGAGAACCTCGAGAGGTCCCAACCTAGGACAGGCCCTTCCCATGTGTGTCTGCCAACATACCACAGAAAACAAAAACTGTTTTGAAAAGCTGAGTTTCTAAAGCAAGACTTTTACACATCTGAAAGAAAGAGGCTAAGATAATGCAAGTGGCATAAAGAGACTAAAATAACTGAAGAGGCTTGGCTATGGACACCCCAGGCAACTCAGGACACAGACTGAAATACAACCTCAACTTCCCCAGCCTCTGTAGAGTGACCTTCCACTTCCTTGTGTTACTTACCATTTGAAATGTAGCCAGAACAGCATCCACATTGCTAAATGGGAAGGGTTTGTGCCCATGGTAAAATCCCAGGCATGATCAATCATTTCCCCTTGAATGCTTCCACTTGTACTAGGTCAAAGTGGGGCCATAGAGCACATGAGCATCATCCAGTGCCTGGGGCTGCCCCTGGCCCTGTGTCCCTTACTGACATGATTTTTTTCCTTCCTTTACACGGTTCTCTGTGTCTAATATCACACACATACACATATATATATCTATATATAGAGAGAGAGATATATATATATATATGTAAATATATATATTTAAAAAAAATATATATATATGAGAACTTATGCAAAGTTCATATGCATAAAACTACTCAGCAACTGAGAACACTAGCTAATAATTTGTTTATAAGTTAATATTTAAGTCTTTAGACCATGGCATTCAGCACTTAATGTGACATTTTTTGCTGTATTATAACTCTAGGTTCAAGAATCATTTTTGCTTATTAGAGATCAAGGGCGATCTTTCCAAGCTGAATCATAGAATTTAGGTTGGAGAACTTTTTAGGAGGTCATCTGGTTAAATACATGTTCAAAGAAGGGCTAATTTCTACCTTAGATTAGATTTTTTCAGAAGAAGCTATATGGAGAAAACATGCATTATACCAAAACAGAGGCATACTGATTTAAAAGAAACATCTGAGAACAAAATGACTTTTCATGCTCAGCTTGAAAATTCCTACTTGAAGTCAAAAAAAAGCCTCCTCAAAATAGCCAATTACCTGGTGATGAGGGCATCAACTGGAATGTGAAAACCCTGTTCTGAACCTTCAGTCCAGCTGAGAAGCTTAACCTTGGACCCTATTCCAGTACATCATTTTCCTTCACACTCTGCAGCCTTTTTACAAAAATCTCTGAACATTTCTAGTTTTTATCCTGCTGCAGAGAAACTTTCAAACCTCTAAAATATTTAGTGAATGTGAAAACACTTTCTGATCCACCTCTCTAGATGAAGACACAATTAAGGCCTCACTCTTTCATAGGAGAGTCTATGCAAAGAGCAGACATCCCTCAGCAGCAGCTACAGGGAAAAACCCACAACGACTGAGTGTATGAAACAGGGGCTGGAATCAGAAATTGAAGTTTGCACCTTCAGAGTAAGTAAAGAGACAGAAACCTCATACACCTGTGAAGAATTAATGGTGGACTTGATAGTGTCAGGTTAATTGTTGGACTTGATGATTTTAGAGGGCTTTTCTAATCCAAATAGTTCTATTATTCTACGTCCATTTTATCTATGTAGGTATTTCATCCAAAATCACCATGAAAGCATCTGAAAGATACACTGAAAACACCAAGGGGTTTTCATCTTCACCTATGATTGTCTCCCACAGGAACTTTGTTTCTTCTGTGAGGGAAATGAAATAAAAGCTTTAACCTTCCTATACAGTAGAAAACTTAACAGAGTATAATAAAACTTTTTCCATTTAACAGAATTTTTTTGTTCCTTAGGGAAAAAAACACAGATTCAAGCTAAAAGCACAAAGACACAAACTCTCCAATAAGACAAGTTATACATAATTTATGTTAAACCACTGTCACAGAAAAGAATACTTGTGTCTGGCTGAAGTGGGTGAAAAATGAAATAGGTGATTAAGTTTAGAAAAATAATAATTTTTAAGTCTCTAATGAGAGGGTCCACTGTGAATGTCTCATTTCTTACAGGCACTAACTCAATTTCCTCTTTCAATTTGGTTATTACTAGCTACATCTCCCAATTAACAAGTATAACTGCTTAACCACACATCCTGTGGTCTCATTTAAGGTCATTAGAATATTTATTAAATTCTCCTGACCATTCAAAGCCAGGGCTTGACATTCAGAAACTTGCCTGGGATTTAAAAACAGAATATTTCATTGAGCACAGTAAACTCTGGGATGGACAGACATTCACACCTTTGCTGAAGATCTGTCCAGCAGTCATGAGACAATGAACAACAACTTGCTCCAGTTCCTAAAGGGGCTACAAGGAAGCTGGAGAAGGACTTTTCACAAGGACATGTAGTCAAAGGACGAGGGGGAATGGCCTTAAGCTGGAAGAAGGCAGGTTTATGTTGGATGTTAGAAATAAATTATTTACTATAAGGGTCGTGAGGGACTGGAACTGAGAAGCTGTGCCTGCCCTATCCCTGGAAGTGTTCAAGGCCAGGCTAGATAGGGCTGTGAGCAACCTGGGATAATGGAAGGTGTCTCTGATGATAGCAAGTGAGTTGGAATGAGATAGTCTTTCAAGTGCTTTCCAACCCAAACTGTTCTGTGATTCCATGATCCTATGAACAACAAAACACTGCCTCTCACACTTACAGCTCTGACCCTCATAGCTGCCCTTGGAAGTCATGTTCAGGGCGAATGGGGAAAGCTGCCTGATGGAAAGCTCAAGAAATCAGGCTGGGAGGTGAATCCAAGTGCAGATTCCTTGGGAAAAGGGGGGCACATGGGTAATGTGTTCCTGGCATGCTGCAGTGTGGAATAAGATTGTTGCGCTACCCAAAACAGGTGTCACCTCAGAGTCACTGAATTTCTGCCGCAGGAAACACCTCCTGGAGCTGCCAATCGCAAGGCTCTGGCTGAGTCCACACTGGCTAGGGTTGCAGTTGCCTGGGCAGGCACAGAGAGACACTGCTTTGTTAAAAGGAAAAAAAGAAAGCATGAAATGCACAGTAGCACTTCAGTCTCCCAGAAGATTCTCTTAAGCTTGACCACTGGAAAACAGGGAGTCTCCATGTTTCTGGGCAATCTGATAGAAATGTGCATAACAAACAGATAGGCAGTGATGCAAGGGACAAGTCCCTGAAAGACACAAGTCCCTGAAAGTATTTTGTACTTCATAGCATTGTCACCTCCATTTTAGCCAGGATGAACACAAGTCAGACACACTCATGGCTCCCAGGCACTGGATGACAGTAAGGATTGATATTTTAAAAATACAGAGCTAAGCATCATCCATATATTTACTGGTACTTCACCCCATGATAGCCTTACATAAATATTGAAAAGAAGCAAGGCAGCGTAAGTGACATAAGAGAGCTGGGACTGGGAACAAAAATGCATTTTTCTCTCTCACTCTCCCAAGCAGAACTGGCCTCCTACAGATCACTCACAATCTGGTCCTAAGTCTGCTCTAACTGTTACAGTCTGGATATAATTCAGGCCAAATGCAAACATTTGTATTAGTGGGTTTCATGTTTCACCCTGAAAAATTAAACACGCTTAAATGGCCTCGGAAAGGTGGCAGTGATATTCAGCAAATGGCTTACTCCACTCTAATCCCCCATGCAGTCATTTGTAGGGCAACAGAGATTTACCATGATTAAGATATTTGCTAAGGATAATGTCCCTTTTATTACTGCCTGGTTTCAGAGACACTTAAATATAGGCTTAAATATAACTAGGTAGAGAGAACCCAAGGAGGGAACAGCTGCAGGCTTTTCTAGGCACGTTTTTAAAGGTCATTATATGACACAATTGTAACTTAGCTCGGACAATTGCAGGGAAACAATTATAAATGTTTCTAATAGAAAATGGTCTCTCTCAAACAGTAAAGTCAATAAGAAGACCTTTAGTAATTATTGGATGTGTATAATAATATTAACCTGTATGACCATTAGCCATTACATTTAGCCAGTATCTTAAGAATGCTTTCCCTTATGGCTTACAAAAATTTTCTGAATTATCTTGATTTGGAATCTCAAAACTAAATGTCAATTGCCTCAATCTCTGTGAGACCTTAGACACAAAACCTCCTAAAGATATTTTGCTTCTAACAAAATGATGAAATGCATCTATGCCAGAGGTTCACCTTGCCTAAAATTATATTTTTGAACAGAACTTGTAGGAAAAATTATGGAATTTGCTATTCCAAGTATTCATACTTCACTTAATCAGTGCATAAGAGCTGACCCGATTTCCCAGATCAAAGAGCTGGAAATACATGCAAAGAGAAATCTGTTTTCTTCACAAAATGCTAAAGGATCTAAATCTTAGAATTGAGGATCTGAGCAAAGTGAATTTGTAAGAAACAGAGATGCTTTTCCCCAATTCTTTATCAGGTCAGGATTGTTTCCCATAGAAGACTTTCTTATATAGGTTATAACAGTTAAATTAACATGACTGCACCCAAGATGTCACTTCAGAACCAAACTGGACATCATCTTAGCCAGTAATTTCTCTTTAACCCAATTTTTGCCTCACTCACATTCATCCCAGCTTTGTTATATGTTCCTCTTCATGCCACCCAAAAGAAAGAACATTTCTTGCCTTGAAACTCATAACTCTTCATTATATCCACCCATTCCACCATCACCTAATTCCCTTCAGCTGACAAAGGACTATATTTAACTACTGGATGGTAGTTTGTGCTGGTCTGTGAAAAAGGACATAGGGAGAACTCTCTTCCAGCCACTCTTTCCACAAATAATGATGGGCACTGCTCTGTGTCACTCTTCCCTCCTCCAGCTCCTACTGCACCTGTCAGGCATGGATTGACTGTAAAGTGGAACAGCTGAGATGCACAAGTGGAATACACAACCTTTTAGCCACCAGTTAAAATTCAACAAATTTTTATGGACACTGGAAACCATCCCCAAATAATAAAGATGGTGATAACGCATGTGGTGAGATTTTGGTGATTTCAGCAGTTCTGGGCAGAACACTTACAGTGCAAAGCCACTACAGCAATTTTTTTGTGTCAGCCTAAAGAGAGAAGCCAAAGTAAGGGTTAACCATGGAAATTTGAACTTTTTTCTGTGAACATTGTCACTCCAGACCAAAATTCACTGAGTCACTGTGGACATAAAGCACCTCTGGAGAATGTCTGGGCCAATCCTCATGTTCAGACCAGAGTAAACTGGAGCAGTAGGTGGCTGAAGGCCATATCCATTCAAGTTTTTAACATCTGCAAGGATTGAGACTTCGCAACTTCCTTGGGCAAGTTGTTCCATCAATCCTGTTAGTCATGTAAGAGATGAGTATAGTGAGAACCTGCTTACATTTCTTCCATGGGAAGGGGAAAAATGAGTTTCAAAGACAGTAAACCTATTAAAAACTAGGACGAACGCCTTTAGGCAGCATCCTTGAGTAAGAGTGCTGTGCACAGGACTGCCCATGAACAACTCATCCTGGAGATACCCATCCAGTGCCTCTCCTAGTAACCTGTGACCCCTGTTTTTATATTTTCTTTTTCTCCACAATCAGCTGATTTCCAGTAACTTTTGTAAAACATAGAGAATAATTTTAGGGTTAAGTAGAACTAAGTCCATCCCAAAACTAAAATAAGGGAGTGCATCTCAAAGCAGTGAGAGAAAAAGTGCCTTGGACCGCATTCACTGCTATCACACCCTGCAGAGAAGAAAAAGTTGTATTAAAGAGTATTTTCCAGTCAATGCACCACTTCAAAGCTTTTCCCCATGCTTCTATTCCTCTGTTATATATTTACTTATTTTTCATTCGAAGAAAGCATTTATTATTCCAGTATTTCATCCTTTTTTGAGCTTTGAAAGATATAAGCAGGTTCTGGCCTTCAAGACCCTGACTGTAAATCATAGATTCATAGGTTCATAAAATGGTTTGGCTTGGAAGGGACCTTAAAGATCATCCCATTCCAACTCCCTGCCATGGGCAGGGACACCTTCCACTATCCCAAGTTGCTCCAAGCTCCATCCAACCTGGCCTTGAACACTTCCAAGAATGGGGCAGCCACAGCTTCTCAGGGCAACCTGTGCAGTGTCTCGACACACTCAGTGTGAAGGATTTTCTCCTAATATCCAATCTGAATTTACCCTC
Source organism: Melozone crissalis (assembly GCF_028551555.1). Classification (NCBI taxonomy): domain Eukaryota; kingdom Metazoa; phylum Chordata; class Aves; order Passeriformes; family Passerellidae; genus Melozone; species Melozone crissalis. The sequence goes on from NW_026535805.1 coordinate 53,323,808, forward strand.
CTTTAAAGAGTAGATTTAAATTAGATCTGTGGTTTAAAGCCATTCCCCCTCATCTTTTCAGGGGACAGTCAACAAAGGTCAGAAGTTTCTCCCAATGACAAAAAGCCTACTATTTAGACCAGTTCACATTGCTATGGCTCCTTTCTTTTCTGTTTTCTTCTAATTTTAGTTATGATATGCACTTCATATCCTGATTTCCAGAGCTTCCTCCAATTCCATGTGACCCTGCTACTAATGAGAACTTTCTGTTCATATCAGGTTTTTAATAAATCCACATCAATCCAGTCAGGATTCCCTTAGGCAGGGCTGGATGGAGAAAACCTTTCCAGGACAAAAAAGTTTCCAGACTACTGGAGTACAGCCCTCACTATCACTCCCCGACAAGCATTTTACTGTGGGCTACCTGGTGACTCCTTCATTTCAAAGGAATCTAAAAAGGATTCTACCTTTAATCTGGAGCATTAAAAAAGTCAGTGTCACAAATTCATATATTTGCATGCAAATTCTTTTAACATTATTTCAGTTCAATTTTCCCTTGAGAAAATTTTTGTGAAGATGGTGTCATACAATTTTTAAGAACTGAAATTCACCACCCTCGGTAGCCTGGCATGCACCACTTACTTCTACAGGAGATAATCTGAAACTCTGAAAGATACAATTCAGATGACAGTCCAGAATTATATTAAACAGGCAGCCTGCCAACTTCAAAAGTACCCTGAAAACTCAAGAGTGCCAAGTTTTGGAGGTCTGAAACCCTTTCGACAAGTAAGAAGATTGTTTTTTGCAAACGATCTTGTCAGATTCACTTAAAATTACACTCCTGATGCACCTATCCAATTTGTAGTGTTTAAAAGGCTCCTCTCCCCACTGTCACTTTCATTAGTCTGAAGTAGTTGTCCTTTTATATTCTGCTGTGAAAAGGCTGGCAGTGCTGCAAATTAACTGCTACACTTAATTTCCAAAGCAGAGTTCAGATGCACCTAGTTGCACTTTCCTGTTGGACAAAGAGAGCTATATGGTTATCTGAGGGGGGAAAAAAGGAAAAATCAAAATATGTGCACTAGACTATGACATAGGAGTTAAAAATAACACCTGGGAGCCCAGGACAAATTTAATTCTCTTCCTATTTCTTCCATTACTGAAATTGGGCTGATTTTCTGAAGCAGCTCTGGCTTACTGGTGCTCTGCTGCCTAAGCCTCTGCCTCACCATTTGTCTGCTTCCAAAGACCTGCTGGCCAAAGTTCAGTGAGATTTGACAGAAACATAGAGGTGACAAATGTGGTGAAGTCCCTCTACATTTTTTTAAGAACTGGTAGCCAATTTCAGAAGAGAGCCAAACCAGTGCCAAAGCTGGTTGTATTCATTGCAGTCAACCAGCATGGATTTACGACCTGTAAAGCAGCCAACTAATAAACTGTAAACTGTAAACTTGGCCAGCTATCATGGACTTAAATCAGGACTAGCAACACTATAGGAGGCAACATGGGAACCACAGCCAATATTTTGTACTCCAATGAAAAGATGAGAGAGATGCAATAAGGAAAAGTAGCTTAAATATATATAAGGAAAAAGACTTAATTAGCACCACTGCTCATAGCAGTTTTGTTCTGCTCTTCCAGTGATTGTATAAATCTGGAGTAATGCTGCTAAAGTTATTATTAAAATAGCTGAAAGGGAGAACTTAGTCTTATATCATTAAAATAGTCTTCTACAGACATTAAAATAATGGCAATAATAATTCTGACACAAGAACATTAAAAGGACACCTGACTGATATTTTTACATATAACCCACTGGGTTGCCTAGAGAATACAATATGGGAAAATGAGGTCTACTAGATTAAAAGCCAATTCACTACTGTCCTAAATAATTAACTACACAGTATTCCCTCAATGGCTTTGCCCAAGAAATAAAAAAGAATGTAGCTGAGAGAAATACAGTAACCAAATTTCCAAAATTCATCGTGGATGCTTTAGAGGTCCCAGTTTGCAGATACATGAATAGGTGACAACCTCCACTGCCTTTGAAGTAGTCAGAAAAATCAGTGTGCAGGTTAGAAGAGCTTGATACACCATTAGTATGATAAAACATTGAAGCTATCAGGAGAGACCTGTTTTAAAAAAAGTGTAGTCAATTTGCAAACCAACTGTAGGACAGATATTGAAAAAATAATGAGGAAATGCACAGTAATGGAAAGAGTTTATAACCATGACAATACCCCAGAGATTTACTCTTCTCTGTCTTTTTCTTTTGCTTTTTATTTGCCTTTTTCTTTTTCCTAAAAGGCATTTATTTGAGAAGAACAATTGGTCAATATTTTCAGTTCTGAATTAGCGTATATATAGGACCTCCTGCAAAAGTGCTGTATAAATTTACTTCTCTGTTCTGTGTATCCTACACTCACAGTTTAATCTGTGGAGTAATACAACACATCCAAACTTCCACAGAAGTTAACTTTTGTAGCACCACAGTTTTTTTAGAATATGGTTTCTGGAGCAAGTTGTTCACCTCAGTTCTTCACCAGTGCACCAGAAAATTCTGAAATCTGTCATTCAGAGCTTGCAAACCTCTACCATAGTAGAACTCTGCTGGGATTTAGACTTATGGGCTCTGTTTTCAAAACTTGGTTTCCCTGTGTTCCGGTTAATCGCTCCAAGGACACTCCTGGGTCTCCTGAGGAGACTCCCTGATCACTTTGCCCCTGCCAGCAGCCAAAGCCAATTCTGACACCTGCAGGACCAGCCACCACACGGCCTCTGCCCTCAGCACAGAAAGGCACCACGGGTGCCACAGTGCCCAAAGATGGGCTGGAACATGGGGAGCTCCTCCTGGCACTGCTGTGGACTCACCTATTCCAGCACTGAAAGTCTAACCCTTCCTTTTCCTTCACTTGAAATTCATGGCTTAGAAAAGGGTATTGTTATCCCTGGTTTGTTGGGGTTTTTTCCCCAACCCACAGAAAACTTAAATGACAATGGACAAAGAGGATCTGTAAAAGTCACAGTTCTGGCATTTATACAATTTAGGCAGATTTCTGAATTTGTCTTTTTTAGTGGTTCACATCTGGACACTGGAGACCTGATCCAGCAAAGGGAATCCTTATATCTACATAGTAGGAAACACCACAGTTTTCACTGCCTCCTTATTATGTCAATAAGGGCTGACTGTGTTTGAAAGAAAAATGAGGGGTTTTTTTTAACTCTCCAAGGTTCAGCAGCAGTTTCATTCTCTGCAGGAGAAGGAAATTATTATTATAATAAAAATACTGTAATATAATTACATTAGTGGCAATATAATATTTTCATTTATTATATTAGTTAATATATTGTATTAATATTGCAATCATATTTATAATTAAACTGACAACAATCTCTGCATTTTCTGACACTGGAATCACATATTCCTGTTAATCCTCCTTCTGGCAGTCCAGTGATTAATGTGCTACAGAGATAGGGCTATTTGACAGCTCCTGAAAATCTCTGTACATCAACAACTTAAAACAGTATTAATCATTAGCATTAGCATTTCTCTGGCCACAATTGTGGGCTGATAGATCTGCCCTCTGTTATTTACAACATTCCTTTATTTACACCTTTTCATCACCACAGTGGTTGCTGCCTGAGGTTTTATTGCCCTTATAAATTTCCACTCCCTGCATCACCTTATTTTGAAATAATATAGATAAGCAAGAGAGAGCTGGTGAATGCAGGAGGCAAAAGGCTCTTTCTCTTGCCTCAGTGGCTGGGCCGGGGGATGTGCCCATTAAACATCCCCAACTCCATCAGGCTGCTTTGGGAAGCCTGGCCCACCAAAAAGCAATGCAGCAAACAATACAGTGAACTTCTCTTGCCACCAATAAACCTGTCTGATGAAGGAGATTAATGCTTTTCTGAAAGGGTTGATGACCACTGAATTACCAATCTATTCCAGCACTAAAATCAATCACCAGCATTAAAGCAACCAGGAATACATTTAGGTCCTTCTTTGCTCTCATCTTAAACTTAAACAAAACCTCTGTACTTTCTATAGCTTTCTGCTCTTCCCACAGCATTTTATAAATTCTGTCTAGGGAATGCAAGCCTTGAGGATGTGTGATGAGATGTGGCTTTTCAGGCTGTGTTCACTGAATTTAACAGAAAATATGCAATCCCCAGCCAAACAAAGCCAGGGGCGAAGCCCACACAAGATTCAATACTGAAGGAATGGGCCGTAGGAAAATTAAAAGGTGAACAAGGGGCACTCACTGCAAACCTAGGTGGTGCTTCCAAAATGTCCTTTCTATACTTTTCAGCCAATTCAGCTGAAATCTGATGAGCAGACCTGACCATTTCACCAAAAGACATGAAATCACAACAAGGAGCAGGACTCTTCACCATTCCTTGACAGTTGGAATAGCTCTGGCATTCTGCTGTTTGCCCTGGCACATCTTCACCATAGGGCACACACTTCTGGGACACAGAATGGCAGCGCTGTCACTGTATGATAGAGAGCAGAAATTTGAAGATGGCACTCTTATCAGAAGGTGATCTAAATGGATTAATTCCTAATTGTTTTTGAAATTCATTTACTTTCTAGTTAAAGCTGCTTAGGGCTGTTAAGAAAAATAAAGTTGTCTGAGTAAGGATGGTCATTCCTGTGTTTGAAAAAGTCATTGACTTCTCACAAGAATTAACTGGGCTTCTTACATTTTTATCTTACGTTTTATCAAATCTATGGAGAAGAGAATTAAAGTCTGCTCTCCTCAAAACATGTGTCCAGTCAATTCTCAGCCCAAAGATTTTCCAATAAATCAGAGCTACAGGTTCCAAACCAGGATAATGTGACCTCCCTCACCCCCTTTCCTCCTCCTAACTCCTTGCAAATTTTTGGCACTTCACCCTTTGCCAGCAAATGTTTCCTTCCCAAATACATTTCTCAGAGCCTTGATGTTCCCCTCCCAAATAAGTTTTTGTATTGTTACAAAGGGATTTGAGCTGAAATTGGAGCCTAGGTCACAATCCAGGCTTTCTGAAACTTCAAAGGCTTCAGGCTCACATTTGTGAATAAATGTAGAGCAGCAAAGTTTGGATTTACACTTTGTTACATCACTGGGATGATTAGTACAGAGGAGCTTCATATTCACCACCCTTCAATTATCACATCCAGCTCCTTCACTCAGCATTTTTAAATGAAATAAAAATAAATTAAAAAAAAAAAAGGATGTAGATTATCCCTCCCAGAGTCCTTGAAGTCATAAGCTAAAGTAGTAACTGCCCAAGAGAAAAATGGGAAAATATCACTGTAGCATTTTATAGGAAGCTGCAGCTTTAGGCTCTTCATAGCTGAGAAGGAATCACTCCATTCAGAACAGTGTGGCAATGGCAAAGGAGGACACAAAAGAAAGGCACTATGTGGAGATCTCATGGAGTAAGTAAAAGAAATAAGGTAGAAGCCATCCCCTTTCTCGACAGCACTGCCTGAAATGGCCACTCAGACAGCACATCTCACCCTAAGTATTCCCTCTGCAGAGCCGGGAAAACATTTATGTCCCCACTTTGTTCAGAAGCATTGACACTTCTGAAACAGCAAAGCCAAAAAATAACCAAACAACCAAAAAGCCACAATGGGCAAAGAGCTGCTGTGCAGGGGCAGATGGATCTCTGCTGGTGCAATAGCACAGAGCAGCAACCAAACCAAATAAAATCAGCTGCAGTGGTATTGCTGGGGTGCAGAGAGGTGAAGTTATTTCTTCAGCATGACTTGGGCAGCCCCACAGATCCTGTTCCCAGCCAGGATTAGATCACACAGCCCCTCCAGAAAGTCTGGCACACAGAGCAAATATTTCCTAGCTTACAATAACACACAATCTTACACGGTTCTCTGTCTCTGAAGTGAGGGGGATGAACAAACACTGAATTGTTTGAATAACATTGGTGAATCCAGATTTCAGTTAGAGGGAATTCATGTTAGTCCAATTAAATAGTATGTCAATTCCCTCTAATTATCTGTTCCTGCAGCCCACCCGGTAATTACACTTAATGAGTCTAAATCAAATCAGCATGTTACCTGGGAAATAATTGGATTTATGTGCAATTTTTTAATGATCCTGAAAGGTACCCTGGAGATTTAATTCCCCTGTGTGTTCAGGGTTTGATCCTAGGCTTCAATGCACTTTGGATGCGGATCTCAGGATACATTGGCCCTGATAAATTGGATGTGCCCATTCCCTGGCCCTGAGGCCCACTGTTGTGGGATCACCATTCTCATCAACTTTTTTAGCTTCTAAAACAAGGTGCCCATACCCAGACTTCCCACTGGAAACCATCTCTGGCCAGTGCTAAATTCCAAAATACACCTCCACCAGGAGAGAACAATTCCAGATTTCAGTGCTGCAGCAGCACATGCCCACCCTGAGTTGCAGGGAGCCTGCAAGGGCTCTGCTGAGGCTGTGGACAGCAGGAGGAATTGCAGAAGCACCTCTAAGGGAAGAAGCACAAGCTGTGCTCTGCTGAGACCTGTACTGTGCCTCTGACCATCCCCCCAAAGGATGGCACACATTAGAAACTAAGGCACACATGGTATAGAAAAATAAAATAAACCATAGAATCATTGAGGTTGGAAGAGACCAAGATTATCAGTTCCAAAGGTTGATTGAACACCACCATGTCAGCTGAAAATGAAGTCTAAGCTTCTCTACACTCTGATGGACCTTGGCCCTCAAGACACTTAGTAGTTGTAAGTAAATCTTCTTTACCCGAAACTGAGACAGAACAGATTATTTTATTGATCATTTCTGATCTCCTTACACGTCCTAAACTTTAAAATTAAAAGTACACACATATAGTGTATTTATTTATTTACAGGCACAGAGAATTCACAGGACTGCCAAACTCCTGACACTTAAAAGCAGTTCCATGCGCATATCTGAGTCCTGAACATGCAAGATGAGTGTCCATTAGATCCCAGATCCATCTATTGGATCACAGGAGACCATGAATAGCACAAGGCTTCCCAAAAAACACACAAGCAAATTCCTTTCTCACTGCTTCTAGTTAAGTATGCACTTCTCTGAATTATTTATTTTAATTTTTAGAGGAGGTGAGCTGCAATGCCTCTGCACAAGTTTTCCCTGCTTCCAGCAAGAACAGTCTCTGAGGGATGAGTACAGGAGACATCCCCTCATTGCCCTGCCCCCCAGAGCCCCATCATCTGAAAAATCTTTGTCTTTCAGTTTCAGCTTGATTTACTGTCCTCCATCTCCTTGAAATTCTGCCCATGAGAAACCAAAATAGCACCTTGCCTTGTGCATGAACCCCAGAGAGTACCGAGCATCGGAACCACTCGATTTCAAGCGCAGGGGAGTGTCAGGGAGACAAAGCTGCAGTGACAGTGGCTCCAGGGGATGACTGTACCATCTCTTAATCCCTCAGCAAAGGTACAAGCAAATGCCACTAACTTCAGTTTTGCTTTCTTCCAAGGAAGTCTTTCTCTTTGGATAACTACCTCTGTTCAAAGGCCTTCTGAGGCTTCAGCATGACTCTGACAATAGAAGAACTTGGGTATCCTTATTTTATATTAAAAATGTCCTGTCCAAACTCTGCAGGCCACTTCTCAAAGTGCTTCTAACACCTGTATAGAAGAAAATTCACACTCATGTTTCCTAGGTAGTTTCTTAACCAAAACACCTACTTCAGTGACATGATCATAACAGGCTCCCTCAATAAGCAACAAAAAGAAATAGATATCAATATCAATTCAAGACAATTCAGACCTTAAATATCTTCTTATTAAAGTATTTCTCTTATGTCTGCTGTTAAGAAAGACAAATTCAGAAACAGAACCCAAGAAATTATATATTTCTTTTGCTAAATTTATTATCAAATCCTGTGCAAGGCAGTGAGCTCATCACAAGGACTCTTTGATTACAATTCTGTGTGCTCACACTTTCTGGAACAGCTCAAAACTTCATAGGACCACAGTCTTGGGGTTCAGCTCTTAAGCATATATTTACTTACAGCTCATAAACAATACTCAAGTAGTCAATAAACCAAAAAGCCCACCAAAATTTCTCATTGTCCTGTATTTCACATTTTATGAATGCATCATTCCTCAGTTCCCTCATTAGCCTTCTCCCTATAGATAGGTGGAAAGGCTTATTGAACTCACAACAGCACTAGATACTGTTTGCGAGACTCAAAATTAACATTTTGAATCACCAGAGAAAGGCTGACTATGACCTGGTATCTCTGGGCTAATTCTCACATATTTCAAACATTGTTAGTAATCTAATGGGTTCTGATTAATATTTTGCCCAATCACTAAGAAGCAATAATTTCTGTCAGATTATCCTGTTTCACTCTGAAAAATTTGAGCTGCCTGAAAAATGTCTTGGGGAAATATTTTCAAGCAGCTTCCCCTGCTCTCTTTCAGGAAAATCACTTACTCTACACACTGACTTTACTACTTTACTACTGTATCTGTAATTAGCAAAGAATGCCAGGCTATAAATATTAATGCACAGATGGGTCCTGAAGTACCTTCAGAAGTTCAGCACAGGCCTCAACAGTCAGATTTTTCAAGTGAGTTTTGATACAAACCCTGCAGGTTCAGGAGGACTTGTCAGAACACCCCTGTCAAAGAGATGCATTTCTCACCCAACAAGGGATATTACAATCACCCATGAAAATCCCACAACAAATGCAGATGCTTCATTACCTACCTCTGATTTGAATTCCACACAGATCTGGCCAGACCCCTTCACTTCATTAGCACAGGTCTTTGCCTGCTGGGGCAAAAAGTCTTCTTCTGTGCTGCTGCTGGCAGTCTGAATGTTTCTGCTTTTTTTAAAAACCTTTTCTGAAGTCAGATCTGTTTTTCTCTCCTGTGAAAACTTTCCTGGTTTTTGATTCTTTCCCAAAAATACTGCTGCTGTAATGCTGGGGCCATGTTAGTAATGTCATCTAAAAATCTTGAGGCTGGTCTGAAATGCCATGTCCAGATTAATTGCCATAACCAGTTAATTCATGGAATCATTAAGGTCGTACAAGATCTATAAGATCACCAAGTCCTATTAATTCAGCACTGCCAAGTCCACTATTAAATCATGTCCCTAAGCACCACAACTACACACTTTGAATACTTCCAACCACAGTGATTCCCTTGGAAGAGAGGAACAAGGCAGCTTGTTCCAATGCTTGACCACTGTTTCAGTAAAGAGATTTTTCCAGCTTTTAGATCCGAACTAAACCTCCCCTGGTGCATCCCGAGGCCGTTTTTTCTTGTCATATAATTTGTTACTTGGAAGAAGAGGCTGACCCCCACCTTGGTACAACCTCCTTTCAGGTGGTTGTACAATGATAAGGTCCTTCCTGGGCCTCCTTTTTCCAGGCCAAACATCCCCCAGCTTCCTCAGATGCTCCTCATCAGACCTGTGCTCAAATAGAAAGGGGTCCTGTTCTCCAGCCGACATCAGTGGGCACAGTTTGTCCACATCAAACCTGATCAGTCTCCAAAACAATGTATCTGCTTCCAAGGCCCTGATGGAGAATGGTGTCTGTGCTGTGGTGTCTGTGGCTGTGCTAACTCCCCTGCTGGGGCCAGGAATTGGCCAAGAGGGTGTTGGTTGTCCTGAGCCAAAGCTGCTCTGGGCTCACTACTCTGCAGCACACAACTGCACCCCCAGTATCCAGTCCTATTTAATTTAAAAACAGTTAATGAGATCATGCAAAACACAGGGTAACATTTCCCAGCCTGATGGGGGAGCAATTAAACGTTGGCTTTTGGCATGGCATGGGCAGGTGAGGTTCCTGTCACACCACCACCAAGGCCTGCTGAGGCACCCAGCTCTGAGGGCCCGACAAGGAGCTCCAGCTGCCCCTGGAGCGGCCGGCAGAGAGGGGACAAGTCTCTCTACCCACCAGGACAGAAGGGCAGCTGCAGGTGGGATCAGGAGGAGCCCACCCAGCACTGACAGCATGAGCTGAACACTGGCAAAGGCTGGCACTGGCCCCTGCAGAACCTCGGGCTGCTGGCAAGCAGGAAGGAGGCAGAGCTGGAGCATCCCAGCAAGGCAGCAAGTGAGGGGGGAAAGGAAATGCTCCACACTGGGAGTTATCTACACTGAAATTAGAGGTGGAAGGGAAAAAGAAGTCCTAGAAGGGCTCTCTGGTGAGCATTAAGTACAAAAATGCTTTGGTCTCAACAGAGCAAAGAGATTTGATAAAGAAATACTTACTAGGCCTGCACTTGTACCACACGAGGAGGTACTTGCCGGTCCCGGGGCAGGGGTCCGTCCCAAAGAGCCGGCTATTGACGAGGAACTGGCAGCTCCGCCTGTCCTGGCACTCATCCAGCATCTTCTGCAGCCGGGGATAGGCACCAGAAACAGAAAAACAAAAGCACTTCAGTGTCCCCGCTAAAGGGAACATCAAACAGACACAACCTGCAGAAAGAGAAGGCCATCCCTGCCTCCACAACCAGCCCTGGCAGGAGGCAGGTGATGGTGCCCGACACAGCGGGTGCCACAGGAGCCACAGACCCAGTGCTCCTTGCACTGTTTTAAGAGCGGGTTTTCATCCCCTTGCATGGGTGCAAAAGGAAGGATTTGCACTGGGATGGTCCCAGAGATTTTGAAACACTTGCATGCTATTTAATCATAAGACAGTACAATCCCAGGAAAAGCAGCTTTGAGGACATGGATCCACCTTGACAGTTAAAAGTAAAGACCTGAACTCTGCCACCACCAATCTGCTTTAGATTTCTCTGGAGATACACAATTTCAAGACAGCTCTTGTCTCAGTTATATAAAAGCTGGTAAATACATAGATATATAAATTGCTGGTATTCCAATAATTAGTAGTTGTGGTGGGAACACTGTTATACAGCCAATTTAGACACTTTTTAATAGGGCTCATTCCTCTTCCTCCATGATTATTACATTCTTTTAGCTAAACTCAGGAAGGGACTGTGAGTCAGGGGCTTCTCCCACTACCGGCATTTTGGGTCCTACCCTCTTTTCTGCTTTTCCTCTAGCACTTGCTCCCCACTCCCCCCATTCATAACACTCACAAAAACTCCATCTCAGAATCCTGAGGGGCAAGACATTCTGTCTCCTGCTAGCAAATAGCTTCATTAAGGAAGATTAATGATTTCTTTTAACCCTCTGATCCTCTAAAGCAATGGTAGGGGGGGGAGAATAATATTGAGTGGGCCAGTAATTAAGTTTTAAATTCAGCTGGATGGCTAGGGTGGTATTTATGTACTCCTGTAGAGCCCCTAAAGCATTAAAATTACCATAATGTTTGCCTGACACACATGAACCTGTCAGAGCATTTTGAGACCACAGAGCGAGGTAATCCACCAGCCTCGTTAAGTCCCTGTGATACAGAGCTGTGAATTCCAGCTCCAAAACAATTAATTTCATTTGCAGGGAGGCACTGGAAAATCCTTCCTCAGAAATTCCCCTAGGCTCCCCTGGTCTCTTTTGTCTTCTCTCTGTTCACTTTTCTTATACCCACCTCGATATTTGGGCTTTCCCACAATCTTCTCCATGTGCCATTAACATAAAGGCTGTTCCTGCTCAACCATGTGCCACCCAAACCAATTTTCTCTCTGCTTCAGTGAGTACTTTCTATTTTTGAGTTCTCCCTGAATGTAATATATAGAATCTTTAGCATTATAACTCTGAATGTCATGCTTTGAACAACAGCTGTTCCAGTTTCAAGAGCAATTTGAAGCTGCCTCATTTGCAGTTGCTCATAACTTCCTACAGCTTTCACCTTTTGGGCTGACACATGCAAGAATTCATGCCTGCCTCAAGTCTGACCTTTATTTTAAAGTTCAAACCAAAACAATCCAGGCCTTTTCTAGCAGGCAGAGAACATATGCTGTTGTTTTCCACTTACAAAGGTAATAAAATGCAGGCATTTCATTTAAAAATACAGGATTTAGGATGGTGAGATGAACACTGAAGGAGGTGCCTGGGAGCATTAGCCCCAGCTTGACCATCACATTAAAATGCATAGAAAGAGCATATTCTTTCCTCTAGGCTCATAAGGGTTGGCTGCTCACTCATCATGTGAAATCTAAATTAATGCAAAATCCAGTGAGTTGCAAAGGAATTTAAGCAATGGTTCCAGCACAGATAATTCTTTTCATCTCAAAAAAGCAAAGAAAAACTGAAACAATTCTGGAGGGCTACACATATTGAGAGAAACTCTCTCCAAATCATTGTGCACCTGAAAAGATTTTCTGGTACTGGACAGCCATGCTTACATACAAGTAAAACTAATAATATTGAGCAAGGGAAAAGAAGCAGGACCCCAAATGTTTCCTTTCCCTCTAGGGAAGCTTTCTTCCCTCAAAGGCATCAGACTTGGGTTTTGAACTACAAACCTGTTCACAGCAGACAGGTGGGCATTTCAAGAACCTTCAGCATTGTGTCATGGGTGCTGTTAAAACCACTAGGAAAACCTCTCTGGGTTTCAGCAAGACTGAGTTAGGCCAACAAGAAAACAAGTTTGAAAACCTCAGGTGAGACATTTCTGCAGCACTTGTTCATCTGTCCTCAGGCTCAGCATCAGGAACAAAGACAACAATTCACTGACCTCAGAGAACCATGGACATGGGCAGCCTTCAGGCAGTGCCACTTTGTCTTGGCTCTGCTCTAACTTTTGGCAGCTCTTGCTTATTCCTTGTATTCCACATAAGTGAAACCTCCTGAGTTTACTTCCTGTGGTATGCAAAGGATGGAGGGCAGCAAAAAACAAAGCCTTAGGGAGAAATTTGTAACTAAATTAAAGAGCAAAAGTCATCCCTACCATTGTGAGAGCACAGAAAAAAGTGAAGTTTCCTTGAGTCTCAATATGCCATTTACTAATTTGTTATAGTGTTTAGCTACAGTTCCAATTTAATTTGACAATAGCCGTGATTCTGAAAAGTTTCACGGGGGGAAAGAAATCAGTATTTCCTTTTCATTCATGTAACTCTATTTTACCTCCCCCAAAGGGCAACATTTTTCCTGAAAATCTAAAAAAATCATTAAGACTTCTGATTTCCTGTACACTGTTTGAGTAATGTCTTATGCATAATGAAACATATCCATAACATAAAAAGTAAAATAAATAAATATATATGTTCATCATATATATATTTCCTGAAATACATCAGGAAAAAAATGCAGGGAAAATTACCTCTCATTGACAGTGCATTTTCTTGATTAAAAATAAAAAAAAAACATGTTGTTACACCAGTCTTAATGTTAACTTAAAAATTTGCATGGATAACTTTTACTTATCCTTGCATGCACAGAAATTTTCTTTCCCACTGGTTTCATCAGTATGTGCTATGTACCAGCATCTTAAACACTGTGCAGAGCATGTGTGACCAGATGTCCCCCCAAAGGTACCGTTCCCTGCAGGTCCAAAGGTTCTGGTGTTTACCAGAAGCCAAGACCTTGACTTTCTGGCCTTACTCTCAAAATTCATACATCTAGACAGTATCAGAGCTCTGGCAGATGTCAGATGTTTTTTCTGAAGTATTTGCAGACTGACAGGTAGACTGACACCAGGAAAGTTGAGAGTTCACTTGGTAGTGAGGGAATGTCTTGAGCTCACATGGTTTTTGCTCCATGGATGGAAAAATGTAGGCAATTCATTCCATGTTTTCCTTGTTATTCTGGTTGTAACTGTCAGCTGAAAAGGTGGGAAAACACAACCATAAAACCAGCAAGAAAGAGGCCCACAAACAATCTGGACTTGCACAGGAACAGCAGTAGGCCCACAGAACTGGCCCTAGCTGGGAAGTACAACCAGCTCCACACGTCTCCAAGTCTGGTGGATCCCTGACTAAAGCCAAATAAATTCACCTCAGTTTAGATTATATTATAACAATCACTCCAACTGAGGAAGGTGGAGGAGGAATTCAGGAATTCCTGTCTGGCATGAAAGGGGAGGGAAGACACATTAATTGCACTGTGCCATTTTATAATTGCGTTACAGTGGTAAATCAGGCCTGAGGGCTGACAGCCAGCACTCAGGAGGGAAACTGTGGCTGTTTAAACCCATTCCACTCCCTGGTTCATGACTAAGCTAAGAAGCTGCAAGATTTAGAGGAGATAAGAGAGCAAGAAAAGTGAATTCAAGTAAAACAAACACTAATCTAACCCCTGTGATTTATGCCCTGGATTAATCTCCCTGCAGTGACCTGGGTCTTAAAGCAAGGGCAGCCTCAAGCTCAAAATCATGTCTTTCAAGTAGCCACTGCAGATGAAACAGCATTCTCGTGCTCATTTTGCTGTGCTCATTAGCTAAGTAATTGCTTGTGCTCATTAGATAACGACCTTTTAAATGAGGAGCTGGATGTGAGCTCTGCAAGGAGGCCATCCCCAGCCATTCCCAGGGGTGTGCTCGTTTTTAGCCTGTCTCTTCAAATCACTCTTCAAGAAGTGCTTCCCCTGCATGCTTAAAATAAACCACAACTGAGTTTAACACTCAAGGCAATTAAACTTATCTCAGTTCTTGGTCCCTCAGAGCAGTTCAGAGATCCAACACACTTAGGGTGTAACTTTGGGCCCATAGAAGCCAGTGGTGAAACTCAAAGGGAACGAGGGCTTTGCCACAAGGCTGCTCTCTGTACAGCCTCCATCTTCAAAGGACCATAAGGATGACTGCAGGGCATGTCAGCCATGCATGAAATTACACAGAGGAGCCCTACTAAATAATTGCCCAAATAGTGTGTTGCTGGGGAGAGTAACTCACAGAGCAAGCTGCATGAATGTATCAAAACCATGTGCAGGCAAAGGAAGATGCATATAGCTCTGTTAAGAAACTTATGCAAGAAGATACCAGTAATTTTAAGTATTTTTAGGTGAAATTCAGTCCAGGCATGGACATTATGGTGGAGTTGCACCAACACTTATATTGGTGCACCTTCAGAGTTTTTGCAATGGGAAATAAATATAACAAACAAGTTAGCATGAACTCTCCCTACAGCCCAATACATTCATAATGGCTTCATGTCACATTTCATTTGAATTTTGATACTCTTTTATGTACCCTTAAACACTGGCAATACTTTAAAGCATGCTATAAACTTAGTGCTTTCAAGTTGTTCAAGTTGAAAACTTATTTACAGTCCTGTTGCTGAACACTGAACATTCATCTCCATTCATGCAAATTACTGAAGTCCATGGAGGAAGAAGATTTTCCAAGAATCAGCAACAGGGAAGCACAGACTACATAAGGAAGTGAAATCCATGTTGATGAGGTGCAGGTGACCTGCCTATGGTTTCATTGAGCCACCTTCCCAGCCTGCTCCACTAGAAACTAGTTCAGCTTTGCCCAAATTACTGTATTCCATCTGTGCATCACTTGAAGAAGAGGTCAGAGGCCCTGAATCTTGATCTATAGCAGGTTTTAGTGCTCTACTATCTCTTACCACTCTCCCATGGACTTTGCTGGCTCACAGCAGAGTCAGCAGGAGGAAACTATGCCCACATGTTTGGTCATTCACAAAAACATACCAGACAGTGAAATAAAGGACTGAAAACTAGGCATGCATTCCCAGTCTCCAGCTCTGCTATGGGGGTAGTAGATGCCAGCAGGACAGTAGAGCACATAGCAGTGGGCTGGGATGCTAAAACACCAGCAGGATTCACCAGTGCACCTCTGGCAGGGCCTTGAAAGAGCCCAGAAACAGCAATTCACAAAGAGCAGCAACATCTCCACCAAATAGAAGGGCCTGATAAAAGCTGCATTACAAATATCACCTAATTAACATTACCTACATTTCCTAACAGTAGGAAACCTAAACTGTATGCAGGGTCAACTTCAAAGGGAGAGGAGGTCTAAGCTGAAGAAATACAAAAGGATGCATAACCAAAAGTCATGAGATTAAAGAAAGGGAAAGCTTAAAACACAAAGTGGAAAAAAAAAAAAACCCTGGGAGCAAACCATCACACTGTCAAGCAGGGTCTTAGTGGCAATGATGGAAGCCCCATGACTTGGAAAGTTTAAATTTAGAGTAAACAAAGCATTAGGAGGCTTACACCCTGGGGAGCAGTCCTGCCTCATCAGGGAGACAGGCTGCACTGGCCACCTCTGCCTCCAGTGCCTCTTCTCCTGCAGGACATAATCACTCTGCTCTGATGAGCTACTTCAGTCATGCCAAAGATTTCACAGACATAGCAATTTAGAGATTGTCTGTGACCTCTGCATCCAGCAGTTCTACTTGCAAATAACTAGCTGGAAGAGCCACTTGCCAAAGAGCTCTATTTCAGCTTAGGCAAGATTCATGAATGAAACAGCACTGGTTCTGTGATTTTTAGCAGCAACTTTGGCAGTGCAGAAAACTCTTCTGGACCCTGAGCTCACTGCTCACCATCCTCTGCAAAGTAATTAATGTGGTCTAAAAAAGAGTTTCCCACACTGATCTTTAGTTCACTGACATTTTTGAGACTGAAACCTTGTTCAAAATTCCTAGAAACTGTGGAATTCTAATATTCAATACAACAATGGGTTCTCCTCCCAGTGGTACTGATGACCGTTATTCTTCTTTTCTACCAATTTCTTCCTTCTTTCCCCCTGACCATCATCATCTTCTAGATGTTCAAAGTCATAAGAAAGGGCCCTTTTTTATTCCTGTTGAGGCCACTTAGGGCTGTGACATCAGTGGGACCATGCAATATCTGGTGACTGGGCTGCATGTCAGGAGCCATGGTCCTTGGCCTGCCAAGAAAGCTGGAGCAGTTGGGAATGTTTCCTTTTACTTGGTATTTTACCTTCAATCCAGAATAACTGGGGAAAACAAAATCCACTTTGGAAACAGCAACATGAGCCCTCTCTTTTTGTGATCAACAGCTGGCCTGAGCTTTGAGAGCCATCTCTGGAAAGTTTGTCTCATCTTTCCACCAGCAAAGAGGTCAGCTCCCTTTCATTTCTTCTTCTTTTTTTTTTTGTTTGTTTGTTTGTTTGTTTGTTTGTTTCACAGAAGCCTTCCTGGTGGATGAAAATGAAAAAAAAAAAGAGAGAGGAAGAGTTCAGGGAATCCTGGGGTCAGCATGCAAGGAATCTGCTCCCTCTTGCAGGGCTGCTGAAGCAACAGCAGGAGATGGTGGCAGCAAAGGTGTCCTGTCTCTCACCCAAAGGACAAAAGGAAATACCACATCAGCAGCACCAGTGATCCTTGTCACCAAGGTCTGCTTGTCCTGGAGAGTGTTGAAAGAGACCCAGGGCACAGGCCATGCCCACAGGCCCTTCCCAGATTAGCTAGTCTTTCTAAGGAGAGTCAGGATTCAGCTCCAGAGCACCTTCTATGCACAGCTCCTCCTGGGGAAACAAGTGACACAGCAAAATATTGCCCTTGGAAGAGCATCTATCTGCTGATTTCAGTATCTGTGCAAATGAAGAGAGAAGTTAGCCCTCAATGTGTTTGGTAAATATCAGAGGGCAGAAGCACAACAAATTAAGTGGCTCTCCAGGGTTTTCTGTTTTCCTTACAAATAAGCTGTGGTTTTATTTTTTGCCAATTTATCAAAATGAGAAAATTGCAGATAATCAGCTGTAAAGTGTAATATAGTTTTCTGGTAATAAGCAATAATTTTAGCCAACCATTATACATTCTTCCATACAGACCTCAAGTGTTTCATTGCTGAAAACAAGTGGCATCAGAAATACTGATCCAGAATTCAGCCTTCCAGTACATAAAGGGGGCTTACAAGAGGCTTACAAGAAGGGTGTGCAGTCATACAACAAGGGGGAAAAGCCTTGAGGTGAAGAAGGGTAAATTTAGATTAGATACCAAGAAGAAATTCTTTATTCAGAGCGTGGTGAGGCATTGGAACAGACTGACCAGTTCTGGTTGTCCCATCCCTGGAAATGTTCGAGGCCAGATTGGATGGGGCTTTGGGCAACCTGATCTAGTGGAAGGTGTCCCTGCACATGGCAGGGGGTTAGAACAAGATGGTCTTTAAGGCCCCTTCCAACTCAGACCATTCTATGAGTCTGTGGTGATTCTATGAATGTCCAAATTCTTTGTGCATTTGGAAAGCTCCCACTGAATCTGACATTACAGTGTTGGAACAACAGAAATGTGTAGTCTGGGGTCACTGGGTCACTGCCCTAATGTCTCATACACACTCTCCCAGGTAGTCTGCAAACAAAACAAGTGACTAAAGCAAGGAATCCTGGCAGCCAATCACATAAAGATGAATTAGTAGTGGTTCTCTCAGTGTAATCAACTCCTTCTTTTCCCTTTTTAACAAAGAAACAATATCTGAACTGGACATTTACAGTGGAGAGAGATTGTAAATGGGAGTTTACATGCACAGCTAGTGTTTGCAGGGCACAGTTAATAAATGCTCCTCACTCCCTCCAGACTGCTCTCCAGAGAAGCAGCAGATTTATACAGTCATGGCTTTGATTAGACACAGTGATTTTATATACTTAGTTATGAAGGGTTTGGTTTTGGCTGACTTTTTCAATTACTGACAAGCAGAATATACACACAATTGGTCCTGCCTGTAGCAGCCATATATCTGAGTTGCAAAACCACAAAAATACACGCAATTTCCTTGTCTACAGCTTTCCAATTTTCCAACACACATGCATTTCCTACCAGTGAGCTGCAGGCAGCTTGCCATTCAGCTTGTGGAGTTCCTGGCTTACCCCTCAGAGAGGCCTCACTCCCTCTAGAACTGAGAGAGAAGATGAGATTTGTCTCTGGCATTTGGACTCATCCTACCTGGGCAACCACAACACATGGAAGGATCAAAGCCACATTTGGGGGCACCAAAGAGGCTGTGAGTCTCCTCCAAAAAGGCTCAGGAACTTGCCAAAGGTGTCCCAAGAAATTTGTGGCAGAAGAGAGAATGTCAGCTGCTTTCCCAGCACATCTGCATCCCCCAAAATGGGTTAATAAGTGTTTTGGTCATCATCATGTAAGAAATGTACTGCACGAGGGATCTACTGCAGGACTACCTACAGGGAACACAATTCTCACTCTGATAAACAGGGATTGAGAATTACAAGGCACCTAAGTATTGAAGGCAAAGCTAATGGGGAACAGGTCTGAGGACATAAAATGCTAAGAGAGGCAGGTAAGGATTTATTTTCAATCCCTCCTACACATAAAATCATGAAATGGAAACCCTAGGGTAATATCTTCCCTCTTCTCAAGTTCTTCCAGATGCCTTAAGTGTGCCACTCATCCACAAGGGTTCAGGCGATGCTCATAGCTATCAATCACCTTGGTCAATGAAATGTTGCAAGTAAATTTTTCAGTAAATCAATAAAAGAAGGGAAGGCTTGCCACTGCCAAAGCTTTCTCTCTGTGTTCTCCCACCCTAAACAACACAACTGCCTCTCATCTGTTTCATTATGAACTTTTGTTATCATATCAGGGAAAACCTTCCTTGATAAGGACCACGTCCTCCCATACTACAGCTCAGTCCTTTGCTGTGCAGTGAAAGTGTCATGAGGGCAACTTCAAATCTGTCAGCCTAAGGGTTACACTACAGACAAACACCAACCTTGTGCAAATTCTTGAGAACTTACCACTGGCGTTTGGAAGCCAAAGCACTCACACCAACTTTTTAAAAAATGCTGTAAATGTCTCTTAAAAACCCTGGATGCAAGGGGGAGAAGTGATGTGGAAAACTCTGGCCTTTAGCCAAATTATAAAAGAAATTACTCACTAACCCTGTAGGTTCATTAATCTAGTCTGCTATAATTTTTTATTATGAGTTATTATTGATTCTAAGCCATAAACACACTGGATAACTGAGAGCTTTGCCCAAAAGTTTTCACAGTCCCAAATCTGACACTTGGAAAAACTTGTGCTTGCTTCAACACCCAGGAGCAGACCCTATTCATCTCAACAAAATCAGCCAACTCATGTTTCTAATTTTAGTTGCTCCTACTGACAGTTGAGTAACCCTGGCACCTTCCAAATAATCCTTTGAGTTGCTGACATCACATGTGCTCTTGGGACAATATACAGAGACAACTTTCCCTACACAGATGGTCAGAGCTGATTAACTACTGGGGGATGTTATGAGTTTAAGTGATGTATGACCACTTACAATGGCCTAAGAGCCAAATGAGTCACAAAAAGTAAAGCCAAGGATTCTTTTTGGGTTTCAAGTTACCAAAGTAAAAGCCTCTTGAAATAATATCTAAAGCAAAAAGAATGCTACAGCAATTTGTGAATGTGTTGAAAAAGCTAATAATTGGGAAGGAAAACTATAAAAATAATGCTCAAAATCTAATTCAGTCCTGTCTAAACTACAAGGATGAATTATCCACTAAGCTGTGTGAGATGTCAGAGCTCCCATGCTGGGTAGCCCTGCTCAAGGCAGGTCTGTGCTACACCAACACTGAGAGCTGCTGCCTGGCCAAGGAAAGGTGAAGTACAAATTTAAGAAATGCATTTTAACAATACCTGAAGAGAAGTGCCAGCTGAGCAGGCAACATCTTCTTTAATTAAAGTTGCATAGGAGTGGGGATAGCGAGAAGGACACAGCTGATGACTTGGTACAATTCGGCCGTAAAAAGAAGACTGGATGCTGATGGTGGTTCTGTGGGGACATCTCAGGGACACATATTCTCCATCACAGGCATGGTCAGTGTAATTCTTTAGTACCTGTGATATGTAACCTGCAAAAAACACAACAAAAACCATCATTAGGGAAAAGTAGCTAACAATTAGTTGATTTACAGCAGTGGAGACAACAAACACAAAATAATAGGCAATGAGGGATGCAGATTTTATTAATCATCTCACAAAGGTGCAAAGGAGAGACACGATGACAGGGACATTAGGGACACTTGGTGATTTGACCTTCAGCTATGTTTCATATCCTTAGTGGAAGGAACATTTGGATGCTCTAAACTCTTAGTTGAATCATACAACTTATTTACATCAGCATGTCTGTCAACTTTACAGGAAATGCAGCTGAGCCAGACTCATCATTTAGACTTAGTCTAGATGACACATGCAATTTTTGGCCCCTCAGTACAAGACAGATTTCAATAAACTGGAGTGAGTACAGAAAGCCACCAAAAAGGCTGGAAGCTAGAGCACTTTCCCTGTAAGAAATGGCTTCTTCAGCCTGGAGAAGAGACATTTTTGGGAGGAAAATAACAGCAGCTTGCCAGTATCTGCTCTGAGGTTATCAGAGATGGAGCAGGCTCTTCACAGTAGGAAAATGAGAAATAACAGGCACAGTAAGAAACAGGAGTTTTAGACCAGATATATGGAGCAAGTCCTTCAGAGAGCAGTCAAGCAGTGGAGCAGCTTGCCCAGAGAAGCTGTGCAGCCTACATTACTGGAAGTTTCCAAGACTTTACTGGATAAAGCCCTGAGCCAGCAGGTCTGACATTCTAGAGCAGTAGGTTAGACTAGAGAAGTCCCTTCCAACATCACTTTTCCTATAAACCAATGGTCATGGGCAAAAAGGCCCAAATGCAGAGTCACTAAGGGGAAGGTTGGGGTACAATTGGTTGTATGAGGTCCTATTTCATCCTGGCACTCCAGTCCCATCTTTGATCTCCTTTCACATTATACCATTTTAATTCTTCTGGCTGCACCTTCTGTCCTAGCCCTTTGACACTTCCTCAGAGCTTTGCTTTCTCTCTCATTTTGAACAGTCACAATATTTTTTGAAGGAAAACACTACACAGAACCAAATCTCTCCTTGTTTCTTAGGGGATTATGTTATCCACTATAATGAAGTTGTTGACAAGAATAAAGCAGAGGGACAAAGTCTCATTAAAATTGCACTGAGTCAAAAGGGCTGATAACAGTCAGGTTGCCATGGGAACTCCCAAACAATCCTGACTTTGCTGCACTCAGGGAAGCCTCCTGGTTGCTGATACAGAGACATCCATACAGGGAACACTAGAGCATGCCCCATGTCAGTGTCAGCCATGCCTCCATTCAACCCCACAGATCTCTTCTCTGCAATGGGTCTGAAAGTCCCCTTTCCACTACTGCCACCTACACGAGCCTACAAGCAGCCACCCCACAATGCCTGTCCCTATATTCCTCTTGCTCTGTGGAGGAAGACAGAGAGAGGACATGGTGGGATGGCTGCTGCTGTACTTTTAAGAGATACAATAGAGAAAAAAGACAGAGCAATTAAAAGAAACAATCCCTGGACAAATTCCTAAGAGGAGAGATAAAACTTGTTTTTTCAAAAAAAAAGACTATTCTCTTGGTGACCCATAATCACAGAATGACTTAGGTGTTTACCTTTGCAAGTCATCCAGTTCAGCCTTCTGTTCCAAGCAGGGCTAATTTAGTCCAGCTTTCCCACTTCTGAACCCAAGGGTGGAGCTTCCACAACCTCTCTGAGCACCCTGTGCCAAAGCCTAACAGCTGTCACAGTGAACCCTTTCAGAGAGAAGACTGTTTCCATTTTGTCTATACCTTTAGGCACTTTAAAACAATAATTAAATCCCACTTTCCCAATTTTTCACTTCCCATATCCAGACCTTTTACTGGGAATAGCTCTTCTTCCATGCCAACACCAAAACCTAGCTCAGGAGTGCTGTGAAACACCACCAATCTCAACAAATTTCAAGGTGTCTAAAACAACTACGATTACTGTTCTTAGAGAAAACCAACACACAGTAATTTAGCTTCATTGTTCAGCTGCCACTGTGGGGGCTGGATTCTCTGATTTCTCTAAATTTTAGCCTGTAGTTCTTACTCAACAGTTCTGTTGCTGCAGTGCCTCGAGGTGTGTGCCAAATAAATATTTACTCAAATCAGCATATTAATTTCCAAGTCCCAAGGGCAGCTTTTGCTCATTAGAAAAAAGCTGAGACACAGCCTCAGTTATCAGAGTGAGTGACAGGGCTGCATCAGATCAGCAAAAAACACTGCTTAATTTAGTGCCTTTATTTCACTTGTTCAAGGAGGCACTCTGGGACAAAATTAACTGCTGGGGTGGACCTGCTTTCCCAGTTGGTAGAATATATGCCCTGTGGGTCCTGCACACCTAGTCCTGGAATTAGTTCAGCTCTCTCCCTCAAAAGTAAGGCAACTATGCAGGATGGCCATCAGGGCAAGCAAACCACAAACAGACTCAGAATACAGCACAAAATATTGAAATGCATTTCCATGCTGTTAGTCCAGTGCATTAGGACTTTTCCCTGAGGCCACTCTATTAAGGAGCCAGAGAAATACAACCAAAGTGCAGTCAGGACTCTACTGTCTCCTCTGAATATTCAACTGCTCTGTCAGAACAGCCTCCTACAGCATGCCTTTCATATTGCCAATTCAGGATCAGGAAGGTTACAGCCCCTGCAATTAGTGCAGATCACTTGTTGAAACAGCTCCTTCCTCTCATCTTCCACCAGAAATCTCAAAATAACTTGAGTTCGCTCAAGCTCAAGATATTGATGGGGTTGAATGCTTTGATGGTGATTGACTCATAATACACAAAGCACAATGCCTGAAACATCTGCACTGACCACTGTCAGAGAGAAGAGACTGGATTAGGCACAGGCATAGTCATGGAGGAGATGATGTTCTTCAAAGTGCAAAAGGAAGTGGCTGTAGAGAATTATTGCTTTTTTTTTCTCTCTTTAAGTGTGTCAGATTTGTACTAATTCATTGGTAGTTCTTTTGAAAGTGTTGGCTTTTCATTACCCATTGATTCATTGTTCAGTAACCCAAAATCTGAATTCTTTTCAGGACCCTTGCTGAATTTTCAGTAACAAGTCTCCAAGTAACCTTTTATATCCTTACGTGTGGTACCCAGGGAGGGAACCACTGGGAGTCTCTTTGCTGAATGAAATATTTAAACATGAAGCCAATGGCATGTGATTGAGGACTTTAATAGCACTTGTATACCAGGGTAAAACAATGTCAGACCAGGTGGTAATTTGAGCTTTTCTTTAAAAATATGAATTTCATTTGAAAACATGTTAAAAGCAACAAAGAAATCTAAATAATTAAGCCCATTAAACCTTTTCTAAATGCTTCATGTTTTGAAAACCTGGGATAACAAAAATAATCTCAAAATGTTTTGTGGTTAACACTTCTCTTTTCTTAAGGATTGTGTCAAGGATGTGGAATCTTTGATGACGGGCTTTCATACTCCCAAGTTAAATCAATGTATAGAGCTCCAGAGTTAAACATCTCCTCAATTCAAAAAAAAAACAGTGTCACCACCAAAGCAGGGATTTACACTCTGGAGACAGAATAAACAACCAAAAGAAATGCATCATGAAATGACAGATCATTTTTCCCTCAAAAAAGAAGGAAATGTTCCCTTCAAACACCACCTGCAATTTATTTTTCCAAAGTGTGGGGTTTGCCTGCAATCAGTCACCAGCAAATATTTTACACTACTCACCAAACAGAATGCTTAATGCTGACCATAACTTTATCCCCCCCAGCCCTGTCAGCTCCTAAGAATCATTTGAACCATTGCCTCTCCAGGAAACTGTTGAGTTTCCAACAGTCAGTTGAGTCCTCCAACAGTCAGTTCTAGATCCTAACACATATGAAGGAAAGATAAACATAACAGCTTCATACAGAATATCACCATTTTACAGGAACTGTAAATCTAAACATCCTCCTTTATTTCTCTCATGGAGCTACAGCCCTTCCTTTTTGAAACCAAAGCAGCTGATGGAGCAGTTCACAAAAGCACAGATGGCATAAGGGCTTCCACCCCATCCAGAAGCAGGAAAATACAGCCCCCAGTACATAAAGGGGCTTTACAACAAGTCCAGAGAGGGGCATTTCACGGGGGCACAAAGTGACAGGACAAGACAGAATGGCTTTAAACTAGAAAATTCTCCTCTTAGGAAGAAATTCTTTACTGTGAGGGTGGTGAGGCCCTGGCACAGGTTGCCCAGAGAAGCTGTGGGTGCCCCATCTTTGGAAGTGTTCAAGGCCAGGTTGGATAGAGCTTGAAGCAATCTGGGATAATGGAAGGTGTCCCTGTACAAGGCAGGGGATTGGAATGAAATGGTCTTTAAAGTCCTTTTGCAGCCCAAACTGTTCTATGATTCCATGAGTCTTTGAGTCTGTAACTGTTCTTTGATAACAGCAGAGCACACAAACATTCATTCATGTATCCCAATTAGCCATGGCTGTCTAAAACCAGCAAATTGTCTTCTCCTGCTTCCACTAAAACCAGTTCTAGTTTTGCTTGACAAGGCACAGAGCAACTCACCAGCTGCCAATCCTCAGAACAGAGATTTCATCTTTCACTAGGGAACATCCCTGTAGGAATGTGCTGGAAGAATAGAGAAAATCACAATAGAACTAACTCTTTTTATAGTTTGGATGTGATCCAAAAATTTTAATAAATTACAAGAAAATTCAAAGGATCCTAATGGTTAATGAATTACTACATATAATTAAAGTCAGAGCTTCATAAACATCTGCATCAAGCTACATCCAAGCTATTGTAATGTCTTCTTAAAATATCCCATTTTGAGCTCTTGTGGTTACAAATACAGGAGTACATACATATCATAGAGAAAAATCAACCTCATAAAAAAAGGACTATATACTTAGAAATAAGTGATTTACCAATCACTGAAACACATGGAGTCACTGCAATTAACTACTAGTGAATTAAGTATTCCCTTGTTGCTGGTTGACAGAGATTCTTTTATTTATTATCTTCTTATTTTCCAAATCCATATTGTTTTTTCAGTATCTGCTGCCATTTTCTTCTAATTTCCTCAGCTTTCTTGCAGATGTTATAGAGACACTGAATGTGACATAGAACTTTTTTTCCAGGAGATACCTTAATCAGATTTTCTGGAGTTCAGACAACCCCTAAACCACACTGGTTTTCAGGCAGCCCATGGACTGGAGAATTTCAGCTTTTTCTTTATGGACAGAGCACTGATCCTTGTAACATCTCACAGACACAGAGCTGAGCCAGGGGAATCGAGTGACAGCCACGAGGATGGGCCAACAGGGCTGAAATGTGACCCCAGAACAGGCTTGAAGCCAGAGCAGGGACTCAATGAGTGCATTTCATACCAGGCATTACTGATAATCCTGTGGTGGTGGCAGCAAAAAGCTGCTCTCTCAAATCACAGAGCAGCCCAGTACAGACAAGCAGGGTTTGTTTTGCTTTGTTACTAATGCTGGAGATTGAAATGTGCTATTACAATCCTTCTACAGAGAGATTTGCTTTCAGTTCAGCTACTCCCCAAGCCTTTCACCTTTCAGATACCATACAGCTCTGAACAAACCTGAACATCTTGTAAGCATATTAAGGAAAATATTTTTATTTTAAGTCAACAGTTCCCTGCCCCCTATCTGATCTTCTGTACCTCAGCTACAGTTTCAAGCAGCATCCAGTGTTAATTCAGAAAAATGGTTTTGAAAGAAGAGTGAACTTAGAACTGCAGCTGAGTGCCAGCTAAAGTCTAAACAAGGTAAGGTTTTGTAAATGCTGATCAGTATTTCATACCAGGTTTTTGTAGGGATGAGAAAGTACTGGAAGTTAGATTGGTGAAGGTCAGGGGTGGCAGAAGTAAAACCACTGTCATTTTCAATTCTGCAGGTTTGAATATGACATAGATACTATTGAGGATTACTAATTATTCCCTAACTCTAAACTTCTACAAAATTCAATAAAACACTACAGCTTTTACACAGATAGTTGGAATTACTCTGGAGGATTAAAAAAGCCACTCCAGCTGCAAGTAGTTTTGGTCTATAACTTTAAACAATCAGTCTAAAAATTCAATACGAAAAATCTTTTTTTGTTATTTGAATTACCATCTTTGATGATTTTCTTTGACTGTCCCATCAGTCCATACTTTCTTGAGAGCTTACTTTTTTCTAAAACAAGTTTTTTAAGTCTTTACACCTATGGAGATTTATTTTTCCTGAATTTCTACATTTTGAAAAAACAAATGGACAGAGTTTAAAAAATTATCTTTTTTTTTTTTTTTTAATGCTTGAATATTTATCCTGGAAGGGCCTCCTGCAGGTCACCCAGCCCAGACTACTGCTTGGAGCAGGGTCAATATCAAAGTGAAATCAAGCTGCTCAGCATCTTGTTCAGCCCTGAGCAAGGCCTGCCAACAACAGGGATTCCCCAGCCTCTGAGGCACCTCTGCCAGGGCTTCACCTCCCTTGTCATTCAAATTTTTCAAATTTTGTTTTTTTAATTTCAAAAAAGTGCTCATAATTTCCCCTGCCACAACTCATGTTTCTTGCCTCCTGCCTTGTTAGTTTCCTGCTCTGAGAGGAGCCCAGCTTTGGTTTATGTATAGTCATTTCCAGGAAGCAGAAGGAAGCATCTGGATACTGCTTAGCTTTCTCTTCTCCACCATCCCTCCTATGCCCTGTGCTTCAGGTTCAAAGTATCCTCCTGGCCCTCCCCTGGACTCCCTCCATTTGTCAGTGTTTCTCCTAGAATTGTGCCCCAGTATCATGACTGGTGACTCAAGGTGCTGTCCCCCCACTTCCTTTGGATTTCAGCAATTTCTCAAAAAACTCTTGTTTGCTGAGCTGTATGGTTGCAGGCAGCCACAATTTTGCAAGAAATTTGACAGTACAGAGAATTTGGTTGGAAAGCAGTGCACAAGGACTTCACCAGCTTGCAACCCTCTCTCCAGCTACTGATTCCTGCTCCCTTGTTTCAGATCTAAGCCTCTTCCAGTTATTTGTGTGCATGTGATGTATGGAGCTGAGAGCAGCCATAGCTGGAGCAAGGTCAGTGTCCATGGATGTCTCCTGCCAGCCGCTGAAGCAAGAGATTGAGCGCTCAGTGTGTAGGTACATCTGGGGCCACTGCTGGCTGTCAAGCTGGGCTGGCTGGCAAGTAGAATAAAAGCTTTGGGAGGCAGGTATGAAAGCAGCCACAAGACAAATACTGCCAAGGCCAGAGAGGCTTTGAGTTGTCTACAGGAAGTCCAGGACAGCTATGGCAAGATCAGGAGTCAACAAATCCTCTCTGCACCCTCCCATCTGTGTGAGGTGACTGGGGACCACAGACCTGAGTGGACACTCTGGGGCCAGTTTTCAGAGGATCCACATGAAATGTATTTATTTTACATTTCCTGGTAACAGGCTTTCATCCTGCTCAGCTGCACAGGGGAACAAGATGAGGCCACTGGTGCTGTTTGTGTTTGTGTGGAAGCCAAGTGTTGGTGCCTGAATCCAGTGGCCTGACCCAGCCCCGCTCTGTCAGAGCAGCTGCTCAGCACCTCAGTGCCTGCACCTGGGGACACAGGGCTCTTGTATCTCTGCTCTATCAGGCTGCCAGATTTGGCAACTCCTAACCCTTCCCACTCAAAATTCCATGTGTGTGTACATGTGGGTATGTGTATATAGGAAAAATATATTTATATGTAGACATATGCACACACAGGTGTATTAAAAAAACCAAGCAACTTTGCAGAATATTTTACCTAATTTAAGTTGCAGAAGAACCTGAACCTCACTACAATTGAGGAGTTCATTTTTTGCAGTACTAAATTTCTTATAACACTTTGTTAGAATAATGTCATAACCTCATAAATATTAATATATTATATAAGTAATATGGTAGTGTTACAGCATTATAAATATTAATGCCTTGCTTTAATTGAAAAAAGGATAACTTGCAGTGGTATGCATTATGTGTCAAATACATAAATTATATTGCACATACTGCAATCAAATTTATAAAATACATCTTATAGCATAACCAGGTCGTCTTGAGAAGCCTTATGGGGTTTGTTCAGCACTCAGAGAATGAGAGCTGTGATTTTGAGAGAGATTTAGGCTATACTTCCAACAGTCCCCAAAGGTCAATCCCATACACTGTGACAAGCTGGGCACTATTTCATTCCAGAGATACAGCTGCAGTAAGGCTTAAGGTCATTGCTTTACAGCTGAGGGAACTGCACGGGTGATACTTCCTGAGCAGCTTCAGCTGGCTCTTTCTCCTTGGCTCCCAACCAAGTCCTTTCCAAAACACAGTCATCCCACACATAAATCACAGCACTGCTCACTCTAGCCTTGCCATTGCATTCTAAGCAGCAATAAAGAACTTAACACCACCACGGCCATGCAGCTCTTCTAAATTAAGTTATAACAGATTTATTTTATTCAAAGTACAGTTTTATCTAGGTGGTTTATATACAAGAGATTTTTAACAGCAAAACTACAGTGATATAATTAGTCTGCCATAATTATACCCATATAAATCTTCATGATACATACATAACTACCAATGCACCTTTCCTCATGTATTAAAGTCTCATTGGTGTTCATTTGGACTTATATTTTCACACTAAAGTCCATTTGATCCCACCCCTTCAGGTGATAAATTCTTATGAAAAATTCAGCTTTGAAATCAACATCATTACAAAATTAAAATGCAATTGGAAGGAGCCCAGCTAAGAAAAAAACAATCCCAAAGCTTGGTGTCTTTCAGTAGACAGGTTTAAGAGCTCAAACAGGATCTGTCCCCACACTCAGCCTGTCCTTGAAGCATCACTGTGTCTTAGGGCAAGAGACTGATGACTGTTCTGCACCTTCTGGTCCAGACACTAAAATTCCTGAAATCAAATTTGTGTCATTTGGCAGCTCTATCTCCATCAAATTCCTTCTGGGGCCCTCAGCTGTGTCAGAAGTCAATGCTGGCAAGCACAGAGCCTGTCAGCAGCCCTCCCATGCACCCTTACACCCAATGAATGCCCCTTTTTTATCTCTAGTATTTAGGAAGCAAGGGATTTACCAGTTCACCACATATCAAAGAAAATTTTATCCCAAATCTACTCTGGAAATAGGAAATATTTGGCATTTGTCATGAAAGCAGGTTGTGTTTATCTCTGGCAAGGTCTGTAACAGCTCCTTTGTGTCCCCACACAGTGTGACAGTGAGAGACAGAGCAGCAACTTGGGAAGTTTGGGAATGATCCAATTTTACCAAAGCCCAGGCTTTCACCATTGCAAACACAGAGGACAGGGGGGTTTTTTTGCACCACAACATGCAGTTAGGGAACTATAAATCAGCCATTCTGTAACTGTGAGCTGAGCAGAGCTACAGCAGAAGATGTGCCTAAAATCTGCCTGGCCTTTGCCCACAGCTTTACTGGGAGTGACAGGGAAGTATCCTGCTACCACCCAAATTAAAAGAAATCTTTTGCACAGCATATCACACTGGGAAAAAGAAAGCGGTTATTTGACCACACAAGTGACAGACAAGACTTTATGCACACTGACCAATCCTTTAAACAAATCAAGAATTCAGTCATGACAATCTGACAAGGGCTAAGAAACACCAACACTGAATAAACAGGTTTCTGCCCATTCAGAAGAAATTATTCTGACAAGACTGTGAGTACAGGGCAATGGCAGATTTATTTAGACTGGGCCAAGTGGCAGGAGGGAAGGCAAAAGTGCATAACCCCACGGGAGCTGCTGCTAAAGCCATCACAAGCAGATGTGAGTGCTTTGCACACAGTGCCAGGAGCCAGCTCTGGGGCTCTCTGAGTGACCACACATCCCTGAAAAATGTAGATTTCAACTGGCAGGTGAAAATGTTGAACAATTATTGTGATCCCAGAGAGCAAATCTGAAATCCTGTTACCTTGCATGAAATAATAAAGTGTGACTTACATGTGCAAATACCAACTTGGCAGAGAAGAGTTTTCCTACAGAAAAACTTTCCAATCAGGTTGTAGTCTCCTCCACTGTTTTTAAAAAGCAGTTCAGCACTGCAATGGTCATTCTTATTAGAATCTTTTTTGCCCTGCAAACTAAAATTCAAGGCCTCTCTCATTTGGTGCTGTGCAATGATAGGTAAGGTTGGCAATCTCCACACTCAGGGAGGTCAAATCGCTGGATTGCTTTCCCACCTGGCAAATTTTCCAGTGAAAAAGCAGAAAATTTTGGAGGATAATGACAAATCACAGCCTGTGTTGGGAAGGGCAGGTACTGCTCACAGACATATTGCATGAGCTCTGATGAGACACTGCAGAAAACCCACATTGGCGATTTCCCTCCAGAATAGAGACCTTGTGCTTAATTCTCCCAGAACTTGCCTCCCAAGACAATCCAAAAGTTAGGGAAAAGCTTGTTTCCAGCACTGGGATGTTCACATCTCCCTTTTCCTTCTGCTTTACATTCCATATTTTATTCATTTATTCTTATTGAGAGTAGATTTGTCAAATTTAATGAAAGCAACAGCTCCGAAACAAACTTGCATCCTTTTCCCCAGGACCTGCAGTAAGAGCTGCCCTCTGCATGACCTTTGCCTGTGAAATGCATATTTCTCTTTGCTTTGGCCAGGCCTTGGCAGCTTTATGAACCCCAAGAGAGGAAAGAAAATGAGTAGAGACTGAGACAAGATAGAAGAGGCTAAACAGTCAAAGGATAAAGCAGAGTAAGGGAAAAATAAGGAAATGAAAAAGGGAAAATAAAAGAAGACAGAGGTTAGAATTGACATATAAAATCTCTTTCTCATTTTTCAGTTAGAATGGTGGTCTCAGGAGTTCATCATGACCGGAAGAATCAGCTGGAAGGATTGTGGAGATTGGGTCACTTGAAACTGGAGGAACAGAGAGCAGCCTTAAAATAGTAAAAAGGAGAAAAGATAAAGATTTTGAGCAAGAGTATCCATTTGTAAGTGACCTGTCTTTATGTCCTCATGTGATCTCTTATTTCCAAATCATACCTGCTTGCAAAAATGAAAAAAAAATCCAGGAAAAAATGGGATCTCAGAGAGGTTATAAAAAGAGGGAGGTAAAAAAAAATGAAGATTAAAAGTAGGTTTCCATAAGTCTCTCCTGATTTCTGATGTGCTCTATCTCTGATGACCTGGCTACAAACCTCAAGTATTGTCTTAACAGGACATGCAGTGTGCTGCATCTACCACAACCAGGCAAAACTGCCAGATCAGCATCTGCTGTTTAAGCCATTGACTTTAGCCAAGAGGGAATTTATTATTCACCAGCAACTGGACAACTTTAAGCCATGATAAATGTTGTCAGGATAGCAGGAATGATGATGTCACAGGCAAATTGCTCTTTTATTGTTTGATATAAACAATACTATCAATAGACGGGCATCTTGAGCATCACCAGTCCAAGCTGTAACACTGCCCAGGCAGCCTGAAGTCACCTAACCTCAAGTTACACATGTTCCTCCTGGAAAAGACAGGAAATTAGCACTGGGGAGTAAAGGCAGGACTGTCTCTGTACCTTGAGCTGAAGATCAAGTATTAATGCAGGAGTTTCCTTTCTACCTGCCAAACAAGCTTTACCTTCCTGGTGCTCAAGTGGAAAGCTTTGAGAAACCTGGTCTAGTGGAAGGTGTCTGTGCTCATGGCAGGGGGTTGGAATGAGAGGCTCTCTAAGTTTCCTTTCAACCCAAACCATTCTCTGATTGTGTGATCAAAAATGGTCACCTCTGGCTGGAAGCCACAGGGCCAGATGGAGTTCCCAATACAATTAATCTGGTATCAGTTTCACCTGCACCTCAGTTTTCCAAATGTTAGCTGAGGATGATCCTACATCTATATTCATGGGAAGACCAGGAGAAAAAAAAAAAGGGCTTGTGAATGTGAAGTAGCAGGGGTCACAGAAAGCCTGGGGATAAAGAGATATAAATGCAGACTGATTTTTATTCAGGACCACTCAGTAGCACTTCAGGATGTGACAAAGGAGATGAAAGGATACACAAAGAGAGGGAACTGCTTAGTCTGGAATATAAGTTAATAATAATGATAAAGACATCTGACTAACAGAGAAAAGACAGAACAGCCCCATTCTACCACATCACCCAAATCAGCTCCTTAAAGGCAATAAGAGAGAACACAAAAGGTATTTCTCCCCACCTTTTACTGAAGCCATTCCCCATATTTGCAACTTCTTTTAAGGACAGAAATAATATTTGGCTTCCTTGGCAACGAAGAACAAAGGGACAATGGAAAGCTGACAGTGGAATTTATGAACCCCAGTGCTGCAGTCACCCCTTGCATGGGGACAGCACTCGGGCAGGGCAGACAGGCCCCAGCCAAACAGCAGCTAGAAAAGCTTCTTGGCTAAAAGCTATTTGTGCTGCTTTGACACAGAGCAGTTGTTTTGACTAATAGATTAGAGGAAGGGATTTCTTTAGCAGAGTAGCACTTTGAAGGGCTCTTTGCCTCACAGCTGTAACAGCAGCTACATCCACAGTGCACATTTCCCTTGTGCCCACTGTATTCCAGGCCCAAACAGCTCCAGGGGCAGCTGCTGGAAAAGTCAGTGAGGATTGTGCTCATATATGGACAATGTTACAGCTAAAGGCTGGGATTAAACAGCAAGACCTGGGAGCATTTCTGAGTTGCTGCATCTGAGTGCATGTCCCAGCTGTATCCCATCCCCATGCTGGATTCAGACACATCATCCCTCCCCAGAAAAGGTGATTTGGTTTTTTTGGGTTTTGTTTGTTTGAGTTTTTTCTCTTCAGACACTTTAGATTGAAGAATATTCCCTCCTCCATTATCCTGGTTTAGGTCAGGACAGGCACCTGCACCCAGGTTTTCTGCTGTTGAGGTAAATGTTATGTTTTCTAACATTAAGGAACACCTCTGAACTTTTGCATGGCATCTGCATACTTGCAGATGACACAGAACAGGAAGGAGCAGTTGAGAAACCAGATGGTTGTTCCATCATTCAGAGGGAATTCTGACAGTCTGCAGAAATGAGCAAACAGGAATCTCATTAATTTTAACTAAAGGGAAATCTCAAGACTGCTCATAGGGAGGAATATCCCTGTGCACCATGTTGAGGAGCAACAGGCTGAAAAGCAGCTTGGTAGAAAAGAACCAGGGTGTCCTGGCAGATGCCAAGGTGACCATGAGCCAGTAATGGGCCCTCACAGCAAAGCCAGCCTTTGGGAGGAGCATCAGCAGCAGGTCAGGAGAGGAAAGCCTGCCCCTCAGCACTGGTGAGAGCCAGCTGGAGTGTTGTGCCCAGTTCTGAGTTCCCCTGTGCAAAAAAAAAACCCTGACACTGGTATGAGTCCATCAAAGGGCCACAAAGCTCAAGGGATGGAGCATCTGTTACATAACAAGAGGCTCAGAAAGCTGGGACTGCTTAGACTGGGCAAGAGAAGGTTCAGGGGGATCTTGTCAATGTCTATAAATAACTGATGGGACAGGGAGTAAAGAACACAGAGCCAGATTGGTATTCTCACTGGTATCCAGTGAATGAACAAGAAGCTGTGGGAACAAAATCAAATGCAGGATATTCCATTTAAACACGTATGTGTAATTGTGACAGTGATCAAACTCTGGAGTAGGTTGTCCAGAGACATTGTGGAGTCTCCAAGCTTCCAGATATTCAAAATCCAACTAGAGAGAGCCCTGAACAAGCTGCTGTGGGTGACCCTGCTCTAAGCAGATAGGCTGGACAAGATGATCTAGATGTCTTTTCTAACTAAATAATTTTATGATGCTGTGATTTTCCAGTCTCGGTCATTCTGTGGTATAATCACTTCTCAGGATGCATTGACAAGCCTCAGTCTCCTTTAAAACAGCTTGAAAAAACCCAACTTTATTCAGAGTAGAAATTCTGTTTGTTATGACCCCAGGTGCATTTCAGCATCATCTCAGCTCTGCTCACACAGAGATGCCTATTAGTTATACTTGAATTGTCCTGCAACAGAAGTGAAGCAAGAAAAGGCCCTCCCAGGTACATCTTCTGCACAAGCAGCATCACTGACCTTTATAAACAATGTTATCACTCAAGCAAACTGCTGCTCCAGACAATGGAAATGGCACTTGGCACTCTGACTGCTGAGTAAGCACTGTAACAATACCACCTTTCAGGATTTGTTTAGTCTTCACATCTGTGTTTATTAATTAGATTTATTCTGATGCAAACATGGAGAGAGCTACAGGAACAGTTTTAGATAATGAGATCTGAAAAATTTGTTATGAGTTTTACATAATGACTTAGTGTCCAGATATTTCACAACCAACAGCATTCCCTTGTAGCCTGCTCGACTGCTCCTGAAGTTCTGTCTCCAAATCTCAACAAATGCCTTCCTGGATCACCACAAGCAATCTCTCAGCAAAATGGAGAAAAATCAGGCAGGCATTCCTGTAATGTCTCATGCTAAAGCACACACCTGGGCCAGGTCTGAAGTGTCACACAGTGAAAATTCTGCCAAGTTTACTGCAGGTACTGAAGTTTAGTCAAAAATCCCAAATAAAAGACAATGTAAGTAAAACAAAGGAACACATGATAGGAGTCTTGGAGTAGTCAAAGTTCTGTGAAAATATAAAAACCAATACTCATTAGTAACAGAGGGGAAAAACCTAGGAATTGTTAGGAAGGAATAGAAGGCAATGCAGAAAGCACCATGGTGTCACTGTATAACCATTCCATATTCATACACAGAAAAGCGTCTGCATTACTAGATCCACCTCCCATCCCTCTCCCCACTCAGAAATCATGCAGAGGATTCAGAGACATTTAAGAGAAAGGTGTTAAACTGCAACTAACCCTCTTCTACCTGGAAGACAGGCAACTGGGAGGTGAGAGAGCACACAGAAAGTGGAAGTGAGGAAGGGAGATGAAGGGATTCAAAGTGCTGTTTCTTTCAATTTAAATAAAAAAGGTTGATTAAACACAAGGGGGGATTTTCTTACCACCTGAGAAGCTGAACTGTGGCATTTGTTGCCACTGCACTTCTGCTGGTCTCAAACATTCACAAGGACCAAAACCACCGAAACATCCATGAATGGAAGAAAAACCCATCAAGAACCAATGAGTTCACATACAGCTCTTGATTTATGAAGTCCTTGAGCTGTGAGGCTGGTCAGACACTAGAACAGAATAGTTCTGATGTTCCTTCAGTTCAGGCTGGTACAGCTGCTCTTGCTTGATGTAAGAATGCATCCATCTCTGCAGTGCCTATACAGAGAGCCCAGGACCTGAGATACAGAAATCTGCATGGCAGACTCAGAAGTAGTAAGGACAGAGAAACCCCGAGCCTACTTTGCACTGAGTTTTGCTCTCAAGCTACCCAAAATATCAGAATGTAAAAGAGCAATAATAATAATAATAATAATAATTAGAACAACAGCAATAGTTGAATTCTCTGGAAATAAGCTGGAGCATACTAGTTAACTTTTAGTACAGCAGAAAAGTCAATAGGCCTCTATTATTAGCAGATAAATAAATAGTGGAAAGGGACATCATTGTCACAGTCCCATGAAGCCTGGACTTTGCAGAGCACTTCAGAATCAGGTTAATAATAGTTAACTCAGTTAATAATGGGTTTATTAACTGAGTCCATCAATCTGATTACAGTATCTGTCCCTGTTTCTGTAGCCTGGAGTTGTGGTACTGAGGTGGATTGTATTAAGCAGAGTTAATGACAAAAGAGGGGAAAAAGTGAAACAGGAGAACGCTGGAGAGCATGGAGATGAAAGACACACAGGAAGGCACTGGAATAATGGACAAGCATTTATGTTGTGATCAGCTAATGCACAAAGATTAGCATGCAAGGCATTTTCTGAAGAAAAAAATAACGTCCTGTCAGCCACAAAGTGATGTACAAAAGACAAAACAGCCAAATGTCTAGGAAGCTGTAACTCCATCTTCCTTCCACTGCCTCTCACCCTTGAGGTGGGAGGGGGGTTAGCCAGGAGAAAGGTCAGGGGATGAAAACAACAGTGGGGAATTGGCAGAATGCCTCGGGTTCTGTGGAGCAGAACTGTCCCTCCCAGAGGATAAACCAAGGGCACAAATCTTGGGTTTCCACAACGTGCACCATAACAAGGAGAGAAACTTCTTGGATACAATTTCATTGTAGACATTACTTTCTGTGCATTGAGAAACAACAGAACTGCTATATCTTGGCTAAGCTGTGGGGGAAAGCACCAAAAACCTTCTACATATTGTTTTTAAAGTCATAGGGGTCAAGCAGAATTATTCTCCAAAGAAAAACAGAGCATTTAGGTGGGATGGAAACCTTCCTCAGGACTGCAAAGAGTAGGACAGCAAGGAATAATTGCCAAACACAAATTAACAATTCCAAAAAGCAGCTTTTAGAGCTTAGTGACTCTAAGATCTCACAAGACTGAAATAATTCCTCCCAGCAGCTCTTGTTCCCCACAGGAAAAGGAAAAAATGGTAGGTTACTGGGATACTTCCCATCTGGGAACAACAGCTAAAATAGATTATCTGCTGCTCAGAGCCTCACATACAGCTCTGTGATCCAGGGATTTCCAAAACCAACAGTAATACAAAGAGCCTTTCAACAACCTGTCCAGCCCAGGCAGAAGGGCTGGTTGGAAGAGTTTTAAAGTCTGTTTCCTTCTATTACAGCACTAGACCTAACACAAGTGCAATTGAATTGCTCTTCACTCAGGCTTGAGCCTGCCTGGCTATCAAGATGTTTTTCAGATGAGGCAGAAGGGGACAGGGTTATAAATATTTGAAGCAACTCTCAGTGTAGCTCACATGCAGACAGGGTATATGGCTATTATCAGGTTCTCATGGTCACTCCAACCCTTCACCTAGTTCTCAATCAAAATATCAAAGGAAGATTGAAGGGCACAGTCTTCCCAAAAAGGGCTGGAGGTAGCTGATCCATAGCAATCCTTCCAAAGGTAGAAGAAAGGCTTGTGTGAGCTGGAAGCTTTTTAACTGCTTCATATGCCCATCACTGAGAAGGATAATATTGACTCAAACCCTGTTTGATGTTTTCAGTGAAGCTTTAAAAACCACAAAAATCCCCATATTTTAGCACCACATCACGCTCCTCAAAATCACATCTGAGAACATTTCAGTCACCAGGTGAAACATCCACTCATCTGAAAACTGGAGTAAATGCAGGAAATAGGAATTTACCCAGTTCTAATGTGGTTGAAACAAAGTTTAGCCACTTCTGCCTTCCCTGTTTGGAATACTGAACAAATTTACCACAACAATATCCATAAAACATCCTCCTTCAAACCCAAACTCCCACACCAATGAGCAGAGGAGAGCATACCTGCTCTGCCCTGCTCACACCTGACTCAGCGCCCACAGCTACAGGGGCAGATCTAAGCTGAGACAGACTGTGTAAGGACATTATCTTACAGGCATCAACCTCATAATAGGGCATTTAAATTTACATCAAAATCTGGACTATCACTGTTTGCATCTTTTT
Source organism: Melozone crissalis (assembly GCF_028551555.1). Lineage (NCBI taxonomy): Eukaryota > Metazoa > Chordata > Aves > Passeriformes > Passerellidae > Melozone > Melozone crissalis. The sequence goes on from NW_026535805.1 coordinate 53,361,914, forward strand.
AAAGTCAACAATGAGAAGAAGTCACCTCCCAATAACAATTTGTGAGCTATCCCAGATCCTTTTGCCATGAATTTGTATAATCTCTGTTCTTGGTGTTGCTCAAAACCCAGCTGAACAAGACCCTGAGCAACTTCAAAACCTCTGTGGTTACAGCTTTGTTCCAGCTCCAGGAAAGCACTTAGAGACACACTAATGTGCTGAAATCCTCCTCACTTCAGCAGCCAAGGGACTGATGATTCCTATCTCCCCAGCACTCACGGAAATCCCAGTCAGACAGAGATGCTGAAAAACCGAAGGGAGTTCACCAAGAGGACCACCAAGATGATTAGAGGGCTGCAGCACATATACAGAGGGGTAATGAAATTATGTTTGTTTAGTCTGGGAAAGATTAAGGGCAGGACCTGACTGCAGATTGCACTTCCTAATGGGGTTGGTTATTGAAGAGAAAGCCAGATCCTTCCCAGAAGTGCACAGACAGAGGACAAGATGCAAAGGTCAGAAGTTACATCAAGGGAAAACCCAACCAAGCTACGTTTTTCACCACCAGAGTGGTTAAGTCCTGGAACAGGTTGCCCAGAGAGCCTGTGGAAGCCACATCCTTGGGATATTTTCAGGGTATATTGGGCAAGACCACATCTCCCTAACACAACTTTGAGGTGCACCTTGCTTTAAGTGGGGGCTTGAACTACAAGACCTCCAGTGGTCCCTCCCACCCTAAATCCATTGATTATTCTCTGACTGAATTCCAATCCCTTAAAAGTGTTTAATTCTCTCATACAGGCATAACCATAGGGTAAGCACCTCTCCACAGGACAGGTTTGATTTCCTGAGTCAGGGAGCTGTTCCTTTACCTCCTCTTTCCTCCAAAAATTTTAATCAAAGTTCCTCTTGCCGAAAGATAGAATGTTTTGTTAAATGTGTTTTGAATAATTGGAAGAATAAAAACTTGTAATAGTAGACTTATTTCTCCATCTCCTGCTCATCTTCAGGCAGCTCCTAAGATTTTCATAATTATCATTGTCTGCTCTCTTGGACTACTGAGAATTAGTTATAATCTACAAGCCTTAAAATTGTGTTTCATACTGCACATTGCTCTTCTGTGAGGGAGGAAGCACTGAGCATGTTAGGAATCAGCCCAATGCCAACAATAGGAGCTTTTGTACCAGGGAATGGCATTTTGCCTGGGAATGGGCCAGAACAACAAATTGATATGACAGGCTTTGCCTGTTGTGGAGGTATTAAATCTCAGCTGATAGTGGAACTATCACCTTTCTCTGAAAAGCACTATGATCTGAGCTATGCTGTCCCTTAACATAAAATGTAAATGACCCATGGACACAAGGGGAGGCTGGTGTAAGCCCTATTCAGCCTGGAGGCTGGGAAGGTCATTTCCTAGACAGCTCCTAAAATTCAGCATAACAATATGCAACTCTCCCAGTCCCAGACAAGTGAGTCTCTGGAGCAGTGAAGCACAGAGAATTAGATTCAGGAGCACAGGTCCTCTCACAAAGCCTTTCTTTGCACATCAGTACTCTCAAGTCAGCTCCCTCATTAAAGCCAGGGGTCCCTCACTTTAGGGCTATCAACTTCTACCAACGCAACTTTGCAGAAAGGCAAGGGCTGGTAGATTTAGCTAAAGCAGCAAAAGCCAGTAAAATAGAAAGTCCTCAAGGATAGCTGAGCCAGTGCCACTTGAGTGCATCTCTTCTGCCTTAGATGAGCTACTTGGATTAGTTGAGGCTCTGGAAACATCCTAAGGCTCACTCATTTACCATGAGACAACTCAGCAACCAGGGGTGTCAGTGGCTATCCCAGCACAAAAATAACTTTTCCTCTGCAAGCAAGGTGGGGGAATGCATTTGGCACTGCATTGGCCATGTTGCAATCTAGGACTCCATGCTCACTTTAGGTTAGGGAGAAGCATTTTTTAGGCATTTGTACAGCATCTCTAAAACCAGCACTGCAGTCCTGGTCAGGCAGGGTCACCTATCTAATATTGCCAATCAACTGAACTATGTAGGAGCAGCATCACCCCAGGGTCCCTCTGCCATCTGTGGAGATGGAAGGGCACTTCAGCAGGGCATTTCAGCCAGCCTGGGGTTCAAGTTGGCCTCCTGTCCCTCCACAGATCCCAGAGTGTGCCCAGGACACATACATTCCTGACACAGACATTGTCTTTAAATACAGGAGTGAGTAGTTTACTTCTGCCAGTGCTATTTAAACCTTTGACAGGTGTGAATTCATCTAAAGATAAGAAACATCATCTTTTTTGGGTCTAAGTAACAGTTTCACAAATCTGAGCCATGACTGTTTTAAATCCCACCCAGGTATTCCCAAGCAGCTGGGTCTAGGACTGATCTAGGATTTAGCCTGGGACAAGCCACCATGACCCTGCTCCTCAGAGCTGCATGTGCTGAACTGGGGCGAGACTTAAGCTCATAGAGGAGGAGAAGCAATTACAAAACAACTCTGCCACAAGGCCTGGATGGAGCTTCAGAATTATATCTGACACTTCATCAGAAATGCACAATGAAAAGGAGATTGAAGGACCTTGGGATTTTAAAAGAAAAAAAAAGGGGAGAAAGGGGTGGGAAAGAATACCAACAACACTGTAAAAATGCACATTCAATGTTCATTTATCTCCTAACTCCTTGTCCTAATCCTTTTTCAGGAGGAAAGTCATAGAAGCTAATTAGTCCAAAGGTTTATGAAGGAAATAAGTAAAGCAGACAGCAGAAAGAGACTACTCTTTAAATCTGTGGTGATAACAAGGAAAGTTTCCCTCAGCATTAGACTGTAAATTTCCTACCACCAACCTCTCTCCATTTTATTGCTGAGACCAGCAAGTTTCTTAGAGTTCTTGGTTACAATGCAGAAAAACACAATTAGCACACAGACTGCCTTTAATTAGCATGTCTATTCAAAGAAAGGTGCTCATCTATCAGGCTGTCATAATAAATAATCGGCCTTTTCCCCTTAGTCCAGGTGTGCTCCACCTGATCCCTGTGGCAGAGAAAGGAGGTAGAGGAAGCGAGGGCAGCACCTGTAAAGCTCAGAGTCTTTCATCCAGCCCTTTCCCAGGACTGAAAACTGGAACAGCAGAGGTGAGAACTAAGAGGTAAAAAAAGGATCTGAGGAGACAGAGAAATCTGACCCATTTGTTTGCAAAAAGAAAAGTGTAGGTTTCATCAGCAATATCCACTCCAGGCAAAGTACAGGAACATCTAATTTTCCTTCAAATCTTTCTCTTCCCCCCTCCCTCTGAAGCTGAAGGAGAATTCCTCACTGAGATTTCCACCTTTTTTAACTCCCATACGTGCCTGAGACACACAGCCCATGAATTACAACTCAGACAGGCCAACTCAGTGCCCTAACTACTGAGTCATCAAGAGCACAAAGATGTGATCTGGGCAGTCAGGCTCTGGTTCCTTACACAGACAACACAGAGAAGCAGAACGAACCCATGACTCAGACAATCAGAAACAAGTGCCAAATGTATCAGTTATGGGAAATTTTCTTCACTGTCTAAATAAAGCAGCAATGGCAAGTTATCCCAGAGCATCCCTTCAAATCGACCAATGTCAGTCAGCAAAGTAGAAGGGGCAGTGAGAGTTTTTCAGAGAAGGTTGTCTCCTAGAAAATGGCCAGCTTGCAGGAGGGGCAAGCAACAAGGTTTATAGCAATAACAGAGGGGAGAAGATTTGTGCCTGCAACACCAGAGCTCTTCTTCCAGTTTGTTTTGTACATTAATAACCCACAGAAAGGGGTTTGTGGCTTCAGAGATTCACTGTCCTTGTATTACATCACATCAGGTACAACACTTAGAGGCTTTAAAAAAAAGCTGCCTAAAAGCAGCACTGGTCTTTTTGGAAGCTCTTACCAATAAGGGAGCCTCACAAAGACTCTTAGGAAGGGGGATTTGCAGGGGATTAGGATTAAGCCAGTTTCAGTTACTGAAAAGTGAACTTCTGCCCAGGGAATTAGGGCTGGGATAGCTAATTATTTGGCTTTCTTTTGCTTATATCTTTCAGTACCAAACATTGGAGCATGCTAGGGAGACCAAAAAAGAAAGCCAGACCTTCTGCAGTCAACAGGGCCACACACTGCCTGAATGAACATAATGTGATGGGGAAAAGAAACCCTCAGAGAATGTCCCCACATAGCCCTCTGGGCAAGAATTCCAAAGGGCAAGGTCACTCCCAGGGCAGGAACACTTTGAGGCTGAGGAAGAAGTGAAGATGAACCTCCATCACTTTCTCTGGAAAGGTGCACAGGGTCCCTTGAACAGGGTCATTACAGGAGAGCACAAGGGACACTGTCCAAGGGTCAATTGTGACACACTCACTCCACACCCCATCACACTTACTGCTGCTATGCTAAGGGAAATGTGAGTATGCAACCTGCATAAAACATGAATGTGCCAAGAATGGGCCACTGTCTTGTGGAAAAAGGATAGACTAGGTTTTGAGGGCTCCAGCCATGTCACTGAACTAATTTGTGGTGTTCTGGAAGTCTTCCTTTGCTTCATGTAACTTCCCATTCTGTCCTCCCCCATTATGCCCCAGATATTGCTTCTGAAAGTCTCACAGGTGCTCCTGCAGCACCTCTTTTGCCCCAGTATTAGAATACCAATACCTCAGCACCAAAATGAATAATTTTCAAATCCACTCTCTGCTGCAGCTGCCTTACAGCCTGCAGCACAAAGAACACACACCCACAGGAAGACTAACACTTAGATTCTGAAAACTGTTAGGCAGGTTTTGGAGAATTCATGAGCTAGGGGAGTCACACAAAGAAATCCAGTCTTGCATAATCCATCCAGTCTTTGCAGGACGGCTGTATCAGGCATTGCCTTCTGTGCAAAGGTGTTATAGTAATGGAAAAAATAAATTTGAAGTTCAATTCCCAAGTTCAACAAAAAAAAAAATTCCCTGGTTTCAATAAACTTCCCCTACTTTTCTGTGCAGAGGAAGTTTAACAGCTGGCAACTGTTTGTTTTTGATTTTCTCACTTGCAAGACTTTATTTCAAAATCCCAAAGATGGTCTCTCTTCTGCTGTAGGTGAAAAGGGCCCATTTAGTTGAAATTAATCAAAGAGAAATTAATTTCACTCATGTAAAACATCTTATCATGACAAAGTGAAAGCTTAAGCCAGAAAGGTTTCTAACCTCATAAACCACAAGCCTCTAACAAGGGAAGAATCAAGAGACTTTTATAATCCAGCTCTTTGCAAGAACAGCCACTGGAGTACATCAGGCCCTCTGGGAGAACAAAACCACAGCAGAACAGTTTGAGGAGCTAAAACTTAACAGAATTATTCCCTTCCAGAGCCTTATACATACTGATTGCTGGGGTAGTCAGAGCCTGATCAAGTGTTATGTTCAAGAACTGGCACCATTCCTGATATTGGATGCTATTTCAGCCAGAACCTAGTGCTATTAGGTCATTTAGGGCTAAATCCAGGCAAATATTTTATGCATTTGACCCTCAACTCAGACAAGAAAAACTGTTTCTGAAAAACTGTTTCTGAAAACTGTTCTGAAAAGGAGAGCATGCACTCACTCCTGTCTTGATAGACCAGGTCTTTGGTCTATGCACATCCGAGGCATTAAATCACCATCTCTGCCATGCTGAGCAAGGGGAACTCTTCAGCTTCTGCCTCCCAAAGAGGGGTCTGTGCAGAGGTACCTGTTACCTGTGTCAGTCTGAGAAAGGCCATGCAAGACACCAGCACTTTAATACCACAAGAGTCAAACTAACTCCCCACACCACATAAAGGTCTGACCTTCTAATCATCTCCTTCATGCTAATACTATTCATAATTTTGCAACAACAACAACAAAGATTAGGAGCTCAGCTCCAGAAGCAGCTCTTTGGCAATTTTCCATTGCCAAATATAACTGCACTGCAGCATCTTCTTCCTTGCAGATTTCACACTAACATCATCTGACTGATGGCACTCGGTCTCACACATGCCAGGATACCTCTGGTGTTCCATCTTCCCTCTCTGCTTTCCACAGAGAAGAGCTCAAGCCTGCCTGGGGAGACTGTGGAACTGTGTCAAGAATGAGGAAGAAGGGAGAAAGTAGGATTTTATCAGACAAATCCACAAATCATCCTAAGCAGCTGCTCCCATGATTAGACATAGAGCAAGCATGAGGCTGTTTCAGTCTTCTGCTAATTAGAAGTGTAGTCCAAACTGGGATATGAAACAGGGAAAATGCCAGCAGCTTATATGCTGATTATTCATTTTTATGTATGAAGAGGAAAGCCAGCACATCTGTCTTGCTTATCATACCACCCAGGTAAATCCTCCTGACTGAATATCCCTCCCCACACTGGCCTCCTCCAGCATTTGTTCCCACCTCGAGGCTCTGTGCTTTGTCTAGCAGAGAGCAGGTGAGATTGGCTGTGTGGTCCCAAGAGCAAACTTGCCTGCTTAATCCTTCTGCTTAAGAAAAAGAAATAATTCAGCTTTCAGCCTGATTTACATGGGTGCTTAGAGGCATCTTGGTTCAAAAAGCAGCAGCTCAAGTGCCCCTGGCAAGCAGGGCAAGAGATGTGCTGCCCTAAGTGCCACAAAACAAAGGATCTGGGGGAGGCACTCACATGCAGCCTTCAGCTGTTCTCTTGTTTCACCACAGCCTTCCAGCAGCTGAGTGGAAGGCACATGCAAAATGTGGGGATATTTTAAATTGTGTGCCTACCTGCATAGCTGAGGGCTGAATGAACTAGAACCCTTTAAAAAAAATACCCAAAGTTACTTCTGTGGGTAAGGATCCAAAGAAAAATCCAATATTTCCACGCCTCCAAACTTGTTTTCATTATGGTTTCATTTTGATGGGGATGTTTCCTGACCCCCAAAGCAAGGTGCTAGGGTAGCTACAGCCTTAGGACAGCTGACAAGGAAATCCCTGGGCTGTCCTGCATGGGATAGGTCCATGTCCATGAATTCTCCATCTCAGGTAACTGCAGTCTTATCACAGAGTCATTTATATTGGAAAAGACCTCCAAGATCATCAAGCCCAACCTTTGAGCAATCACCACCTTGTCAAACAGACCATAGCTCTAAGTGCCATGTCCAGGTCATTCCTTGAACATGGTGAAGATCAGGTAACATCTCATACACCAAAGGGATGTTTCACAGGATAGAAGAGCTTCAAATGGGGGATTCAAAATGAAATTGACCCTATAAATTGGGCCTTCAGGCACTTGTGTATGGCTCTTCCAGCTTCAAGGCAAGCATATAAAGAGAATGCTTATTCTAGAAAAAGCATAAAGAGAAAGAACTAGCAGCTCTGATTGTGAAAAAGTTAAAGGATCTTCAAAGCCAAAAGCCTCAAAACATTTCATGACATACAGATTTGTTCTCTGTCCCTCCCTATCCCTATCAACATCCCAAATCCCCATGTTGCCTTTGAAATACCAGCCTTAACTTACATGAGCCACTGTTTTCCATACATCAAATTAAGTCAAGATAATTAACTGAAGAACAGCAAATAAATACCTGCTTAGATTAATATTGTTCTCTTTCTCATACAGAGAGGCCAAGTTAGCCCAACATGAATGATCCCATCTATCACTAACAAGTTGTTCCACATTTACTGAAGACTTGATCATGGGTGACTAAGTGGCTTGTTTGAAACTGGGATGGCATTGATTTGTAAGTGGAGGAAAGATCAGAGATCCCATTAGTATTCCCCTTGCCTGGCTGCAGTGATTCCCAACCATAAAGGAAGGGGGATTTTCTCTGGGTTTTTTCACTTCCCTGTCACAACAAGAGTTTTAACTAGACTTCAAGTAATGTTTGGATGCAAAACAGATGTCACTTCCTCCTCACACCCCCCTGAAGGAATTCAGTGCTGTTTTCATGTGTGCTGTCTCCCAGGATCCTGGGGATATCCAATTTCCCATTGAAACACAGGCAATAGAAAAAGCTGAAAGGCAGATTTTTGTGGATTTCTCTTCTGTCCCATGCCTGAACCTGTAACATGAATGAGGCTTTTGGTAGCTTTGTCCTTCCTTTTTAATAACTACTTCATTTACCTCTTACAAAAGCCAGTCTTTCCTCATTGCAACCTCCTAATAAGATTCCTCCCACATCACCAAAGCCCAGTTGTGCCCAGAAACTGAGTTATTCAGGAAACAAAAAGTTTGGATAACAGAGCTGCTGGCATTCAATGCCACTGCACCCCACCCCACACAGCTCAGCTCTTCAGCTGGTAGAGATCCTCTTCCACACTTCCAGAGTGGCAGGACAGGCTAAACAGCCACATACTTTCCCTCCCTGCACAGTTTACATCTTTGGGAAAGAGAAATCTCTTAGGTGAAAAACTAAAATTCTGCTGAGCCAATAGGCCATTCCACCTCATGCAATCACTACATGCTCTTGTCAAAAGTCCCTCTCCAGCTCTTTTGTAGCTCCTTTAGGTACTGAAAGCTACTTCAAGGTCTCTTCAAAGCCTTCTCTCCATGAGGCTGAACAGACCCAACTCATTCAGCCTGTCCCCACGGCAGAGCTGCTCCCTCTGATCCCCTCATGGCCTCCTCTGGACTCATTCCAAGAGTTCCACATCCCTCCTGTGTTGGGAGACCCAGAGCTGGATGCAGCACTGCTCATGGGGTGTCACAAGAGCAGAGCAGAGGGGCAGAAACCTCTCCCTTGACCTGCTGCTCACTCTGCTTCTGATACAGCCCAGGACACGTTTGGCTTTCTGGGCTGTGAGTGCACTTTGGCAGGTCTCATTTGAGCTTTTCATCCACCAGCACTCAAAATCCTTGTCCCCAGGGCTGCTCTCAATCCATTCTCCACCCTGCTTGTATTTGTGCTTGGGATTGCCCCGATCCAGGTGCAGGACCTTGCACTTGGCCTTGCTCAAGTCCGTGAGGTTCCCACAGTCCCACCTCTCAAGCCAATCCAGGCCCCTCAGGATGGCATCCCTTCCCTCCAGCGTGTCACCTGCACCACACAGCTCAGTGTCACCAGCAAACCTGCTGAGGGTGCCTCAGTCCCACTGTTCAAGTTACTGACAAAATGTTAAAAAGTGGCAATCCCAATACCAACCCTGAGGAATCACACTTGCCACTGGTCTCCACTTGGATATTCAGCCATTTTCCATAACTCTTTGAGAGTCACCATCCAGACTGTTTTTAATCCATTCAGTAGTCCATCTATCAAATCCATGTCTTTCCAGTGTGAGGACAAGGATGTCACATGGGACAGTGTCAAATGCTATGCACAAGTCCAGGTAGTGGAAATCAGTTGTGCTTCCCTTGTCCACCTCTGCTGTAACCCCATTACAGAGGGTCACCAAATTTGTCATCCATAATTTCCCTGTAGTGAAATCCCATCTTTTGAAAAATACTGATTTCCCCCCTCTGTCCCAGGCTCCCTCTCAAGCCACAGAGGCTGTTATGAGCAGCAGGTGAAAACCTGCACCTTTGGGGTTGTTTTTTTTAATGAGTGTTTCCCCCTTTTATTTTCTTAAAGAACATTGCCTCCTTTTCCACATCCAGATGCACTAAATAAAGAAAATTGAGGGATTTATTACCCCTTTAAGTGCAGAGTCTAATTCAGTCTTACCATCTGATTCAGAACAGACAATAGAGGCAGAGAGGAAGAGGAGAGACACAGAAAGATGAAATGACTTGGGGAGTTCACATTGCAATTCAGTGAAAGTAACAGGGAACAGAAGCCCAGCCTTGTGCCCTCCTGATACTGCTCTACTCATCAAACCATTAGACCATGAAATCTCCATTTTTTCATGGCTGAGAAAAATTTGAGGGCTCTAAGCAGTAATAATAGGAATAATCCATTTGAGTATCCTAATTACAAACTTTGATTTGGGCCTCTTACTGCAACAGTATAGCTGTGCCAGGTCACACTGTTTCTGACACTGTGTCACACACAGACATTAGTACTAACAAGCTCACTTCAGCCCACTTCCATCAGCTTTGATGTGTTCTTACACCAAAAAATGAGTCAAAAGGAGGAGAGCAGCATTTGGCTACTCAGCATTTTGGCTGTTTTGAATTTGGCTGCTCTGTGCAACCCTGACAGCTTTGTAATAAACACAGCAAATGTTTTGGAAAGGCAGGCAGGACTTAGTGCTTGTTTCCTTGATCTGAGACAGCTTGATTTCCATTTATCACACTCACACAAAGCAAGGTGTGTAGACAATACAGGGCAGGGAGAAGACTTCAAAGCAAATTCCTCTCCACAAGGAAGTGTGGGGTCCCCTCAGAAAGGAGCTGTTCCACTTGTCAGGCCAATTAGTGGCAGCTCCACTGCTCTGGTGGGAGAAGTGGGGGAGAGGGTCTGCTGGGGAGAGGAATGAAACCCCTCCATGATTCTTTGAATCACTCCTGGAATATCCTGGGAAAATATGCATGCAGCAACATCTATTTCCTCAGCCAGCCCATGTGAGGAGGCTGCCAAGAAACACTGGGCTCATAGAAAGCCCAGTTCATGACTCTGCATTGACAAGCAGTGAGGAACCTCCTCTAGAATTTGCCATGGAAAATCAGGGAGAAAGGCAATGCACTTCAACTGCTTTTCCAGACCCCCAAGCCTTTGACAGTTCTCCCCAGTAATAAACAATGAGGATGAGCAATTCACAAGGAGCCAAGCACCCACACCTCAATCAGAAATCTTATGAGGAGCAGCTGAGGGAGCTGGGGGGGGGCTCAGCCTGGAAATAAAGGAGGCTCAGGAGGGTCCTTATTGCTCTGTACATCTCCCTGGAAGGAGGTTGTAGTGTGGTAGGGGTTGATCTCTCCCACCAGGTAACAATGACACGATGAGAGAAAATGGATGGCTTCAAGTTGTGCCAGGGGAGGTTTAGATTGGATATTAGAAAAATTTATTTCACAGAAAAGGTTGTAAAGTATTGGAACAGGTTGCCCAGGGAAGTGCTAGAGTCACCATCCATCCCTGAAAGCATTCAAAAAAATGTGTGGAGGTGGCACCTGAGAACATGGTTAGTGGTGAACATGATGGCATTGCTAGGTTGATGTTTGGACTTGATGATCTGAATGTTCCTTTCCAACCTCTAGCAATTTTATTATTCTAGAAGGAGCAAAGCAAACCAATTTCTTGCCAACCATTAAAACAGCTGAATTTAAACTGGTGCTTGCAAACACTCCACAGAACTAAGAATGGCAGCTATGAGGACCACTGACTCTCTGGAAACACTGGTCCAAACTTTTGTGTGGCATCAAGTTGTTTCTTAAACAGTCTGACCCCATGTATAAGTGATACTTGGGATATTTCTTCACTAAGCTGCTCCTAGATCATGACAGAAGGACCAGAGGAACTGTTCTTTCTTCCAGAAAGGACATGATCCCTGAGCTCCTGAAAAGAGCAACGTGTTAGTGATTGTTAACATGACATTATCTGTGTGCACACCCTTACCCAAGGGCAGCCCTGGTGCTCTATTTGAGGCTGTCCACAGAACTTAACCCTGTGCAATGGCAGCACTAGTGGAGCTGATGGTGTTAGAGGCAGCCCCAAGAGCATTCTAAATTTTAGGTTGTGTTCAAGGCCTTGCGTATCTCACAACTTTTTATTTCTGCCCATCTATCCTACTTGCCTTTGCTGTAATTCCATAACACTGATACTGCCTGGAGATCTCCCTAACAGGCAGCTCTCACAGCCTCCTGCAGTTATGGGGTTGCAGCACAGAAAACCTCCTCCAGCTGCCACACCATGCAGGCACCTGTGGGGGTACGTGGGCCCGACCAGAGACTCCATAATCCTCACCTGGCTGATTTCCTACCTTCTTTGGGCTTCACATATTTGCAATATGACAATAAAGGATGCCCTGATCACCTATTTTTCTTGCACAGCCTCAAAAGTAATGAGTGGTGGATGTCATTCTCTTGCCCTGAGACAACTGACATGCCCTGGCCTTGCCTATGTGGTTAAGCCCCTGTAACCTTCAAAGCAGCTCTCTGGGCCTGTGTGCCCATCCTTAACTCCAGAAACTGGACTGAAACTGTTTAGGGAAGTGCCAAGTGTCTGACAGTATGAGAGACCATCAAAACACCTTGGCACTATGGTCATGATCCATGATTTCATCTATAAATCACAAGGGAAAACCAGAGAGAGGATACAGCCAATACCAAAACTGCGGCTTAGCAGGAACTTCTCAGGAGCACTTCAGTTGTTTTTGTACTTCATGCAGAGTCTAAAAGTGACTGGAGGATATCAATGTCCAAAATCTATGGCAAATAATAAAATCCAGGAAGAATTATGGCTTATGAAACCAGAACTCAGCACTCCAAAATATCACCTGCACACCAAAGCATTCCCACGTTGTCAGAAAATAACTTTAAAGATAGGTGATATTGCACTCACAAAAGCAGGTTCCACTGTCTGAAGGTACATCTTAATTTCTGCGTTATTCATTGTCAGAAAAAGGGCTCTGAATATTTCCAACAGTGTGAAGCTGTCTGTCAATTTGATTTCATCCCCCTAGATGGAATATTATTGGGGTAGATGTTTGGTCTGAACTCATAAAAACATATTCAGGGCTCCAGCTGAGTATATGTGAACATTTCTGCCTGCACAAGCAACAGCTATTTTTCAGGCTGAACTGCCATCTTTTATAATCTTCACTATTGATTTTAGTGACGGTTAAAAAACTCCTAAAGCACTTAAAAATTCACTGTGACCAAAGGCCCTTATCTGTCTTAGATCATTAAAAATAAAAAGAAATTAAAAAACATGACTGTGCACTTTGTTATTGATTTTTCTTTTTTTATCACTTTTCCTTTTTTTTAAAGCTTTTTTTCAAAAAGTTTTTTGTTTGTTTTCTTAATTTAAATTTGTCACCTTATTTAAAATTTTCAAATTAGAAAATGAGGGCGGAGAAAAACTCATAGAAAAAAAAAGAAACTTGTAGAACCCATTTTCCTTTTTATTTAAATAAAAACTGTGTCTGTTCCTTGGCTTTATGTTTTACACTGAGATGTTTTTCCACCCCCACAATAATAATTAACACTTTTGAGTAGTCATTTGCTAGACAGCTTTGAAATATTTGGCTGGTCTGTTGTGGCCAAGGTGAAGTCATGGTCCCTCTCAAGAAGCAAAACTTTCCATTAACTCATTTGCAAAGTCCAGCACTGAACAGGCTGGATTTCTCTCCATCAAACCTCCTCCCAGGAACTGCTGAGCTGCATTTGTGCCCAGCCAGCTGTCCCTTAGGAAGCAGAGCCCCTTCCAGGCAAAGCTTTCCCAAAGGCCAGGGAGGCACTTCCAGGCCGGAGGGAGGAGAAGCAGCCAGGGCAGGGGAACAGCAGGAGCTCTGCTGCCCATGGGTTCCCCTCTTTCAGGACTTCCTTTGAAAGCTGTCAGAGCCAAATGCAAGTGGCCTATTCAAGTTCCAAATGCAGAGGGTCTCTTTGGCATGAGTATTTTTAATCAGTAAAGAGCAAATCTTAGCAATGTGTGCAACCCAATTACGGAGGTTTCAAAGCCAAGCAGAGCCATTAAGGCTGTTTAGCCAGACCTCCCCTGTAACACAGGCCTGAGGTGTTCACATGGCAAACCTTTCACTGAGGCTCAGTAACTTCAAAAAGAAGCATTCACGAAGCAAACCCTTGAGCTTCAGATTGAAAAGCTCCAAAGAAGCAAAAAATCTGTGGCAAATCTTCATAAGCTACACTAACAGTTAATTACTCTCCTTGTTAAATGTTCATGTATTGTTTCCAGTGAGCAGTACTCACAACTGGATACAGGCCCAGGCACTCTGTAGCTGAGGTAAATTGGTGTATTTTTCTCCTCTCAGTTTCTTTCCCTACACTTCTGGAATACAAAATGAGATCCACTCATGGTAATTGAGCTGTTGACAAGTCTTCCCAGCCAGGGACATAGAATTAGTGTTGCTAATCTTCATAATTTAAATTACAAACCTAACAGTAATTGGTGTTTTTCTTGGAGCTCCATCTCCTGGAGACAGGTGATTATGGGAGAACTCTTATTTAACTTACTTTTAAAGTACATTTTAGACACTGTGGAAAAATCTAAAAGTGCTTTGAATAACCCCAGTAGATGTATGGGTACAACCACAGACAGATTGAATTGATTCTAACTTTACTTACTTCTCAGTAAAGTAATTATTATTGCTATAGCAGATGTCATGATTTGCTGTCATTGAATGTTTGGAGGAAGAGAAACTGCAGTTATACCCAAGACAAGTAAAGGCTGAGAATATCAAAAGAACCAGAAAGCCCTTCTTCTGGGGCTGAGAAAACAAGAGGCGACCATGAGTTTTGAGACTTGGACAGTCACTGCTGGCAGAGATGACACAGGCACCAAAAGAGCACTGCTGGTAGCTCTGGGAGATTGAGCATCTCATCACGGGAAACATCCAAAGACTGCTTTGCCAAAGAAAATCTTCTCTAGCCAAGAAAGCCTACAAAAATTCTTCCCTGAGAAGGCCCTGGTGGGGCCTTGGCACAGGCTGCCCAGAGAAGCTGTGTATACCTCATCCCTGGCAGTGCTCATGGCCAGGCTGGAGGGGATCTGAGCAACCTCATCTAGTGGAAGGTATTCCTGCCCTTGACAGAGGGCTTGGAAATAAATTATATTTAAGTTTCCTTCCCACCCAAACTATTCTGTGCTTCTATAGCTCTATGCAATTTCAGCTGAGATGCAGAAAATTCAGCATGCTCCTGATCTGAGCTTGTCAAGGTAGATGCACATCCTGTGTATTAAAAAGTCCTGATAATAAAAAGCAAATGTTGACACAAGACATGCAAGTTCTACACAGCAGCTGAGAAATGATGACTCCTATAAACTATTGCTGCTGCTACTTAATGATGATTCATTAATCGAAGAAGATTTGTGTTACTCTATTATTTGAATTTATTATTTTATTTGAACTAGTAAGTTTAACAGAAGACAGCAGTGATCTGATTGAAGCTTCCATACAGGCTAGTCCATGTGGATTCTGAAAACCAAGACAAACATCTTTTACAACACAAGGTGACCTCCATGGTTTAATAAAAGGCAGCACCAAGTAAGCAGCAAGAGCATACAGGATGTTCGGCTTTCACATTCCTCACGTGTTTTTCTTCTTCTGAATCTGCACTGTCAATGTTTGTCTCCCAGATCAATTTGCCTCAAGGGTAATATCACAGTCCTCAGGTTCCCGTGATGCACAGGGTTAAGTCAGGCCAATTCAATCAGTCTCCCACTGAGCTCAGACAAACAGCCCAGCCCAGGCAGGGGGGACCCCAGTGCTCTGAGAATGACTCCACACTATTAGTAGCAGTTGACACCTTCTTCTGTCAACAAAGTGACATTTTCTAGTGTCTGCTGTAAGCATGGAAGGTGTTTTCTCTGGGAACTCAGCCTGCTCAGTAGGAAAAAAAAATCTTTGCTCACATACAGCAAATTTCTGCATTATTTTTGACTATTCAATGAAAATTTCTATTCACTCAAGGCTTGGTAAACAGATTATTTCCTGAATTAGTGCTCTGCAGAAGACCATTTGACAGATTAGCTCTTCCTTAGATGTGGTCCCAGGAGACTACTTCGGAGGTCTCCTCTGAGTAAATGCTGATTTTCAGCACTGTAAATGCTTCACCCTTTTTGCTTGTATTTGCTTTCAGTGTGTGGCATGCAGAAGATAATCCCACAGCTGGGATGTGGTGCATAATCTCACCATGTTTTTATGTGGTTTTCCCATTTACCTCTGTGCTGTACCAAGTCCCACCTTACCTGCTCAAGCCTCATCATTCCCAGAAAAATTTTCTGAGTTTTCACTCAGCTGAAATCCCCTTGAAAACCCTTGATATTCAGGTAGCACATGCCTGAATTACAGGATATATGTAAAAGGTTTAATTGTCTTTAATTTATTAACTCTGATTGCTCTTTATCTCAAAATACAGTGCAGGGGAAAAATAACTAACTTCCACCTATGCTGCTTCTTCAGCAATGGCATCAAATAAGAGTCTGCCATAAATCTCTAAATTACAAGCACAATTTAAAAGCACCAGTTAATCCTTTTAGAAATTGAAAAATAAGTTAAATATTAACTTTATACTTATATGTTTTAAAAGTTCATGCTCCTTTGGCTTTTTGTTTCAAAAGTGATTTTTGTGAAAACAAGAAATGTTTTCAAATCAGAAATTCCAATTTGATTTGGCTGAACCACTGCTCTGTTTTACGTAAAATTATATAAATAATTGATTTAGTTATTATATATGTAATTATATTTATATATTGATAGATTTATATATAACAAATGTATATAATTTTTTAAATCCAGATACAAAACAAAATTTAATATTTCCCAAGAATCATTAAATATTATTTGAGTCTCAATCTCCTTTCCAAAGGCAATGGACAGCATAAATACCTCAAAACAGAGAGAGATAAGTGAGGAATCCAGGATTGCTTTTAAAGGTAGAGTAAAAAGAATGCATCCTCCTCCTAGAACTGTCAGATGGTATCAGCTTCTGGCTACATCTGCAAATGGGAAATGATAGGGCAGAATGACAATCCCTGGCTGCACTTGATCAAGATGGCATTTTCAGCAGTGACAACTGAAAACACCATGGGATTGATGGGAAAGGCAACCTTCCCAAAGGCATGTGCAGAGGCATTAGGCACCTGTTTGCTTTATTGACAGGGCGGGCTTTGTTTCACAAGAAAAGCAGGCATGTTTCATCTTCATGTCAAAAGCCACTGTGGCATTAAAGGGCAGAGAGTTAGCTCAGGAACAAAACTACAGTCTTTAATCATCCCCATCTCCATTGTCTTGGTCACTGGAGCTGGATTCAATAACTCCACCCCTGTGTTCTTCCTCCCCACTTCCACCGCGCTGACTTTGGAAGGTCGGGGACTCCAGCCCTCATTCTAAAGGTGGTAATTACAGAACTGGCAACACCAACAGGCTCTCAGAGTTCCAGGTCAAGTAACACCAGAGAATAAGAAGGAGATATTAATTATAGAGAGTGGATAATTGCTTCCTTAGCAGCTAATCCTCCCATTTATCCACCCAAAAGGTCAGATACAGAAACCCAACACCCTTTCAAAGTACAGTGAATAATCTGTCCCTGTGGCCCTACGCCAGAACTCTTGGCTATGCGTTAATCTGGACTACTCAGGGGCAAAGAGTCTGTGTCAGCATTTAAAGAAAATGTAAACACTCATCTTTCTTCCTGGCCACCAGAAATAGGCACCTTAAAACAATCAGGAACAGGCATAAATGCAATTCATCACAGCCCGTTTCTGTTGTTTAGCCAAGACAAGCAATATCTCAGTGTCTCATTATGCAAAGACAAGGCAAAACACGAGGGCTGCCAGTCTGTCTCCACATAAACTGGTGTGAGGCACAACTGTGTTTAAATAAAGATCTGCTGGCTGGGGCATTAATCTCCTATAAGGAATCCCATTGATCAACCACCTAGGATGTACAATGTGTGGAAAGGCACAGCAAGGTCTTTCAGGCAAAATATTCCTGGTCTTTCACAACTCTCTGAGGTACCCACAGCACCCATCACACAAGCAGACTTGCCCCACTATCTCTAGCTCCCACCTCCAAACCATGTGCTCCATTTTATTCCATGCACAGACCTCACATGGCAAGCCACATAGTGGGGAAAAACCATGGGGCCAGGAAACAGCTGGAAATCTGCTCTCTACTGTGATCCCTTCCACACATTTCTCTTATCCCAACTGCTGAACAAGACCACACTTCTGAATTAATACAAAATTAAACCCATCAAAATCATTTTTAACAACTTTGAACACACAGAGGAAGTTCTTGTATTACAATGCTCAGCATTTTGAATCACAAAAGCCATAAAGTCAGATTTCCTTTTTGGTAAGATTAGACTCCCACAGCAAAGTTTTGTTCCATTCCTTATACCAAAGCCAAACCATCCCGTGACTTAAAGACCCAGATTTAACACAATATTTGGCCCTCCAGTCCTGCTTGGAATCCTTACTTCCCACCAAAACACAACCAAGAAACCAGGATTTTAAGCAAGAGCTAAAATGCTACTTGGTTAAGATGCAACTTAAATCTTAGTTCTTCAAAGTCTGTTTGGAGGAACTGATTTCTGGAGCTGCATCTCGCTCCTTGATGTCCATTAAAGCAACAATAACAAAACTGAATGTGGTGGAAGCCCCCCAGGAAGGGAGACATCATTGCAGAGCAGTATTTTCACACAAGAAACCACCTCAGACCAGGACAGAGCAAGGCAATTTTGCTTTATTTCCTGCAATACCTAGACAACTCAAATAAACCTCAATAGACTTTGATACAAAATTGGAGAAACAAAGCAATGGGGCTCACACTAAAGAGCTGAGTGAATGCATCAGGCAGACAAAATTATGTTCTCCCTAACATTTTTTAAATTATGTTATACATTTTATTTCATTTGTTGTTGACAAGTCTCTTTTTTTTTTCCTTTCTTGATGGTACCTTTTGCTCCCACACAGATCAGAATATCAATTTATTACAGGAACACAGAAATTTTTGCTTTTGATATTTAATATCAGCAGTTCATTTGGCTCACATGGACAGTATTCTAAGGTCATATTTCCCAGTCTCTGCTCTGCTTACTAATACAAAAGTGACTCCAAAGAGCTGGGGAAAGCCAGTGCCTCAGCAGCAGCCGAGATACAGCCTGTACTTCCCTCTTTAGTTACACCTCTGCTGCCCTGGAAAGAAAGATCAGGAGGGAAAATTTCACAGCCTCAGATCTTAGGGCAGAATTTTATCTTCCCTTCAACACAGGAATCACCATAGAATCAAATTCTGTAAATAATAAATCCAGGTCAGTTTTCAGCTACAATCTCGTGGCAAAAAATTCCACTACCTGAAAAGTGCCAACTTTGTGTTTGAACTACATGTTTAAGGAGTTCCCCCTGGTTTTAGACTTTTTAAAACTCCTTTCCTTCACCCTACTTGTGAGTCAGTCTCTGCCTGCAACATTCATGAGAGAAAAGCCTTTGTTTTCTTTCCTGTGAGGAAAACGCCTGCCATACAGCAGGCACTACTACGCCTGCTAAGTTGGCACTTTGTGATGTTTTTCCACTCCAACAGCTCCCTGAAAGCCATCAGCTGCAAAGCAAGCTACAGAGGCTGCCAATTAATTTATTGGGCCATTAATCAATGTGTTCTATACTGGTACCTTTCAAACAGAAAGAAGCCATGCAGGACCAGAGCAGAGGTGCCATGCTTGGCTGAGCCGTACTTACTTCAGCTTCTTCTAAAGGTAGCAAGGAAGAGAAGAGTCTGGAAAGCAGCTGGGAGGGTTCCAGTAGATGCATGGTGGTACATTAAAATCAGATGGTTGAAGCTATTTTCCTGCTTCCTATCCTGTGATGGAAACATCCAATTCACTCCAGAAATTGCCAGTTCTTACTCTGGTTAGTTGAAGAGGTGCCCAACCTTTGGCTAGGGCAAGTCAAACAGGCTGCTTATTCCAAACAGCCTTATTACAATGTGAGCACAAACCAGATGGAGGACAGGACATGAAAATCATACCTGAACCCAAATATCTACATTTCTGTCCTGTATATACAAGTGACAGAAGCATTTTGTATCAAATGACACTTGGACAAGTGCCATCAGGTGACATGGGATCAAAAGAGTCCCTCTGTAAGACTGCCACAGGTCACAATAATAGTTCAGGTAGTCAGAAGCTATTCCCTGTCCACACATTTAATGGTCTCAGGAAAGATGATGTCTAGGAGCAGAGAAGGTCAATTTTTCTGGCAGACACCTCCACTGCAGGAAATTCAGAACACATAAACATGTCTGCATTAAGGGAAATATAGGTTGGATATTAGGAGAAAGATTTTACAGAAAGGGTGATAGAGTTCTGGAATGGCCTGCCCAGGGAGGTGGTGGAGTCACCATCCCTGGATGTGTTTAAAAAAAGACTGGATGTGGCACTCAGGGCCATGGCTTAGCTGAGGTGTTAGGGCATGGGTTGGACTCAATGATCTTTAAGGTCTCTTCTTTAATTCTTTTGTGAATTCTGTCTGCCCGCCTGACCACAGGTCCCCAGACACACAGCATACTTACATCTTACTTCCAGCCAAACCACTGGGACTGGCAAAACTTTGCTCCAGGTCACTGGGCTGGCAGAGAAGTGTGGGAACCCTCCTCTGCCCGGGTGAGCATCACCCTGAGCCGTGCTCAGGCTGTGGGACACAGGCTGGGCACAGGGATGACCTGCTTCAGGCACATGCTGGCAACCACCACCACCCAAACACAGCCCATCCCTTCTGCAAGGGATCCATAGCTGAACCATCCCAGGACCACCAATGGAGTGCTCACGGGGGCTAACTCCAGTTAATGTTTATGTGGGGTTTAAGCTGACCACTTCCTTCCAGGCTTTTACTACCAGCCCCATCTGAATTTCCACTGTTCATTGACACAAGGGTTACCAGAGAGAGGAGCATTGAATGTCTCCAAGCCCATTTACCCTCCACCTCACAAGGTACAGGGGTGGGTCCTGTATAAACAGGTTTTTTGTTTGAGGGGGCCCGACGGAGCAAAGCCTGACCTTTCCCCTTTGGGGGAACAGCAGGCTTCAATCAAACCTAGCTGAGGGCTGGGGCTATTCTCCCTTCTTGAGGGTCAGGATGATGCTTGAACTTTCCTTGCCTCTGCTTCCCCACCCACCCCATCAATCTCCCCTCTGCCCTGTAGGACATCTGGGGCCACTCTGATTTACAACAGCCTCCCCATGGCTGCATCTTGATGGGGACTTCCCTGACACTGTGAGTGCCTCTGCTCACTGGAGTGCCTGGTAGTCACATCCCCTGAGCAGCAGAACCCACACCCTTTGCAGAAGGAAGAAATCTCTTGCCAAATTAATGTTTTCCACATTAAATTCTGCATGGCTTACTCTTAGGAAGGCATTAGGTTGGAAATGGCTAAGCTGTATGTATTGTGTCAAAGTGCTGCTGTGTGCATGGCATTTATAGGTTTAAAAATGTGTTGATTTTTACTAATGATAATGTAAATAGGACTCAAGATGGGGGCTAAGAAACTCCAGCCCTTATTGCTCTTTGGGGATGGAAAGGATGCATCTATGTTTAACCTGAGGCACTTTCAGGTTGTACATAGATCATTATTACTGCCATTAGACCCACATTTGTCCATTTGCTAAAAATCCAGCCCCTAGAACATTCATAATACCAAACACACTAAACCAGTGTGAAAAATTCTTCCTTTTCCTACTGCCAGGAAATACAGATGCTGACTGGCTGTGTTCCAGTTACAAGTACATTTTTCAATAAGGCTTCTTATCATAAATATACTTTTCATTATTTCACAGCCAGATGAAGCCTGGTCATTGCTTTATAGACTAAGAGCTCTTATCAGACTGTTCCAAGTTTGGGCACTCCTCAGTAGAACTGTTGTAATGGCCCAGAGCCCAGAACAAGCTTTTTCCTGTGCTGGAGCTCACTAAAAGAAAAGAGCACTGTGGTGTTGCCAGGTGAAGTGGCCAGAGTGTGCAATTTGAGTTCCTCAGCTTTTGTTTTAGGCAATACAGCCAAGCTTGCCAAAGATTGCTTATTGTTTTTTTCCTGGAAAAATATAGGTGAGGATAGGTGACAGAGGTAAGGAATGAGTATTTGTGTTGAGCATGGAGCAAAGAGGGAAGGAGAAGGGCTCCATCCAACTTCTTCCCACCTACCTGTGGGTATCTCTTGGGCCACAGCCATGCAGAGGCTCAGGATGGAAAGTGCCTCAGCATGTGCTCATGCTTCTGTGTGTACCAAGAACACAAAAATGAGTGGAAATTAAAATAGCCACTGGATCCTTTGTGAAAGCAAAATCTGGTGACAGTATCTGAGGTTGGGCCAAGCCAAAGCAGAGATGTTCCTGTCTCAGAGCTCACTCTTGAAAACTACAGGTTTTCTCTATTCTTTCATCCCCCAAACCTCTATCTCTTGCTTACTTCCATAAGGATGAAAAGACTGATGTCAGAAAATGAAGAGCTGAGCCCAAAGCATTGTGCTGAAAGCCTACAATCTCATCCCCAAAACAAGTATTGGTATTTCTAAATCTAAAATCTTACATATTTGTGGATAAGGGGACGCCATTAACACAAATTTCCCCACAGTGATATTTAAATTATCAACCTCTTCTAAAAGAATGAGATGTCAGGATTATTTCTTCTTGCTCAGCCACTAATCATCCAAGCACATCAATATAATGCCAGTGCCTCATTAACTTTTGCTGGAGAACTGTTCTTACTGTCCAAAACTGGTCTAAAAGGCAATAAATAAATAAATAAATAAATAAAATACAGCAGGCATGGATGACTCCCACAAGTTCCCACTCAGCTGAGAAATTACAGGTTTTTTTGCTCAGAGAAATCACATGCCAACTCTTGCTACAGCTTTTGTTCTTCAAAGCTACTGTTGGCTCTCCTTCCTCCCAAATTAGTGGAACCACTATGCCAGGCCATCTGGCACATCAAAATCCATCTTCACATATCCTTATCCAGCCCACTGACCCCAGTGTTTCCCCCCACTGACTAAAGAGATTAGCCCATCACCTCCTAATTGCAGCAGTTACACCTTGTCTGCTTTACAACGCCCAAGAAAACAAATCCCCAGGTTGTTTCAGAGTGAATGAATGTCATTCTGTTCTTTAAACAAGCACAGCATTTCTAAGAATAGGGGATGGCACATACATCAAAACAATGAGTAGAGTCCCTAGGATGGAAAGAGAAAAATAGAAAACCCAAATACACTCATCTCAAACCACTGAGGCTAGCGGGGCTCTCTTTGGGCTTGTTTAGCTCCATCAAAACAGTACAGGGAGTTTTACCTGGTGTTCCTCAGGGTAAGGGAGCAACTGCAAGGCTAGTGCAGCCCAGACATTCCTTGTAAGGACACTGACAGAGGCTGGTATTCCAGTTCAGACCTCACACCCCTAATAGGAAGTTTCCTGAAAAAAAATATCCTAAAAAGACAGTCAGAAGGAACCAGCAACCATGGATGGGATGCCAATAATCTCTGTAAGTAGCTGTAATAAAAGTCAGATGATGCATCCCCTAGAAGTCCAAAGCAACAACTTAGGTGATATGAAGGTCTCTGGAACAGCCAAGGAAAACAGAATTCCACTGCTGATGGTACAATCTGTGCTTCAGTTTCTTCAGCTAAAAAATAGTGCTATTGGTATTTATTCTTTACATTCATTCTTCATGAATGATCAATGATCTCTAACTGAGTTCCACTTCACAGATTTATTGAATGTGCTTGAACATGTTAGCTGGAGACCAGATGGAAATTCAGGACTAGAGGAAGAAGTGGGAAGGAAAATTAGAACTTTCAAGTAAAGCTAGAACATTTAGTAAAATCACAAACATAAAAGCACCTGGCCCGTCTTGCCTTGGAGGCACACCAAGCCCCTAAGGTGTTTAATTTGCAGCCTTGCCTTATATTATTGCAAGTTTTAAAGTTTCCAGAGCAATCCTAAAAGCCTCATTAACACAATAATTATTTATCAGTGAAGTACTAGTATGATCAGGCCATCAGATTGGTAAAAACACAGCCTTCCTCAGAGTGTTGAAAATACAGCAAGCTTTGCTTGTGCCTGGGCATTGGGAAGCCTGGGTCCTCCCCTCACATAGCCAGGCAAGATTAAGATGGAGAATACTCTGGGAGAGTAAATTTTCACCTCTGTCTGACAATTTTGTGCATCCTCACTCTCTGTTTAAACACACCATCAGACAGACATTTCCCACCACATTTCTGTGATAATTGTTCCTTCCCCATGCCTAACGTCCAAGAAAACTTCATGCCCTCATCTCACAGGGGATGGAGCACAGCTGAGTTTTCTTATCAAATGAGCCAGACACCTACATGTCAGCTTCTCCACAATTCAAAACAGACTCATCACCAGTAGGGAAAACCCTAAATGAAATGATTGCCCCTACTCCTTCAGAGCAGAAGAGGGCGTTGACCTCCCTCCTGCTCCACCACCACCAGCCCAGGTGTTGAGGAAAAGGCCTGCTCTCTCTCCCCATCCATCAGTGCTGCTGTAGTGCCAATGACACACAGCTGGGATGGAGGCAGCTCTGATGTTCTTCAGAAAACTATACCAGGAATTGGGCCAGAAAGGCCCTGAAACAAGGGACCAGGCATCTGCCCAGCCTCCCTCTCCATGCAGCATTCTCTGGCTTTGGCCAGCAGAGACAGAAATGCAGCTCTGCACTAATCCACCAATATTGACAAGGCTGAGGGGGGCTTTATAAGGCAATTCCACATCCAACAGGCATGGATACAAGGGTAATACCTTCTCACCCAGAGTACTAACAGCATCCTGCAGCCCTCTCTAACCCTACAGAAGAAAAGTGGTTATCAACCAACAGAAAAGTTTTGCAGAAAGGAACAAGTCTGAGTTTAAACAGAATTCTGAAATCTTAGAATCACAGAATGATTTGGGTTTGAAGGGATCTTCAAAGACCACCTAGTCAAACTCCCAACATTTTTCACCAGATCAGGTTGCCTAAAGCCCTCTCCATCACAATCTTGAACAGGAATGGGGGCACCCACAGCTTCTCTGGGCAGCCTGTTCCAATGTCTCACTACACTGATCATTAAAAATTTCAGTTTAAAGCCATTACCTATTGTCCTGTCACTGCAGGTCTTGGAAAAAAACTCTCTCTGTGTCTTTAAGTCCCCTTCAAGTACTGAAAGGCTGTGACAAGGTCTTCCCTGGGGATCAGGGTGGGTCAGGCTGATTTAGTCCTTAATAAGACAAAAATGAAGTTTGAACCAAGATAATTCTGATACAATACTGGAGAGCAGAAGAGGGTGGACACAGCTGCAGTAGTGAAAAAAAGTAGTAGAAGAGTTTAATTCTCTACCACCTCCACCAGAATTGCCTGGGGACAACAGAAAAGGTAGCACAGCCCATCATCAGGCCAAGCTGACAAAGGAAATGCTCCCGCCAGCCACATCTGCGTGGCATAGGCAGGCAGCCACCATCAGTCTGAGAGGTTTTCTCAGCCCCTAAACTATTTAGAAGTCACCACAATTCAGGTAACTGTAGAATATGGGCTCCAAGAAAACTAAAAAAGACTCAAGCTACAGTGAAAGACATATGGAGACAATTAGGAATCATGTAATGAAAAGGGACAGGCATGAAAACAGAGGCAGAGTCCCACAGATCTCAAGCTCTCACAGTGAGCTTCAGGGCTGTGTCTGCAGGGACAGGAGTTTTGTGACAGTCTCTTTAATCACAGGCTCCTCTCACACTTGAATCAGGCTTGGGGCTGCAGCCTCAGACTTCAGGACACCCAAGGACTGTGGCTCCAAGTGACTGGATGATATTTCATTTCACTGCATGTGATTTCTTTCCCACACGCCTCATTCCCCTTTGTGCACATCAAGGATGGAAACTTTGGCAAAAAGACTGGGAGAAATTCAGGGTGGGCATTAGTTACTATTTTTGACAGCACTAAAACAATATATGAAAAGGGAGTTTGGGGTTTTTTGTTTTATTTTTGGTGAGGTTTTTTTGCTGTGATTTGTTGTCCCTGACTTGCAGCTTAGAGGGGGAGAAACAGAAGACAATGTCTCATCTGATGCCTCCCTGATGGAGTGACAGAGGCTGGCTCTGCCAGAGCACTGCAGAAGTTGTGCTTTTGGGAGAGTATTGTTTTTATTTCAGGAGAAAAAAAAAAAAAAAGAGGAAATGAGCAATCCCAGAAGGAAAGGGTCTGAATGCTTCCTCAGGCTGCATCACGGAGAAAAGAGATTGCTATTGTCAAAGGGTGCTTCATTGTTCTGATCTTTCTGAGAAACCTCAAAATAGATCCAGAAATGTATCAAGAACAGAAAACAGATCTGTTTCTTTGGCTGCCCATTTGCAGTCTGGCTGGTGAGACACAGACTACAGGTTAGCAGTGCTAGTTACCCTGGTTAACCCTTGCTCTTGAAAATCACATTTAATAAGAATTAAAAAAAAAAAAAAAAAAATCCACTTTGTACCCATCAGGAGTGGGCATATAGAGAAGCCAACTTCTGCTCATGTTAATAACCCCACTGATTTTTAGTGAATTACTCACAAAGTCAGGACTCCCCTCCACTTCAGCTTCAGCCCCCTGGCTAATCAATAGCAACTAGTTACTACAATAACAGATCAGGCTCATTTTTCCATTGGTGCCACTTTCAAATATCACACCCACAGTCTACCCTCCCTGCCAGATTGCTTCAAGCACAAACTTCCATCCAGGAGTCAAGCTCCTGGCAATACCTCCAAGATCAGAAAAGTAGGATGTAAGAGAGATGCAAGGGCACAAGGATTTCCTTAAGGATCAGAAAATGGCTTTTAACCCAGGAAGCAGTGGGATTTACCCTCTTAGCATCCTTTGCAAGGCTCCATCTCATGGGAGCAGCTGGAATCAGCCAGGGCTGCACCTCTAATCTCCCAGAGCTAAGGACCCTCAGCAAGAGGAAAAATTGCTGATAAGATAGATAGAGAGATAGATAGATAGACAGACAGTCAATAGATAGAGTGGATCACAAGAGAGCACCCCCAGAGCTCAGCACTGCTCCTGAGCCACAACATCTGCCCAGGAGTTTGCTGTAGGCATAGACATGCTGCTCTCTTCCATGAGAGTCTTGGGACTCTCAGTCCCACCTGCTTGATAAAGCAGCTTGGACATGGCTGCAAACAGCCCCTCAGGAGCCAAAACTGGCATGAAGAAGGACAGACAGAACAAACACAGGTCAGAGGTGAAAAGGCTTGTCTTTCTTTGTCCCCAAAAAAGAGTTTCCTGAGTTCAGATGTTGGGGAGGCTGGTGTGAATAGATTCAGATTTTCTGATGGGTAGATGACAGCAGTGCTGAGAGGCAGAAAAGGATCATCTTCCTCACAGGTCAAAGCAGTAACAACTGGCCTTTAATCTTCAATATCCTGTAACAGGCAACTTAATCAGTCTTGTACTCCAATTACTTAAATCAAGATAAACATTTTTAAAACACCTTATCATTCCTATTCTGATACCATACTGACCAATCAGTTTGTTTTCCACCCTCAGCAGGTCTTGCTTGAGCAGAAATAATCACCCTCAGCTCCATCACACAGATGCAGGAGTGCTGGGAAAATACACAGGAGGCTGAGTGAACAAAAGGCACTTCAGGCCTGCTGGGGTCAGAATGTGTATCTGCATGGGAGGTTGGACTCATCACTAATCCAGCTCTGTTTCTAATGAGATTGGTTCCCATTACAGCAAAAGGAGATCCATGGCTTAATTTGCCAAGGGGTCCATTGTCACAGAGTTTAGGGAAGCAAAATAATCTTATCCGTTTGAACTTGAACCTTGCCCTCCAATTATATTGACAATGTTTATGAAAAGAGAGATAAAGAGATTTTCATTTATCCAGCAA
Source organism: Melozone crissalis (assembly GCF_028551555.1). Taxonomy (NCBI): domain Eukaryota; kingdom Metazoa; phylum Chordata; class Aves; order Passeriformes; family Passerellidae; genus Melozone; species Melozone crissalis. The sequence goes on from NW_026535805.1 coordinate 53,389,302, forward strand.
GAAAAATGGATTGGCTGACACCAAGCATTCAGTTTCCTGCAGCTGCTGATAGACCTTTACAGTCCAGCCCCTGGGCTGTACCATTGCCAAATGCACTAACTACTATCTGTGCACAGTAACTGCACCAAACCCAGGGCAAATGGCACCAAACACATTTATAGTCCAACTTATTGGTACAGCAGAGTCTCTGCTCCTGTAGTAAAGCCAAAGTGAAAGCCTGGGGCTGTCAGCTAAAGACAAGCAAATCCAAATCAGAAAAATGTTTCACCCACTCTTGCTGAACATCTCTCTGCATCCCTCTCCAACCCATCAGCTCCCCTTGGCTGCTGTACAGGCCATCCTCTTCTGTGAGTGCTGCATCCCCCACACCGCAGCTAAAACAAAGCACATTATGGCAAATAACAGCCAAGCTTCATCTATTCTTTTTCCCATACAACCCATTCCATCCAAGTTGTTTGGCTGAACAAAACCCCAGCTCCCTCCTTTATTGTGAGGCCAACAATGCAGGAGCATGTGAGCACAGCGTGGGTCACAGATGTGCGCGCTCCGGCACCACCGCAAGCCGCGGCCTCGCCGCACTCACTTTGACAAGGCTGGAACCTCTTTCAGCTGGAATTCAGATGAGCACATAAACCAGGAAGCAAAGGGTGTTAACACAACAGAAGTGTCCCCTGCACAAAGGATACATGAAGAGAGGGGCATGCTTTGGAAACAGTCAGATCAACAACCTCGGTTTCCAAGGGGTTACCCACACAATAAAAATCCAGAGGGAAATAAACTCAACAAATCCCAGAGGATCTATTTTTAGCAATATCACTTGCACTGCAGGATCTTTATTTGGGCCATTGAATAGACACACAAACTTTTTTTTTCTTCTTTTATGGAGGAACAGAAGCAAGCAAAAAAAAAAAAGAAAATTAGAGGGGGAAATGTCTTAAATGTCTTCAGAACTCATTTTAAAAGATCTTTTAGAATGTATTTCAAGGACTGACCCCAAATTTGTAACTCAATTTTAAGAGCTCTTATCTCATCCTAAAAGTACCCTGAAAGGATGACTGCCCTAGGAAAAAAAAAAAAAAAAAAAAAAAGGAGGAAAAGAAAAAAAGGAAACCACAACCAAAACTATGCAAAACAAAACCCTTCTCACAACTGCACTTTATGGCTCAGATCATATCTGCCAGCTGAAGGTTTCCTATAATATCAACCTCTAGCTCATATTACACATAAAATACAGGTGAAATGTTGCCCTTTCCTTAGTGTACTGTGTCTGGCTGTGATGGAGTTAATTTTTTTGTAGCAGTGCTGTGCTTTGAATCCACAGCCAAAACATTATTGATAATATATTAATGTTTTAGCTATTGCTGAAGAGCTTTTGCACTGCATCAGCACCTTGTCTGTCCCTCACTCTGCCTTCCCAGCAATTAGATTATAGGGTGCACGAGATTTTGGGAGGGATACAGCCAGGCAGGTGGCCCCAGCCAAGCAAAGAGATCTCCCATGCCATGTAGTGTCATGTTCAGCAATAAAACAGAGTGGAGTGGCATAAATCAGCTTAGGAACCGACTGAGCATCAGCCTGCCTGTGGGAAGTAGTGGTGATGCCTTTGCATCACTTGTTTTGCTTTTTTTTTATTTCATCCACTTCTCTTTCACTATTTTTATGTCATTCCATGAGTTTTCTTGCTTTTAGTCTTCCCTCCCTCTTCCCCTGTCCTACTTGGAGGTAGGAAGTGGAGGCAAGCAAGCAGCTGGGCAGTGCTTGGCTGCCTACAGGTGTTAACCCACAACACTCAGTTCTGTGCACTTGACTTTGCAACTGAAATGTCCATTTTAACCTGTGCAGTCCATTTGCACACAGATAATATAATACTGGAGAAGGAACTGTGTACTGAGTACATTTCTTCCTGCTTACCACAGCTAAAGAGAATAGATAAGGGCCTGCTCCTGGAGAAGAAGATGGATACTAAACAATCTCTGAAATATTGGGCAGTTTGAGCTCCTGATTCCAATCTCTCTGCCTTGGATCCTTATCTGTGCAATGCAGGTAACATTCCAGACTCCTTCCAGAAGGGTAAGTACATCCCTGTAAGTACATCCCTCACAACAAGCAGAATAAGGTTTAAATAACATAATAGGATTTAATACCATTAAACATACAGGAAATAAGGCCCCAGGGCTATAAAGAACAGAAGAATAAAGAAAGCAATTTTAAGGCCACTGTTCTGTGCCCTGGACAACATAGGAATCCCAAGGAATTAGAGAAAAAGAATGTTCTCCTTAAAGAGTAACATAAACACCCTAAGGGCTGGACTCAAGCAGTTAAGACTACCTTAATTTTAACATTTCTTAACTTCCAAATGTTTGATTGAATAATAATACTGTTATTCAAATGTTTCACACAAAAGTTAAACTTTTTCCAAACCAAACAGCAGAATTTTGTCCCATAGCATGCTGTGGGCACCCAGGGCCACAGCAGCACTGCATTACAGGCCCCACGCAGACCACACAGAGGAGATTTCCCAAACACTGAGGCCCAAAACAATAATCCATAACCCAGCCACAGGAGCTCAAATTACCACCTATCACTTTAATTGCACCAAGTCTCTGCACTCTTGGCCCAACACAACTTTTAGGAAGAGCGTGTGAGCCAAAAGCCTTTGCATAATACAGCAAACATGGGAAATTAATGTCAGGAATTGCACCTGCTGTAGAGCACCTTTAATTTCAACACCAGCCCACAGTATGATACAGAAATCACAGAGGAAACATTAGCAGAAAATCCCCACACTGCTGTGTTTGTTTCCATATTTACTAATGGGAGTAAAAGCCCACTTTAAACCCTTGAGGCTGATACAACACATGTTGATAATATCACAGCAGCAAAACCACAGGCATCTGATAGCAGATGAAAATAAAATAAAACAAGAACACTGGGGGTCTCAGAGTAGGTGGTCTGAATGGCCCCTTCTTGACAAGCAGCACCATCAGGTACCCAGTTTGTCAAGGATTTTGTCTATCTCACCCAAAGTCAGCTCCCTCTCACACCCTGAGGATTCTGATTCTTTTATGGGCTGCTGGGGGAGTGAAAAAATCCCTCTTCTGGCAAACAGTGTGTTGATATCAGGTCAAAAGTTGGTGCACAAAAGTACACAGTGAAGTTTTTTGATTGTAAATGGCTGAGGAATCTCCTCTAGGTCACTAGGCCTTCTTCTCTAAATACAACATTAAAAAAAGAAAATGTATTTTTAAATCTTTCTTCCTCTTTGTTAAGAATGTGAGATACTTTACCAACAGCTGGATGTGAGCTCCCCTGCCTGCCACAACTAAAGTGCTTGGGCAACATCTACTGCAAATTCCTCAGCAGCACCTACATGCATCTGTTCATTCAAACACACTTCTGACACCTGAGCTCTCAGAGGGTTTGGCCAAACTGCAGCTCACACACACACTGCTCTATCTTCATGCAAGGATCCAGATGGATCCAAGAGGGATTATTGAACAGCAAGCCTCAGCATCCAAAGGACCCCCATCAACACTGACATCACAATTCAAGAGCACAGAGCATATCTGAAAAGACTCAGCCAAGATTTATTTCCTGTGCAACCCAGAACTACCAACTCATCATTGTCTCTCTGATGTGAGAAGACACACACTGAGCTCCAGGCAGCCAGGCACTGCACACACTGAAAGAGGAGACATTCACAGCTTTAATTATTACAAATGAGTTCATACCCTGAGTTAGTGAGCTGAGCCAGGCACGTTTGGATTAGCCCAAACCCAGGCTGAAAGAGCCACAATTCATCATCCATCCTCGGGCAAAAGAAGCAGCAAAGTAAATAAATAATAATAACAGGTAACCCAAGCAGCTCTCTTAAGCATGTTCCTAATTATTACTCCTACACTAGTTTTAATCTGCAAGAAGATGAGTTGGGATTAATTTCTGTGGTTCTGTTCATTCTGTAGAGCTCTTGGCAAGCCAGCAAATCTGCCTCACAGCTGAGCAGATTTTGGCCTGTGGCTGCCTTTTTGAAAGAGCACAAAAATCCCAGACAGCAGCAATGCTGGATCAATGAGGCACAGCACTAGCAAGGACACAAGGAGCCTTGTAGTATTGTACCAAACCATCCTGACCAAAAATCCTCTCAACCACTTTGAGGGGCACATTGGCTCTCTTCCTGCAGGCAGTCACACACCTTTCAAGGGACACAATCTGTGAAACTCTTGGGTACCTGTATAAAGAAATTACAAGAGCACAAAAAACCAAAACAAAATGGGCAGTTGTTTTAAATGGTCCGTCCCCCCACCCCCAGGGATTGGGATTGCTATTTTGGAACAGAAAACAAAAAAGTTCAATCTATACCTGCACAAACATGCCAAGCACAAGCAGCCAGTCTCAAATAAGACATGTAAACAGACATGTTGGCCCTGGTGTTGGCCAATTACATCACTGCACACCCACCTAAACACAGCCCAGGCCAATCTTCAGCTCTGAACACTGAGCACTTTGGGAGATCAGGCTGTGTTTAAATTAGCATCAACAAAGGATCAGCACAGTGCCAAGTGTAAATACACAGTTTTTCTCCTCCTGCAGAGACTGAGCTTATTCTCCCCACCCCCAGATGAAATTGTGAATTTAGCTTCTAAGTATCTCAGCTGAAAAAAGAATAAGTCAAAATTCTCACTTTTTTATTTTTAGTTGACCAAACTAAAAATATAAAATTTGTGGCATATAAAATGTGCTTTCACAATGCCTTAAGTCAGGGAAAATTTTTACCTGAGGATATAAACAGTTGCTTTCTTTAATTCTGCAGCATTTGTATCCCTGATAACACAGAGACATAGGAAGAATGCTGCAAGGACCATTTCCTCAAATTGTCTGTGCATCTAGTGGGATACTGGGATACTCTGAAGTTATTAAAACTACCACAGCAGATTATTTTTTTTCCTTTTTTTGTTACTACTAATTAAATAAAGTCTTCCTGATACTAACAAAAGTCTTCCTCATTTTCTGGGCTCCTGCAATTAGTAGATACAATATAAATACTGCCAGTCATCACCCAGATGTTGGGATCCCTGAGGTCCCTTGGCTCCTGCTGGCAGCTGTGATGGCCAAACCAGAGGATTTCCACGTGACAGGAGCCAGATGCACACACATGGCTCTTGAGCTTGGAGTCACTGCCTACATGAGGTTTCACACAGACCCCTCATGAGACATCCTGGCACCCACAGCAGCCCCATCCATCCCTCCCAGACTGTGTCTCCTTTCCCTGGCTCCACAAACACCAGCCAGCAGCTGTGTTTTTGCAGCAGTAACAGCAGTGCCCCTGGTGACTGCCCAGGACCACAAACACAAGGAATTGGAAGCACGTGTTTGTCATCCTGCAGCTCAATTTGCTCCCCTCAGCTGTCAGTAAAAGTAAATGCTGAATATTTTTACAGTCAGCAGGCACAGAGTCTCCCCTCACAGCATTTTCATCACAACTGTTGGGAAACCCACAGTGTTTTCTGGAGCATGCCTCCATACAGAGGTGGACGGAAACCTGTATCTTTGCTTAAAATGGTATTTGGTGTGGGTAATATGGCTTTGTTGATACCATGAAGCTGCATCCCTGCTGATAAACCAGAACAGCTCTCTCAGGCACCAAAATAGCCCCAGCCTCTGTGATGATTCTTTTCCTGCTCTCCCAAGAGCAGCAGATCTGGCACTTGATACCCACCCAAACTCCTACTGATTTCCTCCTGCAACATCTCCCAGCTCTCTGAGGTCTTTAGACTCTTTTCCACAGTCAAACAGACACATGTGACACAAACCCGAGCTGCAGCTTCCCCCTGTGAGAACCCCTCAGCCATGGCTCCCAGACACAGCCACCCCCTTCAGCTCCCACCCCATGCAGCCACATCTCCAGAACATTATCAGAAGAGGCCAAGTGGTTTTAAAGCAGCTTTGATGAGGTTTTGGATTTTGTCAGCTCTGCAAAGGAGAATTTCTGTACCCCAGCATGGGCAGTTTGCCCTCAGTAAGCCAAACTGCAGCCCAGGCAGCTGGGATGGATGGAGTAGCACATTCAGCCTCCAGCTGAGGAGGAAAAGATCACCTGGGGCAGGGACCTCTCTAAACAGCAATCTGAGGTCCATCCTACCTCATCACTCAGAGCCCTTCCCCAAGACAAAGTATGGAGGTGGCCTGGACATGGGCCAGGCTTTAACCAAAGCCTAAAGCATGTCTGCTTGCCCCTAAGGTCAAAAATTCAACCCTCATTACTGAGTTACAATTTATTTTCCAGTGTGGTGGTATATCTACCTTTCTCTTGAAAATTCCCTCTTTTACAGCCTGAAACCTTCAACACATGGAAATCCTGGATCCCCCTTGACACCATGGACCCATTCAGGGCAATTAGGCATTCAGAAGCTGTTAGCATGTAGATTTGATGATAATTTCGTGAATGGAGTTGTCAAACAAATTGCCTTTATTATGGACTGATTAAATGCAATCAGGGAGAAGTGCCTTTCCCCTCCCCAACTCCAGCCCTCATCACTCAAACAAACACACTGAGCCAATTAGCAGGGAGGTGGCAAGAGCAGCTTTCACTTTAAACCTGATATTCTTGGGGAAAAGGGGGAAAAAAACCAAAAACAACCAATCACCACCACCAACAACAATAACAACAGCAACAAAAATCTTTATGCTTTCAAAACCAAAATGAGCCTCCAGGGAGAGGTTCCAAAAGCTACCCAGGGCTCACCTGCAGGGTGTGGATGGGAGTTACCTGTGTTCATCTGGCTCCATGCCACATCAGCTCCCTTAAGCAAAGCGCTGCTCACATCCAGCTTGTGCCAAAATCTAATGCAAAGAACATAAACATTAAAGCAGACCCAAGGGGAGCAGCACTACTGGGGCTGGTTTTTCTTTTAGCTGGGCTCTCCTGTATCAAAAAAGGCACTAGCTCCCAGCCAAGCTGCTTCCATGCCTAGAAAACTAAGTTTTTGGCTTAAGTGCTTGCAGTGGATTCTCTGATATCTGTAAATGCTTGAGTTCACAACCCTTTCTGCAGTATGGAGGGACCTGTCTCCATTAACATGAAACTTGTGGCAATCCCATAGATCTGATGCCACCATCCTGCTGCCCAACACGCCTGAAATCAGCTAATAAACAGGAAAATCCTTGAGGAGAATCAGAGCATGGCATGATAAAAACACAAGTTTAATTCCTTGCAGGTATGCAGCTGGAAGTTAAATGGTCACATTGGCAGCTGTGGGCAGAGCAAAATTCAACATGTGTTTGCATGACTTAGCTTCAGAGACAGGAACATCGTGGCTGAGCAGAGAGAGCACACAGGATATGAGCAATAGCTGTTGACTAAGCTTTCAATGCCTGCATTTAAAGTTAGCACCAAAGCCTACTTTTGGCCCCATTTTCATTAACCTTGTCCCTCTGAGGAGCAAGGCCTGAGCACTGCACATGGATCACTGCCTCCCAGAGCCCATGAAGAGGAGCTATGGCACAGCTTCCCCTGGCAGGGGCAAGGGCATTGCTCTGTCTTAGACTCTCACTAAAATTAGAAAGGGACTAAAATAAAGGTCAAGTTTTATCAAACAGCAAGGATTTTGGAGAATTCATTGCTGCTGCAGAGATTAGCACTAGAGGTTTATGGTTAACGCACTGAGATTGAAAAGATCAGATTCTTACCCCACACCTCATCACAGTCCTCAAGTATCACCTTTAACATTAGGGGAAAGTGACACATCAAGACAGCAGGTTCTAAGTCTTCAAACAGTCCTGAGCACAAGAACAGATCACAGAATGAGATTAAAGCAAGAGTTCATTCTACAAGCAGCCACAGAGAAAAAGTCCAGGTCTTCTTAAGAAGTGGCTGCAAAATGCCTGATAAGTCCACTTTCTCCCTCAGGATCTGCTTCCTACCCCCACATCCTGCTACAAACGTCAATGTTTAAAGAACTAATAAAGAAAACAACTTCAAAACTCTTCACATAGTTCAAATACTTCACTTAAAAGGAATTTGAATTCTTACATCTCAGATTGCACCAGTCCCCAGCAGGACACGCACTGCTCATGTTCACATTGTGGCATTTGAGCTGTTCAAGCAGGAGGGATGGAGTGTGCTGGGTGCTCAGGGGTTAGAATTCCCCACCAGCCCTACTTGTGCTCTCTTGTGAGAGCTGAGACTCAATTAGCCACATCTCTGGGCACCTTCTCAGGGTGTGCCTTGCCATGACCTACATGAAAATCCTCCTGCAGCTGAGAGACACATCCCTTGAAGACCCAGCCAGTGGAGAGTAATGGGAGCAGCGGGATGTGGTTGGGTTTGAAGTCCATGGTGAGTCTTTTATCCAGCCCTATTGCAGAGCTGCAGCATGAGAGTCAGGTCAGTGCTGCTGACTTATGATCTGATTAGAGCTCAAGACTTGTTGTCCCTGAGCTTCTCCCTCCAGGGCTGGACCCACAAACACTGGCCTCCACCACACAGCCATGGCCTATTACAAACAGCAGCACCTCCTTGGTAATGCTGGGTCAAACCAAGCCAAGAAGCCAGAGAGGTTTTGCTGCTATACAAGGTCTACAGGACTGAGTTTTAAACCCCCATTCTTCCCCAAAGAGCATCAGCTGCTGTCTCTGGACAGTAGTGCTATTCATTTGCAAGCTGGAAAAGCCTTTACATCCCAAAGATCTGTGTCATCTCCCTGCAGCACCAACTGCTGCAGAAACCTCTGTGGGATCACAGCAAGCCTTACATTCTTCTGCAGTAATACCCAATACAAATCCACTCATCTCCCTGGGGTGCAGACAATTTATGTTTTGGATGCACCACCTCTAGGTGGGATGGCATACAGTAAAGCTGTAAGTTGTCCCCAAAGATTTTCACCTGTTCAATTTCAGTCATGCCAGAGAAGAATTCAGAACATGCTGAAATACAGAAAAGGGTATAACAGGCCAGAAATAATTACAGTCAAATAATATTAGAAGGATGTCCTCCTTCCATTTCTTAAGCCAGCTGACAATTCACTTACAGGGATAACAGTGACAAACAAGATTCCCCATCAGGTAGGAAGAGTTCCCTGGGCTGCTGCTCCTTCAGAGAGGCACACAGTGCAAACCCTCATGCATTGCAGGGAGGTGGATGGGGTCAGTGAAAATGTGCTGGGAAAGCATAAGGTGTGATTTGGGAAATGCTGTACCTTTCCCTACCCCCTATCATCTTGTGGGTACTCAGCTCCTGAGCTTATAAAACTACATTTGAGCTGCTACACACTGGGTACAGCCCTTTCCTGCAGCAAATCATGTTTCCTGTCCTGCAAGGTACAGTCAGTCCAACAAGACTGAGGACATTTGCCAAGCCTGCTATCAGGAAACATAGGTTGGACCTGGCAGAAGGTTTCAACAGTTATGGAAATTCACGGGAGGTTGTGCTGTGGGGATTACAGACCCTGCTTCAGAGTACAGTCTTGCCACACACATATGCAGGGAAACAAGCCACCCCTCTTCTCTCAAAGCATGATAGTTCAGTTAGATGCTACAGAAAACATTATTTTGTTTTCAGCAACTTTCTTATCCATTTTTTAAAAGAACAGCATCTGGTCCCCCTGCCAGCACCACTGAAGCCTATCTCATTTCCTTCCACTGTTGCAGCTATGTTGTACAAACACGATGTAAAGCACCCTTGCCCTGGGACACCTGGACACATTTGGCTGGCTGGGAAAACTTTATCTACATTTCAGAAAGACAGCTCCTTTCCCCGCTGCAGCTTTTGCTCCCATCATGCCTAGTCCATGCACCCCTTCTGAATCAACTTGCTTGCAAGCAGGAGCACAGAGAAAGCTCAGTGCCAAGAAAAGGATAAAAGCACACCAGAAACAGGGAAATGCCTCAGTCCTTTCTATTCAGAGGCAGATCTGCCTTGAATGGGAGACCCCAGGACTGATGTGCCCCCAAAGGAGACTGAATCACAGGCAAGCCAGCCCCCTTCAATTCACATTAAGACTTCCAGCACCGTACGTATTCTTTCCTCCACCCTCCACCACAAGCTCCTCCTTTCTAACACAAATTTCCCACAGCATACAGACACATGCACTCCCAGGCAGTGAGCAGCAGTGCTGGGATGTGTTGAAACCCAAGTCCAGTGAGGTTCAACCCTTGCAAATGACTCTTTTTCATCAGCAAACTATAATTGGCAGCTCTTATCCACTACAAGAGTTTTGTGAAACACCCCTAAAGAGTATGCCAGGCTAGTTATTCACACTAAGACCCAAAATTAGAACCAATATCCTAAAAGAAAAGTGGCCCTCACTGGGCACTCCCAAGCAAAATGATCAGCCCTGCTGAAGCTGCAAAACGAATTCTGTTGTTTTCTCAGATCCACATGCACATCCAGAAAGAACAGAAGCAGAAACATAATTTTAAATCAACTAGTGCAGCTATAAAGTTATAAAACTTACATGGGACTCCAGACTTTGAAAGTGCTGGGTATTTACCTGCTGTGTACAATCCAAACAAGTGCTATCAACATTTTTAGATTCAAAAGATATTATTAAATTAGACTTTTTCTTGCACTTTAAGAGAGCACAGGCTCAGAATATAATTTGTTCTGTGCATGCACCTCCTTTATCTCAGCTCAGGGGGCTTTTGCAACAACCAGGAGCTATATGTTAAGAGGAGGGAATCTGGCCCACTACAAAATAATTCAGACTTGCTATGTTAGCTTTGATTTACACCCTAAACCATCCCAGTCTCCCAATCCGCCTCTTTTCACTCCTGTGAGAAACACAGCACAAAACGTGCTAAAAACTTACACAGGTTAATACCATTCCTGCTACAAACTTACACAAGTTAACACTATTGTTTCTCTTGCTCCCAAAGTTCGTCAGACGAACTCTTTTGAAATAGGTTCGCTAATTATTGAGAAAGGCTTTTAAGAAACTCAAAATCCTCTCACGGAAGACACTTTTCATCTTTGGCTTATTTTTAAAAGATTAAAATTACTTCCCACATAACTATCCCAGATCTGCTCACATCCCCTTTCCCCGAGCTGCTCCTGAGCACTGGGATAAGAGCCCCCACGCACGAGCAGCACACGGAGGGATCGGCGCTTCTCCCTACCTGAGAAGTCTGCAGAAGTCTTGGCAAAGTTGCTGAAAGCTGTCAAGCACATGAGTCCTAGGAGGAAGGTGGGGGTGGGCAGCACATCTGGGCAGCACATCCTTAGGTGTCCTCACGGCTCGTTTTCTTCCCGAGGAAAGGAAAGCGGTTCCTGTCCCTGCCCAGCACTCCTCATTGCCCGGAGAGCAGCGTTAGTCCCATTGCTGGGAAGGCTCGCAGCCAGCGGCGGGGAAGGAAAAGCACTCGGCACACACGCACACACACACACATCCCTGGGAGTGAATGAATCCCGGCTGACGAATGAGACAGACCTACCTGAGCCTTGGCGGAGTTCCCAGGGTCCTAAAAGGCACCTCTTCACCTCTTTGCCCAAATTTGCTGCAGACTGTTGTGCAGCTGCCCAGCTGTGACACTGCGAGCTGCTGGGGGGCAGCTGGGGAAAGGGGTGCCCGAGGGGCTGGGTTGGAGGAGCCCAGCTATTGTTGGATTAGATATGCAGGGCTCTTGTCTCTCTGGCACAGACAGACAGGAGGATGAGCAGAGTTTTCAAAGCAGGGAGCCCAAAGCAAAGCACCTGGGTTCACATGGATTTCTGCTCTGACGGGTATTTGTAGATGCTGCTGAAATCAGTGTGAGCAGCAGTGTCCTGCCAGACTGGTGACAGGAAAATTCTGTGTCCCCTCTTGAGAGTGATCCTACAGTGAAGGAGACTTTGCACAGGCCCAGGGATCAAACCCTCCTGGATCTCATTGCAGGACTGGGACTGGTGTCAGCCACATATCCAAAACTCTCCTTTCTTTTGACAGCAGAAAGCCATGCCAGGCTCCCCTAACCCACTGGACTCCTTTATCCTCCATCAAACTCAATAGAGGGTTTTTCAGCAGACCCAGACCTGTGGTTTTCATAGAATTGTTTTCATAGAATGGTTTGGATTGGAAGGGAGTTTATAGATCATCTAACTCCAGCCTCCCCACCACAGGCAGGGACACCTTCCACTAGACCAGGTTGCTCCAAGCCCCATCCAACCTGGTCTGGAGACCCAGGAGTCCTGGCTCCTTCCTTAGCAATTACTTTAACTTCCTAGCATGGCTCTAGATGCTCATTGAGCACTGCTCCCCCTGCAGAGTTAAAGGAAGGCTCCAGCTCATCTGGAAGCACATCCAGTATTTGATCCTGCCTGATTTTTATCCAAATCCAGGCAGCATCAAGCCAGTCATGTTAATTTGAAAGAGCTGAGAACTGGGGACACAGATAGATGGGTACAGGAAGGAGGTCCTGGGCTTTGGTCAACAGCCTTAGCTGCAGCTCAGCCCTATGTTTGCATGTAAATAATGGCCATATCCCACATATCCAGGCTAGGGCAGGAGCTGAGTGTTGGTGTAGAGAGAGGAGAATGTATTTCACAGGCAAAGCCAGCACCAGCCATTTAGCAGCCTGTGTATCCATACATTCAAACTAAGGAGCTGCACTGTGTGGGGCTGCCAAGCGTGGCAGCCATGGGGGCAGACTCACACACAGCTGCTGAACAAAGCTGCAGCACCTATCCAGCAAAAATAACCTCAGTGGAAACACCCAAGGAAAAACACAAATGGTTTTGACTCCTCTGTCCTGTTCATCCACAAGAAGTTAAGTGGAGCTCTCCAAAAACATTGATTTTAGAGCTAAAAACAAGTGTAAGAAATTTCAGCACAAAGGGCTCCGGGGTTTTTTCAGAGTTGACTGAACTTGTAAAGTGTTTCTTATTCTGAAATTTCTAACAATGTTTCAGCTGTTGTCAGATGAATATCAGACTGGCTGCCTGATTACATGTGAAAGACATTTTCAAGAGTGCTGCCATGAATACCAGAGTAATTTTTTTCCACCAGAAGTCTGTCCTAGGATGGTCTGTGGTCTGTGTACTAGAAGCAGACCCCAAGGGGAGCTGTAAGTCCCGTGGCCCTGGTTGCCTTCTGCCCATACAGCCACTTGCTCAAGTTCCAAGCAGCCACACAGAGGATGAGAGCAGAGTGGTAAATCTGGAGTTCGAGCTCAAATCCTGTCCATGACCACAGGAGCAAGAGGCTATTCTGGTCTGATCTGCACCTAAGCACAGACCACAACACCTTCCCACAACACCTTTTCACACCCTGAGGGTCTCCCGTGAAGCTGCAGATGAGTCTCCCCAAGGACAGAGGTGGCTGTGGGCTGCCCTAACAGCACAGACACAGTCTGAGATCCAACGGGCTCTGTAAAATCCAGCCCCAAGTCCCTTCTCTCTGCAGACAATTCTGCCCCCTTACTTTAAGCAGAAGACTGCTTAAGCAAGATAAAAAACCAGGAGCTTCTACAGGCTGCCTTGCTCTTTATTTCACCTGGTACTTTAATCCCACCTGCCAAACCCCTCTGATGCATGCTTTTCCAGGGTTGACCTAAGTTTTAAAGAGAAAATACCAGGAGATTTGACTCCTGGCATCTATGTATAATTCTTGTCTCACCTAGTTCTGCTACCCTTGCCAAGAGGAAGATTCACCACTGCTGTTTTACAGGCATGAGATAACCATACCCATTACCAGATTATCAGTCCAAGCTCCTTATGAGCAAGACAAAGAAACAATAGGACCCCTGGAAATTTAGCAGCCTCTGGAAAAGGGAAGCACTATTTGCTGAAAAGAGCCCACCCTGTTAGCAGGTGTTGATTTTACTGATTAAAGGGTAATTAGGTTTGGCTGACTCAGTATATGGGGGAAGAAAAAAAAACTTCTGGTGACAAAGGGCTTAAGGCTAAACACGGGCAGTGTGCTTGAGCAGCCCTTAAGGTTAATGTGAATAAAGCCAAACCAAAGGAGAAGGTGTTGTCCTCTGAGGGCTTTTTTTTAAAGTAAGTCTGTGCAGATGCCTTCCAAAAGGAAAGAAGAAAGCAACTCTTGCCAAAAAGAACAAGAAAAAAAAAGAAAAGAAACATTGGCCTTTGAGAAACAGCCAATTCAGTTAAAGTCCATCTCCATAATGCCCTTATTCCCTGGGGCATGTGGGAACATCAGCTGTGTTTGCAAGGCAAAGAGGCCACCTGTCCCAGCACAGCACAGATAAAGGACGTCTGTCATGGGCAGTCTCATGGGGTAAACATGAATCAAGGCAACACCAAAATGGAACTTTACTTTTAGGAGTAACAGCCCTTGAAATCCATCCATGCCTTCAAATAGGTCTCTGGGGATAGGTAATAACGCATATAATGATAAACATTCTCTTGCATCCCTTGCTCCCAAAGTCACCCAGAAGTGGGAATAGGCCAGTACTGATGCAGTCCAGCATTACATCTTAGCTTGGAGGAATGATATTTGCTCTCCCTCCCTCCACAGATTAACTGTGGAGAAGTCTCACTAAGATGCTTAACAACTGTACCCCAGTCCTCCTTTTAGACTATGTTACTTAAGTGCATTTTTCTCTCCTCCCATGCTCCTCTCTTGTAGATCCTCTCCTTCTCCTGCTGCACATAAAACTGTAATATCTGAAACATGCATGTAAATTCCCAAAGTACAGTTAAGTACAGCTGCAACTGGGCAAACTGAGGCAGGGAGAAAGCAAGTAATTTGTCATTCAGTTTTGTGACCCCAACATTATCCAGTTCATAAATAGTAATCAGGAATGCACCCAATAAGGATGATTCCCAGTTTAATGCTGTTTGTGCTGATCTTGCTTCCTTTCAGGGCTGATTTTTGGTAATGCTTTCTCATTTTTTACTGATCTGGCACCATTAACCTCTTCCTTGGTGATTAAACCATCAACAGCTAAAGGCTGGTCAGTAGAAGGGCTGGACCAGGAATAGATCTTAGCTAGAGAACCAGTTGTAGGATTGAAGTCCTGTTTGTTTACACAGTCACATGCAGATTTATTAGCACAAATTTTCTAAAACTACTCTTTCTTTCTAACCCTAGTAACATTACTCACTTCTTACTGGTTTTTTCCATAAAGCCTCAAAGCACTCTCCAAAAGGCCTTGTTGCATTCTGCCATTTCACACATGGACAAAGAACAGTCATATGTTTAAGGTCAATACTTTTTCAATGTCAGCCAGGGGAAATTGACAGAGATAAGAAAATATTAAATACTTTTTAAGTCCAGCCAGAGCTCTTTCTACTGGGCCACATTCCTTCTAAATGAATGTAAATTAATAACAAAATATATGTGCATTTATATCTACAGAAACAAATGTAAACTGGGTGGTCAGAGCTTCAATATAAAATAGCAAAGTTTCCCAGCAGAGTACAGCTCTTTGTTTCCTTTTTTCCTTAATCTTTCCCCTAAGAGTGTACTATGGAAACAGATGGGGTTACTCATGGAAGTAAGCACTGTTTGCTTTCATCAATTTGAAGGCAGAGAACTTCACATAACACAGTTTTGCAATACAACACCAAGTATCTCACAAGTAAAATCCATATTCAATGCTAAACAACAGCTGTGCAGAATATTCAAACTCAAAAGCCTTTGAAGTTTTCACATTTTGTGTCACTCAATCACTTCAGTTTACAAAACGAACATAAAACCTGGAGGACTTTGCTCCATACTGGGAAAGGTTTCAAGTGGGGGTAGTGCTTCAACCAAATTCTGTGTAGTGTAAAAGCCTCAAGTGATGCACTTATCCCACTGAAACATTGGGAAACTGAACAAAGTGGTGCAAAATCCTCCAATGCATGAAAATGTCAAAAGTAAAATATTTGACTACAAAGTGATCCACAACAAAGCTAAAAATTTTCTCTTCATGCCTCACCAAGTAACTGGTGTTGAAACCTCTCTCAGTTGGCATTCTCTTCATTCTAATGATTCCATGTCCTGTGTCAGAGGGTACTGTGTAATCTGGTGATTTTTCTGGGATTGGAGTATCCATTTGGGTTTAGCTGGTACCTTCCCTGTATTAGAACTACAGGAATTTGGAGTCACCTTGATCTTTGTACTACACTGCAAGTCACATAAAGGTTTAAAGAGACAGGTTTCACTGAGACCTTCAGGACCTTCACTGTCTTCTGATACCTGTAGAGTGAAACTGTTCTCCACTTGACCTGACTCATAAGTCCTCTTCTAACAGGTTTTCTGGGCAGATTTCTCCATTAATTGGATGATGGTGGGTACTGGCTTTACTGTTTTCTACCCCTATCTTTCCATTAGTATATTCAATAGCTCTTTGGGAGTGCTTCTTAGATGAGAGGCTGAATTTGACACCTGAGGATACCTATCTCTGACCTCCTTGGTCTTGGCCTTGAAGAGCAGAGACATCCCATCTGGTTCAATGTGAGCAGCATATGTTTTTCCTATTATCTCACCTATGGTAATCAAGGGAGAATTGTCTCAATCCTACTGCTATGTAGGCATGAGTCACTTCAGGTTACAGATCCCTTTTAATCTGGATCTCCACTATGTTCTTCATTTGTGTTTTTCCTGTTTTACTACCAACCTTCACAAATAATTTACATTGTCCTTAATTTCCACAGGAACCAGAATTGTTTCTCAGATTAACTAGTCTAGAAGTTCTCTCTCTGTCCAATGGGAGTAACATGCTCTAGTGTTATCTGATTTTAAAAAAAGGAATAATCTCAACATTCATCCTTAAAATGATGCCATGAGCATTTATGACAAACCTCTGTACTACACTCTGAGGACAAAGACAGTAGATTATAGGACAACTAAATCCTTCAGCATTCCCCAGGTTCTTCTCTCCCTCGTGGGCACACTTCCTCTCCACACAGCCCATCCTTATGGAAACTACTGTTATAACTTACACTGAAAAAGCCATTTTTGTTGCCAGAGACCTTTCCCACAAAAAAGACTTTCCAAACATTGTCATGAAGTCTTTTCATAAAGTCCACCTCTATATTAATAGTCTGAACCACATAAGGGTCTGAACACAGGCACTGCCACTCACATTTTGGACTAGTCCTTGGTTCACTTTTGATCCAGGCCACCTGGATCAAACAATCCAGAACATTTCTGAGCATGGCTTGGAAGTTGGCAAGAGCTTTGGCCATTCCCAATAGGCAGGAAGGAATCATGGCTTGGAGTTTAATAGTGTAACCTCAAACAGATTATTTGCTCTAAGAGACCCAAGAGTGTTTCAGGAATTTGTAATATCCTTGATAAAGACACAGTGGCATGGGCTGAGAAATGAAAAAATAACTCCAGAGCAGACTGTCTGCCAATGCTCAGCATCTTCTCCATCTGCTACTCTGGAAGCCTGATCACAGCTGCCCAGGGATGACAGGGCATCCTGCAGTCTCCTGACTCCAGCACAGCTACAGCCCAGGTTGCCATGAGTTTGTGCTCCCACCTATGTACAGTGATCAGCAGGACAGACCATTCCTTCAGGAGCATCCAGCATAGACTGTGCTTAGGCTGGATTTGGAGAAGTCAATGAAAAATCTTGTTGGGTGCCCTGGTTCCAACATAACTCAGACAGATCAGCTTTCACCTCAGATTTATCATTGCTTTAGAGGAGAGGGTACTTCCCTTGGTTTTGGACAGACAGCAAATTACACAAAAAACCTCTGGCTCACAGATCACAAACTGGTAAAAAATCAAAGGGAATCAGAGGAAATGCTTTTCTGCTGAATGGGGATAATTAATCCCAAGTGTAATTTCACTGGCATCAGTGCAAATTCAACAATGGACTACATCTACCACTTGCAAGAAGAACAGGTTTGTGTTCTCCTTTCACATGTACTTAAATATACATTTTCCTTTCCTCTTTTAAATCTTTTGCATTTGAGAGGGCTGTTTCAAGAGTAACCATATGCTTTCACATGCATTTTAGTACTCAGGCCAAGAATATCACCAGGTATTTTCTTTCACAGTGGTCCCAAGAGACTATCCAGTGACAAAGTCCAGGTGTGCTGGGCAGTGCAGACAGCACTGGACTATGTCATATAAAACAACCCTAGGAATTTACAAGGGCATTGGAGTCCAAGACAGTAAAATCTCCACACTCTGTAGCCACAACACTATCATTAGTTAACTTGGTTCTAGGGCAAGAGATGCTTCTCATTGCAGAAAGCTCATACTGAAATTTGGCTGCAGTCACTGTCTCTGGGCACCTGGCTCACACATCCCTGATACCTAATGTGGTAACACTACTCACCAGACCAGCTAGAAAGGATGCAGAGGAAGGAAGGAAACTTTACAGGTATTTACAGCTATTTTACATGAGATTTGAAGATGTCAGAGTTCACTAGGCTGGGCATTGCCTGGACTGACAGCAGTGTTACGTGCAGAGCTCTGTGTGTGTGGGCACAGCTTAGTGGGTGCGTGCATCCAGAGACTACATCAAATAAGTATAAGAAATGGCTTTTCTAACACAAGTACCTTGCCTCAGAAACACCTCAGCAGAGGCAAAAAGAGACTAGAGCCCACTTAGATTCCAAAATATTTTCAGTTTTTGCTGGGCTATCCCCTTGTGAAGACCGACATGCCAGCATCACCCTGCCAGCCTTACCCTGCCCAACACTGGTGCTGTGCCCTGCCCTGTCCTGCACTAATCCCCTGGGTGCTGTTTCATGCACAGCCCTTCCCTGGTCATTCTCAATCTCAGGTATTGTTGTCCATGGAGAATGTCTTACATTTATTATTACACTGCAGGTAATTTCTTGCTTCACTTGCTACCCCTATCTTGGACATGCATAACTAATCAAATTCCCTTTTCCTTTCCCACAGTGAAAGGTAAAACAATTTTTTTTCAGTTCACTGAATCTATCCCAACACAGCTCATCTCCACCTAATGCTCCTTCTGTAAAATGAACCTTCTGATAGAGGAAGAGCAGCTTTGTCCATTAAAAGGAGTCTGATTTGAGACAGTTTGGTTTTCACCCAAAGAAGATTGCCACAAATGGTGCTGTGAACAACTAGGAGAGCTGAGAGTTTCTTCAGCTGGTTTCAGTTCAGTCAGTGTCCAGAGCTGCTGCTTCTGTGGTGGAAGAGGCAGAGACTCAAAGCTTGTAAAGCCCAGTTCTCAGGTGAAAGCCCTGCTGTGAGTCCAGAGGGAAGCAAAGTGAGACATAAGGCAAGGCAGCAGTTTCTCTCTCCCACCTATTTTCACACAATAGTACTGCACGCAGCTGAGCCATTATGATTTCTAAAGGGCTTTTGCTAAACAAAAGATATAAAAGACATTTTCTCTTCAGGTTAGTCACTAGTCATTCAAAAACGAAGAGCAGTTGATTTGCTTTATTAAAAATAATGAGAAGCCACGACTTTGAGCAATTTGATCATAAATTTTTGACTTGCTTTTCCTTCTGCATACAGAGGTTGAGATAATAGATATAATTTACTATGACAAACCACCAGCAATAATGCATTAATCAAGAAAAAAAAATGGTTCCCCCTGAAATCTCCTGCCCACCTAGAGAGAGTAATGGGGTTATAAATAGAGAAAGAACAAATATTGACTCTATGAAATGTAAAGGTACCTGGGAGTTCACCCATCAGTCTTTCGATTACACTTGCCTTTCAAGATAAATGGGATTTCTTTTATAATTCATTTCAATTGGGTTTTTAAGCATCTCAGGAAACAGGAGGTCTTTTTAGGTTCCCAACTGTAGTCCCAACAGGACTTCCAATTTCTGGAATGAGATAGATGCTCCCAACCCAAGACCTGTCTTCCAGTTTGAGATAAGTACTGAAGGAGCTGCCTGGACTCATCAATGAGTTATTTATTTAATGGTGTTCCTGGGGCAGCTTTCTGTGAAAATGGCTCTGGAACTCAGCCTCCATCACTCAGACTATAGAAGCTTGGAGGCAAGGGCACCTCTTGGCATCTGGACCCATACAGGACTCAAGGAGACCCAAGAATTTACCGCCTAAGGGAAAGACCTCTGGCATCATTTACTGAACTTAACCTTGCTTTGTCACACACTCTTCATAACTCTCCAAACTCATAACACCGCACTCTTTTAACCTCTAAGCAATTATATAGCTTCTACACAGTTCATTGGATTGTTGGAGTAATTTCAACGTTGTCTTCCATATTAGACACAATTCCTCTTTAAAATTTCTTACTAAATCAGAAATTTAGTAGAATCAAATGTTTTATAAATGCTGAAGTCAGCCAGTTCCCTTCCGTAACCTGTAAGGGTGCCATGCACCCCAGAGGAAACAGAATTCTGAGTGGGGGCGTAATCAAGAGGAGTGGGGACATAATCAAAAGCATAAGACAAGAAAAACAACAAAGCCACACAGCTCAAATTCTCAATGATCTTAAAACATCACAGATTCCAAGAGGAATTTAAAGACATTTCTGACTCTGAACACAGAGTCAGCATCTACTGAGGCACTTGCAAAGCTACCAACAAACCAGATCACATTTCATACATCCCCTGCACCCTGACAGAAATCTCTGGCACACATTTTTTTTATAACCCATACAGGTTATACAATAACAATTTACCCTCCAGGGCTGGAATGCAACAAAGGGAAAAGGAAATGGAAGAGCATGGGTGTGCATGAACACGGCAGTGATGTGCCTCAGAAGCCATGGCTGCTGCCAGAGGCCCTCTGGAAGCCTCAGGCTCAGAGGAGCAGATGTGAGCCCTTTCCCAGCACTGCACAGAGGGCAGAGCAGGCACTGGCCTGGCAGGGTTAACTGTGTGTGGCTCCTGCAGGATGCATGCTGCAAAACAACCCAGGCTCCAAAACAACCCAGGCTCCAAAACAACCCAGGCCCGCGGCTATTTTGACAGAAGGAGCGGAAGATTTTCCAGTCCATCGCTTTCCTGAGCTCAGTGCTGGGATGCTGTGTCTGAAGAACAGCTCTCCCTCTCCTCTTTGCTTGCTCTACAGTAAGGAAAAAAATGTAATTGTGGATGCTTGATGGCCACCTTAATGAGCAGCTGCTCTTTCCAGAAGGGTCTGGCACCTGAGGTCATTTTAAGTGACATTTTGGGATTTCTTTGATTATTTTCAGCTAGGTCAAATCACCTTAAGTTAACCAATAACTCATGTCTCATTAAAGGGAAGTTTCCAGAAAGACTAGAACTTACATCAGATTGTTTCAAGGTTCTAATAAAATCCACTGTACTCAAACCTTTCCAGAGTAGTTTACAGGGCTGCTTTGGTACCTGGGATAAACAGGACACAGAGGAATCCAGGCATGGCCTTGTGTCTCTGCTGACACAAGTTTGCAAGAGAGCCTGAAGGATTCAGGTACCTCTGGACAGTCTGAGAGGAGATATATCCAGGTACCTCTGGACAGTCTGAGAGGAGATATGTCTGCTCCACCAGCCACTGCTGGGGCTACAGCAGCTATGAATGGCTTGACAGGTTGAAATGGGTGTAATTTAGCTAGAAGATGAGGTGGAGAGGCCCTCCATGAGCCAGTACCATTTCTTTTGTAATCTGGGAACATCCAGCTGCCTCTTCTCAACTCCTAAGGGACAACAGACCAGATCTCCAGAGCAGCTTAGCCCCTCACAGATATCTCTTTTTCTTTAGAGACACAGTAATAATAACAGCAGGTGTCACCACTTTTGGCTGTGTTTCCTACAAAAATACATCCATGTTCCCTTGGGCAACATGAAAACTCACTCCCTTCTTCACACCCTCTGACAGGCCACAGACAGCTGTGCTGGGGCTGCTGCAACATGGCTTCAGGTGTTCAGAGGAAATCTCTGGGATCTCAGCCTGCAATGCAGACTGTTTTGGAAGGTGATACTGACAGCCCTGATCCTGGCGGTGCTGGGGCTGAAGCACTGCATTCCTGGGGACACGAGCAGGTTAAATCCAGGTCAGCAGGTCAGCTCAGGCCAGTACAATCTGTTGGGCACCCCCACACCAGAAATGTGCACTCCTCCTTTACCTTGCAAAGGCAACATATGGTCTGAGAAGGTCTGTTCGTCAGCCTTTGTTACAACAAAGCTGAGTTAAAGCACGGAAATCAAAAAGGGATGGCTCAGAGTGACAAAGAATGTGGAGAGCAAAACACAAGGTCTCCTTCCTCCTTAAACATTGGCCTTTCTTCCTCTAATGAGCAGGACCATTGTTTAGTGAAATCTTTAGCAAGGCAGTGCAAAGAGGGATCAGTTGTACTGCTGACCTGGGAGAGAATCTCTTGACTTTATTGATACATCAAGGGAGGGAGACACTGAAATGCTGAAGTCAAAAGAGATTTGGGTTTGAAATAGGCTGGAGGTGGCAGTTTGTCCAGCTGGATAACTGAGGGTGTTTGGGGTGACTGCGAGCACTGCTGAACTGCCATGTTGTTTTGAAACAAATACTTCAAGAAGGGTGTTGAAATAAGGGAGGAGACTTCAAAGACACTAACGTGAAAGATGGCATTCAATGGAAGATCTCGGTCACTTTCTACTTCCACAGATGAGAGAGGGTCAGGCTAAGCACTATTTACTACCTGTCCTGCTTTCCTTCCCAAAGAAACTCAGATTTGAGTAGTAAGGAACCATAAGTGAGCATCCCCAGGATTGGACAGGAGGGACTAGAAATAAGTTTAAGTCAGAATTAATTCAGAGAAGTACAAAAGTCTGTTTAATCACAGAATAAGCTGAGTTGGAAGGGAGCCTCAAGGATCATCAAGTCTACCCTGTGCCAGAGAGCATCATCCAAACACTTCTTGAGCTCTGTCAGGCTGGTGCTGTGACCACTTCCCTGGGGAAGATCCTGTTCCAGTGCCCAGCCACCCTCTGGGTGAAAAACCTTTTTCTAACATCCAACCTAAACCTTCCTTGACACAGTTTCAGGCCATTCCTTCAGGGCTTGTCACTGGTCACCACAGAGAAGAGATCATCCTCTGCCTCTCCTCTCTCCTCACCAGAAGCTGTAACTGCAGTGAGGTCTCCCCTCAGTCTCTTCTCCAGGCTGCAAAAGCCAAGTGTCCTCAGCCACTCCTCATGGGGCTCCCCCCAAGGCCCTTCACCATCTTCCTTTGTTGTATCACCTGAGAACAGTGATGCCTTTCATTTATGAGCCTCACCCTATCCCAGTGACAGTAAAGTGATCCATATTCTCATAGATTTTGTTATAAGGCAAGAAGAGTAGGGAGGCAGCCCTTCTCCTACTCTGTCTGATGTGACAGAATGAAGAAACTCAAGGGGGGTGTCTTGCCCCTCTATTTCAAACTCAAGAAAGCCGTTCCTGAAACAAAGAGACCCAACAACACATGTTTCAGTGTCTTGATGCCAGGGTGCCTCAACAACCCACACAGGAATTGGGAAATACACAGGGCCAAGTTTCTGGGCCCCGTAGGGCACCTCAAGGGAAGTTCCCTGAGCTCAGGGCAGTTCCAGCCCATCAGAGTGGTTTTGTTAGCCTGCAATCCACAGTGGTCAGTCAGGGAGTTAAAAGTGGCTCCCTGACACTGAAACATCCAATTCTCTTCCATAAAGACAGTTGTGAGCTACAAATCTGTAATTTCCCAAGTCATAGCCCACACATCTCCTTACAGCTATTTTGTTATCTCCTCAATCACCATTAAGGCATTGGAATTACCCCTACATGATGATTCCTCACCCCCTGAAAAATATTATGCTACCTTTTTAATAGTGCTCACATAACGGATAAGAACATTAAAAAAAAAAAAAAAAAAAAAAAAAGAAAATATTAAACTTCAGGAGTGTGTGCTTAGTACTGGAGATTTTTTTGTATTTTAAGAGTTAGAGTGCCCTCTTCTGTCCCATCCATGTCCTGCTGATTAACTAGCTGTTAACCAGATTACAGAAACCTGTGACTTGTTTTCTGCTCACCTTATCGTCTGCTGAAACACAGTTGAGAAGCCAAGCACCAGATCACAAAGTAGGAAATTGTTCGTGTTAATGAGGGGGCTTGGGCAGTCATCTGCAAACAATAAAAGGGTTGGGGGAACATCACAGGCAGCGTGATGGATCTAATTAGTTCATGGGGTCAGGGATATTTTGAAGTGAATCTCTGCAAAGTTTAAACTGTGGGGTGTTATTTATAGACCTGCATTTACAATTCACCTTCCTTCTGCATCTGTAGGCACTAATTGAATCCAGACTGATGGCCAAGGAAACCTGACTGACACAAACATATTAAAGATACCTCAACAGTACTTTTGCATATAATAATTTCTAAACTAATCTTGGTGAAAAGCACTGGGACTGCAGGATATCTGAATTATGGACAGAATGGCCTCGAAAAAAAATTTTTAGTTGAGTGCTTTTATCATGAAAACACACAGAAGTGTGTTCCTGGAAAACACAGCACCACTTTCATGTGGCAAAGCCAGAATTCATAACCTCTGGTGAATTCCTAACATCTGTGATATCCAAGGAGCTCCTACAGTGTGCCTGTGCTGAGTTGTGATGATGCCGGCGATGTACCGGGAGCTCCAGCTCCACATCCAGGGACAGCCCCTGCCCCTCTCCCCTGCTCTGGGGCCTCCTGCCCTGAGGGATGGAGACGGAAGGAGCCGCTCTGTTCCCCTTCATCCCCAAATCACAGAACGGGTTGGGATGTAATGTCCCTTCCAGCCCCTGCCTGGGGCAGGAACACCTCCCACAAAACCAGCCCCTTCCAACCCGGCCTGGAACGCTTCCAGGGATGGAAGCCCACAGCTTCTCCGGGCAGCCCGTTCCAGGGCCTCGCCACCCTCACAGCGAGGAATTCCCTCCCGCTATCCCACCCAAACCTGCTCCAGTTTGGCACCGCCCCGTGAGGCGGTGCCGCCCCCGCGCTGCGTCCCGCCGCGCTTTGTCCCCCCGCGCTCGCCGTAGCGGCCGCGCCGCAGCCGTCATGGCGGCCGCCTGTGGGAGGCTGGTGTCGAGGGGCGCCGCCATCGCCCTGCCAGGCCGTGAGCACCGCTCGGGACCTCGCCCTCACCCCCGAGCCGTCCCCGATCCTCTCCCGGGCCGCGCGCCCTCCTCCCGCCCTCCCTGACCCACAGAGTGGGGGGGAGGAGGCTCCTGGCCTGGCGGGCGGGTTGTGGTGCCATGCCCTACTTTGGTGGGGAGAGGTTAAACTTAAAATCAAGGGTGTTTTAAACGTTCTGTTGTATTTTACAGGGTGTTTTTCTCTATCGGGGTATCGAGTGAGCAGCGATGGAAAGCCACCGAAATTCCAGCCGCCTCCGAAGCCCGTCATTATCGACAGGAAGACGAAGAAGGAGGAGAGCAGGTGAGGGTGTCCCGCTGCTCACCTGCCGTGCTCGGGCTCTCACTGTGTGAGGACGCACTTAAAGAATCAAGGAATTACTATAACAAAAAAGAAAAAACCAACACGGTTTGTAAAATTCTAGCAAAGACATTTGAGTTGGAATATGCTCAAAGCACCTTAAAATACTCTTTCTGGAGTTTCTGAAAGCAATGAAACATGGAAAAAAAACATAGAGCAGTAAATACTTTTGCAGATTTGGGGTTAATGTGGGAGATCATGTCTGTTAAAGGCATCTCTTTGTGACAGTGACACAGGTCCTGTGTCTGCCTTTGCCTTGGACTTCAGTGCTGGTTGTGCATCACTGGTTGTGACAGGGACCTGATGTCTCTGGTAGCCTTCGTGAGATGTCTCATTCTGGGTACTTTTGATGTCACCTCAACCCATTTCATGGAATCACAGAATGGTTTGGGTTGGAAGGGATCTAAAGATCATCTCATTCCAACTCCCCGGCCGTGGGCAGGGATGCCTCTCACTAGAGCAGCTTGCTCCAAGTCCCATCCAGCCTATTCATGAACACCTCCAGGATTGGGGCATCCACAACCTCCCTGGGTTTTAAACCCAATTTGCACTACTTTAAGTCACCCAGTGGTTCAAAGTGCAGTGCTGTGTCTGGGGGAGAAGTGGTGGCACTGTATTATTCATCTGCCCCCTCCAAAACCTCACTTTGAAGATCATGAGGAGGTTTGGTGTTGTTTGCTGCCTGTGGGCAGCAGCACCAGCAAGAACCTCTGCTGTCCCCACAGCCCCATAAGGTTTGTAGGGCAGATTTGCATTTGTCCTCCTCTCTGTTGGGCACTTCTCTCCTGGCCAGATACAGGACTTTTAAGATGCATCTGTACAACTGAATTGAGTTCACCTTCATCTCTCTGCTCTGAGGGCAGGTGGTCTTGCCATCCAAACCTGAGTGAGCACATCCAAATATCTCTTGGAAATGGTTCTCACTCAATGTCAAGAAGTATGCACTCAGCTTAGCAGTCAATAACTGACGTTAATGGGGAAATTCCTTGGCATGGTTTAATTTTTTAGTAGCAAAAAATTAGTTTTACCAGTCTATTTAAGCTTCTGTAACACAAAAGGACATTTATGTGGTGTGTCCTGTAGAATCAATTTGTGAAAACTGTAATAGATCCTTCCATATCTGTTATTAAAGTCAACAAATAGTAAGAGTTTTGTTGTGGTGATTACAATTAAACCATGAAATAACCTGTTTCTAAGCTGTGACAGCCCTAATTGAACTGGCCTCTTTCAGTCAGCTCCTCTGAGACCAATATGTATTACTGGTTTGGGAAAAAAATCTGTTTAAAAGAACAACAACAAAAAAGACAGATAAAAACCCAAAACCAACATCAAAACCCCACAAAAATTCCATTTAGATAACAAAAACCAATAATTAAATAAAATTGGTGACTTCAGAGACTGCAGTTCATATCTCTGAAAAGGCAACAGCTGATAATTCTTAGGCCAAGTACTTGAAACTGTCTCATATTTTTTATGCAAATGCTTTTGTTTCATACTTCTGAAAGTTTGGCTTTTCTTTCAGGTTCCTGAGCCCTGAATTTATACCTCCCAGAGGGAGAAAAGATCCTCTTAAATACTACATAGAAAGAAAGGATATGATACAGAGAAGAAAAGTGTTCAACATCCCAGAATTCTATGTTGGTCAGTGACAGCACTAAAACTTCTGTAATTCTGGCAGTATTTTACATTGTGTGGGGTGTGGTCATATGTAGAATAGCATAAAACATAACGTTTCAGGTGTGTTAGATCAACTGGATGTGTTTCTATATGTAACACTTCATATTTTAATCTCATATTTACGTCCTAATTAACTAAAAGAGTAATCCTAATGTGTTCCTTATGTGGGTATTTTTCAATCCTGGCACTTGAGCATATGGTTTACCAGTAGAGCTAAGGAAAAAAAATACATTAGATTAATTATATTCAATTTGGATTGGGAAGAGCAAAAAATAAAGATGAAGAAAGTTTGCAGTTAACCTGCAGTATCAGGCTATATTAATTCAGGTCACCTTCACAGTTTTTTTCTGTTTCTGGCAGTTTTGATGGGAAGCAAAAGTATTTTCAAAATGCACCTGAATTGAGGCACTTTGCCTGATTCTTCCCACATTTTGGCACACATTAACTGTTTATTAACGAATTAGCATATTAGCTGTTAATTCCAATCCGTTTTCTGGCAGGCAGTATACTGGCCGTGACGACTGCGAATCCCCTGGCCGGTGACAAATGCAGCCGCTTTGTGGGGATCTGCATCCAGAGGGGAGGGACCGGGCTCGGCGCCACCTTTGTCCTCCGCAATGTCATAGAAGACCAAGGTGGGCTTGCAGATGTGCTAATTGTGCTGCAGGTGTGTGGTGGTGTTCATAGGGATCCCAGCATGAGGGAAGAGATGAGAATCTTGACTCCATGTTTCAGAAGGCTGATTTATTATTTTATAATATATATTATATTAAAAGAAAATTATATACTAAAGCTTTACTAAAAGAATAGAAGAAAGGATTTCATCAGAAAGCTAGCAAGGAATAGAAATGAATAATAATAAAATCTTGTGACTGACCACAGAGTCCGAGACAGCCAGCCTGTGATTGGCCATTAATTAAAAACAACCACATGAGACTAATCAAAGATGCACCTGCATTCCACAGCAGCAGATAATCATTGTTTACATTTTGTTTCTGAGGCCTCCATGCTTCTCAGGAGAAAAGATCCTAATGAAAGGATTTTTCATAAAATATGTCTGTGACACAAGTGTTCAGCAAAAAATGTGTTATGTTGTAGAAATTGGGTCTGTGGGAAGGAAAACAGCAGATTGAAGTGAAAGTATGAGTCTGCCTGTTAGAGTACTGTGCAAGTTTAAAACTGTGTAGACAGAAATGCTGATGTGCTCTGTACTTGAAGGTATGGAACTGCACAGTAATTTTTGGACATTTTGTGATGGTTGTTCTTGTGTCTGAGCCTGGGTTGTCTGTTACCATGTTAATACCAGCCCAGTTTGAGCACTGTGTGTTTTCATGAACTAGGGATGTAGGTGTGAACTGTTTTAATAAGCAGCAGATTAGAGGAGTTTTATCACAGGTTCATATTCTGGATTATGACAAAATCAGGGGTAGTGAAAATGGTGGAGTTCTGAGGGCAGATATGAAAGGGGTGGGTGTCTCTTCATACACTCTACATCTACACTGAGATGCATAAATAACAGCCATTGTAACCAAAAGGAAATAAAGTTGAAAACCCAAGCTCATCTTCCTTAAATTTGAGCCATTCAAGTCTCTTATACAGAATGGCTTCAAAGATTTGATTTACAAAGAAATGTGCAAACACAGTGCACAAGTACAATCACAACTGCACACAGCACCGCAGTGCTCTGAGGACTAAACAGGAGTTTGCAATGATACAGAAATGTGTAACTGAAGCAATTCTGCTCCTGAATTTGTTGCATTAAAGCAGGCTTTCTGTCTCTAAGGGGTTGAAATCTGTTATGAACTGTACAGCCCTCGCATCCAGGCCATCGAGGTGCTGAAGCTGGAGAAGAGGCTGGATGAGAACCTGATGTACCTGCGGGACGCCCTCCCCGAGTACAGCACTGTCGATGTCAACATGAAACCTGTGCCTCGCATGGAGCATGAGGAAATCCCTGTGAACAAGGTAGGAGCCACGTGTGTCAGGGGCAAAGCACAGCATTGTTTACAGCTTCCATTTGTGACTTATCCTGGCAGGCTGGAGCAGCTCTTTGCTGCATCACTTACCAGGGTGACAAAAGGAGATAAAATCAGTCAAGTCTTTGTGCCATTTTCTATAATGAAAGAATGGTGAGAATGTAAACACCTACCATCCTCTGGAGTTCATTTTGAAGATACACAAAAAGGAGCAGCCTCCACATTCCTCTGTAGAACTGTTCAGAAGGGAAAGCTTTTCTTACAGGAATGTTTTTGTTAATGTAGTTAGTGATTCAGGAGTGCTTGGTGTCAAGGAAGCAAGGTAAGAAAGATGGAAGAGTCACCTAAAATCTGCATCTTGGGGAAGATCCAGATACCATCAGACCCTGCCAGAGTGTTGTGTAGAAACTCAGTATGGCAATTCCTCCCTTTTCCTCTCGTGCTACTTTTATTTTTTTCTTAATAAGGAGTAAAACTAGAAAAGATGAGTTATCTTCAGTTTATGTTTCAGTTAAGGACTCTGTGATAAATCAAGACAGTGTTAATTAAAAAGTGTTACAAGATACTATAATAACAATCATAAATTAGTAGTAACTAAATACACTGACAGATTGGTCAGTTTTCTCTTACTTTACTCCTGTTAGAGCAGCAGTTGTCACCTTTTGCTAAGATCACAATCAAAAATCTAATTTCTTAGTACCCTTTTATTGTTTTGTGTTTTAAAAAATGTTTTCATCTTTCACTCTAGGTGCAGGTACGAATGAAACCTAAACCATGGTCAAAACGGTGGGAAAGACCCAAATACAATATAAAAGGAATCAAGTTTGAGCTACCAGAACACAAAATGCAAGCAGCACAGAAATGGAGCCAGCCATGGCTGGAGTTTGACATGCTGAGAGAATATGATACTTCAAAAATAGAGGAAAAGATTCGGAAAGAACTGAGTGAAGAACTTGAAAAATAATGGGTTTTTGCAGTCTAGAATTCTTGAGAAAATTAATATTTTTAGTTTACTGTATGGATGATCAGTTGTCAAGTTTTGTATATACATGGGCAAAGCAACAATAAAGTTAACCTTTCCAGATTTCAGCATGAACAGATTTCTGTGGCTCAAGTGTCCACTGCCCTCTCAACGCCCTCAAGTCATTACAAGGAATCTTTCTTCCAGAAACAAACATCTACAAAGCTAAATTGTGACAGAACATCAATTACATTTTTGTCATGGCACAAGGCTGGTGCTAGAGACAAGCTGGGATGAGGCAAAGCAGAACAAGAGAAAAGCAATGAGATCATGAGCTTGTGGTGATTGCTGATCAGCAGTTGCATTTTTGTTGGCATTCTGAGAGGAAAAACAGCAGATATGGATTATTAGAAAGCATTATTTGCAACATCAATCCTGAAGCTGCTGTAAGTTAGTGGAGCTGGAGGGGCTTTTTTTCATACAACTTAAAAACATTTTGTCACATGTTAAAGAACTGAGCTGTAGGAGTCATTACCACAGTAAAATATTTTATTTTCAAAAAAAACCCAAATTATTTTTAATCTTTCATCTGTAATACTGATCAAACCTATTTACAGTTAAAATATATTACAAAAATATTTTTTTAACTTAAAAAAATATAAAAAGATGGCATAAGGATTAAGTCTACAAGAGTTAAATTCTATTCCCAGAAGATTTTGGAGAAATAGTCACAAACACAGATTCTGTGATGCATTACAGTTTTTACAATGAAACATCCCTGGTATTCTGTAACAATATTTATTGCAAATATACAAAATTACAAAACAGTAGAAAATATCCTAATAAGGATATGAAGAAGTTCTGTGGAGCTTACTGGGAAGCAAAGGGAGATTTCTAGAACTCCAGTTACTAGAAAGTAACTTGTTTTGTTCTCATCATCACAGTGTCTGTGATGAAAATCCTGATTCTTTACCTGCACACTGACCCCCCCTTGTTTCTGTATCAGGGGCATCATGAATCCTTTTCACTAGGAATGGCTGAACAATAACCCCACCAAAAATCACTGTGGGCCACAAGTCAGAAGAGCTCACTGACTGCTGAGTCAGAATGGTATTTGGCAATTAATACTGAAAATAACTTCTCCAGTTGTCTATTGGCTAGCAGGGATGAAGTTCACAGGCACTTTCTGTTTGCAGGATTCCATTCAAGAAGGATACAGCACTAAAGCACTGTCAAACATTTTAGAATGCCTGAACCATTGCTTTGACAACTGCAATTTCTAAATATTCCCTAATCTAGGAGTAGAAGGCCATAAAAGACATTTTGAAAAAACACCTCATGTATTTAACACCAAGATAGTGACTACCTCTACCTCTGAGTAGGCAGGATCCACTAATTAAATTTCATATTAGAACTGGTTCACTGTGGCTTGTTTCAGTAATGTAAGCATTCCTTCAAAAGTTTCTATTTCCCAATCATTGCTTTAAGGTGTTCAAGTTTATGCTCTTCAATGAAGTCTTCTACAATATGCAAAGCTCCAATTTTCACCAGCAGGAGAAGAACTTCTTTTGTTTCATCA
Source organism: Melozone crissalis (assembly GCF_028551555.1). Classification (NCBI taxonomy): domain Eukaryota; kingdom Metazoa; phylum Chordata; class Aves; order Passeriformes; family Passerellidae; genus Melozone; species Melozone crissalis. The sequence continues at coordinate 53,420,763 of NW_026535805.1, forward strand.
CTATTTAAGAATAAAATAAAAAAAAAATTAATAATATAGCAGCACTTTTATTAACCTGTCTAAACTATAATTTTTATTTCCTGACCTTGGCTACCCTGATCATCAACAGCACACAATGTCAACCATCTCAAACTCTCACAGTAAACAAGGACTGCTCAAGTGCTCCTTCATGTTAGACTCCATGTTTTCTTTTAGGTATATATACATATATATATATATATATATATACACACATTACATGACATGACATGAGCATACTTTAAAGTGTCAAATATAAGGTGTTTAAGGAATTTTAAAAAATTTTAACACAAAGTATTTGGGGAAGCACTTGAATCTCAAGGACAGCCTTATCCATTACCTGTGGTTGTCCTTGTGTAGCTCACGGGCACATTGCAGCAAGTGCTGGCTGAAGTTCAGTAATTCAGGGAGAGTTGATCCACCCTTAAGATCTTGGAACCATCTTTCTGGGAGGCATGCAACCACCTGTTAACACAGTATTTGGAAAAAGTTTAACAAGCATTTCAATATAACCAAGTCACATTATTTCTGACAGGAACCTTCTGGCAGGTTCAGTCATTATTACTGTGTTTTTTCCTTCAAACCAACATTGATTATCTCTCTAAGTAGTTATGCTTAAGAACCTACAGACCAGTATTTGCTCTAAAATGGTCTTATGCAGCAAGGTTGTTAGAAGAAAAAAATAAAATCCTATTTTAACGTTTACATTTTCTTTGTTTTTAAATATTCCATCTTCAGTTTTGACCCCTCTTCATGAAAAACACAAGGCTTTGAGCATACACCCTCTTGGAACGAACACTATCTTTTACCTTATTACACTTTTTGATGTTATCTGGCCCTAGTGGTGTGTTCAGGATGTTCAGCAGAAGGTAACGATTCAGCAGCTTGCTCAGGCCCAAATCACGGACCTTGTCTTCCTGGACAATCCCATCCCAAAGAACAACGTTGGAGAGCAGCTGCAGTAATGAAGAAACAAAGAATCTGTAGAACTGCTGGCTCTAAGTGTGCCAAAACTCTTACAAGTTTCATAAAAGAAAAACATAGAAAGGTAATCTGTGCATCCAGTACAAATCCTCAAACTCTAGAATGTACACTCTTCAAACTTCTGGTCAGTTAGCCACTAATAAACTGCATAGAGTAAATAACCTAATTAATTTTACAAGTGCATCTATCTGTATGTATAGATACACCTGTGTACGTCTATACATGACCTCCCAAGGGTGGGAAGAAACTTTTACCCTTCTAGGGGGTTTAACAATTTGCTAAGTACAGAAGGCAATTAAGAAAACTGTCAGAGAAGCAAAGATAGAAGTGAAAAAGTTACATCAGCTGCTCAGGACAAGACTACACACAGTCCCTCATGACATGATGATGCTACAGTTTGTGGCATCACAAAGGTTTTTTTGTAGTTCATCAGTATTATTAGGCACTGAGGGTTTTTTCTGTTGCCTCTATCACTATAAATCCTTACAACTGTCATTTTTGAGCATGGTGTAAGGCTGTGTTTGTGAAGGTAAAACACTTTGAGGTTAAGCTACCTGAAAATTAACCTGCTCTGAGCCAAGAAGGAGGACAAGCAACATGAATAGCAGGAAAACTGAAATATGGTCTGGGATGTTAATGTTTCCAGTGAAATGAATTTCAGAGAGGACAAAGAGAACAAATCCAGCCCTATTTTCTCTACCTTAACAGCTGACCAAAACCGTCTCTCTTGAAATTTTGAACGTAGTGATGACTTGTCTTCCACAGTGCTAGTCATGGGAAGAAAAACAAAAAGTTAAAATAAAGATTATTTTTTGCTGGATTTAAAAGAAGATAAACAGCTATCTGATCTCTCAGACATGGATGTCTACATGTCTAGTATTTCATCTACATCTGTAGGGGGAGAAAGGTAGAGGAACTAAAAAAAATCCAAACTGAAGAGAGTCAGAGGGTTAGCTTACCTTTTAGGATACAGAGGAATAAAGACATCTTCCTCTACAGATTTCTTCATTCTTAGGACAACCGTGTTCATCAAATCCTATTAAAAAAGAATTATTAATGTGTCCTCAAAAGAAAGCCTTCATATTCCATTTGTAACAAGCTCAAAGGTTATTTAGTTCATCCAGAGGTCTGATATCTTATGGATAAGTGCAGCTGCCATTTGAATATAACATACACTGAGACCCTGAATAAAAAATAGAAACAGCAGACAAATCACAGCTGTAATTATGTATAGCTTAGCCTAGAGGGTTTTGCTATATCCCTAAGCTATATCCCATGGTGAGGCTTGTTTTTGCACATTAATCTGCAAGGCAGCAAGAAAACTGTACCAAAGCAAGTTATACACATGGGATCTCCATTAAAAGATGTTAAATTCTATGTAAAGAAAAATCACTATAGCTAGGATAGCATGCATTTCTGAGCAACATGTTTTCAGGTGCCATAGATTGCCACCTAGCTTTTTTTTTTAAGCCTATTTATTTAAGTTCTTGCTAAGATCAGTTGTATCACTTGACTTTAGGCCATGGTTTCAAAACAGCAGACTTTGGAAGGCATAAACATTTTCTTTAAAATATTTCTTTTCATACTCAGGGCCCAAACATCCATCCCATTTCACCACTTAATCCATCCCATTTTCACTAGATAAACTTCCTGATTTAACATCAGAATAAACCCAGAATCAGGCTAAGAAGGGCTTCCTAGAGAGACTGTGTATATAAAAGTAATTATTAAAGGATTGCTAGGATTACATAGTAGTTTTCCTCCTCACCAATTAACCAACCTTTGGGGATTCTCACGTTTTAAAATTCTAGGCCTACTTCATAAATAAAAGCTTAAGGGGTGAACCCCTGAAGCATTACTAGCATATAAAGCTCAAATTTGAAAAGATAATTAAATGCAAATCATTGTTATTGCAGTGAAGGAAGATTAGATCTACAAACAGATTCTGTATAGATACAGGCAGAATTTTTCTACTGACAGCAGCTGATTTCTGCCTCATCATCTTCAACAAGGAGAGCATCAGAGAGCTGGAAGTTTAACTGTTAAATCATCTAAGTGGCAAAACAAAAAAGTAATCAGAACCAAACAGCTTCAGGAGAATGTTCTCAGTGCCCACAGGAGCACACATAGAAGTACACAGTGGGTGAAGTTCCCCTTTCCCAGTACCACAGCTTTTACCTCTCTTGCTTGCCTGGACTCGTTTTTGGCAAGGATTTGTTTTCCAAAGATGTTATTGCAAAGCTGTACAAGGTTCTTTGTCTGTGAAGTAGATAAAGGATCCCACACACTCTTCACAAATGCTGAAAAAAAACAGGAATTTATTTCATTCATAATATGCAACTTACTTATCTGCCCTGGTTTCAAGCCATTACAATGTAACAGAAGTAAATATATAAAAAGCTCAGCCTCCCACAATAATTTTGAAGAGGCCACCTCAGCCCCACTCTGTGGAACTACACAATCATTACATCTTGGAGCACTGTGATATCACCAACATTATTTGATATTATCATTTTTATTTAAGGTTTGATTGCGTAGCTGCAGTGAATGATTTCAATACAATCTTATCATACCTGTAATTTTGGGAAGAACAGTTTTTTCAATCACTCTAGGCAAAACTTCTTTATCATGATCATCATCTCTTTTTGATGCAGATACATTTTCTGCATCACTGAATTCTTCTATAGCTCTGAACCAGGGCATCTCTTCCAACTCTGTAAAATTCTGCTGAAAGATGAATCCTGTTAGTTGTTCAGCTGTCAGCATTAACAGAAAAGCTCAATCCAGCAACACCCAAATTCCCACTTAATTTCAGCTTCACCCTCATCACTGAATGGGCCAAAAGAGCAAAACTAGTTTTAAAGCTACAATTTAATGGGTGGGATTCTTCAAGTGTCTTCGAAGAACCCAGGAGAACTGTTTTTACAGGAGGTGTAAAAGGGGCTGGAGGTAAAAGGAAAGGGGAAAGTTAAGAATATTCCACAACATGCTTCAGTTTTTGAGACAACACAGTAGGTTTCTTAATTTCTAATTCACTGTGCTAGGTATAGGAAAAAAAAAATCATTCTTCATATTAATACATCATACACACACAGATACAATTTTTAACAAAAATTTTAGCTGATGCACCCACCTCAAGAGGATTCCAACTTATTAAATGAGCTCTGATCAATGGGTTTAATAACTTAGGTAGGCAGAAACTGATGTAAGCATCACAGTAAGAGTCAGGAAACTTCTCTTTCCATTCCTGGAATTTCAACAGGATTTTTCTGATGTCACAAAAATCTGCATGTACATCTTCAAAGATTTTCCTACTATCCTCTAAAACGTTATCTATGGATAATATTCATTGGGAATAAAAAGAAACAATCACAGAACTTATTGAGGCATAAGCTGAAGGGTTTATGCATCTATAGGACATAAGAGATATTTTTATGAGAATTGCATTTGTTATTTATCTTTGACACACCTGACATTGAAATGGTTTAAAAGCAGCTCCCACAAGAACCCAGTTGTAGAGAAAAATAGTGTTAGAATACCAAGGAAAGGTAAGTTTGTTCATGACCTTTTTCACAGATTTATATAACCACTGTATTTAAAACTTTGTTACAGAATGATAAAATTTCAGGCATGAAAATCCTTCTGCTGTTATGTTAAGAAAAGTTATTATACCTTTCTCTCCTCCTCTTCATCCATTCACTGAAGATAATTAAAACACTGTAAGCAACCTTTAATTCACACTCCAGCTTCAGGAAATAAATTGACTGTACAAAACATGTTGCAGCACTGCACTGAGTACTGCCAGATCAGCTCTGGCAGAATCTGACAGAGCTAACCTCTAGTTTAAAAAGCCATGTAGAGTGCTGCCACCACATAACTGACACCACAAGAAATCTACAACCATTCATTCATTCCTCCCAAGTCATTAGTCAGAACTGCCTGGGTGCATTTTTTTCTACAGTGTGCAAATAAAAAATATGGAACTCAAATGAAGTATTCCTCTACTTTTCCTTAAAAAACTCATTAAAGAAATACCAAAAAGAGATCTTGTTCTAGGAAACCACATAAAGACTATCACCAACCTTTGCTCTTCTGGAACTCGTCCCGCTCTGTGGGAGTCAGCTCCTCATCACTGGACAAGCCTTCGTGGTGATCTCCTTCTCCTGAGCACTCCCTCGCCTGCCGCCTGCAAGCCCTGCATTTGGGAATGAACCCAGATGAGTTATCCTCTCCTATGTCTGCAGGAGACAGCTTAAAGAAATAATCCAACTTCAAAAAATGTACTTAAAACAAGTCATGAGAACAACAGCCTGAGGAGAAGCAATGGGGGAGCAACAGTGACTACAGAACCAAAAGGACTCCTAAACTGTGGAAAGAGGAGGGGATTTGGGAGCGGACATCCAAGAGCTTAGAGCAACATCTCTGACCTCCCCCATGAGCCATGTAATAACCTTCCCTTCACCTCATCACCACTGATGAGGCTAACAACTCATCCCACCTGCAACACTGAGCATCTGGTGTTGAACTGTATTTACTGAGCTCTCAGACTGTCCTGCCAGTCCCGGATCACTTGTTCAACAACCCACAGGAAAAAGGTGATAGCACCCATGTGCCAGTGGTGTTCCAAGAACTATTGCCATGGCATCAAGAGAAACAGGCTGCAAAATCAATGGCTTGAATTTCTACCACAGGAAAATGATAAATAATATGGAAGTGATATTGCATAAATACTTTTAAACAGTTATTCTTATCAATTAGCATTAAAAGTTAACTACTTTGAGAGGAAGTTATTCTTATTACACCACCTTTCCTCCAGGAAAATTTCAAGGTACTTGCTGCTTCAAAGTATAGTTATGACTTGAGGTACCAACTATAAAACTTTCAAAGCTCCCAATAATATTTTTTTAAAAATGGTACCAATCTCTGAACACTGTAACATTAAAAATGTAGCATCTGTCTGACCTACACTGATAGTAGACCTGGGGCTAGAGGTTGATTTGCTTCACTCACCATCACCTCTCCAGCAGAAACAATTCTGCCCAATTTTGCTATTTATACAGAATATAAAAATATATTTCTGTAAAAGTTAATATTATTATTCATTAAATAAGAAGAAAAAAGCTCCCCTCCTAATTTTGTCTCACTTAAGACTTTTTAATTTAAAATATCCACCTCTATTAACATTCAGGTTCAAATCAATATGAAGAGAATGACATTACAGCATAATGGCTTCCATGTACTTCAAGTTCTGGAAAGCAAATACTGAAGTATTTTAGTGTAATCTCATTTAGTAATCCTACAGGTTTACTTTCATGACTGGAGGAATGACAGGAAGTCAATGCACAGCACATTTATCAGTTAAGTGCATCTCTGTGTAAGAGTTACCTTCGATGCTCACACATTTCCAGAACCTGTGTCTTCTCACCACCTTCCAATTTGCTTTTCACTGGTTTGTCATTCCCACCTGTAAGACAGAAACAGCCAAAAATAAAGTGCTACATTTTTAAAGTTCCTGTTTTATTTTCAAACAGGAAACAAAGAATCTCCTTCTATTGTTTTTTTTGTTTTTTTTTAAATTTGGAAAATAGACAACAAAAGAACAAACCTAATCAAAACTCTAACAGTGTCCAGAGTAAACCAGAGTGAATTCCTTGTAGCCTTAATAACTGGCTGATGTGCAAAACATGTCAAAGAGAAAGGGTGTACTACTACTGAAGTACTATCATGTAAGAAAAAACAGCCTTTCCACTATATTAAATATAATTAGGAACATAAAAAACAATGCTATGTGCTGCTAAACATGTAAGTGCAGTCTCATTTGTAATGAGCTGGAGGTTAAATCATTTTAATAGCAATTCTTATTATGGCATTACCCTTCTCTCCTTACACCTGTTGTCAGTTTGCCACCCCATTTTACAAAACCATCCAGGCTGCTACTTTCTCTCATCAGCAGTTTATCCCCTCAAGTGAGAAGACTGAACCCATATGATTTAGTATTTACCAGGATCCAGTGCATCTGCCCTCCATCTGTTCCCAGCAGCTCCAAGCAGATTGCTCTCAGCTTTGCCTGAACAGTTTTAAAGGGTTTTGGAGGTCTGGTTTGTTTGGGTTTTTTAAATAGCAGCAGCTAAAGATTCACACAGCATATAAACAATACCTTAGTGAGGAAAGAAAATATGAGCTGAGAAAACTGTACTAATTTTTCCTACAGTGACTGAAACACAGTTTTCTTTTAGATAAAACCCTCACACAGAATAGCTTCTCTCTTCATGCTCTGCCACATGGGTGTCACCTCCTGGTTTGAAATCTCCAATCTGGGCACACACATAGCCTTACAGACACCCTCAGGTAAAAGTGATGTTGCCAATTACACACTCAGCTTTTTCAGATATTCACAGAATTCAATAATAAGGAAGCTTTCTCCAACTGGAGACCTACTGGAAAACTGACTCACATTTTTCTTTTTAAATATGGATGGGAAATTGAAAAATTAAAAATTGACAAGGTACTTGGTCACCTTATATTTAGAGAAATTAAGCCAGAGAAAAAGTGTCATGGGCATTACTGAGGTAAGAATTTCAAATTAGGCACAGTAGGACACACCTACTGACAATGGGAAGGGGAAAGGGGATCAAAGGTGAAAATTAAAATCATAACCCAAAAATGAACTGTATTTCTGCTCAAAGACAGAAGTTATTCTCTCACTGAAAATCTGAACTTTGTACTAACTTGTCAGATGCTGAATATAAGCAGATTCATTTTTCAGCTCCTCCTGCCTTCGCTTCGATACTCTCACGGCTCGTTGCTGCAGAAGGGCATGCACAGCCCATTCCAGCTCATTAATGTCCTTCAACTGCAACACAGCAAACACCAATCAGGCTTTCAATTGGTTAAATCCCCCAAGAATGAACAAAAACCAACATCCATGGGTTTTTTGTATGGCTGTGAAATTAGAACAGAAGTATCATAGATTGACAAGTAAGTTCCTGGTCATGGGAGTTTTTAGGCTGAAAACACAAACTACATGGCAGTTACACATCAAGGACTAAGACTTCATACAAAAGAGTTCACCAGGACACCACTGGTGTCCCTTGTTTTACTGCAGTTTGCTTTTGAGGCACTAGCCACTGAAGAAAATGTATTCACTAGCATGTCTTCTGTTTAAAGTTACCTGAAGAAATTCACAACTGCGAAGTGACACAAAATTAAATTAAAATTAAATTTGATTCTGATAGAACTGATTTTTAACTGGGTGGTATCTCTCATTTTTCACTGACAGAATACACCTTTATCATCTTAAGAAAAGAAAAGAGGAAAATATACATACTTTTTCATTCAAACAGTTTATCAAGTTTTCTACATATGTTTTCATGGTCCTGTAGAATTTGTAATTCAGAGCTGCATCTGAAGACTTTTCCAGCTCCTGGACAGACATCTTTGAGCTCTCAATATCCTCCATATATTTTTCATACTCTCTCTGGTGGGCACGGTGCACATCCTGTAAGGATGTTATCCTAAAAGAGAGAAACCCAGACAATCAGAACTATTGCCATCTTAACAGCTGATGCACTCCAAAACATTTCTCCCATTATAATCACATACAAAATCTTTGCCTGTGCTAATAATAGCTCTTGCATTTGACCTGAGCAGCACTGAAAGATTTACCCATGCCAGCATTTACAGGGTAGGAGCAACCATCATGCTTTGGTGACCCAAATGTCATTTATATGGTGCTGGTTTTGAAAGCACCACAGGTATTTTACCTGGACTCTTCAATACACCACACTTCCCAAAACCATAAAAGCCAAAATTACATGGTATCACATTATTAAATAGATTCTACTCATTGTAATCTGGTAAAAACTACAGCTCACATCAACATGTCCATACCAGTTAATAAAAAGCTGCACGGACAGAAGTACCTGTAGTATTCACAATGTGCTCACTATTAAACACAAACCAACTGACAACTCTTACTGCTGAGTGATAAACACCAAAAACTTCTGTCTACAGCTGTCTCTAGCAGATATGTAGCACACAAACATTTACATATATTACAACTCTGCTTTCTCTCTTTTTTACCCCTTCCCTCCTTACATATCCCAAGTGTTTGCTCAGTTTGAGCAGTCTGTAACAGAATCAAGGCACAGACCACAACTTATTTTACCTCCCTGAACTAAACACTTCCCAAAGAAAACAGATTAACTAAGCTATTGTGTTCTACTGTGCTACCAATTAAAAAGAAAAAAATATTAATTTATTTCAACATTTAATATGTTAAAAACATCTACAAACAAAACAGGTTTGTACCTACATCAAACACATTCCCTCTCCCCTTCCTGCTGTTTCCCAGACAAATTTCCCACTCTTGATAGCTGTATTCTTATGCTTTCTTATTTGATTCTGTACATAATTCTGTACATCAATTCCCTTCAGGTGATTAAAGCTAAGAAAGCACACAATTCCACAAAAATATTTAGTCCAACTTAGTTTCACTTCTCTAAACAAATGCAGCAATGATGGTCTGTACAAAGCAAAGATTACACAGAGCTTCGTGCAAGTTCACAGCACAATTTATGTTTCACTTGTATTAAGTTACTTGTCTAAACTTATCTGAACAGCTGCTTCCCAGTGCTGGGAGGGATGACAGGGGATGGCTTACCTTGGGATGCCTGACCCCAGTTGTCCTACCCACACACCCTCCAGGAGGTTCCCATGTCCACTTCAGCTGCCCACACAGCAGCTGAGCTGCCCAAGAGAAGTCACAGCCTGGCACACAACTGAAGAAAAAGATCCAGGCACGTTCTGAACAGGCTGTAAAGAACTTGGGCTGCTTTAGGAAATACTGGGCTATTTTTGCAGCTGGTATAAGAACTACTAAAGGAGAATTGGGAGTGCCAGCTCCACCTGCCCCCAGTGAAGTTCTACTTGCTGGGAAAACATAACATTGAGCCAAGGTTTCTGTCAAGAACCACCAGTAACCATAAAAATCTGCTGCCAAATAAAAGAATTTATGTTCTAATGTTCAAGTTGACAGAAACACTCTTGGAAAGTCCAAATGCTCCCCTGAAACAAAGTTATTGCCACATAAAGTAAAAAATTTGTAGTACTCCATTAGACATCATTACACTTGGTAACAACCCAAACAAAGCTCAACTCTCCGGAAAAAAAAAGTAAGACTTTAAAGCTGTTGCCTCATTCTGTGACAAAAACTCAGACAACTAGTAAGTTAAGGAGTTACCTTTCAGTCAGTCTCTTCTTCACAATTTCCAAATTCACAGGTGGTAGAGAAACAGAGGTATCAAACTTGGGTTTGGTTGGCTGATATTTACGCACAGAGGCATCATCACAAATTTCCTACAAAAATTAAGTGTCAATTTTTAATACACCATTTACACAATTTCACCCTTTGCAACTCTACAGATCATCAAGACATATCATTTGAATACTAGACATCTGATACAAAGACATATATTTCAATCACAAAAAAATCTAGACAAAACCCAATCAATTCAAGCATTAAATCCATAACTAACAAGGTCTACAGCTATAAATTGCTGCTGTATCCTGAAGAGTAGAATTAACTTTTCCATAAGCAAGTGGAGCATGGGGACCTAAGATCATACCGGATTTGAACACAGTCTCAACAGGATGTAACTTTCTCTCATTCCTCTACTCCCCAAATTGGAAAAATTTCTACAACTGTCAATTCTGACTTCAATAAAGAGCTGGTTATTCAGATACTCCTATGTCTGATCCAGTGTAAGTGATCCAAGCCAGAACCAAAACTTCCAGTATATCAGCATATAGTTCATTTTTGCCAATTACTTACTGAGAAAAAGACAGCATTCTCATTAACTGTGAAAGAGCTCTCAGATTGCCACTCAACAGAAATTTAGCAGAATAAAAAAATAATTTTTGCTTTGCAACATTTGTATCATTTGCATACTCTTGCTTTCAAGATCCCTTGCACAGCAGCAAAAAAAATCAGAGTTCAGAATTTTCTTCTCTGCTTCTTGTGACCTCTTATCACAACAGGTATCTCACTGATTCTCAACAGCCAGACAGAGATTACAGATTTTCATTGTCATCTTCCCATATTTCTAATCATCTTTCCCTGAAGAATCAGGGAATAACTTCCTAAGATCCTCCCTAACAAGAGTATTCCAGACAATCTCTCTTGCCTATAAGCAAAAAGCAACTTCCAATGGTTAGGAAAGCAGGTGTCACCTGAGAGAGTTTAACAGCTTTCTTTATTTGCTGCTCTTCCCACTTGGCTTCATCGTCACTTGATGCATCACCCAGAGACACTGGAAGGCAAAACAACTGTTATTAGATCCCACTACACCCTTTATTTTTTCCCCTCCATCTAAAGCAACAATGGGTCTCCCAGCCAACACTGAGAAGTGATACACACAAAAACCAGCAGATGAAAAAGCAGATGAAAAACCTGCAGATGGAAGACTGCAAAACTGAAAGGCAAAGAAGGCTTGGAAAAGGCTACTGGGATTTGTAGGATTCACAGTAACATTAATTCCCCAACTGTTTCTCAGACAACTACTACTGCAGTAGGAGGCACACAAACATCTTGTTTTTATTTCTCAAAACAAAGTTTACATGCATAATACATGTAAACAAGAGTGTAAGTATAGACCAAGACATGACACCCAACAAACCCTTGAGCATTCCAGAACATACACTCAACTACAGATACAAAAACATCTCGTTAGCATTAATCTGAATGGCAGATTCTGCTCATAGATATGCATACCTTATAGCCCTTATCCAAATACTTAAGTAAACCTGTGCTTCATAAACAACACTATAAGCAGCTCTAAGGGAATAAAAACAATGGAAAAGCCAATTATGTTTTGCATGCAGCAGGTTTGTTTACTTCTGAAGGGTTAGAGTGAGGGTTTGTTTGTTTGCTTTCCATTTTTGAAATTTATAATGTCAGTGCAGGAAGAGCACTTAGAAGGCCAGGCCAGAAGCAGGAGGCAGGACTTGGAGTAACTTTATTCACAGTAAATGTGCCTCTTACAAGGCCATTTTTTTGCAGTCAACAAGGCCAAAAATAATTTTGCAAATGGTTCTCAAAGTATCCTGCACCACCACCAGTGAGACCTAAACCAGGTTTATGGCCCATATAAATAAACCTCAAGTACCAACTGCACAGCCTTTTTCCAAGAGCCCTGAGGAGCAAAGCCTCACTCCTTACTGGACAAGTCCCATGTGGCTCCAGAGACTAAAACAAAGCCTCTGGGAGAAACAGCACAAACTCACCCATGTCTTCAGTCATCCTCTGCCTAAGAGTTCTCATTCTAGGAGCAAAATCAAGATTCTTTGTTTCAGACTCATCTTCACTCTCCAAATCACTGCTTCCTCTTCTCTGAGGGACCTGAGGACTGTTTGAAACATCCAGGGCAAGATAATCAGCCTCTGTCCTGGCTAAGTGTCGCTTCCTCCGAGCAGCCTCAACCTGAGCTGCACTGGGGATATTGCCTGCATCAAAGAGAGAGAAAATCTAAGAAAAGACTAAAAGCAACACTCTGTATCTAATGCCAATCATCAACTGTTCAGCACCACTGTACAACCCTGGATACACAACACAAGATGGTTTTCTACAATGGTTGCCATGTAGAATACAGGGAGATGAAAAAGTGGCTGTCAGCCCTCAAAGTGAGGTTTTATTTTCTCCTCATGAAGGGAATTGTGCATCACTAAAGAGGAATTTTCTGCTGCCTTTCTTCTATAACCAGGGCTCATAATTTCTGCTCCCTTCCCAAAACCAGCATAGAAAGACAACAAATGTTTGCAACTAAAAATGTGGGGGAACCACTGCTCTTCCAGAAGGGTAGCCCTGACTCAGGATAAACAGATGCCAATATTTTAGGTGGTTTAAGCTTAGTGGAACTCATCTCACCTAACTTGTCATGTCCTTCAAACACAAAATGCTCTAAAATAGCTTTCCTGGAAAAGAAAAAAAAAAAAAAAGCTAGGGAACTAACCTGGTGATAAATCCTTTCCCCTCTGTGGAGAGTCAGATTCATTTTCAGAATTTGAGCTGTTGTAATCCTCATTCAGTGAAGAATAAGTTTCATCCTCATTGTCCTCATCCTCTTCATGAGTACCTTTGGTGTTGCCAACTCCAGGCTCCAACTGACAGATTTCTTCATTATAGGGGAAAAAAGAACAATCCATTATTTCAGTTTCAGCTGCTAGAATATGATGTGCCATAACTGGTTACCAGAAATTATTTACACCGTGCTGCAAAGACTGGTGACTTGTCTATCTCCCACCTGTTCTCATCAAAACATGTCAAATTTTAACATTCCAAGAGAGTCACTTACAAGTCAATTCTTGTATTGAATAAAAGCATCTTTGATGATGCTTCCCACAGAAAGACTCCAAGCCCTTCTGAGACACAGAGTGTATTTACATGCACAAAAGCAATGAGATCAGCTCTCAGATAACAACTAATTAATATTCTGATTGCTCACAGTGTATTTGGATTCTTGACTTGAAAAACTGCATTTAGAAAGCAGTCTTTGTTAAACTATAAACATTTATATCTATCTTGTCTCCAGTTATTATCAAATGCTTTAAAAATATTGATTTCTCTTCATCTGCCACTACACTTTCAGTAAATCATAAGATTACTGAACAACAGAATGTACCACCTTTTATAAGAATATGGTATGCTTTTATAAGTTACTAAGAAAATTTACTATCTCAGCTGAATCACAACCTCAAAGGGAATTATTGCCCAATCTCAATCCAATTTACTTTTATCTAACATTAGCAAATATGGTATAACTGTGAATTGACAGAGGTGTTAAAAGGGGAATACATAAAGAGAACTTTTAGATGCATTTGTTTCTAAAACACACAAACTGCAAATATTCAAACAAGAGAGTTACCACAGAATAGTTTGGGTTGGAAGGCACCTTAAAGGTCATCTAGTTCCAATTCCCCTGCCATGGGCAGGGACATCTTCCACTAGACCAGGTGCTCACAGCCCCATCCAACCTGGCCTGGAACAATTCCAGGCATGGGGAGCCCAGCCTCTCTGGGCAACTGACTGTATTTCAATGGAACTAGGGAAACTACCAGAATAATCTAGGCTATTGACTGAATTCAATGAAAACATTTAAATACTGTAAGAGCACACAATTTAATAAAGTTTGCATTAACTTTCATCAGACAAAATGCTACTAAGCTCACATTTTCCCTCAATGCCAATACTCAGATCAAACTGCAAACAGACAGCAATAAGCAGTGGATACCTGGCCCATAGTTCGAAAGATATGATGCTGAGGTAAAAACTTATCAAAACTTTGTTAACTTTGATGTTCGTGGTTCTGCAAAATCAGGTTTTCTCAAGAGAAACCTCCAGGTTCTGATAAACTTTTACCAAGGTCAAACTGAAAATAATTTCAGCACAAATACATCATAATTATAAACCTGTAAACTAACATTGCAAGTATAATTCTGGGTTCAATTAACAAGCAAAAAACATCTAACAGCACTATTTTTACATCACTCTTCATGTATTTCATAAAATATTTAACTTAAAAATGTACTTACTTTTGCTTTCTTCAGCTTCTGTCTGTGCAGGCAGTAAGCTTTCCTTCTTTTTAATTCTAAAGGTTACTTCATTGAAGGATGGCTTTTTAACTTTAAAAAACTCTTCACCTACCGGATAAAACAAAGTGATTCTGAGTAACATTCATATCATAAAGCCAACAATATACACACATATATGTGTATGCACTGCATACAAAAGTGCATGTAAACTCTACATGTGCACAGCATAACTTCTGAATCACAGAATCAATTAGGTTGGAAAGGACCTCTGAGATCAAATCCAACCTATGATCAAACACCAACATGTCAACAAGGCCATGGCACTAAGGACTATCTATGTCCAGTCTTTCAGTTCTGGCTGGATTAATTCTAAATATTACAGTGCCTTTATCACTCATGATCTATCACCTCTTAGGTAAAAGCTGCAGCTCAGCCTCCTCTACACAGCAACACTGCACTGCTGAAATGCAGGGTCTCTCTGCAGCTTGTCCCCACCAAGGTTGATATCTTCTCATCAACCACAACAGTAACAGCCCAGAAGTGTCAGTTAAACATTCAAGTTTCATTTATTTAAGCTTGTTCATCATAAGCTTGTTCAGTCATGGAAGCACACAGTACTTGTTCACTCTGGTTTTCTCCAGTTCTAAGATTTCAGGTGTTTTCAGCCAAAAGAACATGGACGTAAGTAATTGCCAAAATAGTTTTAACAGAAACACACAATTGTCAGGGTTGAAAGGGACCTCTGGAGATCCCCTTGGCCAACCCCTCTGCCAGGGCAGGGTGACCTGGAACAGGTGAGACAGGAATGTGTCCAGGTGGGCTTGGAATGCCTGCAGAGAGGGAGACTGCATGCCCTCCCTCGGCAGCTGTTCCAGTGCTCTCCCACCCGTGATGTAAAAAAGTTCTTCCTCGTGTTGAGGTGGAACTTACTGTGCTTTAGTTTGTGGCCATTGCTCCTCATCCTATTGCCGGGCATCACCGAACAGAGTCCGGCACCATTCTCACGCACCCGCGTTTGAGATATCTAGATGGACTGATGAGCCCAGCTCTGTCTTCTCCAGACTAACCAGGCCCAGCCCAGGTTTTACTCCGGGTTTACCGCGCAAACCCTCCCGAGAGCCCTTCCCCTGACAGAGCACGGCTGGGTGTGTTTACAAAGACAGGCAGGAGGGGCTCGCTAAGGCGGCAGCCCAAGGCAGAGCCTGTCCGCTCCCGGAGCCCCGGGCCGTGCCCTGCGGCTCACACACACTCGATCCGTCCTCACCTTCCCGCTCCTCCTCGCCGCCGAAGCTCAGCAGCTCCTTCCCGGCCTGGACCGGCCCCGCTGCGGCCCCGGCTCTGCGCTGCCCCGGGCCCGGGCCCGCCCCGGCTCTGCGCGCCCGCCCGCGGGGGCTGCGGGCCGGCTCCTCCGCGGGCAGCGCCCGCTCCGCGCCGGGATCGCCCTCGGCCTCCGAGGGCTCCGCTTCCCGCTCCGAGGGCGAGCTGGCGCCCGAGTCCGGGGACGGAGCTGAGTCCGGGGATGGAGCTGAGTCCGGGGACGGGGCTGCGGCCGGCTCCGGCTGTGGCTCCGGCTCGCCGTCGCTGCTGCCGCTGGAGGCTGCGCGCCGCCGGCCGCGGAAGTTGCGCGGGGGACGGCGGAACATCGCCCTCGGGAACCGCTGCCGGGATCGCTGCCGGGAATCGCTACCGGGAATCGCGGCCGGGACCGCCGCGATCCCAACGTGGGCCCCGGCGCGCACGCGCGGTGACCCCGACGGGCCCCGCCCGCGGCTGGGCGGGAGCTTGGGAGGGACGGAGGGGCAGAATGAAAGGTGTAAAAAAATGTACAAGGCGTTTTTTGGTGATTCATTGATGCCTAAAAATGTAACTTGTTGGACAAACCCTGAGCCCCTCAGTGCCGGGGCTGCCGTGCTGGGTGGGTGCTTCCCCCTCCTCCGCAGTACCATCGAAAGCTTGTGGAGTTCTGGTATTATAAAATATAATTTATAAACAACATATGATAATATATTATTTCAATACGCAAAAGTTATTTGGCGATAATTATTAATGAATATTTATAGACTTTTGTGATTGCTATGTATTACGTAAATGAATAGTAAATTGAACTGTAATTGCTAATGCCTAACTACACATAAATAAAATAGCTGTTTTAGAATTAGTAGTCGCATACACAAAAAACAAATAAATACACTTTTTAAGGCCAGGTTGGAGGGAGCTCTGAGCAACTTATCTAGTGGAAGGTGTCCCTGCCCATGGAAGAGACAAATGGAATTAGATGATCTTTAAGCTCCCTTCCAACCCAAGCCATTCTATGATTCTGTGATTGTTATAAATGTAAAACTGACTCTGTAGCTTGTTGTCAAAAAGTAATCACATATTTTTTTCCCCTTCCTCAGGCTAAGCTCACAGAAGGAGCCAGGCAGGTGCCAGTGCTGGTGGAAGGGGAGGGGAACATATGGCTGGGAACAGAAGGAAGGTGGGAATGTGACAAGTGATGACAAATTGGTTTGCTTGGAGAGGAGTTGTGCTGTATCTTGTACCAGCCTTTGATTTCTGCTATGCTGACTTGAGCTGTGTGATTTGCTCTGTGGAAAGAAAGTGCATCCCACTCCAAATGAAACCGTAAAACCAGGCAGAGCAAGTCCTTCAAGTAAGCCTTTGTGTCCCAAGAGAAGTATCCAAGAATAGCAAACGTTTGAAATGTTCTTGCTCAAATCGCTCCACCTTTCTGTTTTCAGCTGTAATATGAGGATACTAATATTAACTTGCCTCAGGAATCTTGTGAAGAAAAAGCTGCATTTGTGAAGTACCAGTTACAGTAAGAATAACATAAAAACCCAAGAGAAAATCAACTAAAATATATTTTTATTCAGTGCTGCTTCTGAACGATTATTAAATAAAACCCAAGGCTACTTAGTGAATAAGGAAGATTATAAAAACTTTAAGAATTCAGGAAACAATTCACTTTGCAGTATTATTCATTTTCTGCACTGAAAAAGGGTGGGGATTTGGTGGAAAAATAAAGTACTTATGTAAATGCTGAAATTAAACCTGTCCATGGATTTGTGGTTAAATTGACTTATTGCAGGCTCTGATTCAAAACTGCCTTATTGCTGTGGAATTGATATGGATGTCCATGGGTAGTTTCTCTGAGTGAAAAGTGAAGTCAAGAATGGTCTGGGGATGACCACGTATCTTGAGTTGTTCCATTGCAACCTGGGCAAAGCAAAGTTTGCAGATGTACATTTACCTGGAATAATGCCCATAAGTTTCCTGTTTCTCATTTACTCCTCCAGGACTGATGAAGGCTTCATCATGCCAAGCAAAGCAGGGAGTTTTACCAGCAGCCTTTAACATCTTTATAATCATGTCAGACCTTCTTTGCCTGGCTGTGTCTCTGTATTTAAGTGTTTCTTTTTAATCTGATTTTAAATCCTGTCAGTCTAGTGAGCACTACTCAGGCAGGACTGAGCTGGCTCCTTGTAAGACAAAATGGGCCAGGACCTCAGCATGGCAAAAACAGGGGACACAACCCTTGTACTCTTTGTCTTTCCAGCAGGTTGAAACTGCCATGTTTGCAGTTGTCCCTCCAGTTAATTTGCTCACTAAGTGCCCAGATACTGATCTAGGCAATGGCATCCAATCCATTATGATCCCAGTTCAGAAGAAGTAAAGCAAATTCAGCCTCAGCCACACAGCACAGTATTTCTTGGAAGAACTGCAAATGCCAAGTGCTGATGGATTTATCTTGTTAGGCAGTAAAAGCCCTTTTCCTGGCACTGCTGACACAGAACAGAAGGATAATTTTGCCTTAAACTATTTAGCCATGAAGGTTAAACTTAACAGATAGATTAGGATTTATTGGTCACAAATATTAGAATAATTTGTTCTTAAGTGTTTTAGTGACTCTGCAGCCGAAATTCCTCTGGGAAATGAATTTTCAGAAAGACTTGGAGTAGATCAGTGAAGTAGATCAGCAAATTGTTATAGATTATCCTTTCCAAAGCAAGAAGCAGGATAAAAGCAAGACAAACCTTGCATGAAAATTCAAGTGAAGCATTAATGGCTGACAGTATGATCTCTTTTCATGCTCCATTGATTTCAGCTCTGGCTTGAACTCTGTTAAACTTTAATGTCAATGTAAGTTACAAAGTTACTTGCTCTGATAGACTTACCTCTGGTCAAAACAACTTTCAACTGCAAAAAAAAAACCCCTAAACCTAAGAGGTCAACTCTGTTCTGGGGAAAGACTACAAAATTAGATCTGACCCCCTGAATGCAACAAGTTTGCCACTGATTCGATGTACCGCACAACCTTATTACTTGAAGCTGGTGGAAGAATTTGCCTTTGCTCACGTTTTTCATGGAAAAGTCCAGCAGGATGTCAGGCAGATGGGGGCAGCAGCACCTCAAACTCTCAGCTTTACACCAGGCAAGCAAGAGCTACAGCCAGGGAAAATTTCTGTGTCCTATCAACACAGAGCTTTTGTGTAGACTTCCATAAGCCAGTTTAAAACCACAGTGATCTCTTTGCCCTTTCAATGAAACCCTGTTTTTATTAATTATTTTATTAATCATAAACTCACTTTACTGTTTTACACTGCTTTGCATATCTTTATCATAGTATGTACTTGTTTTATAGCATGCCTGTGCCTTTCCAGAAATCTGTGAATCTTGAAAAAATTCCTTTTCCCAGCAACTCACAAAACGTTCTGAAATCTGAGAAGATTTATTTCAAATTTTCCACAATATTTGTTATTCATCCCTTAAAAGCAATGTGTAATTCCGGAGAACCTCACAAAATTCAGTATACAAGAGGTACACTACTCAAAAGTAGTACTGGTCCTCAGAACCCAACTATATGTATGAAATAAGAGCTTTTAGCACCTAAAAGTGAAATATTTGGGGAAAAGAAACTCGCATTTGTAGCAAATGCAGTAGGGATCCCAGCCTATTGGGATCAGAGTGGCTTCTTGGCTTGCATCAAAACCTGAGCACAGAGAAACAAATGTGTCTGAAATGAACCAGCAACTCTGTCTTACGGAGGTGTTATTTACTAATTGTGGCATCAGGATCGTAAAATTGCAACAAATAACGTTGCTTAACCCCATCACTCTGCTGTTGTCAGCACTTGGCACTTGTGAAATTCCTGTGTGCTTGAGCGTTTCTGCCCGCCTGCACTGCAGCTAGGGATAGCAAGTAAAACCCTTGTGTCTGCTCAGCAGTTGGCAAAGTTTTATTTGCAATAATTCAGTCTGCATGAGTCAGCACTGCCTCCCTCCACAACATGGTCTGGCCTGTCTGGAAAGCTGCTTTCTCTATGGTTACATAGATGTTCTGTAAATCTCAAAATAATTTCAGTGCGGTAGGCAAAGATGCCTTTGCCACACTGAACAAATACAGTTCAGCTCCCCATCCCCTACTAAATAATATCAGTGCTTGGCAGGGAACAAAGTTGGGACATGAATATTTTATTTCTTACAGCTATGAAGTAATAGAAAATCCTGCAAAATGAATACAGTAGCCATTTGTTATTTTAAAACCTGTGTGGGCTTCTGGTTCAGAAACCAAACCAACACCTCTAGAGGTTCTATTTTTGATGCAGTGTGTGCTTTGTGCCTTCTACGCCTTTTTGATAAATTGTTACTCAGAATCTGTATCAGAAATGCTGTCTTGTTCTTGTTCTGTTAGGTGTGGAAAGCAAATATTAACCTGTCCTTTTGTTTATCCCATTCTGTTTTATGCTTCCATTTTTAAATAAAGATGTGGGTTAAAAGACAGTATCTAGCATTTACTCAGAAGATGGAAAGCAATTGGCACTGCTGTAAATATGGAACCTCCAGCAGCACCGAGTGAGGGCTCACTGCTTATCTGTTTGCTGGAGAGCAAAAAGTGGAGGTGGAAAAGAAAATGTAGCATGAATAAGAGAGTTGAATCTAATAAAGGGGTCAGAGCTGTCACTCATCAGGTAGGTGTGGCTGTTCCTAAGTAGTTCTTTATAGCTGGGACAACAAGCTGGACTCTCCAGATGAGGAAATGCCACTCACTAGGAAGCAAAATTAAACAGGTCACTACAGGAGGAATGTGTGCAGGTTGCTATTGAGCAATTACTGCTTTTTGACCGCTCACAAATAGTTGTCACTTTACATCCCTTGATTTCTGACCAGTGCACAAAGCATAGCTTATTCTTGAAATAACTGATTTCTGATGTACATTTGGTCCTGGTTTAACTTCATGTATTTTAAACATACATTTACAGGAAGATGTCTGTCATCAAGCTTAGACACTGCCTGGTCAGAGGGCTTGTACAGGGAGAATAAAGCATTCACTTCTCTTCCTGCAGCAGAGCAAAGAAAATAAGCAATATTATGGAGTAAACTAAGAGCAGAGAAGAAGTCATGTTACCTTTTGCCACTCAGTTCAGGCTAAGCAATTTTATTCATTATTTTTTTGCTGTCAGTGGAGATCTTTCCTTTTTACTCTAAAGACAGGAAAATTGCTTGTAACAGGAAACTGAGACAGAGTACAGATAATGGTCAAAAAGTAAAGCCTTAATGTGAAAGTTGAGTTGCTAGTAATGGGAATAGTTTCTCCATCTTCATTATATCTTGTTAAGTTTTGGTGTTGTGTGTTGGTTTTGGCTCAGACATGACAAGGATATCAAAGAACCATAGGATGGGTTGAGGTTGAGTTTGACCTTAAAGGTCATCTAGTTCCAATCTCCCTGCCATGGGCAGGGACACCTCCCACTAGAAGCCCAGGATAATAAATGATACCATAACAATCCTAGAGGATGAAACATTGTTTAGAGTAAACCTTACTTCTTTTCTGCTCCTCCCACACTTTTCATCTTAATTGGTCTCCTCTGAGTAGCTGTGTGCTGCAAGCCTGCCCCTATGTCTGGAACAAGCCTCGATCTTATCATACCTTTGGTTTCTCCTTTTTTCAGCTCCCTTTTCTATTATCAGTTATTAATAAACAATTTCTCTTACTTCAATGGCTTTTTGGAACAAACTAAGTCATTCTTGCAGTTTTAAGTTTCTTTGCTACTGTCTACTCCTTGCTAGAAGGGTACTGTCAGCAGAAGGGACATTTATTTCACCTGGTATTTGACATCAGCCCCCAAAAACACATGTTGAATCTTGTAAAAAGCACTTTTTCCAAACCCTGAGATGCCCAAAGGCAGTATCTGCAACAGTGCCTGTAGAAACTCCACCTTCATAAAAGCAGTGTTTTTCTTTTGAACATGCTTCAAGCAGTAGTCAAACTCTGAGTGGAAACAAATTTCATTCTCCATTTTAAAGATGTAATACTAGTTTGTGCCTTGGCCATTACTAATAAAACATCTCTGTAAGACTCTTAGGTTGAGTAAGAGTTTAGCTTTACTTCAAGGATGCATTTTTTCATAGCTGGCACTAAACACTGTATGTCTACACACTCTATTTCCAAGGAAGAGTGACTTGAGGGGCTGCTGCATTCAAATGTGTCTACACTACAGGTTGTGACTCTTCCTCCTCTTCCTGATAATTAACTAATCTTACAGATATTTATTTTTCTAGTATCTCTGATCAGCTCCAGTTCATTGTAATAATGCAGATGCATTGAATTTGTGTAGAATCAGAACACATAAAGCCTTGATGTGTTAATTTTTTATACCAGGTTATCTTGCTAGGGAGTCAGCTGAATTTTTAATTCCCTACAGCTCCTCCCTCCCCAGGCAACAGATCAAAAGAGGTGATTCTAAGACCCCACTGGGTGTCCAGCTCTGGGGCTTTAAGCACAAGAAAGATGTGGTCCTGTTAGAGTGGGTCCAGTTTGGGCCATGAAGATTCTCAGAGGGCTGGAGCAAGGCTGAGCGAGTTGGAATTGTTCAGCCCAAAGAAGAAAAGGCTCCAGGGAGACCTTATTGTGGCCTTTCTGTACTTAAAGGGGCCTGAGAGAGAGATGGAGAGAGTTTTTAGAGAAAACTAAGTTTTCTAAGTGAAAAAAACTAAGTGAAAGAGAGTCGATTTAGATTTGATATAAGGAAGGAAATTTTTTTACAATGAAGGGGGTTAAACACTGTCAGGGAGGTTGTTGATGCTTCATCTCTGCAAACATTCAAGACCAGGTTAGACAGGGCTCAGAGCAACCTGATCTAGTTGAACATATCCCTGCATATTGCAGGGGGTTTGGACTGGATAACCCTTAAAGGTCCTTTCCAACTCAAACTATGCTTCCATTCTGTGATTTTCCTGGCTTCAGTTTTGTCTCAAAGGAGGTGTGTAGTTACCCCAACTGAGGTACATAACTGCTTTTCTATAGGGATCTCACATTTAATAAAGCAGATGGGTCATTCCCCATCTGTCGTATTTACAGAATCAAATATCCCAACATCCTTTATGCAATTTCTACTTTAGGTACTTTGTTACCTCTAGGCCAGTGGTTAAGCACAGACATGGCCCAAGTTTATTTGCGTGTGGGATGTGTCAGTAACATCAATTACAGAAGAAAGGAACCGTGAGGTTCTTTGAAAAGTCACTAGTTCAATGTTCAAGGCACGATCAACTGTATTTAACAAACTCCTCCAACATTTGCCTAACCTGTTCTTAGAGACCTTCCTTCACTGATTTTTACATTGCCCTTCCCAATCCTTAACTACTGTAATCAGTAATGTGATCGATTTTGTCTTACGAGAAGAAACGTGTTTATCTGGTTTATTGTTATCTTAATCCTCTCTACAACAGTGTTTCTGTACACTGTTATGCCTGGTGCAAGCACTTGTCTTCAGTCCAGAGCAGGCTGGAGGTGTTGCCAACACAACAAAGGCACATTTACAACTGTATCGCTATAATGTGTACTAAACAGATTAAAGGCTGTGCATTAAGAGGTGTTTTAAAGTAATTCAAGTGAAAAGTGTCAGATGAGAGACTTTTTAATTGGGCTTCAGAAAAGCTTGTTCTGGACCCAGGGCTGCTTTGTTATCCGAAATAATTGTTTGAAGCACTGCTTATGAAATCTGCAGTTGACTTCAAAACAGCCCAGGGCCACCTGGGCCCCTTGAATAACACATGTTTTAATCCACCTACACAGCAAATATCTGTGCATCAAAGCCGAGGTTGCTGTCTGTTCATAGGATACAAATACAAAGCATGTTTTTGGGCCGGGTGTGAGAGAGGAGAATGCTGTACCTTCAAAAGCAGTGAATCAGATGAGGGCTGAGGAGGTCACAAGGGGTAAATGCCTGATGTGCAATGTGGCAGCTGCAGCAGCAAATGCAGACATCAGGTGTGTGAGCACAAATCCTGCCCGTGCTAAGTGCTAGGATGTGGCCACAGCCATTGCATGGCGCAGGAACGTGACTCTTCTGGAATCACCGTGAATGATAAAAGGTGTAACCATCTGGAAAGGCTCATTAGGAACCCAGAAGAATGAGTCAGTGGAAAAATCTGGGCTGTACGAAGGTGATAGGTAATTATCTACCCAGCAAAAGCACGGCAGAAAAGCGCTGTAATAGTCTGTGCACGGCAAGATTCCCTCGCTGGAGAAGGAAAAAGTTTGGTGGTTAAAAATCATGGCATTTTCGACGTGTTGCCTTCCTACAGGATTCTTTAATTTTTGGAAAGATAAACCCCTGGAACCGTACGTGTTTCAGTCCCCGAGCAGTGCCTGGCTTGAGCCCAATTCAGCTGCTGGTGCAGCCCCTCCGCGCCGCTGTGGGGTCCCAGCGGGACACGCTTCCTTCCCATGGACAAGCACCAAGGGTGCTCTTACTGCTCCCAGGGGGAAGAATTAGCTTAATCTGGGAGCTTTGCCCGGGCAGAACAGAGGCCACGGCTTTCCAGCTTCTAGTAGAGATAGGGCTGGGATACAGCAGGAAAGCTAAAGCAAAGGTAACCTATGGAGCAGATGAGGAGGGAGCGGGTAGAACCGAGTGAGACAGAGGCGAGCAAGGACGGGGTAAATCGTCTGCCTGCTCTTTAAGCAGTAAGCTGTTACCGTATAGCAAAGGCACCGACAAGCTCGGTGCGACATCCCCGGGCCGCGGCACTGTTTGGCGAGCCCTGCTCAGACCCAGGGGCTGCACTGCCGGGCACAGCGACCCCTCCATGGGGCTCCGAGAGCCCCGTCCCGGCAGCGGCGGAGCCCGGCCTCGGGCAGCGCCCGCCCCCGCTTCCTCCCCCGCCCCCGCCGCCATGTTGTGGGGCCGAGCGCCGCGGGAGGCGCAGGGGCCGCGGCCCGGCGGAGCCGCCGCTCGGGGCAGCGCAACAGGTACCGGGGGGCGCGGGCTGCGGGCGTTACGGGCTCCACTGCCTTGAGCAGCTTTACTTGTCTTTTATTCTTTAGCTGAGTCTGGGCTATTTTTTTTTCTTTATTTTTTTTTTTTAGGCAGGCTTTTTTCTTTCTTTTTTTAAAATTTTTTTTTCTCTCTCCTCTTTTTTTTGGGTAGGGGTGGTGTCTGGGGCTTTGGCGGCGGCGGCTCCCACTGCCGGCGCCGCCGCTGCTCGCCCGCGCTCCCTCAGCGCGCTGCGAGCGGAGCGATCGCGGTGCCCGTGCCCAGAGAGCTCCCGGAGCGCCCGGGGGAGCCCCTGCCGGGGTGAGGTGACTCGGACGCGGTTGTAGAGCCCCGCTCCTTGTGGTGATGGTGATTTTGTTTCGTCTGGTTAGCTGTGAAAACGCGGGGTTTGGAGAAACCCAGCTGGTTTCTGCAGTTAAAGTTTGCAAACTGCTCTGGCTGTAAATAGACTGGCTTTTCTCGGTCTCGACTTCTCACCGCGGCATGTCGTAATTCAGAGAATAAAATGAGGCTGAGGTACGTGATTCGGTTTCCTAAGCATTAAGGTACCATTTTGAATACAGTAAATGGTTTTCGGGCCAGTTAGGGCTTTGACATCTGTCACATCGCAGAACTCGAAAGTAGATCGTGCTTTAAGATAGTGCCTGCGTTCTCTGAAGTTATTCTTGCAGCGGTTCTCTTAAACACCAGTCGGAAATTCCCCATCTAAAACACGGGAATGAGAAGTCTCAAGCTTCTTTGCCCTTGTGTCCAGGCTGCCCTCTGTTGTGCGTTGCTCTTTTGGGAAAATGATGTTTTCTGAGCTGTTGGTGCTGGCCTGTGGTGGCCGGAGTGTGCACAGGAAGGCTCGGGGTGCGTGTGAAGCAGAATGTGCTGTGGGTAACATCGGTGCTGCATAAATTGTTGCCTGCTCTCAAGAACTTTTAATCATTCATCTGAAATTGGCTTGTAACAAACGTCTATATCCGCTGATGCGACGGTGACATGTAGAAGTAACAAGCGCTAGGAGCTAGTTGGATAAGCAGCTAACTGGGCTGCGTTCTGCTCCCAAATCTGGTTCATTTTTGTTACCTTGTTTCCACTCTACCTCCCCTGTTTTGTTTGTGTGTATTTTTTCAGTCTGACTCATCTGGGAGGGGCATTCGCACCACCATACCTCTGAATATTCAGAGAAACCTTAACTCAGGCTCTGGGCTCCCTGTGATGTGAAGAGAACTGTGTGATGCCTGCAGACATGGATTTAGGCTGCTCTGTGCTCTCTGTTGAACAGAATTTTTTGTTAAGATTACCCTCCTCACTCAGATGCCTAAATTAGATCAAGTGAATATGCTTATCCTTTTAATTACTATCCTGAGGGAATTGCATTTACTTTTTTTCTCCTCCATCTGTACAAGATCTGGGGTACAGGATGAATCCCTGGCTGTTGTAGCTGTCAGTGTAATAGAAACCAAGAGGATGATGTTCCTGTAGCAGTAACAATAGCAAAATGGGGTACCTATGGTCTGTTTGTGCTAATCATAAAAATAATGGGGTTATCTACCCTATTAGGTGCTGGTCAAAGCACCAAAGCTTTATGGACACTTATTTTTTTAACTGTTCTTGTAGACAGAATGAGATAGATCAGGGCAAAAGTGAGCATGGATGATTTTGAACTGTGTTTTTGAGAAGGCTTTATTTATTTATTGAGACTCAGGTATTAGAGTGATTTGTACCACAGCAGTACTTACAGTAAAGTTTTTTTACAGATATTTCTGTTGTAGTCTGTTATGTTGAAAAGTGAATTAATTTCATGGCATGGGAAAGTAGCAATCTATGAAAAATGAAGCTAAGTCTGTAGGTGATAGTATTTCTTCAGTAGCTGCTTGTCAGGAGCTGGTGAGGAAAATGAGGCAGCATTTGGAAAGGGAAAGGTGATGTGCATGTTTTGCTTGGGGTGTTATCAGAAACCTTCACAGCCTTTGAGAATAGGCATCTGTCAGGAAAGTACTGTGGGTTTAGTTCCTGAAAGGCAATGTAGTCCAGATTAGTTCCTGTCACAAATTGAGACAGATGTCTCTGGTCTGAGAGATAATTTACTTGCAGACTTTTAACTAACAGGTTATCTACTGTTGCCTCAAAAGATTTAATTTGATTAGCATGCAAAATATGTGGAAAAATAGTTTCATGAGATTTTTCTTTAAAGGCCAGAGCTGTTCTCTTTACCTTTTTAAAAACTGGTTCGAAAATTGGATGTCTTTATTTGTAATGTTAATTTCTAGCCTATTTTCACTTGAAAGGAAATACCTCCACTATCTCAGTTTTTAAAAAGCTTTTAACTGCTTCAATTAGTTTTTATTTACCTCAAATGTAGTTACAGAACAATATTGTTTTGAAGGGACTTCTGGATATCATCTGGTCCAACCCTATGAAAAGCATGGTCAGGTCACTCAGAGCCATGTCTGGTTGTGTTGGGATTATCTCTGAGTGTGGAGATCCCAAAAACTCACTGGGCAGCCCTCTCCAGCTTGGTACCTACCCTGGCTCAAGGTGCATCCCATCCCCTTTCCCAGGCTGCCAGAGAAGGCATTAAACAACACTGGCCATGGTGGCAGCTCCTGGGGAGCATCACTGGTTCCAGCCAGATGGATTTGGGACTACTGAGCACAGCCCTTGCAGTCTGCTGGTCAGGCAGGTTTTCCACCCACTTTAGAGTCAGCTTTTTCAAACTATATTCCACCAGTTTGGCTGTAAGAGCACTGTGGGAGATCTTGTTCAAAGCCTTTGTGGTGTCAAAACAAGCTGCTGTGCCCTTGTTCACAGGGTGAACAATCATCTCAGAGATGAGATGTGTCAGGTGTGGTTGGTCCTCAATAGCCACATGCCATTTCCCTTTACCTTTTTCTTCTTCAAGCATCTGTAGGTGGGTCCTACAATTATTTCCTCCATAATCTTTCTAGGGACTGAAGTGAGACTTAGCTGCCTTCAGTTTGCCTTTTTTCCAATCACCAGGATCCTTGACCAGTCACCAATACCCCCCAAAAATAACACAGTTTAGTCTTACAGTGACATTAGCCAGTGTTCCTGGCAGCACTGGGGCTGTGATTTGTGCCATATGCACATGTATGCAAATGCTTTATTTACATGTTTTAAAATTATTTTGACTTTCAAAAGCTACTTTCAGTCCAGTGCAATGGTAAATCTTTTGGTAAAGCATATTAGATGATGGATCCTGCCATGTTTTTAAGTTTTGGGGTGAACCTTGATGTAGTTGTTCTGTGAAAATCACGAGAGCAGCAGTTGGCTGACAGAGTTTGGGGTGTTGCTTGGATTAGAATGTTTGTTTTATGTGGCTGAATGATTGGGAAAGTCAGTTACCCTTCTTAGGCTTTTTTTGTCTTAAGTGATGATTGGTGGTTATAAAGATAACAAAGATAGAGTTGTAGAGCCCTCTTCATTTTATGAGGGACTGACCTATTTCAAGCACTATCGCTTGTCAGGAAAACAACACAAAGTATACTTTGAGGTTCAGAGGCTGAGCCTAGATATGGGGTGAAATAGGGTAGTTACTGTATTCCTCTTACCTTTAAAAACATACTGTCACTCTTTAACTTCACCTTTTAAAATTGCATTTTTTTTGTGTGCCCTGGTTGGTGATGGATGACACATCAGACTATTTTGAAGGGAAACACTCATGTTAGAGTGCCTGGTTGGATTTCTGGAAGGGCTAAGCAGCTGTTTTAAGTGATCCTGAAATTTTCAAATGCTTAGTTGCAAATATTGCAGTTAGCCGTATTCTCTCTGGTATTCTGTGTCTGACTCCTGATCAGTATAGAACTTGGAGATTTATGTCTATGTGTAAGTTCAAGTTCCTTCCAGTGACAGACCAATGGAGGCCAAAATTTTAAGCCAGCAGTGAGCAGTGAAGCCTTGTTTTCTGTGGCATTAGCTGTCTGAGTTTGATCAGATGTGAGCCTGTGTTGAATTTTTTCTTGTGGTCAGTATATTTAGAGCAGCCTTCAGCCATGTGGATCCTCTGGTGTCTAATATAGGCACTCAAACATACTGCAGTCTTTCTCTCCCTTGAGGGTACTAAATTTGGTTGTGCCTTCTCTGTCTGGTTGCCTGCTTTTTATGAATATTATATTCAGTGAAGATCATAGCAAAGGACACACTTCTGTGAGCTTGGTTCATGTTGGTGATGGGGTTCATCAGAGTAGTTTACTCATGTCTCATACTCTGAGAAAGGCAAGCTAAGAATTCAGGCATCCTGGTTGCTTGGTTACTGTAATGCTGCTGCTTTCATTAATTCACTTGTCTATCAGGATGGTGGTTTTGGGGGGTTTTTTTTGGTTGTTTTTTTTTATTCAAGGATAAGTCTTTAGAAACAAACAGGAGACTATTTCCTGAGGAATTCTTTGTTCTTCTTACTTCTATGTCTACATTGTTTTATTGCCCTTTGCAAGATGGCAACTCACAAGATGTAGTAACTCATTTTTCTGGTATAGTTGTGCCATCAGCACCAAATGTTGTAAAGGTGAGGATTAGGTCACATAAAAATTATATAGTAAAAATGGAACTGGTGAAATGTCATTTTTCTTCAAATTGAGAGCATTTAGAACTTAGTATTTAGAACTCAGTATAGGAACAGAGCCTGCCCATGTTGGTTACTTGGATCCTAGAGTTAAAACAATGGATTGAACATTAATATATAGGTGAGCACAGTGTTGTGTAACTCTTATTTTCAGAACAACACGTGAAATTCAAATGATGTAACATGATGACAGTAGCAGCACAAAGCATTGGAGTTACCTAATAGAGGGCAAGTATCTGAGAACTATTTTTAAACCTTTTGGCAGTTACAGATAGTTGAAAAGGTGTGGTTGATCCAGAAAAGTCACAGCTTCCTCGGAACAGCGATTCTGAGAGCAGCCAGCTTGACTTGAGACAATTTGATATGGGATGTTGCTGCTTCAGAAGCAGCAGATAATTCTGAGCTGGCTTTACTAGTGAAAATGTTCAAGGCTGATGCAAGTGGAGCTTGTGAAATGCTGTGGCATCAGCCATGAGCAGTATCTGCAGTTAGTGATTCAACAGCATACACATGAAGTACGGGAAGAACAGGAAATGGGAGTTAACTTTTCTTTGTTTCTAAAAATATTACAATTGGAATGTGGAAAAAAATTACCTATTATGGCTATACTAATAAATGCATCAAAAAATCAGAGCACATTTAAATAATACTTTGGTCTTATCTTTCAAAGGTCAAGAATTTTACTAGTCAAAACCTAAAACTTTTTAGCTTTTTTCTCTACACTTTTACGACTTTAAGGTAGGACATGTGTCTTTATAACCAAGATACATTTGCCCCTAGGGATTTTACGTGATATTGAGATGTTTGTTTAACATGGGTGATAATTGATTCCCTAAGTTCATGAAATTCAATTTGGTGGTCAGAACATTATTACTGTATGCTCTAGAGCTCTGTGCTAAAGGTTTAAGAGACCACATTTCAACTGGGTGATTTGAAGGACTGTTCTTGATAATATGAGATTGGATGTGACTTGTGGGTGGGAGTGGGGTCAGAGGCAGGAGTCTTCAGCTGGGGCAGGTGGGAGGTGCTGTGCCACATTGCCTGTGTCCTGGTTGTCACCATGCTGGTCCCAGAGCCCCCGTGCTGGGGGGATCTCCATTACACCCACACTTTTCTGTGTTACTTTAGGGAATGCATTTTTACCCATCCATTATCCAACTAAAATACTCCTACCTAGTTATTTTTTCCTGTTTTTACTGGCATATGCTAATCTTTGCTTCTTCTCCCACAAGGTTTCCCTGTTTTTTGATACATCAGAGATAAGCACCATTTCTGTGCTTTAAAGGCTTCTTGTGGCCTTTCTCCTCTCTGCTTGTCATCTCATTCAGTTTTGAGAAGTTAAACCTGGTGGTTTTGTGCACCTGTCCAGCTTGAAAGCAGATACCTAAGCTGTAAATCCAGTCTCACTGAATGTTTTACTTTCATTAGATAGTCAGATTGTTCTCTGCTGAGCACAGAAGAGTGCTCATGTATCTTTTGTTTCATGCTTTGCTATAGCAGCCCATTAGATGTTCTGTATGTTTTGCACTGTTATCTGTGTCTGAAAGCTGAGCAGCAAGTTAAGCAGCGTCTCTTCCATCGTAAGAAGAAAATAACATTATGAATTCTTCTGTTAGTTTTTTTTTCTCTGTTAGAATTTTGCTTGTGCTTCTGATGGAAGGTCAGGAGTGGGCTTAAAATTTTCCTCTAAGGTGGCAAGATTTTAAATGAATAAGCTTAAAAGTAATATGGTCTCATGTAATATATAATATGTTTCCAATCATGGTTGAAGTAAGAAAACAATGTATAGAAGACAACTTATCAAATACTTTTGTCTTGCCCAAGTCTACATTGACACAAATTAGGAGTTACAGTGTGAAAGTGGAGAACTGCAAGTTTTAAGGTGTGTGGACCTCACCAAACAGCATTTAAGGGTGCTTGCACAAAGCTTGCAAATTATTACATGTGAGAATTGATGTGTTTTAAAACAGAATTTTTAAAAAAGGCATATGGAGTGTGGAGTCATGTGAATTGGAAAGTAGGAAGCATAAAAAATCCAAAAAAACACAAGAGTATTTTAAGTTACCACCCCTTGAGGAGCAAGCATATCTCACTCAGCTCTCTGGAAAGGTTACAATATGCAGCCTAGAATTGCTTCTTTAAGGTAGAAGCTCAGAGCCTTTTAAAAAAACATCTTTTATAAATAGTATACCCTCTACTTCTTGGGGTTTTGTTTTTTTGGTTTTTTTTTTCATTTCCTTTCTAAGCAAAGCAAGCAGAGGTGGTGATTTCTGTCTGGGATCAGGTGAGTGAATATATTCTCCCAGGGCGTGACAGAGCTGGGTTCAATTTCCATCTTTTCCTGAGGAAGTTTGTGTCTCCTGGGAGAAGGGCCAGGGAATTAAATAGTGAGCTTCCTGAAGTGGGATTCTCATTCTCTCCCTCAGAACAATTTCTTCCTTGCAAAGAAGATTTGAAGCTGGAGGGACACAGAGAGGGACCTGCAGGTCTCTGCCTTAGTGTAGAGAATTAAAAATAAAATGGGAGAAATCTTCTCCT
The DNA here is from genome assembly GCF_028551555.1 of Melozone crissalis. NCBI lineage: Eukaryota > Metazoa > Chordata > Aves > Passeriformes > Passerellidae > Melozone > Melozone crissalis. Next base: position 53,452,736 of record NW_026535805.1, read on the forward strand.
AGAAAGGAGGAAGCCAAGATCAGTTTTAATCTCCAGAAAGAGAGGAGAGAGCTGAACTGTGTCTTGACACTGAATGGGTGCTTTCACAGCTGAGCAGCTGTGTAAGAAACAGAGTAAGCCCAGGAATAGTGGCCACACAATTCTGGTTTTTGAACAGAAAGAAAGATCCTTGTGTTTTGGATGGTCAGTAAGTTCAGAAAGCATATTAGTCAAGCAAGGTGGGTAGAAAGGTATTTGTCAGAAAAATGCTTTTTGTGTTCTGTCTGGATCACAGAATCACTGGGTTGCAAGCGACCTTCAAGATCATTGAGTCCAACCCAGCCCTAACACCTCAACTAAGCTGTGGCACCAAATGCCACACCCAGTATTTTTTTTAAAGACATCCAGGGATGGTGACTCCACCACCTCCCTGGGCAGGCCATTGCAGAACTTTATCACTCTTTCCATAAAAAACTTTTCCCCAATATCCAACTTGTATTTCCCTTGGCACAGCTTGAGACTTTGTCCTCTGGTTCTGCCAATTGCTGCCTGGAGAAGGAGACCAACCCCACCTGACTACAGCCACCTTTCAGGTGGTTGTAGAGTGATAAGGTCACCCCTGAGTCTCCTTTTCTCCAGGCTAAACACCCCCAGCTCCCTCAGCCATTCCTCACAGGGTTTGTGTTCCCAGCCCCTCTCCAGCCTCATTGCCCCCTCTGGACACACTCTCTGTTGGGTAGGAAGTTTCTCTTTCACAACGAACAAGGAAGGGGCTTCACACCCTAGGGTTAAGAAATAAAATGTTTAGCACTTTTTTTTTTTAATATCAAAATATTAACTGAGGCTCTCAGTACTGTTATCTACAGTAGCAGGGGGAGCAGGAAGAGCCAGCAATGTGCTGCCCACAGTCAACTCCTCCGTTCTGTCACTGATGTCATTCATCTGTTATCAGAGTGGGTGGACTTTGTAAGCTGGCCACAGTGCATTTTGAAAAGGCCATGTGGCTGTGTATAACTGTACTGTATAAAGGAGATAAATGCTTGGCCTGCCACAATGTTGAGATGTTTTTCTTTTTTTTTTTTTAATCAGTAAACTCTCATACCAATATGTCTTGAACAAAAAGACAAAGAGAAGTTACAGTCTGTGCTGTTTCATAATGCCTTACTAATGCTTCTTGTTCTCTCTTATTCTTCTATTTTTAAGAGAGTACTCCAAAAAAAGCAGCAAACAACTACATGCGCTATTACAGTGTCACTGCTTTGCAAATATAATGAGTTGTCTTTGTGTTGTCCAGGTCTACAGGTGTTGCAAAGAGTAAATCAGGTAGTTAGTGCTGCAGTCTCTGTCCTTGCTAATTGGCTCTTGCAGCAAAATTCTGCAATACATCATCCTCCTGCCACAGAGAGAAGGAAAAGAGCAATAATGTGACCACACATGCTGCTTCCATGGCGTTTGCTTTCTTCCAGACAGAGCCTGGTGCACCAGACCTTCATTCCTACTAAAGCTATGTGGCTGTGGTTCTTCTGAGAAATGTTTTGAAAAAAAAATTGATTCAAGTATAAATATTAACAAAGATTGTGGTAAGGCTGCCCTTCATAAAATGGCAATATGCCTATGATAGGGAAAACAAAAAGCTTTTTTTCCTTTCTCCTGCAGTCTGCCCAGCTCTAATGTTTTCTAATGCTTTCAGCATGGTCCTGACATGCCCCCTGCTTCTTGCAATCTCCTCATTTCTTTTCTCCACTTGTATCAACTATAATGAACGCTGAGAGAGGGAACAGAAATTGCAGTCTGGCAGGCCAGTTTGTGAAAACAATTAGTGCTTTAAAGATTTGGGCTAGTCAGATGACTTGTTTACAAGAACTTGCTGTTCTGCTGTTTAAATGTGAGATCCAAGTTTTCCTGTTTTCACCCTAAATGGCAGCAGGGCTTAATGTTATCTACAGTGTTTGTAAGGATGTTTGGTCCTGTTGTTACACCATGGATTTTGTACTGTCTGCCACGGTTTCTTACAAGTGGTGACTGAGTTCACCAAGCACATCTTCTAGAGCATTTTGCAGAAACAACTTTCTGTGAAATGCTCTGGTGGCAATGTCCATAATTTTATCCATATCATCTGTTTGGGACACTGGTTGTAATATTTTCTTGATTCTTATTTTCTTTCTTCAGTGAATGTTTCTGTATGACATTGTGTAAAAAGCATCCTTGAAGTGTACAGCTTTCACCTCCATCAATGATTAAAAGTTACCAGAATCTATCTAAAAAAGTCTAAGTTTGTCTTAAAGTGAGAATATTTTGCTGTGATTCCTATTGGAAAAAGAAGTGGTTCACATTTGTGTCCTAAAGGCTTAAGGTGCTTTTACACCTTTGTAATCTTTATAGATGGTGACTGCAGCAACTTTATTTGCAATTTGTGAAAATAAGCTGCTTTTAGCTTTGATATGTGCATGATCTCCAAGCCTTTGGTATGTGCTGGAGAAATACAGAAGACAGAATACTTGTTGAGGGCAAGCTCCATTCATTGAGAAGGATTGTTTTCCCAGACTTTTGAAAAATGTGCATAGATTTCAAGGTTACTGGGCTGTTTCCTCCTTCTTTAAAAAAAAATAAGGGGAAATTATACTGAAGCAATACTTGTATTCTTCCTTTTTTCACTTCTTGGTACAAATGAGAAGCTGTCACTTTAGAAGTATCTGTGCTTGGTGTAGTCCTGGTGTCTAATTATGTGGATCTGTGCAAAGGGATAAGACTGTGTTCCCAATGCTGGTGAGATACAAAACCCTGCAAAAGTCCCAAAAATCATTTATGATTTTTGGTTGCTTCTGTAAGGTCATAGTTTTCTCTCTTTAGGGGTTACTGTTGAAGGGTTTGATTCTCTTCAAGTTTAGTGTTTATTTGAAATACCACAAGGTCTACATATAGACATAATAGTGAGGCAACAGAGCTAAATCATGATTTAATCACATCACAGTGCTGTAATGTACTCTCAGTACAGACCCATTGGGCACTTCCATGGTTTTGGACCTTGGATGTTGGTTCATCTACATGGCAATGCCCAGCACAGATTTACCAGGCTGGTTCAGCCCAGGCTTGGGGAATTTTCAGGCACACTGAAAAATTCCATGTTGATAATTTGGGCAGGGATGCTCATTGTTTTTGCTGATGAAAATGAACCAGCAACACGTGTCCTCCATAGATGCAGGGCCTTCAGAAATAGGAATGACCTTCACCAAGCTAAAGTGACATCAAAGTCCTCAAAAGTTTTCAGTTGAGATTGGTTTTAAAATGTGGTATAGTTACGACTCTAGGGACATTAAAATGAGGAGAAGGGGTTTCCCCATTTGGTGTGCATGAAGCTGCCTGGGTTACTTCTCCCACTCATGTGCTCAGCAGTGGAGGATTTTGAAAGCTCAATCTACACAAGCCATTTCAGCAAAACCAATGCAAAATGCTGCTGTATAACTGTGAGTTATATGAAGTATTTTTAAAGTATATCTTAAGATCTGGGGCTTTAAGAGTTAATCAGTTTACTATCAAGACTTGTATTGTCTGATAATTATCTGACTTGTGTTGGGAGGCCTCCCCTCAAGTACTGTGTCCAGTTTTTGGCCCCACAGTGTAAGGATCATCTAAAAATACCAGAATATATCCAAAGGAGAGAAACAAGGATGGTGAAAGGACTAGAGGGCAAGACTTTTGAGGAGCAGCTGAGGATGTGAGGTTTGTTCAGTTTGGAGAAGAGACTGAGGGGGTGACCCCATTGCTGACTATCCCTTCCTCATGAGGGGAGCAGTAAGGGAAGTGCTGGTCTCTGCTGGTAGCAGGGCACGAGGGAATGGCTTAAAGCCATATCAGAGCACATTGAAATTGGATAGAAGAAAAGTTCTCCACAGAGGGGCCAACATGCCAGAGAGCTCCCCTGGGAGGGGGTCATGGCCCCAGCTGGTGTTCATGAAGTATTGGCCAGTGCTCTTTACCTAGGCAGGTTCACTTTTAGGGTATCTTGTGTGGAGTCTGAAGTCGGACTCAATGATCCACTTGTGTCCCTTCAACTTGGGATAGTCTATGTTTTTTGATTACTCATTTAAAAGAACCCCAAAACCTAAAAGCTGCCTGAAAGTAAGAGAATAAAATGAGTTGGAGCAAAGATCAAATATGTAGCCCTTAACCAGTAAGATTAAATATGGAACAAGTCACATGCAGGTAGAAGTCTGCTGATTCTGGAGGTGTTCTCCAGCATCCTGCTTCGTGTCATGGTTTCAGGTTCTGTTTTAGACCTCCTTGACAGAACAGCTTTTGCAGAGAAATGTGCTGTAGAAATGTTTAACAACATTGGCAGCACTTTTCAGGAAGGCTCTTTATAGATCTCAAGTGTCTCTTGATAGGCTGCTTTGTAGGTCCGTGTCTTGGAACAGTTCCATGCTTCCTTTTTTCATCTTTCTGTGGTTGATACCTTGTGTCGTTGTGAGGGATCATTTGGACTCACCAACCACTCCCTTTACTTTCTTTAAATACATATATATACATGTGTGTGTGTAGCCACAAATGTGTGTATCTATACTGATGATGTGAACTATATCTAGAGAAAGAATTGTTAACAACTGATCCCAGACATTTTTAATTGTATTGAAGAGATGTGCAATAGATACAAAAAATGCTTTCCTGTCCTCGGGTGGAACTGGAGTGCTTTCCAGCTGTGTGATTTTGTGCTGAGATGCACAGGAGTTTCTCTGCAAGAAGGGAGTATGGGGGATGGATATTTCTGTACTTAATATTAAAATATGTGCCTGTATTGAGGTGAGGGGGTTTTTTGTGTATGTGTGTGGGTAGGAGGTTTGGTGTCTGAAAAGGGGATGGGCAAGATGTGATTCATGTTTCTTTTAATTAAAATAAATATTTCATTTTTCTAGCTTCATCCTGTACAGTAGTTTCTCCACAGAGAGCACAATGATAATGATGTATAAATTTCAGTATTTAAGTAAAATTATCTCATCCAAAGCACAAGCTCACTTCATTGTCTTAGTTCTATATTTGTAAAGCAGTGAATTGTTCATGCTTTTTCCTCAGATAATTATTAGTGACTATTTTGCAGTTCTAAAGAATTCTTTATATGGTACACTTGAAGGAATATGTACTAGAAAAGCAAAATCTTAGTACTCTGATACTTATTATGAAAGTAAATTCTGTTCCGACCCGATTTAAATGCTGCTGTTGAGTGTTTATGCAGTAGCTCAGGAGAAGGAATAACTTCATTGTGTTGCTTCTGCAAAACCGGCTGATGACAGATTTTTATTGGGACAAGCCCTTTCTTCAGAATACATCATATAAGAGTGTTTTCTTTGTTAATAGTGCATGGAGTGTTGGAGTAAATTTGAATAACAATTGGTTTTCCACTTGGCTCAGCAGCAGCTTTCGCTTACCGAGCTGAGCGCTGAACTTTTGTTTGATGGAACACACAATATTTACCGGGGAGGGAGCGCTGGCAGGGACGTGCTGGGGCTCGGCCGTGTGTCCCGGCCAGCCGGGAGCTGTTTGTGCTCATCGCTCCCAACACTTGGTGCCGTTTTCCTTTAAGAGCTGCCACGAGGCTCAGGACTGCACTGCATACCCTATTAAAAAAAAAAAAAAAAAAAAAAAAAAAAAAAAAGGCCAAAAAAGGATCCCGCCGGCCCTGCCCGGTGTGATGCCGCCGGCTGAGCAGCAGCCCCGGCCGGGCATTGTTCGCTGTCGGAAGCGGGGCCGGGCGCTGCCCTTGCTGCATTATTAATGCGCGATGTTTTCATGTTGCAGATGGCTGAGGGCTAGCGGCGCGCAGTCGGGACCATGATGGCTCAGTTTCCCGCAGCCGTGAATGGTGAGTGGCTCCGCGGTGCTCAGCCAGGGCTCGAGGTTTGGGGTTTGCTGTTTCTTTGCGGGTTTTGGCGCTTGGCTGCAGATCCGATCGCTGTCCGTGGGCTGGGAGGGGACAGCATCGCTGCAGTGTCATTTGGGCTGCGATAGCAATCCCGGGGCATTTCCAGAGCTGAGGAATGTGCGAGCTGTAGTGAAGCCTGCCTGACTTCAGGCAGGGAATATGCTAAGTAATAGTTGATTAAACTTGCATACCTTTTCTGTTAAGTAATTCAGCACAAAGTGTGTTCCATTATGGTCCATTACACTGTTTATTTTAAACAAAATATTTGAATGTGTTAAGCAGTTTGTGACATTGATGAAAACAATCAGCCCTTCTCAAAAGAAAAAAGGCAAAAAAGAATTTTCCTCTTGACTGTGCTCTTTGCGATACAGAAACTTTTAAATTTGTTTCTTGGTGATTTCCTTTCAAAGACATATGAGAGTTGGAACCTTTAAATTGTTCCTCTGTATGTGTATGGGATGGAGCCTTTTTAGAGGAGGCTTATTTGTGAAGGCACGATTTGCAAAGACCTGCAAAGAAATTTGACATTTGCGTGTTGTTATTTACGGAGCTGGCCAAAATGAAAATACAAGTATAGGAACAATGTTTTGTACTTCAAATACTCCTGATAAAGAATATTTTTCTTCATAAAAATAGAAACATAGGTATAGGAATGAGTATTTATCTCATTTGTCTATGAAGGTTACTGCAGGACTGGGAAATCTTTAATTTAGAAAATTGTCACTGAGATAAATTGGGAAAGGGTTTTTGTTTTGGTTTTTTTTTTTTCCCAGAACAACATTCAGATTTCAAATTAAACCTCTTATTAAACCTACAAACCTGTTTCATATAAGCGTAAGGCTTTTCATAAAAAAAAAAAAAAATCTGTGTAATCAATGCTTTCTTTTTATATAGTCAGCTGCAGTTTTTTCCAGACTTTGTTACACTTCACAATAAAAGCCAAGTTAAAGGAGTCAATAAATACTAGGGGAAATCCTATAAACCAATTTTTTTTTTTCATTTAATTGGACATAATGGAAGTTGTTTTTTTTTTATTTTTGCCATATGGTTTTTGCTTCTTAATTTAAAATAAACAGTCAGGAGCTCTCTTTGGAGAAGATACAGCTTTATGTTCTTGGCTGTCTCTGTGGTGTATGCATAAGTTATTTGATGTCTTTTAGTTTTGGCTTTTTATTCCTTTATTCCATTCTGTTGGACAAGCGTGCTGTCAGTGCTGACCACATGCACTGCTCTCAGAAGCCTTAGTTTGGGAGAATATCCTTGATCTGAAATCCCTTGGGCAGTACTGTCTGCCACTCTCAAAAGGAGTGGTGTCAGGGGATGCTGCCTTTCCCCTCTCAGAATTTTACTGTGTTGGAAGGCACAATAAGAGGGAGAGCATGGGGAAGAGAGACACCAGGTGATAGTTAAACTGTTGCTCCTCACAGAGTAGTTTGGATGACTGTGTCAACTCTGTGTAGTGTTGCAGCCATATTTCTTATCAGAACTGGTGAAATTTCAAACAAGTCAGGTGTTTTAAACAAGTTTTAATGTGATTTCTAGGTAAATACTGAGCTGTTGAAGTTGTTCTCTAATCTTTGTTCCTCTTCCCTGCTGCTTACCACTTACAAGCACTGCTGTAATGGTTGCATTCAAAGTAGTTCACCTGCATTTGCCACTCATTACAGGAAACCTCTAATTATGTTGTTAGACCTTGGTAGTGACTTGAAGCGTGAGATGAAGAATGAGGTGATGTGTGAGGCAACCAAGCCATTAGGCTCTGCTGCAGCCTGGGAGCACTGCCTGCCTGCCTGCCTCACCTTTGTGCTAGCCCTGCATTGACCCTTCCCCTTTGTGTGCTGCTGGGGGAAATAGTGGGTTCCTTCTGTGAGAAAAAAACCCTCTTATTCTTACCAAGATACAATATACTTAGCTTTTAGCTCATGAGCAGTGTAATGCATGAAGTAGTTTCCGTTTCTGGGTTATTTTTGGTGTTCACTGTTACAAAAAAGTGAGGGGATGGCATGGAGCAGATGTGTGTGCAAGTGTGTGATTATGTGACAGCCTGAGAGCTGCAGGGTTCAAAGCATGATATTCAGCCTCAAACAAATACAAGTGGGAGATGCTATGACACTTTATTTACCAGCCTAAGCAGAGAAAGCAGCTCTGTACAGAGAAGGAAGGGGAACGGAGCAGTGTGTAGCTCCTGTGGAGAGACTCAGCTTCATTGAGGCACCCTCAGAATGTACCTAGGCCAAGCAGGGTCCTGAGCCTGGCATGTGCCTGGTGGCCACTGTGCTGTGCTGGGAGCTGGCCACGTGTAAATGTTGTGTGCTCTGGGGGCACCTGCTGTTGATAAACCTCTCTTCAAAGTCATGAAAGGACACAGTGCCCAGAAAGGAGCTCCCTTTGACTCTCCATTGCTGTCTAAGGTGACCTTTGAGAGTGCCTTACTAACAAGCTGAAATTCAAAGAGGAAAGCAGGACTAAAGAGTGGGTGTTGATTTTTCTGGAACTCAGCACAGACCCGCTGGTTTTTACAAATTTATATCCCGTGCAAAATGTAAAGGTTATGGTGACATTTTGTATGAACAGGCAAGTCTGAGCAACATGTTTCTTATACAACACCAGATGGATAAGAGACATCTATGTGGTGTCCAGTTCTATCAAAGAGCCACTCCAGGCATTTCCTTCTCCCCAGTCAGCAAACAAGATTGAGGATACCCTACTGAGAGTTTAGTTCTATCCTGTAACTGCTTGAATACTGGTCATTATTCCTGTGAAAATGATAATACAAACCCAGTTTATGGTAGATGATTCTTCTTACAAACTGTTCTCCATCTGAACAGAGCTTGTTTAGGAATTCATCCTGAGTCTTGCAAAAGCCTTTGGGAATGGCATTTTGTTACACTAAATAACAACTTCAGCAATTGTGTTTCTAAAGAAAGAGTTAATATACTAACTGCAAAAGACACTTAAAAGGATAAAGGCTTTAATATGTTAAAATGTACTTACATCTAATTTGTCTCAGTGATTGCTGCCTTTGTCAGTGCAAGTAACCTTCACTGCCATGGGGTGTGTTCTTTCCAGCTGGAGAGGAGTTGCAAGATGTTTCTTTTCCAACTCTCCTTCCTTCTTTTGTAGGACAGATTTGTTCAGAGTTTGATATCCATGCTGGTGGATCTTGGTTTTGGGGATATTTAATCTTAAGGAACCACCTGGAACAAGGAAAGCAGTATTTGCTGATCAGTATCTTTCACATTGTTTACTTAAGTACCATTGGAATTTTTGGGCTGTGCTTTTTTTTGTTTATATTTTTATTTGCCATTTCTCTTCCCTTCTACCACCTGTTTCCTTTCGATATAAATTTTCTGTGCTCCAGCAGGAAAATCTCTGATAAACTGAGATGTAGAAAGTAATTGTTGTAACTCAATTCACATGCTTCCAAACCTTTATAAGTAAAACTGGATTTTGTGCTGCTGTGAATAGAATTTTGTGTCTTCACACTTAGGTGTGTTGGAGACTAAAGCAGACACGAAGGGGTTCTGTGAGGCGCCAAGGGCAAAACACTCACCAACAGGTTCTGCTGCACCTTCTCTTTAGAAAAGTCAGTCTCAAGCTTTGCAGTCTGAATGTTTTTGAATTAGGATCAACACTGGTCATCAGAGTTCAATTAAAAGCTGCTTGAGTGCAACCTGACTCTTCACCTTGTGTGCACTGTAGATATGGAAACTGTAGACTTGAATGTCAACAAGTATAGATAAAGACACAAAGCTGAATTAGACCTTGCAAAACAAGTATCAGAACTTGTTCTCCCATCTAAAAGTAGGAAAGGGAAAGAAATTGTGAGACAAAAGCAAATATTTTCTCTGTATTTATGAATTAAAACTTCCTCTTGGTGAGTGCAGTGGTGTCAGTTGATATGGAGCAAAATTCATATGCTCAAGTCAGAGGGGTGTTTATCTTCCACTGTCACACCCTGCAAAAAATTGGATTTCCAGTGTGTCTGCCATCTTTTAAGTCAGAAATAGTGCTGTAGGGTTTCACAATACAAGGGGTCTTATATATATTTAATTGTGAGCATAATATGATTCACATGGAGGATGTAAGAGGAAATTTTAGAGGGGAAAAAACAGACATGGAGGTATATGTTAAATAGAGTAAATGGAAATAGCTTTTGACAGGGGAATGTTGCACTTTGTGCCTTCTTCAATGCCTGGGTTTTGTAGAAAACATGTAACAGATCCCATGGTTGGATTTCATTAGAGAAATAAATGGCTAAAAGGGAAAGAAAATGCAAATTATAGAGCAAACTGTTGTAGTCATGTAATTCATCTTGGATTTTTATCATGATGCCAGTCTTAATGGTTATTTATGGCAATATCATCAGTAAAAAGAAAACATATGCTGGTTAAATTGGAAGATGACAAACTGGAGTAATTTTCTAGCCAGAATTACACAGTATGGGCTGCATATCATTGGTTAAATTTCATCACATTTCTGCTGTGTTGACTTCAAATAGCTTTTTAGCCATACCATTATGGGCTGGAAGAATTTCTGCTGTGTGCTGGCTGTGACTAACGAGGAAGACAACCGGATGTGTTCGAGGACCACGTAGTAATTACGTGATTTGAGGGAAAGGAAATGCATCCTAAAATGTGGTGGATGAAATAAGGAGTGCTGTGTGCTATTGCTTTAGGCCCTGGTGAGACATGTGGGTTAGAGGGCAGAATTTGGGTTGTCTGCTTAAGAGGGGGTGCAAAAGAACCCAGGGAGTGAAATAGATACAGAGCTGGGCTTCAGTGTAATTAATTAAAGTGCTGAGAAAGAATAAAGGGATTGCCTTTGTTAACCTTCGCAGATAAAAGCTTACTGTTTTGTTTTGGGTTTAAATTTTAATTTTATTGCATTTCCTACTCAGTAAATAAATTTGCTCTTTATTTCTTCTTACAAGGAAGAACAACTTTAAGGAGGGAAACGAACTTGTCTTTAAGTACAGTGTTGGCACAGGAGCAAATGGAGATGAAGCAGCTGTTGATGCAGTTGGTCTGGAAATGGGAATGGTTCTGTCAGCAGTGACATTCTGGACCATGGTCAAGGAGGAAATCTGAATGCCTTAAGGCAGAACTTGCATTTTAGGAAGGAATTAATGTATTAGAGTTTCTTGGAGAAGTAGCAGTCTGCACATGGTGACCTTGGAAGTCCCTTCCAAGCCAGTGCTCCTAAAATGTAATGAAGAATTAGATAATAATGAAGATCAGTGTTAGATCTTGTGCTGTTAGCTTACTTTAGGCCTATGGTTTTGTCTTAGTAAGATTTCATTTTGTTAGTATTATGTGTTAGCTTTTATAAGGTAAGTTTCACTGAGTGGGAAACCCAGGATGGTTTTTGTCTGGAATACTAATGCTATAACGTAAGCTGCGTTATTAATTTTGGATGTCAGAGAGACTTCCTGATGTTTTTTCTTCAAAGCATATAAAACCCTAAACAAAAAAAACACAAGAAAATCTACAAATACTTTCCCAAAATGGAGCAGAAGGCTGAAGGCTTAGCTGAGATAACGTAAATCTAATACATGACCAAGTTTCAAAGTGCTTTGAGTATTAAAATGTTCATTTCCTTGAAGGTTTAACTCCCAAGTTTATGAAATACATTACTCTGATAAGCCACTTCATGTGATTGTTGCAATTTAGGGTTGATGAGCATTGTGTGAAGTGGCACCATCTTAACATCTACTAAATTCCAAATCATCTGTGATCATCACTTTGAGCAGGCCACAGACAATACTAATCAGTATTGGCAGAATGAGTTCAGGTTTAGCCCACTAATTATAATGGCAAGAACAAACACATTTTTCAGGCATTGTGGTCTGTCAGATATATTTATACAATGCCTATTACTTTAATTAGGAATCTTGTGTGTTCAGGCTTTCCAGTGTACTGCAGCAGTTCTTTGGGACATCTGTTGTTTTTCTGACAATGGGATAGTAGCTTTAAATCATCACTGAGTGAGCTGCAAGGGGCGGAACCCTGGAAAGCTGAAAGAATGTCAGTGGCCATGGGACTAGCATTCATACTGGCTGTCTTCAGAGAAGATGCTTTAATAAGCTAAAAACATCTGTGCTTTAGGTGGATGTGAAGTTCTCTGTATGCAAGTCTCAAGAACAGGTAAGGTTAAATGAATATCAAGAACTTTTGCTGCTCTTTTACCTCTTCTTACTGAAGTAATTTGCATAAAAGTTTTTATATCTGTGTAAATATAAGTAAGAGGTGGTATATTTTAAATTATGCACTGACATTTTCCCCTGGCTTTCTTCTCATAACCATAATTTAGCATTGAACCATGGTCTCTGCAGCACAGTTGTTTCTGTAGGAAACAGATCTTTCCTGAGAAGTCCTGGTTTCACTGCTGTGAAGCTCTGCACCTGCTACAGCGTGTGTTGATACTTGTATAACTGTACTGAAAAGGGTACACTTATTTTTTCTTACCAGCTACAAGTTAAATTTGTTGTGAAACAAATAATAGTGCTTCTATAGCTCTGTGTCTCACAGGAAATCCTCAGGCTTGGGGAAATACAATTTACAGGTGTGAGTTAGTGTGTAAACTGTTTCTGATGGAGATGATGTGGGTTGGAAGGCCAGCAGAGTCTCTCCTCTTATTTCTCATGTTCTCTGTACTCAGATTGGATTAAGAAATACACAGACAGTCCTTTTTAACCTGGCCTGAAGATAACATTCACCAAGCTCCCTTTTCTGGAAATGATCCACTCTGTAGCTGCCAGAATCTGTTACACAAAAGGAATTAAACTCAAAGTAAGGATACCTGTGAAAAAGGTGGCCACAGAGAGATTGTGGCTCTTGTGCTAAGTGAGACTAAAGGGATGAGAGTTGCTCAGTTTAGCTTAGAGACAGCTAAGGATAGTTTAGGTAGTTTTTTAGAGACAGTTAAAAACCTGTAATGCCATAACAGTATAGAAAATGCTAACAAGGGAAGGAATCTTCACTGTATTTTTTCATAGCTGCAAAGCAACATGATATCTAGGGAAATTATTGAGTTTAAGGCTAGCAGAAGAAAATGGGTTTGTTTGTTGGTTTGGTAGATTGTTTAACACAGTGAACACCTTACAACTCACTTTTAGGACTTACTGTCTTTAAGATCTTTTGGAGACACGGAATCAAAACTTGAGGGGGAATGATCTGTGGTATGGCATTAATGGCTATTATATGGTTGCTGCCTTTTTTTTTTTTTCCTTTCCCTTTGGGGCTTTTTTTGGCTCAAGAAGCTTGCTAAATCAGTGGTTTCTGGCAACTGAGAAACTGTAACAACTGTAATACTCAGGGAAGAATTCTGTTCCAAATTCTAGCCCATAACTGTTCCTGTGAGCAAGGCAGGATTAGGGATCATGATATAAACTGATTATATATATATAAAAAATATATATGATATAAAGTGATACCAATGGTTGTATGAACATAAATGAAGCAGTTTTAAATTTATTAACCTTTCAAATAAACCCCCCCATGTGTGCTAGGAAAGTAATATTGTATGTGTGCTGGATATAGTTGGCAGGTTCTGCTAATTAGTAGTTTCCTCCTTAGGAGAACTGTTTGAGCAAACTCTCTGATTCTTGCTTCTGTTTCCTTTGTGTTTCCTTCATTTTGCCTTCATTTTTTCTTTCTGCCAGGACTAGAAGTTACAAAGAGGAGGGTAACAAGAATTATCAAAGATACAGAACAGCTTCCATATGTGGATTAATTGAATTGACTAGGACATTTCAGCTTGGAAATGAAAGGGTGGGGATGGTGGAAAATACAGATGTCACCTCCCCAAGGTCATCCATTATTTTTCAGGCAAGGGAATGGTAATTACTCTCTGATAACACAAGGATTATCCAGTATCAGATGAAAGTACCATAGATCTCAGTCATACAGAGCACTTTGCACTGTGTCAAATAAAAAGTGAAAGCTGTAGGAAGCTGTGGATGACAAAAGGTCTTGGATTCCTTAAATCATTAGAGATAGGTGGATTTTCCTTCTAGTAATGAGGCAGTTCTCTGGTTCAGGAGCTGCACTGGGGCTGAGGAGACATCCTGGAGCAGCACCACCACATGCTTGGCTCACACTGTCACTGTGCTGGCATATCAGCTGGGGGGATATTCAGTCTCTGCTGGAAGGACTGTTACTGTGTTTTGTTTCCTGAATTGTCTCCTATTTTTATTTTATTCCAAGATCATTCAGGAAATGCCTCTTCATTTTTTCTTCTCTCCCACCCTTCCTGTGTAATTTTTTGGGGATATGTTTTTTGTTCATCTGTTTTCCTCTCCTCTTTCAAGTCTGTGTCTCAGTTCTTCATTGCAGATAAAACCCATATAAGCCTTCCTCCTCAGCTCTGAGAACCCAGAAATGCGGTTTTTAGTCTAATGGCCAGATAGAGATGAGAACTACAAAAATTACTGGAAAGGACCTAATATTCCTGAAACAGAATTCTCTTCTGATCTTGTCAGTGTATGTCTTCATGGGAGAATAATTTCCTTTACCACACCTAATTTCAAGGTTCACTTTGCATCCTCTTCCCTGGTATTTTTACTGCCTGCATTTCTCCTGGTGCAGAAAGATTTATTGGCTGCCACAGATGCAAACTCACCTGAATCTTATTAGTTTTGCTGCACTCCACAGAGATTTGCTAGACAATAATTAAACAAATTGTTCTTTTGTAAATTTTTAATTAAGTCATAGGGTTGTTTTGTGAATGCTGGTGAGCAGCAGCAGCATAAAGCATCAGTTTCCAGGATTAGAAATGTTTTGCTAAGCTCTGGTGTACTTTTTCCACAAACATGGTAACTAAAAATTTTTATTTTTCTCCTGGAAGGCTTTGATACAATACAGGTTGATGAGTTTAATCGAAAAAGCTTCTGACTTATCCTTAACTGAAGGGTAAGCATCCTTTCAATCTTCTGTGTCAGGCTGGGAAGGAGGGTCATGGATTCTGTCAGCTGGAAGTTTGCTCACCTTAAAAGCAAATGGACGCAAGGCTTAAAGCTGGAGAATTTAGCAAAGTATGATTATATTATGCCATGATAATATTGCTTACTTGACTTTTTCATACCTTCCGTTGGAAAGACTCTTGTTGGTGTGACTTTTTTCATCTCTTCTTTCCATTTCTAAAATCCATCCAAAAGTATGAATTGCAGGTTTAGGAAAATGGCCATTCCCACGTGCTGGTCCCTGGAGAGGATGTGCCTCAAATCCTGTGTGCAGTTTGGGAAGGACATTGAGGGGCTGGAGCGTGTCCAGGGAAGGGAACGGAGCTGGGGAAGGCTCTGGAGCACAGGTCTGAGGAGGAGCAGCTGAGGGAGCTGGGAAAGGGGCTCAGCCTGGAGAAAAGGAGCCTCAGGGGGAACCTTCTGGCTCTGCACAGCTCCTGACAGGAGGGGACAGCCAGGTGGGGTTGGGCTCTGTTCACAAGTAACAAATGACAGGGCGAGGCAAAGTGGCTTCAAGTTGTAACAGGGGAGATTTAGATTGAATACTGGAAAAAATTCCTTTCTTGAAAGGGTTGTCAAGCATTAGACAGGCTGTCCAAGGCAGTGCTGGAGTCACCATCCCTGTGGGCATTTAAAAGATCTGTAAATGTGGCACTGAGAGACATGGTTTAGTGCTGGCCTTGGCAGTGCTGGATTGGTGGCTGGACTCCATGATCTTAAAGGTCTTTTCCAACCTAAATGGCTCTGTGGTTCTGTGATTCTGGGCACAGACAGAGCTGTCACTGGCTAAAAGAATGGGCTTGTTTCATGTGCTGCAGCAGTGTCACTCAGCAACTACGGTTGGTTTCACTGCCATTGTTTCTCCAGAATCAGGCAGAAAATAATTATATATTAACTGCTGCTATTGAATCTAAATCTGGCAAAGGCTTAGGTTAAGCCCAGCTCTGTGTGCCAACGTCTTCATGTAAGGAAAGGCAAAGTTAATTAACTTTTAAGAACAAAGCATGAGTTTACCAACATTGTGTATTACAGTGATTGCACTTTTTATGAGATGTAGGAAACTTGCTTCATTGAAACTTAAAAAACCCACTATAGAATGAATTGTCAAAAACTTTACAGAAAACTGGTGTAAAGAGTAGCATATTAATTTGCAGTTCAGAATAGTTTATACACATTTCTAGCCCACATTTCCTGATGTACTTTTATATTAGTGGACCATTAATGAAACTTTACTTTTTTTTTGTTTTTCAGTATTTTTCTTCCTTGGTGTGGGTTGTTGAGGGTGCTTTTTTGTTGTTGTTTGGTTTTTTGGGGTTTTTTTATTCTTTTTTCTTTTTTTAGTGCTTCAGTGGAATTGGCAATAATTTAATAAAAAATTATCTTCTGAAAATGGATAGCCTTAATGAGCGAAAAGATTCTGTGATATTTATAAAGTATAGAAATACTATCCTGCTATTATAAACTGATACTTTAAGTGCTTTGGAATAGCCAAGTGTGCTGTAGAGTTCAGAAAAGACTTGGATCTATACTGTTAGCATGGATTACACTATTATGTATCTCTAAATTGTTTTAGGGATTATACTCCTCCTGAAAGCATGGATTATGTTTCTACATTGGGATCACTGCGTGGCACGGGGTGTCCTGTGTTCTGATGTTCCTCCTTTATGGATGGATTTTGTGTATCACAGTGGGGGCTGCCAGTGACAAGATCTCCAGGCAGAATTCTGCACCGCATCTCACAGGAGCAAGTGGATAGTTCAAACAAGCTCAGTATTTGATTTCAGTGAACTGTCCAGCCTGAGAGTTCCCAGTGTACCAAATATCTGGAAATTCTGTACATAATGCAAAGAATGTTAATTGTACTCTAAAATGCAATGTGGCTGCTGTTGCTTTGTGCACATTTCTCTAAGTTTGCTCTACAATTAAACAAACTTTTCTTGGCCAAATCTTGTAGCCTTGCATGTGCCTGACACTATTTAACAAGTCTGCAGGTACCAGCTGTGCAAGAGGTGCTTGAAAATCTTTAAAAATTCTCTTGACTTCAGTGGGCACAATTCTTGTAAATACAGACATTACAAAATTGAAGGAGAATCACGTTTCCCTGTACTGAACATTCTTTAGCTACAAATTTTTCCTTTTATCTATGTGCACACAAAAAGAAGTTGCTGAAGTTATAGTTAAGCACAGAAATAGGTACCCTTTTCCTCTGGCTGCTGCCTTGGTGTTGCTTAAAAAAATGAGAGCCTCCATGGAGCACTTCTGGTAGGATGAGTAATTGGGGATTAATGTATGTATTGTGAAAGGAGATTGCACATGCTTCCTGTGATGGTCTGAGATTGTGGAAGCTCAGAAGAGCAGGTGCAAACCTCAAGGAAGAGCAGGTGATGCTTTGGGATGGACCCAAAGCCTCCACAGTAGTAATTCATACACATTAGCACACCTAAATAAGGATAAATGCTGATTATTAGTAATTTTTCTCCTATTAGAGATATGGAATCAACAGTGAAGGAGGGAAGCAAATATTGAAAATAGCAATAACACTGATAAAGAATCTCAAATTCAGACTAATGGTAAAATGTTCTGTGTATTTTCAGACTCCTGGAGTGTTTACTCACCACTGAGGAAAAATTAGAAGCCTGATTCAACATCTCAGTTGGGAGTGTTAAATCAAATCTGTGATAAATGCCTCTGTGGTAAACTTATCTGCAAACACAGAAAGACTGGAATTATTAGATTAATCCAAATATGTCCTGGACCAGACAAGTCTCTGGAGGCTCCTAATAGGAGACTGTAATGTGATTGCTGGTTGCATTAAGGAAAACCCCTTGTTATACAGCTTGAGGCACGTTGCTGCATGTCTGTGCTGAAATTTTCCTCTCTTTAAACACAAGGATAAATATTTATTTAAGGTCATTATGAAGCTTCATGCTAGTTTTTTTGATGGTTACAGAGGTGGTGGTATAATCCTCATGACTCACATGTACAAGGAATGCTCTTTCAATTTAGGTTTATTATCTCTGTGGAGTTAATTAACTTTGTAGGTCATAGGAGCATAGTTTTTATTAGAGAAAAACAAGCAATGCCTGTGAGTGAGAAACAAAGATATTCTGGAGAATGTGAGAAATGTCTTATGTTTTTTCCTTATCAGTAATCCTGCTGTTCTCACTACAGCTACCCTTTGCCTATTGGCAGGACTAACCAGTGGCAGAGGTCTTAACAGAGCGTTTTCAAGTCTATTGACTTTTCTTCTAGGACTGCACTTTCTTTTCTCCCCTCTCTTTCAATGGTGATTTACTGTTTAAGGAAAGAGCAGTGTTTGCTTCCCTTTTGAGGTTGGCAGCCCATCAAAGCAAGTCCTTTATTTTATTCAGAAGGTTATCTGTCTGATGCAGTGCTGTAAAGACATTTCTGGAGCTTTCCTGAAATGCTGTGATTCTGCCATAAGCAGACCTCCCAGCTATCGCCTAAAGAGGTGTCTTTTATTTAAAATGAACTTAAAGAAACTGAAGATATCAAATCAACAGCATAGTCACTAGTTTCCAACAATAGAAAACTGAGTGCTGCCACATGGAATTACAGAAATACCTGTTACATGAAAGAGAGGTCAGTCTGTGTTTTGTCATCTTCAGAGAAGTCTTGAGAGTGAAGTTCAAAGTGTGTTTAGCTTTGGGTATTTGGGTCTTTGTCATCCCACAGGGGCAGGCTCCACGTGTGACATTGAACTCCTGAATGTGTTGTGGAGTTTTGGAGTGGGCAAGTAAAGGACTTTTCACTGTTGGTTTTATGTTTTGGAGTAGGGAATTTTTGGAATAGGGAATCTCTGGAGACATACCTGTATGTGAAGTCCAGGTTTCCAATACTGGATATTGAGAACAATTGCCGGTGCTGACATTTATTCAGTCTTGTCTGAAAGTATCAGTCTTCTCTAGGAAAGAAAGAAAACTTGGCCTCTTTTTCTTACTAAGATAGACTTGTGGTTTTTCATGAGCAAAAAGAGCAGGTGAAGACAGTAGTTACTCTGTTCTAGGCAAAATCTTTGTGGGGAAAATCTCTCTGGTTCACCATTTCTTGAGTTTTGATTCCTAAAAATGCAAGGTAGTCAAATACAGTGTTGGCTTCATGTATGAAGTTGTAAGATTCTAAAGTACTCTGTTTTGTAGAATAATGAATTAATGAGATATCTTCTTGTCAGAGAGATTATACTGTTTTTCCCCTCCAAAATTTTATCAGCTACAGTTGGGAAAAATTACTTAGATGTCGAAATTGTCCAGGAAATTTAAGCTAAGTCAGAAAAGTAATGTATTATTCCTTGTCAGCAGCAAAGCCTCTCATGGGAGCATGTAGTAGCAGCTGTATTTTGATTTCTGGTGGGGAACTGATCTGTAAAGTCTGATTTTACACATTGTAGCTCACTGCTGCTTGGGCAGCCAAAGGTTCAGCACTGCTCCATCAAGGAGATTCCTGCCTCTTGCCCATCCTGTGGTCAGAGAGGGCTGTGAGGAGCAGACCCTGCAGTTTGGTTTATGATTCATGACTTGTCATGAGTGAGGACTGGGGCCGTGTGGATGGAAGAAGAACAGCAATTTCTCTGTGCAGAGTTCATTGGATCTGGTTTATAGGCAAGACATTTCTCAGCCCTGGAACTGAAGATGTGTTAGTACAAAAAATGGCTGAGCTAAGCCAGATCAGTTTGGGTGATACATCTTGGGTGGCAGATGTTTGACTCCTCCTGCAGTTCTGCCTTTCCCAGGGAAGGAGTATCTTCCCTTCATCGCAGCTCAGCATGCCCAGGACGTGGTTGTGTGTAAAGCAGGCAGTGTAACTTCCCTCAGCAGTTGCACTGAGTGCCCATTTTTACCACTTGTGGTAGTTTTGGGAAGCAAAAAAAATCCTCACAATATTTGTAAGGATTGTAGCATGATTTGATGGTGATGGCACGGGAGAACTGAGTTGCAGATTAATTTTGGCTGAGTTTTTGTGATGGTCTTGGTTGTACTCCATAGGTAAACACAAGAATTACTTTGGAGAATGGTGCTGTGATGTGCTTTGTGGAATTGCCAAGATCTTGTGAGTCCCATTGTTGGAAGTGTTTATTTCAGAGAGACTGGTATGGTATTTTCACTTGGTGTTTTGAGAAATCTTCATATGAGCTTTTGAGAAATCTTCATATGAGGTTTTCTGTATACAAATTTTACTTTACTAATTGTGTCACCAAGGGCACCATCAAAAGAGCTGTGAGCACCTGATTAAGCTAAATACAATCATTGACAGTGCTTTAGCCTTCTCTCTTGTGCTGTGCTGTTTATCTTGTTTCTGTGGCATGTGGGGTGGGAGTTGAAAAAAACCAGTGAGTCCTTTAAATAATAAGTGTGGGTGGGGTTTGACTGCATTCACTGTGGATCCCTACCAGAAGCAATGGGGTTTTAATTATTTTTTATTATTTTACACAAATACTTTCATTGTCCAACAGTTATTAACCTCTATTCAGAAAACAATGACCTGTTCTAGTTCAGTGCAGATGGCAGACACTCTCTCAAGTGATGTTAGGATAAAACTTAATTTTCTGTGCCTTTGTTCAGTTATGGACAAGCACTAAAATTTCACTGGGAGTGTTGTGCTGACTTGAAAGTGTGCCGTTCTCTAGATCTTCATTCCTGCTATGAATATTTATGTTTTTAAAAATCTATGTTTTTATACATTGGATTTTAAGACTTATTGCATTTTCTTCCATGCCTATAAAGAAACCATCAGAGAGCATGTCTTTATGGAATTAATCACCAAAAAAGTAGGACTCAGTCTCTGTCCTTAGGGAAAGGGAGAGTCTGAATTTTTTCTTACTGTTGAGAATAAATTAATAGCAGGTAGGTGTTTTCAGTTGCCTGAAACATTCTCACAATGTACTTTTGATAATGTTTGTAGTTATCACTATTCTATGACAGCTGCTTGCACTGACTCTCTAGGACTGTGGAAGGCTGTAGAAGCACTTGTTGATAGAATAATGTGGTTTTAGTCTAAGATTTCTTTTTAAAAATTATATTTATACTTGCAAGAATCTTGGGGTTGTTCAACCTGGAGAAGGCTCCAGACAGACCTTTCTGTGGCTCTTTAGTACTTAAAGGAGGCCTGTAAGAAAGGTGGGGACAAACACTCTAGCAGGACCTGCTGAGATAGGAGAAGGGGGTGATGGTTTTAAATTAAAAATTGTAGATTTCAAATAGATGTAAGGTAGAATTTTCCTACAAGGGTGGTGGGGCCCTGGCACAGGCTGCCCAGAGAAGCTGGGGCTGCCCCATCCCTGGGAGTGTCCCAGGCCAGGCTGGATGAGGCTCTGAGCCACCTGGGCTGGTGAAGGATGTTCCTACTCCTTGCCTGAGTGTTGGGCTGAATCACAGAGTCACAGGCATGGAACAGAAAGGACCTTGAAGATGTAGGTCCAGAGATAAAAGTGTGCAAAAAAGAGCAATGTTCTTGGATGTGTTAAGGAAGGCAAAAATGAGAATGAAGGATGAATGTGGATCTTGAATCACTTGTTGAATGAGATTTTAATCATCATGCAGCTACAGGTGTGAATTTGGGGATTTGCTGACATGCAAGGTTTCAGCACATTTGAGACAATGCTGTGTAGAATGCTGAATTTCATAGTTGGAGAGGAAATATAATTTACCAGATAGAAAAGCAACTCTTGAATACAGAAATGTGTGAGATTTTCAAGATTGATTGCCATTTTCTTGCTTAATCTGTGTTAGAGAAGTAATAAACTGCATATGTAAACAAAAGTTGCCTTACAGCATAAACTGAATTCTCTAGAGGGGCCATGTTGATGGTCATAACTCCAGTCCAGAAATTGTTACTGTGTTTTTATCACTTTGTAGCCCCTGACCATGTGAATATATTATGGTCGTCTTAATCATTCTGTCGTTGATTTTAAAAAGCTGAGGAGTGTTGCAGCTACCTGCTTCAAAAGATGTTCAAAGAGGGATATTTAATAGAAGGAAAATGTGATGTTGTTAATATCTTGTCTTCAAAAAAATAGTCAATCTCTCTGAAGTTGCTGCTGGAAGCTTTAGGAGCATTTTTTCATCTGAGATAATTTCTATAATCACAATGACACCTTAAGCACTTCCCATTTCTAGCTTAAAATTAGCACTTTAAAGAAATCTAAGTGCTGCTCTAATTTTTGCCTCAGGGTGTAAGTTGTCCTCATTAGTGTCTTGCAGTAATGCTTACAGTGCCCGTTGATTTCTAGGCATCTGATTCAGATTTACTTCACTTTATTATCGATATCTAATCTAGATTTGTTTATGCTCATTTAATCAGAAGAAAAAAGAGGGGTGTTCTTGAAGTGCAATTTCACATGTAGCCAGCAAAAAGACTCTTTCATTGAGGCCACACTAAAAAAAAATTGGTGTGTCCTCAAGGGAGAGAAGCAAAACTCCAAATTCAGGTGTGTAGAGGTTGTATCCTGATGCCCTCGTATCTTTTCTGTTATACATCTCCCCTGTGAGTTTCTGCTTTGTTTTGGTCTTTTTAGCATTTTATTTCTCTACTAAGGGAGCAAGGGTAAAGAATTAAATCTGTACACATGCAAGGAGAAATACAGTTTTAACAGGACCTTCTTAAGAGGAAAAAATAAGTGTGTTTTGGAAAATGTGTTTCTTTATGTAGATAAACAAAGATGAGAGATGATTAACATTGTTACTGTGTCTGTATTGGCAAGTATATCAGCTCCTAGTCCCTTCACTTTGCTGTTACACATTGGAAAACAGTGCAAAAACCTCTTGAAATTTTGGATATTCAGTGCTTTGAAATAAGGTTTATGTAGGAAGAGGAAGCCTGTCATGCTAACTTTTTTTTTCCAAGTGCAGTGGCTTTTAAAGTAAGCTGTTAATATCAGATTAGAAGAATTATTTATTCCCTTGACTGTCTTTTAGGGAGCAATACAAACACTTGAACAGTTCTTTGGAAGTAGTAATACTCAGCAGAATGTAATTTTAGAAGTGTTTTTCATGTAATAACCTTTTAATGCTGTTTTGAGTGGTTCCATTCAGAATTTTGGCTAGTTCTTGCATTCATTGACTTGAAAAATTAAATATTTGTCAAGAACTTCCCGACTAAAACTTCCTTTTACTTAAAAAACAAACCAAATTATTTCTGGCAAGCTGCTTTTCCTGCAAAGGATGTACACCCTGACCTTTATGCAGCAGGTTGCAGCATTTCTGAAAGTCTCTCTGGTTCTGCCTGGTATTACCAGCACTGAAAACACAGTTATTCCCTGTAACTTCTCATTCCTACTCTCAGGCTGTAATATTTTATTCTTCATAAAGTATTGAAAAATGTGAAGTGGGCAGTGCATGCTCTTTAAAAAATAAAAAACAGCCCAAAATGTCACTTCTTTGTCAGACAAAACCAAATTATTTTTTTGTTAGCAGTCCCAATTTTGCTTTTAGAGTGCTGGCAAGACAAGTGTAAGCCTTGAGGGTGCTAACCCTGTGCTTGGGAACCTGGGTGACACTGAATGCCATTTGTTCATCAGAGCGCCAGGGGAGGGTTGGGCTCACACAGGGGATGGTGAGGCACATCCTGCCTGGGTTGCAAACAATCAGCAGCCACAGGAAACTGCTCTGCACCAGCTCTGAAGGACAACAGAGCTTGTCTGAAAGCCAGGCTGAAGCAGTCTGGCTGGGGCATTGTCTCAGCTGGGTTGCACATCTGGGAAGCAGGTTTGTGTTGCACAAGGTCCTTGCCAAGCTGGTAGGAGCTGGGTGTGTCTAACTTTGTCTCTTGAGAAAGCCAAGCTTTTATTTTGCAAGTGACATGCTTTATTTTTGAAAGTTTTCAGTCGATTTGGTTGTTCACTGGTTTTTTGTTGATTTGGTTTGGGTTTTTTTTTCCAGGAGGGCCAAACATCTGGGCCATCACCTCCGAAGAGCGGGCCAAGCATGACAAGCAGTTTGATAGCCTTAAACCCATGGGAGGGTTCATTACAGGTTGGTCTGAGCTCTGCATTACACATTAACTTCTGTGTACACATACATATCTTTGCAGAACACTTTTAGAACTGCATCCTATTTCTAGCCCTTTGTTGTGTGACTAATCACCATATTCTTCAGGCAAACAGCCACAGGTTATTAGTAAACTTAACAAGCTTTCCTCTCAAGTCTGGCACGGGAATGCTGTTCTGTTTAACCCTGTCACTTCTGCAGCCACCACCTGTGTGCTACCATTCTGTCTAGTTTCAGAAACCAGAGAAGATCAGGTGAACTCTGTGCTCACGTGGGAGGCTGCCAGGGAGCACTTCCAGTAGCTGTTCTGGCAGGTGACACCAGACACAGCAGAAGTGGCTTTCCTCAGTGTGAGGAGAGAATGCTGTGCTGTTAGACATCTTTGTTTGGCAGGAGGAGGCAGGGAGAGGGATGCTGACAGCCTGTCCTTCTTAGCAACTGCTTGAAATTTGGGCCATTGGGCCTTCAGCAGGGATTGGGCGGACTAATGGCATTTTGCAGGGCCTGGTGTCAGTTCCAGTTGCATTCAGCTGTGTCTCCTCTGAAACAATTGGGTCATGTTGCTATGCACCTCACAATTTGGAGGTTTTAAATCTAAAATCTACTTTTGATATCAAGACCCAATTTCATTGGCAAAGATGTCTTAATTTAAGAATGCCTCATTCTTGGTGGGTGTCTGAGCACTAAAGACCAGCCCTGACAGCTCCTGCCTGCCCAGCTATCCAGTAATGCCCTATCTAGTTCCTCTACTGGCCCTGCTTTTCCTCTTTTGGGGCTGGAAAGGACTGAGGAGAGAGTGGAAAGTTGTCTGTTTGGAACATGCTAAGTGGCACCTAACTCCTGCTTTGGCCAGACAGCACTGAGAGGTTGGTGTTTGCCTCCAGCTGGAAACTGCAGTGCCAGGAACCACCCTCAGGCCACGTCTGGGCTCTTACCTGCATCTGCATCTGCAGGCTTTGTCATTTATTTGGCAAATGCTTGAAATAAAAGCTTGTGTATGAATATAAGAGAGAGCTGAAAGAGTAATTTGAAGTCTTAGCTTTAAGCATCTGTAATTCACTCAGATGTAGGCATAAACACCACTGTCCCTGCTTTGTATGTGTACCAACTGATGTGGAACTTGGTATGGGATTGCACAAGAGTTCTTACTCCCTTCCTGAAATACTGAAATTGTGGATGTTGTCTGACAGAAAAGAATATTATTTAGAACTTGATGTTTTCCTAGTTTTTCTAGAGACACAATACTGGCTCAAGTTAGATGGAATAGAGAAGAAAAGAACCAGCATTCTCATCCTTTCCTGCATAAGTAATTGGGGCAGCACTAAATTTTCGTTCATTTTTTTAATCCATGCATCTTTCAAGATGTTGGCAGCCATTAATTTGTGACCTGTTAAAGTTTTTATAGCTGTCTGAAATCACTTCTCAGAGCAAAGATTGGGAATTATGGAATACATGTGTATCTGACAATCACTGTCACCAGCGTTAAAAGCAGGAAAAAAAGCCCTGGAAAGCTTGGCATCCAGCATGGGGGTTAATTTCAAAAACCTAATCCCCCAAGAGCATGCTGAGCTCCTCAAAAATCTGTCTCTGGTATTAAAGCCTGTCTTTTGTTCTTTGTTTATCACAGGTGATCAAGCACGTACCTTTTTTTTGCAATCAGGTCTGCCATCTTCAATCCTTGCTCAAATATGGTAAGGTATTCTTTATTGTTTGTTTTTTCTAAGATAGGAGATTCATAGTATTCAAATGCTACCTTTCCTGTGTTGTGTTTCACAGAGACTGTCAGCAGTCGGAGTAGAAAGTGTTGTCTGAGTCATTGTTTTAATTTTATTAAATATAGAGGAAGGTTTCAGCCCATATGTGGACCAACAATTAATTAAAACTCAGTAATTTTTACATCTTTCTAATGATGTTATTTCAAATTGGATCACGCTGAATGCAGCATTTGTAAACTATATTAAGGGCTTGAAGTACACAAAATAGAAGACAAGAAAAAGATCTGAAGTTACAAAAAAAGTAGAAGGACAGCTTTGGTATGTGAGTTACCAAGCAATGCTGTAGTACAGGAACTGGAAAAAGTGCTGTTCCTTACAGCATAGATGTGGTGAGTGCAACACTTGAAATGTTTTCTTCTCTGTAACCCCTCAGTCCTCACTAGAATCCTGTGCTCAGTTTGGGGTGTATGTGCTCAAAGACACATACTGGAGGCTCATAATAATTAAGAACAACTTTAAGAAAAAGTGTTAAAGCAAATAACTAAATGGAAGTTAGTTTTTCCTTCAGCAACATGGAATCACAGAATTGTTAAGGTTAGAAAAGTGTTCTAGGATCATCAAGTCAAACCAGCAGCAGCATCATGTTTACCATTAAACCTCAGTGCCTAGAAAAGAGCGGGGAAATTTTTCTATGGGACCTTGGGGTTTTGTACTGAGCAGTAACAGAATCAAAGGAAAAATGAAGCTAAACATTAGTCTGATTTTTTTCTCCTAATTCTATTTACGTTCTTGGGCTTGGTCCTTGCATGCTTAAATGTTAATAAAATTTTATATTACCTGTCTGACCAGAAATGTTGAGGTTATATATGCACTGTTGCCTATATTTCCTGTTGTATTTATTTGGAGAACTGTCAGAAGGAAAAGAGTGTGAGTATCAGGCTCAGAAAACCTCACCACTGGGAGGTTAATTCGCCACTGTGAATTAATGAAGTTTTCATAGCAGTGTATGGTGCCTTTAGGAGGTTTCTGCATCCTCCTGCATCTTGTTACAGATTCTTGCATCAATTCCTTACCTTACCAAGGATTAATTTAAAATAATTATTCTGACTGGGAGCATAAAGAAAAGCATAGCAGAGTCTTGCAGCAGAGGCAACAAGTGTATCCACTGGGCAGGAGATTTCTGCTTTCCCAAAAGCTTTCCTGCTTTCTTGGGAATTGCATGTTTAATATATAGGAACCTCAAAACTGATCTCTGCAGAAGTGGGTGCTCAAACTTCTCAAAGGTAAGAAAGTTATCCAAAGTTGAAAATGTACTTTACAGTAAGTTTCTTGTTTTCCTGTGAAAAAACAGTAAGTAAATCTAGTAGGAAAGCCTCTCATAGATCAAAAATGTTATATTTCTGTTTCTTTTCTAATTTTATTTTGTTTTGTTTTAAGGACGCTCTCGGACCTGAACAAGGATGGAAAAATGGATCAGCTGGAGTTCTCTATAGCTATGAAACTCATCAAGCTGAAATTGCAAGGACAGCACTTGCCTTCAGTTCTCCCTCCTGTCATGAAACAAACTCCAGTGTTTTCACCACTAATGTCAGCTCGCTTTGGTACTTATGAATATATAATTACTTAGTGTTCAGAGGTAAAAAAAACACAGTTAATTGCAGCCAAATAAAATCATTAATCTGACCATGAAAGTTTATTGAATCAGTGTGAAACAAGAAAAAAATGATACTCTGATTTAGGAAATTCACCAGGTCACTCTCTTGATATATTTGAAAATCTGATTCTTTAAAGGCTTTTAATAGAGAAAAACATTTATTCAGTTTTGACAAGAAGGCCACTCACATCTACCATCTGCCTTGCAGGCTCTCATTTTGTACTGGTGGTCTTTTTTTTTTCTTCCCCCTACTCAGTCACATATTTATACCTGGGGGTTTTAAAGTTAAATTTAGGCAAAGGTCAGAGTTTTGGTAGAACAGCTGTTTTACATATTTTTTGCAAAGTGAGTCAGACTGTTTTAGTTATATGATTAACTGAATAGAATTATTTTGACTTTTTTTTAAATAGTGTTTGGGGATTCAGTGCATGCTTGCTATTGTGTTATTTTATAGCACAAAATATCCACAATGACTTGGGCTGGATTACAAAATACGTGTACACTTCTATGATGAAATTAAATGTATGCATATATTAATTACATACATGATTTAAAATGTCTGCCCATCACCAAATCTCGTGTGTTTGGCTACAAGGGCATGCATTTACAGGGAGCTGTGGATGGCATACAGTTACCTCTATAACTTTCCATCATCTCACCAGCACTGTTGTGTTCCACAAGGCGCAGCCAGTAATTCAAGTGCCCTAATTTGCCTCAGGCAGCTGCCTCTAGAAACCCTTTGCTAAGCATGGGTACTAATAAGGACTTTTCACCCCTGTGGATTCTTCCAAGGCTGATAGTTGGAAGAGACTTAGTTCAGAAACAGCACCAGCTTTTCCCTGTGGAGGATTGCCACAGCTTTTGAGGTTGTAATTCTCTCTCAGGGGCCAGGCTTGTTGAAGAAATAGGTATAGCTGCAATTATAGAAAACCAGATCTTACTCTGTTGTGAAAATAGTAGCTAAGCCTACCTTGAGAATGAATTTGCTTGTCAAGATTTTTCTTTTTAAATTCCTGTTCTTCAGTGTACTTTCCCCTGTGAGCTGCCTTGCCTAAATTTAGCAAAAAAGTAAATATTGCATATGAGCATCTATTTTCCCTCATTGTATTCCAGACACCAGTTGCTTTGTGTAATTTTGACCCACATAAGGGACCCAGTTTCTTGCTGAAGCCTCTGCAGTGTTAAAGCCTGAATTGTTGGGTTTTGCTCTAGGAATGGGTAGCATGCCAAATCTGTCCATGCCCACGTCTGTGTCTGCGATCGCACCGCTCGCTCCCATGGCTCTGACCTCCATGACTTCCATTCCTCCCCTGGTCATCTCTGCTCCCCTGGTGCCTTCTGTCAGTACCTCCTCGCTGCCAAATGGAACATCCAGCCTGCTGCAGCCTTTGTCTGTTCCTTTCTCCTCAAGTAAGTATAGCACAGTCCAGTGCTTGCTCTCAGAATTGTGAATCTTATTTTCTCTGTGGCTAATTTCAGACAGGAGTCCTAACACATGCATGAGAGTTAAAAAGAAACAACAAAAAATCCCCAGAAAACCCTACAAATGTTTTTTCTCCAAAGTTCACATTTGTTAATTCTGTTCTAACTAGTTAATCATAACAACAAGACACTGATTAGCTTTTCTTACTTCTGTCAAAGTGAATGTTGATTATGAAGCATTATCTTTACCCAGTTGCTTTATAGTTCTGGGGTTAATTTTTTCTTTCTTCTTCTTTCAGCACTGCCTCATACTGGTTCTTTAGGCCCCATGGCAGGAGGATTTGGTGGTTCCAGTATGCAGAAGGCACAGTCACTAATTGATTTAGGATCTAGCAGGTATGGAAGTTAAGTTTAAAATTGTTTTATCTTACACTTAAGTAGTATATCTTCCAAAACTTACAGAGCATTTCTGTTCTCAAAGTACATTTGTTAAAAATGAGTTGATCTAATATGACCTGTCAAGTACAGAAACAGATTTTGTTTTTATATGCACAGGAAGTAATTTTCAGTAAATTGACAAAATATCCAAAGTAGGTGAGGAGGTCAGATGAGCAGTGCCAAAAAGAAGGGAATGTACCTCATTAGTAAAGAGAAACAAGCCTTGCTAAGTGGTTATAAAAGCAATGTTTGTGCATTATGTGCTCATTCATTATAGAAGGCACCATGTCATCAGCAGGCATGTTAGAATAGGATTTTTTATCAATATTTATCTGTGAGTTTGCTTTATGAATAATAGAAGATTATGGATCTTTATAATCAGCTGCTCTGGTTCACTGATATTCGGGCTTTGCCATGGAGGGTCTTGCCCATAGTGAGGGACTGGGCTTATGTATCTGGTTGGGCACCCAGGGGTGTCTCCCAGGATGGTAGGGAGAGGGCACCTCCACCCCAGCTCAGTTCCATGAGTGACTCAGAGGCTCTTGCACCTCCCTGCTGCCTGTCCAGGGCATGTGGGGTGCATGATCTGGGCTCCTCACACACCTGATGTCAGCAGATGTCCTGTAAGCTGACTGTAGGCATGGCATGTGCCTGGAACCATCTTTTTTTGGTTGGTTGTCTTTTTTGAATTGGAAAGTTTTCTGTTGCTGGTGCTGTACAAAGGAGTCCTTCTCCAGTGTTATTGTTGGCAGCATTGTCACCATCATGTTGTCTCATTCCATGCAGGGGATGTCAATCCAGCATTGTGCTGGAGAGACTTGGTTTCTGTCAGCATTCTCAATTGCTTTGGATAGCACTTCAAAGTGTTTGGCTTTTTTTACTTGACAGAGCAGGGGATCACCTTAAACAAGACAGGCTGAATTCAGCTCTCCTGAGTTTGTCTGATTTTCAGAGATGGGACCCTGAAAATGCTGGGAGTTTAGATGGAAGTTTGATGGGTATATCTACACCCTCCATCAGCACTATTCTGCAGAAACTGACTGAGTTGGAAAAGCTCCACTCAGCATGTCATTGTCACAGAAAGAAGAGGTAGAGCTGGAATATGGTGATTAAAGCAACTTTAGAAGCTGCTTTTGGTTATGAGTTCATCAGATCCATTTTTATTCTCATGTTTATTCATTAACATGCCTCTTAAAATTACTTAAACAATGACCCAACACTCTTGGGATAGTGGAGGTGTTTTCCTGGGTTTCCTCTACTATTATTCTGCAGTGGTAGAAGGATCAGTTATGGGCATTAGTGCCTGTGATACCCAAGGAAAATGATTTTCTAATCCACATGTTGTTTCCTACTTTGGATGTAAAATTCCCTATTTGTGATGAAATTATTTATAGCAAGTTAGCAGAGGTAAAACTTTGTGGAAGTCATTTCATGTTACTTGAAGATTCTATGTGTCTTCTGTTCCAATGCCTCTTTTTTAAACCAAATGATTTAGAGTTATTTCTTTATCTCTTTTTCTCTTTTGGTTTTCTTTTAATATTTGGTTGGTTGGTTTGGTTTGTTTTTTTGCTTTGTTTTATTTTGAAATTATATTGCAGTTCAAATTCTTCCTCTAGTGCATCACTAGCTGGGAATTCACCAAAGATTACATCCTCAGACTGGGCAGTTCCTCAGGCCTCCAGATTAAAATACAGACAGAAATTTAACAGTCTTGATAAAAGCATGAGTGGATATTTATCAGGTGAGTATGATTTTTGGTATGGGCTGGAAAACCAGAGTGTTTCCTGCCTCTGAACAGGCTGGGGGATGGAGTCCCAGCTTGGGATTTGGCTTGCATGTGAAATAAAAGCTGAAATGTTGGTGTTCAGACCTGTGCAAGAGAGAGTGGATTTCAGCCACCCAAGGAATGGAAATAACCTTCAGTTGATTGGCTTGGGCTTGGTGTTAGACCTGGAGGAGCCAAACACACTGGGGAAGCTGCAGCAGCTGTGGCAGGGAAGAGGAGAAGCCTGGAGTGGTGGGACCTGACTGGAGGAGCCTGAGAGCCACAAGGCTGTGGAGTTCTGCTCTGTAAAGTCAGCAGGCATTTTTCAAACACCACTCCTTGGACTGAGGCTCTTTCTTGTGACACTGGGGGACATTCACCTTCATTTTTGTAACATGTGCTCCTCTCCAACTATCCCTGCTCAGATACTTGGGCTTTATCTTTTGAAAGAAAGGAGCTTGGGGAAGACTGCAGAACTGCAGCCACTGCTTGGAATTTTTCCAAAGTTTTTTAAGAGAGTCCTTGTTGATTTCCAGTGACATCTGTGCTGGGCCACAGCATTATGGTGGCTTCAAAAGACTTCATACCAAGTTAATACAAGAGGAGAGTTGTACAGAAGTTGTTACAAAATGGGATTCCTCAGTGTAGTGCAGTGAGTAGAGAGTGCTCAGAGAGCAGTCAGGAGATGCAAAGTCACTATGTGTGTTTTGTGTCTGCATTACATTTCCCATTTTGAATGAGCACTCTGCCTCAGTTCCCTTGCCTGCAAAAGAACAGGACAATTATTTCTTTAAGGAAAGAGTCTGAATGTTTTAATCTTGTTCAGTCAATTTTGGACTGAAAGTTTCCTCCACCTGCCTAGAAATGTATCAGATTCTTTGCTACCAAGGAAAGCTCTCCAGGTGATAGCTCAAGGTTTAGGCAAACAGTCAGCTGTGCTTTTGTGACAGCTGTGGGGATTACCATAAATACCCATTTTTCATGTCAGCTTTTCTGTTAGGTGCTCTGGGTGGAAAAAGGTACAGGAGAATACTTACATCTTCATTGTGTTCAGGTTATAATGCCTGTTGTTAAGCTTGGAAGTAAAACCAACTGATGAAAATGGATTAGATTATTATTAAAAATAAACATGCCCCAGTTCATGACCCATTTTTTGCCTCATGTGAACCTTTGAATGAAGTGTTTATTTTAATAAAAATCTTTCACGCTTTCACTAAGGATTTCAAGCAAGGAATGCCCTTCTGCAATCAAATCTTTCACAGACTCAGCTGGCTACTATTTGGTGAGTTTAGTTACTGATGCAATGTCTTCATGGTGTTGAGAGAAGAAATGTACTTTATTAAATAAATGGTAGAGAGAGATAGCACAGATCTAAAATCATAAACAGAAACTGAGCTGCTAGTTAAACTAAGTTTGTTCACTAGTTACATTTCTAAAAGACACCTTGAGATAATTCAGTTTTTCATTCTTTGTGTGTGTTTGTTAAACTCTGTGTAATAGAAGAGATGCTAACTTCAATTTCTGACCCAGGGATGCTCTCGTTGAGCTGAGGGCTTCTTCCTTTCAAAAATAGGATTCTGAAATCTAGGTTGTTAGTTTTGAAGTATGGAGGAAGATTAAAAATTAAGTAACTCTTCGATTTTTTTTTTGTTTTACTGCATTTTCCATAAAGATATCTGCATATTACATGTTTTTTAAGACTTGCCTTTATTGTGCTGATGAAAGCGGTGAGAGTTGTCTGAAGGCTTGAATGATCTGCTCTGCTAGAGATGGCAGTTTGGGTTACACCTTCAGACATAACTCAGCTGTTATACATGAAATTTAGTGGCCCAGCAGAATTCACAACAGCTTTACATCTCCTCTTGAGTTCCCTTTCTTCTTCCTCTGTCCCAGGACAGTCATTTGTGTCTGGCAGCAGCAAAGCTCAGCTTGCTTGGTTTCATGCTGTGAAGATGAATGTGGGCTGTGGGGTTGTATTGCTCCTCTCTGGAGTCTGGGGGATAAATCAGGTGTGCAGTGGCTCTTTTCTTTCTGGGTGTGTATTGTGAAGGTATCAGTAGCCAACGCAAGGAGATCTGTGTTCCCCTGTAGAGAGAAATAACAAGTTTCAGTTTTTCCCTAAGACATTACCAATATTTCTACTGGGTGCTTGTTAATGGTTATTACTGAAATAATGGTGCTGTTACATGTGAGTAGTGGTGGTGTGTGGACATAACAAAATTTCATCATCTCCTGCTTTTGTTTTTCACTGGTGTGTGTGTTTGATGGGTTTGTTTTTTTTTTTTTTTGGTGTTTCCTTTTTGTTTTTCATACTTTGTTTTTTTTAACTGCTTTTTTTAATGAACTGTGTTTTTACTAAGCATTTTGCTTTTGTGCAGTCTAAGGACACATTTCAGCAATTCTGTCTCTATAGACAGTTCTTTGAGAGAGGCTTCTGCTTTCTTGCATTTCACTGGTTTCACACAAACACACACACCCCACCAGCCCCCCCAGTTTGTGGGAAACAGTTTGTAGGCTCATAGGATCTCCTGCTCCTTAGAGGGGGTAGGTGATCCTTTTCCTGCCCACTGCAGGTCACTCTGCACCAGCTCGTGTCTTCCCTGCACTGTCAGGGAGACACAAGGGGTAAAAAAGAATTCTATTCAAGGCTTCTTCTTGTAGAGTTTGATGTAATTTTATGTAATGTTTTCTTTGGTTTCAAAGAAATAATTGAAAAACTGGTTTCTAGCATTTTGAGCTGGTTAAGAACAGTCCGGGATTCACTTTCCAGCTCTTCTATTTGTGATGCAATAAAGCAAGAGATGCTTCTTACTTTCAGTGTTTTATGAAAATGTTGGAGGATTTGGTTTGTTCAGGCTGAAGAAGAGAATGTTTCAGTGAAGCTGAAAAGAAAGCTTCACCTGAAAATAGCCAAAGAAAGATGGAGAGAGTTTATTTACAAAGGCTTGTAGAGACAGGACAAGGGGGAATGGCTTCAAACTGTAAAAGAGCAGGTTTAGATTGGATATTAGGAAGAAATTCTTTATTGTAAGGATGGTGAGGCACTGGAACAGGTTGCCCAGAGGAGCTGTGGGAAAGCTGATGGAAAGCTGTGAGCTTCCCATCCCTGGAAGGGTTCATAGCCAAGTTGGATGGAGCTTGGAGCAACCTGGGCTGATGGAAGTTGTCCCTATCCATGGCAGGGGGTTGGAACTGGATGATCTTTAAGGTCCCTTCCAACCCAAACCACTCCATGATTCCATGATCTGAATAACAGTACATGATTAAACCAAATAATATCTCCCTTCATCAATTATTTATATTATTAATTGTAAGAATTTTTACCAAAACATTCCACAAGAATTGTCAGTTTTAAAAATTGTTTTTGCACATGCCTTGTTTCAGCTGTAATTTGTGAGTGGTTGTGGTGTTCGGTTCTAATTGGTGCTTCTGCTGCACCCCTGCAGGTCCCTGGCTGATATAGATGGAGATGGGCAGCTGAAGGCTGATGAGTTTGTGCTGGCCATGCACCTCACAGACATGGCCAAAGCTGGGCAGCCACTGCCCCTGACTCTGCCCCTTGAGCTGGTGCCGCCTTCTTTCAGGTAATCACTGGGGGCAGTGAAATGTAATGTATTTAACACAACTGTGCTGTTCCTCTAACAATGGTGGGGTGGGGTTGTGTTCCCCTCCAGGAGTGGAAAATACACTGAAAGTATAAATGGAACTCTGCCATCTTACCAACCTGTGCAAGAGGAGGAGCCACAGAAAAAACAACCAGGTAAAAAACAGAGTTCATGTTCTTAATGTATGGGGCTGGTTTTGAAGGGCACTGAAACCTTTAGGAAGTGGAAGAAGGAATGCAATCCATGGAGAGCTTAATTTCAGGAGCTAGATCCCTTTTAACTTGGATGGTAGGAATGTAGCCAGCCTATTTCATGCAATAGAATTGAGAAGGCAGTGACAAGGGGCTATTTTTAGCTGTAGGAGAGGAAAAGTATGCTGATTAATAATGTATTCTGGAAAATAAACCCTTCATGGCCAGACATTGCTGTGCTACTGCAAATTTTTTTTTCATTTGAAAGTTCCTGGCATTACTGGCCATTCTGAAAGCAGGGGGGGGTCCAGTGTAGTTCAATTCTCTGCAAACTGGAAGCAGTTTGGACATAACATAAATTCTGTTACTGACAATGTTACAGGGACACTGCAAGACAGAACTTGCCTCTTGTTTTGGAAGGATGGTTGATGGGGCCTAAACCATTCCTTTGTGTCTCTTTTTATCCTTGTGTGCAGTAATCGAGCTTGATCCTGTTTTGGTTACTCATAGTTTTAGCTCCAGGAGCTCCAACAGGGAGCACCCTTAAAAACTAAGCTCTTTATCCATGTGTTAATGTTTCCTGCACACTGGAAAACCTTTCCAACAGCAGAGAGTTTTCTCCCAGCATATAAAAGCTGTTCTTTTATGTTTTCCTCTAGCATTCTTTCCTCTTTCATTCTTTAGAGTGAAAGGCTTTCCTGTTACATTCAAGTCATTTTTAAACTGGAACTTTTTCTTCTTTTATTTTTTTTCCCCAGTTGGAATATACTTAGAAAAATTTAGAGGTATTTTCGAAGAGAAAAATAAAAATAATACTTTAACAAACGGAAGATTGTTACATCATCCATGACTGAACAACCTGAGCTTGCCAAGAAGTTTCTATCTTTAGTGGCATAACTGAGGTCCTTGTTTGAGAGCGGTGTTTTGCACAGGGCAGAAATAACAACCTTTCCTTCTTTTAGTGACATTTGAGGACAAAAGGAAAGCCAACTATGAGAGGGGAAATATGGAGCTGGAGAAACGCCGACAGGTCCTGCTGGAGCAGCAGCAGAGAGAGGCTGAAAGGAAGGCTCAGAAGGAACGGGAAGAGCAGGAGCGAAGAGAGAGGGAACGCCAGGAGCAGGAGCGGAAGAGGCAGCTGGAAATGGAGAGGCAGCTGGAGAGACAACGAGAGCTGGAGAGACAAAGGGAAGAAGAAAGGAGGAAAGAAATAGAAAGGCGGGAGGTTGTTTTCTTCACGTTGTTCTTTAATGCTCCAAGGAATGTGTGTGTGCATTCAGTAATCCAGGGTTTGAGTGCTGCCTTTGGCTCTGTCTCCTGACCTGGCTGATGCCAGGTTGTCTTGGAGAGAGAACACCATTTGTTATAAATATTGGTATAGGTTAAAGATTTTCAGATACTTCATAGGAGAGATGAGATTTTCTTGGGCATATTTCTTTCATTTTTGCAAAAATTTGTATTCCAAACAAGACTCTACTGAATTCATAATTGATAACATTTTGACAGCCGAGCTTGAGACAAATTTGCTTCTACTTGATGTTTCAGTGCATGCATCACACTTCCATATTTTATGTAGTTCTGTGAAATACTGCTTGTAACCTCCTTTGAGTATCAGTCAATGTGCTGTTTTATGGGCAGTATTCCAAGCTGCAAAGGCTTTCTGAATTATGAAGCTTTTTTTCATCCAGAGTCAGGAGTGTGGCACGAAGAATCTTGTAGGATTACTTCCTGCATTCTTTGATGCTGAAGTGTATAAGAGCACTTTAGAGAAGACATTATGTTGTGTTGCTGTTGTGCTGTTTAGAACTAGAGCATATTATATTAAATCATGCTCTCTGAGTTCTGCATCTCCACCGTAATTTAAGGTAATGCAACTTTTCCTCAGGCAGCAAAGCAGGAGCTCGAGCGCCAGCGACGACTGGAATGGGAGAGAATCCGTCGCCAAGAGCTTCTCAATCAGCGCAACAGGGAGCAAGAAGAAATTGTCAAGTTGACCTCTAAAAAGAAGAGCCTTAATCTTGAATTAGAAGCCCTGGTAAGACAGGAATTTCACCACATATGCTGAAATACAGTATTTTAAATTATATAAATGTTATACCTGCATTAATGGCCCACTAAGAATTCCACTCTGCTTTGGGTAACGAATCTAAAGCAGGTATTTTACGTTGTTTTAGAGAACTGGTGCCCACAGGCTTAGCAAAGGGATTTTTGCCATATGTGGTGTAATCTGTCTCTGCTTCCTTTCCAGACTGACAAACATCAGCAGATCTCAGGCAGGTTGCAGGATATTCGTAGCAAAAAGCAAATGCGAAAAACTGAGCTGGAGGCTTTGGATAGGAAATATGACCAAGGGATCATGGAAGTCAAGCAACTACAGCAACAGCTGGAGGTGTGTAACTTTGTTAAACTTATGGTTTTCTTTTGCCATATTCTGTGTTTCCCTAATGCCGTTGAAAATGCATCTCCATAGGGAGGAATATGTAGTCAGTTGGATTGCAGTGGAGAGCGGAAATAGGCAAGACTGTCAGCATTGCAGAAGCTTTTAGTTTTGTCTGTGGTGTTAAACAAATGATTATACGTATTAAAATGAGCTGAGGGTTCAGTAACAGTTGTGAAAACCTCAGCTATTCTTTTGTGGACTGATAGTAGAGACTTCTCTTTAATTTTGAATTCTTCTGTGGCTCCAGACTCAGATTTTTTTTGAGGAATGTTGTCCTGTGTTCAGACCAAGTTAGTGTTTAGGTTGAATTACCTTGCTGCTCTTTTATCTTTTTTTTTTTTCTCTATTTGAGTAACAAGACATTAATTATTTCTAATCACTTGACTACCCTAAATTATCCTCTGCCACATTTTTATGTGATGTTTCTGCTCATCAGGGAAACTTCTTTTCATGTTGTTACTGTTTTATGTTAGGCTTGGAGCAGTCACCTTAAATGGTCTTGTGATAATATTTACACTTCTAGAATGTTTGTTAAATGTTTGTTTTCCATCTGTGTTAATGGTTTGAGGTCAAAATCTTTCAATTGTAATATTAAGAGTATAGAAATAATTTTTTTCTTTATCCAGTAATAATCACTTGCATCCCCGTTTCATTAACATGAGTTGAAGCTATGTTTGAAAAGTCTCTCAGTTTTACTTAATGATTCATAAGCAATATTAAAATTTTGTTATGTTCTCTTCAACATCTACAGGATTATCAGAATAAACTAATCTATTTGGTTCCTGAAAAGCAGTTGTTAAATGAAAGGATAAAAAATGCTCAACTTGAAAACACTCAGAGTAAGTGCCTGCACATGAGTTCTATTCTTGATTGCCTTGCTGAGTTCTCATCCTTTGTAATCAAGGCTGAAGGGTACAGAGGTGTTAATAACAGCTTCACTTCTACATCTTCCCAATTTAGTGCCATTGTCTCACCTGCATTCCATTATCTCCTTCATGTTCCAAATAAGGGACTAACAAACACATTTTGGCAAGAAAGCGCAGATTTTGCTTAAAACTTTATTTATATAGGCTGTGTAGCTCACAGATACTATCACAATTTGTCCTTTTTTTTCGTAGTCTAAACTCAGGGGAGTTAATTTATGTAAAGTTTGGTCTTTGTTTCAAATTATGCTGGAAGTCTCTGTCTAGAGAAACTTGGTATGAAATGTTCTGATATAAAAAAACCCCACAACTTGCAAGTTATGCTGTATGTATTGCATGTAACGCCTGTGTGCCTTAGTTCAGTGTTGGGGATATTTTTTCCTTGTGCTGTATATGAATAGAAAGGTAAATCAAGGAATTTTTGTGAGGAAGGAGGTTTGGGTTGTGTATACAATAGGAAAATAACAAACAATTATTAAAAACTTGGGACAAAATTGTAAAAAAATCCCCAGAAACATATGTAAAATCACGTGTCTTTCCTTATGCAGGTACAGGAGTTGATTCAGTGCACAAGAAGTCCCAAGAAAAGGAAGAATTATGCCAAAGACTTAAGGAACAACTAGATGCCCTTGAGAAGGAAACAGCTTCTAAACTTGCTGAAATGGATGAGTTTAACAGTCAGCTTAAGGTACTTGCATTATCCAAATACCTTACACTTGTGAGCACTGTATTTTATTTCTTCATCCACTCATAAAGATTGGTGCCACTTTCACCAGGCTTCCACCAACTTCAGTGTCAAATAAGAATTATCAAAATCTTGGAGTAAATAACACAATACAAATACAAATGTATTGCTAATGTACTAAAATATGAGTCTCTTGCTAACTATTGCTTTGCATGACTCAGCTATTGCTCCTTCTCACCTTTTGCCTTCTAGAACTCATTTTGATTTAGAATTAAGGTTTCTCAGGCCCTTGCACATTCTGTTCTTGCAGTATGAGGTCATATTTGCTGCTATTTTTGAATTGTGTACTGAACACTTGACTTTTGTTGATAGACCTGTGTGGTTTCACAGCACACTCTGCAAGGTCTGGTGGCAGATTTGGGTACAAGCCTAAAAGTAACTGTAGGCCACTTATTTGTTAATATTTGTTAATTTGTTGTAAGCTAAGAGTTGTTGACCACTTGCTCTGAATTTTTGTTTCTGAGGCAACTCTTGGCCTGCCTAAAAGCTCAGGCAGCTCTCACAGGGTAGCACTCATCCATTTAACTTTATTTGCCAGCTTGCTCCAAGTGGCACTGGTGGGAACTTTTTCCTTAAGTAATTGATGCTGGGCCAGCACGAGGGCTCTGCACTCTCCAGTTAAAAAAAGGCCACAAAAATTTGTAAATGAGTAAGGAATTCATTTTCTTTTTAACAGTGGCTTCATGCAATGGGCATTTTCAGTTACTTGTTTGTTGCATGGCTTGCTGTGTTCAGTGGCTGCATCCACAGTTCAGTCTTCCCTGAAATATGTTTTTCAAAATACAGTGCAAAGATTAATTGGCTTTTTATCTACCTTATCTTACAGTGTGAGAATATGGATGATTCTGTTCTTCAGTGCCTTTTGTCTCTGCTAAGCTGTCTCAACAACCTCTTCCTCTTACTTAAGGTTATTTTCTAATCTTTGGCTTTTTTGTTTTTTTAATTATTTCGCAATTTCTCTCTGCTTACCCTTTCTGTTTGGATGTACAACTTCTATTAAATACATTTTCTCAAAAGAAAATCAGTAGTCTGCTTTTCTTTCTGCTAGCTTTTATATCCTCTTTAAGACTTAATATCCTTACCTGCTTAGAAATCCAAACTGCAGAATACTGAGAGCAAAATCCTGACTATTAATTTTTTCGTTTCTTAATGGTCTGTTCTCTAAGTTGTTTCACCCAAACATTTTTCTTGTTAGTTAACATGAACCAAAAATCAGTCTCAGATGGAAAAAAAGTCTCCCACTTTTCCATCTCTAGCTCTGTACCTGTAGCCATCCATCCTAAGCTGTGAGTCAGGTATTTGAGTTCTTGTCCAGGGTGCAGAATATGATATGGCAAACACAGTGCTGTCAAACCTCCAGATTAACCCAGTACTAAAACCTACTTTCTGTCTTTCAACACTGCTTTTGTCTGCTGAGGTCAGAAATACTTTTAGAATAATGTATGAAGAAAAAAACCCAACAGAATTACCTAACTGAGCTTTTCATTTTGCTTTGCATGAGGATTTTTCTCTCCTTAAAGGCAGAGAATTTTTCTAATGTAAGTTCGCTTCCTTCCAGAGTGTTCCTGAAATTCTGCGCAAAGTAAGAAGGAAAAATGTTCCCAGCTGAATATATTTGAGAAAAAATTGTAGTCAATTGCTTAATTTAGTTTGTTGCTACAGAGACTTCCAATGACACAGCAATCTAAATTGCACCATATGTCTTAGGCAACATGATTCTTGGTAGAAGTGCATATTGTAGGGAATGCTTCATTCTTAATCACTTTATTTGTATTTATGAGATCAGATACAAAAACTCAGGATTTCCCTATTGCATTGCTGAATGTATATCAGCAGGATTTTCCTAAGAAAAAAGACTGGAGTGATGATTTAGCTGATTTTGGTGTTAAATCTTAGAGGTGTTTTAGCAACAAGGTGAAGTACAGGCGAAAGTAATTCTATTATTGTTGATCTTTTTCAGTCTGTAAATTTAATTATCAAAAAGATAC
Organism: Melozone crissalis; assembly: GCF_028551555.1. NCBI lineage: Eukaryota > Metazoa > Chordata > Aves > Passeriformes > Passerellidae > Melozone > Melozone crissalis. Next base: position 53,493,479 of record NW_026535805.1, read on the forward strand.
ATTCTGATTTTTTGTTTGGAAAAAAAGATTGTTACCAGAGGGAGGTGAGATAAGAATTGAAGGGTGTGTTCAGAAAGAAAAAGACTGAAACTGAGAAGGTTACAAGTACAGGAAAAGTCGAGTCAGAGTTACTGTCTTTAAGCTGTGGTTTCCCACAGTGGTAAGATTGCTGGGTATATTTCTGAAGTTTTTCTGGTTTAGACATGGGACTGATCACTCAGGAAGCATCAAGGATGAGCACCCTACTGCAGGATGCTTTCTCAGGTTATGGTGCAGTGTTGGATTTCAGCTGAAATCTGCCTCCTTGTAGTTACTTAAAATACAATTCACTGCCTTCAGAAATGTTGTGTTTGATCACTCAGTTCTGTATCTTCCCCTCTCCTCTGTTGTAGTTGGCATTTCCAGCAGGTGTAGGACTGGAAGGGCTCTTTGAAAGCCCAAATTACATCACTGACTTTGCAAACCTGCCATCTCCTTTTATACTTCCAATGATTTGACTTTCTTTGCAGTGACCTCCAAGGACTATTAATAACTTAATACTATTTTGGCCATTTGTATTAAAACTTGGTTGAAAAAGCATTAAATGCCTGGATGCTTTTCTCAAAGATTGGCTTTATTCCCTTTTATGTATTCCTCTGTTCCCTCCCTAGGACCTGAGGGAAAGTTACAGCACACAGCAATTAGCCTTGGAGCAGCTCCACAGGATCAAACAGGACAAAATAAGAGAGGTACAAAAAAGAAGAGCTGAGCTGGCACAGAAGAAGCGACTGGAAGATGAGGCTGCAAGGTGATCATGGCTGAGGGTGTCAGTGCTGCAGTGCTTAGAACAAATGCTGCTGTGGCTTTAAAGATAAGATCTATGTTTTTAATGTAAAAATACATCCTATGTTGCCTTAGAGGAAGCATTTTATGTGGAGTACTACTCATGTTAGTGGGTTTGAATTTGAGATTTTCAATGATTTATATTTGATTTGACTGAAGAAGTAGAGCTATTGACCTTGTAGTGTGGGTGATTCATGGGCTTTGCTCATCTCAGCATTTTTCTGCTTGAGATGAAGTTTTATAACATTGGGACAGTCTAAGAGAGCCATGTGCCATATATGTGGTGATAGCCTGGTAATTTTTTGGCTGGACAAGCTATGTGATGGAGTAACAGCATCCCTGCACAGCTCCTACTGCATCCTGCCACGTGCTTGGAAACACTAAAATGCCCATCAGAGGAGTGAATGTCCCACAGGGAATGGATGAAAAGGTCTCATCTAGACATTTTTAAGAGGATGACCCAAAGGGTTAGGTCCTTTCTCTTCAGAAGAAAGGTCTTGACAGCTAAAATATTGTGTTGAATTGGATACTAACTTCTTTAGACAGCTGAGGCACAGGGTAATATCTGAACAGTTACAGAGAATACAGTCAGGTTTCCAGATCCTGTCTGCTGCAGTGTGGTCCTGGCAGGGATAAGCACATTGGATAGATTACAACTGCTGAAGGCAGAAATACCAAACTGCCAAGATCAGTATGCAAAGGCAATTTTTATCTATGTACCTGAGTGGAATTAATCTCTGTGGAAGTCGTTGTTTCCAGTCAGGAGATTTGGGTACTGCCCTGCTGGAGAGCTTAAATCCAGCTTGGTTAAATTATCAGATCACTCCTGGCTCATCAGGATGCAAGTAGGCAGAAGTACTTGTGAAGGCACTGCTCAGGTGATGGACTAAAATAGCTGAATTTTAATCAATTTGTTATTTTTCTGTGGAGCACTCTGGCACTCATGTTAAGCCATGGTCTGTGGCAGAGCTGATGACCCTGAGAGCAGAGTGATCAGTGTCATAAACTCAGTTTTGCTGACAAGTGTCACTGATTGCTGTAGGAACACAATCTCATTCATTTTTATGTGGATGTTGTCTTACCTCTCTCATTCCTTTCTTCTAGGAAGGCAAAAAGGGAGAAGGAGAACCGATGGCAGGAAAATATCCGAAGGGAAGAGGAAGAGAAAAAGAAACGGCTGGAGGAAGAACGAATGCAGGAAAAAGTCCAAGAAAAGCTGAAAGCTGAAGAAGCAGCTGCCATGATGAGGGAAAGGGAAAACAAACAACAGCTTCTTGCAGAGGAGGAGAAAAATAGGCAAGCCACGATCTCGAGGGAGGTGGAACAACAAAGGCAGAGGCAACTGGAAGAAGATAAAAGAAAACAAGAACAAATAGCAAAAGAAGCTGAGGAGAGGCGCAAGCAGAACGAGGAGATAAAAAAGATAAAAGAAGCAACCAACTCTCAAGAGGTGGAGAAACACACTTCTAAAATAAATATAAATGACAAGTTTGCAGATCTGTTGAAGCCAACAGAGGGGAAAAGTCTTAAGCCACCCTGGAAAAATGAAGGTAATCTCAAAATTGTTAGACTTCTGGACTTTTACTTTCCTGAGTGTTCTTTCTCTCTTCAGGTGTACTATTATTGATGTGACCCTATGACAGACTTCTTGCCTAAGTTACAATTAAAAAGAACCCCAACCAGCAATGTTTCCTGTCTTTGTCAGTTACAAATGATCTTATAAACTTAAGTTACTTCTGTCAGTTTTCAGCACCTATGACTCTGATGACGAATCTTCCACTGATCATGGTCAACAAATAACAGTTGCTGGGAACAGTAATATTTTAGGTTTTTCCTAGGGATTGCACTTTCTTTCATTAAAATAGAATTCTAATATGGAGGGGCTTTGTTCATTGATGAGAGATGGGCAAGTAATGCTCAAAGTGATTTTTTAACAGTGAAATGTAGTTTCTTTTGCATTTCTCAATGCCTCAAATGAAAAAACACAAAAACCTGAATGACTAGACCTAACTAGTTGTGTGACTTGGAAAAATAGTGCTTTAACAATATTTTCACTAAAGGCACATTTGATTTCATCCTTCATTAGTCCTTGTCAGTTTTTATTAGCCACTTTTCTCACTGAGTTCAGCAAGGATCAAATTAGAACAATGCTGAAAGATATTTGCACACCTCAGCTAAATCTTGTAAGACATTCCCTGTTTGCGACATCAGTCACTGACTTGGAGAGTGGAGATGCAAAGAAAATAGAAATTGTGATATTTTGCTATTACAGGTTTCTAAATAAAATCTTCACAACATGCTGCTGAGCACTTATTGCTGCAACAGTGGGATTTATTCAACTTAGAACATTATAGTGGAGTTAAATGAGGCTTTGTTAAAGCACTGGCTTAGCCAGAGCAGCATGGCAAGGAAAGAGGAGAACATAAAAATGTCATTTTTAACAATGTCTAGCAGCTGTCCCTGCCCATGGCAGGAGGCTGAAACTAGATGACCTTTAAGGTCCCTTCCAGCCCAACCCATTCTGTGTTTTTGTGATTTTTGCCCTGCAGAAGTCAATGCACATTTTGTTGTCTCAGTTACATTTCCATGATGGGTGTGTTAAATTGATGCCCTGGTGATCTCCTCTGATACCTGCACTGTGTCTAGGGCAAGAACTGATATTCCTACCAGTTGCTTGGAGTGCTGGGGCTCCAGCTGAGTGCTTGTCTCAGCTGTGTCAGAGTGGTAACTGGTTTTTTACCTTCCAGGCAAGGCAGCTGGTGCTGCAGAGTCGAGGAATTCCATTGCCTTGGTAAATTACAGAGCTCTCTATCCATTTGAGGCAAGGAACCACGATGAAATGAGCTTTAATACTGGAGATGTAATTCAGGTAAGATTGGCTATTCACATTTAACTTGCAAAAATTTACCTTTTTCTCTAGCCTTGAGATTCACAAAGTCTTAAGGGTCAAAAGCTTTGTGTTGATGTATTGTAAGGTTGACTCAAAATTTAAACTGGATTGCTGCTTCATGTTTTTCTAAACAGGTGAAATTAGGATTAGTTCAGCCAAAATGTTTCTCTGAGTTTTCCACATCCTAGATATATTGACAATCTCTTTAAATATAAGAACAGTGAATGCTAAACATAAACTTTCTAAAATTAGTAGATCAGAAACAATGTAGTTGTCGCAGCTCATTGCACATGTACAAGTTGACTTCTGAGTGTTTGCTTGAAATATGAGCATAGTTAATAGACACATGAATTATTCATTGATGGCATTTGAATTAAAATCAAATTAGTTATATAACAAGTAGATGTGAGAGGTTCTTTTGAATCTTAATGCTGTTTCCAGTGTATTCTTAACAGACATTTCTGCCTGTCTGAGCAACCTGGTCTAGTGGAAGGCGTCCCTGCTCCTGGCAGAGGGGGTGGAACCAGGTGATATTTAAGATCCCTTTCAACCCAAACCATCCTGTGAATCTGTGATTCTCTGAGTGTTCCCTTTATCAATCCTCCCTCAGGCAGACACTTAGAGTAATTTGTTCTGTGTCCATTTATTGTAGCACTTTTTGGAATTTTCTGTCTATAATATTACAACAGGACCATAAGATTGGAAATGCCTTGTGGCTTCTCAGTTGAAGTCTGTGTTATTTCATGTATATTAGTTATTAGCACTTGTTTGAAAACCTTTGCCTGCAGGTGAATGGGTGAAAACTGATTTACAACCATGGTAATACAGTTTCTAATGTATAAGTGTGTGTGGTTGCTCCTCATTCAGACTGTAAGTAATACAAGTAGGTGATAAGGAAGAATTTATAAAGCAGTGTGGTACAAAATATTAAAACACTTGACTAAATTAGCTTTCAGTTTGACAGTGTTAAAGCATTTATTTGCATTTTCATACCAGTGAGCCATGGAAGGAGGGAACAAGAGATGTAGGTTTTGCTTTGACTTCCCTCTCAGCTGTAATTGTATCATTCAACTGCTGATAACTGATTTCAGAAATAGGCTAACAGCTGCCACCTCCTCCTCCTCTGGCATCCCAAACCCCGGCTAAGCTAACCAGCTGATTGTGTTTGATGGGCTGCTAATTTTTAGCCAATTTTCACTAACTGGCTAATTTGTAGCATAATGGAAGCTCCAGGATTGCTGTGAATGTTTAAGGATGCTCTATACTTAATCACACAGTAAATAACAGAATTTTTGGATGTGTTTTGGAAGCAGTCAGCTGACAGAGTTAATTATATCTGTGAGCAGAACAGCAGCAGTTGTTTCCTGCTCTGCTGGGCTCACCAGCCCCTTCCTCTTGGCTGCACATTCAGCAGAATGCAGCACAAAGCACGGGCATTTTTGGCGGGACAGGGTGGCTCGGAGGCACTGCATGACCCCCATGTGCACGTCTGGGGCCTGCCTGAAGCAGTGCAGGGTCCCTGAGGTCTGTCTGCACCTGTGTCTGAAAGCAGTGCAGCTGCATCATCACAGGGCAAAACCAGCTCAGTTCTGCCAGGGCAGAGTGAAAATGCTGATCCTGGTGTGGGCACTGCCCCTGCTCAGGTCAGAGAGCCAGCAGGTGCCGTCACACCAGGCACCCTGCTTGTTCCATGCTGCTAATTCTCTTTCCTTTGTATTTCTCCTCCTGTGCATAGGTTGATGAAAAAACTGTGGGAGAGCCTGGTTGGCTTTATGGGAGTTTTCAAGGACATTTTGGTTGGTTTCCGTGCAATTATGTAGAAAAAATACCAGAAGGAGAAAAAGCTTTATCTCCTAAGAAAGCCTTACTTCCTCCTACAGTATCTTTATCTACTACCTCAGCTGCTTCAGAGTGAGTTGTTGTTATGTTTGTGTTTAAATTGCTTTTTCTAAATTTAGCTGGCACATAATGTGCTCTATAGTTTCACTTGGTTTTAAAATATAAAGGCAGAAAACTTACTGAAGAACTTTCTTACATGTCTTGGCTTGGAAAATTTGAGTATTTGATAGTCTGCTTTGCATTGTATAGAATATCAGTTTTATAGATGTTGGGAAAAAAATTCTCTGCTTGAGGTACTTTGTAAGTAAAAGTTGTAATTTGAAAATATGCCTTGTGTTCAATTTGCAGACCACTTTCACCAAGTAAATCTGCAGAAGAATCTGATTACCAAAACATCCCCTTCTCCAGCCTGAATGTTAACACAGCCTGGCAGCAGAAATCAGCTTTTACTCGTACTGTGTCCCCTGGATCTGTTTCACCTGTTCATGGACAGGTACCTTGTGCAGAACTTGATGCATTTCAGATTCATCTTAATGAAAATGTTTTAAAGGAAAACCAGAACACCACACAACTTTGCTAGTGCTGGGTGCACTGAACGGGATCAAGAAGCTTATCTAAATATTCTACTAGTGTGCATTGATATAATTCCAAGTATTTCCAGGAACCACTGAGCAACAACACTCATCTTTCATAATTCTAAAATAATGTTCACCCACAATTAGACACAAAAGATATTTCTAACAAATAAGAAACTGAGTTGCATGCATGCATTGATGGAAACAAAGTTATTCAGCCATCACTTAGGAATGAAGTTGGTTAACCTTCAAGAAAAGATACACCAGTGTTTGTTTTTAACAGCTGGGGCAGTGTGGTCAACCAGCATCTCTTCTGTCTTACAGGGGCAGCCTGTAGAGAACCTAAAAGCACAAGCACTTTGTTCTTGGACTGCAAAAAAAGATAACCACTTGAATTTTTCAAAGAATGACATCATCACTGTCCTGGAGCAGCAGGAGAACTGGTGGTTTGGAGAGGTACATGGAGGAAGGGGTTGGTTTCCAAAGTCCTATGTCAAGCTCTTACCTGGGAGTGAAACGAAGAAAGAGGAGTAAGTGTGACTTTTGTTGTTTTATTCATCAATTTGCAAAAAGAGGTGGTTTAGAGTGCAAAATTCTTGCAGTGCTTTCATGTGCAGAGCATAAATGCCATTTAGAATTTACACTGTGTCATTTTAGGCTTTTACTATTTCATTCTGGCAAGCCAAGTAGTGTTGGGCTCACTGCTGTGTAACCACAGTGTTGCTGGCTGAGTGCTGTGAAACATCAGTGGTGTTTGATTATTCATCAAGTGCCAGACTTTTTGTTCATTACCAGGTCTCCTCTCTTGCAGTGCAGTTGTATTCTGCCTCTAAAGGTGCCAATTTTTAAGTGACCCAAAACTACTTGTAAGCTCTGCACAGAGCAGTAGTGTGGTTTTCTTCACTTGAAAAGATTATTATGCCTCTTCTAATGCTCCAGGGACCTGTTCAGGCCTGGTTACTGCTGGGATGGCTGCACCACTGTGTGTAAATTGTTCTGCTCATGCGTTTTGCTTAAATGTCTTAGAAATTATTTTGCATAAGAGAATTTAGAATTAGAATAAAATCTTTCATTTACTTATTTTGAATACCATAATTTGTGAATGTATCTCTTCCCTTTTATTGCATTATATTTTTAAGTGGTGTGCTCTTGGGTGCCATAAATATATTAAGTATCAGTAGTACTTGGCACTATTTGATAGTCAGGGAAGTCTTTGTAGTTAATTCAGAGCCAGCACCAGCTCTGATATAACCAAAGTGATCTTGGTCTCATGTGAATTGAGAGATTTGCTCTTGATCAGTCTCTTGCTAACACAAAGCTTTTTTTTTATTTCTTTCTGCAGACCAGAAGCTATTTATGCAGCTGTAAACAAAAGGCCTTATACCCAGAATTACACAGCAGGAGAGGGTAAGAGAGCATGAAAAATGTCAACTAATGCTACAGTCTGGTTCTGCTTAATGACTTGTAAATACTGTTCAGTTTGTGAGGAGTTTCTGAGCAGCACTTTGAGTGCTTGTCCAAAACACATAGTGCGAATGTTCAGCTATTGATACAAAAGTACTAAAATAAGTTCTAAAATAGGAAGGTTGTAAGTAATTCAGGTTGAGCATAGGCCTAGGTTCTCTAATAAGACTTCTGCTCCAGCATGAATATATTTCAGAAAACTCATAAGCAGAGTTCTCTTCCTGCTGTTGTCTACTGTGTTATGCAGTTCTGTAAAAACATGAGAAACTATTTTAATCTCCTGAATATGGATCATTGTCTTACAGTCAGTAAGGAGTAGAGAAAACAATTATTATTGGAGAAAAATTTCTAGTGTATCTCCACACTTCCCTGATTATATTTTAATTGCAGCTGTATTTTTTCATTACAAAGTTGTGTACCTGTAAGAGTAAATGTGAGTTCAAGCAGGTGGACAGGTCGGTTCACAGACTTGTGAAGGTGTGATCCCTGTTATGAGCACACTGTTATGATCCCTGTTGAGCACCCACTGGAGAATGCTGATACCCTTTATGTGCCCCTGGGGTTGCTCTGTGCCCCTCTGAGGCTGTGCTCTCCCCTGTGTGCTCCCTGCACAGAGTACATTGCCCTGTATCCCTACTCGAGCTCCGAGCCCGGTGACCTGACGTTCCTGGAAGGGGAGGAGATCCTGGTGACCCAGAAGGAAGGGGAGTGGTGGACCGGGAGCATCGATACCAGAACTGGAATCTTCCCTTCCAATTACGTCAGACCAAAAGATCCAGAGGTGAGTTCAGTCTGAGAATTAACAATTCTCAATGTATCTTCTCTCCGTTTCATTCTTACACAGGGATTTTGAACAGAGGTTAATATGCTTGACAGAAAAGAAAATCCTTAGTAGCTTGATTGCTAAATCAGAGCTGTAGCCAGTGTCACACTGCCTCTCTCTCTGTACAGGATGGTGTTTTGTAAAACACCTAGGTTAAAGTTAAAATCTCCATGTGCTTTTAGTGTAAACTGTACTGGTTTTATTGCACATTAAAGGTGGTTGTTGTTTTCTCTTTGTAGGCTTCTAGCTATGCTGGCAAAACTGGAACAATAAATAAGAAACCCGGTAAGTGACAACCTTTTAACATTTAAGGCTGTTTCTTGAGTAACTCTGAGTATTTAGGTTCATAGCAGTGTTTAATGGTGGCTGATGTTCTCAGCTGCAGGTTGTGTACCAGGATATTTCTGTGGATCCAGCTCTTACTGCAGTGAACAAATAACAAGTGCAATTACTGCTTTCTTTCCAGAAATCGCTCAGGTTACTACTGCCTATGCTGCATCAGGAACTGAACAGCTCAGTCTTGCTCCAGGACAGCTGATACTTATTCTGAAGAAAAATGCCAGTGGATGGTGGCAAGGAGAGTTGCAGGTAAGTGATTCAAGGAGGAATAATTGTAACTTCATGAATGGCAAGGAGGTGTTCTCAGGTTTAATTCAAAAAAACAACTAAATATAGAGTTATATAAAAGCTGGTCAGAAAGTTATCCTGTGTAAACCAAAGGGGAAGAGAATGTGTGGTGGATTTTTTTTTGTTTGCTAGATTGATTAGTTGGCTTTTTTAAACTTTGGGTTGCTGGGGGTTTTATGGTTTTTTTAGAGTAGATTTTCTTGGTCACATAAAATAGTAAAACTGTTGATTAACAGGCGGGAGGAGGAAGAGATGAGTTGACAGTTACTTAATTGGTTAGGATTTGATTGGTGAAACATTAAACTGTGAAGTTATTCTAATGAAGGAACAGGTGGGTTTGGAAGCTGGAGTTGGAAGCTTCTTTAATGCAAAAGTTCTGTTTTCACTTCTCTCCTTTCCCCACCTAAATTTAAGAAGAATGTCCTGTTAAAGTGCCCTTGACCTCATTAGAAACTCTGGATATGATGCATAGGAATATTCATAGAACAAATTTTCAGCCCTACATTTGAGTTGTACTCTGAAATCTCACTTCAAAATTTTGGATGAACATATTAGGGTACAACTTTATCTGAATTGCATTGTTTTATGCTTTAGTCAGATTTTTATCTTCTGAAATTCATTTAGTAGCTGTTTAGAAGCCTGACTTCTTGTCTTTTGTTGGGAAAAATCTGTGACATATATGTTGCAATTTTTTCCAGTCTATGGACTATTCAGTTTTTCAGTTGTGTAATAACCATTATGAACATTTACAGGCAAGAGGGAAAAAGAGGCAGAAGGGATGGTTCCCTGCCAGCCATGTGAAGCTGCTGGGTCCAAGCAGTGAAAGAACCACATCAGCTGCTCCCTCAGGTGAAAAAAGGAGACTTTGTATTTAATTTAGCATTTTATGTAACTATTTCAAATGTTCATGTATCTGTAAGGGTCAGGCATCCATCTTCTAGGCTTTTTAATTTTGATAGTTGCTCTGAAGAGCCATACTCTTCTCTTTTGGAAACCCTGTGTTTCCAAGTGCTAGCAAAAATTTTAGAGCTAGCAAACATTGGCAAACCACATGGAATTACATGCACTGCTCCTTACAAAGAGGAAGACTAAGCGAATTTTCAGGTTATTTCTAGGTTTTTCCATTTGAATGGTTGGGTACAAATTAGGTTATTTCACAGAAAATGAGCATTTTTGCTTCTGTGTGCTTAAATTATGCTGTTCTCCACAGCTATGAGTTGCTTATACAACAATTTCCTGGATTTTACTTGACAAAACTTCCCTATGACTAAAACAGCAACTCATGATTAGCTAATGCATGTTTCCTCTTCCTCTGCCCCATTTCCCCCACAAGTGTCTGCAGTAAGATAATCAAAGTCACTCTCTTTTCAGCCAGTAAAAGCGAGAAGGATCCTTGATTACATTTTAAAGTATTTGGAAGGCCAGTAGATGCAGTCCATTCATGATAGAAGTTCACAGATATATAAAGTGGAAATAAGAATTAAGTGGCTGGCTCAGTTTTAAAGAAGTAAAAGAAAAGGGAAGGCAATTCTGTACCAAGATAAAATAATGTGGCATTTTTCTCATGCAGCAGTGCATGTGAGATGGTTGTTTCTTTCCTGTGGTTTTGTAAAACACTGAGAAAACAGTTTTAACACTGGTATAACTCCATTCTGCTCTTCTTTCCTTCCCAGTGTGCCAGGTGATAGCCATGTATGATTACACGGCCAACAATGAGGACGAGCTCAGTTTCTCCAAGGGGCAGCTGATCAATGTGCTGAACAAGGATGATGCTGACTGGTGGCAAGGAGAAATCAATGGTGTGACAGGTCTCTTCCCCTCAAACTATGTGAAGATGACCACAGATTCCGATCCAAGTCAGCAGTGTAAGCAACCTCTACTTTTGATTAATTTTGTTACCTCATTTCAAAGGTGCATTGCTGCTCTTCTTCTTTGTGTTTGGAATTTGGCATTCCAGGCATCAGCTGAATTGATTACTACTTCAAGTACTCTTTAAATTCTTTATTACAGTACAAAGTGCTTTAAACCCTTTTCCAGTTAACCTACAAACAACCAGCACATAGCCAACCAGCCAGTGTGGGATAGCAAGAGTGCTGTAGGGTGAGCTAAAAATACTGGATTGGGTAGGAGTTCTTCCAACAAGATTCTGGTAATTAACATGGACTGGGAAGCAGTGCAGGCGCACTGCAATTACAGAACTTGCTCAAGTTTTGTAAAATAAGGAAAAGTGCTGTAGTAATTTTAACACATATATCAGTTAAGTAAAAATACCCATAAAAAGGATAGGAAAAAGATTTTGGCATTAGCACGTGGTCAGTCCTTCCCCTGGCTCCCAGCATTCCAGCTGTCTTCCAGTCCTGAGAAACAAGATATATGTCAGGACATAGGTTGAGGTGAAAATTGCCAGCAGCAGGCTGAGAACTGGATCCCAAACTGTACACCTGACAGTCAGATTCTTTCTGTATTTTTAGCACATAAACACAGTAAAGGTTTCTGGTGTCCCCTACACACACCCTGGTTTTTGCCCCCTGTCCCCAGAGAAAATCCTCCTCCCAGAGAAATTTAGCACAGTTTTTACTCTCTCAGCTTTTCATCCTGTGATTAAACCAACTTTTACATCAGCCCAGTGGGTTTGGGAGCACACCACGATGCCAGAGTTGCTGCTTTGACACAACAGACCTTGTCCCTTCACTTGCTGTTTTCCTCCAGACAATGTTTGGAGTTCTCTTGGGATAAAAACACCCATCTGGAAATCTGGCTGAGCCTCACTCTTGTTAGCCTGTAGCTACAGTAGGATCAGTCTGCACTTCAGATTTGATCACCAAGTTGTGTTCTTACAGAAAAATTCACAAACTCATTAATGAAGGTACAGCTTGGATTGGAAAGTAAAAATATTTTCCCTGGGTAACTTGTTATGGTTCTTGGGCAAAAGAGAGTGTGCACCATTCTTGAGGTTTTCTTTTTAGCTAAATTACTTCTGAGCTCATATTTTTATATTTTGGTAACATATTGTTCTGGCTTTTTTTTTTTTTTAATGTCTCTGGCCAATGTGGTTGGGATGTCAGAAACTTCTGGATTTAGATTGAATTTAACATTCTTTGATGAGACATAGATAAATCATTAAAATGGTCCTTTGAAAGCTTTAATTTGTTTGCAAATCTCACATTTAAAGAAACTGTATAGCCTATACCAGGTGGGCTATAAAATTAAGATTCTGGCTGAGTATTAAAACTTAGGAATTTTCAAAAACGATACAGGTAACAGCTTGTCACACCAGGTGTGTTATTTCAAGTTATGTTGTTGAATGTGACAAATGCAAGGTCATCACATAAATCACTGATTTTCAGCAAAAGCCATGATAAGACCATGCTGTAATTGGAAATTTTCTGGATAATGAGTAAGTTTTTCTCATTGTTTGCTGGTTCATCATTAAGTTTTCCCTCAGATTTCAGTGATGTGAAATAAGAGTATTTCCATCCACATCAAACTGGCTTTTGACAAGGGTTAATGATGCGCAGATGTGCACCAGGTCATCTCTACCTGGCCATTAAACTTTTCTCTAATCACTACTCTATGAAGCAGTTCTACAAAATCCACCTACTGGTGAGCTAAGTTCCACATTAGTTTTGTGCTGGGATTTGCCACTCTGTTGTGATATAGGCATTTGGAAACTTTAGGAAAAATCCTGCCTCAAGCCCAGAGCCTGCACACAAACCCAGCACAGCTCAGGAGCTCTGTTCAAATACCATTTCCCAGATTTCAGCTGGGCTGCCACTGCTGCTGGTCAGTTGTGTGAGCAGTAAGCCACTGCTCTGTAGCTCTTCTGTAACCAGAGGAATGTTTAAATGTGTCCTGAGTGAACTTCCAAACTTCCTTGGGTTTCCTTACAATATTTTTGGCTCTTGTTTAAACAGAGTAGAGAAACCATCACGAGTATTCTTGTGAAATCACTAAGGAATTGTCCCACAGAAATGTTGATGTGGCCCTCAACAGAACAGCTTTGAGATATGAGAGAATATAATTTAAAAAATGCATTGTTGCATTTCAAAGAACTGCTGATCTGAGTATTATAATGCCTCTGTTGAATAATAGCAGTTTTTCCCAGTGCCAGTGTTTTTTCTAGAACAAGTATGATGGTATTGGAAAGGGAGCAGGCAAATTTGGTTTACTCAAATAGGTTTGTAGTTCAGGAAAATTGTGGTTTTTCTGTCAGATTTAAAGACCTTTGTTATCTGGAGTCTTTTCTGGGAGCTATTAGTTGTAGCTGTAATGGCAAACTTCCCTAGCAAAGAAGGAACTGGGGTCAGTGAGATGTCCCTTCTCTTTAGTTGCTGACACAGCTCTGTGAACAGAACAAAATCACTCTTCCTCTTGGTGTAGCTGCACATGCTGGCATAGGACCCTGCAAGGAAAGAAAAACAAAATTACTTCAGGGTGTTGTAGGTTTGTTTGTCTCTTAAACACGTGGTGATTGCAGAACACAGGACAGTTGAGTTGTGTTCCTGGTGACTCTGGTGGTGGTTAGACTTGCTCCTGTTTTAATGACATTTTTAATAGCCTTTTTTCTAATGTTTGCACAAAAGCCAGCATAAATAATAAATATACTCAGCAGGTTTCAAAATAGTTTAAAATAAATCTTTGAGTGTTTGCGCAACCATGCAGGATCAGATCTTGTGTGTTGCCAGTACCTCTCTAGTGCCAGGTTCTCTTCCCATCCTTTCCAAAGTGTGTGTAAGGGGGGTAGGCATGGTGCTCTCACCACTTCACAGTTCTTCCCAGTGCCCTGGTCTGGAGATAATTTTATTTTGGCCAGTCTTCATCTGCTTTGCACTTGTTCTCTTATTATTTGTTGGCTTTTTCAATGAGATACCTTTTCAAGTTTGTCATCTTATCCATGGAACCAGTGTGAACTGTGTCATTTTGTTTTCTTTAGCTGAGATTTTCTCCCCTCAGGTAAATCCCAACCATTAAATGTCAAGAGTCAGGTCTTTGCTGTGTAACCAGGGTCTGACAAGGACACATCTACCAGGTTCTCTTCCCATTCCTCCCAAGGGATGTTTAAGGTGGGGTAGGCAGGAGAGAAGTGTAAGGAGGCAAGACAGCTGCTCCAGCTGTGTCTGCCATACTTGGTTGCCAGATGTCTTCTGGTGTTAGAGGTCAGTTCATCCCTCAGATGTTCTTGCTCAGGGCTGGACAGCTCAGCCAGGTGCACACACCTGTGCTCCATGTGCAGAGGGGCTTCTGGTTCATCCCAAGGTGTCTCATCCCATGAGACTCTGAGAGCTGAATGTTGTGCCAGTTCTTTCTGCTCTAATCTATGTGCAGTGACTGTTTCCTGTTCACTCTTTCTGCTTTCCGTAGCCCACACTGCTGGAGTTCCTCACACATCAGAGTTGCTCCTTCAGGTGCTCAGTCTGAGCTCCACATTGTTGTTTGTAGTAATATCTTTGGAGCTACCACATTTTTGTCTTCCCCAAGCCTTACTTGTGGATGTGACATGTTGGAGACATGAGGCAAGTTCTGCAACAAGGATCTGTATTTCCAAAAGCTGATTTCCATGCGCAAAAGATCTTCAGTAATTCCTGTCCACACTGTCAGGTGGATGAAGCTGACTCACTTTTGGGGGTGTTCATAGTGAAAAAACAACCTCTGAACTGAGGTGCTCATGCCTGGTGCATTTCTGTGTCTGTATGGACAGCACATTTGGAAGTTCTCTAGTTCTTGCCAAGTAACTTCTCTTTGTGGAGTAACAGTTCATGGTGCAGTAGCTTTGAGGTGTTGCCTGTTGCAGTTCCACATTGATATTTTAATAAATGAGGATTAAGTATTTATTCTGATTTTACTCAACAGCTCCAGAATTCTACTTCTTATAGCAAAGATCAAATATGAAATCAGTCCCTTACTTCATAGTGGCATAGTGACTTTGTATTTGTATTTGGTGAATGTCAGTCAGGCTTGATAACACTTCCAGGTTGTAATCCTGGGGTCTGGAGTAGTCTCTGGATTGCCCACAAGGTGTGTCCTTCTTCAGACCATGTGGCCCTTGGACTCTGAGGGGTGTGGACCTCTTGTTCCATGGACACATAAGACTAGAGGCAAGGTTTTAACTTCTTTCAGGCTCAAACAGAATTGAACAGGTTAATTTGTATGTGCTGATATGAATAAATTCCAATGAGATTTTTTGTTACAAGTTTACTTTTTATCTGATTTTCTAATGTCCCAGTAGAAATTTCTCAAGAGAGATTCTGGTTTTGTTGAAATCTCAGGGAATTTTGCCATTGCCTTTAAAAAACCCTTATGGCTTGACCTTGTGTTGAAGTCTACATGACAGACATTTTCCTTAGAAAGAAACCTTTTGTTCAAATGAATGAGCTGCAGGGGTTTTCAGAGTCAGCCATGGCTGGTCATAAGTACTTAAATTTGTGTGTTTATAAATATGAAACTGCAAGGGTGGAAGCTTGTGATGTCTGTTTTCAGAAAGTTGAATGTTCATCATTCCTTTCTGACCTTTTTGGTGTTGTTCTGTCTTTGTCCATAGAATTCATGTTTCACTCTTCAAATTTATGTTCATTTTATCCTTCATTTTTTTTTTGTTTTTTTTTTAGGACCCAATGTTGTCTTCCAGTGTGAAAGCACCTCAGAGACCCACTATCCAAGTTTGACTAGCGTGGAGGCAGGGTGGCCAGCCCTGCTCACGTGTCTGACAATCCTTTTGCTTCGTTTGAACGTTAGATCCAACCAAGAAATTAGGTTTTCGTGGGTTTTCTTCTAATCTACAGTTTCAGTGGATTTGTAAAAGCAGAAAGGATAGTGGGTCTTTGTGTGGCTTTCACTGCTGTTCATTCTTGTTTCCTTTAGTATTTCCTTTGGGATTGATAATCGTAGTCATTAGCATGCATATCAAGTATTGTTTGCATGGTGGGATTGCAGACACACAAAGACCCACTATTTGCACAGTTTATCTGAGCTGTTTGGAATGGGCACTTGTGTTCTTTTAATGTTATTATGTACATATTTTGCAGAATTAAAATGTTCATTGATTATTGTTCTAATGGACTTGATTTAATCTCTTACATATTGAGCTTTTAAAACTGGGGGCCTTTATGGCTCATCCAGATACAAGCCCTCCCTGTGTGCTGCTGATAGTCACTGTGATTACAAACATGCTACAGGATCTAAGGGTTAGATCTGGTGCACTCCATCCAGCCTTTTCACACCCTTTTTAACAGGGAAAAGAACTATTAGGTGTAGAGTGGAGGATATTTTAATGGTTTTTCTTCCTTCACAGTAGTACTATGGCAGGAATTCGGGTTGTTTTGGCTCAATCCATTCTATCCCTAAACAGCCTCCTTCCTTAAATTCTGATCATTCATATTTGCTTTCAGTTTTGGCAGATGTGCTTAGTTGCTGCAGTAAGTACTCGCACAGCCTCTGTGTGACCAGGCCCTTCCCCTGCCCCTTCTTCTCATTAAATAGTTCATGGTACTGAATTGTTTGTCTCTGGCTGTGGTCTGCAGTGACGTTTAAAGTACTGTCTGAAAGCTGCTGCTCTTCCTCCTGGTAAACAGAGAGCAGCCTAATGCAGAGCTAGCCTCACTGAGGAGGTGTTGCTACGAGAGAGACACTAAGAGAACCTGGAGTGAGGGCAGAGCACTTGGGTTTAGGATGGAGCTGTTCTCCTCAGCCCACAGTCCTGGCCTGTTGGAAATGCAGTGCAGTATGAGCTGCCCTTGTCTTACTGTAATGCTTGGAGGGAAGGAGGAACTTGTAACCTTGATTTCCCTTTAAATAAAAGGATTAATTTGATTCTAGACTACTTCTCTGATTAAATAGTTCTGTGGTCTTGTAACAACAAGAGAGATCTCTGGACACAGTATTTAATTTAGTTGGTTTCCTGAACTTGGTTATGAAACAGCAAAAGTCACTTATGCAATCAGAAATGTTTACAAAACAAACTGCTTGTTTACTATATAGAAATATATATATATATATAGATGAATGTTGTGAAGGTACTATCAGGAAAAGGTTAATCCAATTGCAGAGATTTAAAAGCCTTTCTCCAAAATCCAATGTTATGTATTTATATCCTTGATCAAATAATGTATATGTGCCCTTTAGTTCAGAGATGTATTTTCTGTGCAATACGGATACGCCATGTGCCTACAGAAAACTACAAATGGGTTTTTATTCTGGATGTATTTTGTCTGAACCAGTATTTTGTTATAGAATGAAATCATGTTGTTGTAGGCAAATAATGTGCTAGATAATCCTTTGAGTATTTCAAATGACTTGATTTCCTTCTGAAACCACGTTTTAAGTATTTCTACTGAAATACACTACTCACCCAGAATTGCCTTCTGTGAATT
Organism: Melozone crissalis; assembly: GCF_028551555.1. Taxonomy (NCBI): domain Eukaryota; kingdom Metazoa; phylum Chordata; class Aves; order Passeriformes; family Passerellidae; genus Melozone; species Melozone crissalis. Next base: position 53,510,885 of record NW_026535805.1, read on the forward strand.
CTGTCTTGGAAATCCTGTTTAATACAGGCTGAAATGTGTTGTGCTGCACTGGTGGCATCAAGCAGTCATGTACTGTAGTCTAAGAATTAGGTGAGCTTCTAAATTATGCAATTTCTAAAATAATGTAATTTCTAAAATTTCTAAAAGGCAGAAAGGCACTGTTCATCTGTAGGAATTGAGCCACACTGACAATCAATGTTCAGTCAGTTTTCCTTGAATACTATATTACTACTAATTGTCTTTGAAATATTAAAAACAACTTCCCATCCTCACTGAGGTATTTGAGGAATTTTCCAAAACAATGTGGCATTCTACTAATTTTTAATTTTTTTTAAACTGATACATTTGGAGATTACAGTACTGTTGGCAAAGTTCCACACAAGTAGTAGCCCTGTGTTGTTGTGTAGGTATGAGCACTGATAATTATTGAAACCTCTGCCTCGAAGTCTGAACTGAAAAGTATTGAAGTGAAGCATTTTGTGCTTCCACAGCTATCTTTTCATGTTTCAGTATTATCTGAGTACACTCTAAATCCTCTTAAGTGTAATAATAAATATAATAATAATAAAAATACACCTTAATAATGCTGATTGAGAGGGACATAGTCCCTGCCTTCAGTATTCATCTGTATTGCAAAAGTCTGCCTAGCACAGCTCCAGCACAGTTGCCTGAGAGCTCTGCTCTCCTGCACAGTGGTGCAGAAAGAGTTGGATACACACATCAGATCATCCAAAGGAAAGGCTATGCCAAGGATGTATTTACAGCAAGATTATTTTAAAATGGCATTCTGTATCAATAAAGCAGTGTGGCTATTGGAAGTTGCATTTAAATCAGACTTTACTTTTAAAAATGCAACTTTTTTCTCTGGTTGTGTGCAACCCACCCCTTTGTTGATAAAAGACCATAGAGTTGAGTTCAGCTGGTCATCCCAGCCAGTAAGTAAAATCACCCTTATCTGGGTGAAAAGGTTGGCTGTGGAGCTAAGGGCAAGGTGGAAAACAGAGTCCTTTGCTGAACTCATGGTTCCCAGGCAAGAGCTGAGAGTCTAAATGTTGCTGAGAGCCACACAAGGTTAAAAAGTAAAACTGAAGCCAACATGGAAAGCAAAATACGCTGTTTGCTGTTGCCTACAGTGTGGTACTTGCTAAATGTTTTTTCCTGTGGGCCAGCAGAGAACAGGGGCCCTGGTGTCACAGGGGTGAGAACCAAACAGTGCTGTAAATGCACAAGAACAGGTACCAAAATGCTGCTTCTGTAACTGGTTTGCATAATGGACTAGCAAACTACAGAAGCCTGGTTTGACACTTAGTTCCTGGATCCATGCAGGAAGGCCTCGTGCCACCCCTGGGACCAGAGGCAGGGCTGGGTGTGTGAGGAGCCCGTGGTGCTGAGGGCTGGGAGCACCCAGAGCTCTGCCTCCACGTGGCTGATGGTGCAGTCAGGAGCAGAAGGCACAAAGCTCCATCAGAGAGTTGCACACTAATAACTGAATCTTCTCCTTCTGGTCACTGAACATTTCTGCCATCTCAGAGCTTTGTCAGATTGTATTCCTGTGTGATTCTCCTGGGCAGGGTTGAACACCTGTAAATAAGTCTGCTGGTAGGAATGCCAGCACTCCTTGGCCTGCAGTGGGAGCTGCTGCAGGGTTGTGCTACTTCAGTGTAATGACCCCATAAAACTGCTGTGTTCTGGTGTGTGCTGCCTTAAAGCCCCTCCTTGTCCTTCCCAAGCTTGAGTGTCACTGTGGGATGGTTGCTGAGACGTGCAAATGCAGGCTGTGCTTAGCATGAGGCAATTGTTCACCTTCGGATTTGAACAAAGTTGTAAGATAACTATGCAAATGTATTTTATTAAAGGGACGCATAAAAGGATCTAGTTTGTCTGTTGTGGTTTTTTGTCCATCTGGGGAGGATATTTTTTCCCAGCTGAATAGCTTGGGATGAGCATTGTGTCAGCTGTGATGGAGTGACTTGATTTTGCTTTTTACCTTTTGAAAATTGATTCATAAATTTCCTCTGTTGTAGCACAGTATCCTGTGTTTACTGATTAGGGAAAATTGGCTAAAAGTTTTTATTATTTCTCCCAGGGCCTGATGGAAACTGCTTTTTCCACAGTAGCAGATTCCTTTTTTTAGTTCCTTTTGTGGGTTTCAGAGGCTGCTGGTGGCTCCCGGAGTGACAGGAGTGTTGGCCTTGTGTGTGGCTGCAGAGCTTGTACCTGGCTGTGTGGTGTCCCCTGATGCCATCAGCTGCTCTCTGGCTGTCCTGAAGGGACTGTGCCAATGCCAGCCCGTGGTCCTTAAGGGGACTCCTGGCCTTTCTGTGACAGGCTGGGAAAATGGAGGCAGGAAAAAGACCCCCAACCTTTACCTGCTTTGCCCACCCATGTCAGCTGGCTTCAGAGTCAAACAAACAAACAACCCCTTAAAAAAAAAAAATCCAACCCTAAACATACCAAGATATTTCCTTTAAAAAAGCAGTTTATATGGAATCATAGAGTCATTAAGGTTGGAAAAGACCTTTAAAATCATCAAATCCAATTATTAACACAGCACAAATAAACCACATCCTAAAGTGCCATATCAATATATTTTCTAATACTTCCAGGGATGGGGTCTCCACCTCTTCCCTGGGCAGCTTTATAACCCTTTCTGTGAAGAAATTTTTCCTAATATTAAATCTAAACCTCTTCTCTATCCCTAAATAGTCTTCATTGGTCACCCAATGCCTGGTGTAGCTGCATCCTTCCAGATGAGTGCCTGAGCTCCTCTTGGAGGGTTGGGATGTCTTTTCAGAGCTGTCACTTTTAATGGCTTTTTTCCCCCGTCCATTGAGTGAGAAAGTCTGTTGGGGAAATAGTGATATATGTTGTTCGTCTGTCTTTCACTGGAGGATTTCCTTTCTTCAGAAACTGTCCCTCTTCCCCTTGGGTGGGCTCATACCAAAAAAGTCAGTAATTGGGAAGGTTTTCTCCCCCGGCCCCCCATGTTTTTCAGGGCTTTGAATCTCCTGCAGAAGAGAGCAACTTTTCACTGTGAAACTCAGTAGTTTTTCATGCAGGGGTAGTTATGTTAGTAGGAAAAAATGCTCCTTGTTCAGGTATATTTGGAAAGTATAATTTTAAACACAACTTCAGAGACTGGGATTTCCTGTTTATAAACTCCCCAGGTTGTTTTACCCTGGCAGCTGCTTCCTCAGCTCAGGGAGCAGGATTTAGCACCACAGTCAGTATGGGCATCTCTCTGTTGCTGTGCCCTGAGTTTCCAAGGTTCCAGACACCCCCTGCTTGCTCTGGTGAGTGTTCTGGAGAGAGAGCTGGGCAGGCTCTGCCCCAGGCTGGCTGAAAGCCTGGCACTGCCTGCACTTGGTGGGAGAGGCAGGCTGGCTTCCCCTCCAGGGAATCCCTCTTGGTCAGCAGAGCAGGTGAGGAGCTGCAATTCCTTGCTGCAAACACTCCCAGAAATCCCACTGCTCTTCCTGAGCTGCCTGGGGAGCTTGGGATGAAGCTTCACCAGAGGGAAGCCAAGCCAAGAGCTTTCTGCTGCCAAACAAGGCAGTTTTACTGCTTCCATGCACATTCCTGGCTGTTAAACCAGCAGAAAACTGCTTTCTTTTACTCCCCTTGGGATTTGTTTGCTGCCAGCAGGAAATCAGATAAGTGCCAGAATTGATGCAAGGAAAGGAGGGAACAGCAATGTGGGAGAAGAGGTGGAGATGTAGCTCCACCCTTTCAGCCTCAGTGAGCCAGTGGGTTGCTGTGGCCACTTAGGAAAAACATTGGCAAATGCACTCGTTAGGCTGGTTTATTCTTCTTTTATTTTTTGTTTTTCCCTTCAGACTCAAACGCCTGAATTCACCCTCTAAAATCAAACATGGGGATTGCATAATGTGTTTTTATGCCAGTATCATCAGACCTATCAAAATGAGGAGTGTTTTCACTAGTAAACACTAGTGTTTAAATAAAATTATAAAAATAAAATTATATAAAATACTAAATACAAAGTAGCATTCATCCCTTCATCCCAGAAGCTGACAGTCCAAACACAAGGCTAGCACAGGAGCCAGTTAAAGTAACTGAATTTTTGCATCTGATAACAAATTTATAAACCAAATCTATTTTAAAGCATAAAAAGGGCTCATTTCTCTCCCAGGCTTGGCCCCAACTTTCAGTGGCCAGCATGAGACAGACCCAAGCCCCAGCATGTGGGTTGTTCCAGCCAACAGGAGCTTCAGCCCATCCCTGCTTCTGTCACAGGAGCGCACCTTGCAGTAGGAAAGGGAGCCACTGGCAAAAGCTGCGACTTCCAAATCTGGACAGTTAATGCCTGGCTGCTGTGCAAGCCCTTGGATTGTCCTGAAATTTCATGTCTTAGTAACCAGGTGGGTTTAACCTCAGTCCTGTACAGACTGAAGAGTGACACAGGAATCCAGAAGTAGCACATTGGCCACAGACTGTCTCAATGGATTAAGACAGACTTTGCAGGAATCACTTTTATCTGTAACTTCACTCCTTTTTCTCATCTGATTTTGCCCTGGTTGTAGCTTTGGGGATTACTAAGGCCAGAAGGAGTATTCTGTGTGATCAAAAGAGCTGCAATCCCTCATCTCTTCTTAAAAAGTGGTGTTTTTTCAAACCTTGTCAGAAAGTTTAAGATCTGTGATCCTCCTTAGGGTGCAGAACTGAAAAGTCCTGATTTTCATTCTAGCTGTTGTCTTTGCTGCTGTTGTACTTCTTTGTGTTGTTCAAAGGGTTTCCTTGTTATGGTGTCCTAAAATTTCATTTGGCAAGAGTTTCTCTTCTGCTGACAGTTGCTCTTTGAGAGCACCTTGATGCTGATGTAGCTGGAAGCTCAGGAGCCTGTGAGGTTCCCATTAGGCCACTGTCACATTAAGTTCAGCCTAATGTTCAGTGTTCCTTTGTTTCTTTCCCTCAAGTTTATTACTAACTTGCCTTCCCATGAGCAGATCTATACCTTGGCAGTGAACAGTCACATCCTTGTGTGTCAGGGTGCCAGGGGACACACAGCCCTTCCTGCTGTAGGTCATTTTGCCTTTCACAACTCCTGTGAACCTTCATGGAGTATTGTTCCTCTAGAACTGCCGGATCAAAGTGAGTCCCTGCGATGTCCTTTCTGCTGTCCTGCCAAACCTACAGTTCACCTGGTATTGCAACCTGCTGCCATCACACCCAGGGACAGATGGATGTTCTCAAACACTCTGTAATTGTTCCTTCTTTTTCCTTTTTGCCCCCTGCTGCTTTGCAATATTCTGCTGTGTGATGGCTGACAGAGGGATCAGATTGACTTTCTGTGCTCTCCTTTACCCAGCTAAACACATTCACCACTCTGGTTTTACCAGTTTTTGGTTTGGTTTTGGTTCAAAGTTTGAACACTGTTGTCTTGTTTACTAACATCCCATAAGAGATAGAGTCCTGTGAAGTTGCAGGGTTTGCATGTTCTGACATGGGGTTTGTGACATTGACTGTCAGTGTGTTCCTTTGCATGATTTTGATTCTTCATCCTCAATGCATGAAAATAATTCAATATATTTCCAGCTCATTAAAAAAGTTGTGCAGCTGTGAGTTACACAACTACAATGTTGTGTTTCAGCTTTACAAATTTGTAGTGGTGGTTTGTATCATAAATTAATAAATAAGGCAGAGAACTTGAGAAATGGGGTGGGGATTAAAAGTGCAATGTCTTAAGTCAGGACCAGCCACATTTTCTATGACTTCATCTCACAAAAGACAACTTAGAATCATAGAATCATTAAGGCTGGAAAAGACCTTTAAGGTCATCAAGTCCAAAAAGACATTGCTCAAGGTAAGAGAAAATCGCAGTTTCAAATCAGTGTGGCAGAAGAGATGAGAAAAGTCATGAGACAAATGGAGTGGCAAGATGTCAGGAACTCTTATTCTGCATCATAGTACAAGGGGTGTTCAAAGAAGTAAAAAGGTGATAGACTGAAAAGTGGCACAAAGAAGGGAGGGGGACAATTGCTACATCACTTGATTTTGAAACCCACTGCTGCTGCAGAGAGGGTTTATTAGTGCCTGTAGAGTCTGAGCCATAGACTGCTGAATGCTGGTGCAATTTTGTTAATTTATCAGATTTAATTCCTTGAGTGGGATCTGAACTCCTCACTTATTTCCTGCAGGGTGTGCTGATCTCCAGAGCCTTGACACCATGCAGCCCATGGAAAGGAAAAGGCAGGGCTACATTCACGAGCTCATTCAGACAGAAGAAAGGTACATGGATGACCTGCAGCTCGTCGTAGAGGTGAGATGGCTTGGATAGGAAAGTGCATTTGGCAAAAGGGCACCTCTATACTGAGTAATAACAATAAAGGGATTCTTATGAATTGTGAGATGATGGAGGAGGAAAGGTGTGTGGGCACCTCACTTTCCAGTGAATGATACGTGGTTGCTCACCAGGCAAAGGCACCACTTTGTGAAACCCATCAACTTACAAAGACCTTCCTGTTTTCCAAATCCTCTTCTTGTGTTGGGGCTCAGTAAAAAGATGATGGGTTGGGGCCAGGTGTCGAGCAGAGCTGCACAGAGCTGTAGAAGCACCACAAAAGCTTTTCATGTGCCTTCTCCCCAGTCTTATTTCTGGAAGCAAGACCACCTCCCTCAGCAGGGCAGGAACAGGCCAGCATTAAGTGCTCTTGGGCGTCCAACCTGACCTCTCTGTACAGAACAATGGTGTGGTGAAGTGTGGCAGATGTTAAATAGTTGAGTCACAGGGGTGCTCTGCTCCCCAGAGATGAGGTGCTGAGGGCCCCTGAGAGCAGCTGTGGTTCTGCACACAGGGGGACCCTGAGTGCTCTGGGTCAGGGGAGCAGAGCAGTGCCTGAATGTAATTTGTACAGTGACTGACCCTGAAATCACAGGAAGGTTCTTCTGCTGAGCTATCAGCCTGCAGGTCCCAGTGCTTGTCCTCACTTTGCAAGTGCTGGTGCCAGTGTCAGAATGGGGTCACACGCTATGGGGAAACAGCTGTCACATGTGCTAGTAAGAAATTGCTGTCAACTGCTGAGAAATTAGACACTGAGCATTCAAAAAAAGTCACTGCTGGGCTAAGCAAGAGGCTGAGCTGTTTCTTTTCTCTGAAGAATTGCTCATTTTTTGGCTGCAGGTTTTCCAGAAACCAATGGCTGATTCAGGCTGTCTCACAGAAGGAGAAATGGGGCTGATCTTTGTTAACTGGAAGGAACTCATCATGTCAAATACAAAGTTACTGAAGTGAGTACTTACCTGCAGTCTTACATTTTCGTTTTCATTATTCTGTCATTCTTTCCCCAGGAAATTTGCTGGGTTTATAGTCAATATTCTGTCCTTGCTGATTATTTCCTATGGATGCTTGCATTCAGAACAGCTGAATGCAGTCAGACTGCTTCAAAAGGAGCTATAATAAGAGAGGGAGAAATCAACAGCAGGAACAGATGTACATTTGCTGTAATATCTTAGAAACAGACCCTACACAAAAGTAGGAAGATTTTCTTCCCAGTTTTCTGCAAAGCAACCTTTTATTCTCTAAAAAAAATCTTTAGAAATATACAGTGGCTAGTAATTCACTGAATGGGATGCTGGTTGAATGTAGAGATTGATGCTGGTTGTCCCAGAAACCTCAAAGGAGAGTCCCAGTCCCCCAGACCCCATCAGGGAGATTGTTCAGCTCAGGGTGTTGTGTCAGGGTGACTTCCTGGGGTTTCAGGCAGGAGCCCAGCACCTCCTAGAAGTGCCTGTGCTGTGTAAGGAAATTCACCTGCCAGGTTTGTGTCCTTTCAGAGGTGGATCTGTAAGGTTGTGGCTTGGCAGCAGAGTTGGATGCTGATCTCTTTCCTGTCCGCAGGGCCCTGCGGGTGCGTAAGAAAACGGGAGGCGAGAAGATGCCGGTGCAGATGATCGGGGACATCCTGGCAGCAGAGCTGTCCCACATGCAGGCCTACATCCGCTTCTGCAGCTGCCAGCTCAACGGAGCAGCCCTGCTGCAGCAGAAAACTGATGAAGATGCTGATTTCAAAGACTACTTAAAGGTATCTCATTCGGTGGCTTCTGTGCCCTCTCCTTTCCTCAATGACAGGAGCCCGTCTAACCAGCATTCACCACATCAAAATGAGCCAGAAGAGTAAAATCCTGCAAAAATAGCTAAGAGGCTTCCAAGGTGTATTTACATGGTGACCATGGCTAACACTGTGTGTGCTCTTTATTTATAACACTGTCTTTCTCTCTAGCTGATTTACTTAGGCCATAAAAGGAAAATTGCCAGAACAGTTGACATCAGGCATTTGTTTATTTCATTGCTTTGCTCTTTTTCAACCTGAGTGGAGCCTCTGATGTCAAAATAAAAGCTGGAACAGTTTTGAATGTAAGGATTCTGTATGAGCAATGACCCTGTGATTTATGCTGGCAAAGCATCTGGGTGCAATGACACTGCCAGCTTTCCTTACTGTTCTAGATACAAGTAGTGTCTGCATACTGAAAAAATCTAAGATCTCTTGGAATGCCTGGAAAAATGAATCTGCTTAGAGAATTTTCAGTATTCAGTGCCAGTGATGCAACTGTTTTCTGATGACTAATGCAATGTCTCTGCTAAATCTCTTGGTTGCACCACAGAAACTTGCCCTGGACCCTCGCTGCAAAGGAATGCCCCTCTCCAGCTTCCTCCTGAAACCCATGCAAAGGATAACGCGCTACCCCCTGCTCATAAAGAGTGTGAGTACCCCAATGAGGCTTTGTAGGTGAACACTTTGAGTTTCATCTCTGTAGCAAAAGCCAAGATAAAGGCTTGTCCCTTTATGGGGATTTCTCCAACAGGCTTACCTCTGTTTTTATCTTGCTTTCTCCCCTCTTTGATCCACACCAGATTCTAGAGAACACTGCAGAGAACCACCCGGACCACAGTAACCTCCGGCTCGCCCTGGAGCGCGCGGAGGAGCTGTGCTCCCAGGTGAACGAGGGCGTGCGTGAGAAGGAGAACTCGGACAGGCTGGAATGGATCCAGGCCCACGTCCAGTGTGAAGGACTTGCTGAGGTACCTGCACTGATGCCCTGCAGGGCTGGGGCTTTTCAGAGTCATTTCAGCAAGGCCAGGGAGGGAATGGGAGTCCTTGCTGACATCCCTTATTGGAACATGATCCACTGCTGAGCTCTAGGCAGGGAAGCTTTTATTGAATCCTACTCACAGCCATAATGTGATGAACCATTGTTTTTGCATGGCTATAGTGGCAGAGAAATCTTGATTTATCAGCTTAAAAACTGGTGCCATTTAGACCATTAAACAGACAGAAATAACTCTTCTCTCTGAACTTCTCATCATGCTGCCACTGGGCTAAGTCAGGTGTTACTATGGAGGATTTCACTTAATGTGTGTTTCCCAGGGTTTCCTTCAAGCAGGCAGGGAACAGCAGCTCTCAGTGTCAGATCCTCAAGGATATGTGGTGTTCAGGCTCCTGTACCTTTCAGGACAGCCTTCAAACGGAGGTGTGTGTGACAGTTCTCCACTGCATAAGGAACCGTGGCTTGACAGATCCAGGTCTGTCCTGTTCCATCACCTAATCACCCCCAAGAGGTGACCTGACTGCAGCCTGTGCAGCCTCTTCTTAAACACAGCTTCTGGACAACACAGAAGGGGCCATGCAGTAAATGCCTCCATCTGGTCATCTCTGTGTGTGTTCTTGGTAAAGCTTAAATCTCCTCTGAGGTGGAAGTTGTGCTGTGGCCATGGCTGATCACAGAACAGTTCCCTTATCTTCATTTAGAATGGAATTCATTAAAGAAAAGAGAAGAACATTTTCAGCAGCTTGGTCAATCTCCACAGTGAAGAGGAGCAGGAGCTGATGTTTGCATAGACTTGCTGCTGCTAATGGGTTTTGTCTCTTCCCAGCAACCCGTGTTCAACTCCCTCACAAACTGCTTGGGACCACGGAAGCTCCTGCACAGTGGGAAGCTGTACAAGGCCAAGAGCAGCAAGGAGCTGTATGGATTCCTTTTCAATGACTTCCTGCTGCTCACCTACATGGTTAAACAGTTTGTGTCTTCCGGATCCGATAAACTGTTCAGTCCTAAATCCAACTCCCAGTTCAAAATGTACAAAATGGTGAGTGAGTCAAGGTGTTCCATGGTTGTGTTGGTACAGTGGGTCCTGGCCTCTGATGAGGAATGCTGCTCTCCACTGGGATTAGCTGTGTGGCCCCTTTTGGTGTCACAAGGGCACGTTCTGGCAAACAACTTGCACAAATGACTGGCTTAGTTGGCTTAGTACCCAGAAAAGGACAGATTTCTGCATCTCGGTTTAACTAACACTTCCATCCACTTTGGGGGAAAAGGGCAGAAGTAGCATCATGCCTGAACAGCTGAGTGGGATGTTCAGAAGCAGGAGCCTTGACTTCAGTTTACCCAGGTTCCTGCATCCACAAGAAAATTCCTGTCCTTAACAGTAGAAGATGCAAAATTTTAGTCTCTGTGCCCATACAGTGTGTGTTCCCAAGATTTTGAAACTGGAGACATAAGCTTAAGTATTGGGGCTGCTTTCCCTCAGGGAACCTGAGCTCTGGATTTCCGAGCTCCACACGGCAGCTCTGCTCACACACTCTTCCCCTTTCACAAAGCTCTTTGCCTAGGAAAGCAGAATGGGGTGAATTGCCAGAGAAATTTTTCTCTCAGCCCTTTCTTGCATCCTTTACGTAGTGATCTCATTGTTTGTCCCGTGTCCTAAGTCTTTCATTTTCCCTACAGTAAAACAGTGTATTTAAACATGCATATAGAGTTTCTGCCTATTGTCACAGGGTGATGCTGCCACAGTGACATTTGCTCTTCTTTCAGCCGGTTTTCCTTAATGAAGTCCTTGTGAAGCTGCCCACAGACCCTTCAAGTGACGAGCCAGTTTTTCACATATCACACATTGACAGAGTTTACACACTTAAAACTGACAACATTAACGAGCGGTGAGTAGTGAAAATGCAAATCTGAGCTTAGACTTGTTCATTGATGCTGCAGGCTGTGTTTCCAATGAGCTGACACAGGGCCTCTGAGCTCAGAAACGGAGCTGTCTCTTGGCCAGGAAATAAACTCACTTGACTCTCATTTGAATGAGAAGTTTTTTCTGATTTTGTTCTGCTTCTGCAGGAGCTTTTGCAGTGGCATCCAGCCACATCTGCTGCTCCTTGATGTTTCACTTATATCGAAGAACAGTTTAGGGCTGCAAAATCCAGCATCCCATAGGGCTCTTCCCCAGTCCTGAGCAGTCTTTAATGCAACCCAACAGTCCTTAATAAAACAGCAGCTCCATGTCCATTCATTGAGGCCGATTTGGAATGTGGCATAAGGTTAAATCCAAAAACTCCATCACCTTAGTCCATGACTTGACTTGATTTGTGATGGCTCTAAAATTTAGGGAGGGGAGAATGGGGAAGGAGAGTGAGGCAGAGTCATTGAAGATTTTGCTGCCTGTGGGATGACCCTGACTGTAGGGATTGCTCCCTGCAGGACTGCCTGGGTCCAGAAAATCAAAGCAGCATCAGAGCAATACATTGAAACAGAGAAGAGGAAACGAGAGAAGGCTTATCAAGGTACCCACTGAGTTCTGCATTTCCCTTTATCCACCTGGATACAGGGGCAGGCCATTTCCTGGAGGATGCCAGTGTCTCCTTCAGATCTATTGCCAGTTCTTACATTCCAACCAATCTGTTTATTTCTGACCTCTTTGTTCCCAGCTCGTTCACAGAAAACCTCAGGAATAGGACGCTTGATGGTGCAAGTGATTGAAGCAACAGAACTGAAGGCCTGTAAGCCCAATGGTAAGTGAGGGAAACAGAGCAGTTTTATTCCTGAAACATTTGGAAAGGCTTGCTGAGAGCAGTTGGTAATTTGGGAATCCCTGTGGTTTGTCTACAGTTTCTATATGAAATAGTCATTCTTTAGTTTCAGAGGACAGAGTGAAGAGCCAGCCCTGTGCTGCTCTGGAATATAGGATTGCCTGATCCACATCATCTGGCAGCAGCATTGATGTGTGTCCAGGCAGGCTCCAGGTGGAGGGGGAGGTTGTGCTCTGCAGAGGGGTTTCACTCCCTGTTCTGTGTTTAGGGAAGAGCAACCCATACTGTGAGATCAGCATGGGCTCACAGAGCTACACTACCAGGACCCTGCAGGACACCCTGAACCCCAAGTGGAACTTCAACTGCCAGTTCTTCATCAAGGATCTGTATCAGGATGTCCTGTGTATCACCATGTTTGACAGGGATCAGTTCTCACCTGATGGTAAGTGTGAATATTTTGGCAAAGAATGCTTTTTTGTTAGCTGAGGTACCCAGTTCCTCAGCAGCAGTTTCAAGAGCCTGTAGGTCTGCCTGCTGCCTGAGAAGTGTTGTGTAAAAACAATGCCTCAGTACTCAGGAGGTTCAACAGCCTTCCGGAGCCAGTAACTCCAGGCAGTCAGATCTGATCCCAGTCTGGCTTCTGTATCAGACACACAATTATTTTCTTGTCAGACTGAGGAGACAGACAAGTTGAAAGCAGCAGTTCTACTCACAATAGGTGCTCAAAAATAAGGTCCTGGGCTATATTTTCACAGCAACAGCTTGATCAGCTTTCTTGTTGCTTGGAAACTGAGCACGTTTTTGGCAGTCAGTTGCTTCTCATATTCTCTGAAAGGTTAAGTGCTTTTTCAGGGCTCTGACACACAGTCAATTATTGCAAATTTGCAGGGAACTGCCTTGACCTGAGATGCCTTGTGTGTAACCATAGCTCAGTCTTTTCTCCTGTGAGTTAATGTGAGTTTTGCTGGACAGCTGAGTCTTCTTTTTCAGTCCATGGTGAACCTTTTAATGCATACATACAAAAGATGTCATGTAAGAAATAGTCACACAATAAGTTTATGATTTCTGAACAGGACTGTAAACCTACTAGTAATTGTTGAAGATCATTCTAGTAAAAAGCATGCTATATAGGCATAATTAAAAGTTGGCTGAGCCAAAACAGTTGATTTTTTTACTGTCTTTGAGCACCTCAGCTGATTTATAAACAAGTTCCATCACCTAACTCTGACCAGCCAGCTCTGAAACGGAAGAACATTTGAAATTGTGCTTCTAAAAGGGTATTTTCTAAGAGTATTTTTAAAGCCCTTAGGTCAAACTGTGACATCCTAATTCCATAGCATTGTTCTCTTCTAAAAAGGTTCCTTTTTTATCACTGCTGGCTGGTTTACACAGGGCTGGGGTCCATCCAACTGGAAGCCTGGGAGCAGTGCTCTGGAACAGAGCATGTACCCCACAGCATTGCATTACCCTGTCTCACTCAGATTTTTTATGGTCAATATCTCTGCCTAATGAAATTTCTAATTCATTTGCCCAACAGATTTTTTGGGTCGCACTGAAGTTCCAGTAGCAAAAATCAGAACAGAACAAGAGAGCAAAGGCCCCACAACTAAACACCTACTGCTGCATGAGGTTCCAACAGGAGAAGTGTGGGTGCGCTTTGACCTGCAGCTCTTTGATCAGAAAACACTCCTCTAAGAACGCTTTTGTTTTAATTTATGAAGGACAACTGAAGCTAACAGCCTGGACATCTTTTGGTAAAAGATTCCTTGTCCCATGCTGGTTATTAAGCAAGAATTCCTGCTGCTTCTGTGTTTCCTCTTAGTTCCTGGTTGTGCTTAGTTCCTTGCAGTGTTCCCAGTTGTTGTTAATCTATGCAAACACAAATGTTACTGTAAATACAGTACTATTGCTCAGTGCCTTTTTATTATTTTGGAATATCTTGGGTTTGGATGCCAATGTTTCCATTTTCAGGGCCATAAAAAGTATTATGTAGAAATGTGGCACCAAGCTGTTTGTATATTTTACCACTTAGTCTGACAGACAGACTGAGGAATGGTTTAAGCTCAGCACTAGAAATCATTCCATTTGAAATCTTAAAAGTGATATCCACTGGAATTTTCCCATCTCAGGATGATCGTTTTAACGGTTAAATGCTGAAGAAGCCTTAGCACTGGAGAAGTCTCCAATATATTGTATATTCTTTTAAGATTCAAGCATAGTTCTTTACTTGACTTTAGTTCTGCACTGGAATCAGTAACTGCTACTTGATTTTTCTTACTGCTTCAGTTTGATTTATCGTTCTCTGCTGAGACAATGTGGTTGTGAAGAATAGCTAGAAAAAATATTTTAAATACTGTGACCCACAACAATGTGGCAAAATACTCTTCAGCTCTTTGGGTTTTTTCCTAAGTATAAGTTATTTGTGTACATTTCCTTGGTCTTGCAAACCTCCATGTGAATCTTGAAGCTTTGACATTGCCAACATGTATATAGAGAGTAAAATATAAGTTTATTAATTTGTCTACAGATGTTTATTGATGCATAGTGATTTTAAAAAAGTATATTTTATTGTACAGGGGAATGTGAAATAATAAGAAAAGCTTATAGGATTTGTTCAAGGAAAGTTTATCACAAGTTTTAAAGGTTTGTTCTGGGGAGCTGTCACCCCAATATAAACTGTAAAATGAACTGGCTGAAATGAAAGCAAAAACTTTCTCTTGGCAGCAAATCAGGGGTGGTTTAAAAAAAAAGGTTTGTTTATAAATATTTGTTACATTGTAACCATTCTATTCCTCCTTTAAACTGCTTTGTTGCAGAAGCACAGCATGCAGTTCTGAGCAGCCTGTGCCCTTGTTTTCCACGGGTGCAGAAATTCCTCCTGAAGTCTGGCAGTTTCCCACCCAGTCGCCATCTGTGCACCCTCCTATTACTCAGTCAACCTCTGTTACATTTAACAGTTTTCTGTGGTTCAGTATTTCTAATCCTAAATAAAACTCAACCTTGGCAACTCTTGAGAGATTGTGTCTGTACAATGGGAGTTTGGAGGACAGAGAAAATTCAGTTTCCAGGCTCTGAGCCCAGAGCTCTGGTCAGCTGCAGCAGCAGGGAGATGGGACTGCACTGGCACAGGAGAGGGTCAGGTTTGAGGGCACTGGTAGCAGCTGCTGCTCAGCACCAGCTCTGCAGAAAGCAGCAGATGTTTTGTACACCACTTCCCATCTCCTCTCCCCTGCTTATTTCCTGCCTTCTCAAAACACCCACGATGTATGTGAAAAGTGATTTACTGCTTGGACAGTGTCTCCAGGAGAGAACACCAGCACTGTCTTTACTGAGCTCAGCCCAAGTTAAACCTCCTAAAATAGCAGGTTTTGGCCTGTAGAGCATTGAGCTGGATCTGGGAAGAAGAGGAGCAGCATCTCAGACATTTCTTTGGCAGTGGGGTAACAACATTTCAGAACTACATGTTTAAGACAGTAAGTTTATTGCAGTTTGCCCAAAGACCTGCCTGGCCTGCTCTCACTTGCTTTGGCAGTGCATGTAACTTAATTGTGTAAAGGGTACCTTTGATGGCTGTGGTCAGCTGGAGCACAGGTGACATCATTGGCTCTCTCTGTCATTGTGCTAGTTGATGAGTTCCTCGTCCTTTAAAGAGAAGGAAAAACTGTTGCCATGCTTCTGTAAAGATCAGCTGAGCTGTCAGATTATTTCCTTCTACACAGCACACTGCCTGGGAACTCTCCAACCTTCCTTAGACAGGACATCCCCTCCATGCTGCCATGATGGATTTGAAATGAGGAAAACAAACCTCCCCCTGCCATTGCTACTGTGTCTCAAAAACTGGGCTTAGATCCAGACTGTGTTCCTGGTGAAAACCATGTCCAAACACTCTGGGGCTTAAATGCAGTAGGAGTGAGTTAGTAAAACTAGAACACACTCCCCTGGAGCAGCACGTCAGTAACATGCTCTGTTAACCTCCTGCTGGTCAAAGTGGGACTCCAAACCTGCTCACACCTTCCAGCAGTCTGTGCACGTCTTCTGGAAGAATGGATCATACTCTGATGGGTCATAATCATCCAAAAACACATAACCCTGTGGGAGAAGCAGGTACTGGGTCAGCTGTTGGTGGTTAAAACAGTGAGAGCAGACAGCCTGGGTGGGACAGAGCCAAGCACAGCATAACACAGCACCAGAGGTGGTTGGAATCTCTGAATTCTGTGAAAAATGAATTCCCAATTTGCATACACTGCACCTCAGAAAGAAAGTGACTGAACTGTAACAGGAAAATTCCTCCATCCATTTTAATTTATCACAGGCATAAATATATAACAAATTATTTCATGAAGCATTCAGAAATAATGACAGGCTAAAATGCTAACCTCAACTAGGACAGTCAGGACAATGGAATATTTTTTTTTTTTGGAAAATGTTTTTCCAGAGGAGGAAGCCCTGAGATTGGCTCTGTTTGTCAGAGCATGGTGCTAATAACACCAAGTTGGTGAATTTGATCTCACTCACTTCAGAGTTGGACATGATGATCCTTCTGGGTCCCTTCCAACTCAAAATATTCTGTGATGTCAGCAAGACAGATATTAAAAAGAAAAGGAAAACCAGGAGTGAGTGACCCCTCACTAGCCACAACCTTAGGCAGGTCACTGGTCTGCAAGATAGCAGAGTTCCATATCTGGGTTCATGAGCTGACTTTTTCATCTATACATTGGAGTAAAGACCTGAACCTGTGGGTCTCATGGTCCAGGCCACAGCTCCATCTCATCAACAATGCTGCCACAAGTGGAGGAGAAGGCTGATAGCAGGGCAAGGAGCAAAAGAAAATGGGCAAAAAGAAGGGAGGGAAGGGAAAACACATCCAGAATTAACCACATTAACTAACCCACACAAGTGTCTCAAGTTCTGCAAAATTTATCATATGCTGCCAGAGTTAACACAAACTTATACAAATAACATGTAAATATGAAGGGCCTCAGCCTGCTTCTCAGACATGCTGGTGACAGACCTGACACCACAGAACAAGGAGAAAAGGTAGAAGATGATCACTGATCCTGTTGCCCCCCTTCAGGCAGAAGGACACATCCCAGTACATCAGCCATTGTTTCTGGAGGGTACCCAGCAAACTCCTGACCTGGCACAGCAGCTTGCAAGATGGACTGATGCAGACCCAGATATGTGCAGTACCCCCAACACAGCCTAAACCCAGGACTGCTTCAATTCTTTCTCATTCCATGCAATTTAAATGCATGGGTCTGTCATATCAGGCCTTTGAAAAATGTAGTTTGGTCTCTTTAAAACAACACAGCTCCCATGGTATTTTCATTTCTAGATAAGTAGGTTGTTTACAATCTCACAACTCCACTGTGCAGAGGTTTCCACTGACAACAACTGCCTGCTCTCATAAAGTATTATTTTTATGGCAGATTACATAACTGCTTTTATTTTTCTCTTTCTTTTCATTCCTGAGATGCAGAAAGTTTAGCTGTGGGATCTGATATTCAAGAGAGGTGTGAAATTAAGAGCAAAATGAAGAAAACGAACAAGTATTTTCTACAGTGACTGCAATTTGCAATTTTTGTGAATACTGAAATACACAGAACTACAAAATCCACGAGTTGGGTCCATTACCTGCATGAAGACAAACAATTGTTTGCATCTTCCTGTTGCCATATTTTTTCTTTTATGAAGCTTGATCAGTAGCATCCAAGGCCACAAAATCATTTCACTCATGCTCTGCCCACAGAGCTGCAGTACTGCTGTAGCTGAACTCCTGAGACTTGGGAGTGCAGCCCACACCCTGCTCACTCAGCCTTTGGTTTGAGCTGACAGAGCTCAAGGTTTTCCCACTAAGTTGTCCAGCCCACAGAGGCAAACACAGCTCAGTAGGGTGTTCTGTCTCACCATATTCAGAGCCCAGCACGTGTTCACTGCACCAAGCAATGCTGCTGCTCATAGCTGCTGGTGAACACACACAGCTGTAACACCACCATTATAGAAGTCCTTCAGAAAAGTAAGTTACAGACAAGGTATAATTGAACTCCAGGTTACTTCACAAGAAGGAAATAACAGCTAAACCCCTGTACTTGTCCACAACCCTCTGTATACAACCCCCTCCATGACAGAAATGTGTTTGTCATTGATACCTTCTTTGTAAAGTAGTTTAAATATTGAGAGAATTGTTCTTGTCTCCTTTTCCACACTTCTTTCTCTGACTGGCTGTCCATTTTTTTCTTCATTTTTTGCATAAGTGGCTCTGAAACATTATCAAGATATTTTTTGTACAGAAGCTCTGTCTTTCTCAGATCTAGGAAATCATTCTGCTTCAAATATCTGTCCAGCTCCTTAAGTAAGAAAAAATGGAAAATAAAAACCATATAAACTATTGATCAATAAGATTCCACATGTAAAGGTTTGCAGCTTGGCTGACCTGACTGCTCACTGCTCCAAGGCATCTATTTTCCAGCCCTTCCTTCTGCTCTTCCCTCTCTCCACTTCTCATCACTTATTTCCAAACTTGCCCTTTCAAGAGCTCTGGCATTCAGACCCTTAATTTTTGAAGCTGTGGTACAAATTTGGCAGACAATGACTCACTTTTTCCCACCAGGTTATTGAGCAGAAATCACTGCAGAGCAGGGGGCTGCAAGCACCAGACTGTGCAAGACAGCCTGCAGGACCTTCCCTGCAGCACTGGCAATCTGCTGGATCAGATCAGAGCAGCCCTCCTGCCCTTTGCTCACAGCACCACTGTCACAAATTACCACACCCACAGAACAAATATTAGTGCAAACAGGCAGTTCAAGTCACCTGGGATTCACATTTAGGGTTGCTACTTCAGTCCTATCCAGAGTGGACTGAAAAGACAAAAGCTCATAACTCTAAAACAGTTTTTCAAGAATACAGGCAAATAACATTTTCTCAAGAATCACTGTTTAGGAACTAAAAATACTGACAGGAAAGCACATAGCAAATGAGAAAACAGCACACTTCTTACCCTCACAAATTTTTCTCTGTCCAAGATGCACTGAGCAGAAGCAATGATGTCTCGGCTTTGATCAGCTACTGCCTAACAAAACATGAAAAAAGCCCACATGAGGTGAAAGCAGGACTTAGAGCAGGAGTTAAATTTACTTCTGAATTCAAAATAATGACTAGTGTTGTGATTAAAGGCACATTATACCACAACCCAGCTGGCAAATCCTTGCAAGATTTGCTCTGAACAGTTGGGTTAAGTAGCAACAGCAGAGCACAGGAAGAGCTGGGAGGAGAACTGGAATGTACATGCTCAGGCCTCCTTGGCTGCTCCTCACCACGACCACACCACCTCCCTCTTGCCACTGTTTCTCACCTATGCCAAACACGTGGCGCTTGAACTCCTACACTCCAGACAGGGAGTACAGGCAATGCACACCAGATCTATCCTTTGGGGATATAATGTATTTTACGCATAGAATGGAATATTGGCCTGCTACTCCCTGTGCTTAATATTGATTTTTAATTCCAATTGATGGTGTAGTTTTCAGTCATGTCTGCCTTGGCCCTGCTGACCAGCTCCACACTCCTAAAGGTTCATTACACTAAGATGAGCAGGACATCACACATCAGAGCAAGCAAGGAAGAGACAAAAAGTATTAAAAATTCCACCAAAAACAAATGAGAAAGAGGAAATCTAAATTTCTGGCATGTTTCAAGACCCTTACATCCTACTATTTGAAACAACTGATATGTTGTATTATGCCTGATGAATTTACTTCATCTAGTCACAGATCCTTTCTACAGTCAGCAGTACAAAGACATGACCACCACTCCAGCTAAGAACCATCAGTGGAGAATGGAAGAGCTTTCCTTCAGGATGATACACATGTGAAGGAGTTGGGTGTCCTTTCACTGAAGGAATGAAGTCCCTTCTCCCTGGAAAAGGGCAGGCCCAGGGGCAGCCTCATCACAGTGCTACTTACAGGGCAGCTACAAAGAAGATGGAGGCTCTCACTTCACCAGAAGCCACAGCAAGAAGACAGGGGATGAGAGGTACAAGTTGCACTGGCAGAGGTGTCATCTCAATGTAAGAAATAAATTTTTACAGTGAGATCAATCAGTCCCTGAACAACCTCCCCAGGGATGTGGTAGAGTCCCCACCACTGAGGGTTTTCAAGGTGCAATTGGCAGGGAGCTGGATACCCTCACCTGGTGTCTCTTTCCCATGAAAGGCTGAGCCAGACATCCTCCAAGGTCCCTTCCAGCCTGGGCTGTTCCATAAGTCTGTGATTCTAACTAGTCACACGCTTGTTTCAGCTTTTATGGGAAACTTTTCCACACACCAAACTGCAAGTTATTCATTAAAACTGACTCAAAAGGATGCAAGAGCTGAATAAAACCCATTGAATCTGTTGTTATTTTTAGAATTCTTTGTTCTCCTTCTCCATGATAAACATCTCTCAGATTTTACTGAACTTTGAAAATAAGTTTTTCATTCTCCCCTTCATAATTTCTATTTAATTCCTCCACTCACACCTTCACACAACAGAAGCCCTTCCTTCTGTGTTAGCCAATCTTTGGCAATATTTTCCTTCCCAAAATGGTTGCTGAAATCAAAATTATTGGCTGTGCCACTCTGCTAGTGCTGAGGAGAATCTCTGAATAAATGAAAAGAAAGAAAAAGGTCTGCATAAAAAGACAACCTGCTTTACAAAGATCTGGTTCTCACCCAGGTTCCACAACCAAGGCACAAACTAGGATGGAATGGTAAGAATTAATACAAGTGCAACAGCCATTTCTGAGTGTGCTGTGGAGGGACAGACTGAAGCCCAAAGCTCCTGCTCAGGGCTCACAGATGACTTCAGGCATGGAAGCCTGGGAGCATGGCCAGACCAGAACACAGTGCCAGGATTTCAGTGGGATTGGTGGCCAGTTCCAACACAGGACCCAGTTACACACCTGTGCTCCCAGTTACAGATACTGCTCTCTGTGTTGCTCACAGCAGAACCTACAGCTGAAGGAATGCTGGGGTCACTCACCTTCCAAGGCTCTTGCTGCTTGGGTTTTCTCACAGGTTTCCCATTTGCAAATCTTTGTAGCCAGGAACCTTTTGAGTAATTCACACTACCCATGGCTGGATTAGTCTGGGAAAAACATTAAAACTGTCAAAACCCATAAAAAACTATTGCATTAACAGCAAAATCTAAATTTTCTTACAATTCCTACTGATCAGTGAAACAGATGTCTAAAGGACTTCTAACTGCTGATACCAGCAGCATTTTCCTGTCACATGAAGTAAAACACAGAGATGAAGTATCAGGTTAACAGTCAGACATTGCCTCTGGTGGAACCGTCTGTCCTCATCTCCACACACCAGTTTGTTTCCAAGAACAGTCACTGACAAATTATTTGAAAATGCTTGTCAGCTCTGGAAACATTTCAGAGTTATCAAATTATACCTCCAGACTATTACTTCTTTCTTTTGTGCCTTTTTCAATCAGATAAAATCCCTTTCAAGTAATTGCCACATCCCACTATGGCTATATTTTATTGGTTTTTAAAGTTAGCTCTACCAGATGAAGCTTATGCTGAAGTGCTAACTCAGCTCCAGTCAGAAAATTCCATCTTCTCTCTTGTATGTGCATCAGGATATGTGGATTGATTTATCACAGAGACAGTGCAACCACAGAGGCAAAATGCCCTTTACAGGAACCTCCATTTAAACCCCTATTTATCTCAGATTCACTGGAGACACACTGCTTCCAGGAAACAATGGATTCACAACATTACTTGGGTAAAGAATGGAACAAAAGAAAAGCTTATTTCTGCACAGATACTGACCCCAAGTCTTGAGACAGAGCTTCCAGTTTTTAAAAAAAAAATAAATCTGATATTCAATTACTTTTTGCAGTATCTAGTTATAAGAATCAGCAAGGACTCTTGGGTATTCATAGAACATAACCTTTTTTTTTTTTTTTTTTTTGTAGAAGACAACACTTAAGAGTTTATTCTGTCCAATCCAGCGCTTTAGTGACAATATCTGACTCCCAGCTTTCCTCTCTGGAGTGCAGATTCAAATTTCATGCCATCAATTCAAGGTAAAGTCTGTAATCTACATCTTTATTGGTTTCATTTTATAGTCCCTGCTCTTGTACACTGACAAAAACAACTGCTGGGATATTCCTGCATCCTCTTTCCTGTCTTTTCTGACTGAAAGAGTCAGAAATCACAGGAGAGCATATGTTGGAAGGGGGTTCAGGAAGTCACCTGAACACCTCGTGTTGCCTTTTTCCCAAACTGGAAATGAAACTCAAGATAATTTTAGTAAGGAGGTAATATAAAAGGGGATCTTTATTTGAAGCCTTCAGAGGCAGCTATGGAAAGATGTCCACACAAACCCCTCCCCGGGGTGAGTACATTTTTATAGGTTTTAGGAAACTAGCATAATTGATAAAAAGCAGTCATTAGGAGGACAAGTGGTGATGCAATTCCCCAAGGTGAAGCCCCTTCTCTGGAGCCCCCCTTCAGCACTAGTTGTACTTTGTCCATGAGAATGTATCCCAAAGAGCTGTTCTCAGCCTTCCCTCCCAGGAAGAACCAAGACAGGATAGAGGTCTTGTACCTCTAAAGGCCTGGAGCTCTGGAATTTGATTCTCTTTCTCTTTAGGGAAAGGCCATGGAAAAGTATTGGGAAAAGTAGCTACTAATACAAAAGGTGACAGAGTTACAAATATATGTGTGAAGAATACAGAGAACACATGAAAGAAATAAAAGGCAAAACCCAAATTACATCAATCTCAGTATCAGCGAGAAGAAAAGCAAACCTCACAGGACCAATTTCTGATACAAAATTAACAGGCAAACAGCAAGGGCTGAAGAGATTTGGATACCTGACAGGCTATAGATTTGGCATTAGAAAAACCCAACACACCTTCCTATGAGCAATACATCCTCCCTACCTGCACAGGTGCCACAGGCTCCTGTGTCATGCCACCATTTACAGATTTCCTCCACCTCACAAAGACAGGCTGAGCACAAAGCAGAGGAGGTGCTTGATCTCCTCAGAGAATTGGGATCCCAGGGGAGATAAAACAGAGCAAAGACAGAGAATGTGCCTCTGCAGCAATCTGCCTTCAGGAACCCACAAGTGGCAAAGACTCTAGCTGCAGATTTTCCCCTGCCACCAATCTTCATAATTCAAGCTTCTACTGAATCTTAATCCTTTCTTTTTCTGCCTTTTTTTGGATTCTTGCTGGGAGATGCCATCCTCCTCTCTGCAAAGGCAGGGCTCACTGATATGAGACAGCAGCTGTTTTGCAGGTCTTGAAACTACAGATTTAATCACAGGCTTAGACAGAAATAAAGGATTTCCAGAATCTGAGTGGATAAAACAAGCATTTATGCAATCTAGTGGCGGCAGTCTGCAGATGCCAAATCCCATGAGCAGGTTTGCTGTCCTGTATCAGGACATTTGTTTGACTGTGCCAGATCCCTGGAAGTGTCCAAGGCCAGGTCGGATGGGGGTTGGAGCAATCTGGTTTAGGGGAAGGTGTCCCTGCCCATGGCAGGGAGTTGGAACTAGATGATCTTAAAAGTCCTTTCCAATCCAAACCATTCTGTGATGATTAAACCTGAGAACAACCTAAAAATCCTTCCTAGATAAACATGCATCCTTCTGCACTGTCAGCAGTGCAGCTCCCTGTGCCCAAACATGAGGCTCTGCAGCAGCTTTGAGGAAACGCATTTTAATCACCCTGTGACAAATAAAGCACCCTCACAAATGCCTCAGTCCTCTCAAAACCGCGTTCAGCCACGTGTCACCGCACGGATGTCACCGTGCACAAGCACAGCCGGCTGCCTGCACTGGTGCCTTGGTCCCCCCGCATCGCCTCAGGGGCAGAGAACGGTGAGAGAGAACCAGTCTCTGGTGCGAACAGGGCAGCTCTGCGAAAAGAACCTTTCAGAGTGAGAATGCTGAGCTAACACGCAACGCGTGCATGCCCGGAGGGGCCTGGCATGGCCCTGCACTTCGGAGGCAGCGATGCGATAAAGGCGGGCGAAAGGGAAAGGCTGAGACCCTCTGGGCACGGCTCGTCCCGCACCCTGCGCGGTGCTGAGGCGGCTTCTGCAGGCCCCAGGGAAGAGGAGGCGGCCAGCAAAGATCCACATCTACCACCCCCGTGAACACAGCCCCGTGAGGCTCCAGGGGCGGCAGCACAGGGCTACAATCGAAGCCAAACCCGCCCGGCACGGCCCCGCCCCGCTGAGGGGAAAATGGCGGCGCGGCGCGGCGCGCCTCACATCAGTCGCACGGCCCTTCCGTGACCGAAAAAAATAGTCCCTCACCCATCACCCGCAGCCTCTCGGGAGGAGGAGATGCCGCCCGTGGGGAGAGGCACGCGGATACCCGCTGGGACAGGGCACAGAAACCTGCGGGGACAACGCCGCGGCAACCCTGATCTGGTTCCGAAGACAGATGGGGCGGCGGCAAGTACGGATCCCTCCGCGCCCAGCGGCGCAGCGTCCCACACTGCTATGGTAACTCCAATACGACCTCCCGCCGGCAAGGCTTCCCACCAATCAGAGAGGGGAGCGCGCGGTGAGCGAGCCAATCAGGAGCGAGGACGGTGCGCCGAGCCGAATCGAGCCGAACGCGGCCGAGCCGAAGCGAGCCGACGCAGTCCGGCTCACTGGTTTATTATTCAAAATTCATAAAATCGTATTACGAGATTTCACACATTCCCCTGCAGTGCTGACCATGCCACCAAATTTGAAACTGCAATCAGCCAGAGATACTATCAGATGAGAGAAATGTCAGGGCTTTTCCCCCCAGCAGTGCTGCACTGACACACAGATCTCCCAATAACTGTGTGCCACGAAAACGGGATGTTTCCTGGAGCCTTTATACTTTTTTTTTTTAATGTATTGTTATGATTGGTTTGCCAGCGCCCCAGGCATGAAGATACCCTTGTGCCCAGCTGCTTGCCATTGCCCTGGAATGGGATCCCCCGGCACAGCCCGCTGTGCCCAGCCTGCGTTCATTAACCTGGCCAGGGACTTGCGACAGCAGCGTGTCAGAGTCAAAGCCCTGATATCAGTCTGGAAAGAAAGGCCCCCATCCTCCTGGATCCCCCACACTCTTAGTCTCTATGTTATTAATTTTGTCATTTTTATCCACTGTCATTGTCTGCCAGTACCCTTGAAGGACTCAGGCTGAGAAATTTAAGAAATAACACACTTTATTAACAAATACACTGATCACAGAAGACTGTCACAGAGTCGGGGCAGAGATTGTCACTGACAGTAAGAACAAGTTTGAAGGGATCCACAAGCTCTGATCACCAGTGAAAGTTTGAGATAATCAATGTGTACAGAGTAGGGATCCTACCCAACAAGTGTGCCCACAGGGGAAAAACCACAATCAGCCCATCAACCCATCCCAGAAGTTATGTGGAGCCTTTCCTAACTTGTCCCCCTCTTAACTCACTATCAGACTATTTCTTTACACTTAGGTGAAGCTTGAGTGACTCTAGTCAAACATACTTTTGTTCTCGATTGGTGCAAAATTCCCTCACTTTGCTCTCAAAGACATAGTTAACAAAATAGAGAGTGTGTGCTCAGGGACGGGTGGTCACACTTTGGGTGGGTAACTTTGGGATGGATGTGTGTCACATCTTCACAATGAGAGTACATCTGAGGAGAGCGATTTCCCCACAGCTGCTGACTGAGGAACAGGACATCTCCTCCATCCTAGGCCTAGCAGATGCTGTGTGGTTTGTCAGCTATGAGGTACCACTGAGTTCCCATTCCTGCAGGGATCACAACAGAGCCATGGGGTCTTCATCCTGCTCCACCTTCCATTTCATTCCTCCTCAGCATTTTCTTCAGGCTGTAAGGGGTGTTGCATGAGGAATTATCATGGAATTAATTCAGTGCTTGCCAACTGCATTCCCTCCTTGAAATCACAACTGCCTTTATACCCTAAAATTTCCTAATGTTACAGCTTCTGTTGGAATGTGATTATAACTTTAGCCTCAAGATCTCCCCCCAGATGTGTTGTCATTATAGTACAAGAGTTCTATTGTCATTATATTGCAAAGATTCCATATTGCTAGAGTTTTGTATCTCCTTGATGTTTCTTGTAGGCATCTCCTCCAGGCACTGCCTCTTCCTTATCCTCACAGCAGCAACTGACTCCAATTCCCCTCAGCCAACCAATCCACTCATTTATAACACTCTTCTCATTGGCTACAGCTGTGGCCTGTTAACATCAGGCCTGCTCCTAAACTTTAGTAATTGGCTCAGCTGCAGCTCTTTAGGGGGTAAGAGAACATTCTACACCACCTTTATTTACCCACACTATATCCCCCTACACAAATGTCTCTAATTTTCCCCCATTTTCCCACTTAATCAACCCCATGACTGTAGTCACTCAAGCTTCCCAATATCCAAATGGAGTTCAAGAGTGTTTCAAGCATTTGTATTGCATTGATTATCTGATAATTGTAGGGGTGGTCAAAAGGCTAATTGCCTCATAATGATACAAACTTTAACATATAATACCTTTATCAAGACTGAACAAAAAAGAGTTAATATCAATACAACAAATTCCTGTAGCAGTTGGTGATCATCTGAAGAGGGTATCCCACCATCACTGTTCTGTATCTTTCTTGACTGGTTCCAAAACATTATCTATTTTCTCCACATTGTGATGTACAAGGACCAGAGTCCTTTGTCCATTTTCTTGAGCTTGTTTCAGCAATTGTTTTGAGTTTTCATGTTGTAGCAGTTTCCTGCTCAAGGTGAGATTCATTCTAATACGAGTGGGCAGCAGATCTTGAATCAGCATTTAGTTAAACTGTAACAACTGATAAGATGTGAGAGGAGCTAAGTAAATGAAACCACATCCCATAATTTCAATGAATTTACAAACACAAACATTTGAGTGATTCCTTGTGGCTACACTAACATTATCTAAGAGTTACCATGGAATCACAAAGAATTCTCATGTTTCTGTCACCAATTTGTACAGTTGAAAACATTTTCAGGGATTTCCCAGGGATGTGTCTCAAAATGACAAACATCTTTGTTCAGTGTCAAGACAAATGTCTTAAGCTTTGTGTTACTTTCACAAATGACTCCTTGTTCTTGCACAATGACATCAATGCCTTGCCATTTTTTTCCATCTTTTTGGGCCCATGCTCTCTGCTCCCAGAGTATAGTCCCACTGTGATTGAACCCCACACAATGATTGGCATATAATACACACCCAAGGATTGTGGACAGTCAACACAAAAGCTGTGGCTGTGCTGTCAATGGCATCATATGTAAAACTGACTAAATACCACCAGAATTGGAATTTCTCTCCAAACTCAATTGCCATTATCCTCCCAAAGCACTTTTAGAATTTTAGTGGGTAAGGTACCTTCCTCACTTCCTCTTATAATTGCAGCTGTCATCAATTGCATCCACAGCTGGGCCTGGATACAAGAAAGACCAAAGAAACATTGTTTTAGAGTGCACCAAATACACCTATGATCAGCTGGTGTTCTTTCACCCTCCTGTAGGGGGATACAATATAGGTAAATGAAGGTGGTATAGAAAGTAATATCTTACCCCCTAAAGAGTTGCAGCTGAGCCAATTACTAAGGATTAGGAGCAGGTCTGATGTTAACAGGCCACAGCTGTAGACAATAAGAAGAGTGTTATAAAAGAGTGGATTGGTTGGCTGAGGGAACTGGAGTCAGTTGCTGTTGTGAGGATAAGGGAGAGTCAGTGCCTGGAGGAGCTGCCTACAAGAAACATCAAGGAGGTACGAAACTCTAGTAATATGGAATCTTTGCAATATAATGATAATAGAACCCTTGTACTATAATGGCAACACTCTCCTGCTGAACTAACATTTCTAATAGAAGCCAGTGCTTAGTTGCTAGAGACAAAAGGGAAGATTTCAACAACCCAGGCAAGTGTGAATGATATATTTTCTACTGTGTGTCCTGGCCAAAAAACTGTAATGCCTCAATTCTCCAACACTGAAAATAAATTGTTGGAGAATTTCTGTTTTCCCTATAGTTTCAGTGATAATGTGACTGTAACTTTAGCCCCAAGATACTTCTCACTTTTCTTTAATTTCCCACCAGTAATTTTCCTACACTGTGCTAGAACTGATTATTTATTTTAAAAGAAAATAATTTTTGGTTTGGGTCAAGCCCAGCCCACAAAAAACCCCTCAGCTCCCTCTTTCTGCTCTGATCTAGTGGTTGTAGCGAGTTTTATCTCATTTCTTAGTGTTTTCACTGTGGACTGTTTCCTCAGCAAGATGAAAATTTAATGCTAGGAGAAAAAAATTAGTAATATTTACACTATAAAAATGTAACTGGACTTTTATGGCCTTTCGGGGAAAGGGGACCAGTTTTCTGCTGGTCAGTTTTTGTGCCTTTGTTGTTGTTATTATTTTGCTTATCTGAGGCCTTACATTTCTCCTGCTGAAACTCCTGAATTTCACACGGAGGAAAGTATGTTTTCCAATATGAAGGGGAGGGGGAATGAACATTTATACATCTCTCTTTTCACAGAACAGAATGAAAATGAACCAACTTCAGGCTTTGCTGAGTGACAGCCTTGCCAGCACAAAAAGCATGTGGAAAATGCAGTTATCATTGGTATAAAGCCAAGTCTCTGCATCGACCTTTGGCTTTATTGTGAGAGATCAAGAGCTTCCTGGGAAGTGACAGCAGAGGTGGAAACTCTGTGAAATCAGAGCACAAAGCAGAAATAATGGCAGGGAGCACAGCACTCTACTAAATCCGTTTGTTCTCTCAGCCTCAGAGCCCCGTGCCGGGGTACAGCTCAGCTGACTTGCAAGGTGATTGCTAATTTCACATCTTTGATTTTTTGGAGCAAAGATGCCATTTAAGTGGCATTCTGAAGGAGTCCTTTTTAACCACTTTGTGCTCAGTGATCCTGACTGTAAAGCAGATGGGTGTAGGTCCATTCTCTGGCCCTGACACCTGTACTGGCAAGGAATATGCTGTGCCCATGCAATAACCCCAAAGCTGTGGCAGAACTGGGATGCTGGTTGGGAACACAGATCTAGATTCAATACCAGGGGTTGTTATAGAAATATTTTCTGCCTAATTCTGGAGAAAAAAATGCAGTGAAAGCACCTGTAGCTGCCAAGTTACTATCACTGATACAGCACATGAAACAAGCCCATTCTTCTGTCCACTGACAGCTCTGTCTGTGCCCAGAATCATAGAACCATGGAATCATGGCTGGAAAAGACCTAAAGATCATGGAGTCCAGCCATTAACCCAGCACTAAACCATGTCTGTCAGTGTCACATTTACAGATCTTTCAAGTACCTCCAGGGATGGTGACTCTGTGCAATCTGTTCCAGTGTTTAACAGCCCTTTTGGTGAAGAAACTGTTTCTAAAATCCAATCTGAACCTCCACTTATGCAATGTGAGGTCATCTCATCTTGTTCTATCGCTTGTAACTTGAGAGAAGAGCTCAACCCCTGCCAGGCTTCACCCTCCTGTCAGGAGCTGTACAGAGAGAGAAGGGTCTCCCCCTGAGCCTCCTGGGCTGAGCCCCTTTCCCAGCTCCCTCAGCTGCTCCTCCTCAGACCTGTGCTCCAGAGCCTTCCCCAGCTCCGTTCCCTTCCCTGGACACGCTCCAGCCCCTCAATGTCCTTCCTGAACTGAGGGCCCAGAAGTGGGCCCAGTCCTCAAGGTGGCCTCAGCAGTGCCCAGCAGAGGGGACAGTCACTGCCCTGGCCCTGCTGCCACACCAGGGCTGGTACAGCCCAGGTGCCTTTGGCCACCTGGGCCATGTTCAGCTGCTGTCCCCAGCACCCCCAGGCCCTGGACACCTTTCCAGCCACTCTGCCCCAACCTGTGGTAGTGCAGGGGCTGTTGTGACCCGAGTGCAGGACCCAGCACTTGGTTTTGTTGAACGTCAAACAATTGACCTCAGCCCATGGATCCAGCCTGTCCAGACCCCTCTGCAGAGCCTTCCCACTCTCCAGCAGATGAACACTCAGATTGGTGCTGTCTGGGAACCTACTGAGGATGGACTTGGTCCCCTCCTCCAAACCATCAATAAAAACATTCAAAAGAGCTGCCCCCAGTGCAGAGCCTGGGGGAATGGGATTTATTAAATCTAACAGCAAGGCTTTCCCCTATAATCTAACTTCAGACTGGCTCTATCTTATTTTTTTTCAGCAGGACTACACACAAAGCTGGAGCAGATCCAAAAGGCACCGCTGTCTGCCTGGCCGGCTCAGTAATAAATTCAGGAGCCATATCATATTTGATGTGAGCTTTCTTTTTTTTTTTTTTTTTTTCTGCTATGGGAGGAAGACAGAAAGTGTAAAGCTGAAAGATTGCAAAAAATGCCAGCACTTTCAAAATCCTGTAACAATATCCACTCATTATTTGTTCTTGCTAATAGTCACAGTCACATTGTTCAAAACTGGCCACTGTTCCTAGCAAAGACTAATGCTAAGTATTTCCAGGGCCAGATTTGCAGTAGTTATTTTTTGGAGTTTACTCTTGCTGTCCTGGATGATTTCTTTGCGGGGAAAAAAAAAAAGTAACTTTTCTTGGCATGCTACAAGATATTTCTGAAAGTTATTCAAAGTTCTGCTTAGTGTTTATTCTTTAGAGCAGATAATACCTCACAAATACAGGTATTTTAAATTTTTAGATAGAAATAACACTGTCATCATTTGAATGCAGTACAGTGCAAGGGGGATTTGTACTTGAAAGAAAACATCTCTATTACAGCAATTCTGTACATGACTTTTATAATAATTGATTAAATTTTTTATTTATTTATGTCCCTGTGTTATTATAGCAGACTACTTTAGAGAGAAAGGTAGCTGAATCAGCAGAAAACTTGGACTTCATCAACCTCAAGAGTGCTCATTAAGAAATAAAGTACAGAAGTTCAAAACTTTAAACAAGAAACTGCTGCTGTACAGCATTACAGCTGCTGAACTCCCTTCTGTTTTTTCAAGAACAATTGTGGGCATGCTTCTCATAAAAGGACTACCCTATGCATTTGCCCTCTATGTTTCTTAACGGAATTGAAAGTGATGTCTTCGCTATTTGGTTCAAGATGTTGTACTTTATCTTTCTAATGCTGTATTTTAGCCTGCTTCCAGATAACATAGTTACTAATCTCACTACACATAGTAAGTTTTCTAATGGCATTATAGCTACACAGGGGCCAGAGACCCAGGGGACAAAGGAAATTGCTAAACTAACACTTTTTCAGATTGTCCTGTACATCCTTGAATAATAAAATGATAAAACATATTTTTATCATGTGAATTTGCATTGTCAATGACTGCAATAGAAAGTTATTTTAAACTGCAGTGGATTGCAAAGTTCTCTGAGGACAGTGGAGGAGGGAAAATGCCAGTACTGGCACTGAATCAGGCTGTGTGCACTATAGACCAGGCTCCATGATCTTTCCATCTTCAGACACACATCAATTATTAGGTCTTCAAGTCACGTGAGAACAAATGAATTTTATCTATACTTGATTTGAGATTTGTTCCATTTCAAAGAGGAGTTTAAAAGCCTGAATCCAAAAATCTCATTATTACAGGAAAAAAAAAAATCCACAGAAAAATCCCACACATATGAGATACCATTTTTAGTCTGAAGCGTCAGTTTTATTCCTGACAGATCAAACACTCAAGAGCTGGTGAATAGAACACTGAGAAAGGCGTGATCTGATCCTTCTGCCAAGCTCAAGGAGATACCATCAGACTTTTAGAGCAGTACTGATTCTGATTCCAAACCCTCAGGTAGAAACACATGGGGTGTAAGGGTGTGAACCAGCGAGCTCTGAACACCTCTGCTCCCCAAGAACAGCAGAGCCCAGGGCAGCCTCCCCAGCGCCTTCATGGCATCGGGGCTGGCACAGCTCCCACACCCTCAGTGCCAGAGCAGCAAATCGAGTCTGAGACAAAGAATTCTGAAGTGGCAGCCCTTGCACAGGTGGAGCACACCCCATCACACTCACTGGCACAGCCACGGGCAGCAGGCCGAGCTACCCGGGGCGCTGGGGCAGCGGCCCGTCTCTGCCGCAAGGCCAAGCGGGAAAGCAGATTTCTGTGCCAAGCCATGGAACAATCCAGGTCGTTCGCAGCAACAATGGGGAGCTGTGCTCGTATTTCTGACTCCTCGTATCTGTCGCTCCAAAGTAGAACAGCCTCGCCCTGTTCCTCGCCTTGGCCTGCAGGGGAGTAGCTGAGTGCCAGCAGGAACTGGGATCGGACTCTGCTCCCGAGGACAGGCTGGGTTTGTTCCGGGGCACAGACTGTCCGTCCTTCCTTACAGGAAACAGGTGAGCTCGGGAGTGGGCTCCGGAGCCACAGAGCTTCTTAAAATTGTCGGTTTCAGCCACTGCTGGCAGATCTGAGAGCTTGAAATGGTTGGAAACTTGAATCTTGGTTTCTGCAGTTTTCTATGCATTTGAGAGTAATGTAAATATTCACATCCTCTTGGTTTGTTTTGTTTTGTTTTTGGGGGGGTTTAAAACATTTTTGTGGGCCTGCTTCTAGCAAAAAAGACAATAATTTATAAAAAAGCAGGTCAATGAACTCTGATGAAAGAGGGACAAAAGCTTCCTTCACATCTTATTTTAACTGACTAAATTTGAGCCCAATTAAGGCAGCAGAAACAATTGTTATGGGGTGGCATCTGGTGAGCTTTCCACTGAATTTTTTTGCTGATACAGGCAAATTTTGTGGGACTGGATTAAATGGTTAATAACAATGACTAGACAGCCAGCCTCAGAAATAAAAGCCTTTAAATAGCATTTTATGCAAATAATTGGAAGTGCTTATTCACCATAAAATAGCCATAGAGCACCACCCTGTGGGGACTGACATCCCTGGGGTTTCAGGCTGTTCGTCATTCAGCATTTGCAGTGTTACCACAATTAGGTATGCACTGAGCTTTTCCTGTGCAGAAATCAGTGATTTTTACAGAGGGCAGGGTGGTCTGTCACACAGTGCTGCTCACTTGAAGAAGCTCTGGCCTGCAGCCCATCCTGTGCTGCACTCAGTGCAGTACCAGCTCTCAGGAGCTAACAGCTGTTCCCCTTGTGATTGTCTCTGCTTCTCATCTCCTTCCACCCAGGGCCCAGGGAGTAGAGAGAGGACTGTTCCTCACTTGGTTTTACCAAGCAGGAGAAGGCTTGACAGCTCAGCCCATCTGCTGGTGCCAAAAGGATCCCAGGAGCAGCATCTGAGGAGGTACCTGAGACTCCTGCAGCAGTGAGAGCCTGTACCACAGCAAATCAGGCACACAGCAATCACCTCCTGAGGCGAGGGAAATAAATAGGAATTTTAAAGCTATTTGTTACCTTTCTTACCTGAGATTTTTCCACTGCACATGCCTGCATTCGTGCAATTTTTTTTTCAGTTTGGTTTTGTTTGGTTTTTTTTAGAGAAAATGTTTGCAGCCTACTTTGATTGCCCAGGAGGCCCAGAAAATCTCTATATGAAAGAAGTGATGAAACCAAATCCAGGAGAAGGAGAAGTTCTTGTGAAGGTCTCTGCCAGTGCTCTGAATAGGGCTGATTTACTCCAGGTATGTGTAGGTTAAGCAGATTTATGCATCTAAAAACAAAACCGATTTTTCAAGCCCCTCTGTGAAGTCCTGACAGATCTGATGAGCTAAAAGAGTTTGAACCTGGTGAGCATTTGGATGGGACAATTCATAGGGCTGAAAGAAGAGATGTTTGTTGATTCAGCAGATAAATGTTTTTATCTGAGATAATGCAGTGCTGGGCTGGCGTGGAAAGCTGCCTTTCAACAAAAACATGTAAAACCAAAGCTCTGGTCTTTCTAGATCTCTGACCCTTTTCTGGGCATTTGAGATGAAAAGGAAATGTTCCAATAGCACAAATCTGTTGGAGAAAATCTATTCAAACTCACATTCAAATCATTAGTTTAAGCTGCAAGCCATGCTCTGCAAATGGAGATCATAGTATCTCTTCAGCAGGGATTAGCCTGGACAGAGGAAACTCACAAATATTTCAATTTATTCTTATTTTAAGAATAAGACTTAGGAAGAATAACACTTAGGAAACAAAAATGTTTCCAGAGGCTAGAAGATCCTCAAATTACTGCAACATATGCACAGGGCAAAATCAGGATTAAACAAATAGGAATTTAGACTGGAGACATGTGAATGAAATATTGCAGGTAATTACACTCATTGATGGTTTTTCCTTCCTTGCCTTCTCTTTTTATTTATTTTTATTTTAGAGGAGAGGGAAGTACCCTCCCCCCAAAGGAGCAAGTGACATTTTGGGCCTGGAAGCAGCTGGGAGCGTGGCCGGGCTGGGTCCCGGCTGCTCGGGCCGCTGGAGGATCGGCGATGCAGTGATGGCTCTGCTGCCCGGGGGCGGCCAGGCACAATTCGTGACAGTGCCCGAAGGCCTCCTGATGCCAATCCCCAAAGACATGACTTTTATCCAGGCTGCAGCCATTCCTGAGGCCTGGCTAACAGCATTTCAGCTGCTCCATTTTGTAGGTGAGAGGTGCATTTGCCCATTTATCCCACCAAAACAGCTCATCTTCTTTTCTGTCACAAAATCCTCTCCTTGTTGCCTCCATTTGAATGTTGTTCTTCAAAGAACCTTTTCTCTGTCACTTTATTCTTGTGGGTCAGAATCCAGTGTGCCAGACACAAATCCTTGAATCTTGACCACCTCTCCCCAGTGCCAACCTACCATGCTGGTTACACATTTACAAGGAAGGATATGGAAAGATGGCAAATTTATTTTCATCTATATTTCTCAGTTTGAATCACTGAATGGTTTGGGTTGAAAAGGAACTAGGTGATCTAGTTCTACTCCCTTGCCATGCACAGGGACACCTTCCATTAAGCCTAAATTCCATTAAGCCTAAACCCTGAAATTATTCCCACCTTTTCAAGACACCTAAAAACACATCTTACTTCGAAGGATTTGGCTTCACTGCATGCATGACCATACCAAGAACTTTATCACTATGTTCTTGTGAATCGACAGTAGGCAACATCTTGTATCTTTGTTTACCAGAGATATTATTTGTATGTAAAATCCACTCTGAGCTGATTTAAAATAGACAGAAGCCTACACTCTTCATTTTAAAAATACACTGCCAAAGTAATAAACAGTAGCACTTGCCAAGGTTTTCCTCCAGTGAGAAATATCCTTCTTCTACACTCTTCGGCAGTAGCATCTGAAAGATCCAATAAGGAACAAAAAGTTCCAAACATAACTTCCCTGCAGACTTGCTTCAAGCAGTGTTGTCTCCTGGGGATCAGTGGGAGGCTACTTGGTGCCTCACTTACAGAAGCAACTGGTGAAACACAAATTAATGCAACCAAAAGATGGTAAAGTGATTGGTAGGACTGGTCTTTAATGTCACCCAGCATTTCTGGTATTTCTCCATTGCTGAGTGCCTGATTTCTCAGTATGAACATCCTCCAAGTGTGTTTTCTACTGATGGTATAAAAAGGCTGCCCTCACTTAAGCATCTTGGTCACAGATGCACACAGCCAAGTCAAAGTCCTTCCCCTGAGGCTGGGAAAATGACATCCTGTCAGCACACTGCAACCTCTGCTGCTTCTGGATTTCTCTCTTTTATGAAGGCTACAAAGATGTCCAATTGTCCAAAGTCCAGTCAAGGACAACTCTTTCAACCTCCTCTTTGCTATCTTCCAGATTGTTCATATTTTATTTCAAAGGTGATGCCCAAAGGGTGACCACTTTCCTTCTGCCCACTTTTCTCCAGGTAAAGTACAGGAGGGTGAGAGAGTGTTGATCCACGCTGGAGCCAGCGGGGTTGGCATGGCAGCCATTCAGCTGGTGAGACTGGCCAAGGCCATTCCCATTGTGACAGCAGGAACTCAGGAGAAACTGGAAGCAACAGCAAACGCCGGAGCGGCTGCAGGGTTCAACTACAAGAATGAAGACTTCAGTGAAAAGGTCTTGAAGTTCACCCAAGGTAAAAACCTCTCTGTAAAAGTGCAAATGAACCTCCCAACATGTGGACACAGACTCAGTTTCAGCTGTCACTTGGTGAGGGAACAGACAGTAGTGACGCTGGAAGCACAACCTGATATCCTGCTCAGCCCAGAATGGGCATTTCCTTAGTTTAACTGTGCTGTTTTCTGCATGGGCTCTCTTTGGCTGTGTTCATTTGGGGCATAAATACGGTGCCACGTTATTGCTGCCTCCCAAAGGAACTGTGGGACCCTATCCTCACATTTTGGTGTTTGAGTCATCACAGAAGCACAGCATGGCCTGGGTTGGAAAGGGCTTTAAAGATCATCCCGTTCCAGCCCCCTGCCATGGGCAGGGACACCCCAGCTTGCTCTGAGCCCCATCCAACCTGCCTTGAACATTTCCAGGGATGGGGCGCCTACAGCTTCTCTGGGCAACCTGTGCCGGTGCCACTTCATTCTTAAACTGTTAGAAAAATGTAGCTTTTCTAAGCATTTGGGGTGGTTTATGCCTGAGTTTGCTTATGGGTAACTGATGATTCTTTTTTTGTGCCTGATTCCATAATTCCTTACAAATCACTGTGCCAATTCTTAATTTCAGTAGAAAGATTTAAATAAGATTTGTAGGGCCAATTCTGTACCTATGAATAACAAGGTTTTAGTCATGCTTGAAATTATCCTACCTTTAATGCAGCTTGGACTTCATTGCTGAAATCTCTTCTGTTTCTACCTGAGGTTCTGGAGTAGATATTATTTTAGATTGTGTTGGGGCCTCATACTGGGAGAAGAATCTCAACTGTCTGAGCACTGATGGCCGGTGGATCATTTATGGACTGCTGAGTGGAGGTGAAGTCCATGGGGATCTGCTGGCAAGGCTGATTTCCAAAAGAGCCAGCATCCACACCAGCCTGTTACGGTCCCGAGACAAGGAGGCAAGTAGTGGCTATCAGCAGTGTATGCAGTTTGATCTTAAAATTTTATGATAGTTTTGAGAGCTTTCTTTTAAAATGTGTCAAACACATTCTTGTCAAAAGAGCCCCACCTTGAACTGTTACTACATACTTTGGAAAATGTCACAGAATTAAGTTGTAATGTTTTTTTTTCTATTTTTATCAAATTCCTCCCTGAATGAGAGGAATGACACCCAGGACTTCTTAATGTGCTTCATGGATACCATAATTTAGATATTTGGCCCTAGAAGAAATAAAACTCCAGTGATCAGGCAACTTGATCAAGTCTGAGGAGGGGAAAATAAAAATCTCTATTAGGTCACTTCAAAGTAGAAACCAAGGCCATTTGGATGCCCAGTTACCAAAGAAAACTCATTTTATGTGCAATAGTCTCAGATGTCACAGTAAAAGACCCACAGTGCAGAGCCCTGAGGTGGATTCTGTGCATGGTTTAAGACTGAATATTTACAAGACCTTTATCAATTTGATTTAAATGGTTCTGCACGGAGCTCACACAACTTGCTTTGGGGAATTTCATTCGATTAAGATGTAATAAATCTAAAAGCTTCCTTCTTGTTTGTAATTTAGACCTGTCAGGTGTTCTTATCTCACTACGAGAATGTCAGAGGGTGTCTCCTTGAGGGCCGTGTACATTTTACACGCCGTGCTCTGAGACGCCTCGGTGAGAGAAGCGGCTGGAAATAACCTTGCAGGTGTTTGTTCCGCAGTACAAGGAGCGGCTGGTGAGAGCCTTCACAGAGGAGGTGCTGCCCCATTTTTCCGGAGAGGCTTCCCCGCGGCTGCAGCCCCTCGTGGACAGCGTTTACCCCCTGCACGCCATCGCTGAGGCACACAGGGCTATGGAGGAGAACAGGAACATCGGCAAAATCGTCATCGAAATTCCCGTTTGCGGCAAGAAGGGGCCGCCGCAGTAGCTGCTCTGGGACAGTCACTGCGGGGGCCGCACTGCGGCCATCCCGCCGCGTCTGCTCCACACCGGGACCGATTCACGTGGGTGGCGAGGAGGGAGAAAGGATAAGGAGGAAGCGTTTATTAAAGAGGTTCATGTGGCAATTTTGGCACCGTGGATCGAACCTGCGCGGCCGGGCCTGAGGGGCTGGGGGGGCGGGGCCGGGGCCGCCCTGGAGGGGCGGGGGTTGAGCACGGGGCGGGTCGGGGAACGAGCGCGCTGCCGCTTCCCGCGCGGTGCACGCCGGGACAGATCCGGTTCCGCGAGGGCAGCGCGCGGTGCCTGCTGGGATAGACCCGGCTGTGCCGCCCGTCGCTCCCGGTCCCCGCCGGTGTCCCCGCTCCGGGCTCGGTCCCCGCCGCTGTCTCCGCCCCAGCCTCCTTCCCCGCCCGTGTTTCTGTCCCAGGCCGCGGCCCCCACTCACCGCCCGCCGACATGGCGATGCAAGCAGCCAAACGAGCCAACGTGAGTGCGCTGCCCTGCCCTGTCCCGTCCCTGCCGGGCTGGGCTCCGGCTTCGCCCCGCTCCGGGCACCCCGCTGCTCTGAGGGGAACGCGGCACGGGGGTGGGACTGGGGGATATTTAAGGCTCCTTCCAGCCCCAGCCGTTCCGTGGCTCGGTGATTCCATTATTTTGCCCCTAGGCTGCTGGGTTTAAGCTTTGCAGTACGTGCCTTGGGCCTAACACACCGTTTGTCTTTTCCCCATCAGATCCGGCTCCCTCCGGAGGTTAACCGGATCCTGTACATCAGGAACCTGCCGTACAAAATCACGGCCGAGGAGATGTACGACATTTTTGGGAAGTACGGGCCCATCCGGCAGATCAGAGTGTGAGTGTTTCCAGTTCCTTTGGACCGTGAAGGGTTTCACAGCGGGTTTCAATGCCCTGGAGCACACCCCGACTGCCAGAGGGGATGCGATGATGCTCTTAACACATGCATTTGTTAGAGAATGATCCTGCTGGGAGGTGCAGAGAATGAACTTAAATTTTAAAAGAACCCTGGGAGGTTGATAAAATATGACAGTCTTGTGTGCTTAAGTAAGTTTCAAATACAACTAAAGTTTTGCCTTGACTTGGGGCCAAAATAGAAAAGGCAGAAGCTGAGCACAAACATTTTCCTGTTTTATGAGTGTCTGCTAACCAGTGGGAGAACAGGGATGTTGCTGTTGCTGGATCTGTTCACTAGAAGCAAATACAGCAGCAAGCCCTGTGTGGCAGAGGCAGGATGTCCTCGGGCCATGCCGTGTCTGGGTAGGGGAGGTGTGACTGTGCCTTTGGTTCTGAAATGTGTGGAGGTTGTACAAGTCTGCAGCAACTCCGATGTTCTTCTCCTGGTTAGTTCAAATGCTGAGGACCTGAGCCTTGATAATCATAGGAGGGTTTGTGTTGGAAGGGACCTTAAAGGCCATTTTATTCCAACCCCCTGCAGGGGGCAGGAACACCTTCCACCTCCCAGGTGCTCTGAGCCCCATCCAAGCTGGCTGGCCTTGAACATTTCTAGGGATGGAGCATCCACAGCTTCCCTGGGTGACTTGTTTGAATGATTGTTGTGTAAAGTGAGTTTTACAGAGTTGCTCTCGGTAAGCAAAGGACACTGGGATGTGACAGCAGACAGACCCTTCTTGGGCAAGGGAGGGCAGTGGATGTCACTGGAGAAGTGGCTGAGGGAACAAGGGGCAGTGTAAACACTGCCTGGCTAAATAGGTGGAACTCTGCTAATGAGCATAAAGGAGAGCCAGTACTTACTTAAGTTTTCTGCAAACATGTGGGCTGGAACAGCATGATAGTGGGACACAATTAGGGCAGATCAGGGGCTCTCCATTGGGGTGATGCTCTGGTGTGTGCACCCAGCAGTTTGTTCAGAACCACTAATTCATGGAATTTCCCACAGAAATCCGAACAAAGCTCCTCTGTAAAGGTTTTTGTGCTTTGTGCAGAGTTTATCCCATTCTGGTCCTCACCTTTGCATAGACCCCAGTGTGATATTTGTGATACCATTTGTCCTTGGGTGCTCTCAGAAGCATCTTAGGGAGGTTGTTCTGACTCTGCAGTCTCTGTCACTGTCTGTTAGCTGAGACCTTTGGGATCTCTGCAGCCCCTCTGGGCTCGTTACTGCTGTGTGCCCAGACCTGTGTCCCATCCCTCAGGAAAAGGACATGGAATTGGTGCTCCTCTGGGTGATGGCTGTGCCTCAGCAGTGGGCTTGCACCAGCAGGGCTGTTCTGCCTCTTAAATTCACTTTGTGATATGCCAGGAGCCCTTTCCATCCTAGGGAAACATCTGATCCAGACAGCCACTGACTGACTGCCAAGCCTGTAATAATAAATAAAAGCTAATTGCTGTAATAAAAATTTAAATTGTTTCCAGACACAGCATGGCAGCCCTTCAACAGCCCAGTTGTTGTGGAGAGGTGCATTTCCCTTATGGAGCAGAATACAGCACATTTTGCTGTTGTCTCTGGCTCTGAACTGTTTGGTGTGGAAAGCAGAGATGTAGTTTAACACCAAGAAAAAATAACAAATTGTTTTTTAGTGACGTTGCATCGGTTCATCTAATCTCAGTCACTGTGAAATAAATAAACTATTTCTTGTTGGTTTTATTTGATTGATGCTGCCCTGCTGAGCAGTGGGAATACCCCTGAGACCAGAGGAACAGCCTACGTGGTGTACGAGGACATCTTCGATGCCAAGAACGCCTGTGACCACCTGTCGGGGTTCAACGTGTGCAACAGATACCTCGTGGTGCTGTACTACAACGCCAACAGGGTACGGGCACCCGGGCTGGGGAGCTCACCTGAGCACAGCTGCCACAAAGAAACAGCCCCAGCATCACTTTGTAAAAGGCAGCTGCTTGGGTGTTTTTAAGAAATAGAATCCAAACTCTTAGAGGGAGTGAACGGGATGCATGGTTGGAGTTTTATATTTACTCGGTGGTTTGCGTGCAAAAAAAGTACCTTTGGACAAAGGGTGGGAGAAAGATGTTTGTGGGGAGTGTACTCTGGAGAAGAGGGTGCAGAGGCCCCACAGTTGCACAGCTGCAGCAGGAGGGGAGATCTTGTTTATGGCTAAAAGGTCTCCAGTTCTCTGTGTCCTCCCTGTCATTGATGACATCCAGGGCCCTGTGGCATTCTCCAAAGACAAGAATGAAACAGTGCTCTGTGTGTGTGATGGTGATGGAGTTCACAGTGGTGCTTGTTGCAGATACTGGCAAATAACTTGTCATGAGATGAGAGATTTTTTTTTGTTTTCTTACATATTTTATTTTCCTTATTACAGGCATTCCAAAAGATGGACACAAAGAAGAAAGAAGAACAGCTTAAGCTTCTCAAGGAAAAGTATGGAATTAACACAGACCCACCAAAATAAACTGATCCTTTTTGGAAAACTGTTTTCAAGCCCTGTCATCTTGGCCTAAACATAGGAGTTCTTAACAAAGTGTAATTTTTTTCTCTTATGAATTTGATAAACTGCAATATGAGTTTTTATATCTTCAGATTAGGAATAAATAAATGTAGAACACAGGGAGATCTACTTTAAGATTAAATCCCCCAAGGCCACATGGCTTCCCTGTGCTGAGGGTGACCTGGTAAAGGCTGCAATCTCCTGCTTCTAGCAAGAGCTTTCAAGAAGGGACTGAGCAGGTTCTGTGTTTGAATGAAGCAACCCCAAGCCCGTGTTTGTTACAAAGTTTCTTTCACAAACTGTAGAAGATGAACGGCTTTCAAAAGGATCCAGCTGATAAGAGGACACCAAGTATCTTGTTCCCAGTGATGGTACCAGCTCTGATCAGCTGCAGTGAAACAGCCCAGCTCTCACACTACCGAAAAAAAGTGTATGGGGGCTTTGTTTTGTGTCCCAGGTTTGGACTGAGGATTTGGTATGAATTGAAGAACACATGACCAAAATGAGACAGCAGATGAAGGTTTTAATTTTGATACCTGTAGTGTGATTGTTTTCTACTTGGCATGGTGGAACTGTAACACATTTTCTGTACATACATTTTTAGGTGTAGCATGTGGTGAAGGAAGACAAATTTACTTTTTTTTGGCTCTTTTTTCAGTACTCATGTCCTTTGTGTTAAAATGAGTGTGATCCAGGCTGTGCATAGCCAGTGTCTTTGGAAGTGAAAAAGAATAACCTCTGCCTGTGTTCTGAACCAGCTAAAGTTGTGTGAATGTGGGTAGTGTCCTGCCTTGGGAAGATTTATTGGCATGGATGTGATGTTCTACTCCCTGACCAGACAGCTTCCAGCCTGTGCAGAAGCAGGGCAGATAACAATATACTTTGCCTGGAATTTGTAACCTAGTTTTGTTTTTCAGTGCATTGTACTGAAATGTACTGAGAGAGAGGAATGCTTCCATTTTCTGAAATTACTTTTTTGTTGGAGTCTGTCACTTTGGGAACAATGCTGTGTCAATTTGGTGAAAAAATAAATGCATATTTTGCTCTTCTTCGTCAAGGCTGTGCTCCTGCCTGTAACCTGTGCTGTTAGATGGGAGTCATTCATCACCTGAGTGATGCAGGCAGGAGCTGCAGCACATCCATCTGTGGGTACAGGGATGTCCCTGTGTGTCACAGGGGGGTGCCCAGCTGTGGGAACAATGCCCATCTCACCTGGAGGAGATCCCTGGCACTGCCCTGTGCTGGGAGGGGCTCACAACAATACTCACATTTACTAGGTGGAACCAATGAGAAACTGAACACTCATGATTTTGCACTAAGTGGTCCTATTTTCTTTATTCCTCAAATAAACTATTACAAATTAATAAATCAGTAATGGCTTATGAAGAGAGAGCTCCAAGCCAGCTCTGGGGGAAAGCAGCCACCATGGCTGAGGTGTGATTTCAGCTTTGGGTGGGTGCCTGGAGTCCTATCCTGTGCCTGACCCTGGAGCACACTGGAACAGACCTGCCCTGCCTTCCCCAGCACACAGGCACGGGGGATGTGAGCCAGGGCCATGCTTAGTGCACAATTCCCCCAAATC
Source organism: Melozone crissalis (assembly GCF_028551555.1). Taxonomy (NCBI): domain Eukaryota; kingdom Metazoa; phylum Chordata; class Aves; order Passeriformes; family Passerellidae; genus Melozone; species Melozone crissalis. The sequence continues at coordinate 53,553,604 of NW_026535805.1, forward strand.
TGCATCAGTCCCATGAAACTGATGCTGGTTTTGCAGCAAGAAGCTTTGCAGGCTGCAGTAACCCTGGCTGAGGTCAGGAGCAGGCACTGGGACACCTGGAGCCCAGAAGCTGGGTTAGGTGAGCAGTCCCTCCATGGCCAGCCTGCATTCCAGGTGCTGCCCATTAGATTAACACAAACCAAGAGCTCTCAGGCAAGAACCAGGTTGCATTAAAAATCTTTAAATGAATTAAATCCTCCTAGGGGATTTGCTTCTGTGTGAGCATCCATAGCTTTTCAAGGGTTACAAACTGCTCTGCACCCAAATATGTATCTTCTATATATATAAATATATATCTTTATGTGAGCCATGTATATACGGACACATCCATGTACCAAACACTTGGATAACTGAAATCATTTACACCAACTGCTGGGCATTGGGAAAGCTCCTTGCTGAATGAGAACTGGAGGTGCTTGTTGCTATGCTGGATTTATGGTTCTAATAAATAATGAACACTGATAATAAATACCAGAGTGCCAATAATGGTGCTGCATGCTGGCAGCCTTGTTTTAAATCATATGCAAATACCACGTTGCTTCTGTCAATAGCAGAGAGCATGGTGCTTGCACTGCAGTGTCTGTTTTGATGAGGATTTGATGCTGTTTGAAAAACATATATAAAAAGCAATTCTTTAGGGTAATAAGATTAATAAAAATTCCTTCAATGAATCCTCAAGATCAGCAGCTTTTGATTTCTCTGAGAGCTCAGCTGCCGCCTTTCATTAAATATTCCATTTCATAGTTTTTCTTCAGTGCCTGTTCAGGGCTTTCAATGTCCCTGCACATGTAAAATGAAATAATAATTTGTACCTGCAAGACAGAGGGAATGGAAATGGAATGCCCAGAGGACTGTTTTGATGAGATCTACTCAAGATTTTGTTTGAAATGTAATATCAAAGAACAGGGAAATGAGTTCAGCTCATGAATGGCAGAGGGGCAGCAAATAAAGCAGATGTTACCAGGCTTGCACTCTGCATCTGTGCTGGTTTTGTGTGTGCTCACTTCCCATTTAATTTTTCAGGAAGTAGGGCATGAAATTAAGACTTGAAGGTCATTTTTTCCCCATTGAAACTGTTTAGAAATTAGTAACAAGAGTATATCTGATTACACAGGCAATGACAGTAAGTTTTTTCCATTCTATTATATAGAGGTAATAATTATATGTACTGTGTTGATCAATGATACAATTAAATAAATTAACGCATTCGCAGTCGAATAAAGAGCTGAAGATTACATTTCCTTGAAGACTTAATTTCCCCTAAGTATCACAAAGCACAATTAGTTTTCCTTTCAGATTTTTTCTTTTTAATGAAATTGGCATGAAAAATGTAATAGTCCCTGTTTCCAACCAAGGTCTCTGCAGAGAGGAGGCAGTGAGGGAGAGCTTCATCAGCCAGCTGTAATAAGGATTTTACAGAGTGGGTAATGGCTGGTTTGTGCTGGGAGGGCAGGAGGGAAGGGCACAGTGACAGCTCTGCAGACAGAAGTGATAAGATCAGGTATGATCAGCTCTCAGAGCCCAGCAGAAACGTGCTGGGTTTCCTGGTGAGAAACCCACAGGAGCAGAAGGGCAGAGCCATGCCCTGCCCATTGCTCAGATGCAGCAGAAGCTCCCAAACAGCAGGGCCAAGAGGGGATGGAGGGAGCATGAGGCCGTTCCAGGGTGACTCACACAACCCCTGGCATTGCCATTCCCTGTTGGGACATTCAGGAAGGGCCCCAGAGCAGATGCTGGTCTCTGGTGAGACCCCACCTGCTGCATCCAGCTCTGGGGTCCCAGCACAGGGAGGATGTGCACCTGTTGGAGCGAGTCCAGAGGAGGGAGGGATGGAGCACCTCTCCCATGAGGAAAGGCTGAGAGAATTGGGATTGTTCAGCCTGGGAAAGAGAAGCTTTGGGGTGGCCTAACTATGGCCTTCCAGCACCTGAAGACAGCTGCCATGAAAGATGCAGAGACTACTTACAAGGACATGGAGTGACAGGACAAGGGGGAATGGCTTCAAACTAGCAGAAGGCAGGGTTAGATCTTAGATTAGGAGAAACATTCTTTACTGTGAGGGGTGGTGAGACACTGGCAAAGGTTCCCCACAGAGATTGGGTGTTCATCCCTGGGAGTGTTCAAGGCCAGGCTGGATGGGGCTTTGAATGACCTGGTTTAATCTTCCATCCCATGGCAGGAGGCTGGAACAAATTTATCTTTAAGGTCCCTTCCAACACAAACCATTCTGTGATTTATCACACTTTGGGGTTTTTTTTTTTTTCATTTTTTTAATAAGCAATTAACTTAAACTGAGCCATTGATAGGAACAGCTTAGACCAATGTGCTGAATGAAACTGTGTTTGACAGGCACAACAGAGCCATACCACCTTTAACCAAGGACTTTGGGAAGTGCAATCTGTGACCCAGTGATGAAAGGAAGGCCAGCAACAGAGGCCAGGGCAGTGGCAAAGGAGAGCAGGCCCTTTTCAAATTATTTGGGAACGCTGGTGGACATCAGATATTGTCAGATCCAATTATAAATTTTTAACAGGAAATAAGCGTGCCCTAAATAAAAGAACGGTTAGTGGAGGTCTAACCCAGCTGTTGCAGTGACCTGAGATTTCCAACAAGAAAAGGATTCTGTAAATCCCTTCATTTCTTTATGGAAAGTAGAATGAGAAAAAGATTTACTCCACTTAGTGTATAAAAATCCATAAGATATGGATTTATGGGTTTATTAATTAACAAGCTGAAATAAATGCAGCTCTGTGGGTAAAATGAACACCTGGAGAGAGAAGACCACAAGCCATGGACCCTAGCTAGATCACCAGTCTTGCTTCTCTGGCTCATTCTCTCTCCCAACTCCAGGAGGTGTCACCTGGGGTCATCTCTGTAGCTTTGCTGTCTGACTGCTCATGCTGGGAGTGTTCTCCTTACACGGATACAGAAACAGCACAACTGCTTGAAATATGACCATCAAAACATCTGTTAGTAGAAAACCATGCAAATAGTTTACAGTCAAGTTAAATAAAAGTAACATCACGACCCTGGTTTTCTACAGCAAAGAGGAAAAATGAGCCTAATGGAAAGAAATCAGACAAGGCAAAATAACAGCACAGAGAAAGCCTTGCTGATCAGGTCCTGCTCCCAAATCCAGGTAACTAACAGCCAACACATTTTCCTGCCTCCAGAGGAGAAACCAGCATTTCATGAATTCATATAAGCAGCAAATGAAATAAATATTGCAGAGTCTCAAGTGCCAGAGGCCCAGTGCACAAGGTCAGTTTGGAGGCTTTGTAAACAGCAGCAGCTGCTACAGCCTTAAAACCCCAGAGTGTTCAGTGGCCACATCATCCCACAGCTCAGATTTCTTTTGAAAGGTGGATGCACGTAATCCTGCTCTTTTCTAGCCTTGCTCAGCTCCAGTAGAAAATATTACACTAGTTTTGCTGTTGTAAAGGCACAGAATTAGACCAGCCCTGCATGTCTTTGACAAGCAGCTCTTTCCATCTCTTCAGCAGCCAAATTCTGGCCAGAGTTGAGGGGCCATAGAGGCAGGGGAAATGGTGAGTCAGGAAAATTGTCCCAGCATCCCTTACTTGCATGCCCCTGGTACCTCTGGTCCCACAGAGATCTTCCACTGGGCCATCTCTAATAGAAGCAGTGCATGGAGCTACATGTATTTCATATAAGAGAAATAATTAACAAAAAATGGGTTGATGATTGAAGAACTTCTTGTACAGTAAAGAGCATCCCAGTAGACAGAAGAGAAAAACACAATGAGAAATGGTAAAGTATCAAGATTTTATTGTTTTATATATATACTTATAATTCTTAAATGAGACAGTATTTTTTTAAAACAGCAGCAAGCAGAACGTACAAGTTGAGAAAAGTGGCAGCGCAGGTAACTCTGTTTGGCTAATGCCCGTTCATGTACAAGGCGTACATTGGATTTTTTTCTTTTGAGCACCTTTTGTGGTTATTTTTTCTTGGTTTAAGTGTACAGTAAGGCAGTGGTTTTTTCAATAAGGAATATATATATATTTATATATTTATATTTATATATATTTTCAGTCATCACCGTGAATTCTTCGTACATGCAAATTCAATAAAATGTACAACTTGGAAATGTTACACCGGGAGACATTTTTCCTCAGAGCAAAGCTTCTAATAAAAGGCAAATACAGACACCACAAAGTTAGAAAAGAGAAGGAAGGCATAGGAAACCAAGAGCCAGGTGCTACTGACAGGACAGCTTGAGCAGGGAAGATTGGGGTTCCAGTGAAGATTCCTCCCGCTGCTGGCAAGGCGGGAAGGAACGGATGGTTATTAACAGATGTCTCCAGCCAACTCCCTCGGGAAGGTTCACTCTAACCTGAGAAGCTCCACATCAAAGAGGAGTGTGGCATTGGGAGGTATGACCCCAGGGTGGCCTGTGGCTCCATAGGCCATCTCAGGTGTGCAGGTCAACTTTGCTCTTTGTCCTAAGCTCATCTGCGTTTGGACATCGGAGAAAGGAAAAGAGAACACACACAAAAAAACAGGATTAGGAGGAAAACAAACAACAACAAAAAAAATCATTACCTGGCAGATTTACAGAATCAAGGAGTGTTCATAGAATTGTTTTGTTTGGAAAAGACCTTTAAGATTATTGAGTCTGAGGTTTGGAAGGGGAAGATCTTTAAGGTCCCTTCCAACCCAAGCCACTTTGCGATTCTGAGTCCAAGTGGTTTCACTTCAAGCTGAAGCTGCCACAAAGAGCTCAGACATGGGCATGGGCCTCCTCAATGATCTGCACTCTCACAGCAGTTATTTAAACTGCCAGAACCAGCCTTGAAGTGACACAAAGTCTTTTTAACACAATGCTTGGTCCATCCTGCCTATACCAGGGCAGGGTGCAGGAGGTCTGAGCTCCTCCTGTGGAGCACAGGGTACAAGGAACACCATCAGCAGGCGCTGGGAAAGACCCTCAGAGCTCTCTGTTCATGAGAGATCAGTGCTCAACACAGCCAGGTTCAGCACTTATTTCCCTACCCTCAGTCCAAGCCCCAGGGCAGAGATCTCACTTATGCTACTTATCCAGGCACAGAGCCCTTGTCCCTGGATGGGCAGGAATGCTGATTTCCCTCACTCCAGGCTGGCTCTGAAGGGAACTGCTCACTGAGATGTGGAGTTATCTTCTAACTGAGTATTTTGGAACATTTTCAAACTGCTGTTCGTGCTTCATACACTGATGATGGAATATTCACTGGCCAAGAAATGTCCCCTGATTTGAAGCAATGATTTCAACTCAGACCTCTCTCCCAAGACTGGGCACATCACTGGACTACATATGATGTGATACCTCTTTGTTGAGAATATTTTCAGGTTCTATGAAATTTACAAAGCTAGAGAGTCAATTACTTTGGGTAGAAGAAAAATGGGGATATGAACTTTCCCACATTTGAGGAGTACTCATGGCATGGGGCTGAAGATGTCCAAGCTGATGGCCTCCCCTGGTCCCCACAGAAATTTTGCATGGGGCTGGCTGTCCAGTGCTTGGATGTATCCATGCAAAGCAGGCAGCTGGTAGGTCATGCCTGGGGTTTTAGGGATGAGGCAAACTTGAACTTTGAGAAGCTGAGCAGAGAAATACAGACAGACCCTGCTGACACCTGACAGTCATTACACCAAGTTTGTGAAATCTGTGAGCTGGACACAGGGACCTGCCTTGTTCCAAGAGACTCTGTCCAGCATACTCCCCAAATCCCTCAAACCTGGGCTGGAAGGAGACAGCCACGAGCTCGACTTGTGTCAGTGATCCACTAGGAGGAGCAGGAGGGCAGCCTGTGGCCACACGGGCTCCCGGCATGGCTCTCGGCCACTTATTTTCTAAGGGACAAGAGCTGGGGAGTGAGAGCAGTCAAGGAAGGGATTACTTGATTCTCCCAGCACTTGTTGATGCTGCTTTATCTGCACTGGCTTCTGCTTCCTACAGCTCTGCAGTCCTGAGCTCTCTTAGGTCTTTCTGCAAAATAATCAACAGTCCAACTCAAATCCTTCACAGGAAGATGGTATTTTTCACAGTCTAGGATTCCTCAAATGGACTTCTCTGGCTGGAGAGAGGGGAATGCTTACACTGCTTTCTCTACAGGGCTGGAAACCCTTGTCTCTTCCACCCCTCTCTGGAAAAGCATGGTTGCATCATTTCTCAATGGATTTTTTTCTCGTTTTGCATTCTTCCCTTCTCTCTATTTAAGCATAAGACCTTGTTCCTGTTAAAGTTGTTCCTGTAAGAGTATTTGAACAGTTGCCTCCTACACTGAGCTCTTGGATCCTGAAATGGGAAGTCAGGAGGAATTTGAACCCTGATCTCATTCACTTGTGCTCTTGAGCAGCCTGATCACAGTCCTCATGTGTGGGGGGCCCTCAGAGCACTGCACAAAAAGCAAGCCCTGGCAGTGAATTGTAATCTGGGGCTTTTACTGTGCTGGTACTCAAACTGCAATCAGTGGAGGGCAGTTTTCTTTCTCTCAGCACAGGGCTGGTCAGTGAATGTTTTGTAGCTGGGAGTTTGAAGTAGTAAAAATGTACCAGTGCAGTTTGGTACCTTATCCAGTCAGGGTCAGAACCTGTAGCTGGGTCATGGATGTCATCAGAAAGGGCAGCTTGGGCTTCTATGGAGTAGCTGAATAGAGATCACTCCATAAAAAGCTGCCACCTCAACATTTTAGAGGCCACTGCTGTTTGTGGAGCTGCCCATGGGAGAGGGACAGAGCTTACATGGCACCTGGGGAGGTGACTCCACCTCTCCCCTCCCAAATCCATACCATGGGGAAAGGCTCATGAGCAGGGGATAGCCCTGAGTGGGTGGGTGGATGGATGGATGGATGGATGGATGGATGGATGGATGGATGGATGGATGGAAACTACAGGAAATACTGTGCTCAAATGCACCATGCTTTCACAAAAACACTTCATATCCTTCACTGTGATTTCCACTTGGTCTTGTTACCACTGCCATGGACACTACTGAGCTCACACACCCTTCAGCCAGCTCCAGGTTCAGACAGAACAATTTATTAGTACCTGTGTAACACCTTCTTCAAATCCTTTAATGACTTCTTGCCTGCCAATCTTGAACCTGAAAGGCTTGTTTCTGTCTCTAGAGGAATCAAACTTCTTTCCATTCTGTAGCATTCCTGCCAAAACAAGACACATGGTTTCAGTCTGAGATACATCTAAATTTAAGTGCTGGAGGAGAGGGAAGGAGTGAAAAATTAATGTCTTGGTCACATCAGCTGCTCATTTCCATTTTTACTTTAAAGCCTCATTCAAAAGGCAGGAGAGGCAACTGCAGTGGTACCATATTGTTACCTTTGTCTTCCTGTAATTTAGACTCTAAAATAGAAATTATTTTTACTGTTCTCAATGCAATAGGTTATGACCCATGTTGCACCAAACATTGCACAGACATACAGAAGAGCTGCTGTTTGCACAGTGGAGCTCTCTGCCTAAGTGGATAAAAGCAGGCAAGGAATAAGTGGGAGGCAGCAAAAGAGAGAATCCCAAGGCAGGTGCCTGATCCAGGGCTGCCCCTAATAACGTGTGTTACACAAACAGAGCCATCCCACACCATGTGTGTGAAACCTCTACACAACGTGACAACTGCAGCTGTCCTCATACAGAGAGAACAGAAGAGACTCTGCAGTCACAAATATGAAAGCAGCAGAGACATTTATATAAATGTTCTACTACCCTTGTTTTTCATGCTTCCATTCAGAGACAGTCACAGAAGACGTGACTTGTTCCTTTGCATGGGCACTGCTTCAATCCATGGGTTTTGAACACAGGCCCAGATTCCTCAGCAATTGGACAAACCTTCACAGAGCACTACATGATCAGCTATTCTCCTTCTCTTTTCAAATTGTGGCTGATTACAGTAGCTTTCATTTTAGAAGTACCTGGCACTCAAAATGCTTTACTCTGGATATTGCAAGGTTAGGCTGATATTTCTATATTAAAATCAATCCTTTCTCTGTAGTGCTGTAGAGCCAGTACTGTAGGCATACACCATGACTCTTCTATGCAAGGGGTTGCACAAAGAGAAGTTAATTAATCTGAGAAAGACTTTGGTTGCAAAGAACATTAACAAGCCCAGCTTTGAAAGAAAATGTTGAGAAAAAGTGTCTTTAAGATTCAGTATCAAAGATACAGTCTTAGTTTCTTTCCATTAAGGCAGTTATATCAACAGATCAGCTTGATGCACAAATTTTATTTTTCAGTGAAAACCATTGATTATTATGCAATAACAACGAGGCATATTTTGCTTGCTTAAAAAGTCTGTACTATGAATCAAAGGTAAATATGAAGAGACGTGCCAGAATGAAAAACAGAGACTAAAAAGGTAGGATTCTTTTTGCCAACTTTTAGGCTTCTAAGGTATAGCCAGCTACTTCTGAGCTAATTACTCAGAGAAAATAGATAATCAAGTCAGAGAAAAATGCACTTTCAGGGAGCAATTCATCTAACCAAATCTAGGGATGTACATTAGGACATAATGAATCACATCCCAGCAGTGCCTGTTTCTGTGCAATGAATAAAGGACAGTCCAAACAACAGCTTAGACACAGATGTCTCCAAATTCATTAGTAGTTAAATCAGTGGCAATGGAGTTCTTGACTTGCAGTTATGAGCACACAGTGTTTGATTATTCCAGTGGGGTTCTCTGTCCAGATATTTTACATCTGGACATTACATCTGGACATTTACATTAAAACCAAATGCCATATTAAGGCACATTAGCCATTAGCCAAGTCCAACACTTGTCCAAGTTGGTCTTTCAGACACACCTGTGCGTGTGCTCAAGGCTTTAGAAAGAAAACTGTGGAGTAACCTGCCCATAAGGAATGTTTCATAACCATTAGTGCCTGACATAATCCTTTAGTTTTTCACAGTCAAATAATGAAGTGCTGTATGTGTGCTCTCATGCAAGTGCATGGAATCACAGAACCACAGAATCAGTGAGGTTGGACAAGACCTCTGAGATCACTGAGATCACTGAGTCCAACCTTTGACTCAATGCCACCTTGTCAAACAGAACATGGCACTGAGTACCACATCCAGGTGACTCCACCACCTCCCTGAGCAGCTCATTCCAATGTCTAATTACCCTTTCTGAGAAGAAATTTCTCCTAATGTCCAACCCAAACCTGTCCTGGCAGAGTCTGAGGCCGTTTTCTCTTGTTCTGTCCCCTGGGAGCAGAGCCTGACCCCCACTGGCTGCACCCTCCTGTCAGGGAGTTGTAGGGAGTGATGAGCTCCTGCTGAGCCTCCCTTTCTCCAAACCGGGCACTCCCAGCTCCCTCAGCCACTCCTCATAGGATTTACCCTCAAGAGCCCCCCCCAGTTCCACTGCCCTTCTCCGGACTCACTCCAGCCCCTCAATGTCCTTCCTGAACAGAGGGGCCAGAATTGGACACAGAACTCAAGGAATGGCCTCACCAATACAGGGGGAAATTCCCATATACTGTGCAATGTATCAGCTCAGGGATAGCCACAAACCCCTCCAGGCAGGCTGGGAAGCCACAGCAGCTCCTGAACAAGCTACAGATTAAGATGGATTCATTTATAATATAGAAATTCAGCCTCTACTGAGGGAGAGCAGGCAGGGAGAAGCAGCTCAGGGGGAACTCTCAGACATATAATATAATCCTTTTTGAAGTATTTGATCTTAAATTTAAGTGACAGTCCTTCCTCAGAGCACTTTTATTTTTAAACACATCATAAAACCTTATGATTCTATGAAATGGAAGGAGACTACTACAGAATCCCAATATTTAATAGTTTTAATATTAAAACTTAGTATTGTCATTACAGCTTGCATATTCAAAGTACCCAAACATTAATTACTCTTCACATTAGCCCAAGGAGGTAAAGAAGATATTTATTACAAAATAGCCTCAATCTGAAAGTTCAGATTCAGATGCAAAGTTCCACACCACTTTATTATGCATTCATCTCATTTTGTAAGTAAATCCTATTAAAACTCTTAGCTAAAAGCTCTGATGGTTTACAAACACCCCACATCAAACCAGCGACAGAATGAGAATTAAATCTTCAGAGATTCTGACAACAGCTCCTGGACAATGTTTCCCCTTTAAAGCAACATTTCCATCTTCCCATGAGCTTGCTAGTTTGATACACCATTTAAAAACTAATTCATTTCACTAGAAAATGCCCACAGAAGATGTGTTAGACCTTGTAGAAGAAATCAGGCTTTTCTATATTTACAGCAACATCCTATTTTCAGCAACAACTGAAAATTCATGAGGTTATGGATTCACAAATGTAACTTCCTGTCCCATCATCTTACTGCTTTTGGAAGACAAACTGGAATGCAGAGTCAAATGTGTCTGTATTCACTGAAGCTCTGGCAGGAGGGTCAGTTTTTATGTGAGTGCCCTTTAAATGCACATCCAGTCTGGAAATGAGTCAGAGGCTCCATGTGTCCTGAAGAAGTTCCGATGCGGATTTAGATGTGAACTTTAGATCTTTTTTATCTCAGATTCTGAGAGCTAGAGTTAGCTCTGCAGGCTCCTGGGAGCTAAAACAGCACAGTGCTTTATTTTCTCTCTTGCTAATGCACCAATTGATTTTTTTTGGTGAAAAAATTGATTTAGTTAAATTCTTCAACAAGGATGGATGCCCATCTTCAGCCTACATCTTTATTTATCTAGCTAACAGCAAGGAGAAAAAACCCCACAATCTGGAACTCAGAAACAACATTGTTTTGCAAGTCAGAACAATCAATAAGAGTTTTGATTGAGCAAGGACATCTAGATGCCTATAAGGAAGGCTACTTGTAAAAAAACCCCTTGGGTTTCTGAAAGGGAACAATCATTGTATTAAAATAATTAATCGCACAAACTGGCAAAATGTGGCACAGATTTGAAAACATTCTGATCTACAAGGCATCCTAATTGAAAACCAGGCTTTAAAAATTAAAAGGGTGTAGAAAAGGAGACATTTCAGATCATGGGTCCTACTGAATCTCTGATGTTCAGCTCATTGAAGCTGCAGATTAAAGAGCAGCTGGATCATTTTATTAAGGAACATGACCACAGATCCATCCAAACTGCCAGGGCTACAATGCCATTTGGGCTAAACTAGCAGTGAAAACACAACTTCAGGAGAGGTTCAGCACAAGTTATTACTTCTTATTAAAACACAGGTGTGCCTGCAGCTGTGTTTGCACTGCTTTTTAACACTGCACTACTTTAGCTAAGATCCCATCACTGAAGTCTGTTTCCTAAGGGGAGAGGGCTAATGAAATGAGACTGCCTGCACTTGCCTAATAATGGGAGATTCTTTGAGCCAATTTCAACCCCATTTGGCAGAGGAATAGGGATCATACCAACATTAAGATCCAATGCATGCAATGAAAAAAATCTGAGTAGAAAGAAGAGCCTGTAAGAGCTTCTACCAAGAGACAGGCTCAGTCTTTGTTATCAGAGAAATTCAGAGAGGTCAGGAATGGAAAGGCTGGAGCACAGACTAAGTTTATTTTTCTTTCATCTGAGAACAATTCAGCTGGGAATATAAGCAATCACACAGCACAAATCCATGGAGCCATCCCAGCTGTTAGACACCTAAAACACCTATTGTCCCAACAAAACCCTGCCTCAAACCATGGCCCTAAACTGTTATCCACACCAAGGATGGGTGGAGAGAGAACACTGGAGGCATCCACAGATAGTCTGTCAAGCTTCTGTGCCTGAACCTGGAAAATTCATGTGTAAATTCTACTGCTAAGGTTATCCACTTCAAAGGTACAAACTGGGTTTCAACCTGGCATCTAGGCTACTCCTATGGTTAATGGAGAAAGAGAGGTATCTCCAAGAATGACTCATCCCACCTAGATTTAGGTGTTAGGGCTGAAATAACCTTGTGGAACTGTTTATCATTCTCAGTCAACTATCTTAAAAAGGGTAAGGTACCTTAAACCAAATGCTAAACTGCCAGGTCTAGACTGTCCCTCACTAGGGCCCTAGAGAGGCAGTATGAGCTCAGCCATCCATCCCTAAATGAAACAGGCAAAATTGCATCCCAGGCTTCACTGACTCCAGTGTTTACTGAATCATTTGTCTCTGCAGTGTTGACAAATTCTGGGAATCAGAAGGTGAAGATCCTAATCCAGAACAAATCTCTTGATTTCACTAGTTGCTCTCTTTTTATCCTGTACAATGGGATTCACTTACCTCACAAGTATTAAGGGGATAAACTGAATTAATAGGTGACCTTCAAAAAACAGCATCATCCATCTAGGAAGTATTCCATTGGTATACTTTTTCAAACAGTAATTACCTACAGAATGTAAAGGAAATACATGTGCTCGAAGACAGCTACTTCCTGAACACATTTTTGGCAGCAGAAAGAGGGGCAGATATTCAGCAGTTTCTAGGACACTATCCATTTCATTTTATGTAGACCAGAGGCTCTTCAGGACAGGGACTATATTCTGATGCCACTCAATGCCATCACCTTTCTAATTACACCCTGTAATCAATTTGTGCTGTTAGGAACATAATCTTTCAGTTTGGTTCCTAGGACTTTCTGAGGAGATAATGTTGCTGTGGGTTAAGAATTTTTATCTCAAGTGTTTCTTTTTTCGTCATAAAATATATTGTTTCTATGTCAAAATATATCCATATTCTGTCAGGAGAATATCACAAAGGCTGGAAATCCTAATCTCCCCCCATTTACAACATGCAACTATTACTAATATCCACTTTTAGCCTGGAAAATATATTATCAGAAAGGTCCTAGTAACTGCACAAAAGTCCTAGTGTAAACATTGATGCCTTCCCAATGTACAGAGGAAGGCACAGTTCAGCACAATCCCTGAAGCTGTGGTGAGAGAAACACATCCATAAAGTCACAAATCACATCCCAGGTTGATTCACACCAGCAGAACTCCACTGTGATATTACTTGCATTTTACATTAAAATAGATCAGTTGTCTTCTGTGGCAAAGGATTCCCTGCATTCAGTGGTGTTCCCGCCTTAGCTTGTGGCTGAGTCTCAAGCTAACACACCTGGAAAAAGTGTGGCTCCCTCAGGAACCAAAACAATTCCCCTATGTCTTGGTGGTAAATGCAGAGATCTCAGCAACAGTTTTCTAGGCAATACTGCCTTCCGAGGACCTAACTCAGCTCTCCAACACATTCCATCAGAATCCAGATGTGCATCAGTCAGACATCTCACACTTCTTCCATCTTAATGTCATTATTATCTCAAAATTCAATTCACCATTTTACACATTTCTGTCATAATAACAGCTCCCAGTAACCTGGCCCTGAGCCTGTTCCTGCCACAGCACACTGAGCAGCACACACCTCTGATTCCCTTGCTTGGACTTCCAAAGCAAATTCCTCTAGACAAATTTGTTGTCTCATTAATTTTGCTGATGGCTATTGTAATGGAAACAAAGAGTGTTGAATGTGAGCTGGAAGATGCTTTTCTTCTCTTCACTGTGTTGGAATAGGGGCCACCTTACTGTATCCTGTCTGGGGACTTTGGCAACTGAACTGCAAAGGAAGCCTCACTTTTCCAGGGAAAGGCTCAACAATAGAGGTTGAGCACTACAAGCACTCAGTTTTATCCTGCTAACATTTTCTCTGCTTAATATAAACAAAGTCTTATGTGGAAAAAAGGATTTACTGTCTTAGACTGCATTTTCCTGACAGCTTGCAGCCACTTAAGAAAAAATTAATACTTTAAGGGAATTTTCAGTCTAGAGGGATAACAGTTGAAAAAAAGGGGGAAGGGGATAAGCACAACTCTGCAGCATATCAGCCCTTTACCACAATTATTTCATTTTGTCTAGAAAGGCAACAGCAAGGACTTGAATGTGCCATTTGTTGCCATGACAAAGTGACTCAAAGCGGTGAAGTGGGAAATGGATAGTGGTGGTGGGCATTTCCCAGCTCCTGCTACTGCAGCACACTTCATGCTTCATCTTTTGAACACTGGCAGCCTTGCTACTTCATTTTCTTCCTGTATTAGATACTCATATATCTTTAATGTGGAGTAAGAGCAGCACAATCAATTATTTATTATGCAGCTGACAGCGTGCAATGAAGACACAACAGACAACTCCTCAATAATGCATCACCGTGGGCTATGAATGAATCACTGCTGCACAACCACGAGGCAAAATGAAAGAACCTTGCACTTAGCTCGACTTCACAGCCAGGAAAATTACCTGCAATTGTCTTGCTCACTCTGCTGAAAGGCATTATTCTGTCCTAGCGGCTTTAGGGATTTGCATACTTTTAAAAGAAGGAAAAGTAGATTTACCTTCAAGAGAGATTTGGGGCTCACTAAGCATATTCTACATAAGTTGTGAAGAGAAAACAATTCCTCTGGTATCCCATCACCTTAAAAAAGTAATTTTATTTTAGAGTTTGAGTCTGTTACTGTTACAAAGTTCAGCTGTAAAATATACATGTACTGCAGCATAAGGCAAATTTCATTTGAATAAGCATGGCAGAATCAGGTCAGTGTGGGAATGCTACTGAGGGGGACGATAAATGTCTAAAGCAGCATTTTAGAGAGAATATATTAATAGAGAAATACTTTGGATCTCTTGTTTCTCTATCCCCAAACACCATGTCCTGTTACACAGGGTTCTGTAGGAAGAGGGAATGTTCCTCACTGGTCTGGGTCTTTCTGTCCCTACCCTCTGGTAGCAGCCCAGAAGCACAAAAACCAGTTCAAGCATGACTGTAATACAAAGAAGAGAGTCTGCAAGATTTCCCACACAAACACAAGCAGCAGAGCTTGCCCAAAGAATTCTGAGCACCTAGTGCACCATGAAAACAGAGCAATAAAATAATCTCTTTTTTTTTTCATCTTGGTTTCATTGTCAGTCTCATCCTATGGCACATGTATTTCCTTCCCTCCTCCCTTTTTGTTTCATGGTTGCCTGTGTTGTGGGGGCATGGATTTGACATTTTAGCCTGTGGCACATACACAACTGTGCAGGTGACCTCCCACTGGGCAGTTACACCCTTGTGTAGCAGGTAAACCACACTGAAACAGGTGTGAGTGTGCCAGCCACTGTCTCTCAGGGTACCACACCAGAAGGGCCCAAGGTGGAACTCCAGACTTCTCAACACAGATCTGGGGGCAGGGAGCATGGAAAAACACCAGAAAAGCATCTTCAGAAAGCTCTGAGCATGGCTGTGAGATCACATGAGAAGGGACTTGGGGTAAAAGCACCAGGTTCTTAATTCCTCTTCTGTGCCAGGGAAGAAACTGCCAGAAGAAACACCTTCCAGCCCAACACGACAATCTTACCAGCAGCTGGGTGTGCTTTAATGATAAGCTGTTCTCAGACTGGGCATTTTTTTTTGGTTTTCAGCTGTCCAGCCTTGTAGTATGTTCCATTCTGAATTTAGCATCAAAAGTGTTGCACCTTCTGCAACACTTTTTGCAGAAGTGTTTGTGCTAAAATCTTCATTTTTTGTGCTAAAATCTTCATTTAGGTGCAACACTTCTGATTCCCTTGGCTTAAACTAGCAACAGCCTAGTGAGAGTTTTACCCATCTCTACCAGGGCACTGAATTAAGGGGGAGAGAATCACAGAACGGTCAGGGCTGCAAGGAACATTAAAGATCATCTCATTCCAACCCCGTGCCATGGGCAGGGACACCTTGCACTAGATCCAGCTGCTAAGGGCTCCATCCAGCCCGGTCTTAAACACTTCCACAGATAGGGAATCCACAGCTTCTCTGGGCATGCCCAAAGACAATAAATTTGAGCATGAAAAAGTATATTATTTATGTGTTACCCCTTAACACCAAGATGGCATGTTGGCTTTTAGGGCATTTGGAACTGAAAAATAACATTTCTCCCCACATCCCTGGTGAATGAATGCTCTTTCTCTCCCATAGGTCCTTGTTTACTTGGTTCTTTATCACATCCCACTTTCTTAATGCTCAGCATGGCTGCAGCTCCTTGACAGGGGAGCGTTTTGCTGAGACTCATCTTGACAAACACAGCAATCGTCTAACATCATGCAAAGGACTCAGCAGCTACTCTGTTCTTAAATAAGATGGAGAAAAGGAAAAACATTCTTGGAAAAAGAGAGAAACACACAGGACACAACCAAAGAAGTAACTAGTTTATAAAAATGGGTGTATACTGAGCCAGTATGTCAGCCAGCCACAGTCAATATGCCAGGATTACATATACTCTAAGTAAGTCAGAGGCAGACACTGCTGTTCCACCATGATCTCATATGTACATAAAACATACATAATGCAGAAGTCAATTGCTTTTCATCCAGGGTGTCCAACTTTTTGATCTAGACTGGTCAGACATCCCTGTAATATCTTATTTTAGAGATGTGGTATAACCTTCCCAGCTGGCATTATGCAATAGCCCCTCCCTTCACAAGTGTTTGGAGAATTCCTGGGGAGTCATCTCCTCCTGTCTGCGATTCCATGCAGAAAAATGAGACATTACTTCATTGACACCAATTTGAGGCCACTGTGAGACCTCACTCCAGCATAACACACAGAGTTTCCAGGGTGATCAGGTGGAACACACTGCTGGTTCACTCAAGGGATGAGTCCCTTGCTGGGATGGAAAAGGCATCTTGATGCTGTGCTCTCCTCACTGACATGGAGAGATTGTAGACTTCTAGGTAGCTAGGACAGTCAAGCTTAATTCCATCCAAAATCAGTTGATGACAGTCAGGATTAGTGAAAAAATGCAGCTTAAAACCAAGCTGGTTCTGATCTGTGCACCAAACACCTTCCAGTGGATTTTGTTGCCTGAGGTACCTTAGACTCTGTGACCACAGATCTGCCCAGTGACTTACAGTGCACCAATACACTCAGCAACCCTGCTGCAGGAATAACAGAAGATAAGAGCCCCTTCTAGACTTTGAATAAACTCTGAGAAGGGTTCATTATCAGTTATTTGTTGGGAAACCCGTACTGTATTGTCAGAAGTTCTGCCGACCATTAACATCAGATAAACCCAGCATTTGCTGAGGAGAAGCTTTGCTGTTTGCTGCAGGACTCCAGTAGAGAAATGTCTTAGTTTACTTTTCTAGACCTTCATTTTAAAAGGTAGATGAGATTCCTCATCAAAGGGACAAATCTTTCCATGGATGTGCAGTTTGCTCTTCCCACCTACTAGGAACGCACCTGCTTTCACAAAAAAAGAGTATTTTTGCAGTATTGCTTTCAATGTAAACAGTGTTTTATGTGCTCCAAGGCAGACACTGTCAGTGTCATAAATATCACTCTGCCTGTAAACTTTGAGTTTGCTCTGAAATCATATTACTGTGAGATTTTTTTTTTGCCACATTTGTTTCCTATTTTTGCTCATCATTCCTGATGTTGCAGATTCTCTTTGGTGTGAACTGGCACAGTTCCCCTGATATTAATGAAAGTACAAAAATATATGCAACAGCTTGAGACCTGAATCTCAATAATTTAAATCTACATTGAATCATGCACTTGGGACTATTCTCCAGAGCAGAATCCTGCAAGAATATGGAAGAGTGTACATTTGTGATCACAGCAAAAAGCTGCATGTCAGAAAGAATAGGTTGTGTCACCAGACAGCTGTGTCAGTATAACTCACCTTCATTTTATACCCTATGAAACAAGCATTGTAGTTTCACCAAGGTCAGCCAGTCAATAGCATTTCCAGCAATAATATTATTAACTAATGCACTTTGCCTTGGATATCCTGAAAGGTTTCATTCAGTAAGCCTTTAAAGCATCTTCCGAGCCACAGTGGAAAGGAGCTATTAACAGCACAGTTTGTTCTTAAAAATAGGTCTTTTCCATCTCTAAGTTTTGATCTC
The DNA here is from genome assembly GCF_028551555.1 of Melozone crissalis. Taxonomy (NCBI): domain Eukaryota; kingdom Metazoa; phylum Chordata; class Aves; order Passeriformes; family Passerellidae; genus Melozone; species Melozone crissalis. The sequence goes on from NW_026535805.1 coordinate 53,571,494, forward strand.
AGTGATCTTATAAATGAACTATGGAAAAAGTAGCAGCTGTTATCTTGACAGATGGGTCCCAGGCATTGCTCTGTTGGACATTAGAGTTGTCTCTCTGAAGAACAATAGGAATTTCCAAGAGCCTGTATCTATTTTCATCTCCTTAATAAACCACTCGTGTCTTGGGGAATGGAGAAGCAAGAACACAAAATAAACATTTTAGGGGACATATCTCAGAGAAAGGGGTAAGAAGAGGGATATCACCCATTAGGGACTTTCTCCTTGCATTTTACTGAAGTGAGAGACAGAAAAAGAATCAGAAGTTTCTTACAGAGGCAAGAGGGACAAGCAGGCACTTCCAGAAGCTGAGATACAGAAAGCCTGTGCACCAAGTGAAGCGCAGCTGACTGTCAGGTAGCAGGACACAATAAGTACAAGGACGAACCTCAATTTTAATCTCTTTCTAAAATTTAGCATCATCATTCATTTTGGATGCAGAGCTTTGAATCTGGTTTTAAAGACAGACAGAAGGCTGAGAAAGTTCATCATTTTTCAAGGGTGATCGGGAGAGACGGTACTGCCGCCCACCTTTCCTATTACAAACACTTGTCAAGGCACTGTGAGTTCAACTCCACCTTAACCCTGAATTTAAACTCATTTTCTTCACCTTTTCTGATGGCATTCTCATCATCACACAACCAAACACTCAGTGGTATCACCCTCTATGCTCCCTCTTTGAATCACTATGGTAGCTGGAAGCAGAGAACAATGGAGTCAGGAGAAAACAAAACAAGCAGTAATTGGGGAAGTCAGTGGCATGGGTAGAGATCTGGATCCCAGTTCCCAGACTCATGGAATCATGGAATGGTTTGTGCTGGAAGGGGCCTTGGATAGATCATCTTGTTCTAATCCCTCTGGCACCTCTCGCTAGCCCAGGCTGCTCCAAGCCCCATCCTACCTGGCCTGGAACATTTCCAGGGATGGAAACACCACAGCCCTTCTGGGCAACCAATCCTTGCTCCCAAGATTTGTTAGATCAGCAGTGCCTGATGTGTAGGGTTTGTCCCTGCACTGCCCTCTCTGCCTTCAGTTGCAGTTTGAGGATGGACTGCACAGACCATACACTTCTCCCAAAAGCAAAAGTATTTTCCCACTCAGGACTGCAGCAAACAAAAGACATTGTAAATTAAGCCAGTTTAGATACTACGAATAGAAATAGTAGTCAGTCCATAGACACAAACAACAGAGATAAACATTGCCAAAAATACCTCAACAGCACAACAGAGTGGAGAGCAACACAAGCTGAGCGTAGACAAAACAGCAAAGCACTACATTAAAAAAATGTATTATTACACCAACAATGAAAAGCCTGAGATTTCAGACTCTGCAGTGAAATGTGTAATATTATAATCTATAAAAGCAAACACTGAGATGGTGCATACATTGCATAACTCACAGGGACTGCTGTAGATGGAGCAGACTCTGCTCCATCCCAGGTCACACTATCTTTCATAATCTCAGCATGTGTAACTGAAAAAGCAGCATCTATATGAGCAATTTACTATGTGAAGTCAATAAAAGTCTGTTCCTAGCAATCAAATGGCAAAAACATTCAAACCACAGTATCAAAGGGTGTTTTTCTGTGGAAAAAAATAATCAATGTCCTGTTCAATTTCAAAACTTCAGAGAAAATACAGTTCAGTGTTGAATGGAATGAAATATTTTGCTTTAAAAATAATAAAAAGAAAAGGGTTATGTTTATCTGAAATGTTACATTCTAGAAAGACTTCATTACTTGGCTTTCCAATTACCAATTTAAATCTATTTAAAATTCAGCTTGGATGAGATCTAAGGGGTTCTTGAGCACCACCACCTTTCCAATTACATAACACTTTAAAATATTGTTTAGCTACATCCAAGGTAAAAGACACCAGAGTTATTAAGAAGAAAACATAAAAGGAAAACAGAGAAGTTTAAATTCATAAGAGGCTTGCTGAAGGGGAGGCATATCAGATAAAATCCAAGTATCCACACAGCCCAACCAGACAAAAGAAAGGCAGAACTGAGCTAAAATTTGGATCAAAGAAGCTGAGAATTATGTGAGAGGGATACAGTTATCTAGCCCAAAATAAGCATTCACCCAGAGACTTGGGTATTCTACATTGCTTTTAAAAATAATAGAACAGATCTTCCCTGAGCAGGTAGCATGTCTCACTCTGTAATCCATAAGATCTAATGTTATGGAATGTGTAAACATTCAATTCATTTGAGTTGCTGCTTTGATTTTCCCATTTTGCACCAAAAAAAAAAAAAAAAAAAAAAAAAAAAGGCTTGTGGCAGTTATTTTCTCTCTGTTTTGGGAATCATTTTAATGCTTACACACGGATCTGCTGATTTACTGGCTGCCTGCACAGGGAGTTTCAGTGATCCTGCTCACAAGGGCAGCAATCATCCAGGACACTGGGTCTTTGGAAATCATTCATCAGACTTTTAAGTATTCTGGCTGTTTGTGTCATAAAACACTTGTCAAGAAAAAAGGGAATAAAATGGGAAATTACAGCTATTATAATATTTACTGTATCAAAAGTCTAAGACAGCCATAACAATTCTGGTATTTCAATTCCTGATCTATACATATTTCTGTAATTTTTGTGTGCTTTGCCCTCCTCAGTCACAACATCACCTGCCTTGCCTGTGCACTGTGTGCCCTGGTGTTTGCCTTCTAGCGGGAGGATTAAATACTGCCTTCTGTCCCTATGGATCCTCACTTTCTTACTTGCTGTTCACAGCCTTCTTGGAGAGGTGATCACACATTTCAAAGCCCAGTGGGGTTGCTATTCAGCAGCCAACTCTCCAGGAAGAAAAACCAACCCACATATAAATTTTTGCACAGCTTACAAATGACCCAGTGAGCCCTTCTGTGATCTGCCTTTAGTACTAAGGTGCCTTCCACAACTCAAACAGCCTTTCCTGCAAAAATCTGAGCATCTGACTCTGGAGATTATGACACCAGACTCCAAGACAGCAAATCTCAAATTAACATTTTGCTAAACAGTTTCACAAGCACATCTTCCATCAGTGTTTCCCAAGGGTTTAAAAGAAAGTAGCATGATTCAAAAAGAAAGCAAAGGTGATTTATAAGCCACATGCATTTGGATTGCAACACTGCATTAAGCAGAGAAGTAATTCTGGAGCAAATATAACAGTCTGCTTCTATGCAGGTGTAATATTTTTTTACCTCTCTTACACCAAATTATGTGTTTAATAGAGGCACAGTGCACCCTGCAAGCAGCCAGAACTCCAGCAGTGTTTAGTTGCATCTCTTTTCCCAAACTCCTTTGGAGGACCATGAAACCTAAATAGTGGTGCATTGCAGATTGTCATTTTTAGCTGCTGCAATACCCTGTCTTGTTTTGGTCCCTACTGCCAGATGACATCATCTTGTAGCAACTTTTTCAGTGGAGCAGCCAATGCTGCTATTCCCAGGATATTGTTGACTAGAAATCCAACAATAGCGTATTTTCTTTCTTTTTTTTTTTTTTTTAGTCTTCCTGCTGCAAGTAAGAGACTGAAGGATGCAAAGGAAGAGGAAATTACAGAATCATATCAGCAAGGAAGATCACAGGAAGCCCTGTGATCTTGTGCAGTGATGCACTTACTGCTATAGTGCAGCCTGAAGGTTGATCATATCTACACCCAATAAACACATGAACAGTATCAATTCCTCAGAGCTGGTGCATGTGTGGATACATAAAATTCTATTTTCTCACAGCAGCTTGAGCTTTGTGTCATGTTCTCTGCCTAGTAATCTAATAATGGCTGGAGGTGAAGCCCTAGCAGGGAAAAGAAAAAAAACAAACAACAAAATGCAGAAAGGTAATTTGCCATGCTGCAAAGACAATTTCTGCTGCAAATGTTTCACAGGCTGAGAGCATGACATCTGGCTGCCATGTAACACAGAGTTACAAGGCAAGATAAATTTGTCTTGGCCTCCACAAGTTTGAATTTTAGGGATGCACTGTGCATGTTCAAATCAAATACCAAACTTCCTCTGGGTGAGCTCCAAGATCTATGTTGACTCTTGGTATTGCTTAATAAAAAGGAGAGGAGGATTTAAACTACAGTTTTTTGTTGGGGTTTTCTGTTGTTGTTGGTTTTTTTTAAGTCTAATGCTTTGCACAGCCATTAAAAGGATACAGAGTTTCACACATGACATGAAGCTGACACTGAGTATTTCTAGTAATGGCACAATTATGTTTTTACTGTAAGGCAGACAGACTCCATCCCAGTGACTGGGAGAACATGTTATCTGATCCCTAATTGGTTTAACAGTCCATAGAACCATTTTAGGCTGGTGCCCAGATATGATCTTTATTTCTGTCTTTGTGGTGACAGTGCCACTCGACTGAGTGCCTTGGGCCACATCTCTGTTTGGTTGCTTACATCTCAAACATTTAGCTCAGAAGAGAACACAAATCAGTGTCACCTGTATTTTTAAGGTTACAGGAACATGGAACCCTTGTTCTGATCTTGTTCAGAGCAGTTTCACATCCTCTTGGTTCTACTAAAGTGTTACAGAATGCATAGCAGAGGCTCTGTTTTTTATCTGCTTCAGGAGCCTTTGTGGAGATTAGGAAGTGTTGCTCTGCTCTCTCCCACCTTGCTATCTGGACACAGAAGTTCTATGCCACCTTGCTATCTGCACACAAAAGGTCAGGTTTCAAGCTGGGGTAAATCAATTGAACCTCAAAAAGGTCAATAGAGCAATGTGAGCTCATACTGGCTGAGGAGAAATTCTCACTGAGCCATTCCAGAGATATGAGACTTGGGATACAGGCTTTTCCCACCATACAGTCTGCTATAGATATTTTTTACTCTCTTACATGGTTTCCCTAGCTGCCTGGATAGTCTATACAATTTCTTGCTATTTTTTTTTCTCACTTATTGTATTTAAAGACAATTTGCCTTCCTGGAAGCCAGAAAATAAACACATTCTAAACCTTGCACCACAAATATTTTCTAATATTTATTAGAATTACTCTGCTAGACCCAGGACTAATAAACCTTGGTATTACAAAAGACACAGTGAGAATATCTGCCCCCAAATCATTCTTAACAGTAAGAAACATTTTCTTCACTTGTACCAAGAGTCTACTGAGAGGGTAAGAAGGAGAAATGATAGAGCTTCTCCCAGTGTCCTTGCACATACATTTTGAAAGGACCAGAATACAAGAGAGATATTTGGGTTTTCATTTGTGTGAAGAAAAAAAGAGATGTGTATGAGACTCAAAAATAGCTCAGCTTCAACACTTTTTACAGCAACAGCAGAACATGACATAAAAATTAGTGTGTTGGCTGAGCACAGAATAAAATGAACATGTTTCATTACCTTTAGATAATGACTATTTTATTTTGTTTTATCACAAATTCAAAGAAAATTGAGCCAGGTTTATTTTGGCTGGTTGGCTGCATTGATGTGACTGCTAAATATAGGTAAATCAAACCAGAGCTCCCTACTCAAGTTTGACCCTATTAATAGAAATATGCATGACCCCGAGACACTCCTACATTAGTTAGTCTGAGTCAGGGCAGACTCCCTGACTCATCCAAATTGCATTTCTCATTTTGGGTAACAGTGGCATGGATGTTACAGGAGGGCAGTAAGTGATACTTGTATTAACACCTTCATTTTTGGAAATTTGGTGTGCCTGCTACGAGCAGCTTGAGGAAGGAAGGCAATAAATAAATAAACCAAACTCTGGCTTGTATAGAGAGACAGCCATCCTTCCCCTGTGGGTAGGGAAAGTGTCAAGGAACAAATTAGATAGTGGGTACCACAGGAACAAAACCCCTCTATCCTGCTGTTTTCTTGCACCAGAACATGCCATTAAATGTGTATGTCTTGGGGAAATGCCAACCTGCCCCCAGGAAAATCTGGCTCATCCCGAGAAGAGTCATCATTTACTACTGGAAAAAAAAAAGAAGGAGCAGGGGTAGTGAGAGGCTAAGACGATCAGGTTTAACTTTCACTGGCCTGAATCCAAATATGCAAGCACAGGCTTAAGAGAACTTTCTACTGATGTCTCTGTGCCAACAATAGATGTGGACAGGACAAATATTTACAGAGCAAAAGTGGAGGGAGACTAAATGGGGCGGCCAGACCCTGGCTGAAGTGGTTATTGCACTGCTCAGGCCCCAGTGAGTGCAGACGGGACAGGAGGGGCTGACTCAACACCATAAGATGTCTGTGCACACATCCATGGCCAGCTCCCTTCCCTGGGGATTAACAGCAGCACAGCCACACTACACATCCTACAGAACCACCACCTCGCTCTGGAGTGAGCCCAGGCAAGGCTGCCCACGGGCTAAAACATGTTCAAAACAAACAAAATGGTCCTGGAGACCCGCTGGAGGCGTTGACTTGTGCTCCACACCCTGAATGCTCTCTTTGTGCATCTCTCTGAGGCCACCTCACTCTATAAGGCTCTCTCCTCAACACCCAAACGTGTTGTAACATTACAGAAAATGAGTTATTAAATGGATAATTTGGCTGAGAGATGCCTCTCACTTTGCCTTTGAAAACATAAAGTAAGTATCATAGTAATACATGCGTGTATCTGACCATGTCCCTTCCTCTTTGTCCTTCATCTTCCTCAGCTGTCTGAGAATGAGAGTTTCTCCTAATCCATTTTTTGCACAGTTAAGCACAATGGAGCTCTTGAATGATTCTACAATACAAACATAATCAAATTCTCCTTTTGCTGTTCCAGGAAACGACGACAATATTATTAAAAAAATAATAACTCCACAGTAGTGGGGAGGACATTTGAGAGCAAAACTTTGTCCAAAAGCATCTGCATTGAAAGCAATCAAAGAACCTTTAAAATGGTTGTTTGGTTGTGATTACTGGTTAGCTCATTCCTTATTTTTCCAGAGCTAAATGTGCCACTCACCCTGAAGAGCAGTTTATCACTGTGAATAAATTCAATCTGCAGATCTTCCTGAATATTTTTGTCTGAAACCCAAGAAGGACCACTGGCTGATCACTGCAGGATGAATCTTTAGCAAGCAGAACTGTGAAATAAATAGCCACATCCTGAAGCATCTGATTACAGGGCTAAAACTGCATTATTTTCAACCATTTCAAAAGCAATTACTTCCCTTCTTCCTACAGACCCATGTTTACTGGAATAACTGGAAGCACTTTCAGAGATGCATGGAAAAATACAGAAATTGTCTGAAAAAGCAGTTATGTAATACAGGAGTAAACACAGTTCTCCAGCTGGATGTTAAATAGTGAACTATATTCTACTTCTCGATCACTTTGAGCTTTAATGCCCTAATGTCCAGATGTCCAAGGCATGCCCAGGTGTACAAATGAGTAATTTTCTATTTATCTTTTCTATTAAGAAAATAAAATCAACAGTGTAACTCCACAAATGTCACAAACTGCAGCAACATGAAGCTTTCAAGAAGGAGATGAACATCCTTCCTATGTAGCCCTAAGGAGACCCATGAAGCAAACACAACCTTGTGTCCTCACAGATAAAACACTCTTTACCTGCTGTGACTCTCACATTGCAATGCAGAGTAGCAGGAGGGTGTTCCTTGCAGCTACTCTACTGTGCCCATCAAATTCCTTGCCTTTTCTCCCTCTGGCTTGCACATGCCAGAAATTAAAACAGACATGTCCTGACCATCTGTAGGAGCTAAATCATGCATGGGACATTCTTGTCATCGGGTTCTCAGTCTGCCCAGAGTAAGATTAAATAGAAGATATGATAAACTGCCCCATGAGGCCAGCAGCAAGCTCTGGGATTGACTCCAGAGCCAGGCTGAGACTTGTGAGTCGAGTGAAAGCTCCAGTGCACAGCCTGGATGCTGCTCCATGAGCACTTGGTGTGGAGCTGCCAGGAAGCAGCTCCCCAACATTGTGTGTGCGTGTGGTATCACTCCTGCCAAGACAAATGTAATCATTCTCATTCTAATCCTAAAATCCTTCATTCTTTTCCTTCTGTTTTGAGCTTTGCTTCTGTTCTCCAGTCAGAAATCTCTAAGCAGGCGCTGACCTGTCTGATCCCAACTGGGGTCTGAGCCAACATGGATTAGCACCAGTGGAGAGCTACAAAATCATGGCTGGGGCATGTCAAGGTCATGGATGTTTCCTCAGCTGAAATTGCCCTCTCTCTCCTTTGCAGCCATGTGCCATCTTTGACCTAACTGTGCAGCTTAGAGAGCTGTCTGTGCTCTGAGACTTGGGGCATTTCCACATTGCACACCAGGGTCATCCCAAGGCTGCCCTCGGGATCAGACCTACTGTATATTCAGACAGTGAAATGCAAGTGCAACCCCAGGCACAGCCCAAGGGGCTCTGTCTAAGCCTGTCTGGCAGTTCAGTGCTCTGCCAGGCCGTGGGCAGGGGCAGGGGCAGGGGCAGTCTGCAGTGTGCCTTGGGGCAAGCCTGTGATCAGGAGCCGTGGCTCACACACCTTCCTGCTCCCAGCCCTTGTCAGTGCAACAGGAATGTGCTTGTCCCCAGCCCAGCAGAGCCAACAGAGAGGCTGAACGTGCCACATCTCCTACACCTGTGACTCACACACACATACATAACAGAAGGCAGTCAACATCTTTTCAACATCTCTATTAAATAAACTAGTAAGTACTTAAAATTGCAAGCCAAATGGGAGCAATCTTCATTTAATATGGCCAGACCTGTCTCCATGAATCATAACATCAAAAAGTTCAGCAAAAGCTGAGGAACACGCAGTGCTTGCTGCGGAGCCACTCACACAATCTCCTTTAAACTGAAAATGTACACAAAATGCAGTAGGTAGTAACCAGATTAAAAATGTCACCCTAATCAGAATAGCAGAATGTAATATTTGGTCTCATACACACTTTCTATGATATAAAAATGTTGGTTGAAAATACAAATTTCTCCCAACATCTCTGCAATGCTCACATCAACACACCCATGTCAGAAACAAAACACTAGTGACAAGTGGCACCGTTTTTATAATCACAGAATCATTTAAGATGGAAAAGACTTCTAAGATCATCAAGTCCAACCATTAACACTGCCAAGCATTTTTGCATGTAAACATGACATAAAGGGCAAATATTTGAAGATAATTAGGTGTCTAAAGATGTAGTAATCATACTGCAGGCATTTCAAATGCACCTGGGCATCAAACTCCTTTGATTTCAACACAGTTATTTTAGAAACTTTTCAACTCTGAATATTTTCTTACGTTTTCCCCAGACATTAAATGTAACTAGCACAAAGTTACAGTAATTACCATCACTTCAAAGCCCACACATCTCTTTTAAAAGTTTAACTTTTTAAGTTGTGCAAAAATATCTATGACATTTAACACTTACAAAAACCCTAACTCTTAAAAGTGAGGAAATGGACAAGTCAGAATATTGCAAAGTTCATGATGTCCACACAGTAAAAAACATTTCTTTTTATTATCCAGCATGAAGAACCTGCACTGCATCACAGCAGGCAGCCATAATTCTAATACTGAAATTTTGTATTGTTCTTCTCAGCTTTGGTGTGTATTGGGTAGTGGAATACGGAATATATCAGTAGATGTGTGTGTTAATCAGACATTTATCACTATTCATGCTTGTATTTTGATGGAGTATTCATAAATACTAATTCTGAGTCAGCTTTGACCTGGCAATCCCCATGGAACAGCCTGACATCCTACTTGGCTGAACTTGCTCACAAGGCATATCCATCGTTTTAAACCTGAATGTATTTCTGCCCCTGTCAACCTGCTATCTCATTATCTCACTATTCACTCACAAAAGAAATGATGAATCATGAACACTGGGGTGCAAGGAACAAAATACACTCAATAAAATTAACCTCATTATGTCAGTTGTGAGTAGCACAATGGAAATCTCTGAGGGTTACTCCAATACAAGATAAGAAGAATTGTGTTCTATTGAAAATAATGATGAACAGATACTTTGAGAAAAATCAGCAAAATCAGGGCTACAGGTGAACTTGCATTTGAGAAGTTTTGCTGTGCGACATTAACAGATGAGAATTGTGACATCTTTCACAAAGCGTTTTTTGTGATTTGGTTTGATCGCTAGGTTTAGAAAATACACAAAGTAGGTAGATTTATACTTAAACAGAACAAAACTGTTACAAAATCAAGTGAAAAATCTTACACCCAAACTATCCGCAGGGTGAGGCTGTATTTTACCAATAGCAAGAGGCCATCTATGTTATTCCTTGTAATACCAATGATGCAGACCCACATTGGGAAAGGCATCAAGGTGCTCAGTATCACCATGTACAGACTGCACCACTGCCACAAGCAATGCCCAGGAATTTGCAGGCAATCGCAGGATCCTGCTGGGTCCACACAGCCCCACCCATGTATCAGTCCTCTCTGTGTAGTCAGACTGCTACAGATCATCCAGTGGCGCCAGAATTTGTTCCCAAACCACCTCCAGTGTTAGCATGACTTAAAAATCAAGGTGAACTTCTGTGCAAGGTACACAGGGTATTTCTAGGTGGGATGATTTTATTTTACAATCACTCTGTGAGGAATTTTTCCATGTTCTTTCTGGTGTGACTATTTTTCTTTTTCCCACACACAGATGTCTTTGAAGTATGCTTAAAGCCCAACCAGTGAACACTGCTTGCCACCGTTGGGTTTTCCTGTAACACGAGACAGTTCTGATGTGTGTGCCACACAGAGAACCCCAAAACCACGTGCCCTGTGGGCAGGAACACACAGCAGAGTAAGAGTCAAAAAGCCCTGCTGCAAAACAGGGCAGAGCTGACAGGGGGCCAGGGCTTCAGATAGCCAATGGCCACTCCTGAGAACAGCTGCTGCAGAAACTTGCTTTGCCTGTACCAGGTTGGTAAGGCAGTGTTTTCCAGAAGAGTCAATCAAATGTTTTTAAAGAAGAACAAAGCAGTGGGATGTCAATTAAATGAGACGTGATGATTGCAAGGGGATTTATGCAAACAGTGTTTGTTACCCTGAGCAGCACAATGGCTTGTCAATCTTCCTGTGTGTTGCAGATTCCCTTGGAAAGGCTCACTTCTTGTAGGGTTGCTGTTTCTGCTGGGCACGTCTAGTACTTGCAATTTTTTATAGAAAGAGCCATTGCAGCTGTCTGTTCCCAGCTTCAATCCCAGGTTTCTGCCCAGTAATCCCCACATCAAAGGCATACCTTGAAGTCAGACACCCATCTGTTTCAATGCAGCTATTTTGGTTTTCATATACAATAAGCACTATCCAATAAAAATTGTATCAACCAAAGTGGTCTAAAAACATAATTAAGTCCTCTGACTAAGCATGGAAAATTACTTTGAAACATGATCTTACATTCTATAATTGACCAAGCATTTTTTAAATATCCCTTTAATACACTTCAATTACTTTTCTGAGAAGTGACCAGTTAAAGGATGCCCAATGCAAGCCGATGATGAGCATGCAAATGGATGTAAATGGTTCCAGAGCTGTACCAGCTCATTCTTCACAGTAAGGTGTATCTTGTGCAAAGTGCTGACTGTCCTCTGGTGTCAGTGAATTCCACCCATGGGAGGGCACCCTTTTGGTGGTGCCAAGCATTAGGACAAGAGACAAAAGGCAGAATCTGATGCACAGAAAGTTCCACCTGCACATGAAGAAGAGCTTCTTTCCTGTGCTGTGACTTTGTGACTTAGCACTGGAACAGACTGCCCAGAGAGCCTGTGGAGTCCCCCTCACTGGAGATATTCCAGAAATGTCTGAATGCAATCCTGTGCCATGTGCTCTGGGATGACCCTGCTTGAGCAGGAAGTTGAACCAGATGAGCCACTGCAGTCCCTTCCAGCCTGACCCATTCTGAGATTCACCTGACCATCACCCAGAAGCTGGAAAAGCAGGTAACAGTTTGATTGACACCATCTTTTAGTTGTCATTCATTTATATACAGGAAAAGGTATCAAAGATCCAGACACACAAAAAATGAAATGCAAAAGAAGAAAAGTACTGGCATGATGAAACCTAGGGAAGCAAATGAGTTCAAGTTCAAACATTGTTATGGGGGGAGTTGGACAAATTACCAGCCTAGCTCTAAGAAGCATGAATCTAGGAAGGATGTGAAGTCCCTGGGACTAATCTACACAAGGAAAACACCACTGAACAAGAATGCTACCAAAGCTTCCAAAATACATGACAAAACTGCTGATAAATGCAGCTATATGCCAGAAGTGATCCTTGCAATTTCTTCTTCTGACTTCCTACTTTAATGGAAGCCGCAGGATTTTCGCTAAATAATTCCTGTTTGAATTAGAACCGATTAAAAGATTTCTCAGGGAGATGAAGTGATTGCACTTATTGATTGGTGTTCATTTATAAATCAGAATTGCCAGTTCACATGTATTCCTTATTTTCAGGTGAACTTGCAAAATTTTACTTCCCAGACATAATACCTTTATGTCTCTTGGTGAACTAACAAATCAATTCAATTGTCCTATCAATTTTTTATTCCCCATGCAAGTAGCAAACCATCCCTTAACCCCTGCTGAATAAATTAGACATTTTTTATTCAGAAAGGTCTCCCAGTAGTTCTACCATCCTCATGTATCTTATCAGCATTGTGAACTACAGAAATGAGTGCACTGTTTTTGAAATACCTGTGTGAGATCTCTGGCTCCCCTCTCTTCTCAGTGCTCCTGTTTATATATTCATGGATTGCAGCCAGCTTTTTGGCCAAAGAGCAGCTCAGAGCATGTGTTCAGTTGATAACCAACCACAACTCCCCAAGTCTGTCTCAAAGTCACTGTTTCACATGACAAAGTGCTCCTAAAGTGCAAAGGAGTCACTCTTTGCTCTTCCACCTTCAAGTTTGTAAAGAGTTTAATAGCAAATGAAACAAATTATTTACTGGTGACAATATTAACTAATGATTCCTCTTACTGTGATTCAATGACCTATGTGATGAGAACATTTATTTAGGATGTCTCTATTAATTTTTATCACCTTGATATCTTCCTCCACTGATAAAAACATCACAGTGGGGCTGACACCAGCCCATTTAAAGTCTACTGGAAAGCCCTCTATTGAATAAGCCAATTTTAGATCCACTGGCATGATTTTTTTCTATCTTTTTAAGTTTCTTATTCAGGGTGCCATGAATTCTTTGCAGACCACCTCATGATCGTCTGTAAACGTTATCCAACCATCCACACACCGACTCCTTGAGAGCCAGCTTGAAAAGATTTTCTGCCAATGGCCCCAAAATTGCCAGTCAAGTGTTTGAAAGGCATTTGGATGATGCCTTTAATAACACCCCATGATTTTTGGCCAGCTCTGAAGAGATCAGGCAGTTGGGTGAGATGATAGTTGTAGGTCCCTTCCAACTGAAATAGTCTATTCCATTTCTATGACATCCTAAATCAGAATTTTGTCACTATTACTCACCAAAAACACAGATGAGAAAGACCAGCTGAACAAGGTACAACACAGCATAATACATTTCAGAGCTGTAATACTGACACAAAACAAGAGTCAGAATTTATTTTAAAATGTTTTGAACACTAAAAACCCACACTCAGTTGGACCTGAACTTTTTAACATTATATTCTAAGGTCTTCATACTGTCTTTATACTATGGCATACATACACCGGTATTAGAGATGCCTTCCTTGAATACATCTAAAAAAGAGGCAAACAAATTGTAAACATCCACCCAAACCCATCTTAAATGTATAAGTGTTGATCCTATATTTAAGCTAACACCATAAGCTGTTGTGTAAGATATGCATCACAGTTAAAAAAAAATATGGTAAGCTGATTTTTTTTCCTAAGTTGTTTCCCCAGGTCTCTGGCAAATAGCAGGAGAAAAGCATCCATGGGTTGTGGCTTCTCCCCATAAAAATGTCCTAAATACCTTCCTCATATGAGGGGCCTGTCATCAAATCCATCCTCACTCAGCTAGGTCAAAAGAAGCATTTCTAGATTACCAAATGCTGCTTCACAAGGAGCAGTAAAAGGAAGGTTCGGCAAAACCATTTTTTCACTTTTAAGTCAGCCATGAATCTTTTGCCGGCGCAAAAGTATTCCCATCATCTTGCGCAGCACTGTCACTACTTCAGTGTAAGGTGGGTTCTTTAAATACTTCACCCTGGTAGTGCCTTTGACATTCAAGTTAATACCTTCATCAGGATCTAATGTAGTTCTGATGAATCCTGCTCAGTGACAGGTTTATACAGGTTATGCTCGGAAGTTACCCTGGCTGGTGATAATGATTCATTTTCTGATAGGAAGCTAATTAGAAAGGCTTGAAATTTGCAAATGCTCAGCAGAAGGGCAAAGTACTTCCTTTAAAAGTCATGCACACTGTATTAGTAAATATATTTATAGCAAGAATTCTTTCCCCATGTAAAGACCCTTGTCTTCCTAGTCAAAATGCTCTCATTGTGCACCACAGTCTTAGCCCTGGAATGGTCGTCCACCCACCACTAAATAACTGTACACCAAAAATGTTCTTTAGTACCAAGTTTCAAGAAGGAAATTTTTTGTCTTCTTTCTTGGGGAAAAAAAAAGTCAAGCAAATTTATTCTGAGATCACTTCTATAAACAAATAACAGCAGCACTAGAGTCCTCACCACAGCAGTGTTATACATATGAACCATGCTAACCAGACAAATTTGTCCCAGCACATTATTGCAATGGAGAGATTGAGAGTTTGCTATGGGAGGGGCCCCAAACTGTGCACTACTGGGAAGCTGGACAGGGCAAAAAGGGGAGAAGGAAGCAGAAATAAATACTCCCTCTTGTTCCCACAGGCAAGTCTTCTTTACTCTTCTCTACAACCACCCCAGTGCTTTGGCTCCCTACAGCACTGCAAAACTCCAGGCCTGCTGCAGTGCCAGATCACAAGTGGCTGCTGATCTTTCCATCACCCTGCACTTCCATCCTGTTCTCCTGATGTCCTTCACAACCACTTCTTCCCTCCTTCCTTTTCTTTCACATCAGATTTTCAGCCCAGTTCATAGTGCAGCCCATGCAACATTTCTACACACGAGACAGAGTGATGCTGAGGCAGGAGGAAAGAGCTGGGAATGTCCCTGCATCCCCTGTTTCAGCCCTGTCTAATCACACTGTGGCACCTTCAGTGACTGTGACAAGCAATTATGCTGCATCAAAAAGAAATATTTTCAAATCAGGGCTGCACTCATGTGTTTTTTTGGATGAGCTGAAAATCTCCACTGCTTCATCCTCTGAGGGAGCAATCTGAAAACAAGTATCAGCTTAACATGCTGCTAGAATGTGCTTAAGAAGCTGCAAAACAAATAACACTGAAAACTAACAAAAACTTGCCTGTGACTAAACAAACATGCTAGAAAATTCTTCTAGAAGTCTATACAACTTGCTAAAGTATTGGGAAAAAAAAAAAAAAACTAGAAGAAGAAGAGTGGTCCTGTGCATAGTACGGGGCCAACAGGAGGGTTGGAAGTGGAAGGGCACACTGGGGACATTAATTTCTCCACGGTGTGCCAGACAGTGCCCGGTTCCTCTTGGATGTCAGGCTTCTCAACATCAAAACCAGAGAACACTCTGCATTTGTCTGACTTTTATCAGCTGACACCCTCTTGGCCTGTATTGTACAGCAGTTTCTCAAGGGAAAAAGAAGAGCTAAGATAAGTATTGCCCTGGTGGCCCCTGCTCTTTCAACACAGCTACTTGTCCACAAGACGTACACAGGCGTCCAAAAGCTCAAGTGAATGTGGCAGGCACTGAACACTGGGAGCTATTCTTATCTCACTGCTCTCTATAAACACAATGGCCAACCATGTCTCCTACAGCCTCATACAGCTGTCAGCATCTAAATGCTTTGTAGCCTCCAAATGGGCCAGTCCTGCAGTGACAGGCTGAATAATAGAAAGATTACAGGTTGTGTAGCTCCATTACAGTATAGAGGTGCTTTGCAATCAGTCAATGTTTCTTTTCACACTCCTGCAGGGGAAAATCCCAGCCCAAGATTTTATTGCTCTTTTGCTGTGAGGAAAATAATTTCTCAGCTCTCCATCACCTCTGGTCCCCGGGTTTATAGCTCCACACTCTCTCAGGTCCAGGCTACTTTGTTTCCTATTGTTTTCTCAAATGCTTTAGAAACTTTTGAACATGAAGAGGAGCTTTGAATGTGCTACAATAGCAAGTCTTAGGAAAGCACTTCAGAAATGGTTCTGCAGTTTTAAGAAATCAATGTACTGCAAGCTTTAGTTACTTTATGAAACACAGTGAATCGTTACAATCAAGTCCCCTGTTCTTTACAGCAGGGAAGGACTGAGCCCTTATACTGTTTACAATGCTTACATAACCAATCAAATCTAGACTGGTTAGAGAAAGAGAAAACCTAATAAAAACTAAAGTATATAGTGGTTTTCCACCATTTATCTTCATTTAAATAGTTTGTTCTCAAAAGACAAACACTTTTTTCAGGTCTGGAAAAAAAATTAACAGGTCTTTACAGAGCTGGTATGCCCTATATATAATATATAAAGGTGGGTAATGCAATAGATAAGTGGGAAGGTAAATATAGTAGTTAAGGAATTTAAAAGCCCATGAATTTTTAGCCTTAACTTTTCTAGAGGCTCACTTTGTGCCCTGGACACAGCACTTCCCTTCTGAATGTCCCTGTCTTTTAAAGGGGAGTAAACAAAAAAAGGTCTTCCTTTTCCAAAGCAACTTATGAATGAAGTGAGTAGCTCTTTGATCAGATTCAGTTTTCTAAGTTGTCCACAGGGGACTACTGATGGCAGTTCTTCATGACTGTATCAACTCCGAATTTGCATTTGACTCATACACATTTAAAACTCCCACACTCTCAGCCAGGGATTGCAAAAAATATTGAAAATGAGATGAGCTTTATAGCTGGTTTCACAAAGAACAAGTCTTAATGGCACAGGTAAGGATCATTTTGTAATGAGGCATTTCCACCCTGTTCCAATGACTTTTGGACATCTCTTCCTACAGTTAGAGGCCCTGGAAGTCCTCAGTGTTAAGACATAAAAGGTCAGGACTCTTGAGTTCCAGGCAGGAAAAGGTAGGACACGACAAAATGGGCACAGTCAGATGACAGCCCTCAGCTGTCCTGTGCAGGAGCACTGCCCACTGACTCAGCAAGCATCTGAACCTGTCCCTGCTATTTATTTGACTGAAGATGAGGTGCAAATGATGGCAGAAAAAATCCAAAGGGCCGAATAAACTGAAAGCTATCAATGGGGCTGTCTGTGTTCTCCCAAATCTCCCCTGACAGAGTGGGACAGACATGGCCATAGTTTTCCAGAGCTGTTGCCAGCTGGCCACTGAGAGACACAAGGGTGTGGGGAGCTGTCACCCAGGCAGAGTGACAGAGGAGCAGCTCCTGCTCTCATCACTGGACCGACACTGCCAGAGAGTGACCTCAAGCACAAGCCAAGGTCAGGTGTTTCAGCATGACACTGCAGAAAAGCATTCATCTCTGTGAATGGCCTATGGAGCCCTACGGAGGATTTGGAGGCACTGGTGGATGAACAGCTGGACATGACCTGTTAAGGTGTGCTTTTAGCCCAGAAACCAAACACACCCTGAGCTGCATCAGAAGCTTTTTTGGCTTTTTCACCAAAATTGCAGCTTTTACAAATAAGATAATTTATTTCAGTTCTTCAGGCTGAAAATTGTACCTTCCAGTCTGAAAATGGCAACACTTGATGATGATGCCTCAGGAACTTGTCCACTGTGGGACTCACCTTCTGTTTTCTTTTATGTACTCTAGATATGGCTACATTACACTTCCAAAAGTATGAGGTGTTGCTGTATTCTTGAAAATCCCTGCTTGTAGTAAAACTAGAAATATATCCACAGAAGAGAACAAAAATGTAAGTTCACATAACTGCAATCCCTATATAGTATTTTAGTATAATTTCCAAACAGCTACATGTTTGGTTTGTGTTTGGGCTGTTTTTTTCTAACACAGTGAAAAAAATTTCAACACAAAGCTGCTACTTTCAAAGTTGCAACAGCAGCAACTTCAACAAGTTAGGAAGTAACAAAATATATTTTCACTTCCGTCATTAAAAACTAGATAATGCCAATGCATATGGGAGTGTCTTTTTTGTAGCAATCACTGATTGGAAAATTAACTACTCAGGTGTTAGGTCTCTTCTGCTGTCCAGCAGGAAACCACCTTCAAAAAAACAAGTTTTCCATTTGTAACTGAGAAAAAAAGTAAGAGAAGACGATCTTGCTAAATCAAGGTTGTCATGTCATTATACGTGCAAAGGGAAGTGATTTAGAGCAGGAAGAGACAACTAAGAACCAAATAACTAAGCAGGATTAAATGGAAAAGATCTGGAAGGAGTAACCACACTTGGGATATCATAAAATGAGACAGAGGGAGATCAACAAATCAAATGTACCTCACAACCACTGCTGTAACCCCGAGTTTCAGAAGTCCCAGGGTGTTGGATGGGAGAGAAAGGACTACACTGCCTAAGTACGTGGACCTGCCCTGGCTACAAAGATGCTCTGGCTCTTCCTGATGACACCACAGCTACAACATTTAAGATCCCTCATGCTGAGTGATGTGCAAGGGAGCACAAACTTCTGCAGCCAGCAGTCTTGTGGGGAAAAAAAAATTAAGGAAGATTTACAGTGCCCTTGAGTAAGTAAAGCTAAATAATACGTCTCAACTGAGAGATGTTGCTTTCAATATAAAGCCCCCCCAGCCCCTGGCCCTGGTTCAGCAAGACTCAGCAGAACTCCTGCCAACACCAAGCTGCTGCTGCTGCTGCTTCCCGCGGCAGAGAGTGCATCCTTCGAGGCCGCCTGCTCCGCTCTTCCCAGAGCCAAAACGGGGACCATGTGAGCTCCTTGGCAATGCCCTTCCCAGGGATCTCCCACACACATCCCTGCAGCACTTGGATCAACACAGACTGCTGGAAGGCTGCAGAGATCTCTGGCTGCACAGCGTGTGCCCAGGTAATGCCCTGGGATGTGGGGAGTTACACACAGCCCCGCCATGGATCCACTGCGCAGGGATGACACCACGTGCTGAACAACTGAGAAAATCTTCCCCCTTCCACACTCCCTGCCCAGCTGAGCTGCCTGACCTAGGAACAGTATTAAGCTCTTTATCTAATCAATAGAAAGAGAGGCATGTCCACAATCTAACTGTTCAGGTAACCCAAGGTAACTAAGCTCTCAATTTAGACTTCTTAATTAGGTAAGTACGGTGATGTCAGTTCTACTTTGTCAATAAAGGGAGACAAGCCTCTCACTGGTGTCAGCTGATAAGAGCTTCTCTTTGGCTGATGTAGCATCATTTGTACATTTTACACTAACACACACTATTCCTTGCACAGTTTTTTCAACAAGTCTTTGATTTTTGGCTGAATAAATTACTAGAAAATGATGTCATTCTTGTAAGGACCTGGAATTCTGATGATCAAGAATTGATGCAAATCTTTCAGGTCTAAGTCCTAAAATACAGGTAAGAGCTGTAAGCAGGGCACACTGGAATCACTCAAACTAAGTGGAAAGAGGTTCCAGAAAAAAATACCTTGTTTGAAATAGCAATCTAATTTTCTAAAAGATGGCAGTTTTTGGATCAGCTCTGAGCTTTTAAAACTTGATGAACAGAGGCTATTAGTTCTCTGGTACTTTAGATAATCTGCTTTGTGAGCTTTTTTTTTTTAATATCTCAAAATTCACTTCCTCGAGGCTTTTGTGAGGCAGGAGTAGGAAGTTTAATTATTCACTAGCAGTTTCATTTCTGTGCACAATGGGAAGAGAGCATGATGCTACAATCCCACCATGAAAGGAAATCCTGTAAAGGTTAGCAAGTGCTCCAAAATCGAAGGTAGCAGTCACCAAATCACTCAGCACATCTCATGCTGACAGAAAAGTCTCTGTCAGGGGAGAAAGTGCCAGTGTATGCTATCTTGAAGAAATCTATTTATAATCCTCTTTACTCGGCAAGAATGAAACTCCTCCTGTCTTCTTCCCAAACGAATACAAGACAGTGTTCATGGGCAATCCTGGACCCATCCCTTCCTTTGCCCAAAGCCTATCAGCAGCAGTCCAAACAACACCTCAGTGCCATGGGGAGCACCCTTAAGGGGAGAAACTTCCAATTCTTAGTCAAACCAAGGCTTCACAGCTGAGGTTGCCAGTAAGAACATAGTTGAAATAGTTCAAGGTCCTTTTCTGTTTCACCTATCCACATTAAATAACATCTAACGCCACAAGTGATTTCAGTGAAACCAATGGGCACCATACACAGTAACACAGCAAAGGAGGAGCAACTGGGAAACTTGAGTTTATTACACTGATCTTTTTCCATCAGGCAACAATCTGGTGTGTTCAGTTTAAACTCACTCACTCTGCGACTGAAGCTGCTACTTTTTCCCTTATGAATCTCTGAATCTTTTTATTCATCAAATCACTTTTTCACATCAATAGCCTCTTACAGTGAGTCTCACCGTACTTTCAAACATTAATTGCATGACAATTTTGAGAGGGACAGTCCCTTTTCCCATCAAATTTACAAAATGAAAGAGCAAGTAATATACCTGACATCAGTCACTAAGCTGGCAGCAAAATGTGTAGGAGAAATCTCTTCTGCTCAGACTTTTGCTTCTGGACTCTGACCACTATTATGACTATCAGGCCAAAGTCACTGCTAAAATACTTCCAGGGATAACTAATCTATAATTAAATAAGCAGAGATGAGAATTTTTATCTCTTTACTGACAGAGTTTAAGACTTGCAGATTGTTTCTAAGGGGCAGCAAAAGACCAAATTCCTCAGGGAGGACTAAAACTACTTTTTATGATCCACCAAAGAAAAAAGATGTTTTTAAGTGCTTAGTTGCCACCAAGATCTCCACAGAAGTAAAAGGCTTTCATACTTTTAAACCAGGGCACTGAATTAAAAAAAAAAAAAAATAAAAAATTGGCAGTCTCCAAAAGATGGACAGACATCACACTCCTCTGGTATACTGTATCTTGGGAACATGCTTGATTAAAGAATTAAATTCCTTCTAGGTAAGCAAGATTTAGCTGGCTTTAAATCAAGGTTCAATTATAATGTCTGTTACAATACAATCCTTATTAATGATAATTCTAATTGCAGTGTTCACTATCCTCTTCCAAACCCAGCTAGACAGCCTCCTGGAGACAAAGAATTTTGATTAAATGCCTTACTTAGTTCAATTTTCCTCTCAGCTACACATGCAGAGCTCCAACCTGAAGCAGCACAGATGTTTCTGAAAGTGGAGCCAGAGAAATAACATCCTCCTGTACTCACCTGCACAAATGCTTGCACAAGGCTGATGTTCATCCAGTCATGCTCATAAGACAGATGACACTGTAAAGTTACTCTGAATTTACCTCAGTCTTTTTGAGAGTATGTCACTATAGACAAATCTCTGGCTATTACTACATACACTTAAGGCTGAGTTGATTTTGATCCAAGAAAAACAGGCAGATCTTTTTGGCAAGGATTATTTCAAGGGAATTGCATTACATTTCTATTGTGTTAAATGGAAAATAGTGTTTTTAATCATGATAAATCAAGCATATTCTATGAATTACTGTTCATCTGTATCTATGCAGTATGCTTTTGTTATATAAAGAGCTTTCAAATTCACAGACATAACCATAATTCTCAGCACTACACCACTGCCAAAGCTAAAGAAACAATATAAAGTAATTCTGGCAATATATGGGAAAAGAAGATGATATGAATTTGTCCTCAGACCACTAGGAAAAGAACAATTAATCATTTGTTCTGCTTTAAATAAAAGCCTGCTTCCTAAACCAGAATGAATTTGTACAGCTCAGCTGCAGTAAATGGAATAGTATTCATTTATTTCAATGTGGAATTTCACTTCACGCATTAAAACAATAATAAAAAAGCAATTTCTCAGTATATAAACATTGAAGTGGAGAGGGAGGTGCTGGGCTCTTCTCCCTGTCACCCAGGACATGTGGGAATGGTTCCAAGCTGCTCCAGGGGAGGTTTAGACTGGACATTAGGCAGCATTTCTTCACTGAGTGGGGGGCCCACCACCAGAGAAGTGGTTGATCCCCCAAATCAGTGAGTGTATAAAGGATTTGGACAGTGACCTTCACAACATACTTTAACTTTTGGTCACCTCTGATGTTGTCAGGCAGTTGGAAGAGATTATCATTTTAGGTCCCTTCCAACTGAAGTATTCTACTCTCTTGGAAATCTATTTAGTGCAATTTTGGGGCAATAATCCTACCTAAAAAGTCTATGAAAAATCTTCTGAGAGAAGTCCAGTTTAATAAATAATTAATGATTTACTGTGGCTTTATAGTCTCACTCAAATAAATCAGTTCCAGCACACTAGAAACACTGGCCATCATCAGTTCCTTAAAATCAGAGTATTATAATCAGAGGAGAAAGATTAAGAGGTTAAGAATTTAGCTCTGCCACAAGGTACATGGGATAACACTAGAGAATGTCAACTCTGAATAACTTGGGAAAAAAAGTTGCCCTCTCATTATCATGAGGAGATTTAGATTCAGTACACACAAAGCTGGTGTGAAGGCACATCATCATCCAGCAGGAGGGCAGGGAATGGGATTCAGCATCCTGGAGGACAGGTTTTACCTCACAGTCTCCAGACAGAGCATATCCCTCCTCAGTGAAGGTTCTGTTGAGGGGCATTTCTAACTGAAAGTCACATTTTGTATCATGTTCATAAATCTTTGAAAATTCTACACTGCTAATTCCCATTGCCAGAGTCGACAAATTTAAATCACAGGAATCAAAACTGCAGAAAATGCCTAAATTCCTTTTATGCACTCCAGGACTAATTAGTTTGCTTGTACTACTGTCAGTGGTCCAATGTAACCTGAAGACCCAACCAAGATTATGTCACCATTACAGCAGGCATGAAGAAGGAGGCAGTTCATATCTCAAACTGCCTGCAATCTCTCTACAGGAGGCAGACAAAGTACAACTATCATTTTGCAGATGGAAAACAGAAGGAGTAAGCAGATTGCCAAAGGCTTTGAGAAGCTTGCTCCAGGAAATCTGTGACAAAAAACATGACATAAACCAGTGCTGCTGCAAGCGCATTTCAGTGCCAGTGCTCTGCCTTATCTATTAATCCCATTACAGTAATATTGTGCAGGTAGCTTTTGAGACTCAACAGGGATGCTGGATGCTAAGAAGAAATTATTATATTTGTTATATTTGTTAACAAAAATAAGAATACAGAAACCTGACCACATTTTTCCATCATATACTAAGACTGGGACTTGGTTTCATGTTCTATCACAGTCTCCCTATGTAACGTTTTATAATTATCTGGACATCTATTTGTGTATTTAAATCAGGCTGTGCAAAGCTGAAAAATTAGCAGGTGATTTACAGGACCAAAGTCAGGCACTAAGGCATCTTATGAAAGGGCAATTAGGTATTTCTGAAGGGTAATCCAAAAATCCTGCTCTAATTGTAAAGCAGCAGAGAATTACTCCTAAGGGGGAAAAAAATAATTAAAAACAATCTCCTTAAATGAAGAGGTCCTTTCTCAATTGCTCCCTAGTGAGGTTGCACCTTCACTCCTGCTGCCACTGGCACTTAGGTCTGTTCCTTCAGGCACCACAATGCTTTTGGGAATCACACCACACTGTACCCTGAGATTCTGTATCCAGTTGATCAAGGAGAGAATAAGGAAAAGCTGCCACATGTAACAGCCTAATAGCTGGAGTGCTGACAGCTGAAGTGTAAAACTCAATCACAGTTCTCCTTCATCTTGAGGAGATTCCAGTTCTCACTTCCCACTCCTCCATAATATGCAGGGTTGTCAGACTAGAAACTACCCTGCTGAATCTCTACCTTGGTGATGAAGCATAAAATCCTGGAGGACAAGCAGACAGAGCTCTAAATCTTTGCCAAACACCTGGAGTCCCAGCCTTTGGTCCTCTCTTGACTTTTCCTGCATGGACCACCAAGACAAGTCATACAGACAGCTTACTCCTAAAAAATGGAGGTTGCTGTGGGCCTTTTACTCCTGTCCTCACTCTCTGCCATCACTCTTCATCACATGGTAAATGCATGTCTACAAAAGCAAAGGCAAGAGGGGAAAAAAGGCACTACAGAGCCTCAAAGATTCATAACTTGCTCTGGCAGAAGAGAACCCATTTTAGCCTCTCCTCTCCTTTTGAGACAGGAATAATTAGTGGGCAGGCAATGTTTTTTCTATGCATGCACAAAAAACCAGGACCCACCACACTTGTGCTGAGGAGCTGTATCACCACAGTGTGTGTTGGTGTGAGAGCAGATGGGCCACTGCAAGGAGTTACATGGCCTGCCCAGCTGGCACGACCACATGGAAAAGTCTTAGGATTAACAAAAAAGGTATAGAATTAATCCCCAAAGACAGGGATTGCACTACAACTCGTTCCATATCCCTGCATGAGTGTCTGCAACAAATACTCACCCTCTTGCCTGCTCCTTTCCTTGCCCATGGCTCCTGCACTCTTCACTGCTAGGTGTCCCAAGCTAGACTGAAGGGAGTGGGAAATTTCAGCTTTCTTCTCCCCAGGAATGTAATGGTTACAGTTCAGGATGTGGCAGGCAGAGTTATAACCCTCTACTATTGCAAGAGCCAGCTGGGGATAGGTTTGCCATGCCTGAAACAACTGTTATTCAGCTATTCACACCAAATGGGCTCCCACAGGCCGTGGTTTTGGCTCTCTGCTCTGCTTGATCCTGGATTCAGAGCTGTGCTCCAAGCACTCCAGTGAGGTCAGGCTTTTCTGGTGATGCAAACAATCTCTGGATCCTGATGGAGTCAGTCAGTGCATGGTTCCCCCATGTCCCATAACACAGGTATCTGTGCCCAGCTCCAGAGTGTCACATCAGCTGAATATGGAGATCACTTGAGAGTTATACATGCTATACAGTACTAAGCAGCTCTGAAAAGCAGCATTTCTGGATTATTTCTGGACCATTTCTGGATCTAAGTGTCTTAGTTTTTCCTAGCTCCCATTTTAGGCGCCAAGGCAGAGGTTCTGCATTTCTCTGCAGACTTCCCTCTAACTTAGCTATGCAACTCCTAAAGCAGGACTCAGAGGAGTGTGGTGAGGATAAGTATTAAGCATATTGAATAAATAGGACAGAGATCATTCCAAGACAATTACCAGGCACATCCAGAATCTCATCAGTACAAAAAGAAACTGCACTGGATCCAGATAAAACTGTTTTAAACTAAAACTCAACACTTACATGTCATCTTATCCACATGCTTTATAGTTCACTGGAAGGAAACACTTTATCCACTAACCATGGGCTCAACTTAAAAACATCATCACCAAAGACTGCTGGCAGCAGCAGTGGAACTGAGGTGATGAGCTTCCCTGATATCTGTTCTAATCTGGGAGGCAAGAAAGGTTGCGTAGCACCAGCAGCAAGGTATATGGAAAAAGCACGGTGTACACTAGAGATTGATTTAATGAGTTTTTATAAAGTCTTTTATGTCAAAGCCAGCTTACAACAGCCTCATCTAAGACACTACCTAATATCAATAGCAGTATGCAGCATCTTGTTATCTTTTCACATTTCACCATTCACACTCTCTGAAGTTATCCAGAAAAAATGTGCTTTGTGGGAGCCACCAGGCTCAATTTTTTTTGCCTATTTCAGTTCTGACATTTAAATTTATCTTGAACTAACTAGGGGTGGGAGGTGACAATTTTATTTCATAAAACCTTTTGAAGTTTGGACAGGAAGAGAAACATCTTTAAGCATCTTCACAAAAATAATTTCAAAACATCTATTTTCATATCTAAGGTACAGAGAAATGCCTGTAAGAGCTGAGACTGGAATGGGAGACCCATGTGTTTAACATCTTCTAATTCAAACTAGAAATCCTCATTAGATCAAAATACTTTGAATATATAAATGTGCATATGGGAGCTTAAACCCAGACCACCTCCACCCCAAGCCAGTGCACTAACTCCCACATAACCTTCTGAATGGTGGTATTATTGAAATTATATAAAAGGTTTATTGAAAATACAAATAGGTTTATTTCATTAGTCATATCTATTGGAAAATGTTCCCATCTTGCTCCAGTTGTAAGAATCAAATAGAAAGCTGAAGGAAAGCAACACTTACCAGAGAGAACTTTCCTATCATCCTGAACCCTAGAGGAAAACATTACCTCACTATCTAGGCCCAGATCAGAAGCTTCAATCCCTACATAACCTGCATGTTAGCTTCTTAAGGAAAATATCTCATAAAATGGCAGCTGCTGAAGTGAACTTGCCAGGTGGAGACTCGGACTGCAGAGATTTTTGCATCCCTTTGACAACTTACATAACTACACACAAAGCATAACACCATAAACTGATTTAAAGAACATTTTCTTCTTCAGCATAAGCAGCTCCATTAACCAGCTCACTACTTAAGATTAACACAAGTCCATAAAGCAGGTGTTTAAACAGACCTGGTATTGATCTCTTCAATCTGGAATGAATTTTACTGCCAATATATGGACACATGCTTTTAAGATATATACAATTATTAATTGTCTGTGTCAAGACAAGAGGCTGTAAAAATATGAACCCAGCATTTTGACTGTTTCATGCTCAATTTCATTAGCTAATAAAATGGCTTAATGAATCAGGTCTGCAGCTTCTTCTGCAAAGCTCCCACCATTGAATGCTAGCCATGGCAAATGTGCCAGCAGGCACATCTACCTACTGTAGCCTGAACAGATCGGCTAGAAGCAAAACAAGCAGGAAACCCACCCAAACATTATGCAATGGATTATGAGTTGTAGAACACAACAAAAAATACAACAGACATCAGAAATGGGAAATCACTCTTGATATGAAGCAGAACATCCAGAACATGCCTTACCTGTGTAGTGCACCACACACGTCTGACCCTTCTTTGGAAATGTCCGTCCTGTCAAAATTATAAAAGGTTAATCTTTTGTTTTCTCTGATTGGCCTGGCTAGGCAAGTTTATCTTTTAAGAGGAAAATGCTGAATTGAGATCTGGTATTAGCCATTTGGTTACATCAGGTTACCTGAGACATCCATATGACAGCTGTAGCTATAAGTGGCTCCTCATACAACTTGGAGCACAAGTCTTACAAGGAGTGCCTGAGGGAGCTGAGGGTGTTTGGCCTGGAGAAAAGGAGGCTCAGGGGAGACCTTATTGCTCTCTACAACTCCCTGACAGGAGGCTGTAGTGAAGTGGGGATCAGCCTCTTCTCCCAGACAAGTGGAGGGTAAAAGTGAGGGGAAATGGCCTCAAGTTGCACTGGGTTAGGTTTAGATTGGATATTGGGAAACATGTCTTCACAGAAAAGGTTGTAAAGCATTGGCTTGTAAAACATTGACTGCCCAGGCAAGTGGAGGAGTACAATCCTTTCCAGTGTTGAGAAAACACATGCATATGGCATCTGAAGACATGGTTTACTGGTGAACATGGTGGTGGTGCTAGGTTGATGGTTGGACTTGCTGATCTTGGGAGTCTCTTCCAACCTTAACAACTCCATGATTCTGTGACTGTGTTACCAAATCACTAATATGCAAGACAGGAATGGGATGGTTTAGGGTAAAAGGTCCCAGTTTGGCTGCTGTTTAGCTCTTAGATAACTCTCCCTATATATGTGTGCACTACATATGCATTTACATCCTGTAAGTGCAAAAGGACAGTCAAAACTTCATGGATTACAACTTTAAATATTCTCAGAATGTTTTCACTATCATTTTTCAAATAAAGACTCAGCCTGACATTGTGAGAAAATCCATTTGTATTCACATGTCTAATGCCTTCCACTCAAGAAAGACAGCTCTGTGAGGGCATCTTTAATTAGCAGGGATGGGTTTTACAGAAATTTTCACAGACAAAAGCAGTTTAATTTTGTAACATCAGGCAACAGTAAAGCAGTAGTACACTGAGTTCTTTTAAAAGCCTGGTAGCTCCTCCTAAAACGTTCATACTGAAAGGAAAAAAAGCTTACATTATTAACTTGACAGGAAATTAAATTACCATTTCCATTTTACCTGTTCTAGGTACTGCTAAAGGTACTAAAAGCTAAGGGATGACTCTCAAGGCTCAATTAGGTGCCAGTGGTGTATTAAAGATGCTAACCATGATTTCTCAAGGTTGGCCAGAGGAGTGCCCAGGTTCAGAAGAAATTAAATGTATCTATGAGGTTAATTATTAAGGAACATCCTTAGAAAGCCAAATACTGGGGATGGAGTTAGGTTGCCCACAAAAGCTGTGGATGCCCCATCCCTGGAAATGTTCAACACCAGGCTTGATGGGGCTTGGAGCAACCTGGTCTAGTGGAACGTGTCCCTGTCCATGGCAAGGAGGTTGGAACAAGATGATCTCTAAGGTCCCTTCCAACCAAACCATTCTATGATTCTATGAAATAGAATTTCTTAGTTGGCTTTCTGGTTCTTTGGTCAGAATTAACATGACAACAAGTTCTGCATTATAGGGCACCTCACAGGGTATAAACCAGCAGGTCACACACAAGCTATGGCCTTGGGGCTCATGTGCCAAAACCACATGTGCAGCACATGGCAGAGGGCAGGCTAACACGATGAACCAAGATTTACAACACAAAAATTGAGAAAGTGGTTCTTCCAAGCGCCACCTGAACAGCCTTGTTCATTGGCTTGGCTGGCTGGAATATCCCTAGCTGCACCTTGCCCAAAATGCAGTACAGTAGGTATCTGGTAAGGTCACCATGGTATGTTAAAGTGCGATTCATCTCTTTTAAATTCACAGCCATCTAAACCACAGGCAACTATCGTATGCCAGTCTCCTGGGCTTCCTCTATTGACAGCAAAGAATTAGCAGTGCTTTGAGAGAAAGCCAGCCTATCCAGAGAAAGGCAAGACAAATTATTCTCTGGAGATGGCCACAGAGAAAACCCAGAAGACTGCTTTAGAGTAGCTAGCTAACCTGAGAAAAGTTATGTGAGATGAACCCTACCTCCTGTAAAACAGGTATTATTAAAATGATCCACTATTATACAGAGATCTGGGAAAAGCAGTTTCAGACCTTACGGACACACACTCTGCTGTGTGAGTTTACCACCAGCAAAGCCAATGCCGATACATAATTTCATATCAAAACCAAATTAAAAGCAGAGATGCGCAAGACCACTGACTCACTGTGGCTTTAGACAGTGTTTAAAGTCAGCTGATTTTGATTAAGACTTGCAACCAAGAGATCTAATCCATATAGCCTTATTTGGAATCACATATTGCTTACAATGACAGCCTTGATCTATTTAATAGATAGAAAGTACTACTGTGAGGTAGTTCCACCCTCCTTCCTACTCCCAACTCAGCACCATTACTTATGTGGGTATAAGTATTCTTTTTTTACGTCTGCAACCAAGAGAAGAATTCGATCTCTAGAGCTAAACAGCACAGAGGGAGAAGCCAATTTAAAAGCATATACAAAGAAAGGAAATATACTGGGCCAAGAAACTTAATCTGCAATCAACTTGAACGAATTATTTATGGTTGTACGTCAGCCAATGATGAATATGATGTACCTATTATATAGCTACATACGTATGCTAGAAATTACATTCTCTTAAAAAAAAACAAAAAACCAAAAAAAACAAAAAACCAAAAAACCCCCAACAACAAAAAAACCTAAACAAACAAAACACAAACACTTTACGGAATTATAATGCCAAGGAAGAGCAGAACACTGCGAATTGGCTCTCGAAAGCCAAGCGTACGCCAAGGAGAGGCGACTGCCACCCGGGCTGCACATCAGCCTTCGCCAGCATCCCACGCTGGACCGGGAGGCGGCGGTGCCTCGCCGGGGGATGCTGGCACGAACGAACGGGCGACAGTCCCGGCGAGGCCGGGCTCGCCACCGGGGAAAGTTTGGGCTCCCCGCCGGGCGCCGACCCCGGGCTCCGCGCTCGGGCCGCGCTGCTGTCAGCGGATGGCACAGAAATCCCGGTCCCCGCCGCCGCCGCGACCCCGGGCGGCCGCCTGGCCGCGCTCCGCCTCTCCCCACGGGGGTTCGTGCCCGCGGGGCTGCGGGGGCGGCCGTGCCTCCCTCCGCCCCGCCGCCTCCCCGCTCCCCGCTCTGCCGCCGGCGGCTCCCCGCTCCCCGAGCCCCCGGTGCCCGTCCCCGCGCCGCAGGGCTGCTCCCCGCACGGCCTCGTACCGTCTCCCGGAGAGATGGTCTCGATCTCCACCCCCATGGCGGCACCGGCGCGACTCAGCCCCGCTCCGCGGCGCGGCCGGACCCCCAGTGCGGGCAGTGCCCCTGGGCAGGGCCGCCCCGCTGCCCGTCAGCGCCCGCAGCCAATGCGGGGCAGGGGCGGGGAGCACGGGCAGGGGAGGGGAGGGGTCCGCCCGCCCCGCTCCGAGCGCCCGGGGGACCAGGGGACCGGGGAAGCCTTGCGCAGGGGGTGTCCCCCGCCGGCATCGCTCCCGCAGCCGCGGCCGTGCGGGGGATGCTGCTGCCATCCCCCGGACAGGGCTCGCTGTAGCGATGGTGCCCGGCGGAGCGCTCCTGCGGGGGTCTCGTTGGCCTTTGCCCCCCGTGTGCCCGTGCGGAGCCCGAGCGGCGGGGTGCTCGGGGCGTGTGCGAGAGCGGGGGTGCCGGGGGTGATGCTGCAGGCGCGCCGGGCACACACGGAAACCAAGCGCCGCGCTTCAGACCGTCCAGACAGCAGGACGCGGCTGAGTGCGAGCGGAGGGTCGGCATTTCCCGTCACAAAGAGCCATGGAGGAAGGCATCCGTGCTCGCACATTACGTGCACGCTGAAGGGAATGTCCCCCCGATTCTGCTGGTGAACGGCAGCATCGGGGCAGTGGTACCCACCTCTGGGCAGTGGTACCCACCGCTGGTGACTGACCCACACTGCAGCAGCAGCAGCAGCGGCAGGTCTCCAGCAGGCTGGCAGTGACCTTGAGTTTCAGTGCAAAACAGTTTTTAAGTTCTTGTTCATACCCATGTTTTAAATTGGAAAATCTATTTATGTATGGTGTTCCCATGATGTGAGATTACATATTCAACCTTGCTACAACTACTTCTGTGGAGTGCACCTGAAATAGACAATTTCCTCATGCACTTACAGTGTATTTGAATCTCAGGAGTTTCCACTGCCTCTAAAGGAATAGTTCTGTTTGCAGTTCTGTGTTTTCTGAGTTAAAAATAAAAATGGAACCACAACATCATCAGTTTCTCAACTGAAAGAGCTGTCTATAGCCATCTAATTCCAACCTGCACTTCTCTGACATTACTTCTTCAATATTTTTATCTGTTACAAGCTGGGTTCTCTTCAGGCAAGAAGATCTTCCTCTAAATGGGCAGTTGTCAGGATGACTGAACTGAGGAATTACTGTGCTGGTTTGTAGATGTGATAATGTGGCCCTTGCATGCATGCTCTGAGCTACACTGACCATCTCCACACAGCTTTTCACATTACTCTCATCAGACTGTTCCTTCACCTGGGTGCTCGATTCTATCCATCTTTCCTCGTGGGTCAGATATTCTGAAACACCAGGGCTGGCTGCCTGAAGTTCCCCAAAAATGGGCAAGTGAGGAAAATCATGAGCTCACTCAAGTTCAGAAGCAGTAATGAGGCTTGAACATAGATTCCTTTCACCTGCCTCCCATTCTAGTGAATTCTGCATCTTAGGTAGCATGTACAGAATGAGCAGGCACTTACTGCAGTTTACAGAGGAGGTCTGTAACAGTGGAAATTCTGAAAAGGGGTTCTCTTCCATTGCCAGTGTCAGAGTGTCGTTTGATTTCTGATCAGTAGAAAGATACTAAAAATGCATTTGAAAAATGGGAAAATGCCAGGTAGGAGGCAAGTGGCACAGAAGCATTAAGAATACATGAACATTGCTAATTCCAGAGGTGCCTCTGAGTCATTACAGAGCAAAAAGGACAGCACAAGAAAAGCTGAGTGCATAAGCGGAGTTATAAAGGGAAATTCTAAGTACATGGTGTCCTATTCACCCTCTTGACTTTACTAGAAAGGACTGCTTTCATCCAGGCTCCAGGTAGATGTCTGTGTCCTCTCAGATGATCAGAGCATCAGAAGGCATAAATCCAATGAACAAAAGCAAATTATTCTTTGCTGGGTTCACTTTAGCTTTTGTAATTACATGTTTCCTTTGATCAGGCCACACATCTCTCCATGATGGGAGAGAAGCTGTTCTCAAGTTGTGTCTTGTGACAGGAGATTGGACCTAATCACATAATAGACATAGTTCAGACAGGATCACAGAATATCTGCTGCAAGTGTCATCACAAGTAACAGGCCTTAAAGGCAGACCACAGAATCCTCAGGCAGACTGACAATCATCATAAAAGAGCAAAGACCACCAACAGCAAAATTCAGAAGGCACAAAATGGGATTAGGAGGGACCAAGCTGTGACCTAAATCAAACATGTTGTATCTACAATCATCCTATCCCATGGCCTCTTGCCCCATGGTGAGACTAAATGCTTCTTTTGGGCATGAGGCTAATTAGATCCCCCACACTCATATTCTCAAGATTATGGAAAGAAAGGTAAGGCAAATTTCCAAGACAGAAAATAAGGATCTGTAGAGAGCATATCAAAGTTGTTGGATGAATATGTTAAAAAATCTTTGACACCACACATATTGAACCAAAAATAATGTTATTTTTCCCCTCACAGTATTCACTGGAGGCATCAAGATCCTTAAATATGTGTTAGCAAGTCTGCAGCACATGAAGATCTTGGAAGAGTAGGCTGAAACAAGGAATGCCCACATCTTCAGAAAAGGCTCTGAAGTACAAGATGAAGTGTTTTTAAACTGGCAGGAATTGGAAGGGAAACAGAAAGGACAAAGGGACTAAGAGGGAAAGTTCATGACCAAGGAAATGGCTAAAACCAGATTATCAAAGCAGACCAGATTAGTGTATTAAGAATGCTCTTTGAAAGTCATTGCATGCCATCCACCTCCATCACCTTTGAGATCCAGAGTATCTGTATAAAAACATGTATCAAGGGCAAAGTCCAGTGGTCTCTCTCTCCAAAGCCCTGTAGAGATCATGTTCCTGAACAGTTGTTTGCCACAAGACCTTCCCATAGCATGTTTTTCTATTCTCGCACCAGAAAGACTGGGCTGGAAAAGTGGGGGGTTCTCTTGACACTCATTCCCAAATGTTTTGATGGAACTACATGACTCCAACATCTAAGATTACTCTGTGGTCACAAAGAGGCCAATTTGCCACAGTCATTATGAGAAAAACCCAAAACCTCAAAGTTTAGCAGATGAATATCCATCCCATTTTCTTTAGTTCAAACCCCTATAGCCAGCACTGTTTACAAAATATTTGTGCATTTCCACTTTTAGGAAGACAAACAAATTTTCAAGTCTTCAAATTTTTCAGGGTGTTCTAACTTAGTTCATAGTTCCTATATTGTGAAACCCCATTCTTCATTGTTTTTAAATCTACAAAGGATCTACAAATCATGTGTAATAGATTCCATATGCACACAAAGAACACCCCTGGAAGGCAAAGCACTAAATTGCCCATAAATGGAAAGCACAAATTCTGCAAATGTAAAAATTCATGGAGGCCACAAAATGCCCCCAACAATACACATTTCCCTCACCAGCATCCATGGATAAAGAGCCAGCATTACTTTGAAATCCGACCAGTGTGATATGAACAGTGAAAACAAACTAAAAATGTGTTAGTAATACTGACCTTTCCATCCAGTGAACCAACATGTGCAACCAAGTAATTTTAATCCCAAAGTGTACAGGTCATGCAAAATCAGCACCTCACTGGAAAAAATCCTGACCAAAATAAACAGCGGCCTGCAGAGCTCAGCAGGTCGTGTCACCATGAATGTTCCTGTGCACATGAGCACTGACAAAAGAGAGTCAACCAGAATCCCTGATTCCTCTCAAAGCACATGCTTAGGGTAAGTCTGACAGCACACCCACAGTGACAGCCATGGGATTAACAGATTAAACCCAAAAATCTCCACGTGCCTGTCTCACTTCTCACCACTGCTGGTTACCACAGGTCTGCAGCACAGTCACCTCCTCCCAACTGATTCTTGTTCCAAATGCCCCAAAACAGAATAAAATTTCCTCCTGAAGCAATCCTCATCTCCCTCTTGGAACTCCTTATCCACATCTGTATCTATTGATTCCTCTTGCAGCTGTAGCTCTGAGTGCAAAACTGCAGCTGGATTTTTTTTCAGTAGCACTAAAACTGCCTTGAAAGCCACCACCTCTCTCACCAAGCTCTTCCCAACTCAGATATTCACATATTCTCTCTCACTTTTATGTGAGTCATTACAAAGGTGTTAGACCTGATCTTCAAAGCCTTTCACAGGACCAGGTGAGGTAACCTCAGGTATGCACAGGGAAGACTCCAACTCAGAGTCAAGGAATTGGCAGCTTGTGTTCTGGAATGGAGGCAAAAATTCCACAAGCCCAGGATCTTAATAATGGATCTTGCTTCCAGAAGAGATTAATGCAATTTAACACTTCCAAACCCACATGAGTTTCAACAGATTCATGGTCTCTCAGACTTGTCTCCCCAGTACAAGAACATACTGGAGCAAGCCCAAGCATTCCAATGTTGTTACTGTCTGGAGAGCGTGGAGAGGGGGAGCTGGGTTTGTTCAGCCTGCAGAAGACAGAGAGAAGAAGGATCTCAGTTGCTGTCTAAAACTACCTAGTGGGTGGAGAGGATGGTGTCACACCCTGCTCAGAGATGCCCAACAAAAGGACAAGAAGCAATGGACGCAAGTCACAGCAAGGGAAATTCTGACTATATATAGATTTTAAAATCTTCACAAGATGAGTTATCAAACAAAGCCTTAAGGAACCAGAAAAAACTGATGTCAGCCCTGTTCCAAGCAAGAAATTGGACCATGTGGCCTCCAAAGATCCCTTCCCCTAAATTGATGTATGAGTCTCTAATATTTTTCATGCAACACAGAGAAGGAAATTAAAAAATGGTAGTGAGGTTAACCACAATTCCAACATTGACTGCATGATCCTAAATCACCTTGGATCTGTTTGCAATGCATAATGCTCCAAAGTGGCTAATACACTAGCTAGCACCTCAGATGCAATATAAATATGAAATTGCAGCATCCATCCAGACTAATTAGCACACATGCAGATTACTGCAGTGATATTGCTTCACTGCCTACTCTTTTGAAGGCAGCTGGCTGAATTGAAGATATGTTCTGAATTGCTCTGTGTCTCAGTATTTAATTCATATAAGAAGAATGATCATTCTACCTCGTTTAGATTCCAAATACTTGAGGGGAAGAGATCCTCTTTTATCACAAATAAAAGAGGGCAAGTAACACCTTAGGGCAAGTAGCAGAGCCTAAACTCAGGGTCACGCTGTGCGGTCTCACAAATAAAATTTCCAATAATAACAATATCTTAAGAAGACAATCCAAGAGGATTTGATTTTCTTTTCCACCCAATATTTCATAGCAAAAAATTGATTAAAAATGTAAGTAAATCTATCTTTCAAATTGTGGAAGAGCACTGGAATTAAATATATTGCATCTATTCTGTAAACTAATTATTCTGGCTCTGTCATTTCCTTGCCATGGAAGTTACAGAAAGACGTCAGTGACTTTGAGAAACTTTGTATTTACAGGGCAACACATTTGCTGCTTTCTTCAGTAAAACTATTTCTCTGTAATTTTGGTATTTATTCTGCTCAGTGGAGAAATGTCACTGGCAAGACATATTGGAAGCAGTTCAAACAACAGGAGAAAACCAAACAAGCTGCAAATATTAGTTACAAGCTTTTGATTAGTCTTTCTAAGATTTTGGAAAATGTAACTGTGGAAATGAAATTAACTGCTGTTCTCAATCCTCCAGATAAATGAATCAAGGGAGTTGGCTAATGGACTCAGAAAATTAAGGTTGTATTTGTTTTCCTTCATTCTGTGTGTGCAATTATAACACTATTTAACGAGTTTCTAGAACCTCCTGACCAAAATGATCTGAAGTCACAACTAAAAGTTCAGCAGCCAGAGAGGCGGATTGTAACATACCAAGGCAGCTACAAGTAGCAGAGCACAGAAAGATGGTAAAAAGTTGGGGTTTTTTCTGTGCGATACTCCAGGGACAGCTTTAATTCCAGGTAAGTGTCAACAGATCAGTGACAGCCACTAAAAATCTCAGAGTTTTTACAATTCATCTCTAGGAGAAACACAAACACTAATCTCTTTGGTATTCAAGCCCCCATCAGGGTTGATCCAGCATTTGGCCTTTAGCTCTCCTAGAGAAAGACAAGGCTGAATCAGCCGTTTTAGATCGTCCACCTATGGTGGCTGAATCCTGGAGAGCAAGCATTTAGGCTTAAACTGACCAAATGGAAACATTTTTAATCCTTCCTACTAGGAAAGCAGGAAAAAGCATTTTAAATTTCATTTTCCATTACATTTGAAGGCCTTATCTAAGATAAAAAAGAGGGCCAAAACAGAGACATCACAGCCTTTCAGTAAAAATGTAGACCCCACTGGACCTTCAGTACAGACCTTCTGCTATCTTAAGGGCTGTGGATTAAAAATATCGTCCAGTATAGCTCAGTTTCAGCCTACACAGACAGTTAAAGGTGAACTACTTAAACAAGCAGGTGGATAGCAGCACAATGTTGCCACTGTTTCATTTTAATTAGCAGGTTTGTGTTAGAACACATTCACCAATATTTTTGTCTATATCAGGGAAATAGGGAGATCCTATTCAGTATAACTATCAAGAAAATTTCTATGTGACACAAAATTGAAGGTGTTTTATTACAGGGTTTACAAATACAGCAGGGATTCAGCTTTCTTCAGACACTTCTGAAATTGTCCCAAGTAGAACCAGCAACGGCAAACTATTCAACTATCTTGGGCACCAGATATGGGGCGCGTTTTGCTCAATGTATGGGGTGTGTTATCACCAAACACACCCCATACATTGAGCAAAATAAGAGAGACCCCACAGTCTTTCTCAATCAATATTCTCAAACACAGTTTAACTGCCTGAATAGATGCTAGAACCCATGTGATTCAGAAGTAACCAATTTTGATATATTTTATAAAGTTTGCTTTCTAGTGCCCTTTCCAAAACAGGTATTGCTAAGAGTTTGACTCTGTCATTGTCAAACAACCAGTTTGGATACAGGATTATGTCCAGCTCATGCTGTCCTGAGTTCCTTTAGAATAATAATTTTTTTTGCCAGAGCTGACAGAGTTTAGTGACCTCTTCAACTTACTAAGCTGGGACAAACATGAATCTGCTAAAAATATTGCTATCCTTTGTTCTTCTTCAAGTCTCAGTGGGTTTTCAATTGGGAGTGATCTAACTGAGTATGCACACTGTGGCAAAGAGCATTTAGCCATGCAAGAGGTTCCTGAGTTATCTGATGTGTCTGGTGGGAGTTATAAAAATGTCACTTCAAGGGTATAAATTTACATCATCATGTAAAAAAGAAGGTACTAATAAGAGACCTCTTCAAAAACAAATACATTTAATGTCTATGAAGAAAAAGACTGTCATAATTTGGAAGCTGAATGTTGACTTACAGATGGAAAGACCCATTAGATCATTCATTCCCTCTCTTTGCCAAGACAGAAATATATCCTAAAGAACATTTCATACTCTTCTGCCCAGTATAATTTTTGTAACATAAGTGCTAGCGTTTCTACTGAAAATCTGATTGCTTTATAAAGTGTGCACAAGAGATTGGCAGGTGCATATGGGAGCATTAAGTCAAAAAACAGTGGTTTGAGACAGAGAGGGCATTGAGACAGAGAGGGTGTGAGTAGAAATCATGTAGCTCTAGCAAGAGCTATTGGTGGGCTGATCACTGATAAATGTTCTAGTTAGAACAGACATGCACATAATGACTACACAACCATTCCTTGGCATTCATCTGTCCATACCCATTTCCTATCCGAGTACTTCAGCTAGACTCATAAAGCAAGAGTTGCTAATCTATTTTAGGTACTTTAGGAGGGAATGAATCATGCCCTAAAAGTATCTATTTCTCACCACGGACTTTTAAGTGAATCAGGAAGGGTCTGACTTAGACAACTGTAGTGTGTATGTGCAGAGATATGTTGGAGAGCTGAGGCTCCATGCTGTTGCCTAATGGGAGCTTCCTACTACCTTCATGTAGGTGGCTATACCAATTTACTTTAATGCAAAAATACTAATTTGTGGGATGAATCCCACACCTACAATTAAATGAGGCATGAGTCTCATTCTCTGTGACCATGTTTGCATAATCATCCTGCTTTCCTTCCTAATTGCTCGCCAGTTTTGCTTTAGCATTGTGAAGGCCCAAAAAACATTAAGCCCTTGATAAGAGTGAGAATTAAATGGACTTCTGAAAAGATTTGGTTCTCTTCTCTCCACTCCAGTGGACTAGAGTGTCACTCTAAACTATAAAAGGGAAGGCTTGGGTAATTAACAACTGCTTCACCAACTTTACTCCCTGCAATGTGCTGGATTTCTGTGTTAGAATTGAACATTTGCCTTTCTGTTACAGAGGAAAGGGAGTTCCAAGAGCCACAAAGACCAAGAAAGTTGTTGAAAACATACCTGCAAGAATGATGGACAGCTCCAGTTCAAATGATGGAGCATCTCTGGTGCCTTCCCTGAGACCCAGAGGGATCTCAGAGAACCCAAGGTCCAGTGTCAGAGAGGTCACTGCAGTCAGTCATACACGTATGACATTTGGAGAGTTGCCATCTAGCAGAATATCCCTGAGGGTAGAAGTGAGCTCACAGAATTTATAAACTTTTACAAAAAGGCAAAACTTTTGTCTTGTTGTAGCAGTGTCTTGTCCATCATATGTGTCCCCATGCTAGGTGCCTCTAAATAGAGATGACAGATGAAGCCAGCCTGGTACCCTTGGCCCAGGCAGTTGCTCCAGAAAGGTAACACCAAGGATCTGCACATATGGAAAAAACAGTCTTAGAAAGAAGTGGTGACTTTCCTGCCTGAAGTCTCCTCCTGCCTCCTGAATGTAGCCCACATAGAAAAGATGAGGGGCTTGCCTTTACACAATAATTTGCATTTGTGTTTTTTTATTAATTAACCAAACTTCTCAGCAATTTCTTAAATAAATGCATGTAAAAAATACAGTATTTCATTAGGTGTTTCCCACTTTACATGATATACATACAAAAAATGTGTAGTTGGTGAGTAAAATCCTGTTCTGGGAGCAGGGAGAGCACACAGACACATCCCTGTCAGAAGAGCCCACAGATATATCCCTGTTCAGATTTACAAGGCGTGGATCAGTGGATCTGCTCTGACAGATTATGTATTTTGTTTCTTTATTAACTGTGCATAATTTTTACATTCTGTTCAAGTTAGCTTATGACAGATAAGTACTTTTTAAAATCAGATCTTGAGGCAAAGAAATGTCAGTGTGAAGGAATAGAGACATTTAGTATGCATTTATTACGTAAATAAATACTCAAGCTTCTCAAAAGTGTTGAAGTAAATGACACACCTACTTAAATTGGTGAATTCATGGTGAATAGCTTTAAACAGACTTACTTTTGAAGTAAAAATACCACCAAGTATTAGACATTTCATGAAGCTGAGCTAAATTAATATTAGAAAAAATATTACTCTTACATTTTTATTACATATTGAGCTGAATCTCTCTTCCTCTGAAGTCACCAGGAATATTAACATCTATTTAATTAACTTGAAGCAAGATTTAGCCTGGAAGAGTTATTTTACCATGACTAAAGGAGAAAATGAAGTCTGAAATTCAGCTTTTCCAGCAAGGCACTGAACTCGGATCCACAGAAATATTTAGTCATCTAAATATTCAATCTCTTACTGAGATAGACAAGAGATAGACAGGTAAATATATTTAAGAACCTGGAACTCATTAGCTCTGATCCATTTGGACACAAGATGTATTTACTCTTTCTCTGAATAGCCAGTAGAGTAATGTGTAAAAACATCAATACAAATCAGTATTATAAGAAAAGGCAGCTCACCCTCTGCAATGATGAAGGTTGGATTAATTTTCCAACACTCATTATGAACCATGAGAACTCATATCTACCAACTGGCAGCCATGTGCAACTCAGTGTTCAATTTATGTACTTTTAAAAACCATCTCCTGCAAAGCACCAAGGACTGGCTGGAATTACTCTGTAGGAGAGAGCCAGCCAAGGTGCCACCAGTGAAACACCTCGTTTGCGCCAAAGGTGACATTCTGATCTCAGTTACACCAGAGCTAATCAGAGGCTCAGAGACGCTAATAGATCAGAATCTAGCTTACTGTAGGTGTAAAGACTGGTTGCTCACTGAAGTGTCTCAGATTTCTAACTGTGGTGTTTCCAGGACAGTTTTCAATTACAGGCCTTTATTTTGAGTGTGTGCTATAGACATCTGTGCGTACCAAGGTGATGGGATTTTGTTTTCAGAAAAATATGCTAACTGAATGAAGGGAACTTGTTTTTTCCAGTCTTTTTAATCCTGTTTTTTAAAAAATGATGTTGTGCCAAACAGAAGTTCAATGTCTCTTTTATTCACTTTGTGCCTTCTTAGATCCCCAGTACAACTTGTTCAAATCCATAATCATGGCATAACTTAGGCTTTATTTCCCGCTATATATTTTACAAGTCTTCCATTATTTACAGTTTTTTTAAAGATATAATCTGAAAGATAACCTTATCTCAAATTCATTTTCTCATATGTGGTGTTTATGGGGGTACCAGCGGATTCTGTTTTCACAGAAGTTCCTTCCCCACATTATTGCCTCTCACCAAAACCACAAGAGGAAATTCTAGTTGAGATTCTCTAATGTTGTCCCAAATGGAGTCTGAAGTTCCAACCCAGTTGCTACATGATAGACCTTGCAGTGTGCCTAAACCCTGCAGATTTCAACAAACACTGAGCCTTAGAGAGTTTTGAGAAGGCCACTGCAAATTCATACTTACTTGACTCCCCAGCTCACTACCATGCCAGTGGAACTTTGTGGATGTTGCCATCTTTGTATCTGTGTATCTCAGATAATTAATTAGAAATAAGTATGTTTCAGATGAAGTATGTCTTCATATGTGTGTCATAAGTATGACTTCAGATGAAGTCCTATTTCCCAAAGCCTTCAGAGATAGATGAAAATCTCACTGTAGCTCTGCTGCAAATATTTTTCAAGACTTCAGTGTTTGTGAGATGACCTGAATTCCAAAATTGAGGTTGATTCTGACAAACTTACTGGCAAACCTCACATATTCAGCCTTGTATTATCCTCTGATAATGTGACAGACATTGCTGAAGAGCAAATGCTTTATGAGATGATGAAATTAAAAAAAAAAAAAAACCAAAACAGCAAATCAAGTCCAGTCTTCCACACAAACAATCATTCCATGCTCTCAAGATGCCAGCATACCTGGCAGAATACACATTATCCCTAGCAAAACATCTGAGCATTTCAGTCACATTGAGGCAGAAGTTTCTGCATCCAAACCACATATAAGGTGGCTAGGATCCAGCTGTGACACAGTTTTGTTAGGATATTAAAAGCACAGTGGTGCAGAATATAGATGAGATACTGTGCCAAAGAATAGCTTTATCAGTTTCAGCAAAATACATCCAGGAGACAACAAAGCAGTGAAACACCAATATTTTAAAGTAAAATAAATATATGTTATACAGACTCTGTCAATTTATGGAGCTGCTGGGATTGCATTTTAATGCAATCTATTCATTAGAACTACTATGAGTAAGAAACTTTCACTAATATAAAAAAAACCAATAATCCTGCTACAACTTGGAGGAAGTTGTCAGAACTCCTGGTAAAACAGGTATGGCAGAGTGGCCTCTGTGCCACAAAGGGTAAGGTAAAATCATTAAAAATCATGGTTTCACCACAAGCACAGACAGAGACCAAAGAATTTATGAGTCTTGTGTAAAAAAGGATCTTCTAACCTGTATATTTAGCTTTTTAACTTTTACCTATTCCAGTCATCCTTGCTGGCTTGTTCTTGAAGAATATAAAAAAAGTTTGTTTTTTTTTTAATGTAGTCTTCAATAAATAATTTTAAAAAAAAGTAGCTGTGAATGAGCATGTGATATAATTATACCAATTTGGGAGATCTTTAGTGGTAATAACCATCCTCAGTAAATACACATGGAAAAAGCGTATTAAAAATTCTTACAACAGAGGTCCAACTGCCTTCAACTTTTTCCTCAGGTGGTAATATACAAATACATGATGTATAGATGAGTTAAGGAGGCAGAAGGTGTATTGTTAAGTCTTACATCTTTAACCACAGTGATTATATTGATAGCTTGTAAACCTTTGCCCAGGTTTAATTTATTCCCTTTTTGATAATTTACAAAGCAAGAGACACAAATTAAATGGAAGCTGAAAGGAAATGCACTGGCAAAAGATGCTGAGGATGGGATTCACTTACCTGCTTATAAGCTTCTAATGCCATCTTAGGCAGCCCGGGGACTATCTGGGGATCATCTCTTTGTTGCCAGCTGCCACCCTAGAGTGGCACTACTCTTCTCTAAGTCCTGTGTTGTACCTGCCAGCTCAGTGTGGCTGTCTGAGATATCCTGGGGTGCTGAAAATAGTAATGGTTGCTTATATTTAAGTTAAGTAATCCCACCCTGACTATTTATGCTCAGCCATACACACCCTCTGTCCAAGCTAGGCCCAGGGAGGGCTGTGCTGAGGAGGGAAGGATGGAGACACCCAAGTCCATCTGGCCCAGCTCTGGGCCTGAAACAACAGAGCCCACCCAAACTGCTGTATCCTCCCACAGCTCCACTGTGCTACAGCAATTTATTGGTTGGGTCTTTTGGTCTTTGACAACTCAAGGATCTTGCCTGATGTTATGTTACATATTGTGTAATATGGAAGTAGGAGAAACAAGAATTTTTTTGATTCCTCTCTGCATTCTGTCTGTATAATGAGGGAACAGCCCTCAGATACAGGTGGCTGGGAAGACCAAGAAAGAAATCACTATATATTTGTGGCTAGGAAGTATGTCCCAGTAAAATGAACACTAATCACTAATCCGCTCTCTTTGCTTCTAGACTATGTATTTGCAGCTTTTTAGTTTGGGTGTTTGTTTTTTTTTCATGTCAGCTTCCTCTGTTCTCTTGTAACTACTAATAGAACAGAGCATGATTTCCCTTTTCTACTTTCCTTTCATAGCCATTTCAGATCTTGTCTCTTTGAAAGATGCTGCCCATCACAGATTGCAATCTGCCTTGTACAGTTCTCAGTTATGTTTAAATCTTCTTTCATCCTTCAAAGGCTGGCTGAAAGAAGTGTCAGGTCATTATTTCAGGCTGTAGCTTAATACTTAGGCTTACCAGCATATGATCTCTCTCTTTGGTAAAGACCTTCATTCACTGAAGGTCAAGGTATTAGTGTTATTTTTAAATTTATTCCCAGCACCGAAGAGTTAAAAATAGCCTTCTACGAAAACGCACAGTAATTGGTTAAACCTTGTTAGCAATCACATGAAGATGATAACTCCTCCCAGGAAAAGACATAGCCAAAGCAGCTTTGACATGGATTTATACTTAGAAGAGCAGCTGCAGGCCTCCTGAGAAGGAGTTCACAATATAGACTCTTGGATTATTAGCAGAAAATTAGCAGCTTGATGCTGGAAAGGAAGGGAAGGAGGCATGAGAAAAAAATTTTCTCAGGG
Source organism: Melozone crissalis (assembly GCF_028551555.1). Taxonomy (NCBI): domain Eukaryota; kingdom Metazoa; phylum Chordata; class Aves; order Passeriformes; family Passerellidae; genus Melozone; species Melozone crissalis. The sequence continues at coordinate 53,615,197 of NW_026535805.1, forward strand.
TGATCTGCAAGCAAATTCCATGGATTCTCTATTTTGGAACTATCCTTATTAGAAAGAAAGCCTAAAAGATGGATCTGGGAAAGGCAAAGCTGCTGAGAACTGGCCTCAATGCTTTATATCAAGCTATCCACCCTGTGCATGGAATTGCCTGGACAGATGGGAAGCAAGTGATACTGACTACTTTATACTATCAAAATGGAGAGCTGAAGTTTGGAGACTCAAGCATTCTTGGTCAATTTGAACATGTGCATGGTCTTTACTGGGGCCCATATTGCTCTACGGACACCCCAGCTCTGCTCGCTGTTCAGCACAAAAAGCACGTAAGCATTTGGCAGCTGGTCTACAGCAGTGCAGAGAAGAAAAAGCCCTTGATTTCTCAGACTTGTGAGGTTGGTGAGCCATTTCCACTGCTTTCTCAGGGCTGTGTCTGGCATCCTAAGAAGGAGGTCCTGGCTGTGCTTACAAAAAGAGATGCTTCAGTCTTGCATGCCGTTCGTACTGACAATACGCGGGTTAAGGCAGAGATCAAAAGCAGCGGAGTCATCCACTGTGCTTGCTGGACTAAGGATGGTAATCGTTTAGTAGTTGCTATAGGCAGTACCCTGCACTCCTACATATGGGATAATGCTCAGAAAACTCTAAATATCTGCTCCTTTTGCCCATTTTTTGATGTGGGAGGTTATATCTGCGCTATAGAAGCCACTCTGGATTTCCAAATTGCTGTAGCTACTGAGCTTCCTTTAGATAACATCTGTGGTATCAATGCAGGCATTGCATTTGATGTGCCCTCTGGTACAGAAGGTGGTTCTTTAATCTCACAGTCTGCTTTGGTGCTTGGTGACGAGGAATACTCCATGGACACACGAAGAAAGTCCATAGATTCAGATAGATCAGGTGTTGATTCAGTTGCTTCTTCTTCATCAGGTCCTGTGGATTTGACCCATATCCTTGCAAACCACCGTCGGTCTGATCCCAGTCCTCTCATTACTCTGAAACGCAGAGACTCTGCAGCAGCAAATGGTCAAGATTCTTCTCACTTGATCTTGGTGACTTTTGAGAGGAAGGTAACAACTACCAGAAAAGTCACCATCCCAGGTATTTTGGTTCCTGATATAATGGCTTTTGATCTTAGAGCTCAGATTGTGGCAGTAGCCTCTAATACTTCTAATATTGTTCTGGTGTATTCAGTAACCTCTTCCTCCATGCCTCACATTCAACAAATCCAGCTGGAAAAAAATGAAAGACCAAAGGGCCTATGCTTTTTAACAGATAAACTCTTATTGATTCTGATTGGCAAGCAGAGGTTCCCTGATCCTAATCTCATTCCATCTTCAAGTTCAGACAGGTATGTAATGCGTCTTATGGTCAAGGAATTGATGCTGGAAGAAAATTCTTCAGCATTGCCTGAGACTAAGCAGAATATGTTTTATAACTTTGAATCCTCTGTTAATATACCTGGGAAAAGAAAATTCTTTGAGAACCTTGCCACAGAAGACCAATCTCAAAGCAGGGAGTTGTTAATACCAAGAAGCACAGTTATTCAGTCTCCAAGTGGCAGGAGAAGACTCATTGAAGAAGTAAAGAGCCCTAGTTATGAGCAAAGCTCTTCATCAAGTGTGAGTGACCTGGATGAAAAAAGGCTCCCAGGTGACTCCTCGGTGGCCTTGGAAACATTGGATGCTGAACCTATGAATCGCTCAGTGTCTCTTCGTGGTTTTGGATCACCCAGCAGGATTTCCAGCAGACCAACATCCCCTAAAGTGCAGTTCAATGTGATCCAAGAAGCATCGAATTCTCCTAAAAACAACAATTTGCCAAGTGAAAGGGGAATGAGTCACATCTCTAGAAATTTAGAGAGACTTTGTGGCAGTTTCAATGAGTTACAGCTGAGTCTTTCTGAAATAACAGACTTGGCTAGGAATGGCAGGAGGATTTCTTTAGCCTACCCGTGCTCCCAGGAACCGCCTGTCGTGCATGTCACCTACCAGGTAACTTTTTGTCAGCTTAGAAATACTGTGATAGGAACCAAACTTTTAAACAATCTTGCATTTATTTAGCTTTAAATCAAGAGGATGCAGTTTATTCTTATCAACCCATAAGAAAAGTAACCTTGGTTTGGAATCAAGCTTAATTTAAAATGGAATTATAATTTGTCATTGGAATGACAACTCAGGATGATGTGTATAGTTTAGAGGATACTTAACATGGGAGATTTTTCTGTTTATTCTTTGATCATGTACAATTGTCTTGGACACTGGCTGATTTTGGCACCTGTCAGAGAGAACAGAGCCAGAGTTGTTAATCTACAAAAGGCTTATATTTTAGTTTAGTGCAGAGATAAGCCGATGAATGGGGGACTACAATAGCTCACTAGAAATGTAATAAATTTAAACCTGAGCTCAAATACAAAGTCTGAAGATAGCCATACTCACAGAAAGACTGAAACAAAGTATTGAATCTCAATTTATGGAAAATTTAAATGGATATGACATGAATTTGGCTTATTTCTGCTTTTATTTGTCAACACTATTCTTTGCAAAATAGGATGTACTCAAAACCCATAACCACTTAAAATTTTCAGAAAAGAAACAACCCTCAAACAAACAAAAACCTTCTAATCCATCAATATGTAATTATGATTTCATTAGACAAATATAAGAATTTCAAACTACCATGTTCCTATTACCCTTGTTTTGGCAAATTTCCTCCTGGCTTCAATAAGAATTTCAACTAAGGAATGTAGGTTGGGTAATTATTTCTATCTACTGTTTTTAATATTATTCACAGGAATACTAACATTATACTGATCAGATTTTTGAACATGTTGATGGTAGTGATAAAACTGGTATCACTTTCAGGATGTAAATGCTAATTAAAAATGCATCCTTATCTACTGCAACATAAGCAGCATTATGTCAAAATAATACACTGTATTGTGAGGATGCTGAAGCAAATTTTACTTCCTTTAACATTAAAGGAATCTGTGTAGACATCTAAGTACCTCTCCTTAGAAAGTCATTAAGGGAATGGTGACTCAATTCAATCATGGTCACTACTTTCTAGCAAGTGTTTACTTGACATTTAAACAGATTCTGATGTGCTGGGTTTTCTGGATAAAAGCAATGCTTTCGATCTGAATTAGTCAATAATTTAACTTGAACACATTATACAAATTCTGGTGGAAAAGTAGCATGTCTATTTTAAATAATTTAGGATTTTATTGGCCAAGAAGCAAGCCCTTCTGTTCTCCAGTATGTTCAAATTAATTTTGATTTCTTAACATAAATCAACTTATTTATTTAGCAAGCAGCCCTGTTTCTAGGAGTCAATTGGATTAACCTTTCCCAAGAGAAGTTTTATTTGTGACACATAACATTAATCTAAGATCTGAAGTTGCTGTGCACGTGCTTGCACTAGAAGTAAGAATTAGTTAACCTGCTATTTTTCTTTGGAAAGAACAACAAAAAAATTAAGTGCTTCTAAAATACTGCTAGAAAAACTATGTTTAGAAAGGAATACTTATTTATCTGAATAGGTTAGTTTCACATTAAGCCAGCAGCAAGCACTGCTAGCACCACATTACAATGACTCAAAAAAGTGCCACTAATGCCTTCCCACACACAGCTTTCCTGGGGAAGTCTCCACTAATGCCTTGTATAGTTCAGCCTCTCTTCTGAAATCTAACAGGATCACAGCATGATGCCAAAAAATAATGAAAAATAGACTTGGCAGAAAGGTCTACAGACAGACAGGGAAATATTTGCTTCATAGGCAGCTAATAATTTTCAGAGAAATAGTTGTTTTGATTAGTTTATATTCAGACATCTGAACCTTGTTCCTCCTTCAGGAGTTGCTTAGTGCACTGTGAGCTCAGAGACCAGCTGGGCTGTGAGCTCCAGCCAGACTCTGTGTTCAGAGAGCAGAAAGTCAGGAAATAACTTTTTTGCCTTATGACATAAATATCAGCCAGTGGAAAACTTTCTAAACTTTAGGAACACTGCAGTCCAGTCAATAATATGCCTATTATCTTCCAGCTCTTTGTGCCAAGTGCATGTCTTAAGTGTCTCTATAATCCCCAGCAAAGCAGAGGCTCAGTCTTGATTGAGCAGTCTATTGCACTAAAGAATATAATTATCAGAACTGCATAACCATATTTATACATTTAGAAAATAAAATGAAAGTTTAAAACATAATGGTTAAAAATGTAGCAATAATTAATGAGCAATTATGAACACTGTTGTGCAGAAGCATTATTGACATATTTATGTGTACTTCCTGTTCTGCTTAGGAAACTTAAAAAACAGAAACATTTATTACTTAATAATTCATAATGTTTGCTCATTTAACAGTCTTCAAAACCTTTGTTTATAGTGTTAGTGCAAGTCTGCCTGTAACTCCTCTGAAGTCACATCTATGCAGTGCTACCAGAATTTGTATTCTTTGTAACACATAGCCATAGAAGAAAACCATGATCATTCACACTTTGGAAATGTCACTGCACTATCACTTTTGTAACAGCATTCAGCCACCAGAGGTAACTTGATCATTCAACCCTGAAAAGCAAATATTATTGCTCTTTCATCACAGGCAGGTTTGTGATTCAGGGGAATGTGGGAGGGCAGACAGACAAATGCAATAAGAAGACATTATTTAAAAAGAAAAAAAATAAAAGAGGATCTGTCACAGATTTTTTTCTGTTTCACTTTGCAAAAAGATACTTATACCATCTCTTTCCCCCAGAAAAGAAACAGCTGCAGAATATTTAAACTAGTCTCATTCAGAAGCTAATTACAGTGGAAATAAAGCCAATCTGGATCTCAAATTAAAGGCATTTAGGCAAACCTCTTCAGGAGGAATAACATTCATCTTAATCTGAAGAACATCTTCAAACTCCTACATTTTGTTCACAAGCAGTATGATGTCAAAAGTTTATATCACTGAGAGCATATATTGCATAATTAAATAGGAAATAATATCTTTTCAGCAATTAGTCACAATTACTTTCTTTTCTTAGCACAGACCAATAATTGTACATAAATCAATCTCTACTTTTGTACTATTTTCATACAATTTGCTATGGGAAACTTTATTGCCAGCTACAAAGGTCAGCTACAAAATAAACGTGGGTATCATATTTTTTTACACATATCTGGGAGATGAACAGAAAGGATACAAACATATGACAGTAAAACTCTGATGAAAATACATGATGTAAAGAAGGGGAATATAAGGGGGGCACAAAAAAATGAGCAAAGACCAGGCTGAAATGATGAGCTGTAATAAGACCATGAACCCTTCTGAAATCCAAAGGGCAATTTTGACTCGGGTTGAGCAATAGAAAGTAAGTCATGAAAATGATGGAAGAGGAAGCTGATATGACTGCTCCCTGGAGTAAGAAACTAGTCAGCTACCTTGAAATTTAGAAACAAGAGATTTAGGATGACTGTAAAAGAAAGACCTGCAGTAGTCAAGAGAAAGTGTGATTAATGCATGGATAACATTTTGAGTAAAGGTTGAGGGATTTGTGTGATTAATGCATGGATAACATTTTGAGCAAACGTTGGGGAATTTGTTATGAACAAATTCTGTCAACAGTGTTCTAAAACTGATCAATAGCGGACAAGCAGGGTCTGTAGAGGAGACACAATTCCTTTTATTAGAGCAGATGATTTGTTTGTTGGATGCACAGGTGCAAAAGGAAAGGAGCACGCAATGTCAAAAATAGAGCCAAGTTATCATACTGCACAAAGAAAATAGAGATCACACATAAAGATCATGGAAGCACAAAAGGTGTATCTTAGATGACAATACATCAGAAACAGTAGCTGCAGAGAGCCAGGAGGAGAGAAATCCCAGCACTGTGTCACCAGGAATGCTGATGTGCCCTATAATTGCAAACTGCACTGGGATTTAAGCACCTCTGAGCACCTCAGGTCTCTTCCAGCATAAACATTTTACAGGCTTATGCGTCTCTGCCAGGTTAATTAAGGTTGCAATTGGAATGTCCCACATAAGGGTAAGGAAAGGAAAGATATCAATACCTCCACCACAATAAAAACAGAACCTACCAAAAAGCAGGCAGGAATCACAGCAACAGTAGAAATAATGACAGAGAAGGGGAGCAGTGCAAGCTGTCAAACCTAATGAACACCACCTGTGGCAATGCTGCACGAGGCACAGTGAGAATGTAAATCATAATTCTCCTTCCTCTTCAATTCTCTCTTCCTTAGCTGTTTAAGTGTCTTTTCATTGTCTTCTTGGACAGAACTCCCACATCTAGCTAATCCACTAGCTTTTTCTCACCCTGCAAGGTAAAAGGTAAAAGCAAGCTAACTAATGGGTACTAAGGTATCAAACCTGAAATCACCAGTGGAGCACAGCACAGTTGAAATCAAGGGTGTAAAAGAATGAAAACAGAATCCTAGACAACTACAGTACTATTCACTGTACAATGCATGTGCTAACCTGATACCTTTCCCTTATAAAACAACAGATTATTAACACAAAGGAGATGAAGAATATTTAAATACCTGTAATTCAGTACAGTACTTGAAATATGCCACAGGGGAAATTATTTGTTCAACAGCAGAGAGTAGGGATTAATAGAAGAAAAATAAGATGATTAAGGAATTAGCTGCAATGGAGATAGTAATAGTTATATCAATATAGAAGAAAATGGAAAAAATTACTGGTGGATTTTCTCATGGTAGATTTTCAGTGTCATCTGAAAGTTTCATCAATGACTTGCTGAGTTATGCTTAAAAAATCTGCATATGACATAAAGTCAGTAATATTCTCAGTAAAGGATCAGGATTTCACACTTGTAAATTGATGACTATTATGTAACATCTAGAATAAATTTTAAAAAAGGATTGAAATTAATGAAATGAACTAATATAAAGTGCATAGTAACATATTTCAGGATTAAGAGATGAAATTTCTGCTTCTGTACGTGTTGACTACAAGATGACTGTGAATTTAAAATACGATACTGTTACAAAAAGAACAAAAGCAGTGTGTGGGCACATCAGTGAGGCATATCCTTCAGCAGGTGATGAGCACTGGGCACACAGCTGGCAGGTCTCATCTGAAAAACATTTTACATTCCTAGACACCCATGGGCAAGAAGAATACATTGAGACTTCAACTGATCGCTAACCCTGCATCAATAAAAACAATTCTGAGGGGTAGCACGTTCTCATTTACCTCACTGGTTCATCAGTTGTTAAATTTAAGTTCATTAAGATGATCTCAGCATGCAGGAGAGTGTAGGCAGTGCATTAGGAAATACAAGACAAATGAAGAAAAGGTCAAGAGGCAGAACCAGCTCCAGCTGACTGCTCAGTGGGGTTCAAAAAAGGGAGAGAAGGCATGTTCACTTATTGTGCAGTATGAAAACTGCAAATACGTGAGATATATAACATGTCATCCAGGAAACCTTTTGCCTTAGTAAATGATGCTTTTCTCCTACATATTTGCAATCTGAAATGTGAGTTTTGAAAGACAGCTTGGCACTGCTGTGACAGGCTGGCTGCTGCCCAGAACACCCTTAATAGGCTGTAAAATCTGATCTGGGCAGGCTGACATGGGTGAGAGAAAACAGTTATTGAATTGATCATTTCTTTTTGCTGGGTTTTTGTTGAAGAAGAGTTGCACTTGACATACTACAGGAAGTTGGCTAAAGAAACTTAATCTGAAAATATACAACTAATGTATGTGGAAATATATTTGTTTCTTCTGTGATTAACATGTTCTTTGTCTACCAATAAACTTTGTTCTAGGATAAAGCAACTAACACAAGGGATTTTAATCTTGGAATTTCAAGTCCTCTGATTCCTATTGAGATAAATAACAACATAGCAAAAACAGACATGGATTTTGGGAAGAGGTGTATTAAATCTAGATTTGACTAGAAAATTGTCTTTGGGTTATGGCATGAAAGTGGGAAATATCAAGACAAGCTTTTAGTTGTACCTCTAGCTCTGTCACAAATTACTTCCATGACCTTGACTAAATCTCTTAAGCTCCCTGTGTAATGGTATGATCATCTATAAAAAGGGGATACTAAGAGTTACCTGCCTCACAAGAAGGTACAGGTTTAAATCAGGTAATCTGTGATATGACATCTGTGAACACATTCCTCCAAGAGAAGGCACATTATCACCACTTAAAATAAGCATTAAGCAAAAAGGCTAAATAAGTAGAAAATTATAACAGAGAAAGATTCATGACCTGACAGAATTTGTAAAAAGTCAAAAATAAATGTATAAGATGATTATGTTTATCATTACAAACAGAAGCATGTAACAGAGAAAATAGCTCATATGAACACTGACAAGTGATGAAAGACAAACAACTGAGACTTGATCTTTCAGATCTGTCCTTGAAAAACTGTTTAGGATAAAATAGGTGTTGTGCAGTTTTGTGTACACAAAAATGTCTTCCACTTTCAATGGCTGTTCCAATAATAATGTGCAATGCTATACAGGAATCAAACTAGAACAAAATCATCTTGAGTATACATTTTCATTCAACTGATTGCAAGTCAAGACAGACAGAGCTAGATTATTTTCTGATAATTCTTGAGTTGAAGCATATCTATGTGGAAAATGGACCCCTTGGATCAAGGCAATGAGCTTGTCTCACGTACAGTCCATTTTTTTCTATAATTCATGAACTGAAGTTCCAGTTTGAATAAACTCTGTTATTCCAACCTGAACTCAGGAAAATGAAATAGTTGTTAGATGTGCTAGTCCACAAACTGCAGCAATGACAAAGCTTTGCACAAATACCTGCACAGGCAAAGAGCACTTTTGCAATGCCTATGCAAAGCACAAACTCACTGCTGAACATTCAGCCCATTGAGTTTCAGGTGTGTTTAGGTTCAATAGAATACAGTACTACATAATTTGGAAATAAGTTTTTGGTAAATTTCCAAGTACTACATAACTTGGAAATACTTAAAAATTACGAAGAACTTTTCTTATATAGTTGCAGCTGTAACAAAAAGCTGCTATAGGTTTATGACTAAGATAATGATACTTCTTTGATGTATTCCTTAGGTATATCCTTTATTAATTATGCACCAACAAATTTCTGGTTGTTTTGCATGTGGAAAAAAGATGAGAAGACATCTGAAAGGTGGAAAGTTCACATATTTAATGGAAAGATAATTTTTATGGTTTTTATTAATAAAATCACTCACAATAAATAAAAAATTAGATAGATAGATAGATAGATAGATAGATAGATAAATAAACAAACAAATAAATAAATAACAATCAGCCATAGACTATCTGCATGAGTAAATAATAGCAGAGTGGGAGAAAGGACATTTGCAACAGTCAGCAGACATTCTGATTTACAGAATTCAATGCAGTTGCATGACAGCACAGACACTGTGTACAGAAAAGTGAAAGGGATTGATTTAGAAAGGTTGTTACACAGCAAAAAAGCACACATTCACAGAGAGCAACTGTGAAAAGACAGCACAATTAGAAATGAAGACAAGCATTACAAGAGACATTTATTTAGTCAGAGGTTAGATTATTGTGCACACAAATTGAAGATGCAGTTGTGAATTCATTCAACTGTAAGTTTTACATTAGCAAGAAAAATTCAAGGGTGTGAAGTAGACACAGACAGAGTAGGACTAGAACAGGAGTTAGGATACATGAGATCCTGTCAATCCATTCTGAAATATTACCTTGGATCCCTTTTGAATGTATGAAACAGAGGGGTCTATGAAATAGGGTAAATAGACAGTCCATTCATAACTAATATGTAAAATCTGGGGGTATTGCAAACATAAAGATGCCAAAGAAAAAGAAACAAGCAAAACATAACACATGGAACTACACAGGGAGAAAGCATGGAAAGAACAAAATTCAGTTCACAGGACAAAGTATAGAAATATCATTTAGCAATATTTTTTAGAAGAAAATGTCCCATCCACATCTATTTCATAACAACATTTAGTCATTGGAAAATTTTCAGTGTTAAAAGGACTTTTAAATGGTAGCAGATAGGAAAATGTAAGTTCAAATATATATCCACTCAATTACCATAGTAGCTCAGCAATTTTTTTTCCTTGCACCTTGCAGTAACCAGAAAGATGAGGCACAAAGATGTTGATTCTTAGGGCCACCTAAATTTCATGAAACAGAAACAAGCCACCTTTATTTTCAAGTGTGTTCTTTCAGTGAATATCAGAGCAAATTACAAGGCTGTAAATCCATACATTCTCTCGCTCTCAAAGCAAGTCACAGGATTCCCAAGCTACCTTGATGTTACAGCTTTTCAGAGACTGTTTCTAGGTCCAGTGTCTCTGCAATACTCTCTGTGCCAAAATAACCCTGAGGCTATTTTAGCAGGGTGGAATAGCTGCCCAATGGCTCTCAAACCCACCCACACATACAGCTGAAACTGAGCAGAGTACTCATTTACTCAGGCAGCATCTGGAACAACATCATTCCAGGTGTGATACATGCCCTTCCACTGAACTGGCTTCAGGCAGGGAGGCCCCACAGACACACAGATGCCCAGCCCAGGACAATACATGTACAGGGCTGAGGCAGCTTTGAGCTGCAGGAGCTCACAAAGCAAAAACCAAAGAGGCATTTTTATCCTCCTCACATGGGGCTAGGAGATTGTGTTTAGAATGGTCCTGCATGATGATGTCATCTATAAACTGTAGGAAAGACAGACGAAGAAAAGGTAAAATGACTAAAGAGCTGAAAGGAGTAAGAGCAGAAGAATGGTTATGAGTACTCAGGCTCAATGTCTAATCCATTAACTAGATCTTTTCTTTTACATACATGGATATGAAGAAAAGCTTTTCAAATGGATCAGTTACTGAAGAAACAAAAGACGTTCTCCTCTGTGATGGCAAGATCCATTTGAGTTTAGTCCAGCAGCTGTTTGATCTGCCTGTTATTGAAATGAAACACGGTATGTTCTTTTTATTTCTGCTATCTGGTTTCACCTGAGATTTTTAGCATATAAAAGAAGCATTTGCGACAGAATAATTACCCCAGATTTAATAAACTGAGCCAACTAACTTCTTTTGGCAAGTGTGTGTTTTCCCTTGTCTGAAATACAGCAGACTCTTGAAATAATTTAAATGCTAAGTAACTGCAAAACTACCTATTAGCAGAGTAATATGTTAGGTGCCTCTGCAAAGGAAGGCTGAGAAAATAATCAGTCCACTGTGTTATCTGGAAGGAGAATAGCAGAATTGCTTTCCTGAAACCTTTTGGCATTTTGCTTCACCCATCCTTACTAGCATGTCTCAGCCTGGACAACAGAGTATAGGTTGGAGAAAAATTCACTCTATATATATATATATATATATATATATATATGTATATATATATATATATATATATATATATATAAAGACTGGCCTCTGAATTGCCTTGTCCCTGTCTGTTCCTTTGTGACACCCTCACAGCAACACACAAACTGCCATTTCTCTATAATGTTTCTGATGACTTTTCTCATCACAGGCTACCATGATCCTCTTTCTGAGGTTGTTCCAGAAGACAAGGACATGCATGTTCCATATTTTTGTCAGGAATCTTCCTTGACTGTGCAGTGCAGTGCAAGCACATATGAAAAAACTCTACCTGCTTTTGAGACCTGAGCTATTTCCCAGCAAGCTTCTGCAGCAACATCATGCAGAGCTGCAGGGCAAGGAGGAGCCCATTTTTGGCCCGTATTTCCAGCTCTTGATTTTGGAAAGAAATGCCCATAATAAACAAGGGAACTGAGAAAACAAATTTTCAGCTCTATAGAGCAGTTGAATATTTAATTAGCAGAACACCTTTCCTCAATTTTATGTATTAGACTTCAGAGATATCAAAAAGATAATGTCTCAGAATCATCCTAATATGTCCCTCTTTCTGCTCGGATTTTCTGATATTGAGTCTGTATGCTTTCAACAAAAACAAAAACTGAAACAATCTTTCTAAAACTCACCAAAATCTTGCAAAATTATAAGGTTTGGAGCAGAAGCAGTTGTGTAGCTCTTTATTCAATTCTAGATGGTACTTGCTTATATTCCTAAAAGTTTCTTTTGACACACAACATAAATATTAAATGGGAAGTTTAAAAATATCACTCCCATCCTTTAATACTATATAATTAAAGGGTATGTAATGAAGAGCATGCTTGTATTATAATGACAGCCTGGCATTTATTACAATGAGTAAACACTTAAGCATTAATAGATTGGAGGGAAAATCTTTGCAACTGTAAGTCAAATTCATGTCCACAGCAATGCTGTTAAGATCATCAGAGTTAAAAGAGCAATGAGCTCGGCCTCATTGTTTGCCCTTTAAGCCCAGGACTGTAATACTATTACCTGTGCTAAACAGAGTCTGTTGTGTAGTGCCCTGGTATCAGCACACAGGAGTCTCTCTTTTTGGCCTATCATCATAATAATTGTTCAAAGTAAAAGGGTACTACACTCTGCACAGAATGGTTTTCCCATTGAAATATTCCATGGGATATGCTTCCAAGAAAGTGTTATCAATGACACTGAGAACTTCCAGCATTTCAATGCATGAAAATAATTTCAAGAGTCTGACACAAAAGTATGCTTCATCAATTTGATCAACAATGGAATATCCATTTGGACCATAGAACTTCCTCTTTCAGGGCCACTGCTCACAGAATCTGAAGTCTGTTCAGATTTAGAAAGAAAGTATTAAGAGCAGAAGATTAAAGATCCATGGTTTGGAAAGACAATCTCCTTATGATGTAACAGGTGACATGACAACATACAACCAGCCTGGAAAAGTGCTTTGTTAGTGGTTAAAAAAGGAGAGATTTACCTTCTCCAGTAGCATGCTTTGTTATGACTGACAAAAATAAGGATGGTTCATTTGAATTTTCTACAGTTCCTTTTTTCACATTCCATTTTAAAAACAGTTTTATATCCCAAAATCTAAAATCCCAACACAGAACCTATCAGAACATTTTTCCCCTCATATCCCAGCTAATGCCCCTGCTCAATAATGACAGAATCACATGCTCTAAGGAAAGTGTGTCATATAAAGGCTCCCTCAATGGTTTTAAGTTGCCACAGATTTTTTTTCCATACAGTGTCAAACTAGAAAAAAAAATAGAAAAAAAAAAACTTTTTTTTTCTATGAGAACTGCAATATCCAGAGAGAAAGAAAGGCAAATGAATCACTAAAGAAAATAAATACAGCTTCATTTTTAAGCCAGTTTGCTAAGAAAAGTAAAAAAAAAAAAAAAAAAAGAGTGGAAGAAGGCTTATTTTCTTCTATGCAATACAGAAAGAGAACCTAAAACATTTTCAAGTATTTTGGTTTTTAAATCTTGTTCCCTTTTTTTCAGAAAAAAAAAAGGATTAAAAATGTCATCCATATTTTGTTCATTCTCTTTAGGAGAAGACTCTATAAATATTTAAATGGCAAGAAATGTTACTGTAGCAGCTTTTGTAAATCATCTTTTGTAAATCACCTTCAAAGTGTAACTTTCTTCTATTTGCTATATGAATTTGAAAACATATGGAACAATCTTGGTTTGATAGTAATGAGACGGAGACCCCTATTCCTTGCTAGAGCAAGTACAGCAAAATCATTTTTGCTGGCCACTTACCCAGTTTTTATAATCTCTTTGTCATTTGGGTAGAGCAGATGAGTGAAAAGCAGAAGTAGATGTCATTAGAACAAAAGCCAGCTGAAAGGCTGGCTGAGTTTTCAGAAGATGAAGATACTTTTAGTTTATTAGAACTAGCAAAGATGCACCTTGTGTTTGAACTAAATTTAAATAAGGGACAAAATGCCTCAAACCTTGAAGACCTTTCATTTAGCCCCTCACTGCATCTGCACAAAGGTGTGTTGAGCATGGATTGTCAGACCTTAATGTCATTAGTGTAATAAGGCTTTAGTGCACAAAAAGAAACCCTGCTCTGCCTGCGTGCTCACTGACTTTTCGAAACGTGCTTCTACATTTACGTAACCACAGCAGTGCACTCATTCTCTTCTTCTTGCTTAATTTTTGTAGGCTCTTCTTGGATTGTGCTCACTGCAGACAAGGACGGCTTTGTGCCATTAATATTCAAAGCCACACAAGAGATAATCATAAGGGATGGAACTGACAGTTCAGAAGTCTGTGGAGGTCGCTCCTACAAAAAAAGCATCCCAATGCGACCACCAAGCAGAGTGACATAATTTCTGAACAAAGAACCCCAATAACCTTCTTTTCTCCTACACCACGGAGACATTTTGTGCTCTCAGACACTGAGAGACTAGAAAGCTGTCTTCACTACTTTCTGTGTATTGTAACTGCAAAATCTGTGGCTTGGTTACACTATAGCTGCATCCTCGGGTTGGCTGGACCCTCACTATTCCTTTGGACCTACTACAGTGAAGTTCACCACAGCTGCTGTTATTAATGGCTGGAGCCAAGGGACTATTGTCTACTTTGAGGTCAGGATGTTCTTGGAGGAACAGTATTATGCTAAAATCACACAGTAACAACATATCTAGCTGGTGCAGGTGTACAGTTTAACATAAAACCCGAAGAAAATACAACTAAACAGCTTTTGTATTCATTAAGGAAAACCAGGATAGGAAAAAAAAAAGAAAACTGTCTCAGCCTCTTTTCTGTTCCAGCTGGATCCCATGGAAACCTGCAATATTTTCAGAAATGCCTAATTTTTATATGAAAAATGTTTAATTACTAAAAAGGCTGCATCACTGTCTCCTGTCAGTGTCTTATACAGCATGTAGACTTATACATGCACACAGAAGAGAAAGAAAAAATCTTGCAAGATAAACTGAGGATCAAAGATGTTGAGTGTAAATTTCATTTGGCTAAATGCAGGTGTATACACTGAACATTTCATCTACACTCCTGCATGATCAGTCAGAAAAAGAAAAGCACTTCTACAGCAGATTATTCATGCCCTAACAGAGATTTCTAAAACTGATTGTGGTGAACTGTCCCTGTTAAATAAGTAAATAAGTGCCTGTTCCTTTCCACTGACTGCAAACACAAGCTGGGGGACCGGTTTGAACAGAAACATTTGCTTGTAGCCAGGTGAACCTCACCCTGAGAGACAAGAGACAACACAGATACAGGTGAGAGTCAGGCAGGCAGGTCCATGGGAATGAAACTGTCATGATTATGGTGATAGAAATAGGCATAAGGGAAGAAATTAATGAGCTCAATAACTTTTCCTCATTGAAATGCAAAGAGAAGGATAAAGTAGAGTGAGCAGCCATGTGTGCAAGGGCATTTTGTACTGGAACCATGGAAAGTCGTGCCTGCTTCACCCTGCACAGCCAGGGAAACAGACAAGGAAGGACATTTAAGCTACTATTAGGAGTTATTTTTCATACTGTGCATTTTGGGTCTTGTTTATATTCCTGGGGAGCCTTTTTCCCCTCCCTGGGAACTATGTCAAGAACATTAATAAGGCACAGATACTAAAATCCAGTTATAATACCTCACCCCATACAAAGGCTGGATCAAGACAGTAGAGCTATGCTCTGAAGGACCTTAAAGGGTTTGGAGGTTTGGCATCAGTACCATTGCAGTGATGCAGCCAGGAATCTCATAAGGAACTATTTCAATTCTTGAAAGAAGTAAACAGTTTCATTTCATTGAATTAAATGTCTTCTTCATGCAAGTATCTTCCCAGGGACAAAGGAATCATCATTCTAAATCACCAATAACCACAGGTATGCAATACCACGGAATATATTTGTACTACCTTGTTTGTAAAGATATCTTTAGGCAGCCTCAAGAAGCATTCCTGATTGTAAAAAAAAAATACTAAACAACAAATAAATATGACTTTTTAAGTATTAAACACATCAGCTACTTCATAGTTATTGGGTTAATTGGATTTCCTGCTTCTTTGCATTAGAATTGTGTTCAAATGAGTATTTGTATTACTACTGCTTTAAGAATTTGATGTAAGTCATGCTTTCCTTCACTGAAATCAGCACAAATCACTGAAATCAAACAAGTAACACAAAGGTTCACAGACATAGCATGGTGAGGGAAGACATGATCAGATTTCTAAAGGACACAGCACATTTCAAGGCAGCAGATGTATCTAATCCTGCAAATACCCTTGAATAACATCCTTGTGTCTCATAAGTCTTGGGTATTTACAATGCTTATGTTATGGCCAAGCAAAACAAAACTTAATTATAACTAACTAGAGTGATGGGAGGATCTATTTTAGAGTACTACTTAGGGACAAATAAAGGAAAAAACTACAATGAAATTTTTTTCACAAATATTATCTATTATGGGTGCTAATCTCATAGTTTGGTCCGCTCAAATTGAAGCTACTGAAACACAAAAAATGTTACAGGGGAACTCTAGGAAGGTGGAAAACTGAACTAGCAGAGATCAGCAACTATGCAGGCATTAAAGATCCCTCAGAACTTATAAGCAGGCATTTATTTGTCATTCTGTCATATTACCATTTTAGTTTTTCATGCACTACTCTTCTATAAAACAACCTGAATGTTGAGGAGATCAGAAATCAAAGGAGATTCTTTGAACAGCTATCAAAGTTTGGTTTGGTTCTGTTTGGTGGAGCTAAAAAAGAGCAAATATTCAGATAACAAAACAGTTCGTTTCAGGGAGTAACTAGCTATAAAATTCAAAACTTAGTTCTGGATTTGTTATATATTGGTGACATTGTTTTCCCTGCTGTATGATTCAAAGACTAAGTAGGAGCCAAGTTCGTTACCAGACTATTTTCTGCTGGCTGATGATGACACTTTCTACCTGAAAGTGCCATCATCAGCCAGCAGGAAATAGTCTGGTAACGAACAAGGATTCCAGTTTATCTTGTTGGACACTTAAAATTTTATAGGAAGGCTTAGGAAAAATACTGTACATCAATTAAAATTGTATAACCTTAAAGAATAGAACTGCTCCCACATGTATGAATATGCTGTTATGTAAATATGCTTGAAAATAAGGGTTTAAATCATATAGATACGCTCAAAAATGGACAACAATTGAACAAAGAAATATTTGTTTTCAGATAATAATTAAGGAGAGCAGCACAGTGCAGAGTTATCTTATCTAGTGTCTATAACAGGGCTGTAAAGTTAAGATTGAAAGCAATAAAAGCACTGGAAGAAGTGCTGAAGAGATTTATGCAAAGCAGAGGATAAATTTTCAGGTTTGGTTTGGATGGAGAACAGATGGAGAATCAGTGAAGTAGAGAGATAAAAGACGATTGTTCTATTAAGCACAAGCTGTACAGAAGATATTTGCAAAAACAGTGATAAAGGCATGTGGAAAGAGAGAGAGTTTGTACTAAACAAGTTGAGCAGAGAGGAGATTGTGAAAAGGACAAAAGCATAGACTGAGAAGCCTTCACCATCCTCCCCAAATGCTATTTTACAGGACCAAAATTGATCAGTGTAGGAAAGGGGAGTTGTTCAGATCATTCAAATGTCATGAAGCACCAACCCCTTTTTCAGCTCCTTCTTTCACCAGCAGAAAGGACAGTCACCAGACTAGACAGTCACCAGACTAGACAGTGCCCTCTGGAAGAATAAGGAGACTACTGGTGTTAAGCTCGTGTCCAGAGCCACCCAGCAGGGAAGTCTGCAGTCTGTAATTAAACCAGAGGAAAGCCAGGAAGACTAGGAGCTTAAATTAGCAGTGGAAGCAGAATGACAACACTCAGTACACCAAACCAGTGGCACTCAGAAGTCTAAATGGGGTACCACCTCCTCCAAAACATTTCCCCTGTGGGGAATAAACAACATACCACAAAGTCTAAATTTCCATTTTAATTACTCTGCATCTTTAGCCAGCACATTTATATGCATCCCAGTATATTTTTAGGAGTTGCTACAGCTTTCCTTAAAAGTATAATCTGCTTCAAAGTTAAAACTCACCTTACACTTTCCATAAGTTGCCTGCTAAGCATGCAACAGTCTGCTTTCTTTTCATGTTTTTTTTCGTACTGGCCCACTTCTTGAGAAAGTGCTAACTAGAAAAGTTGTGTATTCCACAAGGACTTTGTCTTTTTTTGATTTTTAAAATGGTTTCATGAGAACAATAATAAAACAATATACAAATGAAACCCATCAAAATCAAAGTAATCTGAAATTCTGCTGGCCAAATTATGATGCTGACTATGCACAAAAAAATATTATTTTGTTATTCTTTATAATAGCTAAAAAGTGAGATATCACAGCAGGAAGTGTATAAAGGAGGCCCTGCATTACCCTCAATTAGTTTTTCCATTCTTCCCTCTATTACACTAGAATAGTATTTTCTATACTCATGTGAATTTCTTTAATATATTTTCAATCACTGAAATAGTATCAACAGTATCATCAAGCCTAACTTCCTTTCCCCTGATTCTCATTTTCCTCTGTATTTCCAAGCTTGGATGATGAACTTATTTTTAGCTATTTTTACTTTCAGGTTTTCCTGCCTTAACAGAAAACCACAGGTCCTGGACCATTTTCCCACCCAAAATGTAGCTGAAAAGACTATCTCTCTAACCCAAAACAGTGCCAATTATTCTGAAGTAACTCCTGTCAGATGTTTGTCAAACTTCTTAAAAAACCCAACATACAATACCTGGTAGCACTAACCCATCCTTTAGAGCTGAACTCATCTGGCCTGACTTTAAAGCACATGAGGTTAGGCAAGGTAAATCCCAGGAGTTATGAAATTTCACACATGCAAGTATTACTTTATTTTCTATTGTCACACACAACTGAAATTAATTTATGTATTAGTGGTTTAATGTTAATAGTAATTTTATATATTTATATATATGTTTATTAATCAATGTTATGGTTTCATTTTTTTAACAGACTGGGGCAATTTCACAATCTTGATGTCAAATGCAAACTCGCTTTGCTGAGGTTCAGTAGTTCCTGACAGTGTTATTATTTAATTGATAAGGAGAGAGCTGCCATTATCCCCCAGCTAATGACATTGGTGTACTCCTCATTCAACTCTCCAAAGTGGAAGGATCCACCCCTCTTGTGCAGGTACCATGGCATCTTACCAGCCAAGGCAGCACGCAGCCAGGAGAGCATCCAAACACCACAGGATGACACTGCAGACAAAACCAAACCAACTCTGGGCAAATGCAAACCTTTAGGTCACTTCAGAGGCAACAGTCACTTCCTTCCTGTCAAACACACTTAATAAATTTCAAAAACATAAAAGACAGTATAGAAAGACACAGTTCTCAAACATTATTTTATAAAAATATTACAAAATTCACAATGATTTAATAATTTTAGCCATCAAAAAATAAACTTTGGCTGTGTAAGAAAAGGTCTGATGCCCTTATGGAAATTTAGCTGGAGGTGAAGTTTTCCAAAGCAATATTAGTGATAGGACTTCTCATTCTCCATTGGACCCCTCTTCATTCATCCTGCAGTCACTGAATGGAAATACACAGATCCAAACATTTATGGGGCTAAAAATACCAACCAAAACACTTTTAAACTGGATCCATTTCTCAATCCAACCCACAGCTCAGCTGCACAGCTGTGCTTGCAGAGAAGGCAGACCAACAAATACTAATATGCCTCCGGCTATCATAGCTCATTCTTTTTATCTGTCAGTGAATTCCATGTCTCTCTAAATATCAATAAATTTGTTTTTAATTGTAACACTTCAGAGCATTTTCAATATGGCTCATAGCATTTATTACGTTTCCTACCTCAGACAGCAAAACACCATCTAATTTGTGTAATGCTAATTGCTTCCCTTGCTATCTTTCCCTCAGAAACTTAGTTCACCTAAGTCAAATGAAGAAAAGTCAGAATACTGGCTCCACCAAAGTTTCCCTTGAACTTCAAACAAGTCACGATTTCATTCAGTTTGTAAATATTCTTATGCTCATGTAACTTGCACACAGCTGTCATCTCCATTTTCATGTCTACCTTTCCTCATTAACATTTTATTTAGATATCAATGATACTGTTATCAGCACAAAATGTAGTGACACTGATCTTCATTGATACACTGTTATCTCAAAACACTTGAACCTCTTAATAGCATAAAAGAAAAGTGTGCACGACAACAGTGTGCCAGAAATGCAGGATTAACCCAAGCAGCAGCAAAGATCAAAGAAGTACTTTTGCAGATTAGTTACATAAAAGGAAAATAGAAAATTTATCTGTAGGAGACAGAAGTATCTAGGACTGAATTGTTTACAGGCACAAGGAAGGGTTCTCACAGCAACATTTACAGAGAAGGAGAAAAGATGTGTATATATGGTGGCACAAGGAAAAGGGAATCCAGATGCCTACCAGAAAGATTAAGATTTGAACAATATCTTTCACAAGATATTGTTAAGTATCTGTAATTATGTGATTTGTGTATCAGCTTGGTTCTGGATTCAATCCAGTTACAAGGATGTGTAATTTAAAAGAAGATACTGTTTGCTCTGAAGATGTATGCCTGGAAATGCCCTTGCAAAGATTATTCCAAAGGAACACTGTCATATCAAAAATCCTTGTTTACAACATGGCTGATTTACACAACTCAATTTTAAAATGGAAAGACTCTTAAGAGGATATCTTATTTTCAACATACATTATGCTGTTATGGTTTTGTGTGTTATTTATAAAACAAACTGAGAAGCCACAAGACTGATTTTTACTTTGTAGTATTTCCACAGCAGCACAAGAGTATTAGATTGGCATAGATCTTTATTGCAGGGTCTTTACTCCAGGTCTGGAGGGTCTGTTTTGACTATTCACAGTTTGGATCCTTGTTTGGGGCAGCTGTCTGTTAAATACTTGAAAACTTTTCCGTTCACTAGGTCTCCCTTGAGTTTCCTTTTCTCTATGCAACACCACTCTTCAGCTCCTCTCACAGACATCCACCCTGGATCTCATTTCTCTGCCCTATGCCAGCGTGCATTGTCTTTCCTGAACTGCAACAGAGTGGGCAGAACTCAGCTGAAGGCCCATTTCAGACACTGAAAAGCACTGGTGCAGGTTTTTACACACAATAAAAATAGGCTGTCACAGCGTGAACCACTGCAGGGGGTTATAAACATTCCTGTGTGAGTTTTGTACGTTTCCCTTCTCCGTGTAGGAAACAACCAACTGTTTGAAAACTAATATACACAGCATTCTGAGTCTCCTTTGTCTCTACAACAACCAGCAAAGTGTTGTACCTGTGCAGTACGACCTGCTAGGGCAGGCTTCAGGTGACCTGTATGATAGCTGCTTTAGGAGAGGTGTGGTAGCTACAGCTGCAGAGAAAAGCAGCAATTCCCACCCTGTCGCTGTTCTAATCCCCAAAATTTGCACGGATCCTCTCCATTCCTCAAAGCAGGGAGCCACAAGGAATCCTCTGCAAGACTTCGTGCTACAGAGCACAAAATTCATTTTTTCCTGTGCTGTGGAAATCCTGTGACCCCGTCTGGCTGTACTCAGCCAAGCTGAGCAAACACAATACAATGATCCTGTTCACACACCCCCCAGCACTGTCTGACTTCTTCTGACAACATGATATTGACTCAGAATGAGACAATTTTCTGCAAAATTGCTCATCTTATATTATTTTCATTACTAATCAGCTCCCAGAATGAAGAAGAAAAATTTTTAACCTGATAATAAAAAACACATAGAACATCTGTATCTTTTAGCTGCTGATCCTAGGCTTTACCATATCATATTTTAGAGGTCTAAATTACATGGTAGTGCCTCATTAAGTTTTCCCATTAAGAAATACAATTATGAGATCAATTTGCTCATTCAGTAGTGTCCATAGACTAGATTAAATATATTTATGTTTTAAATTTATGCTTATGAAGCTAAGAGAAACTATCTTTAAATTTTTTGTTTCCCTTGTAACGTTATGTTCTTTAAATGTGTACAAGTTCAGTAAGAGCAAAGAAAAAATCTAGATTGCAAATCCAGCAACTCTACACATCTCATCACTACCATTTCACCTTCCTTCCCTGCCATTCCCTCCCTCCAGAAGGTATTCATAACTCTTCTGTCTCTGACTCTCCTATATTCTTATTAATGTTGTGTTTCAACTAATTCGAAAAGCAGACACCCAAATGATACAACAAATTAGGTTATGAGAAGGCAAATCTGCTCTCCATGCAGGGCCTGAGAATAGATTTGTGAGTCTGCTCAGTGTTTAAGGATAAGCCTGACTCAATGCAATCACATGTTTTTAAAAGCCAAGATGTGTGCTTTAAATGAGCATGACCACAGGAAATTATTTCTCTAATTTCAGCCTTTTAAAAACATTTCCTTGCATAATTTCATTGAGCCATTTTCTACCTTACAGACTTACCCCAGGGGGTTCTAGGTTGTTATAACCCCCAAAGTCACAGCCACATTGTATGTATCAGCAGTGAACAGCTTGGAAAGTCTGGAAAAGAAAGAAAGAAAACCAAAGATATTTATTTGTAGTACAGCTGCTGAAGAACAACCACTGTGCCTATGCATATTGTGGCTGTGTGACCAGCCATGGCTCATGGCTGCTGGCCAAGCAGCCTCCAGCCTTTTTCATGCTGTTCTACATGTCAAAATAACCAGACTGTGGTTACACAAATAGGACACACACTGTAGGGCATGGAAATAAACAACTGGTGTAATAATAACTACCTGCACACCATTCTGGCACTCTCATACGTTGAGTCAATTCCGTTTCAATGGAAATATTATTTTGCAGATTTTCAACTGTCAGCTCAACTGACTCTGAGCTTTTGTGATATTTTCAGTTCATTTGTTGAACTCTATTAGCAGTTTACATATAACACAAGTTACATGATGAAAATAAGTCTTTAAAAGTACTTAATTATATAATTATATGCATAGGAAACAAAAATAGACATTTACCATGAAAATGTCTCTGAGGTATTATTAAACTGTGGTCTCTGTGGTTTAAATGTTTATTTCTGTTTATTAATATGGATGGTCAATTTAAGTTTTATATTTAAAAAATAGTGAAATCATTGCTGTTCAACAGAATTCTTTGTGAGACTAAAATTATAGTCAGAAAACTGTTTTTGTCTAATAAAGCCAGCTGGTGGCTCAGGGTCCCAGACACCAAGGGACAATCCTGCTTGGTCAGACTCACCACTGAGGAAAATGGATATTATGAAGGTAAGAACAGACTACACATTTGTGTAACAGAACTTCTTGGGAAATTGGCTTGTCTGAGCTGTTCAGGTAAGCCAGTGATGGGGAAGAGGGAGGTGGGAATGTCTTTTGCCAAATGGTTTCAAGGCCAGGCTGTATGGGGCTGAGAAACCTGGTCTAGTGGAAGGTCTCCCTACCTGCTGCAGGAAGTTGGAATGAGATGATCTTTGGGGTCCCTTCCAACCCAAACCATTCTATGACTTACTATTTAAAATTGTATATCTCTGAAAATTACCAAGTTTTAATGTGAAGATGCTCTGATGGCAGTTTGGTCAGTCAGACTCACAGATGTGTCTTACATATTTGAATCTGTCCACAGCTCTGTGTTAAACCTTCTTTCGTTAACTTCAGAGCTTTTTTGTGCTGTTGTTTCCCCTCTGTACAGGCACTCATGCTGTATGGCCAAGTCACCACCTAGTGTTCTTCTTTTGCCAAGTTGGAGCTACTTACATATTTGACCTTGCAACTATTTGAAGCATTTTGTTTTTCCCACACCTTTGGCAGCTCTTTTTATGGCACCTTTTCCAGCGTTCCAGCATCCTAGCAGGAGTGTGAGTTTCAAAACTGGTACAGTGATCTGGTACACTGCTCTGCAGTGCTGAGGAGTGGCAAACTGGCACAGTCACACAATATAATTAACTTTTTTAAGGGCCTCAGAGACTTACAAAGAGCTATGCTCAAAACAATAAATCAGGACCAGGTAGGTTGTATTGCTGTAGTTCTGCATTGAATTTAGATGGCTTCTCACTGCAGTGTGACCACCTCATGGGGTGGGATACACAACACCAGGGCCCGGATGTTCTCGCTCTGGAGGCATCTCTGCTCTTCTGTGCCACTTCCTCAGGCCTCTCCAGGAGCCACATGGGTGTGAGCAGGCTGTGGGTCATGTGTGGAAGTGTCACACCATGGATGACCCCTGGGGACAATGGAAATTACAAGAGCAGGACAATCACCTCCTTAGCCTGGCAGGTGATGCTTTGCTTGATGCCAACCATGCTCGGGGGTGCATGAGGCACAGCACTGACCTGGTCAAGGGAGGCCACTGTCCCTCTCTGTTCTGCTCTGATGTGGCCGCACCTCGAGTTCCATGTGCAGTTCTGAGTGCCACAATATAAAAAGAACATCTGAAGGAGGGCCACAAGGATAGCAAGGGTATGGAAGGAAAGTCTTATGAGGAGCAGCTGAGGTCACTTGGTTTGTCCAGCCTGGAGGAGACTGAGGGGACATCTCATTGTGATCTTCAACATCCTCATGAGGGCCAGCAGAGGGGCAGACACTGATCCCCCTGGCAAGCAGTGACAGGAGCCAGGAGAATGGCATGGAGATGTCTCAGGGGAGGTTTACACTGGATATCAGGAAAGGGCTCTGCACCCAGAGGGTGGCTGCCCACTGGAACAGGCTCCGCAGGGCAGCGGTCCCAGCACCAAGCCTGAGCTGAGGAAGCGTTCTCAGGCACACGGTGCGATTCACGCGGTGTGCTGCGCACAAGAGCTGATCTCGATGGTCTTCCTGGGTGCCTCCCAGCTGCGGACATGCTCTGATTTGAGAGCCCACATCACCTCCCGCCGCCCCCCAGCGCCCGCGGCCCCTCAGGGGCGCTGCGGGGATCGGGGGCGGCAGCAGCCGAGGCGCCCGCCCCGTGCAGGCCCCGCCCGCGGGGCCATAGAGCGCCGCCGCCGCAGAGCGGCCGGGCGGGCGGAGCGGCGCCGGCGCCCCCCGCGGCCGGGCGGAGCTGGGCCGGGCGGTGCAGGAGGGGCGGGCCGGGCCCTGCGGGAAGGCGGTGCCCGCCACAGCCCAGCGCCGCCGGGGCTGCAGGGCCCGGGGCCGCCTCAGCGGATCCGGGCCGGGCCGCCGGCAGTGCGTGTGAGCGTGGCCGTGGTCGCGCCGGGGCGGAGAGGCGACGGGCGAGCCGGCGGGAGGCGGGGAGGAGCGGGGCGGGCCGGCCCGCGCAGACAGGAGGCGGGCGGGAGGTTTGTGCGGGTTCCCGGGCCGCCGCTGCCCTGGCCGCTCCGTGCAGGGGGGTCTCTGCAGCGGCTCCTCTGTCCCTGGGGGTGGGACGGGCGCCGCGTTTCGCCGACACCCGGCCTGTAGTGTGACACCTGCCCGGGGAGCCGCGGCCGGGCCGGGCGCTGCAGGAGGCGGTGTGGCTTTGGGCACAGGAATGCACTGGCCACTCTTGCTCTTTTTGCTTTTCCAGGGCAGCTGGGATAGTGAAAACGCCCGTTGTGACACAGGAACCTCTCCAGACGACCCAGGAGGCTTTAGCATCTTTCAGTGCCTTGTGAGGCACATTATTTCGCATCTCCCTGCCATCAGTAAGTATTGCCCAGCAGTGTGGGTTCTGAGCACAGGGAACATCCAATGTTAATTTTCCTGGAACTGGTCACTGCTTAACATGACTGAGTTTGGTTATAGAGGAGAGGCCGGGTAAATGGTGGAGAAGTTGCATTGGAAGTATCTTGAGTACTTTCCTGTGAGGCAGGATTCAGTGTACTTAAACTTATCCCTGACAGACATTTCCTTAATTGGCTCGTACAGATTATGAAATTCATGGAGTACCTTTCCCTCCTCTCCAAGGTAACCTGCTTCAATGCTTAGCTGTCACATATAGTCAGAATTTTTCCTTAATAGCTGACCTAAATCTTTGTTGAAACTAAGCTGATTATTATCATGCCCTGTCCAGAGTATACCTGGAGACCAGTGGATGGATGTTCTGTCACTGGGCTGGTGAATGTTCTCTGGTTCCCACTCACAATCTTCTCCAGACAGAGAACCCACCTCCTGTGTTTCTCTGATCCCTTAGCCTTGTTGGGCATTTCTATCATCTTGAACTCAGAAGTAGGTTCAGTGGAGGTGCTGTTAGCAATGAGGAAGTAGGGCAATTATCTCCCTTGTGTATCTCCATCCCTCTTAAAACATTCCAGAATGAATTATTCTTACTTTGCAACATATCTCACATTACTGAAATATTCAGCTTGTGATTCATTGTAAGCCACATCCTTTTTTGCTATACCTCTACCTAGGGAGTTATTCCTGGAGACGTATCCAAGTTGGCAGCTTTTGTTTTTTTTTTACTAAGTATATTGTTTTGTACTTGTTATTAGGTTGAGAAGAAGTTACTTTGGTCATAATAACATAACTTTCTATACAATTTTTATATTTGAAATCCATTCTGGCAATCCTCTTCCTACGAGTTTAGGTTCATCCACAAATAATTAAAATACTGAGTGGTGCCAAGGCCCTGCACATTGTTATAAACTTTTCCAGTTCGACAGTTTTTAGTCTCAAGCAACTTTCTTCTTGTTCTTTGTGTTTCTTACTAAAACTGCAACTCATTCTGTGCCATGGCTTTACATCTGAGCCAAATTTTGTGGAGATCTGAAATTAGGAAACCATCAATTCCTTTGAACTGGCTTTTGTGCATGGAGTAGGGATTGCTCACACCTCAAAAACTAGAAGTTAGTGTAAAATCCTGAAGTTTTCCCAAGTGTTGATGCCTCGTGTATGCCTTCTTTTAAATTCTTTTTTCTTTCATTTCCTCAGAAAAATCTGCTCTCGTCCTAATTCTCTTCAAAATTGCATTTGCTTTCTTAGACAGCTTTCTGGGATAACCATCCAAATGCCTCATTCTCACATGCTTAATACAGGATCAGATTTGTAGATAATACATTAATGCTTGGTTATACTTGTAAGGGGTGACTTTATCTGACCACAAGTGCTCCGGGAAATTGAGAGTGAGCAGCAATATTTTGAGAATTGTTGATATTGAAGTAAATAGAAAATATTCTGAGAACAGCAAGTTACTGATTAGAATGAAAGGACTGGTCTTGTGATGAAAATACAGCAGAAATCTGACGGTAAGCCTATAGAAACAGCAAAGTTTCTTTCTCTTAAAATTGCATTTCATAGTGGAACATCATAAACGAAAAATTACTGGGCTGTGAATTAAGCATAGGTGAACATTATGTTTATATTGACTTCACTGGAAGGAAGAGTCCAGCACTGGCAGGGTCATAAGCTAAGTAATCATCCAGGTACTGTCCTGTAGAATAATTTATTTTTCCTTCTCATTCTGTCTGTGTAGATGTTCCACTTTGAAAGCCATGGAGCTGGGAAAGGCCAAGCTCCTGCGCACCGGCCTCAACGCCTTGCACCAGGCCATCCACCCGGTGCACGGGCTGGCCTGGACGGACGGCAAGCAGGTGATCCTGACCGCGCTGCACCTGCACAACGGGGAGCCCACCTTCGGCGACTCCAGCGTGGTGGGGCAGTTTGAGCACGTGCACGGGCTCTACTGGGGCCCCTGTCCCGCCGAGGCGCCGGCCCTGCTGGCCGTGCAGCACAAGAAGCACATCACCATCTGGCAGCTCTGCTTCAACGGCGCCGACAGGAACAAGCTCCTGGTTTCCCAGGTGTGCGACATCAGCGAGCCCTACCCCGTGCTCCCCCAGGGCTGCGTGTGGCATCCCAGCAAGGAGGTCTTGGCCGTGCTGACCACCCGGGACGCCTCCGTCCTGCCCTCTGTCCACCTCGACAGCTCCAGGATTAACGCGGACATCAAGGGCAGCGGGCTCATCCACTGCGCCTGTTGGACCAAGGAAGGCAACCGGCTGGTTGTGGGGGTGGGCAGTGCCCTCCATTCCTACATTTGGGACGATGCTCAGAAAACACTGAGCGCTTGCTCTTTTTGCCCAATCTTTGATGTGGGAGGCTACATCTGCGCCGTGGAAGCCACGCAGAATTTACAAGTCGCTGTTGCCACCGAGCTCCCTCTGGACAAGATCTGTGGCTTAAATGCTGGTGTTGCCTTTGAAGTTCCATCGAGCGTTGAAACCGAGTCCTTCCCCTCGCAGTCCAGCTTGTGTGGGGAGGAAGAGTATTCTTTGGATGGGGGGAAGAAGTCACTGGAGTCTGAGAAGCCCTTGTCTGTAGTTACATCTCCTGTGGATCTAACTCACATACTTTCTAGCAAGCAGAGTGCTGATTCCAGCCCTCTCCTTCACCTGAGGCCCAAGGACTACCTGACGGGAAGTGGCCAGGATTCCTCACACCTCATCTTGGTGACTTTTGAAAGAAAGGTTACCACTACTAAAAAAGTGAGCATCCCAGGCATTCTCGTTCCTGATATAATGGCTTTTGACTCCAGAACTCAAACTGTATCTGTTGCCTCCAATACTTGTAATGTTATTTTAGTCTATTCACTGACTTCATCCAATTTACCCAATATTCAACAAATTCAGCTAGAGAAAAGCGAGAAGCCGAAGGGATTATGCTTCTTGACCAATAAATTGTTACTGATACTGGTTGGAAGACAAAAATTCTCTGACCCTGCTTTTCTTCCTTCCTCAAGATCAGACAAATACATGATCCGATTGATGATTAAAGAACTGATACTTGAAATGTGTCCTTCAAAGGCCGTGTCAGCTGATGGCAGCTCCAGTTTGAACCTTTCCAGTGTTACTCATGATCCCTCTAGAGATGTCCACCCGCTCAGCCGTGGGCTCCTGATTCCAGATCGCTCTGCCCTCCAGTCCCCCACAAGCCGAAGGAAGCTCATTGAAGAAATCAAGAGTCCTGCTTATGAGCAAAATTTGGTGTTGAACATCAGTGACTTCAAAGAGAAAAAGATTTCCATGAATTTTCCTCCAGCTGTCGAGACTCTGGATGCTGAGCCAGTTAATCGGAGCGTGGCACTGTCTAATGCTTCAAACAGGCCAACGTCCCCAAAAAGGCAGCATGAGGCAGTTTCCAAAATATCCAATTCTTACAAGAATAACCTGTTCAGTGAGAAGGAGGCGAGTTACTTTTTGAGAAATGTGGAAAAATTGTCTGGTAACTTCACAGAATTGCAGCACGATCTTTCTGAATTAACTGAGCTGCTAAAATCTGGGAAGAGAAATCTTCCAGTGTACCCATCTTCTCAGGAACCATCTTTTATTAAAATCACCTGCCAGGTAATTTTAATATTGGAAGCCTTAATGGTGAAACCTGTTTATGGCTGTATGTTCTTTGTAATGCTCAAGTAACAGTCAGTAGGATTAGATTTCCATCCTGTTCCTGCAGGTAGTTATATATGGTTATAAATCCCATTACTCTGCAGGCTTCCAGTGTTTTTAAAGCAGTGAGATATCCTGGAATGTGCAGCTCCCTGCCCCACCTCGCACTAGGCCAAACCCCTCAGCTCTGCAGTGAGGCTGCTGGGACTCCAGAGGACTCACATATTGCAGCCCAGCTGCAGAATTAAAGCCCTTTAAAGAGATGTAGGAAGGGAATGCTTTTCCTAGGCAACATCCAAAGCTTTCTGTATAGAAATTTAGACAAGTGAAGATTTCCATGTGTGGGAATTGGTATCAATCTCCTGCTCTCCTGTGAGGAAAACTAAAATAATGGAGACTGAAACAAAAGCAAATTGCCCTGGCTTTGAAACAGAAATGTTGCTAATTAGCATTGAGAGCACCATCCAAGGAGGAAAGAGACCTTAAGGGACACAATAGATAATTCCATTAACATGGCTTAAAAATGGATTTAAAGTGAAATTTCACATGAAAAACACATTGTTTGGCTGAAAGATTTGCTCTTGCAAATCTCATGCTAGAAAGGGTAAATTACCTGATTATCAAAACCTGGCAGAGATCTACTATGTCATTTCTAGAATTCAGATTAATTAACCTTAGTCAATATTCAAAGTAATTTAACCTGCCATTTTCCTTTCAATTACCTCTTACTTTTAAGCTTTATTATTGAAAAAAGTTCCAACTTTTGTAGCATTGAATTCAGATTCTAGATCATATTCCCTCACTCTCTTCACTGTTTTCCATTGTAAACATTTAATAATTGTAATAACAGATTTAAAAAATGCCTTCATGTGCCCAACTGAAGATGCTTTTTGGATTTAAGGCTTGGGGCAGTGATGGTTGGGGTGGGACAAATAAGCCCTTTTGACTTGTGAGTCTGTTCCTCACCCCAGCATTCATGAGCAGGAGTTTTCACTTCTGAATCTTTGGATCAGGGATGGGTGGGGAAAGGTGGGGATAGAAAACCTGAAGCTTTACAAGCTTCCTGGGGAAGTCCCTCACAGATGGAAGGATGGGGATGAGGATTGTGCTGTGGATGAAGCTCATGGTTTCTCCAGCAGCAGTGCATGATTTTCTCCCCTGTTCTGACGTGCTGGATAAGCACTTTCCTTGCTGCTGTCACTCATGAATACTTTGACAGCTGAGACTTCAAAGGATAAATCTTGCAAATGGGCCTGAATGTGTGAAGCATTTTAACTTTCCATAAATAATGCCACTGAAGACACGTCTGTGATCCTGTTGTGATTAATGCCATTTTAACTACACATCACAGTAGCTAATGACTGTTGCTTGCATTTTCAGAGGCAGCTTTCCAAAAGGGATGCAGATGAGAGTCGGGCTGTTCTCCTCTGTGGTGGTAAACTCCGCCTAAACGTCGTCCAGCAGATATTCAACCTCTCCCTTGTAGAAATGCAGCACGGTATGTTGGGATTATCCAAGACTAAAACACTTCATACACCTTGCCAGAGAAGCTGTGGCTGCTCCATCCCTGGAGGTGTCCCACAGCCAGGTTGGATGGAGCTTGGAGCAGCCTGGTCTAGTGGAAGGTGTCCATGCCCATGGCAGGGGAGTGGAACTGGATGAGCTTTAAGGTCCCTTCCTACCCAAACCATTCTGTGGTTCTGTGTGTCATTCTTAGTAAGCAATAGCAATGTGCATATTCCATCCAGGGAAAAACCCAAGAAATAAATAATGAAAGATGAATAAAATTTTGCCTTTGATTTTTTTTAATAATGTAAAAATTCTTCTCTGAATCTTCTTTTACTGAGAAGAGTCTTTTCATTATAAAAAAAAAAAGAAGAGCAAACTTACATATTGATGCCCTTATCAAGTAACTAGTTATACAGGAAAATTGCTTTCAGCCAGTGTTTTACTTGTTCTCAGCTGCTCTATAGAGGGAAGTCTGAGTAGCAAGGAGAGTAGGGTTGACTGGTTTGGGAGTACAGTGTTCTATATTTGAATCTGTGGCTCCAGCATCTAGACTTGCTGTAGGAAATCCTGTAGCACAGAAGCAGCTCTGTACACTTCAGCAGTGCATTTCACATCAGGTTTTGCTGTGAGGAAAACTGCCTCTCTTCCTTCTGTGTTCTCCCCTGCTGTTACCAGTTCATGCTGTGCCCATTCCACGTGTCTGTGTACATGTCAGTTCTGAGTGGCTCATTCTGGGCAGAAGTAGAAAACACACTTTGGAGTATGATTTCCCACTGCTCCAGGTATTCCCTGTGCTATATTCCATCTACTTGCCCCCTGTATCTGCTCTCCCCCTGCTTGCAGATCACTGGGCAGCCATCCCAAAGCCTAAGGCTGCTGTTCTTGCAATTGTCCAAGTTTTATTTCTCCTAAAGAATTCTAGAGGGAGTATCTTTGTGTGAAATATACAGATGCAAAGTAGAAATGGTATTTTCAAATCCTGAGTTGTATTGATTTTCAAGTTTGGTCCAAATTAAGCCAAAAGATTAGATGGTTGTGTGCTTTTAAGCTACAATCTTCTTGTGACGTTACTTGTGACGTAAAGTTACATAACAGAAATTTACAAACAGCTGGAAATGCTCCTCTGAATTCCCTTACCCCTCGTGAGCTCTATTTTCTTGCTTTATCAGCTTAATGGATAAAAATATAAAAATTTTTTAGTTTATTTATGTTGGCAGAAGTCAGAGTTTCAGATTCAAATTGTAGAGAAAAAAAACTAGGGATGAAGTCAAATAGCAAATGGCCCAGAGATTTTGGGTTTGTACAGTATTGTGAAGTGTTCCTCCCTTGTATTTCTTGGAATTAAGTATAGTGAAATTATGTCATAGAAGCAATTTCTAAATTGTCTTTATTACAATAATTTGTCATTTAATTTACTAAATCTCTGCTTTTTATAGTATCTGCGTAGCTTTAGCACTGTGAAGTAGCTTATCAATACCTAATTAAAACCAAGTGTGGATGCTTATGAATTCTGCTCAGAATTTCAATCTTCCTCCTTATATGAAGCATTCATTTATTATTGTCTCCTTTCCTAATGGCAAAATCCATCATAGTTGCCAAGTGTCCTTTATTTTTGAGATTGTACAACCTGTATATTTTCATACTTTTTCTTTTCTAGAAAGTTGTAAATATACCAAAGCATTTAATTCTAGAAGAAATTTGGTTTTTACCTTAAAGGTACCCTAATTGCACAAAGATTTATCAACAGCCATGTGCTTGTCTTCCCAGGTTCCTCTTGGATCGTCCTCACAGCAGACAGCGAGGGCTTCATCCCATTAATGTTCACATCCACACAGGAGATCCTCATCAGAGATGCCACTGCAAAAGGCTACAGTGCCCGCTCCTCCAAAACTCTGGACATCATCAGTTCCACACAGGGGTGTAGATCCACTTCTTCTGAAAGCCTGGACATCACCAGTTCTCTGGAAGTACTGAGGGACTGCTCCTCCAAGACCTTGGACGGCATCAGCCCTTCAGAACAGCCCAGCAATAAAATGTAGTTTTTGGCAGTGGTTTTGCAATACCTCTCTGATGATGGGAGGCTTTTATGTTTACTGTATGGGACTGCAAATTATTAATAACAGTCTCAAATGTCTGTACAGTTTCTATAATTTTTGTTGCATTGTAAATTATTTATTTGATCCTTGGAAATGTTAACTTTTTTTTATACTGAGCAGTGTTTTTTAACTATGTCTCTTGAGGTACAGATGAGGTTGAAAATGTGCATTCTTACAGATTTCTGAGCTCAAGTTTCCATCTTGGTCTTTAATACATTGGTGGTTTTAGATAATAGTAAACTTGGATAATAAAGAAATCTTTGAAAATGCTGCATTGTCCCCCATTTCCTCTTTTCTGCCAAAGCCTGAAATATTGCGCAGGTGTTGTTTAGGAGTGCACCTGGGTAAGCACCTAGCACTGGTGTAAGCACCAGTGGAAGGTCATGGAGTTTGGGACAAAATAGGATTATGAGAAATATCCATATTGTGTGGAAGCAAGATCCTTTTCCCCTCCTGTACCTGCCCATAACACTTCTCTGCTTCCATCTCTGGATTTGGGGAAGTGGTTGCCACATGTCTCATCCAGCTAAAGTCTGACAGAAGAAAATGTTCTATGGGCTTTTGTAGTGAGACCGAAAATCCAATGGGGAGATGTAGAAAAAGTTTATGTAAGCACAAGTTTATGTAACATGATTGCAGCACTGAAGAAAAGACTAATCCAAGATTGCTCCCCATAAAATCACAGCATGATAACTTTAAGCAGTTTATCAGGCTTTCACAGTGGCACTTACTGTGTGAGAAGGCATCAAGCAGCTAGATTATAGAATTGGAGCTGCTGTCTCAGGACAAAGATAATCTCCTTTTTTTTTTTTTTATTGCCTATTTGGAAATTTAGCTGCTGTCAAACGAAATATATCTGCAAAAACACAGTATTAAAGATACAACACTAGCAAAAGCTGCAGAGAGCACTCAGCATTGGGTGGTGAAACTACAAGTTAGAGTTTTGATGAACGGGGAAGAAGGAAAACAAAGTGAAATATTTTGGCAGTTTTGGACTCAATCCTTTACATAACATATCTTCTCAGTAATGGTCACTCTTTCATCAAAAGGTGGACCGTGATTACACCTGTCCTTACCAGAAAGTCACTGAAACCTCAGCACTGGGTGTGGGTTCAAAGCAGGCTGGATGCTGGAGACTGTCCGTGTTTCTTCACAGCTGCCTGACAATCCTTTTTCATGCCAGTTCCTGAT
Organism: Melozone crissalis; assembly: GCF_028551555.1. Classification (NCBI taxonomy): domain Eukaryota; kingdom Metazoa; phylum Chordata; class Aves; order Passeriformes; family Passerellidae; genus Melozone; species Melozone crissalis. Next base: position 53,649,154 of record NW_026535805.1, read on the forward strand.
TCCAACATCCCACTAACCCATGGGAGGAGAGGGTCAGGGCTGAGCACTCTTGGCTCTGCAGAACACCTTGACTTTGAATTTCTTATGCCTCAAATGCTGCTTCTGTAATTTTGTTATGTAGCCAAAGAATGTATAAAAATCAGCTGCTTATTTTGGAATTGTTCCTATTTGTGTTAGATTGACAAGAGAAAGTCTCCCACCAAAAGTGTGCTCAGTCTCAGATTGCACCAAACAGACCTGTGGAGTTCTTCCAGCTCCCCAGGTGAGCACCAAGGACTTACTTGTGCACAGGGCAGTGCCGTGTGGGGTAAGTGGAGCAGACACAGCAAGGGCAGGACACCTGCAAAAAGCTGTTAGTAGTTTGGTCAATAGATTACACTGGGTCTTCATGGTATGCTCTGTGCACATGGACAAATACCGCATTTGAAATATAATCCTAGGAATCTTGGAAGAATAAAATTCTTATGTTGAGGGACTTGCTTATTTAATGGAATCACAGAATCATGTGGGTTGGAAGGGACCTGAAAGATCATCTAGTTCCAACCCCTGCTGTGGGCAAGTGTAGGGGGATAGAATATAAGAAAATAAAGATAGTGTAGAAAGTAATCTTACCCCTAAGGAGTTGCAGCTGGGCCAATTAGCAAAGATTAGGAAGAGGCCTGAGTTTAACAGGCCACAGCTGTAACCAATGAGAAGAGGAGTGCTATAAAAGAGTGGAGTGGCTGCTTGAGAAAGGAGCTGAAGTCAGTTGGCTACTTTGTGAAGAAGAAGGAGTCAGTGCTCTGAGGAGCTGTCCATAAGAAACAGTAAGAAGGTATGAAACTTTTGCAATAAGGAGACAACATTATGGAACCCCTGCAATAAGACGACATCAGGCAGGGATACCTTTTACTGGACCAGGTTGCTCCAAGCCTATCCAGCCTGGCCTTGAACACTTCCAGGGATGAAGTATCCACAGTTTCTGTGAGCAATTTGTGCCAGTACTTCACCACCCTCACAGAAAATAATTCCTTCCCAATGTGTAAACTAAACCTGCTCTCTTTCAGTTTAAAGTCATTTCCCCCTTGTCTATTACTACATGCTCTTTTAAAAATTCCCTCTCCAGCTCTCTTATAGGCACTGGAAGCCCTAAGGCCTCCCCTGATTCTTCTCTTCTTCTAAGAGAACCCCAGCTCTCTTAGCCTGTCTCTTAGCTGAACAACCCCAGCTCTTTCAGCTTGTCTCCCCAGCAGAGCTGCTCCAGCTCTCAGAGCATTGTCATGGCCTCCCCTGGGCTCATTCCAAAAGGTCTGTGTCCTTCATATATAGGGGGCCCCAGAGCCGGACACAGGACTTCAGGTGGGATCTCACAGGACTTCTCCCTCACCTTCTGTCCATGCTGCTTTTGATGCAGCCCAGGACACATTTGGCACACTGATGCACAACAAAAGCACATTAATGCACATTTGGCTTTCTGGGCTCTGAGCAGAAATAGTTGCCAACTTATGTTGAGCTTCTCGTCAACTAACATACCCAAGTATTTCAGGGCTGCTTGATTGCAAATCAAAGTGCTATTTCTAAACTTATGGGATGATTTTCACCAAAGCTGAATGTTAAAAGAAGGCCAAATAGTTGGAAAAAGTACCAAGCCTAATCCAAGAAACCTTAAGAGAAGACTGCAGGTTTTAACAAACTCTCTTCTCTTATGGCTTTTCCTTCATGCCTACAAGTCCCTTTGAGAATTCTGGAGTTGCCCATTCTCTCTGCTAGGCCAGCTCAGTACAGCTGAGACTTTGCCAGGAGTCTGGGGTGGCTGCAGTTCTGCTTCATCCCACACTGATGTCAGCAGGTACTTCCATGCACCAAGACTCATGATCCAACACGTCCAGCAACTGTGGGAATTGTTGAACCTGCTGGATGTGGAAATGTGCAGATTCTATTCTATGACTTTGAAAATGACCAGAAAGCGAGTTTAGTTTGGAAACACAAGGGAAGTTAAGTCCTCATGGGCTTCAGCCAGTTTGAACAGAAACTTCTCAGCCAATGTAAACCTGTTACATCATCACAGTGACAAGCCCTAGGCAGACAAAAACATCCTCTAGGTGAAACAGATGAAATTCCATGATGGAGAAAGGTGAGAGGGAAATTCTTTTGATCCTTTTCTGAATGTAGATGATGCCATGTACATCAGCAAAAACAGGCTGGCACGGGATGGGTGCTGGGCCTCCAAAGTGGAGCTTTATCAGTGAAGCTGAGCAAACGGCCATCATCAGTTCCATGAGACCTGAGCAACTCTTCCTCACCATCTACAGCAAAGCACAGCAAGAGTGAGGACAGACATCTGAATGGTGTACCTGAAATTCAGTCTCATCTAAGATAGTTTGGAGTAAGAAATAGAACAGGAAATAATGTTTCTGCTTCCACACTTCCAGAGCAAACACATGTTCCCCTACCGTCCAGCAGTTCTGCTGCTCTCCAGCTGGGCTTGGAGGCTGCCTCTCTGTAATGCCTCTAAAAGTGGTACTGAGGACCAACCCCTCAGAAAAGCGCCACAGCTTAAAAGTGTCCTCTCTTTGTTCAGCTCTATTGTGTCAGTTTGTGTCTTCAGAGACTGTAAATTCTCAGGTGCTACACAGCAAAAAGCTTCTTCCTCTGCCTTGGGACAGATGCTGCTGCTTCATCTTCTGAATGAAGCTTCTCAGTGAGTTGGCATCTGGTTTGTGCAGCAGGTTTTCTGTATGTGAAGTGAAAGCCATCTGATTTCATACTTTAAGCCTACAGCATATACACGTTCTTGTAACCATAACACCCAGCACTCTTGCTGAGTAACTGAACTTTCTGAATTGCAGAAAGTTAAAAAAAACCCCCAAACATTCAGTGAAATTGCATGAAAACAAAATTCCCTCCTGCACTCACCCGTTGTATGAGTCCAACTGAACTTTCTATCAGTCCAGAAGATTTCTTAAGGAAAAGGCTACTGTAACACTTTGAGACTGTTTTTACACAACTATGATATGAAATTCATATGATGTATGTGATTGACCACTAAACTGCTGTAATCTATTGGATGGGACTTTGTGCTAACCTGCCCTCTCTTCTTCATCTTACAGCTGAACAACAGATACCAGGTCTGAAAGGATCCAAGTTTCCTTGGTGGAAACTCCTCCCCTCAACAAGATTGATTTAACTCTGTATTTTCTGTCTACAGCCCAGAAAGGCAAGAAGAGAAATAAATGAACAAGTGATACTTGGAAACAAACTCAGAACTCAAAAGCATTTTGCTTTAAAACATTTTCCTCTTCAACTACTTTGCTTGGAATGCTGAAGGTGAATAAAGATGAGAGGATGCAGCAGGGATTGAATCAAGCAGCAATTCAGGTTCAGGAGTGACTTAAGGAATTAGTACTCAAATCTTCAGAGCTCTTCCTGAAAAGCCAGTGACCTGACACAGAAGGTCCTGGCCTTCAGAGACTCCCCAGGGACAGATGTCCAAGGTGGGGTCCACCTGTTAACGTGGGGGACTCAGCAGAAGGGATCTGATCCAGCTAAGCCAAGGTCGGTCAGCGAGCTCAGGGGCAGGCAGGGGACAGTGAGGCAGCAGGTGAACACAGAGGCACAGCTGGTGGCCAACAGCACCCCTCTCCACCAGTGCCTGGTGGGAACAGCAGCTTGGGTATGGGGTTACCTGGTCACCAGCAGGAACCTTTACGGAGGTGGGGTAACCTTGGAAGGTGTCAGCATTGTTGTTAGGCAGGAAAAGCAATGAAACTGGAAGAGAAGACTGAGTTGATGGTTAGACTTGATGACCTTCAATGTCTTTTCCAACTGAAGAGATTCCATGATTCTTTGACTGGTGACCAGCTCAGCTATTGACTGCCAGTAACCAAGCCAGTATGGAAGATTCGGGCTGCCCTCACTACACTTCAGCAAGGACAAGGAATTGGACATGGTTTGGCTTAAAGAGCAATACCCAGTGACACACCACTCTGTTATCCTTCTCTTTCTTCCCATATTTGCTGGAATTGCCTATGTGCAGGTGGGAAAGTGCTGTCCCTTATGCACCCAGCTGGTTTAATCCAGTCTCCCATATTCTTATTAATGTTTATGGATATTACCTGAAGGAGAACCCCTGGGAATTAAACCTGGCCCCTGTTACTGCCAGTCGGCAGGAAGGCAAGAGGTTTACGTTAGATTAGCATTTAATCTGAATGCTTGTCAACATAAAAAATTGCTTCTTTCGGTCACATGTTATGAACATGCATAAGGCATACACATCATTTAAAACTGACAAGAGACATATAAATCTCTTTCATTTTACTGCACCAACATTGAGTCTAAGAAAAGAAACGTACAAAAATAAACTTATCCTGCACTTAATCCTCCATTCTTCTGACTTGCAAAAATACACCCATTTTCTCAACAAAATTACATCAACGTTATATTTCTGATAATGAAATAAAATAATGAGATTTTCAAAATATAAAAATAGTCTGCTTCACTTAATCTACAGAAGCTTTATCTTTTCTTTTGGCAGTTCCTGTTGGTACCATGTGCAAAGTGAGGACTGAGTATATTTCAGTGAGATAAAGATCACGTTGTCTCTCTGGAGAAGAAGAAAACAGTTTACAATCAACCAAGTTTACCTTCCAAGAGTCTGAATTCAGACTGGGTGTTATGCAATTTTAGAGGCAACTGCTCAACTGATCTAGAAATAGTATTGCAAGCCACATTCAAATGGCTTCACTCAACCCCAGCCAGCATTTTCTGCAGCCCTTTTATCACTGGGCTGAGTGTTCATTTAATATAAACTGACACGGACCCACTGCCTTGTAGCTACAGATTTATAGTAGCCGCAAACATAACCCATTAAAAAACATTAACAGCCTTTACTGAGCCTTCTGGTTATTTTTAAATGTGGCTATTCAGAAATACACAAATATTACCGAATAAATTGAATGCCCCAAACTGTTCTCTGTGATGTTTTGGAGCTATGTGATATTGCTACATAACTTACCTACTTCAAAGCGCAGTAAATCTGCTATTTCAAATTCCATCAGACTCAAAGTTGTAAACAGGCTTATGGTTTTTATTGTTGTAAACACATATGCCCCAGGCATACATATCTTGGTTTGTCCAAAAGCTGAAACAAGGAAGAAAACAAAAACCCCCAGCCTTACATGGCAAGTCAACAGAAATCTTAAATGAAATTAACTCATACCCACACACACTCAAAACATACCCTTAGAAGCTCCCTCATAATTAAACATTTTGAGGACAGTTCATAAGGTCTTTGACTTCAAATTTGCCTGACAAGGCTTCAGTATCAGACATGAGACGCTCCATGGTTGCACGCTCTGTGATTTCACATCCTAGTGTCCTTCAGCAAAATCTTTCCCAATTTTCCAGCCCAGCACTGTGAGCCACTCCCAGATGGCCCTGAGCAAATCTCAGGTGGCCCCTTGCCGCAGGTGTTCCTGAACAGCAGCAAGCCCGTCCTCCAAAGGCACTTCTGGTACTGCAACAAGGCACTCACAGAGTCACACAGGGAAGGCAGCGGGATGAAATTCATGTCTTGTCTTGCATTGCTAATTTCTTCAAGGTGAACAAAACTCTTGAATTCCTCACTCTCCCTTCCAGATTTAGATATGCCTTCAGAGTCCCACCATTTTAGCTTGGAGCCAGTCTCTGGAACCACCACAGAAACCAAAAATGAACAGGTCCGAAACTTCGGTGCTCCAGAAGGTGCCTGAGATTAGGTGTGTCTTTAAATTAAAAAGTGTGCTCAGCAGTACAAATCTATAGTAGAAATGAGTTGATGTATCTAAAACATGATAACATCCCTGACTGAAAAAAAAAATCACCATTTAAAAGACTGGTGTAGCCTCATTATTACAAAATAGGTGCAAACTGAGATTAATACCCATGCCATGTTTTTTTTGTGAGGCAGAGAGCCTACACCATGTGAGAAATGGGTATGGTGGTTAGTTAAAGGCCAAAATTTAAAGAAAATTGAATTACATAATTTTTGGAAGGGACTTCTGATTTTTCATATCCTCAGGGGAGATGTTGATTTTGAAAATGCAAAGTTCTCATTCTCTGACAGAGATCAGTTTACAGGTTTCAGAAGCAAGAAACATCAGTAACAGGAAATTCAGGGTTCTATTTCTTATAGAATCTATTAACTTAGATTACCTCAAAATCTCTTTGAAGAAAATGAAAAAAAATCCTCAAAATAGGTCTGCATGAGTGATTTGCTTATTTCAAAACAAAATAAATCCTAACTTCATATCGTATACTTCAAGTTCCCAAGTGCTTTCCAAACACAAGAGTGTGCAAGTTATAGGTAGAGATTGTGCTCAAAATCCACCCCAGCCCCCAAGGGTGAAGTAAGTATGTTGTGAGTTAATATTTGTATGGTGTGCCATGAATTGGACTCAATGACCCTTCAGAGGGTATTTTCCTATTCAGAACCTTCAAAGATTCTCTGGTCTTTTTTCTTCCTCTTAAGTTACAAATGCATAAAATCTCCCATGAACAAGATCAGAGCTTCCCATTAATCATTGAAAAAAACCAAACAAAATACCCAAGCCTTCAATACCTTGCATTTCTGAGCACATGTAATGTCTTTTTTAGCACAGTGCATGGGCTTAGGTGTATATTTGCACAATGGTGCCCTCTCTTCATTTTATTACTGGCTACGTCAGAATCATCCTTTGTCCTTTTTGGTAAAATGTGAGCAAAGAAATGACCTAGAAAACTCTCACAGAGTTGTTGGTGGGATGTGAGCCTGCATTTGGGAAGGCACTGCATTCAGAGCTTTCAGACAGAGGTGTCCTTTTCATGGCTGTCCAAGTTCTCCGTGCTTTGGTGGCTCCTCCTGGGAAAAGCAGAACAAATGAAAAATGAACACACTTGTGGCTTTCACTGCTGACTCACTGAGCTGAGTTTGGCAATCTCAAACAGCTGAGAGCCCCCAGCAAGGTGTGGTTGCTCTGGACAATGACTGAAGCTCCTGAACAGAGGAACCAGTCCCATTTCAGATTGTTTACACCGTCCCCTCCAGTCTGCACAGAGGCTTTTGTCATATCCGCCAACACCATGCACATATCTTAGATATTTTAGGGCATGAAGTGGTCTCAGGCACCCTTGCTTAGGTCCTGGAATGGACCTCTTAGCATGGAAATCAGTTTCCAATTCGAGTAAATCGGGATAATAAAACCAAGACGAAGGAACAACTTATTTTTTGGTATTTTATCCATCAGTCTGCTAGGACTCTCCTTATGTATGTCCTCAAGAATTGACAGAGGTGGATGAATTTGAGCTAGACAAGATTTTCCTTGGAGAAGGAGAAAAAAGGAGGAAGGGAGAGTGACAGAGTAAAAAGGGAAAGAATAGCTCAAAGCTGACCTCTTTTTTTCTCCCACAATCTTTTCTGCCTACGCTTCTAAATGGTTTGGATGTTTCTTGTATCCCATAAACACCAAGAATGCAGTCAACAACATAACATTTTCTTCTGTATAAAAGTAAATTGTAGCTATTCACATTACCCCCACAAATTTAATCTATGTAGAATATTCCTCATTTCTGGCCTGAAACAATGTACCACAATAGTGCTTTGTGAGCCACTCCAGAGAAAATGTAAATACAGCAGCTGAAATTTCTGATAAATGGTCCTCTAAGCAGGTTGTAGCGCACTACAAAAAAGAGATACTGGAACATGTCATGGTACCATTCTGTTAATAATTTGACTAAGAGCACATTGTTTTATTTTGTTGTAAGGCATATAGGGATTCATTACAATAATAATTTTCCCAGTATGATTAAGAGCTGCTGTGGGGATATTGCTGCTGTTTTACTGCCGGTCCAAACTTACCTTAACTCTTCAAGGGCAAGCTTTGTTTCTTTCCGACTTTCTTCAGTGATGGGGTAGAAAAGGAGTATGAACAAACCTAAAAGGATGAGGATGGCAGGGACTGCTCCAATGAGGAGTTTCAGTGTGAGGATCACATCATCTGACTGTCTGCATATTCCTGGCTTGTACCCAGTAAACCTAAACAAATGGAAACAAGTGGTGTGTGTATGTCCAAAGCTAAAAGGCTGTTGTTCACCTGAAGGCTTCCTTCTCCCCACTCCCCCCACTCTTCAAGACTTTTCTCCCATTTTCCCTATACCTCTCTTTTTTCCTTCTCCCCACTACATTTCAAATTGTGTTTTTCAAACCTCATTTTTGTGCTCAACTTCAGATAACTGCATTATCTCTGTATTTTCTTGTTATTATATATAACATTTAAGCTAATTATTGCTGTTGAAATTGATCAAATTGCTTGCATACTTTTAAAGAAAGGATTGTGGAATCCTGTGGAAGGAAATAAACCAATGCCCGGCAAGTTCCACCTGAACGTGAGGCAGAACTTTTTTCCTGTGCAGTGACTGAGCCCTGAACAGATTGCCCAGAGAGGCTGTGGAGTCTCCCCCACTGGAAATATTCCAGAACCATCTGGACACAATCCTGTGCCTGTGCTCTGGGATGACCCTGATTGAGCAAGGAAGGTTGGAAGCAGATGGGCCACTTGGTCCCTTCCAGCCCTACCCATTCTGCGATTCTGTGGTTATGTGAAATTATTCTGTTATGTGTTTCCTATTAATATTCAGCAAAGTATTCAAGCTCTGTTTTAAAAGCATGGAAGTAATTTCACCAATTTCAACAGCAATAATTAACTTTAATTTAAACACACACTTAAGCACTCGTCTCAAGATAGACAAATTTACTCAAGTGCTCAGAGTTAGGTACACTTCACTGGTTCAGGGCTTCCATGCGGTCCCACAACTGCTGATATACTCAAATTCCTACTTCTTATTTGTGGAATGAGTTTTTCTTCTGAACATCCACCTAATAAAAACTCATTTGGCATCACTCTGTCTTCTGTATTCTCCCACATACATCTGCCTTAGTAAATTGCTGGGACCCAACTGGAATGTAATTGAAAAGGGGCTAACTGGGGAACAGCAAATTGTTTGAGGCTTTTAGCAATAAGCAGTTAAAATTCCTAAGCCCAGAATGTTCAGCCAACATTGCCCGTTATTTAGCAATTTCAGCTCCAGGCCCCAAAGCAAAACATTCTGGTTACCAGAACCTAATCTGGAGCAGAGGGACAGATTTCCCTTCTAAGTATTTATTGTGTGCTGTAGCAGGGACAGGCACAGGCCCTTTCTGCCAGGTCTTGCACAAAGGCAGGGCAGAGATGTCACTTACTCAGCCTGTCTGGTCGGAACAGACAAGAACAAATGGGAAGAGACTATAAACCCTCTCCTAAAGTGACCTGGTCTAGGTGACAGGCAGAGCTGTGAGAAAGGCTGTTCCTGACTCTGATCAGCATCCAGTTCCCTAAAATGATGCAGGAATTGGTGATCCTTTCATGCTGAACAGGTCTCTGGCACCCCCAAAAGCACTCCAGTCCATGTAAAATCTTACAAGCTCATAGAGATAGTCCAGTTCAGGTGCAACAGGGAGTGCACAAAGCACCTGTATCACCTGTGGAGGACCTTCATCTGCTGCTCTTTTGTGTTTGGTTCTTTATTCACATAATTTACATGAGTAATTGAAAGGAGGAAAATCTGAAGGGAAGTCAGGTTTTTCTGAGTAGAACCATGTCAGGGCAAGTAACTTAATGCTCAGTTGTCTGGCCTAGATGGCACCAATCCTGTCTTTAGTGGTCAGCCATCTGGAGCTGCTGGCACTTTCAGGCTCAGTGCATGCAATTAACTCCACAGGGTAAAAGTGTTGTAACCTCAGAATGCTTTCAGAGTAGATCCACTAAGTGGAAACATAGTGTTACTTACTCCAGTCCTGCTGCAGAAATTCCTAAGCCAATTCCTGCTGACATCTTGGTAAAAAAAACATAAGAAGAATAGAAAATGGTTTCATGTCCTTTCCTGTGGGGATTCTGCAGGCGAAAGTTATCAACAACATCAGGGAGCATTGACCTAGAAGTGAGCAAGATAAAAGGAAAACTCAAGCCAAAATTTCTTTTCAAAGTCCAAACTTAATGAAATAGAGCACAGCCCTCCTCCATTTTTAAGATGATTGATGTGGCCATGCACATGAAAGAATCCAGTTCAAAAGGTTGTACTCCTGGAAAGAAGGGCAAAAAATGTGTAAGAAAAGCATGGCCATATATTGCAATGTGGAAAATCACTGAAAAGCCATCAAACACTTGAGAGGTGACAGAATTTCCTAGTCTGCCTGTCATTCCAATCAGAAGTTTTGATATTAAAAAAGAACAACAACTCCCCCCCCAACATTTCTTAAGATTTCAAGGGACTCTGAATGTCTGAATAGTTGCACTCTGAAATGACTCTTTTGACAAGGTAACAACATTTTCAGAAACCAATTAAACCTATTCTCTTTCTAATTCAAAGAGACTGAATTAGGTAATGGGGAATTAGAATGGAAGCTGCTTGAATATTAATTGTGAATTGACTCTTTTTCCAATATATGTAATCATTTACTGTTGGAAAAAGAAAAGCCTTCTCACCCTGTATGCAGAAAAGCTTACATAGTCTGACAACTAATTTCAAACTATGTATTCCATGATCTCTTGGAGTTTTCAAGGCATGGTGCAAACAAGTTATGAAAAAACAGTGCTCTCAGCAATGGTCTTGCTTTCTGGTTAGTGTGATCTTAATAACAATTATTCAGTCTGAAGAGGAAATGTCCTGCCATGCTCATCCTTGAGGTGTTTTTCCCCCATTATTTTCAGTCCTCAAGTGCAAAAGACCTTGAATTCTTGGTTTCTTATAATCATAACCTTGTGTATTTGATCCATTACAAAGGATTACTCAAGCAGGAACACACAGAATCATGGAATGGTTGGGTCGGAAGGGACTTTAAAGCTCATCTCATTCCAGCCCTCTGCCATGGGCAGGGACATCTTCCACTATCCAGGGTTGCTCCAAGCCCATCCAGCCTGACCTTGAACACTTCCAGGGATGGGGCATCCACAGCTTCTCTGGACAACCTGTGACAGGGCCTCCCCACCCCCACAGTAAAGAAATTCTTTCTAAAACCTAATCTAAATCTATAGTCTTTCAGTTTAAAGCCATTACCCTTTGTTCTATAAGTACATGCCCTTATAAAAAGTAAATTTAGACATAGTTTGCCTTGTGTCCTCTGCTACATTCTTAATTGCTCAGCATTAATTGATTTGCCTAACTTCATAATTCCTGAGGCAATGTTATCACACGTTGTACAGCTACTTAGATTATTGATTAATTTACATACTCTTGTGTACAAAAAGCAGTTACAGCTACAGTGGATGTTAACAACAGGGCAACCAAACTCATATCACTGCATATAGCATCCGCTACAAAACCAAAAAAAGATTCTTAGAAGAAGTGACTCTTGCCATATTCTGCCTTTTTCAGAGGCAAATTCCATGCAGTAGTACATACACGTAATGCAGAAATACATCCATTCCCCAGCTCAAATGTAAAATTCTCCTACCATGGCAACAGAAGAGACGCTGCAATGCTCAGACCAGAGACGAAGGCCACGAAGTAAGCCAGGATCAGGTTTGGAATGGTCACTAGCATGACTGCAAAAGGAATCATCCACTGAAGAAGAAAAGCATTATGTCTAAGTTACAGCATGCACTGCTCAATGTTATACAGATTGTTTCCTTCAAAATACAAAACTGTGTTACAGAACAGTACACACACAGCAATGTCTCACACTTCAGTATTTTGGTCAAATTGCATTTCCAAAAAGCCCTGAGCCAATCTGTACTTAACTACCCAGAATAATTGGAGAAAAGTAGGACAAGTGATAGTAGCGTTGTCTCTGTTAGCAGTATTAGGGCTACAACTGAGCTAGTAAATTAAACAGACCCAAGAGCCTATTTACCAGTCGTGAAGCCAACTCCCAGATCCTGGCCACATTCATAGTTCTAAACACTCAGGGTCTCCAAAAAACTCTAGGCCTAACAAATACTTTGTGTGAAGAGCCCTAAAGCGGTTGATTCCCAAACTGTGCTAGGTAGAATAATAGAATGGCTTGGTTTTGGATAGAACCTTTAAAGATTATGTCATTCCAGGCCCCCTGCCATGGGCAGGGACACGTTCCACTAGACCAAGCCGCTCCATCCAAATGTTCAAGCCCTGGCTTTGAACACTTCCAGGGACGGGGCACCCACATCTTCTCTGGGCAACCTGTGCCAGGGCCTCTCCACCCTCAAAGTAAAGAATTTCTTCCTAGTATCCAATCTAAATCTACCTATCTGTCAGATAAAAGCCATTCCCCTTTGTCCTACCACTCCATGCCCCTGTAGGAAGTCCCTCTCAGGCTCTCTTGAAGCTGCTTTAGGCACTGGAAGGGGCTCTAAGGTCTTCCCAGAGCCTTCTCTTCTTCAGGCTACACAACCCAAGCTCTCTCAGCCTGTCTTCATAGGACAGGTGCTCTAACCCTCTGATAATTTTTTCAGTCCTCCTTTGGACTCACTCCACCAGGCTCACAGCCTTCTGAGGTTGTAGGTCCCAGAGCTGGATGCAGCATGGCAGGAGGGCTATCATGAGAGCAGAGCAGAGGAGCAGAATCCTCTCCCCCAGCTGCTGCCCACACTGATTTTGAAGCATTTGGTTTTGTAGGCTGCAAGTTCACATTGCTGAACAATGTCATTTAGAGCATCTTGTCAACCAACACCCCCATTTCTTTCTCCTCAGGGCTGCTCTCAATCCATTCACTGCCCAGACTAGTTTTGTGCCTGGGATCCCCCTGACCCAGATGCAGGATCTTGTGCTTGGCCTTGCTGAACTTCATGAGGTTCCCACAGTCCCACCTCTCAGGCCTGTCCAGGCCTCTCAGGATGGCATCCCTTCCCTCCAGTGTGTCACCTGCACCACACAGCTCTGTGTCACCAGCAAACCTGCTGAGGGTGCCTCAGTCCCTCTCTCCATGTCCCTGACAAGGATGTTGGACAGCACGAGTCCCAGTGCAGACCCCTGGGGATGACACTCCTGACTGATCCCAGTACAGACCCCTGGGGATGACACTCCTCAGTGTCTCCAGTACAGACCCCTGGGGATGACACTCCTGACTGATCCCAGTACAGACCCCCGGGGATTACACTCCTCACTGGTCCCCACCTGGACATTGAGCCATTGACCACAACTCTTTGGGTCCTTGACCACAGATCTTTTGCCATCATCCAGCCAATTCCTTATGCACTGAGTGGTCCATCCACTGAATCCATGTCCCTCCAGCTTAGAGACAAGGATGACATGCAGGACAGTGTTACATGCTTTGCACAAGTCCAGCTAGACACATTCAGCTGCTCTTCCCTTATCCATGAACACTGATAATTCTCAGGAGATTGCTAATCAGCTTGGGTGAAGATTTTTCTGCCAGTTAAATAACAGAGATGACCAAATGCCCATTTCTATTCTAGGCCACTGGAACTATTTAATTTATTATTAGAGACAATGCCTTAAAACATCCTCACACTGCATTTCAAGGGTAGTGGCAGGGCTTCAGTGGTCATTTTAAACTGTAAATAGACCATTTCACAGATCACCTTCAATCTTGATGAAGAGGAATGTGCTTTCATTTCCAGTCACCTCTTTAAAGCCATATACATACTCAGCAATAAATAAACAAACCCAAAAGTCTGAGTGGTTGACTCCACTCCCCACAGCCGGATCCACTCATGACATTGCATGACAACCACAGAGGTTACCCTCAAAACCAAATTAATTTGGGATGCTTGGGATTTATTTTCTGGCGGTAGTTATAGTCACTAGATTTCTTCAACTTCAACTTGAAGCAATGGGCTTACAGGACAGAAAATCCACTTTTTAAAATGCTGATTGAATGCCACTGCCCAGCTGTCCTATACTCGTCACATGCTCCATCTCCCACGCCTGTGAACCACAGGCACAGCAGCACATGTAGAATCCAGAGCCAGGGGCTTATCTACAGGGCTTTTTAATGATGGGGATTAGTTTAACATTAAGTGTTTCAATCCTCTATACGTGCAGCTTGGGAGCTGAGGGCATGAGAAGAGCTTTCACAGAGAGTGATTCCCCAAAGCATTGCTATTTACAGTTCTGTATGATAAGTGATTCTGGGAGTCCTGCAGTCTAATCCATTATGTTTATGTTTTAAATGCATTTCCCATCTAAAGCATTTGCTCCCAAGCTAAGGAGGCAGAAAATAACCTTTCCTGACTGCAAGTTCCCAGCACAGGCAGATAATCCTTGCATTAGCCCAGTGTTGTGGCAAAATCATTATTTCACCACAAGAGAGCACTCCAGCAATATCAGATTTTATGTTGTCTATAAGCAATTTTATGACTGCCTTATGCTCCACATGGGGCACCCACTCAGAAACCAAAGCACTTAAACAAAATTCTAGATCAATAATAATAATAATTGTAACTGTAATTTCCTAGAGAAAGAGAAGCAGGGCCAGCAGGACTGAGGTTACAATGCCCTAAAGCCTCCCTCATGCAGTGGCAGCGCAGTCATGGGGGCAGTGCTCCCACTGCAATAAACAGCTAATGCAGCTCCTTCTTTCTTACTTGTAAAGCAAATACTCTGTTATTGGCATCTGCTCTCTTGTCACAGGGCTGCTGCCCTCTGAGTTATAAACAACATCCCACAGCTATCCTGTGCCTTCCATCCGTCCCCTGACAGCGCCGTGCAAGGTGACCCTGCTGGGATGCTGAGGCTGGCACTGGTCGCTGCAGCAGCACAGTATGAAGGGCAAATGAGGAAAAGGTGCAGGGAGGATGTGAGTGGAAACAAGATGGGAGAGTGGAAATGGGGCTGCAGAGCCAGGACTCATCCAAAGGCAACTCTCCATGCTGCACAGTGCTCATAGATGGCAAATAAACAATTGCGTATCTGCGAAGAGGTGCTCTTATTTTTACTAAATCCTGCAAAAACCATAGCCAAAAGATATTATTGGCTAGGATGGAAGCTAGAGTTGTGGGAGAGAGCCATCTTGGCTTTTAGACACATTGCCAAAACTATGAACCAAGAAGATGCCACACTTGTTAAAATTTCTCCTGACAACTTCACCTTCCGTCACCAGCTGAGACTCACTGAGTGTAAGTTCAGTGTTTGCCCCATGAGGGCAGAGCAGACACCTAAATGAACACAGCACGTGGAAGCTGAAGGAAATAAACACAAGAGAATAATTTCCACCTTGTGCACCAACCTGGTTGATAGCATTCTTCCTATCCTCCCAAGGATCCTGCTTGGGAGCAGGCTAATTCCTGATAATTCCAGAAATTCTAGGTTTTAAACTTCTAGAAACTTGAGATACTTAATCAGTAGTTAGACTTGTTGGTCATCTCTTTTGGGGAAATGGGTAAAAAGGGAGAAATATCAGTGGAAGAAACCCAAGATTCTTGTTGCTTATCTACCAGTTTCTAAATTCTTTGAGGGCTCTCTTGAACATAGACTCACCTTAACAGGAAATATTAGTCTGGAGCACTGTGACTTTTTTTCCCAGGAAACTGAATTTCCAATCACATGTTCACCCTGAAGGCTGAGTGAGGTTTTAGAGAAAAAAAAAGTTTTCTTCCCTGTCTCCCCTTGCAGTAGAACATTCCCCAATGACAAACTTAGGAGCCTTAAATGATGTGCTTGTATTTCATAGTGGGAGAGTACAGATCAGTTGTACAGATCACACAAGGTGGTAGGGTAGGAAGCTCCTGTGATGCATTGTCAGACACAAAATCCATCACTGAGCACACACTGAATCCCCTGAGAAATGTCTCCAAGGTGAAACAGAGAGGTGGCTTTTTTTCAATCCATCCCCCACTTAGACCATAACAGTCAAGCAACTCAACTGTAAAATTAAGTTAAACCATGTTTACAGAGGTGCTGACAGGCTTTCCAGTCATGTAAAACTAAATTTATAGAGCCAGCTTGGTTGAAGAAAGCATTTTTTGTGGCCAAGTAGACAGAGGAGGAGATTTCCTAAGGAGGAAATCTGCATTCCCAGGTCTAGTCAATGGGCCAATACCGCTTTTGGCAATTCTCTTTGCTAAAGTGGTAAAAAGAAATAAGAATGGGGCTCGACTTCCAGATGCCTACTTCAAAACACACAGCACAATTCAGCATATTTGGAACTTGGGTTTTAAAGTTACTTCTGATCCTCTGGAAGTCATTACAACACAGCTTTTAATTCCAAAAATTATAACTGTTCAACTCGGTCACCAGACCTAAATTTTTCAGCTTTGTTCAAATTTTGACATTTAGCTTTGGTCTGGATTTTTCAAGTCCTCCTGCTTTGTTGTGCACAAGGCAATTTTTCTTTCCTCTTTCATAAGTAATTGAAGGTAAACAGGGGGAAAATGGGGAGGAACAGGCCTATACAATAACTCACCAAGGATGATGACAGAAAATTGCTGCTGTCTGCACTAAGTAAGGGACTTAAAATAATCCATCAGTGACAAGGGCAGGCTCACTGAGCTGGCTTTGCAGAGCTGTGTCAGAGTTAAACTAGGCTTCTTTTCTCAGGTAGGTCACCTTTTTCTTTACTTCACTAATAACTGTCCCTCCCTATTCAGAGGGATGTGGATGCTCCTAGAGGGGGTGTCTAACAGACTTTTGTTTCCTTCTGTGAGACTGAATTACAGACACCTCAGCACCATATAACAAAGACAAAACAAGCCTTGCACAACAGGTAACTTGTCAACACTAGGCAACTCAGATTTGAATTTATAAAACCTCATTGAAGCTCAGTTCTGAGAGCTTCAAATGAGGAGAATTTGTGGAGATTCTTAAATAAACTGGGACCCCCCCCGGCATCAATCTATTTCTTTAAAGTTTCCCTTGGAAACTTGGAATCTGTCTGAAATTTGGTACAGTGATTTAAAACAAACTCTGGAATGGAGCAAATTTCACATAGATTGATGTTATAAGAACTTGAAAGAGCTCCTGAAGTGGCTCATTGTCAAACAAAATGAGCACAAGCAGAATTTTTTTTCTCAGAGGATTTGCTTACCGAAATCCCACATGCTGCACACTTCTTGCCAAATCTCTGCAGAAACTTCTGCCAGAAGGGAACGCTCACCACTGCTGATACCTACAAGGACAAAAACCCATGTCTGTGCTGTGCTTACTTCCACTGTCTTCTTCAGCTCTGAGCTCACAGACATCTTTTTGTCTAGTACCTAAAAGCCTGAAAGGAAGGTGAACATGCAGATTCTTGTTTCTCCTCATCCTTTGACCGACTTTTTAAAATTCATTGTTAAGCTGTCCATCAGAGGGTTTTCCACAGTCAAATCTCAGAAGATAGTGTCTTAAAATTTCCTTTTCTAGTACAAGCCACAGCAGTCAAAGCTGTGATCATTCATTAAGGTTCAAACATACTGCAAACAGCCATACTTTGTGCTAATGCCTCTTGCCACAGTGCCTGAACCTGACAAATGATGAGTGAATTTAGCTCTACCCCATGGTACAGGAAGAAAGCTGAAGTGCAAGATAAACCTATCCTAAGATACACTTAAGAGTACATTCCATACTGTGTGTCCCTTCTTAGGAGCAATCTGTAAGACAAATAGCTTGCAGTTGACGTTATTGTTTCAAACACTGAAATACTCCCCCATAGCAGCAACAACCACAAGCAATGTCATTCACCTATGCACTGAAGTACTGCTACTAATGGCAGCCTTACACTTGACCTTTATTTAAATGTCATCTAATTGTTAGTTATATTTCAGTCTTTACTTTCTTTAACTCTACTGTCTCTTGTCTCTCTTCTTGGTGACCATCACTTGCAGAGCCTTAAGATACCCAGCATTCCTCTTTTGCTCTCCAACATATTAGTTTTAATGGGTTTGGAAAAGATATGTCTTATAATGTGGGAAAGGATAAGTACCACCTAAACAAGCAGAAGTCTACCTCTGCATATTAAGAAAAAAGATTCTGTAAAAGGATCTTTTTGTCACACTGCCAATTGCTCTAGAGAGGAATCTTCGTATTTCTGGGTATTTTAAATATTTATCCTCGCAAGCTGCCTAGCCCAGAGGAGTCGTGTGTATGAATATGCAAATTGAAGTTGTTTAATTTTCAGCACAGAGGACTGGGGAAAGGGACAAAGGAGGTAAAATTCCAAACCTCCTTTCTAGAAGCAGCTTCTGCCTTTTATAGAAGCTGTGGCTTACAGGTAAAAACAATAAGGAACGGATTAAAAGCTCCAAACCACTAATTTTTTATAAGTGCAATAGGGAACACCAGCTTTATTTCAAACAGACAATGAAGAAGATAGTGTAGCTTCCTAACAGCTCTGCTGAGACACAAAACTCTTCTTGCCTTCCGTAATTTTGTGTCAAAGCCCAGGTAACTTTGGGAGAGAAGTGCAACTCACCAAGATGGTCACCACCAAATACTGGAAGTGATTGCGGAGGCCAGCAGCGTGCGTGCAGAACAGGACAAAGTTTCCCTGCTCCAGCTGTCGAATTTAAGACATTTGGTGACAACCAAAAGACAAAAGAGAATTTTAAAAAGACAAAAATTGCATCACACTTCATGTCAGCTAAATACAGATGGTGACTGATTTGTTAAATGTAGGGTTTAGGAGTCTCATTCTTCCCTTGTTTGCAACAACTAAAAGAAGTATTAATTGTCCCATTATCACTGGAATAACATGCCAGCAATGCTGGGCCAAGCAAGAGGTAAGCCATACCTAACAGAGCATAAAACTGACCAGAACAGAAATGGCCCTATGAAAAGATTCTGTCTCGAGGCTTTATTCCCCATGTCCCAGGTGCCTTGTGTTGTCTCAGCTGCAGGCTACTGCAAGAAACTCCCCTTTCTCTTCCCCAGCAAGGCCATAAATCTTTCTCCAGAAGCTCTGACTCCAAAACAAGTAACATTTCAGCTGTAATAACACTCCTGCCAACTTCCTGTAGTAAAGCAGCTGGTTTTATATGCACCCTCAGCTATGGAGAGCGGCTTTGGGTCAGACATCTCCCTACATCTGAATCCTCAGCAGATGGGAGGATCTAACTGCACTCGTTATACGACAGGTGAAGCCACTGCTACCGCCATGCTTCTACAGAACTAAGGGGGATTCTGAACACCAGAATATGATAGAGGGCCAGCTCCAGCAATTCTGCAGAAGCAGAGTGACAGAGGAGGATTTAATAATCATTCCACAGCAGCACGATCAATTCTTGCTCCCTTTGTGTGCTTGTAGATTACAAGTGGCCAATCACCTGTTTACAAATTAGGATATCCAAAAGGTTGTATCCTGTCTCTATTGCCACAAAACCCTTCCCTAGTCTGTGTCCCTGTTTATGCTGCCCTAATTTTAGACACAGGATATCACACTCTGGAATTACAGCCAATGCATCTTTACCTGCCTATTCATTTTGCTGAGCAGTAATCCACTCTCTAATTTCCACACAATTAGTGTTGCTCCCTTGAGTAACAGCAGCAAGGGTTGCTCATACTGGCTCCACTGGAGTAACAGAGCTTCCAGCTTCTGCCTCCCCTCACACCTTCCCTTCAGTTTGCACAAACAGCAAAACAGAGAGACATGGACTGACAGATGATCTCTTCCTCTCTGGGTGCTGCCAGCAAGTAGCTGGCTGCCAGCAACCAGATGTGCTCTATATCCCTGCTGGCTGAGTGGATGCTGGAAGGACGTGGACAATAAGGGACCTTTCATCTTTCATCTCCTCCCTGTCTCTGCAGTTGCTCACAGTACCTGCAGATCCCAGACATGAGCAGAAATAACTTCTGTTATTGTTTCTCACCCTTGGGTATTCCAGCAAGGACTAGCAGATGCTGTGCCCAAATCCAGGCCAACAAAAAAGTTCAGTGCTTCTTTGGCAAACAAACTTTTAAGCAGTCCTTCCAAGGAACTTAATAATTCACCAGGACTGCTGGTGAGCACAGCACTGCTCTCTCACATGTAATTTTCTTGCCTTCTGTCCTGCTATTCCCTTGATAAATGGTCCACGTGACTAAGAGTCTCTTGGTAAAAATGTAATAATTATTTGCTTTTCAAAATAAAGCAAACTTCAGCTGTTATGTACAAGTTCAGAGTAAAATAATGTATTTACTGAATTGAACATGTGCTAAAAGTCAGGCTTAAAAAGCCTACTGTACATATGGGGAGTGAGGGTTTCTTACTGAGTGGCTTTTCTACAGCTCCTCTCTTTGGGAGGATGCACCACATCTTTTCATGAGATGCCACATCCAATTGCAGGTCCTCATTTCAAAATGAGCTCTACCTAACTCTGACACAGGTAAGACCTCCTGCCTCTGTATGTCTTTTTACTCTGACCTAATGCCTTCCACCACAAAAGACTCCACAAGACCCAGTTCAGCCACTATCTGAGAGCAGTCACCTCCACAAAGGAGAGGGGCAACAGTTTAAACAGGGCACACAGAGAGAGAGGAACAGACAGAAGGGAAAAAGCATTCTCTAAGCAACTGAAACCACAGGAGACTGTGCATAGATAACACAGAATGACCCAGACTGGGTCACTAGGACTAGTTCTTCACCTTTTATGAAAAAAAAAAAAGAACAGAAAGGGGGAAAAAAAGTCTTTAAATGGTCATGACTTTGGCTTTGCTCCTCCTTTGTAAGAACAACCTCCAGCCACACAAGACCCCAGGCACCAGAAGAAGACTTGGTTCCCTACTGATTTACAGGGGAAGGCAACACCCCCCAGATCACCCCTCCCGTCACCAGCCAAAGGTTATTTGCATTTCAGACTCTCCCATGCTGGGAGTGGAATGAGGCCAGCAGACAGACTGAGAGGGTCTGAAGTTACCTGAACTGCTGTCGAGATGAGAAGAAATGAAGCTGTAAGCTTCACATATGGACCATGCTTCATGGTGAGTGCAAGCCCCTTACAAAAAGGAATTGCTCTGTCTGAATTTAAGGCATAAGGATCTAAGAGAAGCAGAATACATAAAATAAAAACCTTTTCAATAAAGGAATTTGAAATAACTATTATTAAACTGAAGCATATTTAAATATAACTTACCATCCCTTTCCTTTACTCCAAGAAAAAGAACGACAATTCCAAGGAGATACACACCTGCTATGACCCCTGCTGCAATCATGTAAACTTTTGCCTTTCAAAAGGAAAAAAAAAGACATTGAAATTTTGACACGAGAATGACAGTCATTATGAAAATTTCAGTCCCTTTTTGGTAAGCCACCTGCAAATGAAGAAATGCCCATCTGCATACAGCCAAATGCTTCTGCTGCCGCTCTGAAAAAATGTTCACTTCTGCAGTTCATTTATGAACCACACCTGCCTTAGGATAAATTCAGGGCATATAAGTATATATTTCTTGAAAAAAAAAAGAAGCAGTGAACAAAAGGGTTACTGTGTTGGCAACCTGAATGTTTTAAAAATTTGCTTATGTTGAGACTAACCCCAGACATACACAGCCACCTAATCAAAACCATGCATCATCCACAGAGACATTCTAATTTTCAGTAAGTCCAGTTGATCTGGCTACACAAACTGCAATCTGGAATTTCATGGTGCATGGGAGAGTTCTCAGTACTGAGGTAAACATAGTTACTACAGTTTCTGCATTTACACATAATGATAATAATGAATTTTAGAAATCATACTTACATGCCAATGTTTTGAGAGTATGGTACCTTGCATGCTGGTTTTCCCAGTTATTTAGTGACATATCCAACTAATTCAAAATCTTTGCTTTCTTTTAGCCAGGGAGGCAAAGCCTCCAAGGATACCTCCCACACCACGAGATCACATTTACTGTTTCTAACTCTGATTACACTAACTTTGAATTAAAGCTTTAAAAAATATTTTGCTTTAGCATGATGTAATAATTTACCTTATACTGTGTTATCAAAGATAGCTAATAGAGCTTTATAAAACAATGATTACTTGATATGAAAACTGAATTTCAAATTATTGGTTATATATTGTAAATGAAATTATTATAAGTCTACGAGGAAATTGGCAAAAAAATGCAATTACAAGAATGTAGTTCAAAACATAAAGACACTTAGTATAGGTGCAAATGCATTCAGATGAACCATGTAAGAATATAAAATTTTCAAGAAAACAGCTTTTGTTAAGATGCTTACACAGAAAATAACATGGTGAGATAAAGGAATGTGTAGGGGAATATAGTATTGGTAAATGAAGGTGATATAGAATGTAATCATATCCCCTAAAGAGTTGCAGCTGGGTTAATTATTAAAGATTAGGAGCAGGCCTGATGTTAACAGGCCACACCTCTAGCCAGTAAGAAGAGTGTTATAAAAGAGTGGATTGGTTGGTTAAGGAGAACTGGGGTCGGTTACTATGAGGATGAGGAGAGTCAGTGCCTAGAGGAGCTGCCTACAAGAAATATCATAGGAGGTACGAAATGCTGGCAATATGGAACCCATGCAATGTAATGACAAGAGGAATGCAGGACTATTCTTTATATGGAATAAAGGTTTGGGTTCTTTTATATCAGAGCTATAAATTACGTCACAGAGTACTTTCACACTGTTGGTTATGGCTTGCACAGAATACAGAGTGCAGTAGTAGAGATATCTGAAATCACTTAAACTTATTTCAGCCTAAAATGAAGCTGGGGCAGGAGAGAAGAGGATTAAAAAAAGAGTAACAGGACTCCTTTATGATTTTCATATTTTGTTTATATGTATTCGTTAGTTTGCTTGAAACATTTGACTTTAATTTTGTGTTTCATAGGCCATCATTAAATGAGCTTAAACTACCAAGGGTATTCATGGTCGGCCAGATAAGATTCTCTAACCCTGAACAAAACTTGTTAGCCCGTTCACAACTCCATCAATACCCAGGTTTGGTTTCCAGTAATAAAGATCCATTCATAAGCTTACAGTAACAACTTCAGGAGAGCTTAAAAATTACCATTTTTTCCACTTCCTTTTTTTCAGTAAGGAGCAAAGTAATGCCAGTTGTTCACTAAGTGTTTTTTAAAACTAGGTGTGCTCTTGAGCAGCTGAGAATTAGTCCTTGTGACAAAAAGAGTCAGGGTCATATTTGTGAAGGGCACTAAAAGAAAGTCAAAATTTGCCCTCTTCTAAATATTTCCTGATAGAGGTCCTTCAAGTTAAATTAATCTAGTCTTGTCTTGCCTCAACTTGTAACTTAATGCCCATTGGCCATACAACCAAAATTAAGATCCATCAAGGTCTCCTCTTTATTGTGCAATTAATTAGGTGCATATTCTGCTGTGTGGTGTGAACAAAGGGCAGGTTTCCAGTCACAATGCAACTTCAGAATCTGAAAAATGTTTGTGTCTAAAAGCTTCCCCATAATTTCCCAGTTTTAGTATCTAGTTTAATGGAAGATATTGCCTCTACCTACAAACTCTGGCTACTTTAGGCTATGGATTTTTGCTAGTTTTTCAAATTAGAAAACTACTTGACATTCAAGCCATTGTGAAGTTTCTTTCTCCATCTCCCTCCAAAAAGGACAGGAAAACACACATGGTTAAGCAGAAAGGAAATAAATCAAGATTGTGTATTTTTTCCCATTGAAAGCCATTTCAGAGGTTTCAAAATATAAATTGGGGATTTTAGTCTGAAGTAGATTCAGACAGGGAATCTGTTGTGCAATGAAATTCAGCTTGCTCCATGACTTTTTAAACTTCTTGTCTTGACAATTCACAGAGGTGTAATAAACACAGTAGTGCTCTACATCAAACCATTGCCCCAGAAGCTAAAGAGGAAGGCAGGATGAAGTTCTGTGTCTCATTAAAACACACACTACAAGTTACCAAAAAAGCATCTCTAAAAACACATTATTCAACCAAAGAATGGCATGGCTACCTAGAGAAGCAGCCCAGCTGTCCTCAGACTGCTGCCCATATCAGCTCTATGAGAGGCCCGTGCCAAAAAAAGAAGGATCAGGTGGCACAGAGGCAAAGAAAAATGCCTGGAAATGGGGGGAGGCAAGGCTTTGACCCCTTCCTGGACCACCAGGGCTGATGCCAGACTATGCAAATCCAAAACATAGATAAAAACATGCCTTAGCCTGTGATTTTACTGCTACTGAAGCATGGTAATAGGAGCTACTCCACTGCATTAGGAAGAGCACAAATATGTACTTCCTCATTTGCATCAAGCATTTGAGATTAGATTCACGTCAAGGAATCTTCTGCATAGGGTATTTTATATACTGGTTGGTGCTTGCACTGACAGAGCAACAGATGAAAGTATAAAAAGAAAGGATGAATCCAGCAGTTGGTAAATTGGAATCAACAATCTGCTGATTTCACAAGTAACATAGGAAAAAAAAGCCCTACACAATGTAATTGTTTAATTCAGGGCCTGTTTCAAGACCACTGCAAACAACGGAAGACTATCAAATTGTGTTAACTGAGGTTTGGATCAGATTTTAGGTTTTCCTCCCAGATACAAAACCTTCTTTGTTTCTCAAAAAATATAAAACTCAAGTACAAGGAGATTAAATTATTTGTGCAAAATTACAGGAAAAGCCTGTCATGGAAAATTAAATAAATAAGCATGGATCCCTAGGTTTATTCCACATGTTAACCACTGAGATCTGCCTCCACTAATGGCATGTTACCAATCATTTGCTTTCAATAGTGCTTTGTACCTTCATGAAAGTACAGATTGCAAATAGGACTTGGTTTTGTTCACAAAATTGCCATTAATCTGTACAGCTCTCCAGTGGTACCTCCTCTGGAAATCCCTCACCCTGAGGGACTTCAAGCCTGCTGTGCCTGTTTCCCTGGAAATCAGTGTTGCTGAACTGAAAGATCCTGTAGCCACACTTTTTTCATGGAATCAAACAATGCTTTGGGTCGGGTGTGACTTTCAAAGATCATCTCATTCCAGCCCTCTGCCATGGGCAGGGGCATCTTCCACTGGACTAGATTCTGAGATTCTGAGCCACATCCAGCCTGGTATTGAGCACTTCCAAGGATGGAACATCCCCAGCTTCTCTGGGCAACCTGTGCCAGTACCTTGTCACTCTCATTGTAAAAAAAAAAAAAAAAAAAAAAAATCTTCCTAATATCCAATCTAAATGTACCCTCTTTAGTTTAAAACCATTCCTTCTTGTCCTGTCATTACAAACTCTGGTTAAAAGTTTCTTCCATCTTTAAAATCCCCTTTTTGTACTGAAAGGCTGCAATAAGTTCTCCCTGGAATTTTCTCTCCTCCAGGCTGGGTCCTCCAACCTTCTGATCATTTTTGTGACCCTCCTCTGGCTCTGCTCTAATAGGTCCATGTCTTTCTTGTGCTGGGGTCCCCAGAACTGGATGGAGTGTTTCTGGCAGGGTAAAATGTGCTGCTCTTACTAAGCTTCTATAAACTGTAAATCAGCCCCTAGTGAAAAGGAAGGGTGGCCAAGTCCTTCCCAGCTGCTTTATGGGTTTGGCACCTCCTGCAAAGCTCCTCAAAGAAATTCTGGTGTCACACTGAGGAGGGGTTGCAAGGACAGCAGAGATGGAAAGCATTGTCGGCAACAAGGTCATTGCCTGAGCTCCAGCATCACTGATTTCAAGGGAGTCGTGTTCACACTCATCCTGCTGGACACGATCTGGTATTAGAGAAACATCCCCACCCTTCTCCATAGGATATTTTAGTGTGTTCACAGACACTTACTTGATGAGACAGAAGATCTGAGGGGTCTGGAATGCTGGGAGTGTCATGCCAGGAGTCAGTGGTGTTTACTGGGGGATTCACAGTGCAGTGGGGAGAGACATGAGCACTGGCCACAATCTGCCCCTGAAGTGAAGCTCCAATCAAGGTCCCAAGCACTTCCATGGTCATTCCTAAAGAATGGAAGCACAAATGTGCACTGAGGATGGGAATCTTGCTCATCTGTCTCACTGAAGGGAAATGTTATCAAATAATTTCCTCTTACAGGAATCAGCAATGCCAAGAACAGAAGAACTGAAAGGTCAGTAATAGAACAGTTTCAAGGGCAGAGAGTTTTGTCATTTATTTTCTCATCAGATTTGAGAAGAAGCATCCATGAAAGAGCCTTTTCTATACAAGCTGCATGAGAAATGTGAATGCTGAGATTAGGAGCCACAAGGGGAGGGATAACATGGAGATCTTTAATCTTGAGGACCAGAATGGAACTACTTTTTAAATGCCATTTTTCCAAAGTAGGACTTGGAGTCATGATATCAGACTGTTCATCTCAAACTTGGCAGCAACTTGTGAAACATTTATCTAATCAGACCTCTGAGTCCTCCAACTGTAAAATAAAGTGATACTTGCCTCAGGTTTATGGAAATAGTACAGCTACAAAGCTCTTGCAAACAGCGGGTGCTGTTCTTAATTACCTAAGGCCAGAGTCAGGCAGAACTATCTACCTCAACCTCAGACAACAATTCAGATCACTAATTCTCACCAGAAAAAGGGATCATCTAAAAAAAAACCAACCAAAGCCTTCACTTAGGAAAACAAAAATCTAACCATGGGCATCATCTTGTGAAATCGATCAACAACCTGACCAGGTGTTGCAGCTGTGTTAAGGCAAATGGTGAGAAATTTGGGTTCTAAACCCTCCTGACCCTGAGGGATTTCAAGCCTGCTGGGCCTGTTTCCCTGCAACAGGGCCATATCCAGCATCCCCATGGCCAGGAGATAAACTGAATTCCTGTCCTAGCTCCAGAGACTTTTTACACATTTTGCATAAAGATACATTAGGGCTGAATTCATGAACAGATTAAAGATGGGGGGAAAGTCTTCCCATTTTTGAGGGAATGGACTTCTCATTGACCCAAACTTCAGGATTTTTTTCTATTTTTTCTCTTTCAGTGGCTCCCAGGGTCATATGTTCCTTTCTGAGAAGCACCATGGAGGATTCTGAAGGGATGCTTCCAGAGCAGGTTGTGTCCTGGTAGTTATCATGCTCCCTCTGGGATGTGACAGCTGTTTCAAAACTCCTAGGTTCATGTTTATTCAAGTCCCCTGATCTATAACAGCCTTCAGTGACCTCAGACATGTGACTTTTTGTGTGTCCCTGTAAAGGAATAAAAATACTTCACCATCTAAAGGGGGGGCAATGCACACAGATTGTGAGGGGTTCAAGCACTGCAGCAATGCAGGCTGTCTGTAGCTATGCAAGATCCAGTAAGGAGAAGGGAAGAGAGGCTCCCTAGGAGACCTGGACCTTTTAAACTATTGCTACTTTGTTCCCTAACTGAAAATACTTTTGAGTGGAAAATCTGAGGTGCCATGCAACATTAATTTAAACCAATGGGAAGTAAAAAAAGCCCCTTCCCCGAGCTTCACATCCAATCTTACCAGCAATGTTGCAATTCAGTCCATGCACACAAAAATCCTGGCAGATGGTGGAAATCTAACTCCAACCTGGTCTGAAGTGTTTGGACACAAACTGGTCTCAGTTGGGCGTTGCAGAGCTTCCAAACTCAGTGCAAAGGCAATGCACTCAAATCACACCTTTCATTCAAACACCACCTACACATTCATAACCTTTGTCTAGGGCTCTACATCTGTATTTTATCAACAACTTGTATAGAATAAAACCCAGAAGCATCATTAGAGGCACCAGAAATATAACCACTGTGAAACTATTTTCTAAGTAGTGGCAAGAGCTGAGGAACAGGTATCCTTCAAAGTTCTTGTGTGCCCAGAATTTATGATGTATTACTTTCCACATCAGCCAAGAAAGCTGATCTGCCAGCAGATTGTACCCTGAAGTAGGTTGTATTTTGGCCAGAATGTAAGTAGGAGTTATGTTAAAGCAACTTTGGAATCCAGTATTTCTACCTTGCATCAATAGCAACAGCAGAATAAAATTTATAATAAGCAGTTCTGCTTGTCTCCAGCAGAGGGTAATGGATCCTCTGATCCCAACCTTATTTTTAACCTCATATGACACAGCTGTTTTTCTTTTACAGTTGAAGAAATGCCTGAACAACTGACTGCATCCAAGACAGTATATCAACAGGAAGAATTCTCTATGAAGCCCAGAGAGAGGCAGAAGTGTTTAAGTAAAACACTTACCAAAAAAGGAAAAGGTAAAGAAAAAGGTTCTCACATAAGCATAACCATTACAAGAACCCTTTGCTCCAAACAAATATTATATCAACATGCACAAAAATACCAACATTTGAAAAGTCAAAACTATGGTTCATTCCACCACTTTAATTTGGTTTAGGAGAACAGCTGTACACTCAAAAGTTAAACCCTTTCTGAACAATAAATGACACCACAAATGTGTGACACCTCTCAGCCATGGAGTTCAACAGCTTTTTTGAGTACAAGTTTCACATGCCTGTGAAGCCCTGCATGGGACTAGCAGATCAGAAAGCACATTTATTTGGATCAGAGCCTCTGAAGACATAAAACCAGACAACAGAAAACACTAGGTACATAGATTTAGTTAGAATTTAGGCCAGATGACTCAGAATACAGTCAGTGCCAAAGAATATAACACAACTGGAATCTCCTGCTGTTTAGTCCTGTCCTGTGGCTGTCAGTCCAGAATTTTTCTTAAAGACAGTTGATGATAATGCAAATTACAACAGTTCCTATCTCTGGAGAGGGATTGGGTTGCTCAGGGGATATCATATCTAGAATTTTTGACATTACATTTTCAGTTCTTCTCGCTATTTCACTGTGCCTCTGTGGGTCTCAACATAATCAAGGATGTTGAGAGTTAGAAGGACTAATGGAAGAGAAAAGGGATCTTGCCAGGAAGACAAAACAGATGCAACAAAAAAAACCCTAAAAGATATTCTAAAGCAACAGTTTCAGGACTGGTTAAGACATAGAGAAGTCTTACATGTAATATTTGACTTTTTTCTCTTTATCTTGCTTAATGCAGTTACACAGTAAAGAAGGTATGAGAACAGAGCTGAAGAGAGTAGGAGGGGAGGAAACTGTTCTTGCATTCAATTTATGATCTATACAGGAAATCTTGAAAATATTTTCACTGCACTTTTTTGGTCTGATTGATTTGCTTCAAAGCTAAAAGTTTGTCTGGTTTTGGTAGTTGAAGAGACAGAGATATGGTCTGGAAAGCCTCAGTCTTTTAACTAATACACTCAGAGTGCTAGCTGTATTACAACAAGATCTGCCTTTAAACTACCTGGTGTATGCCAGAATTAATTTAAAAAACACAGATTAAATGAAAAAAGATATTTCAGTTGGTGTGAACATGCACACAAAATTACTTTCCTTTTTGGTGAGGTTAGGTGTCTTGGTTCTATGACTTCTCAAATTTTTTTCTGAGAACTCATAGAACCAAGAAAACCTAACCTCAAACCTGAGAAAACAGGTTTGGCATCTGAATTTATAAAATGAAACACATAAATCTGAGGAAATATGAACTAAAAAAGAAGGTGACAGAACAAAACAACAAACCCCAAACAAAACCTAAACAACAAACTCCTCAAAATTACTTTTATACTTTCTTTAATTGAATGTTTCTTGGTTTTTCCCCTACAAATCACCTTGAAATTAAACCATTATTCCTTACCCTGATTTGGTTAGGAGTGATTTTTTTATTGTTTCCTCTGGCTAGCAATAAACCAAAAAGAGTTTATAGCTGATCAGACAATTTGAGACAATTAAATATTAACATCTCCTATTTAACTAGAAAAATGCAATTCCTTTGAAGACAAATTAATTTTCATCACATATTAAAACATTCTTATAGAAGTCGAGTTTAGGGACACAAATCACTAAGAACTTCCTATAGATTAAGAAGTATTTTCCATAAAATTCAGCCCAATCCCCAAGAGAGAGCCCAGATCACACTCACTATATGCTGTTGCAGAATCTCTGTCCTTCTGGTCCGTGCTGAGAAACATGGTGAGGGCAGAGTATGGTACTTGGAATAACTATGGAAAGAAAGAATATAGGAAATGTCAGGGCAAAACTGCTGTGTTCCTTTGATATCCAAGAAAATGGTTTAATGGGACCTTGGAATTAATTTAGAACATTCATTAAGAACACTAAGAACCCTCAACTAATTTTTGTGCACACAGTCCTGCCTTTTCTTTCTGGTTTGAAAAGCATATAAAAGGAAAACAGTATCTTTCAGAATACAAATAATAAATAATAAAATACCCAGAGGGTTTACCTCGATGTTGTGCTCCTTCAGTTTCGTTGGGAAAACATCCTTCACCGAGAGACTCAAAAGAACTTTGCTTTCTTTGCACTAGGACACCATTGTGCTCCTAGCTTGAGCTAACTAACAGGAAGCCAAGCCATAAAGAAGAAATACAGTTTTCCACTTTATTTAAGCCAGAAGACTATACAAATACCCAAAATATTTCAAACATCTGTCTAATTATGTAAATCCAGGAGATAATAGTGAAAACTACTCTTTCAGCGCCACTGTGTCACACGCTCCTTAATTTAAGCATAAGTTAAGACCACTGCAAAGTGGAACTGGGACATGAACCTGCTTGAATAACCAAGTTCTCTGTGGTGTTCTCACCACTCCAGAAATCTGTAGCCAAATTAAGTCTTGCACTCTGCATCCCACAATGTTTGTACAAAACGATTTTCTGTTCACCTCCATCAAAAATGGTACGTGTGTACATTTTCAAAACTGCCAGGGAAACCCTGTGTTTCTCTTTCAAAAGAAAGAGGAAAGAAATCATTTAAAACAATTATGGATGCCTTCTGGACCATCTTTCTACTGGGAAAATAAAGGACTTAGGGAAATATTCAAGCTTAACATGAGAATACAGAATTCCTAATCTGCTCCTGAGAAGTTATGAGAAGTTGGATGTCCAAGTGGAATTAGGAATCTGAACATCTATACAAGAATGAGTTGAGGGCACTGGAGGTAACCTGGATGAATTAGCAGTTCATTTACCAGAAAAAGCATTGGCAGAAACCATCAACCAGCAGAGTTTGATAAAAGGGCATCTGCTTGTCCCTTAAACTCACTAGAACTAGAAGTAAAATGTGAAAACAAGTTTACCAAATATGAATGCTCTAATATAGACAGACAACAAGCAAGTCCCTGCTGAGAACATCCTGACCTGTAATTGACTTACTGTGGTCAGTGCTTGGAAAAGGCAGTGGAAAGTCAGGTACCAGGCAACTCTTCCCGAGACAAACGGAGGCAGGTACCACATTAAAAAATATGAGATTATTGTGAAGGGTGTACATGCCAGCACCCTGAGAAGAAAATTAACACACATCAACAATCTTAAAATAATGATAGAAAAGCACATTAAATTTTCCTGCTAATAATCAATATAACACAATTTATGTGCAGTTTTTCTAACTACAGTAATGTATGCTTTTAAATATCAAAATTTAGTGTGCATTAAATACACAGATTAATATAAAATATATTAATATTAATATAAAATATATAAATACACAGATTAACGCTTTCATAAAGAGGAAAAAACCCCAGTGAGTCTGAAAGAAAACAGCTACACTTAAATTAATATCCCACTCAGAAGAGACATAATTTCCTTTCACATGCACTGTAACAGCACACCTATATTGCCATTCCTTGGCACATCTCTCAGATTACACCTTTATTAGAAAGAATCACTGAAAAATAAGATCTCTCATCATGTCTTTGCATACTCCAGAAATTTTTACATGAGTTCACTTATTATTGAGATTCCCCCTACTAATTTTAGTGTCTTTGGTTTCTCCCTGAACTTAGTCTCTTCACTGCTACTTCAAACAAGTGTAAATATGTTGATACACTTAAAAACATTCAAAAAAGCAAAAGAGACAATGGACAACCCGTTGTGAAAGCTCCTACACTGTGTCTAGTTGGGTAGATGACAATTTTCTCCATTTAACTCCTAATCACTTCAAACACAAAAGGATCATCTTCAGAGGGCAAGGTGGCTTAAAAAAAAGAACCACAGAAACTTATACTCCAGTCATTGCCATTAGCCAGCAATTAGTCTAAAACCTATTTCAGGCAAATAGCATTTGTCAAACTCCATGATACAGAACTGGTCAGATGCTGTTATTTCCTAAAGGTCTGAGCTGCAGCATCAGGCCTGTCCTGTATTCTTGTAAATCAGGCACTGAACAATGTATTTAGATGACCAAGATCCTGACAAAAAATTTCCAAACACATAAAAGAGAAAACAGATTAATCCCTTCACAACAGCACTACAGACATTGGGGGTCAGCTGATTATTTTGCAATCGTGAACTGAAAACCTGGAATACAAAAGAGTAATGTGGGTAAATAGTTTAGTAAAACAATGGCTTTCCCACACTGCTCTTTGGGATGGACAGCATCACTGGGAGCTGAACATTCACCAGGAAAGTGCCAGGTTCTGGTATTCTCTGCCCCTGGGTCCCCAGCCCACAGTTCACCCACAACAATGGAAAACATAAACAAGGGTAAAATCCCAACACATCTCAGGGAATCTACCTTCCTCTCCAAAAGCATCAGCTCTTCCAGATGGTGTCCAGGCAGTCATCACACTAAATATCTTCACAGTCACTTTTTCATGCAACTTTTTGGCAACAACCCTCTTGGTATTGTTCTCCCCTTTCCCACATTTTCCTTTCCTCTCTAATGCCAGGGCGTTTTCAAAGCCTTGCTGGAGTTGCTGAATATCTGATTGTCAGCTATTATCTCTTTTGACAAAATGTTAGACCAGGATTTAAAGTCAATGTCTGCTTCTGCCTTTTAAAGCCATTAAATGAGTGATTGATGACTTTGTGTTATATTGAAGACAGTATTAAGCAATAGTTACACATTCACCTCCCTTACTAAGGTTCTTGCTTTGCTGACAAGCTTTTCTGACTGAAAAAAATCCATTGCTTCATTCTAGATTGTTAAGAAGTCAGAAAAAAATCAAAATATTAAAGTGTTTTTAAGCTAAGGGAACACACATTTTTTGCTTTGTAAAAAAAAAAAAGGCCTGACTCTCAAAGTCTAGGAACAGAATTTCCATGAAAATATTAGTGTTACCAAAAAAAATCCAAAGAAAATCCTCCTGTAAAGAGCATCTGTTTGATGAAAGGTGGGGTTAGATAAGCACTTTTCCTGTGAGAAGTGCAAGATGTGCTGGAGCTGGTATACAAAGAAAAGGGCTGATAAGTTCATGCTGGTGCTAGGACGGGAATCATTCTAACATCAATGCAACACTAACAATAAACACATGCACTTGCTGTATTTTCAGAGACCTTTAAAAAAAGGGAAAAAAGCATCAGAATACTTCTAGTGGTGTTTGTATAAAAATTTCATTGTTTTCCTTTTGGATAGATTTTTTTCTTGGTTAATTCAGTGGTCATTAAAAACCACACCACTTATCTGGCCTCCAACCAAATCCTGAAAAGAGAAACAGCAGTAAACTCCTCTTTTCCCATGAGTCTTGACAAAAAGCTTAACTTCAACCTGAAGACCCTGTTTACTGGGCCAAGAGCAGCTGATCTCAGCCTTTTTCCAATGAGCACTTGCCTTCTCTATTTTGTCAGATATAAGCTGCCCATGGACAAGTTTCTGTAGCCATAAAACTGTATAACATCAAGAGAACCAGCTAAAAACTGTGCTCATTTTCCCCTGAAATTTCAACTTCCTTGCTCAGGACACATTTACTCTTAGATTTTTGTTGTAAATCAAGTTTGTGGGTTATATCAATTAAAATTTTGCAATTAATTTAAAATACATCCATATAATGTATGAGATAACATGATGAAAGACTCCCTATTTCACAAAGTCATCAATCTCCCCTTGGCTTCCAAAATACTAAAAACCAACAAACACATGCCCTGTGGCATAGGTGAGTTCCTCTAGCATGGCTCAATCTTTTCCAATTTTTCTTGCTTCACACCAGTCAATCTCATTCCTATATGGCCAACATTCATTGCTCCAGCCTCTCCTTGGAGCACATGGAGAGCACACACACGTGGGTAAGATGTCACAGCAAAACATCACACACTTCCTTCACAAAAAAACCAAAACCTTGCAGCATCTCATGACTTGTGAGAGTTTTACATGACTCATTGTAAGAGTCATGCTGGTTTTTAATGAACTTTTCTAACTATGGGGTGTAAGAGAAGCAGGACTCTGATGAGTGGTAAGAACCTCACACAGTGCCACGGCAGCGCTGGCTGCTGGGCCCTTTGGTGCCATGGTGTCACATCTATTCCACACCCATGCACACATCTGTTCCACAGCTGTGCATGCATCCTTCCCTGAACTGAAAGGCCCGGGCAGGAGCTCCTGGAAGGTTGATTGTGACATGTGAAGGCACTCTAGAACGTAAGTAGAAATAAGTTCCAACTTATTGGAACTTATGGAAGTGAAAGATTGAAGTCAAACTAAACAAATCTAGACAAAGATGATAATTCAACCACAGATTTAAGAAAGTTTTATAATTCAGCTTCCAGTTTTGCTAACAATAGTCTCTTGACGCCATTTATTTGCATCTCCATTGATAAAAAATCTCTTCTGTGATTTCATGTGTGAACAAGTTAAAGACAACATAGTAATTTTTAGTTTTTATGTTATATATGTGGAATGAATACAATCCCTGAGACTAATTCAGTGGGGTGGCTATATGATCACAACACTCAATATTCACATATACATATAAATATATGTACATGTTTATACTTACCAAGGCATGAGCCGGCCAATTTTTGTCCATCTACTTTTGCTAATAAAAAAGCCAGCAACAGGATCAGTAACTGCACCTGAGGCTTTGCCAATGAACAGCACCAAAGAGGCATGAAATGGAGTAATCTGAAAGTAGACAGAATACAGTAAACAAGAGCCATTGTTTCACAATACAATGAAACAGCATAAAGCAACTTTCCAGAAAAAAACACCTCAGTGTTTTAAAGAATAATGATCATTTACAAAACACGTCTGCTGCTGTCATAGAAATTCCTATTGGTTACCCATAGCAAACAAATGAGACATTGAGATTGGCGTTGTGAATTAAAGGATCACAAGGGAAAAATGCAAGGAAGGAAACATCCAGAATGTGTTTGGGATGAGGAAAATGAATCAGTCAAATAGCAAAGTCCTTGTTTTAGTCATACAATCTGACAGAGTCCCTCTGTAACTACCCTCATGCTTTCCCCCCCCTCACATCTCCATCTCCCCATATCGTTATCTTGACCTGATCTAAAAAAATGGTAGAGGGGGCTGTTTACATGCAGCAATGTTTTTTCCTCTCCTGACATCACAAGGCAGCCAACTGGTGGCGTGGGGCTGAGGAAGAGGTTGTTGCACAACAGACTTTATCCACCTGGGACTGAGCAGTGACAAGTGAATTGCGTAAGGCACATCTGCTCAAGTCAAAGTTGCCAGCACGTGTCCATCACATCTCACTTCAAAAATGTTCATGGATTACATAAAAATAAAACGGCCAAGTAGAAAAACCTCTGAAATTAACCCAAGTGGACCATACTTTAGTGCTTCTATAGAAATAGAGTTTATCCCAGGCAAGGCAGTTATTCTTTCACATGTATCTGTACAGAGGTTAGGAATTCCCATCACACAATGGTTAAAAAAGCTGGGTTCTCTTCCCGGTGTTCAGTTCACATCACTGCAATTACAGTCCTGAAAAAAAGTCACTGAAACCTATATAAATGTGAATGTTCCTCACATCAATTATTGAGAGAAGCTGCTGAAAGAGTCTCTGTGGCTTAAACAGCAAGAGCAGACAAGGTCCCTTCATCTCTGTGCTTCACCATATCAGTGCTCCAAAGGCCTGGAAAACAGCTGACACAACACCAAGCTGGAGCAGGTGTCCCCTGCTTTCCTGCAAAGGATGATGTCTCCCAGGCAGCAGCACCAGGAATGCAGCTGGTGCAGGTGCCCTGCCCGCAGAATTTGCTGTAGGTGTTCTCTCAGAGGTGAAAGAAGGAAGCAGTGATCTCTGAATGTCCTGGATGACCAGCGCAAAAGGCAGGTGCTACAGACTTCCAGCATCACATCCATTACATTTTAGCCCAAATGAGGTGAAATTGTAGTGGCAGCCAATGTTCCTGTCACTACCAGCTCCAAGACACACACACCACCCCAGAGAGTCTGTGAACAGGAAAGGACTGGGAATGGCAGTGTCCAGCAGATAACAACAGTGGCTCTCCATTCCACTGCTGCGTGGTGGGATGGAGCTGGGAGGAGCACAGGACTGTGTCCCACCTTCTTGCTGATCCACCTGAGCTGGCCTGTGCCCTCCCACAGCCACCCAAGGGGGCGAGCAGCCCACCAGCTCTGAGACAAACTCACTGTGGGGGCTGCACCAGGACTGCCCACAGGCCACTACTGCTCCTCAAGAGACAGGGCAGCCAAAATAAGCACAAAACAGCAGTCAGAAAGATACAGGCATTGAAATACTGCAGTTATGAGGGGGACAAGAACAAAAAACTACAAATTAGGTGAGTTCCAGATTTGTATTTTGTTCGGACATTTTGTGAAAGAAAGCTTTGAGGAAAAAGCAAAACCTCTTTCATGTTAGGAGTGGAAGCTGTGTGGTCACCCTGTCTTCGTCATTGGGATGGGCTTATACATCCCTGGGCTGCGTTTTCTTATCTCCTAAATCTAGACAGTGTCTGTCAGCATCAATGCCAGAAATTCTCAGTGTTAATAAAATACAAGATAAAATATGCTAAATTCACCCATCTCAAAAGGAATAAAGACCAGAATCCTTTAATCAGAGAATTCTGGTGTCCTCTAGCAATTTGTCTCAAGGATCCCATGTGGTTTGGAGTTCCATTTATGTCTGTAGTCTACGCAGGTAACTTAGGTGGAACAAAGAATTTAAATTGAAAAACTGGAAGTTACAGAAAATTAATAGAAAATACAATTTTCTTAGAAAAGATCCAGATTATGCATGAAAGATTACACTTTGTGACTTTTACATTCTCTCAAGTAGCTAAAACAATTCTGCTCTCTAAGTGGGCAAGAAATAAATCCAGGTAGTGACTATATAATTACATTCTTTCCCCTGAAAATGCATGGGAAAGAACACAGGATTTCAGACCTATTTATCAGAACTTGAAATAAATCCTGTCCCTGCAGGACTACTTCAAAGAACAAATTAAACCACCAGGGAACAAATAATTAAGCTCCTTAATGAAAATGTAAGTATATCACCACCAACATTTAGCAAAATTATTTGGTTTCAGTAGAAGCTTGTTAATAAAATAATTATTTTGTTGTCACTTTTTTAGGTAGTGCCCAAAGATGCATGGATGGGATCCCAGCTTTCTGGACACTGCACACAAACATAGGAAGGATCAGTCCCTTGCTTCCAGAAATTTCAGTCTGTGTGACAGGCAAAGAATGGGGAAATTGCCATACTTCTAAGCACCCTGGGGAAATGGTGTTAGAAGCTTTCTAGTTTAGTTCCTGCTTCATCATCTCCAATGGTTTGCACTGCCATCCTTCATGTCAGTGTACAACAGCTTTAGTTAGAGCTGCTCCACCTCCCTGCGGTACCCCCAAGCTCCTTTTTCCACCTCCAGCTCCTCAGTTTCCACACCATCCACTCAACATCTTGGGCACTGCTGTCCAAAACTGGCTCCTTTTGTACATCTACGTCTACATCTACATCTACATCCACATCTACACCTGCGTCTTCTACATTCTACATCTTTGATCAAAACAATACACTCAAGATGATCTCAGCTGTACAACACACCTTATTGTGTTGAAAATTTTATCAAGTTACAAATCAGCTTTTAATACCAGACTTTTACAGGAAAACTATAAAACCTAACTTTTGGACACCTGCAGTCACAATATCATGTCTTTAGACAGCAAATGGGTAACAATATCTGACCCAGAACACCCTGGTTTTTCCAGCAAATAGGAACAGTCATCAGTGCTGAAGTCCCACGTGTAGTTTCACAGCTGTTCACACAGTCCTTGCAATTTGACCTCAGCTCCCTAAAATCCTTTTTTCTATCCTAGTACCTTGTCCTAGTTACCATGCATGCATACAAGAAAAGACAGAACAGTAAAAATCGCTTATGGATTGATTTTCTTTGTGTCTCTGCTGTTCTGAAATCTAGCTGGAGCAGCTGAAAGTCAGATGAATGGGATGACTCCTAATGCTTTGTTTCACGAGGTCTGCTTCTGCACCAGAGAGCAACTGGAAGCAAAGAACCTTCAGGAAGGATAACTCAGCTTTATTTGCCACAAAATAACCTTAGACAAACAAAATAAAAATTGTGTGAAATTATCACAGAATCACTGGGTTGGAAGAGACCTTTAAGATCATAGAGTCCAACCCAGCCCTAACACCTCAAATAAACCATGGCCCCAAGTGCCATATCCAGTCTTTTTTTAAACACGTCCAAGGATGTGTTTAAAGACCTCTGACGCCTCCCCAGGCAGACCATTCCAGAACTTTATCGCTCTTTCCATAAAAACCTTTTTCCTAATATCCAACCTATATTTCCCTTGGCACAGCTTAAGACTGTGGTGGCTACTGGTTGCAGCTGGAGTGATTTTTAACCTAAACCAATGGAACAAAACTTCAGCATGGTGCTGTTAATGTTTTCAGATGTCTCCTATCTGACACTCTTTGACTCCTGACACTGAATTTTGAGAACTGATTTTCCTTGTGTCTGCAAATGTGTGAACTCTACAGCACCCATACTAAAAATGAACAAGAGACATCTCAAGACAGAAAGAGAACTAGAGGGAAAAAATTAATTCTGGACAAGTTTATGCAGTTTCCAGGATGCTGAACAGCTAGAGGCAATGACAATGAGACAATTTAAAATATTTATTAACTAATTCCTCTTTTATCATTCCAGGGACATGGCTGACAATATCAGAGTGGAGCCTACAGTCTGCAAATGTCTCTTGTGCTACTTACATGGGCTATGTCTAGCAGGTAGATCTGCAGGAAGAAGGAAGCAGCACTCCCTGCCACTTGGTTTGGGGCCCCTCCTATGGCGTAGCAGATCTTGCTGCACATCGAGAGCCTGTAGCCCTGTGTGAGACGAAGCAGAGCAAACCATGAGTAAACCAAGGTGCACAAGTCAAAAGCTACACAAGTGATAAGGTTAAAGTCTATAGTTAACCCCACTTTAATGTATTTGCTTCACAGCTATTCCATTAATAAATCTGTATGCCCTCAACCCCTATCATCAACAAGCATTTGGGTGCTCGTTACTTTGATTTTTAATGGGTTTGTTCTCTAATTCAGCCCCTGAAAACAGATTACAGTGTTCCTAAAATTGAGTTGTGATGACCCTCAGGCTTACCTATCTTCCTCTCACAAGTTATTAAAAGGAAACAAGCAAGAAGCAGCAGAGAAGTGCTATACTATTGTTTACTATTATTTGAGCTTAGTTTTGTCTTTGAATGCTTAATTCATATTTTAAAGGTTGAAAACTTGTACCTTAAAAAAATGTTTCTTTTATTAACCTTTCAGATAATAATTGATAAATACACTCATACCACAGTAATTAT
Organism: Melozone crissalis; assembly: GCF_028551555.1. Classification (NCBI taxonomy): domain Eukaryota; kingdom Metazoa; phylum Chordata; class Aves; order Passeriformes; family Passerellidae; genus Melozone; species Melozone crissalis. The sequence continues at coordinate 53,688,521 of NW_026535805.1, forward strand.
ACATCATTCACAGAAAGTTCCACAGACCTAACAGATCCCAAACATTTGTGGTTTTTTTCTTCCATTGTCACAAAATGCTGGTGTGACACTGGCAAAATCACTTGACTTTGCATATCTTCCTTTTGACTTGACTTTTCTATATCTTTGTGAAAATTGGCATCATATGGTAAGTAATTTTGGGCCCAAGATTTTTTTAGAAAATCACTCCATGTGTATTTACAACATTCTGCAAAACTGTGCTCTCTCATTTGTCATTTGATGTTTGAAAAGTACCATAAGCATGCAAGAATATTCTCAAATACAATAGGCAAATAAAATAAATGTTGAAAATAAGGGTACACACCAGTAATTAAAATACAAAAATTTCTACAGTTTCTAATAGAGATTCTAATGAAGAACATAGGGTTTTTTCCCAACTGTAGAAGTCTGGGATACTGGAAAGCCCTTTAAAAAACATGAGATTTAATTTTATGCCATAAAATTCAAAATGAAGAAAGAAAATGACACTTTGTGAATCTGTATTCCTTTCAGAGGGACAACACATCAAATCAAATTTTTAACTTTGAGCCTTTCAGCCTCTCTTTAAAATTTGCTGCCAACAGGAGCCAAGAAACATGAAGAGGAGCAGCAATATTAATCCTGGGTCTGTCTTCTCTCTGAACTGAGTACACAAGCCCTTAATTCTTATGTTAGATTGGGATAAAAATAGAGACATGGAAATGAAATCCACCACAATGATATTCTGACACTTTACCTAATTTCTGAACATTTTTAAATTTAATAACCCATCATCTTTACTCTGTAACATTTTTGAGAAGTTTTAGATTTCTAGGCAATGCCTTTCATCATCTAAACATTTCCCTTTGAACTGTTTTATCAGAGTGGGTGTGAACAAACAAGCACAAGTATCAGGACTCCTTCCTTTTTGTGTTTTCCCAGAAAAAGACAGGGTGGGATCCCATTACTACACCCAAGGAAAGTGGACACTGTCAGGGCATGAACTGCAAAATGTTATCACCACAGCAGGCCTCACTTTACACCGAAATTGGCAATTTTCTTCTTTGCAGGGGAAAAAAAAAGTGATGAACAGTCACAAGACAGACTTCACAGTAACAATTATACTATTTAATTTGATAAGAGATTGCAAACAAAACAAACAGACTATGTATTTGCTGTCCAAAGTAACTCTTCATTTTCCATACATAAGTACTAATAAATATGAGCTTTCCTAGACTTGTGGGCCCACACAACTTGCTTGACTCATTGCCATGCCCTTGAGCTTTGCTCTAGGGGCTGTGTACTTTAAAACTTTGTCTCACTTTTTTATTTTTTAGGCATTTCCTTTTTTAAGTTTTATTTTTTTAGTCATTAAATTACTTTAAAGGTTTGGTTCCCTTGATACTTTCCCTCCTGATCTCCAAGCATTGGCAAGATGACTTTCACCTGAAACCAAGAGATATAAACCCCTGCTATGCAAATCCTAATCCTGTGTCCTATTGCAACCTCAAAAACTGAAAAACCTTTTAGATCTGTGGTGATGCCTTCACACTCACTTTCACTAGTAATTTTCATAGACTCACAGAATGGTTTGAGTTGGAGAGGACTCCTGAAGATCATCCTGTCCAACCCCTCTGCTATAGGCAGGGACACCTTCCTTGCTCTGACCCCATCCAACCTGGCTTTGAACACTTCTAGGGATGGGGCAGCCACACCTTCTCTGGTCAAGCTGTGCCAGGTCCACAACACCTTCATAGTGAAAAATTCCATTCTTACACGCTTCTTTTACTTTGAAACCATTGCCCCTTGTCCTTTTAATAGCTAAGGCTGTGGTAAAAGTGAAAAAGCAAATGCCTCTATAGAACATACATGATTCCAAAATGTTTTTAGAAGAATGTGAAGTTCTCATGAAGTAATCTAATTAAAGCTGTGGTACACAAAACAGTCAACCAAAATCTAAACTTACAGGCTGCAGGTGGTATCCTGTCTTTACAGCAATGTGATGGTTAGAAAATTGACAATCTTAGTACATATTTTTGAAGTCTCACTGCAATTCCACACACACCCAGAATGCTGCTCAACTACTCTCTGAACCGTGCTCCCAGATCTCCTTGAAGCAAAGTTAATACTTTGGTCACAGCCGTAGTTAAGTTTTAATTAAATTTTGGTTATGAATGTTATTTTCAGAATAAAACAAGCTGTCAGATAGAAACGGCATACAGAGGTGTCCTGTCTGGTCACCCATAGAAACAGGGAATCTGCAGTTCATGAGTCTCCTGGAAGGTAAGTTACATCCTCATCATTGTTCCATACCTGTTTTCCTTTTATTTTGCCTAATTGCTTTTGGAACTTGTTTGTACATTAAGCCATAAACACCACAGCAGTTCTGCATGGCAATGACACGCACTGTGAAAGGAAATGCCACTGTCACTGCAGATCTGCTGCCTGCTAATTTCATTGAGTGTCCCTGAGCTTCTAGCTGCTGAGAAGCAATCCCTCAGAGTCTACATTCTGGAGTGTCTTTCAAAAAGAATCAGCCCACAGTAGATTTTTGCCTCTCCATGTTGAATTCATATGATGATGACCACATTCTCTGCCTCAGTACCCAATGGAAAGTGGTAAAATGAAGGTAGGACTCTGCACACATTTCCTCTCTAACTTCCTACAATTAAGGGCACACAAAATGCATATGGCAGCTGTCTGCTCCAGGATCTAGAGCAGCAAGTCCCCCAGCCTTGGTTGGGTTCGCATGATACTGCTCACAGATGCTGACAGCAGCAGGATAACGCTGAGCAGTGCAGAGCTCTGGCTATCAGCAGCTCGCAGGGCTTTCCTCCAAGGGCTGGGTGTCCCTGCTGCATTGCTTCCTCAAAAAAACACAAATGCCTGATTCCTGTGAAATCCAGTAAAAGCCTCTTCATCTGTGCAGGTTTGTCAGCAAGCTGAAAGTACTCCACAAATCTTTAGAGACAGAAATGCATAGGTCAAATAAGGAATGAAACATAAAAGTACTATCAAAATTTTGTTTTGAGACCCCTGTGGCCTAATTGAACATCAACACCAAATTGCTTCTACAAGCTTTAGGAGAAATGTGAGATGATGGCATGAGAAAAAAGTGGACAGAAGGTCAAAGAAAGTTACAAGTTTTTTTGTTCTCAGATCAACTTGAAAATTTCTCACTTATACACGCTCCCATCATATCAAATTTAATTGTGTTTCAAGGCAAACCAAGAAAGCATAATAGCGGAGAGATTTGATTTTGCTCCTTAAATAGAAATCTTAAACGTTGTTATGGAAAATTAATGCTTCTCCTACACTGTAGTTCCTTTATTTTTAATTCTCTTGTAAGTTAAAACCATACTTGTAAATTTTCCCTTCCCCAACAGAACAGAAATTGAATACAATTTTTATAGCAGAACATCTTACTTCTACAGAAAGCGTTGCAGCTCATTGAAAACAACTCAGCAACTGTGTTACAGGCATAGGGAGCAGCCGCAGAGTTTTGTCCTGAGCTATTCGTTATCAGTGGAGTCCAGAACCGAACAAACAAGTAATTTAAAAGCAGTAAGAACAGAGAGCGAAACCTGTGACTCAAAGATAAATGCTAGTCTAGGTTTAGCTGAGAAACAATGAAATGTAGCTAGCGAGAAGCAGCTCTGGAGTCAGCTTTTCTCTCAGTGTGGAATTCACACCGGTCATGTTTCTGTTCTGTGAGTGACCAAACAGCTGCCTCTTGAAAGCACGAGTGTGGCACCACGGGTGGCATCCCAGGTCCCTCACAGCGAGCATCTTGAGGACTGGTTTCAGGTTAGTTAGTGACATCAGCCCGCCCTTGAGTGGAAGAAAACAGGAGCAGGGCTTGTGTGCAGACAGCTAGGAAAGGGAGTGTGAGTAAGGTGGGATACAGGGGTGCTTTCTCAGGATATTCTTTCAGCTGCTGGCAATGCAGCTCTGCGGAACTCCATGAGACAAAGATGGTGCATCTGTGCAACATCTGCAGACTTACGCCGTGAATTCACCCAGATGCTTTCCAAACACAAAAACTCAAGCCCGAACAGGACGTGCCAGGTGTCTGAAGAGCTCCATGGGCTGAATGCCCCCAACATGCTGTGGAAAACTTCCTCATCCGCTCCGTTTGGAAGCTGCCCCTTCCCAGTTTCACCTGGCGTTCCCTCAAGAGCCATGGAGTGGGGCAGTACTCGCTCACCCTCACCTGCCTGCCGCTCCTCCCGCAGCGAGCAGCGAGTCTGGGCAGGCAGCGTGGGATCCCCTCGCTCACATCCCAACACACCCCTGGAAACCGGGAGTTTCTGAAGCTCCGGGGGAGCGAACCCTCCTGCCTCCCGCATCCCACCTGCCTCTGTCCGGGAGGCAGCCCTGGATGGGACAGAGGTGGGAAGCGAAGGCGCTTTTCCCTGGCACCGCAGCGGTTAGCGAGCGAATCCCGTGCGGGGCATTCCAGGGAAAGCGCCGGCGTCGCGGCGCTGCCCGGCGGGCGCAGGGGCGGCGGGAAGGGTCCAGGAGCTATTCCAGGCACTGGCTGGGGCCGCGCACGAAGCCCCGCACAGACCCGGGCGGCCTCAGAGCGTCCGGGCTGCCCCCGCCCCGCCGAGTGCCCGCGACCCGCCCGCGATGGAAGCGGAACGCCGGCGTAGCGGGACCCCGCTCTCGCCCAGGGCTGTGTCCGAGGGGCTCCCCAAGCCCCCCGACCGCCGCCCTGCCCCTCGCAGCCCCTACCTCCTGCTCGCCCGCCGGGGTGTCCCTCGCAGCCCCCGCCATGGCACCGCGGACATCCCACCCCGAGCGACACCTGCGCGCCCGGGGCGGGGCGGGGAGCGGGGCCCAGGGACAGCGGGCGGTGTCCTCGCCGCCCTCTCCCAGCGCCCTGGAGGGGCGAAGGCGTCGGCGCTGCCCTCACGGCCCGGGACGGGGATCCCCCGCCCCGCCGAGCCCCACAGCCCGCGCCCACGGTCCCTGGGCTCCGCGGGGAGAGGAGCGGGGCAGCTCCCGGGGGCCACAGCTCCACAGCTCCACGGGCTCAAGGACGGGGGCCGGGGCTGTTTTCATCCAGCCCCAAAACGCCTCCTGTGCCCCTTGAAGAGATGTGCGGTTTCCCGACGTGCAGGGATGTAGAACCACGCCGGACAGAACGCTGCCATCTCACAGCAGCCGCCCTTGAGCCGGGAGACTGTGGGGACAGCGGTTGCTAATTCTGCCCTTAGGGTGGATAGAGATGGCCAGGGGCTGCCCAGGGAGGCGGTGGAGGCACCGGCCCTGGAGCTGTTGAAGGAAAAGACTGGATGTGGCTCTCGGTGCCATGGTCCGGTTGACAAGGAGGTGATCAGCCCGAAGTCGGACGCGATGATCTCAGAGATCTTTTGCAACCTCAACCTCATTGATTCTGTGATTCTGCTGCCCCCGAGCCAACACTCTTATCTAGGACACACCAGTTCACTGCCACCCTGCCCTCGGGAAGGTGCTCTTGCATGCATGCCCTGCATCAGAGGAAATACAAATTGCATTTTGAAGTATGAATCCTTTCAACAGTGAGGTAGCCTAAGAGAAGAGGGTTTAACAAAGCCAACAGGACTTGTGACTAACTTGTCTTGGGGAGATGATGACTTATCAATCTCTACACCCAGGGCTTTTTGGTGTGACTGATTCGAAGGACTCTGCTCCTGACAGGGGCACCTGGTGGGTACTGGGCAGGCACTGCAAACCATGCCATGAACTACTAATTAAAATCCTGTTCAGCCTCGTTCGGTAAGAATAATTACAGCATATTCGCAAAATTCTGAACAGGATATTAAAGGATTTTCTAAAAACCAGACCTTTAACAAAAAACTGAGATTGTGGCCCTAATACACCTTATTGAAAACTCTCTGAAGGGGGTCTCTAGAGGCTGATGCCAGATGAGGTTCAAAAGAGACAGACTGGCCAGTACCAAGCTAAATACAAGGTATGCATCTAACATTCAAATTCAACATTTAGGTTGTTTTGTCTTTACACACTGTCTTCATAACACATTAAACACTTTCTTCCTGCATTTGCATGTTTCTTCATAAAGGGAAAACTAAAGAAAACATTTCTTTTTGCTGTTCTTCTCTTGGCTGTTTCAGTTTTAATGTAAAATATCTTCAAGCAAGGCTTTAGTCAAAACAGCAAAGGCTTGTGAAGAAACAATGAATAACTGATGGTATTTGTGTGTTTCACAAATTCTAGCACTGATCAAGCCATTTATGCTGTTGTTTGACCAATGCACAATTGCTATCTACAGATATACAGGTAGCTAAACCAAAACCAATTAGATTTAGGAAAGTCTTCTATTAATTCCAAAGATTTTCTCCAAATTAGAAAATAAGATATTTAATTACAGTTTGTTGCCTTTATTTAAAGACGGTTTCTAATCTAGCATGGGATTAATGCAGCCAGCATCACTTCAGACTTCCCAAAGATTTTCTCTCATTTTGTAATTAAGATCATAACACTTTCAAACTGCAAATGCACTCTCAAGTACACCAAAGCTGCAGTCAGAAAGCTGGTTTTAGTCAAGCACCTAACTGTCCAATCTCTTAAAATGCTGGTAGCAGACAGGAATCAATGTTGAAATACAAAACTTACTGCTCCTTCTAATGGATAGCAAGCAAAATTTACCCACTTCAGAATTTTACACTCCCCCCTTCAATTTCAAACTTACACTATTTATTTCTTCCAATTTTTGTGCTGCAAATGCATGAATAGTAGTACACTGTTACTTTTGACATTTCATGAGCCTTTTAGATAGAACAGCCGAACTCACAATCAACCACATGTGCTTTTCTAATACTATGTTTTATATACTAAGATAAATTTGAAAGCATTGATTAAAATTCCCTGTTCAGGAAGCTCTGGGTACTGAGGATTGGAGCTGTGTCTGTACACGGTTTGTCTTTTCAATTTTACTAATGTATTTGTCAGCACCTATATTTTTGTTTTTCATATAGGAGTCAGTGCAAGAACAAAGAAAATTTAATTGTACCACTCGCTACATAAACCTGAATGGCACAGTAGCACAGGAAGTTTATAGCACTGGAAAGTGTTTAAAGGCATAGTTTCCAGAGAGTTCTTTTCTGAGGACATTAAATAGATATTTGCCCAGTTGACTTTCATTTCAAACACACCATGAGAGATGCTAAAGCAAACCAGTTTTATATATATCCCTGGGAAGGAAGGAGAGTACATCTCTACTCTGAAGTCTCACTACTTTTTAGAATAAAAGTTGCTCCAATTAAGCAATTTTCTATTTAGAACAAAACCAGGAAAACCCAAACCCAACTTTCACTTAACCACACAGAAGAAGTACAGCCCCAACAACCATCCTTTGGCAGAGGTAGCACAGAGGAGCCAGGACTTGCTGAAGATCCTGGGATATGTCTTACCTGGAGATTTTAGTTCCATTCACAAACCCACAGGCTTAGTAAACACGGTACAAAATATTAAGTCTTTCCGTTGTTTTCTCTTTTAGCAAAACATGGAATAGTTGGCTACAAACTTTATTCCTCACGTACATGAACAGCAAAATAAAGATTTGGATGGAAATGGGGCAAAATGGAGAGAAAAATGTCAGTTTTCAAGTAAGGATTTTCAACAGCTTTGAAACCTGGCCACATGCAATTAGTGTCTCCATCAGCTGGGCAGTTCAGGACAGAGGCAGACAAACAGTACAAAAACAACTGTGTCCCTCTCAACTACTACTCCTACTTGGTGATAGCCAAAACAGCTGAAGTTTCTGTGTGACAAAGCTACAAGTGGGTCCCTCTGCTGATGAGCTAGGTAGTTTAACATCACCTGATCTGCAAGACACCCGTAGCGGCGCAAAAGAAGCAGAAACCACTTCAACCACTGATAAGAACAATTCCTTCAGAGCTTACTTTGAGGCACTTCATATGCAGTATGCACCAAACTATCTCGTTTGTATCTTCTCACACATGCACCTACCACCATGTGGAAACTTGATGGAACATTATTACATTGCAGATCTTGTGACAAAAGTTACATCCTGAAGATTTTCAAGGTAGAGTTCAAATGTGAGCTTGCTCGCAGTACTGGTTGTCAAAGAGTTACTGTGAGAAGAATGCAAACTGCAACAGTTTACACTACAATGTAAGTGAAATGTTTCACTTTAGTCCAAAGTGCAAAAATAAATACTATTTTTCCTTAAAAGGTGCTATCAGTAGTTAAGTCTCAGAGAACTGTTCCACCTAGACCCACTTATTAAATACTATGAAGCTTTTAACCTAAGGAAATTCTAAGGATGATCTGCTGTACAGTTAGCTCTGCTACATTATACAGCCAGGCTCTGACTACCCAATGTAGCTGAAAATACCTCTATTATAGCAGACGACAGCACAGCACCCATTCTGCTCTCTAAGAGCACAGTGCATGAGGATGTGAGGGCATCCACATATTGCTGGTTACATTTTTGGTTTTGCCTAGTTCACCCTGCAGATAATTTTTGGTCAGTTATAAAGCTAATTTGATCGTGTACTATTGATAGCATTTTTTTGCTCATTCTTGAGTTGTCCATTAGGAGTAGCAGCACTTTTGTAGTCGTTGTCAGGTGCTTTTATCACCAAGAGTCTGAAAGGTTCAGTTGGTTTCCGAAGTCTCTGAACAACAACGGCGTTTTGCAACTTTGCTTCCTCAAGCGTGAGTGTCTCGTCCTGCAGCTCTCGAAAAGGCAGGGAGGTGGTCAGTGTGAAGGGAACACCTCCTTCAGACCCTTGATACTTTGTTATGAAGTCTCTGACATGGCTGATTCTGAGAAGAGAGAAAGAAAAACTCAGTGTTAGAGTTTTGGCACTGCAATCCCCACACAATTGCATAACACACACAGCCACCATGCAAAAGGAATGCAACACCACTGCATGCAATGCCTGACAGCCCAGAACTGCAACATACAGATGAGGTGGTATCTTGAAATGCCTGATCCACTTGGGAGGCAAGGACCAAGGTCTGCATGCCCTGGGTAGTCCCAAGGGGCCGAGCATGAGTATCTTATTCTGAGCACTCAAATGCACCATTGTGGCTCAGATGGTAGTTACACACATTTCCTAACCAGCTGGTGGAGCTCTGACCTGAGGGTTCTGTAGCCAAAAGCTAGAATAAAGATGCCTCCAGTGTGTGGTTCATGTGGCAGAACCACAAGAAAAATTAAAAAAAAAGGCTTTGCAAAAACTATTCGGACAGCTGATACATTGACTAGGTCTAAGCATGGTCCCATCCTCCCAAAGCAGGGGCATGGTGAACTCACTACAGACTCAACCTGTGAAGAGCCTTGCAACAGCTGAGCAAGACACAAGTTTTGCTGTGGAAGAATCAGGATCGACTCATTTAATTAGAAAATGAAGATGAGAAGATACATCTGTATGAATAAAATTAACATAGTATCAATGTCCATTCTCTGGTCCTGAGGCCAACTGGCAGACTGGCTGCTGGAAAATTCCTAATTCATCCTTCCTCTCCCCCATGCACAGGGCCTCCCATGAGGTTTACTGTCTCCTGGGAATGGTCCACAACCTGAGCTAACAGCAGAGCCATGGATGGTTAGGTATTGCCTGAGGAAGTGCTGGCTGGCTTGGGGCAATGCCATCCTAACACTTTAGCAGTAGAGATGCCAGAGATTTTCCAAGCCTTAGCCACACTCCCCAGGACAGACACAGCCAGCAAAACAAAAACTGATTCCTGTGCAACAGACCTCAACACAGAGACACTGCTTGGTCTTGTAAGTCAAGAGCCTGAAAAACCTCAAGCAGGACTAAATTTTTGGTTGGACATTTACAGGTGTCTACATGCATTATATCAAATGTCATTGGGTTCTAAGAGCAACTCAGGCAATTAGCCACCAGCTCTCTGCTTCTGGGTGAACAAGCTTCCTTTCAGGCTCCATACTTGATGCTCCAAACACAGTAAGTGCTGAAGAGGGGACACAGCTCAATCCAGGACACAGTTCTGTGTGCTGTTCCTACAGTTCTGCTCTCCTAGCTGCTGCACTCTCATGTCTCAATTCCCCACAGTGCAACACTACAATGCTTCCTGTGCTTCTGCTCCCATCTTTCACCAGTAATCAACTCACATCTAAGCCAGCACCGACACAATCTAACTGCCAAGAGCTATAAGTCATCAATTTCTTCAGACACTGGTAATATGTTACATATGTGATACATGCTAATAATCTATACCTTAGTTAACAAATAGCTGTCTTGTGCACTGAAAAGAGTGCTGTGTATGCAATCATCACTCTTAAGGGTATTGCTGGAAAAGGATTTCCCTCTGGTTCTTATCAGGCTATACACAAGTACTGTGTACAGCACAAACGTGCTGGTCTTGTGGCAAGAGGCTATGTTATGATAGAATATTTATTGCACAGTACTTCAAAAAGAGCATTACACCAGTAAAGCTGTTTTTCTGCTTATCTCAGATGTTTTTTTCCTCTCAAAAACACTTAGCAGCTGTTCAAATGGTTATTTACTATGAAGACAAAAAGCTTCTAAATATACTTAAGTGTGTGGGACCTGGAATAATTGAGATATGAAGCCCTTCAATGAAGTATTGATAATTAAAATAGCAATTTACCCTTCAGCAGTACATCACAACAGTGTTTCAGTTCACAGATCAGGCTGCTAACAGTAATAAATTAGTACAAGTCAAAGAAAACACTACAGTCATTAACCTTCAAGAGCTGAGCTCTCCTTCTGACCAGCCATAGACATACAGAGTTTATCTTGACACCAGCCTGGGTTGTATTAAATCTGTAATACCTTCAAACTGCTTCACAGAGAAGCACAGGCAACATCTCCTTTCCACATGACATGACTGTACAATACTCCAGTGATTTCTCAGATTCAGAACTGAGAAAGGTCTCTAAAGACTGTAGCTCTGCAATTTAATGGTAAGGTGTTAATTCCACTTTCTCAAAGCCCCTGCATACATGTGCTGTGCTGACACCTTCTGACATTATCCTCATTTCTAAGCCTCTTTGGGAAGCAGAAATTTTATTAATTAAGAATTAAACATACTGTGTGCATTCTATTCTGTCCATGTTGACATGCAGGGGATGAACCTCCTTGCCCAGTGCACCAACTCCAGCTTTCCCCAGAGGTTTCTCTGGCTTAACTCTAAGTCCCTTTCTCCAGCTCTCACATGTGGTGCTGCCTATGCCAAATGACCAGCAGGCTTTTTATTATGCCATTTGTTCCAGATGTATTTGTTTTGTGAGAGATCTATCATGTTAAAAGCCATTTATTCTAGTAATGAGCAAAATGTACACCTTAACTTCCACTAATCTACAAAGAACTCCTACAGTTTTCCTCAGATTTTCCTTTACACTCAGTTATGACCTGACTTTTAACAGTTCACATTTCTCTTATGCTTGCTTGTCAGCTAAAAGGTTTCTCAAATTTTCAAAGATTTTCCAAATACAACTGAAGAGCAGCCCAATGCTAAGTGAACTGAGGAGGCAGACTAGTCATAAAAATTAAAGACTTAAATGTACAGGCATTAATATATATAGTTCAGATGCAAATATATATGAGAGTGGTTAAATAAATCCTACCTGTGAGAAACATTGAATTTCTGAATTATCCTTTCCCCATCAGCTAACCAGATCTGGACATTGGTGATAGGCTCCAAATCATTCAAGGGTACTAAAGGCAGGTGTCTTTTGTTATCAGGTCCTGGATGATCGTCTCTCACTTTAGAGATTATCTTTGGAGTAGCACTGAAAAGAAAAGTCACATGAGGTTATGGCTTCTGTATTCACATGCAAGCTCAAACTTCCCCCCAGACCTCTGCTTCAGGAGCTTTCTGCCCCATAGCAGAGTGTGCTGATGACTTTTTATTTTAACAAATATAGGAACACTAACATAAATATCAGCTTTTTTCTTTCTTCCTTATTTATTTCCTACATGTATGCCATTATTTTCACTTACAAACTAAAACATGCTAAAGAATTTCAGTTTGCTTGTGTTTAACATTTTTATAAGATGGAAAGGAGCTTTAAATATCAGAGGATTAAATATGAATATACAAGAGACAAAACTGTCTGAATATTCCTCATGCATTTTTGCACTCAAATCACACAGGTGAAATTTAAAGGGGGTTGAGTATTGAATTTGCATACTCAAAGTTAATTTTCAGGGTAATGTGATTACAGTAATTCAATTTAACTGAATGTTGTTAGCCTTGATTTAGACTCCAGCATCATCTATCTCAGCTTAGAAGAATTACTCATCTATCAGAAAAATTGACTTAATGTGAAAAACCCAGACTGATGCACACAGCAGTTAGATTTTTTTTTTCCTAAGGCAGTTTCCACAGCTGACCAAACCACGGGGGCAAAGATTCATAAAATGACTTCACAGAACACATCAACCTCAGTCCAAGTGCATAGTCTTAAAATACAAACAAAAAAAATGCTGGCAAAAAATGTTATGCTGAAGAAATGCCTAGAGCTTAGTGCTTCTTTCATGACTAAGCTTGTTCAGCATGTACAGCTTAAATCCTCACTGGGCCTGATCCAATGGGCACATTCTCGGCTCCCGTGAGCATAACCAGATGTTTGCTTGCAGAACAATAGCAGTGATTTAAAGGAGTTTCTCCTCTGAGCTCAGCTGTGGTCACAGACTACATGAGCACAACATGTCAGTTTGCAGAAAAGCTCTCTTTGCACAGAAAATTGGTTGAGTTACAGCTTCATGAGAGAAAAGTGGGTAACTGAAGTCCACAGAGTAACAGTTGTAACTATGTTGCACACCTGCTTTGCCAACAAACCCCCTTCTTACGTTCTTGTACCTGTATTAGTTTATTCATAAGGCAGAAAAGTCAAAGCTAATTTATTATTAGCTAAAGACTTAATATGTTCAGGCTAATAAAGTTGGAGTCTTAAGTGCAAGTTCAGTCAGAGCTATTTCAAAAACTTTTATTGCCCATTTAAGTGCTGCCCTAACTTCTAGGTTATTAGCCAGCAGAGGCACTCTTTTGTATCTTCCACAGAAACAGCAAAAAGAATAAGAATCAAGAAATCTCATTTCCAAGTGAGCAATAAGAGATGTTCACTGTGACTGGAGACAGGTAGAAGGTACAGGACTGTTTTGCATTACACATAAAACAGCTGGGGCACAAGGACTTGGCACCAACAAATTACAAGAGGCACATCTGTAAAATATTCTGGCATTACTAGTACAGGTGATGTACTAGCACCCACCTGCCTCACAAACAGCTTCTGTTCATGCTTGACCTCAATACGAAATAAAACTTAATTGCCCTCCAGATCAGGAATAAAAGCTTGAGTACCAGCAAGATAATGTCAAACAGTTTTGCAAGTAGAGAAAAAAAAAAGATTTCAAGTCATGCTTCAGTCTAGCCATGCCCAGCTCTTGCTGTTCAGTTGCTGGTTCAGACACTGCAGAACTCCTGTGAGTGAGCTGCCTCCAGGACAGCAGAGGCTGCAGATGTGTCCAGCTGTGGTGTCTGGCTCAGGCTGGGCTGGGCTACATCAGTCTCAGCTGTAGCTCAGACAACTGCCTTGAAGGACACAGACTTTGGTGTCATTCCCAAAGCAATCTCCTTCACAGTCACATCTCCATATGCAGCAGGCACTGAAGGTGATTTTTTTGATAGCAAGTGTGTGTGAGACTGAAGCCAGCACATTAAATGAAGCCTTAAGAGAAAGAGCATCTGTATTCACCAAGATCTAAAGCACTTCTATATGTAAAAACTTTTCTCTTGCAGAACTGACAGATAAAGCCATCTAGTGGTGGGAGCTTTGACTAAAGCCAAAACCCAAGAATCTAATTCTTATTAGCCTGAGATTGAAGCATTGTAATTCCTTTTAAGGCTTATTCTTTTATAAGATTATCAACAGGAGATGTAAACTAGAGATCAAAGAGACCTAAGAGCATCCTGTCAATTTTCTGACAAGAAAAAGCCCAGCAGTTAGGTGTCATGCCTTACCCTGACTGATGGTTAGGCAGCTCGACACACAATGCCTCAGCCTAATGAGGTTACAGAGCAAGCTTGCTTTGCTACAAGGTATTTCAGTCAATAGTTTAATTAACATATTTCTGAGGCTGTCTCAGAACTCAATAGAAAAGCAGGGTTGAAAATCTAGTCATAAATCCCAAACTATGAAATTCAGCTGGACAGTGATAGATAAAACAGAGCATACCCATTAGTTACACAAGGTCATAAGGCACATTGGAAAATTTTGATATGTCTTACTTATTTCTCCTGTAGAACAAAAAGGCAGAGGATCAAGCTTCTCTGAGCTATATCAACATATATGTTATTTCCAGATTCTCCAACTAAAGTTTTAAGAACTAGTCAACAGACCAATTCAAAATGGTTCATCCATTACAAAATCCCTCCACCTGGAAAGACTTGACAAAATATACAAGATTAATTTTATAAGTTTATTTGCTAAGCAGAGGTTTAGGTGAGCTATAAGCTAAAGTAAACTCTTCAGTCATTTGTCTCTCTCATTTCTGATTAATCACATGAATGCAACTGTAGAAAAGGAGTTCTTTAGCTCAAAACTTGTTCCAGGTCTCAGTCAGCTCTGTTGCTGCCCCACAAAGCTTTTCTGCTGCAAGTGTGGTGTATTCATGCAATGGACATTTATCAACAGCAGAAAGCGAGCACTACTTTATGGAGTAGGAATACTTATGGCTCATGGTTCTAACATCAGCACTAATATCTATTTGTTTTTAAGGAAAAGGCTTTGATAGCACAGCACAGAATAGACAAAGAAGAGTAGGAAAAAAATAAAAAATGCTGAGCAAGTTGCAGAATGTCTCAGTGTACAAGACCAGTGAACCGAAATTCACGGATTAGCATGTTTCTGAAACCTAACTTGCCTACTGGGAAGCAAGATCACTACTTGCTGTAGGCATGGCAGAGCACAAGAAGTGACTGGACAACCTAGCATTTAGCACTGCTTAGCAGCAGAAACCCAGCACACTGAAGATCTTTTTGGTTTTGTTATGAACAGCTCTACTTGTAGATATAACAAGGTTAAGTTCTGACCCCCGTTTGCTCAGGATTTCGATGCCACCAAAAGCAAATCTTCCAGCATCTCACCTATCTCTCAAGGGAAGGTTTTCCCATTGTATCTACTCAATGGTCTGTACTACAGAAACCGGCGAAACTGATAAAACAGATACTTGCTTCTCTGAGTCAGCCTGGAACCACTCACCCTTTACCTTTATCAGTCTTTTGCTCTGCACATTATCATCTTCCTCGGCCTCAGCTGTTCCTGCCCAGGTCAGGCTTTCCCTCATCACAAGCTCTGGGCCTTAGCAGCCAAACTCTTCCCACTTAATTGAAAGAAGCTGTTCACCTAAGGCTGCACCACAGCGTAGGAACTCCAGCCTGCAGGTCACTCAGCAGTGCCACCTGGTCACTGAACATGTCCTGGTCCCTAGGCCAAAGCCTGCTTCTACAGGCACACAAGTCTTGCATGACAGGGATATGTCAAACAGATAATGTGGCTGGAGTAAGCAAAAGTCACAGGGATCAAATAAATGAACTCCTGGCGCGTTGCCCTACAACAGGCTTCCAAAAGACAATAGTTGTTTGGTTGTAAATCAAGTCCAGTTTCAGCATTGGCATGAGCGGCTGACACACTCCAACTACAAAAAAGACATGGATCACTGTAGAATGCTAAAATGCCTTACTGCAATACATGCATGATTAATTACTGAACAATTTTAAGAGAATGCAAAATAACCTCTTACTTCTTTGGTTCTCTTTATGGGATTGTCATACTCCGCCCTCTTCTCAAATTATTGCTAATACAGCTTAAAAAGAGATTATTTTCTCTAAAATCATGGAATAGAAGAGTGACAGCATTTCAGCTGGAAACAATTCTGCTAATACTGAGACCTTGAACAAAGAAAGCCAAGAGCTTCCTGGCTGTATCAACAGCAACACATCCAGTGGATTGTGGGAGCCAATTATCCCCCAAGCTTCATGAAGAGACACCAAGATGCCTGCAGGATGGAGCACTCACACTGTCAGCAGATGCTGGAGGAGAGCAGCTTGCTCAGCCTGTGGAAGAGATGGTGGTTGCTGTGGGGCACATAAAAGCAGCCTGCCAGGGTTTGCAGGAGGAGGTGATGCTCATTATGGCGCACAGAAATTTTAATGAGAGGCATTCAAACAGGATATAAGGAAAACATTCTTTCCCATAAGGACAGTACAGCACTCAAGGCTGCACAGCCACTGCACAGCCTCTGCTCTTATGGGATTTCAAGACCCAATTGAATAAAAGCCTAAGTAACCTCATCTGTCTCCACAGATGACCCTGCTTTGAGCAGGAGTTGAGACTAGAAGACTCCAGAGATTGCTTGCCACCTGAATTTTGATCCTTCACCACAGGTATAGTTCCCTTCAGCTACTCAGTCATAGATCACACCAGCCTACTCACCTTCCTAATCTGTAACCATGTCCAGAAAAGGGATGAAACATTGGCTTTTTCGATGACAAATACACCTTATCCTTTTTATCCTCCACTTTCACTTCTACCTCCTCCTTATCAAACACTTTTTGCAGCTCAAAAGGCAGTTCCCTTAAAAAAAAAAACAAAAGGTCAAAAAAAAAAGTACCACGCTGTTGTCAGTACACAAAATAGACCAATGATTAATACCTGTTAAGCATTTGGCCCTTCAAGGATGATGCTTTTAAAAAACATCTTCAAAAGTATTTACTAAGAGTTAGGTTAAATGCATAGCATACAAATAACTTCAAGTTCCTGAATAGCAAATTAACTAGAAAGTATATAATTATAAAAACCCCTATGATGCAAGTTGTTGAATGATGTTCAAATTTACTCAGCAGTTACCACTCTAAACAAATAATGTGTAGGAAGTTCAGTGTTACCATACACTGCTGCAAAGGGTTCAATTATTTTATCTCCATAGGACAAAAAAGGAAAAAGGCTTTTAAAGAGGAAGAACTGAGTTTACACACAATGTATTTAATGACAAACACAGATCTCAGCTTCTAAAAATGATATCATCACTAACAGCTCCACTGTTTAGTGCAGTAACATCACCTTGGTAATGCTTTAATTGCATGAAGCAGCATACAACAATGCCTTTGTCTCTGAGCTCTGAGGCAGACAGTACAATTTTGGGTGGTGGGGCTCAGCTGGCACAGAGGCTGTACTGAATGCTTCTCCACCATCAATGATTATGCAGAAACCATCTCATAATTAGCATCTTCACAGGCAAACAGTGGAATAAAAGTGGCAAACTTTTGATGAATGCACACAAAGGGCTTTAAACAGTGCAGTTAATTGCTATTACAACACAGGTGACAGACATACAGGAGAAATAGTGTAAAATTCGTATTTTTGGTGGCCTAGCAAAATATGGAAAAGAAAAATATAAGGACTTAGTAATTTCACATGCTTGATAAGGAGGTATTAAATTACATTATCCATAAAATTGTGTTCTTCTCTCCATTTGTACAGGATGAGGAAACAGACTACAAATTAAAGGCTCAAAATAACACTGGTCAGTATGGTCAAACTCCTTTTTTAAAGCAACAACTGCAAACAGTAGCAGAAATCAGGACAGCACGTAAACTTTTAATAAGGAAAAATGTAAGATGGCTATTAACACAGGAATTTATGTAAGATTGTTATATATACACAACAGCAAGTTTGTACTTGGAAAAATGTCAGAAATTTAAGACTGATCAGAGTTGCTTGATGATACATAGAACATCTGTGTCCATTTAAGGCTTTTCATCAACAAAAAGACCATAAAACCAGAAATACTCAACCCCTTTTGCACTGAGTTCATTAGTCAAAATACCATTTGATCTGTAGCTCTTATTGGGCACTGATTTATTCTTTATTTCATTGTGCACCTGCTGTGCCCCCTGCCAACACTGGCTTTTATCTATTCATCAGCAACTGTACAACTACTGCCACTGAGAGCTGTGTTAAACCTGTTGATGTTCCAACAGCCATTAGCACTGCAGGAACAGGACTGGCAGGGCCTGTGCTCCTACAGGGACACTGCAGTGCAGCAAAGCCACGTAAAAAATTTAGAGCATAAGCTAAGTGCTGCCCAAAGCACATTAACTCAGGCTGGTTAAGAACACAAAACTCACTTACCCCTTTTTAATGGACTCCAAGAACTGCTGGTTTGCAACATCAGCGTAGCTCCGAAGTTCGCCGTTATTTACCGTAAACCCGTTTTTCCAAAGTTTAATGATTACATCAACCTACAGAGTAAGAACAATTCTCATTATAACACTGATGAAAAAGAAGCTTGGTATACACACATACCCTGTGATTATAAATCATCCACTTCATGGACTAAAAATACTGAGAGCAGGCTCACTGTAATCTGCCTTGGCCCCATGCCAACAGGCACAGCAACTGCAAGGGCTAAGTGACATTTCTAAGTATCTTGTGTCAATCAGGGTTATAAACAAACCTTCCCCCAATCATTTTGGCTTCCTAGACCAAAAACACTCCTTCAATTCAGCAGAGGAAAAAAAAATAAAATAGCTGGACTATCCCAGCCAGCTGCAACTCTTCAAGAGCTAATTTGAGAGCATACAAGCCTGGTGTTGGAACACCAAGTGCCAGAATAGTCCAGCTGGGGACTTATTAGGGTAAAGCCTTGTTCCAATCATTCAGGAGGATTTTCTCAAAGTAAAGGCATTGAGATTATGCATGCAGAAGCCTTTCACTCAGGAAATGAAGGAAGTGTCAGAAACTTTACTTTCAGACAGTCATATACTTATATTACCCTAGAATTCCTGGGCATATTCAAAACCTCGGTGGTTAGGGGAATGAAAAAATAAATTCTCAGTAATTCCTTAACTTTGCCAGAAATCATCCACTACTCCAACCTGCAGCCATTGCAGTGTTTATTGAAATCTCTCCAACTATAAGATGGATATTTGAGATTGTATTTTCATATTAATTCACCATGCCATTTAAGGAAGTATTTGGTTATCGAGGTTTGATCCCTGCAATAACACTACCTTGGCAGATACTTGGCCACAGAAAAGGGCACAAATGGAGAATTGACCTCAGCTGAAAATGAGTTTGAATGAGGCTTGATAGCACCTGACAAGTTTGTTGGTTTTGTTTTTTCCCAGTTTGACTTGTTAGGTGATTGCTACATAAATAAACAGCATGTGCAAACTGCTGAATAGAATTCCTTGTCTTTCCACTGGGTGATCTGTCAAAAGAAGCAGACAGCACTCAGCAAGGCTAGATTCCATCAAAAACTCTTGTGTCTCATGGCACCAATGCATATGGAAAGAGTTCTAATTTTGGGAAGGTTCTTCTACAGTGAGCCAGAATGCAAATTTAACATGGACTAATTATTCCACACCAACTTCCCATTTAAGCATTGACACAACTAATGCCATGGAACACTATTTCAGGACTGCAATTTAAGATATTGCTCTTGACATTTCATTTCTTCCAGGGTCAATTAAGGATCTATGAACATAATTTCTAGCAATGCCCACTCCAAATTTCTTCTTGTCATCTTTGTCCTACATGGCCTTTTCTCCCTCCCCTTACCAGTCACTGATGAGTAACAGAAAAACACGAAAAGGACAGAATCACTGAGATACAAACCCACACTGAACATCCCACTACAACCATAATTATATGAATAAGACCAAATGAAAAATATTTGGGCTATGCCTCTGCATAAAAAAGCTGCAGCTCCTTAAATAACTTCTTATGTAACAGTACTTGTCATTCCTTGAACTCCTGCTCACCTCACTCCTTCCTAATAAAGCATAAGTGCATTAGCCAATGCCAGCATCAGTTCTAGAATGACTCTAAACCAACTATAAAGCAGTGAGAGCCAAAAGCCCAGCAGCAAAGGCCTGGCTGACTGGGAGATGGGAGGTTGCTCCTACAGCTTTCTGAATTCTGTGTGTATTGTTTTACTGATGGACTGGAAAAGACTGCTGGACTTCCAGTATCTGTTGTCCAGAATAGTGCTGGAGTGCTGTTATAACAAACATGACTATTTTTTCTTCACTGCCTACCTGGTTCTTGACTGTAGTTGGGGGCACACACATGGCACCAACCTTCTGAGCTTCTTCAAAAAGGTTATCTACAAAGTAGTCACAGTTTTGTTCTGTACCGTTCAAAATCTGATCATCAGTTCCTGATTTACACACCCTGCAGAACAAAGACAGAAGCATAAATGACTCCTCAGAGGACACATTAGAAGACAAGTAGGTACCTCAGAATCTCAGTACCAAGAAGTATAGAAGGCACACACTGCTGCACCCACCTTACTCAGTTTACTGAGTATAAAACAACAGGTCAACTTTGCATTGTGGCTTCTCTATAAACTTCTTACCAATCTCTAACTGCTACAATTTGCACTTCAAAAGCACAAGCTAAAGAGCATCATCAAAAAAGATGAACTAATCTATGCAAAGCTTCTAAACTTGGTATCAGAGCCAGGACTGCAAGTTAAAATATTCAGACTTCTAACCATCATACACCTAGCTGCTCACCAATGAAATGCCTTCCTTAAAGCAATTCTGTGATATGGCTCCTTTGCCATAAGTTTAAAAAAAAAAACAAGAAAATTGCCCTAGGATTTACTCATCAACCCCAACTTAAACTTCCCCATTCCTAGCACCATCCCAGAACCACCATTACTGTTTTGGAATGTGCATTAGGGAAACTCAAGTAACTCAACACCACTGGAGCACGCTGAAGAAATAGAATGGAAGCCTTCAATACTCTGGAGACTGCCAGGATATTAAAAAAGATGCATCAACCACATCTTTTTATAGAACACTGTATATGTGACAGCTGTTTGTAAGATTTTCACCAATCAAAATGCAGAAATATGCAACTGAATGATTATCTCAGTATAGGTTCTTTGCATAGTAAGAAGATAATGCAGCTTTTCATAAACATTGCAGGAGTTACCCCTAAGGGAGATTCAGAAAAGTCTATTTTCAGCAATTCAGAAAATAAAAATCCCAGCTCTTGAAAAATTATCCAATTTTACATAAAACTCTGCATTGAATTCAAGGGCAGCAATACTT
This sequence comes from Melozone crissalis, assembly GCF_028551555.1. Taxonomy (NCBI): domain Eukaryota; kingdom Metazoa; phylum Chordata; class Aves; order Passeriformes; family Passerellidae; genus Melozone; species Melozone crissalis. The sequence continues at coordinate 53,709,614 of NW_026535805.1, forward strand.
ACTGGAATGCTAATTAGATACATTTGCATAAAATTGAATTGTTTGCAATGCACCTATGCACCACTAAGAATCCCTGGAGATTAACATCTTACACAAAAGAAAACCACAATAACTTTAAAGAAGAAATTTCAAAAGTATGCTGTCCACATTTTAGTTTTCTAATAGAACAAAAGAAACTTGAAGCATTAATGTAGGTATTCACTATGCTTTACCTCAGAAACAAAACTGGAAGAGCAAACACCTCCACATCAGATGCAGAGCTGCACAGTGAGTTAGCAATTTGAAAGACTGCCTTGCCTTTAAATATTTTAAATTAAAATATTTACACAGCTTCTTGCATCTAGGAAACATTTCAGGTATATGAAAAATCTTTCAGCAAAACAACAGGATTTTTCTGAAACTTTCAGAAATGTATGTGGAACAGATGAATACAGTAAAAATACTGTATTTTAGAATTTAACATAAAGTTTGAAAAGCAATGACAGGACACACAAACAGAAATGGGAAAGGAAGACAAAAAATAGGGAGAACTGGCACCTACCATTCTTTCTTTACAGTTTTGATATTGTCCATGTCTTTCATTCTGGTGCTTCCCCTAATTACAAAAAGAAAATTGTTTAAAACCAAAACAAAACAAAATGCCTATCACACTTTGTCTCCTTTTGTAGCTGAAGCACTCTATATTTTTTCCTGTGTTGGTAATACATTTAACCAGAAACCTCAACCATGCCCCCCACCAAGTCTCCAGATGGTTCTTTGTTTTCCTGCAGTTTCTAATTTAATGACACATGAACCACACATCTGTTCCAGACGTTCAGGAGCAAGGTTACTTTTTCATAAATGTACAAAATACATTTCACAATAATACCAGTATGATGTGAAAATACATGTCCATACTTCTGTAAAGGGAGGGGAAAAAAATCACAATCCTTTCTGAGTGGCATGGTTTAAAACTTCCCTGATTTTACACAGCATTATGAGATGGTTGCAGAAAAACTGCACTGCCACTGCAGGCATTTGAGTGACCTTCACCTTAACTGTGCATTACTTAAAGGGGCAAGATTTGTCAGGTTACCCTTCCTACCTTACCTCAAGACATTGTTGCAGCAATTCAGAAACTGTGAATTATCATTTCTGGCCTACTGTCAGCTGGCATGAAAATCTTGGATTTGTAAGTACTAAATATGATACAGGATTAGTCTGCTGAGTCAAAAGAAATGAAGAATCCCACACTGATCTCATTACAGTCACTTTTGAATGCTCTGAAGAAAGTCACAGTAAGTCACTAAAAGCCAGAAACTCCCAAAAACACCCTTAAAAAATAAAATCATTCTAAAATTGGAAAAACCCACAGGAAACCAGAAATTTTCAGTTGCAACTGTGCTCAGAGAGTTAACCCTGACAACCACTGCTTACAAAGATGATGGTGTGCTCCTGGCAGGTTGAGGATTAAGTTATGACATTGCGTGTGGCATCAAACTAAGCAGTGATAACCATCACACTCCTGAACAAAGCAGTATGCACAACACCACTAATATGAATTTCATGTGATTTTGAGATTTATTTTAACAAGATGTGGAGTTTAGGGGAAAACAACATCCACTGCAGCACAAATAAAAACAAAACAAAACAAAAACCACAAAAAAACCCACCACATGCAGTACTAATTCTCCTTGGTACTTGAATACTGGTATTCTCTCAACTTGAAAGTTAAAAACCATGTAAGACACATTCTGTAGAAAAATATGTAAGCCTCCAAAAAAGACCTACAACAGTCAACATTAAATTTAACTGGTGCAGTTACACATGAAGTCAAAATGTATTTTGCACACCTCTGACATGTCACACAAGATGAGGTATAGCCTTTTTTCCCCCCCCACAAATGTTCTGCCAGAGCCCTACATCTATCAGGCAAGCCTGTGCTGGTACATGATGATGTTATATGCATATCTATTTATTGCTCTTGGAACTCCCTAGTGCACTTGGGAAAAAAAAAAAAGAACTCTCAGTATCAAGTGAGCAGAGTGAAACCAGAATGCTTAAAAAGTATAATTTTTTCAAACTTCTCTCAAATTCAGTTTTAACACTCTGGCATGTAGGGGTTTTTAGTGTTTAGCCAAAAGTAATTCTTTGTGGTTTATGTTAATGTGCTTATCTTCTAATCTTTCACTCCAGTAGGCTACTCCCCAAAGCAACAAGAGCCACCTCCTGCCATCTGCTTTTGTTGATCCTCTGTGACTTGTCATCAGAGCTGTTAAAAAGAAACAGACACAATGAAGCAGCTCTTCAAATTAGCTCTTTGGCTACATTAGGCTGGCCTCAAATGTGCATGAATAGTATTCAAAACTGGTCAGCTGTAAAAGCTGCTGTTCCTTCGAAAGTACAACAGCAATTACACTGAGAAGAAATGTTTGTGCTAATCTCTCTAGGTGAAGAATCATCTTATACAGCATATTGATGTTTATTATGGCCAAAAGCTGTTAGAACACAGCCATGAGAACACACTGCAAGCACTTTAGCTCAGCATGTCAACCCAGGCAGCACAAACCACCTCCTCCCACGAACTTCTGACAGACATCCCTAGCTGCTGCTGGAAATGGTAAGAATTTTGGTACGTAATTTTTGCGTCAGTGGCAAAAAGTACCTCAGAACTGAACTACCACCTCCAGAAACTAAATTTAAAACATAGGAAGAAGCTGCAAATGCCAGCAGCCCACCACAGCTACATCTATTAATTGGGGTTAGGATACTCCTGGTCGTTCCCACACAGCCCCAGGGATTTCCAGCCCCACCAAGATGGGCCACTGACCCAGCAATGGCCTTTCACAGCCAGGATTTCCAAACAGACAGCCCTCAATGGGCATATTTTTTCGGGCAAATAATTTTATGGTCAACACTTTTGAGCTCACACTTCCAGTTATTTTAACACAAGAGAAACAAAACAGAAACTAACTGTCTGTGAGAATGTCCTTGCTGTGAAGGGCAGAAATACCCACAGAAGCACAAGCAACCCCCTCCCCTGAAAGCCTGCTAACCCCTTACTAACTTTGGCAGAACAAACTCTCCAGTTGAGAGCTGCCCACAGCACAGCACAGTCTGTCCCTGCACAGCACAGAAATTACAGCTGAAAATTGCACTTTATCATGCCATAGAGAGCTGGGAAATAGCTTGTACTTGCAGAGAAATAGCAAGTACAAATTAATAGTGAGTTGAGCATCAAAGCTAATGGCCTGAACGTGACTGATGTGCTCGGATACAAACCACAGCATTCATGCTTCCTCTCCAGCTGGAATGGAGGAAGGAGCTGTGCACTCAGAAAGAAACCTGTCCCCAACCATGATGTCCAGGTGTTAGAAAGATAAATTACTTGTCTGTAGAATTGCCTTGTTAAGGTTTAGGACTTGACATGCTTCAACTGTCTCAGATCTAAAGGGGAAGAGGCTAAACAAAGCTTGGGAAGAAGGGTATACCACTGACGGTGGACACAAAGAATGCACAACTTACAGGCCACAAGGACATTGGGCAGAACTTCCACGATAAGAAACTAATAAAGCCAGCTCAGTAACTGTGCTGAAATCACTTCCAAGTGGGTTAAAGGTAATTCTGGCAGCGCAAAATCATGATAAGCAACTTATCACCAACTCAAGAAAATCACCTACCTAAAAGAAGAGAAAGACAGCACGCAGGCTACTTAGCACAAGAAGGAAGAGAATAATTTAACCAATAAAGACAGAATACTCACTAATAAGAGAACTATGCAAACTTGTAGCCAGTGAACATTAAAGTCTATGTTTGCTAACACGTATAAAGCGTGAGAAGTTTTGATAGTCGCGCTGGCTTTGTGGATTTACCACCCAGCCCTTCTTTATGCTCAGAACCACAAATAAATCAAGTACCTCGGCTCTGTGTGCGGATTAGCCCCATGCACAGCAGGTCAAAGAACCTATTTTGGGACAACCCCGCGGCTGCGACACCTGAACTCACCCGCACCCCGAGAGCCAGGCCGGGCACACGCTCCGCGCCTCCCGCCGCTGCCAAACCAGCCGGAAGGTATTTTTAGGCGATGAAGCAATAGCACGGTGCGGACGCGGAACGCCCCGGGAGCGGCCAGGCCGGGCCCCCCGAGGATCGCTCCTGCTGCGGGACGCGGCCGGTTCGGAGCAGGGCGAAGCCGCAGGGCGGAGGCAGCGGGGAAGCTCAGCCCGCCCGCCCAGGGACGGTCGCGGGCAAAGTCCGAGCGCCGGCAAGAGCCGAGGGAGCGCCGGCTCTGCGGAACGCGCTGCCCCTGCCCAGCCTGTCCCCGCAGAGAACTCACCCGCCCGTCCCGCAGCGCCCAGCCCGGGACCGACCGCCCGCCGCGGAACTCCTCGGTGTCCCGCCTTGAGCGGCGCAGGCGCGGCGGCGCCGGGCGGGGCGGGCAGAGCTCCGCCCTGGTACCGCGGGGGGAGCGAAGGGGTGTCCGTAAGGATCCGCACCCGCCGTGCCGGGGGAAACGCGGCTTCCCCGGGGATTGCCCTGAACTGTCCTGCCCTGTTCTCCGGGGAGAGGTGAGGGCTGGCGTGTTTGCGGCCCACCTTTACGAGCCGGAACCCCCGCGCCGCTGCCCCGGCAGGACCTAGCACAGCACAGCCGAGATAAATATCTCTGCCCAGCCTGAGACTGTGAAGGCAGCTCTGTCCCGATTGCGGAACAAAGGACGCGGTCTGCGTGTCCGTCTGTCAAGCCGCGGCATCTACAAGAGTGGGGAATGGTGCCTGTGTTTGGGCACCTGGCCGGCCCCGCGGCCCCGGCGGGAGCAGCCGCACGCCGAGCCCTTTGCAGAGCGCCAATGGCTCATTGTGCGGCGAGCGCTAATTACGGGCCAGTGTTGACACATGTGAAAAGGAGCTCAGCCGAGGCCTCGCACCGAGGACAAAAGAGCGGCGCGATGTCTGGGAAACAGAGCTCCCGAGGGTGAATCGGACGGGAAAATGGGATAGGATCCTCGGGGAGGGAAGAAGGGTTGAGCTGAGTTCCCTGCGCTGTGTTTGGCCTTGGAGAAGCCGCTGTCTGCGGGACGAGGAGGTCCCGTGGTGGTGCCAGGAGCTATGCGAGTATCCAAGGCCAACGCCGCGGAGAAGCTGCCAGCCCCTGAAACACACATGGAGCAGGGTGAACGCATCCCTTGCACCTGCGGGCTGTTTAATAAGGGTTTTTGTCTCCCCCAATAATTAGTGATGCACTGTAAAACATTTAGAATTAACCTAAACTGAACAGCCACAACTATCTAATTCACACTAATTAATGGGAAATCCACTGCGAATTTACAAGTGCGATCAAAGGTAATTCTAAAAGCAGAGGTAATACTTCATTGAGTGTCGTCTTCACGTGGGACACGTTTCTGCAATCCCTTAATCACAACAATTAAAATCACATTGCTCAGAAATATTAAAATAAGATGCTTAGTCTCAAAGTTCAGTGATGGGTGAGTAAGAGAAGTAAAATCTGACACTTGACAGCTATAATTTCTTTCTCTTTATAATGCACGTCACAATGCACTGATCCTTTTGAAGACAGTTTGGATTAATTGTTAAGTTTTAACTGGATGAGATCTAATTAGAGCTCCTACTTATGAATCTTCAGGGAAGATAGTTAGAAATTTGCCTTTTGTTTCTGTTAAAATACATGGAGTTTTATATTTCAAAACACTGACTGCAGAGATTCTATTCTCCCTGGTTTTGTTTAGTGTTTAAAATACTTTGACATTTTAGAATAGAAGGTACTTCTTTGTTACAAGTGTTACTGATTCTATTAAACAGGTTTTATATATTTAGAACTTACACCACGGATATCATGATTGTAGGGAAGGAATTTACAAAACCCTAAGCTAAAACATCATAAAGTTGTTTTGCAGTGCTGGACTGTTTTAAATTTTCTTTCAGTATTTTAAGTACACTATCTCCGTTTCATTAAACACACAAGTTCATTAATATGCTTAACCCTTTCCTGGGGGCCCTTTCAGCAACAATTTGACCGGCCCAAAAGTAAGCATAGAAGGAGGTGAGGTTGGACTTACCTGGTGTAATGGTGCAGGTGTCCTGGCTGCAATCACTTATTGATTTAGAAGATTAGGTCTATTACTGGAAATCAGAGTACAGCTGGAGACGTGCTGACCTACTACAATAGGAATCAGTGTCCTAGTGAATTTGGTTTCTTAAAAGCTCTTCTAAGTAGTGCTGTCCTCCCTTAGGAGCCAAACTGTTGACAAAGCATAGGAAGAAATCTTAAGAAAGATCTGCAACTATTGTATAATGTAAAATATATTTTCTTTAAAGCCGGAAATTTTCAAGTTAGAGTGTTACAATCAAGACATCACTAAAATCCTTTTAGACTCTGTGCATTTAACACAGCTTATTCTCTGGCAGTACACTAGATGAACAGAAGCAAATGGTCCTTTTCTTACCGTGTGGTGAATAGAAGCAAACAGCCCAGACTGTGTCTGCTGAAAAACCTCTAACAGGGTATTCATGAGATGAATACAACCATCTCATGCCCCTTTGTCAGACGAGATCAGATGCAGTGGCGTGGAAGATAGTGACAACTCCCAGACTTGTTTTATAATGTAGGAGTGAATCTCAGTGTTGACAAAGTAAAGCAGGGTTTTAGCTGTCACCGCCAGACCTGTCAAGGTCACAGAAGAACCAGCACACACAGGGCATCTAAAAACAAGCAGAAAATTAATTTTGAAGGGATATTTTTAAACCTTATATTTAACAAGGTTAGCCTATGCCAGAGGACACTGTCAGCTACCTATAATTAAACATCAGCCGTATTGATTGACCTTAACTTGAGAGAGGAGCTGTTGCCTGAAGCCTTTTCTAAGTGTGGGCACAGAGTAGGAGCACATTGTAAGGGAACTGGGACTGCAAAATAAATAGGAGAACAGGGTCTGCTTATCCTGTAAATGGCAATTCCACTGACTAAAACAGCACATTCCTCTGCATAGGATGAGTGGTCCTTGAAGGAATGTTAAACCTTCTAGGCTGCCACACAGAGGGGAGTAGCTTAAGGAACTGATGTTTCTAGGAAGTCAGCTATGCACTGGAAAAGCAAGTCATTGTTTCATGGGTGAATCAGCTTTCGTGCCAAGGGTATTATCCCCATGCATTGAAAGAAGTATCCACGCATTGCTGGACTCTTGGACTGTAAATACACAAGAAAACTGAATATAGCTTCAGTTTTAAAGTTTGTGTGAATTGCATAAGCCCATGAAAAATTCAAGGCAGCCTGAGCAACTGTTTGTTCCAGATAACACACATTTGGAAATAATGTATGGTGAATTCTCAAAGACACTTTTAAGTGAAACTACAATGATGACATGGTGGTGTACTTTATGAGCTTGTTCTTGGACCAGTAACAAAAAACCACACTTGGAAACCTAAGATTGTGTGTGAGGACTAGAGAGATTTATGAACCAATAATGTTTTTGATGGACTTGCCATGTGATCCTAATCAAGCCATTATGCATTTGTATGGTGCTGAAGCTTATCTACACACGTGTTCATAAATGCCTATTTTTATTGTGAGCATTTTAGGACAGAGTCTGGTTTTTACTACAAAGCTATACATCACCCAGCATAGTAACAGGCTGGCAGTGCTACTTTCATATGATTAATGATTATAAGCACCAAAGTGAGATGATTTGCCACTTTTGTCCAAGATGGAAGTAATTTACAGCCTGAATGATAGTGAAAAACAGACCCTGCAGATGCCTGGCTGCAATATCATCAGCTTATGAGTTTCACACAATTATTATTATTAGAAAAACTATCTACTGTGACCTTAGCTCAACAGGAAAAATATTATGGAAACTAATGGCCAGATGTGATGGCAAGATAATTTTGAAATATTAGGAGGGAAGTTTTACCACTCCCTTTTAATGTTATCTAAGAAACCTACTCTCTGATCCCTCTTCAAGTTGCACTGATGTTATCGAGTGTGGAAAACAATCTTCAGATAGGTGTGCTGATAATGGCACTGGACATTAAGTGTTTAATTTGAAATCATAACTATTATCCATTTTTAAATGACAGTGGTAGTCTTCAAATAATGAGCCTTCTATAATAACATAGCAAAATGCTTGCAATGTGGAGTGATTGTATCATGTCCTCTGTTCCAGATCAAGGTAGTACCAATCCTGATTCCTGGACACTGCTTGTTTGAAGTTTCCAAACTTATATCCCATGGACCTTTCTTCATAATGGACAATTCTCAAGGAGTAACCACACAATCTTAATTTCCTAATATGCCCCTCAGGAAAAAACTTAGGGTGCATTTACAAAAGCAAGATCTCTTGTGAATCTTTTTTTATTTCAAGATTCAACTGAAACCAGGAGGAGTTGACAGCATGATTGAGAGGCACACATATGAGCTTATAAATAGAGGCCTGAAAAGATGATTTGATTTCCATTCTTTGGAATGTTACTGCTATTCAGAGATATTGCAAAGTAATCTCTGGTAAATTGCCTATGATTGAAGCAAATGGTAATTCACTGAATAGAGCCCTCTGGTCCTTACTAAAAAGAAACTCTGCAGAAGTTCTGAATAAGGGAGGAAGGACTTTTTCTTTTGTTGTAATTCCTGATTTCCTGGTAGAATAGGGACATGTGACAACAAAATCTTCCATTTCCAAATATTTCTTGTGTCATTAAATATCATTCACATAGCAAACAAGGTTTTCCATCCTGGGTAATTTTTTAACGTCTTTTTACATCATGATGTCCTGGCATGACTTCATTCCCCAACTCTTTTTTAATGGAAAGGGACTCTTTTGCTCAAGTAATTTTTCATATTTTTTCAATTTCCCAGTGGCGTACCTGCCTTGGCAGATGGTGTGGCTTCTTAATACATTTTTCAGATCCCTTAATCTCTTTTCTGAACAACTGGAAGTAAAAGGGCATTGAATACTGCTGTAAGCTTCAGCATTCATTATAAACTGGTTCTATTTGAAATATGGTCCTTCCCAATGGCATTTATTTGTAGAAGCATTTAGACATCAGTCTGCAAGACCAAACTGCAAATATAGAAACTGAATGGGCTCTTACAGTTTTTTTTTTAATGTAATACATAGTGGACTGAAGCCACCTTCAGTCCTTCTCCCCCTAATTTTTTCATTGTCTCTCACTAGTCAGAGTTCTTACTTTTTCTCCCCCCAAGCATTTCCTGCACATAGAGTGCTGAAGGGAGTCTGAATAGATTTCTAATGCTGTTCTGTCTTCATATGACACTTGAACCAACAACAGATAGAAAAAATGGGAACAAGTAAATTATTGGATTAGTGAAATTATTCTAAATCCCTTTCTACAGTAATTCATCTTTCATTGTAAAACCACATTTAAATCTCTAAGTATGTGTGATATAAAATATTAATCCCATGTTACCATGTTCTCTGCATTAAAAAAAAATCCAATCAAAGCTACCCAAGAAAACCTTGTAACTTATGATTGATTTATTTATATTGTCAGTACTAAAAATGGTGATGAGGCTGACATGGAAGCTATAAAGCCATAAGCTATTTCAGTCAAAATAACCAGCCACACCTTCTAAGAGGAACAAGACAACTAAGAAACCTGTAAATAAAACCATCTGTGAAAAGGAACACAGGGAATAAACATCCAAAATGAAGCATGTCTTTCCATGTTTCCTACCATGCTAACATAATGAGAATGAAGCACTACAAATGTTCAAAGCAGAGATCAGGGATTTTTAACTACATCAATCTCTCCACAGTAGTCCCTTTGGCGTCGTAAAGAGTGCTCTCTGGGTATGGCTCACAGGAACGAGATCAGAACACATACAGAAAAAAAAACCAACAACAAAAAAAGGACATAACTATGGTATAAATATCTAGCAAATTTGAATAAATAGCTTTTGAGTTGGGGAATTTCTGTTCTTTCAAGCAGATCTGGTCAGGCACCCAGGAAAATCAATTTGCTTGCATATTGACTAAGTTTATTTTACTTCTAAAAAGTTTTCACTGTTCATGAGAGGAAGAGTGCTGGTTTGAATCAGGCATGTTGCAAGCAGATGTTATGCAAGCATCCCCAAACAGCCCTGCCAATGACTGCAATCCTGAGTTATGACATTCACTGTAACTGCTGCAGCCTGGGCCCTTTTTTGGGCCACTCATCTGTTGGTTTTCCCAAAATGGGGATATTTTTGTGATGAGTACAAAAACTTGAAGATCAACATTTGTTTCTAGACCAACAGAATTTGAAAACTGTAATTGAGTTTCATGGCCTATCGATACTACAGGACAGAAATGTTAAAGTTTATTATTTATCATTATATATATGATGTGATACTGTTACTGAACATATCTTCTGGTGTTTGGTAAGGGGCAGTCTCTTGCAGTTTCCTTCTTTTGAAGGCTAAAAGGATGTGATTTCCAAATACCATTCACAAAACCCCTTGTAGGCTTTTAATTAAAATACTCATTTAGCCTGCAAGTGTATGAAATTACTACATCCCTTCATACCCTTGAACAAATAAATTTAGAAACAAAGGATATAAAACCTACCAAAACCAATCTCATGGAGTAGAACTACTCTAATTTTGAAAGACACTGGAGATTCTGGGACAGGAGATGAAGTATTGTTGTTAATATAGATTACAAGCTCTAAATAGAGAATGTCAGATGAGACATTACAGTTCCCATCCTGAAACGCACTGTATTTTGGAGTATCTCATAAAACTAAAAATTTGCTGCTATTCACAGTATTTTTTTGGATATTTAAAAAGCTGATTTTCTTATTATAAAGCCTGATGTCATTGTTGCATATTTTCTATTTTTAAGCACACATTCTACCATACTTTTACAGACTGTAATCTTGAAGAGAAAGATGTGGGAGTATGCAGGTAAAACAGAATAATAGTTTTTAAAATTTATTGTTCTTTACTAAAAGATTATCACACTTTCAATCTTTAAACAGTAAAAATACTTTGAGAAAGCTTGCTTGAGCCTAACAGTCAGAATCACGTACTCAGTAATTCCATGATACTATTCTTTTTGGTTAAAGAAGTAAGAAGCACTGAAATGACTCGCCCAGCAGTGCCAAACCAGTCAGTGTGAAAATTAAAAGGTCGAGACTTTGTCACCTACAGCTGTATGCTTGTGTTCCTCAGCTACGTTTCTTTCACAAAGCTTTTGGTTTCCGGGCTTACGTGCAGGTACTGTTATAAGTTCTGTATAGGGCAACAAGTGGAGAGAGAATGATTCTTACATCGGCGAGAAGAGATTGGGTTCGTGAATAGGCTGAAGGGTTATAGTTGCTGAGTAATTTGAAAAGCATTTAAGCATCCGGTGTGGAGTAATGCATTGTATTCTTCGCCCCTGTGACCTGCATCTGCGATAATGGGGAGAAATGAGCTTTCCAAGGACCGAGCAAGGAACATGAAGCGCAGGTTGAGGCAAAACACAGGGGACGCTGCCGGTGGCTGGCGCGATGGGAGAAGCAAGGGCGCACTCTCGATAGCCTGGATAGCAAGGTGATTTCTTAAAAATGAGGCTCACCAGACTGTGAAAAGACTTTTCCACAGGGAATTATGGAGATCTCATCCTCGGGAGATCTGTTCGCCCAAGCTGTCCGGTCAGCTCCTGGCAAGAGCCTCCCTGGGCGAGCAGAGGCGACGGCTCCAGCCCCCCAGGACGGGCGGCCGAGCCCCTTCCCGGGTGCGAGCGCTGCCCTTCGCGCCCCGCGGGCCTGAGCAGCCGGTCCCCCTGCCCTTGAACTCCCCAGCCCTCGGCTCAACCCTCAGGGGGTGGCGGCGGCGGCGGCGGCTCCCCCGCCCCACGGGGTCACGCCAGGCCAGGCCCGGCCGGCGGCTCTCCAGGCCGCGGCGGGGCCGTGAGGCTGTGTGCGCGCTCGGTGCCCGCCGCGGAGCCGGGGCCGGAGCAGCTCCCCAGAGACCCGCCGCTGCCGCTGCCGTCCCCGGGCCGAGCCGGGCCGGGCCGGGCCCATAGAGCGCGCGGCGCCGGGATAGAACGGCCGCGCCGGGGCCGCAGCGCCCCCCGGCGGCGACTGGCGGGGGCGGCGCGGAGCGAGCAGAGAAAGGGAGCAGGGACAGTAATGGCGGCCAGTTAGAGCCGGGCTGAGCCCGAGAGGCGGCGGCGACAGCGGCGGGAGGAGCCGGCGCGGCTCCGGTTGCGTCTCTGCCCGGCAGAGCGGCTTCCCCGGAGGGCTTTTCTTCCTTCTTCCCTCCTCCCCCCTTTCCCCCCTCTCCCTCCCCTTCCCCTCCCTGCCCGAGCCCCCGCCTGTCCGCCCTCCCTCCCTCCTCCCTCCGCGCCGGCGGCGGCGGCGGCGGCGGCGCCCCCCGTGTCCCCCCTCGCCGGGGCCATGGTGAACACCAGGAAGAGCTCTCTGCGCCCCCTGGGCAAAGCGGCGGCCGCGGCGGCCGGGGCCGGCAGCCATTTCATCTCGTCCCGCACCCGCTCTTCTAAGAGGGGCACCAAGGCAGATGCGGCCGGGCTGGAGGAGGCGGCGGCAGCGCGGGTGAGGACCGGGGGCTCCACCGGGGACCGGAGGGAGGGAGGTGGCGAGGCCGGGCAATCGCTGGGGACAGCGCCGCTGGTGCCACGGCGGGGGGGGCTGCGGGCACGGGAGCCGGCGGGGGGCGGGTGCCGAGACTGCTGTCGGCTGTCGGAGGGACGGTGGGGCCGGCGGGCAGCCCGCGGCAAGGAGGCACCGCGGAGCCGGCAGGGACGCGAGGGGCAGCTGCGGAGAGCTGCAGTCCCTATGGGGCCAGCGCCGGCGCGGCGGGGGCCGCTGACAGGGGCGGGGGCGGCGGGGACACGGGCGGCGCAGCGGCCGCGGTGCCGGTGCCCGGCGGGGCCGGCGGCGGGCGGGGGTCCGGCGGGGTTCGGCGGCGCGGGGCTCCCCCTGCGGCCGCGCCCGGCGCTGCCGCCGCCAGACAAAAGTTGGGAGCTGCGCCCGCAGCAACTTCGCAATAAACCTCGGCCCGGTTTGGTTTGTGTGTGTGTATGTGTGTGTGTGTGCTTTTTTTTTTTTTTTCCTTTTCCCTAAATGACCTCGATTCGGCTGGCGGCTGCGACGGGAGGAAGCTGGTGTTCAGGAAAGCCCCCCGCCCCGTTATTTGTGGCACGGAGGGTGTGATTTTTGCCGTCAAGTTTAAGTTGAATGCTTTCCCAGCCGAACTCGCTGTGATTGCTTGGGTTAGACGGGCTAACTGCAAGTTAAATTCCACAGCCCGATTTGGAGAATTAACATTTGGCAAATTGTAACTTGAAGAAAGAATTCGGGAGTCTCCTTTCTTCCTTGTCTCTAAACAGCTCTGTTGACAAAACCTGTAATTTTTGTTTTTAATTATCGAAGAATCACAGAATCATTGAGGTTGCAAAAGACCTCTGAGATCATCGAGTCCGACCTATGGCCGATCACCACCTTGTGAACCGGACCATGGCACCGGGTGCCACATCCAGCCTTTCCTTAAACAGCTCCAGGGCCGGTGCCTCCACTGCCTCCCTGGGCAGCCCGTTCCCAATGTTCAGTGATCCTGTCTGTGAAGAAATTCCTCCCACAGGAGGTATTGTAGGCAAGACTTCTTCTTTGGTTGATGAAACTTCACGTATTGCTTTAAAGGGATCTTTCAATAAAAGCAATAAAAATCAATAAAAGCAACGCAAATATGTAAGTGAAATTTGAGGGTCCGAGTGTTTGACAGTCGTGCACCAACGGACCTGCCGTGCAAAGGAGGAAGTCAGTCAGCCGAGTAGAAAACAGCAGCAGCAGCCAGAGGCATGTCAGAAGGATGTCACCTGGAATTCTCAAAAAACCTTTTACCCCATCTATTTGATCTAAAATACTAAAGCAAATACAAATCACTGATGAGATATGTATGAGATTGTACCTTCTGTGCTTCTCTTTCAAGTCTTTCATACTTCACAGTTCTTCCCTTCCCCCATCTTACTTTTCCTTGTTCCCTGTTTCTTCCTTGTTTAATTTCAGTGGACTCCTGGGATGCAGCCCCATAGCTGTACAAAGCTGTTCTGCTTGTTCTAGTTTGCAGTTTCTGTTTATTCATATCGTGGGTCTTGTGGTTTGTGAAGCAAAGTTTCAAGTAACCCTTACTGGCTTACTTCTCAGGGAGTTTACTGCTGCTTAGAAAACTAGCTTGGGCTTCTTTCCAAGTATTTTTAATTCATAACAGTGGTTTTTTACTACAAATCATTAAAACATTGAAATTATGTTAGTGTCATGGTGTAAGGAAAGGAGATTGTGCAAAATAGTGTAAAATATTGTAAACTCTTCTCAAGATATTGCCCACACTTCTAAAAGAGCGTTTATTCTGAAGTTAAATGTAAATTTTGGTGTATGGGAATGAACTTGTTTCGCTTCAAGTACGTCTCATGTGTTTGAGGTGGATTTTGTCTTCCCTTTTAAGATGTAATTGCCAAATATGAGCAGAAGTTATCCAAGAAGGTTTTTTTTCTTATTTCCTCCATCCAGTGTGTTTTATAAAATATGAATATCTCACTGTATTTTAAACTTGTTTTTGAACAACTCTTTTTATTCTTCAGATGTAAGTACTGTCAGCAATACAGTGTCTTTCTGAGCTTCTGAATCTTCTTGAAGTAGTGCCAGAGAAGGATCTCAGTGATTAGGACATGAATAAGTATAGCAGTAGGGAGACAAAGCCTTTGCTTTTGGAAGTGACTGTTGGGAGACAGATAGTGAGGCTGTGTTCAGAAAGCGTGCTGGGATCGTCTTCTTATCTTCTTGCAGTTGTATTTTTTTTCTTTTCTTTCCTTTTTTTTTTTTTTTTTTTTTTTTTTTTGCAGTTGACTGGAACAGTCTGTCCTTTCTAAATCTTTTGGGTGTCACATCAGGAAACCAGCCTTGCTACCAGCAGTTAATCGGGTTAATGAGCAGCTAGAGTTTGGAGCTCTGGCAGAGATGGGACACTTCTTGTTTGCAGTGTGTGACTTAATTTTCTTGCATGGAGCTTTTGACTGGGACTCCCTGAGAAATGTTCTTCAGTGGGAATGTTTGCAGCCACCTTTCAGAATGTGTTTTAAAAGATCATCTGTCTGTTCCTTATTAGCAACAAAAACCAAGTTAGTGACCTAATGGCATCGTGTAAGCTGCTGAGTAGACCAGAAGAGGGGATAGGACTTCTCTTCTACCTCTTTTGTATCTATTTCCTTCTTATTTTTTTCCACTTGGCTTTTTCTGATGTACTTTTTTTTGTGGTTTTTTTTTTTTTTTCCCATTTGTTTGGGCTTCTTGCTCATATTTATAAGGATAGGCTTGACTCTCTCCTTTCCCAAGAACTTTACTTAAGTTTCTAGTCTTCTGCTTCAATATTCTGCTGAGTTGTATGTGAATAGTGTCCTTTTTTGTTTGATCTGAATCTGGAGGCAACATTTGTGGGAATGGACTGTAATAGTCTAAATGCCTTTATCATGTTCAGTGTATTCCCTCAGTAGTACTCACTCAGCTTGGAGAAAGCAATGACGTCAGGCTTTGCAAAGTAAACTGGTTTGAATTATTGATTAGCGACCACGCAGTCAGTGATGGAGATGAATACGTGTGTGTCTGTCTGCTTACCAGAAGCCAGATTAAAATGAACAAAATCCCTCACTAAATGGATCAAGGAGCCAAGAAGTTTATTGTCTGAGATGATGTCATAGCAGAGTGCATAGGGAGGGTACAGAGGGGAAAAACTGGGCTTTGTTTTCTTCCCGTTTCCAGGACTGATGTTTAGTACTACACTGTTCAGTAGATTTTGAAGCTATGCTTACATAAATATATATTCTGTTGTTACACAAATTGCACATATGTGTATAAAAATACAGATTCTTTTCAGCATTAAAATTTGGGAAGTGTTCTAGCTTTATCTTAAAGCATTCTGACAGGAAAAGCTCATCAAAATCTTCTGCAGGGACACAGAATTTTAACACAAGGCTTATAGGTTCAGTTGACTTTGTTCACAGTATGAAAAAATTGAGGATCCTGTGACCCATAAGTGGTTAAATTTGCACTTAGTGTCTACTGATGTCTGATGTTTTCAGAACTGAGTTGTGATTGCTGGTAACACTTCTTTGGCAACTGAAATGATTTTTCTTAGTCATCTCAAAGCACAAATCAGAAGTGTTGATCAAGAATTTATTGTGTAATAAACACTTGAATCATGTCAGCGTACTAGTTAGACATTTTAGCATTATATACAAGGTTAGCTTAATTTAATTAGCCAAGAAAGCATTAGCAGTGCCTTAAGAGCTACTTGAGGGCATGGTGATAATTGTAAGGCATGATCCTCGCTAAAAGCAGTGCTGCCAACATTGTTCAAGTTGCGCGGTGCAACCCAGAGCTCTCCATTGTACTTAATCGCTGATGGAGCGATCGGGGGCTGCGGGAGTGACACCAGCACTGCAGCGAGGAAAGGTGCAGAGAAGCAGCGTTTCTGTGCCCTGGGATCCAGTGTGCTTCAGAGTCTCTCACTGTGGTTTCTCAGTCTGTAGCAGTAGGTGTGTTTTCTGATTTCTGGGTGATCATTTCAGCTTTTGTAGCATAAACTTGTTGCTACATTTTACTCTTTGAAAAGCATTTAATGGTCAGCTGTTGAAAACATAGAAAATGTAAAACTTACTATGATTTCTCTTAAATTGCAAGTTTTACACATAACCAATAGAGCTTTCTAAAAATCAAGTTTTCCCTTATGAAAGACCCTGATTGGCATATTTGTTTTCTACATAGTGTCTCACGGTGTTCTGGATGCTCTGGTGTTTAGAATAACACCATAGAGAAAGTTAGATTTTCCTCCTTTGGCTGGATAAATGACACTTGCTGGCCACCTGTGTGTAAAGGTCTTCAAGAAAAAAGGTCCTGTCCAATATCTATGTTTTAAAGAATTGCATTGTCTTTGTGCTCGAGTTTGCAGTAGCATCAGTAAAGGTGCTGAGGCTAATGCTTTTACAGTTCTTTGAAATACATCCTGAAATATAAAGCCTTGGGAAGTTATTCCGAACAATTTAATTTAAAGGAGGATTCCCAGGAAAGCTCATGTTTTTGGTGTGTAATAAAATCTCGGGTTCTTTCTGTTTTAGTGGTCTGCTGCTCTTTTGGGATTTAGCAGGGAAAAATCAGTGTTCTAAAATGAGTCATACAGGCCATTCCTTGGCTGTATGGTGTTAATACAGCTGTGAGCAGTGGGAAATGGAGCAATTGTTGGAAGCGGTCTTTGTTCAGGATTCTGTCAAAATACCATACAGTTGGCATTTGTGATCCTTTTGTGGTTCTGAAGGGCTGTCCTGAGTTTGAATTCTTACGTATCGTGCCAGATCAGTCTGGGCCCCTCTCAGCAGTCACCACACGTGAAGTGTCTGTGGTTTGTTTTGGGAGGCAGTGGTGCATCCTGTTCAAAGCTGGCTGTCCTTGCTGTCACACTGTTCCAGGGCCTTCAAAGGAAGCAATCCGAAGGCTAATCCAGTGGATGGATAAGACCTCCAAAGAGTACTCAGGAAATGGTGTTGATGTTTTGTGTGCTGCATTGCTTCCTCTGAACATTGGGCTTGTCCCAAAGTATTATTAATAAAAGCTGCTTCTCCAACTACTGTCTCTGTCTGAACTTCAAACATAAGGTTTGACCCATGGCTGTGAGACAGCCCATGACAATTTTGCAAGATTTGCATACAGCTTGGGGTTATGCAACATAATTAGCTCAGGTAATTATATTCTGATCACCTCTGTCCCCCTGCAGTTTCAGTTGCATGTAGTATGGTTTTGCACATCCTGCCCTAAATTGTTGAATGTTTGCTATGCTGTGGAAGAGTTTTAATTCCAATCTAATGATGCTTTGAATGATTTTTCTGTAAGACTTTATAAAAGTCATCTTGAAACAAAGCATGCAGCAAGTAGACATCAATGAACTGAAGCTTTCATTGCTGTGAATTTTCAATGCTGTGCTGTTTTGTAGCTGTGACCCTTTGAAAGATTGCTGATTGTTTATTAGATGTTTTAGCTCTAATGGATTACTTTTTCTGTGGGTAGTATCACTTATGAACCCATTTATTGCAAAGGGAACTGACAATATGTTTTTATCCTTTTTTTGTGTACACTTCATGCTTTGCTGGTTTTTCAAAACAATTTTTCAGTCTGACTTCACTCTTGAAATATTGTCTTCATTACCTTTGATGGGATTTTCATGGTTTATTTTAACCATTAATTGTGGTTTAAATTGTTCAAGTGTTGGTTTGCATTTATACGTGCTTGGATTCTTTTTCTGAATAAATTTAGTTTCTTTTTGCTTGGTAGTTACTAAAACAGGCAACTTTTTCAACCAGTTGTAAGACTAATGTGTAATATTCCGTAAGCCTTTTCATTTTGCACTGGCAAGGTGTATGCTGTAATAGTTTCAGCTCCAGCTGGGCTAGTTATGAAGGAGGCAGCTATAGTTCTCCTACTAGAAATACAGAACTTAGAAATGTCTCCAGGTTCCATAGTTCTTGTAGCCTGTACTGAACTTTCTGGTTTTACCTTTGTGCTTCTAGTAGTGTCTGTTGATGGCCTAACTGATGTAAAGCTTTGATAGAAAGTTTGTGTCCAGTTGCACTTGGAGCAGATGCTTTGGTTGTTTTCCTAATGTGGGAAGGGGGCATTTTGCTTTTCTCTAGCCTCCAGTCAGTTCCTTCATTTTAAATTAATCAATAGTTGAGCCAAAGCTATTTAAATAACCTGAAATGAAGAAGCTGTTCATTCTCTACATGTGGAAGAGATTACTTGCAGTGAAATTTGTTGCTGTGCTTCAGCAATCCCTCATTTCAAATACTTAATAGCTATCCTTTATTATTTCTCTAATGTATCGTTCAGGCTTAGAATTTTGATTTTTTGATGATTTAAATTTCAGTACATTAATCTCAAGATTTCTATCACAATTGTACGCAATTTTAATTTTTTTCTCTTTTAAAAATACTGTCTTCAAGTGCATTGCAGCTAGAGGTGCAGAAGTGTTTTTTAATCCCATGTTTTTACCACACGGAAGGCCACCTTCCTAGTTTGTCTTGCTACAGACACTTTTTCGCTTAGCTTACTGAGTCTATTTCCTGGTCATGTCCAAACCTTGGGGAGCAGTCTGGTTCAGGGCTTCTCGCTCTGTTTTCCTCTTTGCTAGCCTCGTTTACATAATTCTACATCTTTATTTAGGTTTATAGTAGTATTGAAGGAGGCTGTGTCCTATAAACTTTATTTGGGATGTGACTGTTAAGCAGAAACAAGATGGATTTTCGAGGACTGAGGGTAGGAAAAAACATTTGAATGTTTTAATTTTTTCCACATTAGAATTGTAATCATTCTTGATTGTCAATTCATCACATAAATATAATTTCTGCTTTAAAAGTCTTTGTTAACAGAGTCTAGCAACTCACAGAAATGGGTAATGTTGTTGTGACTAAAAATGTATTGCTTTTATTATTCCTTCAGTGTTGAATAAGGAGGATCAGTGGTTTTAAAAACTTCCCTTAAGTGGATTTACTAGAAATACTTCTAAGTGAGGTGTGGACCCCATACAGCAAGTAGAGAACTCTTCTCAGTGGACTTGCTCTTCTGCAGGTGTGTGATTTCACATGTGCTGCGAGCTGTGAGCTCTGGCCGTGAACTCTGCAGTTGTGAAAACAACAGACTCGCCAGTATTAATGCTTGCCAGGCCATTTGATCAGCGGGATCAGGATCACGTTACTGGTCCAGCTGAAACTAATCCTCTTCTCCACATCCCCTGGCTTCCCCTTGCCTCCCCTCCATCCTTCTGATTTGATTATCAGCTGAAATTTCACAGTATCATCCTAATTTTGGTGAGGGCACAGAGAAGAGAGGAGTGCTCATGGTGAAATGCTTGGAGCGGGCTGCTAATGATGGGAGGATACACCTCAGCTCACTATTTATGGCCTCTGTCACAGCTTGGCAGGGGCTGTTCTGTAGGTCACTCTCCCTTTCATTGGTGAACCAAGTAACCTCTAGGTTGCAAGAGTTTTTTGTGTGTCACACTGAAGCTGTTGACAGGCACTCACTCAGTATGGATACAAGCAGGTGTCTTTTTTCTGTAACAGACAGAGGGAATGGTTGCAGGTGTGAAAATCCCTAATTAACAGTGCTTATATTTTTAACTTGTAAACTTCTAGCTTTTCTCAAAAGCTTTCACATTTATTAAATAACCTGAATTCTAGGGTTGAAGAGTTTGAGGAAATAAAATGGAAATCTGTTGAAATAATAAAGCAGATCTTCCTGTGGAAGAAATATGTTTGGGGTTTTCTTAATCTGAGCAAAAGGTGAAGAATTTATTCTTCTGAAAAGGTCTAGATGATGGTATTCTTTGTGTTCTTAGTGGCTATTATTGACGTGAGCATTGTTCACTAAAAAAAAAAACAAAACGGAACCTGAATGTTAAAAGGATTCAGATCATCCTGCAATTGAGGCATTCTTTACTATCATTACCACTAATGAAATACATCGTTAATAGTTGTTTATTCCAAGATCATCAAGCACTTAAGCATGAACATTATTTTTCCTTAACACCTGTGGAGAGCCAATGTCTGATAAATGACTGTGTGCAAACAAGTGGAAATTAGAGAACTGCAACCAGGAGATGTGTCTTTTAAGCTGATGTTGTTTTTTTTCAAGCTGTCAGCAAGGTTAACGCATCAGGGCCTTCATGCAACTTGGAGTTCTCACTAAGGTAGTTAATGTGCTCTAATCCAAATACATTTATTTCTCAGCTTCTTGTCATTTGAAGGCTGAGACAGAATGAATTGGTTTGGAAGGGATGTTGAAGATCATCTCTTCCCTACCCCCTGCCATGGGCAGGGACACCTTCCACTAGACAAGGTTGCTCAGAGCCCCATCCAGTCTGGCCTTGAAGTAAAAGTGCTTTCACATTGGATTTTTAAGACACAAAGGTAGGTGTTCATATTCCAGCAGTATGTTGTGTACCATCACAAATACAGGGTGCTGCATTATGCTCGACCTCAAGTTCAGTCATGTTCCCTTCTTTCCCCAGACAAGTGTATCAGGTCTTACCTCTTCCCACTAAGCAGTCAGCCAGTTCTCCCCTATGTGAGGGGCTGGAGGCATTTGCCAGGAAAATGTGCATTGGGGTGGGGAAGAGAGTGGCTTGTGAGGGTGTGTTGGTGCTGGAGAGAGTGGGTAGTGTGGTGTGTCATCCTGAAATTAGGGCATATTGTGGATGTGTAAGGCAAGGTGTGGTACCTGGTTTGATCATGAGAAAGTTTCAGCTACTTGAAATGTTTGTATCAAACATAAGAAGAGTTTTACTCCTTTCCCTCCCCCTTTTTTTTTTGTTAGAAAACTCTAAAACAAAGTGGTGAACTTAAAAAAAAAATAAATAGGATTTGAAAGGATTTATTAGATTCTGGTCAGATGACATCATCACATTATAAGAAAATTATTTTGATCTAGTATGTAGAATTTGCAACCAAACAAAACTTAAATCTCAGAGATTATGAAGCCTTCTGATTTTTTAAAACTGCTTAGTATGCCTAGCCTTAAAATGCATTAGCTTAATGTTAGCAAAACCTAGCTCTTACCTAACTCTCATCAATAAATCTTAACACAGATCTTTAATGCAATTACATTTTTAGGATATAATGTTTTAATCCATATTTTTTACCTTTGCAGAAACTGGATACACAAAGGAACAAGTGTCTTTTCCAGAATGACTGGACAGACAGCTAGACAATGTTTTTGGTGTATTTTATTGGTGTTTGAAATGCATTATAGTTTCAGTGAAAGCAAGTTATTTGTTAACTGAATAGTTATATGAAGGCAAGGATGAGACATGAGCTTAACTAATTGGGGCACAGTCACATTTTTTTCATTAATAACTGTTTCAGTTTGGAAAGACAATTTTATCTTTTTATACTGTAGGATATAAAAGTTTATTAAATGCAGTAAAGATCCCTGAGTGTTTCAGATCTTTTGATGGACAGCTCATTTCAGGAACTTTGCAGGAACTGGTAGGAGAAGAGGCACACCAGTTTTTTCACATCTGTTTTTAAGATAAGAATCCAGACTAATAATCTGGGACATCCAAGAAGATGTGTTGTTAATCAAAAGATGCATTTTAAATTAGAAAATAGAAAGTTAGAAATAACCAGGAGACCTGGATTTAGTTTCTCTAGTGTCACTAAAAATAAGATTGACACATGTCTGAAATTGTCTTTTCAGAGAAGTGGAAGAAGTTACATTTCAATATCAGAAGTTCAGATTTAACTAAAGGTAGAAGCAGAGGTTTTTGAAAACCTGTGGCTGAAACAGATTTTTTGAAAATGTTTATTTCATTATTATTAAGAGACAGTAACTTTCAGGGTCTTTTGTGCTTATTTAGTGGGTTAAAAAGAAAAGCTATTTATGCATTTAACAGAATGCAGAGAAATAGGATTGATTGGTCAGTTGAACATTGAACAGTTGAACATTGGATTAGGTCAGTTGAACATTGTCAGTGCGTTAATTTTGTGTCTTAGACATGGGAAGAGGCCATAGAAAAAACAGTTGCTGCAGTGCTGAAGAGAATGGGTTGAAAAGTTGCCTGAGTGAGGAGCTGTGTGAGCAGTGGTGTGAGTGTTCAGGGTGTGGCAGACACTCAGCAGGGTGTGCCCCACAAACTGTACAGCGAGGACAGCAAGTTTGACCATGGTGGATAACTCAGATATTCATGTCTGCATGCCTGTGTCTGAGTACAGACGAACCTGTGGCAAACCAGACAGTCTTTTTCAGAAATTGCAAGGTGTGGTTGTGGTTTGAATGTTATATCATCTCTTACTTGAGAACTCTGTGAACTTGTGTTCACATGCTTGGAGATGCCAGTGGTAGAGGTGGTTTGTACTCATTCTCTGTGTCCAAGACTACTGGATTAGGATTATTTTGGGGTGTTCAGACCAGCAGTTTAAGAAGACTTCTTTGGTTATTCTCTTAGCCAGGAAATTCAACTTAAACAGAAGAAACACCCCCCCCCCCCCCCCCCCCCCCACTTCTTCCCTTCAAAGATGCTATAAGTAATCTTTGTATTTTCACTTGGGAATTAATCAAATGTCATGCTTTAGCCAACTGCTTCCTGTGATACACCTGAAGGCACTGTCAGTGAGTACTGCCCTGCTATGTGTGTTCTTCAGTCTTGCTGAAAGACTGTGCTGGTATAGTTGCTGTTCTAAGAGGATAAATTGAGAAGGAAAATGCTAGTTTTATTAATAGATTTCTAGTTTGTGTTTTCCAAAACTGAAATACTCTACATGTTTTACATAAAGCTGTTAGTATCAAATTAGTGTCTTGAAATTTAGGGATGGATAGAGAAGAGGCTGCGGGTAATAATGTATAGCAGTGTATTCGTAGCTTGCTCATAGATAGGTATTAAACAGTGTTTCTGTCTTTCTCCTTTTCATACAAAGCAGAGAAAGCATAGAGATAATAGGCAGCTATATATGTTTGTTTGCTTTATTATTTATTTTAACTTTTGTTTCTAGATATATCAGTACCATCGTTCAAGTGCCTTCAGTGAAGGTGTGTTACCAGTTTGCCCCCACTGCCTCTGCCTAAATTGACTCTTAGCTCAGCAGCTGATTTGTGGTATTCATTCAGCTGTCACATTCCATTTTACTTTTGAATCCAAAGATAAGACTGTGTTTTGCCAGTCTAGAGCATGGATGGTATCCTGTTAATGCCAGTTATTTCCTTACTGATTTGTAGCAAGAGTGCTTTCTGTAAGAGGTGGTTCTAGTTGTTCTGGATCACAGCTGGAGTTTGCTGGGTCTCTCTCTTCATTTGGATCAAAGCAGTTGCACCAAATTTTGTTTCTTTCTTTGTACCTTCTGACACTATGTAAAGTCATTTTTTGATTTTTCTCTGCTTGCTTTTTCTTTGTTGCTTTGGTATGCTTGAAGGCAATTTCTGACATGATTAAGATTTTATTAATTCATATTCTCTGCATTCTCTCAGCATGTGAGTGTGTTTGCTTCAGTGCCAGTGTTTCATTAGGAGCTTTGAGTGCAGTGCCTTAGTTCCTACTTCTGCAATTGCATTTTTAATTTCTTAATTTTTAAGTTTGATGCTTGTATCATATTTTTCTAGTCCCTGAACATTTTCATGATATCTAATCTGAAGTAATAAGTTTCTGGGTTGAAACTGAAGTGCTATTTTTAATCATTAAAGGTATAAATGGTTTGAGACCCAGTTCCTTGAGGGAGCAAGCTGACTGCTGTGGAATCGTTAGACCTGTTTTACTATAAATGGGAGGAAACAGTGGATAGACTGCTCTCTGTAAAGGCTTCCCAAACTGAAATTAATTTTCTTCTTTGTTCTAGCATATCCCAGTTGGGATAATCTCTTGAGTGTTATGAAAACTATATCTGTATTTTACTGTGGGTAGTGAAGGTTCTGGATAGTAGTCTGATTTCATTCCCCAGAGCTTGAATTTTTAAAATTGTCTGTTAACTGGAAAATGGAGCTTGGATTGTTGGTAATGTATTTAAAATTTCAGTGATTTCAACTTTATAGTAGCTTTGTCACTACTTCATGATAAAACATTTTTTGTGTTAGTGCATCTTACACAGCATGTACTCCAATATAGGTTAATATTTGGACTTGTGTATCTTAAGATTTAACTTGGTTTATACTTGCTGAGTTTGTGCATAGAGTTAATATGCAGGCAAGTGAGGCTCAGCTGAAAATAATAGCCTAAACAAAGAATAACCTAATTAAATAACCCCCTTAATTGCTAGTCTGGTTCCTTAGGCAGCTGCAAGGAACTGATCGCTCACGTGATCACACTGACAGCCTGCTTTTCCAGTTTCTGAAGCTATTTGCCAGTATATGTTCATTTGACAGCATTAGAGTTCTCAAAGATACTCAACTTCTATGAATTTTGTGAATATTTGTAGCAGAGGGAGACCTGAAATAGCAGAATTTGTCTCCATTGTCAGTATTTTGTTTTAACTGCAAGCTGACAGGACAAGATCCTAGCTGAACTTAAGACTTGGGACCAGAGGCAAGGCACTGGAGGAAATGCAGAGAAAGGTGATGATAGGGGACTCTGAGGAGTTTGGCTTTTTGCATGAAAAGGGGTGGAGATGGAATACAGGAACCTGTGCATTGCTAATTTCACTGCTGGCAAATAGTTTTAATGTTACTGCTTGTAAAGCTTTGTTACATGCTGCTTCATCTTTCCTAGTTTCATTTTCTCTGTCTTGTTTAGCCGGTTTAAAACTGGTTCTGTGGCTTACCTTGAAACTCTGCTTCTGTCCTTCACAGGGGAGCTTGTGTAGTTTTGGAAAGTAGTTACTAAGCAGGGGTTGTATTTCTCTAAGTTCACAAGTAAACTGATAATAAAGCAGGAAGTATATGCACAAATACTTACAATGTTCAGAAGTGAATATGAAAGCTACTAAAATTTTGTACAAAGTTGGTATTTTGTAGTTTCAGAGTGTTATGGAGAACAGCGAGGTGCTGCCCATGTATTTTGTAGGGCTATGCAGGGTGCAGGTGTTTTGCATTTAGGAGTGGTGGTAGTTACTATTTAGTAGTTATTATCTTTTGTAATACTTGTGTGATCCCTCAGTGAAATGATTAAGATCACCGACAAGGTAGGAATTGCATCTAAAAGAAGGAAAGTGAGCTTTTGAAGCTTTAGTGAGCTGGTCTGCTTTATGGATGGCTCAGAGAAACATCAGAAGAAGATCCGAGGAGGTTGGAATGGTGCTGTGTAGTCAGGCAAGGGAGTGCATGGGCTGTTCTTGTGTCACAGTGGTGCTGAGCTGTCTTGTCAAACTGCACCCATGCATTTGGATTTCACTTTCTAAGTACTGTGCTGTGTTATTCTGTCTTCCTCTCTTAAAAGATAAGCCTTTTTTAAAGTTTTCTGAGTATATGACATGTGATGTTGAAGTATCTGGAGTACAAATCAGATTGTTGTTGTTACTAAGCCTGATGAACAAATGGGACTTCTGTGGTTATCTCCTTGTGTTTAAGTAAAACTATCTCTTTGTCATAGTTCAAGTTCTTACTGACAATTCCTGGACCTTAATATTTGAAAATTGGTTCTGTATTGTTGCAATAAAGGATGTTTAGTTTTTGAATCATAGAATGGTTTGGGTTGGAAGGAACCTTAAAGATTATCTAGCTTGAAAACCCTTGCCATTGGCAGGGGCATATTCTACTATCCCAGGTTGCTCAAAACCCCACCCAACCTGGCCTTGAACACTTCGGGGATAGGGCAGCCACAGCTTCTTTGGGCACCCTGTGCCAGTGTCTCACCACCCTCACAGGGAAGAATTTCTTCCTAATATCTAACCTAAACTTGTCAACTGTCGGTTTAAAACCATTCCTTGTCCTATCGATACATGCCCTTGTTAAAAAGTCCCTTTCCAGCTCTCTTAGAGTCCCTTTAGTTACTGGCAGGTTCTTTAAGATCCCCCTGGAGCCTTCTCCAAGCTGAACAACCCCAATTCTCTCAGCCTGTCTCCACAGCAGAGCTGCTCCAGTCCTTGGATTATCTTTGTGACTTTCTCTGGACTCGCTCCAACATTCCCATGTCCTTCATATATTGTGGGCCCCCTGGCTGGACACAGGACGCCAGATGGGATCTCAGTAGTGGGGGCATAGGCAGGGAGAATCTCCTCCCTTGACCTGCTGCCCATTTTGCTGCTTTTGGCACTTTGGCTTTCTGGGCTGCAGGAGCACAATATGGGGACCTTCTTGTCAAGCAACACGCCCAAGTCTTTCTTCCTTGGGCTGCTCTCCATCCGTTTTCCACCAAACCTGTACTTGTGCTTGGGATGTGCTTGCCGGACCCAGATGCAAGACCTTGCACTTGGACTTGTTAAACTTTGTGAGGTTTGGCCAGGGTGCCGCTGAATGGCATCAAGACTGTTTTGATGAGCTAAAATTTGTAGTTAATAGAATCCTGGTTTTATGTTTTGTTGTGGTAGTTCATCTAAATAGAAGCAGATCCTCTGAAGTTTGGTGTCTGTCTATTTTTTGTGTACCTTGCTACTGTCTTTGAGTTTCTGTCTCTGTTACCTTTGATAAATGCAATGGAAAAAAGGCCCCTTTTGGTATACTGTTCAGGTGCTTTTTAAAAGGTGTTAAGGAGTAATGTGGTTAATGTGCATAATGATGTTAATGAACATGTTGGACATCTCCTGGCTATGTGCTGGACAGTTTGATGGGTAGAACAAGGTACTGGAAAACTCTTACAGAAGGAAAATGTTTAAGCATTTTAAAGACAAAAACAACATCAGCAGAATAAATCATTGCTGTGGTTTTAAGTGTCTTAATTTTTTACAGTCCTTTTCTCTCTTTATGGCTTTACTAGCTCTTTTGCAAGTAAGGTGAAAATAGCAGTGTCGTGTATCATACATAAAAAACACAATGAGTTATACAAACAATACTTGTTCAGAAATACAGGAAAACTGTTATAGAAGTTTAATATTTGAAATGAAATATTTTCATAGTTTCTGGTAATGTTTTCAGAAAAAACACTTTTAATATTGCACACAAATTGGTCACTAAGAGTTTGACAGACACTTTCCTTTTACTGAGCTCTGAAGTTTACCCTTTTTCTCTAAGGATATCTGCAAAGGAGCCAAGTAAGTATGATCTGATGCTTTTTTTCTTTTCAGAAAGATGAAGGTAGTGATGCTAGTTTGAGTGATAGCCACATATCTCCTCCTGCCAAACGTACCTCAAAACATGCTGATCCTGTGGGCAAAGACAAATCAAAATCACGCGGTACTGGGCAGAGAGAGGAATGGAGCATCTCAACTGGACAGTCCAGGTAATTGGTGCCAAAAGAAGAAGGAACTTATACCAATTTTTTTCTGTGTTGTTATCCCATTTATGCTAGTTCTGTAGTCAGCTGCAGCTCAAGAGTGTATTTTTGAAACATGTTATTTTTACAAAATTTTCTTCATTTTAAGACTCCAGGAATGTGGATTGCATCAGTTGTCTCATCTGTGTTTCCTTTCTGTGCATATTTGTACAAAAAATATAAAGTAATTTTATTTGAGATGCAGTCTGAATTTTGGATTCTTGATGCATCCAAATTTAGTAATGTAATTGGTATTTTTATGTACTCAAGCTATAAGAAGACATGATATTTTAATTAGGGAATCAGTGTTACCATCTTTAGGGAATGGGTAACAGTCAAGTTTATTTCTATTGTTCTTCAGCCTAATAAGTAAATTTTACTGAATGTAGCCTCAGTCTTGCCACATTTTTGTAACTTGGAGCAGAAGTAATTAATTTTATTTTATAAATGATTTCATAGTATTTTACAAAGCATTCTTGTATTCATAAGGTTCCTCACATGGTTACAGGTAACTGTGAGACAATGTACACAGTATGTTCCTGATCCATGAACTTTCAGTTAATGCTGATTATTTTGCAGATATGTATTTATGTACATGTCAAAATCATTCTTGAAATGATTTGTATGTAAGAGTGACTGTAAGTCACTACTCCACTTTTGACTGCTAGGATGAAGTTTGCTTAAAAGCTGTGTAAATCTCAAGATAGATTTACCTCTTCTTATTCTTATTTTTCTCTTTTAAAACAGAATGAATTAAATCTATATATAGATATATTTATATATATATATAAATCACATATTAATGTGCCATGGTGATTGGGAATGTCTTGAAGCTTGTGCACCTTCTGTTTCTTTTGTTTATAAGAGTAGACTTGTACTGGAGCTCCTAGAAATGTCAATATACAAAAAGAAATATGTAATGCAGCTGGGAGAATTTAGATCATTGTGTCAAATGAAATTTGGCCAGGGTACTGAAAATCATATTCTTGCTCATTTAGAACCCACTGCAATGTGTTTTTGCATCTGAAGTTTTGTGTTTGTTCTGCTAAAATCCAAAGCACTGTGCATAACAGTGATCTTCAGTCCCTAAGACTTTCCCCAAAAGTTCTGTTACTTCTACTGGTTTATCCAAAGTGTTGGAATGATGGTTGCCTTTGGAGAGCTATATGAAGGTTCAGTTCTGAAATTTAAGGAGAGAGTTAACAGCATAAGGGCATGAAGAAGGATTAGGGAGATTAATCAAAGAGGTGCTTTGACAGTTGGGGGGATTCATACAATTGGTATTGAGCAGTTTTGTCCTTACTAAGGTGTTGGGCATGAAGTAGACTCTTCCAAGGCTTTGTCTTGGAGAGGTTTTGAAATCAGAGTATCATGGAGCATTTTACAGTCAAAGTTCTGTTTTCTCTGTGCCTTTTGCTTGGCTAAGGAATATTAATGTTATTTGTATGTCTGCTTGTCCCATAGGCTAACTTCTCAGCCTGGTGCTACACTACCAAATGGACGTAGCTTATGTAAGTAAATTATAGCAAAGCTTTTTGTATCACCTTTTGCATTAAACAGTTTTATGTCAATGATATTCAGTGGCATATGTTTTTGATAACTTTACTGATTCCTTTGACCGTTTTGACCAGAAAAGTTGCTGCTCAGTTTTTTCCTGTTGCCATCTTGGATACTCTCTGTGGATATGGGGAACATTTTTAGATGAAAATCCATTTCTCTTCTCAATTCAGACCTCTTGGCCATGATCTTGATGTTTTCCTTAATTCCCAAATTACTGTTATGAGCTAATTTTGGCCTTCCTCTCTCAGTTGGTCTCTTTAATTTACTTAGTCTCTTTGCTCATCTGAAATTTGGCCTTTTGTGGTTCTTAACATTACTTAACTCTATTGCTTTAGAGAGACCTGCCTTGTCTGCAGCTCCTGCTACCTTGAACAGTCTTCTTAAAAGCTTGTACCTTACAAACTTGCCATTTCATTGCTTATCTCAGCTAAAACCACTTTGTCTTTTGTGTCCCTTTTTCATCAGTTCTGTCTTGTTTAATTTTGTGTTGACTCTATGTAAAGTGTTATTTCATTAGGCATATTTGGTATTTTATTATTTATTGTGGTGCCTAAGGAACAATTAGCAGTGGGATCTCTTTGTTTGGCACTGTACAGAGTAGTTGGTATAGATTTGCTTGTGAAGTCAGTATGTTGTATCTGGTCTTTTGATACTATATTTGAAAGACTAAGAATTGAAACTGTGGGCCAAGTGTGCATTTTAGTATTGATGTTAACTTAAAAATATTGAATGCTTAATTGAATGCCAAATTTTCATCATAAAATAAGATTGTCATCTAAGGAAACAAGCGTGAATATGCAGAAGTAACTTTTAAAATATCTTTGATAGGAATTAAATACAGTTCTTTAGTTCATACTATGCTTAATAACTTTTGGTTTATTGTCCTTGCTAAGTATTCTCTTATTAATTCTTGTTTGTGAAAATGTTGTTTCCTGCATTTTGAAGTAGTAATACAAATTTCTCTTAGCTCTCAAAAGCCACCCCCTTCGAGGGGAAAAAAAGGGAGATGGGGACCATGCTTGCATAAACGGAGATATAGAAGTCAGAAAAAGTTGTCGGTCCAGGAAAAACAGATTTGAAACTTTGAATCAGAGTTTATTGTTTGATCAGCTAGTAAACAGGTATGTGGGGATACTACAGTTGTATTCACAAAGCACCTTAATGATTTTTTAAAATTAGAAACCCCTGTGTTCCAGTGCCATGTCTGTGTTTTACTGTGGGGATGCACTGAGACAAGCTAGACTGTGGTTTGAGTTACAGCTGGGTCTGTGCTGTGATTGCCATGGTGTCCATGCTCTAAATGCAGAGCAGCTTCCCAGGCTTTCATTGAGGAGTAAGTTACTCTGTCCTTACACCTGGATAAAGCTGTATGTTGGCAGTTACTGCAGAGTGCCTGACGTGCTGTAAATCCACACCCTAGTTTGTTTCTTGGTAACCTGTTTATGTAGTGATACCTTAAATGTCATGTAAATTGGTGATTAGCAGCGGTGCTTGGAAGCATTCTAGATTTTGCTTGTATGATTTGATCATAAAATATCAAAAGTTTGTAACTTTCTTTTGTTTTTGTTTTTTGCCATTTGTTAATAATTCACATAGGATGGGTGTCACTTTTTGACATTTACTGTGCAGACAAAGTAGGTCAGGGAGGCACGGTCTGGTCTGAGCATAGGAATGGGAGCCAGAAATGCTTTTTCTGAACTATTATTTCTCTCTAGCCCTGGGCAGGTCATTTAATATGTCCTGATCTTCCCACCTGTAAAACAGGTTTTAGCAGTCACATCTCTGAGACTGCTTTCTCCAGAGCTGGAAAATGATGTAAACATTTAATTGTCAAGTATGATCTTTATTTTTAAATGTATTCTATTGAATCTTTTATTAATTTAATTTTTTTCCGACTTACTCAGTAACTACTTGGTATCAGTGTGCAAACTTACATTGAGTTACATTTATTTTTCTAGTTGCAATTGAATCTTCCTCTCCTCATCAACAGTAGGGAAAAGTCTACCATGAAGTTGTAATTTGATAAGATCATGGTATTGAAGTCTGTATATGAGCTTTTACTTATAACAGTGTGTCCCATAACCATTGGAGGTTTTTAAGAACAGGTTTGACAAAAGTCTGTCAGGAATGATTTAGGCATTCTGTAGTGTGCTCTTGCCTGGCAGAGCACATTGACTTTTCCAGGTCCCTTCCAACCCTATTTTCTTTGGTAGCAAACTGCAGCATGATTTTACTTGAAATGGTTCTGTCACTCATCACAGATATTTTGGAAGAATTATTTAAAATGGAGAGGAGCTCTCATAATGAAAGTGTGGCCTTACTGACTTACATCACCAGAACTTCCACTGTCTTCTTTCTATGCAGTCTTTGACTGTTTAGATTTACTTTTAAACAGCTTGAAAAAAGGAAATGGAGGTTTCTGTCTTCGTACAAATATTATACAAATATAGCAGAATTCCAGTTAAAAGCTACTCTAATCACCATGGAGAGCAGTAACATGGTCTTCAGGACAGGTGGCCAAATAATTGACTTGGCCTGGCTAATACTGTGCTGTTCTCTTCTTTAGCAGTGAAGCATCTTGGCCAGGGTTATCACTTACATACCACTGCTGTTTTGACAGCTGTTTACAAATACTTCAGATAATGAAAATGCTGACTAAATAGTAGATGAGAAATGATCATGAGGTCAAATACTGAATGATGAGATTCTAGATGTTACTGATTTAATAAAAATCCTATATGTTCTAGTGTCTCTTTGAGGCCAGGGTAAGAAACTGTAAAGCTTATGGGGTGGAGGCATTAATTGCATTCCCATTATTATAATTATATAGGTGAAAAGCTTTACTTTCTTGTTTTTCAAATTTAATCTTGCCTGACACCTAATCTAATGTCTCAGCAGTTGCAGATTTATATGCTACAATTTATATTGAGCCAAATTATTTTTAAAAGTTTGTTAAAATACTACTCTCTAATGTGAACTCCAAACTTAAATAGCATCAGCATTTCTTCTTTTACATACTTATTAGTTTATATTCTTTCAATTTTATTATGGTTAGGTTTGTAGTTAATTGATAGACAACTTAAGATGTTGAATGCTATGTCCAAAGTTCTGCATGGCATTGTTTAAAGACTGATTTTTTGTGTGTGTTAACTGTTGCATATACTTTAGCACTGCTGAAGCTGTCCTGCAGGAAATGGATAATATTAACATCAGGAGGAACAGGCGATCTGGGGAGGTGGAACGGCTGCGAATGTGGACAGATACTGAATTTGTAAGTGCAGAGTTTCTGAGATCTTGGATAAAAGTCATATCAAGGCAGAGCATGTTTGTTTTTGCAAACACCATATATTTATCTATAGCTCTGTCTAAAGATTTATGATTTTCTTTGGTGGATAACATTAAAAAAACATGATAAACTAAAATTCAGAACTAAATTAGCGGATATACACTACATTGTTTCCTTTGTTGATAAATTCATTGTTGTGCTCTCCTGATGTGCTGTACTGGTTCTTTGGTTTGAAGCATACTGTGGTAGCCTGGAAACAGCAGGACCAGGGACTATCATCTGCTTTTTTCATGAAAACTTGATACTGATGTTACTTTGTATTAGGTGGACTAGGTACTGTCTGAGAGATTTACTTTAGCATCTATTATATGAGACTGCTTTTGTAGTCTACCTATGGAGAGCCCTGCTGGAAAAACACTCGAGAACTAGAGATTGTTTAGAGCATCATTTACTGCACTGGGACTAATACTGAGTGACATGGGACTCTACTGATGGAAGTGCATGTGAATTTTATTCCAGGAAAACATGGATATGTATTCTCGAGTGAAAAGAAGGAGGAAGTCACTGAGGAGAAATAGCTATGGGATTCAGAACCACCATGAAGTGTCCACAGAAGGGGAAGAAGAAGGTAGGGGTTGTAAAAAATAGTGGGGGCTTGTCCAAAATATTTATGGAACAAAGTTAGCCTTCCCATAAGATAGTAGTATATTGCACTTCAGAAAGCAGAACAAAGCCTGGTTTCTAAATATTTGTATAGTAAATTTCCTTCCTTCTGTTTTTCTTAATACTAAGTAATTGGAGCTTTCCTTCCATTCCATGTAACAGTCCTCTGGTGGAAATCAAGGTTTGATGAGTGTAGTCTACAACTATGTGTGTTCTAACTGACTTGGTGTTTCTCATTTGCTGAGTGGCAATTACCAGAAAGAATTTGTAATAGTTAGGCCTGCATCCTTCCTTTGGGGTAAGGTATTAATTAAGTCTCCTTTCTGTCCACTGACATTTTGGGAGGCTTGTAGGTGCACAGCTGTATTTGAAATTCTACTTTGCTTTAAAAATTTGAATGAAACTGGTCAATGGGTTCAAAAATTACCAGGAAAGAAGGGATTGTGCCCAACTTTGATTGTCTGATCTGCATCATGCTTGGGCTCCTTAAAAAATCCTACTTAAACTTCAGGCATCCATACAGGTTTCAGCATACTGCATCTCAATTTTTAATTAAAACTGCTGTGGAAGGTATGGTTTGTCCCAATGAATAAGAATGCAGTCCTAGTTCTGAGATCCATGGATGGAAGTTCTGATCCTGTTAACAGATGTACCTATGTTGTGCCTTTATACGCAAAGTATATAAAGTGTATTTCTGTGTTCTTTGCTTTGTTTAAAAATGATGCTGTGAATCATAAAGTTGTACTTATTTTCATGCTGTGTCAAATATTTGATTTATTGAGGCTCCTATGGGAAAAGAGATGAAAGGAATTATCCTTAATTTGAAGGATAGTTATTGAAGGAAAAATACAGTGGATAGAAGTGATATTTGAAGTATTTTACAACTAAAACTGTTTTGACTGCATTTATTTTTCTTTCTTTTGCCTTTCCAGAGTCTTGTGTAAAAAACTAGAAGGACATTTGACAATGTGCTGTAGATTTATCATGACCTTCAGAATTTCCACTGATTTGACAATTAGTGTTAATTAATAAACGGGCAGTAATTCTCAATGACTATTAAAAAGTTAATTTTTTAGGATGAGGGTAGCTCTGACATGAAGTGGACGTGTTCTGAAAATATTTTTACCCCCCAACAGAGTCTCAGGAAGAAGATGGAGATATAGAAGTAGAGGAAGCTGAGGGGGAAGAAAATGATCGGCCATATAATCTCAGACAGAGAAAAACTGTTGAGAGATACCAGGCCCCTCCAATAGGTGAGGAACCTGACAGTGCTTGACCTGCAGGAGTACCATGGATGTGGGGAGGGAATAGTTGGATGGCTGTTTCTCACCCCTGACTGAGTAACAGGGATGCAGCACTGTGTGATTTCCACCCTAGCCTGTTGTGGGTCACCATGTGGATGGGACTGCTGAGACACAGTCTGTCAGTTTGTCAGTGGTGGTGGCCTTGCTGCCTCATTGAACTCTGCAATTACGTCCCTGTGGTGGCCTCAGGGCTAGGGATGAACAGGGTTTGGGTCAAGAAATACTTGGCAGAAAGCAATCTAATAAATTAGGTGATTCCATAGAAAAAATAGTTACTGTTATGCCTGCTTCTCTTCTTGAGTGGTAAGCCTAATTCATAACAGTGCATAAATGGCATATCAGCAGTTATCACAAATGAGAAATCTCAGGTATTTCAGTGTTCATATAGTCCAGCTGCCTGGCAGCTTCAGGGCTGACAAAAAGCATGTTATTCAGGTCATTGCCCAAATGCCTCTTATGACAGGCTTGGGGCATCAACCTCTTTGGAAGCCTTTTGCAGTGTTGGATCACCCTCTCAGTAAAGAAATGCTTCTTCCTGTTAAGTCTGAGTTTT
This sequence comes from Melozone crissalis, assembly GCF_028551555.1. Taxonomy (NCBI): domain Eukaryota; kingdom Metazoa; phylum Chordata; class Aves; order Passeriformes; family Passerellidae; genus Melozone; species Melozone crissalis. The sequence goes on from NW_026535805.1 coordinate 53,744,844, forward strand.
CCCTGGTGCAGCTTTGAACCATTTCTGCAAGTCAGAGGATCACAGAGTATGATTTCTTTGATAGAGAACTGCTGGAGTTTATTTGTTCTGAGAAATTTCAAGACATCCCTTATTATCAGCTCTGAAGAGGTTTCTGAATGGTCTTCAATGTCCTGCAAATAAACTCAAAATGCTAGTGCCCTGGTTGAATTACATTCTGTGCAACCACATACATTGCTCTAGTAACTTGGGGAGGATGAGGATGAAATTCCTGTGCCTGCATCAAGCCAAGTATGGTGATAGTGACAAAGCCCCCTGCCCAATTCTTTTTTTAATTTATGCTTTTAGAGAAACAATGATAACCTTATTGATGAAAATTGATAATCCAGCACTTCTGTGCTGCATTAAGATTAGTTTGTTATTCTTTTGTAATTGATGTTACAGTGCCAGCTCATCAAAAAAAGAGAGAAAATACGCTGTTCGATATTCACAGATCTCCTGCAAGAAGAAGCCATATCAGGTAAATGTCAGTCTTCTGGTGTGTAATTCTTTGCTTTCCTTTGGTACATTTTGGTAGCTTTTGATTTTCAAACCATTCTTGAGTTAGTTGCACAGTTCATTCACGCATGTGAGTGGCTCTTGAATTGTATCCTGGATTCAGATCCTGATCAGCATCCAGACAGGGGTGTCATGGCACTGTATAAACCTACTAGAAGCTTTGTGCTACACAGAGTGGAAACAGGTATGCTACAAGCACTGGAAAGAATTCTGCATGGCACACTGTAGCTTTCTCTATAAGGCCATATATTGAATATTTAAATCCAATGCATCAGTTTAACAAATATCCCTTTTCTGTTCTATAAAACTGAGCAAAGCAGGTTAATGTTTTTTGTTTTCTTTCTGTTCAAATTTCATGCAAGAATTTTCAACAATTTAATAAAATATTTAGCAAGCATAATTTTTGACTCTTATGTTTTGTGTCAGAGAAGTCTGGAATGTATCAAGTTGTCTTGGAAACTGTCAGTAGGCTTTATGTAACAAAACAGATGAGATTACAGCTTAAAACATTTTTTAAAAAATAAACTTACTCAAAGCTTCAAAAAGACAAATCTGTCCATGAGCAGAATCCAAGTAAATGAATACTAGTCATAGCTGAAACTCTTGCCTTATTGCTCAATTTCATGGCATAGTGAAAATATATAAAGTAAATAAAGTAATAGCTGAATCTTAGGATTCTAAAGTTTCTCTGTAATACAGATAAGAGTTGGTGGTTTGATTTTTTTCCTTGAAAAGCATATCACATTTTTTGGGTAATATCTGGATTTATACTTGTACTTACTATTCATATGTGAAGAGTGTGAAAGTTATTATCCCTTTGGTTTTTGCCTGCTCATTACTTGGCCCTCATTTTATCCCTTCTTGTCATAAGAAATCTTCACAATTGCTTGATATTCTCTTTGATATGTTTTGAAATGTATCTCATTTTTGGTCATTGAACAGTAAAATTGATAGACCATGTTATCCATTGGCAAAAAACCAGTTAATTCAGTGCACTATCATGTTCATACAAATAATGCAGCTTACCATATTTACTTAAAATCCAAGAGTTTTTACTAATAACCAACTTCTTCATTCAAAAGTGCCGAGTATTTCAACCAATATCAAATTCAACACTTTTTTGTACAGAAGATTTAATGTACATTCTCTAGTATTTCTGAAATACTCCTTTTTATGAAATACTGTGATACTAAAATAAGAAATGGTTCATTGAGACTTTGGATAGTAATTTTACTTGGATTCAGATTAGAAGTAAAGGTGTTTTGAGAGCCTGTTCTGCTATTCAGAATTAATAACCTCGTAAAAAGAGATTATATACTTTGTGAAGTATGGATTTTTTTCAAAGAATATATAAAGGAAGCATCAAACTGAGTAAGGAGACTTTGGTATGCTTGTTGTGTTAGAGGTGGCTAAAGTAGTTGGAAGTTTTCTTAAGTACAATTGCAGCTTATTGACTGAATATTCAAATCACATTGCTGAGGTAGCATGGACTAGACCACGCATTTTGTAGGGCTCTGCTGTTCTAATAATGTTCATGTTGAATTCAGATAATCACTGTGGCAGTAAGAGCTGTTGTTTCCCTCTCAGATTATTTTGGTATTGATGAAGCTACAATTTGCATGCATCTGAAACCTGAACAATACTGTACTTAGCATTTCAGTTTCATTTTTATAGGACCAAAACATGCCATTCCACTGCAAAAAAAGACTGAGTTTTCTGTTTGTTTTGCCACTTCAACAGGAGAAAGAAGCATGCCATTCACAGCAGTGATACAACCTCTTCAGATGAAGAACGTTTTGAAAGAAGAAAATCTAAAAGCATAGCCAGAGCAAGAAATAGGTATCACAACATGAATGGTTTGATTTTATTATTTATAAGAAAACAAGCAGAACTAGTCTATAATGTTTTATGAGTTCTGCAGACTTTTGATTCTGCTGGTAATTACCTGCAGATGTGGTTTAGCAGGAGTGATGGTTATATATCAATTCAGATTTTGGAATCTTATGAGTAGATAATTAATAATAGTGATAAAAAGATGGAAATATAAGAGTAGCTGTTTGATTCAGTTGGGTTATAAAAATCAACTCCTCTTGGTTAAAATTGGTGTAACTTGGTCCTAATTAATTCAGTTGTACTCTCAGCTCTTCACTTGTCCTGTTGTGTAAGAATTCATGCATTCAAAACACCTAATGCACATTTTTTTGACCTTACATGTATTTAGCAGTAATCTAAAAATGGAAGATCTATAAGTAAATTTGTTCACTCATACTAGGTAGGAAAATTCTGCAGGAAAAAAGTTCCCTCATCTTTTTTCCATCTCTTCCTGTCTGCCACGTTGTTCCCTTTCCATTGCAAGGAATTCAAGCAACGTACAATGACCAGAAGTGTAGTTCTGAGTGTAACCTGTCTCTTACTAGTTCCTTTCTTCCTCCCTTTAACTATGTGTTGGCCTGATGTACAATCTGTGTAAGGGCTTAAAGGAAACAAATATTGTTTCTTCTGTGTTCAATCAAAATAATCTATCCAGCCTAGTTCTTCAGATTGAAATATGTGTATGGATGCATAAATGTTAAGGAACTTCCAGATATATAGCCATAGTTATCACAAAAAAAGAAGATTAGTTTTGTTTACCAGTCTGGGAAGGTTATCTCTTTATGTAGTAAAAGGCATTTAATCTCTTGTTTCTTCACCTCCAAGCAATGAAAGCAGTATTTATTTGGTGTTTGTTTATTGTTCAACAGGTGCCTGCCTCTAAACTTCCGAGCAGAAGACTTAGCTAGTGGAATCCTTCGGGAACGTGTGAAAGTTGGGGCGAGTTTGGCTGATGTTGACCCAATGATTGTTGATAAATCGGTAGGTTTAGTTAGAGCTTTTTATCTTCCTTCCCTGAATTATGCATAAGCAGAATTCTCCACAGCCTTTTATTGATGTTGAAGTAAATTCATAGAAAAGCTCACTGATTTTTTAAAATTTTATTTTATTGTTACCAAAGCTTTTGTCTCCTTATTCCTTTGGACTACAAAGCATTTGCTCTGGTACTTAGACTGGATCTCTGTAGATGTCCAGGCAGCCCTTGCACAGTTAACTTGAAAACCAAATGAGCCTCATGTGGGCAGCCAAGAGTTGACTTTCTTAGCTGGTTTTTCACACATTCAAAATTCAGGGAAATCCTGTTGATCAATGCAATATTTTTTCTAATTTGTTTTCAAATGTTTTATAAGTAAAGGTGCTTTTGTGGAAAGCTGTTGCAATATAAACTTAATATGTTTTTTTTTTCCTAAGGTGTGTTTTGATAGTATAGGGGGATTGAGCCATCATATCCTTGCACTTAAGGAAATGGTAGTGTTTCCTCTTCTCTATCCAGAAATATTTGAAAAATTCAAAATTCAGCCACCAAGGTAGGTGTATTTACTCTCACTGTTGTATTTTTTTAATTAAGCTCTGAGGAATTGAAAACGCATAGGAGGTTGATTCTTTCCCTGAAGTGTTTTACAGTTCAAATAGATTTACATGTTTGCTACCTAACTTGTGTATCAGAATATGTAATGAGCAGGGTGAAGAATTAAAAAAACCTAGTATATTTTTCTTGTGGGGGAAAGGTAAACTTTGTGATTTGGTTAAAGAAAGAATTTTCATGTCTTTTGTTTAGGAGTACCTTGCCTTTTTTTCCCATTATGTTATTAAATATTTTACTAGATCAAGGAAAAGGCTGATGTTTCTCTCAATAATAGTATACTGGGATTATAATATTTAATAATGTGGCATCTTGGTATGTGATTTAAATGGTGTTTAAGTCAATTGAAAAATTGGGGGTATTTTTGTCACTTAATTACTTCATTCCAAAGAAGTAACAAATATTGATTAAGGTATTACTTAAAATCTAATACTTGAAGAGGTGGTATTTAACTAATGTAGAAGAATCCTTTGAAAACTTAATATGCCTTTGATTAATGTTCTTTATAAATCAAAGTTTTACTGATTTGAAAGCATAAAACAAACTTAGATGTTATGAAGTCATGTTAATACTACAACATTTGTATAATACAATACTACTACAAAACAATAATACAAGATCTTAAGTCATTCTTCTCCAGGCTCCCTGTCTTCATTATAAAATTTGACTTGGAGTTTTTCAGGAGACGTAAAATAAGTTTGTGACTGTGTTGATCCATTTATCTTCAGGGGCTGTTTATTCTATGGTCCTCCTGGAACAGGTAAAACCTTGGTAGCTAGAGCTCTAGCTAATGAATGCAGTCAAGGAGACAAAAAGGTGGCTTTCTTTATGAGGAAAGGAGCAGACTGTCTCAGTAAGTGGGTTGGTGAATCTGAACGTCAGCTTCGACTCCTTTTTGATCAGGTTAGAAGAAAATGCATTTTTCTTGATATAATTTCTCTGTATGTTGTGTTTTGTGGTTTAGGTAGCCAAAGGTATTTCCAATTCAAACTAAATAACTGTACATTTCTGTAAATTAAGTAGGATTTTACCAAATGTCATATTTGGATGAAAAGAGTAGGGGAATGCTGACAGTAGCTTTTCTTGCTGTGGAAACTTGGAGGAAGAAGTCTCTTGATTTCTTCATTAATGAAGCAAAGTAGTTTGGGTAAAAGTTGGGGAAAAAACCCCAGTCAGTTTGAGTTTGACTGACATGTTCAAGGTAAATGCTACAGAGGGGAGTGCATGCTTGCCTTGGTTGTGTGTCTATTTTAGTGTTCTTTTTTGGCTTAGAAGAGATTGGACAAACGGAGTCACACAAAGCAGTAAAGCAGTAGCTCAAAGAAAAGTAGTTGTCAGAGCTGTCTAAACAAACAGATTATGAGTGGATAAGATCATGTTTTCTGAGTGTCAGGTGTGTGTTTGTCTTTAACCTGTCCAGCACACAGTAAAACTGGTACACTGGTGCCATCTTGCTTACTCAAAGTAGACTGCACTCTGCTTTGCTTTGAAACACTACAGGAGTTGGAAATTCAGTTTTCCTTTCAGACTTTACACTTTCTAACAAAGATGTCTCAATATATGTGTTAGTTTAGCATGTTAATGCTTCCTAGTGAAACCAATGTTCAATTTTGATGGATAAATTAGGAATTAACAGTGAATTCAATTTTTGTTTTGTTTATTGCATACCAGGCATACTTGATGAGACCCTCTATAATCTTTTTTGATGAAATAGATGGTTTGGCTCCAGTTCGTTCTAGCAGACAAGATCAGATTCACAGGTAATATTTCTTCTATGCTGCCATTATCTTGGTATAGGATATATTATCTTGGTAAACTCTTAAAATGTAATTTTTTCTCATTTCACAGGAAAGCTTGGTACTTTTTCTGAAGCCCACTTATACTAGAAAGGACAGATTGGTTTTTTGGTGTTGAAAGTCATCTTTTCAGTCCTTCAGGCAAACTGTAATTTGCTGGGAATTGAATTGCACTGACAATTACCCTTCAGCCACATTATTAACTACAAGATTTCCACAGCCATTCCTTGATTTGCTGTTTTGTGCTGTAAACAGATTGTCTGTTACCAGCCCAATAGAATAACCAGTTGAAAAAATGTTGCTCTAGCCTGTTGAATTGTAATGTTCTATCAATGAACTGAGCTCACCTGTGACTTTTATTCTTAATGGTGTGATGTACAAACTTATCTTGTGTTGCTATCTTGTCATTTTTTAGAACATTTCTTACAACAGTTTGCTGTTGGCTGAATTTTTTTGTGGCTGCTGTTGATCTCAGTTTTGCTGTGCTCTGTATGGCAACACACTTGTACCTGTCATTCTATAGGTGGTGGTGTTTATGTGTCCATGTCCCTCCACTCTGCTGAGAGAAATTTGGGGCCAGCAGACCAGGAGGCCAGTGGAACTTAGGATACCTGAAACTGTTATGCACCTGTTTGTAGCTTAGCTTTTTTCTTTTGAATTTATTAATGTTGCATTTGTAAATGCAGAAGTTCTTGCAGTGTTCCTAAAACTTTTCTTATTCTGAAAACTCTCTTGTAGCTCTATAGTGTCTACTCTTCTTGCCCTCATGGATGGACTGGATAATAGAGGTGAAATAGTTGTAATTGGTGCTACAAACAGACTGGATTCTATAGATCCTGCACTCAGGAGACCTGGTCGCTTTGACAGGGAATTTCTTTTCAACTTGCCTGACAAGAAGGTAAAACTTGGAAAGGAGATTTATTAATAAACATCTGTAGTATACTAAACATTTGAATGCCTGACAACCAAGCTTATGAAATATAAATATTCATTCTTGTTTGTAAGAATGTTTCATTTAGGAAGACATTTTTAGTACAAACAGATTGTATATATGAAATTGTATTGAGCTTCAGATCTTCAGGATATAGCTAAAACTAAACAGAGGTAAATTATTCACAATTAGCTGTATTGCTTATCTCAAAACTATGGATTTGTATAATGAACCTTAACTATCAGGGGGCTGGAAACTTATGGTAAGACAAAATAACTTTAAATCTTGTAGACTTCTAAGCATGTAAAAAATGTAGATGCACAGCCAGGCATTACAATGCTGGCAACAGGAACATTTCAGGTTTTTTTCTAAATTTACATAAACTCTACCATAATACTTTATGAATTTATACCTAAAATTAAATGTGCTTTGTATATGGATAGATTTATTTAAATTCTATAGAACTTTTAGCTGAAATTGTTTTGGGATTCATGTGTATGTGCTGTGGTACTCAACCTATTAGTTGGTGAGGCCTTTGACAGTAGAACCTGTTACTCATAGGTGCAGTAATTAAAAATGAAATCATAAAACTATGATAATTCCTAATAGAACATGAGTTTTGATCAGTTCATGTATAATAATGTTGATCAAACAGAAATTAAAATGTGAAACTGATGAAAAAACTACTGCATATATATGAAAGTAAAAGAAGGGAAAAACTTTGTTCTTTGGAGTGCTAAGACTATGGAGTGCTAAGTTCTATTTTATATGTCTCAGTTACATGCCAAAAGCAGGTAAAGTAACTATAGATTCACACAAATGAAGAATATTTTTTTCTATGATAGGGATTTGATTTGCTAGTTTTTTAATCTAATTATTTTTATTATTTTTTTAATCAGGCACGAAAGCACATTTTGCAAATTCATACCAGGGATTGGAACCCCAAATTGTCAGATCCTTTCTTAGGAGAACTGGCTGAGAAATGTGTTGGTGAGTGTTACGTTGTTAGTACTTTTACGGTAGAGTCTTTCTCTTCTGTGTAAAACTTGGAAGGTATGTTAAATGCATCAAGATTTTCTTATCTCTGCCTTTCTAAACTTCTGTACTTTGAACAGTACTCTTTTTGAAGTAACAAGTATGTCTCTGTCTTACTAAAACACAAAATGAGTAGCTAGTAGTCATTTGAAAATACAACCACATTTCCTTTCTGTGATATCACTGTCCTTATATAATATGCATACCCTTAAAGAGAACCAAAATGAAGTTGGAATTGGAATCTTTAGATAGACTTCCCATTAAATTGGTAAATTACAAAAGAGATAGGCAGACTTAGGTTTTTTTTCTGTCTACTTACTGAGAAAAAAAAAATAGTACTTGTGTGTGGGGTTTTTGATTTTTGTTTGTTTTTTACTGACTGGCATGCTCTCCTCTGACATAAATCCAACAAACTAACCAGCCTTTCTAAAGATGAATTTTTTTTCCAGATTGCTAGCACAGCACAACCTCAAAGTGTAGACGTAGGTAGGGGAGAAAAAAAGCACCGCATCATGAATACATTAAATACACTTTTGGAGTTCACAAAGACCTGCTGTACTGAATGGAGGTTGGTTGTTCAAGATAAGCCTGCTGTTTAGATCTAATCAGAAACAAACACAAATATTTCTACAGTGAATTTAACAGAGGAAGTGACCCTAAAGCACACACCACATTACCTTCTCAACAACTTGCATGCAAAGATACATCCTCTGTAAGTAATCTGCTTGGATGAGCACTGAAGTTTTCAGACAAAGAGCAGATTCAAATATCTGTGCTTTGGAATCCATCATGAGGGAATGTAAGAACTTTAAACTGATCATCAGTCCATTCAGTCAGCTGCAGTACATCCGAATTATCCTCTTCATCCGCAGGGACACCTCTCATGGAAGCAGCATCCCTCCGCTTTTGATGCACAAAGACCTCAACATCTTCTGGTGAGGAGAACACATAACTGTCCAGCAAACTCCAGTTTTAGCTTTGCCGGGTATAGCAGCACACAACAAACCCCTTTCATGTAAATTCTGCTTGAATTGTGCAAACGTGTGGTGCTGCTTAGTGGGAGAGAGGGGAATAGGTGGGAAAAACCCACAAATGTTTCTTTAAAAATTCAGCATCTTTTTTCACTGAGAACACAGTATTTTAAAATTTTAGACAATAGGGAAAGCCATTTGTACATTTGGCTGGAAGACATTCTTTGTGCTCCATAAAGCCTGTCAGTTCTGTGGAAGTCAGCTAACAAAAAGAAACATCCTTTTCTGTTTTCCTTGGCTTTCTTGCTCTCCGGCTACTGCACACTTGACAGTCTCCAGTCTGTATCTTGGAATTTAAGTGTTTCCATACATCCAAGATGAAAATCTTTGAAGTATTACAAAGTCTTTTCAAAACAGCTGAAGTAAGACTGGTGTATCTTCATCACCTTGAGAATGCCTCATCGTTTCTGTATGTGAAATCTGCAACAAAGATTTAAACAGACTTTTTCAGATTCTTTGTGGCCATTACCAATGGGACTCATTGGCACAGATGTATGTCTGTGATACAGTTTATACCAGTCTGATATTTCTCTTGTGCACAAGTTTTCTTTAAAAACAAACAAACAATCTTCCTCCCCAAAAAACAACACCCTCTCTTCCCCACGTAAAAGCTGCCTAGACTTGGCAAGCTTTTGGCACAGCATGGTTGATACCTCTCTCCAGTTCATCAGACTTGGCAACACTTAACTCCAAGCTTTTGGATCCTAATGAAGAAAACTGCTGAAATACTCCCAAAGCAAATGCCTTTTGGGAAGCAGGTGTATGTGCAACTCAGAACTCCTTACGATCCAGGGGTGTAATTAGAAGGAAATTGGAAGGGAAAAGCCCCAGGACTTGCAAAAAATAGGTTATTTCCTGAGGGTTGATTTTTGTCCCAGGTGTTAGGGATTACAACCTTTTAGTGGATTTCTGTGTATGTGAGGATTAAAGACTCCACTTCCCTGAATGGCCTCGTGACTGCAGTGTGTGTGAGACGAAGCAGTTTGGGGAGAGCACAGCATTGCTCAGAAGACCACACACTTCTGTCCTGTTAGTACTTTCAGTAAATACACATAATTACTATGTTTTTTCTCTTTACTGGAGATGGGTCCCAGATACTCTTAACTTTATAAATCCCATCTTATCTCTCGTTCTTATTCCCTTGTTTGGAATGGTAACTTTCTATAGCTAGAGAGACTTACCTATAAACTCAGTCTTGCAGGAAACAAAACATACTAGCAACTGAAAAAGTGTGAATTCCTCCATCTGGCATTTTGTGGATGAATCTTTTTACAATGTAGTAAGGGTTATTAAAATAATGTTATTTAATGGAATTACAAAGAAACAAACTATTCTGCTGAAAATGCTTGTTAAAAATACTCTGTGCTTATTATTGCAGGAGTGTTTTGTGGTAAAATGATACCATTTAGATTTTTCATTCCCATCCTCATGTAATGATGGTGGGGGAGATTTTGGCATTAGCATTCCTGTGTTTCACAGTTCTTTAAAATAAACCTTGTAGTTATTTTTCATCTCTGTCATCTTGCTGAGTTGTTTGCTAACTCTTTTCCCCTGCAGTCATTTTGAGAGTTTTGTAGGGAGTTGCACAACATGAAGTGGAAGAAGTGTCAAAATTGTTCACCTAAATGCTTCACCCTGTTCAGTAGCACTTTGTTGTTGGTTTAGGGTGGGTTTTAGGCAGAAGACATTTTAAAGAGGGCACAATTTCTGCACAGTAGAGGTGGCTGGAAAATTTTGGTGATCAAAGTGTATTCTTTGGAAACCTATGTAGGAATCCACTTATTTGCCGTCCTGCTCTTTGAAAGGTGTACTTCAGAAACGTTCAGCAGAGTTTGATGGTGCTGGGTAGAAGAAAATGGGCTACTTGACAGGAATCCTCATTTTGTTCTAAGTTGAGGTGTGCCAGTACCTTTTACTTGGCAAATTGAACATCTTTCCTGAGATGCTTTAAAAATGGAAGCAAATGCACTGAACCCTGAGTTTATATTACAGTGTCAATTTGGGTACAATCTGCATCAGGTTATTTACTGTTGGCATGATACATTTTATTTTGTTTTGACAATACTTCACTTATGTTTTTCTTCTGTTTAATCAGTGTGCATTTGCTTCTTAGCAATAAAAAGCTCTTTAATGTTTCTCAAGGTACAGGATTTTTGCAGTTTTCTTGTCACTGAAATGGATGTACTGTATGCACAAGAGAGTCCCTCGAAAAGAGACACCAATTATTAGTCTTCAAATGTAATTGCTCCTGAGAAATGAGAGGTAGAAATGGAGACTAATTGTGTATCTGATCACCTGAGAATTTAATTTTAAAAATAGGCTACAGGCTATTATTTCCTAATTTTGCAATTCTTTGGAGATGTACAAGCGGTGATTAAAATGACTATTAGAAAGTGATGTTACAGCATTTGTTAATAGAAAAGTTGGGAAGGAGCTGGCTACTGAGCTGCTGATCTTTTCACAAAGATATTAAACTAGCTTCTAAGGTGGCAGGCATTCAGGGTGCTGCCTGTCTTCAGCATATCTTTGATTTAAGCTTTGGTTTAGTACTCCCCTCACTCATTTTTTGTTTAATCTAGTGTGGTTTTTGGATGAGAAGTGGACCAATTTAAATGGGAACTTGACACCTGATACCTGAAGAACAATGCAAAATTTAGAACCCTGATTTGGTTTCAATGATGCGCCAGTAGCTACTGTCTAATAGTTTCATGTGGTTGGAGTGTCCCTGTATAGTTTTGATTCCATGTTAGATGAAAGTTAAAGAATGCTAAATAACATAACTTCAGTGCTGAAAACAATTATTTGTCTAGTGATTAATATAGTGGATATATCTGAACATATTTGAAATGTATTCTTTATTTATTTCAAGGTAGCTTGGGAATGTGAATTGCTATATAAGTTTTAGGTAACAGTCATGATGTGGACTCACCAAATTTATACAAGAGTAGCTACTGACCTTTTTATAAAATTGCAAAGCTTTGTTTAAAAATTGCAGGAATTATTCAATATTTATGGTGATTGTCCATCTGGGTTTATTTTTGTTTTTCTTTTTTTAAAATTATTTTCACATATATATAAGAAAGGTGCAATTTGAAGTCTCGTCCAATTTAAGTCACCTTTATAGCTGAAAAGTGTGTATCTTTTATTATTATCCCCCAAATTAATATATCTGAAAGATGGGGATGGAAAAGTGTCTACAGTCCTCCATATTAATTGCTTCCTTTTTTATTTTTAAACACTGTATATGGAATTACCTTTGTTTCTTATTTCTGTATGGATCTTGTGAAAATATATGTGCCAGGGGCACTGAAGGAACATCAGAGGCTAAAGAGAGAGAAGCAAGGCACGCCTCAGTTCTGCAACCTGGTGCTGCCAAAAGACCAATCCTAGAATCACAGAATGTTTTGGGTTGGGAGGGTCCTTAAACTCATCTCATTCCAATCCCCTGCCATGGACAGAGACACCTTCCACTATCCCAGGTCACTCAGAGCTGCATCCAGCCTGGCCTTGGACACTTCCAAGGATGGGACACCTGCAGCCTCTTTGGATAGCCAGTTCAAGTGCCTTATAGTAAAGAATTTCTTCCTAATAGCCAATCTAAACCTGCCCTCCTTGGTTTTAATAGAAAAATAGAGTAGAAAAAATGCAAGTAATGTAAGACTTTGTGAGGAGGAGGAAGTCTGGTGAAACAACAGTTGAATGAGAACTAACTAAAGAATTGATTAATTACTTTCTATAAACACTTCATTACAAACCCATGAACTTTTATATGGCAGTACCTCAGTGCAACACATTTTCCTATAGTGACTCTAATTCTCTAAATGACTTTTCTCACTGGAATACTGTTCTACAGTTTTTGAAAGATGGAGCTATGGTGCCTCAAAACACAGAGGCATGGAAAACCCCCAAACCATTAGTACTGCAGAAGACTCAGAGGTATTAAGTCTCTCTGTATTTCATAATTATCTAATCTATGTTTTTCACTAATCATGATTAAGCAATTATAGGTAGCCACCTGTAGATACTTATGAAGATAGGCTAAATTAAAATTTTAATGCATTTTATTTTCAACCTTTGGTTATATTAGTAAAGTTATGAAACTCTTAAAAGTCTGAAACATTTCTCTTCATAGTAGAAGTTAACATTTTTCCAAGAATTCAGAGTAATGCTTTTTTTAACAAGAGATTCTATCTCTTCCCTATTCTACTCATGAAACATTTTTCTTTATACTGCTCATTTTCTCAGACTGTAAAAGTTTAAATTTGGTGATGTTCAGTGTAACAAAATTACTTTGCTATTAAAGATTATATTCATGTGGAGGTATTACAGGAAAAAAGGAGGAGAGGAGCTAGCAGGTTAAAATTGCACACATACGTTAGACAATATTAAGGGGAAAGAAGGGGAAAGAAAGAGCAATAACAGACCTATAACCCAGGACTGGAAATACACTATATACCAAATGATATAGTGAAAATGGAGGTGATTTCAACTTCCAGTGGAATTAATTTCTTAGCATTCCTTATAAACATGTCTGATTTCTTGATATGCAACACTGTAATCAGATTATGACCCGATGCCTTTTGTTAGATGCTTTGTGGACCTTGACAATTCAATACTCCTGATTTGTTTTTAGCTGGATGCATGTTTGCTGCAGGTGTGGCACAGCAGCGCTGTTTCATGGACGGTGTCTGTGTTTCTGTGTGCACTAGGGTACTGTGGAGCCGACATAAAAGCACTTTGCACTGAGGCTGCCTTGATTGCCCTGAGACGCCGCTACCCCCAGATCTACATGAGCAGCCAGAAGCTGCAGCTGGACGTTTCCTCGGTGGTTCTGAGCGCGCAGGATTTCTACCACGCCATGCAGAACATCGTGCCGGCCTCCCAGCGCGCCGTCACCTCCTCGGGCCACGCGCTGTCCCCCGTCATCCGGCCGCTCCTGGAGCGCACCTTCAGCAAGCTCCTCGAGGTCTTGCACAAAGTGTTCCCCCATGCTGAGTTCAGCCAGGCTGACAAAAGTGAAGGTATGTGAGGTGGGGTTCTTTTGCAAATGCTGTTTCAACTTGCAAGGATTTCAGCTTCTCTGCCTACCCTTAAGTCTGGTGTGTGTTTCCTTCGGTGGTGTTGGGGTGTGAGTACTGTTTGCTTGGATGTTGCACGATTATTTTTGCTGATTCCAAGTTGTTGTAGAATCTAATGACCTGACCTATACAGAGCAAGGTCCCATAGGTGTGAGGGCCATCCATAAAAAGAACTCACAAGTAATTTGCAATTTAAATATAAGAAATGATAGGCATAATTAAAGGTCAGATCAAGGAAAAAAAGATGAAACAATGTTGCTGAGTGTAACAGGACCTAAAATTGGTGCTCCTGTCCTCAACAATGGTTAGCTATCCCAAGTCCTTTGCTTGCTGCTGGTACAGAAGCTTTGGGGGGCTCACAGCTCAGCAGGTGTTTAGTGCATGAGCCTATGTAATGTTCATGTGCTGATTCAAGAAGAAAGTCCTGAGTCTTCTATGTCCTTGAACTGGCCTGGTCTGCTCCTGATCCTCCAAGCTCATTCTGAACTGGCCTGGTCTGCTCCTGATCCTCCAAGCTCATTCTGTCAGCTTAGCAAGTAGAGAACTATTTGCTGTTTTGTCAAGTTGGCTTTTTTTGCTGAATTAGTGAGTAAAATCAACTCACTAAGGGGTCAGTGAATGCCAGAAACCTGCTGTAGTGGGAGCAGTGTGGGTGCACCAAGGAGGCAGGGAATAAGAAGGACTGTGACTGACTGACTGGCAATGAGTCAACAGGTTCTGGGGTTTTTCTACCCAACTCTTCTCTGAGACATACTTTAATAATTACTGTGGTCATTTCTTGGAAGTTAAATGTTGAACAAGATACCTTGGATTTGAAATCTGTTTATGCTGATATAGTCTACTGTTCGTATCTTGGATCATTCTTACCCCCCAGCTCTGTAAACTGTGCTTGGGCTTGTGTGTGATTAACTTGAAAACAGCCCAGTCATAAAGCAAATCTGTGACAGCCATGACTTTCCTCTCATTCCTGTTCCAGGGCACGCTTTCAGCCTGCAGCCCAGGCAGCTTAAGCTGATCCTTGTGCTGCCTGCTGCAGTTCTCCAGCCCAGCTGTGCATTTTTGCTCTATCTTTCCACTTTCTTGAGTACCTCAGGTCCTTTGTTAAACCATTTTAGCCAGAAAACTCATCCAAAAATGATGTATTTATGTGTTTTCTGCTGACTGCGGGGTATCTGGAAATTTTAACAAGTGTTGGAGTTGGCCAGAGATGGGCCCTGGGAGCACGTGGTGGTGGGTAGAGGGAAATGAGCTGGCTTGCAGCTGCAGTTAGATCCTATTGGGCTTCTTCAGCTGAAAGTTATTTATGATGCTTAAGTCTCTGTGTACTGCTAACCTGTTAGTTGCACCCAATTTAGAGATTGCCATTCTTGTTGAAGAATTGCTTTAAGTTCACAATATTTTCTTTGGTTATATTTTTTGCATTCCTATTTATTATTGCCCATTACTGCTAACAAATTGAGTTTGGAAGCTTAAGTTGATTTAAATAGTAGTTTTACTAGATAATTTGCTGCTATGGGTACTTTTAAATGTTTGTAGATAATTGATTTTGAAGATGCATGAACTGAGTTTTCTTTTAACATTTAGTTTTTTCTTACCCCCTTAAATCCATGAAAATATGGAATAACAAGCTTTAGACTCTTAAAACCAGAAAAATCCACTTTGAGGTACAATGATTATACATAAATGTAGATTATACAATAGGGCTTCAAATGTTCTTGAATTCAGTCATATATACACCTATACTTACAATCTGCACATCAGGTTTTCTACATTTCACTAAAAATTCCTCTTTCATGTAATTCAGTGAGTCAGATGCTCGAGCAGAGAATGTCATAGAAACTTGATGCTTGGGATTAAAAGATGGGCTACCTTTTAAAATATTTATGTATTTTAGGGAGAGAAAGCTTTGTCCAGTGCATGAGCATAGGACTTATCTATGTCGGCATTTGGTATTCTGGAAATTCTGTCTGTTTTAGGGACTGTCTGTTTTAGTGAGCCCAGAGATAGAAGGCCTATGTCCAGTTGGTTTGGAGGTCTCCATCCTTAGCTTTAGCTAAATATCCAGCAGCTTCTGTGCCATGTTTTCTGGCTCTGGATTAGCTTTTGGCCACTGCCTGGGGTCTGCAGGCCTTTTTCGAAAATCTTTGCTCCCGAGGAATGATTGTCAGGTGGGTGACTGCATCACATCCCCATCCCATGGCAGCAGAATATCATTCCTGCCCAGCCTGCTCTGAATTTGGTTTCTTACATCCCACAGCCAGCTAAGGGAACCTTTGTTGTCTCTTAACAATTTTTCCTGGAATACTGGGACAGTTTTTCCTGTGGCTTAGATGGCATCTCCATCTTACACTTAGCACTGCCTTGAAGGTGATTCCTTTGTCCCGTGGTGGTTGTCTGCTCATGGTGATGTGGCCAGAACTGTGCCATTGCCTCTTGAAAATCGAACAAGTCATGCAGTGGTTTGGGAATTTGAGAATAATACTTGGATCTCTCTATTTTACA
The DNA here is from genome assembly GCF_028551555.1 of Melozone crissalis. Taxonomy (NCBI): domain Eukaryota; kingdom Metazoa; phylum Chordata; class Aves; order Passeriformes; family Passerellidae; genus Melozone; species Melozone crissalis. Next base: position 53,761,208 of record NW_026535805.1, read on the forward strand.
CTTTTCATTTCACAGCAATCCTTTTTCTTAAATGGCTGTGGCCAACTTGAGCTGCTGTTGGGATGTCTGATGGTTGTCCTGGGCAGCAGTGTGCTTCAATGATTCTGGGCTGCTCTCAGGAATGCTGCCCATCCATTGCAGAGCATTTTCTTGCTCTGCAGTGCTCCTGCTGCACAGCTGAATCATCCCATCACTGCAGACTTCCTTCCCTGTGGAAATGAGAATGAGTGCCAGGCATAGGGCAAAAGCAACTCAGCTCCTTTCCTGGAGCAAATAAGATCTTGCAGCAGTTCTTTCCTATTATCAAATCACACCAGGTAACTTTTAATCCCATTGCAGCTCTGGGAGATAATGTACGTGATTTTTAGCTGTTACCTGGTTGCTCTGTTTTTTGCAGCTTTTTGTCTCTGCAGTGTGTCTTGTGAATATGAGTCCTTGAAGTTTTTATTTTTTAAGGTCTGTACAGAAAGTGCTACAGCTGATTGTGCTAATATATTAGCAAGGGAATTAAAATAGGCAAAGGTATAGTATATGAACATGGACTGCATTGAACTGATTTTGATAAAAAGTAATTTGATACTCTTCAGCAGATTATCAGAAGGTGGAAAGCAATTCTTCATAAACATGCATTGTCTAGGTAGTCATGCTGAGAATAATTTTAGAAGAAGTGTACCTATGAGAATTTGGACACTTGGAACACGTAAATAATTACAAAATTCTGTGTAGTCTGAGGAATTACAAATTTTATAGCTTCATCCTTGGAAAAACCTCTAGCTGTGAAATAAACCCAAAGGAAGCATTTTATAACAAGTTAAACTTTTTTGTATTTGAGAAGTTGTTTATCTTGATTGTTTAAAAAAAAAATTGTAATTATGATTAGACTTCTACAGTATTTAATTTGTTTTGGTTTTTGTAGTAATAAGTACTTATTATTCTGAAGGCTGATACTTAGACAGTTTTAACTAATTTCTTCTACATTTGAGGATTTATTATAATTGACACAAAGAAAATTGTAATATCTTGTCTTGTTTGTTGTACTTGTACTTAGAAGTGATAAAGTTCTAATTAATACATCTCTTGGAACAGATGTACCAAGTCTAATATTAGATGATAGTGAAGATGAGAATGCTTCATCAATTTTTGAGACAAGCTGTCACTCAGGATCACCAAAGAAACAGTCATCAGCTGCTATACATAAACCCTACCTTCATTTTACAATGTGAGTGTTTCTCTAAATGCATATAATTAGATAGATAAACCCAAGAGATTCTTACATCAGGAGAGCTAAAAAAGTTGTTCTTTTGCTTTGCAGTGGTGTTCTGTAATGGAAACGTGTGTGCACAGACAAGAGTTTTAGATGTGGGGGTGTTCTTGGGAAAGGCCACATCCTACACACTGGAATCCGAAATATTTTTCAATATGTAGATTAGGAATAAAGACGCTAACAGTAATTTTCAATTTTAACAAACTACTTTGATTTGAAAGATTAAGAACTGAAAAGAGAGATGTATGTAGAAATATTTTGGAGGGGTTGTGTGCTTTTTCTTGGTTCAAAGTATGGTTGAGCTTCTGTGTATGCAGCTGTTTGGAAGCATCATGTAAAATGATTGTATTCAGCATTTCTAATGTGCTTTTTTCATTGTTTTTCATAGAAAGTTTCAGGAAAACAGGAATTTAGAAAATATGTGTGAAATTTGGATTAGTGTTTCCTGTATAAATTTGACTTACTACAGTAATTAACAATAATTAAAATGTCTTGATTTTGTGTTAAGAATATTTTTAGACTACTTTATGTGGTAGTTTCTGCAGGGAGTTTGCTGAATAAAGAAAATGAAGTTAGAAAAACAGTTCATTAGTGGCACTGTTTAGTAGAGCCATCTTGTGGAAAACTGCTAAATTTTTTGTGCTACATAATGCCAGAACAGAATTTGTGGATATCTATGCTTAAAAATAAGGCTTAAAGTTCAAAAAGTTGGAGGGACATAGTTAAGTATTCTAATGCTAAATTTAAGCTTTTGTTGCAAGGTTGGAAAGGGGGAAGCCAAACCCCAAAATAGCAGTATATATTTGTATGGATGTGTGTCTTTAAATAAAATAATCTCAAGACTGTGTTTATTTTTGCAAAGTATGTAAGCTTCTCTCAGTCTGTTTTCTGAGCATTTCTGATAGTTACCTGTGTGTATAACTACCACAACCAGAACTGAAAGCTAAAGGTCAGCAATGTTCATTGCTGTCCCAAAATGTTTAACATGAAGTAAAACCAGCAAGTCTTGTTCCACTGCCTGAGTTCACTGATGGGCAGATAGAAACGCCTTAATGAGAGAAAATGCAAATTAATTAAAAACTTTCTGGTTTTATAATCAGTTTTCTATAAATAGAAAAGACTTCTAATGGAAAAACTTAATGCATTTTTCTTCATGTATCATTTGTCCATAAAATTGGGCAAAAACATGAAGAGAAAGAAACAAACACAAAATCCCAAAACCCCTTCTATAGGCTTCGAGTTTCTTCTCAACAACAAAAAACCAAAAAATAAGTTTACCTTTGCAGTTTTTCTTTGAAGTCTTCCTTCTGTGCAGAAGTCTATTGACTAGAAGTGTACAAATAGGCTAAAATACACAATGCATAGTGATGTTATTCAACCCTACTTCAGGTCCTTTTCCTTAAATAAGGAAGCTATTGAAATGTTCATTGGGTCTTGAAAATCTTGGGCAGCACTTAAGGGATAAAAGGATTGACCTGGGATTCCTGAGGCTACTGAAGAGATATGTAAGTAGTTAGGACTGAACTGGAATGATTAAATTGCTGTCTTTACTGGATGTTCAATAAGTCTTTTTATATGATCAAGGAATTAGTTTTAAATAAACTGGTTATAATGAAAATTGTAATGAATTTAATATATGCATAGCTTTCCACAGATGAGTTTGAATTAAATGGTTGTGAAACCAAAGATAAGAGAAATCTTGAGTTATTGGCACCTGAAGCAGTATTCAGGGGTAGTCAGGTTAGTTGATCTTTTAGGCTGTTGTAGGAAGCTATTACCCATTACTGAAAGTCTAATGGATTCTAAATGATCTCCTATATATCCATCTGTTGATAATACTGGTGTGTTAATTGGCTGTTGTTACTGTTCTGTTGCAGGTCAGCTTATCACCAGCCAACCTCTTACAGACCCAGATTACTGCTCTCCGGGGAAAGAGGTTCAGGTCAGACTTCGCACCTTGCTCCAGCACTATTGCACACCCTGGAAAAATTCTCTGTACACAGGCTGGACCTGCCAGCCCTTTATTCAGTCAGTGCCAAAACACCTGAAGAGTCATGTGCACAGGTGAGATTTCAGATTCCCCTGTAATGAGTCAGGTATGTAATTCTGCTTGTATCAATATAAAGGCAGCCAGCTGGAATGTAACTTTAGGTCCAGGTTTTCATAGGCTCCTTCTATTTTCCTGTTTAAAGTAAAGAGGTCTCTAGAGGGTGATGGAGAACTCTCTAGTGACTAGTGAATGTAATTACATTCACTACATAACTTGCCCCCTCATCACATACCTAGTGCTAAGTAAGTTTAATCTGGGTATTATTCAGTGCCTTGATACTCATTTTATTCACTTGTGTATGGATTGGTGTGCTATGGTTCTAGGTTCATGTGCTTAGTTTTAAGTGTTTTACATTTCCAACTAGCTTTTGGTGAATATTGCATGAATTGTGAAACAGTTTAATTTTCATCTTGATTGTTCAGTCATAGCAAGTTTTTAAAACATATATATATATATTTAAAACAAAGTAGTTGCTTTGTAGTCTCCTTGGCACATTGACATAAAATAATTGAATTCTGTAGCTAAGAGTCACAAACACTTGTTTAAAAAGTCTTTAGATAATTCTGTTCTGCTGGAACATTTGTTTAGAAAATACCACAAATATGAATCATTCTCTAATGTGCAAGAACTTTGTTACTCACAACTGCTCGTAACAATTAGTTCCTTAGTTGAAATACAACTGTTTCTTTTAATTAGATCTTTCGTGAAGCTCGAAGAACAGTACCAAGTATAGTTTACATGCCTCATATTGGTGATTGGTGGGAAGCTGTCAGTGAAACTGTGAGAGCTACTTTCCTAACTTTGCTGCAAGATATACCATCTTTCTCACCTATATTTCTACTGTCTACCTCTGAGTCCATGTTTAGTGATTTGCCTGAAGAGGTAAGTTTATCATGGAAGGAGGCATTGATAGGGGGTTCTGTGCTCTGCTGAATGTTTTAATAATGTAAAATAATTTTGTTCTGTAGTGACTTTCTAACTTAATTTAAAGTATGTCAGACATAAAATGTAATAATTACTGAATGTTAGTAATTTTCCTTATTGAGGGATGTATGTCTGTATTACTGGTTTTCATAAGCTCCATGCCACTCTCCTGAGAAGACAAAATTGTTCATTATGCCAATTGTTCTTTTTGACAAATGACTCCACTATAATTAAATGCAGATTTAGTTTAAAGGCCTGACCTGGAACTTTACATTTTCTGAGGCTCTGGATAGGGGGAGGATTCCTGGTTTATCTCCTTAACGTTTTCTGTGATTTCTTTTTCTCCCTTTTTACTCTCCTATTACTGCAGTGTTGGCCATTGTTAGGATCATGGGATACTGCAAGTTTCATTACTATAGAAAATTCAGTGAGAATTACAAGTGTTTATTTTCCCTTTGCTGTGAGCACAGCTTTAGGTAGACTTTACCATCTCCTGTCCTGTGGCTGATTTGGAAAAGTTTGTTACTAGTATTACAATATGGTCATTATTCATGTGTTTTTCAGTGGGGGCTCATTTTTCTTATGGCTTTTTTTTTTTTTTAGCTGAAATGTATTTTCAGAATCCAGTATGAAGAGGTTTTTTATATTCAAAGACCAAGTGAAGAAGACAGATTGCGATTTTTCAAAGGCTTAATCCTTGATGAGGCAGCAATGCCCCCACCAAGAAGGAAACAGGCTGGTAAACTAAGTTACAGTAAAACCAATAATAATGTGATCCTAATGTTTTATTTTGTGTTACTTTCCTTTTTAAAGAGGTGTGGGTAATTAACAGTTAGTTTAATTACCATGTGACAGCATTAATCAGTACCCAGAATAAATTTCATAGTTACAGTTAACAGTTGTTGAAGATGGAGAGCTGTGGGGTCAAGCATGCAGTGACATACCCACGATGCATATTGAATACATATAATGAAATCTGGAGTGGCATCGTGCAAAGACCCACTCTGCTGTTGACGTTTCCATTGTCTGATTTCTTGTTCTTTTCCCTAGCTCTTCGTGCCCTGGAAGTTCTCCCTCTCGCCCTGCCGTGTCCTGCCCGGGAGCTGTCGGAGGCGGAGAAGCAGCGCATGGAGGACCAGGAGGAGAACACCCTGCGGGAGCTGCGCCTGTTTCTCAGGGATGTCACCAAGAGGCTGGCCACCGACAAACGCTTTAACATCTTCAGCAAACCGGTGGATATTGAAGAGGTCTTGTTTCAGTAATGTGCAAACAATGAAGTTGAAAATACTAGAAAAAGAATGCAAATTTAAAAAAGGAAATGGTTTAATTAATTAGAAAAATAGATGTTTGATCCGTGATCTGTCCAATCTAAGATTGTTAGCTGGTGGTACAGTCACAGCCTCATCGTCCATGCTGCAAGAATTTGGAACACGTTCTGTTGCCAATGACCTTTGGAAAAACCTTGTGCATTCCTGTCCATTTTATAAATGAAATGAGCATTTTAAAATGCCAACACTCCTACCCTTGCCAGTGCTTCTGAAATACTTGAAACCACAAATCTAATTCTTTAATGAAAGCTTTTACAGCATTGTAATCATAGACATGATAATATTGGGAAAGTGATCTGTGTTCTGTAATGCATTCAGCATTAATAGTGTTGTTGCATAATTTCAGCAGTAATGCTTGTGGATGCCATTAATCACAGATGGTAGCACATTACAGGGCATTAACTGGTCGATTATGGACTGTACACACCTAACTGATGAGACAGTTTGATCTGCAAATCTGTTTTCAGGGGTTGCTGTATGAATAGGATTGTGTTTGGTCTGACTTTGAGATCAGGTGCTGGCCCCCTGCAAGCTTTGCAGGCTTACTAACTGAAAAGAAATCCCTAATTGCTTCTGAAGAGAGAAACATCTCTTTTGGAAGACATTAAAAGATGAATATGGGACATCAGAAGACCAGCATTGTAAAAAGCAGATTTGGAGTGTAAATTCCTTGCAGGATGGAACACGCATCTTTTATGGGCTGATGCAGTCCTCTCTTAATTTGAGTTTTCCATAGTGTTCCATTGCTGACTGGTTTTGAGAACCTGGTGAGCTGTTTAATGTGGCAACCTACACTATGAGCATGGTCTCAGCAGTACCTTGGTTTAATTTCTCTTGTGAAACTGGGAGGTCCATTATTGTGGAAATTCTTCATACTTGTAGTGTAGGTAGTTCCTTTCTGTCAAGAATTTGTGGTCTAAACTTACATGAATAAGGGCACATAGAGAAAGAATAAGTAACTGTCCATGTTTTGTAGATGAAGAGAATAAAAATGTGAATTTGTTATTTGAAGACTTGCCAGAACCCCGCTAATATATCACAGCAGCAGAAATCAAATGTAATCCTTTTTGTCCCACCTGCTGCATTTAAGCACAGGACTAGCCTTTCTTTTTCTACAACAGCTTGTCTGCTTGACTTCCTTAAAAAATGTGTTAGGTTTATTTCACTCCTACTTGCATTGCAGAGAATGCTGCTGTGTGATAAGTCAAGAATTTCCTTGACTAAAGCAGTAGCAATATTTACAGCTTCCAGTGAAGATTTTCTGATGCTGTGCTAACAAGAAAAGGAAGCCTGTGGCTTAGCTTTCCAATCCCTGAACCAGATACTATCATGTTTCTATAAAGGGAGACAAAAAGAGAATTTTTGCCATTTTCGTTTGTCAATATGAATTTCAATGTCTGTATTTAAGGAATTAGGTGACACATTGCTGTCTACTGAAGTAATGCATTAATGTTATAATATATATCTATATATATATATGTAGAGAGAGAGAGAGAGAGATGTAATATATAATGTTGTAATATATATCTGCAGGTACTATATTTAAAAAAAAGATCTTACAGAGCCATTATGCCTTGACCTGAATCTGTATTTAACTCTTAAGTGCTTTGACAGTGACTGTCATATCTGGATGATTTCAAAAGAAAAAAATGCAGTACTTCTTTTAGAGGCTTGCCAGTGTGTTTAATTAAATGTAATCTAAATCACACTGAAACATTGATACATTTTTTTTCTGTGAAGTTAATAAAAAATTTATTGATTTTTTGGGTGAACTTCATTACAGCAGCTGTGCTGATGCATTTGGCTATTAAGGCTGGGACCCTTATGGTATCATGAATTATGTTAAACACTTTTTAGTGTGCTCCACTGGTTGCTGAATCTCCAGTTATGATCTAAGCTCATAGTAAACCGTGACACAAAGCTTTTTCTTTAGATTGTCCTTCTGTACAGCCAATCTAACATCTGAAATCAATAAAACCTGACTTTTCTTTGTTTAACAAGTGATTGAAGAAACTATTTAATAGAAGGTATTTAAAAGCTGATAATTTGGCTGTTAAGTTTAATGAGAACTTTACCTACAAAGTGAAAAAAAATAGAGCTTCCCTAATATTTCCTAGGGCTTCAAGTTAGATTGATGGATTTTGCCTTTTTAGTTCCATGACAGTGTTATAGCACCATAAAAATCTATGACTAAATTAGTCTAAAATGAAAAATGCATTTACATTAAGTTGTACTGCTTCAAAAATACTGTTTAATTAATTTTGAAAATTAAATTGGTGAGCTCCTGAAGGAAAAGCAGATTTGGAAGTCTTATGTTTTTAGCCTGATAAAACTTCCATTTTTAACATAAATTTGCTTAGAAATCAAGATGTTTAGTTAATGTCTTAGAGCTAAGCATGTGGAATGAATCCAAGTATAAAGAAGTGATTGCCAGTATTCAATAGGTCCTGTGTCATTTTTGTGTGCTGTTTGTTTATAGGTTTCCGATTACCTTGAGGTTATCAAAGAGCCAATGGACCTATCAACAGTAATAACCAAAATTGATAAACACAACTACTTAACAGCCAAGGATTTTCTAACAGACATTGACCTGATCTGCAGCAATGCATTGGAGTACAATCCAGACAAAGATCCTGGAGGTAAGAACCTACTTCTTTTTGGCCTACCTAGACCTGAAAGCCTGGTATTAATTCCATATTCTGTTGCTATTCAGGCATTTAGATCAGCTGCATACTTTGTGATAATTAGGATAAGCAAGTCCTAAGGGTCTGTGCTTTTAGTATTCTAAGGCATGGAGTGCACTGGGGACATTAGAAGAGCAGGAAAACTGCAGCATTCAGAGCTGTTTTCTAATAAATTATGTTTCATAGTTTCCTTTCAAATTTGATAGCTCCTTTTGGGTATCTAGATTTTTATAGGCAACAAAACCCCACCATAATTTGGAGTGCTCTGTGGAGAATCCACGCACAATCTGACGGTGATCTGCTGTATTTCCATGTCAGCTTAGAACATGAAATTCATACACAGAAATCAAAATCTGCATATTTGGGGATAGAAATAAAACAGGATAAATCACCAGGCAAGGAAGTGAGTTGCAGCTGATTAGGAGAGATTAGACAGTATTGTCTTGACAAAGTGTGATGGGATGCTTTCAATTAAAAAGGAATTTGTAGGCTGAAATGCATGTAAAAGCTGTTCATACTCCAAACTAAGGATAGAAGATCTTGTGTGCTCTTTGCTAGGGCTGTCTTACAGTGCACATTGCCAAAAGAAAGCCTTTCAGCTGGCAGCTTCAAGAGTCATCAACACAAAGCACCCTTTTAATGTAGAGTTAATATATGTGGTACTTGGAGATCAGGATCCATCTACAAATGTAGTGCAATGTGTTAGAATGTTTTTCATGACGTCTTGTGAAATTGCTTTCGCAGGTTAAAGCCTGATTTTTCAGTATTTTTCTTCTCAAATTTTTGGTTTTGTGAGGCATTTTTCAAGTGTCTCATGTCTGGACCAGATACAGTATAGTCTGCTGTACTGTACAGTCTGCTATAGATTGCCTTTTGAACCCAGTTCATATTTGTAGAAGATTAACTTTATTTCTTCAGTTTATGATGCACTATTTTCTTTCAACTAGAAAAGTCCATTTATTTTGTGTTCTTGATAACACACTTTTGAGGGCTTCTAATGTGCAGTTGATGTGAACTAATTAAAGCCCTTGATGGGCACCTGGCATTCAGAGTTTATCTGAAGAGAACCTGTTTAGGGATATTTTGATTTTCCTTGCTGTCAGAACTGAACTGGGAGAAATTGATCTGGCTCTTTCTAGGCACAGTTTTGGATAGGAGGCAATGAAAAATTGTTCTGTCCTCTGCTGTTAACTGGTCTTCTGGCATGCAGGATTTTTTGGGCTGTTGTGTGAACCCACCTAAAACAGCACATTATGGCTGTTCAGAGGAAGCATTCCATGCATTCAGATGCATTCATTAAATGAATATTAATCTATAAATGTTCACATTCTTTAAAGCTGGACATACCTGCTTGCTTGTGCTTGCAGAAGACTCACACTGTACCTTCTTTTGTCCTGTTGTTAAGTAGGAAAAACAAAGGGCTGACCAGACTGGCTGATTTTATCTGCAGTCTGGATATCAAAAACTGACTGCTTGGGGATTTTTTTTTCCTGGTACTTTGCTGTAAAATTTCAGACAGGTTCTGTAGTGAGACAAGTTGAGGTTTTCTTGCTCCTTTGTTTGACTGGGAAATGTTTTTGAAGGCATGGGAGCATAACCACTGTATGTTGGACATGAGTGTTTGCCTCACTGAAGCAATGTCTGGGGGAAAGCCTTGCCCAGCACAGGGTTAGAGGAAGGTAGTGGTTCAAACACCCCAATTTGATTCCTTTTTATTTCTCTCCCCTCCCATCCCTTCCTCCTTTGCAAGGGCTTCTTAAAATTTATTATCTGACCAAAAGTTTCAAGTTTAATATTTCAGAATTACATCTGGTACTAATGCAGTGTGGAGTTTTTTGTGATCATAAAACATAATGGTCACAAATATGTGGGCAAAACCTTCCAACATTCAGTGGATTTAATGGGCAGTAGTTCTCCCCAGAAAATGTTGGACTCTTTTGAGCTAGATACTGGATAGTCTCTTTCACTCAACAGTTTGTCCAGCTGTAAAACCTGCTGTTTCTAGAATTACAAATATTGTGAAATAAGTATTTAGTGATATTCTTAATTGTTGTCTTTAAAGATTATTAAAACATTAAATCTGCTGGTTGTAGAATATGTTCTAGACATTAATGTTGATGGTTACTGTTGAAGTACCTGCAACAGCTGGAAAAAGTAATTCAGTATGGATGGATTGACAAATTAAATATGTTTGTACTGAAGTCAAACAATGACTGTTGTAGATTTCATTGAAAAGCTATGTTCTAGATGCCAATTTTCTCTGCATATGGGCTTAGTTATTAAGTTATGATTACTTTTCAAATTTCAGTGGTGGAATAATTTGTTTTGTGTGTTTCAAAGGTAGGGGAATGGGTCTGGTTTTTCCTGAGTTTCATTTAGGCTTCCAGCGTGGGCAATTTGTTCTGTTCCCCAAATAGGCCTGAAAATGTAGCACACTCGAGGCTTGTTTCTTGCCCTTTTTTAAAAAAAATAATTTAAATGAGAAACAGCTATTCAATGTAAGGAATAAAATAATGTGTTTTAGCACAATTTTGATCAGTTGTTAAATAATAATTAAGCAATAATTTCAGGTTAAAGAAAAAAACAACAGGGAAGGAATGCAGGTGAGCCAGGTCTGCCTTACAGATGCAGATGATGTCCAGTGTGATTGTGTAGGCAGTATAACTGTGACTATTATTAGACCCCAGAGGGTAAATTAATTCTTGGAAAAGTCTCCTGTTACTTTGTGACTCTTTGCACTCCACTCCATTATACTGTGTAGATCTGCCTGTGGAAACTGGCTACACCTTATGGCAAGTTGGTTTAGGTGTGTTCATCATTCACTGTTTACATTTGTTTATAGTTGCCACCATGGATTAAAGTACCAGTTTATACTTCTATATCTCTTCAGTAGCTGGGTTGTGATTTTTGACTGATATTGATTAATCTGCATTTTCAGGCATCTGTAATTTTTCCCACTTACTTCTGTTTGTATCAGTGTTGTAATATGCAATACAAACCAACATAGAAATGCTAAGGAATTTTTGTAATTGTGATAAAAAAGTGTGCTGTCCTGTTTTCTAGATAAAATAATTAGACATAGAGCATGTACTTTGAAGGACACTGCTCATGCTATCATTGCTGCTGAACTGGATCCAGAATTTAATAAGATGTGTGAAGAAATCAAGGAAGCAAGAAGAAAAAGAGGTATGTTTAGCTTCAGTTATCATAACACAACACACATAGAGACCCTTTACAGACAGGTAGGAATGGGCTCATGTTCACAAGCCCTGGGCCTTGTGGGGGGCTTCAGCCACCCCAGTATGTGTTGAAGGGACAACACAGAGGGCAAAAGCAATTCAGGAGGTTTCTAGAATGAGTAGAGGACAACTTCCTTCTCCAAGTCGTAGAGGAGATACCAAGAAGAGATGCTGTGCTGGGCTTTTTTCTCATCAACAAGGAGGGGAATGTGAACCTCAAGAGCAGCTGGGTTGCACTGACCATGAAGTGGAGGGGTTGTCGATCCTAAGGGCAGCAAGAGGCATGCACTGCAAAATTCAGTACCTTGGACTAAAGGAGAGCAGGCTTCAGGGATCTACTTGGTAGAGTCCCATGGGATAAAGCTCTGGAGGGAAGAGGGGCCCAGGACAGCTGGTTAATACTCAAGGATTGCCTCCTCCAAAATCGGGAGTGATGTTTCCCAAAAAAGAGAAGGTTAGGTGAACACATTAGGAGGCCTGTGTGGATGAACAAGTTGATGGTGGATGAACTTAAACACAAAAGGAAGGCCTGCAGAGAGTGTAAACAGAAAAAGGTAGCCTGGGAAGACTACAGAGGAATTGAGCAGCCTGGGATCAAGTTAGGAAAGCTAAAGCCCTGAGAGAATTCAACCTGGCCAGGGACAAGGGCAACAGGAAAAGCTTCTGTATATAGGATAGAATTTACAGGTCTCCATACAAAAATTTATATATAATGTGAAATAATGAATGCTTGTCAGATTCAGACAGTGCAGGTTAAAGGGTGAGTGACCTTGAAACCCCTCCACATTTTTCCTGTTTTGTGAGCTGATCTGATAGGACATCATCATCCTTTCCAGAAGAAGGATGCATTGCCTACTGTTACAGACAGTACTACAGAACCTGGTGAACAAGTAAATGCTAGGGTTGCTATACTAACTTCTGATGTGGATGTGGTGGAACCAGAGCTGTGTTCTGAAAGTGCCTGTAGTAAAATATAATAAGAATTATGGTGAGGGAGAGCAGCCTTTAAGCCACTGGACTTTTAGTTCACCTTGGCCTGTGTAGAAGTGTTGTTTTGGAGGTAGCATATTGATTTTTTTGGTTAAGAAACAACCCTTGTAAGTCTGTGTACAGCTTCTAAAGTGACCAGGAAAAGTTATCAAAAGTTCAAACATACTCCTGGTGAGACAGCAGTGATCAGTTTACATAAAAAGAGTATACCTCCATGGAAAAGTTTTAAACTTTTGAAAGTTGAAAAAGGTTGAAAATCACTGAACTATAACATTAGAGCAAAATTTCATGCTGATTTAAGGATCACTGATTTCAATAATTCCAGCTTTACCTTGGCAAGTTGTTTCCTGCTTTGGTATAAAGCTCCATTATTTGATTTCTAGGTTGAATTGGCTGGTCTTACCTTTCAGCTGCTGATTCTTGAAATACTTCTGTTGGTAGATTGAAGACCCTTTATTAATAATCTTCTTTGAACTATGCAAGTATCTATAGGCTTTCTCTCCTTCAGATTAAAACAGATAGAATTCTTTGTATTTTCCTATTCAGTCATGCGTGTTTTTGTCTAATTTTGTGCAAGCTTCCAATGTGTGTCTTGAATTGTGGATAAATGAACCAATTGTAATTCACTGTGGCTGTAAAACAGAGCTAATATAATGCCTTCATTTCTCTTCTGTACTTTTCTATTAGAACTACAAGAATATTCACAATTCTGGCCACAGCATCATGCTGTGAGCTGTGCTCAGTTAATTATCCAAGTCCCCATGACTGTTAAAGGTTATTGCTTCCGAGGTTAAAGTAAATGTTTGTAAGAGCTCTTTGTTACAGAGAATGACTCTATGGCTTGTAGTCCTTTCTTGCAAGTTTGCAAGAACTGGAATGCTGCCCTCCTTTTTGTGGCAGTGGCCCAGTAATAGATATTTCTGGAGACAAAGCCTGCAAATTCTGTTGAAAGATGGGTAGTGTCTTAAGTCATATTTAAGGCTGATGGTATCATGCAGTGAACTTGTTAAATCAGAAAGAGCAGGTACCATTGGTGTGAGAGGGCCTTGAGGTACAGGTACATGATAAGCAGCACTGGTTTGTGGTACAAAACAACACAGATGGGAATGGGCAGGATTCAAAGTGTATTCAGTACATTGGCATGGAAACCATTACAGTGTCACAGGTACCTGCAGGTGACTCTTACAGATGCTTGTGCTTCTGGCCCACACTTGGTGGTTTCAGTGACAGCTGAGCTCTGCAGTCGGTCCAGCTGTACAACGTGCAAGGCTAGGATCACTGCCTGGGTTAGCAAGGAGTGCTAACCAAAGCAAGCCCAAAAGACTTGGAATGCGTGGAAGAAGCTGTGTTAGATGAACTGTTTATGGACAGAGGAAAATGTATCAAGCTCCTAGAGTCTGAGGAAGCCTCCTGCTGGGAGGCAGTCACAAGGCATCGGGAGTTGTGTGAAAAGGTTACGGTGGTGCAGAGCACCTGGATGATGACACTTCAGGAGTATAGTCTTGGCACTGGTCCTTGTAGTGGATGGAAAGGATCTGAATGCTCATCAGTTCTGCCATTATTCTCATTTTGCTGTAAAGAACAGCCTCAGCAAGACAGCAGATCAGGTCAATCCCCGTGCATCTGCTTGTCTAGACTTTGACATGTACCCTGTTTCAGAGCAGTTTGAGCACGGGATGAAAAAAGCTAAAAAGCTTCATATCCATTTTCTTCACAGTTTTGTCAGCAAGTTACTTAGCAATCTTTTGTAGTTGTAAAATGGAAAGTCTGTTTCTACATGGCTTTTTTTGGGGGTGTGGGGTTGTGGTTGTTTTTTGGTTGTTTTTGGGGTTTTTTCCTTTTTTTTTTTTTTTGTTTTTGTTTTGCTTTGTTTTGTTCTCCACACATCTGTCACTTTTACTTAGTACTCTGGTGACCAGATTCAAAAATACTGCACACAAACTGTACAATAAAATCAACAGGTAGAAGTCAAACTAGAATTTCTTGTTCCTCTGTTACTGAAATGAGGTGCTGTTGTTGAAAAATGTTAAGCCTAAGGACAACAAGTTTTAAGTTGGTAAATAAGAACCAACTGTCTATATCTTAGACTATTGAAATTTGCAACTACTTGTGGAAACCAGCTAATAAAAAGGTAGAAGTGATTATTGTTTTGAGTAATGAAATATGTTTGATATGCAGTTTAAAATTTTTATAATAGTACCTAGAAACCTATGCTGTAATTATTAATTGTGAGATGAGAGATTCTGTGTCAGTATTTTAATTTCTGCATCCATCAGTTTTGGAGCTTATTTTCAGCTCTTGATCACTTGCTTCTGGTTTCTATTAGAGATGTGTTATAACATTTTGAAGACCATTTTAGTGGATGGATAGGAAATTCTAGTTCACAAATACAGAACTTCAGATATTCATTTATGTCTTTAAAATGTGCTTAACCAATATGAAAGTTTGCTTTTTTAGAATTTAATTAAAAAACCTATGAAGCAGTAGAAGCTATGAGATGAAGTTATATTACAGGAAGCAAGCCACGCTTTTTGTTAAAAGCAGAATTGCATTTTCTTAATTTAAGAGCTCATATTGACTCTGAAATGGATCCATTTTACATAACACAGATGACAGTGACAATACAAGGTTCTTATTCAGATACTCTTTTTGATATGGCATACAATGCCGTTCTAAATTGCCACTTATTTTAAAACTGTTTAAAATAAGGAAAAGATTGAAATGGTCAGTAAGAATTTGCATGTAGAGAGAATATGAATAGAAGGGTCAATCTTCTGGGACCAGTGGCAGTCGCATTTTTCTAATCCATCAGAGCTGACAGTTTAACGCCATGTAACCAGTAAGTTGTTTTGTCAGCAGAAACCAAATATTCTTGATGCAAATCTTTATCTTGAATGTCCAGCTAAACATTAATGGATGTATTCCTATTGCAGTATGATGTTCCAAGTTTCTTCTTTGATTCAGTAGATTCCTGCAGCTTGGTTTATTTAAATAGGTATGGTTGTCTTTTGCGTGCAGGCTTCTCAGTGCCAGCAGAACAGGTAAATCCTCATGGTTCCACTGTACGGAAAACAGAAGCCAGAGTTGAAGAAGGATTTCGGAGCAAGCAAAAACCCACCATGGCTGTGTGGCCCAACTCTACAAATAAATGTGCTTGTAAGTACCTTGGGTGACAACTGTGCAAAATTAGAGGTCCTTTCAATGCCCGACATTGGAAATGTGTCTCTACTGCTGCTTACCGATTATTTCCAGAAGTAATTTTAGACATGAAACACACGGAACTAAGAAATGCTCCTTCTAGGAGTACATAAAATCCCTGCCCAAGAAATTGTAAAGAAGCAGGATTTCTAGTTTTGTGATAAAGAATAGTTATTTTTCTAATGCAGCATGAATATTTTGCATTTTTTGTTGTAAAACATAGTTTTCAGTATAAGACAACTCGGATCCAAGAACACTTTTCAGTGGTTTGATGAGTTTTCAGCTTTGTTTACTGTGTGTATTAGCAGGTAAATACCTCTACATTGCTTAATAGTTTCTCACCTGCACTGCATTGAATTCCTGCCTTCAATACATTCAGCGTCATGCTGAAAGCTAGAGAGGAGATTGCAAATTTAACTGTATTTTCCTTTATGGCAATGGTTTTCAACAGTCAGTAACCATTACTGGAGGATGTTAAGATACACTTCCTGGAGCCTACTGAATTAATCCAGTTAAGTGATCAGAGTCTCTAGGATTGTGAGGTGTTGTTGGGTAATCAGAGGCACTGCTAATTATTTTCAAGAGGTAAGTTGATTAGAACAGGTGAATACATAGCAGATATTTTCATTATAAAGCAAATAAAGGCTATGAGAGGCAGTTGGTATGGGAGTGTACTAATGGTTGCACCTGGCTTTACTGCTGAAGATGTGGAGTCCAATATTAATATATTATTAGTAGCATTATCAATTATTGCTGATTGATAGCAAACTGATGAAAGCGGTCAAATTTTCATTTTGGTCTAATGTGCTTCTCCTTCATGGTGCTTTTCCTTGATGAGAAATCCTTTTCTAGGCATGGTGATAACTGCCCAGAGATGAACATTGTTTATATATGAATGATAGTGTTGATGTCAAATGGTTTAATTAATTAGAGGTGTATGATTTTATTTCCCAAAGCTGTAATTTCTTCCGTTAAAGGAATTAAAGTCAATCGTACAGAATTATGGTTAGAATAAATTGTTATATAATAAATTGATGATGTGGATCCAAGCTGTTCTTTATTCATTTGGCAGCTCGTGCAAAACAGAGAGTGTAGGGAAGGGATTCCCAATTAATTTTTTTTAATTTCCTGTGAAGTCCAGGATGGAGCTTTTCCCTCTGGCTGCCCTGCAGAGCACTTTGCTGGCTGTGCATGCTGAGCAGCAGACGGTGGGGTTTATAGACCTCCAAGCTGGACATCCCTTGGGAAGGGGGAGAGCAGCCCTTGCTGGTGACTCGCATCCAAAGCAGCTCCGGTACCTCTCTCGCTTCCCCTCTGTTGTGCAGGCAGCAGCAGTTGTTTGAAAACTCCAACCATCAGCTGCAGGAAATTGCCAGTGTCTCTGTGCAAACAACAAAGTTACTGTTAAGGCACTGATCCTGTTGGTATTTTCATGATCTAGCTTGGAAGGCAAGAAAAATTGAGGCTTAGTGGTGTTTGGGTCTACGATCAAATGAAAATCTGCCTTTTAAGGCTGAGTCCAGGAGAGGTAACTAGTCCAGGAGGGATGTGATGCATCTAGTAATCAAGAGAAAGAACCAGGAATTGATGAGCAATCAGAAATCTGCAGAAAGGATTCAAGTAGTACATGGGCACTCTTGAAGATTGATGTGGTCAGTTCAGCAGAGACTAAAAATGAGGAAGAGAAACGGTCTTAAAAGGGTATTTGGAGGATAAGCTAGAAAAGGGTGAGAGCAGAACTGAGCAGATTGTGGGGAGCTCAAATAGCAGAAAATGAAACTCCAGATTGTGATTGTTTAAATGGAAGAAGTAAGTTTGGAGAAGGGATTTCTGAAGAGGGATTATTTTAGGGGGAGAGTGGAATTTTTTTATGGTCATGAAATAGTATTTTTTTAAAAACTAAAATGTATTGCACAATCAGAGTAACAAGAAAAATTATTAAGTATTTTATTTAAACAGGATAAAACCATACTTTTTGATAATTCTGAAAAGAATTGCATGTTTTCTGCTCTTCGAAATTGAAGTAATGTTTTCCCTTAGAAGAATCTAGAGAAAGAATCACCAATCATAACTTTATTTTCCTGATCAGTTGTTACTATTTTTAAGGGCTTTGTTTTACAGTATTTAAGAAAAGAGCTGCACAAAGGTTAATTCAGATGACAAACCTGAGAACTCTAAAAGAAATTATTGTCAAATATCTTCTCTAAAAACAGAGAGGACTGCAGACAGTGCAGCAGCCTTGCCAAATTTAGGGTCCTGCTCAGGGCTAGTACAGTAGAGAGTGAGAGTTGGATTAATATTTGTTGGTTTGTTTTCTGAAGTTTTATATTTTGTATAAAAAAATTATGTAGTTTTTTAGTTACCTGTTATTTTGTGATTTATTTAATTTTTCTGATGTATTTTAGATAATTTAGATATTTTGTTAATTTGATTGGACCAGATGGGCTGTTGGAAATGTGGTAAATAAGTAATTTTTCTGTTTGAAGGCATAGTGTTACACATTCCTGAGTTACATTTCATCTGCAACTCCCATTTCCCTTGTTGAAGGTACAGCTGTGTGGATTGTGTCTCAGAGTATAGATGAGTTTTAAAAGTATTGAATTACTAGAAGTTGCTGAAAACCTATTTGGAGAAGTTCTGCCACAATTTAAAATATTTCCATTATTGGCTGTGTATTTTGAGGAAAGTGCAAGTATTCTGGGGGGAACTTGGAATGGGACAGATGTCAGAAGGCTGATATAAATAATTTTATGATTATAGAATCACAAAATTACAGTGGGTTGGAGGGAACCTCTGGAGATTTTCTAGTCTAGCTCCCCTCAGAACTGGTTGCTCAAGGCTTTGTCCAATAGTGTTTTGAAAATCTGCAAGATGAGGGCTCGGTGTCATGCCTGAGGAACCTCTTGTAGTGCTTGGATACAAACAATCAATTCTTTTTCTTAATTTTGAGTGTCTTGTATTTCGGTCTGTGCCCATTGGCTCTTGTCACTGGGCACTGCTGGGAAGAGTTCTTACTTTGCCTTTTTATGGAGCTGTGTGGAAAAAGAAACTACCAGCAGTGTGCAGTTCAGTGTGTTTGCTAAATTAAGTGCTTTAGATACATGTTAGCTCAGAAAGCATTAGCATCTCTTGAATCATTGGGATCCTGTATAATAAAACTGTATCCAGCTGCTCCATCTTGCCAGTAGATGGGGCATGGTATCTACCATTTTACTGTCTTGCACTTGCTTCCTTTAGTGTTACATATAAATAAACTTTGTGGGGAAGATTTGGCTTTGCATTCTTATCTTTTTTTTGCAGCATTTAATGATAATATATTGTAGTGATAGACTGCAGATTTTATGTTTTCTTCATAGAGAAGATGTTTTTTATGCCATATGATAAATATCATAACTGTGAAAATGGCATTTGGAGCAAATAAAGAAAATTTAAATCCTTTGTGCTATGCAAACTATTAAAAATATAAGTTTTATATGAAATTCATTTTATGAAATATGAAGTAAACACCCTGCTAACTTTTCCCAGTAATTTAAGTGATTAGTGGGCTCTCTAGAAAGGACTGTAGGGAAACCAAGCAAGGATCTAAAAAACTATGGCAGAAAACGTTGTTTTGAAATAAGTAATATTTTCTTTGCCTTTTTGTGTTGGATTTTTTTGGTTCATTGGTTTTTGGTTTGCTCTTTTTCACCCCCAAATGGGTGATCTTTGCTGTCCTGTGGAACACTTTGTTTCTGCTTTATAATGGAAAGGCTTTTGTCTTGTCTCGAGATTTTTTTAAAAAGATTTTTAGAAAGAAAAGGCCTTTCATTTACAGTCTTTCTCAGAAACTGTTTTGTTCTCAGTCTTTGTCCGATTTTCATCTGTTTAGTGTCTCTTCTTTGACCTTTCTGTGACAGTGGTGTCAGTGATTGCTGTACTTTAGGCTTCTGGGACTGCAGCAGTGCCTTATCAAAGGACATGGCAGACCAGATGCCATATGGTTTTGATCCTTGGAACTATTTTCTCCTTTTGGTGTGGCTCTGAGTTTGGATTCAAGAATTGGATATTAGCAAATTAATAGTCATTCAGATGCTAACATGAAAATCTTAGTAGCTGCTGTTTTGTCACTTACCCTGTATTTGCTACTGTTTAGTTTTCTCCTCCTGCTTTCCAGATTTGACTTGGATTAATTCTCACTTGAGACAGAGGCAAGTGCTGTTACTTGATAAGCACCATCCAAAAAGATTTTCTGGAATGTGAGGATATCTTTACTCAGAGCTGGGACAACTGTCTCTTTTTGTCTCTCTGTCATTTTGTTTTGGGTAGCATAGGAGTTGGTATTCTGGTTGGGAGTGGTTTGATGTCTTGTGCTGCCTTCAACCAGATGCTTTAAAAGAAAGTTTCAAACATTTGAGGAATAATTTTTTTTCATGCCTGATTTTGAAGGAAATACCAATGTAGCTGATGATTCCAGGTTGGTTAACAGTTCTTTAAAACCCCATAGGCTTTTAAATTCTTCTAATTTAAAATGTAATTTAGTGAATTTGTGGGAGTTCTAATAAATCTTGACTGCCTGTTCTTTTTTGAGATCCCATCAAACTTTTGAACTCAGTGATATCTAGTGACAAAGAAATTTTCTTTCATCACTATTAAAAACCTGCCTATTGAATTAATCAAGTGTCTTTTTTCTCTGACAGAGGGCTAAGTGGGTTCTACAATTTACCTGATCAGTGAGTGACTTTTTTATATTCTCTTGTTCTCATCTTTATAACTGAGTAATGCAAGATGGCTCAGCCTCTTTTAAGGTTTCGTTGAAAGCATTATCATCACCTTTCTTGTAAACATGGTAAAACCATCTTCTGAAGTAGTTTGAAGTTTTTTTTCCCTCTAAGTGGTATGCACAAGTGATGTAATAAAAAGTTTCCAGACCAGATAGATCCCTTCTTTCTTCCCTTCTGAAAACTGTGACAATGTTTGCTTTGAATTGTTTTAAGACACAGTGTTTCTGTCTGCAGACGTAGTGGATTTTCTTGGGATTATTGTCCATTTATTAACTTCAGATTTTGCCTTCTTGACAGAGAAACCACCCAGTAGTCATGATTCTTTCTTGTACTTGTTCATGGCTCTCTTGCAGCAGGAAGTTGTCATTCAGTAGTTCTTAAGAGCTAGCTGAAGGTACCAAGGATGTGTATAGCTGCAGTAGTTGCTATTGTACAGAGCAGAGGGGAAATAAGCAGATCTACAGAGATGAAAAGTCTAAAAATTATCTCCACAGATGACATATAATCTGATTGTCTTTTCTCTTTTGACTTCATTTGCCTTTTTAATTTTCCAGCATGACAGTCTTGCCATGTATTTTACTAATATAATTACTCTGGTTTCATGTAAATTATATTTTTATCTTGGTTTCCCAAGAAAATCATACCTGTGCTCTCTGTCCATCTCTGCTCCCCTAATAACTTCTAAATCGTTTAGTAGAGTTCAGATAGATTTGACAGGAGCTGAGAGCTGAAAGATTAGATTCCTGCAGGTTTTGTGAAAATTGGTAGCTGGAAAAATGCATGTGTCTACTGCAGGAAAAGGAGGTAGATTGAAAATGGTATTTGAGCAGCTAAAACCTGGTATTGACCAGGCATGGCATGCACACCTCAGACATGGAGTGTGTCCTGTGTCCTGTTCAGCTGGGGTGGGGAGGAATTGGAGACACTGGGATAGTTCCATGAGAAACCCTGGGAAGCGCTTGAGTGGAGAACATAATTGGGAATGGTAGGGGAAAGCAGTTGACTGGGGAAGAAAATACTGGGAATGTTGCAGTCAAGTTTGGTTTTTACTTATTTCAACTCCTCCTTATGAAACTTGACTTCTCCGTGTTGAGTAGAAACGTCCAGATTCTTCAAGTATTTGCTTACAAAACATAAGCTGTTATATAAGGTGATAAAAATCATGAATATGTGAATTTGTTGCATGCAGTTCTTTTCATGTGTTTGTCAGTTCTGTGCCTTGAGTGCGCTCCATCTAGGTGAAGAAAATGACACCTTTTAGGGATTGGTTCTTCTGTCACTTTAAGGTGGTCAAACTGCAGGTCACTACTAGAGAGGCTGTCTTGCCTTGTTGCTGGTGGCATATTCCCACCGTGTTCCCTGTGCCAGCATTGTCATTCATGAATTGGAAAGCTTAACCAAAGATGTTAAAAACTAAGCCAGAAAAAACCCCAACAACCTAATGTTTCAGATGGATTTAGTTCCCTTATCTGTTTTACTGCAGGAACAGTAGTGCCGGCACAAATGAGGCAGTGGAAATGCTATAGCTGGCTTTGGAGGAAGAAATGGCTTTGTTAGTGGAAGCTGGCGCCTCACTTTGCTTTTTAAGCCATTGTGGAACTGTGATCTGTTCTTTCTTGCTGCTTATCTCTGACTGCAGTTTGGGACTTTGTGAGTAGAAACTCCAGAGACTTTCAAGTGGACTATTTAGTGCCTCTTGGTAAGGAATGTGGAGCTACTGGAGCAGCTAAATTACTCTGTCAGGTACATAGATATCCTGGATGCTGTATAAGAGAGTGTAAGTTGCTGGTTATAAGTGATTTCTCAAGGCTTTGAGTTACTTTACACATCAGAAAGGTGTTGAGGGTTTTGATCATGGAAGAAAAACTTAAAACACGTGAATTGCTTTAAGTGGTTCTTGATAGTGCAGACTAAAAATCTAGATCCATGGTGATCTTCCTTGCCGTGAGAATCTTCTTTGGGTTTTAATCCCCAGGAATTCTTCATGAAATACAGTAGCAACAGAGAAATTACTGTTTGATGGATGTCAGTTTTATCATTTACTGACAGAGGATTCACATTCTCTGATGGATTTTAAGCAGTGTGGAAGCATGGAAGGGTCTTCTCTGCAGCATGAAGTGAACTTGTTAGCCTTCAATACTGTGCTGCACTCATGGTACTGTAGTAGTCAAACTAAAAAAAATTCAAGAGAAAGATCTCTGCTGCATCTTGTTAGAGTTCTTCCACATTGAGAGAAGCAGACTTGCTTGTTAATAATTGACAGTCCTTGAATAATCTAATTATGCCTGCTTTCTTTTTCACTGTTAATTTTATTTCTCTGTAGTCTACAGTTCTGTCACTGTACTGCTGGATTTGGGGGACAGCAACAGTGCATACCTCAGTTCTGAAACTTCTGTACTATTCACCCATTTTTTTGAGATCTCTTTTCCCGAGACCATAAACAGAAAGGTCATGGTTACCTCTGGGTCTTGCAGAAATGCTTTGGAAAACTGGGAAGGAATTTAATTTTTTGCTTCGTATTTTTTAGGATGTTTTTAGTTTTGGAGTTTTTTTGTACTATTTCTGTTCTTTAATAGCCAAGAACAGTGCTCTGCTCTGGACAGGGCTGGTACTTATGTCACCAGATGATGTTGTTATTACTTAGTGTATCTGACTGGAGAATCTCCAAGCAGCACCTGTCAGTGGGCAAGAATTCAGAATTTCAGAAAGTCTTCTACAGGTTTCATTTTACTTAACTTCATCTAGAGGACTAGTCCTTCTGAAGTAAGGACATTGCAGAATTTATTTTTAATCATACCTAGGAGAAATGCTGTCTGCCTTGTTCATGGGTCTTTCAGATGACTCTGAAATTGTCTTAACATGGGAATGGAAGAATTGAGGAACTTCATACTGCTTAACAAAATGTACAATAAATCTCTATTCAGTGATTAATTGCTTTGTACTACATAGCACTTAAAAAATGCTGTCTGCATAGATTGTGCATCTTAGGAAAAAAAGAGCAGGCAAAATGTAGTTTTGATACCAACTTCATGTGAACCTGAGTGAAACGTTAGGTGTGACTTGTGGTCAGACAGATATTTATTGTTATTAAAAATGCTTAGTAGTGATTTGTGAAAAAGCAAACCACACAGAAGCTCGAACTAAAATTAAGATCCCTTTGGCAAATCTGTAGAGGTTATGTGAAGATTATAGAGTGAATAGTTGGCCAATTTAGAAGGCAAGTGAATGTATTCATGTGTGAATAATTGCTATTATAATAGTTTGAGTTCGAGAAACTCAGTTCTATAAAGCAGGATTCTTCTGACAATAGTATTTCCACTGCCTCTGGCACAAATGCTGCCAAAAGACTGGGTATCAATGAGGAGATTTCTGATGAGTAGTTTTAAAAGGAGTAATTGAAAAGGTGTTAAGGCATTAAGTTGCATTTGTATGTACTGTATTCATTTTTTAAACAAAGTTCACTCCAAGATTTTCTTCTGTAAATAGCTGTCCCTTTCTGTTACCTGCTGGAAGCTGATAGTCATGAATCATACTGAATAAAAAATAAAAAGTTTGGCATTCTGCTCTTGATAGTTTACAATCTTCTAAAATACAAACATTAAGGTAGTTAAGATGGGATTCCAGGCTTATTTTTAGCAGCAATCTGTTAACCCATTAGTTCCTCCCCAGTGGCCCTTTGCATCAGTTTTGCATCAGTTTTACCTTGTGGTAGCTCCTTCATCCCTTTAAGGTCATAATCAACTGTCCTGTAGGATTCAGTTTCCTGCCTCTTGTGGCAGCTTCTCAGATCCATGATAGTCTTGTAGTAGCGCCTTTTTTATTTCCAATAACTGTAAAGAGGACCAATATAGGTGATGAAATCTGGTGTCAGTGTCTGCAGTTTGTCACATGGTTCTCTGGTCCATTAAACTCCTTCTTGTACCATTCCCTTAACTTAACTGGGGAATTAACCAGGACAGAAAGAGTGGTGCAAGGTTTTGTTTTCAGATGTTGTATTCCTTGCTCACTTTTCACTAATTTAGAGGCTTGACTCTATGTAAAAGAAAAATCTGTGTAACAATGCTTTGGTTGCTAAGGATCTGGAACCAGAATTTCCTCTGTCATCCCAAACGACATTGCTGTCTCACTTTTTTTTTTGTTGTTGCTTTGTCCTAATTAAAAACAGCAGTAAAAAACAACACCCATAATGTTTGTTCAAAAATACTGCATGAGACACTGAGTGAACTGGACTTACTGACTCTCAGTGGGGAAAGACTTGAAATTTAATGAGATGGGTAATACAGGAATTAATTCCATTTTGCTTTAAAGTGATTTCTCTCACACCTAAGAATTTTAGGAATGTACCTGTGTATTTGGGGAAATTATGGATTCTCATCCCAGGTGGAATTCACAGTGGGGATGCAACAGTAAATATTTGAAATGCAATTTACTGATGTAAAAGATGTCAAATATACTTCACAATATATCTTGTATATCTATCTAAATTACAGCAAAGTGTGCCTAAACAGCCAAAAATCAGTGTATCTTTAAAATTTTTAACTTATTTATGTATACATTTAGGATGTACCAGATTTCCTTCAAAAGACTTCTGCTCTGCTTCTGTGTTTTATTTACCCATCTTTGGAGTTGTGCTGAGGTTCACTTCATTGGCTAATAGAGTATTATTTTTATTTTTGTCTGTAAGTTTACATTTCCCTGTTTAGTTTCAGATTTGCTGCTTCAGTGATTAATGAAAATCTTGTGCACAATCTAGGGAAAAAATACATGAAATCCTGAAAAGTTATGTGAGTAGGTTGTAGTTTGTCATCAATAAAAGAGTGACACTGACTGTAGAAGTCACTATCAGGTATTGAATATGGCTGGAGAAAGGGGATTTCCCCACCCTCCCTCAAGCCTTGCAGTTCTCCATAAAGATTATTTGTAACAATAAATACACATTCCAAGTGAGACTGTTTTTATTGTAGTGGGATTGTAACTTTAGATAGCTTTAAAGCTAAAAGGTGAGGATTTACTCCTAATGTAGTTGTTAAATTACCTGCTTACATACAGCACTCATGGGGAGAAGTTCTGAAGTACAACTGTGCTTCTGAGTGGCTGAGAATTAATTCTCAACACTTGTACCTGCATAGTGCTCGTATCTTCAAAGCAAGATCTTGGTAACTCAGTGTGTGCTTGGCAGACACAGGTGTAGGACTTAATACCCATAAATCAAAGCAACTTACAAATGTAAAGAACATTATGGAGGTGCTCAGCATAAGAGTTCACTTTGGAAGGGATGGAAACTTGTCAGTCTCTGGTTACTGTTGGCTGCGATTTTCATTTATTGTAGTTGGCCACATCTTAAGCAATTTTGCAAAAATAGAGTAGTCTTTATCATTGCTTGGATTTTAATGTAGAAGCTTCATTTTGTCCCAGTGTCTTCCTTGGTCTTCTGAGCTGTGTCTAGTTAGTGCTTTTGAAAAGGATATTGACAATAACATTAGATTGGAATGGTCTTCCTTCTGCATTTGCTTATCAAACTACAAATGTGCCCCAAAGCCTTCAGATCAGTACCTTAGTTGTATCTCACTGCAGATAGGTTAATAAAATAAAGTGACCTTTCTGAAAAATAGTTTATTATGTAATTTTTCAAAGGCACAGAAAGTAAAAATAAGAAATAAGAAATAAGAAAAAGTAAAATTTCATGGAGAAATAATGAAAAAAAGGGAATAACATGCCTATATTGCCTGAAGTTGAGTAGCACAATGTGGCCCTCACAGCTGACTCTGGCTGGAGTAATAGTTTGAATTAGAAGCTTCCTCATGTCCCTTCCAACCTGAATTATTCTGTGAATCCATGGATTGCACTTTAATTTGTTTTATTGTATAATCACTTCAAATCACTGAGGAGCTAAAAAGGGAAAATGAGAATTACTCTCTTTGGGTCCTCATTTACCCAAATGAGCTACCCAAATGACTACACCATTGCTTAGCTGTTTTTAGTAGGAATTTATTGTTTCCATAGTTTAGGAATTGAGTGGATGATTGAGTGTCCACTCCTTATACTTCTAAAATGCCTTGTTTCCTCTAATTTGCTCACATTCAAATCAACAGACACCTTATTTTTCCTTGAAGAGTGATGATACTTGATTGCCTCACACAACACCACATTCTTATGTGCTGGTCTCTGTACTGAGGGGTACCTGTGCATCTAAAAGTGTTTGTTGGTGTTTTTGTTTTCAGTTCGAATAAGGAGAAAATCAAGACGGCGCTCCCAGTGGGGCAAAGGTATTATTAAGAAGAGGAAAGTCAATAATTTAAAGAAAGATGAAGATGATGCAAAGTTTGCTGATGATGAAAATCATGGTGAGGACAATAAATTACTGGAAAATGGAGAGCTAGAGATCAGCACTGACTGCGTTGAGGAGAATGGAGAGGAAACAGGAGACCTCTCTATGACAAATGATGAATCCTCTTGTGATATTATGGATATAGATGCAGAGCAGAGGCTTAACAATGGGACATCAGGAAAGGAAAACAATTTTGCATCCACAGAAGAGGAGAGCTCAAATGAATCACTGTTAATAACTGACAGTATCACCCTGGGTGCTGAAAAGGAATTGAAGAAGGACTCTACATTGAAAGGGGACTGTGTGAATGGAGAGACATCTGTACACGGCTCTGAAGGTGTACCTGCTCCAGCCTGTCATAATGGTAAAGTAGAATCACTTGATGCTGTTTCACCTTGTGACAACAGTGATTGGTCTAGTAACAAGCAAAAATCTTTATCTGAAGATCAGCCAAAGGAGAAAATGGAAACTTCCAGTGAAAATCAAGGAACTGATCTGGTGAAAGCCGAGTTACCACATTGCAGCAATAATGAGAAAACACTACAGAGCACAGACATTGAAACTAAAGATGCTGAAGCAGATAAAGAAGGTATAGCTTGTTTTCCATGTTTCTGTCTTTATCTCAGTGTCCAAGTTAATGTGTGTATTTTTCACTCTAATATGTTACAATTATTATATAGTAATATTTTATTAATTGCTGGCTATTTATTTGAGCTCTTGGTATACTTATAGCATTTAATTTCACATATAGAAATTAGAAGTGCAATCTTGACTTGCTATATTTTTATCCTAGGCAAGAAAGTGTATCCCCACACTAACACTACTCTGTTCATATTTGTTAGCTTTGTAGGAAATACTGAGATAACATTAAAACAATTATTAAGTATTTAAAAATATTATAAATAGCAATAAATACAATACATATTTTGATCTGTATATTCTGCCTGATTTCTATTTTGATCTACGTGATAGATATTGACTTGTTTTGTTAGAGAATACGATAACAGTATCATTGACAGTGGATAAAAAAGCATAGAAATAAAGAATGCATTCTTTTAAAAACCTGTGCGTAGCAAAAGTTGAAGCAGTTTAACTCATCACAAAAGCCAGATTGTTGTTCATCTGTTGGAGAAGGTATCTGGCTTTGGAGTCACAGTGAACACAATAACGGTGCAGGAAAATGATAAGAGAAGGAGAAGGAAAATCCTGGTGGTGTATAAAAGAAGGGGCCATGTCCTTTGAAGACAAGAGAGAGAGTTTCCTCAGGGAACAGAAGTAGAAGCCTTGTGCATGATTGCCTTTTTAATGAGCTTTCAGAATTATCTAAAAGAATGGAATCTTTACTTCAAAAGTTAGTGCTGAGATTTACAAAGTAAATGAGCTTTAATGAGAGATCTGAATTATGAGAAGATTACTGTGTACATGTTGACTGTGTTTGTACATACACATTTTCTCTAAGGGTAAGGAGACTAATACAAGAAAGGTCCTAGGAATATCACAAGAAGAGCATGATGCGTTAAGAGCCTTTACATTTCTGAATTTGGTGGGTGAATTTTGTATGCTTTAGGATGGTTATGATAGCAGGGGTCCTCAGAAGAAAAGGTGTTTTAAATAGTTGAGGAGAAAAATAGTGAATGAATGTAGGGAGAATATAAGGAGATAGGAAAATATTTTGGTCAATAGGTTGAATACAAAGGTGGAAGAAAACAGAAATGTGTAACAGAAGCACGAGGTTTGGAATAGAGCAGATGTTGGAATACTGTGGTCATGAAGACGTGGGATGCTTTAGAGAGAAAAATGAAGATTTGTTTCATTTGAGCAGAAGAAATTTCAGCCTTTGCTTAGTGTGTGAACTTGTCTTTGAAGCTGTTTAATTTGTTGTTGTTGAATAGAGAGATACGATGAGAAAACTGGTAGTGGGATTCAGTTTTCTTTCAAAGTTGGCACTTTGGAATTGGGTTTTAAGGATTGCCATTTTGTGTGTGCCTTCTGAACTGTGGGTTTGTGCACCTGTAAGCATTAGAATTGGCAAAGCTGATGAATAATGTGCGCTGCTACAGTCTTGCTTGATTCCAAACAACCCAACAAACTAAACAAGCAAAATCAAACTGAAGTGAAGAAATAGGCTGTATTTTGTGGGAGTGACAGTGCTGATAATTGTTTTTCAAATTACAGGTTTGTTCAAAAGCAAGAAAACACGAAAAGTCGCTGTGGAGCAGTCAAAGCCCACAAGTTTGGAGCAGGTTCCAGAGGAACCTTCAGATCCCGTACCCTCTGTGGTTGTTGACCATGACAGACTAAAGGTAACAGAACTGAAAAAATAAATTGAACTATTAACAGACTCCATTGAAAAAGCTTCCTTTCTGTGTTCTGAAGCAACATTTCCTTTAGTTTTGACTGCAAACAAGTATTATGATCAGAGTGGCTTCTGGAAATGATTTGTCAATCAGTGTTTTTTGGATGAATGGTTAATAAAACTACTGAATCCTTACTGTCCCATCATTACTACCCTTATAATCCAGTAATGACACTGGATTCGTAGCAGTCCACTCTTTTAATTGCCCATTTTTGCAGGTACTCACATGTGTTTATTGGCCGTCCAAGGTACCAAGAAACTGCTGGGTGCCTGGTAATTGGGAGTTAATATCATCTTTTCCTGTGTGTACCAAGGTATACTTGGTAGAGAAAATTCAGTGGATTGGAAAGCAAATGGAAATTTGTGTGGATGTTTTGGCATTATAAACTGCTAGTTAATTTTCTTCCAGTTTTTTTTAAGCTTCAAGGCTTTTTGCAGTTAAAGTTACAAAAAAATTTGCTGTCTTCTGTTGTAAAAAGTAGCTTGACCTACTGTGACCTATGAAATTTAGATCCCATTTTCTGTGGAATACAGATGATGATCTCTTCAGAAACCACAGAATTGTTATGACAGGAGAAAAAATAATCTTAAATGTCACTCTTTGCTACTATGTAAAATACTTTCACCTTTGTTATGAGAAATTTTGCATATGTTGTGTCCTCCTTGTCTTTTGTTGTTCTGTTTAATAACATTTGTGGAAGACCAAATGTTTTTCTGTGGTGGTTCTTTTTTTCCCTGCCAGTATAAGTGCTTAAACATGTCTACGTTGGCCATCAAAGCAATTTTTAGGGTTTGCTTTGTTACGATGACCAACCAAGATGAAATAGGATGCAATAGCATTCCATAAGACCAAACATTGCCCCAGCTGTACTGAGTAAAAGAATCTTAAGACAAGAAGAAAAGTGGGTATAAGCAGAGAAGTGAAAGGAGGCATCAAGTCCTTTTTGTATAAACATGGAAGCAGTGGCCTTGCTGATACCCAGGTGTGGTTAATTTCATTTGTATGTATCCCTTCGAAGGAGGGCTTCAGAAACGCATTGCATTTCTTATTTGTCCTTAAAAAAAATTAAAGAATTATTCTAGAAACCCTCTTAACTTCGCCTTTTGTTGTTCCAACAGAAACTGCTTGATTTGGTGGTTAAGAAAAGTGACAACCTGACTGTTGACCAACTTGAGAGATTGTATTCACTCCTCAGTCAATGCATCTACAGACATCGTAGAGACTATGACAAATCACAACTTATAGAGGTGATGTTGTACAGCTTCTTTTATTCTTTATCTGAATATTGTGAGATAGGCTTTTCAGAAACTGTTAATCTGTCAATTTATTGTTCTACTAGCAGGCAAAAGCCTTTAATAGACTTTGAAGAAGGTATCTATAAAAAGGAAAAAGCTTAGTGTGGTAACTTAGAAACTGGCGGTTGTTTCTAAGAACGCTTTCTGCAGAAGAGGATTAAGAATTTACCTAAAGAAGACAGGAAAAAGAGGAGAGAATACAGCAGCATGAAAAGCACATGCTAACAAAGTAAAATTGAGTGGAAGCAGTTTCCATGTTTGTGGCATGACTAACAATGGATGTAAAGAGGTGATTTCATAGGTACCCTGACCTGGCATTGCTGCTGCTGCTGCCCTTAATTGTGTTGGTGTAACTAGGCCAAAACCAATTTACCCCGCCTCTGCTCCATGCAGTTGCAGATTCTGACTTCCATACAAGACCTTAGAAGTGTGAACACTCTCTTGATCAGTAAGTGCAGCCTTAGGAAGGTCAGTGCAGCATGGTGGAAGCCAGGTGTCTGCCTTGCCATCATCCTTTGTGACTGAAGTGTGTGCCCTCCAAGGCCTCCTGTACATCAGCAGCAAATTGGTCATTTCACCATTGGCACAGGCTGGTGCCAGCTCTGGGTGTGCATTCCCTCCATCACCACTGTTTTAACTGCAGAGTTTGGATTAGCTTGCTGATTCAGCTGATAACCAGCCCTGCTGAGAAAAGGACAACAATTGGTACTTTCCAGTTGGATTCCTGAGCACTAAATATTTTTCTCCATGAATAATTTACAACAAAACCTGGAAAAGCCATAGTGGGGGGTTTTGTAGAGTTCCTACAGAATACTTTTCAATCTGTTTTCATGCTATTCCCTGCCATCTTCACCTAAAAATGTGTTGAAAGTCTGAGCAAGATGTTAGGTAGATTAAAAAGGCATTTGTCCAGCAGGAGTGTGTAGAGACCAATCTTTACTTATATTATCCAAACTGTGCAGACTTGTGATTACAGCTGGGTCACCAACTGCAGAAGTGTGCAGTAAGACTTGAACTCATGCATTGTGCCACTGCAATGCTTTCCTAATATATATTGAGCACATTAATTATATAAGTGACCCTAATAAGCCTTGATTTTTCTCATTGACTGTCATTGCAGAGGGCTTTTCTGCATTAATGCTTCTCTAATTAGTTCCCTCTTTTATTGTATTTTGCTAGCAGGTAGCAGCTAATAAACAGAAGTGTCTGTTTTCATATATTTATTTGTTCAGATTTAAAAAAGTATCACAGTAAGTATTATTACATAAAGTAACTCTATTCCTGTCTCTATATTTATGAATAGTTAATGGTCTGTGTCTCTTGCAGGAGATGGAAAGAACAGTTCATGTGTTTGAAACATTCCTGTGAACTCGTCAAGATGGGTGGGTTTATCCTCTCAAACTGCTCATGGGAGAGCAGTCCTCTGAGCCATTCAGTTTCCATTTGCACCAAGTATGTGCAGAGCCTTGGTCTTAAGTGCTCTCTCTTTTTGTTTCTGTTGAATTTGGTGCTATTGTCTCAGGTACCTGAAACCAACCAGCCTACAAGAACCAAACAGAACTTCATATAGTTGTATCTGATATAAATAAAGAATACAATGCCACAGCTTGGAGATTTTTGGTGCTACAGAAACTGTTCTCATTCCTGCTCTTGTTCACTCTACATGCATTATCTATGGGGAAACTTCAGGCAAAGTGAAGACCAACACATACAAGAGGACTGGAAAGAGCAGATCTAAGTTGAATATTTTTAAACAGGCAACCTTTTTTTATTTTTTTTTTCCCAATTTTTCTCTTCTCTGGGGTTATGGACAAAAAAAATCTGTCCTAAAGAAGGCAGTGATGCATTGTGGTAGGAATCTTGAGTAACTGGATGTACAGTAATTTGAAGATGAGGCTCTCTAGAACTGCCTTTAATGTGCCTTTTAGTCAATTGAGAAAGATAAGGCTAAGCAATTTGTTTGGATTATAGCAAATGGCAATGTTAGAAAGCTGTCTGCAGAATGAAGATCTCCAAAAGGATGAATTGTATTCTCTTCATTGGATGGCAGCCAGTATTATGGTTCTATAATGCCTGTCTTACTCTACAGAACTAAACTAAGACACACTGAAAAGCCACATACTTTACCAAAATGGTGAAATTCCTTTTTCATTGGTATATATTTTGTTTTAGAAACAAATTACACAGTGAAACTCTTCTGTGTTGCTAAAAATGAAGCATTTTCCCACCGTGTCCTTGTTTTCCAGTGCGAGTTCTCTGAGGAAGGCAAGGTTAATACTGGCAGGTTTTGTTGGGAAAGTCTGTGTTTGTAATATAGCTTGGACTGTGCAATGCAGGCAAGAAGACACTATAGTTGGTCAAAGTCCTGGAGCCCAACCTCAGCTGAAAATAAAAACTTCTCTTAGGTTTCACGAGTTGTTCTGTGCAAAGCATTGTTACTGTGGGGAGGATTGGAAGACAGCCTTTTGAATCCATCTGTGCTAAGAGTTCTCTGGGTCTGAATTGTGTGGTTCAACACCTTTCCTTTCTGGCAGCTGGAGAGAGCAGTCTAGGCAGTTTTTATGTTTTATCACATTTAGAACATTACCTGGGCTGGTTTATTTCACTCCCACATGGAAGTGTTCTAGAGCAGTTGGCTGCTGTTCCCATCCTGAACTGTTCATCGTGGCTGTCCTTATGTAGCTGCAGAAGTGTCTGTGCAGAAATATGCAATGCAGTGTGGTTAGTTTTTAATAGACAAAACAGACTACTGCAGAGATCCTGAGCTACCTCAGCTTTTTGTATTTTAGTTACCAACAGTGTTTATGGAGGACTGTAATCACGCTGCTCCCTGTACAAACCCAGGCTTAGGGACTCGTCTCCACCCTCATCCCAGGGTAGTGCTGCAGAGAGAGAAAACATGGGCCTTGGGCTACTGCAGTCATCCAAAGTGCTTTGTCCATTGTGGTTAAACATCAGCCTATCTTAGATTTTTTTCGCCCCTGAATGCCACTGTTTTTCTTCATAGGTAATAGCAGGAAAAGGTTTTAAGCATTCATGTACATCTAGTTACACTGAAATGCAACCCATGCAGAAACACTGTATTTTTTAGGTGGGAAAGTGCGATTAAAAACAACAAAAACAAGCAGAAAACACATTTTAAATGAGATTCTTTGATCTCAGATTTGATTATGGGATTTTTTTCCATGTTTCATTTAGTATTTATTAGCATCATACCTGTTTGAGATATTTATGTGTCTGGTACATTAACAGCATTTTGTATTTTGATGGAAATTGTTACAAACTTTAAGATTTGATTAAATGAAATGTAGCAGATTTTTTGTAGCAAGTTTCTGATAAAAGGGTTTTTTGCAAGTCTCAGGTTCTTGCTGCAGAATTTTTTAAAAATATTTATTCCAGTTTCACTTACTCAAAGAAGTTTTTGTTCAAGTAACAGCAGCACTTGTGGAAGATAAAACTGCATTCATTTTTAAGAAGATAATAAATTTATATAAACTAAAACAGTTGAGAATTTTAGTCACCAGTGAGTGTAAAAAGCAAGTTTAAGCTAATGCCTAGCATTAAAAAAGGTTCTAAAAGGTCAGGTTTCTAAAGGAAAATTTTTACTGTCAGTTGTTGATTGGGAAAAATCATTAAGAGGCAACTTTACTGATTGAGGAGCTGCCATGTTGTTTTAGAGAAATGTAGCTAATACCAGATGTTCTAGTGGACAGCTTACCTAAAATGATATACTCGCCTTCTTAGCCCAAATAACCACACTTCAGTTTTTGTTTTCCTTTACAGATGTCTGGTGGTTATAGAGTTAAAACAGCTGTTAATCTATCCATGTGGTCTAAACTTGTTTACTCTTTGTATGTTTTTAATTTTTTTGCCACATAGCACTGGCAAGAGTTTGTACAAATTGACCTCTCTTCCTTGTTTCTTGTTGTGAAAATTGCAAATAAACTCCTGTGTGAGTCCTTGTCCTGGACTCTATGGAATGTGGCCAGCCAGGAGGAGGAGGAGGAGGAGGTTTCCCTGGGGGCTGGGGGGGCTGTTTTGGAGTGATAGAGTTGCTCTTGGGTGATGACTCTGGAGTTAATTGTATTTGCAAGCTTGAATCTCACCTGTGATTATTTTGTTTTGTTTTGTTTTGTGTCCTCTGTATTGTTACTTGATTTCCTCATATGCCAATGTATTTATAGGATTACTGGGTTTTGTAATATCTTGTCTTCCTTTTGTTTTTTTTTTTAATTAAGTTGGTGAGTCAGCGCTGGTTTTACCTTCAGTCTCGTGAATGGCAGGTCCTGCAGCTGATAGTCTTTTATTTTGTTTTTGTTTTATTTTGTAATCACACCATAAGCTTGAATTTGGGCTTGTACTTGCATCTTTTGTATCTTGTACATTGGGTTATTTAGACATTGGGATGTCCTGTTTGGTTTCATTAACGTGTGTCTACTTTGTGGATTAAGTAGACTTCCTTCATCAGCTATGGTATATTTTGGATTCTATAGTTTTATTCAGAATTGTGTTTAAATTGATGTTTTGCATTTTGACTTCATTTTACGTTAGTTTGAAGTAAGTTATTTAATTTTTTTGAACTTCTGGAAATTTTGAACATTTTACTGTAATTTGTAATATAACTGCTGTGAAATACTTGAATAAAGATGACAAGAAAACACAGCTTTAGCTCCTTCAAAAATGTATTTAAAAGAAATGGCTGGAAACAGTCTTTTCCTTACTAGACCTCCTTGGTTTTGCAGTTTAGATGTGACACTTTGGGATCTTGCTGTTCAATTATTTTGAGCAGTTTGGTCCAACTTCTGCTTTCAGTGCTTGTCCATTGGAGAAATGACTTCTAATTAGAGGGTTTTTTTAAAGGAAAGACGATTTCCTTTCTATTTATTATATTTAGCAAAGTTGTTCTTACAGCTTTGGCTTGTTTGTTTTTTGGTTTTTGATAGATGAACTCTTGAGGTATAGGACATGGAACACCCCTGGACATTTCCCTCTTTTCCTTCCTGTGTCCCTTAAACTGTAGAGCTCCTGGGCAAAAGAGTAGATGAAGAATTGGGTAGTAGTAACTTCATGTCTGACTCCAGTTCCACTTTTACATGCAGCTTTGAAAGCACAATTAGATATGAAATTCAATACCTGTTGTATAATAATGATTGGTGAGAGCCTGGGCTCAGCATGGGCTGCTGTGTTTTCACCTTGCAGGTTCCAGCACCAGCTTGAGTTTTCAGTGTGAATAAAGGAAGTGGAGTGTGAGGTCTTGTGTCTCTCTTTGTCTTTCAGGGGTGGGAATGGGCATGCTAACAGGGAAGAGATTCAGGTCTCATTTCTGACAGTGGCTGTAAAAATAACCAGTTGAAAGAGACAAAATATTTGGGAACTGACAAAAGGATTCTTGTAAAGATACTTAGTGAATTTGGAGTGGTACTTCAAAAGCATGATTTAGTAAGAAATAGTTAGGGTGGGTGTTCCTAAAGCCTTTGTAGATGCTTGTGCAACACTCATATTTGTCAAGTGTTCACTGCTTAATGCTGCTTCCTTCTGCTGTTGGTTTCTGCCTTGAATGTAGTTTTGAAATCCAATTTCCCATATTTCCTTAAATTTGCAGTTCTGCACATTCTCTGTTTCCTCCTTAAGCTCTTCAGGTAATTTATTTAAATAAATTAAAAATGAGATCCTTTTCTTCTGTATCTTGGGTAGGATTTGGACTTGTAATGTATGGGGTTTTAAGCCAGCACTGCATGTGAATAAATTCTGCAAGGTAAATCAGTAAACTTACGAACTGATTAATGAAGCCAAACACTTCATTTTTTTCCCCCTCCTCCTTTTATGCTTCACTTGTGGTCATGTAACTATTATGTAAAAATGAGGGATTATAAACTTTAACACTAATTAATTCAGCCTCATTCCATTTCTAGGTGAGTTATTTTTTTTTCCAGCATGATCATTTGCATAGGAAGTGTATTTTAGTTGAACCCACTGCCAGTAGATGGTTGTGACTACTGTGAAATTCCATTTATTTTAGAATTGCATTTGAGTTACGCTATGCTAAGCCTTACTTTTATATCAGGAAAAATCCTTTCCCTTTAAAAGTATGATAAGCAGCTGAGATTTGAAATGGATTCATCACTTCTGGTGGAATGTTAGTGTGAACCTGGCCCTTTGCATTGTGATTGGCTGGACTGGAATGCTGATGTGCTGCTTTCAAGGCTGAGGTGCAAAAGGTGATGTGGAGTTGGGTTCAGATGCTCCTCACATCCAGTGACAGAAGTGGGGCAGGGGCTGTTCATGCTCCACATTTGGGGTGTCAGTGATGCAGCCCCCAGGATGTGTTGGCCAGCAGATGAAGTGGGGTTGGTGCTGCTGTGCTGGACTCCTCTGGTTCGCTGGGTTTGCTTCTGTCCTCCAGCAGTCTGGATTTTGGCAGAGTGTGTGTGAGAAATGTGCAGGTCCCTTGGCCTGGGTGGCTCTGGGAGTGCTCACACCATTTTGTCATCCTGGTTTTGTTGTGGACATGAGAAAACCCTTTTGCATCAGTGTAAAATCTGATTTGTGCCATAGTCCAGAGATGCTCAACTGTATCTGCAGGAAAGTAGGAGTTTGTGGGAGGTGACCTGTCTACTCTGGGACTCTGCCTTGGGAGGAAGGAAAGACTTAAGATCAAGTTTCAGAAGGACTCCCTTTGAAGTATTTATTCATCAAAGGGAGTGAAAGAATAGAGAGGATTGATTCATCCTAGAAAATACATTAAATTTGGACTCAATTAGTTTTCTAAGAAGGAATCTTTCTGCTGTAGAAGGAAAAGAAAATTATGTTTTAGCTAAGAACCTGTTTGTGACAACCCCAGCTACAGTTTTGTTGTAAAGATCTGGCATTCTCCTGCTGACTTTGTTACACCTTACAGAATCCCTTCTGTGTGGAGGCTGCCTGGAAGAACAGTGATACCTGATTTTGGTGATAGGAAAGGGAAATTGCTAATATGTTTTAGGTTTCTAATGAACATAATTCCAGCATGAGTTTTGAAGTGATGCCCACTGTGTTCTCTGTGATATTACAGAAGGTTTAGTGTGAGAAAGGAAATGTAACATGGATAGTGGCATGTTGAATGTGGCTAACATCAGTTTAGTGATAAATTACTGTGTCCTATAGACATTTGAAGTATCATAAATAAAAGCATGTAAGACTACATTTTCATAAAGCATTGGAGATTTAACTGGTATAAAATTAATGTCTCACCTTTATACTGGGGCTAGACTGCTTCAGAGCCTTGCTCTAAGATCTAAAGCTTGTCCAGCAGGAAAAAAGCTTTTTTTAAAAAGCTTCCTTTTCACAAGATTCAGAGGACAGCCACGAAAGTACAAGCTGAGCATAAATTTTGCACTGTTAATCTTGTCAATGCATGAGAATAAATTGTGGAAATGGAAATGAGCTGACATCTAATGATGATTTAAATGTTCAGCAATTTGTTAACAAAAATTGGGTTTATTCACAGGGAATAATGCCAGCAGAAAACACTGGTTTGTGGAATTGGATGCTGTGGCACGTATGATTTAATCTCCTGCATGCCCAGGGCCTGCTGACATCTGAATGGCTTAACAGTGTTTTGGGGAAGGCATTTAGTCTGCAGAGTACATCTGCCCTGCTCTCTGAACTTTCATGGAGTAGTTAAAACTCATGGGTAGAACCATGTGCCTCATTCCTCGTTTGTTTTGGCCCAGCTTCACCTTCCCAGCTCTGCTTCTTGTCGTCTCTTGGTGTTTTAGACTATTCATACCTGTTTCTCCCTCCCATGAAGACACTAATGCACTGTGATCAAGTAGCCTCTCCATCTTCTTTTTGCTGAAAAACAAGGTTTTTATGGCTCTCACTGCATTTTCTCCAGCCTTTAAGTCAATTTTGTGGCTTTATTCTGCAGTAGGTCAATTTTTCAACATCTTCTAAAACATTTGTTCACAGAAGGAATTGATGTGATATTCCAATATAGGTCCCACCAGTGCCATTTATAGAGGGAAAAATCACTGATTCCTATTCCCTGTCCCACTTTTTGCACATCTAAAGATCAATTTAGGCCTTTTATACCAAGAAACTGGGCTGGGTACACTTGTTGTTTGACTCTTCTCAGACTTGCAGCTTTTCATGATGCAGTTCTCATCCTGAATGTCAGTGTTCCTCATTCACACCTCTCTGAGGTCCTGCTTAGCTTTATGAAAAGAAGTTTTATGGGTCCCAGGCAGCCAGAGGAGCCAGCACCATATGTATGACTTGTTCAGGCCTCATTATCTTTCCCTTGGCTAATCTCCTTTTCCACAGGTCTGTGACTTGTGATTTATGTCAACGTTTTCCTTCAAGAACTTTGGGAGAAGAGGATTCCCCCATTAGAAATCTGCTCAAGTAATTCTCAATTACTATCAGAGTACCAAATTGAGAATTACTTGAGCAGATTGGATATTCCTCAATTAATCTGCCTTTTCTTAGCCCATTTAATATTTGCTGTCTGAATACTGTACCATGAGGAAGTTGAAGTGTTTTGTCACATGCTGTTGAAAATCTATTACCTTATCAATCAAATGTGTAATCCTGTCAGAGAATGAGATCAGCTTTGTGTGATACAGCCAATTTTCTAGAAAATCATTGTATTTCTTCTTATCCATTTGATTCATGATCACTTTAGTTAGATATCATCTTTCCATTTTTACTTGGGCTTGATGTCAGGTGACTGGCCTGTAATTACCCGGTCATTTCACTTGCCCTTTGATAACTGTCACATTATTGGCACTCTCTGAAATACCCCCATGTTATTAAAAATGAATGTCAGCAGGGCAGAGACTTCTGGGCTTTCTGGAGATGGTTGAGTGTTAGGTTACCTCTGGAATTAAAAACCCCTTATCCAGTTGGGAAAGTCTCATGTTCTCTCCAGGTAGTGAGCAGTCTGCATGTATTGACCTCCATAGGGGATACCTCTTGCCAAGCAGTAAACAGAAATATGAGCCATTCCCAAGCTGCCACATTTCCACTCTTAATTTTCCCCAGAAAGACTATGTGTGGCTTTTTTATGATAGAATCAGAGAATGTTAGGGATTGGAAGGAACCTTAAAGATCATCTAGTCCCAATCCCCTGCCATGGGGACTAGGCCAGGTTGCTCAAGGCCTTATCAAACCTGCCTTTGAACGCTGCCAGAGTCGGGGCATCCTGTACCAATGTCTCACCACCCTCACAGGAAAGAATTTCTTCCCGATACCTAATCTAAATCTCCCTTCTTTCAACAGTTCCTGTCAAAGAGTGCCTCTCTAGATTCCCTCTAGGGAATCCCTTCAGTTACTGGAATGTTGCTATGAGGTGATCTTGTAACCTTCTCCAGCCTCAACAGCCTCAGCTTTCTCAGCCTGAAATGTTCCAATACATAAACAAGGAACTTGCAGAAAAGCTGGGCCTAAATTGAAATAGGTAAAATTGAAATTGATGTAACAAGTAATGGAGCACTGCATTCACTGGACACAAAAATATATAACTTACTAAAAGATTATCTCTTTTAATGGAAATAGCTACTAAAATTCCAGTGGGTTTGGCAGTGTAGGCTTGCTTTGTGAGAGCTGATTATTGTTTCTGTGGTAGAAGGACAGTGATTCTGGTGGAGCATCAGGCTTAGGATACTCTTAAGAGCGTTTGGTTTCTCCCCTTCCCTGTTCCATTCCCTGATCCTTATCTGGATGCTGTCCACCAGCACAGGGACGTTGCATCAGAAATTAGAAACTGCTGCAGTTCCCAAGATGTGGAAGAGGGATTGGCTCATTTTTATCTGCAAGACCTACCTTTTATTAACATGTATTGTTTTTAATGAGGTGAGAAGCAGATGCTTCTTTAGGAATGTCACAGGTGACCTTAGGTAGGTGTCCACTCTTTAGCCACAAAAACAC
Organism: Melozone crissalis; assembly: GCF_028551555.1. Taxonomy (NCBI): domain Eukaryota; kingdom Metazoa; phylum Chordata; class Aves; order Passeriformes; family Passerellidae; genus Melozone; species Melozone crissalis. Next base: position 53,801,534 of record NW_026535805.1, read on the forward strand.
AGGAAAAAGTCACTGATGCTGGACAACAGCAGAGGTTTGATATTGCATTTTGTCATTATGAATCTTGCTGCGTAAGATCTGGGGTATGTGTGACTCCAAAGGAAGAAAGAACTCTGCTCAAAACCAGCAGATTATGAAATTAAAAGCAGGAAGCCTTTCAAACCTTCATTGTACAGCCCACCACTAATGAAAAATGCAGAAGCAGATATGGCTTGATGACACCACTGGAGCTTCCTTCTCCCAGGTAGTAACTGAGCCAAAACACTTAATTCTGTGTGTAAAGCTGCTGCCGACTGAAGTAGAATTTGTTTAGATAAAGGAAATTGGAATTTATTACTCTGTGAGAAATCTGCTGGCTAAACAGGACTTCCTGAAAGTAGTGTATGTTATCAAAAGAAAAAACGCTGGTGACCAGCAAAGGGAGAGTTGTTTTCACTGTAGTCTGCCACTCTGGTTTTTGTTTCCAGGCTTCCAGAGCTCGGCTGAGGAGCCCACAATGTCAGCTCTTGCTCTCATGAATCCTAACCTCAGTGAGTGTTTAATCATGCCTCAAACAGCTTGGCTTTTTGGAGGAAAAATGGTGTTTCTGCTCTGGTATTGCTGTCCAGCTCAGTGTAATGAGTGATGGGAACACCATGCCTGGGATGCATCCATCTGCTTCCCTCCGGACCACTTTCTTTCTGGCCTTTTCTGCAGTCTAAAGTTATCAACCCAGAACACTCACTGATGATGGGAACTTAGTGCTGCCTTCTGTACGTGCAGGCGTCTCTACCTCAGCTGAGGGCACGCTTCAGCTCCTGTTTTTGAGCTGACTTCAAATGGGAAAGAAGGCATTAAGGGATGAGCTTAAGGGTCTCATCCAATTTAAAAAGCTTGTATTAGCATGACAAGTTAAAAATGTCCAAGTGATACAGAGTCAGTGTTTTCTTTCAGACCTTGCACAGGTTGCACCCTGCCAAGCCCTGACTGCATGTGCTGTGTGTAGTTTTATTTGATATTACATTACACCATGTCATGTTTTTTCAGTGGGGACAGAGCAGCAGTGTGGTTCTGAGACCATGCCCTTGCACTGGAAACTGCAGAGAAAAGCTTTGGGATCCGCTCCCTTTTTCCCAGATAAATCCTTCACGAGAAGCCGGAGGGTGGTCGAGTACCTGGAGCCACTTGTGCCAGTTCCATCTCTGCTGGTTGAACAGATCTGTGCTGGTGGAGCTGGGCGGGAGCAGCTGCTCTCCTGGCTAATCCCTGCAGCTGCAGAGCGCGGGGCTGGGCTGGCTCGCTTTGTCTGCCCCCTCCAAGGGCAAGCTGGAGTGTGCCCAGCGCTCCTAATTAGTGCTGCTCTTACACTGTGCTGAGCTCAGCCTTAACACCTACCTGCAGTTAATTAGAAGATGGGGTTGCTGAGGTTTTATTAGTACAGTGTGTTTGCTGCTGGATGAAACAACGGGAGAAGGGGGATGACTTGTGTAATTGTCAGGGGTGGGTGATTACCTGAGCACAGTGAGCAGCCCCTTTGGAGATCACTCTCCTTCCCAGGTGGGCCAGAGGAGGGTCACACCAGCGGGCCAAAGAGGCTGTTGGGCCAGCCTGTCCCCCTGAATTCCTTAAAGCTTTTAAGAAGAAAAATCTCTGACCAGATATGTGCATATGATTCATTTGGCATAAGCACTCAGCCAACTTCCCAGAAGGGTACTAAAATAATTTCCACATACAAGTAAAGTAAATAGTCTGTGTCTTGTTCATCCTACCAAGTATTATTGACTAGTGCTGAGTAAGAGATCCGTGCAGAGCCTTGATGAAAGGTTGGCAACTCACCCCACTTGGTCTGGATTATTGTAGCATGGTTTTGTAATATTGAATTGGAAGGCTTTTAGTAATCTTCACAGGCTGTTCAACCTCAGCCACTAAGCCTAAACTAAAATGTTGAAAAACTGCAGTTCACACTCTTAAATACTCTGTAAGAACTGGAGACAATTTCAATAAATGTTAGGCTCTTTCTGTTAATGTGCAGAACAGAAATTACCTACTCAGATCCGGCTGAAATGTTCCACTGTGGTGGTATTTGAGACTAGTTATATTTGGCTCATCTTTGTTCCAGATCCAGTTTTACAACTACCAGATGACACCCTAATGAAACATCAAAGAAGCCATGAACAGTTGCATGGAATTGCTCTCTGAACGATGCATCCAGTGAGGTACAGAGCTCCCACACTGGATATGAAGGAATTTTGACCATAGGGCAAATGCAGCTTTCATCTTTTAGACATTGCAGCAGCAGTGCAGCACAAATTTTTGCTTTCATTTAAAAAAATGAAAAAGCTGTTTATCAGGGGTTTTCTTCAAGATCGTTTCCTAAACTATCTTGAGCCCTTCTGTTCTTTACTTAATAGTACATTTGGGAAAATAGATGAACAAAAAACCAGTCCTTCTGAATAAAATCTAAAATTACTTCCAAGAGATTTTTTCTGAAATGAGAATGAAAGCACTTTGGAAGCTTCTGAGTGTTTAAGTATTAGCAATAAATTTTTGGATTTGCAAGAGAAACTAGATAGAATGAATACATTTTCATCTCTGGATGGGTTGAAACATGAAGTCCCCATTTGTGCAGTGTTTTTCCTTGATCAATCATGACAAAATTAATCCAATCTGGATGCTGAATCTAGATCTATAAATATATTTATTATAATATAACAAGAACTTAACAGTAAACATAAACTATATACAATACCATTACAGATAACCCTGTTTTTAATATTATTCACAGAAATAGCCAGTTTTGTTCCAGTGTGAGAAATGAAGAAATAAGCTAAATTGAAAATGTCGAATGTGTTTCAGTCTTGTTGACAGGTAGCACCTCCTTTGGAGGTAGACACACACCAACACTAAAATTAGTCCTGCCCCAGGCAGTTAGAAACTTGTGCTCCAATCTTTAGGTTCACACTTGCACCCTGTTTGACATAAATACTTTAAATGACATACTAGTATATAATTTTGTTGTGCTTATTATTTTTCTTTTCTTTAAAGAATAAATAAAACAACTGCATAACAAAGGCTGGAACCTCACTGTCAAAATGAGAGGCTTGAGTCACCCTATAGCTTGACTCAGCTGACTCGAGCACATTTTCTTTAAATACTGCAAGATACAAATGTCTTTGTTTTTTTTTTAATTTTATTTTATAAATGGTTATTAATAAAATAAGATGATTAGCTAAACATCTGCATTGATTTCCCCAAAGCTGTAGGCAGACCTCCCTTCATATAAAAAGGCTACTGTATTTGGTATGAAATTCAACTAGATATTGAATGCAAGATCTCACCCACACCCTGTACAGGACTCTCCTTGAATTACTGGTATGGCATTTGGGATTTGAGTCTGCAAAGGCAAGTATGGCAGCTTTTTCCCTCTGCTTGGAAGGAAACCAGACAATCCTTAGCTTGGGGTTACTTTCTACTGCTGAATTTTAAGATTCTTTCCCCTGTCCCCTCTATGTTACCCAGTCCATCTCCCATTTATTCCTTTTATGTATAAATTTAAAAAGAATTTCCACATCACAATGCTCTCTGGATAGACAATATTTTAATATATATAAAAATATAACCCCTGTGCTGTGCATATACGTACAACTCTACATAGTAATAATTTGAAGTCTCTTACACTGGGCTTAAGTCTATGCATTTTTCTACCATGGGCTTTAAACTCAAGTGTTTAAAATCTGTAAATAAAAAGTATAAGGCTTCCACACCTAAGGAAGGAACTTGAAAAATAAAGTAAAATAAAAAACTTCTCAGCCTTTACATAAAAGATAGTGGCGTGTATCCCGACGTAAGGAATTTTGGTTGAGAGCCAAAACCGAGTGCGCAGCCACAGGAGGCATCTTCTGTGTTTGATGAGCACGTGGCAAACCCACACTATGCTGTGCATTTTACTGTGATTGATTCCAGCCAGAAGTGAAGAGTGGGTTTATCAGGAGAATGCCTCTGGAATCCAAGCTGTTTCCATTTTGCACTGAGGGAATTCACTGCCAAGTGCATCAGCAGAAACCCAGAGGAAAAGGTTTAGAAGCCTCCCACCCGCCACTGTGGGCACAGCCACATGTGCCCGCACGAGAATCACCAGGAGCAGAAACTCATCCAGCCCAACAGACCTTTTGTTTTCAACATTTTACATGGAATTTACTACCAATGGCTATTCTTCTTCTCCCTAGTCCCCACCTCACCCTGCTTTTGGGCTCTTCTCTAGAGAACTGAAATATTTGTTTGATCTGATGGAAGACTGACACCAACATAAGCCATCTGTCACACAAAATTTCTCTCAGTCATTGGTATTGAAAAGCATGTATTAGAAACAAATGTAGGAATCAAAGTGGTAAGGACACTTTGACCTTTCAAATAGACTGATGCCTAAAGTGTAATAGTAAAACTAATCTGCATGGTTATTTCAAGAATCAAGCTTGAGCTCTAAAGTAAAATGCAGATTATTTTTTTCCTCTCTTCCCCAGCTTAAAAAATATGAGAAATTCTATTGCACCTGGGTTGACCAAAAGCCGATGTCCAGAACAAGTGCCACTATAACATCTAGTGACACCCTTGCATTATTAAGTTACAATATCTTACATAGCACGGAGCTCTCTGCTCCTGGTTCACCAAAAGGTGAGGATGATTTTTCTACATTCAATGTAGACACTATTCAAGACTTTAGAGCAATATGTTCACTGGCTGGCTTTGCTGCTTTTGTTCCTTAAGTAACAGTATTCTTCTTGCCTGCTTTCAGCAGGTACAAACCGTTCTCCACCCAACTCCTGGAACATCAGCCGCTCTGAATGTACTTCTTGATTGCTACGCAGCCGTGTCGGAAAACGGGGCAGGGCATATTTGGTAGAAGTGTCCACGTGTTTGTTTTAGGGTCATAGGCTTCCATGTTTCCCAGGGCAGGTCCTTCACTGCTGACAATCCCACCAGTAGCATAGATTTTTCCATCCAGAACCACAGCACTGTGTTTTTCAAAAAAAGAAAAAAAGTTAGAGTTAGTTGTCTTACTGAGCAATTTTCTTTTTAGGCTTAAAACAAACCCAGTCTTTTATAACAATGGGTAAACAATGAATACACCTTTTGTTCTTATCTGTATAAAGAAAGCTGTGTGGGCATTTCTCTTCTCTCTCCTTTTCTCTCCCCAAAATTAATCCTTTTTGTGTTCCTGCCAGGTAGGTAACTGTTGTCTCTAATGTAAACAACAGATAAAAGTCCAAGTAAGATCTTTCTCCAGCCCACACCTGGGATCTGCAGCAAAAGTGGCGGGGTGCTGTGTCCCTGTAATACTTTGCACATGCAAAACCAATCCAAACAATTTGGGGTTCCCACCACCTCAGCTGGAATAAAATCTTTCTTCAAGTTACTTCTTTAATTGTTAAAGAATGCTACAAAATGGGGAGTAAAAATCTTCAAGTGTGTTCTGTTTCTTCAGCCCCTTCCATGGTTGTGTCCTGGCATGGGGTCCTGGAGATCCTGCTGGCTTTCTCCTTGTGTACCCCGGAGTTGTCCAAGGGCAAGTGGATCTGGGGCACACAGGTGTGGTGGCCGGGGCTGTGTGGCTGAGGGAATGACAGGGCAGCTCTTTGTTGGCATCTAAAGAAGATAAAAGACCTTACTGCTTTCCTAAAGTGAAAGTGTTTGACTTCAGATACCTCATGTAAATCAGGAATAATGGGGCTGGACTAATCCCATGGTCCATAGGCTCCTGGTAAGAGGGAAGGTGCACAGGTGTGGAAGGTATTTGAAAGAAAAATTGTCCCTTGGCCTCATCTCTTCCTCTTCCTTCCATTTTGTGCCTTGGCCTCTTGAGCACACAGCAGGACACTGCTTTGGGCTGAAGAAGATGGGGCTGGGCTCCCATGTGTGCATTTGGGAATGTCAGAGCATGGCAGAGGCCTCTAGGGGAGAAAAGCCAATGCAGAGCCTGCTGTGTGCTCCATGCTGCCTTCACACTGTGTGGGGGGAACCCAAAACTGAGACTGTCTGCTTTTCCTCTGCCAGGAAGCCCAAATTTGCCTTCCAAGATGATTTAAAGATGTTGTTAATCTGGATGGGGTCGGCAGTGGTTTTTCTGGTCCGTTTGGAGAGCAGCTGGTGAATGATTATGTTGGGAAGGAAAAGGGAGACTCGGAGAGTATGTACCTCGCAAAGGATAGCAGGGAGAACAAGAGGGGGAGAAGAGAAACTAATTGCAACCAAGAAGGTGGCCTAGACCTAACAAGGCGGAAAAGCTTAGTGAACTTCTACTCTTGTTAAAAACAAAGTAATTTTGTCTGGCTAATTTTGACGTACTGGGAAGAGAAAAGACAAAAAGTGATAAAGGCAAAAGCCAGAGTGTGCTGGAAGACACAGGATGAACTGAGACTAAAATGGCACCGACAATGCCACATGCTTCTGAAGAACACAAGACTCTGATGTCCTTGTGGAGAAGCAGAGCCTGAGGTTAAAAATAAACTCACAATGACAACAGTGAGGACTCAAATAAGCCTAGTCCCTGGGTACCGCCAGGAAATAGGAAATAATGAGAATCTTGTCAAAATAACTGTTAATCTGAAAGGAGGAGGAAGGAGAGGGAGACTTGAAACATTTGATTAGAGCCTATCCACAAATCAGCAGGGCTGGATGATGCATAGCCCAGGCTCCTGAGGGAGTTTGCTAATGAACTTACTGAACCACGGGTAATTATTTTTCAAACGCCAGGGAGAAACAGGGAAGAATAAGGACTTGAGTAACGCAAGTGACGTCCTGAAAGATGGCTTTGAAAGAGAAGGAGCTCACCTCCAAAAGAGCCAGAGCTGGTGGCCGAGAGGCACTGCCTGGCAGAAACTCCTGCCAAGGCTCAGTCTCTATGCCCAGGAGGAAGCAGAGGTGGCAGGACCAGCTGACCGAGTAAATCAGAGAAATGTGCCAATTAAACAACAGTTTTGGACTTAGGATATTTGCTGAGGGGTGGAAAGCCCATCTCTGGACACGAAAAAGTTACTCTTTAGGCAGGCTGGGAATTTCAGCTTGCAAAATGTGGCCTGAGGAGGGGGAAGGATTGCCCCACCCCAGGCTCCTGATGTGGTGGAGGGGCTGTTGAAACGAGCAGAATGAGAGTTGAGAGATAAGGCTCTTGGGCAGTAGTCACTGGTTTTGCTTAACTCTTTTTTTTTTTTCTGGATTGTGAAGCTGAAAAAGATGGAAGCTAATTTGTTTGGGATATGCTTTTTGGGATGTGGAAGAAGGTCTAATGTCAGAGATGGACTGTTGTACAAAGCAACTCTGCTGCCTTGGTTCTCTAATGAAATGCTGATTACTAATTAAAACAGTACTCCTACACAATGCTTGATGCAAAAAAGGAAATAAAAATTAAATGGGTGATAAGTTTTGTTGGGTTAAGTGGGAAAAATGAAACAACTCCAAAAGAGCCCCAGAAAAGATCTGTCTAAAGAACTATCAATAATGGGCAATTGAAACAAGTATTAGTGTGGAGCATGGAGACTGGGGCTGGTTCCATCAGTGCTGATGACCAAAGTCTGCTGTCCATGAATGGCCTTAGTTTTGATTTCCTGGTGTGGACATGCTGGTGTGGATGGCAGCACCTCCACCAATACAGAAAGGATCTCAGTCCTCAGTCACCACTGATGTACAAGGCTGGTCCACCACTCCCTGCTCATTAACTGATGAAATTCCTCTGCATGGAGTCATTCATTACCAGAGGGAAGACTCTACAGGTGACCACAGGAGCAGGAGCCAAGCAGGCACCAGCCCTTCCTTGCTGGCTCTGTGCTGCTCAACTGAAACCTGGCCCTAAGTGCTGGTGTTCCCTCAGACATCTCACGTGAGGGCTCTAAACAGGGACGTGGGTGCTTTACAAATTCTTGTGTTGCATCTTAGCCACCCACACTCCTTGCAGTGAAATCTTCTCTGTGGCATGTTTGTTAGGAGCTACTCTGAGCCAGAGCTGCTGCCACCACAGAGCTGAGCAGCCAAGGAAACCTTCGCAAAATGATCTGGGTCTGGGCTCCTCCCCAGCCCATGCTCTGGATTTGGGGTTACAGCAAGTGGGCAAGTGCTGCCCCTGTTCTCTGGAACCTGGGCTACAGCCCTGGAAAGAATTCCTGCCCAGCTCAATCCTGTACCTTCCCATCATGGTGCTAACACAGTGAGGAAGAACTGGATGCTGAATTCCACCCTCTGGAAGACTGTATGAATTTTAAATGGTGATTAGAGCAACTTCTGCTCCCTCTGTATGCAATTCCCATATATAAGATTGGCATAATGCTTGTGAGTCATGCCTGAGGTTAAGCAAAGAACTGAGCTGCTCCTGCCATGAAGAAATAGTTCTGAGCAAACAGTGGATCCTCATGAACAGGGAACTTTGGATATATTCAGCCATCTCTGGAGCTGAAGTGGCAGGTAGATGCTTAAGATAATTAGGAATTTAATCCTAAATTGCTGCTACTTTGTAGTATTAGGACAATCACTGCTAATTTCTGGGACCTGAGAGAACAGAAAACTCAAGTGGGCTCTAAAACCTTAAGAAAAGTGAATGGAAAGGAGAATGCTCATTGCTCTTTCTTCTTTACTGTGACAATATTTCGTTTCTCCCCTCCCCTCCATCCCATCAGCTGTAAAAACATCGTTACCAAGGCTGACATACAAAGAAAGAAATAATTACAATAATTAGGATGCGAGTTTATTGCTTGGTGCCATTAATCCAGAGAGATAAAATGATTACAGGCTGTCAGAGCCTGGGAAGGAAGGAAGGAAGGTCTGTGCCAGAGAGCCTTGCTGCAGGGACACAAACCCTGATGGCTTTGGGGCAGTGGCTTCCCTGGCTGGGGAGCAGCCAGACCTCCACCTCTCCAGCAGAATGCCTGGGGAGAAGGTAATGGGCATCCAAATCCAGATCACTTCAGCCACTCCTTCCAAAAATATGAGTTACAGCAAATTATTACCATGCAGGCTAATGAATGACCCAGCTTTCTACTCTGCAGGTAATTACTGCTGTTCACTAGAGAGGCTTCTCCTGCCCTGTGACTGATTCTCCTGAGGTGCCTGGGCATCCTTCATTTCCCAAGCAATGCTCAGTGTCAGAGGATCATGCTGTGACTGTCCCCTGACACTGCCATGGGTTGTCCGATCCATCTGCTGACCTCCATGAAGCTCTGGATCATACTCCCAGGAAAATCTCAATGAGGCTGAGGTGTGCCAAGGGCTGGTGGGGACCTGACTGGTGTGCTTGTGTAATCTAAACACCCTTTACATCTCTTCCCTGCCTATCCACCTTTCAGTCCCTGCCCAGGGTGAACAAGTCGCAGAGAAGGTCCCTCTCTGACAGCTCTCTTGATGGACAAACTGAATCACTGAACCAAAAAATCCAAGAACAGCCCAGGCAGGAAGAGACCGTGAAAGATCATCTGCTCCAACCTTTGTGGGAAAGGGGCACCAGATGAGATTTTCTTGCATCCTGTCCAATCACATCCTGAAAACCTTTGGTGATGGGGACTCCACCACATCCCTGGGGAGGTTGTTCCAGAGAATGACTGATCTCACTGTAAGGAATTCTTGCATCAGGATGAAGCCTCTGTTTGTGCAGCTTTTACCTCTTGCCCCATTGTCTTCTCCCCACAGCTCCTTGTCAATAGAGAGCTTCCATCCTCCTTGTGGCTGCTCTTTTAGTGCTGGAATACTCTTGGAGGGTCCCCTGAGCCATCTCTTTCCAGGGAGAAAAGACTTTTCAATCTTCCCTCATCAGGCAGGTTCCCTAGTCCTTTGAACATCTTTACAACCCTCCTCTGGACCCTCTTCAGTCTATCTGTGTCTTTTTTGAACTGTGGGAACTGAAAGTGCTGCCTGACAAGAGCTGAGTAGAGTGAGAAGATGGAAGTCTCTTGATGGGCAGTAAGATTTGGAAGCAGAGGATCACTGTCTTTTTTTCTCTATGTTTGAGAGGTGAATGCCTGGGTGCTCTTGCTCCAGCATTTATGTCTCCCAGTGACATGCTGGACATAGCATCAAGCAGTGGGACGACAAGAAATGGTAATTTTATTACTTCTTTAAAATTTCCTGCTCAGTCCTAAATATCACATCAGCCTCATCAGGAAATGTTAACACATAATTGTTAAAAATTCTGTCTTTTAACTCTCAGGGTTGCAAAAGATTTGACATGGCTGAATTAGTGTACTGTTTTGACTGCCTGCAGCTTAGTATCTATTGAGGCCTCAAACAATATTCTTCTCTCTCCTCATTTCTGGCTATGCATGCAGAAGCACACATTTATTTCAAGCAGTTCCATGAACATTATTGAGTATTACCAGTTAGGTTGACGCAGCATCTGCTTAAAAGAAGGAAAAAAAAAAAAATAAGATCCCTGCATTTATTAGTGGATGAATTTCCTTCCTGACCTAAGATTTCAGGAAGGCTTTACTGGAAGTGGAACTGAATGACGCGGATGGGATTTTTGAGGTTGTCCTGTGCAGGGACAGGAGCTGGACTTGATGATCCTTGTGCATCCCTTCCAACTGAGGATATTCTGTAATTCCAGGATGCTCATCAACTGGATGGAGCTGGTGTTAGGACCAGGGAAGCCTCCAGGGTCCCAGCCCCTGTAGGGTGTGGCTCTGGGCAGTGCCAGGCAGAGCTGCAAGTGCTCCTTGAGCTTTCTGTTCAGCCTGGGACCTTTCTGAGACACCTGCACGGGGGTTTGAGGCACTGGAGCAAAAGGCATTGCAGGCCCTGTGTCCGTGGGTGGTGGCAGTCAGGGAGCCAAGGCGCTGTCCCAGCTTGGTGGCTGTCCCTGCCTGGTGGCAGTGCTGACAGCCCCCAGTGGTGGCAGCCAGGGTGTTGTGTCGCACAAGGCTTGAGCTCAGATGGCCATGTCACGCTGCCAGAAGTGTCATCTTTACAATGAGATGGATAAATGAGGGTCCAGATTAGTCATGGTCAATTAGGAGGATATCATACCCCTTCCTGGAGCAGGATTATTAGTGTGGGTGTTCTGGCCAAGCTCCAGTTATATTCTCCCCTACTCCACGAGCACTTTCCCTTGCTAATGATCCAAAGCCATCACGTGGCACCGTTACTTGTTGCTGAAATCCAGCAGTGTTTTACTCCACAGTCCACAGCACATCAGTAATGGCCTGAGTGCTCTGTCTGTATCAGTTATGCTTTAATGCCCACCACAATCCTTCATGTCATCAGTTCCTACAGAAATTCCTGCCTGCTAAGTTAGTCTGGTGCAGCAGCTCCAGCAGCTCTCACTGCTGTCTGTGGAGCAGAGCCCCAGACCTATGTCTCCTTCCAGATAGGCTAGAAGGTTTTGGTTTTCCCTTCTGGACTACAAACAGCTCCAGCTGCAAGTGCTGCTGGCTGAACACACCAGCCTTCCTGCCTGTAGGTTTGGGAAGCCCATGGCCACTGAGGAATGTTCCATAATAGTTTCATAATAGTTGCACCTGGGAACATCCATCCAAACAAGCTGTGCTCCAATCCCTTCCAGTGCCTGGAGTTACCATGAGCTTTACAAGGCAGAAAGGAGCCAGCCTGGGGAGGCTGTAGCTGGTGCTGTATGTAAGCAATGCCTGGCAGGTCATTACAGGAAGCACCATGCTTTGCTGTTCAAAAACAAGTCCTTACTTGAAAAGAAGAGGTGGGGGTGGGGGGTGTGTATATGTGTAAAATAATCCCCACACTGACCCTGGTTTTGTTCAGCCTGAGTCAAAGTTTTATTAAAGATTTCCATTCAGCAGAACCATCTAATAAATCTTACTGGTTAGCAGTCAGAGGAGGAGGAAGAAAATGCTTTTCTGGTGTCTGTTGGGAATTGCTGGTACTAAATTAGGTTCCCTGGAATTATTGCTGGCACCACCATGCTGCCGCGGTTGCCCCGTGGAGGCTCTCTGTAGCACAAGCCTGTTTGCACGCTGCCTGCATTCTAAGCAAGCAGAATATGGAATTTTTAATCATGCACAGGAATGCATTTGGTATTCTTTTCACTTGTGGAAAAATAAACCCTTGAAGGGCACTGCAGGAAGGGAGAACTCCCACCTGCAGTGCCATGCTGAAGGGGAGGGATATCTGCAAGTCTTTTTGGAGGGAGGTGTCTGGCAGAGCAAGGTGTCATCATCTCATCCTGGCTTTTCATTCCTGTTGGCTGCTGTCCACTATCTCAAGATCCTGCAAATAAACAGGGGCTGCCAAACTGAGAAAGGGTGTGTGGCAAAAAGCTCACACTTGCCTGATGTTTGGGAAATGTCAAATATTTCCCTCACCTGTTGTGTGGAAGGTGTTCAAGCTCTCAGTGAATTTTAAAATGCTTCAGGCCTGTTATAGCTCTTTTCCCATTTAGCACCATCTTTCAAAGGGTTAATTCTACATCAGCATGAATTTCTTATTGGCTTCCATCAGGCTGGGCTTAATCTGAAAATGATCCTCAATTTGCTCTTCTGTTGATTGTGAGCTGGAGACCGAACCATTTATTTTTCATTTTTCATTAAAAGTAATTTAACTTGATATTAAAACCATTTGAATGGACCTTTAATTTTTCACAGGCAGGGAATGTCACACACATTTCTTTTCCCTCTGCTTGAGGCTATCATGTTCCCTCACCATTAACATGTAGAAACAAAGCAGATAAAAATAAAAGTGATGCGGTCAAGATTTTTCCCAGCAAATTCAGTATTGAGTGATTCCTGGTGAGAGGAGATCAATAGCATGCAGTTAATTTTTAAGTTGTTTATGTTGTTGCTTTTAAACCATGCTTTTTGTGATCCATGCTAATGAGTGGAATGAGGAATTTATAGATTCACAGGCTAAGGTCAGAAGGGACCTCTGTGCTTAGTTAATCTGTGCTTGTGTATATGCAGGCCATGGACATTTCCCCAGGCAGCATCTCTCCTGGAAACGTATCTAATCTCCTCTTAAAAACAGCGAGTGTTGGTGAGTTCACCCCTTCCCTTGCTGCTTCTCTGTTTAATTATCCTTGCTGTTGGAAAAGTACTTCACTTACGAGATGTGTAACTTGACTTTCCAGCCCTTGTGACCTGCTACGCCTTTGTCTGCGAGACTGAAAGCTTCTCCATTTGCTCCCAGTGATCAAGTCACCTCTCAGCCTTTCTTTGATAGACTCCTTGAGTTTCATGTCAAAGGTTTGATTTGCAATCTGGGGTCATTTTGGCAGCTTCCCTTTGAACTTCTGCTGGTATTTCCACATGTTGACGCAGCACCCAGGACCTGCACTCATCTCCCAGCACTGTATACAGCAGCACTCGCTCTACCCAGCTTTAGCTTGTTTTCATTTTGGTGTCGGGACATGTTTTATATCCCCAATATTGCACTGACCTTTTATCCAGAGCACTGTGATGTGAGCTCATGTTGTGCTGCTCTGAGTGATCTCGTTTATGTCCTCCTCTGAGAGCCTGGCTTTCTAAGGGAGCAGGGCTGCTATGAGTGTGCTTGCTCTGTGTCTTACTTTGTATTTAAAATACCACTGCTGGCTTGAGACAGTTCAACAGAGATATTCAGGGAACTGATAAAATAGCTCCTTCTGTAATATTTTGTAGCCAGTAAGTGTTAAGCCCCCTGCAGCCTTATCCGGAGAGATTTTCTATTACCTGGATTGTTGATAGATGTATTAAATAGCATTGGAGAAGAAGAAATGCTTGCTGCCAGTGGCCTTGCTGAATGATACCTTCTCATTAACAACTACATTTTGAGATCTGTCAGTGAAGCAGATTTAATCTCCCTGCCATGTGCCTTGTTAATTCCATATAATGCCAGCCAAATACCTTGGAGAAATTGCAGTATATTACAGCATCACAGCTGTCTTTAGCAGCCAAGTGTGTTGTATTACAAACCAAAACAAAGAACCAGGCTTCCCAACACCTCTGGTGGACTTGGCAGTGTCAGGTTCATGGCTGGATTTGAGGACCTTAGAGGTCTTTTCAAATCTAAATGAGTCTGTGATAACAGGGTGGTTTAACAAGCTTCATTTTCCAGAAAAGTGCATTGATTGATCTTCATTATTTTATTAGCATCTAGTTATTTGTTGATGAAATCCCAAATTAACCACTCTGGTATTTTGCAGAGGACCAACATGAGGCTAAGTGAGACCACTTACCTTGATGCTGGCACTTTGCAAAATTAATTGCTGCACTGAAATTCTCCTTTTCACCTTTTCACAGTACAGAAACACTCTGGCAGTGCCCTGATCCATCCTCAACTTGAAAAGTTATTAAAAATCAACATTAGTGGTTCAATCAGCTTCTCAATGAAGTCTCTAAAGACACCTGTGTCTAAGACAGCTGCATTGCTGGATTTGAGAATAAAATTTCAGTTTCCATCTTTCCTTGCTGCCAACAGTAACTGCTTTTGGTCCCTCACAGCAGAACACAGACCCAAACCTCCTTGCATCCTTCCAAATACAGATGAGAAACACCTACCCAATTGGCCTGTATTTTACTTTGCTACCTCATCAGTCTCATCAGCAGTGGTTTTATAACTGACTCAAATTACAAATTTTGTCCCCAAAATTTTTAAGTGCCTTTCTTTTTACTCCCATCAGCCCTCAGCACTGGTTCCCTCAGCCTCTTATACCAGCAGCAGGTTTTAAACCTATTTGTTACTGCTGATCACCCATCTTCCCTACTTCCACACTGATTTATTTAGGTTTTGTCACAAGCTTTACATGTCTTTAGGCTGAAATATTTTTCCTTGACTGTTTCCCAGTACGTTCAAGAATCTTGGAAATGGTGCCTTTTTTGCTTCCAATTATATGTATTTTTTTGGTGACCATTCCACTATAAATGTAGGTTTCCTGACCACCTTCAGGCATTAGAAAAAAATGTCATTTAAAAGTTTGAAGTTACTTTTTATGGATGGGTGGCAAATTCTACTTAAACAAAGCCCATTATTATGGAGCCCAAGCACTAGGGAACATTTAGGTCACTGGTTCACTTTCCTTGGTTGTTCTGTACTGTAGGGTGCAGAGCAAAGCATCTCTTCATGTCAGAAACCCTGGCAAGTTTTCAGGTGAGGTGCTCAGCCAACAGCTGAGATCAGCCATGCAATTTCCCTTGTATATTTAACCGACTCTTGCCACTTTTTACAAACCCAAGATGTTCAAAGAGCAGCTCATCCCTCTCTCTATGAATGGATGGGAAGATGCAGGAATGTATCAAATGTCCAAATCCCTCATGTTTCATTGTACAGCTTAGGGCTCTAATACTGTATGGTATTGTGCCTGTTATTTCTAGTTTTCAGGAGAAAAATATCATTCTATGCTGCCTGAGCACTGCACTCCTCATCCTGCTTTGCCTCCTGCTGGAGTGGAGGGACTGGGAAGATGTTTCCTTAGCAGGGGAACAGGGCAGCAGCCACTGGGATGGAGCTGGCTTGGGACAGAGCTGGTGCTCTGACCCCTCTGCTTACAGCAATATCTGCTCCAACAGCCAAGAGAGGGTGCCCCTTAAATTAATAAAAGGAAGGGAAAAAGGTGAAAATGAGAAAAAAAACAGCAAAAAGAGAAAAACTGAGCATGATTTCTTAAAAGGCATTTTCTCATGTGCATTGAAGTGAAAGGCTAAATCCAAGTTAAAGCATGGAGGTGTTTTCCAACAGTAGGATGGGCGCCAGGGACACTCCTGGAGCAAGGTGCAGTGGCTGAATATCTGGAAGAAGTGGGTCTGCTGTGGGCCCTGCTGCTGCCCATTGCTGCTCTGTCTCCCACCCCAGCCAGTGCTTTGCCAGGACAGTGCCTGGCACAGCCCCTCCACCCTGGCTTGGCTCAGTGCCTCACGGTGCTGCTGCATCAGACATGGATGACAAACCCTCACCTGGTGCCTGTGGCATGTCTAGAGCCCAGCTGTGGCTTTTCCAGGGAAACCAGCAGCTCAGCCCTTCCCCAGCCTGGGAATCTGCTCTGGGAAGGGCTGGCTGTGCACAGCGCAGAACAAGCCCGTCTTTCAGTAGCAGCCATGTAAAACTATTTAAAAGGCCTTTAAGTGCTGCCAGTACCTGCAATGGCTGCCAAGTTTTATTTTTGTCAGGCAATTGGTGAAATTTGTTCAACTTGAGACCACAATCAGGGAAGGGAGCCCGAAAAGCAATCACAGGCACCTAATAAATAATAGTAATTAATACCCATGTGTAGTGCTTACTCAGGATTCTTTTTCTTTCAAGGAACTTTCAGCTGGTTAGCAAAAACATTCCACATTATGGTGGTCTCTCCTACAGAGGGTATTTATCATCCTCTAGTTGCACATGGCAAACTGAGAACAGCATTCCTGTAATCACTGGAGGAGCCCAACTCACATCCCACCCCATGATCCATCGTGCCTGAACGTGAGGAGACACGTGAACCATAACAGACTGCTGAATGTACACTTTGGGAAATGCTGTGTGCCTGAGCACGTACAGAAAAGAGATGAGGAAAAACCCCAAATGGTTCACACCTCCCTTCCCCTCTCCCCTTCACTTGTAGTAGCTTATTTGTCAACAGAAAATGTTAAGGCACCGGTAATTCCATTTTAAAGTTTTTTCTCACCTGCAGAACTGCCTGGAGTGGTTCATGTTGGGACCTGCTTTAATATTGCCTTTCTCTGGGTCATAGATGGTGGTTGCTCGTGCATAAGCTCCTCCAAGAATAAAGATGAACCCATTGAGAGTGACTGCAGGAGCATATTTGTTATCTGTCAATGGAAAGCAACACTGAGATCAGTTTTAGGCTCAGGTTTGGAGACTGTTTTTATATTTATACATTCCCCTTATTTATAGATAAGTCACATTTCTCTAAACCTCCAAGGCTAGGGAAAGAAAAATGAGGAAACCTTTCCTGGTTTTGTTCTCCTCTCTCCAAGTTCTCAAAGGCACTTTTAAAGTTCATTACTTCTTCATCCCCCAGTATGTGCCTCCCTCTAAACTGGTAAAGAACAATTATCTTCTCCTGAAGCCTAATGGAGTCACCAAGAAAGTTCCACAGTTACACATGAAATTAAGATGTCAGATTTTTTCAGAATTTTGCATTGCTGCAAATTTTAGCTCAGGTGGTTCCCATGCCTGTGCAGCAGCTAAGTATAGCAGAAACCCATAGCACAGAGACCCCCTTAATAATATCCAATAGTTGATACTCTTTTATATTGTGCTTTTGCTTGTGGGAATGTCACCCATGCATTTTCACAAGATTTTCTGAGACCTGATTTCTTTTTCACCTTTATCTGTCTCATAAATTCACCTGCATTTTTATTTTCAGATGTGTATCTCAAAGCAGTCCTGTAATTTAGCAACAAACTGTGTGAGGTTGGGAGTTTGAAATTAAGCAAATCTCTCATCCTGCAGCAAGTTCAATCAGATTTTCTGAGGACACTTTAAAATTCTTGTTAGCTGTGGCACTATTAGAAATATTAGTAAAACTAATCATAAATTATTGAATAAAATAATTCTAATCTAATTAGTTGGCTTGTCCCTTATGCTGCTAGCACACCATATGCACATTATTAAATATGAGCCAGTTGGGCTGAAATTTCTCATGATGATGTCTGTCTTGATGAGATACAGGTTTTTAATCAACATTTCTGTGGAACCAGTCAGTAGTGCCTGGGAACAAAAGATGGGACAATACATTCTTTGAGTTAAAATAAGCCTCACAACCAGTTCTCTAAGAGGCAGGTGGCTTAGCCCTTTGGGGTGTGAAGGGTATGTTTCCTGGGAGGCCATCCTGGGGTCGGGGGACACACAAAAATTCTCCATTTGTAGTTATATATAAGTTAAAGCTTTTCCAAAATCTGCATTTTCATGTGCTCAGGGAAGGTTGATCCCCCTGCATCTCCAACAAGGAATCAGACTGGACACAATCCTGCTGGTTTCAGCCCCTGCAGCCTCCTCCCAAGGGGACTTGCAGGTAGAAGCTGGAGAGGAGGTGAGATACCACCTTTACTGTGCTCTTACATCTCTGATAGCAGCCTCTACATAACACCAAAGGGGTTTATGTGTTTTCCTCCCAAAGCTACAGCATTATGACTGTGTCCTTTTAGGAACACAGAAAAGGATGGGCTTAAACCAGATCTGGCAGCTTTATTTTGGGATCTGCTTACCTCTTGCATGGTGTGTTGCAACCCTGAGGGTCTTGTAAAACTACCTTATTCCATTAAATATTTAACGGAGATTTAATTTGACAGGAGTTAAGCAAAAGCTGATGAACATCTCCAGAAGAGAGGTATCTCCTTAACTGCAGTTTCAGCTGGTAAAACTAGAATGAAAAGAATGGTTTTGTGCTGTCTGCTTCTGTCCCAGCATGGCCATGGGGTGGTGTGGCTCAGTTCATCCCACCCCACACTGGCACGTGCCCAGGGGGACCTACAGGGGTGAAGCACCCAGCAGGGAAACAGACAGAACCTGTGTGATGGGTTAAAGTTGAGCTCCTACTACGCCGAGTATCTACAGGCATATGTCAAAAAACCATGGCTGTATTAGGAAAATGTCACTGATCCTTGGGAACAGATGGCAAGAAACTAATTCATCCAGAAAATAGAACAAGGAGTATTCAGTTTCTTCACTGTGCCACTAAGCCACTGTAATTCATCAGAAAGGCTTATCTATCCCAACAACCTGGCTCTCATCCCTTTCCAAATCAGACTTGCATATGTGACATTTTTTCCACTTAAGACACTCACCAGAAATTTTCCATATTTAATTATCACATCTTCCTGGGTGTTTTTTTTTCCTCTGACTAGCACTGTTTTGAAGGAGAATGAAGCTCTTGCATTAAAAAAATCCCCTCAGCTCCCAAATCTCACAGGGAAATTATTTGGGGCTCCCTCACGGCAGAAACAATGACTTCTCAGGGGACTGAATCACTGACTTCACATTTCTTTTTGTTAAAGAATGAGAGGGAAACCCCTTGAGTATTTTTATAGTGACTTTTTTTTCCCTTTTTGAATAGGCAGACAGTCTGATATTCTTTTTCTTTCTTTTTTAAGAGGCAATCGTGTTTGATACTCATCAATTTTTCAATACATCTCCTATCTGTTGTCTTTTTACTGCTTTTGTCTTTTGCTCTAATTTCATAAATTGGTTATCAAGTGAGTCTGAGACACAGAAACAGAAAAATCTTTGCTGTTTCTTTCAGGAAGAGAGCTGTTCACAGAGAAGTCCCTAGTTACTGATGAAGACACAGCAAAAAGACATGAGGGACAACTCCTCAACAAACAGGTAGAGAGGAAGCAGTTTGGGGTTTTTTTTTGTTACCTTGGGGAGAGAAATTGTTCATGGATACCAGGATTTTGGAAACCTCAAGTCATCATTCCAGATACTTTGGTGTGAATGACCACCTTCAATCTTTAACCTTACTTCATCCCAGGTGCAACCCACACTCCTCCTGTGGTGGTGTCTTTTTCAGGGCTTGGTATGCTCATGCAAACTCTCAGGAGACTCCAATTTCTGTCACTGTTTGAAGTCCTTAACATGGTCCCAGTGCAAGGTAGCTGCTGGGGAGCCTAGTTTGGCAAAAGCATGTTCTGGTTGGGCTTTTTGGTCAATGTGCAGCAAGCTGGAGAGGGGCTTCTATGTGTCAGAGGTTTCTGTGGGATACAGTGGGACCACTGGATATTTCAAAAGGCTGCTGGAGAAAAGGAAGAGGGGGGAGAGGAAGCATGGAAACAGAGAAGCAGCCTCCTTTCCTCTCCAAAGTATTGGACAGAAAGTGTTGAGGCTGTTTGATATAGTAATCGATTTCATGCTGGAAAATCTTAAATGGGATTTGTCCAGGTCAGTGAACACACTGGAGATTAGAAGGCAGAATAAATGTAAATGAAATAATAGGTAAAAGGTATCTTCTCTCCAAGTGGATAACATGGTAACATCCTTCTCCTTTTCTGTTGCTACAGGAAGATTATCCAGTTGTTCTATTCTGTGACAGGCCATTGGAGGAAGGAGTGTGCACTCCATGGCAATCCTTGAGCCAGGTGTCCTTCATGCGGGGTTGATGATCTAACCTGCTGCTGTGCTCCTCACTTAGGGAGGACAGGCTGCCCTTGGGATGTGTTGGTGGCTCTCACATCTCTCCCTACATTACATGTCCAAGCAGCACAGTCCTGTTTTCCCTTCTGTGATTGCTCAAAGATCTTACACCTCCTCCCAGTAATGCACTCAGTCAGAGACTGAAGGGGCACTGCAGTGAATGACAGCAGCACTTCATACAGAAAAAGGTTATTATAACCAAGCTGGTTAAACATTTTTATTGGGAAGAGGAAATGCAGGAGGGACACCAGTCCAGGCAGAACTCCAACCAAATTGTCTCCTGGCAGCTCTGGGTGCCCAGTGGGGAGGTTGATGCACTCAATGGAGCAGATTAGAGAAAGGAGTTTGGTTAATACAAACTAAGCCTGCCTTTAATAGTAAGTGCCCCCTCTCCTCCTTGAACACCCTGCAGACAAACTGAAGAATGGCACAGCCACAAGATAACCAGGAGACTGTGATCTCATCCTGAACACAGCTCGTGAGGCCCAGATGAAGCTGCTGCATGATCAGTGAGGGCTTGGATGTCACCCTGCAGGCTCAGAGCTCTCCTGGGAGCTGATCTCTTGCAGATACACAACTGGCTGCCAGCCCTATGGATTCCCCACGGACCCTTGAGCAAACTCTCCTTGGAGACCCCACAGTGGAGTGTCCTCACTTGCAAATACCACATTTTGTGTATGTGTGGTGGGCATGGACCATGCAAAAGCAGGAGGCTTCACCTGTCCCCACAGGGCAGCCTTAGCCTCAAATTTATGGGCACCACGTTGGTGACCTTCAGAGTGTTGGAAAAAGAACAGCCATGGAGATGAAGGAGAGGTACGAGTGAAAGGGACATTGAATAAACAGCAACACAAAAATACTGATTTTGCAGTGCAAAGGGCAGAGAACGGGTAGAGAAACAGTGAGGAGTGGAAAAAGTAATTCTGAAGGGAGCACATGGCATGTACAGAGGAGAAATAGGTGGTAAAGAAATTCAAACTTAGTAGGTTGAAAAACACTAAGAACTGGCCGTGGAAAGAAAAACACACTGAAGAATGAGATGAAACACTCATTGCTGTGGGACTTTCAGGTGAAAGCCAGCCATATTCCCCCACAAAAATACCAAACTATTGGCCTTGGGAGAGTTCCAAGACATGTATCTGATTTTTCTTGTAAAGTCAAAAAATAAATAATTATTATTATTCATTTTAGCCAAAATAAGCCATGGAACAGTGCAGTAAAAATGTGCAGATGCTTCTAGTGCTGTTTTCTAGATAGGTCTTGCATTCTTGGTCTATGATTGTCCCACTTGGGTGGGACATCTGACATATCACTGCAGCAGTAAATTGTATGGTGAGGAACTAGATACTGGGATTAGAAACCAGAAATATCTGTAGATCTTAGATCTCTGTTTTCTGGTTCTCACCAGATTAAAAAATTTAATAATCATGGTAATTAAATACTGGTTTTCTTACAATCCAAAAACGTTAATAAAAACTTTTAATTCCACACCGACTGTTCAGAGTATCAAAAAAGGTATAATTTATTGCCCTGTCACCAAGGTACAATGTGAACTAAAAGGCAGTGACCAAGTAATTAGACTTACTTAGAATACCTGACTTCAGCATGTCCATGGCCATCTTGTTAAATAAGACAAAGCTCAGGAAGCTGGGCATGGAATACATTTTTAGCACAGCTATATAGGACATCTTGTCCAGAAATGGAAAGGCAGATGCTGCAAGTACATAGCCCTGGTTCATTTACTCATGTAGGACTTTTGTTTTCACATCTAAAAACATGAGATGGGGATGTGCAACATGGTTTACTGCAAACATGCAGTGTGAAAGCCGTGTGAGGCTCCCAGTGACATCCAGCTGTGGGCTGCACTGCTGCTGAAACATCTGCCCACTCCAAGGTGGGAAGGACTGACACAGGGCAGAGGATGGGGCATTGAGGAAGGCCTTCTCCTCCCCAAATGTGGATGTGTGTGACCGACACTTGCCCAAAGATTTCCACAGCATCTGCATGCAGTGTGTCAGTGAGCCTGGGTTCATATCTACTGCTCACAGGCATCCACGTCCCAACACCTCCTGACAGCCGAAGCATAAAGAATAAATGGGAACTGAGAGTGAATTCACTGTTCAGGCAGAAGAGCAAGGGCTGAGCTACATGGACTTGCTATCAGTCCCCAGACTGCATCTGTGCACAGGCAGGATGTCAGTGTCCAGCCTGCTTCACCTCCACTCAGACTGGACAGAACATGAGCCATGGTTGACACCAGTGCTGCCTTGGGTTAGGCTGGCATGTGATGCTTTGAAAAGATGGACCTTTTGGGTTCAAATGTGTGCCACACTGCATTCAACTCACTATCATAAAATACCACAGTGAACTGAGACAGGTGCTACTGGTCTAAAAATCTCCACAGACCTTGGGGGCTTTCAATACCTGCAGCTACTGTTGCATATCTGAGCATGCTTGAGGCATTTTTAAATAAACTGTTGCCCTGTTTGAGGTCAAACAGGTTTCACTGATCTTTGGGGTGACTTTGTAACAACTCACCATTAGACATCTCAGCTGCCTTAGCTCAGAGGTACACCCTAGGAACTCACAAATCAACACAAAGAGCCTCTGATACTGTCACAGGCACCCTGGCAGTGATCATGTCAGGACTGAACCCAGCTCCATTTTGCAAAAGGCTCCTTCTACTTCTTCTTTCCTTTAGTCTGTACTGTACCTGTCACTACATCTAGTTCTTGGGGAGATACTTGAAAAATACTGGTGACACTATAGTTTCTGTAGAGCTGGAGAAATTAAAATATATTTCCAAAATTCCCACTGCCTTGTAGTGAAGATCAGGCATTACACCAGTTCACATTCCCAGACATTCACCATGGTGGTGCCATTTTTCAGACTTTGTGTTATTTTAAGTTATTTGCAAGTAAATTGACCTTATGCATTACCCAACAATGAACTCCTTGTTTTATCATTTATTTTATGCCTTCAGCTTAACTAATGAACTTTGCTTACCCCAAGAAAACATAAATACTTAACTTCACGAGTATCTTTAATGTATCTTTGTACTATTAAGAAATAATAGTACAACTCAATTAGAACAATGGGTGATGAACCCAACTCTGGATGGTTAAGATGATTTTTTTAAAGCACACATGGAGTTGATACTTGCTAGATTCTAACATGCCCAGGGGATGATTCCTTAGCTCCTGTGGCACTTGTACTATTACAGTAAGGAAGAGGAACATGACTTTACATAAAGCACTCATTTTTGCAGGTTTTTTTTTTTTTTAAATTAAAGGAGCAGCAATAGCTGAAGCCATGCGATGGAAAAAGCTGGGCAGTGGGGCTGTTTGTGCTGCTGTCTTACACAAACGTGCTTTTGGCAGGCTCACACCCTCCTGTTGGGTGCCTCACGCTGCATCCTGTGCACGTCACCCAGCACGTGGGACCGGCAGCAGCGGCGCCGTCTGGGCAAGGGAGGCTGCGGCCACTGAGCGCCAGCTCCTCCTGACCTGATCTACCAGGACCCCAGCAAAAGGTTGGAATCATTGTAACAAGCTGCAAAGGAAAAAGCAGCTTATTCTAAGTTTCTGATTTTGCTTAGGACTTACCTGAATACCTTACAGCTATCCTTCTATGATTACTTGCTATTCCTATTGCTCTAAGGCTCAGTAATTTTTTTTAAAAATGAAGTCACAGTTTCAACACAAATGGTTGAAACTGGAACAGGTTGCCCAGACAGGTTGCCCATCCCTGGAAACTTCAAGGTCAAGTTGGACAGGTCTCTGAGCAAAATGAATTGGTCAAAGATGGCCTTGGTTATTGCTTGGGTTACGTGGCCTTTAAAGGTCCCAAACCACTGTATGATTCTCTGAACTAGGAGGTGAAGGCAAACCACTCTGAAAGCAGCTTCTCTGCAATAATGTGTGTGAGTTGTTTCTTTGGCCACTTGGGGTGCAGCCAGACTGAAGGCTGGCAGAGCCCAGCGCAGAGCAGATGACCCAGGTCAGCTGTCGCCTGCAGGAGCATCCTCGCCTGGCTGAGTGCTAAACCTCATGGCCAAAAGCAGCCGAAACACTCAGGATGCAAATCGCCACAGAAAGCAAGTAAGTTGCAAACTTCTGAGTGCTGTTCTAATTTTGGAAGGAAGTCACCACCTCTGACATTGGCTGGTACACTGGAAAACCTGGTTTTTCGTCTTGCTCTTTATGTTTGGTGAGCTCAAGGGCTTCATAAACTAATAAACAGAGTTTTAATAAACTACATCTTGAAGCTGTCAGCCTCTGAAGCACATATGACTATGGACACCACTGATAAATTCCAGTCACTAAATGCTGCCTGTCACTTCCCACAGGACAGGCAGCATTTTAACAAACCCATGAGTGATAATCCACTACTTGAGCAGTGCTGAGCCCACATGGACAACACAGGATGTCCGCATGAAGTTTCACTGCGCTTGGAGATTTTTTAAATCTAAAATGGCTAGTTGTTCATATCTAGTTAACTGATTTCTTTTCTTCTCTGCTTTGAACTCATCACTGCTGTTTGGTAACTTGTGTGTATTAATGAGTGACAATTGCCTTCAGCAGAAATGCAGATAATTGCTTCTCTGGTATAATACCCACACATTCCTGCCAGTATGTTACAAGGATATCCCCTCCCACCCCACAACAAGGCATTCAGATACCTGTAGCACAGAGATCTGCTGTGATGCCACACACTCTTACCAATCATTGGGGACTCTATGAAGCTCCAGGAGTTGGTCTGAGGGATGTAGGACTGCAGGACCCCCGCGGCTCGGCCGGCCTCGTTGACCCCTCCGAAGACGTAGATCTTGCCCCCGCACACGGTGGCCGCGGCTGAGTGCACGGCCTTTGGCAGGGGGGCGATGGTCTCCCACTGGTTGGTGATGGTGTCGTACCTGGGGACGACAGCAGGAGCAGTGAGCTGAGCTCAGCAGCACTGGGCAACACAGACAGGCACAGAAAGGTGGCTTGGCAAGCAGAAGGAAAGCAGAGGTGGAAATGTATTTTTTTTACCATCTTTCAAATTCAGCCACTTGGTAAACGGTGTAATGAATGCTTTTCTCTAAGATTTTAAAACATGGATAGAAGCCCAGAGAAAGCTGGTTCTGTTTTCTGTATATGCCTCTCAAATCTCATTACAGTCCAAGGTGCAGAAACTCGGGACATCTTTGTTGAGATGTCTTCCACTGATTAATTTCTTTTAATGAGTATACAATGAGATTATTCTTGCTAATCAGTGCAGAGATATCCAATAGTGACTGTGGGCAGGCAACTGTTAATATACTTCAGCTGTTCAGCTTGTGGAACACATCTCACCTGCAACATAATGCAACATGATGGCTCCTTTTACTCCAGTTAACTGACCAGCAACTCTCATTTTGTGCCAGAATAAGTTGCTTCCATTTAATTTTCAGTGGGCAAACCAAGCTACTGCGCTTCATTTCAGGATGCTGTAGTTGTTAATGCTGGAGTAAGATTTTACCATTGCATTTGTATTTGACATGAATCAAACAGAAAAGAGTATGCATGAAAGTGCTAAATTAGTTTTAAGGTCATCAGTATCTGATTTAATTAAGCCATTGACCATAAGGGATGTACAGTTAACAATCCATGGATGAAGATTCATTTTAGACAACATCACAAGTACAGGCATCCCTTTTTTTTAAAGATAATGTGGCAGGGATCCAAATAGCTGTACTAAAATGAGTCTTGGAGACAGTGGAGAATAATGTGATTTTTAGGTTTCTGTATTTCCATGTAATGACAGATGCAGTCAAACAGGAGTTTCCTGCATTGTGATTTTTCAGAATTGTTGACTGCCAGAACAGAAGCCCTCACCACCCATTCAGGGCTTTTGCTCTTAAAGACAGTGATATGCAATATGCAAACATGAAATGAATTGATGAACATGAACCCATCTGCAAAATATGATTTGGCAACATGGGAATTCTCCCTATGTAACATGTCCCTCAAATTTTCACTGCTCAAACTTAGAGAAAATAAAAGGGAGGAATGATAAAAATGGCATAAACAGCAAAAAATAATGTGCTTAATAAAAATGCACTAATGAGTTTCTAAGTAATATAACTGAAAGTAATTAACACATTCATAAAACTGAAGCAAAAGCAAGAGGGAGGCAAATTTTAACTAAAAAAAAAATAAGGAAAGTCCCTTATAATGAGCATGGAGAACTGCCTTGTATGATGCTCTAAATTAGTTACAGAGAAATTAAATTCATCTACAACAGGTGATCAAAGGGAAGAAATATAACAAGATTAAACAACATGGTGCTGGGAGCATTCACAGTGACACACCTTTGCTGGGCTGATTCTTGTACCAAACCTGAGCCTGCAGATGCATTTTGACTGCACAAGCAGCTCCGCCAGGAAATCACCACATGGCTGCATCTCCTGCATTCACTCACAGCACTCAGAGGGAGCAAGACTCACATCCACGCGAGCAGATATGCAAAAGAATCTCACATAATATAAAGTTTCACACATTGCTTTTGGGACATATTTTGCTAACTCAGCTACTGCAGTAATTGGTAATTTAATTCTTGATGTCTTGTTAAAAAAATTGGCTATAATTGGGTATAGAATGGGAAAAACAACAGAGCTGAGAACTGACCTAGTGTTCTTTCTCTTGTTCCCCCTTTAGGACCATTCCACCTGTCAACTGATACATTTTGTCTCACACCATCTACTCTGATTTAGCACCAGGAACATTTGTGGGCAAAGTGGTCTGAGATGGGGGTGGTGAGCAGCCAAGTCCCTTCCCTGTTGCTGGTACAAGTACCTGGCACACTTCAGCTCCCAAGACAAGGAGATTTTTGGCAACAACTTTCTGGGTGTCCCAATATGTTTTTGGGAAGAAGGGGTTATGTCCTTCACATATGCTGGGGGTTGGGTGTGGCTGAGGCCTGCATCCATAGGAATACTAGAGAAAGGTTCAAATTACAAAAACAATCATCTTTTTTTCTGGATGAATGTCCTTGCCTCAGGTCCCACAGGCTCCATTTTTAGCCCACTTCCACTGCTGTCTGTTCATGCTCTGCGATGACAGAGTAGATCTTTCTTTCCCCTACTGTCCTTCACCTGCCACTGAAAAACCAAAAACGGCGAGTCCCACTTTATCTGCTGAAAGCCAAAGGCTGAAAATCTACTGGATACAGGTGCATGTGGTGAAGCTTAAACCTCTACTCTTTTCTTGAAGGTCATTTGGTTTATAAAATCAGTGAACCATAAAGCAGGTGGAAGCAAGTCCTTGTTTACCTAACATGGCCAGCTAATGTGGGTTTTACACGGGCTGCTTCGTGAAGCAACTCTCTTGAGTGTCTGCCCTAGTCCTGAGGCTGAAGAGGAGAAATTGATGCCTTCAAGGCTTCCTGACAGCTGTTCACCAAGTCCCTTCATCCCCAGGGAATTTATTCCTCCAGTTCACTCCATCCTTGCAAATTGGGTAGACTTGATTTCTAGTCTGCTTTGCTTCAGCTTCCACCCACCAGAAAGTTTGTTTCTTTTTCCCTGTTGGATTATAAAGCTGTCTGCTTATCAAATCTCTCTCTTTCACATATGGACGTGCAGAAAATAATAAAGTCAACTCTTTACCTTCTATGGGATAAACTAAGTAGTCTAAGCTCCTTAAGTCCCTGCAAGGCAGGTTTCCATCATTTTGGTCAATCTCAAGTCAGCTCTTAATGTGTTCACACAGGGATTTGCACCAGATTAACTAAATTGGTTTAAAAATGAATGAAGGTGAACCTTTGTAACCTCCCAGGACAGAAAATACTGACACCTGCTTTACCTCCCTGCCCCAGGGCTTTTCCATCTGTTGTGTCATCCCTGGCACTGTGATCACACCATGGCCACTGGAGCTCGTGGGGCTCCTGGCTGCCTGTCACACCAGCCCTGCTCAAGGGCCAGCAGGGAGGAAACTGATTTAAAGAATAATCACTTTGATCTCTTTCCATTAGTCAAGCTTTGCATTCGAATCCCCTGTTTGAAGCTGTAGATGGAGACATAATGTGAGCTGGCTTCAAGCCAAGACAAGGTTTTTCTTCCCTCTCCTCCGCTGCTCCCTCCTGGTGCGTCCATGCTTGTCCTTGGCCGTGGGCCTACCGAGCCCATCCAATTTGCTGAACTTGAATCTTCAAAGACATCTCCTTTCCCATGGCTGACTCCTGGTCTGCAGTCCTTGCATGCTATGGACTCATGTGTGGTTTTACACACTTGCCCTCACACTCCTTCCCTGCCCCAGCAACCTGCCAGTCCCCAGCCCTGCAGGACACGTGTCCCCACCTGTCATTCATGTGTCACTTGCTCTGGGCACAGGGATCTCATCTGACCCTTGTGCACTCACTACCTTCTGATTTATGTATTATTCACACATACCTTATATATTTTTAGATCTCTTATATATGTGTATATGCACATTATCTGTATATATAATGTATATATGTATGTATATGTATAATTTATATACCCATGCTACAACAAATGATCCGAATCCAGCAGAAAATACAGCTCAGGCCTGAAGAGAGCACATGCAGAAATAAAACCTTGCTGGTTTCCACAACTCTTCACTCTTAGGATTTTTTAATTTGTGGGACTGATCTTCCCTGTCCTTCCTTCATTTCATTCACCTGCTCCTTCCTTGCTCTTTCCCTATCACCTCAGTATTACCAGCAGCAAATCTTTCATTTCAAGCTGTGCCACTCGCTTCACTGCCTTCTTGACTTTTGATCTCTTCAGTACCTGGAAACAGTATTTTTTTTCCTCCTCAGTCTCTTAATTTCTCTCCTCCTAGGTTAAACAGCCATATGTGTATCTTCATTTATTCACATTATAAGATCCTTACATCATGGTCAGCCGCTTATACACTGACCATTTCTGTCAGTCTGCAGGAAATCCTTCAGTTATTTAAGCATTATTTAATTATGTTTGCAAGAAAGCTTCTATTTAAACTAAAGCAGTACAGTGTCTTATTGAACTACTCTTCAGATAATTCACATATTTAAAATCACAGTAATGGATTACTATTTTTTGCCTTTTTTCTTTTCTTCTGACAGGCTTAAGAAACTATCCTAAGACAAGACAATATATGCGATTTTCTTTCATCTACATAAGATCTTTTAAAATCATTGAGTCCAGCCACTAACCCAGCACTGCCAAGCCCACCACTAAACCATGTCCATCAGCACCACACCTACATGACTTCTAAATACCTCCAGGGATGGTGACTCCAATGCTCCCCTGTGAAGCCTGTTCCAGTGCATGGCAATTCTGGTGAAGAAATGTCCACCTGCCTTGGGGGAGAACCCCTAATTCTAAAACAAGAAGTTCTGAAGCAGGTTTTAAAATGTATAAAGCTTATTCTTTACATGGATTTTTTTAGGCTGTCTTCAACATATGCACTGCCATAAAAGTAATCTCCCAATTTTAGACAACATTATTGCAAAAGTGCTGTCAGGTCAAGGGGATTCATCTTCTTCTGTCCTTCAAACATATAATAACCACAAAGCACCCACATTTCCACACTTCCAGTCACATACATTGTCTTGTCAGCATACACAGCCTTCTCGGCTCTCAAATTGCATATATTACAGGGCTCATCCATTATCCAAAGACCTAGTTCGTGGATCCACTTCATTTCACCAGCTCCCAACTCAACTCATATCTCAGAAGAAGACAGAAAGTGTAATACCTTCTTGCCTAACACCTAATGACTTGCTTCCTGTCACACAGAACCTTGCCAGAGGGGCTTGATGGAGAACTGCAGCCATGCTGTTATTTCCCTAAACACTCATTGCAAAAACATAACTTTCCCTGAATATATACCCATGCACAGCCACAAAAATGGACTTATAACTCAGCCCCTCTGGCACATGCATATTATTTTAAGATGAGTAACGAATGACTTCTATTCATCTGTTTGTGATTGATAGTCCCATATTATCCATCGAGATGGAATTTTTGCTGCCTCTTTACAGACAAATGGCAGATAAAAGGTAAAGAATCTCAGCCCTCTTGAATTTGATGGGAAAACACCCGCTGTTTGAAGTGGCACCAGAATTTCTGGGTGAAGCTGCACCCTTCAGCATCAATGACACAACTGAAAGCACAGAGAGAGGGACACAGGAGCTGATGCCATTAATCATTATGAGTCCAGTGGTCCCTACTAGCTTTAATGCTTTGTAATGGTGCAGCAGATGTATGAACTGCAGGCATGTGGCATCATGTATAGCTAAGGTGGCCTGACATTTGCTTTTAAAAAGTAAGATGCTGTAAAAACCATATTTGTAAGATTTTAACCATTTAGGATCAAATATTACAAGAATTCCATGAAAAACAAGTGGAGAACAAGAAAGAAACTGGGAGAAAATGCTATGTTCTCTGTCTTTAAAGACCCACTGCGGTGAGACACCCTGTAGACATCATCCTCTGGGTCTGCTCACTGGTGAGGTCAGGGTAAGTCACTTTGGAGTGGAGACATGCCCTTCACCATGCCAACAGACACACGTCAGAACCTGGCCAAAGCTGGGCATGGTCACGCTTGGGCTGACTGAGCAAGCAGAAAGCAAAATATGGTTGGGAGAGATAAGCTGCATGTGCACCAGGGGAGGTGGTAAATGGTCCAGCGAGGGAGGATGTTCAGTGCCTTGCCCTTCACACTGTGGTACAGCCCAGGACTGCAGGGTCAGGCCTGGATAAGCCCCTGCACCTCCATCTGGGGGCATAACAGGACTATAATCTCAGAGGCCTCCTAGAAGGTGAAAAACTACCCCAAAACCCAGGAGTGTATGTCTGCAATTCCACACTGAGGGGAGGAGTGATAGAGGTAAATGTAATTTTTGGCATCACTTGACATAGAGCATATGACCATGCCACATTATTTTAATTTAGTGCTTTTATATGACCTGCTGAAACGACACAGAGGTTTACCCCTTACTGAGAGATTGTATCACACTGTCCCATCCAAACCAACACAGTATTTGAAAGAGGAATGTGCAATCCACACAGAAATATGTTAGGAGAAAGTTGGTTTCTTTTAGCTCTAGAGGAGGAGAGGGAAGAAAAGCAGAAGCAAAAAGTGGGCATTCACTGCTTGTAACACAGCAGCCAACTCAGCAATTAAAAGTAATTTTAGTTTGTATTTTAGTGAGTTTTTTTCCCAAAGCTGCAATCCAAATTCAGAAATCCTCACTGCTTGCAAAAATAAGTACAGCAATTTAAATTCCTGAGCCCTGCCTTGTCCAAATGGGAAGGGCTTTTGTGTGAAAAGGCCTGACTTTGTTCAGCACTGCTAGGAGAGTCAGCCTTCCCTCACCTTCATTTCTGACAGCAGATCCTGAAACATCCTTTCCAAAACATAGCTTCAGCCATACTGTGCTTCACTTCTGTCACCCCCTACTGTCATTTGAATATGAAGAATAAAAAAGGAAACATCCCCAAACTTCTCTCATTTCCCAGCATAGCCCAAAGGAGGCCATGTTGCACTTTTTCCGTGGCTCTGTCTCACAAGCCACTCTATAGACAACAGCAGATTAATTATAACCACGGGTTTAGCAAATCCCCATGACAAGACATCCTTATTGTGGCTGAGACAGTGTGCACTGAAATGATAGAGAGGAAATCTGCTCCTTTCCCACATCCAGGTCTCCTGGTGGGCTTGCTACAATGGAAAACCAGCACTGCTGCTCTCACTGAGCCAAGCAGGGGCCACCAAGGGCCTGAGTGTGACTTTGCAGGCTGCAATGTCATCTGTGGTGAGGGCTGGGTGACTGACATGAGAGGGGAAGGACTGGCAGGGACTCTGCTTGATTTAGGGTTCATTCTGCTGACCAACATTTTGGATGCTTTAATAGAGACCATAAGAATCAGAGCACAGACAGAAATCAGGCCCAAGGAAAACTGAAAAGAGATAATTTAATCAATGACAACTATCAAGACTCTTCAATAGCATTCTTTTGCTGCTCATCTTTATCAAGAGATGGAATGAAACAGCATCTCTTTCCTGGGCCCTTTTTTTCCTGTGCTCACAAAAATAGTTCTGCCAGTTAAAAATTTACTGACTTAAATTATGGGATGAATACCTACAGATATCAGAAACAAATTTGCTGAAAAGGATGAGATTTGTTCCAAAGCAAGTTCCATGGGCAATGCCCACCTTAAGTTCTGGGTGAAGGAGGGGAGCAGTGTTCACATGCTGTGTTCACTGTTATGACTTATCATTCATTCTTTGCTGTCTGCACTTCCCTGACGGCTGAAAGCATCATCACCAACACCAGTTCCCAAACTTTTGAAAAATGTGTTGTTTTTTCTTCCCCTGAAATCCTTCCTAATGGCCTATCTCTATTTGTCTTGACTGTTGAGGCAACTTTTACTGGAAAATGCCTGCTTCAAAATGTTACTGAAGAAGTATTCAAATTCAGCATTTTAACTGACAAAAATACTTTTGGTTGCCACATTCACTTAGGAAAAACATTTCCCAAATATATTTCCCAATTAAGTGTTTGGAGAAGGCTAAGACTGTATTGATATTTTCAGAATAGAATATTCCAAAATAAACTGCATTTTAAAGTGAATTCTATTTTTTAAATGAAAACATTGATATAGATATAAAATCTATGGCTTTATTGAATGCCATGGGTGACAAGAAATCAGTTGGTTTTGGAATTTTACTTAGTGAAATATTTTTGTTCCTTTGTGTTTTTTTAAGTTCCATGTGAAAAAAATTACATCTGGAGTCAACTTGAAAAGAGAAATTTCCATTCTCTCCCATCTTTGTTCAGCCAGGAATTCAAAACTGTTTCCATTTATTATTGGTTGTTTTACTGTGAACTTGGCAGGTCCCAGCCCCAGGCCAAGACCACCAAAGGGAGGATCTTCCAGTCAGGTCAAGGCTGAGGTGCTACACCAGGAAAACACATACAAGAAACTTGCTTTGCTGTTGGTTTTTTTTTGGATTTAAAAGGAAAAAAAAATACTATTGTGGTCTGTAAAGACTTTCATCAATACTAAATTCAAAAGGAGTTTATTAGTTCATTGTATAACCTGGAAAAATGTCCAAAGAAGCTTAATTCCTCTCTTCCCTCCCCTGAGCAAAGAGAGAAGCTGGCAACTTTCCTCTTTGGTTTTGAAACAATGCTTTCCACTGAAGCTTTTAAATGGAATCTAATCCTGCCACTTTCCTACTTTCTTAGCTGTTATAAAAGGTTATTTTAACACATACAGTCCATTTAATGTGCCCTTTAAAAGGCAAACAGTCCTTTAGCGTAGCATGAAGGAAAAGCTCCAGCAAACACCACGTTGTTTGGTTTTGTGGGTTTTTTTTTCAGGTGTGGGTTTTGTTGTTTTTTTACCTTTCCACATGGTCAACGTTGCCTGCCACACCGACCCCTCCAATGGTATAGATTTTCCCGTCGTACACCAGGCTGTTGTGTCGACACCTCGGGACGGTCATGCGGGACACGAGGTTCCAGTTGTCCAGCAGGGACATGTAACACCAGACATCGGCCAGCGTGACACCCGCCTCCATCCCGCCTGGCACCCAGAGAAAAGGGAGAGTTACCAGAGATCCTGCCACGGCAGCAGCTCTGCGCACAGCAATCAAAGCCAGTCACAAAGTAAAAACTCTTCAAATGACATTTGACTAATTAAAATAAATCACCCTCAATACTGAGCATCTGTTCCGATGATGCATATCTGTGTCATTTATTCATGTGCCCCAAAGGCTGAGGTTTTTTTAATAAGATGACATACAGAAATCAAGATGTCAGACTACGAGGGACACATACATAAGGGGATAGACCCTTCTCAGTGTTCATAAATAACTTCCAGTCTATTAAATTACTGCAACACTTGCAAGAAGGTGTCAGGAGGCTGAGTGAATCTTGGCTTGTGAGACACAGGCCAGCCTGAAACCTAAAATGCTTTAATACAGTGATGTATTTGAAGCAGCACATGTATGGGCACAATAAAGTCAGTGCTTGGACTGCAGGCTTAATTTCTAATTTTCGGGGCAAATTTCTTATTTATTTTCATTTGCAGATAAAAGACAGAACCAGCTGTACCACTCCTGTAAAACAGTTCAAGATGATCTCATGAAACATTTATATTGATCACTTTTTAACTTCTGCTTGAAGCTTCCAAGGTTGCCACTTAGTGGGTGTCTTACTATCCTGTTTTGAAGCAAAAAGAGATGAAATGATTTGTTTGGGACCACACTCAGAGTCAATGGTCAAGCCAGGAAAATGAACTAGACACAGTTCCATGGTTTAATGAGAAAATCAGACTTCCTCCTTGGTATTTTGCTCTCCAAACCTATGCTATGCAGTGCAAGGTCCAGTTCTTGGAGCTTGCAGCAGGCCATTCTCACTTCTGTTGGCTCCCCTTCACATTTTTCCTGTGTCTTCTACATCTGAGCAAAGCAAAATATCAACTGACTCTTAGCTGCATTTCCAGCTCTCCTGATTGCAGCCACCAAATACCATCCAGTCACTCATCCAGATTCAAAGGAAAGAGCTGAAATGAGCTTTAAAATTAGGACTCCAAGCTTTCATTACTAGGTATGGCACAGCCTAAAATGGCTGTACATACTGGAAAGCACCTCAGCTAAGAATAACTAAAAGCCAACATCTGACAAAAGCCTCCCCAGAAGACTTTTGCTCCAGCTGCTCTCAAGCATGGGCAAACAAGCATGGGGAAAAAAACATCAAGAAATAATTTCCAATCAATTCTTAGGGTCTCTATGCAGTATTAATGGAGTTTAACACCACAGGCAGCAATTTACTGCAGAAAATGCACTGAGAGAGCTCGGCATGGGAAAGGCAACAGCTGTAACCCCTTACTGGTACAGATGCCAGGTGCATCTGTGCTCCCAACGACATCCTCGGATCACACACATCCGCACCTCCCTGCCCAGCCTCCTCTTCTAATCATCCAGCCCCACTCAGCTGCCATCAGAGCATTCTTGCATTGTCTGGTGGAATTGCTATTCCCCCTCTAGCCAAGCAGAGGTACCAACAGACTGCAAAAATCCAGATACTGTGATGCTCAGAGCATGGTGTTGTCAGATACTTTGGGAGTTAAAGCCTTTTAAGGA
Source organism: Melozone crissalis (assembly GCF_028551555.1). Lineage (NCBI taxonomy): Eukaryota > Metazoa > Chordata > Aves > Passeriformes > Passerellidae > Melozone > Melozone crissalis. The sequence goes on from NW_026535805.1 coordinate 53,836,687, forward strand.
GCATGGTCTCAGTTTCACCAAAACTAAGAAGATTATAGGGCTAGTGACTACTGTCAGAAGAGAAGTTTCAACAAGTACAAAACATGAATGCTCCTGTAAGCAAATACTTTAAGTGTAGGTCACATATTCAGCAGTTCAGTCTGTCTGTCTCAAATTCCATAACCTACCATTTAGATTCAACTACAGAGAGTATTTTAAATTGTGTTTCTATGGCAGTGAAACCTCTTTGCATGCTTGATGGTTGTCAGACCTATTTTCTTCACATTGCAACTGTAAAATATTGTTGTTGACTGCTCTGAGAGTAAGTTAACACTGCAGAGACATGAAGAATGATAAAAGCAGGGGAATTCCTCTCTCCCAACATTACTCCTACCTTTTTTTTTTTTCCTCTCCAGGAGCAGCTGGGTAAAACTCATTCAGGTCCTGCTTTGTCTGGGCTGCCTGTATTGTAACTTTTCTCCCAGCCCAGTAAATCTGGGGGGTGAATGGATTGAGAACAGCCCTCTAGAGGAGGACTGGGGGATACTTGTGGAAAAAAACCAGCAAATGACCCAGCAAAGTGCACTTACAGCCCAGAGAGTCAGCGTATCCTGGGCTGCAGCAAAAGCATCAGGACCAGCTGGTTGAGGAGGTGATTTTCCCCCCTCTGCTCTGCTCTTGTGAGACCCCACCCTGAGTACAGTGTTCAGTTCTGGGGTCCCCAGGACAAGAAGGACATGGACCTGTTAAATTGAGTCCAAGGACGGGGTGTGAAAATAGTCAGAGGGCTGGAGCACCTCTCCTACACCAACAGGCTGAGGTTGTTCATCCTGGAGAAGACAAAGGTCTGGGGAGACCTTATGGTGACCTTTCAATACTTAAAGGGAGCTTATAAGAAAGATGGAAAGAGGCTTTTTATTATGGCCTGTAGTGACAGGATCAGATATAAGAGTTTTAAACTGAAAGAAGGGAGATTTAGATTGGACATAAGAAAGAAATTTCTTACATTGAGGGTGGTGAGGCCCTGGCACAGGTTGCCCAGAGAAGCAGTGGCTCTCCCATCCCTGTTGAAGGCCAAATTGGATGGAGCTTGGAGCAACCTGGGCTAGTAGAAGGTGTCCCTGCCCATGGCATGGAGGGATTGCATTAGGTGACCTTTAAAGGTCCTTTTGAATTCAAACCCTTCTGTGGTTCTGTTTCTATGGAATCTGCTGCTTACCTGAGAGATAGATGTTGTCTCCAGCGCTGACCACGCTGAAAAACTCTCGGTCATAGAAGGGCAGGCTGGCCAATGGGTACCACTTGTTGTTTTGAGGATTTAGGCAGGTGACTGCTGTTAGAGCACGTTGGTTCATGCCAATCATCTGGCGACCCCCAACTAAGACTATTACCTCGGCTACTCCTAGGATTCAAGGAAGAAAAACAGTATTATAAAAAAGTGGCATCTCTCAACCAGGCAGGAACCCATCCAAAAATACTCATCAGTCAGGGAAATTTTAATGTATCGTATATAAATCTGTTTTAGAGTCTGCAATCAAACCACGAAGGGTGAGAAAAAACAGGAATGTGTGTGTAGGGGGAGCAGTGGGTGAGGAATGACACTATGTACACTCTTGGGAGAACTAGGGAGGGAGAATGCCATCTGGGCAAAACTTGGGGGGGGTAGAGAAGAAATAAAAAGGCAGTTCCATGTAAAGATGTCCATTCATTTCAACAGTCTGTGATTGAGACTTGCAGGTAGCAAATTTCTCTTCCATTGAAGAAAATGGGCATTTTGTCAAGGATTGTGATAGCTTTGGAGCTTGGTCATTATCCAGCAAAAGCATGTTTGTACTTTAACCTAAATAAAATCTTCTCACATTAAAAGCTAATGTCTGGAGAAAGTGAAGCTATGGTTATGGATCTTCATCCTGACATTCTTTCTGCATGCAGTCTATTAATATATAATTTTCTGGTGGGTTATTTGTTTTGTTTTGTTTTTTTTTTTTTTCCTGGGGAAAGCAGATTTCCCAGACCCGGAAAACATGTGCTCAAGTCACAGATCATGGTACTGATCTACCAGGTGCTAGGAAACATGACAAAGATGGCCCCTTGCCTTAATATAGTTATTTACTGAGATTTATCTGTGCTGGAAGAGCTCCCCCAAGCCCGTAACACGCAAGGTGTCCAGCAAGCCAAACTGTCTGTTCATGCAAAACTTTCAAGTCCACATCTCTGAGGTTTTACTCCCACTTCACAGCCAGAGCTGAGTCATATCTGATCTCTGTGTTACTCCAAACTCCTCTCCAGACTCATTCCCACAGAGATGGGTCACAGTATAACCCTGGGATGTTTTCTGACTCCATCCAAGAGATGGTTGGCATTTAGCTGAAGTGCTAAAAAACCTTTTGCAGCAATTGGAAGCCCCTGTGCAATGTGCTGCCAGGAGAGGTAGGCTCAGAAGAAGGACCAGGAGGCCACAAGCTGGAAGGCATCACCGTTTCAGGAGCTGTCTCCTGCCTGGAGCCATTGCTGAGATGCGTTACAGTTCCCAGCCCACAGACAAGTGTGCACAGGTGCGGGGCAGGAGCGAGACTGCCAGCGAGAGGGATTAGGAGCAGCAGCGGAGAGAAATGCGTCTGCAGAGTAATGGATTATCGTCACTCTTCATTAGCATTTTCAAAAAATGTATTTGTGTCATTCAAGCAAGGTTACTCTCTAAAAAGTTATTAAGATAAAGTGCTGTACAGTTTAAAATAAATATTTCTCAGTAACAAGAGATCATTATTTTTGCGCCGTACCAGAAAATCTAATCACCTGTGCAAGACATAACTTGATTATAATCAATGACCTCGAGAGGGCATGTGACATGCAGCAGCGAGTCCACAAAGGGTGTTTAGAGATCCTTTGTGCCTCCATGAATGCTGTTGATATGCAAAATAACATGATTCTATATAATTAGAGTCTGACCTAAAAAACTATAATCACCCTCCTTTACCCTGAGAGAATCACTTTTCCCTCATCAACAAGCTTCTGGAAATGGATCACATTACACCTACAATTTTATATACATAAAATAAGCACTTTTCAAAAATCCCTTCAAACATCACACCATTAGTCGTTTTCAATGAAAGACTTTTTAGGGTAGATTGTTATTGAAAGTCCTCTACACTTCGTCCTTCTGAAAGGTGCCTTGATGAGGCAGTTTCCCGAAGCTGCAAATGCCGTGGTTTGATATGCCATCTCCGTGCCACATTAGCATCAGTGGCAGTGACAGAAAGTTTTGTCTGGCTTTCTGTTGTACTTATGGGAGGCAGAAGTACAGGCAGCATGTTAAAACAATTCACCTGCTTCATCAGACTCCTTCTTGGATGCAGTTTTCCTATGTGGCATCTGCATTCTCTGTTCAGCCAATATTTAGGACATTTCTCACATCACTGTGATATGGGCTCAGCTGGCAAGGTGGGCACTTAAACTTTTTAAGAAGACTTGGTTTTTCACAGCTGCTGTGTTTTTAAAAGGGAGTATGTTATGTGAGATCCATTTGTTCTGGAGGCATTAAACAGTCTGATCTAGTACTCACCAGTATAAAAATAACATATTTACACCAGCCTCACCATATAAAAATATTATATTTACAAAGGGCTGTGAAAGTGAAGGTGTTTGATGAAGATCAGACAGATGCTCCCCACAAGAGGCTCCATGGCAAAAAAATCAAATTTTACACCTATTTCTACAACTAGAGAAACTGAGGCAAAGGGCTTATTTTCAGGATAACAGAGGAATGTTACAGTCTCTGTCAAAGACAGTAATTCCTCAAATTTAGGCTCCTTTTAAATCCCAGTTCAGAAGCATATATCTGAACACCCATGTCCACCTATTATGAGAGGCTCCTAAATTCTGAAGGGAAGTAACAATGGAAAATTGAGATGGAAATACCAGCAGATTCTGGGAAGGAGCCAAGGTCTGTGCCCTGTGCCAGGACATGTTGAGGAAATGTGGAACCAATGGGTTGGTGTGGTTGAAGGAAGTTTTGCTTTACCTGCAGAGAGCCTTGGTCGGGTCCTCGGTGTCTGCATCTCCTGGCGGGCGTGTGGCAGCATGTGATAGCGCTTGGCTTCGTTCACCAGGTCCCGGCAAGCCTCCGAGGACTTTATCAACTCCTCATTGTCAACAACATTCAGCAGATAGCTGGGATGGATGAAGGGGAGCCTCACCACTGCCAGCAGCTCCGCAGCATACTGTGAGAGGGGGGAAATAATAACACATGCAGCCTTCAGGTCAGAGTTCAGCCACTTGGCATCTCCATTTCCTTGCCTGTAAACCATCCCCTGTCATCCAGCCTGGAAACAAACGTGTCATGGATGCTGCATACAAGCCCTGCCTAGTGAATGAGTAGGACAGAGACAATGCAGCCCTCAGGGCTCCCTGGCCCAGGCTGGGCTTGGTCCCAGAAACTAAAAATAATCTTCAAAAGGTGGCAACTCCTTTTATACAGCACCGTATGGAGGAGTTTTTGGAAATAAAAGCTCATTCTGAATTCAGGCTGAATGGAACACCTTATGCAGTGGAGACAATGGAGACAAGGAGTGAGCATTTGAGTTATCTGAATTAACCTTGAAATGTAAGTGTGGTTGTTGCACTGTAATAAAACCCCCAAACAAGTCTTTTCTGGCACTATAAATGTGAAACAGAAATCAGTTAATAGGGTAGATTTCAACAACTATGGTAGACCCTGAATGATGTCAACCAATTGCTAAAAATCTTTCAATTAGTAGAGCTTATTTGTTGGTGAAACAAATTATATAGCTCTAGCTTTTCGGGAAGTCTGACTGCAGAGGGTGCTATAGAAATACTGACAGTAAGTTTCATCTCCTAAACAAATACATTAAACCTCAGAGGGTAAAGGACATCTGAGCAAATGAAGCTGTCTGTCACCAAACACGGCTTAAAGGACAACAAAACTCCAAGAGAGAAAACTGCAATCGAAAAAACAGGAGTCCATCCCCAGATTATTCTTTTTATATACAGTTGGGTATGTCACAACACTGCAGGAGAATACAGTGAAAAGCAGAGGAATGGGAAAACATACAACTCCAGAAGCAAGGCAGACAAACGGGATGCAAACTAAGGGTGAGCAGCAAGAAAAGATAATCATCTGTTGCAATAAATATTCATACAGCGGCAGCATCCGAAGATCCCAACTGGGATTGAGGCCAAGATGCAAATAAATATTCCTGAGGTCCGAGCTGGTCCCAAGAAACTCTGGGCGCCAGCAGCATCTGCTGGCCTGCAGATGCCTGTGGTCTTCCAGAAGCCACTTGGCTCTTACTTTCTTTTTCAGCAGCATGCCTGTCCCTGCAGTGTGTGAGAGCCAAGTCACAGCAGGAACAGGAGCAGGGATGGGAATGGAGCAGAGACATAGTGAGAGGAGAGGGTAGGGATATGGCCTGAACTGGGTAATGGGCTGGCCAAGCAGGTGGAGGATGCAGTGACAGCTGTGAGGGCTTCCAGGGCCTTCCTTTTCCCCACCTAAACTGAAGAAGTAGGCTTAAATTTAGAAGAAAAACAAAGGATGTCTCCTCCAAATTCACACCGCTCTCCTACTGGAGAGCCACATCACCATGGTACAAGTTCTGCCAAAGCAAAAATGCAACAACCTGTGGGGTTGCAACAGCTGAGCTCCCAACGTGCCTGCAGATCTGTGGCCTCGAGGAGATGAAGGGTGTCAGGCTGACTCCCAGTCCCCAGCTTATCAGCTCTCCTCAACACTAGAGCTGACAATTTTAGGTACATCTTAAAGACTTGAAGCCTGGCCACTCTGCAATTGTTTGGGGATAAAAAAGTTGTTTGGTGATATAAAATGGATGGAAAAGTGACAGTGCTTCTCTTCAGGGGAAAAAAACCCCTGTGAGCAGCTCATTCCTGACTCCTTGCTACTACCTCTAGTGTGGCACAGAGCCAAGTAGGGCTTGAGATCACTTCATCAACCTCAAAACATAAAAGAATACACTCCTCCCTTGCTGAAATAAATTTCTGAGGTGCTTTCTAGGAGGTACAATGGCTGCTCCTTCCCCGGAGCCACAAATGTCAGGCACTCAGCTCCAGATATCTTAATGTCATTACCTTGTAAGAGAGGAAGCAGTGGACATATGGCAGTGGGTGGCAAATCTCTGACTTCAGGAAGTGCTTTTTTTAAGAAGGTTGGAGGCGTTTAACCTTACACGGGAGCCAAAAGGAAACGTGGCATCGGGACAGGGGAATAATGCAGAGAGAGCGTACACTGCCAGTGGGCGAGACAATCCCACGGGGGAGGCTAATTCCCACTACAGGCTGCTCAGGAAGCAGTACAAGTTGCTAAAGGCAGTTTAAATAAAGTTGTAAAATGCATGGAAGGAGCCAGCACCTTCCCTTGGTGCAGTGGGACATGCCAGAGCCTCCCCTGACAGTCCCAAGGCTGGTTTGCACTGGAAGCAGCCACAACACAAAGCAGTGCCAAACACCAGCACAGATGGGTGTGCCACTACATGGGGACATGGTGTTCCACTTACCACCGTGTCCAAAAGCTGACTGCCAATTAGCATGGGGAGAACAGCTCCTTTCTGTCAGGGATGGGACAATTCCCATTGGCCCAGTGGAGTTACTGCCTCCATTTCCCACCTTTCCCTGAATAAATGGGGCAGCGCTGCTCCCTGAGCACAGCGAGCTCTCCCTCTCGCTCGCCCACCTTGCTTTAATTAGATAAGTGAGAAAATGTGATTCTGTTTCTCTCCTGGATTCCCCCCCTCCTTTCTCTCCTCTTTTGTCTGAGCTCGTGGCTTATTTTGAAGGGGAATAATAATTAGAACATGCTGCTCCTTTTCATCAGCTAGAAAGCTGATGTCACATATCAAAACCAATGTCACTTTTCACTCTTATTCTTTCCTTTGCTCAAACAGCTACAGAAAGCTGGCTCTGTGTGTGTGTCTGTGTGTGCACGACCACACACAGCCACGACTCAGGCTTGGTGCTGAGAGCATTAAGGGTACATAGAATTGCAGTGTTTTTCACCAAGAGATTTAAGGAGTATGAACCATGGCAGCATCTTCACAAGACAGGAGAAGCTTTTATAAAGCAACCTCTTTTTGCACCAGTTCTTGTAAGCACTATAGACAAGGGTGAATTTCATTTAGCCTCACTGATTTAAGAATATTCAAGTGATTTAGGCAATCAGCAGCCTTTTTCTTTTGGATTCTCCCTTGTGAAGACTTCCCAGCTCTGTTAGCTATGATTGTACTAAATATCCTGTTACTATTATCCTTTTCATTTAAGACTGGAATAAGCACCATAAAGCATTTCAACCTCCTTACCATATGTTATTTGCTCTCCATTCTCTCTTGTCTTTCCGTTGTGCCTTATACAGCTATGAAACATCTACTGCACCTACTGATGTTACCAGTTATCGCTAAAGCAGCAGAATACATGCACAGGGCACAATGCCAAATTCACCCACCTCGGGTCCCTGGAGTCATGGTTTGTGCCTGTAACCCTGGGAATGTTTGCTTCTCCCTGCTTGGCTGCAGGTGCTGACTGGACAAGTAGAAATATTTCTCAGGTCCTTGTTGGGAATCACTTACAACTACTCTATAGCCTGCATTACATGTCAGGGTGAAGGAGACAATATTAATACCCCTTATGGGCCTAAAATTAGGAGTTACTAACTCATAAACATGTAGGACCACACATCAGGCTCTTTGAGAATGGACACAATTATGCAAAAATTTAAATATTTATGTTTAAAATGCTAGGAAAGTTTTTGAACACCATCAGAACTGGTTTTTTAAGTGATTTGAATGAACCTCACTGTAGCGCCTGTTGGGCAAAGGGAACTGCTCAGGTTTTGCACCAGCAGAAGATCTCATCCATAAAGTCCTTGCTGAGTGATGCTGCCAGATACCCTGTGCATGGCCAGGGTCATTCTGCAGGAGCCAGAGCCCTGCTGCCACATGAGCAAAGTCTTTGTGGACAGTCACTGGGGACACAGGAGAGCAGAGGCTTCTAAGAGATGCTATCTGTCCTGCTTCAAGGTACATATTTCAGTGATCCTGAACAGAAAGCAGGATCTTCAATCAGTCTGTAATTACAAGTGCATTTCATATGAAACAGGAAGGGAAAAATCTTAAGAGATCTTATCTTTCCCTAATTAACTAAACATTTCTGGGGAGAGATTCAGCTCTAGATTCAGACACCTAAATGGGTTCCTACAAGCCAAGTATTTACTTGTCAGCCAGACATGTGTAAACTCATGTTATAATTAAGAGAGATTTAGTCAACACACTTAACAGTCCCCAGGGCAATGTAAGCTGAGAGGATGCACTGAGCACCAGGGTAAGCAGAGATTATCAATGTCCCCTTCTGGGTCAGAACTGTGAGCCATCAGCTCCTGGGAAATGGATTGTGTTCCTCAGACCATGGCTCACACCACAGCACACTAAGATGTCTGCAACCATATGTTAGAGGGCATTAATTCTACCCTCTGGGAGAATTTTTGTGTCCATTTGTCCTGGGTGTATTTAGAAGGTTGTGTCCAGGCTATGAGGAAGCCTGAGTGTTACCACTGGGTCAGTGTTGACTCTGAGGAACATGTGATCAACATGACCAGCCATACCTTGAGGCTGACCCTTTCAAGCCTTTCCCTAATAATCTGTTCACACACAAGTTACTCCCATCTCATTAGGCAGGCCAGTGCTTCAGCAAATGAGACAACAAAAGCCTCTAATGCTTTTTTTAATTCCTGACTGGTAGTTTGAGTGAGAACATTTACTTTGTTAAACTTTTTATGACATTTCTTCTCTATTGATTACATCAGTATTATGAATGCTTGCTTGCAAGTGGGCTTTGTTCTGGCATCTTCAGTTTCAGTTACAAAACCCACTTCACTATCACATTAAAAATAATCTTTTTATTCTCAAATCTCTAATCCAGTAAAATCCTCAAAGGTATTTTCCAAAAGGACTCTCATTGTACTGCACAGACTTGGGCCACAACAGTACACAGTTAGATTTTAAAGGAAGTATGCCTCCTGCTACAGAGTCATATTTCCTGCTCCTTAAATGCTCCACTGGAAAGCTCTCAAGATTTTTAACATTTCTGAAATAATGCCTAAAGAGGTCAAAATAATGTTTCCCTTATGCCCTATAATTCATCTGTCTCTCTAGTTTACTGTTCTCCCTACAAAGGTCCCTTTGTACTTTCTGCCTAGAGAAACAGGCTTCAGCTAGAAATACAAATACGGAAGGTAGGTTACCCACATTACTATAGGGTTTTGCCCCAATAAAAGGGCTGCTGTTTCAGCCCTTTATGCCTAATTGCAATAGTTTTCAAAACATTATGAAACAGGAATGGATATGATTCTCATTGAAGAAGATTTATGCTGTCTCACAGGAACCCTCTGTCCAGACTTCCTCATGCTGTGCACTGTCCCAGTGTGAGAGCAAGAACCTCCCTGGATGGAATAAGCCATCGGAGGCAGATCTGAAGCAGAACCAAGTCCCCACTGCATTAGATTCCTTCAAATGAGGACTGGAGATGCTAATTAAAAAACACCTGGCTGTGGTCAGGTAACAAACCGCCCAGTGGCTCATGCCAATGGTGACAGCTGGGGATGTGGCATAGTGGCCTTTCAAACTGGCATGCTGGAAAGGCAACATGAGTGGTCCCTCCCTATCACCATCTCCAGCCCAAACCAGGCTTACCCCACAGCTCACCCAACCTGATATTCAAAATATTGCCATCTCTGAGTTGCCAAATGCAAGCCCAACAGGGAACTGGCTCATTTGGGGAAGCCAAAGCTGTTGGTGCACTGCTTTGCCATTCTCAGAAGTAAGTGTTTTTGGGCTAGATTTTCCAAGTGCTGCCCTGCTACTTGGTAATGAAGGGACTTGCTCTGATATATTTAACCCCTGGGTATTACAAAGACACACTGTGTTTCCAGTAAACTCCTGCACATTCCTACACCCAAGGTCATATCCAAGCCCAGCTAAGCTTTCTGCTGCACTTGGAGTACTTACTAATCACCCACATTGACTTCTTGGAATTGCAATGCTGCCTTCAGATTAAACCCCAAGGCTTGGTAGCACGTCAGCCAACAGCCTTCTAATATCATGAGATAAACATGCGGCAGAAAATCTGGTTTGCAGGCACTGGGTTCAGCTGGTGGCTCGGTGGCAGGATGCCATGCGCATAAATCTCATGCCCAGCAAGAAGGAAAGAGCAGCCCCTCTGTCTTCCTGCAATCAGGTTTCAACATGACATCTTTATGGCAGCACAGCTGACTAAACACTGTAATGTCACCAGCAAGCGGCTGTCCTGCTCTCCTGTCTGCAAAGCAGCTCTCAGGTTGGTATTTCCAGCAGTAATATGATGAGAGGCTCTTAAATGCACAGGAAGATAAATCGCTGATCCATCATATTTGGAATGTGCCTGATAAGGATTAAAAAGAGCCTCAGTCTTACCATGCATTCTCTAGCTTGCTGACTAAACTCTATGAAATAACCCCTCGAAGTTCCCCCAGATGATACCAAAGGTAAGTGCTGTTTATTTTGCTTATGGGCAGTCACCTATTCAAACACAGCAAACAATGCCCCTCAAAAGCACATTGCCAAAAACAAACCAGCTGCAGCTTCTCAGGAGCTTCATAGAACCAAGTAAACTTCTCTGTCCCTACAATACACTGGCACATGAATCCATGTGCCATAACTCTCTAAAATGCTTTTTGACTAGAATATAAAATGATTTTTTTTCTGGAGGTTGGTCCTGAATGCTGGGGCCACATGCAGCACAAGGCAAGGGAGCACTTGTGAGGAGCTGCTTGTGGATGTGCGTCTTTGTGAGGCTGTTGCTTCAGCAACAGCGAAGAAAGATTTGTAAAAAACAGGAAAATGTGTTGGAAAAGACACAAATGAAGAGACTGATCAGACTGAGAGACAAGGGAGCTCCTCCAACCAATTAACACTTCAGAGAAATAATTCTGTAGATTTTCTGTCAAGGGTATCCCTTTAAAAAAACTAAAAGTTCAGTAGAGAGGGAATTTCAGGAGCTGCTTATGTCACCTGCGTCCTCTTTGTTATTTAATGCAGTTTCTTCCTCCTATATATAGCTAAGGGCATGTTCCTGGACTGATTCCATTCTGCTGCTGCCTTTTCTTCTCCCTCTATAAGTTCGTATGGGAGTTGAGTGTCTGCAAAAGCTACATTCAAATTGGAGCTCTTTGAGCAGCCCATCCCCAGGAAATCACAGGGGTTACTGCTCATCCCTTGCATTTTTCACTTTCAGAGAAATTGAAGCTTCTTGTACTTTCATTATGGCATCTTTCTGTATTTGTCTGCTCTTCCCACAAATGGATTTCAAAGCACCAGGATAGTGCGGGCTTTTCAAAGAAGCCTAATTGAAGTGTTACAGAGCGTTAGTGCAATTCACTTAGGCTCCCTTGGAAGCATCCTTTTTCATATTTATTCCAACTCTCTTTCCTGAAACTTTATGCCCTTGAATACACTGATTGATCAATTAATTTCTTATTATGATGAACTAAGTAATTTGTACATGCTGGTATTGGCCATCAGCTTCTATCATTACCTCCTTGTCATCACAGAGCAGAGTTGGAATTGTCATTGTTACCTGTCAGATTCTCCATTTTCCTGAAGCAAACTGCTCTTCTGCATGGAGGCTCTTTAAAATGTGTCTGAGAAATAAGGGATCTTCCATGTGCTCTCTCACAGCCACCAACCCTTTCTCCTCTGTAGCGTCTTGCCTTCAAACTGCCACTCTCCGTCACTGCCAAAATATAGCTCATGGGCATTTGTAGCTTTTTTGACATAAATCCTCTTCTCCTTCTCTCCATCACTTTTCCTTACCCTCACTGACAGATACAGAGCTTACAGGTGGGCTTTGTGTTAGACTAATTTGCCAAGTCTCAAATTCAATTGGTCCTTACTGTTGTTATTCCCATGCATCCTTCCAGGCAACCCCCCTCCCTGGGGCTTCAAACACTTGTAGACATTTATCCCTCTTTAGCTGTCATTAGGCCAAGTCATGCATATTCACATCTTTTAATCTTTTTTTTTTTTTTTTCTCACATCAGTTCCTTCAGTCTTTTAATCATTTGTGTTGCTCTTCTCTAAATTACCTCAAATTTGTCTACGCATCTCTGGTTCTCAAACACCATGAAGATGCTGTTTAGATAAATCCGCCTCTGAGGACTCAAGTTCATAAAAAGCTTGTTAATGCCTTTATGGAGGAGACATTTTGCATTGCTGCTGGTCACCAAGATCTTAAAGGTTTGGAAAAAGGGCACATGATGTTATCCTTGCAGAGTGCAATGAAAAGTGGCTGTCATTCAGCTGAGCCTCTTGTCCTTCATTCATCACTGCAGTGTTTGCCTCTCTTCTAGCACTTCTCTGGGCAACTTGTTGGAATATTTGCCCTCTCCTCATGTCTTGTCCGTCCTCAGGGTGAGAGGGAAGCTTCATGCAATGGGGACTCTGCCAGGTTTTCTGTCATTAATACACATGGTAGTGTGTTTTTTTTTTGTTTCAGAGTAAACATACAACTTTGGACTTGGAAGAGAAAGTGGGAATGTTTCCAGTGAGCTTTGGGATGTCTATGGTTTGGACAGGCAGCAAATTGCTATGCATCCAGCAACTTCCCATCCTTCCCATCCCATGTGGATGCTGGGCATGACTCTGAGCAGCTTTGGCAGTCATCAGTACCTGTGGACAGGGTGGCTCGTTATCCACTGAATCCTCCCAACAGCCCTCATGGGAGATATCACTTCCCTCCAGCTTACAGGGTAAGAAATGGGAGCAGAAAGGTGAAACAACCTGCCCAAGGCCATGCAGAGAGCTGGGGGATGTGCTCAGGTGAAGACTGTGTGGGGCCTGGCAGAAATCTTTCCTCGTTCGGGCAGCTCAGACCGTGCTGGTTTCAGACAGCAAAGCCTCCATTATGTAATCTATTTTTTGCATGAGTTTGCTGGAGTTGTAATAAGCTTATCAAGGGGATAACTGTTAGGATAAAACCTACAATCTCATCCATCAGTCAAGAAGAGAAATAAATAGGAAAAAAAAGAGTAGATTCAGCTTTCTCAGATGTGTCAGTCAGACGTAGATTCTGCACTCAGTGACAGCAATCAGAAGAACTCCTGCAACCAGTGCTCTGTGTCCACTAGAAATTACCTACTAGTCCAGACCTCACCTCACAGGCTGCTTTTTCTGGCCAGACCAATTTTAAAATGCACTACCAGCAGCACTAAGCCAGCTTCATAAATGTTACCATGTGAGCTGGGGCATTGCTCCAACACGCTAGGGGGATACAATTATTTACCAAATCCTGGTATAACATGCCACTCTCTGAACTGCCTCTTTGTCTTGTGCAGATGATCAGCAACCCTTAAAGCACGGCTGTTCTCTCTTTGTAACAAGGCTCAGGTGCTGTCTTTTGTAATGCCACAGAGCACTTTTATGAGCACTGCTCATATGAGCACAATGTGCACAATTAAACATCAGCCAGAGCACAGCTTTTCAACTTGCCTTCCAAGAAAATCCTGCTGCCTTCCCTGTCACTGCCCTCCAGCCTGGTGAGAAAGAATTAACAAAAGCAGAAACAGTCAGGCATCTGAAGAAAAGCTTTTAGAACGGCAGAGAAGAGCAGGTAGACAGCAAACAACGCCTTTCCAGGAGAACAGGAGGCTCTGTTGAAAATCTCCTTCCCAGAGGCCTTTAGCAGGGGATCGGGCAGGAGGGGAGGCAGTGATGGATAAGTTGTTGTAAGAGCACGGCATGAGGCTGCAGTGGGGGAGCACAAGTGGTGAGATTTACTGTCCCCAGGCACTGCAGAGTGACACAAAGCCATTACAGCACCAGGACTTCTGGAGGGCTGCAGCTGCCCTGGGGGCAGAGGGTGCTGATTCAGAGAGAAGCTCCTCTGTGGGGATGTCTCTGCTGAGAGAGCCCCTGCCAGGCTTGCCAGGGAAGATGGACATGCAGGTGAGATGAAGAGCACAGCCCTTTCCTGTTTGTGCCAGACCTCCACCTTTGGGAGAATAACCAACGCAGGACTTGGAAGAAGCTGCCAAAGAGGCATTTTAGTTACCTGCCATTGGAGCTATTGAGAATAAAAATGTGACAAGAGACCCTGAACTGTCAAGGTAAAGGGAGATGGGGAGACAATGGAGCAAGGGGCTCTGGAAATCCATGCCTGGAAGGATTTAACTGCCAGCACGACTTCTGGGAGTGATAAATAAAACCAGACCGGGTCACCTGAGGAGTGCAGTAGAGCTGGAGTGATGTGTTGGGACTGCTGCAATTCATGGCATCCATCAACCCTCCCAGGACACCCCAACAGTCCTGGTGTCCTCCACCCCAAAGAGTCTAAAGGCAGCTCATAGAATCTATCTCCAACATGTGAATAAAATAAAAATACCCAGGCACAGCTCCTGCAGGAAGGTTCATCCTGTGCTCAATATTGCCACAGCTGCCCAGTTCTGCAAAGCTCTGAGTAGCCTGTGTATCTCACAGGAGCTTGGGCAGTTCTTGGGATGGTGGGCTGTGCTGCACACCATGCACAAATTTTTATTCGTCATCATCTTCATTAGAAATAAGATCTTTTAGGTCTATCTTCCCTCCCATGCACCATGGAAGCTATTTGTTCCCAGGCTCTGAAAATGCAGAAGTCATTACTGTAAAGATGGTACTTTTCATGGTAAATGTGAACTCCTACCTTAAAAAAATAAGTACCTATTTAACTAAGAGCTTTATAATAGATCAGCAGTGCACAGAGTACTAAGAAAAGTGAGAGCTACTATTTAAATAAACTAGCTTAGTGGTAGGATTGGGCAGGAAAATAGTTTCTTCTTGGAATCTTTAAGAGTAATTTATTCAAACCCCTTATTTCTGGATAAATACAAATTAAAAATTAAAAGCTCCTGTAAAGTAATGCATGAAACTAAAGCACCACAGAGAAATTTCGAGAAGCAAATAGAACTGCCATCATAAACTACAAAAAGCACTTCAGAACCAGGGCAGAGGGCAAGGGAACTTGGGAATAACAAAACCCCAGAAAAGCAACTCAACTGCAACACAAAAAAGAGAGAGGAGGGGATGTCAGTGGTGGCAGCATGAAAAAACCACCACTTAAAAAAACAAATTCCCAACATTGCCTCAGCAGGACGCAGAAGGAAATATTTAAAACCACAATTTTGAGAACATAACCCAGACTGATGAGTGACACCTTCTGTTGGCACCAGGCAAGGAAGCTCCTGCCTCAGGGCTCCTGAACTCCCTGGGAACAGTCCCTGAGGTTGTGTTAAGTTCAGAGTGGCACAGAGCCATCCAACTTCAAGCACTCAGGGAAACACTCTAAAACAGTGTGTTTTTCAAGGGCAGCGAGTGCCAAAAAGGCATGCATTTCAGTGAATCCATGGTACTGTGTGAATGTTTTAGGCAATAATAACATTGGGCAATGCTAAATGGCCCTGCTGGCACATGGGGGAGGTGGTCAGAGCTGGGGTGGGGCCCAGCACAGGACTGTCCTGCTGAGCCACAGCTCCTGGGCACACAGGGCAGCAGTGAGGCTGCAGGCTCTGGCAGGACCAGGAGCTCAGCTGGTGAAACAGCACAGGCAGCAAGGCTTGGCCTGGCATGCAGTACCCCACTGTCCTTAATGCCCTTATCCAGCAGTCTGGGGAGAGCAGGAATTACTATTTCTCCCACTTCAGAGGTGAAGTGTGGATGTGCAGCTGCTCTGGATCACATCCAATGACACATTGAACATCCAACTGCATGTTCAGGTGCTTGAATTCACATTTCAGTCAAGAAGGTACAGGTTGTCACTATGTGGGACGGCATCAGCAACACAGCCAAGTGCCTCCCTGAGATACAGTGGGGTCCATGAGCAACTGCCCACCTTAAGACAGCCAAAACTGTGACTGGGGGTCAACAGAAAAAACTCTGGCCTCCACAGAAGGGGAAAACAATCTTCCCCTTACGGGGTCTGTGCAGAGAACAGGCCTCCAAATGGAGAGGTTTGGGGTTCAGACCACAGAGTTGACTCAAGGCAAGCAGCAGGTTTTTAGGTATCACCAGGGATGACTTCTGGTCCCAAGGACAATCACCAGCCTGCAGTCACTGTTTCTAGCATTATCTCGAGACAGCGCCAGGTTTCTTTAGACAAGAGCAGACTGCATAACTCATGTGGCAAAGGAAAGGCTAACTCTAATAAATACATAAAACTCAAGGGATCTAAGCAGCCAAAAAAGAGACAGAATCTTTATTTTATGAACTGGAGTTACACTCATTCAGTATGTGGCATCAAAAGAAATACACATTTTCTGACAGATTTTTTATTTCCTGCTGTTACTAAAATGCATCCCCTTAAAGCAGCATCTCACAAAACTGTAATTCTTCTCAATTTATCTCTGACTGAGCCTCCAGTCAACAACTTTGTACCATGCATGTCACAAATGAGATTTTCATTCTAAATAATCAGATATAGGGATCAGATTTTTAAATTACATACATTTTGTGCATAGCCTGCATTCCCTTTGCCTTTTTTTAATCTGAACTGCCCATCCCATCTCCCACACACTCATATGGTTAAAATTGCATGAAGATGGTTTCTATTCCAAAAGAGACATTAATGGAAATGGAGCAGAGTGAGGCTGCTGAGATTATTTTTACCTGAGCTCTGATGGCGGCATCCTTCTTAATCCACTTTATCACTGTTTCATACACCAGCTCCTCTGCTTTGGTGTTTAGGCTGTCATTGGACATGTAGGAAATGAAGTCATCTTTGGAGATATTAAGGATCTCTTCTTGGTTTGCCACCTCTGGGAAAATTTGCAGGGCATAAGCTTTGGCCATGTTGTATAGTTCAGTACACTGCATGGCTTCAGCCATGGCTAATATTCCTAAGCAGTTGCTAGCAGTCAGCTGTTTTTCTAAAAAGGGCAAAAAACAAATAAAAAAGGCAATTGAGAATTATTAAAAGCAAGATTCACATTTGTTACAGGATCATGAGAAAAATCAGTGTCATGGACAAACCTCCAACCCTGATTAATTTCAGGGAGTTAACTAGAAGCAGCACCCTGGGTTAATTTGGAATTGGGGTTTAAAGTACAAAAAGTGAGTTGGAGATGGGCAGAGAAATGCACTTTCTGAGTTTGCTTTTTGTGTAAGCCTCCACAAAGCACTGGGGAAACCTACTGACATAACAGTATCTGGGGCTTCCCAAGGAATGGGAACCCAGCCAGGAGACTGCTGCTGTTCCCACCGCCTACAATGTTGCTTTAAGGAGCAGCAAAGATGTAAACGCCAGTGCAGACACTTAAGAATAAATGCAAACAGCACTAAGGACATTTCTGAGAATGCTGCAGTCATTTTATGATAATTTTTGCCCTGTTCAGCTACTAAGCTACTTCAAATAAAAAAAAAAAAATCCTCCCCTCTCTTTTTTTTTTTTCAAAGGAACTTTGTTGCTGCTGAATGTGATGACATCCCTTATGCAAAACACAGATTATACTAACGCCTTCTGTTAAACGTTGTGTAGTGGGTTTCAAAGAAAATCATGCACAGAGGAGACAGCATTATCTCCTTCCCAGCAAACAGAAGCAGCAGCACAGTGTGTAGCTCTGCCTTAGAAGTGTGCTACACCATACATTTGACTGTACTTTTTTTTCTTTCCAGCTATTTTGAAGAAAAAACCCACCAATTTTAGACATTTATAAGAGGAACTCTCAGATTCTTTGCAGCTTTGGTTAACCAAGCCACTACTAATAAGAAGAATATATTATTTTAAGATATAGAACTGAAAAAGAAAAAAGTAATAAGCGTGAGACTGCAATAGATCACAAAGGCATGGGTACCAGTGGCAGGCTCCGGTGCTGTCAGAGAAGTCAATCACATTTGGCAGTGTCATATCCTAGTGCACTGTGACAGAGCAATGGACAGGAATGTGCAATAGCCCCATATCTCTTCAAACAAAACTCTCATCAGATTGCTTCTGCTGGAAACGCTCAGGGATTCTTCCCTACACCCAGTGTCTGCCTTCAGCAGATTGAAAACCTGCACACTATCTATATGTGGCTTTTAATAAAATGGGATTATGAACCACCTTTTCCTATTTTTTTTAAACCTGACATGAGATTAGGAGTTTTGTGGGTTTGTTTTGCTTTCTTCCCCTCCCAACACTTCTTATTTTCTTTTTCAGATCCAGCAGTCTCAAAACTAGGTTATCTCATTTTGCATCAGTTGACTGCACTGACTCCAAGGAGCCCATTTCCTCAAGCTGACTGCAGCAGCAGCACTGTTTGCTGTCAGTAGATTTTGTCACTCAAAGACTGCCCAGAGATGGGGTGTAAACTGATAGCTATGAAGCCCAAAGGTACCAATTTTTTTTCTTGAAAAGGGGAAAGGGGAAAGGAGAAAGGGGAAAGGGGAGGAAAGGGGAGGAAAGGGGAGGAAAGGAAAGGAAAGGAAAGGAAAGGAAAGGAAAGGAAAGGAAAGGAAAGGAAAGGAAAGGAAAAGAAAAAAGAAAAGAAAAGAAAAGAAAAGAAAAGAAAAGAAAAGAAAAGAAAAGAAAAGAAAAGAAAAGAAAAGAAAAGAAAGAAAAGAAAAACCACAAAAGCCCCCCAAAAGACCACAAACATCTTCCAGATTCCTTGCTTCTGTCTGCTGGCACAGTTTCATGGTGTACATACGGCTTGGGGTAAAGTAATCATCTACCAGAGCCCAAAACTCTTATAATTTCTTGGCAAACGATCAAGTCAAAGGCCAATCTGCCACTGTTCCACCTTATCCTCACAGGGTTAATAATGAAGGGAATAATCAATTTGAACTCATTAACAGCACATCATGGTAAAGACTTTCAAGTCTTTCTCTTCAGAGGACTGGTTTTGCCTCTATCAGGAGAGATCCTCACAACATTTCCAGCTGAGCCCGTGGTGTGCAGCAGAAAAAAACTGCTCACAACTGATTTATTCTGATCTGGACAAGCTTCCCTAGCTCTAACAACACCGGGTGCCTGATGCAGCCTGGTACACTGGTCCAAGCAGCTCCATCTTGGCCCCTGGAGCTTTACTCCCTCCTCCTCCCTGAGAAACCCCTCGGTGGCGGATTCCAGTGATGTCCCTGTCTGGTTCAGGAACTGTTGTGAGGCCCTGTGGAGAGGGGTCCCAGGGAGATGTGGGATGTGGGATTAGGGGATGTGCAGGAGGCTGGTGTGCAGGACACACTTCTCTGCACTTCCCTTCTGTGTGATGAGAACCACAGCAAGGTGGGCACAGCAACATCTGTTTAAGATGAGGACTGGCATGTGAACTAGAGAGATTCACTGCTGGTGAGGAAGACAGACTTTGGGACAACAGCTGTAGGTAATATGGAAAATCTCTATCCTATGAAAATAGAGACACCACCTCATCCTCCCATTTTTCAGTTCTGACTAAAAATTTGGCAGCAAGACTGGTTGACTATCAACTTCAGCTGTCGTGCAACTCTGTATTCACAATTTGTCCTGGTTTGAAATGTCAAACCATGACACAATTATATGCCTGCACACCCATAAACAAGCAATTCCAAGTAACAATTTGGTAATATTCTGGATTAATCTGGTAACATTTTGGATGACAATTCCAGAATGAGCAGAACCTTGCCTTACTAATGTCTGTTACTACTCACTGGCTACAAAGGACATGACTACTCAGACATAGACTTCTGCCATATAATACAGCTCATCCCAAATGACTGCAGTCCAGGGGTACTTGTCAATGCTGGCATGACAAAGACAGCGAAGGACCAGCTAAGGACCAGTTCTGCTCTGCCTGCTCCTGTGTTCCTTTGGACACTGGCATGTTTACAATAATTGTTGTTTTGCCACAGTGACACTGGGCTTGTAACGACACATTTTTTTGAAGTTTCACCTTGTGTCTCTTTAGAACACAAATGCGGACTACAAAGCTACTCTCAATGCTCAAGGACAGTTTATAACAGAGTCATGAGTGGACTTTAGGGATATCAGATGCAATCTAGTTGGTTCTCTCTGGTTTGAGACAGTGCTGGATAGCATATTTGTTGCTACGTGTGCCACAATAATGCAGATCAACAGCTGGTATCGTCAACTGTGTTAGATGTGACTTTGGAGCAGGATCCTGTGCACATCATCAGGAGACAATCAGCCAATGAGACTGCTCTAACTGCACTTCTGGGAGTGGGGAGACTTGAGATAACACCAGAGATAAACGGTATGCAAGAAGGGTTACTCAGTGAGATTGTGATAACAGTATGATGGAAACTCAGTGGTGGTTGCAAATCCCCTCTTGTGTGCATTAAGCACTGTGTTTTCACTCAGACACACTTTCTAGATGATGATTTGGATATCAATTAAAACAGCACCAAATGTGCACCTGGTGATAATTCTGTGTACATTCTGATAGGAAACTTACTCCTCAGGTATTCCTACTAATGTCAAAAAGCATGTGGAGATGGGGGCTAGGAGGAAGACTATCAGATGCATTCATTGTCTAATGAATTGTCCAAAATATTTCCCTTCCCTGTGAGAGTCTTCTTGCTTCTTCCCATCTCCAGATATAGCTGAAGTTGATACATAGCTTATATGAAGTGCATATATTAGGGTTTCTCCAGGGGTGGGCGGTGCAGGTCTCCAGCTGGATCAAAACTGTCCACCTTGGATGAATAAAAAAATTGCCCATAGTACTTTCTCTTGAATTCTTAAAGACCATAAAGGCCTCTTTTTTCCCCAGGTGCCTGAGGAATGCAGGTCCCATCACTGGTATATTGTTCAGTTTTTTCTCATTGCTTCCTCTAATACTCTTTCCAAACATTGATTTTGTGCTCTTTGCTCAGGACACTAAGAAAATTCAGAGCTCCTGCTCTTTCCTAATCTGGCCCATGAAACTACCAGGTTCCACCAGCTTCTTTACGCTTAAGGATGAATACTTTTACTTTATCAGCAGCAGGCTGAAGTATGTGTTCATATTCACAAGCTCAGAATGTGTTTCCTCCCGTGATGGGTGTCCATGCACCATGGACTGAAACCATGATACTGGTGAATCACCTGAAACCCAATTAAAGCCATGACTGAGGTGATAGCAAAAAACAAATATGGAAAAAAAAAAAAGGCTCAAGTCTCCAGACATATGGGTGGAGGAAATACCTATGATATCCTGACCAGTTTGCAAACATTTGCCCAGTTATCATATGGTGCCTGCATGAACCTGTCACCATCATTGCATCAGTCAGCACAAAACTGTTCTCATTTCTCATGGTCTACACAAAGGTGAGGAGACAGCATGTGGGGAAGAGAGAGAACATGGCTATAATTATCCCAGGGAAGCCAGCTAAGAAATCTCCCATTGAAATGAAACTACTTCCCTGACATATTTTGCCACATCTTTTCACCAAAAAGTGCAAGAAAATTTGGGATGCCTCTTCCCAAGGCTGCTGAGAGGCCCAGTATGGACACAAAAGCTGCTTGGACATCACCACGACAGGATGCTCCTGGATCTTCATGGCCGAAAAAGGATGACCCGAATTTCCTCTGAGATTGTGTTGTGCTATGCTGAACAGACTTAATATTTTGCGTCTTTTACTTCTTTGAACTTCCCTTCTCTCCCTATTTAGACATGCACTAATGGGAAAAAGTCACTGTTTATACTGGTCAACCCTCCAGAAGCCCTGCAGGAAAAAAACCCCTGATTTTTACCATATTTTTGCTTTGTATAGCACAGAGGTGTCTGAGGTGAAAAATAAAAACACAGCCACAGAGAAGACAAAATGCTTTCCCCTAAACTTTTCAGATGGCAAATGCTCTGCTGTCTCTGTAGTGCAATCAAGTCACAGCTATAAATAAAAATAAGCAATTACACTCTGTGAATTCTCCAAATGAGAATACAAAGTTCCAGTGACTCTCCATATATCACTGAACTTATAACCAACTCTACTATTTCACACCATAACATGGTTCACTGAATTAAAATATTAACTATCAGAAAAGAGAACTCTCACAGTGATTCAGGGAAATGAATGTATTTTGGTTTTGTGGCTGAATCTTCAGTGCTATCAAAACTTAAACACATCCTGTATTTCTGGAAAGGCTGTAAGATCTAATCACTGTAAGAAGCTGGTGAAGGGAAGCTGGGAGCAAGCAATGCCAGAGCCAGAGCCTCATTCAAATTGCACAGTCTACATGGTGGGATTGCAAAGCCTAAATTTCACATCACCAGTACGCTCCCCATTTTAGAACAGACTTTGAAATAAGGGGCATATAAAAAGTTGGAAAGAAGACTACAATGCCAGGGATTCTTTACTGATGCCTGCATTGTACCAGCCTAGTCACACCACTCATCTTGCCAGTAGGCTGGCTCAGCAGTGAAAATTAACACAACAGTAAATTTGACTCATTTGAGAGATTTTTGTTGTTTTTTGAGCATAAAATTTTCTAAAGTCTCATTTTCCACATTCTGCAATAGTAGATGTGAATTTCAAATGAGAATTGCCCTGGGAAAACCTACAATTTATTTGGGCTTCAAAGAGAAAGATGCCTCCCACACCAAGATGGAAGTTGAGGAAGCCCAAGCAGAAATTAGATGTCAAGAAAGGTTATCTGGTACTTATACCTGGGAAGTACATCATATAAAATCAAGATGCATTTTTTGGTATTAATAAATTTATGTTAATTTTAAAATTATTACTGTCTTATTAACTGATATTACAGCTATGACAGTGAAGGAGTGGCTTGTGGTACAGGCAGGAATTTGAACCATCGTGTTTCAGTTGAGCTCCAGTTGTGCCTCCTCTTCTGCCATGCCAGGTCTGTCTGGCTCCTGTTCTGGCCAGTAAAGTTTAGCTGAGCTGGAAATCTTGGACTGTTTTGAAATACCCTCTGCTGGAAAGCAGAGAGAAAGTGGAAGGAGCAGGATGACATGGTAAGTCTGGCAAGAAGAATGGATTTCTTGTGGCCATGAGAGGATGGACTGAGGCACTGGCAAAGATGTTGCTCTGTAGACCCTCACTGAGACAAATGCTCCCTGCACACACAGGGCACACCAGTTACAGGAGTGGGCACAGCAACCTTTCCTTCTACCCACCTTTGTGATGACATTAGGCCATAGCTCTGTAAGTAGCAACAAACTCCAGGAACATTCAATCTGGAACACTGGACATGTAAAGAAGGACTTTCTCACAAATGCAAGAAAATTGCAGCTATTGCAATGCAGTCCTTAATTTTTTGGCAGATTTGCAGAAGTTCTTCCTCCACTGGAGCCCACCTCCAAACTCTTTTGGTGTTTGACCAAGCTGGCCTAGTGTAGAACCCAAAATATGCTGTCACAGTTATAAGTAACCTGTGTGTTACAGCCTGGTATCAATGCACATACCATCCTCTGGGAAACAAAATGTCGCCAAGATTCCAAGAGTCGAACAAGATTCAACAAAATAGGTTATAGAAGATGTGAAAGCTGTTGCCACTCAAGCAACAAACTATACTTCTCTAGACCATTTTCCATTGGCCATCATGTCAGCATTGGAAATTCAAATCACAAACCAAATTAATGTTGCTTTACTTTATTTTACTCTATTTCATCTTGGGTTTCTTCATTATCTTTCAAGAGTTGTTCAAAGACAGGTTTATAAAACTTAACACAAGATTTTAAAAGCTCACTAGATGCAATGATTCTTACCTAGAAATGAAACGCAGACTTTACAGAAAGTATGAAACTGGAACTTGCTAGCAGCTTCCAGTAGTGTTTTTGCATTGGCTGAATCTATGATCAAAGAACCTGTATAAACAAACTCCAGGAGTAACTCCAGGACATCCGCAGTGAGGTTGGACATGGCCAGTTCCAGCTTCTCCCCGCTTCTGCTGCTGTCTCGTGGTGACCTGGTAACAGCAGACAATTAAATTATGGACATTACACCATCCCCATTTTATTGGCATTTATTGATTAGTGAGGGCTAGAAAATCGCTTTGCACCTCATTATATTTCTCCATTATTTTTGTTTACGGAACTGAAGAATATGAATTTTAAAATAACTGAACTTAAAAACTTTAACTGGATCTGAAAGAGAAGAGTCTTAAAGCAAGTCTTACGAAAAATCTTTATTGCTACTTTGCATTTTCATGCAAAAACAGTTGCAAAAGAAAAGGAAAGGAAAAGAAAGAAAAAAAAAAGAAAAAGGAAAATGAATGATTCAACATTAATGAAAATGAGGAACAGGATTAGCTTTCAAAGGGAAACAATACATTTTAACATCTTGGTTAACATCTCATCTTCTGTGCATAATATAACTGTTAAGGAAAAACCACTCTCCAATTTCGAGAGAAAAGGTCATCTACATTTTCAAGAATCCAGCACTAGGATAACTTTAGATGTCATGTACACTTAAGCATACATTTAAAGACCTTTTCATAAAAAATAGTAATAAAAATTACTAATTTCTATTTAGCTTGAACTTCTCAGTATGTTATATTAAATTACAGATATGATCAATATGATATCTGTGGTACACAGACGGCCATATCAAATATAATATATGCTTATTCTAAAAAATCTATTGTTCCCTTTTAGGCACTAAAAAAAGGAAGCCCTTCATGGCAATTGCTTTGAAAACTGAATACAAGACAAGCTAGACAGACAAAATGGTTAGAGCAAAGAAGGGAGAGGGGGGAAAACAACAACCAGCTCTGCCACAGGAAGCCAGCAGCCATCCTCTAGGAGTTTCATGACTGTGGCCTATGGTTTTTCCTGCATGAAGTGCTGAACAATTTGGGGATCAAAGTATCTCCTGCATTTGAAGTGTGCATTAGTGCTTGTGAAATTATTGGACAAAAAGAAAGTCATACTGAATTATAAAGTAAGGGCCCAGTTCTTAATGCATGGCTGATGTGTCTGCAACACTAAAGACAGGTTACACCTGAAAGACAAAAGTGATGATAAATTTGGTAACATCAAGGAGGGGAGGGGAAATCTGTTGGAGTAAGAAAATAAACTCTTTTAATGGTTAGGACCATCCAGCACCTTCTCAAAGAAACATGAGCTTTTTGTTTGTCACTGGACAGTCAACGTCTGCTCGCTCCAGTTCTGCTCGAGTACTTGCAAAAGCCATGGCACGAGTGACACAAAACCGGCACACGATGCAGCGCGACAGATATGGACTGGCCACAGCATCACTACTCACAGGCAATGCCAGCTTGAAGCGTGAGCAGAGACTACCATGAGCACTACCAACCTCCTGGGTTCACACAGATGCCTAGAAAGGTGATGGTCAGACCTCTACTGCCATCACAGAGGAAAAATAAACAACACATGAGGTTCATGTTTTTTTCCCGCATGACACCCCAACCACCTGTCCCAAAACCACCTAAATCATTTGGGAAAATGCTTAAAATTTGCAGTGGATGCTTTGTCACTGGTCCTTCATTGACCAGCCCTGGTCAAGTTAAGGGCACAACTTTAATTCATGTGAATCTCGGACGGCTCAAAACTTTAAAGAGATTTCATTTTCAATGGAGGAGCAGCTAGCAGTGCCTAATTTCTTAGTTTTCTCTAAGGTAGTGGACAATGGTTACTCCCATTCACAGGAGGAAACTGAGGTACAAGGAGATAAAATCACTTGACTATGATCACAGAGTCAGGAGTAAACCAAGGAATTAAACCCCATTTTTAAAATTCTAAATACTGAACTGTCCCTTTTCGTGGCAATATAGATGGGTTAGACCTTCAAGTTAGCTTCAAGTAGATGCTAAGAACACATGTTGATCGTGATACCTGTTGTACCCCTACAAGCACAGAGGTCTATGCTACCCTAAATCCTTATGCTTTATCACACCACAGTATTCTTTCTGAACTCTTGCATATGAATTCAATTCTGCATCTGAGGCAGAAATCCTCTGGTGGCAAACAGAAGAGTTGCCATTTCCTAGATCCTCAAGAGGATGTCGCAAAATGTTGGATTTTTTCCTTTCTCACACTCCCAATGATATGCCCCATATCTGATTTATCTCCAGTTTAGGTACACCTGGTGCTGCACTCTGGGCTCTCAAATACCTCTTGGTACTGATGTAATTCTTGCTGAACTGCTCCCAGAAGTGGTTTGTACCTGACAGTGAGCTCGTTTTCACATGGGCTGGTTAACAAACACACCACCTAAAATTTCAGGGGGGTTTGGAGGTACCCAGCAAGCAAGAGTCGGGCTCTTTGTCCTGTGGGACTACCATAAGCAATTCTTTATTTAATCACACTAGTTGCACTGTGCTGGTGCCAGCCATGGGAAGGACCGTGTGTGATCCGCTGGGAATCGCACAATTGCACCCAGTGTGGAGACCAAGAGCACCAAGGAAAGGATGATGTGATACCAATGTCAGCACAGACACATACCCATGCTAGCAACAACTTCAAGCTGTTATTTTTCACAATAATTAAGTAATAATCTCTTTTACTTTGTAATACACCGAGCAATAAACTGCTGCTGCAATTGATTAAATGCCAAAGAAAAGCTAAGGTGTTTAATCAATCACTAGAGCCACTTACGGCAAGTATAATACAAAGCTACAGAGATTATTGATATTACACAATGAGCCAGAAATGGGAAAGAAAATTATCCCTATTCCTGCTTCTGAAATGTCTTGAATGTGTTGTGCTGTTTTCTTGTGCTTTCTAAGCATGCAGCCCTTTGGCTCCATCAAAGTTTGGCTGGATCAAATACTGAGTACAGGCTGGATTCAGCCTGCACAGGGAAATCATAGCCACCCCGGCTTCCATGCCAGGGATCTGGTTTGGTAGAGGCTGGAGAATGGGCAGGGAATTGGCTGAAGCAGGCCCTAATGGATCAAACATTAAATGTCTGAAGGATAAGAAGAAGATAACGTCAGGAAATAGACTGATGTCACTGAAAAGGGAAATTCCATAGACTTCTTTATGAAATTATTTCAGTGATTTAGGTTGAAGCATCCCCCTCAAAGCCTGAATAAAGGTTTCTGTGTTCCTTGTTTTCACAAATCTTAGAATGTATATGCCCTGTGCAGTCAGAATTCATTTATTTGGGACAGAGTCTTCTCTTAGCTCCTCTAGAGGAATTGCAATGAAGTGGCTAAAGCCATATTACAAGAATAGAATTTAGTCCTGTAACTGCAAATGCAGTGGATTTGGGAAAATCTGTAGCAATATATAGAGCTGTTCCCCAAATAGCTCATCATGTGTCACAACACGAGGAGTTTTGTTGGTGACATCAGTAAATGCAAACATTCAGAGAAGTCTGTTACCAGAAAAGCCCTGACTTCCTGCCTTTAGAGCTGGGAGAAGTCACAGTTCTACCTGGTACATACACTGCTGTTCCCCAATCCCTGGCACAAACAAACATGAGGTGTTTTGGGGATTGAGAGCCTGCCTCCTTCATGTTTCAGTCTCACCTGAAGCCAGTCAAAGCACCCTTATCGTCCATGGACATCATTAAATGTGGCACATTCTGCTATTTGCCCGGCGAACTCTAAAGTTTAAACAGAATGATGTCACTTTATTGGCCTTGTAATCATTGCTCATATTATAAAGGTCACACATTTCACATTGTGGCAGAAAATCAATAGCTCTCCCAACAGCCTCTGGGGGAAAAAGTTGTGCTTCTGAAGAATAATATATAATAAACAATTTTAGTCCTTACTTTATCATGGCTATAATCTTGGAGAAAAGCTACAGTAAAAATCTGGCAAAGGCTGATATATAAACTCATTAAAATTGGGAAGTGATTTAGAACACGACTTTTAAAAAGATTTATCTTGAGCTAAACAGCAAAGAGATTTGTTTAGGTCTACATTTAAACAAGCTCCAAGAGCTCTTTAACAGCTTAATTTTATGGTAGCTGTTGGGGAATTCTTTCAGATTTACAAATCATGTATTTCTCCAGCAAGGTGATAGACCTGAGCAATGTGCAAGCAGAACTGAACCTGCAGATAAGCAGGAAGCACAGATATGCTCTGAATGGTAAGGGGGGAGCTACTGAAAAATATTCTGCATTCTCTGGAATAATTAAATCCAACAAAATCAAGTGAATGCCTTTGAACATAGTTTGGCTGCTTATCCTTCAACTAAATTGCTTCAACTAGAGAAGACAAAGGCACAGGGAGCCCTTAAAAGCAAAAGATGGTTTGATTACACTCTCAAATAACAAATCAGAATCAGTGTCTCTTTCTGTTAACTAATATATAGGAAAGAGAAAAAATGTTTAAATACCTGATAGCAAGAAAAATAACCCTAATACTTCATCTGCAAGATCTAGTAGTGAAACTGACAAAAGAAAAAGTAGAGAAATCTACATTTTTTCTATTTATTTGTCCTTGAAAATAATTTCCAAACATGTAATACACACATACAAGAATCAGCCATATCGCTTTCATGTTTAATAGTGATGCAACTGAAGTTTTCTGCATCTTGAGTTATAAATAGATGCGTATCTACGCATTTTTCCTGCATTATTTGTATCAACACGTTCCCATAACTGAACGTCTGTGTGACTCTGTTCAAAACATTTAATAGTGAGATGCCTTGAATTGCAAAGCCACATTGAGAGGCTGGATAAAGTAGCTGTGTAAGTGAAACACCGTGAGCACATCAATTTGTCAATTTATGGACAGCGCTACCGCCTCTCATTCAGCCTTCCCTCATGGTTTGGATATGCTGCTTTTAACTGGCTTGCAACATTATTTTGACTGACTAATGGTTTGGCTACAGCTTCACTCAATTTTAGATCAAATACAAAAAGCTACCTATACCCAGTGCAGATGCCAGCCAACGCTCTGTTTACAAGCTACAGTCACAAAGTCAAAACAAATTCTGGATGTTCAAAATGGAGCCATCTGCACAGAATAAACATGAAAAATGTGAAACATTTTATGTAAATGTACATTACTGCCTAGGAACAGTTGGTTCAGCTTCCACCCAGGCTGCCTGGTTGAGAACAGGAGGACTGACAGAGTTTGTGACACCTATTTACATTCGATGCCATATGACTCACCATGCCGTAGACTCAGAGGTATGACGTATATTTAAGCTTTGTGCTCCAAAAGGGCACTGAAATAAATGATTAACATTTAAAATAAAGACACACTTAGAACTGTTATTTCCCTGGACAAGTGGGACTTGGTGTGTAATTGTTTCATTTTTCCTCTCCAAGGTCCACCTGTGAGCCTATTGCCACTACCTACTTCTCCCAGCAGGAGACAGCAGGAAGGAGCTGCCTCCATAATATAACCTCAATTTTGTTCATATTTCACTCAGAATCTATCTTTAAGAAATAGGAGAACACACTCGTTCTGGCAGTGTAAGAAAAAAAACCTGCTGTCTTTTACTATCTATGGGTCAGGGTTTTATACAACTCAGGGATCTGAATCTCATCCACTAAAAGCAAGTGTATGAGCTGACAGGAGGCTGCAGGATTGCTGGCAGCAGGGAGGAGCTCCAGCTCCAGCCTGGACTGAAGGGGCTGATCCCTCCCTGCATGGACCAAAGCAATGGCCTGTCCCATCACCCAGCTGCCTTTTGGTATCTCCACCCCAACGTCTTCCCAGGATTTGCCCTATCAGCTCAACATGCTGATCTTGCTGGCTTGTTTTCATAATCAGGAATATAAATGCTTACCCTAAAGTAATTGTGTTCCCATTATAAGAGAGCTACATATTTTCTACCAAGATAGACAGGACAATAAAATAATCAAATTAAATTGCTTTGTTCCCTGGACAGTATTTAGGACTCCAGAAAACAGGAAATACAAGATTTTCGTGTAAGATGAAGCACTTAACCAAAGAAAAGCTACTTCTTTTTATCTCTGTCAAATTATTTTGATTACTAAAGAAAGGACTGCAGACTGGGGTAGACAGCTTCTCATGAGGCTTAAGAGTCTGTTAGCTGTGTGCTCATTAGAAACTGCTGCTCAAGTTGACACAACTTAGACTGAACATCATGTTTATTGTGGAACTTTAACTTTTTACTTTAATCCTTAAAGCACTGAAACTTCAGGCAAAGAAGAGAGTGCAATGATGCTGCATTTTAACTGTCCACTATTTGATTCTTTTATCATCTTCAGAGTGATTAATGGTTCAAAACCAGTATGTCTACGTATTTTGGAAAAAGCAGAAAAGAAATGTTGAATTATAGCCAACCTTCAGCTATGTACAAATCAGACTCAGCACTCTACATAGAAAGTTGTATTTTGTACTGAATATCTTGATTTATCGTAATTATGGGTTCATGAGGTACAAAAGCTTAGATGCCCAAACATACAACATATATTTCCCCAACATGCAGCAAAAAACATGTGCATACTGAGGTAATAGGTTATTTACCAAGATATACAAGTTTATGCAGCTGCAAGGTAATCAGTCATGTAAATGATGACAGGAAGGGACATTTATAGAGCAACATCATTGCAATACGTATGTCATAAGTCACTGAATGTTTTATTAAACAGGATTAAAAAAAAAAAACTACACCCCAGCATTGCTTCTCTTTTGGAATTTTTTTATCAGCTCAAAATGTATTAACTTGCAAATCTCTGCCTTCGTTATTCTATCTTGTAGATAAACATTATCTCTGAGCCTCAGTCACTATCCATCTGTCTCATGAGAGAAGAAAACATGTACTGAAATGGTTCTATTGTATGATTACAATAAAGAACTAGTAAAATCACAAGATTAAATAAATTACATTGTTTAAACACAGGCTTGCAAATTCGTCAGGAAAATTTACCTGCCCAACAAATCCATTTGCTCACTTTTTATCAGGATGTTGATACAAATAATGTTCCTTGTTCCAGGCAAACAAAATCTGGCAAGACTAGTGTAACTTATTAGGGTCAAATGCTGCCAGTTTGCACCTGCTCTATCAGAAGAAAATCAGGAAAATTAATGGCTGTGAACTCGGGCACGCACCAGCAGCTCCTGCTAATTCACCATCACAGAAATGATCATTACAAACCAAGACGAGCAATGGGATTAAGAGCAAACGCTTTTGTTCACGGACAACATGGCCAGAATAAAATAAAGCAAACAAAAGAGCCACGTTCCCTATATACCCTTAATGCCATTCACTGATGGAATACAATCTAAATGCTTGGCCAGGACCATTTCTAAAGGCAGGATCAGCAGCAGCCTGTAACGCTACGGTGTCGGGGATCACAGTCAGAGGCACAAATCTGGCTCCCTGCTGAGATTTAAGAAAGAAGATGACGAGTTTGAAGATGCTGACCTAAACGACTGGAAAGTGAATGAAGAAGTGAATAGCAAGTGCCCTTGGAAGAACAGTGTTTCATGACCTAGACTCTTCCTAGGGACTGAGAATAGACTGTGTCTCACAAGGTAGTAGTAGAGAAACAAAAAAACTGGGACAACTTATTAATAGTGTGGGATCTACCTTGTTTGCAAGTATCTCTGGCAGCCTAATTCAGTGGCAAAACAACCTGGGTGAGAGCTACTATTTGTTAAAGGTAAATAAAAGATGCAAGCAGGTTCTGGGGGATTATACAGGAAGGAAGATTAAAAGTAAGTTGACAGAATAAAAAATATATTCTCATCAACCTTAAAGCTCAAACCCTTACTCAACTCCTATCTGATTTCTTTTAATGATATTTATTACACCATCAAAAACTAGCTTAGCACAAAGCTGGCATGCAGCTAATAAATCTATTTCTTAGAAATGTGGTGAAATTTATACAAGTAATTATCTAGGTAGTCTATCCAAGACTCTTTCTCATCATTGCAATGTCTAGAGGGAAAACAATAATAAAATAATGATAACCACCATTATTATTTATTACGACTACTATGATTATGACAGTGCCCAAGGATCCCAATCAGTATTACAGTAATTAGAATTAATTCTGTCCGGCACTGGTTCTTTCTCCTTCAGCTACAGGGTGTTGCTAGTGCTTTTCTACAGTATTTATAGATCCAGAGACATCAATGAATGAAAGGCATGAAGCACCTCACCTATGGCCACAGCACAGGCAGGAAAGGGCACATGGCTCTTCTCACCCCATCAGTCCCAGCCCATCCACCCTGCAGAACTGCTGTGAGTATTTCAGACACTGAAGCTCAGCACTGTGCAAGCAAAATGAGGGCAACACAATCAGATATGATCATAGCCTGGTCATATTAATTCAAATTCATTATTCCAATCCAGCAGTGGCTCATCCTTGATGATATAATTGAAAGGAGTGAACTACTGATCCCTGGAGCTACCTACAAGCAAATTGGAGTTGGAGATTTGGTTACCCTCATTTTAGGGCACGACTGGCTTTTGGAATTGCCCCCAAAATGACAGTTTTCAAGAATATGACTCCTGTTACTATGCTGTGGAAGATTTTTTTTGTTTTCTTTGATTAATTTATCTTGAACTGCACATTTTTAGATAACTGTTCTCTTTCAGCCCAGTATTTTAACAACAGTTAAGCCTAGGCAGGGCTGTGAGATGTAAGCAAACACAGGTAGGTCACTTGCACTGGCATCTTGAGAGAGGTTGCATGACAGCTGGGTGGCTTGTGGATGGGTAGAGCTGGAGCAGGAGAGGTGATTAGTGTGTCATTCCTTGGGTAAGATTTGCAG
Source organism: Melozone crissalis (assembly GCF_028551555.1). Classification (NCBI taxonomy): domain Eukaryota; kingdom Metazoa; phylum Chordata; class Aves; order Passeriformes; family Passerellidae; genus Melozone; species Melozone crissalis. The sequence continues at coordinate 53,869,279 of NW_026535805.1, forward strand.
AATTTGCGCTTGAGTCTAGAAATTATGGGAGCAAGAAGTCCCAGCTACAGTAAACAGAGATGCTGTCAGCGAGGAAGAGGAGTGAGAGCTTCAGGGATCTGCTCAGTGCCTCAACAGCTGCCATCACAGGGCAGAATTTTACAAGCAGAAGATTAATTTCTGTGCTGCATCTCAAGGCTTGAAAAGGAGCCCTTCTGTCCTCCTTGCCAGGGCTTCTCTTCAGAGCAGGGCACATTGCTCTGCCCCTCCTTGCAGAGTGGCATCCAGCCCAAGCCACTCACCCTCCAAATCCACAGCCATGCGTGCGGGGCAGGAAACAGCCAGGCTGTGACACCTGGGATGGGTTGTGTGGCAGTGCAGAACACCACTGAATATTCGTAAAGTGCCATTCATTTATGTAGAACACCATACATTTTTGCTTGATGAAAACACATTTCCCAAGGTCTGGCAGCTGAGAAATCTGAAGCCCAGCAGGGAGCTCTGAGGGGTGGGCAGGTGGCTGCTTGGGCAGGCAGAGCAAGCGCAGCGCTCATGGAAACAGGCCACTGAGAGCAGGGGGCTTGTCCCATGCCAAGATCTTGAGCCCAACACACAGCAATTATCACTGCCTCATTTAAGAGAAAATCCTTGTCCACAGCACAATTTACACCTGCCCCCTTTCAGTAAGGGGTGAAGGATATTTTACACTCCCATGCGACCTCCCATTCTCCTGGTCTAAAAGGTTTAACAGAAACTCCTGGAGCTCTTTCTCCAGGCACAAGGTACCCCTCCTGGCATTAGAAACAAATATTGTATCTTTAACTCCCTATTTCTCTGTTTTCAACTACGTGCTATAGTTTGTTTCCACATTCATTCTGTTCTACAATGGAGCTGAAGTATGCAGATGTGGAAAGCTGCTTGCTTCTCTCCCAGAGTTAAAAGCAAGACTCTTAATAAGCAGGAAAACATGAAGAGGTCACTAAGAGTAGATTTTTCTTTCATCCTGCTGTTTTTGGGCTTTTTAGACTGTAAACACAAACCAGACAGTCTGTTTTCCAGACACCTAAACGCTTTTGCAGTTTTGTCAGGCTGTTTCAGATGGATAGTGGCAGGTTTCTCTGTTGTGCATCCAAATGCTTCCTTTCCACACAATGGTGTAAAATGCAGAATGACATCTTCGTCTTCTGTGTAGGTGTAAAGCAAGAGGAATTTGGTCTTCTCACCCTAAATGCTTTACTTCTCCTGCCCTGCCTTCAAGCCCTCAGAGAGTACTTTAGAAAAGAAAATCAAAAATCTGAAGACTTGAGAAAAAGGCAGAGTATTGTGGAAAAGCAATTTGGCCGTGAAGTCACTGGGTCTGCTTTGTAGGAAAAGAAGGATGAACATAGCTGGGCCAGATTACAATGCATCCAAAATACTGCTTCTTGTGACAGAATCTCTTTGTACATAAGACTTAAGACTTCCACTTTAAGCCAGTGGAATCAGACACCCAAGATGACTTAAAGATTAGAATGCATCATTAAAATCTAATCTTGAAAAGATAAAGCTTGTAGGAGATCTGTGTATCTTTAGAGACTGACCAGAGAGAAATCTACTTGTAAAAGCTTGCTTATAAAAGCAAGCATTTTGGCCAAGAAGAGACTTTTATGTCAATTGCTTCCTATTAATAATGTCATATTTGGTAAAGATTCCAGTACTCTGGGTTAAGAAGAAGAAAGTAGCAAATTAAAATGTTCCGGTGAAACACTTTTTTGTTACGGAAATATCAGAAATTCCAGTTATTCAGCAGCTGCATTTGTCTATCCCAAATACAGCTGGAAATAAAAAAGATGGCTCTTTGTGGGATTTTCCATTTGTTCCTTCCTCCTGCTACATACACCCACACCGACCTTCCACCATTTCTTCTAGGGCAGATACAAAAACAGAGCTCATTTCTTTCCTCCCTCAAACCAAGAATGTTTTAAATAAGAAAATCTGTGCTCTGCAAGATGCACATTTTTGGACATGCGTTTTTTGATGGGTCTGGATCTGTTCCTTTTTTTTTTTTTTCTGTGTACAGATATAAGCATAAATATGTGCCATTAAGAAAACCACTAGTTGCCATAAGAAATCATTCACGTCCTTTTAGTTAACTATGATTCAGGCTGGGTGACTGGTCTTTCTCTCTGGGTCATGAAAAATTAGCACTTCAGAAGGCAAATAGTGCTATTTATTGTGAGATGGGATCTATCATCCTACAGACATTCCCATCTTTCCTCCCAGCTGCAGAGAAGCCCAGACAGCCAGCTTAGGCTGGACCCCTGAGGGAATCAATGGTACGCCCATTGTAAGTTCACTGTCTATGCAAATCACCCTCTCTTTTATAGGAAAGGGGGATGGCCTCCTCCTTCACTTCATCTCTTAGACACCTATTTTTTGGGGAGAGGTCCTGTCTCTTGGACAGGCCTGTGTCCCTCTCTGCAGACTGCAGTAACAGTCAAGTAGGTGAGATTAGACTCCACCTGCCTTAGACACCAGCCTTGGACCTAAATGTTGGTGAGTTAACACAAGACATAAACACCTTTCACTGATCCACGGGCTCTATCTGCACACAGGAATCAGAATTAGGAGAAAAAGATCCTTCAGGAAGCCTTCAAGGTTCTCCTTTTCATTGTCTGTATCATAAATTAAGCCTTTGTTTTGAGATAGCTGATTCCATGAGTAGCAAAGTCAAACAGGCTGGAGTCAGCAAAGTCAAACAGGTTGGCAGTGCACTCAAAATACGTCAGATGGCCTTTAGGGGACAGTGCCCCAGTCCAGCTGCTGTTTATCATCCATGTTCTCCTGAAGCCCTATACTGCAGTAGTCCTGTATGGATCCTCACCCTTCCCCTGAATCTCACCTTTTGCCCTTTGTGGGCGCACTGATGTGGAGCAGGTATCAGGAATATTTCACACCTGCTGTTCCTAATACACATGATCCTTTTCAGATGATTCTGCACTAAAAAGGGTTGAGATTGTTTTCCATGGTCAATTGCAGTTGGGAGGGAGATGAACACCAAGTTCTGGCTTAGGTTTGAGTGCTGTGCAGCTACTGACAGGGATGACCTGTTTCCAAAACAGATGCCTGGTATGGTGCTGAGCTCAGGCTCAGGACTGGACTAAACCAAGCTCAAAAGGGCTCGTATATTTGAAAGATAAATCACATAGAATGGAGAATTTTCTGGATGAGGAGCAGAATGTTTAGCACAGAATTAGCCATTTTCTGAGAAACTAAAGGGGTTTCAAAATGCACTCCCATTACCAATTTTGTTTAGTAAATAACATTACAATTGTTTTGGACAATCAAACCTAGCTATCATCTTTTTATCAGTGCAATAAAAATAACATATTTTCTTCCCTGCTATGACTAATTCTCATCAAATAGTCTTGCTCAAGATGAGCAATAACTCTAGTTCTATTATGTTTTTTATCTGTATTTTGGTTTTATTTTGAGAAGGAAATAATTGATCTTATTTGATTTTGAACATTTCTCTTTTATTCTTTTGAGACACTACTTGCTATTCTACCATCAGATACCAACTTGAACACACAGTGGAATCAATGGCAGAATATGAGGTTAATAATAACCAGCCCGTGGCAAATAATAAGCTGAGGTAAATACTCTGAAAGATTCTATTTCTGCATGTTTCTATAGAGGTGCATAGTACCTTCATGAATAGATCATATTCTCATTGATGTTTCTGGTGACACATCGGTGCCTGTGGATGGAATGACACTAGGGTTTAACCCTGGCTTGCACTGATTGAAATGGCCTTTCTATTATATTTAATATAAAGAGATCTCTTTTATTCTTTAAGAAAAACTGCCATTTCTTGTTTTGATTTCTACAATAACACAAGGAGTGCAATATAAATCACATAAAGCTTTAAGTGCTGCCTCAAAGGAGCTGCTAACAAATATCATAGAGGATTCTAGATGTATTGTATCTGTAAACATTCTAACTCTATGAACTATAATGATTGTGTATTATTAAGGGCATGATCCCACAAAAAATTGAGTGCCTCTTGCAATCTGAGCCCTTGACTTCCATGGGGTTTCATAAAAGACAAGGTTTTACACTGCAAATATCCTACAAAAAGCAAGTCTTTAGAAATTCCACCCCATAGCCCCGAGTTTATTGTCTCGCAAAGACACATTTGCTCAGTTTACAGGTGAATATTTAGTTTTCTCACCTGACAGTTTTGCAAACTCAACTTGACATCAAGCTGAATTTTTTCTTATTCAAGCATCATCATCAGTAATAAAGGCATTTTTGCCTTGGATACACCTGTGCAACTCCATTAGCCTCCATCAAGGTTACATGTGTGCAGCTGAGGTTATATATGGAAAGCAACTGGGATGGAGAGACCTGATGGTGGACACAAATTGACCTCTGGAATATTTACTGCTGCTGATGATGTGAAAGAAGGCAAAAAGTGGTGAGTTTAGCAAACAGTCTAAACCTTCCACTATTTTTTTCTTGTAATGCATGCAAGCCTTATGTGGGCAGCTAAAAGACAATACATGCTAAAAACCAGGCTTTTGCTTTCACAAAATCTAGGAATTTAATTTTTCTATTGTTTTCACTAAGTTCATAACAGAGCAGTTTACCTCCATTTAATAACTAAATAAAAAAGCAGCAACATTCGTCAGTGTGCTTCTAGAAATAGATGCTGCCTGGTGACTTCTGCACACAAGCAGATGTCTTCACAACAAAATCCAAATGACAGTCTTTGGACAGTCAGTGATTTTGTTTCTCTAAGTTGGTTCTATAATTTTTCTTTTCCTGTAGACTCTACTCCTTATTACCCTGAAAAGCATATACTGTAGCCTTAACGATTAAATAATAATGAGCAGACAGAAGAGAAAGGACAGGAGAGATCTGGCATAGCTACTGCTAGCAATCATTAGATTTACAGAGGGGAAAAGACATGCTTCCTAGGCCAACATATTTTTTATGAATAATTGATAAGGCAGTCAGTACAGTTATATCATAGAAATGTAATATATATCCATAATTATAGAACCAGCTTTGTGCAAAAGGACACAATACACTGAAAGGAGATATCAGCCAATATGCCATCCTGAAATAAAATACAGTCACTATTGTGTTAGTTGGCAAAATTTAAATACAGGATTTGAAGCAAGCAAAATGTTCTTTAATCCCATTTTTTAGCACAGTCCAGGCTCAGTCTGCTCAGGAAAATACTGCAAGGCAAAATCAGCAGCTGCATTAATTTGCTGATGATTGAGAGAAAAATGAAAGTTATCCTCGTGGTTTTTTTTTTCCCTACTTGCTACTCTAACTTACTAATAATACGAGAGTACCAAATTATTTCTATGCAAGTATATGAAGCATACAAATTGAAAAATCAATGTAATGGAAAAAAAAGATTATCATGCACTGTTTAGAATCAATCAGCTAGAAACAGAGGGGGGAAAATGCGAAGGTGGAGACATGATGTTTAGAAAATGTACATACTACCTACCCTAAGCTGAAGTGTTTGTGTGAAAAAGCTACTGTTAGTCCAACATGCAGACCGAGCTACATTTTGACCACAAAGTCATCTTATTTCCAATTATTTTCTAGAGAAATTAATCAGTTTTTTCTTCTTTTCAAAGTCCCCAAATAATAAAAATATCAATCCCTTTGCCCATAAAAGCCACACAAAAGCATGTAACAAAGATTTCAGGGTGAAGGGATTACAGTACTCCAAATGCTTTATTTGCACGATGTCTCAGCACCGTTCACCTGAATGCTGATGGCTTTCTGCAGCCTGAAGCACAGACTTTTGTCGTGTGTGACAGAGTCCCTTGCAAACATTGACAGCAGTAGTTTTTAGTTGTGGACTGAATCACCATTAGCAGAGGAGTTTAAATCTTAGATCTCTCAGTGGTGGAACACTGTCTTCGGCCAAAACCAGCCTCTACTCATCAGAAATAATTACACTGTACGAGTCAGATGTGTAACAAATGGATCTGAGCCTCAGTTTGGAAATACATTCAGAGGAGGTGGAAAGAATGGCTACTGGCTCTGTGACAGGAGATTCAATCTTCATAAACCTGCAAGAGAGGGGAGGAAAAAAAAGCGACACAAATGCGCCCTACAAAAGAACAGAGCAGATCACAGCTGGAAGGAAGGCAAACCTTTTAATCAGGTCCTTGAAATACAAGCTGCAGGAAGCTAGAACATTTTGGTGGACTTCAAACTCTTTGCCTTCAACAATAATTTTCAGGTCTGTAAACTCTTTCGCTCTGCGTTGCTGGTTCAACTCCTTCAACATTTCTGCAGAACAGAGAAGACAGACAGTGCCAGGGTTCCCATTAAGAGTTTTTTATTTTTACTTTTTACTTTTCATTTTTTTTTGTAAAGAAGTAGAGAAACAGGAAATAATTGATATTTTTGTTGGTAAGATTGGCTCAACACAGACAGTCAGAAGTTACGAACATAACATATTTAAAAAAAAAGAAAAAGAAAAAAGCAGGAACCAGTAGGTCTAAACAACTGAAATATATATACACAGAAAAAAAAAAGCAAAAACAATTCCTAAATTTTGAAGGGTTAAAAATGAAAATAAAATATTTCAGCATTAGCAAATCAGAAACACAGAGAATGCATTATCACAGAAAAGTTAAAATAATTTGTTATAATCAAAACCAAGAGCTAATGAATTTCTATCTAAATGGAAATAAGTTTTGAACATACTAGAATAATATTAGTAAAAATGGTATTATGATGCAATATGAGCTGGATATGGGTCAAAATAATAAAACCACAAGACCTGCAAAAATAACTTATCCTTAACACAGTAAAAATGTGTTAAGCCTCTCAGTTAACATAAATAGTAGCACTTCTAAATAATATATAAATTACAGTGCATATAAAATTAGCTAAATTATCAATGCACCTTGCAACATACCTCAGCTATATAGACTACAATTGTATAGGTTTCAGAATTAGCTTTAAAGCATCCTTATGATAAAAAGAAATCTCATGCAGAGAATAAATTACTCCCTTTTATAGCAATTCCTATTTTTTGCACTCCAAGGATTTTTACCATCACAGCATTTTTATTTTTTAGCCTTCAATGGCTTCATTTACAGCAACAATCAGCTTTCACACATCATGAAAGAATCATAATGATTAAAATAACCTATGAAAGTGTTTCCATCCTGCAATAAAGCACCTACCTTGCATGATGTCTCCTTTTATAGAGCCTATTGGTGCTAATGGAATGAAAAGATAGCATGCCATGTCTCCATGTGGGGATGTGAACTACTAGGCAACCTACATGTTTTATATGCTGCCTGGACTTTTAAGGCTAAGACTTCCCTCCAACTTTGCAGACTAAAGTGGCTATCAAGATGAATAATATACTTTTCACCTGGGCAATAGCCTGGTGGTTCAGAAGCCAGTGATCAAGATGACAGAAGAGCTGATTTTAAATACTAAAGGACTTTGGGTTTATTTTATGTTTGCAATAGGTCAAGGTTCTCATTTCCTCAGTGTAACACCCTGAACACATTCCTCTTCAGACAGATCTGTAAATCAACAACAGTTCCTTACATGGAGTCCTTACATGAAGTAAAAGGGACCTCAAGGGTCTGTAACTCTAACTGTGCTCAAAGCCACTGACAGGCTTGAGCAAGAGCTGCCAAAACATTGCCAAAGGGTCTCATGGTGAAACCCAGACCCAAATAATCCCTGTGTTCCCCTGCTTCGCCAAGGAAACTCAACAGGAATAATTTCAGTCAAGCACTACTGTTTAATGACACAAAAGCATGCAAATATACAACCGTTTCATGAAAAGAAATTGAAGCTCTCCCAAGCCCCAACATCTGTGGTGCATATTTTTCAGGCCTAAGTAAATAAATGTCACCTTGCACATTTATGTCTATTTAATGGAAACACAGTAGTGTCTGAAAGGCTAATTATTCTATGCTGAAATGGGTCAGTGCTCTCCAGAGAGAAAGCAGATCATTAGAGAGGGCACAGAAATAACAGCAGGCTTTTGTCAGATCTATAATGGGGGAAAATAAACCACTTTGTCCTGTGGGTGCTGTAGCAGGGACTATTTTTAACAAATTCAGCTGAGGTAAAGCACAATGATACATTTTGAGCAAAACCTAAGATGGGATCTGAATGTTCACTCTGGTGCAGGGGAGTCTCAGGCTTTTGCTGTAGGTGTGATGCCTGAAGACTCACTGCACAAGGAACACTTTGGGCCTCAGCTAAAGATCAAGCATGGCTTGGGCACAAGGGGTGCTGTACTTGACTGAGGGCCAAAGTGACTGAGGTGTCTGGTTTCACAGGACCAGCAGCAGGTGCTTTATCAGTTGCATATATTTATGGAGGAAGCATTTTTCTGTCCCTTTTCACATATGAACAATTCCCGCCCCCCCCCCCCCCCCCATTCTCTGTCGTGGTCCATTTTCCCACTTTCATTTACAGCAAGGACATTTTCCTCACATCAATTTTCTATCACTTCATGTCTTAAAGACTGTTACTTTTCCTTCTAAACTTTCTGATACTCTCTCCCCTTTTTCAAATTTACCCAACCACTGTCCTTGACTCCCATTTGCACTTTTCCTAAGTTCCTATTCAAGTTCTATTTCTCTTGTATCTGGGACTTTAGAACCTTCCTTGCAGAAGCCTTTCAGGACAAGGGCTCCATCCATGACTAAGTCATACAGGTCTAAGATTACCCTTACAAAGGGTCAATCTCCACCTCACCTCATTCCATCTCCCTCTTTTAAAGCTCATGATCAATTATTACAGTGTTCAAAGGGAATAACTGTATGAATAGCAACTGCACAGATGGATCCTGGGAGAGGAGAGGAGAGGAGAGGAGAGGAGAGGAGAGGAGAGGAGAGGAGAGGAGAGGAGAGGAGAGGAGTTGTACTCTTGAATGGACTGGGGGTTTTTAGGAAGTGAGCTCAGGGTAAGCAGATCCGTACAGACCATCTTTGAACTCCTGACTGTGGCCAAGATTACTGAAAAACAAGACACAAAGCTCAGCCACAATACCTATTGATGCTGTGCTCTCTGTGCAGTTTCCACTATTGTGAGAGCTGGTTTGAGCATCTAATTCCCCAAGCAGCTCCCACAGGTAATGGGCTCATTATTTGGACTTGCTGAGCACCCTTTAATTACACTCAGTCCTGGGCACAGCTTCCATCTATGCTCTTTACACACTTGAATGTGCTTTATGCTGCATGGATTCATTAAGGGATGAAAACCAGAAAACAGGTCTGGAGCAGTGAAGCAGTTTGGCTCACAAAAACCCAGAAATCAGAATAAGTTCTAATCAGAAACCAAAACTCCTCTTCTCCCAACAGATATTTGCAAGCTGTGATTTCCTCCTTGTTCCCCTAAATTGCTATAGCGCTGCCCACAGAGAGATGACTATGAACTGTCCTGAATTTTTGCAGCTCAGTATCTGAACTAGAAAGAGGAGAGGCAGGTGGAGAGCAGAAGGAAGTCAGGAGACGGCATTGATTCATCGATCTTCCTCGCTCAGGCTCCTTTGTATTACTAAATAACTAGCAGGCATTAGTATTGGACACAGGGTTGTATCAGAATGGGCCCTCATTCTCAGAGAATTTGTAATGCTCACACTGTGCTTAGCCAGGCATTAATGATTTATGAGGACTCAGGATGAGTTGCAAAACAAATTTTTTCACCAGGTAATAATGCCTGCCGATGAGTTGTAAAAGAAGAGACAACACAGTGCAGTCCTGGCAGTGAAAAATGACCTCAGCTGTCTCCTGCCAGGCCCTCTTCTGGGCTCCTCCTAATTTTCAGCATTTCCTCAAACAAATGGAATTTCCTGAAACATTCAAAAAGGGATGTGCTGGGAATTTCCTACTGGATTGTTTATTCCTCTCACTTCTTTGTTCTAATGGACTTTATTTTCTTTGTTTGTTTTTCTTTTTCCCTCATTTGACTATTTGTTTTATTAAGAGATCTAGGCAAAAATGAAGTGCAAGGACAGTTAAGGTGCAGAGTTTCAGCAAGATGAGCACTGATGTTTCTTCTCCTCAGGGAATCACAGCCACTGCTCTACCCTAGTGCACAGGATTTTTCCTTCCTGACAGGTGCGCACACACACACACACACACACACACACAGAGGAATGAGATTTCAAAACCAAGCCAGTCCTTTCTGTCCCCTCCTTCCCTAGTGATGCTAAATCATTCTCAGTGAAAGACAAGTTGAATACTTTCTTCATAAAGAGCTGCAGAAGAGACCCCCCAAAATTACATGAGCTACGTAGTGGCTGAACCTGAAGGGGACTTGACCTGAAACCTGCAACTGAACATCTCTGTGGAGCAATTTCTGTCTTGCCATTATCATTGCTTGGGGGCATTTAATATAATTATATTGAGGGTCCCAGAGACATTATAGGTCAGAAGGTGTAAGTGACTTTCCTCAGGTCAGAAACAGAGTCAGGAAGAACTCAGTAGTTTTGATTCTTGGTCTCCCAGCCATCATACCACATCTTACCCTCTTAAATAATGGACAAATTACAAATTAAACTAAAGAGCCCACAAGCTTTGGATCAAATACAGGACCAAGCATAACTGTGTAACAGTGCAGATGAAGTAAAGGGAAAAGAAATTATATAGTGAGTATTTTTTAAAAAATTATCTATAATCAGAAATAAAAAATGAACAAGGAACTTATTCCCAAAGTTTATTTATTCAGTATTTTAAGCACAGTGAAGACTGGATACTTAAAGACCCTCTCTAATGCAGATTCCCATGGTACAATGGAAGCTCTCAGGTTTCTCTGCATTTTTAATAAAGTACTCTTTACTTAAATTCTAGTAGATAAAGCTTTAAAAGAGTGCAGCAAGAACTAAAATATAATGAGCTACAAAATATGGAAGAAGAATTTTTTCAAATAGCTTTTAAAACAATTTACTTGGGAAAACTAACCTTCTATAAAACTGCAAAGGGTAATTGATGAAACATCACTAATTATTCTAGTGAGGAACGTGCAAGAGACCAATGCTTGCTCACACAGCCTCATGCTTTCATGACTGGGACAGAAAATGTGGGAAAGCCAAGAAAAGTTACCCGGAAGAAAATCCAATTACCTTCTTCTCTTAATAAATATGGAGATTAATTCCCAAGGTTATGCTCTAGTAATGCAAAACAAAAATTTTAACCATTAAGCGCCAGCACTGCCCACGCTTGCTTATTTTTATAGTAGTAGAGTAGGGATAGATACAAGAAACTAAATAATAAAGCAGAAGATCTAGAAGCCAAACAGGAGCTGTGAGTGACAGAAAGGAATTTACCATGGTGAACTCTTCCCACATGAACCACACAAGAACTCAGGATTTTTTGCCACTTTGACAAGTCCTTCTCATCACAACATCCACAGACACACAGAGAACCCCAAAGTCTGCAGAGAACCCCAAAAACTTACTGAATACACACTGGTGCTGTTGATACATGGCTTGGAGCAGCTGCAGAGAGGTAACAGCTCCATGCCCAGCAGCCTCATTAGGCCAGGCTGATGAAGTTAAGCAGACAGACTTGGCACTGCCGTGGCTGATGTTGGTCTCCACTCCTCCAGACACCCTGGCCTGGCAGACCAGGATGAACATGATCCACCCCTCAAGGTATCCCATGATGTTCAGCAAGAGAGTTAGTTATTTCCGAGCTGACAAATACAAAAATCAGCTACATCATATTCCTTGTGATGTGAAGACAAGCACACACCTCTGGAGAACAGTTTTTTACTTGGGACTTAGGGTAAGGAATAGGTCCTTTAATCTCTTTTGGCCTGAAAGGAAAAGTGAAAGGGAAATAAGTGAAGCTTGGTAAGAATCACTATCAGATGAGGATGTTACAGGTCATAGAATAGCCTGAGTTGGAAGGGACCACAAAGACCATTGAGTCTAACTCCTGGCCCTGCACAGGACAGCCCCAAGAATCACACCACGTGCCTGAGAGCATTGTCTCAACATTTCCTCAGCTGTCAGGCTTGGTGCTGTGACCACTGCCCTGGGAAGCCTGTTCCAGTGCTCAACCACCCTCCGGGCAAGAACCCCGGTGACCTTCAGTTTCCTTCCTGGACCCTGAAGATTATACATCCAGTTACCTGGAGCCTGTCTCAGGCACAACCCAACCAGTTCTGTGTGCTTGGACATGTAGGATGTTCTGTCTCTCCCCAGGGATTCCCAAGGCAGATTAAATAATTAGCTGGGACCAGACAGTCGTTTCTTTTTTCTTTTTCTTTTCTTTTTTTTTTTTTTTTGCAGAAGGTGAGAACTAATCTGTTGCAGATAAATACTTCCACTTTTTTTTCTCTCTTATTGGATCTCAATTTCAGTTGAACTCCTTTTCCAAGAGCAGAAGGAGAAGGGGCGTAAGAAAGCTGGGACTGCCTAAGCCATAGGATCCTTTATGGGAGAGATGGGGGAGGCAGACAAACAGTGAAGCACTCTCACTCTGTACTGTACTGCACTGCAAAGAGCGAGGGCTGCTAAAGGCTTGGGATGGAGGTGCAAAATACTGTCACATGATACTGGTGTGCCCAGTCCTCCTCTCCCAGTCTCTATTCATTATGGAGTTTCCACAGGACACCATACTGCACCCAAGGCATGTGAAAATGCTCGACTGGTTCTGGATATCTCCTGCACATTTTGCTTTCCCAAGCCCTTAAGCCAGATAAAAAGAACTGAGAAAAGCTCAATACTTAAACATGAGCATGGCAAGGCCGTGCCCTGACGAGCCTGTGCTAGCCAGCCACACACCCTGGTGAAGATGGAGCATATGCTGATGGAGAGGTATCACTGCTGGCACAGCTACACCAGCCCCTGAACAAAGGCAACGAGAGTCATCTTCTGCTGGGTTTTGTCAGCACAGCAATGTGAAATGCAAGGTGTGAAGCTGTCATACTCCAAGCTGGTGCAGCCACGGCAGTAGGACTTTGTAGTGCAGACCAACCTGTCTAGATCTTGGCTGTGTTGACACTGTTAGACACCTGTGCTGCTAAAGAAAACAGTAACAGATGCTGGAGAGTTGGAAATATTTTTAAATCCTGCTGAACAACACGTATGTGGTTGTATATGATAATTCTATCCAAAGGATTGTTGGCAATGAGATGCCCTGTTGTGCTAAATAAATTTTTTTGTTCACATAGGCAAATTCTTCTCACCTTATGATGAGAAAGGGTCAGTTGTGGTGATTATTCACTTGAGGAAGACAACTGCAGCCCTATGCGTAAATGGAACCTTTCTAAACATACTAAAAATTCAAGGAAGTCACCATATCATGTTTTGAAACTAATTTTCAGGCTATTATCATCACTGGAACTGACATTAGGGGGTACTTCAAGGCTGCCTTCACATATTACACAGTTGATATTCCCCTCCATTAGGCCATAGAACTATTTCAGCATACTTTCTGATTATATTCAGAGATGAACTACACCCTTAATCTCTAGGGGGGAAAAAGCGCTTTAGATGCAACTTTGGAGAGATTTTGGTACCAGAGTTATGCATTAAAATAATAAAAAAAGGAGTTCTAGGGGCTAGAATACCTTTGCTGCTTTGATTTATGAGGTAAAGTCTTCTATGGTATCCATGCCTGCTAATTTATAATCAAACAGGGTTACAAATGCACAGTGAGCATATGTGAGCGGGTTTGAAAATGAACTGCATTTATATTACATATATGAATGCAAAGAATGAGAAAAGGATATGGTGACAATTTGATCTCTCTCATTTTCCAACACACACTGTGATCCATGTAAGGAAAGGCAGCAAGACCAAAGGACCAAGCACAAAAATACCCACTGAGATGTTGAGATAAAGATGTAGCTTCCTATATCAGGATTTGCTGGGGTTTTTTTTCAGGATTCACCCCTGAATAAATACAAAGTTGGCTGCAGCGTGTTCTATATTGGCCACGGCAAACAAAGCCCAGGAGATCCCAGCAAACTGCCAGTCTGGTCCCTCTCCACATATAACATGCCACTATGTCAGTTAGCACGGTAACTTGATTTCCAGGCAGACAATAATTTTCTCTGGAGACCAAATGAGAGAGACAGGCAGAAAGAGAAGGAAAAAAACCCCCAAATCTGTGAGCACTGGAAATGCAGAATAGCCCAGATTCAAAGGGAAATTTAGTTCTGATTGTTTTATTTACCAGGAGGCAGACCTGACTATCAATCCAGGCTGAAGGGAAGGCTAAAATATTTATTACTATGTGGTCTGGGATGGATTCAGTATTATCCTAATTGCTTGTAGCAGAAGACAAAGGGATAGCTTTTGGACCTTTTTGATCTCTGTATGTAGTACAAGGCATTAGCTAAACGTTTCCCAGTTTTGAAGGCTTTGAACAAGCAGCACCCATCTGTGAAACTGATGGTGTGATCACCAACAGTCTTCGGACAAAGCAGCACCAGTGAAACACTGACCAGTTTTGGTGCCAGCTGTGTGTTAACATCTGCACCACCAGCCAGCAAAAAAAACATGCATGCTCCAAAAGAAAAAAAAGAAGAAAAAAAAGACAGGCTTCTGAAAACAAATCAGTGATGTATCCAGAGTAAATTGCATCTATTAGAGCAAAAAACCCCAACCCCCAAGATGCCACAGCTCTGAGGTATAACACCTGACAATCAAAGACTTCAAAGCACTTAGCATACATTAATTAGCAAGGACCAGGCTGCTCCTCTGCCCATTTAAACAAAGCAGAGCTGCCCAGCTTCAACAGGGGTATGGCTTAGGCTTTTCATGGAATGTATGTAAGTGTAATCAACATAAATCTTTGAAATACATTTTTACTAGGCAGTGGTAATGCACATATTTTCTAACATTCACATACTGCTGTACAGGATGCCTAATGAAAGCAAATAAAAGCATTCAAATCTTGGGCACTGAAATTTCACCCTTTCAGAAGATATTATACATCACCTATAAATAACAAAGCACTAAATCTCAGTATTTAGGCCTATACACACTGTGGATGGTTTACTACCAGGCATGTGTTATGCACTGGGTTAAATGCATGTGACAGTATTTCTTGGTCCAGCGGACATCTCGTATCATAGAGAACTGTTTTTTTGGTGTGTCCCCACAAATAAGTCTTAGTGATTCATTACACTATCAGAACAGGTAAGTGTAATCAAATATTGCAAAATAATTTTTAAAAAATTAAAAAAAAAAAGAAAAAATGCTCTCTGTCAAATCCTGGCCCTCCCTGGGTTATTCTGCAATCCAACAACTCCACTTCAGCAACTGGTTCCCTGCTGTGTAGCTTCAGCAGCTGTGGGGGGCTGCAATCATGACTACGAAGTTGTTGTAGTAGTTAAATACAGGGCTGTTAACTTACCTAAGAATCATAAATGACTACAGGTTTGGAAAAACATGATAAATAAGCTAGATTTTGGACCCCCTTGAGCTTTAAGAACATGGTATTTTATGTTTAAAAAGCCATAATTTGTGTCAAGATTTTGTCTGAACATCATCCTACTTACAATAATTTCAAATCTCTACATCCTATCTGTCCTGAAGATGTGAAAAACTTTATAATTGTTTTTTCTCGCCTACATTTTAAAGCACTGTAAAGTTTTCAAAGTCTAACAGTATTGTAGCTGTTTATGAAATATTTTGCAAAATGTCCTTCTCACTCCTGCCTAACTAATGATTTCCTGTGATAGGGTAAAATCTTGATTTTTAAGCCTTTATTTTAAGCAAACTTCTTGAAATGTATTTCTGTTATTATTAAATATTTTTGTATAAATCCTAGTAAAGTCACTTCCTAGTATCCATGCCTGAGCAGGGGGTTTGTACAGTATGGCAAGAGAATATGAGCCATAACTAGCTGATAATGTAAGAAACCATTTAACTGCAAATGTTGTTTCTATTCATAGAGAATTAAATTATCAGGATGTGCTTAAGTAGCTGCCTTACCAAACTCAGAATTAAAAAAAAAAAAAGAAGCACTTTTAAGAAGTAGGTTGAGATTAAAGGACACAGATTTATTTAATGAGTATTAAAATTTATGGGCTCTTTAAGAATTAAGCAAGCTTATAAAGACTATTTTGAGAGCTGAATGGCTTTCACATAATGAAGATGGTTGATAAGACTCGGCTAAAACATTTCAGAAACAAACGAAAACAAAGGAACACCTCAGAAAACATGGTGATTAAGTCAAAATTTCAACTGCGAAGGCAATATACAAATTTCACAATCATTTCATAATCTGAAAATGCTACTCAAACCAACCCGCAAAGGTGCTGAACCTATGAAAGGATGACAACAGGCAATTTTGAATCTAGACAAGCATGAAAGAAGCATGTTTTTCTCCTTCTGTGTAGTTATGGCAACAGAGAGATATAAAACCCCTCCTAACTGAACAAGGGCTTTTTTCCTCTCTCTGCTCCCATCCGCAACTTTACAGCTGTCACCACAAGTCATCCCGCTCGCTCCGGCACGCCAGCAGGCAGCGAGCCGGCATCTGAGGCGAGCACAGAACAAAAGAGGCTGCAACACAGCTCCAGTTCAAATGACAGCCTCACCAGGGCTCCAGCCCGCACTGGGAAGACAAAGTTATAAAGTTTCACAAAAGAATTGAAGGGAATTTCTTCTCTGGATGTCCTAGTGGGAAATCAAAGATCTATTTTAATTTAAGGTACTTGCAGCTTTTCTCGCTAATGACCGAAATATCTAGAACAAGAGCTGCCCAACAGTAGTTTGCAGGTTTACAGGGGTCCATAAAGCCACTTGCACTGATCTGAAAAGCCACATACACAGGAAAGCATTTGCTGTTTCCACTTTTGAATGTGGGCATTAAAAATGTGGAGGGCTGGGAGGTATCTTTGAAAACTATTGTTGAAACCAAGAGGATTCTGGATAGAGCTTTAGGCAAACAGAAAATAACAGGATTTAATTTAAACAGAAGATTCTTGATGGGGATTTATAGACGTTCATCCATGGGCTACTTCACTGATCTGTGACACAGAAAACCAGGACCTACAACCAAGTTAGAGGAGGGCTTCCTCTGAGATCCTCACAAAGGGCAGCCTTAAACTCAGTGATAAAAGCTCCAAAAAGGAACATACAGGACTGGAAATGAAATAACAACCACTTATTGTCTGTGGCCTTTTGAATTTTTATTTTGCATTCCTCAGGAACAGAACAGTTAGTGATCATTTACTTTGTCTTCAATGATATGTTGCCCTATGACACGGTAGAACCTGGTGTCTCTAATCAGTGTGTGCTGTGCGTCTGAACCAGTTTCAGGGGAGGTAATTATACATTCATTCCTTTTTTCTCAGGTCTCCAAACCACACACACACACACAATGAAAATGGTGGTACTTTTACTTAAGTATGTAGCAATATAGTTTATGTGTACAAATTAACAACCCTGGGAACAACCTCATTAAAAATCTATGGCTAAACTTCAAGGGCTTTGTGATTCCACCTCTCGTGTACTTGCCCTCCCCGCTCTGACAGCAGAAGGCCAACATGTATTGAAGAAGAACAAACATCTACCTGTGCAAAAGCTGCCCTTTATGTTTCACATGAAATGTCAATATTTCAAAAGCTGGTTTTGTCTTTCCAAGTACCTGTGACCCTTTCAGTGGACTGAAGATTTCATGGACAGAGTTTTAAAAATGAAAATAGTTCTCAATTATTTTTTTTTTTTTTTTGCTTTTTATGTACATTTTTACTTTGCTGTAGAAAATGTCATTAATAGTGACAATATGGCACAACTGTCAAGTCTCACAGTGCTGACGTCTTTAGGTTAGTTTGGAAATGGTTTTCCTAGGTCATTATTTTTAATTAATACAATGAATTAGTACATTTTTATTCAAAATGTCAAACTGTTTTAATCATAACACAAATATGAAACATTGACCTAGAAAATAGGACGTTTTTATAGTACTAAATAGCAACAACATAATTAAAAGCATGACATTCTAAAATGAAAATAGTGTATTTGACCATTTTACATCTTAATGAACTATCATATCAACTTGCTATTTAAATTTCATTACACTGGATAACAAATATAAAATACATTTTGAAACAACATCATTTCTCATAACAAATTCTGGAAATATATACCTTGTTAATGATGGTTAAATGACTTTTCTAATTAGTGTGGTTTGGGAAAAACTGATTAAAATGGCATTTTACAGGAAAAAATACTTTCAAGGACAATTTATTTCACTGAAGACACTGTCAATACTCCATGAAGCAGTACCTACTTTGCCATAATCAGAGCTTGCTTCAGCTGTGTGGCTGTGCAGTGTCTTGTGGAGTTAAACTGACACAAAGCCTTTTAAAGTGACACTGAATATTTCCCAGTTCTAAACCAGCACAGCCCTTCAACCCAGAGCAGATTCTGGTCCCCGTGGCTGTACTGTGTAATAATTACAGTTATAGACACACACACTTGCAATACCACCAAAGAAACACTGTTTCTTGATTTCCTGATTTTTAATGTTAATTTTCTAGTCAACTTAACTTCTGTCTTGGCTTTTGTTTAGTCTTTCTCTTTTTCTTTAACTGTTACACTTTTATTCTGCAGCTCCTTCTTTTACACTTGTGATTTTCTCCTAGCAATAATTTTAAAGGTAGTAATATATCATTGAGAATGTGATTAAGATAATTCAGTGCATTCCTAAGGACACCAAATTGCTCAGATGAAGTGTAATTTGGGTAGGCTGCAACTTATTTTTAAAGATTCATAATGCTGTAAATGTAAAATAAAACTGAAGGTGAAGCAGCATGTCTGGGGTCCTTGTCTGCAAGAACTCTGAGAAATGAAAAAAACACAACAAAACCACAGAAAATGTAGATTAAAATTTTCAAAATGCCTAAATAACATCTGAGTCTGGGACTTAACAGCTCTTGAAAATTTAACCTATCTGTAATATGTCATAGAGACAAAGAATGATTTCTCTTGAAATAATAGGATCAAACTGCTTTTGACTAACCAAAGTAATGTCAGAGGTTAAAGAGACAGAGCAGGAAGGCAAGAACCTACTCTGTAAAACAGCCATTCATCAGAGCTTCAAATCGCTGCTTGTTCTCCAGGGAACAGCAATGTCAACTTCACATAAAAGCAAGACCCAAGTCCCCCTTTAAAGGGGATATATAATTCTTGTGTTAATCACACAAATTTTACATCATTTTCACAACAATCTTTAATACTGATTCAAGTAAAAGAAATCAAAGTTCAGAACTCTGGAAGTTTGGAAGTGCAAACTCTAGCTATTCTTATGCTTTTGTTCCTTTGTAGTTGATGGACCCAAGAAATAATTCAAACCATTATTTTGTGGTCCTTAGTATTCATTGTATAAATGAGAAAAATTTATATAACTCCTTAAAAACAACTCAATTTGAATCTACTTGAGGTGCAATCTTTTCAAGTTCTATTTAAAAGCAAAAAGATAATATGGTTGTTGTGCACCCACTTATTTGGTGGTGCACTGAAACAATGCCTTCCTTTTACCCAAAAGTTAGGAAGCCACAAAGATTTCCAGTATGATGAACTTTTTAAAAAAGTTGGGTTTTTTTAATAACTAGCAAGCTAGCTGCTATAGATTTGTTTGGAATCTACTGACAAACAAGGCTGCTGACTATATTTTTGGGCTACTTTCTTTTATTTTTCTTGGAAGAAGAAGGCCAAGTAGACTTAGAGGCAAAATTCAGATCAACAAAGCTAGGAGTAAACCTAGTGAAAAGACATCTTGGAGCAGAATAACCATAAATAAAGTAAAACTGTAAAGCAAGGAAAAAAAAAAGAAAAAGAGAGGACATGGAGTTTTGAAGGCCTGTGCCAAGCCACAGAAAAGGGAAGGCAAGCTTTTAAGCACCAAAGGTAGAGGTCAACACTATAAGGAAAACCTGACTATGTTAGCTCTGCAAAGCATAGCTGTTTCAGGACTGTGCCAGTGGCAGAAATCAGACTGCAAATGATCAAAGACACTGTTATATGTTGTAAAAAAAATATACTACCTCACATACACATAGTAAAAATGATCCAGGAACATTAACAGCAGTTATTCTGGAGTTAAATTCTAGTGGACCAGGCTAACTCTAAAATAATGCAACTGTTAGAGATCTTTAGAAGTTACAGAACTTGCTAAGTGACAGGTATGACGAGAGAAACCCTCTGCTACTTTGGACCTTCCTCAAAGAGACGCTTTTCCTCCCATGAAAACAGAGTTATAACTATGCAGATGTGGCAGATGTTAGTATATGAATATTTATAAATCCAGAGGATATTTTGTTCTACCTCACCAAGCATGTTAATATTTGAATAGATTAATCAAAGCACTGAGTTCACAAAACAAACTGCCCCCTCACCTCCTCCGAGATGGAAGTGGTTTCTACTCTGGATGTGATGCCTGAGGTACTCAGCCCCAGAGCTGTGTCTGTATCACCTCACAGGGCACTTGCAGACCTTGGAATGGAGTGTAGGGAAGCAACACTGGATTTCCAAAGGAGCCAGGGCATGACAGAACCACAGCCCAACACAGAGTGGTGGTGCGTGGGCTGAACTCAGGCTGGTCTGGTGGGGCTGTGCCTGAGCTTACAGCTCATCTCTCTGGGAATGACTTCCAGCATCCCCAACAGATCACAGGATAACTAGCCTGAACTAGGACCTGTAACAACAAAGGCGTCATGGCACAGTACAGCACAGTTTGACCCAGTATCTTCAGTCTCCTTGAACTCAATTGCAGTAAGTCACCCCCCTGGCACCTAAAGCCAAGCACTACACATGGCCCCATGCATTGGACATGATGAGTTAGGTGGAAACTTCACCACTAAATCTGAAATACATTCTTTTCATGGAACTATAAAAAATTAGGGTTTGCATGAATAGTAGCAGCACAATAAAGCATTTTTATCAAGAACTGAACCAAGTTTCTTTTATAGAAACGTTATGTATGTGGCCACACACACATGGAAGGCCCTGACGTTACTGTGGGAGGAATCAAAATGGCATTAAAGCAAGACTACATCTCAAATTGCTTTTCATGCCTTAAAAGCCAGCAGAGGAGAACAATGTTCTCTACCTGCCTATTCATTTCTACTAGACTGGAAAGTAACACACCTTTTGCCATTTTATCAATTTCATATGTATTTTGTACACCAATTTTCAAGTTTATAATTTCACATATACACTATACATGCACTGGCAATACATAGTGTTAACTCTGTCTTATTTTCTAATATTAATGGTATCCCATGTGGATCAATGTTTTTAGTAAGAAGAATCACAATGGTCCTCGACTGATGGAAAAATAATGGCATTATCCATATTAATTTTTTTTTTTTTTTTTTTTTAATGAGAAGGGGGCTATTTGTGGAAAATCTGGAAAAAAATAAGAAAAACATCTGAGTAGGCTGTCTTTTCTCAAGGCTGTGAAAAGCTAGAAAGATCTTTGATGTGTCAGCTTTGACAGTTGTTTCAGTCCACCTCTGTTGGCACTGCAGCAGACGGCTGAGGATGTGCTTGCTCTCCTCACCAGTCCCTCAGGCAGAGGACGGGAGAGCACTCCTCAAAATACTGCTTATTAAAATTAAATTAAGATAAACACACTTGCATATTTTTACAGAGGGTACATATTTTGGGCTGAAATTTATCAAATCCACATTTAGATGTGTAAAAGGCATTTGGCCTTAATTTCGCTCTCCAGGCTCTTTCTGCAGACAGAAAAAGGCTGCTCCAGTGGGAGAGTCTTCTTGCTTCCTTGGACATCTGTTTCAGCACATCTGGGTTTCCCTCAGGACTGTCCATCTATCCCTACTAAGTACAAAGGAGGGAGAGCTGATGAGATTTGACTACCTGTCCACATTTTTCAATTCCTTTGATCCCCCTGGGTTGATGCTCATCTACCAAAAGGCAGAGATAGCTGGGGGCTGCCTCCATTGCTCCCAGTGGCCAGGGAGCACCTAGGACAGGAGCTACTGGCATGAAAGACATCATGCACATGATGGCAGCTGATTAGGACAAAAAAGAGTTCTCCTGGTGTTGGGAAAATCAGCAGGTGATTTTTCTCTATTTGGGAAGTCACTGTGAGAAATTGAAGAGGCTTCTGAAGCCATAAATGCTCTGAAAACTCTGAAAGAAAAAGAATGTGAATTGAATGCAAAGAGACAAATAGCAATCAAATAGAAAGAGGAAGAAATTTAGGGTTTATTTTAGACAACCAAGCTGTTGAACTGGGCATAACTGATGTGGAAAACTGTTATCACCCAAAGGTTGGATGACTGCTTTTGAATGGTGGTTACATAAAAGCAAACCTTAATGGGTACTGTTTGGCTCCTGGCCTATTCTACTGTAACTTTCATTACAAAATTGCTATTCAAGGCCTAGGAATAGTTCTCATCCAAGATCACACTGGAGAAATAGACTAGTAATTCATATATCCATAGAGACTGAAAAACTGCAGTAGCATTTCAAGGAGAGGTGAGAGCTAGGTATGGATAGAAAGCCATTTATTGTTTTGAAAGTATTCAGGAATGGTTGTCTTTAATCTGAGCTACTTCTGCCAAAAAATAGTAATCTGAATGAGCACCAAAGGAAAGACAACTTAAGACTTTGATCTCCTTACATGTTCGTGCCACCCCATTCCTTGATGGCTTTCCCAACCCCTCACACATGCTACTGGCTGATTTTCTTAGGAGCTGTTGCTCATCCCTGTGACAGTTGGACTGCTATCCCAGAGCTGCAGACTGTGCTGGCACCGCAGCCCTTCCTGAGACACTTAGGACAAGCAGAATAACTTTAAGATGAAAGAAGATAGATTTAGATTGGATATCAGGAGGAAATTATTTGCTGTGAAGGTTGGTGAGATTGGTAAAATTATTTACTGGTACAGGCTGCCCAGGGAGGTCGTTGACACCCCATCCGTGGAAGTGTCGAAGGCCAGGTTGGATGGGGCTTTGAGCAACCTGGCGTGGTGGAAGGTTCCCTGCCCATGGCAGGGGGCTGGAAGGAGACAATTTTTAACGTCCTTTCCGACCCAAAGCATTCTATGATTCTGTGATTTCCAGGACAGGCACAGGGCAGCTTCTGCCACCTCATTTGATGGTGAAGTTGACAAATGACCTGTTCACTCTGGCTTTGGAAGGCCAAATGTGTCCTACATGTTTTTGATCAGCAAAGCAAGGTGTCTCTGTGCCTCAGAAACCACCATACATCATTTGGAACACTAAGAGCCCCAGCCAGTCTGGACTTAGCACTCCAGCTTTACCCTGCAACCCGAATCTCCCAGCTGACAATGAAATGCTTCGCTGCTGCTCTGCCAGGACGTAATTTTCCCTTCCACCCAGCAACTGGCATGAAGGCATTTGAAATTCCACTGTAACGCTGACAGGTGCCCAAAGCCTTTCAAGGCCAGCAGAAAGAAAAGACAGAGGGATTGAAAGAAAGACAGAAAGAGTATGCAAGGATGGGGAAACTACACTGAATTAGAGTTAATTAAACCCAAGCTTTGACAATGTTTAAATAACAGGATTCTACACCTAGCCCTGGAATGCCTCTATGAGCTGTCATTTAATTTAAAAGAGCACAATAGCTAAATGTCAGTCTCCAGGCAGATCTTTTGCATCTTTCTGATACTGTATTAAAAAGTTATTATAAGGCAGAAGTTCAGGATCTTTTTTTTCAGAGTTTGATAATAGCCTTCTCAAACTTCCCATCGCAAACACTCCATACAGTATTTGTTCCTATGAAACCAGAAGGAGAGTTATCCTGGATAGCTCTAGGAAACCAAAAACCAAAATCTCAAAATCTCCTCAGCTAAATCTCAGTCTAATCTGAATGTAATAAGAGGAGAGTATTTTCCTAGCAAGACAAATCATCTAATAGTAAAATGCTCCTACAATAAAATCAGTTTATAAAAAGATCTGAATCATCCTCCATTTGTAAAACATTTGATCAAAACTTAATGAATATTGTATTGCATGTTTTTAAAGAATAGTGCTAATACTCATTCAGGCTTTCATTTTCAACCTGCTTTAAGAAGGATGGCATTAATTTTCCCATATCCTATTCAGTGATGGTTCCGGATCTCTTTTAACTGCTAGTTTTCAAAACTGTTTTCTCAGCTTGAATTTATTTGAATTAGCATTTCTAATAGAAATTGAAACAAACAGAAATAAAATACCATATTTTAATATAAATGTCAATAAAGAAATATTTCATATTTTAAGCTACTTTCTTGAAAATTGTGTATCTTCAATGATATTGGGCTATTATTTCTTCAGTAATAAAACATCTGAAAATACACTATATTCATAACTTTTTAAAATAATTAATCTCATATAACTCACAAGAACTCAAAAGCAGAAACATGTAAAGTTATAAAAATTCTCAAATCAGTGCGCAGGAGCTATATGAAAGAAAAATATTTAGTCTCTCAATAATGATCTTAGTATATTAAGAACAACCCTATGCGGTCCTGATGACAAACTTGACACAGCTATTTGAATACGTTTTTCATGCTATAATTTAAATAAAGTCACAGAGGTAATCCTTGGTAAAGGCTGCAGTTTAGAAGAGATGGTACTTTAGAAGCTCCTGACTCTCAAAAAATAGAAAAGAACCTTATTTTGCACTAGCCAGCTAGAAATATCACATTGGTGGGTGCCCTCCAGATATGAAATAGAGAATGGCAGCTGAGCTTCAAGTACAGATAAAAGAAACAGGATACCTGAGTTCAGTCAGGACAAGCAGAAATGTCATTGCCAAGGAGAAGATTCAAGTTGCCTGAGGACTCAGGTGGACACAAGCTCTAGTGTAACACAGACAGTGTGTGCATCAGTACTACCTGAGAATGGAGCACCCAAAAACTCACTGGGGATTTTGCTTCTGAGGCTGCAGCTCCCTGACACCAACCCTTCTGCTCTCTTTCCCAAGTCCCTGCCCAAACCAGAACAATATGGTGGGGCCCTGTCCCAGGGCCAGAGGAGCAAAGTCAGGGGGAAACCTCTCTAAACACAATGAATGATCAATTTCTGACTGAATACTGGAGACTGCTTCCAAAGACAGGACGGGCTGAAAAAGCAAGACTTCTGCAATGGTTGTTTGTGATATTATTAAAATACTAGCAGAAATCAGTCAAATTAAGTGAATCTGCAGATTGCCTGATGGCAATACAGGCTGAATTTCACCCTTCCAGAATCCATTTAAGTGCCTGGATAAGACTCCCTTCCTTTTGGAGGCTGTCAAATGTTAAATAAATGATGGGTTGAAATAGAGAGTGCTCTTTGTGGGAGAGTGCAGCAGCGAACGCTTAGCAGTTCTCCCTGTCCTGCATACCTGAAAGAATTTCAGTGTTGTACTATAATATGATGGGGTCACTGACACACAACATTATTCCCACTGCGAACCACAGAGCTGAGCAAAAGGTGCCAGGAAATCAAATACTGTGATACAGGACAAATGACATTTCTAAAGACAACAAATAACTCTTTCTTTCAATCTGGTGGGAGCAGAAGCAGAAAGGGACAACACACTGGGAAAAATACAGGAAATGAGAAAAGCCTGGGCTATTAATAGTTTCAGTACAAATTAAAACAGCACAGAGAGAAATATTTTTTCCCCTCTGTTGGGCTCTACTGCCCTACTAAAAATCTTATCCCTTTAAGCAGTAACCTTCACGGATCCTAACACGGGTCTAGATTTGCTTGTGTGCCTCTCTCTTGCTGAGAAATCTGTCCTTCCTAATTACTTCTAGAGCAGTGGCAAAAACCTTGTTGATCCAACCAGACAAATTCTGGCAAGTAAAACATTCAGAAGTGTAACTATGAACATGCCGACTGCTGAGAGACGGGGATGATAATAGCACTGTTGATAACAATAAAAGGGACTTAGAGAAGGATGAGAACTTAATTTTTGGCTATGTTCCATTTAAAGCAACTACAAAAGACATCGAAAAGAGATGTCAGAGGCAGACACTCTGACAAGACATCTAAGAGGAGATGTCAAAGAGGTAAGGGGCTGCTTACAGAGATTTCAGTACCCAGCTGAAGCAATACAATCTTCCTTCTGGACTGTCTCCCCAGAGACTGAATATAGGTGTAATGATAAGGAAGTTTTCTTTATATTAATTGAAGAGGCAGGACAGCTCAAAAGTATTTTGACATTATGTATTTTTCTTGCAAAATGTCATGTTAGGAAGTGTGTTGCCATCAGGAGCAAGTACTCTTTCCCTTTTCTTGAGGGAAAATATGCAGTGGTTCTGTGGTTTATTTTCGGCAGACACACTACTGGAAATGCTTCAGTGATTTACTATTTATGCTTTAAACAAAAAAGAAAAATTTCCATCTCTTTACATCTTTGAACCTTGGATCAGTTGTGCTTGGTCTGTCCTCTGCAGTCTGTTACAGCATTGTAAGATTCATGCTCAAATAGAGGTCCTTAGGATCATAGCCTAAATCTCCTTCCTCTCTGATTCTTCCCCATCCAGAGGCATTGTGGCTGTTGTAACTTGAATATTGTCCACATTTCAGATGACTCTTCATTTTAATTTATTGACATGATGTCTTTTTTGTTCAAAAAACAAATGCATGAATACCACCACCCTCTGCTGCTCTTCCAGGTCACCATATGGCTATCAATTTTTAAATTTCTCTCCTGCTCTCTATCAGTCTTCACCTATCTGAGATGATTTTAATATAGATTGATGAGGAGAATGAGATTAGGGCATGGATATGAGGGAAGAACATTGAAGAGGCTGTTTGTGAATCTCACTGTACTGCAAGAAGCCTTCATCTGCAAGAGACTCAGGAAGGCCTTGACTGTAACAGAGACTGAGTCCCAGGACTACCAGTGGTTTTGGGATTTGCTTCTCAGAGTTAGATGATTTGTAGTGACTGGTGCCTTTGTGCATATTTGACTAGTACCTTTTGGGAAGATTAAGAATATTTCTTGCCTCTATTTGCTCTGGAATGAAGATTAGTCTGTTCCCAGGATGAAGCCAATGCCTTCAAAAAGTGCAGGTTAAGCTCTTCCTGCACAGGAGGCACTGATATAACCTCATGCCAGTGCCTGGGTGCAGACCAAACTGATAAGCAACAGTATCAGGAACAGTGCCAGTAACAAGAAAAGCAAATGTATGTCCCAGAAGATGAGCAGTCAGGGATACAGAGGTACCTCTCACACGTGACTACATTCTGGGGAATCTCCCTTGCATTACAGAGACTTTGTGTGTCCTTCATACACCTCAGGAAAGAACAACTTCCTTTCCTATCTCCAGAAGAGTTTTTATGTATACTTTCAGCGTGTACTATCATTCTTCTACTGTCTTGATCCTTCCAAGCAAATGTTGATGCCTTCTGGACTGTTCTACAATGACAGTGCAAAGAGGAAGAACAAGTTTCTTAGAAAATCCAAGGAAGGTACTGCTACTCTCTGTTCTTCACTTGGCACAGTGAGAAAACCCTGTGATGCCCACTCAGCTGCTCTAACAGAGTTTTCCATATAGTACAAATGTACAATGTACAGCACATAATTTTTACAATAAAATGGTCTTTATTTTCAAATACCATTTAAAAATTAAAAATATGCACCCATTTAGCACAGATTCTGTTACTAACCATAGGAATATGCAGCACACTGGGGAGCACCACACCACAAAGAACCCTTTTTGTGTTTTTTCTTTTCAGTAATTCTCCAGTTGCAACACAGAATTCAGTATTTCAGAAAATGCAAATGCTGCTGAATTAGTGGTTCTGTGGCACTGAAACACCCCCTGAGCAGTATAACAGAGACAGCCCCCCACAAAGACATTTTCAGTAACTATGTTTTAATGTAAAGGAGTTATAAAAGATGCACTGCTTGGATTCTAGTCTTTGCTAATAATATCCAATATATATGAAGAGAACGAAATGTTTAAACTCAGGGATGGGGGATTAAAGGATATCCATGATGAATGAGCTGTAGAGCTGAAGAGAATTTGTTGTACATCCTGACCAATATAGCAGTGAAAGTAATCAATCCATTACCTCTCTACTGAGAGAAATGGAGGAGAGATAAGAGGATAATGAATGCCAGGCACAATACTGATAAGAAAGACACTTAAAATGACCAGCGAGAATATATTCCATAGTTAATAGTGCTGACAAAAACAGTGACAAAGTAATAATTTATTCATGGAATAAGAGCCATTCCTGTGAAAATCAAGGTAGCATTTTAAATTAAGGCAACTATTGAAATTAGACCAGTCGTATTAACCAGTAGCCATAAATGAAGTATTGTAGGAAAGAATACTTTTAAGGGCTTATTTTGCCATTAACACATGGGCTAAATTGCAAAATCCTGTTACTTACAAATGCAGATTTTTTTTTTCTCCACCAAACCCTTCTGGCTTTTTCCTTAACCCTTTTCTTTAATGTAATAAAAATTCATATGAAGCTCTGCATATTCACATGCAGCTTGAATGGCTAATGCTTTTGCCCATGCTGACATGCCCTCATCTCGGAATCTTCTGAGAGGCTGACCTAGATTTTGAGTCCTAATAATAACACTGAGTATTTCCAGGACTAAATTTAAATATATTTGATGATTTAAAATGCAACCCTTAATTAAGAAACCACACCTATCCAGAAACTATTAGTTTTTCTCTCTCTGTGCCTGAAGATTGTGCAGTAGGAACATACTGTGCAACATGAAGTGTGGGAGATATATAAGGAACAGCAGTGACTGTGTTGAATGACATAAAATCTGCGTCTGCTTCAAATGGCTGAAGTTATGACTAAGAACCAGGCTGTTCAATCCTGATTTTCTTTTCAGATTTCATTTTACCATTTCCTAAATGGCTATACTATTCCTAAGAATACTTGTGGTAATTATCTGCTTGGAAACTGAACCTGTGGCTAAGTATCCTGGTTTTCTTGGTACACAAACCAGGTTTGTGTGTTGTACACAAATCACAAAACCTTCTTACCTAAAGGCTGTTATTAAAACTTGAAAATTTGATTTTCACCAAAATATCTTTGAATTATTTCAAGAATGTCTTTCTCGTATTTCAGTTGTGGTGCCAGACAGAGATGGGTTTAGAGGGTTTATCACTTCCCACAGACAGTAATTTTCTCCCTCTATGTCCATAATAGATACACAGCTGTACTGTCAGATTTTTTTGTCTCATCTTAGATAAAACTAAAACATAACTTAAAGTGATTTAACAACACTTTTAGAATTCTTTATTTATATAAAAGCAATTTTATGTATCCATTATAGATACGAAATAATCTATGCTAATAAATGTGCCCATCACAAATCCTGTCCAGGCAATTACATTTTCCTACTTCTTTCTAATAATGGTGGTGGAAAGATATTGTAAGCCTGAAGTATTACTTAATCAGGTCCTCGACTAAAAAGTGTTTCAGAGAGAAAACAGTCACTAAATTAGGTAAAGACTTCTTTCGTGGGCAGCACTGAAATGTTTAGAGGACAGGGAAAATAGTCTCTAATGTACATACACACAGTATTTCCTGCTGCAGTAGAGCTCACAGAGCAGGCGGCCGTAGGACAGAGCAAACAGGCTTTAGATCCCCCAGCTGACTGTATTAACCCCCAGCCACTGAAAGCAAAAAGAGGGCTCCCTGGCTACTCTGAGCACAAAACAGACTTTTATTCAATTCCATCAGAGCTCACGCAGAGATAGTGACAGTTTTCTCTAAAGGGAACACAACTCGCCTCCTCAGCTCCTCGGTGTCAGTAACGAGCCGCTCTAATCGCCTTAGAGTGGCTCAAAATAACTGGGCAAAGGAAGTGCTGCTACAAACCTGCTGAAGTAACCCCTGCTTTATGCTGAAACTGTGCTACTTTGTCATGCTCTGTTCAGGGTTTTCCACACAGAATTCTGCCACGTTCCCATGGGTAGATGGGGAATTTTGACAGACCTGGTAATTCTCTTAGGCTCCCAATACCTTGCCTGATCACTGGCCCCTGTGGCTACAGAGCCTTCAAAAACCTGAATATTTCATCCATTTGTACCCTCAATTGGGGGTTCAGAAAGCAACTGACAGACCCTTCCCACCTTCCTTCCCACACCCCTCTTCTCTCCCTCCTACACACCTTGTTTCCTGCCTTTCCCTATTTTTTTTAGAAGAATCTTGTGCAACTTTTGCAGCTCTTATCCTTTCTTGTAGTGGCAGAAGTTGGAAATAGGGGATTTTGTGGATTCCATCAGTTTTCATTGTGTTGTGGGAATACTCCCCACAGTTTCTAAAGCAGACGCAACCCTTCACCACAATGATTGCTGTATGGAAATTCTGTCAAGAGCACATGTCAACCATCCTCCCATTAAAGACTTGGACTAAATCATCTCTATGAGGATTATTTCAATTTATGAGGAATGAAATCAGGTCTCAAAATGAATGTGGCCTATTCTGGTTTACTTTGAATGTAAGTTTTGATTGATTGGGAAGAATGTTTAAAACACTCAGTGCTCATCAACACCAATTCACTGACAATGGTTTCCAGCTTACAAAGCAAGACACGGAATATGAGGAAGAAATTAAATGAATAAAATTAAAATGTCAGCAGAGAAAGTAACTAATCTCCATCAAGACTCTTATGTAATCCAGACCATTTTGCTGCTGTTATTATTCAAAACCCTTAGGGAACTAAGGATCTAGGTCACCTACAGGATAAAGAATGTACTATCCAGGAATCAATATTCACAGTAGTAAATTAAATTATAGTCCTCTCCATGCAAAGAGTTTTATTATTACAAGGAGTGTTGACAATTTATACTCAACAGGAAAAAAAAAACCAATCTAAGCCATCAGACAACTTTTTCACTATGGCATCTCCTTATATACCATGCTGTCATTTCACTGTCAATAATTCTTTAACTTTCTGTGAAATAAGATACTGCACTTTCCCAGTGAGCATATGGCTACTATAATGATAGGCTTAGATAAGCCACTGCATCTGTTAATTCTGACAAAGTTATATTGCCATTAGCACTAAAGCAACATCAGCACCATGGATGGGGCATCTGAGACATCCTACAACAATGCAATTGCCATTTGCAATGGGAAATTTAACCACAGCAGTATGATTACAGAATTTCCAATGCCTGAAATCTGATAGAGAAGTTGATTTACAGGAACACTGGTAAACCAGGCCTGACAGGTTTAGGAGCTGACATTAGCTGCAATGTCTCAGTGTAGTCTCCTACTGTTTCTTCCACATTTCAGTGGTCAGATTGTATTTACCTATGACCAACACACCAATTTTAGACCCTGCCCAGATGCAAAAGGTAAATCTTATAATAGTTTTCAGCCTAATTGAAGTTGATAGCATATGATTTGGAACTGAAGGCAATTGTACAATGTGTATCTGAGCAGTCACATTTCTGTTTTTAAATCTCCATAGAAAAGCTTCTCATTTCATGGTACATTATGGATCTCATTCATTGCATTAACTGATGAGGAAGGCAGACTGGTTTGATGGATTGCTTAAACTGGCAGAGCTCAACTCATCTTAACTGCACACTCCAGGGCACTCATGTGCTGCTCTGCACTGCACCCGGGCTGGCACAAGCCCTGCAGCCTCCTTTGGGCCAAACCAAAACACAAGATACAGAGCTTCCACCTTCCCTCCCTAACAACATGTTGCTTCCTTGTCTAGAAATGGCCACAACTTTTTTTTATACTCAATTTCTCTTTGTAATTTGGTGAGAAAAAATGAAACGTAGATAAAGGAGAAATATTGCTAAAGAAATGCAGCACTATTCATTTATAAGAATCTGCTGATTCCCTTTCTCAAATGTATATAATCCCACACAAAAGCCTCTATTAAGCCACACAACTTTGGGGAAACTTCAGAAACCTGAAATTCAGAAAACTGCAAATACAGTGTTAAGATCAGACTTAAGGAAGGAGAGAAAGAATCGTTTCATTTTTAGCTCAGCAGTCATGCAAGGTTCCAATACATCCAAGTGCCAAAGTCACAGTTTGCTGGTTTATTACTGAGCACCCGAGGCTCAGCTTGCACGTAAAATTAGGAAGGTTTTCCTTAATTGTTTCCCGAGTGTACAGATGACAACACAAAACTACAATTAATATATTCTTCTGCTTAACTTGGGAGGTGAAAGACATTACTACAAACCACTGCTTCTCTTGCCAAATGAACCAGCAGATGCAGCAGGCCCAAGAGATGCTGAACCTTCTGATCCCACAGACAGCCAAGTTGTCATGATGCTTCAGCAACATCAGATGCCTTTGAGGAACACAAGAGCACCAGGCACTGCATATCAACACGTGAAATGGGCTTTCACATGCCACTCCAGCCAAAAGCATTTGGGAAATAAACACATGCTTGTCCTTCCAAGTGTGTGTTATCATCTCGCTCTCGTTTCTGTAGTGCTCCTCCATCACTCCCTGAAACTGCAGGACCACACCTGTCAGAACAAAGAGCTTCTATCAAGTGCCTCTGCTGATCATAATTAAAGTGGCACAAAAGAAATATTTAGAAAAATGGAGAAAGGACGGAGCAGATGGATGGAAGTAGGAGCGGGCAGCTCACTTCTGGCTGCTTCTCCTCAGCAGTCAGATTGCAGCCGTAATGATGGCCTTTCCTTCCAGATCTGATCCTAGCCAGATGATTAAATACCCCTTTTGGCCACTGCAATCTCCTAGTGACTGAGATCTCCTCTGGTTATAGATGAACTATTCTTTAATCATAGTGAAAAAAAAATCCCCAAAGCTGCTGCATTCTGCAGCACTCTGCATTCACCTATTTGCTGAGAGCAATAAAAAAAAAAAAGTAAAAAAAAAAAAGTAAAAAAAAAAAAAAAGCTCTTGCACATTAACCTACCTGGCCCATGAAACACATGTTTAAAAGACCATTATAAAGGACCATTATTGTGTTTGAGCAAGCTGCACAATATATTGCCAGAAGACAACTGATGGAAAAAGCTGAAGAGCAGCCAGAGCTGTCCAGAATCCAAATCCTACTCCTGTTTTATCCTCTCTTTATCAAACTCAAATCACACTCCCTCCAGGTCTCTCCCTCCCTGTCTCTACACACATTGAGTTAACAAAAAATTTCTTGTAGCTGTTAATGAAAGCTTATAGCCTGCAATATACTGTTGAGCTGCCCTGATTCTATCTAATACACATTTTATTATTTCAGGATTAATAACATGAACAACTGACAACACTACAATATACTTACACGGAACCTTAATTTGAAAATTGCAAAGGATATTACAAAAGACTGAATAAGTATTAATATGTCTTTGTCCCTGGCCAGCAGAGAACACTGATACACACACAAACAAAATTCATTTGGGATCTGAACAAAGAATCCTCAGCTCTGAGTGAGCAGGGTGTCCATAAGCCTACCCGCATGCATAACTTTAATTACATATTAAATATGCCCCTGCCCCATGGCTGAGGTCCAGGCAGGAGCTAAGCAGCCCTAAAGTCAGTCTGGGGTGGCTGCAGTGGGTCATGCCCCACAGCAGCAATCCTGTGCTCTACAGCAGTGCCAGCTCCTGCCAGGCTCACCTTTACTGCAGTAAGCCTGGTTTGCATGTTTCCTGTACATTTTATGGATTTATACAGTCGAAACCAAGGTTAGACTACAGCTTTACAGTCAGGAGTTAAATGTATGGGATTCATTTGCTCTTCTGTGCTTTAGGTTTTATCAGAAAGGTCTGATTACTTATCAGTGCTGATGCCCTGTGAATTACATCAAGATGAAGAATTCACATGAAAATAAGTCATCAGCACTTTGTGCTGAATTCCATAAGACTTCACAGAAGATTATAACCTTTTTTTATAATTTAAAATTTCTTCTTTAAAATTTCTTTACAGTATTCTACAGGACAGATGAAAACATTTTCCTTTCCTCTTCTCACTCTCCCACCACCAGCACACAGAAAAGGATGTTATTCTCTGTTAAACTAGGTAACCGGAGAAGTTTACAAAAGCACATACACATTTAAATGAAAATCGTAATTCTTATAATCCAATTGGACTGCAACAATGTATAATTTTATAGACCTTATCTATATGATTTTATACATTAGCTTAAATGTGAAAATACTTGCAAGCTAAAATGACCATTTTGAGCACACAAATTGCAACATATTAGTATAAACTTATATCATTATATGACTGAATTGCAGTTTCCTTTTATATGTGTAAAAGAGAAATGTAACTTATGTTCAGAATTTGAGTGAAATTATCCAACATTGAATTGTACATGTGCATACAAATATATAATTTCATTATTTTTACATTGAATTTCTTCATCTTAAACAGCATTCATGAGAATTAAACCCAGGTAATTTCTGAATATTTGGAAACACTCTCCCAGGATGATGAGACTCGAATGTGTTTAATTGTGCACTTTGCAGCCCACTTTAAGTGAGCATTTGAAGTTATTGTCATCAGCAGATCTCCCATTTCCAAAGGAAGGCAGCCCCATAAAGCACAGATTCCATGCTCACTGGCTGCTCTATGGACACATTAAATATCTGCATAAATCATTGCAGGATTAAGTTCCAAGTCAGTTTGGAGTTCAATTACTGACTGAAAGCTTTCTTTTCTGCAATAAACTAATGCTCAGTTCACTGAAAATGAACCCCAAACCAGACACAAACAACATTTGGAAAAAAATTAAGCTGGTATAAACCTGTTGTTCCACAGGTTTAATGGCCATAGGGAACATGGAGCATTTGAAAATGCATCACCATAAAGCAAACAAGCACCCACTCTACAGGCCAAAGCCCTGAAGGGAGGTAATTTTTTGCTGAAACAATTATAAATAACTTAAGAAAAAAACAGGTCTTGTATGAAAATGCCTCCTACACAGCCATCCCCACAGCACTGCTAATGTGCTGCTGTAATGCTTTCTGTGACTGGTTATAATTTCATCTCGGCATACCCGCCGAGTTCAGCCATTTACTTCAATTAATTGAAATGTGGCTACAAATAAACATTTGAAAAATATAGGTAAAATGCTGCTTTATTTTATTTTTCAGTTTTATACTTTAATTTTGCCTTTATGCACGTCTTCCTGTTCTTCCCCCAGAGAGACACATCTTCCTCTCCTCAATTTTCTATGAGACTTGTCACTCTATTGCTCTTAGTCTGGACTTGGGAGATAGATAATAGGGCAAATTTGACAAAACCTGCACAGGAAATGAACACTTATTCATTTATTAGTGAGTCTCACTGGGCACTATTAAACTTGTAATAAAAAAGTTATCGAAAAGAAGAGAACAAACCTACTGAATTAGAAACACAGATGCTGGTGATGTCTTCAGCTTTTTCATTAATTCCCCACAGGTTGTTAATGGACAGCATTGCTCTGAGCCACAGGGAATCAAGGAGTTAACACTTAAGGCTGACAGGGAGAAATTATGATCCCACTGTACAACACTACTTGCTCAGTATTGCTGCCAAGGGGCAGCAAAGGTTGGGGACCAGTGCACTAGTCTTACTGCATAATTATAATATTACTTTTCAACCTATTTCTGGGAAATCCTGAGGCTCCACACAAGGTGTAGGTGACTGTACCAATCTGGAGATAAGCACCCCTGACTTTGGGAGTCTCATTTCCCTAGCCTAGGAGTGATTACACAGTGTAATTGGAGATGGTTAGTGGAGGTGTGTGAATCTCTGGTAAATTCCTGGTGTAGTACTGCATTCTCAAGTTACAGGATGAGTACGTGAAATACTGAGACTAGGTACCTTGGGAGATTTTATCAATATCAATAAACAAAATATAGTTTGGAAACAAGTTTGAAAATAGTTTCCATATTCAATAATAAATTACTTTTTAAATATTCATGCATTTTATGATTAATGCTATTAGCTGTTAATTAGCTAAATAAATATGATTAACTGTGTGAATTTCTCAACCTTCCTATCAGTTGCTTAGACAAACAGTTACATAGTGAGTGCTTTATTACGTACATAAAAACGTCTCATAATGCATAAGTACATATTGATGTTACATTTCTTTGCCGTGATATATGCATTAAGTCCCAGGCCACTTTGAAAAGAAACTACAGATCTTAATAATTTATGTTCTAAGTTTTAGCCAGGATTATCAATGGTAGATTTTGAGCTTTTTCTTTTAGTAACATAATATATCATAGTAAAAATGCACAGACAAGCGATGTGTCAGTTTGATTTTTTCCACCTGATTCAGCAACCCAAAATTCAGACACAGCAGTTTAAGCGGAGTTGCACACTGAAGAATTTAAGTCTAAGCATTTAATCTGTTCTTTCCATAAATTTCTGCTGCTTGTGCTATTATAATGATGTTACCAGAGGAAGTTTATTTATATCACAGATTTTCAGCATCAGCACATTCAGAATACAACAGCAATCATTCATTCAATAGCTAACAGCAATGTAATAATATCATCACTAACACTCTAAATATCAAAAGAACATTTAGAGAAAAGACAATGGAAAATAAAGTCACTTTGAACAATCAGTAACACAGGACTCACTAAACCCAAAATGTATGTTTTAAATACATGTACAGAGAAGCCAGCCCAGAAATAAATAGGAATTATGTGCAGCTATTTTGGAGCAACAGGTTGCATATAATTAAACAATATTAAATAAGGAGATCTTTATGGGCCCATTAATAGGAACACACACTCCAGAAAGTAGCATATAAAGATCTTAAGCCTTGTGCATCCCAACACACCTGAAGAGATTTTGTTCATGAGCAAACTATAGCCAGCATGACTGTAAAGCAGCAGGGGCAAACCTGACACCGATCTGTCTAGACTGCGCACAACAGGATCACCCTATGCAAACATGAAATGCCGAGCCCAATGGTGACAGATATGAGCCAGCCCCTCCTTTTTTTGAGACTATGCACCATAGCTTCTTTTTTTAACAGCCTCAGATCTATCATGAAAGCTCTTCTCCCTGCTGTTCCTAATGTATATTGTAAAGAGCTACCAAGAACAGCACTTTAAGAAGTCACTTGTCATTCTCTCTTCCCTCCCCTGCCTGCTTCCCCAAGTATTTAGATAATAATGGACCTGGTTAAAACCATAAAGTCCATGAGCATACTGCTGAGGGTTCAAAAGGCTAGACCTGTAAAAGCACAGAAAAAGACTTCTATTGAAAATGATGTTAACAAAGCGATACTCTCGAGAGGTGAAGAAGTGGTCAATCCTGCATGTTGCCGTACTTTAAAAGAAAAAGTAAATTATTTCTCCTTATATTTTGCAGCGTGTGTGGGTGCAGAATGTGTGCTGGAGGGAAATACTGCTTTATAACATGAATGGGTAAGCACTGAGAAGGGCAATGCAAGTCACAATAAAGTTTGTTCTAACAATGGGAAACATGAACACCAACCTTGTAATGGAGTCCTACAGAGCTTCAGTTAAAATTGAAGCATAGATAAGGACCCCTGCACAGCTGAAAGGCTGCCTGGCTCAAGGGGAGAAATGCCTATGATGGGACTTTTCCAAGGGAAATGGCAGCTCAAAGGATGTGTGCATTAGACCTGGGCAGGGACGTGACCCTATGGGAATGCAGCTTGTGTCTAAGTACCAACCTAGAGCTGCCTGTGAGCCTCTGCTAAACATGAAGGAGGAGAGTTTTCCAGATGAACTGGCAGGACAACTGTGTGGTACTCTTAGGGATGTTTAGTTTCCTGGTGCAAGAAGCAGCATGGGAAAAGTGCTGGGTTGAAAGCAAAAGAGATGGTGTCTCATGTATGTCTGAGCAAAGTAGCTTCTTCATTGACCAAAAATTGGTAGATAGGAAAGACAGAAACTTCTAAGGACCTTTATTGTGAAGGCAGGTGACATATTTGATAGGGCAGAATAAAGTGAGGGCAACAGAAGATTCATCAGGTTGGGCAACCTGGTGACAAGTCCAGTCTTTCCAGTCAGCTTTGTGAAAGCTCTAAAAGGAACAAGGCTGGCAATGTCCAAGTCAAAGAACATGAAAATTTGGTGGCTGAGATATGAGATGAAGAGAGTCAGGAGAAGAGCTCAAGCTGTGAGAATGACCTGGAAAGCCTGTATCATGGAAGGGCAGAAAAAGCAGCAAGACTGTGATTCAACCAGACTGCAAAGAAGAAGGCACACATGTTGAACATGGTACCTGGAAAGGGCAGGTGAGATGATGTTGTTGCTCACAGCAATAACTGATGGTTAGACATCTGTAGAATTAAAGGCCAAGATTTAAGTAGGACATACAGACTGTGATCCATCCAACTTGGTGTAGATATCTCAAGCTGGGCTCTCAGCAGAGGAGACGTAGTCAACAGAGCCAAAGGAGCCATGCACAGTTCACATTCAGCAGATCAGACGAATTGCCACAAATCCCCTTGATGCTCTTGTCTAGATCTACACTGATGAAAAAAGAAGCTCTGATAAAATACCTCGAATATTAACATCCACCTGAAGTGAGGTGTGATGAATCTTACCCCAGGAAAAATGCCTGGAGCCAGGGGAGATCCAAAAATCATTAGACTAGATACACCTCTCAACAGTTTTTCAATCTTACTG
This sequence comes from Melozone crissalis, assembly GCF_028551555.1. Lineage (NCBI taxonomy): Eukaryota > Metazoa > Chordata > Aves > Passeriformes > Passerellidae > Melozone > Melozone crissalis. The sequence continues at coordinate 53,907,786 of NW_026535805.1, forward strand.
CAATGTCTTCTTGGGAATCTGGAAATGAGGTGGATATGTGGATCCATTATTGTAGATGGCAAGGATGATAGTATATCATGACAGAACATGAAATTCAATATATTTCGTGTTATGTCTACATAAATGATATGAATAAATCAGCCTGGCCTAGCCTAGGTACTTAAAACTACAGAACAAAATAAATATAATTGTGTCCAGAGAAAGCAAACTGCCTGGAAGGTGCAGGCACAGTCACATTGAAAAATGCCACCTCATAAAGGCTGTAATCTCTCTCAGACAGATCTTCATTATAGCTAATCATTATTTTGCCAAAGGCACTCATGGCAACATATTTCTAGGCGAAGGATCAGGAAGGCAGCAGGGAAAAGGAAAAAAATTCTCAAGCCCCTGCCCTCTCACCTCAAAATTGAAGCCCAATGAGAAAGTCAAATATTTCACTTCAACTGGAAAATTTTAAGAAAGAGTTCAAATGGAATATTGTAGCAGGTGAAATTGAAAACGGGGCAGATAAGTGGTTGCAAGGCATATACTCCCCTCTGGCAATTTTTAATCAGGAATACAGGACTCTTAGGTGGAGGCAATATCATATACTTACACAGGGTTATATGGTCCAAGCAATAACCTTGCATTGGTAATAAATTAATTTTTTTCCTATAAAAGTTGGTTTCACTTTAACACAGATATCTCCACTGAGGGGTATGGGTGGATGTTTCCACATCAGCACACATGCTCAATGCAAAATGAACAACTGTGCTCTCCCACTCCCTCCTGATGAAGCACAGATAGTCCAAGACAAAGCCTGGTTAATAAACCAGTTGTAAACAATCAGGGGAGACAGGCAGTGCACTGAGCTGTGAATTGCCTTCATACAAACTAGGGGATTGCAAGGTAGATATGGTGTGAGAGCCATCTTAGAACCAAGATAAAAGGGACAATAAAAGAGAAAAAGATAGAAGAGAGCAGACAGACAGAAAGCAGCAGGAATATAATTTCCTTTAAAAATAATTGCATTCAATTTATTCTCTTACCTTACACTCCCAGTACTAAGTAATCTAATCAGATGCATATGGTTTTATTCTACAAGGTACACACGAAGCATGCAATAAAATCCCCATAAAACATGACCTGTGGTGACTCACTGCAGCTTTCAGAGGATATATCTAATTTTTTCTTCTCTTAACAAAGATCTTTTGCAGCCTTGTTTCTCCTTCCACAATCCATCTTACATGTAGATCTCTTCCCTTGGTTTTAAATGTAGTTTGGCTTGTTTGCTCTTTTAGTTTTTCTTTTTATTTTTTTCTTTTTTTTTGTTGTTTTGTTTAGAGGCACTGGAGTTGAATCTATTTTTTTTAGACTAGAAGGTCTAGCTGAAGGACCTTTGCTCATGGCTGTGAAGTAGCCATCCTTTCTGAATCCTAATTTTGCACAGCTTCCTAAGACCAGCTTTTTACAACACTGACAATTCCATTTGATTCTCCCCTAATTCAGTCTTAATGTGGGAGAATACACAAGCTTTCATAGGGATCTAACAGCACCTGTAAAACCTTTGTTCCCTTTGCTTTGCCAATACGAACAGGACAGTTTCTTCAGTAGCAACAGTAATATCTGAAGTGAATGTTTTCCTGTAGGAAAGCTGGACAGGTATTTCATGCATTTGTGATTTAGAAAGAGAACTCAGGAGCAGCCAGGGTAAGACTGACACTCTGTGAAATAAAGGCAACAATATTGTGAATTCACTTATTTATTTATCTCACTTGTGTATGATATATTAGCAGATTTTAAACCTTAGTAAGTTTAAATTACGAAAAGTCTTTAGCAGAAAATATGCAGGTCAGGCTGTATTTCCCAAGTTAATTTATTGCTCTTTCAGATTGCCTGCAGTTGTTCAACAAGCTCTGTACCAGACCCATATTAGGAGGCAGGACCTGAAAGCAGCCCAAGTACAACCCCATCACACAGAGATGTGACATTTTGATCTCATTTCCAGCCAATATGTTCCAGAAGGCAACGCTTGAGGCAACCTCCAGTGTGCCAGTTTTCTGCCTCTGAAATCTTCACCAGAGGTGCTTCCCCTAATTTCAGCTGTGATGCCCACACATAAAAGAAGAGTCTCCTTTAGACCTGTAGACCACAAATCACGTAGGGCATCACAGATCACTATGAATGCTTTAACTCACTCCTACAACCAAACATTTTTCAGGAAATTCACAAAATTTGATTCTTCCAACTGCGCTTGCTGAAAACTGCAGGCCCCTCCTTGTGCTGCTTAGCAGTTCTCTTTATGAGTAGCCCCATGTGTTTGTTTTATTTACTACTTTGGGTTATCTATTAACTTATACAAGACCCCAGACACCGTAACACTATTAAATGCATACATGTATCTCATATTGCATTAATTATACAATATATGTAATTAAAGTAAATCTTGGCAGCCTTAAAACTGCCAGTCTGACAGGATCTCAGACAGTCACCTAAGAGCCTTTTTCATCTTCAAGGAATGATGAAAGCCTTAGCCTTTCCATCAAATCTTTCTTGCAGAGAGAACATCACCAAGAAGTTCAGATAAAAGAGCAGGACAGTTATACCCAGACTCCTCACAGACCATCCTGCCAGCCTGATTTATGACAGAGGGACTAACTGGGCACACTTCCAGCACAGATATCCCGAAGGGTTGGAGCTTTAGCCAGGGTAGAAAAGGGAAATGGCACCACAGTCACAACCATTAATGGGAACCAGCAGGATGAGGATGCCTAGATGTACCCTAAAGCATGGCTCCTGGATGGCCAGTGGGAAGGGCTCCTGGCTGAAGGCCTTGCTGCTTCCCCATAACAGTATACTGTCCCACATCCCTGTATTTCCTGCTTTCTTGTCCCACCGCTCCAGGACACTCCTTGTGATCTGCACTTGAACTGAGGCCTGAGCTTTTCCTCTCTGCTGTCAGCCCTGCAGCTTTCCTGTTTGCTTCCGCCACGAGGGAGGTCCTAAGGGTGCAGCTTCCTTGTAACATCTTCCACAAACCAAGTCCAACAGCTCCAAAAAGGGCTCTCTCCTACCTTTACACACGGTTTAGTGGCCACAATGGATTTCTCTACTTGATCTTCTAGCTCTGTGACTGCCACACAACAATCTAACATCCACAGAGTGTCCACCCTGAGTCTAGGCTGGCTGCTCCCCCGAGAGATGGGAGACATGAGTGTCTAACACAGAGGAGGGTACTGTGTCTGGATTTCCTGTTTTTCAGGCAGTGTCTACCAAATAACTGTTCTTCCTTGCCACCTCCCCTCTACTTGGTCATTCATGAATTAAAGGTCCAAATGTGGAGCTTGAGGGTGTGAATCCAAGTTTCCAAAAGGAATCCATGTCTTCAAAAGCAGTGAGATTTTAGATGTACCAATTCTTTTGTTCTTTCCTGTTACCTGTCCTACGTGTGACACCCTGCCGTGCCTGCTGCCCCTTGTGATCTCTGTCCTTTAAGCCCAGCTCAGAAGCGCTCGGTGCAGCCCAGAGCCTGACTCCTGTGCATTGGTGTGCTAATGCCTAAGCCTCTCTGGGGACAGGGGGACAGAGAATGGTCAGGGTAAAAGAAAATGAACACAAGCAGAGAGAATTGCTGTGCCAGGGCTGGAGGGCAGCAATGAGACACACTGAGGCTGGGAGGAAGCCACAGCAGCTCAAAGGGATTGCAGAAGTGTGACAGTGAAAAGAGGAGGTGAGGCTCTATAGGGACTCAGGGAACAAAGGAATGCTCTGTAGGGATTCAGGGAACAAAGGAATGGGCAGAAGGGTCTGCTTCAATATCTAGACCATGCAGAAGTACTATAATCTCTTTTTCTTTGCTGCTACATACTCAGTGGCTCTCTCAAGTTGTGCATTTTCTTTCTAGGCTGCCTAATACAGCCCATTTCAGAGGTAAACATTTTTTTATCTTTAAGTAAAAACTCCTTTTATAGAAAACAACCCCAATCACATGCCTTTGCAAGGATTTTGATCCCTTTTTGAAATGTGATGGAAATGTAGTGCAATATCATTCTTATTTTGAATTTAATAAACAATTTTTTAAATAAACGATTTTTTAAAAATATGCAGAATTTCCAAGTTTTTTCTTCTATGCTGTTTTACCCACACACATGATTAAATCCACAGCACTCTTGGTAACAGTAAAAGTTAGAGGAACCAGAGGAAAGAAAGTGTTTGCATAATGAAAGCATGGACACAACCCCACAGATTTGTGAGTGTGGCTATTACAATACCCAACTGCTGGAAACTACAGAATGGCACATGTTTCATTTCTAGCTCCACTCTGGGATGTAAGGGAAAACAATCATGGAACACCTTGAAGAGAGCTCTCTGCAAAGCAGACTGTGGTAATGGGTCTGGAATTCCTGAGCAGTTCATAATTCAGTTCTTATGTTAAACAAAAGGAGACAGCAAGACATAATGAAAGGGAAAGCCCACGGGGAGAGCTGATATGCCATGGACATGACTGGCCACTTTTTACTCCTGCTGCTCTCCACTAAGAGAAGCTGAATGCACTGTTTTAAATTTATGAGTAAATATTGGTATTTGTAGAGGTTAAACAAGATGCTGTACTAGAACCTGCCAAGCCTTTATTTATACCTAGCCAGGGGACAGGATGAGCATACACTGACAACCTCTTTTAATCCAATCACAGAGAAACCACCACAGGAATGAAAGTAATTTAGCAGGTAGGCTTGTCTGACTAGTCCTCATTCTCTACACTGAAGATTTTTTATTTGTTGTCATTTTAGAATAAGAATATAAGTACATGGTAACAACAGAATACACTAGCATCACAGAACAGCAGAAATTGTGGTATCAAACCTCAGAGAAAACATTTTCAGAGACAGAATAATGAGCACTCATTCCACATTCAGGATTACTCAAACTAATGCAGCCTCCAGAAAAATTCAGCAGGATCCTGATGGGTAGTTTGCAAAGGCAGCTGTAATCATTTGGTCAGTAAAATCATGAAGTGTCACCTACTTCAAGTCCGTAATCCTCCACAAATATCCATTCCCTGCAGAACTCCCAGGTGCCAAGCTGAATGCCTTCAGAGCTATTAGGGGGTGAGGCAAGACTGTGATGGTACTTACTGTGTCCTAACTGGGGGAAAAATGGAGCATGTGTGGCAATAATGTGAGGAGAAGCTGAAACCCTGTTGGTAAATCAGCATTAGGGACTGTGATCTAAATGAGTGTGTGTGAGCATGGGCTACTCTCATTTCAGAAAAGAGGAGCAGACTGCTGAGACCAAGGGCTGTGATTCAAAGCTGTGCGACAGATCTGCTTTGTGAACCATACCACACCACCACAACTTTGGGCCTTGGCTGCCCTGTCTAAGGAGAGGGGGACTGAGTGGGAAGGGACATGTTCCAGCCAGCAAAAGGGCTGGGGACATGCCCAGTGTCAGCCCTCTCAAACTGTTTGCCAACTAAAAAAATGATGGCCCATACAATGGTAAAATATTTCCTCTGCAGATATACTTAACTTTAAGAAGCTGCATTGCTCTTCCTTAAGTAAGATTTCTTGGAACCTTTGCAATTAATTGTATTTTATACTTATTAGTCAACAAGCCAAATGCTTCACTCAGTATATCAGTGTAATGAAGTGGGGAGCAACATTTGACCACTAGACATTCAGCCAAGAAAAACATGTTGGTCTGGGAGCATGCAAGGATGACTTTCTAGGGACAGAGGCTTGTGGTTGCAGTTTCCAGTTTTCAAGAAGACTCTGCTAGAAGTGAGCCTTTACTAATGCTACTGAGATCTTCCATATTTCCAGTAGAACATATGAAGCAGTATAGAATTCTCTCTTCTCTAGTCATCAGGTATTTAGTAATATTGGGAGAAAAATTACAGTCTCTGAGAACTCTTTGCAAACTATGGCATATTAGGGCTAATCAAATTAAAAACTGTGGAACAATAGTGAAATACACTGATGGTGTAAGTTTCAGATCTTACAGAAGTCTTAGAAGTGTCTTTCAGTTGTCAATACAAAATGAACTGATTTTGGATGAAAGTGAATATGATGAAATGACAATAACAAAGAAAACCTTTATAAAAAAATCAGTCAAATCCTCCCTACTCCCAGAGAAACCTTACTTACTTTTCCAGCTACCTTGCATAAAAAGTAAACAAAGAGAAAATCCTGCTATTCTCATCCTTCTGCCATAAGGATTTCTTTCTACTCTGAAATTATGAAATATTAATAGAAGAAGATTTCAAATGAAAGCAATAAGCCATATAAGCCTAGGAAAGGTCCTACAAGTCTCCTGCAGATTTTCTTCTACTTTTTTTTCTAAAAATCAGATCTAACTACTGTACAAGACATGATGCCAAGGCAGACAGATCAGAGCACTGTTTCAATTTAGCTACTTTTACTCTCCTTTAACTTTTTATGTGTAACACAGGTTGATGAAATAGAATGTTTGTTTAAAGAGATGAGAGAATCACAGAATCACAGCAGAGTAAAACCCTGCAGTTGCCTCAAAGGATATCAGTTCCACAGGGGTGGTAGTTAATCTGGTCACATCATAGTGTGAAAACTGGGTCTAAAGAATCAGTAAGTAATCTTGCATAAGCAAGGTACCCCTTAGGTCTTTAGTCTTCTGCCACATGCATTACTATCAAGTTTACACACATAATTCCTGTAAATCATGCATACATTTTGTGCACATCTGCTTCTGAGACTTATACCCATATATGTCTTGCTTCCTTCAGCTAAATAAAAATAAAATATTTGTGTCTGTAGTAGTATTTCTCTCCTTCTTTCATAATTGTAAGCGAGATCACCTGTTCAATTAGGTAGGACTATAATAGCTCTATGCCTTGTAACATAATTTTTGTAGTAAAATGCTCCCTTAGTTTCAATAACCCTAAAAAATGTGGCAGAAAGACAGTATATTTATTCACTCAGCTGAATTTCCAGTGCTATATGCTGAATTCCTATCACTTCTTTGTGATCTGCTTATATCCCACTGGCATTCCTGAGCCTCTGGTATCCCGACAGACTGGGGCCTTCCAGAATTCTGCCCCCATTAGTCTATTTCTGGAGACTTTTATTGCAACCTTTGATGAACAAGGACATGGAAACTGTAATCTGAGAGCTATCCAAATCTGTTTGTAGCTGGTGGCATGATGGGTTCTAACAAAGTAAAAATGATTGTAGGGAAAAAGGAGGAGGAGAAGGACAAGGATGATGAGGAATCCACAGTCAAAACTCTCCAAATTAAGTCAGGAAATAGTCTAGCACCCCTTTGCTTCTTCAGGAATGTTTGTCAGGTTGGGGGAATATTATTATCCCAGGCCCTACAACAGGCATTCAGGGCTGGTAACATCAGTCAGATCTGCCTGTAGAGCTTTTCATTCTAAGTAATGGCAAACTAAAGCAGCAGCAGCAGCAATGTCTCTCAATGACAGTACACTGGGATTTCTGGGAAGTGGATGGTCTACACCAGATGGCAGATGTACCACATTCCACATTTACCTGCACTTTCCCTGTCACTGCATTCCAAAAATAAACTCTCATACTGGTGCTGATACACATTAATTTCTCTCTAGTCCTTGCATGTTGGCCCTCAAGAGAAAAGCTCTTTGCTTTTTAAATGCTTTCACGTTTGCCTTCTCATACTGGGGGATCCTCAGATGGCTCAGCCTTCTCTGAAGTTCTTTGTAATTCTCCCAGTTGGAAATGGCTGTTTATTTTAGACTAATGGCAGTCTTGAAAGCTTAGTGGATGGGGAGAGAAAGCTATCTGGGCACAAACACAGGTTACAATTAGTTCTTCACAGAGTATATTTTAATTGCAAACCATTTTATATTTATCTTCATTAAAAAAGAAGCTTTGTTTATGTTTTTCCCATGTACCCATAGACCAATCTGCGAAAAACTGAGTGATTTTTCTAATAACAGCTAATTGCTACAGAAGTACCAATGGATTTACTTCCAAAACCATCACCTTAATTCACAGACATAGAATGTTCTTAATTTTAACAATGAAAAAATGTTCTTATTAAACCTTTCATTTGTCTGATATGAGGTGGAAGACTGTCACACTGACACTAAAGAAAACTGAAGATGTTCTTCAGGGAAATTTTTAGAATCAAGATAAAGCAATAATAAGAATTATTTTTTTGGTTCAAGTGAAAAGTCAAGTTAACCATAGGAAAGGAAATAGCAGGAGCTGTCAGAAATTGCTCACATTCTGAAGTTTAGGGATAATCCTCTAATGACCTTTGTAAGTACAAAGGTAATAAAAGGAGAAACTTTAATAGAAAACAAAAATGAGAGTTAACCCAGAGATTCAAAGGAATAGTCACTAAAGGGGTTCTGAATCTATACTGAGAAATTCCAAGATATGTTGGCTCTTCCTTTCAGATGTAGAAAGATCTAAAGGTCTTTAAGGCTGTATGATAAAACCTCTTTGTGAAGATGAAAGTAGTGTACTTTATATTACATTTTGGTTTGCACATGCATCATCACGGGCCATGCTGTGAAGCTGAGAGCCCTCAGAAACCCCACCACACTTTCAAATGCCTGCTTCAAGTTTTAATGAACTGGGTGGACTTCTAAAATTTGTTTATTATCCATTTGCCTCAAATAACTTGGGACTAACAAATCACAACCCAAGCTTGCAGACTTTTTATCTATCACTAGCACTAGCCCAGGGGAGGCAAGAGAATGTCTTTGAACAAGGATTGATAAGATGTCTATTGACTGAGGATAAAGCTGAGCCACGCTGAGAAAGCAAAGTAGTTCTTGGTGATTTTGTACAGCTAATGTCTGATTGGTGAAAAGGCACTTCTGAAACATTCTAAAATTAAATCTGCCTCAGTGGCATAGATGGATGCAAAGTACCATTAAACACAAGATCCAGGCAAAGCAATGTACCCCCACAATGGCTTCTATTAAAAAAATATCACTGGGTAAATACACAAATGCTTTGTCTTAGGTCAAAATTATTTTGCCTCCAAGACCTGGATTTTGATGATAAGTAATGTAATGAGATTGGACTGGGACCACCAAATTGTTTTCACTCAACATTTTTTGCTCTTGTGTACTCATGTACTCTACTGCTACAAAGCTCTGGCAACTTGAGTATTTGTTTTATTGAATAAACAAATTTCCAAACTCACAGTGTTGCCATCTACATATTTATATTTTATTTTCACTGGTGACAGCAAGCAGAAAGAGGCCAAGTGTTATTTTTGCTTTTAGTATATGACAGGCAGTAGGAGACAAAAGATAAATTGAAGAAACGAGGCATTCAGGACATGCTCTGCAGCTAGAATGCATATAACTTCCTGACTTCAGGCTGTCAGTAACCCATTAACTAAGAGAAAACTGAGTTTGACACAGATGTGAGACAGATTTAACTTGAGGGACTTTTACATTTAAAACTGTAACTTATTTAATTCTGGGAACAAAAGAAGCCCAAAGGAACAAAGCCCTGAGAGTGGTCACCAGTGTTCTCCTGCTGAAAACAGGTGTTGAGGACTAAAAGAGGCATTTTAACATCTTTTCAAAGATATAATAACGCATTAAAGATTTTTTAAGAAGTCTAATAACATATTCTGGAAAATTCAAATGAGATATTAAGACACATATGTATTTTCTTGGGGAAAATCCCCTCAATCTATTTTCTCTAATGACTTTGTCCCACATCGTCAGGGTTGGTGCTACAGTACTGTCAGCAACTCCAGAACTGGGGAAGGAGGGCAGGACTAAGAACAGACTGTGTTTCCCCTGAGGTAGGCACTGGAGAACATGCTGCACCAGACAAAGCTACCTGGAACTCCGGGTCCCTCAGCCCCCAAGGCAAATCTGGCTGTGCACTTGATACCAACTCCCATGTACAGCTTGGGTTTCACTCAAGGAGTGGTGAGAAGGCTGATGAAACACAGCTTCAGCCATTTGTCACTTTTAAAAACAAAACAACAACCCCAACAAGACCAGCAGGAGTAAGTGAGCCAAGTCAGTCCTCATTCTGGCCTTTTATTGTGAGGTTTTATTGCCCTGGTAGCTCAGGAAACACTTTTGAAAGTGGTGTACTTTAACATATAGCAAAATAAAAATGCTAATCGATAGCCTCTCTATAGGAGCAACTACCTTATGCCAATTAAAGTGCCTTAGAGAAAAAGAGACTTCTAAAAACCAATTTTATATCTTACAGTGGGGTTTGAGGTTGGGAGAGGGGCTGAAATCCAATTTCCCCTAAGGCAAGATTAGCTAAACACGATTTAACAGCAAGGTCTGCATGTAAAAGGATGCAGCTAATACGCCTGTCTAGCTGCCATGTTGCAAGCCAGGCTAACAGCATTATAGCATCTATTAGGGTGTTGCACACAAATGTTACAGTTTGATCAATTCCCACTGCTGGCAGTGGTTTTTTAGCTTCGAAAGCAGGAAAAAAAACCCCCTTACATGAAATAACATGCCATTGCAATGTTTGACTACCTGTTTCTGCTGTGCTTAAAGCTATGGAGGAGGAATGGTTGGAGAATTCTGGCTGAAATGAACCCCAAAATCCTCTATTTCACACCACTCTCAGATGCAATATATTCTGCAAACATGGTGACAGTTTATTATATGCCCCATAAAAACAAAGCCATGAGACAGTGTCTGTGATGAACAGCCCATAACCAATGCCCCAGTAAGGATGTAACAAGTGAGGGTTGTATAAAACTGGCTTTATTTTATGGAAAAGGACTACAAAAACTGAATGTTAAAGTAAATAAAATTTTGTACAATACAAAATCTGTAAAAATAAAATAAGCTAAGTCTCTCCTGCCTCCCTCTAGCGGTTGATTCACAGAAACCATGGTGGTCATTCTACACTTGATTATTTAATTTGGGCAAAGAGCCAGGATTGGAAGTTAAAGGTTCAGCTTCTCTACTGGCAGATGGTACTACAGAGGATGTTGTCCATCTGATGCTGTCCGTATGTGGGCTGAGGGAACAGCATGCTGTCACTCCTAGTCCTAATGAATTAGGAAGATTTGACGGAAAGCATCATAGAGACCTTATGAAATAAGGGGCCAGAATTTGCAACAGAACAAAAACCAAACCATTTTAACAGTGAATATGGGAGAAAAACAAAACCAAAAATACACAAATGGAGGAAACAACCCACAAAAGCATTCACAGAGAAGAGGGAAGACTGTGCCATTACTTGGAACTCATGAATAGGTGTTTGTAAGCTTGGGCTCCCTGAAGATACATCTGTATTAGTAATTTCACCTTTGCCAGGGAACACTCTTCTGCACTAGAACTCAGTTGTCTCTGCCACTCATATGGTTTTGGTCTCGGCCAAATAACATTCTCCTAACAGGACACGGATCATTCCCAAGAGACCATTTACACTCAGGCACCCTCTCTCGATGAGTGCATGATTTTAAGAAGAAGGATGAAACTTGTTCAGTGCCAGCTGGATGTCTGTACCAGGGACCTCCTCACATACATCCTTAATTTATTAGTGTAGGTGTGGTCTGAGGGGCTTAATTAACCCAAAAGATCCAGGTAGTACTGACTTCAGCGTCAAACCAGCTCACTACAGGAACATACAGGAAGTCTAATGGGCTTTCACGCAGGAAAGCAGTGTCTGTTAGATTCTGGGTGTCTATTAGATTCTGGGCAGCAGGCTCCCCCCCTTCCCCTCCAAATATTCCCATCATTTTTTTCATCTCTAAGAACCTGATTTGCCAAGAGAGAGCAAATGGGTCCTGGAGGGCAAAGTGCGCAATTCAGAGAGCAGCTGGGGAAACTTTCAAAGAAGAGATTTAAACTAGCTCTGTGACTAGTTGAAAGTTATACTTTTCCCCACCTAATTTTATTTTTAAGGAACTCTTCAAAAATTTAGACTCATAGAACTGCAGAATAATTTAGGTTTGAAGGGACCTCTGAACTGTTCAAATAACTTCTAATAGAAATATGGAAGTCCTTGCATTTCGAAAGAAGAACTTGAAATCTAAAATAACCATAAAGCACCTCTTCCCCTTAACTATGGATAAGGTGAGGAAACTGAGATCTGCAAGACAGTCTGCAAGAAGTACCAAGCTGGTAGCTCAGCATCCCAAATGACACACCTCTATCCCAGGACAGGTGCTAAAATTTGCTGTCCAATCAACAGAGAAGATGGGCAGTCCTGTAGCAATGCTTTTGTCCACTGATGATAGATGGAGACCAGTCGTTGAGCCACTCAGGAGCTAACAGTGTATCTGGAAAAGCTAGGACCAGCACTTAGAAACAGATTCAAGGACCTAATCATAATTTTCCTTGCTGTATTTGAAGTAGTTGAAGTCTTGTATAACACTGTGGGTCCTGGCTCTGAAAATGCTTTTGATCAGGTACAGCAATTTAGGAAGGATATAGTCCACCAACTTTAGTGAAAAGCACTATTTTTGGCTGCAGAACCAGAGAGGCACTCATAATTCACAGAGTGTTTGGTGCAGCCACCTTTTATTTTCTCTTTCTGTGTTATAAATGCTATCTGCAAATTATTTGTATGTAAGCAAAAATAATGCAGCAACAGTATAAAAGTGCAGCTGTACAAAATAAACAAGGTAACTTGCAGGAACAGTGCAAAAGTAGGTAGAAGCTGCAATTCTGATGTCCCTGCTAGGCATTATTAAGAAGAAGTTTGTCTGAGTGGCTTTATATAAAAGCTGCTAAAACACCATTTTGCTGAAGTTCTCCTTCCTTTCCTTATACCTGGCTCAAAATATAAAGTTCACAGAATCACAGAATATGCTGCGCTGGAAGGGACCCAGAAGGATTGTCAAGTCAAATTCCCTGTTTTGCACAGGACCATCCCTAAGAGTTACACCATTTGCCATAAAATTGTAATATAACTCTTTTTTCCATTGTTCATGGGGTCTCTGAGATTGTTATGTGGGAAACAATGAACAAACCCCTCTAATAACAGAGTTAGAAGCCAACTCTTTCACCATTTTGCAGCCAGCATCCAAGGTATCAGAAGATTAAAAACTATGTATTTATAAAAAGTCTTCTCTAAGGCAAATTTAGGAGAAAGATAGCAAAAAGCCATTCTAAGGAAGTATTTTTTACACATTCTGAAAATCAAGCTGATGAATCAAGCTTGCAAATGCAAACAAACCTCAACTGGGTTTATTTAAGCTTCCAAGCAGACAGACACATGCAGGTGCATCCGCCTTTGGAGGAACAACAAACCAGAGATTACTACTATTTGCATATGGCAGTGCCTTGAGGTTCAGTCAAGGATCAGATGCCCACTGTGGGAACTGCTGTCTGGACATGCAGCAGGAGGTGGCCCATTCCTCCCAACATTTGTGATTTATTGGCCCAAACTTGCAGCAGATGCTGAGGCAGTGAATGGTGAACATGATGCTTGCTCAGCACTGCTCATTCCTGGGCCTGGGTTATGCTCCACAGCAAGGTCAAGTCAGGGAATAAGGTAAAGTGAGATGGTTGTATATAAAACAGAGATGGAGTATATTAAGATGAGGAATTTTTATGCCCATTTAAGTGTTGCCCTTGAAATGGAAAGGAACACTTATTTTGAGCTGTGGAGGGCTGAACAGCCAAGAGGCACTTAGTGAAATCCTGTATGGGGATAAGGGATCTGTGCAGGCTTTCTGAGCTCCTGTCAGCTCAGACCCTCTGTGTTAAAGTGAACCCTAAGGCACCTTTAGGACCACACCCACTACTCCCTCTGCTTGCATGGTGTTTCACACCTAGTATATTTTCCCCTCTTTCTCAGCTTCCCTTTTTGTCTCTTGTCTAACTAATTCCAAGCATGACCAGCTTTGGAATTAATTTAGCTGCATGATATCATCACCACGACAGGCTCAGCCAGCTTGAGCTGCTGCAGCCCAGTGTGAAGGAGAAGGGGTGGGAGGAGTGAGTGCTGGCCAGATGTCCTCCTGGAATGGAGAGGGACACCAGGGCCAGGAGCTTTGGATACTCGTGTGTCCTGTGTCGTGTGCAGCAGGTGAATAAAGCAAAACAGCAGTGTTTCTCCCTGTTCTTCTTACCTTCTTTTGCTTTGCTCATCCAAAGAACAGGGATAATCTTCCAATCTGCAGCTAAGCCTCCTTGACTTCACACTGTTGTCTTTCTCTGCGAGGATATCTGGCACCACCTTGAAGGTTGGCTAAGAAAAGAGGTTTGCTTTTCTGCTTCTTTTTAACAGTCCTTCAGCTAAAGCAAAAGGAGCACTCAGACTCTTCAATAAGAGGCCATGTAAATGCCTCAGTGAAATTAAAGTACTCCAGATTATCACAATGAAAAGTATTATCTTTCAGGTTGTCCTTCCTTATGCTTTACTTGCTGATATCAGTTGAAGATTAGAGAAGGTTGAATGTCCTTTTCAAACTCCATCTGTGCTAAATCTGTATAGCTTCATATTCAAGCTCTTCACAGCATTTTTGCTATTAAAAGTGCTACAAAGAATCAAGTCAAATTAAGGACAACATATCTCAGCAACTCTATGTGACTCGCAGCGAGAGACAGGGCTCTCACATGCTCCTCCAAAACATTTCAGAAATGACACTCATTAGTACAGTCAGCACTAAACTATGTTGGGCATTATCTGAGGCTGATGTAGTGTGTGAGTGTAGGTGCAGACACAGACAAGACAGAAAATAGAGGGTGTAAATGCCTCAAATTCCTGATCACTGCAGGGCGCTCCTCACTAATAAGAATTTTTGGTGCTGCTAGATTCCTGTCTCCCTCTTTTCCTTTCCAGTTGGGTGTGGCATTCCTAATTTCCTATATTTAACCACTTCTGCCCAGCAGCTGCTGCCTTTTCCCCAGGAGCTGGTCAGCTGCATGGATTCTAAGAAAAGTGTTTAGTGTCCAACAGGTGCTGGATCTGGACTTGCATCATTCAGTGCCAAATGGCTACGGGCTGCTACCCAGCTCTCTAGGACAGGCACTTGCAGTGCCACTTTGATTTACAACTCTCTGGTTTGGGTGGGCAACTCAACAAAACTGAACAAGTTCCCAAACAGAAAATGCTTAATCTGCTGGTGACGATCTGGAGTTTTCTCCCAGTTTTTTTGGCACAGTACAGCTGTGCATTTCCATCTTTCACTACAGGTGAGAGATTTCAGAGAGGAAGGATACTGTGGTCCCTGGTATGCACTGGAATGTAAGGCAAGTGATCCTTGGACTCTCCTAAGAGATGTTTTGCACAAAGTTACCCATGACTGCAGAAGATGGGACACAAAACCCCAGGAGGTCCCTTCTAGCCTTGCACTTCTAAAACCCACTGCCATCCAAACAAATAAATAAGAATAGTAACTCAGGAGCTTTTCAGCTTTCTCCAAAAGAAACAATACCTGGGTTTGTATCCTTCTCTCCTATTGTTCCTGGTTTGACTGGATCCATATTTATACAGTCTTATATTTTAACATATATACAGTCTTTTAATGAAGACTCTGTCCTTCAGCCTATTTCTGGCATCTGCATGATGCTTCCCACAGAGCCACCAGCTGCTTCCCCAGCTGCTTTAAACCATACATACTTGGGGCCACTAGAGCTATGGTCCTCCCAGCCATTTCCAGGATCCACTACAGGAAGGCAGTCGTTTTGAGTGCCTGCTGGTTTCTGAGATGCTACCTAAAGATGAAAAGAAACTGTGTTTGTATATAAGGGTCATTTTTATGAAGTTAAGTGAATGAGCACAGGTGGCTCAGAAGAAACTGAGGCCAGATAGTGGCAGTTCTACCAGGGATTCCTGGAAGGCAAATTAGGGAAAAGGAATTCCAAGTAAGATGAACTATTTTTTCATTATAAAGCAAGCTAACAATAAAGCACAGCCATAGGAAGGCATATGTTTGAACAATTTGGAGCAGGCAAGATTCTCAGCACAAATCAGTGAAGGTTCATTGCTTTCATTACATCACTGATGGTTTACACCAACTGAAGAGCTGCCCACTGTGCATAATTTCTCAGGACTGGGGTAGAAAAACCATTAGGTTACATGCTCTTTTAATTGCTAATGAAACTGCAATCAAGACTATATCCAAAGGGATTTCAAAATTATCTGGTTCCCTTTTCAACACAGAAAAGGAGAAAGGAGCTGGACTCTTCCAGCACCACCAAGGAAAGTTTTAATAGCACTAGGAGGTAGACTGCAACAGATATTACACTGCCAAACACAGCAATGATTTAACATAGGAGAAATGTTAATAATTCTATAATTTTTTGAAGTAGAAGTCTACCATCATTTAATAAGGAGGTTATGTTATTGCACATACTGACTGCAGCTCCTTCTGCATTGCTATAGATAGCTACTGTACTTAAAGTGGACATTAATGCAAATTTACAGTGAAACGCTGGCTGAATTACATATCACATCCCCATGAGACTACAATGAACTCCCCATAATTAATATTATTAATCATGGGCCTAGCACAGAGGGCACATATCATGCATTTCATGTCAAAGGTTCTTATTAAT
Organism: Melozone crissalis; assembly: GCF_028551555.1. Lineage (NCBI taxonomy): Eukaryota > Metazoa > Chordata > Aves > Passeriformes > Passerellidae > Melozone > Melozone crissalis. The sequence continues at coordinate 53,924,248 of NW_026535805.1, forward strand.
AAACATTCCCATTTTCCCAGATGGTGAGAGCTAGCAGCCTGCCAGAACTCCTTCTATCATTCAAACCCCTCCCAGCTTTATAACCCATAATAGAGCTCAGCTCTGTGCAGGTATCTCTTCCCTCAGACTTGGGGTGGTCAGCACTTTGTGGGAGTCACCAGGCAACCTGCATGATGCTTCAGAGCTGTTTTCACTGAAACAATTCCACAATAAATCTGCATGGGGTCAATGGGGCTCGAGAAGTGACCTCTACAATCCCATGCGGCGAGACATGAAATGCTGGGGATCTGCTCAAATGCTGCAGAAAAGGATGTTCAAAACAGAGGTTTCACTTTGATTTTAACTCCGGCTGATACGCAGGGGTCTGTGCAGTCAGCAGCCCAAATCTATCATGTCATCACAGCCATACTCATTTCTGAGATGCAGTTTTGCTGCAACAGATAACTTTTAAACTGTTCCTATCAAAATCTTTCAATGCCAAGAACTGAAAAAGCTCCAGATTCTTTTCTCCTAGCTGCCTGTAGTTTCCATCAGAGGTGAACAGTATTTTTCATGTAAAGCTTTTTGTACTTTATCTTTCTTCTGGCTTCCTCTTTACTTTTCAACGGTGATGTGATGTCAAATAATAAAAATGTCACTAAATTCCATGTTCTCTTATGAAAAATCATAGTAACTTCTGCTAAAGATAGCTCTGCACTCTGAATCATTGACAAGATAATAGTTTCATTAATGGGTACTTTGGGACCCTATAGTTATGTATCTATCTGCATGCATTCCTAAGTTACTATGGCCTATGTCAATGCCTCCTTGAGGAGCTTGGCATCTATGGAATCCAGAACACCTCTGTGCATCAACTTATAAAAATTTTATATCACAATTCTGTTTCTTTTACCATGAAGTTATTATTCCAGTGTGCTCATACTATCATTCTCAATTCTTCTTCCTTTTCCTAAGACAGTGTGCTTTCCCCCCTTCCTCCAACCTGATGTTTATTTCCTGTAATTCTCTTCCAGTGAAAACCACCAGTGGGGTCATCATGGATGTGTCTGGTCATGGTGGCTGCATCCAGCTTAAAGTGAACACAGATAATAACACAACAGCCAAGGGCTCATCGGAGTAGTGCACCCACCTAACCACAGTGTTGAACAATGTCTGACTCAAGGAAAATTTGGGAGAAGTTAACTTGTGTGGTTGGTATGCAAATATGACTATGAGTCAATTATCACGCTCCATAAATAGTGGAAAGCCCAGGGCCTGCTGAGCTCCCCTGCTTGGCAGCAGGCTGCACACCAGGATCTCCCCTTGGGTAGGGACACTTCTCAAGGTTACTCCTCAAAATGGAAAGATTTCTTGCCACAAGAGGTTCTTAGTAAGTGATTAATAGCATGCTAAACTTCAAAATCTTGGCTACATGATACAAAGAATTGGCTGCACACAGATAATTCTTAAAGACATAAAATGCTGGGACTAAGGCTGGATCCAGCAGCACCTAAACTCCTTTCTGAAAAGTTTAGAATGCAAGCAAATCGTTTCTGATCCTCATGACTGAAGGACAGGGTCTCCCTCACAATTTTGTCTGACCCTGTCCTCTCTACAGTAAATAATCAAGTGTATCTTGTCACTAGATTTTGTTTAACCACTGCTGTGTTTACTGTCAAACTTTCTAAAATCACTGTTTTATATCAACAAACATATTGGTGCTCAATCTTATGAGTGAAGCTTGTCACTCATCTACAAGAAGTCATTCTAAGTATCTTTGTAACAGTACAATTGCATCAATGCTGAGGAGCTGTGCTCTTCTCACTACACAAATGCAATTAATTTAAAACTTCTAAAAGACAGATCCTAACAGCCCTTCTCAGTAGTTGAATACCAGAGATGGAAGAAGTATCTTTTTTTCAGCGCAGTCAAGGAAAGATCAGCCTGCCTCTTAACTAAGCTGCAATAAACAAACCAACAGTTTCCTTTCTGGGCCTGTTTTGTGTCTGCTATCCATATTTAAGATGCTATTTTTTCACACGCTGAGAAAGGAAGGCTGGCCTTGCTTCCCAATCCCAATTTTAAATGAAGAGGAGTCTGCTGCTGAGAAACAGGAGAGCTCTGATCTCACACCAGCTCTATCTGAGGAATCTGTGACGGTTGTTAACTGCTGGGACTCCTGCATCAGTGCTGAAAATGATCTGGCAGGATAAAAAAGCAGCCAGGACTAAGGAAGTACAGTCAGCCAGGCTCAGACTTCATCTCAGGCATGCATTTGCTCACGGTGTTAAAAATGGCAGCAACCCAACACGTGGCAAGCTGAACTGCCTCCCTAAGGGCCACTGCTGACAGCTGCTGTCACCCTCCTCAAGCACAAACCTCCTGGCCTCACCTGCCTGCCTCTTCCTGCTGACCAATGCAGTTTGCTTCAGAGTTTTTGGGGCTATTTGCAGAGTTTCAAGAGTTCAAACTGACCATTTGCTCTACTCTCTGAAATCCTTCCAAGAAGCCAACTGGGAGAACAACCTAAAATCTGCCAGAATATACTGAGAGTTTTCTGATCTGTCCTGCGTCTCCCAAAATGCCTCTCTGAAATAAAAACCTGTTTATAGGGAGAAAAAAAAAAGAAATTCAATGTTGGCAAAGGGAAGTGTGAGAAAAGGGAGGGAGAGAGGGAAGTGGATCAAGACAAGCTGTCTTTTAGAAAGTACAACTGTTATTCCCTTTTTCTGTCTTCCTTTATCCTGTCCTGTGGGCATGTGGGCTAATTACCATGACTTGTTCACGCCTGCTGCTGTATTACATGGGATTTATTACACAGAAGTCTTTGCTGGGAATTCTGCCTGTGTGGGAAGTAGCTGGATTTAAAAAAAAGCAAACAAAAGTCAGAACTTTCAAAATCTAACTTTTCTTACTGTACTAGCATCTAGCGCCAGCTGCACAAGTCAATGAAAATTAACCTTCCCCCCTACCCCTTGGATATCCAGTAAACTCAGATTTGATCCGGATGTTCTGATTTCCATGGAGCTAAAATGCAATCAAATGCTTGATTTTGGGGGATAGATTTGCTTAAATTGTATTAATTCACAAGGATAAACACAATTAGCAGAGCTCATTAGCTTGCAAAATGTAATTTATTTTCTTGAATATACCCATTTCCTTGGATGAAGAGCTCCATTAGGTTTATTATATTTGCAAAGCTTATATAAAAATCCAAACCATGGCAACAAAGAGAAAATTGTTACTACACAGTCACAGCAGTCACTTTTCCATGTTAAATAAGTTTGGCGTTTATTTATATTTAAATGAGAATATCTACCACTATCAAGACCAGGATATGGGGCAAGTTCTTATACAGAATATAATTAAAACTAATTCAAGCAACAAATGTGGCCTGAAATTAAAATAGCCCCCAACTTCTTTAACTGAAACATGATTCAGTATTCTCTCTCAAAACCCCTGTTTGCAATTGCTTAATTATCATAAGCAGCAATAGTAAAGGGACGCTGGCCATTTACAGGCTCATCAGATGGGTCTGCATTTAGCCACGTCTGCTCTGCTTAGTGCTGTGCTTTAATTTTGCTGTGATATAAAGGCTAGAGAGTGGAGAAAATGAATACATGGCAAAGTACCTGTCATTACTTGTATCATATTACTGAGGTATTCTACGTGCACAATACGAAGGCGGCTGGTCCAATTTTCACACTGTTATCATTTTTGATATTATACTGTCTAAAAGCAGTGACACACAAAAGAAATGCTTTTATCATTCTCAGTGCAAGGATGATACTAATTACATCATCTGTCATCATTATACAGCTAAACAAAACTTTTCTTTCATAGGAAACTGCCATTTAGCAAATTAACGGGTAATGACCCATAATATACAGAAGATTGAAATTTGGGAATTACACTCACATTAGTTTGTTTTCTGCTTTCCCCTCAATTTTAGTCCCTGATACATCATGAAAAGGAAGAGAGATGGAGAATTTCTTCAACTATTTAATTTGCCAATAGCCCTGTCGTCCTTTTGAAAACTGATGCAGGATCATCTCTGTCCATATCAGTGAATAGTTTCGTTCTACTTAATGATACAGCCAGTCTGCCAAGCCAGTAAAAGCCAGATGTTAGTACAGTGATGCACAGAAACCTGCTGCTGAGGCCAGATTTTCAAAATCAGACATGAAACGATGAGCCTATATTTGCTGCCAGACAGTGGATGGATGCTTGGAAATCAGGTCCTGGGATGTGAGTTGCCTCCTGAAGCCTGACCAGGTTACGTAAGATGATGGCACGGAGGAGGTACCTGAGGTGTCCCAGCAAGGAGCCCCACAGTAAGGCCAGGTAGGGTGAACATCCCTCCAAGAGCCCTCCTGCTGCCTGGACTCTGCTTCGAGCCTGGTCTAACACTGCAGTGAGCTGTGTCTGGGGAATGTTCAAGTGCCACTACTGAAACAGAGATCTGCAGGGATTACAAGAGGCACAAACCATTGTGGATGAGTCCTTAGTGCAAACTCCCATGCTTCTGGGAAAGAAGAAGAATAAAGAGACTTTATTTTTGATTGTGTCTGATCATGCTATGTTCTTTAACATAGGGTAGCAGGTGGATAACAATACAGACTTTAGGTGTCAGGTACTTACTACTAAGACAATGTAGCAAATCCATCAAAATCCAGGGAAGTACATTTTAGACAGATCTTTGCTCAACCTGAACTTCTGTGGCCCAGATCAGTTATTTTCTTTCATCATGTACCAGCTACAATGTGGGGAAAATAAAAAGGGAAATTCCACAGTGAATTAAGAATAAAAATAATGGCAAAGACTAGTGAATTTTATATGAACCAGCCATGTCAGTGGAAGATTCAGTCACCAGTAGGTGCTTCAGACACAGTAAGAGCAATTAAGTACTTGGCCTTCCATTCCCATTGTCCGCATCAGGGTGTTTAGGACTTTTCTCTTGCCCATAAAATGATTTCCTGACTTAAGTGAAAATCTGAACTGAATGTATCTGTAAAGTAAGAGGAGTTCTCAGTTCCAATTTATCATTGTTAAAGTGGATTAAAGGATTTTTTATTAGTAACACTTAGAGCTCGCTTCTTCATGCACTTGGAGACTTCTACCAGAGGAAACCTTCCCCAGCAGACAGCCAGTCCAGATCAAAAGCTGAAAATGAGCATGTGATGAGCACATTACACAGGCTGATGAGGACTGTGATGAGCTGGGAATTAGTGAGGAAGCCTTTGAGGAAAGACTGAGCGCTGGTGGAAACCCGAACATGGCTCTTGTCCTTTTCTGAGTCACTGCTGAACGAAAAGCTTAAGCCCCCTGCGGGACACCGCACTACTGCAATGATGGCTCCTCAATGAGGTATGTAAGCCTCTCTCTCAGCATTAACCCTCTTAGCAAGCCTCAGTATTTTAAACAGAATAAGACAGCACTGGAAATTGTGTGAGATAACAGTGTAAGTAGAAGTTCAACAAATCCTGAATCAAAACTGTTGACAATATACGCCCAAATTGGCTTTAGTGGTGCTAATGAAATCATGCTTGGTAAATGACTGGATGTATCACCTCCACAAGTAGCTCTCCACAGGCAGAAGAGGAAAGCCATATTGATCACAAAAAGGGGCTTGATGTGTTTGTTTACTCCACCCAATAGGCAAATATTGTATTAATTTTAGGTAATTTGAACCAACATTATCAAAATGCTCTCTTAATACAATGACAGTAAAATAATTTAATAAAAATTGTACTTTGTTATAATGTCAGCTCCTCTGACAGAGGAGCTACATTCATGCTGAGCTGTCCATCTGCTGAGACTCTTGACCCTATCCATGAAATTTAAAACAGGATTGATGAATCCATGTTGTTAAAGTGTATAAGTACCCACATCACATTTATGGAAACCTAGTTAGTGCAGTAAAGAACCAAGAGTGATTCAACTGGGCAACCAGAGGAGCCCAGAGCAGCTGTTCCCACACTGGGCCCTGGTGACCTCCAACATGTTCTGGGATAGCCAAGATCCCCCAGCCAGCCAGAACCTGTGGGAAAGATCTGTTCTCCCAGTACTCAGCAACCACGTCAGATGCAGTAACACATCTAGGATCTACATGGCCCCAGTTGCCTGTCCTTTAATGACTGAGTGACATTCTCACTTTCTAAATTTAAGCAAGGGAAGGAATCTTAACAGACCTGATTGCTGGTTAGGGCTTTTATAATCAAGACTTCAGTTTTGAATAGAAATTATTTATCATTCTCATTTACTAACCATGTAATAACAATCCAAGATGCTATCACTGCCTTTTCTTTATTATAATGTCTTTTTTAACATATTCTGTTTTCCATTTAAGGTTTTAAGTAAATCTCTCATCATCTGGTTTTGGGACATCAATTCAAGACTCAAGGGAGGTTCCTTGAACTCTCCTGGTCCTCAGTTCCTGGCTGACAATTACCAACCCAGCCAAACACTTTCCTCCCTCCAAACTTGAAATAATAATTTCAGTGTCTTTGCACAGGTCCAGACTATGCAATTATAAGCTAGATCCAGTCTGGATAATTATAAATTATATCTTTTAAATCACCTATTTCACTTGGAGAAAATATAAGTACCCCTTTTTCTGGGGTACCTAGGTTGTCTCACTCCACTCCAGGGCTGGCTACCTCCTAAGCCAGTGAGAAATTATATTAAACCCCCAACATTCTCAGGGCATTTGAATGGGTAGAAATGAGACAATGTTACCAACCCAATACATCTAAAAGGACTTAGCATTTTTTAAATAGGTCCCTTCTCTCATTAAAACATATTTTGATATTTAGAATTTGTCTTCTATATATGTTAAAACATTATTTCTTGATAGTTATATAGATCTTCAGTACATAAAGAGCCCTTCTCTACTTTCTTTACAACACAAAAAGAAGGCTCCAGTCTCAGGAAATACCAAAACTTACTGAATTTGACACCTCAACATCCACAAATTTGGACAAAAATATATGATAAAATAATTTCCTGGTTTTAGTAAAATTCTTGGTTGAGCTTATCCTTAAAGCCAAGAGGTGCTGTCAGCACCACTTTATCTCCCCAAAAGTGAGTGAATTAGGGCAGCCCTGACTGGTAACATTGAGACTCACTGCACAGGGTTTCCCCATATGGCAGTTTTGAGAGAAAGAAAAAAAAATAATAAAGTAATGATGGCTTATCCAAAGACATGAGGGCAGCTCCAGCAAAGGGTTGCTGAATTCATTAAATTTCTCAAGGAAGAAATTCTTATTGGAGTGGGCTTTTCACAGATAGGCTCTTGTTGAAATGTAGTGAATTTCTGCTTGTGAGCAGATTTGACTGTCCTTGAACAGCTGATCCTTGGACAAGATGTCAAATTTGCTTGTACTGTTCCAGCAAGTAACATACAATGAAGAGGTTGTTATTCTGGAGCTGAAGGAATATGAGCCAATGTTCTTGATACATTTCTACAAATGAAAGAGAGGCTCATGTATTTCTTTGGAGTCTGATGGTTCTTTACATATGGATGATTAAATATCTGCATCTGTCTAAACCTGAAATCACTTGAGAGATTCCTGCAGGAGGTACCTGCTATCCATCTAGAAAAAATTCTTCTAAAATGCTCCTAAAAAGTGCTTCTCTATTTGGATGTTCAACAGGGGTTCCAAATCACAGCTCTAACCATCCTACAGAAGAACACACAAAACCCTCAAAGAAAAGGGTTGTTCTTAAAATGGCACAGTATGCCCATGATAAGAGAGTATCTAGAAGAAAAACATCTTAACACAGCAAATTCAGCCATCTAGAGAATCCACATCTGTAACAAAGTTCACACAGCATGCTGGAAAGGGCAAAGAGTAGAATCTTCTATTTCCTAGGTTACAGGCAATGGAAATCTACTACCACTGCTCCTCCTTCTGTTTTCCACAGGATGGTAGTGTTTTGTGCAAAATGATCCTTGGTTTAAAGGAACCACAGCTTGGGGATGCAAGGAGTATTTCCCTCTTCCATCACAAGGAAAAGGTCACACAGACGAGCTGGGTTTTATATTGGATTTGGATACTCTATAAATCAGTCAGACTGAACAGGAGTGTCAGCTCACATTTGCTCTTAAGATTTCTTTTATTTTATCTGAATTTGTCCTTTTTTGTTCCATCTTCCTCAACCTCACCCAAATACTTCCACGTGCAGGCTGATGAGCAAAGCACATTTTGTCTCCCTTTGAAACCTCAGAGGAATCATCAATAAAAACCATAATGTTCTCTTTAATCCTACATTCTTTTTTATTTATTTTGAGTAATGTCAATGAGCAAAACTGTGCAAAATATAATGCACAAAGTCTTGAGGCAAACCCTCCATTCTGTTCTAAGTACTGCATAGTCATATGGTGCAAACTTGACTAAGCATCTTGGCACTTTCTCTAGGCAAATGCTTCTGACTTAAACAGGCCTGGTCAAGTATTTCTCTTGAACTTACAGACTTTTTTTGCAGCCCAGAGATTTTTCCAGTGCAGTAGTATGTACATAAACACTTAATGCTGTAATTTTCTGAATTTATTAGGACAAAATTTCAGGCTGCTTTTATTTGCACATCTAGATGGTGGAAGTTTTGTCTATGAGTAATCATCTCTGCAAGCTTATCTACCCTCTTCCTCCTGGTGATTTCATCCCTGATGATATTTTTCAGAAGATTCGAGGTGTTAGGTAATCCTGTATTATTATTATTACTGTTGTTATTACTGACCATGACTCAAAGCCCGCCTCGCTGTGGGACAGTGGAGCTTATCATTAGCAATCTCAAGGCACAGTAAAGGAAAGTCACTGTTTGGAAATGTTTGCATTTCACAAATTTGTTCAGATTTTTTTAATTTAACATGGGACAGAATAATTCTCATTCTGAATGCAGTGAGATAGAAATTATTCTTTTTCATTCAGAATTTAGACACTGCTCCATGGAGGACCGCTGATTTGAAAAAAAGCATTTCCACTTTCTTGTAAGGAAACCAAAACTCATTTGCAATTTAATAATATGCTTCTCTGGAGATCTCCAGAGGTCACAGAATAGCCCATTTTGGGAACATTTATGTACATACATAAATGCACAATCTGGTGCTGGATGGACCTAGCTTTTTGAGTTTGGACTGAGTGTGAAGTCCCCATTCTCTGTTGACACTGTAGCAGCTATAACTTGACTGTCCACGTTTTAAGTCATGATATCAAAAAAAGTGGAATTATGCTGCTGTGAAGAAGAAGAAATCTTAGTGGGAAATTTTGGGAAAAGCCAAACTTATGGAGCAAACTAAATGCTCAGGAAAGGTGGCTTTAAAGCGCCTCCAGGCACAGGAGGATGGAGTGAAAGGGAACTAGTATGTTTCCTGTTGCACCCAAAGGGATGGATGCAGACAAGGCTGTACCTCAATATGTGTCAAGAGTTGAATGAGACAGATGACCAAGTGAAGACAAGGTCAGAGAAACCAGATATGAAACATGACTTCTGAAAGGAGAATGGCAACTCTGCAAGTATTTTGACAATTAATAACTTTTAGAACATCCAAATGCAGTTCCAGCTAACTGCAATGGATTGCTGGACAGTATTTGGAAGGATGGATACATGGATGGATGGATATATGTATGGATAGGCAGCCTGCCTGAAAATTTGGTCTGTATTTATAAAAAGTTGCCACTTATGCATTCTGTGCCAGAAGAGATCCTAGATTTTGGTTATCATCCAGCCCCTGAGAAATTTTGCACCTTGTGAATACAGTGTTGTGTGGACGGGAGAGAAAATAGTAATTCAACAGAACTCTGCCGCCTCTCAGACTTATGTTGAATGCATTTGATGGCCACTGTCATGGACAAAACTATATTTGGTACAAAACCACATTCTAAGCAAACTTAAAACTAGAGAGTGGGAAGGAATTCAAGACAACTTCAAATGTATCACTGTCTAATTAACTAGGTGGATCTGCAAATGATGACATAATATCGTGCAACAGTAAAATGAAACTTCTTCAGCTCTGTATTTGCAACACATAAACTACAGTTGCAAATCTGACATTTATTTAAAAATGAGACGTACAAAAAATAGCAGCAGGGACCAGATGACTTTTAAAAGCAGGTTCAGGGAGTTTTGACTCACTTCATCAACGCCCCAATTTTTATTTTTATTTTTTATGATAACCCACATAAAACATTGGTGGTGCTGAGTGAGAAGATCCTCCTCCAGTTGAAATGCGAAATCTCAAGCCACTGACATACTGAGAGATGTCAATCAAAAGATAATTCAATCACCTTTTTTTTGCTGTATGTTTAGCAAGGCAATGTTCTAGGACGATTACAAGTCCTCTTTGACTCTTCAGTGCAGTTAATCTCTGTCTGTCATGACCTGACCGACAGTGACATTAAAAGGACAGGAATTACGAAAAAAACCCTGCTTGGACCACAGAAAGGGGAAATGTATTTCATTTTCACTCAAGTGATGGCTTAGATACTCTCATCAACTTCTCAGTCCTGTTAAGACTATTTTAATCAAAGAAGATGGTAACTAATATCGATAAAAATTTGATTTTAGAGGACCTGTTTCCTTTATTACTGTGCATGAACAAGCTAAAACATGAGCCAGCAGCATGCTTTTGCAGCTAAGAAAGCCAGTGGTATTCTGGGCTGGCTGAATTAGTCCAAATATTGCTATGAGATCATAGGAGGGGGCCCTGCTCTTCTACTCAGCACTGGTGAGGCCTCACTTCAAGTGGCACGTCTAGTTCTGGGCTCCTCAATACAAGAGAGACATACTTGGAGAGTCCAGCAAAGGACCATGAAGATGATGAAGGGACTGGAGAACCTCTCCTATGAGTAGAGGTTGAGACAGCTGGGGCTGCTCAGTCTGGAAAAGAGAAGGGGGCTCAGCAGGATCTCATCAATGTATATACATTGAAATTACATAATTGTTTATAAATTGCACCTGAAGGGAGGGTGCAAAAAGGCTGGAGCCACGTTTCTTTCATGATCCTCACTTGTCAGAACCAGAGGCACTGGGCACAAACTGAAACACAGAAAGCTCCCTCTGAACATGAGGAAACATGTTTCCTCAGAGGGAGTCACTCACACTTGCTCAGGGGCTTTGTGCAGTCTCCATCCTTGCAGATATTCAGAAGTCATGTGGATGTGGTCCTGGGCAAACAGCTCTAAATGGCTGTGCTTGCCAAGGGAGCTGGACCAAACAACCTCCAGAGGCCCCTTCCAATCTCAACCATTCTGTGATTCTGTGAACTCTTATGCATCATTACCAAGCTGGGCTTACAAATGACCACTACTCATCAGTGCCTTGGTACCACTTAGGCCATCCCAGGAAATCACCGCTGTTCTAAGGAAAACACAGTAAGAGACATGCACAATGCTAACACTTCCATACTAACCTCACTCTGCTACAAACAACTGGAGAGAATGCAGGAGATTGTAGATTTCCTTCCCTACAACTATGTGGATACATATCCATATATATGTATATACACATACACATGCCCTCCATACAATTTTATATATAATTTTATACCTATAATTTTAATACTCTCTCTACCTTTCTAGACAAATGGGAGGTTTTCCTAAGGTTACACAGGCCATGTATTCTGGTGCAAGGCAGAGAATGGAAAAGAATCTTTCTAGAGCCTTTATCACACAATAGCCTTTAACTACTGTTACTAGAATAACAAATGCTAGGTTACATGAAGAATTTAAACACTGTCCACCCCCCAGCATTCATGTCTGGAAGTAGGTGCACTCACAGAAATGCAGGTCAAGCTGAAATCCCTTTGAAAATTCAGCCTTTTCTGAAGGAAAAAGTTGACAGTTATTGACAAAATGTTGTACTCTGCCTTGTTACTATTCATGATTAAGGAAAGTAAATATTGTCTGAGGCCTAATGAGAATTCCAATGCAATAAAGTCAAGTGTGAAAGGTGCAATCAATAAGTGATGATGCAACAGTATTCCTTTGTAGTTTTGTTATTGTTTAGTTCGTGCTATTTGCTGATGCTTGAAAATGAAGTGTTAAGAAACTAGTGTTACAAGGATTAACATTCAGATTTTATTTCTGATATTGTTATGTTTCTACAGTCATTACACTCTGAGCACTAATTAGCATCTGCTTTCTTTTCCCACTAGTTAAGGACTGCAAACCAAAGAATTATAGAACACAAATACTATGGAAACGAACATCAGTATTTTCCATTAACATCCACAAATTAAACCCCATGATGTCCATGGTTAATTTTACACTGCAGGAGTAAGTACTGCAATAAAGTACTATATTTTCCTCATTTTTTTGTGTTAGAAACTATGCTTCAAAGTATATCAAATTTATGAAGGGAGTGTATTTCCAAATGTGTAATAGATCTCAGAGCCCAAGCTGGAATGTTTATGTTCTACATGATATCATAGGTATCCACCAAGGACTCAGTTTTGGATTTACAAGTCTTGAATATCAGGAAGCATATTGCTCCAGGAGACAGACAAGGACTACATCTCAGTTACTCAGTTTCTGCAAGGAAACCAATCTCTTCCAGTCCTTCATCAGACTGATTAATTCCTCTCTGTTTAGCTCAGCTGGATTAGCAGGCACATTGACATTGGTCTCTGCCACTGTGCCATAGCACAGGACACTGGTACCTTGTGTCAGAAATTGAAGGGATGATTTTCTCTCTTCCCTGCAGGCACATTGTACAAGTGACAATTTGTGCTGTCCACATCATGTAGCCTAAAGATCCTGAAAATCTGTTTGAATATTCTTTGCAACTCTGTATTTTCTGAAGAAGCCACGTAAAAATTTGGCTATGAGAACTTCAGTGGATTTTCACCGAATACATTTACAATTAACATCTTTATGTTTCTGCATATTCTGCTGTATCAATTGCTCTGGCACTTTAGCTTATAGAGCAAGATTTAGGACATGGATGGAAAACAAGGGCTGGTTCTGTCCTAAAATAGTTGGTTACATACCTGTGTTAAGGTGTCATGGCTTTTGAAGTCAGCTATGAGTATTTGGCATTAATCCTTTCCAAAGGGAAACTACAGGTCAAAGCAGACGCCACCCAAAACTCCTGTTCGTTGCGTATGGTAAAAGACCTCATGCATTTCACAAGGCAGCTCTACAGTTCTTCATACATTGCTAAAAGCAATAATTCCTTTGAAATTTTATTTCTCTTGTAATGTAACAACTTTATAAATTCACTAAGTAAATAGATCATGTAGTTAACTTTAAGTCCTGTTTAAAGAGCATAACCTATTCTGACCAAGACGATTCTCTAATCCATGCACAATTTCTCTTACAAATAGTTTCAATGGAATTAGGTAAAAATTAGCTGTAACACTGGAGAATGACATATCTATTTTATATCAATGGTTCTTGTTATCAAAATGCATTTTTTGCAAAGCCATGGAAATGACTCTTTCAGTCACGTGAGATCTCTTGACCTATTGCAAATAAGACAGCAGTGCCTTTAACTTTTGGCAACTTATTTGTTTATGTGTATTTAGAAACAGCTGAGGAAGAAACCTAGTTCTGCATGAACACAGTATAAAATGGCCCATACACATACACAGCCAAAGGAAAGATAAATATGGGAAATAAAACATGATATTTCAAATCAGCTCCCTAAGAAAATCTAAAAATATAAGAAACCCTATCATATTAACCAGAAAGAACTGTTCTTTCACTTAAGGGATAGTTGGGCAATTATTCAAACCTGGACAAGACTGGATTGTCAAGTGAAATAATAATTCAGAGTTCCACAGGATAATGAGATAGATCTCAAGGCCATTAGCAGTGGCCCTTATTATAATACTGGCCAAGGTTCCCCAAGAAAGAGAGAGAATATTTAAATGAAACTTGTAGGGAACTAGTTTGAACTTGTATATTTGAACAGCTTAATACTGTCTCCTAGTTTCCATTCATTATTGGAGAGAAAGGTATCTACCATGTAAGACTGTGAAATCAGTCAGTCTTTCGAGACTGAAATCCCTGAGGGCAGAAACTAAAACATAAAATAACTGGATAATTAAGCCACATTGAAACTCCTGGAGCTTATATTAAGAATCTTATTCTAGTGAGATTTTAAGGTCTGGTTCAGCACCCAGTTGTCTCCTCTTTCCTGATTGTTTCTCTCTCATTCAACACAAACAAATCCAACATATATCTTCTCTGACTTCAGGTGTGTCATGAAGAATTACAGCTTTATATGTAAGGGCTTTCTAGGTTGGAAACAGAGGAAGGGATTACTTTATCTCTATAAAATAGGTCCTGCTTATGAGACATTTGTATATGCATGCTTCATTCTGTTCTGTTTGTTTGCTTTTAACCACTATGGGAATAACTCAATAGCTGGTGGTCACAGAGAAGCTCTCCAATCCCTGGAAAAAACAGTTGTCTAGCCTGCAGTTTGTGAGGTACAGTATGGTTAATGTGTCAGCAATTACCATGGATTAAAAATACTGCTTGTTTTAGTATTCTCCTTCTGATCCATCTCCTAAGTACAGGAATTTCCAAATACAGGAGCAGATCTAGGTCTGGCATGCCTGGTATCCTCCAGTGAGGAACTCTGCTCTGCACCTTAATGAACATCTCCTAGACTGACTGGTCTCTGGGGCGCTCGGACTATTAGGCCAGACCGGGGTTTACAGCAGGTTAAGCAAAAAGGCTGACTAAGAATTTGTAAATCAAATATTAAAGACTGATTAAATATTTTACGATCTTTTTACCTAGGCTTTGATTTGAAGTTTACTTCATCTGCTAGCCAGAGATCTGCTGAAGGTTAATTGATGGAGGAAGAGTAAATAACAGCTCATGCTGCTGGCCCTAAGCATGCGAGGCATTTAGGAGTATTCCTAACCTCTAGTGTGCAGTCACTGACATGCTCATTTGTCTCACTAGGTTAGTGTCACTAGGGCTCAGATAGGTGATCAAATTACTGCCCTGAAAGTGGTTTAAGCTTATGTGTTTTCCCTTGTATTGTATATTTCCACATGTCTCCAGTGACACCAAGTAATCCCTTAAATTGCGTTAATTTGATCATGCATCTGAGTACCCAGTGGAGAAAATTGGGATAGGTGGCTATGGAAAGTGGAGATGATGTCTCTTAAAAGACAAATAGTTCCTATGGAGGAGAGAGACACCCAGCAGAACTCAGTCTACCAGGATAGAGTATAAATCTCTCCCCCTTTCTTTCTCCTTCTACAAAATCAATGGTTTGTAACTTATAATCATGACTTGACAAATTGCTTTTGTGGACTTTGGGCTTTTTTCTTCCTTTTTAAGGGGAAAGAATTAACAATACGCTTATAATTGTTGGTTAATTTTTGGCTATCCAACTGGGCCAGTGTTGTTTAAGGCCCATCTAGAGAGGTCAAAGAAAAATTCAGAGGCTCATTATCCAGCAAGAGCACTCACCATAGAGGTTTAGAGTTGGAAACTTAAAAGCAATCTGAATATCTGGTTTTACAAAAGTACTGCTGAGATTCTATCTGAGCTCCTTTTCAAGGGAACTTTGGTAAGGGTTTTCACATACCAAAGTACAATTTATGTAAAGAGCAGGAAGAGTTATTGGACCAATCATTTTTAATAGAGATTCCTTGTCTTTAATTCAGAGCTACACAACAGAACTTAATAGCTTGTGGCAAATAAATAATTTACACATGGATTGTGTCTGAATAGAAATGCATACATAAAATATCACAGACTTAATGAAGGTGCTGTTTTTTTACAAAATCAATTTAATTGATTTTGCTGATAGGTCTGCATTAATATTTTTGGAAGCTCCATTTTGATTCACCTGTACACGTGGCCCAATCGTGATTCGTAAGGGAGGAAGGGAAAACTCTCCAAACGCAATTAGAAACTTGTAACACAGAGAGCGTTGGTAGTTTTGAAGTGTCTGGGGTAAGACACTCGGAAATAACACTCCACTGTGACCTGGTAGAGGGGCTCATTTACAAAGTACTCCTCAGAAAAGGTCAGCCTCTCAGAACGCTCATGACTATTCAGTCATGCGTTTTGCAGCATTTGAGCCTAGTGAAGATGGTAATGAAGAGTTTTCCCCGTAACGCTGAACATGTTGGGCTGTTGAGCTGCAGTCAGCTCTGACTTATGTTTGGCCTGAGCTCCTACCAGAGTGGGGACAAGACAAGGGTTGGACAAGGAGGTTGTTGTGGCAGATGCACAACTGCAGCCAGGAGAACAGTGGTTGAATGGAAACATAACATGGGGTGTATTTCACAGGGAGAGGCATGGGATGATGGCTGCTTTACCCTTGGAAACACCAGCTTATCTGATGGGCCTGAAAGCTGTTTTTCACTGCTTTTCGCCCACAGCCTGTCGTACCTCCTGCTAACACGTTGCTTTTGTCATCAGTAACTCACAGAAGCTCTGCATTTTAGAAAAGCGCGTAGGCAGCCACCGGGCCCACAGAGAGCGGCCGGGATGCCGAGGGTCAGCCGCCGCCCGCCCCCGCTGCGCGCCCGAGGGGGCCGAGCTGGCCCACCTTACCTTTGGGGTGCCAGGGGTCCGTGAACTCATACTTCCCCACGCCGATCGTCCGCAGCATCTGCACCCCGTTGGTGTTGTCCGGGCCGCCCGCCGCGGCCGCGCTGGGGGGCAGTGGGGCGGCCGCCTGCCCGTTGGTGGCGGGCGCGTTGCTGGGCAGGGCGGCCGAGGGCAGGGCCGGTGGCGGCGGCGGCAGCATGGGGCAGGCCAGGTGCCCATTGCCCACCGCGCCGGGGCCTGGGTGGGCCACTGGGCCCACGCCGCTCATGGAGGACATGCTGAGGGGCTGGCTGTTGGTGTATAAGGGCTGGCTCTGGAGGTTGACCACCATGTTGCTGAGGGGCTGGGAGGGCGGCGGCTGGAGCTGGTAGTGGCCCGGCATCAGCGGGAGCTGGGGGGTGACGTGCGGCGGGAGAGAGGGTGTGACGCCGATGACGGGGGCCTGGACGTTGGCGGCCGGGCTGAAGGTGGGTGGCTGTGTCATTCCATAGGAGTGCGTGATGAGGGCGGGCTGGCTGCCCGCTGCCACCGTGGTGACCCAGGGCGCTGCACCTGCGGCACAAAGGAAGGCCGGCAATGGCGGTGGGCTCGGCATGGGGGAGAACAGACATCAACACCCTCATCCTTCCCCTTCTGCACTCGTGGACAGCACCAACACGCCCTGCTGCACTACACCTAATGCAGTTTGGGATCTGGAGCCCTTCCCAAGCAGTAAGTGCATAAAATTGCTGCAGCAATGTGAGCACAATTGTTAAAATACTCATCAGGTGACATGCGGCATGTTTGCAGTTTTATGTATTTTGCACTTTATGCAGCTTAAGCACACGCTTCCAAGAAAATTAACCTCTTTCCCTGCTGTGCTTTCACGGCTCCCTGACAAACACTCTGTGTGTATAATAATGGTGCTCCAGCCACTACAAAGACATTGTAATTAGGCGTCTGGCATAGTAGCACAATGTATGATATGTGTCTGGAAGCTGGAAATCATTTCAGGTAGTTCTGGACATAAAAGAAGTCTTAAACTATTACAGAGTGCCTTTCCCTCCAGTGAAGGCAGAAAAGGATAAAAAAACCCCCACTCTAATGAACTTGCAGCATCTTAATACATTTGTATCAGCCCCAGCACAGAAGAAACTTGAGGGGTCTTTACAATGAGGGAAAACCCCTGCTAAAGAATAAAGAAAGGGCTCACAATGAAGTCTAATTTACAGAGGTAAATGGAGATAGTGCATTGAATTTGCTTTGAACGATTTTCCCTGGTAGAATTACAAATAAGATTAGAGACATACCTGGGTTTTCATTCTCCCTCATCTGTTTAGATGGAGGCTCATCAGTGTCCCAGGGCGTGGACTGATTGATGGGTGTCTGTCCCCACCTGACGCTTGTTGCAAGTCCTTGAGGCTGATTTTCAGTCTTGGAAATGCAAGGTGTCTACCAGAGAAAAAGAAAAATACAGAATAAAAATGTTTGGACTATTGGGATTAATTATGGTTCCTCATAACTAGTAGCTTGCTTGTTTGTTACAGTCCAAGAGGATATCCTAAGATCTTTAAATATCATTCATTTGGGGGTCGGACTACATGATCTCCAATAATTCTGTGATTTTGTGATTCTGTGATTGTCCTCCTGGCTTGCATGAGATGTCTGTATGGAAATACAATATATTTGAAAAAAAAAGCCTTTGGAAATTTAATAGATCTACCTTAAAAAATCCACAACAAACTAGTATTTTCAGAAATTAGTCACTTCATTTGCCATAAAAATAAAAAACCCCCCAACAAACAACAACCCAGATATGGTAATATCTACTCAGTGGCAGCTACATAAAATGGAACAATCTTCTGTTTGCTCAATTTCTTCCAAAAATAGCGAGTTTTGTTTAGCAGGAGGTAGAACAAGAGAGACTTATTTACAACTGTAGGACAAATTACTGTAGAACAGTAAAGAGAAGTCTTCGCATTTACTGTCTGTCAACCCTTGAAATTGAATGCCAATAAAAAAAAGCATAACATCACTGGCTGCTAAAGTGGGTATGTTGGCAGGTCTTCAGAGAGGTTAAAATAATTGTAAAGGAGGGAAAGGATTTGGGCTGAATAATCATCAAAGCAGACATGATCTGAAAGAGATCTCTTGATGAAGAAACTATCACATGGATTTAAATGCCGCACCAGACCCCTGCTGCAATTTCAGGGGGCCTTCCCAAACAATCACGCCTTTGCTGAAGGAAAGGCTTGTAGAAAACAAGGGTGATCCAACAGGTCTCATTTATTTAAGTCTGCTGTGTATTTCATTGCTGGAAGATTAAAAGTTTTTTGTTTTGTTTTGTTTTTACTGGTGTCAGAACCTCTAAACCAAGCAAACGGAACCAGCTGCCTATTGCTGAATGAGTATTGAGGAGTGAAGCCATAAAGAACAGGAGACCAGTCTGAGTGATTGCTTGTTTGCCTCGCATCTGGGAAGTAATTTAGCTCAGAGATGGGGGCACAGCAGCTCCATAAATGCCCTGGGTCACACTGTACCAATGAAATCTCTGTCAACACCAGCAGCCTGTTCACCCATCACCAGTACCTCAATCATCCCATGAAAGGAAGTTATTAGCAAACCCATTTATGCCCTCTGCAAATACATGCACACCTTCCCCAAGCCAATCTGTCATTCTTCCTCTCTGCAAACCCACCAGCGGCACCTGCTTCCTCCTGCCCGCCCTCCTTCCCCACCAGCACCCCCACAAGCACCTGCCCTGCTCCAGTGTTCCCCCCTTCACCCAAGAGCCTCTGATCTCTCCTGACACTCACTCCCTTTTCTACCTGAGCTTTATCCTCTGCGGCTCCTGGACGCAGGAGCTGTGTGTGTAAACCTCAATAGACAACCAAGGGTTTTGCTGTGCTGCCCTCTTTGCTCCCAGAAGCCACAATGGGAATATTTCCCCCACTAGACATGCTATACTTTGTTAAATGCAGAGATTCACAGGGAAATGTGATTTTAATATATATTTTCCTGAAATTGTTTTTTTTTCAAAACTCATCAATTTATTATTTTCCATAGTTTAGGGGTTATGTGTTTTGGTTTTTTGATGTAATTTCTCTGGATTTTTTTCTATTTTATTTGCACCAAGGACAATGATAATCTGGTTTTAGATTCACATTTACTTCTGTCCCCACCATTCTGATTACCTCTATAACTTTTGCAATTGAAATAAAAATGAGTCAGAAAAGACATAAAGAGAGGACATGCAGACAGTCAAGAGCTTTAAGAGCTCTGGTCTATTCATGGTGAAGAAAGGGCAGGAGGGGAAGAAATAAGTCTCAGTTTTGAAATGCTTTCTATTTATAAATTGTCCTGAGAAAATGATTAATATGAATACCTTTAGCTTTTACATTGTACAAGGTCTTTGACACAAGAGGATATAACACTGCTGGTGGTTTACCAGTTCATTTTAGCAGTATCCCTTTGGGTCTAGCTAAACTGTTTAATAGCAGCCAAAGCACTCTGCAGTAGAAAAATAAATAAATAAATGAATATATACATAAATAAAAAAAACCCCCACCACCATTCTCTGCCTATATATCAGCTAAAATACGCCCCCCAGAAATACCAATATTTATTCCAAAGCAAAGCTTTAAAAAATGTACATGCACTATAGAGAAATGGGCATTTTTAGTAACCAAAAGGAGGATTCATGACTCAAATCACACCCTGTGTGTTCCACGTGTGGCATCGGTGTCTTGCATTTCTTTGTTGTATCAACTGGGTCTTACCAGTGGGTTTGAAATATACAGTTGTCATTATTGTGAGGCATTGTCAAGGCAGGCAGCATCTTGTTTAACTTTGTTACATTCCCAAGCTGCTTTAAAACTGTGTTGATACAAAATAAGAAAAAAAAATTCCTCTACCTTAAATAATACAGAATGACACACATGCTACAATTTTAAAAGAACCTGTATGTTTTGTCCAGAATGGGTAAAGAAGGAAGTACAGTTCTGCTAAATCCTACAAAAGATCCAGTTGCTTATTTTGGAACTTGTTTTCCAAAAACCCTAGAGCCACACCAGACAACACATGTGAAAGTGGTAAAGTCTGCAGCCAAAACTAGATCTAAATTCCATACTGTGAGCATTAAAAAAGAGGAAGGAAGTTATCAGGTTTGCCATCAATAAATGCTTCTCCTTCACTTTCACTAAATGACTGATTTTATTTTATTTTATTAAACATGCTCACAAACCCTGCTTCTTAGAGGCTCAGTGGATTTAAACATACAAATCCAGTAAGTTGCTTTCAAATTGTACTCCTGAACTTGTGTTCGTTTGATCAGAAAGTGCCAGAGATCAGTTGGTATGAAATCACAACACACATCCATGAAACACAGACAGTAATGGCGGTGGAAAGAGAGAAACAGCTCACTGAACTTCTTTTTAAAATGTATACATACTTCTGGTCTCTGATCTAATTTCTGCTTTATTTTTCTTAATACATGAAGGGTTACATTACAAGTGCTGTATGTCTCTGATCTGATTGCAGCAATTACCCATTTGCGTCTCTGGAAAGTGAAATTATTTCCAGCGTTATCAAACAAAGGAACTTTCTGTCCATTCGCTCAGGCCCACGACAGTGCTCTATTTGATGCTTTTAATGTACAACACAAATGACCAAAAAATGGCCTGTATTATGCTAGTTGTGCAGGGGGAAGAGCTGTGTTCCATTAGTGATCCACAGACTTCACAGAAACTAATTGTACTATGTTACACTTTTATCTTTAGCTTTCATGTCAGATGCTTGTTTGAATTAAACATGGAACACATGAAAAAAGGAAATGCATTACAAAATCTACTGGGTATACATCTCTGCCAAAAGTCTATTTACATGAAAAGACCAAAAGGTTTCTAAAAGGTCTGTTAAAACCTGGCTAGTCAACAGCAGCATTGGCTAGTTAATTGCCTGAAATTCCTGGCAGACTACAAAGACTACTTAAGGAATCATCAGCATCTTTCTAGCACCTGTAAAATGTTCAATTTGTGCTCTTTCTCATGGATAGAGTACCCCAAAATAAAATCTCAGGATTTTTTTCCCCCTTTAGTTGAAGCCACCATTAAGAACCAATAAAAACGTTCAGCTGAAGTCTGCATTTCACCACCTGCCACTTTGAACTCCAGAAGGGAGCAGTCTCCCAGTTTTAAGGAAATTAACTGCAATACAGATGTACAGGCAGAAGAGAGCAAGACAGAACAATTCTGGAATTACATGAGACTAACACAGACAAGTTGCCAGACTGTCAATTTTTTGCAGCTCAAGCAGTCATAAACCATGGCCCATGGGCAACAGTAATTGTTGTACAGCTGGTCGACTGAACCTTATTATATTAAAACATTAAAACCTTCAGATTCATGAGGCTTTTCAGAATATCTACAAGAAAGTTCATGAGTTCACAGCCATCAGATGATGTTAAAGATTGGGAATTAGTGATTTGGTCTATACAGCATCATGGCTGTATACGGCTACTCTTAGTTGTTGAGGAAGCATAGCTACAACTAAGTCTGACTTTAAGCCCTAAGCTTTACAAATCTGTAATGAAGTAAGATCTAAATGTCTAGTAAGACCTTTTTTACATCAGTAGAAACATAAAATCTATTGTACTACTAAGAGCATCAAAGAGTATGCTAGTGGACTTAAAGAACTCAACATAATAAACACAAAAATCCAACAACAAAAAACCAGTAGAATCTTCCCCAGGTTCAACACCACCAAGCACCTCCTGGAAAGGACTTACAAACACATTTTAGCAAATTCCCCAGAGCTTGTGGAACCACTGACATACATCCTGCTATGGCTCAGTGTGTTAAGTCCTATTCTAACAGTTTCGTGAGCAAAAACAAACTAATCTGGAAAGAGAGATACTATTTGTGATTCCCAGCAATCAAAACTGTTTTAATAAGGCATTCATTTAAAGTGATGGATGAGAAGTAGCGAATCTCTGTTCCAATTTTCCAAAAAAGATTGGGAATGGCAGCTTCATACCAAGGTAACGTATCCAATATGCAACCCAGTCTATTTTTCTTCCAATTGAAAATAAAAAGGTTGAGGAGCATGCATGCACAGAGGCAAACATTCCCTCCCACAGATTCAGGTTTTATGGCCTGTCATGGGTAAAAGCAACTTCAGTTTAATGAGGGAATTCCTTTTAAAGCCGTTCTCTATGCCTCTAACTGGTAATGACTGGTGGCCCTGGTTGGGTTTGAAGTCTGAATGTGTCTGATGCACTAAAAAGTTCAGTGGTCTCTGCACCAAAGAGTTTATGGTCTAACTTGTAGTTCACACTGTTAAATATTGCATGAATCAGGTATTATTTGTAGGTGTGCATATAAAATCTGACCATACAGGGATAAATCTTTATATGGAGCAAATTCCTACACGGCGCTGGACAGGACCCAAGTATATTTCTGAGTTTAGTCCATGGCCAAAATAGCTCTTAAGGATGGAAGTAGAGCTTTTAAAGATGCACTGATGACAGCAATATCTCCCTAGCACTGGCTGTGTGGCTGGGCTACAGAAATTAAACTGTTGTTTTAAGAGATGAATATACTGTATCATATTAAAAACCTAAGAGATATTGACAGGCCAGCATATAAGAGGAACAGAAAGAACAGTCCTGCAGTAAAACCTCATTCAAGGACTTGCTCATGGGTGGAGAAAAGAACTCATCTACCTTACAGTTCCCATCACCAGGCAATTCTGTGATGACACAGCGTTGTTTTTCTCTTCCAAAACTAATGTGGGAGCCGCAAGAAAGAGAGTAATACAGTTAACTCATGAGAAAAATGTTACTACCCTGCATAAAAGACAAAAGAAGTCTAAGTTCCCTCTTGAGCAGACAGAATAATTCAATACTTAGACTCCTTAAACACCATCCAGCGAGGAGCCACCAGTAAGGGCGAGCTCCGGAGCACCATGCACAGACCAGAGACACATGGCTCAGCAGTGGGGTAAATTCCTCACTTTGCAGCAGATTTAAAAACACTCCCCACCTCAAGGGTAATGATACAGGTGTGGAGAAACCCATGAGTGCTGCGGGCCCACATCCCTGTGATGCATGCATTCCACCCCTTGACCAAACTGGGGTAGTTTGGTAGAGGTTGCAAAGGAAGTAAAGGTCTGATCTGTGTCCAGGCCAAGAACTTCTCTAGTGTGAACTTGTTCTCTGAAAAACCATGAAGGAAACAGTGACACAGTGAGCATCAATGCACATGAGCTTGGAACACTGATCGTGCGATTAACACATGAATAGCTGGTGGCTTTTCCAAGACTCATTAATCAAGGAGCAAAGAAATTTGTTGATACAAGAAGAGACATGCATACTTTTTCCATCACTTGCAATTGGACTATAACCCAACCACTTAATTGCAGAAATTTGACAGCCTAAGTGAGCCTTCTTGAGCTCTTTTGGCCAGGCAGCCTGGTTGCATGGCGGTGATCCTTCCTTGAGCTGGGACAACTCTCAAGAAGGCTCCTTGAGATAGCGAGACCTTTAACCAATGGCTGATATGTCAGGAACCTAAATTAATACTAATTAAACATTACTAATTCATGTAGCTACTCAGTATTAATTATTATCAACTTATTATAGATCATTCCATTAGATATAATCCGTTGTCCAAGTCTGAAACCTTGATTGGATCTAACTGTACCAAGGCTCTATAATGAGTTTAGAATGCAAGCGGGTCCACTCTGAACTTTGTGACTCAACAGAAGACTCTTCCTCACTCTTTGTATTTCTTTCATTAGATATAGACCTTTGTCTGAGACTCAGACTGGACCTGGCTGCACCTAAGTTCCACCATGTTGTACCGCATGACTCATCAGGAGAGTCTTCCTTACCATTTTCCATCCCCAGTCGCTGTGCAAAACATTCTGCCTTGATTCTAACTCAGTTGCATTTGTGCCCTTCTTCCATGCAGTAATTAATAAGGTGAACCTCACCATCAAACTTACTCAACCTTTGTAAGCCACTGTTAAACTTTGTTAAATTCCACTGAACTTATTGAACTAATGAAACATATTGCTGCTTCTCTCTTGAGTGAGGTGCATTCCACATATTCACAGGAGTTCCAGACGAGCACAGCATCAGCACCTTTACCCAGCCCTGATCCTGGCTCCACACAGAGCACAGCTTCTCACCACTCAGTTTGGGAGCTGATAGGAAGGCACATGTATGAGCATGTCCAGCTTCTTCCCAACACCAAAATCAACCCAAACTTTCCAGGAACGAGCCTTGGGTACTCTGATAAATAAGAAAGCTCAAATTTCCTCGCTTTGACAATGCAATGAAAGATAACTCCATACTGGGAAAGGGTCAGCTGCTTCTGTCTCATGAACTTTTTCTAAGGCTCACATCCACATTACCTGCAGGTTTGTGAAGGAAAGAGAAGGAATGAGATTATGGAAAAGAACAGAGAAAGATGGGATAGAAAAGGGTTGTGAATTGACCACAGGTGGTGTCTACTTCTTTCTCATGGCTGACTGCCCAGTACAACCACCGCTGTCACACCAGTGCTCCAATCATTAGCTAGGAATGAATGCAGGACCATGAAATGACAAGAAGTGCTTCATATATGCTACTTTGTATTCTGTCTTGGCAAATTGCACCAGCAGAGGCTCAGGTACTCACCCAGCTGCCTTCATTTCTCAGCGAGAACATCAGGGAACGGAGCTGAGGTATCGAACCAAGGTCCCGGCTGCGACACTTGCTGCTCCAGGACACCAGGGACATCAGCGCACGACACTGGGTTCGAGCACAGAAGCCCCACTTTAGCCTGAGCAGAACCTCCTCTACTAACACGGTCTGCATGCAGATCAACCCCAAATCAGAGCAAAGCTACCAATGCAAAATCATCTCACGACGGAGGAGAAAACACGCGGCATGGGGAACAATGCGGCAGCTACAGAGAACATGCACTGCGCAACGCGAGAGGGCTCTCAGAGATCCTGCAGGCATCCCATGGCACGGGCACATAAATCCACTTCATCATAAGTGCTTTTTGTCAGAGGGCTTAAGGAAATATGGGCAGTAATGGAGTAAGTGCTTGTCAGACCAGAATCCCAAGGGTGCACAAAGGATGTTGCCCTTATGTACTGGCAAAGTTACTGAAGAAGAACCTAAAGGCTGACTTCTTGAAAACTAAACATTTATCTTGAATGCAAATGCTGGCCATTGGTAGGCTCAGAAGTCACTCCATATGGCATTTTCATGCCAAATTTCCCATGGAATTCTTTTAATTATCCAAACAGGACCCCAAATTTCATTCTGGATGAGGGTCTGAAGCATTAGAAAGAAAGAGAGGAATACTTAAGAAGCAAAATGCCCCAATCCCAGCAGTAAGTTACTGCTCTAGAAGTTCCTTTTTCTTGTATTGGATGCCGACATTCTACATTCAAGCCCTCTGAACTCAGTATTTCAATTGTAGTACACAGTCCGTGGCAGGAAAGTGCATGTTCTCTGCCTACACAGCAGGCACATAAAAAGAAAGGGGAAAAAAAAAGAAAACCAATATAAGCCTGTGAGTGTTGAACAGTGCTGCGTGATATTAGTGATTTATTAACTTGGCTTGATCAATAAGGCTATCATCAAGGGCACATTTAGTTTGCACATATATTTCACTTTCTAACAAGCACTTTTGTGTGCTCACTTTAGTTTCCATAATCTGATCCAGGTTTCAGGAAGCTTTCTTTAAGGGAGAACAGAGAATTCTTTTTCTAAAAAAAGGATCAAAGTATACTCAGTCAACTCTCAAACAAAAGGACAGACAGTACTGTAGAAACAGCATGCTTACCTTTCACAGCAAAAAGAAAAATAAGCCTATAGGTTGGGGTTTAGCACTGCCTTAAGTTCACCAACACCAATTAAGCTATTAAATTGTGGCTGAATTTGGATCACAGCAATTAAAAATTTCAACTTTCTTCGAGTGTCTTCCATCAGTAACATGCTAATTAAATGCATAATTTAAACTCTACTGTCCTTTAATTCAGCATTTGTAAATAATTTAAAAAAGAACTGAAAATCCTTTTGCACTTACAAAGCTGACCCCCTCCCCCTTTTGCTACTGCAAAACAAAAAAGACTTTTCAATCAAGAATTTATTTAATTTTTTATATCTGAAAGTAAAAGCCATAAAAAATATGAGAAACTGATTTACAAGATAGAACAATTAGCTCTGGGATATGTACATTAAGACTAATAAATTTCACATCATATTTTAAGAAGTGGAGGAGGAATCCCAGATATATTAGACTTTATTCAAATTCTATTGAAATGTTCAATTAAGAGCATCTTAGAAAGGTAAGTTATGCAGGCACTAAAATTAAGATGTGAAAAACAGCATTAGGGTGCTATTTCTCTCAGACACTATACACTTTAATAATCCATCCCTTTTTCTACATCCAAGATAACATCGAAAATCTGGGTATTCTTGTAATTGCTCTGGTCTTGTTAAATTTTTTTTTGTGTAGAGGAAACACAAATGTATTTCACAGTGAAAAACACTACAATAATATACTGCATTCCCTTTTAACCCAAAATCACAGATCTCAATGATTCTTATTAAAACTTTTTTTCCTCTGCTATAAAGACATTTTCCTCTGTGCGGACAGATGAAAATGTCCTTTAAGATTCAAACAAGTTGGTGCAAAACCAGCTCGAACCCATCAATGTCCATTGGTTCCTAAAAGAAGCTAAACATTCCCCAAGCTGTTCTGACCAGACATGACTGGCAGATGCTTTTTGGGAATGAGGTCTCAAGACACAACCCTATTTCCATTCAGATTCAGAGCTTTATTAACACAGGAACTTCAGTGCAGGATCAGGCAGTGAGGTAGACATTTAATTTGATTTACAACAGACTGCTAGTATATGTTTTTTTCTGGAAACACAGTAACTGTTTTGTTCAATTCTTCTGCTCTGTAGGTTTTACATCAAAGCGCTCCTGCTTGTTTTGTTTCTGTATCTCTGTGCTACCAATAGGAAGCTGCCCAGTTCTCCTGTTTTCTTTCAGCAGAACAGGTTCGTGGACTAGCATGACTGCCTCGGGTGCCTCAACCACCATCCTTCTAAAAGATTTATGGCAAACACATTGCATCCCAAGATATAAATCTACCAAATGGCTATTAGACATACTTTGCTGTCCACAGCCACATGATTTAAAGCAAAACTGATAATGGTATAGCTTGGTCTAGCATTACTGGTACACCTGTCAGAATTGTGCTACATCGCCGCACATTTTTTCCAAATACCTCATTCTCATTTTGGGTGTGAATTGGATGATCCTTTAGTATTACTCTGTTCACAACAACTTGTGATGCTAAACACTCCTTTGTCATCCAAGGATAAATGGGTACCATCAAGATAAGGCTCTACTTACATCTCCTTCATTGATATACATTCCTTTACTTTTTATTCTTTTAAGATTAAATTATTCTAAGCACCTAGTCCACTTTGAGCCATTGGACTAATTAAGAAGAGGAAATCCAGCAAGGATGCAAGTTTGGCCAAAGACTTTTCTGTTTTTGAAAACCCCCTGTTATGTATCTTTAAAAGAAAATTAATGTTACAAAAAGTATAAAACCTCACACTCTCTTTTCTCCCAGGAAGTTAACACAAAGTAAACCACCTCTAAAAATAATCTCCCACTCAAGAAATGTCAAGTTGACAGGGAGAGGGAGAGAAGGCTTATTGTGAGCACTAAATAACACAGGTTAGCTCTGTAAGCCATGAAGGGAAGGACAGACTAAAATTAAATTACCTTTGGTAGGGATACCTCACCTACAACAGCAAGTCATTATCTGATCTTCCTAATTCTCCTCCTCCGCTGTTGCAGGTCATGGTCCATCAGAAGCTGCTATTCCTGCTAGGATGGGTGCAGGGCAGACAGTGCCCTTGTATTCCCCCTGGATGGACTGCCAGGGAGGCCAGCCTGGGGTCACTGCAGGTAATACCCCTGAAGAGGCAGCCTGTCCCCTGCTGAACTTGCTGTGGCCTTCAGAAGAGCAAGGGGAGTTCTACCTGTTCTTGTAAAACCTTTGCCTCCAGAATACAAACTGAGCCTTGGTTTGTTGTAATAAAGGTTCAGTTAGAACACAAATCTATAAATATCTAACAGTGCAGATCAAAATGGCCAACTTTGGTCACAGCTATTGATCAGAGTGAGAGAAGACGCAAAATGGGACCACACACCTACTCTGAAAAAAACCCCAATAGGTATGCTTTCCACACAACAGGTGGAAATCAAAGTTATCTTTGTTGAGAATCCAAAATCTCCTTTCTGCCCATACCACAGTTTTTGGAGTGACTGTTAGCTTCAGACAAGCACTGGCTGTACCAGATTTTCCAGATGTTATTAGAATAAAGCACAGAGCCATATCTTGTTTTTAAGTGACGATTCTGCGCCAAATTCAAACATAGATCACATGTTGAGTTTCTTAAAATCACTGAGTTAACAAGAAAGTTGAGCCATTAAGCAAGATCTTCCACCAAACACGCCTGTCTCAGAAAGGGTCACAGAATTTGTGACATTTAGATGCTCTGAGAGGAGATATGAAGTTGGACTGAATGATAACTGTAGGTCCCTTCTGACTTAACTAATTCTTTTCTATTCTATTCTATTCACAATTAAATAAGCATATGTACATAGATATATCTGTATCTCTTTCCCTTTCTACTACTGAGCTGTGGATGCTATAAAAAAGTTCATCATCTTTTCTTAAAAGTAGTCCAAGCTTCATATACTCGGGAAGAAAAACAAGAGGTAAAAGCTAACAGACTCACTGAGGGCCTGCTTTTCTAATGCTGCATTTGATTAATTATATGGTTTACTTTCAATGACTGCTTCAATCAATCCTGATCACATTAACAAAGACAATGATCAGAAATACCAGACTAAAACACAATACAAATTATTTGGTTCCAGGGGATCCAATCAAAGGAAACAGGATTAAATTAACCAGTGATAGGATTAAGGAAAAGTTGCTGTATAAAGTCAGAAATGTATTAGTACTTCGGGCCATTTGCTGTGTCTGTAGGTTGCCATTTCCCGCTCTTTACCTGGAGTTCTCAATACACTTTAAACAAAATTGAGTTTTCTAGGTATTACAAAGGTAATGTGGAAGAAATAAAATATAATAAATAATAACAACAATAATTATTATTATTGTTATTATTATTATTATTATATTACTACTATTTCACAGTAGCGTAGTATATGGGGGTCTGCCACAGTAGGCATCCTCTAAAGAAAATATACACCTTCATACACCCTCCTTACCCAGGAGTCTGTACCTCAAGGAGTTTCCAGTCTATGTGCACTACACAGAGATCAAAACATGACAGAATATCAGGATACAATCAAAAAGACAGAAAAACCCATTTAATTCTACAACGTTAGTAAAGTACAAAGATGAAAAAGCTACTGTTCAACAAGGAGCATTAATGAAAGTTGCCAGTGATACAGCTGAAAATGTAGTTCTTACCTAAAAATGAAAGTAAATACAAGTATCACAGGAGAAATACTTCTATTTGCTGTGTACTAAGCTGAACCTTGAGCAGCTGACAAGGTCCTACAGCACTGAACAGAGATTTACTTTCAAATGCCTTGGGCTCAGGCTGGTTCAACTGGACCAGTCAGTGCCGAGCTGCAAAGGGACTTTGTGTCCAATGTGAGGCAAAAGAAAGGCTGGGGACATCAGGAGCCAGCTCACTTGGAAGTAATTCAGAAAATATAAATGCTGAGTTACAGACTGAAACCAGACTCAATTCCTGCCCTCTTTTTCTGCTAAAAGATTCGCTTAATAGATAAATGAGGGATGTAGAGAGGTTATCCCTAAGGACTGTTAATAAAGCCACTTTAGAATGCTGGCACGCTGTGCTGCTTGTAAATCCTGGCCCCACATGCTGCACAGGATGAGGAAGGACACTGGACTGGATGTGCTGCTCACATGGCAGCAGTCCTCAGCAGCACAGAGACAGAAGAAACCTACACTGCCACTGATCACACTGTGCACATTAGGGGCCAAAGCAGAGGGTTCACTCATCTTTCAAAAATGGTAAGAAAAGGAGCTGCTGTAATCTGAACAAAAACAAAAGGCAAAGCAGGTGTAAGCAGGTCAGATCCTAACCAACAAATCCAAATATTTGTCTCTTAAGTATTCAGGAACTGTACGGGAAGACCCCCTCACTATCACCTGGTACAGTGCCACTTCCATCTCTAAGTATGTTCTGTTGGTAACTGCCAGCAGGCATCACGCCCATCCAGTCACCTGAAAGGACCTTGTGATGGCCCCAGGACTTTCCTTGCATGCAGGGAACAGACCAAGCTGAGTGTTGTGGTAGCTGACCTAAGTGTGAGATGGTCTTTGTCCGAAATGAAACCACAGGACACATGAGACAATAACTGCAGGTCAGCAAGGCAGATATTCACCCATGGGATCTGGTTTGTATGGCCATGGCCACGTGTCCTTTCCTTGCAGCTCACTATTTACTCCAGGTATTTGTGCTGAAGGACTCTCGTCGCAAGACTGAACATTGGATGAGCTGCTTTACTTCCTGAGCCTGAGAAAGTATTTAGGGAAACATCCATCTCTCCTTTCCCACAACTTAAGGGGCTCAATATTTTGTCTTTGTTTTCAGCTATGACAGTGAGTAAATTTTAAAGCATCAGCTCTTCTCAGCCAAAAGACATTTGCCACTATGATTAAGAATGTATTATCTTGTCTCTTCTGTCCCCTTAAAGAGTAACTTATTTTTATGTATGGCTTTTACTCACGCTGTGCATTGCTACACTCTTTTTTCAATCTCATAGCAATTTTTTTCATGAGTATTCTCAGTTTCATTTTCTTACTTTATTTTCCTCGTGTCTCTGTCTCTCTCTTCACCCCTTCTATCATGCTCTCTTCTAAGTGAAATCAGAACCCAATTATACTCCTGTTAGAACTGAACTTTCAAATCCATCATGTGCTAGTGGGCTCAAAATTAGGCAAATAAATTCCCTCAACCCTACAAATTAAATTGAATCTTTGCATATGTTCTTTTAAGAGCACAAAGATGTCAAGTATTCACCCAGCTGTCACAAAATATGATAAGCAGGCTCTTTGAATTCATATAGATTTTCTAAATCGTTTGTCAGATTTAACCAAAATGCTAATGGATCCAAAAGTAAATTCTAATCTATCCTAAATATCTGGTTATTATTACTATTACAGTAGGACTTGGAATTATCAGTTGAGGATCAGGGCACAATCTCTATGCATTTCATGCACAAAGACAAACATCATCATCAAACTTTCTCAAGTTTTATCTCATTATTTTACAACAGCCTCCTCATAGCTATACTCAATTTCATTTAAGAACAAAAGTACCAGCAGCTTGTAAGTATCACTACCTAATGTGTTGGCTGTTGAAACCTGGATCTTACATTTGGTAAAGCCAGCAATTGTCTCCCAAATGCAGAGTCTGAATTAAAAAAGCTATCATGCAGGTCGGGCTTTGCTCAGGCTTCATTCTGGTCAAAGCTCATGATGGAAAGGGAGCAGAGCCAGATCAGCCTCAGCAAAAGGATGGGCACCTGCACAGAGCTGCTGATGCCAGGGGGTTGGACATTCCACAGTGCACCTGCACCTGCTCTGTGTGGGGCCAGCACTTCCCAAACGTGCAGGACTTGCTGTCCTGGCACCAAACACCTGTACAGGACTTCTCTAGGGGCCAACCCAACACACTCAGGGAACCTGTGATGGGGTGAATGTATCCTGGGAGTTGTTCTCTCCATATATCCTGGCTGCTTGTCCAAAAACCTATTAGGGCACTACTTTAAGCGGGAGGGCAGCAGATCCTGGCTGTCAGTGATAATCCACTGCCAAAATCAATATGGTTGGCAAGCTTGCTTCACAGATATTTACGATCAAAGAGCACATTTCCCAGGAATGTGTTGTCAGTCCCATTGTCTTGGCCCAGATTCAACTCCAGTAATTACATTCCAGCCCACCTAATATTCCCCTCTTGCTTTGAGGAGCTCTCTCATCCAGTCCCACACTGTTTCACTGCATCATGGCCACATTCAGCACCAAGCTGGACACATGGAAACAGCTTTCCCTGTTCACATTTTATACAGTAGGTGCTGCTTAAAAAAGCTTTGTGATTCCTAAAGAGGTGAAAAGTGTAAGATACTCTTGTTGCTGTTATTTAAATTTTTTTTTTGCCTCTGGAACTAGTAGTCTAGAGACATATTTTAATTTCCTTCTCTTTCATGAGTAAATTTTTACATTGCAATTATTTACCAAAGGTTGAACTAGGTAGGTCTCAAATTTGCTTTCTTTTTTTTTTTTTTTAATTTCACTAATAAAAGTAAAATAGCTATAAAATGTGATTGTCTAAAGCTTTTCAATACCAAGCTTGAGGGAGTTCAAGCCCTTTCAGAACTAGCCAGGAGAGCTAACTCCACCGGCAAACTAAAAACCTGCCTTTCTCAGTGGAATAAAATTCCTGTTTACAGCTGTATAGGGCATAAAATGGGAGGCTTTAAACTTGTGACATTTCCATGTCTGGAAAAGCTGTCACACACCCAGCACAGCATCTTACCTTGAGCTGTAGGCCCAGGGACATCAGTAGCATTATCTGAACTGGAAGAGTACCAGAGGGAAAGAACGGTGTATCTAAAAACCTGCCCAAATCTTTTCTATATTCAGAAAACAGGTGTTTCCCCTATGGGAAGAGAGCTCTATTTCCAGCTGTATGTGCTTCCAATCTTGCTTCTCAAAAACATCTTGGTAGTGCGCAACTGACCAACTCCTTCCCATTAGAATTTTTCTTGAGGAAGATCTCTGAATGCACAAAGTGAGAGAAAGCACTGGGGTTAAATATTTGTAAAAAATATTTTCAAGACTAAACAACTGTTGGAAGCTGCTCTGAGCCAGAAACTGGTCAGATCAATGCTGTAAATACGGTTTTGTGGACAAAGGAAGGTGTGCTACATACAAGTCATCATCAGTCGCCTTTGTCTGCATTCCTTGCACTCCTCTGCCTTCCCAAAGGGACCATTTGGAGTGTTTAAACAACTGCAGTTTTAAATAGACACTCTTAAGCATATTTTGCATTAAAATGTATAAAGAGTGCCAAACAAAACAAGCCCAGCAGAAAATAAAAACCAGAAAAATATGCATCTGAGAAAGACTAATAAAGTATGAGTGCATGAATGTATTCTGGAACATTTGCATGTGTCAGAGGGAGTGGAAAGGAGGTGAGCATGATGAGAAAACAAGAGATGAAACACAAAGTGACAGGAAAAAAGCACTGGTTTGGGAAAAAAAGAAGCAAGGAGGGAAAAGATTTTCTTGCAGATAGGCAAAACCTCTGTGTACAACATAGGGGGAATTTTTTAAGACTGAGCTTTCATCCACTAACATCAATAGGGTTATTATAACTAACTTGGCAAGATCTAGGGGCAGCAGCTAAACAGTGTAATACAGGTACCTAATTTTGGTGTCATGTCTACTTTTCTCTGTCGGCTCTGTTAGAAGCTGCAGTCTGGCAGCCCTGGATAACAAGTGGTCTAAATTACTCATCACTCTCCGGATGGTAGGAGCCATTGTAAACTCTCTGACTGTGCCCCTGTGTGCACTGCAGCAGAACCAGAGGGAAAAAGGGAAAAAAATGACAAAGAACATCACCCAGCTATATTACAAGGCGAAGAAAGAAATTCAGGAACTCTATGAAGAGAATGATGACCTAAACCAAAGAAGATGGGATATTGGAAGTTAAATTATCTGTGCAGAGAAGCTGAATGTAAAAAGATTCAAAGGAAAATACAGTCTATGTAGCTGCAGTCTAGTGCATCTACAGGGAAAAAAAGCCAACTTTGTCCCCCTGCAAAAAACCCTAGAATAAACTAAAGGGAGTACATAGGAAAGAGGGACATTTTTTTGTTTTGAAGTATCTAGTTCCTAATTTAATCTTAATCCACTCTGACATTTATTCTCATGGATAATTCAGTACACAAATTTAAGGCAGAAAAAGAATCTATAAAAATAATAAAATAAGAGCTGCTTGCAAGGACAGTATCAGCAAAAATTGCCCTTGGGTAAAAATAGTTTCTACTGCTTTGTGTCCCTTTCAGCTTCAGGCAATGTACCAAGATCCCAGGAACTACTTCTTTTTCCCTTGTGCAATCATTTGTGGCTCTCATCCAGTCTCTGATTATGCTAATTGTATTTGATGGAATTTGTATGTACTCTCCTTCGCTCTCGTCTCAGCTGAACATACACAAGATGCATTTTTAATTTTTAACTCTTCAAAAATAAATATATAACACAACTTTCTCCCCAAGGTTGTGTAAAAGTCAACGTTATTACTACTTCTAAACAGCAAATATAGAGCCTTTATTACTAGCAAAACAAATAACCCCTTCTATATTAATATGTTGCAACAAAGCTTTTAGTTAGTGTGAGAGGAATGTCATAATGTAAGAGTTTGCATAACACAGTCTGATCATGTCACCTAGACACAATTCCGTTTGCATTAAATTAAATCCACAATCATAAGAAGTGCAACTTTAATATAAAGAAACAGGCAAGTTGGCTAGATCAAGAGCCTACATCATTCTGAGAGACACTCAAAACCAGAGAGACGGTGAGCTGTTGTAAAACCATTCCCAAGGGTTAGCGATAAAGCCCAGGACTTAAATTCCTGAATAAATTACTTCTTTTTTTCCCTTTAAAAAGCATTCTTTACCAAGTTGCTAAACATCAAAACCCACAGGATTTTGCTGAGACAAAACCAGATGACCTTAATGGCCTCAATTGTAGTTCCTTGACTGTCTTCAAGACCCCAAAAGCAGCAGTGGCTGGGTTATTTCATACTTCATGGAGCTCCTCTGAACCTCTAAATTATTCTTTCATTTTACAAACTGGAAGCTAAAGAAAAATGTAAATGCAAGAGTAAAGGACTTCCTTCCTCTTCTAAATCAAAACAGGACTGGGTTTCCAGTCTAGTGGGCCACCCTGTGCACCACAGCTCCACTTTTCCACAGCTAAAGCCTCCCCATACCTGAGTCCCTCCTCAGGGACAGGACACTGATCTCCCAGAGCACCTCAGTGTGGGACCATCCACGCTGACCACCACAGCTGGCCCTGCCTCCTAGGGTCACACTTCTGGGGTAGGCAGGTGTCTTCAATAACACAGGGAAGCACTGCAGGGATTTCTGTAATTGCCAAGGCAGAGAGGGCTCTTGATTTCTGCCCAAGTCCAGAGAGATGGAGTTAGGGTGGCCAAACCTGAAGCCTGACAACCCAGAGGTACCTAAAGGCCCTTGAAAGTCAGACTTAGAGAGTTTGTTTTCTCCAAAAATGGGACATGGGGCCATTGAAATATCAGCAGAAATGAGGCAGGAGATGCAAATTGTTCAGGGGGTTTGGGCACATTCCCTTCTGCCTCCCAGCCCCAATATCTGTACATGCCCACAAGATTTGGTTGAAGTCTGAAGGAAGCAGGAGTCAGCCATCACCCTGCTCATACTAGAGCTTTGAGCAAGTGTTTTTGTTATTGTCCAGGCATCTGATGTGCCTGTGCACATTACTGGTGTAAATATTAGTTCTGGAGGCCACTCACAGTTATGGACCCTCACAGGAGTAGTCAGCCCTCCTGAGATGGGCTCCTTGAGCTGTTTGATAGGAGTGAGAGCTCTCTGCATGTCAGAATCTGCCATGTGAATCTCTCTGTGGTGGAATTGGCTCTTTCCCTCAGTCTCTGTTTCTTCATTCTCCACCCTTGTACAATGAACTGACTGCCAACCTCTTCTCTTGCAAGGGTGGCTGCACTTCACTGGTAAAATGTATATAATTTATTTGGAGTTCAGAATAAAAGTAACTCTATTAAACAAAAAAATAATAAAAAAACAACCCCCAAAAAAACCAAACAGAAAGAGAATCTTCAGAACTCTTGCCATCCCTGACATACTCTTAGAACACAATACCACAGCAGCTAAAACACATAAATCATCCAAAATAACAGAAACACTTCTCTCCACCTCATGTCTGCTGTTACCTAAAGTCTTTGTGATTCTTTAGGCACAGTTGTTAAATACATGCAAATTTTAATTAAGGGAAAACTTGGCTGAATACTAGATAAAATTATGTGTTGTATCATATATTTGAAGAGCAATGCATCATTCTAATAGATTACTCAATGGATATTTCCGAACTTCGATAGAAGTGTTTAGCTAATGCAAAAAAGAAAGATTAATTGAATAATTCATTTGAGGGACAACAGCATTATTCATTAAATACATTATTCAACCAGTAGTATTCAAGCAATACTGATTAATTAAAATGAGAGAGACAATTGCTTTTAAGTACAACTCATTCAGATCCCAGTTTTGGCTCCATTAAAAAAAGGGTTTTGTAGAGCACTGTCTCAGTGAGAGTGTAGATAGTGCAGATTTTCTTTGTGCTGAAGGAGCCCATGTCCTGAATCACAGTGTCCTTGACCAAATTTATCTACATGACTATGGTAGGATTTGCACCTCTTAATGAACTGCCTGCCTATACTGGGGTTGGATTTGACCATCCTCAGTTGCAGAGGTATTTTAGCACATGGAATAGATCAAATGAGATTATTTAACTTGCAACCTGCAGAGAAGATCCAGCTTGCTAACTGCTCCTGCTATGCTCTTCTTGGGAGCTTTCAGATATGAGAAAGAAGTAATCTGGCAGCCCTTTTGCTACTTGGTTTCCCAAGTGTTTTGCAAACACTCTTCCATCCCACAACTAAGACCTCCAATTACCTGATAAAGGCCTCAGCAGTGTCCTCACCCAGCCTGGTGACATGCCATGCCTATGTCCCGTGGTGCTGCAGGACCGCAGAGCATTCCAAGCATCACCATCCCAAGCTGCTTTGTCACCAGCCATGTCCCCAGCACAGCCCATGCTGCACTGCCCTGCCAATGGGCCCCACTGGGACAAGTCAGTGAAATCACCTGTGCTTCAGACACATCAGCTGCTGCTACATCAGCACAAGCATTTTAGCAAGTTCCATTCAGCAAGGAACAATGAAGAACATCAGGCCTTAAGAGCAAAAGGCTGCCAACAGACGAGTCCACCAGATCGTGGGAAAAGGCAAACACCGTAACTAGTCCCAAATAATTACCTCCAAGCAGCACACAAAAATGGAAAAATTCTCATTCCCCACAGATGAGAAAACCACCATCTGAATAAAACCAGCCTCATGATCGTGACAGAAGGGACATTTAACATAGTCTGCACATGACAAGGAATATATATTGTGCTAGGACTTTATAGACATAATAAACCCTTGTTAAGTGCCCACCAAATGCACCGTGGAGAAGGCAGCCATAAAAATTGGCAAATAAAGACCCTCTTAAAGTTTAGCAAGCTTCTAAAAATATTTTACTATTTAACCAAGTATCTCCCCTATTACAAGGGGGTTCTAGGACAATTTTCAGGGAACAAGGCTCAAAAAAGTACGAGAAGAGTTAGGATCACACTGACTAAGTATTAACTGAAACAAGTTTGCTAGCTTAATTAACCCTACTATTTTAAGTAGAGTCTCTTTTAATGATTCAAGACACATTTCCACTCTAATCCCCTACTCCCGTTTGGAAGGAAACAGATGAATGCGATGAAATGCAATGAAGATGATAAATTCATGCCACTCGAAAAGTGGCAAATGACATTTACTGGTCTCTCAGTTCCCATTTCATGATTGATATGGAACTATAAACAAGAAAATAAGTGCTGTTAAAAATCTTTCTATACAGTGGCAAGTAGGGTTTTAATGGTGGCTTGCCTGTGCTTATTAACAAGCCATGGCAGTTGCTGCACACTGATCAGTAACTGCGTGAGAGCTCAGCCTACTGAGGAAGTCCTGAGTCTATGTACTTTCAATTTTAGAGCATAACCATCATACGCTCCACAAACCAATGAAATTTCTAATAATACAAACCAATGATGTGTTAAATTGAGACACTTCTAGCTTGAATGCCAAAAACTTCACTATGATTTAAAGGATCTGCGCTTACCTTTCTCTATCAATTTACTGTTAATTTGCTACCACTGGAGCAATTTACAAAAAGGAAAAAAAAAAGGCAATATTTTATTTAATTTCTAATACCAATCCTGGTCATTTCCAATATACACTCAAATGCCATTTATTGTACAAAATGCAATATAGTCATTCAAGAGGAATAAGAGATGCAATGAGAAGTGCTGGGGGGGAGCAGTCAAAAAGAAATCACTCTGCAAAATATCTGCATTTAGAAATAGGTGGCAATCCTCACTGCTCCCCTTAGAAGAGGCTGAGGCATTAACAGAAGTTTAGGTCATAAATGTTTGGCTGTTTCAATTATACCAGGCATTCTATATTTTGTTTATTATTTATTACACACTTTTACTGCTGTGCTGGTTATCATCAAATTGCAGCTTCACAGATAATCTCTATCAAACAATATGTCAATGGCCTATGAAAATGTGGGGTTTCCTAAAGGTGCCTGCCACCTAATTTCACCCCAACTTCTCAAGACAGAACCTAAACATTTATTTATGATTCTGTTTGTACTTAAAACCAAAATCAGACATACACCAGGTTTTTCCTCCCCCCAGGATCTTGTTCCCACTTCCTACTCAGATACTAAGATATATTGTAATGACCTTGCATGAATCACATTGACGTCATGCAGGCTAGTCCGTGGAATAATTATGAAAATACTGTTCAATTTCTGTCTCCAGGGGCTCTCTAAAAGTCCCTTAAAATCTTTGCCACATCTTTACACAGGCAGATAGTGGTAGGACAAGGGGGAATGGCTTCAAAATAAAAGTAGAGAGATTTAGATTAGATGTTAGGAAGAAATTCTTCCCTGTGAGGACAGCGAGACATTGGAGCAGGCTGACCAAAGAAGCTGTAGCTGCCCCATCCCTGGAAATGTTCAAGGCCAGGTTGGATGGGGCTTTGAGCAACCTGATCTAGTATAAGTTGCCCCTGCCAACAGCTGGGGGCTTGGAACTTGATGTTCTTTAAGGTCTCTTCACTCCAACCCATTCTATGATTCTAAGATCTTTCCCCTCTCCAACTGGCTTCTGGAGTAAGTAAAAGGTCACAGCTTCAAAAAGAATGGAAACTGCTCGGGGTGAATTCGGGCACCTTTAATATAGAACATTTAAAATTGGCTTTGCCATTAAACTACTGTTTGGCCAGGTGAGATGTGGCCTTCAGCAAAGCAGGATACACTGAAACCACTGTAATCCTCTGTGCAGCAGTTGCACTGCAGAGCAATTTCAGAAACTCCAAACTTTGCTGCTAGACAACAGCAGAGCATAGCCCAAGCCAAACCAATCCCTAGCAGAAACCTGGTGAATGCAGCAGCTCTACCAAGTACAGATCTGACCCTTGGGGTTCAGGTACAAGGTTAGAAATTGATAACGTAATTGTCCAACATCAGAGCCTGCAGTAAAAGCAGTTGCAACAATTAAATGTTAACTTTTTATATTGAAGGACAGCAGGAAAAATACCTCACCCATCATCATCTCCTGCCCTCCAGCTGGCTCGGTTATCATCACACCCCGACTACTTTGTTATGTGCCAAATTCAGTGCACAGTGGAGAGAAAGGGCAACCAAAGATCTCAGACCTCATTTGTGAGCAGAAGGCTCTAAGCACTCAGGTTGCCTTATGGACATAGTGCTTAATAAGCTACCCTGGAATGCTGCTCCATGTGTCCTTGGTTCAACACCCACTCCCTGCACTGCTGGGAAGTCCATTAGAGCAGCACAATTTACTGCAAGAAGGAATCTGCAGGAACTGTGGCCCTGGACACAAAAGAGCAGAAGAGACTTTAAAATACATCCTGCTCTGCCCCCAAGTCAGTGTTAAGCATTTTACATGGCTACTGGAGGTGTTCTTAAATATGTTTTTTGTCCTGTGGTTTACAAAATGATAGCACAACTTAAGATGGAAGGGTCACTTTAAGGCTGTTTGGTCCAACCTCCTGCTTAAAGCAGGGCCAATCTCCAAGACAGATCAGGTTGCTCAGGTCTTTGCCCAGTGGAGTCTGGAATATCTCCAAGGATGGAGATGCTACACCTTCTTTAGCCAGCCTGCTCCAGTATTAGACCACCTAATTTTGTTTTAATCAACTGATTGAAATTTCCCTTGCTGCAGCTTGTGACTGTTGCCTCTTTTCCTCCTGCTGTGCTCCTCTGAGAAGAGTCTGCCCCTGCCAGACCCCTAGAAAACTCCCATGAGCCAGTCACCAACTTCATGCCATCATCACAACCATTCAAGACTTGTGCTCCAGTTAATTTTTCACCCACCTTACAATATACCACCTACCCAAAATCTAGAAATAACAGCCCCAATTCGCATACAAGGATATTATGTGAGACCTGTCAAAAGCCTTGCTTAGGTCACAGCGACTGTCTCTGCTCTCCTTGTCTGGTCCAGTGTTCTTCTACCATGGATACTAATTTAATTCTCCAAACTCTGGCATTAGGAATGGAGCAAGGAAGAACTGAGAGCAGAGCTTTCTTGGATGTAGTGCCAGATACTCATGGACTGAGAGTATGTCCTTGTGTGAGAGTTTCTTGGGCAAAAGCTGAGATTAGTCTGGGCTTGATGAGCTCCTTGATTTCCAAGAACAGAACACCATCTAAAGAGACAAAACTACTGGTGTTTATATCCAAGGAAAGGCACTATTTATCTGCTGCCTTCTGAACAGAAATAAGCACTAAGGGACACAAACCTTTCAGCAAATCGCTTGAGTATGGGGTAATGTGGTGAAAGCCCTGTATCGCTTGGTCACATCTATACCATGGGAAATGTGGGCACTAAGGCATAAACATCCTTTATGTCTTTTATCTCCACCATGCCATTTCTTTGGCACTGCTAAGGTGCAACCCCTGTGGGACTCTAGGGGAAAGCAGGGCTAGGACAGAGTTGGAGAAATCAAAACAGGAAAAATAAAGCGTAACAGGCTCTTTAAAACAAAGTAGTCTATGGCTATGAATGACAGGGATGAGTTTAGGTGACATTACCTGATCTTTCATGAGTTTTGGATGCTCCACAATTTAACTGAAGGCTCCCCTACTCCTTTCAAGAGGAGATACCTTTTGGTTTCCAATTCTGTTTGCCACTTCTGCACACACTTCTGTATTTATGCATGTAAATGTACCCTAATAAGCCACCCTTTTCTACAGCAGATATTCCTTCTTTGTCACTTATAAACTTGCAACTACCTAAGTATTGATTCCTGACCAATTTCTCACTATTATACACAACAGTTGTGCTGCCTGTATTGCTTTTACCAACTGCCAAACTTTTCTCTGGAAACAAAAGGATTTAGAGACACAAATAACAGTCACTGGCTGCAAAGTCTTAACTGTACCTAATATTTTCTTGTCTTTCTTTTTTTTTTTGAACACGAACAAATGACTTCTTTCAGGCGGGGAGGTGATGCTGACTGCCTACTGTAAACTTTGATTCAACAAGTTTAACTGCATGCTCTGCCTCCAGCTAAATGGTGAGATTTTTTCACAAGCTTCAGCATTCCAGATGTCAATGTTTGTGTTTCAACACACATTCTGACAGATAAAAGTTTAGTCACAGAAGAATAAACTTCTTAAATGGCTTTAGTTGTGTCATAAGCCACAAGATTTGCCACTAAAAAAGTTTCTCTTCTATAAAAATAATACCAATAAAAATGCTGAGAAACAAACTGTTGGTTGCAATGAAGTTCAACATCTCTTTCAGTTTTTTTTTTAAACTTAAAAGTGCTTTTCATTTGCAATGAAATTTTCATCCATCATACATCCCCCCGAAGTCATACAATCATTAAGGTTGGGAAAGGCCTGCAAGATGGAGTCCAGCCGTTAACCCAGCTGTGTTTACCACTAAACCACATCCCCAAGTGCCACATCCAAGCACTTTCTGAACATTCCCAGGAATGGTGATTTCACCCCTTCCATGGGCAGCCTACCCCAATCCCTAACCATGCTTTAAGTGAATAAATTTTTTCCTAATACCCAGTCTTAACCTTCTCTGGTGCAACCTGAGGCCATTTCCTCTCATCCTGGCACTTACTGTGGAGAAGAGACCAACACACACCTGGCTACGACCTCCTTCTAGGGAGCTGTAGATAAAGTCCCCCTGAGACTCCTTTTCTCCAAAATTTCAAAGTGACTTTGAAATAAGATCAGCCACACATACCACTGGAAAAAAAAAATCTTAACATTTTTTAAAAGAGGAAAGAAAAGTCCTTATTTTCCAATGTCTTTTTGTGTTAACTTTTTTTGTTACCCCCTCTAAAGAAAGCTATGGAGGAACATGGGTGTCTTGCTCTAGCAGTGATAACTGTGATGCAGAAACAGAAAATATCCAGCACTTCAGCAGAAATACCCTGGGATGTTTCTTTGAATGCCTTTCACACCTGTTCCATCAAATACTTTTCATCCCATTTAAAACAGAAAGCTTCCTTATAGTAGGTCTTGCTCCCTGCAGACAACCAACCAGTGGCTCTGCCATCCCTCCACTCTTCCACAAAATGACCTGGAGCTAAAAATTCTCTTGTTTTCTCATGGAGGTGAGAAAACTTCAGAACATAACAAG
The DNA here is from genome assembly GCF_028551555.1 of Melozone crissalis. Lineage (NCBI taxonomy): Eukaryota > Metazoa > Chordata > Aves > Passeriformes > Passerellidae > Melozone > Melozone crissalis. Next base: position 53,967,389 of record NW_026535805.1, read on the forward strand.
TTCCTAAATACCTTTAGGCTAGCTTTGAAGTAATCAGTCCTTACTAAACCTGTCTGTTCTAAAAGGTAAAAGCGAAAGCAAACACCAGCTCTGCACCTATTGAACTACATAAATTCTTTTAATCTTAATGACTGTAAATACAAACTATACACTCCCATGCCATCCTCTTCTCCATCACCACTTACACCTCTCTAGATGCTCTTCTTACCTTGATACACATCTCCTGAGCTCCTGTCTCCCTCCCTGTATTTAATAGCAGTGTCCATTGACCACCCCATCATGCCAATATATCCATAGAAAATTTCAGAACATTAGACACATTGCTATTGCTTGGACACTTTGAGTACTTTCTTGCCACTCATCATCTCTTGGGGTTTTTTTGTGCATAAATGACATTTTCAGTTGGATCAAGGCAAAACTGTCCCAAGAACCACTGAGACAACTGAGCATTCATGCCACAGACCAGGCTGTGTCTGTTCACTGGCACTGCTTAATGGCAAACATGCCACCGGCTCTCACTAAAGAAATACATTTACAAGTAGTCTCTACCCACAGGTTTTTGCCATGAAACTGTTTTTTTCTACCACAGATACTCAACTGCAGCATCACTGTCATTTTCAAAAATGTAAGCTCTCAAAATGTTAGCTGCTGTTAAATTCTAAAAACGGTCTAAAGTAATAGCTGTGTTTGTAGAAGTTCATCTTCATTTATGGATTCTGAAAAAGGATGTGTAGGCTTCCAGCTGCCTGAACTGACAAAAACCAAAATCCTGAAACAAACAGATCTGTGAATTCTCATTAGAGCCCCAAGAAGTGAAAGGACTGAAGTTGTTGGCATATTTGAGGTCAGGGAAGGCACAAAGGGAACACCCCATGAGCACAAGGACTGTTCAGACTCTGCAGAAGCAGCCCAGGGCTGGAGAAGCTGAAAGAGTTTTAATATGAGCAGCTAAAGACTTCCTGCACTGAACTTGGCTATGTCTTCCTAAGCTGGAAAGGCAGAAGGGCAGGCAGTTTATGCACTGTGCACCCAAAGACTAATTCAATGCCCCACATGCTTCCCCACAGCCATTTCAATGACTCCAAGGGAGCTATTTTGCCAAAAGTATTATGAGAATATTTTTATTTCAATAAAATGGCTACCTTGCCAGAATTAATTCCAGCAGATGTTTCAGCAATTATAAAATCACTTAACTAATTATCTCAAATACCTTTTTGGCTATCTCTACTATGATAAACACCTCAAACTAAATTATGCTGAATAAACTGCAGTGGGATTGTACAAAACCTTGGCTTTGGGAGAAACAGGATGGAAGTTAGTGCTTGGCACTTAATGTCATCAGCATTATAACAATTCAGCTAAAGTATATATAATTTTGTTGCTGACCTTACATTATTATATAATTAAGGTAATTTAAGTAATTACTTGCTAAAAAGACTAATTCTGTTCATCAACGTAAAGACTCTCAAAGCACAGCAATATGAGAGAATTAGATTCCAATACAGCAATTTGGGAAGAATTAGAACCTCCAGTGAATAAAGTGAAATGGGAGTAAGCAGTAAAAGGGAAGAAAGGACAGTAAAAGTTCAGGAAACTTGGTTACTACTCTGTATTTTGACACAGACATCCCCTGAAACTCCCAAGTACTCTAAACATAGTAAAAATTTTCTTGTCACATATAAAATATCCACCATGAGACTTGAAACTGTAAACTTAAATTTAATAAGGTGCTAAAACTCTCCCAAGCCAGACAAACAAAAATATTTCCTTAGGGATGTCTATAATCAGAGTGATTCTGTGACTCTACTGAAGACAATTTTGTCTCTCCCCTTTAAAATATGATTATCCTAGAAGATGCCAACAAATTAACTCTTTAATTGAGCACACTGAGAATGCAGCAACCTCAGTTATTTCAAGCCATAAGCTCATCCATAAAAATATCCCACCTAATTCCTTCACAACAATGTAATTGTAAACCACAGAGCTTTTCCTCTGAAGAAATGTCTTATTATAACTGATAATATAAATGATACACTGGTGTCTTTTGCAAACTTAACAAAAATTAAGAGGATGTAAAAAGAATGTTACATTTGAGAAACTTCAAGTGAAGCTTTTTGGATTAATGTCAATTCATTACCTCTTTTAGAGGTGACAACCTCCTTGTTTACCTGTGTTCAGACTCTCTTCAAACTTTTTTCTATCTTTCAACTTTGTATTAAAAAAATCCTGTAACATAAAATAATATATCCAGCTTTAAACTTTGCTTGTGGTTTAACCTTGATGCTATTTTGAACTGGATGATGGCAGGTACCTGCTTTTATGACAGGAGGAAGATTCTGTTACAAGTATTCAGTATTTTGTTTGTTTAATAACTAAGTGATTGCTTAAGTATATAACTGAGGAGTTAAATATTTGGCAGGGCTATGAAACATGTTAATTAAAATTTTAAGTTACATGAATCCCACAGAAGCATTTAATAGAAGAAGCTACACTTGAAGAGACTATTTTAGTACTTCAAGCAAGTATGCCATACTAATAATATAAAGTTTCAAAGTACTTTATCTATAAAGCCAGGAGACTTTGATATACGCAATCTATATTTTCTAATGCAAGTGAGAGAACTTTCAAACACTCTTAAGAACGTCAAGCTTAAGAATTTATGGGACTGCAAAGATATTGCAAAGGATACAGTTTTTCAAAACAAAATTTCAAAGGCATTACAGAACCTGGTGAATTAGGAATGGCAACTACTGTCCAGTTCAAATACATCACTGCAAACAGAGAAACTCACCACTGATCATATTTTTAAGATAGAAGAGGAAAAAGGAGGATCTCAAACAGCCCCCAAAGTATCCAGCTGCATTTTTGAAAACAAGCTGCACCTGGACTTAGACCTGAAGAAATGACAGCACTTGTAGCGTTTTACCTGTAATTGATACTGGTTTTAGTTGAGCATTAAAATGTTGTTGTAACTTGAGTTTTTTTAAAGGCTTCTTGCATTAGCCCCCAAACAGCCAGACAATGAGAGCCAACAAGGGTAAGACAGAGTCCATGTGAGATCTAACTTGAATTCAAGATGCTTGATTTTCATTAAACTTTCTGTCTCAAGTAATTACTTAAACAAACTGGAAGTTAAATGATATTGAGGTTTTAAGTGAAAACTTTCAGAGTTGCTTCATCAGGTCACAGAATTAAAGCTTTCCTCTCATTACAAAGCTTCCTGTTTCTCACAAACATTTTCAGTTTTGCTAGGTCAGAAAAAAGACCTTTTTAAATAGACTTGTCATGAGAACTAACTGAGTTATCTATGATAATTATCTGTGCTCCACTTTAGGATTTAATACCACTTTCCTCCACAATAAACACAGGTATGATTTGCGTGGGTGATGCAGCTTGCATCTTTCTGGGGGAATAACGGAACAAATGACAAGTTTTATAGCTTTTTTTTTGACACCTTTTTATATGAAGAAAGAAAAAAACCCATAGATTTGTGATTAATAGCTTTGTTTGCCTACTTCTGTCAGGTTTTCCTCCAGGGCATAATAAGAATCTTTACAGTATGACACTAAAAGGACTGTCATGTCCCCAAAACTGCATTGCCTAAACAATCACATGTAATTCAGCTCATGGCTTCCTCAGAGGCTTCCTCAAAGGCTACATTATTTGGTTTCTGACTCTAAAATATCTTCTCTGCCATGTCTTCCAACACTAAAAATGATAAGAGGAGACTTTATCAAAGCATAGTGCTACCTTACAATGGGAAAAGCCTTTTAATTCTTTAACATAGGGGACAAAGACTGAAGGGATCCATTTGTTGGGAGCTGCAGAATGGGACATTCAGAGGGGAAATAAGATGAAGATTTTGCAATTAGCTAACCCCTGGAACATACTGTCAAGGAACAAAGAGAACCGTCCATCATGAATTAGACTAACAATGAAGGATATTTTCAGGCCATGATCTTTGTCCATCATAAGTATGGGATCTGTTCCAGGACCACTGGATCAAACTATTGCCTTTCAGAAGGCCACAGGCATCACCTGCGGCCCCAAACTCTACAAATATATGGAAGAACTAAATCTCTTATATTTTGGCTGAATTGGTTATGAGGAAACGAAATGTGTCATAGATGGCAGAAACAGTCAATAGTAAAAGGAAAACAGCAGACTACTAACAAACAGCATTGCCTGGCATGGAAAGAGATCATCTCTAAGTGCTTTTTATTGGAAAAATGGTGGATAAGTTTGGCTTTGGGCTAATAAAATACAGTGGAAAGTGACAGGTGTGAGGAGTAAAAAGTCTGGAGAGCTTAAAGCAAAGGAATACTGAGGAATTAACTTCTGATGTGGAAATAGTACCTTTTCCTTTGACCTCCAAATATTTTTTAGCAATTTTAACATTTATGTGAAACAGAACTTTGGTTATTTGTCTTTACTGTCTTCTTGTGAAGCATGTTGCTCAAATATTTCCTTGTGTATCAGTGTCATCACCCAAAGAACATCCAAAGATCCTGTCTGAAAGATTCAGTCCTTTCATGCACAACTGAAGGACTGAAATGGTTTGAGAAGTACAACCAGGTCTTATGGCTCTGAGTTCCATGTCAGCCATCTACAAACATTTGTGTCCCAGTAAATGATAGGCAGCATTAAAGAGAAAACGAGAAAAATTGTGTAAAACTCATGCAGTCCAGGTTTTCAATGTGAGCATTAATGTGCTCATCATTCTTCAGAATTGAGCCACTTCTCAAGGAAGTTCAAAAATAAAATATAGCAAGCAGGATGAAATATTTTCAGTCATGAAATATTTCCACTGCATCTTACAACCAGAGAATTCACTGGTTGAAAAATGTATTTCGAGGAGTAAAATAAAATAATATGACAATGTGAGAAAATGATTGTTGTAAAGTGTTTACTCCCATCCCTGAGCATGCAGGCTCCTGCTGTCCTTGGTGGGGATAAATTTGACAACCTCTCTAGCAAGTAATGTGAACAAAAGGTGTAAAGGTGTATCATATCCACCAGTGGGAAGAAACTGTCTTCACGACCCACAGCCACCATGTCTGCTGATGCTGATTTTTTCAGCTAATTCTGTATTCTCCAATTGATGCTAAACTTGTTTTTTTTTCTGGAACTATTAGCATCCTCTCTACAGCTTCAAGGCTATTTCCTGAAACTGTCCTTTTTATAATATTAGTCTAGGAAGACTGGCATGAAATAAAACCCTGACAAGAAATCAAAGAGTAAGTTATTTCTAAAGGAATTTCCCTGGAGAATCAGGTCAAAAGCCTACTTCCAGCCTTGAACACTTGGAAGACATGAAAGCAAGCTTTGTTTTAGAAGCTCAGATGTCTACACACAAAGATGATAATTGTTTTCTCTTTTTTTCTGTTTATTGCTTTTGAAGAAATTCAGTTCGAGACCTGGGATGCATCAAAGGAAAATGTGTATTTGGATGAGCTTTGTTTGATGGCAGGAGCTTTCCTTGTTAAGTCATCAAAACAGCCTGGAGTGAGAAGGTAGCAGAAGCTCTTCTGGAAAAAGAGTACCAAGCATCACTGAGGACAATCACAGGCACAGAAACTTGCCTGCTTTTATGTTCTCTCCTTTTATGTGCACACAATTAGGGAGCTGGATGTCACACGTGTGACGAGCCAAGGCATCTGATCCAAAACTCATCAAGTCAATATAAACAAGCCCTTTGACTTCGGATGATCTTGGGATGAGCCCTCAAGGATTTTACGAGTCAGAGCTTTTCCGACATCATTTGGATAACCTTCCAGGTGGGGGTGGTGGAGAGTGGTTTCAAAAGCAGACCTGAGCTCTGTGTATTGGTTGTGACTTTATCAGTCAGGGATGGCTTTTTTTGCATTCATTATTGTAGTGCAAAGCCCTTTGTGGGAATACCAGCATGTACTCACCTAACAAAATTCTTATTGCAGCAGTCTAGAACACTGATAATGTGTTTCTGTGTTACATCATGCTGTTATGGCTTTTGTTCCATTACAGCCTATGGATATTGCCCATGGAGTGAACAGGGACATGCTGCCTATTACCTCACTGCCATTATTCAGAAGGATTGGGTTATTTCCCGATCCTCTTTAGTCTTATGTGCCTTGTGCATTAAAACAAACAAAAATCAAACCAACCAAACAAACAACCCCCCCAACTGAATAATCCAAACCACTAACTAACAGTTGCACAAAACATTTCTCTCTGCTGCAATCAAACCTAAGCCAGTTCAGCTTGCACCAGTCCATTTCAAGGACACGTAATGAAAATGCAAAGGTGTCCTTCAGATTGTGCAGGCAGAAGGCCCAGGCTGGAGGTGCCTTTCCCATGAAGGCGTGGTGTCACAGAGCTCTGTGTTTCTTGCAATATTCTTATTTTTATTATTTTGTTTTTGTTTTTGAGAGATAATCTCCATTATCACATTAATTCCTGTTCAACACTTTTTAATGCATGTATTATTTATCTTCAGAAGATCCTTTACGCTCTTGTGTGAATTTCAATTGTTATGGCTGGTTTTAATTTCCTTTAAGGCCCTTGGCCACTTTTTCTGTTGCAGTATGTCTGGTTCCACTTAATAGAAGCTTTGTTATGCAGATACATGAAGCTTCTGTGCCCCACCTTTGAACTTCTGAATAAACTGTACCACTTCATCAGATATATTTTATCCAGTCAAATACAAAGGAGATGACAGAGCCTAAAGCATGGGCAAAGTCATGCTTAACTCTAGCATGTAAAAAAAAAAAGAATTTAATTTGGGATAGGTGTCAAGCAATTTAATTTTCAATTTATTTTTCCTTTTGTCTGATTCGGATGCTGATCTATATTGGTGGTGATGTATATACATCTATCATGTGGTTGTGCAGTTGGCCCAGATAAATCTTATATCCAAAAATCTTCATCAGAGGCACACTGTAAATAACAAAATTCTATAGCAAAGGAAGATGCTTCTCAAACTCAAGTCAGTCTCAGAGGATTTGATCTCAAGACTGCTTCTGACAAATACTGATTTCTGAACATTAGATATTCAAGCACATGGTACTGTTTGACAATACCAGTAGTAATTTCAAGTGTTTTCTCCTGTGTAATTTTTTTTCACAGTTTATCATATCAAAACAGTTTGAAGAGGGAAAATAGCCATGACTTTTCCATTTAACCAAACCCTTGTTTTCTCTCATTTATTTGTTGCCTCTAATCATGACACAATGAAGTCAAGTATTTGGGTAAAGGCCTTTCATTGTGTGTAACATCATTAGGGACTGTGTGATTTGGATTTCCATGTCTGAATAGAAATAATTAGAAAATATGATTTACACTTTTTATTTTGTCTGGGAAAGCTGTTGGGATAAATTCTCCCTTGCTCTGTGTGTGGTGAGAAAAATTAAATTGGGTAAAGGGCTCAAAGGCAGTTTAGAAAGCTGTATCTAAACTTCCATTTAGCTCCAATCCCTCTGCCATGGGCAGGGACACTTTCCACTAAACCAGGTTGCTTGAAGTTCCATCCAACCTGGCCTCAAATGCTCCCAGGGATGGGGCACCCACAGCCTCTCTGGACACTAAGGACAGGGGTGAACCAGATAAAGAGGGTTATATTTGCTCAGGTTTTAAAAGTTACAGGATTTTAAACACAGAGCTTTTACAGCCACATGCCTGCCCATGCATGAGGAACCAATCAGAAGGCAGATGTAATGCTGTGAAGCATCTACTCCTTATCTAAACATGTGCAAGTTTAGAGCATTAATGTTCTCCAAATTGACATCTAAAATATTTTCATAGGTGCCCCAAACCAGACAACTGAATATACTTTGTTCCCCAGCAGAGGCCAAATTTAATTCAGTGTATTCTTGGTGATCTTTGACCACCACAGTCCCCTTGCACCAGAGCAGAACAAGAAAAAAAAAAAAATCATGCCTCAAATCCCTGAGATTTCATCAGAAGGAAAAAGATCACAGCACTACTGAGAGCAACTTAAGTGTCGAAGTCAGGCAGAAAAGATCACTCTTTGGGAGCCTTCAAAGCAACTGTTTCTCCCCAGTGGCTTTATAAGGAATTTATGCACTTGCTTTACAGGGACATCTTCACCAGAACATAAAATTTAGGTGCAAATTAGGCATCTACATTCGTTGATATGATGCGTTGTTACTGGCTTGGCATTGAGATTTGCAAGAGATTGAATAAAAGAGCCTGAAGGATGTACAAAATACATGCATATAAAAATACACAGATAATGAATGTTACAGCTATATGCACTGACTCCTAAGACAAAACTGACTGCAGCACAAATGCTCACAGCAGCCAGAAATAGGAACACTCAGATTTGGAGTCAGGCTGGACATATCTCTCTGCATGCTGCACATGAGGGTGGGGGACACCAAAACCCTTCACAATACTATCTGATATTTGTTCAGTCCAGATAAAAGAAAGGGTTTGAAGCTTGGGATTCTGCCCTTCTCTCTCATGCTCAACCCCAACGCTGCTGATTTTATAAGATATCCAAAGACAGATACCGGAGAATGGAGGGAGGAACTTGCCTCAAGGCTACTGAAATGTTCTTGGTAATAGGTTAAAAATGTGAAGCATTTAAAGTGTCTGATGTTCCTTTTGATATTCTCCAGGCAATTTCCTAAATCAGCTTTAAATTTTAGTCATTTTCGGCTTTAGAACAAGCAGCAACACAAATGATTAAAAGAAACAACAACAAAAAATTAACACACACCCAGATGGTAACTATTATCTGAGCCAGAAAATAGAGACAAATACATCCACTTAGGGCAAACTAACATATTGTATTATATCACTATGATGTACTGTAATGGGATATGATTTACATTAAAACTTGTGAATTAGAGATTTAACTTATGGCCTTTCTCCACAAATTACAACAACAAACAAGAGCAGGAAAATCAGCTCTAATAACAGTATGCATCCCATCACAATTTGATGGATTATTTCTAGACCAAAGCCATGGATAAAATATTCAAAAGTGCAATTTTGTAACAGTATTCCATAAATATGATTTTAGTGAAAATCCTGATTCCTTGCAGTCAGTAAAGGTTTTATGGCAATCTTCCCAAGAATTGGGGTGTTTTACGTGAGAATTTGACAACAAAACATTCCAGAAGAGTCAGGCAGATGGTGTGACCATGGCTTATTATGTTAAATGTAAAGGTCTCAGTTGTGCTCCCTCCATCTGTTTGCTCATCCACCTCTTGTGTGGTATCATAACATCCTAAGATACTGATTTCAGGGACTATCTTCTAGCTCAGTGTGCTGAAACCCCCAGCACAAAAGGAGACAGTGCTTTGGGCTTCTCTTTGTTAATGCAGCTGAGCTAAACAGATAAACAACTTGACAGGGATGAGTTTGCCAGATTTATTCTCTGTAGCAAATTGTAGTTCTAATTGCATAAAGTTCTCTTCCCTGCATGCTGTCATCTGGTTTGTGATGTGGTGCACCTCTTAAGCACTGCAAAATCCCCCTCTGAGACAGCTGCATTTTGTGATGGATACTACACAAACATACACATAAACACAACACGTTTCAGTTCCCTAATTTATATAACTGCTTCTTACAAAGAACCTAGGACTGAAAGTTACTCTGAGAGGGAGAATGACATGGTAAGTGGATTCCAATGATTTGAAGGTTTTTTTTCTCCCTAAATGACTTGCCAGAGCCAAGCTCATCTGTATGCACCAATATTCTCTAAATAATAAAAAAAAAGGATAATGTTTCCTGTTCTGACGGATGTGCACTCAACTTTATCCACACTGTGCTTTAGCAGCTCTGAGAGAATGTAAAATAGCAATCTAATATCCTGCTTAAATTTGCTAGAAACAGTCACCGAGATCACGGAAGGCAACTTGTCCCTGCTGAATGTGTGCCTGCCTGAAAGCTTGAGACTGGGAGGGGAATGATGAGCATCCACCTCAGTTAAAACAGCTCTTTTCCTTCCTGATCTGTTGCAAAGAGGGGGGAAAAACCAAAGAATATATTTGGATGATAATTGGGAAGCAATTACAATTGCAGCACCTCCAGCAGTACTGAACCAATGTTACTCCAGCTCCTTGGGTACCAGGGTGATGCTGGATCCTCAGCCACACAGTGAGCCACAAATGGCATTTATCCTGCTGCACCTCCCCTGTTTTTGTTACAAGCTGCTGTGATTAAGGCCTGGATGGTGTCCTGGCTTGTACCACAATCACAGCTCTGTTTACAGCATGGACTGACCTTTGCTTACTGACTGTAGAAACATGAATGATGTATCTCTAAATGTTAGGCCTTCAAAATAAGAAAAAAATAAAAAAGAAAAAAAGGAAAAAGGAAAAAAGAAAAAAGGATTTAGCTGCTTGTGTCTCCTTGGCTTTGGGAGAGATTCTCCCATCAGTTAGTCATTCCTGAAATGATGATGGTAAAGAAAAGAGATGTGCAGAGAAGGGTGAACAAAATCCCATTTGGGATGGGTGTATCAGATAGCCAGGCTGGTGAGACTGCTCTGCTTGGGAAAACAGCTGAGATAGCTTTCATTTCTTTGAAATTCGTGCTCACTGCCAAAGGAAAATAAGGGCAACAACAATGAAACAGAGATAACAGTATTATGAGAGCTATGCCAGCAATGAAATGACAGAGGAAACAGTAACTGGAAGCAGAACACGTCAAGGAGAGGTGGCAGATCATGTCACTGTGGTTTATTCTGTGGCAAAAGAGAGATCAAGTTTTGCAATGCTCAGGGTCAGGCAGTAATGAGGTAGGAAGCAAAGCCACAGAAGTGACTCACAAGCAGGAGGTTACACTCTCCTGTGAAAACTGGAACTTCTCACAAATTTCATAGTGCCAAATCCATTTTTAGCAATTACCCTGCAGACTAATTTCTCCCTCATTTGCAACTGCCTAATGTGCTTTTAGCAACTGCAGCTATCCTCAAGTTAAAATAGAGAAGGCAGAGATTGTTCTTGCTACCATTTTTAGAGTTCTGTCCTTTTTGGATGAGATGAATCATAATGTTTACTATGGTCTTTCATTTTAGTCCCCTGTCTTATACTCCAGCTGGAAGTGGGTAGGATAACCAGCACTCTGGCCCAGTTAACTCACAGTTGGTGTTAAGAGAGGACATAACACCTGAAACAGGATGGAAAACACACATAGGAAGGCAGAGAGACAAGCCATGGGGATTGCTCCTTTGCTGTTATGCTCAGAGGGACAAACTCCTGCTCAGCAGGACGATGGAGACCCACCAGCTCTGGTGCTGTGGCTCCTGCCAACCCCAGTGTGAGTGTGGACGCTGCCAACCTCTCCAGGGCACCAACCTCACCCCTGCTACAAGAAATTGAAAGGACAAAACTCATTTAACATTTGGCTCTCACCCAGTCTCAATGGCAAGCTTGTGCCTTCCCCCCACAAACTGAGCAAGATCTGTCAGGAGAGCAAGGAGTAGAGTGTAATGACAAAGCTTTGTCACAGAGCTGAACTGCCAGCTACATGTGTGGAGAAAGCATGAGTGCCAAAGTGCTAAAGAAAAGCAAACAGAAAGCAAAAAGATATAAAAAAAAGAAAGAGTAATGGTAACAAGAGTTAAAAATATCTCATGTAACTGAGAATAGCAAGCAGGATTTAATGCATGCTACCCTTGTTGGTGCTGTATAAATGTCTTGTTCTGTTCCATTCTGGTGCTATTCCAGGGTCAAGTATATTCAGTGTCCTTTATAATCAAGCTGTCAATATACAGTCTTGATGCTATACATTGATTTTGTGCCACAAGAAAGAGGAAGTTATCCCTTTGTGTGCAGCGCTGTCACAGTGACTTAATATTTCTTAGCCCACAGTATTCAGTATTGCCACCAAGACCAAGGTATCTGCCTGGCCCCACACATTTTACCAGCAGTTTGTACACATGTATGTTCTTCATGAACATGTTGACCATGTAATGTAGCAATTTCTTTAAAAGCAATGGAAAATCTGTGAGGTTCCAATTTGTACCAGTAAACTAGTTATACAAACTTCTGTGAACTATAGAGAAAGGGGAAAGAAAATGCTCCTGTAATCCTCTTAAGGAAGATACAAAAATGTAGCACTTAAATAAAAAACTGTGCACAGAATAAATGAGAGTAACAATAATATTTAGTACTTACATGGCTCTGTCTCTCTTCATTACTCCAAAACTTCCCAAGAGAGATCAGACTGAGCCTCAGAGAGGCTACATAAAGTGAAGAGTTGTATGACTTGCCAAACCCAACTTATAACACAGCCAAGAAAATTTGCACTTTCAGTCCCATTTCTTAACATTAAGCAGGTTGTTTTCTTGCCAATTTCCCCATGTCTTTTTAACAAGGAGCAGGGATGATGCAAAGGCTCTTCCACCTGAACTCCCAGCTACCTAAACAGCAAATGAAAGCTTGTAATGTTTTTTCTATTTAAATGTTAGAAAAAACAGATGTTGCCAAAGCAATTCTAAAAGCACAAAAATTCCATCATAATTGTCAGGCATGTTTCTTTACTTTATATCCAGACAGTATTTGTCATGAAATAGGCTACAAGTTAAGGAAGATGAATTCAGCAGGAATGGAGGTGCAGGGCTGAGCTTGCACAGTGCCAACACTCTCCCATTACAGACTGATATTGATATGAGCCCAGCCTGAGAGGTGTTACCAGAAAATGGAACAAGCAGAAAGCCAGAAGGAGCTCAACTGGACACATCAAAGGTGGTACCCACAAACACAGCATGACCCTGGTGTACACATCTCATCATCACTGAATCATACAATGGTTTGGGTTGGAAGGAACCCTACAGATCATCTACTCCAACACTCCTGCCATGGGCAGAGACACCTTCCACTAGACCAGGTTGCTCAAAGCCTCATCCATCCTAGCCTTAAAAAACATCTACAGGGAAGGGACATCCACAACCTCCCTGGGAAGCCTGTGCCATTTCCTCACCACCCTTAAAGTGTTTCTTCCTTCATCTAATCTAAACCTGCCCTCCTACAGTTGAAGGCTGTTTGCCAGTGTCCTGCCTCCATAAGTTTTTACAAGTCTCCTGAGAAGACAATTCAAGACCTTGCCAAGGAGCCCAGTTCAGTTCTTAGCTGTGTTTGTCACCACACTTTCCTAACAGCTGACCTAAAGCTCCTATTTCAGGTATCACTTCCCAGCCCCCAAATTCCCTTTTTATGTTTGTGCATTTTGTTGGGGTTTTTTTCCCCTCCTACTTCCACATCTCTGTACAGAATTGCCTTGCACTGATACACCAAACAGTCAACAGAAAGTCACCTCTGTACTCTCCAAGCCTTCCTCTCCTCCCCCTGAGGTGATCATCCACATGTGAATGCCCCTGAGACAAGCAGGGGACAGCCTTGGCAGGGGCCAGCCCACGCCCTGGGGTTGTCTTGGGCTGCCCTCTCAGCTCGACCACTCCTTGTTTTACTTGAGAAGATGTTACATGTGTCCATATCACAGACCGTATTCAAATCCCAACATACCTTCACCCTTTCCTTCTCACCTGTCAGAGGGTGGGTGCCCAACACCCTGCCACATGCAAGCAGAATTAGTTACTTTGTCAATAAACCCCAGTGAATTATCTTTAAGTTACACTCAGTGCAAGGTTTCTTACTAAACAATGTATTTGCTTCACTCTCTTTTATTTTTTTTCCTAACCTGAAATCTTTAAGTTGCCAGCCCCAAAACCTTAGGGAGCTGGCTGACTCACAGTCTTCTTCCAACAGGATCCTGTGGGTCTCTGGATATTTGTCATAGGTGGTTCCCATTCCCAAAATAGACAGGGAAACCCTTTGAAGAAGATCCACAGAAGAGTAAGATCCATCTGCCTGAATAAGGTCCAGCTGAACTGTTTCCAGTGATTACAAGATATGTCAGAGACATTTACTGGCCAGTGTAACTTGGCTTGCAGATAAATTTTGAGCTCTACTTTTGAAACAGGAATAGTTCAGATGATGGATTTTTAGCATTTTCATGAATTATGAGAACTATCATAAAAAAGAAAAGTTGGGAATACATGTGTATATATTTCATAAAACAGGACCACACACTGGTAGCCTGGGATATGTGACTTCTTCAACTACCAACTATTGACATGCATGATGACTTTCACTGGGGCTCTTCTATTCAGAGCAGGAAGATGTTGGTCCCCAGGTGCCAAGTTACCCATCCCATCCTCCCTCAGCACATTTCTCCTGCACCTTTTTGACTGAAGATGAAGTTTTCATCACCTTTAGATCAGGCATCATGAATTGCAAGTGATCAGCATGCATGCTGAGTGGCACGTTAAAACTACTTTTTAATGTCTCACTATTAAACTTGCTTTCAATATCAAACAAAACATTAAAGATCCATTATTTGTCCATACCAGCTAAAGACTTTTTAATGAGATTAATTACAAGAGAAGAGAACGTATTTTTCAGATCAGTTTAATAACACATCTAACGTTTAGTAACTTTAAATATCATCTATTAGATCTGATGTTATTTGAAAAATGCCAGTGAATATTTATAGTATTTCAAAGGTGTGAGACTAAACACACCCTAAACCTGTCCAAAATAAACCTGTTTTTTTTTACGAGCCTAATAGAGCTGTACAGCCAGGAAATTATTTGATTTTCCAGAACACATAAATAAATTGTCCACCACGATCTGTACATAAAATCTGAGATAAAGGAGAAGTCATCAGCATTCATCCCTTTTGTTCTGCTCTCAGAAAAAGACAATTTTAAAATGGCTTTGTAGGATGATGGCTCTACCACAATGGTGACAGGCTTCCTGCATAAATGACCAAATAGCAGTTAAGGGGCTGTGAAGAAAGAAATGTATGTGAAGAGTGAAATTTAGAAACACTATATGCAGGCAGCAAAGAAAGAGTATTTATGAGTTTATTTCTTAATCTCATTTTAGGCAGGGAGAAAAGAGACCAAAGAGAGGAAATGATGCTTCATTTGCTCACTGGATCTCCTTGAGGATACCACAGACTTGTCTAAAAAAGATCAGCAGAGATCACCTATTTGGATTTCTAACCTCCCCTCATCTTTCTTTCTTGCTAAAGGTCAATGACTGAGTGAAAAGGAAAATTGACATACTTCTATAAAAACCCAAGGTCAAATAAAGGGCAGTCTCAAGTGAACCACAGGATCACAGAATGGTTTGGCCTGGAAGGAAGAGACCTTCAAGACCATCTCATTCCAATCTCTCTGCCATGAGCAGGGACACCTTCCACTACCCCAGGTTGCTCAAAGCCACATCCAGCCTGGCCTTGGACACTTCCAGGGATGGTGCATCCACAGCTTCTCTGGGCAACCTGTTCAGGTGTCTGATCACCCTCATAGTGAAGAAGGTCCTCCAGCCCTTGGACCATCTTTGTGACCTCCTCTGGACTCACCCCAAAATGTTTCACATCCATTCTTCATTCAGCCTAAATCTGTGCTTAGGACTTCCCTGATGTATGTGAAAGATACTTTTCCAGCCAGAAAAAGCTATTGCAGAACAAGCAGAAGCACCAAGACTTATTTTTACTGCTATTTTTATTATTAGAACAATCTGTATCTGCATGAAGAGTTCTAACTTCGCCAGAGATGATAAATGAGAGAAAAGGAAATTATTAATGCATAAGGACTAGGATAAATCAAACATCTGAGCACAGGGAACTTTATGCAAAGCAGCAGAGGACTCTGCTACAGTTCCTGGGAAAAAAGGAAAGTAGCCTACTTCCTACCTGCCCAACTAACAGAAAATGTGGCAAATCTGTTCTCATGAAGATTCAGAGCTGAAATGTAAGCTGGAGATGGATGGCAATGGTTAAATGCAGTAAGAACATGGAAAGCCCCAGTCTGGATTCATCTATACAGTCAACTGGGCACCCATCCTTGAACACGAAACAACAGCAGAGCTCTTTGTGGAGGGCTTGGCTTCAGACCTTGTGACAGAGCCAAATGTGATGGGTCCACCAGGCTCCCTGGTACCAAACCTGAGGCATGGATATGTATTTCTTTGCACATGCAACTGCCTTTCCTACTTATTTTAGAAAAAACCACCATATTCAGGACACTTCTATCAGATCTTTGGTATTAGCCAGCAGGAAAAGAAAAAAAAAAAGCAGCAACCAAACATGTTTCCTCACAGCTTCACAGTTTCACAGTTTCGGTTTTCCCCTTTCCAAATCACACAGTACTGCAAAACTTGCGATCAAATCACAAGAACTGGCAAACTTGAAGATATTTACAACATTAAAAATTAAACTGTGTCTCAGAGACCTGAACATCTGGGAGAGAGACATGTATTCTACAGCCTAAGGACATGGAGGTGACTTTAAGAGAAAGGACAATGCCACAGTTGATAGATCCCTAAATTAAAATCTAGTCCAGAAAAAATATTTTTCTAATGGCCATCTGATTCTGATAAAATCTATCAGTCTGCCAAAGCAAGGGCTTCAAGATTATTGGATTATTGAAGTGTCAACTACAATTTCTGCCCAAGATACTTTGCTGGCCTTCTCTCATGTTACACATTGCCAAGACTCTCTGTCACCCATTCTTTGGGGTCTCCCAGTTTATTCTGATTGAAGTCAGGTCTTCTCACTCAAAGGACTCTGATGGCAGGGCCCCATCCCTGACCATGCTTCCCAGCTTCTTGCTGCTTTCTTCTCCAAAAATTCAGCATAACATCAAGCCAGGTGGGCTATTCTTGCCTATTTTAATTTTCTTTTTTCCTTAATGCCCGACTGCTCTGTTCTGGGGAGTTGCAAGAACATCTGCTACAAGAGCAGACTTGTATTAATTTCTGCTTACTGCTGTATGATGCCACGTATATGTACAGGATGTTTTATGTGTTTGCTGCACAGCAGAGCTGATGTGAAATGGGAGAGATTAAAGGAAAACAACTTCAATATAGTCCTCTTGAGAGGAAGGAAACAGTGGGAGCCTTGCTGTAGCCCAGCTCTGAGGCAGATGCAAATCAAGACCTCCACTTTCCAGGAAGAAGTCCAAACTCCCATGTGGCTGCAATTCACTTTGTGGAGTCTGTTGGATGGAAATACCTGCACTATTCATCAGGAGGGAGAATATGAAGGTGTGAGTAATGTCATGGTGGGGATGTCCCCCTTGCTGTCTGAGCACCCAGACCCATGGCTGGGGCAGGATGAGGTGCAGAGTGGGTGCACAAGGCTGGCTGCTCACAGGGAGATGGATCCAGGCTCTACCAGGCAGGAAAGGGATGGCAACCCTGGTCAGTGCCACCCTGGGTGCAGAACTGAGCTACCAGGTGAAAGGGCAGCCGTGCACTTCTCCCTCTTTGTGAAGTCTGCCTTTCTTTCCCCACTTTTCTTCAAAGGAAGCCTTTTCTTGAGTGCACTGGATTCCTTTGTTTGACAGTAAAACCTCATTCTCCTTGTACTTTCTTTTTCCTCTTCATTTTGCAGCCCTTGTGCTGATCAGAAGAAATAGGCCCAGTGCTGTTTAGTCATCTAGGAGCATTTAACTGGTGTTGGTGATGATATTTTTCAATTTGGCAGTCTACCAGATGGATCAGTTATTTGCCAAGCTCTAATTTTAAAGCCATCCACTGTACAAATTGCAGGTCAGGACAGTAAGGGTTTGTTTTGCAATCAGCTTCTGGGCAAGAGCAGGATTCCTCAATATTACAATACTCTAGTGGCTCTTGAGCAGAGAAGCAGCTGTGATGTGCAGACACACTCATGAGCACAAACAAACCCAAAACTCTCAGGTGGTGCTGTTGGTTGGTCACCTCACAGATTAGTTGCTGTTATAAGTAGGCAATGTCCCTTGGAGACAGCAATTTTTCATGTATTTAAATATCCTGCTTGTTCAAGAACAGCAGGGACAACAGGCAGAAAAGCAGGATGGTGAAATAGGCCTGTGGGCACCTCTAGCAACACAGTGCTACTACTGTAAATTTACAATATCCCTTCTTTCAAGCCCCCTCAGAGCCCTGTTTGCTTCCACACACACCTGCCCTGAAAGTGCCAACAGTGTTGTATCAAAAGCAGCAGACTCATGGACAGAGCAGGGCTGTCTGGTTCCAGTGCAGCTCACCCTCTTCTGGCACTGCCTGGATGTCTTCCACAATGCCACTCCCTTAACTGCAACAGCTACCTAAAGTACCCCATTTTGCTTTATTTTACTCCCAATGGGCAAAAACCCCCAGGATGCTTCATACAACTCAGTGGAAAAGAAACAGCAGGGATGCAGGTGGGAGGGGAGGAGGAGGCAAACAGCACCTGACCAAAGTTCCACTTCACTGCTCAGTGCCCTGCTACTGCCAGGGGTTTGGGCATGTCAGAGGGGAGCATGGCAAGAAAGCTGGGGGGAAACAGCCACATGGAGCTTAGTCAGTTTAGCCCTGCTTGGCCCAGCTGTGTGTCAGAGCACTACAAGTCCTTTCCTTCCTTTTGGGGATGGTGTAAGATCCCCCACACCCATGGTGGGTTCAGCTGACATGAAATGCATCAGCCTTCTGCTCCTCACTTCATCCTCCATCTCACCCAGTCTCCAGGCTTAGAAAAAGGAAGTGGTATTAGAGACCATGGTGCCTTCTTCATCAAAAGAAATTCCAGCCTTTCAAGGAAGATTCTTCACAGGGAATCTGTGGTTGATTTTTAGCCTGATTTTGTGCAAGTTGAGCTCTCACACACTGAAGAATGCAATTGCAAAAGCTTAATGGAAGCACAGCAAAAACATAATGAAAAATGCAGAGAAGAAAGCAAGGAGAGACAGTCTTCAACTGTGAAAAGTTTGGGGTTATTTTGAAATTTTACTATAGGATGCAGCAGACAAATCTGGTGCTATTATTTATTGAGAAGTGTCCCATGTGCACAGTAGGGCTTTGCAAACAAATGAGACAGTGTCTGCTCCAAGCCGAGACACAAACAGTTTGACATCTGAATACACCAGAGACAAACTCTCTGTGAAGTGGTGTGGATATTTTCAGAGATCATTGCTGGAAGTCTTAAGGGAAATGGGGTGTTTGCAGGCAGAAGGCATTTCGTAGAGCAAGGCATTTCTCACTGAATACATAATGCAAAGGAGTTTCAACTGTAAACAGGACACAAAATGGGCAGATAGCAGACATTTGGGGAAAATGAAACATATTAGCACAAAATTGTTAACAGAGGGAAGTTAGGAAAGAAACTACTTAAAGGACATATGAACAGAGGGCATAAATGAAAGAGACATTGGACAAGTCAGTGTGACATTACTGAAGTGGTGGTCAACAGTGACCATGGAGTTCAATTCAGGTCTGATATCACCCATGAGCCAAGTGTCCCATGGGTGACACCACCCCAAGACCCTCATGGAGAAAGGCTGGCAGGCTTTCCTATTTGTGAAGTTGTGAGTGCTATGGACAGGGTACCACACAGGAACATGGGGCCCTGTCCCGTTTAGAAACCCTCTGGAGACCAGGATTTCATCAACATCATCTATATATAGAAAAGGCACATGTGGAAGATCACTTGTGAGCCCTCCATCACCCCTTGGCCCACAGTGGATATGCCCAAGCATGAAGCAATTTGATCATTCAGGGGTTAAAAACTCTACAGCACAAGAAAGCAAAGGCATCACACGGCAATGCTACAGGGAGATTGAGACACGAGTCCCGATCCATGCAAGGATCTGTTTTTGCCAAGTACTTGCAGTGGAAGAAAATGCTATGTGAAGTCAGGCTGTTGCTTAAAGATGAAGAGGCCAGTGGTGTGATGAGCTGACAACTGCCAGAAATTGCTTATCAACTGCTTGGTGCCCAAGTCAGACCACCCATTTTGTTCTGAAAGAAACTATTTGAACAATTATTTCTTTCCAGCAAAGTCCTTGCCAACCCACTGAAAAGCAACTCCCAGAGCTAGCTGGATTTTCCAGGCCCTGATGTGTGGGGAAGTGAGGACAGCCCCTGCCATCTACCACCACCTGCAGAGGACCCACAATTCACAGGATGCACTATCAACAACCCGACTTCTTCAACCCCATAAAAATGAATACCAAAGAACAGGAAAAGAGCATGGGAAATTTTTCTCTCCACAATGAACTCCCTTGGAGCTGGACATTTTAGCTCCCATTTCAATTAGTCCAGTGTATTTATTAGTCATAAAGCATACATATTCCTTTTGCTGGAGAAATGCAGCACAATTGGCTCATCAGGCTTTAGTGGAATGGCTGATGCTATTGAGTTGCCTCAATCTGCTTGCCTGAAAGGTGTGCTCAGGCTCTCCCAGCTTGCCTCATCATCTCCAGGGCTCTGAAGGTTGCAGCCATGGGTGTGGAGCCTCAGCTTGAAGAGCTGCCTCTTTGCTATTAAGCAATCCATGAAACTAAGGGTGGAAACACACAAAAACACACACCTCCAGCCATCAATCCAGCTCAGTGAGTTGTGTACTACAGGCTCTGCAAAAACCTGTTCTTTAGGTTAAAAAAATCCCTTTCAATATTTCAGCAGCAAAGACTGCACATCTCAGAAAGACCTGTTTATTTGGCTGGGCTCTTCCTTTCTTTGGGAGAAAAATCTTGGATTGATACAGGCAATTCTTAAATCCCAACATACAGTTTCAAATGCATGGTCCACTTCTGTGTCACTTCAGGGAAATGACAGGACATCCAGTATTAATGAGTATCGATGTGTGGACATGTGCACACACACAGAGTGCAAACCTGATGGCATGAAGCTTTGAATAAATGTGCCATAAAAAATAATAAATCAATATTTAAGGTGGCAATAAATTATTACATGTCTTCTATCTTGCTACATCTGGAAGACCTAAAAGCCAGCACAAGAGTAACTTTTCTCCTTCACTCCTAAAAAAACCTCAGGGGCTAGCCCCCCAAACCTAGAGTTAGAACACCGCTTCAAAAAACATAATGAAATGCAAAGCAGAATAGTTATGTACAAAAGTGCTGAAGCTGCCCATAGGAATCATGAACCAAAAGTCATGTGGGTGCTCAGCTCCAACCATCCTGATTGAAGTCAATGCCAAAGCTTCCTCATTTCAGCTGGGCAAATTCTGTCCTTAGTTTTTATTGAAGCAGCAAGATTTCTGCACTTGCTGGGGTCAGAAAGAAATAAAACAGAGAAGAGGAGCTCTCCTGATATCTGCACAGCACACTTGTCCCTCTTTTAATGGCTGCACAACTGGAAGTGGAGAAAGTTCTTCTGAGACCGAGCAGAAGTCTTTCATTCCCTCTCATTTTGGAGCTTTTTTTTGGGCTGTGGAAAACATGGCCAGCGATCTTGGCTGAACTAAAACCTTCCAGTATTTTTTGACGCTGCCCTGGCGCTGCCTTTGCAGACCTCAGAATCCCTCTGTGTATCATTTATAAATAACCCTGTCCATTACAAAAGGCGGGCACATCACCCCGGCTGCACTGGGAGCACACTGACCAGCTCCTGGCCTTCCCTGTTGACCTGACAGTTAACTTGGAGCTGCTGCCTGCCTGCAGCATCCCCTCCATGCTCTGTTTCATGCTGAGAGCAGAGGAAACTGAGCGCTTTCAGCTTTCCATTTCAGCATGGGTGGGAAAAAGGATGATTTGGAAAGGCATTCACAAGCCAGACTGTAAGCAAGGTATTCCCACAACGCTGCAGGAGCATATGCAAGTTAAAAAGAGATTGTGAGGGATGTGACAAGGCATTTTTACCCAGAGCAGCTCCTTCTGAGTGCACAGAAATCATCATATAAAGGCATGGTTTGTAAGGCACCTTCAAAATCACCTCATTCCAACCCCCCTGCTGTAGGCAGGGACACCTCACACTAGGCCAAGTTCCCCCACGCCCCATCCAACCTGGCCTTGAAAACTTCCAGGGATGAGGCATCCACATCTTCCTCCATGTGCCTGCTGCATGGTTTTGCTTCTGCTTCTTTGAGTGAGCCACCCCACAGCTGTGCTCACTGGCATCCCCTGTATTTACAGGGCAAACTCAGCAGGATGTTAAAAGCCAGGGCTGGAGTAGACAAAGGAGGAGAGGACATGCTGCCTGCTTCTTAGCCTGCTCTTGGGTAATTTTAGCCCTTTCCTTGAGCACCTAGGTGTCATGACAACCTCAGACTGTGGCCACCACTGTTAGCACAAAGAATTAAGTACATAAACTACATTAGCTATAATAGTGTTATAATGTACGTAACCTCTTACTAGGGAATTGGAAATTTAAGCTGATGTTTTCTTTTGCAGCAGAGGTAGAAAGCCAAGACAGCACAGTTAGGTGGTGAAAGTTAGAAGGGAAAAAGAACAGTTTTTTTCTGACGCTTACTGCAGAGTGCCTACAATATTGTACAATAATAAGCTGAAAATACAGACTTTATTTCCCTTTGGAATTCAAACGCTTGTACATCAACAGGGCATCTCTAATATCTAAGTAATAAGCATAGCTGCTCCGTAAGGACACTATTGAAACCCAAATTCCCTCAATACAATTTCAGATTGAGAGTGTGAGCTCAGGGAAAGAGAACTTTATTACATTTCATAAGGTTCTCTTAAGCATTTTCTGAATTTAAAGCTAAAACCACAACCTCCAGTGGGAGAAAGTGCTGCATTCTCCTCAATCTGCATTCCTTTATCTGATATGCTGGACGAAGTAAAAATGCTTTTATTGTATCTGCAGACCTTGAACACTACATTGAAGAGTTCTGAGGACAATGACTGAGCAATATATATGTATAAGGCTACTATTAAGATGTTCAGATTTGTTTGCTTTGCTTTGGTACATATAATGCACCAGCAAAGCTGATAAAAATTTGTATATTTTTCCTTTCTTCCTGATTGCTGATTACACCAGGCATGTTTGGGCAGAAAGCATTTGCTACAGTGCTTGAAAAACCTAGGTACAAACAATTTCTGGGCCACTAGGTGATGAGATTTGTTAGTGAGTGGCACCAGTGAAATGAATGTCCACACAGCAGTAACTGAGGAGTTAATGTTTTTCAGTTGTCCCCAGATGAGTGCAGTATTTCTGTATCTTCTCA
Source organism: Melozone crissalis (assembly GCF_028551555.1). Classification (NCBI taxonomy): domain Eukaryota; kingdom Metazoa; phylum Chordata; class Aves; order Passeriformes; family Passerellidae; genus Melozone; species Melozone crissalis. Next base: position 53,990,351 of record NW_026535805.1, read on the forward strand.
AAGTTTAAGATTAAACAAGTTAGTTCAAAATAAACAAACTGCCTAACCAAATAGCAGATGCCACTTATTCTCTAAATAAATACTACAGCATTTCATACTACTACCTCCAATAGTACTGAAACTCCTTTATTTGTTTATGGTATCCCTGGTTCAAATGGCAGAACCTTCAGATCCCATTTAAAATGCTGAAGAGGTCACTTAGAATTGTTGACTGCACACGGATCAAACCATAAAAGGGACTTTGTAATGAAATAAATATTTACTAATCAGATTATCTACCCAGAGCAACAATCTTTGTTGGTAGGCTGCCATTTATTACGCTTTCAATCAACCCTGTGGCTTCTAATAAGCTGTGTTTTCATGTTTCCCTTAATATAGAACTGCTTGTCATTCAGGGCTGGACAAGGCTCTGTTGTGTTCTGGGAGAGCTGCAGTGCCTGGGGCCAGGCAAAGGCTGATGGAGCCACTCAGCTCCTTCTTCTCCCAGACTCTCTCTTCCAGCAGCTCCACAACAGGCTTTGGCAGGACCTCCAGCGTGCCTTGGCAGAGATCAGGGTTGGTACAAAAACCCATTCCCAAAATAATGTTAGGCCATTTTAGAGATGCAAAGGGGGAAAAAAAAAATGGCTGCTGTGGAGAGCATCCTTTCACCTGACCTGTGCAAGGATGAACGTGTTATTATCCACGGATGAAAGCGTTATTATCCACACGAGGCAGGGATGGGCTGCTAATTAAGAAAATGAGTTAGAAAAAGGCTTCATGAGGTGCGTGGGTAACGATCCAGGTGTTCCTAAGTATAAAATATGCTGAGAAAAATGAGTCCGCACAGAGTTTGAGGAGATGGAGTATCAAAAACACACAGTAGCGCTGACAAAACATACACATCTGTCTTGCCAGTACAATCAAGATTTCTGCACTCAAGAAACAGGGAGTGGGATAAATAATTACACATCCTTATGATTATTGCTGTAAAAAAATACCTAATACTTTGTATTAGTTCCACTTCCACAGTAAATGCATCCATCCATGACATGGCTGCTGGCTGGAGCTGGAAGATGCAAATCAGGCCACCTGAAAATTTCTGAAGTCACAGATCTGCTAGAAAATTACTCCCTACCAAAATAAAGTGCTCCTTACCCAGAGAACTTAGCAATTTTATACATCCACAATTAGTAGCTTCACAGAAATTTCCTGCATTTCTAAATCCTCAGTCTGTATATTTGAATCCTGCCTTGTAAGCCAGGCACAGACAGATCCAGCAAGGCAGGCAGAAGGCTACAGCCATGTCCTTAACTCACCGCCACGTGTGTCAAAAATCCTACAAAGCTCATCAGCAGTTAATCCGTCCTATCGAAAGTGCCACGGTAGGCTGACAAAATTAGAAATACAAGTTTGTTATTTTAATGAGTCACTGACATCTGCTGCTTATTCTTAGTTTTCAGTCGCACTCCCCTGCTCTGACATCATGGCACATGTGATTTTATTCAGATACTGCTCTCAGACTGGCTCAGTCCTTTGGATTACTTTGACAGCATTTCTCCTCATTCATTATTTAACAATAACTTTTGCTTACCGAGCACATTTCAACACAACTAACCAAACTAATAGCATGTCCTAATCCTTAATGAAGCCCAAATGCTTCTCCTGGGGGCAGGTAAGTATCATCATCATTTTCTGGATGGGAAAGCAGATATTAAGTAATTTGCCAAGGTCATGCGGCCTGTCTGTGCCACAGATTGGGAATTAAGTGCTCTCAGGAGCTCTGACTGTCTGTCCCCAAGTGTAAGTAACAACCTTAACCAGCTCAGGTTACTCCAGACCCAGAGCAAGTGCACAAGAGAAGAGGTTCTGCAGTAGGGTCACCTCATCACCAGAAGGCTGTGAGCCTCCACAGCTGGCCAGTGACAACTTTCATTATCAGATCATTCTCACACAAAGAAGTCAGTGCCCTACTCAGGAACCCTAAGGTTGAGATATTAACAGTTTTTTGTTTTGTTTTGTTTTTTTTTTTTAATTCCTTCATTTCTCAGTCTCTTTTCAACCCCATCTTTTTAACAATGATGTTATTTAACACATGCCAGTATGAATAAGTTTATTCTTTATTCTGAGCTGCTCCTATAAAAGGAGCTTGTGTTACACAGACTGCCTATAATTCATTAAGCCAAATTCCCTTCCATCTGGAGGCTTATACAGTTGTTGAAAAGCTGTCACTATAACCTATTGTCACTGCAACTTTTTATGAACCAACCTACATTTTTATGTCAAAATTTATCTCAACAACTTTGCTGTACTTACTTTCAATTATTTCTATATCATCAGCCTTTAGGTAATGCTGCATTCAGGATGCTGGGATTAACTTCTCTGGCTGTGTTCACGCTGAAAATAAATATAGTTTTGGATTTCAACACGAGCTACACAGAAGCAGATAGAGCTTCATGTGAATATCCCAGTGCATGTACAAACCAATGGCACATACTGATTTCACCCAGTCTCAAACAAAACAATCACAAATAAATGCAAGCATCTATGTCAGAAAGTAAGAATTTCTATAAAAATGGATTTTTTCTAAATGAGAAGAAAATGAAATTAGGATGTCCTCTTTTCATTTTACAAGAAAAAAATCACATGAACATGAAAACTCCACATGTTGATTTCCTGAAGAGCTGTCTCTGTCTGTTTGTTCTTCAGTACATTTTTAAGATGACTGGTGAAGATGCAAGGATGAGGGGTTACAGTAAATCCTATGTGATGGACAACTCCAAGCTGTGGCGGCCCCATCCCTGGAAGTGTTCATGGCCAGGCTGGATGGGGCTTGGAGCATCCTGGTCCAGTGGAAGCTGTCCCTGCCCATGGCAGGGGAGCCGGAACTGCGGGATTCCTTAATGACCCTTCCAACCCAAACCATTCCATGGTTCTACAGTTCTGTGATATTCCAGAGGGCAGATACACAGAACAATGCACAGAGGTAACAAGGCCAAAGACCAACAGCAGTTGCTTCATTTATCTCAAGCTACAGTTTACAGAAAGACCTATTTTCCTCCTGTCATCACACGCTCTGCCAGACCCACCTGAGACTTAAGAGGAGATTAATAATTCAGCATGCAAGGGACCAAAACATCCTCAAGTTCTGGCCAACTTGGGAAAGACTACTGACTGAAATTCCAGCAGCTAGGTCATGGCCCTAATCCTAGAACTCTGTACTAAAGTCCTTCACACCACTTTTTCTGACCTTTCATAATGGCTTTAAAACAGACTATGGCACTGCCTATACTAGAGGCTTGTACTGGCATAAGCTGTGCTGATATGACCAGGACTAATTCTGTAGCAAAGAGAAAGCCAGAATGTTCCCATAAAAATTAGAAACAACACAGAAACAAGAGCTGATGGGTAGCAAAACAGGTTTTGGCACGCCTCTCCATCACTGGATCAGCCAAGGGTATATCTGTGTTTGTAATATGGCTTCATCCCAATATCACTATGTTTACTAATAAAATAAAAATCACAACCTAAACTGGCATGTAAGTCTTGACTAAACCCTTGAATACAGTATCAAAATGGGGTGAAGCATCAGCCTTTTCCAAAAGCTCAGTTTTGTCCAACTGAAATAGTTTAACAGGCAGGACTGGAAAAGGAAGTGTCAGTTTTGGAAACGACAAAGATCAACACGTCTCCAATATGGTATATCTGGCAAACTGCTGTGCAGTAAAATTAAGCATGACACATAACTGCTGAAGCAGTCTCGGGCCAAAACTCACGATTCTTACTCATCTCGCAGTAAAACAAAACTCTGTAATTGAAATGACGGCGAGAAGCTGAGCTGCCTGGGAACAGTAGGGCTTGGCTCATGCAATATATATATATATATATATATACATATATATATGTATATCTGTATGTTCTGTTGGTAGCTCAGCTGCAGACCACACAAGTAATTTGAGGTTTTATTTCTTTGGTAGAAGTATGCATGTTTGGGTGGAGAACAGAAGCAGATGGAGCCAACGCGATCGCTGTCAGGTCGTATGTTCCTAAGAGTATCTGTCTGCATATAGACACAGACACCCTCCCCACACACTGCACTTTCTTCTGGTAGCACCTACTACCCTAAGAGCTCAGGAGCAAGGCAGTATTACATGAAATCCTGCACCAGCCAACAGGAGCAGGATGGCCTTGTGTCCCTGTATCCCTAAGGGAAGAACAGGACAGCTCAAATTCTCTTGACCAGCCTTGGAACAGCCTACAAGGAACAAGCAAAAACCCAGTAGCTCAAATCCTGTTCAGATAGGTTACACTAAAACTGCAGGGATTCATTTTATCAGAAATGGAAACAGAAATTCCTTAAATCTATGGATCAGGGATATCAGCCCCTCATGCTTGCCATGGTATTGGTTATGTGCTCAAAGGCCTTTCACCCTGTGCTGGCTTGGGCTTAATTGCTGTGGTTTTAGATCCACTTTAAATGCTGAACCTACAGTGGTCATTTCAAGGACTGATTGAGCTACAGAATAAAGAAATGGGACTGTAATTGTACCCATGGGGGTACCAGGAGTGTGCACACACACCTGCCTTGACCTCACAATACTTCCCCCACTGGACAAGCTCTCCTGGCTGTATTCTGGATCTTGGCAGCAGACATGCAATGAGTCTGCTTAGCTGTTGCACTGAAAGGAGTATGAATAGGGAAGAGAAAAATACCTCAATGATCTCAAAAGTGCTTCTCTTGTTTCTGTTTTTGGGACAGTGCTGCTCTCAGTTGCAGTTCTAAAGGAGTTACACTTCACCTTTTGGCTGTGTAGTAATCTAAAAGAGAGCACGTTCAAAGTGGTACAAGTGGATTTTTCTCCTTCTGTCTTCATCCAGAGAAATCTCTATGCAGGACACCCTGGGCAATTTTCTTACCTTCTTAACATGCTGTAGCTCTCATGCTGTGGGCTCCTTTCAGGTCCATTTTTCATAACTCTGACTAACAACAAAACTGACAGGATGTCAACAGGAGGAAGAGAAACAAACAGATTAGATAATCTATTTAATATCCTCCTGGTGAGCTCACCAGGTCTAAATAGCAGTGTTTTTTAGCAGGCATAACCTCAGTCTAAAAGCTACAAAACTTATTTCCATTGGAAATAAGTTCATGGTCCAGTCTGTCACCATGGAAGTTGGATCTTGCAGGGAGCACATGGCAAGGAAGCTGTCAGGAGAGAGATAACAGTGTGAGATTGTATAATTGCTCCCTGCTAATAGGGAGGTAAACAAAAAATGAGGTTTTTCTTTATAGAAAAAGGTCATGCCATGCCATTGAACACACCAGCAGAAAAGTGGAGCTTTGAAAGGGCTTCCTTAGACCGTGGTAGAGACTGAAACTCCTGGTCACAGAGCTTCCAGTAACATGATTCCATGCAATATCAAGGGCTTAGATTCAAGGAACAAAGATCCTTTTCAGGTCATCTTACGGGGGGGGGGGGAGTTTCCACATAAATTAATGGAGGTCCATAACCACAGGAGCAACTCCCTTTAGATGGTTTAATATTCTTAAATGCTAGAGGAAACCCAGCTTGGATGTAATGTGGCTGCAGGCTGGCACAATAAGCATATTTAGCTTTTTCCAGCTAGTACATCTCACCACAGAATTTTTGCATAGTTTAAAATAAAAAGACATTACAAAAATCTTCTTTTAATTAGGGTAACTGATGTTCTGCGACCACAAAACCCACAGGTTTCAAAAGAACATGCAGACCTCTTTGGACGCATAAGGGAAAAAAAATCCAGCATGTGCTCTCCAGGGAAGGTCCTTTCTGGCAATTTAACTTCAAAAAACCAAGATCAAGACCTTAAAGGAGCACAGGGAAGCCATCACCCACTGCCTTCTCAATGGAACAGCCTTATCTACAAAAAGATAAAATTGTTCTGCAATATCTGAAGGGGATATTCAAAGGAAACAGGACAGAAAGATTTTAAAAAATATTTTCTTTTGCTTTAATAATGAAAAGATCTGAAACAATGAGGATCTCTGAGTTGACCCTTGGAGGCCAGGAGCTGTAGTGGGAGCTTCTGCTGCTACCACAAGAGAATCCTGCTCATCTGACAGTTCAGACACTCTGCAGGAAATGGAAGGTCCATTATGAAATGAATGTCTGCCTTTGGCACCTTCTATGTGTTCTCTACAACTGCCAAACAGAGCTGCACTCCTTGCAGGGACACTGGATCTTGGGAGGAGAAACAACTGGCGGAACAAAGAAGATGATTTAAAGTAACACTGGATTTTGTAATATGTGATGTTCTAGGGAAATGACAATCAGAGATTTCTTTATCCCTTGTAGCCTGCCCTCAGTGTCTGCTGAAGAATGAAGAAACTCAGGGTCCTTTGGGGGTCTCTTAACATCTTTGACCTTTGGTGAGACCAAGGTCTCTTGGAAGGTGCAGTTCAGCCTCTGCCCCAACAACCCAAATCTAATCTTGGCTTTTGGCTAAGACTGTGGGATGAAACTCTTTTGTCTTCACCAGCATCCCCTGTCCTTTGCTGCCCTGAGTTTATACTTCTATTCCTGTGATTAGGCAGCTGCCACCAAACAAAGAGATCAAGAGGTACTGACTGTAGAAGAGTCCAGAAGGCAAAACCTTTTGCTTGAAACTCTCTCATGAGACACGACCCTACTTCTTTCCCATGCAAGGGAAAATGCTGTGAGACTGAATTAGGAGACAAAATGAAGTGAATTCAGGAGGCTGGCAACAGCCAGCTCTGTGCTCCCGCAGCTCAGAGATGGTTCCCTGTGATGTGCCTCCACTGACAGCCTGCTGCAGGAAGGCAGAGCACGGGGAACTCGTATTTTCCTGTAAACACCCAAAGAGCCCAGGATGAATGAACTTGAACAATGGAAGAGTATTTCCCCAACTGGTTTCAAGAGGAAAAGCTGCCTAGCAGAAACCTGCCTGAAATGGAAGCCTATCCAGCATTTTCAGAGGACAGTGTTTGATAAACGTTAATGGCTAACATTCATTTTTATTGCTAATGAGGAGTTTATAAAAATAAATGCATTTCACGTAGGTTAGGAGCTAACCACTCTCCTTCTCAGCCGCAATGGAAACAGCTCAGACCTTTCCATCTTCAGGGCAGACCCCAAACCCCATCAATTTGTCAGGTGGTTTCTAGAGGCATCTGAAGCATGGAGAAACTTGGTTAATTATTGTTGCTTAACAGCTCTCCTCCCTTCTCATCTTTGAGATAGAATTTGTCTTTATTTTTGCTATATTGTTTTCTTTGCTACAGATTTTGCTTGTGATGCCTGCTGGCATGATTCAAACATTGAAGACATTTTTTAAAACGCTGAAAGGAAACTAATAATCATAAATAAATAATTCTTTAATTTCTCTGAGGAGTTGTCCAGCAAAAGGAGAGAAATTGCTGAAGTAGTTCAAATGTACAAAATAAGACAGGACGAAGAAAAATGCATTGCAGAATGCCCCTCCGGGCTTTCTTTCAATGACCCATTGCAATAAAACCAGAGAAAATAAAAGAGGAAAAAATCTGATTTTTCATTTATACTGTGAAGGTGATCTACCCAAGTCCAAATTTAGGCTTGTTGTGTATGATCGAAAGCAAACAGAACCCCAAGATCCCTTTTGGCTTATGCCTTTACAGACTGTGTTTGCAGCCAAGGCACCAAGAGGACAAAGCCACTGTGGATTTGAGGGGGAAATGAAGCAACTCAAATACAGAGATGCTGCTCCGAAAGCCCTCTGATGTAAAGGTGATAAGGAACATGTATTACCTTTACTTCACTCGATATAGTTAGTCAATACATGTCTCTTGCTTCCTACAGTCTGCAACTATCACTTTAAACTTTGCAAAGAAAAAAAAAATTAGGCAGAAGTCAGAAGTAAAAATAGTGTTTTGCTAGAAGACTTCTACTATTGCCCATCATTCAAAGGGACATGTGTTTACCTCCCTGGTTCAGGATGAGCAGGGATGGGACACGGGTTAAGCTGAAAGGACATTAAGGATTCAGCGACATGAAATGAAAACATACTTGTCTGACAGCTGGAAGCTATAACATTTTTTTTTAAGTTGTGCATTAAGATTTTGGTTATCAAATCTTAAATTCTATGTAATGTAGATTTTATGGCACTCAACATTCAGTAATAAGGATTTTTTTAGCTATAAAACAATTTGTGTTATCCTTGATTTACTCAAACCAATATGTCTCATTTCAGTTTAATTCCTCCATGTCAATCCCCTGTTTTTTTACCCAACTGGCAGCACAAACACATGAAGTTGAAAGGCTAAGGCCTCAGGATTGACACACAATACAAGCAAAACAGCACCACAACAGATGTAAAAAGGCTGAACTAAAATGAGAATTTAATGGAATTCTTCTGAATTACAACAAATTCTTCTACACAGAACTAAGGTTATACACAGATGACCACAAGAAATCAAGTTACTGTAAAACAACAAGTAACAACCAAGCTGCAGTAACATATCATTGTTTTCTCTTAGTGTGCCCCTCTGGAGAAGCAAAAGGAGCTTGAGCCACATGTGTACATTTGAAATTTAAGCTAACTTGTTTGCCTTTAGAAGTGAGGCAGGTTAAAAAGTGGCTTTAAATTCCCAAGGGAGCTGAACAAGCCTCAGCAGAAAGCAAGTGAAGCACTGAATTAGGAGGCTCTGCTATTGCCTCATTATTTAAAAAACCCCTTTATTTAAAAAGGTTTGCTTATCTGCAGTCTTTATATGTGTGAGCTGTTAGAGAGCTCTTCATTTTTTATTTATACATGTGCCCGTGGCTTCAAAGACTGTGAAGAATTACTGCAGCAACAAAGGATCTTCTCACCTGAAGGGAATGGACTATTGTCTTTCCCTCTGGAGAACGATAGCTTACAAAAATCAGCCCAAAGTGAACAAAGCAAATAAGCCAAAATAATTAATATGTGCCTTCCCTCATTCAGGAGCTGCTTTCTCATTTTGTTCAAGTTCTCCCAGCCCCACGTTGTTCTGATGACTTTTTCCATCTACTTAGGGCTCAGACCTCACTACTGAATTTCAAAAAGTATAGCAAAGACACTTTGGAGAGCACAATTAATTCTGCATGTCTCTCACTGAGACGTGTGTTATGGTTTGTGTTGAACAATTTTTCATTCCTTTACTGGACAACGTAGACTAAAGAAATTCCAAACTGGTAAGAAGACCAAGGCCATCTCAAAACAAATTTTATACCCTGCTTAAGAAACCTGAAGTAGTTTCTTAAAAAAATTCATGAAGACACTCAATCTCTTGTCCTAAACGTGCACTATTTAAAATACATACAGCACTCTCTCTTCTTACTGGCATGAACAACTTCTATAAAAATGTAAATTAATATTTCAAGCTTCCAGAAGGTTTGTCAAAATAAACAATGAAGTTGTTTACTATAAATTTGCAGGAGTTATCTGCAGCTTACATTATGTTCATTCAATGTTTATAAAATCATACTATTTAAAAATTATTGCACTTAATTGCTACATCTTATAACCACTGTAATCAAATTAACTCCAGATTTATTCTTCAAGTGCCACTGAGCTATTTTAAGTATTCTAAGTAGGTGTGATAAAAAACCCCATGTATGACACTGATCAAGCAGTAGGATATTGTGGCTAAGAACAATAACAATCAAGAAAGAAAATAAGACAGGTGAAGCAGACAATAGCAGCCAGCTTATTTTTTGCATTGCCTGAAAAGGGAACCCTCCAAATCTGATAGTATAAAAAAAAGAACATTTCTGCCATTGTTGAATTCTGAAGCTTACAGAATTCATGTAAAAGAATTCTTTGAATTCTTTCCTTCCAACTTCAAACCCTGAAGTTGGAAGGAAAACGTTCCCATTCACAGAATTAAGTGATTTGCTGAATTACAGTTTTGCCCAGCATAATCTCAGCTTTCATTCACTACAGTGCATGATAGTGTTTCTACTGTGAAAATTATTCTTCAGGAACCCTTCTAAAGATCATGCAAACTTTCCATAAATGCAGGTCTATTAAGGCTATGAACAGGTGTAGTCAAGGTAGAGAGTCATTCTTCCTACCCTGCCACAGCAACTCAGACTTTGAGGGGTCTCTCTGTGCTAGCCCAAACACATGGGATGAAATTCTTCTACCAAGTCACTGATTCCAGCTGTGTTGGGACTGCACTTCTGCAGGTAAGGGCTGGGTTATGTCTTAGCCTGAACAAACTGCATGAAAACAACAATGTATATATAAATCCTTAAAGAGTCTTCAACCCATCCTAAACCATCCCAAAAGTTCAGCAGTCTTACACACACACACTGCACCTCTCTGCACAGCTCCCAGCAGAGCATTCAGCAGTGCCTCATATTTGGTACAGGCAGGTGGCACAGCTCAAGTGAAAGATGTGTGTGCACTGGTACATCTTTGTTTACTCTGAGTGTGGGGGCTGGTTTGGGGAGTTTATTTGGTTTGCTACATTTTTTCCCTTGCTCTTGGATTTCTCGCGATTATATTTGTTGCTATGCTTGTTTACACTAGAAAATGCAAGCAGAAGAAATGCACCTTGCACTGCAGGCAGGATACAAATGACCTGATATGTATTGCTAAGGGGGTATCACCTCCCAGCTCTGCCAGCAAATCCAGCCTTACTGATGAAATAGAAGTAATATCCTTCAGAGCTACCTCCAGCTTTTAACTCTACCCACACAGAGGTCTGAATCCACTCATGATGACCTTTAACTTTTTGGGTAGTGCTGAAGTGAAGGTGTATTATTGCTAAATAAATATGCAAGGCAAAAGTTCTCTGTGCATCTGCAGTAAACATCCTCTGCCCAATGCTGCTCCTGCAAACACAGGGTATCTTCTCCATCTCCTTGTTTGCTTTGCATTATACAAACAAGCATATACCCTTCCCAGAGGTTCACTAGATGCTATCTTACCTATGCAAGTGCTTTTGCAAAAAGGACAGGCAAATTCCAGCAGAGCCATGCTTATCAGTGCGAGTCCGGCAAAAATCTAAAGCTTGAGGGGCATTTTTTTCCTAACATCTATGTGTACACTGCATTTTTACAAAATCAAAACACGTTAGCGGGTGTAAGGACAGAAAGGTGTTTGTTTAAGTGCTGCTCCTTCTGCAAGCAAAACCATAAATATTCACAGAAAAAGGAAAACACCTGAAGTGAACTTGTATCAGACTTCTCCATCCTGCAGGAAATGTGCGAGCAAATGTATTTTTAAATACAACTATTCTGAATTATTCTTATGTTCTAGGGAATTAGCCCTGTGTCAGCACCCCTCCTGCAGTACTGGGGTCACCCACTTTGCGTTTGTGGAGTCATAGAAAACCTTTAAGCATACAGCGGGGATCTCTTGCCACCAACCTAAGACAGATCACAAGTACCAAAGACCACACATTCTCCTTAGCCTTAATGCCAGGTTTCTTGCTACAGCATGAGATTACAGAGGACCCCAAATGCAAATTTGGGATGAACAGTTTGTAGTATGTATTTTTTTACACCTGACCTTAAAATACTTGTTTGTCTCTTGGTTACCATGGTGCTTTCTGTAGATTACTTCATATGAGGCATCCTTAATTACAAATCACACTCTGCATCAGGCAGGGACTCCAGAAATCATGTTGACAATAAGCAAATAAATCAACAAGGGCATCTTATCAGAAAAGAACCACACAGGCCTCATGTATAATACAGTGGTTTTGTATAGATTATCATAAGAACTTTTTTAAAGATGGATGTACCTTTGGAAAGTACCTGGTGATGAGAAAGAACTTCAGGATCCTGGAAACACTGAATTATTGAGAAGGGGGTGATGCACCAGACATACTATTAGAATTATAAACTGTCTGTTCTTTCAGCAAGGAAAAATAAGGCTCCAATTTAAACTTCAAAAAACCTAACACCTAACCCAAGAAAAAAAGACCAAGAAACAAAGACCAAATATCCCCTAAATTATCCATGTATAAGCACTTTGTGTTTCTACAACAATTAGAAAAACATTAATAGGTGTAAAATTGTACTTAGGGGGTATCAACTACCAGTGTTTGCAGTGCTAAGGATTATGCAAGTTCTTCCTCAGATGCATATTTGCAAACACTTTTATTTGGATACACACTTTCCATATTATAACTGCTTGATTACATTTACACAAATGCTAAGATGTTTTATGCATGTTTTTATTTGATGCTATAAACAATTTTTAATATGAGGCATCTGAGCATAAAACATTGTGTTAACTGGGAAACTAAACATGGGACTAAGAAGACAAGGAACTGAGACTGCAAGGAGCTGTAAGGAAAAAGGGTATTAAAACACTGAGTAATTAGTTGAGTTGAAATTTGGAGAATTTAGACATCTTACTTTCAGAGATGCATGCTTAACTCTTGGGAACAGGAGTGGAGTTTGATTGAGTTACCCCTGACAGAACCACAAGGGTAACTCTGAAAACATCCTGATTAAACAAAAGGTGGAAAGTTTTCCACTGAAGGAACCAAAGCAATCCCAACCCTGCTGATGTCTCACCCTCCCAAACCATATCCAGGAGTGGAAGAAGCTTGTGAACCAAACCTGAGAAGAGGAAGGGCATGACTAGGTCTGAATTCAACCAGCCCCTTGACAAGTGACTCTGCAGCAGAAGTTCTCTCTGAGCTGGGGCAGGGAACAGCAGCTGCCTCATCAAAACTTCCCTTGCTTGGCTGCTTCCAAGCAAATCTTCTGCAGCAAGAAACTCTCAGGAACAGAAGACCCAGTGGAGCTACCAGGAATCTGCAAGTCCAGCACTTCTGCACCTCCTTAGGAACATTTAGGCTTCAGCATCACTGGTGAGAGTCACTTACCAAAGTACTTCTGCTTAGTTTGGGTTTTCTTTGCTTCCTCTTTCCCCCTCCACCCCCCTTTTTAACAGCTTTGTAAGCTCCAATAAACCATCTACTTTTAATTTCTTTTCACTGCTTTTATAATGGCATACTGAAATATCTTTGCAATTTAACAGAGTAGCAGCTTTTGTTATTCTCTGTCAAATCCCAGGTTGCACAGATTATTACTTCTCAGAGAGGGAGGAAGAGCAGGACCTATTGAAAAATAAGATTATTACTATTAGCACATTTACTATCTCAAAGGCTTCTTTTGGTGTTTCCCTTGAAAGAGTTCCTTCAGTCTCTGTAAGTTAGCTTACCTCTACATGTTTATAAACTGATTAAAAAAGAGAAGTTCTGCAATGAAATTTAATCTGGGCTAAACTAAAGTTGATTAAGAAAATATTGACCCAAAGGAAAAAACAAAGTGAAATTCCATTGTCATTCTTAACTGAATTAATAACTGTGAGTTATTCTGAGGTGGCATTAACTGCTGATTTTGGAAATAAGATACTTTGATCTAATAAAAGTTAATTTGGACGCTGCTTAAGGAATAATCTCTACTGAAGAATTTTTAATAAAGAGATGTGAAGTGTCTCCAATGAAGAAATGGGAATGCAACAAACTTCTGATCTTCCAACTGAAAATCCTTCTCCTTCCTTTTTTAATAATAAAAAGCCATGTTTCAAGCTGTGATGAATCTACTATGCTTCAGCCAGTGAGTCACCAGAAGGAAAAACATAAATGGGAGTGATAAATAGTATGAATTGCATCTTTTAATTATAACCAGTAGGGACAATTATTGATATTTAGTCAAGCACATCTCCTACCTCTGGACCATGAATATCCAGAGCAGTATTCTAAGGGGCTTAAACATGTGGAGCTCAGCAGCAGAGAAGCTCCTAATGTCTCACATCACCTTCCTTGAAGAGGGGACATTAACTGGAACCTCAGATCAGCAGTGAAAACACAGTTTCCTAGAGAAAATTCAGTTTAGACATTGGTTCTTCCACTCTCACACATGATGAGGACTAACTCCCTCCCTTGAGCACTCCGGATTTTCAGAGTGATAAATTCCACTGACTCAAGATGCAAGGTAGATGTGAGGGACACCCTTTGGTGCAAGCAGTGGAGTTGATACATCCTGGTAAAATGCATATTTTTAGAGATGTGGGGCCCTGTGTTGTCTCCTGGGGCTGTGGAGACATGGAAGGACTGAATATTAAATCAAAAGGCAGCAATGTTTATGTTAAAGGATGTAGAGTCTGCTGGCAAGCTGAATTAAAAGAAAAGTGGAGGCTATCAAGATTATTAATATTCAGGCTATGGAAATGTTTTTGTAATCCAACCTCCTGACACACCTGAAAGGGTAGCTTTGATCTGATAGAAGTGGGTGGTTAAAGTGGAGAACAAGCACATGATCTGGAATAAATGTGAAATGGACTCTCCTGGAGTATGACCGTAGCTGTAAATGATTGTTTTCGTTTACATGGATGAGCAGCACTAAACCTTCACAAATTTAAAAACAATACTTTATTAACAACATGTACAAAAATGTAAAAGTTCAGTTGCTAGCAGCTATCCAGAATTACATGAGTAGCAGCAAAATAATTAAAACTACTTGTGTTTCAAAAATAATAAATATATGTCATGACCCTAAGCAGCAAAACAACATAAAAATCCATTCGGTATGTAATTTCACTCAAATGATAACAAGTCACATACCTCAAAAAAAGAAAAGGAAAGAAAAAAAGAAAAAGAAAGAAGAAATTATTTATTACATAAATTACGAAAAGAAAATCAAAGAATGTAAAAAACTCAGTTGTGTCTCTGCTCATTATTTTGCTTTAATTTCATCTAACTTTCTGAAATGCCCCATGGGCTAGGGACATTAATTTCTTGCTTTTGCTGTTTTACTAATTCCTAATGGAGAATTACAAAAGTATTTTAATCATGGGAAGAATTGGAATCATGGGAGGGAATGGGAGAGAAAATTGAAGGAAACTGCAGGATATCCAGAAAGCTAAAAATAAATTAGTATATTCTAAATGACTTTCAAAAAAAAAGAGGAAAAATGCCCATGTCACATACACAATCTGAGCTGATTTCAGCACCAGTGAGACAGAAAGAAAATAATCTAGAGGAATTTAAAAGCAACAAATCTCTAGGACCAGATGGAAGTTATCCCTGGGTATTAGAGAAGATCAAGGAAGGAACTTTTGGGCTACTGGCAGACATCATGGAAAGGCTGATAAGTTCCAGATGGAATACAAAAATCAGTAAATATGGCAACAGATTACAAAGTGATATGGAATAACATTTTAGTGTGAAATTAGCAATAAATACGGTTTGTAACACGGCAGCATATCACAATTTTGACATAATTTGACAAGTCGCAATATAAGACACAGTGTCAGAAGCTATCAAAGCAAAACAAAACACATCTCCCAGGTGGTTTGCTGGGAGAAAAAGCAGTTATTTCACTCCACGTTTTCACACAGCACTTCCCAATTTCCTCCTGCCTAGGCTGGCAGTGTATTAAAGTATTACTGCTTTCAACATGGCTTGGGGTCCAAATGTGATCCCAGCTGTGCTGGGCACTGGCACAGCACTGCAGGAGGCCACCCAAATCCAGTGACCTTCTATCCTAAATGGGTGAGATGGACAACTCCCAGGAGGAGGTGGCAGTGCCAGAAGTCCATCAAATTTTTCAAGGTTACAGAGCTGGAGTGAGGAAAAGAACTCTAATTTTCTCAGTCTGGATGACTGTACCCAAGTGCCACTGCCTATGTGAGCATTCAATGACAGCTCTTCACTTCCTCCTTTTGCAGAACTATAATCCTATCTCACTCCTGGCACTCCTTCCAACTTAGCAACTTCTACTTCTGAATCAGAACACTCAGAAGAAAGATGGTATATGGAATAATATTCCCATCTTTATAGTTTTTCCCTTGCAAAATCACTCCCAGAAATCTGCCTTCTTTTTCTCCAGCTGACTTCTCCATCTCTCTCTGCTCATCACCTGCCATGGTCCCTGGTAGCATGACAATATCACTGCTTCCATTCTTCCTCCCATCAAGGACAAGCTCTCAAACAACACAGAGTGTCCACCAGTCTCAAGGGCACATTTGATTAATTCACTGAAGTCTGTAACAGAATTGATGTGATGTTCAGCTGAGGGACATATATGTAAAAGGACTGAAAAATAAATGACCAAGAAACACAGCAATTGCATCTACTCCAGTATTTGAAAGTGGGAAATTTTGACTTGGATTTCATTCCCTAGCATGTGAATGAAGTGTCCCAGGCATGTTGTTCCCAAAGCTCCCTCTCTGGTCAGTGATGAGATGGGTCAGATCTTTGCTGGGCACCCTCCTCTGATTATATATGGGGATCATCCTAACTTTGGCACCTTAAGTGTCTAATTAAATAGGATGCACCTGAGTCTCTAAAAGCATACTGTGAAATTCACACCAGAGTATGATATGAATCATAGAGAAAAGTATAAAAAACAGACTTGAAGCAATTATTTACTGCCATGATAACCATGGGGTGTAGATTTTTCATCCTAACCCTCTACCCTAGGTTGTGATCAATGCCATGTCTATAAAAAAAAAAGTAAAAAATTAAGGACTTCAGTGCTTGGCAGCAGAAAGAGGGACAATGAAGAAGAATCATAAAGTTTTTATGAAACAAAGTTTGACAGAAATATAAAGCAATGTACTGTGGTCTCTGAAGTAGGAAACACATGTCAAAAATAAATGGAATTGAACTTGACCAAAAGAAGGACTTTGAAAGCACCCTGGAGTAATAGCAGAATTCACTCTTGCAAACACCATGGCTGTGTTAGAAAGAGTCAAACAGCAGAGCAACCGGGAGGCAGAGGGCTGAGGCACCAATGTCAGACTCAAAATAAAAGCCAAAAAAAGCAGTCCATCACAAAAAAGCACACTCAGAATAATATTATGGACAGCATTTAATATGCAAGAAGGAATCCAGAGCCAAGGCTTATAGTCCTGCTCTCAAATCAGCTGGAAGTCACATTTTCCAAGTTACTAATTTTGGGGCAGAAGAAGGTAAGACATAAACCCTAATGAAATAACACTGATGGACACCTCAGCAGATTCCCTCTATCTCTTCTAATGGAAGAAGCTGTATCATAAGACTCCACACTATCAAGGCAAGACCTTCTAATCAATCATCATCCTCTCCTGGATCTGCCAAGTCCTAGCCTTGTTTTCAGTCTGAAACCTTTCTCTTTCCCCTCCCAAAGATGTTTTAACTGATGTTAAGGTATAAGAGAGAACAAAGCTGCTTTCAGGATTAAAGAACAGAATCTCTGAAAATCACTCCAAGAAGCTTAATTCATGTAGCTGAGGAAATAAATAGAAGATATAATAAATCTACTTAATTAAAAAAGCCTTAAGACCCAATCCCGAACCATTTGAAGACACTAGAAAACATATAAGGAATATACAGGGATCAATCAACTTGGTAATAAACAGAACTGTGATCTGCATAAAAATGTCTTTTTCAGTGATTACCAAGTAAAGAAATTGTGACTGACTGAAAGAAAAATGCAGGGGTTAGGTTGTACTAAGCCCCTCTTCTCTTTTTCCACAGGAAAGGTAGGGAACTTGCTCTTGCTCTACTGCAACAAGAAATGCTTGATGGAAAGGAAAAAAAACCCCAAGAAACAAAAAACAAACCCTCCACAGTTATCAGGGGGCTCTGAAAAAGTGAAATGTCCATGTGGAAAGAACAGTTACAGCTTCAAGATCTACCACAGCCACTTTCAAGTCTTTTTATCTGCATTGGTAAAAATAAAATCACAAGCAGCCATCCCTAAAATGTTTTAAGTTTGTGACTCCATTAGAAACACTGAAGTACTGCATCAGGACTAATGTATTACATACTGGCAAAGTGTTCTGTGTCTCATGTCAGTGCATCATAAATTTTACTTAGTTAAAGGAGTCATTCCGAGCTTGGTTATGCTATGCAATATAAACTTTGCCTTTTCACAATGTGATACTTATTTTCTGGGTATACAGACATTTTTCCATGCATTAGGCTTTAAGATATTCTTCACACTTCTCAATTAATGTATTTTATTAATTGCAGCTTTCTTGGGAGCCTGAAAATCTGGCAGCTGAGCACGCTTATTTATTTTCCTTCAATGACCTCTGTGTAAGATTTGCTTAGTTTTCTCTCTGTCAAGCACCTTGGGATCCATATTTCAAGCTGGATACTTTTTCTTCTTATCTCTAGTTATTATTATTTGTTTGTTTGTATTACAGCAGCCTCTTACAATCCCAGCTGGGGCTAGACACACTAGGAATACATAAGAAAGAGTCCCTGCCTCAGGAGGGAGTCTCTAGCTCAAAAAAATTACAGAAAAATGAAGAGATGGGGAGAGGATGGCACAAAAGGAGATGCACAGAGGTGCTGTGACGTGCCTCATGTGATACAAACATAACAGCTGCATGGGCCCCATCCTATCCCATACTCCCACTGCATGATGAACCTTCAACAGCATTAATAAAAGTAATTAATTTTAGACTTTTTCTGAAGTACATGTGATTGACTGTTCTATAGTAGTGTGTCCTGAAAATCAACAGAAGAGGTGCTATTAACCTGTACTCATGCATGAGAGAAATAACCACAGTGTCTTCACTTAACTGGTGATAAAAGTCCTGAATATTACCTACCCCAGTTACTATGGTTTTTGTCTCTAAGAAAAATGTCTCAAACATGAGCCTTAGCCCACATTTCTCTCAGATCTGAGATGGGGTTTCTGAACTGTCTTCTTCAGCCTCCACAAAACTGTCTCTAGAAAATATGTTTTAAATGAGCAGAAGAACAACAGGACTGAAGTGAAAACAAAGAATAAAATAAATAAAAAACAAAAAGAGTGTTGCATTGCCTAATCTTTTAAGGTGATTACAGGCACTAAAAGCAATAATTAGAGATGCTAGGGCTGCGCCATATATCCTGCTTTGTTCCACGCAGTACATTTCTGGAGGTGCCACAGCTTTGCAATGTAGAGTGACAGTAAAACCACAGGGAATTCTCCTGTTCTCCATCCTCCACTCACCCTCAGGCCACAGAGCAGCAAGGACCAAGGCAGACCACACACTTTGAGTGGCCTGCAGCCACACAAACTGCTCCCTGCTGGGGAGCAGCTGGCTCAGAGCCCTGGGCACACGGCACAGCAGCGGTGGCTGCAGCAGCTCAGGTGGTTGTGCACCAGCAACACCAACCAAGCATCACAGGCATGGTCCAGCACATCCTCTCTGTGGCTCCAGCTTCTCCTTCCCAGCAATCTGGACTTTTAATATGAGGTCTTGGCCTCTGTCTGAGCTGCTCCAGAGCCTTGTTCCTGAAAACTGGAAAGACTGAGCCAAGTTGTTGAATGAGGATGGCAGTAAACCACTCAGCTCATCAGGTGAAGGCAGTGGCCAGGCAGATGCAGAAGGGAATCCTGCCCCTCTCCAGAGCAGTAACAAGCATCACTACCCACCCCACAGCTCCTGGTGGAGGCTAAATTTCTTTGACTTGTCATCACCAACAGAGATGACAGCAAGGTAAACCAAACAAAGTAACCAAACAAACCCACAGCACTGCAGAGTACATGCTGCCCACCACTACAGTGTCAGCTGTACAGGAGATAGATAAAAGAGCAATTCACAGGTGAGCTAAGTGACACAGGACTTTGGATCTAACTATTGTTAAACTATGTCCTCAAAGACATCAACAGTGAGATAAATTGCAACCATGTGGGTTATGAATACATATTTAGCCAACCAGAAACAAATTTTATTTGCTTAACCTTACAAAATACAGTGCGTCTCAGTCTCCAGCACAGCTGCAGTTTCTTAATAGTGTTTTGAACAATCTGTTAGATTCCTTCAAACATGCTTTTTCAATTCATTTAGCACTAGGCAAGAGGAGAATTGTATTTTATATAAACTGTGATTTTTTAATGGTATTTTTTTTTCATAGAGAAGGCCAGAAGGGACCTTTCGAAATTACCCAACATGACCTCTTGCATAATAGAAGCCACAGAACTTCCCTGAATTGATTGTTGTTTGATCTATAATGTATCTTGTAAAGAAGCATCTAATCTTCATATAAAAATCAACACTTATGGAGATTCAGTGCAAAAAACCCTTCATATGTTGACCTCTTGGTCAATTTTCCTCACTGCTGAAAATTGAGACAATTTCTGAATTTATCTGCATTTGTCGAGGTTCAGTCTCTCAACACTTTGTTTGGCAGACATATTACTTTTGTTTCACAAGGATAACACATGCATTGTTTATAACAAACAAGGCAGGCAGAAAAATGCATCCAACAGCTATGACTAAATATGAATAAATTCCCAAGAGCTGACTCATTCCCACACTTCAGTCAGGGCTGGTGCTAACAACTGCCTCCCTGGAATTTCATGCCAAATGATCTGCTGTATCAAACTGAAGACGTGGTTCCACTGTGGTTATAGTGCCTCTCAATCTGCCACACTGGTTCTGGCTGCAGCCTGGCCCTTATATACCGGGCTGGTGGAGGAGGGAGGGAGGGATCTGCTGTCTCAGACCAAATGTGGATGGACTCTGTGCCTGCGTGGTTGCAGAGCACAGCACACAGGAATAATCCAGGATGCTTTTTACAACTCAGCTCAAGGACCCTGGCAGCAGCTGCAATTCAGCCATACCCACAGACAGAGAGGAAACCTCTCTCCCTGCTCTTGGCACCTTCTGACCTCCCAATCCAGCTGCAGAAGCCCAGGGTCCTTCAGTCATGGGATGAAAGACCTGACTCTCCTGGCCATGGAGATTTCTGTAGGTGTGAATACCTCAATACTGAGTGGCACTGGACTGGCAAAGCTTGTTGGGAACACTTCCATCATCTTTGGAAAAATTCTTAATAGTCACCAAATTGGTACCTAAATAGCCATATCCAGCACAACAATTAACAAGCTACAGTCAAGAACAGGCCTTTGATCTTGGCCAAGTAATACTTTTGTTCACTGCTCTAAAAAGGTTCAAAATTAAGCCTGCCTTTACCCACTGCTTATCTTCAAGTGGTAACTGCTCTCCTCTGCTGAGTTCAGAGTAATCTTCCCTCTACTGCTTTTATGTAATACTTTTCTGCTGTTTCCTTTTTTTTTTTTTCACTGGAAATCTATTTTATTTTCCGGGATTAAAAGATGAACAGAAGGCTCTTATGCCTGACCTGACCAGAGTTCCGGTTTATTTCCCCAGAACCTTTTGATGAATCACTAACACCTAAAACAAAGCCCGACCTGGATCCTCTGTTCAGCCTTGGGCATCAGTGATTCATCAAGCCCTGCACAAGATGCACCATCACTTTCTTTCAAGTCAGGACTTTACAAATGCAGAAAATGCTGTTTAAATAGTTTGCTTTAAAACACACTTAAGAAGTTCAAGGCTACACAAATACGCTGCTAACAATCTGAAGCATTGAAGTATTATTTTAAAAAAAGAAGTTATTTATTGAAGTGTTTTCACTACACTGCTAAGGCACTGGCTGGCTAGTTTCAGCAAGGCTATTTCTCTTTGTGGATGTGCTGGTTTATAAATCACTCACTCATTGTGAATCCTGCTGGATACCAGAGGAATCCCATTTAAGCTTCTGGTAAGCAATTTGCTTGGTTTACTAAATTTTCCAGTCACACGTCTACGCAAAAGCCGCTTTTGCTTCCCACCTGAATCCTCCTCTCTGCCCGCTATTTGTCTTTGCCACATCTGTGTTTGTTGTGTGGCACAGGTGATGCCATGCCCAGGCAATGCCTGATAACCACCACACATCCTGGCTGCATCTCAAGGCTGACGTGCCAATCAGGCTGCCAAATTTTTTCATTCATTTCAGGCCACGTGAGCCAAAGCCCAGCAGAAAAGCAGGCGGGAGGGAGGCAGTGCCTTGCTGCAGCATCTCCTCCGCGTGGGTGGCAGCTTCACCCAGCCATTTTCGCCTGGCCCCGCGTCCCAGAGCGTCCCAGGTGAAGCCTTGGAAGTGCACTGCAGCCAAACTTTCACTTTCCTGCTTTAGTTTTCTCCTCATGCCGTGTGCTTCAGTGTTGACAGTTAACTCGCATCTAAAACAACCCTGTGCAACAGAGCTGTCAGCTGGAAATGTATCTGAGCCACACAGACCCTTTAAAATTCTTCCCTGGCTGAAGGGACATCAGTCAGCCAGGGGAGACCCTTACCTCTGGGTTAGGAGTCTGAGGGAGATACACAGCATAACCTTTTTTGTTGGTTTTTTTTTTTTGAGTGAGTTTTTTATTCCAGTGTGACTATGCAGAAAAGCTTGAAAGCAAACAAAATCAGGCAAATGGAAGGGAGAACACGAACTGTGTTCCTGAGAGAAGGCTCTGTCCTCAGCCCACCACCTTCCCCCAACTGCTGGTGACCAGCCCCAAGCCTTCTGATGGGGTTTGAGGCATCTGGGCCTTCTGCAAGGGTCATTATTTTACTGAATGGGGATATTTTCAACCCTCTTAACATAGTCTATCCCTGCAGTCAGCCTTCAGCCAGGGTTAAACACATAACCCCAAAGTAAGAAACTTCCAAAAGGCATGTCGTTTGAGAAAGCAGCCCAGAAACTGAGAAAAAACTGTTCAAGCAAGCTTTTGTCCGTGTACTAGAAGACACATGGACAACATCTACTACAAACCAGACTGGCCATATCAATAATTAAATATAGGTTTTTCCCCCTCCAATTTTACCCAGCTGAAGACAGTTTGATAAAGCTCTTTATGAATAATCAACAGCAACAACATTAACCCTGCAAGCTATAAATAAAATAAGTGAAATAGAGATTCCTCTGACACACATGCACACAAGCCACTTGGAAATGACAAACTAAGACAAAATCAGAATGTAGGTATTTCTCTGTGAGAACATAACTGCATTAAAAAAAGAAAAAAAGAAAAAAGAGAGAGAATGTAATACAGGGAAACAACAGGAACACCTCCAGCTATCTTTCATGTCAGATCTTGTCTTGTCCAGATACAACAGGTGGCCTCACACTTATCATGGAGCGTCCTGTAACCTTCCCTGACGTCCCATCCCAGCCCCGTCAGGCAGCACTGGAACACAAACCAGCACTGACAGACACTGTGGGCATTTGCTGAGCGCAACGGGAGCCTCTCTGGAGCGTCTCATCTACTTAGATCAGGGCTCTGTGCTCTGATCACTGCTTCTTGTTGCCTCATCTACACTTCCTGAAGATTAAGGAATAGAACCAAACACCCCAGAATCCTCAGGAAAACAAACTCTTGTTAAGCTAAAAAAAGAGAAAACTCCCACAGCAAAATGTTGATGGTGCTTTTTGCCTGTTTGCTTTTGAACATTCTTTTCTTCATTAAAACACAGGGTGAGATAATAACTGGGTCTGATTTTTAATATTTCCAACTATTTGGGTTATTTTAGATGTGTATTTGATAGGTCAATGTAGAGTTGACCTATTCCCATATCAAACCCCACTTGATGCCCTATGAATCTGACCTGACGGAAATCAATCCCCCACGGTTTTCCTGTCAACATTATGTTAATTTACCAAGCTTATCTCTAAGAATCACTGAAAATTTCCAAATGTGAAACACTCTTTTATTCCCTGTTCACCAATTATATTCCAGACCACTGCAGCTCCACACAGCATGGACTATGCAGCACAACAGGAGCTCTGCCAGTAAACTAAAATATTCATGAGATGTAGGGTTGTGCAGGACTATTAACATGACTTGCCTCTCATTTAGCACACCACTGGGCTGTACTGATGGCAATGTCACCACTTCCAGATGACTCTTCCAGGAGCCAGAAAACAAGGCAAGGAGGGAAGAAATCCTCCATGTGCAAGCACAGGGCTCAGGGAGAAGAGTGAATGGAGAAATATTCACTCTTCACTCGGGTGTGTGGAAATATTTAATGGATGCTTCCTTCTCTTGGTACTTGCAGACCTGCAGACATGGATCACCTTAAACCCAGAAGAAAAATCAATTCCCTACCTAAAACCCAACAAAGACGATTAGAGCTGCTGAACACACAGCAGTGAGATGGTATCAGCGTTTTGAAGACTGCAGTGGCACAAAGAAACGCATCAGCAGGAAACATTGGGGGAAAAGCAAATGTCTATAAAAGTCACATTCTGCTGCAGATGTAATGGAGGAAAAATAAAACAACTGAACTGCTGGTTTCCCAGTTGGCAGGTATTTTAGAATCTAAATGGCCCAGAAAACTTACTAGAGTATAAAATTGCTGTAATTTAAAAGACTTCTAATTAAAAAGCTATAACATTAACTTTTGGTCCTCTCCCAACCCCCTACTTCTTTTCTTTAAATATTTGCCTCACCAGTACAATAAAAATGAAATTAAAAAATGTATGTAAGGAGCTACATCTGGCTGAAGACTTAGAGCAAAGTAAAGCATGCCAGAAAATACAGAGGTTTACATTTACTCAAGACTGCTAAAATGTACAGCAACCCAAAGCCTTAATTTTCCATGAAATCCACTATGTAATTTCTTCTTTGCTCATTCCAGCTAGAACATCATAAGCTTACCCAGTTCCTACTGACCGTGTAGGACTGTCTCCTAATATGGGTTCTTCAGCAATAACCCACCCAATTCTGCAGTCCTGAGTAATAGGGCTCCCTCCACATTGCAGTAAAGCTCACTATTAGCAGCTTTCCCCTTGGCTTGGACTGAAGTTGCCCCCTTTCCAATTTTTCTGCCAGTCCTCAAAATCCCACCCCTCCCTGGGGGAATCTGCTGCCTCTCGGTGAAGGACAGCGATGGCCACGGCCGATGGCTGGTGCAGGGGACACACAGGTGCCTCAGTGCCCGTGACTCACTCATCCCCACAACTGCTGACTGGCTGCATTTCTGCTGCCTTTGCAAAAGCCTTCACAGTTTAGTACTAAATAAATTACCAGTGGTGGAGGCTCAGCTGCCTATACTTTAGTGGCTAATGCTGATTTAAGTGCCTGAGGTAACTCGCACATCTGGATGACACAGCACAGGTCCTACAGGAGATCTATACCCTTGTGAAGCTGAAGACCTGGTGGGTTTGCCTGCTGCATCTCTACTATCTATAGAAACTTGTTTTTAAGGAAACTGAGTCTCATCCTTTCTTCTGAGGCAAAAGAGAAGTTTATTTCCAGTGAAAACCTCAACAGATTATCTCTTGAGTACATGCTACACTAACCCAGAGCTCCTCAGAGGTACATGACGATACAGCCCACAGCTGAGATCAGCTACATTTACAGGCTGGAGAGTCATCACAGCTGTACACTGCATCCCTTCTGGTGATTCGTGGGGTTATTCCTCTGTTCACACTTATCCAACTTGTGTTGCACTGCCCTTTCTGACCTGTCCAGGCACATTGCCATTTACTAACACAACTGCATTACCACTCACCTTCTAATGTCGGTCCTGCTGCTTGGGAAAATATGAGACTGGCTGCTGTAAAAACAGTGCAGCAAGATGTCAATTTACTGTCTTTACTGCTCTGTCCACCTCAGTCCTGCACCAAACTTCTTACTAGTCCCCTGTCTTTTCTGTGTGAAAAACCACTGGATTTACAGTGTTACCAGGATTACGTACCAACTGCTTAATATTTTCATTTAGTGTTGCATTTCGATGGAAGGCTCTGAAGATTCCATACTAAAGTCTGGATCCAGAATAACCAAGTGCCATATTTAGGTACCTAAATAAACAGTATTCTCACCATCTCAACCTCATAACATCAAAGACTTCTAGAGTGGGATGCAACAAATAGTGTGTTTCTACAAAGCATAGATTTCTCTGCACCTCAGCAGATGGGCTTTTTCTGAGCTTCCTCCAACCCCTATCTATTACTTCAGCTATAATAAAACCTTTTGGTGAACCCCAGAGTGTAGGACTTGCTTGAATAATTTTGCATTTAAGAAATATTGACCATGTCCCTCAACCAGTTCGGCTACCATATGTAACCTGGACAGGTACACTGAGATATTTGTATTAAGTGATTGTCCTGAAAGTTTAGATTTTTCCCTATTGCACCAGAATTTTATTACCTGACAGTGTGTGCACATGGACCCTTGCCACCGTAGAATGATAGAACAGTTTTGGTTGGAAGGGACCTTAAAGATAATTTAGTTTCAATCCCCCTGTAATGGACAGGGACACCTTCCACTAGACAAGGTTGCTCTGCCAGTTGCCTCCATTAATAGAGATGGAATTACTAAGAATTGTAAAGACAGTAAAAAAATCCAATAGTCAGGACTTTTACACTGTTCTTTAAAACACAGATAGAAAGTGAATGAGAAAGTACAGCTCAGGTAATTTCCTACAATCAAAAAGTAGAAAAATGACACTGATTAATCTGCTCACATTGTGGAAGTGGTGACAGCAGCAGGATACAGGACTAAATAATTCAGCTTAACTTGCAAAGTAACTTTCAAAACACCACATCGTAGAGTTTTTAATAAGACTCAAAGACTTAGTTCCCATGGCCAGAAATATGGACCAAGAAACAGATCTTCTTAACATCCAATTAAAAATATTCTCAAAAATCCCTCTAAATAAATCCAAGAAAGATCTGAATGGAAACAATGCAAAAAATGAGGCAAAAAGTCAAGTTCACAGATCTTCATCTTCATCCGAAGCAACAGAAATTCAGACGCAAAAGTATTCTTAACCTTTACCTTCACAGTAGCACCATTAATCCTTATCCATTCTCCCCTCCTGCATCCAATGCCCAGTGGCTCATGTCATGTCCCAGCATCATGTCCTGCATCTGTCAGCAGGGTTGAACTGGGAGCCACAGACCACCCTACAAATATTCTGACGCTTGTTTCCAGTCCATTCTAGGCACTATTGATACTGCTGCAGATTTTAACCAGAAATGCTCTGAAACCAGAGCTTTAAAATTTCACTGCTGAAGATGTGCAGGATGGAGAATTGGAGATTATTTCTGTGGCTTCATCTTATAAGGAAGGACACAGGATTTTTGGACCATGTTTGCTTTATCCATGTTTTCCTTATCCAAGAAGAGCCCAGAACTCCATGTCAGGCATTAGGACTTCATGTACCATCCATATGTATATTTATAAGTGCATATAGATGTATGCCTCACAAAACCCAGCAAACTGAGATGAAAATTCCCAAAAGGCAAGAACCTCATTAAGTATCTGGAGCCCAGCAGGAAAGCTGGGGGAAGGAGTGAGTCTCAAATCCTCCTGCACTTCATTTAGGGTTGTGTGGCTCTGCAGCCCTGCTGTGGGATGGGAGCTCAGAGGCCCAGGTTTGTATCCCTGCTCTAGGAATACTGAATGTTGTTCAGAAACACTGCTGTGTTATAAAACAGCCCTGGAGAATTAGAAGTGTAAGTCTGAAACTCCTCAAACTGAGAAGGCAACTGAAGTAGGTCTTCTATTTCATAAGCTAGTGGTCTGATACTGTGGTTATTTTATAAAATTAAAGGATTTTTTTACGTACTGCTTCAGTACTTGTAACAATCTGGGGCTTGACTGGTGCACTGAGAACTTCTCTGCCTCTAACAAGAGCAGCCTGGCTGCTATCTACAGGGAAATGCTTCTCTCCAGGGCCCAAAAACTTGTGCTGCCAGCTCTCTTACAAACCCTCGTTATTCAGATCGAGATAAACCCACCTCCCAGGGTTGCAGGTTCCCCGACGCATGCTGCTGTAATTGGATTTTTCACCTCCAAAGGACACATGCATCCTGGATTTGCAAGCTTCAGTCTGACTTTTAATAACTGAGACTGACTCTCACTGACTTGAGAGTGAGAACATCACAAGGATATTCTTGAAAGACCAGAAGTGTTATTCCATTATTTCTGAAGTCAAAACCGTATCTATAAAAAATCAATACAACCCCCTAAAATTAAATGTATAATTAAAGCAAAATCCTTTCTTAATATTATATAACAAAGTTATGTGCCATATCATTTTGACTGACTGAGGAACTTTTACCTTTATTTTACTGCCCATAGGATCTGAACCCCAAAATTGCCTGCAGATCCTGAAGCCTTATTCCCAGACTTTGGGTTTTGGCAGACTACCTTTTTCCTTCTTTTGGTTTAATAAAAGATAATTTGCTATTGTTTTTGTTGTTGCTTGGGGTTTTTTTGTTTGTTTTTGTTTTGTTTTGCTTGTAGCTGGGCTTGCCTTCCTTTTGTCAAATGCAGGACATATCCCTTCATTCTTCTTCAGACCTTGGCTTTTTCCTTTCCCTTTTACAAATAAGCAGAGCATCCACTGCTAGGTCTTGAGGGAAAAAGCTTCTCCAGAGAGCACACACCTGACTGCAGAGCAGAGATGATGAACCTGCCATTGGAATCTCTATCCAAAATTCTCCTTCCCCACCATTTTTGACAGTTTTAAGGTCTCCTGGAGCTACGCTGTTTGCAAAACAAGACAGCTGCTCTGACCTGCAGTCTTGTATGCAGATTTCCTTAAATCCCTTATTTTGTATTTTGAAAGGCATACTCTGAGAAATGCCACTTTGTTGATTTTGTTAAACGACCACTTGGTTCCCACATCCCAGTAAATTTAACTCTAAGGAAGGGACAGGTCTTGCACATACAGATTTCTAGCTGAAGATGTCAGGAGTATTCCAGATTTTCAAAAAGTAAGGCATCTGCAGAGCTTCCAGTTATCCCTTGGGTTAGGCAGCAGGAAGATTTAGGGTTAAAACTTTGGATTTTGTTTTTTGAACTTTACTTCCCTCCCCCCATCGCCCTGGGTGCACCTTCTTTTATGGCTGAGTAGAAGTGACATGGCTACAAATGATTCCCAAAAGCCACCTCTGTTTTCATTCAAAAAAAGACAAACGTTTTCCAGCCTTGATTGTTACAAGGAATAACATGAAATGCAACCTGACTGTATTCCAAAGTCTCAGAAGCCATAAAGGAAACAAAAGCAACTCTAAATTTATTATGTTGTAAAAAGCTCAAGACTTTGAGGACTTTGTCACAACACTGGAACATCTGGAGCTGGCAACACTAGAAATCACAAATGCTAACAGGATGAAAAATGTTATAAAATAGATAAGCAAGATGTACCTCAACAGGGCAGATGCTTGAGTGTTTTATAACTATGTAAACATTTGACTGTTATTAGACTAGATGAGATTTGTCACGACTCAAAAGTCCATTATTTTAGTGCTGTCACAATACACCTACCTATAAGGCTCTCAGAAGTTTGAATCTGAAAAATGCCAAATACTGAGTAAAAACAAGGCAAAATCCAAAAGCTGAATGAAGCATTTTGAGCCCCAAACTATACTACCTTGTATGGACCTTACACCCTACTCACCATCAGCTCAGCAACGTCACCAAATACCTTCACTGCCACCTTCAGTGACGTGACAGTGCCTAAGGTGTGTCATGCAGGGTGTGTTCACCTCTCTCTCCTTTTGTAGCCAGGTCTTACAGAAATATCTACATGGGTTAACATATTGTCAGACACAAGAAATGGTCTCCCTGGTGCCCCACTGTGGAATGATCCTCAAACACTCAGCACAATCTGAGTAATTGTGCCTTATGTTAACAGTTCACTGAGTATAGTCTTAGTTATGTTACTGACTGTTAGATAAAATGAGTGCTATGATTAAAATAAATATTTACGAGCCATGAAGGCAGGGGAAAAAACCTGGGAAGAAAATAGTATTATAGAAATAAAAATGGTGGAACAAAAGGAAGAAATCAAATGTGGATATTTAGCAACTGAGGACCTTGACATTTGCAGTAGGTCTTGAAGAAAAAATTGTGGTAAAGTGCTAAGTAGGATTAACACAGCAGTAAGATTAACACATCTTTCTCTAGGCATAATTTTAGATCCCAAACAGTGCTTCAGCTACAGGAGTTTAATTTTCAGCCGTTTTTCCTGCAAAGACTTTCACCCACTGATGTTGGCTCATCTGGTCAGAGCATGGTGTTAACAATCTCAAGGGCACAGGAGTGATGCCTGTATGGGCCATTCACTTAAGAGCTGGACTTCATGATCCTTGTGCGTTCCTTCCAACTCAGAATATTCTGTGATTCTGTGAGGTCACATCATCCAATAATCTAGCATTACAAGAACATAGCACTCATGCACACACTGAAATATCCAGAAGGAACAGCAAGAGGTTCAAAATCAAGAGTTTTCATGGCAAAAAGTTTAAAATTTTAAAAAAAGGAGAAATATATACATATATATATACATATATATACATATATATGTATCATATATATAACTTGCTTCCCCCTCATTTCTGCAACTGACTGTATTCCAAATGAATCAGCTAAATATTTATTACTACTGCAAAATACATCTTCCAAGTGAAGACCTACTCAACTGAAAACCTTTCAAGAGGACATCAGAGGACACCACAGTAGCTAGGTGGAAGACAGTGGTCCTTTAGTAATTTAAAAGTGAAGTTTTGATCAAGTGTTCTAGTTCTTCTAGATTCACAACCTAAGGCTGGAAGAAGGGATCATTTGGGACTACTTGATTTCCCAGTATCATCTCACTGCTCCTCAGAGTCACTCAGTATTGCTTGCAAGGTTTACATGTTCTCCACTTCAGCTGTTTTTCCATTTGTCAGCTCCTAAATAATCATCTTCCAACCTCTCTTAAGAAACTGAATAGACTGAAACACATTTTTATGGCTTGCTCTCCAGGCCTGGATAGTTTCTATAGTCCTCCTTAAGAACTGCTTTTTTCCATCTTCTTCAGTCATGAATGTCAAAATTGAGCAGAGTATTCAAGCATCAGCCTTACTAATAGAATGGACTTTAATCAAAGAACTTTCACTACTTTTACTTGATATTTCTCCTTTTATGCAACCAAGGTCCTTGCTGGCTCTCGTCAATTATACTGTTACACTGACAGATAATTTGGAGGTGATTATCTAGCAAGTTCTGGTGCCCTTTCCCAAGGGCTTTAAGAACAAAGCCCTGGTGGTTTGAGCCATGAGATCTTAGGCACTGCTGGCTCCAAAGAGCATCCCATGGATTAGCAAATACAAGGTGCACCCAAGCTTCAACTGCAGCAGCTGAGCAGATTGGCTCTATGTAGAAAGATGGGTTTCTACACTCATAAATCAAACCCCAGCATGGGCAACCAAGCTGGACTTACACATCCTCACCCTGCAGGCCTTGCTCCAAGGGAATCCATGGCAAATGGACAGAGAGCTGACGTAGTTCTGTTTAAAAATGGTCCCACTGTGCCTCCCAGAGTTTAGAAACTCTTCCCAAAGTCTCCAAAGCCTAGAACCATGTTCTTGCAAACAGAATCATCCTAAAGACATCACAGTGTCTTGGTTTCTTCCTGTCTTATTTTGTGTTCTCCTGGACCATTTGGTACTCCAGATTTCATCCCTTTATTTTCCCAACTCCCTTCAGCAAGCTGTAATTTTTTTCTAGCAATGGTGATATATTACCAACCTACAACATCTGGTAGAATTTAAATCAATTTGCCTTCACGCTGCTTAGCACAATTTGTTTTTGCACTGTTCAAAAATTTAAAAATATTGGGGGCCCATGTCCTGTCTGACTGTTCAGGGTACAAGTATGGATGAAGCCTTGGAGTCCCTTGTCACCTCTAATGTGTATATCCCCACAAGCCTTGATATGGCTGCATTCCCCTCTCTCACAGGCACCAGAACAAAACACTGAAGTCCAGCTCCACAGCTGTCCACACCCATATTTTAGGGAAATCAGGAGGCAATAGGTTTCCACACATCGTGGATGATTTACCCAAGACTGAGACCTCTGTGAAGGACATATTCAAGAGGTAAACACAAACACCTCAGATCTCCTCAGCCATTTGGAGTGGTTCTCTCACCACTCCACGACTGCAGTGGTCACAGTCCTTCACTACCAGGTAGCACAGATGGAAAATGTTTACCTGCCTTTATAGTGGTGGAAGTTAGACATTTAAAACAAACAACTGCACCTCCTGCATTATTCAGCACGGTGTCCTGTCAGATAACACACACTGGAAAGAAGTACAAGCTGTGATCGTTGCAGCTGAGCTCCCTCCTTAGTGTTTCAAAGCCAATCCAATGGTCTGGCTTATTTCTTGTCCCTTCTCAGTTTGAAATCAGTGTCCCATCCCCTCAATAGCCTCAAAACACCATTGTTCTTTTTTATTCATTTTCCAGCTCCCCATGGCATCTACAGATTCTCCTAGTCCTTTAATATATTCCTTTATAGTCTTTCCACAAAACTGAAAATGAGCAATTTGATCAGAAATGGTGAACTGCTTTATTTGTGTGGTTTTACCTCAAAATCTTGAGGTTGAATGCTGTATCTGCAGAGAAAATAGTTTTCTAACAACAAACTCCAATGTGATAATGTCAGCAACAACCCAGAATGAAATTTCCTGACACTTTTCTGTTCATAAGAAAGAGCAAATACCTTGTTTATGACCAAGCCATGTGTAATGGGCCAAGCGCTTCCTACTAGCATCACAAATGAGAAAAATTTGCATTAATGAAGAACAGCAAAAGGAAAAGCATAACAAACAGGGGAAATAAATGTATGCAGTGAAACACTAGGCAAAGTTTCTGGTACTCAAATTATTCAGTATAGGCAAGATGTTATTTTCTGTTTCCCTCAGCAGGTGGATAACTATTAATACTGATATTAATACTTACAGTATCAATAACCATTTACAGAACGTGTATTCATTTCACATTTAGATCTTTAAGTACTTCTATAGCTTTTGCTGCCACAGATGGATAAGATGATGAAGAATGTGAAGATGGGTTTCATTTCAATATCAGATTTCCAAAAGTGATCTACAGGGTCCCTCTGTATTCAATGGGAACAGAAAAGGATACCAAAGTAGACCTCCAAACCACCTACTGTAAGGTGAGAAAAATCATCTTTTGTAGAGGGCTAATCCTCTCTGCTGAATAAAGAGAGGGGCTACAAGCCAACTGCAAACAGATGCCTAACATTTGGATGGATAATGATATATGAGATGAATCAAACTTCAAAGATTCAACAGAAGCTGTCAAGTGAAACAGGATCAGGCTCTCTGTTTTCCTAAACTACTTCTTATGCCTCATCTGCTTAGCCTGTTCCCAGGAATGCAATAGAGAGCTTTCCGGTACCCCACACTGCTGGAGATAAAAATAAATGGAAATGGATGGAGAAATAAATGGAAAGGCATGGAAATAGATGAGAAGCAAAAAAAAGTGCATTACATATGACAAATCTGTATAATAGGCACAAAAAAAAAAGCCTTCCAAGATCAGGGAAGAAACAACAGATGAGCCAGTTCATTTATGTCTTATCTATTTCATTTTTAGTGCTTAAGTAATAAAACAAAACAAAAAAGATCAATGAAACAATTTGAGATTTTCTGATCTCATGCAAGAAATTTCATTAAAAAGAAACAGCTTTTTCCATTATTTTTTTTTTCATTATGAAGAGCGCAAATACAGCTGAAAGACTTGCTGAGTCAGGAGAAAACTCAGCAGAGAGAAGGGATGTTTGTCAGGATCAGGAGAGAGGACGCCGACGTGCCGATGGCCCAGTGAGCAGCAGAGGGATTGCTGTCTGCGGGAACGGCGCTTTTCCAGGGAAACACTGCCAATTCCTGCCACGAGACACAGCCCACGAGCTCAGCCCTTCAGCTGACAGACACAGCCTCTTGGCCAGGCCTTCAGGACTTGGTCTTGATGACACTGTCAACTTCTCAGCTGGCTTCTCAACTTCCCAAGGACCGACAAGCTCGACTTGGGCAGCGGAGCGCGGCACGGAGCGCTGCTGCTCTGCTGCTGACCTGACATCGCTGATATTTCCCCATCTGAAGACAAATGGACTTGCTGCAAACTTGTACTTTCTCAGACACTACTCTCAAAGTATCTCCATTTAGTTTTAGACGAGCCTTTCCCAAAGCAAGGCTGCAAAGTCTATACCAGTACCCAAATGGAGAGAGATCAGCATCCAAAGTTACGTGACCGTGGCCCTGCCCTATGTCAAGGAGAAGTTTGCTTCATCAAGTCAATTTTTCAAAACACTCATGCTTGGGCCAACTCACTTTTCAGGCCTTCAAAAGACCTTCCAGGATGGAAACATCCCAAAGTGGTCTGAATATCAGCAAGAAATGGCTCTCTGGCTATGCTTGAATTTCAAAGGTGTCCCTATTCAAATAGCTCATAAGAGCTGCTCAAGGAATCCAACAGAGCCAGAATAAGGAAAAGTAAATAATATTAGTCCTGCATCTGCAGGAGGTGGAAGCTAAAAAATATAATTAGTGGGAGTCCTCAAGGACAGTCACTAGCTACTTTCCCTGAATCCTGCTGCTCCAATATTGTGTTGTGTTGCAAATGTCATTGATTTTCATTTTCTCCCTCTGAAACCCCAAACCTGTAATATTAAATAAGACTGAGGGAATTTCATTTTGTATCCAGAATACACTAAGCAGACAGCAACCCACTACTGTCTGTCCTAGCCCATTAACTTTATTAAAAAATTCAACAGAGCCGATTTCTGAAAAAGCAATTTATCAGTCTGCAGTAAAAATACAGTACCAGTTCAAAGTTATTTTATTTGGATTTAGGTGTTCCTTGCCCAGCATGTACCATCAGACTTTTTAAGCTTGTCAAGATTGATAAAAAAACAGGTCACAAGTGTATGATAGGTATAATTGCCTTACTCTTCCTTAAGCCCCCTTTAAACAAAATGCATAGGCTTGTATTGCATTTCTTTACAGAAGAAGATAATTATTGCTGTCACTGTCACATTCACTTCTCAGTCTTGATAACAAATGAATTAAACCTGGCACATGACCAAAGGTCCTTCAGTTACCCTGTCAATGCTAATTCAGGATACCATACATTTTGCATAGACTGGAGAAAGAAAGGAAGGATGGATCCAGACATTAAAAAGTTCAGAATTTGTTTAACAAGGAGGACTTTGGTCCCCAGTTACACTCTGTGCTCCAACACAGTAGGTGAGTCTCCAGATGGAGGGAAAAAGAGTTCAGATGACAAGATCCCCTGGACATTAATGGGTATCCCATTACCAAATCCTGAAACTCAGCTGATGTACACTGCCATAACATTGCTTGACCTTTTTACACCTAAAAGTCCAACAGGTAGGTTTTAGATTCACAAAAGGAGACAGACTGCAAGAGCAGCTTGAACTCATTTATGACTTACTGTGGTTACAACAGCTAAAATAGACTAGAGACAAAAATAATCACAGCTCATGCTTGAGAGTACTCATTAAATTGACAGGGAAATCTCCCTTTACTCAGTTTGCTGCAAATTTTTTGAAAACACTGCAAGTTTTTTCCCAAAAACTTGCAGTTTTACATACAAACTACTTAGACGAGATATCACATACAGTCTATCAATATTCTGTCCAATACACAGCAAGTTCTAGTTTTCTGAACACATATTTATCTAAGCTTTTGGCAGTGGCAAACTTTTTAAGCAGCTGCAAGCTTTACTGACAATGTAGAACCAAATAAAGGTTTGCCTAAGAACTCCAATTCATAACTCGATGCCAAATTAGCATAAGTGAAATATGAGTATTTAATATAATAAAACATGAGCCGCAAGCACTGAGCCCATCCCAGGAAAAATGTGAAACCAGAAGGTATTTTAATGAAAATCTGGAAGCAAATATCACAGTCTAATATTTAAAAGTCATAAGAGTTAATTTTAGTTTGAAAGGAAATCATTTTTCAAAGTTCTGTATTCTGTTTAAAAACAGATTGAGCACGTTTATTAAATTAGCAGACCACTGCACTTATGAAATCCATAAGTCAGATCAATGGTGCACAGTCAGCTCTACAAAGTAATTGCTGGCTTCTCTCAAAATGGACAATCCAAAAACTTCCAAGGACTAGTTTTCCCCTTCATTATTTATAACGAGCAAAACATGATGCAATAGATCGTAATTCATAATGCTTTTTTAATGTTTTTATAGCACAACACTTGGACTCATTTCTAATCCTTTTGAATGACAGGTTGCCATTACTGAATTTCCATTAATATGAATTATGAGCACAATATATTTTACCTAATATTTTCTATCCCAGGACTAACGTGGTTCTACAATAAAAAAAATCCCATAGTCAGCAATTTTTTTTTTAGAAATAGAAATCACAGCCATCAGAGATTAGTCTTCCTGCATCACCATGTATCTGACCTCAATCTTGCATCCATTTGACTCCACAAACATAATTTACATGCACATTTATGGTCACAGAATCATAGAATACCTGGAGTTGGAAGGGACCCACAAGGATGATCAAGTCCAACTCCTGAGCCTGCACAGGACACCCCAAGAATCCCACCATGTGCCTGAGAGCTTTGTCCAAACACTTCCTGAGCTCTGTCAGGCTGGTGCTGTGAGCACTGCCCTGGGGAGCTGCTCCAGTGCCCAAACACCCTCTGGGCAAAGAAAGCTTTCCTGATATCCAACCTCCTCCTCCCTGACACACCTGGTTGTTAAAATACCAGCACTTAGGGAAGTGTCCAGCTATGGTTCCCAGGCAGAAAGTCAAGGCTTGCTCAGCAGGTTCTCCCCCCTCTGCCCAGGAAATACTTGGAAATTTGGCCCAAGGAGTACAAGATGGACAGACACGACCAAGTCTTGTCCCTATGCATGCCTCCAGGCACTGATGTGAGCCTGAGGAACTCCTTCTCCCTTATGGAAGCAGATTGTAAGGATCAGGCAGATTCGAGCACACTTCAGATCTTTTTGTTTTGCTCACAGCAGCCACCTGCCATGGATATCTCTCCCTAAGAAACAGCAATTCATCTAAATAATGAAACCCATACTAAACAGTAGGGATGAGGACAGCCATCCTGAGCTCAACAGGGCTACTTGCCTGCTTGCAGGCAAGCCAGTGCCTCATGTTTTATCACGTGGCAGAAAGACAAAGATACACGTGGTAAATGAAATCCCCAGGGTGTAGCTGTGGGCAGTACATTCTGGGGAAGGATGCATCCAGTGTACCTGCAATACCAATCCTACTGGAGGCAGAGTACTGAGCTGCATGAATGCACAGTCTCACCTACCATGACTGTTCTTACCTTTTATGAACTGATTTAGCATTAGCACCATAAAACATGCTTTAACATTATCACAGTACCAGTGAAATGTGGCAGCTGCTTTGGACAAAAACTTTTTTTTAATGGTCACCAATGAACTTTGCACAGACTTTGTGGTACCGGGGCAGAAAGGCAACACAGCATTTTTCTTTGATTTTCAAAAGACATGTAGCAATAAAAATCTATTAAATGAAACAAAGAACTTCTCAAATGCCAGGAATGGTCTAGTCCCTGCCCTGCAGAGCTCACATCCAAAAATGACAAGAGAACGACATGTGATGAAAATAACACAAGAAACAAGCAAGTAGATGGACAGGTAACAATGTCGAGTAGTACCATATGTGTTTCTGAACACACACTCCCAAAAAAGTATTTGGCAAAGTCTGCTCCTAAATACAGATGCATTCAGAAATACTCACAATCCAGCCATAATCAGAGGATTAGTCTTTGCCAGCATCATGGTGGTAAACAGTTCTGTAGGAGAAATCCTCGTACAAAGAGGCCGAGGGGCTTGCAAACAATCTCTGGAAGCACATGCCAGGCATAGAGGATAAACACAGCATTTATCAGAAAAACAAACAAAAAGGTAATCAAAACCAGAGTCCTTGGAAAACAGATGGCAGGACTGAGGACACAAAAAGATACATGGGTGGAAGCTGAATAGGGGGTTGCTTGAATGCTTCTGACATTTCTTTAAATGCCAGCTCATAATTACGACATCTTCACTACCACCTTGGAAGTAATACAGCCCCTCCTAGCAGAGGTCCCATGTTTTGTGGAGAGCTGCACTTCAGCATTTTGAGCTTCCGTCGTGTTCCATCTTTTATTCTGGTGAGAATGAATAAGCAAACAGCAAACTCCCACTGAACACCTACTACTTCTGCTTCCATTCCAAGGTTTCCTCGTTGTTCAGTTCAATCTCTGGGTTCATTATACAGATTCAGATGAAGAGTTACACACTGAGAAGCACTGGCAGATAAGTGAGAGAAAGGGCAATATTTAAAGAAGTTTGAAGCACACAGCATACTCTATAAACACTCCACTGGAGAAGGGGAAATGAGTGGGATGTAATCTTTTGCATAAGTTTACATGTGTAAAACCTATGCTAATAAAAATCAATCCTCATTCACTATTTGAACACAAATCCCATTAATAATTCCATTAAGCTATCACTTCAGCTCATTATTTTACTAGTTTGCAGTTCACTATGTTCACTGCCAGCATCTGCTGCTTTCCCTGAGGAAGAGGGGGAACAAGGCCACGCAGTCACATTCCTGTTCAATGCTCTCCCTCTGGCTGGCTAGTGAGAGGCACTCAGAAAAAGGGCACTTCCACTCTGTCCTACCCAGAAACAGGGTACACGGCCTTCCAACACACCCAGCACCCATCCCACCACTTGCCATCCAACATCCATGCCCGAATTCAGATTGCCCAATTATCAAAGCCACTCAGCATGCTTGCCCTATACTTCACTAAGTAGATACCTTAAAAAGCAGGAGGGAGGGAGGGAGAGAGGGAAGAAAATCGGAACTGATATTCAGACAGTAATACATAACAAGCAACACAACCTTGTACTTTACAAGTAAAAGCTTAGAGGGTACTGTGGACACAGGACAAATCTAGACATAAAGAAAAACTTCCCTCAAAACCAAGTCCCACAACACAACACTTAAAACATGCTAAACATTCAGGGAGGCAACAGATAACATAATCACAATGCACAGCAGGGTCCTCAGTGAAAAATGCGTACACGACTCTTGAAAGGTTATTACAGCAAATTTAAGCAAACCAACTGCACAAAGACCAGAGAGCAGCCAAACAGAGGTTTTCAGGTCTTGTGTTCTGATCACTGAAGCTCATTCCACACAGCTCAATTTGATCTAACAATCAAAAAGTCAAATGATATGAAGAAAGATATTTCCTCCAGTAAATTGAAAACAGTGGAGTGGGAGCTTATTTAGATTTGCT
Source organism: Melozone crissalis (assembly GCF_028551555.1). NCBI lineage: Eukaryota > Metazoa > Chordata > Aves > Passeriformes > Passerellidae > Melozone > Melozone crissalis. Next base: position 54,029,250 of record NW_026535805.1, read on the forward strand.
TCTTGCAACAGCATTTCTTCCCTTCTGTCTCCCTCCAAGCAGTGCAGCTCTCGTAAAAACATTTCAGCAGTGGAATGCACATTTGCACACTGGGCATCTCTGTACTCTCATTCTGTCCAGGAACACTCACCTCCAAAGGAAAAGCAAACAACCAGGGCACTGAACACAATGAAGCAGAAACACAAAGGGAAAAGAGCTGAGAAAAAGAAGCTCATTTCCAACAGTACTGAACAACTACCCCAGGCTAATATTGTTACATTTGACTGAACCTGACTGGCAAAACGCCCCACTATTAACCCCTAAGCTCTTCATCAAATAGACTCATAAACTGTTCTTCTACAAAGGTATGATAGATTCAGCAGATTTTATGGTTGATTGGATGAAGAAAGTGAGTCCCCCAGAGGTCTTCAAAATCTAACACCAAAGGTGAGGTCCTCCAAGCTTTGTTTCTACAGCCTCTTCTGAGGGGAACTATCTCAAATATAACATATGGTCATGGATTTCTATCCAGATGTCATCACAAGTGGACCAGTAGACATTTCCTATGAGAAATGCTTCAGATAAAATATCTGGCACTGCAAAGTTTTGTCAGCACTGGTGGAAAATCAAGGCCAAATCCACCCCACAAGAAGACACACTTACTAACAGTGCTGCTCTAATTTTGTTTGCCCACGCTGTGGCTGTGCTAGAAGGAGTGTGTGGTCTAAAAAAGCCACATGTGGGAACACTAATTTTGTATCATATGATGACTAAAATGCTGAAGCTGAACCAAAACCTCAGGTCTCTCTTGTTGCAGTGCTAGTAAGATGTGCCAGGAAAGTGGTCTGGAGCTCTCTGCTCATGGAATAAGGCAACTTCCATTAATAAAAGGCATTCATAATTCATCTTGAAAAAAATCAAGATGCATACATAACTGTACCTCAGGCAGCTGGAAACGGAAGCATGAGGATGAAAACAGGGCAGGACAAAAGGACATAACCACATTTCTGGAATTTACCCAGTCCTGGCAGCTAGCATAGGTTTATTGGGCTTTCATTGGTAGAAAGCAGTATTATTTTCTATTGATTACTGTGGTGAGAAAAGAAGAGACAGGCTACTAAACAAAAAAAAAACTTTTCAGGTAGTGAGAGGTGTTTCTACTTCAACACCTAATGGCTTCATGATCTTTCATACCAGATGTATGTTAACATCTGTCCAATATCTAACACAATCTCTTATTTCCAGATACAACTGAAAATAGCAAAATAATTTCCTGGCACAAGGCACATCTACAGAATGTATTCATTTTGATACAGAAACTCAATTTGCCAAAAATTGGTGGCCCATGTGCAAAACCTTGAGAAAAATTTCTGAAAACCAACTGACAAAACTCCGTAGAAGATACATTTCTAGACTCCCTTAGATTATGCATTTCCATTTTTTAATTAAAAAGTGAGTTCACAAACTATTCAAGTAGCTGTGACAATTTTCAGTAGGGTCAGACTTTATCATTTTAGTGCACAGGTACACTGCCCTAAAGCAAAGACAAAGCGGAGATATGCTTGTGCTCCTTATTGTTCAGATACAACTCAGTCAAGTATGAAACTGTGGAGTCAAGTAAAACCAATTACACTTGCCTCAAACACAAAATTGTCCCAATAACTAGAAAACAAAACAGAGCCAGGACCTGTTATATGGCTCTAAGGCCAAATTATATGGCCTGGCCACATTCACAGGATTATACACTTTTACCCTCCAAAACAAGGTGGCTATATCCAAACTGCCAGTTGGGAATGGCTGCTGGCTCTTGCTAATCCCTAGGCCATGCCTGGAAATTGTTTATGACAGCACTAGCTGGTCCAGGCTGAACACAAGGCAGAGCCTGTGCTAACAATTTAATGGTATAGATGGTCAAGTTCCAGCTCTTGGGCTTGTGCCCTGGCACTGCTTGATCTGCACAGGGAGACCTCGCCAAACACAGTTGTACTGTGAGCAGAGCTGGCTGGAAGACAGACAAAAAAAGAGCATCCAAACAAATTTAAATCTTGAAGCGTTGTCACGATTCCCTTCGTTATTCTTTGGGTTTTGTTTTGTTTTTGCTTTTTTTCCTTTGTTTTCCAGATAGCCCTATTTCCACTGAGGTGTTCCATTTGCCAAAACAACAGAAGGTCAAAATAGTTGTGATAAGTGCCCAGCGTGTTTCATTTCTTACCATGATTCAGTGGCAGTAGCCAACAAGTGATGGTGCTTCCAGTACAGTCAGGAATGTTGTGGGAAGTGTCAGAAGAGTTTAAATCAAATGTCTGATGGAAAATGGGACAGGACGAGAAAGATGTCGAGACTGAAGTAGAAAGGTAAAAAGATAAATGAATTAAGATAATTGGTCCACAAACTTTGCAGCATTACCTAAGCTTTGCTTTGTGTCCCGGTTCAAAGAGTTGGATGCAAAAAGTGCAGTGCACAACAACTGCTCTGACTGCCTTATCTCTCACTAGTTTTGAACCACTTTGTTTGATCCATACCAAAAGAATGATACAAAAGGTCTTTGCTGCAGAGCAAATTCACTCCCTTGCCAACAGCTCAGAAGGTGAGGTGAGCAAGACTGCCTTTGCAGACTTATAGCCAAGGTCAAGGTGACTTCCATAGCTACCTTTGTGTGGCAGGCAGGTGCCACCTCTCTCTTCTCTGAAGGAAACCTTTTAGGAGAGTCTAGACTGACTTTCTTCCAAGACTTTTCCACAGCTTTCACCACCAAAAAATAACCAAACTGGTTTCATGGGAAGGGGCTCTGGAAAGTGACCATGTATAATTCCTCTTCAGAGCAGGCAAAGACAACACTGGATTGCACAGGGCTTTGACCACTTGAATTTTGGGTAGCACCAGGGTATGCAGCAACATCTCAGTGCATCTGTGCCGGTATCTGGCTATCCTCAGTGTGAGCCAGCCTGCCTTCCTTCCTTCCTTCCTTCCTTCCTTCCTTCCTTCCTTCCTTCCTTCCTTTCTCTCTCTCTTTCTCTCTCTCCTTCTTTCTCTCTCTCTCTCTCTCTTTCTCTCTTTCTTCCTCTTTCTCTCTTTCTTTCTCTTTTTCTTTCTTTCTTTCTTTCTTTTTCTTTCTTTCTTTCTTTCTTTCTTTCTTTCTTTCTTTCTTTCTTTCCTTTCTTCCTTCCTTTCTTTCTTTCTTTCTTTCTTTCTTTCTTTCTTTCTTTCTTTCTTTCTTTCCTTTCTTTCTTTCTTTCTTTCCAGAAATTCCTTTGCTGACATTTGTGTGCATTGTCTTTTCTCTTTCCACTTCCACTCCTGAGAAGACTCCACTGCACTGTTTTATACGACAGCCACCTAGCACAACCTGAGGAATAACATAGTCCACAGGGAACTGAAGGGGAACACAAAGTAAAGTTGGGGTCTGTCTGGGTCAATTTAGAGTTGTCATCCTCTACTATTTGACTTCTGGTTATTTTAGAAGGGTCCTCTGTCACCCCACTTGGTGCACTGCACCCAAGAGCAGCCCCCAGTCTCTAAAGAGCACTGACACCAGACTTGGACTGCCCTGTCCCTTTGCAAAGCAACCACTGGCAACTTACAGGAAAACTTGGGAATGATCCACCTAACACAGAAATGGAAATGAGCACTAAGAGAATTGGGATTGTTCAGCTGGGGGAAGAAAAGGCTTTGGTGTTATTTAATTGCAGCATTCTGGTACCTGAAGAGAGCTGGCAAGAAAGCTGGAGGGAGACTATTTTACAAGAGCATGGAGTGACAGGACAAGGGGGAATGGCTTCAAACTTAAAGAGAGTAAGTTTTGATTAGGGATTAGGAAGAAATTCTTTACTGCAGGGGTGGTGAGGCACTGGGTGGTGAGTTGTGGCTGCTCCATCCCTGGAAATGTTCAAGACCAGGTTGGACAGAGCTCAGAGCAACCTCCTCTACTGGGAGGTATTCCTACCCATGACAGGGGGTTGGAAATAAAAGTCCCTTCCCACCTAAACCATTCTATGATTCTATGAAATGAATTTATTGTAAAATTTGTAACAGCTGTACAAATCATAGCTGAGATGACAATTTGAAATATCATTATCCTGCAGCGCTCCTGAGCTAAACTTTATTGCACAGCAGTACAATATTTCTAAGCAGACTGAGAAAACAAGGTGAATGGCAGCTTTGTAGGTTGCAAACAATGCATGTGTGATCCATATCTTCAAAACCTCTACACATCTGTGTCTTAATCAAAGCAGTGCATCTGAGATAATTATTCATATGTATGATGACCCTAAAAGTCATCAATTCTACACATCAGACACTTTGGTCACAGGAAAACTATCAGTAGGATTATTGTGAGCAGTAGAAAAAATGTTTATGAAATGGAGTTTAAAACTTCATAAGCAAGAATGGAATTAATACACTCAAATTTTCCTCTATAATCCAGCTTGAAGAACCTTGCAAAGATAAATGCTAGACCTTTAAAAGCAGGGATGATAAAGATAATTAATGGAAGCTTAGAAAGATAATAATGTCTCAAATCCATGTGGGGTATAACTATTGCTCAGCTTTTGAGGAAAAGGAAGATAAATTATTCAGTCTTACTCCATCCCAGCATGAAGCAAAAATTCTAAAGGAAACAAGCTGTTCAAAAGCAAAACTGTGATGACTATGCCAAGATAGGAGTTAGGCTCAGAAGACCTAAAATAAATCCAAAGTTCTGGTATTTATTGGCCGATGAGGATTCTGGGTATTGTTTTAAAGTAAATCAACAAAACCTCTGCCTTAGGAAATATACTGAAGAGTTGATTCAATTCTAGGATTTTGTCAGGATATTATAGAATGCTTTTGGTTGGAAGGGACCTCTGCAGATCATTTGGCTGTCTCCTGCTCAAAACAAAGCACATTTTGATGTTAGGTCAGAGCATTCCTTGTCATGTGCAGCTGAGTGTACAGCGCTTCCTATGGAGATTATGCAGCTGTATTGGGACTTTCCTCAGTTCTGGACCCTGCACCTACACTAACGTGTAACAAACAGGAGGAGCTTGTAGCAAGGTGGAGATCAGTCGCTGACAAGCAACAGGACAAGAGGAAAGTTGCACCAGGGGAATTTTAGACTGGATATTGGGAAACATTTCTTCATTGGAAAGATTTATCAAGCATTGAGAACAGGCTGCCCAGGGAAGTGGTTGAGTCATCACCCCCAAAGGTATTACAAGATGTGCACATGTGGCACCTGGGGACATGGCTGAGTGGTGGCTGGGCAGTGCTGGGCTAATGGTTGGATTCAGTGATCTTAAAGATCTTTCCCAACCTAAATATTCCTGTGATTTTATAAACAGCAAGAAGCACTGTTTTACTGAGAGGATGACACAGCACTGGCACAGGTGGCTCACAGAGGATTGGGGTCTCCTTCCTTGCAGATACTCAAGGTCCTCTGAACATAGTCAAGGTGAACCTGCTTGAGCAAGGGGGCTGGACCAGACAATGTGCAGAGGCTCCTTCCAACCTCAATGATTGTTGTGTTTCACTTGCCAGCTGACAAATGTTTTACTTGATGTATTACTTCAGTGGTTTTGAAAGCAGGGGCTTTGTATAACCCTTTAGAATTAAAGGATAACATTAATTATATATAATATTATAATGTAAGAAGTATATAATCTTAAACATTCAAATGATACAGCCAAGAAAGCTGCTTCTTTTGGGTGTGTTTGTGCAAAAACTTAGTCATAGTAAATATTATTCACATACTTCCCAGTGCTTTGTTTCAGGATTACCACAAAAGACCTGGGATCATAAACAGTAAGAAATAATGCTATGATATGAAGAATTTATTACTAGTTACTATTCATTATTCATACGGTGGGTGCATATCATTTTACACACAAACACCAGTTCACAGACAGCATTTATTTCTCTGCAGAACTTCTACAAGCTTTGTTTTCCAAAGTGAACCAGTTTGGTCATGCTAAATTGTAGTGGGTAACAACCACATATGTTTCATCTTGACAGGAGCAGAGAACAACCAAAACCAGCAGAGGCAGACCAGCCTTCGGGAGAATTTGGAATAGTTGGCTCCTCCAAACCAAAGCAAACGTGCATTTTGTTTCCTGAAAAGTGCCCACTTCATCCAAGAACAGCGTGTTACAGCAGCTAACCATCACTTGAACGTTCAGTAATGCCTCAAATTCCAAGAGAAACCCCAACAAAATAACTTGGTTATCCTTTTACACACGCTCCTTTTAAAAGAAATGTGAGATTATAAATCTTCATCAGAGCTGCTTCTACAGAGTGAAACCAGAGTCAGGGAAAAGTGTGAGGAATTCCTTCCATGATCTCCCTTACAGTGCTCTCACAGGCATTGACAACTGTGTAAATCCAGGGCATTGGGAATATTTCTCTGTCTGCTCTGGGGTGCCCTGACCCCCAAGGGAGCACTGACTTTGACCCTCATTCATGAAGAAAGTTTCCTAGACTTCAAGATAGACTAGAATCCACAAAAGTGTGAAATGGATTATAGAGATTAGTGTAGGTATATCACTTAGTAAGAAATTTAAGTTTTAAGATTTTTAGTATTGTAGATAGAAGCAAAAGAGAGAGCACAGAGTGTCATCCCAGGTTTCTTCTTCATGCTTCTTCATTCTTCTTCATGGATTTGGGTGGCATTTTGTAATTAAGCAGAAAAGTCCGCATTGTGGGCTCTTTGAAATCAGTTATTGAGTTAAAAAAATAATAATCTAAGTGTCAATTATCAATTAAATAGTTTAGTCTTAAAAGACCTTGTAACAAAAGGCTGTTAACCATTTTGTGCCTTCTAATAAAAAGCTGCCAAACTCACAGTAATGAAACTGCTTTGCTAATAAAAAATAATAAACGCGAAGTCCAAACACAAATTACTATCTCAAGGTCCTTCAATCCAAACCCAGAAAAACTGACTAATACCCCCAAAGACAATGAACCTGTTTTGCCTACTCCTAAGGAAATGGGTTCGTGTATTTCCATTTCTGCAGGAGATGTCTGCACCTCGTGGCACTGTGGGGACGGAGGGACATCGCAGCTGTAACAGGACTCCTGGCACTGCCGCCCTCCCTCGCAGCAGCCCAGCCTGCCCACACCTCACGCCACAGAGTCACAAGATCCCCACTCTCCTCTTCAAGGTCTGGGCATTTTTTCAAGAGGATTTTCAGGATTGTAGACAGGGCAGTGGTGATGTTTTACCGTCAGCCTGGAGTGTCAGCCCTGGCTGATCAGAGCTTCCCGGTATGCCCGGGGCACTCCAGCCTGTGTCCAGGTTTGAAGGTGCAGCACCCCCGGTTCAGAGCGCAGAGTTTAATGTCCTGTTTATCACTCCCAGGGACACAATTATTTTTGTGTCTGTCAGCTTCACAGACAAGTGCTGCATCAAGGAGGAACTCAAGACCCATAGAAATCATAGGGAGAAGTGAAGCTTTTCACCCTCCTATTTCTTTCTTTCTTTTTATTCATTTGGTTCATTTGTTTTGCAAGCTGAGGAAACCGATGTCATCAAGAAAATACTACATTTGTCATACATATAATGCATTTTCCTTCTGCTGTGCCTTAAAACTGCGTTTTATAAAAATTACCATTGTTTTCCTGTTGTAATAAAAATTATGGTATGCAGACATCCCACCCAAACAGTTGAACCGCCCTCTAACTGTTTACATCAGGCTCCTTTATACCTCAATCAAGCCATCCATTCCCTCAATGATTTCTCTGACATTACCCTCTTCATGCAACGCCAAAATCAGAAATTACCTTGCTGAGAAAGTATCAGCTTTCTTGAAAATAATTTCCAGGCCCTACCTATTAAGCATTGACAGCCAAATAATAGGAAACCACCAAGTGATTCCTTGCAAAATTCTTTTTGTGGCCGTGTTTGATGCTGACAATAGCATTACATTCCTAAATTACAGCAACCAACCTCAGGGTTATATGCACCTATGACTCAGAGAGCCTGCCCTCCTTTAGAAGTGCTGCTCCTTGGAAATAAACCCTCTAGTAACCCACATCAAATCACAGGCAAGGCAATTCCCAGGCCTTTTTATCTTGACAGGAGGCTGGGACAAATTTTATAATGAAACACCCATGACTCCTGAATGACAGAAGTATATATTTTGCTTTATTTTGAATGGACAATCTGAAACTAATACATGGGAAAATGATGCAATGCTGAGAAAGAAATAAGAAAATAAAAATAACTCTCAATAATTTCAAAGAATCAGGCACTTAAATCCTGGCCAACACAAATTTTATTTAGGTTTTATGACTGATATTTATTCCTTTTGGAAGTCATGAGATTTTTTTCTTTAAAGTGCCAAAGCCCAGAAATACTCCTTTTTCTTTATCCAAAGCTGTCATGTTTATGACCTTGTAAGTATTTGGCGATGTCAATTAGTGCTTCAAAAATGCTGCCTTTCATCTTCAAATGGAACTGGGCCTAGAAACTGGCCAGACCTCTTAGCTCTTTCAACAGATGATAAACACACTGCAAGTAAAAAAAATCCCAGCAGCTTTTTATGACTTTACAGATTAATGAGCATGTCAGGGCTTTCCAACCTATTTTGGTCCAATAACGTATCTGCTAAAGTTGATAAATAAAACCCACATTTTGTATGTTCCAATTTCTACAGTACTAAAAGATATGTACAGATGCATCTGAGAAAAAATCCTGAAATGAGATGGTAGGAGGAAGTGGCAGATCATCAGCACAGTCTAAGCCCTAGGGCCACAGATCATTAGGAACAGCCTTTTAGAGAGGAGACTGGAAAACACCTAAGACATCTCCACTTCCTTCAAAGGGAAGAATCTGTTCCTCTGCTTCAATACCTTCATTATATCAGTTCTGGAACCCACCACCAATCTCCCTTTGCTCTCTTCTGCCCTGGTGGTATGAATACAGCCCAGGAGCTGTAACTTTTCTGTAGTGGCGTAATGCGATTACTTCAGCAGAAGTCATTGCTCAGATCAATTCACAGACATTTTTTGTCAATTTGTATTTAGAGGAAAGAAGAATGTGTCCTGAGAGTCAATGACCAAATCTATCTGTTTCCTCTTCTCATTCCTTGTTCATGCTGTTGATTCCTCAAATGCAACTCCAAAAGTAACTCTCTAGTTTGAGGATACAAATACGATACCATAATAGGCTTTTTTTTGGTGTACTCTGCTGGTTTCAGCCTTGCTGGGCTGGTGTGACGGCACATCATGGCCAACATAATTCACTCTGTCTCTCTCTCCTTGCTTGCAGACTACTCACAAAAGCCTCAGTCTGGCAGCTGCAATCCAGTTAAATTGTGTGTCAGCCCAAAATGTAAATTTTACAAGCTTAGTGAGTTTTCAAGCCTAAAGAACCAGGAGAATGTGATTTGGGTGCCAGGGAAAACCTGTCCTTTTGTTCTGTTACAAACCATCAATGTTATATACTCTGGGCATTGCTCTGATTTCCTAAGCATTCATGTCATAGCCTGCCATAATCAGAGCTTCATGTGCATCACAAGTCTCTGCTTAGGTGGGAACAGACTTGCATCTCATTTACCAATGAAACATGACTCTATTTTAGAAATGTGTCCAGAGGTAAAAATGTGGTTTTGGAAAACAAAAAAATCACTCCTACAATTTTACATCCAGCAACTGAAGCCTTGTGTACCATCACAGTCATTTGCCAAAAGAATCTGAGGATCTTTAAAACAGCTTTTGCCACTGGACTGTGCTTGGGCTGGTCAGCTATGTCATGTCCACATCAAAGAATCACCAGGCTGTTATCTGAAATGGTGACAAAAATATGTCAGCTCTCAGTACAAACCCTAGGGGAGGGGAAGAACAGCTTTCACAGAGAAGCTGGAAGAGCAAATCCCATATATTTCATCACTGCATATTTTGACTGTTTTCTAGCAACTGTTGTATTCCAATATTTATAATCTCTCTCTTTATGCAAGCATCTTATGTTTTATAATAAAACGAGTACATAAATTTCAGTTACAAATGTAGTAGCAAAGCAAATTGTTGTATGTAATTAGTCATGTACAACATAAGGCGTAACTTGAAAAACAATTCGTGTTTATTCTTCCTCTGCTTAATCAATATTTTAAATATTTGTGGAAGCTGTACACCAACTTAGCAAATCACCACCTCGTAAGTGAAAGAAACAGAACAGACAACACAAATCCTGCAACCTACTGCAAATCATCAGCATCTGACAGGCTGCTGTTCAGGGAGCTAGATTTTCTTGGCCCGTGAAAGAAAGAAGAATATAACATTTTACTTCTGAGCTGTTTCCCTTTATTCCTTCTTACAGTGCATTCCTCAGCCACACTGACTTGTTTTTCCTTTACCACAAGAATTTTCTTCCCTCTCCACTTGTTTTTAATGCTATTTAGTTAGCACTGATGCACAAAGTCAGTGGTGGCTACTTCTCCGCCTGCAATCCTTGCCTGACTTTCCAGAGAGGTTAACAAATGTTTGATCATCCCTGTCTTCCCTCCCACAGCATAACCCGTGGCTAACCACAGTGGGATAAACTCTGGTAGCAAAAACACACAAGTCTTAAATACTAAAGGAGTACTGTGAGAACAGGAGGCCACAATCACACCTCAGTTACACTATTTAAAGACTTAAAACTGCACAGCTATCCCTGAGCTCAGCTAGAGAAAATTTTATCAAAACTGAAGACCGGTGTTTTTGTAAAATTTGTCATAGGTTTAACCTTGAGAATAACAAATCATTAAGTGTTGGGGGACTGAAGAATCAATTTATGTTCCAAGCAAAGGGTTTTTAAAATTAAGGTTGAAAAAAAAATTAGATATCGCCTGGTGGTGCACAGATTCTGTTGATGTATCAATCTTTTCAGGCATTTAAAAATAATATAGAGATTATAAAAGTAAATGTTCTATAACCAAAAAATCTCTTGGTAATAAAATTTCAAATTACAGCCCATGACAACAGTTCTAAATTGAAGCTGTGATACAGGAGCTTTGATGGAGAAAATTGTACAAGTAACTCGCAAAGTAATTTGGAAAAGCAACAAAGAATGGAGGTGCTGCTGAGATGAACAGAAAACATAGCTGGAATGGTGTGCAGCATCCTTAAATGAATTTCAGACTGTTTTGTTGCCAGTATCTTAAGCAGTGCTGTAATCTTATAAGGATTTCTTGGATAGTTTCCATCGACCAATAAATAACCTCACTACAGAAAAAAACCCAAACCCCACCAAGTATAGAACCAGCTCTGAACTCAATCATCATACATGGCTGAGCTCAGAGCCTGGCAGATTGATCCAAACACAGAGTTTATTGGTGAGATTTCCTCATTTCTATGGACTACTGGTAGAGGGGTTGAGGAAATATCTCTGACTCATCCCTCCAAACTGTGCTGCCTCTGGGTGCCAGTCTGTGGCCCAACCATTTGGGTACAGAATCAGGGTAGAGAAACCTAATTGAGTAAAAGAGTTGAAACTTTGCTCATAGTGGCACAGAATGAGCAGAAAACCAAAAATCACTACCTCTGGGGGCCTCACTTTCCCTGTCAATATACTGGCTGTGCAGCATCAAACTATTTCTTAGAGGTTGATGAGGCTTAAATAGTCTTTCTGATATTTTCTGGCAGTCTCCAATGAAATGTGTTATAGCAGTGCAAAGTATCATTTTGTTCAGCAAAAAAGCTTGGGAATAGACAGCTTTTCTGTTTAAATAACTCAGACCAAACATCCATAACCACTTAGAGGTGGCAGATCCACTAAGTGTGATTTGTACCAAAGCATCTGTGGTAAGAAGGTTACAGGTACGCTTTGAGAATAAATTTCAAAGGTCTGCAAAGTATAATTAGTTCTAAAGTTCTCCTACACATTAATAATTAGTAATAAAAACCTTCTAAAGTCCTCCACAGACAGTAAAAAGCTCTTCCAGAAGCATGAGAACATAGACCAAGCCCAACCCCCTCACAGCTAGTCTTACATATCCTAAGCTTCCCCTGATGATGATTTCAATTTTTTCTCTCCTTTCCAATGCTTTTTCTATTCATATCACGTAAGTCTGGCAAAGTCTTTAATCTTACACACATTTACATAATTTTAAAGACCATGGTTCAGCCAGATTAGGTAGACTAGTGGTCCTTAAAACAATTTATCTATAAATTCCCTGAACAATTCCATCATGCAGCAAGTCATACAGTCCAGTTACATGTCAGAGAGAAAAGAAGATTTTCCCCCCATTTTGAATTTGTCACTTTAGGATTCAGTTAACCTTGAGCTGAAGGATGGGAACATGACCAATATCTGCCAATGCAGGTACCCAGAAGACAGATCCTGTCAAACAAACTTTGCTTCAGTCTTTGACAATACTATGGCTGTTTGATAATTCATAACTGAGGACGATGCCATGTATATGTATTTTTAATAACTACTGATTTAGGCACTTTGGCAAAAAAAGTCTGAAGCAATTATTGGCTATAAAGACATGGAAACAGAGGAAGGGAGCAGTTTTATCCCCATGCAAAGGAATGGTGAGTCTGATGCTGAAAGGATGCATATGGTTTGGGTATCTAAGTTTTAGCACTCATATTTTCAAAGGCAAATGAAGAATGGAGGGGATGCAAAAGATACAGAGTTATTTGAAGGCTATTGAAACTGGTCAATAGAAGGAAACAAGAGGAATCACAAAAGGACTGAGAACAGACTAGTTGATTTACAAAAAAAAAAACCAAAGCAAACTTTTAACTGGGAAGATAACAAGCAAGAAGGAACCCAATCTGAAGGGGTATAGATGGTAGCTCTCTGCGGTTCGAGACTGTCAAACCAGCTCTGGAGGATATACTGAAGTCAAAACTGGTACCTGCATGGGAGAAAGAGCCCCTTCTGACCCCAGCCTGGGGCAGCACTGGTGCCTGTACTTATCTCCTTGCACAAAAAGTCAAGGAGAACCAGACTATCGATCTTCTGGCTTCACGACACCTATCCAGTGTTCATCTCTTCTGTCGGGCACACCCTACCACTGAGTTTAATGACCTGCCATAGTGCTGGGGGAGGTTCAGCCTGCAGAAGGGCAGCTCAGCAACCAAATATCTCACTCCCAAAACAGAACTAACAAATCCAGCTGTTAGATGACACCTATCCCCCATGACCTGGTACCCAATAAAATTATTGACAAATTGTTGCAAAAGGTAGGCAGGCTGTTATCTCTCCATAGCTCACGGCAACTTAGCACATGCTTGGTTTATTGTTAAAGTATTGTTGCATTTTTAATTCTTATTTTTTATTTTTAAAAGAAAGCAAGTAACCACATTGTTTTTCTAACTTGTGATCTCTTCAATATATAGATGCAATTTTTTGTGCCTAGCCATTAGCTGGATTCTACCAGGGAAAAGCCTTGGCTGGTTACACTGCTGACCACAAGTGAAAGTCTGCTGTGTGTGAGGGAGAGACACAGGCAGGCAGGGTAAACAGAAGTGTGCATGTGCACCTGATGTTTTTTGTGACACCATTTCACATTATTAGTAAGAAGCTTGCTAGGCACCATACCCTTACATCTCTGTTTACCCTACCTACCTACCTACCTACCTACCTACCTACCTACCTCTCTTACTTCTTCACATTTTTTTCCTATTCAATACATGCAAGTTTGAATTTTTAGTTAGAGCTCCTTAGTTGATTCACAGCAGAGGAAGCTGGGGCAAAACCTCTATGCATTTTTACACACTTATTTTATGGGAGATTACACAGCTGATTAACAGTTCTCAGAATAAAAAGTGTCTCCTGTTACCTCCATTCTTGTCTATTTATTGCTTTTGATCTATTCATGCCAAAACATTCTTACTAATGAAAGTCATCAGAAAATTGTCTAATAAGGTAATTTAGAAGACAGTTCACATCTAGCATATGATCAAAAGGCACTTAACTTGCTGTTCCTGCCTCCTCTCCCCCAATAAACACATGGTTTACTAGCACTGATAAGCTTCAAAATGGTTTTGAACATCTGGGAAAAGGGCTGATCAGCTCCAGACAATTGTTGGACTCTAAGCAGACCCAGGAACAAAGGTCATGATAAATGAAACCACTGCTTTAGCTCCAAAATTGCTTCAATCATCTCCAGACAAAGCATGATTGAAATGCATCTATCACTGGATAGCATCTGGAGAACACTAAAAATGTTTTGATCAGAATCTGAGTAGCTTCTTCCAAATGATAATAATTTTAAGATGCCATGGCAAATTTTTACAACTACACTTTAGGCTAATGTTTCCTTCTGTAGCATTGACCTTGTTTTTCTACAGCGTGAAAAAAATCAATATAATAATAGTACTGCAGCAAAATTTCAGCTTGCTCTTGGCTTACTTTAAATAACTTCATTGTCTCCTTTCCCTCTGTCTACATCTGCTGCATTTGGCACTTTCAGTTATTAAAATGAAACCAAGTTGAAAGAAAATGTTAAATATCATAAAAAGAAACCCAGCAGCGCTTCTGTCTCACTTTGCCAGCACTGTGGTCACCTTTACCATTTGCCAGGTTGTTCTGTTTCCAGCTGTTCTACTTGAATCTGTATGCAAAAAGAAACCCCAGCTTTCTCCAAAATTACCAAATGTATTTGCAGTTCTACAATGAGTTTGTTGTTTATTTTTTTAAAGGAAAATGCACTCTCTTCCCTCCAATAATATATTGGAACAAAAAAGCCCAATAGTTTACTAGTGACTTCTGTTCTTTGGTGCTCAATATTTTCTCACTCCTTAGTGTGCATTTTTGCACAAATGAGCGAGCCTGGTTAGAGCAGTTCCACAGATTCACTCCAACCTGCATTAAGAGCGAGGCTTTGAGAACCTTACAGGAAACTATCAGCTAAAGGGAAAACACCATTCAGCCAAAATTATGACCTTTAGACACTTTCCACTCCCTCTGGATGAGAACCACATCCAGTTGCTGTCAACCACAGCTTTGCCTTGGTCAACAGACAAGAAGAGCATTCCCAAAATGGGAAAAAGGGAGCATTAAGTTCCAGGGAAAGCCAAAGAAAGCCCAAACGTAGGCAGTGGTGAAAGGAAGGAAACGTTTGCTCTGCCTGGGCCTCTCAGAAGCATGGAGACACTCAGTCTTGGAGCAAAAAAGACCTACTCTGGTGTATGTACAACATAGAAAAGAATCAAAAAGACACAGACTGCCCATATAAATTCATTTTCCTACTCTTGGCTATCCCATGAACGCAAGCCTTACAAAGGGACAGATGACGCTCCATCTCTAACATCCCTTCAAGTTATCAACCCCGTTTAAAAAAAAAAAAAAAATAAAAAAGGCAAAAAAAAAAAAAAAAAAAAATCTGGATTCTTACTTTGGTGCTGGAAGCAGGGGAGGAGTTGGCCACCAGGCTGGTGATGACCTCGCTGTTGCCGGTGGTGCAGGCGGCGGTGGCGGGCGTGGGGAGGCGCGCGGGCACGATGGGCAGCGGCAGCAGGCCGGGCCGGGAGCTGCTGGTGGTGCTGGCGGCGCTGCTGCAGCTGGTGCTGCCCACATGGGTCCCGTTGGAGCTCCAGTCCCGGCGCTCCCAGCCCGCGCGGTAATCTCGCTCGAAGCGGCTGTGGTGCCGGGACATGGCGCTGGAGGGCAGCTGCGGCTCAGGGGGAACTCGAGAGCCTGCCTGGAAGGGTAAGGACACAGAGGAGTTAGGGATGGGGGCCCAGCACAGGGACTGTGCTCTGCAGCCACCAGACACCACCCTGTTGTGCCTTCTCTGCCTTAGGAGAGCACTGCTTCTCCTCTTTTCCCAGCAGAACAGCAAGACACTATTCACAGTGCCATAGTGAATATTGATCTAGAACACAAATGAGAGTTTAGACAAGTACAGGGACGCAGTGGAGAGCTCAGTCCCACAGACCTGAAGAAACACCATCTTCATCAAAATAACAAGCAAAAGCACACAAATTGTGAAAAGCCAAGTTAGAAGAGAGTCATAACTCAATATTCTGACAACAGGAAAACATTCCCAGCAGCTCTATCTTTCCATTTTCTCAGTAGCCTTCAGACTTTTTCTGTAGCTTCTTTTCTGTACCTCACACAGGACCAAATATAGATGCTAAAGATCAAAGACAAAAAAAATCTACCTGCTAAATCTACCCATTACTTCTCTGTTTTCAAAACCAATACTGCTTCACACAGCCCCTTGTTTGCTAGACTCCTCACTGGAAGCTCTTCCAGGAATATTTCACTCTGTGACACCTCCCCACAGCGAGGATGCCCTACAGGAGGCAGGCCAAGATGTTCTGTCTCCTCCCGTGCTTCTGGCTACACTTTAAACTCTTAATACACATAGGTGATCTATGACCAAGTTGTTCTATGATCACTCTGTCCTTATCACCCCTCAGTCTTTGTTATCTACAGATTGTATCTGCCAGGTGAGGGATGTCTAAACACAATGTAGTGGGTCAAGACTCCCAACATCTAATCTTACTTCTCATAATTATATGTTACATAGCCTAAAGCAGTTACTGAAGTCTTCCTGGCAAGGTCTCCTAATGTGCAGAATGGTGGCAATAATGTTATTTTCCCAGCAGAGCTCTGAGTAAGTGAAAGTTTACAGCATTTGCAATAGAAGAAACAGTATGAATAAATTCTAAATGTATTTATTTCCATAAATAAATAATTAGTATCTAGGTCACTGCAGCACCTGATTTATTTTATTTGCATCACACAATCCACTAAGTTCTTTGTAATAATGATATCAGGTCAGTGGAAGCAATGTTGTTTCACAAATTCTTAGATACAAAAATGGATGGTAAGAATATCTGTTTATAAGGATTGTGGAGGGAGCCAGAACTAAACTCACCCAGAAACTTTAAGGTAAGAAACTTTTTAAGAGAGATAAAAAACTTAGAAGTGTTATAAAACAGTGTGCCTATCGCCAACATTAGCTATTCACCTGGTAGAAATTAAAAAGGCAAAGAAAACCAATCATTATGCCTAAAGGATGAAAGATTCGCCCGGTTCACGAGAGAGCTGAGAGTAGCTGAGAGCTGTTTCATTAGCTGAGACAAAGAATACTCTTCCTCAGTTAAAAATTCAATAATATAAATGTATATTACCAAACAAAATCTCCCAATAAGCTGCATATCTGATGTCCCTCTCCAAGAATGAACACCTCCAGCAAGAACCTACACTGGAGACCACAACATAGGGTAGTTGGTATTGACCAAAAAATTAACATTCCTCTTAACCCAACTATTTTCTTCTCTAATAGAATGTGATGCAATGTTTGCCTTGATGATTTGAGGGCTGATGGTTCTGGTATTTACTTAGATTCCTCTATCTTTCATTTTTTTTTTTTGTAGCCATCTGATACTTTCATTCAGAAAGCTAATTCTGTATTTTCCAGAGGACCATGTGAGCTCAGCTGTACAATGACCACAGGAAAACCCAGAGACAGCAGTGCTGTGAAAGCTGCTGTAACGAAAAAAGAACGTTTTCTTTTAGTAGAGGTGAAGAAAGCAAACTTTTTCTCCAGTGAATACTATCTCAGAATAAATTCAGTACCTAAACACAGTGTCTTTAAAGGTTAGAAATTCCACAGGTATATAACCACTCTTTCATTTGTTTTATAACCATTTTGCTAAGTCAGGCCAAAAAGGAGCCTGCAAACTGCAAGCTGCAATTTCAAAATATCCTTTATTATTCCTTGCCTTCAAAAGAGTTTCTTTTTAATCCCAACAGCCTCCACTGCTGTATGAAGCTATCTTTTGTGACTGTTTGGATGGTGGCTGTCAACTGAATGCCCTTCTCCACTCAAGCCCGAGGATCTCCATTAGCTGTATTAGTGTACTCCTTGACAAGGCAACCAGGGAGAACCAAATCACATCTCCCCCACCCACCCACCCACACTCCTGAGCACATCTGACATTTCATTCAGCGGAGAGCAGCGGCACACATGCACACAAGTCAATAGCAAGCAGTTTTTGCCACACGATCCCAGGCACCCTGCCCCCAGCAATTCTTCTATCAGATGAGACTGACAGGCAAGCACGTCAATAACAAGCAGGAAAAAAGCCTGTGACTAAGCCACGCATTAAGAAGTTTACTTAAAACCCAACACCCTCTTTATGAGCAATTCACTTCTCAGTCCAGCTACTGTACTTCATATTTCTAATGAAAAAATAAAAGCTGGGGCTAAACATCAGAACATCAGTCTTCTTTTTTATTCTTCTTTTTTTTCTTCTTCTTTTTTTTTCACCCCCAATACATAGCATTAAATATACACCACTTGTTTCAAGATGTCATTTTTGTCTGGGTACAAAGTTACTTGACAGTGACAAGATGTGCAGAAAAACCGGAGGGGATAACTATCTAATAAATGAGTATTCAACTGCTAGTGCTTGCTATTTAAAATCAGAAAGAATAGAAAACATTTTCATAAATAGCTGCTGGGTGAGGTAAGAAATGGGTTGTGAACAGACTAGCTAATTTTTAAGTGTATTTTTAGATCCAGAGTTTATGCTTTGTCTAGACTATTGATGTTGAGGATCGCAATCATAATAATAATGCTTTAAACACATTCTGTACTCATAAGAAAAACTTCTCCAGCAGTGTGTCCCAAGTCAAGTGTAATCATCACATTCCTCTGCACAGAACTTGACACAGGGCAACATAAACCATCTTGAGAAAGAGCAGAGACAGAGGCCAGTGGAAACCTCACTCAAACAGCGGGAAGGGCAGCAGCCGCTGCAGTCAGAGATCACAGAATCCTTAAGGTTGAGAAACATCTCTAAGATCATCAAGTCCAGCCACAACCCTAACCCTGTCACTACCATTTCCACAATATCTGATTTTAGGCTACAATTTTCCAGACATGTTCTTTGACAATTTTTTCACTAAAAATAAACTAAACAAAACAAATAAAAAAACTCCTTTCTGTTGCAGAGACAGAGAGAAGGAGAAATATCAATGCCTAACACTTATGAACATCAACATTAGTAGCTACAATTAATTCATGTGTTTTTACCTTTTTAAGGGAAGTTTTCCTCAACATTCATGCGTAGACATTTTCTATTACCTAGTTTTAGACCCCTCTAAACAGCACAGAGGAAGAAAAAGAAGATTTTTACCTTGTTTTTGAGACACTGCACCAGCTAAGCCCTGGCTAATTACAGATCTATCAACCTCAGTTGTGCGGTTGATTTTTCAGCTAGAATGATGCTCCACACTGTCACATGCAGGAGCCAGTACTAGAGCAGATAAGCTTTGAGCTATCTCAGATGTGTCTACCCTACATCAGAGCCATAAATGCAGGATGTAGACACAGCCAGCAGGAGGGAGAATGCATGATTTGTGCATCTCAGACTCATAGTCCATGAGGAGGCACACTGCACCCTGTTATTGCTGAAAATCCCTCTGTACACCAATTCAGCTGACACACTGGAGAAGCTGGCGAAGTCAGTGAAACAGGCTTTCCCCACCCTCTACTCAAGATGTAATCACTGGAGTAGCTGAGTGCCTTTAATCTCTACTGGAAAGGAAACGCGTTCCCGTTTGTCACATAGAATCAAAGGATTTTACTGTGCAGCCAAAAGGAACAAAAACTCTCTTAGAGGGGAAAAAAATCTCCCACCCTACTAAAGAGAGAGGAAAAAAGAGAAAGAAACCCATAGCAGTTACTGGATAAACTGATAAATTCAAAGCAAAAAAAGGTAATCAAATTGGTATGAAGGGAGGGCTGTGGAAAGGGCTGTAAGCTAAAGAAGAGAGATCGGGCAACCAGAGGTAAATACAAATCCCATGACAAATGTAAAATGAGATTTAGTGATATGGCAAGGCAAGAAGTCCCCAGACTGCATCACTGTGCATGTGCTGCAAAAAGATTGCCAGACCAGCCCACTTTGTTTCAGACAGGGGCTATGCAGGAACCAGGCATAAGAATTATAGATGCATCTGAGCCCTTCCTCCACCATTTACTTTCAAAGAAAGATGGCTTTGGGAGGGTAGACCAGGAGAGGGTAACAGACTGATGAAACAATACCAAACACCTTCTGAGTGATGGACAAGGCCAAAACATGCAATGCACAGGTGAGAGAGACCATAAAAAGAAGTTACTTTAAACCTATCCCTCTCAAGGCAAAGTAGAATGTGAGTGTACCCCTGCTAGAGAACATAACTTTTTCTACAACTAGGAAATTTGGACATATCTCATACTAACAGCTTTCTCAAAAACAATATTTAAGAAAGTTTTTTGGCAAAATGAGAGTGTCTTCGGGACTCAAATGTAGGGCACTTACACAGATGACAACATCTTGCCTCCAAATTTACCCTGAACACTTTGGCCATTTGGAAATCCTCCAACCTTCTTAGCACAAAACCACCCTCCTCCTGGTACTCATTTTTCACCACATCTCTTATGCAAGCTCGTTTGTTCCTCGTTTCCACAGCTTACACACACACACACACACACACACACACACACACACACACAGAGGAAAGGAAAAGGCCAGCGGCGTGTGAGATAGCAGCGTGCTGTCCTCAGGGCTCTTACCAGGTTCAAACAGATCATTGCTGCAGATTTATTAAACTCAAGTGCTTAACATTTCATTTTATGCTCGATACATTTAAACACAGCCCTTCTTCCCCCAAGCCCAGAACACTCACTGTTCTGCAGAAAAAATGCTTCCTATTCATGTTCCTCTAAATGACAGTCCGGGCTCGAGCCTTGGAGCAGCTCTTTCCCTGCTTTCCACGCTTATCTAGTCAAGGTCTCCTTAAAGTGTCTGTCCCCACAGATATAAATATAAGGAAAAACAGGCTTTCAGCCAGTCTGAAGCTAGAGAATCAGATTTCTTAGACTATTAGTCAACTTCATTAAGTGACTTCAAAAATAAAGGTCAAGCTTTTAATTTAAATTTTTCCTGGGTAAGCATTTGTTTCTAAATTTACCTTTTAAATAATAACATTACAGAAACATGATAGGCGAGAGATGTTGGGAGACAGTGACGGAAGTGGAGACATGGTCATTAGGGAAATGGCAGAAAAGGAGAAAGAAAGAACCTGAAGCTTTAAAATACGCAGCTAAATAATCTTACGTGTTTTCAGACAGGATAAATGGAAGTACAGGTAAAATAGCCCATCAGAGAGCTTTAAAAGCAGTTAAGTGCACGTAATGCCTTTTTTTTTTAATGCCACACATTAAAAAAAAAAAAAAAAAAGAGGAAGAGAGATTTGCTGGAATCAGATCCAGCATGGAGCACTGTAACTGATAAAGAGGAAAATGTCTGAGTACCTAAGCATGAATGATTTCACATATATGCTGCAGGGGAAATGTTACGACATGCAGTTTTATCAGAGCCTACCGACACAACAACCTCTCCCCAGGCACAGGTCTGCAGATGTAATTTATGCACATGGCACCAAAATCACATTGAAATATATCAGCTTTTCCATAAATTCTGGATATAACTCAATCGTCAGGTCATATATGTACACATCTTCAAGAAAATCAAAATAAAACAAAGTACTAGCAGTCCTGGCAGCTTCAGGAGCAACTCTTCAGCAATGTGCCAAGCAAAAGGTTTTATTCGAGCTCAACATTTTTATAACCTACAAAGATTTTCTTAGGCACATATAGAATCATTGTTAAAAGCCTACATGGATCTGACTAATCGATTTTCACAATTTTTACTGAACTACTTTTTTTTCTGTTTGGGTGACTTCAATGAAAGAACTCTCTGTTAGACAAGTGCAGAAAGAATGCAATCAAGAGATTCTGTAAAGCTGAACTACAAGCAGCTGTATAGAAAGATAAGATCCAGAAATATTTGAGAGGCAAGGAAACAACTTCATTATCTAGCAAGGTCTACTTTTGTAAACCCCTGATTTAGTCTTGTAAACAGTTGTAAAGCTCTTGTAAAATCCAAGACAAGGCAGAGAGACTTGAGCTGCTTTGCTACAATCAGATCTTAAAGAAAAAAAAAAAGAAGAAAAAAAAAGCCCAAATCCTAACCCTGTAAGTGATAAAGGAGCAGTAGATTAAAGAGATTATATAGGATTTAATTTTCCAAATATATGCTGGAGGTGGTGATGCTTTGGGACATATTACAAAAAAAATCTGAGCATGAACACAACGGTGTCTTCTCAGCAGAAAGCTCACTATGAAAGAAACAAAAATGAGATTTTTGCTTTGCTATCTCAAAATATTGTAAGTAAAAATATAAACTAGACTATCCAAGTAAAAAAGAAAAACCCAATCATGATGCAAGTGAAAACATACCTTGGAGTTTCTTTCCTTCACAGGTGACAGAATATAACCTTCCTAAATCAGGGGTTACTAAAAAACCTCTAAGTGTATGGTTTATTACTAAGCTTCAAGGAAATTTATCTTCACTGTGATCATTTCCTATCTATAGTAATTTGCTTTTCAGATACTAATATTTTTACAGTCTGAGCAGATTGTGTAACACATCCTTCAATTCATGGATCATGAGCACTGGCAGGGTGAGAAAAGCTCCCAAAGGTTCAGGGTGGTCCTGATGCTCACACTGCTGGAACAGAAGATGAAGACGAGTCCTGTGTTGAATCCTGTTGCTTGCCAAACCTGGACACACACAAAATCATGAAGTTTACACCACATGCAAGGGTCTCCTTCTGCAGATGCTCCTGACCAAACAAGTTTCTTGGACTATTCTAGAAGGCCTCCATCCTCAGATGTACTTATTATCAATTATAAATTGATAGAAAATATGTCAAAATATACTGGTTTGGGATATGTATCTGGGTAAAATTCCTAACTCTAGGAGAAAAAAACTAAATCTATTTCTCTCTCTTCAAGCCTCTGTTGGAAAGATCTCATAGTTGATATGGTTCTCCTCCATGGCTTTGCTGCAAACCATCCCCACAACCTTACAAAAAAACTCAGCACAAAATTCAACCCTCACCACTCTCCAGCCCTCAAAATAAATTCTAGATGCCACTTGCTGCAGATTCTTGGTCATTCCAAGGACCTTCTACAGCAACGAGACTGGAATTTTATGCAGAAGTTTCATAGATTAAAATCCAGCAGAACTTTACACAAAAGCAAAATAACTTCCTCAGAAGTCTCTGCAGGGTCCAGGGTAGCTGGCAGTGTCTGGAACCCAGCCTTGTTAAAAACGGAGAGAGAGAAAAACAATGTCCCTCTGTAACACTCCTGCTTGCAAAACACTGCCCAAAACATTGTCTTTCCTAATTAAATTATCTCATTAGCATGAAAAGCAAACGAAAGGAAACCAAATGCCAAGAGCTGCCGTGTTAAAGGCCAGTTCGTGCAGGGTTGTGCAGCAAGACTCGCACGGCAGAGCCGGTGGCCAGCACCTTGGCACGGGGGCTGGCAGGATGACAGCTGGTGGCCAGGGTCCAGGGGTGCCTGCTGGGGACAGGTGGGGAGGGGAGACAGGGACACGACTGCATTTCTTCTGGGGAAATGGGCCATCTTCTCAAAATGTGTGAAGTGGCTGCCAGGACCTGACATACCTAATCTTGCCTAAGACTTCGTGGTTAATAAAGCAGAAATGTAGAATAAGCTACGGTCAGTGCGGCCAAATGTCACAAAATAAATCTCACAAAATTTAATTAGCAGGATTTTGCCTCTTTTGGGGATGGTTTCCTAGGTGGGTGAGGGGGGCTGGGAGGAGAAGGGGACCAGGTCTTCAAATTACATTTTGTACAAGGCAGAAGAAATTTCCTTTTGTTTACTGCTGTTCTATATTTTCCAGACCCTACAGGAAGACTGATCAATCAGTCAAAACTATTACAGGAGAAAGTTCTCTGCCCAGGTAAGGGTTAAATGCAGTGTATTTTACAGCATAAGATACCTGGATCACTTGCAGTGCTGCAAAATGCTGTAATAAAGAAAACTTACTTCAAATTTCCCTCTTAGAGGATATTTTTGGGTCATCCCACCCCATCACTGTTCACATTTAAAAAGCTTCAGCCAGCACCAGGTGAAGTAATAAATTTTCTCTTTCAGGACTGATGTTCCTCTGACCACACAGAATCTTCTGACACACATTTTGTTAAGAGGAGACACGTATCACTCCCCCAAATCAAGAGCACATGTACACTTACAGCACAAAACAGTCCCTAACCATCTGGTATATAAAAAGAGGTTATTCCATGAAAATTGCCTCAGGAAAAAAAATAAAATAAACATTAAATCATAGAATCAGAGTCATTTAGGATGCAAAAGACCTTTACGATCACCAAGTCCAACCATTAAACAGTGCCAAGTCCACCACTAAGCCCCAAGTGCCACATCTACATGTTGTAAATGTAAAATGTTTTTTACATTTACTGAACATTAGACTAGCACAGTCCATAGTGACAGGCATCCAAAGACCTTCAAGGCTTTAACATGATTTGTGGCATCTGAGGTATGAAGGTGCCGTTATCTCAATCCTCCAGTAAATAAGTGAATTCCCAGAGAAAACACAGCATCTCTGACCCACAGAGAATAACTAATTTTTCCAATTTCTGGTGCCCTAAATGTGTGACTGACACTAGCCTCCATTCAGAAAGCTTGCTCTTCACTTCAGGAGACACCTGTATTCTTGCTCTTCTTTCAGAGATAATGGAGAGTCTGGAGAGGAGTTTCTCTGCATATTTCTGTACTTCCATCTTTTTGCTTAATGGCACTGGTACCAGTAGTACCAGTCCATCGGCACCCAGCACCCTTTCATCTGGCTGGAAATACTGGGCAGACACCTGGGGCTTTTGGATCAAAACATTCCCATCACAGTGCATGGCACTGGAGTTGGCCAGAGCCCACGTTATCTGTCCATCTGCAGTCACAGCTCATCACCTCTCGTGGCCTAACTATGTTTCATGAAATGGACTGACTTTATTTTCAGCTGGTTCAATAGAGTATCACTTACATCCACTTGCTATTTATGTTTTGTTTTGAAAGGTGATGCGTCAAGAGCCAGAGGGACAGTGCCACCATGCTAATGAATTAATATCACAGCAGTATCAAAGTTAACCACCTCTCTGCTTGCTCCTCTGCCTCTTATAAGCTGTTCCTGTTACCATTTCTTCCACCACCCTTTCTTGCATCTCATTAAAATTTGGCCCAAGTGACTCATGTTTTATCTTTTCAGCTGCTGGATGAAGGCTGTTTGCTGAATGCAGGAAATCAGCAGCCCACCTTTTCTAGGCCAGAGGTCTGCAGCTTTTAATTAGCTGCTTCAGAAGTAACAGGATCAAATAATAAACAGATCATGAACCACTCACCATATCCCTCTCAAGATATGTTAGGTGATGTAGAACCTTTCAATACTACAGAGAAATCAAATCATGTTTGCCAAGCACCTACTTAAATAAGCATTTAAGAATACCAAGAATCTAGTTAAAAATATAAGTTAAAAACTGCTAGATTTGCAAGCACTGGCCAAAATGTTTTGCATTTTATTCTGAATAGCAATAATTCATTTTCATTCCACCAAAGCTGTCAAAAACTCTATATGCAGTCTTGTACCGAGGCTGTTATATACATGCCAAATGCCTGTATAGCAAACATCTGGACTTGCTTCTGTTCCAGGATTTGCCAAACATAAGTCTATCTATTGTTTTTTCTTGAGACTTTTGGTTTTTTTCTCTCACTGCTGTGCCTCAGGTCGTTTTTCTTAAAATGAAATCATTAAAACAGGCAGAAAGAGCGGAGGAAGGAGGAGTAAGAAGAGCTCTAGCATTTGAGTAAACTTCCAGTGGGACTAATTTTACTAAGTATTTGTGCTACTGCTACCAGTCAATCACTACAAGTATTATTGAGAAGCTAACAAAAATAAAAATTAAACCACATTTAGGAAAGTATATTGGCAGAGAGAAAAGGAAAAACACATATGCTGTTCTATAAACTAGAAGCTCCGTTTACTGAAACGTCCTCAATATCAATATAAAATGTATTAACATAAAAACCCAACTTGCTCTTCCCTGATTTTGCATTCATTTTACATCCATACTTCTCCGAGGCAACAGATCAGAATGGTGCATTGCCTTCCCCTCAGGCCAAGTGTAATAAACAGGCAGGTGTAATATAAGGCTGCAGTGTCTCAGCTCTCCTCCCCAACAATTGATCTTCCAGCCCAACGGTGTAATTCCGTCTTGGTAGCTCCCTTCACATGCCTCACTCCTGATCGGTCAATTATTTCAAATCGAGCAGAATTAAAGTGTTATTTTTGTGAGGGAGGATGATATTCACCAGTGACCAACGTGAAACTAATAAACTAATTTCCCTTTACTGCCTCGGGCAAAACAGAAAAATCCAGGTCTATGGGAGAAAGACAGCAGCTGTTTCATCAGTCTGTTGCCCAAATGTGTTTGCCATTTACTATCTTTAAATTGAATTTTTGCTCACAGGACAATTTTGGGAACAGAAGACAACAAAAAGAAAACAACAAAAAAGGCAGTGGTGAGGATGTATGACTGTTCAAGACAGAGCTGAGAGGAGGGGACAGCACTCTCCTGTTGTCTGAAACAGAGCATATTCCTCCTGTCAGTAGCAAATTTATCCAGTAGATGTCAACACCAGCAAAAAATACGTGTAAAGCCAACCTTAACAGCAACAGTACTCACTTCAATTTACAGTAGCGCATCGAGGGACAGTTTAATATTTGGAAGCACTGCATATTTATATGCTACCATCCTATCCCTGCACCTTCTTGAACGGATCTGGCCTGGCTCATCTGTCCATAAACATGCGTAGAGCAAAATAATTTGTTTTTTGCTTTTAGAAAAATTTTGTCTGGTCTGCTGAAAAATTGCTGATGAGTATGTGATTACTTTCGGATTGGATCGGATGAAATTTTTCTGAGGAGTCGCAGGGAGTCGGGGGGAAAATACAGGGCAGTGCAAAGCACCTACTAGGAACAAAATCTTCATAGTTACTAAATATAATCTGAAGAGGTCTGTTCCCTTCTGACCTTCCACTTGCGTGGTTAAGCAATGCAATGATTTCATGGATTTTGCTCTTTCCTCAAGAAGCTTCTCAGCCTACAAGAGTGACCTGCGATTCCCAGGCTGACCCCAGGTCAACAGATACTTGTTGTTCCTGTGAGGTTTTTTTGTTTTGAAGTACACCAAGGACAGTCTGTTGTAAGCCTTTTAGTGCTATTATCACTCAAAAGACTGCATTTGCTGACAAGTTTTAACCATGCAAAAACACAAGGCCATTGCTGTTGACACTTTTAAATCTACTATTAAGATCTTACTGTTTGAACAGCTTGTGTGTAGAATCTGAAGTACAGACTTCTGTTTCCTTTTTGTTTATTTTTAGATAAACCTTGTGTTTCTACTCTGCAATGTTTGCATTTGGCTGCTGAGCATGCAGTAACAGCATACATTATATGCATTGCGTAGAGACACTGCCTCACAGCCCATCAGGTTTTTGGAATAGATGAAAAGAGAAGGGAAATAACAGATCATTTTCCTGATTGATTAATCTTTCTTCACGTTGCCATTTCCCCATACACATAAGAAGGATAACCAAAAGTATGTTGTGACATCTAATAGTGAGCTGCTAAAACAAATTATTTTACTACTGCTACAAAAACTTACTATGGAGTTTGTTTTCAGAGATCCAAAACATAACAAGGAGATGTAAATGAAAATATTACAGAGACATCACTATGAGCATTTATTCCTCACATGCAAAACCCTACAGCTTTTACGAGAAGCATCCATCCAATGATGCTGTTGCAGTTTAACTAATCAGTCTAGCTTAAAATTCAGGCTCTCTGTGAAGGCACAAACAGTGGTCAAAGGCTGACACTAAGAATTACCATCATCTAAACAATTCTTAGGCATCAACAGAAGCAGGCAAGGGAAGATCAGGCACAGGTACTGCACTCCCAGTAAATAACCCCAATAGATGATGGCACTTGAGAGAACAAAGTCAGAGCTCTGGACACCAGGGGAAAACATCAAATGCCAAATCCAGCCCCATGAGGCACGAGGTGCCAGCAGCACACCCCGCTTTGGGAAGCCACGTCCTGCTCCACAGCTCTGGGTGCCAGCATGCACTACCCAAGACAGAGCCATAAACAGTTTGGAGATAAGATGCATATCTTATGAGGCACACTGCAGCTTCACAGCCAGGGATGAGCAATTCTTTTAATTATCGTCAGCATTTTCTCCAAATCCCCATCTCAAAGAAGAGATGGAAACTTTTGATTTGCTGTGACACCTTGATTGCTGCATGGATGAGTCACCACACCACTCCTGCAAGTCTTATAAATTTATAGATTTTTAGGCCAAAAAGCGCAGGAGGCTGTTACAATTGCTCTGCTCTCCTGGCTCCTCCAGCAGCCTGCCTGCCGGGCACAAACAGGGACCAGCAATGTCGTACATAAAATTATAACACATGCCTAAGCTTGCCTGCAAGCACCACAACAGTTCCCTCTCAAAAAAAAGGGAAAAAATGTAAAATTATTGATCACTGAATGTACACTCATGTATCCCTTAACACCTTTCTTCCCTGCAGTTTCTCTGACCGGGAGAAGCTGCAGGGATTCTATAAGGGGGAGGCAGGGGTGGCCCTGTGCTGCCCACAGCCAGCTCCCTGTCCCCACTGCAGGGAACCACAGAGCCCTGCAGCCAAACTGGTGGGGCCTCTGTGAAACATTCCTAAGAAAAGGGCAAGACCACTGCACAGGCAGTGAGGATTAAGGAAAAAAAGTATAAGAAATAGTCCTGCTGATATCAAGATCAAAGAGGGAGGAGGAGGAGAAGGTGCTCTCAGTACTGGAGCAGGGGTGACCCTGCTGCCGATGGAGATGACCATAATGGAAGCTGACCATAGGGTCACCATAGAATGGTTTAGGTTGGAATTGACCTCAAAGATCCTCTATTTCCAACACCTCTTGCCACGGACAGGGACACCTTCCACTAGACCAGGTTGCTCCAATCCCCATCCAACCTTGAACCCTTGTAGGATGGAGCATCCACAGCTTCTCTGGGCAAGCTGTGCCAGTGTCTCTCCATCTTCACAATAAAGAATCTCTTCCGAATATCCAATCTAAACCTCTTTTATTTTCAAGTCATTACTCCCTGTCCTATTACTATGCCCCTGAAAGAAGTCCATCTCCAGCATTGGTTTTTTCCCCCCATGTACCCACACTACAGCCCATGGCAGACCTCTCCTTATGGAGAGGTATCCACTCTGAAGCAGGATTCAGGCAGGAGCTGCAGCCTGTGGAGGAGGATCCATCCTGGAAGAGGTTTATCTGGAGGAACTGCAGCCCTGCCAATATTTAAGTTTTTCCCAGAATCTCCCAGGGAAGTTCACGCATTCATCCTCTGTAGAGGCAGAGAGGAGGGACAGAAAGGACTGAGTATTTCTGTATCTGCAATATATTGGTGTATTTATGAAAGAAACCACGGGGGAGACCTTCTAAATAATTTCAAATGCTGAGGTTTGCTTAATTTCATGCTTTGACGACATGTGCATTCCCAGTTTCTTTCATTTTTTTCCCCATGCATTCTATTATTATCTTTTTGCCTATCCACTTGCAAACAATTTCTAAGATGATGAAAGTGAACAAGCTGCTTGGAATGATCTTCACAGATGGAGGGCTCTTCCAGTTGCTTTCCTGAAAAAAGTACATATCCATACCATTTCCTTGATCTTTTAGGTAAGTAATCACATCCACTGAGGATGGATTAGACATACACTTCGAAATAATGCCTGTCTATAACTAGATGTCTTATTTCCCAGCATTCCCATAATGGCCCCATTGCATGCTTGATTACTGTGGCCAGGCTAAACAGACACATTTGTTGAGAACTTCCCCTTCTTTTCTTCTTTATTAGCAGGAAAGTCCAACTTGCTGAATCCTATGATGTTCTGAAAGTATTTTCAATGTTCTTGAAGACTGCCTCTGCTAATTCTTTAGAGACAGACTCTCCAGTGCATTTTGTAAAAAATTCTTAATACTCAATTTTGCAAGATGTCCTTTCTTCTCCTGCTTTGGTCTTCATTTGTAAAGTTACAGTATCTAGCAAATTTTTCCCACACAAGGTTACCCAGTTCATTGTATTTTAAGACAATGATAAGCATTTTTGTGGCACTCTTTGTCTTCAAAGCACTTTACAAACATTAAATATTTAATGCTTATGGTATCCCTCTTACTCTCAACCCCATTTTACAGGTAGGGAAAGAGACTCACAGGTTAAGTGATTTTGTTTCAAGTCACATCACAAGTTACTGACAGATGTGAGACCAGAATATATGAGCTCAGATTTCCAGTTCCGTACTCAATACTAGACCAGCCTAGTTCTTTCACTTAAAATAGTATAAATAATAATGAGAATCCTTGCTCTTGTTCAGAGAGAACTTAGCTCTTTGGAGGTTCTAAATAGAACAACAACAACAACAACACAGGAAAAGCACCCCAAAATTACCCAGGAGGGCAGCTACCAGCTTCATAACCCTACCCAGAAGCTTTGTCTTTCTTTTCCAGTGTTTTAGAGGGAAACCCACAATTGAACATTATCAGGAAAGGGGTCAGCCATGTTTCAGGCATTTATATATAGCCAAATGCACACACACACACTCTCAAACCACTGCCTAAACCAAGAACAGAGACCTTCCAGCCAGAGAAGAATTTGCAATTTAAAAACTGAAATACATTTCAAAATGGCATCACTAAAGAGCTTCGGTATTTGATAAGAAGATTACAGTACATTCAATTGCATACAGCAAAAGCCTTTTAAAATAAAGTACAGGAATAGTGAAGCCAGGCATTTGCAACCAGATAACACGGAGCTAATCGGGCAGTGCGAAAGGTGTGCCCTGCTGCAGGGAGCATGCAGGAGCCAGGCAGCTTTTGGAACTCAAATAATGAGGGGTTTTTTTTTAGCTTTAACATTTTTCATAATCTAAGCAGGAGGTCTAAACACAGGCTGTATGCAACACTAACTGTATTTCCCTTTAACAGGCTCCTATGGGAACAAATGTTCAGTGTCAGGCTGGTACTATACGTCCATTTAATTGAGCTGAGAGAACTCTACTGCCCTCGAAGAAAGCTCATCTCTTCTCTCCGTGGATGTGACTATAGAGCTAGCAGATAATATCTCACTCATTATTTATACAACCACGTAATTATCTCCCAGAGACTCCCCATTTTGTAGAAGTTTCTTTTTTGGAAACATCATCTGTTGGCTGAATGGAAAGCCAAATCCAGCCTCAGATACTGACATTGAGTGCCAGAGCATCCTCTGCTAACACACGTGGGAAACAGCACAGGGAGTCTGCAGTACCACTCACATGGGGGATGTGCTCCTGGCATTACACTGGATCTCTTTAATTCCTCTGCAAAATGCAGGCACATGTGCAAGATCAACAGTATACAAAGCACACTCAGAATTTTAGAGAAACATGGTAATGGTAGGAGCCAAACATAAACAAAAAAATATATCTGCATATTGCACAATTGCCTCCACTGTGTCCTTGGATTCTGTCTCACTGTTTACACTGCTCTGGTGCCACCATAACCAAACACCCTTGATACTTGTTTAAAACTGACAAAATCTTCTGAGGTCAAGAAAGTTATTATCCCTCCTGTTCAGCTGGTGAGATAAGGATGGAAAAAATATGGACCAAAACTAGAAGATGCCCTCAGGTAGAGAGAGCAGAGGTCAGACATTATATCCAATTAAAACATGTGCAAAACCCCTCTAGGCTCATGTACCTGAGAATCTGCAGGATGCCACATTATTGCTAACAAAGCTATTTAGGTGCCCAATGTCCTGCTGTTGCATAAACCAAAAGGA
Source organism: Melozone crissalis (assembly GCF_028551555.1). Taxonomy (NCBI): domain Eukaryota; kingdom Metazoa; phylum Chordata; class Aves; order Passeriformes; family Passerellidae; genus Melozone; species Melozone crissalis. Next base: position 54,060,970 of record NW_026535805.1, read on the forward strand.
ACATCATTTGCCCATTTATCACTGCAGGATTGCTGGAAATTCCCAAATGAGGTACCACTACCCAAATCCTCTGGTGTCATGTCACTCCAAAACACAGGGATGCTGTGAATTGAGCACCAAGGGGAGGTAATGCATTGTGACTCATCCTGCTGAGGGGTCTGGCTTCCAGCTTTGGCTCCCTATATAACTGAAGCACAAGGCATTACAGAAATCTGCTGGGCTCAGAGTTTCCATGCCAGAAATCAGATGCTGATGCCCACCATGCTCAGCACTGGGGCTGAGCAGCCTTTAAGGTGATGCTGCTGGCTTTTAACTCCAGCTTTAGACCCAAGACAAGGAGTGGGTACAATCCTCTGCTCTTTCAGATGTGCAATGTCACTCCAGGTTCAGCTCAACAGAGCACTGGAGTTCGCTGGAGAGACATGAGAAAAACAACCAAGGACATGGAAAATGAACACCACGTCCCCATCATGTTCTAACAGAGCTTTTGGGCAGGCTTAGCCAACACCCACATCTCAGCCAAAGCTCGTGAGAGAGGGCACTGGTGTTTTTGCAGTTCAACAAGCCTGCCACTACCTTCCTCAGGCAACCCCATGCTCAGCTACTACATAAGGTACAGGTTTCTGCCTTCCTGCTTCGATGGAGGCTGGTTTGTTTTTTTTCTTTTTTCCCCATTTAATTTTGAAGATTATAGGATTCACACTTATTCTAGTAAAATACTTTGTAGCACTGCCATGAAAGAGCAGAGTGGAGGCAACACACACATATTATGAAAGCTCTGGCATTATAAATGTAGCTTTTCTCTTATAAATTACATTGACCAGCTAAAGTACAGGTTACAGTAAAGTCTGCACAAAGTCATATTGTGGCAGTAATGCACATATGGAAGAAAAAAGAATCAACAATTTTCTTGTGCATTTTAAAACACCTAGAAAAATGGCCAAGATTGAATTCCTCATGGAGGGAAAGCCAAACCTTGCTCATGAAGTCACTGTGGTTTTGGTTTTTTCTAATGAGAAAAACAACCACGCAGTTGTCACAACTAGGGAAATACCACACACCACTGGATTAAAGTCCTTTTCAGGAATGTACAAAACACAGTTTGCTGTTACTGCCTTTTTTTAATCTTGAACCACTTGTCTTTCTGAAGCAGCCAAGGAAACATCAATCATACTCGCTGGCCCTACAAGCCCTCTAAAAGGTACTGTGCCCATCCTTTCACCTCTCCAATGCCATGACTTGGGGGTAGCTCAGGGCTCTCTATCCTGGCAGCACTGGCTCCCCAGAGTGAAAGCAAAGGCTTGAGGAAAGCTCAGAAAAGGACACCCCAAGTTAGATTGGAGGAAGGCTGGGAGGGTGAAGGAGCAACAACAACCCACCTTCAGACGCAGCTTAAACGCAGGACTCTGCAGCCCCCGATGCCTTTCCCACTTTTGTCCCCCAGTGTTAATTAATCTTTCAATCAAATTTTCCCCTTTATTCTCACCACATCTCCTATTTCTACTCACCACCTTCTACCACATCCAGGTTCCCTTTCTCTCTTTGCTTCATGTCCAAGGAAGAGTTCCTCCAAGACCTTTCCTAGTCCTCAAACAAGACTGACTCAAATAGGTTTGAGATTTGCAAAACTTTCTTTACTTATGTATTTAGACCTTTTTCACCTTGTTTTATCCAACTTAAAATCCCTAAGCGAAATCATTAGGTAAGCAAGAGTGACCTGATGTACCAAGAATTTGGCAAGCTCACAACATTAAAAAGAAACAAAGGACTTGTATCCTATTCTCAGATGTAGAGAGGAGGAAACTAAGGTGAAGAAGCAGGTGTGAATGTAGCAATGATGAAATGGAAGTGACAAGCTTATAATTTATTAAGTTTTTAAGCATAGTTTCATCCAAAAACCAGGGGCAAAAGAAGTTCCTTCCTAAATTTGGTATTGAGCAGAAACCTTTAAGAGAACCAGCAACCCCATTCTGTTCCAATTCAGCTGTCTACAGCTAACCCCTCATAGGGGACTTTAGTTTTGGACAATTAATTTTATTAGCTTAGAAGGGAAAATGTAAGCAACCAGCAGGAAAACCTGCCAATCGACCAACCATTTCTATTTGTGATGGAATTCATGGAGTTAATCCCACAGTGCAGTTTGTTCCAGGAGCATCCCTGCCACATCTCAGTGCTTGGGTGCAAAAGAAGGGCCAAAACAGGGGATTATGAATTTGTAAGTAAAAACAAAGCACTGGCTCTCAATAGAATAGTTTTAGGAAGGCATACATTAATTTATTCTCTTCTGCACTGCCTCTGCATACCCGCTGCTGGCAATGTGACAACATATAAGCACTGAATGTTGTGCTTAGTAGCTTAAGAGCTCCAAGACAGATTGTCATTTTGCTCATTCTTCCTGGGCCAAAATGTGTTTTCCCAGAAAAAAAATAAATAAATCCCCTCTTCCCAAAACAAATACACCCCCCCTTCCTCCCCCGCAGTCATCTTCAAATTTCGAGAAGAATTGGAGTGGCACCACCCTTGGAGGAGGCAAAGTAGGGAACGCATCCTCAGGAGGTTTTTATTCTAGACAGAGAGCCTCTCCCCAAGACAGCGTTTTGCCAACACATGGAGAGTTTTGAAAATGAAGGCAAAAGCCTTCCATTTGAGTGAATTCAATGGGAAGGCAGCACGGCGCACAGAGCACCGGGGCAATTTGCTCTTGGCAGCCTCTCTCGCTAAGTAGGTGGGCTGCGCTCAGCGCCAATTAGGGCTGACGCTTTTCCTCAGGTACAATGCGCTGCCACACGGCTCGGACTGTTCCTCCCTCCCTGCATCTGTGTTTACTGTGGCTGCTCATTTTCCCCCTTGGCAAGGGGGACGTTTAATAAAGCAGGCCATTCCCCAGCTACAAAGGCGCTATATCATCCTTGGGTGTATGTACACATATGGTATGAAACTGAATGCAGCTAAAAGTCAAAGCAACTCCTGCCAGAAATTTCTGATGGCAGCGCTGTAAAAGTGGCGTTGGGCAACGAAGCAGTTCTCTGTTTTCTGATACTGGGTGAAAAGAGGAGAGACAGCACAGTGGGTTTAGCTCCAAAGTTAAAAGGGAATCATATGAGTGAAGTAAAAGAAGCAATATTCAGATTTCTAAATCCCCTGTTCCCAGTTCAAGGTCTAAGTTTTCTTTTGGCTTGTGCTGCTCTGCAAATGGAGCCAAAGAGGTTCTCGATCCAGCTTTTGATTTCCTGCTGTGCTAAGCTACAGGAATGTTCACATCTAGGCTCTGCTTTGGTCCTGTCTCTAATTAAGGCAGCTTATTTTTTCAAACATGCTACCTGAGACCTCCTGATGTTGCTCCAGGTCATGCAGCCATGCTTCAAACTGCTTTCTAATATACCTAATAGTGCCACAGTGATATGTTCAGCTTATTACTGTTACAGAAGCAGTTGGGTCATGGTATTCTCTGCAAAATACTTCTGTAATGGAGTGGATTAATTTAATGAATGCCATTTACTGCAGCAGAAGAGACAATGATTTGATGTTTTGTTACAATTAAGACTCATTAGCCAGTGACTTTTTTCTTAGTTGTCTGACAACCATGTTAGATGTAGCACATCTCGGATACAAAAGTTCTGAACTTCCTTCTAGTCATTTTTAATAAATATGAAGGAAGTGAGAATGAAAGGCTTGGCACTGGGCAGACTGAAGTGACCTGTTTGAGCAATGCCACGTACACCTCCCTGCCCAAACTACCGAGAGGAAACTGCACCAGCTTCCAAGAAATCACTGGATCATACCTGGCACTGAAACTTTCAACCAAACAGCTCCAAAACATCTCACCACCTGGCTAAGACACAAAAAGGCTTTTGAGAAAGCAGACAGAGCCAGGTCCTGATGCTTTTAACAAGATCCCAGAGCTCTGCCAATACAGGAATCCCTGCACTGGAGAACCTGCTTGTGGAGGGCCCAGTGTGCTCTGCCACGGGACTGATGGTAAACTCAAAATCAATTTTAGTAACAATCTCTCCTTTCTCAGTCAGCATCTGAATGCTGAGGAATGATCCCCATGCTCTTCCACCAATGCAAAATCTTTTGTTCCTTGGGAGCACAACTCCTTTGCTTTTGCAAATCCTAAGCAGCAGTATGCAGAACATGAAGAAACAGAAACAAAATCCCCTGAAAAAGAAAAAAAATGCATTGCCAAGCAAAACCAATATTGGTCAAACCAATGTCACTAGACTCCAGGTTAAGTTTTCAGGCTACAAGAAGCCAAAAGCCAAAATAATGTTTTTTGCAGATGCAGCATTCCCTAGCATTGTTGGGGACAGAAGATCATGCTCAGCTGTACAACCTGCAAATATATCTTACTCAGCACAGAAGGGAAGGAAACTACAAAACTAATTTAATTAGTTGTCTAAGTCAACAGCATTTCAAATCTGGATAGCACAAATAGTAAACATATTATTTTTAAACCCTCAGCACTTTATAAATATCCCCCAAATCCTTAGAAAGGCCCATAAATGCAAAAGGTTTAATTAAAAAAATAAATTAGGTAATATTTGAAGAAAAAAAAATCCTAAAATGACAAATTATATATTATTCCTTTAATATTCAGCAACAATATTTTCTGAATGTTTTCTGAGTCACTCAAACTGATACTTTTACTTTAATAAAAAAAGGAAACCTAAAAATTTTAACTTTTAGTTAAATCAAAGTAATAATTTGGTTTCCCTAGATGCTGTACAGGAGATCACTTCAGAATACAAGGCTGTGAGTGGGTAACCAGCAACAGCAAAATGCACACAACCCAAAAACCAGTGCAAAAATGAGAAGTGGCTTATTTGCTTTTGAAACCTAGAATAAGAAGCATGAAAAAAATCAATAGCATGTCTTATTGTTCTTGTGCAAATTCAGTATCATTCCCTCCCATTCTACCTGGGATGGACACTACAGAGACATAAAAACACACGGTGTGGCCAAAATCCCCAGCCGATGCTGCTGACGACTCCTCAGGAGTGACAGGTCAAGCCCTGGCAGTGTTTAGATGTAAGAGGATAGCAACAGGTAGGAGAAAGGGATGAGGTGACTCAGCAGGCAGGACTGGAAGCCTGAAACCCAGATGTTTGACAGCAAAAAGCATCATGTGGGGTGTGTTTTAAAGCTTCTCCCACCCATGGCTTCTCCAGCTTTTCTGAGCACGGCTTTGGCTGGAAAGATTCTCCCTAAAACTACTCGCAGAACCTGACATTTAGACACTGCTGACTGCAGCCTGAAAACGAGCCATTCATGCAAATTCCCAACTCGTTCCCACCTACCTGCAATCTCTGTTAACTCTCCCTTGCAGAAGTAAACCTGAGCAGTAATGAGCAGTAATGTGCTAATGAAAGCAATACAAAATCTGGTTTTCCCTTCTATTGTAGAGTGAGGATAAAAATCACACTCCTGCTCCTTCATCCCATGCCAGAAGAGTTATAACCCCATGAAAATCACTTGAGTTAAAGATAAGCTGGGAGCTTCAACTTTATATTCATTTTTATCAAATCCTTGAAACTGCTTCATGGGGTTTATTTTAATAGGTATTTCTACTAACAATAATAACCCCCCTTATCTGTACTAAGGAAGAGAAAAAAGCAGATTGCATCATAAATCTTAGTCATGCCAGCTAATAATCTTCAAAATCATCCTTTTAACACGGATGGCACCTATTAAGTCAAACTACTTTTATCCTGCCGATTTAGGAATAGAGTCTCATCCCAGCTCCCATTATGAAAATGAAAGATTTTCAACAAACTGCACTGGCAGCTGCAGAATCATAAAATCCTTCAAGGGCCTGTGAAGCTGAGCTGTAAGCATGGCACCCCTTATCTGTAATTAGGGAAAGGAGAATAAAATCTCTAGAATGCTCTGTATAACCCCCCAGCCCCTCACTGCAGGGCTTTGTACCTGGGTTTTTCTAATAAAAGACTTTTAAGTATCAGCTGCAATGTAATCTTGTTTATTAAAAGCAAAAGACTTATGGCAATGACTGTGTCAAACCTGAACTACAAAAAGAACATGTATTTGCAGTCTTTTTACATAAGGCACACTGATAAACATAATTTACTTCACAACTGCCTATGATATGCCATTCAATGTACATTTGTATATGTTTAAAACAATTTTATTCCAAGAGATGTATATCTGATTTCAGTGGAGGGTATGTTTTCCAAGATGCATTAAGGTCTAACTAAATTTATTTTTTAAAAGAAGAAGTGGAACTTATTACAACAGTGCAAACTATTATTGTCATAACAATGTAAAGTACCCATAGATTTAATACTACAAGGCTCTATTCATCACAATCTCATTTGGCAATAGTGTCATTTCACAGTATTTTATTATCCACACATTTCTCCAAGAGTGATGCCATCTCATAGCAGAGGTGCAAAAACCAGGGCACGTTCACTCCAAAGTATCTGAATTGTAGTTCTTTATCAAATTCTTTGAAAATAAATGCAATCACTACTCTAGCATTTTCATTCTTCTTCCAAATATAGCAAGGATGCAAAGTTTTCAGCTCTAGAGCACAGAATATTTCATAAAAGCGAGGTAGATTATGATGTTGGCAAGATAGAGAAATTGAGGCAGGGAATGAGTGACCTACTCAAGTCCCAAACTATGTCATGAACGGATTGCCATAAGAGGTTTGGCCCACCTGCTGGGCCATGCTGCTTCTTCAGCTCTCAGATGCTATCAGCTGTATTTCCATTAACTATTTCTAATTAATGCATTGGCACAATGGACTAACATCAAAATCTTTGCTGTAACAGGATGATTTGTTAGGCCATAATACCGTGTAATAGGGTGATTTATGAAGGTTAACAGGTGGTATGTGACACTACTATCAAAACTTTCATTGTTTCCCAGGCTCTCTGTGAGCTGACTTTCTCCCACGCCACAGCATGAGATACTCAGTATCCCTATGAGGAGCACAGGGTAGGGACTGCATTCACAGCCAGGCATAACCTTGGGAATTACCACTAATGCTCAATGCCTGCTACACCCCAAACTACAAGTCCCCCTAGCCAATAAAGGAACCTAAAAACAAGGGAGCAGTCTGGGAGCCACTCTCCAGAGTAATCAGGTGAGCAGTATCTTTCAATCACTTATGTAACTGCCCAAGGCAACCCAGATAGCCAGGTCCAAACAGGACCTTATGTCACAAGACTTGGATAATTCAAAAAAAATTTCCACCATGAGAGAGAAAAATTGCATCAACACATACTAATAGAAATGTGAATGCCAATATCTGAGTGTGAAAGGATAAACTCCGAGATATCCTTTAAATGTTCCTTTTCAAAATCCTGGGGGTGTTAATAGTTCAGGCACTAAAATAGTTAATTTATAGCGCTTAAATTATTAAACTGGATGTTCTCACCACCTTTCTTTCTTTCTTCCACCCTTAAGCCCCCCTGACATATATGCCAGGCATCTCAGAGCTCAGACCATGCCACCCTCTCCTGCAAAACCCTCCACGAGGGTGCAGCTCCCCAGCCTCATCTTTGGGGACCAGCACTCTTCACCCCCACCCAAGTCTCCCCCTCTTTCCCTGCTCCCTGGCTGCTGCCAGATTTGCAGCTCTCCTGCAGCGCCCTTCCCACGTCTCCCTCTCTCAGATCTCGCTGCGATCATGGAGCCTAGCAACGTTAATCTGCCACTCATTTATCATATTTCAAGCTCAGATATACAAATCCGCTTTCCTTTGTCCGTTCGGATCATTGTGATTCCGCTTTATGGTCTCGATTCCTCTTTTCTAGTCCTTTGCTTATGGGCTGTTGTTTATTATTATTTTCCTATCTGGAAGTTAATCTCTCTGAAGCCAGAGTCCTTGCCGCTGCCTTGCTCCGTTCAGCATGAAGCGGGTGCTCTGTCAGGGCTTGATAAACCATTTGTCATTCAGGCGGCGGATAATGCGGCTGCACACATGCCCATTTTAAGCAGCATATACTAAAAGCACTGAGAATAAAAGTGTTAAAATACCACTGAAAGATTTATAAATATATGTGGAATTTTTTTTCTCCAAGAGCAAGACTGAAGGCAGGAGATGCTTTGCTGGGCCAGGCTTGAAGAGGTATTTAAAACTTACAGTTGCTTGTTCCAACAAGGGCTTCAGTGACCCTGGACTTCTTTAGAAATCTCCCTTTTGACTCCTTCAGCCAGACAACAACAATTAGAAAGACAAAATGAAAGCCAGGAACTTCAATTCTTTCTCAGCTTCCTTCCCCATACTGTAGAGTTAATACTTCTCTTTGTTGTCCACCCATGACTGGAGGTCGAGTTAGTGAATGGTTGGGAGGAGACAAGCATTAAGGACCAACCTTAACTACAACCATTTCTCCCTCTATGTCCTGGCAGCAGCAAGGGTGGCACTGGCAGCTCCCCGCAGTTTAAACAGAAACCTCCCTTTTACACAAATAATTTGGTGTTCTCTGTATTTTTTGGACATCACACTGTGTGTCATGTCACTGTCTGAGAAATTATTTTTACTTAGACACCATCATATCTGCCATCTGATGTGGTCAGTGCTTACATGTTAAATATCTCACAACCCAAGGGATATTTAAGAGACAGGAAGAGCTAATTGCTTTAACTCCTGCTGAGCAGGAGAATCACAGTTCCATTCTGAGATTTCTGAGGTGCCAAAAGAGGGAACTTTCTAAAACATTTGTTGAATACTTTCCTAGCAGCTTGGCCCAAGAGGAGCTGGAGAGAAACCATCCTCCCTTTCCACCTCAGTTGTCTGCAGCCGAGTGGGGAAACTAATGGGCTTTTAAGAACATTTTAAGAAAATACAAACCAAACAAAACCACCTAACCCAAAGCAGAAGCAGTGTTTTAAACTAGAGTTTTGATGTGTTTTAAACCAGAGTTTTAACCTGAGTTCCCTCATCACTTTTTCACAGGCATGTTAGGATGGCTATGGGCAAACACAGCAAGAAACCAGGATACAGAAATACAAAACTTCATTTTCAGAGATTTCAGGAGATTTGTGGTAAGCAGAGGCTGCTCAAGACCCTCAGGGAGGAAAAAAAAATTAAAAAATCGAAACAACTGTGTTCAGGTGTTATGAAGTTCTCCTTGATATTATCACCAACAGAAAGAAACCTTCCAAAAGCAGAGGCTGTGAGGAAAGTGCCTGTGGGGTCTGGAAAACACAGAGAGACCAGGGCAAGCGCAGAGTTAGCAGGCATTTTATAACATCCACTTTAATTTCACCAGAAAAGAGTCTGAGACTTCATCAAAGCAAGATATGCAATATATTTGAGGGTTTTTTGTTTTGGTTTTTTTTTTTTTTTAATTTTAATAAAGCCTAGCCTTTGCTTTTCCCTTTTTAACCTGTGACAATCTGAAAAAAAATTGACAAGGAGGTCTGAGAGTTTTTCTCTGTGTTTCTAACATTTTACCTGAGGGAGTAAAACTGCAAATGCCTGAAATGGGTTTTTAATATATTAGAACCAGTATAAAAAAAAAAATTATTTGAAAATAAACAACCTCCCACCCATATTACTGCCATATAAATGTATGTGAACATTCAGATTCCAAAACCAAATTTGCCGCAGTTTTTTTTCTTTAGAAAGTGGACTTTTACTATTTCAATACAGGCTATATTTATTCTGAAATTAGGGCCATCCGTACAGAAACTTGCACAACTATAATTAAACTAATTTTTTTGAAGTCCAGTTTAATTACTTTGGTGACAATACTAGCATATCAGCTTTTAGTTTTATAACTAATTAAAAATGAAAAATTTACCTTTTAAAAAGGTCTTTCCTTGAAGTAATTTCCATTTACAGCAGACATCCATTTAGAGTTTCTAGTATGGGTTAGCTATCTGCTTCTGGCATGGAGAAAGACTAAAAATATCTGCTTTAAATGAAAACTAAACCATCCCTCAAACTATTCTTACATGCCTTTTCATAGGCATTTTACTTTGTATCTGGAACATTCCCATATATTACAACATACATCAGGGGCACCCAGAGGTTTGGATGGCCACGCTGGTTGACATTTATATGAGACTGAAAGCTAAACAATAAAGCAAATGAAGAAGTAAATACACCCCACTTTACCCTCCTTGCAGGTTTTACCAGACAACTGGACTATAAAACTCAATCTGTTTAATTTTCTTTGAAATCTCAAGACAAATTCTAGCAATTTTTAGGAGTGTTTAAAGTACTTTTTTTTTCCTAGTAAAAGCTGTGTGACATTGTGGAAGAATAGGGTCAGATTTGGTTTGTGAAATCTGGATGCAGCTTTGGCTTTAACAAGTCTACTCTCTCTGTATCACACCAGTGTATCTCAAGGTTCCCTCCCCAAGTGCATTAAAAATGAGGCTCATGCTACCACTATGCTGTGTCAATTATGTGTATTTTGTCCGAATGCTGTGAAAGTGATACTGCTACTTCTGATCTGCTGAAGTGGTTTTTAGTTCCTACTCTTCAATGTAATCCTATGCTGATTTCTCAGTACTTGTGAAACCCAAGGTAGGGGAGAAAGGCTGGGGAACAGGTCTAATGTATGCACATCAATTTTTAAATAGTTTTTTTTTATGTTCTCTGGGATGAAAGCGCATGCGGCTTGGCTCATTTACGAATGTCACAACATCCCCCAAAGCCTCCTTCCCCCAGCTGTGTCACTGGGGCAGCCTCACTGGAAATCTCAAACCTTATCAAGGTCAAGGGCTGCAAGGCAGCAGCCTGGTGATCTCTTCAAATGGCTGCCACAGGGATTATTTTCCAGACTGCCTGCCCTCCCCATTCCCCACTGTATCTGTGTGTGCATCTCGGTCTTCATGCCCTTTTGGATTGTTATCCCCTCTGTGCCCCTGGTGTGCTCACTCCCACCTTCGATCAGCCATGCCAGCCCTCATCACCTCACCACAGCGCTCCAATGTCACTCATCTGTCCCACACTCCTGCAACATTCACAGAACAGCCTGTGCCAGGGCACAACCAACCAAAACCTCCCCCTCCTTTCACAATGCTTGGTGCCATGCTCAGAAGATGTGCCCATTTGACACAGGGTGTGCTCCAGCTCCTGCTTATCCCTCGGAATAATTGCTTTGCTGTGCTCTAGCTCACATGCCACCCTTGGCCATGCCCAGCCCATCTTTCCTGCATTACACTTGGCACACGGGATACTTGGAGGGAGATTGAATGCTGGTTTTACTCCACATGCACACACCTCCTAATATAACAAACTCATGGTCTGGCTTGGGGGATTTTCTGTGGGATAAAGTAAAGAAAACACATAATCAACTATATTTACTACTAATAAAAACAATGTTGAACAAGAGGAGGTGACACCTTCCTCTGACCTTTTTGCATAATGTTGTAACCTTCTTCTCTGGACACAGCATGCAATCTGGCAGTTGGGAACTTTGGCTGCTCCAATTCCATCAGCAGCTGACTGACTACAGTGATCTCTGCTGCTCAGCTAGGTGCTGCTTTGTGCTGCTCCCTAGCATTACCTTTTATTATACAATATGCTGAGTTGGAAGGGACCCACAAGGACCACAGAGCTCAACTCCTGGTCCTGCACAGGACACCCCGAGTCACACCATGTGCCTGAGAGCATTGTCCAAATGCTTCTGGAGCTCTCTCAGGCTTGGGGCTGTGAGCACTGCCCTGGGGAGCTGTTCCCGAGCCCAGTCACCCTCTGGGTGAAAGGCTTTTTCCTGATATCCAATCTAAACCTGCCCTGACTCCGTGTCATGGCTTTCCTAGAGTCCTGTCTTATCCTACCTCAGGAGTCACTCTCTGTCTATTGTGAGATGCATCTACAAAGTTTCCAGACTATGCTGGGATCTCCTGCCAAAGAAAGGAAACCAAGAGGAGGTGGAGAGCTGGGGACCACAGTGGCAGCCCAGTACCAAACTGCTGCATGCCACTCATCTAAGTAGACTGTTCCTGTCTTCAAAATAAAGTCAAAAATGAAAAAAAAAGTGGAGCAGAAATTCATGAGTGAATGGAAGTTTGTCTGTCTCAGTACTACACTGTGGCAATCAAAACAAACTCAGATTTACTAAATAAATATAATATTAAGTTCTTATCTTTAAAATACTCTGGGGTGTGTACACACATTAAAAGTAAGTGTGATTCTAGGGTAAGTACTGATTAGATGTTTCATTTCTGCATTTCATTCTGCTTGGAAAGTACACTGCTCTGCTCCAATTCTATTCATAAGTGGTTTCAGTTTCTGTCTTTCATCCAATGGCACAGCTCTACAGTCATTATTTTTTTAAAATATTTAATGTAGCTGAAGTGCTATAATATGGAAGAGGTTTCCAAACTGAAACAACAATTGTAAATATTTTCCTAAAGGAAACTGGAGAAGAGCTCTCACTTGATCAGAGAAGGCATTTCTTTAGTATGTGGAAAAACTGCTAAGTCCAAACAAAATATCTTCCATTGGTTCAAATTTTCCCTTTTGCTAAAAAATTTGTTTTTAAACGGTGAGTTGGAAAAGGGACTTTCAGTGATTAAAACCAAACTTGCAGGCCAAAATACTGAACATGGCTGTTTCAATACTCCAGCATAGACATCTATTTGTATGCCTCCCCTGCTAAAGGAAGGAAGGCTCTGCTGGATTACCACAAAAGCATTGCTATGGAGTGAGAAAGGGGAAGTTTCTCCATTCACAGCTTAAAACTATTTGTGAAAAAGAGGTGGATCACTGCAATTCCTGATGCATTCAGCAGATGCTGTGAGAGAATTATACCAAAGATCACAGCATCTTTTGCAGGAACTGAATTCCCTAAGTCTGGACACTGAAAAGCTTGAAATGCTGCCACATCGCTGGAACGACCTTTGACACATGGCAATAGCAGTTAAATTCCAAATTCTTTATTTGACTAAGCCTTAAGGGTCACAGAGTCACATAGAACACAGAACTGCAGAGGCTGGGAGGCACCTCTGGAGAGAGTTCAGCCCTCTTGTGCCACAGAAGCCAGGTTATGTACAGCAGGTGTCCAAGGGCTATGTCCAGTCAGGCTCTGACCATCTCCAAGGACAGAGACTCAAGAATCACTCTGGGTAACCTGTTCCAGCATTTGACTCTCCTCATAGTAAAAGGCTTCTTCTAGGTTCAAATGGAATTTCTCAGATTTGTCAGTAATCTGGACCTGAAATTCAAACTCAAAGATGTCCTTTGTGTTGAGAATGTAAGAACAGCTCAGATGGGCTGCACAGCTCTCAAACAGGAAGGGCTGATTCCATTGCCTAAACACAGGCATTCAGCGCCACTTGTGACCCTCCAGGGTATATGAGACATCTTCACAGAGCCAGCAAGGCAAACATGACAACAGACCTACAGGAAACCCATACCCATATGGCATGGCAAGCTGGAGGCACCACAGGAGACCCTGAGGCATCTTAAATGGCACTGGATGCCTGTGTTGGGCCAACTGAATTGGGACACAAGCATTCCAATTCAGAAACTACTCATTTATGTATTTCAAATGCTCTTATGCTTATACTATTTACAGGGTGACATTTTCAAGTTCCACTCCACGTCCACATGGCTACAAACCAAAATTCCCAGCTTTTACCAATGCATTTTTAGCACGAAGTCACAGGAATCCAGAAGAGTGAACAACAGCAACAAATACACAAAATATTGAGACTCAGTTTAGGCATCCTGAGTTGGGTCCTGCAACACATTCTGGCTGAACACGGTTATCACTGCTATATTTGGCTTTAATCAGCTTTCTGCAGACTGCCTTTTGTGCAAGCACCATGGGCTACCAGCAGGCCCTGCAGCCCACACTGCCAGAACCTGTGCCTTGTGACTTTTTCATTCATTCCCTTCAGGACCAAACATCATGGAAACCTGTAACACGATTAGAGAGCTACACGCTGGGAAGTATTAGTTATAATATTCACAACCTTGCCTTCAAGTTCGTACATATCTCCACATTTAGATACCATAGGTCCACATTTCTTTTTTTTCCCCCTCCATTCTAAGTCAAATGAATCTTGGTGATGGAGTGGATAATAAGGATGTGTAAAAAAGCCGAGGTTGCACAGGAGGGGTGAGAGGGCAGAAGAGGAAGGTGGACAGGCTGCAAACTACAACACAGGAGCTGCAGGAACCTCTGAACCTTCCCTTGAGGAAATGCAATGCAGAATTACATGTTAAATAACACTGCAGAGCTTTGAGACATTTGAGTTTGATTCACGATGCTGGCTTCTTATGGAAGGGCTATGCCTTCCTCTGTAAAACATACACTCAATGTACTGCTCCCAAATTATAATATTTACTTCTCAGTTGGATGAAGAAGCTTTTTTTTACTGTGCTCCTGCCTGGAGATATTTTTCCCTATTCCACCCTGTGCGTTCTTTTTAATGTAAATATTACTTGAAATTATTGCAGTACAGATGAACAACCATTAATTAAAAGTGAGGAAGACTTATTGCATTAGGCAGTGCTGCTGTAACAGATCAAACAGCAGAAGGATATGAGGCACAATGTGCTGCAATTGAAAGCTTAATGCCTTTTAGATCACAGCCCCACAGTGTTTCATGGGTGTCAGGGTGGGCTTGCATCCCACCATGTCTGGGTTCCTTGCCTCCTTGCAGATAAACCTATAACATAAAACCACAGCTTGTGAAGAAGGGTCAGATAAAAACACAGTCTTACAAGACAGCTGCAAGAAAAAAATATCCAAGCAGATTCTGGAGCAATTTCCTGGCCTTGTGCTCACTCTTACACTCGGCCTTAGGAGGCTTTAGCAGACGATGGTTTCATTACCAGGGGTTTCTCAGCACTGTGATCCACCCTGTGCTGTGGAGAGCTAAGGAAGATTTGCTCTGAGCTCAAGTGACAGATGCTCCAAGACCAAAAGCACAGGGCTTCAGAGCTGTAGCCCTGGTGCTGCTGCTGTGCATTTGCAAATAGCTCTGGGCGCATGTAATGAGAACCTGGTTGGCACTCCTTCGTGAGGCTTTTTACTGTGCTGTTGCTGCAGAACTGCTGCAAGACCTACCAAGAGGTTTTAAGCAGCCCTGATGCCTGCAAACATAGAGAGTCATCTCTTTGCAAAATGCAGAGGGTACCTCACTGTGAGGAGTCCTGTGTCACCCCAGTGAGATCCGGGCATGAAACCTCAGGAACAATCATCAACCTCCACCTACAGCTGCACCACAGAGGAGAAAACAAAAATCCCCAGATTAAGCATTTATTAATCAAACAGGAATTCAGATGGTACAAGATTCCTGATTACATATCATGTACAGAAGCAGTAAGCCACATGGAAAAATCAATTTCTGAGATTAATAAAATGATCAATCCTGGTCATTAGCAGCTGTTAGGTCTCTAAGACAGATACTGAAACATATTACACAAATGTTACCTATCAACCATAAAATAGGAACAACCTATTTAATCAACCTGTTGTTGATTCAGCTCAGATCTGGGCTTAATGATTTGGGGGTTAAAAAGCCATCAGTCTCACAATGAGTTCATTGAGCCAGCCTCTGACAGTTATATGTGGGGGGGAAAAAAACCATTACTTCTGTTCCTAACAAAAAGAAGTGGAAGATCTTTTCTACAGCTGATTTGTTATCTGCCCTTTTTTCCCTGACTAACACCAAGTGCTGAGAAGCCGAGACCTGTTCCCAACTCGTGTGCTCACATACTTACTGCGGTGACAACTCTGAGCCTCCTCTTCTGAGTGTAAGAAAATGTCTGCACATATGTGAGGCAAAGAGTTATTAATTCTTCACAGCTTCAGCTTCGCTATTTTAAAGCTCACACCAGCTTCAAGCTTGGGCATGCTGATGGGAAATGAGAGTTACATTTCTAATTATCTGCTTCCTCACCAAAATAAATAAAATTTACAGATTCAGGGCTATGTATGCACAAAAAAGATACTGCTATTAGAGACAGGAAGGCTGTGCTAGAACACCCCTAGGCAATCAAAACAATTCCTTTCTCAACCCTCTCTCCTCCTTCCAAAGACCTTCCCATTTATAGCCTGTCACTTACAGACACACTTCCAGCATTTAAAAATACTCCCGGTGTTTGTGGAGCCATTTTCCAGAACAAAACGTTATCATTCATCAGGAGCAGAGCTGTTTGCAGTGTGAACAATTCGCTTTCGTTAAGTACCATATGGCTGCCCGTAGGAAAATGCCAACATGTTTCAACTCTACAGCTGGGCCACGCTTCCTTTATTCATCGTGCAGATGGTTGTAATTGACACCACTACTAAAACAGGTCTCGAGCACTTCTGTAGGATCATTAGAGTAATTAGTTATTAAATACAGTTACCATTTTTAGAAGGAAGGTTTTAAGACTTGGCATGTAAAATGCAATATTTTGTTATAATGAAAGAGACAGGCTAAATGTTACAGGGAGGGGTAAAGCTTATGTGATCCTTTTTAGTATTTTATCCGAGAGGCTGTGGAAATTGCTGGAGCAAAGTGAAGCACACAAAATTATTTGCTAAGGAAATCAGCTGAAACCAGGAGTATTCTTAAATAACGTCCTTGCACCACTGCATACTAAACTTCTGCAGAGAACAAACCCAAAATTCCAGGGGGGTGAAGTGAAACACAAAATTTCACCACTGAACCCAACCTTTAATGACGGATGTAAAGTACAGAAAAAATGACTACTGATTCTGTACTCTTGATATTCTGATGCACATATTTTCAGGATTAAAATGTGTTTTTTAATGGAGTTGCAGGGTCAAATGAATAGATATTATTATTTAATAGGTCTGCAGAGTAGCAAGACGAGATTGGCTAAAGCTCCTTTCACTTGTAGACCAGCAAAAATTCCTTGCAATAGAAAACTAGGGGTTTTTTTTGTTTGTTTTTGAATAAAATGTTTGGGTAAAGCCTCACAATAAATCTCAGTGGGAAATGCTATCATTGGAGTCACAAAGTCACATCTCAGAACTCAAAACTTCAGCAGGAAACATGCAGCCCTAAAGAGTAGAATTATACATGGCTTTTGAGTGCTGCTGGTCTTCAGAGACAAGAGGAGTCAGAACAAGCAGGCTAGGATAGCAAAACTGTTACTGGTAATTGCAGTAGCTTCTACTCCAACAAAAACTCAAGTTTTTCATTACAAACTGAGTACTGGGTGTTCCACTCTCTATTTTAAACATTCATTGGAAGCATAAATCTGGTAAGGGCTTTCAGACATAACCCAGTATTTTCTTTCATGGCTGATGAAAATAATCTAGAATTGAGGGCCCCGACTGTACACTACAAAAGATACTGAAAAAATAACATTGAGAGATCATGTTGTAAACCTCCTCTAAATAGAATTAGGTTAGAAACCAGAAAACTTCTAACCACAAGACAGAAGAAGAGGGAAATAGCTTCCAGAAGCAGTTTTAAGCTGAAGAGTTTCACAAAGGAGCACAGTAAGTTCACGACATGGATCTTTCTCTTAGCCAGGACTTGGAGGCTCAGGAGCTCTTCTTGGGCTGCCTGTTTCCATGCATTCCACTTTTCAAATCAGATTGAATTAAAGCACATTACATACAACCTTCACAATGAGTATCAGAAAACCTTTATATAGCACAGCAGAGAGTAAAGCCATTTGCTAAGGAAAAATAAATGCTGTTAAAAAGTGAGGCTATTTATCTGAGGTGGCTCCTCTTGAGTGCTTGCTGCTGGATGGGTTTTTGCAGCTCTTCTTCAGATGAGCTGTTCCGCAGAGATTGTGACCCCCACAGTGAGACTGATGGTAATTACCCTGGGAGCAGCAGCACTGACCCCAGCTATCCTGATCAAATTTGAATCATAACCTTCTGCCCACCTGCGTTCCTCACAGAGGTTCAACTAAAGGTGGGGTTCTGGCAGTGCCCACCCTGCACAGTCCCACAGGGTGGCTGGGTGCTGCTGCAGGGAATGCTGTGCTGCCTCTCTGTGGGAGCTCAGTGTCTGCCATGCCATGCTCCTGAGCCAAATGACTGCCACCTATACAATTCACACTGTTGGTACACATTTTTCTTTAAGTTATACATTTGCTTATTAAAAATTGCTAATTTTTTTGTGTCTTTGCATAAAAAGGACTTTAAAATGTAGATTTTCAGCTTTGCGTATTAAACTTTTTTAGCAAGTCTCAATTCCCCAAGCAGAAAATTATGGCAGGATTTTTAGCATAAACACATATTTCTCTCACGCAGGAGCTGAATTGCCTGATGTCAGAAATATCAGTTCTGGGTATTCTACTATTTACTTGGAAGCTATTATGTGTTTTTCAAAGTTTCTAGCAACTTTCTATCAACTAGATCTCAAGAGTTTATATGGTTATGATAATCAATATTAAACAGAGCTATCATGGTAGCAGAATTCTAATATTCAAGCCACCCCTTCTTCCTTTAGAAGAGGCTGGGGAAATCAATACTCCATTGCTAAGAAGGGGTTATCATAAATTACCAACAGAGCATTAGATTTCTATGCAATGTCGCAGTTATGCAGTTGAATAAATCCTTCAGTATATAGGAAAAATATAAAGGATAAGTAAAGCCTGTACTGCTGTCTCTACTATAAAATACAAGAATTAAATCAAAAAGTACTCAGTAAATAAGATCTGAAAATGCACAGAAAACTTGGCTTATAAAGAACAGGCTCAAGAAGCACGATGTTATCAAGAAGGAGGTTAACAAGGTTTTTGATCAACATCTCTAAACACAGGTCTTTAATCCATTGGAAGATTCAGTGGGAAGACAAAATCAAAATTAAAAGCAAGACAGAAATAGTTAATACATATTAAATACCAGTTGGTTTCATGTAGTAATTAATCACTGGGAAAAAAAACATAAGGATGGTGTGGACTTTTAATCGCTCAGAATTTGTAAACCAGACAAGTTAATGTCCTAAAAGATCTGCTATAGCTCAGACAGAAATTAAGGGTTTGAGGCAGAGATTACCAGGAAAGTACATTAGACTTTCTAATCATTAGGATGTTGATTAGGTTTGTGCTTTGGGATTTGGATCAGGCCCTCAAAAATAGATTGAGAGGCATTGTGTTGTTATTGGGGTTTTTGGGTTGTTTTTTCCTTTTAGTCTTTATTATTCCTATTGGGAAGTTAATGTAGAAACTTAGTAAAATGGTGCTTTCAAATCTGATTTCCCATTTCCAGTTTGAATTTTATTCAGGATACATTTATACACATTTGTGCGCTGATAACATTCACAAGGTGCAAAAATAGCTGAGATAAGGACCTCAAACATGCCAGAGTGTAAGCTGAAATTTCAATGATTTATTCCAGGATGGAGATCCACCAGCAGTGACTGGACATAGTGAGTGAGAGCCCTTCCAAGCCTGGCATTCCCAAGCCTTACAGCCTGAAAACTTCATGGAGGACTTCCAACATCTCTCTGCTTTCTTTAAATTATGTTTAATCTGAGACACAAAGCAGTGAAGCATATTCACCTCTGCATATTCAGGTTGCTGAGGTATAACTGACAATTTGACTACCTGCAAAATGTTTCTTAGGCCATGGAAAGGAAATTAGAAGGGGAACGAAAAAGATCATGTCTCATCTGAGCAGATTAGTACAGGAAATAACAGGGAAAGGGCCCAGATTTAGACCCTTGTTACCTGAACATTCAAGGCTTACTATTCAGACATTAATTCCAAATTTGAGGTCTAACTGACCCCAAAACAATGTAACTTTTTAACTGATTATAGTGTGAACACAGCTTGAAATCAGCATGGAACTTGAAGTGTTAACATAAAAGAAAGCCAACTTAAAAAAAATAAATAGTACCATTATGGCCCCTTTATAATGTCAGAAGGAAGTTGTTAAGCTGTCATTCCACAGATGTTCATCCACACATATACAAGAACACACACAATTCTCATGGGATCCCTAACTTCATGTGTGGCATACATAAACGTTAAAACTCTTCCATCATCACACATTTCCCCTTCCCCCTGCTGCGATAACAACATGGGGAATAAAAGCACACCACTTCCAAAAAAAGGATTAATCAAGCTCAGAATACATGGACCAGCCCAAGAAGGAGCTAATGAAAAAGCACAGCCAACCTGGAAATGCACAAGAAAAACTACACTGAAATTACAGAGGGAAAAAAATACCGGCTTATATGGGTACAGCAATTATTCTAAACTACTAGAGGTCTGCATATTCACATCTGTTCTGATGGATGTTTCTTTGTCTTTAAAAAAGAGAATAGCAAGAATTTTACTATATAATTATCTTTTTTTCCTTCAATAAAAGTTGTTGGTTTTTTTTTTAATTGCAGGTAAAATGACAAAACTCTGCCATTTAGGCAAAACAGCTTAGAATTAATTTCCTGGTTTAAAACACTAGCAAACAGTAATAGGCTTCTCTACAAAACCTTCTGAACATCAACATCTTTTTGTCCTTGTTGGTGATGCCACAAAGATCATGAGAGAAACAGAATGCTTCTCATTTTAGTCAGGACACAAGTAGTAAAATTTGGGAGAATTTCTCATCATGAGAGTTTGGAAGCAGTTTGGGGTTTTTTGTTTTTGTTTTTTTTTTTTTTACTTTTTAATGTAGGAAATTAATGAGGAAAGTTGGAAATTGTATCTTCAAATTCGACTATTTCATCAAGTTGTGGCTGCTCAATGAGAGCAGACTGCAAGGCTAAGTCCTCAAATGACTTCAGCTACCCTGTCATAAAAATTATTATTTCTAGATAACAAAAGATGCTCTCATCAGTGAAAGAGAAAAGCTGTAGCTGAAAAAATATCCCTGTAGGAAGATTCAGTTGACCAGAAAACAAGACATGTATCTTGCTGAAGAAAAATCCCCATTGCCTATGATCAAAAAGCAGCTGAACCCCAAACCCGACGGCTTCTTTCGTTTACATGTTCCCAGTATTCTGCTGCCTGTCATTTTGAGCCAGTACAAATTTTGCCTCTCCTTAGGTGTTTATTAACTTCATATCCTGTAGCAGTTGAGACTGTGTGAATAACAGGGTTTGGACACAAAACTGGTGGCTAACCAAAATAAAACATAAAGCACAAAGCAAAAGAATGCTTTGTTTATTAATAAGAAAATGTTTGGTTTGGCTCAGTTTTAGTAAAAATGGAGATACTCCTGTAAAACTCCCCCCTTTCTTGAGTGGGTCCTTCCCAGATTTCTGCTTTGGAAGCATCTCTGCTGTGTGTAAAGGTGGGGGGACAGACAGCAGCAACACCAGTGGCCCTAATCCTGAGGCTGAGAAGTCTCTCATTTGCTCCAACTCCATAAATGCAGAAACACTGCACGGAAACCAGAACAGCTTTACTGGCAGAGACTGACAGAGGCTGTCTGGAGCTCTGCGAGAGGTGTGAGATCTCCCTTCACATCCCGTCACGGACCCACAGAGAGCAACCACCACCGTCTGGCTCTTCGGGGGTTTTTATGAATGGCACTAAACTGTCCTTTTATCAGAGATTTTAGTCAGCCCAGCGCTGTCAGCAGTATCAACACTGCCTGACAGAGGTGTGAGGGCAGCAGCCTGGTTAACCCCAGCAGGCAACTCAGCCCTGCACAGCCACTGCCCCCCGTGGGGTAGGGGAGAGGTCAGAAGGGTAAAAGTGAGAAAACTCGGGTTGAGATAAAGACAGGAAAAGCAAAACCCATGCACACAAGCAAAGCAAAACAGGGAATTAATTCACCCCTTCCCACGGGCAGGCAGGCGTTCAGCCATCCCCAGGAGATCAGGGCCCTTTCACATGTAACAGTGACTTGGCAGGACAAATCCCCTCACTCAGAACATCCCCTCTTCCTCCTTCTCCCCCTCGGCATGCTGAGCACGACACTCCATGGTCTGGGATACCCCTGGGGTCAGCTGGGGTGAGCTGTCCCAGCTGTGTCCTGTCCCAGCTCCTTGTCCACCCCCAGCCTCCTCGCTGTGGGGTGAGGCACAGGAATGGCTCTGACTCTGTGGAAGCCCTGCCCAGCAATAATGAAAACATCCCTGTGTTATCAGCACTGTTTTCAGCACAAACATAACACAGCCCCATACCAGCTACTCTGAAGAATATTAACTCTATCCCAGCCCAAACCAGCACAGCCAGCTAAGGAGTGTTGCCCTGCTCTGCAGCATCAAAGTCAAATTTATAGCCTCCCTCCTCTCAGCAAGAGCATAGAGCTGTGAGCTCAGCATACCCTCACAGCAGGTGGGAAAGCTGAACATCCAACCAGCCCAAAATCTCTAACAACAGCTAATAAGGCCTTGAGAAACTCTGATGTGAGGATGGTGATGTTGTCCAATCTTTTATCAAAGGGCAAGTAATAGTCTTGTTGACTGAGATGCTCACGACACAGAGGGAGCAGGTGAATTTTACTTGGTGAGACTACAGAGGTGAAAAATCTTTCCTAGTGGCTCATAAGGCTGAACAAGGCTTCAGCAAAAACAATGGGTTTTTTAATGTCTCATGATAAAATAAAAAAATCTGTTGTTCCATGTCAAATTTGCAAAAGTAGGGGGAAAAAAATGCTGGAAAAGGAGATTAGAAACTGCAGTCCTGATGTAATATTGCCTAAAGCTATTTGGAAGTTACAATTGTAACTAATCAATGAATGCAAACAACTTTCTCCTTAATAAGAATTACAAGCCCAGGAGAGCCAAAAATAATGTTCAGATATTTTATATCTGAGTTTTCACTTTAAAATGCCATTACCAAAAGTCAGTACCATACAGACCAGAGAAAAATCTTCACACAGTCTAACAACTTGATGAGCCTTTTAACAAATGACCAAGTCTACTGTTCACTAGAAATTAAATCTTCCTTTTAATGTTTGCCTTTTCTTGAAGCTGTAGAGATGAGACTGAAAATAACAACTGGAGGAGGGGGAAGCAAAGCAACATAGTATCTGGGAAAGATGAGGAAGAGAAAAACTACTGGATAGTCCCCTACTTTTAATTCACATTAAAGTATTTATAGACAGCAAGGGCCACTGGTAGTCTCACTAGTAAACAACAGCAGGTGGTTGAAACTGTACATCTACAATTTCATTCATTTTATTGACGATGAATAAATTCAGTGAATCAATGCCAATGTAATATAGTGTCTGCACAGAAATATGAAAAAAAGAGTTTACAAAAAACAACTCTCAGGAATTACAACAGGAAAATGCCATTATGACCATATCTGAGTCCATCTATATCACCTGGATTTAACTCCCTCTATATTTAAAGCCTTTCTGGTGGAGTTTTCTGCCTTGCAGCTGGTTGGTTTTTTGGGTTTTGTTGTTTTGGTTTTGTTGTTTTTAAGCAATCACAACAATATATGTATTTCTGCCTGTATTTTTTTGGTACAAGGATTAAACCCCCAGTGTTGCTGACTGTTCCCTCCCTGCTTACTCACTGCTATGTCCTCATGACCTCCCCATCTCCCTCACACCCGAATTAGCAGCACCACGTTATCTGATAGGGAATCTCATGTTTCACTGTTTAATAGGTTTGTGCTCATTATCCACTACAGCCACTTGCAGCCACGGTGCAAGCCCCTTCTGGAAGCACTCAGCCTCTCAACAGTGAATAAAAACCCTGCACATCTGAAGCACCAATATGTGAGTAAGCAAGTAGTGCAAGTGGTGGCTGCCATCACAGCCATCATAGCTAAAGCATGTGAAGATGGTGGTTCAACAAATATAGGATGCCTTACTCTGCAAATATAGGATGACGATGCTCTGGAGGTTTCTGAAAATGATCTGAAGCTTAAAGCACTTGTTCTGAGCTGCAGGAGAAAAAAACCACTGAAGAGCCCCACTCCAGTGTAATTTTCTTGGTAGAGTTAGGGTTTTTTAAGATGTATGTCTGTGTGTATGACACAAGTAAAACTAGAAGTAAATAAAAGTAGCTATTTACAGAGCCTAAAGTGGCTATTAAAAAGCAAGGCTCCTTTGTGTGGCTGTATCACTATATCTGTGAGAAGGAGACTCTGGAGTGGGTCTGACCACCAGTCAGATCGCTCCTCAGCTCAGGGAAATCTGATTCAGAAGCTCAGGCAAGATTATGGATCTCGTCTGTCCTTAACAGAAGATTTTGCTCTGGAAGCAGCAAAATCCTTCATGGCAGGACACCATCTACCTGGAAGATGTTGAGCAAATGGATACTTCTCTTCCACATGAAAGAAAAAGGTGCTTCAGTGTTATGTGAATAAACAGTATGAAAGTAAAGGTCAGGTTTGGAGTTTTAAGCTGTGAAGTCTTCCAGAGCACTGAAAAGGTTTCCTGGGACACCCAGAACAAACCAGCTCATGCCCATCCCACCCCACTGGCTGCCAGCTGGGGTTAACCACGTGTGGTCTGGCAGAAGGCAGAGCACAAACAGAAAGCCTGGCACCAGGAGAACCTCACAAGGAACTGGCACAGCAGCACAGTGCTGCATATCCCCAGAACTCTCACCTCTCTGCACTGCTGCCCACCAGGGAGAGAAGCAACCATGCCCTATCCTACTTCTGTACACACCAGCTTCTAGAAGAAGCATCATCCTCTCACGAAAGTCACCACTGGAATGTGGCTTTTTTTTGTTTGTTTGTTTTTATCCGGCCCTTCCTAATACTAATACTAGTATTAGAGCTAATACTTAATAGACAGGAAAGCACGGTTTGCCTGCTCACAAACCCGACACTCCTCTACCCAGCGAGTGGGCACAGATATACTGGCTTTACACAGCTGGGGCAGAGCAGGGGCTACATCTGTTGGCTCTGCACAGTTCAAGCCATGCCTTTAACTTCTCTCTTGTGTAAATCTGGCAGGTGAGAGCAGGTAGGGTAAAACAGCAGCTCTGCTGAGCTCCCTGTGGCTGTGGCCCAGCAATCCTGCCTTGCACCACAAGGCGCAGTGACAGTGGGAACACTTCCACAAGGATGGAAACTAGTCTGGCTTGCACCAAGCAAACATCGGGCCTTCCCCTCATTCCTGTGGAGCAAGAGCCCTGTAAAGGCAGGCTGTGGGCACAGGCAAGCAGCAAGGAGCTTCAGGGCTGCACAGCTGTGCTGCAGCCATATGGCCGCGGGTCCCCAGCGCAGAGCAGGCCGCAGGACCTGAGGGCACAGGGAGAATCAGTGTGTCACTGCAATTAGTCCCCAGCTCCCAGGATTTCGGCCACTGGAACTCTCTGTGCCTGGCATTTCTGAGCTGCTCCTGAGCTGGCTCGAGGTCAGGAAGCACACGAGCTTCTTGGCTTGCAGCAACCAGCACAGACCAAGCACCAGCTCTGCCCCACACCCATAGCAGTGACTTCCCAAAGCATCACTCAAATTGAGAGACCAAGGGGAAAGAAAACAAAACAAAACAAAAACCCCACTCTTGGGTAGCCAGGCATGAGTACTGAAATACAGCCAGTACTGAGAAATCTTTACGTGGCCCAAATATTGCAACAGCTAATTTTTGAAAGCATAAATTAAAGAAATGGATAGGATTCTCAGTCCTTTCTTGCTCCCTTTTCCCTGTTCAAAAAGAAGCCCTGGGTCAGTGACCAGCACTGGCCACACAGAAACTCTAAATGCAGGGCATCAGGCTGCTCACAGAAAATGTACAGACATATTTTTAAGAGAACAGCACCATTTTTTTTCATCAAACAGACCTGCTGAAGACCCAGATTTGCTGCACATTTTCCACTAGATCAGGATGCTCAAAGCTCCATCCAGCCTGTCCATGCACATTTTCCTTATAACAATGGCACTGTCCTGGATCTGATACAGCCTCATGGGTCAGACATGCACAATGATGGGAGACTGCAAATATGATCAACACAATCTGTGATATGGGGTAATCAATGTAAAAAGGTGTTAATTGCAAGACTTTTTCTATCTTTTACTCAAATAAGCAAAATTCCAATGCAAATACCCATTTTTGTGCTTTTCACATACATCACTGGTTGCACCCATGAGCTACAGCTTTCTCTGGACTGTGGGAAAATAGCTGGTGTCACCATGTGTCCCCAGCAGACACCCACTATATCAGGGTCCTTGTTCTTCTGCACGGAAAACATGGCACATGATGGTGAACACAGTGTCAAGCCACTTCCACAGCAGGCACTGTATGCAAGAACTAGGAAATGCTACTAAATCCAAGAAAATAGTGCCCAGGACAGCTCACTGTCATGTCATTTCAGTCATGTGTTGGCAGCAGACTGGGGACTGTCAGTCAGACCAACCCTGACAGTGGAACTGTTTGCCTAGAATCCACAGCTTCTGGTGAAAAGCTATGTCCTGTAACTTGAACAACAACCCTTCCACTTGGAAAAAAAATTCAGGCATTTTCTATTTTATTCAAAATTCTGCCATATGCACATTACTTATTTATTGGTTTATTTATTTAGAAGGTATAGTATGTAGCTGGAAACTCTGTGACCTGTGTTCCCCTGCTAGAGAAACACCTATCACAGTCTCCCTTGTGCTGTTCCTGGCTCAGCTGAAAGGCTGTAATTCACCCCTACTTTTGTTGACCTTTCTGCCACTTTCCTGGCTCTGATATTTTCCTCTCCCTTGTTTCGCTTCCCTTTCCAGGGCTGCCTTTTCAGCATCTTCTCAAAGAGAGAAGATAAACAGGGGAGGCTCTTCAGAGCCAGAATCCAGGGTGACTAGAGGGGACCAAGAGCAAATCACAGGCAGCCAGCACAGCTCATGCACAGGCTCACAGGCTCAGTGCTTCCAAATGATTACAGAGGGGATGTCTGTAGCCACAGCAATGGGGTATGGGATGGCTCATGCATATGCAGCTCCCAGTCTGTGTGCACAGGAGCCAGGTGTGTGCTTCAAACCACACTAAGAAGGACTTCATCTCAAGGACTCTCATTTTTTATTTCCCACTGTGCCTAACCCCAGCAGGGTGAGTGCTGACTTCTCATGTTTACAAGGAAAAAGAGACAACAGAAATACAAATGGCCACTTGTGGGATGCTTCAAAGCTACCAGAATCTGCTTTTATATGGAAAACACAAAAAAAGGATGACAGGTTGTAAGAGGACAGTAAGTGGAAGGTAGCAAAATCAGGAAAATGGAAAGAAAAGGTAAAAAACCAAAGTCGGGAAAATGTGGTAGAGAGCAAAACATGAACTGCAGCTGGGTAGAATACTCCATGAATCTGTCAGAGCAAGAATCTGAGAGAAGTTACTGGAAATCACTGAAAGTGCAGGGCTGCATGTGATGAAAAAGTAAAACTGTTGTTAAAAGTAGCTACTAAGAATATGAAAAGCAGGAAATCAGTGGGAGACCTGTGGTTTGTGCCTCATGGCCTCACAGCAACAGGGTAGCAGGGGAGGAAAAACAGGAAAATCCCACTTAGGAATGACTGTGAAGGGAAGTTATAATAAGCAAAAAGGAGAAAAAGAGCCTTGGATGGTTAAAGTCACAGAATATGAAGGAAGGAAACCTACATCATGGATCAGAGAAGGAGATCAGAAAAGAAAGTGTGCTAAAGCAACAAGGTTTAAGAAGATGCCAATTTCAAAGAAGAGAATTCATTACAGTTTGAAGGTCAGGTCAAGGTCAAAGCACAAATCCAGAAAAAAAAACCAGGAAAGAGATGGCATACAAAAATCAGCAGAAGCCATGAGGCTAAGTGCTGCCAATGGACAAAGAAAAGAAGAAGGAAGAGGAACCAAGCATAGTGCTGAGGTGAAGGAGAAATGGGATGCTGAAGCAAGCAGCAGTAGGAGTTGCTGAACAGAGCAAGAGCAGAGAGACAGATTCTCACCAGCATCTGCAGGCAGCACAAACCTCAGCTTCTTATGCGGGAGAAACACTTCACTGTTCCAGAAGAGAGAATTTCTTCTGGTACCTGATATCATTTCTTCCCTTTCTGAATACAGAATAGATGCACTTTTAAATAGGATTTAAACCTGGCAGCAGCAAGTGTTAATATTTATATAACTAAGTGGCCTTAAGCCAATGGAAAAACTGTACACCGAAAAATGTGTGATTATCTGATATTTGATAATGGTATTAGAGGTTACCAAGTTTTTAAAATGACTTTATGTCATTAAGTAATGATTCTTTCAAAAGTAATGAGGAGCAGGCATTAGCTGAGGGCAGTAATTAGAAAGACCCTCTTTAAAGGTGTGAAAAAAATCCCAAGGTCCACCTTGCAGGACTGGCCGTGATACTCACAGACCAAGCAGCTCCAGGGGCAGCTGGCAAGTGTCCAGCAAAACCCAGCCAGGCTCCTTGGACAAGCAGCAAGCCTGCTGTTAGTCCTCCTACAACACTGCATTGCCCCAAATGCCTGCTGTACTGTCCAACCTTGGGGATCTGGATCTAGAGCAAATTGCTACTGCAGCAATCTGAGCTTGCATGTCTGTGGGAACGAGGAAAATATCAGTCTTCCTTAGCTTCTAGGAAAACAAAAAAGCTAAATCCAGCAAAGGAAAAGGAAGAATGAGGATGTAGATAGAACAATGAGAAAAATCTTGCCATAAAAGCTTTTCTGTTTCACTTTAAGATTATTTTTTAAAAATTTCTTAATAATAGATACGATTTAGATGAAAAAGCTCTCAACTTGCCTTTGGATATCCCTCTTCATCTTCTGCATAAACTCAAGCCCATCCATGCATACGCTCACCAAGATGTTTTGCAGGAGGAGATGTGTGAAGAGCTTTGCCTGGAGGGACCAGGTCTTCAGCTCCAAGCCAGATCCCCTGGCTCTGGCGTTGTGTTTCCCTGTCACAGCGCTCTGCTCTGCTAGCAGCTGAGTATAATGCACTAAAATCCTAATCTCTAAAGCACTGTGTGCCAGGGCTTCAGAGATCAGCATTTTAGTCAGTTTTACTTTGCTGCTGCCATTGCACACAAGAGAGTGACACAGCGGGGGAAAAGCAACACAATGTGCAGTGATGGAGAGGCACGCTCGGCTGGGAGGGGCGGGGGCAAGAGCACGGTACTGCAATACAAAGGCATAGGGAAAATAAAAGAAAGAAATGGGGGGAAATAGGACTATTGTGCATGAACAGGAACCTTAGGCCCTCTTTTTCCCAGCAGCCCTAACAGCAGGATGTCTCCAGCCTCAATAAATCCAGCGTTTTCTGAGCAAAGCCTTGAATGACCTGAAGGGATTTTCCTATCTCTTTCCTTGAAAATGGAAAGATTAGGAAATCTCTGCTACAACTCATTTGTGCATGTGAGTATCTGTGAATATTTTAAGATTACTCCCTCCTGCCTCTACCATGTGCTTTAAAATTAAAAACAAAATGATACTGCAGAAGCTGGAAGAGCTGAAATCTGACCCAGGTACTATCAGGGTGCAGGCTATTCTGTCACCCAGACATAGTCTGGCACAGTGCACACAGGGACACAAATACTCGACTGACCAAGCAAAACACTTCTAACTTCAAGGCGCAATGGCCACAGCTAAGGGAAAAAAGCAACACCTCAAAGTAATAAATTCTATAACCAAACACTAAAATAGTCAGGAGAATCAAAAATAACTGGGCAATAATTTTATTATCACAGAGTTCATGGCATGTTAACTATTGAAACCTGCTTGGGGCAAAGCCTCATTTCCATCAATCAGAAGAGCAGTGTAATTTAAGAAAGTCTTTCATGCTATCAACTTTGACAGCATCTTAATGTATTTGCTAAACCAGCATGGCCAATCCACGCCACCAGAATCTACTTCACGGTACCTATGTCAGGCTGGAGTAGCGTTACATGGGATTAGTGCAACACACTGATAATGCTCTTTGGAATAAAAGCTGATTGAACTTTGTCCCTTAAGAGTGTTTAGACAGTCTAGTGGTCTGCTAACCCACATGGGCTTGTCCATGGTTCCTCCACTACAAACAGGCAGAGAGTATCTCTGAGTCTCTTGTGCAAACCCGTCCTCATCCTTACTTATCTGTCACGCATGTAAGAAAATGCTCATCATCCTCACCCCAGAAGCTGTTTTAGTCACTGATTTGAAAGTTGCTGTGTAAATTCTGTATCAGTTGATGTCCCTTTTGTAATCCTGCAGAAGGATATTACCTTTTATATTAGAGTGTTCTGACAGATATGCTCTTGCAGATTTAGTGTCTGTGGTTTAAAACATTATTGCTCTGGCCTTCTGCAAAGGTTACTGTTCTCAGATCAACAGTAGCCACATGGGATGTGTGTCTCTCCTCCAGCACTCACAGCAACTGCTGGTAAAGGTGGATTTGAAATAACCTATCAAGTACAGAACAACAGCACGAAGATACCAGAAAGCAGCTGCTGCAAGTGTGGGAATTGTCATAGAGAGGCACGGTGAGAACATCTGAAAACTTCTACAGCAAGGTGCATCAAAAAACAGCTGCCAAGTCTGAAGTCAAAATTCCTAGGGGAAAGGTATTTTATGGAGTTCCTACATCTCCCCAACTCTCTACTGTCTTGTTCCTATCCTTGTACACCATTGTGTCATCCCTTGGTTTGAGCTGCAGCAACCACCTGTGGGTCATCCTGCAAAGTGGTGAACTAAAGCAAGTAGGAAAAAAACCCCAGCACCCCTCCCATCCTCCCTATGCTGAAGGATTATTTTTAGCCCAGACCAGTTGATAATCTGTTTCACGGCATGTCTCAAACTCCAGCATCAGCACCACTGAACAGGCAGCCTGAAAAGGCTGCAGGGAAGAAAATACCCAGAAAAACGGTGAAGTCTTTAAACCACTGCTGCTCCTGGGGCTTTCAGACTGCAAAGTCAGGGTACTTCACAGGTACCTCTAAACTGCCAAATAATCCATAATCCAGTAACAATCTAAGCAATCCAATCCAGAACTCCCAAATTTTCTCAGCCCCTGGTGCTTTTCATTCCATGTAAATGTTTTTGAGATCAAGACTACAACCAGTGGTGGAGACAGTAAGCCCAGACTGGGATGACTTTATAGGGAAAGAATTAGCCAGCAGTCTAACACTCCTGGAGATGGATTTACATCTGAAAGCGTCTCACACATGGTATAAATGTCACTCCTTCCTTGCTGCCCCCATTCCTCCCAAAGTCACTGGAAAACAAAAAACCCACAAAAAAATTCGGAAAGAGGAAGCTAAAAGTGGAATCAAACCAAACCAAAAGTAAATAAAAATGTTTTACCTGGCTCCCCTGGGCACACAACAGCAGGCCTGGCAATAATGAGAGTGAGGAATGAAATTTTAAAATGAATGCAAGAGGGAGAAACTGCAGAGAAAATTGAGACAGAGTTTCAGTGTTATTTATCCCAGACAAAGCATACATGCTCAGCTCTGAGCAATCCATGGCACAGGAACAGCTCCAGGATGGAACTCCAACACAACTAATCTTCCTTTTCTATTCCCTTCTGTGCTTTTGAGAAGGAAAGAGGAGAGAAAGCAATTTAGTGTAGTGATGCAACTTGTTTACTTCTCTGTACCTGCTCAGCTGTGTTGCCTGAAATATACTCTGGGAGGTGCAAAGGGAAGAAAAGAGAAAGGGAAGGAAGGAGAGAGGGAATTACAGGAGTAGAAAGAAGAGCAAACTGTAGGACAGGCCTCCAATTCTGCCACTGCCCAGCAGTCCATGCAAGCGGCATCCATATGGCCACCAGCATGCCAGCAGAATTACATGGGTTAGTTATCCAAGCCTTGCTGTGCTTGAACCATTTAAGCTCTGGCTCATTTGGACGTGATGGAAATGCCCAGGCGAGCTCAGCGGGCAGCTCCGACGGGACTGGCCTGATCAGCCACCCCTCCACCCTGGGCTCCTCCTGCTGGGACACGCTCAGGCCCTGGGAATTCAGCTCAGGGAGCACAGGGGCACCCTCAGCCTTTGCCATGGGGAACACAGAGGGGGCTGTAGGTCACTTCTGCTCCCTGTTCGGGTCCCAGTGACTGCAGAGGCAAGAAGGATATGCAGAATATGGATACGGGGGATGTTTATTAGCAAACGCTCTGTCATTTCTCCCATCGTTCTCTAAGGCTTTTGGCTTGTCCCTAATAAAAACTAAATGTTATTAGAAAGGCAGAGGTGGTCTCTTAAGTGAAGAAAACAATAAAACCTACCAAATCACCAACTTCTGATCGCTTTGGAAGCCCCTCATTAGACCTGATACAACATTTACATGACAGAACGCTTTTTATTAGATGCAAACCATTCTTAAAATGTATTAACAACCTACATACCCAATGGGTCTTTGTAGTTTGCCTAACACTTCAGAATGTGTTAAAATCACATATAAAAGTTAAAGTAGCCTAACATTCAGGAAATAAGAGTCCTTTAAAGGTTTAATTCAACCACTAATGGATTTTTTTCCCAAGTTAGAAAACATTTATATATTGCTGATTTACTGCAGGTGTGGTAACTGAATCTGGCTTTACATACACCAGCTGCAAGCAAATCAAGGAAAAGGCTTCATAAATCAGTTTAAGGCACTGTAGGCTTCATGGTGCTTGGACTGGGACAGAATTTCCCCACACAAGCACACAAAACAAATGGGAGTTTATAATTTTCTCTGTCATAACTCATAACTTCTAAAGGTTAGAAATCAAAGCACCACACAGACTAATTTTATACAACTGAACGGGATGGACATAAGGCATCCCAGAAGATGATTTATATCATCCCCTCTTCACACAACAAAAGAATGAAAAATGCAATGGTGACAAAGGCATTGCCTAATCATGTTACTTGGTAAATACCTTCTCTTGAAATTTCTCTGGACACGTCAAGATTTTTAACTTTGTCTTTGCTTTATAGACTGTTCTCCAGCAACTACTCCACCTTTTTAATTGCATCTTCCAATGCACACTATATTTTACAGGGGTTTTTTTGTTCAACAAGTTACACTGGCTCAGAGTCAGATATTGTAAGACAAAAAGCCACAGTGACTTTATCCAAAAAATATGAGGTGGCAGAGATCCAGTACGCCCAGCACTCAAGGTGAAAGAACAGCATGGAAAAAGATTCACAAATTAATTGTCAATTATGGAAGACTGCCGGAGTGAACACTAGATACATGCATGGGATAATTTAGTCAGGCACCTGCACAACTGAGCTGTGGATAGTGCTGAAGCAATTACTCAATTTTTTAAAAGAATGAGATATCATCATCAGAAAATGACATAAAGGAAAAGGAGCAATTTTAATTTTTTTCCAAACACATAAAATCAGTGCAGTTAAGCATCAAGGACCCAAGTGGATGATGGTCCTCTGGAAGAAGGGGAGGTCAGAGTACCTGACTGAAGGAAGCTGGCTGTAGGGAAGTGAAATTAATTGCTTATACAGTTTTTCCACAGCATGCAGGCAAGCCAGATGATGATGTTGTACCCACAGCTCCAATATGGGCATCCTGTGGCAGGAGGTGGAAAGCACTAAAGTCTCATTTCCCATACTGTGTCACAGGGAACTCACCAGGTGGTGAGGGCTTCCACCTCCTCTGCCGCAGGTGTGGCTCTGACAACAAGCCTGGGTGTGCTCCACAGCCATGTCACTCCTGGACATGCTGCACAAACTTCAGATCCTTCATGAACAAACATAAGTGAACCATTTCTTGGCATCAGGGATGACACAGATTCAGATTCACTTCTGGATCTGTGTTCTTCACACGGCTCTTTGGTCCTAGCTCCCACTGGCATGGCACAGGAGTGGAGGAAGAACTAGAGAGATTAGAGGCAGGAGAGCAGCTGCTCCTCTGGCTCTTTGAATATAGGGAAAATAGCTTTTGCCCAATGCATGGGGAGTGGTATCAAGTTAGCAAGCCAAGAACAGAAGGACTACATCAAAAACGAAACGGGAACAAGAACTTCCCCTTTCAAAGTAAAACAGTCTTGCCTTTTTAGAGCAAAATCTTTGCCTAAAAAGCTCTCACAAACACCTCATGGGAGGTTTAGACCATTTTCAAGGGCTGAAAGAAAAACAGTCCTGGAGTTAGAGTGGTAACCTGGATCTGAGGAGACCCACTTCAGTTCTTTGCTCTGCCAAGCGTTCTTGCATGACCTTAGGCGAAAACACTGAAGCTGTAGTTAGCGGATACCTTGGCTTCAAAGGCAAAGTCAGCCTAAGAAGTTCTTGCCGGCCCCCGCCTGTCATTTGCTGCCTCCACGCTCGTGCTGCCCCAAGAGCCCACAGGCACTATCCTGTAAACCAAATTACTGAACGGGATGATGTTAAAAGCAAGTTTTGGTTGTCATTTACAGGCAGAAGGGTAATTTTGCATTGGACTGATTAAAGGATCCACAATCAATTAGCTAGAGCAGCTGAAGAGGTGAAGCTGGGGAAGCCCATCCATGGCCGCACAAGGGCTGGAATAAGCAGGAGGAAGGCTGCAAAGACAAGGTGCTGTCCAAGACTGGTGAAAGAACCTCCTCAGCACTGCCAGATGCATTTGGACAGCGTCAGCCACTGGTGCTTGTGATGAATGTGGCTCCCTCTCTCCAGCTGCCTCTCCAGCCCTCTTGGCAGGGATGGCTGCCCTCCTAGCAAGGGCAGCAGAAGGAAAGATCCGTCAACATTTCACCTGCTGCTGTCTGGAGGAAGAAACAGCCAGGAATTTGCTGAAACCAGCACCAGCACTGGATGCAATGCACTGTTTAACCTCCTCCCTAAGCCCTGGATTCCCAGGCATCACCTAGCTGGGGATGGAAACACCCTTCACGTGCCCAGGCTGTTAGAGGGGATAAATAGAGTCAAGGTGCTGAGACACCCCAGGTAAATGAGGGTCATGGGGATACCAACAACAGAAAGCAGCAGCCAGGCTCATTTTGATAAGCTCCCATTTTAAAAGCTGACATGCAAATCTCTACTTACCCTACATAATATGAACATTCTTTTACAAACCCAGCTCCTGATTAACTCAGTACATCACTTGCCAGCGCTCTCTGAATGAGCCTGTGAGCCCAATTAGCAGCAGATGCAGCACTAACACTCCTCACCTGCTGTGCTTACCAGTCTTCAGATCAGGAAGGGAAGGGAATATATCAAAGACTTGCGAAGGGAAGGAAGCTTAGAAAAGGCTCAGAAAGGATGAGGGAAATAGATGTCTGCAACAGTTCCTCAGGCAAGGAAGCAGAGCCCTATACAAAAGGGAAAACATATGGGCCAAGGGAAAACACTACTGCAGATCATGAAAAATATCCAAAGGGCTGCTGGAGCATCCCAGGGGCGTGGTGCAGTGTAGCCAGAAGCGCTGCTGTGGCTCGGGGGACCTTTGCCTTGCCTGAACCTCGGGGAGCTCTGCCACATGCAGAGCTTCTCTCCACAGGCTCTGGTACATCAGCACAGGAACCTAAGTCATCCTACATTTTCCATGAGTTTTCCTTCACCTGTCAGTTTTTACAGTGCCCCAAAGAATAAGGAAGGAGCCTCTCATGCCTACAGCTGCAATATTATTACAACCCAGACAGGAGCCACTTAACTGAAGTTTTGTGAACTCCCAAACTCCACAGCTGCATCTGAGTTTCATTTCTGAGCATCTCTACCAGTGAACTGACTGCTCTTACCCACCAAAGCACCTGTCAGCTTTTGTACCTCAACTGCTGGCACTGGTTTTGTAACAATAGGAAAAAAGAACATCACATGCC
This sequence comes from Melozone crissalis, assembly GCF_028551555.1. NCBI lineage: Eukaryota > Metazoa > Chordata > Aves > Passeriformes > Passerellidae > Melozone > Melozone crissalis. The sequence continues at coordinate 54,096,427 of NW_026535805.1, forward strand.
AGTTTGGATTTTTGGTCAGAGGAGTAGAGAGGCTGCCTTTGGGAAAGGTCCAAAAATAAGATTTGAGTAGATGGATGTGAATGCCTGAAGCTTTGACATGTTAGGGGAAATGGATTTAGTGCTATATTTAATGCTATGGTTTTCTGGCAACCAGCAGAAGGCAGCCACATACTCAAGGCAAGAAGCCTAAATCTCTTCAATGTGTTGGGTAAGGAGAGCCCGGGCATGACACATAACCCATCTGCCCCAATTTATCAGCAACTTCTACATGTCCATCTTTTCTAAACCTCAGCTGTTCCAGCAATAAAAGGAAAATTAATTTCCTTTTTGTTTTTTTTTTTAATAGTAAACATTTCTTTTACATATATAGCACATATTTGGTGAACCTTCCTTGTTGTTATCCTCAAGACAGTTGTGGCTGTAGGATATAGATATAACAGAAACACTTTGAAAGAACAGTCCTATTCAGTTTTAGTCAAACAGCCCATCTAAGGATCCTACACTTTTACAATTTTACTGCTCTCTAGATATTAAACTAGTGGCCTCCAGTGACTGCTGACCAGCTCCCAAGTGCTGCCCACATGTCACCCACTGGTTTGACAGCAGTCTCAGTGGAGAGGCATCACCCAGAGCAAACTGGACTGTGCAACACAGAAAAACTTCCTGCAGTTACTGACAGCAATTTCCACAGAAAGTTTTCTGGTTTCCAAAATATACCACAAACGGGCAATGTTTCCAAGGAATGCTCCCAACAGAAACACAGTGAACGAGACGGTTTAGTTTTCTATGGATGCATTCTATTATCTTTGAAATGGGAATGATGGTGCATTTTCAGAGAGAGAAATTAAGGTCTCTGTCACTGGGCTTTACAACTGTATTTGCTTTTCAGACATTTATTACCCATCTTCAGCATGTGAAACTACTGCCACAGGTTGGCAAAGAAAGCTGTCAGAGATGACCATGCCACCAGGGTGAGACACTCTAAACTACATCTGATTTGCACCCTGGCAGGTCTGGGACACAGATCAGAGGTAGGGACACAGGTGTAAAAGAGCACAAGCAAACAAACAGTGAAAGAGATTTCTTTGGCCGATACAAAGACATTTTAAAATTACTTTTTTAATCTAGCCTTTCAAAGCAGAAAGAAGAATGAAATTCTAATTTAAATTGAAAGGTGAAAAGAAAAAACTGTCCTTAATACTGAAAATAAAGGAGAAGAGCTGATGCAGCACCCTGCTCTTTAGTTTCTTTAGAATACAAGTAACAATGCACAGCAGGTCCAGCTCAAGGTCTACCATGGATCTCCCAGCTGTTCCAGGAGCCTCAAGACTTGGCATGCCCATGAGGGCTCCTCCTCTTGGCAGAGGGCAATGGTGTACTTTGGTTTTGTCTTTATGTTCTTCTAAATTATTGGGATAAATTTAGCAGCTAGTAGCATGGAAGAAGGGACAGAGAGTGGACACCTGCAGGCCTGTCTGGACTGCATGTGTAAGACAGCTGCTGCCTGTTCTTGGACAGTACTCACGTGATCTTACATTTCTTGGCATACCTGTCATGACCTGAAGAGCCTGACATTTTTAAAATCCTCTTGACCAACTACCATTTCATTTTTATAGCACCAGAACGTGCACAAGCATCTGTGAAATGAATTCCACCCAGCTGAGCAGATAATATCATTGTTCCATGTCTCCAACCTAGACCATTAGCTTTAGCTGCAATTTTGAAAGACTTAAGTAGGCTAGTCAAGCTTGGTGAGAGTCCAAACCAGCCTGCTTCTCTTGCTTTTGGACATGCTGGTACATTTTTCTTGACCCAGCTGCATGACCACATGATTCACTGTAATTTGTGTTACTACCAGGCATGTGTAAGTCTAAGGGACAAATACAGGAAGAAAGGATTTCAAAGATCTGACATTCAGATCCTGCCATTCCTACAGGCACATTCTGCAAGACAGTGAGCATTTATATTAAGGTCCAGACTTAAGACTAATTTAGATTAGTCTTCTCATTTTAAGACAAGCTGTCACAACAGTCCAGACTTGTACTATACAAAGTATTCTGAGTTCAAAGAAATTTGGGTCATGAAATTCTGAGGAGCAATATTTTCTTTCACAGGGCCTACCCTCCATTGCTTTTGATTTAAAAGCAGAGAAATGCTTTCAGTGTGTTCCTAAAATGGTCCTTTCAGATGTGGTCCTCCCCTTCCCTCCCCTGCTTTTGGGGAAGGTAAAGGTGTAGCCCTTGTGGCTGTCCAGCACTCACCACCACCAAGGTTAGCTCCTACCTAGTCAAATGCCTGTATCCTGACCTTGCCAGTACGGATGGAGCCTTAACAGACAAAACCCACAGAACAACTCTCTCTTTTGGTGAGTAACCTCATTCCTCATCTCGCAGGGATTGCAACATGCAGTTTTGCCCCTAACTAAAACCATCTCTGCTGGACAACAGCGGGCAGCTCTCACTGAGCCAGCATCTCAAATTCTTAAGGATTCACTTCATTGTGTCTGGATGGTATGAACATGGATGGCTTCCAGTGGAACATGTCCCTGGCACGGCATGGGGGGGCTGGAACTAGAGGATCTTTAAGGCTCCTTTCAATCCAAACCATTCCATGACTTTATGACTGAGGCAGCTGGCAGAAATGTCACAACCACGAGCCTTGGCCAGCACCACCAGTACAAAAAACAGGGCAGCAGTAAGACTCATCTAATATCAAATTAAACCCTGGTCATGGTGGATCACACTTCTCTGTTCTTGACTGTTGTGACTGCCAGGAGGACTGGGTTGTTGACTGCTCTGTTAGCATGAAATGTGACACTACTGGAGGAAATCAAAATATGAAAACATTATATTAATATTTTTCTATCCCCACAAAAAAAGTTAATATATTATAAACTGTAAATAAAAAAAAAAGACACAAAGCCAATCACACCCAAAAATATACAGCTGAATATATCAGAGCTGAGACTTTATAGCTGCAACTTGGGATTTTATACATAATTTGGGCTTTTCTGTTCTTCATTCCTCATGTGGGAAATAAAAAAAAAAATGAATGAGCTCTAAAGTGGACTGCTAGAACATGGAAAAAAATGAACTGTATGATCCATTTGCACTTGGCTTGTTGATTGTTGTTTTTTTAATCACAGAGGGAAAAAGACCCAATTACTGTTCTGAAATGAAAGATTCACTTTGGAGAGTCAATGACACTTGTCAGACTGCACTTTATAGCTTTTCTTCATGACCACCAGCACAATAAGCACCCACTGTTTGACTTTCAGTGAAAACATTTTGAAACGTTAAGTACATGGAAACATTCTACACAAAGTATGTTCCTTATAGTTCCTAAATGTCCTCCAATGTTATTCAAAGCAAAATATTTGTTCCAAGATATATAAAAAAGGGGAAAATTTGATGTGATGCTACTTCAGATTAAAACCAAGCAATTTCATTTTATGTTTTATATGCTCTCCAGTCCCACTAAGTATAATTATAGACTTCTGTCTACTTACAAATCTCTCTGTACAATGGAAAAAGCAATAAACACAGGTTCTGCCAGCAATCAGATAACACTTATCGTAAACAATAGCTTTTACGATCTGTTTGAAATGGGTTCAGCTGCTACAACTTAAGATTTGGTTATTTTTGTTTTCTTGTTGGATTTGCAGCAGGTGGTAAGGACATGATAGAAATGTTTAGTCACAAGAGATTTCAAAAAGGGAATAGCATTGCATTGCATATGAAATATGACAGAGATTTATTTTACAAAATCAGTTTTTCGTGTCCCAGGGGTCTCTAACTAGTTTGTAGAGGCTACTTCTGAAACTTTGTTCTTCTTGGCTCTCAGCTCTGCCAGCACCACATACGGCCTGATGCCACACAAAGGGTGACCCACATTCAGAAGTGATTCCTTATCAGTTCTGTGTGCCAGTTTCCCATGCAAGTGGGAAATTGTACAATGCCCTGAAGTAAACATTTGCTGATAGAGGCCTAGAGCAAAGATGGATCAAATTTCCTGTAAATTGGAGAAGTGTGATTTATTGTAGCTCTGGAAAGCTGAGAAAGAGCCCTCAGAAGTCTGTGTGTCCTGCTCTGAGTGGATACTGCCCCACGAAAATGCTACACATCACAACTGTGTGTGTAATATCACAACAGTGATCCCAGCAGGAGATGAGTCAGCAAGACAGGGACAGATCTGCAAAGAGCACACAGAACCTCAAAGGCTGGGGGGCACAGGGTAGTCCCCTACATGGATCTTACCTTCTCAGAGATGCAATGGTTCCACCTTGCACCCCACAGATGTGTTCTCCTACTCATCTCCCCATTTCCAGCAGCCCCAGAAGTGTCCTACATGGGACACAAAAATGCTTTACACACTCTCCAAACGAAAAACCGCTTTCTATCCCATTTTCTCAGTCTCAGGGAGAGCAGATCCAATAGGTCCATTGACAACTTCCATGAAGACAAGGGATGTTAGCACCAATATCAGTGGTCAAGGATTCAACACTGAAGGAGCCACAAAAAATTATTGCAATCTCTCTCTCCCTCCAAATACTTTGAGTTGCAAGATACTTACAGTTTGTACTTTGCTTATTTTGCTAAAGCAGATTAGCAAGAAAATGGAAGGCTAACAGAACATTAAGGTCAAGAATTTAAATGAAGTAGTTAGGAAAAACACGGCTGTAATTCTCCTAACCACTCTACGTCAACCATCTTGCACATATTCAGAAATTAGTGTTGTTGTAGAAGCTGGGGAATTTATGCTGCAGTATACTTGTAACAGGAGAGTCACATTTATTGCAGGAACTTTTAATTTCCTAACTTGCACATTAAATTCCCAATAAAGCTTCATACTAACTGTCTTTTGGTTGTGCTGTTTAGGTTTTTTTTTATTTTAAAAAAACTGGTTTTTCCCATGCTTTTAAAAAAAATGAATGAAACAGTATTTGAATACTGAAATAAATGCAGATAACTTTTGCCAATTTTTATGTACCATTTACAGACTAAATGTATCAATCCACCTCACATCTATACCTTTCAAATCAATTACTGAAATAATCACAGTTAGTGTGCAGAATCCAACAGCACATGTAATTGGAGCCTTGCTTATTAACACTTAGAGAAGCGTTATGGATGTGTGACTAGAACCTCAACAACCTCCAGAATTACTTCAGACAGCTGAAAAAGACACAACACAGTTAAGATTCAGCGTGGGAGAAGGGGACTTGGAAATCCAAAAAGCCCCACCCAGAGAGAACTGGTTCATGTTGTGTTAGCCTTCCTCCCCACCCTTCCCAAAACCCCTCCTCAGAATCATGACTAACACAGTTTCATTTGACAATTTTTTCTGTAACTGAGTTAATAAAATCTGTGGGCCAAGAACACAGCAGCAGCTGCCCCAGCCAAGATGCCACCTACGCCTGCTTGAGAAGCACTTGGTGCCTTCAGTGACCACAGCTTTGACTTGAGTTTTTCCCACCCAATTTGAACATTTATGCTTTTTCATTATATACTTAGCAAGGCATTTCTACCCTGATTAGAAGTTTTTGAGCCTCCTACAAAGGGCCAGCAAAATTTAGTTTAAAATGCTCTTTTTCTAACAACTCAGTGAGCAGGCTTTCTTCAGTAAGACATCAAATGCAAATATCTAGCACAAACTGTTTCACCCTAATTCATATGGGTAAAGGGAGAGAAAGCCCTACAGTTCCCCCCATCCACGTCTGCCTTCAGGTCAGCATCTCTGCCAGTACAGAATCCTCACTCCCACACACTCCTTTCTTAAGTTCACATTTGCTTCAGGGAGGAAAAGATGCATTAAAAGAGGGATCCAGGACAAACAAAAGACCTCAGAGCTGACATAACCCAGCAAATATCTTCAAAGTTTTGTCCTTCCAAAACTAGGACTAAGGTACAAAACTATTTAAAAGCTATTCTTCTTCAGCCCAAATTTGCAAGCTAGTCCAAACAGCAAGAGAACAATGACACTCTCACTGCAAGAACTTATTTCCGAAATGGAGGTTAGCAAGTGACAAACATTTCTATTTTGCAGCCTCGAGGTGCAGAGCAGATCCCAAATACCATTTAACATTGTTCATAGTTCAGCCCAGTTTCAAGAGAGGCTCTATCTTTGAAATGACTGCTACGACTCATCCTACTTTCCCAGACCAAGGTTTAAAAATCCCAAAATAGCTGTAGCGAATGTGCTTGGTACAGACGTGGGGAAGGGCAATCTGGGTCGTCTTCTCCTCCCAGAACAATGTTGAAGTCTGAAGTCTGGCCAGACTCCAGGAATGCACATTTTCCTACAGATGGCTACAGCAACATTTAACAGTAGGAACCATAAAAGACTTCCACTTCTAATTATGTATATTATGATTTTATTTTTTTAAGAGGGTGGGCTTCTCCCCTCTACCCTTTTTTTTTTTAATCTTATTTAATGGTAGTCACCACATGCTCAGATTTCCCCTTTTAGAATTTATTTAGCTTTAAGATACCTCAGGCCAAACAAACTTTATCTGTTCACTATATTAAAGACCGGTACACTTCAGGGCAGACAGAACACTGCCACAGTACTATGCAAATCAAACCCTCATGCTAAGGAAAACAGCAATGCGTGCAATGAGTGCCAGTCCACAGCCATTCAGCATTAAGTGTCACTCCCACGTTTATCATATGAATAGATGAAGATTCCCTCAAAGCAACAGAATCTTAATTCTCTCCCCAGATTCAAATGTATGCATTCAGGAAACACTTCAAACATCAATATCTTTTCCTCCTAAGGCACACTTCTTGTCTGTAATTAGTTTCCATTGGTCAAGTGGGTTTGCCTCTATATACTGGGCTATAGGAATGTTTTAAGTGATGCTTTATGATTCATTCTACACTAATATGATTTTTTTTCCCCCTGCTAACCCAGAGTAGGAAGAAATGGAGAGAAAAAGGAGAGAAGTGAAAAAAAAGATCGCCTGCAATCATATTGTTACACTGTGCACAGTTTATGGCTGGCTCACATCCAGTTTGTGGTTGTGATAAGAAATGTGTAATCCTATTATACGGAGAGGAGTCAGAATGTACAAATAGGTCCTGGAAATAGGAACTTCTCCTGTAAGATTATTCTTCTCCATAACAGTTCTGCAAGTAGGTCTAGACGGGAGCTCCTCGCTCTTCTCCCCACTGCTTAATGGAAAGCCAACTGTCAAAACAATTCTCAGCACAGGAGCTTAGATTTTTGCAGAAGACAAAAAGAAGTGGTTCTGTGCATTGGTGTCCAACATCAGCGTTAATTAGAGCAAGGGCTCCGAGCCCTCACAGGCTGGCATGTCAGGAGTGGATCCCATCACATCAAGGGAGCCCAGCTTGCTCCAACGCTGCCACATTCTCTGAAGTTGCCAAATCCTGCACATTCTGCAGTTTTAAAGAAACATTAACTGCTTATCACTGACAAAATCTGGTTCTCATGGCATTTTGCATTGCAGCTCCCTTAAAAAGAGACACAGAAACCATTCCCCAGGCACAGGGCAATTGGGCTGCTAGAAATATGCTCTTGCACTGGAAGGAGGAAACCAAGTGCCACCTGTGCAAGTCAGGATCCCCTGGAGTTAAATTCCTGAATAATTCCAGCCCGATTATCTATTTTTCTAATTTCCTGCGTATGACAATATTGCATTACTGTGGTTATGATTCAAAAAGGGGGTTATGCATTCCCAGGGTGCCCCACAGGCATAAGTGTTTTTGACGTAGGTCAGATAAATTAAAATACAGGACAGTGCTCTCCTCAAAGACTCTCTTCACAAGGACCCTTGCAGCAGGGAGGTGATGCTATCCATGCCACAAACAGCTGTGACCCCTAGGGAACCAGGCCAGTGATTAACCTTACTCCTGTCTGACCAAAAAACACATTCACAGAAATAAGGGCTTTTGAAATGCAAAACGTTAAGAAAGAAGGGTTTTTCCCAGGAAAAGGAATAAATAAAACAACCCACCTCCAAGTATGTCATGCAGGAGTAAAGGACAAGTGATAGAACAAGAGGTCTCAAGTCGCACGAGGAGAGGTTTAGATTGGCTATTAAGAGAAAACTCTTCACTGAAAGGGTGGTCAAGCATTGGAGCAGGCTGTCCAGGGAAGTGATAGAATCACAATCCCTGGAAGCATTCAATAAACATCCAGATGTGGCACGAAGGGACACAGGTCAGTGATGAACATGGCTGTGCAGGATTATTGGTTGGACTCAGTGATCTCAGAGGTCTTGTCCAACCTCTGCAATTTTATGACATGGTCATAGGGTTGCAAGGAAAATACAAGCACCATAAATCAGCTGAAGCAGCAGCAGGGTACACCAGCTTATTATGAACCCCATCAGACTGTGGGTAGAGTAGTACAAGCTTCTAAACAAGATGGTTTGATGTATTTGAAGATACCAAGCTAGACTGGGTGTATTTGCATGACACTGCAATTCCCTCTGTGACTGCAACATCAACCTACTCAGCAAGTACCAACAAAATGCCTGTTTTCCAACTTGCTGCAGCAGCAGTGCTCGCAGGTAGAAAATATAATTCTCTTCTGGGTAAAAAAGGGAATCTGAGATGGGAAAGAAAATACATAGTAGTATGAAAATGAAGATACTCTACAGTTACAGGCATAAAGGACAGTACCTAAATGGTGTCCTAGGTCAGGGCAGCACACATCCATTTCCCTGAAGGATACAGAAGGATATATGTGTAAACCAGAATTTAAGCATTTTAAATAAGCATGGTATATTTTTTAACCTTAAATAGTACTCTCCCAATAAGATCACTAAATTCTGGATTTTCTCAGCCACTCCATGAACAAAGCATTAGGCCATACAGACACAGGGCAGCCTCAGGTTGGACTGGATATCAGGGGCCTGCCAACCTCAGTGGTTCTGTCAATCTCTGATAACTAAATAATATTTATTCCTTGGAAAATAAAGGTTGAATGTCACAAATTCTAAGTGTAAAATAACAGTAAAGGAATCAGATTTAAATGATTCTGTTGAGTTAAAGGGAGCAATAATGCTATGTTGAAACCCAATTAGCAAAGAAGCTCACTCAGATGTCATTAAAGTGCCTTTTGCACCAAACTACCTTCACCTGATCTGACAAATGGCAAATTACCTGATGTAGCTGGACTCTGTTGCACATTAATTAGAAGAAAACAGCAGAAAAAAGAGATGGAAGGGAACTGCACAAAAGCCGCATAATTTTCCTATTAATACAAAGCTAGTGTATTAATATGAACCTAGCAGTCTGCAAAATATTTCAGTAAAAGGAAAGTGATGAGTAGTTCAAAGTAGTGAAAGACAACAAAAAAAATTAGAAATCAGCCTGTTAAAAAAAATCATGAGACTTATTAAAAGTGAAATATGGATTCTTTATTTCTTCTGTGATTTTTAGGGTGTTGTTTCATTTTTTCCTAGCTTTTCCTCACCACACTTAGAGCTGGTACTGCAGAAAGCAGCAGCAGACACTGATGCATGCTCACAAAGACACAAATCCTCAGCCATTATTCAGCAAACAAAAGCAATGTCTTAGCTGCCCTATGTGGTAGGGCAGGGCACTTAATCAAAACAGCCTTTAAGAAAAAAAGAGCAAAACATAATCATCTCCTGGGGGTCAGTCAGGGTTTCCTGAAGGCACCCATGGCTATTTGTTAATCCATGTGCCCCTGTGGGGCCAGCTCAGGAAGCCCAGGAGGGTGACTGCAGCTCTGGAGGGAGGGACCAGCTGACTCAAGGGGTCAAGGTGCAGAGTGAGGGCAGCAGGGTGGCCCTGCCCTCCCTGACACTCAGCACTGGGCACCTGCTGTGGGAGTGACACTCACCGGGGGGAAAACAATGGCACTGCAGCTCACCAAGTCCTGACCACCACCCCCAAAGGCTTCAGACTCAAGCTGTCCTCTCCCCATCCATGCAACACCATCTCCAGTGCACATCCCTGGTACTGCCATGCATGTGGCATTAAATAAAGGTGTGCAGCTAAGGCAGGTCCCCTATCTCCCTTGTACATTCTCCTTTCAAAAATGACCTCCTGGAGACCATCCTGTAGCATCAAGAGGCACTGTCATGATGACAGAGAACAAGCTGTCACCTGGGAGGTAAATACAGTTGTATTTTTGGGTGGAAACCACTGTACTTTGCAGATGTGCTTTCTTTGAAACACTTCTATCCTTGCTTTGGATGGGTAAGGATGATTAAGAGTCATCCTCTGACTTCTGTTTTCTGTGCTGAAATTACATTGCTGTTTTTTGATATCTGGCTGAAGTGTAACTGTCATCGTTATCAAAACAGAGCTATAGAGAAAATGGAATCCACCCTTTTGCAAAGTCCTTCAGTGAGGATAAATCACATTGCCTCCATGTTCTTTACACATCAAAATGTACACAGGCAGAAATAAACCAGCAGCTGGGGCTCCAGCATAATGCACTCACAAAGAAAGATCCTTCCACATCTTCTCCACCATTTCCTGACAAACAGGCAGGCAGGTAACTGGGAAATTTTGTCTGAAAATTTCTTGATGATCTGGAAGGTGTTCTGACACCTTAAATGCTGCTTAGGCTGTGGAAGAACAAACACTCTCCTTGTACAAGCATACAACATCACAATACCCCTTTTCCATGTATGTTGGAATGGAAAAGACCATTTACGTAATTCTTAGTCCATACAGAAGACCAGAAAAAATAAAGATGTTTGCATAATTACAGGTCATTCAAGAAGCCATGTTACATCAGGAATGCCTAAGAAAAGGCAAAAAGGAATTGCAAGCTTTAAGGACAATGTACATGATTTTTCCCTCTTCTTGCATTTGGTCCCTATTTCATTGTATATTATACAAGCATGTATTTTGATATCTGTTTCAACTGCACAGAAAGGAAAAATGAAGGGAGGACAAAAATGTAGGAAATAAGTGAAGGGTGCCACAAGAAGTGTGAGGTTAGAAGTTAGTAGTGGAGTGAAAAGGAAAAGATTGTACACTGATCTATCAAAAAAAAGGCAAAACATACATGAGCTAGGAAAAATTACAGATTAATATGAATTAGTCAGTAATTGACAGTAGCTTTCCCACTGACCAGTTATGATCTGGACAATTATGGTAGAAACAAACTTAATTTATTCATTTAACAACTCGAAATACAGGAAAAATCTTCAGATGGAAGCAGATTTTTACAAGATCTCTTTCCTCTGAGAAACAGTAAAAGCAGAGGTTGACTATTAAAAAGCCTACTCCTGTTCAAATTGCCAATTTGAAGACCTCAGCCCAAGAAAATTCAAGTATGAAGAAATGCCTGCCCACCTCTGCAAGCCCAGCCAAGTGCCCTCATCAGACTCCAAACCAAACAATGCCATGCGAGTCTACCCAGAAGAACGCAGCTGAAGTCCCAGCGCAGTTTTCATGCGGCTCATTGTTTGAGCTAATTTAATTAAAAGAGGGTCCAGATGATGATTATCCTGGCAAAAGGAAACTGCACAGACAATACAATGGCAGACTGCCACGATCACTGTATCTTAGCTCTGAACAGAAAACAGAACTAAAGGAAGAGGATAAACCAAGCCCACCTTGCTAACCTTTAAAGCTGACATACTCCTACCAACCCCACAGGCTGGAACAAGACGCAGCTGCTGCCCAGTGTGCTAATTTTTGGCACTCCATTAAGTGCTGTGAACATGACCATGATTAGTTTAAGCAGGAAAATCTACCATCACAGTGTGCTGCAATGACAGCTTAGTCACACACACCGTCCATGCCAGGCACTGAAGGTGGCATTATTTATGGTCCAAGCCCTGGTGGGAAGTTCAGGTGGTTTGGGCTCCACTCCCAACACCATGGTGCAATTTCCCAGGGAAATGCAGTGCTTGCCTCCACCTACAAGAGCAAGGTTGTGTCAAGCTTTATATGGTCTACATAAATATTTAAATATAATAAAATGATAAAATTTTAAGAATATATAAAAAGCTCAGGGACTGAACTTCAGCTGTCTACAGAGCTCCACTCAAATCAGAAGCAGTAAGCCTTCTATGGAAACCTTTCCAAAAACCATTCTTGGATTAGGAATATTTCTTAAAACTCTGTAGGGACATAAATCATTGCTGCTGATCTGCACACTCTCATAGTTCAAAGTCTAGTAGTACCAAACTGAATTTCACTGGCTGAGAATAACTATTTCCATGAGCAGACATTTCTAAATTAGGGACGTTTTTAGGTTTTTTATAATGACTGGAAGATATTTTTTGCATGCAATTTCAATTCTTATCTACACACTCCAAACCAAAATTTTTTCCTGTTAATGTTGTACAAGTATATAAAAAGAAAAGGATTAAACAAACAAATTCAGCCTCTGCTCAGCAGATGTATGTTTTTTAATAGAAAAGCAAAAACGTAAGGAAAAAAAAGGTCAAATTATTTGATCAATGCCAAAAAGCAAGCTAGTGGGGAACTGGGAGTGAAGGTGAGCACATGATTTCAGCTATAGATTTCAGAGTTTGAGGCCAGCAGCTTACCTGATAGACCTCCTCTTGGCTCTTGGGTGTCTAAATGCATAGTCCACCTTTATAAACAAATAAACATACCTAAACCAGAATGAAGACACTTTGGTTTAATGCCTGAGAGGAAACTAGTTGCTATGTTGAGAAGAGGTTCAAACCTATTTCTCTCCAACAGCCTCTGTGATACCACACAAACGATGAGAAAGCCAGAGATTTCAGTAAAGCAGCAGCTGATCACTCTGTCTCAGGTACATCTCTGAAACAGAGAAAACAGATCACTGCTCCCAGATTAGGCTTTACAGGAGGCACACTGAGCAACTCCAACATGATTGTTTTGGAGGAGAGCTACTCTAACCGCTGACAGAGCCTAAAAGACACTGCATGATGAGGCAGAAGGAGTGTTCTTTAAAGCTCTAACAGAAATACAGTCCTTTCAGACTGGTGTAGTCATCCTGTCTGCTTATCTCAGGTTAGAGGAACACAACATGTGGAAGAGAGACCATAAGGCGACAGGAGCAGCCATCAGTCATCTTCACCTCCCACCATTCCCCACTCCCAGTTTCAAGTGCTTTCTGCACTAACTCACACACCATGGGCAGCTGCTGAAGCTGCTACACCATCAAGTAATTGTGAGTGCTGGCAAGAGAGCCTCCTGCAGATACATCCTTTCCCAAACACACCTTTCAAACAGCAAGAAGTTTGAGACTTTTCTAGCTCAGACAATTCCATGACACAGAGTGATAAAACCCATCCACACAGCCAAGGATCTGCCCTCAGCCAGCAGTAATTAAAATTAATCATTCACAATTATTTTCATGGGTATGTTCAGAAAGAGACACCACACCGCCAGCTCGCTGACTCCTCAAAGCTGACAGACCTTGAAATAGGCTGTGGTCAGGTACAGCATGTCCCTGGGTTTCAAGCAGTTAAAAACATGCTTTGCATATTGATTCACCCCTCCATCCTCAGTGCTGACAGCCAGAGCCACCCCTGTCCTCCAGCCCAACACCTGAGCTGGCATCAGGGAGAGAGATTGGTAAGAAAAGTGATTTTTCAAGTAAGTACTGCTATGCCTATCATTATTGCTGCCCTGCTGGAACTCAGGGTCCTGTGAGTGCTAAAATTTCTTATTCTTGAATCGCAGTATCTTCTGAACTCAAGTTTCTTCCCATTTTCCACACCTCTGTATTATGTTTTTAATCACTATCTTCTTTCCTTTCAGCTTCACTGGTCACTGCCTATGCTATTCTAAGGTAGAGAGGTTTTGAAGGAACAGAGTAGCCTGAAGGTTATCAGCTTCCATGCCTCAAAAGCCACTGAAGAAATTAAAGAGGTAAAAGAATTAATGAAATTCAACATACGGCATTAGGACTGTCACTGTCTGGAACACTGTTTACTTATACAAGCAATTTTTATGGGACTGAACACTTACTATTCATGATAGCAGCCTTGATCACTTCTGCTCCTTTGAAACTTACTGCAGAAACATAAAAGCATCTGTCTTACGTATATAAACCCAAAACGTGTAAGCAGCAAGACCAGGATTGTAACCAGTGCAAGGAGGAAGCAATCTCACACCTAACAGACTGCAGATCCCTCAGCATCAACCTGCATAGTGCTCCTTCCTTCCCAGCAACTGGAATATTGATTTGTACAATATCTACCAGAAAAAAAAGGTTTTCGGCAGATATAGAGAAGGAGGAGCAGGATAATGGGATTGTCTGCTTTCCACACCACATGTGTTCTGTAGTTGGAGCTCAAAGCTGAATTAAAAAAAGAGATGGTGGAAGATCCAACTTCTTACATAAATCAGCTCGGCATGGCTTTCAGTCAGAAGACTTGAAAGAAACAGATATTCTGCCTTTGCTAAAATGGAAAATTGTCAGATAAATATGCTTGCCTTTTTAACTAGAGTGGTCTTTGTAAGTAGGTATACTGTTGTGCAGGAAACAGGAGCACTGACTGGAGAGTTACGCAGGCAGGGCTCAGGAAATGTCTCTCTTTGGGAAATTATAAAACGATGTAAACAGTAGAACAACAGCAGCACTCAAGCTCAAGAGTCTCTCTGGCCATCAGCAACATTACAGCAAGTCTGCAAACATCACGGCTGACTTCTTTATGTTTTATGCAGGGTACCCACCAACCTTATTTTTCCTGTATTGTTTATTTACCCCACGCTTCTCTTGTATTGTTCATCCCAATCTTTAATCATCACAGTTTCCTAATTCACACTAGACTCTCCTTAAGCCACTTTCCCACTGAAGATGGTATTCAAGGTGTAAGGACCCTAAAATTTGGGGCTACCCCTACAACCTCTCCTTTCTGCACCAAAAGCCCTGCACACTTGCACTTGTAACTTAAGACACAATATTGTGCCAACTTACAGATTGGCTCTCACTTCATCCCCTCCTTCCACAGCCATGAGTATTCTCAGCTCACAAGAGCAGTAGGGATCAGTGTCTCCTGCCAGGCTGCCAGGGAAAGCCCCACCAGCGTCCCAGCTTCTCCCCTGTCAGGGCATTTGACTAAAAAGCCTAATTTTGACTTGTGCAGAGTTTATATATGTTTATATAGTTTTGCCCCACCTCACAAAATTTTGAAATTATCTGGGAGAAGGAACTCAAAGGTGTGAATCAGAAAAATAATTAACAAGGGCGGGAGCCTGATTTCATAATATATTACAAGCACTTATCCCTTTGGAAAGTCAAGACTAAATTAATCACAGCTAAAATATTTTACAAGCTTGTACAAACTCAACAGGCACCTTGACTGAACTCTAGAATATGGGAAAAAAGAAAAACAGAGAAAGTGGAGAGGGAACTGACAGAAGCAGCATGAAGAGTTCCAAAACAACCTTGGGAAACCAGAAAGGGCACCACAGAATGGTTTGGGTTGGAAGGGACCTTAAAAGACCACCTAGCTCCAGCCCCTCTCCCTTGGGGGACACCTTCCACTACACCAGGTTGCTCAGGGCCCCATCCAGCCTTTCCTTGAACACTTCCAGGGAAAGGGGCAGCCAGAACCTCTCCTCAGGAAACAGCCAGAGCAGGGAGAGCAGTTGGGTAGGCACACATGCACATGGAGAAGATGCAGCTCCTTGAAATTCCCTGGCTGCTCAAAGGAAAAAGAAGAGATCCCAGATGAGCAGGCATGGACTTACTCTCCCCCCCAGAGATGTGGAGCAGCTCTGTCTAAGCAGAGATGAAAGGCCTGTATCCTCTTCCAGCAGCCAGACAATCCTGCTAGCAATGGATTAAAGTGATTTAAGTAACTATACATTTAATAAGGTGAAAAGGGCAACGACACAATTACATTTTGATTGTTTTAAACTACATATTGCTTTGCAATTCTGCTCCTGTTTTAAATAAAAAAGTAACACTTTTTGCCAGAGCTGACATGGTATGAGTATATAAGCAAGGCAAAGAACACAAGAAAGAAGTACCATCTTCTATTAGTCAATTGACAGAGAATACAGATGAGCTTTCAGACACCAGGACCAGCAGACAGGAGATCTTCACAGAGCAAGGACCACTGCTCTTTAAATACATAAACACAAATGGACATGTTTATATATACACACATATAGAAAAACTTCCTACCTTGCTTTAAAATCCAAAACGCTTTCTCAGTGCTGCCAATAACAAATAAAGCTCCAATTTCCTTTGGTTGGAGAAAGAAAATCACAACTAAGAAAAATAGACCAGCAGCAGATGCCATTAGCTATTACCTACTGTGATTATGGAAAAATGCTATTTTTTATTCTGCAGCCTCTCTTTGCCATTGTTTTCATCCACCTTGAAAATGATTCCAGGATTTATGCAAATAGGGTCATCTGGGGGTTGCATGCTCCTGGCTAAACCTCCCTGGCCCCTCCCATGGAAAAAAATAAAAAATTCAAGCAGCAACGAAGAAAAGTTTTCAATTTTCTGACATTCTCTTCCCCATTTCCTAATGTAAACTCTGAGCAGTTTCTGTAGAGACTGTAAACACCCACACAACTTTGCAGGTGGGGAAAAGGTAAAAAACTTCACACCAGTAAATCTACATCAGCAATTTCTTTACCCTTTCTTTGAAAAGTCACGGCATATAAGATCTACTGCTGCCTCATGGACAAACACACACAGAGCCTTTGGCACCAGGGAGAGATGTTTCAGGGCAGTGTGAGGATTTGATGGCTGTCTTAGCTTTCCTTGCACCCTGAGCAGTCTGCATAGCCTAACAGCATTAGCTTACTAACAGATATATTAATAGGTGTGGGGGGAGGGAAAGGAAGAGGGAAAAAAAGCCACTAAAACACATTCCACCTACACATCTCACTACTAATCATAAACTCAGGTAGAAAGCAAATTGCTTCTCCAGGACCAGGAGAAGAAGAAAAGAACAGTAAGACTGAAGGGAGGAAAATCAACTATTTTCATCTTTTTCTGAAAATATACCAATTGCTGTATTTATCAATTCATGATAAGGAATGAGAAAGTAAAAAGAAGAAAAAAACACAACTAGCACACCAAAAAACAAAACAAAACAAAACAACCCCCAAAAAAACAACCCCCCCCCCAAAAAAAACAAAACAAAAAAAAAACAAAAAAAAAACACAAAAAAAAAAAAACCAAACCAAAAAAACCACAAAAAACAAAACCCAAAAACAACAATGGAAGAACTGCCACAACATCTTGCTTGCTGTTAGTAATTTCAGAGTGATAAATATAATGTTGGCCTCAGACTGCTAGAAGGATTAGATTTAGCTGTAAAACAAGTAGTGCAGTTAACAGTTGCTGTTGGGTCTGGTGTTAGGATTAGAAAGCACTGCTAATCACAAGAAATGTAAAAAGATTAAGAGGTGATGGTTACCAGTAAGGTTTTAAAAGCGAGTAAGTGCTGGAATTCATTTTGGGATTAAAATTCCTCAAGTGAAAAAAAAAGCAAAGGATAGATCAAAAATGGCAGCCAGTTCCACCTGCACTGCCCACAACCCTTTCCCAAGCATTAGGAGAATTAATTGCGGAAAAGTGAAATGCATGCCATGGCTTATACTGAATGATCCTAGGGCAGCTTTAGAGAGGAGAAGCAAGTATTTCTATTCTGGTATCTATGAATGAACTATGGCAATCTAACACCTGTTTGAGTTCAGAGATTTTGCTTACCAAAATCTTGCCTGGACAGTGGCGTTGCAATTTTTAAAGGCATGGTAAAAGGAACGATGGTGGCATTTTGTATCTGCATCCTTTCAGCAGGCACGATAAGACAACATGTTGATCTCCTAGTTTGCTTCCAGCTTGTGTAGATCCACCTCTAAGATCAGTTTATGTTCTTAGTTACCAAGGATAAACAAAGCTCCCCATGTAAAATAATCTGGAGTGTGTAAAAGAGAGCTCCCAGAAAAAACAAACAAACAAACAAAAAATAGAAAGGAGAAAAAAATTATCTTGCAAAGACCTCTAAATAAACACAAACCTTTAATAAACAAATATGAATTCTGGATGAAAAGTTTTACTAAAAAAGCCTTTTAAACAGTGCAGACCATAGCATCTTGGTCAGATTCCCATATGACAGAGTGGTCTCCATCAGCATCAAGTGCAAAGTTCATTCTGGCACCCTCGGCCACCACCACCACAAACTGCACAGTCAGAGTACAACACCTCGAGGAGAACACAGACCTTTGCCAAGCCCACCAGGTTCCCAACAGGCCTGATGGACAGTCAAAAGCTTCCTGGTGGTGAAGCCACCTAAACTTGCCTCTCTCCCAGAGTGTCCCACATTTATCCAATGATTCAGAGTAAAATTCAAGTTTAACCAGGACATTCTGTGAGCAGCACTGCCTCTGCACAGCCCTCCAAGGGGCTCAGACACTGATTCAGACCAGCCTCTCTCCAGTCATTACTTAACCCTCTGTAAATCTCAACCTTGCTATTCCAGGGGCTGGGGAGCAATATGAATTAACATCACTTCATCATTTTCTACACACCTTTCAGTTAAGTGTTCCTGGTGCATCTTCCTGGATTTTCAGACTCCCTAAGTCTGTTTTCCCTTCTGTTGCCCGAAAATGAACATTTTTTCCAGATGCCTGTAGCAGCAGCAAAAATAACCATCTTCCAAGAGTTATAAAACAGCTGTATTTAATAATAGAGGTGAAAGCATTGTGCATGATTTCTGCAGAAGTCTCTTCAGTAGAACAGATGAATTTATTCACTGCATTATGGAACAGTTTGAGAAAACAAGATCATACAATGTACACTGCCTCTATTTAAATTGTTTCATTTCTATTCATGAGTGCTCTGATTAGATACACTGAAAATATCATCAGTAAGAAATAAATAATTCTGCCAAATTAATAGTTGTTGATTTCTTTTACCTGAAAATGTAAGTAGCATCTCATTCACACTAGACAAAGCTACTATAATTTGGATATATCGATCTTGTTGGTTCAAGTCCACACAGCACATAGAGACAGGTGTGCATCTACATTTTCTTAGTATCAAGCAACTTCTATAAAATTCTGAGTTCTTTCATGAGTGGAGAAAGGCTAATATGCACTTTGCATGGAGAGGCTTAGTAGACAACTAGGGTGTTTTTTTTGCTCTAGCTGTTTTCCCCAAATAGAGGGTTGAGAGAAATAAATTGCTTTAAATGCAGAAAATTGTTTAGAAATGGTATTTCAGGGAATACAGGTGAATTTTCTGTATCACACAAAATTAATCCAAGCTCAGCAAATGCTCTTTAATTAGAAACACCTTTAGGAAGGAAGCAGCCAGAAGTAACCCTCACAAACTTCTTTATATTAAGAGAGCTACTAATCAACCCCAAAACAGCTTCTCCAGGACCTTCCTCCCCATTAGGTATTTTCCTGGAGAAGACTAGAAAGGGGTGGATTTGTGCAAATGGAGCAGAATGTATTATTCAGCAGAAAGATCTGACTAATATTTTCTTTAGGAAAAAACAGACCAAAACCATAGAGTTAATATTTTGTTTTAGACATCACAGAATGATGAATGCCAAATGTCCGCTCAGCTTATGAACATCTGAGAAAAAACCCTCCACATTTTGAAAAAAATTTCCAGTTTGAGTCAACAATGAATTCTTCTAAGAATCAAATATAATTGCTGTAACATTTTAAAAAAATTTAAATGCACAGCTCAGTTTCTTAAGAACAGTCTGTTTGCACAGCAGCCAAGTGATACACCTCAGAGAGCTACTGTTAGCTACTGCAGGGAAGATAAATCAAGAAAATGCTGAGTTGAGGTGCAATTTGACAGTTATTAGCAGAACAGGAGTAATTTGACGAAGGAAAAAAATCTGACAAAATCTCAGTTCACAGCAACAGATTTTGGAAGTCTATTTGCACATAAATTGGAAAAAATAATTCTTGCATTAGAAACTGATGAAGATGAAACAATATACCCTAAATCCTAACATATTTGAAATTATTTTCTTTGATTCAAAGCCGATAATCCTGTAACAGGCAGTAACTAAACAGGAGCTTTAACAGACTTGCTCTGCATGTTGAAGAGACTGCACAGCCTGATCTTGATCTGGGGCCATTCAACTATCAGAATAACTGGATTTACTGCCATTCGCACCTTTGTTTTTGCCATTTGAAAGCATCTCCAGCATGCAAAACACTGGGCTGTGTTTTAAGCATTAGCAGCATAAATATCCCCTGGTGTACCGTATGCTTCACCACTGCTGCCTTCCCGTAAATCAAGCACACAGCCAATCATCTTTTTTATGTTGGACTCTAATGGCAACTTTATTATTCAAAGTCAGGCTGTACAGAGCCATGTCTCATGGGGACTTGAAGCAGCTCAGGAGCAGGTTTATGACTGAGCAAAGGAAGATTCAAATCTGGCCATGATCTTCCCACTACAAACCCACCACCTCTTCCAATTTATCTGCATCTTTCAATTTATCTCTTCTGTGTAGAAGACTTTTAAAAGAACCAAAACTCCCGTAAGCAGGAAAAACAAATTAGAAAGCCTTTTCTGCTCTTCAGGAACCACCTCTTTGTGTCCCCATAAATGCTCGGCATAAATGTTTTTGCTCACATACTTGTAAGCAGATAAGTTGTTCTTTACTGCATTCCAATTAGATACATAGATTAAGAGATATCTTTCATGTCATTATATCAAACTCTTCTACAAACATACAAAGGGATTTTATAGACTGTTGTCTTTTCTGCTTACTACTGAATTCTCACACTCAGCACAAGATGCAGTAAAAGTGAACGATACCTTCCCTGTGTTTACTGTGCCCACCAAGAACCAGTAAAAAAAACAAATAAAACAACTTAACTATGATTTCAACAGCACAAACTGTTCTCCCATGCAGTTCTTCTTTTTCCTCTCTCTCCCCACTCGTCTTTCAGTTCATGAAGATAGGGAACATGAAAACTAAATGGATTTATGTGTAAATAATTCATCTTTTCAGGCACATCAGACTAATACCTGAGTTCATCCAAGGGGTTCACCAGATGTAGCTGATTCTAGTGGTATTTTTAAACAGCATTCTGGAGAGCTGGTCACAAAAGGCTGCAAGGAAATGCTGAACAGCTGTGTTGATAGAGTTGTTTTTAAACAACACGTGTTGAAACTCTACCTATCCTTACTGAACACAGCTGACAGGGACACATTCCCAGCCGTCCTGAACTGCCACGGCCTTTTGGAGACTCATGTCTGCACAAGACAGGCTTTGTGAGTGGGGTGAGCTCTGGCACATCTTGGGAAGACGAAGAGAATTACAAAGGCTGAGCATCGTTTTCCTGCCAAGTAGCAGGAAAACATGTGGCAATATAAAGCATCTTTAGGAGCACGAGTCCCACAGGGCAGGCATCCACACAAGCTGAGCTGATCCTGTGAGGCAAGTTGCCTTAAACCAAGGTCCCATAGGGACTGGGAAGTGAAGTGATGGTAGTAACTCTGCTTCTCTTTAAGCCATGAAGGAAAGTAGAAAGTATTTTGCGCATTTTTAAACATCCTAAGTACAAACAATGGATGAATTCTTGCAGGAAGTCCAACAATTAACCTTTACTATACTTGCATGTCAAGTCATGTTTCTTGTGCTAAATAAACCACAGCGAACTCCTGCAGCTAAAAAGGGCAAAAAGAAAATCTAGGGACTTGTGGTTTTTGTTTTTACTCTTTTAAAAGCCAAAATCTAAACCGTTCCATTCTGCTTGCTTTAATAACACTGCTGATCTCCCTCCTGCACATGTTAGGAGTCTGCAAAAGAGGAGCAGGGAAATAGGTCTTGCACACAACAAAGGTCTGTTCCTCTGATTTACAACAACTTCTCATTGTACAAACTGAATTAGAAAAACCTGCAAAGAAATACAATTAAATTTCAGAATATAACAACCATTTTAGTAACAGTGCTTTGCCTGTGCAGGAAATGGTTCCTTAAAGTGAAGAAATCATTTTGCCATGTGGAAATCTCGAGCAGGTTAGCAAACCCACTACTGCACCAGAGATTAATTTCTGCAGACAGCTTTGTATCTTCAAATTCACTGAAGTGGAGATTTATTGCAACAAAAACAGAGAAAACCACTGGAGGGATATGTTGCAAGTGGTGCAGGGCAAAAGGA
Organism: Melozone crissalis; assembly: GCF_028551555.1. Classification (NCBI taxonomy): domain Eukaryota; kingdom Metazoa; phylum Chordata; class Aves; order Passeriformes; family Passerellidae; genus Melozone; species Melozone crissalis. Next base: position 54,118,500 of record NW_026535805.1, read on the forward strand.
AAACTAACACAGAAAAGACAATATTCTTGGATTTGCAGTACAACCATCCCTGATTTATTCCAAGAGAGTTTGTGTTTCCAGTCTAAATTAACATGGCTACTACTATAACTTATAACACACAGAGATAAGATTTGGTGAAGAGTAAAGTTTTGCAGAATGTTCTTTAGATAAATTTCCTTAGAAATAGCTCAAAATAACTTTAAGAAATATCATCTTAATGACATGCTTACCCTTGAGGGGAAATTTTGAGCCCTTCAGCAGAAAGCAACCTCACTGCAAGAAGGATTTTAATGGCTCTGAGTTACTGTTTATGCAGTGGAAATCCTCTTTAAATCAAGCATGTTTAAAAGTGTCCTTGTTCTGAAGTTGCCTGTACTGGGCACCCCATCACAAATTTATGCCTTCATGCTTGGCAGGGCAATTATGTCCATGGACCCACACAAGATGTCTGTGAGCAACATGGACTCTTCCACCCAGCTAATCTTCCCACATCACATAGAAAAATTAGGTGTTTCATAGTCCTTGTGTATGGAAGCCACTCTAAACCCAAATGTGCAACATTTTCTGTCTGCAAGGTACGTATAAAACACGTGTGATGAGGACACATACATTGATTGATCATGACAAAGAACCACAAAGCAGTCCATCATCATAATGAAATACTTACAGTAATCCCTATGGAATTATAGTCCTGATCTTTGGCGACATGGCAAACAGTATTTATTCCCTACTTCAAAAACTAAGAACACTTGCGGCAATCTCTTGCTTGGAAGTTCAAAACTGAAATTCCTCTTACTCTAGCACAGCTGACAGCATTAGCTGTGGAGAAGCTTGCTTCCAGTAGAAGTGGAATGTAAAAACAAAGTTGCTGTGACCTTAACAATAATCCTGTTTGCATATTACAATACATTTTCCTACTATAACAAGGCAAAGTCCCTGGTGTTCCGGTCAGAAAAAGTCATCTTCCAGTAAAAGCATACTGTGATCAATAACATTTTCTTAATATATTATATTATCTCCCACTGAAACACTTTTTCACTTGGCATTTCAGGCTGCCGAGTAGGGGAAATTCATGACAAAACTAAGATAGTAAATGAGATACTGCAAATTAATTCCATCCAAGAACAATCTTTTCGTTCGTGAGCAATTTGACAAGCCAGTGTTGTCTGACTTCAGCAGAAGCTTTCTCAGCTTTCAAATACACAGGAAACAGAAGAATCTGCTGCACTACCATACTCCACTTCAGCCTGCATAATTTTGTGTTAAAATACATTAGACTTTCAACAGCCAACTCTGAGAACAGAATTAGTGGGGCATACTTTAAATATTAGTTTAGAAAATACACTGAGAAGTCTGCCACATCAATCCTGTGAATTTCTGTTTTCAAGTTACAGCTCAAGGCATGGCAGGGCACAGGAATTCTGCACTTCCTTAGAGGATTTGCCACAAACTCTCCTGCAACCCAGGCCCAAGTAATCACAATGCCAGGTGAAGGATCTCAATACAGCAAAGTTCAAAGACAGCTTTGTCACATGGGCATTACAGTAAAGTACTTCTCCATCTGCACATCTGAAGTCTCGTTTGCTGTGATGAGTAGCAGCTTTATTGCTCCCTTGGAGTTATTGTCCTCCCACAGGCTGAAAGGATGACCTGGTGGCACACAGCCAAGAGCAGAGCCCATCACGACTTTAGCAATAGCAGTTGTGGATTTACTGAGAGCAGCTGGTGTTCAGTGTGGCCCAGGAAGGTGTGATCCCTCAAGAAGGCTGGGCTGTGTGCAGGATACTGGGATATTGTCAGTAGCATTACTTACAGGCACCTGATCTTGGCACGATTAGGGGAAGAATCACTGCTCTATTAATATTTCAGCATAAGGAATAAGGGGCAGGCAGCTGTTGAATATTCATGCTGTAGCAATGCTCTCTGTATGAATTCTCTAGCAGGCACATGTAAAGGCTGCACCATTACCCCAAAGAGTTTACCATCCAAAACCCCAATTAAAGAGATACTTTAGCATGTACCCTGCTTTAAGCTCACAGGGCAGGCTCACTGAATAATTGTATTCTTACAGTGAAGGATGTGCTCCATTTTTTTATTAACTTAAGACTCATGTTGAAAACAACATAAAAGGAGTGGGAGAAAACAGATGAAAATTTAATTTACATCTGCAAATCCCAACACATCATGAGATCAGAAACATGTAAAGGGCCAAACAACTCATCTACCCAAGAAGTCATTCATAAAAGATAAACATCCTTTTTAAAAGTGGAGGAAACTCATGCAGGGAAGATGCACAGTACTCACCTACAAAATAATTCCAAGAAGCTTCACGTACATTTCTGAGGAAGAGGAGGCAAAATTAAGATTGATGCCACTGATAAGAAGGAGCACAGATGACATCTTAAGCAAACTAGATAGGAAGGACAAAATAATCAGGGTTTTGAAGGACAGGACTACATTTATGCAGGTTCCTGGTTGTGGAGTTTTGTGGGGTTTTTTAATTTTTTCTAAAACAAAATAAATTAGGCAGAAAATCTTCATATAAATGAGTACTTATAAAAGAGCCTTTCTAGGTGAATCATTTCTTTTACGATTAATAAAATCTGCAATCAGAGCAACAACATTCTGATGACTTTTTGCCATTTGCAATTATCGCTCATCCCAGCACCAAAAAGCTCATTATTATTAAAGCTGACAGAAAGAATACTTAACTGCTTTTATAAAGAACTTACTTTTTTAAAAGAATCAAGTTTCTAAGCTTTCTTTCTACTTCCAAATCTTCTGTGTGGAAAAAGGCTATCCTAACAACCCTGTGTGTGTCACCTTTGATTTCCAACACATAATTTGGATAAAAGCATCCAATTTGTACAGTAACACAATGCATTACAGAATAACACTTCTTAGGTTTAAAAGCATCCTACAAAGAGTACAGAGTTAACATAAATCTGTAAAAGTACAAACATATAGTTTATACCATAAAAATACATATTTTAACCTTTTTTATAGCAGTTTTCTCCTAAGTAACTAAAACCATTAAAGATACTGTAGGACTTGTAGCATTCCTACAATTCCTGTGAATAAGAGTGCATAATCTCTATTTTAAAGGCATGGAAGTTGAGGCACAGCTATTACTAAGACAGCTGTGGAAGAGACAGGAATGGGAACCATATCCAACCCCAAGCTCTTGTGACTAAATCTATGCCTATTTGACATGTATCATCTATAGGCAGAAATGAACACAGGTATTTTTGTTTTGGCATCTAAAGAAATGTTAAGAGTGAGTCTTGTCTGTGCCTCACTCCATCCTTGCTCCCCGACATAACAGCACAGTAAAATCAGAGTGCTCTTAAAAAAAAAAAAAAAAAAAAAAAAAAAAACTGACAAAAACACAAAAAAAACCTCCAAAAAAACCCCCAACAAAAAATCCACCAAAAAACCCCCCCAAAAACCCACAAGCCAACCCCCTCCAAAAAAACAACCAACCAAAACCAACAACAACAAAACAACCAAACAACAACCCAAAAAAAACCCCAAAAAAACCCCAAGAAATGGATGCAAAGTCAGAAAATACTGCCTGATTCATAGGTGCTTGGGAAGCACTGATTTGAGCTTTTTATTATCATATATCCCCAGTTTGTCATGATTTAGTGGATGGTTAAAGGTGTGGAGCATGTGGTGAGCCAGAACCTCCCTGGAGTGTGCAGTAAGAGAGGCAACAGGTGCAAGCTGCATCAAGGGAAAATCTGGGAAGGGATAAGGAAGAAGGACTGAGAGCAGATGCTCAAGCAGCAGAATGGCTGTGGGGAGGCTGCAGAGCCCTCATCCTCAGGGGTATTAAAGGACTTGCTTGGACACGGACACAGCCCTGAACAACCTGCCCTGCCTCTGCAATTTGCCTGATTTGAGCAGGAGCTTGGGCAAGATAATCCCTCCAAGGTCATTCCCAAACTGAACTGTTCTTTGAACACCATCCCAAAGACAAGTGAGGTTGCTGTTTGGTTTCTCTGCTGCATCCCAAAGCTTATCACAAATTCACCCAAGAAGTGTGACCCTGGATTTCTGTGATTAACTTTTTTTTGCTTTATTTGGCTTGCTCCTCCTTCTGAAAGGGATAAAATGGAACAAATCCAAATCTTTGCTTTCACCCACTTGAAAACTGTGAAAAATGAAAAGCAAAACACAATCACTGTGCTCAAGTTCCTAAACACACGTGGTCATTTGAGGTCTCGCTTAGAGTTTACACACCTTCCTGACCTCTCCCCCTAAGAAATACTCCAAAACCAATCAGTCTGCTGCGTAGGGAGACCCACAGTTATTAAAATAACTTCATCACCAAAACAGCTCTCAACATCATTTCAAATTCCTCCCCACCACCCGCACTATTGTAAGAGATGCTGCATATGGTGAAAATTAATTCAGTTTGAACCAGAAAACACTGGGGTTAAGTACTTCTTCAACTGGAATACAAAAACTGCAACCACACGTGACTGTCAGGATATACAGGGCTACAGTCAACATGCAGAAATACTATTTATATCCTTCAGAGAAATTGAGTTAAAAGGCTTTTCAAGGGGAACAGCTGAGCTAGGAATATCCAAAAATGGGTGAGACAGACAAGTGTGCAACTCCTACGTGCAGCTCACTACCAGAAGGAGACAGTGGGAGTCCATCCTGAAACTCACAGCCTTTTCTAACTACTTCTCTCCTGCAACAGAAGCCTCCAAGAGCAAGCCTGGACACAGCTGGCTTCTCATTTCCAAATTACTAGTTTTAATTCTTTTGTTACACATATGTTATATAACCAGATCACAGCCACCGTGGCAGAAACGCCCATGGGCATCCTACAGCTCAACAAAATCACTTTGCAGTAAACTGGATATTCAGCCTAAGATTATCCCAGACACTTCATACTGATGTGACTAGGCAATGTGGCAACTTATCACAAGCCAGATTTACTAGACATTCCCCACCACAGAAAGTGAATTAAACTGTCACTCATCACCGTATGAGCTGCACTAGTGTAACTACTTCTTCATGAGTTGAACAACACTTCTCTGAATTAAAACCAACACACTTTCTTGCAAGTCTTTATCCTCCTTTCTGCAAATTTTCTTTTCCTTTCCACTTCTCTTATTTTCTGCTCAATTTTTTCCTCCCCTGACTTAGTATGTTTAACCCTCTTTGCTCCGTTTGCACTCCAGTGCATTCTTTTGTTATCCTTGGCAGATACAAACAGAGGGATTTGCACAGGAGCTCCAGCCACCCTGGCCAAACTAGTAATGATGAACTCAGCACTGGACTACTGCTGTCCTCTTGGTGCTTCCCCTAGGGAATCAGACAGCAAAGCTTCCAGGAAGACAGGACTACACCTCCTTTCCCCAAGAACCATCTGATCATCATGTCAAGCTAAGGCTGAGACTGTATTCCTGGGTGTTTCTTCTCTGGAATATGTCCCAACATACATGCCCTACTAAAATACACAAAAGCAGATGCATTACTCATCGTGAGGGCCACCAAAAAAAGAAAAAGAGCAGAACATTTGATTTAACCACTACTACAATTACAGTTGTTGGCATCTGCAATTTGTAGCATCACACACACGCATGCAGGAACAAACATAAAGAAGGAATATAAAGTAAGTCTTGTTCGTGACTCAGACTTGATTTCCAGCAAGTTTCATATACATATTATTATTATATACACTATTTATGGTTGTGTACTGGCAGTACAGAAAAAAGGATTAAATACACTCTCTCATGCACACTTGTACACACCCAAGCATACACACAAGTTCCTGATCTATTGTGAATATATTAATGAGAGGAATTGAAAAAGAATTTTAAATTATTAAAGTTACGTGGAAAGCTTTAAGCTAGCTAGCTTTCTTTAAGCTAGCTAAGCTTAAAGAAATAAACTAATTTCCAAGAGAGTTTCACTATTTCCAAAGTGTAGCTCATGCACATTTATGGGAAGAGGTTGCCAGAAACATTGTGACGAAGGTGCACTGGGGATACTGAGGTGTTCAATACGGAATCTTGTGAAGAAAGAGCAAATGCTGGAAGTAAGGAATGCATGACAGTGTATAAGAAAGATCAAACAAACTGAAAATATGAAAAATAATATGGGACTTAGTAGTCTTGACAGACAGTGGGTACAATCTCAGCCAGCAACATGCCCTTGGACCCAAGTGTGTCCATTCTGAGCTGTGCTGGTGAGAGCACAGCCAGCAGGCCCAGGGAAGCAATCTTCCCCTTTCCTGAAGGATTTGTGAGCCCTCCAGAACACAAAGGCTTTGATATACTGGAGAAAGTCCAGTGGAGGACAGTGGTGTCTGGAACAGAGGTCTCCCCCAAATCTTACTGTGTTTTCTAATTCCCCCAAAGGAAGGTACAAAGAGAACAGAGTGAGCCTATTCTTGAAAGGGCAGTGATATAACAAGTACAAAGAAGCTACAACGTAAGTTCAGGTTATAAATGAAGAAAATATCCTTCATGAGGTGGTGAAATATGGTAACAGGGGTCTAACAAGGTTTTGGAGTCTGCATCCTTGGAGATATTCAAAACCCAACTGTATTTGGTCCCCAGCAACCTGCTTTAAAAGTGACATTGCTCTGAGCAGGAGGCTGAACTAGACAACTGCACAGGTGTTTTCCAGCCTGAATTATCCCAAAAAAATTACACATCTGGATGGAAGAAGCAAGAAAGCTGGCTGAAGGAGGCAAAGAGGACAAGAAACAGCATAAAGGCACAGGATTAGCTCCATAATGAATAAACAGAGAAGTGCAAAAAGAAGCTAGAAAAGGGAATAAGCAAGAAAAATAGTAGGCAGGATAAAGACTGAGGAAGAAGCAAAAAAAAAAAAAAATCTAATCTCTGTTCACAAAATTGAACTTTCCTCCCATAGGCAGGAGGTGAAAAATTCCACAAGAGTCATTCAACAATGAAGTCAAGTATTTAAGTTTCTACTGTAATGTGCATAGTAGATTTGGATAAGAGAGGGAATCAGTTCTTTCTTTTCCCTTCCCATGCCCCTAAGAAACCAACTAACCTTTAATCTCCTTTTTCCAAATATTTGAACTCAATCTTGCAAACTTCACAGATATTTTAACTATGTACATTATGAAGAATGTTTCATTTGTAATATAAAAATACATGCGCTTTTATCAGCTTAAAACTTAAAGTTCACTACACCCAAATAAGCCTCTTACAGCTTTTACAGTTTTATAAGATATGGCCCCATGAGTCTAGGCCTATACGCACAGAAAACTTTGCTCTCTCTTGGAGCTACACGACCAAATTAAAACACTCCTGATCACGTTTACAGCATTAGCATTTATTATATTAAAATATATTTCTGTTATAAAACAGATGCTCAGTTGCATGTGCTGCAATAGAGACTTGCTGCAGCCACCGAAATGGAGAGCAATACCTAAATTGTGTTTGTGTAAGCAAGGAAGAGACCATGAAAGAAAAGCCACCAAAAAAAGAGACATCTGCACACTTACCCTGTGATATCCACAATCTGTATCAAAATCAGCCTCAGGTGTAACAGTCAGTAAACAGGACAGCGAACCCTTGCATTTAGCAGAAGACTTCTGGGAAGCCAGATTACCTAGAAAGAGTTGAAAAGAGTTACTTTAACACACAAAGATGAAATCACCGATGTGTAATGAGAACAGGCTTCAAATGAATAACAGCACCAGAATAAAAGAAAAAAGCTGCCCAATGGGAGACCACCATGATCAGAATAGAGAACTTAAACCCCAGAAAGTGACAGAAATTTGTTCCAAAGCACAGACAGTTGGATGCTGGTAGGCACTCAGGGTTTAGCAAAGAACACCTAATACCCAAGATAACATGGTGTTAACCCTCTAATCAAGGATGTGGAGGAGACCAGAAAGAGCACGATATTTTGCTTAATTAGTTGCTATCAAAGAGAGGATGAGTTCAAGCACTTGCAAAAACAAGGCAACCTAAGACTATTTAAAAGTTTAATAGTGTTCTAGAGTCTTTGGTAACACAGAGTTTGCCCATGAAATCAAAATAATCCCTGGAGATAAATTTAAAGGAATATATCTCATTTTAATGCACAGAGTAAAATGACTATTCATTAAAGCAAAGCAGTTTTATCTCTACAGTCTCCATCTCAGATGCAATATATATTGAAGTAATCTTTATGACAGGAAGTGGCATGTAATCCTGCAAGAATGAACTGCTGTTGTTATCTGCAAATCAATACAATTTTTTTTTAAGTGGATATCACTGTGCCTATTGATTTCATGTTTTTAGCCCTAGAGTTTCAGTTTCTACCAAGAAGATTCTTACAATGACAAGACTGCTGCATACATGTAATTGAGTTGATACAATCTGAGTGTGAAGTTTAGAGTGCACTTCCCTCTGCAATGCAATTGGGGCTTCCGTCCCATTGCCTCAGCTTAAGCCTTTTTTCCTTTTATATAAACTTTATCTATTTAAAATAATTTTGAAATGGTAGAGTAACACTTCACTAATCCAACCTGCTAGCTCTGGAAACTTTAGCACACAAAACATACCCTTGGAAGTTATCTCCCTACCCTGCTAGGATATTATTTCAGAATATATGCATGACTTTTGCTATGTTTAAATAGCCTGACCAAATAATTTCCCTTGTGAAAGCCTAAAATTGGTTCAGTGCTGAATATTTACAGCCCAAAGAGGTGGGGTGAAGGTGAGGATGGTAAGGGTACAAGCACATAGAAAAACTGAATGACTTATTCAAGGTCACTTTGTAGATCAGTCAGGCAATGAGCTCCATTAAGAGTTTTATTAAACTGCTAAATTCCTACTATATTTCTGGAAATGAAGCATATAGCAACTTTGGCTTGACTAGCTGACCAAATGGCTCATGCTGCAATGAATGATCTGTAATGAGAGCTGGCTGAGAGGCACAATGCACCATCAGCCTGAGAAATGGGGGGAAAAAGATGGAACCACTAAAACAAAGTTAAAAGCATGGGCCAGATGAATGACATCCCAAATCAGGTTAGGAAAGCTGAAGTGCTGATGGAACTTTATCTGGCCAAGGACATCAAGGGCAACACCAAAGGCCTTTATAGGTACTTTTGTGACAACAGGGAAGACTTGTGAAAATGTTGGCCCTCTCCAGAAGGAAATGTGAAACCCAATTACTTGGGATATGGAGAACATTAAGATACTCAATGACTTTTTTGCCCCAGTCTTCAGTCCCAGGTGCTCCACCCACACAGCTCAAGGTGCAGGCAGGGACTGGGGAAATGAAGAAGCACCCACTATGAGAGAAGATCAGAGCAAAGACCATCTATGGACCTGAAGCTGTTCAAGGCCACCTTTGGGTTGGAAGGAACTTTAAAGGTCAAATACCTCCAAACAGAAAAAACTCTGTGCTGTCTAAGCACTAGCCAGCTACAAACTAGTTTCTTGAAAACATAAGATGATGGAAGAGGAAACACATGAAAGGCTCGGGGAAATGTGGAAATGTAAACAACATTATCCCTCATCATTTCCGTTCAGTCCATCAAACAGAGCTCCATGCTCTTCCTGAGCCTGTCTTCTTTACAGGTCTAGACTCATTTTGGAGCTAAGGCTTTTCTAATAGCTGGTCTACTTATTTATTTATTTAACACTACTTGAATAAATTGTTGTGACTTTTTAATTTAGCATTTTTGACTTTCACAAGATAATAAAGGAATATACCATGGACTACCTAAAAATACTGAAACAAAAAGGGAATATTTTCTTTGTTTAGCTTTTAGTTTGCTGAAGAACAGCACTGTTTTCATGAGGCAGTTTATGGAAAGAAGAAAAGGGAAATTACTCAAGGGAGTAATTTCTGTTTTGCATAGTGACTCATCATATCATAGTTACCCCATCATCTCCAAGGGCAACACTAGGCCAGAGCAACTCTGAAAGATCTCCTTAGGGAACCACACGCTTCTCAAAGCCATCTCAGGACTCTTGTTCCAGAACTTCACAGAATGGGAAAAAACATTTGAGACTAATAAAACTAAAATGGGTTTCAGATAGGGAAGAAGCCTGGGTAACCAATGACAGTTTTACATGAAGGAAAGCTTTTTTCTCTCTCACCTCAGTAATGAAAGACATGAAGAATACTGACAAAGCACATGGCAGGCTCTAGACAGTGTGATATAGAAAGGCAAAACAACTCACAGCTGGATATGGGACACCTGAAGAAAGAAGAATCCGAAGGAAATGGAGGAACAATAAAAGCAATTATTTGTCACCATGAAAATGGTACACAAAGATGAGCCAAAGTTCAAAATCTGTTTGTTTACTCTTGGACATACAATTCCAGAGAAGTGTAAAACACCACTTGGGAAAATACAAAGGCATACTTAATGGTCTTCAACATACTGCAACTTACATGATTTACTAGCATTTGGGTAAGTTTTCTTTCCCCTGCTTTAGAAAATCTTGGCTGCTTATAGGAAAGGATTTTAAGCTTACCAGAACTTTACTGCAGCTACCATTGTGGGGGAGCAACACCTGCCAGGCAGTTCTGAAGCACTAAAATAAAATATTGAAACTGGAAAAGGCAGAAGCACAGCAAGGAGCTTTAACAGCAAACCCAGGCTGTCTCTCATCATAGTGCACTACCCTGCACAGAGGTAAAACCTGCATTCCCTGTATTAATTCTCATGAAGCTGAAGGTGCCTTACAGGCAGCCTTATCTCTCCTTTGGGAGCCTAACTACTGCAAAATAGACAGGTTAAGGATTCTGTCCTGTGCCTATGCTTCTGAATTAAGTGACTTGAAGCAACTGGATCTAAAGCTATCTACTTCAGATACTGCATCTCCTCTTTTCTGAAGGAGAGAGCTCTTTCTTCAGGTTAAATGAGCTGCAGGCCATGGTATGAAAAGTTGGTGTCAGCTCACTTCTCATCAACACAAGTATCTTCACAAAGAGATGGAATAATCAGAAGTGCCTTTGGCATGAAAGACCTGGTCAGTGAGAAGCAGGTCTGGATCTTTTAGAGAGAGGAGCTGCATCAGCTGGACTCCCCTCTACAGTTGTGGGTTGGCCAAAGAAGAGTTCAGCTGCACCAGCAAACAATGAGATATGGGAATAGCACAAGGAGCAAGCAGAAAGCTCAGCTTTAAATAGTAAATTACAAAAGGAGCGTCCAAAAGGCAAGAGAGAATGAGGAAGACAATGATTTCATACTATGTCAAGCCAAAACCACAACTTTCTTACGCAGCAATGCACTCCTTCAGAGCTTCTCTGTCACAGACAAAGTATCCAAAAGCCATACAGCAGATCTGAAGAAAGGCAAGGAGCAGGCAGCAACATTTGGCAACTCAGTACTGCAGGGAGGGACTCTTTGTTCCAGAGCCTCCCTGAATAGGAGATCCCTTTCCCTGAATAAGAGATCACTTAGACGCAGAGCTGCACATCATCAACCTCAGTGAGGATGCAATGCTCCATGCAGTGCCTTCCCATGTCTCACCTGTGGTTGAAAAACGTATTTGGACAAGAAGAAGGATGAAGCCAAGGATGTGGACACAGTTATTGTAGGTTAATTACCCAGAAAAAGTTTAAGACAAAAATATTCTATGAAAGCCTGCCTGTGCAGACAAGCTATAAATCAACTCTGAAGCATAAAGTGCTTTTAAAATGCCCTTTGCAAGATGCTCTGCCCTGCAAACAACCTCTCCTAAGTCAGGTACCACAGCCTGGGGCAGGGGCTGAAGAACAGGAATGAAATGCCAGACACAGAACACCTTCTCTGCAAATAAACAAGGCAAAGGAAAGGAAATCAGAGGAAGGGGGAAAAGTCAACTGCAACATAAGGTATGAGCACTTGCTAGGCAGGCTAAGTGGAAGCTTTACAGGCAGCAGAAGGGTGCTATAGGCTTTGTATCTGCCAAATCACATCAGTCAAAGAGCTGAGCTCAGCGTGGCTGGGAAGTTGTATGGACACAGGAGGTAAGGACAGACAACACACCCGAAGGTGTCAGTGCTGCCAGGCTGGGGACAACTGTGTGCTGCTGTCTTTATCTGTTATCTTTTCATGTTTACCATGAAAAGCTCTATAATGCCTGGTAACCTGTTGTCCTACTGCTGCCAGAAGCCAAGCAAGTGGTCTGAGAAGGGAGTAATTACAGATCCCATAAGAGCTACACAGGCTCTGAAGTTCAGCAGAGCTGCAGTCAAGAGTTGCAGGCTGGGATAAAAAAACAAAACACAGGGCAGGAAAAGAAGGATGCATCCATTTTCACAGTCCCACCTGACTTCATGGAAAGGAGTGACTGCTCTGCACCACAATGTCTGCAGAATACTATTGTTATGTTTACCCTAATATATTATTTATTACAGAATTTACAGCTCTCTCTTTTCCCCAACTGACAACCAGCCAACTACTAATTTGCAAGCTAAAATGCTGCGAGGTCTGCAGATCCCAGGGCATTTGCAAGCCATAAGGATTCTGAAATGCTTGGGAAAAGCCTGGCAATGCTGCCAGTCCTCACTAAGGTCCAAAGACTTTAAGCCATAATCCACCTAAACTAAGGAACTACATGAGAAAAAATTACTAGAGAAGGATGTCTGCACAGGCATAATGTTCAAATATTTATAGAAAACTTTTTAGCAGCAACAAATGAGAGCATCACTGTACCATCAGCTCTGGGTTTGAAATGATAATTGCTAGACACCTAAGGCTACTTCCTATGTTTTACTGAGTTTCTCGCAATCGCACTGATCTCTCTCAAAAGAGGCTGGGAACTATGAACATCTCTTCATCAAAGATTTAGACATCCAATAACCCCTAAGGTCACTCTGTGCAATAGTTGAGGTCCCCCAAACTCAAATGCTGGCCTGTGTTTTGAAGGGTTAACAAATGGAAAGGGAAGGGGAGAATAATATTCACTCAGTATTCCCCCTGTTCCATAACATGGACAAATTAACTCCTCCTGTGACATCACATAGATTTTGAGAAAACATTTGTGGTTTAGAACTGGCTGTTGAGTTTGTATTCCTGCCTGGATAATTACTTCTTTAAAAGGAAGTATACATCAATAATATTCATGGGGAGCTTCATAAGAGCTTGGCAAACAGTTCTGACAAAACAAAAACCTCAAACATAAGGATTACTCATAAAATGCTACATCAACAACTCTTTTGACAGACATCTGGATTATGCTTCTTTTTAAAGGGGAAAAACAAAGATGTCACTTCGAAGTTTAAATGGAAACAGTGAAATATGCCATTAAAAATACCACATCATAAACAAAGCTATTTTTGCAAACTCAAACGCAATGAGCAATTATGACAAAGTTTGCCAAGATGATTTACAGACACATTTTCATTTAAAAAAATGCTTTCAAAACACTAAAAGATGTACAGATATTACAGGTTAGTAATGAGTTTAGAGACCTGAAAGATCAGCTAGTCAGCATTAATAGTCTGTCCAGTCCCATCCTTTTTTTTAAATGGCCTTTAGTTGATGCTGCAAATGAAGTTCAAGCATACACACCAAACCAACTAAACAAAATTCCAGAAAGAAAGGCAGACAGACACTTTAGGAGCCCATCCTTAGAGGATGTAATTCACTATTCCTCCCCCAAACCATGTTAACCATAGAATTGCTTTATCCAGATGACATTAAGTTCTGTGGTATGCTGTAGTTAAGACTCAAAATGAGATCACTCTTAGGATGCAAGTAAAAACTTCTAACTCATTCCCAGTTTATTTACTTTTTAACTCCCATTAAAAGCTCAAAAAGAGCTGCTGGTATGTCCAGGCTTCAAAAAGGGATATGTAAAATATTCCCATGTAAAAAAAAAAGTACTAAAAAGATTGTTTATTCAAAAATTATGGAGTTTTAATGGATTATAAATGTTCAGTTAAAAATTCCTAACCCTAGTGACAGTTCTTGAACAACAAATACATACACTCTAGCGAAAAAGTAGATTGCCCTGAAGTAGAGTCAACTTCACAATTCATTGAAGTCCACTGGATTTGCTGGAGATTGGAAGAAGGTCACAGAACCACAGAATTGTTTGGGTGGAAGGAACCCGAGAAATCACCTTGCCACACCCGCTGCCATGGGCAGGGACACCTTCCAGTAGACCAGATTGCTCAGAGCACCATCCAACCTGGCCCTGAACACTCCCCAGGGATCCAGGGGCAGCCACAGCTTCTCTGGGCAGCCTCTGCCAGCGTCTCACCATCCTCACAGTAAAAAATTTCTAACACTTAATCCAGATCTGCTCTTGCAGTTTAAAGCCATTCCCCCTTGTCCTATCACTGCATGTCCTTGTAGGAAGTCTCTCCCCAGCTTTTTTACTGCTGTGTTCCAGTACCTAAAGGTACAACCCCAATTCTCTTAGTCTTTCTTCACAGGAGAGATGTTCTAGCCCTCTGATCATCTTCATGGCCCTAAGAAGATCCTTGGTGACTCTGCAAGTGCACGTTGTTGGGTCCTGTCCAGCCTCTCATCAACAAGCACTCCCAACTCCTTCTCCACAAGGCTGCTTTCAATCCATTCACTGCCCAGACTGTTTTTGAGCTTGGGGTGACCCTGATCCAGGTGCAGGACCTTGCACTTGGCCTTGCTCAAGTCCGTGAGGTTCCCACAGTCCCACCTCTCAAGCCAATCCAGGCCCCTCAGGATGGCATCCCTTCCCTCCAGCGTGTCACCTGCACCACACAGCTCAGTGTCACCAGCAAACCTGCTGAAGGTGTCTCAGTCCCACTGTCCATGTTGCCAACAAAGATGGCAAACAGAGCCAGTCCCAAAACTGACCCCTGAGGAATGCAGCTCATCATCGCTCTCCATTTGGACACTGACACACTGACCCCAACTCTGAGTGCAACCAACCAGCCAACTTTTTATCCATCAGCCATCAAATTCATGTCTCCACAGTTTGGAGGCAAAAATTTCACATGGAACCGCATCAAATGCTTTGCACAAGTTCAGTAGGTTACATCAGTTGTGCTTCCCTTATCCACCAATGCCCTTAACCCCATCACAGAAGGTCACCAGATTTGTCAGGCATGACTTGCCCTCACTGAAGTCATGCCGGCTGTCACCAGTCATCTCGTGATTTTCCACGTGCCTTAGCATAGTTTCCAGGAGATTCTGCTCCATGACCTTGCCAGGCACTGAGATAAGACTGACTGGTTTTATAGTTCCCCATGTCCTTCTTTTGCAGTGGGAGGTATGTTTCCTCTTTTCCAGTCAGTGGGAGCTTCATGATACCGACACAACTTATCAAACATGATGGATAATGGTTTAGTGACGTCATCCACCAGTTCCCTAAGAACCCATAGACACATTTCATCAGGTCCTATGGATTTGTGCCCCTGCAGCTTCCTTAGATGTTCTCAAAGTCATAATCTCCTACAGCAGGTGGTTCTTAATTTTCCCAATCACTGCCTTTTCCTTCTGCAACTCAGGCAGTGGGGTTGAACACCTGTCAGTGAAGACCAAGGCAGAAAAATTACCTGTCCCTGTCCCTGTCCTCCCTTTAATCCTGCCCCATAAGCTCTCAGTCAGCTTCTCATCAGTCCCCACCCAGGCAGATCTCCATGCACTCCCCCTGGCCACTAACACTTCCTCATTTCCACCTCCTGCACTTTGTGAAGAGCCTACATCCTTCCATTCCAACATTTCAGTCACAGGAACCATCCTGGCATGTCTCCACCAGGCCAGTAAGACCACAGCCCTGCAGGCACACACGTCTCTGTCTCTTGTTTATTCCCCACTTCTGCACAGTGGCATTAAGCTGGGCCCCAGAGGAAGCTGGCTTGGATTCAGGCACTCTCCTGCAGACCTGCAATTCCCTCTCCTGGCTCTGGGCATCTCCTGCTGGCATTGCCATCACACTGATAGGAGTGGGGTGGATTGAGATTCCCCTCCACTGGCAACTTTAGTTTAAAACCCTCTAAACTTTTAGTTTAAAGGTAGCAGGCAAGGAAGTACATTTGTTGAAGTATCTTTTATTTCTTTGTTGAAGCAAAGACCAGCAAAGATATCTTCTTCTGAAATACCTTGAAGGCATTGAGATTAAAAGACTGAAAGTTTTAGGACAGCTTGACTAACATATTTTCTCGATGTCAATGCTTCACTGAAGCAGCTGGAGAGACTCACATTAAAAGCACTGAAACATTTGAGACTGAGAAGACCTCAACTTATTTGACACCATGAACTGACTTTCTGCAGTTCAATGTCTTTTCCAGATATTTGTCAAAAGCCAACAGAAGCAGAACAAAACCTGTTGGTTTGCTATTTCCTGATGGTTTTTAATACAAAGCCCTACTCTTCTAGTAAGACTCTCAGAGACTGCTGGGGAGTCAGGTAACACAACCAACTGCAGGTGATGTTAAGAGCAGCCAGATCCTGCCTTTTGTAGTGTGGGAGAAACGCTATGAGGCAGCTGCAGAGCAGCAGGATAGGATCAGGCTGCTGCAAAAAAAATCAGGATGGTGGCAAAGTAAGTACTTGGCTCTTCAGAGTCTTTGTGTCCCCCCCGTCTTATCTGAAGCCTTGCACAATGCCAAGAAACCAAGCAGGAACTGCACTTGGTTCATGATGTACCAGAGACATGAGGGATGATGACAGCTCATTCTGTTGGGTCTGATGCTACAAAAAAGGGAAGGGAGAGCACAGTACCATAGCTTGGAAACAACAGCCTGTGCTCAAAAGGGCAAAAGCAACCACTTCTCCTGCGATGTGAACTAACACTGCCATATGCCAGGAGAACGCAGCATCCCTATGCAAATAAGGCTCTGAGAAGCTGACCAGAAGAGGGAAAACCATATCCTCTTCACAAGGACCAACATACTTTTAACAGACTGCATAATCACAGCAGTCCTTTTTTGACTTCAGTCTGATTCTCTTGCGCATTATAAGGCACATGACTTAATTTGTTGCTTTTTTCAGGAAGAAAAAACCCTCAGACTGGAATAGTTACCAACGTTCTAGTGAGGCCTTCTGGTGCTGGCAAAAGATTTTAGTGATTAATTATTCTGGCTGTCAAAACCTATTTGGGTTTTTTTTTCATTTTTTATTTTGAATTTTCTTGGCTTTCATTTCTATACAAGGAATCTTGCTATATTTTTTTAAAGAGACTGAAGACTCTTCCTTTCTAGAAAATATAATAAATTCATTCTTTCTCTTGGATTAGGGTAATGAATGTCTGCAAGAAATCCCAGTGGCTGTAATGTGTGTTTTTCCACCCTTAGCCGCCATCATCACTCTTCACTCTACATCTAATCTCCTCACTATCTTATCCACCTCCTAGAGGTGCAGACAGACCTGAACACAACTTTCTGGGAATGTCTGCAGTATGGACAGACCCAGATTTAGCACAGCCTCCCTGAAATTCTCCTATGGACCTACATAGAGATTGTTGACACAGGCAACAAAATCTTTTTCTACAAGCTCATGTTCCCCTACTGTCAATTCAGGGTGGAGCAATGGCACTCTCTCCTCTTCAGCGACTTCAGAAGGAGAGCAGGACAATTGACTTAGGAGAGGGTGCAAAACTGAAAAGTGAAGTTGGGCAATCTCAGTTCCCATCCCTCAGACCTGCAAAATTAAATTATGTTTCTATACTGTTCTTGTTTCTTAATCAAAATGGTTTCACCAAGTCAAGTTTCACCAAGTATTTATGGCTTCACCTTGCAGAAGCCATCAATATCAAACTTGCAATCACATTAAAAACACTTAATAAGTACCAGCTTAGCTTGACAAGATCTGTTTTCCAGAAGCTCTTGTTGACCTACCATTAATTATAACTCTCTTATTCAACCCTTTACAAACTGCCCCATTTATTACATCCTAATTCACTGTTAAAATGACAAGAGTGAAACCCTCACAGCATTAAGGCACAGATCTTAGCCACTCTTCCAAAGGAATGAACCAAACTTCCAAAACTGGCTGCCAGCAGCATACCAGAGTAGTGGAGCCCTAAATCCCCTCTCTCCCCCTCCCAATGGCAACACTATAAAAAGACCTGTGGCTTAATTTATCATCCCCAAAGAAACAGCAGAACAAGCAGATCACTTACAAAAGATCCCCTTTAGAGAAAACAAAAGAAAGCAAGCAAAGACAGAAAGGAAGTGTGGGAGGTGCGCAGGTTACAGTCAATCAAACTTTGGATTCCATGAGAATAATTTGAAAAAGAAGCAATTCCTTCACAGTGAGAACTTGTTCTCCAGATGTAAATTGTTGAATTTAGCACATATGACCATCACAGAATTCATTCAATTGTGTGAGGACATCATGCTGCTAAAATTGAGCTGCTAGATTTAATTTAAGAATTAGGTTATATAAAAACATAGGGTTTAGAGTTTTTACATATGGTGCCAAGAAACTTACAGCAGTGGGTAGCCTGAGCACTAACCTTCCCTAAGGAGAGTCAGCACTGCTCACAGTCATCCAGATGCCTACATACAAGGTAAGTGGAGAAAAATAATTTTCCTAGAGGATTTATATTATCCTGGCCATCACATATTTTCAGTTGCACACTAGGTGGGTGACACATCACTGCTACCTCCAGTACCTCCCAACTTGCAAGCTTCCTCAATAAGCCTGGACGACACAAAACTACTTTGAATTGAGGCATTACAATAAGTAATTTTCCATCATTAAATTACTGCCATCTTCCTCATGCTTTGCCATATCTGTGGAGACAAAGTGTAGTGCTTCCCTTGTAAACTCCCGTTTACAGCTCTGACTAAAACACGTGCAAGTTCAGCAGCTGCACAGAGAGCAGAGAGCTTGCCTGGGTCTAACAAAGCAGCACTGGCACAGGCAGGAAGGTACTCATTTTTACAAGTCAGATAGCACCCATGGAGAAGAGCACTGTTATTTGTCTTACAGCCTCAGGCAGTGTCCTGCAGCCTGTCATCAAAGGCTTTGAATAAGACTACCACACTCCCATTTAGTGACATGGAGAATATGCTGATGACAGAGAGAATGTACGATGATCATGCTCCAGCACCAGGGATGCTGCTGTTTACATCCTCATTTAACTCATGGCCTAACAGCAGATTAGTAAAAAGGCCTTCTTTCCCCAGCTTTCAGGTGCAAGCTCTCCATCTCATCTGTTACCTTCATCCAAATGCTCCCCCCTCAGTGTCCTCTCTTACAATCCACATTTGTCATAAGTGTAATTCAGAGACTCTCAAAACACTCCCTGCCTTCACATGATTAATCCAGACAATTCTCTGGTCCAAGACCACTTCCACAAATGCCATGCTAGAGGTACACACCATTGAGAAGAAAGTCTATCAAAACTGTTTTGCTGAGCTGCAGGGCTTCTGTAATAACTAGGATTCAGAAATGTGCAAAATAATGAATTTCCTAACAGTCCATGGATGTTGTCTATTCTTCAGAGAACTTCAAATATGCTGGTCTCTCATGACCCATCAAACAGGAAAATCCAGTTACCAGTAAAAGAGAAAATGCTTCTTGTCTCACTTTTAACCAATTCTTCCCTCTTTCACATCAAATCCCACTTTGGGTGTCAATCCATCCGTTACTAACTGCTGAACAACATGACAGCATTTTTTATGAAAACATGGACATGACCTCAAGCCTCATGGAAAGAAGTCAATTTATCTCTGATATCTCAAGCACAGAAGTTACAGTTTGACACCAGGCCCTCAACTAAGATGCAGTGTGAGTAAGCACCCATTACCTTCAGAAAAAAACACTATTGTTACAAATTCTAGAACTGTAACTAAAAAATGGTCATTTTAATCAAAATATCAAGGACAGTGCAGGATCTTAATCTATAGCTCAGTTTACACAGATCTCTGTATGATTCACCCATTTCTTTGGACTCATTCTCCCAAAGTGCAGTAGACAGGCCCAGAATTAATCTTCGTGATTGCAAGGCTAAGTTCTTACCAGGAGAACAGCGTGGCCATGGGTTATTAATGAGTCCTGATCAAGTACATATTCAGTTCAAATCACTTGCTAAAAAGTTATCCTCCTATAGGCTATATAAATACATAATATATCTACATTAACCTGGGTGACACTGGAGCAGCCTTTCCAGCAATCTGGACTACTTTATCTCCAAAGTAGACTCTTATAGCTCATTTGAGTGAGTGAGCACACATTTTAAATAATGACGAGAGGCTCCAATTTTCACATTTTCATGGATGCAGTGTCAAATCTATTTGTAATAGGATCATCTATTATCTGTCAGTACTGAGCAAACTAGGTGAGAAAATAATGGTTAGTACTATATTGTCTGGAATCTTGACGAAAATTAGCAGGAGATAAGTGAAGTTGTTGAAAAACAAAAGTGTTACTTGTTGATTGCTTAATGCAGCCTGACTTGACTTCAGCTATTCCTAATAGAAGATCAGAAGTCATTGTTGGGGTTTTTTTTGTTCAGCAGAAGTTAATTTTCTCCACCCATTCAATTTTAAACATGGAATATTTCATCCACTGAAGCACTCTTGTTCTTCACACAGTAGATCTGTTTCAAGCAAAATTTAGACCACTGCCAGAGAGGAAGAAATGTTGCTATCAACTCATTAGAGAAGTACTGAAGTCACTCATTTCATCCCCCTTTTGTGGCCTCCACGTGGACAAACACACTACTCTTTATGCAGACTCCCCACAGGTTAAGAGAAAGAGCTGGAAAGCTGGAGTATCTATCTCCTTGTTCATTTTCTCATCTCCAGCCTACAAAACCAAGGTGAACACAACCCAGTTAGGCTTACTGCCTCAAGGTTTTCCTTCTTGGAGGAGGAAAAAAAAATAATAAAAAAAAAAAAATATATATATATATGTATATATATATCAGCACATATTTGTGTGTCTACATGGGGATTAGCAATATAGCAGGTTACATACAGACCACTGTAATTCCCAATGAAGCATCAACCTCTCTGAAACCCGGTGTAAGAAATACTTGGTGGTAAGGACACCTATAGCTTGCTTGGTCTCTTATCCCTTCTTCATTTCCATAAACTGTGTTCAGGTGTGAGCTTTAAATCAGTTCTGTGGCAAGAGGACCCAACAATAACCTCTGTCACCTCCTACCACAGCTCAAGTCTTCAGTTGCTTTCAGGACTGTTGCTAAAAGCAGCACTGGAAAAGCTGCTGGGAGCCAACACGGACAGAAGAATTGGGATTTGCTTCCCTCAATCCACTCAAAGCTTGTGCTGGCCAATGGGAAGAGGGTGAGGAATCCACACTGAGGGAGAGAACTGGTCTCCTGCTGAAGTTACACACTGGAACAGTGGAAACAGGACCTGAATACACCCACATGGTCTCTTCTTTGGTTTGCTCACAATACAGTCAAGGATTGGGGGGGAAAAAAAGCAACCAAAAGAAAAACTGTACAGTTAATGGAAACATCCTGCTTTGGAGCTGATATGAAATTTTAATGGATTTTTTCTGGTCAGGGCCATTAAGGCAATCCTTTGAGTTACACAAAAAATACTTTTATTTTTAGTGGCTATAAATTAGACAGCCTACTAAATGGAAATATTGTTACGAGACAGTGAAATGATCTTTTATCCCTTAAGAAAGCATAATGAAATTCATACTATGTTGTATTAAAACAAATATTTCTCAGTTACATGAGATTAAAATGCAATAATTTCAGATTTAATTTAAAAAATAAAGTATTAAAACTCTGGTTTAATATAAGGATATAAACAGACTAAGGTTTAAAGAAAATTTTACTAGATGTGTTATATGATCTTTAAAGTCCCTACCAACCCAAACTATTCTGTTATTCTGTATCAGTGAATTCTCTTCAGATTATGACCAAAGAGATCACAACTTGAAATTACACATCTACTCAACTCAAGCATGTTTGTGTATTAAAAAGTAAAGTAAGTTACTTTCATAACTACTAATATATTTGTCTTTCTCTTTAGTAATCTTTCTCAGGAAGTCTGGTTTTTTCAGCCTCGGCTGTCCAGAAGTACACTTTTATTTTGTTTGTTTCAACACAACCAGCTGTTACACAGAAAGTGTTTTCTTTACTGGGACCAATCCACTGAACATAAGACTGAGGCAAGTTAATTTCTCAGTCACAGGCTGAAAAAGGGAACCAACTGGGAAAGATAACACAGCCTAATATCAAAGCCTTACAGGCATGAATCCCTATAATAACCTATTTAGGTCCCTAGAACTAAACTACATGAAAGCATTTTTTAAAAATCTGACTACAGCATCTCAGTGCACAGACATCGGAAGTTTACATACATGTAATTCTCTGAAATAAATCAAACTTAACTCTAAAGCCTAGAAACACACACACTATGGGCTAGGTTTTGAGCCACGGAGGACACTGGTATCCTACACACAATTTTGGCATGTTTTACAAGTTTCTATCCATTGTGATTACAGTTCTCATCCCTCTGGAGTATTCCAGAAGCCAGGATGAGATTCTGGCCTGTTTTGGTTTGGTGCCATAACCATCCAGTCCTGTGAGTCATAACCACCAGTTCTACTTTATTCTGCATCTCTCATATCTCTACTCAAAACAAAGAGTTCCACTGATTGTAGCTGCAGTAAAAAAAAAAAAAAGCTTGCCATAGAGTAATCTGTTAAAAATTTATTAAAGGTACATTGTTTGTTACTTTGAGAATATAAAGCTTTAAAACCTAATAGTGTGCAGAGATAAAAGCATATTACTACAATTAGCAAAGAGCGGTGTAAATTTAAGATATTTAGTTGCAATTCATAACATTTCAATTATTACTAACTGGAGTATATTATGAAAATAAGTTATATGCAATACAGAACAAAGAGAAATCAATTACTCCTATGACTATTTCTTTGTTTTAACCCTAAATAATTTAAATCCTAAAGACTGCAGTAATTCTGATTTAGAGCATTTCACCCTGACATACATTTGGCGTAAAAAAGAGATGTGTAGTAAATCATCTCTAAAGTAACTGGGTATATCAGGACAGAGAGAGAAAGGAACTATGCTAGAGATCAAAAACACTTCAAGAAACTATCAAGGCAAAGAGGAAAAAGCTGGACATGGTATCAGTAAGAAGCAGCTTCATGCCAAGAAGTAGAGGAGCACCTTAATCAGTGAAGCAAGAGCAGGAAGGCAAGATGATTCTGGGTGAGCTGCACTGGAGCACATGTGGCCTGTGTCAAATTCCTGGGGTCCATCACCCTCTCAATGACCCACCAGAGGGGAACAAAATGTGCTTTTGCTGAGTGCATACCACAACTGACAGGTGAATGGAGGTCTGCAGCTTTATTCTGAATGTTCACCTGAATGCTTAATGGATCGGGAAAAAAAGCCATTTGCGGAGTTCTGCATTATTCAGTAATTTCTCTAATTATAAAGTGATTTCAAGCACTGCTATTGTTGCAACCAGTCTTTTCCTATTAGGGCCCATTGTTTAAGAAGCTGTGTGTGAGCACCGAGAACCCCCGCACAGCGGAGTGAGCATCTCCTACATGTCACTTCCACCCAGCCATCACTCCTCCAGCAGGTAACGCACGCATTATCTACGCTGACCTCTGCTTAATTTATAGCACCTCTGTGTCATAAAACAATTATCCGCATTTGACACGAGCAGCACTTGGTAGCTTGAAAAGCAATTAAAATTTAGGAGCTGTCTCTTGCAACAAAAAGGCACTCGGAGAAGCAGCGCTCCGGAGAAGTTGCGGCACGCCAGCCATCAGTCTGATTCTGCCTCTATCAATCACGCGAGGCCTCGCTAAACAGCGAAGCGCCGGCAAGCAAACAGCAAATGTTTACGAGGTGCAGCTGGTGGTACTTACGTTAACAGCAAAAGCAGCATCGGTTAAATTAACATTCTTCATTCTTTCATTGCTCATTATGGTTTGACAGACATACCCACAGTCCACATAAATGACTTAGAGCAAGAGAGCTGTCGAGCATCCTGCCATGAAACAAGACCACCTAATGGGAGCAGCCACTGTAATTAAAACTCTAAAAACCAAGATTTATACCAGTTTAAGGATGCAGTGGTGGGTATTATGACCTACTTTAAATTTATTAAAGGAATCGTGAAAGCCTGAGCCGTTACTCAAGTGAAAAGTTAAGAGCCTACCATTTATGATATTTGTCCGATAAAAGGGACTCGAGCGGTCTTTTGATCTAGGAATCGTTTCTGTTGTTTCAGGTCTGGAGATGCAGGGGGAGAGGAAAGAAAAATGTATTACTCAAGTATTAACTAATCAGCTTCCCCAGGAGAATGCTCTCTGTAAGTCTTATTCATTCAAGTCCACAAGATTTTCTTTGATGGAGAATTGCAGCAACTGGTTCTGCTTAAAAATTTACAGCCACATTTAATCTCGTGGATCAAGAAAAGTTAATTTCATTAACTTAAGGCTGTATTTCATGGAACTCTTTCAGAAATTAACACCATACTAGAAAAAGGGGGTGAAAACCCACCACTATTTTTACAAGCATCTCCAAAGCACCAGAATGAGATTTGACCGAGTAACAGAATCAGCTCAGAGTACTGTAACTCAAGACCATTAAGGAAGAATTAACATAAATATCAGGTAAAGCACGTTTTTAAAAAATAAAAACCACATTGACCTGTAGTTATATGCAACCTTTAAAACAGTATGAGAATGAAACTTAATACTCCTGGCTCTTAAAACAGATCACAAAAGATGATTCAGTGTTTGCAGAAAGCAAGCAGCAGGGAGGCAGGGCTTGCCTTGTGGTAGGGCAGTGCTCCACTCCCCACCAGGCACCATGTGAGGCACACCAGGGCAGGGCTTGCACATCATGGGATACTGAGTGGCCAGGAGACTAGCATAAGCTCAGGAAAATACTATGGAGAGGAATAAATAATGAAATCTGACCTTTTGCAGGTAGGTAAAACCCTCACTTCTGTTTTTTAGGAGTGATCTCCCTGCTGGAATTTGCTCCATTTCATCTCCCTTCCCCTCTGCCAAGAGCAATAAAAAGTGAAGGTTTTTTGCCTTTTCCCCTTACGCAGTTAGAAAGCATTGTTCCCTTTCCCTTCAATGCCTCAGTGGCTAAAGCATTTGCCTTAAACACAGAGATCTGTGCTTCAAACCTCTCCACTGCCTGAGACCTGAAATCCCACCTGAAATCAGCCCCGGGAGCCAGCTACAACCACCAGGCTATCAAAGCATGGTATGGGATGTGAGCATGCATGCAGAACTCTTCCCACTTCTCCCAGCAGGGAGGAAAGCAAACCTGCTCCCCACCACAGCTCTCCCACATGGGGCAGAAACAGCTCTGCCTCTCATGTCACCCACCTGTTTGTACATACACAGGCTTGTGAGCTCCAGGCATCAAAACAAAAACCCTAAACAGAACATCAGAAAGGCTTCTTGACTTTAATAAATATATGACACCAGTAAGCTGCATTTAGCAGCTCAGTGCCAATTCTCTGGTACACTGCAGCTGCCACTCCAGTTGCCCAAACTCTCCCCCAGAATGCATTTCTGTCCAGCCTGTTTCCACAGATGTGGACACACCTGGGCATGATTTAGGGAAAGCCCTCACCCAAAACCCAGCTCAAGAGCATGTGGAAATCACCCAGATGCACAAGTACACTTGAGCCTGTGCCTTGGCCCTCTTTAGTCTACTAATATACAGACAGCTATATAGAATCAAACCAAAATAAAATTACAGCATTTAAAGTACCTTCAGGAATTCAGAGCCTAAAAAAGGACTGTAACAGCAAACATCTGGATGACCTAAGTCACCAGTGAGGCCTTCAGCCCATGCTGTTTTTAATTGCAGCTCACAATCACCAAGGCTGGAAAGGACCTCAGATTGTGGAGTCCAGCCATTAACCCACCACTGCCAGGACCATCACTAAACTTAAGCACATCTACACTTTTTTTTAAAACACTTCCAGGGATGGTGATTCCACCACTTCCCTGGGCAGCCTGTTCTAATACCTGCCCACTCTGTCAGTGAAGAAATTTTCCTAGTTATCAATCTAAACATCCCCTGGCACAGTTTGAGGCCAATTGCTCTTGCCCTACTGCTTGTTAACCAGGAGAAGACAACACCTCACCTGGCTCCAGCCTCCTTTCAGGATCTTGTAGAGAACAATAAGATCCCTCCTGAGCCTCCTCTTCTCCAGGCTAGATACCCCCAGCTGCTCCTCAAAACACTTGTGCTCCAATTTAATGAGGCCAGTACTGGGTGAGGAACAAAACCCCTCAAACCCCACATTTGTTGTGATAGCTGCTCTATTTCCTGTGAAACACTCCCAGCTTCTTGCAAGACATACTAGGCAGGGAAGGGAGTTAATTACAAAAGGGCATGTCTGTGTTTAAGAGCTCTTCTGCAAGGACCCCACTGCTTTCTCCTCTGGCTCAGCTGCTTCTCACCCACAAGACTGGTTCACAACAATGCAAGAGGGCTCAGCAAAAGCCCCCTCGGGAACTTGTTAGCACCAATCTTGTTTTCTTCCCTGGTATCTCCAAACTGCTGGGCAAAGGCTCTGGTTGCCCCAAGGGAGAACACACAGCATCTCCCCAGCAGCTAGGGTGACACTCTCTCATGCCTAGATGGAATTCCCAGCCAACCTTCACATAAAATATTTGCAACTTAATTCACCAAGAAAAGCTTTCTTTTTTTTTATTTCCCCTGGGAAGTTCAGCAAGTTCCAGGAAGTTTCTTGCAATATTTGCCTGAGGGCTGCAGAGAATGGATCTAGAGTGACTTGCTCCCACTCATTTCACTGAGATCCCTTCATCAGGGACTTTGCTGCATGGGAGTATAGTTTTGCTTTTCCACAACGAAATGACATGAATATCTGTAGATGAATGCCATTTGGGACAAACACGGGGAGAATGGCTGGAAAATACAGAAGTTTGTGTTAGTTTTGCAATATAGCTCATCCATAATTTAATATAGGTAATTCTGTTAGAAGAATGTTGCCTGTCACAGAAAGATATGAAGAAACAGTGCTCTCCATCTGTTTTATTACATTGTTGTGGTTTGCTTTCTTTCCCCAAGAGATGGTAAAGAAGAACTTAACCTGAACAACTGACATAGTACAACTCCTCTTGTATATTCTTCAGCCAGAACAGATATATTCTGCTTCCTAAAAACATGTTTACTCAGTGCTGGAACATGGAAATGCTACTTATTGTCAATCAGAAGACTAAGCACAGACTCAGATATGTAAACTGTGGAAACTTATGTTTTCTCCAGATGACACATTCAAATTTCAGGGGTCATGTGCTAGAATGCCATTCAATTTTTTTTTTCTCCCATCTCCACATCAGTTTGTAATATTAGAGTTTCCCCAAATTCTGCTTTG
Organism: Melozone crissalis; assembly: GCF_028551555.1. NCBI lineage: Eukaryota > Metazoa > Chordata > Aves > Passeriformes > Passerellidae > Melozone > Melozone crissalis. Next base: position 54,145,773 of record NW_026535805.1, read on the forward strand.
CTGGCATCTTAGAAGCTCATAGAGATACTACCAAGAATCCTATATAAACTCAATATACTTTCTATCAGTAAAATTAATAACCCAAACTAAGTGGTGGGGTGGGTGGTGGGGAACAAGAAGAACACAGGCCAAGTTTTTAAATTACTTCATTGTTTCTAGCATCATAGGACCAAGTCCAAATTTCCCAAACATAAAACATCCTTCTCACTGATTTTAAGGAATGTTTCATTCAGCTTTGTCAGTCCTTTTCTGTCTGCAGAAGAGCTGCTATGAAGGACCTCAGTAACTGCTCCATGGATATTCAAAGTTGATGTAATAACCCAACCTCTAATCAAACAATTAACTGATCACACCTACAAGGATCTTCCAGCCAGCAAGCTTTATCTTTCACCAAAAATCCTCACACCTACAGTGGCACCTCATTTTCTGCCTTCCATTTGTGACAACTGTCCACCACTACTGTTTAAAAGACAGAAGATACCTGCATTTTAAACTTCTCCAGATTACTTAATTTGGTAACCAACAAACAATACATGTTTCAACTTCTTTCAGAAGCAAAGTACTGAGTACCTCAGCACAGAGCAAGAATCAGCTATTCAAACTGAACCTCACAACCCAAGAAACAAAGCAGCACACGCTGTTTTTTTTGTTTTTTAACCAGGTGCAAGCTTGTGGAAATGTGTTAATGTGTTGCTAATAGCAATCACCAACTGGGATTTCATAAAAGGAGAACTAGGCTTAGTCTACCCCAGAAAGGGACTCACGAAAAAGCTGGATAAGGAAAGAAAAAGCACTCAATGTAACAAACAACAAGAGAATTATCCCCTGCAGCAGAATCTCAACCTGTGATTACATGTGTTATCACTAATCTGTAACACTGTCCAACATCCCAAGGAAAGCTGGAGATGCATGCCTGCACATTTTTTCCACTGCAATTCCCTGTCACATAAATGAAAAAGACATTCAAATAATACTCCTGCTACATTCAGGAGACACTCTCTGTTTTTTAAATATATGACATACATATAGCTTTATATGTATTTACAGATTTAAAATGACAGCCAGGAAACCTACATGTGGTACTGGACTGGAGATCAGCATCCTCTACTACATGACAGCAAGTCAAGTATCACTTCTGACTTCCTTAATAGACAAACTTCACAACTGCAACATGAACGGGTACTTTCCTGCCACACACACAAAGCAGGATCTAAAAAAACAAACAACAAAAAAAAAGAAAAACAAACAAACAAACAACCCCACAGCAACAACAACAACACAAGTATAAAAATTATGCAATCATGGCCACTCCTCAAAAGTGCCTACTTTTTGTATGAAAGGACTGAGCACAATCAGGAATAGGAAAGCATCCATCTCTAAGTAGAGGAAGATATAATTTAGAATTTAAAATCACGTGGGCCAGTGGTGTCTTCCTGAGGATTTACACGTGGACATGCCAGAAGAAACCACAGAACATCTTGGGAATCTCCCAAGCTACACCAAGAGCTGCAACTTTCTCCAACACAGGCTAAGCCAAGCCAGGCAGGTCAAGAAGAGCAAAGATCACAGAAAAAAGCAAGTCATTTTCTGTATTTCAGACCCACCAGCTTCCAATCACCCTCAGGAACGAGCTGACCTGATAAGCCAACAGAGGCACCCAAGCAGGGCAGGTTAACTCAGTAAGCCAAACAAGGCTGGCTCTGCAAGAAACCATGCTACAGGAATATCTCAAGGATTGAACCTTTAGAGAAATTATCTGGGTAAGGAGGCACTGACAAGTCAGTTGTGCCTGTGGACATTCACAAGCAGCTGAAGACAGCTACTGTGCTCTGCCACTCATAATAGTTACCTGTCAAGTAATGTTTTCATCTCTACTGCACTTTGCAAGCCTCTCTCCTTGCCTGGGTTAGTCAAATGCCTTTCAATGACTTCTCAGGCAAGGCTGGCTGACAAAACTGGATGCTGGAGTGCTCCCATCTCCCCTTTTACTTGCAGCAGAGCACCACACAGCTGGGGAAGGCACAGAGGAGAGACAGTAACATATTCCAAATGCAACAGCAATTTCCAAAATGAGTGGTTCTCTACCAGCTACAATTATAGTTCTCTGGGATACTAGAAATCAGCAAGGTCAAAAGCTATACAAGTAACAGAAAACAGAGGAGTGTGTTCTCAAAATCCACAGCTTATGTTGATGTTGAGGAGTAGGTTAAAAGATATAGCTAAATATAAGAATTCATTATAGATATGATGAAACAAAATAGGAAAATGGTTCTCCCTCACTGCAGAAAGAACATTTAACTAGGACTTCTAATGCTGAAATGCTGCTGGTGGACTGGGAGCCAATTAGCAGCCAACTTCTGCATTTCACATGTTTTCACAGGAAAACAACAATTACAGGATTCCGCACGCTGAAAAATGACTGCACTGCTGAATCTTACAGCAAACTGTGACTAGTCCTCAGCCACGACACCTGCTTACACTGGAGAGGCCAGACAACAACCAGCATGGAATTCATAAGCACACTTGGAAATAAATAAGTACATAAATAAATAAAAATAATATTTAAAAGTCATGATGGCAAAAGACGGACAGAATCGCTCTGGGGTTTCTTGTTGGTGGAATATTCATTCCTCTAGTAAGATATCTACCCATAGATCAGATTAAAAACCCGTCTACTGGAATGAAAACGTAGCTCAACTTATCCAGGATATTAAAGTGTGTAGTGCAGCTGACATCTGATCTGATTACCTTTCATGCAAAGCAAGAACAAAACCCCAACTTTAAAAAGGCAAAATAAAAAGTACTGAGAGAAATCCACGTTGGAGGACTAAATACGATTACAGCAGCAATTTCAGATCAGTATCAATAAAAGATTTTATGGACTGCAAGATGCATATCCAACACAATTCAGAATTGACATGTTTTAGGCTGTATACCAATCACTTCCCACAATGGAAATGAATTTTGGAGATGCAGAAATCAGAAGCAAGAGATATCTCTGTAGGAAAGATGATACAACATATTCAAATTCTCATGCTCAGGTTCAGAAAAATCTGCAGCTGACATGAGGAATAAATTGAAAAGCAGAAAATACAGCCTGAAAATAAGAATTAACTACACTAAACTAGGAGTTTTTGAAAGAAGCTAAAAGAAAACGCATTCTGAATTCAGGGGCTTGACCCAGTCATCTGCTGTCACCTAGAAGGTGAAAGCCTGCATCAAAAGAGTAAAGGGAGGATGTCCACCAACTTCAGAGAGGTGCTAAGCAAGCCAAGTCTATTCAAAAACATCAGCTTTAACAGAGAAATTAAACAGTCGTGGCTAAGCTGCTTAAAATTTCGCAACACAGACAATGGCACAAAAGATACAATAACAGCAGCTTAAGGGAAAGCTGCCAGTGGAAACCAACTGGAGAAAATGTTGAAACTCTGGGATAAAGAGATGACTGATAAAAAAAAAAGATCCCCAAATTCTACCAGATCTGGAAAAGCACACACAGAAAAAAACAGGAAAATTAAATTATACTCAAAATATCAAACCAAGATGACTTAAAGAGATATTAGGCTCCTTCCATCAGTAAACAAGATGTTTCCTACAGCATCATCTTAACCACTGAAAAAGGAAGCAGAAACCCAGAGTTAACCTACAGTCTTCCAGCTCAAAATCTAACAAGTGCATACCAAATGGAAAACACTCTCTCTTTTCTACAACTAAAGAGGCAGGATAACCCCCCCATGATGCCCTCATGCTGTAACACGGAACAAAAGTAGAAGATCACAGTCTGCATTTATCCTGTATGGTTAATCTAAAAGAAATGGTGTTAAAACAGTTACTAGTGCCAAATCCCAACATCCAATCAGTCCCAACATGCCCTTCTTACACCAGAAAGGCACTATTACCCCTGACCTCACTCCAAAATGTATGAAAAATTACCCACTACTGCACCTCAATAACATCTTGAGCGAAGCCCTGGCACAGGTTTGCCCTGGCCCAGCAAAGATGTGGCTGCTCCATCCCTGGAAGTGTTCAAGGCCAGGCTGGATGGAGCTCTGAGCAACCTGGGATAGTGGGAGGTGCTCAAGGCAGAAGGGTTGGACTAGATCATCTTTAAAGGTGATCCCACCAAACCATCTGTGATTCTGATTAGAAGAATGCAATTTACTCAAAAGCATATCTTCTCTGAGTAATGAAAGCATATCTTCTCTGAGTAATGACTCAGCCGGTGCAGAGTAAAGACTGAAGTACGCAGGGAAGGGGAATCCATCCAGCATTAAGTATTAATTGAATTTATTTTTGCATTTGAATTTTTAATATTTTTTAACATTAATTAGCTGCAAATGCAATGATCAGTCTCAAGTCAAACATTTTGAAAGAAGGGAGAAGAATATAAATGCACAAACAGTTCATCACCAAGAAGAAACAAACCCTTGCAGCACAGACAGGACACATGCTGGCATGATCGGATCACTGGAGGAGGGGTAAGGGTGATGACTTTAAAGTTATTTCCAGCTTACTGCCTGGCAATGAAATGAAAATCTGAAACTACAGCTGGACATCTGAATACCTTCAAAACAAATCCCCTGGAAAGGATCAAGTATTAAAATAAGTGAAGTCAATGAATAAACAAGAGTCACCATAACTGGTATTTCCCAGGCAAAGATCAAAATATTTAAAATCTGTCATATTGATAAGGCCACAACATCTGCCAATATCTAGATGGGTGGCTAAGCCACTGTGGAAAAATGCAGAAATGGCTGGTAAAAATTCTGTTGTACCTGCAAAGTAATTGTTATTTGGCAAATTGAGACCAGACCACATCAAAGACTGCTGGCCTTGGTGGCATAAGAAAGAAGCAAGCTTAGATACCCCAGAATGCAAGGCAATAAAAAGATTCACATCAGAAATATGTATAGGGGAGCTGAGCTTTAGGTATGTGGCATTTTTCTGGTTCCCTGTTCCATGCTTTTAACTTGCCCACATGGGGAAGGATGGCCTTCAGGAACTTGAGCTGGACATGGAATGGATAGTTGGACTCAGTGCTGACTGTGGTTCCTCACTGCTTTTCTGATACACACCAAAACTCTTTGAAGAAAAAGCAGTAGCCTCAAGTATCTACGGCTCACATTCACACCAAAAACAAAACTAAGAACACATCTCTTTTAGCATAACTTATTGTTAGCTGTCAACAACAGGGAAAATAAAAAGGGCATTCCTTGGCTTCCAGGAATTTCGGTTTATAATTAGTGAGCAGATACCAGATCAAATTTAATAACTTTCTCCTAAGATTGATGCAATCCTCAGCATTTCCACGGGTTTCCATTCCTATCAGGATATCTTTGTCAAAACATATTTTGTTTTCATGTTAATGTAGGACTGTTTCTTTTGAAAAACATCCTGGGCTGTTTCCTAACTAAATGGAAGACAATGAGGCCAGATATCATCTCTCATCACTGAGCTATACCAAGTAGCACATGAGAATGGCAGATTGTTCAGTGAAATCTGTTGCATCAGAAGAAAGTCAGTTGTGAGGAAGTGTGAGCTCTGCAACCTCTCAGATATAGGGTACACAATTTTTTTAGGATAAGAAACCAACAGAAAAAAAAAAGTACTTTTTTTCTGCTTTAACCCACACCCTTCCCCTTTCTCCCCTCCATTCTTCCTGCACCACAGTTAATAAAGTGGAAGATGGGCTGAGGTGCAGGCAGGCGCATCCTGTACCACGCAGAGCCCAGCAGCTCACGCTCCACATTCACCGATTGTTATTCGGCGGCATCAGTGACAGGACTCCATTTCCAGCCTGTGATTATTTGTTACTGTTGAAAATTATTTTCAAAAAAGGACAGGTAAAGCACAGACCCAAGTGTTGTCTGATAAAATGATTGCTTATAAAAATGGATCAAAAGTTGAAAAAAAGTAATCTGTGACAACATAGTGGCCCATTTCTACAATTTATATAAGCCCTTCCAAAGATTTTCCTCTGAGCATCTCATTAAATCTAGGTTCCAAAGCTAGAATTGAGTGCATTTATATATTTCAGCTGTTGAATGCTGTCAGGATTCAAAGATAAACTACTTTTTCCAGACAATTTAGATTTTATAATATTTGTTGTCTTCACCAAAGATGAAAGACAGTTGTTGTTTTAAATCATTGCTTTGTACAATCTGGTTTGCATACATTTAACAGAGAGCCATTTACAGTCCCATCAATGTCTGGAGCATAGCAGGAGAAAGGTAAGCTGCAACTGGGTACTTTATGATAGAAGAGCTTGATTTTCAGATAATCTTGGGTTTTCCTGGCCTTTTTCCCCAATTTGATTATTTGGAAGAAGGAAGGGTTTTGCTGTAGAGTTCCTCACACATGTGCTTTACTGAGGGCATGTTTCAACCATTTTTTCAGTGCCATAAACTTTTACTATAGAGCAGTCTTAGCAGGTACCAAAAAAACTCCACCATATAAAACCAGAACTCTCCATCCTCCTCTACAAAACAGCATTTCAGGCCAAAACCAATCCATCAACATACCCCTCGCACTCATTTAAAGAGCAAGTGACAGGCAAATTTAACTGTTTTTCAAAGAACAAGTAGCTATAGTCTGCTGTATCTACTCCATTCACCCAATTCACTTCCCAGCTGTGGATGTTTTTGAGGCAGCTCTGTGCTGAACCACTCACACCTCAAGTCAGGCAAGATGAAAACAAGCCACAGGCTACCAAACATTTTCCTTCTGCCCTTCCAAAGGAAAAAGCAGTGAGGGCAGACTCAATACTGTCTCAACAACCCCTCTTAATGACACTAATGTGAAATTATGATTATATGAAAACAAAGGTGAGGAAAACCCCTCTGCTTCCCACCTCTCACATTACATTTTTCCAAACAGCAGCTTCCCAAGCACTCTGCCCTTGCTTGTATCTGTTCCCTACAGCTCCCAGAGACAAACCACAGTGCCCAACTGCGGGACACAGCAGAACTCTTCCCTCTCCGTATGACAGGCCTGAAAGCTGGGCTGGTGGCCAAATTCCTACCAAGTGCCTGCTTTTCCTCAGCAGCACACCCAGGGCAGGGCTGAGGCAGAACTCAAGGAAAGCCTCCTGTGTGCCCATCCTTGCAGGACAGCTGCCCCGTGCTCCCTGCACAGCCGGTCCAAGGCTGCAGCATTCCACCTGGGCACCTCCACACCAGCGCCCTCAGAGATTTCAGCAGCTCAAGCAATCCCCTTGTTTGGGAAAGACGAGGAAACACAGCCATGCCAGTGCGTCTTCTGGCCTGACTGAGGATTCCCTGAGCTGACAGAGCCACAAAACCCCAGAGAATGTCTCCCCAGGCCCCTGAAAACCAACACCAACAGCTCCCAGTCACTAACGAGCACTCACCCACGAGCCAAAGTGTAATGTTTGATAGCCTGTGAGAGCAGGGAGATTAACTTCTTCATTTGACCAGCTGCCACTGAGGGACTTTCTGTACTCAGCTGAATGCTTATCTAGGCCAGTTTCTAACATTCTTTTTTGATACTGCACAACTTTGGTATAAACAATTACAAAAACCCCAAACTTTTTAATTTTTAACAATTTCTGTTAAGCCATTCCCAGGCTTTAAAATAAAACCTCTTTTCAGCTACAGGAAAAAAAATTATGTTCATTTTTACATCCATAAGTCTTCAATTTTTATTTATCCTTACAAATCTGTCAGCATTGCGATAGGGGTATGCCTGGACGGCATCTGCAGCTTTTCAGTCCCAAAGATTTGGCTGAAAAGCTACAGGGCCTTTTCTGGTGGACAACAGAACTATCATTTTTCCTTTCTAGTTTATTCTACTTAAATTAAAAAATACTCCAGCCTTAGTCTACCCACTTTTACTTTTCTTGGATGGTTACTTCTCCTCTTTTATAGAAAATCTTATTGGTTCATTCACGGAGTCTAATGTGGCACTACACTGCATTTCATAGTTTTAATTAATAGCTTAACAGAGCTACTTGATTTTTTATACTGTGAGAAGCTACAATTTTCCTTCTTTCATAACTGTTGCTGTGATATTTACAGTACATTTGAAGGCAACTTCCAACAGCATTCTTCCTATGACCTAAATATTATCCTTTCTCTATAAAATTCTAGGAACTGGCTCACTGAAAATAGCTGGAGGAAAGAACAATTTTCACATTTCTAAAAGGAAGAAAAGTCCAGACATTAAATTACAAAGAGCCTGTCTTTGAAAGAATTATGTCAAAATCTCTTTAAAAAAAACCAAAAAACCCACAAACTAAACAAATTAAACACATAATTCTCTTCAGTGCAATGCATTCATTTCAGCCTGCACTTCTGGTGAGAAGTTGCTCTCTCCCCACTACATATATCAATAGAAATATATATTACATTAGCATTATCTGAATCAGAAAGATCAGTAAGAGGTCTTAAAACAATGCTCATCTAAAACAATGAAGTCAAATACCAGCAGCCCTTAAGAACTCCAGTGATTTTGCTGCAATATCCTTATGCATAAAACCCAATCCTAGAGAAAAGAAACATACCCAGCAACCAGCCAGGCTTACTGTACATTTACTACCTACGTTTCCACTCAGACTTCATGTCAGACAGATGGGGTGTTCACAGACCCAGCAGGATCACTCTCAACAGCCTCAGCAACAAGAAACCTAAACAACAAGCATCTGGACAAAGTTAAATTATCAAATTAAACACAGGATTTGCAGGACCTCCCCAGTGACCTTGCAGACGAGTAGGAGAAGTTGAATTGAGAAGAGGCAAACATCACCTGAGAGGAACTGCCTCTTGTTCTTTTATGGGTATTTAGATTTTAGTAAGGTTAGCACACTGCATTTACTATTCTCATGTTAAAATCATTTGGGGCAAACCACTGTCATAGCTTTATCTGCAATGCACAACTGGCACTGCCTGCTCTGTCAAGCCCATCAAAATAGCAGAGATGGCAGCAGGTGCAGAAAAAGAGGCAGACCCTACAGAAAAAAAAAAGGCAACAAGGTTTATGCGAGTGATGTCATTTTTCAAATCCTGTTTAATTTTGTCTTGATGTTTCTAAGGCAAAGAAAAAACGGGAGGAAAAACTGACATACCTCCACACTTTTCTGTGGGACAGTGAACATCCTGTAGATCTTGGTCCTATTCTCTCTTTTTCCAAGGACCTTGCTGCAGCATCCTTGGAACAAGTGCTTCCCTTGGGTTGCTCTGCCATGGAACCCTTCCCAGAGTTTCCTCTGGAAGGGATTATGAACTTACCCATTTCACAGCTTCAAAGGCAGGCAGACAGAAAAGTTAATGAATTATCATAGGCAGTGGTGGATTAAGACTCATGACCTAATGTCTCAGCTCTATACTCATCCCATTAAAATGCAGAGTCCTGTTTACTATTAGAACCAGCCACATCCAGAGATTTATGGTCACCACCACATCTGGAGGTAGGTTATGGAGGAAGACTATGCACTCACTCCCTTTTAACACCATTATTCCCTCCCACAGGCAGTATGCTTAGGGCTTCCGTGTGTTGAAATAACATCGCACAGCTGTAGGAAGAGCAGTATATGTTACTTTCATTCTGTAAGAAAAGTTCAGTATTACTTATCTCATTACTCTGGCCCCATGTTCCACCACAACTCCCAAAAACAAGGTCTGGTTGCTTACCAAACCACAGCCTAAGGTAGAAATACAAGCAGGTGGCACCTGCACAGAGCAAGTCCTGAGGAATCCTGCCTGACCACTCATTTTGGATAGAAGGAGCACTGACTTCATAAGCTTTACCACACCTCCCATAATGTACTACACAGAATGAAGAAAGAGACCACTTCTCACATTCCTGAAAATTATTATGAGTCCCCAGATGGTGGAATCATCAATAATTTTTTTTAAAAAACCTTAAAGAGAAGAGGAAGACTGTTAAAAATCCCATGTTCACAAAAACGCTGTTCAGATTTATGTATTTGGGTGCTCTTCTGCAACCTGCAGGATACCACTATTGTAGGTTAAAATTAAAAAACAAACCTACTTGTAATTGCTACAATGAATATTGGTAATTTAAGAAAACAATTAAGTGAGATGATGAATTTAGCAGAAGTGTCTTTAAAAAATACTAGTTATTAAAAAACTCCAATGTTTTCCTTTGTTTTTTAATACAGTTTAGGCATTTATTGTCAAAATACTGCAAACATCTATCAACCATCACAGCTTGAGAACATGCTCTTTTTTCCATTTGAAATGTGGGCTTTCAAAGCCTCTGTTTATGCTTCCATTTTGGCAGGTTGTGCAGGATTATTTTATTTCCCCAGTTACCACAGCAGTAAAATTATTCCAACTTAAGAAAATATTTCCTATACTTTGGCTGAAGAGAAAGTCCTTCAACCTTGCAGCGACATTTTAAATGAACAACCACAAAATTTCCAAGCAATGACTTTAAAATAGGATGCTACAAACTAAACTTCATGTATCAAGGGGGAGATGGGACACGAAAGGGCATTGGAGACACAGGTAAATGCAACAATAAATACATATTTAAGGCTGTGGTCCCTCTCTGAGCTGTCTGCAGACACTTAAAATTACAACCTAAGGGCTCAACTTCTTTGTTACCCTGAGAATCTCAGCTCCGCTCGATGACATTCTTTTCTTGTCCTAAAGTTGTGTCCTACTTAAAAACTACTTGGTTTTGCCCCAGAGACATCTGTATTTCAGTTTTCTGGCTAATGACCACAGGGACTAAGTTGTTGTATGACCTCCATTTGTAGCTCGCAAAGTGCTTTGGGCTTGTTTAGAATAGGCAGAAAAAATAAAAGGAGGAAGGGGCCTGTGTTTAATTGCTACATCTAAGTTTTCAAAATTCCAATATTTAATTGGATGGGTGGATTTCTTTTTATTCCTTTTTGGGTTTTTTGGGGGTTTTTATTTTGCTTCTTGAGGGAGAAGCCTTTAAGGCACAAAATGGCCTGAATTCACAGAGAACTTTTTCCACAGCCTTATCAGTTGGAGGCAATTTTCACAAAATGGAACATTCCACATAGAAGAAACTAGTTTCAGCTTTTTTTCTTGTGCTCTTCCCATACTCCAAGCAACCAGCTCTCTTCCAAGTACATTGAAAACAGTACTTCATTTGAGCGTACATGGACAAAAAGAGGAGGTAAAAAAAGACTTTAAGAGGTTATGTGATATTCCAGATTGACTGTGCTTCCAGGTTTCTATCTCAAGTCTCAGTTTACAAGAAAAAGATGCTCTCTTAATACTCTCACAGCACACTCCTGAGTCATGCTGGACTCTTTTCTCACTGCCCATCACTCCCTGCCGTGCTGGGAGCACTGGCCAAGCCTGGGGACACCCCTGCACATCCTCTGTCCCCACAGGATCACGCAGCGGCCGCCAGGCACAGCTTGTGTGTCAGTAATTCCAATTCCTGCACCTGCCATTCCCCCTGGATCAGCACTCTGCTAGCTCTGTGAAACCAAAGGGAGCACAGCATGCATCAGGAAAAAGGGGGAGAAGGAAGCAAGAAAAATAAACTGAAATACAGACTAGAAATTTAACAGGTCTGCTAAGACCTGCTGAGCAAGACTTCCCCTTTTTACAGTTCCTTTCCTGACAGTAGCTATGTTAACACTTCTTTTCCACTTTCTAGAAACTAAAGTTACTTTTTTTTTTGGTTTTTTGTTTCTGAACAACTTAAGCCTCTGGATTCTAAGTTATCAGCTAAGCAATTTTACCAAGGGCTTTTATTATTTTGCAACTTTAAAATATGCTACATTTTCTGCACATTACTGGGACTTCACAACATACATATTCACTCTGCTTAGATTATCAAAGTTGAACAGCATTTCATGTATAGCAAAGCTAACTTTAAGAGTCCTTCGTAGGTCAGCAGGTAAAATCCTGCTTTGATGGAAGTAAACAACAGTACACTTAAAGCTATTTCTGCCTTTAAGGCAGTAACTGAATTATGTATCAGGAAAGAGATAGATCAAAATTACAGAACAGGAATATATTTTGGTATCAACCAAATAAATATAATTTGTTTTGCACAACTGCTCAAACTGAAATACCCATGAAGGAATAAAACCCCACAACTACCTCCACCTTCACAACACTTACAAAAATATTATTAGCATTGCAGTATAAATGACTTAATTTCTCCAATCGCACAGATTCTTGATCAAGTCATTGCAAGTCACCATAGGATAGCACGACAGGTTCCCAGCTGTACCCTCTTAGCTTGCAGGGACTAAGGTACATCTTTAAGTGCCGTCTTCTGAGTTTAATTCCCTTGACTGTGTGGCAAGTTGCACATGGAACTGTCACAGGCAACATGTTACTGCTGCCAGGCCTGGGTAACAGCCAGGATCACCTGAACTGTGTCAGGAACAAAGGATACCCATGGTGTCTCAAAGCCATGCTCCTCTACACGCTGGAGATGTTGTACATCCTGTTTCCAACCAGCCTGAGAGGAAACAGAACTCGAAGCTCTCACTGCCTCTTTTACCAGGGTCTCTGGGATTTTGGGCCAGGCCACCATCCCCCTCCTGGCCTCAAATTCAACTAGTAACAGAAATACTTCCTTAACATCTCAAAGGATATGCTGATGTGCTCATCCACTTAGCAATGTCAACCTATAAATAAAAGCACTCTAAAAGTTCCTATCATCCAAACATCTCCTAGTATTTCCTTCCCCACAAATGCACATTTTTAAGGCAAATCAGATCAAGTACTTCTCCAGACATTATGTTCTGTGTTGCATTTAAAGAGACAGGTAAGGACAGGAAATGGAAACAACTAGTGTATCATCTTCTGATACCAATGGACTAGGAGAGACAGGCCCATATATTGTAGACACACCAGCCTGCCAAAATACAAATATTTGCAAGTTGCTGTATTTGGGTTCCTTATTAGAGAAATTGATATCATTTCCTGCAATAAGGAGAGGGGAAAGTTGGAAGCAGTGATCCTATTAGGTTGTCATACTGGCACGTAAAAACATAGTGTGGTAACATTTTTGTGAGGACAAAACACTGATGTTAATTCACACTGCAGACAGAGGCATGAGCCAGAGGAAGTATTTATATACACACTCTCTCATATTGCATTCAAAACAGAAGCTCTGGAAACTGATATTTTTGTTTAAAATGAAGTGTCAAGCTTTTACCCTGCCGAGAACACCAAGAAGGCTCGCTGGAAGCAAGCGGCACCACAGAGGCAGCCAGAGAAAGTTTCATGCTGAATTTGTACCAAATGCAGCAGCATCCCTACATCCAGGGAAACCACAGATGGACCCAAGAGTGATTTTCTCTAAACTACCATTTTTTCTCCCCCTGTCTGAATCTTTTTTTTCCTTACATGCAATCTAGATCAGCTGTCCTTCAGTTTGAAGTTGTTACGCCTTGTCCTGCCACTACAGACCTTGGTAAAAAAGCCTCACTCCAGCTTTCTTGTACATCCTTTAAACACTGAAACACCACAACAATATCTCCTCAGAACAACCCCAAGTGTCTCAGCCTGCCCTCACAGGAAAACCGTTCTGGCCCTCTCACCATTTTCATGGCCCTCCTCTGGAGCTACTCCAAGAAGTCCATGTCTGTTTTGTACCCAGGATCCCAGAGCTGGACACGGACCTCCAGAGAGAGCAGAAGGGGAAAATCCCCTTCCATTCTGCTGTCCCTGCTGCTTTTGATGCATCCCAGTGGGGTTTCTGGGCTGCAAGCCCATGTTGCTGGGTCACGTCCAGTTTTTCATTGACCAACACCCCCAGGTGGCACCACCCAGTTTGCACTAACACTGGCGAGGGCCCTGACCCATGTGCTGGACCTCACAGTTGGCCTGGATGAATTTCATGAGGTGAACAATAGGGAACAGTTACATCAGCACAAACCAGCCACAAGAGAGAGACACTGAGCCCATCTTAAGCTCAGCACCAACAATTTCACAACAGGCACATGGTCAGGGCAATCTATTTCTTTCTCCTGTCCACGCAGGCACCCTGGGGCAAGGAGCTTAAACTTAGATGTCTGAGGTAAGGGGAGACAAATCCCACCCTCACTGACTCAAATGCAAACAGCTTTTATTTTAAGAAAGGTGATCAGGGCTAGAATGTGCTTGAGTCATTCTCACAATCCAAGGCCCCCTCTCAAATTCTCCTCCGGACCTCCAGCATTAGGGCAGACTCCCCCAGCCTGTCTGTGCTTCTTACCACGAGACATTATCACTGCCCTGTGCATCCCTGTGACCACCTCCTGCTTTACCAGGACAAACCTCCTGCAGCTGGTGCAGAATGCCAGAGAAAAACTTTTTTTTTAAATGTGCTTTTTTTTTTTTTCTCATCTGTCAGCTACAAACCTGTAAGCATCATTTATGTGGAGTGTTTACCAGAGGCAGGAGAACAAAAGAGCAAGCCCTCACTGATACACAATTTTGAAGCACATTATTTTGAAGCACATTATTTACTACTAATGATAGCTTTGTTTCTTGCAGAAGCTTAATTTCTTTTCCTATTACAGAGAAATACACACTTTCCCCAGGCATGTCCCTACAATCTCTGCTTGTGGTGCAAACCATGGCCACATGAAAGACCCTGCTCCATAATAACATTAGTGAGATCAGCCAGGATGACTAGGTGCATCTGCAAGACTTCATTCATGCAGAAATCATTCACTAATGAGGAATGTACTTCAGGTACCTTCATTTCTCCAGGTATAGTACCAAACTGAATTGCCCTCAAAAGCCAAGTAGGGCATACACAGGTTTGCTGCTACTGCTATGAAGGTTTTGGTCAGCAGAAGCTGAATAGGACCTTAACTGGGAGAGGTGCTGTGTTGCTGTGTAGCAGATGTTCTAAAAAAAAAAAAAAAAAACCAAAAAAACCCCAAAAAAATTTCTTATTGAGACTTAGTATAAAACTAGCCTGAAAAATTACTAAAATCAGTCAGAGCAGGTTGGGTAGCCAGTGGTCCACCCTGCCTGGGCAAGGTGAGTGCACCTGCACTCACTCCTCACTCTGGGCAGGCTCTTGCATCAGCTGTTCCTCCATCAGGAGCAGCACAGCACGCCCATTTTTATACATTCCACTGACCCTCAACCAAAAGCACCACCACACCCGCTCTGCTTTCTGTGCCACTACTTCCCCTCACCAGCCAGCAGTTTCCTGTTGTAATCCTGAATCTTTGCAGGTATTTCTGATCATTTCTTTCAGCTTCACACTCTTCGGGGGGGGCCCAGGGGGGAGGAGATGAGGGAATAAATCTGCAACCTAAATTGCAACGCAGTGAAGAGGACACTCCAGTTTGGATTGCTTTTACCACTTAGGAAGCTCCATGGCAGGTGGAGCTGTCATTAATCACACACAATGACAAGCTGCTACTCTCAATCATGCTTTGTGATCAAATTCTGCACTAATCAGGAGCTTCAGAGCAGGCTGGCTGTTCAGCAAGGTTAAAAATTCAGATGATATTTTCCTTAAGATTCCTCTAACATTTAGTAACAGAATCAGAGAGACAAGAAAAAAAAATACCCAAACAATCCCGCACTGGCAAACATCCTACATGTGAAAAGGAGCAGCTACACCACATGCTTTCAGCTGGACTGTTTTCTATCATGCACACAAAGTTCTTAAATGGACCAAAATTTGTCTTGTAGTTTTAAGGGTAACCAACAATCCTCTGTCAAAGCAGTTTTACAGCTGCACTTCGAGAATAAACAGGTTTACTTAAAAATATCTTTGAAAAAATGTCACGCTCTTATAAATAAAAATTACAACCAAAACATTTTTTGTCAAGTCAGTATAAAGGGACCTTTATCTGTTATTTCAAGGTAATTAGGTATGTCAGGAATCATGTGTAACACAATGCACAAATACACAGTTAGCAAGTTACCTGTCAAAAGGTATTTATTTGTCTCGAGAGGGAGAACATGCTGTTCTCAATGTAGGGCCCCATTTTAGTGGATGAGCTGCCAGCAGGAGCAGCCCTGTTCAGATTTCCCATCACAGGCAGTTTACAAAAACTTAGACTATACAGGTTTTTGAAAGATCAATAGCTAAGTTTCAGAACTAGCTAAAGTAAAGAGAAAAGAAAAAATTATCTAGGTATCTTCACTTGGGAGAAGCATTCTCTGACAAAGCCCCTCTGAAGGCACTGCTTTGTTGGCTGTGCCAACCAAGAGCTCCTACGTGCCAAAAAATCACTGTAAGCTGAGCCTTCAGAGAAAACAAAACTTTACTAAATAAACACAAAGAACAAGAGCTCAAAATGGCAACATGGATATGCATGCCATGACACCACTGCTGCCAAAGTCATCTTGCAGGTAGGGATGTCACTTCACTCTTCCTTTTTCAATTCTTCTCTCTGCCACTGAATTTGGGTCCATCAGTGATGTAAAACAGGAAGAGACTAATGTCTTATAAATGCTATTTTCTCTATCCATCCACATAAAGGGCATCCTGCCACTGTTGAGCCTCTGTTACTCACACAACTCAAACACAAATGACAGAAAATGTGTAGCCCAAAGAATTTTTCTTTTTCTGAGAAAGCACAGCAGAGTCAGAACAAGTTTTAGAACAAACACTATCAAGGTTTCAATTATTTATTAGCTCTAATTTAACTGAAAACTCAGAAATTAAGTGACTTCGTATTCATTAACAGCTGAGAAACATAATTTAAATTTGTCTACTTACTTCTATATAGAGAACATAGTAACGTAATTAAAGAAGATGACTACAGTGATTGCAAAAAGCTGCCTGCCCAGTTGGGGTTTTTACCAAGTCACACTAACGAGTTGTAGGTTAAAACCCTCTGCAAGATCTCGAGTGACCACTCACCAACTCTTCTTGCCAAGCAATTAAATTAAAGCTCTCCTCCCACAGAGGGGAGAAAAGCAAAACAAAAACATCACAGACAGTAATGTCATGAGATCATTTACCTCACCAGCCAGTTACTGTCAGCTAAGACAGCATACAGAGGACTAAAGGGGAAATAAAACCCTCCAGCATTTCAAAATAAAAAATAATAGAGAAAGGACTGTGACTTCATTTAACTCAACACTCAGCCCTTTGGTTTGCAAAGCCATTGCTGGTCACATCCTGCTGGTTTTGCTCTTTATTTCCAGCTACCAAATTGCATTTAGAGACTTACTTAGCATGCTTTCTGTTTGTGCATCCTCAGGAGTTACTGACACATTCAGAGATGGAAGGGGAACAGAACAGGACTTCAAACACAAAGACCTTTTACTACAAGCATGGAGATTAAAAAAAAAAAAAAAAAAAATCACAGAAACACAGGGTAGGGAGGAAGACACCAAAGACAAGGCCAGGCTGGATGAAGCTCTGATTTTGAAGTGTCTCTTCTAAGCTAAACCATTCTATGACTCTGTGAAAGGAGCAAGCACACAGCAACACAGAGAAATAAGACATAAGTGTGAGGATATAAACACCTTCAGAAATTTGATTCCACTAAAATGAGTTGATTTTATTTAACTATATTCTTTTTGCCCCAGGAACAGTGATGACTGAATTCCTAAGACCCAGACAGCTTTACATTCATGCAGGTCTTACTGCAGTAATGAATAAGCTTGAGTTTTCCAAACTGCAATAGCTTTAAAGTCCTGCTGGGGGAGAGAATTCCAGGAAAACAGGGCAGAAGGCAGGAGCCAGGCTGGATGTGTCCTCTTGGAGAAATAAACTGACTAATTTGCACATGCTGCATATCCAGCTCTTCCACAAGGGATTTACATCTTATGAGTAGGTACTGTTAACTTGCATTTTCAAAAATCCCTAATTCTACTTCAGACATTCAGGCTTTCCTTCTATTTCAGGGGAGTTTTGCTACAAATTGTCTAAGACATGGAAAAGGGATGAAAAACAAAAAAATATATGGTTCTACACACAATAACAATGACATTGCTTAAATGCCCAAGGGAGTTCTAAGCCAATGAGATACCAAGAGATGCCATAAAAGATAGAGGAGTAAAATGTCTTAAAACTCATCTTTATGACAAAGTTTCCTTAGGCCTCCTGCAAATTGTTCTTGGGATCATCAACAATGCAACACCAATGCAACACCAATGCAAGGTTCTACTTGAAGTCTCTGAAATACATGCAGGCTCCCTTCTGCTCTGCAGAACTCCAATTAGTGTCTAATCAATAAGTTTATTTGCCTGCCTAAAAGTAAGATCCAACTTCTGGTTTACACGGGAAGCATTTTTAATGAGGCTGATGCAGGTACTCTTTCTGGAAGGTAAATTGTTCTTGGAAACTTTCCATTAAGAGACAGCAGAAACTCCACCACTAACTCTTAATTAAGTGCTCTATTGCTTTGGGTTTGTTTTTAATTATTTTTCTTTGTAGATAAGTCATTAATAATTGAGTATCTGCTTGCCTGAGTCATGACACTGAGAATGTAGTAAGAAGAAAACCGGTGGCAGTTGTCCATCCGAGCAGCAGTCAGTAGAGCTTTAAAGTGGTCTAGAAGGCTTCTGCTCCTCCAAACTAACTTTAATCAGTTTTCTCCCACCCTCTAAAAATAAGCAGAATGGAGAGGCTTCTGCTTTGGAAACAAACTCACCTTGTCAAGCAATGCACACTGCCACAACTGTGTACTTATTTTTGCCTCTATACAACAACAGGCATCCACAAACTGCCAAAATGCTTTGAAGACAGATGTGCACACAGTGACATCCTCATATCAGCCACCCCAGAGAGCTGTACCCACAGGATGTAGCATGTGCTGCTGCTGCTGCATGAACAAAAGTGCACCTTGTTCATATGGCCCCACTTCCCTTGGTATCCAGATTCAAAAAAAATAAAAATCTCTACTTAGGGCCTAAGCATCTAGGCAAGAGAAACATTTCTTCTCTTTAATAACCTACTTCCACATATTAGTCTATGCAAAATTGTAAATCCATGATTTGATCACAAAATTGCTGTGCAGCAGAAATGGTGGAGCTCTCCCTTCGTAAGGAACAAAGTGGATTTTGGGAACCAATGCTTTTGAAAATGAATATTCTCCTACAAGTAAAACAGTCTCAATCTCCCACAGACAGAAAAAAAAAATCTTTTCAGATCTCCTCTTCTGGTCAGCCCTACTAAGCTGTTGATGCTAATGATTTTAAATGGCCTCATGGAGACAAACCTGCAGGTTTGGGTAGGGCAGGGGGAAGATGCTGCTTCAGTCACTTCATAGTGGCTGTATCATTTGACACACAGTTAGTCAAAATGCTATCTATTCAACACAGTGTGCAGCTAATCTAATCTAAAGCAGCACGCAGGCACTGCTGTGCTATGGAAACATTCAACAATGTAAACATGATTAGCCACATAGGTGGAGCTTTACATGCAATTGTTTTGGGAGAGAGATTTAACACTGCCACAGTGGCAACATGGCCTCTCTCTTCACATCTGTCTTATCAACACTCACTTCAGACTAGACTTTAACCTTGCCAGCTGCAATTTTCCTCCTACTTCCTCATAAGGTGTTCATCTTGCATCAATTATGGCAATTTAATAAAGAGGGAAAAATATTAATAAAAGCATTTACTGCTTGTTATGTTTTAGGTCAGTCAAGTTGCACTAAAGAGTGCTTAGATTGTATTAGGAAGCTATAAAGTACACATACTAACAAAAATTCTTTTGTCCTGTAACAGCAAACGTAAATCAAAAAAACAAACAGTAACCCACAACTCAAAAACCTCAATCAGACCTGTAAGTTAAACAAGTATGTTAAATAAAACACTCAAAGCTCCGAGTCAGGAATGCCCCAGAGGTATGGCAGAATTGAAAAATTTCCTTCCAAGAAGTTTGACTGTGGTCAAAGATTTCCAAACTCAGAATTTCTAAGAACTAGTATTCCTTTTGCCAGTGTTTACCTGCCACCATTCTGAGACATGCCCATCTCTGTCAGCTCTCAGGTTTTCTCAAATTACTTTTGTAAATAGCATCCAAAGGGTAGGGTGGCCATAAGCTCAGTCCACTTCAGCCCAGCTAAGGCAATGATGTTAGTCAACCCCAAAGTGCCAGCAATAAGCCCTCTGGCACACCCACTGGCTATTTCCAGAAGTATGAGCAGCTTTATACAAGGTGAATGTGTGTGCATTTACGGGCTGCTCTCAAGGGCCAGCCACCCTCTGCCCCAAGGGCTGGCTAACCATGCCACAGTCCAGATCTCAGTCATCACAAAACAGCTTGTGCTCGCCTGCCCAAAATGCAAGTCTCCCTGCAATTGTGAGCAGTCTTGTGCTGCAAACTGCCTTGAAAATATTAAATAAAAAAGATTAAAAGTTCTCAAAGAGGATTTAAATACAGGCAGCAAGTCAGCACTTCACTTCCTACAATCCCTTCCGAGAGAGATTAGGGCACAAGGCTCAATACCTTGAAAGTAAAAAAACTACAAAGAATGTTGATTTTCTTTCCTAGAACAGTGGCCACAGAAGATAAGAGGCACAAGTACTTATGTTTAAAACTGAATATGGAAGTATTTAAGAGATACTGCCAGTGAAAGCATTAAAGTGACACCAACTTCATACCTATATTCTTAAAAAAATATTAAAATATCCAACTAGAATTTGGGCCTTTTAAAATTTATTATTAATTTTGTGTGCCTTCAGTTTATATATTTACACACCCATAAATATATGTAAGTGTATACATAAGTAAGCAAATATATGCACACACACAAATTGGTATCAATGATATCTCTGGAATGTAAAATAGTGTCTCTGAATTTTCACAGAAACAAATTTCAAAGACATCAATATCTACTACTTTATGGTTGTTGCCTATTTTTTAAAAAGGGTAGAAATGAAAGGCAGTCTATTTAATTTAATGGGACATCTGTCTAATATAGGAGACTACTGTAGTCACTGAATGTCCAATGAAAATAATTGAAAATATTTGCAGAGTTCTACCAACACAGCATTAATACTGAAGCACAGCACTCTTTTCTTACTCCCAATCCTCCCTTGAAATCTCTGCCATTTGGACAGTGCCGTTCACTATTCTTTTATGTCAACAGACCCACATGAAGGCAGCTTTAGAAAAAAGGTGACCTAAAACATCTTTCCCATTTTATCCCTCTGCACTTGAATGACTCCCTAGCAGCAGCTCCACTGGCCCCATCCCTCAAAATGTGTCATCAGAACTCCAACCCCCTTCCTCACTTGTGCCACAAATAAAATAAAGCAGGAATTACACGTTCCCTCTGCCATCAGACTAAGCCTGCGGCAAAGAAGTTCTAAGATACCTTAATCCTTTTGGCTGCCTTCCGTCACGCTGTGCCTTCTCCATGCTCACAGCTCTCCCCTATCACTCTATAATAGTGCCAGCTGGCCTCTCTTAGCCAGCCTTTTTTTTTTTTTAATAAAAAAACCTCACAAATTAAAAAAAAAAAAAAAGTGCAGAAAAACAAACCCTTGAACATAGTATTTCATTCATGGGTTGGTTTTTACCAAGTTGTGACTTGTACAATTAATGATAATTCACCACAGCATAGCACAGGAACAATTATTTAAACATTTAAAAACAAAGTGGGTTGCTGGGTCTTTACAATGCTGACATATTTAACACCTAAAACAAATCCTTTTACTGCTGTCTTTAAAACAAAGGGACACATTTTTCTGCGAGGAAGATCTCATTTTGCAGCACTTTCCACCCTCCTACAGGAAGGCAGCTATTTTCAGTATTTCCCAATTATAAAAGTGGTTTTACTGGGTGAAAAAAAAAATATAGTTGTGCACCCAGTTGTTGACAATCCCCATACGCTTTTGAACAAGACTTTTCAAATAAAGGATGGGGGGGAGTACGGGGAGGTATAGAAAATTGATAAATATTTCCCTTTTACCCACCATGCAACATTAGGAAGGGGCATACTTATTTTTAGCTTATTTTCTTCTACTAGCAATTGTTCTTTGAATACATTTCCTAGTGGTTGAACCCCCATCACTCCAGCTTCTATGCTCATACTGGCAGCTATTTATTTAGGCATTCTGTCACCATGGGAAGAGCAGATCTCTATTCTTCCTTGCATTACAGAGCCTTCTGGAGCAAGCATGTTTATTTTATATCCCATAGGGCCAATCATGAAGAAATAAAAAGTTGTGGGAGGGGGTAGAGGGTAGGAAGGGAAGAACACATCATGTACTCCTGCTGATAAACTCAAAGCACTCGGCAAGATTTAAATGACTGCGAGAAAGTCTCAACTTGATATTCCTGGAGCAGAAGTTGAAAGCATGATTTTAGAAGACCAGAAGCACTATGCTTAATTCCATAGAGTCTAATAATTTCCTCAGAATGAGTTGGTCTCAGTTTTGGTTTTAATTTACACAGAATAAAGTCGGCTTAAAAAAATCCAGAGACTAGATCAAGACAGGAACTGATGTGCCCCTAGTGTATGGGTTTTAAGAATCCCAACTCCAATGGCTTTTACTAGAATAATCCTGATATAATATTCTTTCAATTATGTCCTTTTTCAGTGTTTAAGTTTTTAATGACAGGTACAAAAATCAAAGCCCAGCTGAGTCCAAGTGGTGCCAAAAGGCTGATGCTACCCTAGTGCACCCCCTGGGAGAGCCTCACTTCTACTTCTTCACTTATCAACTGGACCAAGACAGGCTCTTACAGTGTTTTCACAGCACAACAAGAGAACTTATTTAAATGTTCCTACATCCAGTTCATCTCAAGGACGTGAGCTCAGGAATTCTTATGAACTGAAAGGGAGGTGATTCTGCCCCTCTACTTCACCTTCTTGAGGCCACACCTGCAATGCTGCATATCCAGCTCTGGGGCTCTCAGCACAGAAAGTACATTGATTGACCTGCTAGAGCAGGTCCAGAGAAGGCCAAAAAATGACTGGAGGGATGGAACACCTCTTCAGTTAGGAAAAGCAGAGTTGGGTTGCTCAGCCTGAAGAAGATAAGGCCTCAGGGAGAACTCATCCTGGCCATTCAGTACTTGAAAGGGGCCTATAAGAAAG
Source organism: Melozone crissalis (assembly GCF_028551555.1). NCBI lineage: Eukaryota > Metazoa > Chordata > Aves > Passeriformes > Passerellidae > Melozone > Melozone crissalis. The sequence goes on from NW_026535805.1 coordinate 54,168,718, forward strand.
ATGGGTACAAACTTTATAGCAGGGCCTGTTGCAATAGGACAAGAAGCAATACTTTTTGAAAGAGTTTATTTAGATTCAATATAAAGAAGTTTTTTATAATGAGGGTGGTGAAACACTGGCACATCTTTCTCTGTAGAGAGATGGCAGGTGCCCCATCCTTGGAAATGCTCAATGTCAGACTGCATGGGGCTCCAAGCAACCTAACGTAGTTGTAGACATCCTTGACCATGGCAGGTGGATTGAACTGGACTTTAAAGATCCCTTCCAACCCAAACTGTTCTGTGATTCCTTGAACTGCATTCAGTATGAAGGTATCTAATTTGAATCTTTGTATTTCAACTGTTGGCCATACACAGCTCAGCCTTCAAACATTCAGCTCTGCACAACCCAAGATGCTCTGGTAAACCACTGGCCATCAATCACAGCAAAATAAAAATACTCATATGGAAATAATGCAAGAAACCTTCTCTAAGGCAGGAATATTAACCTTAACACAGCTCTTGGCTTTGCTGATAAGCCTTGCTAAATGAACCGTGTGTCCAGCATGCCTGAAAAAATTCTCAGCCAGAGACCAGAAGGTCCAAGCAAGTTGCAGCCTGGAGTTGATCCAGATGATTCCCCATGACAACAAAGGGGAAAATCTTTCTCTGCAGACTTCGGTGATCACAGAATGGCTTGGGATATGACATCATTCTGAGTTCAGACACAGACACTCTCTCTTCCAGAGTTATGACATCCCATTGCTCTTCATGCTCTAACTGCCCCAAGTTACTAATCAATCTGCTTTACCACAGGTTCTGAAATTAACTTGCACCTCTTTAAAGCCATTGGAAGTACTTCAGCATTTTAGAGTGAGGTTGTAATACCCTGAAAATATGGGGTTTAGCGTCAAAGATAGCTATTTGTATCTTCCAAACTTGTCAGCAGTATGCAGCCAATGCTGCACTGGAGACCAAGTATAACCAGCTCCTTTAACCTGGTTTTGCTCATCACATTTCTCTAGACAAAGAAACTTCTTCAAAAAACATCACTAAATGTATATGCCAATCATATTTCAAATAGAAGTAAGAGTTTAGTGACAAAACTTAGAATATTAGAAGCACACTTCAGGTGAGATTTAATTAAGAGTTATACAAGGAAGCACCAATACTATGCCAAGCTCACCAGGACAATATAAAGGAATACATCCCCGGCCACAGATGGTACAGACACTTGTACCAGGCAGGAGACACTGATCAATAAGTGCTTCAAAGAGAGCAGCAAGCTTCTTTACCTGCTACCTAGGACAAAGAAACAACATTCAGGTATGAGTAAAAATGGCTTCTTCCTTGACATTCTGAATGTTAAAAACATTAAGAAGTTTCTGCTACGTCACCTCATCAGTATCTTTGCCACTGCAGTTTTTCCTAAAAATCTCTTGAGGATCTTGGCTCGGGACCACTGTACCGATCTCCTTGTTTGAGTCCCGCTTGGTGAAGCAAGAAGAGATAAGAGTGGCTTGATTCGTGTTTTACGTTTTACTGTAACCCAAAAAAACTGCTGAGATACCTAGTAAGACATATGGAACAGCAAAGTGCTAACATCTGATTAAAACACGGCTCATGAATTACGCAGTTTCTTTCCTGTACCTTAGTCATAAAAAATTAAACAATCGGGAGAGAAACCTCCTTGATACAGAGGAGGAAGAGCTCCATCCTGCCTAATCATTCTCCAAGAATTAATGCACTTGCCAAAACAGCTCCTCTGCCACCTTCAAACACATGTAGAAGCCTGCTCTGTCGCAGGGATTTGGCTTGTGACTGTGACACAAACCAGTGTCTCGTTCCTCACGTCGGTAGCATGGAAATCCTTCAGACACAGCCATTACCTCTCCCAACAGCACCATGAGAATTTCTTCTACAGTCAGCTTTCACTAATGGCATTCACAGCCTCAGAGTCAGCAAAGGATTTGGCAAGACTCGCCCCAATTTCGCTTTGTACCTTCTGGAAAAGCTGTGCTTAACAGGAGAAGCAGCTGCAGCTCCAAAGGGTGGAACACAAGAGCAGCTGAGCCCCCAGCATGACAGGGAGAGGTGAAGGCCAGACCCTGGCCCAGGCCTGCCAGAATAGGAGGGTCAGCAACACCTCTGACATCTTCCAAAAAATCAAATCTGAATCACAGAGCAGCTGGGCTATGACAGACGACGCAAGTTTGCTGCCAGCCTGGTGGGCTGCAGGTAGCTGGTTCTCCTGTTCTGAAGGAAAATTTAAATAACACCCTTAAATTCAGATCAAACCAGAGTACTTCGCAGTTTACTGGGCCTGGTCCCAATAACTTGTTTCCTTTTCTTTCTCTGTTCTCAAACTTGACAATAAGTATCACAATAGAACCTAATTAACATTCACTAATGAGTGGGACACCAATTACTAATCCAAAAAAATTTGGTTACGTGCAAGTAAGCAAACAAGTTAATGTACCATAAACTTTGTTTTGTTCATTTATTTTGACAAACGTAGCTTACTTTTAATTATGACACTTCCCAGCAGACTACATTGCCTATTTTGCTGAACTCCCATTGCTATTACACTTCTCCTCAGAGCTACTATAAAATTAAAACAGAACAAAAAAACTATCCCAAAACAAACTGATACAGCAAGCATTGGCTGCCCCTTCTCATAAGTAATGAAGTAGCAAAGGACTTCAAGAAAACAGCTTGACTGATGCTCCACATTTTGTGTTTCTGAACTTCCACTGTGGGGAAGGAAGCACTACTGATACTTCATTGTGTTGGAGAAGTTTTCATTTCAGGAATCTTTCCAGTGGGACTAACAGCTCTTTGCAGAACAGATTTGGTATCTACCTATGCTGCTGATTTTCTTTTCAGGCTAAAAATGTCCAGCTGGGTTCAAAAGGAAAACCCTTTCTGTGAAAGAACACATTTCAATATTTTCCTCTGACTTAAGTAAAGATTTGACCATTTAAAGTTTTTAAATAGTTTAAGCAAGCTCTCCATCAGTGGGAATTTCCCTACTGCTGCCCTGCTTAGAATATTGCTTAACTACTGAACTACAGAAGTGGCCTAAGCCAGTAACACACAGCATTTCTGGAAACATTCAGCACTTTCTTTCCTAAGTGTGCAAGAGGCTTTTTTGGACTGCTCAACATGCTCTAAGGGATACTTGCTTAAGAGTGTTAACTACTGATTTTAGTTTGCTGATTTTTTGGGGTTTTATTTTACATCAAAACAAGGAGTTCAGTCCATAACCACAAGCTTTTATAGGACAGTGTAAACCCTGACCTTTCTCACGTTAAAAGCACAAACCTTTGCCTCTCAGTTAAGATATAGGCGAATGCTTGTATAGATATTAGATGTAGGGTGCACTTCAAGATTACCAGCCAGGCAGCTGGTAACTATAGAGGACCAGCCCAACTCCAGGGTTTGGCTTCTATTCTACAAAAAGATTGTGGTCTGGACTCTGGAGCTACCAAGCACACACATAGTTTGGCACATAAAGCCTTGCTGGTTGGGTGAGGTGTCACTGCCAGATGAAAGAAGCAGGTCACTTCAAGAAATGCTGCCCCATGACAGCCTCTCAGTCTAGCTCTCAGGTGGCAGCCAAACACCAAGAGCCAAAGAGGTAAATGGGACCTCATGACCTCTCCATCCTCAGGTCAGTGCAAGTCCTGCCAGATCACAGCAGCATTGGCTTGGTTACATCGACTAAAAGAACATGGCCCATCCAGACTTTTAGAAAGAGCATGTTCCCCCAAAAGGGTGAAAGAAATTAAAATGTTTTCTCCCACAACCACCATTCAAAGCTTGAAGACTTGTCCTAACACTCATAATTATGTTCATGACTGATAGGGAGAAACCTCATCAAGTCAAGAACTAGGAGATAAGGCATTTAAATAAAGTAACTGAAGAAAGGGAGGTAATTGGCAACATATTCTTCAGCTAGAAGCAGGGTCAACTTTATGAAAATACAGCTGGAAGACAGCTGGACAGTAATTTCCTTCTCAGATGGTTTTAAAATATGGAAATAAAACAATTCAAGTAACACAAAGACTTGACAGGTCTCAGCACAAGATTAGTTATGAACAATGTCTTCAGTTGCTACTTCTTCCTCTCTTGAAAGTTCTCAGGATTGCATAAGCAATATTACAACCTGTCTTTAGGTGAAACTCCCAATTCCATGCACAAAGGAAGAATTTTGCTATCTGTAATGGTTCTCCTACTCTCCACAAGCCAAGTTCTTCCTTCTTCCAAAAGGAGTGGTGTTTCCACTTGGGCCATCCATGGCTGCATCCCTTTATCAGCAGCTGGCAGCCACAGGAGCTGGGCAAGGACTGGGGCATCACTAAGGCAGCACTGCAGCAGGTACATGGCAGCTGTCACAGCAGATTATCCTTTTAATTCTCCTTTAAGTGCAAACAGGAAGAGCTCTATCATCTCCTTCCTGCACAGCCGACTTTCCTTTAGAGGACATTTCCCTTCTGGACAGTGCTTCAGATTTCCAGCACTCCATTTGCTCAGATATTCCCCTTACAGCCCTTGTCTCTGGAGCAGTGTTACCTGCTGCTGCTCTGAGGGCTGAGCCCCAGCTCAGTGCTCTAAGGATACCCTTGGGCTGAAAGCTTCAGTGCTGCTCCACAGCCCCAGCTTTTCTGTGCTACTGCGAAAGAGATGCCTGACAGCTGCTGCTACTGTCTGGGCATCAGACACCCAGAATGGTGTAAAGGGCTTTTCTTACCTCATGACTCAGTTTTTACAAGCAAAAACCGCACCTCTGGGAAATACAGAATAATCCCCACAGCCATCCAGCATCTATAGGATGAGGACTACTCATCAAGACAGCTTCTGACAGACCATGGCCCTGCACACAGTTCCAGCAGCTCCATTCACTGCTGTGCCAATACACAGGCTCCTGCACAGCACTGGTGCCAGAGGTGTGACTGCACTGTGCTGCAGATTAGTCACCCACGTTCTTCCAGGTTACCAGAACATTGCTGACTCCTTGCAAGAGGCACCTCATTTAAGGAACTGAGCAGTGTGGAGGAGCTGCCTCAATTCAACTACTCACACTAGCAAAAATTATCTAAGACAGCCAAACCCTTTAGGACCCTATGGCTCTAATCCATGCTAACATCCAAGCCAAAGACCATGAGTTCCCTTTCAGCACGACGACAGTTCCAAGGCAACCTTCATCGCAGCCTCCTTTGCCAAGCTCAGAAAAACTTGCCTCAGTTGCAGCTTTGGAATATTTTTTGTTTGCTTGCTAGGACACAATTCCGTAAGTTTTTTGCCACTTTTTTGCATACTGTGTTCAGCAGCTCCCTGGCAAGGTCTCTGGGACTGTCAGCCATCACAGAAGCACACTGGGGCAGACTGAGGGCATTGCTACAGGAGCCTACCACATTCTACAGCCCAGTGTACAACTGAAATAAAAACAAGTATTCCACAAAATAAAGTGGCAAAATTCAAGTGCTAAGAGCCACGGGCATTATTGTGGCAGTACATGAGAACGAAGATTTCTTGATCTTTTTGAGGGGAAGGACCATTTTACTTTTGGAGAATTAAAAAAAAATATTAAAAAAGCATTGGCCAAGTCTTTGGCAGTGGGGCAGATATGGTTTTATTAATACCACTACAGCCTGCTCAAATCACAGGCAAAACTTCACCTCTCCACTGCAGCCAAGAGCCACCAACCCAGCCCTGAGGGCAGGTCACCTTCGAGACTGCCCAGGCACAAACAAACAGTGCTGCCCTCCAGGACAACAGATTACTGGAGCCTGGAGAGAAATGTGCAATTTCTGCCACCAGAACTGGGAGTACATTTGATCTGAGCGCCTCAGGCAAATCCCTTCTCTTCTCTGCATCTCAGCTCCCCGGTTCCTGGAGCTTTGCAAAGCCTGACATGAGACACTGCAGAAATGCAGAAAGTCGTGAAGCAGAAATGCAGAAAGTCACAGAGCAGAAACTGCATGACAAAGGCCAAACAGATGCAATCGCCTCAGATTGTTTGAAGATGGTTATTTATTCATTCTCACAGTATTTCAGGAGTGCTGAAAGTCTGATGCTGAGAAGCCTTAACTGTGATAAAGGTCCAATGGTTGCCAACGGAGTATTTGCTTTAATCACATTTGATGTTGTTCTTAAAGCTGCCTGCCAGCTCCTGGAGTCATTTGATTATATACAAGTATTACTTCAAAGCAAACAAGCAATGGATACATTTTTATTTGTTTGTTTCACTGTTTATAAGTGATATTTTCTTAGAATTTACAGCGTGAAGGAAATGCACAGTACTTACGTTTGGATCTAATTTTCATGAAAATTGAATAAAAACAGAAAAATATCAGCCACCAAAATAATTTCTGCCCCTCAGTAATTAAGTTTCCATGAAGGGAGGGGAAAAAACAGAAAAAGAGAGAAAAAAACCCTTGCTATTCAGCCAACTTTGTTTAAGATATATTTCATAAATCAGCCGTGTTCAGCTTAAATCAGCACAAATGAACAGAGAAGCAGAAGCCTTGAGGCAACTGTTCAGACACCTGAGAAATGACAGCCAGAAGTCAAAGCCAGTGAGGGAAGTTTGGTATCAAGTTTTTTTAAAGAAATTCAACTTGACTCATTATAAAGGCAACAGAGGAAAATAGGTGGGATGGGGATGAGACATACAAGCAGAGACGAGCATTGCTCAGCTGGGGGAATCCATCACACATGGATGTGAAGACCTGGAGGACTCAAACACAAGCCTGGCTGCACTAAAGATACCACTGCTGCTCTGGCCTGAGCTGACAGGAACCTCAGGGACTGCACAGCTTGTCAGACAGAGAGGGCATGCTGCACACTGAGTCATACTGCTCATCCTTCCCCTCCTCTCCACGATCTGCTCCTGAGAGTAAAACCAGACAGAGACAAAACTTAGCGTCTAATCCTGAGCACAGTAAGGGAACAGCCAGACTTCAGCAAATCATCATCTCCTACTGAGGCAAAGCTTGGTAAAGAAAGGAAACCTGTGGAACTACAGGGCCCTTGATATGCACACAAAAAATGAGAATTTCTTGATGTTAGCCTAGTTCCAAAGATAGAATAAGATCCAATTCAGATTCCCCAAAATCTGTAAAACCATTCAGAAGAGCCACTGATCTTAGTGAAAGGGAAACCCCTAAAGTTAAAAACATCAATGATAACCTGTACTAAAATAAACAGAGTATCTCAACTAATTTCATCTCAAGGAAAGCAATTCAGACTTTCAGTCCTTCAGCTAAATTCCTATGGGCAGCAGTCTGGAGAGGTCACAGAAAACTCTGCAACAACTGCTCAGTGAGGCAGGGAAAACAATACCAAGAAACCTTCAGTGTGTTAGCTTGAGGAATAATGCAGTTTTGAAGTGCCACTATCAAATCATCAGTATTGCTTCCTTACTCTGTGCTAGGCACCCAAATCCATGGGAAATACTGGAGACTCAGAGAATGCTCAGAGGACCATAACAACAGTATTATGGATGTGGAGAAGCTTATTTGAAGGCAGACTGAAGACTGGATAGCAGACTTCAGGGATGAAATAAAAATGTAAAATCATCACTAGCAGAGAGAAATCATAACTTCAATTTCTCTCTTCTTGGTTACATAATAAAGGGAAATTCAATAAAAGCTACAAGTTACAGAAGAGATAAAAATAAGATCGTCTCAAAAAATGTCTAACCAGACTGCAGAGCTTGAAGCCAGAAGTTGTCAAGGCCAAAAAAAGCAAGAACTGCCCCAAAGCAGACACATACGACTAAGAACATCAATAGATTAAAGAGTATAGGATAAAACAAATCTTGGTACAAGGTATTAAACTTCTGGGATAACCTCTGAAAGGTATTGTGAGACAAAGATAATTACAACAGCCCAAATCAAAATATCATTTCTCCTTTTATAAATGGTTCCCCTTGGGAACTTCTGGGAGTAGGTATTTCATTAAATGGACCTAAAGTCTGGCAGCTCCATGGTCAGTCTGTTTTTAAGCTTCATCTGGACACAACATATTCAGACCTTTAAAAGGACTGAATACTTTTTTCCAAAAAAACACTAAGTTAAGTATCTTTTTAAAAAAGGAGTATCACAAATTCAGACAAAAAAATATCATATTTCCCATCTTTCTGAGGTCACAACTGGACCAATAAGATCCATGTGATAAACAAGTTCATTCCTAGTGTATATCAATTAACCGCCTTAGCTGCTCAAGAAAATATAAAAACTGTAATATTAAAAATTATGTCCTCAAAACATATCCATTTCTCCAGAAGCAGAACTTACTTGCTGTTTCTTAAAATAACAGTTTATTTTAGCAGTCTAAAACCCTGCCAAATTCCTATAATACTTATAATAACAAACAATACATGCAACCACCACCATATAAAGTTAGTTACTTTCAGTGCAGAAGCTACAAATCAACCCATGTAAAAAATTCTTGGGTTGAGTTTTTTTGGTTGGGTTTGTTGTTTTGGCTGGTTGTTTTTTTCCTTTTTGTTGATTTATTGGTTCTTACATTGTTTTGAGGGTTTTCTGATTAGCTACACCAAATATCCATCCACACAACTAGTTTTCCATTTGCAGAAAAAGATCAAAAAAAGTTCAGGTTAGACACTAGGAAGAGGTTCTTCACTGAGAGGGTGGCTGAGCACTAAAACAGGCTTCCCCAAGGGAAGCTGTCACACCACTGACTGGAGTCCAAGCAGCTCACCTTCTGCACCATCAGCAGGCTCTCCTGCTCCCAAAAGAGAGTGCTGGTCAGACAAAACGTTGGAAACAGCTAGTTTGGTAATTAAAAACACATGGATTTTCTCCCATCCTGTTCAAAGCTGAATGTCCTGAAAGTATTCAAGTTTTATGCCCTCACAATGCTGCCAATTCCTTAGTTTATTTGCTGCCTCATGGCGAAAGTACAATAACAAAAACAGTGAACTTGGTTTTTTGCTTGCCTTATTTTGGAGCTCATAAAATGCAAAAACAGTCTTTTGCTGCTCAGAAACAGATTTCAAGCAAGGCAGTCACCTGGCTCCAAGGCAAGCATCTCCTCCCCCTCCTCTTCCAGAAGTGCCTTAAATCAGTGTTTGACATCAGACTGAGAAAAGCAGCAAAGTAAGCAAAAGGTGACAAGTCATTCTTTTTAATATAAAAGGCTTCTGCTGAGGCACATTAAAATACTAATTCAAATGCAGAATAATCAGCATCTTTATAAGATTTCAGTCTGGTATTGGCTAAATCTGTCAAAAAAACACTACTGGCTATGTAGTCCTACGAACAGAACAAATAACTCAAGAACTTTGCCACAGACATACATGCCTCAATGAAAATATGTTGAGGTTACATATGCCTTTGAACATACCTTGGAAGGCAAAGGAATTGTTTCTGATACAATAACAATAGTGCTAACAGTCAGCACCAAGATACAAACAGCAGTCAGGTCAAATCCTTAAGTCACTCTGTAGGAAACCTAGATATGAGCTTGTTTTGGCTCAGAGTTACACTGAGACCTCACATGGTCCTTTCCTAATGCAATGAGAAGAAGCAGTAGCATCTACTCCCAACATAACAGCAGGGAAACCAGATTGCAAGGTTCTTTTGCTAATATGAGTTGCTATCGTGTTGTGGGAGCTCTGCACTGTTGCAATAATTGCAGATTTAACAGGCTTTTTCATCTTTCCTACCTTCAGATTCTCTCTCCTTCAGAACAGCTTAGTGCTGCCATCTACTTTTTTTTTTTTTCACCCGAACAGATTTGGGGCTTTTTATGCTAGCAAAGTTCTTAGCAGAGTAACTCACCCACTATGACAACACTCCCTCACTTAAGTCTTTACAGTTGGGTCCCCACGTTTATATGCGGTCCAGCTCATCACCACAGGCAAAATTAAAACCCAAGGAAACAAAATAGAGATTCACATCCAAAGTCCTTTTAACACTAATTTACACTCAAGCCCTCAAATAGTAATAAAACCCCACAACTCTCTCAAGTCTTAACCACAAGATATCTTTTACAATCCTTGGAGATATTAAACTACTAAATTCAGTGATGACAAGGTGGCAAAGACATAGGTCTTTATCAAATCATCCGGACAGTTCTAGAAAGCAAATTTATCTAGCTAAAAATGTTATTCAAAGTTTTAGTCCTAGAGAATTAATAAAATTCTTTTATAGGTCATTTATTTGCACAGACACTAACTGCTGGAAAAAAAAATATTTCCTGGCTGAAGGATACATCATCTGAAAAAAGAGGCTGAAAAACATTGAGGTAGTTTAGTGGAAGACTGCCTGCTGCTGATGAAGCACAGCTAGTCTTGATTAATCCTTCACCTCACTTTTTCATTGCAATCATCTTAAGGTCTGAGCAATTGTTTCCACACAGCCCTGCAGACACCGTTTGGTTGAGGGTCTTCACCCCATTTTGCATATCAGGGTGTTCACACCAGAGTCCCGTGAAACCCTTGGGATCAGGGGGAGCCAGAGCACCTCGTGCCTCCCCACTAGCAGCACATGGAACAGACAGTGCATCCATCCCTACTGCAGGCACTGCCCAGAGGCTGTGCTCCAAAGAACTACGCTCTTGCCTTGCATCTGGGCCTCCTTCATCCCAAACAAGATCACTGTGGATAAGGGCCACATTCTCAAAGATCACCAAGTCTCCAAACCTCCAATGAAATCATTCAGAGCACATCCCACACAGACACAGAGAATGTCCTGCAAAGAGAAAGGCCTTTACCACTGCTCTGCCTGCATGTTCAGAGCCCTGCCTGGGTTTGCAGCTTGGTCTCAGATGACCCCAGGCCCCTGCTGAGACTGCAAACAAGTCACAGGGGCTCTGCTGGAGAGAATCTATTTATCCATAGGGAATCGAAGGGAATTAATCACATTTTATGTGCTGTATCAGGCCCACGAAGGTCGCACATCTGAACTAGGGCAGCCCAACCTTCAGCACAGACGTCAGCTTCATGAGGAAACACCCTGAAAACTGGCCAGAAAAGGTATTTTCAGGAGCAGATTTCTTTTTCCCCTTCCTGCAGAGCTTTATTTCATAACGGAAAACAGATGAGTAAAAAAGCAAAAACCAAACTCAAAACACAGTTTTTAGAATAAAAATTCATTTCCTAGCTGTCATCCTTGTATTTTGCATATCATGCCTTAGCATTAACTGCTGCCAAACACAAGATGTCAGGTCCATCTGGCAGATGTACACTTCCCCAGCTGCCAAGTGCTTCCTTTAGATCCAGGGGCTTCGCTATGAACTATATTCACAAATTCCAGCCTCCTAAATGAGCAGGGCTCCTGAACAGCAGCCTCTGCTTCCGAGTGCCCTGGAGAGGGGGAGCAAGGCTACACTGCAATCATCCAGAGCATCTGCTGTACTTGTGTGGAGGGGAGGGCAGAGTCCTGGTAACCAATGGCTACACCAGCTGTGGGAGAGCTTTAAGGAATTCCTTTCTCCCCCAGATTATCCCTAAGTAAAATTAGAAAGTATTTAGAAAGCAGAGGGGAAACCCAACCATTCAAGCCTACATCATTACTTATTTACATATAAATACAGCCAGGAAATAAGCATATGTATTTATGTATAAACAAAAAAGCTATCTGTACAATGTTTCATACATTGCTTTCCCGTCCAATATTTACTACTTTATTCATGACTTCAGGAAAAAAAACTTTTTCCCCAAGAAACTGGTGATAAAATGCCCTCTGGTGGGCGTGACTGTGGACCTCTACATCAACAACCACCTCCGAAACACTTTGGAGCCTTCAATATATTCCTGGGATTACTATTTTTAATGGAGTGAGACAAAGCACATACTTGCCTTCCAGAAGAAACAGATACAGCCCTGACTAACAAGCCTGTCTTACTGCTCACTAGCTCTGGATTAGAATAATCTCGAAATTTTTTTTAAAATCCCATTAAAATAGAAATCATAACATTATGTAACATTCATTTTACCTCTCTAGGATATATTTTCATCTTAAAAAATAAGTAATTAAGAGAAACAGAAAAGTTCTCCTTTGCCTCAGCATAAAAGATTCTTTGTCAACTGAACTGGAGACAGGAGGGGTGGAAAAGAACAGCATTTTCAGAGCTTATGAATCATTTTTGTGCTGTTAAAGCACCAGGCACAACTAGGGAGGCAGCTCTAACTGTACAGGCAAAAAAATAACAGCTCTTGTTCCAGAAGAGTTTATTGCCTCAACAGAAAAATCAAAGATTGAAAAAAAACTCCTCAAATATAAACTGAAGTTAACATGATGTGCTTTATCCTTCAGATGCTCAATAATTGTGGGTGGTGCTTTCATTAATCTGAAACAAGATAAATCTAAAAAAAGAGAGCTGAAGGTTTAAGAGGCAGTGACAGAAGAGATAATGCAGCAACTTGGGAGCAGAGTGCATGTACAGCTACTCTGAGAATATTTATATAGATTTATGTAAAGCAGACTGCTTTGGCAAACCAGCCACACTGGAAGAGGAGAGAGCTACCAAGCAGATGGGACTGCACAAACCTGACCCTAAAGCAGCCAAAAAAAGCTGCAGTTACACACAGAACTCAAGATGACCCCACATAGTTTCTAGGGATACTTTTTCTGTGCGTGTGTGCAACAGCAAAGCTTCAGAGTGGCAGCTAAATAAAAAGCCAGTCAAGAACACTGAGGTCACATGAAGGAAAATGGAAGAACTCCACTGCTTTCCAGATTTCCCTGGAAGGTCTTTGTGCTTGCATTTAATACAGAATATGGCACTTTCTTGGTTCCTCGGGATGGTTAGGTATTTGCTTCCAGATTCCACAGTACAATTTGCAGTTAACTTGCTTTATGGCAAAAATATTTGCAACTTTCCTCCATACACAGAACATAAAGAATTTCTGTCTTTTTATAGATGTTTCTGGGCAACAAAACTTTGCTCACAAAGTTGCTCTGGGGTTTAAAGAAATTGTATGATTTAACACTCATGCCCTCAGAAAAAAAAAACCAAAAAACTATCAAAACCCACTCATTTATTTGACACGTGCCTTTATCCAAATCCTGCATCCCTGCTGTGTACAGAGTTCCTTCCCTCTCTGGTGGCAGACAGGTCAGATACCAAGGCTTAGAACCTGCTCTGGGCCTGGCGAAGATCAGAAATTTTTCATGTAAAATTCTTCTTGGCCAACAGCCCACACAGACATTCAGAGTCACATTTACCATTTTTTCTGAAGACAGAGTTTTGCAGAGCAATGCTGTCACTTGGTGTTCTCCTGTATGAGCTGTCAGATAATCATTCTTGTAAGCATCTCTAAACATTATGTTGACTGCAGTTACAGCGAAACATATTCGTTTCATTAGATAGAGCAAGCCAAGATTAAACGGTCTGTTTGTGCATGTAATAGTTATGCACACAACACCCAGGCATTAATCCTAAATTTTTGCCTGAAATTAAAAGTAGTATTAGCTAGGTAAAATGAGCACTGACATTTCTTGGATCTTATCCTGGTGGTTAATCTTGATCTTTTATAATCTTTCAATTTTCTAATCAAGATGGCCCAAGGCTGAACAGTTCTGACTGTTGTTAAATTTGCAATATCTTTTACATAAAAATAAGGGGTTCATGCTTTGTTTGACAGAGTAAAACTATCCACTTAAGCCAACCCTTAAGTGGCTATAGTCAAATTCAAGAGATGACTGGTCTACTGAAAGCCATGAACTGATAGATTCTAATTTCACAAGATAATATTTTGACAGGAAAAGACTTCTACTAAGTCATGTGTGATGCCATTTTAGTAAATATCTTGAGGAAGTCTGAGCCTGTTCATGTTTTCCTAAAGTTGAATAACTGCCTGATAAACAGTGCAGCCTAAAAATGGGAAGGCAATGGTTAATGAGGACTTCCAGCAGGAGTCTAATCAGACCCCTGGCCTCCCCAGATGAGTGCCTGATGATGCCCTGGTTAACCATCACCTCCAGCAGGAGATGCCTGGGCTCAAGCTGCACCTGCACTTCCATCATAAATTAATGTTTAAGCCTCTCAACCTGACCCAACTGGGTGCCATTCTTGATCTCCAGCCCACGCTCCCTCCACTCTGCCATCAGAGCACTGCAGCTGTATGTAGTTCTTTGAATAAAGATGCCAGCATGGCACAAAGGTTGGGGTTTTTGTTTTACTTGTATTATTCTTGAAATACAATACTTCAGTAACTTAGCTGCTGCAACAACAATATTTGTCTAAGAATAGTTTTTAGAAGGCTTGAAGGATGCTGCTGTGAACTGTTCAAGTGTGATATTGAAACAGTGAATTTAAGGAAAACTTGCTTCAATTTCTTTTTTAGCAAGAACATACCCTGTACACACACAAATGGGCTTTCAAAATTTCTCTCTGAGACAGAGGAAAACCAAACCAAAATAAAGAGTATTAGGGCAATCATAACTCTCCCTTCATCTCTGGCTGCAGCTCTGTATCCAAGTACCACTTCTAAAGTCAATCTCACATGTTAGGGACTTCAGGCAAGCCTTATTTCCTTAACTCCTACACCATTTCTAGGCTCTTTTTTTACCTTCTCCAAGTAACTCAAGTGTTGGCCACAACTTCTCATTACCTTTTAGTTCTCAGAGAGATGAGGCTGTAATGCTGCAAAACTCAAACTATCCAGAAGTTTAATCATAAAACTATACACTTTTCTTTCAAAAAGGAAAAAACATACTAGGAAGGAAGCTTTATTTCAAAGATTTAATAAACTTAAAGAATGGGTAGAACATTTATCTAACATTTTCAGGATACCAAATATAACATTATTTGACTGCATGGATCTAGGCCAAGGACAAATTTGGCCCATTTTATATAATACAGAACTGAGGGGAAAGAAGAAAGGGTACTGAAGCAGCTGGACCATACACATCAGAAGCTAGCAAATATTTCCTTCCCCCTCTCTTCCATTTGCTGTCATCTACTGAGATTTGCAGACTTTTTCTTTCGACCTCAAGACCTTCACAGTTGAATTTCACAAGTGATTTGTTCCTCAGGGTAGAGAAGCACGGTGCAACATCAGATACATATTGGAATATGTCAGCTCCACAGGTGTTAACTAGATCGGGATTTGGTCCACAGTTCAGCAGCTCCTGTGACAATTCACACATCAAGATCAACTGAGAGGTTCCCCAGGAGGTCCCACGCAGCCACAACCCACACTCTTATGTGCTACAGGCAGCTTTTAATCACATCTCATTACATTTGTTTGCAGTCTTAAGGCTCAGACCTCGGAAAGCAAGTGGGAGGTTTTTACTTTCAGTCTCATACAAAGAACATAAGGCATAAATGTTGGCACAGACAGCCAAAACCTCACGAATTCTGAATTTGAGAATGGGCATTCAATCCAGCCTGCAGAAAATCTAGACTAGCATCAATGTAGAAGAGATAAGAGTTAACTCACCAAAGATCAAACCCAACTTTCATTTACGCCTATGCAACATCGATTTCTGTTAACTACATGTGTGTAACCGGGGGCAACATTTGATCTGAAGCCTAGTACCTTGATGCCCAGCTATTGTAAAACAGAAGCAAAAAGGTAACTACAAACATTTGACGGATGTTGCCTGCAAGCAGGGCATTGCAGACAGCTCTACTAGCAATTCATATTGACAAAATTAAGATGGGGCATGGCAAACCTCACTACTAGCAGTAATTGCACAAATATTTGGAGTGTTCTTAAAAAAAAAAAAAAAAAAGGAGAATATGACGCTGGGGAAAGGCAACACAAAGCCACAGACCAAGAAATAAGATACTACATGCAAATACATGCAAGCTTCTCCCAAGTTAATTCTCCTCTTAATGGAATATTGATTGGTATGCTCAATGTTTAGAAATGTGAAACAGTGTGGGGGTGAGAAAGAAGGGAAGACAGAGCAGTGACTTTTGTTTAAATGATACATACTTTCCTCATATGATCAGCCAAAAATAGCATAATAAAGAGGGCAGCGCAGTACATTTAACATTTTGCCTTGCATTTTATTAGCAAGTCTGTCAGAGATGACCTGGGAGTGTTAGTCACACAATTTTTGTGCCCTTCTACAGGAAGAAGGCACAGCATTTTTCATAACCTCTCATCACACAATATCCTCAGTTTCTGGTATTTCTCTACTCTGAGTAGGATGGATTGCAAAGTGTCTGTGGTAGTAGAGAGGCTTTTCAGATTAATTCTATTGAGCTGTTTGCACAACTGGGGAGAAACCCACTGTCTGGGGGGGAAAGCAGGGCAGTCCACTGTCATGAGGAACATCTGGCTAAGCTTCACTGCATCTACTCCTGTCCACAATTGAGAAGAGAGGATGAGAAACAAGATGCATCTTTGAAGTAGATATTTATATAATCCAGTTTTTAAATAAAACCCTTAAAATATAACCAGTATTTCATAATCAAGCAGTCACTTACGCCAACCTTCCAGAAATTTGTCCCTACTCCAGTAAATTTTACTGCCCGTAAAATTTTAGGAAAAGTGTTTCTTCTGTTATTTTCCTTCTTTCATTCACGGAGTCTTCAAAGATATCCCTTATAACCTCCAACTAGTCTTTTTAAAAAGCCACTCAATAAGAGGGCAAAAGTAAAGAGCCTCAACCAGAAGAACCATCCTCCAATGCCATCAGAGTTCCTGGCCCTCACAATCCAAGCAAAAACTTCATGCCAAAGAGCTCTACTGAGCCACCCCATATTAAGGATGCACTTAAGAATATAGGCACTGCCAAGGAGCCATTTTACCGTGTATAGGTCAATACAGCTGAAATACATTTCACATACACATATATTTTTGTGTTCTACTGCTTGTATTAGAACATAAGAAACTTCATACAGAATTAGCAGCTTCTCTGCCACTGCTCTTCCAAACTTTAAGAAGAGTTAATGAATAAGCTTAAAAAGATATTGCTTAACTTCATTCTGCAGCATTTCATATAGTTTCAAAAGTATTTTCCAGACATTTATATACCCAACAACATTTTGTAACATGAAGGGTTCCAATTTGGCATTGTTCCACCCTTGGCAGGCAATAGACAATAAAAAAAAAAAAATCAAGAGAAAGTGAAAAATGAAGTTTGAAGTATACAATATGTTAGGAATCATTTAATGAATTCAGGTGCTCAACAAGCTACAAATCAACCGAACTCCGCAATACATATAGATTTCAAAGCACAGGTAAACACAGCTGCATCCACTTCAAAGTTATTCCATGTCATGT
Source organism: Melozone crissalis (assembly GCF_028551555.1). Classification (NCBI taxonomy): domain Eukaryota; kingdom Metazoa; phylum Chordata; class Aves; order Passeriformes; family Passerellidae; genus Melozone; species Melozone crissalis. The sequence continues at coordinate 54,185,914 of NW_026535805.1, forward strand.
GATTGCTGTAATGAACTTCCTGAACTCTTTCACCTCTCCTTTTGATCTGGGGTTTACCTGTGGCTGGAAAAACTAACTGCAGTTAAATTCTTCTCCCTCTAATTAAGGGAGAAAGCATGTTTAAGCCTCAGACTGAGAAAATAAACCTTCTTCTGAGTGGCCGTAGCATGCTGCAATCTGCAAATCCACCACCATTGCTTTTGCAGACCAAAAACAAAATCCTACAACAAGGTCTGACAAAGCAGATCTTAGAGCAGAATTATCCGATTTAAATATTAATTACTCATCAGCATGGACTTTAAGAAGTGTCTGAAGCAAAAGGCCTTAAATCACACCTTAAACCCAGGATTTCTGAAGTCTGCCCTGTCATGCAGATCTTGGTTTTGGGGTGGAGGTTTTTGGGTTTGGCTGGGGGGGGGGCTTCAAAATAAAAAACAGGAGTGGAGATTGATAATGAGTCTCTCTCCAAGATTCAAATATGAAGAGACATATGAATAGAGTCCAGCTCAACAAATTAGCGTCTTCTGAATTTGAGTCCTACTACCAAACATGGTTACTGCCTCAGATACCAACATATCAACTTGAAGGATTCTTCACAGTATCTCTCAACTACTCTGAGAGTCCAAGAAACACTCCTGCCACGGCATACTTAACAGCTTTTAGTTAACAGCAATGTTGCAGAGGAATTTTATCAGTGGCAGATTTTCTTGCAAACTGCTGCACTGAGTTCTATTGCACACCTTGAGATACAATCTGCTTCCCAATCAAGCTGTGTACTACCTGTACTTATGGAGAGCTCTAAAATTGGAGACCAACCCAGAAAAAACCAAACCTGAACAGAAATCCCAGCACTCACCATTACCCATCACATAGCATATTGTAATGGATGGCAGGGAATTAAAAACACAAATCACAGAGCACTACAAAAGGAACACTGAGTTCATTTTAAAATAAGTCTTTGTCTATATTTCAGCAGAGTCATTCACAGAATCAGTATTATTATTGCAAGCCAGTACTATACCTGAAATTAAAGACCACAAAAAAAACCTGTTTTTCTGATGTTAATACCAATTATGGCCAAAATCCAAGTTGTGAATATCTGAAAACCCAAACCTAAGCATCACACATTAAAAAAAAAAAGGCACATAAAAATTAGACAAAACGGTCCCATGTTCCACATATCCTAATCCACAACATAAAATTATTTATGGAAGAGTGTGACTAGGAATTCAGTTACTGTCATTTATCAGATGGTCAAGACAGCACAGAGGTAACTGGCTGCATAACAACAGCACTGGGAAGGTTTCTGGGCACCGCTGGCACCAGCTCTGGTTTCACTGTACCAGGTACACGATGCATATTCACACCCTGGGACACACCGGTGATTTGCAAAAACCTGACAAAGGCGTTCCCATAAGAGATTTCTAATCTATTTCCTTTTAATGTCTTTATAGCTGAGGAGGAGTTCTTTGTACTTCTGGTAACAAAGGAAACACAGAAGTGACAGAAGCATGTCAAAGCTGTTTATGTTTCATACAGCCTCACACTCGGATTTGCTGTTGGCAGTTTACTTCTTGGGAAGAGCATCTTAAGCCTCCATGTAAGAGCTCCACCTTCCTGCAAGTAACTTTATGGAAGAGTTAACTGCACAGAGGGATGTTGAAACTCTCCACACTGAGTAAGCCAACATAAAACAAGAGAAATTATTTTTAAAATATGACAAAGGGTTAATGCAGTAATTCAGTTACCTGCAGGTATATTCAACAATATCTAATTTGTATGTTTATGGGCTTTAGGATATAGGTTTCACACTGTCTTTCTTCTGCCAAGAGGCGAGTACATTAAGAAAGTGATTAGATACACAAATCAGAGAACCTAATGATACTATGCCATATTTAAAATTACTGAATCAGCAAACTGTGCAAAATGGAAGATCTGGAAGGAAAAACAAAAAAGCAGAAGGACCAAGTAAGTCACTAACCCATGCTGAGATTTTTAGCTAGCTGGAATCTCGACTGCGGCACAAAGAATTAGTGATCTGAAGATTATGCAGACTTCAGTGCTGCACTATAAAGTTGAGGCTCTGCAAGCAGAGCAGCTTTGGGATCAGGCCCTCACCTGTGTGGGCTCCCTGGGTCCATGGCCTACAGCAGCAAATCCAAGTGATACACAGAGTTTAGTGGACAAGTCAAGAACTCAAGTAAGACCATGCTCAACCTAAAGAAGGGATGATAGAAAAACTCAACAAAAATAATAAAGAGGGACCAAAGCTTCAAAGTGCAGCAGAAAACTCCAAATGAGTTTTAAGATAAAAAAGATATTGCACAATAGGAGTATGATGCAAGTTACAAGGGTTGAACAAGGTGGGGCAGCCAGGAATGCCTCTCTCCATTCACAGATCATGGGGTACTTTTCCCACCCTAATGCTGTGCGTGAGTTTTCACCACAGCACACAAAGACAAGAACAGAAGGAAAAAATTAATTCTTTTGGGCCTTTATTTATTTAATTTTTTTTTCCTGTGCTTCAGAAGAACTGGGTCCATCAGGTATCGGAACTAAATTAAAAGGTCAGGAAAACAAGTAGGCATGGACAAGACTGAATTGCAGATGAGCACGGAGAAGGAGAGACACACACTGGGATAGGCGCCAGCAACTGCAAACACTCACGGTCCGATCCTGGTGGCTGCCAGCGCAGCCCAAAGCTGAGCAGCTCCAGGGACACCACGGAGCGCTACCTGGCACAGGAGGACGCGTGGGAGCAGAGCAGCATCGCCGCAGAGACTACCACACAAATCTGGGCATAATGAATTCTGCTCCCAAACAGGCACTGAAAGTGATAGCACCAGACACAGCGCTCAGCAAACCCAAAAATCACATCTAATTCCTAGATCCGTGTCTCCCTTTCATTGAGAAGATTTCCAGTCAACATACACACTATATACTTTTTATTATTGTTTGAAGAAGAGCAGCAACGCCGGCAGCATGCTAATCTAGAAACCAAGACAAAACAGAGCTGGTTACTTTCTTCCCTCAAGATTTCTGCTTCAAAAAAACCAATGAACAAGGGTTTGGTCCTGCACACCACCACTTTTTGTTTCGTTTCAGCAAGACTCTGACAAAATCTAATTCGCTGTGCCATGTATTTAATATACTGGGTATCTGAAGTATGACCATCACTCAATAGAAACGTAATTAAAAAGTGACAAAACTAGATCCCCCCTCCCCAGCATGCAGATGAAAACCAGTAACCCTGCCTCTATTTGTAACCATGACAACTATAGAATATTTTATTTCCGTAATATAATTCACACTGAACATTTGCTCATAGGTTTTGTTGTTAAGGGAAAGGTTGACACACTGTGCACACATTTCATAAGCTACAGGAGACAACAAATGCAGGAAAGTCAGGCAGTTTGAGACCAAGAGCCCAGCTTGTATTTCAGAGTTCATTTAACACCCTGCATTGTATGCAAAATGAACACGAACAGAAATTCATCCAAATTAAGTGTTACAGGTCATTATTTGCAAGACAAGTGCTTGGTATGACAGGATGTTTTTCCACTTTTAAATAAATCACAGTGATACCCTCATTTTTTCAGAGTTAGTTATTCAAACACCAAATATTAATTTTCAATTCAAATACCTTAGGCATTATTAGGAAATAGCAACATGGATGTTACGGGGAAAAAAACAGCTATGCAAAACAAGGAAATGAAAAGCACAGTTTACAAATGCAGGCTAAGTCTCATTCTGGTAGGGTCACTAAATTATTTGCATAGCTCCAATATTTCATCCTAAACTGAAGTCAACTTCTAGAAATACACACAATAAGAACAGGTTATGAGAATAAACAAACAAAAAGCCACAATCCTGAACATTACTCAGAGAAGATTAAACAACCTCCCGAGCATAACTAAAGTTTGGCGCAGATAAATGTCAAGTAAAATATTGCTGTACTTGATTTTTCTCCACATGGGAAAAAAAAATAAAACTATTAGCAATTTAAGCTAGAATACAACAAGAAGAGACACTCTGCTGCTTTGGTTTGGAGGCAAACAATAATAAAAAAAGAATAAAGCTTATGGAACACTACCCTTTTTCTCACACAGATCCTATCTTTCAAGGAGGATTTAAAGTTTCAGCAGATTACTAATTATAAGAAACAATAATACTGTTATCTGCAGTCACCTTAAAGGTACAGTGGTTTGGGTTTTTGGAAGTACCTCAAAAGAAGAACCTGATAAATGTGTTTAAATCGGTGCAAGAGATTCACACGTGCCTACACACACACACTGCTCAGTTGTTTTCAAGATTACCAGGAAAAAGAAAGTTTCTTCATTTATCGGAAATATGCTCTATATAATCTTCCATTTAAACAATAATAAGCCTGCAGCAAACATGCATGGCTTTTTCCTTCATTGATGGAAAAGTGATTAAATCCCCCTTAATCTAGTTACCAGAATGCTGTGGTTTTTTCTATGCAGTTTTCACATACAGTAACAAAAGATAAGCAGCCAACTACATGACCAGGGCTCCATCATTTTTGGTTGTGGTGGGGAGATAAATCTGTCTCCAGCGTTCAAGGGAAATTTTCAGTTTAATAAATGAAACCAGGGGAGGAAAAATAAAATAATCTTGGAGATGATGAGCACACACTGTTTATGAAGTGTACGACAAACACCACCATCCATCTCCACAAGTCCCTTCCTCCAGACCTTCCTCCACCCTCCGGGGAGGCACAGAGAGATGAACTCAAAATCCCGGGGATCACAGACCTGCATCCTCACACGACAAGGACAGCTCGCCACGTCCACTCAATGTCAAAACAGAAAGTAGCTTTTCCCTCTCAGCCTAAGCCAGCCCTTCGGAAAACCGGCACCCAAGGGATGCACCTCTGTGCTCCGAACGGCACCAGGCAGCACTCGGGTGCGGAGATAAGTTACAGGAAAACAACTCTCAGAAAAAGAAAAAAAAAAAAAAAAAAAAAAAAAAAAAAGAAAAAGAAAAGACAAGAGAAGGAAAAAAAAAAATAAAAAAGCAAGCATCAATGGAAAAGCACAGCAGCAGCCAAACAAACCTCCAAACCTCACACCGGCGAGGACATGTCATCGGCATGGGAATCGTACGAAATGCTTTAATATGTATATACACACAAATATATATATATATATATATATTTTGGAAACATTGTGCTGAATAGTTCCTCGTATGCATCACGCGTGGGGATGTGGAAAAGCAGGAAGGGGGATCGGGAAGGCATGCCGGGCGCAGGGAGAGGACGGGGCTGGCCGAGGCGTTTGGGAAGCAGGCAGGGAGGGAAGCAGGCTGCCTGCGGGGTGCGCGCCGATCCGCGCCAGGCACTTCCGCGGCGGCTCCGGGAGCGGGCCCGGGGATGGGATAGAGGCTCCACCGGGACAGCCGCCCCCGGAGGGACGGGGGTCTGCGGGGACACCGCAGCCCCCGGGACCGGGGAGGGTGGGGGGGAGGAATTGCGCGGCCGCCGCCGCTCCCCGAGCGAGCGCCTGAAGTTGTGGGTGCGCGGCGGGGGCGGAAACCCCCACGCCAAGATGAAAAAACCCCGGAAGAAACCCCAAACCACCACAGCAACATTCTGAGGGCCCGCTGGCCCCTGCACGGCACCCCCCAGGCAGCGGGAGGCACGCAGGAAGTTTTTAATGCGGGCAGCGAGCGCAGGCGCAGGGCAGCCCCAGCCCCGCGATGCCCGGCGCGGCGGGCGGGCGGCGGCGGGGGCTCGGCGGGCGCAGGGCACCGCCGCGCCGCTTACCTCCCTCCGCGGGGGCGCAGGCGGCCGCGTCCTCAGGCGGCGGGAGGATGCGCGGCGGCGGGAGGCGGCAGCGGCGGTTTGTGCATCGCAGCCTCCGCCGCTAACGCAGAGCCCCGCGCGGCTGCGGGCGCCGGGAGCCGCGCTGGAGGCCGGGCAGGGAGGCGCGGCGCGGCGGCGGAGGCTGCTGCGGAGCCGCGACCATGCTCCCGTCTGGCCGCCTTCCCCTCACCTACTGCCCGCTTTAGCCAGGGAGGGAGGTGGCCTGGGCGCCGGGGCGAGGGGCGGGCCGGGCCAATCACCGCGGCGGCGGGAGGCGGTGGAGCCCGGCCCGGCCCGCCCCGTCCGCCGCGCCGCCCCCGCGGGAGGGAGGGAGGCAGGGAGGGAGGGAGGACGGAGCGAGACCCGGCCCCGCCGCCGCCCCGTGGGGCCGCCCCGCCGCGCTCCCGCCGCGTTCCCCGGGCCGAGCGCAGGTGCGGGAGGCGCCGGGGCCTCGAGCGCTGCCCTCGGCCCGCGGCGGGGACGTGTGAGGGGACAGCGCGATCCAAAGGTCACCGCGCTGCCGCTGCCTGCGGGAAAGTAGCGATACTTGGAAAGAAATATTGCCCCCCTTTATGAAATCACCGCTCCCCCAGGTCTTGGTCCCGGGCCTCTCCAAGTCCACAGGAATGTTGGAATACGTTGATAGCATTCTTACCCAACAACGCGCTTTTTTTTTGGTTTTTAATATCCATCGCGTATGGAGTCACTAGAGATTTTCTGCGTGGAAATCTGCATCTGTCTCTCTCTTCTGTATAATCTTGTATCTGCGTGTGCTGCTTTGTAGGGATCTCTCTGATGTGCACACAAGCTGCATATGCTGTAGTTTTAAACATAGAACACTTTGTCTTTTATATTTCCTGTAAGCATAAAAATAAGCTTAATCAAATTCTTTTCTCCTTACTTTGCTGGTTAAAAAAATGCATTTATGCTCTAACGTGTTAGAAGTAAGGCAGTTGTGCCAAATGCCAGCAAAGGGAAGGGAGGGAAGCACACAACGCAGAGAAATGGGCAAATCTATGTTTTTATTGGAAAAGGGACACATGCTGCCCAATGCCTGGAGGAAGCACAGTGCAGCACTAACAGAGCAATTTCACTTTCTCTCTTCCCAACCTCGTAAACAAATGAAAATTATTGCAGTGGACTAAAACAGTTCTAAACCCTACCGTCATCATTAATATTAGAATGCTTTTAGCTGAATATGGCCTCATGCTGGAACAGGCAGGCTTCATACATTTTTGTCTTTCACATATCGTGGACTAACATTGAAACCTCCAGTCCTGTACATCACAGTGGAGTGTGAGGGTCAGAAGTTCAGAACAGTTTAAAGCTGAATTATTTAGCACGTGCACACACGACACACTCTTCTGATTTCCACACTGTTATTTCCCCCCCCTCGATTTTCTCCCTTTCGAACAGGAGAGCCCTGCCCAGTGCTATTTGCCCTGGTGGAGCATTATTTGCCCAGCATGTATGGTTGGCCCAGGATCTGACGAAGCCGATGAGAAGAAGTCTCAATGGGACTGTTGACCTAACAAGTAGCATGTCAGTCTCCTGGTGGCATTTGAATGTTCTCGCAGCGAATGCTTCGAGACAGGAGAGAGCATAAAGCAGAGATTCTTTGGAATCCTTAATTAGACACAGTGATTTTGGAGTACTGGCTTCTGCTGCTATCCTCCAGTGCCTAGTACTTTGTTTTGTGACCTTGAGGTTAAGGATACCAACCAGCCCTGTTTATTTTTAATAAAATCTTACAGTTATATGAGACAGTTCTAGGTTTTATTTATTTTTAGCATAAGTGCTTCCATCTTATCTGCCTCACAGGTTTATAGTAAGGATTTAGCTAATATTTAGACAGCACTTTTAAGCTATGAAGCTCTATACGTCTATTACACTGACCATTTTCTGCATTTTCAGTTTAGACAGGTACTTCCATACTCTCACTTCTGGAAGATGGAGTTCAAATCTTGACTTTAGTTTTCCCATCAAATTTTGTCAAATACCTGATTTACAAATGCTGACATTAGGTCAGATTCTGCATTCAGTTACAGGTAATGAATTTCAGAGAATTTCTTGATCCTCAGTGACTTTGCTCTAAATCTAAATCAGTTCGACTCAGAATTAGCATCACAATTTCATATTCATGAAGAATAAGCATTTGATTACATTGAATATACCATTATACTTTAATTTTCTTGCTCCAATTTTATTTTAGTGACTTCAGTAATTTAAGAAGAAACTGCTTCATTTTTTCTTTAAATTCCTTTTTTTCTCTGCTCTGATTCTGAGACAAAAGCTGGCAGATTTTGTAGAGAAGGTCAGGGGGCTGAAAAGTTTGGGGGCATCCTGCTCCTGACGAAGTGAAGAAACAGTCTGCAGTTTTTTAAAAATTAAGATGGATCTGGAGAAATTCCCCATGCTTGGCATGCTATTCCTGGCACTGGAAAAGACCCACTGCCGCTCCCATCCTTTCTCAGCACTCGGGAAATCCTGTCCCTACTCTTACGGAGTTTGAGTTTTAAGGGATGCAAACCTCTGTCCACAAAATAACACTGAAAATAAGAATTCTTCCAATGCTAATGAAACAAAATACCTTTTTCCAGAAACACAGATATTCTTGGGTGAGGGGTTTATTTGGATGGGGCTGTGGGTTTTTTTAATAGAATCTGTTAAAGGGTTGTGCTTGACAGGTTGAGGATTATTTGAAAGAATCCCAATTTTGGATTAGGTAGCTGATAGCCTGCAAGACTTTGGTGGCTGGTAAAGCTTGCTCCTCTGAAAGAAGAGATTTCCTCTTTTAGCAATAGATCATTATGTTACCAGGCGTGTATTAGAATGAGAATAATACAACTTCCCCTGTCTTTGCTGATCATATCAAAACTAATGGCATCTTGAATTGTCAGAGCATCAAGTCCATCTTCTGATAAAATATTGGAAGACACACAGATCTATTAATCTTATTGGAGATTTCATTTTAGTCTGAAAAGTATTTGATGGCAATGCTATTAGATTAGCTGTAGGCATGTATCACAGGGACCAGCACAGTAGTTGAGTACTAGGATTTTGCAAAGGGGTTCCTACAAATATTTCCTACTTTGTGGTAAAACTTATCCCCTAGGTTTGAACATGCTTAAGGGAGTGAAATTATTATTTATTTTAAGGGGCTCAAAACATAATTCTTTAGAGTGCTACTAAATTATTTTTTTATGCAGGTTAAGCCATTTCAAAGGTAATGAAATTTCATCTCCGAAAGCATTGCCTGAGATTTTTTTAAGGCATAATCAAAGAGGAGTATCTGCTACCCAGACCTTAACTGGAAGGTTTCACTTCTGCTTTCAGCTAATGAAGATCCCCTTAATTACAGGTTTACAACATAGATTCTAATGTCAATGCATCAATTTTCTGCTGTCTGAAAATGCTAATAGATCTGGTAGAATATCTAGAAACGGTACGGTAGTAGATATTTTGTATATTCACAGGGTTTAGGGGTTCTGGTAAAGTCAGTGGAGATTTGAAAAATATCTTAGGGGTTTTTTCAATCATCTGTTTTTATTTATTTGAAGTGTAAAGACTCTTTGCTTCTGCTTTAGCATTCATATATACATATCTGTTACAATTATCCTTAGCATTTAACAGAAAGATAATGCCCAAAGGAAGCAGGAAACGACATTTAAAGTAATTTTTATCTGTGCAGCTTGAGTTAATTGCCAAAATATGAATTTAAGATGGATTAAAACTACTAACCTGTGGAATTTATTGAAAAACAGAGTTGACTTCAGTGGGCATACCATGTTAAATGAAATACCTCCTTCTCTGAGCCAATCCTTTATCTTTGGCTGAGCAACTAAAGCTGCTCTCAGGGGTGGAAGGCAGAGGTGGCAGGTACAATGTCCTGTCACCACAAGCTGCTTAGAAAAGAATTCTGTCCTTCATACATCCCAAACCATGCCCACGTCCATGTCATTTACAGGGTAGTCATCAAAGCAGGCAACTATTGTGAAAAGAATCAACCTTCAGACAGGAAGAGGAGTGTCCAATCATCACTGTTTGGTTGATAACCTATTGAGGGAAATTACTGTACCAAGAGATGAGGAAGATATGTGACATCCCCCTAAGAGCTGACTGTGTTCCTGTATTTTTTTTTTTTTTTGCAAGGGGATTATATTCTAACTCCTCTACTTTACATATCCCTGATTTCCCCGGGCATTTAGCTCTTTAACCTGACCACAAACTGTTTGCAGACACACTCTGCCTGTCTCTGCAGGCAGAGGTTATGAAGTCATTTGCTTGGAATTGGTGAAATAAAGATTTGTGTGATTTTAGGTGTATGAGCCAAACGTCCTTGTCCCTGACTTGTCAAGGGAATGAGAAGAGTCTGATCCTCTAAGAGCAAGCAGTATATTGAGTTGATTTCTCTTAGCCATGACAGAACCATTTGCTAAAACTTCCCCCAGAAGACAGAAGTGGGTTCTGCTGGAGTTGTGATTGTGATTTCTGATGGGCAGTAATAAAAAAGTAAGATCTATTTCACTATACTGGCAGAGTCTAGAGCACTGTCTTGAATTATTTGAAAATCTCTAATCATTAGGGATAGCAGAGAAGTCAGGTTTTTGTTGGACTTCTTGAAAGTTTATGAAGGTTCTGTTTAAAAACTTTATTTCCAGTCACCTCTAGTCCCACTCAGTCACATGGAAAGGCATTTTCATTGCCATTGAAGTCACTGCATCAGCTGCTTGAGTTTTATCAGAGTAACTCCACTACACTGGTTTATGAGGGAGGATGTGGGAGGAATTGGACTTTCAAGGTGATTTTAGAGGGAGTTGTGTTGTTTGATTTGTTTGTCTAAAACAGTAACAATATGTTTCCACCTATTCCTCATAATTATACAGGGAGAACTAAAATATGTGCCATTTTGAACTGAATGTCTGTATTAAATTGGTTTGACTTCTATTTTTCTGCCATCTGTGGCATAACTAGAACAGAGAGTGAGAACAAAAAAATATAAATGACTCAGTCACATTTCCTTTAGGAGAGGCATCATGCCCCCCATTCTTGTCAATTCCAGCTCAGAATATTCTGTGATTCTGGTAATTTTAATTGTAAATAATTCATTGCAGCTTTGAGTGAAGCAGTGGTATGACACTCTGGGCACAAAGAAGAGATGTTGTTGTTCTATCATTTAATAGAAGGACCAAAATATATGCTATAATATTTTGGTTCAGCATATACACATAATTTTTCTGTATATTTAGATGGCCTCCCAAACAATCTCACCAAAATGCTGAGATGTAATTCAGCTTAATTAAATACTGATTTTTTCCCTGCAAATGTTAAGTACCTCATAAACCTGACTGTGGAAAGAACCAGAAGCAGGTTCACAGAGAGGAAAATGAGACAAGTAGGTGCTGCTGAAGCCTCTCAGAAGACTTAGTGGCCACCTGCATTAGTTGCCACTGATAATATAGAGAATCATATCCAGGCTCTGGAGTGAGATGGAAACCGTATTACTCTCCACAGCCTTTGTTTTCCCTCTATGCAGAATGACCAGAGAAGGTCCCTTCAGATACATAGAAAATTGATAGGGGAAGATTGAGGATATGTTGGGCTTTCCTGGGGATTGAACTGAGGTACAGCCAGGCATGCCAGCATACCTTGGAACCTGGAGGCACTAAAGGTCTCACATACCTGTAGACACCTATTTTAGAAGGCCTGATTTACCCCAAAGTTTACATATGAGTTAGGTGTTTGAGGCAAACAGATTGTCCCTTCAGTACCTTACAGAAATTAGGTGAGTTCATCCCCACCCTGGAAGGGGGTAGCATCAGTGCTCTGATTATAAAAAGAAATTTTCCTTCTTTAATGTCTTGTAAAAGTCAGTTTAAAATTACAATGATGCTTCTGGTTTTTATTTGGTTAATGCTTTTCACAGATTCTGAACATTATATAAAACTCTTTTTTAATGGATTCCTTTAGGAATCAAGTTTTGAGCAAAGGCCAAGTGTTTCTATCACTTATCAAAGAAATTATACAGAATCGCGTTTACACATAGCACAGGTTAATGGTGAACAAATGGAAGAATAAGTAATAAAGGGACAAATTATTATTGCTGAGTGACCTGAAGTGCTTAATCATAGAATCATAAAATGGTTTGTATTGGAAGAGGCCTTAAAGATGATCTAGTTCCTGTTCTCCTGCCATGGGCTGGGAACCTTCCATTAGATCAGGCTGTGCAAAGCCCCATCCCGGGCCTTGAATAGTTCCAGAGATGGGGCAGCCACAGCTTCTTTGGGCAGCCTGTGCCAGTGCATCACCACCCTCACAGTAAAGAATACCTTTCAATATCTAATTTAAACTTACCCTGTTTCAGTTTATGAAGAGGTCAAAATAAAATTAAAAAATTCTGAACATTAGGTTAGTGCAAGGCAGTATAGTAAAGCATGAAGACAAGAGGCTGTGCGGGGTAGGAGCTCTTTTTGGAAAACAAGGACTATGATAAAGATTTGGGATTCTTTTTGAATAAGCACCTCAAAATGAAATCTCACTTTAATTCTGTTGCTAAAAGGGCAATGCAATCCTGAGATGTAAAAAGGAGTAATATCAAGCAGATAAGAGGATTTGATGTTGCTCACATGCACAACACGGTAAGGCTGCTGTTAGGAACCGTGTCCAGTTTTGGTGTTTGCAGTTCAAAAGCAATGTGGAAATAGTAAGGGAAGTTCAAAGGAAAGGTATGAAAAAGGATTCAGAAAAGAAGCATGACAACACAAGGCATAAGCAGCTCAACTTATTTAGCTCATCAGGGAAGCAGCTGAGAAGTGACTTGGTCACTGCAGGTAGGTACTGACCCATGGAAAAGATACCCAAGAGTGAGGAGCCTCTTTATCTACCTGACAAAGGCATTACAGGATCCAGTGTTTGCCAACTTAAGTCAGACAAATCCACTCTTAAAAGAAGAAATGTTTTCCTAGCCTTCAGAGCCCTAAATAATAACACTGTTTGCCCTGTAAAAGCTGTCACAGGTAGTGATGTTTAAGAGGATGTTAAATAAGTATATTTAAATACTTCCTTTCAAATGCCTTGTGGAAAAATCTGTACATCTGTCTGTGCATGTGTGAGTGGGAGCCCTGTCAGGATGTTGGTGGCAGTTCCTTGTCTCTCACTCTGGGAACCTGTTATTCCTCCTATTCCTCAGTCCCTTGTGAGGCTCCGGGCACCAGCACTGCCAGGGTTGCTCTCACCATCCTTGTAATAACACCCACAGTTTCAAAATAGAATAATTATTGGCAAATAATCGCTGTCTCATTTCTTTGCTTTAGTGAGGTCTTGCAGACTGTCAGGAAGGATTTATTTTTTCTCTTGGATGAAACTGGCCACATATTATCTTGGTTATTTGGGAATTGTTTCATTTTTCTGCATTCATCTGGAGCATCACAGATGCCTTGGATGGCTTTTTACCACTGTTCTGCACTGGTGCAGACCCACTCTCCTCTCATCATAGGTGCCTCAGTGCTTTATTTTCCTTTCATATTTATGGTAAAATTAATTCCAGTAGTTAAACTGATTAGGTCTTTTGCCTCATGTCAGACTGGCAGGGGTCCTGAAGGTTACATGGTGTCTCCAGTGTGTAGGGCACACTGTTCATACTGGGATCACCTAGATGTTTCTCATTTTTTCCATTTGTGCTTTTGCAGAGGTCTTGAGATTGTTCACAGGTTCTTTTTGTTTCATACATAGATGTACTCTCCCAAGGACTAAACTGCTGTGTTTTAATTTAGGGGTTTAAAATAGGGAAAAACATTTTGCTTGGAGATATATAGAAAATCAGGCTCTCAGCTCTGTTTTTAAATGCTGAGAAACTCTATAAATGGTTTGTATAGTCAATAAGGATATGATTAACAATGTTGTGATGAACATTCTGCACAAAATTTTTGCATTCAGAGGCTTTTGTATCCGAAAAGAGTGATGTGATCATCTTTCTGCCGTCTTTCTTTGAACAGTCTATAGAATTTCCCCTGGTAATTCTTGCGTGGAGCATAAATCTTACAGATGAGCTAATGAGAACATTTACAAACAAACAAATGCAAACACTCAAATCTTGCTTCTCTTATAGTATTTCCTGGAGACTCTATTGCATTCCTGTCTCAGTTATTTGGAGTAATAATTAGCCAGGTTGATTTTCATAATGTTCTCTAGGACTAATCACAGCCTCGTGAGCACAGACTAAAATCCTGGCACCGACTGAGCTGTATGAGGGTTTGGTTATGAATAACCCTATTCAGTTATATCCCTTGTGCAGAGCATGGGTTAGCAAGCTGGGGTATGTACACAGCTACACGCATGTAAATAGTGAGAACCGTGCCAGGGAAGTAGAAGTCCTCAGTATTTAGGAGAGGAAAAACATTAGCAAGAGGAATTTTTTTTTTTCTGCCTACCCCTTCTGAAGCTTTGTTTCACGGTAGCCAGAGGGAGAAAAAAACACATTATATGAGTAAATTGTCTGGAGAATGTAACCAGAGCCCCAGTAAACACTGAGAATGAAAACCCGTGTGACTGAGTATTCAAGCAAGTATGTGCAAAGATAGTGTTTTCCGTGAGTGCACTCTTGGACAAAAATTCTGTTTTGTAACTAAATAACTGGGGAGAAGCCGGGCTTTGGCTGAACTGCCTTGTGTTGGGATTTTCATCAAGGTCCCCTGACTTGTCCCTTTCATTTCTCTTCCCCTCTGCCCCAGCATAATATGTGTGATTGTGCCCAATACCCTGAAAAAATTCAGTTGAAATCTGAGATCCCTGATGACCAACACTGATTTTCAAAGGATCAGACTCAGGCTGTGTGATTTTGGAGTGGTAGAGTTGGGATATTTTAAATTCTATTCTGTCAAAGGATGATTAGTACATTAATTTGGGCCATATTAGTACATCTCCCCTGTGTTGATGGGAGGATAGACCCCCTTTCATGTTTAATCTAAAGAGGGACTGATGACTGGCGAGGTTGTCTCACATAGGGACATCTGCCACTGAAATAAATGATGAGCTCAGAGAGTGAAAATGTTTAGGCTGCACTCTCTAAATGTGGATTCCTTCTGTGCCGAAGGCAATGAAAGCCCTTAGGTAGCAGCTCTGTAGATTTTTCTCATTGTGGGCAAAAATAAGGGGTTTTTTATTATTTGTTAGCCCAGGGCTTCTTTCTTGAAGTTGCTACGGGTTGTTGATGCTGATTTCACGTTTCATAAACAGCCAAGTCATGTTCAAGAAGCAGAAAACTGACCTCAGAGATGACATAACCACTGGAGGCAGAGGGAAAGGCAGCATTGCTGCTGAACGACGGTGAAAGAAAAGGGCACCTTTCCTGAGAGTTTGCCAGCAACTTTTACTTGATGTGTGAGTTTAGTACTTCTGTGTTAGAAGAACAGTAAAGTACCTTTGAATTAGAACAGACTAGAAAAGTTGCTTAATGTGCTTTTTTCACTCTCTTACTTTTAACCCACCACTGCAAAATTCCTTCTACCTGTAACGAATAATTTAATTTGGAAAGGCAAATAAGAGCTCATTAGTTGATGCACTGCTACAAAGTAAGTGAGCAGGTTTTATCCCTAGGGACAAACTTTTACAACTATTTTGAAATGGCACAATACAATGCAATAAATCCCATAGCCTGTTCAGTGAAGAAGAGGGGAACATCCTCCTTCCTGTTTTACTTGGATGCAAGTTTTCTGCATCTTGAAAGCCTTTGTATTTGAATATTAGGGAAAGGGATACATTCCAGGGGATCACATACAGATAAATGTTAAGCATGAATGCTGCCAACAAGTAGTTATGTCTGTTGTGTTTTCCATTAAATTCTCTGTGCATTGCGGCCGGACAGACTCACCCTATCTGAGTATTCTCCATCATACTCATCAAAAAAGAGGCAGTAGCATTCCTGAAAAGTATTTTTCTTTACACCTCATTCTCTGTCTGAATATTTTGGGAGATGTTTCCTTCTGTCTCAAAAAGATTATTTGTTACTAGTCTCACTGTTATAGAGTGAGTGTTTAATATAAATCTGTCTTTTTATTTCTATAATAGACATTAGAAGAAGCAGACAATAATAACACATCTAATTGGCATTAGAAAGAAAGAACTTCTTTATTGTGAGGGTGATGAGGCCCTGGTACAGGTTGCTCAGAGAAACTATGAGTGCCCCATCCCTGGAAGTGTTAAGGCCAGGTAGGATGGGAATTTGAGCAACCTGGTGTAGTGCAGTGTCCCTGCCCATGGCATAGGGAGGTTAGAATGAGATGATCTTTAAGGTCCCTTCCAACCCAAACTATTTTATGATTGTATGATTATTTTCCACAAGGAATCTGTCTTTTATCCCAAATATCTTAGTGATTTTCAGAAGTAATCTAAGTTACTTTTGTGAATACCCACCTTAGTTTCTGGCAATGATTGCATGTAGATGTAAAGCCCAGGCAGAAAACTCTCAACAGTGACTGGAAATCACAGGACAGGACTCTCAGTATTTTACAGCATCAGGTCTGTACATGTTATAGCTCAAAATTTCAGTGCTTAAAGAATAGATCTAGAAGGTATCCAGAGGCTCAGGAATCATATTAGTGTCTTCTAAAACTTTAGATTCAGTAATGCATAAAGCATTCAAACTACAGTAACTTAACATTGGCAGTGTCTGAAATTGTGCCAGTTTCCACCTTCAGTGGTTGTTTTACTGTTACCCCAGGTCCACATGAGCAATGCAGATTTATGACTTGTGAATCAAATATTAGCATGGAGCTCATCAGGCACTTGGTGCAGCTTGGAGCAGGTTTTCTTCCACTTGGGAAGCCAAACAGGTATTGTGGCAGGCATGACTGTGCTGACAGGTGTTGTCCCTTTGGCTTGAATGGAGAGTTTTGTGTGTGAGCAGGTGTTTGCTGGCGGGAGCCCAAGGAAGAACCTCTGGGAAACCTTTATTTCACATAGTCCTGGGGCTGTAGGCTTGCAGACCCTCACTCAGCATTAAGAAATAACAGCAATAACCTCTCATATTCCTGAAATTGGAGCATGTTTGGCTGCTCTGGCAGGCATCATGATTGGCAGCATTTCCAGGCAGGTGACAGCATCACCTCTGCACTTGGGGCCAGCACCGGCGAATCACAGGCACTGGCTTCAAAACAGCCCAAGGGAGCTCAGCTCATGATTTGTACTGGGCAGCCTCTCAATGCAGGACATGCACAGCATCGAGTGCACTGAATGCCAGGAGTTTATGTGGTTCAGAAAGGGCTGGGATGAATTCCCAAAGGCAAAACGTTGGTGGGGAGATGCTGAACACAGAGGCACTGTCACTGGCCCAAGAAATCCAACTGCTGCAGTTATCTGGAGTAAGGGAGGGCATGCCAGTGAGCTATTCCTGCATAAGCTCCCTGTCTTGCCTTCTTCTCAAGGCACCCTCCCTTGGTCCCTGCCGTGCCAGGTCCCTGCCGTGCCAGAGAGACTTCCGATTTTAGATGGTAACCAAAACCTTAGGAAACCTTTTGGTGGTTGGACTCTTCTGGGGAAAATGTAACTTTTCAACCCAGTGGTGGATGCCCCATCCTTAGAAATGTTCAAGACCAGATTGGATGGAGCAACTTGGTCTAGTAGCTCCATATCATGGGAAAGGAGCAACTTGCTCCTTTCCCATGATAAGGGATTGGAACTAGATGACCTCTAAGATCCCTTCCAACCCAAACCATTCTGTGATTTTATGACTATCTAGTCTTTTGACCAGCATTCCTCAAGGACAGTACAGGCTGTCTGGAGGTGCAGGGGAGGCAGCAGGTCTGCACTGCAGGGACATGGGATGCAGACATTTCATCAAGAGACATCAGGGAGTGAGGGTTTTTCCTAGCTGAGATGCTTGGCAGCTCTAGAAAAATGCTAATTCATGGACCCAACTTTTACTTCTGGGAAAGGACTATCACCACCTCTAAAGACATCTCATTAATTCTTACTGGCAGAGATGGCCCCTTCAGAGACATTGACATTTTCTTGCAGACCCCTCTAGCACAAATTGTGACTTTTCTAGAGATACTGAAGCATAAGAAACTGAGGCTTCCACCTATATTAGGCTATATTAATATCAATATATCAATATATCAAAATATTAACATCAATATATAAAAATTTATTCCAGAAAAAAAACAATGAGGAATATCTTGAGGTTTATCCTTACTTTAAGGTCATACCTGCAATGTACTTTTAACTGTGGGAAAAAAACCACCTTCAGTTTATTTCCCTTTCTCTGAGAAACTCAGCATATGAATAACGTACTTAAATTACTGCGGAAATGCAGCTAGGGACATACTGGAATAACTGCTTTGAATGTGATTTGATTGGAGTTACACAGTGATTCTAGTTTAAAAAGACAACTTTAGCACAGTTGACGAAGGAAAAAAGATCACCTACTTTGATATTTGTCCTATGTCAAAATCTTATTTCCTTTCTCTTCTGCTCCTCTGTGACTTCTTCCCTTGCACCTTGCCATCACACGGTTTCCAAGTAATCCCCACTATTTTCAAAAACTGTTTTAAAATGGGAATGCTCAACTCACTATTGAATTGTGAACTCACAATTTGAGGCTGAATCTGCAGGCCTTGACAGAGATAAAATCCATATTGACTCCAGGTCCTTTGATGGCATATGGCAAATGTCACTTGAGTTATTAGCAGCCAAACAATAATGGGCTCTGTTCTGTATTTGAGGAAGCCTTTACCAATGAATTGGAGGAGATTTCTTCCTAATCCCAGATGCCAATTAGTTTATATTCTGATCCACACAGTTTGCTAACCTTTATGATTTTTATACTCGCTAAAATGAGTGCAGAAGGCGTTATTCAGCCTATAAATGGCTAATAATTTTTGAAATTTAAGATTAGAAATGTACATTAATATGTTGAATTTAAATCTAATCCTCTGTTCACTTATCAGCACAGACTATTTCAAGGTATTTGTTACTACACAGAAAAAAATCTTTGTCTCTCTCAGAATTGGCATTTATATTTCCTATTCCTGTGCACCAATGACTGCTTTAAAGAGCAATATCTTGTTAGGCACTAGCGATGAAACCTAATCCTTTTGTCCTGTGAAGCTGGGATTCCTTCGTGTCAGAAACCCTCAGCCAGAAAAGCACATGTTTGTCACTTGAGTTTCAGGAGTAATCCCTTGGTCTTTGGCTACTCATGTGGAGTTAGGCACATGGGTTAGCTTGTCCAGGGCTGGAGTTCCAAAATTAATTGCTTCCAGCTTCTGCTTTTCACAGGACAGTGGTGTTGGTAAAAGTGAGGTGCTAACGCCATACTTTCTCCAACATGAAGCAAAGTGAAAAGGAAACATTTTGACATTAGGGTCAGTGAAAAATACTGTGTTATCTCTTCCTTGTGACATTAATTATTTATCAAGACTTCAAATCAAGCTCACCAGGGATTTTACCTTTAACATAAACATAATAAAGCTATTCCCTTTCTGCCTGATGTGAGGGCTGCTGTCCTGGGAACTGCATTAGCTGTAGCCCTGAGCTATTCAGTCATTCACCCAAACCTTCGGGTTTTCTGCCAGCTCCTAGTAGTATTTTGGTAGTCACTAATAAAAATGTTTTACAAACTAGAGTGTTTCAGTGCAGTGTGTTCCAATGGTGCCCCATGCTCAACTGTGAAATGTGAGACCGATTTGAGCACAGGCAGTGGATCCTGTAGACATATATCAGGCCCCTGAGCTCCAAGTGGTCCTCTGAGCAGAGATGGGAGACAGTGGTTGCAGGGAAGAAACTTCATGTGTTGCCCTCCCAGCAGCAGCCCACACTCCAGCAGGTCAGATTGTTAGCAGAAATTCCCAGCACCCCTGTTGGGGTACCTTGGAAGGATGCTGTCTTTGCGGGGTGTGCAAGGGGTTAACCCCAGAGGAAAGACTGTTTGTCTGCAGACCCCTTTGGTGGATGGGAATCCCTGAGGTGAAGCCATTCTGCGCGAGGGTCAGCAGGAATCTCTTAGGTAAGTTACGCTTGTGCAGTCGATTTTAAGTCTCTATAATTGTATCTGATATACAGAGTATTTTTCCATCATTCTTCTTTGAACCCACCATGTGCACGACCCTGCCATGTGAGGTGGAAATAGACTTGTTCTTTCTCTGAACAGCAGGATGTGAAATGCTTTTGTGATCTCCCTTCCATAATGGACAAATGCCCTGCGTAGAGTTTCAGCAGCTTGTCGTTCCTTCAAAGTAGTCTACTGGGGGTGGGAAAAAAGAAAAACCTGCTGGAGATACTGAGTTATAAAATATTTTAAAACTAGAGAATTAATTGAATGTTTTTTAAAAAACTGGAAACATATGTGTGCTTTCAAGATGCTTTCTGTCAGATTCCAGTGAATCCAGAGGGAATAATTTGGTAGTAAATCATATTCACAAAGCAATAACCAAATGTTGGGTCGTTACATTCAAGGAAAGCCAGATGTGATCTGAACCAAAGTGTGGCCTGATCCAAATCCCTGAATAATCTAGCCTACCACAGTTGTACTACTGCTTTCTATAGGAGTTTTAACTGCTGAGAAATTCTCTTAGGTGCGCATATATATTTTTTTTTCTTTTTTGGGGAAAGAATAATAGTGGAAGGGTTTCATAGTTATGCAGGTATTGAAGTTTCTAATTAAATAATTCATATCTAAGTCAAAGATGAAAAATCCAATAACTGTAATGGTATAAAAGACTGCTGAAAGGTGTTTTAAATACATGCATCTATAAAGCTTCATAGGTGGATGTCTGGTCCAGCTTTCAGTATTCAAATAAATCTTTCTCTTTCCTCTATGTGTTATCCCATCTTATGTCTGTCACAGAGCACTGGGCTGACTCAGGCACTGGGATCCTCCCTATAGACACAAGCAATAAAAGCACTAATATTCGACCTTTTTTCTTTTTATTAAGCCTTCAAAGTCACAGAAATTCTAGTGACTGATGAGTAAGTGTATGGTTCTAAAGATGGTCTGTTTTAAAATACTTCCCTGCCTTTATTGTCAGTTTAGAATTTAATCATGTTTGCTAATGAAAACAATTTTTGACAGAAAAATGCAGTTTGAAGTGAATGGGGAAGTATCTTCTTTTGTTAAAACTCTCCTCCCCCCCTCTCACCCCCCACCAGTTTTCAGCATTGACAGACATGGAAAATTTTCCAGTCCCTTTCTTCAGAACATTGTTATGGTGAAGACTATATAAAAATCGAAAGTATATCCTAAAAGACAGGTTTTCTTTTCCTTTGGTATTTTTCATCTGCTGCAATATACTGTATATCTCAACTCCTTTGAAGTCAATGGGAGCCTTTTCATTGATTTTAATGGCAGCTGGATCAGACCTTTAGTGAAAAGCAATGTACAAAGGCGCTGTGCTAACATCAGACTAGAGACAAATCCTTTCAGGTGAGTAGCACCTAATGGCAGCCTGAGCTTTGCCAGGGGAGGATGATGCCTGCTGGGGCATGATTTGTTTCCACTTTCAGTGCTGGGCTATACGTCACCAACCTTTTGCTGCTCAGACCCTGCTTATTTAGGATGGGAGATAGAAAAGACTATTTTTTTACAGCAAGTTGAGAGTGAGTCTTGAAATAAAATAGATGCAGGAGACTAGTAAGGTTATGGTAAGGCCGGCTGTATGGGGAGAGGCTGTTTATAATTGAGAAAGTTTTGCCACATTTGATTCTGGGAAGGGTGTTCTTTCAATGTGGTGTGTTTTGATAAGCGGTATGAGAATTTTTAAAGTCAATAACTTGGTTTATAAACTTCAGCTCAGCTGGACTTAATCCTGCAGCTAGCAAATCCACAGACCAAGTAACCCAGCTGTGTCCTCATTTGTTAAGATCTTAAACCCAAGAAGATGTCTAGGATGCTGAATTATTTTTTTTTTTCTTACACATTATAAAGAGCTTAATAAAGGCAGATAGGAATAAGATGGGCGGCAACCCAGCTCCTTCAGCAAAAAGAGGGAGAGGAAAGAGGAAATATTATTTAAATAATATTTAGGTTGGCCCAAATTTGGGACCTGTGTGTGTAAACCTTATCTCTGCCTCAGGAAAAATACAGCAATCAGGCTGATTCGTGGAAGCACATAAGCACATGCCTAGGGCTTCTTGTCTTAGGTGTATTTTCCTAAACAGGGATACTTTACTGATTTAAAGCCTGTGCCACATCATCGTACTTTACAGAATGAGACTCTCACCCTGTCACTCCTGAGCAAAATCTTTGGGGATAAATCCCAGGGCTTGTGTGGTTCTCTGTTAAATGAAACTGTGCAAATTTGAGCATACACACAGCCCATGACAAAGATGGGGCTATAATGAAATCTTTCTCCTTGCAAGGCTGAAAAATTGTCAATAATTTTAATTATTTTATACTGCTGTCTATATTGTTAATATTACATATTGTTTGCTGCAATATATTAATAAAGGCAATAATCATTAAAAAAAGAGTCTCAACATGGACTGTTTAAGAAAGTCACATATAGTACAGCTGTAACTTCTTTTTACAAAGCCATCCATTATTTGTAGCGCCTTTTAAAACTATATATTGCTTTATATTTAGCAAATGCTGGTATATTCTTCTCTCCTTCTGTTTCCAGCTATGTTAAGATGGCTTTTTTTTGTTTACTTTGCAGATGATAAGATTTAGAAGGACAGCTTATACACAGACCTTATTCTGGTTCCCTGTGAGATCCATATGAATTTTGACCACTGACTACAATGACAGCAGAAGTGGGCCTGGCATTGAGAGATTGCAGTATTGCTTTGCATGTAAAAGAGAGACTGAATGCAGATATTTATGACTACAGAGAACATAAATAAAATTGGAGCAGCTATTTTATTTTTTATCCCCACTCTTTTTCTAAGGGGAAGAGAAAAATAAGTGCATTTCATTGAAGTATGCAACATATAAATTTTAAGTCAATGGAAGGAA
Source organism: Melozone crissalis (assembly GCF_028551555.1). Lineage (NCBI taxonomy): Eukaryota > Metazoa > Chordata > Aves > Passeriformes > Passerellidae > Melozone > Melozone crissalis. Next base: position 54,208,686 of record NW_026535805.1, read on the forward strand.
ATATTTCCTCATGCTGTACTGTAGACAGGCTGTTAAGATAATGGCTGCTGTGGGTCAGAGACCCAAAGTAATTTTCAAAATCATTCAGTAATTTTGGGGCTCATGGTCCCAAAACAGTCAGGTCTCAGACTGAAGAGCCCTGAAAAATTCCTCTGGCAATAGTACAGTCTTTCTTTGCTTTCAGAAGGGACATCACACACTTTTTCAGGAACCTAGGATGAAACCTGGCTCCCATACAGGTGAAAAATTCCCTTATTCTCCATGGGATAACACTTTCATGCCCAGAAGTTGCTGTTGCAGGTTAGAGTGATATCAGTATAATTTGTTGGAAAAAAGCAGCAAACCATGAACTAGGCAGTTATGGGTGATTTAGGATTTCTGTCTGAAGCTGTAGGGATGACCTCATGAACTTATTGAGTAGATAGGCAACTAGCTCTCTGCTGACTGAATGTGCTTCCATCAGACTAGGGACTATAATTCAGCGTTAATGGTTGCTAGCCAGGTGCAGGCACCTCTTTGGTGAGCTGAGACTCTCCCAAGGTAGGATGAAAACTACAATTCTGGCTGAGCTCTTGGAGTGTGCTGCTGGAATGAGTCAACAAAACTGTGCAGAGCCTTGGTTGAAAGGTGTTTAGTCAACTTGGCTGATAATCTTATCTGGCCAACTTGGTCGATAATCTCTTTTGGCCAAGTTGGCCAAAGCTTGAATAAGTGGTTGTTGCTCATCTCCTCCCACTCACAGAATGATAGAGCAAAGTGGCCTTCAGCAAGGACCAGTGGGTTGAAAAAGAATGTTTGGGTTTAGCTGGAGAATCCTGTACTCATTATGTGATGCCCCACTGCCTTCAAACACCAGGCTTTGAACCCTGAGAGCATTAACATCACTGGCATTTGTTAGAAATCGTACTCTTCATTGCCTACATCTGGAAAATTGTTTGAGTCAAAATAATTTGGGGTAAAGGTTGGGATCAACATTTTTGCTAACTTCTGACACAGGGAGAAAGGGAGGTGAGCAAGGTGGAGGTGAGTGCACTTAATCCATGTGTTGTCTGTGCATTCGGTCATTTTAGATTGTCAGCAAAAAAAGCCAGTGGGTTTATAAAGAAGGGACAAGGAAATTGCAGCTGTTTGTCAGATTATAGATATTTATTCAAGTAGGTCAAATTTTGCGACTTATCTGCTTTTCAGTGCCTCTGAAAAATTAAGCATAGCTATAAAAGTTACAGTATTTACGCTACTGTAAAAGGGACTGGAAGATCACTGGCTTTTATTTCACCACCTCACGGAAATGATAATTGCCACAAGACCCTGCTGTCTCAACAAGTCCTTCCAGTGCCTTGTTACCCTGTTCTCAGTACGGCCACAAGTGATGCTCAGACAGCTCTCCTGGGAGCCTTGCTGAAATCCATGTTTGTGCAGGAGTCCGCACACAGGGAGCTCATTGTAGGTCTGGGGTCTGAAGACTCATTATGTTTCAAAAAAGCCGAGGTGTTAGGCTATTAAATATCAACAGAATGAGACTCAGCTATATTTCCCAGGACAAATGAGCACGTTTGCTTTAATATTGCCATGTTCACATTTAGATTTTCTTTCTGCAGTTTTATTCACTTATTTTCTAATTCAGAAAATGCACTAATTTGCAAGTTTGCCAATTCCTGGTATGAATTAAGGTGCTTTTACTGTGTAGTAAAATTAAAACCACAGACTAGCAATAATATCTGTCCTGCAAAACACCCTCCTTAATTAAGCAATAGGACATGAAAGGCTGTATATTTCTGAGTCATTATGGCACACCTCATGTTGTTTTATAAGGCATGAAATCTAATGCAGAGTGACCACCCAAGAATTGTAGTAATTGCCCTAAAAACACTGCCTGGAGTGCCTGGTTACTATTGTGAAATGCAATCAAGATGTAAAAATAAGGATTAAAGAGAGACCTGTGCATGAAAAGAACCCTCTGCACTATGGCTGTTGCCCTCCACAACAGCCTCTGACTCTGTCTTGTGGAAAGTTTTAAAGAATGTAACTGAATGAGGAAAGTGCAATTAAAGATTTGTAAATTCCTTGTAAACAGCAAGGTGTTCTTGACATCAAATTGTTTAAGGGAATTAAACCCCCTTATAGACAGGATCTCACATGCTCGCCTGAATTCTTTAGGTTTTTGTTTAGCTTTTTACAGGCCCTCCTTGTTTTCAAGTTTTAGCTGGGAATTCTTTTTGGCATTTAGTTAATCACTTCTACATAAACAATAATTAAATGGCCATCACCTTAGAAACTGGTTGCAATGTTAATCTTGAACTCAAATATAGGGTCTGGTACTGCCAATAAAACAATTAACCCAATTTGTTCATAAATACAACAGATAAAACATTAAAAATATCAAACCTTAGTAGAAGCAAACTTAAGCCATATTTTTCAAGCAGTTATGTTCTCTGCCAGTCCAGGGAGTGCTCTGGTTTTGTATGTTGATGTGTATAAAGTAATCAGTAAACACCTGTTCTTCTGGGCTGTTCCGTTTAGAAAAGGATATATGGAGTCCTGTGTACTTGTGGTGGGTACCATGGGGTGTTTGAACCAGAGCAGGAGTTAGGAAAAATAGTGATTACAGCCTGCTATGGATGGAATAACTACTTTTGATATGTCCTAGTAGCATCCTGCAGTGATGCAGCCAAGGGGGAATACAGGTAAATGTAGTTTACCCCCTTCTAACTTGGGCAGTGCTGAGTTTATACCAAATGGGTAAGGATATCTATTTTTTTTATTTATTACTACACCACTGGAATGATGCATTAGGGTTCCTCCCAAAAATTCTACAAAACACATCAGTTTGAATGGACGCTTTAGACTTCCCTTCAGGAGCTAGGAAGAAAAAAGAAAAGGTGACAGACAGCCATAAATACCTTTGCTGGAAACTTTCAACCCAGCCTTTTTTCTTCTTTTTTCCTTCTCCATTTTCGTTTTGAATTTTCTTTAATTGAAACCTCTGTGGCAATTCTAACCTTCATTGAGCATTGAAATGCCAATAGAGCTGCTCTATAATGGAGGGCTCTGTAGCAAGACTGTACAATAATATCCTGGTGTAATATAACAGTAGGTAGCTGGGGAATGTAATCGATTTCCAAAAGAACTGGAATGACCCTCCTCACACACAGGCAGTTCTCCCAAACTCCACTGACTCCAGCTCCGATCAGTTCTGGTTCACTTCCCTCCTTAAGAGAAGGATGTTTAATCTTACCGAGGGCCAGCATGCAGCATTTCCCTCTCTCTTTTTGCTTTAAATACTGCAGGCACCATTATGTCATCATCTTTATTTACCTGCCACACTTCATCCAAATGCCTTTATTGGGTATATTTATATAGAGTTGTAAATGTCAATATTGGAATTATTTTTTGGGGGGACAGTGATTGTGGTCTGACACCAGATGCCTTCCATTGAAAGAGAGGGGAATGAAGCAGGTACTGAAAAGGGAAATAACTGAATTTAAGAGAATGAAGGATTTCTGCCACACACATCCTACATTTCTGTATGAAGGAGTTCCAATCAGGAGAGCTGTGCTTGCACCAGGAAAGGCCCTTGGCTGTGCATTAACTTTTAATCTTACTACGTATAAGCAACAGCTACAAAATGGTTCTGCTTGAGTTTTAAATGTGTCTTTCAATTTTTAAGAACTTTCCTTCTGAGATCCATTTGCTGTTGGAGACACACTCACATGAATATTTACAGTTCTGGAATGAAATTTTTCATCTCTGTATGTATCCATATATAGAGGCAGGATCTAAGTAAAGTTAAGGGACTATACTTTTGTTGTCTTTTGATTCCTGGATCTCTATACAACCTATAAAGGTCTTTGAATTGGCAGCACAAAGCAGGGCTTGATGTTCAGAAAAACCTGACAGAACTTAAGATGTACTTTAAAATATTTCTTATTTGAATTATAGGTAGCAATGCAAAGGGTGAGAGTGGTCAACTTTCTCACCTTGTAAATACCTCTTGTTTTATAGCCATATAGCACTGTCTCTCTTTAAATTAGAGACTTCATGGAATAGGGCTCCTGATTTAGCAAGGATTTTGCCCTTACTTTCTGTTTCATAAACCTGATCTTCAGGTTTCTGAAATCTCCCCTTGCAGGCAGAAGCTCTGTCAGTTCCCTTATATAGACAGTTAAATATATTTTCATTTCAGATAAAGCTGTGAGACAAACTGAACTCTTCTCTCTAGATCCCGCTTACGCTGCTGCCTGTGATAAACACAAGGTTTATTATTTCCTCTTTTTTTGTTGTTTTCTCATTTCATGCCAGACTCACCACTACCTGTGTCTGCACTCTGTTTGCTTAGCCTCTGCTACATTCAGTGACATTAAAATGGCATCATAAGTATCCACTTTTATAAAGCCCATTTTAGTCGCAGACTTGAAATTCAAAAGCACAAACTTTAAGTGATCAAGAGGAGCACTGTTTGCCTTAATTTGGCTTCCTCGATATCTCTTACAGTCCTACTGAAGTATGAAAATGAAAGGATACTTGTTTTTTACAATTTGGAGCCATTTCAGAGTATGTGAAAAGCTCGAGTTCTAACGAGACAAAGGGTGAAATAGTAAGGAGAGAAGGGCAGAGCAGCCTTGGTGCGGCCTCAGCGCGGCTCCGCTCTCCCCGGCCCGAGCCGCGCTGCCCGTGCGCACTGCGGGCTGCGGCCGCCAGAGGGCGCGCTGCGCTGCGCTGCTGCTGCTGCCGGGCCGCCGCGGGGCTGCCGTTCCTGTCCATCGCTCTCTGCTGTCCGTCCGTCCCTGTCTGCTGTCTGTCCGTCCCTGTCTGCTGTCCGTCCGTCCCTGTCTGCTGTCCGTCCGTCCCTGTCTGCTGTCTGTCCGTCCCTGTCTGCGGTCCGTCCGTCCCTGTCTGCCGTCCGTCCGTCCCTGTCTCCTGTCTGTCCGTCCCTGTCTGCTGTCCGTCCCTGTCTGCTGTCTGTCCGTCCCTGCCCGCCGTCCGTCCCTGTCTGCTGTCTGTCCGTCCCTGTCTGCTGTCCGTCCCTGTCTGCTGTCTGTCCGTCTCTGCTGTCCGTCCCTCTCTGCTGTCCGTCCGTCCCTGTCTGCTGTCCGTCCCTGTCTGCTGTCTGTCCGTCCCTGTCTGCTGTCCGTCCCTCTCTGCTGTCCGTCCCTCTCTGCTGTCCGTCCGTCCCTGTCTGCTGTCCGTCCCTGTCTGCTGTCCGTCCGTCCCTGTCTGCTGTCTGTCCGTCCCTGTCGGCTCTCTGTCCGTCCCTGCCCGCTGTCCGTCCCTGTCCACTGTCCGTCCCTGCCTGTCCGCCATCCGTACCTACCTGCTATCTATCCCTGCCCTCTCTCCATCCTTGTCTACTGCTTTGCTGCCGTCACTATCTGTCCCTATCCTTTGTCCATCCCTGCCTGCCTGCTGTCTATCCCTGCCTGCTGTTCATCCCTGCCTGCTGTCCATCCCTGTCTGCCCTATGCTTGCTGTCCATCCAGCCTGCTGTCCATCCCTGCCTGCTGTCCATCCCTGCCTGCTGTCCATTCTTGCCTGCCTGCTGTCCATCCCTTCCTGCTGTCCATCCCTGCCTGCTGTCCATCCCTGCCTGCTGTCCATTCTTGCCTGCCTGCTGTCCATCCAGCCTGCTGTCCATCCCTGCCTGCTGTCCATTCTTGCCTGCCTGCTGTCCATCCAGCCTGCTGTTCATCCCTTCCTGCTGTCCATCCCTGCCTGCTGTCCATTCTTGCCTGCCTGCTGTCCATCCAGCCTGCTGTTCATCCCTTCCTGCTGTCCATCCCTGCCTGCTGTCCATTCTTGCCTGCCTGCTGTCCATCCCTGCCTGCTGTCCATCCCTTCCTGCTGTCCATCCCTGCCTGCTGTCCATCCCAGCCTGCTGTCCATCTCTTCCTGCTGTCCATCCCTTCCCGCTGTCCATCCCTTCCTGCTGTCCATCCCTGCCTGCTGTCCATCTCTTCCTGCTGTCCATCCCTTCCTGCTGTCCATCCCTGCCTGCTGTCCATCTCTTCCTGCTGTCCATCCCTTCCTGCTGTCCATCCCTTCCTGCTGTCCATCCCTGCCTGCTGTCCATTCTTGCCTGCCTGCTGTCCATCTCTTCCTGCTGTCCATCCCTTCCTGCTGTCCATCCAGCCTGCTGTCCATCCCTGCCTGCTGTCCATCCCTTCCTGCTGTCCGTCCCTTCCCGCTGTCCATCCAGCCTGCTGTCCATCTCTTCCTGCTGTCCATCCAGCCTGCTGTCCATCCCTTCCTGCTGTCCATCCCTGCCTGCTGTCCATCCCTGCCTGCTGTCCATCCCTGCCTGCCCTCTGCCTGCTGCTCACTCCCATCGCCCGCAAGCGCTGATCTCAGCATGTCCCTTGCCAGGTTCAGCCTCAGGGACATGAAGCCACCCCTCAGATCATCCTGGTGACACCCTGAGCCTCCCTCCCCCCTGCCCCGCTGTCCATCAGGCACTGATGGGTTCATGGTGTGTTTTTTCCATGCTAAATAATGTGTTCAGGGACTGAGGATCTTTGCAAAACTCATCAACTCCCATTTTCCTGGGAACCCGCTTCTTTCCCCTGCCTTCTCCAAAATAAGAATGGACAATTGTATCAATCTTCTCCTTTCTCCTGTGAAAATCCCAAGTCCTTTTAAAACAAAATGTTATGCTGCACGCACAGTTCACCTTAATAACAAGAAGGAGAAGATGAATGATACCTGAGAAATATTTATCATGTCACTGGTAGTGCTATTGGTGAGCAAGGGGCACTACAAAACTAGCTTGACTGGAACAGAATTAAAAGGTGCCAATTTCCCTTTGTTTAGGGAGATGCGGGAGCTTCTGGACAGTGTTTTAACAATCTGTTTGCAAACAACTGTTAGAATTGCAGGTACATATTTAGTAGCTTTAATTCAGTCTTTGAATCTCCCAGGATTCATGGGTCAGTTAATAAGGTATTCTGTGTTTATCTTCAGAATTAAACCTGAATACTGAGGTTTGGGCACTTCTGTGTGGAATGGTCCCAGTCTGGCACCCAGCTCATTGGAAATGGAAGTTCAGAGTTGCACAGAGCTTGATGAATGTTGCTGTGTAGGTCTTTACTGATGATCTTTCTGCTACAAACACAGGGTTGCAGCCCCAAATGTCCGTGTTGTCCAAATCTTCCTTTCTTTCTTCAGGTGGCCAACACTCTGTTTTCTGTTTTTTCTGTCTTCTCCATCCAGAGATGGCCTTGTGGGTATAAAGCCTGCAACGCTTTTTTTGGAAATGAACACCATTATGCAAATTGTTGCTTGAAAGAGAGCACACACCTACGCAGTGCAGGTTCAGACTGAGCTCTCACTGAGATCAGCTGTAATGCTTTTCTAAATACCAGGAGGGTTTGCAGAACTGGACAGGTATGCTGCATTTATTGATATAAGATTTTGGAGATCAAAAGATGAATTTTGGCATGTCAGATGGCAGTGGAACCATTTCTGTCTGTCACAAATCCTTGTTTGGCTTTAAGTTATTTCTGTTTAGCTTGCCCAAGTCCCTTCTCAACATGCTGGAGCCCCCAGGTTAGCTGACCACTAGGATGTGGTCATTATGATGTGACCACTAGAAAGGACAGTGTGTTGGAGCTGTGAGGAGGAGGAGGAGGCATGAAAATGAGAGGCCTGGAGCACCTTTCCTTTCAGGGAAAGCTGAGAGAATTTGGATTGTTCAGCCTAGAGAAGAGAGGCTCCAGGAAGACTTTATAGAACCTTCCAGTACCTAAAAGGAGCTGACAAGAAATTTGCAGGGGGACTTTTTACAAGGGCAAGGAGGGGTCTTGAAACTGGCAGAGGACAGGTTTAGATTAGGTGTTAGGAAGAAATACTTTACTGTGAGGATGTGAGGCACTGGAACAGGTTGCTGCCAGAAGCTGTGGTTGCCCCACGCCTGGAAGTGTTCAAGTCCAGGTTCGATGGGGCTTTTGGCAACCTGGTCTAGTGCAGATGTCCCTGCCCATGGCAGGGAGTTGGAATGAAATGATCTTTAAATTCCTTACAACCCAAACTATTCTATGATTCTATGTGAAGGATTACATCTCCAGGTAAGAGGAATTTTAGCCTCATGGGACAAAAAAGACATCAAAAGTTTCTGATGTTATTAAACTAAGCAGCCTTAGTCATCATGTGGCCGGAAAGCACCTGCAGGAATTGAGTTTTGAAAGAAAACAAGGTTAATAAAAAACATTTGAGGTAGGACATACAAAAGGGTAGAGGTTATACGAATTAGAGGTGCCTGTAATCTTGTATCAGTGCATTCAGAGGAAAGGACTGGCTTTCATATTTCTTCAGCTGAAGTAATCAAAAATAGAGCATCAGTCAGTGGGTATAGCTGCAGTAGGCTGAAAATCATGTTTGTATCCTAAAGGTGCTGCCAGTGACTTCTTGTGAAACCATGCCTGCTTAAAATGATGAAGAAAACAATGTTATTTGGGGAAAGGTAAATGTTTGGTGAAACAAAAGCTTAAAATATTGTGCTTCTGGCCTTATTAATTTACATAGTATCTCTTCTCTGAGTCATAATCTTTATTAACAATCCAGGTGCTAATTTTATCTGGATAGAAAGAGTTGGCATGGAACAGTCTGTCCTGTTTTGGGTACAGGATCTGATGTAGTAAAGGCCAGGACTATGTTGGCCAGAGAATGTATAAAGCATGGATAAGCACTGGGACTGGCTTTGCCTTAGCAGTCCAACTAAAGTGATTAGTTACTCACCTCTAAAACAAGCTTACATAGGGCAGTTCCTGAATATTGCAACAGGTTGCTCAGCAAAAATAGTAAAGTAGTTTTTAGGTCATTGGGTGGCTGCACTTAGGAAAGCTTTTGTGAGGGTGGAGTAGGTCTGCTTTTTGTGGACTTGCTGGATATATTGCCATTTACAGTAGTTGATATAGCTGATTTCCATGGTTACCACACAGAAGGATTATTCACCTTGTTTATAATTTTGGTTGCATGTTTAGAGAAAGAGAAAGGGAGGGATAAAATGCATATTTGAGAAGTGTAGCCTGTACTTAACTCATAGGGGTCTTGTAAGGTTGAATTAGCTAATATTTTCTGCTTTGCTTTGGAGATGTAAAAACTACTTATGCTTTATTACTGTTATTTTATATGTTTTTATGTGGACAAATCTTGCCAGGTTTAAGAAATCACATTTCTTAATAGCTTAACCTTTCAGACCTGCAGGAAGAATTTGTATTATGGAAAAACCTTCACTTCTAAGGAGAATACAAGACAGATGATTCAGTAATTAAGGTGCTGAGCTGCACCTTAAAAGATCTCATTTAAGTTTCTGGCTGTGAGGAACCCTTCTTCACCGTAAATCACCTTATGTTGGACTCAGTTTACCCGCAGTGGAGGGCAACATTTTCTTTTCTCACCTGGTCTACTTAGATTGTAAACTCAGAGCCCAGAGACCACCCTTGACTACCTCTTCACATCTAGTGTGGCTATACTAAGAACCTGGTCTTGCCTGTGAAGAATGATCAATTTAAGGATGAGATAAATATTTTGCTTGAGGTGTTCAGCTTCCTTCACTGGACAGTGAATAAGGCAAAGGAGATGTCATTGTAAATTAACTACTTTTTCTGACTTAAGCTGTACAAACATTCATAGTCAATGGACTGCAGTTTTATTACAGAGCCATGGGAGCTATTTTACTCTGGAATCTTTAAATTAACCAAGGTGTTAACTAGGGTAGTACAGATAATGACTCTTTTAGGCTTACTGGAGCTCTGATGGCCAGTAAGCCAGACTCTCTGCTTGCAAATTCTTGTGAAGAAACAGTGTCATCACTTTTCACCATTTTAAAACCTTAAGCAAAGTGGAGAAGGGATGTCTCAAATACTCTGATTCATCTTGAAGTTGAGAATCAGAAGATCAATGAAAGCTTTCTTAGATGTGAATGGGAGGGTGTGTAGAAAAGTAAGTTTCTTCCAATCCATTTTGTGATAGAGTTATGTTAGAGGGCCACAAGCCATTATCCTATCTTGGAGATGCTGGGCAGGATTGATATGAAACATCAGGAATACAGTGTCCCAGTTCCACAGGGCTTGCTTATGATGAGCTCTAAAAGGTAAAATACAGCCAGAATACAAGCCAGCAGCTCAGAGTATAAATTTTAGGCACATGGGATAAACTGGAAAGCATGTGAACCCCCTCTGTCATGCAGAAGGGTTAAAAGTATCACAGAAATCCAAGATGAATGCTGGAGGCCTTTTCTTCCTTTTTCTCCTAAGCAGATCTCTGGTAAAAATAATTTCTGTGCCACCAGAGATCTCCAGCAAAAAAAATACTCTAAAGGCTGGTCTGGTTGAATATATTAATTCTTGGAAATATTTTAAAAATATTATTTAATTGGCTTTTACAAAAGCAATGTGAATGTACTAAGTGTTTTTTGTCTCTGGCATCTAACCATGCCTCTAGACTGTGCTGACCAGTTCTACAAAACAAAGAGAAATGCATGCATGTGATCCCTCTAAAAAACATGAATGTATTATCCCTGATGCAAGTTATTCCAAAAAATAAAATCTTTTTTTCTTATGTTGGTAGGTATAACATTATCTATGGCACTCCTAGTAAGAGTGTCTGAAATAGCTGTGTTGCGTAAATAGGTGAGAAGGATGAATAATGAGGCAATTAAAAACATTAATCTTAGAGCTGCTTCACAAAAGAAATGATATCCCAGTTTTAATTTGTCAGCAAACTGGACAACTGGACAACTGGATGCCAAGGGATCACTCTCACAGAATATGGGTAGTCCAGCTACCTTTTCCTGCACACACTGCAGTGAAATTTATTTTTTTCTCCCTGCTACAGATGAATTAGAGTCTTTGTTTCGATTACATTTTTTTATATTAATCATGCTTTTGAAGTTCTGTAGACAAGAAACAGAAGATAATCTGCAAGCCCTATGGATGAAGATATTAATATTCTGCATAAATATTCTCTGCCTTGTGCTGAGGAGGATGTACATGATCAGAGTGTTTCCTTGAACTGGAAAAAGAATTCCAGGCCCTTGTCAGTGCAGTGATGCCTGATCACTTGGCTTTGATGCCTTTAGTTGTATCTCAGGAAAGAGGTGCCAGAAGGTGAGGTAGGGTTGAGGGCAGAGAGAGGCTGTTTGGGGTCCTCTTGTTCTAACTGGAGACTGATCCTTCCCATTTGCCATACAAAGCTGTGGTTTTATGGTGAGTTCCAGGACCTTTGGAGCAGCAGAGCAGTGAAAGGATGATTGTCCCTTGTTGGTCACTGGTGCTCCCGTCTGCAGCCCAGCTCCCCTTGTCCATCAGCTCAGCCAGCTGTGCCACCTTGGGCACGGAGGTGTAGAGGCAATTCCAGCTTGTGCTGGATGCCTGTGGTGTGTTACCTGTGTTTTAGTCCAATCTATTTCACACTAAGGGTCGCCTTCTAAACACTGAATTAGGTGGACTCTTTCAGAACTTCATGGGTGATAGCTCTGGAAGTAGAAAGTCTTCATGACTCACTGAGCATTGTCTGTGAGGAATGATTGAAGCCATCTACTTGGAATCCCACTAATCCCTGCCATGTCCCTGAGACAGGGCATCAGAATTTCTCTGACAACTGTATCAAATGCCATGCTCAAGTCCTGCACAAGGAGTTATTTTTCACAGTTCTGATAAAGGAAAATGTAAGTTATTATGAGAAATGGATATAAATTTAATAACAAGGTCTGATATAAGCAGGAAGGGTTTTTTTACATTGTCTGTTCTCATAAGATTACGGGCAGCCTCTATAATGTGATGTGCCAGCAAAGCAGGAAAATGCTCTTTGCTATTACAGCCTGGCGTTAGGAGTGTGGATCTTCCCTTTTCAGACATTCAAGTGTAGTGGAGAGATATTTGTGTGCAAATAGCAGAAACAAGCAAACAAACACAAATTCAATAGCTGGGAAAACCTTTGGATACTGTAACTGTTTTCCCAGAGAAGCTGGTAAAGTGTGTCAAAGAAAATGCTCCAAAAATCTAACTGTCCTTTTTGAGTTAATTCAGGAATGTCACTGATTCAAATAGAAAGCTCTGGAGGTAGGACATGGCCTCTTAATATAGGGCTTGAGAAGTTTGCTATCTGTGAATGTTTGCAGCTGTGACGAAGTTATTGACAGCAAGAGAAACAGATCCTGTTAGAGTGTTTGTACAATTGGCTGTTTTTGAGGAAGAAATACTGTTGAAGTAAGAGGGAATAGCACTCCTATTGTGAAAAGGGTGATTTACATTTAAATCAGTAGCCTTTGCGCTGATGATTGCTACAGAACATAAATGTAGCGGTTCTGCTGAGTGTAGAATTATTTAGCAAAATCTTTCAAGGTTTTGTGGTACCAGACCAGTGTTTCTGATTTGAATTCAATGGATTCTGCAACAGAACACAGCTGGGTTCAATACAGGAATGAATCAACCTCAAAAACACCAAAATAAACGATGACCAGACTTCAAGCAAAGCTATTAGATGGGAGGCCTTTTCTAAATACGTGGGGAGACTTTGCTGTTGTACAATGAGTTGGGTTTTGTGACCACCTGAAAGAGACAATAACAGAACATTATGCAATTTCATACCAGAGGAACATCCCAGGGTATCTCAAAAGGATTTGAAGACAGCAAGGTGAAGTACCCACCATTTAGAGCTGGCAGAACTGTTCCTTCAGGTCCTTGTTTTTATTATGTCATGCTCTCTTCCAGCAGGACCCATTTTTCAGAGTGTGTGAGGAAGTGCACAAGTCACTAAATTGAGGAGTCTGATCCATAAGCATATCCTCAGTGTGCAGGCTAAGGTCCCCATCTCGTGTACTGAATGCTAGTCAAATATTGTTTCAGAGTGTTTTCCTTGCCTTATAGAGGGATGTTTGTCACCATTGTGTCTGCGTGCTGATGTATGTTGACAATTTTACCCTTTCCACATCCCAGCGATCACAGGATGTGGTATTAAGAGCATTTTGTATATGAAGGACACAAACAGTGAGAAGGGAAGTGATTTATGTGAGTCCATCCAGGAAGTCTTCAGCAAAGTTGGAGAGAAAATACCACTGTGGCTGTGTTTACATTAGCAAGTAGTGTGGGAATGGGCTGCAACACTGACAGCAGCAGTGCTCAGGACCTGTCATCCACACTAAAATGGGTTTGGAGGATTTATTTTGGACTGGATCTACTCTTGCCCAGGGAAATGGACTCTTGTTGGCAACTGGAATGCACCTAGTGCGCATCCTTTGGTTTAATCCAACCATCCAGGAGTCCAGTTTGCCGCCTCTGAGACTACTCATGATATGAGCCTACAGGTTTACTTCTTATCAGATTTACTCCTAGCACACAGTCCTGAATGCAGCTAAAGTTGTTCTGTAGAAACACCCTCTGTCTCCTTCCATGCTCAGTTCCTCCACAGTATTTAAGGTGAATCCCAGGAGGCACCTCCCACAGTGTCTCTGACATGACGTGCAAAACCAGGCAATTACTTGCAGATTATTGATGCTGTCCTTGGCTCATTTTCTCATTTAAAACCCTTTTCTCAGTGAGCTCGCTGCCTCACATGGCTTCAGCTATCTGCTTTGCATCAATGACTTACAAATCTACCTGTTCTCTCCTGACCTCCCTGCCTCCATCAAGCCCAGCACCTTGTCGTGTTTCTCTCTGAAATTTCCCTCTGAATGTCTTGCCCTCCATTTAAACTTCATGTGGCAAAAACATCATAGCTCACTGAGCTGCTTGAAGTCATTACAGCAGGAGCCCAGACAGCCATTAAACATAATAAAATTTTACATATGTCTTAGGCTAGTAGTAGAAAGAATAATGTTTCAGCTAATTGAGCTAATTTTTTATTAGGTATTTTATTACAGTATTGTATTATATAAGTGTACTTCAGTAACTATTCTTTCTTTAAGTGTTTCATAAATGACAGAACCAAGCTTATCTGATATAATGTTTCAGTTTTTGAAATAGATTTCTCAGGCATCACAAAAGGCAAACATCCATTCTCATACTTGTGGATCCCTCTGTCATGTTTGACATTGTTGGCCACAAGCTACATTTTCTTGTCTCAGGGAGGCTGTGAGCCCCACGGTAATGAGCTTACATGGTGTGAGACCTACTGCAAGGCTCAGTTACAGCAGGCACTGACAGGAAACAGCACTGCTGTCAGGAGACCTCTGATGTGATCCCACACAGATTCCTCTCTCTCAGTGGTATTATTAGTGATTTAGGTAGCTCTGAATGTGGGATCTGGGGTGACTAAATCCTCATTCCTGCAATGCTGACCAAGGTCATGTTGCCATAAAAAGTCTGTGGATAGCTTTTCACCAGAGAGCAGGGCCATTAAATGACTAAAATGAAGTTATGTATCTTGATGCTGTCAGTGGTAAAAGGCATGTCTGGGGCAATGGCAGCAGTTCCGTGACTCATTATGAGCCTGGAGTGGAGATCAGGAGAGAGGATACAACGCAAAAGATGTAGTGCTAGGTCCAGGGGCAGCAGCTATACCCTGCCACCCAACTCTCCTGCCTCCACGGGGAGCCCTGCCACAACCTCCCCAACCCACCTCCCTTACTGCCAGTACTGGGAGTTGTGCAGAAGGTGTATTTCAGGAATTAATGATCCTGCACAGGCCCTGTCTGCTCCACTGGCCATTGTGTTTAGGGCCTGAGAAACCCATATGTAACTGATATATTCTGTAAGTTATATTTGGGACAGGAAACTCTATATGGATCAAGGGGTGGATGGAATATATCGATCTTGACTGGGAGGCAGTTGCATGTTGTGATTGTTGGTGACCCATACAGCAATTGCCTGAGCAGCCTGTGCCATGCTGCCTGTGCTGCACATCCAGGGTGGCCTCCAGGCTGTGTTGTGCTGCACAAACCCCCTGGTCACAGGAAAGCTCAGCCAGATCACTGTGAGTGATGCCACAGGCAGCTCCCCCAGGGTACCAGCAATTATACTGCTTGCTCAGCTTTGCCTTTATTGAAAAGTACAGTGAGAACCTGTCATGCAAAAGTTCTTTGTGAGTAGTGTGGTTTTCTTTTAAGAAAATTACATATTAGCTAAAATGACCAAAATGGTGATATTTATTTCCCTGGATGGAATCCACTCCAGGGTGTGTGAGATTCAGCACAAACACAGAGTGCTGGGACAAAAGGGATGTAAGATTTATTTGTTATCTGTATTCCTCTTCTTATTCTGTCTTATTAAAGCAGTTATTGATCTGCCTTACCCAGCAGCCTGACGATCACTGAAGAGCTGGCCATGGGAACGTGAGCTGTCACCCACATCGTGAAGTGTCAGGATTGTCAGTTTTGGACAACTTCTGTAATGAAAGATTTCAGGCAATTTTTTCCTGTTCCTGAATAAAATGTGGCCAGTTAAAGCAGTTTCACTTCATCACAGGGTGCTGTTCCCCACCAGTCCCCAGGAGACATAACTTGTCCAAGTATCCCAGGCAAGGCGTGTCTCTGGGTACTTCTGTTTTTCAGTCCTCAACTTGCTGGCCTTTGCCTCAGTAAGAGAATGTCTGCTGTGATTAGTACAGAGAAGAGTGTAAAAATCTCTGATTTGGCAGAAGTCCTCCTTGATTGATTTCCAGATCACAAAAGACAACCAGCTGCCAAGCCTCTGGAGCACTCCAAGTAAGTATTCACACAAGCAGACACCACACGTTTGACAGATGTTAGTCACATTGCTTAATGCTCCACTAGATGCTACAGATGTGAGTGTGGTATAAGAACCTACAGATGAAAAAAGAGGATAGAAAAAACCACAAAATGACAATTTCCCTGAAGAGATCGTTTCCACACTTCCTCGTCTAGATTCTCAATGCAGGTTCTGTTCTATAATTAATAGCATATCACCTTTATTCCCATACCAGTCTTACACCTTACAGGCTGTCATCTGAAAACATAGGCAGAGATTTTGTGCTGTGCTAGGTTTTAGCTAGGAAAAGGTTATGGGAGAATGTTAGAGTCAGGCAGAGAATTTCAATTCCAAATTACTTATGCATATATTCATTTATTTATATATATAAATATGCATGCATAAGTCTCAGCTGACCCATGGTCCTCTCTAAACCTTTGCCTGCTAGAGGCACCTATAATAATTTCCCTTAGCTACAGGCAGGGAGGTGAAGGAAGGCAGGAGCAGATTGTGTCTACTTTGGTTAGCAGAGTTATATGGCAAGAAAGCTCAGCCACAGGAAATGGGTCTTTACCTGTGTGGTTGCCTGGCCCTGGATGGACACTGGGTGCCCACCAAAGTCACTCCATCACTGCCCTCCTCAGCTGGGCAGGGCAGAGAAAAATATAACAAAAGGCTTGTGAATTAGGGGCAGGGAGTGTTGTGGGCAAAACAGACTTGACTTGGGGAAATTGCTTTAATTTATTGCCGATCAAACCAGAGTAGGATAATGAGAAGTGAACCCAAATCTTAAAGCACTTTCCTACTCCGCCCCTTCTTTTGAGGTTTCCCTCCTTATTTTCTATACCTCCTTCCCTCCAGCAGCTCAAGGGGACTGAGAATGGGGGCTATGGTCAGTTCATCACACGTTGTCTCTGTGGCTCATTCTCCTCAGGGGGAGAACTCCTCACACTCTTTCCCTGCTCCAGTGTGAGGTCACAGGAAAAAGCCTCTACAAACTCCTTGAGTCCTTTCCAAAGGCTGCAGTTCTTGATGTGCTGTTCCATGGGGTGCAATTCTTCAGGAATAGGCTCCAGCATTTTTCCCCCACAGGGTCACAGGTCCTGTCAGAAGCCTGCTCCAGCGTGGGCTTCCCATGGGGTCACAGCCTCCTTTGGGCATGCCCCTGCCCTTTTGTGGTGTTTCCCAGGGGCTGCAGGTGGATCTCTGCTCCCCCGTGGGCCTCCATGGGCCACAGCTGCCTCACCATGGGTGGCACCAGGGACTGCAGGGAAATCTCTGTTCTGGCACCTGGACCATCTCCTGCCCTTCCTTCTGCACTAATATGGGAGTCTGCAGGGCTGTTGCTCACACAATCTCACTTCCTTCTCTGGCTTTAACTGACCAGTTGTTTTTTGTCCCTTTTCTTAACTCTTTTGTCCCAGAGGTGCTTCCTTTATATCTGGTCATCTCGGATGGGCCCGACCTTGGCCAGCAGTGGGTCCATCCTGGAACTGACCTGCACTGGCTCTGTTGGACAAGGAGGAATCCTCCACAGCTTCCCATAGAGGCAACCCCTGTAAAACTCCCACTAGAAAAAGCTTTGTCATGTAAACCCAATATAACTGGTATCCTCTCCTGGGATTTCTTTGAAGGTCCACACCACAATTTATACTCCTAAGATCATGGGAAAAAGCTGTGTTTCCTGAAGACAGCTCTTGGCATTCTCCAGTTGCACTTGCCATACCTCTAGACAATCACAAGCTGTGAACCCTGTCGTGCAGGACAGACACTTCAGGTGTTGGTATCCAGCTGTCAACTGCATCCTTTTGTTTATGAGCTCAGAACAAGGGCTCTAACAACATAGCCCAGGATGTCTGGAAGGAAGGATGACTGATATTGTATGTTCAAAAGATTAACAGGTTTGGGAATGTAAGTTCTGTTTTACAAGTATTCCTGGGGGCTGAACACATCCCTAAATTTTTTACTCCGTACCACCATTACAAAACACAGTGAAATCTCAGTGTTAAATATTTTGCTCTGTTATCAGCATTACATAAGGCTCTGGAATAAAGTCTCAAACAATTTCACTCGCTTGTGTGTACAGAGCAGTAAATGCATACAAATTCAAAAGGAAAAGGAGAAAAAATGCCCTCAAGAAAAGTATGAATGAGCTTGAAAAGGGCAAATAAATAGCAGAGACATTTATATTGGTCTCTCCTACTGCTCTGAACAAAACAATTATGAGATAAGAGAGGCAAGAATGGGAGGAAATTCTTTCATTTTTCACGTTGGAAGTCCGAAGGATCCAATAGCCTGTTTATGAAGAGCAATAAAGAAGATACATGAACTCGGTAAAGATGTTGTTACAAATATATTGGCCTGTTTGGAAAGGCCAGGAGTTTGGGTTTTTGGGGACTTTTTTGTTGTTTTTTTGGTAGTGTTGTTGCTTTTTATAAAGAGCTATCAGCTAAGGTTTCAAGGGTGGAGGTTTTTTGTTGATAGAGAATAACTGACAAGAACTGTTTGTTTTAAGTAGCAGAGAGGACTAATACTTTTATTTAGGATTCAGAAATAGTATGAAAAAAGGAGAATGGAATTTGGAAATTAATGAAGCTTACATAAGCAAATATAACCTTGGCCAGCTTTTAAACAAAGTTTAAACCAGCTATTCCTTGTTTCTAATGTGAAGGTTTAAAAACCAGAATGCATTTGCCTGGTACAATAAAAAATTATGACTGGTACTCAGAAGGGAGATTTATCACTCTCCCTGCTTTCTAGTCTGAAATGTGTGCTCTTTTGTAATGGTGTGGGGAAGCCCATCTCTCCACCAGTTAAGAGATAATGTTCACAGCATTATGGCACTTTAAAAGCAATAAAATTAGTGTGTATATTTTAGTGTGAATATTTTTTTCCTGATTTTCCCTCTCTTGTTTAAAAATAATGAAATAATGTATTACAGTGCAGAAATGTGAATTTGTTACCAGCCTACTAGTGACTGCATTATCCTCTGGAAGAAAATCCAGGCTTAGGAACAATAGTAAGGTTTCTGCTACTCAGCCACTATTCCCTCTACCGAGAAGCTTTTTTACTTAGCAAAATCTAGCAGTCTAAATAATGTGAGTGCTGCTGTAAGTTTTATTAGTGCTCTATTTCTCTATCATAATTAGACATAAAAAAATGTTTAGACCAGAAATCTCTCCAAGTCAAGAAATAAAAAATTAAATAATTCCATAATCTTTAAAAATTTTTATTGGTGTAATAACCCCCTCTGGGGATTAAACCACCATTGCAAAGCTTGTGATTAAAGTTTCTTAGTCCTTATCATTTTGAGTTCTGTTTTCAGTGGTTTATAAGTTTGCCAGACTGTAATAACTTGGATTAAAACTTTCCAAAAATATGAAAAGAGCCTGTGTTTAGCTGAATATTTTAGGAAGCTTTAAAAAAGTGAATCAGCACTTTTTAAAACTGGGTCAGGGAAAATATGTTTTTCTGCCAATATTAAAACAAAAATCTCACAGTTGTTTTATTAGCAAGTTTTTGCCAGTTCTGCTTTTAGTTGTTAATTCAGGCAAGGACTTGAAGTCTGGCAGATAGATTGCCTGTGTGTCAGGGAAGTGCTGTCCTTGCATACAGCTGCCTCCCAAAGTAGGGTCCTAAAGATTTCAATCCCAGTGAGCAAGCTGGGTGAGAATAGGGGGCAAGCTGGGATCTGCTGCAGCATGAATGGCTGGGACATGAAGAGCAGCAGGAGGAGGAGAACAGACATAGCCATAAGGGTCAGGATTGGGAGCTCAGAGGTGGGCCTGTGCTTTGGAAGTGGAGAAAAGTAGAAAAATCCTGTTTAAAAAAGGGGAAAGCTATGCGAACAATACCTGGAATCAGCAGAGGAGCTTTGGGGGAGGTATTTCATAGAATTGTGGAATCATAGAATCACAGAATGGTTTGGGATGGAAGAGAGCTTAAAAATCATTTTATTCCAACCCTCCCCAACCACAGGCAAGGACACTTTACACTGGGCCAGGCTGCTCCAAAACTCTTTGTACAAGGACAACCTGTTATGCCTGCAGGTCAGTGCCAGGGCACATGGAGTACTGCAGTTTATTTTGTTTTATTTTTTTATCATAGGCCCTGGTACAGTTTTGGCTTGCAAAAATCATCACACTCCCAAATGCTGCTCAGGTCCAGTGTTAGCCTGTGTCAGGGACTGTTTGCAAGACATATTTTTGTGTAGGTCTCCTGGTTTGGGGTGGTGGGGAGGGCCTGCTGTTTTGAAATGAACCATCCCATTCCACCTGTCTTTAGTTGTAAAGCATACTGGAAAACAAACAAGCAAACAAACTTCATTTATTGCCCTTCATCTCTACCTAGAGGATGAAAAACAGGGACTACTGTCAGCTGGTCTCTTGCCTCTGCTGGCAGGCTCTCTAGAGCAGATCTCAAGGTTTTTGCCAGGCTGGAGCAGAGTACAGGAGGCAATGTGCTGCTGTGTTGTTTTGCAGTTCTTCTAAAGACTCGAGTTCACAAATGCTTCAGAAGTTACATACAAAAAGAGCAACCCACAGGAAAAGAATATTTGGCTGCAAAAGGGAGATGATGTGGCAGGAGAGAGTGAAGGAGGCCGTGCCAAGCCAAGGATGGCTCTGACTCTCTCCTCTCTGCCATTTAGTCAGAGTTGCCTTAGGACAGCAGAAGTAGGCAAATGCTTGTGCTTTTGTGAGCTGCAGCCCTCAGGAGACACCCTGAGGAGTCTGATGGCTGTGTTGGCCACCAGCTCTTTACTCCTGGAGCAGACCTGGGCCCAGGGAGCTCCCTGGGCTCTATGCTTTTTGTTGGGATTGCTGGCATGGGCTCACAACCTCCTGGCAGGGCTTACTTCAGGCACTGAGGGAATGGACCACAAAATGAGTGGCCAATAAATAAGAGGGTGGGTTGGTTCTTGGTTACTTGGGCTTGGCATCTTCTGCAAAACCCTTCCCCAGGCTGCACAGAGATCAACAATTGACTGTGTATGCACATATAAATAAGGTGGCCAAAGAGGTGCTGCCCTAGGAGTCTTTTGGCTCATTATATTTTTGAAATAGCCCAGAGGAGAGATGTTATATTTCAAAATTTCTGAGCAGTCTAAATGGATGTTTATCTAGTTTAAGGAGAACTAGCTTTAAGTGCTAAAGCAGTGGTGGCCCAGGATGGATTGCACGGGATGAATCAGTATTTTGTAAACTTTGTTAACTGTAAGATGTTTCCACATAGAAATTTGTGAATCCAGAGATGGATTTCAGCTTTGCTTAAGGAAAAGTTGTTTTTGTTTTTCTTTTTTCCTTTTCCTTTATCAAAATCCAGATATTCCAATCAAGATGTAGGTTAATCTATTTCATGCATTCCCAAAGACAGAACCTTTTACACTTTGGTACATGTTTTTGTTTGTGGATAGTTTGTGACAAAATTTGCTGAAGTCTCCAAGAGCAGTAGAATTGAATAAAAGACGACAGAGGAGATGAAGCAAGGAGGCAGGAAGAGAGACCCTATTGCTTGCAGGGATGGGTGGAAATGAAAGGGTTTGGACAGCAGGTCTGTGCTTCAAGAGGAAAGATCTTACCTTTCTTTCACTTTCCTTAGATATTTGTGAGCAAAATAACATTGAGGATGAGGCTAGAGTATAAGCAAAGCAAATGAAATACTTTTATTTCTGATGATTATTGAATAAGTCTTCTTATTTCCAGCAAAGTGGGAGGACATCAACATAGATACAGAATGGTTTTGGATATTGACAGCATGTGTGCTATTAGTGCCAGTATTGCTTCGGGTTAATTTTACCTGTTGGTGGGGTTTCCGTCTCCTCTGACAAAATGGGGACAGCAGTGTCATTCCCATCTGTTTTATCTATTTGGATTTCTAATTATAAATTATTAACTCAGATCCTGGGTGCCTGTTGTGTGTGTGCATGTGCATGCCTGTGCAAACACATCTGACCATCTTTCGCATCAAATCCGAAATCAGAAAACTTCTGAATTATTTAAGATTAAAGTAGAGTAGCAATATTTTTTGAAATGTAGTTGTGCATAGAGAGGACTATAGTGCCAGAAGTGACAGCAGAAGAAATAATGCTTTCTCCAGGCCCTTTTTATCTTAGAAATGATTGACAAAGTAATTTTCTTCTTGTACTTTAATAGAAGTGTATACATTATACACACCAACAAATCCTCACTGGGCCAATTACACATCATATGACTTATCTTGTCACAGCACCTAATATCCAAACAATAAATTAAAAGGTATGCTTTATATGCAAATTTGCATATGAGGATGTTTTCCAGTCCCCAGACTCAATTGTCTTATGAACACTACAACATACAAGAAAAAGAAACAAGCTGGCTAGGATTTGTGACTAATAAAACCTGCCTGGTGGAACGAACTGCATCTGTATGACTTACAAGGGTGTGCTGTGTAAGTAACATTTGTTTTACATATTGAAATTATATTGGGAGATGAAATACTGAGCAAATATTGAAGCGCTTCCTTTCACACAAGATATTCTGCACACATGCAAAGCTATATATTTGCAACACAATATTTTTGATACCTATTCATACCACTGTGCAATGTAAAGGGACCTTTCCATAAAAGAGAATCTCACTTGTTTTTCATTTTCAAGTGAGAATTTTAATGGAAGGTGGAAATGCCAAAATTTGCTTGCATCCTGATGGTACCTGCTGGACTTTTAGAAACCTTTGATTAGATCTGAATGTATGGTTTCTTAGAAATATTCTGGTCTAAAGGCACCAGCACAGCGCTAGGTTTTCCTCGGTGAGGGCTATCAGCCTGATACTGTTGTCCTAAACTAAACAGTTTAATAACGTGGAGCCAAAATGGAGTAATTAATTTTTGTTTCCATTGTCCTAAGCACATTTGTTCACAGCATCTAATGCAACAGGTGCAGCATTCCTCGCATCTTCTGTTGTGGAATGACCCATGCATTGCAGAGAACAACTTCATAGAAGGAATGACCTCCCTGTGGACACGGGGAGGCGATGGATTATTGTCATGGTTCTGCACTTCTGCAGGCTTGGGCATTGCAAGAGCCTGAGGGGAAAAAAAAGCTGTTCAAAATAATGGAGCTGAGATGGTTGTGCTGGAGGGAAATGGGGAAAAGATTGTGGCCTCTGAAAAACAGTCCATTTCCCTTTCCCCTCTTTGGCAGTGAATTATCCCACTGATCCTCCTCCGAGCTGCTGGTGAAGTTGTAGTTTAGTCCTTTGTGAGTCTGTGAATAGAATTAACCACTTAGATGCAGTCCTGGTGTCAGATAGCTTGCCTAATAACAATAAACAATAACTTGTTGACCAAGTTTTTGGGGTATGCATGAGAGAAAAAGTATGCAATCATTTGGTATTGAAGTTTAGACTTTGCTGAGGAAACATAGGAGCCCAGCTACCATGTCCCCCTTCTTATCAATAAGTACTCTAGAGAGCCAGCCACAACAGATTAATCTTCTTATTCTTGCCCCTTCAGTTGATCCAGTCTGCTAGCTCAGACTCAAAATGGGTTTAGAGCCTTGCAGTTATTTTAGACTGGTCAGATGAATTCTTCTGGGTCTAACTATTTTATTTAAACTACTGTTTTCACAGCTTCAGGCCTAATCACTTCAGTGCAGAAGGATCTAGAAGTAATTAGTTGAAATTAGTTGGCCTGGACACTTAGTTCCCAACATTTTGTTGTTTCCTCAAAACTGCAACAAATACAGGTTGAGCCCGAGTTATGCATATGAGACCTCACTTTTCATGAATCATAGATCAGCATGGCTTGAGCTCCATTTTAACAGAGCCAGCAAAGGAAAACATGGCCAACTGATAGACCTTCTTCAAGGAGCAAAGGAATATGTGATGCTGGTATTAAAGAAGAAATAAATGAGGAGGTTTTGCTTTATGTGTTATCAGAGAGAAGAAAAAATGGAAAGGAAAAGTGTCAATAAACTCCTGTCTTTTGGCAAGCATTTTAAAGGTTGATGGTGTTGCTATCTAGCTTTAGATACCAACATTTGGAGCTTAAGTTATGAGATAAATAACAAGCCTCTTCTGCTGATCAGTAGAGAGTTAAAAATTCTTTCAAAGGATGAATCTACATGGCAGCTGATTTGAGATGCTCTTCAGGAAAACCAGTATCAGTAGTGAGATGCTTGGATGACAAGCCTTGTAGCTTGGGCACCTCCAGCAAGGTGTCTGACTTCATAACAGGTGAATATCACCAAAGACTTGAGGTGTTTAAGGCCAGACTCAAAGAGGAGGTCTGGACCTACATTTCCTATTTGTAATGCCAACCACTGGAACAGAACAAGAATCCATGTGAGGTCCTACAGACACTAATTTATGATGTTAGCTTCAACACTTAATTGAGAGCCATAAATAGAGTTATGTTGCTAACTCTGCAGTGTGTCACTTTCTTATTGCACCATTGACTTTGACCATCAATCAGATATGAGATTGTGAAATCTCATTCCATTGTGCTTGGCAAGGATAACATATTTTTGTTTATTGTGAGAGCACTGTAGAGTTATGATGTCTTTTGCACTTCATTTTCTTGCTTTTAAGGTTTGGTATTTTTAGCCAAATTTCCTAAGGAAATGAAATTGATGCCACCATGCTGTCAGCTCCCTCGTAACTTCTGAACCTGGGGGCCAATTTCAGCTCTATTTGACAGAGGAGTAAAGGTTTCAAAGATACTACATTCCTACAAATTTTGTGAAAATCAACAGCTTTGTAGATGTTTATATACCTTTGCTCCAGCTGAAGTCATGTCAAGGAGCATTCAACCCACGGTTTATTTGTTCCATCTGGCAATGGCCAATTGGACATTCCCTGTGCAGAAGTGCTGAACTAATCACAGCCCAAGTAAAATTTCACCTCCTTATTACACAAGCAAAGTTGAGAAAGAGGGTCTGAAGGTGGCTGTGGGAAACTGAGAGGCATATTTTGCTGTAAGAAATGGTGGGAATTGTGGTAGTGGTATGCTTCAGGAGATAAGGAGGAGCAGCAAATAGTCTGATGGGAGGGATTTTGGAACCATGTCACTGTGAAATTCATTATTCAACAAACTTCTCATTCTCCTATGTTTTATATTGTGTAATTAACTGAAGTTATAATATACTAATGGCTTAAAAATGGGGTAGGAAGGACAATCACTGGAATATAATGAGATGCCAAATTCTAACAGTTGCATATTTGTAATCAAAAAAAAAATCTTTAGGATATTTTTGCAAGCAAATTGCAAAAATTTTTTTGCAAGGAAATTGCAAGCAAATTTTTACAATGATCCAATGATCTACTGGTCTATCATCTTTTCATTAGCCATAGATGAAATTAATTAGCAAATGATCCATATGGAAAATAATTCCTATTAGGTTTTGCTTATTCTTTTGCCTCCAGTAATGATCTCCCATAAGTTTTCTAACAGTGGCATGTTAGGATCAGAGGAACAGCAGCACAGGACCTGATAAATTATTAGTCTGTTCTAGTATCCACACTCCAAAAGCCATCATAATGAGATACGTCTAGGGAGGATGCAGCTAATCTCCTAATGAATAACTGTAAAAAGCAGACCTTTGGGGAGATTTCTGCTCAACCCCAAACAGTCAGCAGTGTGCTTGTGCCCTGCAGCAAGAGGGCTTATGTCCATAATGAATCTATATTTCATTTATTTGGCTGTGAACAGTCTCATTAATAATAAAATTGCAATAACTCAATGTTGGGGTTAAAAAAAGGAGAAGAAAACGTAGGAAAGAAATTTTTAGTGCTCATTGAGCACAAGGGTGGAAAAATTGGAGTTTGAAGATGTGACAAAAACACCAACATCTAATAAAATTGCTTTTATTAGCGTAATTTGCCACATATAGCGCAAATATTTAACTTGAATGAGGCATGAATTAGTAGAGAAATATGTGCAGTGCCATTTGAAGTGCTATACTTGAATAAAATAATGTATATCTTTTCATATGCAGTCCTTGAAGTCACACTACATACATCTTTAATTTCTTCAATTAAGAAAAAAATGAACAAATGGAGTTAGATTTTAATTATTCATAGTTCATTTGAGAAAAATCTTTGTAAATGAGAGGAAGGAGAGTTGTGCTATCTATCACGTTGAGAAGAAGAGAGAAAATTCACTCTGTGAACTATTTGACAATACAAAAGCTTCTGCCTTCACTAGGTGCTGCACTCTGACATGTAAAGGGAGAAGCGTCACAGGAAGGACTATTTAGGAGTCATATCATGGAAACTGCACCCAAAAATACAAAAGTGCTCCTTGGCAAGTAACCACACTGCACATTTGGTAGAATCCTACTGAGAGTATTACTGCAAGCATGTCCTTTAATCCTGTTTTTGAGAAGATGGGAATATATGGAGCTGCCCTATTAGATCAGACTTAGGATCCATTCAGATCATCTTTGGCAAATGGCCAAAGCCAGCTGAGTCAATGTTCCTCCATGTGGGAATGCTGCAGAAGAGGTGTTCAAGGATGTCCATAATCACCAGAGTTTGATTTAAACCTTGGAATATTCAATCCTTCTTCATACTTTGCCAAGCTCTTGAAAGAAGGGACATTTTTGTTGTCAGTAAGAAAGCTGGTTCTTCTTTGGGTTTTACTGGGCTATTGATCTCATGACTGCTTTGCTGCAGGGAGTAGCACAGTCTTATCATGTATTGGATGAAAAATTATTACTTTCTATCAGCTTTGAATTGATTATCTTTCATTTTCATTGAATGTCTCCTTGGCTAAGGAGAACAGAGCCAGGAATCTGCCTTTTTGAACAAGTCATTATTTTATATGCTTTTGTGTAGGTTTTCTTGGTTTTCTAATTTGCAGAGTCAACAATCCCAGTCTTTTCATTCTGATTTTATGTAAGTGAACTCTGTGCTCTTAATGATTTTCAACCTGTCTCTGAACATGTAATTTTTAATAACATTTTTGAGATAACAGGGTCTGTTTGGATACAAGATTATAATGGCACATCATTATTTCATATACTGGTATAAGGAATTTTCTTGTTATTAAATTGCATTTGCTTGCTTAATTGCAAGTGCAGTCTTTGTTACATGATCACGATTTCAACTGATCTCTTTCCTAACATAGTTTAAAGCAATGTATGCTGTAAAACTCAATTTCTTTCAGTTTGATATGTATCACTTTCCATTTTTTAGTGGTGAAATTTTTGGTGTTCATTACGCTATAACCTGTATATGTTAAATTTCTTTGAGAATCCCTAAAATGGTAGCCAGATTTCAGTTATTTAAATAATATATTGTCATTTGCAAATTTATATACTTCACTGTTCATCTCCTGTTCCAGGTACTAACAGGTATTTTAAATAATGCCAGAGCAAACGTAAAATCTAAAGGCATCTGCTCTTAAATTTTTAACTTGGCCATTAATTCTAACTTTGTCTTCTGTCTCTTAGCCATTTCTTAATTCACAGTGTTACTTTGCCTCTGTATGACTTTCTAAGTTCAGGAGTACCATGTTGTTGGCAACCCTGTAAAAAACTTTGTGTAATCAAAGGAATATTTTCTCCTTTACCTGCTAATTTATCAACACATTCAAAGAATACCAATAGAGTAGTGAGGCATAGTTTCTCTCTGCAGAACTTGTGCTAATTAGATTTTTTTTCTTGATTTATAAAGAAACATGTTATTATTATTATTATTCTACATGCAATGATTATTTTAAAAAATATCAAGGTATACCAGTGTATAAGTCCAGCCTTTTCTAAAGTGTAGATGCATTGTGTGCAATCCCACAAAAGTGTATTAGAGTAGCTATCTTGAAAGAGAGGTTGAGTATTTTGCTATCAGCTCAGCAACTTTATTCCTAAAATCCTTGGAAGATTTGGACTATAACCCCCTTTGCCCAGGAAGCCAATCAGTACAAAGAGAGAATCAGTACGAAAAGGGGTTTACAACAATGGTTCCCAAAAAGCAAAATGCACCTAAAATACAGCTGAGGCCTTGAGTAAAGCCCAAGACAACAAAATTATTTCCGGATGAGATGAGTGTGATCATTTCTCTGACACATCCAGTGCATCAGCCACCTCAAGGAAAGGTGATTGTGGCATCTCCTGTGGGAGCAGCTGGGAACAAGAGCTGGTGAAAAATGCACAAACCCACTTAGGAGCCAGCATAGCTGGCGCAGGTGGTCTGCTGCCCTGCAGGCTGCCAGGCTTCTACCCTCAGCCAAGGAGAATTCGGAAACTGTGCCAGCAGCGCAGCACTAACCTGTTTCCTTGGGAGAATGTTTCCTCCTCACCTTCCCTGAACCAGGCAACTGGGGTTAGCAATGAAGTTCCATCTGGATGGAGCACCCTGTTTGCTGTTTTTTACTCTGATCTCCTCTTCAGCTCAGATTTTCTAATCTGCTTGACCTCCTGCACTGGTGTTTGTCCTGGAGAGGCCCAAGAGCAAAAGCTGTAGTTACTGTGAATGGTATTTTTGAGAAATGTTTTAAGATGACCTACTGGACCCAGATATTTGGTCTAATCAAAAGAATTTTTGTTGAATTACTTCTTAATCTTTCTTTTTTAATTTTAATTAATGTATGTGGTGCCTAGAGCAAAGGAGGCCAGGCCCTTCCAATTAAATTAAAATTAATAGTAATAAAAGATACAGAAGAAGACCAGAATTAAATCAGAAGCATAAGGATTGAAATCTATCACATTCTTCTTGGCTTTTTCTTACCATATGTAGGAGTGCAAAATCCATGTCCAACTTAAAATATATTCTGGAACTCTGTCAATTTTCTGCTAATGGAAAATTGCAGGACTCCCAAACTCTGTGCTGGTCCCGTAGCCACATCAAACTAGATAATTATGGCTTTCTCCAGCTGAGCTAGCCACTAGAAGGAAGGTACATCTGTGTCCCTGATTACTTCATTTTTGACAGAAATGATGCTGTTTTCAATCTAAAGGCCATCCTCATGTGCCTCAGAAGAGCCTCTCTGCCATGAGTGGATTGTCTTGTATAAATAAGAACATCTATTACAAACATTTATTTGTCATATTGCATCTTAAGTGTATTGAAGCAACAATTGTTCATATTTTGAAAAGACTTGAAGTAAAGTAGTGGGACAAAAGAGGATATAAAAATAGAAAACCTTCTGTGTGAAGTGTGTGTGCCAGGGGATTATTGCTCCCTTTTACACAGGCCTTGACTTGCACAGACATGCAAACACACAAATGATCACTCACATTGTCATAAACCAGTGGCAATGGGATGCTGAAAAAGACATAAAGAAAAATTAGCAATAGCACAAAAAAAAACCCATAAGGTTTTCAGAACAATATACTGTGAATATTGTTTCTCAATAATGTAAATTATGAGTCTTCATGCCCCAAAGTAAAAGGAAATGTTAATTTTGAAGTCAGTGCAATAGAAGTTTTTGCACATCTTAAGTAAAAGGCAGTGGTGACAGGCATTACAAAACAGTAACCTATTTTGAAAATGTTCATATCTCACTGCCTGAAATGATAATAGACATCTGTTTTTAGTAATATGGATGTAACTAGTTTTTTAAAATTTGCTGAAAGTATCACACGAAATGGAATGTGTCTGTATGTGTGTGCAAGTGTTTTCCAGAAAGAAGCACAGCAGCTCTATGTCCTGAAAGACCATATTCCTTCATGAGGAACATAAATCTCAAATCACTGCATCTCAAAGCAATGTCCCTCCAGAGTATGACACTGATCCCTGCACATACTGGAGCCTGAAAAGCTGAAGCTGGGGAATGCCTGGAGCAGAGGCAGATGCTGTAGGAGGGGTTTGTAAGTTCTCCATACTCTAACTGATATTGCAGCTATTGGTTTTAGATATATGTAACTCCATCACAGACTGAGAAAACAAAATACAAAAATAATATCATACTTTTGGTCTCCTTTATATGTTTTCTATGTGCACACCTCTGAATTTTTTTCTGCTTTACTTACATCCTCTTTCTTTCTTCAAAGCCTTCTTAAAGTCCTTTCATGCTGTCTTAGCAACACAAACATGGGATTTTTTGTCTCTGTAGCTCTTGTCATTTCAAACATTCTTCCTTATATCTTTTTGTCTTCTTGTTGCTTGAACTAATTGTAAAAATATGTATTTTCTCCAAGCTCAGAAAAGCCCATTGTTCAGCCACCCAGGACAACTTAACAACCAGCCTGGACAAACGTAATTTAATTACTTCTTGCTCACTGGCTAAGGTGCTGAACTGCATTTAAAGATCTTGTGTGTTCTCCAACCTCATGCTGAAAAGAAAACTAGCTTCCACCTCAGTTTCTTTAAAGTGTTGCCTAACAGCAGGAAAAGAAAGGATGGCTTTGTTCAACCAACCGTTTTCTCAGCTTCTACCTCTGCCTTGTTCACCCAGTGTGTCTGCTTAGCAAAATAATGACAGTGCTGACATATGTCACAGAAGAACCAGGAAAGCTCCAGTTCTTTGCCAGAAAGCAAAGTTACAGATATTTTCTTTGGGAAAATCACCTGAAAAGAAGACACCTGGCTTTTAACTGTTCTTTCACTCTCTTTCAAGATGCAGATTACTTTCACAGTTTCATTTAACTCTACAACAGGTTCAAAATCTTCAGCTCCTTCTGGCCCTCTCTGTCTCTTGTGATGGGTCAGGGACCTTACCTAGGGTTTCAAGGTCTAGTGGGAATAAATTGGTGACCACATCTCCTTTCTCTGTAAATTCCACTAAGGACCCAAAGTTTTCTGCTTCCCATTCCTGGTCTCTCTGAAATGAAGGTAGCAGTTCCAGGGTACTTATTCCTAAAATTTGTACTCAAGGTTGTTTGACAATCAGTTTGACAGTCTCTTGAATAAAACATATTCATGAAATGAAACTTAATTGTGGTAACCACTTTATTTCCAGAAGCTGCAAGACAACTTCTTTGGTCAATTATCATCAAGATGGGAAAAGGGTATTTACAAAATTCTGATTCTCTGATTCTGCTACCCAGGAGGGAAATTATGTCTAGAAGGAAAAAACAGCTTAGAGGTTGCAGGGTCTGCCTTGGAGTTTCTGGAGGAAAAATGGCTTTCCCTGTCAGTAATGTCCTGTGTAGCCTTGGTCAGTCCCTTGGGCTTTGTCAATCCCAGAGCTCACACAGACAATTGCACTCAATCTGGCACAATTTGCAGCTACAGTGGGTAAGCTATCTCATGCTGTGATCAGATCCAGCTGTAATTTAAAAACACAGATCTGTGCCTCAGCCTGGGTTTGTAGGTGTGTTTAAAATCAGCCTTTCTGAAATCAGTGGCATTTAGTTTTCCCAATGACTTGGCCTTGCTGGCTAGCTCCAGGCAGACTGAGAAATGTGCTCTGCAGTGATCCTGGTCCCTCACCCCCCAGATCTGGGATCTGGATAGGAAATTCCATAGCCCCTTCCAGCCTGCAGGCTGGGATTTCCTTTGCAGTGAGGGTACAGGAGGCAAGGGGCAATGGGACCATGCAGGGCTCTTCCCAAGCTGTCAGGCTCCCCTGCTCAGACACAGGTCTCAGTGACTGCTGTAAAAGGGCAATGCTAACACTGCCTTCTCAGCCTCACAGCTGGATGGGGAGGAAAAATCCATTAAAGTTTGTGATATACTGGCATACTATGGTTCTGGGAGACACAGAAGTACCTAAGATAGACAGTTAATTGTTACAATTTTGGCAGTACATCCCATGATGAGGCACACTGTGAGCTCTGCAAAACCTCTTTTTTTAACAGATGATTTACTAAAGCTATTCAAAATATACAACTTTATTGTTTGGTGCATTCCAGAAGCCTAGAGGCCCAAATTGAGAGCGAGAGCCCATTGAGCTTCATGCTGTCCAAAATGATATTAAGAGATGTTCGCACACTGCCCTGATGAGTGAGCATAGTAGCTGAGAACTGAGGGTGGTTTGTCATTGCAGTTTTATTGATGAGCTGAGATGCAGGAATATGAAGTTCAAGTCCCAAGATCACAGAGCAGGACTCAGCCCAGGTAAGACCTGTATCCACTGCTATGCCAGATCTGTGATCAGACACAAGACTCTCTTTCCAGCACTCTTTTATTGTTTGGTTGTTTTGGTTTTCCTTTTTTTTTTCTTTAATGCAAATAAATAAGTTCTGAATTTCAGTGCTCCCAACTGTTGCCAAAAGTATACATAATTAATCACTGTTTTTCGCTGCATTTTACTGGTTCTTTTGCCTGGAGCACAGTGTGTGATTTGTCAAAAAGCATTAGAGAGGCCTGTGGTCATGCCATGATGACTTCATGATGTGGCTCCATCTATCTGACTGTGGATAGGACATGATAGTGCCGGTCCTTTAACACGGGGAGCTGCATCTGATGTGCCTGCTGGGAATGGGCCATAGCCAATGCTAAGTCCTAAACTATGTCTGCAAGTTTTTTTTGTAAAAAGCATGCCATGTACTGTTCAAACCATTTAACAGGACAGCCAGTTGGGCTCCCTGGACTGTTTAATTTAGAAGTACAGATGGAGGCAGTGGACCGAGTTTGGGTCTTGTTAATACAAATTCTTTTTGTCCTACGCATATGCCATCCTCAGACAGCTCCTGTTGTGTTTGTGTACTTTACATCAAGATAATGGCTGATGGGGTGAATGCTGAGATTCGTCCATATTCTCCAGGTAGCTTTGAAAATCCAACCCCATTCTTGGGACAGAAAAAAACAATCTAAAGAGAAAGAATATGAGATAATTTTAGACCTTCAGCACTGTGATTGCTTCAAGCAGTGCAAAGCTGTAATGAAAACCTACATTTTCTTGTGCTCACACACAGGCATAGGAACACGCAGAGAAAGTATGTAACAGATATATCAAGAAGCCTAGTGCTAGTTGGTAAAAAATGTCACATTTCATAGCTTTCACATAATAGCCATCTTTTTTGAAACTAAAATACAACATCTAAATGTCAGCCTGTTCTGAGTGTCTTCAAATCCCCTTCTGATATGTTTTATGTGCTATTGTTCACTATATTGCATTTTTTAGTTTCCATTTGCTGTGATACCATGGCATTTGATTTTGTTCTGGCCAAGAGGCCAAAAACTCAATTCAGTGTCAGATGTCTCGTTGGTCCATGGATTTGCCACTGAGACACCATGGATGATTGATACAGCCACTGTCCCACCTTGAATTCAACAGGAACCTGTAACCCCCACTAGGAACTCATTCTCCACCTGGTTTGGGGCGAGAAGTACAAATCTGTTGTCATGATCATGTCTTCTGACTCTTTGACCCAATGTCAAAGTAAATCTTTGTATATTTTTTTGGGGCTTTTTGGAGGGTTAGTTTGAGGGGGTTTTCCCCTTTAAAATGTTAAAGAATGGGGCCTTCTTTAGTATATTTCTTTTATAGGTGAAAGACATGAGGTTCTTATTTATTTTTATGAGGTTTTTCATTTTCAGTTTTTAAGCACTGTCTAGTACCTTTATATAGAAAGCAGTACATCACTCCCCTTCTTCTACCCTTCTTAATGGAAAAGTAAATGGTTATTCTTTCCTTCTAGCTGATGTATGCCTTCAAAATACTATAAAGATATGAAACTGATGGAGTTTCTAAATTATAAAGCAGGAGTTCTTTTATATTACTGTGAATAACAACTGGAAATCCAGTTCTTTATAATAAGTTATTTATTCTCCATTTTGAGGTTTTATCCACACCCCAGGAGGTGGCCATGTATTTTTCAACAGGTGCTGCATCAAGATTGCTATGATACTCTCAAACCATATTAGATTGTATCCAGTGGAAAGAAATGAATTTGAAAGCAAGACTTACAGGCTGATGAAAACCGAAAATCTTTTCTCTTGTTGAATGCAAAATCTTCTATTAGGTTCATAGCTGTTATCAGCATCAGCCTCATGTAAATACATATTTATGATCTAATACAGAGCCCTGACAGTGTGTCTGGGAGAACAAGAATCTGTGTAGTGTACTCTGGCCAGAAAACTTACAGAAGCTTCCCAAATCTTCTGAAAACTGTAACAATGGAATTCTAAAGGGACAAAGGTGGTGGGCAGGAGGAGACATTGCAGTAGGATCACAACACGCCATGGTTATTTACTTGCTTTTAAGGAAAAGTGAGCACATCTGTTTCTGATTCATGACAAGAAGTCAGGAAGGAGAAAGGCATGAAAAGAAATGATGATTCTTAGAGGAAAGATGGGATGTCATACCAGATGAAACTTTTACTAGACTGACTGGTTACCAATTTCCTGCAAATGCAATGCCCTGAAACCATGACATTGTAAAAAGAAAGAGGATGTATGTGATTTTCAAACAGTTTCTAATGAGATGTGTGTTAAAGTTTCTGTCTTTGGCTCATGCAACCCAACTTACCAAAGTACAGAAACACTTCATAATCTTCAAGGCTCTTTTCCTTTCAAACCTAGGAAAAGCTTTTATCCTCATCCCTGCAGATGAAGCACACAGTCAGAAGGGGCTATTTCCACGCAGTGACTTCAGGTGGGGTATCTGATGCCTCTCACCCTGTCTCCCTCATCCATGAGCTCTCTTGGGGTCCCAGATATCTTCTTGTGAAGTATCTCTTTCTCATGTAGTCAGAACATGATCTGCAGAAGACAATAACCTCTTAAAATATCTTTTCTTCATATAAATTTTTAGCCCATAACATTTATATTTCTTTCCAGAAAAGACAAAGCAATGTCTACTTCTGAGCCTGCTAGGGCAGAACATATCCACAAAGAAAATTGTTGCAACAGACACATGGAAAAGACTCTTGCAAAATGAAATACCTGGGACATTTAAGTCCTTCACCCAATGCAGTAAGAGTTCCTTCTCTTTGTCCTTTTATAATTCACCACATTTTTATATAAACATATATCCATGCATATATAAAATATTAAATATATTGTCTAGTTCTGATTTTATTTTTGTAAGTGCAGATGGCTCTGTTTCACAACAGCTAGGATCACAAGAATGGTAATAGTAAAAGCCTTATGTCTCTCTCTGTTTGACAGTGAACAGGAACCAGTGTTCCTATAGACCATTTTTTCCAACTCTTTCCCAACAAACTGTATTAAACAGCTGGGGCAGATTTGGAGATTAGAAATCTGAATTTATTCACCTGTAGGCAGACCCCTATAGCTACTAGACTACCTGTAGATACTTGCTACCTATAGATACAGACTTGATATTCAGAAAAGAAGTTATAATGGGGTCAGTGCAGCCCACAGAGACATTGAGATGGCCACTGGAAGTGTGACACTGTTGTCTGTGCAGTCACTCAGGGACATCTGAAATGCCTGCAGTGTTCTACCTGCATGGGAAGGCTGTGAGACTGCTTTGGGTCTTGTGCCACCCAGCGAGGCTCTCTTACACGGCATTAGATGCCCCTATGTGCCTGCTCAGCTACCTAGGTGTCAGTGTCTGGTGTCATCCCATGTGTCATGGGCTACCCTGAACTCCTCTTCTTGTCATCCATCTTATGGGGTGAGGGTCCTGACCAGCTTAGATGGTTGCAAGGAGCTGTCTGAGAAGTAGGGAATGCAGCAGCTGCCACCCTTCTCCTAGGAGCTGCATTCTAGTAGTCTCCTCTCGACCTTTGCTGACCTGTGTGATGGTGGGCAGCCATGCCTGTGACTGGCAAGTTGCCCTTCTTGCCCTGCTGTCATCCCTGCTCCCAGCTCCCCTTTCCTTGCAGGAACAGCCCCAGCCCTTGCTGTTCTCAGCTGCTTGTGCTGTACTGAGTCCCTGGGATGTTGTAGTTGACACCTTGTTTAGTCAACTGAGTTGAACCTCTCTGCCTGCTTCGGGATCTGCTAAAGCAGTCTCTAGGTGCCATTGTCTGTACTGGCTCAGGGAAATTTCTGGGCCCCTCTGAAGCTGCAACTGGAGATTTAAGTCTTCAGGCATTTTAAATGAGAGTGGAGATTTGTCATGGGCTACTGAAAAAGCCTACAGTGGTGGCTGACCAGGAAGTTACTCCAGGTTGTCCATAAAAGTGGGCAGGCAAGATCAAATGTAGGAAATGACTGAAAGGTGACAAGCAGCAGAAGCTTAGAAGTGACTCCCTTAGAGTAAACTGGACATTTTTGAGATGCCTTTAAAATTAATTTAAAAATTTAAAAAACAATCTTTTGTTCTCTTGCAACACATCTAGTAACTTTACATAAATGGTATGCAGAATCAACTTTTCCTTGGGTCAAGGAATCTTTTTCCCTCCTTATCTGAAATGTGCACAGTAATAAAATGTGGGATTAATGTGTGTTAACGAAACTTCAGGCATACATATTTATGCATAGATTTTAGCATAATGATAAACAAAAGAAAATTTTCAGTGAAATGATAATAATAATTTAAAAAATCAGCTGATCTTTGCATTGTTTTTCTTTCCTTTTTGCTTCTCTTTTTTCTTACTTTATTTTCTGTAACTTGGAGCACTTATCCAAGTTATTATTTAAGCCCCAGGCTTATTAATGTCATTGAAGCTACTCATAGGAATAAAATGAAGTGAATACCTAAATGCTTTTCAAGACCGAGTTTTCAGTAGTCAGAGCCCAAGATGCATGCACATTTTTCTGATTCTGAGCATCTACTCTGCTTGGCCACAGCATTACCCAAAACATTTATAGGAAAGGTTTTTCCTTTGCTAGAACACTTGAGAAGAGGTAATACTTTTTGAAATGCTGAGAATCTATTTTGGTTTTGACAGCTGAAGAGATATCCAAACATCTCTTGAATGGCCATACATGTGGAGCTGGTCTGGTTAGGAGCTGTGGGCTTAGTAAAGCTCAAAACATGGGGCAGGCATGATTGAGGCAGTAAAGCACATCTGCTTCACCATGAATTACAGCCTCCCCAAGCATCCAAGAGATTGAAATTATGGGACAAAAATACCTGGGGCTTCCTGAATACAAACCTTATAGGAAAGTGGCAGGGTGATAATGTCCCACCATCCTGTTTATGGTCTGAAACCAAACACTACCTTCTTCTATTTCCATACTGGAAATTGTGGACACTTCCAAAATGCTGTTCTGTTACAGGTCCTAAAGATTCTGTTCTGCTTTGTACTCCTTTACATACCCCATGTCCTGTGGGGCGTATTTGAATGCTCTTGTGCCTTTTTGGATACTAGAAAGGTGTGAAAAAGAAGCCTAAAAGGAGTGTGCAATGTGAAAAATATTATGCAATGTTGAAAAACCCGATAAAATCAAATAGAACCACCAAACAGCAGATTTCTAGATAGGTTGCCCGTTAAAGCAGAAAAGGGAGGTGGAAGAAAGCTGAGGATATGAACTGGAGGTGGGCACTTGTGAACGGGACAATGGTCTGGTCAAAATCAAAGTAAAATTTGGTTAGGGCCTGGCAATTCCTTTTTTATGTAAATACCCAGATCTACATGCAAAGAAATATAAACATAGCTGGTTTTCACCAGTGAGTATTTTTTTGGCCTAATTAAATATTTTTAAAAGTTAAAGTGATGTAAGTGTCCTCCAAATTCTATGAGAAAAGAGATGCAGGTAATGAAGAAGCTGCATCAGCTTTCTTCATCTTGGGCATCTTTTTTCACTGATGTGACTTAGAGAATATTTGCCAATAATGGAGATGTATGCAGGAATCAGGAGTCCTTTGCCTGCTGTTAGGAGTGATGCTCACAAGGCTGACTGAATCACAAGGATCCTGTTTTCAGTTTGTGGGTTGTCTCCCATGAGCTCTGCAAGTGAAGATGATTTACTAGATGAGTTCAAAAAATAATTCGGAAAACCACTGGAAGGTTTTTTTAAGAGTGTTACTTTGCATTTTATCCAAATCTCTTTTCAGAAGGCAGGAAAGAACTGTGATAGACTTAGCTGTGCTGTTACACCGGGGCTGTCAGGGTTTAAGCATTGCTGTAATGTATCATGAGGAACACTGTACCACTTGCATTGGATATGTGTCAAAGCTCTTTCTTTCTCTCTCTCTCTCCTTTTTTTTCTCTTCAGCAGCAGAAGACAGGAGCATTTGTAAGCCATGAAGCACAAAAGACAAAACAAAAGCATTTTTATTACTATAATTGAGAATTTGGAAGAGAGGAGTTAAGTGCTTGTACCTAATTGTACTGCAATTACCCTGTTTAATCCAGCAACAGGCTTCTTTCAAGCCTCATCACTATACCTGTGTAGAAGAATCTCATTTCACCACTTACAAAGGCTTGTCACTTTGGATATTAAGCACAATGAAGCTTCTCATTTTCTCTGCCTCAATTTTCCATAGGGATCATTAGAAAGATAAAGACAGACAATGCAGAATGTGACCTCATTAATGACATTGTACCAGGAATGAATGGGATTCAATGTCTGTAATATTTACAAACTAGTAAGACACAAGTTATTAGTGTCTGATTGTTTACCTTACCTTCTTTGCTCATACGTTCATTGCTCCTGGTGTAAGCAAACACTTCATGGGTTTCTCTTCTTAAAATCCCAGCAGAGTGCTGCTATCCCTGGTTTATAGATGGAGAAATGACATTGAGAAAGATTATTTATGTCTGGTCTTTTGAAGATATTGCCTTCTCTTTAAGTCAACAGAAACAAGGTGCCCATGTCATGTATAGACTGAATTCCAAGGAAGTCCTTTCATGATGAGTTTGACCTTCCTAGGTATTATTATTTATACAAGATCTTGTTTTGTTTTCACTCTCTACCGGAACAACACAGTCCTCCTCCTCTCCCTTGTCTTACATCTGTTTAGGAGTACCTGATATGATCCGTGCTTTTATCCCTCCCTTCTGCATGTGAACAATCTATCCCTTCATGGTTCCATTGATGTTGTGTGCTATCACCCTCCTCCCCTGGGCTGTGCAATGTCCTCACTCACTCTCCAGAGGCTGCTCCAAGGGACTCTGAAATACTCTGCTCTCTGCATCACGACAGGCTGCTGTCTTTTCCT
The DNA here is from genome assembly GCF_028551555.1 of Melozone crissalis. Taxonomy (NCBI): domain Eukaryota; kingdom Metazoa; phylum Chordata; class Aves; order Passeriformes; family Passerellidae; genus Melozone; species Melozone crissalis. The sequence continues at coordinate 54,247,208 of NW_026535805.1, forward strand.
CTTTCTAACAGTTCAAATTATTGCGGCCTCTCAAGACCACAGTGAAACTTGAGGTATAAACAGGGTTTTCCACTACTCAACTTGAATGCTTTAAACCCTTTCTCTTTGTGCTTAGTCTTGTTAGATAGTGCTCTGTTTCAGCCTGATGGGATAAACTGTGATGTTCCTCAGCACTCTACTCTGGCTCCTCAGCTATTTAGCATTCATGTGCTGGGATCCCGCTTCCCTGTCTTATAAAAGTTTGATATCACCTAAGTGCTGCTCCCAGCTCAGAAGGCAGTTGGTCCTTTGTGGTTTTGCTGTGCTGGTATAATCCAGGCAGTGTCATCTTTAGAGCTCATCGATGAATTCTGTACATTTGAGGCTGCACATTTGAAAACTGGCTCAAGATCAACTTCCATAAAATGTGGATTTTTCTAATAGAAAAACTCTGGTTGTCCATTTGCAATTTCTACATTTTAATGATAATTTGGTTCATCACTTTAATGATAATACAAAACCCTGTGTTTTTATAATGTCTTGTTTCCCAAAGGATAAAAAAGCAGTTAATAAACTCAGTCTAATCTAATCCATCTCTTCCTGCAAGAATGGAGTGCAGACTCCTTTGTAGTGGAAAGAAGTGAATATATAAGAATGTGGAACAGTGCTACTGAGGAATTTGAGATGGGAAGTCTTTCTAGGCATATCAAGAATTACCCTATGTTCAATTCTGTCTTTTGATGGCAAGTGGGAGACAAAGTCACTTGGAGAAGCAGCTGAGGTTTGGTCGCTGTTGGTGATGACAACACAGGTACTGCAGGAGCAGGGAGAGGACAATGTAGTCTGGGAGGAGGAGAGGGGACTGGGGGTGAAGCTGATATCCTGACGCAGGGGCTAATCATGGGAAATGCCAAATATTGCCAGTTTCTGAAGTGCATCTTGGGTATGGCAAAATATGCTGGACTAGAGTAATTTGGAATAATTATTTGGAACATCCATTCTCTGCTATGAAAATAAAGTCCCTTTTTGTTCAAATTAATTCCAATCCAGTTATTTTCCTCTTACCTTCTTTCCTAGGGGAAAGGTAAACTGCTGTCATTTTATTTTATTTTCTGTGATCCTTTGCACTGCCAGATACTAACCATACTCAACCTGTCTAACTCACTTCTATCAATTTGCTGTATTTTACAAAGAAGGCCCATAGTTCAGAATTTGGGTAAACAATGATCTTACACTTTATCAGAGTGATAAACAACATGATTGAACTGATTTTCACTCTGTAGTTTGCAGACAGTTTACTTCCCATCACTGTTCCTTGAAGCTCAAATTTAATATTGCACATTAGAGCTTAAAATGTGTGGCTTTTTCTTGCCATATAAAAGAGGTTAATGTATTAGTGAATGATGCTCCAAACATATGTTTAGAATGTCATTTAGTGTAGCTATAGTTATCTGCCCAAGAAAATATCAACAAGCAAGACAGGTAATCACTATTCACCTTAATTACTGTAATAACACGTCCAATATTCAGGAAGAGTCAGGCTGTACTGTCCGTATTTATTTTATTACTGACACAGATTTTGAAGTTGTGTGATTAATTAATGCTTTTAACAATAACTTCAATATGTCTATTGGTGGGAAGTTATGACACTGAGTTTTTGATCACTTTTAGGTTCTGTGATATTTTTATTTTCTTTTTTTTTTTCCTCTTTTTTCCTTTTCTTTTAGCCACAGAAAAGTTTTCTAACTTTTCTAAAAATTTCCTTCTCCATTTTGGCATTAGAGAAAAGTCTGTGGTCTGAGCCCCAGAAACCACTTGGCATCTTTTACACAAAATTGGCAATGAGGAATTCTGGTGTAGGAACAGGAAGTGCTGATGCTTCTGTCTGTCCAAAGGTTGGTTCTCAGGGACAAAGTCCATGAAGGTATGGGGCTTCTGACCAGCTTACAAGGAGCCCTGGCTAGTCCAGGCAGTCCTAAGTCTATTTTAGATTGCCCTTGAGATAGCTCATATCCCCATCCATCTCCCAGGTGACATAAAATCATTTTTACTCTATCATCACCTAACAGAGCATATAGTCTGCAGGTCTGTAGCCCATCCACAGTGTGTTTTAGAGGCAATTAGATAATTTTGCCTTTTGAGACACACTCTCAGCTCCTCCCTTGATGCTTTCAGGTGGTTATGTGTGCTGCTAAATGCACCCAGCACTATTCCGTGACTTGGCAGTCAAGCAGAAGAGAACAGACCATGGTTGCACTATCAGACTTGTAACCACCCAAAATAAGATCACCCTGTCCAAACAGCTTTCCAGGAGTGGGTCCTGATTGCTGTTAATGCCTTCACTATGCTCATGAGTTAATGAGTTGTGAGTTCAAGCCAAAACCATGCAAGCAACTAGTGTAACAATTTAAAAGTATAGATTTAATATCACAGGCAATTATTGTGGACAGTCATTAAGTGCATAGAGATAATGGTCAAGATTTATTGGTATAAATCACTCCATTGCCTCAAACATAATTTATAACAAAGAATTTGGAGCAAAATAATCTTCTCTGTATGGCCAGGGAGGTAAAATATGCAGGAAACCAGACTTACTTAAGGATATTTTGGGTGAAAAGATGGTATTAGAACGTCAGGAAAATGTACAGGGGGCTGTGGTAAATGTCACAGGGCATGTGGTCATCCTTATCATCATCTAAGTAAGAGTATGGGTAAAATTAATTTCTAGTACAGACTGCACCTAACTGAAGGGATTATCAGTGAAATTGGTTTTTGGAAAGAGGGGTTATTTTGTAATAAAGTCTTGTTTTATCTGAAAAGCTGAGCTTTGTGAGATGGCATAGATAAATGCTGTCAGTCTGCACACGTCCTTCAGTGCTGGTTGATGGCCCCACAGGAGGAGAAAGTAAAGTATCAATGCAGAACAGAAAATGGCATTCATTAGTTTGTAATTAATGACAAGTGAGATAGGATAGCAAATGGAAGTGTGGGAGTGCTCAAGGGAATCCTTCTACAGCTCTTCCAAAAATATCATTTAGGTATTTATGTTTCTGTATTATAGTGGAGCTATTGCATTGGTTAAATCACCAAATTTACCATGATGTTGATAATTCATGATAGGCTGTATTGAAAGAATGATTAGGAGCCTTGACTAAAATTTGTTCCCATTGTGGTTGGCCTTTTATGTAGGAAAAGGCAAGGTCAGCAGAAGGGGAAGAAAAAGCATTTATTTCCTTATTTTATAGATCCACGAGGAGAGTAATGTAGTTTTCCCAAGGTCAGGCTGGAAGTCTATGGAATTGTTTAAGAGAGTTTTTCTCTTTGGGGATTCATTCAGTCCCTTTCCTGTAAGAACATTCTTCTCTCCTACACTAAGGGTTGAACACCACAGCCTGTATTTTCAGTGTCACACCAAGAAACACTGACCCAGAAAAGTGAAAAAAACCCAGAAAGGTGCCTTAGAATGATTGAAGCTGAACATTATCTTTGTCTTGATCAAGGACGAAATGTAAATCTTCAGTGAAGGTGTGAATTCTTAGCAACAAACACAGTGAGAAAAGCATTCAGGAGATAAATGGAATTTATCTGACAGTGTAAGTTCAAACTAAAATCTAAAGTAATGCAGTGAACAATGTTTAACAAGATTTCAGTGACTCCTGGTGCCTTTATAATCTGCCTAGCCTTTTGAAAATGTTTCCTTTATAAATGTTTATCCCAGCTGTCTAGTGAGATTAAGAGCTTTTCTCCTTGAGTTCCATGTTCGCCAACAGTTCGGGATTTATTTGCATTGGCAGTTCCTCTGGCATCAAAGGTGTGGCCACTGCCCCAGGCTGTCATCTTCAAGGGGTCATACAGTTAATTCCCACAGGATCTGCTGAGCCTTATCTCTTCATTTTGGGAGAGCTAAATCTCAATGCTGGAGAAAGCGCGTTTGGTCAGTGGTGGGTCAAACAAACCCTTTACGGTTTGTTCTCACATTGTGTTCGAATCCTGACCTACAGAGCTGGTGGCCTTGCATGAGGTGCTGTCTGAGACTCTCACAGCATCCACAGCTCCTGCACAGGCTGGCAGATATGCTGCAATCCATAGGGAGCCAGCGGATTCTGGGCTGGCAGGTGGACCCCTGAAACGCCTGTAGTAGCACAAGACATTTAAATCTGTGTGTCCCAGGGGCTGGGCATTCCAAGGTCTGCTTGGGCTTCCCTGGTTGCAGTAAATAGCATCATGACTCAGTTATGTGACCAGGACACAGAGTGACATACTGAGAGACCATGGTATGTCCTGACTGTTTTCCAGCTGCTTCTCCTGACAAAGGGGACTCTTGTAGATCAAGTGAGGAAAAAAAAATCAGGATTTTATCCCAACACTGGATACTTTAAAGATTTGGTTGGATGGCTGGGCCATCTTGTCTAGACCATGATTTTCCCAAGAAATGTTGAATCAGATGTTTGTTGAGGTGCCTTTCAATCTGGCATTCTGTGATTCAGAATCAATTCTGAAATGTCCTTTTTACAAACTACTGTGGAGAGACTTCAAAGTTGGACTTAAGCATAGAATTTTATCACTTGCATAGGACACCAATTGAGTAAGAAAATTTAGGCTCATCTTATGTCAGTTGTCCTCCCCTACTGCGGCTTGACAGCTAGTATTCAAGAATAAAATACTGTAAACCAGAGTTTCACATAATGAATGGAATATTGAATAATAATCAGAAATATAATAATAAAATTCTTTGGGTTGAAAGCAATCTTTTTGAAAAAATGTAGTTAAACCCTCCTGCTATGGACAGGGACCTGTTCTACTAGACCAGGTTGGTCAGAGCCCCATCCACCCTGGCTTTAAACACTTCCAGGGAAGTGTTTCATTTTCTCTGGGCAGCCTGTGCCAGTGTCTCACCACCCTCAGTACAGAAGATTTCTTCCTTGGGTCCAAACTAAACCTACTGGCTTTTTAATGTGGGGGATAAGAAGCTTTTACGTCCATGACTGGATGGAAACAAATCCTTGGCTCAGGTATGAGATATTGGATCAGATGCTCAGCTGGTAAGTTAAACTGATATACAGTGTTTTAAGTGGGATGTTGAAGTAGATTATTGCAATCATTGCTCTGCTCCAGCTTGGATAGAAGGTGAAATCAATGCCAATGTAGATACTTTTAGCATTGCAAGTGGAAATTTGCCATGCAAAAGCAAAATGAAATCAGTTTTAATCATATGCTTACATGAAGGCAGACCCTTAAATGTCAAGGTTTGATGTTAGCAAGGTGGACAGGAAGACCACCCATGAGTATCATAGCAAAAATTGAATTTTAGCTCCCAACCACAACAGTAAAAAAAGACTTTGACAATGCCAACAGCTTGGTAACTTAGGGCATAAATTGATTTATGACCTATATAAGAAGGGGATTCACTGGGGCAAGTTATAACAGCAAAACTATTAAAGGATTCATTTTTCTTCTTCCAAAATTGGTGATGCTGTTTACTGCTATTGGGGAGTCAGGATTAGATGGACTTCTGACTAGATCAGGACAGTAATTCTTCTATCAGATATTCAAGATAGAGAAATTTTCCTTAGGCTTTGGACAGAACTTAATTCCTTAAGTTGAAAGCGTACTTTTTCTGTGTTATGACTTAGAAATTGACTGTTGCCTTCAGAAATAAGACATTGGTGCATTAATCAACTCTGCTTTGCCAATGGCATTTACAGGGTTAATGTTTTCTGACTACTCCACCTGGTAAATTACTGCTCCTACACTCAGCTCAAACTCAATTTCCTTCCTTCAAGGTTTCAGTAATCGTATCACCAGGCAATAGCTGAGTTGAAGTTTTCTTTGAATCTGAAATTGCATAATTGAACTTTTGAACTGAAGTCCACCCCTCACTTTGTAGCCAGACTCCTTGGTGAGAGATATTTTTTTTTAGTTTGATGATAGCTGATTACTAAATCCTTGGCTTTTTCTTTACTTTTAATGCACCATGCGTTATATTTGTTCGTGATTTTACCTCAATCACAGTAATCTATTATCTGTGGTACCACTTCTTGCATTTACAACCTACCTTTCACTGCAGGCTTTCTAAGCACTTGAGAAGCATTAGGCTCAATGAGAGGCCTATAATGAAGATAAACAATTACATTGTTATATGTCTGCTGCAGAGACTGTAATTTTCCATATCTTACCAAGGCACCATGGAATTCTGAGCTGGTTGGCCTCTAGGCACTGTTTCTCTAGACACTATTGCTGTATAAGAAACAATAATGTGCTAACAGAAAATGGATGAGGAAACTGAGGCACTAAGAACCACTACAGAAATTTTCAGAATCTGGACCTTCACAGATTTCTGATGATTAAAGTCAACTCATGTAAGGAGACAAAGCAGTGTTTGACATCCTGTATAGACTTCCTCTATTCCCAGAATAGTGTTAAATAAGAAGGACCTGTCTTAGCCTAGGACAACTTTTAAGCTAAGTCTACAACAGTTTTGTATCTGTTACCCACTTATATTTTAGTTCATCAGTTTCCCTTGCCTGTCATTGGGAAGATCAGACTCCCCTGGAAACTAAATAAACTATTTGTCACAGGTACATTATATTAAACCCTGTTTTTGCTTTCCAGTCCTGTTAGACATTGTGCTTAAGAAGAGATGTTTTTCTTTCTAGATAGACCATAAAGATGACCAAGTAGGGAGCAGGGGGAAGGTTGCCTGACTCACACCCTAGAGCCCAGCCTGGTCCATGACCAGACCAACATCAGAAAATCTTCCTTATTCTGCTTTGCAAATGCATTTCATTCTCAAGGAAGAATAAACACAGAGATCATAGGGAATTGGGGGTTAAGATCCAGGTGTAATCTCTGGCTGAGGGAATCAGTGCTAATAAATAATGCACTTTTTGTGGGTTCTAAAAAAATATTCTGGGTTTATTTCTTTCAAAGCATTTGCAAAAGACATCTTCAGCTATCACGTGGTTTGCTAGGTTTTTCTCCTGGGTTATACCTGGTATAGCACACTGAGCACAGATGAGAGCTGAAAAATGCTGATGATGTCAGCTGCTGCTTGGGGTATTTTTTAACCCTGCAGAGTACCATTTATCCAAAAATAGTTCTTTACAACACAGCAATTATTACAAAGATTCATCCACAAAGGTTTTGCATAAACATAAGGGAGCATGATCAGTGACCAGGCGACCTGTGAAGGAAGCTATTGATTGCAGGACAGAGAGATGATTGTGGAGGAAGTGCCCTTGTATGTGCAGTTGTAGTCACAGAGCCCAGCTACAAATAGGCAGTAATGGAATGCCAGGGTAAAGGCAGCTACAGGACTCTTTAGAGGGAAAAACATTGAAAACCAGGAGCAAAAGTGTTGGCTTATCAACATGATGCTGCAAATTAAGTTATGCTTAATACTTGTCCTACTTTCTTATTTGCATCTACAGCTGTCTTTTGTCACCATATTAAAGAAAATACATTCATTTTATGGGACTCAATGGGATTGGTGAGCTCCAACCAGCCTCCTCTGACTTAGTTACTGGTTTGGTGATGATGGTGGCTAATAGATGAACATTTTCTTTTGCTTCTTTAAATCTATTTGAGTCAGGTGGAAACCATGTAATCATCTAAATGAAAAAGAACTCTGCTGATTCCCCAGAGATGATTGCTTTGAATTTATACAGGTGCACTTAAATCTGTTACCTGGCTTTGTGCTGACTTTGTGGACAGCAGGTGATATGAAACAAAAAAACAAGAAAATCAACCACATCCAATACAAACCCCCCAACCACTACCTAAGGAATGCAGCAAGTCATATTATACTAGCCTTTTTAGGCCTCTAATATTTTTGAGTTGTATACGCAAACATAATCTCTTAAGAAGGGACCTAATTTGCCTACTCAAGTCTTTCAACAAACCTCTCAGTACTTTTCTTAGAGTCAGTGGAGAGAATGAGACTGCAGAGCACAAATGAACACAGTCTCTCTCAGGAAAAGCACATTCTAAGCTTTTGGTCTGTATGCTATTTGTTTGTGTGTAGTACACCATAAAAAATGCCTTGTTCCACTGGTTGTCCTTGCATCTGTAGGAGTAGCTAATCCCAATGATTCACTGCAAACCATGTGTGCACCCATTTAAATATTTGGGTGTGCAAATGAACCGTAATGCCCTACTAAGATGTCAAAAGTGGACTGGATTGTCCTTAAAGAATGCAGCCTTTCAGAAATAATGCTCTGTTGGAGCATCATCCTGATACTCCAACAGCTTTAAAAATCTTCTTCCCTTTCTCATTATTATTAAATAGCACACTTTCCTCTCTTGATCAGGGAATAGCCCTCTACATTTGACTCCCTCACCTTTCCGACTTCTGCACTACTGAAGGGCAGAAACCTGAGTTAACCATCTGTATTGGGAATTTGTCTTGCAATTCATGGTGTCCATATTCTGTTCTTTTATGAATATAAATGCCATAGAATATCTGGGTCAATGATGTCTAAAGTTCTTTTGCTCGCTTCTTTAATTGACTAAACTTAAAACAGGCCCTTTTATGAACTTCTTTGGGCTGTATTGACAGCACTTTCTTTTAAAGAAAATGTCAGGGAATCTTGCTTTCAGGATTGAAAACAGTTTATGTCTTACATGTGTCTTAAAACTTTTTACTGGAATGGGGCTTGAAATGCACACACTGTTCAAAATTTGAATGTTTGGATCTGTTCTCTATTTTGTTCCTCCTTGTGTTTTTAAACTTTTGAAAGAAGAAAACATTTATGCTCTCTCTCTGGTACCATTTGAATTCATTTATAGACTGCTAGGATCTCACAGAGATTTACAATACTAATTAATTAACTTTCACATTTCCCTTGGGTTGTTGCTAAAGATTATTATCCCCATCTTACAGGGGTCATCAGTGCTCTCCTCTTATTCAACCTTGTGTAAATCAGCAATACCACCACTAAAATCAATAGCCTTATACTGCAGCAGAATTGATATGAGTTGGGGAGGAATCTGGTCCATAAAATATCTGGAGCTTAAATATGCTTAGTTATGTGTTTCCTTCACAGGGCTTCAGTGCTTGATGGGAACCTACAAGAAGAAGGGAGAGAAACAATTTTCAAGAGCATGAGAGGACAAGGGGAATGGATTTAGACTGAAAGAAAGTAGGTTTAGATTGTATTTAGAAAGAAATTTTTTACTGTGAGAGTGATGGCACGCAGGTTTCCCAGAGAAGTTGTGGATGCCCCATCACTGGAAATGTTCAAGGCCAGGTTGGGTGGAGCTTTGAGCAACCTGGTCCAGTGGAAGGTGTCCTTGCACATGGTAGGGAGGTTGGAAATAGATGAGCTTTAAGGTGTCTTCCACCCAGACTGTTCTATGATTCTTTAATTCTATGAATCTATGATTCTATGACTTTGAGAGATGAATAGGGGGGAGGTCTTTGTGGGGGCTATGATGGATGTCGTCTATCAAAGTCTGGAAGAACCCTCAGGGACACCCAGGCCTTGCAACATTCCATGGGAACAGAGACACACTTAGCAAAGGTGCTCCAGCCAGCTGTCTGCACACAGCCTGGGTACCTGCAAGCCCTCTAAAGGGTCCATGAGCTGGGATATAAGATCCACAAGCTGAGTGCAGAGAGACAGAAGTGAAGCCTGGCAGAGGGATTTTGTAGAAGCCTGGTCCCCTTCCAGGATTTCAGTGCTGTTCCTGCAGATGAGATCTGAGTGTGATCAGCCGGTGCCTTCCCATAGTGATGGTGTGATTCTCAAGCAGTGCAAACACAGCTTTGAGAACAGATGCCACCCTTTCCATTCATAACAGAGTACTTTGGCAAGGTCTGCCCTAGGATGAGAAGCACCTTCTCTGTGCCTGCAAGAAACAACAGTGTTGGCAAGGCATGTTTCTAATGGCTTTGTTAGTTTGGGAACAGACTGGTCATTACTTTTCAGATCTAAGTCCAAAATAACTTGTCCAAGGTCAGATAGCAGAACAAGAAATAAATATCGGCTCCCATATGTTGGCTCTTGCTTTTGGATTCTTTCCCTAAGTCTTTCATTTAATGTGCTTGGTCTTGAACTGTGCCTGGTGGTGGTTTGTTCCTGGACTCTCCCATAGCAGCTGTATTTATGGTGGCTCCACAGGCACCTCTTGATCTGTCTCTCCCAGTGGAATTGTCTATTTTTATGTGCATCTTGATTTAGAATATGTATTACGAACTTTGTGAGCACTCTCTGGACAAAGACTTGTTTATGGTGTTCACGTCATTCTTAGTTCAGAGAGTTTATGAGCCCAAGTCTCCGCGTCACTATATTACTTTGGAATAATATCAATCTTTTCCTCCTGTGTTCTAGCATTTTCTTAACCATGCAGGAAGACTATCCAAGTCTTAACAATTTTCTCACTGAGATATTTTTCACCTTTCTTCACTAAATCTGGCCAGTACAATAAGGCAATTCCTTCAATTTACATGCTGGACATGCATCTGGACGTTTTATCTACTCTTTCCATTAAATTACTGTTGCTTTTGCCAGATTATATTGGTGCTATCTCTGACTTCTTGAAAGATAAGGCTGGCAAATAAGATTAAAAATAAACACGATTATTTTTAAAAGCCCTTTGTGCATACATAGTTTTTGGAATCTCAGTACAATTAAGCACTTTTTTCCTTCAAAAAATTCCATCTAAGGCACATTATCATTATTACTTGAACTTTACTGAGAGCCATTCTTTCAGCTGGCAGTCCCCTGATGTGAGGTGCTGTATGAAGAAAGGAGAAAAGACATCTTGAATAGACAGAGGATATTTTGATCCTTGTTTTACTGGTGGGGATGTTCCCCAGATTGCCAGGAGACCAGAAGCAAGATAGTGAGAGTCTTCTCAAGTCCCAGTCTAACTCCTTAACCATTTGGCCAGGCTCCCAGTTAGGAATGGGAGACAGTGGCTTTGGTGGGTCTTGTGCAGGCTACATCCTTGCAGTTGGTATAGCAGATGCTGCCACTCGTTTTCTTGATGTACATGACTTGAAGGAGTGAGATGTAGTAATATTTTCTATTTTCTTCTCTCCACAGCTGCAGTTTCTCCAGTGTTGCCTTTGGCTTTGTCAGCTGTCCTGCCCTTCTTATTGCTTGTCCACACAGTACATGGCTCTCCTTGTAATCTTTCCTTCTTGCTTCCTTGTAGAAGAATACATCTTGCAGTCCTTACCCCACTGTTGCTTTGTGACCCTTTATTTCTGTACTGCAATAAATATCTAGGCAAAAAAAAAAAAAGCTTTCCCTCTGATTATTTCAAAATTAACATTGCTACTCTCTTTGCTCATTACTGACATTTTGATCCCTTTTCAGTCAGCTCCTCTATCTGTTGCCTTCACCTCTCGTTGCTTTCTCCTTCTACTTTCTTCTGCTCTTAGTATTTCTACTCACAGTTCACTCCGTCTGAGGGGAAACTGAGTTAAGGAGACACCAGTCACTGTTGCAAAGCCTGAAGGAAGAACAGCAGCAGGAGGGATTGTACTATAAGCACCATTTCAATGGGAAAAGGCAGTTCCCAATGTAGCAGGAGCAATACAGGCACCTGCTTTTAAGGGCAGTGGCTCTAGGATACAGTGAGTACCCACAGTTTTTGAAGTTGCTTAAAATTTGGCTTCCTATTGTATTTTATCCACCGAAACTCTCTTAAATAATTTCCCAATTTTCCAGCCTCCCTTATTGTTCCCACTTAAGCACGCCAATGAAGCTACTTTTCTGCACAGTGAAAACCTTAGGCAAACAAATTCTCTGAAGTTCAGAGGATAAAATGATGACTCTTCTGGGCTAGCCAAAATAATTTTGGACAGAACCCAGCACCATGGTGTCATAATCTGTCATTCTGGCTCCTGTGCAGTAGGTCTGTGGCTCATTTCATCTAACTTTCAAGTATCTAAAAACTGGCCAGTGAATTATGACCTAGTCATCCTAGGCTTCCTTTGAGACACAAGGCAAGTCCTCTTATCTGCTTTGGAAACCTGTCTGCTCCTGGGATAAATCATTATCTGGGGCCTCTCCTTATGTTGTTTTTTTTAAATATTGATGGAAACAAGTTTTATGACTTCTCGGGTGATTATGCCAGACATTGACTTTCTGAAGTCTGTGATGTGCAAGGTATCAAGGTAGAGCAGGATCTAGGTCAGCAACAATTACAGCAACAATGGTGATACTGTGTTAGGGATTGGAACAGCTTGAAATTAGAAAGTCCTGAAAGTAGAAAGACCTCAATAAAAATAATAGGAAAAAAAAAAAAGAAAGGAGAACAAAACAAAGGAAAACAAATGCAAGGTGTGGCTCAGAGCCTGGGTGGGGAGGGGGACACTAATGAGGTTTCACTACACAGTGAAACCATTTATTGCAAATGGTCAGGGTTTGATAGTACTCTGCTCACCAAGGCCCCTCTAAGTGTTAAAGGTGCTGTTTTGGGTAAATCATTCAGCTGATGAGGCCTCTGGGTGCCTCATCATTAATGCTGTGTCCTGTGTGGTTCATAAAAAGCTAAGCCCATACTGAGGCCTGGGAGAGAACTGAACTGTTGTGTGATTGGGAATTTTTATGGTGTTTACAAAATACGGCAAAATCGAGAGAAGGTTTTACAGTGCATATTAAGCTGTCTGGTGAAAAGAATGGCACTGCTAAAGCTGTGGTTAAAATGGCTGCTACTCTGGAAAAAAACAAGGAAGAATGAGAAGGCTGGAGCAAGTCAGGATTCTGATGGAGTGCTCCTAACAGCCCCTGCCCCAGCACACTCTGTGAGCTGTGGAAGCTCCATTGCTGCCAGAGAGCAACCGAGGACCCTGTCTGGAAATAAGAGAAGGAAGAGAGTGCAGCAACAAATCTTGCAGCAAGATGAAAATTTGAGGAGAGATGTGAGCAGTGACATTGGGACAGCCTAGAAAGGAACCTTCATTCCTTTGCATTACCTTGCTTCCAAATTTGCTGAGAGTTTTATATTCTGCTTTCTGAGAATAAATAACAAACTAGACCTATACTAGTTATCCGAAAAGCTCCAGATCCTAAAGACTAACTTTCCTTCAGACTTAATGTTGGTTGGGACACATCCATACCATTCCTGGGCTCTGGAAGTTCTCTTGTTCCCAGAATAGTAAGGCTGCACAGAGCCTGAGCATCTTAGGGAGCAGTAGCTGAGCATGCCAGGGATCTCACAAATGATTTAATGTCACAGAAAGCCTCTGTCTCTGTCTCCCATGCACAGCTGAGTTGCAAGGTGTAGCAAAAGTGATCCCACTGGACTTACTGCAAAAGCAAATCCAAGTGGACAAGCTGCATCTTCTTTGAAGTATTTTTTGAAGTATTAAATTGAAATATATCATGGAGTTTGATCAACTGTTGGGACATCTGAAGCCCACAATGACTTTAAAAGATGCAAGAATAGCTCCTGTAAACCAGAAGGATCAGTGAGACCAATGCTGCCCAGTATTCCCTGGAATGGATTTCTCACTGCCAAAATGGGGACCACTGTGGAAGAAACTGGCTGAGGTTTCAGATAACTACAAACAATCATCTGGTTCTAGGAAAATCCCAGATTGGTTTGTGTAAAGGGGCATAGAGGAACACAGAAAGGACAACAGGGAACATACAAAGCCACCCTGGAAAATATTAACACCAAGGACCTGGAAAAATCTGAAGGAAACAGAAAAGGAAAAAGTAGTATAGTGGGCAGAAAAATGTTTAGAGCTGTGAGCACCAGAGCTGTTCAGGGAAATGGTATGTTGTGTGCTAGCTTTGGGAAAAAACCCAGGCCAAAATATGAGTGCATAAATGGTATGTGATTCACCATCATTTTTGCTCTTAAGGGTTCAGCCCATGTGCCCTGAAATGAGAACTGCTTGAATACAAAATAATATTCTCCATTCTCTTGACACAAGGCCTTGACAGAATGCAGTTCCTTCTGTTCCTGGCATGATCAAAAGGAGAATTGAATGAAATGATGTGGCAACTGATAATTATAATTAATGACATATCAGGTCTTGGTAATCTTTTTTATTTTTTTTTTTTTTTTGGTCAGGCTTAGGGACTGTATTTCCTGAAATTCATGTCTTGCATCACCTTCACAGAAATTATGCGCTCCCTAAATACTCCCCAAAATTTTATGTGATGTGATAACATCCTGTTCTCAGCAAAAACATCTGAGCTTTACCAAGTTGTGGATGCTGGATATGCAAGGAGAAGCAAAAATTCCTGTCTTTACAGCAAATGTCTCCACTGGTGTCAGGGCTGAGTGTTTTGTGGACTTGATCAGTGGTGAGGTGGATCAGAGGAGAAGAGAAGAGCTGACACATGGCATAGGAGCACATGCATTGCAAGTCAGGGCTGTTTAAAGCTAAATCCATGTCATTTTAATTTTGTATGATGCAATAAATCTCCACCTTTTGGCAAATGGAAGGTGGGAAATTGAGCCTCAGTGCTACATGTTGTAAAGCAGATTTAGTAATAGTAATGAAAGAAAAATTGATCCACTTGTGTTGCAAGATTTGGTGGTTTGTGTAGGTGCAGAGATTTAAGGATATAAATGTTGAACATTGTTATTTAACAATGAATTCCAACAGGTTTAATAAAACATTTGCTTGTCAGTTTATGACAAAATTTCTTATTGTAATGTGTGGTGAAAAGCCTTGCATTTCAGGGATATATAATATTTTAGTGTTGTTACATTTGAAAAACTCAGCATAAACTTGTCTTTAAAATAACTGCATTTCTAGTCTGGCCTTGGTTCTCAGTGGGGACAAATGTCTCTGTCAATTTTGAGGAAATTATGAGAGAAGAAATTATGAGAAACTGAGGAAGCTCCTAACAAGCTGCATAGGACGAACTGGCTGGATCCATTAATTAGCTTTGCTTTCTCTGAGCACAGGTATATAAGGAAATATGTTCACTTTCAGGTACATTCAATATGTAACAAAAAAGACTGTGTTTTTGAGTTGCCTGAATGAAAAATGCATCTTTCACGGTTAAAGGACAAACATTTTTTCCTAGTGCAGTCTAACTTAAATACAATTCATCTACCTGCCTACCCTGCAGTAGTTCACCCTTGTGCTCCGTCAAAGCAGTGAGAAAATGAAGCCTGATAGGAATGGGATTTTTTAAAAGTTATGAAGGATAAAATAGAGATCAGCAGAGCATTAACTTTGTGGTTAAGACATTGGTGTGAGAGCTGGGAAATTTCTCTTCAGTTCTAAGCCTGGTTACCTCAGGCAAGTGAATAAGTCTTTCTTTATCTCAGTTTCGCATCCCCAGCATCCCTCTTTGCTCACTCCTTGGGTGTATTCTATATTTAGGCTGAGGTCAGGTTCCTTCTTTTTGTTAAACATTTGTACACTGAGGAGTTATGTCTGTCTTCTCAGTGTTATTTTAATATACCTGAAATAATTGTGGTAAGTGTAAGAAAAGTGTAATTTTACTGCAAACATTCATTCAGGGCTGCCATTTGTCCTGATGTTTCCTTGGGAGAGGAACCCCTTCCTGAAGGTACCTGGGATTTCAGTTTTGTTGGCTTGTCAGGGAAGTTTATTGCAGTCTTCTGAAAAACAGGGCTTAAAACTTTTCAAACCAGGTGCTTTCCATTTCTGCAGACTGGCACTTTTGCAGGTGTCACAAGCCTTGCAGCTCTTTTCAGACTGCAGTGGGATTGGATGTGCTCTGCATTATTGGATGTGCTCTCTGCACTGAGCTCCACACCTGCTTAAAAGCACTGAGAAACAGCAAGATCCTTCTGACAGTTTTATTCTGGGAAGAACTCCAAGAATGGATAGCATGACTTTTGGGATGTATTTTTCCTCTGTCTCCCCAAGTGTTTTAAGGAACAAAGATGACCAAGGAGAAGAGTTACATTCTATGTGCACTATCTTCAATAAGTGCTACAGGTTTTATCTCCAGAATTCAATGCTGCAAAATGATTTGACATTTCAATGAAAAAAGCACTTTTGGGAAAAAATCACCAAATTCTGTTTTGATCCTATGGTAAACCCCAGAGGTCTGGGGGCAAACCTCCAACTTCTTAATGTTTCCATGGCTCATTATCCTTTGTAAAATTAAATCAATAAAAGTCTGACTAATTTATTGAATAAAAAGAAATGCAGGTGTTCTTTTATAAAGCACAAGTCTAGTTCTGAAATGAATGAAGACAATTCTCTTGACTTCAGTGATATTAAACTTAATTATAACAGCATTTTTCATGTGTCTAAAAGGTATATTAATTTCATTGTTAAAAATGAAGTTGTTAGAAGAGATCCTATATGAGGCCTAACTTTATTTACTGTAAAACCTGCATGTTCACTTCTGAATTAACATATAAAAGGTGTGCTGTATTTTAAAATCTCTCCACTAGAACCCCTTTGTCAAAGCTGCAAGAAACTAGCTGCCTGTGTTGCTCACTTTCATCTTTGTCCTACCTCTGGTCTTTTTACTACCGCTGATATTTCTGAAATAATTTTGTATTGGACCTTCATATCATTCCTCATCCTCCAAATGGTAGATTCTGAAGTATACTTAAGCTTTTTCCAATTCATGGTAACATAACAGAAATATAGCCAAAATTATCACATCACTTGCTTTAAAATACTCTTTTAAAAAAGTATTTTCTGTGGTGCCATCAAAAAAGGGATGAAGGTTTGACTTTATTTTCACTAACTCCGTCTTCATTTATAATTAACAACTTCTGCCTTATCATTTCCCTGCATCCTTCCATCAGAGAACACCCATCTGCTGTCTCCTCTTTTATATTCTGATTACAACCTCTTTAACATGGAACTATTCCTTTCTCACTTCTTTTAAATTATCTGGTACAATTTTCTTCTTGTCTGCAAATAAGACTCAAGTGTTATGGAGTGAAAATATAGTTATTAAGATGGTTTAAACTTAAAAATAAAATCATAGTTAGGTAGGTGTCTATTTTGAGTGTATTTCAAATTTGACTTTGGATCAAACAGGTTATTATTATGTCTGGGCTTACTGAGAGGATATTGAAAAAAGTCTCTAAACCCCTTTTATTTAGGAGACATGCAGTCTGATAGAAATTTCCAGGTAATTAAGGTGGCTTTGCAAGTACTGGGCTGAGTCATCAACATTCCTAAAATAGTTGACATTACTTCTGTCTTTTCTCTTCAGGATTTCTTTAATTCCACTCTTTGAGTGGCTATTCAGAGAGCTTTGATTATAGCATTTTTTTAACTCGCCCAAGGGCGTTTTGTTCACAAGGAAAAAATTGTATCAATAGAAGTACCTAGTGCCATATGAGGTGCCCAGGATATCGGTGTTCATCTCCAGCTGATGGTCTGGAAGCGGGCAGGTCTCCCACAGGTTGTTGTCTTACCTCAAGTGCCTCATCCAGTTCTGGGTGTCTCAGAATCTGAGCCTTGCTCTCAGTGCCCAGTGGCTCTGTTCATGACCTCTGGTTACATTTGTGTTCATGATCTGTGGTGGCATTCATGTAGGCTTACAAAACATCAACTTTTGTGTCTTTCTGACAGTCTGCACTTCACTCTACAAAGTGAAACCATGAAAATCTCTCTTTCATAACTCATAGAATCACAGAAATGTTAGGACTGGAAAAGATCTCTAAGATCACCAAGACCAATTGTCAACCACCTTGAATGGTGTTTCACCACTAAATGTTCACCATTAAACCATGTCCTCAAGTGCTATAGCCACACATTTTTGAACACTTCCATTGATGGTGACTCCATTACTCCCACTGGCAACCTGTTCCAGTGCCTGACAACCCTTTCCATGAAGAAATTTTCAGTGTTCAAGAAGTGTTTCAACACCACCTCCTGGCTTTTGGATACATGGCTTGACTTTTAGCCTGCCCTCAAGGAGACACGAGTTGGACTCAATGATCCATGTGGGTCCCTTCCAACTCAGAATGTTCCATGACTCTGTTTTTTGTTTACTAGCTGAGATATCTGTTACCACCATCTCTGTTCTGCCAGGACAAGCCTACTGGTCAGGCAGGTCCCACCTGGTTACACCTGTCCTTGTGTGCTCTTGGCACTAGCAACAAACATCCATCCACTGGTGATGCACATTGAAGTTTCTGCAAATGCTTTCTATCTCCTGTACTCCTCCATGATTTCAATTTTCAAAAAATTGTATCCTCCCAGCCAAGCTCTGAGAGAAGTTTCATTCTGAGCAGCTGTGATGGGGCTGTCAGCTGGCTGTCCCAAGCCAGTTGTTTCCTGCCACTTGGGGGAAATGCCATCAGACTTCTAAGGAAATTTTGCTCATTTTCCATGTAAGAATTTTGCCTCTCATCTTGAAAATGTGTATGTGTTTTTGCCTCATATCTTCAAAAACAGGTGGTTTATTTCCTTTGAAATGTTTAGTCAGCTGGTTTATTTACTTTGAAATGTTTAGTCAGGGGACGTTGTTTCCTAAACATAAGACCTTCAGTGCTTTTCTACTCCCTTCTTTTCTGTGTCAGCCTGGCAGCATCTGCTCCTTCAAGCAGACCTCGGGGTACAGTGAGCTGCTTCCTCACCAGCCTGTCTCATTTCTTGCAGAGCATAAGAAGTGTCCTTGGCATCAGAAATGGAAACCAGGATGAGGGTAGTATTTTTATTAACTCATCTGGAGGGGTTATTTACATAACATTGGAATTTAGCAAATAGAGAAGGCAAAATAAACGCCAAACTTCTTGAAAAGTTGATTTCCTGCTCATTTTTCATGTTACTCTTAATAATGTCTGGTATTCCTGTAACATCAGTGATTGATTGAGCTACTATTTTATGAACACTAAACATCTCAGAAACCAGATGGGATTAGGTTTTGGTTTATTTATTGGAAATTTGTGGTAAAAATATAGGCAATAAACCAAGACCACATGGGAAATAAGTGGCAGAACAAAAACATTTTTTGAAGTTCTCTGTTATCTTTTCTGATTTAAGGTGTTTATTCCCCCTTTCCTGTCTTAATAGATATTTCTTGCTCTGCAGCACTTCAGGATGTGGCTCTGATAGGTGGAATTTGAGATAGTATTTAAAATTTACCCTTCAGTGAAATTTGTTCATTTTCAATTTCAAATATATTTGATTCATGATTCTTATTGGATGAACATGCAATCAGACACACTATATTTAGAAAAAGAAGAGGAGTACATGGTCTGCACATAGCCTGAGTACCCAACACCTTTAAAAAAAAAAAAAGAAAGTTTTTTTATCTGGAGGGCTTGGGATTTTATGCTCCTTAGCATCGAGTGTGTGATCTAAGCAACTGTCTCATGGTGTCCCTCTGAGAGAACTAGCAAAGTTCAGCTATTTATAGTCTGAAATAAAACACACCTTTACTAACTGTCCTTTACAGTAAATGGACTTTTGCAAGCACAGGGATATGAAAGAAGAACCATTTTGAAACTTTTACTTATTATTTTCAACACAATAAATATCCTTTTAGAAATCTATGTGAATTTCATTTGCATACTTAACAGGAATAAACCTCAGGGCTAAACTCTGTTCTTTTCTTTGCTCGCTTTTAATGTAATTTTTAAAGTAATGGCCATGAGCGACTAAAGCAACATAAAATGTCCCATGAATAACCCTCAAAACACTTCTGTGTTTAGTGAATTTCTCTAATTTTCCTTTGCCAAGTCAGGATTTGATAAAACACCTGAGAAACTTGAACAGTAAACCTTTATTTGTCCAGACTCCATTCTTCCCTGTGGAGTCCTCTGATAATTTATTGCCTTTTGAAGAGATGTCAAGGTGGGTGTGAAACAGTGACATTTGGTTTAATCATCTTTTTGATCCAATTTGATTTCCTTTTATCTGGCTGCAGATGCACAGGCAGGGTGCCTAACAAAAGAGAATGATTATCACATTGGGGAGGAAAAAAAAGGGATTTGCATTCTCCAGATTTGGCAACACCAGAGTGGAAAAAAAATGGTGAGTTACTGACCTGAGCATTATCTAGGAATAAGACCTGAGAATCAGGCTGCATTAGAGCAATATAATTGAAAACTTTCAAGAGGATCTATGGCCGGGAGGTGCTCAGGTCCGGCTTGGTCCAGACGGCAAACACTCCACAGTGTGACCTTTTGTTACAGGTCTACCTGACAATTTACAGCACTGAAATCAAAATGAGGAGCAGAAAGATACAGTGGACCAGCTTTTAAAATGACTAGGCTAAAAAAGATGCTCAGAGTGCAGAAAGAATAGTACATTGGCACAAAATTCTCTGGTTTTGAACAGGAGGAGGTGACAGGTACAGGAGTCTGTGCAGTGTGTATGTGTGTGTGTGCTCAGGTTTGAGGTATTATCATTTTGAGGAAAGGTACAATATTTTTGTAGACTTTAGTCCTTCTGGCATTCAGATCAATCTGAAATTGCCTCTTAGACATTTTTTGCCTGAGAGCTGAAATTTCCAATTTACCTTATTTAGTTTATGTAAATTACAAACATTACTTTTAAGACACATACATGGATGTTTATGAGAATGCCAAGATTTTTCTCTCATAAACCAGCCAAAAATGTCTTATATAAATTCTGCACTGTAGATTGGCTATTACAATTGCAAGATCAAAATTATTCTTGGAGGTGATAGCTAACACGGCATCCAAAGACCTTTTGTTCTGTTCTGTTTCATTTTCTTACCAATTATAATACTTAATAGAGGAAGTCAACATGTTCCTACTGCTGCAGAAAATGGATTACTGAAAATATTCACAGCTTTGGTGTATTTAGGGACTTAAGCTTAAAAGCACGAGTTCTTATAGTTTTTCTTTGATTTCTTTTCTTCCTTTTTTTTTTTTTTAATTTAGATAAAAACTTCAAACTCCTACAATACCATGTAATTGTAAAATAGAGTCTGATCCTGCAGAACATTTCAGATAGAATTCATTTCAGCTGAGTTTAGCTGTCCAGTGAGTCATCTACAGTCAACTGAAATATAGGTGGGTGGTTCGGTTTGTAAGATAGGTGTCTAGGATAAACAAGATGGATTAGATTCTGAAGGTGGTCTGGAGTGTGTCAAACCTACAGATATTTCTCTCCAGGGGAGTCAGAGAATGGAGGGAAATTCCCAAGTTGTAGGGAGGATATGACTGCGCCCAGTGTCAGCCCTGAGACTGTGCAGAACCTGCTGGATTCAAGTAGAGATGCTGTCTTTCCATTAACCATAGACAGAGCACAAATATAGTCCACCAAGAGACTGAATGCTGAACTTGGCTGTGATGGCCACATTTTGCTACTGAACAAAGTGATGATTCATTCCAATCACTTCCCCACTCCTGTGGTTCTTGTCTTGTAGCCCATCCATGTCCTAGTGCAATGCAGAGAAGCTCCACATGAAGTGGTCTGGGGTCTTCTCACTGAATGGCCATGCTTGCATACAGAATGTGCAGACAAAAATGTAAACTCGCTCCCACATGAGGGAGAATGCTCCTTATCCCATCTATGATGAGGTTGGCCTCATCATAGATGGGATAAGGAGCATTCTCCCTCATGTGGGAGCAAGTTTACATTTTTATCTGCACATTCTGTATGCTTATGCGCTGTATTTATGTGTGTGTGTGTGTGTGTGTGTGTGTGTGTGGGAAGGTAGATGTACTCTTGGCAGAGGACAGATGTATTGGGCAATGACTTGACTGATTCCAAACATACCTTTAGGAAAAGAGTAACACAAAGGCTTTACAGGTCTGCATATGGATCTGAGTATTTTTAGTTTTAAGCACGGGTAAGGCAAAAAAAATCCACTCAGAGGGGCTCAAATATTTACAGCTTTGACAGCATTGCTCAGAAATCTCTAAATAATGTAAGTTGAATGGCCAAGAGCTTTGGGTACTTCTATAAGGAAGTAGAAGTTCTGTGGCAGGAATTTGACTTCTTTTTATTATTCCCCTTTCCATGAAGAGGATTTTCCTTATAGGTGCTTTCCAGTACCTGAAGGAAACCTACAAGAAAGATGGATAGAGACTATTTACAAGGATCTTCAGTGATAGGGTATAAAATGGCTTGAGTCCCTTAAGATATAAATAAAAATTTGCAATTGTTTTCAGGTGTTAATCAGTAGCTATAGCTGGCCAGTTATGATTAAGCAATTCCATTGTGAATGTTGTTTTAAGGAATAAAAAGGCAATCCCAGGACAAATGCGCTGTCTGGGCAGCAGCCACCAAGAGTGAAGGCAGAGAACTGAACCATAACTGAGGAAAGTAATTCTGGCTGTGGGAGATTGCAACCACCAACTCATTGACCACCTACTCAGAATGGCCTCCCAGCTCAAATGGAGAGAAGAACTGGACCTGTTGGCTAATTAACATGAGAAACAAGAGACAGAACCAGAAAATATGGGTTTGGGGTACTAATTAATAGAACAGTTATATAATTTGCAACCAATGAATGATTATGCCTTCATTAAAAGGCATAAATAGTGTAAACTTTTGATAATCAGGGACCCAGTGGGGTTACCACCAAGCTCCCTACTCTGCACAAACTGGAACAAAAATAGAAATGCCTTGCCTTGGTGTATGAACTGGTGCTTCACAGCAGGTAGATGGTTTAAACTGAAAGAGAGTATGTTTAGATTGGATATTAGGACCAAATTATGTACTCTGAGGGTGGTAATGTGCTGGAACAGATTGCCCAGAGAAGTTTTGCCTGCCCCATACCTGGAAGTGTTCAAGACCAGGTTGGATGGGGCTTGGCATAACATGGTCTAGTGGAAGGTGTCCTTGCCCATGGCAGGGAGTAGGAAAGAGGTGATCTTTAAGGTCCTTTCCAACACAAATAATTCAGTTATTCTATGATGAGTTTGACAGCCACAGAGCAGCTAGAAATTGGACTGGTGTAGGTGTAGGTGCCAGAGCTCTGGTAATAAAACTGTATTAACCTTCTACATGTGTGTTGTGCCAGGATTTACTACTACAAGAAAATGCACCTATTATACTACTAAAGTCTTCCTTGGTTCTACCTTCATGGTAGCCCAGACAAGAAAAGGTTTACCTGTATTCAGCCTGCTCCATGCTCATTGTTTCTCTTGATGAAAGCAAAAAGGCTTCAGCTTTTTCTTTGCAGAAGAGAAGGTCTCAGCATGACTCTATCTGTAGCTCTGAGAGTTTGTTCAAACTGCTGTGAAGCCTTTCACAACATATGTTTGGAAAAAATTAAATAACCCCAGGAGTTGTTTTTTTCTTTCTCCTTCAAATAGGAAGAGGGCTAAGTTTGCTTTGTGTCAATGACATTGTGAAGCAGTTAGTACTTCATAAAACTGATAGTTAATGCAGATGCTGGTGGTTGGAGGCTGCTTTTACAAACACAGCTTTCAAACAAAGCATCCTGCCAAACAGTCTTTAATAATGGAGTGCTTGCATGGCCAGCTGTCTGTCAGACCCTCTCCCTCAGCCTGCTGTAACAAATTCATTCTCTTTGGTGGCAAGCCAGGGAAGTTAGGCTGTGCTCTGCCCCTGTATCTGGCCTGAGTTCCAGTGGGACAGTTTCTTAAAAGCAATACTTTTCCTGAGTCTCAAGCTGTGTTAGAAGGGGAGAAGGGTTCTTAAAATTCTTCTGAAATTGAAAAAGGTGCCCTACCTTTTTCTGTAGGGATTAGAGCTGTAGCTTTACACAATCTTCTTGCAATTTTATTTTTAGCTTTGGTCATGGCCCACTGGTCTAATTTCAGTTGAATGTCCCAGTCTGTAAACAGGGTGATTGCAAAATTATGGCATCAGAGTGCAAGCTGGAAATTTTTTTTCCCAGGACTTCTTACTTTTAACAACTTGCCTGGACCAGTCATCTGAACTCTCCCTGGTTTTCAGCTCTGGGAAAAAAAAAAAAAAAAAAAAAAAAAAAAAAAAAAAAAAAAAAAAAAAAGACAACCAAAAAACCTAGAAGAATGCAGGATTGTATAATATGAAATTAACAGTAGTCCAAAGAAGCAGCTTTACATAGTACACAAATAAAACCCAGCTGCCTTTTCTTTCCAGCTTTGTTACAGGCCACTTTAGAAAAACATTAAAAGGGATATTTAAATTCACATCTATAATTATCAAAACACACGTGTAATTGTTAACCAAAATCATTGATGAGTATGGAGAGATAGTAAAGGACTAAGGAAACCCAGAACGAACCCACTGGGATACAGAAATGTTTTCAGGATCCCCGTTGTTCTCTCTTCCTACAGGGGCAAAAGGGGAGCAAAAGCAAATAGTAGCCCTGGTCTGGTGTCTCTCCAACAGATGCTTTGCCCCTGTGCTAATACAAAAGGTGCTGTGATTTCCACCTGGGATATGGCCACATCGGTGGACTTGCCAGTAAGCTGACATTAAATCTGTTTTGCTTTGGTGGAGTTGCATAATGCAGGTTTAAGAGACTGAGCACTCAAAACCTTCCACCTGTAATTCTGTGGGCTGGCACCTGGTGACAGGCATGGGCAGGATGCTGCTCTAATAACCTCTGCTCTGGGGAGGTACAGCAGAACAGGCTGCAGCACATCCACTGCCTGATCAGGAGCCCCAGCCCTGTCTGGGGAAGGCTCATGCATCTGTCAAGGTGCCCCGTTGGTGTATTGTATATTCAGCACTGTAATGATACACAGTCATTGCCTCAGTCATATATTTTATACCAATGACCTTAATAAACAACTGCTGTACATATTGAGTCTCCCATAAATACATTTCTATAATTTTAGTGGAGACCTTCACACTTAAATGGTATAACATTTTTTACAGTTAATCAGAGAGCATAAACAACCAATGCAGTGGTGTGTACGTGTGGTGAATACACAGCTCAGTCTCACTTGTGGAAAGAAAAATCCTTCCCCCCCAAATCTAGTAATTCACAACTCTCCAGATATAATAATCAAAATGCCAGTTCTGTTCCTACCTGCCACATCCTCAAGTGCTTCCCTTGCTACATTTCCTCAGTATGTTGCATAGACATGACAGAAAATTTATCTAGGCAACCATTTATCGATTTACCTTCTGGTATGAAAAATTGTGTATTAACCTGAACTGAACTGGTTCATCGTTCCTTTCCTTCTCTTGCTGACATTCCAGAAAGAGGAAACACCTTGCCTGGGAAAAGAAATCCTTACATTTCCGTGATACGTCATCTATTTGTCATTCTTTTTCCTGATTTTCTATTGTTTGCATGAAAATGCTGACCAGTGTCGAGCCTGGTTACAGAGTGGTGGGAATTTCAAAACAGATAAGACTTAGTTGCAGTCTGAATTAGGGAAAAGGGTCTGGAGTGGCTACAGTAGAGACACATGGAAGTCACATGGAAGATTGCCTTCTATGCTCCAAAACAGTGCCAAGATCTGTTGGAACCTGCAATTTGTTACACATCAGGAGGTACAACCACAAGACATGATTCCTTAAGGAATAAGGCTTTATTAGTTTTAGTGTTCATAATATTAATAACTAACATTAAAAGCAATTGTTTATAAAAATAGATTATTAAATAATAAATAATATCATGGAATGGTGCTTTTTGGAAGATGTAGATACTGTAGCTTGAGGGAGTTATTTGTCACGTGGATAAAAAAGGGGAATAGTGGAATTAAATTGGATTTTCACCATTTTTTCAGATGACCCTTTAATTGAAAGAAACATATGAGCGATTAACCTTAGGAGCATGGAAGATTTAATTGATGTGGAGCTCACATAATATCAAAAATTTTGATACATTTTTGGCTGCTCTTCGTGTTCTAACTACAATCAACCTATATTAAAGATGTCCATGGCAGATTTTAAAATTTCTGAGAATAGCTCAGGCCTTGGCTATTTTAAGGAGACTCAAAGCAGCTAGGAAGGTTTGTTGAGAGACTATAGGAAGGTTCTCCTTGATCCAGGGTACTCCTTGGGTGGTGCAGATAGAATCACTTACCCTAGGCCACCCTCCAATCTCAATGGAGAGATGCGTTTCAAGACAAGGTGAGTACATAACTTTGCTGCGTTGAGAGCTTTCAGATTGTTTTAATTAGAAATCTGATGCCCTTTCAGTAGAATTGGGCTTGTGAGAGGAGGAAAATACATGAGCTGCTGCTCATACTCCTCCTTAGCTCTGTGGAGTGTAGACGACAGCATCATGATCAAACCCACCACCTCACTCTTCATTACTGTGTTGGTGGGAGTCCAGAACAGAACTCGCTCTCTGTAGTTCTCCCTGAAGAATAATGATTTTCACAGATATGAAATCACAGCGGATGAGTCTTTCTGTTTTATCACTATGAGTGCTTAAAATAAATCAGTATCTAAAAGGTAGAGGAAAACAAAAGCTTGATTCTCATCTGATGTAAATTGACTCAACCCCATGGAAATAAGTGGAGCTCTGCCAA
Source organism: Melozone crissalis (assembly GCF_028551555.1). Classification (NCBI taxonomy): domain Eukaryota; kingdom Metazoa; phylum Chordata; class Aves; order Passeriformes; family Passerellidae; genus Melozone; species Melozone crissalis. The sequence goes on from NW_026535805.1 coordinate 54,273,479, forward strand.
GCTGCACAAAAGGACAGTATTGTCTGAGCCCTGTGCATATTCCATTCTCTTGTGAATGTACAAAGGAAAAGAACACTTACGTGTCCTTTAAAAGAAAACACTATTTAAAATTAGTAAAGGAACCTCATGAAACCTGGGGAATTGTAAATCTAGGTTAGTTTATAACTACAAAATGTTAATTTCCTTCAAGTATTGAGGTTTTCTTACTATAACTACTATTCTCTACGTGGCACATAATATAATTATGTATATTACAGTAATTATTATTAGCTATTATGCTGTACATAGTATTATAATAACTTCCAAATTGAAAAGACTTGCAAGCAATGGATCTGGAAACAGAGGCACTGAGCTGGCACAACCAGCCCAAGAACACAGAGCAGATCGTTGACAGAGTTGGGACTAGAAAAATGTCCCCTGGCTGCTGGGCTAGTGATGCTTCATACAGAAGTGTTACTGTAATAATAATAAATAGGGGTGGGATATATGCCTCTGGCTCTGGGAGATGATTATTTTCCTTGGAAAGGTGAACATCACCTTTAGTACAGCAACTTTTCAGGAGGCAAATATATCTAATTAAGTAAAGTGATTGTCAAGTGTATTTTAAGTTTAACAAAGCTCACATCATACTTTATTTCCTTTTTATATTTTGTACAGTAATTGTGTAAAGTGCATGATTTACTGTGGCAGCATTATTCAAACTTAATTACAGTGTTAAGAAGCAACCATATCTTGAAAGAAAATAGCTCCACTGCTGTGGGGATCCACATGGCAGCTTGATTTTTGAAGAAATTTTTTATTTTGTAAAGAAAATTAATCGCTGACATAAATTTCTGGCTCCCAAAATCACATTTAAGATCAGCTTTCAATAGCCTTCTTAAAGTATTGAAGCAGCTACTTTGTCAAGAGATTACAGATCTTTCTTTCTTTATATCCACCTTGTGATTGATTCCTATATATACACCAGATCTTGTCCAGTCCTTAGGGGTATATTCTCTTATATGTGGGGCTGAATCCTAAGAAGGAAATAAAAGGATTTAGAATATTATTATATAGCAATAGCAAGGTGTCTCTGGTGGATCAATGTCTGTTCCCTAGAATACACAGCAGACACCATTCATTCAAAATACCACTTTTATACTAACTAGGGAGAAAACTAAAGAGTTTTGACGCACATTTTTTCCCCTTTTAATAAATGAAATTTTTATTTATGAAATTTAATGCCTCCTTTCCCTTAGCCTTCGAAGGTCTGCACTCTGCAGTAAATGACAGATCCTAGGCTCTTATTTGTACTTTGCAGGGTAGATGTTAAAAGGGAGACCAGGACATCATCCGTGCCCCAGCTTCAGAACTGAATTTTCATTATTTATCATTTTTGGTGTTTGGAATCAATTGATTTTTTTTTAATGAAACTGATACATTTCTTTTAATTTCAAAAGACCAAAAGACCATTTGTTCTCCAGCTATCTGGAGTAGTGCAATGAGGTGCTTATGGCTGAGGTAAAGTGAAGGCTGCAGAGCCATCTGCAGTTTATAGGCACTGTCCTGAAAATCAGGACTTTTGTTGCACCTTTCAAATTGCCATCTTCAGGTTATTATTAAATCTTTAATGACACAGAGGTGTAGATACCTTCCTTAATGAGGCTTGTGTTGATAATTAGTGGCAATGAGATCTTGATAGCAGTATAGAGTTACTAATGCTTTCTCCATTTGATTTTTGTTGTGATTGTGCTGGAAAACTGCATATCCTTTTTGTCCCTTATGATGTCATATGAAGGGAGGGGATGGGTTCAGCAAAACTGAAACTCAAAAAAGTGTGTTTTAATTTGGGCTGTTGCATTTAAGAAAATGTGAAGTGCTATATCTTAAATGAATATATCTAATATTAAGGCTTTGGGCATCCATACGATGTCTCCTTCTGTGATCAGATTTCACTTTTGAGCTGTCCCTGTTCCATCTGATAAGGGATTATTTTCTGCTTTGGGTTCTGCTTATAAGTTATAGCTACTCTCATCTTCTTTGGAGAATGATGACAATGTGGAAATTGATCAAACCCCAGTTTAGGTCAAAGTCATATATCTGCAAAAGGCCATAAAATTTGCTTTTTGAGTTGGGCTGTGCTCAACTCTCCCACAGTTTTCTACCTGCATGTTTCTGCGAACAGACAAAGAAATCCATACTTGTGCATATACAGTGCATTACGTGCACTTTCTTGATATAATTAGTTGAATCTTTTTGGCTTGAGAGAATTTTTTCCCTTGAAGAAAATTGATTTTTTAAGTTATCTGATTTGTATTTAATAGTGTACTCAAATCTCTTCCTCTAGAATCTATAGACAATCTTGCCTAACCTACATCAACAATGAACTTCTCAGAATACATTAATCAAATATAGTTTCCTTAAATTGAGTGCGTATTTCCTATTTCTTTCTAAAACGAGTGACATTTGGTCTGTTTTTCCATTCAGCTGAAAGTCAAGTTCTCAATTTCTCTGTTAGTTAAGAAGCTGAAAATGCAGCATAATAACATTATATAGAGAGCAGTTCAATATGTATATACTGATATATATCTTTTATGTGCATGTTATCCCTCCTGTTGTCTAAGTATGGTGGCCAGACAAACATTCAAGTGAAATGCACAGGTTTTTTCTTGCAGAAACAAAGGTCATTTGTACACTTGGCAGAGGCACTTATATTCCCAAATTCACAAGGGAATCTCCACTGCCAGCATTCAGGAACCATAGGCTCCTGCTGCCACTTAAAAATATATTATTTAAAATAAAGTTTGGTACTTTTTTTATCCTTCAAGTAATGCTTTTTCCCCCCATCAGTGCTTATGTGACATGCATAGGATACTGCTCCTGGAAAAGGATGCTGCTGCCTGCAAAAGTGGCAGAGGGACATGTCTGCACCATGTGGAAATCAGTTTTCACAGCGGAGACAGTGGTGTGTCAGTGCCCCATCCAACTGCCACACAAACATCACAGAAAGGCTTTTGTTCCAGACCATTCCAAACCTCTGTTTTTAATTACTCTTTCCCATGGTGTTCCTAAGGTGTGGCTGGCATTTCAGTTCCTTATGTTCAGCTGTCTAAAACCTAGGAATTAAACCCAAGTTGATTTTCTAGCTTACTCTTGCAGTCACTAAGGAGAAGCAGGGACATTCAGAGAGTGGAGTCTCTTTTGACAAAGGTGAAGTGAACTGACTTCTGGCACTGTCAGTCCCTTTCCTTTGACTATTAAGGAATGAGATAGGTAGTCTGAACAGGATCTCCAAATCTTTAGGTAACTTAGATAAATTCCATTACTTGTTTCACCATAATTTATGTCCTAGCATTTACAGATAAAATATTGCATGTAAAAAGCATTTTCATATAAAGAAGAGTCAATTTGAATTAAAATCCATTTGTTCTCACAGAATTAAGCTCTTTACCCTCCTAGTTTTTCCCTATATGCTTAAGTTCCTGTTCCTCTGGTCCCTGCAGGATATTCGATCCAGCAATGAACTGGTTTTAGCTGGGATATAGTTGAAGTTCTTCACTGCAGCTTTTAAGGTGCTGTGCTTTGGATTTGTGATAAAGATAGCATTGACAAAGAGGAAATGTTTTTGTTACAAGGAGTTGGGAAGGGACACAGGCAGGACTGCTGACCCTAACTTACCCAAGGGACATTCCTGACCATAAATGATGTGTTCAACAATAAAAGTACGGTGGTGGTGGTGGGGGGGGTAGGGGAGGGTGTTTGAAGATTGTTTTTGTTTGAGGCTGATGTTTTTTAGGGACTGGATGGGCCTTGGTTGGCTGCTAGTAAGCACTTTGGAGTGTTTTGCATCACTTGGTTTTGTTCTTTTCTTCTCTATTTGCTAATTTGTTTTTATTTATTAAATTGATTTTATCTCAAATTGTGAGGTTTCTCACTTTTACCCTTCTGATACTCTCCCCCATCCTAGTGTGGGGGTACTGAGCCTATCAAGGTTAAACCATGACAAGCAACAAACTCATCTCCTTCTTCCTTGTATTTCTTCAATGGAACAAAAGATTCTCTCATGTCCCTGCCCATGGCAGGGAGATTGGAACTAGATTATCTTTAAGGTCACTTCCAACCCAAACATTCTTTGATCCTATGATTCTGTGGTTCCAGGGTTAGAGTCACTAAAGCATTTTGAAAATCAGCCTCTGAAAGTATGAGAAGCCACTAGGCGCTGTACAAATACTCATATACGCCTTCTCACAAGTATTCTGAATTTCAGGAGCACTGAAATTGGTACTGGCATGTTGTGTGGTTAGCCAAGCTGTATTGGCTGCATTGGCTCCTTGGAGGATACATGGACCTCTGTTGAAGAAACACAGAAGAGGCAAGCCCAAAAAGCTGAAGATTGCTTTCCATTAACTACTGACATGTTCTTTGGAGTGGCTTAGAGAAAAAACTGTCTGAGAGCTGCAGAGAGGGGACATTGTTTAACCCTCCTCAAGCATAGAGATTGCAGTGCCTCCTTTATTCATCCTTGAAGCCAGGAAAAGGCACCAAACCCCCTGTATCCACATTGTGCTCCTGTAAAAGGGGACAGAGAAAATGCCTCAGATCATCTGCAGGGGAAAGCTAAAGGCAAATGAAAATGACAACCTTGTTCACTTAATATGCAAAGTAATTCAGTGGGTGTTGAATTCATTTGAATAGATATGATGCAGTGTAGACACCTGCTGCAACTGCACCTTGCATCCTTGTTACATGAGTGATTTCTCCTAGTGAGAGCCAAGAACATGCTTCAAAACCCTCTGCTTTGAAGTAGCGGTGATATGAAGCTCCAGTACGCAAGAGGTGCTTGTTGAGGAAATATCTTAATGTATTTAAAATGCTTTCATAAGGAAAAGAGAGGCTTAGAGTGTTGTTACTGTCATCTGCAGGGCTGACATTTACATCCAAGGTAATGGGTTTCCATTTCTTGTCATGAGGTGCATGCGCAGGATTTATGATTAAACTGGTTTACGCTTGACTTTCTTTGTGCCAGACCAGGTTATCAAGCTGGCTTCTCTTCCTTTTTGATTGTTGTCTGTGTTCATTATCAGATGGCACTGGAGAGAGCAGATAACTTTTAGGTGCCATTTGTGTCACTTCTTTGTCGTTCATTCTTTTTGAGGGGGAGTTATGGTGCTGCTGTTTTGCAGTGGTTCAGAGGAATCAATCTGACCACCTGAGAACATCCATCACCTGTTCGATTAGACAATGCACTCAGTGAGCAGGGAAGAGCATTATGTGGCACACATCTCCTTTTCATGAATCTCCAAGAAAAGAAGAGCAAGCTGGAAAGCAGAATGTGTCAAATATAATTGGTTCACTTTTCTTGGAAATGATACAGCATGAAACACTTCCATTTTTAGAGCAGAAGTCAGAGAATCTGAAAAAATTTGGTTATCAGTGTAGCCCTTCTTTCAAAAAAGGAAAATTTCACCTGCATTGTAGCATCTATCAAGTTTTGCTGCCAGAATGAAGTCTATTTATATTTAGATTCATGAAGAAATCTTTTTTAAAAGGATTTGGATTAATTTTTTCAAGAACTAAGAACTTGCTGTGTTTAGAACTCTGATATTTAAATCAATTAAAAAATAATTTTGACATAGCTGTCTGAGAAGGTAACACTGAAGACACCTGTCTCATTAACTATATAGAAAGGGTGGAAAATTAGCTATTCTGCTATTTAAATGGTGATTCTGACATTTGAGTTCAGAAATTTTAATTCCATTGAAAGCCAAATTCAGATGTGCACACAGTAAACCATAGAAGTCTCTTTTGTGCGTATATGAATTTTTTCAGCAATATGAGAATGAAAGGGTTGTGCAGATATATTTTATTGCTGGTTGTTGCTGGTAATTTCACTTAGCATTAGATAAAATACTTTTCTTGCTAGTGTTTATGGAAGAGACTGTGGCTTTATATCTATTTCAGACATACAGTGCATAGACGTATTCCACAATTATCAAAGATTTACTGGCTATTGTTTCTCCTACAGTTCACATGGAGCATATTTCAAGATGCCGTGGAGGAGGCGAGAAACACTTATCCACACAGTTCATGGTTGTCAGGTTTATGTTTTTGTGGTCCCTGTTACAAATAGGTAATAACAAGGAAATTTAGGGAGAGATTCAGTTTTGATTCTTTATCCTTACACAGGCAACTTTTCTGCCAAAACAGGAGTGTCAGCTGGCAGAGGATTGGGAGGATGAGAAACAAAATAGTAAAGGGCAGTTGAGGATAATGAGGAGAACACATCTCTCCAGCTGACTTTTGCTTTATGTTCCTCTCTTTCTCAGGCTGGGATAAGATAATGAGAATCCCTTCCTTTGAAATCTGGACCCTTAACTGAATTTAAAAAGTTGCAATGGGAGGAAATATGACTAATGAAACCACTGAAAGATGTGCTTTTCTTTGAGTCACTTGGTTCATTGCACTTTGAAATACTTCAGGATTTTTCCTTAGCGGATGGTGGCATGTGGGATTTACTGTGTTCAGCAAAGTATGGCTGAGCCGGTCAATGGAGCTGCAGAAAGATGAAATGGTTTTGTATATTCATCCAACTTTTCATACACAGCCTTGTAATTGAAGTGAGAGGAAGTGCAGTCTGACAGACATGGCGTGCCCTGGGGTCTGATTAGAGCTTTGGGCATTCAGCATCTGGAAAACTATTGTCCCCTGGGGTTTTTTTCCTGTCCTTGGATTTTCCATTATTTTTGTTTTTCATAATTTGTAATATGGGTGAATCAAAGGTCTTGGTGAGAATTGGAATCCCACTGTGCCTAGCAGTAATTAGATGTGCCTGCTTGTGTGTTTGTGTTTGTGTGTGTGGGCACCTGCACATATGGAAGCACCCCTGAGTGAAGGAGTCTGGGTCTAAAAGACACAGGAATAACTGAACAGTAGGGAAGCAGGGAAATGATGTGGGAATTAATCATCTGGCACTGATTAATACACTTACTTAGTTGCATCATGTTTGGTTGTTTGTATTGATATATCTACAACAAGATGGTGATGTTTAAACATTTGTTTGGTATTTAAAAATGTACCACAATGTTTTGCACAGACAAATGTTGATTCCACTCATTCAGGGCACATTCAGTAAACAGGGAGACTATGGTGAATGACTGAGATGTAAAAGACAATTTTTCAGTACCTAATTCCAGTGAAATGGATTTTGACCTGAACATAAAGCTCTGCTGGTCGTGACTGAGATAGAGCTAATTTTCTTCACAGTAGCTGGTATGAGGTTGTGTTTTGGAATTTTCTGAAAACAGGGATGTTTTCATTACTGCTGATCAGTGCTTATGCAGCATCGAGGCCTTTTCTGCTCCTCATCCCACCAGCGAGGAGATTGGGGGTGCACAAGGATTTGGGAGGGGACACAGATGTGGCAGCTGGCCCCAAGTGACTCAAGGGTTATCTCCTACCATGTGGCATCATGCTCAGCAGATAAACCTGAAGGGAAGAAGAAGGAAGGAGGATTTTTAGAGTGATGGCACTTGTCTTGCCAAGTCACTGTTACACATAAGGGGCCCTGCTCCCCTGAGCATGGCTGAGCACCCTCTGGTCCATCGGAAGTGGTGAATGAGTTCCTTGTTTTGCTTGCTTATGTGCGTGGCCTTTGCTTACCTGTTAATCTGTCTTTATCTCAACCTGTGAGTTTTCTCACTTTCACCCTTCCTGTTCTTTCCCCCCATCTCACTGTTGAGGAGTGAGCAGCTGGGAGGGCTGAGTTACCAGCTGGGGCTGAACTGTGACAAGAGCCCTGTTCCAGTTCCTGGGTTGCCTAGAATTTGCTCTGCTGGGGTCACACTCCCACTTCAACCCCTTTTGCTGCTGCCAACAGCTGATGTTTTGAAGAGCTGCATTAGAGTAGATGCCTGATCTAGGCTGGAGCTTATCCTTAGAGACTTACTAAGGTTTCCACAGCAATTTTATGAAATATCAAGGATTTAAGTACAATCAATTCAAAAGCATTTAAGTCCCTAACTAGTGCTCTAAGAACTAGAACTGGCTCCTTTGTGCATTCAGTAGATATGGTCCTGTTACACAGACTAAATCACACTTCTTTCCTGCACTGAATGGTGTCATCCTGGCACCATCTATACTTTGAAGGGCATTGCTAACTCCTGCTTGCCTCAGGGAAGAAGCAGTTGAGAAATGGAAAGGGTTTTTTTCTTAGTCTGCCTTTGGATATTGCAGTGAGCAAGTTAAAGGTTGATACAGGTTGTTCTTACAGCTCTAGAAAGGATATAATCTGCTGAGACATGTCTTTAGTACAAATGTGCACTGTCCCTTGTGTGAACAACAAAGCAAGATAAGTCACAGAGGATGGGCCTAGACTGTCCTAAAGGATTGAAGTGCCAGCAAGAGTGTCTGCAGACTTGAAACTGGGGACTAAAAATATAATTAAAATGCTAAATGCTTTATTGCAATATACAGCGCAATGAAAGCCCAAAAATCGCTTCAGAAACACATGGAGAGCATCATATATGTGCAGAGAAGTACTTCAGAAAGGCTAACATGTTATTGAGACGTTACTGCTGGAATAACAACACCCTTCCCCATCTTTGGAGTATCAAAACCAATTTCTGTTTCCCTGGGCAGAAGACCACTGGGTCAGCCTGGGATGCCCCAGAGAAATGTTTTGCACCATCACATTAAATCATGTCTCATTGTCATTCATCTATGAATTGTCACATGGAGAGTTGAATCTGAGTTCATTTGTCTTAGGCTAAGGACAGTTGCAACTTTGGAGATTTATAGGGCGTTCTACAAATTTATTGCAACTTTTTTTTCTGCAGTGCTACTGCACTGGGATTGAATAACATGGACACAGTAATCTTTCATAGACCCAAACAGTTTCAAAGCTGAATATTCAGCTTTGATTACTATACCTCGATAACACAGGCTCTCCACAGAAAATATGTCAAGTCATTTTCAAATACTGCTGTGCTCCACACTGACTGCAGTGTGGTATTATGACATAAATCCTCATCCCTTCATGATATTAAGATCATGCTCAAACTGTGTGCAAAAATCAGGCTACTTAAAACAGTACTTCTGCAGTAAACCTTTTCTGTGGGTGCCCACTGCTGTTTTAGTACTGAGAGTTTTTCAATGCACAATTGCTGTGTAGGTCTCTGGTGGCACTATGTCTCTACAGAAGGTGAAAACTTGGGGATTGTAATCATGACAATGCAGAGGAATCACCATGTGGGGCAGTGCCACATCAGATGGCTGTGCACATGGAATAAACCTGTGTTTGCTACTCTGAAACAGAGCTAAAAAAAGCTGGATAAAATAATCTTGTCTTAAAAGGGTTGGAAACATGTTAGGAACAAATGCCAGGAAGTGGATCTGGGTTAACATTTGGAAACTGCATACATGTCTGGAGGGTGGTTTAAGCAGTTCTATTTTTGCTTTGAAGGGGAACAGAAGCACTTTCTCTGTCCATTCTCAGCTGACAGGATCACAACTCTTGGAGGGGAGGGGGGCGGGAAATGAATGGTAAGGCTTATTAAATTGTTCCAGTTATGTCACCGTTTGGATATGGCAGAAAGCTGAATTGAAGTAATTAAGATGTCTTTGAAAACTTTTTTTTTTCTCCTGGTGTCAAGTTTTAGGGCAGATTTCTGGGCTGATTTACCTTTCAAAGGGGACAGATATTTCAGATAGAACCTGATATACAGTTTCCCATGACACCTTTCCTAATGGCAGTGTTTGGGACAAATTGGGACGGTTGCTGGCAGCCACCTACCAGCTGTGGATCACAGCAGGATTAGATCCCAGATAACAATTTTGCACCTGAATTCTGCAGAATTTACAAAGATGGTGCTATTAGATGAGGACATAGGCAGGTCTGTGCCTTATATTTATGCATGTTGTGTTCTACTTTGCTCTCTTTGAAAAAAATTCAGGCATGAAAAGTGTGTTGAGGTTACAGAGAAAACTGGGTGTTTCATGTGGGCAGAAAACAGAGCTGCTCTACTCCATTTGGGTAAATGTCAAAGCTCATGGGTTAGCAGTGGGTGTGAGCAGGGATGAGCAAATGCAACATCTCACTAAGTCAGAGACATCCATTCCTTGCTTAACTGAACAAAGTGATTTTTCTACCCACAAGCTGATGACTTTGAAACCACATACTTTTCTTTGAAAACAGTAATTGTGGTGCAAATACAGCTGGTGGACTTTTATCATAGCTATATCATAGGTGTATCACTTGTCTCATCTTAGTTCATGAGCAATATCTTTCATGTGGCTGGACTTGACAATATGATAAACTCTGTCTCTAACTCTGCTTGTCTCACTGTCTTATTTGTAGTGACTGAAGTATTACAAAGCAAGGTGTTGTCAAACTTTTTTGGTGAGCAGTCATCCAACATGGGGTGAAGAGTGTCCTTCCAATTAATTCTTTTGCATTCCTATTAGGCACAAGCTGTTGACTTTACTCTTTGTCAGCTGTAAAGGTAACTTGAATGGGTCTGTGAAATCTATTTTTAATCATATGAGCACAAAGCACTTGATTTAGCTCTTGCTGACATTGGTTTAAATTGGAAGGATAGCTGGTAAAGTCATTAAAATCTATGATGATTTGGGTTAAAACCTAAAATGTAATGAAACTAGGCTAAAGTCAAAATAGCACGGACTTATGTAATTGCAGACATAATTGTTCCACTGAATTTCCTAAGTCATGCAATGTGCTACTGTCTGAAGATTTTCTGCAGAAATGTATCAACACCACATATTATCTGCAACATATTTATTTTTAGAAAGTCATAGCCTTTTTCTTTCCTTTGACACAGTGAAAATCTGGAAGTCTGGGTCAATTTGTCTTAAAATCAGGGCACTGAGCCCAGTCCTAAATTTTGTCTCTCTTTTATTAGGCTAAATAATCCTCCTTCTGCTAGAAGTACAAATTTACTTACCTGATTTTCATCCATGCATCCATCCATATGCTAATAAACCTCTCATCAGTGCAGGATTTCAGGGCTCCACTGAATATTTCTACTAGTCTTAAAAATGAAGGAGCTTTAGTAACCCCATGTACTGTAATTTCAGTGCTTAACTGAACTAGATTCAGCTCTGTGTTTTCCAAAGAAATTTGATCACATCTGGATAAGGGTAATTTAAAAGGTACTTTTCCCCCCCTTGCTTCTCCTACTTATCTGATGTTGTTAAACACTCAGATTTGTTCTCTCTTACTACTCTGTGACTTTGTGGCTGTAGTGACAAATCACATTATATTTCACCTTCTCCTTTGGTGTGGCTTTCTGAAGGTTTGCTTTCTTCAGAGCTCCTTGTTTTGATCTTTCATTATGCCATGTGACTGAAGGGGAAAATGATAAGCAAGAAACTCTCTTTAAACTGTCCCACTGGTGAATTTTTGCCCATCTGTTTTGAAATATATGATAGTGATCAATGCCTCTTTGTCTAGAACCTCTGTACCTGGGCATTTTGTACTACTTTATGTTTATCTATAGCAAGATAAGATTGGATAATATACAGTAAGACAGTAAGATAACATTAAGATGGAACAATAGATGTAGAGATAATACTAATTATTATTTATTTTACATGTTATATAAAACCACAGAAAGGAAATGCAGGGCTTTCTCACCATAAAAAATGTTACTTTATTTGTTTACTTTGTAAGAAGTTTCAGACTCTGACCAATATTTTTGGAGCTGTATGGACATCTAATGGTGCAGCAAAGGATTGGTGAGTGTGTTTTTCAGCAATATTCCCTTGTCTTTTAGAAAACATCCATAGGTTCTTAAATCTATTTTTAGACTTCCTCCCACTCCAAATAAAACCAAGGGCACCTAATGCAGTGAAGAAGTCAGTGCAAAGATTTACACCCCTAGATGGGATTCAGGTGTGTTTTTACATGAAAGCATGTCTGACCTGTATTCCAGCTGTTTCTACACTGGGTTGTCCTGTTGGTCATAAAAGTCTTTTGGTCTAAAAGCCTTTGGTCCTGTGTCATTTCTGTCACACTGCCAGAATCCCCCAGACTCCCTGGGGCACCTCGGATTAGGCAACTGAATTGCTCACAGAATTCGCTCTGAATTGCCCTGTGGCAATTTCTCAAAGCCAGGAGCACACCTGAGGGAGCTTGGGGAATATTTAAGACCAGCTTTCATGGAGGCAGAAATCCACAGTCAGGATGAAAAGCACAGTTCTTGAGCTTTCAGTGACATTGGAGGTGGAGTGGATATGGGTGGTCACAGTGACTATACACTGGGTGCAAATCTCATGGAAAGAGTTGCTGACATTTTAATTGTAAGTATGAGGTGATACAAAGGAAAACTAAATTCTGCCCTTTGGACTGAAGAAAATTCTGATCTAGATGTACATAGACCTGGGGAGAGAAATTGGCTCTGATGTGCCATCCTGCCTGGCTGAGTAGAAAGATAAAGAAGCCATATGACTCATAATTTCACTCATCTGCTACTAACCAGATCTCCCTTTAACATCACAGTGCCGAACAGCCTCTTAAATGGAAGGGAAATCCCTCCTCCGGCATGAATGGCCTCTGCCATTTAGGTCCTTTATTTCAATACTTTTCTATGCAGGTTACTCATAATACAGGGGACAAAGGAATGTTTTAAAGCTGTCTACAATCTGAGGAGCCATATAGGGTTTGGTTCCAGGTGCCAGGAGACTTTTCCAGCCCCAAAATCTCTCATGACACTGCAGCCTGCTCTATGAGAGCAGGTAAAGCAGCACTAACTCACTGCCATGGTGGGACACAGCAAATGTCAGCAGCGGGCATCCGCCCCCTCCCTTAGACAACCCAGCTTTGGATTGCCTGAAATGCTCACCTGTGAGGGTGAAGCACGTCCTGCTATCCCGTGCTGTGGGGCCGTTTATTTCACATGCACAGTGACACCAGTCTTAGGTGCTTATGATGCTCAAGAATGTAATTAAGTCTTAAAATCAAAAGCAACTCTTCCAGGAAAACAACTCTTTGGATATATCACAGAGCTCAGAGTTTATCTTGCTTCCCTTGTTTCTGCTAAGCACAAGCATTCTGCTTGAGTTTTCAGAGCAAAGCGGATTTCTTTGTTTCTTGAGCATCATCAAAAGCAGTAACAGCTCTGGTGGACACATCATATAATAGCAACACAATGTGCTCAGCACAGCCTTAATGCTATGTAGTCATCTATACCCGTGTGAAAAGTGGCTGCAAACTGACTGTAAAATTCTCCTCTGACCTTATGCATACCTGTGGGGAATTCTGCTTTGGGAGCTTTTTATATAGTTTTCATGGAGTGGAGGAAAAGTTCAAGGCAGTTGCGTGTCTGGCTTCTCTTCCTCCACAGCGTTATTTTGCATTTAATCATGCAACTCTGTTGTCTTGAAAGCACAAGGGACTCTGTAAACAAATGTATTTATGATGCACAAGTACTAATAGATTCATTCCCATTCTTCTTACTGTGCTGCCTGTGCAAAGCTGAAGGGAGTGAAAAGCAGCAACTTATTTTTGCCGACAAGTAGATGCATAATCCCTGAATGCACTAGGAAAGCCATCCATTGAGGAAGAAAGCAACATGTTTGCAGACTCCACACCCCATTATTGGGTGATTTGTTAAAGCTGTCACTGCATACAAATCTGTTGCCATCCTCCTCGACTAAGGGGAGTTTTCCAAATAGTTGGCTGCAGACTTTATTCTGTCTGAATGGAGAATTTTTTTCCCCTAAAATATGCTGAAAGCCAAAATACAGGAAAGTTAAATTGTGGTAGCAAAGAGCCCTAAGACTCCATTTATTTGCTTCCTTAAATAATTACCTATCTCATTTTTAGTAGCATGGCTCTATTATTGATTGGACTGTAATATACAACCCTTACCTTAATGAAGAAAATGAAGATCATTTGTCATTACTTCTGTTAATGCTTGCAGCTGCTGGAATTTGGATTTTGTAATGCTATACACAGAAAAATATCTATATTCATCTGTCTATGCTGCATTCTGTTTTTTAGCAGCAGTAGCCTAAAAAAGATTGGAAATAATTTACATATACATTCCTTTTCAGCTAATCACCTTAAAACAACTCCCTAATCATAAATTAATCTTCACAAGTTTCTGGTCAGTGGGGAAAGACTTCTTCTGACTTCACCCATGGTATAACTGAGGAATATAGAAGACGTGATGCTTGCTAAGTCCATAAAGAAAGTCTTGTGGAAATGGGGATGGAATGCAAATATTTGGGCTTTCTGTCCACTTTGTTAAACATAAAACATTGCTTCTTCCTAGAGGCATGACTATTAATACTCTGAGGTTAATGGCCAAGTGAGTGCGAATCATAATTATATTGTGAAAAAGATGGATATCACTAAAATATTTGTCAACAGTTGTTTCATTTCTCTAAAGGAATAAAATAAAACCCACCAAAAACCTCAGCAATTCATCAAGGACTTGTGGCTTCTCTATGTAGTTATGTGACATTAATTTTGTTGTTATTGTCTTTAGGGTGTTTCTAAATGCTTCTGACAGCACAGGTTGTGCTCTCTTCTGATCTGTGTTGACATGACAAATCTGGGGAGGATTTCCTGTTGGTGTAAGTCAGAATAGCTCCAGTTGGAATAGCTTGAATACACAGATGTCAACGTGCATGATATTTGGATATTTTCAACATATTTTCTCATCCCACATTTTGTTTCCAGATGCCAACAAATAATGTTAGATTTCTAAAAAATCTTTTAGAAAGCAGTTTCATTGCTGTATTTTCCTTGAGACTATTTTAAAAGAGGGTTGGCAGTCTGAAATTTCATTAAAACAGGAGAAAAGAAAAGGGAATGTGTTCTTTTAACAAGTTAGAGAGTAAAGAATCTCCAGATTGATACAGAACTTATTGGTTTCTCTGATATAATTGATTGGACCACCTGGTGCCCAAGGGCATCTGCTAAGCTACAGAGTTGAACTAACTTTGATCATGCAAAAGCGAGATTGGACTGTGCACTTTCCTCCAGTGACTGCAAAATGGTTACCAAGAAGGGAGGAACTGGCATATGTGATCTGTTTCTACTGTGCTGCTTGACTAGTTACTGATAATTCAGTAATCTGACAGGCTATGGCTTGGGAGAAGCTAAGTCATGTTAGATTACCTCTTTTAGCCTAAAATGTAACAAGATGAAATGTAAGAAGTTGTGACTGAAGTGAAAATAAAATAAAATAATAAATAAAAGCATAAATGATATCACCCTCCTGAAATGAAAAGCTCTTCTCATTGTATTTAATTTATGAGGCATGAGATAAGAAACCTGGGACTGCCAAGTTAGTTCAGGAAAGAAGTGGGAAAATGGATTGAAAATTTCAGAAACTTTTTTCCATGCTGTAGAAAATGACATTTTAAAGAATGACAACAACAACAACCAGTCATTCTATGTGATATGCATCCATGGCAGTGACTGGAACTGGGACCTGAATGATTTTGATTCATTGCTCTCCAGGTGTTGGGGAGCCCTATAGGAACACTTTGGAGGACAGTGCAAAAGCTAAGGTGGTATTATCCTCGCTGACAAATCAAGCTTCAAAAAGACAAACTGTTCTCTAGAGCACAAGGGTCACTGGTTTGTCCTGAGTCATCATTGCAGAGGCAGGAGACAGCTGGTGGCACTGGGAAATAACCAATTCCTTTAACAACTGGCTGCTGTGTGCTTAGTTTGGCGTGCATATATGGACACATAAGTATACATTGCAGTATTTTAAAATCTGTGTATGCCTCTGTTGTCTGTGCTTATTACTGTCATCTTGTGAAATCAGTCCTTTCATGAAATAATTAAAGGTTTCAGGCATTTTTGCCAACTGACTGGCATTACAGGTGTTCTGGATCATATGCCTGTTTCACTTGGTTTCATAAACTGACAGAAGGTGAATCCTGGCATTATCCATGTGCTTTCACACTGTGGTTATGTGGGAAATAATGTCTCCAGCCACTTCTTACTATTCAGGGAATTAATAAACAACAGCAGTGATACGGAGCAAAAGAGCAGTCATGCATTTTTCAGTCCTTTGGAAATTCCCTAGCCATGGGACCACATGCCCTTTTGTTGACTCTCCTTCTGGGAACTTTTTTACACACTGAAAATATCTCCAAGTAGGTTGTCTCCTTTTAATATCTGTATTCCTCATAGGCTATTTTTTTCAATTTGCTCACTGGAGTGTGAAGGAGAAACTGTTCTTCAGGTGGAAGTCTCTTCTATTTGACTCCCACACAACACCAAAATCCTGCTTATATCCAGGAGTGCTTTAGGGCAGTAGTGGGTTCATTTTCAGTTTCAGATCAGGACATATTAGGATTCAAAAATTCTAGGGAAGGCTGGAACACAAGTAACTGAGCTACTGAGGTACTGGAGAGAAGGGCAGGGAAGCTGATGAAGGGTCTGGACCACAAATCAGATGAGGAACAGCTGAGGGATCTGGGGGGGCTCGGCATGGAGGAAATCAGGATTAGGGGGAGTCTTCTTGCTCTCAACAACTCCCTGAAATGAGGTTGTAGCCAGGTTCAATCAATCTCTTTTCCCAGGGAACAAGGGACAGCATGAGAGGAAATGGCCTCTAACAGCACCAGGGGAGGTTAAATTGAATATTAAGGAAATGTTCTTAGCTGAGTGACTTGTCAAGCACTGGAACAGTCTGCCCAGGGAAGTGGTGGGATCATTGTCCCCATGGGTATGTAAAAGGCCTTTAGGTGTGGCACTCTGAGACATGTTTAGTGTGGACTTGGCAGTGCTGGATTAATGGTTGGACTTGATGATATCAGGCATCTTTCCCAACCTTAATGATTCTATGATTCTGCGAATTTGTGAGATTATGAGATTGACCTGATTAAAGCCAACTCACTCTCTCTTTTCCAGGTGTGCAGCAAGGTCTCAGGTCACATCTGCAGCTCCATTTCTTGTCCATAATAAGTTAGTAATAAATAATAATAATAAAGGAATCATAAGGCCTGATGTCTCATCAAATCTGCATTGCTGTTGCAGTACCTGAGTCCACACCTGTTTTCCTTCCACTCCTAGATCTTCCCTCATTTTGACAGGCCATGAATATTCTGCCACAATAGCAGCACTCTTCAGAGGTTTTTCAGCTGGGATGGACCATGGTCTCCACCTGATTCAGGTGCTCATTGATGGGGTCCAGCACACCATCAGCTGCTCTCCTGGGTTCCTCATTCATGTGGTGACAGGAAGGGTTTCCTTAGCAAGTAAGTGTGGGCTGCAAGTCCCAGCACCACCAAGAGTTAAACTGTATGGTTATCCCTGAGGGTGGAATGTCTGCAGCAAACTTCCTTCCCCTGTAATCTGTTTTAGGGTGTTTTTTAAAAAACATTTACTTTTTAAAATGGACAGAAAGAAATCCCTTTCTGAAATAGTCTCAGTTTTGAAAATAAATGTTAGCTCTGTGATGTGTATTGCTGTGTAGCTTCACGCACAAATATGAGTATTGATTATATAGCTTTAAAAAGAAGCATCATAAAAGTATTGTTTCATTTGTCACATGATCCAAGAGAAACTAGCTTTGGCACATCCCACAGTGTCTAGCTATGATATTTGTAACTTTGGTAATTATTTTGAAATAATTGAAAATTTTAGTTGTATCTGGGATTGAAACAGGCATTTCATGAAATGACTGAATATTTTAGATATTTTTTTAAAATGACTATATTACTGACTATATGGCTACAAAATACACACATGCAGATTTATTGAGGAAAGAAGGGGGATTAGTGGTTCCAGTCCTCTGATTACTCCATTTTCTTCTCTCCATCTGCCCCAGCCAGGCCTAGTCTTCAGTGCTGTGCTTCACAGGAGTTTTCTTTGGCTTCAGAACAACAAAATGCTGCCACTCTTTGTGGATCTTGTGATAAGTTCTGCTTCCCCTTTTACAGAGACTGGGGCCCACAAACTTTTTGCAACTTGTTTCTGTGGAGCACAAACTTGTACCTCACTTTTACTTATTTATGTCAGACCTGCCTCTGTGCCTCCTCACTGCTGCTATTTCAGCAGATTGTGCAACCCTGGTTATGGATGAGTAAAAACATAGAGATTATTATATTGAAACAATCAAAAAAATTGTGGGATTTGGATCTGGCCCATAAGAATTATTTCAAAATACTCTGTTCCAAGAGGTAGTGTGCCCATAGACAAAGGGCTTGACAACTTGAGTGTGTTTCAGTGTAAGGCTGATCCATTATAGCCCAAGGCAAGATATGATCATGGCCACACCTTTATTTGACAGACTTTAATTTTGTAGGGTAGGGAAATTAATATTTTGACCAAACCCTTGTATCATTTTGGATAGTAGTTTACTTCAAATATTTTCTCATGGATCCATTATAGCCCAAGGCAAGATATGATCATGGCCACACCTTTATTTGACAGACTTTAATTTTGTAGGGTAGGGAAATTAATATTTTGACCAAACCCTTGTATCATTTTGGATAGTAGTTTACTTCAAATATTTTCTCATGGATCCCGGAATGTAGGGGGAATTCAGTAAATTGATCAAGAATTGTTTTCCAGACTGAAGTTCTTCTGCCTTAGTCTTGTTCTAATTCTGGATATCCGTGTATTTCAAGTTACAGCTAGATTATATAAATTTGAGATCCAGATTTAGTAAGTCTCTTGGTTGTATTGATTTTTGCATGAATTTGAAATGCAAATTCAATGTCTTTCTGGTCCAAACACTAGAAGTCATGATTCTACTTAACTGAAGAAGGAACCATATTTGGCAGAATCTAGGAAAGATAATGCATTCCAGGTAATCAATTCATACTTCATTGGCTCTTTCCAGTAAGATAATGAATAAAGGTGCAAGCTTTCTTTTTCCTGAAGCTGATTAATTATCTCCACAAAATTTACTTTATTCATGTAGTGATCATCTGAGATTAAACAAATCCCTGAGTATTCAATGTAGTTGTAGTCCATTAAGAACAGATCTACTATGCATCCATCCACCCTTTAAAAAAAAAACGATATTTTTGTTGGCAACATTTGGGCTGGAAGCAATTAGTCTTGTATTACAAGGCAAGATGAAACTGAGGAGAACCAAAAAAAAAAAATTCACTAACATAGGGTAAGACAAGATCAGTTAGATAGGAACTAATAATCTCTGCACATTTTTACATTAGTGTCCAACTCCTGATACAATGCTGTAGATACCTGAGACCAGATCTACAAGGTCATGTAAGGTTGTAATTGGTATTGATTTAAATGGAAGCAGGAAAATCTAAATAAATTTCTGGATGGGAACTTTGGACTTTAAATTATTTTGAGTAGGGACAATCCTTCTTGTGACTGATATAAAAATGGAGTCCAGATCCAGCCACTCATTGCAAGTTGTTGATGTTACTTGGCCTGATGATCACCCCTGTCTTTTTTTTTTTTCAGGATGAGCACTGGAATGTCTGAATATTTTGGAGAGACAATTAGCACAAAAGATTAGCTTCAGACTAAAACACTCTTCCCAAATTAAAAAATATTTTAAAAGCTGCTCCATTTAATACAAACAAATATCTACATGATATGCTCTCATAAAAAATAGATTATTCTTCATTGTGGCCAAAGGAGTGCATTGGTATTATGACTAGCTAAGTCTTATATATAATATATTCTTTACAGTCATAATGCAGCAGAAAATTTAAAGGAGAAACTGTGGTAAAGGACTTGCAGTCCTAAAAATCCTTAGGCATTTCTGGAGAGTTATATCAGTTATTAATTTGACTGCCAAAATTTTTGCTATAGTTTTTATATCTGGATTGTCCTTATTACATGCAGCTCTTATAGACCTTTCTTGTGTAAATCATCAGTTAAAATTTCAGCATCTTTTGAAGTCTGAAAGAATCTTGCAGATGGGGTGTGTGAGCTTAAATGGACATAGTTGAGTGAAAATCCAGAGAAGGAACTCCTGAGTCTTAGGGTTTTTTTAAATTCAGTTGATGCCGACATTAAAAGAACACACCCTTTGGCTAGATCTGCAAAGATGCTCAGGCTCAACTTATAAATCTCACAGCAATTCCAGGAATACAAATCTAAAATCCTGTATTAGTTCCTTCATCTGAGGAAATGGTCTCTAGTTGCGCCAGGGGAGGTTTAGGTGGGATATTAGGGAAAATTTCTTCACAGAAAGGGTTGAAAAGCATAGGAATGGGCTGCTCAGAGAGGTGTGGAATCACCAAAACTGGAAGTGTTCAAAATGCTGTGCATATGGCACTTGAGGATGATGATTGAACTTCTTGCTCTTAAAGGTGTTTTCCAATGTTAATTATTCTATGATTCTGTGAAGGACGAGCAGAAGGCTGTTTGTATTAGTGACTCTGTGTCTCCACAGAGAGAGTCAGGGAATACACCTGGGTCAGTAAAAATTGCCTGGTGGAAACATTTATGTTCCTCTGTTGGCTGTGATGCTGCTGTGTTAGCACTGATACCTAATGTTAAATTAGGCAAGATGCATCTGTGCTTCTTTCAGAGACATCTGCTATACAGACATCCAGATTCCTCCAATCCAAACTTTGATGACTCTTTACAAACTCTACTGGTTTGTAAAACCATAAACTAAAACTATCCTAGGTTTGGGTTATGGCCAATGGAAATGGTAACAGGGTGACTCCACCCAGCAGAGGTTCAAACTACACTTTTAAGCAGCTGTGGATCAAAGAGAGATATCCTCATCTGAGTGTCAGAAATTTGGAAGGATGAATCTGGCCTGAATGATGATGTTTATAATAAGCTAATGGCTAACAATTCTGCCTAGAGAGGTAGTTAAATCCCCTTGAAACCCAACAACAGTGTAAAATTATGACCAACTTCCCACAATAAGGTGGTCTTTATTATAAACTTATTAAATTGTTTTTTTGGTATCTTACTTCTATGCTGATATGTCTTACATGGATGATCTGCATATGTGTGGTAGAAAGAGAGTGTCTGAGGACATGACTCTCCGTGGAACTCAGCATCCACCTATATATTTCTGTTGAAAGTCACAATCTGTACTGTGGAAATGGTGAATTTCTGGCAAGTGAGGGAATGGAGGTGGGTGGAACACACACTCTGAACCTCATATAGCAGTACAAAAAGACAATGACATAAACATAATTTAAAGTTTTTTAAGTTTTGGAATATGTTACCTAGATATTATTATATCAGTACAAACCACCACTGAATTCTTTAATCTCCAGATAAAATCCAAAGATGACATTTAGACCTAATTGAAATCACCAATAATATTATCAGAGATCTAATATTTTGTACGATGGGTTTTCCAAATGCTCAGCACCACTCAGATTATGGCCTGTGTATTGAGTTGTCATCAGACTAAGGCATTCTCTCCCAAATACATTCATGATGTTTTTTAAGGGAAATGAGGTTTTAATTTAAAGTATTTTCCTTTGAATTTGAAATAACAGCGATTGATTTTTCTTCTTTTAGGCTTTGATAGAGAAAAATCAGTAGACAAAGGCTGTGTACAATTAACTACAAGTGAAGGGCTAGTTGACCTCAGCTGAGCCATTGATGAGGGTGAGGCTAAT
Source organism: Melozone crissalis (assembly GCF_028551555.1). Taxonomy (NCBI): domain Eukaryota; kingdom Metazoa; phylum Chordata; class Aves; order Passeriformes; family Passerellidae; genus Melozone; species Melozone crissalis. The sequence continues at coordinate 54,295,022 of NW_026535805.1, forward strand.
GGGAAAAAAATTGATCTCTTCATAATTTGTCAAGTGAAGTGTGGTTAGCTAAAAAATCTCATTATCAACACTGTTCTTGGGAATAATAAAAAATATCTGTTAGTCAATTTTATTACGCTCTTCCTAGGTAGAAGCTAGTTGTCAGTCACTATATAGCCCAATGATTCTGACATGTAGGTGTCACACAAAGTGATCAGTGATGTCATTCTCAAGTTTCTAGTAAAGGAATAAGTAAATCCATTTTCTCAAAATAAAGAGATGCAATTTAATAGAGGGCAATAAGGATTGCTCTTCAAGGGAGACCTATGAATTAATTTAGGAACTCACATGTTCTTTGGCCTCTCACAAAGTACAATGGGCTTTTACTTTCTTTTTTGGCCATAAAACATCTATCATAGGACTCATTAAAAAGTCCTATTAAATTATGTTTCTGTTAGTTGTGTCCCTCATGCACTTGGGAAAAGTGTGAAATGTCTGTTAACTGAAGGCACTCTTCGTTTATATGTGTAATACTTTCTTGCCTGGGGAAACAAATGATGTCTCCATAGGGTGCCTAGCCCAGCATGGAAGCACGATCTCTATGTAAACCTGATATGTAGGACACCACTGGAGAGTGTGCCTTGGATATCAAATGCAAAACCTCTGTTGATTGAACCCTCCTGGAGGCAGCTACAGAAAAAAAATATTCTCTGTAGATCAAATGAAAGCAAACAGTAAGCCTTGGATGGAGGTAACACTTCTGTATGGCAGAACAGGATGGCTGGGGCTGAGCTGAAGGCTGTCCGTGCTGTTCAGTGGTCCCTGGCCACCACTTTTGTCCTGACCAACTATTGTTATTACTAACAATTATATGGTCAGAGCTTTTAGAACATTCTCCTCATGGTATGGGTTTCGCTGTCATGTTTTGGAAAGCAAGAGAGTTTAATGACATGGGGATGGCCAGCCCTGATTGGATGCCCTGCAGGAACAGTTTTATGCTAGCAACAGGAGTAACACATACAGTCTTTTTAACAGAAAAAAGATATTGTTGTCCATACTGTTCTGGGTTAGGACTTCACTTATTACATCTGAATTCCCATCCTAACTCAGCTGCTGCCTTTTGGCTTTGGTCACATCCCTTCAACAGCCTTTATCAGTTGACTTCCCCTGCATATTTTTGATAACTGAAACAAATGTATTTCACAGGTATATGAGAAATATATATTTTATATCTATAGCTATCTATTTATATATACACACATATGCATGAAGAAATTAGGTATGTGATTAGGTATGATAATTGGAATAGTCTGTAATTTTCAGTGTAATTATTATTTTGTCCAGTCATTTATTACAAGCAATAACTCTTTTCTTTTTTATGTACAGGTGTGCCCATGGATCAGATGCAAACACCATTCATGCTCAACAGTCTTGTTCTTTGGAAGCAATGTACAAGTTGAGGCTTTTAATACCTTTGAAGATGCCAAAATAAATTATTTTTTTAATAATTGAAAAAATTTAGTGAAGATTTCATGTGAACATATGTGAGCCTATGGGTACACCTCTGAGCTCTTCAAATCACAGGTAGCTTTAGATATTTGACCCCTTTAACTCGGGTAAGCCTGATTATTTGTGTCACATGGCTTTCTTTCTAAGTTGTATTTGTAAAATTAACTAAAAAGGGAGGGACAGGTGTCATTTGTGGCACAGGGTGATTTGCAATAAATTGTGTTCTGTACGTATTTTATAACTATTCATGTTAGTCTCACTATGCCAATATTATTTTAAATAACATCTGTTAAGCTAAGTCAGTGATTATCTAAAAGAACTTTCACAGATGCCCTTTTTTCACTGCTCAAATGAGTGGGGCGAAGTAATGAGAATTCCTGCAGAAAGGATGGCATTGCTTCTTGTTCTGTTCACAAAGTGTCCACCAATACTCCCTAAGGGGACTGGTAAAGTTGCTTAAACTCTCTCAAAAGGCAGTAAAAGGGATCTCACTTTTAAAACATAGCCTAGGGAAATACAGCAGCACATAAATTCCTTTGGAAATTGCTTGTCAGGTTCATTTGGAATGGTAAAAGCCAGAATGAGCTTCCAGCTAATAATTATTTCTGAGTGGGAGGGTTGTCGGAACTCTGGGGAAAAACAAAAGATTTGAGCGCTAGTAGTGAATTTGTTCCTGGAATGCTTTGCAAAACATTTGTGATTTTTTTTAACCCCACCCACAACTTTTAAAGCCTGCTGCAGCACTGGGGACATTATCATTGAGTTGCCAGGGTCCTGGATCAAGCCTGTGGACTCCTCACAGTCAACAAGGGAAAAAATATCTGATTTTTCGGTTAAAAAGTTGTGTGACCTGTTACAACTGGCTGTTTAAGCATTACATGTGTATGCAAATGCCATTAAGAAGCAATACTATGTAATTATCAATATGCAAGACTTAGTGACCTGGTATTAAAAACCCCCCTAAAATAAACGCACTTAACGATTTGGGAGTAATAAATGCAGCTAAATGCTTCTTAAATGGGCCCTGATTCCCTTTTGGTGCCCAGTGAACTCAGTAGACAGTCACAGGGATTTCTCTGGGCTTTGATGGGTGGGATTCATCAGCCTAAATGTAGACATGTGCATCTGACCTATAGCTTACCCTCACTTTGTAGTCAGGGATGGTAAGGAAGCTATTTGTTTATGGTTGGGGTAAAAAGCAGCTTGGTTTAAGATGCATTTCATCTCATCCTAATTTAGATGTTTGAAAGAGATTTTGTGAATTCTTTCCCAAAACTACTCATTTGTCTCCATTGGCTCTAAATGGAGACAGAGTGACCAGTTGAGATGAGATGAATCCCCCTCTCACTGAGTGGAAAGGTCAGCATCTGCTGTTTATACAAGCTGCTTTTTGCATGAGTTGTGCTATAAACCCACCAGCATGAGATTCTTCTCCTTGCACAAAGTGCCTCTTAGTGCCCCAACAGCATATATAAGGCAAACTAATGCAAATGAACATTTTTCTCCTGTCAAAGTTGTGCCATTCTGCGGTAAATGATTCTTGGAACACACAGAGATATTTGAAAACTGAAGCTCAGCTGAAAAACTAAAGCAATTTTTGAAAGTGTGGAAATAATTAAACACTGAAAAAAAAATTGTGATTTTCCATTTCAAAGTGACATTTCAGTTGGAAAAGTAGCAAACTTTGGTCATTTGAATTTACTTCAAATCGATGAGTAAAGCACCTACATAAAGTCTATTCCTTATTTGAAATATCTTTTAAATTTTTGTAAAACATATTTTATGACCTTGCATTTTGTATTTTTTTTACTCCATGAACAAACAAAAAAAGGGCCCCCAAAATCAGATCTTCTTTTTCCTCAGTGCACAGTAATGTGTGTTACACCCCAACAGGATGCTTTGTCTAAAGTTCATGTATTTGTAAAACCTGTGATGTGTTTGCTTTATCTCCGTATTTCAGCACTTGTGTAGTCTTTGCCTAGGGGCAGGTTTTCATCAAAATTTCTTGAAGTGCTGTAGCAAGGGACCACGGACACAAATGCCTTTTAATGTTACTGTCCTCAGCAGGCTGCTATAGAGCTGGAGCAAACCCACACATGCCAATGAGTTACCTGAAGTCAAAACTTGTGCAGCAGTTTGGGACATTAAGTAAGGAGATTTGCAGATACCCACTTGGTTCAAGTGGGGACAGCAAATAGCAGCACATCCACTGCAGCTAACAGAGCCATACTCTGGTAACACTTTCTGCTTCTCAGTTAGTGACAGCACAGTTCAGCCTTTTCTGCTCCTTATTCCAGGCCATCCCCCTGATCACGCAGTCGGCAGCCAGGGGAAGCTCCTTATTCTGGAGAGAGGATGAGGTCTCCCCTGCTTGCCTTCTCTTCAGCATTGCTCTGTGGTGCATGCAATGACTCTAATGTATTCATGCAAGCAAACTTCCCAGGGAAGCCCATATATCCTTGAAGTCAGGAATTCTTGGTTTATTTTGGGTTTTTTTCTTTCTTATTTTTTCCTCTCTTTTCCTTTCTAGAAATAGATTCATTCTCTGGTAGGCTGAGAACAGCCACTGACCGTGTTCCTGTGCTGTTGAAAAATTGCCGTCAGAAGTGTTTGCTGACATCTAATCAAGGCAGGGATGAGGGATTTCTTAAAAACAGTACTGATGCGTGTCAGCTTGCTTTGCTTGGTCAGTTGTCACTTCAGCTTTAAAGAATTTTAATTACAGTAGCTGTTATGAACACATTCCCTTAGGGAAATATCATTTTCTTATATTTGAATTAATTTGTGTGAGCACACTTTCCTTTCTCCTTAGAGCAACTTGTCTCATGGTTTGAAAGCTAAGCTATCCAAACTTTTCCAAATTTGTGAGCAGATGCTACTGGTGGGACTCCCCTGTGTGCCAGTCATTTTTTCCCCAAAAGGGTATATGCACGCAGGCAGGCTGTGGGCACGCAGCTGTGCATGAGGAGGCTGAATCCAGCCTCAGGAGCAGGCAGCTGGGCGGCTCCAATGCAGCCAGAAGGGAAAAATCTCTTACTGAGTTGTCATCATTGCTCTTAGACAATCCCCGGTGACCTCAGGGCGTCTGCTTCATGCTAGAAATTTTGGAGTGGAAGATTTTATGTAAAAGTGCATCAAATGAAATCTCCTGTTTGCCTGAATTCCTACTGAAAACAGGAATTTCATCTCCAAGTTCTCTTTGGCACTTCTGAACTGTTTTTGAAAGTTACTATAATCACCGATATATTTGCAATACATCAGAGCTGTGTCCCTGTGGTAGTTACATCAAGTTGTATTGGTAGAAAGTTAATGTAAGGGGGCGCTGATTTAAGCATTTGGATATTTTCCATACACTTCAAGCCATTTGGCAATAGTGTTTACTTGGAACCAGAAAGAATGGAAACTTGCTTGATATGGGAATGTGATTTTTCATTTTAAATGCCTTTCTTCACATTTCTCTTGGATCTCAGTTGCAGATAACTGCCCTCAAAGGATGGCTTTCCAACAGCTTCATATTCTTTATCTGTAGAAGTTGCAGTAGCTCTTTGGTTCTTAAGCCAATGACAATAATAGTCTGATTAATTTCTCTTCTACTTTGTACCTTCTATAATGCTCCTGTTACCATGATCAGTACTTTTATCTCAGGGGACAGATGAATTTCTTGTATTTATGACTGTTTACTCTGCATGGCTTTTTTTTTTTTCAGAGAGCAGAGAATTGCATTTCCAGTTTATTCACCTTCTCATACCTTCAAAGCTGTAAGCCATGTTCTACCAACCATAAATGCTCTTGATTCCTTGGAGTACATGCTCTGAATTTACAACGGTGTGGTACAGAAAAGTCTTTTGAGACATTAATTTTGTAATTCAGTTTATTCTACTTGAATTATGAGCCAAGTAATAAATCTACATTATTTATCTGCACTGGTGATTCCCAGCCAATTGTGTAGGCTACACTTTGAGGCAGCTGTCTTCGATGCTGTGTCTATTAAAAGATATTACAAAGTTTTTCCTTTCCCTGATTGTAGAGTTTATGTTGTTTAAGAGGTCTTGTTAAGACTTTCAATTGTATGTATTCCTACAGTGTCTTTAAAATTGTGTAAGCAACTTGTCCTTATCCCATCAGTGTGTACTTTCTCAAGACAGATTGAAATTTCATTGGAAGTTTGACTTTTCGAGACCTGAATCTTCTTCAGAAGGGAGAAGCACCATAAATATGGGATTATGAGTGTCTAAGCGCAGATTATAGCAGATCTTACTATAAAGATTTAGGATTTTGGGCAGTTTTTCCATCAGTCTCCATCAGAAAGATTAGACATGAAGAAATGGCTGGCAAATTAACAGTAGCTAAGGGGAAGAACTCGTGTGGAAATGGAAAAAGACAGTTTAGAGGCTGTTCAAGTTAGATCAGTTGTTCTTGATTAAATCTCCTGCATAAGACCTAAGAAGTAGCTGTAGTTCTCTGACCTCTGAGGATGGTCATTGTAGGATGGGTAAATTATAGGCCAGTTAGGCGATCATCCATTACCAGGAAGATACTGGTGAAACTAACAGAGCTAGAAACCTAACAGTACGATAAGCACCGTGTCAGTATAACTTGAGAAGATCATATTATATCCAACAAAAATAATTTGCATGTATAATTAGGAAAAAAACAGTGACCAGGAGAGGAGAAACTATGTAACTTGACTCTAATGAAAATTGATCTTGTCTAACAGGACACTCTTAGTAGCAAATGGGGTTTATAAATCTGCCATAAAGTGAGAGCAAAACTACTAGGGATAAAAAATAGATTAAGGGATTAAGGGTCCATTCTCAAAGTGAAAGAAAGACTGCTTGCTCTAGGGATTCTCCTGCCTTGGAGTGTATGAAATGGTTTCATTAATCACGTTGCAAGGCAGAAGGGGGAGGAGAGCTGTAATATCCGCAGACTCTACCAACGAGGAAGGGGATTGCAATGGGGAGACTGAAAGCAAGATTAAAAAGATTCATGTGTGTCTTGACATGCTAATAAAAAGTCTCGGGGAAAAATAGGACACAACTCCTCAGTGAGGAGAGGTGCAGAGCACTATCCTGTGGAATAATTAATTGCATACATATAAGAAAGAGAGCGCTCTTGGCAAAGCAGAAGTTCAACAGACGCCACTGAAGCCCTAACTAAATGTGAGTGAAGAAACTCATGCTGTGAAAAGTAAGCCACATACTAGAGTATATGGCAGACGTACTCTAAGTTTTACTCCTTCTGCTTTACTCAGCATTCATAAGACCTTGTTCTGTTCCCAGTTTTGAGCAGTGCACAGTAACAGATGGACCAACTGGAGGGAGTCCAGCAGAGTGAGTGCTGGTAATCCACAGATGTAGAAAACATGACCTTTAAGGTGAGATTGGAGGAATTTGTTTTGCTTAGCCTAAATATGAAAATACTGAGTAGGACGTGGTAACAGTGCTCTTTAGGACTGCCAGCAAAAGGAAAGAAATAATCAGTTCCCTATGTCCACAGACATGACAGGAAATAATAGCTTAAAATGTAGCATGGGTTATTGAGGTAAGACATTAGATAAAAGCGTGTCACTCTAATGATAGAACAAGTCTCTGTCTGGAATGATTTAGATATAGCAGATCCTGACTTTGGACCAGGGCTGGATAAGACAAAATTCTCAGCCAGAGATATGTTCCTTTGTGGTGAAAGCATTACTGCAGCAAATGAGGCATGAAGCACCTCTCTGTCCCAGAAGTCACACACTTGAAAAGAGGCACAAAATAAAATGTGAACTAAAAAGTTGAAAGTCACTGGAATAGTTGATAGCAAGGGTCCTTTCAAAGCCCTCTTTCTCTGACTTTAGAGTGGGTTTTTACATAACTTGATTAGGAGTGCTTATCAAACCTGATTTTCTTTTATAACCAGGTAACCTGCTTGATCAAGAAAATCCAGTTGATGGAATCTCTTTGGATTTCAGTAAATCTTTCTATATGTCTCTCACAGGATCCTTCTGGACAGCACTCAGCTGTATAAACACATCATGCCATGGGTGAGCTACTAGCTCATGGCTCAGGCATAAAGAGTAACATCAGACTGGTGACCTGTCAGTACTGGGGCTCCACAGGGCTCCATCCTTAGCCCTGTGCTCTGCAGCAGCTTCATTGATGACCTGAATGCGGGACTGGAAGAGACACTGAGCAATTTTGCAGACAATATAAATTTGGGAGGAGCTGTTGACTCCCTTGAGGACAGAGAGGCCCTGCATAAAGACCTTAACAAATTAGAGGGTTGGGCAATCACCAATGAAAAGAAGCTCAACAAGGGAAAGTGGTGGATTCTGCACCAGGATGTACAGACAGACTGGGGAATGTTGGAAAGAGGTGCCACAGAAAAGGACCTGGGAGTCTTGGCTGTAGCAAGTTGAACACGAACCAGCAGTGCCCTGGCAGCCAGGAGGGCCATCCTTGTCCTGGGGAGCACCAGGCCCAGCATCACCATCCAGGCAAGGCAGGGGATTGTCCTGCTTTGCTCTGCACTGGGACAGCCTCACCTCCTGTGCTGGGGGCAGTTCTGGGTGCCACAAGATAAGAAAGGTATTAAGCTGTAAGAGAGCATCCAAAGGAGGGCTATAAAGATGGTGAAGGTCCTTGAGGGGGAAGCCATATGAGGAGTGGCTCAGGACACTTGGTTTGTTCAGCCTGGAGGAGACTGAGGGGAGATCTCACTGCAGTTACAGCTTCCTTGGGAGGGGAAGAGGAGGGGCAGACATGGATCTCTCCTCTGTGGTGATCAGCGACAGCACTTGAGGCAATGGCCTGATGTTGTGTCTTAGGCTGATGTTAGGAGAAGGTTCTTCACCCAGAGAGTGGCTGGGCACTGGAACAGGATCCCCAGGACAGTGATCACAGCACCAAACCTGACAGGATTGAAGTTGTGCTTGGACAATGCTTTTAGGCACATGGTAGGATGCTTGGGGTATCCTGTGCAGGGCCAGGAGCTGGACTGGATGATCCTTGTGGATACTTTCCACAAGGTATCAGCATATTTTGTGATTCTGTGATTCTGTGAAAAGTGCCATACAAAATAAATAAAATAAATAAAACCATTGTGACCATAGAATATAGACACAGTTTGTTTTCTGGCTGCACATTCTCTTTTACTGAGGAAAAAGGAGGACTGGACTGGAATATTTCTTGCTTCTCTCACCTTTAGATTGTGCTAATTAGGCTCTTTTATGCATTCTAGAAATTTTAATTTTGCTTACCAGATTCAAACCCCAATGATTAGATTTTGACAGTTTTGATATTTTTCTTTTCAGAATATGTGTGCAGATGCAATGTTTTTAAGAATCATATTTTTCAGAGAACATTGAGTGTCACCTTTTACAAAACACTCCTACTTTGCACGCAACTAAATCTTGCCTGTTTCAGCCCAAGGATGAGAAATGTAATCCTTAGAATTTTGTAAGAAAGGCTAACATAGAAAGAATATTTCAGAGAGAATATAAACTAATATAATGTTATTGTTATATATATATAATATGCCATGCCTATTATGATGGTATAAACATTCTGTCCTTAATGCAAATTTTATTAATTTTCTTAGCTTTTGTTTAAAGAAAGTTATTTATTCAGACTTCTAAATATGCTGATTTCTGTAGGGTTGTGCTGGACAACAACCTAAATTACAGCAAATACTTTAAAGCTGCTTATAGCAAAGAAAAAGTAAGCCACAGTATCCTGTTTGTCAAAATATTACTTTATGCTAGGCAGCAAAGACAAGCACAGTGACTGATAGATGATTCTCCCTTATAAAATTAGGATGTATTTTAATAGATTAATTTTTTGTAAATACTTTTGCATAAGGGGAGAATGGTACATGCACAAGCGGATTGTAATAAAACTGCTCTTGGAAATGCCTGGAAATACAAAGATAGTTCTGTTAATGAGCAGGAATTCAGCATAAGAAGAAATACCAGGTAACAGTGACTCATTAGCAAGTCAAATATTTTCTTTAAGTTTATGACTTTTTCTGTTGCATATGTCTTTCCATATGCCCATTTCTCTGTTCCCCAGACATGGCCTAAGTTATATAAGGTTCATATGAAAAACCCATTCAGTCCTATATTCATATAAATCAAAGTAAATAGCTTTTCTAATGCTTTAAATGAACTGCTGGTAATCTGTTTGTAGTCACTCATATGGGTTTAACATGGATCTGTTACTGTTCAGCTTGTTCTTACATCTGTTTCTGCAATTTAGGGATAACATCTTATGCTGTATGTGAAAGTCATTTTCTATAAACAGAATGAGCCATGAGCTCTCTATTATGGGGCAATCATTTGGAGAAGGAAGGATAAAAGACATAATGACAATTAGGTAGTTTCATGGTGTATTCATGAGGAGTCAGTCTCTCATTTCCAAGGTTGTAACTCAGAACAACATCAACACACCTAAGACAACTTAGATTTTACTCACTAGATTGCCCATTTTCTCACAGTTGAAATCAAGTTGTTTTGTCCCACAGCCTCCAAGGGCAGTATGTATACATTTAAGAGATGGTTTATGAGAAAATATCACTGGTCCTAGACTATTTTACTTTCCCAATGGGTTCTTGAAAATGTGATGATCTATGCTGTGTCTGAAACCTATAAGCTGTAACTCCACTATATACTCACTTGCTACTTCAAAATAGAATTTTTCAGACCATTCCTACTGTGGTGTAGATGTTACTTTTACTGAGCCAGCAGGCTGAATGAACAAATAAAATGGGCTTCTACTAATATGAACAGCATTAATTGAAAAAGCTGTCACTATTAGAGCAGATTATATTATATTTCTTTATGCAAAAAGATGTCTTTTTCATTTTCTCTTTCTCTAGAAGCACAAAAAAACATCTGTCCAGCAGGCAAGTGATTATGAACTCACTTTTAAAGAACTCTCCTAACAAAAAATGTATTTATACTTGGCAAATATAAAGTCCTGAATCTTTTTTATTCTATACATTTTTTGAATGCTGCACAATGAAGTGAGTGGCACAAGCAATGGTCCAGAGTCCAACTTCTGTCTGCTTCTGTGTGCTCTTTTGCCATTGATGCCAACATACTGCATCGATTTTGAAACAGCAGAATTCATTCTCTCTAAAATTAGATGTTGGTGCAAATCCTGGGGATGCAATCTGAGAAAGGAGTGGTAGCTGTTATCAGTGCTGGTGTGGGATCATCTTGTTGTGTGCTCCTTGATCAACTAGACCCAGAGACTATGGTCTACAGACCTGAGTTTTGTTATGCTGGTAGAAAATCTGAGCTGATTTAACAGGAACTGAATTTAAGTTCCAGTTGCAGTAACTCACATAAGAAGAATAATACTTGCAGGCACAAGTCTATAATATCATCTGTTTTCTTGAAGAATTCCATTTATTTTGTGCTCAGCCCATTTCCCTTTTTTTTTTTTTTTCCATGCCAAGGATATAATGCAGACTCCCATAGCTTAATAGTTTTCCCCTAACAGCCATCTGAGGACACAGATGATTTTGAACATCTCTGGAATTTTAGCACACAAGTTAGATGGATTTGTTACAATGTTCAGCAGTAAAATAGCTAACAATGCCCCATTGAAATAGAGGTAGTTAGGTTTCAGGCTTCACATTTTTTTGGAAATTAAGGGAAAAGTCATATCCTCAGAGCTGTAATTTCAGGTGTTTATCTTTGCAATGTCCCATATTTCGCTCTCATGTTTTCACAGCCATGACGATTACTGGTTTCATAATAATACAAAAGTAAGCTGAAACTCCTCTATAGGAATGTATAGCAGAGCATGGCTAATTTTGTGGATGGGGCTCTACAGAGCGTGGCTCAGGCTGGGAACAGATGTACTTTTTCAGCCCAGCTCTGCCTGTGAGGAGATTACTGTACATCAGCGCTGACTTGCTCTTGTTTTCTAGTAGAACTGATTGTGTGAGGGCTTCTTCACCCATTTCAGTAGCACAAAGTCATATTAGCTTAAGTAATGGGAATAGGCCATGGTTAACTCAGTTTATTTTGTTGTTGTTGGTTTTGTTTGTTTGTTTGTTTGTTTGGGTTTTTTTTTCATTTTTAAAAACAAAATGGGTCAAGGAATGACAAGAACTGACTTGTGGAATCTGTGACTTTTGCTATGGAAGAGACACAGAAGATCAAACTGATTTCCAGGGTGTGCATCGGTATAAAACTTTTGAACAATTTTGCATGTGACAAAGGGAGAGCTCCCTATCTGCTTCCTTAGATGCTCTGTCTGCAGCAGGAACAAGAAGTGAAATTTCACTAAAATGTAGCCCCTGCTTGAAACCTCAGGACAGGCACAGATCATCCACCTTTTTCATCACAGAAGACATGCTGAGCACAGTGCTGAGGAGAAGTGAACCATTTCATTCATTTGAATACTTCAGGACAAATGTTGAGATTACAATGATAAAATTAGGGTAGTGAAAGACTTTAAATGAAAAGAACAGAAAAATGTTAACAAATGAAGTGATGAAAAAAAATGATACAGCAAGTGAAAATATGCTCTAACAATAAACAAAACATACAGTTACTCAAGCCAAAAAACATGCATTGTATTTGTACAGAGCTTTGCTAGACTCAGAATCCTAATAGCAATTGTTGAGTATCCTCAGTATCCTTAAATATAAATACAAAGGAAAGTTTGGTCATATTCTTTAGATATTCCTTTGGTAGGTGCAGTGAAATGATATGGTTAGGAAAACGGTCCGCATCAAAAATTCTTGAAATAGAGAATGACGGCTGAATACTTTATTTAAAGTGCTATACTTCCTGACACTTGAGAAACAGACCAACACAGCACACGATCTACTTCACAAGCAGTTTTGGATAGTAAAACAAAGCAAAGTAATTCCAGACTAGATTTTTTTCAGTGAGTAGTAAATCTGATGAAAAAATGGTATTTGTGAGAGACTGAAAAATCATCTAACCAGATAGAGTTCCCTTTCAGCCTTTAGCTGAAAAGAATAGAGAAAATTAAACCTGGGGAAATGCTTTGCCCTGATATTTTGTAATAGAATGTCTCCTTGAGGAAAGGACGATTTTTTTCCCTTACATTTTAAAAAGAATTATGTGACAGTTATAAATATGAAGCTCAAATTCATTCTGCATCCATGGTGCAGCTCAGTCCTGTCGCTGTGCAAACCCAGTGCACTTTAGACATGAGTTCCCTGGATGTCCCAGGAACTCCTCGTCCAGCTGCATAGATTAGATAATAGACTGATCTGAATGAGTGGAGAGACTCAAGACAAGGTGAACCACAAAGCATCTGATTAGCTGGCACAGGAAGTCTCCAGGTGGAAATTTCACCCAGTCTTTTCCCAGCAGCTCCAACTATGCTTGGACCAATCTCTATGCTCAAATGTGCTGATTAACACTGAAAGTGGAGAATCTGACCATTCCTGAAGCTTCTTGAGGTGATTCCTGGTGCAGAATTGATCAAATTTGACATCGATAAGAGATTTCAAACAGCCAGTGAAAACTCCTTCAGTGGGTGCAGAAATGGTCAAGTGGTCTCTTGCCTATGGTAAAGACAGACAGGTAAGAGATGTTTTTATGTAGTAAGACTAGAGGTTGAGTGGGTGTAAGAACTGAGTGTCAGAACAGAGGTTTGGAGACTCTCACTGTGAGTAGCTGGAGGTGACATTGCAAGGACCCTCAAAATTGCATCGCCATCCAGGCATTGACTAACCATCCTGTTCAAGATGTTTGGTTCCCCTGGTGAGCATTACCTTGTTCCAATACATACAACAGTTTCAGATTCTTTTAAAGGTTCTGTCTGTGAATTTTCAATAATTCCTCATTTCTAAGTCCAATAAATAGTGTGTGGGGGGGAAAGAAATGAAAAAGCTAGGCAACAGAGATGAAGCATCTTGATGCTCTTCAAATCCATTTTTTTTCATTTTGTTAGTTTTCTCCCTTTTCCCAAAAACAAGCAATTGTAGAACTGCAAATAAAATGAAATCCCAATCATATGGGAATTTTTAAAATTAGGTTCTGATTCCCCATCTCCTGTTTCTGTTCCTGCGGTTTGTGCTCTCAATTGATTAACACACCTCCCCTGAAACTTTCAGATCTTTCTGTTAAATAGCTGGGCTTAAATAGAGTAAATTCTACATGCAAAGCTGGGCATTTTATCATAGGTTTTGTGCTTTTGTGCCCAATGTCATTCTGTTCACTAAAGGGTGAACAACTGTATCCATATGCCACTTTTAGAAGGTCAAGAGGAAGGTCAAGGGCTTCCTCCAGGAAGCCATATATTCACAAACCAGATATTCATAAACATTGCTGTCTTCTGGCACTTTTGCCTCACCATAACCCATCCTAATCATGGTAATTGCAGCACTTGAGAAAATATCCCACAGATGTGACCCATTCCATTGTGAGTTTGTTCTACACATACAGCATATTACATTTAATAAAGTTGTATAATATAATTTAACCAGCTGTTGATTATATTCGGTTATATTGAGCACTGGAGAAAAATAATCTGTTTCACGGGATGCAGCAGAGGAAATGAGAGAAGGAAGCACCTAAAATTTGTAGATGCCTTCCAAAAACTGGGCAGGCTCAACCCACCTTCTCTGGGGTCCAACACCTTGGCTTCCCAGTACAAATGCCAGGCAAGGTAACTGCTTGGGATGTGCTGACTGCTGCTTTTTACTGACTACAAATACAACTCTGTCTTCCTGCAGGATCTCTTTTGTGAGCTCTTGTTGCCAACATCTCCTATTTAGGGAGACAGGGAACTGACAGCAGGATACTGGGCAAAGGTTTGACCTAGTTGAATTACTCCTAGGGGTTCAAGAATTGTTAAGAGAAAAAGCACATTATCAAGTACAGCAAACCTTTTCAGTCCTACAGAGTCAGCACACAGAAAAAAGCCATATGGACTTTCAGCTCATGGTGATCTGGAAGGACCTTTGGTACTTATGTTTATAAAATATTCCGGGCTTTTTCTCAGCTTAAATTGCTTAAAAACCATTTGGGCATAGGAGACAAAGACTTCAGTAAGACAGGAAATACAAGCAAAAGCCTCTTCAGCCTTTAAAATATGCCTCCAAAATAACAATAAACTGAGGCAGCAAAAGAAACCCAGCTTTTAGGCTACAATTCACTCTGCTCTTACCCAAAAGTAACTAAAGCAAAAATCAAAGTCAGATCACATGTAACTACTTTTTTCTTCCCATGTGCTTTGGTTTTATTTAGTTCTTACTCAGAAAGCTGCTGTGAAGAAAGTGAGAGAACAACTTGTGATTTACACCAGGTAATTATAGCTGCTGCCCCACTGTTCTCTGCACAGTATTCCTCATGCCCTGTGTGGATGAGGAGGGATTCCTTTCTTCCTTGCATTCCTATCCCAGACCTGGCTGTATATCAATGACTGATATTATCTGTGCACAGCTTTCTATTTACATTTATAACCTCTAAAGCCAATGAAAACCTTGAACAATGCCAAGTGCACACAATAATCAGCATGTAAAGCTTGTCGTGTGTCCCAGGATCTTTGGATGAAAAGCTTTCTATATGCATCATTGCTATTAGTTTTTCCTGCATCATTTGTCAAGATAAATACATAGTGTTGTTTAGCACAATGTACTGGAAACTTCTGACTTGCAAATTAATCTGAAATGTAGAACCATATAAAAACATTTTATGCATCTAGCACTGATGATTTAATTTTAGCTCTTGAGAAACAGTCGAAAAGGAAAGTTAGCAATACATACACACAAGTTAAAAGAACACATGTAATGAATTAGAAATCATTGCCTTCAGTTAGACATCGATTGTCACTATGAAGCAGTGACTTTGATGGGAATTAAATTAGATTAACACAGCCAACACAAAAAGCTTCTATTGCTGATAAAAAGAAAATATCAGGACCTTTTAGAATGCAAAGGCGGATTCAGCCATAAAAAATATTGTAGAAATCTAATTCTAGTACTTTTCATGGAGCTGTGCATGTAATGTCTGCTCACATGTAAAGATACCCTTGAGGAGAAAAAGCAGGAGGAGGTACTTTATGTTTATGCTTTGGGTTGTCTCTGTGGAAGGAAACTGAAGAAGTTATGAAGTTGATTAAACTTAAGCTGTGGTTGGCAGTTATGCACAGAGCAGGAATGAAGGTTGATGCTTCAAGGTCTTTCTGGTAGCAGAGATGATATTTTAAATAATTTTTATATATTCCACTTTACTTGGAAGTGTCACACCGTAATATGTTACACTCTCTCATGCCGTGTTAAGACATTTTCAGGAGATCCACATGAGATAATATGAAAAGAAATCTGAGACACATTATTGTGAGGAATGGCCCTTTAGGCTCTGCGAGACAAAGTGGATTTGCATTCTGGGAATTTCTGCAAACTCTTTGCTGTGTTCTTTATTCTATCCCTGTGAACAAATAAGCTGGGAAACAGCTTTTTCCCCCTTAAGTCCTGCTGCTTTCAACTGCCACAAAGATTCTCCACCCTTTTTCCAGCCTTGGCTCCTCACCATAATCAATGAGCCCCTGGGCAGTGCAAACTGATTGTGGACCCTATAGGTAGGGAAAAAAAGAGCAAAAGCCCTTGTGCAGTGCCAGTCACTGCCCCTGACTCTGGCCAGGTGGTCTCTTGGTGGCCTGCTGTCTGCACTGGATAAGAAGCACCTGCTGTCCCTGTAAGGGGGTATTTGTTCTGCATACAGACTAAACATAAAGCAGGAACAACGTCCCAGGGAGACCTCCAGAGCTACACCCAGAGAAAACTAGCTGAAGAGCTGCTGTTTGGGCTTGCTTATCCTTTTTGGGTCAAGCTCTTTGGGGAGATGCACAGGGCATCTGCTGAGTCTGGGCTGGGTGGTGTAAGTGTGGGAACACTTTCCCTCAGTCCCCACAGCTGAACATGCCCATTAGCACAGCAAGCCCACACAAAGACTGGGCCTGACCTCAGGGGCCCCTGTTTAATTTCTCCTTTTTCCTTCCTCTCTCTCAGGGGTTTATTTTCTCATAAATGCTCTGACTGCTGGGGTCAGTAGATAGTCTTACAATTACACAGACTTTGTTCCTCATTTTAAACAATTGCCAGCCCTTTAGGAGCCAGATTTGTCAATATAAATCATTGGAGTTAAAAGTTCATGAAATAGTGGGGAGATCTTTTGTGTGTGTGTTTCTAAGGGAAGGATTTTGCCTCTAAAGTGGAACAAGTAGGAGGATGTGAAAACTGGAGAGGAGACACCTGGCAAGTCTCCTGCCAAGCTTGCAGCAAACCTGCCAAGTTCTGTTCCCTAAGACAGGGAACAGCTCAGTTAACCTCAGCAAGGTACCCCAGATGTAAACATTCATTTCACTGGTTCTATTCTTGTGCTCCCATAACTTTATTATTACCAGGATGTAATAGTTGTTTGGATCTCAATAAATCCATAGAATGAGTAGTAAATTTTGCAGGGGACTACTTTGAATTAACTTTAATTATTTGAAACCAGTTTATATTGTAACATCCCTGCATAAAATGACTCATTAAAATAGGTGCCTCAAGCCAGGAAAAGGGTCCTCGAGTCAGCCTTCAGTGAGCATACAGCTTGGGTAGATAGTTTTGAGCAGATCCCTTATTTTTATATGACTAAAGTTAAGATATATATTTCACACAGTAGTAATTTCCTATAATTATCCATTCAACCTCCTTCATTGCTGACATGGAAAAAGTATAAATAAAATGATGGTAGGATGTTTATTCCTTCCTTCTATCTTTTTTTTTCCCCCATGGAGTGCTAATGAGGAATATGATCCAATGGTGGTGGTAACTTTTGATTACAGTGGTTGCTGGAGTAAGATAAGCAAACTCACTTTTCATAGCCAGCCAGATACATCAACTGGGAGGAATAGAAGCAATTTATATTCCTTAGATAAAAAATATTCTGTTAAAAACACTTCTGAAAGATATTTATATGAAACTTCTCGCTGACAGAATCCTAGTCAAAAGTCTATTCATCTTTCCCTAAGAGAGGTATCTAAGATAGGGCAGATGAATCACCTTCTGGAGGTGCCTGTCTCTGAAGACTTCTATTCAGACATTTTTCTTTGTCTGTGTTGGGTGAGGTAAAGCTCTGGCAACTGCTGATTTTAACCCCAGTAATGAAAGTGGCTGGTGACAAACTAGAAAGAAGAGAGAAAGTAAAAGTTGCTTTGTTGCAGGTGACATGAAAATGCCAGAATAAACTTAGAAATAATTAAAAATTAAATCCTACCACCTGGGAAATTATTCAAGAAGAGGTCATAGGTTTTCAGCTTCCTGAAGAGATAAAGCTCACTATTCTGGGAAATCTAACATTAGTAAGAGTTTTAAATGCCAGAAAAAAGATGTCCTTGAAGAACTCCATAAAAAATATTAAAAAAGAAAAAAAAAAAAGAGAAAAAAAGAGAAAAAGAAACACTTCAGATTAGATTCTCATTTACACCAAAATTTTTTTTAGCATATTTACAGTATGGACTGACTTTGCAGTAGGTGAAATTCCACCTATGTCCCACTAATTACTAAAATGATGTCAATTATTTTTTTTGAGACTGGGCTTTCCTACTTCCCAAATAAGAGACTGAAAATATGAATTGAATCTATGAATGAGCAAGTATTTATGAAGACTCACAAGAACTCAAATATATTCAGAAATTACAGCCGTCTTTTGTTACTAAATACAAACAAAACATTTTGTAGTCTGTTCAACCTAAGTTGTCATCATGTAAGTGTTCCTCATATGGAAACAAATGATTGTAGGTTCCAAATATTTTCATAATTATCTTCAAAAAAATATAATATTCAACAATATCCAGGATAATGTTTCAGTTCTGTGAATTTCTACCCAAGAAGCCTCAGAGACCACAAAGAAATAATGGGACACAGGATGAGAAATGAACACAGTTCAGCACTGATTTATTGCGTCCTATTTTTAACCTGGCTTCCTAAGAAATCAATGCCTATGCCTTCATGCTGTGTATGTGTGCAGGTATTAAATTGGGCTTACTGGACAATTTCAACTACACCTGTGTGGAAAGGAATCTCAACCACAGTCAGGCTGAGAGTAATCTCATATAACTTTGGATGGCTGAAAGTGTGGATATGTCCCTTTGAACTAAATATCCCAGGCTCCCTTCACAGGCAGTGGAAGTGAATCATCACTGTGTATGGTGATCTATGTTATCTATTTCAGACATTTATTGGAGGAAGGGACAAATTTTGCTGTAGAAAGAGGCATGCTGTAAACATGGCAAAAAACAAGCACTGAGGCTTCCTCCTAATATCTGTTTTCTGTGAGGGCTCTCCAAGGTTTAATAAGAGCTGGGCTCATAATACATCATTTAAACTGGTGGCATTTTGTGGTTAAATTTGGATATGAAACCACTTTAATCTTAGAGATAAGCAATTTCAATAATTAAACAACTCCCCTGTGATGTGGAAGAGGTGGTGTGGTCCAGGTGAAATGCCAGAGGGGTTAGTGTAGTGGTTCTAACTCTGCTGTGCAACATCCTGGAGCAGGGTTGCAGGTCCTTTATGGTCTCTTCAGATCCCTGACTCCTCCTGGAGCTGCAAAAATAGTCCCAAATCCCCACTCCAGGGATGCAGAGCCCCTCATAGTCTCTCTGGTTCCCAAGTCCTCATCCAATATTCTTTATGAGGGTGGAGAATATCTTTCTGTTAATATCTACTGAGGTTTTCTGATTTACTGTCAGAAAATGGATATTTCACTGTTGTTAGTGCTCATAACCTGCTTATTCTGAACATGGTTGCCCCTCTTGACTATCAACAGGTTGTTGCAAGGTTTGGCTGTTTCCTTGAATGCACTAAAGTTATTGAAATTCCCTTCTGTTCTGAGGTACAGGAGGTTGTTCAGCCCATTATATTATTTCATACATTTCTGTCTAAACAAAAGTTTGGTTAAAGTTTGTCCATTCCCACCAAAACATAAATTTGGTTAAAGTCCTGTCTTCACAGTTCTGCTGACTGGGTTTTACTCTTGCTATCTGCTACATGATGTCATGCTAATTTTTTCTCCCACTCCTGCACTCACCTGACCACCTTGCTCTCTTCCAGCCCTCCTTGTTTCTCATCAGGCTTCATTACTCCAGGTGGTCAGGGAAATATTTGCCCAAGTAGGACAGCTTTAAAAGTAAGCCCTAACTAGTTTTTGTAGGATACTGGAGGAAAGAGAAGGAGCTATTTCCATTACAAACATTTCTTGGAGCCATTTATACAAAAAAGCTGCCAGCAGGACTCTACAGGAAGATACAGAGGTGCTCTTGTTAATGCTTTAAAATGGTCTTCAATCATACCTGAAACATCTTTTCTCAAAGACACTTGAATAAAGCTCATGACATTTTGACTCAAAAGCCTACATTATGATGCAGTAACAAAGGTGCACAGGAGCTCAGTTAAAATCTGTCTCACTGAAATCTATCAATGAAGTAGCTCTTAGGAAATAGGAGAGGAGTTATTTTCATTGGAACTACCCCAGAATACAAACTCTTCCTAAAGAGCTATTTAACATAATTTATTAATTATCTAGACTATGACGTGAGATGTGATAGATTGGTAGAACGGAAGAAACCTTAGGTGTTTCTATGGCAAAACTAACTGGCATTCTGAAAAATATGTTTTGCTCAGGCTGTTTGAAGAAGTTCTTTGGCCTGGGTGAATGACAGCTGGGAGAAGGATTTGCACTCCCTGATCATGCTTCAATTCTAGGCCTGTGCAGAATTGTATTAAGCCAATGATTACAATCAAAGCTAATGGCTTTTGGACTTTACTTGATTATCTGTAAGAGTCAAGGAGGAATTTTTCCCCTGCTGCCAAGTTTTTAGTCCTTTTTCATTTTGGTTTTTTTCCCCCCTCATAAGTAACAGAAATAAGCAGCAGCTGGGTATTGGATAGGCCGCTGATTTGGTACAGAGAATTCTCACAGGTGTCTGAGTGGTTTATTTTCTCACACACTCAGAGTCATATTTGTTTTGAGATGTGTAGTTGAGAAGGAAATTTGTCCTAGATTAGTCTGCAAGGGCCTTTTTGCCTTTCACTTTCTTCTTCACCTGCAGATATATCTTTTTTGTTGACACACAAGCAGTTTTCTTCCTTCATGTGGACCCTGTCCACCTTAATCCCTACACTGTCATACCTCTCAGGTTGTTGAGGACTAAAACATTCACTACAATTAAATATGTAGACTATTGAGATAAAATATAAATTTCTCAGGGAGACCTGAAAACAGGTTAGGTGGCCTATTTTTTCCCTTTGGCTTTGTTTTCTGTGGAACCGTAGACTCTACAGAATGTCTGCATATTGGGAGGGGAGAAATTCAATCCATGCTCAGATTTAGTGGGGGACAATGGCTAATCAGATCTACTGATCTGCAGGAAAACAATCCAAGTACTTCAGAATCTTGCTATTAAACCAGGCAGGGACTGAATTATACCAAATGTTGTAAATGAAGACATTTCTTTTGACTCAGTGAATTTTGGACGAGCTCCCAGGTCTTAAAACCCCACAGTGCTATTGCATTATCCTGATCTTTGAAATAGGTAAAGTTTTTTAATTATGCCATTTTTGTTCCACATTGCAATTTCTGCTAGAGAACTAGTCTGGAAGAGAAAAATGATTAGAAAAGCTTCTTATTGATGTTACCTCTAGACCTTGTTTATTTCTACTGAATCAAAATCCAACAATAGTGTGCTCTCAATAGTGTAGCAGGTTCTTGTGTTTGGTGTTCCATTTCATTGAAGATATGCTAAAATCACTCTTTTTTTTCAAATGAAAATATTTTAACTACACAGACTCAAAACATTACTGGAATAATTTTCCAAACGAATAAATTGGATCTTCTTCCTCATTGAACTTCAAATTTGAATTTGTATGTTTCTACAATTTCCTGCCCTTTGTTTCAATGACCCTCTTTCAACCTATCTTACTCACCATAATTATTTGCCTTATCTGCCAGTGAGAACTCATCTTCTTATTCTCAACTGTAATTGCTTCATTGAGCATTAAAGTGAAAAGGCCATTTTCCTCTTGTTGTTCATCTTTTTCAGATGTCAAGTTATTTACAAAGCCTTTGAATTAGTAATGTTGTGATGAGAATTTTGGTAAATTATATGTGAGAGAATTAGGCCCATTATAATCTTGAATTCTCATTTGTCCTGAAACATTTTTTCTCTTCTCAGTTTTCTAGGCTTTGCAGGAAAGGTTTATTACTGTTTCAAAGTGTTCTGCCTATGACATTCTGCTTAATGATACCAGGAGATGTGACCCAGCCAATGGTACATTTTTCTGACAAGCTACTAGGATTTCAAGTGTTTTGATCTCTTTCTTTTTTAAAGACATGCAACTAAATTAATATGAATGTGGCTGTAACTTCTATCACTCTTAACAGGACTTAAATCTTTGATTCCCCCCAATAATAAACAAAAAATGGTTTCTTTGAAGATACTCTTCAGAGAACTGTCTGAAATTTCCTCAGTTGTATCAATTTTATAAATTTACATTTACTCAGTGAAAAAAAGCTTGAATTTTGGTCTCATATCTGTTAATTTTGGATGCCTATTTCTGTCAGTCGGAAAGCTAAAAGGTTATGGAAAAATCTGTTTTCTGTTATTTTAGACACTGTGATTTTAGTCACTAGATTTATCCCACTTAATTTTAAGCATGTTGTAGATGTCTGTCTTATCTCTCTGACTGCTAAGGAGGAGCAGCTGACACCTCAGGTATGAATCTGATCTCAGGTGAGAGAAATTGCTCTCTGGAGAAATTGCTTTATGCTGACCATAAAGAGAGCCTACAGCAGGAAGTATCCCTCATTCCCAGCTCTGCTGTGTGCTTGCATCTAGGTGGGATGAGTTTGTGTACAATGTAGGAAAAATCCTCACGTACCCTTTTATTTACTCTTTATCTCGGATTATGAGAACGATCGATGTTGTGTTGTGTTGGTTTGTTCCAGTTCTCCCTTATTTGTTATGATGGTTCTGTCCTCCTAGTTTTCCCCTCCCTAGTTTCTGTCTGTTATGTTGTTGCTATGGTTGCCCCCCTGTTATGTAACTTCCCCGCCCCATATTTCCAAATATGTATAATTTTCTCTCCTCCCTGGGCCCAGTCAATCACTCCCCACCACTCCCAGTCTTCTAGAAGGTTCCCTTCAGTGGGAGTAGTGGTTGGCTGAGGTCCCGGGGCCCCTCCTTTACACTGTATCCATTGGTTCTTTCCTCAGGTCTGTTATGTTAAACCCTTCCCCTGACCTCCCCGGATTGGTCCATTGTAAACTCCTCCCCCAGTTACCACCTCCCTTTATAATCTCATGTTCTGCTCATTTTCTTGGTCACTCTCTGCTGGTCCTTCCCAGTTTGTCACCCCCTGCTGGCGGTCCCCTGGGACATTAAACCAGTTCTACCCCAGAGAGTGTCCGGCTCTTGCTTACTCCGCCCTGCCTCGCAGCTTTTCTCCGAAGACCTCGTCCTGCAGGCACAGCCCGAGGCTTTCACTGCCGAGGGGTGCCTGAAGCTGCCAGTCCTGGGGCCCTGCCACCGGGACTGACACCCCCTGCTGCAGTGGGGCTGTTGGCCACCCTCTCAGCTAGCCAGGCACAGGACTTTCGGCCGCGGCATCGCTGCAGATCTTAGGAATTTCCTCTGGAAAACCTAATTGACTTGTAGGAATAGTTATGTCCAGAGCACTGAATAAGGTCCAAAAAGACAAGTTACATTTAAAAAAAAATTACTTTTACTTTTTTTTAGCATATATATATATATATATGAAATTCATCTACAGGCAACTAAATGAAAATTACATGGTTCTGGTAATTTCAGTTGTCACTGTAATTATCCAGTGCCACAAGAGATTTTTAACAGAGTCTTTACCCATAGGTTGAACCGTAAATTATGGATCTTAGAGTGTTAAAAGACACTTGGTATAGAGTAAAAGACACGTACAAGAATTAGGTACACACTAAATTTTGTTAAATCAAATGTGGTAATATTGTGTTTTGGTGCTTAAGATACTTCCTATCTGTTTTTGACATTTCTTTGATGACCAAAGAAGTTCTTGCCATCATCAGATTTTCTAATCTGGCAGTGGAAGGCTCCCAGCTACACCTCAAGAAAAACACAATTAAATGGCATGAGGGCAATTGTTTTTTTCTAAAATAAAACCATAAAATCACAGAATACTTTTGACAGGAAAAGATTTAAATATTTATGTCCAAAGATCTTGGTAGTTCAGAAGCAGAGCTGTAGCTCTGCTTTGTAGTGAGCTTAGGAACTGTCCTGCAGCAGTCCTTATTTCCATTCCTCACTTCTACAGGGCTGGGGAAGCCCAGTCTCTTAAAAATGCACAGTACCTCAGAAAAGGGGCATTTTCTTTCTCTAATCATACTGTAGTGTTCATTTGTTAGGTAATATAACTGCAGAACCGCATTTTAGAGCTTTAGTCAACAGCATAGAATCACTTAGATTAAGTAAAGAGAATGATTTTGAAAGCTCTTTGTAATTCCCTAAAGACAAAAGAGGATGGACGTTAAGGATGAGATCTACCCAATGGAAAGTCTTTACCAAACTTCAGCAGGTTTACCAATACTCTTTGGTCTGAGTTTTCATACTGCATCTTGTGATGCAAGGTCAGACTAAATGTGTACCTCAACAAACACACACACGAATTAAATGTAGCAACTGCCCCATGGTGGGCTGATCTTCAGAGGAATGTGCTAAGCTGCTGCCACTTTTTAGCATTTTCACGACTTTCATTCCATCTGTCCCCCTGCTGTTTTTTTCACTGCAGTATCCACTCAGCAACATTTCCTGGAGCAATGTTTTTCTGACGTTCCAATGTTCCATCATAGTCACAAGCACACATCGAGATGTGTCGAACTAGCAAAAAATCATCAGCCAGCACAGCTGCTGGATTTTCCTGATACGCCTGGAATGTTGCAGAGTAACAAGAGACTTGGAAAGTTGCTTCCATAAATCAGCTTTTGCAACTAAGGCACGTGGTTTTTTGTATTCTTTTTTCCTTGATTCTTTACTTTGCAGCTCGCTGTGCTGTGCAATCACTTGCTCCAAGGAAATCAATTAGTGCAATCAGCTTGGACTTTCTTTGTTCTGATGATGGATGGGTTTTTTTGAAACTGAGAATTAAACACATGGAAAGAGTGGCCTGTTTTATATGAGAACTATGGGGAATCAAATCTCGGAATGTTTTTCCATTGTAATTTAAACCTAAAATTTTGAAACAAACTGTAATCATAATTCTTTTATATTTTGAACCAAAAAATATCCAAATATGGTGATTTGGACAAGTGACTGATAAAATAGATACCTTTTTCTTTTGGCAAAAGTTCACAGTATTTTCAAATTCATAAACAAAGACTATACAATGTTTCCTGATTGAAACAATAGAGGCTCCTAAGAATGTCCTTACAATTGCATAAATGCATAGCCATGCTGAAGAGAGTACAAAGTTCTATATTCAGTAATACACTTCAAATACAGAGTTTGAAAATCCAGTCTTAAAAATTTATTAGGATTTCGCTCTTTTTCAATGGCAACTTTTTGTGTTAAATTAACATAATTTGATCTTGAAGACACTGTATTCAAGTGAAAAGGTTTAACCTCCACATAGTACTGATTTCAAACCGTGTAATAAATGTTTAAGAGGAAATAGTAAGCTTTTATTCCAGAAATAGAAAATTGGCTCGTTTGTGGTATTGGCTTGGAATTGACACTTGAGATTTTTAATCTACAGCTCACAGCTTGTTTAATTTATACATTAGTGTAATGTTTGAGTGCCTTGCCACCACCAAGGGTTGGTAACTTTATACCTATACTCAGAAAGGGAAAAAAAGAACATTCTCACACTTACAAACTGATTGCTTTCATCATGTTTAATTACTTGCCTTAGCACTTGCATAAGGAATTGTATCTGGTGTTTAACTGGTTGGGTAGCTTACACCAACAGTGAGAAAGGACTGCAAAAAAGGGAAGGTGCAGCAGCTGCTTGAAATGGAAATATTTAATTCTCTTGTGATAATAAAATAAAGCTCAGCATGTTATTAATTTTTGGAAAAAAGCAGAGTATCCTCTTCTGGAATACTTGTGCCATCTGCTTGGGAGTCCCTGTGCTGCTTTCAGGCTGTATTCTGGAGATGAGACTGAAAAGTTTAAGTGGTCAGGTGTTTGAAGGGAGAGTTATTGTACAAGAATAATTTGTACCTTTTGAACATACAAGCTTTTATTACATACATCCATGTTTGTTTATGTCATGGAGTAATGTGACATTTCCTCAATATCCTGAAATACCCGTAGCTGAAGTCCATTTTATGTATGTGGATTGTATGTACACGGACATACATACACAGACATAGTCAAAAGCCTTACTGTTATTGCAAATAATAAAATCAATTTAAATGTTACAATGGTATAATATCCTAAGCAAAATTAATCTTTTCTGTTTTTCTTTAAATAGTTCAAAAGAGTGAAGAATTCTCTTCCTCATTTCCCCCATGGAGACAGAGTGAAAATCCTCTTGAGCCATCAGTGAGAGAAAAGAGCTTTCTCAGGAATTTGAAATCCTTTTCTGGCCTCTCTTTGGCTGAATCTGGGCTACAAAACGTAATGGGGCATTAAGACATGAGAACTGCCAGTCAGGATGTCCTTGCCATATATTCCCTGGAGTGCATAGGAGTACTGGGTGCAATGTTTTATTTTGAATCAGGTTATCTAGAGTGGCACTGAAACTTTTGAGTACAGAAGTATTAACCTCATCTAGATGTGGCCTCAGCTGCAGCTATTAATTCTGTTAAGTCAGAAGTAACTGAAGCTTGTTACAATGTGATATTTTCAGAAACGTTAAAATTAGCTTGATGATTGGCAGAAAGACCTCATAACAGAAAACAAAATGTAACTGAAGCTGGTCTGGAGAACATATTATGCCTCTATCTATATAAATTGTTCTTTTATGTCAATATTACAGCATTTTGGTGGAGACTTCTGTGGAATCTTCCACTGCTGCTGCGTATGATTTACTTTTCTTTTACATGAATGAAAATAGTGTTGCTCAAGGGCAGGAAATTTGGCATCATTTTATAAACAAGCATTATAAACACAGAAAAAAGGGGTAGGTCATTTTATACCAAATTTAGCTGCTCATTTAGGGAGATAAAAAAAAGTAAGTGCTTATCCATTAAAATCCTACTCTGTTGTCTCAATCATTTGGGAGAAAGAAGTACAAGAAAACCATTGACTTTGCTGTTTCCTTTGGGAGAAGCACAGATGTGGAAGAACAATTTTTAACACCTAAGTGAGGCAGCTTATGAGCTGTGTCTAAGTTCTTTCAAAGCCTTCCAAAATACGGAGTACATTTCAACCCAATTCACATAATAACTCAGGCTATGATTCAACATAGCTTTTAAAAATGTAAGTAGTTCCTCATCTGTTTAAATTATATTTGTGCTATTCACTGTATTTCTCTGGGGTCTTATTTCAGGTTTCACTTGTCTCATAATTCTTATATATATATATATTTATAAAAACAATGAGTTTTACTTCAGCTCATTACAACTTTCTGTGTGGAAGCTTTGTTTTTGAAAGATGTGATGGCAAAAGGCAATGACAGCATAAGATTTTTCTCACCTTTCTCTACCACCTGGATTTGTCTGTGGTTTGGTAGGGCTGCCATTCATTCAGGAGACTGATGTGGTCTGATACAGTCTCAGGGCTTGTTGGATTTTGCCCTGTTTACTGAGGTTGTGGCATGTTAGCAAACAATGCCATTTTTTCCATGGTGCTTTTGAGAGCTGCATGTTCCCACTAGGAAAAGAAAACTCTGAAATGCATCAGGGTGTCAAAAAAGCCAACTTTGCTCTTGTTCTTGCATGTGGTCTTAACTTCAGAGTCTCTGGTAGTCTCAAAGATGTTAATTTTTTATGTACAGATTTTTAGCCTGCTTTCTATTCTGCTGTAGGAATTGTGACAGATCTAAATCATTGTAGAGAGAGATTGTAAATCTGAAATATTCCCAAACTCTTGATACCATTCCCCTCTGCCCTTCAGCCAGGGTTGACTGCAACAAAATGTAGGAAAAAGTGATTCTGCATAAAAATTAGAATCTCTGCATATTTTAGGATAAAAAGAAAAAGGTAGGTAGATCCAGTCTTTTTCAGGCACATGCTGGGCACTCATTGCCTTGTTTTAGATCTCTACCCTTCCCGAAAGTCTGAGAGTCAAACACAATGCAAAGAACACAATCAAACCCATGGCCACCATCATCATTTCAATAAGAAAGCAGACAAGGATTCAGATTTCAAACTCTTCCCTCCATAAAACCAAGCTATTAGCACTTTATCCAGCATGGTAAGAAAACCCCCAAGAAGCTGGTAGGTCACTGCAGTATACATTTGCTGCAGAGAGGGTTGAGGATGAACATTTCACAGGGCTGGCATTATGGAAATCATCAGAGGCTGCTGGAATGTGTGTGGAGGCAAAACCATCTGACTTTCATACAAACCCAAGCAATCAGGCAGCACGGAACTATTTTTGTGGAAATAAAATATTATCCATTTATGAATTCCAGATGGGAAGGGACAGCTGTCGAGCTTATGACATCATTCCCCTTGACACTGGAGGATGGAAAGGAAAAACTGGGAGTCACATGTAAAGTATGTCAACAGTGATGACAGAACTGGGCAAAAGAATGTGGGGATGTTGGGAAAAGCTATTGGCATAATGGCTAAGACAAATAAGGTCAAGTGCACAGTAAAATGAAGAGTCTAAGAAGTTAGTTTGCAGAATATTATCTGTCATACTTTGTGTTCTAAACAGAGAAACCAAACAACAAGGTTATTAGGACATTTTATGTAACAAGGAAATTATTTATGATTTTTGTTATTTTCAAAAATGCAAAAATCACTATTCTCCTGTTTCTATAAATTTTGAGAACCTCATCAAGACTTTTTTAGATTACTTTCTAATTTCTCAATATCTAGTTAATTTCTTGATTTTTTTTGTGGTTAATTTGTGTTTGCAGGGGTTTTTTTTGTTGCTTGTGTATGTGTGGTTTCTTTTCTTTTTTAAAACATGTTAAAGAATAGAAAGACTTAGGACTGAAAAAAGTGATACATTTTTGAAGGCAAAAGGGGATTGTGGAAACTTGTTTGCTCTTAATAGTAAGAGGTAAAAGACAGTCAAAGTATTTGGACCTGAGATAGACTGTTAAATTAAAAATGCAGTAGAATTTTATGTGTCATCCTTACCCAATGGTAAAATATTCTCAAGATCCTAAACATGGTGAAATGTAGGAAAGATTAATATTTCTTGCAATTCAATTATGAGGACATGAATAATGTTCTAATTGCTGAGGATTTTCTCTGAATAGCAAGAAATCTTGGATAACTTGTAGTTTTGTAGTTGTATTTCAATATCTAGTTCCCAAAGACAAGACTGGTGCAAGCGATGATTCAACGGAAACTGCATTTCTATGGAATAAGAAATGAAAGAAAGACAGGGAGAAGAGAAAACTTGGAGAAGATTGCTTTGCTGAATGCATTTTGACTTTGTCACTAAACTTGTGTGAGTGGCAGACCTTTAGAGATAAAACAGTGTATGAAGGTACCATCTGCAGGAACCGGGAGGTTGGCGGGTGTCTCTTATTGAGCTACAGGCATCAAAAGTGAGGCTGACAGCCCTAGATGCTGAATTTTAAGGAATACTTTTCTCCTGCAGGCACAGACAAATGGTCTCTTGCAAATGCTGCGTTGCAGGAAGGCACCTCAGAATGTCAGGCAAATCCCTGAGTTTCTTTCTTTTCTCCTGTCTCACATCTTCCTATCAGCCTTTGGTTAACCCTCTCCACAGCTCACACGCTACAGTTTTTTACCCTGGAATTGGCTGGGATTTCTTATGCTATTATAACGCTATTAGAGAAGCTGTCAGAAAGGTGCTGTGACAATTCTGTGTTTCATTTTCAGTTTAGGGCCACTCCAAAGCACAAACAAGAATTTTTGTCTTTTTAACAAATATTTCAAGGAATAAACACTGTGTCTATTACATACAAAACCTGAATATAGGGCACACATTTTTAGGTACTATCTTATAGATTAGTAAATTCTTGCCAAACATACATAGGTTTTGTAAACAGCCAACAAGATTATTTAAAAACACAAAGTAGTGCTTGCTTATGCCCACACTAATTTGTAAAGTTTACCAGAACTTTTCTGTCAAACACATAAGATTTCCTTCAGCTGGGGTACTCGCAGGTTTCAAACCATATAATTTCTTATAGAGGCACTAGTTTTATCCAGTCATCAACCCCATCTCACAAACTCAGTAAATTTGTTGGTAAGCCTCCTTGATCAACTTGCCATCAACCTCTCTGTTCTGTCCATGACCCTGAACCACAGTGTAGCTCTGCACAGAAATTCTCACCCACTTTTTTCTGCCTTAAGCCTGCCTGCCACATGCCACCATGTGCTGGGTCTCATCTCAGGGTGATGATGGATGGTTCCAGGCACAACTATGCTGAACTGTTTGTAATACACTGTCAAGATGGTTGTACTGTTGGTATTGTTGGTGCCCCAGCTTAGCTCACCATATAGATGCTGCCTTCTGGAAGTAAATTGTGCCAAGCTCTCATCAAGCCATAGCACAAGCGATATGCTGACAAGCCATGGTGGTGTCAAAAGTTGCTGATAACAACTCATTTTAAGTAGTAGCATGATATGTAAATATATTGGCTGGTAAATTGGTGTTATTGCTACATGAGGCATCTAGAACAGTACCAGAACATACAGGAAGGAAGATAATTACCATAATCAGAAGAGGAATGATTCCTTCCTCCTTTAGGAATGATTTAATATTGGTGGTGCTGTGCACTAATTATCCTCTGTCGCCAGGATGCTGTGGTCCTGCTGTAATAACTTCTACATGTGCCCCCAGCTGACTCAAGGTCAACTGACCCTGCCTGTTTGTCTGGTTTGACACTGGTATAGAGAACACTGCTGAGAGTTGCCTGTTTTGCATTTCACAATTTGTTTGCAGGACAATGAGGAATTCAGAGATCTTGTGTTAAAACCCCCTTCACAAACTATCCAAGGATGCACACCAATTTCTTTGTCATATCCTGGCCCTGTGCTGGTAAGGAAATATCATATGTAAATATAAAACATTGTATGTAAATACAAAACAACAAATGTAAATACAAAACATCATATGTAAATGTGAAACATCATATATAAATGCTAAACATCACACTTTTCCTTACATTTGCAGGTTCATGCTTCAGCTACTACTTCTGCCCAAGGATAGGAGAACAGATTTTGGCACCCCTGAATTCAGATTAAAGGTGGAGCTGGGCTGTTCACCTGCTTCCACAGTCAACTCACAACCTACTGCAATACTTGTCATATCCCAGAGGCAAATCTCCTCTCCAGCCTGTATTCTCCTTATAACATCTCCCACATATATGACACTTTCCTCTAAGAATCTGTTTTTCCTGGGATGTAAATATTATGACAGTTTGATATTTTTACCTGCCAGGACTACTGCAAAGGATAAGAAGGACTGATATAGTTCTTCCTGTCATACATTGAACCCCTAAAACAGATACAAACTACTAGGAACAATAATACTTTTCTGTTGCTGTTTGTGAAAACTATTTAGTAACAGCACCTGCAAGCATAATATGTTGGATATTGAGGCAGGTTATCCAGGGTATGGGTAAGCCCTGAAATCTAGGGGTGTATGTAAGAGCACCCCAGGAACTACTTGCTGCATGAGGAAACCAATAACCAAGAGACAGTCTGAACAGGAAGGGCAGCTACTCTAAGAGGACCCAGACCTCATTATTTGTGAATCACAGTTAAGAAAACAGTTTCATAGAGTACTGCTTGTTTCCTGGGACCATCTGGAATCCCTCAGAACCTGCTGAGATTAAACATATCCCCTTTAGACAGTGATGTGTGTCAGGTTTCCTGCAGTAATTGATAGAGAACACAAATACAGTTCTGGTTTAGCTGTTAAAAGCATCCTGGCTTAAACATTCCTGTGAGGATGGGACTGTTCAGCCATTTGGGCACAGTGGGAAAAAGACATTAGGTGTGTTCTTGTCTGTCTGGAGCCATGGCCATGGTGACCTCTTTAGTGTTATTTATCCTGCCATTGTCCCCTGTCATGATATGCCTAGATGCCGGTGTTAAAACAGTTTTCCTTTAATTTTCTTTCCTTCTCCCCCATCTTTTGAGAGAGAAGGTGTTACCACCTAATTGCTAACACCTAATTTCTGAGGCAGGAGTTTTACTTCCTCCTTGCCTTCCTCAGATTGCTCTTGATGACTTCTTATAGGCCTCCTTCAGATTTTTTAACCTCAGTCTTGCACAGTTTTCTAGTCTTCCTATAATTTGTCAGGCAGCAATATACATCTGTGGGTGTAGGTTTTAGAAATATTGCAGATGTGCTAGTTGCATTTCTGTCCACAGAGATAAATACACAGGCATCCTCTGGGGACCAGGTCTTTGGTAGGGCGGTGCCATTGTGTTGCAAATGTGAAATGCTCTCAAAGTGCAAATGTGGAAGATCTTTGTTCTGTTTGACTGTTGGAAATTCTGAGGGTCTCTGTGAATAAAAGAGAAATTTGGCTTGTGCTGCAGGGGTGATTCACAATAGAGAAGCTTCTGGGTGACAACTTGGCTGTATGAGGGAGCACTCTGGAGGCACTGTGAGGCCTGGGTGCCTCATAGGTATTGTTCCCTGGCTGGAGAGAGCACTCCCTCCCAAGCCACATTGACAGGCATTCCAAGGAAAATACAGCATGGGCAACAGAAAATTAAACAAAGAAATGTAGATTATTTCAGCTGGTGTCCTCATAGAAAGCTTTTTATCTGTGACTGCTTTGTGGCTACCATGAAGGTTGGCAGTAAGTGTTCCCTTGACAGCTACAGCCCTGGAAAGCAGTATCAGCTCTGGGTTTGCAGGAGCATGACAAGGAGCCACATGATATGAAAATAAAAACTGTCAACAGCTGTTTAAAGTGAATGCATATACCCCTGTTTTACTTCTTGATTTTGCTGCTCTTGATTGCAGATTGCTGTTTAATCCTAGAAGACTTTTCATCTTGTTCCTGGACTGATGCGGACATTGGTTTCTTGTTCCTGACATTATATCTGACTCACACCAGGTCCCCTGCTTTTTTCTACCCTCAGGACCATAACACTTGCTGTGAGTGAGCAAACAGTGTATATTGAGAACAAAGGCCTTCTGATAGTTTAGAAAACATTTTTGTATTGCAAAAGTCACATGAGTTTTGGGGTTCAAATCTTCCAGGGCCCAGTGGCCCTACAGAGGCACCCGAGCCTTGCAGCTACCCCTGCCCCTGCAAGTCTGCTTAAAATGTGTCTATCAATTAAAATTTCCTATATAACTTCAATAAAAAAAATCCTAACAACCTGCTGAGTACATCTAATAACTGCTGCACTTTATATCTAGTTCTTTATAATTGAGTTGCACTGCACTCTGTAGATATATATTGGTAGGGTATTATTTGCAAAATACATGATTTCCTGCCAGCACATAGTTTCCTCTTTTAGACTAATCAAAGTCAAATATATCAGAATAGATACCAGGGTTTCACAAAAGAAGACCTGGTGAGATATGTACAGGCAGTTAAATACAAAGGGACCAAGAAAAATACAAATGTTCTTATATTAACTTTTTGAAAAACTTAATAATTTGAAACAGCTTTTTTCTGCTATAGATTCAGTAAAGTTAGATTGTGGAAAGCAATGAAAATAAAGTCATAGCTCCCTAAGCATTCTTATTTTACTTTGGGTTCATATCTCACACTAATATAACTTTCACAGAATCTGTGTCTCTTTGGGCACAACTTGCTCACTAAAACAATGAATTCTCCTTGAGTACAAGATTTGCATAGCATTTTCATGGTCAATTGCTTTTGGTATTATTAGAACAAAGATGTCTTAGCAGTGCAGGGTATTAGTAGTCACTGAAAAATGCACTGCTTTTCCTTGTCATCATGCTTTTCCTACCCATTTTGTCTAGAGCTAAAGAGGAAAGAAGCAACTGAGTTATGTTCTAGTTCATTCCCTCAGTTCCTCCTCTTTTGAGAAAGATGGGGAATAAATACATAATGAAAGGGAGTGGTGAAAGGTGGTGCTAAACTGGTGACAGAAAGCATTTGTAACACAGGGCCCACAGTACAGTAGAAAATTCATCCTTAGCAGTAGTGGGTGGACTCAGCTGGGAATACAAGTTAGGAGAAGGTGAAGGAAGGATGCTTGCTCTTTAAGGTCTGCCCAGGAAAGCAGTTTATTTTTGTGGTTACAGTCTTTCTGGTAATGTGCTCCAAAGTGCTTTGATCCTGATCAAACCCCCATAGAAAGGCTCTAGGATCACCACCCTGCCTGCATCATCACACATTACTTTTCTGATGAATACCATATGGCATATTAGAAAAACAGAAAAGCTTTTTAAAATGTGTATTAGGTAGCATGGGCTGAGATGAGTTGGCTGGAGTTAGAATAAAAACATTTCTTGCCAGAAATATGTGATAAAAAAAGGGGAGGAGTGGAAAACCCAGGAAGGCTTAATAACAAAGAGGGCAGTCACTCTAGACAAGCCATTGATTCTTCATTTGTTTTGCACTACATCAAGACTCTTATACTAGTGTATTAAAAGAAGAGACAGAAGTTTTTGTACAGTCTGAGTCAGAGTTGCTATAAATGTGGGGCTCTGAGATTCTGTATTTCAGCTGAAATACTCCAGCACTGGCAGACAGCATACAGTTAATAGGGTAACAGTATATTTTATATTTATATTTATATTCATGTTTTAGCACTTGCAGTCTCTTGTATCTGACAATTTCTATTACTACCCACAGATGTTTACCTTAAACCTAAACCCTTACATCTTTCATTTGTTTCCCTGTGAAACATGTCAACCACGGTCAAGGTGCCTTGTCCTCACAAAGTCTTTGGATCAGTGTGGAATTCATGTTCCCCAAAGGACATGCTTAAGCAGGCAGGCAGCAGCATGAGGCTGCCTTCTGAACCCCAAAAGAGATTGTCACCCCAGGACAATGAAGTATCAGACTGCACCTGAGGCTGGAGGCAGCGAGCACAGGTCTGTGAACTAGAGGTGAGACGTCTCCTGTGTCAGGTCCAGATGCCCAGGAAGTCAAGGACTGCAAGCTGCTGTTCTAAGAGCTTCCACTGGTTTCATGTGATTGACCACATGGCAGTCCTTTGGTTATCATCCTTTTATCACGGGGCTGCTCTGGATACTGTGATTAGTTAATTACTTAATTTAAAATCTAAAGCATTCAGCACTCAGAGCGAATAATTATTGACTTTCCCAGTTCTGGCCACACACTAGGCCACATTACTTTGAATTTTGCATTTTTATGTTTCTAAACTAATACTTTCTTCTCTGTGAGATGCATTTTCTCTGGCTAAGTCAGATCCCAGTATCCCTTGCTGAATAGCTTGCTTAGTCATATTTGCAACTAAGCAGTTTTTCAGATTGTGTGAGTGCCTTTCACCTAGTTATTAGTTATAGCACATTTATATCACATTGAAGGCAACTAGACTTCTTGCTTTTCCGACCTTCATAGTATTACCTTGCCTGCACACAAGGATATAGGCTGCCCAATCCATTAAAATGTGATGGGATTAAGAAGCATGACTTTTTTAGACTCTTTTGAAAATTCAGGCCATAACTAAGTCATAAACTGTGTATAACTGGGAGCATTGCTTTCAGATGTAGCAGCCTGAATTTTTTTGTCTGCACTGTTATAAAAGTGGGCTTGTCTTTCAAAGACATTGAGCTCTACCTAGCCCCACACAGAAGTTAATTAAAATCTTGACCTATAACAACAAAAACAATGACAACAGCAATCATCATCATTGTCATCATCATGATTTTTGTGCTTTTATTTCATTCTGGATTGCTCTAACAATCATATAAATACACAAAAAAGATAGATCTCTTCCCAAACATAATGTCAGTAGCCTCTACAGATGTCAGTTTGTCTGTGTAAATCTGAAAACATGTTACTTATGTATAAAGTTTAAAAATGAAATTTTGAACATTGAAATAATAAACAATTTCTGTAGCGCTACTGCAAAAATGTGCTAAAGCAATACCCAGGTCTCCTCAAGAAAGAAACCTGAACAAAAGAGATTTGTATGCAGAGTATTGATAGGCCCCTTGTTATTAATAATGTAAACATCTTCAATATTAATATACTGCACATAGCTCATTTTCCTTGTCCATTACTCAGGCCAGTTATCACAAATGCATACAACGTAAACATGATGTATTATATTTTGGTTTGGATGAACAGTGAGGGTTTTTTAGCCCTATTCAATTTCTCTAATGCAATACCTCTATTGAGGTTGATTTGGCCAGCCTCCTCTGATCCTGCAAGATTGAAAATGAGTGGATGTCTGAACTAACAGCACAGGTGTTTATAACATGCTGATACTTTGCTGTATTTGAGCCACAGATAGAACCACATGATTGATTGCATCACAAAAAATTCCTGAGACCAAATTAATGGGCTGAATTGGCGTGATCCATAGAAGTTAGACCAGGAACTAGTTTTCAAGAAACCTCAATGTATAAACTAGTTCAAGTGCTGGTTTCAACTTCATATCAGTTTCTTAAATTCATCTTTTGATATAATCCAGAATATGCATCCAAAGCCCTGGTTTTGGGCAGGACCCTCTCCACACTACAGGATGTAGGGTTGCATGTTTTTCTACCTGCCAAAAATAATACCCTTACTCCCTGAATTTGAAGTCTGCCAAAGGGAGTCATCAGGGCTGTATGGCTACATCAAGTGCACTAATGCTCAGTTAGGAGTAGGGAAGACAATGTTTCACTTAGTTTCTTCTTAGTTCAGAAAAGATTCCTCCCCTCTTGTGCACCCCTAAACATTGTGCAGCTTTGCACTATCCTGAAAGTGTATGCTTGCTTTGCAGACTCACTTAAGCCCTCTACTAACTTTGGGAATGTTTTTTCATCTTAAAATTAAAATACCAGATTTTGCCTTTTGCTTGCATCTCATCTCCAACTGAATGAGAAGCAGATTTATGGATTTAGAAAGCCAAGTGTTCCAGGTGATGGCTTTTCCTGAAGATATGGAGAATTGCAGATGCATACCAGTGACTGTACCTAAAGCATGCAAGTCATGTAAGGAGAACACTGGTGTAGGAAGCTTTCTGTGACATACATTTAATGCTATGCTCCAAAGGGCAGTGGAATACTTTGGGTTTGGACACCAAGTAAATGTCTTAAATTTGGTTCTCAATATTCATCTGTGACATCTTCCTGCCCAGAAAAGCTACAAAGATGTTACAGACTATGATATTGTGAAGAGATGTTGTATGCAATGTCACGTTATACGTTTCAGTTATATGGGAAACTCTCAGACATTGCTACTAATGCTAAATGTCCTACCAAATTTGCCTTATGCCACCAGAGGTTCTACTTAAATCATTGTTTATATTTAGAGAAAAAGATATTGATATGAGATAGCCAATAAGAACTTATCTGTTAGGAAAAAAAGTAAAGTTATTAAGGCCTATATAATTATTAAAATAATCACAAACTGCATGTTAATGAATAAGCATCATATGTACATACTTTTCTGTATCTCTACCTCTGAGTATTCATTAGAAGATTAACTGCTGTAAGCAGAAGAGTAGATTTATTTGGTTTAATTGTTTAATACAGAATATCAAATCCTCTCTGAGCACTCTGCTGGAATTGAGACTATGGAGTCCATTGACTTGAACTGGGACAGAAATTCAACTATTATTCTTAGCATTTCTCTCTCACCTTTTTTTTTTAATGGATATAAATTGGTCACTTCTGATACAAGTTGGCACAGAGGGTCCTTCTTGGTTAAAATGTAAATTTTAGTGAGTGGAATAATAATAGAAATGAGACCTTTGTCTCTTGAAATTAAAGTGCTGGTAAAGCTGAAGCTGCCAGCTTTGTATATTACAGCCTGAGGAGATAATATATTGAATCATTCATTTCCTTTTCCTATTCTTTTTGCTCTCTTCAAAAGCATATTCTGTTTCAAGTAATTTCAGTCCAATAATGAATATAACACTGACAGACTCACCATCATACAAGATCTGCTTTGGGATATACTTTATCGTGTTTTGTTTCTAAGCTGTCAGAGTACTTAGAAAAATGGAAAAAGTAACTTACCATGTGGTGAGCTTATGCTGCTTCTTGATGGTTTTAAACCACTGGGCTTTTGTGTGATGAGAAGCCCACCTGTGTGTGACTAAATTACTCTAATTTTGGCTTCTATCCCTTATTACCTGAAGAAAGCAGCTTTCTAATGCTAAGCCTGCACAAGAAGAATTAGTTAGATTTATTGTTCAAATTATTTTTGCTGTGATAGAGGGCTGTCTTGGTTCCAATGCTCTATTTTCATTAATAAGTAGTGAATAAGTAGTGAAGTAGAAAGCATCTTTGTTAAATTTTTCAGATGGCGTTCTACTGTTGGTATGCCACAGGACAGGCTTGCAAATGAAAATGTTACTGCCAAACCTGGACACAGCACAGAAAAATGGATCTTGTTGAAAAAATGCAAACTGCTGCACACAGGAAGAAATTAGTTGCACAAAGGCAAGTGTGTTCTGACTGGAAAGAAGTGCTGTTTTAGGAGCAGTTCTGTGTAACATGGAAAGGAATGGATGGCTTAAGGTGCATGTTAATATTACTTTAATATTATTTCATGTTCTGAAAATATGTGCAAGATCAAATACAGCTCAGAAACCTGATTCTTTGACCTACTGGAGCCCATTAAACTTTAAACAAGGGACTTTGTCCAGTTTGAACACTGCAGCTCAAAACAAGAGTTGAGTCAACTGAGCACCTTACAGGAGAGATTGGAAGCCTGTGGACATGACCCAGGAAGAATCAGGGGATGAATATATTGGGGTTTGTCTTAAAATGCTTTGTTGCGTTTGAGTGTCAAGGGTTTGGTTGGGGTGGGGACAAAAGGGGTGGCTTCTGTGAGGAGCTTCTGTCTCCTGCTGAGGCACTCCCACAGGAGTGTTCCAAAGTGAGGGGA
Organism: Melozone crissalis; assembly: GCF_028551555.1. NCBI lineage: Eukaryota > Metazoa > Chordata > Aves > Passeriformes > Passerellidae > Melozone > Melozone crissalis. The sequence continues at coordinate 54,333,632 of NW_026535805.1, forward strand.
GGGCTTGAGGCATGCAGGGGGCTTTCCTGAGCTCCAGAAGCTCCAGGTGAACCTCCAAGAACTCCCAGGAGCTGGCAGCTCTTTAGAGAGCAGCTGTCAAGATGTGTGCAGGGCCAGGGGTGAGGGTGGTCACCCCCCACTGCCGTGAAGGACAACTCTGGGGAGCATGTGGAGAGATCCCAGGGCAGAGGGTGGAACCAGGAAATCTGTAAAGTCTCTTCCAGCTGAAACTGTTCTGTGATTCTCTGATCTTAAAACAAAAACTGTGAGCTAATGGGCGCTGTGAAGAAAGATTCATTGGTGAAGTCAGTATAATTGGGAGTTTTCTTAAGATAGGTGGATAAGAACCAGTTTATTGTATATTCTACAGCTGTACAAGATGTAATCCACTTTAGTGGATTGTGCTTGGCCAAGCAAAAGAAAGAACAATACTGGAAGCTGTCATTAATTTGCACATGTGTTAGAGATTTCTAGTGCTATCTCTCTGTATTGAGAAAAACAGATGTGCTGTATTGACTTGATTGCTAAATGGACTTAACGTTGCTCTTAGAAGCTGAGTGCCACTGATGAGGAGAGCAGACAAAACAACGACTTTCAAAGTAAATTATTATTTATAATAATCCACATATCTTAACTTTAATAAATCTCTAATAGATGCTGAACTCCAGGAGATGCTGATAAGGGTGTGAGGGTCTACAGGTCTTTTGCAGTATTAGATCTGCACAGAATAGATGACTATGTTTTTTTAGAGTGAGGAAAATGTACAGGGGAACATAGTTCACTTATCAAAGGTAAGAGCATGAATTGGGAATGATACCTGCACTGATTTGGAAGAAAATTCAGAGCCTGCCAAGCTAAAATTTTCCTTAGGTTTAAAAAAGGTGAATTTTTTGACTTGTGAGCATTTTTGTTCATTTCAGAGCATGATTACATACAAAGATGTGTCCCATTTTGATTCATACTTGTCACATGATCTGTTCCTATAAAAACACTTCCAATTTGCATGCCCAGCTGATGTGAAATAGCAGCCATGAGCAGATTTAGAAAGCAATCTGAAAATTTAGCCAACTAGGTTTGCCCTAGAGTGTTATTGAGAGTAATATGAGAATACCATGAAAAGTTACAGCCTTATAAAATATAGTGGGCTTTACCTTATTCCATATTTATGAGCTGCAGTGTTGATACAGCACCGTTATGAAGTTGAAATGGTACAAACATTCTTAAGGTTTGACCCTGTCTACAGTGGCTTAATATTCTACTAGTGATATTTATCATGTACCTGTGCATGTCCAAGATTGGATCTTTAATTTGTGTTTTATGTCGTTAGCCAGTGGTTAAAAGGAAAAATGCATATGAAAGGGAGAAATTTAGCAGGAACAGTGTTAGTCCAAAGGTGTACTGCACTAGAAAGTTTGAGGAAAATTGTTTCAGCTATTTTTGAGTTAGCCAAGTGTTTTTCAGCTGTTAAGAAAATTGTTTCAGCTATTTCATGCTTGGATAACTCGGTCTTGTTTAAAAACATCAGACCTGGTGCTCATGTAGCCTTGAAGTAGAAATAGGTATTCTGCATTGTGAGAAGAAATATTAGAAATATTTGAGGGAATAATCATAAAACATTCAAGGAGAAGGTATTTTTCCCTCCTATCTTCCTCTAGAAGAAGACTGCAGCAACATCTGCTCCCTCCAAGCTTTCCCTATAGCTTGTTGCCTGTAGCTCCTGAGGAAACTACCAATACTTCTTGCTAGTAAATGCACACCTGAGGAACATGGATTTCAAAGGTCTGGATGAATTGTTTTATTAGACCTGATTTAATATCCTATGAAGGTTAAATGTTGCTGGACCTGACCTATCCCTGATATTGAGAACTGCACCAGATAGTGCAATGTGTGTGTGACTATCTTTTGGACATTAAGTCAGTTATTAAAAGTCTCAATCAGGTCTCAAATATTCAATACAGACTGAAGAACCAGAGTTCCTTATAATTCAGGAAAGAAAGCTATCTTTTATTGATATTGTATTTAAAAGTATATTTTTTAGATTATACATTTTTATAGACAGATATTATCTTGTAAAACAATTATGTTGTGGGCTAAAAGTTGTGGGCCAAAGCATGCTGTGCTGAGCCAGAGGTTACTCTGCTCAGAATGTATGCAGGAGGTTTGATAGCATTCCTCTGTTTTCCTGGGCCATGCATGAAAATGAATCTTAGGGATTCTAGTGGAGGAATTATTCACTGAAATCCTCTTCTTAGAAGGGAAGTTAGAGAGAAACAATGCATTGGTGCAAGAAGAAGGTCAGTTTTAATCCTCACTATTCAATAAATAGGTTTAAGTTTATCATAGGAGTGTTTCCACACAGTGAAGTGAGGTACAAAAGAGGCCAAAGCTATTAGGTTTTTTTCCTCTATTTTTCAACCAGCCTCTTGGTATTTTAAATTCATGGAATTACTTGGGCCTGATATCATTTGTCTACTTAGAATTCATTAGTGGAGCCTTCACTTGAACCCATATATGTACAACTATTAAATTTTTGGAAATTTCAGAAGAATCACCACCTTTGGAAATAACCATGATTATTTGCTGGCTTTAAACATATTTCATCTGACTTCTTTGGATGACTTCCAGATCTTCAAGTGACAGTTTCATATTGGTACATAGGTTGTTCCAATCTGCCCTTCCAGGACCAATCATGATATTGTGAACATATAAGGAAAAAAAAGCCTATTCTTCAAAACTACATTGTGAATTAAAAATTTGGTAAATAGATTGTCGTCATAAAATTGAATTTTTTATAACTGTAGATGCACAAAAATAATAGTTTGTATTTTGTACATGTGGTGACTGAGGTTGTAATGCTATATATTTCTAAATGTGTCCAGGCAAAGAAATGCTGTAGTGATTGTAGGGGGTGAAACTTAAATCTTTCAGTTTTGTGCATATAAACCCTTATTTAGGGCCATCTGTACTATTCATACTGGAATTAATAAGGCAATTATTTGTACCATGTATAACTTCAGGGAAAGTTTGTCTATGAGTCAGTGGCTACGGCATTGAGTCTTTGTCTTTCTGTATTGCATGGCCCACACTGTGGATCTTGTTATTATTTTTCCAGCATCCCACATTTCCCAAAAGGATATGGAAAAAACCCAGGGTTTTGGAAAATTTTTGTAGGTATTTGTACCATCTTTGTTGGCACTCCATATCTGTCTCAGGCATCTAAGTGACCAGTGTCAGTGTTTTTTCTCATGGGAGAGGGATTTGCCCTCTTTCACGTGGGTTTGTTGCATAGGCAGCCAAAGTATGTGCTCGTATGTTGAGTTTCAGTTGACTGTTTTGGGGGGAAAGAGGGGATATCCATACATAAAATAAGTGATGTGAAACCCTGTTGTACCTAAGGAAAATATTTTGAGGACTATGGCTTGGGGTTAGAGGGCCTGTAGCCTCCTGTCCTGAGCAAGTACAGGTCTGTGACCACCACAAGGAGGACATGCCCATAGTTTCATGGATTAGAGGAAACTTGAATCCTCACACTTGAGTCGAGGAACTGACCCTTAACTTGCTCAGAAGAGATGAAACATTTCATGTGGGTGCCCACGGGAGGACAGATTTGACTCCCTTTTACAGAGACCAGATCAAGAGTGACGTAGTTGTTTGAACTGATCTGAATGGGTCGTTCCCATTCTGCTGCACAGGAAGACATCTGCATTTTGCTTCTGAGTGCCTCAGAGACAAACTGAGCTTCTTTACTCATTCTGGAGAATATGAGTGTCCTTGAGCATCCTTGTAATTTAAATGGGAGCAATCATGAGAGGAGGTACTAATCAGTGGGAATATAAGGTATCAGACTGGCCTTAATCAGTATGGTGAGAGCTGGGAAAAGAAAAATAAAAACAAAAACATTCAGCCTAAGATTTAACAATGTATAGCCTGTTACGGCGTTTTAAAATCAACCCTGTGCACTCTTTAGTCAAAAACATAACAAAAAGCACTCTCTGTGATTATTTTTTCTTCTCTGCCTACAGTGTAGTCCATATACAGCCAATCTGTGTGGTTACAGACAGCTGAGAAAATTTAGTGCAATTTCAGCTTCAATGCTCAAATTGTTTTTCTACAGGCCAAGTAGTTTAAAACAGCTTTACCTCTGGTTCCAGGTGTTGCTGAGGCAGCAAAGTCTCTGTGAACCCCCACAAATCAGCAAGGAAAACTGCTGAAGCAAGAAAAATCTTTAATTGTGCAACCAAAAATACTAACGAAAAAATCAAACAAGCTGATTTTTTTCCCAGTTAAATGTTTCTATATTCCCATCAATGAACACGTGAGAGTTTTTGATATTTTTTCCATGGTACCTGGCTTTTAGAGTGGTTATCTTGGATCTGTGTTGCAATGAATCTTTACCTGCTTATTAGAAGTAACATTATGGGAAATCTTGGATTGAGTGTAAAATTCCATATGAAATACATTTTATATGTCAATTAAATACTTCAATTTTGTGCGACCACTCAATGGGACAGTAAACCAAGACTCTTTTCTGGCACAAGAGTGTCAGATAATAATTTGTCATTGGTTGTAATTGTCATCAGTGAAGAGACCTGAGACACGTAAGAAACCTGAAGGATGGTGGCAATTCTCTAAAGGGTCCATCCAGGGTGGATATGGGAAGCAAAGGTGAGATGGAGAGGAGGAGATGTCACAAGTGCTGTTCCTTCATTGCTCAGTTCAGAAAGAATGAGTAATAACCAGTTTCTCTGACTTTTGCTTAGCAGTTTATATGAACAATGAATTCACTTCTCTCATCTCCAAGAATATATTACAGAGAAATCTATGCAATGCTGCCTTTTTTTATCATGTCCCATAGTCTTTCCACCAAATGCTTCGTACTGTCATGAGGCAAAAGGAATGTCATGTCTGCTCTCTTTTTTTATCCAGGGCAATAAGGATCTTACAAAGCCGGCAGCAGGAACGATGAAAAATTCCATGTTGGCCAGCACTGCTGGTCCAGTTCTACAAGACAGCACTTCTTTTTATGATAAATTCTGGGGGTGGTCACCTACACCAGGGACTCTAAGGCAGAGCTGGAGACAAAGAACTGGCTAGAAATCAGTTTCTTGGTCTTAAAAACTTGCCTCTAACCATTCATCAGGAAAAGAAACAAACACCCTCCCTCTTCCTGCTTCTCCTCCAGCCTTCAGTCCTTCTGCTCAAGAAGAATCACATGACAAAACCCTTCCAACTAACTTCAACTTCCCTGGTTTTCGTGGTATCATTCCTAATTTCCATTTCAGGTACTAAGGTATAGGTTTGAAGGATTCTGCCAACAGAACAGACCTTCAAGGTGATGTAACACTGGTGTGAAAATATTACCCACTAAACCTGTGTCAGACAAAACATAGCAATATATTAAAAACCAGGGTGAATAAAAATAATTGTAGTAGGGTCATATAGATGAATTAGTGTACTTTCTGATGGCGTAGAATCTCTTGAAAGCCTACTAAAACAAAATTAATTTGCAGTGTATTTTATTGGATGTATTTTTTGAATAAGAGTGTGTTTCTAAAGGTGGTGAAAGTGATTTAAAAATGCTTTGATATATTGATTGTTAATTTGTCACCTGCACATTGTTATTTAATGTTGCTGGCTCAGTTAATGTTTTTCCTGAATATGAATATTTAATGGACTTGTATAGAGATCATTATGTTATTTTAAGCTTAACAAATTGTACAGACCCCTCAAGCCTTTCACAGAGGTGTTTTTACATTCAGCCATAGCAAAAATAAAGTACTGTCTAGCTGCTACTCAATCTTGGTATCACTGTAAGTGGGTCTGTGATAGGCATTTCACAACAAATGGATAACTTTTCAAAGAGTAAGAAAGCTTCTGGGCTGCCATCAGCACCAAAAGGTGTGGAAAGGGAGAAAGGTGTTGGGGTGACACCAAGTCTCAGCTGTTCCAAGAGGATTTTGTCATTAAATCAGCTGATACATTTTCTGTATATAAGAATGATGAAGGTTTCAAAGGTAAAGTGAACTGTTGGCATAATGTCCAATTTTTATAAATGGGTCATGGATAACTTTGGGTTGGAAATTACAGGACACATATGAAGCATGGTTTAAGAGTTTTGATGGTATTCAAGCTCAATCCTGCTCATTTTGTTACTTTGAACAGCAAGATACCACACTTGGTGTTCCCAGTTGTCCTTTCATTTCCATTTTATGATTGAAAGATTTGCATCTGAAGGACTTAAATATAATTTCATGTACATGGCAAAAAGTCTTAAAAAAATTAAGAGAAAGCATGAAGTCTACAAAGAGATTAAATTTTGAACTCATTTACCAAAATAAAACACAGAAAGTGAGATTAAACTCTCACAGTTTCAGATGTCATGATATATGATATATCTATCATATATGTAGATATAAGTCTACATATCCACATATAGATATTCATCCACATAGCTACTCTCCCAGTGATCCAGAAGAGTCAGTGGTGAGAAACAAACAATTGCAGGGTCTCATTTTTCTAACTTATTTTAGTTTTCCCCTATAGAAAGACAGCAGTCATATCATAGAAATAAAAAAATTGCTCCATTTTCTTTAACCCTCCATTTGGATAACTCTGCAACTTTGTTTTTGTAGAAATCTAAACTATGGTCAGACAGAATTTACACATAATAATTTTGTCAATATTATCCGATGTTATATTTTAGTGTTATGGTCTATGGTCCTGGAGGTCTTTTCCAATCTTAATGATTGGAAATCATTAATTTTTAAATGAATAATTGTTTTATAATTAATTGGGAGATAATAAATAATCAAAAAGAAAATAATTAATTTTTAATTATTAATTGATGATAATTAATTGGGAGACCAATTCAATGGTCTCCCTTCCCTCCTACAGGAATATTTACTCCATGGCATCTACAATCACAGCCTGTCACAGCCGTGTCGTGGTTTCCCTTTTCTGATCTTTGGACCTCGCAGAGATCTGGATCCCTTCAAACAACACTTCTAAACCTGCTCTTTTGAAGCTGATTTCCTTTTCTCAGGGTTGCTGTCCTGGCATACTCTATAAGAGGTTGGGATTTCCAGGAGGACAGAACTGATTTCCTACCATGGTAGGGTCTGTACCTTGCCATCATGGGGAATCATAGACAATGGTCACTTTGCAAATCATTCAATTAAACCCAGAAAATATCAATCGAAATGAGTTGGAGGGAAGAACAGTAAGGCTGTGCCTGCAGAACAGTGTAGTCTCAGTTTTTCAAGTCTGGCATTTTTACTTAGCATGACTATTTGAAATGATCTTGAGTATCTGTTCAATAAATTAAATTTTTAATAATAAATACACTAGAATTATTTGTAAGGATCAGCGACCTCATAAACAAGTAGATTTCCTTAATTGAAATCAGAATCTTCTTTTCCTTATGCTTCAGAAACATTGAAAGAAACCATGAAAATCTGAGAGCTGCGTGAAGGAGCACATTCTTTTTCTGGTTTTACAGAACTTTGCCCATTGATATCTTGGTGTGTGACAGCAACACTCATAATAAGCATTAATAGTAATTAGTTTCCATTTTTCTGGACAATGAATCTTTTTGTGATCACTTTTTGTGATCTCTTTTTACTGATGGCTTAAAATTATAGCACTTGATGCTGTTGCCATCTCTGAGGAAAAAAAAAATAATATTTAACTCATGTTAAGAAATCAGTTGATTAAATTCTTTTGAAAAGTGCTGTCAAATATGTTCTAGGCACAGACCCTTTGAAAGGCAAGTGGCTTCTTAAGAGGATATTCTGTTGCTAGGAGACCATAACCAAAAAGTTTCAGGATAAAGTATTTTCTTATTTTAAATAAGAAATGTTGATTAATGAACATGCTTAACAGGCAAAGAACAAAGTTATCACAGCTATCTCTATTATAATAAAGACCAGTAGAAGCATTCAATGGATATTTTAAGAAGTATAAAGAGAAGGTCTTCAAGGGAAGTCTTGCCAAAGCTAGAGAACCAAGGAGTCCAGAGCACAGAAGTGCCCAAGTATCTGTGGGGAATATTAAATATCACATTTAATGTTTTTAAATTTATCTCTGCCAGCAATGAAAATTGGATTTACCTTGTGAAAGACAGATTCTTTCATCTGCATTTTCTGAACAGAAAGGTTTGAGTGAATGAAATGGTCTCTTGAGATTTCTTCTGGGCCTGTCCATCTGGATTTTTCAGATTTCTGAAACTTCTCATGCTACTCATGAGTCAAGAGTAAATATTGGCCTAGATATTTGGCTTCAATCCACTCTGGAAATTCCTAAGCATGTCAACAACAGCTACCTATGTACAAATTTAGAAATATTTAGAATACACATGAATAATTCCAGTCTCATAAAGTATTAGCTGATGGTAACTGAGAGTCCAGTATTGATCATTGAGTAGCACCTTAACCCACAAAAAGACTACTGAAGTCTCAGAAGGTTTCTTTTGGAAAAGAAAGCCCAAGTACAGGCATTAAAATCCTGCCCCACTGGCTCAATATTTATCTAGTTGTTTAATCCCACAGGTCTTGATCTAGTTTACAACTGCAGAAAATTGACTCAATAGTAGGCTAATTAATAAGTTCATAATAGTATCAAAGAGCAAGAAATCTTTAAAATGGCTATTTCTGCAAGGAAATCAAATTGCTTTCTGAGAACTAGTAACATGAAACAAAATGCAGATCTCTTCAAAGACAGTTACATCACTTTCAGCTGAAAACTTTGTGACTGTGTTTTCTGTAGATGTCCACAAAGGAAATTTTAGAAAAGAATCTTCTCAGCAGGTAAGCTTTGGTTTCTGGAACTACTGAAAGATCCTGGTTAGGTGGAGCAGAACAGAGGCAGAGGAAGAGAAGATAGGTATTATTAGGAATCCTATGTATACTATAATACCATATATATTTGGCCACCTTTACAAAAGCAGCAACTCATCTAGGAATGTTCTGAAACACCAGAAAGAAAACGTTTCAACTGTCATGCATTCTCAGTAGCTTTTATTGGTAAGGTTTCATTGGGAGAAATCTCCCTGGCAGTTCACACCTGGTCATCCTCTGTCCTCTGAATCAGTCGAGATACAAATGTACAAATTAAGATATAAAAGGCAACTGTGGGACCTGAATGTCTCCATGACAAAGGCTGAAATGTGCCTGTGTAGAGAGGCAGTGCTTGGAAGCATTTTGCTGAAAGCTGAGGACTGATCCCCTGTAAACCACAGACCTGTGCCTTATTGCTTGTTTGCACTTAGGGTGTGTTATAAATGATCAGTCAGAAATCTGAATTAATAAATGAGAAAAATTTTATTTTCGCTACCAAAATACGGTCCTCAAAAATCCACAGCCAAGGAGAGAGCATCGAGCCCGGGATCGGCGCTGGGTGAACCTGGATCCCACCTCTATTGCATCGGACTTCTCTCTGTTCACTAATGCCATTTCCAGCGAGGTTATTTTGTACAGTTATTTATGCCTGAGGCAGAGGTGCCCCCATTTCTTTAGTAACCCCGCATACGCATGAGAGTTTCTTTCCCTGTGCAGGGCTGGACAATTGCTGTTTCCTGAGTAGAGGCAGGCGCTGATCCTGTCAGGAGAAGTCCCGTGTTCAGATGTATCTTTCTGGGGACTTTCGTTATCTTGATTGATGGCATCTATCAAGCGATGATCACCCTTGGGTGTCTCCTGATGGCCCCATCGCCCTGGCCAGACCTTCCATGGGTAAACAAAGCATTGTTCTCCTGCTGCCTTCAGGAGTTTCGAAATTCCACAGTAGTTATCTGTCCCTGGGCTGCTGCTCATGGTCACTGACTCATTGGATTTTACAATTTTTATAGTATACATTCTCCCCTTAAGCATGAATTACTCTATAACATATATAACAGGGTAGGAAATCACAGAATGTTGCAATTCTCCTCAGAATTTCAGGGGAGCAAGGGACACACGCTGCATTTTCCTGCCATCTCTGGATCAGAAGGGAATATGTGTATATTTCTGCTAAAGTATAGGTATGAGTTGTATGGAAGTCTTGCATTTCAATGTGCACAATTACAATGAAATGTAGAAGTCGGTCATGGATAGAAGATTTACTGTTTGATAATGTTCGTTTAATGAACAGATACTGTTTACTGTGTTTCAGACTGGTTACAAGATTCTAAGGATGCCTTAAATTTTTGTTTTACTGAAGCTAATATGTTATTTTCAGAGAATTATTAGCATATCTTTATCAGAAATTTGCATGAATTAATCCTTTAAAATGCTTTGAAAATTTCTGGCTACATGAAAGTCTGGCTTGTGATACTACAAAGAGTTAATCTCAAATGCCAGGCTGTAGAGAGTAAAGCAGAATTTATGTATCTCTGAGTATATATAATGCCTACAGACTGTTATATTTTTATTTCAAAAATTTTGGGCATTTTTTTGTTTTGCAAACCAGTGATAAAGTTATACTCTTCATCAAGCAAAACCTGAAAGAAAGTGCAGGATTTTGTCTCTCCTCTACGAAAAATAAAGGGTTCAAGAAGTATAATTCTTGCTCTGACAGAGAGGCCTTGGTGCTTTACACAAGAACTGGATCATGTTGATCCACAGCAGATTTTTCAAAGAGAACGACAGACATCCAAATGCGTATTAGCCTCGCATAAAAGAAGCTTAACAACTTCAACCGATTGTTTCCCACAAGGTGTAAAACACCCAAGCAAGTTGGGAATGAGAGCTAAATCAGATTGCTGACTGATAAGGATCCTTCCCAAGGCTAATTACAAAGGCTTACCGCAGGCAAGCAACGGATTAAGGATTTTAAACCTCTCTATGACTACCGCTAAGGAATCTGGCGTGCTAATTCTGCAATCTGTGGCTCTTTGGGTTGCTATCAAAAATCGTGATGAAGAAAGCACTTAGATATGAAAGGTAAATGAGGGTTTGGTTCCTCTGGAAGCGGAGGCTGAGGCTGGAGAAGAAAATCCCATTGGTTGAGGTGTAGTGAAGAATACAATGAACGTGAGAGGAGGAGGAGGAGAAACAGCCCGAGAGGATGGGAAGAACTGTTTTCCTTCATGAATGCTTTGCTGTGCAACATGTTTAGCTCCTGTGTGGGGGATTAATGGGTCCTTACATAAACTACCTTTAAAAATGATACGGGATGAGTGTTTGAAAGCTAATAATTTACTTTATAGCTGTGTGTTGCCTGATGCACAGTGGCTGCACAGCTCTGAGCACTGTCAGGCAGCTGTTTCTGTAGTGAAGCCAAATGCATGCTATAAAACTTGCCTTTCACAAAGCATTCGAAGGAAATGGAGTTTTCAATGGACTTACGTGATACATCTTCATTTGGGCTTCATTATTTAAGAGATATTTTGCATGACTTGTAGCTTCTATGTGATAGCGTTTTTCAAATCCAGTTACACTGATTAGACATAATCTACACTGGAAGGGATATAAAAATGACTGATTGTGGCTGGCTTCTCTTTTAAAAGAACTAAGTATTTTGATAGCTAATGAAAGAAAAAAAAGGCAGTTATTGGCCCTGTACTTTTCTACATGACCTCTGTCTGAAAACCATCACCTTCCTTCTAATAGTTTGATTTGTGTTTCAAATAAATTATTCAATAATTTCAAGCAGAGAAAGCTCTCTGTCTCTTTTGGAGTGTGACTTCTTTTTTTTTACACCCAACTGAGTTGCAGCTAAATGCTTCACTGTACTCTGAACCAACTTTGCAATTTATTTCTGAATTTCTATTGCTTTCACCACACGTAATGGCTTTCAGAGGCAACAGAGGTGGTCCTGCAACTCACACAGTCTTTGGCTTCATCTTTTAAGGTAGCAACAGATAAAAAGGAGGAGAGTAAAAAGTTATTCAGAGGTTAGAGAAGGGCAGCGTAGATTAAAAAATAAAATGCTCACAAAGCAAATCCTACAGCCCCAGTTAATTGAATAGTTAAAATATCTCTACTTCCATTTGTAAGTCCCAAAATACAGTCTTTTGTGATGGCTTTATTTTTTGCTTCTACAGACTTCTGCTAAGCTTGCAAGTCTGGCAAGCTGCTAGAAAGCTCTGGAAATAAGTGATTTCTGTTTGCCCTGTGGATTTTTCCAAGATACTCCAAACTTGCAGTTTTATTCTGCATATAAACCTTAAGTGCAACCGGGCTGAAAATAGTGTCTTAGACCTTTCAGATTTTCCTGTGTCAAGAAACACAATAAAGAAGATACCTGTCTGTGCCCATACCCCGATTTGTCTCCTGCCTGTCACTTTTAAAGTAGCAATGGTGGAATAGTGCCTTCCTCTTGAGAAATTCTCTGGGCTCTTTCCCTGTGGGAAATAGCACAGTATTGTGATGCAGATTTCCTGCCAAATCTCACAAATCCCTCACTGTGGGGATTTCTCTTTTCAGTCGTCTATCCTCCTGCCTGTAGAGCACTCACATTCAATACAGAAGGCTTATCACTTCCTTTTTAGAACTGTAAGCACCAACATCACAGCCTGCAAAAACCCACCTGATGAGCTAGATCTCATTTATTCAATTTTTGAATCTCACTGAGGACTGCTTTAGAGAGGAAGAGCCTCTGATAAGTTATTTGCAATTTCCTTTAAAATATCCCTGCCTCAACTGAGTTTCAAGAGACTCCTGCTTTCATGCACCACCAGATAGGGCATAATTATATTTGTTGCTAAATGGATAGCTGTGATGGCCGATATTTAATTAGTACCACCTGTCTAACAGGAAACGTGCAAGACTGCGGCCTTAAATTATGTCAGTGCCTCTCAGACATAAAGAAGGGAAATCCAGGCAGAGCTGTTAGGGAAACAGACAGATTCATGGGCTGACTCTGGATTGAGAGGCAGATTCTCACTGATCGTTCAAATTAACACCCAAGCAAAGCACATGGATGTTGACATCCACTGAATACACTCAGGCTTCCCATCTGTGACTTGCGCCTTGTGTAGAGATGCTGTGAGGGTACATGCCCAAATTTGGGTGTTCAGAAGTGCTGCTGAACCCACATTTCAGACAGAAGCAAAGTTGCCATTGCAAGACATTGGTCTCTGCAGCTGTTTATGGGATCACACATGTGCAAGATATCTCATCATGCATCAAAATTTTCTTACAGAGAATATGCCACACACAGCAGACCAGAATTGAGAGTTAGACCACTGAGTTGGCCACTGTTGGGTCATTTTATTTTTTTTCTTTTAAGTATTTGCATTTTTTCCCCCCCAGAATTTCAGGAAGGAAGTTGCATAATTGTGAAAACAGAATGCAAGAGCCTGAGTGTTGTGAGGCACTGCAATAATATGACAATGAATGATGTAAGCAGTTAAATTCAGCTAAAAATACACTAATGCACAAATTCATTTATGTCTTTTCATACCCAGGGAATAAATTAATATTTTTTGTTAGGATAAGCCCTAATTTTGACTGAGAGAAAAAACAGACTAAAACGAATTGAACATAAAATGGCTGATTGTTAATGAACATAGAAAATTTTACTAATGGGCAACAACAGAATGTTCTTCATAAGGTAATTATCCCAGTTACAGTTTGACCTAGTTGCTAAAGATAGACATAAGAAAGTCAATGACTTCTTTGCAGACCCCAAACGACCAGGATCTAGACCTTACAATTCAGCAGGTGAGCAACAGGGATATGGAGGTCCCCTAGTATAACAGACAGAGCTCTGATTCAGCAGAGACTCGGGATGTTTCCTGATAAATTACTGCCATTTGCTAATACCTGTGCAACACCCAGGCAGAGTCTACTGTTGAAATGATTCAGTTTCACCTGGAACATGCTGCAGTTTAAAAAGAAAAGTGATCTGCCAGCAGTAGTAATAACACTGTCATAAATCTGGCAGTCCTAGAGCCTGGTGTTCTATCTTTTGCCTTCTTAAGTTTGCCAAATTGCTACTTTTATACCTAGAGGTATATTAATATAGCAGGTTTTTATAGGTGGGTCTCTGTTTAAGTGGGCCTAGGTAATATGAGAGCAGTGTTTTAATTCTGATTAGGATCTGAATACATTTTAGAAGCATTTCAGGCACTTATGCGGGGATCCCTATTTCAGAAACTATGTAACTTTTGCTCAGCATCCTTTCCTCTCCTCTTTGTAATCGGGCATTTAAAGTTTGTTTGTTTGGTTTTTTTTCATTGGGTTTTTATTTATTTGTTTGTTTGTTTCATTGGGTATTTATTTGTTTGTTTGTTTTGTTTGATTTTTTTTTTGTGTGTGTGTGGTGAGAGGGGCATTGTTTTTAATTATTACTTTCCTTTTTTCCCCCTGGTTCCTACAACTGTGTTAACATTTTCAGAAAAGTTGTGTCTGAAGTTTGAATATGAGAGCTGAGAGTGGGGTGCTGAGGGAGACACTATTGATTTATTTGTAATGTCTTCAATGTAGCATTATAATCTCACTTTATTTTTACATGGAAGACTGCATAGAAGCCTCCCTTTGATAGTTTGTACTATCTGTGGTGGTCCAGCCTTTTCTAACAGCGAGGGGAGATAACTGTTTAACTACTTGACCTTTCTGGCAATGGTCTGGTAGAAGATTATAATAATCTTTCAGCCTCCAACAGTGATAAGCTAGTATCCAGACAGTGTTTTGCACTGTAATATTTATGAATGATCTGTGGCTAAAATTTCTCTAGGAGAGAAACCAACATATTTCCCATCTAAAGAATGTACACAGATGACATGGATATGTAATAATAACTAATTTTCAAACCAAAGAAGCTTGTTTTTACTGTGCTTCTGCCATGAAAGAATGGATTAGATGATCCTTGAGACGCCTTTCCCACCTGATATTCTATGATTCTGTTATCCTGTTAGCTGGTTTTGTTTGGACCAATAGTGAATAAAGTATAATTTCACCAAAGGTAATTGTTCTGTCAGGCTCCCTAGCCATTTCTTAAACTCAATATTTTTCTTGTGTAAAATTTTTTTTCTTAGTGGAAAATATCCAGAAGGTGATATTATAAAGAAAACAAGTGAACTTTAACATGATAAAAATAGGGAGTAATTTACACAAAAGGAGACTACTGGAGGTAAGGTGCTGAGGCAGGTTGATGTCCTCTGCCCATGATTTCAGCTCCAATCTTTAGAGATAACTTGTATTTACCAAAGTTTTTTCTACCTGTTTCCCTTATTTGCTACTTCACAAGTGCTTCTTATAGCCAAAAGTCTATTTTTCCTTTTTAATTTTTTAAAATGGGTTTACATGTGTGTATGTTGTGAGATTACGTGTGTTTATACACTGAAACTTTCTGATAGAGTGAAGAGAATTTTGGATGGAATAAAGAGCTACTTCCACATAAAAATATCTTCATTTATTCCTAAATCCTTCTTAGCAGCAATACTTTTCTAGTGTGTCAACAGGTGCCCCTCTGCTGAAATGTTAATTATGAATTTATTCCATGAAAAGAAAAACCTCAGACTAAGAAAATTATGATGAATTTGAATATGTTCAAGACTCCATCATGAATAAAGCAGCCTTGTGAATAAGATTTTCTCCATGAGTGACATGCTGGAATACTTGGTTTTAATTCGCTTGAGTTAAAATACAATTAAGGCAGTGCACACTGTTATGATCTCTCTTCCTTTTATGAACTTAAACTTTGACTGAATTAATTTTTCTGATTTTTAAATAAACACATTTATAGAGAGAGATATCTACAGCTGGATTCAAAAATTTCTGAAATCCACTGTATTGCAGTGAGGTCTGAATGAGTGTACTTGCCATAATCCTGCAAGATCCTGCAGGGGAGGGAACCTCTTGAAGGCTGCCATATAATTTCAGAGGCCATGATCCTTACTGACAGTTCAGCTTAGACAATTTGAACAATTTAGACATTATCTAGAAAGTGGACTGTACTATTCATACTGAATGTCTCTCTGCTTCTTACATTTGTAAGTCAAAAAGTCATGTACAACACCTTATTCTTGGTATTCTCATGCCTTCATAGGGAGTTTGGAATCCTTAGAAGGGAGTAAATCTTGGAATCCTGGAAATACATGACTGGAAATGATTTCTTGTTCTTCAAATTCAAGCTCCTGACATTATGTACACAGTATCATATATTTACTTTCATAAGTGTTTCAAATAGTGTATTGATAGTAGCTACATGTTTTATCCCTGGCACTTCACTTGGAAGATGATTTCAGAATATCCTCTCTTTTGTCTCTTACTGCACTGCAGTTCAGTTTATTACTGTATAAAACACTCTCCTTGTGTATAAATAGCTCCTTTATCTCCCATATTTGTGCACTGGTTTACATGCAGGCACCCATCATATCCCTTTGTGTTGCAAGGTGAATTCTTCTCTTGTCTGATTAGCTGCTGGTGCCACTCAATGGATGATGAGTGATCCTTCTCTATGCCCATTCCATTTCATATCTTCCTTGAAAATAAATGACCAGAACTGTACACACTATTACAAATTAAGTCTAATTGAAGTTTAGTATAGTAGAATTTACTCTTTTCTATTCAAGCTGGAAGCACATTCACTGATGTATTGTAGGATGGCATTGAGTTTTTCCATGCCTGCCACCCCTCAATAGCTTACAGCCATCCTGTGATCAGCTTGTACACCTGTGTCTCTGTTTTCCCAGTCACTTTAACTGGCAAGTTCCTAGTAAATAACAGAAATTCCTATTCATTGTCCCTGATGACCTTACCCTTTTTATTTTAAATTTAATTTAACTTAATTATGCTCACTCGTCTCAGGGCCATGCAGTTCTTTCTGTGAAATACCCTAATCCTCCTCAGTATTGACAGTCCCTTTTAGCTTTTCATCTAAAGGATACTTTTTGGTTTTTAATCCACGTTTTTTTACACAAAGAATCAACAAAATTGATCCAAGGCCAACCATTTGTTACCTCCTTTTTATTTTTTTTTTTTCACTTTCAATACTTTAGATACTTCTCTAGCAGCCAATTCTTTGCTCACCTCACAGTCAGAGTATTAATTCCCATCTTCCTAACCATAGAATCATAGAATATCCTGAGTTGAAAGGGCCCCATAGGGATCATCAAAGTTCAATTCCTGGACATTAATGACTCCATCATTAACGCTTCTTCATATGTCATTTTATTTACTATATTTATCACATTTACATATGACATCAGTATTTTACTGAACTCTTAATGGATTAGAACTAATGTCTGTTCCTTGTTTGGGTGACTTAGCCAAAGCAGCATGGATGACCTAGCCTAGCTGGATCTTTGTTGAACACAAGTTGCACATTATTTTACTTTTTTACAGCTTTAATTATAGTAGCCTTGAAAATGAGTATTGCATGATTTCACAGCTTTGAGATGGTTGGATGCCTTTTTCTCTAAACTTTGTCATCCTAAATGCCATGTTGAATATTCAATAAATGTTTTATTACACTACTTAAGCATCATATGTCAGTGCTCTCAGACCTTTTGTGGGTTCAAAGTAATTCAGCACACAAAGATCTGGTTTCTTCAGCACTTCCTTTGAAATACTAAAGTAAAAACAAGGCCTTGAAAAGAAATATTTAGACTGAAATAATTCTTGAAGTAAAGGACTAACTTAAAACTTTGAAAAATGTTTTTTTAATGCTACAACAGCAGCAGGCAATTTTTCAGAGCATGGTAATGAGGATTGTACCTAAATGTTTATTCTTTGGAAGCAATCTGTGTATGTTTTTTGAGATGAGATGAGCATCGTTCATTACCAAACATTGAACAGGATTAGACCAACAGTGAAAAAAGTACAATTTTACAAAAGGTAATTGTTCTGTCAGGCTCCTTAACCATTTATTAAACTCAATGTTTTTCTTGCATGGAAATTGTTTTCGTAGTGGAAAATGTCCATAAAGATGATATTATAAAGGAAAGCAGTGAACTTCAGCATGATAAAACTAGCTTAAAATTCTGTCTTTAATATGTTTAATTTCAGACAGCTTTCCAAATTAAAGGAGTGTTATTATTCCCTACTGTCCTGGAATATACAGTGTCTCTTTGACAGTGGTACAGCTGAAATTCATTGTTATTGCCTCTCCTTTTTAATTTGCAAATGCAATTTTAAAACCTCTGAAAAATGATACAGCAAATTTCAATACCTGAAAAAACAATAGCATTTTCAATGGCAAATACTTTGCAATAAATCAGACTGAATAGACAGAGGAAAACAATACTGTCATCGGCATTAACTCATCTTTCTCTTTTCCCTTTCTTTTATTTAATTTTTTTACTTTTTCAAAATGTCCTCAATTACAATATAAACTGAATAAGTATGTAAAAGGTTGGTTCAGAAGGTGGGTTATCAATTTATTACAGAAAGAAATAATAAAAGCTAATAGATGACAGGTATATGACCTTCACATCGGATTAGTGACCAGTGTAGTATATTAGCAAAATATTGTCCATTTTACTCAGCAACACAATAGGATATTTTTCTTATTATAATAAAAGAAAAAAAAAGTAATACAAATATTCATTCTAGCCTGCCTTATCAGGGATTTCCATGTTGTATTTCTAGCCTGGTCTCCTGCTTAGTGGTCTGGTTTACATAATGGTCTAAGTATAAAATGAACTGACTTTTGAAATGAGAAGGACTAAGGTAATGAAGGAGAAGTAGGGAAGGTAAACAAAACAGACAAAAGGGAAATGGGGTAAATTAGAGAAAGGGAGCAGAAAGTGAGACAGGCTATGTCCAAGTCGGAAAGTAAATAGGAACACATTAAAAAATAAGAAACATAGAAGGAGAATTATTAATGGCAAGAGGTAAGCTTATCAGTTCTTATGCCCATATTTGAAGTTAAGATCCAATATTCAGTTCTGGCTGAACTGATCTCAGCTCAGGGATTGGTGTATGTGCATTAAGATGGCCTTTCCTCATAGTTTCAGCAACTTGCTTCTTGGAAAAATCGCTACTGATAGAAATTGCTGCTGCTGCATCATTTAATATTGGAATTCAGATTCAAGTCCTGGCAAGTCAGATTTGCTAACATAAAGTTTGTTTAGGACTTAATGGAA
This sequence comes from Melozone crissalis, assembly GCF_028551555.1. NCBI lineage: Eukaryota > Metazoa > Chordata > Aves > Passeriformes > Passerellidae > Melozone > Melozone crissalis. Next base: position 54,352,641 of record NW_026535805.1, read on the forward strand.
ACCATGGCATGTTTTGCTTATGCTTTTGGCTGTTTGAATAGGACAGCATTTATACATTGATAACACATTTATTTTAATGCAGGCTGACTACTTCAGTGATTATTTGGAATTACTCTATTCTCACTGAATAGTACTTTCAACAGTTTAGTGGCCATCTAAAACTAACCAAATACTTATAGGAGTTGGCACTTATTTTTCTGAGAGTGTAATTGGATCGATTGCTTGTAGTCTACATCTGCTAACTAAAAGAAAGAAACAAAACCTCTGTATATATTTTACTTATATTTAGATGGAATTACAACTGATTAATTTATCTTCTGTGTTAAGTCCTCATCCCTCTGGTGGTCATGGATGTGGAGTCAATAGATATTAGCTCTTCCTTTTCCTGAGGATCAGATCTTTGAGACACAGCGCTATCTTACATGGATGTGTATGAAACATGGCCAAATGGGATAATAAAAGGCCCACCATCAGTATACTAATCTGTCAATCTACAAAAATCAAAAGCCTTCTTATGCATGTGCATGAGTTTAGCAAGAGAAATGTAGACATCATATATGGAGCCTTTGGCAAGTGTGTTCTTCCAGAATTTCTGCAATATGCAAGACAGAGATTGATTGGTTTATAAATATACTTATGATATGGAAGAAAGTTATTGCTAGCTAATGAAAAAGGAAAAAACCCCATTTGTTGAAATGTTAAAACTCATCTGTTTGCTTATTTTCACAATTGTCCCTCCCTATCTTGCTTACAAGTTGTCTTACTTTTACAAATGCCAAACACAAGTGGTGGCTCCAAGACCTGTGTTACCAACATCTCATCTAAACTCACTGAGGTTTTCTAATTGTTTGACAGAAAAAAAATCTTTACAGAAATGCTGGAAAAGGATCTTCATTAATAAGGCACAATGGCATTTTGCTGTCTGTGACAACTGCAGAAGAACTCACTACACAGAACCTTTTAGGCAATTATTTGTGTTAAGCTGTTCAGGACTTGGAGCCAGCAATTCTTCTGTTGGTTCAGGAAAATCAGTACTTCATTCTTCCTGCTCAGAAGCATTCTGTTCAATATCAGATAGTATGTGTATAGCCTTGTTATACAATTCCAGCCCAGTACCAGGACATCTGCTCTTTAATCAGCCCTGATGGGTGTTTATTTATTTTGTTCCAGTGATGGTGAGTTGAGAGCTGCCTTCTGTAATGGGTTAGTGTGTGTAACAATCCTTTCAGTTTGAGAGTTCTTCCTAATAACTTATGAACTTGCAGCTATTCAAATCAATTAATTCTTGTCCTGTTTCTAGTGGACATAGAAATCATCTGATTAATTTCTTTTTTGAACCATCTGTTTACACAGTTTAAAACTTAACATGTCTACCTTCAGCAGTCTCTACTTTGTATTAATTAAGTAAAATAATTTATGACTGGCTTCAATAATTTTGCTTTCCAGATTTTTCTTTTTATTCTTCTTCTCTCCCTTAGACCTCTGTGAAACTGAGCACAGGATCGAAGCCTTTGTCTATGGCAATTGAATATAATGAAAGCAGCACATAATTCATCTTATGTATGACATATCAGTTTATCTGCCTCAATCTGACTGCTTTCTTTCAGCAGGATATGTTGAGAACCCAAGTGAGGTTGGAATGTCTTACTTCCAAAAGCAAAGCTGTGCAAGGACATTAATGGCATTATCACTGTGCTCTGCATGCACTAATTAACCCTGCACTAGCACAGCAAAACTGCTGCTCTTTATTTCACAGTTCGCATGAGTATCTCCACAGGACACTGCTTGAAATGGTACAGAAGCAGTCGTTTGGAAGGCACTGTGCACACTTCAGGAGGGATGGGTAGGCAAGAAGTATCCCAAAAAGTGTAGCTACTTATTTTTGTAACTTGAAGTATAAATAAAACTTTATGTATTTAGAATAATGAATAGTCACTCATTACTCATTAAACACACTGTCCTCCCATACCACTTTCTTAATGAATGCGTTGCCAGAGGGTAGATTACATAGCAGTTTGAAAAATCCCTATTTGCCTAATGAGTTTCACTTATTTCACAGTAGTCCTAAAATTGGGCTGATAGTGGTTTTAGTCATGGTATTTGTTGCTTATCCTGGCTAAAGTTTCAAAAGAATTTACATGCTTTTTGAGAGTCAATAAAAAATAGATACCTAAATCTTGTCAGAATACTTGAGAATTTTACTAAGATTATAATTTATTCAGGGGCCAGTTACACCAAGGTCATTGTTTCCATTTCTGTAAATGAAGTAGTTCCAATAAAAAAAAAATCATCCCTGAACTTTATTCTATTGCTCATAGACCCAGTTTTAGAAATAACTTTTTCTCTTGAATAATGAACTCTGAAGTAGGGTTCACAAACTTGCTGATACTCCTCCACAAAAGTCCATTTGCATATTGAATATTTCTTTTGTTTCTATTTTTAAATACTGGGTTTCTGCAGAACATTTTGCTTTAATTTTGGCCAATTACCAGTTACTTATGTAGCAAAGGCTGTCAATATTCTGGATGTCCCTGTTCTGCAGGAAAGCATCTCTGAGTGTAGGCAGAGCTTGGTGTTTCCTAATGAGGGAAAAGTTATCCATTTGTGTATTCACACTCCTGCATTTCATCCTGCAGTATGAACAAACCTCATAACAGCAAACTGAACCAGGAACTCCCTGAAGTGTCTGTGATTTTCAATTTTAGGGATTAAAAAACAAATAAGAAAGAGAGGAAAATGGATATTTTAAAGGTAATTGTTGAACACATGTCCTTTACAGTAACAGCATTTTTTTTTTCATGTGGCGTTTGACAAAGGATCTGCCAGTGCTTAGCAAAGGCTGCAAAAGTCATTTCAAGCTGCCTGAAGCAGCCTATGCTTCTGGTGAGGTGAGAGCAGAGTTCAGAGTCATCTGTTACATGAATGAGAAGATGCACATGGTTCAGGGGGAAAGCAGATGAAGAGGGTTTTCTTTCCACTCCAGTAACTCACAGCAGGTAGGACAGATTTATTTCCCCTTCTCATGTTACTTTCATTTTACTGGACTGTTCCAAGGCATTGCAGATACTACAAATAGGGATGTACTATCTAACTCTGGGAGTAGGGAAAAGACCAATGGTTGTTACTTCATTCAGACCAGTAATTTCCATTACAGTATTCACATCCAGTTAAAGGAAAGTGTACAGACACTACATCGCTGCATAGCAAGGAATTTGAAGGTAGCCTCTGGTGATTGTAAAGGTTGTTGGTAGACCTCAAGAAAACCTAAAAGGCTCCATTATAAATCCTTATGGTTGAATATATAGAACTTCTACCAGGGGTCTAACAATTACCCATTATAATTTTTTCTTCCATTCTTTCAATTCCATCCCTGTTTCTTGTCCCAACATATAGGGACAAGAGTACCTGGTCACACCTGTAAAATCCCTTCACTGCTCACTTTCAGGCACCCCCTTAAAACTAAGATTCGTCAAAAGATAAGTTCTCCCTTTCTGCTTCCACTTCCAGTCCCCTTTACCCTCTGTCATCTCTTACTCTGCCTCCCACCATACTCTACTATCATTTTCTCTCTTACATCCTCTAGAAAGGAGTGAGCTGGAGTGAGCTGAGAAAGCAGAATGAGAGTCTAGAGAAATTATTTTGAAGTTAGGGAAGGAGAAAAAAAGGGGAAGAAACTTGAAAGTAGAGGAGCAAGAGGCACAGGAAGTTTGTGGTAAATGTTTGCTGAATCAGTTAGACAAAAGTTTCTCAGGCAATGTACTATTGACAAACTTATTAACTTTTCGTTGGTTTTTATTCACTATTTTTGTGCTATGGTAACAAATATTTTCCTGCTCTTTGGCTGGATGCCTCATGGTTTTTTAAGCATGGGTATAAAATAGAATAAACTTCAAACATCATCCTGTGCACTGGCAGGTTTTGAGTTGCCTCCTGCTTTAGCAGCTACAAGAGTAAGAAAATCTATCTGAAGCTACTTCTGTTCCAGCAGGTGTGTGTGGGGCTGTTCCCTCACTGGATGGCCAGCTGTCTTGCTTTGGTAGAGTTTGTGCCACTACATCCTCTTAGCCTCCAAAACAGGGTGGTGATATCCACCTTATCTGTTAGAAATGATTCCTGATCTCAGCATGCTGCCAGTTTGCATCAGAGAGTCTGCTAGAGCTTGGCTGGTTGTCCAGGAACCACAACATCCCAGGGCCTGCTTAGCAATTTAACAGTCTGAGAAACTCCAGGAGTGCTCCATGCCACTTACTGATGAATTTACTAGTATAGATTTAGTTCAAGACTATTTTTTCTCTGGAGCAAATGAGAAACTCTTTGCTATGAGAGGTCTGGAATTTAAAACTCTACAGATGCCACATCATACCATACTTCTGTGTTAATTTTTTCAAAAGTGAATGCTTCATGACTGTTTGTCTAGAACTTGGCTTTTTCCAGTTTTCACAAATAGTCATGAAACTTGGACATACCTGGAGTTCTCTGCTGGGCTATATTGGCTCCTTTTTCATTTCTCAGATGCCAGGATTCTCTGAAAATGAAAAAATTTGAGAAATTGTTGAACATTTGTATGTACAGTATGAACTGCCTGTAACTGGAGCATTTACACTTATTGATTCTATAGAGCTGGAACAATGATTTTGAGCAACAAGCTGCTTAGAAGAGGTCTGAATGTGTGGGTGTGGGTACTGGACGGGATCAGGCTGAGTTAGGCTGCTCCAGTGTTTTAGATTATGCATACTAACATGCAGGGACATACAGTATGGGTAAATAAAGGTAGTATAGAAAGTAATCTTACCCCCTAAAGAGTTGCAGCTGAGCCAATTACTAAGGATTCGGAGCAGGCCTGATGTTAACAGGCCGCAGCTGCAGCCAATCAGCAGAGTGTTATAAAAGAGTGGATTGGTTGGCTGAGGGGAACTGGAGTCAGTTGCTGCTGTGAGGGCAAGGGAGAGGCAGTGCCTGGAGGAGCTGCCTGCAAGAAACATCGAGGAGGTATGAAACTCTGGCATATATGAAACCCTTGCAATGTAATGTAATAGAACATTTGCAATATAATGACAATACTAACATGTCTAAACTGCTTCCCAAATCCCATTCAATGCATGAAATTTTACTGCGAAAGTCTCTACAAGGCACTTGCATTCTGTCTGGAGCAGTTACATTTCAAATAAAATGTTTTTGTCTCTGCACCTCTTCACTAGATTTTTTGGTGATGCTAACAGCAACAAATGGAAAGAGAACCATCAGTTTGTAGCTCTTATTGGTGGTCGTATTCAGACAAACCCACACAGATTTATAACTTGGTTAAGAATGAGCCTAGTAAGTAGTAGAGAAAGAAAATGACCCTTGGGAGTATTGTGGATTTTGCTTCATCATTTGCAAAAATAGATACCTGGGAGTTATCTGTCTCCTACATAGAGCTTATTTTGGGACAGTAGGACTCAAGCTTTGAAATGACAGGCAATGATAGGATTGTTTTTGTGGTGGGATGGATGGGGTTTGGAATATATAATTCTGTTCCATGTCAGTCTGTTCTGCAGTTAATAACAGAGTGGCCGTCCTAATTTCTTGAACTTCAGGTTTTTATATTGTTTTACCTTGAAGATTTAGCTGGTAGCTGTGACACCTTTCTATATGCAGATACAATTTCATTGTAAGTCATCTCCCTATGACTGGGTCAGCATTACAGTAGCCTCAGCTCTCATTACTGTGTGACAGCAGATGTGAGATGCTGACATTAGAAAGACAGAACTATTTTAATCAAAAATATTTTTTTTCCTCTTTGTTACCCTCCTTTCTCACTGCCAACTCTACTATTTCTACTCTGGTTTTTTGTGCTTAAATTTCCCTTCAGTGAATTTTTAATCTTTTCTGTATTACCTTGTTTTCCATTTGGCATAGGTGTCCTCTGCTTATTTCTTTCACATTGTTTATATACATCTGGAGAAATTACTGTAATTAATTAAAATAATTGCATTTTAAGTACATGAGAAACAAACCATATGATCCTTCTCACTCTTGCCAGAAGTATTGGAACAACTTGCAGTCACGCATTAGCAACCAGCCTCCTGTAAAAATGCTGCACAGAAATATGTACAGTGGCCTTTTAGATATTATTTCCTGTGTGTCTGTGTAGTTTTGAGCAAATTTATATAAGGCTACGCAGATAATTTGGTATGTTTGACCTCCTTGCTGGCTTGTTTCTTCAACTCCACACACAATGCATTTCTGTGCTACAGAATTATTTTTACATTAGTTTTAGCCTCTTTTTGTTGAGGACTCCTGTCCAGCCATATGTCACACTATTGAGACTGCAGCAAGCTGGTGAGAGTGGATTCAGACTCAGATGTTTGTGGATGCCAAAACACTTAAAAATATTAACAGATGTGTAGCCTAATTTGTATGAGGACTGTGGAAAAAGAATGAAGGAGAGAAATTAGGACTCTTAGAAGAAAGCTGGTACAAAGAGTGTGAAAGCTGTTGGGTATCAGGAAAGCTCGGTGGGACTGAGATTTCAGTGCTGTGCCCACACAAAAATAACAGAAACTGGAGGGAAAAACTTCCTGGGGTTTTTTTATGTTCTTTCCTTTTTGGTTTTCTCTTTCTCCTTCTCCTTACCTGTTTCTCTCCCTTTACACCTTTCACTCCTTTGTACTCTCCTCAGCCCAAAACACCTCAGTAAGAATCCAGCTGATGTCAGCACATCATACTCTGCTCCCAGTTATGCTTTTACCTGCCCATACAAATGGAGAAGAATGTCTGATGCCTTAAAGTCTTGGAAGCTCACCTTTGTACAGAGAAAACAAAGAAGAGAGTACTCAGTGACTCTCTTTTGGCATGACTAGCAGTATCCAGCTGCTGTTGGGCTCTGATGCTTCTGGAAGCAAGCTGTGTGCCAGGGTGAAACCTGAGACTTGATCTTGTAGCTCATAGAATTGTCTTATGCACAGTAATTAGTATTGATGGGGTACTTAAACAACTCATGTCAATATAGGAACAGAAAAGTGTTGCAGAATGAGCCGTTTGTTGGGGATGAGCCATTTGTTGGGTGCAGGGAAAACTCAGGGCTCAATATGAGTTATCAGCAAGTTCCATTTATTGAAGAGAGCATCAGACACTTATGCAGCAAATAATAAGCTTATGCATATTCTGTAAGCCAAGTGATGTATTGGTTAAACTATACCATCAACTCTTCCTCATTCTTTTGGGCCTACATTCCCTATTTCCCACGTTTCTGTCTACTTGTTATCATACCCAGCTAGGCCCACGGACATGCTATCTTGCAGGTGCAGGACTTGGAATTAGCCACGGCCTTGTACTTTTCCAATCTCTAGTCAGCTAAAATCCCAACAGAAAAAGACAACAGTTTATACTAACAGCAAAAAAGCAGAAGGAGGAAGACTCTTAGAGATTGGATCATGACTGATGAGAAAGAACTACCTGGGGAGAGTGAAAGGCAACCTGGGTAACCAATAGCATGAAACACTAAATCCTTGATTCTCAGGAGTACGAGGAGGGAGAGTGATAAAGTTTCCAAGGAAGAAGTGTTCAACTGACTGTTCAGAATGGTCTGCTGGAAAACAAGTGTAATAAAAGGTCATCTAGAAATATTTTAATGAAATAATTATCCCATCATAGCATCACTGGAGAGTAGGGATAATGACTTAGAAAAACTATGAAATCTTCCAAAGCATGAACATTTAGTAGTCATCACACACAAGAAAAATCTACTTTGTTATTGAGAGCAAATGGAAAAGCAATGTAAGTAGGGACAAAATCACAAAAGTTAGTACACAGGCAGGAAAAAATAGCCAATGAAGAAAATAGCCAAGAAAAAAACCTTATTTGTTGTAGATAAAATTATCGTGTAAAATAATTCAGTGGGGAAAGTTTAACTTTCTACAGTAAAGCAACTATTACTTTGAGCACTGTAAATGGGAATATTGTGTCCAAGCTGTAATCATCTCCTCAGGGCTGATAAGCTTCTGATAGGACACCACTCTTCAGGTAAGATGTGGATCTATTAAAGAATATCCAGAAGAAAGAAATGGAAATTTTAAAATAAGCCTGCAAGCTTGGAAAAATGGGTTTGCCTTATCTTGAGAAGATTGATAGGGGCTAAAGAGATGATCTGAAAACAGCCTTCCCACACATAGATGGTAGCTGCAAAGGTGAAATTAAATAAACTTTTCTATGTGCCCAAAGTTGTTAGAATGAGAACTAATGATTGTAAATTGCAGCAACAGTCCTTAGGAAAACATGTCTTATCTGCAAAGGAAAATATTATCCAGGAAGCTGGACTTTCCATACCACTGGAAGATTTAGTATGATCCATTCCTATTTTCAGACTTGTGGCAACCAGGTTTTTCTTGACAACTGAAGGACTGAGGAGTAAAGAGGCAGAAAATTGCACGTGTTTAGGCAAAGCTACTCTCTAGTGTGACTTTCATCGTCATCGAAGTTCATTCACAGAAATGTTTGAATACATTGGGAACAGATGAATTTTGTACTAACTGCTGTAAAGATGTCAAAATAAAGAATCTTTTTTGGTATTTAAAGGTATTGGTTAGTGCTCTGGCATTCTGGTACATAGTTATATCAATACCTGCAGTGTCTGTGCTTCTTTCTTTAGAATGAGGCTGTTCCACTGGATAGTTTATTTGTCTCAATGGCCATAATGACAGTGCTAAAGAAAGCACAATGAAAATTGTGACTTGCAGACCTGTTGGCTTAGTCTGGCTCATGTCCACACTGAGAAAAATCTCATCAGAAAAAGAAGTGTGGCTATGCTCTATCAGTCTTAGGAATCATTCCTGGTCTGTGCTATTCCCCAGAGCATGGCCAGGAACTGGCTGTGAGAGTATTCAGTTGTCATGGGCAAAACCATGGCCAAGTGTGGGATACCTGTCAAGTGCCACAGAAGGTGAGGGTTAGAACCACACTTGGACTCAAATTCTGAATGTCCCTTGATTACTTGTATTAAAGTAGCCTTAAGAATTACTTGAGAAAGCAGTTTAAAGTGGTACAATTATGAGGTGTTGGGGGTTATCTGCTTCATTCAAATACTAAAAGTTGAAGCTGTGAGTGCTACTTGAAATATACTCTCCCAAAAATGCAGGGGAACAATCTGGGACATTGCACAGAGCAGGGCTAATCCTGACAGGCAGTAGAACAAGATGACTCTGCTTTTTTTGGGAATAAAATGAGATTTTGCTGATTACTAAAATGATTTTTCTTATAGACCAAGGAACCCGAAGGTTGTATGACACATTCAGATGCAATTTTAAAATACAGTATATTTATAATGCTTCTCCTTGTAAAGGAACTGGTGAGGGAAGGAAGAGAACTATGTTTACTAAGTTACAAAAACTGTAGAACTTAATTTTAAAGCCAGTCTTACAGTTTTCATTGCTTGACTCATGATTTTAGAGAGCTTATGGTTGGAAATGCTTCAAGATTTGTGAAACCTTTTCGGCTAAATATTATTGTATCTTTAATTTATAAAGCCAAATCCTTACCCAACAAACACACTTCCTGCTGAATCTAACAGAAGCTCCTGGCTGCAATCCCCTTGGGAATTTGGCTCTGCCTTCTGATAGAAAATATGGACTTTATCATGATTCAGGAATTTTAAAAAGCTGTTACTTAGTAGGATGCTTGACTGGGACTGAACGACCTTACTTTCATGACTCTGATCTCATGTAAAACACCTCACGTGCATATTTTGCTCTTACTGTCACATCTAGGGAAATTAGGCAGAAATCTCTTTCCAGAGATACCAAGGGCTGTATGAAATGCATAGGCTGACTGAGCTCCTCCAGACCTTGGATTGCAGAATTGTGATAATATACAGCTGTTCAGTGGAATTGGACCCTATTGCAGGGGCTGAATTATGCATCTGTGTGTATATTTATAGATATACATACATATACATACTTTCTTACTATATATGTGTAATTTTATATATATAAACTATCTTAACATTAACCTCAAGAGGTCTTCACCCATTACGCAGTGCACAGCAGACTGCAGCCCACTTGCCACTGGCATTTGGATGCTACTATGATGGTACTGATACTGATTTTCATGGTTATTAATATTAGTAGAGTTACTAGTGGTCATATGAATTAATAGTTTTGGTAATCATGACACTCCAATATCTATGCCAACAACCGAGTCGGGACTCTTCAAGTAGTACTGAAATGCTAAAATAAATGTAACTTTTGGGAAAATGAAGGCCAACAGAAATCAAACTGGTGTTTGATAGGTATAGCAAAGTCACATTCTGAATTGAAATTCCCATTTTTACTGATAATATATTGCTCTAGAGATATGATTCATGTAGTGCCTCAAAAGTTTAATAGTGTCACTTCTGTAACTATAACCAGAGTTCACGTTTGAAAAGCAGAGTTGGCGCTTTTACCACATACCTGCAAACATCATTAAACTTAATACAACCTCCACTAGATTTTTGTCCCCTACTAGACTGTGTTCCTATCTTCTGCTTCTAAAGGTACAGTATATAATCAGGTAGCTCGTTAAGGAGCTTAACAAGGTGAAAAATATCACCCCTCTTGTTTACAATGCCTTCACCATCCTGTAAAATAACAACACAATGCCTGTCCTCATCTGCTGCACTGATTAGATCTATTAGAGCTTAGTTGAGAAAAATTCTGCTAAAAAAATGCTGTTCTGAATTCATTTTTCTGCCCACAATTATTTTTTTTAATCAGAAGAGTTTGTGCTTCCACTGTGGGTCTTTCCTGCCTGTGTTTTCTAGTTAGCTGAGTATGATATATAATCACCTTTTCCAATTGGATTATGAGCCGCCTTGTTCATGATAATTTATTTAATTTATTCATCCTCCTTGCTCATTCTAATGATTTTTCACATGCTTCCTCTTCCGCACTGACAAACAATGCAATGATAAAAGAGCGTGGTGAGCCCTATTTAAACACATCTCCAGAACCCCGTGTCCTTTTTATCTTCGGATGCCCGATACAATTCTTGTGGTTGTGCAGCCCTGACACTAAGTAATGTTTTTGAAGCAAATTCAGGCAAGTCTGACAACCACCATCTTATCTGACAAGAGTGGAGCAGACACCACTCAGCATTGTGTATAGAGATAAATTAAACATGCCTGGGACTGTTCTCGGGTGCAGAGGCCAAATGGGAAGAAATGCTGTTGAACTTGGTCTCCCTCTGAAACAGAGCTTGCATCTGGCCTATGCATCAGGAGGGGTTCCTCTTGTTTCTATCAGGCTCTGTTCTGGAGGATGTTTGCTGTCCTTAGCCAAAACCATCACCACTGATCTGCTGATTTCACTGCCTGGTCAGTTGAGTTTCGGTGTCTTGGGAGGCTCCCTGTCACTTTCAGGGTATCAGGTCAGACAGAGCCTGAGGACACCTCTCCGAGAGCTACTCTAAACATAGCCACAAACATTTCTTGTGACTCAAAACCATCCAGTTCAATGTTTTTTGCTAAAACTCCATAAGTATTCACAAATATTTGCCAACTGGGCCTCCATAACCAGAAGTTTTAATTAGGTTGTGGCACCCTTGGTTGGGCATTATTGAATGATTCTGTCAGCAGTGCTGAACCATGAAGTTGACTTGAAAATAACAGGAAGACTTTTGTTTATGCTGAAACACGAACATCACTTTCCTGAAAATATTGTGCCTGAACCCTTTTGTGTTTGTTTATTTTTATTAAAATCACCAAAACTGAGGCAGTGTATTATTAGATCAGCAGATGGGAGAGGAGCCCTGATAAGAACACATTTTTGTGACGTGTATTAGAGAACAGCAATAGCGACACAGGTTTAATGACAGTGCGATAAATAAGATGGAGAGGAAAGTTGAGCACATACCGGGTGTTCATGCATAATAGAGTAGGAATGCATTGTCTGCTGTACTTTTTCTATGCCAGTAAATTGCCTTTGGATAAAAATACCATGCTTATCTACTCTAGAGAAATACTGATGGAAAAGTAATGCCAGTGGAAGGATGTGTGCATGCAAAGAGCACCAGCTAGGCTTCTCCAAGTCTTTGCTGATCTTTCTGCTCATTACTATTAAAAGTAGCTGAGAAGCAAATGGTCGGGTAATGAAGGAAAAAGGAAACCAGATTTCTTCTTCACAATTCCCATTGGCTTATGAGTGCAGCATTTCAGGGCTGGGACAAGTCGGGAAACACTGATTCCTTTTCCATAATTTAAAGCTACTCCCTAATGAGGAAAAACTGGGGGAGGAATGCAGCATTTATCTTTGCTAGGCTGCATCCATTTCTCCAGCACAAAGATGCAGGCTGGAGCAGCAAATCTGGTTCCATGTTTGACACAGAACTGGATGCAATCTCCCCAGTGCTCAGGGTTGGTAGATGTTAAGGTGAAACACAGGTAACAGGTGATTGGGATTTGTGGACACTGTGTTTAATCTACACATTGCTGTGGAGCTGAGGGTGGTTGTGGAATAATTTTCTATCAGCATTTATTAAAGAAATAAAGAAAGTTTCATTTGGATGAGGACCTTTACTTTTGTCTTCTATTCACCTCCAAAGTGCGTTGCAGGAAGGAGTTTGCTGGGAATAGAATGCGGAAGAACTTGAAAATTTAAATGGAAGTAAAATACACTAGATAATATCTATCCACGTTTCTTACATCATATGGCCCCTCATTTCTTCATAAACCCCATCTGGTTTTAGTGTGACATGGAAATTACACTAATTGCTCCATGAATAAATGTAAAAAATGACATAGGGTTAGTATTCATGAAACGGGTAAGAGTCCAAACAGTGTCCCAGTAGGACTGCTGGGTTCAAGAGTTGTCACGTAAAGCTTACTGAAAGGAGTTCATTGGTACAGCTCGCCCACATTCCTAGTCTTTGATTTAATATAAACATATTTTTATAGGACTTTCATAGCTGCTTTTTCTTCTCTTCCATTTCCTTATCATCACCACTTTTATTTGTGGAACTTCTCAAGCACATTTCCTTCAAAAGAAAAGCATTTCTAGGAGTAGGTAAGTTCTTCTGGGTGCAGTACTGTCTATTGATCCTGATGGAGCTGTGAAGAAAAGAATAACTGTTCTTTTAGGATGCTGGAGAGCTGGGGAAAATACATCCTTCCTGACCACTGTTTGCTTGGAAAATCATAAATAATGCCACAGAATGGAAATAGCACTTTCTTATCCCCATGGGCCCCTCTGAGAAATAAGTGCACTGATGTCTTCAAATCATTCAGGTAAAGTATAAGGGTGCACAAGTAGTTTGTGTCTGAATGTTTGTCTACAAGTGGGGGAGGACCAGCAAGAGAAAGAGATGTTCTCAGGGAATGTCAGGGGCTCAGTTGGTGCTCAACTGTTTTGTTGTCGCTGTGGACGTTTTCTGTGGGGCAACGCTTCAGCAAGTTGTCACTTTTTATTTCTTACTGTCCCCAGAGCCTTTCATGTACAAGGCAGCCTGCCTTTCCCTCCCTCTCTGACTACCTCTGGTGCTTGTTCCACAGCATCTGAGTATCATCTGTATGCACTTAATGACCAGATGTTCTCTGTTGCACTTCTTCCAAAACTAGGCTGGAGAGTGCAAAAAAATAAAGGACTCAAACTAAATCATCCAGGGATTACACTAACAGAAAATGATGCTCTTGGTATGGAAACTATTAAAGAAAACTTGATTTTGTCTTTATATACTAGGGTTCATTAACTTTCTCTCTGGTAGGGCTAATGACCTGAACAGAAGCTGTGGTTCATTAGTGATCTTTCTGCCTGGCAGTTGAACAGAAAAAAGAAAGAGCTGGAAGGAGACATAGAGACTAAGTGAGGCAGAACAGCATCACGTGTTTTCAGGTCAGGAAGCAAATTATTTTTCTTTTCCTGTCCTTGTAATAGGAATGGTTTGATACTAACAGATTAAAATATCCTTTATGCTAGAGTTGGTTTAGTCACCTAAAGAGGAGTTAATTTACCCTCTCTTTAGCAATTTCTTGTTCTGGAGTTCCTGGGATCTGTTTCTGTCCCTGGAGCCTGTAACATCTTAAGGTTTGTCCTGCCTTTTGTGTGACAGCTCCAGGGGTCACTGGCAGCAGGGAGGAGCTGCAGGGGTGTTTAGGAATACCCTGGCCTGATCTGCTCTGCTGTCATGCAGCTCCTGCAGGACATACCTTGGCACTTTGCATTGGTGCAGGATAAGGAAAGGGTGGGCAGTACTGCTGCCTGTGTATCCAGCTCAGGTGTGGTGCTGATGGAAACCAAAGTTCAGGAAGCCATTAAATGTGTTTCTGTTTTCCTGTATGGAAAAATTTCCATTTTTTCTGTGCTGCTTGTGAAAACCTCCTTTGTGGAGCTGTGATTGTCAAGGAAATCTGTTCCTCTTAAGCATGCTGTTCTTATAGCATGAGAAAAGGTCTTTAAATTCTATTGAATTGTTATTTCATTTGAAGGGGGGAGAGACAAGTGGGATGAAAAAAAGAAACACCGCACCCACATTGCAATGTTATATAACTTACAAAATAATATACTAAAATATTCAGCCACTCGTATTTTCAAGGCTGTTTATTTTTCCTAAACACAATTGTTGTTATTTTTTAATGTCACAATACAATTGATTACCTCTCATCACGTGTCATGTTTGAATTCAACTTTCAGAGGAAAAGATGTGCAGTTTACTGTGACTTTAAAATGAGCATTATGAAATGTAGCATGTGAATTCTAGGCAAGTAGCCAGTGAATTACCTGTCACTGAAGGTAATTTTCTCTCTCTCTACTTTTTTTTTTATACGGTGCTACACTAAAATAGAAATATTAAATATTTTTAAGGGAAGTGTTTTTGTAATCAAATGAAAAGAAATATTATGTGAAATAACTAATATTTGCGGATAGTTATTGAAACAGTAGATCTGCAAATGCAAACTGTGTGCTTTGATTTGGGTAGTTAATGCCTTCAGAAGGCTTGAGGTGAACAAAAGGATGAGTACGGGGACAAAGAGTCAGTGACAGACATTTTTTTACTTGAAAAGAGATCCTGAGTCATACATAATGCTATCATATACTCACCAAAATTAGACATGGAAAAGACATATCAGACAAAGCAGTCTGTTCCTTTTTTAGTGCAGAACTGTTCCCTGAGTGATATTGCTTTGTCCAATCTAGTTTTAAGTATTGGAAGCAGTAGATCATCCCCATGGGAGACTGTGGCACACTCTAGTAGTTCTCACTATTGGATTTTCTGTGATGTTCATCCTAATTTTCTCTTTGCTTAATTTCTTGCTGTTGTTCCTACTTACATCTATATTCTCAAGTCTTTGTTTATTTTCTTTTAATTAATTTTAACCCCACTCTGCTCATGCTCTTTCCCAAATATGCCAAGTAAAAGCTTTGGCATCATTTGTCCTACAAGCTCTTTTGGGATTGAGAATGCCTGTGAGGTTGCTCACAAAGGAAGCCTTGTGGTACCTAAGGATGAGGTGATTTGCTCCAGATGTCTAGATGAGTTAGGTCCCTGGCACCCATCTGCACCTGAGGAGGGATCAGCCTTTGAAGGGCCAAGCTGAAGTATTTAGGAATGAGTTATCCCTTAGAGCTAACCAAAAGGAGAAACTGTCCCCTAAGAGATGCTTGAGTTTATTCAACCCATCTTGTCTCTGTTCACACCAAATGCTGTTATCTGCTGCTTATAATTTAGAGGCTATGCAGACCAGATGGAAAATAGAATTAACAATCCTGTCAAAAGTCCTTGAATTATTTGTTGGTTTCTGTTGCCCATCTAGAACATCAATCCCTGTTGTGGGCTGCTCCTTCTTTAGGTCACAGATGGCAGGAATAGCTCAAAAACTGATGTTCAATGCACTGGACTTGTAAAAGACAGTGTTAGTCTGGATGGCTGGACAAGGACCTTCCTGGAAACCAAAGACATGAGACACTGACCTTTCTGTAAGGGTCTCATGGTGGTGGATCAGAGAGATGCAGGAATATGTTTCCATGATAAATTTTTACAACTGGTCTTTAGTCCTGCAGTATGCTTTAGGTTGGAAAGGATCACTATAAATCCTGTGTTCTCACCTACATGCTCAAATCAGGGCCAGCTTAGAGCACTTTCCTCAAGGCTCTGTCCTTCTCAGTTTTGGCTGCCTGCAAAGATGAGGTTCTTGCAGCCTCTCTGGGGAGCCAGTTACAGTGTTTGACCATCTCACAGTAAAAGAATTAATGTATAATCAGAATTTTCTTTGCTGCAACCTGTGCCTTTGCATATCTTTGTTGTTGTTCATGTTCTTCTGTTTATCCAGGTCTCATAAAAATAAAGCCATTTATGGTATGACTTAAGGGGATTTTTATGCTCACTACATTGCTTTGTTAGGAGAGTGTTGTCTTAGTGCCATGGCTTAGCCCCAGCCAGCAAACAAATACCATGCAGTCACTCCCTCACCAGTGGGATCAGGGAGAGAACTGAAAGGAAAAAAGCTGGAAAAACTCATGGGTTGAGATAAAGACAGTTTAATAGGAAAAGCAGAGGCTGTGCAAGCAAGCAACATAAAAAAAGGAATTAATTCTTTGCTTTGTATGGACAAGCAGGTGTTCATCCATCCCCAGAAGAGCAGGGCCCCATCACATGTAATGGTGATGTGGGAAGACAAACATCATCACTACAAGTGTCTCCCCATTCCTCCTTCTGCCTCTCACTTTATACTCTGAGCATGATGTCATGGTATGGAATGGCAAATGTCCCCTTGGCCAGCTGGGGACAGCTGTTCTGGCTGTGTCTCACCCACAGTCTCCTCACCAGCGTGGCATTGCAAAAAAGTAGAAAAGGCCTTGGATCTGTGTATTCCCTGCTCAGCAATGAGAAAAGAACATCTCAGTATTAACAGCCCTGTGTTCAGTGCAAATCCAAAACACAGCCCCATACCAGTCACTGTGAAGAAATTTAACTCAATGCCAATCAAACTAGCACACACGTCAGTGACAATAGTGTCATCATCTTCCATGCAAGTGGAAATTTGGGAACCCTGGTGTTGAAGTTCTGAAGACATTATCACTCTGTTTCCTCTCTGTCAAAGCTGTCAGAGTGCTCTTCAAGTGCTGACTTGGCACACCCACATACACCCTCCCACCCTCAACTTTGATAGCATTATATAGAAATGCTTCAGGCACTGGGACTTCTCCCTGTGTAAATTGAAAATAGTAGTACCAGTCTTGTTTGTCACTGACCAAGGACCTGGGAAAGTACAAGGAGAAAAAAAAATCAGCAAGGAGAAGGTGCAGAAATGCCTCTAGTTTGAAGGTGAATCTCCATGTGCAGCTTATTGGCAGCACAGCGATCTTTGCCATTGTCCACAGCTCCTTGAAGGCCCATCAATCTGAGAACAGGGTGTCCTACTTTCACTGACCTTTCTCGTGTATCGTGTGACCTGCACATACTGCCTGTGTCTGGGTTGCTTCAAAGAGCTGCTGGACTGCAGTTCTCCTTCTGGTGCCTCAGAGCACCAGGTTCATTATAAGCCTGAGCAGCAATTCCTGGTTCCAGAAGCTAGTTATACAAATGCCTTTCTTATTGGGAAAGGTGACACATATTCATAATTGAAAAGCAGAAACAGTTAGAATATTGTCTTGTGTCTCTGCTACTACAGTATTATTCATAAATAACAATAATAGGGACCAGGCTGGAGGATGGAAGGTGAGCAGGAGTCTTTTGGAACTAGCTCTAATAGGGATTAAAATGAAATGTGGTGTTGTAAGATGTTATAATTGGCCAGTGCAATTACATTTTGTTTACCTTATGGTAATGGAATTTATTTTCACAGGTACACTTTGAGAATCATAAATGTTAAATGTACTGCAGAAGAGACCCTGACTGCACAGATGTATTTCCTTTGGACCTCTGTGGGCTTGGGAAGAATAGGGTTACATGCAAATGACTCTTGACAGGTTTTGTGGCATTGATTTGTTAAAGGGGATGCTCTTTCATTTTCTGAGTATAATTACAGAATCTTACTGTTTTCTTTTTCTGTTATTGATGGCTGAAGGGCTTTCATAGCTGTGAATTTCATCACAGGAGAACTGTGATCTCTACCTTTCTAAATTGTGGTGACATGTTGCCATTGTCATTTGTACTAATGGCTTATACAGGTGGCAAGGAATCACTGCATGAATAAGAAAAGAAATGCATCTTCATTTTATTAATGAAAGAAGAAAAGGAGCTCATCTGGCTCCAGATTTATAGCTCTGAAGACTGAGGAACTTCAGGGTTGTTTAATTCAAATGGTGGAAATTAAATTTACTTTATACTGTCCTAGCATACGTATTCCCTACAGGAAGGCTCATGTTAGTCTGTTGGTCATTAGCACCAACTAATACTAATACCAGTACTGGTAATGTGGACAATTATCTCTAGTACTTGGAGATGTCTTTGATCTGGAAAGGCTGAGTCCAAATTTGGAGGAGGTTAAGAACTGAAATGTGAATGTAAATTTTCTATTGCATGCTCTCTGCAGTTTGAAAAGAATGTGGATTTTTTGCGGATGAGGGAGAGCAAATTTTTAGTTTGGGATTTAAAAAAAAATTCAAATAAATGCTTTGTTTTCTTTCTAGCAGCATCTGAGCATGAATAACTCAGGTACTTCTGTTTTCCTTGGGTTGCTTCAGCCCAAAGATCTACCAGACTTTAGGGAGGCTGAGTGACTTGACACCTGAACTCCTTTCCCCACCAGGCACTGACAGGAGCTGACAAGGAAAAGGTTACATGGGTACTTCAAGTTCTTGTCGCCACATCCTTCTGCAAGGCAAGAGCAAAGGCTCTTTGACTGATAAAATCTGCATAAAATCCTCTTTGGTAGGTGAGCACAGTAAATGTGGTAAGATAAATAAAAATAAATCAATGTATGTCAAGTCAGCACCTTGCCACTGCTGGCCAAGCCCTCCTGCAGAGCTGCAGGAGCCCTTCTCCTGCTGGTTTGTCTTGTTTGCACACAGGTCACCTCACACTGTGATGTGGTACAAAGTCATCTGCGTGCCTGGGGCTGCAGGCGGCACATCCAGCCTGGAGCTGGCTGAAGGCCAGTCTGGGGCTGGGCTGAAGTCAGACCTCTGCTTGGTGACAGTTCAGGAGATGCCCATGCTGATTCTGGGCTGACAAAAATTGCACAATCCCCTGTGCATCTCTTCCCTTCTGATCCCTTGTGAGCTGAGCAAGTGGTTCCCAGAGTGAGGAAAAAATAGCAATATGTTTTGAAGAGCTCTTAAAGAGTTTTATTTTTTACATTGCTTGCAAGCTACTGCTGTGCTTATTTGCCTATCAATTCATTTTCTCTTTGCTGGTACATTTACTCTATATTTAGCACATTTTAAGAGGACAACTAGATTGTACAGACAGAAAATCACACAGTAGGGTCTTATTTACTATACTCTAATAACTGTGTTCATAAATCCAACCTCTCTCTGGAAAACTCATATACCTGTCTTTTCTTTCTCCCCTTTGATTCCTGCCCTTGCCTCTCTCTCCGTTGACAGCAGGCAGTAGGAGTTGCACTCAGTACCTCTGAATATTATGGTCCATTTACTTAAATGTGGATGCTGATATTAAATTTAAGGCATCCGAGTTTGACTCTTTTGTCTTACTTATGTTTTTGTGGTGGTCTGTTGTTTATACAGTTACAGTGAAAGATATTTCCGTGATATTAAGATTTATGCCAGGGAGGAAAGCTGAGAGTGGCTGTTTATCTGAAATGCAGTTTCCTCGGTTATCTGGGTTTTGAAGGGGGCTTTATATGTTAAAATGCACTTAGACTAGCAGGTGATGATGTATTGAAAGGCTTTGCTGAAAAATATTTTGTAGGATGTTTTTGAAGACATACACCTAATTTTAACTTTTAAAATTTACACTGCAATTTTATAAAAATTATAATAAAATCTACATTGTATAATTAAAAATGAAATTATATAATGAAACAATATGCAATTTATTAAAATATTTATTCAATGTATTTTAAAAAAAATCACTACACAGATCACCTGGCATAAAGTAAAATTAAGAATTATGAAAATCAAACTTTTTTTTGCACTTAAACTTCTTGTAACTCGAGTAAATGGTGAGGCAGAGGGAACTCATAGAATGGTTTGAGTTGGATTCCACAGAATGGATTGAGTTAAAGTTCATCCAGTTCCAACCTCCCTGCCAGGGGATGGGACAACTTCCACCATCCCAGGTTGCTCAGAGGTCCAACCTGGCCTTGAACACTTCCAGGGATGGGGCAGCCACAGCTTCTCTGAGCAATGTGTTGCAGTGTCTCACCACCCTCACGATAAAGAATTTCTTCCTAACATCCAATCTAAACCTATCCTTATTCTGTTTAAAGCCATTTCTGCCTTGTCCTGTCACTACAGGCCCTTGCAAAAAGTTCCTCTCCTGCTCCCTTATAGCTCCTTTAGGTACTAGAAGGTGTTATAAGGTCTCTTGGAGCACCTTCTCTTCTCCAGGCTGATCAACCCACCTCTCTCAGCATTTCCTCACAGGAGAGGTTCTACAGCCCTGTTGATTGTCTTAGTGGCCTCTTGTAGACTCATTCCATTCCAGATGGGCCAGACTGAAAGAACATGAAAACAGGATTCATCATAAAGTTCTGTAACTGGTCTTGAATGAGAAGTCCTACACTATTTTGTAGGTAGGCTGTGAAGTGGTAGGCCCACAGCTGCTCCAAAAACTTTCTACAGTTTCTCTTGTATATGCAGGAAAAAGCTTGGACATGGAGTGGTACAGTTATTCATAGTAAATGTTGAGTATTGCCTTATTTCTCAAGATTTTTTGTGATAGTGTTTCTATGTATTGAAGATCAAACAGCCATGATTCTGCTTTCTACTTTAGTAGCTCTATCTTTGTTATCCTGTCCATTAAAAAAAAGTGGAAAAAGCAGAATATATCAGCCTGATGGTGTGGAGAGAAACTGGTGAAGGAGCTGGGAGTTGCTCTGTACCATCCTTTGAGAAAGCCACAGCCAAAGCATTTGTCTTTGCCATGCAGGACTAAGTGTGTAGCTGCTTTGGGGTAACTATTACCTGTGAGATGCAGCTATTCCTGAGACTCAAGAGGGATAAGGTACCTAAACCCACTGAACTAATTTGAAAACACCAGTCTAAAAAATTGCATATTGTTTTACTATTAACACTAGTGTAGCGAAGTATTTATCCTAGATTTTTTCCTGGAATAGCAATGGTTGTTAAGCAGCTGATTTTTGCATGCTGCAGGGAGGGAAAACCATAGTCTTTTATTAATATTCTCTGTATGCAAATGTGCTCACTGCCATGAGAATGTTTTGATCATTCTATTAACCAAGCAATAAATACACAAAAAAGAGGTGGGGAACTGAGGTTGTATTTTTTTTTTCTTACCAACCTCTCAGATAATCTGTTTCATAGGGATGTATATAAAATGTAGGCACAACTTTCAGTGTATTTCAGGTCCATCACCCGCTATTTTCATTTGATGGTCTCACCACACTCAGGGAGATAGATGGGTATATCAGAAAATTATCCATACATAATTTGTCATATTTGGGCTCCAGTGACAACAGACTCTATGCTTTGGAAGAGCCTGGGGTTAGCATGGTAAGGAAAAGAAATAACTCCTTACCCTGAGGGCTTAGTTCTTCCCATGCAGCACAGAGGGCATCTGAAAGCTGTGTGGGGAAACTAAACTGCTGAAGCATTTTGTGTTTAACGTGGCATGAGAATACGGATGAGATGAGTTGCCCTTCCTCACTGCCAACCTTTGAACTTAAGATTGAAAGAAATCCTGATGGGATTATTCCAAAAAGTTCCCCTGAAGAAAGTGAAGAGGTTACAGAAACAAAATCTATTATCCATCATCCCGTCATTAACAAAGTGGAAGGACTGGCAGAAGAATTGTTGGCCTAAACTTGAGACGTCAGAAAAATAGGTAAGAAAAATAGACTGGGGAAATATTCTCTGGGAAGGAGAAGGGATTGGATGGTGCTGCTAGCCTTCTTCATCTCTCATTTTTAGGAGTCTATTATGTTATTTTGTAGAGTGAAGAGTGGTTGAAATGATTAATGGACTGCAGGGCTTGATGTGCGAGCAGGCGGCCAAACCAGTGAATGTGCGCAGCAAGCTCAGCTGCAGGGAGGGATTCCTGAGTGCTGCTGGCTGGGCAGGCAGGGGTGCTGCACCCTGCAATTTAAGGAGGTGTAATTAGCTGAAACAATACAACAGTCAGCCAAGAAAATCTTTCAACACAGCGTTTTATTGTGACTACCTGTGGTCTCTGCCAGGAGTGACAGCTCGCTCTGTGCCACTCAGCTACAGTGCTGGCATCCATGGCTCACTCACACTCTCCCAGTCCATGCCATCCCTCAGCACAGGTCAGGACATGTGCTTTGCTCCCCAGTCTGGCTCTGTGGCCCGCTTTACCACAGCATAGACGCCCACTAACCCCCAGAAAGGCCAGAAGATTGTTGCATCCCATACTGTGTTTAAATGACAAGAGGCCATAGATCAAAGGGGAAAAATATTGCAGATGAAAAGAATAGGCTGGATTAGACAGAAAAGGTGCATAATACTAATTTCAGAAAGGTCTCTGCAGGTATGAGGGCTCTGCTGACACCACCCCTGGAGAAACCAGCTGGGGTAGAAGGACTCCTTCTTCATGACCATCCCCTTCTACCTGCCGAGATAGACCAGCTGCCAATTCAGCTGCAGACTTGGAGCAGGAATTGAGAGCAGCAGATGTTGCAGCCTGCTGAAAGCTTGCTGGTGGCTGAGTGTTTGAACTCCTAGAGAAGAACTCTCGCAGAGACCGCCACTGGCTGACTGCAGGATTGCAGCATGCCATAATTTTGGATGATTTCAGTGTTTTACTGTAAAACTTCCTCATGGAGGAAAATGTATCAGGATCTTCCTAGCACTCTGTAAAACAACACAATCAAAGTTGGTCCTGCCTCTCCGCTACCTTGCTGGATTCTTGCTGAAGTGCTGCAGTGTTGTTGGTAGTGGCTTTGTCCTGTGCCATTTTGGGAAAAGTGATGGGACTTTTTATATGTGCAGTTAGATTGGAGTCTATTTGATCTCTAAGCAAAGGAGAGAAGAAATTCTATTTTGTGAGCACGTTCTGTCCAGGAGAGGGGAGGGAATATATTTTTTTGAAAAAGGAAAGAGAACATTATCTGGCTTTTTTACTTTTATCCTGACACAATCATGTCCCATAAACCCTTAGATATGAAATAAAACACGCTCAGTTTACTCTTGCTTTAGGCCCACATTCTGTCCAAATAAATCTCACAGAACGTGAAACCACAAAAACTCCACTGTGTCACACCAGAGGCTCAGCTGCTCCAGCACTACCCTTTAACATTTCCCCATTACAGCTTATAGAAAGGTTTCTTATCCACACAGTGGGTTTCAACAATGGGATAATGCTGTTTTCCATTTTACCCTCTGCCTTGTGCTGCTAATTTTTAATAGTCTCTTTGTCATTCTGGCCACTGCTGAAGATTGAGGTGAAGTTTTCAGAAAACAATCTAGTGTGAGGCATTGCTGGTTATGTAAAGTTGTTCCTCGCTGTGTTCATTGCTTGGCACTTGTTAACTCTTAATTTTGTCTGTGCTCCCTGTGGCTGGCTCTGGTTGATTGCAGGTTCTGTGAGATGGGCACCAAGCAGGGTGCTGGACCTGCCTGTGATGCTGCATGATGGCAACTAAATAATTTGGTTTTTTCTTTTTCTCTATTTGCTGATGAGACTAATTAACTTGATAGAAACATGATAATATATTAATGTCATTGTAAATCTGTTTTATTCTTCTTTCTAAAAGCTGTGATGCTACTCTCTAAGGTAAATGAGTATGGTATTTTATTCTGCATAGCAAAAGACGTGATGGAGATTGTGACTGTTGTGTAATATTAATACAAATAGGGTCAGCTGTGCATAGTTTGTCTGATGCTCCTGTTTTTCTTCTCTGTCTTTTTTATTTTACCTCCTTAGACCTTGTAGTTATTCAGTGATTTTTTTAAATTAAATTATTTATTGTAGCCAGATGATTGATGTTGTTCTACTTTGGTTCTTTGCAGCTTCCCAATTCTTTAGTTGTCAAAATGACAAGCACTCAGTGATTAATTAAAACCTTGATTTTGCTCTGTTATTGTTCATCTTCAGTCAAATACAAATTCTTATGTATTCCAGAAAATAATAAATATTCCCCAAATGCAGGTTTCTAAACTTTAGATCAAGGAAAACTTTCATTTATTTTTCATTATTAATTTTTTATTATATTAAAATTTTTATATATGCACACATGTATATATAAAAAAAATTCTTGTGAAAAAATGGTAAATTGAAATCTTTATATAAGAAAACTGCCAGCATGGACTGATGTTGGTTGATAACCTCTGTAAACTTCCTCATAGAACTATTTTTTTTCTGAGAAAGGTGAGACAAATTAGGAATGAACTTGCCGGGACTGACAAACCCCCTCACTCTAACTGGAATTAATTTTAGTGCCTTTTTTTGGTACTGTGGACATACAGCATGCATTTCTCTCAGTTACATTGAAGTGTTTGGTGTTGAAACATACATCTGAATTATTCACCTTAAGACCTCTTTATAGTTGATTGAAAGAAATAAGCACTGTCAAAGGTGCAATTTGCCTCATATTGAAGGAGACATCTTGGATGACTTGGATTGACATTTGGATGGATGGGCAGAGTCCAGTGGGATGGAGTTTAATAAGTCCAAGTGTTGAGTCCTGCATTTTGGCCACAATAACCCCCTGCAATGTTATAGGCTGGGGATGGTGTGGCTGGACAGTGCCCAGGCAGAAAGGGACCTGGGGGTGCTGGTGACAGCTGGCTGAACATGAGCCAGCAGTGTGCCCTGGGCCAAGAAGGCCAATGGCTCCTGGCCTGTGTCAGGAGCAGTGTGGCCATCAGGAGCAGGGAGCTCATCCTTCCCCTGTACCCAGTACTGGTGAGGCCACACCCTGAGTGCTGTGTCCAGTTCTGTGCCCTCAGTTTGGGAAGGACATGGAGACACTTGTGTGTGTCCAGAGGAGGCAATGAGGCTGGAGAGGGGCTGGGAACACAAACCCTCTGAGGAATGACTGAGGGAGCTGGGGGTGCTCAGCCTGGGGAAAAGGAGACTCAGGGGTGACCTTATCACTCTCTACAGCTTCCTGAAAGGTGGTTGTAGCCAGGTGGGGTTGGTCTCTTTCTCCAGGCAGTTATTGACAGAACAAGAGGACACAGCCTCAAGCTGCGTCAAGGGAAATATAGGTTGGATATTAGGAGGAAGTTTTTCATAGAAAGAGTGATAAAATATTGGAATGGCCTGCCTGGGGAGGTGGCAGAGTCAACATCCCTGGATGTGTTTAAAAAGAGACTGGATATGGCACTTGATGCCATGGTTTAGCTAAGGTGTTTAGGGCATGGGTTGTACTTGATGATGTTGAAGGTTTCTTCTAACCTAGTGATTCTGTGTGATCTAGCATGGGGTGCTGAAGTGCATCCTATTGCCTGGTAAGAATGAGACAAGCTTTGACATTGGGTCAAACAGTTCCCACTCAGAGATACTGGCACATGGGCTAAGGTGACTGATCTATGTTGTGTAGCCGGACATAGAGCAAGCAGCATCTCCCAATTCCTGTATTGGGCCTGGGAAAGGCTTCTCCTGTCCTATCCTGATATATGCAAAAGCTTAGTGGCAGTGAGAGCTGCTGGGAGTGGCAGAACAGATTCCTTTGAATGAAGTCAAACCATTCAATGTACAGAAACACACCAGCCCAAGCTGGTGCAGCCTTTTCAGTGTTGGGGTGGGACCCTGTGCAGAGCTTTCTGAGGGTGTTGGAGGGAAGATATTGCAATGGAAAAGCACTGAGTGTTCGCCACGGGTGGGCTACTTGACCAGCATGCCAATCAGCCTTTACCCCTGGAGCAGCCACTCCTAATTCCTCTCGGGAAGAGCTGATGGGTTGGCTGGAAATGCTTTAAGGTATGTTTGGCTTTCTGGAATTGCTTTCACAGACCAATTTCTTTTTCATGGGGTCTCATGTGAGAATAAACTCATTAGCTTTCTGGTATGATTCCCTGAATGGCTGACTCATGAATTCTTCTAAAGTTTCAAATTTTCCTGTACGTAGCACATCAGATTTTGCTGGTAAACTGAATTTAGCCTTCTTTTCAGTCTTTGTTTAGGTTTTTTATCTAATTTATGCTGGTGCTTCTCATTTCTTGCTTCCTCTGCTTAATGTTCCCAAAGATGTGATTGACTGCACCTGAAGTTACAGCTTCTTGGCCTGTTAGAAAAAGAAATGAATTGGCCCCAGTAAATTACTAAGCTAAAATTCATATGATAATACTTTTGCTGATTGGTTATAGTCTTCCATTTTGAAAAACTCAATAAAATCTTAATTAGGAAAAAAAAAAAGATAAGGAAAAAGCAAGTAAAAAAAATTTAAAATATCCTGAAGTTCCCTACTCTTTATCAATTCCTTTGATGGTATTGAATAGATACTTACCCTGCTTTGGAACTCTACAAATGTCATTTCTGAGCTACTGATTCTGCTAAAAGGATGAGGATCAGATGAGAAAAATTCAAGGTATGAAAGAATGTGTCCACTGCTGAAGTGAATATCTGTGCATATTCCATAAAAGATTTCTGCATATGTGATTTTTAAATTTTTTCCAGCCACTCTGATGTCTTCCTGATGTATTGTTATACATGGAATGACCTTTACATGTAGTTTCAGTTGTAGAGTGTAAAGAAACCTCCCCACCATTCTGCATCATGAATGTGCACAACAGAAAGGGATGAAGAGATTTCTTCCTGTTGTAAAACCTGTTTGACTGTATTGAACTCAAAAGAATGAGAGACAGCAAGAAAAAAAATTTCGACAAGTTCCTCCCACCCCTTTTATTGCCAGAAAAATTAATTGCATGTTTCCTATGAAGCAAAGCACAATAGGGTTTTATGGTACATTTCCTGTGGTTTTGTTACGCTGCCACTGAAAATACAGAATTTTCTGCAGGTATGTTTACGTGGTGTTAAGCATTTCTTCACAGAAATTTGAACAAATGCTCAAGGCTCAGATGAAGAAGGGGTTTAGATGTCATGAGACTCAGAGTGGCAACTAAGTAGGGGCAAGGCTTTACTAAGGACTGGGTTAGGGGGCATTCTCTGTCCATGATGCCACGGAACAGATTATTTTGCTTAGATAAACCCAGTTAAACACTCAATGTCACTTTCCAGTCCATATAGCAATATTTCTACTTTAAAACTACATTTGGGACCATCTTTAGGGCTGGGAGAGCTCCTAGGTGATGGCCAGGCATTGGCAGGGGGACAAGGAGTTGGCAAAGGCCATATCAAGGACAGCACTGATGCTTGACATGTCTGGATGATCACATGATGGTGCTTGAACCTGTTCACTCAGTTTTCTTTCTTTTTTCTTTTATTTTTATCTTTTCTCCTGTAAAACAGACACTGTGTCATACGGATTAAATGGGAAAAGGCTCAAAAAGCAAGGTAGGGATGACCTAAAGTGGAGGGCACTGGGACACCTAAGCCAGCTAACAAAATCCAGCAAAGAGGTGATATCCTCCAAGGGTCAATACTACGTCTGTGTTGTTTAACTTATTCCTCAATGACTTGGATGAGGGAGTAGAGACCCTTCAAAGGAACTTTGCTGATGATGTAAAACTGGGCGGAGGGGCTGCTGTGCTGCCATTCAGTAGGATCTCTGAACTCCTTCTTTAATTGTGCAAAACATCTGTCCAGCCATGGAACTTAAAGCTGGAAAGAAATGCTTTTTGTAAATTCTCTAGGCAACTCAACAAGTTATGAAATGATAAAGTGTTTTAATTGCTTTCTGAATTTAGGAACCTCAGTTCTATAATTAATGTTCTTTGATTGAAAATATTTCAATATAGCTATCTGTTTAATGATGCTTCCATGTAAATTAATCCCTTAAACTTCTTTGTTCAGTTATAGTTTTACTTTTTCCCCTCAATGTGTGTCAGGCCATTCTTTACAAAATCTACAGTTTATTTGTCTGCTTTCCACAGGACTTCATTCATAGTCATAGAATTTCAATTTAACTTTAGGCTCGTCTTGACAGTGATGTTAGTGAGTCCTTTGTCTCAGTGAGTAGTAATGTAAAGGATTTAAACTCACTCCATTTGCTGTCTTTATGAAAATTTGAAGCTGGATGTAGCTAAAAAACACTTTTGTGCCTTCCCACCTGCTGCTGTGCCTTTTTGCAACAAATAAGGTTGCCTTGTCTTTTAAAACATTTGTGCTCTACCTTTATTAAAGATAGTGGGAATTTTCCCCATATGCCAATGGAGTATATCTGTCAAACTTGAATACAAAGAACATGTAATTCTACCCTGTAGGTGGAATCAGAATATTGTCACAGTACTTTACAAAATATTTAGATCAAAATAGTTAAATCCTATCAGATTTAGCATGATGTTTGTGGGTATTGTTTGTCTCTTCCACAATCAACAAGGCTGAGGTTTTAAAAAAAATTGTTGCATTCAAAAATAATCATCCTTATGCACAAACAAAAATTGTATGAAATTTCCTAAATCTAATGGCCCCAATGTTTGGGACATTTGATTTTTTAAAATATATTTTAGCTTTAAATGGATCATTTTATATGTAATGTTTGGATACTTTCAAAGATTGAAAAACATTGTTGCTTGGAAACTGAACAGACTTTTTAATGTACTTTTTATGAAAAAAAGTTTGAGTTACAAGCCTTCAACACTGCTTAATATTTCCGCCTGAGCTAAAGGGGTAGCTACGCTTGTTTGGTTCTTCAGATTCTGTGGTGGATATCCCATCCCTGGAAATGTTCAGGGTTGGATGATGGTGATCTGGTGGAAGATGTCCCTGCCCATGGCAGGGGAGCTGGAAATGGATGAACTTAAGGGTCCCTAGCAACCCAAACCACTCTGTGATTCTATGGTTCTGAGTGGAAGCAAAAATGCAGGGAAAATATGATTCCCACATCTTGAAGTATTTTCTCTGAGTTGAAGATTATTGTTGGAGTCTGGTTTGGATCAATCTTGGTTCCTTGGAAACTGGAAGAGCTGAGGCAGATTTGCTGTGTGCTGCCTTCAGGAGTTTTGAGGGAAGCTTAGTTTGGCCATCCCTTGCCTCTCCCAGGAGAGGGCTGCAAGGACTGAATCAGGACTGCTCTGTGCTGCATGTTATGAAGGCAGTGGTGCTCAAACTGTTGTCACAGTTATCATCAATGACAAAGAGGAAGAAGAAAGAAAGGCTTGCTTTGAATACACTTAGAAATTTCTGATTCTCTGACCTTGATGAAATCCTGCTCAGGTTTGTGGAAACCCTAGCTGAAGTAATCTCAGCAGTCTTTCAGTACATTTTGAGAATGTGTGGAGGTGGATTAAGTTTTGGAAGACTGGAAAAGGGCAAACATAAGACAAATTAAAAAAATAAAAAGTCAAAAGGGAAGCTTACAGACTGATGGGCCAGATCTTTTTGTTGGAACATGAGAGATAAAGAAATCCAGCAGTACTTTCGTAGGGCACCTAAAAGAACACCAGATGAGTAAGTAGCAAATTTGTTGGCAGTATGCAGTGAGTGTTAAATCATTTGTCAGGATTTAATCATATCAGATCAATCCAAAACCTTTTTAAGTGAAGAAACATGCCTTAAGGGTATAGACATGGTATAGCTAGGCTTTGCTCAGGGTCTCACATAACTCAGGCAGTTGGGGTTACTTGTAGAGTGGGGACAAAGATGTCTGGGGATGCTGCATTCAGAGCAGCTGCCAGCACTTCGCTGTCAAACTGCTATGATGAATTGAGGATCTAGGCTAGGCTTAGTAAGTTCAGTGTTTTCATTATAACCCACTACCAGGTCTCTGGAATATGCTTATTAAACCTGCAAGTGAAATGTATCTGAAAGAGCAAACAGATTAAAAGATGAGAATTAATTCAGAATTATCACAATTGAAAGAAATAGCTTTGAAAACATCACAGAATTTAATTAAAACAAAAGTATGGTTCTGCACTTAGGTGAGGATAAACAGCTGAGAAAATACAATAAGAAAAACAGAGATAAAACAGGTCTGGCAAAGAAGTATTTGGACATTACAGTGGGTCACAAAATAAATGTAGGTTAAGAGTATTATGCTGTGCCCTGCAAGGTTTGGGTGGCTGACAGCAGGGGGGCTACAGGGGTGACTTTTGTCAGAAGCTGTCAGAAGCTAGCACCTTTGGGATAATGTATTTTAGAAGAGGGGAAAAAGCCTGCGCAACTACAGCTGGAGAGAGGATTGAGAATATGTGAGAGCAGCAGCTCTGCAGGCAGCCAGGTCAGTGGGGAGAGGCAGGGGTGCTCCAGGTGCTACCCTGCAGCTCCTGGTGCAGCCCACGATGGGGCAGCTGTGCCATGGAGGCCCACGGGGGAGCAGAGGTGCACCTGCAGCCCAAAGGTGGCTGTGACCCTCTGGGAAGGCCATGCTGGAAGAGGCTCCTGGCAGGACTTGCTGCTCCATGGAGAAAGGAGCTCATGCTGTACCTGACCTG
Source organism: Melozone crissalis (assembly GCF_028551555.1). NCBI lineage: Eukaryota > Metazoa > Chordata > Aves > Passeriformes > Passerellidae > Melozone > Melozone crissalis. The sequence continues at coordinate 54,383,189 of NW_026535805.1, forward strand.
CTGGCAGGACTTGCGATCCTCGGGGGTACTCACTCTGGAGCAGCCTGTTCCTGGAGGAACTGCAGCCTGTGGAGGGAGCCATGCCAGAGCAGTTTGTGCAGAACTGTAGCCATGGAGAGGACTCGGCTGGAGGAGTTCATAGAGGACTGACATCCTTGGAAGGAACCCCAGGCTGGAGGAGGCCTCCCCCTGAGGAGGAAGGAGCAGCAGAGACAACGTGTGATGAACTGACTACAGCCTCCAATCCCATCGCCTTGAGGTGCTGGGAGGAGGAGGTGAGGAATGCAGAGTGAAGCTGAGCCTGAGAAGGGAGTGGTGGTAGCAATGGGTTTTAAGATTTTAGTTTTATTTCTCATTACCCTATTCTGGTTTGGTTGGTAATAAATTAACCTGATTTCCCCAAGTGGGTTCTGTTTTGCCCATGACAGTCACTGATGAGTGATTTCTCTCTGCCCTTATCTAAGCCTATGAGACTTTTATTATATTTTCTCTCCCCTGCCCAGCTGAGGAGGGCAATGACAGAGTGGCCTTGGTGGACACCTGGCATCCAGCCAGGGTCAGCCCACCACACAGCTGCATAGAGGTCAAACATCACACTGGGATTTATAAACAGCAGCATAGTTCATAAAATTTGCAACATAATTCTTCACAGCATTGTTATGGTTTCTTAGAAGTGAACCAGCTGGCAGGAGTACAGAGGGAGGCTATGAGGAAAGCCTATGAACCTACAAAGGATGGGGTGTTTGGTGTCCTTAGAACACACAAGATAGAAAGAAAACATTATATGAGTGTATAAATACATGAAAAAAGATGCAAAAAGAATGGCCATGAAGAGTAAGGCAAAAAATAAATCTCAAGCTGCAGACAGAGAATTTTACTTAGAATTTTAGGAGTGATAAAGGTATTCTTTTTCTCATAGTAGAAATTGGTAGGCATTTTGGACGCTTAAGAAAGTTTCACAATGCTCAGAACTTAGAAGTATTAAAGAATAGGCTCAGCAAGCAGGGATAAGATAAATTGTGATTATGATGGGTAGAGTAGTTCCTTGTTATAGAAAGAAAAATGAACTAGATAATCAGTTTGAGGGCCTTCTAACCGGTCTATGTTTGTGCAATTTTGTTGTCTGTCTAGATCTCGTACGGGGAAAAAAGTACAACAGCAAATTGTCTCCCCTTTTTCTTATCTGCACCATTCCTTTTTCCCTGCAAGTCCCTAGGAGGTTCAGAGAGCATGATCAGAGTTGCAGGTGCTCCTCTATCATAGTGATGAGTAATATTTCTAAGTGATAACAGTAATTATAAATATATGTATAATATATATATAGAAAGCACCAATCTGTGCTTGAATGTTGAGCTGCTGGAGGGTCTGAAGGCTAAAGAGACGGATCTGGACAGTCTACATTGATGGGTTGAGGCTGATGGTGTGAGGTTCAACAAAGCCAAGTGCTGGGTCCTGCACTTGGTTCACAACAACCCCTGCAGTGCCACAGGCTGGGGGCAGAGTGGCTGGAAAGCTGCTCAGTGGCAAAGGACCTGGGGGTGCTGGGGACAGCAGCTAAACATGGCCCAGGTGTGCCCAGGTGGCCAAGAAGACCAATGGCACCTGGGTTGTGTCAGCAATATTGTGGTCAGTGGGACCAGGACAGTGATCATCGCCCTGGGCTGGGCGCTGGTTGAGGCTGCAGCTCAAATCCTGCAGTCAGTTTTGGACCCCTCTCTGCAATAAAGATGCTGAGATGCTGGAGTATGTCCAGAGAAGGGCAGCAGAGCTGGTGAAGGGTCAAGAGCACAAGTCTGATGAAGAGCAGCGGAGGTAATTGGGGGTGTTTAGCCTGGAGAAAAGGAGGCTCCATTATAATTCTCTGCAACTCTGAGAAAGGAGGTTGTAACCAGGTCAGTGTTGGTCTCTTCTCCCAGGTAACAAGCTATAGGATGAGAGGAAATAGCCTCAAGTTGTGTCAAGGGAAGTTTAGATTGGATGTTAAGAAACATTTCTTTACTGAAAGTGTTGTCAAGCACTGGAACAGGCGGCCCAGGTAAGTGTTGGAGTCACCATCCCTGGTGACTGGAGGTGTTTAAGGATGTGATGATGGGGCACTATAGACATGGTTCAGTGATGGGCTTGTCAGTGCTAGGCTCATGGTTGAATCTGATGATCTTCTAACCTAAGCAATTCTAAGATTCTATATTTGTTGTTGGTCAATGGTCAATGAAGCAAACAGTTTATTCAGACACTATACAAATGTTCGGACTCCCAAAGGCTGAGCTTCTACTGAAATTACTGTGAACTTCAAACTCCTGAGATTTCTGCAGTTTAGATTCTTCTGCAGAAACCTTTAATGGTCTTTAAAAGGATAAATTATTTTTATTTAAGCATTGCTTATGTTCAAATCAGAGCTGACATTTTGAAAAGTCAATGTACAATGAAATGCCAGAAAAATATTTGCTAGACTTCTTGTCATTTGTGGTCATGCTACCCCTCCTTTTTTTTTTTGCAAAAAACAGGAAGATATTAACCTCTTGTATGTCTGCAGTCAATGTAAGAACTCCTATTCCCTAGTGATCTTCAAAGCAAAAATACCTGGAATAAACATGAGGGCTGTGCTATGTCATAAAGAGTCATGATTCTTCCTTTAGCACAGACTTTAAGAAAAACAAGCAAACTGCAAACAAAGACCATGACAGCCTTTCTTCCTGATGTCTGTACATGTATATAGGTGCATCTTTCTTTTGATGCTGCAATAGTAAATAACAGATTTTGCTGTACACTTGGAAGACTTCAAAGCTTCCTGATGCTTTCAATTTTATTAAAATGTTCCACAGCCAGGTTTGTTCAATATGTTTTTTGAATTTCCTTGGCAATATCACTCACTATCTGTGCTTTGAAATGTTAGTGGGTTTTTTGTTTGTTTGTTTGTTTGTTTTTGTTCTTGGTTCCTTGTTTTCATTTGATTATTTGACCATACTACTACCATTAACAGGCAAATAAACTATGAGAGAAAACACTAAACCCTGCAAGGTGTTGCTATTGCTCTGAAATAATTACTGCAGGAGCACTGGTGGCCACAAGGATCCTTCAAAGGTGAGTAGTTGGCAGCTGGATAATAAACTCTCTTCTGAATTAGTCTCTGTTTAGATTTCTGATGGACAGGGTGAAATGGGCTTGTTATTTCCCTTTAATGGTGTGTATGAGGGCCAGATACAGCTGAATTCTTTTCACATAGCAGATTGCAGAGAGTGCTGCCTAGCTATGGGTGGGATCTGCAGTTATGATTTGGCATTTCTTTTCCCCAGTGGATGGTGGAGTACAGTGGATATAAATGTCTATTTCACCATGTGGAGCTACAAAGTGTTCCCAGCACTGGCTGGGGAATGAGTGCAGAGATGAGAGGCTCTGTGGTGGGACTGTGGCTAAAGAAGGTCTATAAGGTTTCTCAGAAATCTGCTGCTGCTGTCTGCCCTTTCCTTCACTGTGGATGCCACAGTTCTCTGGGTAATTGAAGACACCATCTGATATAATTCTGAAGTATTTTCATAGTAATTGCTCCAAATGTTGGTAAGCAAGAGTGAATTCTCATAACTACATCTTTTTTTTTGCCATCACTGCTTACTAAATCAAGCAGCCTGAGGGGTCAGAGACAGTTGTACAAGTCCTCATCTTTTACATGGAATGTCTTTCTTTTTCCAGCTGTTGCTGAAATCTTGAAATTATGGGAATATTTGTTTAGGGCAGGCCTAAACCACAAATATTTTTGTGGGTTTGGACAAGCAGTTTGTAATTTTGGAAATTCTTTTAAGGATGAGCCTGAATTCCCAAGCTTATAATTATTTTTTTGATTTGGACTCATCCCTAAATTTTATTCCCACTTCTATTTTTATTCTCTCATGAAAGGACAGAATATCTAAAAAAAAAAACAAAAAAAAGCAAGTTCAGACAAGAATAAGAAAAAAATTAGCCACTCTTCCCTTCTTCCAAACTTCCTTTTATGAGGAGGATATGTCTCTGAAAGTCTGCAAAGACTTTTGTGAGCAAAAGACCTATTGGAATTCTACTTTGACTCAAGTGTTCCACTCTTTCTTCAAACCTCTTGCTATGATGATGTCCAGGCCCTCCTTCTTCTGTGTATATCATACATAAGTATCTCATACAGTTCATATATGTCTTACTGGTACATGCTTTGATGTGATTCTTCAATCTGCTTGTTGTTCCTCATACCTCAGGAATAAAGACATTTGTTGAAATGTGAAGGTGGTTATTTCAAAATGGGTAAAAAAAAGGGAATGGACAAGCGACCTAGCATTTGAGGGTAGAAATCATGGAATTCTGAGCATTATGGGATAGATTCTCAGGATTATGAGACAGATAACAAGGACATCTAGAATACAAGCTCTTACTACCATTTCTGGTAATGGTAATAAGTAACACTTCTGGAAGGAAAAAATAATCCTGCTTAAGTTTTAAGATCCTGCTTAAACATTTAAGGCTGACTCTAACTCCAAGGGATTAGGCTGATATCTTTATGGAAGCAGAATATTTTTATCTTTTCTTAAAGCCTCCTCTGAAGCATCTTGCGATCATCATGAATAGGGATAAGATATTGTAATAGATCAACGTGAGCTGAGGCGGTTTTACTGGGCTATGCAGTCCCTCCTATCACTATGGCTGATCAGAGAAAAAGAAAACTGAAAGGACCCCTTGGGTACCTCTACTGTCCCTTGTACAATTTTGCTACCAAATGTCTTCCCTGTAAAGAACAAAATGTTCCATTTTTCTCTCTCTTTTTCAGACAATTGCATCTTCTATCTAGAAATTATCTCTAAAATATCCCAAAGTGATGGTATTCAATATGGTGGTGACCAGAAGGCACTGTTTTGCAAGTGCAGAAGAAAACTGATTTGGAGTGAAATGGAATTTTCCAGACACTATCTTTTATATTTAACAGGTGATGTGAGCACTGATTGTGGCTGCTGACAGTGATGTGAAAGCATGGAACATATAGAGTTGTTCCCCTGTCTGCTGCTGGGAAAGTTCTGGGAGCAGAACCTGGTCCTTGGAGAGCTCCAAGGGCAAGAAAACAAGGAGGTTCTGCTCCCCAAATTCCTTGACTATCTTGTACATTTTTAAAAAGTTCACAGAGAGGAGTCTAAGTGAGAGGAACCTATGGACTCACAGGGTCAAAAGCACCAACCAGAGTGGGCACAGAAAACGAGCAGGGCAAGTCCCTGTTTTGTGCAAACCCTTGCCCCACATCCTCAGAGGTTTTCCTGTCTACTGATGCCATCAGTATCTGGTTATCAGCAAAAGCATTGCTCTGTCCTCCTCACAAGCAGCCCATCACCAGAGCTGGGAGCTGCACATACATATTCTGGCCCTTCCCCCACGAATACTTCTCATTAAGTGTGACAGGCTTCTGAAGAAGTATTGTTACTTGTAAATAAAATATGGTTGCTAAGAGACACTATGATTAACATGCTGACAATACAACCTTCTTTGATTGTTTGGGCACCAATTGTCTGCTTCTGTAATCTGTGAGGAAATAATTTTTTGGAGGAGATTTGTCAGGCTGAGAAAACTAGGTTTTTTTTAGTTTCTTTTAAAATTAAATTAGAGTCTAGTGTTTCCATACAAAGAAAGGGTCTCCAAGCCATAACTCTTCTTTTTTTTTTTTTTTTTTGGCACATCATGAGTTTTGTGTTTCTGTTTATGTTAATTTTTCAGCTAGGAAAATTAGGTTGGCGTTAATAATGTATCTGTCAAAATATTCGAATAAAGAAAACTGGAAGCTTGGGCTCATTAAATTTTCATGTATAAATTCTATATATTAATTTTCTTTTTGCTGGTTCTAGTCTCATTTTAAATTTCTCCTACTCTCAAATTCTTCCAGCTATTTGGGACTTTTGAAATTAACTTTTTTGATCTACATCTAGAAACCACTCACACCATTGTTCCTGATCCTGTAAGGGATTTGAGTCTTCTTTTCCATTAGGGGGAGACAGAAAATGGTGGTGATCCTTCTTTTTCCAGTGGATTGCCTCTGGTGCTAATGGGTGAGGCGTGGTGAAAGGAGATGAGCGCACAGAACACATCCTTCTCAGGCTGAAAATTACCCTTCTCACCTCCTGTAACTGGATGTGTAACTGCACTTGCATATGTTGCAACAGATGGTGTTTCACTGAAGAATGGCTGAAAACGGCACCTTCCTACCAGTGTTTCTGCCTGCTGTGTGTATTTAGAGTCATGTCTTCTTACTACAGTGTTTAAAAAGAAGTTGGATTGCCTATTAGCCTTGCAGAGCCAACTGAGAGATGATGGGTGGCATCTCTTTTCTGCTAATGTTAATGGTATTCCAAGCACAAAGCACCTGTGCTAGCACATGGAAAACAATGGTTCTGCACAGGTTCCTGTGTAGGCACAGCCTGCAGGCAGTGAAGTTGTCTGCTGGAGCCCAGTTCAGCCTGGATGCCCTCTGTGGTGGTGACAGATACAAAGATAAAAATCCCTCTTCTGAGACTTTGCAGTAAATGTTCATTTCCAGAACTTCAGAAAAATAAACTTACGGTACTTTTATTTCTATTTGGGGATGGACTAAACCATAAGTTTTGCAACACAACACCTGTGAGTTCACTGTTCTATGTGTAATAAACATGGGTGGTTATGCCAGAAGTGAGAGAAGGGTGCCTTGGAGTAGCTATACTGCACGTTAAAAATAAACTGTTTGGAAAGCACTATGACTTTCAGAAGGAGCTGAATGCCCTAGAAGATAAGCAGAAGAGTAAAGAAAATAGGTGATTTGTAGTCTGTCGAGCCATACAAAGAAAGGTAATGGTTTTGCTGTTAAACACACAGGCACAAAATCAAATTTCCCTTTCCACCAAGTGCAAACAGATTACATCTAACCAGTGTAGCGTTACTGAAATAAATGTTCCTGGGTTCTATTGGACAGTTGGCTGAAACCCTGAGGTATGATATTTGAGCACAGTCATTGGTGGCGTGCATATCTGCCCACGCAGTGATTGTGCTGAGGAACACAGGTAATCCTGGTTATCGTATGGCACATATGCATTGGGGGTAGAGAAGATGGTGCTCTCGGACTGACAGATTTCACCACAAGAAGGGTGGCCTATGACCGTCTAATCTAAACCCTTCCTCATGCTGGGGATGTAATTTCTCTGAAAAGCTGAATTATGCCACTTCAGAAAGCTGTTTAAACCCATCTTAACAACTCAGACTAACTGTGAGCTGGTACCTCATAAACATTTTCTATGTTGTGTCTTATTTCATTTTCTATGCTGTGTCTTATTTCAAGGTTAAAATTTCTAACTCCAGCTTCCAGTCATTATGTCTAATTATGATTTTGTCAGCAGGTTTGAGAATCATGCTACTGGATGGTGTTTGCATGTGTGAGGATCTGTACAAACACCTCAAGTCAGCTTTCAGCCTTCTCTGTTAAATTAACAGAACTCTTTAAGACTCGCATCTTAATATTTGTTTTCCAGTCTCTGGTTTAGCTTGTGTGGGTTTTTCAAGTTTTAGAACAGCAGTAACACTTCCCTGCTTCTATTTGACAATCACATTTTATATAACCAAGGATCATATTAACCATTTTGTCAAAGCATTACTTTGAGAGCCTATTTTCAGATGATTATCCACAATGACTCACGAGCCTGTTCCTGAGATACTGCTTTCCAAAAAGAGAATCTCACTGTACCTATAGTTTGTATTCCTGGTCCCCAGATGCATTGTTCTGTATTTGAGTGTCCTTAAATTAATTTTGTTGGAAATTAACTGTTTCAGCAGAGGTTTCAGGTAACTCTGCACCAAAGCCTCATTTTTGCTACCTACAATCCTGCTCTGTTTTGTTCATATGTTCTTTCTAGTCCACTGCTCCTTCTATAGATGGAGCAATGGCTATTTGGGGGAAGCTTGTAGAAGCACTTGTGTTCGCTGATTTCTTTATTACCATTTTCTGAAGACTGTGAGCTATTTTAATTTTTCTAATGTACAACCTGTTAATTCTGCACAATTCAAGATTTTTTTAAAGCCAAAGTGTTTTGTGGCGCTAAGTCAAATGCCTTAAAAATGAAGAATGCTGTGCCAACACATTCACCTTTACCAACAGGGCCTATAAGCCTGTCATAAAAAACAGTGTTTGTTTGACAAGATTTACTTTCTACAAAACCATGTTGAGTGGCACAAATTATGTTTAGCCACTGTTTGTTGATAGAATCCTCATTTAACTGTTTCATGCACATCAGAGAAATTTTTCAATGGCCCCTAGGTTATTTCTTTTACCCCTTATTAAACACTGGAATGACTTTGTTTTCTTGAAAATTTCAGTATCCCAACTTTAAACTAGAAATATTATTCAGCCCTTAAAAAAAATTGTATCTAAGGTATAAATATGTGTTGAAATTTTTTATTTGTATGTTATCTTATGCGAGTATTTTGATAGAGATGAATTTTAGTTAGAAAAGGTATAGAGCACTTCTTTGTTTTAGATATCAATATGTATTTATGACAAATGTTTCACTTTCCTACATTGCTGGTGAGAATTCTTCCATCTACATCTGAAACCCAACTTACAGCTGACTTAATATCCCCTTTCCTCCTAATACCTCTGAACATTAATCCTCATTTCCCGAAGCCCTAGCTATGCTTAACATTAAAGTTATTCAACTAACTTTCTGAGAAGTCACCTATATTTTAAGTTGTTCAGCATTCATATCTTTCCTATTTACTCATTTTAGCTAAAATTTGTTGATATTTCAAATCTCATTTTAAAACACTGGCTTTCTTGTTTTAAGAAAGAAACCTGTGAAATTGTCTTAAAGAACCAGGAATGGGGTTACTCTCCCCTTTTAGATTTATCAGGTTTAAAGTCCTATATTTCAGTAAGCCACTCTGAAATTTTTTACTGAGAGAAATAAGAACTACTAGGGGGTGATTTAATTGATTTATCTTAGAGAGATCTTTTAGGTTGGGATGAACTGCCTAATAGAACTGCTGATTTGTCCCCTGAGGTACCTAAGTTAGACCTAATGCTTCTGAGTTTTAGGTATCTGTGTTATGGTGTACAAATCCCAACTTTCTTCTTAGTAACAAGCTGAACCAGCTGTCCAGAAAACATCCCTGAAGTTAAGGTCACCCATTATAAATCAGGCTTTCTTTCTACATCTTCGAGAGAGGATTTTAGGGAGGCTGAGTGAAAATGCATGCCCATCAGTAATTTTTCTATGCTAATCCATAATCATTCAATGTTCTGTGACTCTGAATCATAACAATGAATGACAACCACCTCCACCTCTTCCCTAGCTGTTACTGAGCCTTTCAAAACTGGCATAGAAACATTGATTCTTTATAATTGCAGTTCTATGACTCTGGTTAGGACATGTCAGTGTTTTTACCATGTTTGCAGATGCAACCTGTCTGGGCTGTCCATCTGGTTTAAGCAGAGCAGCAAGTGATGCTGGGATGTATCACTGGACCTACAGATCCTTTCAGCCTGTTCCTACTGCTTCTTATCATGTGGCACAAAGGTCTCAGTACATGCATCCATGAGAATTTTACATGGATGGTCTCCACATGCTTGGATGCAGTGGAACAGCCATGGTAGAGGCTGGGGGGTGCTCCAGCTGATAAGGCCTGCAGGGGGGCAGGGTTCATTCTCTCAGGCTCAAATGGGGGTAAATACAACTTCTGGCTCCCAAATCAGAGCTGGCCCAGGGGGTGGGTACACTGAGATGGCTTCTGCCAGGAAAACACTATGTAGACACAGTCCGTGCTGGACTAATGAAGGAAGTGATGAACCTTTGGTATTTGGTTCTCCCATAGATACTGGTAATTTGCTGTTATTTCTGCTCAATCCAACAAACAAGCAGTAAATGCAGCAATAGTCTTGACCATGAGAGAGGATGCAGAACACCTCCTTCTAACAAGAGTTCTTTTAAAAGTTGTTCAATTTTGATTTCTTTTGATCAGCTAACCCAGGATCCTGCCAGCTCTACACTAGTTACACAGTTCTGGTGCTGATAGTTCAACAGGCTGCTGTGTTTATTTCCCAGTGCAATTCTGACTAAGATTTTCCTTGCCTGCTGTCTCTGTAGCCAGCCCTTCTGGGAAACTTTGTTCTTCTACATATTTTATCAGTTCTACTTCGTGAGGCCTCTGGTATGACTTCTGAATCCCTGAATGTAGAAGTCATTCAAGCACAACCATTTTCAGATCCTTGATTCTCAGAAACCTTGATCAATTTAGGGGCAAGTGGTCTTGGAAGAAAATAGACACATGGATTTAATAATGTTTAATAATGAAGTGCAATTTTTGAAATCACTGTATATTTTAATAATGTCCATTAATTTGTTGAAGTTGTTTTCCTCACACTACTTCTCAGGCATGTGGTGTGATTCTGGGAACTGTCCTGTGCAGGGCCAGGAGGTGGACTTTCATGACCCTCATGGGTCCCTTCCAGCTTAGGATAGTCTATGATACTATGATACTTCTCTTATTATAGAACTCTTTTGAAAGTGGACCCAGGCATTGTTCAGAATCTGTCTGACTGGTCTGGATTTGTTCCATTAGAAAAGGTGTTTATGCTCTGTTGCATTTTTTTTATGTCCTGATGGCTCCTTAAACTCTGTTTTCCTTATTCTTATTGTATTTTATACATCATTTTTCTCTGGCTAAACTCTGGAAAGAATGTCAGTCCTCTGGCTTATTAATGGATCCAATTATAATTTCTAGCAATGGACACACTCTTTCTCAAATAAGCTGATATTTGTCAGGTAATAATCAGTACTCAGGTCTGATGGCCAAAACGAACATAACTGGTCAATGTGTTGCCTTTCCTGGAAAAATAACAGGATGCTTTTCTCTGCCTCTGCATTTCATTGATGCTGACCTGTTGTGTGTCTTAAAAACACATCCATCACATGTCAGGTCTGCTTTATCATTCTCTTCTTGACGATCCAAGGGCACTGGCTAGGCATTCCACATTCCAACGTGAAACTCCACTGCCTCCCCAGGTATAGCTCCCTAAGTGTAGGATAGAAACAAAAGTATCCTGCCCTCTGTATGCAGGAAAGTAAGATTTAACACTGAAAAATATTTACAGATGTTAAATGTGTTTCATTCCAATTCTTACCCATCTGATTCTTCACAGTGACTTTAATATAATCTCCAATACACTCTATAGTTACATTTTGGCAAAGAAGTCTTGTCTTATGCATTCAACAGCACCCTCTAATTTTTAGTAGCCTAGAGGATTTTCCTCTTCTTCAGTCAGAACATTGAAATCAGTAATTCTTCCAAATCTAGTGAGTAATCCCACAAATCATGTTCTCATAATCCAAAGTAGATGCTAGGCAATATGCAGAATAAACACAGTAGAATTCCTTTCCCTGACTCTGGAGGGATTGGTTTCTGTGAATCATGAGCTACCAAATATCAAATAATTATTTGCTGAATAATGAAAGGGAAGATTAAGATATCCCTTAAGCTCTGATGACCCTTGGAGCGCAGTGCCTGGCTATTAAATACCACAGTGTTGGTGTGATGATGCTTAAGTCACTTTGTGAATCTGCCCCAGTGATGGTGCTGTTCCTAATGTCCCTCTGAATAGGTTTTTGTCCTATGTCCTGCCCATGAATAGAGAAATAGAAGCTTCATAAAGGTTGAATTGTGTAGACTTCTAGTAGAAGACAGGAAGGTCCTCAGAAAAGAGTGAACTGGAGTTTGTGGCTCACTTAGCAAATTTGGGATGCTCTCATCAGGCAGGAAAGGTGAAGGTAAGGCTCAGAAAGGGGATGTTGGAGTCCTGCTACAGGCTGTGACTAAGTGGCATGATTTACTCTCAGGACAGTGAAAATGCTAATGTGAGCCCTCTGAGGGAAAAAGGAGTTCTTACATCATTGTAGTATGCCACTAAAAAGAAAGCTTTACTGCTTTCCCCTGTCTCTGTCATTGGGCCTGGATCGAAGGATGTTGTCACACTTGTGATTCCCCTGGGACCCAACCCACTTACAGACACATTGGAAAACTATTACTGTGTGGTATGAGCTTTCCTACTCTGACTGAAGACTCTGTAGGGATAAGAACTTGAGTCCTGGGGGGAATCATCATGTCTCATTCTTTTTTCTTTCCACATTATCTGGAAGGCCATGATATTTCTCCCTTCTTGCACAGGAGACTTCCCCCCACAATTGCTATATTTGTCCCCATAGGCAAACATTTACACAGCAATTTTTAAGCTATTCTCCAGTCACCCTTTGATCCTGTGGCTCTGGAATAGTCTATCCCATCCCTTAGTCCACGCTCCCATGAGACAGGGAACTTGGGTCAGATGAGGACTAAGAAATTTGCACACCAAAAATTAACTCTTCCTGTTGAAGCTCAGGTTAGTGTCTTTGATGTTGAATTTCCTTGTTCTGCCTATAATTCTCCTCTGGAGGGAAGGTCAATGCCATGTACTGCTTTGGATAGCTTATTACCTAATAGGGTTTGTGCTCACCTACACAGAGCCATCTTTTCTTTTACTGCAACTGTGCCTACAGTGTGATTGGCACCATGTTGTAAATAATTAGTGAAAGTAATGATATAACTCCCTGTGGTAATCTCATCCTATTTAGGATACAACTACAATCTGAACTTCAATAACACCTTTGACATAATCAAACATCCCAGAGCCCTTTACAAAGCCATAAATTACTCACCTGTAAAGTAATGACTGCAGGGAATTACAGCAGGCAATGAGTCCATTGATCGCTGCTGGTACGAAATGAAGGAGAGTACGTACAACAGAGGCCACTCCACAACTCTCTTCCTTTGGAAATTTCCATAGTGCCTTTAATTTCTGCATGTATCTCTTTTCTTCCCCACAGGGACACAAGAGGAGGAAGACCACCTTGCTCTGACAGTCAAGGACACCTTCATCCATGCTGAGCTGTAAATCCCATCTGAAAGTGATGGGATTTTAGGCAGGACACAAATGTATGAGCTTATAGCCTGCAGGGAAAACTGCTCTTTAGCCAGTGATGCAAATAAACAAGTAAGTCACTTCCTTAAATTTGCATGGGCCCTTTCTGAAAGGAGGGTTTTACTGCTGCTTTTAAACAAAAAATAGCAGTGATTGCTTTGGACACCTCAGATGATATACTGCACGCAAAATCAGGGCTGCATCACCTCCTACCTCCTCCTAAGATACCCCCTCTATAGTTCAGAGTTGTCCTCACATTATTAGGTCATTAGGAATTTTCTCTTTTATCAATTTCATTTAAAATGAACCCCAGTTCTAGAAACCTTAATGTAAGAAGTCCATATGTCCATAAACACTCTGACTGAAAAAAATGAAATTATTTTGGTAAGCAACTCAGTGTCAGAAAGAATTGCTAAATCAAGAATTCTATTATTTAGATTACGATAATGAAAAAGAAAGATTAAATTGTTTCTGCAGTTAAGAATACCACTGTGATTAGGAAATGTTTTGTATTACATGAAAAATCTCAGAGTTTTTTTTTAACCTGAAGGAAGACAATGGGATCAAACTTTATATTTGTAACAGAAATACATATTTCTTAGCACCACCTGGAGCTCTTCTTGGTTTTGTTGTGTTCTGGGGCTACATGTTTATTATAGTCCTATTCTGGATTCCCAGAGTATTACTGCACTTGTTATTGTGGTGCCAGCTTGACACCAGTGGGACTACCTTATGGATGCCATTGAGTGTGGATTTGAAAAGTGCTGCCTCTGAGATAACAAATATTTTGGCAAGATGGGAAAGTTACAATAGCAAATATTTTGCCTGGTTCTCAAAGGTATACTGCAGTTTTATAACTTGTGCCTTAGTTTTAAACTGTTTCGTGTTCTTAATTGCTTGTCTTGGGTATTGGACATGTTGATGGACTGAAAGCCATGGGGACTTCTCATGGAGAAAGACAGCAATGTTTGGTCCCAAAGGCTTAATTTTGAAATCCAGCAGAACTGTTGTCCTTGCTCTTTGGATATGACAAGTTAAAAAGGGATTCATGCTGAATTTAGAAGGCATGTTTTGATGGAATAGGGCCGCTTTGGAATAACACACAAATAGAATAGTTTAAACAATCATAATTTTAAAAATAGGTTTAATTGGATTATTTTTTGTGGTCTGATCCAAGGAATATTGAAGCCTGCAAGACCATTCCTATTGGATTCTGTGGGCTGTGTGATGGATCCTTAAATGTTTGTAGAGGATAGGGAATGTTTCAGGAGCTCCCTGCTGAGCTGTGTACAGTGTCTCAAAGCAGGTGCAGAAAGGACAATTAAGCTTCCACAGGACAGGATGTCACCACTGCCCTCCTCCTTGGGCTGTCCTCAAAATTGCCCCTTGTTTTGGCAAAAACCAAGTGAAAAAAATGAAACTGCCTACTCTTCCATCAACTGATGTGTGTTTTTCTTTCTCATTTCCAGATTTGTAGTATTTTATCTTATACTCTATGTCAGATACATTATAAACATTGACAGGAGCAGGATATTGCAATTCCGTGGCATTTTGAGGATTTTTGTTGTGTTTTGCTAGCTATGAATTAGTCACAGCACTTACAAATTTCCTCATTCAACAGCTTTGCCTTTATTTTTTTTTAATATTGGTAAATTTCTTTTTCTCTGCAGTCTAACGTCAACAGAACAGACAAAAATGTAACCCTTTGAATACTGACTGATAAGCATTAAGAGTCCTTGTCTCCTGAAATCATTCCAATGAGAGTTTTAAGTTCTAGCTCCTGAAATGCGGTAATGCTCTTTGCAAACTGCTTGGTTACATGTTGGTGCTGGTTTTGCATTCTGTAAGGAACCATGATGTTGCATTTATTAGCATCTTCCTAATTGTCCTGAGTTAGTGTGCATTTGGTATCCTCCGTGGGGAGATCTAGCTAATTAGAATAGCACCAAAGAGTGATTATTACTGTGTTTCATATTTAAACAAAGAAGCTCAACACCCTTTTATATTTCAGTGAAAGTGATTTAGAAATTATTAAATCCAATGAAATAAGATAGATACAGTTTTTTTTTTATCTAACAGGAAAAGAGACAGTTATCAAAACTAGAAAAAGGATTGCTTTTGGTACATGGGAAACAGATTTAAAATGCTGTGTAGTATAACAGTTCCAATTTTGCAAGATGAAAAATGATTGTTTCACTATTGCCTTGTCTACTTTTGGTTTTTTCCACCTGGTCTATCCAAATTTATGTTTAGAAAGTAGTCTCTCTGGGGCAAGGAATTACATTTTTTTATTAAATATGTGTCAGGCATGCTGGACAGAAGGGCCCCAGTTCTAGACCCTGAAGCTTTGCACATGTAACACAAGTGATAAATATAGGCCTATATCATATCAATCAGCAGTATTGTAGAAATATGATTTATTATCAAGTCCTATTTTTTTTTTTTTTTTGCATTTAAGGTGGGGGATAATCAAATGCAAAATTATGATATGGAGAACAGCTGTTTAGGCAAAATGATGTATTAAAAATAAGCAAATCATTGCACATTGCTGTGAAAATGCTGTATTGGAGAAATGAATGCTTGCATCTGTTTCTAAATTCAAGACAGCTCTTTCACCACTTACCTAAATTATTTGTGAGACAGGTGGGTACCACATTCATCTCCAATGAACAAGCATTTCATGGTATGGGTGGGTGAAAAAAGTTGGAAGGGCCTTCCAAGGGGGAAAGCCCCCTATCCAGGGCCTTCCAAGCCAGTCAGGGAGATCTCTGGTGATTTTAATAGTCCATGGATTGAAGCTCAGGAAATGAGTTACACTTCATAGCTATCATGTTCTTGGTTGACTTTTAGATAACTTAGACTTCATTCTTAGAGGACTGACCATGAATAACTTGTGTCAGGACAAACAGTGATCCTGTAGAGAAAACAGGGAAAAAAAGTGATCAACACAAGCACTGAACAGCGTTCTGTGGTCAAAAAGAGTGGCATGACTGACCCTTTGAGCATAAATAGCAAAACACTTAATGGGAGAGATGAGGTATACTTGAATTGGAAAGAGCACCACATACAGCAGGCACACATCTGTTTTTAAGAGAATGTTGAAAAACTAAGATAACATAGAACAGACCCAGAAAAATGAGGTGAAAAAGCAGCTGGCCTACTACTTCATGAAGTGGACTGAACAACATATGTTCAGCAAGGTAAAGAGAATGCCTGATATTATGGGTACAATGGCTCTTAAAAAAAGGAAAAAAAAAGGTTTTAGATGTTCTTGACTGAAACAATTTTTGTCATGGATGGGTTCTGTGATCCATTAAATGTTTTTGTGGATTTTTGAGGCAAACAATTGGACCAAACAAAGGCATTCATAGTGAAGGGATAAAGAGATATTTTTATGTAAGTCAGGATATTTAATCAAAAGGTATTTTTTTGGTCTGAAAGCTGTGGTTCTGATAAACCTCTCAGAAAACACAAACTGTGCTTGGACCCACAAATTGTGGATACAGAATTCTGTATCCTACTAAACATTGCCTTAGCTAATCAGCTCTTCCCACCCCTATTTTTAATCTTTAAAAATGTTAATTGATCACCATTCTGATAATTTCCAGGCTAAAGACTTTTTTTCTTTCCAGTGGACACATAGTGATTAAATGCTCAGGAGGAACAAAATGCAATTATGCAGGTTTTCATTCCTCCATACATGCTAATTAGAACAGATAAAACTTTTGCTACAGCATTTATAGTATTTGTGGGGATAATGTATCTGAGCGATAAGAAGGGACAATATTTCACAATAATTTAAACATGAAGTATTTTCCATAATGCATCCATGGGGAATGGTTCAGTTATCAGATGCTGAGGCAGCAGTGTATTTATGAAGCATTGTAAAAACACATACAGCAGTGGCAGACTGCAAATCACAGCAAGTCACCCACGTAATGTCATAGCTCTTGGTGGAAAGCTATCAGGACTTGGTGGGTCTGAATTGTGACACTACCTGGAGATGCACAACCAGCACCTGCCAGGTCATTACAAAACTTGTCTGGAAATTTTATGCTAGGTCTAAGAGGAAGGAATGGGAGAGAATTGTCAGAAATTATGATCAACTTTCAGAGTTTTGTCATCTGTGATAAATCTCTTTCTATAGTTAGAGGATCTCCTTTATTGTAAGGATTTAAAAAGGAGAGGAAGGAGCAAGAAAAAACCCTGGGAGCTGATCAAGCCTTATGAAACTTAACTTATGCTGTATTTTCTTTTCACTTCAAATCTACTTAAATTCCTGGGATTGCTGTAGTATCCTTTAATTTAGTCTGACTGTGGGGAGATTGTATTTTAGACTGACAGTTTAACTCTTGAATAAAATGAGAGATGTTTCTTTTGGACATTTATCTCTAAATCAATGAGGTTAATTGAGCACTTGTTAGAAAAACATAAGAGAAATCACTTTACAGTATTTTACTTTTATCCATGAAAACACTAAATGAATACATGGTCTTGTTACTCATAAATCCTGAATTGGAGACATTCCATTGAACTGTTAATTTCTATTTTGAAGTAAAACTCCTCCCCCTTTTGTAATCCAAGACTGTTCTACTGGTGAAATGAGAGAAAAAAATACAATGAATGAGAGAGAAAAATACAATGAAGAATGACAAAGGAACAGTAGAAATGTGAATTGGGAATGCAGTGGGGAAAATTACAATAAAGGAAAACATTGGAGATTCTTCTTAATAGTCCTGAATTAAATTCATGTGGTAATGACGTGAAGGAAAAAAAAAAAACCCATATTCTCCTTCAACATGTGTGAAAAAAAACCCCAAAACCAAAGAAAAAGTAGATATTGAGTGTACTCTTAGGCTGCCCTTGTTTACCAGATCCTGGTACGCTGTGACCCTTCACAAAAAACAATCTATTGCAATGTTCTGAGCATCCAGTCTTGGCACTCTGTACCATACAGAGCCTTTCAACCCTGTCCCCACAGCTCTTGAAGTGGAAACAACCCAAATTGGAAACCTAATGGAACCTAATTATCGGAACAGTACCTAAAGGGGTCCTACAAGTAAGCCAAAGAGGAACTTCTGGTAAAGGCCTGTTGTGACAGGATAAGGGAGAAGGGGTTTAAACTGAAAGAGTTTAGACTTAGATTAGATATTAGAAGAAATTCTTTGCTGTCAGGCTGAGGCCCAGAGAAGTGGTTGCCCCATCCATGGAAGTGTTCAAGGCCAGGTTGGATGGGGCTCTGAGTGACCTGGTCTAGTGGAAGGTGTCCCTGCCCAAGGCAGGGGGTTGGAATGAGACAATCTTTAAGGTCCCTTCCAATCCCAAAAATAATTAAATGCATATTCTATGCAAATACTTCTGTGCTGCATCACAGACCACACAAACACTGCTCTGATCAGCTGCAGAGACTGCATGTCATTCCATGCACTTTGAACTGAAAAAACCCCAACAAACACACAAAATATTTGTTATACTTTTGAACTGCTGTGTCCTAATGCTTGGCACCACTGAGAAGAGCCTGCCTCCATTCTCTGGACACCCCTGCTTCAGGTACTTGTATATACTGATGAGATCCTCTCTCAGTTGTCTCTTGCTGAGGCTGAGTAGGCCCAGGTCTCTCAGCCTTTCCTTGTAAAGGAGATGTTCCAGTCCCTCCGTCATCTTTGTGGCCCTTTGCTGGATTTGCTCCTCCTATTGAGGAGCCCAGAACAGGACACAGCACTCCAGATGTGTGATGGTAGGCACAAAAATGATGCCAAAAATGGAGGCAAGCATCAGAGCTTTATTATTCTCCATTTATATTCCCCAATTTTATACCTTTTTCCTCACATGCATAAAACCTGCGTGTGCTTCTACTCTTTTGTGATTGGTCAGCACACATTAGCATTCCATGCTTCTTCTTCTTCTTCAGTGCTGTTCACCTGTTATACAGCTGCACCCCACAAGGGATGAGGCTCAGCCACAGCCCATTCCTATTCCCCCCAATCTATTTTCCCACAGATGTGGCCTCACTAGGGCTGAGTAAAGGGGCAGGATCACCTCCCTCGACCTGCTGGCACTACAGTTCCAGTGTTATCTTCAAATACCCAAGAGGAATGGATCTAGATTCCTGCTTCCTTTCCTCCTCCTCAACCAGCACTCCACTATTGTAAATTAATGTGCTTAGAGATGGTAGTGGTGTCAAGAATTAATTACATTTCTTTCAGACTGTCTTTCTCAGCTAAGCATGATGGAAAAATATGTTTCCTAAAATAACTTTTGGAGTCAATAAAAGGAAGTGGTAGCAGTGGTTAAAGTTCTGGAAAGGTACTGGATGGTGACAAGATATCAAGACTGGATGACATGCTCAGGGAATTTAAAGAAAATGCTGTCAAAATAGACATAATCCCTCATTAAATTAATCAACCTCAACTGAGGAGTTTGATGGAGAAAGTTTAAATACCTTTTAAAAAAAGCGTTAAAAATTTTGCATTTCAGTTTTTCTCCAGTATTAAAAGAACATCTGAATTATAAGTGGAGATTTATTTTGTTTACAAAATCCCTTGATTGGTATAAAAAGGTAAAGCTAAAGAAATATGGCTACCATAAAAGAAAATCACGCATCTCTGACAAGTAATTGAACAGACCTGTAGGCAGAAGAAGACAGTTATTATAACTAATTTGGAATTTCAACAAGCCATTTATGAACCCCTTGAAGAAGGCTTTCAAGGAAATGAAGTAGTCCTAATACATTAGAGGTGAATGGCACTTAGGTGCCAGAAACTGCTTAAGTGACAGAAAACAAGGGGCAAATCATCTTATCCTAGATGAAATGACTCACCTTGTGGAAGTGCTTCATGGAGATCCACTCTCTCAAGGGATCCTCTGTGACTAGTCTGGACTGCATATTGCACTTTTAGGCAGGTAAAACATCTGATGAGTTAAACTTCACCTCTACCTTTGAATATAGAAACTCACCATGTTCTGCATAGTTTGATATATTGGTTATTAATGAGCTAGTGAAGAGATGAACTGTGTAAAATGATAACACTTGAATGTGATGCAATTATTTCACTGGAGAGAAATGAAGAATTCAACATTCAGGACTGTTTGTTTAGGTATTACAAATGTAAATTATATTTCAAATCCAATTGAAAAAATAGAATAATTTGAAGTAATTATAAGTTAAAAATTAATTCCCCAAACAAATAAACCTGCTGTTGCTTCTGTAGCTCTGTGATTCACATCCAGTCCTGGAACAAGAGTTAGTGTGCTTTCCCCATGTACTGATCAGCTTTCCATCGCAAAACCCCCATTGTGCTCTCCCGACACTTCTTACCGCTTCCTATTTCAAAGCCAGATGCTTTTTTCCTGCTCTCCCTGCTCAGCGTGGTTTTTTGCAGTTCCTCTGTTCACTGGAGCTGAGTTGCTGTAGGGATTTCTGGGACAAACCCAGGGTGAGGTGAGTGGGTTGGCCAAGCACCATGTAGGGGTGGGACAGCTGTATCTGAATGCTGCAGCTGTTTTTTTTCCTCCATCCTTGTTCTTCTCTCACTGCTCACTGAAGCTAAGCATAAGAGCAGCAAAAGGCTGAAACGGCTGAAATGAGAGCAGGAGGAGAAATCTCTGATAGCAAACTCCTGCAGACAGTGTGGAGAGATCTCCTGTTGAGAGGAGGGGTAGCCAAAGCCAAATATCCCATCTTGTGCTATGTTGAGGACTAGGATATACAACAGTGCTGACTAGAATTTCATGACATAGTATAAATCATGATTTCCCTCATCTTGGGTGCTGCAATCTCCTGGTCATATTAGTGAAAAGTCAAATAGATCAGTCAGAAAACAGGACTGAGAAAAGTCATGATAGAAGTATATAAATCAATGTATGTTATAAGAAAAATAAATAAGTCCCTCATTTTTGGCCTTTCATTACCAACTAGAATGATCACTTTTCATATGATGGGCATTTCTAAAGGCTCATGGGTTTCTGTGTATAAGACAATCCTTGTGATTACCTTCTGGAGTATCCCATATTTATTAATTTCATTAACAGTATTATTGTATTGTAAACTTTGCACTGTAAATCAAGAGAAAAATGCAGCAAATTGAAACTACCATATCTCAGGTTAATTGTTAGGAATAGGCAGTACTGGGGTTAACGTACTCATATAATAGCTTGAAACATTTTGTGCTGATCTTCTTTTTTTATTGGTTCTCCAATCAAACATGAAGAGAATTAGATGTGTCATATATGCCAGTTTGTATATTTTCAAAGGAAAGATTTTTCATGTTCTCTAACAAATGTTTCATATTTGTTAATTTGGTTTTCTGCCTTTCATTCAATTCTGCATTTCATTCAGGAAAGAGGTCATTTTATGACATTTTATCCCCAGACATGACCCTGGAAATGGAGACATGGGCCAATTACTGGTAAGTATTTACAATGGTTTCATTATGTGTTGTTAGAATATTTAAATCAAATTATACTGCCTTTGAAGGCTGAAATCCTTTAATGCTAGTATTTTAATCTGAAGTCAGGCATGAGTAGCTATTTTAAAAGCATAAAAAATTAAGCTTTGTGATTGTGATGTAAGCTTCTACACACATGACATTTCTCTACCAATTAATGTTGAAGGTGCTTGTATTTCAGTGAAGACACAGTATGAAGTAAGACACAGAGCAGCTCATTAGGTAAAGCTGGGATGGAAAGCCTTTAGCTATCGATGTTAAAAGAAATATAAACAACTAGAAATTTCCCAGGTCTAGTAAAGCAGTGGCATATTTATATGAATAAAGGCATCTTTGCTAACAACATACCTGAACTATAAGCTATATCTGAATGAACTCCTTGAAAAACAGAGACTCCTAGAAGGAAGTTTAAGCGATTTAAGTTTTCTACAGTCTACATGAAAGCATTAGAAAAAAAAGGAAAGTAAAAGAACTTTCAACCTTCCTGCAATATGCCAAACTAACACAAAGAAAGATTTTTGCATAGCTTGCTTAAAATATTCCTGAAATAGATGAAAAGTCAAACCCCAGACATTTGAACAGACATAGGCAAATACTGAAAAAATGATTGGCAAACATATTGGTGAATCTCAAACATTGGTGGATTTCCTTTTGTTGGTAACTTTTGTAGCTGAACTTTTTATTCTTTGACAATAGTATGAATTGAAGCTCACAGATGTTTATGAAAAGCAAATTTTAGATCAAGAATCAAGATTTACTTAGGCTCTGAGACAGCAGACCACTTAAATATATGCTTAACTTGAAGTCTGTGGAAACATTTGCATACTTACAGGAAAATCTGTTCTTATGTATTTCGCTGTGTTGGGTTTAGAATTGGAAAATCAAACTAGGTTTAGGGTTAAATGAGTTACATGGTGGGAAAAAGCAGGTTGTAAAGTTTAACTCAGCAATCCTTCTAATAGCTAACCAGTTACAGTCCAAATACTGCATAACACTATTAATTATTTCTATCTGAAGCAATTCAGAGAATTAAAATCATTGACACATGCTACTTGTGTGGTGAGTGAGGGTCTTGAATATAAAATTTCCGCAAATAGTGCAGTTCCCATTTCCAAGTGTTTACCCAGGCTTACATACTGTTAAGTAGAAAATTCTGGGACAGATATAAGACATTGCCCCCACATATAGACACACAATAGAGCAAAAATGAGAAAGAATTAGGTTTATTTTTATCAAGTCTGATGAAACACCCATAAGCCATAAATTATTTAATAAAACCTTTAGATTGCCAGTGACTGCAGTGAAGAAGCCAAAATTTTCCTAAGGGTTGAATGAGCAATGACAAGTTTCCTCATCAAATCAAACTGTGTTTTCCACAATGTACCTCATAGGCACAGAAAGAAATGCTTTCTGCATTCAGAACTAATAATCTTGGATATGACATTTGTCTATTTTTTTAATGAACCTAAAGTCTAATCTGCCTGAAGACAAACAAAATATTCAGATTTATTTTTTGAAAAGTATTTTATGTATACAGAAAATATCCATTGTTGTCACAATATTCAAATGCCTTGTGCTAAAACTTTCTAAAGTATTTTAATATAATGGTTTAGGTAGATTTTTTCTTTGGTTCTTTTTTTTTTCATGTAGGTCTCAATAAAACAGTGAGAAAAAGTCCCAAGCATATAGCTTTATTTTTCCTAAAGCCCAGTGTAATACGTTCATAGGTGGTGCAGAGTAAAGAAAAATAAGTCAGTGTTTTTCTTACCAACTTGTCAATGAAAAACGTTCCAGTGCTAGTGAAATGACACCTCTTGAAACTTTAATATAAAATCTTGAGTAACTTCTTATCCCTTGGTGCTTTCTGTTGGAAGTATGTTTGGCATCTTTCAGAGCTTAATATCAAGGACTCAGATTTCTGTATTTGAGTCTTATCTTGGGAACTCACCTTAATAGCTGGCTTCTCTATATTTTTCATATTCCTTTCCTGAACACTTTCAATTAGATCATGAAGTACTGCTAGACAAGTTCTGTTTTTCCTATTTTGCTGCTCATTTTGGAATATTACAGAGCAAACAAGAACAACAAACAATAGTCAGTGAATTGTTCCCCTTTCTTACAATAAATCAACTTTAGGATCTTGTATCTGCATAAACCCTTAAGAAGGTGAGCTTACATTTTCAAGAGACTTTTGATAAGACATTCACCACCATAACTTTACACATGGACAAGAAATTGTTCCCCTAGACTCCCTCTATAGTCAATTTTTGACTCTGCAATAGTTGCTTTCAGTAGGGACCGTGAACCCCGTTTAATGTACATTTAGGAAGTCTGAAGGGAATCTCTTAGGATAATGTGTATCTGCACCTCTTTGATAATGCAGGCAGTGATGGTGCAATGTACACCTCTGCACTGCAGTTCCCTGCCTCAGGTCACACAGATTGCGCCCCGCTGTTAGATTTGTAGGTGAACACTAAAACCCCCACAGTATTATGCAGTTACACAAAGCAAGAGACGTGTCTTGGGAACTATGGTATTATTGCGCCATTGAAATTTGTTTCCAATGTTCTCTTCTAATTTCAACAGAGGAGAGAGGAGAGGAGAGGAGAGGAGAGGAGAGGAGAGGAGAGGAGAGGAGAGGAGAGGAGAGGAGAGGAGAGGAGAGGAGAGAGCCCATATTGGACAGAACCAGTTCCAGACAGCTCAAGTGCAAGCCCATTGCAGGCCAAAGCAGAGTTTCCTAAAATGTCACCATGTATTTTTTCATTCCTTTTCCTAGCCATAATATATCCATCTTCAGTAGTGTCAAAGAAGAATCAAACATGTTTTTTCTGGTTAAAATTGTATTTCAAAATAAATAAGATCAGCAAGAACACAGCTATAAAAAGTTAATTTAAACTGCTTTCCTTAGAAAATTACCATATCAGCTTAAAACTGGCAGAAGGCCCATTAAACAAGATAAATATAGATGGAATCATATATATTCAGCTGGAAAGTGGAAGGTATTGGGGTGCTCCAAAACCATGAGTTTTAGGATGATAGTTCAGGGAAAGCTGATACTGCCAGTGTCATGGAGGATAAAGAACAAGCTTTATAGAAATACAGAAAAAAATAGAAATGTGATAAGGAATTTTGTAAAAAGATTCAAACAGAGACACAGCTGTGGATCCTGTTGGGGAAAACAATGCAAAATAAAAACTCAAGGAAAAAGAAATGAGGCTGAGTTGCAGGAAATCTGTGTGACAATGAAAAGTATGAAAAAATGGAATAGTTCCCTACAGGGAGACATGGGAGCTCCTATGCAAGAAAGTAGAACGAACTGGCAATTAATCTGAATTTGGCAGATGATGAGGATGGATTAATTGATTTCTTTGCAATAGGCATGTTCAAGCCTACATACCCCCTGCTAGGTAAAGGAACCTCCAAGTTAAAAGGTTTTGGTTCCAAGAAGATGCTACCTGGACTAGAATTAAAAAAAGAAATAACATTATGAAATCCTTAATGGAAAAGAATATAAAGCCTACCTGCATCTCTTTTGGGATTTCAACCTTAGAAAAATCAAATGTGCAGTTTATTCCTGATGAAGACTGTTTCTCTTATTATGAGCCCTCAGAATGCTGTGTTAATCAAAACACTAGGCTGAACTCTGAAGCTGAATTACCCATTTCATTTATTCTTTATAATTTATTCATTCCACATGTGACCAGAGCATAAGAATCCCAGGCTTCCTCCCCCAATCCCCACCTAAGATTTTCTTTACAGCCTCACACTGTCACAAAGCTTTGTCTTCCACTGGGGCTGGTGTTGACTGCCTTTTTGGCAGTTTTGCTATCTCATAATATTGCATGATAATACAGCAATACGATTTGTTTACCTTGCATCAGTTCTGAAGTTGTTTCAATGCTTCAATACAGGAGCCTCTGTGCCAGAAAACTTCTTCCAATGCAGTGCCTTTTCTGCAAAACTGCCAGAACCACACAACTCTGTCCTGCACAAGAGTAGCAGGAGAACTGTTGATTGAGAAATCTGGAACATCACCTCAAAGTTTTTGGGAATGCTCTTTGCATTTTGTTGCCCATGTTACGGAGACTAGGAATTCCTTTCAAATACCCTTATAAAGTAAAATTTACAAATCCAAACTGGCATTGAAGTTATGTACTCATCCTCCAGAGAACATGAGGTTACTGCAGATGTGGTCCCTGAAACGTCTTCCTCCCACCCATGTACCCACTGCCCACCCCCAGCTGCCTGCATACACCATCAGTGCATGGTATAAGTGTGCTCCATTTGCAGCACAGTATTTGAATTTTTGGCCTGCTTAACATTTGCTATCAATATGCTTTGCCACAGCTGTCAGATTAGTCAGGGCTGGGTGTTTTTTTTTCCTTCTGTTTTATCTGAGTTGGCTTTATTCCCAGATTCCAGATAAAAGTGATAGTATTTTGCTTGACCATCCCATTCCAAGCGTTAAACACTGTGACTTCAGGCTTGGATGCTCTAATGGTGTGTTAAAACTGTCCAATTTTGAGTGCCTGCCCTCCCCTCTGCCCACACATGCGCACATAGCAAGCCACAGGAATACATTGCTGAGGTAAAAAATTGTGTGGAGCCTCAGACTGGGAGTATGTTTAGCTGTCAGTCGTTGGAAGCTATAAAGTAATCACTAGAGTTAAAATAATCAAAATGAAGAGTCCACAGAATATGGTAACTGATAGAAATTGAAACCAAGTGTTTTTCAGGATTTTCCCTTAAGAAGTGGTGGGCCACTGACCTCACACATTTTTGTGATGAGAAATTACTGAACAAACTACTGGCTCTCAGATGAAAAAGAAACTCCATCTGCTGGGAAGTTTATCAGCAGAATGATTTTTGATAGACTGCTTGCATCATTTGGGGTTTTATTTACCCCATTTAGGTCTCTGTTTGTTTAGTGCAGCAAATCTGGTGTGCAGGACTCTGTTAGAAACAAGAGATATCTATAGGTCACTTCACAGTGCAGTGGAATTCTGTACCTCACATGCTGAACTGCAAAACTGCATCTCTCTGCGCCTGGATTGTTTTAACTTTCATTCTGTTGATGCCACCTATGGTCAGATATATAAATGGCCAAGTTTAGGCAATATTTAATTTCTTTACATATAAATAGTCCAGTTTAGGCAATATTTAATTTCTTTACATATAAATAGTCCAGTTTAGGCAATATTTAACTCCTTTACTCAATTTAGCTGTTAAAACATAAATTACAGTGCTGTTCTACTCTCCTGGCTTAAAAATCACAGAATTTTTCACAGGCATGTCTTTGATATGAGCAGCTAAAACTGTGGTTTTGGAGGGCTGCTTCCTCTCACCTCAGTAAAAAGAACATATTTGAATGCAATTTTAGCTTTAGCTTTTTCTTAAATCAGGAGTTCTACATTTCATTACATCTGTTCCTGAGGCAGAAGTCAAGGTACCCAGTACAGGCACCATTATTTGGAAGATATTTCTTACATTTCTGTCACCTTGTCACATGAAACATGGAGAGAAGATTACGATAATTTCGGAGCCCCACTCAAAAAGATAATGACAAATGAGGAAGTATTTAGTGAAGGGTGATTAGGATGGTTAGGAAACTGTGGACTATGACAGGTGAACTGAGGCTGATTAAAGTAGAATGCTTAACATGGGGAAGAGAAATCTAAAGGGGATCTAATTGCTGTCTTCCACAACCTGCAGAGAAGATGGAGTCAGGCTTCTTTCAAGGGAGTGCAGTAACAGGACAAGTAGCACAGGATGGAAGATGCAACCATAGAGAATTTTATGTATGGAGAAAAATATTCACATAAGTGCAGGCAAATATTGGAGTAGGATACCCAGAGATGCTGTGAAATCTCTGCCCTCAGAGATGTTCAACACTCGGCTGGTAGAAGTCCTCTTCTACCTATTTTACTTTTGCTCTGCTTTATATTGGAGGTAGGATCAGAAGATTGCCAGACATCCTCTCCAACTCAAATTATTCTTTAAGTGTATAATTCTATCAAAATTATCTACAGTGAAATAGCAGTCAAAATATCTGTGGCAGATCCTCTAATCTGGAAAGGCAATGTAGGAGCACATTAGCATTTCTAGCTTGTTCTCTTTTTCTTTGGAATTCCCCAGAGCACTGTCATTTGCTACTTGTCGCATTAGAACAAAACAGTGCATCTTTTGGCACATGTAACATTTTATAAACAAAGGAACTAAGTTGTTTGGATTCAGCAGAAAGCCAGAGGGACACTAACATAACCATGCAAAACAGTTACAGGAGTCAAACTTCTGAAAGAGCATCTTAATCTCAGCCTAATCATGTATTTCAGTGAATATTATGAAAACAAGTGTTGATTATAGAAAATCAAAAATGTAACCGGAAGATTTTTTTTTTGTCTGTTTGTTTGCAAATTCTGGCCACTGCTAATGTGAAAATGTTTTTCTCTGAAGATTCTGGCCTCCATGGCAGTCTCTGTATCTGTCATTTTGATTCCTTTTCATTTCAGATATCATCTGAAAACACTTTTTTCACTCCCTGAAGCCAGTGTCTCATTTTTTACCCCCATGCAGTTACTAGGAATGAAAGATATGCATGAAAAGTGAAAAAGGATCACATGATGAAAGCAAATTAAAATCCCTTTGGAACGTATCATACTCAAATGCATAAATCCAGGGCTTCTTCAGAGCTGGATTCTGGGCTGCAAGGCTTCACTACAAGGTTAGGTTCTTATATCAGTGTTGTATTTGACTTTAAAAGAAGAATGATTTACAGAAAATGATGAAAGACAAATAAAGAGACCACATGCTAGTATATAAAAAGACAGAGACAGAAAATTGTTTGTTTATGAACTAGGAGCAACCTGTTACTTTACATTTGAACCACGCCACTCTTAATAGATCATAAACTGTAACGTCTCACCTCTTTTTTCCCTTACTGTTCAAAATTGATGACCAAGGTTGCAGTTTGGCTCTTCAGTCTCAATCCCCCAGTAAGTAGCATTTAGGACACATGAATTCTGGTTTTTGTGCATGCATCTCTTTCCTCACTGAAAAGATGCAGCAAAGTTGTGTTGGAGTTGACATGGCACAAGGTCAGCTGGCACCACCAGACCACAAATACCTCTCTCCCAAACATCCTGCTCACTGACTTTCTCCTTCTCTCTGGACCTTAGGCTGTTTTCTCCATTATTTTAGGGTGAAAGTTTTCACCTCATCTGCAGGCTTAGCCTCACGCTCTCTTGCTGGAAGGCCATTCTTTTCTTTTTCACTTGTCTTCTGGCTATGAGGGCCACCATTGTGCTTTCCCTTTTGTAATATTTAAAATATCACTATTTTTTCCTTCTGACACTACCTGTGCCTGCTTTCCCCAGTTTTGTCAGGCCCGTTAAGTGGGAGAGATGGGATCGGATATGGGGGATTAAGCAATTTCTGCCTTTTCTTTGCTGACTGGCTTAAATTAACAGGTTTGGAATTTGAGGTCTTATAAATATGAGGTTTTAAAAATTCCTCTGGGAAATTTAAGAAGGCCTACAGAGGTTTAGCTGAATCTGAAGATTAATGGCCTACATATTTTTTTAACTAAGCTGTTTATTGTCTGGAAGATGACTTATTTTACTGAAAATACAGAGAGAAAAAGAAAGGGGAAGAAAGGGCTTTTTTGGTAGGTAAAAGTACTTTATAAGTTTGTATGATTCTAAGCCAACAAACACATCAGACCTCTGCCTTTCCAACATAAAGTTGGTCTTCATTTTAATATTTTAACACAGTATATAATGCCTATGCCACTATATGGCTACCATAGTAGGAAAGACACTTTTATAGTTAAGTGTATTAAAATGTTCTTCTCTGGAAGTTAATATTTTGTAATGTTAGACTTCACACGTGGAATGTTCAGTGCAAACCCCTATTTTTCTTGTGTGTTGGGCAAAACTCAATTTTAATGCTAAATTTGCTTCTGATATGGTCCAATAACAATGCAAAATGAATGAAGACTAATAAAATAACACAAAGTTAAATGCAAGTCTGAATTCTAGCCTTCACTATCATTATACCTGGATTTGATAAATGACATTGCTTGCATTCTAGACAGTATGAGTTGTCATATTTTTCTAAGATCTTGTCTAGCAGAAAAGTTAATGCATTTTCTCTCTCTCTCTCTGAATTTCTCAGTGTGGTAATTGCTATGTATTTTTAAATTAAATTTAATTTTATTCTTTGAGATGAGAACTTTAAGTTGTTCTGTCAGGATGTCCTTTGATGCCAGGTGCATGTCAAATTTGTGGACACACACATGGTTTAGAGACTCTATTCATACTTTGCACATTAACAAATGAATCATCTAGAAGCCATATTATCAAATTTTCTTTGACAGCCCCAAATTCATTTACTTGACATTAGCAGGTTTTTTTCCTAAAAGGCTTGCATGAAATTTTCCCTTAATCTACCTATTTCCTATGAAAGAAGAATGTGAAGAATGTAAAGAATTCAAACTTGCTGACTTTTCATTACTTCTTTTCTGTCCCTTCCTTCTTTGTTGCAATTATGCAAAAGTTGTTTTAGCTCTATATTAACATTCAGATTCTAAGATGTTTTGTTTTAAATACTCCTAAAGATTAAATATACAAATTAAAATATATTAATAGAATAATCCTGTGTTATTAGATTTTTTTATTTTTCTACCATTTTGTATGTTTTTCTGAATAAAATTTAATTGAGTAAATAAATTTATTTATGTTTTCACTTTGAGGAAAAAATGCTGACTAACCTTGTAAACAAAATGAGGAGGAGCTAAAAGAAGTGTGACTCACAGAAAGTGAAGGTATGAACAAGTTTTGAATGGGATATTAATTTTCTTCATAGCAGCTTTTATGATGCTATGTTTTGGATTTTTGACTAAAACTGTGCTAATAATGCACCAGTGTTTTAGCTATTGCTGAATTGCGCTTACACAACATCAGGGTCTTCCCTGTTTCTAATGCTGTCCTGCTAAGAATTAGCCTGGGGGTGGACAAGAAGCTGGGAGGGGTCACAGCCAGGACAGCTGACCCCAGCTGACCCAAGGGACATCCCAGGCCATGTGGCACCGTGCAGATAAAGCTGAGGGTCAGAAGAAGGACATTCAGAGGGCCCTTTGTCTTTCCAAGTCACTCTTGTGTGTGATGGAGCCCTGCTCTCCTGGGGATGGCTGAACACCTGCCTGCCCATGGGAACTGGTGAACTGTTTTGCTTTGCTTGCTGCTTTTGCTTTTCCTATCAAGCTGTCTTTATCTCAGGCCACAAATTGAGTTGCATTGTCTTCTCAGTGGAGGTTCACATTCTCAGAGCCAAATTGATGACTTCTTTTAAGAATTTTACATGAGAATTTTATGTCACATAAGACTGAAAACAATAATTTCAAGGTTTTTTTGCCTCTTCTCTAATGATTTGTGCCATACTTCTTCAAACTTTCTGGAAGCACTTCATTTTGAGGACTTGGACACTTCCCTCATCTCTCCTGTTCCCTGCCTGCAGGTACGGCAGTTCTTCAGTCTGTTCTCAAGGTTCTATATAAGATTTGGGGTGCTTGGAACCATTTATTGCCCGGATACATTAAGACTCCATTTCCACCAATGCCCTGCAGAAGTACAAATAGCTAGGGTAAGAGTAATTGTAAACTGCTGAGGGAAAACTGAGTTTGAGACATATGAGTCTCCCTTGGTAGCTGCAATTATATCTACACAACGCTTCTGCTGCGGGCAGAGCCACCTGACACCACTGTTTCTCCAGGGTATAAATTCTTTAATTGCATACATGACTAGAAGTGGGAATTAACCTACATAAGTGTGAGGCTGTTGGAGAATGTAAGAGGAAAACTACTGCACATCACACATTTTTTTTTTCTCAAAAAACTGGATCCTTTTTCTTCATTAAACTAAGCCGCCACAATCTTTTCATTGGGGACTTCCGAGAATGCTTGGGCTTTATTGCTATTCTTTCTGTGTTTCCATGTTTGGGTGTTGGGTTTCATTGCTGTTTTTTCTAAGTGTTTCTTCTGCACCAACACCTCTGCAGAGAAGTATTGCCTGCATTTGTGAAAGCCACTTTCCTTGCACAAGTTTAACAAAAATTTTACTATTATAAAGAAATTAATTACTATTCTAATCACCAGTTTGCTGGTGCCTATCTGATCTCTTTGGAGTCATATGTACTTCTAAGATGGGCTCTTTTTCTCTACTATAAGCCAATCTTCCTTCATAACTTATGCACTCAGACCCTTAATAATTTTGCATGGCCTTTGCTGCGCATTTTCATTATCAGCAATGTCCTTCCTATAATAAGTAGAGTTGATTCAGCTGATACTCATTAGATATGCTGTCTCCTCCAAATACCAGATGTTCCTGCAATATTCTGAGGGATTTCAGTGAATGTGGTGTAGGAAGATGAAAGTGAGGGAGACAGCCATCTAATCTTCCAAACTTAAGTGTCATTTGGTTTGCAATGACTTTGAATATCAACTTACCTAGCTGTGAATCAGCTGTCATGTTTGGTTGTATACTCTGCTGACTCCATGTATGATCATGTATCATGTCCCTTTCTAACACCTTCCCCTCAACATAATCATACACAGGGAAGAAAATTCTGCATTTGCTTGATACAGTGATGTGAGCTGATGAAGCCCTTTTAGTCCCTGGAAATGAATCCCAGTTCACTGTGTTAGGAGATAAATGGGGCACTCATATCAGCTTCTGCAGATGCTCACTTGTTTCTCTGTACATGGGCTTGAGCTAGAACTAAATGACATCTCGATTTGGGCCAAATTTCTTTAGCAGTGAGATCAGCACTAACAATATGAGGCCAAAATATGGCCTCTGTAATTCTGGTGGCTTCAAAAGAGCTGTGTTGAAAGGTAAATTAATAGGAAATTTGGCTTAAGGACACCAGAAATACACATTATTCCTAATGTAGTCTTATTACTGACCTATTTAACAGAAAAAGACACTGATTATATATACAATGTAAATCCCAAGGCCTTTTCTGCTTCTGCCAAACACTGTAGAGAGGGATTTACTGCATTATCCATTATCATGCCCAAGTCTATTCTTGGTTTGTATTGTGCTTCATTTTAGGCTATAGTCTCTGTGGATAGTTTTGATCCTCCCTTCTCTCATTACTTTATGCTTCTCTATGCTGAACTGCATAAACCAATTATCAGACCATAAACCTCATCTATCCAAAACATTTTGAATGCGTATGCTCTGTGCCTTTGTGGCTGCTGCCCTCCTACTATTTTGTGCCATTATCAAACAAAGGCATATTTTAAATATTGTCATACACGCCCCCTGGCCCCTTTCAAAGTAATTCTTAATTAGATAATGATTAATTAGATGTTTGTAAAGCACTCTGAAAAAACAAAGTGGTATAGAAGCGCAAAGTATTATTATTAATATGCATCATCAGTGTTATTAATACAGAGCTTTGCTGCGGCAGCCCTGTCACTGCATTCGTCCTCCTGAATTGTCCACTCTTTTCCAGAACAAATGATTTCCTCTTTACAAGGCAGCTTTTAATCCAATTCAGAGCATTTACCCTTTGTAATGTGCTCTCTGACTTACTAAAGAAATCACTCTGTAGTGTCATGTGGCACCAGGAGCAGTTGTGAAATGCAGACGGATTCTGTGACCATCCTTTTCCTATGCATTAACAATCCAGCAATGTGTTCAAAGAATTCAAGCCAAATTGGCACACACGCTTTTCTTTTCAAGAATCCATGTAGTATCACCCTTACTGGGGGTGTTGCACTGTATTGTGAGTACCCCTGTTGTGCAAAAAAAAATGCAGAGAACAAGACTGCTGACCTCGTCAGATGAAGCTCGGCAGGAATGCAGAAGATTGGCTTGGTTAGTTTCAAATGCTGAATTAAAAGAGAGAAAGGAGGGAAGACACATTTAAAAGGGACAAGGCATTTTTTCTATGATAATGCCCTGTTCCATGCCAAGACTTCTACCTGAAAGTTTACAGAAATGCTTGCTTGAATTTTCAAAAAAAATCTTCTAAAAGTCAATAAAATAGTTCTAAGCCCAAAGCCATCTAAACTGTAAATAGCCTTTTCTGCTGAAAATTATGTTTTCAGTTAACACAATAGATGCAAATACACTCACTTGGCAGTCTCTGCTCATCTACATCTGTTGGAACAGTGTGAGATCTGCTTGCCTGTTGGTCAGAGTCTTGCTCCAATGTACAGGTTCCAGGAAATTAAAAGTTTACACAGACAGACTTGAAAACACTATGGAAAAATTCGCTTTTCTTCAGGAAGCCCCTTCCCTGTGCCAACCCAACAACACTGGAAACATATGCCAGCTAGAGTTAATTACTCTAGATTATACTAATATGACATGCAGAAGGAAAGGGAGGCAGAGAGTCCATAGTTCTTACTAGCTGCCAACAAGAAAATCTGTATTGCCCGAGGTGCTGCAATGCCTGTATGGACCACACTGGGGTATGAGCATTAGAGCCAAGTTGAAAGAAGAAATATTGAAATGGCTAATAAAAGAAATTGAAATTTGGAACTTGTACCAAGGAATCATCAAAAGTCTACCAGTGGTAGTCAGCAGCAGCCTTACAGAACAGGGGAGTAGAAAACAAGATCTATAGTCAATAACCTTTACCTCTAGGAAAAGATGCTGAATGGGACTGTGCATAGTGCAGTTATAGCTTTGCCTAGCAGGTTAGCCATCTGACTCCTAGTCCACAGTCTAAACTGAGACAAAAATCAATAGCAAAAACCCCTATAGCTACATGATCCAAAGCCAATAAAGCTGGAAACATTTTCTGGAATGAAAGTTGTTTTGCTTTTATGTTGCTGACCTTCCCAAGGCTAAATAGGTAATCAGTGATTCTATTGTTTTCTGTTCCTTTTGTTTGTTCTAGTACATGTCAGGCTCCTCACAACTGAGTCTTTGTTCCCTGTATTTAATAGTCATAATAAATATGACTAGACGGCCTTTAAAAAGACATTCTAAAAGACACCCATAGGTTTGCAAAAACAGCCTAAAACCTCCTAGAGATCTTATATATATATCAACATGTGATGACCAATAAAAGCTTCTAATACAGATGTTCCAAGAGAATGAAAATCTGTGTTAGGCAAAATCAGCACATAGGCTACCGCTCCAAACCCTGTGGTCATAGTTTTTACAACTTGATATCATAACACCTAAGCAGGGAGTCTGGGCTAGGTTGCTGATTTTCTTTTGTTTTGTTCTCATTAAAAATTCAAAAGAAAGTAACAATCCTGGACTTTCCTGATGAAGAAAATATGTTTATTACAGACTAACTGGTTGTGAAGTGTTTCAAAAGGATGCACATCTCATACTTTAGGACAGATGAATGGTGATGAAGTTAGCTGTGCCTTCAACTGGTGAAAGCTTTCTGGTCTCTGGTCTACAAACATATCTTCCACTCATTAAAAACACTCATTAAAAAAAGCGCCACAGAAATGTAACACCTCTCTGCTGCTGATTGAAGTAAATGATATTGCTTTCTTGTGGGAGCTCTACAGGAGCAAATATCACAGAAAGAGATGTGCTGAAGTCAGCTGTTGTGTCCAGGATAGTCAAAGGGACAGAATTTGACTCTTTGCCTGGGATTTCCACCATAGGAAAAAAAAAAAAAAAAAAAGAAAAAAAAAAAGGAAAAAAGAAGCTGTAGCCATCTTCAATAAAAACTGGTTTTTGCTGAACTTCTCTATGACACCAAAAGACAATGGATAGAAATTGTGCAAGTCCAGGTGTGTGCATCCGTTTGAGTGGTACAGCCTAGTCAACTTACATATATGTAGATCGGAAACCTAGTTAACAAAATACTAACTGCTAGGAAGTTCTGTTTATAAAGAACATTGGTCTTGTAAAATGAAGAGTGAGGATGAAGGTCTTGCACTGCATTGCCAAGACAGCTGTGGGTGAACTGTGCCTGGAGCAGTGGGAGGGATCATACACATGTAAATTTGAAGTGGGGTTTTTATAAATCAGATTTCTTATATCTCCAGCTTTATTTCTTTCACTTTATAGGTTCTGCTGCTCTTTGTCTACACATGTAAAGTCTCCTACTACCTCTTTCTGGCATTTTTTTGTGCTCTATCCATCCTTTGCTTAACCAATAATTCTGCAGTTTACTTGAACATGCCCAAATTAAAAATCCACGTTAATATGCTTACATAATCAAAGCTTATATGCATATGCCTGGATATGTACTTCTTTTTCTGGGCAAATCTTAAGGTTGGTGTAAAATAATTTACTCAATTTTTTTAATAAACAAAGTTTTTCCTTTATTTGAATAAAGGGAATTTCAGGTCATGATTAATTTTTTTTTATGTGCATCATATTCAACAGCTGCTATTCAATCATTTCTTTCAGACATTAAAAAAATCCTTCAAAAAACAAGAATACATGAAAAAAATTAAACTCTGGGATCACAGCTGATGGTTTTGACTTAGATAATATAACTGGGTTCATTAGATATGAAGTGTGTGGTACAGATACAATGCAACATCTCTTGAAGGAAAAATGTTTCCTGCTGCTTTCTTGCACTTTTGGGCTAAGCAGAGTGAAAAAATTTCCTTTAACAGTGACTAAGTTCATGCATATGGATGGATCTTGTGGCAAAGGCAATGCACATCTTGGTTCTCACAGTAAATTGATTGTCAAAACTTTTAAATGGCCATAATATGTAAAATATTTTTACTCAGATGTGATTTTAATGTCTTTAATTTTTCTAATTTCTAGTGTTTCTTTAGTGTCTACACTGCATAGTTTCCTCTAGGCTCTGTTTTGAAAGGTATGAGGTCTCTTTCTCCACATTAAATAATAGAGATGTTTGTAAAGATATGGATTTAATGAAATAAACCTCAAATGTAAATGCTTGGCTTAAAAGAAAGTATAAAAACCCAGTTTGTCTGACACTTGTGAACCATTCTGATTGTTATCCAAATAATAAAAAGAAATACACAATAATGCATGAATTTTGTGCATAAAATAATAATTTTGGTAATGGTTTCAGGAAAAGCAAGCATTTCCCAATATTTTTCCAAGAGACAATTTTATAATAGATATAATGGAAAAAATATGAGTACATTTAAAATGTTTAATAAAACACGCTATAATTTCCTAAATTTTAGTTAGCCATTCTAATATTTAGAATATTTCCTTTGTTGTGCTACCAATGGCTGGGATTTTCCATGGTAATGATTAAACAAGTTTATTATTTCTCATTCTATGTGAAAATCACTTTCATAAACAGGTCTTATTGTATAGATAAGAAGAACATATACTTTTATAGACAACAAGGATACAATCTGACTGCTATGTCTGAACAGGATAAAAGAATTTCACATAATAGGATTATCTCCATCTCACTTAACTTCATCCATCCAGAAATTAGATGTCTATTGGTGGGTAATTGTGTAGCCTCTCTCTGTTGCCATTGTAGCCAGGGAGGAAGCAGAAGGAACCTGCAGGCAGTTAAAATTTGTTTCGATAAAAGCACTGCTTGAAAATTATTAGTTAAACAGAATAATAGAGATCAGAGTAATTTCTGAGGCATTCAAATAAAATGGCATTAGATTGTGTTGAAGGAGAACACAGTGGTCTCAAGACAAACTGCTGTAGGCATTTCTTGGGGACTGGTTTTTAGATTAATTTTATTTAATATTTCAACTACTCTTGAAAGTGAGAAGATGCAGAGATTGTTAAAAATGGGCTGATGACCAAAGAGAGATGTTGCTATACTGAGTAAGATAAAAATATCTCAGAAAGAACTGTCTGATCTTGAGACAATTTGGCCTGATGATAAATGTACAATGCAAATTAAAGTTATAAGTCTACTGGAAATTCTATCAAGAATTTTTTTTGGAAAATGAGATGCACATCAGCAAGAATTAGGAAAGGAAAGGAAGATCCTGAGAGCAGAAAATTAGTATAGAAAAACTGAATGACCATGAATGCATGATAATTACATTAAAACATTAAATTTCTTCTATGGAATAGAATAACATTAAATTCTATTGATTAGAAAAAACATTTCAAAATATTTCAGAGAAGTATTCCTGATATCAGGAATTATAATAAGGACTCTCTATCTGGAATTTTACTCAGATCTATAGTTGATCAAAATAAAGCTTACATCTACACTTAAAAGAAAATTAAACTGAAGCCAAAAGATGCTTAAAAGACAAATAAGTTCTCCTGGGGCCTAGATAAATTTAATCTGGATATTAACAGATAGATTTTAACCACCAGAGATGTGAAGTTCTGAAGTAGCCTTCCCATAGGAACAATGAGAAGAAAAATGCAAAATAATTTCATAATGGAATTTTTTATGCTTTTAATGAGATTCTATGACATGGTCACCTGAACAAGAAGATGCTTCAAAACTTTAGAGATCTCTTCCACTCCTGTATTTTTATGTCCCTAGACACTTGTTGTAGGCTGAGTTATGTTTTATTAGAAGAAGTGGCAATATTTTAAATGTTGCAGTCGACTTTTCCCATGCAGGAAGAATACATTGGAGATTTCTCTCCTAGGTCTGTTTGACAAACAGACTGAGCTCACTTAAAATGGTTAAAAATAGGTGTTTGTCAGATAGGTCACCTGTGACTTCTGTGGAAAGAAGCACTCTAAGGAAAAAAAGTAATTGGGAAGAAACATTCTGGTTTAGAAAAATGACTAGAGAGGTGTGAGTGACATAGTAGATGAAGTTGAATTTCTCTTTTTTTCCAGTCAAGTTATATTCAATTTTTTGCATACTTCATATGATTTTTTTTAAACTAAATTCTAAAAACTTGGAGCTTGAAAGAGGAGAGATTTTTCTCCACCTACAGTCTCCTCTTGGAAGGTGTGGCAGGAAAGTCAAAGGGAGTTGATCCAACTGCTGAAAATTGGGAATTTATTCTCATACAAATCTTGGATAAACTTTGTCTAAAATACAGATAAAAACTAATTGCTTGTAATCATACATAAGAGAGCAAGCCCTTATCCTCAGGTAACATAATTGTTGTGGGTTTTCTACATGTGAAAAGGAAGAGGATGAAAACAGTATTTCTTGCAAAAATTTTAATCTATGAGAGTTTCAACTAGCCAGAAGTTCCACAAGGCAATTGCATAAATAAACAATTGCCTTTTAAAATAAGGCTTAAGTAATTCAATTGAGCCATGGGAAATCCAGTCCAAGTTTTGTGCTAATGAGGAAGTGTCATAAATATTCACATTTTCTTGCCATTAGCTTTATAATTTACTACCTACAGGTATAGAGATAGATGAGGAATCTTACACTTAAACCTTCACTGCAGAATAATGAAGAAGGAAAGAAAGAAAATTAGCTTATCCAGCTACATTTTTAGTGAGCAGCCACTAAGAACAATTTTGCAGGAATGTCATTGGTCTTGGGCAGACAGACCAAGAAACTCAGAAATAGAGTGATGTAAAAAGTGGAGCAGTGGAAATACAGAGCAAATGGCTATGCTGGCAGGATATGCTGTTACTGTGAGAGGAACTCTGGGGGTGTCTATTTATTATTTGTAAATGATATCATCAGCTCAGAGTTCACAGAAATTAAATTTACCAAGACCAGAAAAATATTCTATTTCTGTGTCGGCACTGCTGAGGCCAGCAACTGAAATAATAATTTTGTCTTGACCCTATGCAGTCTGCAAATGGTTTATGAATGGGAATTATACAGACTCACTGTTTTGCATGATCATTCACTCCCTTTGTTTGCACACACAAAAAATAGTGATGGACTATCATTATCCAAATTGATAGCAGCTGTGCTTACTAAAAAAATGTTTTCCTCAAATCTGTTGACATGTCAGTGGTAATAAAAAAAATAAAACATGTCATATGGTACACTGAAACTCTTGAATTACTTGTCACAGGCCATTTAAATGTGTGTTGCATTCAATCCAAGAAATCTTCTGTTAAATTAATATATTTACTAGGCCCTTTAGTATAGATTCTACCATCCTCTGGGGAAGTATTTTGAAGTATATTCCTTAAAAATCTAAATATTTAGCTTCCTTTCACATTTGCATAATTTAATTGGAAGTTTTCTTTTAGCTTGTTTTTTTCTCTCTCCCAAATTTCAAGTTCTCTACCATTTTGTTTCTTGAAACTAATGTACTGTCATATAAACTCACCAGGGACCAGCCCATGGATTCCCTCTGTAATATCAGGGGACTGGAAATTTTTTAACAGTGTGCTTTGCAGGAGGAAGCAAACGTGCTCTCCTTGCAGCCAGAACTGACCAGAACCCATGTGAATGAAGGTCCCAGCTGACAACCTTTGCTGAGTAGCTGGGTGTATGAAGTGCTGCAGGCTCCTGTGTCCTGCCAGGCTAATCACAGTCGTGGCTTCAATAGCTGCTATTAGCTCTCTCTCAGAGGCCACCTGCAAAATATCACACCCCCAAAAAAGCACTCAGCAGTGCTTGTAGGCATTTGCAGGGTTTCTTTTTTTTTTTTTTTTTTATTGTTTTGTTTTGGTTTTTTTGTTTTGTTTTTTTAATTTTTTTAATTTCAGGTTAATACAAATTTTTTGACCTTATACTTCTGAAGGTTGCATTCATGATGTATTAAATTGGATGCCTATCCTACTTTCTCCACAGGCAGAACCCCGGGTTTCTGGTGAGATAAGACATGGCCAAAGGAAAAAAGCAAATAGAGGAGAAGATTTTTAGGAGTCATGTTGTAACCTTACAGAAAGCATAATATTCCTTGAAGACCAAAAATTGTGCTTTTTCTGAAGAAATAATTAGCCTCTACATAGGAAAAGCCCTGCCTTGTTTGAGTGTCATTTGATGGCATGTCTGATTTGATTGCAGGGATCCTAGAGACAGCAAGTGCAATTGAGACCTTTTTCCTAATGATGCTACAGACACAGGCAGCAGATGTGTGTCCCTACTCTGTGCAGCTGACAGTCCCAGCTGAGCAGACAAGGAAACCTCAGGGAGATGAAATAACTTTAATGCTTGTCTTTCAAACCTCAGTGCAGTGATGTGTCTAGTACATCGCCTTACCTCCTGTTCTCACCAAAAAGCAAAATAAAACGTACAAAACCAAGTGTTGTAGATAAGATAGACTTAAACGAAGAGATCAGAGAGAGGCAAAAAGCCATTGGAAACCTAAGTTCAAAACAGGGAGCACGGTGGAAATACAGAAGGTCAGAAGCAGCAACAGAAGGAAAGAGAGAGATATTGTAAGACAGAAAATAGCGTGCTTATTTCCTATCCTGAGAACAAAATACCTGTCTGCTCCCTCTGCCCTCTCAGAGGTTTAAAACTTCAAGTAACAGAAGGCACCATTAAGCCAATTTCACTGGCTACATCATGATGGACTGGCCAAGTCCTCCCTTCACAGGCCTGGAAACTGTGGCTCCCTGCTCTGGGAGCAAAATCAGGAGATGAGGTCACTTGTTACCTGATCTCTATGGCAACAGGAGGCACTTCACTGTCTCATCTGCTCCTTCTGCTTCTCCCATTTTTTCTGGGAACTGAAACTTCTGGCTGTGGATTTATGCTGCACCTGATGCTGGCATTGCTTCCAATGTGTTCTGGTATTGGCTAGGATAGAGTTAATTTTCTTCATAGTAGCTCATATGGAGCTGTATTTTGCATTTGCATGAAAAAAATCAGAAGTGATTCCCTTAGAAAGAGTGATATGAAAAATTCAGGAGAATGACATTTTCTTTCACTAAATAATTGACAAAAGAAAGGAGATGGTTTAGAAGGGAAGGGACTGAAGACAGAAGCTACCTATTTTTGTCAAGACAACGTATAGTGCAAGGATATATGGAGAAAGTATAATTGTCAGTCACTTTCCCATGAAGGATATTTTATGCGGTAATAAATGAGACAAACAGGCACTGAATAGGGCTTTATGGGAAGCAGTTTTGGCTCAGTTGTACCTCTGCCTCTCAGGATGTTTCCCATTAGTCACTCAGCTGATGAATTTGCTCAGCAGTGGTGGCAGTTTCAGGAAAAGAAGA
This sequence comes from Melozone crissalis, assembly GCF_028551555.1. Lineage (NCBI taxonomy): Eukaryota > Metazoa > Chordata > Aves > Passeriformes > Passerellidae > Melozone > Melozone crissalis. The sequence goes on from NW_026535805.1 coordinate 54,424,624, forward strand.
AACAGCTCTCAGAAGATTCAGCAGTTTAGTTTAAATACATTTCCTCTCCCACGCCTGCTCCATGCTGAGCTTGTGTCTCTCTCCCTGCAGCTGTTGCCTGTTTCATGGGTACCTCTCCTTCATGTTAATCACCCCCATCCATCCCTGGAGGCACGGGAGCCAACAAGCACCATCATTTCACAGCTATGTCATGGGAAGATACCAAGGGTTTAGAGCACTCAGAGTTTAATCTGAACCCAGAAAATGCCCAGATTTTTGTTCAGGATTCAGAAGTGTTCAGTAATTTCTTGGGATTCAGAAGTGTTGTGTTCAGGTGTGATATCTCCCTTGAAGTTGTGGTTGCACTCTGGTGTGCCTGGCATGGCTACCTGGTAGGTGGAGCCACACCTGGGTGAGCTGGTTGAGCGTGAGCCAGCCAGAGACTGCTCATGCTAAGAAAATAGTGCTGAAAAGCTCAAGATGGCTTTGCCCAGAGCTTGCACCTGAAATCTGCATAGCTGCAGTGCATGGTGCTTCCTGTAAGGCAATCCCAGCGTGAGTACTCCTTTGGCTTGAGCTAACAGCAGTTGAAGAAGCTCTGCTCTGCTTTCTGCAATTTGTAATAGACTCTGTTTCCCCCTATTTAAAGTAGAGATAATGTTACTTGCAAAACATGCTGAGATATGTGCTGAGGATGTGAATTTGAGGGAATATTCCAATTCCTCTAATGACTTCCTTTCAAACTCTGAAGCAGGGCCATGTGAATTGTTTTGTCAGCTGAATTGAAGGATTTGTCTGTTTTTGTGACTGACAAACCTTAATCCCTCACAATACAATAAATTTTCCCATTTACCCCTGACATGGAATTTGATAAAGTAAGCTATTAAATAATAATTGTTGCAGTCAAGGGCAGTGTATTTGGCCACTCTTAGAGATTTCTGAAATATTAATACATGAAGCTATTGCTGCAGCTGTCTCAAATGTGCCTGCCCTGTTTATGGAATGTACTGGATGCTTTAATTAAACCCATTTTCATTTAGTCAGTGGAAAAAAACCCAACAAAATTGCTTTTTACACCAGGTTGGTTACTTAATTGAGATGGGGAAAATGAGGAAGCAGAGGAAGAGCAAGTGAGTTATACCCTGCAGGATACTGAGAATAAGCACTTTTTGCTTTGAAAAATCATTGATATCTGTCATTGTCTTGAAATTACTGTTACTTGCTAAATTTTGGTCACAAGCTAGTAGTGGGATCTGAAGATGCTGTAGGAATTACAGAGCTGAGGTAAGATGAAACAATTTCTTCAAAGATAGTGGTTTCCACTGGGACTTGGACAGCTAATGGGATTGAAGAGTTTGCCCTCAGGGCCTTTGGTTACGACTGAGCACATTAAAATGAGGGAACAGCTCAGTGGCTTATGTAAAATGAGATGGTGGCATGAGTCCAACTATTCAGTTCACAGGTATCTCCATCTACATGCTAATATTGAGGTCTGGGTTTAGTGTGCCATGAAAGACCAGAGAGACCACCTCTGATAATGGACTGCAAGACTCCAGCTTTCTAATTCCAGTGGCATTTAAATAAAAAATATTTAAATGTTAATAAAGAAGACACAGGAGTCTATGCATATCTCCCAGAAAATGATTCCCATCTTGAGATGCAGAGTGACCTTCCCATTATGGTGGTCCAGGGAATCCCAAGGCCTATCATTGCAAGTGAAACAGTTTCAAAAGCTGGAGTGAGACAATAACCTATATCCGGGCCCCATATGTGATAGGAGATGACCACAGAAGCTCCTGAAAACCAGAATTACAAGCACCATCAAAACCACTTTAAATACCTAAGCAGTCAAACTCTACTGTCTTTAAGTGAGAAAATCAGACCTCTATGGGCTAGAGTGAAAAAAAAATATATTATTTCAGTTCTAGATGTCTAGAATTCTGTAGGAAGGATAAAATACATATCAATATCAATATATACTTTACAAAGCACCTAATGATGAGGGTCTTCATTAAACTTCTAGAGTTTTCTAGAAGGGCTTGGAAAGCCCTTCTAGAACTCTTTTAATAGGAAGTTTGGAAATGTTAAATCACCTCACTTGTGAAATGCCTTCTTCACTGCACAGACTGGGGAAATATTTTCTGCTGAATCTGCAGGCAGAACCACGGAGCTCATTCATTTGCTTGGTTAAAATGATGTTGTTGTAGACATGATGATTTAAAGTTATAACTAAATAAAATTTTGTAAGAAAAGTAATACTCTTTGTTAGGAGAAACCTTCAAGCATAGTACAAGTTCAGTAGCCACTGTTCTGAATACATAATATTTAGTAGCTATTATGTCTCCTTTTCCTGCTCCACAGGTATGAACTGTTTTTCTCTCAATGGATTTAACTGGTTAATAAAATAAAGTAAAACTCAAAACAGTTCTTCTCTGCCTGTATTTAGCTGGCAGACTAGTGTCTCTGGTTCAAAACATGAAAAAGATACTTAAAACCATGATTTTTTCCCTCTCAAGCTACTGCAGTTAGTTGATAAATTTAACACACCAATGAGAAAAAAAACCTCTTCTTGCAAGCAAGACCTTTTTTTTTTCTTTTTTTTTTTTTTTTTTGGTAACTGTTCACATGTGCCACTTTAAAAAAGAAGAATAAAAATGCATTTTAATGCCCTCGGATTAAGGTCAAAAGCAGCTTCACACTTACGCCATTGACAGAATCATCTTTCTGACTCTGACCTTCTAGAGGCAAACCATTTCTGAAATGTATTGTGTTTACAGAGCTTTTGGAGAAGAGATGAGGCCTACTGTGTAACTGCAATTTTGTTGGAACATGCAACTGTCATGTAATGCAGCAAACAAATTATGAAGCATATTACAGGCAAGGACTGGAGGTTTTTTTTGAAGTCAAAATACAACTTTTTTTTCCCCTTGCTTTTTAAGTGGTTCTCTGTGAAGTAAAAGGGCTTTAAAAACTGTAGAAACACTAAATTTTATACGGCCTCACCGGAGAGTCAGTCCCCTTATTATTAATGCTCTTTCTTCTTTCAAAATATTGATTAAAACCTCATCCATTCCATTTGACCTATCAGCTATAATATCATGATCTCACACCTGTTCTGAATCTATACAGGTATGCACATATACATGTAAAACCTGTGGATTAATGACTTTTTGGGATGTGGTTCTAATTTTGAGGGGGGTATATATTACTCCTTTAGAACACAGCTAGTGTTCTACACACAATGAAGCAAGAGCTGCATTTTAGTTCAGTGCTTAAACCAATCCAAAAGAATACATTTGCATTGACCTGAATTGACTATGTGGGAAAAGGAACAGTGAAAGAGAGAAAGGGAGAATTGCTCCATTCCTTGCTTTGTTAAAGAAATACTTTACAGTAAATAGAATTGGAGAGATAGAAAAAATCTGTACCTTGATTTTGGCTTGCATTTAATCATGAAGGTGGTAAATGGCAAAGCTCATTGATTCAGCTTGGGAGGCAGCTTAAATAGTATAGGAAAGACTTAAAATTATAGGAGAGCATATAAAAACTTCTTTATCCAATTCTTACTGGCCTTGTGAAAACCATCTAAAGCCTATGGCTAATCTGGCTTGAGAAAGCAAAACATTTAGAGCACATTAAAATGAATCATATTGACATTTTCAGAAAACAATGCCTGTTCTCAGTTGAGTTGGAACCATTTGATAAATTAATCATTAGTTTCAGTACAGTACAAAACAGCATTTTTTGATTAATCCATCCAAACCACTGTCCAGACATTTTTCTGGTGTGAGGGATGAATGTTTTACCTTAACTCTATCTAGCTTTGATGATTGCTCACATCATTCACACACTCTTATTGACCAATGATCCCAATCAAGGATTTGGAGATGTGTAATTCTAGGCAGTGTGACATCTTCCCAAAAAGACCTTCTGATTTTATCTGTGAGCTGAGGAACAAGATGGATAGAGCAGAGAGATAAGGGAGAAGGCAACAAAATGCTATTAACATTAGTGTAGTAAGCAGTGATTAAAGCACAGGAAGATTTTTCTCATGTCAGAGCATATCCCAGCAGAGGTGACTTTTAAAGACCTCAGCACAATTAGGCAGCAGATGTCCCACAGCTCTGCTCAAAGACAAGGCTGTAACTCTGATGTCCACATTCCCTGATTTGCCATCTCTCCTACTGCAGAGATGGAGGAAGAGAGGGCCCTTTTCAGGGGGTGATTGTGGATTGTGGCTGCTGCAGGAGTGGGGCTGCACTGGGGCTCCCCACAGTGCCAGGGACTGCCAGGAGTACAGGCAGAAGGTGGAGCAGGAGATCAATGTGCTGCTCCCTGCTCCTGAGACCACTGTTAAAAGTGTGATATCTCATCAATCATTGGCCTTGACAGAATAGAAAATAAGCCATTATGCACTTCTTATAGTCTTTTATTAGCTCCAAAGCACCACACAGGTGTAGGATGTGATTATAAAATCACAATATAAATGTACTTCCCTAGATGTTAGACTTTTTATTTTTTGAATAACCGTGCAAAACTATATTTCCCATCATAGAGGTTTTATTTGTTTTTAAATTACATCCATAGGAAACAGGCTTGTTTCCAGCTTCATGAAGGGAGAGGAATAGTATAGGAAAAAAGAAAATACTAGAGTGGAACATGATTCTAGTTGTGCCTGCTACTGAACTATTACTTTGTGGGCTTGGTCACTGTAGTAAAAGAATTTTGTAATACTTCCAAACAAAGCTCAAGAAACTAGTTCTAATATGGCTAACAAATGAACTAAGACATAAATGCAGGACAAAGCCACCCATAAACCTACAGCAGCCTAGAATTAAGGAGAGTAAGAAGGAAGTTAAAAGTCTAAATAGAACAGACTATGTCAAGTCAAATTAATTTTTTCAGTCATGCACAGATAACAAAGCAAAAGAAATCAAAATGGAAATTAAAAAGTGAAAAAAAAAAAACCCCAACATTTGGAGATGAAAGGAAACACTTTTTTATTCAAAAGAACATAAACTTGTGAAGTGGCCTACCAGGCAACATTCTTGAACTTAAACACTGGGACTACTGAAGACATGACGAGGTAGTGTCTCAGAGGGATCACGGTATTGAAAATGTAGTGAAACGTTACTTATCCTCAGTGATCTCTGATCTTACGTTGCATATGAAAGCTATTCTTGCAAAACAGTAGCTGAGCCTGCATGCAGCTTTACAGGAGCATGCAAATAAGCAGTGTTTAAAGACCAACACACTCTGTTTGTGTTGGTCTTTAAACACTGCTTATTTGTATCCTGAGATTTTCCCTGCCAGCTGTGCAGGGAAATTGTATGTAGATTTTGTCTCTGGTTCAGCTTCATGTACAGTTTTGGCAGTAGGTTCAACAGGTTAAGAAGAATAGATGGAATCTTAAAAGGGAAGGATCAGGCAATGCACATCTACATTTCTCTGATCATGCTGCTGCTGGGGTTGGAGACAGGATTTTGTGCAAAGAAAAATTCTGATCTATTTAAGTGCAGAGAGTCAGAGATATGATAATAAAACTCTGCTCTTGTTAATGTGGTGTCCTGTGATTTTGATGCTGATTCTTCTCATGTTCTGACATTGTGAAAAAGGTATAGCCTGTTTAGGTTTCTCTCTCTTTTTATGGTGGTAATGATGATGATTATGATGATGATGATTATTATGATTTGTTTTGTATTGTTTTGTTTTGTTCAAGTTGGCTTTTCTTCCCCTCTTAAGATCTGGATGGTGAGGAGCTGGCTGAAGGCACAATCTGCCCTACCCTGAGGAAGGATAACTTGGAGGCAGGGCATGGATTGGGGCAGAGGTTGGGCAGGGAGTCAAAGTCAGAAGGGGTCTGGAAACACAACATAATTGTATTCAGATCCAGGAAAAACAGTGCCTCCTCACACTCCTTTGCTCTGCTGTTAAAGAACAGGACAGGGAAATAAATGCATGTTCTGTCTGTTAGCTGAGTTGCCTGTAGGATAACAGCCCACTTCTGCTGCCTGGATTAAATCAAAAGAAGGAGGCCTCTGCTCTGGTGTGGTTTTTATCTATGTATTGCACTATACCCAGAAATGAAAGGTAAAATCCAGATTGCCTCCTGGTAGAGGCATAGTATCCAAACCCTAGGTAGCAATGTGGGATTTCTTTCTTCAGCAGTTTCTACTCTTCTAAGACTCAGTGGGTACCTTGTAAACATCCTTTATGGACAGTGGAGAAAAGACACCACTTTACTACCTGTGTTTAGTTGTAGCCCAGATATAGGAGTGTCATTAATCTCCACTTCTCCACAAGGGAGGCCACACAATGTTCAGTCCTTTTGATGTCCCTGCTGGCACAGAGGGATATGTTCAGTCCTGTACCCGGGAACCTGCAGTCTGGGCCTTTCTCTCCTTGATGGGCTTTCAACCCACAATTTCTGATTTCCAGCACAGTGTTTTAACCACCACATTGCAGACCAGCCTTGGGGAAGTAATTTCTGTCTCCTCTAATGTAAGAGTGACTCAGACACAGATCAATGGTCCATTAAGCTGTTTTTCTTATTTGCAACATTACTCTGTAGTGACTGCTCAGGGATGACCATAGGAACTCAACACCACTGTAAGCAGTTCATTCTCTAATATATCATCCAGCCGAACAGCAAATGTGCGAGGGGGTTTCTGAAGTGGAGTTTTCTTTCAGACCATGGGACTCAATTTTTCAAATCTGTATAAAAACATATATATATTTATATCAATTACTTCTCAACCTCATCTCATGAAAAAGGGGCCAATATTTATTTGCATGCCATGTAGAAAAAAGTGGGTTTTTTTCTTAAATGTGTTGTTTAATTGTTTCACTGGTATCTCTGTAATTTTTAGGTAACCCTGTTCATTCACTATCTCATTTTTAACCCACATCGAAGTCAGCTTAGTCTGTTGTATGGACAGACCATACTTGCAATTGCCATTTTTTTGCCTTTTTCTCCATCTTTCAAGCCCAGATGTAATCTTTTTCAGTTGGGTGGCTGAAACTGTGCACAGCATTCTAGATGCAAGCGCAGCATGCATTTACATAAAAACATAAAAATGATTTCTGTTTTGTTCTCTTTTCTTTTCCCAATAATTCCTCCCGTTCTATTGCATTTCTGACTGCTGCTGAGCACTGAGTTGCTGTTTTCAGAGAACTATCCACAGTAACTCTAAGATCTCTTTCCTGTGGGGTAATGGCTTATTTACAGCCCATCATAGTGTACATATAGTTAGGGCTATTTTTTCCTATATGCCCTTATCAACATTGAATTTCATCTTCCATTTTATTGCCTATTCGCTCAGTGCCATGAGCTCCTTCTGCAAGTCCTCACAGTCAGCATTATATTTAAATATCTTGCGTAATTTTGTACATCCCCAGCCTTTTTCACCTCTTTCTTTAACTCCTTTTCCAGATCATTTTTTGACATGCTGGCTAGCACAGGTTCTCTAGTAATCTTTCTCCATTTTGAGGACTAATCATTATTCATATATTTTTGTTTCCTGTCTTATGCTTGATATTAATTCTTAAGAGGGCATGCCCTCTTGCCAAGACAGCTCAGTGTCTCTAAGAGGCTTCTGTGAAGGATCATGACAGTGGTTTTTGGAAATCAAAGAGTGCTGTACAGACACAGATGTTGTTTTCCATGTTCTTTCAGGCACCCACAAAGAACTGCTTCTGAAACACAGCTTCTCTACACAGAAATTATGTTGACATTTCCCAAGCATGACATATTTATCACTGTCATGATTTTTTTTTTCCTTTTTAGTTTTTACAAAACTCCGGGATATTTGTTACTAGTCAGTTGTACACTTGATCACTCTAAAACCCGGGTAAAGACTTCTACTGGAATTTCCACCTCCTGTTTTTCTGCTATGGGAAAAATTTAGGGATAAGATAGAACTGCTGTTAGTTGAGAAAGCTCACATTGAGGACCTTAGCAAAGTTAATTTTCAATTATTTTTTCCTTAAGCATCTGTTATTGTCCACAGTGCTTTAGGCTTATTTCCCATAAATTTCTTCTGATGTTGTGCTTCCTGAGTGGTATTTGAGACACATTGCTCACCCACTGGTGAGCATTGGTAAACTTTCCACCTCTGACATGTCCTGTGGTTAGCATCTCTGACTTCAACAAGTTGTTCTTCAAAACATATTCTCTCTGTCTTATTATGCTGCTATATCCTGTTTCCCAAAGCTTATAACCTTTTCTATTTTTCTTAGGTAGAAGAAAATCCAATTTTGCTGAAGCATGTTTATTTCTAATAATCTCCTCTACTGTTTTCCTTGCAGAGTTTTTTCCTGATCCTTTTGGAGTTGGATTTTTTGTTTGTTTGTTTATCTTGAGCTTCTAGTATATTGGTTTTAAATACTCCATGCTGCAACTTTCAAACAATTTATGTTGTTACATGCTCTTGATGTTTTCAGAATAATCTCCCCTTTTTTGTAATTCCTCTTTAAGAGTAAATATGACTGTTGCAGATTTTTCTCTTTTTTGTTCCCTTTTCTTTGATTTATTTTTATTACTGATTGTTTTTTTTTTTTTTTTTGTATAGTCTTATTTTGAAGCAGATCCTGAAAGTGCATGGGAATGCTTACCGTCATCTGGGTTTCTGGCTCCAGAAAGCTGTTGTTTCTGATTATTGCAAATGTAGCCTTCCAGTAATATGGGAGTTTTGGATTGTTGTTTTGTGATGTTTTGTTTGTTAATTTGTTTGGAGTTGAGTATATTTTTTTTGTTTGGTTTGTGTTTGTTTGGGGGTTTTGTTTGGTTGTTTTTTTTTTTTTTTAATCTCAGTGTTTTTTGTAATCTCTTGGCCTTTGCTATCAAACCAATGCAGTCAGTAGCACAGCTCTAGTAATCTGCTTATCTGAGTAGGGAAATTCTTTCCTGTTATTTCTGGACTATGGTTTGATCTGGCTAACTTATTTGTTTTGGATCTTCTTAAGTTATTTACTTTTTTACTCTACGCCTTCATTTGTCATTCCTGTCCCTCAAGCCATGAGCTGCCTTTACCACACACACAACTGGTTTTCTGACACCCATATAAAATACCTTCAGTGTGACCACTGGGGCATCCACCACTGTCTTTTGGCTTTTGGAAGTTTTTAACTTTACTTGCAGGGTTTTCTTCTCTGTCCTTTGCTTTCTATGTATCAATTTATTTTACTTTCATCATTAATATGCAAGGAGTTTCTTCAGTTGACCTCTCCCAGTATGTCCAAAACCTTCCTGGTCTTGATGACTGTCATTCCTTGAGCAGTCAAGAATACAAGAGTGAGGCTAAAGGACACCAACTGAAGGAAATACATGGAGCTCTGTTCTGGGTTTTTAGGATGCTTATTTCACATTAGACAATTCCCAGGAAAACTGAACGCAAAATCCTTTGTTCTGTGGTTCCTAAATCTCTTCCCAGAGAAGAAAATAAGAAAATAAAAAGTCATGAAAAGGTGAATGAAAACAGAAAAAAGATTTTAAGTATTGCATTGTCCACTGTCTGGAATTTTGCTCTTGCTTTAAAAATTATACAGATACCCTCATTGCCAGCAACAGTTCCCTGAAATTTACTTTAAGTTTCCCTTTTTTAACTTTGACCCACTATTTCTTGAAATTTTTTTCTGGCAACAGAGGAAGTAATTTCTTTCATGCCTAAGGGGAACGCAAACATCTTTCAAACATTTGCATATGGTTTCATGCCCCCTAGTCATCCCTCTGCATGCTACATATTATATCTTTTTAATCCTAAGGCACAGGTTGGTCTATAAAGCTGTAAACTTACAAAAAAACAAGGATATGTCTCTGTCTCTCTGGCTTTTAATTTTTTTGGAGGGGTTTTTTTTGGGGGGGAGGGGTGTGGGTTTTTCTTTTTTTTTTTTTCCTCTACACATTTTCATTTATTTTCATTGACATTGGCATATATGCATCTACAGGCAGAACCTGTCCCTATGAATATGAGAGACTCTTGGGCCAAATGAAGCTTTTAGTCACACCTGTGGGACCCTGTTGACTTCAGTTTTACCTTCAGGTTGTGGCCTTTTGTGTGTGCTGGATGAAAAGATACAGCTCAGACAGCTCTTAGAAATATTCTGCTCTGTTAAGGGCAAAGTGCCACAAAAGCTAAATCCCAAAAATCGTGTAACTTGTCCATCTGGAACAGGTGTTTACAGTCATATAAATAAAATAAAGGGTTTTTTTGCAGACCTAGAGTCAGCCCTCTACTAAAATGTCTGGCACTTACTTGAAAACCAAGTAAAGAGCAAACAATGGGAACAATGTGGGAGTTGGAGGTAAGGGAAGAAGGGTGGTACTGCAATGAACTGAAATGTACTGAAAAGCCTTAAAGATTCAAAGAGGGGAAAATATCCTGAATAACCTAAATCAAAACTTCCTGTTAATAGCACTGCAATTTCTAACTTGCAGATTTTTACCTTATGGTAGTATGTACAATTTGTAAAGTGAAAGTGAAGTCATGTCACACAAAAAATCTTGGCTTTTTAAGCTATCGAAGCAGGATATGCCATTTTGTGGAGGCAAAGAAGGTTGGAATAAGGAGTGATGTCAGAAGAAATTATTTTTGCCCACTTTTATGCAACCTGGCATCTCCTCTCTTCTTTGGAAAGGCACAGGGCCTATTGCCTTCAGTGGATCAAGCTCTTTACGTTGATCTCTTTAATCTAAGTTAAGCACTATTTTCTTTACCATCCCTCTTGCCAGTTTTTAAAATACTACATGCTATTTGATGCCACAGATCATAAAAGCCTAGCAAGAGAAAAAAAAAAAAGATTATGTTCCATATGTGGAATGTTTTAACACACTGTAACAAAGGAATAATAGATTTGAATGTTCAGAGTTCTGAATTTTTATGACTTGTCCATGGTTACAGATTTGGTCAGGCATTAAATGTAGGTTTTGAAGGGATTATTGAAGGGAAAACCGGGAGTGGGAAAGGAAAAGAAAAGAGTTGAGAGACAAATAAGGACACTAGAGGCTGAAGAAAAAGAGAAGACAGTTTCCTGAAGAAGTGTGGACACAGTCACAACCTACAGATAATGACACACTAGAGCTGGTAGACTGAGGATTCAGTGTGTCTCAACGTCTTATTTAAATTTTGGGAATACAGGTCTCATGATTTTTGTTTTACAAGTTTGCATCTATATACACAGAAGGATTTAAGTAAGCTTGGAATTTTTTTAAGCTTCAAAGGATTCACCAAATTGAAAAGACTGGGGACTGGTAGTTTAGGAATATGTCTACAGATACCACTGCCTTTACAGCCTCACCTCAGCTAGCTTTAAACTGGTTAATCCTGGCAGGGTAATGCAGTTGCGATATCAGTTGATTGTAGGAGGATCATGCTGAGGTATTTACCTGGATGTCAGTCAGGCTTTGCAGCCTGAGTCCAGCTTGGTGCAGCCTGTCTGCAGCAGGTACTTGGCTTAGCTAGTTTAGAGCTATTACGGTTTAATCCATCTGCACAAGACTGCAAAGTGGTTGTAACCACAGTAGCCAAGCTCTTCAAACGTCTTTCACCACTAGGTTGCATTACTGTGTCTCTCCCTTTTAGCTTTTATGTGTTTTTCTGTAATGATGCACTTCTAAAGCAGATCTACTTTGGCAACTTTTAAGGCAATGTCCAGCTGAATACAAAATGTTTAATCCCAGCTCTTCATATAGTTTATATAGGGTTTTTCCTCCCTTTTTTACCACCTTGACATCTGTATGAATGAGATCAATCTATTCACTGTGGTCTACAACTCCCATAACATGCTAAAATGTCATGCAAATTTCTCATGATTTCCTGTTACCTGTATTAAATTATACATTAAAATTACTTCAACACGGTCCCTTAGAAATATTTCCAATATCTTTCTCTCAACTGAAATGAGACTTAGAGGACTTGTCCCCTGAATCTTCCCTTGATTCTTTCTTGAATCTGGGGATAGCTTTAGTACCCCTTAAGTCCTTGGGTATGACTGAACTCCTTAGTGGCCTGTCAGAAACCTTTGCTGAAGGCTTTCTTATTTCCTTTGTTACTTCCTTCAGGATTCTGGGACACAATTCATCTGAGCCTGGTGCTTTGTCAAATGTAACAGTCCTAATTGCCTTATTATCTTCTCCAGCGCAATAGCAAAGCCTTTTAACATTTCACTTTCCCCTCCAGGAGAATGTCTCTCAGTCACAGAGATGCTACATACCTATTTTTTAAAATTTTTCTCCCCACATCCCCCCAGTGAATAATGAGGTGAGGAATTCATTTAGGCCTGCAGCAGAATCAGACTCATCTGTCACTAACTTTCCACTTATGTTCTTCAATGTCTCTACTGTCTCACTGCCTCTTGTAGAATTCTGAATATATATTTAGAATCACAGAATCATAGATGTAAGGAATGGAAAAGAGCTATTAGGTCATCCAGTTCATCGCCCTGCAACTGGAGGATTGTTCTATGAAATATATTTCTCACTTTTTTCTTCAATCATTTTTTAACATCCCAGATGTTTCCTTTGGAGTCACTTTAATATCTCTCACAAGCAGGAAGTTTTCCCTGATGGTTAGCTGTTTCCTCTTTCTAAATGTTAAGAATATCATCTAAATAAAATGTTTCACTTCCAGTTTTTTCTCTGTTTATCTTTTTAGATAGATGTAGAACACCCTCCTCTTTTTGGGAGACATTTTGACCTTATCTTCACACTAGCTTTGGGGAGCCTGAATTTCTCAAAGCCTCATAATGGCATAAAGATGATAATGGTTTAAAAGATCTTAGAATAGGTGGAAGTGACATGCCATTTCCAGCTTGGGTGAAAGCACCACGATTGCATTTAGAATATCCTGCTCTGCAGGTGTCCCCTGGTTCCCATGGTCAGCATGAACCACAGTGAACATGGTCTGCTACAGCAGTCCTGAGCCAGGAAAAGTGCTGTAGGGCCCATTCCAAACCTTCTTCCAAAGCCCTGAGCTATGAAGTTGTGTGGATGCCAGTTAGCACAGATTTTGTATTTATCTGTTACAGTATCAGGGCTCCTGGTGTCCAGCCAAGGGCAGCTACCCAAGGCAGTGCAATACAGAGCTCACCTGTGACCCAGAAGGAAATTGATTTCTTGCTGCAAAAGGTCTGAACATGAACTGTCTATCCTAGATAATCACAGCTGGACTTCTGCCTGTGTTACAGCACCTTCTTTACAAATAGGATGTCTGGCTCAGACTTCCCAGTACCTAAGGCTGCAAGGCACAGGCTCCTTGCACAGAGACCACCAAGTAATACTTGACATAAAAACACATAATTTGATATGTCGTGGTTCAACACAGCATATGCCAGGCACCACAAAAGTTGCTTGCTACCCTCCTGTGCCACAGCTAGACAGAGGAGAGAAAAAAGTAAATGAAGGGTTCATGAGTTGAGATAAGGACAGGGAGAAAACACTCCAAGGGCAAAACAGACTCAACTTAGCAGTACAAAGTGAGTTTATTACTAACAGAATCAGAGGAGGATAAGGAAAAGTAAAATAAATCCTTCAAAATATCTTTTTTATTTCAACACCTCCCTCCTTCCCACCAACAGTGCAGGGAGACAGAGAATTAGGTTTTTGGGTCAGTTTGTCACCTGAGATTTTCTTCTGCTTCTCTGGGAGAGGAGTGTTTCCCCGTGAGGCCATGGGTCCCTCCCACAGAAGACAGTTCTCTGTGAACTTCTCCAGAGTGGGTCCATTTTCACGAGCAGCAGCCCTTCCACACCTGCTGCAGTGTGAGCCCCTCCCACAGACAAACACTCCTCCCAAGGCTGCTGTGGCTTGGGTCTCTCCTTCCATGCGTGCAGTCCTCCAAGGACAGGCAGCTCCAGCCTGGAAGCAAGGCTCTCTCTCTCTCCACTGGGTCTCCCACTGGATCACAGCCTCCTCCAGGCCTCCACCCACTCCAGTGGGCACCACCCACAGGGGCTGTGGGTGGATCTCTGCATCCCCTGTGGATCCCTACGAGCTGTGAGTGGATCTCTGCATTCCTCATGGACCCATGGCTCCTCCTCATGGACCTGTGGGCTGCAGGGGCACAGCTGTTTCACCACGGTCTCACCACAGCCTGCAGAGGAATCTTGGCTCTGGTGCCTGGAGCACCTCCTGCCCCTTCTTCTGCACTGACCTTGGTGTCTCCATGTTGTTTCCTTCACATATTGTCACCTCCTTTTCTTCTCTGACTAGCAAGATGAACTGAGCCCTGGCTTTGTTTTGATTTTCTTCTTAAATATGTCATCACAGAGGCATTACCAGCCTCTCTCATGGGCCTAGTTTTGGCCAGCAGCAGGTCCATCTTCAGAGCCATCATGAATTGGCTCTGCTGGACATGGTAGAAGCTTCCAGCAGCTTCTCACAGCAGCCCCACTACTAAAAACCAGGCCATGTAAAACCAACTCCTACATACAAGCCCTTTGCTGCAACTGGAATAATGGACTGTCTAAGCCACTCTCTGGAATCTGTATAATGTACCAGAGAAATCTGTTGTAGGGATGAGACTGCCACCCCAAATGCCTCTGGCCTTTCTTGGTCTAGCTCAAACTCAAGTTATTTGAAAGTGAACACAATATGCTAGGTTCCAGTTATTAGAGCCCTATTGGCAGCTTCCTGCAGGCCATGAGATTCTGATAGTTATAGAATGTTTATTTTAACTTTCTTTGCTATTACATATAATTTATTACTCTACTGAACCTTATTCCTTTTTACATTTCATAACTTTTTCAGGCTTTTCCCCATTTATCTTTTGTTGTTTGATATTTTCAGGTGTTCAGTGTGGTTCAGCAAGGTTTTAATTTTCCTCATCTAGCCGTGAACTTCTTCCTTTTTCTTTCCAGCCAGCTTAATATGGTTTGACATTTCCTCACATTTTCAACAGTCTGTAGCTGCTTCTACATGTAGCCACTGTGATTGGAAATGACTGCATATGATTATTGTTAGACACAATAATATTGTGATTGTACTGCTGTTGGGCATTGCTTTGAATGAATGGGAGCCCAAAAGAAAACATATTCTGCTCCCAAACATTTTAGTCTTAAAAACAAGTCCAAAGCATGAGCCAAGTAAGCTTACCATGGTTCAACAATGACATAATACTTAGCTGTTAAAAAACAGGCAGCCAGGATTACACATATCTTTAAAAGCATTACAGAGTCCACCTAGTACACTTTTAAAGTAGGAAACTATGAAAAGCATATACTCTGCATTAAATTTTTGACCTTTTCCAATGTTCCCATACCAAATTTATAATCATTCTCTTTAAGGCATGTCCCAGCCTCCACTGTAGGTAAGAAAATTAATTATTCCAAACCTTATGGTGTTTGCATTGCCCCTTAAATGGAAACCAGGTGGTTACCTGCACCACACATTCTCATTTCTTCTTGTATTTCTTCTTTTTATATGGTAGAAGATAAATTAGGGTAAAGTATAACCCAGCACAAAATGTGCTTGCAATTTCCAAAATTATTTGCATATTTCCTATAGTCAGATCCAGTTTTTCTAGAAACATTGTGAGAAAGTATTGGCTTGTTATGGCAAAGAGTTTTACAACTTAACTATGTACTTAATGTGAAAAAACTGATTTGTTCTAAACACAAAGCCTCTGAGTCTCAGTTAGCATTCCTTGGCTCATGTCAAGAACACATACTAAAATACCTTTTCTTGCTCACCTTTTCTGTATTTTCCATATATTTTTTTACACCTCTGCAATGTGTCTTCATTATCATGTGCTAATGTTACTGTAAACAAGTAATTTAAACCATTTTATATTAAGTCAGGGATCTTTCAGGCAGGGATAGTTTAAGTATAACTGGCCTGTGTTGGAACAGAGGGACCTGGGTCTCCTGGTTGCTGGCCAGGAGCCAGCAGTGCCCTGGCAGCCAGGAGGGCCATCCCTGTCCTGGGTGGCACCAGGCCCAGCATCACCAGCCAGGCAAGGCAGGGGATTGTCCCACTCTGCTCTGGGGCGGCCTCACCTCCAGTGCTGGGGGCAATTTTGGGCACCATGATATAACAGAGGGCATCCAAAGGAGGGCAGAAAGATGGTGAAGGGTCTTGCAGAGAAGCCTTATGAGGAGCAGCTGAGGTCACTTGGTCTTTTCAGCCTGGAGAAAAGGAGACTGAGGTGAGACCTCACTGCAGTTACAACTTCCTTGTGAGGGGAAGAGGAGGGGCAGGCACTGATCTCTTCCCTGTGACAGTGACCAGTGACAGGACCCAAGGGAATGGCCTGAAGTTGTGTCAGGGAAGGTTTAGGCTGGATGTTAGAAAAAGGTTGTTGACCCTCAAGGTAATTGGACATTGGAACAGGGCCGTGGTCACAGCGGCAAGCCTGACAGTTCAGGAAGGGTTTGGACAGTGCTGCCAGGCATGTGATGGGATGCTTGGGGATGGTGCTTGGGTCAGGAGTTGGACAGGATGATCCTGGTGGTCCCTTCCAATTCAGCATATTCTGTGATTCTGTGATGTGCTCCATGATCAGACTCCTTTCCTGCACAACAGCTGGGCTGGTCTGTATGGGGATAGGCCTGGGCAGTGGTGCTGGAGTGCAGCTGGTGCTGTGAAGTCAGAGATTCCAGTTACTTTGTGCCAATTGAATAGCAAAACGAAGCTGAGGTAACCTACTTCTTACTGGCATCAGAGAAAATTTCCAAAACCTGCAAAAATCAGTTGACTCCTCGAATCTGTGAGTTAAATTTACACTGGTGGGATATATAAGGGAATTGATAGGAACACACAGGTGCGGAAGCCTGGTGCTGAGAAAAGGTTTTATCCTTGAATGCCATTCGCAGGCATTTGAGGGCAGAGAGAGTGTACCTGGTGTATGAGGAGTGCAAAGGAAAAGACAACATGAGGCTTATCAAGAGGAGGAGTTATCAAAAGGGGGTTTCCAGCTATTAAATGCTTTTTAAGAAGAATATCTGAAGAAGAAAAGACAAAAAAATGAAGACAGACTGATGGGGTAAACCCAAACCATTCTTTTAGAAATTTAAAATGTTTTACTTGGTGGTTTCTGTTAAGAATAGAGATAAGCACACACAGCTGCAGATCAAAAAAAGACTTTGAGCTAGGCATGCTTACTCTGTGCTTTGCCAGACTCTCTACCAGAGAAGCTGCCAGTGCTGTGAGTAAAACACATCCACTTTGTACATACTAGTCAATTTAGGATCAAACCCATTTAACATCCTCTGCAACAGGGACTCAATGCACCTGCACAACATTTCGTTTTATCAGAACCATTTAGCCCATTTAAGCTAAGAAGACAGAAAAAACTCAGAGTCCTTGTGTTCAGACCCATTCGTTTTTATTATGGATAGGCTGTCAATTAGCCTTGCCCACATCAGCATCAAAATTAACCTGGTAGTGCTAAAATGATGGAGTTGAAAAAATAATTAGCTTTTACCTGCTATTTTCATGTAAGTGAAGCCAAAGGCAAAAAAAAAATCATCAAAATCTTTCAATGTAATTTGGCAAAGATTTAGCTACATTAGTTTTCAAAAAGCACTTTCTCTATTAAAAGAAACCCCAAAACAACAAACACAGCAAAACAAACAAAAACCCCCAAACAAAACAAAACCCCAAACTCAAATACCTCCCTGCAAACACAAGCAGAAAAGTAATCCAAATACAGCTATTTAGGTCCATATTCCAGCTAGTGATTCCAAAGCAATTCAAATTTAATCCGAGAGTGCATTCATGCCAAATTCAAATCCTTTCCTCCCCTCTATATTTGATATTTTCTGTTCTAAATGTCTCTAAGTGTTCTCTTACCACAAATTCTTGCCACAATGGCAGCTGTTTAGCAAATAAACTAAAAAATAAAAATGTTGTCATTGTGAAATAAGATATATTTAATTAAATAAGATAGAGAAGTGCTATTACAAGAACATAAAACTGTAAGGCACAAGATAAAACTAAATTACTACATGGCTGCTCAATTCAATCTAATCCTTGAAGATAAAGATGGAGCCAGAAAATTGCATGTATTGTGAAATCAACATAAGCCCTAAGCAAATATTAACTAGGGATATATAAACTGATTTATTATAAATACAAGTGTGAATGCTAGGATTAGTTAAGGAAATGCAAACTGAGACACAATAAGGCATAAAATACTCCAGTATTTCTCTAAAATACTGGGAAGTGTACACAAAAAAATGTGCAATGCCCAGGACATATTTTTTTTTACCTGATTTGACACACTATGGAGGGGAAATTATGGACTAGAGAGAAAAATTGTACATTTTTTTAGCAATTTTTGATAGCATTCAATTCATAGAGTTTCTTTATGTATTAAATAATAGAGTATGTTTTAAAAATATGTATTCTGCTTTGATTTTAACTGTTTGTTTTGTATCAAAGTTCTACTTACTAAATAATCAGGAGTGCATATTATACATTGAAGACTCTGTGAGATGATTCTCAGTATCAGAGGACTCATATTTTTGTATGGTATGAACAGAAGACTATCTCAAGCAGTTTTACTTACTTCCACATCTTTCCTGAGAAGACTGCAGAATATGCATGAACAAGAAGAGAGAGATAAGGGTCCTCGGTGTCCATGATAATAGTGGTTGCATACTGCAAATATCTATATGTGCTCACTTTAAGCTTAGGTTTTATCTTTTGGAGAGGTAAAGATGCAAAATCCTTCAGGCCAGATGCATCTCAGTCACAAAATGCTGTCAGTGGACTTTATTGCTTGCATTATACTGACTCTCAAGGGAGATTAAGGCCTGTTTAACTGACCTTATTGTGTCTACAGTGAGTGAGAATTGTATGTAGTTTGCAGCAGATCTTTCCTGCCCTTATTTGTTTATTTTTTATGGCAATCTTCTTGTGGAAGGATAAAAATAATAAACTGGGAGCTTTAATGGTGTATCTTGGTATCTTATATAACCAAAGAATATCCTGAACTCTTTAGAAGACCACTGCTTTGTTTGCGAAGCCAAGCCTGCAGAAGGCATTGCCACAGGCCATACAGGGCAATGACCAGAATCAAACAGGCATGGTATGGGCACTGTCCATTCTTAGTCTCGAGCAAGGCAAAGGTTCCATTAGAGGTGGGTACCTGAGAGCAGGAGGGAATGAGGCAAAGGGGCACCATGCTTTATAGCAGGGCTGGATCCTGCAGACTTTCTCTTCTTTCTAAATGGAACCATTAACAAGATCAGCTTTTCATAGTTTGTCCTCCCAAGCTCCATCTCTCCCTGTTTAACCCTGCTGTCCCGAGTTGTGTACAACACTGGTCTGTTAACTTACATTCAGGTTCTGAACTACATTAAGGAACTGGTTTTGCCCCTGTGGCAGTGGGCAGTGGGTTACACTGACAGCTGACCTGAGCCCATATTCAAGCCATATTTCTGATGTGGACAGCCAGAATTGTGACCTTCAGGCGCACAGCAGCAGCTACATGCCAGGCTATGTTTGCTACCTGTATGCTACCTGTCTGTCTGTTCCAAAGCTGTCCTTAGAAAGTCGTGTTCCTCTTTCAGTTTTCCTTTTATCCTTTTTGTTGTTCCAATTATGCAGCTTTTAACATTTTTTTCTAGGCAAAGACTCTTTTCTTAGGAGTCTTAGGCTTCAGCCTCTTGGCTTTACAGTCCAACCAAAGGAATCTAATCCCTGCAGCCAAACTGATCCCTCGCTCATTTTTCCTTCATGAGATTCTGGTTTGTCTTTTTGCCTTCAGTGTCATTCAGTGCAGGTCTCCTTGCATGATCACTCTTGGGCAGAAGTTTTCTTCTCCTTATTTCAGCTTCCTTGTTTGGCTGGTGTATCGTGTCCCCAAATCCCAGTATTCTCTTTCTCTCCCTCTACCATCCATCCTCTCCTTCCTGGTCTGAAAACAGATCTCTCAGCCCTCACAGGAGCACTTACTTGGGTGCCACTTGGGAGGGGACTAAGGCAGTCACGTTTTCTGTTCTTAGTTTTAGTTTTCAATCCTATTCAGCTTTGTACAGCCTTCAGAGGGAAAACCACGACTTCCTGGAGACTTGATCATATTTAGCCACTTCATGACATCATGACTTCTTTGATGTGGAAAATTGGAAAAGAGCAGAAGTGGTCACCAAAGAGGGAATACAGCCTCTTACTGTTATAATTGCAGAAATTCCTTATGATTATATGAAAAATAAGTTATTTTTAAAAAAAATTAGTTTTGACATCTTCTCTGGTAAAATTCAGACACATTTTTCACAGAAGCATCATGAAGCACATCAGACATAGGATACAGTCCTTCCCAGTTTAAATTATTTTTCTTCATCCCAAAGGATGATGAGCATTTCAAAGAAGGGTTGCCATGAGGATTTATATGTTGATGAAAGATATATATACTTGTGCTAGTCTCATTCTCACTATTAATTTAATTTTGAATGAAAATGAATATGCATATAGAATGGCACAGATGATGTCAACACGATAGCTGATATTTATATAGCTTTGAAAACAGAATTTTAATGTGAAATTTTGGACAACTATACTTTTAATGGTGATGTGGTATGGATTTTATGTACTTATTTTCCTGATTTTGTTTATGACTGGTGAATTTCACTTTCTATTCACCATACCGCTGTCATTCTCTGCTTAACATGTCCTGAACATTTTCCATAAGGTTATTCTGGAAGTTCTTTCTGTAGCACAAAACCAGATGAAGCAATTCAACCTTTCCTCTAGAGGTTTTGCTTCACCCTGGTTTAACCTATGTACAATTCACTGCTGCAGGGCAATAAAAAAGTGATAAAAAAAAGAAAAAAAATGGAAGTAATGCCAGATGGAAAATGAGAACACTTAGTGAACATGAACAGATGCAGATCTCTTGTCTTACAAAATTTTCATGTCTTTTTACTGCTGCTCTCCAATCCTGATATCCCCACGCAGTAAGGTCTTAATCTTTTCTGGATTCTCAAGTTCAAATACTTTGACACATCTTTCTTCTCTTTCTCCTCTTTCTCCTCTTTCTCTCTTTCCAACTGTCTGTCTGCAGATACCTTTTACTTTCAGGATTTCTTACAAGGCCCCTAATTCTTTTTCCCAGTCAGTTCACAGCATGCTTTTTTTCATTTAGCCTTGCTTTGGAAGACATCTCTTTGTCATTACTATGCTTTTTATGATGAAGATAAGGCAAAATACTCTACTAAGAGAAGTTAGAACTAATTGGTGATTTTTAGCTCTATTTTTGTAAACAAAAGAGAAAATAACTGAAGAACAACAAACACCCAGGAAACTTCACAAATGGAAGAAACAAAATGAAGCTTCTATTGTTTCATTCTCCTAGGATCTGCAGCTTTGATGTTACATGAGGATTACCTGGGTTCTTTTGTCCCAATTACTGAGAGCAAAGTTGAAGAACTTCAGTATGCATTAAGTCTACCAACTTTGATGTTATGTTGAACATTCCTGACTCAAATTTGTGTTGTCAGAATTGGCCTAGAATAACTGGATGCACATCAAAATACTCAGAATATAAACAGTGCAACATCAAAGTATATATGATGATGTTATTTTCAAGACCAAATAAAACAACAGTTAGAAGTGTTGATCAACTGGTTACCACTGGATTTTGTGACAAAATTGCAGAAGCCATCCCTTTGCTTCTGTCTCAGCTGGATTGGTACTGCTATCACCCCATTCAAAATACTAACATGTAACAGGAATATTTTGCAGGCAGGATGCAGGAAGGGACTTGGGCATTGGGACACAGATACTGAGATGTCTAAAATTTAGATTTTGAGTTGTGGGAATGGAGTGGAGAAGCAAGTCCTCTAATTTGCATGCACATCAACTGGCACAGCAAGAGGTGGAATTTAAATTCTTAATTTCTTTCTCCATTTACTAGGGTATGAAACCTGGATCCAGAACCTGGGAAGTGTTCCTGTGTCCTCATCACCTTGGATAAAATCAAGACTTCTCATGCCTGGTAATGCCAGTAAGGTTGCATGTTATTTCTGTTAAATTATTATATGCTGTGAAGTATTCAATAACTTCTGATTTACCTTCTGATTTCAATTAACTGTAGAGTTCAGAACTACGACTGAGTAAAAAATAAATATCTCTTGTTTTTTGGTGTTTTTTAGAGCAACCTGTTTTGTCAGAACAAATGTTCCAGCTTTCATACACACATGCTGCTTGATTTCAGCCTTCTGTGTGAATTTATTTTCTTTTTAACTTTAGATATTTACTGTGAATTGATTCAGTACATGTTGCACCAAGCAACATAAATCTTGAAAAATCTTTAGAAAACTCAGACTTTAACTGGACAGAGCCTGGTGTTTTTTGAAGTACAGTTTTGAAGATGTGGTGCTTATGGACATGATTTAGCAGTGGTTAATGGTTGTACATACAGAATTTAAAGATCTTTTTCAGTGTAAATGATTCTGTGATTCTATGATCAACTTCTTTAGCAAGCTAAGTTGTCCCATTTTAATCAAAAGCTGGAAAACCTTAGAATTAATGAAAAAAATTGTAAAAAATTAATGTCTTGTGCTCATTAAATTGTGTTTTGCATCAAAAATAGTTTCACTTATAAGGTCTCCCTGGAGCCTTCTCTTCTCCAGGCTGAACAATCCCAATTTTCTCAGCCTTTCCTGACATGTTTTCAAGGAGTTGTCCAAGCCAAACTCCCGCTCAAATCATGGCTCACTGCAATGTTACATCTGGTTTTGCAGGACTGCTTCCAGCTGGGGATTGAACATTTCCAAGGATGGAGGTCCCACAGCCAGTAACTGACCACTGTCTTTGGAATTTTAAAAATAAAAATTTATTATATTCACTCTTTAGCCTAACTCCCTCTTTCTTATACACGTCAGCTCTTTGATAGAAATTAATGTGGCCTAAATTCTATCTCTGTCCCCATTCATGGTATTTCCTATTGTCTGGCTGCAGACCTTCAGAGGCACAATAGGGAACAGCAGGGGCTGGTCCTTGGTTGAAATGTAGGGCACCTGAATCTAGACTTTTGACTCTGTCATACACAGCTGCAACTTTCTACCTTCCTGCTAAATACCAAGCACTTTGTCTCCTGTCACATAAATCAGACAGAGCCAGATTTTCCTATTCTAGCTGGGTTTGTGTGCCTTCCTCCTCACTGGGTGCCTTCCAGGAGTACATTAATCAATGTGACTCAGGGCTGTCTCTGGTGTTTTTGCTGTTTTCAGTCAGCTTCTCCTCAGAGGCTATGGCCTGGCCACCTTACAAAGGAGCATAGCTTTTCCCAGCCTTTCCCAGTTGTACAAAGAAGGGAGCATTGAGAGAGAGGATGAAGTTCTTTCAAGAGTGATGAGACTTTTTTATTTGAGTGAGAGATGAGACTTTTTTATTTGAGGCAACTCTTTAGTTTGATCTACTCCTGTCATTTTCAATGTGAATTTCTGGGTTTGTGTTATCTGCTAGAATGTCAGATCATTGTGATGGAAGCCAGATATTGAGAGCGCTAGATACACATATGCAGGAGTAAGGGCATTTAATTGAGACCAGCATAAAACTAATATTGTGGTAATATTTAAAAATGGTAAATGGGACAACCCAAATAATTATAGTCCTGTCAGGCTGACA
Organism: Melozone crissalis; assembly: GCF_028551555.1. Taxonomy (NCBI): domain Eukaryota; kingdom Metazoa; phylum Chordata; class Aves; order Passeriformes; family Passerellidae; genus Melozone; species Melozone crissalis. Next base: position 54,448,169 of record NW_026535805.1, read on the forward strand.
TCGATCCTTGGTGAAATAAGGGAACATCTGATATAGGTCTCAGTTAGGAAAGAGCTAAAGGATGGAATTAATGCCAATCAACATAAGTTTATGGAAAATAGATCCTGTCAAACTAAGCTGATTTTTTTTTAGATTACAAGCTATTTTTTAAAGTAATTGTATTGATGTACCATACTCTGCAAGCTATTTGACTTGATAGTGCATAACGCTTTCATTAAGAAACTAGAAAGATATAAAATGCACATGACACACATTAAATGGATTGTAACCTTTTCGTACTGATGGATGATATGATCTAATTGTAAATGCACTGTCACCCTATGGTAGCATTTTTCAGAATATTTGGTCCTCAACCTCATGTAATTCAACACTTTTCCAGCATCTTAGAAGAAGTACAAGATTATCATTGATGAAGTTTACAAATGATAAAAGCAAATTTTACTGGTGAGGAGCATAGTTCACTTTTCCAGTGAATCTGTGAATGTTTGATGAACTGAACACAAATCCAGTCGAAGACCAGCTGTGAAGTCCAACAGCTAAGAAGAAAGCGTTTACAGTAATACTATTTTTGTATGTTTAACGGTCAAAAGCTTCAGAGAAAGAAGAAGGTAGATGTAATAACCTTTAGTAGGTCAAAAAATGCAGTCAAAAATGTGGCCTATCTCCCTAGCTAGGTGTGCATCTTTACTTCATCTAGACCATACAATTTAATAAAGAAATTTGCTGTTACTCTTGATCTTTCCTTGCAAAGAGTGCTGGCCATACGAAGTTAAAGATTATCTCAGAGCACATCGTCTTTGAAAAGGCCAGAAGGTTAATCAGTCGTTAATCTGTGGTTAATTAATCCATCACAGTCTGGTTAAGTGAGTTAATCTAATTCTCAAGTATAGAAGCAAGAGACTCCTGTGTTGCCATTCCAGCAGTTAATTGTTATTGGTTTTGAAAAATGCGTTGAAAATTTAGGGTGAAATAAGGTACAGGAACATTTTTGTGTGGAAAAGACCAGCTAGAGCTTGGATGACAATTTCTTATACAGACTGGATGACTTTCTAATGCACATTCCTGAGAAACAGAAACTCACTCAGGGCAGTTATGTACTTATTTCTTACTACACACCTTCTTAAAAACCTTTCTCACTCTTCATGAAACCCCAATATGTCAAACTGTTTTCCATCTTTTCCCAGGAGAGAATGTTACAGACTGGTATTAGGTTTTCTTCCTTTTATTTTACTGACTCTCCCAAATCTTCATGCTGTGATTTCCATCAAAACCATCCCTGAGTAGCACTTTTTCCCCTTTTGTCCCCAAAAGTACATGTTCTTTTGTAGCCTTCATCAGCATTTGGTAGTCACCACTGTTACTGTGGCTTCCCCTCAGTACATCCCTTCTTACTAACCAAGGTTTTACCTGTGACATCTGAAGCCCTTCACAGACATTTTGTAACCTGTCATGCCACGACCCTTGAAGCACAAGCTGGTGTTTATGCAGCATGGCAGCGAAGTAAATCAGAATATATTGCAATGTCTGATCTTAACAAATGCTACCACATGTGTGCCTCAAACCAAAACTTTGAAGAAGCATTTAAAAAAATTTTTAGACCTGGATGAATCAACTGACTACAGAATATTTCTATTACTTTGGCATTTCATCAATGTTTCTCTTAGGATTTGTCTGCAGTTGCAAGTTAATTCGAGCCAAGGTGGCCTGTGAATTTAAAATGAAACCACCACTCCTGAGTAAATGCACATACTCCTCTGCTGGAAAAACAGTGATATACTCTTATTTAGTACATCCCTCCAGAAAGTTTCCTCTTTTCCATCTGAAAAAAATTCAATAAGGCATTTCAACAGCTATGGTGTTTGGCAGCAAGAGAATAATTTTGGTCTAGTTTCATGAGCAAAAAAGCACTTTTTAAACTTCAAAGTTCAAATCTATCTACTGGGCCTATCTCTTCTCAGTTCCACATTGTCTTCCAGTCCCACTGGAGGTTTCTCCAGAGCCACTGGTCAAGTGATTTTCTCTTACAGTAAACAGTAAGAGCTCTAGGAGATACCTTTTGAAAATACTCTAGCAAGTCCCTTATTAGCTTCTCTAGCAGCATTTGCTACTGAGATCCAGGGAGCTTCTACTTTTCCATCCTGCTTTATGCCTTCTATTGTAAGAATGTTTCCCCTAGGATAATTTCCCAGTCTTTTGTTGCACTGAGTTTTCACATGTTTCAAAGACTTTTTTTGGGGAGACTTTCCCCAGGTAAGTGCATACTATTTTGTTTTCCCTCACTTGCATATCTGAATTTCCTCTGACTTAATTTATTCTCATGCTCATCATCTCCTAACCTTCCCTGGGGCTAATTTTCTTTCAAAGTTTATGGACTGGAGTTAGCTCTCTTTTTCTGTATATGGACTAGTTTTGAACTTATGATATTTTTTGTTACAATTGCCCCATGGAGCAATTTTTCAACATGAAGTACAGATCATCAGTGTGTGTCAGATATCAGGCTTTCATAACTCAGAGTAAAATTGTATAAATTGTGTCTAAGTATTATAATTGTGCCCAAAGGCCAAAGAGATAAAAAACCAGACTGGTGTTGTGTAAATGGATGGATAATAATTGCTTGTGTCCCAGAGGTCTTACAATCCAAAATTTTTTTTGTCTTTTAACTTAATTGGAAATAATTAATATTTATCACTTTTAACAACAAAATCCCAGACTGGGATCTGTTTTCTCCACCCCACTTCCCCTTCTATATTCCTGTCTGCTTATTCAGTCCACTTGAGAAATAGTAGGTAGAAATAGTGCTTTAATCAGCCATTTTAGGGCACACTAAAGAGTACTTCTGACTGGGAATGGTAATGACTATCAGATTCAAATATCTATTACCTGCTACAGAGCAATGAGGCTGATGAAGTTTATGCAGGTACTGCAGATGTATTTGAGATTATCCAAGTTCAATTGAGTGAAAGGGGCTATGGGTGATTTGCCCACTTAAGCAAAGAAGCAATTTTTGCTCTTCCTGTGTCTAAGGACTCCTTGGAACTAAATTAGCACCTGTATTTTGGGTTGAATTAAAAGTAATGTTTTTAGTAAAATTATTTCTTCAATATCCATCCAGTATTATAGCTATTATAATGATGATAAGAACTTCTACCCAGTGAGATGAACTTCCACAGATCTATAGTAGTCTCTTTTCGTGTGTGTGCTCTTGCAATGTGCTCTCCATCTAGAGAGAAGCCATTGTAAAATATCCCATCCTGCAAAGCATCATCCATGGGATGACTGGATCAGGCCAGAGCAAGGTTTTTTAGAAGCTAAAACTGAGCTATGGTAATACAAGGCAGAAATGAGGGGAGTGCTTGTCTGATGGTGCTACAATTCCATGTTCCCTGTCTGCTGGGATTGTCCTGATAGAGCAGGTCACAGGCCTACATTTCACTAATGAGGTTAATCAAGGCCCTGGGAAATGGGCACAGACACTGCTTTCGGGGTTGGGCTGTACTCATGGGGTCTGGTAACAAACCTCTGCAGTGACACTTGCAAAACTCCTCTGGCAAATCATAGATCACAAACCATTTATTTCTATCTTTTTTTTATGAATCTATGAAGGACTCAGATTCTTTAAGAATTATTTTAGTGAAGAAAAAGTTGTATTTCTACTTCTACAACAAAAGGTTGCAGTTCCCAAACATGCTATTTAAACTTTTTGTTCTTGCTAACTCATCATCAAGTTATTTTAATAATGATGAAATTATTCAGCCTTTAAAGAAAGAGGAAAACAATCAATGGTGGACTGTATTGGTAGATTGTGTTCCTTTCTTCAGTAATAAATTGCTTAAAATGAAAGACATATCCTCTTATTTAATCTCAATTTTAACAATCTTGGCTATTTTTTCAGGAGTCCTATACTTTTCCACCATTTCTCCCCACTTTTCTACTGTAGAAATTAAAGAATTAAAGGAATTAAAGAAAGAGGCACAGTTTTTAAGGTGTTGCCAGTGTTCTGAATTTTCAGTGAAGGCTAATGTAATGTTATTTGTTAGATTACCTTGATGTGTAGCAGTCCAGATCCTTCAGTCTTCTAAAGGAACAAAATACTAAAAATCCCATAGACATGGGTTTGTGGTGGAAATTCTGTATAATTTATAAAAAATTTTTTATGCTTCTATGGAACTTCCCAAGTTCCTTTGGGATCAAGAATTTTGAACTAAGGGTGGAAATTGTGAAACATATTTCTCCTTGTGCTGGAGCAGGAGTATTGCTTGTGGCTTGGAAAATGTGATTAATTGTCAAATGAGAATCATCAAAAAATTGTCAAATGGCATTAATCATCAAAAAATTGGATTGTGTATGAGAAAATCCACCCTAGATATAAATGCAAATGTATAAAAATCTTGCTATGAAAACCCAGTAGAGGAAGACAGAAGAAATGGCCTGGTAGGGGGTTTTACGAGGACTTCATTGTGCAGATGTGGAAGGATGGATGAGAGATCAAATGACATTAATGGAGCCTCTTGCCCTTGCTAAGGAACAGCCTGAGTGGTGCAGTCCTGTGCTGGCAAACATTTGTGTTGCTTGCTGGTGCAGATGATGTCAGCTCACCTGCATGCAGCCTGGTTCTGGAACCGCTGGCGGCCTCCACAGTGTGAGTAAAACAGGCTAAAGATCAGATAATTGCCAGCACAGCTTGCACATGCACAGATAGATTCCTTCAACCCTTAAAACAGAGTGGCTGTGGCCAAGCTTCAGTTTGGGGCTGTTCCCTGGGCTGCACTGGCCTAGGCATTGTCCTGAGAAAGTCTGACAAGCTCTTGAGGTTTGTGGCAGTGAATATTTCAGTGAGGCATCCATGGAGTGAAGCTGATTCTGCATTAAGCATTTCCCAGCTCACTTTCAATGGCAGGCAAATTCAGAATAAGCAGAGTTTGTCAGTAGGTAAATTATAAACAGAAAAAAGGACTACATTTGTCAAATTTGTGATTTTCTACCGATTCCTCACTCGTCTCCAATGTTCAGTTATATCCCAGCTGTCCTGAGGATTAATTAGTTAATATTTATGGAGCACTGTGCAAATGAGGCCTGCTAGAATGGTGCTAAATGTTTTATTTACATGGTTTATAAACAGCAGCCAGCCAGTCCCACATGGGGTTCAGCCCATCACGGTGCTCACAAATTTCCACTGCAGGTTGAATCAGGATGGCTTTTATCATGATGTAATGTATTTTTATTGCTGTAGTAGAGCAAATGTATCCTTTAAATTATGTGATTAGTTTCAGTACAGCTCACTCTCCAGAATAGCTATCATAAAGCGTGAGACTTTGAAAGCATTGCCAAATTTATATTTAGACTTCAGTCTATGATTTCATGTCAAAAATTTATGCACAACCTCATTTGTCAGGCAGCATTATTGATTTTATAATGTGTAATGTTTTTCTTATTGAAAAAGTGTTCCCAGGCCTGAGCTTATTAACACGGTGTTGATTACTCTTTGGGGGCAAGCAAGTGGTTTTTCCATTTATTAAAGATGATAAGAAATGGGAAATCATGGTTTTTATATACACATTATTTGAATGAAAATGATGGTTACTGATTAAATAATATGAGGCTTGAAAATTAAAGTATAACACAATGCTTTCCCTTTATAAAGTTGTGCAAGTTACTAGAAACCCTGTATTTAAGAGACATATTAGGAGTGTTACCTTTCCCTCTTTTTTTATTGTGAACAAAGTTTGCACCAAAGCACAAAGTTGTATATTTTTTTATCAATGCCTGCATCAACTAAAGTAACTAGACTCTGCTTGAGATAATATGAATATGAATTCATATGAGATAATATGAATATGCACAATATGGGCATAATCATGCCCATATTGTGCATATTCAAACATGCCAGAGGATTACAGGTCTTGTAAAAGGAATAAACATCAAGAGTGCAGATGACTGCTAAGAAACCTAAACCTGAAGGGTTTTGGGGGAGGTGAGGAACGTTGCATTCAGTTTGGGTTTGTTTTATTTTTCCTTTTCTTAAAGACAGTAATAGGATTTAGATACCCAATTTTTAATTTTTTTTTCATTTTGATGAAAATCGCAGTTAAAGTGCTTAGTAAATAAATAAAGAAACAATCAAAATTCTCTCTTTACTAGCACTTCCTGTAGGATTATAATGATAAAATCTGTATAATGCTGTAGTAGTGTAATATGGCATATTTAATCAATGAGGTAAAGATCAAGCTTCTGGCCTTATTGAAATATTTCTAAACTCCACTGACTTCAATATGGCCAAGACTTCATTAGTTATTTTCCATGACACTGCTCAGTAGGTACTCAGTCCTTGTACCTTGATGCATGCTCAGTTCTCACTTCCTCAAATGAAGATTTAGATAGAAGAGATGCTCAGTTCATATTTTTCCCTAAAAGCTGTCTTATTTGCACATTCTGGTTTTCACTAGGGATATTGCTGGCAGGAGCTCCCCTTATGTTGTGTAAACACATAAATAAGCTTTGCAGCAATTAATATTGGTCCACTTTCAAGACTATCCCCACATCTCCACTCCTTTGGAATCCATTATCAACTTTTTCATTATTAACATACCACTCAATTTGGCTTTATAGATTGCCTATAAACTCCTTCTATTATGCCATGTTCATGTTTATATCCCAAGTCTTTCTCTGCCTCCCAGAGGAGCCTGGGGAAATATGTGTTACTTTCAAAACATGAAGCACTGGGCTGTTATGTTGCTGGGTTGATAGTGGCTGAATAGGCAACTTAGAAGTAATTCTTCATGTCCTCTCCTCCTTGAGAGCTCAGAGTCTTGCTCTCCTCTGGAGACTCAGTGGCAGATGGTGGTAAAGTTGAAATTAGCTGAAATCTTGCACTCTTCCAATTATTATGTTCCTCCCTGGAATGCAAAGCAAGAGTAGATATATTCTTTAAAGGAAACTGATATGGGTCTTGGGCAGGCACAGCAGGGAATTCATTGCAGTATATTCTGGTGAGTTTTTGGCCTCCTCTCCTCCTTGAGTCCACTTGGATTTTTAATTATCTTTCAGATCCTCTTTTCATTTTGCTTGCTCAGAAATGCAGAATAAAGCCTACCCCCTGTTTTCCATCCAATTCACTCACAGTCTTCTGTCGCAATTATTGTACTATAATCCTCTCTCTCCATTTTAATCCTTTTCCATAGTCAGTTTATTTCAGAATTAGGGTTCTTATCCTTTGATCTATTAATTTAGAGTTTAACCTTATGCTCTCTCTCTGCTTTTTATTTGGGGCATTGCTGAGGGTTGTTTAAGTGGGAAAAAAGCAGAGCAGGGCCTTCTTATTAGACATTAAGGATCCCTTAAAGAAGGCATTAGGGGAGTCCTCCTAAGGGATGGCTACTGGTAGAAAAATGCAATTTGGATTTGGATGTGAAAGCTAAGCAGGGTGGGGAAGCTAGAAATGAAAGATCTGGGCACCATTACTCTGATGTTCTTTCACTGATTGAAACATCTTATGGTTTAATTTGCTGACTAACTTCAAATAAAGTACAGCTGATGTATTTTTGAAAAGTAAAAATCCTCCCTCCTCAATACATACACCTGCACACACACATACACACACATCCTGTAAATGGTTTTGATTTTTTTTCCAAAGTGAATATCTTGCCTTTGGTATGAAATGCTTGAGAATTAAAAAAAAAAAAAAAAAAAAAAAGACAAAAACCACCTTTTCCCCTCCCCCAAAAAAGTCAAGAAATACTTGGGAATGAAGTGAAACTTTAAATTGAATGAAACTTTTTCTTTCAAGTTGAAAAATCTATTTGTTGCAGGAGCCTGTTCGTGTATTGGAGGTAGCAACCTTAACGGCAATATTGTTTAATAGAAAACGGGAGAACACACAAAAAGGGAAAGACAGAATGCTTGCCTGAGTGGACAAGACAGAGAGAGCCTTGCACAGTTAAATAGGGGGGCCCAGCACAAGTACTGAGCCATTCCAGAAATTTGTAGCTATTTTTCCTCATATTCTTTTAGGTACTGCTGTATGTCTCATCTTTTGTGGGAAAAGGGGAAAGGAGAGAGGTTGGAATCAAGGAACTCATTCACATTTGGATTGGCAGAAATGTCCATGGGGAAAGAGCTTCAGGAGCCCTGAGGTGAAATAGTTCTTTAGCTTCATACTTCCTACATAACTGCAAGGAAGCATGCCCATGATTCAATTCCTCTCCTACAAAATGGGAATAATACATCTCTTGCTCAGAGAGGTACTACAAAAGGTAAACCCAACAGTAGAAATAAGGCTTTGCAATGAGAGAGGCCACTAAAACAATCTGCTCAGATTCTTAACCCCACTTGGACTCAACCACAAGCTCTTCAGGGTGTGGGGTCTTCTCACAGCAGTGTACAGGTACAATGCTGAAGACTCAGTTATGTTAATTAAGGGTTTTAAAAATAAATAGTAAAATAGAAAAGAAAAAAAAAAAGGAAAGACTGCAAAGATTGCATGAAAATGAGAGCAACAGCTTCTTTGGAGTCTCTACAATCTGTCATGTAAATAGAAAAGATTCAGACATCTGCAAAGTACTTCTTGTACATATGGGGACACATTTCAGATTGTCTATCCTGCACCCAAAACATTGCACTGTGTTCTTTTGCATATTTGTGGGTTTGCAGCAAGGGAAAGTGAGAAAAGCTGCAGTCACCACCCCCAATTTGTCTGCACAAATTAAGTGTTTTTCAAGGTCTGCCCTTAGTGTCTTAATTTTTTGTCCACCTGACACACAACATTCTAAAAATGTGTGCCTAGAGGACAGCAACATTTACCCCTCTCTAAAGGGAAAACACAGTTTGAAAAAATTTCAGAGAAAAAAATATCTGTTTCAAAGTCAGGTCTTTGCAGTCTGTGACTTTTGCTGAGGGGAAAAATAAAAAAACCATGCATTTACTTATCCAGATAAAAATAGTGCCATTTCCAAAAATGTAAAATCTATAAAAAAATGAAAATGTAAGAAGAGGATCAAATCCTTTTAAGTCACATCTTCCAATCTGAAAAATGTTGTGGCTTAATTTTAAAATGCCTTGCCTGTAGTGAATTGTAAATATTTTAAATAACCACAGACTATTCTAGTAGCATCTCTTAATTAGCTGGTGCATTCTTACAAATCACAAATATCTGAAAATTCTGGTGCTGTGATGACTGATGATACTACTATATGTATATATGAAAATTTATTGTCAGATTGTAGCCTCATGCTCTCTGGTGTGAAATTTTGCTGTAGTGATGCCAGTGGCCAGCACACAGTAAAAGTGACCTCTGTTTATCTGGACACAAACTGCATATTGTTTTACATATTTTTTTCAAAGTGTCTATAAAAATTAAAGCAAGTCCCCAGACTTCAAGTGCTTGAGAACTGGCTGCAAAGACAGAGGACTCTGCTAAGTCTAAAGCCAGCTGTGGCTTTTAGTTTTGGGCCAGGTTGTCTTCATGGGCAGAAGGAGGCATTGCTCTGAATAGCACTTGCTTTTTCTACTCTGAAAATGTTGATGGTCTGCTGAGTTCCTGCATATTGTTCTGTGACTAAGGGAACATTACTGGTGCATACACCTCTGCTTTATAGCATATAGACACTCAAGGAGACAGGAAAATATGTCCTGTGGTCTAGCCCATTATTAATATGTCTGCTTTTTTAAAAGGTCAACATGTTTTAACAAAAAATTCTGTGCAAGAGAAGTTTTTGAAATCTAATTTTGATTCTCTTAAACCCCCTGAAAAGTAATAGAGGTATAAATATTAAACACCCCATTTCTTTTACAACTTGGATTGATTGGGAGTGGAATTTTGAGGGCCGGTGTGATTCATTCCACAAAACCAAAGAAAATCCCTCTGTGATAGCATAATAGAGTACAACAGGACAGATTAGAACACATTTCATCGCAGGTACCAGCCCAAAACCTAAATTGCTATAGTGTTAGGATTCAGACACTTGTTCTGCCCAGGGAAGAACTGTGGATTTGTCCTCAGAGATAATGATTTCTTCTCCTTACTTTAACCTTTCATTGTTATGCTTTCCATTGGTATACTGTACTTAGACCTTGGTTTTGCATCTGAGCTCCACATAAACAAAATTTCTCAGTGGAGATCCTTTAGGCTCAAAAATGTGTTGTGTGGGTTTGATTGTGAACTAGGAGCTAATACTGAAAATAATGCTTCCTAGAGTGATTGTAAACCTGAATGCTGAGTTGATTCATTCTTTGATAAAGGATGTGTTTGGTCAAAAAAGGGAACGATGCATTTTTCAGCAAGTACTAATACTTTTTGATCTTTTTTTGTGCTTGTTTGTTGCAAAGAAAAAAAAAAAGGCTTTGATGGCTTAGATGCTTTGAGTGGAGAGTAATTTAACAGTGTTTGTTCTATCAAGTTATAAGAGTCTCAGGATCAGGTTGCATGCCAGGGCAGCAGTGAAATTGCTCTAATGAATACACTTATTCATCTGTGGGCTTTATTGTACAACCAAATGGTAATTGTCTGACTTCCAGAGATTGTCTGACAGACTGAGTTGTTTGAAAAAGTGCTTTTCCCTCTTTTATTCCCAAATTTCTTGTCGTGAACATTTTTTATTTTCAACTGCTTGTATGACAAAGGCTGGGGGAAAGGCTGAGGTACTTAATGCCTTCTTTGCTTCGATCTTTAACAGTAAGACCAGATGTTCTTCAGATACCCACCCCCTGAGCTGGAAGATGGGGACAGGGAGCAGAATGCAGCTCCATACTTCAAGGGGGAAATGGTCAGCGGCCACCACCTAGACACAAACCTAGACACATGGTCCCAGACGGGAGTCACTCAATGGCACTGATAGAGCTGCAGGAAGAGCTCGCCAGGCCACTCTCCTTCATTTGCCATCATTGCTAGTTAACTGGGGAAAGCCCACTTGACTGGAGTTTAGCCAGTATGATGCCCATCTATATAAAGGGACACAGGCCTGTCAACCTCACCTTGGTCCTGGGGAAGGTCTAGGAGCAGATGACCTTGAGTGTCATCATGCAACATGTACAAGGCTACTGGGGAACCAGGCCCAGACAGCCTGGGTTTCTGAAAGACAGGTCCTGCTTGGTCAACCTGATCTTCTATGACAAGGTCACCCTCTTGGTGGGTGAGAGAAAGACTGTAGATCTTGTCTACCTGAACATTTCTGAAGGCTTTTACATCATTTCCCACAGCATTTTCCTGGAGAAACTGGCTGTTCATACACTGTTCTCTGGGTAAAAATCTGTCTGATAGTTGGGCCCAGGGTGGTGGGGAATGGAGTCACATCCAGCTGGTGGATAGTCAGTAGTGGGGTTCTCCAGGACTCAGTACTGGGCCAGTCCTGTTTTATATCTTGAGGAGATCAGGGGCATCCTTAGTCAATTTTCCAATGACACCAAACTCTGTATGAGGTTTAACAGGTAAACTGCCAGGTCCTGCACTGGGGTCACAACAAGCACAGGCAATGCTTCAGGCCAAGGAAGAGTGGTTGAAAAATGCCTGGCAGGAACAGACCAGGGGGTGCTCGTCCAACAGCAACTGGACAGGAGCAGCATGTGGCCAGGTGGCCAAGAAAGCCAATGGCATTATGGCTTGTATTAGACATAGTATAACCTATGGGGTTAGGGCAGTGATTGTCCTCTGTCTGTCAGGGGAAATGTTTTCACTCTCTTAAACTACCTGAAAAGAGATTCCAGCAAGGTGGGGATGTTCTTTTTTCCCGTGTAACAAGCTATAGGGTGAGAGGAAATAGCCTCAAGTGGTGCCAGGGAGGTTTAAATTGGATATTAGAAAAAATTTCTTATGGAAAAGTTGTCTGGCATTTGAAGACTGCCCAGGGAAGTGGTTGTCACCACCCCTGTAGGTATTTAAAAGATGTGTCAATGTGTTGCATGGCTTAGTGGTAGACTTGGTAGTGTTGGGTTAATTGTTGAGCTCAGTGATCTTCAAGGTGTTTTCCAAATGAAAAAATTCTAAGATATATGTTCCTAAATCTATGTGTCCTAGAAATCTTTTCTTACTTTAAATGAGTACATGTTGAGTATTTATTTACTTGAGACATCTGAAAGTAATGTACAAAGACAAATAAATATTGTTCATACTGCAATTTGTTATACCCAAGGAAAAAACAACCTTTGTAAATCTTGAATGGTTTTACATACTACAGCCTATCTGTTGGAAAAAAAAAGATCTGACTAATAGTAGGCAGGGAAGAATTAAAAAAACAATTACACACAGAGCATTTTTTACTACTGCTCATTATGTATGTTTATGTGACAAGGACATGTTTAAAACAAACACAAGATGATTCAAGGTGTTATTCTGCCAAGTTATATTCCTGTTAAAATGCATGAATGGTCACCTTCATCTAAACTAATGGGAAAGCACATATGAAATCACTCCAAATTTAGAGTATCTCTAAGGTTTATGTATGTCTATGTATATGAATGAAACAAAAGATATAGTATCTCTGTCTCACATACCATAAAACACTCACAAATACACATACTTATGTAGATATACATGCATACACAGCTTCATACAGAAGGTAATTTATCTTCATGAAAACTTTTTCAATGTAACCAAATGACTTTTTCTACTAAGGAATGTGGTAAAACATGGTATAAATGGTATGATACAACATTGCAGGATTGGTGGCCCTTAATAGTTTTTCTCTCCAATTATTATGTCTGCAGAATAGTTTGTTCTTCTAAAGACTTAGTGTCCCTGGCCAGCCTGTGAGAAAGGAAATTGCATGTTGATAATGTGGTTTGGGGGCTGAGATGACTAGCTTAAAATTTGGATTCAAGTCACCTTTTATTTTTCATGTTATTGCCCATCAGAAAGGTGTTACAATAATACCCTTAAATCACATGAAAATAAATACTAAGATGGAAATGAAAGATTTCATATGTGTCTCTACCATTCTTTACCCTTCGCTGCACCTACACAGTACTTAGAAGTATTTAAAGCTAATTAAAATGAGGATTGAACACAGTGATCTGAGAAAGAAAAAAAGAGTTTCAGTCACATTCTTTTTTATGATTTCTCAGTGAATCTCTGTAAGGTCTGTCCTTCCTAGAAATATAATGGAGGGGTAGCTGTATTGCTCTGGGATTGGTAATATGATGTAGAGTCTTTTATTTCTGCATTGTCAGTACAATGCCAGTCTAAGTCTGTGACTAAAAGTTGTTACCATCTGATGGCTCTTCAATGGGCTATTGGAAATGAGTTTCATGGTTCCAGTTTCCAGCAGTGAGGCATCCACATCAGAAAAGCCATCATTGCACTTGGCAGCACTAATTGGCACCCTTGTCACCAGCCAAGGACTATAATGGGCTGATGGTAGTCCCTTCAGATCAGAGCTTAGGAACATTGCTGTTGAAGCTTTTATTCCTGCTCCCTGTGCAGTACATTTTTTGTGGACAGAGAGAGAGACATTTCCAGAACTGTCAGTCTGATACTTTTTTCCACAAGTTACTATACTCTAATAAAAAACATTTTGTCAGAAAATTTTTGCAGAGATTTACAGTGTTCCTCTGTTTTATTTTTAAATAATTCTTTTCAACAAAGATATTTAGAGCATATTAGGACTCCCTACATTGTTCATGTATATGTTAATAGTTTTGGAGAATATAATTAAAATCATCCACTATCTTGGGTACCCATGTTGCTTCCACAGTGTCACAGAATTTTTTCTTCTTAATATATTCTTGCTGTAGCCTTTTAAAGTGAGAACACCTAGTCTTGTCATTTCAGAAAAGTGAATTAAGGGATGTGGACAGATATCTTCTTCCAATTCCAAATGTGCTGGTTTGTAGAAATCTCTGTCCTCAGCTGCCCTCCTCCTAGAAGTTACTGACTCCTCCACTGCTCTGGCAGAGCAGTTTATATGAATGTCCCCCATGTTGCTCCAGGGAAAATCGGACTAACTCTTTCAGACCACACAATTATTCTGCTAGAAGTAGCCTTGCAAATTTTGCCTGGAGGCACTTGGAGAAATTTCATACAAGTTTTCACCAGTGTTTATACGAGCTCAGTAAATTCTCATAGTGTATAACAATGAGGCCATAAGTTCCTCTTCTGACAAAGATATGACCAAAAGAGAAAGGTTTTCCAGGCTGGTGGTACAAGAAACCTTACTAGATCCTTAGGGCAAAAAACTAACTTAGGTAAGTGCTAGGCTAGCCAAATGACACCAGCATTCAGCTACCAGATCAATAGTTAAGAAGGATTAATTCTATTAACAGAGCCAAATTGCAGAGCCAAAATAAGGCCTTGTGCAGTAGAGCACGTTTTCTTTAAAGATATTAATATTTCTTTAAAGGCAACAAGATAATTTACATATTGACTCTCAGGTTCTTGCTTCCTCACCTTGATGAACAGAGCTTTATGGTAATAGCAGCATTTAAAAAACTTTGAAAAGGATTGAATGAACTTGGGACAAGGAGAGACAGAGAGCAAGAGAAAAAACAGCAAAGAAAGGGAAAGAGAAAGATGGAGATAAGAAAGAAAGGAAAAATAAAGACAAAGACTTAAATTTATATTCTTTTGCTAGAGCCAAATATAATTTAAGATTCTGCAACTTGTTTAAAAAATTACTTTTAACTTTTACTATTTTCCTGTGATCAGATCTGGAAGTGCCAAAATACTATGAGAAAAGCTGTTTTAATGTTAATTTTGTCCATGGACAGAAGCAAAAGTGTGAAAAATCTCACCACAAGCAATCTTTCACATTACATTTTCTTCTAGTTTGAAGTCTCAAGCAGTTAGAATTTACATTTGATTTTGGATCCTAATTGCAATTGAACCCGAACTTTGAACTACCTGAATTGAACTTTTCAGGTACTGTCATCACTAATTAAGAAAGCTGAATCTGTGTTTACATAACAATAAATAGCTATTGAGAGTTGCCTCTGAGAGGATATGAGATTCAATGAACTTCCATTATGTCAGTCCTTCAGCAAAGTATGATAAATTAAATGGTAGAAGTCAATACCATGGCTCTGATCAGGGTGAAAATTTTGTGGTTATAATGAAGTCTTTTGAGTCTTGAGAGTTCTACACTCAAATTGCTCAGGTCCTTTTTCAGTGCTTATAACTGTGATAGCTGAACAATACCATGATCTCTGCAAATCTTCTTTTCCAGTCAGTGACATTTGAAGAATGAATCTGACAGTTTGTATTCTAATAATTATTAGAATTAAAGACTAATTATAGATTTTTCTTATTAAGCAGTCTGTGTTATTAATGAGAACAGCAGCTCTGACAAAATTTATGAATTATCTGCACATTTATTTGAATAAAAGAAAGAAAAGATGGCAAGGAACTTCTTGAAAACAGAGGAGCTTTCTGGTATCCACGGTTTTACAAAGTTGAGATGCTAGATATATGCTTCAAAGTAGTATTTGAAAAGAAAACAAGATCTATAATAACACAAAGTACCTTAGAAAATTGAGAAGTTCCCTCTTATACTAACAAGGCTAAAGGAAAAAATTAAAAAGAGGCTCTTTTTTTCCAAAAGAGAATAATTAAGATTATAAACTCTCTTTGTAACTAGGGGTAATGTCTGAATTAAAAAATGCTAGAAATTGGTGTCTCCCTTTTAATAAGAAATACACAGTGCACTTACAGGCCAGAATATCTATCTGTACATCTAGATCTGTTTTTCCTCTAAATTCATCAGTTGAAGGACAATCAATCATCTTTTGTCATTCTGAGTCAGGTTCACTGCTGTTGCTGATCTGGATGGGCAGTTGTGCCTCTATGTGTATATGTTTTGAAAAAGTGTAATGTATGTATGATATAACTAGTGGGAATACATTTTGAACTGTGGCACCAGATAAACACCAGAGATGAGAATGGCTATTGTTAGAGAGGACGTTAAACATAGGCATAAGGAAAATGTTGCTTGGAAATCTGCCTTTAGATTTTGATGATTATTGGTGTTATTCTGTTATGCTATTCTGACACTGACAGTGATGTGTGGGTTTTTTTGGTAAACTAGGCAGTCTGGTCTTAATTTTTGCTTATGTTCTCTAACTGAGTAGAGTTACTGCAAGATGATTGAAAAGCCACAGACGTGAATACATAGACTTACAGGAAAATAGTAAAGCCAGATATATGGACTTCATGTTCTTTAAGGTATTTATTTTCTGAATGCTGTGTGCTTGCTCAGTCTTTATGTCTTTATGGAACAAGTATTTTACTGCAGAACGCTCTATTGAATTGTTGTGTATCTGTTCTCACATGAAAATCCCTGAAAACTGCAAGACTTGTGTTTTTGATAGAATTCTGGAGTATGATAGGACTGGAGAATCTGGGTGGATGATACTCATTTCAGAGATGGGGCATTGCCCTATTACAGCCACAGCTACTGCATGCTCTCTTACTCTGTGGTTAATGCAAGACAATTCAGGGCAGTTTATCTCAAGATTATTTGCCTTGAGTGCTTCATTTTCACAGTATTGTGAGAACAGCTTTTGTAAGAGGTGGATACTCCTATATAAGGTGGGTTTTTCTTGTGTTAAAAGTCTCAGCAAATTTCTGGTGAGTATTCACCAGAAAGATTTGACAAGATCTCCAGTAATGCCACCCTTCAAGGCTCTTTCCTGAAATAAAATCAGGTGTTGAAGGTCATGGTCTAAATGTTTAATATAGATATGTGTCTTTTACAGTGACTCACACAGAATTATGCAAAGCCAACCATTAAGGGGTTAAGGGAATCAATGAAATTACATGATTAGAAAGAAATCTTGTAAGCAATGGCATGGAATAGATTTGACTCCAGAGGGTGGAAACTCCAGGCATTTTCAGCCAAAATGATCCCTTTCTTTTGGATGCTGCTCTGGTTGTGATGGTCAGATGCAGCACATTTTCAGAAAAAATCAGTTATTTTTTCAGCAAAAGAGTAAGTGTCACAATGTGATTTCACTTTGTCCCAGATGAGCTGAAGATATGGAGGCACTAAACAGCTCTTCTGGGTGTTGAGCATCTGAAAATTGTAAAATGAGAAATTCTAAGCAGAATCTTTTCCCTTATTTCTGGAACTCATGAAATTGTTCTGAAAAAGAAATACATACTTTTATAGTAGACTAGATAGTGATAAGCAGAAAATTTTTGAAGAAAATAGCCCATTGGGAAGAAAGACTTAGATAACTCCAAAAGGTTTTTGTGGACCATCTTCTCTTTGCCGGGCAAACAGAATACTGTGCGAAGAATAAAACATTTTTTCAAAATAAAACATAACCACTGCTAGAGAATGCACTTCCTATCTCTCAATTTACCAAGGATTTTCTTCTTTCTTTATTTTGCTTATAACTGCCTCACCTCTTTACTCCTTGTATTTGAACAGAAACATAAGCCGATGGATTTCCTTGAAGTATGTTCTGCAAGCACATTCTCGGGGACACTGCATGGACCTGTCACATGCTGATGAGGTGACCAGGGCAGAAGATAACTTTTTCTACTTTGTTAGCACATTTCTGGTGGAAGTAGTCACCTGTTCTGTCTTATCTGACACTGCAATGACACTGCAGCCCAAGTCAGGCACTGATCATGCTTCCTGTTGGATACTAGCCATCTCTTAGGGAATCTTTTATTATTATAAGATACCACAAGTTTTCCACCCCATGATACAGGCTACATACACATAAAATTGTTCCCTAAGTCCTTTCTGAAGATAAGAGAATCTCTTGTTCTCAAGAAGCTGACATTTATCAGTGTTTCTCAATGTGTGCTCTGTACACTGCCATCGGTTTGTAAGATCTGAGATGGAGTCTGAAAAAGGCACTGGAACCTTACATTTTAATAGATTATAAAAGTAT
The DNA here is from genome assembly GCF_028551555.1 of Melozone crissalis. NCBI lineage: Eukaryota > Metazoa > Chordata > Aves > Passeriformes > Passerellidae > Melozone > Melozone crissalis. The sequence goes on from NW_026535805.1 coordinate 54,465,992, forward strand.
TCCTACACAGATGGGTGACCAAGCAAACAAAACCACAAACTAAACAATAATAATAATAATAATAAAAAGCTCAACAGAAAATGCAAAAAAGGATTCAGAAACTAGTCAACTAAAAATAAGACTAAGAAAAACTATAAAGTATGATGTATAAGTAATTTTTTAAATAATAAAGATGGTTTAGTTTAGAAAAAAAAAGAGAAGCACAAATCTAGATGATACTGACCATAGTAAGCCATGTCATATAAATTCATGCAAGAAGAAAGAATTATTTTCTACACATAATATGTGGGTTCATGTATCTGTGGCTTTTCTCAGAGGTCTCAAAAGGAAAGGAAATATTCAGTAAGTTACATTCCACAACCCGGCGTTTGACCAGTGCTGGAATTTATTTAGAGATCTATACATTGAGCTGTACCTAGTCATGTGATGGCTCCAAAGCCAGCAAGTGGCTTTCTCTCTTTTAAAATATTTTTTTAAAAATAATCTCTTATTGAGAAAGATAGTGACTGTTAACCGGGGAAGACAAGGAAAGCAGAAATGCCAAACCATTGACCCCAGCTCTCATGTGATACTGAAAGATTATGATCAGTCAAAAAAAATTCTCCTGTTCTGTTGTTGTGTTTGTAGTTGTCTTTTGTTGCAGTTTTTGTTTTAAATTCATAGTGATTGCTGCCACCTGCCAAAAGCCTGGCACGGCTTCCTTGCCATTGATATGGAATATCTGCCATTGTGCTTCATGACTCACTAAAAAAATGAGCTTTTCCTGCAAGGATATCAGGAGTTCTGTGTTTATTTCACTATCTCACAAATTTTCCTTTCACCAAGTAAGAACAGTTCTGCCCCATGGGCTGTTCTCTTCTTTAAGGCAATAATGCCCCATGTATGCTCCATCTGCAGTGCTGCTCCCACACACAACTGGCTTGACTAAGGATAGGGATGGAGGGCCTCCCAGCAACAGATAAGACACAACATGTTTGTTTTTCTCCTCATTGCTGTGATTTTTATCTTCTCTTCATTGGTGAACAGTTTCTTTTCCTTCCTATTAGCTGAAATTTCCCCCTCCATTTCTCTAGTGATGGTTACCACCCCAGGCTCATGGAGGTCATTCAATTTGGAGAGCTTTTTTTTTTTTTTTTGGAGCTTGCTTGCCAAGCAACTCTTCACAATTTCTCAGAGCTCTGCAGGCAACTAAAGTAATTACAGGATTAAAGTAATTAATAATATGCAGAGAAAAATCACTCTTCTTACAGAGGGAGCTCTGGAAAAGGGACAGTATTTAAATGTCACTGATGTAAATTTCTTTGTACATCTTTGTGTGCATGTAGACATCACTAAAACAGGTTGCCCTGAGAAGCTGTGGCTACCCCATTCCTGGCAGTGTTCAAGGCCAGGTTGGATGGGGCTCTGAGAAACTTGGCCTAATGGAAGGTGTCCCTGCCTATGGCAGGGTGGTTGGAATGAGATGATCTTTAAGGTTTCTTCCAACTCAAGCCATTCCATGACTTGATGATTCTACGATTTATAATACATGTGTGCACTTCTATCTGTGTAGGTCTGGTGTCTGCATGCATTGTTGTAGCTGCTATTACAGTGTTGTTTTAGATAGAGCATTACTGATAACCACTCTAAACCTCACTTCATATACAGTAAATTCTTTTAACATCCTGTGCTTACCAGGTACAGCAGATTGTACATTCATTACCTGATGACACATGAAACAAGACAGTGATAGCAAGATTCAATTCTCTCTACATTCACCTAGTTTTCCTCTCTTTTATATAACTTTCTTTTTCTGTGGATTTACTGAGTTTGTTGCTGTGATGTTTGTATAAAATACACAATCCTTGCTGTATTCAGGATAAACAGTGAGGAAATTCAAATAATCTCAAAAGCAAGGAGTGGGAAGCAAAAACTAATAGTTACACAGGGGTATGCAGGCAGGGGCAAGCAGTAGGACTCCACAATGAGTGCTGAAAATTGTATATATCTTTGGGCATGCATGCATGCATACACACAGACAACACTCTTTATTATTGATGGGGCCATAATAATCATTGCAAAGAATTTTAATAATCAAGTAAAATTAGACGTTTGCAGCTATAATAATAGCCTTAAATGTAACAAAATCAAGCCAGCAAGATTGGATTTTAGTTATTCATCTGCTCTGTTGATAATATACCACTGCATAGAGTGATGTTTCAAAAAGGGTTTTGTATCATACGTCTATTTTGGTCTGTTCTCACCATGGTGTCTCATAGTGCCTTCTTATTAAGTCAATTTTTTTTCTTTTTTTAATCTCAGACTAAATGTGATTTAAATATTCCTCACAGGTGTTATCTGAATTAAAAGAGATGGCTATTACTGGTAGCATGCTTTCTTCTTAACAGCACAATGCACACAGCTTCTTCTGCTCTCCATCTTTATGCTGCATGCTGCTTAACTGTGGCTTTTAAGGTTTCATTAATTCCTACTGACACTTTACTGATAAATAGGTCATTCAGAAATTCAACTGCATCCTAGTTTGAGGGGTTATGAGGCTGAGAAGGTACTGAATCATTTTCTTGTTGTTTCTTTCACCTCCCACAGCAGGAAAACCCCACCCAGTAAATCTTTGATGAGGGGATTATAAATATTAAGGAATTCACAGAAGTAGCTTAAATTTTCCATGAATAAGAGAAAGAGTCACAGCTGGATGTTCTCCCTATTTGAACTCGGTGTCAGCAATGGCCTGGGGTAAGTATTGACCATCCCTGAAATGCAAAGCATGAAGAACCTCATCTTCCTTAGCCACACAGGCTGTAGCTGAGCCACCACTTTCTGGGACTCCTCTGACAAAGAGTGGAAGCCAAGCAAACACGTGGTCAATGCATATCCTGAAACAGCTGCCTTGAGATGTGAGCTGAGGGAGGGACAATATTTCTCATAGCGTGGTCTGATGTCCACGTCGGTGGGAAAAGAGGTCACAGGAGGGTTGCCACAGCCTTGGTGCAATGCCAGCCTCACATGTTGCCCCTTTTTCTTATCTTCATTTTTGGAGCAGCAGTAATTATACCCCTCTGGAAGCCTCTCCTACAAGAACAACTGAGGGAGAATGCACAAGTTCATGGTACCACAGTGCCAATACCTTCTCCTTCTCAGAGAAGGTGACAATCCACTACTGGGAAAAAATCCCACCCAAATTAGTTTACAATTGTGTAGATCCACTTTTCAAGCCTTAACAGAATTGTTAAGGCTTGAAAAGACTTTTGAGATCATCAAGTCCAACTGTTAACCTAGCGCTGCTTTCGTCACTGCTAAACCATGACCCAGGTGCCCCATCGAGATGATGATTCCACCACTTCCCTGGGCAGCCTGTTCCAGTGCCTGAATACTCTTTCAGTAAAGAAATTCTTCCTAGTAACTAATCTAATCCTTCACTGGTGCAACTTGAGGCCATTTCCTCTTGTCCTGTCACTTGTTACCTGGGAGAAGGTATCATCTACAGATAAAACTTGCATCGCAGTAGCAACACACAGAATTGAAGCTTACCTCATGTTGTCTCACTGGTCGAGAAAGTCCAATTTCTTTTGTTTTCTATTTCTTTCCATGATGTAACTGGATGTTTCTTGCCACAGCATAGTTCTTAGGGGATTGTCTAGACTACACTTTGGCAGTGTGCCATATTTTTCTGCCAACTGGATCATAAATTGTACTGAAACCTTCTAACTTCTGATTTTTAATGATCTTTAAAGCTAGTTATTGGACTTCTGCTTTTTGGGGAATCCACAAGTGTCTTTTTAGGTGCAGACCTAAACTGACATGAGTTCACTTGGATAAACACGGATAGTCCAGCATATCATAACTTTTAATCAATTACATTGATTTATTGCCCTTATTGATTCACTGATGTACATTGAATGATTTGATCTCTTAGATTTCTTTGAGGGGTGGGAGAGAGGGGAGGAAACAGAGGCTTTCATTAGTATCAATTTTTCTGTGAAGCTATAAATGGTAAAATGCCAGGATGCAATGTGTTCTGGTGATATATTGGACACAATTAAATTGAACAATGACTTGCTTATAAATCAAAGCAAAGGAGGAATCATAAACCATTCCTAACCAAGTGACCATAGAGATTTTGAGATGAAAGGAGGAACAGTTGTTTTTCCCACAATTGATACTCAATTATTTGTGCTCTGTCATGCATGGATAACAAACAAATCTTTAAATAATTTCACTTTAATGTGTTCTTTCTTTAACAATTTTAGAATTGATTTTTCAAATTTGTATTTTATTAAGTAGTGGTGCATATTTAAAAGGTAAAGCATACATTATAAAAACAGTAGTAGCCTGAGACAAAAACATAAAAAAGTAAGGTGGGTTGTTTTGCTTTTTTTTTCTTTCTTTCAATTCTCTGTCAAATAACAGGCAGAATAAGAGAAAATCACATTTATAACTTATTCAGCAGATTTGATTCTCAGGGACAATATGTTCTAATGCAGTTGTATAATCAGTTCTTTCCTGCCTCTCCTATAAGTGGAGCATTGTGCTGTGATATAGCACAATAAACTAGTAAAAAAACCTAAAGGACTCTTTGCTAGAAATAGTCTCCTTTAAAGGCAGGATAGCATTGAATTGTGTCTAATGGTACTACATAAACTTCATAAACATTAACGTGCATAATGTTCACAAAGTAACACATCTGCTTGTTTTATCAATTCCCTGCTTTATTAATTCAAGACTTTTTAACATACTTGAAAAGAACAAGCATAGATTTGTGATAAAAGCATCAAAAATAATGTCAGTCAGAGGACCCTGGGCTCTATTCCTGATCCTACTGAAGATTCACTGCAGAAATATTACCTAAGCCACTATCTTCAAAGTTTACAGACATTAAGTTTGGATCACTTTTATGATCATCTCATCCAATCTTCTATATAACATAGGCAAATAACTTTTGCAGGATTTCTACTTCAAGTCTATATTGTACTTGAGCTGGAGAAAATTAGACACTTAAATCTTAGGCAAAAGGGGCCAAGGATTTGAATCCTCTTTGCCGAAGTGATGAACATCTTCCATTTTCTTCTTGAAGTTAAAGACAGCTGTGCATGTTCAATACCTCTAAAAATAAGGCCATCTTGAACAACCTTTGCCATCTTTCAGTAAGGTTATTTATATTTCTCAACCTCTCATCGTTGTTATGAATTCACTGCTACTTGTAAGGCACTTGAAGGGAGGTGTTATAGAAATTGAAAATATAGCCATAGATCATTTGCATTGACTTGAATGTGCTCTGAGAGAGAGAGTGAGACAGAAAGAGAAAGAGAGAGAGAGAGACAGAGAAAGAAAGAGAGAGAGAGAGAGAGATATCTTTCTAGATATGGAGACAGAGCAAGTATAAGGCTGTTTTTCCTGTCTCCTGGTCATGTACTTATCTGCAACTACAAAATATTTAGAGGTATCAATGTCGTGTACAGAGGAAACTAGGATTTTCTGGGGAGCAGAAAGAGAATAGGTTAATAAGAAATTAGAAAGGTAAAATAAACTAAATAGACTTGAAAATGGGAAGGGCACTGCTGAAATGGTTTTACAGAGGGCACTTTTTTCTTTTGAGCAGAGGCAAAGCAAAAGAAAATACTTGGATGATTTAAAATGCAGCGTTGAAACAGCCTTGCTTCTTGTATAGGTCTTCTGAATGGGATTTGGTTCTGTGTGAAATTAAATGCATTGCATTTCTAACACCCGGGACATATTAGAAAGTGATCTGCATTGCCTTGGGATTTTTAGCTTACGCACATTTTGAGTATATTACCACAACAATTAAAATTCAAACATACTTTTCTCAAATAAATACTTAATTTAATCTTCCTTCAGGACAAAAACATTTTTATATATAGAACGTATATGTATATATGTATATAAATATTTGGATTTTTGTTTTTGCTTTGTTTTGAGGAGATCATATGAAAAATATCTTTCCTTAACGATTCACTACAAGTAAATCCCCACAGAAAACATGCCAAAATTGTCAGGCAATGCTTGGCATATCTTTAATACAGAGCAGGACACATAACAAGATTTACCCACTGCCTTGGAGACAGAGAAGGGGTTGTCATGAGGACAGTTCTTCAGAGTTTTTACAAAAATGCATGGCTCCATCTGTCTTCCCTCTTTTCCTTGGCTACGAGAACAGCCTAGCAATTTCAATAACCCAACAAGGGACCTCATGCACCAGGAGAAGTGAGGAACAGATTTTTCAATTTGGCACCATTCTGATTTATTTTTTTTTTAAATGGCAGTTGAAATAATTATCCGCAGCTACAGGCAGCTGATGGATAGCATGTTTAATCTATGGATCCAGCTTCACGCTCTGCACTGTGTACTGAGGATAAACAGGGATGTTATGAGTGAGAGAGTTGTATGAAATAGTTCAAATACAAATCAAAGCTAGAATGGTTTGTCTTTTTACTGACTTCACAGAAAGGAAACTACTGGAGCTGTTTTACAGACATCACCTGATTTCACAGGGTCTAAAAGAATAAATAATAAGATGCTGATGCCCTGACCCTGAAATGCTCATGTTTAGAGCCATACCCACCGTCATTTCTAAAATAGAAACATATACACACAATCAAAATATGTGCATATAATCAAAGGCCAGCTATATTTTAGCATGAATTTATAGAGAAACTCTGCTTACTTACTGGCTAGGACACATCCCACTGTAAATTTCAATACTCACTATATTTTTTTCTGTTGGAGAAAAATGGAAAGTTTCAGTACACTGAATTTGCTAAGCCAGATAATACTTTTAACATAGTTTTGTGGCCCAGTGGATTGTTTTTAGAAGATTTAACATGTCTTAGGATCCATCCCTTTTGATATTCAGATATTGAAGGATTTTATAGCCTGTTTGATGGGATAGGTGGTATGGGGAGCATCCCCAAGCTTCAATCCCAGGTAATTTGTTTGAGATTTGTTTATTAGACCAATGCAAGAAGTCTTATTTCCCTCTCCAACTGATCCACCTGCTCAGTTTTTTGCCTTATTTTTGTACTTCAGAGATGATGTTTCGTAGTCATAGGCTTAGAGGACAGACTTGCCCAATGGCTACAATTTTCTGACAGTGAGTTTCCTGGTAGCTTTGCAATAACTTTCCAGAAACTGTAGCTTTTTCAAACAGTTCTTGGAGCACAGGGCAGACGATGCAGTTGCACACATTTTGGCTAAATTTTGACCTCCAGGTACATTTCCTTTATATTGTTCTGCTGCTGTTATTATGATTTCAGCTATAGCAATACCTACAAGATCTAGTCTTGGACCAGACAAAAACCTAGCAGTCATTGAACTATGAGTTGTACAAACAAAGAATGAAATTAAGTCATCTCAAAGCTTATAGACCATATGTCAGATGAGAAGTGTAAAGGACGGGTGAGCAGAAAAGTATAATAAAATATACTGTTTATCATGATAGGATCTGTATCTTGCAACTCTTTTCATAGGCAAAGGAGAGTTATAAGCCTAGATTTAAAGGAAGGTGATGAAACAACTCTGTTCATAGGAAATTCCTGCTATGTGTGAAAATAATAGAAATTACACTTAAAATCCAGCCCTAGTAGATGATGGAGACTGGTTCTATAAACCGATCAAAATAGACATTTTGTCACTTTAGGATGATGGACAAGTTGGCTTTGAAAATGGGACTAATTAGCTGTTATTGGATGAAATATTGAAGGAGGGTACAAAAAAAAAAGTGATGAGGAAGAAGGCAGAGAATAGTGCATGGATAAATCTGAGACACTGTGAAAATAATCTTTACCTCAGCCTTAACAACTGTTTGCTGTGGGACAAAGCTGTTTGCAACAAAAGAAAATAAGAACTTTGCAGGAGTTGAATTTTAGAAGGGGAGTATCCAGCCCCATGGATGGAGGGGAAACCTAAGGCTTGGCTGTGGTACTGAGGGTGCACCTGGAAGACCCAGAATCCAGTGCCTCACTAGGTTCATGTCTGCACTGCAGGGCAGGCAGAGTTGTTTATGAGCACTGGGCATGTCCATTGCTGCTGAGGAAAATGAGCTCTGACCCCTCCTTACAAGCACAGCAGGGTTTGCATAGGCAGAAAGGTGAGAGCCACCCCTGGGGATGGTGGGTGCCTGCCAAGGGCTCTGGCACTCTGGCTGTGTTTGCCTTTTAAAGCCTTCACATCTGTGCCCCTGGCAGCATGGCTTTTAATTATCCTTTTAAGCTCTGCCTCTCCCCACTTTAGTCAGGAGAGCACAAGAAGATATTTTCTTGCTATCTCTTCAGTGTCAAGAAAGGTTCCTTTGCTTTTGCTTTCCCTTGAATATACTGATCTCTCAGACACTTCATAATTATCCCCTGTTCCAACCTTAGCTGATGCTTTTTTCTCCTCTCCTTTTTTGTGACTGATTTTATTTTTTGAATTTCATAAAGAGTGCTTTTTAATTATGTTTTTTGTTGCATTTTAATCATGGTTTTATTGCCCCTTGCAGCACCTTGAGCATAGCATAAATATTATCATAGCCTTTCAATGTTTAAAGGATACCATGTCTATTATGATAAAATATTTCGTTACTAAATGTGTCAGGAGCAGTCATGGTTTTTTTTCTCACATGGTCTTTGGTTGTTGTTCTGTAGCAAATATGCTTAACAGCCCTCAGCTTAGCTTTTCTGTATGAAGAACTAGGATATAACCAGTTTCTGTTGTTTTCAAGAAGAAAGAAAAATCACAGCCTCTGGCTCAGTTGCTCAGCTAACGTAAGATGGCACAGTGTCATTAAAATCAATGAGACCTGGGCCAGGTTGGTCTAGCCAGGCTATTGAGTGATACCAGTATATCATACAGTACATTACATTTCTAGACTAATAATATAGCTAGAAATTTCCAATGGTGTCCCAAATTTTAGGCTGATTCACTTACAAATTACAGTGCTGGATGAAGGGCATCAGAAACAACAGTCCTGGTGCTTCTTTCAATGTAAGTGCATATTATTTTTCCCTGGGTGAAATTCTGGCAAATTTTAATCTTTGTTGGATCCAGCAGGGCTTCAAATGATGTTTTTAGATATGTGAGGGTTTTTTAGAAAAAATATGTTGATACCCCATTCCTGATGACTTTTGCACTTCATGATAGTATTTTTTGAGTTATTCTTCCAACTCAAGCATGGAAGAACCAATGACTGAGCTTTGATTTGATAGCTGAGAGCATCTGAACAGAGTGTGATGTGTACATGTCATCTCATGAAAGGTCACACTAAGTGTAACACAACTTTATTCAAAAGCAGAAAATTGGTAGGGGGTCTGTGTGGCCTCAGCAACTTGAATGTACACTCCTACATCACAGGATCAGGGCCTCACTAAAGCCTGTGTGTGAAAAATTCCTTCAAGAAGATAAAATAAGGGCCATCACAATGGAAGCATTTTGATCAACAGCACAAAAAGTAGCTGCCTGCACAGAATCACATGAACACCTGAGACCACAGCATGGCAATGGCAACTCCCTGCTGCACGAAAGACAAATTACAAGCACATTTTCTGGAAAATATGTCCCTGATGTTGTGCAGCATTTTTTATGCTTGCATTTGGATTTTTGTTCTTCTGAATTTCATTATCATATGGATAATATTGCAGATTTTAACAGTTTGATTTTAACAAAAGATTCTGCACAGTTACTTCCTTGGTGATGTCTGGGACTTTAAATTTGTTGCATGGATTAAAACGTCAAGGAATTTGGAAGTCCTGAAAACATTGTCCCTTACTGTAAGGCTGGGCAGGATCAGTATCCAAAGAAAGGACTCTGAATGGGTCAAGTTGAAGAGACTTCAGGGCAACCCCCTCTGTATGTAAACAGCAGAGACTGGATGAGATCCAATGATTAAAGGAAGTGTTTAAAGGTTAGTGGTCCTAAGAGTAGTAGCAGGGGATCATTAACCAGATTACAGAGATCCTGGAAATGTGGAATTTCTGTACTATTGGAAGATTCAATTTTTTAAGGAAAAGACTTTGAAGCCACCAGTCACAAAGTCTTTCATGAAGTGACATGTTGGGGAAAGAAGCAATTTTTGCAGTCAGTCGAGCCATTCTTTCTCCGTCAAGGAGACTAAGATATGCTACTATTTTTGCAATGGTTTCTGCCTTATTTCAAAATAAATCATAGAATCATAGAAGCATAGAATGTGTTGAGTTGGAAGGCACATACCAGGATCATGGAGTCTAACTCCCGGCCCTGTCTAGGTCACCCCAAGAATCCCATCATGTGCCTGAGACCATTGCCCAAAAACTCCTTCTGAACTCAGATCAGCTTGGTGCTGTGACCTCTTCCCTGGGAAGCTTGTTGCAATGCTCAACCACCCTCTGGATGAAAACCCCATAAAATATATGTTATGAACAGAAAAATAATTCCATTTAAAACCTGAAAACCAAAATATTACATTTCAACACTGTTAAACTATATTCCAAATAATATTATTGGAAAAGATGCTTTTTGTTCTGAAATTAAAAGTAAAAAATGAAAAGAAGTCAGGGTTCAAAGAATGGACATTTTCTAAGAGTTGCAGCACTGAGATATTTTTCATCTGGTTTTAGTTGCTGAAGTTTGACTGTCTTTTGTATTGAAACGAAGAGTTAGGAAAACTTTTGTACGCTACTTCTTGCCTTTCACTGGTTTTCCAAGAATTCACCATCAGCCAGGTCTATGTACACACTGCATTATTCTCTGATGAGGTTTGTTTTAATGAAAGAAAAGAGAAAATAACTCGTGGGTGAATACAGTTCTTCAGTAATATCTCTTGTAATGATAAATGTCATAATTTGCCCAAGTCCCTGTGTACCATCCTTCCCCTCTCACTGCTAAGAATCTTTTGATCTAAGGAACATCCATGATAATTTAAAAACCAGTTTTTCAGATGGCATAAAAATTTAAATTATTTTTGAAATTAAAATTAAAAGCATTTAGCAAGCAATCCTCACTACATTCCAGTTAACAATTATGTAAGATAATCAAACATCATGCTTTAAAATTCTGGCAGTGGGAAGCAAAAGAGGATTTTCTTGCTTTTGCATTTTACATAATTATCTATCTTTGTTACAGATGGATTTTTAAAACCTCTTCTCCACTTAAAATATCAAATACTAGTTGCAGGGTAGCAGAGGGGTGGCTAATCCTGTGTGCTTTCATGTGGCTGTAAACCATAGGACACATGGTGAATCAATGGGAGAGATGATTGAAGAGCAATTTACAGAAGGGAGATGACAATGGCTCATCATGGATCCTATTTTGGGAATTGGTGGGGCTATGCATACAGTCTTTCAAGGTCACCCGGAGATATCAGCTTCATTAGCCCCTTCTGGCTGGGTACTGGCTGTCAGCAGGAGAGGCTGATTACACCCAGGGTCCCTGTGCCAGCACGGCCCATTGCTCAGCCCTGGCAAGGAAACTTCACTTCAGCAGCTCGAGAGGTGCACATGGCTCAAGAGCCACGTGTTGCTCACTCCTGGCCTAAGCCAGTGAGACACAGCACTGGTTTGATTGTCTTAACATTCCCTCATTAGCATGTATCTGCAGATTGATTTTTAGCACTGTTGATGGAAATTATTTCTCAGAAAAATCAACAGTTGTTCAGAGTAAATCCCATTTGAGAAAACTTGATTTCTTCTTTATATGCTACAGATCATGGGCTCTTTGGGGCAAGATATGTTCCAACAGCTATTTGTATAAAGGAGCTCAGTGCCTCATGGCTTTAGCAAAGAGGGGATGAACACATGCTCAAAACTTTCATGGTTTTTTTCTTTCTTTTTTTTTCTTCCTTTTTTTTTTTTCTTTTTTCTTTTTTATCTTTTTTTTCTTTTTTCTTGCTGTCTTCTGTTTTTTTTTTTTTTTAAATGGGTAGAATGGAAAGGTTCCCTCATCTATCTAGTTCATCAAGGGTACTTTGGAAATCCTGTCACTGGCAGGGGAGGCTTAGATGCTCACACTGAACAGCTTTATCCTTCACTTGAAGCCATTTGTTCATGTAATTGTGTTATCAGCTCATTGACCAGTATACAATGCATATGCAAATGTGTGCTCTTATATTGTAATGACAAAAAGTATAATTCATCTAAAAAGTAATTTGAAAATCACATACTCTGAGTATGGTCTGTTGCTGTGGAGACTTGAGGGTGCTTGACTGTCTCTGCTCCACTGCTGGTGTGAAACCAAACCTGTGTAATCCAGGACTGAATTACTCATGTGTCTTTGGTTTCCAGAGGGACAGAGTTAAATGCTGCCTGCCTAAGAAATGTTCAGCTGAAAATAAAGCATGGAAGTTCAAGCTGCAGTGAACAGCCACTCACGTTTTTCCTTTTGCATGACCATCACCAGCTGAATGGAACAGTGATAATCTCTTTTGGTAACACTGCTGCTGCTATTGCATCAGGAAGGCTGATATGATGGATGTACACAGGAGTCTCTGATCTTCCAGTGAGCATGTGAATACACCACAATAGATACAACTCTCTTGGCTATCCAGGGTTAGGAGACAGAGGGCACAGTGTCACCTCTATGGGCCAGACTGTCCTGTTACTCACAAAACCCATTAGCATTGCTGCTCCCAACTCCAGCATTGTTGATAGCTCATTACTATTCAGAGATTATTCAAGCGCTCAAAGTTAAAGCTGCAGGACACATTTTTGGTTGGTGTAAACTGACCAGGCCCCCATCAAGGGATGTCTACTATTATAGGTTTGTTGGTAGGATGATTCTGTATGGTCTGCTCTGGTCTTCAAATTCTATAAATAACACCTCTGACATAGCAACTTACTTAGGAAAGCTAATTAAAGGCCACATGGCTTTTACTGGTGACATGCACCTGTCCACAGATGTTGAGAAATTTTAGGCCTGTTCTCTATTTGGATAGGAAAAGAGCTTTGACAAAAGCAGTAAACTTAGTTTGGCACCCTTTAGTGACCTGAGAGATGGGAAGGAAGTTCCTGATGCACACCATTCAGATCTCACTCTTGGGTTCTCTGCTTTGTTGTATCCAAAGGAAATAAATATATATCTATGCTTGAACAGTTTGGAGTAGAACTGTTCAGAAGTCTACTTTTGAAACAATGACTAAAAGGAAAAATCAAAGATAAAAACAGGTAAGCAAGCAAAGAATGAGCTGCAGCAGGCTGCCAGATTTAAGTCACAGCCATGAAGTCCTGCAAGAAGCAGAAGTGCTTTTTTTAATCTCAGGGGCAACCTGAGCCTAATTGTATAGTCAGCACAGCGTAGCAATGGATCTGCTTGTAGCAGACATGCCAGGTTTTGTGCTTTGCCTGGAGTGAACTGTGCTGTTTACCAAATGAACACATATATTCACACTCACATACACTCTGAGTTGGAAATACTGGCCATTGCAGCCAGCGGAGGTGAGGAGTAACTGTGGAACAGCACAGAAGGTGGTCAGTGAGTAATGTGGAGACTGTTCTGAGCAGAGGGAGGCATATACAGAGAGCACGAGGATGCCTGGTGCAGATAGATGTTAGTGTCTGGGAATCATCTGAGAACAAGCTGGGCAGAAGAACTTCACAGAAATGGTGACTGGGCATTGGAACGGGCTGCCCAGGGAGGCGGTGGAGGCACCATCCCTGGAGTTGTTTGAGGAAAGACTGGATGTGGCTCTCAGTGCCATGGTCTGGTTGACAAGGTGTTGGTTCACAGTTTGGACTTGATCTCAAAAGTCTTTTCCAGCCTCATTGATTCTCTGATTCTGTGATTACTGGATGAAGTCATTTAAAGTTTGCTGAAAGGAGTCTCAAGGTGTGCAGAACCTGCTGAATGTTCAAGAAACAGCTGGAAAATATCTCTGTCACCTTTCAGCTCTTTCACTTTTTCTGTTGCTTGGTACTGACATCTACTCCTCCTTCCTTACTGTAAAGTACAAAAATACAACTTCCTGGTTTCTTTTCCAATAGGTATTGTAAGAGCCCCTGATGGCCAGAAGCCTTAATTGCAAGCAATTATTGAAGATAAAATGCATGTAAACAACAACAACAAAAAGTTATAGAATGCATAAGATATATGCTTCCTAGCAAGTTTTTAGGGCAAAATTTTACTGCTGACATTTTCTTTAAGTTGTATAACTTTAAATATCTGTCATGCAGTAGGCAGTCTCTTCAAATTACTATTATTTTAATTAAATGCTGAAATCCTGGCTGGGAATCAACACATGTTTTTGAATTTGCAGGCTTTTTTTAGGGTTCTTAAGTAAGATCTCAGCATTGTAATTTTTGACAGGTCTTTTTGAAAATCCCAGTGTGGATAGTGTTATCTCAGCCAAATTAATTCCTAGAGTAATTCAGTTTGATTCATTAAGGACTTAGCCCTTGTGAGATTTTTTTGGCACGTCCATTGCCTTAGAGACGTAACTGTAGAATTAAGAGTATGTAAACTTTTGATCACCTACAAATTAAATTTTATCCTTACCAGTGTTATTGTTGTTTTCCAAGCATTTGATGATTTGTGTAATAATGCCACTTGAGAGAGATGGGAATTTCATGTATGTGCCTTTAAAGAAATTGTGTCTTTTTCACTTTAATCTCTGGAGCAACAATTTTCCATTCCTGAGCAAGGCATACATTCTAACTTTACCTACTGATGTTTTTTGAAACATTAGATGTTAGAATTTTTTTTTTCATTTTAATGAGTCTTTATTTGCTTTTCTCTCTCTTCTTCATGGGGCCAGGGGCAAGGAGAGAAGGTGAAACTCAGCTCTGCTGAGGGATGGGTAGGCAAGCTCCCATCCTGCTAAACTCAGTGGGAGGGTTGCTACTGATGTGAATAGGTCTCTCTCTGATGCACACAACTCCCCTGTAACATTCAGCAGGTATCCCAGAAAGTCAGTACAAGCTTTGGGCAGAAATGCATAATAGAGAATGCATTTTTAAAATGTTCCTTTATTTTTGCTCTTTTAAAATTACATTGCTTATGGAAGGCAGCAGACAGAATATACAGTTGTTCTGTGTGTCTGTGAATAACTGCTGCGATTCCTGCTAGAAGCACTCACGAAACAGAAAAGCAAGAATGCCCTCATAAAAACTCTTTAATTTCCCTTCCCTCTCTTTTTTCCTCAGAGTGCCTTTATGTTCTTTTGATGGAAGCTAACTGGAATTAAATATTGAAAAGAGTTAAAAAATGGGTAACTTCTTTTCTCAAACTCATAAAAAAAGAGATTTTAAATCTGTGAAAGATGATTTTGACCGTCTAGCTTGACCTCCTGCAAAGTACAGAACATGGCATTGTCAACCCTGTAAAGGTACCTGTAACCTATGCTGGACTAAGGTAGAGCTTCCAGAAATACACCTTGACTTTATTTGGAGACATCAGACAATGCAGGATCCACAACCTTGTTTGACAGCTTAATTCATTATTCATATTGTTAGAATGTGGTACTACATTGTTAATAATAGCAGATTCACCCATTCGGAAATACTGTTTATATACTCTGCTACATGACTGTCTTCCCTTGGAGTCTGAAGCCTTATTTTGAAAATATCTGTGCCATAGATAATCCATTCAGGACAGGATTTATGGAGATCCTGTGGGGTGCCAGTTTCTGCTAATTAGTGTAGGAGTTAGAAGCCAGAGAAAACCACAGGATCTGCCTGTCCGGCTGCTGGAGTAGAGAATATCCTTTTCTTCACATTGATGCTGAGCTTCTCCGCTCCTGGAGACTGTCATTACCAAGTTACAAAAAGTTTCTACCTCCATAGCCTAAAATCTTGTGAAAATAGTTCTTTTGGCATATTTGCAGCCCAGTGAAAGAGCTTTCTTGTTTCACTTCCTGCTGATCTGCACTGCTCAGAGAGAGGGGGTAAAAATGACCTTATGGTTGGCCAGAAACAATGGAGTTTGGAATAACATCATCTACCTGATTCCTAGAACCAGCACTTTGGAGTTCCAATGGGGAAAATAAATTTTGGAAATTAAAGGAGAAAAAAATGTTTTATAGGCAGCTGTGCATGTGTTAAGATCCCAAAAGGAACAAATGACTTCTGCAAATCAGAGAAGAAATGTATTTTTCAGGCTATAGTTAAGAACAAAAAGGGGTAGAGAAAACCTTTTTCCCAGCCAAAAAACAGTCCATTTTTCAGGTGGCTGTTTGGAGTACATGGGAAAACAATTATTTTCATTCAAAACAAAACAAAAAAAACGCAACAAAACAGGAAGCAAAGCAGATATAATTAGGAAAGTGCAGTAGTAATGGAGTGGGAAAATACTTAATTTCGAACTGAATTATGAGGACTTACCTCACCACTGCAGAGGTGATGGGGATGGCAGGCAGCTATATCAATGAGACCTCTTAACTGGCACAATGCAGCACAGAACAGGAGCTGCACTATACTTGCTGTGCTTGAGGTAGCCTTAGACACCAACAGCAGAGGAAGGCTGCCCAGCCTCATTCCCTGGGCTTTTCCATGGAAAGGAGGTAAGATGATAACATTTAGTCCCTTATTGTGTGGTGTGGAGGAGGATGCCATCCTCCCAAGGCAAAGTTGGAAGGTAGTTTTGATCTGTTTGTCTAAAACATTACATCTTATGCAGCATTTCAGGTACACCCTCTGAGCTCTGTGCTGTCATACCAGTATTACTTCTAGCCTGTTTTCTAGTATGATGTGAATTTTTTCCCTGTTAAAACATAAACTAGCCAATGAAATTTTTGGGTGGAAAGTGAGTGATGTGTTGCTTCTCACTGTTGCTGTTATTGGCATCTACTGGTGGTCATGCTTCCTTTGCAGTCATTATGGTGCTCTTCTTATGCCTTAAGTTTTAGCTTTCATATTTCCCAGATTCTGTACTTCATTTGTGTATAACTCTGGACTTCATACAAAGTGTTAGCAAGTTGTCCTAACAGCTTAGTCAGACAAAACAATCCTTTTGAACCACGGACACCATTGCAGCTTCAGGTCCAAAAAGTGTAAGCAAAAGCGAATTGAGGAGAGCAATCTGGGAGGATGGGACTTCACAATCTGAAACTGTAATTGGATAATTAACCCCAATATGTAAATGGACCAGAACTTATAAAAGTGTGAAAACACTTGACCCGGCATCTATCTTGGGCAGAGCCATGGCCAGGCTCTTGTACTGCCCAAGGTGTATCCTTTGAAGGCCTTTTAATAAATACCTACTTTATTCCCATAACACTGACTAAGTAGCCTCTCAAGGCATCAGTTTTTGGCGACCCTGCTAGGACTCAAACTTGGAACCTTTGAATTAGAAGTCCAATGAGCCAGCTTGTTTGGCAGTCACTTCTTAGAGGTTCAAGTTCAAATATACTCACATTTGTCTCTCCATTGACAGGAGTCAGCTCTTGCTTCCATCCACAGCTAGATGAAGCTCCCCTTTCCTGTCCTGGTTCTTCCCTTCATTGCTTCACAGTTGCTGTTGGCTGGTGACGTGGAACTTGCAGGTGCAGCCTGGGAAGGTACTCCTTGCTGATGTGGTGGTAAAATACTAATAGCAATGGAAGCAATTTTTTCCATGGTATGATTTATACTCTTTGTTTTTGATGTTTCTCCTGGTGTCACCTTGGTCTGTGAGCATGTGGGTGACCTCTTTATCACGGCCTTTGAGATAGTGATGAGACTTACTTAATCATCAGCTCCTTAATAAAACTGTCTTAATAAAGCTGCTTATAATAAGCAGTCTTAATAAAACTGCCCTGTAGTGATATACGTATGTCCAAGACATAACCAGGGCTCCTACTATGTGCATTGTCATTGCCAAAGACTTCTTGAGCAGAATACCCTTGTGATCGCTGGGATCATGCTCACCACTCATGGCACCTGCCAGGATATTTCAGCAAATCCTGCTGATGAGACAGAATTCAGGTCCAAGACAGTTAATAACAGGGCCACAGCAGCCACAGGGGAGTGGGCATGGCGAAAGAGGCAGACCTACAAAAAGAAATGAGAGTATTCAGTGGGTGAGCAGGAATTGAGGAGCTATGGGGTTGGTATCAGTCAAGTATCTATCAGTTAATAACAACTAAAGTAACCTACAATTTATTTTTCTGCATTTACCACTAAACCAGCCTTCACTCTGTTACATCTCTTCATCAGACCCTTTCTGTGTTCTGCAAGGCTTTTCAAATATGGTCAGTACCTCAGTGGTTTCTAAAGGTTATCCTCTGATAACCGTCAGTGAGTTATCAAACCACATAGTAATTTAACTGAGAAGAAAAGGAGTGTGTTGTAGCAGTGAGGCACAGAACAGTATGGAAAGGCAGGAGATGGAGTGAATTAATCATCAATGGCACACATCCTCTAGGGCAGTACTTGGACTGTGCACCTCCTAAACACTGCCACACACCCCTTCTTCACAGAGGCTGGGATTGCAGGTGATTTGCATCGTCCCTAACTACAGTTTATTGCTGCCTTCCCTTCTGGGGTCTTGAAAGGTCATCCCCCAGTTTCTACAGACTCTATCTCCTATTGCAGGTGGGAACATGGTTTGGAGCCTCTGTTGCACATGCAGCCTGGGAGATGGCTGGTGCTCCTTCCATGGTCTGGACTCAGTTGCTCCTGCTGCCGCTGCCCCTTGTACCTCTTCACACTGGAATTGTCATATACATTCTTGAAAAAGTGCCTGAAATACAGCTAAGTAACCTTTATCCTCTTTGCTCTCTATCACTACATTTAATGACATTTAATATTTCTGCTGCTATCTCTTGCAGAACAGAACAAGAAAGCAGCATAATGCTATCTAAGCATGATGCAAACAGAACACATTTATTTATTTCTGTTCATTAATTAGACTGCTGTAATGCAGCCAGTTTCTCAGCCAGTTTTTCAATAGCAGTAGGTTTTCATTCATCTAATAATGATTTTATGACTTGCAAAATGGCACAGAGTAAAATTTCACATGATGAACGTGTCTGCCTGTGTTCTTAGGTGGCTTGAGTTTCTGGACACACAGGAATAGAGAGAGCTCAGTGGAGAAATAAACTTGAATTATTGGGTCTTGGCTGTAAACACGGAGCTGGGAGCTTTTTCTATCTGACTTTGTGTGCCAGCATCATTCTTTCTAGTGCCCACTGGATAGTGAAATCAAAGCAAAATCTCAGCAAGCCAGAGAAAAGAGAATGAATAGAGAAGGGAGATCAACAGAAGAGCTGTTAACACTTCTTTGCATATTTTAAGGGTAAATGGCCTTCGTCTGACTTCTTATATATTGCAGTTGCATTTTAGCCAAGCATTTTATGACTGAATCCAGGAGCTACCGGTTTAAGCCACCTTTCAAAGCACATTTTCCACAAAGGAAACAACAGGTGTAAATCTGGTACCCTTCACAGTTTGTTCCAATGGCTAATCACACTCACTGTGCTTTATTTCTCATTTGAATTCATCTGGCTTTAGCTCCCATCCACTGATTCCTGTTATGACTCTCTGCTAGATTGGTTTAATTTTACTTCCCACACCCTGTTCCTTTCAGATTTATTGGCCAAGTTCTTCTAAAAATAGAATAAAAGCAAAAACAGTTGGCAGAGAGAGGAGGAGAGAGAGTGAAGGGGAAAGGGAGGGAGGGAAGGCAGGAAGGAAGGAAGGAAGGAAGGAAGGAAGGAAGGACTCTATGTCTTTCTGAAGTAGAATTCATTGAACCATCTTAACAGTACTCAGGGCAGTCAAACCTACAGTTCTGACATGAGTCAAGATTAATAATGACATCAAAAGACTCATAAATGTCTGTCACATCTGTCACATCTGCTGTATTTGCCTTAGAGTGCCCATTCTAGAACAGGAAGTTTGGCTTCCAGGAACTCATAAGGTCAAAGTATTAAAAAAGTAATGATAATGACTTTAAAGATTTTTTGAGATTGGCTCATTATATCCCTGCATTCACGATTATTTTTCAAAGCCTCAGAATTTTTCTGAATATCACATATTTTTTGAAAGTGGACTTTTGCAGGGCAGGTTAAGAAGGAATCATGAAGTTTTAAACAGCCATCCAACACCAGTCCCACGTCCTGTTCAGTGCCCTTCTTCCCCCTTCTCTGATAGGTGTCCAACATGATGCCCTATGAAGTCAGGGCTCAATATAGCCCATAGAACACAGCTGCTCCCCCAGACCTTGTCTCCATCTCTTAGCGGATTTAACCATCTTCTCTTGATCTCTGGCCTGAGGACAGTGGTGGTAGGGAACACCTGAAGCAGAACCCTTCAGTACCTCTGTTTATAACAATTTTAGTTGTTAAGGTTCTGGAAGAGACTGTGAGATAAGCTGTGTATTTTGCTACCGTCATGTACATAAGCAACCATATGCACTTGAAACAAGAGTCCAATGACAATGGCTCTGTTCTCTTTGAAAGCTTTTAATGAGCTCCATATGTCTAGCAATCTGCAGCACAAATTCAAGGCACAAATTAAAATGTGGCTTTTTATCTCAAGGACTCATTGGCTTATTACTATGGGCCATGTTCTGACACTGGGAGGTGGATGTCTCTGGATAGTGTGACTGGATCCTGATCTGAAGCCTATAGCAAGCCAAGGTTTGCAGAGATAGGTAACAGCTTTTATTAAACCAACTGTTGGAAAAAGTAGAGGAGTTGTCAGGAGCACAGACTTTGCTGCCAAAACTTGACTATTTTTTTTCCCTGTTTGTGTTAGTTTCCTTAATAAGGCCTCTCTTTCCAAAATTTTCCAGTCCTATACCTTCAGATCATTATGGCTTCAGTAATAAGGGTTTCATGAAAAGAGCTGAGAAGGTCACCTTGTCATTCCTATAATGCTGTAAACATCTAGTCTTGCATAAAAATAGCCCAAGTTCCATTCCTAAAGATAAACTTAGACCAATGACTGTTTTCTCTGCACATTTTTGCAAGACTACATTTGGAACCAAATTTTGTTTCTGGAGTTCATGTCCAATTACAACAAGGTGGAATTCTGTTTTGCAAATTTTACAGCACTGTCATGAGCAGCCACAAGCTGCATGTGATTTCTAGCTTAGAGTAGGTTATTTTAGCAATCTACCAATTTTACCAATTTACATGGAATTTGATACAACATTTACTGGCAAAATCTTGTCTACTGGCAACAGAGGTTTATTGTTTCTTTGGTCACCTTCAGTCACAGCATCCCAGTCTCAAGCTTTGGGAAAATTAAAAGGATGTCAGCCCTCTTTGTGAGGCTATGTCCTCACAACACTGCTATATTAAAGGTTTGTCATTCTCATGGCCTAGCCAAAGGCACAAACAATGAGACCTTAGCCAAGGATGTCCATCAGTCTGGAATAATCTTTGGTTTCTTCAGAAACAAAAGAAGCCACAGATATTTAAGCCACTGGCTTCCCTGCAGTGGCAGTGGCTGCAGATTTTATCCAGTGTTTTTCAAAGTAGAGAAACTGGTGAAATCTGGCTATTTTGCTTGGGCATTTAGCTTCAGCCAAAGGCTAAGTGACCTCTCCTGCTTCTTGTTGATAGGGTGAAATAACCTCAATTTGCTTTATACAAGAAATTGCCTTGAGATTATCTAATGAAGGTATTATTATTATCATTATTATGAAGTGAATGGGAAAAGTGTTTGGATAATTGGCAGAAGAGAAAATGAGAACAGTGAACAGTTACAACTCAGAGGCCCCTTGGCAACAGATACCTTCTTAAGTGTATGTGAAACAGGCAGCTCCCTTGATCAACACAGACCTCTCTGCTGGAGAAGCAGCTTCCTCTAGAAGCGTAATTGTGAATTTAAATGCATGGGAACCGAGAAACAGAAATAACAAGGTTCTTGATTTCCACCCCTCCCACTAACTAATATGCATTTACTGCTAATTAACTTAGAGGTATAGACTGCATTCCCTGGCAGGAATTTGTCTCCTACTATTTGTTATGATGAATAGCAAAGGAAACACTTTTCCCATTTGAATTAATGTATCCCTGTTTTGTTTTGCTGTTTGTGGGTTTTTTTTTTTTTTTTAACCCACCATTTGTTTTATTGCTAGAAAATATGTTCAGATTTTCTATGGAGGGATTATCTTTCTGTGGCTCCACTGAAACACAGGAGTAAAAGATGAAGCAAATATTTTAGGATAAATGCTTAAAGCAGTTTTAAGCCCTTTCTCTGCAGCTGCCCCTCCACTCTCAGGAGCTGAGTAATTGCATCAGGCAGGTGACAGCCTTTCAGTGCTGCTCTGCCAGGGAGGGTGATGACTGGTGTGAGGTCAGCTAACATCCCAGCGTGCTGAGGTTGGGTCCTTGCTGCCACTAGTGATGCTTTTTTCCATCCTGGGAAGCTCCACATGTGACAAGTTCTGAGTGCACATCCAGTGCTTTTTGTTTTACTAATTTTTAAAAATTTCTATTTATTTTGTCTGACTTTTAAACATGGGGCTCATTTTTTTGTCCATGTATTCCACCTGGCCTCTGACTCCTGTGCCAAGAGGTTATAGAGCTCCCCATGGCCCCATGTCAGGTCAGCAGCTTGGTGCAGATCCATCCAGCACCATCCCAAGACTAAGAAGGAACCAGAGGCACCCCTTTAGATAACTGATTTTATTTCTCTGGGTATTTTTCTGGTATCAGATATTTATCCTCCCCAAAATATTCTTGTTACTTCTCTCATAGGGATAGGGACTAGGTTTTCTGTGGAAAATGGAAAAGGCAACCTGATGTCAATATTTCTTCTTATAAGGAAATACATATTTTTATTCTTAATAAGGACATTGTTTATAAATAGGAGATGTGGACCTAGCAGGCAAACTCATTATATATTCCTTTCCTCCTCCTTTCATGTTCTTGTGATTTTTGTTTTATTCAGAAAGCCTTTGTTGTCCAAAGTTACACATTATTACACTCCTAGCTGAAGCCTGGGAATGAAGGACAGTAAATTTTGAGTCTTCTAATGAGACAGGAAACATGATCGAATGTGTAGGGACTGTGGCACTGCATGGTAGCTGCTGAAATGACTGCTAGGGAAGGCAATTTTCTACTTCATGTCCCTTTTCTCCATTCCTACTCATTTATATAGGCTGTAAGTTCTTACCATGTTCCTATGAATCTACACAATGCCTTATACAACATCACTTTGGTAGGGTCCTGTAGAGCCTCTTGTCAGAACATATAATATATGCCTGCAAAGAAATGGCAATAAATTGTAATAGCAGTTAGTGCTGCATGAGTGTATCACAGAGGCACTGATTGCTCTTTCATTACGCTGAGAAAAAGAAACATCCAGTCAATCAACACCGTGAGCTCAAGGCCTGGCTATCAGCACTAATAATGTCACTTGTTGCCAAATAGAAGCAGAAACCTGTCAGAGGAGGAAAGGGTGGATGGCTACAACGCACCTCTAAAGTGACCCAACATGACACAGCCCACATAATTTTTCCATATGAGCTTTTCAGAGTGCTTTTATTAATGAATTTATTTATTTTTGTCCCCGAGGATAAACCACTGTTAAAATAAACCACAAAAGCCGCAACCCTCGTAGCTCTCATTTGCCTCCTGCAGTCTGATCACAGGAATAAAGTATGAGAGCATGAAGCACCTCTCTAGTCAAGCTGAAAGGGAAGGAGCTGACAAGCCAGGGAAATGTTCTCCTGTAACCTTGAACTTGTATTCACTTCCCTCTGAAAACAAGATGTCTCAAGGCAGACAGAGGTGGAGGTGAAGTACTTCACAACATCAATACCATGTTATAAATACCTCAGAACTGTGGTAGCCTGAAGGTTTTGTGGGCTCCATGGAATTTAAAATCAACCTACCACAGAGGGGTTTTTTTAACAGTAAAAAAAAAAAAAAAAAAAAAAAAAAAAAAAAAAAAAAAATCCAAGTTCAGCTTGTTGCAATTATAAATCGCTGGAAAAAGAGGGCTGAACAAAGGAATAACTCCTGTTCAGTGATTCAGTACTTCAGCTGACAGAGACCTGAGCAAATAATCCGGGTGATGCTCTGGAGAACTGGGGTAGAACTGAGGAGCTACACTCAATTCTTGGCACATCCACAAACTGTATAATAGTGGACAAGCCAGTAAGTCTGATTTGTTCCTCAGTATATCCTTTCTGAAATGGACACACTCCTTCTGTACTTTACAACATAGTTTTGGGAATAAAAATCTTTAAACTCTGCTACAAATGATTTACACAGACAGAAGGACTTCTCTCTGCTCATGACACTCAGGCATCCTGTCAGTTATTGGATAGAGGGAAAGGAGATTTGACCCCATAACTTGGTCTCTCCATCCTTTACATGCTCAGCACATTATAAAGTGCCTGGAAAACCAGGGTAATTTTGGGAGTCTTGTGAAGGGTGGATATAAGGTGGTAAAGGTAAACACACCTTCTGTAAAAGGTTGGGTCTCTTAATATTTTTCTTCAGCTTTTCAGACTATCCTGAGAGAAAAAGGGTTAAAATAAATATAAACAAATGCATAATTTTTCAACTTTGCTGTCAGGAAAAAGAACACAGAGAGATATATAGATAAATAGATTTCAAGAGAGCTTAGAAAACACAGACTGTGGTGAGAGCCATACAAAGGAAGGGAGGTAGCAGAAATGTGAAAAACGTCCATGTCTCTGGTGATGTGAGGAGCAAATGGGCTCCAGCAGCTTTCCTGCTTGGTTTCATTGCTGCTGGTGTACACAGACCTGTTCTCCCAGTAGGGTTAATTGAAGTCCAAGAGAAGAATAAAGCAGGATGGGTTGTAACAGAAAGCATCAGGGAAGAATAGTGAAATAAAAATCTTTTTGCGCCTCACACCACAGTGGAGTTCATTAGTGTTTTTTTTCCAAGCAAGAGCAATGAGGATTACAAGACTTTTTGGGGAAGAATGAAAAAAGACACAAAGGGTTTTGGAGACAAGTTGTATCTAGAATGAAGTAATAAATCTTAGGCATAGCATTGAAAAAGAGAGGAATGAGAGGACAATTTTAAATTTTTTTTTAATGTGCAATTTAGTCAAATCTCTGTCAAAAGAACAGGACAGAAACGTTGAAGGTAGTAGGATCTTATTTTAAGATAAGGAAAATAGTAGTCTGCACATTCTCAGCTTTCTTCCAAAGCTACTTTTAGACAGCAAAATTAGGTGAATTGACTCTTACCTACAGGACAAGACAGCAAAGTACAGTATCCATCCAGACATTTAGCTATAATGTCCTTCACACGTTCATAAAGTCCTCCTGCTTTTATCATCATGACCTCAAAGGATGTTTCTTAAAATCTGATGGTCTAACTTTAGAAGAAGTGCTTTCTAAACATAGGTCACAACATGCATTTTCACAAGGGAAATATAGTGAACAAGTCACTTCTTTTGCCTGCTGAGGCTTTGTAGAATCCAGGAATGGGATTAGTATAATGTCAGTGGCTGGTTGCCTTATTGCCATTCTCAAAGTATCTGGAACTGATCTAAAAGTGAAACTAGTATTTTAGGAAATTCACATACACTTTTATTTGCAGGGGAAAGAAAGACAAGGGTAAGAATAAAAGCCATTACAGTGCCTTTTGTCTACATTTAGCTTCTTTAATGAAGTCCTCTGAAAAATATGGGTTGGTGTCTGTCTGCTGTTCCTATGACAGTGCTGCACAGAAGGCATGTGATGGGGAGACTGAGACAGGTGTCTAACACAGACAGACCTGCTGCAGATGAAGAGTGGTTAATAAGCAGGGTGCTAACACGCCTCGTTCAGATCCATGTAATCAGACCAGACACATTATCGAAACCAGGATGGAGCTAAAGGCTTCACTTTTCTAGGCATCAAAAAAAAAAAAAGGGGGAAAAAAAAGATGTGTGAATGAGAATGTATGCACAAAATCAAAATATGTGCACCCCCCTGTTGACATGAAAGAGACTAATTAATTATCTAACTTGTCACATCCCCAGCTTGTCTGCATTCTGTCTCGCATGCACATTCTCACTCCATCAAAGGTTGTTTTTTTCTGGGGATATAAAGCAAAATTTAAATTAAACACCTTTAATGCTATGATATTAGTCTGATATTAGCGATCACATAATTTTAAACACAGTGAGAGAAGGTAAGAAGGAAATATAAATTCAGAGGGAAAAAACACCCCCATGACAGGAACCCAAAGCTATAGAAGGAAAAGTCAGGGACATGTATAAAGTCTCCCAAAAACACACAGGTAGAAATGGGGAAACGGGGAAAATAAATAGGTGACATGAATGTGTGCAGACACATGCACATATTCACAAATATCTTCTTGGGTTAGTACTACTTTACAGATCCATCCAATATTTCTGGTAAACAGCTACTCTCTACCAATTCTCTTTCTCTAAACTTCTAAACAATTATTCCTGAAATAAATAGGGCATGGCCAGCTGTCCTGTCTGCTTATTCATCTCTAACCATGAGCTGAAAATCAGTCATTTCTAAAAATATATAGGTAAACCTTTTGATTTATTGTAGCTATGGAATTTCATTCTGATGTAGCTTTTTCCCCTTATTTCATCGAATTTCTGTATTAATGTCCTTATCCTCTCCTTATTTCATATCTTGCTCACTGTTTACTATGCTTGGAATTGTGAATAGCATCATCACAGACATAGAGCAGAGCCCAACAGCTTATATTTCCTAATGACTAATGTGCAAGGATTTGTTAGTTGGAGATCAAATGGAACTGAAGACAGAAATCAACCCAGGATTTGCTTTGCAAAATCCCAAATTTCCTTCTTCAACCCTTAGTTTGCACTCAACTTCACCTGCTTTTGTCACAGAGGAAAAGCATTTGTGCATACCAAAATTAATAAATTTTGCACAATTTTTTAAAATGAAGAAACAGAAATTACAGAAAGTGCAAAATCCAAGGAAATTAAATTGAAATTTTCATACTGCAAATAAAACCACAAATAAACACTCTTCCCAGATTGTAGTGTAAAACAAGTCCTTTTTAAAGTAATAAAAATGAAAAAGACCACCATGGAAAATGGAGATATATAAATATGAGAAAAAAAAAGCAAAATATTTTCATTATGACCATTTTAAAACTATTTTAAATGAGCTCTGTTGTTTCATGTGTCTTAAAAAGCAACTGTGACCAGTCAAACACTGAACAATTAATTTTGCTTCATAATTCCTGTCTCAAGCCAAATAATCTGAAGATGGAAGTAAAATATATGTCACAGAAAAATATTGATATTTTTAATGGTTTCCAGAGGCAGGATGTCTACAATAGCATATGATTTGACAGTTATTTTCTTGAATCATTAAGAATGAGCACCTTTATTTCCACTTTGAATTTCCTGTTCTCCATCTTCCAGTCGCTGGTTCTGATTATACCTGTCTGTGAGATTAAACATCTCAGCTAGATTTGGAGGCTGTCTTCCCTTGTAAACATTCTCCCTGTTTTGATATACATGACTATGTCTGAAAATATCCTCTTTATCATCAAAAAAGGATGAAATATGATATAGCTCAAAGGCAAAACCAGATGTCTTGGTGACAATTTTTCATAGTGTCTCCAGCTGAAGAAAATAACACAATTTAAAAAAAAAAGGAGAGAAAGAAAGTGAAGGTAAAAAGTTAGCCAAGAGTAAGGAGAATTGGAAAGAATCTTGTAAGCATATAAAAAAAAAAAGGAAAAAACCCTGAAACACAGGCATTGGTGCTCATTCCAGCATCCCTGCATGCTGCCCTGGCTGTCCCTTGCTGGCTGGCTGCCGTTTCCTGCAGCATTCCAGGGGATGTTCAGCCCAGACTGGGCAGGGTAGTGATGCCATGAGGCAACTTCTGGCAGCCCCAAAGCTGACTCAAACTGCTGCTTTCCTTGCTCCAAGATTGCTCCCGACTGTTAAAAGAAATTTATTCTCTGCCAGTGTGCTCCTTCAGGTTGACTTCTATCTTTCAAAAGCAACTTTGAAATTCCCTGCTGAATGTCCATCCAACACTTATTTATTTACTATGATGGGGTTTGGCAAACACACTGCAGAGACTGCTGTTCGTTTTATCCCCGTTCTTTTGCATTTTCATCCTAATAGGGGTTGTTGCTCAGGCCATTTGCCAGGATATTTGGTTGCAGGGAGTGAGCAGGCACCTGCATGTGGCCAGGTGTCCTCTGCAGCCTGGCTGAGCACAGGTGGTCCATGGGCCTTTCTCCATGTTAAAATACAGTTACAGTAGATATGTTTGCCTAGAGAATACTGATGTGTAGTCAAAGAATATTAGATACTAGAATATTAGAATTTCCTAATATCACATGCCAAAAAATTGTTTGGTTATGTCTAGGCAGGACACATTTATAGCTAATGGAGAGGAATCAGCATTACTGGAAGCTTATCAATCTCAATTCTCCAAGAGAGTAATTTTGAGATGGGAAATATTTCTGTCAACTCTGAAAGGAACCTGTAAATACTTGCTTTGATTTGACCAAAAGCTGTTAAATATCTTAATTACTGTACTACAAGCTTGTGAGCAAAGGTATTAAAATTGTCCCCATTAGGTTTTTTTTCATCACCTGTTTTGCTAACATTCCTTTTTAATGAATTCCCAAGTTTTCTAGCTCTATTGAAAGAAACACTCTCAAAGATAGGGAAACAAGAAGGATTAGTAGCTTTGATAATGAGTAGGAATATCCTTGGAGGGAATATTTATCAAGAGGAAAAAGAAAAGATGGAACATAAGAGGTAAGTATTAATCATAAGGGGGTTGGACTGAAAAAGGGAGCCAAGATTTTTCTGGCAATAGCAGGGACTCTCCCATGGTGAGTTTCTGAGCTCTCTATGGTGAGCTTCACCATAGATCCAAACCAGGGATGGGGGTCATAGCACTGTCCCATTATCAGTAATAAATTCACAGGATATGATGACTTTCCCTAATTTTCTGGGAAATTGTTGAGTCTCTGTTGACAAGGTGATTTTAAAAGTGTATGTAATACCTAAGCATGTATATTGCTTTCCATCAGGCATTTTGCATATAATCAAAGTTTAGAGACATTTTGAAATATGCCATATGTCACATAGTTTGTTTTGGAATAGCCAAGAAAGAAAAAGGTAGATCCTCAAGCATACACAGAGCCATACATGCACAGAAAAACTGAGACTTGTTATGAGGCAGAGAGCCTATGCTTTTGAAACAATCACCAGCCTGGCTTTATGTTTACATCAGAGCAAGAGAAGAAAAGACAGAGGAATCATAACAGTACACTAATCTGATCTTATTCTGGTTCTTTCTCTGCAAAAAAGAGACTTTCGTAACATCTAAGAGGCATGTTTTTTCATATCTATCTAAGCACTCTTTATCCCAAGCCATGTGGCTTGATTCAGCTTGAGATGAGAAGCCAGCCAAAGAGGGGACAGTAGCATAAAAGGGATTCATACTTGGGAGGACAGCTTTAATTGCAAGACATACACACACACACACAGAGATTTCAATGGCTTGGGTACCACACAGTCATCAAATGTTGTCTGTGCTGCAGGTGGATTTTTTGTGTATTTGTTTTTCCTGCCTCTGGATTATGAAAATGTTCTTTAGGACTCCTCTGATACATAATCCCTGCTTTCCTGTTTATTCTAAGTAAATTAAAGAAAAACATCAAAGCATAGCAAAGCACAGCACCCTGCTTTCGCTGATTGTACGACACATTTAGAGACTTGGAAGAGTGTTGGATTCTACTTTATAGTAGAGCCCTGTAAACCAACAGACCAAAACCAAGCCCACTCTGAACAAACAGAAAAATTTCCAGGCTTTTCTCCTGGATGTAAAGGATAGCACTGTTCCATCCACCTCCTCCAAAAAGGTGAAGAGGAGCTGGGCTGTCCAAACAGACATCCCTCCTCTGGAACAACTGAGAGACACAGACATCTAACCTGAAGGAGGTGCCTGTAAGAATCCATGTCTCTTGGGCTGTTGTTTGAGTCCACTCCAGCTGGCTACGGACCCTGGCCCACACAGTCTTACCTGGACAAAGGAAAAGAAGAGAAACACTCTTCTCCACGTGGGGACGAGTGTCCTGTTTATTGGCTTGGGAAGAGACACTTCAGACTCACGCAACCTCCCAGGTGAAAAAGAAGGAGTGACCTTCTTGCAGGGGACCTTTATACCCGAGGATGGGGGCAGGGGAAGAGGACCGCAGCCAAAGGGAGACCATTGAGGAGGGGTGAGGGGAGGGGCAACCAGGGCCCAAACCACCAGCGGGTACAGCAGAGGGAAAGACCATGAGGGAAAGACCGTGTGATGGGAAAAGGGAAATAGCAATCTACGTGACATAACATACTCAGTACAAATTTCCAATCACCCGGTGCAAAACAGCAACTAAATAAACTATTTCGTGCAATGCAACAGGTGTCCTGTTTCAAACTTGCCTGGAGCTGTCCCACCCCTCAAGAATTCCAGAGGCTTTCTTTGAAGAACTGCTTCTTTAGTGCCTTGGATATTGCATCTCCAGAGGACACCAACCCTTCTCCAAATCAAGAAATGCAAAACCCAGCAATAGTCTGTGTGTAGTGCACTGCAATTCCAGCTCAGCCTGGCTGTCATTGCTGTCTTGTGACAGGTGAACATCTAAGGCCACAGGAACTGGCATCTGAGGGTCAGCTTCTCTTTCAGACAATCATTTTCTCTATAGATGGAGATCTTTGAATTAACCATTCCTACTTTTCTTTTAGTAGTATGTGCTACATGGGGTGGTAGTGGCATCCTCAGTAAAAAGGTAGGGAGGAAGGTCCATTTTTCTCCCTCCTAGTTACCAGACAGGCTGCACAGGGGCAAACCCCATCTATTTTGCAAAGCAATCATCGTGCAGAAAGAAGTGAGCTTTTGTATAGAAAGGGAACTGGAAGAGTCAAAATACCTGCAGTGGCATTTATTTATTCTTCAGGTGTGGTTTTATAACAGACTACTAGCATCTTTGAGAAAAAAGGAGATTCTAAACACTACACTTAATTATTATAATGGAGGCTGAGAATTTTCTGCCACCTCTAGGAAAGCATCATTCTCTTCAGAAAGGATGAATTTGTTTCCTCCTAAACTTCCTAATTAGATGAACGAATATCAGACAACAATAATTTCTTCTAATTACAGGAAGTCTAGAATAAATTAAAGCAGAAAATATCTTTTTCTCTCTCTTGTTTTGTTCTTTTTTTTTCTTTGTACAGCAGCATTTTTAGTGTTTATCAATGTTGCCCCTAGGGCAGAAAGAGAGTCATGCATGATCAATTTGTCTTACAAGTCTTCCAAAACAGCTCCCTCCCTCCATTTAGCACTGTCAAGGTTTGTTCTTATTTGCCATTTCAGACAAGATTTAGAGCTTCCACACTTTGATTCTTGGGATGAAGGAGGATTAAAGTTTTCATTGCTTGTTTGTAATGAGGCAAATTGTAACTCTAATTATGTAACCAATTTGCTGCAGTTAACTCTTGAAAAGAACAGCCATGGTCCTGGCAAAGGTTCATTTTGCACTGATGAGGTTTGTAGCCAGTGTAGAAAGTGCAAGTTGAAAGGCAATAGGATCTGGGTGCCTAAAATTGACATGGATTTGAAAAGTCCAATCATAATCATTGAGTGGTTGGAAAAACTGTACAGATAGCAGTGACTGCTTAAAGCTAATGCAAGGAAATCCAAATCTCTTCATGTGTTTTTCTTCACATTAATCCTGCTCTGAGATCAGAGGAATTTCATTAAAAGAACCAAGCTAGTTAAGATCTAGCCTCCAAGAAATGCATTAATCAGTTTTGAGGGAAAAGAGACCTTTCTGTTCACCTGCATTACACAGGAGGCAGACATGCACACTTCACTTTTTATTGGAACCAATAACTTTATGCCAAATTCATAATTTCTAAAAAGATAACTTCTTATCTTCAAAGAACTCCTAAATACAGAAAGTTCACTGGTAAGTTGCCCCAGTTTTTAATTTTGCTCTCAGTAAAAATGAGCAGCTTACTTTTCTTTGCTTGTTGCTTGCTTCAGCCTCTGACTTGGGGTTTTCTTTTCTTTAATGATACAACATTAAAAGGACATGCATGTTATTGGTATCTTCAAAGGTCAGTATTCTTACATTGAGGTCCAATTGTTTCTCTACATTTTCTGTCACTAAATAAATGTAGGCTGTATTTTCTTTTCAGCTCCTCATTAGAAGAGTATTTTTTCAGGCCATGGGAGAGAATTTTGGAGAGAAGAGAGCATCTGGCAGGTCCTGGTACTTCTTTGGATCAATATTGTGGCCAGTTTATGTCCATATACCTGTCATGACCTTTCTGGAAATCCCTGCTCTTTCAAGATGTGGGCCCACAGTTGACACTGTGCATCCTCACTTTTAATCCAGATGGATTATGCTTTGCTGTAATACAGTACAAGTTCTTTGACCACAGCAGACTTATAACATTATTGACTCAGTGTTGATGGCTGAATAGGACTCTTAGTCAATACTCAGCTCTTTAGATTATCAATGAAGCTTCTTGCAATGATATCTTTTTTCTGTTCATTGACCAAAATTATCTGTGAAAAATGTGTTATAAGACCTGTAAATGATTTGTGCTACCTCAGTGGGCCAGGCACATATGTGTGTTTCTGTATCTGTGAGCACTTTCGCAATACACATTATTTTGCTCTTGTTGTTTGAGTTTCTATGTGCAGAATCAAGGGCTTTGTTAAAGTACTTTGCAATGTGGAATGAGCTTGTTGACTTGTGGGAAAAAAGACAATGGCAAAGTTAGGTTTGCTACCAGCTAAAAGAAACTCTTCTTTAATTCAAGTGGTTGGATGGTGGTAAATATTCCAGTGCTGCAAGTGAAAGGCTTTTGGAGCATCCTTGGGTCACTCTTGAGAGTACAGAAAAAGAATAAAAGATTTCTGAGACCAGTGCAATTGCTTACATATCTTCTGTTTGTTGGCAGCTTAAAACTGCAAAAATGAAAGTCACTGTTGCATCTTTACAGAGTTCCAGTGTGCTTCAGAGATTCTTCTCTGAGACAGCCAAAGTAATTGCATAAATATATTTCAGCCCAAAATAAACTCCACAGTTCCACACTGGAGTTATTTCTTCTTGTTGAGGCTTCATAGACAACAATTTTACTGACAAAAAGAGTTTAGTTGTTTGAGTTGGGGAAGTCGTGACTCTTATTTTGAGATCCAGAGCCTTAGACATGCCTGGGGCACAAAACCAGGTAAAAATGAAAAATCTATTCCCTCAAAAAGGAAAAACAAAAAAGAAAGAAACAAAGGGAAGCATGAGAGATTTATAGTAGTTTATCAAGGAAGATTTGGGCTACTTTGCCTGTGGGTTAGTAATCTAAATTCGCATTTTCTGGCCGCAAGCATAAGGGGGAAAAAGAAAAGAAAAAAGGACTAAATATTTTTATATTAGGCTGGAAAAACACTTATTAATACCCAGAAAGCTTCACTCATTTAAGAAAACGTGATAGGATCAGAAAAAACAAGCCAAAAAATAGGAGCCTAAAGTGCTCTTTGAATTAAATATATGCACTGACATTTAGGAAAGCAAGTCAAGTGATTCCTCACTGCAGCTCTTGGGGTCCTGGGAGTTTCTTCCTCAGATTTTTGGGATTCAGAAAAAGAGGCATCCTTAAACTAATTTTCCCTGTGCTTGTTGTACTACACTGAATTCAGCTGAAATTGTGGAGATGATGTTGCAATGTGCCATGTTATACCAGATTAATTGATCATGAAGTCTTCAGGTAAATGGGAATCTTGAGATTCAAACATTTAGTTCTAGATAATTTCTAACATTGACTGAGGATGTGCTTAAATACCCTTGAGACTATCAAAGCCACCTTTTTGTCAGCCTGCTTTGCAATTCTCTAATTTTAATTTCTTGCTTGCAAAGTGTCCCTTCTCTGACTAGACACACAATGACACCACTGTCCTGGACTTTGGAAATGGTGGTTTCAATACACCACCAACATCGAGCCTTCTCCTTCCTGTGCGGGTGCTTCTTACCGAAAAGCCATCATAACGAACTAAAAGGCTCATCAAGGTTAAATTTCCTCGTGAATATTGTCCCCATCTTCCTTTGAGAAAACCGTAGGCTTGAGCTATATTTCACAGAGGTGTGTTGTGGTAGGCTCCATACCTGTGTTCAACTTAGAGAAAAAAAATCAGTCATCCTTGTGCTAGACACTTCCTAGTGCTGCCAGCTCTGAGCTGCTGCTGGTTTTGCTTGCCTGCTGTAGGTCTGGGTCTGCAAGCAAAGCCCTCCCTCCCACACAGGGAACAGACTTCAGCACAGCAGCTCCCACCATAAGACAGAAAATTTAACTTTCTGAATCTGGACTATGCCTCTTAAATGTCCAGAAAATAACCTGTGGAGGAATAGGAAGAATCTATGGAAATAATTGGCAGCTGCAAGAAGTAAGTCTGAAAGCAGGGTGGAAGGCATATAGGAAAATCATCCCAAATTCAGTGGTGGTGTTTTTGAGAGCAGCTCCTCAGTATTGCTGTGCCTGTTTATACCAGCAGTGTATTTGTCCTGCTCTGTGCACTGAATAGGACAACAGGGATTAGCATTTAGAATACAGTGAAGACCTTTCCAGCTCTCCCCAGATGAATGTGTTGATTTGGGTGCTCCTGTAAAGTCTACTGCTTTTTTATGTTCCCAGATACTGTACTTTTTTTACTGGTACTAAATGGCTGTCTATGTCAGCTCAAGTTACAAAAACAAGTGGGATCTTTTCTGGCAGATTTTTAGGATACAGTCTGTGATTGATGTAATATACTAAACCACAAAGAGCATATGAAATGGTGAATGTGAAATGTGAATTCTCACTACTTCTTTACAAGGACTGGTTTTCTCCCCATAGAAACCTTGCCATGCAAAAGAGTGAATAACAACATTCGCCTTCCAGTGGGTGAAATAGAACACTGATCACCTGTGGCACTGGCAAGCAGTGCAGCAGGACAATGCTTTCAGAGTTGTTGACAGAAAACAGGAAATAGTGATTATTTGTTTGTCATTGGTTCTTTCCTTTATGGATGCTGGTCACTGGGGCAATATTTACTAGCTGGCTGTCATCAACCTATTATGTTTCACCTAAAGCTTTTTCAGATACCTTACAGTCTGTGTTTTCTTGGCTGATAATATTCCTCTTTAGCAGAGTTTCTGTGTTATTTGTCCCACTGTTGAAATGTGTTACTTGCTATGGCATTGCTCCTCAAAACCAACAGCATATTGGTTGTGGATTGTGAATGCCCCAGCCCTGGAGGTGTTCAGGGTCAGGCTGTATGGGGCTTTGAGTAACCTGATCTAGTGAAAGATGTCCTTGCCAGTGGCAGGGGCAATGAACAAGGTATTTAAAAGGTCCCTTCCAACCCAAATTGTTCCATGATTCTGTGATTCTTTGATATGTCTGCAAGACAACAATAAGAGAGAACACAGGAGTGTGCTGTCTCACATGATTGGTCCACATTGCTGCTTATAGGCTGTCTGCAGAAGTGGAGCTAAAGCTCAAATTATTAATGCTGTATGATGGAAGAATGGAGCTCAGTTTCTCCTGGGTGGATGTCATCTTACCAGGGTGCACTTGTCTCACACTTACTGCTAATGAAGGAGAAGTGCAATTTTGGTCTGATCTGTGGACCTAGATTTGTTCACTGGATTGGAGAGTACACCTCAATTATGTCTCTCTCCCACGGGCGAGTTCCTCAATTCATGCTGCTTAAGGTTTTTGTGAAATTTTGTAGTACCTAGGATGGGTGGGTCTGATCATCCTCTGAGCAGCACTGAGCTGAAAATGCAGATATAACAAAACACTGCTTTTGGGAAGTGGAAGCTGAACAAGGCTAAATATCTCTCCTGAAAATGCAACTCATTTGTAACAGTTTATCTCTAATGAATTTCAAGAATTACAGTGGAGTTGGAAAGTGATGGCTGTTATCAGTCCACAAACACATCTGAAACCTAGAAATGTTGACAGTGGATACATTTCTTTCAGGCACTGCCTTTTGGCAGCAGATCAGATTATCTGTGTGAGCCACACAAATCACAGGCTTTCCCAGGTGGGCATTAGCAGAACCATCTGGCAATTAGAAGTCTCTGGGGCAGTCAATCCAACTTTGAGCTGGATTAACTTGGAAGTTTCAAACACTGTCATTGCTTTTTGACAGTCAGAGAGGTTTTTGGCCCTTGTGAATAAGACAACCATTTGATCAGGGACAGAAAGGATTATTCAATTATTTATTTTCAGCTCTGTTCAGTTTTCCACGAGGTCAGTCTAAATCATCCCTCTTAGAGCACATGTATAGAGGAAATGTATATGCATGGCTCAAATCCAGCCAATTTTGAGGATGAGTAAGTTGGCTGAGCATGCAGAGAAGATCTGCAGCTATCTTGGAGCTTTATTTGGTGTGGCAGACTGTGGGTAATTTTGGACAGAGAGTACCCGGTGCTCTTATTTCACAAAAACTGTTTAGCTTTTGCTGTATTTCAGCAGTGACAAAAGCTCCCACAGCCTCACAATAGGCCCTCTTGATAACAACTGAAAAAATCTGTATCTTGCAAATACGTTATATCATTAGATGAAGTGGACAAAAACAAAATAAGTATGTTTATGACTTAGCCTGAGGAGATAATTAACTTCTGAGTGCTGAGATCCTTGATTGCATTCCTAGCATGATCTTAATTGGAAGTCTGAACTTGAAAAAGGTTGTAGTGTTTGGAGGATATCTGAAATGGTTCACTGAGAAATTGTTTGTTCATAAATTTGAAAGGTAATCCAGATAAATACCTTTTACTTTGCCTTTGTTGTAATTGTTGTGGTTGATGATGATGATAAAAATAATCTATTACAGCGGCAGCAAAAGCACCAGACTATTCAAAGAGAACATGTATCAAAATGTATTGAGCCACTTCAGGGAATTTCAAAAGAAAGAAGTTTTACAAAAAGGGCTGAATACATACCAAATGATAATACTTAGAAATCTGTATTACTGCTCCCAAGTGTGGTACAGTACTTTGCTGAAACTATTGACCTCTTGTGTGTTCTCAGCAAGAATTGTCATGATCTAAGCTTTCTTGCATGGAACTGTGTTGTGTTGCACGTGCACTACAGTAGGTTGCCAGTATAGATGAAAACTAGAAGCTCTTTTGTTATGCTGTCAAAATCTCTGCCCTTTACCCATCCCAGTTATGAGCACT
Organism: Melozone crissalis; assembly: GCF_028551555.1. Taxonomy (NCBI): domain Eukaryota; kingdom Metazoa; phylum Chordata; class Aves; order Passeriformes; family Passerellidae; genus Melozone; species Melozone crissalis. The sequence goes on from NW_026535805.1 coordinate 54,503,046, forward strand.
TGGGTAACAGGAATTCCAGTTCTCTGTGATCAGTGAGGGCCACAAATTGCATCCTTCTTTCTGAAAAAGGATGAATCCATACAGTGTCAGAGAACATGTCCATCTCACCTGAGCTTAGTTGTTCTGAGGCTGGGCATAGAGGAACACTGTCCTTGGTGCTCCCTAAAGTCAGTACTGAAAAATGAACTGCAGGCGATTTAACATGTCTAATTTAAATTTGACAGGAGAGACCTTATTGTGGCCTTTGAATACATGAAGGGGGCCTAAATGTAATGTGGAGACAGACTTTTTAGTAGGGTCTGTAGCAATAAAACAAGGAGTAAAGATTTTAAACTAAAAGAAGGTAGATTCAGTGAAGGAAGGAAGAAGTTTTTTACAGTGAAGGTGCTGAAACATTGGCACAGGCTGCTCAGATAGGTGATTAGTGTCTCATCCCTGGATACACTCAAGGTGAAGTTGATTGGAGCTTTAAGCAACCTATTTCAGTTGAAGATGTCCCTGAATATTGCAGGTAGGTTGAACTAGAATATCTTTAAAGGCCCTTTCAACACAAAGCATTCTATGTTTCTATAAGATGAAGAATTTAAATAAGTATCTAAAGAGGTTGTTGAATATATGCAGAGCCCCTCCTCTTGACCAGGCTAGACTAAAAGAACTGAGCTTGAGATGTTCAAAAATTTGGGGTGAAAATAGGATAAAATAAGATGAAAAAAATTTTTTGATAATTCCTTTTGACCCTTGAGGAAAAATGGCAGCAGAAAAATGGGCAAGTTTGACATTACCTGTGCCCAGGAACCTGGATCATCAAGCCCACTTGGCACAGAAGTCTACACTAAGATTGTCTGCTCCTGTTATCTTTCAGAAATCACAGAATATGCTAAGTTGGAAGGCACCCACAAGGGTCATCCAATCCAGCTCCTGGCCCTGCACAGGATACCCCAAGAATCACACCATGTGCCTGGGAGCTTTGACCAAACGCTCAAACATTGGACTTGGTGCTGTGACCACTGCCCTGGGGAGCTGTTGCAGTGCCCAACCACCCTCTGGCTGAACAACCTTTTCCAAATATCCAGCCTTACTCTCCCTTGACTCAGCTTCAGGACATTCTCTTGGGTCCTGTCACCACAGAGAAGAGATCCATTTCTGCCCCTTCAGCTGTAGCTGTGATGAGGTCTCCTCTCAGTCTCCTCCGGGGTGAACAGACCAGAAGGATAACACTGAGCTTTCAGATGAAACAAATTAGCACCACTGACAGACAGCTAACTGGAAGGATGGAAGCTATTGGAGCAGAAAATAAACTATGGGGCTCTCAAGGGAACAAAGGTGCTGTGAAGGTTAGCTCAACAATGTATTGTTTTATAGAAATCTTAAAATGGAAAAATTTGTGCATCTCTGAATGCAGCAAGTTCTGTCACAAGGATTTGCTACAACTCAGGGTCCCCACACAGATAAATGAGATGGGACACTGTAGTAGACCTAATTGAGTTGGATTAACCCAAGGAAAGCTAACTGTAGTATCAATAAACAGAAAAGATCATCTGTGGTTTTTGATGTGGTTCAGAAAGTCAGAACTATTATTATCCAAAAAACAAAGAAATTAAAGAGACTGGGACATATGCAAAATAGAATAGTGGGATAAAACAACTAACTTTCATTTAAGAGCTGAAGAAATTATTTTATAGGCAAAAAAAACCACACCAAAAATAAAATTAAATGACAGATACAGAAAGTAACCAATCCCCTGCAAACATGGGACTTGTAGAGAACAGTAAATGTTTTTAAATGTTACAGAGCTGTGCATTCAGGGGTAAGAAATATCCTTTGAGAAGAGTCTCTAATGAATATACAAGTTTAACCTTCACTTGCTGCTGCTGCCACTGCTGCCATCCAGGCTGATGGGGTGAGGGAAATGCTGTTGGCTGGAAAACACCTTAGGGAAAGCAAAAGGAGGAAAGACATTGTTTTTATATCTATTTACTTTTCCTACCTATTCCTTGATGTCACCTCTCTCTGTTAAATTCAAGGCCGCAGCCTAGACTTTAAATTAAATAGCTTTGTTTCCAGTCATGATATTGGGGTTTATTAAATTCCTGTTTTGCTGCAGTGGATAGTATTTATGCAATTTTCCTCAAGGAAGTTAAAAATAGATTTCTGCTCCTTAGGGTTGCAGGGGCTGCTTTTGCCTATGCTGTTAACTTGGCTTGTATTTTTTAAACACAAGAAAAAAAACCAAATAGAATAGGGAAAGTTGGACTTCTCTCTCTCTCATACTGTTTTTTTTGTAATTGGACATGAAATAAAAGCAAGTCAAATTGGCAGATAACATTGTGTTCTGGGTGGTGTGAAGTGCCAGAAACAGTGTTTTGCCTGCACACAACTTGTTTTTTAATAGTCCTTTTTATTTTTCACTCATAACAACAGAAGTGAACTATTAAAAATCAAATGTTGAGATGAATTGAACTAAACAAAAACATGCCGAAGGCAACAGGCAGGGTTTAACACTCTGTGACTTTTATCTCTCTGGTGTCTCTCTTTGATGGCTGACATGGCAAAAGAATTCTCACAACACTTCTGAATCCTGATCACTTTGCTAATAACAGCAAGACCGCCACTGCATCGTTTCTACTCTTGAATGCCTCTAGATACAATTCCTTGCTTACCCACTTGATATTCACACGGCACTGTTCAGCAAAGATTTAATGAAGAAAATGAAGAAATTCTTATGGAATCAGCAGATGATGGTGTACTATTGTTATTATTATTATTATTATTATTATTATTATTATTATTATTATTACCGCTCATTTGATCGTCAGTGGTGCCAAGAGAAACTAATCAAGGATCAGTGCTTTGACCTAAGATGTGGCAGATAGATTCTCAGTGGGACATAGTACCTCATAAATTAATGGAACTGGGATGGTTTAAATCAATTAAGATTCTATACTTCCAACAAGCCCCCAGCAGTGGTGTGAGGTGCAGAGAAGTAAATGAAAAATTGAGCAAGTTTCTATAACCATTAATACAGTCTTTGCTCCACAGACTCCCTCGACACTATCAGTCCGAAAGATTGCAGGGACTTATAGAGGAGTAATGAAGTCAGGGTTAAAGAGATTTCAGATGTGCTAGTAATATTCTTAAAGGTTTTGTCAGTTTTCTCTCTAAGGGGAAAAGGTCTTTTGTGAAGGCACTGAGCTGAGGCTCAAAAGATTTGTACTTTGCTCCTAGTTCATTGTGGACTCCCTCTTTGATCTTGGAAAATAATCTGTTTTGCTCATGTGAAAATAGGAATGCTAATAACAAGTCCTTGTCTGTCCTGCAGGACAAGGTAAGATGAACTCTGTGGGCAATGGCATCCTACATATGTGTACAAACAGAAATGGATTGCACTTCTCAGCAATCTTCAATGACTGCTGTACCACAAATCATCATCAGAAAATTAAAATCACAGAGTAGCAAAATATCATTAAAAGGAGTATTTATCTGCTACTTATGTTATATCCTTTCAGTCCAACAAAAGCAAACTTTTGCTCCTGTGTCTGAACTTTTCTAAAAGTAGAAGTGAAATCATGGTCAAAGGTAATAGGATTTTATGATTCAAGGTGAGCCAATATTTTCAAGCTTCTAAAAAATCAGTTGCTTTCTGTTTTTTTTAAAGTGTTAATGATTAAAAGGGCAATAATAATATGCAGTTCTGAAAGGCTGTACTAGAACCTTACAAGTCTTTTACAGAAGGAAAATCAGATATTCCCATTTCACATTGCTGCTGTGCTGGTATATAGACATATAGGTAGGGTCCACAACCTTCACACAAAATCTTCCCTGCCTTACTCCTGTTGAGCCTTTTGTGTCTATTTGCAATGGAGTAAGGTTGCAAGTTTTTGTACTCTTATCTGTCTGCTGAAGCTCTGCTTCCATTTCTAGGCAGGAAAAGCAAATCAAGGACTATATTTTTACTGGGATGTTAAACAGAACAAAACACAAACCTGAGAGCTTGTATACGATCACCCATGTGCTAAACTGTGAACAAATTGAAAGTGCTGACAGGGTGGTCAGGCATTGGAACAGGCTGCCCAGGGAAGTGGCAGAATCACCATCCCTGGAAGTGTTCAAATAGTGCATGGATGGAAACCTGGGGACATGGTTTAGTGGTGAACGTGGCAGTGCTGGGTTAATGTCTTTCCTGACCTTAGTGATTCTATGATTCAAAAATCCATGGCATGGAACAAACTGGTGTCTTGTAGCATGCCAGCAAACATTGCCTAGGTTCGGTGAGTGGTTAGCACAAGTGAAAAGTCATTCCCAGTATCTACTTTGGGGGCAATCTCTTCCTTCCTGGTCAGGGTTGGGAGGTTTAGATATTTGAAGGTGAGCTGTGCCACACTGTATCCCAGAACACTGTTCTTAGTCTGGTTTACTGATACAGAAACAGTAAGGCGTTCATTATTGTTTGGGGAGAGGAAACTCCTGAAAGATTTGAGTAGGGAAATTGTCATCTGGGCATCTGTCAACTGGTAATGAAGTCAGATTAAATATTTGTGTAGTAGAGTCGTAAAACATAACTGTGGGAGTGACACGGGTCCACTTCTTCATCAAAATCAAGTGAAGTAAAATTGTAGACAGATGTTTCCTTAGGTGCTTCCAGATGGTTTTAAATGTCTTCAATGATGAAGAAAGCACAGACTTCCTGAGTAATCTATACTAGAGCTGAATTAACCTTTGAGATGGACATTTTTTTCTTGTAATTAGTAATTAATAATTTTTTTCATACTTCATGTAAAGAAGACTCTTCTTGGAGTTTAAAAGCTTGGCTGTCTACTGCCACTCATGTGAGCATTCAGGATCCTTTCTGTATCGTTCTTTCTAGGATAAAATTTCAGAAGAATAAGGGAAGTGGAAAGTGAAAAAGACTTAAAATAAGGAATTGGAAGGATGTCAGCTTGTAATTTGTAGTAGGAGCCATGTATTATATAAGATAAAAATAAAACTTGGACAAGATTATGTTTTGGGATCCTAGTGGCATCATAAAATACTCTTGTTTTTTGCTTTTATGGCTTATTTTGATGTCAGCAGAGTCCTGAGATATTTATATAGCCTTGAAATTCAAAACCATATTCTCTTTAAAGCATTTAGTTTTAAAAGGGGTACATTTGTAAGTGGTAAAAAAATATCTCTCCATTGTGAAATATCAATTATTTGTAAGTGCTTGGATTAATTTATTGGATTTTATGGGTAAAAGAAATGGAAATTGTTTTTTACATTAAAAATTAATATTTTACATCCAGCTGTGTCTGGCTGGGCAATAAATCAACTCCTTACAATTACTTATTTGTCAGTCAGCATGTTAGTTCAAAAAGCAAGGAGCTTGCCTGTGGATCCTGCTCTACTTGAAAGCAGGGAGAGTTCAGGTCAAATCAATTTCAGCCACAGTAATTAAGAACAAGATTGAAGATCCTTCCCTACCTCTGTTGTGGAGCATCTGCAGTTACGTTTTAGAATGGATCCACTTCTAGGCTGCAGTGGAGAGTATTGAAGGTAGAGAACACTACTTAGAAAGAGCTTTTTTAAAATGCTTTAGAGAGTTGTATATGAACCAAATTCTTACACTTTCCTCTGAATAAATCTGAGTACTTCATATTTGCTAAGCAGGGAAACATTTGTCTTTTCAGCTTGTCTATTTACAGATGCATATCACATAACCTTCAGAGGATGTATTTACAGAGTCTCTCTCCATAGGAGCAAATTAAACAAGGCTGGGGTGAGGTAGTGCCCCATGATCATCATGATCATGTCAATTGCTGGTGGTGTCTGTTGAGATTTTTTTGGTCACTACTCCCTCTGACAACAGCTGATCATGTTTCAGGATTTGTACCAGGGACAATCCTCAATACAGACTTTGTGGACCTTTATTTTGGCAGGTTAAAAAGTTCATCTATGTTAAAGGAACATTCTGCATGCTTTAAACCTAGTGTCAGAAAATGGACACAGGCTCTTTTCACTGGTGTGGATATAGCAAGAATATTTGAGTTTATGCCAGCAGAATGAAAACCTAATAGAAAACTAGTATCTTTATCAAAAGTGATAAATGAGGCACAAAATTACATTAAAATGAAAAAAACCCCAAACTCATAGCTACTGAAAAAAACTTCCCTCAATATTTCTTTAGGGTCTTTTGATTTGGCAAGGCAACAGAAAATCTTGTTTAAGTTTGATAGAATGTAAGTTTTTAAAGTTTTCCTTGACAATCAAGATGAAAAATTAACTGTAACCAGAGCTCTAGTTGTACAGCATTCCTAGTGAAGAAATCTGTCATGACAGGGAAATTAAGTCAATCATATCTAAGAAAGATTGCACACTTCTGTAGCACACTTCTGGCACATACAATATCGTATTCAATTAGAAGTAAATTAAATAGCTGTGGAAATAAGGTCACATGAACTCCTACTATACAAAAGAATCTCAGACCTTTGGAAGTTGCAGAAGGCAAAGAGAAAGGTCAGACCTCTGCCTTCCCAGAAACCTCCTGTATTAGCATTGCTCCCTTCCTCCTGTGTTGGGATTCTGCTGTAGAATGCACAGGGTGCATGGAGCTGGGGACTGAGTGACACATAAAGCCCTGATGCTCAAATCAGGACCTGCGTTAGAAAGCAGGTTTTTCACCAGCAGCACTACAGAAACTCCCATGTCAACTCACCCTCTGTCCTGTGCCTGCACGTCGTGTCCATACGAGTGAGGATATCGTGTGTCCCTACACCCAACCCTCTCATGCAGCCATTTGTCTCAAAAAGTAGCATTTCTTTAACTAAAACTGCAAGTAATATTTGGCACATAATGAAGTTTTACTGCTTCTATAAAACCTCTGTATTTCTGAGTGTTAGTCTCTGGCATCATTTGATCAGATATTTATGTGTGCACAGACAATCATTTACTGAGCCTGGTGTAATGAGGAAAAAGATGGCTGGTGAAACCACATCATCCCATCACCCACCTGTAAAATATAGCTAACTTGAATGCATTTGAATGATTATATATAAACTAATTAAGGACTGAGTGAATGATTTGTGACATTGTGGATAAAGAGCCCAAAACAAGGTGGTAACTAAATTGGCAGTGGTTATCTCAAGGTCATGTTAAAGCTGTGCTGTCCAAATGATAGCATTAGCTAGCAATGATCTAATTAAATACTGTACACCGAGTTATAAAGAGAGAGTTCAAGAGTAAACAAGTGGCAGAGTCTAGATTTATTTGCCATGCAATGGAAGCAATCATGGCATAATGTTGAGGTGTCCAGCACAAGGAATTAGGGTTCATAAATAAAAAGCAACTTCTGCAAGGCTGTGTATTTCAGTATAAACAATAAAGCAATAGCAAATGCATTTTAGGCCATGCAGCTGCAGGCCCAAAGGCATGATGATGAAGATGATTAAGAGTCACAATTGTTTGAGAGTTCCTTATCAATTTACAGAGAAATGTAAATGCAATGGATTGGTTTGTGAGACCAAAGACAAATGACTGAATCAAGGTGAATTTCATCAGGGGCAAAAGGCGAGTGCAGTAGGATCGCAGCAAGTGTAAGCAGCAGGAACAAGGCAGCAAAAACCACTGTCACCCATGCAGGGAGCAGGAAACAGTCTCCCTAGGCTGTGTCTGACAAGATTATGGCACATGTACGCAACCACTGTGTTACAGTACAAGCTGGCTTGTAGTGGGCAATAAGTTTGGCTATAAATAAGAAACCCAGCTGGGTTCCATAAAAAAATCCCTGGCTGGGCGACGATGGGATGGGTTTGGATACAGACAGGGACTTCACCCAATCCTGTTCCACCCTAAGCTGCAGACCTCTCACTGGCACAGGAGCTGGGCTGTGTTTAAGCCAAGCCAATCTCTCCAGTCTGGACAGGGAGATTCAAACCCTCATACTCGAGGAGGGTGCAGACAATAAACCAGGCTGCTGTCACATGAGAATCCTGGAGTGTGTGTTGTCCCTGCCTCTAACCACTGACTCCAGGTAACATCACAGCACAGGGAGAAGGGGAGGCAGCTCTGCTGTGGAAGTGGTAAAGGGCATCATCCCCTTCAATTCAGCAGAGATCAGATGTTTTTCAACACTCTAGCTAAAGACTCTCTGGTTCATTGCCAATGTATAGCAAATTAAATGGAATTAAGAAGATATTAAATTACAAGGGGGTATCTGTTTCTTTGGTTTTTAATTGTATCTGATTGGAAACCACTTTATTTAACCCTGAGAAGGTATTTCCTATTTTTGAATCTGTCTGAGAATAAACCCACAGAGACAGAAAAGAAGAAAAGGACAACTTTCTTTCTGATATAAATGAACAACTTTCATTGGCATTTTAGTGCTGCATTCTGTCCTTCATGTGTATGATCATGCATAATATGACTTGCTCTAAGATGCCAGACTTTCAAATTTTCTGATTTGTCGTACTACCTCAAACTATGGTATTAATATTTTCTTCTTCAATGAGAAATGAGTACAGATTGGGGCTGACCAGCACCGGCTTAATTAGACCTTTAATTTTTATTCTGGATTCTTTTTTTGTAATAAAACTAAATATTGCATCTAACTTTTTTTTTCCTTTGCCAGTGATTTTCTTTTTGGCTGTGATTTTGAAGGTTTTCTTTTCTCCATTAGCCCTAAATAACATTTTTGTCATTGCACTGAACAATTGAGCTATTTCTCTCAAATACCACATTTGTCATTGAACTGAACAATTGAGCCATTTCTTCCAATATCCCAGAGATTCTTCTGTTGGTTCAAGAATAATTATTTCACAAAGTACCTGTGGGGTACTTTTGTTCCCCACAGGTCTAATCATCCAAACCATCTGAATCTAGCTGATCTGAACACTTTTTCTTCATTACTTCTCTATACCTCCAAGGAAGTAAGTGTGACTCTATGGCCTCGTATTTTTGTACATTTTTTGCTGTATCACACATCATTGTTTGTACAGGTTTTTTTTAAGAGATTCTTCATATATATATATATATATATATTTTTTTTTTAATTTACTGATAAGTTTTTTGTTTTTAATTTTTCCTGAAATAATCCATGTTTCATCTCTCTATTAGACTTTCTTCTTCAAATTAGAGTGAAAATGGAGTAATAAATTTGGAGAAATTACTTCATATATACTTTATTAAGACCTTTTTAATTTGCCTTTTTTGTGTTGAATAAAGTATTTCCATTTAAAGTCAGGCTAAACTGTGGGAAGCTAGAGGTCTGATAGGATTTTTCCATTTGTCTTTAGATTTGATTGCCTTAGAAAATTATGGGAATATCAACACTGGAAAATAATATTTTTATAGAGGTTTCCTCAGGTTTTGAGTGTTCTCTGGGACTGAAAATGTTTTCAGACTGCACAGCCAATCTGAACAAGAGAGATGCAAGACAAAACAGGTTGGTGCTTTCTGTGCCCTCTTTAAATCTCCTTTTGCCTAAGGCTATGAGACAGGAAAAGTTTGAGCTTTTTTGACATGTATTAAGAGCCTGACTTCCAGTTCAACTAATTCTTCCCTCAATCCTCTCTCACAAGTGAGTGATAACATGGTCTAATACTTAAGCTTTTTTTAGTAAGGTGAGTGGGTTTAAAAGAAAGCTTAAAAATATGGTAAATTGAAATTCATGATTTTTGGAACCAGTAAGTTCCCCAAGAGGATACAAAGTGTAAAGGAAAATAAAGTCAGAAGCTGGAGGCAAGAACAGTAGTTTTTGAGCATTTAGAGCATGAAGGAAGTTGGTAATATTTAAAACTATCTACAGAAAACAGTTTTTAGAGAGAAGTTAGCAGTGGGAACTAAAGGAGATAGTGGTGGTAGGCAGGAAAGATGCCTGAAGGCCATAGCAGGATAGGGGCTGCTGTCTAGGTAATTACAGCTCATCTCAATAGAAGCCCTGCATTGAGAAGTAAAGGAAGGAAAGGCACTGAGGGTGGCAAGGGGACAGCAAGACCTGAAGGATGAAAGGGTCCTGTAGTTCACTGACAAATGCAAAATTTTCTGCCTCAGTATTCCTATCTGAGTGAAGGCAGGATCAAAATCTTATGTTAAGGTGGCAGAGGCGACCTGAGCCTACTGAGGTTGTCCCCAGCTGTGAGGCAAAGTGTGCTAAGTGTGGCTATTCCTCATCTCTCCATCCTCTTTCAAATGCTTTTGATTTTAAGGGCTGGATGCTACATGCATGCTTAGAGTCATCTTTGTCTCTGGATACTACACAGGTTTTTGAAAGTATTTTGAAGCAGTATATTTAATGATGGACGATACCACCCAGGAGCCTAAGTGAGACTTCAAACTGCCTGAGCTAATTGGATTTCTATTATTTGAGCTAATCTTATTGGGATGCTTGGAAATGAGTTTTATTCTTCATTAAAAGGACAAAGGGCTGCGTCTTTAAAGGGCAACACTAATGTATGCACAGAGGGCAAAAAATAATGTTCTCTAAAGCTTTCTATGGGCTTCTGCCAGTTGTGACTAATGTTGGTGTAGGTATTAGGAAAACACAGGCCAGTGTGATGATGAAGAGAAAAGACTGGAGATTAAAAGAAAAGTGGTTTGAAAGCTCTACTCATACTACTGTATGAAGAATAATACATAATGTGGGTGTAATAAAAATGATAATGTGTTCTGTCATTTGAGATAATTAGACTTTGATCCTGGAAGATGTTTCTTGTGGCTGAAGCACTGTATCTGGTTAGAGTTCTGCTGCATTTCTATTTTATGTTTAGATTGGATGTTAGGAAAAATTTCATCACTGAAGGTGTTGTCAAGTATTGTAACAGGCTGCCCAGGGCAGTGGTGGAGTCACTATCCTTGCAAGTATTTAAACAATGTTTCATATGGTGTTTAGGGAATGGCTTCAAACAGAAAGAGGGTATGTTTAGAATAGATATTAGGAAGAAATTCTTTATTGTGAGGATGGTGAGGTGATGGACAAGTTTGTGCAGAGAAGCTGTGAATGCCATACCCCAAGCATGGATGGGGTTTTGAGCAACCTTGTCCATGGCCGTGGGGCTGGAACTAGGTGGTCTTTAAGATCCCTTCCAATCCAAGTTGATCTGTGATTCTCTGTTTTAATGGTGGCCTTAGCAGTGCTAGGTTAATTGTTGGACTCAATGATCTTAAAGGTCCTTTCCAAGCTAAATAATTCTATGATTTTATTATTTTCTGTATTTTCAGAATAGAATCCTTTCCCAGTGCCTAGTTTGAGATGGAAGGGTCTAGGCCTGAGGGGACATTGGTGTTGTGATGTTCTCTTGGGACACAGTGACAAAGTCCAGGTAAGGTCCCCTGGTGATTCCCAGATGTGTGGAGATCTGGAGGGAGACGACTGGCTTACCATGCAGGAATAGTCAAGCACAGAGGAAAAGGGGCTGGGTCCACTTAGAAATCACTTCTAACCAACACAAAGTTACTGCTGGGAATCATGCAGGTTGTGGTAGAAAATTGTAGCACTGTTCTGGTGTCTTCTTTTGCAAGGCTTTTGGCACAAAAAGATCAATTTTACATGGCTGTCTGCAGGAAAGAAAGGGAAGTGGACACAGAAACCTACAGGAGGTCTAACTTCTGTGCAAATGTTTGTCAAAATAATTCTCTATAAGCAAAGAATCCTTTCAATGACTTTTTAGAGGCTATTTTTCTCCACAGTAAAATGTGTCAGTTTGCTCATCTGTATTTTAAGTGCTTTACAAGCATCTTCAGCAGAAGAAAACATGATACCATGACCCTGAGTATCAGATCAGTAACTTGATTCTCATCAAAGAAAACAAAAATAGAGAGCATGTGATCTCCTCTCACCATCTGAACAAAGCACTCAGCTCACAAATAACCCAGTGCTTTTAGGTGCAGAGAGAGAACTCCTTGGTGAGTAACTGTGAATAGCAAATGAAGGAGATTTTGAATCAGCCTGTGGGAAATGCTGGAAAAGACACAGTGGGTACCTTTAATAGTCAAGGTATTTGCTAACACACCTTCCTTTGTTTTTCTTTCTGTCAGATGCCACATTCACCTGTGTCTGAACTGCTGACACCAGCAGGAGCTTGGCTCCCTATCCCTCTGCTGAGATCTATGGGGTATAATTTGCCTATTTGGCTTGATATAGTGGTGTCTTAGACAATATATAGACAACTGGTCGTAGTGGGTGATGAATATAGGCAAGTAGAATTTCAGTCTGCAGGTTCAATATAACTAATGAAGTGTTACTAAAGCGTTTTAAGAGAAACTGGTCCCTGCATTTACAATGTGGTGTAATGATTTACTTAAAAGTCTCCCTTTAGACTCAGTATACAAGTTACAAATGATGCAAAATGTTGCTGATCGGAGATATTGACAATCGCTCATTGGTATTGACATATGGAAGATTCTCCACTGGGTGCCAGTGCAATTATGAACTGACTTTAAAACTTGCTCTTAGTCGAAGGCTAAAAGAAGACCTTATTTCTCATCTCATTTCAAAGTTTCTCCTATCTTACTCTTCAGTTGTTTCCTCCAACGGATCAAAGTAATAATGATAACAATAAGAATAAAAAAATTTGCCCCAGTAAAAAATCTTTCTTTATAATGACATATTTAGAAATAGACTCAGATTATACATTTGCATATGTTCTTCAAAAGAGCCTAAGTGATAGAGCAAAAGAATCTCACCAGCTTTCCCACTGAATCCGTGGTTGCAGACTGAGCCAGCTGGATTTCTACCTAAGTTCCTGTGTCCCATATTTCTTTTGACTAGGAATATCTGAAAATAACATGGAGCCTTGAAAATAAAATTTATTCAGTATGTTGGAGAGGTTTCTAAAGTAAGTTAGCAGAAACCATCTCTCCACTTAACTAAGACAAAAAAATTACTTCATGCAACCAATAGGCCAGAGAATTACAGTGAAAGCATCTCTGAAATGTACTGAATTTTAAAATCAGTAAGATTGGAAACATCCTGCTAGATGATTATGTTCAACTATTAAGAAGGTAAATTAGGGAAAGCAGGACTAGTTAAAAAAATTTAGTCAAACTGCACCTTTCACCTGTGCTCCTGCTTGACAATCAGGGTGCAAACTGATCAAATTTTGCTGCTGAGATCTATTTCCTTTTTGTTTCATAGGAGTATCAAGCAGGGACTCCATCAGCTGAGGTGCATTATTCTTGACACAGTCTGAAAGAAAGCATTTGCTCCTTGAGACTGTGTGACACACAGCATGCAGGCTTCTGCTTCAAAAACTCTGTTGCTCATTATAGAAATGTTAAGTTTACTCTCCACTCTGGCAGCTTTGCTTTGGCAGAAGAAAATAATACATCCAACAAGTTATCCTAACGCCTATGGACTGGCACCAATAAACAAATCTCTGTCTCCTTGTGCTTGAAACAGCTGCTGGTGATTACCCTCCTCCCGTGGAGACAGGAACACATCTGGTGTCTGCAGAGCAGCAAAGAAGCAGAGAGGAGATGAGCCAAAGCAGCCGTCCCTGGTATGCACAGCTGCATCAGCTCAGCACTGCTGCTCCACCTGAGCCATGGCTTGTGCAGGCACTGGGTCAGGGTGGTTATTAGGAGGAAGAGGAAAATATAAAGGGTTCTTTTCCTCCTTCACGCTTCCCCACTGCAGCTGAATCATTTGGCTTTGCCTTAGATATTCTATGTGGCCATTGTTCCCATTCTTCCGCATTCCTCATGATCACATTAAAAAGATGACCAAGATGGCCTAAATTATCATATTTGTAATCTTTGATGAAAATTTCCCTATGTGAAGAAGAAAAATACAACATCCTACCACTCATCTGTTTTTCTAATGGCTTATTTGTGACCTGTAGATATAAAACTGGAGAAGTTTTCTTTCTGTCTGAAATGTCATTGTTTCAACAAATACATAATACCAGAAGCCCAGACTCTGTAGGTATGTGGTGAGTTTTAAAGAAGAAAATGTAAAATTCTTCTTGTATGTACAAAGCCCATATGTGCATTGCTTCATTTGTTTTTAGCTTTATGTGGCAGGATTAAGGCTTAACACATTTGGCAAAATATGAAAGGCAAAATTCTCACATGCTTCCCCATATTGATGCTAAGTCTCATGAGAAAAGTAGAAAAATACTAAATATTGTAAAAGAATTGGCAACATGTTTGTCTACTGCAGTTTATGGTGGAACATGTCTATATATTTGAATTGTTTTTTCTCTTACGCTTATGAGTTGAAAATAAGTTTTAAAATTGACTCTTCTTTACAACTGACATGAGTTGTACCGTATTAAAGCATATTCTAACTGGAGCCAAATACATTGATGCAAAATCAATATAGGCTAGATGCTGGCAAAGCTGCTGCAATCTGGTATCAGCTGTCATCAGGGTGAACCCACTTGACTTTACGTCTTCATATTTATCTGTTTTCTTCAGTTCTTCCTTTCCACTTCTCCTCCCCTGTCAGCATAACCTGCTTGGCAGTTGTGCAACTTTTATTTTTGTAACTCTCTCTTTTGAGCCTCCCTCATATTCCCATTAGGGAAATGTTTTTCCTTTCCAATTTTTTTTTCACTCAGGTGCAGAAAGCCTTGATTTTATTAGATTAACATTTGTTATCATGACAAAAAAAGTGAGTAAGCCAGAGAGAATGGCTCTTCTGCAGTTAATGTCAACTGTGAGAGTGATGAAGGGTATTGAATAACTTCAAATGCAGGAAAGAGAGGGATACTGCTGTATGTCTAAGAGATTGTGACTACAGACAGTGCGGAACACTACTAAATAAATTCCTGTATGGAATTTCCTATGCCATTTGAAATCCAAAGTGAGAATGGGTGATAAGGTATATTGCTATGCCATATCCCATAGAATAATATTTTGTTTTCATCATGATTTACTTTTGTCCCAGTAGTTCTCATTTTAGTCTTTATTCTCCTTTCTCTCTCTTTCTCTCTCTTTCTCTTTTTCTCTCGTCCTCTTTTTCTTTCTCTTTCTTGTTCTCTCTTTTTCTCACTCTCCCTCCCTCCTTCCTTTTCCATTCCTTTCTTTCTCACATAATTTCTCTGTTAATGATGACATAAGGCATATCTGTCACCGTGGAAGAGGAAGAGCTACCTCTCTCTCTGAGCATGGTTTGTTGGTACTGATTTATTTTGCTTTATTTCTTTAAATTACTATTTTCTCTCCAAGTGAATTGCCCAAACTCCCTCAACTGAGAATGTGATAACTGTTGAGGCTAAATGTTTGTAAAGGAGAGGAATACAGTAGGCTCATACATTTTCTGAAGAATTTTTATGAGAATCACTTTTTACAAAATTTCCCAATTGATTTCTTGCGTTATTACTCCTACGGCTCCCAATAATGTTATTTAGACAGAGAAATATTCTGACAGCATATCTTCCCATTTATACTTTGCTTACAGCAGTGGCCTATAAATAGGCCATTATAGTCTGGAAAAAAATTACAAAGAGTAAAACTTTCCCTTCATGTGCAAAAATGCACTCTAACTAATAGTTTTCCAACATGCATCTGCTGTTATAATTTAAGATTTTTCTATGCTAAGCATGCAGAGGTGGACTAACTTGTTTAATAAATAGGTGAGAATAATAAGCAGGTAATTTTATATCCACAGTGCAGTCCTGATTACTATGGAATATCTCTGTGTTTTCAAGGAAAGAGCTATGTGAAACAGCAGTAGGAGCAAGCCTAGCAGACCCATTACCATGGCATGAGTGAGTTTTAGGTCAATGAGGTTAAAAAATCTTGTTTCAGACAAACCCAAATCTTGCTAATTGGTTTAGACAAGGTAGCCAGTTGGTACTAATATGACCCCCAATAGAACTAAGGTGGTAGTTCTGGGCCAAGTTCTCCCCGTCATGTCTGTGGAAAGTAGTCCCATTAGCTTCAGTCATAATGCATATGCAGGAGGCAAATGCATTAGTAAATTTAATCAGAAGAGCTCCTTGGAGGAGGCAGCAGGTGGCAGATGCCTTGAGGGCCGGCTCTGGTTAGCAGCTTGCCCCACTTCTTCTATTCAGAGCTTTAGTATCCTCCTGCACCAGAAAATATTGGAGTCAGGGACACCTGCTGGTGTAAAAAAAGGACAAGCTTTGGATAATTGCAAGTATTCCATTAATGCAAAGGTCCCCTTCTATTTGTGCAGGTGGGGGAGTCCTGGGTGTTGCCATATTCTGGTTCTCAACCTGTCGTGCCTCAATGTGAACTCTTTGGGCACAGCAAATTTCAGTTCCAGGTGTATCATCAGTGATAAAAGCTTATCTAGAATGTTAAATTTATTTTTGTCATGGATTGGAGCAAATTGTAACAGGAATTCTTAATCTGCTCTAACATTCAAAGATTGTTTTAGCTGTAGCTACATCATTTTTCAGCAACAGGAAGGAAATTAGATAGGCCTGCTGGCTTTTGGAAAATTAGCAGTTTTACTTCAGTGTCAGAAAATCTCAGTGTGTTCTATGGTGATTGACTAAGAGACTTTTAAATGGAACTCTGGATATTGGCATTAAACACATTGCATTCACTGAATGACTGGTAAAATTTCACCAAGATATCACTCCTTACAGAATTACGTGGTAGTCTGCCAACTTCTGTGGGCTCTTGCTAAATAAAACCAGTAAGGGCCTAGTCCTAAGGGCTTACTTATAATTACATTTTTCCCTGAAATTATTCTCTGTTGCATGACTTGGAGGAGAGCAATAAGGCAAGGTCAGTCAACAGAAGGCAGTCACTCCTCTTTTGAGAGATGCAGGGACTGGGTGGAAAAAGAACACTGAGAAAATTGAGAAGGGCCATGCCAAAGAGCCAAAGAAAATGTTTCAAGGCACAAAGGAACTTTTGTAGGAGAGGAAAAATGACTGAGTAATAACTGAGCAAGGGCAGTGAACTCTGTTCACTCTCAAGCCGTATGAGGCATCAAAATAAGACATGCTCAGATGGAAAACAAAGATAAAGGCATTGACTGTTAAACACAGGGTTATGGTAGACATTAAGAGGTGAAATGTCTGTATAAACTGATTTTGTCACAACAGCAACATTGTATAAACTTTCCATGAGCAAATTAAGTTGCATATTAAAGTGTTCCCAACCACCATGGTGATGCCTGAACAGCCATCTCATAAAAGTAGTTGAAGCAAGAAAACATTTTCTGAGGGAACTTGATAACAGGATTATGTGATGAGGTTACAAGATAAGACTGGCAAGATGCAATTATCTAGATCCCTTCCAGACCTATTCCCCTGGGAAAAAAGAGGAAATCAAAAGCAGTGGCTTACAACTGCACTGCAGGTGTACATGTGGTCCAGTTTATAACCTCAGTTTGCCAAGGCTGGATATTAATCCAACTACCCTGGAAGTGTTATAATGTTCTATTCTCACCAATAGCCGTTACATAAGCACATAGATACTCAACAGACTGTCAAAAGATATGGAATAATATGCAGTTGATGCAACTACTATTTCCTCACAGTATCAATGTTTCTACCTCCAAAACAGTCTTATGCTTAAAAGACTTGAACAATTCATAAATACTAAAAACTCAAGTAAGATGGCACTGATGCTGCTAGAGAAAAGACAGCATTGAGAAAATTTTTCAGCACCTTGGCCTCTTCCAGGTTTTTGTTTGCGAATACTTATCAGCAATTCATCAACTTGTCAATTTGCCCCATAATCTCTGAGTGCTCTGGCGCAGCTCTAGCCTAGCACAAGCAAAACCTTCTCTCCAGTTGCTAGGTAACTCCTGTGTCTGCTCATCTGGGGTGCCTGTTATCGCCTGTTCACATCTCTATTTACTTTTCATCTTGACCATAATAATGTGATATAACTGGACACAGAGCCTCCAAGACTCATTTAAAAGACTTCACAGAGTTACCAGTGCTGCATCTTTGGCAGCCTTCCTCACAAATGTGTCTGCACTTCCGCTCAAGTTAAAAGGTGGTTTAAGTTCTCAGCTTTGTTGGTTCTGTGTATTTTAGGACTGCTTTGAAGTTGTGAATGGAAACCATCCTGTAAGAGATGTGATGATCTAGTGCAATGGACCACCTTGTAAACTGTATATCCAGTCATCTAATTCTGGGGAGGAAAATAAATAAGGAAGCACACAAATAGAAATAAAATCTTTCTTAGAAACTAGGGACCACAAACTCATCATTACCTGCTAAAAGTAAGGCAACATCAGTATTTTCAGAACTTTTAGACAACCCTTAGCAAATCCAACTACTTTGCAGACTTCTTTTGAGAGCTAATGAGAAGACAGAAAAGAAGGTTGCTTACTGCATTAAGAATTCCAGTGAGAAAAGGGACATAAAGTTATATGCAAACCAAAGAAGTAGAAGAACAACTGCCTTAATTTGCTGAATTTCAGTAGATTCTTACAGTCTTATTTTGTTCTTCTAATAGAGGAAAGCACCTATCACACACAACAGTGAAACATGTTACTCTTGAAATAATTGCTCTGATTACAAATGCAGCTAAAATATAAGGGTGCAACAAACAGGTTGGTTAGAAGGTCAAGGCAAGTTGTAGACAGCTGTAAGAGATGGAGTAGGAAATGATCAGTGTATCAGCTCCCTGCCAAGACCCCAAGGTTTGGAGGAAAATTTTTGACACATCTTTGCTCACATTACTGTCTGCCAGAGGAAAGTTCAGCTGGTAGTGTCTTTACATAGAGGGATCTATATATGTCCAGCTGTCTATATCTCTGTCTCTCTATAGAGAGAGACATTTCTCAACTAAATACATACAGAATTTATTAAATTATTTATTAAGGAAAGAATAAGGAAGCAAACTCAGAATGCCTCCGGCTGGAAAGAAAAACAATCCTGCATCTCCCTAGTCACTAACAGATGACCCTTCTTTGCCTTACTTGGAGAGTGAATGTGCAGTATTTAACAGATTTCCTTCACAGAATTTTTTGGCAACTAGGAAAACATAATGTGCTTCGGAAGGATTCATCAAAATACTTTTTAAATCAATGAATCCACCGATGTAAATATACAAATAATAGAGAAAAAATTTCAAGTGGTTTCTTAAAAGGCGCTCTGAGTGACAATAAGATACCACACTTCAAGTGCTTCATCAGTTACTTACTATAGACAATTGACTGAATTTTCATCATAAACAGACAGCCTTCTCTATGGAAAATGTACAAGCAAAAAGCTCTACATAGATAACACTTCAGGATGCTCTATATAGTTAAACCCTGTTGGCTGGTGCTAGAAAATCCCTATACCTTTTGATATTTAAATCTCCTCAACTTGCACTTTTCACACTACTTTTCCTGGAAAACTAGAATGTTCATAAGTCTTGTTTAAGATATTACACATTAGAATACCTGGAACTTTTATTCTGTCAAGGTCTCAAAGCTATATTCAAAACTCACAGCACATTTGAAAATTATTTTCACACAATATTGTTTTCTTCATGATGGGGAAAAAAAAGATATCTTGGAGAATGTCATCTTTACTTTTAGACCATCCATCCACAAAATCCAGGGTTGCCCTCTGACCAGACAGTACATGTAATGTGATCTATTTTTATTTTTGATATGCCAGATATGCATAGAGCACTATATGTGCAATAGAACTTAAGGTACTTTATAATCTAAAGGCATGATTTTATCAGATGATTGAGACCATCCTGGCTTTATCCACTAGGTCTACTGGAGTTGTTCTTCAACAAGTAGTTTCTTTCACTGTACATTCTTTCATCCATTTCCATCTACCTTATATACTGAATAGAAATGAAAACAAGTTTATGACAAATAAATCAACATCAGAGACACAAAAATAAGACTTAAGTTGTACAAGCAACCTTAAAAATACAGTTTCAGATTGTTGGGGTATTTGGCTTTGTATCTTAGGCGGACTACTAGTGCAGTGTTCTTTTATCCATGCACATGAATGCAAATGCACAATGTATCCAAGGGCAAATCAGGCACATCTTAGAAAAGGAGACAATTTAGGAGGTTCTGGAGAAATATTTTATTTCTCTGTGCTTTGAATGAATAGCGTGTAACCTTTAAGCAGACAATGGGATTGATAAATCATATTCAAACTATCTTCTGGACTTGCCCAATTTAAATGTTGTTGTACCAGAAATAATGTTTCATCTAAGCCTCCTGTGCACTGCCTTGCAGAATAATGATTCTATTGCTGTTCTTCTTTCTTACATTCATTTATTCCATGTGACCCATTTGCAGCAAGAGGACATACCTGTGTTTGAGATTAAGTTATTCTTTTGGGAGATAGAGCCCCCAGAGGATGAGAAAGGACAAGAGTTTAGTTCTTGAGTATTGCTGAAGGCTTTGATCATCAGAAAATTTCATGGAAGAGTCTTTGCTTGGCTGCTTTTGAGTTGAACTCAGTGCTCTATAGGAGTAATAAGAATAATTTGTGCAGGATTAGGTGGTGCTTTTGAGTTGCATTACAATACAAGCACCACTACAGCTCAAACTGGGAAAAAGGGTTGAAGAAAAGATGCCCTGTGGAATGTATAATCTAATACAGATGGTAGTACCCCTACAGTCAGATTGTCTCTGACAACAAATGAGCAGAACTCTTCTTTAAAACTAATGTGCTTAAAATCCATTTAAGATTATTTTGATAGTGGAAGCTATGAAGAGAGGTACAGGTGATTTGTAGGGTAAAAAACCCAACAAACCATGAGAGAAGTAAAGTGTTCATTCAGACATCAAGCTATACAGTCCAGAAGGACAGGAAAGAATATTCTAATTGAGAAAAATGAGATGGTGTGCAGTTTTGTCTTAAAAAAAACCCAAAAAAGTAAGAATAAATTGTTTACACCTGTACTTTTATAGTACTGAATGAAATACCTTTAGATCTGTGAAAAGGAGTGGGTTGCAGTCAGGCTAAACACAGGATTCTAAGTATTTAGTGTTAGAGGAGGAAAAGAGCTAAACAAGACAAATCTGGTGGATATCTTTCCTGGAAATACCTAGCAGGTAGAGGTGCTTTCCCTTGCATGAACCCACAGCAGTGTTTGTCATACTCAGCTTCATGGAAAAGGTATACATTGTGAGCAATTAAATGCAAAAGTACTGTCTGTGTCTCATGATTTCCCTGAGATACAAATCACTGGAGGCCTGGAGAATTTCAGGTAGGTGTTACTGCATGTGTTTTGTGGCTGCTCTGCCATCTGCTTGTGTTCTCAAGTTAATATGAACCATCTGAAATGGTGAAGTCTAATATACTCTCCTGGACAGTTTGCTTAAAAGGCGAATACATTCTCTAGAAGGAGATTTGTCCTACCTTAGTATTTTGTCAAGGATAAAAGAGTAACTAACTGGTACTGCCTGTCCTGCACTATTGACCTGAAAAAGAAGTAAATAGCTACTTTAGGTGGGTCATTCAACTTTCAGGTAGATAAATTCAGGTAAAGAGATTCCTGCTCTTATAATCTGGTGAATTTTGTTCACTGATCTACTTTTTATCTTGCCAGAAACAAGACAAAAAACCCTAAGCATGGCTCTTTCTTCTTCCTTTGACTTACAATGATCGAATTCTAATGATGATGCCCTGCTACAAATCACTCCGCTTTTCACACCCATTGTTCATATATAGACACTTCTCTTCACTTATCTTCATCTAATACACATGGGTTGCTTTTTGGGTTTATCTACCCAGTCTCCTGAGGACCAGCATTGCACCTGCATTTTTTTCCTCCACTGGCTGCCTTCTCTTAAAGAGCCTTCATGGATCTTTTATTAAAAATCACTCTCCTTTGTTCTGGGGATTGAATTTTTTTTTGTTTTTTGTAATGGCTGAGTGAAGTCTAATTAAAACTATAGTACTCCTTGGGCAGAGGAGTCTTGGCAAAACAGTATTCCTTGCTGTTATTCAGTGTAGAACTTTGCAATTTTGGATGGTGAGATTTTTGCTGTTATTGGGTGAAAGATGATCTTTGTCCTTTTCATTGCAAGGAAATATTTTGGAGTTTGAAAGGAAGTATAGTAATTTTACAAGCCATTTCCTCAAAAGAATATCTGTATTTTTAACTGGAAATAAACCAGTGACTAAGTAATGCCATTAATTCACTTTATCAATTCAGTTACCTCATAATATACCTAAAGAGAAGATTTCTAACAGAAATGAAGCTTTGACCTTTGCTCACCATAATAAAAGATGTCATCTTATGTATATTCTCTAAATTATAAATCGGCCTTACATCAAATTTCTTCTCTTCTCACCAGCCATGTTTCTTCAACTGTGTGTTAAAATTCAATGAAGATCACTCAGTTGTTATATTTGAGTCTTAAGCTGGTTGAAGAAAAATAGTGGCACATTTTTGTGTTTGTCTTGCAGACAGTATCTATGCTTTGTTACTGCTGTTAACAGGTAACATCTTCAGTTTTGAGTGTCAGTCTCAAATATTGACTCTTCACTATGTAATAAAATGGAATACTGGGAATACTGTCATTTGCTGTGTTGCTGAAGATACTTGAATCAACATAAGGCTTGAGCAGAATGTCTACTCTGTGCTTATCACACTGCCTTTCCTGTGATAAACACTAAAATGCCCTAACACAAAATAGTGATGGTTTTTTGGTTAGTAGCTAGCAAATAGATAATCTGCAAGGAGAATGAGAGGCAGAATACAAATATGCTTATAGGAGGTACTTAATTTGGAGAGTGACCAGCTCCATCTATTTTAGTGAATTTTCTAGGAACTTTGTATGTCTTTCTCAAAGCTCAAAGTACATAAATTCATAGGGTTCTAGTGTTCAGAAGCAAACAAACTAGAGTCCATCAGCAGAGGAAGATGAAGAAATATGGCACCCAAAAAAGACCACATTTTTCCTTCAAAAATATGACTTTAAGTGATACTTCTTAAAAATATTGATTAAAAAATTTAGATCAAAACTTGGCTTAGGCCGGTTACCCTGGGCAGGCTGTGTGCCCAGGGTAATAGCTGATTAATGATCTGTGAGTGTTCCTTTCTTCTGTAACTTGCTTGAGATCTTGATCAGGAATCAGAAATGGATTCAGAGGGCAAGACAATTCCAAGCCTTGCCCTCCTCCTCACAAGGCTTAACAAGCCCATTCCACCAACTTCTTGTAGTGTACTTGTCGGCCTTGCTCAGACTCTCTCCAGTTTGTTCTCATCTTCTTGAGCTGAGAGGGCCCAAGCCAGAACTAACACTGTCTTTCTTCCAGCCTTCCTCTTGATCCACAGCTCAGGCTTCCAAAACTTTCCTCCACAATCCTGGGCACAACAACAAGTTGAGCACTGTTGGTAGCACTGTCATGCTGCAATTGCCACTGCTGCTCTCCCCTCCTTCCTCCCTAGGCATGAGTTTCAGGAATTTGGCAGAGACACACTGCAGTTTTTGAGGAACTCTCACTGCCAGCCTTGACTTAAATGTGTTGAGTTTATTATGTCTGATTTCTGCAAGATTTCTGGAAGTCCTCCACTGGAGCTACACTGCTGAGCAAGATTGAGATTCTGTTTTGGCACAAAAACTTTTTAGTGGTATACAATAATTCTATTGAAGAAAATTTCCCCTCTTTTTGTGAAATACAAAAAATCTCTGTCCCATTGCATTTCATTAATTTATTTTTGCTACTATGGAGTTTGAATTGGTGCAGGATTGAGCAGTAGCAGTTCATCTTCTGTGTTTCTCTCAGTAAAATTGTGCTAATAAGGAACCTAAACTTTTGCAGTTTCACTATTTCCTCAAGCAAAGTACTAATTGTATCATCATTCCCACCAAAACAGTCTTGGTAACTAAAATTATACAGTGTTAGATCAGGAAAATAGTATATATCACACAGCATTTTCCAGGAAATTAATTAGAAAAATCAAGTTAATTTTATAGTAACTGTGTGAAATGGATGGAGTTAGAATGTGTTAAAAAAGTCATGGATACAACCTGAATGACTTTACGTCACTTTATAGTGATTTAAGACTCTGTACCTGACAACCAAGAAACCTGAGATATTTGGTAAGAATAAGGCATTCTTTTAGATTAAAATACCTTGAAATTTCTACCTTTCTGACATATTTTGTTATTGGCTTAAAAGTGGTAACAGTGCTGGAAGAGACAGACACCAAGTCTGCTGTCTCTTCAGGTTCAGTCTGAAATGTAGCTGAATTGTCCTCATATCTACCAGATCTACTTGTTCAGACCATCTTAGTGGTGTATATGTTAAAATTGTATGTACAAATATGCTGAAAATTTCCAAAATCAATTTTTCCTAGGATTAAAAATATGCATTCTGACCCAAGATAAAAGGATATTGGCAAGAATATTTGTTAGCAATCAACTAAAAGGGAGTATTACAGTACTTTTGGAAATATGGTTGCTAATAGAGAGGTTTTCCATAGCTGTTTTCTACAAAGACAACAATAATCTTCATCTTCATTCCAGAAACATATTTCTGAGATACATAAATAGAAATTTATATTAATGTTAATTTATAATTGGTCAATGATTGCACTGTTTCAATGAAGTTAAAGGCATGTTAATCTGGTAATGTATTGGTTTCATCAAGCAAAATTTTGATAGCATAGGGGAACAGGGATGCCCTCTGTGAACCGCTGCTGGAAGCTTCCCCATGTCCAGTAGAGCCTGTCCCAGGTGGCTCCAGGAGGGACCTGCCACTGGCAAAGGCCAAGAGCTTCAGCAGTGGTGGTGGTGCCTCAGGAATGACAGTTTTAAGAAGAGAAAACAGGTATTGCACAGGAGCAATTGCAGCCAGAAGAGAGAGAAGTACGAATGAGTGTGAGAAACAGCCTTGCAGACGCCCAGGTCAGTGAGGCTGAGGACAGGGAGCTGCTCCAGTCCCAGGAGCTGAGATTCCCCTGCAGCCCCTGGTGCAGCTGTGCCCCTGCATGGAGGCCCATGGGGAAGCAGAGATCCACCTGCAGCCATGGAGGACCTCAACAAAGCAGGGGGATGCCTGAAGAAAGCTGTCACCCCATGGTAAGACTGTGCTGGAGCAGTTTTGCTGTTAGGACCTGTGACCCTGTGGGATACCCATGATGGAGCAGCCTGTTCCTGCAGAATTGCACCCTATGAAATTGCCCCAAGCTGGAGCAGTTTGTGAAAAACTGCATCCTGTGGAAAAGACTGTCTGGACTGACTGGAGGAATATGCAGATGACTGTCTTCCACAGGATGGACCCACACTGGAGCAGGGCAAGAGTGTGAAGAGTTCTCCCCCTGAGGACGAAACAAAGACAAGGTGTGATGAAGCAATCACAGCCCCCATTTCCCTCCCTCTGAGCTGGCTGAGGGGGAGGACATAAAGAAAACAGGGGTGAAGTTGAGCCTTGAAAGAAGGGAGGGGTGGGAAGGGGCTTTAGGTTTGGTTTTATTTCTCACTATCCTACTCTAATTTCATTGAATAAGTTAAATTTATGTCCCCAAGTTGAGTCAGTTTTGCCCATGACAGTCACTGGTGTGTGATCTCTCCCTCCCTTTCCCAGCTGAAGAGGGCAGCGATGAAGTGGCTTTGGTGGGCACCTGGTGTCAATCCAGGGTCAGCCTGACACAGGCAGCTGGAGGAGAAAAAAATCTTCTGATTCTTAAAAAAAGATTTTTGAGTATGAGTGTATTCAGGCTGTCTTTAAATTAGCAATATACTCAGCATACACATCTTTGTTATGTGTATGCTGAGTATAGCTGTCATTAATTTAAACAAATTTATCTGGAACAGAACCCAATTTAATCAGAACACTCTGGTTTCTCATTTTTCAATATCTATTTGGTTAATAGTTACTGAGATTAATCATTAGTATAGTAATATCATGAATTACATAATCAAAGATTCTAACAAGATTGGCAATGTTTATGAGAGTGTTAATAAGTCACATTGTGTGTCAAGTCTGACCTACCTGGATATACTACTTTTTGTTTAACTTTTTATAAAAGTGTAACATTTTACATTCATATTTTACATTTTTATAAAGGATTTAAATTTTAATGAAATGTAACAAGAAGAAATGGGCCAAATATGATCCTTAAGGTGACTCAGTTGTCTTGAGATAAATTTATTTTGGCTTCATTTATTTGTTCTTATTAATGTACCTTATATTTACAGTCTAGCTCTCTTGTTTACCAAGGATTTTTTTTCTGTTTCCTGAGTTCCTGCTGTTGTCAGGGGATTGATCCTACCAACAGATGAAATTTTCTTTTTTAATGATAAATAGATGTGACATTTTACTTTGGGAGAGGTCTGAGACATTTTAAAGCTTTTGAACTTGTTTAAATTGCTGAAAGCCCTCAGCTACCAGTCAATGGGAGGTGAGAGCGACTAGCTGAAAGCAAAAGGCTCTTGGAAGGGTGTTTGTCCTGCTAGTCTGTATGTGTAAGTGTCTTAGTTTATGTTCTGTATCTCAGTCACCTAGTGAACAACTGGAGATTAATTGCAAGTGTCAAGGTCTTCAGTGAAAAATAGCTGATACAATCTCATTGTTTTCAGTTAAGTAGAACTGTACCTACTCAGTGATACCTTTCCCTATGCATTCCTTCCCCTTGTCTGAATACCTTTTGTGTCTTATCACTGTCTATCATGTTTTCTAGATCTTATTCTGACCTTTAATTCTAATGCTGGATTCTATGCAACACAGCCTTTAGAGGCTGCAATAGTTTCAAAATTTCTTCACTGCCCACGGACCAGCTGGGAAAAACTCAAGAAAGCCTTTAGCAAAAAGTTTTGCTAGAAGGGAAAAAACCCAGCACTGTGAAATATCAGCATGCAGGTAGGCACTGGAAAAATGAATATGCAGGGTGGAGCAAATGCAGCTTTGCATGCCTTCCCCAGTGACCCATACTGAGTCATCTGAATGTTGCGTCCCAGTCCTACAAACAACCTGGGTAGGAGTGGATATAAGCTAAGCACAAGGTCCTGCCTTTCAAGACCCTTTCCAAAAATAAAGTTCACTACTTATTTGTATTTGTTGTGTTCTAGTCTTTATGATAATTCTTTTGAAAGTACTACCTTAAGACTTTTAAACTGAGTGCTTTTGACATGTCATCAATGGGCATGTTCCCATAAAATAAAACCTGTGGGAGTAATTTAGTGTTAGTGACACTTTGTATCAGGTATATATGTGGGGAGACTGATGTCTTTTAACTCTGAGTGCTCAATACACTTGGAATCACAGAATCGTTTAGGTTGAAAAAGGACTTTAAGACCAAGTCCAACATTAAACCTAACACTGCCAAGTCCACCCCAAAAACTTGTCCCCAAATACCATATCTACACATTTGCTGAACACCATCAGGGCTGGTGACTCACCTTCCCTGAGCAGCCTCTTCCTCACGCTGGCACCTGGTGGCAATTGAGACAGAGATCCTCTGCCTGATTTCCAGTTGCTGTTCCACGAGCCTCCTTCTAGTCCTGTATCCTGTCTGCCAGTTCCATGCAGATGTCTCAGATACTGCTGAAGGATTCAAATGTCTCTGAATGCCCTTATTTAAACAAGTGAATTGAACTCTTCATGAACACTTGCTCTTCTACCCTGGACTTTATAGTTGTGCTCTTTCAATGAATAATGGACAGGAATCGTGTACTTGTGAGGTAATTTTCTCATGTCATCCTGAGAGGAGTCCAAAATAGGGAGGATTAATATCTGAAGGTATTTCTCTTTAGTGGTGGTAAGTGACAGACTTACCCCCATAGTCACCTCAGCTCCAGCCCTCTCCAGTACCCAACATGTCCATCTGGGCTGGGCACCCCAGCGTTCATAAATCACCACCAAGGAGAAATGGGCACTTTTGAGAAGGAATTGATTTTACCGACTTTTTATTGTCTAGATGAGATGAAGCAATAATTCCCACCCTAGATCCTTAACTTTTGGAAACCTTGAAATTTATGTGAAATTAATCCTAGATATACTCTTAAGAGAAAAACTTTCCTTCATCTGCACATACAACTCCCACTGGTTGAGCTCAGTGCAGAAAAAAATGCAGATACAAGACCTCAGATTACAATGACTACAGAATATTCACATAATGACAGGTTAATAATACTATTATTGAATATAAATTCTGAAGATATAAATAGGACGCTTGTGTTGTATGGTCTGTGTCCCAGCTCTGTCTAGAGGGGTGAATTTCACCTTGTGGATGAAATCGTGATTATACAGCTCCACACAGCTATGGGATGAAAATTATATAATTAACACTGAGTGCTCAAATCCCAACATGCAACATGTAGCCATGGATGCACACTTGCCATGCAGTAATGGGAGTGAATTTCCTTTTAATATGCACGTATGGGCTAATGTGGACCACACTGTGATTTTTTTCCTCTTTCCATTGGCAATGAGAAAAGAGGAGTGGAAGAAAGTGAAGTCTTTATTACTATTTTTTCTAGCACTACTCTTCATCTGCCTTCTTAATTAGTCCTGCTGTGTGGTTGAGACTCCACATAGGCTGTCATGCCACATATTATAATATATAGGGTAGGCCTATATATTATAATATAGCAATTATATTATTTAACCTCACGCTTTCCCGCGTGAGTGACTGATTCTATCTCTCATGCTGCAAGTATTTGTATCTGGCAGATACACGGCTGCTGGTTTTTAGTGACCGAAAGTTGCATGTTTTGGCAGGGTTGTCCGCTTTCTTATCCAGTCCCCCCAGACATAAGTGGAATGAAAAAGGTGTAAGAGGAGCAGTAAATGAAATAAATATTCTTTAAATCTTTTTTTACACCATATACTTTCAGGATTCAAGTTCCTGGTGGGTGGGGAAATTATTACAAAATAGAATTGACCTTTAGAACTTGAGGTTTTATTTCAAAAATTCACAAGTTCCTGCCAGGACTATTTGGCATGGTTTTTGGGATATGTCCTTTGAGCTCTATCACTTCCAGTGGTCTCAAATATGCATGAGATAACTAAACATTAATTACTATTATTTCTGATTTTCATCTACTGCATTTTTTGCACTGAAATTACTAATTTATGAGTCAGCTTTTGCCATAAAGAGCAGAGATTTTACTTTTTTCTCTGGCTTTTTTTTAATATAGTTTCAGACTAATAGTGTCTCATACTCATGGTCTGGATGCTGAACAAATCTCTGCCATGAACTTTGGTATTCAGCTTTTGACAGCATGAGAGGATCTTCATGATTGAGTAGACTGTAAACAGCCACTAAAGAATTATGCACATCAAGAATTTATAAAACCATGCAATAAAGTTTATCAGAAAGTCACGGTTAACACTTTTTATCAAAACTGACTATATAAAGGTTTCAACGTGAGCAATATTCTTAGGGGATCAGTGAAGTGTTTAACTGATTTCAGAAAGTCAGGTTCAGTCTGGCGGACTGTCACTCACATGTATCCATGTATGTTAGCACAGGATTTGTGTTTTTATTTTAAATTACTTTTCCCCTCACTAATAGAAAGTGGGATATCATGTTTCATCTTCCTAAAACCCAAAGCGAGGGAAGAGAGCAAGCATCAGTTCATATACGTAGAAGCCATGCACTGAGAGCATCTGCTTCAGAGTATTATATGTTTCTGTCCTTTTTCATTTCTCTTAAAACTATTCATTAATTTTCTGATTCTCCAGATTCCTTGGGATTATGTGTGAAGCTCTGTTTTATTGCATCTGTAACGGTGTACTGCAAAAGGGTGAGGGTTGTCAATTCAATGTTAAAAACCATCTTGGGTTACAAATATTCTTTCCTCATTCTGCTCTCAAATCTGAGCTTTCCTCTGTGCCTTTCAAGCTATTCAAGTTACACTGCTCTTTTATTTGGATGCATGCTCAACATGCCATCCTTCTGCAAGAAACAAGATACTAATGTGGCATTAATAGGAGATATTATCATATCAGAGATCTATACACAAGTCTAAACTGCTAAATTGTGTTCTTATCATGTCATTGTATAAGCCTTATGCTTTGTCCATCTTTAAGTGTAAGAATGCATTGAATAATTTTTAAAATGAAGAAAGTAAATTAAAATACTATTGAAATGCTTGTCTACTTATAGAAGCATAATTCAATATCAAACTTCACTGAACTTAGTTTAAATACCATTTTAAGTGAATGTGACTTTTAAAAGCATTTAAATGCTTGCCATTATACTCTCACCTTTCTCAAATATTCTAAATAAGACGTCTAATTTTTTTTGTTTACTCTCTTCAACTTAAATAGTTTCTTTAACTTAATCTTTCAATTTAGAATGTTCTTTAAAAATGTCTTTCATTTTAATGTTATCATAAACTATTTCTGTTTGCTCCAGACTGACCTCATATTAATGTTTCAGTTCATGTAAAATTTCAAACTTTTGGCTTGATTCTGAATAAAAATGGCAGTTTTTCCACTTTGACGCTGCAAATTTATTTTTTCATCCCACTCCTTTTTTTGTGTTTGTTGTGATTAAAGGATTGCCATGCGTTCAGTAGGTTTCTACTTCCATACTGTTTCCTACTATCGATTAGTCCAAAATGACTGGCAGGCATTAAGCATATATCTAGTGGGTATTTTAAATCATGTGAGGAGAAATTTATCCCATCCCTGTAGGAACTGGAAAATGTCAAGTCTCCTACTGCCTTCCATGGAGGTGAGGAAGAAACCTGCGGTATGACAGAGCTGAATGTGGCCAGGGAATTTGGTTTCTGTTCACTCTTTGACAGAATTCAAGGTTTTGATGTGGAGTCCACCCAGCTTTTCTAGGCAGAGGCAATCTGAGAAGGCAATGGATCTGAAGGATCCTGAGAAGGCAAAAGGAATTGTCATGGATCCAGGCCAGTCAATAGCAGGCCGAAAGGGGCTGTGTAAATTTACAGAGCAGTATGGTATCCATAGCAAGGAATTCTCTGAAAAGTTCCCAAAGTACATCTGTTTTTGTGACCTTGTGCTAAATCACAGGGTCTTAGACTCTTGGTGCAGACACTGACAGACATTAGTAGGGAATTCAGAGCCGTGTGGAGAGTTCAACTGCAGCCCTTTCCACCAGGTGAGTGTTTTATCCACCAGACATCCATGCAATGTGTTTGGTGACTCATTCCCTCATTTGACCCACAAAGTAGTCAGACAAATCCTCTTCTATTCCTTCAGTGTCTCCACCTGAGCAGCATCTTTCAGGCACTGGCATTTAAAGATGAAAATCACTTGAAAGGAACTGTATTTTGTATCTTTATCATTTCAATGGGCTTTTTCCAAAGAAAGGAATGAACTCCTTTATATGGATCATAAGGATGAAAAATACACAATGTGTTTTTGTGTGCATATGTGTGTGTGTGGGTAGCTGCAGAGGACTGAATAGTAAATGAATATGTATGCAACACTAGGGTGACATCTGATTGAAATCAATTCCAAGTGAGCAGTGCACTGTTCCATATCGCGGGTTACTGATGCACACGCTCGTCCATGGGCAGAACATTTTGTTCATACAAGTCCCATTTGCTGTGTATATCTATCAGCTGATCATCCAGCAGAGACTGCTATATAAATTGCTGATTTCTTTTGCTGGTCAGTGGGCCTTAACAACCTCAGGACAGAAAGTGCTCTGTATTTTGTGCTGTAATTTTATATACAGGAGACATATGTTAACAAGAATCATTTCACTTCCTCTCTGTAGGATTACATGCAGTTGTCACTGGCACAAAAAAAAAAAAAAAATAAATTGCTTCAGGGGCCTGATCCTGAAAATGTGAACTTTTCCTGGGATGAATTCAGTGCTTGTGATTCCCCTTTAGCTCCAGCATTTCTAAAAGTCAGCTGTAGTGCTGTGAAGAACACTGAGCTTTGCTTTCCAAACCTGAAAAGGACAGACTTATTTACCAGATCCCTAGAAATGAATGATAATACTTAATATGATATCCATTCTAACTTTTGAGAAAATTTAAGTAGGCAGAATACATTTTCTCAAACTGGAATTTGGCCAGGACACTGGGGATATATTGTTGCTACAAGGGCAGTGACATTTTTCATCCCACCTGAAGACAGCAATCCTTTGTAATAGCTACTCACATACATTTTTTTTTCAAAAACTGTTTTTGAAAACACTCCTCAGTAGTGTCCCAGTTGGAAAAAAATCCAAAAATCCACAAGATCAAAATTAAAAACAAAACCAACTCCCCAGTTATTGGAGATTTATAAATTGTCATCTTATGTATGTACGGTCCTTCCCTAATGCTCAGCTGGTGTTGTGTTACCTACCCTACTGTAAGAGAGTAGTTATGGAGTAGTTTTAAACATGGAATTTCATTTGTGAGAAATCATGATGTTTCCATGTTTTCTCTTCTGAAATAAAATAAGACAACATATAGAGCCTTCTAATGGAATGAAAAGCTCAGAGTAAAAAGCTTCCCAGGCAGCTGTATCGAAGCAAAAAGTTTGATCAAGGCTATTGAATCAGAAGTAGGCATTTTGGTTTCTTGATAAAAATTGAATATTTTGTTCAGACTGTTCTCTGTGTCTGCCTGAATCTGCTGAGCCATTTTAGAATACAAACCGAGTCGCTCATACTTCCATTTTTTGTCCAGGTTCTGTGTTAGTGCTGAGCAACATTTCTGAGAATAATTTTCATTTTTGCCTGTTGGCACAAGAGATCTAACTTGGGTTGGCTTAGCCATAGCCTATGAACTCCAGGTCTGTCCTCTCCATCCTGTCATGGCTCCTGTTTTACCTTAGGAGCAGAAAATAATTCCTATTTTCACAATGATTTTTTTTTTATAATGGTAACACTTCCATCCTTTCTTTCATGATATTTTTGGACACTGAGAGCACAATGGAGCCTTTTCAGAGTACAAGGAGTTGGTCGGCCACCTATATTGGTAGAACAAAGATAAAAAGGACTGAATACATCAACGTTCTTCAATGTTTCAGTATTCAATATATTGATGTCTCCTTAAAAAGGGATGTGAGACAAAAAAAAACCCAAACCCAACCATAATGAATTTCAGTTCTAGCTGAAAAAACAATTGGACAGCTATGATGAATCATCTCCTATAAAAAGAGAAAAATACTGTAACTTTTTATTGTTTCCAGAACAGACACAGCACTGCTACTCTGAAAAATCTCTGAGCTGGATAGGTATTTTTGGGGGGGGTAATGACATGCAAATAAATCTACTGAATATTTTCCTCTGCTCTGGACTTCCCCACAGTGGAATTGCCATGCAAAAGAGCTCTTCAAGAAGAAAAAAGAAATAAACCCCCCCACATTGGTATGTTCCAAGCTGCTGAGTTTATTCAGGATGGAGCCAGGACTAAGGAGACCAAGCCCTGCAGCCTTGTGTCCGACCTTCCTGAAGAGAGCAATCTGTGTGTCCTTTTTTCTCATGAAAGCTGCCTCATTAGTGCTCTGGGCAAAGCCTGCAGCTGGAATTGCTCTGCAGTGTCCCAGGGTTTGAGTACAGCATGGATCTTAGGACTGAAGGGATGTGAGGAGAGATCTGACAGATATCTTGGGTCCACCTCTGCTG
Source organism: Melozone crissalis (assembly GCF_028551555.1). Lineage (NCBI taxonomy): Eukaryota > Metazoa > Chordata > Aves > Passeriformes > Passerellidae > Melozone > Melozone crissalis. Next base: position 54,536,424 of record NW_026535805.1, read on the forward strand.
TCCTTGGATCTTGGTGATGCTGCTGTGGAAATGGGATAATGCTGGATAATCTAATCAGCAGAAAGTCACAGAGTGGGAAGGCGTGTGGGTAACTCTTAGATATTTTTTTTTGTGAGTCTGGACACTGGGCTAATGATGGGACAATAAATCTCAGTTTAGTCTCCCAATAATTCTTAACCTCTTCTGAGAGGACAAGATTGATTTTTATTGCTATTTCAGATGCATGAAATTCAGAAGCAACTCCAGTAAATCCAAACACATAAGCTTTCAGGCACTGTAGTCAGTATAAAACCAGTTAAAGAAAGAAAATATAAAATCTGTAACTCTATACCATGCTTACAAGTCATAAATATACAGATTTACTACTTTTTGACAAGGTAGTGCTAATGCAAAGGGATGATATTGAAGTTTTCATCTAAATTTCACTTTTATGTAAGCACTTAACTTATATAAGCTTATCAACCTGATTTCCTCTGGACTACTTGAACAGTGGAATTAACTCCTGTAAAATTTTTTGATATTAGTAACTATAGTGAACACACTTGAAAAAAATCAAACAGTTAAAAATTTTCTGAGAAAAAGTAATTTTAACAGACCTTCTGATTTGAAATCTTCAGGTGAAAAAGTCAGTATTTTTACCAGATTGAATTTGTATTTCATTGGACTTTTAAAAAAGTTGTACAGTTGTCCCAAAAGGAAAATAGAAGAATGTTAATCTTGTAGGAATACTATATTTTTGTATATCATAATCAGGTGGGAAAAAAAGTTTTGGTGTCTGAAACTCACAATTCTCTAGCATTTTTATGAATCCACATTTGAATAATGCTGGAGAGACCCTGTACTGGTTGGAAGCTCAGGGTAGCTATGCAGTGATCCTCCTATGACAGTTTAGCACCCTTATACACATATCAATACTAACACTAAGTACTAAACCATCCAATTACTCTATTTAAAGTATCTCAGTAAACAAATGGGAATTCTGGCATTAGAAACTCTAGAAATAGTAGTTCCCAAATGTTTTTGCATGCTTTTCATGTGTGTGTGAATGCAGAATGAATGTAAGATCCTACACTGAAGACAGCTAAAAGATACAGGTGCATGAATCTAAGCAGAAAAAAAATCTCATGAGTGGAGCATCACCTGCCATATTAACAAGTTCAGTCTGCCATTTCTTTGTTTCCAAACAGATTATTAAATATCTTATCAAACAAAGACAGATTAATTTTTTTGGATGCCTAATTATTTGGAAAGGAGGGTGATAAACAGGGAGTTGAAGTGGAGGGAACTTCTGAGGGCTCATAAATTTAAGCAAAATAGAACCCTAAACAACTTCACTTTTCAAATTTCTGTGTCACTTACTAACATTTTGAAATTGTGAAATAACCACAGAAATGAAAAAAAAAAGGTAACAAGAAGCATTCATTCCATATAATACTCACTTCTGAACCACAGAGCTACCCTTGAATTTGATGTGCAACTATGGATGGATGAACAAATATGTTTTTAGGACTAAAGGGACCTATTTTCCTCCATAGTTGTCATTTAGAGCTTGTTGTATATATTTTTGTTCCAACATTCACTAAGAATTCAATTATTCAAGAAATATTTAAAATAAAATGAAATATTCATTTATTTGCAATTCTAGCCAAACAAGTGGTTATCTACACACTGTATTTGGTACCTAGTAATGCATGCAGTAAATTAATATAAGAAAATCAGTTAAATCCTGTTAAAATAAATTTTTATAGGATGTTCTGCTTATGGAGTAAGTCAGTTTTTTAAAAGAGTCTATTTTGCTATTGAGATCACCTGCTCAATATTGACCTTGCTTTTTCTTTGGAGTAGCAGCAAATCAAAATGACTGTAAAATATTAGGAATTACTTAAGACTGAACATCATTTTTGTCTTTGACTACTCATCATGAGGTCAGCCTCTCTTCTACTGTTCAGCATGTTGCCTGAAGATTTATTTTATTTTTATCTTCATTGAAAAATCTTGTCTTGTTGACACAGCAGTACTTCCTTTAATGAAGATCAAGCTATTTTCAATGTATTTTCTCAGGTTATTTTTAGTGGTGAAAAATACCTCTCTTCAGCTGAGAAAAAGTTACCCTGCAAGGTAATAATAAGAATAAAAATGTATACTGATAAGTCATTGTGTGGGTAATAGGCTACAAAAATGCAGGTATTGCTCCTGTGAGTGAAAAAGAACCTGCACTTAGCAACCTGCTCAAGTCATGAGACTTATTGAGTGTTGCACTAAGTTATGATTTGGAAAGGCATTGATCAGACTCAGTGCTAATTCTTTCACCATGCTTTATGGGAGCAGGATAAGTTCTCTTCCCATTGAGCTGATGGTAGCTCTGCCATTGATTTCATTTGGAGTAATAGCATCAGTCCAAGTGTCTGTTGCAGGACAATAAAGTACAGTTTATTTAAGTGCATGAGAGGATTTTACGAGACAGCAAAGCACATGGGCTACAGAGAGTAGAAGCAGCAAATAAACCAGACAAGTAAGACAAACATTCCAGGCTTTGTTCTTTGTAATCCACCAGTTTTCTGTATCTGTTGTTTACAAATCCCAGTTTTTTCATCCCTTCAGTTAACTTCCCTCATTTCTTTATTCAGTCCATATTCCTTCTCTGAACACCAATTTTCTTCCTAAATAAATTTGTCATGTTTTTACTCTCAGAAGCTTGATCTTTTCTTTCTTTCCTTTTTCTTTTTTGCCTATTTGGTTGTTACACTTTCTACCTCATCGGGTCATACTACCTGCATTTTATGAAATAAGGGCTCTCTCACAGCAGTGTTCCTTCTGAGCTTGTTCTCATTTTTGAAAAGGGAAAAAAGGAAGATACAGGCAGGTCTTCCCCACCAAGGTCTTGCCCAACAAGATCATTGAGAAGATCCTCCTCTAATTTATGCTAAGGCACAGGATCTTCTACAACAGAGTTACAGTGTTGGCACATAAGGAAAGAGCAATTACCTACCTCAGCTACATCGAATAGCTTTGAAATTCTCTCCCCCCCCCCCCCCCCCCCCCCCCCCCAATTTTTGGACAATGCTGGAAAAATAGAAACAAGAAAATAATCAATAAAAAACCCCAGTAACAATAATTAAATAAAAACCCATCTTGCAGAACTTTCAGTTGCAAGGAAACAAGGAAGTGCAGTACAGCAGATTTTGAGTTCTCTGATGGTATCGTAGATATTAGAAATTAATACTGACATGTAAGAAATGTGTAATACTTCTCCCCCAAAATGTTTAGATCACCAAAATCTCTAATTGACATTTGAGTGTTTCCTAGTCTTTGTGAAATTCTGAGAAACAATTGTAGTAACACAAAATATTTTCTTGCTTTTGATGAGATAACAATCCATTTCCTAGGGAAGTTGGATTTTTCATGGTCACTATCAACAAGGAGAGAAAGGAAACTTTATTATGGAGAGTAAATTTCCCCTTTGTTTTTTCCTAGTTTTCATTCGTATTATATCTTTCCTACAGCCTTCTGGGGCTTGGTTTGGTTCCTAGTTGTCTTTAATTATTGTACTTATTGTGATTAATTCAGGCTATTTTTTAGAATTTATGTTCCTAATCAAGTTATGCATTTTAATTCATTTACCATTCTTGTTTTAATTGATACCCACCTAACCACTTTTTCAAATATGCATTTTGTTTTGTTCTGAAAAATGTCTGAATGATGATTTTTTTGCACTTATGAAAAATATTACTGCAATTAAAAATGAACTGAAACTCCTGAAAATCCAGGAAAGGGTCAATGTTAACATTATTTTATTTTTAAAGAGTTTTTTATATATTTACTCATAAATATTTTCCTACAGTGATAGGATAGAATAGTAAGAAAAAAAAGAAACTAAAATCATCAAATTATCTCATGGTGAGCTTTCAGTGTCAGATAGAAAGTGATAGAAACATAATGGGAACAATACTTGGTGGCATTGGTGGAAATATGAACAGATACAGATAATTAATTGTATTAGCAGTAACAAAATTACTTTCAGCCTACTTAGTAATTGGCCCAACATTTATGTTTTTCTCTCTTCCTGAAAACTTTAAATTATATTCAGTAGAAGATATTAAGAAAGCTATAGATCATTAAGCTGTTTTGCCTTTGCTGATGGTGAGATCACAGCAGAACTCACTCTGAAAATATTTGAGTCAAAATTATTAAATAATTTCATGACATCATGTGGGTTACTTTGAATCCTAGAAGTAGAGAACTGTGATTAAAATTATGGTACTATTACAACAACTTAATTTTCATATGTCTTATTTATATATCATTGGTAGGAATTTTAAAAGAGTAGTTCTGAAGGAGTACATGTACTAGTTTTAAGGAGATGCATTTGAACTAGAACATTTGTATTACATTAAATCAATCCTCTGATTCCGAAATCATCACCAGCTACAAATGGCTTTGCCAAAACATTTTTTTTACTCTACCCAAAGTTTCAGACTTTGAGAACATCACAGCTCCATCTTGTTCTATCCTAATAAGGTATCAATTAATACTTCTGTGTATTAATTGCTTGCAGGAATTTAGGAGAAGTTCCCGAAGAGCCCTGGGACAATGGTCCTCACACAGGTGCATACCCAGTGATACCTTTGAGCACATTTCACGCAGGACATTGTTAACTTAGAGAGGGAGCTGGTGGATTGAACAAAGTGTGCTGGCACAAATCAGCGTGCTCTAATCTTCCTTGCAGAGTAACAAAGAGGGCCAGGAACAATTCTACCTCAGTGTCTTGATGAGTTTATTAAGTTCTTTTTCTACAGCTGTAAAATTATTAGAAGGAACCATGAGATATCATCACCACAGAAGAAAATAATTTGAATGCATGCAATGACGGATATTGCTTATGTTATGTGCCAATGAAACTATTTCCTTCTTGTAATAGAGACCCTGTTTGAAGGAACTGCCCAAAGATGAATCGAGGTAAGGCAGAAATGAAATTAGTGTGAAGGACAAAATACTGCAAAGGACTAAAAAATTTAAAATGTCCTTCAGTATAGGGAGTCTTCTTTTTTTTCTCAAAACCACTCTTAAACTTGAGGCCATCCTTTTTTGTTTCTGGTTTCTGTTGTCTTTACTTTATATAGCATCCAGCCAAATGGTGTTGCCTCAGCTACAGCAATTATTAGAGAATTGCAGCGCTGGTAGTTGTGCAAAGGGTGATGATATTGAGAATTGCAGCTAGATTGAGATGTGGCAGTCCTGCTAAGGAGCAAAGAAGAACAAGAGCATGTCAAGCAACTGCTTCATTCTAGCCAGTGACTTTGTACTTAATCTCAATCAAGATCAACTCCAAAGGTTTCAGAACAGGAGTTTCCATGTACCTGTAAAATAAGATGGTAGAAGAAAAGGTAAGTTTTCCTAACTTTTAAACTACTAATGAACAATAATATCCAAGACTGTAATATGACAGAGGAAGGTTATGTGACAATTCTTGGATTGAAATTTAAACAGTTATGTGGCAATTCTTAGACTGAAATTTAAACAGGATTTGAAAATCCTTGCATGTAATGCTTCCATACTGGGACTGATTTAAAACAAACTTGACACTAACAATGTTGAAGCTAAGGCTGAGTTGGTTTCAATAGATTTAAAAAAATATTTCTTAGATTATGTGCATGCAAAAATACTTTAAACTTTCTCTATGGATCATTCTGCTCATTTTAAACTGAAAGAACTTGTCAATATTTATGATATTCATACATATAATGAGGAATTCTTTTAACTGTTATTGTCCATTCTGAAAATAAAAACAAAATCAAGTCTAGAAATACTGCAAATTGTTTTTCTTATTATGTGACTTCTCTTCAATATATTCTAGTTCTTTCTTTATTATATTTAAGGCAGAAGCAATAAAAAGCAATTGTTTTCATGAAAGCTGTGACTTATATACATTTCTTCAGAACTGTATTCATGAGAACAATGCCCAGGAGATGGTTTAAAAGCTACATAATTTCAAGAAACACACACCTTCCGTTTGTCTTGAATTCAGTACATTTTGCAGACATTTACTTGATTTAACTCCACTGCTAATACACTTAAATGAGGTGTGTGTATGTGTGTGCATGTATGTGTGTGTGTAACATTTGCTGCTAATGAACAGGGACTTTTCTACTGCAACACTTGATTATAGAGAGCAATTACACAAAGAGCATGTCAAATATTTTATACTTTCAGTGTGAAGATACAGTAAATCAAAAGGAAAACATCTTCCCCATCTTGGGTTCTGAACAGATATTTTGAGAGATTCCCAAAATAGATAAATGGAACAATTATGAAGAAAGTGGAAAATATGATTTGAAGGTAAGAATGTTATCTTTTTGTATATGGGACAAGGAACCACCTTTTCTCCAGATAAATCAGCAGTACCTTACAAGCTATGAGCCTTTTGAAGAATCTATAGATTCAGACAGATCTGATATAATTTTAAAAATCTTGTAAATATTTGACTTCCACTGATTTTACTTGGAGCAGATGCCTAAATTTCTTTTGAGAATTCCGCACATTGCATAGCAGAGTTTCAAATGATTTTTCTTCAAATAAGAAAATTATATTAGTTGATCATATATGTATACATGTGTGTAGATAGATAGATAGATAGATAGATAGATAGACACATTTATATTTTCAGAGCTGGGGGCCGAAAGTTTAATGTACAGTACATTTAACTAAGTGAAAAAATCATACAATTTGCATTGAAATTCAATATATGCACATTTGATCCATAGTTCTTAGTAGAAAAGTTGAGAGTTTTTCTTTGTACATTACTTTATTAGTTGATCAGACAGAAAACAAACTGAAAACAACATATTTCTTATCTAATAAATACAAGTTTTAACACACATTATGAAAAAGTAGTTGAAATGTTATAACACTTTATTATAAATGCTTTCAGAGTCTTTAGTTCTGGCTGGATCCTATTTGGTCAAGTTTGGAAATAAATAGCATTAAGAATTGGATTTATCTCAGTACATGCAAATACCTATAATATTGACAACTGTGCTTGAGTGAGTGTCCATATGCTGCTTTTGAGAGACATGAACAAAACCTCTTACTAGAACTGAAGACATAATTAATTTAATCCTGAATGGACATATAAAAAAGACTGCAGAATATTTCTGCCTATGTCTCTCCAGTGACTAAAAAAGGACATCCATACGACAAGGGTAGAAAAAGGGTTAGGAAAGATAACTGACAGCATCCCCTGACAGAAGTGGGCTGCATTTCCTTAAAAACAATCTGACATGCCTAATTAGCAATGCCTCATGGAAGCTCTCATTTTACCATTTCTTTGCCTGCTTGGTATGTGCCACTTCCATAATAAAGCTGGACTGGACTGTTAGATTTTCAGTAATTTGCATATAGAAATACCTTAGAACAAAGTTTCTGGTAATGTGGGACAGAATTCAGTTTATTAATTTTTATTTTTTTTTAGGAATATAGGAGAATTTAGGAATAAGGAGAATTATGGTATTATGTTTCAGAGATTTCTTTTATAAAAACAGACACCAGTATTTGGGCCTAAAGCATTGTCTTTGGCATTTTCTATATTAACTTAAAGGATACCTGTGCCAGGCAAGAAAAATCACTCACTTCCAGATGCCAGTCAATTGCTTCAAGAACTGCTGGAGAGTTTCACTTCTGAAGAATTAACTTTTTGGCTCTCAAAAGTGACAAATTGCCTAGCATGTAACTTGAAATATCATGTGGGAAAGGGAAATGTAGCACTATTTAAGATATCCTGCCTGGAAAGAATTGATTTTTTCATTGCTGTAGAAACTGAACTGAACACCAGGTTCATGTTCCAGGTTGAACATTCACCATATACTCTGTTATTTACTCTAAGAGTAGCATCAGAGAGAGTCTCACTAGAGGTTGAAGATCCTGTTGTGCAGGGATTAGCTCTGCATTTCCATTCTACAAACACTCCAGAATTAGATAAGAAAAGTAAAGGATGGCCTTTATAGAATTCCTCTGGAGTTTCTGATGGCATTTATGAAAGGAAATTAATCTGACCATGCTCATCAGAGCAGACCAAGATTCTCTCAGGTTTTTGCAGGCACTTCCTATAATGTTGATGGCTATTCCAAAACCAATCACAGTAGTAACCAAGAAATCAAAATACTAAATAGCTAGTTTAGCTAATCACAAAATTTTCTAGCATAAATATTGTCTACAAAGTAAAAAGTTAAATACTGAACCTTGGAATAGCAATTCAAGCACTTTAAAAATGTCTCAGAGTTTAGAAATTGGCAATTCAGCTTAAAAATGTCCACTTGACATGTTTTTGACTATACAGCAGCACTCTCTGAAACATGAACATTATAGATTGACTAGTTTCATCTGTTATCTCCCACCAATATGTGACACACTATGTTCACAAACAGACTTGATGGTGATGGTGATAGGCTGGGATTTGGAAATAATTTTATTGAATGCTGCCTGAAAAAAAATGCCCTTATTTTGTACATACTGTTGGCATTTTCATAGATGAAACAAACACCTGCATGCACAATCAGTCCTAGCCCACAGAAATGCAAAGTTTATGAGTTTGGACATCTGTGTTTGCTAACCGTTGTCACCGTAATTTAGAGAGTCTTGGAAAGTGAAGGGTTATGAAATTAATCTTGACACATATTTCTGAAGGTGAGTTTTTTTTCTGTAGACTGTCTGCTGTATGTCAGTGAATGTGTATATATTTTATTAAAATGTACAATATATTAAGGCATAAACTACTATAATTTAAACATGCATATTATTTTCTATTTGTTCAGGTCTAAATTTAGGAAGACATTTAAATATTTATCTATCATACCTTCAATTATTTCACTTGCTGTATGTTAAGTAATTTTCCAAAGCAAGAAAACTTTTTCTGTCTCAGGATCAGAAAGGCGGCCACTAGCTCTGCAGTTATTTCTTTCTATCAGTTGATACAATAAAGAATGCATATTTCTTCAAGGTCACAAAATGTTGTTCTATAAAATCCAGTGATTTCATTGGCAGGTTAATTGATTTCTAGAGGAGAATCAAGAAATGACCAACTCATTAACTAGCAGAGCTTAACAGGCAGAATCAACTGGTTTGGGCAGAGGAACAGAAAAAGTCACAGATGGAAAAATACAAAAAACAAGTAAACAGGAAATATTGCAGCCAACAGCTCCAGTCATTGTTCAGTTTTCTCCAAGTTTTACTTTAGGGCCTTAAAGAAGGATTTTTAATCTCATCTCTTTTCATTTACAGTGGCAGATAAAGCAAATATATGAAACGTTACACTGGTATGAGAGCAGGTTGTTTTGTTTATTAAGTCAAAGTGAAATGTTGATTTACACTAAGAACATAAAAGCAAAGGGGAGATGATTACAGGTTTACTTTGGCTGCTCAGTTTCTAATAATCTTCTACATGTAATGAGACTGGGGAATGGAGAAACCTTTTCCTGACAATGCTGGCAGCAGAATAACTTCTACATGCTATTGATTTTTCTTCATTGATTGTAATCTTCTTCTTCCTGAGCATCTGTCTTTGCTTCTCTGACATATTGAGCACTGAATAGTCCCTGAGTAATTCTTGAACAGTTTGGGATCATTTTTATTTTCACAGGACAGTTGAGACCAATGGAGTGATTTATGTGTACTTTGGAAGGCAAAACAAAACAGTACTTCTCTGTGAATAACTACGGACACAAAGATTATGGCTTTTTTTTAAAGCATCCCCCTCTTCCCTCCTTTCCAACCCCCCTTTACTTCCACACTCCAATAATTTCATAAGTATCTGCCAGATCATGTAGAGGAGAACACTAAAGCACAAACAGCTCTCACAGCTGTGATTTCAGCCATGATTGATGATGAAATAGCGCTGGAGAGATAGTAGGAAAATGAATATTTATTAATGATATAAAGTGCCTCTGGTTTAAAATCCAGCAAGATCCATCATTTTATATCCATGGGATGTATGCATTGAAAGCAGAATGTTCAATAAAAAGAGCCAAATACCTTAGTCAAAACATAAGTAATTCCAGTGGGCTGCTGATTGAATTCCTGTCTTAAAGTGAGCTAACCATAGTGGTTTTCATAAAGATTTTATTCCCACTTTACCTGCCGTTAAGATTATGAATAGTAGATCATGTAGGCCTAGCCTAGAAAAAAATTGCAGCAGCAATAGTTTTAGCATATTATAAAAACACATAGCTATCCACAACTATCATCCACATACTAACATGCAATTTACAATCATTTTCTGCAAAGGCTCTTGCAATTGTTTGATGTGTAACAGTTGGCTTTTTCTGCCATGACTTCATTAGCTTTCATTTTATGAAGCTGATAGGTCAGATAACCTGTACCACACCGCTACAGGCAGCTTTGCATATTTTTTTTTATTCACAGCAGACTTTTGCTCTGAATGATCCCAGTCTTTCAGAAGTTAAATAAGGCAATTTCTGGCTTATCTGATATGCAAAAGAGATTTTTTAAAATTTTTGTTTTGCAAAAGAAAAAAGCAATACAAAGCAATCCTCGTGTCTTTCTCTTTTTAATGCAGGCACGATTAGGAAGTATTGTCCTGTGTTGATTCTTTTTTCCCTCTGATGTTTTTGCAGTCTGTTATATGAGATGAGCCTGTTCAGACAGTAAAAAATGTAGCTGATGTGTTGACAGCAAAGGAGAAATTGACTGATGGAATTCAGCTGCATAATTTAACATACAGCTTTCAAGTCAGGCTGGAAGTTCCAGAATGTTAAACGTTGGGTAATGGATAATGCTGAGAAAGACAAGGTTCAGAGGAAGTCTAAAAATAGATCAAAAACATACTCATGGCTAAAAATGCAAGAAAAGATGTTTATTTACTTTGTTTGGGGAAAAGAAAAAGAAAATAAAGTAAGCACATAATTGTTTCTGTTGGCACATGGACAGTCAGAAACAATGCACATGCTCTAGACACAAGAGGAGGATCATTATGCTGAATTAAATTAACAGCAAACAATGGAGAGCAAGTCATCTCTTCCCTTGGGTCATCACTGGCCTTGTAACACAGCTTCACCAGATCATTGCTCAGGTATTCAGGTTCATTGTTGTTTCACATGTTCACAGCCCTCAGTGGAAAGCCTTTGCATTTATTATTGTGTTACCTGGGCTGTACAGTTCCCTGAATAATGAGCCCAAAGGACAAAGGCAGGGACTGGGGTGAGAAGGTGGGAAAAGGAGAAAGAGCTTTGGTAGCTAAATCCCTGGACATGAGATGATGTCTCTTGTGCTCAGTGTAAGGATTAGCAGCTCCCACTGCCAAGACTTGCAAGGAAAGGTCTGGTGCACCTTTCTGGATCACAGGTGGAGGAAGAATGTGAAAGTCACATTTTTTTAAAATAGACCGCTTATTTATTGATCTTTTGCCATATAGTCTCATTAAAAAAAAATCAAACCAAACCAAACAAAACAAAAAAAAAAAAACCAAACCAAAGCAAACCAAGCCAATCAAAAAGAAAAAAAATGGAGCTAAAAGAATAAATTGTTGTAGCATAAAGAATTATTCTAAAAGCAAATGAACCATTCACAGCTTTACTTGTCCTGAGTGCTGAGCAAGCATTTTGCCATTGCTGCTTTCCCAAGGTATTCTTTCTAGCTACAGTGTGCAGGGAAGGTTAGAAGTATATTTTCTGAAAAACACCCACTCCTATGTGAGATACAGAATTAAGTTAGCACTCATTTAGGGAAGAATAATGATGGTGAACTGTTTTCATGTAAGGAGATCAGAACATTTCCTTCAGGCAAGTAAACATATATTGCAGGTGAACTGAAAGACAAAAATTAACCAATATCATAATGAGAAGGTTTCTGATTAATTATGTCTAATGCTGCTGCTGGGATCTGGATTATTTTTCAAACATCTGAGTCCCACTCTGTTTATATGGATATCTGCTCCCAGGTGAAATGCCCTAGAGGATACTTTCTGTTTTTTCACTGCTTGTCTGGAGGGACATACATCCTTAGGCTGCTCTACTGTTCTGGGTGCCCAGGTGGGGCCCTTAGAGGTAGATTCATCAGGTAGCCTCAGGAGCATTCCTCCTTCCTTCCTGGGCTGGTGGTTGCAAGGTTTCTACAGTTCTGTGTTGCCAGGTCAGGTAGGAGAAGGGGTACATGTACACGCACAGGACTGGCCACACAGGCACCAGCACAGAGAACAAAGAAAACATCTGCCACATTCAGCACTTTTCTTAAAGTGCTTACACTGACACTGAATATGTATGTTAGTATGTATGTTAGTTAAAGCACTTTTCTTAAGTGCTTTAACTAACACTTAATATGTATGTTACATATTAAGCTTCAAAGCCCAAATTTAGGTTTTTAACGCGCACCATGACAATTTCTTTTCAGACCAAAAGTCCACTTCACTTGCCTCCCATACTTAGTCCTGTAGAAAATCATCTCCCTTAGCATTCAAAATCCTCATGGGAGAATTTCAATGCCTGTTCCAGCTTTGAAGGACTTTGGCACATATCCGAATTCAGCTTGCATCATTCAGCAGCTGTCTAACCCTGGAAGTACCTACAGCCACAAATGAGTCTTTCTGGTCAGCCAGAATTTCCTTCAGTTCCATTATTGAATTGTAATTTGGAAAATGTGTCCCACCACTATTTGAATCTCAGCTGAGGAACCTGGGGAGCTTGTACAAAATGATTAAACTTGAAACAAGGAAACAGTTCTGAGTCTGATTTTATAGTCATGTGTATCAGGCTATTTTTTATTAGGTGAGACATTGGTCTGGATCCTTGTGCATTTACAGATAAATGTGCAAGGAAGTGTAAATTCCTCAAATTCTTCTAACTGTGCCCCCAAAATGAATAGACTAATTTGCTGCCCTTTCAGACTTCAAACTCTTGCATTTTTGTCTGCAGACTTAAACAGGTAGGATGAGAAGAGATCCACTGTACTCTCAGGGACAGATAATTATTTCCTGTCCACATATCCTTATGCAAGCAGATTTTTTTTTTAAAGAGACAAGAAGGGTATAGAAACTTTTCCAGGCTGCACTCCTGCAGGAGGCTGGAACATACCTGCAGAGAGGCTGAAACTACTTACTGTCATAGATGGTCAGAGAGGTAACTGTTCAAGGCATTTCAGCATTTCCAGAAATATAACAGAAAGAGAGATGGGCAGTTGACCATAAGGGAAATGGATACTCTAGAGGCTAAAGGTCTGCAGTGGAAAAGCAGAGTGCTAAACTATTTCTCAGCCAGAGCAAAAGATGTCTGGCTAACTTGGGATAATTTACTTTTCTATGTCTATATCTCCCCACCTACTAAGGCAACTGTAGTAAAAGTCAAAGAAAGAGAAGTATAGAGCAAATCCAGTAGAATGCAAGGTCTAAAGATATTAATACTTTCAAAGCTCTAGTAATGAAAATCTGGAAGATTTATTCCTTATGCTTACATATGAGTATGAAATATCAGATTCCAGTAATGAACTGGTTAATAATATCAAAAATAAAGCAATGGAGAAGTGAAAATAATGAAGCTGGTTAAGATTCTGTTGCTTCTCACAGGGGAAAAAAGGGCTTTATTGTCATTCAAGCAGAGCAGCCAGATTTCAAGCATTTGATACTAGCAGGTAATGGGAAATTACCCAGGTTTTTCCTCTCTTTCTGCTCCAGCATCTTAAATTGAGCACCCTACATCATTCTATTTCATGGGCTCTGACATTTGGTAAACGGGTTTAAAACTTTAAAAAGAAGGGAAAAAACCACATAAATTCCTTTTGTTTTGAGCTATTATAATCACAATTTTCTGAAAGCAGTATCTGTATCCTGGGCTGAAGGTTTGTTACAATGGCATGTCACATCTGGATAGATCAACCATATAATATCGTTTGACTAGCAGCAGCACTGCCAGTTTGAGGAAAGGCACCTCTAACTGAGGCAGTAATTCCAAACACATTTCTTCTCCCAGTGTATTACATGTGCACCTCTGCCTCTTGGGCCCTATATAGCTCCTTTGGCTGGTGGGTTCATAAAAAGCAGGCTTTAGTAAAGGAATATCCACACTGCTGCCAAGGTCTCCAGGAACAGAGCCTTTATAGAGGTAGCTTATCTATCTTTAATCTAGATTTCTTGGCAAAATCCCTGGACTGAATGCATTAAAATAGTCAAGTTTGGGCAGATAGCATTAAAACCCTCAGTAAAGTTGTGAAAACTCCCCAAACCAAAACATGCTTGTGGGGAACTGTAGAATCTTCCCTTCATTCAGTGCATGAGGGTTAAATATTTACACTTCACCAGGAAAACAGTCTGATCTCATCAGTGCAGCTGCCTGTGTTTACCATGACCCTTTTCTCTAGCACGTTTCTTGCTGCACACTGGGCACCATCATTTGCTTTGAAGGCAGGTAGGGACCATTTATGAGAACCATTCCTGAAAAGAACCAGACAAATGTTTTTATAAATTGTGGATGCCACAGTTACCTTTTAAGGGGCAAGCTTTAAGCTGGTTTCACTTTTACTTGTGGAGTTGACACAGCACATTAATTCTAGATGCATGTTTTGTGCCACTGTAGCCAAATCAGGGGTTCCTGAAGCCATTAAAAGTTTATTGGAAAACAAAACAAACCCACAGTCTCTTGTTAAAGACACATTTAAACAATGATTTAAGTATTTCAAATTATTAATCTTCAAGATAGCAATATAGCCTTAAAATTTAGGAAGTATATTCTGAGTTATTCCTTTATGTGCAAAACTGTTCAATCAGTTCTTCAATGCGGGGAGCAGAATGAAACAATAGAATTTAAGTGACGGAGACAAATTGCTAAGAGTAAACAGTCATGTTGAAAAGTCCTCACTAATCCAGATGATGACAGATAAGCCAGACCACTTGGTGTATGATGAATAAAGTCTGCATTCCAGCTCTTAATTAACACAGTGAAAATGCAGGAAAGGTTGACATCCACTTGGGGTAAGATTCATCTCATCTGACTTTAGACACCTACAAAGCAGACATCTTCATCTAAATGGCTGTCTGGACTCCTTCTTTAGCTGATGAAGAGGAATAAGAGGAATAGACACTTCCAGAGCTTTTTAATTTTTTTTTCCTTGTCATTTTGTCTCCTTTCCAACATAAAGATGAAATTAGCTGAGCTCTAGATGTGGCAATTTTTCTCAATCAGGTATGAAAGGAGTATATTCAGTGGCATCATTGATGCAAATGTCTGCACGGCAGGCATTTGTATTTAGCCAGATGAATCATACTGACAGTCTGTATGATTTTAACTCTTCTCCATCCTTTCTGATATAAAATTATTTTTACTTGCATTGACACAAAATGAGAGAATTTCATTTCAGAAAGGCTTATGCATGGCGGTACACAACGACCAAGGCAAGAAGCAGTGGAAATGGGAGGCACCTGCCGCATTCAGTGTTACAGAGTTTCTCTTTTGGAGATATAAGAAAAAGGGAAATTGCTACATTTTTTACCCTTCAGCTCTCCTAATCTATACTGCTAACAAATCAGATAGTTGCAGTAAGACAGAAATAAAATGTATGTACAACATATTCCCAATCAAATTTGGAAATCTTGACATTTAAGGAAATTACATTTCATTTCCGTGCCACTGTTTTAAAAGTGCAGGTGAAATTTCTCAGCTTTATTTTTAAATCAGAAGGCAAGACCTTACAAATATGTTTCAAACAACATTAGTTTTGCATTTAAATAATAAAAACTGATGAGTTAAGACAGCTAAAATAGCAGGATTCAGTGGTGAGCCCTCAAAATTAGTAAATGCTTGTGCTATAATTTCTAGATTAATCCTATTCCGACCAACATATATGCGCATCATAATAGCATCTTTATAATTATCAGCATATTTTTTACTTTTTCTTTTTTTTTTTACAGTCTTTCTTTCCATCTCCTTCATGCATTTATATTATGGATTTTATGTTTCAAATACATTGATAAATCTGCAATTTGCTAATTTTAATGATCTGCCTGGGAAATTTTAAGTAAATATGTTCATAATTAATGAACATTTTCTGTAAATTTTAATTAAAGATTTGATGTCCAAGACCTTCAAGTTTTTCCTAATGCCAGTGAGGCAGCATATACTCATCCCACTCTTTCTCTGCAGAGCTCACACCATGTGCCCCTGTGCCTCAAGGAACTGCCTGTAGTCATCAGCACAGCCCAGCTCAGAAAGCCCATTTTGATATCTGACAGAATCCTCAGATTTAAATTTTTGACTGAAAGCATGGAATTTCCAGGACTTCACTTCTGGGTGTTGTTGTTGGCAGAGACTTATTTCTGCTCGGAAATTGAGATGAGTCTCTCCCTGTCCCTCAGAGGAGCAGGGCCAAGCCAGAATGGTGCAGCTTTCTTCTCCCTGTGTGATAAGTACAGGTGGCTAATAGGAAGATGACAATTATGGCTGCCTTATGGACAGATATTTTATTTTAATGCTTGCAATGTGGTCAGATGCCATGGTATAAATAACAGCACAAACAAACAGCTAAAACAGCACTAATGACCTTGTGAGACAGTTTGCAAATTGAAAGGAATTTCAGCTTGCTCCTTATTCAGTCTTTTAAAGAAACTGCACTTACCTTCCTTCTGTGAGAGAAAGTAGACAGCAAGTGTGCTCTTTATAGGCACCAGGACCCTCATGGGATGTAGAAAATTATGCATAATGGAGCTGTCAAGAATCTTTCATATTTAGACAAGTAGTTGACGTATCTTTGGCTTTTTGCCAGATCTTAGGAATGCTATCATTTAGAAGGTGAAAAGTATGTGGGTTTTTTCTTCATATCCAATGGGTTTCCTTTTTTTTTTTCAGCTGACCTTTGAATATTAAATCATCTGGTAAAAAATATTTCAATACAAGTAGGACCAAAACATCCAGTTATTTTCCTTAGATAACATCTAGTAATTTTCTTTAGACAACATCTAATAAAACTGTATGCTCTGTTCTCCAAGCCAAATTTGAGAGCCATAGCAGAAAAAAAATGTGTCATGCTCTTTTTTTTCACCAGCATGCTGCAGAAATGATTAATTTTTTCAGACTGTTTAGCTCTCAGTTTTAAAGAAAAATATTGCCAGCACTTTTCATATTGAGGGGCTGCAGGACAGCTCTGGGTCATCTTGCAGCCATATTGCTGAAGATTGATATTAATTGTCAGTCTGTTACCATGCTTGTGCTGCTCAGAGATGTCTGATGGCTGGAAATTCATTGTGCAAATAGAACTACTAAAGAAATATCTTGATAACTGCAGAATATGATGTTTTCTTATGAAGTCTGAAAATTCAAGGCATTTTCCTTGTGAGGGTGCAACAGCCAGCCTGTCATTATGACCTAATTGCATTCACAAAATGTTTCTGCCCTTGTCTCATTATTGGAGAACACTTTCTTGGCTCCGCACAGCTCCCTTCCCATGTCTAGCACCTTCAATGAGATCCAAATCTGGTGCAGGTACTCTAAAGCAGTCTGAAATACTCTTATCCTCCTTTCCAGTCTGTGTTAGTCTGTGGGGACAGCAGTGAATGTGCTGTGGTCCAGTAGTCCTGGACTGTGCTAGAAGATAGTGTTTGTTCTCTGCCTCCCCTTTGAAATAAAGGAAAAGCACTGTAATCCTCATTCCCTTCTCAAATATACTGCTCAGGTTTCAGCCAGCAGCTCTGCCTCATGGCTGTTATCTAAAGAAAACAGATTTGGGATGGGCCTTACATGAACCTCTTCTATTTACAAACCAGATGCAAAAAAAGCCCTTGGTTTGGATCATTGCATGCTTATAATCACCACACACAGAGCTCATGAAGGACATTACTATACTTTAATTGATTGTCTTTGTGTGAATCACATCTGCCTATTACTAACTCAGCTTCATAACAGTATTTGTTTTCTACAAAAAGAAAGGAAGATGTCATGCCACACAATTACCCCTCAGATAAAACCTACACTTATGGTTCCATTGCTATCATCACTTCCTATTGAACTGTCCAGTCTTGCACAAGTGGAACCAGAAAATAAGAGAGATCAATAGCACATAATATTATCTAAAATAAAAAATATTATGGTCAGTGTGATTCAAGATTTTGCCCAAGTTATTTAGGTTTTTCAGTAGGATATTTATGTTTTTGAATCTTTTACTATTTATATAAGAGTTTTTGATAGAGGGATTTTCCTATCAGTAAAATTATATAATACTTCTCTATTTAATCCAAAAAGTAAATTTACAGTACTTCACTTAGTTTAACTCCTTGAATGATCCTGTAAGGTTGGGACATGTTGTGATACTGGTTAATGTACTGCAGTTGGAGTGAGACCATTCCTGATATAGCTGAGAGGCTTGGTATGGACAAAATGGAAATTAGGACCCCATATTACTACTGCCACTGCTCACAACAGCAACTGAAGGAACACAATGGAAGAACAAATTTGGAAGCTATTGCTTTAAGGTATCTGGAAATATTCCTCAAATGTGTTCCCTTCTGATGCTTCATTATACACAAGCAATTTAAATTGCTACTATTAATATTTTCTATACAATGTTATTCTCTGATCCTTGTCTTCCTTGTGCAGTTGCTATCCTTCCTCTGATAAGGAGGTATGTGTTATAATTCTGTTTAATATATTTGCATTCTTTATAGTTCATGGTTGGTAATTATAGTTTTCCTATTAATAGAGTTATTTAGTCTTTCAAATATTATCTCATTGGATTCCAGTGAATCCTTTTAGGCATACTGAAACTTTCAGGCTTCTGTTACCTAATCTGTCTTCCTGGCTACTTTTAAAGTACTCTTTTTTTTTTCCCTTAATTTTTTTCTTTTCTGTATTTCTGGAGTAGTGAGGTATTTGAGATTGCACTTCCCCTAGGTAAGATACCATATCTAGCTATCGACTTTTGCTTAATGATTTGAGTATTCTACGTGCACAGCTTGTCAATACCTCATAGCTACAATTTCATATCACCTTTTTTTTCATTTGACAGTCCCTCTTCTGTATAACTAAGAAACCAAAGAAATATGGGCAACTGGGGGTAAGTGTGTGAACTGTTTCAGGCTTTTCTGAAGGGCTGTTTGTACTGGTTGGAGTCATTCACATGGTCTGCAGCTGTATGGTCTTGTGAGTTGAGACTAGCAAACCCTTCTTGAAACAGCTGCCACAAATAGATTGTTGGTACAACAAACTGAACAGACCTACTCTTGTTCTGAGAGAAATAACCATTACAATTGGTGCTTTCTGGTCTGTAAACTTCTGGGAGCCAAGGACTTTCTTCTCAAGAGAATTCTCTAACTGTTACACCTGGGGGCTGTGTGTATGTCATGACATAAAACACAGTCTGAATTAATTATTTAGTATGGTGCAGCCCACTTTGACTTATAAGCTATAAAAAGCCCGCCCGAGAGAGAATTAATTATTGCTGGAAATAACATATAATTACAATGTTGCAGGGAAAAGATAAGAATTAATGTGCCAGGTGTAAGTAGATTAGACCAGCTTGACAGAAATGAGCAACTAAAAAAGAATTTATAGATGAAAGCTTACAGCCTTGCATCCATAGTGACTGGAAAGCATTACCATGTGATGACTGCTTAGTGGCTTATGTGAAATGAGATATTGGCTTTAGACTCATTGCTCAGACAGGTCTCTATGTCACAAATCTGACAACAAAATGGAGTGAATTGAACATCTCATCAGAGAAACGAGGACAGAAAAAGCTCAGAGGCTAAATTAAACTTATTTGCCTTCTTGAAATTATCTCCTTGGGCAGGAGTTGAGGAGTCATGTGGCAGAGAAGGACTTTGTGAGGATACACATTTCTCTTTGTGTTTCTGTCCTGACTAATGTCTTACCAATTTTCTGCTTAAGAAGGAACAGTTATAACCTGCTCTTTGACACCTAGGAGGTGTGTTAGGCCTTCTTTGAAGGCCAGTTTGTGAGAAGTGATCTTTGCACACTGTGTGGAGCCTAATCAGGAGCACCAATACCCTGAATGAACATGGAAGACGATGGTACTTTCTTCTACCTGGGGTTACAAGATGGCTTCACTAAGTCACTACAGATAAGTCAGAACTACATGAAACCAAAATGTTGAAGAATTTAAAGAACTGTTGGAAAAGAAAAAAGATGAGTGTTTCAATATAAACAGTCTATAGAATATTATGAAAGATAGCTATATCTCATCAGAAGGGGATTAACATCCCTCTAACTATGCCTTATTCCATCTGATGGGCAGAGGAATTTTTCAGAATTGTACATAATTTGTGTTCTTAAATTGTTCAACTCTTGGCAAAAAGTCAGTAGGCTATGCACCTGGGTCCATCCCCAGGATGAAATAAAATTAGAGAATTTTTTAAGGATCTTTCCTTATTTTCAACCCTAACTTACATGCAAACATGATTTTTTTTTATTTTGGTGTAATAGTGCAATATTAGGCACATGGTTACCTCAGCAGCTGGTCACAGTGGCTCCACCTTGCCTACAACTTGCCGTCTTTTGCTGTACTAGCAATTATGTCTGGGGATTATTTCAGCTTCTCTAAGCAATCATAGTCTTGTAGAAACTGCACTAAAGTTACCAAATGTCTAGATATTTTTTACTATTCTAATAATGTGTAGATAAATTTGAAGCTTAACCTTCATTTTTCAATAGAATTCTTTGGATCAAAATTGTTAAGAGTATTTCCAGGACTGGCTAAAATAACTCACACCCAAAACAAAAAAAAAAAAAACAAAACACCAAAATGTTATTTGAAACATCCATGTATCCATGTCACTGTATCCATGTCACTGTTGATAGTCATTTGTTTCCCTTACTTCAAAATGGCATATTAGTGGTTCAGGTAAAGTAGCATCATTCCATTTCATTTACAAAATTTTTCTGACTTTTATTCCATTTATGGGGAGCTAAAACTAAGAATTTTGGGAACATGATTCAGTAGAATAAAATGTGCTAGGTTTTTTGGTTTTGTTTTGGGTTTTTGGGTTTTAGTTGTAATGAAAAACTGTCTGGCCTTGTGCTTTTGAATATAATTCTTAGGAGTTTTGGGGATATGAGTGTAAAATCAGTTAGCCTGCTGATGTGAACTTACGTGAAGTGGACCTCTGGAGGTTTGCTAACTATTGCTTAATACTTAAATAAATAAAACACTAATATACAGATCTAATTTTTGGCTGATTGCCTCACAGAGATTGCTAGAAGTAAAACACTTTACAGCATGAATCGATCCATTGTTTTGATTTCAATTATATTGGGCCATGCATAATTATGATTGACTCTTGTGATTCACAAATTCACATAATGAAGAGTTTAGTATAGCAATAAAATCAATAGAGAGTAAAGCTTTGTCAATGTTATGAAAGACTTTACAATTACGATCACAAAAATATCTCAGAGAAGTTAATGTTTCAGTGCCCACGTTAACATTCCCCAGTCGCTGTTTCATTGGCATTCATTTTATAACAGAAAGAGACAAGAATATAAATAAGAAGAAAACCAATATACGTTCATGCTTACACCCACGTGGTAAGTGTTCTAATTGTCACTCATAGAGAGATGATGAGTTAGTTTTAAAGTTTGCAACAACCCTGTTCCTCAGGCCTGAAAGGGAAAATACCTGGAAACAAGCACAGAGAATCCATATGGACGATCATGTCTCCTCTGTGTTGCTTCAGTGGCTAAAACCACACTGATACTCGTCGTCTTTCTTGGGTGACTGGGACACAACTGGGTGCCTGCCTTTTCCCAAACATTTCCAATTCACAGTGCAAGAGTCAGGGAAGGACAGGGATGAGTCTCACTGGGTTTCTTCCAGAGGTTCTCATATTTGGTAAGTTATAAGAATTCATTAATATGGATGTGGGTCATTCTGTTGCTGCAATACTCTAAACATGTGGCTTTACTAGAATAGCTGTAGAATGTCTAAATACCAGACAGTTTGGCTTTCCCGTATTTATTCCTTGCCTCATCTGGGTGTGAATTTTGCCTCTTTATATGTTTTGAAATACAGGATATTTTGTTTTCTCAGTGGTTTTTGGTTCAAAAATGGGCAATTAAAACCAAAACAAACAAACAAACAATCAAACAGACAAACAAAAAATGTAGAAAAAGCCCTGTGTTTAAACATGCTTCACTAAAATAAGAACACACCACTGGAGGCTTTCTGATCATCAGTTCCAACCCCTGCTGCCACAGGCACAGACACACAATCCCTCCTATAAACTGCTCAAGCTTCAGTTATTGCAGTTTGTCTCTGAAGTCCTCAGCCCATTGAGTCAAACAGGTCGGTTCCCTGTCTCGTCACTGTCAATATGTGACAAGGCTGTTTTCTGAAATTTCTCGAAATAAAGGAAGTAGAGGAGGAGGGAAGGTAAAAGCACATTTTAAAATGGAAGATTGATTTTGCAGATTAGCACAATTCTGGGAAGTCACAGGGAGGTGTCTTCCACAACCACAATTAGTTTTTTGCTAATCATATCAGAGTATATGGGGATGGATTTTGTAATACATACTTTGGTGAATAATATTATGTTTTTTTCACAAAAATTGTCTAAGCAGAAGGTTAAAAATTATTAACTACTATAAAACAGATATAGTTTTGAAATTCTTTAATAATTGTCAGATGGATGTAGGACTAATCTTCAAAATCTGTGAGTTTTAAATTCTTATTGGGAAGTGATATAGGTGCATACCTATGACTTGCATTTATATGGTTAATTACAGATATATTTAAAATGGAGTTTTGATCCCAACAATACTGAGCATCCTGTTGATTCCATTTTTAACCGGTTTTTACATTTCCCTGCTCATGTCCACTATGGGAGATGAGATATCGGGCTGTACAGATCTTGGATTTGTCCAAGTGAGACTGTTCTTATATTCTTCCCGACTTTCATTAAATTCTTCTAAAAATATAATCACATTCTCACTGCACAGTGACATTTTCTCATTTATTACCTAATTTGAAACTGCTTCTATCTTTCAGGAAACATTTATTTCTACTCCTAATCTCTAAATGAAGTTGATAGGGTGTTTGCTTTACTTTAAGATTAAGAAATCTAAATTTTGTTATCTAGCACAAATGTCAACTGTTGCACTAGTTGTCTATGATCCTGTTGCAATCAATGAAGACCTTGTCAATACAAATCATAGAGTCTTCTCTGCTCCCTGGTCTTTATAGATTGCATTGATTGCACCTCCATTAATGATAATGGGAGCTTATATAATGATCTTGATCCAGTTTCCTAAACATAGGTGCCTAATACTTTTTGAAAAGCTATACCGTATCCTGTGGCATCTTTATGCTGCTTCAAAAGGATGCAAATCTCCTCCAGCAGGTTCCTTGTCAGATCTATGAACCCATTTGTGGGTCTCTTGAATGAACTGGAGAGTTTGGAAAGGGCAATGTTGAGGCTGTAGAATGGAGCCTCTGTTGTACACAGATGGATATCTGAGAATGGTATGATAATGAGAGTCTTATCTCAGGTTTTATTGCTTATAGGTTGGTATTGCTGCTCACAATTAAGTACAATTCCTTAATGTAAAGTGAAAAATAGATCATCCCCTCTTGGGCGCTGAATGAAATCTGAGATTTCATTTTCTCAGTTCTCTGAGTGTCTTCAGTTCTGTCAAAGTAGCAAAGTGATAATGAAGATAACTGAAAAATGAAGACTAAGAAGGGCTTGGTGCATATGCTGCCTTGCTGCTTCATTTAACTGTTTCCTTTTTCATGTATTATGTTTGCCTGGGGGTTTTGACTGGCAGGGTAAGCAACTGTTCTCTCTAACTGTTTTTACATTTTCCCCAAACACTGGACCCAGAAACCTTATGAGTAAATAATTTCAGTACGTATTCAAGACCATAATAATTTAAATATTATCCCTCAACAGAAACCACCTAAAGCACTGTGTTGGCAACAAGCCCAATATTCAAATATAAAAGAAAATCCAATCTCATGATTCTGGAAATGAGAATCAGGATCCCTGGAATTGTGTACTGCTGCTGGTTTCTATAGGAATGGAAGATTTAGGTTAAGAAAAGGCAACTGCTGTGAATATTACATTAAATTTGCAGGCTCTTGTGACACGTCTGGTTGCCCAGCTCTGTCCTGGGGAATACAAATGAGTATTCATTCTATCTGAAGTCCCTATGGCTGACTTCAGTGGTCCAGCTGAGGAATTTCTATATTTAATCATATCACATGTCATACGTTTTGTTTCTCAAGTGACAAATGTAGAGACTCTAACAAAGACTTCCCCTATGAAGCCAGGGGGAAGTTCACAACTCCATGTGAATACAACCCCTCTTACTGAGCGGGACTGCAAGGCCAGAAGCTGAAGCATTAACAAATAGAACTAGTTTTGCTTTTCCCTGTCATTTTCTAAAGTACTAATTTTTCAGAGAGTGTCTAGCAGAGTCTGAAAAAACCATCTCAAAAGTTTTTGAGAGCATTTAAGCCCAGAGAATTTCCCCTAAAGGCTGGGATAGTTAGTGGTTAGGGAGGTGGGTTGTATTTCCTATTCCACCTTGTTACTGAATGGAGGGGGAAAACCAAGATATCTTCTAAACAGCAATGGCCTTTAATCCTTCAGATAAGAAGTCAAGCATTAAGAACAGCAGTTTTAGAAAGGATATAGGATTAGTTACCTGAAAAGGAAAAGTAATTCTGTCAATGTCCAAAAGCTGGGGGAGTTTGCTGCTCTCACAGCAGACAAGTAGAATTTTTTCTTTCTTTTATTCTGAAAATTGACCTTTCAGATGAAATAAAAAGGTGGAAAATGTCCACATCAAGGCCTATTTCCCTAATAGGTGTCTATATCTTCATAACCTCTTTAAAATGAAAATTCTTCCTTAAAAAACCTAAAAGATAACAGAAGCCGCGCTAGATATCTCTAGGTTTGATCCTGTGATAATGAGACAGATGAGTCAGGTACACATTCAGACGAGCAAGGTTAGTCCTTATAATAATCTTCCTCTTGCTTTGGATCATTGCACTTTTTCAGATTAACCCCTATCCTGCCAAGTGAGAAGAAACCTACTTTTCAATTATGAAATAAAAACATAGATAAGTTCAGCAACCTCTGTCTCTGGCAATATCTAGTGCCAACTGCTTCCACCAAGAAGCCAGGATACAGACAAAAGACTGCTAGACATCAGTTTTCCTCAGGATACATTTCTGCTTAGCTAATGGTGGCCCAAGACTGTGAACAATTGAATTGGGATTTAAAGGACCAGCAAAGCTTGCATTTATGGTCTTAATAACTTATAAGAAAAATCCAAGTCAGAGTAGGAAAGCAATTGTTACATATTTTTCTGCCCTTCCACATAGAAGGGTTCAAGCTTTGCTCCAAGCTGACACAAAGAATTACATTTAATAAGTCCAGTCAGAAGGAGGTAGTCAGTCATTAAGATCTGGGAAACGAATCTACCTTGTCACATCATTTTCTTGGCTGTGAGGACTGGTACACCCTGAACATCCTAGTCTGCTGTACTGACAACTGTGGGACAGACTATTGATTGTAACTCTGACCATTCTTATTTTCTAGATGAAATGTCCATTCCTGCTAAGCTCTTAATCTCAATGTGGATATGGCCAGTTTAGCAGTGTACTTGTAAAGAAGCTACAGTGGTATAGACAGGAGAATGTGATGTCTTAATCAACAGTACACATAATATTTCTGGGAACTGCTGATCAATGTGGGTTAGTGGTGGAAAACATATTGAGAGAGCTGTGGAAAATAATGTCTGCAAACCCTCTCATGGCCTTAGAAGCACCGGCCAAGAAGAGTTGTAATAGAAACAGAGGTATTATCAGAACACATAGGAAATGAGGTAAGGCAGTTGCTCCCTTCAGAAATCCTCATATTTGACAGTCATACTTAAAAGAATGGAGAAGAAATTTAAATCTAGCTAATAGAATCTTACCTAAATAAGCATTACACAGCAGGTGTGAGTAAACAATGTGGGGGTGAATTATGAGTCAATAACTTCCCTTTTTTGGCTTGATCTCATGCTTTTCTCATCTGACTCTCACTATGGGATACTTGGCAAACAGATCAACTTCTGGTTCAGTGAGCTGCTGTGAAGAAGTTGTACCTTTGCACCAGCTGGATATGCAGCTGATGTCAGCAAAATAATACCAAACTGCTAGAAATTTTTTTTTACAATGGCAAAAATATGGAATTCAAGGTCTCTTCTATCCAAACATTTGTATGAGAAGTTGGGAGCCTTGCTTGAAGCTAAGAAATTACCTATGCAGTTAAACCATAAGGTTTTTCACATTAACACCCAGGTACAAAGTGTGTGGGAGCAGCAAGAAGCTGGTAGCTGTAACAATCAAGGCATTTAGTTGTGTTCTGAAAGGGGCAAGCCAGAAAATAAATATTGGCTAATATTGCTGGAAATGTAATGCCCTTCTCTGTCCTAGAAAGAGATGACTGCTGTTCTTGCTTCTGGGTAGTGGTTGGTCACAGGATCACAGCATCATTCACGTTGAAAGGGACTCTTTGGACTACCTGGTCCAGTCTACTTGTTTCAGAGTAACTTGAAGAGTTTTCAAGTGACATGAATAGAGAAAATGTGCCAGGACAAAACACTCCATCTTTAATTCGGTTTTCCCATGAATTCTTAAAAAGACAATGCACAGAAATTTCAGTTCTTGACAGAATAGCTGTTCATAATAACATATACTTTTTTTTTCTTTTTATTGTCCTTGCCTATTTTCATGACTTTCTGAGTAAATGTCACACTTAGAAAGTTCTGAAGTTACGTGAGGACAAAATTCAGTACTTTTGAGTAAAGATGATTTGTGATTCTGGCTGAACTGGTGATTGTTGTTTAAATAATTTTTTAGGACAGGGTAAGAGAATGAGGATATCACAGTATAGCTTTCTTCCACTCCAAATAATAATTAGCTTCTTTCCCTCTTCCACCATTGGTCAGTAATTGCAATTTTTGAACCTGCCCTTCATGCTTTGAAAGAGTAAGATATGTGTCCACTCAGTCCCATCCCTCCTCTGGTGTACTATCACACAGGTCAAATACCACTCTCTGATACAGCAATTGCATGTCTGGACTGTTATGTAGACACATGTTAAAAAGTCCCAGAGTGCAATGAACCTTAGCAGGAGGAAGAATCCAAACTCTGAAAGTTAATTTAAAACATGGCCTTCTTTCTGCCTCAAAAGAGACAGCAATTCTTCCATCAATTTATCATAATATTTATAGAGCCTCTAATACTCCAGTAGTTGATTACCTCACTGTCTTAGAAGAAGTTATAACCAAATTTTTTTTTTTTAAGACAGAAAACATTATTATCACCATTTTTTAGGTAGAATAGCTAGACACAGAGTAAATAAAGAGAGCTAAGCAGTTAGAAGGAGTTAGGCACATATGAGAAGAGATCAGGAATCAAGCTGAATGTTTAATAACAGCTAAGTAACACCAAAATCGTATCAGGAGCTTACTGTCATCACTAAATGTCTAAATACCTCTAAAATTCTGTTGCCACTATTCCACATGCTAACATATTACAAGCAGGAAGGCATCTCTGTATAGAAGGCAGCTTTCATGAATTGATCTGAAACCTCCACTCAGAATAGGAACAAATTAGTTTATCTGTTTTTTACTCCCTCTCAGACCCTTCCCTAAACACACTAAATGTTGCTATTTCCTCAGGAACTGAAGGTGTGCCGAACAGCATGTCCTGCACAGAAATATGATAATCTCTCCTCAATGTTTGGCAACTAGTATCTATTAATTAAGAATCCATCATTTTTACTCTGTAATTATATTTATTATACCCTAACTCATATCCTAACTATAATTAGTTCCTGCTAATTAATTTTATCAAATCCCTCTAGATTCATATCTAAAGTAAATATTGAGTAGCCCTACACTAATTATTTCAATCAACGTGGAATGCATTTCAAATGACTGTGAATAGTTTCTATTAATTAAATTTTGTAAAAAATAAATGTTCAATACCATATGTTTGTAAATGTTAAGATTTTAAGATAAAAGAGAATAAAAACTCGTATAATGTGAAATACTCTTTTGCATATTAGACCAAATTAAATAAGACAATTCTGTATAAGTCAGAATTTTTAATGGGAAAACAAAGAATTTTCTATATATGAAGTACATGAAGAATTATGGCTGAGGACTATAATGATTTACCTTGAAAATCTTCTTTATATCCTTTGAAGTAGATGGGACTCCCTATGTTTAAAAAAAAAATTATGAAAAATTCAATAATATTTATGTAGCTAATTTTGCAAGTAAAGAGAAAGCTGATAGTGAAACACTTTTGGATGAGGTTCAACATTTTTGTCAGAATGGACTGGGAGAATCATCCTTACCTACCAGCACTGAGAGACAACCTGCTTGAGTCATAGAATCCTTGAATAACCTAAATTGGAAGGGAACTGCAAAGATCATTGCCTGCAGCTCCTGGTTCCCTTGCTATCGATAACTCAACTTGATCTATACAGCAAATGAAATTATGGTATCAGTTTGGCTTCCTTAAAGCAAAGTGATAGAAAATATGAGGTAGTCACAAGAAGTCAGCATTCTGATCAGCCATTTTGGAGTCCATGGGTTATTCTTGATCTTTAGGTAGAAGAATCCTATAGACACTGTCTTGGATCTTCCATACATCTACAGATGTCTCAGATATCCCAACATATCTAAAATGGTCCTTCACTTAAGCTGCTGCAATCTGCTGAAAGTGTCAAGCTACTTGCTGTAGTTAAAATATAAAGATTTTTGTCAATGCTTTAATCCAAGCAAATGGTATGTCATATCTCCATTTATACACAAGGGTTAGAAAACTCCTAAAATACTCAGAACTCTGTTGTTCCAGAGAGGGGCAGAGGGGTTACACATCCATCTTAATATTAGAAATCCATGCTGCACTTTCCTTTCTTGTCTTCCCCTACATGAAATAGGCACCTTCTTCTTCCCTATTGCAGAGGAAAACTACAAACCAGGAAGAATCCCATCCTTAAAGTGTTTGTTTCTTTCTGCTCTTTGAGGATGTGGGGTGACCAGCACAGACAGAATCATTTCTAATGCAGGTGCCTTTGATAACATTGCTCCTGCCTGTTGAGACTGTGGAGGCTTTGAGCAATGCTGAGTAAACAGGACTGGAAATAACACTAGTTTTTGTGTTGGTTTTGTCAACCGTTTTGGCTTTCTGGAATTACACCTTTCATAAGATTTAGTGACTGGTGAGAAGAGCCTGTATTATTTTTGAAGGATGACAGTTTGCTGTCATGGGCAGTTACAGAAATTGTAGCATTTGGTGGTGAAGGGAAAACAGATTTCAGCTCTGTGCCTGCCATGGGTTAGTTATGATTTCAACTAATGTAACACAGGTCAATTGTGTAAAGTAGCTTCCATCTGTGGATATTTGATTTTAATTAACAAAGAATAAAAACTAGCAGAAGTGAAATCCTAATCCAAGCAAGAATATGTGGTAATACATTTTAGACATATTATGCTATACAATTTTAATCTTTTGCTAATAAGTCGCAGTATCACTCACTATTTGGCACCGTGACAGTCATTTTGCCACAGAGATCATGACAACACTGATTTTTCTTTTTTTATTTAAAGTTTATAGAGGACCACAAATATGTCTTTAATTTTAAAATCTTATTTAAACATGCATATACACACACATAAAGGAAATTTAAATATTATGGTCTGTTTCATATCACTGTGCATATTGGTAGCAATTACTTGTTTTTCATGTGCCATTTGACACCTCTTCATCACTCCAAATATGATCCTGGGAAAGCTTTACAGATTTCTAGGACAAAGAAGCCATTAATACAACTCTTGTGATGACGTATATTTTCACAGACTTTAGATTTCCTGCAGCTGCTTCTGTTTTGAGCTCAGTAACATGTGGTTGTGTAAAATATTTATTTTCCAGAGAGATATACAACCTTATTTTTGATAGTATCAGCAGATGGTGAGGCAATAGTTTATTCCAGTGGTTTATCATTTATACCATATGTTTAAAATTAATGCCACATTTTCCATCTGATTTTGTCTGACTTCAATAAAGCTACATTAATTTCCTTCAGTTGTTTACCCATCTTCAGGCCTTTGGGGTTATTCAGGGAGAATCCAGATTGTCCTTCACACTTGAAGCATCCTCAGGTGTGCCTTGTTGCTGAAAACCATCTCCTGCTCCAGCAAGCAACACTAGCCAACCCAGTATCAGTCAACAACTCTGTTTTTAAAAGTTTCAGTATTTTGTGTTTAACTTAATTGGTTTCTTCTTCTGGATCTTTTAGGTATTTGTCTATCCTTCAGTTGCTTCCATCCTCCAAAAGATCATATTTACACTGTTTCTGTTGCTTCACTCATCCATCTCATAGATGGGTCTGTCTCTCCCACCTTCTTTTTTGTTCCGGTCAAGCTATATTGTAAAGGTCTTAATTTCTTTCTCTTAGCATTGCATTAAATGCACAATGGAAAAAAGTAAGGCTGCACAAAAAGACCTGAGGGATACTGTCTGTTACTCATTCCTTTCCCTCTACCTCACTGCTATTTCTACCTTTTTATCTGCAATTTTTCCTCCCATTCATTTAGCTATGAATTCTCTGGATTCTATTTGTGTATTTGCTAATTGAATAATTTGGTCAATTTGTGACTATTAGCGAAAAAAAATGCTCAACAATCAAAACCAGATTAAACCATAGTAATTTAATTTTCCTTGGTTGGTGACAAGCATTTTTAAATGTTCAGTCTCTAGGTAGAAAAGTTTTGTTTCTCTTAATGACTGATCAAAACAGTTAGTCTTTCCTCAGACATTTGGTCCTTTTTCTTTCACCGATGATAAATCTGTAATCCCAGAGTTTCTGTCCTGAGGAAGAGTAGGTGAAGGAGGAAGATTGTGATCTCCATGAAAGAAGTGTGAAGAAATGACAGCGATCTTGCTGGCACAACTTCTGGTCACCAGTTCTTTCATACCCAGAGATTTTTTCAGCGTTTTCACAGCATTTTTTTTTTTTTTATTAACACTCTCATGTTGCGTTTACACAGAAATGTTTCCTTCTTTGCTAGCCATCCCTGACACATTGCTAGCAATGCTGCCCATTGGCTGCAGCACCATTTTAGGTCAATCTAACCTCCTAAATAAGAAAGTCAAAGTATTTTGGAGAACATGCAGAGATGATTCTTAAAGTAGTCACTTTTTTTATTGTATCTTCAGTGGTGGCTGATAACTTTGTTATAAAAGCGTCATTCATCACTTTGAATGACTGTGGTTTGCAATGCTTTTTGCATGTTATAACATCTACCCTTCACCAAAGGTAGCCCCATCAACATGAATAGTCAGTAGGAAACAAGCATTACTTTTCTTAGTAGGTTCAGGAGAGTGTTATTTTTCTACTGTAATTGATCCATCATCTTTTTTCAGCAATGAGATTATAAAGTGTTGGCTTTACACATTACAGAATTATTTTAAGTTATAGCAAACAATTAGCAAAAGTACTGCTAGTGAAGGAGGGAGGCCTATTGAATGTCATTTCACATGTACAGCACAGATTCTGGAATTCCCTCTGGTTTGACATACCTGAGAAAACTACCAGAATGATAGTAAATTTTACACAGATCCTCATATTGTCTAAGACTTGAGAAATGAGTGGGCTGTGCTAAAGATATGTACAGAAAAGTTCTGAATTTGCATAGATGGCATCTGCATATTTCTAAGGAGGGTGATGCATGTGCTGTTCAGGAATAATTCAAAAGTACTTCTGCGCTTCAGAAATGTGTTCACTCTGCTTTCTCTACCTTTGTGTAAATGCAGGTATGGACGTTTTTGTTGCAGGACCATTTCAAAGTATGGCAAACCAGAGACTTTCCTTCCTTCTTTCTTTGGGCAAATTAGATTTTTATGATAGTAAGAGGAACCATGCCTGAAAGTCAAGAGCTCTGCTTGTTGATAGCTGAAGTGAAAATTACATTGGGAAAACTTGTTGCTTGAAGACTGTTCCATTTATTTTTGCAGTCTGCTGGGTTACACATAGGTTGGAATGTCTAAGGATAAAACTGAACAAATCCATTCCATCTCCTCAGTCCATCAGGGACAGAATTTCAGCGGTGCATTACTATTTGAACAGATATGGTATAATCCATTACTCCTCTTCTCAAAAGGAAAAAAATACAGTATTAGTTAACACATGGAACAGAAGCTCTGACTAATATTATATTTAGCTTGTTGCTTGTCTCTTAATTATGATTACTGTTCAGCACATTTCCCTAACAGTCCATGGGTCATCGGATATGCAATGCAGCCCTTCTTGTAGCATCTGCCCATATCACAGGAAGTTCCGTCTCCTTCTGTACTCTTCCCTTTTAAATAATAGTGGGATTGCAATAAGTAAAAAGGATTAGTGAAGCATTTCTCGCCTGACAGTGAGCCTCTTCCTGACCTACTGCTCACAGACTTGTTTTCATCCTTGTCCCTCCTGATGCTCTGCTCATGGTAGTGTGCATACTGCGCAGATGTTTCTGTCATGCTATTACATGGCTATTTTCAACCTGTTTCTCGGAACAGATGTTCCCACATTGAGCTCTCCCCGCTTTCTCTGTTGACACACGTTCTGTATAAACAGCAGTGAGCATTTCCATAGTCTTGGTTTGTGGAGAGAATGAAAATCAAAACTAGTGATTTCTAGGCTGCTCTGTAACAGGGCACATTAGCCTGGTCTTCTTCTAGTCTTTCTCTCACTAAGATACTTGAACTCTTGATTTGTCTGATTTAAACACATTATTTTATGCATTTCATGGGACAGTATTTGGAAGTGCCTTGTGTTTTGCCATGTAAAAACTATCTCCTTCAATGTGCCGTCTAGTGGTTGTTTCTTCTCTTTAACCACAAATGGCAGGGTAATTTCAACAGTATGTATTCTGGGATTTAATCTAAAAAGAGAAACATCACAGTAATAAAATCTCATCTCCTGCCATCTGTCTCCTGCATATTTCTTTACAGTCCAAGTGCATTATATTTGAGCCCAAATGCTTGAGTGTTGGCAACAGTGGCTGGTTATGGTAAGAAATCCCCCATGAGTTGAAATGCAGAAAGAAGTTGACATATGGACAAAATACACCAGGGATGGTAAGGGCTGGATTTTTTTTCCTAATGCACTGGAAGTCGTTAAGACTCCTAAACAATGGCATTGCTGGTTAATAGCAGCACTGACATATTTTGATATATTTTGCACATTGCCTTGATCCTGTAGCCCTACAACTAAGAACAAGTGGGGGAAAAAAGAACAAGTTGGGAAAACGTAAGGAAGGAAGGGAAAGAAAACCAAGCCTCAAACTGGATTATGTTCCAGATCCTCCTGAGAACAATTAATTAGGAGCGGACACAGACAAATTGATTTTCTTTCACTGAGGAGGGATAGAGGACATTCACTTTCAAATCAGGCTTGTTGTTCCTGAAATGGTGACAGTGAGCAATGTATCACTTAGAAATGACATGACTGTACTTTCCATCTTGCTCATTTATTTGGAAGATATTGCTTTTCCCTGTTGGGATATATGCTTTCTAACATGTAAAGAAGTTTAGAAACTGGAAATTCGTCAGTCTTTGGTCATGTGAAGTCTTAGAATGTCCCAACATTCCACCATATGATGCAGTTGCTAGGGAAAATTAAAATTATACATTCAACACAAATCAATTACTCACCTAATTATTATCTGTATTATTTGGGCATGATCTATCAAGAATAAGCATATTGATTCTAGTATTTAAAGCATTTGGGTTTTTTTTGCTAAAAGCAAGCTGATGGTTGGTATAAGCAAAAGAAGTACAGCAGATCAGCAGTGGGCTTTTTTGCTGCCAAATTGTGAACTTGTTCCTAACATGAGAAAATGCACTGGGAAAAAAGATTGTAACAATACTAACAAGGTATTAGTTTATCTGTAAACATACATTGTGGAAATTTATAGTGTACATAAGATAAGACACTGCAGGGAAGTCACAAGAGGGGGGACTTGTTTGCTCTACTTCATATAACTAAAAGGTAGAAATGCAGCTATGTTGCCCAATACTTTGGTTAATATTGTGCCAGATTTTTTTTTTTTGTTTGACCAATTTCCTTGGTTAATACACGCAAGAAAATCTGCCATCAGCTCTTGGGATCATTAAAGCATATCTTTATCTCTGATGGCAAGAGGATCTGAACTGCTTTGATTGTTAGATATCTAAAGTGAGATGAAATAAATCACATTGTCAATCTATCTTTCTTTTTGGGAGTTCAGTTGAGTGACAAACTTGGCCAACTGGGCCAAAAATTCAAGAATTGTCAAGCCACGTGTGATTAATTTCTTTTCTCTTATACTTTTTAAAAGTTTAGCATCAAAGTTTGTCTCTTAGACAGTCAGAGGAGAAAGAGAAGTTTGTCCAGAGGGCATGTCAGTCTATTCAGTCTATATCGATGTTTGGTGACATGAATTTTCTTTAGAAAATGAATATGAGGGCTGCAGGGACAGTCTTGTTGGTTTTTTTTTTTTTTTTTTTCTTAACAGAGAAGTCTAATATTTAGATGACCAAAAATAGCTGAGATGAATCTTACCCTGTGTGGTTTCATTAATTATTGTTAGCTGCAGAGGTGATTTCTGTGGTGGTGAAGTGACATGGCAGGACACTTTAGAGTCTATTTGAGAACCAGTGGGAGATGGCTCGCAGTGTATAAATAGCCTCTGCAGCCATACTGAAGTTCTTATGAGAACAGAGACCTATTGTAAAGGTTGTTTTCTAGGGACTCGGCTGATTTATGGGATTCTGACAGCAGGTGCCCCTGCCCAATTGGAAGAGAACAAGAGGAAAAGAGGATTCAGCTAACTGCAGATTAAAGGGAGATTGTTCAGCTACTCTTTTTTTTCTCTGCTTCAAGAAGCCGACATTCCTAGTGGAGAATTTGGAAACTGATCCATTGAGACTGGGAAAACTAAATCCTATCAAAGAAGATCTTTGAGACAGTTCATGAAGGTCTTTAGCACCGTGATTGTTGCATTTGAGATAGTGCAAACACTTAACAATAAATCCTTGAAAAGAGAAGGAGGCAGAACAGGAGAAATATTATCTTAGCATTACCACTATAACATGAGGTTTCTGTGTTTAGATCTGCAAGGAAGAGACTCTTCTTGCAAGTACATTTTAAAATCAGTGCAGAGTTTGGAAGAAATTTTCATGTCTCTTCAGTCCATGCTCAGGAGTCCAGTGTAATTTGCAACAAACTGGACTATGTCAGGCATTACAACAGGGCTGGCAGGTATCACACAGGACTTGTGCCCTCCAGGCATGGAGCAATAACTCTGTGAGCTGCTGAATTAACCTTCTAGCGACCAAATATGTTTCTAATGTTCTGCATCTATCCCAATGCTGTTATTCCCCCTCAAAAATAGCATCTGCAAACAATTAAGGCTCTTAGGATCATAGAATGGTTTGGATTGGAAGGGAACTTGAAAGAACATTTAGCTCCAATCCCTCTGCCATGGCCAGGGATGTCATTTACTGGACCAGGTTGCTCCAAGCTCCACCCAGCCTGGCCTTGAACACTTCCAGGGGTGGAGCATCCACAGCTTCCCTGAGCAGTCTTTGCCAGGGCCTCACCATAGTCACAGTGAAGAGTTTCTTCCCACCATGTAATCTAAGCCTTTTCTCTTTCAATTTAAAATCCTTAACCCTTGTCCTGTCATTGTCTGCCTATATCAAAAGTCCCTTTCCCTCCCTTGTATAAGCCCCTATAAGGTACTGAAAGGCTGCAATGAAATCTCCTCAAAGCCTTCTCTTTTCCAGGCTGAAGAACCTGTTTACTCAGCATGTCTTCATAGGAGAGGTGCTTCATCCCTTGTGGCCATCCTGTTGTGGTAGAGCCCTCTTTTTGTGTTGGAATCACTGTAAATTGATGTGACCTCTTTTGTGCAAATAGAAATACCATTCTGTTGAAGGGTGCTAAGAGCTTCCTGCTCAGGGGTCTCAGATCCACAGACAATCAGACATTGCTAAAGGCTGTTGACATGTCAAACATTCTGTTTTGAACACAAAGTGCTATACACCCCCTTTGGACAGCAAAAACTAGCTGTAGGCAGCAAGAGTGACCACCTGGAGAAACAGAATGTATCAGACAGCAGAGCAGCCAAGGTAACTCAGGCTGACAATGTGCAGGCCATACTTATTTGTAAATGCACAGAGTTTGTAAAGGTAACAGAGTTTTAGAAAGCAAAGCCAGGAGAAGGAAGGGAAAGCTGGATTTTGTCTCCACAGTTTATGATTAGAACTGATGAGACCACACTTTTTTAACCTTTGGATTTTGATCTACAGTAGGATTGAGCCACCCTCATGCTGTGCTGAACCTGAGCTGGCAATCCTGCCTGCTCACAGGGCATGTTAATTCAACGAAAGATCTTCAGTAACTGCTCAATTAATTGATTGTGAGTTGGAAAAGAAGCATTGCTCAGTATACTCTGGCATTCCCATGAAATAAAAAAAAAACAACCAAAAACTATTTATTGCTTTGCTCTTCTGTCTTGTATGAATTCGGTTTTCCTCCAAATCCTTTTTGGGCAGGCAAGACAATACAGTGTCCAATCTTTGTTGTCTCTGCTGTGGTAGAAGTGCAAAAGAGACCAATATAAATGGAAAATTTCAAGTATGACCAGAATATTATTTTATAATCAATTCCCTGATCAAATGGTGCCAATTTTTTGCATGGGATTTACCAAGCATAAATATGCACATTTGGAATAAACAAAGGGCTTGCACTCTACACTCTCACTGAACTGACCATCTTGCAGACATTGCAAGTCTGACAGGCTCTCTAGGCTTCAGATTTGCTGAATTTTAGGAGCAGAATTCAGGAGCAGAATTTAGGAGCAGGAAGGCCAAAGGCTCCCTCTCTGCATCTGTTCTCTAAATTTGCAGTGTGCCTGCACAAGACAGGCTGTGGGAGCCTGCACATTCCTTCAACCAAGCTGACAGATGTCAGGAAATC
The DNA here is from genome assembly GCF_028551555.1 of Melozone crissalis. Lineage (NCBI taxonomy): Eukaryota > Metazoa > Chordata > Aves > Passeriformes > Passerellidae > Melozone > Melozone crissalis. Next base: position 54,573,442 of record NW_026535805.1, read on the forward strand.
CTGGAGGAATTTTAATCCAAATTCCTTGAATTCCAGTCATGTAAAAAATTTAGGGAGAGAAACAGGACAGACCAAGGATCTGCTAATACTACCTCAACTCCAAAAGTTAGATTTTTCTTAACCTGATTTTTAGTTTGCATGAGGTTTTATTCTGTTCTACTTCAGCTTTCTTGCTAAGCAAAAATTTTAAGATCCACAGATGTGACCATGTAGGTACAGTTGCAATAACTATGAGCTGGGAACTCTGCCCTCACAAACAAAAAATGCAATTTTCATATTTGTCTGTCTAGGGATGTTGTTAATCTGATTATAAAGTGTTAGATATTTTGAAATAATAAAAAAAATTAACCTATCAGAAGTTAGAAAATGCATATTAAATTATCTAATGAAAGGATAACTTGCATTGTTTGACCTATGCAGCACAGGGACAGTAACGCAGGACATAGTGGAAGCATTAACAGCAGAAGCAGTAGTAGTAATGCCAGCAGCTGCTGGGATGGCAGCAGGAATAGCCTCACTGACAGCAGAAGAGAAAGAAAAGCTGTTTTCTAAACCTGAAAGTATGAGGCTATATATTTACCTGCTTTATTTACAACTGACACAATGGATAGATGCGAGACTATTTACATTTTGGAATGTGCTAAAGATGTTTGGGGGCAAATCTCTGGTGAGGATGGATATTTTCAAGTATTGTTTTTATAAATCTTACATATGTGCTTGCATGTTGGACTTGTTGGAATAATAATATGTGCCAGGTTTAGACAGCAAGTTAAGTTAGTCTTAAGAGAGAGAAAAAGCACTTTACAATTATTTTCCATACACATGGTTTCTGAAAACCAAACAAACACATGCTTTCAGTCATATGCTATGTAGCAGACACACAGAAAAATCAGATGGTTCAATTCTGCAAGCTGCTGAATGCTCTCAGCACGCTGATATTAAAACAGCCTTGTATTTCACAGGTTTATGCTCGGGAAATGCAGATCAACATGAAAATAGGCATATAATGGGCAATTAATATTTGTCTCCTGAAGTTCCTCCTGCCTCTGTGAGTGGCTCTTGTCTTCCCACATCTCATCCATTTGAAGACTGGTCCCAGTGGTGCCTTCCAAAATGTCCAGTTTTGCATCCATGAGTTCCACTGACATTAATGAGGATTACAGGTGTATGCTGAAGGCAGAACAGCCTTTCAAGTGTCAGAGAGCAATACTGCTGTTCAGCACTGCTTTAAACCTAAGCAGTCCACAGCAAAGTGCTGGGAGAAAAAAGTAAAATTTTCAAGTAAAAGGAAAATTCCAGGTGGTTCCCATGTTAGAAATTCTTTGGGATTTTTTCAGGACTGCAGATATGATTGCCAGACTTTGGAACATTCACTCTTCAGGGTCAGACAAATATGCTTGCAGCATGGAGGAAAACCATCTGCTTTTCTATGATACAAACAGAGGTTTCTTTCCTTCTTCCTGGTCCTCTGGGAGAACTGGCATCATTAATTCCTCTCCAGTGTAGTATTTGGGTAATTTTCATCCAATGCATTGTTCATTGTTAAAAGAGGATGCAGCCCTGAAAGAAATTGGAGATATGTTTCATTCTGAAGGGCAAGACTATACCTTGGACAGTGAAGGTCATATTAATCATAAAAAATAATAGATCTCTACAGCTTAGATATTTAGATCTGAGATAATAATCGACTTTCTTTTTCCTTTGAAGAAACAAGCACTTTGCTAAAATTGATCTCATCTCAGGGTGGATCTCTAAACAACCCAGATGACTCATGCCCTAGAACTGCTAGTTTCTCTCCACTGGCTATAAAGGGAACCCGGGCCATTTGAAAGTTGAGGTGGTTTCCATCCACATCCTGAAAGCCTTTCAGAACTGTAGGAAATAAGCATTTTTTTTCTCAGTGGAATGCTGTGGCACAAAGGGCTCCAGTAATTTCTAGACTCTGAGTAGGAGCAATTCCATAAGGGATGTGCTCAGGGATGTACCTAGTACAAACCTTACCAGGGCTGTAGTACAGCTCTGGTTTTGTACTCCGAGAAAAGGCCTCAATCAGTTGATGAAATATATTTGTCTTGTACTGCTTGAGATGCCTTAGGATGTCAAAGAGATCCAGACACAGCTGATGCAGGATGGTAGTGGTCTCTTGACTGCCTAATATGGCAGCTGGAGGCCAGGGAAGATACCCTAGGATGTTTTAACTGGCAATAAATACCAGTGAGCTGTTCATTTGAGACCCTATTCAATAGTCATTAATTTAAGCAGTGATTGATCTCACCCCTCTTTCAATTACCTTTTTCTTTAAGTACTGTTGACTACTTTGACCAGATTGTTATTGATTTTTAAGGGAGTTTAAAAATGCATATGAAATACATGTGCACATGTAAGATGTGTTTTACGCATGCGTGTGAGATCATGAAATTAAGTTGAATAAGTCTGGAACATGTGGGATGATTCCTTTGCCTTAACTTTAATGTCTACTGCCATTTGTTCTGCTCTAGGATTATGTACCTGGACTCTAATTTCCTGTCAGAAGGGCCACATGTCTTTTGAAAGTCCTCTTCCTGCAGTGTGTTATGTCTTAGATGCCTGTAGATATCACAATAGTGCTAGACATTTATAAAAATGAGTCAAGTCACGTATATTTAGCTGGAGATGAATCCTGCCCTGTCCTCTACTTTAAAAGGGATATTGAAAAATTGCAGAGATGGCAGAAACAGCTATCTATTTTTGAATTAGAGAAAATACAAAAGAAAATTTTTTTCCAGTCTATTTAGTTTATCGGAACCATGACCAAAGATAGATGTAATTGCAGAGTAGAAATATTTTCAATAGATAGAAAGTACCTTGTAGTTCAAAGTAACTTTAAAAATGGAAGAAGAATGAGCAAGGTGAAAGCAAAGAGTTCAAAAATTTCAGTTTATATGATAGGTGGTAAATGTCTCTTATTAACTAATGAGAAAAATCACCAAGGGAATTGATGAAGTCTATGCTCCTTGAAGTCTTCACATGAAGACAGGATACCTTCCTGAAGTTATAATTTGCCAAAAGCAAGATTGTGAACCCAGTACAAGGGTAACTGAGGGAAGTTAGCTGGCATGTGGTAGGCTGGAGATTAGACTCAATGGCCTACTGATCTATTCTGGCACTAAGCACCATAAAATGTGCCAAAATAAGAAGAGTATGACATGAATTCAGCTGTGTTTGCTGCAAATCAATTATTTTTCTCTCACCAGAAACTGGCAAGTTGGATTGACTTGGATAATCTTTATATCACTTCCCTCCTCCCTCTTTCCATTAGTTATGAGAAAATTGCAGAATTCTCAAAGGTGTTTTTTGTTTGCAGTTATTTGAATACTACACAGTCACATCTGTATTTGTTGTTAACATTCTTTCAAACCTTTCTTGTTGCCTTCTTTACCTTTTTCTTTGTTTATTCACCTGTTGCACATTATCCAACACTCAGATTTGTGACTCTCTGGATAAATACTGCCTTCATGCTAGTTCTTTATGTCTAATTCAGTGAGGAATTGATTTTTTTCTTTTTCATTTTTTTTTTTTTTTGGTAACTGAACTTTCATTAATAATATTAATTCAATTCTTTTCTTTGAAAGTAATTCTTCAGCAAATTGGAGAGTGAGTATGAAGATTATTCACAAACAATTGATTGATGATGAAATCCTCTATGTGTCATTCAGCTGTGTTAATGAGTGTAGAAAAAGAACCTCCATTAGCAGATGAAATATGCAGCTTTGTCTCTGTTCTCAGACTGTTAATTTCTTATTCAGTGATGCTAGTGGGAAATTATGTTACATCCCTCTAAAATGTTTATCTTACTCACAAGATTTTTAATTTAGGTGCCTCAGCCTGCATTTATCACTACAGCAACATAAAAAACTGCAAGGTCCCCCTTATGTGTGGTACCAAGGGTGAATTCATATTGCCTTTTTGGTACTATTATTTATTCTCGTACAAGTCTCCACTGCTCACTTTGCTTTGTGCTGTGGTTCAGCAGCTGGTTGCCTTGTTCAAGAAACTCAAATATGAGTTTAGGTGTTTGCACTTAAAATGGTACAAAGATCTATCTAGAAAATTTTATGGTAGTTATACTCCTTAAGATATCATCAGGCTTCTTGTGAGATTTTCAGGAATATCAAGGGTTCTGGATCCAATGAAATGAATATGGAACATGAAAACTGCTCTCTAGGGGCAGAATGAACAATTTCCTCATTTATCTTTTATACATGCCCCTACAGTATTTAAGCACTCTGAAAATGTTAACTGTTCTTGATATTCCTATGGGAGAAAAGATGGTACTATTCAATTGTACTGCCAGTCAGGAAGATGCAGCACTGAATAAGTTTTTGAAAGCCAGTAAAAAAGTCCTGATTGATTTATTTTCAAGAAATATTGCATTTTGCTGTATGTTCCTCTTTCAGTTAAGCAAAATGAATCCTAGCATCCTTAGCTAACTTTTGAGTGATCAGTTTTGCAGTGGTAGTTTGTCACCTTCTTCAGGAGATATTTGCTTTTAAGCTACAGCCCAGCAACATCCTGACCTCTCCCCACATACCTATTCCATGTTTTATGTCTTGCCCTGGTCAGTTTCACTTTTTTTTCTCTCTCAACTCAACTTCAATCTCTCTTTATCCTTTCTTTTGCTTTAATATCACATTCTCTGGTCTTGTATGTTATCTCCACTGTTGCTATATCTGTCTTCCTCTTATCAAGGTTGAATCCTCTAATCATAGTGTCTCCAGACTGATTCTTTGTCTCAGTCTACTCTCTTTGCCTTATTGTACTTTTGCTGTGGTTTTGCTGTTTCCTTAGTGTTTTCTAGTTTGTGCAGCTGAAGAATCATTGAAGACTCATAAGACACAATAACCCTGCAGCCATTTCCTCTGGATGACTTTAGGGGGAAAATTGCCATAATTTCAGTGAAACCTTCACTCCCTCAATGTGCACAGAGCCATCAGAGTTATTTGTAGGGAAGCTTCAGTATGTCTGTGGTGAACAGTCATTTTTTCCCCCCAGACTGATTGCTAACTTGTAGATTTCTGTTGTAGTGGTAGAATATGCAATTTTGGTCTCACAATCACTGCAAAAACAGTAAGTGATGGATAGAAAACACTAGACTAGCAGAGTATCTTGTTTTGTGGTTTTTTCTGTTTTGATTTTTTGATTTTTTTGTTAGTTTGGGTTTTTTGTGGTTTTTTTGTGGTTTTGGGGTGGGTTTGTTTTTTTTTTTTGGAGAGGTTATTTTTTTTAAGAACTAAAAAGATCACAAACTTTCTTTGCAAATAAACAGCAAAGAATATCTAGTATCTGCTCTTATTCTGGCTTAATTCCAGAGCAAACAAATACATTAATTTCACTTAAAGTAGTGAAATTTTGGCAACTAAATATATTCACTTCATTTAATATAGCTAAATTTTGGCAAAGTTTTCAGCAAGATTCTGCAAACAAAATCTTAAATGGAAATTGCTAAGGAACCTTACTAATAGTCATTGTCAGCAGTCCTGTCTATAACTTGGTGTGTGCAGAAAATCTGCATGACTTGCACCTAAACCTGTAAAGCTCTTTGGAGACAATATCCATAACCATTATCTGGCATTTAGCATAGTGGGAAATATTCTGACTGAAATTTTTTCACAGATCTTTAAATATGGAAGACTACAAACTATTGAGATTGAATAGTTTGAAATGAAAATAATATCAGCAAGTGATAGAATAAGAAAACATTACATGTCCCTACCAACTCTGCATTGGATGTGGATCAAAATTACTTGTTCTGACCACAATACAGGGAAATTAAAAAAACACATGCTCTGTACTTCAGACCTACTCGCTGAGTTGTGCTGTGCAGAATGGATTGTTAGAAGCATGTTTTAAAACCCTTGAAAGCAATGGATTCTTTGTTAAGAAAACTGATATACCTGGCATCGTTGATAAGTCCTTTTATACTTAGTGTGCTGCAAATTTCACCATCTGCTTTGCCTCACCTGGATAGGCAGCATTTCTGATACCTGGGACTTTTCCTGTGAGTCCACACAATTAGGTAAGAAGATGATTTCTGTGTCACACATTTAATGTGGGTCCTATATGGCCATTTATTTTGTTCTTAAGGTAAGCTAGAAGTTAAATCTCCTTCACAGTGGGTGTGAAAGATACACATTACATTTGATTTGCTAAAACCAAATCTAAACTTAGTAAAAAAAAAAACCTATAAAATGAAACTAAAGATTCCATATGCATCTGTATTGCATAGTTTTTGTGTACACCAAGTTCAAACCTGAATCTTTCAATCTATATTAATAGAAATAAGTGAGCATGAGGTGATGATGATGGCTACCTAACAGTCTTCTCCCTGTTTCAGGAGCACCTAGTTATATTCCTTTTACATGCACACCATTCAAACATCCATAGGTGTTTGAAATAAGGTGTAAGGTGTAGAAATCTATCTTCAAGAGCCAGTGTGAGGCCTGTGTTTGCTATTAGACTTGACACCATTAAACTTGGGAGCTCAGTTTGAAGCCAAAGCAGCAACATGCAAATAGCCACATGTGGCCCCTAAGTTTTTTTGAAGCCAGTAGCTCTGATTCTTAGGCCTGAAGATGGTAGTGAGAAAGCAGGTACTGAAGAAGAGCTGAATGTTTTTGGAAGGTAGCTGGAGGTCAGGGCACCAAAAAGAACCTCTAGAAAGGCTTCAACTCTTTTGAGTGTGTTGATCCAACCTATTCCTTATCTGCTGAATGGTGTATCTGTCAATCCATGTCTCCCTTTAGTGACAAGGATGTTGTGTGGGACTGTGGACAACTACAGCCATTTCCAATGTCCTGTGGTGTCTCTAAGCTGTCTCCAGAAAGCATGTGTTTCATGTAGACTATGCAGTATATTTACCAGCCCCAAATGCCTTCCAGGAATCTGACAACCCCTAAAATGCTGTTAGATGATCCTACTAAATATTTTAAATAGACAGACAATATTTTAAAAGTACAGAGTGCATTCAGTCATCTCTTGATATGTCTTGTCTCTTTTTGTCAACAATTAGCATGACCCTCACCAGTGACTGCAACCAAAAGAAGGTGTTAATTCAAAGTGTGACTTAGAAATATTGTATATTTTTCAATATATTTATGGTGTTTGTACAAAAGGTAGTGCATAAAGAGCTGGTCAGAGTCCCACAGTGTATTTCAGAAATAAAGATGCCAGGGAAGGGGCTTACAACATTTTAAGATATATCTGGACCTCATAGTTTCATCAGTGTTACTGCATTAGCCACAGTAGGAATGTCTGTAACATTTTAGTCTTCTGCTCTTAGAGAAAGCTGCTGCAACTGAGGTGAGTGAAAGAGGCACAGTATCAGACCCCTTGTTCCCAAAGATACTATGGAAAGAATTACCAACAGACTTCTCTTCATCCTTCGGCAGTCCCTGTATCATCCTTGAATACATTGGAACACAAGCAATACTGGGGGAAGACTAATTGTGTCAGCACAGCTTTTTATTTGCTCTATAAACTGCTTCTTCCTTTTACTGATACTTCTTGGCTTCTCTCACCCCACTCTTTATCCCTTCATTTTTGTTTGTGGCATCACACACTGCAAACATGGAAAAAGGAAATGAAATGGAGAGTGCTACACTCATGATGCCTTCAGGAAGCTCAAGGGAGGACATACTGCATTCACATTCACAGCAAGGCAAGGAAAATGTGAGAAAAATATTTGCACCTGATGAGAGTTTACTGAAATAGTTTTGTCCTGTGCTGACAGAAAAGGGGCCACAGACTGGCATCTTTGCTGTTCCTCTGGCTGCTGTGGGAACAGGTATTTGCATGTTCACCTTCAGGATGGGCAAACATATCACACCCTGTGAGTCACTCCTTGCAGTGTCCCCCATGGAGCTCTTGTTTTGTGAAAAAACAGGTTTGTTTTTCCTGCAAGTCAAAATCTATTACAAATGAATAAGAGGAAGAAAGAAACAAACCCAACAACAACAATAACAGCTAAAAAACCCCAACCCAAAACATTAATCTCTTTGTATTTTTAGTTCAGCCAAACTGGAGACTCATCAGATAAATTATAATTTGTCCCTCAAAAGGTTTGATCTTGCAGACTTCTTTTACAAAGCCTTTGCCATTATCCCCTTCTCCAACATCTGGCATCTCATTCTACTGTTAACAGTTCCAATTAGGGTAATCACTCAAAAACTGTAGCAGAAAAAGACACACTGAAAACAACTGCTTTATCTCTTTCAGGTATTTCTTCTTTTGCATAAATACTTAAGCAATTTAATTTTGCCTGAGTGCTTTCTCAAAGGAGAATTCTATTGAATGAGGACAACCATAACCCAGCTTTTTTTGGTCGCCTCTTCTTTTTAGTGCTCACAATGATGAGATATAGCTGAATTATGTTAACAGTGATTTTTATTATTATACTCCCCTCTAAAGCACCTGTTGGCATGGTAGATAGTCATTCTACAAAGTTAAAAATAAGTCAGCAAAATCCTATGAAGAAGAGTCCTCTCTTCTTGCTCTTGTTGTCTCCAGTTCATCATTTTATACTGTTGAGATAACGTTGGATGTATGAAGTGATGTGCTGAGTAACTTATTGCATGGTTTATTACAAAAAACAAAAAAAAAATCCCCTGAAACACCAAGAAAGGAAAATAATCATAACAGTATAATAATAATAATAATAATAATAGTGCATTGTGCTCTGCAAATACAAAACCTGAGCTCCAGGTGTATAAATGCCATTGTAGTGGCCCTTCCTGGGAGAAGACATGATTACTGCTTCATTTGTAAAACTGAACGTGAGCCTCTCCAGCCAAAATTTATGGTGTGAGAAGCAACTAAAGCAGCAAGAAAGCCTGGCCAAAATGTTTTAGTCTCCTCTATCATGAAACTGTTAATTCAGAAGTGAATATGTAAAAAGACCATTTTTTGGCTGCTCAGAATACACCATGAGATAAAGATACTGGAAATCCAGACGTTAGCAAGCATGGACCATGATTTTTTTCTCTCTTTTTTTTTTTTTTTAATATATACTGAGGAGTTAAAAAGAAGGAACACGTCATAGGTCTAGTAAGCCCAGTAAGGCTTCCATCCATTAGCAGGCATGATATTTACAAAACTTGATTTTTCACAATAGGGTGGGACCATAAGAACTGATTTATTCTCTACCCTTTAGCCCAAAGCATCATTACTTTTTGCATTTTTACAGAACCTTGTGATTTAGTTCTGTGTATCATCACAAACCTGATGAAAAACTAAAGTGTGGAAGTCACGTTTACATATCACTTATTACAACTCTGTTCTCAGAAACATGTTTTGCTATACTTGAGCAAACTCTGAAAATACAGGCTAGACAGTCTCGCCTCCACACCCAGCAACATTGTGGAGCAGGATCATGGAGCACATTCTCCTGGAAACCCTGCTCAGGCACAAGTGAAATAAGGCAGTGACTGATGGCAGCCAACATGCCTCAGCCAACAGGCATGACTTGTCCCATGACTGAGGACAAGTCATGCCTGACTAATATGGTGGCCTTTTGTGAGGGGATCACAGCACTGATGGGTAAGTGAAGGACTTGATGCCATGTACCTGAACATGTGCAAAGCATTTGATACTATCCCACACAGGATCCTTGTCTCTGAACTGAAGAAAGTTGGATTTGACAGATGAACCTCATGGTGAATGAAGAATTAGCTGGATGGTGGCACCTAAAGAGTTGTGGTCAATGGCTCAATATCCAGGAGGGGACCAGTGGGGAGTGTCAGTCCCAGGGGTCTGTACTGGAGCCACTGAGGAGTGTCATCCCCAGGGGTCTGCACTGGGACCAGTGAGGAGTGTCATCCCCAGGGGTCTGTACTGGGACTTGTGCTGTTCAACATCCTTGTCAGGGACATGGAGAGAGGGACTGGGGCACCCTCAGCAGTTTTGCTGGTGACACTGAGCAGATGACACGCTGGAGGGAAGGGATGCCAACCTGAGAGGCCTGGACAGAACTGAGAGGTGGGACTGTGGGAACCTCATGAAGTTCAGCAAGGCCAAGCTTTTGTGTTTTTCAGCTGTCTCACACAAGCATAGCATCCACATGCAGGCACATTCATCACTGCATCTGGGTCAGGACAATCCCAGGCACAAAACTAGTCTGGGCAGTAAATGGAGTGAGAGCAGCCCTGAGTAGAAGGATTTGGGTGTAGATGGTCAGCATGGCATGGCAATGTCCACTTGCAGCCCAGAAAGTCAACTGTATCCTGGGCTGCATCAAAAGCTGTGTGTCAACAGGTTGAGGGAAGGGATTCTGCCCCTCTGCTCTGCTCTCATGAGACCTCACCTGCAGTGCTGCATCCACCTCTGGAGCCCACAACCTAAGAAGGAGATAGACCTGTTGGAGAGAATTCAAAGGAGACCGTGAAGATGATCATAGGGCCAGAGTATCTCTCCTCAGAAGATGGGCTGAGAGAATTGTGGCTGTTCAGCCTTGAGAGGAGAATTTGAGCAACCTGGTCAGATTGAAGCTGTTCATACTTATGGCAAAGGAGTGTAGCTAGATGACCATCCTTTCTAACCCAAACTTTTCTATGGTTCTTTGATTCCATGATTTACCATTCCCAATATATTTGTGTGTAATCTGTTTCTGAAAACCTCCACCAATAAATATAAAGGACTGAAATGACTATTCAAGGTGAACCCTCCCAGAAGGTCAAAGTACATTTTTAGAGCTCACCACTGTTAAACAACCTTGACTCAGATACCACGGTTAAAGAGCTCTTGCTAACAGGTTTGCCACTTGCCCATCAGTCAGCAGACTGAAATTAGTGTCAGAGGAGCAGCAGGCAGAAGGGGGTCACACGGCTCTCCTCCCCTGCTCTGCCAGTTATAAACACAAAGACTTTCCTATTTCAGAACATTTAACAGGATTTTAAGACACTGTTGCTGACACACACAGAGCTGCTGCTTCACTCTCACCACATCTGGGAGAGATGATGTGTCAGAAAAATATGGAAGAGTAAGGGGAATTTCGGAGTATTATGAGTAGTCACTGTCCTAATTTACGTCTTATTTTGCCCTTGTGCTCATTTCAAACCCTCTTCTTCTAATAAAAACATGCACAAATTAGACATTATAAAGTCAAATGAGTCCTTTAAATGCTGCTTTGTGACAAACACTCTGAACCATGGCTGTATAGCAATTCTAAGGGTTTACAGAAAAAGTTCTCAAGGGATACAAAAGCATTGTAGCAGTTATCCATGTGCTGTGTAAACTTTTCAAGTCCCATGGAGCACTACATCTCCAAAAGTACTCATCAGTTATTGAATAATGGCCAGAGAAGCAACTATCAGTAGAAAATGAATTATCCTTTTTAATTTAATTTAAAATTTTGGAAAATATGGAAAGAAAAATCAGATCAGTAATAATAAATGGACCTTAAAAAGAGCAATGATTAAAGTCTCTGTGATTCTGACATTTGAGATTAATAAATTAAAATAATTTCTGATCTTCTTTTTTGTTAGACTCTTCTATCCCTCTCCACAGACACAGATAAAGCTTCATTCTACAGCAATATGCAGCAGCACAGGCATTGCTAAGTCAATCACAGGTTCCCCAATTACTAGAACCTGTCAAGTCTAGCAGACATCAGTTGATGCTTGAAGACATCAGTGCTGTTATTTATATCACTGCTCACTAGACTTGTATAATTTGGTTATGCTAAAGACTGGAATCTGCATTTTTTTTTTCCTAAGTACAATAGAGCAATAGTACTAATAGAATTCATGAACGAGCTTCTCATTGTTGTGAGCATAAAAAATTTATATACACCTTACAGGTTTACCCTACAGGCTATAATTAAAAAGGGAAAAATTTACCTGGAATATTTGGTGAGTTTTATCCAGGTCAACATTCTTACTCACAAAACAGTCTTTTCAATAGGTGTGTGTTGCTGGGTCAATTCAAATGTGAGAACAAACCTACGTAAGGCCAAACAAATGAGCAAATGCAACTTGCTCAGAACAGATACTAGGCAAACAAGACAATACAATGAAAAGAGAATGTATAATCTGACATACATGGACTGCCTTGATCTTATGCCTTGATGCATTGAAATAACAATGGGGAAAGGGATCTGTTGAACCAGGGAGCCCATAAGCTAATGCCCACAAATGTGCAGTGCTCGGAAAGTCATCTGGGAGCAGCCACATGCTGGCTGCTTTGTTCTAAATAAATCTGCACCTAGTTCAACTCCCGGTGGGAGACTCCTACTGAGATCAAGGATATATTGATCAGGCATCTTGGTGATAAATCTAAATTTCAGAAGCTGGGTTTTTGCCTATCCTGTGGAGTCTTTGAGAAAAGAAATGGGGGAGGAACATACATAAAACTTGGTTATGTCTCCATGAATTGTCTGAAAGTGTTTCTTTCCACCATTCTTCAAAATAATGAACAGCAACAGTATGAAAAAGCCATAAAGCCAAAATCCAGGTGAAAGCAAACAACCCTTCTCTGCCCAAAAAATTAGATAAAAAATACCTTTGTATATACACAACATATGTTAAAATATCCAGTTTTTTTAATAGAAAAAAGACAAAGAATTCTTTTAAGCTCTTATCCCAGGACCTTATTTTTTCCATCTTCAGAGTTTGAAACAATATCCACAAAAAGGCTCATCTGCAGAAACTCTTTTCATATATTCCAGCCTGAACTACATACACTGTCATGCATCCCTTACACAATATCAGTGACCAGCTACAAGTGATAAAGCAGTCTTGGAGTGTCTGCAAAGTCTTTGACTCTGACCTAATTAGAAAAGACATGGTTTACACCTCCACCCAAATAGCTGCTTTCCTGTTCACAGCTTGTGAACATTGTTCTTTCTGCACTTTTTCATATGCTGGCTTGGCACACAGGTGTTGACATTGCTGTCCTATACTGCCTGAAGAACATTGTGTTCAGCAAACATCCTCGCACTCAGGGGCGAGAGCAATGCGTGAGCATTAAAACCACCCTTTCAACACCACAGAGGATGTGGGATGCTTATGGTACCAGATTCACTCCTACAGAAGCATATGCATAATATGTTAGATTTTTTTATGATTTTCAGTGATTATTTCCATAGAGATAATCGATGTTGCTCTTGTACATGATGGAAGGACTTGTTTGCATTAGAATGTATGCTGTAGAATTTCAAGGAATTGCTAAACTCTCTCAGCCTTGAAAAAAATCATACAATACCCTCTACAACTTCACTACCTCACAGATGTTGTAAACATGAGACTTGTGAAGTGCTGAGATATTAAACCTCAAGACCTGTGGTTAACTTAGGACAGAAAGTACAATAAATATGCTTTTCTATGGCCTCCTTTCAGAAGAGGAAAATAACAGAGATACTGCAAATAGTTCAAGCTACAAAAAAAAAAAAAAAAAGTCAAATAACTGTACAAGTATTTTTTTCTTCAGATAGTTTTGAACAAGAAAGTTATTACAAAGAAGATTGGCTGGAGTAGCCTTTCTAATACAACATTATTATTTTGCAGAGTTTTCCCCTTCAAACCACTCCAGACTGGCTGTCAGTGCTCTGAGGAAAAAAAGGGATACATTTATTAGCAATATCATATGAAGTACAATTGGTCTACTGAAAGAGAGTTTCCAGCTTTTGGTAGGACCTTGGACAAATCATCCTTCAGCTTTCTGTAATGTTTTTTAATTACATGAAAAAATGGATGCATGTGTGAAATTAATTGCTTATGTTTAAGAGTGCCTTGAGATTGGTAAGTTTTAAATAAATATAGTGTGATGAATTAAAATTCTCTGGAATTTTAACGACCATAATTCCTTTATACATATGGATAAGAACCTTCGCCACCACTACAATCTACCACCCCCCAAAATAAAATCAAATTCTTCAGAAAGCACAACCCATTTTCAAATAAACTAGAAATATTCAATAGTCCTTGAAAAGAAAGACTGGGATTTACTTGGTGTTTCAAAGAATTTGTCTCCACATGTGCTTGTCATCTCCCTTCAGAGAACCTATACAAGATATAATGGAAACAGTATTGAGGGTGATGAAAACGCCAGAGCATCTGTCAGTGGATCACCTTATGACAGCAAGTGATAAGCCTCCTAACGCTGAAGTGATGAATGTGCCTGCATGTGGATGCTATGCTTGTGTGAGACAGCTGAAAAACACAAATATGAACAACTAGACATGAGGACATGCCTCTGGGGAGACCCCACTGGTTTTTGTAGTACTTGACTGACTCTAGAAAGCAGGACATTTTTACCATCAAGAAAGATAAGTGTGTCTTATCAATACAGCTCCATGGCTCAGAAGAGGAGCAGCTGGAATGCAGGGAAGCATCAATCCTATCTAAGTATCAAATGTGACCTTTTGTATCTGTTCTCCTTGCAAATGATCTTTCATCTCTGTACCTTCAAAGTTTTTATGATGTATTTGGAGTGCTTTATAACGAAGCAGTAATATAAATGCAATTTGCCATAGGCTTATTTGAACAAAAATTGTATACGTTGAAGTCAATAAAATTGCCAAAGTACAAATTATTTCACTTGGAGAAAGGAAGCACAGGGCTCCTGCTCATAGTCACAAACAAAACACAGTGTACAAGTAGGGTATGATTTACAAAATGTGAAGGTCCGATGCAGATAAACATGTTTGCATAGGAAACTGGAAATCTATAGGGGAGGAAATCCATTTTTGATATATAGTGAAAGGGGGAATATTGATGGTAAATATGAAAATATATTTCACAAGCCTAGTTAGTAAAAAACTCATATCTTCCTTCTAAATGTTTTTCAAAGCTTTTTAAGAGCCTTAAACACTGAGTTTATTAAGCTATTTCACAGGAGATGCACACAAAATTATGAATCAAAATTATTCCACAATTTTAATGACAGTAAATATGATAAAGAAAAAACTACCAGCTGAACTCTCACAAGAATAAATATTAGTAGATTGGAGATGGATGCAGAAATCTATATTACAAATGGTTATAAATAAATTCATTTGTATTTCTTTGAGCAAGATGTTAAAAAAGGGAGTAATCCATATTATTGACCTGACTTTAATAATTTTTGCTTTAGATTAGCCCAGTAAAACCACATATCTCAGCAACACGTCACAATAAGCATTCTAACTTTTGGCTAAATATTCTGATCAATACCTTCTTATACACTAAACAAACAAACCCACCACCTGCAGTAGTCAGGTCTCAAAAGGTAACAGGCATTTTCTCAGTTTCTAATAAATGAATAGGGTGGTATTGACTGGTTGGTCATTAGCGTGTTTGAACAGACAAAGCTTATTCTTTGTTTACTGCTGCATCTTATTGCACACAAAAAGGCTACAGCAAGGAGGGGGGCCAGATGCCAGAAATGGGCAATATTGAGGAGGCACCTATGGAGGATTTTCTCTCCTCTCAGATGGATGGAGCAGAAATCAGGGCCCTTTTTCAGCTAATTCAGGACAGAGCTAAACAGGAGAGGAAGGAGAGAACTGAGGCTGAGATTGTGTCTGCACTGGTAGGTGAACAGAATCGTTCTAAAGTAAAGCCATGGAAGAGGCATCTGTCTAACCTATGGAGACAATCTTCTGCTCCTCTGCCAGGACACAAGCAAGTGGTGTTTCCAGCTGTTGCAGGAGCAGCATGAAGAATGAGAGGGCACTGTGGGAACAGCAAAGGTGCATGATGTGTCTCCAGGGTTAGGGAGGGAGGAGCTCATAGAGGGAAGAAGGACAAACCTCTGGGATGATGGAAGGGCAGGACAAGATCTGATACAACACCATTCTCCTTCATTTTTGCTAAAGCTGCTGACAAAGTACCTCCATCATGTCAGTACACAAATCACGGCTGAGATCCTGACTGTCCCTAGGACAGCCTCAGCCGTCTCCTAGAGACTGTCCATCAGATAATCTTCATGGACCTAGGGGAGCAGGTCCTTTCCCTAAATTCATTTCTAGATAAATGCACCCCTGCGTGAATTGCACCTCAGCATCTGGCACAGGCTGTGTGAGCCTCACTAGCTGTGTGTTTTCCACCACATGCCTGATCTAAAGCTCCCTTTGGAAACCCACCCAATCTTCAGGGGAGGCAGATGTGGGGCAGGTTTCTAACCCATGTATCAGCTCAGCGCTCTTAGCCAGGGCTGTGCCCAGAATTTACCACTGACATCAGAAACAGAACTACCCAAGCAGGATCAAGGTAGCTTTTCTCTGCATATAGACATAAGAGGTTATTTTATGCAAGTCTGATCTTGAGGGCAGACAGAGCAAAAATGGGCCTGGTTTTGCCCTATTTAGTCTGGGACCACTTTTCCTGCTCACTTCACACCACAGACTATTGCTCAGATATCTCCAAGAGTGAAAATCTACTGTAGAAACACTGAAAATGGGATGCCAAGAGCATCTGGGGGAAAAAAACCCCAAAATTTAGAAAGAACTTCACTGGTTTAGTCACCATTCTTCCCTTCTTCAGTCCCAGTATTGTCCCTAACCCATTTAGAGCTTCCCAAGTCATTCTCTGCACTCAGGGAGACAGGTTTCTCATCTGCTTGAACCACATTTTCAACCTTCTTGATACTGATACACACCAGCCGCTCAGTCTCTGCTCTCGTATGCACTGAAGGCAATTAATCAAAAGTAAAATTTAAAAATCACTTCCCCTTTTTTGCTCATTATCTTAAAAAAAGTGTCTGACTGAGAATAACTATGAACAATTTCACTTGAAAAGTAACCCTTTCACAAAGTTATAAGCCAATTCTGAATGTGACCTTTCAAATGGAAAGCTATGCAACTTTAACCAGGCTTCATGCTGGGTCCATAGAATATTTCAAAGACATTTCTTTCAGTCTAGCCCATTTTTCCACCAGTCTGTGCCATGGTAAGTTTGATTTCATATTTCTTTGATCTGTGCAGCAAATACTTTACATAGTTTAAAAATAGATCCATGAAGCTCCATCTATACTCTTTAGCACTGAAAGGAAAGCGAGTTAATAACCAATGTAACAGTCTAACAGTAGTGTACTCCTTGTGATGCTCTCATTGGAACAAATTCATTCCCACTGTAACTCCACTGACATTAACAGAGCTACCAGCTGAGATGAATTTGCCACATTTTTGTAAAGTTCTTTAGAATTTGATGTCATAATTCTCAAAAGACACCCTAGGAAAGATGTCTCTTTGCCTTTCTTGGAGTGTGTTCATGCACATGCCAGCTTTCCCAGCTCCTTGTGTTCCTACATTTCTTTTCACACTGTCTCCCCACACTCTTTGACGCTCTCCTTTTGAGCAGATATAATGCACCAGATACTCTTTGAAAATAAGTGCCTTGAGGTAACGATAACTCTGGTTTTGTTTTTCATATATGAAGGTGAATTTAGCAGTAGAGACTGAAGATTTGAAACCTATTTCAAAGACCCTCCTGAAAAATTGTCCATTTTTAAAATGGCTGTGTGTCCTGTTGCTCAAAATAGGTATTGTGACACAGACTGGACTACGACACTATTTTTCAAAATGTTCATTGCTGAAATACTGATGATTTGAAATGAAATTATGGTATTACAGATCAGAAAACAACTGAAGCAGGTTAGACAATTTTTGGCAACCTTTATTTGTAAGAAAGGGCTGATTTACTGGAACTGAGTACATTTGCAGAAAAGTGATTAGACTTAATTTCTTTAAAAAACCTTCCACATTCTTTCAAAATCTCCAAGTTTGTGATTTCAATTCACCTTCTGGATTTTCACTTTGAGGTAAATGCAGCACTTTAAAAGTTATTAGAACTAAGTAAACAATTTCAATCAAAGTAAAGATTACAATTTAGGTTTTTAATTTTTTTTTAATTTCTGCATTTTTATTCTGATTTGGGAAAGGAAAAAAAAGATAAAAGCAAAACTAAGATAAAGAAACTATTTCTGCATAGATTTTTTTTTTTTAATACAGGTTTGACACGGTTAGTGTTTAATCTTTTTACTATCTATGATTAGAAGCCACATATTTTTGTTGTCTTTCTGACTGGCTCCCGTCATGTGGCTGTGTTTGCAGCAATAGAATGTCTCCTCAAACAACTGCAAAGGTCAGTAGTTTTTGAAATGCCACTTATTGCATATTTTGTTTATTGCTTTTTTCCCATTAATTAGACCATTTGATGTGTAGCTGTGAAAACTATTTTGAAGACGTAGTGTTCCCGCTAAATCAGTAAATAATCATTTAGGCTACTAGAAAGATCTCCTTTTTAGCCTCAGAGGATTGTACAGTAGTTCCCTTAAGCAACATGGCTGAAAACAGGCTATATATTTCATATACTGCAGGCCTGGAGCAAATATTTTCTGACATTATACAATAAATCATGTTTTCTTCAACAGCAAATAATACAGTGTATTATATCTGCAGCAGCAACAAACAATTCATCATCTCTGACCTTTCCATAATGACAACAATTTGAAGAATAGAGACTAATTTAAATTTTTATATAATGTTTAAAATTTAAGGACTAAATCTCCTTTATGCTAGATCTCTTCACACTGCTCAGGTAATAAAAAGCCTCCTTAAAGTGAACAAAAATGCAAAATTTTTTTTTCTCTTCAAACTCTTACAAATCAACAGAGCAGAGGTTTCTCAGAGGGTTTGGACCTAAATGCAGCTCAGATGGATGCACCCAAGCTAATTTTTAAATGACCAAACAGCAAAAAAAAAAGCATAGCCTGCAGGACCTGAGAACTTATGGTTTGTACTCTGTAGTTGTCTATGCTGTTTCAGTCACAAATCTATGGTAAAAAAATAGATTTTTTTCTATTTTGCTGATAACGGGCTCCTTTTATCTCCTCACGCATAATCTACATGTTTCTTTGACTATTCCTGGGAAGGGTGGAGGACTTTCAGCTGGCAGACAAACCAGCAAATTATAAGGAACTCCCTCCTTGGCATTAAACCCAAGAAACCAGAGGTGCCTGTTGAAATAATGCCCCTCACTGCCAGTCCTTGATGCACATCACCTCTGGCCTTTCTGAAAGCTTGGGTTTGAAATGCACACTGAGGCTGGTCCTCTGAAATTGCTCAGATTTTGTGTCTTTCATGTTTAAGTCTTTCCAAAGAAATCCCACCACATTCCCTCTACCATTAACTGGCCTCATCTTTTAATGGAAAGAGCCTTCATCCTGAACAACAGATATGACTCATGTTCTTTGCAGAAACTGTGGGGAGGGGTCACAAAAATTTGTTGTGAGGGAGTTTTTTCAAACTTCCAGTTTCATAAACAATTGCATTCCTAATACTACCAGGAAAGGTGAAGCAATGTATCTCAGGATCTCCACAGCTGAATGCATATTCAGGATTAGCTACTGTGGGACTGGAAACATTAAACTTGCTTCGGGTCCTTAGAAATTACCTGTTCAATACTGAAGTGAAATGGTGATGCCTGCTCCGCCCCTCACTGTAAAGGCATCCAGTGCATTTTCTCACCCTGCACCTCATTTCACCCCACAAAAGAGCCACCAGTGTATAAGGGAGCAATCTGTGCCTTTTAGAACAAATTCAACACTGTCTGATCCTTTAGCTTGGTTTGAGGTCAAATGAGATGATTCCTACCATTAAAACAGAACGAAATACTTCTGGCAGCCTGAATGAATTAATATTTTTCGTGTGTCTTTTTAAGTCATCACCTCAGGATATTTTATGGATGATCTCTACAGATGGTGATACACATGGCCCTACCTCGATTAGCTCAAATTCTTTCAAGTACTCTACACAAATAATGCACAAAATACATCTGATGTCTGTAGCTTTTTCTCTAATGAAAGCTCAAATGCCCCTACTCCTCATTATTGTGCATGTCCTTGTGCAAAAGTTAGTTTCTTTGACTGCTATAGAAATAACCCCAGATACTGAAGCCAAATATTTAATTGTCTTTATTGTTGCAAGAAAACAGAGATCAAACCCGCAGTTATTCAGAGAACTTTGCCTCACAGAACATTCAAACAAGAGAAAAGAAAAAAGTCATTCTCGATTACTGTATCTGTAAAATTATTTGGAATGTATACTATATAATTAAGACTGCTTAACAGCTTAAATTCCTTGGCTTTGCTTTTTGAGAATACTGTCTTCTGTGGACATGAGGTTACTGAAATAGTACACTAGTGAGGGAACAAAACAAAACAGATGGTGCATTAATAATGGAAGTATTAGAAAAAGGGTACTCTTCCAGATTTCAATGTATTCATTAATATATTTTAGACAATTTAATTGCTTCCTGAAACACTAATTGAAAGAGTTTCATTTGCAAAAACCTAGTCTTGGTAATACAAACTAGGCACAGCGCCACAAAGAGCTTGAATGCTATAATAAGGTAATGAATAGAAGGGTTTGGGGGTTTTAGTGTGTGTATGCTTATTTCTTTTAATGAAACCTTTACAAAAGCATAGAAAACACCAGGAAAAGAAAGATTTACAAAGAGGAGCCTGGTTTAAGAAGTAATGAATGTTTAGAACATGTGAAGAGAATTTTTGTTTTTTTAAAGTCAGCCCACATCAAGGGAGTGTGAATTGGATTCATTGAGCAGAAGAGCCTAATGCAGTTTAATTTTATCAATATTATGCATACCTTGACTTGTCATATCTATCAATCTATGTAGAGGATACTTTAAGAAGATTTTCTTCTGAAGATGTCTGCTTAAAATGCTTCAGTTTCTCTTCTAAATACCAATGGGAAGGTAATTTTTGCCTGATTTTGAACCTCCTCACCTGTTGCATGTTGGAAAATTTGAGTCAAACTTTCCTGTGATCGGTCTCTTATGCATCTCCAGGAGACTGGAGATGAAGAGCAGACAGAAAGGCTGAAGAAAACAAACTAAATAAATGCACTGGAAAAAAAGCACTGCAGTCTGTCAAAGAGAATATATAAAGCAAAAGACCAACAAACATGCAGGGAAACCTGAAAGAGAAGATCAATAATAAAAAGAGAAAAAATCCAAACAGAGGAGCACACAGTTTCTAGAGCAGCTACTTTTCAAAGTCTTGCAGATTGGGCACAGTCAAAAGATGCAGAAGGTGGTAAAAAGTAGTTTCTTTTGGGGGCTGTTTTGACAGTTGCCCACAAGAAGTGCAAATACCACTTGTATCATACTTGGGCGCAATTTTAATTCCCAGTTACCAAGGGTCCACAGCTACTGGGATCTTACCTGTCTAGTTGGAAGGAAGCTAAATAATTCTTTAGAAGTTTTACCAGTAGCTAGAGAATGAGCACACAGTCAAGTCAAGGCCAGACACGTTTCACAGGTTGCACTTGAGCTGGATGGAGGTGTTACAATCTGAACATCACTCTGCCCTGTGTGGGGAAAAACTGCTCCCTTAGACCTGCCTGCTAAATTATGCTTATGTCAAAACAATACAAAAAACCCATCATCGTTGATATTAGTCACAGTGTCACTGGGTTTTCACTTCCAACATTTTAATAAGGGGTAGCTAGACATGAGGGTTTCTTTCCAACAGATTGCATAGGTGATTGTCTTGTTGAGGAAGTAAGGGATAGCTGAGGAAAACATGGGAACGTTTTTCTCTTATCTTGACTCATCTGTGTTCAAAATCACATCTAAATGCAGGCTCATGCTTCAATAGACCCTGCCCACTCATTGATTGTGCATTAATATGATGATATCGGTCAGTTGTGGTACTTTTCCTAATTATGTGGTTACAAGGGAACAGCTCACTGTATGGATGTCATTATATCATTGCAAAAGTGCCTGATGTTATAATAGATGGCAGAACTATATGAAAAAATAAGAGATGACCTGAATGTACATTGTGTTCCCTGCTAGGTGGTATTTATCTTCTCAAATATTATGAGACACTTGTGAAAATCTTAGAAAAAGTTTTCCTTGTTCAAGAAAACAACTTACATCCCAAATATTCATACACATTTAACTATATAATAATGATGTTTGTTTATATATTATATAAAACTTCCTTACATTGAAATTTCTTTTTGTCCTGGAGTAGAGCTCAAAATCAACATATAAAATTATATGTGAATGATATTATTCTAAAGTATTGCTGAAATAGTAAATAACAAAATGATTGCTACTCGTTGCTGAAAATAATTAAACATTTTCTATTTCCTAAATTGAGTGGTCTAGGTATGCTGGATGGATTTTAACTAATAGAGTAGAAACATCCTTTTTTCTTTTCTTTTCAGTTTGTCTGAAGCCAGGAAGGGAACTTTCTAGACATCCAAAAATACAATCCGTATAAAAAATTTAGTCTAAACCTGAAAGAGAATGGGGATGTGACACATCTAAATTACAGCATTCAAAAAGTACCTGTGGTAGCTCAAACTGGAACTGCTTAGTATCACACTGATTAAGGAAAAACAAACAAAAAAAATCACACAACTCCCCCCCTTAAATAAAGGCAATACCCCCAAATACTAGAATTTATGGTGACAAATTTTAAGAGATTTAGCCTTATGCCGTTTTGAAATATCCCTGTAGTTTACAAAAGGTTAAACATAGAAATCTAGATCTACTTTTTCATTTGAAGGAGTAATTTTTCCCAGATTTTTTTTCATCTACCAGAATGATCATCTGTAAGTAAATCAAGGTACAGAGTCATTAAAACCTGCACCACAGTTTAATTGCCCACAGTAGGCTACAAAATTACTGGCAATTTTAATATTTAATATCTGGTTTTGTATCTATAGAAGCTAAGGGCTTATCTACCTCATCTAGAAGAGATTACAAAACTAATACAAAAACATGTCTATGCCCTCCAGAGCATTAGCAGCAGCTTGTTTTATGAATCATTACCGCCCTTTCCAAATTACTGAGGAAGAAGCAGTACACTCTTTGACAAATGCAGCATTTTAAAATGATGGTAAGGAAATAGAAAAGTTTAACTGTAAACATCTTTTTCCCCCTAGGTTCCTTAAGGAATTTTGCTAGAATTACATTTACTGTTAAGTCAGATCCTAGTTGAACCAGGAAATCTATTCCAAAGCAATGGCTCGTTCTTGCTGTTTTGGAGCTCTCTCCATATGTGCTAAAAGCCAGCTAAATTGTGTTTTGGTTGGTTTTTGCTTGGTGGTTTGTTTTTTGTTTGTTTGTTTGTTTTCAACCAAATATTGCAGAGTGTGAGGAATCTGGACTGTTGCCAATGGCCACATTTCATCTCAATAAGCCAAATCCCAGTTAAGGGCCTCTCTTGGCTACTTAATTTGTAGGCATGGTCCCCAGAGTCTGACTAAGTGCCAAGTCTGATATTTGTGTGAAATGCCTTAAACCAGGCAAATAAATAAAGTATTTTGTATTCTAGCTCTTAAACTAAGCAAATTGAATGTGTTGGCTCCTAATAGTTCCAGTAACATGTGGAAGTTGTCTGCTGTTTGCTGAATAAATGTTATGAGATGAGGAGACCTCTGAGGAAGGCTGCAGAAATGTGGAGGTAATAAACTGCTTGCCTAACATTGTTTTAGATAATGAGAGAGCAGAAGAAGGGATGAATAAGAACAAAAAACTACCAGCATGCAGAATGCTCCCATATAGTTCTAGATACTGAAAATATTTCTGTAGTAGATCTGCTGAATAAAAGGTACAATTTCTGAATGTCCTCATTATCTAAGGAGGTCTCAGTGCACCCTATGTGAGGGGAACACTGTGGTAAGCTAAAAAAAAATTGGAGGAATTGGAAATAACATTTCATAATGGCACTTCAAATGGAAAGAAAAAGGGTATGTTAGCATTCCCTAGCATCGTAAAATTGAGCTGTGTAATCCTGATTGCTACTACTGACCTGCAGACACTAAAACTAGGCCAGTATGTGTTTGGAATGATAGGAAAATTTTCATGAAATGGCAGAGTTGCATGTACAACAGAAAATGCTAAAACTTTAAACTGCAGAAAGTATTATAGCTAACAACTCACCATGTACACATTCAAATATATTTGAATAAAAATAAATGAGAACGAAGAAATAAGGTTAAAAAAAATGTCTTAGGGTAGTACCACAAAACGTCTATTATCTTTGGGTTGCTTAGTTTGTGATCTTTCCTCTTCTGTATGAAGTCTGCCCCTCCATCCATATCTTTGCTACTGTAATCTGGATTACTGTGACAAACCCTAACTTTTGGGAGCTTTTTAATGATACAGAAAATGTATCCTTCTGACTGAAAACTTGGGATATGTGTTTCTGATGGCATGAACTAGTTTTTGTTGAATTTCTGCTTTTATTCACACTTGCCTATTTTCTGATACAGCAAGACTTTAATTTAGATTGCATTTTGTAGATGTTTTATATGGAAGGTTGTGCATTAAAAAATAAAAAAAAAAATCAAAACCCCTTAAAATAATGAAAGATGAAATGATGGGTTGGATTAATTGTTGATTTGGGTTAACCCCAGCTGAAAGCAGCCATTTGCTCACTCCTCCAACCAGTGCCAAAATCCCTGTATCATCATCACCCCTTTGGTCAAAAATCAAGAAGACAGAACCATGCAAGATGCTATGAAGAAAATTAACTCACCTCAGCAACCCAGCAGAGTTGAGCATAAAGAGCTGATTTACTTAGCATTGTCTTTGTTCCTACTAGCCTGTCTATAATGATGATTGTGGGTTGCTGCATTGACAAAATTGTAATTTTTTTGTTTTCAGTAAAATGAAAAATTATATCGGCTCAAATTAAAATTAGATATTAAAATATTAAGAAAGAAAGACTTTTAAAACGTCTTTGTTTAACAGTTAATCAAAAGTTTCCTCTTTTTGATCCTCTGTTGAGGTTTTGTCATTGTAATTAATAAATGGAAAATGACTGAGTGACATACATTGTTGGCACTGCTTAGCCTTTTCAAGTGCTAATGGACCAATTTGGCTTTTCACATTTCTTTTTATTTTAAGCCTAGTTGAGAAGAGGCAGAAAGTTGATAACAGGTTTACTAGTTTTTAAATTAAAATAATTTTATTCCAAAAAGGAAAATATTGACAATGTTAATAACTTGAAATATATTAACTTAATTTTTAAAGGGAGGACAACTGAGACAAAGCTTAGCTTGGAAACACTGCCTGGATTTAATGACATTTTAAATATAACAGTAACTGTGAGGATAATAAAAAGCTACTGATTTTGAAAGACCATGTAAGCTGTTCAAGAATCCAAGAATGTGATAGCTCAGACAATTCAGGGTTTTTTTCACATATCTTTAGAGAAATTTTGTTTGAGAATATGAAGCAGATTAAATTGCAGTCTAAAGCTGATAGTCTTTTTCAGCTGATAACACATAAATAATTTTTCATTTGTGTTTAGTTGCTTGTGGATACCTTAACTTAGATAGAAAATAACGATACAGTTTAAAACTGTCATATATAGAGAAATAGCAACAGTATAGACAGGCAGGCAGTTCACACAGGAAACCTCCACTGCCATCTCACTCACAGCAGAGCAGGGTGACACAGGTTACAGCCAAGAGCTGGGCTAAATGGCTCTTGAACCACAGCCTCCAGCAAGTTCTGCAGTCATGGGAGATGAAGTTTAATGATCAACTGGCTCAGGGAAAACATCTCACTGAAAGTAAAATATTTCGCATGGAAAATTTTGTTTCACTGAGAATTTCTTGTTTTCACCTTGTAATTTTCTTTCATGTAAAAATGAACAAAAAGCCTTAAATACTAGTACAATGGAACTGCTCCAGGAAAGATATTGTTATTTTATTTAGCTTTATTTTATTTTATTTTGTAAAAAAGATCCCACTTGTCAAAAAAGTTGAATTTCTCATTCTTCTCCTTCCATATTTTTTGTATTGAGGTTTCCCCACATCCAGCAGAATAAAAATTATAATTTGATTCACTCTGTCATATGCTTTGCTTTATAAAATATCTATTTACTGTGCTTATTTGTTGAACATACAGATGTTTACTATAACATATGTGAAAATCAACACTAGTTTCTCCTCCATTTCCGGCATTATTAAAATGCTCTGAACACTGAGATACAAGAACTGAGCAGTAGCTAAAGACATTAGTGTATTCTATGTTCCTATAGCTTGTTGGGGCTTTCTCCTGGGAAATTATTGCTTATTTCAGGAATATGGATATGAATATTACCCTTGCTATCTCCTTTTCTTTTTGTGTCATTGGCTGTCTGACATTTTTACTCTTTCATTTCCTTCCTGGATTTATCTGTAAGTTGCTATGATTTCTTTCAGTGGAGGAGGATGTGTTCGGAGTTCTGGCTCTCGGAACTTGGGACTCCAAGAACTCTTTTTATTTCAGGCTTCTTCCTCACTGCATTTTCCCATCTCCCTGTGTACAGTAGCTGTCCATAGGCAAATCACTTGGTTTAGAACTACAGTGATGAGCTGGCCAAAATTGAATGAGGCAATGAATCTACACCACTGCAAGGCACCATTTTCAATGATCTGGGTGATTTCCTGCAGTCCCAGGTTTCGGTTTTCCAAGGCACTATTTTAGTTCTTCATTTCTTGCTATCAGTTTTCAAGCAGATTTCATTTCTTTAGTATCATTCTTTCTTCTCTCACACCCTGCTTGTCAATATCCCAGTAATTTGCTACTTTTCAGCAGCTACTGCCCCTGTGTGTATTATATATTACATTGTAGGAGATTCTGTTCCTAGGAAATTGTTTTTGGGGAAAAGCAGCCATTAATTTTACAAGTGACAATTAAAAATATTTGGGTGATTTGCCTCCACTTTTCCTTTTCTCTTTCTCCTGAAACTAGCAGAAATTCAAAAAGAAGTGCTATGGGAAGGTCTTAGTTAATAAATGAGTTTTACTTTCAAAGCTGGAAAGACTTGGAGCCATACAGACCTACACCTACATTTAATCTGAATTTTAGCACTGAGAACATTCTGTTGTATAATTATTTTCCTGGGTTTGGCCAGACTTCTACATATAGGTGGACAGCAGCAATGTTGGGGTTTTTCCCTCTCTGCTTAATTTCTGCTACTCAGAGTTAGTTTTACCTGTTCTCCACAGTCATAAAATTGTCTTAAATTAGATTATTAAAAAAAAAAAAAAAGAACAAACCATTTTAAGTGTTCTTACCATACCAGAGTCTCTGCAGGACAGTGATGAAACAAGAAATTTCTCTCAATAATTTTTTTTTCCTGAAGTATAGTCAGTTTTGAACACACATAATTAAAAAAAAATTACACATAATTAAAAAACCCAAACAAAAAAGAACCAACAAAGAATGCACCCTTCCATTGCCAATTTTTATATTTGTAAAATAAAGTACGCATCTGGCTTACAAGGGACTTAACTTTATCAATGTTGTACTAGTTGAGATTAAAATCAACATTTTTTGTTAGCTTAATAATTTAGGAACATTCACTTTTAAAAAATTATGAAACTTGAAAAAGTGACAATAAATGCAAAATAATAGTTCAGAGATTTAATAAGGTTTCTCTTTGCTGACTAAAAGACAATTTTATGTTTTAGTGTCACAGATTGATGTTGGTTGCTGAAGTATTTGCTTTAAGCTGGACTAATAACTTGGGAATCTGTGGCTTCATTTAACAAAGCAGTATCGCCGTCTGAAGAACTCTCCCAGGAAAAGTTAGTTTTTATTTATGCATACAGAGCAATAAAAATATGCAATTTGGTGTTCCCAAAATTTTCTATAATAGGGTGTGTGAACTTAATACATGTAATATGTTCCAGTATCACTAAGTTGTATTTTAAACTGATGCATTGAAAATAACTAATAGAAAATCTGTAAGGCACTTACTGACTAGAGTTGTATGAGCTTTCAGCAACTAGAAACTAAACTAAAAAAACCTGAAATGTTAAGAAAATAAAACAATTGTAATCTCAAGAAAATAAAGGTCAATAAGATCAATACCTAAACCAAGCCTCTTTTGAGATAGATTCAAAGTATGAATATGGATATATAGCTATATGTATATGTATATAGATGTCTTGCAAAAAGAGTAGAGAAATCTTAGTGGGAACTAAGTGTCAAAAAAACCCCCATATATTTTTGACACTAATTTTTGGTGTGACTCTTTTGCGTCACATTAGGAATGTCCCTATCCCAGTTTCTAGTATTGTGCCTTTTCCCCTACTTTTGATTTCCTACCATCAAGACAAGCATTGTAAAAATAGCCCTCACTTGCTGCTTCTGCTATAAAACACTATGTTTTGAATAGAAACAAAATAAATGTATCAGCTATTATTTACACCCTTCGTTATGCTGAGTTGAGTTGGTGTGCTGACACTATTACTTCAGCCTGAGTGACCTATTTTGATATAACTTAAATCTGATTCCCTTCCAATTTAACTAAATTGATATAAAAGCACTCTTATTTTGAAACAAGAGTCTCCATAGAAAACTTCTACCAAAATAGGAAAAACTCTGATTTATTATTGAGATTGTTATTATAGTTTCACTCGTGTCATAGACAAATCCAAAGTCATTAAAAGTGGGCAATAGTGATGAATTGACCAAAAGGAGAGCACAGCTGACAGAGGCTTCATGGGATGCAGTGCTCTGTTCCTCACTGGAACTTTCCATCAATGAAAAGTTCCACAATAAACTGGATCAGATTTGACCACATTTCGATTTATTTGAAAAAGTATGAATATTTACTGATAAATAAAGATTTAATTCATTTTGTGGCAAGTGCATTGTTAAAAACTTGCTCAGTGTTTGAGTAGAACAATTCCTGACTGATATTAAGTTCCTAATTTGTGATTCTCAAATATTATACATGAATTTCACAATTACCTGAGTCCATGCAGACTAAGACAGAAAATGTTTTATGATGACCATGTAGTTCTGTCCTTTGAAGACTCACTAGTTGCTTTTTCTCATGACAATTAAGTATGTGAATTTAGGGAACCTGGATAACCTTTAGTATTTGAATTTTTCTGCTGTTTTCAATATGATCCTTGCTACTTAGGAGCAAAGTTAAGGTAAAATATTTGTCCTGCTATGGCATTAATTCAACCTAATTGCCAAAAGGGTTCAATTTTTTTTCCTCAACATATCTTATTTTTGATTTATTATATTATTGGAATTCCAACTATTGATTCTTGAACTGTGTGTTCAAGATTTATTTGCAGGTAAAGATTTCTGTCAAGGTCTCTAGAATCTCTTCATGTGACTAAAGGGCTTGTGGGGTAAATATTCTTAGATTTCAAGTTTTGGAGTTGGTTCTGAGCTAGGAATGAATGAGGAAGAGGCGTGCATTTCATGCTATTTCAAGTAAAGCATCATGAATGTAGCAGTCAATGAAGCTGATCAGAAGCAGCGTTAGACTTGCCTATAATGATAGATGGGGAAATAAACTGTATGGTGGATACCCCTGAACTATGGCAGAAGCAAATAGATTAAAAAGTAAAAAAGTCAAATGCTTTCATATTGGAATAAGACACATACATATACACACAGAAAAAAAAAAAACATGAAAGTTTTAAAAGGAAGATAGAAAATAAGGAAAAACAGTTAAAGAAATAATCTGAAGACCCAGTAGGGAATATCAAGATAGGATATTAAATTGGGTTTAGAAAACTGTACTCGTAAGATTATGTGAAGGCAGAGATTTGAGGATCAAAAGAATTGGAGTTAAATGGCTCAAATGCTTTCACTTGATTCTGAATCGACTCAGCACGAGCAGCTTGCGACATTCCGTCTGCCAGTCTTCCCTGGATATGTGCATTCTCTTCCTAAAGCCCTCATTGTGATCTTTGTAAAAGAAATTCACATACTAATGATGTCCCTTAGTGTACCTTATGAAACATTCAAAATGGACTGTTATCGATATGGAGTTTAACAGGGAGCAACTAATTGTTTATGCTGAGCTAGCCTGAGGGGGTTTCATTTTAAAACTTTAAAATTATAAGACCTGAATTTCCAGGGTAAAGTTTCTCTAATAGAGGATTCAATAGCACATAGCTAGTCAGTGAGAAGCATACTGTGCCTTTTCCTTTTATATATATATCTATATATATATATAAAGATATATATAAGGAACTCTCTATAGACTATATTCTACTTATTTATGAAGCTTAAGTCTGACTATGCTAATAGTACAGAAAGAACCCCATCCAAAAGCCACCCTACCTGCTCACATACTAGAATGCCTGTTGTGCCACCTTCCAAGCTGCTGTTTTATTAATGATCTTGAAACAGAAATAGCAGGGCATGAAGAAGAGTTAAAATGACTTACTGATATGTCACAGACATTTGCCAAGAAAATGAAATGAACTGAGAAGAAAAAGCACCAGGGAGGCCAATGAGGAACCAAATGTTCCATATTCTGATTTGTCTGACCTTCGCCTTCCTGAGATCTAAAGAGAAACAAAGCTGCCTTGCTTGTGCTGGGCAAACTTGATATCTGTAAACTCCAGAACTGTATAGAATATGTACAGCATTTTATTATTTTCATTAAAAATTAATATTCTTTAAATCAAACACATCATTTGTTTTGTTATAAGGAAAATAGCAGCATAGATACTCCATGTTTGCTCAGACTCATCAGTGCTTCATACTAGTTTCTTTGCATGTCTAGTAAGAATTTTTTAGACAGGAAAGAATTGGGAAATGCTGATGTTGAAGTCAGTCACAACAGTGGAAGAAACAAGATGTGTAAGCAATTGTGTAGTTTCAAGCAATGGACAACCATTTTAACATTTTTTTTATCCATGTAGTGATTCTGTTGAGCCTAATTCTGGGGGTTTTTTTCCAGGTGTAGTGGTTTTGGTTCACGAATCCAAGTCACGGCATCAATTAGTGTGGTGGGTTGAGTGCTGGCCAAATGCCAATGCACTCACTAAAATGATTCACGTATTTTCTGCTATGAGATAAGAATTAGGAGGAGAGCAGGCTCAAAACTTTAAAACATAAAGAAAGCTTTATTAACAGAATTAAAATAAAAATAATAAGGAATCAGAATAAACCTTCAGAACACTTCTCCTGTCCCCAGTTCCTCTTTCTTTTCCCACTGACAATGTCAAGTGACAAACCCTGGTATTTTCAGTCAGTTTACCACCTCTAAAATGATCTTTTTTCAGTTCACTTAGGGAGACGAGTTTCTCCTGCCATGCTATGGAGACCTTTCCACAAGAAGCAGTTCTCTTGTGGTTTTAATTTTCATGAATAGCTGCCACCTGGAAATCTATAGTTGTGAAATCCCTCCCATGTTCGGTAGTCTTCCAACTACCAAATATGGGTCATCTCAGCTTATTGGGGTGCAATTTTAAGGATGAACTGTTCTAGCATAGAAACAAAAATTCTCTTCATCCATCTGTAGAAACTGAGGTTTCTTCTTTATCCCTCGGGCAAAAAGTTCCTTATTTCTCTCATGTCTCTCTATTCATGCTCCTCATCAAATCACAACCGCTTCAACATCTGCTTGCTACATCACTGGTTCTTCTGCTCATGGCTGTGGTTAGATGCAACATTCCCCCAGTGCATTCCATGAGTTACAGGGAAAAAGAATCTGATGTATTAATTCTATCTTCACCATAGCCTTACAAGAGATTTTCAGCACAAGACTAAGCTATCTCCCATCTGGGCTTTGGCTCTTTCTTCTTCACTGATGTTGGTGTCTCTACATTGTTGTCTTCACATGCCTTCACCTTTCCCTTTCTCTTATTTGAGAGAAGTGGCACCCACAGGTTTTTCTGCTTTTAAATGTAATTTAACAGCACTGAAAGAGTCATTCTTAGCTGGGCCTTGCATTAGGAAATGGCCTTTCGCTGTTGGTCACATACGTGATCTCTGCTGGGCAGCAGTCCATGGAGATGCTCACGTGTTGATTTTGGCTCCTGCCACTCAGGGGCTGGGCCAGAATGGCAGTGGCCAATCTGGCTGCATGCTGCTTTTCCAGCCCCTGCTGTGTTCAATTCCAGATGCAGGAGTAGATTCTGTTTTTCTGTGCGGGCAGCAGAGCTTCTCTTGGGCTTAGCCCACGATTTCCCATGATGCTGTCAGGATGGCTTGACGGCTCTTGGCCGGAGCAGGGCTTGGCCTGGCATGGCGCTGGAGGCTGTGCTGGGCTCAGTGGTTGTAGGATTTCTCAGCAGTCACATGGCAGCCCAGCCCTGCCCAGCCTGGCTTAGCAGAGCCAGTCCAGAGCCCAGTGGAACTGGCCTGGGTTCCTTCCCCCACCCCATCCCAGTGGCCAGGCCGCATGGGCCCAGACTGAGCTCCTGCTGAGAGGATGGATGGGTGCGGGGGCTCCCTCCCCTTTACTTCCTGGCTCCAAAACACAGGAAGTAAAAAGAGAATTTTCCCCATTTTTTTCTTCTCTTAAATATGGTTTATAGAGGTATGTCCAGCTTCTCTAATTGGTTCTGTCAGGCATGAAGGAAGTCGTAATATTTCTACGGAGATGGTCACTTCTGTGGTTGACCTTTTTTCCTTACCAAAAATTTAATTAAGACAAACCCAGGACACTGGGCAATAACCTTCCTGTATTATGTCACAGCACACAGTATATTAGTTCGGTGTCCTTTGCAGGGATCCTTTGGTGCTGAATTGAGGTCTGTTTTTCTAGCAGCATGGCAAATGAAGACTTCTTCCCATAGCAAAAAGCAGTGTTAGCAGCTAATTTCCTACATCAAATCTGATCTTTTTGAGTAAATGGGGATGGCAAATTTCACAAGAATCTCAATGGGGATGGAGGCATTCTGGATGAATCTGGAGGAGAACTTCTGCCCATGCCCTTTGACCATT
This sequence comes from Melozone crissalis, assembly GCF_028551555.1. Lineage (NCBI taxonomy): Eukaryota > Metazoa > Chordata > Aves > Passeriformes > Passerellidae > Melozone > Melozone crissalis. Next base: position 54,606,138 of record NW_026535805.1, read on the forward strand.
TGATCTCTGAACAAACTAAGAGAAAACCTGAGCAGAACAGATTTTCTCAAGTGTCTGAACTGATGAAAGTGTCCTACTTTGAATAATTTAAAAATCAGAAAGAGGACTGGGAAATGCACATAAGCAAAGCAGACAATCTTGTCAGATTGTCAGAGAGAACATAAATCTTGAAGGATTTTTTTCTTTAGAGATGAATTTTTCCCATACTATCAGAAAGCACTTGGAAGTAAACAAGTCTGTTACCTTTCTCTTTTGTGGATTACACATTTCATGCCCTTTTTTTGCTAAGGTTTCCCTGCTTTTTTTTTTTTTTTTACTTTTGCTTAAAGATTAACATACCTGAACTGCAGAAGAGCATTTCAGATGAATGGGTGAATTCATTTTGCTAGTGAATGAAATAATGCTTGCCTATGTCTCACACATGAAATGCTCTTGGGAGCTTAAATGGCTCTTTATAAATATGCTATTTGAAATTATTGCATACCATAATGTCTGTGTGGCATCCTGTAGCTGAAATGGGAGCCGTAACTCTGAATCTCTGCAGTGAGCTGATACTAGAACCACTAAATGATTCTAAGTTGGTTTAGACTCTTCTGTTTGTCAGATAGATTCAGTGCTTTTGGAGAGCTGTGGATTTTCTTTCAGAGGCAGGAGACCTTTATCCACAGCTCACACAGAGGATGGATGGCAGCAGTACCATCCCACTCTGCCTTCCAACAGCTTGTGGCACCAGCTGAGTAGGTCTCTTTGAGGATGGGGAAGATGAAATCTGCAGCCGCAGCATCCCTGTGGAGTTTGCTCACAAACATGACTGACGCCATGTGCTGTGTGCCTGCATGTCTAAACAGAGCACAGGAACAGGGTTTAGAATCCCAGCTTATTTCTAATTGCTTTTCAGTTTGAAGACCAAATTTTAGAAATGCCTGAATTCCCACAAGACTCTTTGTTTTCATGAGACTCTAAAACGTAAAAGTCAGTGCAGACTTTAGCCCCGTGTCATTACTAATTTAAGCAAGGTTTAGACTATTAACTGAGAGGTCAAAGGTTCACTCTGTTATCACAACATCACCAAGCCCTCCAGCCTTTCTCTGCCTTCTGATAATTGTGTTTGGTTTCTGTTAGAGGCCCAGAATGCTTGTTAGATGCTAAAAAGGTGTAAAACATAATCCAGTAGCGTCTCCAAACTAGTACCCTGGCAAGCACAAACAGTGCATCTAAGACCATGTTAGTATTGATCTTGAGTCAGATTGCATTAGCCCTTCGTACGCTACCTGGCTCGAGCCTGCCAGGGAGTCAGCAATGCAGAGAAAGGCAGACCCAGGCAGCCAGATCGATGGATTAATGACGTCTGTCTCCTTTCTGCAATTTTACTTCCTACATATCTCTCTTGATTCCCTTGTGCTCTCCCTGGAAATGCACTTTCTAAAGGTTCAGAAGACACATAACACAATTTTGTACAAGTGATGCCTGTATAAAAGCAAATATTAAAAAAGGAAGCATGACAACAACATGTGTCTAGATCTATGTATGCACCTACACTCCTACATAGATTTTTCTCTCACAGTAAAGATTTTTCATATGAATATGTTGTGTTCTCTTACACCTTAAGCTGATATGTAGAATTTTTAGGAAAAGCAGGCTATGTCTGGCAGATGGTCATGTTTACATTATACAGAGAACTGTGTAGAACAATTTTTTAAATTTCCAGTTTGTGGATGAATAATAGCTGTAAACTTTCCTAGAGAATTTTTAGGTTTCTTCTCATGTCTCTTTCACATCTATCTTCCTTTGAATTATTAGCATTTCTCATTACTTACTGGCAAGATGCACCCACCTTCACACAACCATGGGTGGATTGAAAATAAGTTTCTTACACTATCAATAAATTATTATGTCATTTTTTTCTAGTTTTTACTTTATAATTTAACACACAGTTTTCAAAAATAGCATGCTGTAGCTAAATATTTCACTGCATGTTACCCCATATGCCACTTTACTATTTCTTTTCAAAACAAATCTCCTTTGTAATTTTTTTTCCTAAAATGATATTTTCTGGTTGAGTTACTGACGAAACAATATCAGATCTTTCTGATTTCCATTCTTCATCAGAAGGGATCTGTCAGGGAGAAATGTATATACAGCTTCCCGTCTTCAAATGTGATTCTCTTGTAAAAATATCTATTTGGGTTTTTTTTTCCCTATAGCATTCTACCACCTTTACTTACCTCATTCTTCACCATTTTCCTCACCAATTTCCAGTCTGCCTTATTTGAAATCATTTACATAAGTTTTACTGCCTTAAACCTATTTTTCCAACCCCTTCTGAGAATCTCAATCTTGTATTTGTGATTATTTGTATTACAGAAACAGCTATGGGACCTAGATGAAACCAGAACTCTATTTTATTAGCACAGATTCATGCTGAGAAACAATACTCAGTCTGAAGACTTGATAATAGTGGGATCCAGACTTGGACACCCCAGAGAGAGATGCATTTTAAGCATGTAGTGAGGCAGGAAAAAAAATACCTGACTACCACACACAGGCAGTGGGAATTACCATGAAAACTGGAGCAACCTCCCCAGGGAGGGAGAGAGACCCCACTGCTGAAGTTTTCATGATGTGATTGGATGGGGTGCTAGATAATATGGGCTCCCTTTGCCATGAAAAGTTGGACCAGATGATCTTTCAAGGTCCTCTGCCCTGAGCTGTCCATTCATTATTATAAGTAAGAATCTCTCTGCTCCTCTTGGAAGCCTTTGAGGGCCTCCATCACCTTCACTGGGAACTCAGGTACATCAGGCTGATTATTTACCTTCTTACATTAGTTTGGACTTGTCCCCACACCGAAGCCTAAACCCCCTGAGCATCACCACAGTCTGTAAGGCTCTTGCTTGTCTGCCTCTGGTTTGATGCAAACTGGTTCCCTCAAGGGGAAATCTCCCAGCAGATGTGGGTGGTGGGTGATGCTGGATGCCTGTTCCTACTCAGGTGATAAAGCCCAAGTCCTGAACAGTGAAGCACAGCAGGTAAGGTGACACAGACATTGCTGGTGGCACATTGCTGGGGAGGAAAGCTTAATTAAAATATTTTTTTTTAAAGCACAGGTCAGACATTTCAGTTGTGAAGTCTGGATGTGACCAAAAATCAGTTAAGAAAGTACTAGCAAAGGAGACAGAATGGAAGTGATTCACTCTGGGCTGTGCATCTGGTCATAGTCTAGCATGGATCTGGCTGGACTTCCTTGCCTCCAATCTGATGAGCAGTTGCTCATATTTACCAAGCGCCAGACTGGAATACAATCTTGTTCTTTTTTCCACCTCACAGATTTCCTGGTGTTTTTATTTTGCTTTTTCTTTTTTCCTTATTTCTTTCTCTTTTTTTTTTTTTTTTTTAATTTTATTTTCTTTTTTTCAATTTTGTTTGTTTGGTTTTGGTTTTGGGGTATTTTTTTTTTTTTTGTTTTAGTTTGGTTTGGGCTTTGGGGTTTTTTTTGTTTGCTTTTTGTTTTTTTACCAGTGATATAACCTCTTCTTTTGAAGATTCCCTCCCTTCTCTGGGCAGAGTGTGATCAGACTATTTAAGACTTTCTGAGCCAGCTGGGAGAGGGATATGGGACTAGTGCAGTGTTCCCAGACAGTTCACCAAAAAGGGATGGGGAGCAAACTATGGCAGAATTCAAAAGCAAAGACAAAGCCTCTGTGACTCAAAGGTCCTGCTTTTAGAGGTGCCATGAATGTTTTTCTATCCTGTGTGGGAGCTGCAGTGTGGTTTGTGGACTGGCTCATAAATTTGAATAATAACTCTGGCATGCTGCAGAGCTCCTTGGGTTTTTGTCCCCACAAGAGCTTCATGCAAGGAAGGACAGATTCTGCCCTCAGTTATGGCCATGATTACCTATGGCTTCATTACATATGCAACAGATTCAGCTCCTTTTCCTATGAGAATGGGTTCCTATAAGTATAACTATAAGCCCACAAAGTTGTTGAATATTTTATGAAATTGTATTTTAGTTTGGAAGGGATCTGCTAGGAATGTATTGCTTTCTTCCTGCTGAACTCTCTGAACACTCTTAAAAAACTTGATAATGTTCCTGACAAACCTTTCAAGGCTAAGCAGTTTATTTCAAAACAGGAAATAAATTACGCATCTGAAAGTTGTTCACACACTTGATCTACCCTGATCAAAACCCCCATCCCTCAAAACTGGACAGGTTTTCTTTGAGGCATTTTATACTGGGTTCAAGTTCTTCTTGTTAATTTAAGAAAAATGCTATAGGCCAACCATTTTTTATTATTTATGACTATTTTCAAAAACTCATTTCCCCTTTCCTATCCTTCAATGAGAACACTGGTGACATTCTACTTTATGGAGCTCATATTGACATTTCTGCTAACTCCATGTTCACACTGTGGGGTTTAAAACTGCTGCCCATTGCAACAGTGCTTGAACATCCATTTTTCAGGGTCCTATCCAAAAAGCTGCTGCTTGCATCAATTCAAAGATTCTTTGTCTCTTTCTTTACACATTAGAAAGAGTTATCTTGCAAAATTTACAAATGTAGAATATTTAACATCAGAAGTTAAATAAATTCCCTAGATATTGGGATCCTTAATCCATGCAGCGTGCCCTAATACCCATGTTTTGGTATCAAAGAGCTCATGTGAACCACAGTATTTCAGCAAGTGAAGGGGTGCACTTTAAGTGCTTGCAAATATAAAATATTCATTCTTGGTAGTGATAAGTACACAATTACAGACTATCCTGAGAATAATGAATCTGAAGAACTCCTATATTTCATATCTGTTCATCATGCAGGAGTAACTGTACGATTTGTCTAGACCAAACATGAATAAATCATTTGATTGTAAAGATAAATATAGACATTTTTGCAAGCTATTTGTGATTAAAGCCTTACTGTGCTAAATACTGTAGAGACATGGAGTCAGTCTGTGCCCCTGACCTGAAGACAAAAATAGAAGAAAAACTCTGGAAAAGGAAAGTTGAATCAAGCTTGATTAAGATTACTTAGAAGGTCAGCCACCACAGTAAGAGTGAAACTATTTATCTAGCCCAATCTAGGCCAAGCCTCCGTTCATCAAACCATGTTGCATTTTATTCCAAATCATTCTATGTACTTGCTGCGAGGACCATTTCATTTTCTGTAAGGTTGCTTCCTACTGTGCAGTACTTGTAAGAGTATTCGTTACTTAATGGAAAAGGAAAAGAAAGTATATTTGCTGAAGTTGAAAAACAACTGAAAGTACACAAAATCTATTAGAACTCAAAAAAGTCATCCATTTTTTTAAATGGACAAATAATATTCTGGTCCTGTCATTTAGGCTTGTGAATAAAATTAGAGTTTTTCAACAAAATAATTTTACTTTCCTAATTTTATTTGAAAAAATGAAATAAGTCGAAGTCATAAATCAGTTGGAAAAATGGGGTTTGGCTTAAGAAGAATTACAATAAAAAACCTTGTAGAGAGAAACAAGAAAAATGAAACGAGAATTTTGACAATCACAGTGGAGCTTCTTAAAAAATATTACGTGACAATATCTTGGATGGTCTTTTAAAGTGAATATTTTTGTTCTCTGACCAACTCAGTATCTGAAACTTATTACTTATTCTTTACTTAAACCCAAAAGCACTATAAGATTTCAGTCAAAGATATTAATTGGGATGTAATATAAATTTTTTTGTACTGACTGACTACAGGAAGGTTCATTACACCTGGTAAAAAAAAAAAAAACCAGACAAACAACTTGGAAGTACTCTCAAATTTTTATGCAACAGTGATAATATTTTTACTTTACGAGTCTCAAGTCCAAACCTGAAATCTACACAGAACTTAGTCAAGAGAATTTTCAAAGTTCTAAAAGCATTCTTTTGGTTTCGTTTTTTTCTTTTTTCCACCCTCAAAACTGTGTCTAAATGTTTGTTTTTTTAATTTTTAGATTTATATTAAAAGAGAAACAAATATTTATTACATTAAATCCCCCAGAACTTCAAAGCAGTTAGGAGGATTTTACTCTTACTTTCCAGACTCATTCTCTAATGAAGTCCATTTCAAACCAGAAGTAAGATAATAAAAAATTTCTAAGTTTCTGAATAGATGGATTGCTAATAATTTCTTTGCCAAGCTTAATTATAGCAGGCTCCCATGAACAATACAGTTGGTCAGCCAGCACATCCCTCAATTTTTGTTCATAACAAAATACCCAAACTCTGAAGGGTGGTTTACAACTGTGAACATGGGAAAGCCAGGGGAAAGTCTCTGGGGAGACTTTGCTGTGGCAGTGGTGGTAATTCAGACAAAGAACTCTGATAAATTCAATTTTGAATAATTTCATTAACATTATTAACTCTTTTGCCGTGTTTTGTGATCATAGGTAATGAAATTCTTTGCATTGGAAGATCAATCTCTGTCGTATGGAGAATGAGACAGAATAGTTTGCCCAAAATCACCTTGGAGTCAAGGGGCAGAGTGGAGGAAATATGTTCTGAGACTTTCCAGGCTGTGCTGGCAGGCATTGCACAACTCTTGGCCATCTCTCCACTGCAAACCGCACAGCTGAGTGCAGAAATAGAAATTTGGAGGCTTATGAACATCTGAAGCAGACAGGCTGTACATTCTGTAAGGATGGGAGCCTTTTTCAGTTCTAACAGGGAGAAAAGGAGCCTAAATCCTTATCCTGTCCTGTTCCTAGTCTCCAGTCTTAAAGCTTAAAATCTCTTTTCTAGAGCTGTTACAGCTTGCTTGAGAATGAAATGCTGAGAGACGGAAGCACAAATAATTTCCTAGGAAAAAAAAAAAATCAAAAATCCTGGTACATTGCTGTATATCAGAGGCAAGATTAAACTCACTTGCTGTGAATAATAACTATCATAAAAATGAACATGGTAATGTAAAAATCCCAAAAAGATACTCTACAGCTATGACAGAAGTTGTACCATGTTTGGGCTAAGACATGACTTTCCATCAGTCAGCTTCTGATTTGTCCACAATATAGAAAAGACCAAATCCTTCAAACCTCTTTCTTTTAGAATACTAATGAAGAAATAAATACAGCAACATTTTTGTTTTTACCAAGACAAGGAAGGGAATAATTGAAAATCTATTTAAAAATACTTGAATATCTTCATGCAAAAGCAAATTAAATATACTAGTTTAAGTAACATTTAATCTGTGTAGATTTAGAGAAAAAAAAAACTTAATAGAGAGAAGAGTAGTTTTGGAGTAATATTCTGGTACTGCCTGTAAGTCTGCAATTTCAACCCTGGTTAATATTTTGTGCATCTGAATTATTCTCTAAATATGTGCAGATAAAACATTATTTAGACAGATAGATTTAATTTTGGAATTATTATACTAGTTACAAATTACAAGCTAGTTGTGTAAAGCAGAAAGTTATTCCTGGGGTCCATATTATCCTTTTTGGAATAGGTATTCCCAGACAATATTATATACTCAAATAAAAAAGCTCAGTGCTGAATCAATCCAAGGTCATCACAGTTTGTCTGTTACAAACTTATCAAGCTTGTTAAGAAAGCTACATTAATGAAAATGCATTATATTAAAAAAAGACAGAACACTGCTAAGTTCTTGTGTTAATGATGATAATTTTGCATTTGACATGGAGTTAAAAAGAATTTCTCTATTTGATGGTGTGTTAATATCTGTACTGACAAATCCTGCAGCACATACTATAGCTGCCATTGCCTGGAGGAAAACCTAAGGACATTCTAAAGAGCACTGTGGAGGGAGGTTGTAAAGAAGTACTCAGTTTGGAGTTGTTAGACTGAAACCGAGCAGGAAGGTTTGATGTATTGCCAGAAGGCTTTATCTTCTCAAAAAGTTTATAATCAAACACAAAGGAAAGTCTACTGCACATTTTGTTGTTCAGCAAACATGAAAAGTTGTTTTCCTTTCATTAATACATCTTTACACTCAGACTTATCCAAAACAACACATTCTGTAGATATTGTTACCACTCAAAGTCCAGGATTAATTCACTTCAATTAAAGTTTGATTCCTTTTAAAATTGGTTTTTAAACTATGTTTGGCAGAGACATTTGAATCAGAAAGGAAAATACAAGTTAATACAACTTTTCTCACATTATAAAATCTCTGAAATATTTCAAACAGATTATGGACCAGGTCCCTTAGAACAATCTGATTTAGAAGGGTAATTATTGCCCCACTTTTCATGGGAACAATGGGGACTAAGGAATTAAAGTCCTACATATATATTTCAGAGAGTTGAACAGTAAATGGAATCCATTAAGTCACCAATAACTTTCCACTGAAACATAGGATGACACTCGTGAACCCACACACACATAAGTGCTCCCCCTGCCCCACTGACATTGTTTGTGAATCAGGCCTTATAATATCGATGTCTACAACATGATAGCTTTGCCTTTAGACCTTGCTGCAAGTTTCTCTTAAAATTAATGGAGAGTCAGTTGTTGTTTTTTATTTCTCTTAAAATTAATGGAGACTCAATCTTACTAGGTGGCAGCTTTAGGAATGGTTAATCACAGTTCCCAAATGCCAATCTTTCTCTACTGATGCTAAATAGAACCTGGACATGTAGCTCAGAAGACATACATTTACAAACCTCTGCCCGCAATAAGCACTGAAGCATTTCCCAGCATTTTCCTGTGATTTTTTCATTAAAAACAATTGACAAGTACATGGCTATGAATATTAAACAACCTTTTAAGGTGCTTATTCTCTGTTTTGAATGCACATGAATCAGTTAGGGCTACAGTTTTAAAGGCATTTAGACATTTAAAGGTAAGATGGAGATTATGCATTATGTGTGTTTTCTTACTTTTCAGCAATAAATAAGAAATGTTAATGATACTAATGATTTAGGAGAGAAATGTGACATAGGAGTATGAGAAAGAGTCAAGCTATAGGAATAAATTATTTGTGACATATATTAGCCCCAGCTGAGCTATGCTGAATAATATCACCTTAGCTAGGGGATAAAATTTTTCCTATGGCCTTACAAATTACTCAATAACCTGCTATAAGTATGCACCTGGGTTTAATCTGCAGCCTTGCTCTTAAATGTCCACTGAATATTGTTGTATTATGCATAGATGAAAAACAATCCACCTCACATATACTCAGTGCTGGGTAGAAAACTGAAAGATCTGGAGTACAGCTGATATCCTGGCTACAGAAAAATCAATATCAGAACCCCCATGGAGCTGAATATGGAGAGATTGTCTATTTCATCCTGAGTGTCATAGAGCAGCAGATGTGTTGGTCAATATATTGAAAGAGAATAATAAATTCTGTCAGTGGAAAAAAAGAGAAAGAGAGAAAGAAAGAAGGAAGGAAGGAAGGAAGGAAGGAAGGAAGGAAGGAAGGAAGGAAGGAAGAAAGAAAAGAAAGAAAGAAAGAAAGAAAGAAAGAAAGAAAGAAAGAAAGAAAGAAAGAAAGAAAGAAAGAAAGAAAGAAAGAAAGAAAGAAAGAAAGAAAGAAAGAAAGAAAGAAAGAGAAAGAGAAAGAAAGAAAAAGAAAGAAAGAGATTATACTTTTTTTTCTCATTGGTTTGAGTGTTGTCAGGCTGAAGAAGCAGAAACCATTTAGCTAGTATTTAAAGAATAGGAAGAATGAATAAAAGATGTATTCTGGGAGACAAAACTAAAAGGACAAAATCCACAGAGTGGATCTAAGAACCTGTATGGGATAAATGGACAAACAGTAAGTCACTGACATAATTCAGTATTTTTGCACTGTTTTCCTGCCTCTTTACTGAAGTGCAGAGCACAGCCTGAGCAGAATCTCTTCTGCTCAGTGTTAGCAGAGCCTCATTTAAAGTATCATAATAGAAATTAGGTATAATGGTGTGAAGAAAAGGAGAGGTAACTTCAAGCTGAGTATTAAGCCAAACTTTCAGCAGGTGAAATCTGTTCAAACATGCCATATGATAGTGCTGGAAAAGCACAAGGAATCATGGTCCTGGGAGAATTCCAGTATTGACAGATATATTACTATATGACTTTCCACTCTCAGTATTGATGATATCTCTTCAGTTTAGCTTTTTCTCCTTGCTGGTGTTGCAGTTTGTGTTTTTATGGTCTCTTAAATATGGCACCAGGAGGTGCCAGCTTCCTCAAGTAATGACAGGGCATGCATTTAAAAAGAGATAATCAATTATATGGTGGGGGGCACTGAAGGATTAATTCACAGAGATGACACAGGGCATGATTTTGCCCAAATGTGCTGTAGTTCTCCTATGTGGCTGTGTGCAAGTGTTGCCCGGGACCACACTTGTACTGCCATGCATCGCCATGGCTATATCACAGCATTTATGTTCTAGGTTCCCAGAGGGAGTCCAGCATCCTGTGTTAGGTTCTTTGTCTACCTGTACAGTGCATATGGAGAAGAGAACATACCAGAGGGATATCCTTTAGCAAGTTGCTGCCCAAATAAATACTGGTTTGGTAGGCATTATTTTGCTAGATGGATAATTGCTTCTTGAAAACACGGGTTTTACTCCATTTGGGTTTACAGCCTAGTTCTTCTGGATGAAGTGGCCCTGTTCACAGAGCTCAAGAGGAGGCTTTTAAAAATATTAGAATAGTAGTTAGAATGCCAACCTTAAATATTTATACTCTGGTTTTATAAATGAGCAATTGTAAGGAAAGACTGGAAGTCCTTTTAATTCCTTCTGCTTCTCTGCATGAATCCACAAAGTCTGAAAAGAAAAAAGGACGACATTTTTATTTACTCATGATCCAATTTCTGTCTGCATGACATGAGTTTTAAGGGACTGGTTCTATTCTGAATATTTCTGCAATACTTTAGCTCAGTGAAGATCTGTTTCAGTTAAAGTCTATAAGTGTAACTTTAATGCAAAAAGACCAAAGTAATTTTCATATTTTCATAGTGTTCATTACCTTATATAAAGAGAAACCACATCTTGTGTTTGTTGTTTCATTATTTTGGGTTCCAGAAATAAAGAGTCAACCTATATTTTTTTAATAAACACGTGACAGGACTATGTAAAAACATAGTTTATTCTGAATTTTCTTGCTATTGTCCTTGCCCTGAGTGACATTTCTTTAATGCCCTCAAATATTTGAAACACAAAATATCTTAGTGTTCCTTGTCTCAAAAGTGTTATTAAATGTTCTGGTTTTTTTTTTTTTTTTTTGCATTAGCCTCAGAGCTTCTTAGTCTTCAAAAGTCCACATGAATTAATTGTAATGCACTTCATTTTCAGGGAATATATTATATTTTGAACAGTCATACTGTTTTTCTGACTAGAACTAGAGAATTCTGAATGGATATCACCAGAGACTTAATGAACATCTTTCTTGTTGGAAAAGACTTCTTCCTTCTTCCTTGGTTTTAATCTCCTCCTTCCTGTCTGTGGCAGATGGCATTATGCTGATGAAGAATAGACAAGTCTGGTTCTCAACAACTCGTGCCAGCAGACCAGCAGTGCTTTTCCCTGCAAAATTATGCAATGAATTGAAGGCAATTATTATTTAAAAAAAGGAAAAATAAAAAGAACTCAACATTCATCTGCAAAACATACTCAGGAGAAACAAAACATAGGTACTGCTGAAATACTGATATGCCTGTGTCTTGTGAAACTCTTCATTGTGGTGAAACTCTTCTTGATTCTGTAGGGCCCTGAGTGGGATGTATAAAATACTGCAGCTGTGGTGCATGTGGGACAGTTATTCTGATCAGATAGTCTAGATTAAAGCTTTTAACTTGTCAATGAAATCATTAAATGCTGCAGGGAAGTAGATGCTTATCACAAATGATTAAGCATGCTGTTGGGTCAAAAGCCTGGTTTTGCATTAAAAACAAAATAAACAAAAAAATCAAAAAACCAGCTTTACTTTGCTTTCATATTAAACAACAAACTTCAAGCCAGTGAGACATTTGAGCAGGAGTCTGCTATTGGCCAGCATTATTATCTGGATGCTGCCAAATATTAAGTAGCATGACATGGGAAACCCAACGGGATATATTTTTCATTTGAAGGTTAGATGTTCTCATGTTTAGTTCTAATCAGCTGACTTCTAGGAATATTGTCTCTTGTTCTAAATTTTAAGATTAAATTAAAAAAAATCACCAAAAATTGCATTAGACACTGACTAATATTGACTTTCAAGACACAGGGTTTGTTCCTGTGTGCTGAGCTTTTTTTTTAAAAAAAGAAGAAATCTAATCTCATAATTTTATGGAAAACTTTTCAGTTTTTGGGACAGTCATTCAGTCTGCAGATAAAAACATTTAAAAAATAATCATATGCAATATAATATTGTCTTCCAGAAAATGAATTGCTAACTTCTTATGTTTAATATAGGCCATGAATGGGTTTTTTGAAATAGCGTTTTCAACCTGTGGTAATCAAAATACAGAAAGAAATGTTCTAAACTGATACCAAAATGTCATATTTATTTAGCTTATTTTATTAAAAATTATTCTCATGTTATCTAAAGCCCAATAACAAGGCTAGATTTCCAAGAGAAAAACATGGAGATCCTGATGCTGGAATCACAGCCTGAATTTAGGATGAAAATAGATTTCTAAGTTGGGCTTGACACAATACAATCTACTGATTAGCATTTATGTTCTATTGACTTGTGGAGGATAGAGTGTTGGGCCACCCAAATGCTGTCTGATAACAATCCACTCTATATGATGACTTTTTAATGAATTTCTGACATGCTGCAGCTAAAGAAGCTTTTAATCTCTTCCACATGACAGGAGGCTGTGAGTTCAAGTGGATCCCAGGTATTGTAGCCATGGTATTTTGTCATGGCCATTGTATTTTGTAGTGATTGCGGCATTTGTGATGTGATTGAGGTATTTTCCCATGTAAAATGTAACCAATGTATTTGCTTTCTTAGCTGATTCTTTCCTTTATGAACACCTCCCCAAACCAAAAAGAACCCAAAAAACAACAAACCAGTCAACAAACAAACAAAACCAAAACCCCAAACCCAAACAAGAAAAAAACCTAAACAAAAAACCAAAAAAAAACCAAGTAACAAAACCCAAGATAATTCAAGCAACAAAACAATATTCTCTGATTTTAAACCTCTCACATGGCTGGGATTTAAGTTTTACACTTCCCCAAAAGATTGATTATGCTCTTGCCACATTCACATGCCAGAAGTATACTGTATTGATTGGATGTCTACTGCTTTTAGCAGTAAATAAATCCCAAGTTAGTGTTTACTGGCTTGTGAAAGAGAGAGAGACACAAAAACATTGCATATATTAATTGTGCTTTTAAAATTAAATGTCGGTAGCATATCAGAAAGGTGGAACTATTTTCATTAATGCGCCAGGTTGACAGCAAGTTGTGTTAACAAAGTTCAGCAAAATGTCTTCGGTGTCCCTGGGATGTTCATAAAAATAAATTAGCCTGTGAAGACAGCATGCCTAGGGGATTTCTAACACATCTAATTGTACCAGAATGCAAAGCAAGCCAACAGGTTTGCTGAGATGATTAACAGTTAACTGGGTTTGGAATATGAACAATTCTTTTGCATACTCATAATTTATTGTAATTTCTTTAGGTTGACTACAACCTGAGACCAATTCAGGGAAAAGAAAGCTTATTTATCTTAGTTTTCGTTTGGATTGTGAATGAGATCACTTTTTTTAACTACATGGTTTCTGACCACTGACAGCACAGCCCAAAGTAAAGGTGCTCACTGATGCTGAATAGATGAGAAAAGACTGGTTATTACATCTCAAAGAACTGCACTGCAGAGTATTTGACTCTGGGCCTTGATGTCAGTAGTCAAGATGGGAAAGGTAATTGCATTAATTAGCTTAACAGGAAAAATCTTCCAAAAAACTTCTGTCTCTTTCAGAATGAGATAAAATATTTTCAGGAAGGAAATATGTGGATCATTTGCTAAGTAGAAATCTTAGTTGAAGGCTAAAACTTTGAATCTCAGTTAGCAGAGCTAGAGTCAGCAATTTAAAAGTTGGGTACCCAGGGAAAGGTGATCAGTGAGGCTCTTTTTAGAGACAAGACAGATGTCTTGGACCATTATTCATTCCCTTTCTGAAATAGGCATGCAAGGAGGGTTATCTGAATTACATCAATTGTTATGCTGTTCTCTTTGTCTTTAAGTACTGTAGCAAGAGCGTAAGTGGCTAAAGGGGAACACTCAACTCCTCTTCAGTCAGATGACTTTCATCCTCACATGGGTCATTGATGCATGAATTATTGCAGCATTTCTTGCATCATATTGCAGGACACACTATTCCACAAAGGTGGATGAGGATTAAGTGACTTCCAGTGATCTGAGCAGGTTGACATCATTACTTTTGACAATATTCTGACCTGGGTATAATATCCACTATCCTTTTATCCTTTTCATTCTGTTGTCTAGAAAGTAAGAAGTAAAAAAAAACCAAAACAAAACAAAAAAAACCCCAAAAACCCCCCAAATAAATAAGCAAACTAACAAAAAACCCCAACACAACATAACCAAAAACACTGCAAAAAGCAACAACAAACAAAAAAAACCCACTCAAAAAAAAACCCAAACCAAAAAACAACCAACAAACCAACCAACCAACCAAAAAACTTCCCAACTCCCCACTGCCAAAAAAACCAACAAATCAAAGAGGCCTGTAATCCTGTGATTGACCCAGGGATCAAATATCAAAATCATGCAGTTAACACACACACACCGACACAGCTAAAATGAGATCAGATTACCAGGAGTCAAGAGCATCTAGGAGCACAACAAACAGACCAGACTGCAACAGACCCATGATGGAGAGTATCCTAAATATATATTGTTAGAACAGAAACTGTCATAGCTAATTTTTCTATATTATTGCACCAGAGGATGCATTCAATATGCATTCGTGATGCATTCAATATCACAAAACTTCTATTTTCACCAAATTCAAAGTACTCATAGTTTTGGACTCGTAAAGTACCTGACCTAACTAAGAGAGTAAATTGTTATTGATAACAGTGGAAATTTTGCACTTCAGAGTGAGAGATGACCATGGAAGGAAAGAGGTGCAAGCAGAAAAGGAAGAGAATACATAGATACAGTGTGCTTGGTAAATATGGAATTAAAGGAGGGGAGGGGCACCCAAACAGAAAAATCATCTGCATTAGAAAAACTTATGTAAGGCTAGACTTTTCATTGACCAAGGTTGTGTCTAGAATATATACAGTTTCATAAGTCTTTATGTGGAAGACATTGTTGCAGCAAAACTCAGAAATTTTGCCAGCAGTGATGTTTATCTTTTGAACATAGTACTAAAATTGAAGAAAATTCTGAAAAAGCCCCTATAAAACATTCAGGAGCTGCAGAAACAAAGTTACAGACCTGCTAAAATGCTCCAGCTACTACATTATCCATGAGAATGATGAGAGGTGGTTTGATCACACTATGTATGTTCTTCCTAAGACTGAAAATATCAGATATTAAAGAGTTTTTAATGTTGGAGTCAATGGTTTGAAACTGTACCTTCTTGGCCTTTAATTTAAACACATTTAAACCATGAAGATCAAGAAGGAAAAAACCCAGTAATGAGTGGAATTTTTAATTTATGAAGGAAAATTTTGTATTTGATGTGAACTTGGGTGCTGAGGAAGGAAATAAAAAATTTCTTTCCACTTTAATGAAAAACCCTTGCTTCAACAATATTACATGGAATCAGACAAACAGCCACAGTGGGGCTGATATCAACTTCCTTACCTTCTAGCCCAAAAGGAATGAAAAAAATGCTTGAAGCAATTTTAAAAAGTTTGATGCATTATATATATGTATATATATATATATGAGTCATTAAATACCTCAATTTCCCTCCATTAAGCAAATTTGAAGATATTTTATCAGTGTAACAGCAGAATGCCAATTCATAACAACACAAATTGGTGGAAAAAATTGCTTGCTGAAAGTACATCCTCTTCTCTTCGGTTGGCTAAAATTAGCTGCCCATCTCCAAAATACTGTAATAAGGTGGGATAAATCCTATCATAAAAAGAATTCAGTGGAAAATAATCCATGAGAAAGGGTATGCTCTGTGAAAAAAGCACTTACCATCATGCATTTGCTGTAATTATACTTAACTTTTCAAACTGTAATGAGCAGTGGTTCATATAAATGGCAGGTTAAAAACATGGATAATTTATTGTTTTTTCCTTTGGTGATCATTTTGATGTATGTGTTGTTTAAATGTTGATATATTATCTGCATTGAATTTGCATCTCTGGTCATTGGCCACTGTATTGCTGTTTCTCAACTGGAGACATTAATGCTTGGAGACATCCAGTAGAGTAGTATCTCTACTTTTCTGACATTTTTCTCCCTCCTCCCACTTTCTAGTTTCCAAAATTCCAGAAAGAGTTGTACAAGAGGCACATGCCTAGAAAAAAATCTTCTGAGAGAAGATAGCAAATGGGGCAAAGCAGGAGTGTGAAGTGACAGAAGCATACAGCTGCTTTGCTGGTTTTCCAAAGCTGGGGACAATGTCAAGATGTAAACCCAGGTGGGCTGCACAGGAATGGTTGCCTTTTGGGAGACATGGGACTCTAAACAGTTCACAGTTGGAGTGTTTAATACAAAAGGGAAACAATTTGGTTTATAATCTAGTAGACATTTGTACCTCTTTCTTGGGATAAACACATTCCTCCCAAGTGGGGCTGGAACTAAAAGAAATTCTCTGAGTCAACTACATCTGGCACATGCTCATGGGAGAAGTTGTGATGTTGGGCTGCTGGGAAATGCATAGGATCTAAGGAAGGGTGTGCGGAGAGAGGATGGATGAGAGGCAGATGGGATGAGAATATTATTGTGAAATCTTCTCTTGGGTATCATGAAAGCTTCCTACAATTTTGGTTCTACGTATGAGCTTATTTTAGTGGAAAATGAATCAAAGTGTAACAGACACTGAAGGCTGGAATTCCTGTTAGTATCATGGAGTACAATTGAAAAGGTTTTTCTTTCATCACTTCCTGAGAGTCTAACTCTAAATAGTTAAGAAAAAAAAATTATTGTTTCCCTATCTGAAATTTCCCTGCCTTATCTCTTTTTTTGCTACCCTGTGTAGCAGGATGTAAGACTGTGTTTACATTAAGACTGTCTGTTTAACTCATGCATTGGAGACATCTGTATGGTGGCTTTGAACTACCTGCTTTCTACAGCTGTTAGGAAGAGAGCCATGGCAACACAGAGTGTGCTGTAGGCTTTAAAGTGTGCCCTTGAGATAGAAAGGAGGACAACATAATAAACCTTGACTACCTTCCAGATTGGAGTCAGAATGGATGTTAATTTGTCTCTTCGTATATTTTCCTGCTGCTAGTCACTTGTAATTGCTGTTTACAGACCCAGGTTGGAATGAGGTCATCACTTTGCCCCCAAGCTTTGGAATATTAAGCAGGATTTCTCAAACTAGGGCTGTCAGGGGTGCTGTCACCAGCTATCTTCTACCATGCAGCACACGTCCGTTCTCAGTCCTATATGTCAGGTCTTAGACTTATCTGCATAAGCTAGGTAATAAATACACCACAGAAAGGTTATTTGCTCATTTCTCATCCACCTTAAGAGTACCCCCACCATATTTTAAGAATGTCTTCAGTGAGTAGCTGGTGTCTTCAACATTCTCCTCCTTTTTCTGATCACTTTAGGCTCCTTGATTCCTTTTCTAGGGTAAAGTGGAGTTAAACTAAAATCTCTTATGTGATAAAGAAAGAAATAATTCTAGATGGTAAAATACGTTGTCAGAAATGTTGACAAGTGTAGATAGAGTGTGATTTATGGACCTTTAACTTTTTAAATTAAAATCTTATATCCTTAGGTAATATAGTACTGCTGGTGTGCATTGAATTCTCACACTGCATTCCAAATTATCTATAGTACATTAATTTACCATAGATCTGTTTCAGTTGTTTGAGTAAAATGGACAAGATAAATTGAATTAGTCTGAAGTATAAAGTCTGAAGTATAAGATTGGGAGGAAAGTGAAAGTCCATGAAGACTGTCAGATGTAAGAATTAACTGCTATCACTTGAAATATTACTTGTGGAAAAGAGACACTGGAAGACAGAAATTTGGATACTCTGCTGGCTGATACAGTGGATATCCTATTCAGGGACATATAGGTTACGGGGATTTGTAGCATAGTTTCCTTTCAGGATGTCTTAAGTTAGAAATAGAAATTTCAGAACGCAACAGAAGTCATATAAATTTGGGTCAATAACCCATTAGATCTCGATCCTGCCAGGCTCATGGCAGAATTCAGAGTTGTAGGCCAGAAACCTCAGGAAATTTAAATTTTATAACACTCTGCCTACTAAGAGTTTTCCTTTGTATCACTCTTATTTGTGAACTTTCTACTATCCTGAAGCATGACAAAACAAAAAATCCTGATTATTCTAAATTTTAACTTTTTAAAATTCAAATGAATGATTTTTAAGTTCCAGTTTTAAATTTCATGTGCTTATGCAGTCTAGTCATAGATACTGCAGAATACTTGGAGAGGCTGTTTTTGATTTTTTTCTCTGCAATGTGGTCAATAGAGAGCACTTAAAGTACTGTGGAAGGCCTTTTTGCAAACTACTTTTAGCTTGGGGGATCAATAGTTTTGAAAAGGAATACTGAGGAAAAATAAAGGTCATTCAAAATTATTTTAGGTTCTGGATTATTTGCTGAAATTAAAATTTAAAAAGAAAATTACAAACCAGTGAAGACAGAAAATATCTCTCTTTTTATGGTTATTCTTTTTCCTGTAAAATTTTGGACTTGATCTACCATGATTTTTGAAGCTTTTTGAAGGAGAAAAGAAAACAGAACAGATAAAGTATTATTTTACAGATTGAGATACATTTGGAGTTGTAAGTACTTTATATGGCTTTTTGGAAAGTTCCAATGTCCCTACCAGGCTATAGCATTTAGATGCCCAAAGAGTTACAGAAGAAAGTTGAAATTCTTCCACAGATTAGAAACTGGGGGAGCCGTAAAGTGAAATAAAGGTAAAAAAGGAAAAAAAACCCAAACAAACCCAAACCCCAAAACAGGTCACAGCTGGATACCTGAGGATTTCAGCCAAGACTGCATTATTGATCATGCATTGTTAGAGAAAGCTGGTCCCTTAGGCTGTCTTTACAGGGGGTAATTATGAAGGCATTTCACGTCTTAGATGTATGAAAAGGCTGTTCAGAAATACTTACCTGTTAACTTCTACTGAAGGAAGTCAGAAAATTGGGTTCCTAACTTAGACCTCACCAGTGCACCAGATTTGAGGAACGAGCTGAGGTTCAGGTTATTTATTAGAGCTAATCTTCCAGTTTAGCTGGTTTGATCTTTCCCATTGCTTTCTTTCAGAACAGCTACACTCTAAATTTCATCAGAAGTAGACTCCTATCATGTTACATAATTTTCTCTAAAGGCAGGTAGGAAAACCATGAAATAAACATGATTATCTCTGATATTTACATATTTTAGTGGGGAAAATAACAGAACACACTAAAAGAAGCCCAAAGAATATGGAAATATGTCTAACGTTTAATGCGTGCAACAGTTTTTGAAGCCAAACAGAAAGCATTTTATTGGGAACACATCTTTCCCAGTCAACCCAAAGCATATTAGAAACCAGAGTAAAGAGAGATGATAAATACAAGAATTAATTTTGAAGTCAGTTTAGGAACTACTGATCTGTATAACATCCAGCAATGTTCTTCTGTGACATCTGAACCCCTAAACATGTAATTTCAGCTTCATTTCCCAGTGTGGTGCTTTGTTAGGTTAGTGTTTGTCTCCATGAGATGAAAGTCTGCAGGAGGAATATTGGTAGATGTGCTGCATAAACTTTTTGTTTAAATTCAAATTTAGGAAAACAGGTTCCTCTTCTGGAATCCTCAAATGGTTTTACTTTCTATTTTAACTTTCTAAGAATGTAGGTTTTAGAAACTCTCTAGAGGCCTAAATTTTAGGTATAAATCTAAATTAAATGAAATCTATATGCTAGCAATGATCTAACTATATTCTGAAATATTTTATATTTCTGAAATTCTGAAAGATTAAGAACCTACCTTTGCTTCAGTAACCACATAAAGTGAGATATAAGAATTGCCTCTGGTTTGCATTTCTCAGGTTTTGCATCTCATTTTATTTGTTTAAAGTGTAAGTAGTTAAAAGTATAATTGAAATGATAAATTCAGAAATCTTCTAACATTATAGTATTCTGATTTCTTTCACCCACCCCTTCTTCACATGAATCAATCTACATTTTGTATGCTAAAAGGAGAGGAAACCTTCACCTTGGGAATTGTATTGGGATAAATCTCCTTCTGCAACAGGTGAGTTCTCTCTTTTGGAGAGTTGGTTACATAACCTAAATGTCTGTGCCATGGTGGCCTAGATTGTGAGGGCTGAAAAGAAGTTTGTGGAACTCTGATTTTCTGCAGTGTCCCTCCTCTCACAAAATCATGGATTTTTTTCAGTATGGAGGGAGGTAATCATTAGTGCAGAGCCCACCATCCCACACTTTTATCAGCACTATCAGCTTTTATCATCCATGGATGTTTAAATTTAGGATCTTTCCATTTTACATAACCTGAGTGGAACAAAAGGACCAGAACTTGAGAAAGAATTTGGCTGCTTGTCAGCTCAGGTACCTCAAGACTGTGTATATGTTCAGAATTTTAATATCTGTTATCAGCCAGGGTTAGACACATTTTTCCCTTCATCTAAATCTAAAAATGCTGAAAACATCTTGAAAAATGTTTTGCTATTTTACTTTTGGTTCAGAAATTATGCATTGCTTGGATTTGTGTACCGACAGATAATGAGGGAACATCACACAATATATGATAACAATAACACTGAAGTAATGTGAGAAAGTAATTTATCTTTCTGTTTCCACTCTGCCTGTGAGAATCTGAAAATCACTACCATTCCTATTTGAATAAATATTTTGGTGGAAAACATTCATTTGAATATAAAGGACTGAAGAGTTCAGCTATTTCCTGTATGCACAGCAGTTAGATGGGAAGGGAAAAAAGAGATGAAGTACTGCTACTTATCAGCAATATAAGCTGCATCTTTTGAATGTTTTGTCAGTATTAAAATACCTTATGTTTATTGATAATCTCTTTGCCAGACACATTTTGTAAGTCTATTGCTCAGAAAGGTGTCTCTTATTTTCTATGTCTCTCTCTCTCTCTTCCTCTCTTCTTCTAAATTGCTTAGCAGCTTGGAGGGATCTGTCAGAAATTTCACTAAAATTTCAATATTTGCATGTGCAGATAGAGCTAATTAATTTTAGAAGAATTATTTTAAAAACTTTTTTTTCTTTTTGTCCTTTCTAATGTTGATATAGGAATTAATAGTAATTGATTATGATCTCTGCCCAAATTACATTTAAAAATTTTAACTCCAGTAATGCATCTAACTCAGGCGCTTAAGGAACATGTTAAGGATAAAAGATCTCAGGGTCTCTTGTGAGAGATCAGAAACAGAAATAAACCTGTCTGTTATGTCTTTTCATGCATCAGTTAACATGAAATTAACAGGGATCAAGATCCACTTCTATGGATGTGAAAATTCTATTGGAAAGAGGACAATAAGGTCTTTCTGTCTTACATCTGGGATTAATCAATGATCTAGAACATCTTTCTGAAGTAAACACCTGACTTTCTGAAAAAAATCTTCCTAGTGGTGTCACAGAACTGGGGTGATTTGCTCTTCTTTCCTGCAGTGCTGACAAGGGGCTCCACTCAAGGTAAATGAAACATTTCACCTGACCTTAACCTCGATTCTGCTCATTTCCACATCCAGCAAAGAAGAGATGAAAAGAAAAAGGATGCCAAATTCCCTTCTCTTTCCAAGTCTGGTAAACTTTATTATTGCTTTCTTCCTTCTTCATATTTTAGCCCTCCCAAAATAATATTATTTTGGAATGAAAGAGGGAGCCCAAAACCCCAGTAATTGCACTGGTTTGGGGACTGAATGGAGCCAATGCAGGACTGTATGCAACTTACTGGTCCAAACTTTACAGGCTAGAACACTTGATTATTGTATATTTTATCCTTTCTCCAAAATTTGTGGGCTGAATGCATCACTTTTAGCTGACAATCTGCTCTGAGTTTCAATCTAATAAGAAGATATTTTTTCCTCAGTTCTCTGGTTCCAACCTGCCAAAGCTGTGACACTATCTTGTCTGATCTGACTTTGCAAGGGGAGTGCCACTAATTTGCAATGGCAAGACAGACTACAAAACAAAAAGTGATGTTTACAAATTTATCAGAGAAATCTCAGCTCTGATAATATGGTTTTGGCCTGCTAAATTTGAGTGTGCCCTTTGAAGCTTACATGGAATTTACTGTCTCAAAGTGAAAAAAATCCCCAAAAATGCAAAGAAAGACATGAGCAGTGGCACATTTCCTAGTACTTTGCAGGAATTTCTCATCTGTTTTAGGCTAAACTCCTTGCTGAACATGGTTTCTCTGATTTCTAAGGACACCTTGTATTGGCATTGAGAGACACAATTATTCTGCCTGTACCTGCCTAATTCATATATCACCTGACAACTGCAGATGCATAAACAAAATGATATTCTTAGGTAAGCTGATTTGCAACCCAAGCTGCAACCCAAATTAACTATAGATAGGCATATAAATAAATTCTAAAAAAACCCTTAATTTTCTATTTCAGTGGAGAAGTAGACTTACTTTTCATTCATAAATTCTAACTGTAGAGACAGCCATCCCCCTGTGTGAAGGACTTTCCTGCGGGGAGCAAAAAATATTTAAAAACAAACATCATTTTCTCATAAAAATACCCTGAAACCTTGCAGTGTTCATGGATGTGTTCCTGTTCAGCTACCTTAAAATATGAAGCTTGACCTGATGCTTTGAAACACTTCTCACAAACGAGACATGAAGGTGCTGTACTGGGACTAAAAGCTAAATGAAGTGGTGGTGGTGGTCCATTAGTTAGCAGTTTCTTCACTAAATCTACGTTTGTGACTCAGAATGAGGTACTGTATTTTAGATGAAAAGTAAAACAGAGGTCCCTGACCATTTTGTTTCATTAAACATCCAATGACACTTTTAACCAAAGCAGAGGATGTAAAGTTCAATGTTCTTACAAAATTCCTATCTGGATAATTACATCCTGCTCTGCTAAACTTCCCTCTAGAGAAAATTTAATTAAAATTATTTGATGTCTCACTGGCGCAGAGTAGACAGGTGTCTGTAACACAAAAGCCACCAGCACAACTGACATAAATTGATGTTCTTCTGTGACAGGGAGAGCAAGGATAGAGGCATTACTTGCTCCTTACCAGAAATGGACATTCCATTTTAGGCACTGGGCACATCCACATTATGCTGCTGATAACAAAGTGCAATTTTTTTTTTTTATATCCGCTCAGAACTTCTTTTAATGAGTAGGAACTTAATTCATAGCTCACAGCCCTTTTGGCAAACAACTAGATTCTTTACTAGGTTTTATTAATGTTATAAGGAGTGATTAAGTAGATATACACAGGAGAGGATGGGGAAGGCACTTCTGCAATGCAGCTGGGAATCTGTGACACAGACATTGAGAAAGTCTTTTGCATTAATAATCAAAGAATCCCAGAACCACTGGGGCTGGAGGGCACCTTGGGAGATCACATAGTTCAACACCTCTTCCAGAGCAGGAGCAGCTAAAGCTGGTTGGTCAGGACAGTGTCCACTTATCTTTGAGTATCTTAAATGATGGAGAGTCCACAACCTCTCTGGGCTACCTGCACCAGTGGTTGACTGCTTTTACAGTAAAAAACCCCCTGTTTTTCTTTTGTTTTAACAAGTCTCTGTGCTTTGATATGTATTTCTTAGTTCATGTCCTTCCACTGCGCACCACTGTACCTGTCTCCAGTTTATTTTCTCTCCCATCAGGTATTTATACACATTGATAGTCATTCCCTGAACATTCTCTTCTTCAGGCTGAGAAGTTCCAGCTCTTTCAGCCTCCCCTTTCACATCAGATGCTCCAAGCCCTTAAGTTGTGGAGATTGGCTGGACTTGTTCCAGCACATCCATGTCTCCCTTGCACTGCCACGCCCAGGTCTCAGCCCAGAGCTCCAGATGGATGTCCTTAGGGCTCAGTAAAGACTGGTAAAAAAAGAATTTACTTTCTTGTACTTCTTTCAACTGGACAAATGAACATCCCTTCTGTTCTAAATATCTCTGCACCCAGTGACAAAAGGCAAATGTTTTTTTGGAGGAAAAGGTTGATAAACTCAAGGACAAGATGGGCATATTCTCTCTACCTCATATGTCTTGCAAATATTTTGCTAGATCCTCTTCCATACATCTGTCATTCTTTACCAGTTCTTAGCAATAGCTTAGCCTTTTAAAGCTTTAATTAAACTGTCTCACCAATGGACAGTTAATGATTTAAAAGGAAACAATTCACCAATGTCATGTCCCTCCATTATACAGTACACATTTTAATGGTTTGTACTGAATCAGTTGCTTATCAAGACCTTGAATATCTCAACAATCGTACTACATTTTCTCAAAATAACATAGCATGATACAATGTGGTTAAAGTAGAGTGACAGCAAGAGCTGTGGCTTGAATGTAAATGCTGGGTTATACCATGGCAAAAAAATGTTCCACAAATCTAATGAGTCAGACATAGCCTTGAGTCTGGATGATATTCAGCATAATGACATGACTCAAAAGTAATTGCCAAACAGTCCCTCATCACTCACAGAGCCTACTCAGTCATCTAGACCCTGTGCAAGCGAAGCTCCCTGTGACTTCAACAATGTAATGCCTTAGAAATGAACCCAAGATTATTCAGGAGGAAAAAAGAAGTGAAAGTCAATCAGAAAAACAATCACTTTAGAATGTATACAGCTTCCATCATCATAATATCTGTGCACTTCACAATCTTTTCCCAAAATGCTATTAAGCATTCATAAAGTAGCTATTTTATGAATGGGTATCTGATGCGTCCAAGGTCAAGCAAGAGATGTGCCATACAGCAATACAACAATCCACCCTGGGAGACAAACCTTATCCCAGGATGGAGGGAATTCCAGTAGTTGTCTAATAATAGCTGGAATTGGCTAATAGGTAATTTTATGCATCAAATTTTATCATTAAAATACATCCAATAAAGTCTGAATTAATATTGATATTCAGACTGATCTCCTTATTGTTATTGACAGTAAACTCCATCCTGAGATAAAAACTTTCCTAATAGGCAACTAAAATATGCCCTACTGCAGTGTTAGATCACTTGTGATTCTTTTGTTTTCCAGTTAATTATAATAATTGATTCTATTGATCCCACGCTTTTTCTGAAAATGTTTGTGCATGAATAACTCAACAATGAATAGTCAGAACAACCCTTCTAACCCAAAGATTATCTGCAGGAGATGACCAAGGATTAAAAATGGATGTATGAATTTAGTGAATAACAAGATGACTCAGGCACCTTCCACTGGCAAAGTACCTGAGCCTAGTCTCCAGCTGGATGCTGTGAGTTAGCCCCAGGCAGCAGCCAAGCACCACACAACGACCTGATCACTCCCTGCCTCCTGCAGTGGGACTGTGGAAAGCAAGACTAAACAGCCCCCCATAATAAAAGTAGTTTAAAAAGGAAGAGGGAAGGGAAGGGAAGGGAAGGGAAGGGAAGGGAAGGGAAGGGAAAGGAACAAAGCAAGTGATACAAAAGGCTTTCCCAAGCAGATTCCCATCCACTTTCTAGGCAATGTCGACCTTCTTGCTGGAACCCTATTCCATTGGTTTTTATTGGTGAGCATGATTTTTTAAGGCATGGGATATCCTTTTGGTCAGTTTGAGTCAACTCTCCTGGTTGTGTAACCCCTCCTCCTGCTCATCCCCCCCCAGCTTGTGGTGTGCCCCTAACACAGTTGCTGGGGGGGTGGGGGCAGATTTGGAAAAAAAGAAAGACTTGACACTGTGCAAGTGCTGCTCCACCATAGCCCAGTGCCTTGTGAGAACTTACTCACAAAATCAAAGCATAGCACCACATGGAATAAAATAATGTCCATCACAACCATGTCCAGTATACTATTGGATCTCATCCAAGTCTATAAATTGGCCTAAGATTTAAGCAAGGACATGTATATCCATAAATCTACTGGAAACAGTCAGTCAGATGACCTGTGTCAACTCTTGGTACTGTTTTTGGGTTCATGGGGTATATTTTTGTTGTTGTTTTTGTTTTGGTTTTGGTTTAGGTTTTGGATTTTTTAATGGTGATACCTTTATTTGTCCACCTCTTTATTTCCTTTTAAATTAAGAGTTAATAATATTCATTATTTAGTATATTTCTTTTGTAATTTTAAATTATAGGGAGAGGAAGTTAAATTTTCTATTTTTTAACGATTTTTTACAAAATATAATAATATTTCACTATAAATTGCTAGGATTTAGTTTGTCCTCTTCCTGCTATAAATGTTTCTATATTTTATCACAGATCTTTATCTTAAATTCTAAGCTTTATGACTTTAGGCTGTTGGTGGAAAGGGACTTTATTACAGGATGGTCACATCCCTTACTTTGTAAACAAATTGACTTTCTTTCTTGTTTCTGTTTTGTTTGGCTGAGTAATTGTCTGTTACTTTCTTGCAACAGTTCTCCTCATTGCAAAGCCTTGTTGCACTTTTTAAAATAAAATTGGTGGACTGACCTTTTTGTCTATGACCACATCCTCATTTCCTTCTAAACTGAGAGTCAGCCCTTACATAGGAAAGAGTAATCAAGGGACAGAGTTTTATTTATTAGCATTGATTCTACAAATCACCTGGTGCAGCAAACAAACTGTATGGGCAATACAATAATTTAACAATTCTCTTGAATCTCTGAGTCTGTCTTCTGACCCTTGCCAGTGGTACAAGGAAAACAGACAAAACAATGAGCAGCAATCACTTTTCTTCACCCTTTTGCTCCTTTATGGCTCACCACACAGCAATGTAATTTACCACAAGCAGGGAAATCCTCATGGGACACTTTAGAGCATGGGATCTGGCCTTAGGCCTTTACGAGGTATTTTAAGGATACTTTTTTTAGGGAGAAAAATCCCTTCTGTATTATCCTGTTTCCCCCTTCTTCTCTGCCTCCTGATATTAAAGCCATGGGTTGGCACCAGACCCACAACAATTAGCCTCAATTTGTAGACTGTGGGGCAAATGGTAAAAGGTATTGTAAATATGGTCTTAGGACCAATGCAGTTTAAGATTGCTTCAAATCCTCATCTTCTTCTTCCCAGGACATTGACCTATTGCTTTGTGTGCTAGGCCAGCTTCCACACAATTAGAAGCTGGTCTCTTTAAATGTCTCCTTACTCTGTGGAGAAAGATTAAACTCCTCCAGAGATGCTCAAAAAATAAAAAGGCTCTAATGAGGTGCATCTTGGAAGAACCAGAGGGACATAAATAAGTACATAAAATACAGAGCAAAATAAAAATATTTCTAAAACATGATGCTAAGATTACAAAAATATTTCTTTATCAGTTGGATATAAAAGAAATATATTCCATTTAAGTGTGAAACAGTACTGTCAGAAAAACTGAACCAAGCACTATTACTAGAAATGAAAAATGATTTCCAGTTCCTACAGTTCTGTATATCACTGGAGAGATGCTGGGACCATGCAAGTGGACTGATATTTGTGGTAGGAATGGAAAGAAGCCTGGGGAGCTTCAGAAAAGCTTTTATTCTTAACTGGTAACACTGAAAAGCTGCATTATGCTGGGATGGTTTTTGTCCTTTAACGAGTATGACAATATTTTGGACATCCGTTTGCTCTCCTCATTTTGTCTACAAGTTGGATATGAGTTCTTAGTGGCAAGACATATTCAGGAGATTTGATTTCACACTGGATCCTGTCAGGCTGGATTGACTAAAACCAGGCATTTCAGCACTCCCTTTGGAAAGCAGAAGATTAAGAGAAATCTTTTAGAGGCTTCCTGTGCAAAAGAGATACTCTACATAAAGTGGTAAGAATACTAGGAAGAGTGTTTTAATACCTGGCACTGCCAGCGAAGAGCATAACTATAACTGAATAGAGGAGTAGGAAACACAACCTAAATCTGACTCAGTGCTAACTATAAATCACTGAAGATGGGGAGAATAAAACTGGTGACAGATATGCTTTGGATAAGTGAAAGTGCCAATGCTATATAAAGACATGGACCTGCTAGAAAGAGCTAGAAAATGCATCAGAACTGGTGAACTTTTTTTAGCTGATGACCAGAGTTGGTAGAAAGCCCATTGATTCTGTAAAAGCAACATTATAAAGAGAAAATAATGAGTGCTATGTCTAGGTGCCCTTTACCTTGAAAACTGAAGATTGGAAAACAGATCAGAAAAAAATAGTATTGAAGAAAATGAATTTTTTTATTGCTTCTTCTGAATGTCAGTAGTATAGTCAGTACCTAGAGGTTCCACTAACACAACCAAAAAGGGTCTAAACATTTACATGGCCCTTTGGACAAGGTTTTACTTTTGCCACAACTGCAGTGATCACTAACATTTTCAATAATCCACTTGAAAACAGCACTTGTTTGATTTCTTCTTCATCTGTGCAATTTTGAGAAGGACAGGATTGGCAGAAAGATTTGAAGGGAGAGAAACTTTTCCCCATACTATTTATCCATCAGTGAAGAGGAACTATGACAAATGGTGAGGAGAAAAGTAAGCTCTGACATGACTTTTTAAAAAAAATTATAACATCAAAAAATTCTTTACAATACTCTTTTGTCTTTCATATGAGAGATTTTTGAAATGAGAAGAGTTGGTTATGAAGAGTTGACTGGTCATAAAAGAGAAGAAAACAATTTTAAAATCAAGAGTCTGAAGTCTGGAAAAATATTAATGACAACGGTAATATGGAAAAGATGAGTAAGAGAAAAGTTCAAAAGAGCTGCATTTGGGAGGGAAGATCTTGTATTTACCTATTCTGGAGTTGGACAGCATCTCTGGAAAAAAATGCAAAGATGGAGCCAAGCTTGTCACATTGCAGCATGATATGAGGATGGGAGAGAACAAACATAACTCTAAGAAGTCCAAATTTGATATAAATAAGAACTTTTTTTATATTATCTGCCTTTTTTACCTCTTTTAATCACTGTCCTGTAGTGGGGCAGGTTGCCCAGAGAGGCTGTGCAGAGTTTTCCCTTGTGGGTTTTCAATACAAAACCCAGACCAATTTGTTCTGAGCTAAGATTGCTCTCCAGAATGCCTCTTCCAAGCCTAATTGTCCTGTGAATCCTTGATTTTGTTACTGCAGTATACCTTAATGCAGAAGAATTAATGCTGGCTTTTATATTTTTACTTTCATTTATTGAGACAAAGTATTGGATTAATGTAAAGTCTGTTCTGTATACATCTTAGCAAATATGTGCTCAGCTGAAGTACAGAAAGCAGGAAATTTTCTGAGAAGTTCTGTTAATCAAAGGCAATTCTGTGTAGGCTTTCTTTACAGGAGACAGTCCAAACTGAGGCCATGGAAGAAACTGCTCAGGTAGTTTAACTCTCCCTGACCTGCTTGAAACTAACAAAACATTGGATAGCAATGTTTTGATCCCACTGGACTTGCTGGTGTTAAATCAGGCAAATCCTCTGCCATGCTCTGCATGCCACGATAAACACAGTAAATGAGAGGAAAATGTAATGAGGGATTGTTTGGCGAAGCTTAGCAAAGATGTTACATCATCATTACACTCACTGTGTTCTAAAATCACAGTTCTCTCTCTCCAAGAGCTGCACTATATTTTGGATTAGATAAGGAAAATACAGACTATTTTGAAACAGTCTTCAGGTTTACGGTCTGGAAAATTCTTACTTCTCTTTCTGTAGTTAATGGAGGTAACTGGAGTAAGAGGCATTCTGTTGGATAGTTTTTCATTCTGAAAATATTTGGTGTATGTTAACTGCGCTACCAAAAACAAGGACAGGGAAGGCAACAGAAAAGCACAAACGGAAAGCTTAGCAGTGGAGGAAAATAAACAGTGAGTAAGGAAAAAGGAGAGGGGGCGAAGGGAGGTCCCAAGGATCTTGTGTGACACAAGGAAATAGGGACAATGAGCTAAAAGGAGAGAGAAGATGCCCAGTGAACAACAGGGTTAAATGGCCCCAAATAAATAATAAGTTACAAAATCCCAAACAGATTCACAGACCTTCCACTGTCACACCTGTGCAGAAAGTGAGTGTGGCACCAGATATTTCTGTATTTCTGCTC
This sequence comes from Melozone crissalis, assembly GCF_028551555.1. Lineage (NCBI taxonomy): Eukaryota > Metazoa > Chordata > Aves > Passeriformes > Passerellidae > Melozone > Melozone crissalis. The sequence continues at coordinate 54,636,381 of NW_026535805.1, forward strand.
TATGTAATTACTGCTGTAAGCCTGCAGCAGTGTTATACAAAAGAGAAAAGTTAAAATTGCTCAGGCTAGCATTTTAGGCAACTTTCTTTGAGACACATTTCTAAGCAGTGCCGCAAACCTGAGGGCAAGCTAAGTAATACCAGACCAAAGTTTGCTTGTGATTCACTGCTGACTTAAGTCTGGTAAAGTAGCATGCCAAAGGCTGTCTAAAATATGGCCAGCCACAAACATGGGTTAAATTAATGTGGTTCAGCTAAAATGTAGTGCGTGAAATAAGAGCTGGTCTAGCCAGTGTATGAAAATATAAACTTTTATGACTTCACCTTACTGAACCTGACTATAACTGAGGTGAGGAACCTCTGATACATTTTTAAAGCCCTGAGAAATGTGACATGAGGGTGATGCTTAGGCTTTAGCTGTATTCTTCCTGCCATCACTTTTAAAATGCAAATACTGTAACTTTTGGCTAGTACTATTTGACTGACTGTGAAGAAAGTGGGAGAGGTATCCCTCCTCCTCCTGGGCATCATTTACATTCCCATGCTGAGCATGGCCAGCACAGTGGGAGTGCGTCAGATCCCACAGAACAGGCAGATTCCTTGTTGGTTGTGCTGCAGAGTTCCACATACAGCACTGACCAACTTGTGTGAGGTGCAGCATGACCTCAGGGGTGCAAACACGCCACTGGGATCTGCAAGCTTGGCTGGAACACACCACCACCATGGAGAGGTTTCAAGTAAGGACAGACTCCAAGTTAGCTTTGGGAAAGTGTCTCTCCTTCTGACACCCTCCAGACAAACCTTTGAGGAAGATGTCCTTATGATCTCGACAAGCACAGAGGGATGATTTTTGCTTTCCCAACAAGCTGCAAATCCTACTTCTAGGGCAGCAGGAAACCACTAATGAAATTGCAAAGAAATTCCAACATTAAGAAACAAAGTGGGCAGAGGGCTGAAAAGTAGCTGGCGTTTATTCCTCCAGGGAGAGCAAAAGGGATCAGAGGCTTTAAATCCACAATTATTAATGGAGTGATTATGTAATGGTGTGGTGTGTTACAAAAAGCAGAGCTACAATTTCACATAAAGATCGAACTTCAGAACCAAGGAGAAAGCAGCAGACTATGAGAAAGGAAGGACTGAAATGAAAACCAGTTGTTCCATGAACTCCAATTTTACAGTGCTCCAAAACTCACTGATCTGTACCAACTGGCATATCATCAAAACTGGGAATAACATAAAACTGCCCACCCTTGAAGCATGACATGAGGAAATTTTGCAATTATGGAATACTGAATATATTCCAACTAAACAAAGTGCCAGGCAGTTCATCTCCACCTACTTCCCATGCTCAGAATATAAATGGTAAAGGGAGCATCAGCAAAACCTGTGCTTGGATCCTTTGTTGCTGAAGGCTTTTTAAGCAACTGGAGATTAATCATCCTTTTAATCAGAAGAAGATTGAGAACTAAGGACTTATCACGAAACAACTTACTTGGGTAAATTACTCAAAGCACCTAATTAAATTGATATACTCTCTTACCAGGATGTAAACTTTAAAGTCTGAGACCCTGTAAACAGTACAAAGGTGCTTACCCATTATCCATGATTCATTTCTCTGTTGGTGGAATGGATAACAATAACTTTCTGAGAGCACCATAAAAATTAATTTAAAGAGTGTAGTAGCCACATAAAGACCCTTTTCCTTCTCTCTTTACATCATAAATTGCCAGATAAGGCACAGGGATTTTTATTAGATATGAAATGGTAAACTAACAGCAATATTTGCAGCTTTGTACATCATCTAAAAGACATGCATTGAGCTGTTTGAAGCTTTGTTATACAGTTATTATTGCTGAAAAATAATTGCATCTGCTCCAAAGTTTGTTCAGTTCTATAAAAGAATTAGAAGGTGATTTAGAACAAGATCTGAGTTCAAGTCATGTTACTTTATTCTATTCCCCGAGTTGTCTTTTTAGAAAGTCTAATCATGAGAGTTTTCTTTGCTGCTAATGGATAGCAACTGGTTCCAGATAAATCTTGTTCACTACAGAACAGAATTCAGAATCCTCAATCACGACTTTCAGTGAGCAAGTAAATTTGGGATAGACGTCTTGAATAGGAAATCTTAGGTCAGATTGTGAAATTAATACTTCTTTCCATCTTTCTTTGAGAAGGGATCAAACCTCTGTTCCTGAAACAGATGTCTGATCAGAACATAATCTATATTAGCTTCCTTTGAACAGGACCATAAATATACTAAAATACTATAATGAGCAACCTTGTCTGGTGGAAGGTGTCTGTGCCTATGGCTCAGGGGGACTGGAATTAGATTATCTTTAGGGTCCCTTCCCACTCAAAACATTCTGTGATTTTATAAGCATTTTGTAGCAGTGTGATGTCACAGACAGTCAGATACAAAATGTAAACATTTTGCATAACCATTTAAGTAGAAAAGCCAAGGCAAGTGAAGATGAGTGCAGCTTCTGACAGGAATCATTCAAACAATGATAATTTGCTAGACAAAGGAGAGGGAAAGCTCAAAAATAGCAAGCTGATAGTCCTACTGAATATAGGGAAGATGACTGGCAAAACCAAAAACCAAGATAAGCAGTCAGGAGCAGATAAGACAGATGAGATTGCTCCTTTTGGGAGGGGGCCAATAGCAACCACGTCACAGGGTAAAAGAAGATAAGTCTGGCTCAATCCTGCCTTCTCTAATCAAGTGGCTCTGCAGTCTGATCTCAGCTGCCACACCCGTCAGTGGCTGTAGCCATGGTGTACAGCTGTGGTGGCGTGCACTCGTCTCTGATTTAGGATATGGGTACCAAAGGCTAATAGCTCTGTGTGGTGTTAGTGATTAACAGTGTGTAAGGACTAACCATTAGCATCTGTGCTCTTAAGGAATAAATTAATTCAGCAAAGGTTTGATTTACACTGGACTGATATATCAGTCTTCCAAGTGCTCCCAACTTAGCCACCTCTAATTCCCTTATGGATATATACTTGTATACATTCATTGCCACACTTGTTTTGCCAGAATTCCCCCACATTATCTCTACCTCCAGCAAATAGCAGGGAATTTCCCAAGGGGAAATCTTGCTGTACTTCTTGTATGCCAGCATATAATCCAAACAAAACTGTCAGAATATCTCACTCATACTGATAGTGTTATAAAAATAATAAATATCAACAGCTATTCATAGTTCTAATTTATACTTATCCAGCCAGACATAAACGGAAGAAAAACAACTGTGACCAGACAAGCAGAGGTGAGTTCTATGAATTTCAGAAAGTGAATAAAAATCTTGTGTTTATAACTAGAATGTTTGATTTTGTTTTTCACTTATTTGCTTTCATATTTGAAAGAAAAAAAAAGGAAAAAAAGAAATATAATGGACTAAATTCAACATCAACAACAACAACACAAATAGAAATATCTACTCTAGCAATGAAAACTTACTGAAGTTCATTTTTTGGAAAAATATCCCATTGAGAAAAAGGAAAAAAAAAATTCCTGGCTGTGATATATCCTGGGCTAATTATAGATCCCCTAACGGAAATCACACATAGTCAATAGCTTTTTACAACTGGATTGGAAAATGTACTGGACAAAATATTACAGGAAAAGTTTGTCTTTGGAGAATGCTTTAGTAGGTTTATTCCATTCCTATCTTGTAAAATACCTGTAGTGGTTTAGTCCAGTTAAAAACTAAGAACCACATTGCTGCTTGCTTAATCCTCTCCCAGCCTTGGATGGGGAGGATGACTTGAAAAAAAAAGGACAACCTTGCAGATTGAGAGAGGAGCAGCTTATTAGTTGAAATAAAGTAAGATAGTTATTAGTAATAATAATAATAATAATAATAATAGTAGTAGTAGTAGGAGTAAAAGTAGTAGTAGTAGTAGTAGTAAATGATAATAATTATAATCTTCTTCATCATTGTAAAGAAAAGAAGAGAGATAAAGCCCAAGGAAAACAAACAAGTGATGCCCAGTACAATTTCTCCCCACACATTGACCAATGCCCAGCCCATCCCTGAGCAGTGATTGGCAGCTCCCAGCCAACTCCCCACAGTTTATGCACCAGGCATGAGGTTCCTTGGTATGGAATATCCCCTTGGCCAGTTTGGGACAGCTGTCCTGGCCATGCTCCCTCACAGGCTCTTGTGCATCTCCTCACTGGCAGAGCATGGGAAACTGAAAAGTCCTTGGCATTGGGTGAGCACTATTTAGCAAAATCTACATCAATGTGTTGTCAAACTTATTCTCATACTAAATCCAAAAATACAGCACTATACCACCTACTGGGAAGAAAGTTAACTATCCCAGCTGAAACCAGGACAACACTGGATTAACACAAAACTTGGTGACTTCATTCTTATATATTTAATTTCTTATGGTTGATTTTTGAATTTTGATGATTTTATGAGTGTGATCTTTAGCTAGAGACAGATTCTGATTTTTTTTTTATCATTACACAAACCTTTTGTGTATGTTAAACCATGTTAAACTAACTTGAAACAGGGGAGAGGGTGCTATGCATCCTTTATGATTTGTTGCTCTCACCTGGGGAAGGGAGAGAGCAATATTTATGAGGGAGGAAGAAGACACATGGGCCTGTTGACAAATAAGTACTTTTCTGCACAGAGGCAAATTGCTATGATTATAAATTAACTCATGGTCATTGTCTTGATAGCTTGTAGATACAGCTTGTTCCATTTCTGCTTTTATTTTTGTTTGTTTTAATATATAAAATGTGATAATATTGTAGAAAATGTAGAGCCTGAAAAAGCCAATGAAAGAGTCAAGAGATCTCCCAAAGTGTGTTTACTTTGGCATAGGAAAGACAAAATAAAGTGTAAAGATTTCTGACTCTAATCATAATACACCGGTACCTGTCCAGACCACTGACTTATTTCGTTCAGAAAATGGGATCTGCAGCAAATTCATATTGTTCTGTTTGTGACCTTGCACTCTGTTAGAGCCAATTGTCATTATGAAGCTGAAAATTCAATCTCAAAGATTCAATTCATGTCCTGACTGCAGGATAGCTGGCAAAAGAAGATGTGAGTACAGAAGACCTGGAAAAAAGAGGAACGGATTGTTTTTCTGGAGCTTTTTCAGGGTAGCCCTTCAAGAGAAGCTGCATTAATTTCAATAGACGAAAAGCAAAGACTGACCTAATTTAATTTAGGGTTAGTTTAGATAGAATGGAGAAAGATGTAAGGTGCAGAAAATGTCCAATGGAACTATGGTGAAAACTGATCTGTTTTTCAAGTTTTACACTAATGGAAGAAAATAGTTTGGTTTACATCAGATAATATGAAGAAGGAAAACCTGCTAAACCAAAAAAAATCTTTGCCAGGTTAGGAGGTAGTTGCACTCTTCTAAAAAAGGTGCACACCTTTTTTTTTCTTTTTTTTTTTCAATAAATGAGCACCAAAAATCAAAACTGATCTCACCTATGATTGCAATCTTCCAGGATACAAGGAAAATGCATGGGCTGTGTTACTAAGAAGGAGACAAGGTTTAGCTTTTAGAAAAAAACTTGTGAATTACCTGCAACAAGTCCAATGTAATAAGATGCTTTGAATAACTTTTCCCATGTCTGAAAATATATCACAAAATTAAAACCTTTAAGCTTTAATGACAGACTCTCCTCTTCTTGCTTGAAAAAAGAAACAACTAAAATGCCTATGTATATGCACTAACGAAAGAAAGTGTTAAAGGAATAGGCCAGTTTATAATTTGTTATTTTTTCTACATAATGACTGTAGATTCCCTGCTCACCTAAAAAACCCCAGCCCGTTTATTTTTTTAATGATGAGCTGCTACCCAAAAGAAACAGAATGGCATTCTGTTGACACCATATGGTGGCTGAAAAATGGATTCCATAGTATTCTATTTGTTAGAATGTCTTCTGAGTTTCTGTATCCATAATTTATGTTGGGCCCTTCTCTGATTGCCAAAATATTCAAACAGCTTTCTCTTCACAGGGTAGCCTGCGTGGGGGGAAGAAGGTTTTCAAAACAGCAGGACCCGAACAATCTCCTACTGCTCAGAGGAGAAATCATTTCCAAGCTTCTGTCCTTCTGGCTGCTTTCATTGTAATAATAATTTACATCCTGTGCGAGGAAACTGTTTGCATTCAGAAGAAATCTAAAATAATAAATAAAAAGAAGGGAAAAAAAAACCCCAACATTTTATGTGCTTGCATGCTAATACAAGAATTTGTGAATATTAAGCATCAATTTAAAGTTGCATTGACTCCTAGACTCTGACGTAAGTAGATAGCTTAGGCTTTCATATCTTAATGGAAAGCGATATGCAGAGGTTATTGAACAGTGCAGTTTCCAAATGATTGCCTCTGCAGCTGGCACAGAGAGATCCAGAGTGGTTATGGATGAGCTAAAATAATTAAGACATATTTCTCCTGGTGTCTGCTTGGTTATTACTCACTTTTTAAGAGGCCATAATTTAGGCAAAGATTTAAGTATGACTGTGAATTACAAACAGATATTTCATATGGTCTCAATATGGTGTATGAGGCCACTTGCATTATGCAGCAGGATATGTGTGTTGCAAGCAGCAGGGATCCTGGGATCACATTAAAGGACTGAGCCAGTCCTTCCTTTCTCACCTTTCTCTTCTCCTCGATCTATCACAGTTTAGTGCTTTCTGCTGTTTGACCTGCTCTGTTTTCCTCTTGCCTCTGGGATGTTGGCAGGAGCACACAGGATGATGAATGGACACCTGAATGTGGGGGGAACTAAAACCAGCTGCAGCAGGATTATTAATGCCTAGCAGAACAGGATTATAGGAGAAGGAGACCACCTGTTGTAGGGATCTTCTTAAGAATTAGATTAGACCTGTTTGACCCCAAGGTACCCTGGTCTCAGAAGATTATTTATCCTCAGGAGTAAATAAATCCTCATGGAGGTTTTATTTCATTCCTCAGACTTGGGAAACATTCCTTCATTCTTGACCCTCTGGCTATCCTGGGCATACAGCTGAGGTACTCCAGTTGAGGTCTGAAAAAGTAATTTAGCTAGTAGCAAACTTGGATCCCATGAAATTGAAGTTTTTATAAAGAAATAGGATGGAAGCTAGATATTCTTCCAGAGCATCTGGCAAAATGCTGCTGACAGCTTTGCTTATTCTGAAGGAGTGCTGGTTTAAAAAATGTCTTCACTGTAATGGAGATTTACTGATGTGAATACATATTTATTGTATTAGTCTGTTTAATGACAGTGTCTTAGAAGTTCAGTCAATATTTAAATCTGATATATTCTCTTCCAAATCAAAAGAAAGAACATATTCTCCTATGGGAAATGAAAGTAGAAAACCTGTGACCAAATTCAATTAAATTTTTAGAGAAGCATTATATGTGGAGGAAATCTTGAAATACTAAAAGTAACAGTGTTTAATCTGGGGAGAAAAAAAGGGAAATTTCATTCAAGAATTGCTTCTACATATGTATTACAAAAAGTTTCTGGAAAAAATAAAGGATGGGTCAAAAGTTTTGGCAACAGCAACAAGAGATCTAAATTGCAAATTCCTTTGCAATTTATTTAAGACAGCTCTCTAGAAAGAGTTATCCTGCCCTACAGAGCAACTATCCAGATAACCTGAATGTAGGATATCAGATAAATTTTCCTCACATGAGCAGCTCAGTTCGAGTTATTTATGCTAGGGAAAAGACTGAGTCCCCAGTTTTCACCCGGACTAGTGACGTTATTAAATGAATTTCCTTTATTTAAGGTTCCATTTATCTTTCAGGCATATTGTCTTTTATATCATAATTACTAATCTGTATGTCTGTTTTTGTATATAACAGCAGTTGAGGTTAAGCCAAGTTGACTCTCAATTTGAAGACAGAGTCATTACTGGAGAGAAGGGTGAGAAGACAGTCTGAAACTGGTTTTATCCCAAGGTGATACTTGTGCAAATCTACCACACATACCTCCAGAAGAATTAAGATTCAGCTTCAGAATAATTTTGCTGTTCACAATGTTGGTGTTGAGATGTAATCTCTTTGTCTAAGGCTCCAGTGTAGTTATTCGGGTTCTCAGGTGGGTTTCTGTTACCTAATATGGATCTCTGCTGCTGGTTGGGCTCTGAGGGTTTGAGATATCTGTACAGGACTTACAGTATGGCATGGAAGCTAGGAGAGCTCGTTATTCTTCTGACACAACACTTGGAGGCCACAGAAAATCTGAGCACAGGATCCCATTCCAGGAAAATAATGTCAATGGAGGCTAAAGAGTTGGTTATCACGGCTTTAGAGAAGAGACACAAATTTTACCAGCAAGCAGCTCTCTAGGATCCATGGACTGCACTGATGAGGTCTCTCAATGGGAGCTGGGACATGCGACACATGAGGGAAACTTAGGTCTTGTTCAGCTGCCTGAAAATAGTTTACTGTCATTTGAGATCCAGAAAGGTTCCTAGAGTGTGGAAGTACTGCTGGCTGTGTATAATGTCTGAAATAGCACTAGGTACCTCTGTTTACAAAATCAGTTTGAGTTCACGTAGTATAATATAAGAGTTTACATGTAAGCACTTGCTGTTTGGATTTTGAAGCTGAATCCTCCATGACAGCAGATGTCAGTACAGAAGTTCTAGGAGTACACTTTTTTTCCTCCATTGGTGTGAACATTTTCTGTCTTTTCCAGTCATCAGGACTGTACCTGCTTACAGATATTTGCCCTGTCAACAAAGTTTCAACAGAGCACATTTTGGGTTAGGTAATTGCAACTGTGTTTTACTCTCAACAAGTAGATAGATTAATTGCTGGAGAGAAGATTCAAGGCAAACAAAAAGAAGTGATAAGTTTTATCACTAAGTTATGTTTGTGTCTCCTCAATCGAACTTACAGAACTTTTCTCATATACAATATTGATGCTTTTGTTCCCTAGAAAAGCTGCAATAATTTGTTATTAAGGTGTCACAGCACTTCTAATTTTGTTTCTTCATTTTCTGTTCTCCTCTTTAATTCCTTTTGCATGCTGCACTGAGAATAGATGATGAGATGAGCTGTAACTCCTTGCAAAACTTTCTTCTTGTATGCAGAGCTGTTTCTTTTTTTTTTCAGAGCAGGACTATGTGCTCAAGCTCTAGGTTTCTTCCTCCTTTCTCTTTCTTAGCTTTCAAGGTCATGTGTTTGAGTATTTCAGTTGCAAGTATCAAAAGTACTACTTGATTGAGACAGAATTTTCCTTCCTTCTCGTCTCTTCTAAAAACACACGGTGATTTCAGGTATTAACGGATTAAGAAATGTAAGTGTTCTTGATTAAGGATTTAGAGATGACAATGGCAATACCCATGCAGCCTAACAATACGTTCTGATCTTGGTATATCGATAAGAGAAGACTTGTAGGACTGAATTTACAAGCTGCATATGAGAATGCTAGTACTCTAATTTGGATTTAGTTTAAGACTGGAATGATGCAGGGAGGAGATGTCTACTCCTAACTAATGGGTTTCCTACCAAGCTGAGAACACAGAAAGGGTCCAAGAAAATATTGATATGGTCCTCCTTAAAAATTGATTCATGCTTGTAAGGGGCTTTGAAAGTGAAATGCTGTGATCAGATGAACTGATATTGGTGTGGGGAAAAGACCTGTCTCTCTGGCTATAAAGCCTTCTGTTCATTTGGCTCTGGAAATTTCATAGGACCCACCTTCTTAGGTCTGCGGGTATGTTAAACACCAGGCCCTGATTTTCCTATCCTTTTTTCATCCATATCTGTTAGCTTGGTTGAGGTAATCACTGCCTCTCCTGTGCACCTCCACAAAAAAAGCGTGGGGCAAGTCAAGGTGAGAGATGCGCATACAGACTTTGCCTCTAAATGTTATAATTTCAATAATACCTAGACCTGAATAGTTCCTGACCTGAGATACTATACAAGGAACTCCAACCCATGATATCTGTATTATTTTTTCTATAATGAAAACTTTATATCAGCCTACAAAACTTGACTTGATTATGTCTGTAGGCCATTATATCCACAACAGCACTGTGTAAGAAAATGGGAAATGCCCAGTGAAGGTTACATTTTACTCTTGGTAGAATATGACAACAAACAGGTCAAATAGCACTGCTTAAAAGAAAAATCACTGAGAGGATTATGTGGGTATTCAACAACTAAATTCTGAGCAAAACTAAAGAGGATGTCTATTGTCAGGAGGGTCAGTGATAAAGCTGCAATATAATTAAAATTCTGGGATTTTAAAGTTTTTTTTTCAAAGGACTTGATTCTGCATTTCACTACACGATTTTAATGCCAAGGTACTTGTCTTTAATCCAGTGGAGATCCACTGATGTTATGAAGACTTATTTCCAATATTATTAATTTCTTTTATCTCTTCCTTTTTTTTTAATCTGGGAAGATTAGGAAACAGAATTATAATTAATTTATAATGACATTGATCCAGTACACAAAGATATGCTTTCAAGATAGTTTGTAATGTATTTTGAAAATAATCAGTTTATTAACCATTATTAAGAACTCTAATTTTTTTGCAAAAAGACCATTACTTGTGAAATCCTGCCCCCTGACAGCAAAATTGTCATCTGCTTTAGCAGAGACAAAATCTGCTGTCATTATCTTAACTTCAAAATAGTTATTTTTCACTATTCAAAGAGAGGGAAAGTCTTGAGCCACAAAAGACTTACAATAAGCCATTTACCAATAGGGAATACAAGTTAAGGCCACATTCTCCTTTTCTAGGAAGATAAGAAATCATGCATGCTTCAAGGACATCTGAAACTGACCTAAAACATTGTGTTTAGACTCCACTTCGGAGAAATGCCAGGAACAGGAGGATTCAGTGTGGTCTTCTCCAGTCTGGAGTGATGCTACAGACCTTGCACCAAGGACAACAGTGATGAGTGGAGCTTTAATTGGTTTCTGCATCTTTCAAACCAGTTTGAGTGCTGCAAATGCTGCATGCAGAGCAAGATAACTTGTTTGTGAAACATTTCTAGACAAATGTTTCCATTTTAAGAAGTTCATTTGTTGGACGAATTTCAGATACATATCCAAGCTCTTAGGTATGTACCCAAAGCACCAAACTCATCTGTCACTCTGGCAAAGCAATGATGGTTTTAAGTATAATCGCTTATAATGAAGTATAAACACTCTCAGTGTTAGCAGCAGAATACTGTACTTACAGGCTTGACAGTGTGCTTAGTATGTTGTGCTTTGTAAGAAAAGGTAAATATTATTACCTGTGATTACACAGGGACCAGAAGAGTTCCAATGATTTGTCCATAGAAACATAATTTTTCGTTAGTAATCACTAACTGATCTGTTAACAAATGAAACATATGAACTGGGCTCATCTGCTTTGAAAAGAGCAAGGATTACCTCTGTAATTTGACACTTGATTTTCTTCATTTTTGTAAGAATTACCCTATTCTTTTTCAACCCCAATATCACAGTCCTTCATTTTGTGAATGCAAAATCAATGTGTCCTGAAGACAACATGCCAAAAGACAGGCTCATACAAATTTAGGATTTTTATTCAGGTGCTTAACTGCAAAGTTTAAATACGCTAAATAATTACCAGTAATCAACAGAGAGATATATGTATGGAGGCAATATTTCTCATCTGAGGTCAACTGTAAAAAAGGAGGCAGGAACTGATGCAAAACCAAAGCTGAAATGCTTCATGTTGATCTTAGCAGCTTTCTGAATTTATGAGTGAAACAGAACTGGAAGAGGAGTGTCACTCCAAAAGATCTGGGCTTATTTGGTCTCAGATTAGAGGAAATAATCATTCTGTTTATGATCTGAACTGTTTTAGATCAGTAATTTATGTATGATCTGCAAAACTTCTATCTTCAATGTCTCAGCCAAACAGTTGCACTTTGAGGGGGGAGAGCAGGGAGGAGAAAGAAGGGTGATGAATATAACCTTTGTTAATGATTTCGTTTATTGCCAATAATTTTGTGTTGATGCTGCCTTTTCCTTATCTAGTTTTCACACATTTCCTTCATTGATATTCCTGCATCATTCTCAGCTGTTCTCTTTTTATTTATTTTTCAAGAAGCTCTCCAAAGTCTGATTTTATTAATCATTGTTGCTGTGTTTACTGAAACCATGGGGGTTAAAAGCCTTACATTTTTTCATTGTCATTTATTTGAATTCTTATTTCACTAATTTTTATGTTGTACATTTGCAGGTTGCTTCTTTAGAACCTTTTCACATTAAGATTAACATTCAGATTCTTTGTAGTATTGTCAAGTACTCCATGCCTGACACTAATTGTCAATGCTGTGGGAATGACTGGCAGCAACATATAAAGAAATTAAGGACAGAGTTCTCCACAGAAAACAATAGTCTTAAATTTAATAAAAAAGAAAAAAAAAGATAGAAGGTATGCAGATGAACATCCTTGGCTGGTTAAAATAAAACTCTTGAAGACAATAGCATCAAATGAGTTTAGACTTGCTGAATACATGGTTTGAGGTGCCTGTACGCTGTATGCCAAGGATAGAGAGTGTTGGGATGCTAAAGGCAGAGTGATTCCCCTAGTGATGCCAAAAGGTCTTGAAGAAGAGGCCCATGGTGTGAGACTGCAGCATCTTTCCAAATGGGACTCCCAGTTTCTGTTGCTGGGGCACTATTAATGACATTATTCTAGGGAAAAAAAAAAATAACAAAGGTGGGCAAATCAGAAAAATCTATTGCCAATTTTAGACCTGTGGTCCAAGGGGGAGATTTTAAACTGATCATTCAGGCCTTAATCACAAATACAAGTTCCATGTTTACTAAGATAAGAACCACAGCAATACATGCCATGGTTTTATTTTGAAAAGGAATGAATTTTCATTTTCTGACTGATTTGTTTCAAGCCAAACTGTCAGAGCTACATAACACAGGTTGTCATCTGTGTTCCACTATCCCTTAAAGTCTGTTGGTCATGATGAATTTTTTCCTCCTTCATCATTCTGGTTTGAGAGAAGCATCAAGTATTCTAAAGAAAAAAAGAATTACTTCAAAGGATGCTAACTGCCACAAAGCATGGAAATACCATGTAACTCGGGAATCTAAATTCTCCTAAAAATAATTTGCAAATGTTAACCCTAATCATCAGACTGATGATGATAGCCTGATGATAGCTATCATATCCCAATGTTGTGATCAAGCTAATCAAAATATTTCTCTTGAACAAAAAATAAAAATAGCGACTGTACTTATTAAAGTAGGTTTATGAGTTGTCAGCTATTTTGACCATGTGATAATGAACAATAAAACTGGGGAATAAACCATAACCTATTAGATGGCCAAGTCTTCATGTTAATGAGTAGCTTTAGAAGACTACTTCTTAATGATGTATTTAAGCTCTAGAATAAACAGTTTTATTCCTTTTAATCACCATGCAATGCATGGCATTGATTGTCAGTATAAAGATATGTCAGGCCTCAGGCCATCCTTGTATATCTATTGCCATGAATTCTGCTGAAAACATCAGTCATGAAACATTAGCTTCCTAAAACAAAAATCAAACTTCACAGGCATCACAGCAGATGTGTGAACAAAGGAAATCAACAGCTGGATTTGTTAAGGTAAACCCATATGAATACATACAGAGCAGTGACTCATTCCCTTTTTTCTTTTATTTTCTTACCACTCACCATCCTATCCACAAAATTTCATTCTTCTTCTCCATGTTTCTTTTGGTTGTTAATCTTAGCAATTCTACATGCTGCAAGCTTCTTCAGGTAAAAGGAGAAAAACTATTTTTTACAGAACGAAGTTCTATAATTTCTGACTACCATAAAATGAGAGGTGCTATAAATGAGTCATACCCAAAGGAGGAGGCAGAGAAACCCCCTCCTCTCTTTGCTCTAGCCTCCAGAGAGACTGTTGGGTACACACAGTGAATTTCTCATACCTGAAAGGTCCTTCTTTCTCAGATTATCCACTGCAAGTCACAGGATTTCCCTTCAGATCCACAGGGAAAGTAAAATCACCATTCTTCTCTAGAGGCACTCCCGTACTCAGACAGAAGAAAAGTTGTCCCCAGTTTTCCAGGTTTCAGACACTAACACTTGTGTTGGTATGCAGTGTATGTATGTTTGTAGTCTGTCTAAACCTTGGCCTGGATTAAGCAGGTAAGGGGCAGATTGATGACTATTCTGCTACCATATTGATTTCAGCTGAAGTTTGTTGAGCTTGCTGCACTTCAGTATCTGTCAGAAGAGTGCCTTTCAGATAAACCTTCAGTTATCTCATTCCAGGAGCAGTATGTTAATAATAAATCTTAGACATTCTTCAGTTTGTGTATGTGTCAGCTTTATACCTAATGGCTTGGATGTTCACCTGAAGTTTACCAGTATTAAAATTGCTTTGGGAGTGCTGTGCTGCCTGGTGGTGTTAAGGGATTCCCAGCAAAACTGTTATCAATGCTGGAAGGGAGACTATTCCTGCCAGTTTTGATGACAAGCCTCTTATAAAAAAGACAAATATTTTATAGAAAAAAAGCAGACATCATGGATATTTTGACATGTCTAATAAACATTCACTTGAATTCTATTCTAGCACTGAACAGAAATTCCTGTTTTGTTCAATGAGCCTGGAAGAAAAGACACATGGGCAGTATGGAAACAAGGGCTCAAGGGAGCAATATTTGGACACCTCGAGGGGAATACTTGTCTTATTTATTTGCAGGTCAAAATGTGTGCCTTTAGCACCGAATTTGAAAGTATTGATGTCAATTTAGTGCAGATTTCATCTCTCTGTTTTGTAAGAGGATCACATTTACAAACAAATAAAGAAAAAAAGTAAATTTAAGGTCAGTTCTGATGGACAAATAGAACAGATGACAGTCAGAAGTAGCTGGAATGATTCAATGTCCCAAATCTATATAGCTTGTAGTTTTCCATACTTTCATGTTTTCATTCCACTCACTTGACTTTTCTCACATTGCTATGGTGTTGCGGTGTGTCTTAAGCTTCTGGGTCCCTTTCCCAGGTGTGCCTATATGCCTCTCCCTTCCCCCTCGCCCCCTTGCTTAGTGTGTTGTGTCAATCAGGCTTAACATTCCAGCAAGGCATCGTGTGATTGGTCAAGTTCAAAAGATGCCCCTATGCCCAGGGCTCATTGGCCTATGTCTAGGTGTCCCTCGTCCCTTGAGACCCCGCCCCTTTCACCTGGTTGGTGCTCACTTGTCCCCCCCCCCCCCCCCCCCCCCCCTCCCCCTGCCCCGGGAGCTTAAAAGGTGATCAGGCCATGTGCTCATCATTCTGCTGGAGCAGCTGCTCCCGTCCAGACCTCTGTAACCATGGAATAAGCTTCTGGACATTAAACCCTGCAGCGGAATCCTCTCCTTTTTCTCTTCACCATCGCTAGAAGCTCTCTCTCCTGAGGTAAACGGAGTTCCTGACAAGCCTGGACTTGCTCAGTGCCCAGCTGCAATCTCCAGCAGCCAAGGTATCTCTGGGGTGATTTACACCACAGTTGCTGCCTTTGGCCCAGCAGCGAGGGTCAGACTGGCCCAGGCACCATCTAACTGATAATATTGGGATTCATATTCCAATACTATGGAGCACGTTTGAATTGAAAGACTCCAAAAGAAAATAAATCTGGAACAATTTTAAGGAGGTAATGATAACAATGTGGTCTGAATTTGGGGTTTTTCTCCTTTCATTTTATGTATGCAGTAGGATTACCAAAGTGAAATCAGATATGCAGCAGTTTAGAGAATTATACATTCAAGAACAGAAGCATCTTCAAATTAGCATCTCTCTTTAGACTTCTGCAGTTGCATCACAAAAACAATAACAGCATCTTCTCACTCCATTTGCTGGCACTACATTTCTGTTTTATAGCCTTTCCAATGGCAGATGTGTGTCTAGTCAGTGTGTCTCATGTTATTGGACTATTATAGTCAGTATGTATTTTAAATCTTTTCAGTGGAATTGGATCAAGAAACAACACAACTGAGGCCACAAAGCTTTTGCAGGAATGTACTGTAATGTATTAATGCTTGTCTTAAAGAGACACAACCTGACCTTTGACATTTAGCCAGTGTGTGGAGCAAACCCAGGAGGTTTCAGGGGATGGAGAGGGCAGCATAACAAACTTGTAGATGGTAGGTTGCACAAAAAAGATAAGGACAATTGACTTTTAAAGAGACTATGATATCTTTGTAAAGGAGGATCAGGACAAAGAACATTTAATTTGAACACAAATAAATATGGGACCTGATGTGGTGTCCTCACAAGTGCTGGGGAAGTTGACCAATGTAATTGTGAGGGCACTCTTGCTGATTTTCAGAAGATCATACAACCAGGAGAGATCCACAGGGATCAGGAGAAAGCAAACATCACTCCTGCCTTCGTGAATGTCAAGATGGAGGGTCCAGAAAACTACAGGCTGGTCATCATCACACCTGAGAAGCTGGTGAATCAGTTAATCCTGAAAACAATTTTCAAACTTATGAGGGTCAAAGTGTTGGGAGCAATCAGACTGGATTTATAAAAGGAAAATTATGTTTGATCCACCTGATAGCTTTCTAAAATGAAATTGCTAGCTCAGTGGATGAGGGGAGTTCAGTGGTTTTGTTTATTTTGATCTTACTTTGAATACCATCTCCCACGATATTCTCATCTGTGAACTCATGGTTAGTAAATGGACAGTGAGATGGACTGAAAATTGACTTAACTTCAAGGCCTGAAGTGCTGTGGTCAGCAGTACAGGATCCCACTGGAGAACGGTCACTCTTGGTCTTCTTAGGGGTTGATAATGTGGCCAGGGCGTGTAAAGTTTTCGTTAATGTCCTGGATGGAGGCACACAGTGCAATCCCAGCAAGTCTGCAGATTATGCAAATATGAGAGGCATGGCTGGTAGGGCAGGTGAGTGTGCTGCTGTTCACAGAGATCTCCACAAGCAGGAGAAATGCATCAATATTCCTCATGAGAATGAAGGGAAATATCAAGTCCTGCAGCTAGGGAGGGAAGACTCACCACACCCACAAAGTCTGGCACTAGACTGGCAATCAGCTGTGCAGAGAAGGACCTGGGTTGTCCTGCTGGAACCACAAGATGACCATGTGGCAGAAATGTGTCTCAGCCTTAGGGAAGACCAGAATCCTCCAGGGCTGCAGAGAGGAGAGCTCTGCCAGCAGACCAAGGAGGGGGATCCTTCCCCTCCAATGAGCCTGGGCAAGAGCTATCTGAAGTCACAGGTGCAGTTCTGGGCACCACAGTACAAAAGAAATAGGCACACTGGAGTGAGTCTACCAGAGGGCCAGGAAGATGATTAAGGGAGTAGAGCATCTGATCTGCAGGGACAGGCTGAAAAATCTGTGGCTATTCAGTCTGGAGAAAAAAAGGCACAGGGGAGTTCTCAGCAATGCATAAATCTGATCGGGGGTATGAAAAATACAACCAGTCTCAGAGGTGCCCAATTAAATAACCGGAGGCAATGGGCACAAATTTAAATGCAATGTGAATGAAATAAAACGCTTTCTTTCTTGGGAGGTCAGATACTGGAACTGGTTGCCCAGAAAGGTTGAATCTACACCTCTGATAATATTCAAAACCTGACTGGACATTGTCCTAAGTAACCTGCCCTGATTTAACTTGCTGGTAATCCAGCAAGACTATTTGATCTGCTGAGGAACCTTCCAGCATTAGTTGTTCTGGGATTTTGTGATGCAATATCTTTATACATGGCAGCTTTTTTACAGTTCAACTGCAAGTGATACTGGATTCATTAACTAAATGGAAGATTAAATAATTATCTACTCAATGGCTCAAGAAGTTCCCACAGAATAAAAATATTCTAAATGATATTTCAAATTCAGAAACTCTAAATAGCTGGTGATTTTTTTTGTTAAATTGTGATTTTAATTGTCTTAGATGCTTATGAAAAGTTGTCTTTGTTGATCTAAATCTGATGATTATGTTATAGTGAGTAGTACTTCTGAATATATTTATGCATCAGATTTTTGTATCATGTACACAACTGAGGAAAATTGCTATTTGCCTCTATGAGAATTTAGTTACTTTATCAAAAATATTGTTGCTCTTCTGTTTGTTTGCATGGTTTTCCTTTTTACTTCTAAATTTAACCTTGTTTACAGATACTATTCTTTAAAGTGGTCTCTAATCACTGCAGAATTAAGTAGTCACTAAGCATCTCTTGAAATTCTAAAAAAAACCGAAAAGCCACAGGAATGTGAAAAGTGATAAACTTGATTGCACAGTTGAAGCTGTGGGAGAAAAATATGGATATTTGATATGGAACTTGCCTTTTTCTCCTCTTCTATTCACATTGTATTAATAATTAATATTTTTGTGAAGTTTCTATACAAACAGAATATGGAATCCTCAGGAACTTTGACTTCATAAGTGTCTTTGAAGGACCAAGCTGACTCAGTTAAACTTTCCCTATATAATAATGCTGTTTGAGTTCTATATACAACTCTTTAAAGAGAACCATTGAAAAGTTTCTCACTTCAAAATGTGGCTACAGTTTTTATACTGAAGAGATCCAAACAACAGCAGATTTTGTGGTGTTTAGAATTATCTAGGCAGTATAAAGCAAACTAAAATAGTAGCAACATTTGGAGTGTGGTTGAAACCTTTGTCCTTCATTTTAAGGGGAAAAAAAATTACAAAATACTCAAATTAATGACAGTCTTGTTGTGGGCGATATCATAGATATCACCCACGTCTCAGATTCATCACTCTTCAAAGTTTATGAAGGCTGTCAGCTGGAGAGTCAAATCTCGGGCCCAGTTCTCTTCATCTAGTGGAAGAGACACAAGTTTTCTGACATGCCCAGGGTTAGCCAGAATATTTATATAGTGTTGTGAGGTTTTTGTCCTTTTCTGTGCTCTCTGTAGCAAATTCAGTTTTTTTCCCTGCTCTCTCTAAGTCAGGTACTGCTGGTTTGTGCAGTTCTGCAGGCCGTCCTGCACTGTCCATGGCAAATTTCTGCTGTACTGCTGTGATGGATCTATCTGCCTTCAATTTGTCCTAGCACAAATGTGCGCTCTTTACTGTCTAGTGTCTCCCATGGCAGAATAGAAGCTTGAATTCTTCCACAATAGACAAGTGGAAAATGAGGATGAGTTTAGACTAAACTCTCATCTTCTATATTGAAGGACAAACATTCAGTATTAGTATTCTGAGCAGCTCATTTTCCTTTCCATGCTAAATGATTAAAAACTGAAAAAAGGGGAAGATTATCTCCTCAGCATCGATGCTGAGGCATTTTTCCATTGCTGTTATTAGTTTAGTAATGTTTTCATCACTGCTGATCCCAAGGTTTCAACTTAAAGATCTTTAGCATGCTACACAAATAACTTAAGGGATTAACCAAGAATTTGTAATTGATTCTCTCTTTTTGGGAATACAATGCAGAAGAAAACTCCTAACTAAATAGCAAAATTTTAGCATGCAAAGCTTTACAGCAAGCTCTGAATCCATACTTTGTGGGGACATTTAGATTTTGAATGATTTTGGTATGGAGAATATTTTTTCTTTCACTCTCCTTGCGCAGTGCTTAACAAAATATGGAGAGGCTACTACATGAATAATAAATAACAACAAAAAAGTGACTATTGGAAGGCTAACATGTTATCAGTGATGGAATCTTTGTTTGTTTCTTTTAATACTTTAATTCAAATCTGATTTGAGTATTTGTGGGAAGGGGGAGTTTGTTGTTGGGTTTGTTTGGTTTGATGGGATTTTTTCTTGGTTTTTTTTTCTGTTTGCTCATAATTGTGGATTTTTTTTTTGCCTTTAAATTTTTTTTTTGTTTAGTTTGGTTTTTAGGTTGTTTTATGTGTGTAGGGGGTCAGTTTTTTTTTTTTTGTTTGTTGGTTAGGTTTTCTTTTTTTGGGGTTCTTGGTGGGGGGTTTTTTGTGGGTTTTTTGTTAGTTTTTTGGGTGGATTTGGGAATTTTTTTTGTTTGGTTTGTTTTGGTTTGGTTTTTTTTTTTAAATCTGGGATAATTGTCTACTTTCTCACCTGGGAAAGAATAGGAAAAGATAGCAATATGGAGAAATTACCTGAATTTTGTATTTAAGGAAGAAAATTATTCTTGCAAGATGGGATTACAGGTTGTACACTTTTGTGTCTTGAAACAATAGTCTGTTTTTTCCCCAGATAATCTAAGAAAAGATGGAATATACTTTACATCTAAAGATGTAAGGAGCTTACTAATGATGCAACTTTAAGTTGCATAGGAAGGAAATTATACTAACTTAACAGAAAGAGTTGAGGAGTATTAGATCAATGACAGGAAAACAGAGAACTAAAATCCTTGGTTAACATCTTGACAGTGAGGCAATTAATCAAACAAGATAGGCAAAGATATGTGACAGTGCCCTTTTCAAACAAGATTGTAAATGCAAATATCATGTATAATGGTGACAAAAGGTAATTAAGGGTGGCTTTCTGTACACTGCTAGTAAATTTGGTCTAAGTGGTTTATGTCTCCCTCCTCAGTTAGTTTTATTATTAAAAATTCTTGTTTTTTAAAAATAAAAATGGAATCTAAATATTTATATACTCCAAAAGGGAGGACAGCTCTTAAAATAAAGCTTTATTTTACAAAAATATTCAGAACTGGACTCATTATTTGGCCCCGAGGCCACATGAATAATCCTACAACCTCTTTTCCTCCAAAACACAGTGACTGCATCCAAACTGCCTACTGAGACAGGTCCCTGGTTGTGTTTACTTCTGAGCTACAGCCAGGCACTCTTAGAGAAATAGTTTTGGCTGAAAAAAAATGTAACTAGCTGAATAATTTAGCAACACACATAATCAAGCTCCTGCATGCAAGGCTGAAACCCAGCATTTTTAGTTTTCTAACTCTTGCAAACCGAAGAGCTTGATCTGGCTAGGAAGGAGTTAACTATATTTATGTCATCCTGTATGGTGCTGTCTTGAGTGCATGACTAAAACAATGTCAATAGCACACTTTGTTTTGGCCATTCTGCAGCAGTGCTTGTGCAGAGTAATGGGTTTTGTTTTTCCCTAGAGAATAGGCTGTGAGGGAACACAGATGGGACAGCTGACCCAAACTGACCCAACAGGATATTCTATATCATATAATATGTTCATCAATAGCAGCTGAAGAAAGGATTAAAAAAAGGGAACTTTTGGGGTTGCTGTGCTTGTCTTCCTTGTGAATCATTCTGAGTGTTGAGGCCCTGCTTTCCAGCAAGTGGCAGACACCTGCTTGCAGATGGGAAGAAGTCACTTATCTTGCTTTGCTTGCAATCTCATCTGTGAGCTTATTAAACTGTCACTTATTAAACTTTCACTTATTAAATGGTCTGTCTTCACCCAGCAGTTTCCTGACATTTGCTCTTCCCATTCTCTTCCCTATGGACATTTGTGAGAAGTGGGAGACCAAGTGAAGCCTTTGCTGGTCAGTGTAAATTCACTAATATTCTCAAGAATAGGTCTAGTCTGCTTTCCTGATGCCTTTCCCTCAGATACACTTTCCCTTAAGACAGCAAAATTGTCATGCCTTTTTCTTACTTCTAGAAAACAGAGAGAAACATAAACAAAGCTGCATGACTTGGAGAACCCAGTCACAGGACTTAGTCATTCAGTTACTAAGGAAATTACAATTATATGATTGCCACCATGGTGATTGGATTAGAAGAGACTATTATGGAAGGGAGATATCCAGCAGAGGAATGAGGCATCTGGAGAGATGATACAGATGGAGATCCCTCTTCCTTTCTGTCTCTGCAGGTTGCTGTAATCCCAGTTTTGGTCTATTAATTTCTTGAATATAGCTCCCAAAGCCAAATATCAGAATATGATCAGATGCAAACAGTCCAAACCCACAGAATAATTCAAATATGAGAATAAAATCAATGTAATTTTGAATAAAAAACACGAAAGGAACTGTATAATCTCCAGTGTGTGTGTGTGTGTGTGTGTGGTGTGTGTGTGTGTGTGGGAATGCCCAAACCCCACCTGGTTCAGAGCTTGTCCTAACTCATGAATGACCCTCTAATTGATAAATATTGTATCTTGAGCATTTTATTAATTTTTTTACTCTCTTTCCAATAGTGTTTTTGGTGAATCCTGAAAAGAGATATTCATGTGCTAATTTGAATTTATCACTAGATATGAACCCACTGAGTTTCAGAGTAGTGTTAAACCAGCCTTATGATCCCCTACCAATTGACTTTGCACAAACTTATGAATGACCCCAAATCCAGCTGTTCTGAGCACAGATGTGCAGATTTTAAGGAGGACCTCATTGGAACTGCAGAGATGTCAATTGAAGCTTTTTGGTTGTGCACAGGAAGGCTGTATTGAGACATCTATACCAGGAGACTTACTGGAGTATCTATGCATATTATAAAAAGTAGGACATAACTGTTGGGAAAGGAAAATGGTAATAGTCTTTTAAAATGTGAATTTTCATTACAAGCTATATGTGAATCGGAAATGTATTTCAGGATTTTTAGGGGCAGAAAATCTGTTAAGCTGAAAGATATTTATTTAAA
Organism: Melozone crissalis; assembly: GCF_028551555.1. Classification (NCBI taxonomy): domain Eukaryota; kingdom Metazoa; phylum Chordata; class Aves; order Passeriformes; family Passerellidae; genus Melozone; species Melozone crissalis. The sequence goes on from NW_026535805.1 coordinate 54,658,883, forward strand.
TTTATTTCCTTCTAACTGACTTTGTGGCCTCTGCAATATTGCTAAATAAGAAAGTTCACAAAGTTGGCACCTGCAGCAAAGTTGCAAATAGAAGAGATACTTCAGAATTCAATTTACTTTGTATTAACTTGAGATCTGATACTCATCATCTGCTTTAACTGCTTGTTTTATCTAAACTGCTGGAGTCACATGAACGGGAAAGAAAATTAAGAGATTTCAAATTTGTTGCTCTAAGCAAAATTGCTTCCTTATCTAATCTAATAAGAGGCCAGATGAGTTTCCCTGTTTTAATAATCACTGTGTTCTAAACTTCCGTTCCATTAAAAAAATTAACATAAGTTGTCTGGAGAATTTATCTTACTATAATCAAGAAAGTTTTCTTCAATATCCCCCCAAAATATAAACTTGGCAGTAGGCTGACAAACTCTTGTTACAGATTTTTCTTTGCATAGTAGAATTATAATGATTCATTTAAGATTTTGGAATAAGAAAATGTACCAGAAGGACGTAGACATCACAATGTCAGTAGCTGATGTGAACTTGGTGTGATTAGACTAGGAAAAGACAAAACTATATAAAGGCAGAGGTCTTTTAAAGAAAGTCTGTAAGGAGTATTGTTGATTAAGAAGGCGATATTTGGCTACTAAGGAGGAATATTATGAAGTACTGAGACATAAATAAAGGTGTTTAAAGTTTTGGTGCTCCATGTTATGAACTCACATTTACCAGCTGGAGTCCAAAACAACCCTATTAGACTTTAGTGCTTATTCTGGAGACCATGAGATTTAAAAGTTGTTTGCTGCTTCTGCTGAGATTTAATCAGCTGCAGTTTTTAGTGTTAACAGCAGTCTATCACTCACAGAAGAGAGCTCATAAGTAAGATGATTAAGGGTAGAGAGGTCACATCCTTAGAAGAAAGGAAATAATGTGTCTCATAAACTTTGGAGTTGATTATTTTGATGGTACTGTATTTCTTTTGGCTTGGGCGTGTGACTGAGAATGATAGAGAAACTACATGAAAGATTAAAAGAGAGGTCATGACTTTATTTTTCCTGCATATAAATTTACTTAAATCATCACCAAGCATAAGGGGTGTTCTCTGTCAGTGTAGGATTCCCTGCTATGGGAAGGTGCTAAATTCTATAGGCCTATTTCAGCAGTTTTTTTGATCAAGCAATTATGACATTTGCCTTGTGCTTCTAATACTGCTTCATGGACACCCTGCTGCAGGGAATACCAGTGAAGCTGTGAATGCAGAAATATCTCCTTTTAGCAATGTGTGTCTGTAAAGAAGGTGGAGAACCAGCTTTATTCCTAAACAACCTCTCTGAAAGGAAATTTCTCTTTTGACTTCTGGTGCTTTAGTCAATGCCTTAGAGTGATTGTTATCTTCACTTCAGCCTGATCAACCATGTATTGAATGGGTGCTACTTTAGCAATTTCTCAGCTGCCCTCAAAATCCAAGTGAATTCAAAGTATTTTTCCTGTTGCATTAGCAACTATAGCAGTCAGTAACTCAGTGACCATCCTGCTTTAGTGTCCCTCTCAGCAGCCACTTGGGAAGAGCATACAATTCCTTCTTCCTTACCTAAGCATGATTTTAGACTGGAAGCCTTCAGAATCATGAGATGTTCCTTATTGACTGCTAAGTTCCTTTATGCCTTTCAGTATTACTGCTGAGTGATTTATCAATATTTAATAAAATTTAATACAACTTTTCTTTTCATATTGCCAGTAATTTCTAACAATGGAAGTTACATTTTTTAAAGATTTCTTCTACAACTCTTATATTGAATATCTCTTCTCTCTTTGTCCTAAGAGTCGTGCAACATAGTTTAGTCCCAGACAGTGATCAGCAGAGTGATTCTTGTAATGACAGTTTTGGCTGTGATTCCTGGCCACACGAAGGCTAGATTATACATCTGTGGCACTTTAAAGGGATCTGAAAATGAGAATAGAGAGAAGTTGTGTCCACCAAACGGACTATTATATTGCCATGAAATGTAAAATGGCTTCTGTGAAACTAAGAAATAGGCCTCTGTTGATTTTTAGGGATGAATAATACCTCATAATTGTAACATAATGTATTATTTTATGAAAGCATATACTGCATTTATGGTATGAAAAATCAAAAGGTTCAAAACTCATTAATCAGTTTTAACATCTTAAGACCCAGATATATATTCACAGAATCATTTATGTTGGAAAAGACCTCTGAGATTATTGAGTCCAACCTCTGAAAGATCACTACCTCATCAATAAACTGTGTCATGTTTCTGTTGTTAGTGCCATGGAGAGTCATTTCCTTAATACCTCCAGGGATAGTGGCTCCACAGCCTCCCTGGGAGGTCCATTCCAAGATTTAACAACCCTTCTGTGATGAAATTTCTCCTGCTGTCTATCTTGAATCTCCCCTGGTGCAGGGTGAGGCCATTTCTTCTTGTACTGTCACTACATGCCTAGGAGAACAGGCCAGGTTCCACCAAATGCTAGAATATGCTAAATATATATGGACATGTTGTATATCCATCTAATAGCCTATAGAAATACAACATGGATTTTAATATGTAAACACACACAGATGTATATTGATACAGTTTCAGACACATATATCCTTTCCAAACCTTTTGTAATTTACCTACTAATGACGTTTTCAAGCTAAACCACAAACCATTCCTCGGTCTCAAAATTCAGTCATGAAAAATATAGAAGGTTGTAACATGCAGTTGTTTGTCTCCAGAATAATATCTTTAAAGTCATTACCAACTATTATAAGACTTGAGAGAAAACTGCAATAATTAGCAGCATTGATTCTTAAGGAGTATGGAATCTACTCACCAGAGTCTTTTGAATGTAGAGCAATCATTTAAAGATGCATCTTGATATACTTTAAAGGAAAATTCCTTCATGAATTGAAGCTGTTCAGTAACTATCTGGAATAGATCCAAGTTTGCTTTGAAAGCTAAATAAATGCATCAGAATTCAGAAGTGACTACAACGTAATGTGGATGTTTGCTGAAGAAACTTTCAGGCAAGAAAAAGAGTTAAACACCATTCAGGTTCAAGTGCTAAAAATGAGGCAAAATGTAAAGGATACAAGCACCCTGAACCTGTGCTATCTTTCACTCCTCCTCAGGCAATATTCAGGATAAAAAAATGGGTTTATTTTGTTGTCGCATTGTTTTTCGTTCTTTTCTTTCTCCTAGAAGGCTTAATGCTTAAATTCTACCTCTTTATATGTTCAAATCCCAGCTCACTAATGCATATTTTTGGATCCAACATTCAAGTACATGGTTTTCTATTGCATTTTGATCGTGTTGTAGTTTAGATGCAAAATATCACTAGGGAAATGTTCAAACTTTCAGGCTACTGACTCGCAAAATAAACATTGTCCAAAGCCAGCTCCTGTAGGGATCCACACTGTATATATGTCTATATATGCCAATAAATTTTCCACTAATAGACTTTTATCCTGATCAGACAGAGAAGAGAACAGCATGAGACTGTTGGTATTTTTTGTGTTTGCATGAATATTGAATATTGTTTGTGCATCTGTCTGTGTTTATCTGTGTGGCTGGCCATGTGTATATTTATATGTGTGTTGTTTACTTCTGTCTCTGTGTCTACTGGGAGCACATGTTGAGCCTTGTTAGGCTGAATGTGGGGAGGTAAAGCTCTTGGGCTCACATTTCTCAGGCTGCAAAATTCAGCCACCCCTACAAAACGACAGGATAATTCAGCATGGAAAGGACAGAAGTTGTTCTCTAGCCCAACTTCTTGCTCAAAGTAAGGTCTTCTATGGGATCAGACTAACTCACTCAGGACTTTGTGAAACCTTTGTTATGTTTCTGGGCAACTTGCTCTAAAAGTTGACTACCATTGTGGTGAATAATTTTTTACCTATAGCAAGTCAGAGCTGTGAGCTCCTTTTCTCTCTGTGCTGCTCATTTTCTTCACATCGGCTGCCATGGGACTGTGTTTTGGATTTGTGCTGGAAAGTGTTGATAACCCAGGGATGTTCAGCTAGTGCTGAACGGTGCTCACACAGGGTCAAGGACTTCTCTGCCTCACACTGCCTGGCCAGGGAGGAGGCTGGGGGTGCACTAGAAGCTGGGAGGGTTACACTGGCAAAGCTGACCCCAACTGACCCAAGTGATATTCTTCCATCATTCTCAGCAATAAAAGCACTGTGAGAGAGTGAGGAAGGAGGCATTTGGGATTTTTGCATATGCTGTCTTCCCAAGTATGCTTTACACACGATGAAGCTCTGCTTTCCCAGAGATTGCTAAATACCTAACAATGGGAAGTGATGAATGAATTCCTTATTTTGCCTTGTTTACATGTGCCAATTTCTGCTTTAATTTTTCAATTGTCTTTATCTCAACCCATGAGTTTTACTACCTTTACACCTCTGATTCTCTCCCACATCCCACTTGGGAGGAGTGAGAAAACTGCCAGGCAGGGTTAAGTCACAACACCCTCCCATACAAAATTGACTGTTCTTCATAGAAGATGCCCTTTTAAGTTTTATTCCAATGTTAGAATAGCTTCAAGTACTTACCAACAGCTGACCCCTCTGACACATCTCCTTGCCTGCTCCTTGTACATGCTAAGGATAACTTTGTAGTAATTGATACGTCTGCCACACCGGCAGAGTTTAATATATGGCTTGAGGTTTACTAGATTAAGCCATAACATCCTGTGATTCAGGATTGCCCTGGACATTCAGAACTCTTTCATACATATGGAATATCAGCTAAATAACATCTTCTCTCCGGCTTTAATGCTTACATAGACATTCACTACACTGACAGGTTCAATACAAATTTTTGCTGGTAAAACAGTGGTATATGCCTGCAGGTTAAAACTGGGACTCCTTCCATTTACCTTTGAGGTTTGGGGCACATGGGTAGGAGGATCATTAACTTGTATGTGCTAGCTGGTAGAAAAAGGACACAGGAAAGAGCTCCTTTAAATATTTTCAGAGAGAGTCCTGGACGAGTCACACCTATTATTTTGCAGTAATTCACTTTAGCAAGCAAAAATAATAGAGGCCATTAATATTGTTTGAAAATAAACTCTCCATCAGCAGTTCCTGAAATCCCTGGTCTAAAGAAATTATGTGATGAATGATGCACTATTACTAGAAATTGTTATTTCAGGTTTCCAAGCTATCAGACAACCTATCTGTATTAAAAAAAAACCAAACAACCAAAACCCCAAAAACCTGAAGTTAATATCCAAGCCATTTTTCCCAGAGCTTTCTTTCAGTGACCCAAATACTTACTTCAATGTTGATCTCATTATATGTATCTGTCTATATCTATATGACTCTGTCTGTTCTTCAATATCTACAAATGGAATTTTAAAAATACATATACCATGTGAAAGGGTGAGATTTTTCTCAATCCTTACTGCAGGGAGATTTTCTTAGTGTTTGACTTGTCTGTCAGCTCCCAGGAAAGTCAAGACCCTCGTGCTTGTTCAGTCTGACAGCATTCCATTGTAGGGATCCTTCACTGGGCAGTCCTACTGTTTTGGAGGGTAATTTCAATTTTTCAGGGACCCCAACAGCATAAGGGGGACCCCTCAGTGGGTCCCACCACCTTGAACTTCCAGAGGGCAAACTTTGGTCTCTTTAGGAGACCAGTGGAGGGAGTCCCTTGGGAGGCAGTGCTGAAGGACAAAGGATCCAGGAAGGCTGGAGGTGTTTACAGAAGGAAATCTTAGAGGTACAGGAGCAGGCTGTGCCCACAGGACAAGAGATGAGCTGACAGGGAATAAGACCAGGCTGGTTGAACAGAGGGCTTTGGCTTGAACTCAGGGAAAAAACGTGAGTTTGTGATCTTTGAAAGAAAGCACAGGAAACTCAGGACTACAGGGATATCCTGAGATTATGGGAGGAGACAGTTAGAAGGGCCAAAGCCCAGCAAGACTTTAATCCGGCTAGTGCTCTAAAAGACAGTAAAATATATTTCTTTAAATACATTTGCAAGAAAAAGAAGGTCAAGGAAAATCCCCATCCTATATTGGATGTGGAGGGAAATGTAGTGACCAAGGCTGAGGAAAAGACTGAGGTACTTAATTTCATCTTTGCCTCAGTATTTAATAGTAGGACTGTTTGCTGTGGTTATTTGGCAAAATTTCTTTACTGAGAAGGTTGTCAGGCATTGGAACTAGCTTCCCAGGGAAATGGTTGAATCATCATCCCTGGAAGAGTATAAAAGATGTGTAGATGTGCTGCTTAGGGACATGGTTTTGTGGTGGACTTGGTGGTGCTGTGTTATTCTCAGACTCAATCTTAAATGTCTTTTCCAACCTAAACAAATCTATGACTACATGATGAATTTTTGTGATTTACAAAAATAATGTGATTTACAAAAATGTAGGCCTACATTTTAAAGGATTTCAGAGCCTTTTTCAAGGAAGAGCAGAAGAAACACAAAAACAAGTGCTTGGAAGTTTGATATTGTAGGGTTATTTTGGCATTCTCTCCCTGTACTTTATTTTGTGAGCTTTTTGATCATTGTCTGAGTGTGAAGCCTTTGTTTTCCTGAAAAAAATTGTCACATAAATATAGGTATTACAGATGAAATAAGCTTATTAGATCATTTCATCCCCTTGCTGGTGTATTGGGTCTGGCTGAGATAGAGTCTATTTCCTCACAGCAGCCCTCAAGTGCTGTGCTTTGCATTGTTAGCTGGAAAGGCGTTCGTAACACACCAGTGTTTTTTGGTTGCTGATGAGCAGAGCTGGCACAGAATCAGTTCTGTCTCTCAACTAGAGAGCTGGGGGTGGACAAGATTCTGGTAAGAGGACACAACCAGCCCAGCTGACCTAAACTTAGCAGAGGACTATTCCATATCATGTGATGTCAGCCCAGATATAAAAACTAAGAAAAGGAGGAGGAAGTGAGGCATTTCTGATGTGTTTGCCTTCTGGAGCAACAACTGTACCTGTTGATGCCCGGCTACCTGAGAAGTAGCTGAGCATCTCGCTGACTGAAAGTAGGGAATAAATCTTTTTTCATTCTCTTTGCTCATGCACATACAAACTTTCTCTTTTTCTTTAGTAAACTGCCTTATCTCAGCCTAAAAGTTGTTTTCCATCTTATTTTCTCTCCCCTATCTACCTGGGAAGCAGAATTGTGGAGTGGCTTGGTGGAAATCTGGAGTCCACCGAGGTCAACCCACTACAGTCCTTTTAAAAGGCCATAGTGTGTTGACCCTGACTAGATGTCAGGCAACCACAAAGCTCTTCTCTCAATCTACTCCTCAGCTGGACAGGGCAGAGAAAATATAACAGTGGGTTCATGAGTTGAGATAAGGACAGAGAGATCACTCAGCAAATCACAGGAAAAACAGACTCAAATTAAAGATATTAATTGAATTCATTAACAGAATCAGAGCAGGATAATGAAAAGTAAAATAAGACCTTAAAAACACTTTCCCCTTACCCCTACCTCCTTCTCAGCTCTGTCTCCTCCCCCAGCATCTCAGGGAGACAGGGAATGGGGGCTACCAGTTCGTCACACGTTGCCACAGAACAGGGAGAGCAGTCCTTCCCCTGCTCTAGCATGCGGTCCTTCCAGGGCAAGACAGTTTTCCATGAATTTCTCTAATGTGATTTCATCCCTCAGGCAACAGTTCTCCACAAATATCTCCATTGCGGGTCACTCTTCCACAGTGTGCAGTCCTTCGAGAACAGGCTGCTCCAGTGTAGGTCCCCACAGCATCACAAGTCTAAAAATGCAGAGGATGCTCATGGGATGCTACACAAGTCCTACCAGGGCTCCTCTCTCCATGAATCTGTAGATCTCTGCCCCTCTCCAGCACAAGCCCACCAGAGGTTCACAAACTCCTCTCAGTCATCTACCTGCTCTGGGGTGGGATCTTTCACAAGCTGAGGCGGATCTCTTCAGTTCTGTGGACCTCCATGGGCTGTAGCGGGACAGCTGCTTCACCATGGTCTTCACCATGGGCTGCAGGGAAATCTTTGCCCCAGTGCCTGGAACACTCCCCTGCTCCTTCTTCACTGTGTCTGCATAGTTGTTCCTTTCACATATTTTCACCCCACTCTTCCCTGGGTGCAATTTCATGTGCACAATGCTTTTTTCCTTCTTATATATTATCACAGAGGCATTGCCATCATTTTTACTTGGCCCAGCCTTGGCCAGTGGCATATCTATCTTGGTGTCTCCTGGGATTGGTTCTGTTGGAAAAGGGGAATGCTTCTGGCATCTTCTTACAGAAGCCACCCCCTTAGCTCACCCTTACAGTCAGCTCACACTTACAAGGTGTATTGGATTTTCATGGGCAGGTACCAAAACCTGCCCATGAAAATCCAAAACACCTTGTAAGTGCAAGTATATTTCCTATGGTAAATTATCTAGTGCAGGCCTAGACAGAAAACAAATCAATTTTGTAAAAAGAGCAAAAGAAAACAACACAGCAACATTCCCTCCCTACAAATATTTCAAAATTTACTTTTGTTCTGATTCAGAAGAACATTTAAAATTCATGAGAGAACTAAGAGTATAGAGAGAGACCAGTACAAAGCTAGTACCACCTGTGTAAAAACTCACTGGGAATTTGGAAAACTTGATTTTCTGTTTCTGGAAAAAGAAGGATTTGAATGCATTTGTCTCATACTCTGGCCAAGTAAGAAGGTTGCTAACACTTCTGAACAAATACATCTCTCTTAGAATTCTTCTACTTTATAACAGAGTATATCGTTTCAGATGTTTTTCCGGTTTAATTTTATCAACATTAATTTCTAGTTGGTCTGATTTAAACTTGGCTATACACTAAGACCACCTTAAATAATTTCTTTCTGTCCTTGGTGTTTATAGCCTTCAAATGTATGTAGACAGTTAACATCTCCCTTCCCCCTTTCCCCCTCCAGTCATTGCTTAGCAAGTTATACATATTTATTTCTTTTAATCTTTCACCGTAAGTCAATCCTTTCAGCCCCTCAATAATTTATTTTGCTTTTCCTTGAATTTCTTCCAATGTGTCAAGATTTTTTCTAATACTGTGAGGCCCTGCATACTTTATTCTAGACATACACTCAACTGTTACATGGGGAGAGATAGAATATCAGTAGTTTACGTTTGCTGCTTTCTTTAATTTGCATGCTTGGTGTCTGGGCTTTTTTAGGATACCATAAACAATTCTTGTTATTTTTCTACTTAGAGTGAGTCTCCATACCACATATATTTTCCTATATATATATTGATGATATGTAAATTATTTCACACCATGTCCTCCTGAAAGATCACCTGACTTCAAAAATCTGGTAAACAAATCAAAGCCACAAACACAACTCAGTCAGATATCTGCTGTCAGCTGTATCATCTCCAAACACAGAACTCACCTCTCCATGTCAAGGATCTTGCCAGCATTGAAATAGGTGCTCAAGTGAATATGGCTTAACAGTTTCCAGTCTTGGAAGGTGGTATGCGCACAAAGGAATCTGGGATCTGACAAACATAACACAATAGTTTTTACAGAAAAATGGGTTATGTAAGGGATTGAAGGCAGTGCTTGATTTCACAAGGCAGTTTTGCAAGTTGATATTGGTGCCTGTTCTGATGGAATGGGATTCCTTCACATAGAGAAGAGTCTCCAGACCTTGGGGAGACTTAACGAATGAGTTTGGGATCAACACAAGATCAAGCTTTTCAGCAAGAAGAGTTGATGCTGCTGAAGCAGTGTGGGGTTGGTCCTTGTGAGTAACCATCAGCTGGGAAGATCTCTGGAGAGCCTTAATCCATTCTCAGGTGACAAAACATGTAAGAAATATTGCAGTGTGAGAGACCAGCCAAAGAGATAATTATTGGGGTCCATCTGAGTGTGCTGGTTGTGTTCAGAATGGCAGTGCAAACATTACCTCTGTGATAAATGCTAGTTAGAAATCAAAGTTGTGCAGGGTAAAGGAGGAACCAGAATGAAGAGCAGGTGATGAAAATTTGTTCCCACTTTCAGCATCTTTATAGATGCCATTGCACCGAAGAGTAATATAGTGGTATTCATGACTATATTAAGTAAATTGTATGATTAAAAAGAGATTCAACATTATAAATATATCATCTAATCAGCTACTCAGCATCTCTGTTATCTCTTAAACAGTATTATCATTCCCAGATGCCTGAAGCTCTTAACAACAAAATTCTTACTGTTTCTTTGTTAAATTGACATAATACATTGAATATTATAATTGAAAATACATATATATATATCTTATATATCTTGGGTGCTTTGGGAAAAGCATAATATAATCCACCATAAAGCTTTATTTAACTAATTTAAAAAAGGAGTTTTTTGAGTTTCACTCTTCAGTTTTAAACTGGTTATGGGTATAAGTCAGCTGACATCAATGAATATTTACAATTTTTGATTTGTAAATTATTGAAAGTAAATTATTAATTTGGAGGGGAAAAAAGGGAACATTTTTACAATCATTCTTTCCACTCGTACTATTACAATTACAAATTTTTTCCCAAATAATTTGAAATTTTTTTTTTGTTCATGATATTGGGCAATAACAAATGGATATTCAGTAAAAATATGGTTTGCACCCTTGAATGCAGAAAGAAAATAATCCACTGTCATTAGAGAGCCTCTTCTTTTTGCAATAATCCATAAATCTTCTGTATTTGTTTTTTTACCACGTGAAATTGTCTATGTGCTTTAAATAGATGCATAGTTTCCTTTGGTGAAATGTTTATTTTTTCAGTCTTAAGATTTCTCTTCTTTCCTGTTTGATTTATGTTTGTTTATTTACCCAATGATTAGGTTTTAGTGGCTTATTTTGCAGCAATTAATGATTCTTTTATTTTTCTACTGTATGTAGCATATGACCATAGAATAGTTCGGGTATGAGGCAACCTGTAAAGGTAATTTAGTCCAAAATTGTCATGGACAGGGAAACCTGCAATTGGATCAAGCTCTTCAGTAGCCCATCTGACCTGACCATGAGTGTTTCCAGGGATGGGGCATTTTTTACATTTATCTGGGCAGCCTATTACAGTGTTTCATTCTCCTCATTGTAATTTTTTTTTGTTTATTTTCAGTCTAATTCTACCCTCTTTTAGTTTAAAACCATTACCTGTGTCCTAGTGCTACAGACCCTACTGAAAAAAATCTGGCTTCCATAGCTTTTCAAATATCATGGTGAGGGGTTTGGCATAAGGGTATATTTTCTTAATTTGCTCTCTGACCCTGTATTCATTATGTTTTCAGTATAGTAAGATGCAGAATTCCAGTACATTATTTTTCTGATTTTTAGGAGATTCAAAACAGGCTTCCATAATGCTACTGTCCTTCTTTTTGTATAGTGACATCACTCCTAATTTAGTCCAATCACATTTTATTGTTTTACTGCCACATCATTCTCCTAATGCAGTTTAATATATCTGCAGCATGCACATAAATATGCCTGATATTGAATGTTGTGATGCTCTGCCACCCATTCCACTTATACTCCAGTTTCTTCCTTGAAGTTATATCTAGCCTTGCTTTTTCACTTTCTGAATATGTTCATTTCTGCATTTAATCTATTCCTCTAGCAAGTTTACTGACTGGAGAAATTTTTCATTTATTCATGAAAATACCTTTTTAAACAAGCTATCATACTTACAGGACACTTTACATTGTAAAGGGTTTTACAGATAGTAACTGATTAATCAAAGATGTCTCCATGAAATAGAAAATAGGTTTTGAATATCCCAACTTTAGACAGACAGAACTGAACAGAGAGATTTAGGAGAGCTGCTCAAGGCAACATTGAAAATGAGTCGAAGATTCAGAATGATGGCCCAGTATTTCACAGGCAACATTTCTTTGTTCAAACATTTGAACACTTTGTTCAACATTTCCTTACTGTGCTTTGATTTCAACCTATGAGAACTTTCTTACAATTCATTACATGGCTCTGAAACATGGCTCATATACAATGATTTTTATCATTGTCAAATAATTTTAGCATTGTCAATCTACAGAAATCTAAGCTTTATGCTGCTGGAAAACAATAATTTGCTGGTCTCCTTTTGAGAATCATAAAATTTATGCACAGGTGTGACAGACCTCATTTTATTGGATTTCAAATATTTGGCATATGTAATATGAGCTACATATATTTTCTCTTTTGGAATTCATGTTTTTTTGCACATAAATTTTGAAGGATGCAAAAATTTAACTAATGTCTTTCACAAAAAAGCATTCTTCAAACAAATATGATAAATGTGATGTTGCTCAGAACACACATATGAGTTCAAGATCTGCAAGGGAGGAAAATTTATCACTATGTCCATAATATCAACACATAATTTTAAAAGCAGTACGTCCCTTCTCCCAGGAACTTTAGCCCTCTTGCTACAGTTAGCTGAACAGTAACTCTTCCTGCCAGTTAGTGAAGAATAAGAGCATAGGAATACCTTGCCTAATCCAATATTGTCTCTCTAGTAATGGTCAGCTGAGAAACAGGAAAATGCGTTAGAGTCTGTCCCCAGAAAGACTTCATTCTGTTAAAATGCTCTGAAAGCATTGTTTTTAGCATTAAACATAATAGTTCTAGCTCCTCTTCTTATCAATAAACCCAAGCATTTCTTTCTCTAAGCCTAAGTTTACACTTAAAACTGTTTTCAGGGAGGACTGTGACCATCTTAAATCAAGGTTCTAAGGGGAGAAAAAATCCCATATCCTAAGAAAAACAAATCCCATTTGAACGTGTTTAACTGAGTAAGGAAACACTTGGATTTTCCTGCTAGTGCTCATTGCTTATCTATTACTGGGTTCAAACACTGAATTTAAATTGAAGTGCAGTAGTGTAATGGTAAACCGAACAGGTATCGTGGGTGTCTTCTTTCAGGGCAGAGCAGTGCTCCTGAAGGGCTACACTGCAATAAACTCCAGCCCCTCTTTTGTTGATTTCCATCCTAAAGAAAAGAGGACACAAAGTGGAACAGTACACAAATTTCTTGTTCTGATTGAATATTTGCAAAAGGACAAACTCTGCATCCTCATACATGAGACACAAAGCATTCACCCTCCCTGCCAGTACAAACATAGGATTTGGAATTCTGTGGCAAAGCTGTCCCCAAACTAAATAGAATGGACATGGAAAAGATGGTGTTTAAATCTGTTTGTTTCAATAAATAACCTTTTGTTTCAGTCATGTGAGAAGATCAGATCTTTTTCTTAATTCTGTGAGAAGACATACATTTCAGATGGTTTCTCTATAGAGTTTGATTTTGTCCATGGCTCATGGAAGAAATTTCCAGGCATATGAAAGGCATAAGTGTGGCTGGGAACAGTCAGCACAACTTTTGTCACAGTATGCCATAACAAATGTATGATGACTTACAGTTAATATAAGAAGACCACAAGAGGGCTGGAAAACTGACTGGACAATTTTGCTCAACATTTTGTGATTAGAAGCAACCCAAAGTTCTGAGCCCTGCACCTCTGTGGGGCCACATCAGCCAGTCTCGTCTGCTCACAGTGGTTTATGGAGGCTGCCCATTCCACACTCTAGACCACTGACCTCGCAATCTCATTTGCTGAACATTTACAGCTGAGTTATTTACGAAATTTGGGCATACAGGGCATACAGTGAGAATATAATTCCTCCTGTGATCTGCATATTCCCTCCTGTACCAAATATCTCTTTATGCTTCAAAACCTGATGGGAAATTAACCAAGACCAATTAACATCTGGTCTCTATCAGAAGAGAATTACAGCCATTGCTGTATTTAGGTGCTGAGGCAGGCAACAAGCAACAAATATATTCTGTAGAAAAGCCATGAAGCAATGTCTTGGTTAGAAATGCAAGATGTGATGGTATGTATTCTATTGCCATCTGTTGGAAGTGGGGCACTTTTCCTCTCTTAATTGGGTCACCTGTTAAAGCCAAGTGGTGCAGTTTTCTTTATCTCTTCCAAGACCAATCCTCCCTCCAGGAAATACCTTCTGTTCACGGGCCATTGAGTGTCACTGCATGACTGATAAAATTACATCATCCCATTGGCAGGTGCTCTGCCCAGGGAGAGGAGCCAAGCATTCCTACCTGGATATAATCTGAGATGTGGAGCACCAGAGCAGCCTTTTCCCACTGGATTTCCAGTCCCATCTACACCACTGCACCGTCAGAGGAAAATTCCATCCTTCTACAGGATCACTTCTCCAACAGAATCACCCCTGTCACTGCAGGAGGGCTGCAGCCACCATTCAATAGGACTGCTACCAACACCCTGACCCACAGGGTGTCAGGTTGTATTCTGACTCTCTCAGTGTTGTTTTGTATTACTGCATTTTTTGCTTTATTTTATTTTTTCCCTAACAAAGAATTACTACTCCTTTTCCCATATCTTTGCCTGAGAGCCCCTTAATTTCGAAATTATAATAATTTGGAGGGAGGGGGTTTACCCTTTCCATATCAAGGGAGGCTCCTGCCTTCCTTAGCAGACACCTGTCTTTTCAAACCAAGACAAGCAACAAAGCATGATTCAGTCTCAGAATTGTCTCTGAAGCACAGTGTCCTTTGGGGCACCCTAATCAGACCTGTGGGGGAAAATACATATATAAATACACATACAAAGTATGGCTTTATAGATGTGAAGAAATCACTATGTGATCTGATAGCTCATAATCTCATTGTAGAGAGATGGCTTTATTAATGAATGCATTGTATTTTAGTCACACACTGAATTTTTTAAGCAATTAACCACTGGGGGGAAAAAAGGAAATTAAAAGCAATTGCCTTATTTTTGTTTGAATGTGATTAACTGAAAAGATGATATAGTATACAGTATATTAACAAAAATATCCCATGAATATTTACCAGGCATCCTTAATCAACTGAGAATACATGCAGTCAATGAATCAGTCGTTTTCTGAGACCTTAGGTACTCCTAGAATAATGTACTGAAACAGACTGAACTATTGAGATGTTCTCTTGGGTCAATTATCAATTTATCATAAAATGCTAGAGTCTTCATGTGCACAATAGACAGCAAACTTGAAACCAAATTTTACAGTCTGTTGAGTATAAAAACAAATTTAGAAATGTCCTGAACATGATAGCTTTATAGATACCATGGGCAATAAAGATTTTCTTACAACCTGGAATACAAAACACACACACACACACATTCACACGCAGAATCATAAAACCATAGAGCAGCCTGAGCTGGAAGGGAGACCCTGAAGGATCATTGAGTCAGCTCCTGGCCCTGAACATGACCAATCCTAAAAGTAAATCCTATGTTGATCCATGGACTAGACCGTCATGTGTTCCAAAAATCTTGTGTGATCTCCTGGATGTTTACCCCTACCCAATTACCTATTTATGTCTACCAGAGGAAATGCTGGTAGATGTTATGTGACCTGCAAACTCTAAATCTTTCCACTGTGTTAAATTCATGATCCTCATCAAGTTACTTGAACTTAAGAGTGCAATAGCTGGTAAAGGCACAACTGAGTACAGTTTGGTAAAAAGAAGGTAAATATGAGACCAGAGAATTTGTCACTTCACAACAGGATGTTGCCCTACAGATGAGGCCCTACAGAAGCTAAAGCAATGCTCAGATGTTCAAATATATTTTAGTTTTAATAGCAGTTATGGGTCATTATGTGATAACAACATGATGGATATTCATATTAAAATTTACTTAATCTTTGACTTTGCATTCACCATCAGCTGCATTTAAGTGGTGAGTAAAGTCAGTGAAGACCCAGCCCTGACAACTTTGGATGAGTGATGGTTCTTTCATTCTAAAAAATTTTTGACTCAACCCATCAAGACAGCTTCCATATCCCTTCCCACTGCTGAATCCTTTATTAACATATGAGAAGTTTTGGTCAGGGCTTTATCTTTTGTGCCTTAGTTTCCTCATGCTGTCAGCAATACCTATACCTTTGTAATACAGCTACATAATGTGGCCAATGGGTTAAGGACTACATTTATTAAACAGAGATAAAGGACTTGTCCCAGTGAGTACTTGCCTGGAGTAACAATGAAAATTGATGCCTTTCAGTCATAATGTTGATATATCCATATGCACGCTTTAAGCTTTGAATCATAAATACCCTTTGGTCCTGCTTTATGACAATGAATTTCAAAATTGTATGCTTTCCTTTAGAGCTAGCATTCTAAACTTGAGTGGAAGTAAAAAGCTGAAGAAGAGAATGACAAAAAAAAAGAAAAAAGAATTATCCTCTTTTGATGAACTAACTAAGAAGCAAAAACTGCTTCTATTTTTTCATCAGATCATATAATCACAGGTGCATAGTAATTTCCATTGCCTTCAGCTTCAAGCATTAAGAAGGCATTCAGTTCATACATGAGCTCAAAAGTGTATATTTTACAAGTTTGCAGTAGTATTCTCCCTTGCTGAGGGACACAACAAAACATGCAGTCAATCAAAAACCACAAAAAAATTAAATAAGACGCTACTTAGAAACACATTTTCATTTTTATTACCTGCAGTCAGGTGTACTTTTTACAATCATTACAGTTAATGAAATCAGTACAGGATCAGCATCTGAATTCTGACTTCCAGAAAGACCTTTCCTAATTCGCATTTGCCTCAGAATATTTTGTTTCTACAATATTACCGGTTACAGGTAGCTCATGAGAAAATTGGATATATTGGTAGGAATCCTTTGATAAAAGGGTATTTGCAGAAAAAAAAGATTAGGAGATAGCAAAATTCCTATGGGAATTTCAGAATTTGCTTTATGAATTCAGAAAGAGAATTAAATTTAATGAGACTTAGCTGCTGAAAAGGTAGGTAGCAATAAAATTCCATTATCTTTGTTAAAGCTTTCTCAAGTTATAGAATCACTAAAAAACAGGGCTAAAAAGGAATTCAAGGGATCATCCAGGGAAAAGGGATCCAAGGAAGATAAATCATTGCTGCTTCTTTTGGATAAGTGCTCTTAAGCTTCCTGTCAAAGATCTCTAATGTTGGAAACAGAACAAAATTTTAAGGTAATTAATATTATTATTAAAGTATTTTCCCTCATTTCCAGTCAAGGTTTTTCTCCCAATTCCTTGTCTTAACCTCCATAAATTTTAAGCGCAGGTTAGTTCTTTTTTTGTTTCAATACCTTGCTACCATATATCTCAGTTGAATTTTTTGTAGATGCAACAGAAATAGCTGAGGTTTTTTTCTGTTTTATTGTTCATGTGTTTTCACAATCTTTCTTTTTGCTTTTCTTTTCAATTAGGTCAACTTACTGAAGTGCTTGACATCAGCTCATGCTCAGGCTGAAGCGTTCTCACAGCTTTAGTGGGGTGGAGGCACAGAGTTTAAGCTTCCTGACTTGCTGTATATCAGAGCTATGCAGCAGTATATAAATGCTAATAAAGAATTTATTGTCTGCTGTCATATGATGACTGCTTCCTTCTTACAGCCTTCAGATGTTCCTTGAAGAACTACTGACTAATTAGCCATTCACCTTCCTCTATTTGCCCTTGTTTTCTGCCTGAAAATAGAACGTCATATTTTCTCCTGCCATTTTTTCCCCCCAGGTTGTTTGTTCAGTTTGGAAAGGTAATTTTTGATTATAGTTTTACCCTAAGCATACTTAGAGTCTCTCTCAACTTTTTATATCTGCATAATCAGTAAGTAGACTGACATTATGATTCAAATTGTTAAGTCTGATGCTGAACACCACAACATTGGGATAGACCCTTGAGAAACCCAACCAAGACTGATATTAAGTCTCATATTGCCTGATTTATTCCATTTGTCCTACATGGTGTCCAAGAGGGAGCAAGACCCTGGAATCAGGCTTGCTTGCTCAGGATTGTTCTCCTCCTGGAGCTGACTTTACAAACTTTTTTCACAGCACGGCGATGTGGATGGATGCACTCACCAGCTGCCTTCATTTGCTGATCAAAGTTCTCCATTCTGCCACAGACCTCTCCTGTTTAATCAGCTCCACATTTCCCAGGGGTAATGAACATGAAGCATGTGTATCTTCTTTAAAAAATGAATAGACCATCGACATTTTTTCACATGGATGATTTTTCCACCAAGGTGCTGCATGATCTGTGGAGATCTCAGATGTTCCCTTTGGACTTTTTTTTTTCCTGAAGAATTTTTTTCCTTTTTTTTTTTTTTTTTTTTTTTTTTTTTTTTGTGAGGACACATGATATATATAGTTGGTAACTGCATATAATTTGTTTAAACAGAGGACACAAGTGTCTTTCAGATTAATCCCTTTAACAGCATAACTTTTTTTTTTTTAAAAAACATCTGCCTAGAGCTTATCTCTGAGTACTGTTCTGTTCCTCTAATCACCAATTCTGCCATGATCTGGCGAAAGTAAGACAAAATCAACTAGTTATTACAGCCACATCATTGTAAAATACATATATGGGGTGACAGAAAAAAAAAAGCCTGCTAAATTTAATTCTGGTGTAAACGTTTATTTTCAGGAGATGAAAATGTTCTTTGGACTTGTTTTTTTTCATTCTACATTCTAGCTATTTTGAAAACATTTTTTTTAGGCAAAGATAGAAACAGGTATGTCTGGTCAAAAGTGTTCCTAAATTTTAGGTTTGATGTGTTTTATTTGGTTATTTATTCAGTATAAGGACCTGTTTACCCAGCAGAAGTGGAAACATTAACCCCTCTGTCAATATGGAGTAAGGCATTTATTAATTATCAAACATACAAGGTATTTTTCCATATATTTTCTTCATAAAGGCAGATGATCCTTTCTAAGTTGAAACCATTTTTAGCTTAATACTGTAAATTTTTCAGGGTCAAAAAGTTAAAAAACTAGGCAAACTCAATGCCATTTTAAAAATTGTGTTTCAATTACTTGAAACACAAGCATAGTAATAGTTTTTACTTTAGATTGAATTTGAATATTTAGGCATATTTTTTTTAACTCCAACAAACAGTTTTCAAAATTGATTTTAGATAACATGCACCAAAGAGTAAAATAACTCTATGAACCTATTTCAAACTTGTACATAGAAATTTCCTCAGGAAATGTCCTTCATACAAATTCAGTTGTTAACCCTTTGGTGAACTTATAGTGGTCATGAATGTGGTGGGCTTGTAATATAAATATTTAAAGCAGCAAGCTGAATAGAGAAAACAGTATTATAGTTAATTCTTGCAGTCTAC
This sequence comes from Melozone crissalis, assembly GCF_028551555.1. Classification (NCBI taxonomy): domain Eukaryota; kingdom Metazoa; phylum Chordata; class Aves; order Passeriformes; family Passerellidae; genus Melozone; species Melozone crissalis. The sequence continues at coordinate 54,678,031 of NW_026535805.1, forward strand.
ATGATACAAAATAAATATTTGGGAAAAGCGAAAAAAACCGGCTAACAGTATTGTGGGCTGATATTCATATCCAGGAGGCTGATGGATGTTATATTGTCTATGCTTGTATTGCTTAATCTACAGTTTCATGTTATGAAAATAGACAAGTTAGAGATGGGGCTGTAATAGGTCTTTTAAGTTACCTGTTTTAAAATAATATAATGATTCTTTGGATAATACGTAGCATAGTAATTCTCTTGAGTGGCAGTAGATTATTACCTGAAAAAAAAAATGAAAAATGGGGGTTTTTGTTTGAATCTGGTTGTCCTTGAATGGACCATAACTCTTAAGCATATAACCTCTTCTGTCTGTGGGGAAGGTAACCAGCAGTGGATAAGATGAAACAGATTTTGATTATGTTGAAGCTGTAAGGAGGTACCTCTTTAAAGGGGCCTCAAAATTGAAAGGGGAGGTGATTCATTTCAGAGGCTTAGAAAGAAAACAGGAGGCAAGGAAAGCAGGAGGAACAGTAATTAAAGTGAAGAGCAGGAAGAGGCAGAACATATCCATGATGCATGGAATATGATGCATGGAAAAGGTGCTACAAGCTGAGATCCTGGTCTTCTAAGTGATCTTTCACACATGTTAAAGGAACTGGAGGACCACTGGATAAATCAGGGCAGAAGAGAACACAGAGTTTATGAAGACTTCAGCATTTTCCAGATTGGCAAGACAATCAGAGATTTTAAGTACTTTGAGCATCTTTATATGTATTCCCTTGGAGTCAACATTTTTTAGCCAAGAAACAGAGGAAAAATGCTGAGTAAATATAAGATGATATGTTCTCTTCTGATATTTTTGTGGAAGATACCCGCTTTTGTTCCTTTTAATCATAAAAGGAAAAGTAAGGAGAATAAATCAAAACTCACAGCTTGAGAAGAATTTCAAGGCTGGGAATAGACATCATTACAAAACTTATCCATTATCCCAAAACTAGAATCTCCTTTGCAAGCCTGTTGTTGAATTAATTTCCCCCTCTGTTACTGTTAGTGGTACAGAGTGATTTTTGGCATTTTTTGGCTCCACCATCTGTATCAAGTACACTGCTCCTTCATGCACCCAGCTTCTTTGCTTTAATTCCCAAGTCAGAAGCACAAGCTTTGGTCACTGCAGATGAATTGCAAGCATGGAATCATAACATTGCAGAATGGTTTGGGTCGGAAGGGACCTCAAAGATCATCTAAGTTTCAGCACTCCTACCCTAGGCAGAAAATCTTCATAATATTGCCTTCTGGGACAGTTACAGCTACTGAGTTTTATAACTTATATTTTACAATTTTGGAATAGTGATACCTGCTAGTAGCACTGTTCAACCTCTCCAAAAGTATGCGTGGGTTTTTTTCTTTTAAATGAGTACAATCTTTTGCTAGAAAAGAGTGAAGAATGACACTCTTCTGTATGGTTTCCCTGAGCAGTTTGGGCATTTTTTTTCATTGCAATCTTATTAAGCTTTTAAAAATATTATTTTATGAAAAAAAAAAAAATCTCAAATAAACCAAACCAAAACAGGAAACCCACCCAAAACCCTTAGAATTATCACAATATTCTTACAGAATAGGCAAGATCGACATATATGGTGAGACATCTTATTTTGAATGACTGATAAAGACAAAACTCTAGTTTAATCTTGTCTGGTCAAGGGCTCCAAGGAAGTGTTAGTAAGATGGAATGTTTAACTTTTTTGTTTTGACACATTTCCAGTTGCTTACATTCATCTGACCAAAACAATCCTGGAGGGTACAGTTTTATATGACACAGTCACATATTTGTATATTTAAAACATTTGTAGAACACTTTTTGTTTCAGGTTGATAGGTCAAAAGGCAAGTATGCAATTTTTATTGGTGTGCAGCTAATGGCATAATTTCATTAAGGACTTCATTTAGAGTTGGTAATGAAACCAATCTACCTCAAATACAAAAGGTGATTCTCCTGTCTTCCAAGTGAAGTCATTAGCCAGTCAACAGAATATAGTGTTTTGTAGAAAAATGTTTTCTTTTTTACCTTACAATTTTTCCTCTCTAGGGTCAAGAATCCTGATGACAGCAACTGATGATATACCTAAAAACAGTATAAATAGCTTAAAATTTGATGTTTAAAAGAAAATAGAGTAGGTTCTCCCTGCCTTTTTGAAAAAATTATGAACATTTTGAGGGATGAGGGGGTGGGAATGTGTGGCGTTATTGTTGCTTGTCTGTTACTTTGAATAAGAGCTGCAGCTTTTACCATAAAAAAAAAATCCAACTTTCATTAAATAATTTTTGTTCTCCTTTAAAGAGGTATTGGTAAATCAGCTTGCTTTACTGCCTATTAAGACTGGTGATCTGCATGACATTTTTTATGAAACAATTCACAACTTTAGACCAGATAACCACTGAAAATTAATCATCCACAGAGTGCTGAACTGAACAACCCTCTGAATCTCTAAAGAAGATCACCAGTCTATTAGACTTATATATTGTAATTACATTACATTTAATTGTATAATTTAGAAGCTTTAAATTAGATCAACCATCTATTAGGCTTTATAAAAATGAAAAGTTATTAATCAGATTAAAAAGTAATAAAAAAGAAATTAACCATATTTGGAATTTACCTCCCTACTAAATAGAGCAATTAGGATTTTAGACTTTTAAGAATGATGGGTTTAGCTGGTGTCGTCTCATTGGATTTTTACAGTAAGTTGGATGGGGATGTCCTATTTTGATTCTTACAAATTCTGATGTAATTCACTGTGATATTTTAATCCTGTATAACTTTGTTTAATTTGACTTGTTCCTGTTTTGCACACATAAAAGTGGCAGATGAACCTAGTCCAATAATCTTTTTTCACCAAATCATAATAAGAATTCCAACATGTACCTTACACCATCAGGTACAAGGTATTGTCAACAGGTACTGACAGCATATAAGTTTTCAATCCAATTTTTGACTCTTAGGAAGAAAAAAAAATCAGTCTCGTTAAAATCCAAGCCTTCTGGTAGATTTTAGGTTTTTGAAACAAAAAGTTGAGATACCAAATACTCAAACAAAAAAGTAGATCTAAAGTAAGTGAAAAAAAGGAACTATCCCTCTCAAAAAAAATTGACTAATTTTTTTGGATAATTTTATTTCAATGTTTCTATTACTATTTTTTAAAAATCATCTTGTGGCTAGGTACTTACTACTTCCGGGTGAATTACTGGGTTTATGTCTAGATTTTTAGAATTTCCAAGCCCCTAGTTATTGGTCTGGGGAATTTTAATCTTTTCCACAAGGACAACAGAACTCCATTTTCTCATTATTTTTAAATTCCACTTTATGAGAAGAGCTTCTTTTTAAACCTCTGCCACCCAAAATGGAAAGGACAGGAGAAAGTGAAGCTCTCAATACAATGTCTCTGACAGAGCCAAGACACCTCAAGCTATGACATGAGAAAGGGCATTCCCTGGTGTCCCATTCAGTCTTGAGGAGGCTTTATCAACACAGATATCAACAAAAAATCCATGAGCGTTAAATATCTAATATTTGACAGCTGTACAAAACTAAACGTTCCTAAGCCAGGTAACTCACCCCTTAAAAACAAAAGTCAGTGAAACAGAGTGTAATCTTACTAATAATCCCTTGTCATTACAACCATATTGGTGAATATTGCTTCCCCTCTTAACAGGATAACCACTCAAGCAACATTCTAGCCTTAATGCAACAAGTTATTGGTAATAGGAGCATGCATGGGAATTTTTATTTCTTATAGAATTTATCTGAAAACAGTGCTGACAGGATAGTCCCTCAAATACTTAAAACAGCCCCTGGGTAAACAACTTTGCTGTCTAAAAGATCACACTTGCATATTTTTTCATGGGTTGGAAGCTGTATGCTTAATCTTGAGAGCTCATGTTGTTTTCACCTAAATTTGTCATGTGGATTTGAAGTGTAGCAATCTGTGTCACCTTGGGATGTTTGTATTCGGATGTTTTATTGAAACTCTCATCTGACAAGGAAGGGATGAAGCTTTATCTTAGATTTGTAGAATTTCAAGTCAAGAAGAATTCTACAATCAGCTAAAATGTGTTCCTGTGTATAACACAGAACCTGTGCAACATGAGGAGCTATAATTTGGGCAGAGTGCCTAATCTGGCATTGGTTGAAACTTGGCAGTGATATGACCCTCATGCAGCCAGACATTTTGCTGGAAATGCTATAAATATATATTGTTCAGAATTGAGACTGACAGCATTCAATCTCTTCTATGGCTGATAGTGAAATAAGGTTGCTGTCTTCTCAATGATAATGCAACACTTGAATGACCTAATAATTTTAATATGTTGGAATAAGTCTGCTATTTAGGTTACTTTAGTAATTTGATATTGACCACTATTATTTTGATTTTTTAGACATGCTTTATTATTTTTCTATTAACATAGATTAATTAAAATAAGTGAAGTAATAAAATCTATATTTCCTATGAATTTCTGTGCAGAATCTAGTTTGGAACCTGACACACCTCTGAAGCAGAACACTGAGGTAAGAGAGACCTCTGTGACTAAATTGGGTCATATAGAATTGTCCTAATAGGTATTTCCAGTGATATCTATGATGATATTTTAAGGACAAATGTTGTATATTGATTACTTTTCCAAACAACAAATAGAAACTGCAGACTACTCTCCTTATTTGTTCTCAATTTCAAGTTTTCACAATGGGATGCTCAAGCATTGCATTTTTATCACTCTACATTATGATTATCTGTTTAAAACTGATTTTAATTTTCTCTTTTTTTCCTTTCTGTATCATGTCTCATATTCCCAGTTAGAAGTGGTCATGCTCCTTATTAAAGACTAAACTCTTGATTAGTTCTTAAACACCACACAGCTGCTTATTCCCTCCCACAGAGTGTAATGGAGGAGAAGATTTGGAAAAAATTAAACTCATGGGTTTAAATCAATGCAGGCAGAATAGACCCCCTGCAATCCAGGAGGAAGTTGTTAGTGGTCTGCTGAGCTCAGTATTGGGGCCAGTTGTATTTAATGTCTTTATCAGAGAGCTGGATGAGGAGAGTAAGGGCACTTACAGGTGGTTCACAGATGGCACCAGTTTGGGCTGGAGTGTCGATCTGCTGGAGAGTGGGAAGGCTCTGCAGAGGGGTCTGGACAGGCTGGATCCATGGGCTGAGGTCAATTGTTTGACGTTCAACAAAGCCAAGTGCTGGGTCCTGCACTCGGGTCACAACAATCCCTGCAGTGCCACAGGTTGGGGCAGAGTGGCTGGAAAGGTGTCCAGGGCCTGGTGGTGCCGGGGACAGCGGCTGAACGTGACCCAGGTCTGTCCAGGTGGGCAAGAAGGCCAAAGGCACCTGGGCTGTACCAAAACCAGTGTGACCAGCAGGACCAGAGCAGTGACCCCTGGGGCTGGTGAGGCCACACCTTAAGTGCTGTGTCCAACTCTGGCCCCTCACAATGAGAAACACATTGAGGTGGTGGAGCTGGTGAAGGATTTTACAAGGAGCAGCTGAGGGAGCTGGAGGTGCTCAGCCTGGAGAAAAGGAAACTCAAGGGAAGACCTTGCTCTCTACAGTTACTTGAAAGGAGGTTTTTGCAAGATGGGTGTTGATCTCTCCTTCCAGACAACTAGTGACAGGGCAAGAGAAAGTGTTTTTAACATGAGACAGAGGAGGTTTAGGTTGGATTTCAGAAAAAAATTCCTTACCTGCCAGGGCTGTCAAACGCTGAACAGGTGGCCCTGGGAAGTTGTGTCAAAATCTCTGGAGACATTTGAAACCTGTGCACTTAAGGGAATGGTTTAAGGGTATATTTGCTAGTGTTAAGTTAATGACTGGACTTGATGATGTTAAAGATCTTTTCCTTTCCAAACTCAATGATTCTATAATTGTATAACTTATTTCAAATAAATTACTAATTATTGTAATGTGCAATGCAGTAAATTATTTTACAGGTAACTCAAACCCGTTTGTTTCCTTTTTGTTGCTCTCATCTTTATTTTTCTCCTCTGCTTTTTTTTCCTATCTGATACCAGTTGTGAATCAGGTGTCATTTATTACCATGCTTTTTCAAGCCTTTTCTGTCTTTTTAGTCATTCTGTATTATAGATTATGATGAGATTATTATGATAATGTTTTAGTACTTACACTTCATCTTTGTCCTTCTATTTGTTCCCTGTTTGCATATATTTTGCCTTGATGTGTATTTTCTCTGTATGGTCTTCAAATATTGTTCCACAACACACTTATTTGGCATTATTAAAGAAGATTTTTTAAAGTTATATTTGTATTATGACCCTGATATATCAAACATACCAATATAATACTTATTTTTTGTAAGTATTAGCTTTGTGTATGTTTGAACATCATGGTTAGAACTAGCACCTCAGTGAATTCAGAGATTTCCTTTTAGAGACTTCATGATACTTTATTGTCTTAGCTTTTAATGTTCCATTCTAACTCATCCTCTTGCTTTGTATTTGCTTTTGGTAGGTCAATCCACATAGACTAAAAATGCTCATTAACATACTTTATAGCTTTCCCACACAGTTTGTGATCCCACTCTTTTTTCTCTGTTACCAAGATTTTGGTAGTTTGCATATTACTTGTAGATTCCGAATCCACTTACCACACAGTTTCTGTTCACTGCTCATTATCCCAATAGGTCTATAAAGATAACAGTAGCAAATGTGGCAAGAAAAATAAAAGCTCATTATCTTCACAGATTGCTAATACTCAGAAAACTGTACTAAAGCTATGTCAGATCCTTCAAATCCTTGTCACTCTCTTCTTCACTTAACAAGTCATTCATTGAAGAGAACACACATGATTGCAGTGCAGACATCTGTGTTTCAGCCAACCAGGCCAGACTCATTTTATAATCAATGCAGAAAAATGGGCTTTTCTAGCTATTAATGTGTCTTGACCTAGTTCAGATATATGAAGGAGGAGGATACGAATGACCATCTAGCAGTGCCCATTTCTCTCAGATCTCAAGGACAGTGTGCAGAACTAATTGAGTGTACGAAGGTTTGCACTAGAGAAATAACATTAAGGTGAGATGAATTCCCACTTCCAGCAGTAAATGGCAAACCCCCAAAACCCCTTAGAAACATATGCATATCCAAGAGATTTGAGAGAAATGTCTTGGTTATGCACAACTTCATACTTTGACAAATTATAGTTTTCAAGAATAAAGAATGTCTCTCTTGCTTTATGTAATCTTCATGAGATTTTGTTCCAGTTTGGTGCATGCTTTTATCTCACAAGTTTTGCAGGTAGAATGTAGTAATCAGAGAGATGACGAATTGAAATTTAGGCAACAAATGTATGTACTTTAACATTGTTTTTCACATATATTGCACTGATGTGTATATCACGTATTTGTGATGCATTTGCTTCTGCTTCTTGTAAACTAGAATATGGGGCTCATTTTTTAAATTGAATATATACTCATATGTTTCAGGATTTATTAATTTTAGTGCTAGAAAGGATAATTCTGTTCATTTAGTCTGATCTACTGCTTAATCTATGAGTTTTAATATTTTGCAAATAAACAACACAAATTACAATACCCAAAAATAAGTTTGATGAGGAGCTGACTAGCAGATACATAATTTTTGTAGATCTTTATGCTAATCCAGGTATCCCAAAACAAAACATAACAAACACATACAGTTGGATTGCTCATTTGTGTTAACTCCTTAAACAGTCTTTCCCTCACTTTAGGAAAAATTCTCACCCTGTTTACAGCTTGCTCTGCTACAAAAGCATTTTCCAATCACATGGATGAAGTTTGTGCTACAGCTTTCCCTCTAACCCTTCGCCAACTCCCCATTCTCAGATACAAAAACAAGCTAGTGGTGTTTGCTTCCAAGACTCTTGTATTTTCAGGCTATCTATCACTTCTGTCAAACAATCTCCAGAATTTGTCCTTAGACTGATTCTAGAACTAAGAGCATGCCTGAAAATATTCTTCATCTTTTGATATCTTCATATCAGAAAACTGATATTTATTTCCTGTAATTTAAGCCAACTATTTGTCTCTCCTACCATGGTTATGGATTGGGAAGAATGCTCTGGATTTTTGGATGTTTAGAGACTATTACCGTGTAATTTTAACAGTTGCTTCTTTAAAGACAACATCTGGGCCATATATTACACACCAAACTCCAGAATTTCTTCAAACAATTAAATGCTTTCTTTCTTATTGCCTTTTGAGGCTGGAAGAACTCCACAAACCACTAGTCTCATTAAGACCTTCTTTTAGCCAGGCTATCAAAAAAGCTAGCAAACAACAACAGCAACAACAAGAAGAAAATAAAATTTGGCTGCTACAACCCTGTCAGCTGCTGTACATCAGAGTAAACAACATTTCTTTCCACTCATCTTGTTACCTAAAATATATTTATCTGTCCTTCATTGTTTCCCATGTAGAGAAGGAGTTCTCTGTAGCAAGGATCAGTTTAGTTTGGGTTTACCAACTAAAGGATCATAGTCCAATTCCTACAATTTTTCCAAAGTTCCTCTTTATGACTTGTGTTTTTCTAGGAGGCAAATAATCCGAAATATAATCAGTAATATCTATGCCTCTGAGCAAGTTTGCTGAAGTTATTGAGATATTCCTAATGGAATGACATTAATACCACAAGAAAATTCACTGCTAGATTTATAAATGGTCATATATATATATATATATAAAATTTATGCATTTGTGAAAAAGAGCCTGAATTTTTTCAGCATGTGTTAAATTTTGGTCCATTAACAGCTCTGCTAGTATAAATAAATGATAGTGATAATCAATTACTTTTTGCTGTCTGTGTTGAACTACTGCACAATAAGAACATGAAAAAATAATTTTATGTGAATTTGCACTTAGGTACTAATAAATGTACTAAAAAGGGGATTTTTGATATTTTTAAAGATGTAATAAAAATTATCCCTGTCCCCTGACAACAGCTCATACTATAGCCTGATTCATTTAGTTGTAGGAATAGAAAAATAATCCTGACTACTAGTTTTTCATGTAAAAAATAAATGAATTTAAAATTCTTCTAAAAAAATATGAGAAGAAGGTGTCAGCACTTTGTGAAATGTGAAAGCTTCCTTGGAATAATAGGCATGTCAAACTGCTGTTTCCAGTAAAAGAAGTCATAGATAAAAAGCCATCCTTTAATATGTCACTGAAAGTTTTGGCACACTGTGCTAGAGCCCAGATTAATTTATGTGTGTGTATGTATGTGTATATATATATATATACACACATACATATACCTATGTGTGTATATATGCATGTAAATACATGTATGTAATACATACATATATTAAAAACTAAGGGCTTAATTCTGACTTTAATTATCTGCTTTCTGTGTTATCACCTTGAATTTTCACTGCCTGAAAGGAAAACTGATTGTCCCTCATAGTATTGCTAAGAGTGTTTGGAGTAGTTTCATGTTTGAATCATGAGATGGGAAGAATTTGCCACAGCTTTTGCCTACACATACTATTAGGTTTTGTTCCCTGCATTTTGGTTGTCTATCCCAGGTTTTCTATCCAGGTTGTCCACATGCTGATTTTCTCAACTGTATATATTATTTAAAACTATTTGCCAAATTCTGCAAAACATCTTGATCTGAAAAAAAAAAATTGCTCCAGGTGTTTTTTTTTACAAACATCCTGTCTATAAAGTACGATTGTAATTACATTGGCTTGAGTTTTACCTACAAATCATATGATTTTTATTTTTATCTTCTGATGCCTTACTGTATGACACATAATTTAATTTCTGATTAGAAGCCTTTAATATGCCAGGAAATAGTTTTAACTCAATATTCTTCTTTGCAAGGTCTTTCCATCAGCATTACTTTTGGTAGGTACCTTTACCAAATTATTCAACCTTTACCAACTTTGGACAGCCCTTTCTGCTCCACCAGCTTTATTCACTGTGTGAACACAAGTGGAATGAGAAGTTAACCAGAACAAGCAAACGTATTCCAGCTCTTAACAGGTGTAACCTGTAATTCTGACATTTTCTGGTCTGAATAGAAAACCTTGGAGCTCAGTGTTCTGAGGTCATATAATAAGAGAGCTGGAGAGATAGGATGTGTGTGATGATGTGGTCAGTACCCAAGTGATGCTTATTGTGGATTCTGTGGTAGGATGCTAAGGATACATCCCTTGAAAAATCTGTTATTCAAAATAAGCCACATGCAAACTTCCTAAACATTTTAAAAATTACTTGTCTTTTGGATGCATATATTCATATACACTTGCATAATCACACCCACATATGAACCTGGAAGTATGGTTATAATAATAAATTTTTGGCCCACTAATTCTGCTTATTAAGGGTCCTTAGTAATTGAAATGAGATTTAAGGTTCAAATCAGATTCACAATAGCTTTATTTTATCTTTACTGATCTATAATAGAAAGGCAGAAGGGACAAATATCATAACATGTAAAAATGTTTCTGGACTCAGTAGTAACCCTGTTCATTTAATTAATCTCATTTAGGTACTACTATAATGGCACAGAAAGTGGTGGAAAGTTCAGAAACATTAATCTTCTTATCTGTGCACTGGAACTCACTCTGAAAAAGTACATGAAGGAGGACTGATGAATGCTGCTTCATTAGAAGAATTTTAAAATGCAATTTGTCTTCATGAAAACGAGGGATTGCACATTTCCAGCTCTCCCCTGTGCCTCTTAGAAATATTTTTTAAGCAATAACCTTTGATGCAGAATAGTCTTTGTGGTAGGACAGTAATTATAATAGAAGAGAGGTATGTCCTGGTCAATCTTTGTGAATCACTGCAGTGGAAAATCTTAGACCTGCAGATTCAAATTTCCTAAATATGATTATGTGGTATCAGAAACCAAAATTCCTTTTAACTAACTTGGCTCTATATTCAGTAGATTACACAGAAGATTTTCATAGTGCTTAAGGCAAATGGTGCAGGTGATGAGCTAAAACTTGATTAATCCTTGAAATTTGCAGGAATTAAAGAGTTTTTTACCTAATAGAATATTGGCTGCTAAAATAACTTTGTAATAGAATAATGGATACTTTTGCTGTTACTCATACCTAGTTAATTCCAGACTTCCTAAGAGCTTTATTATAGGACTGTGCAAAATGTGGAAGAAAAAATGAACTGAAAAGGTGCAGGTAGGACATCTGGAAATAGAGATCAAAACCTGTCTGGGCAAACGCATCTTGCTGGGATAATGAGATTTCAAAAAATTGCATTGACTGATTGCTCATTTCCTGCCTTAGTACGTATAACCCTTGGACATAACAGGGATTTGAAACCAAAGCCACTGAAGCCAATGGATAGATTCTCATTAATGAAAATATGTAATAGACTAGAACTTATATCAGAGTTTAAGAGGAGGAGTGGTGGACTTGGCAGTGCTGGGTTAATGATTGGATTCAGTGATCTTAGAGGTCTTTTCTAACCAAAGTGGTTTTAGGATTCTGAGCATGCCCTTGTCTGGCATGATCAAAGTTCCCTGTTTTCCACCTTACCTGCACTTGCTTGGATTGTCAGCCTTCTGCTCAGAGGTATCCTTTCCACATTAATCTGCCTGATTCCACTTACAGTGCTCTCTAATAGAGTTGCAGAGGAAGAAAAGGCTAAGAGAGGAGACACTAATCCAACTCTTCTACTGGAGTGGGCTTTTATGTCCCTCTTCTGCTGTGTATTCTTCTTTTCTCTTGGTTTTTTTTTATTCCATCTTTTGTATGCTTCCTTTCAGTGTACCAGTTCACCAAAAAAACAAAAAACAAAAACCCCAAAAAAAAGCCAAAAAAAATAAAACAAAAAAACCACACACACATGCAAAAATCTTCTGGTAAAATTCACAGTTCTTCTGCATAACAGAAATGTTTATTCTTAAATAACCACACCATCTCTGCTTGGTATCTTCCTACTCATGGTGCATTTTCAGTGAATTTGTCTTAACAATTCCCTACACAGGCTGAAGCCTTCTCTACCAAAGACCAAAGCCCCAGTGCTGCTTACCAGCCTCCACTTCTCTCTTGATTTCAACTCAGTTGGAAGCTCTTGTCCATGACTGCTGTCACCATGGCTGTCCCCAGGTATGTGAGCAGTGGGTCAGCATTATCCCTGACTGGCCCCTCAAGTATTCATGTGAGGAAAGCCTCACTGGTGTGATCTAGGAGCTCCTCAGCCATCTACCCAGTTCTAGGTAGACAGAGACGTACCCACAGATGTTCAGATGTTTCAAAATCCTTTGCAATGTGAGGGCCTGGGAGTTGGACACTACTGTTAGTTGTTCAAGTCCCCTGTGTCCTCCTTGTGAGGTGTTTACAATACATCACCATCTTAACATTCACTTTATGACATTTCATTGTTCTTCAGTTCTGGAAATATAAAATGGTAACCTTAATTCTTCAGATTATTTCAGGGGGGCTTTGTGTCAGGCTGCTCCAGACATCATTAATTGTACTGGAGAAACGAACCTGCCACACACTATATTTTTAATATGGCTGCATTATTTATCTTACCTTCACTAAATTCTTCCTCTCCATCTCACTCCTAGTATTGTTCCCCCATTGTTTAAGCATTGGCAGTGTTGAAAAGTAGGTGGGAAGATACTGCAAAAATGAATTCAAACTTTTAAATATAGGAAATAGAGTGTAGTATTGAATAGACAAAAATTATTCCAGGCCTAGGCAGAAAGAATTTGAAAACAAGATGTAAGCAGCCATGCATAAAATGTCTGAAACCCACAGAGGAAATAGTCGACAAGATGAGTGGTAACAAGGTGAGCAAGGTATCAAAGTGAAAAAAAAATCCTCTCTAGAGAAGACAAGATGGATGAAGGAAGGAAGTTACTGTATTTGTGAGAGTGTGTTTAATACACTCAGCTGTGTAAGACCTTCGGGGAAAAGATCATTGACGCTATCAGAAAATTCACTCTTATTGTGGACTAATGCTTCTATCAGACAAAGGACACTGTGAAATTACAGGTGTATCCTTTCCCTTTCCACACATTCCATAAAACCTCCCCATGATAAAGTTTAGCTGAATCGTTCAGGTCTGGAATCATCCAGGGAGTTCAAGAAAATGTAGCATGTACAGGAACTGTCAGCCCACCTATGGAAGTGCTATAAATAGACACTGGAGATGGTGGGGGCCATCTTTGTGTCTGTTTGAGAGGAGAAAGGCAGCAAACAGATCAGAGTACTAAGACTCAGTAAAAACAGGAAGCCAGGTGAAGGACATCTCTCTTTTCTTTGCCCTATATCCTGCATTTTTATCTAAAATCATCTAATGTTGATTGTCTAAAGATTAATGTGTTTTTTGTACAGTTATGCTCAACATTACACTGCATAATATAATGTCTTCCACTAGTGCAGTCATCTTGCTGCGTGGATTTCAGCTTCAGAAACTGTGAGAATTATGGCAGGAGCTCTAAGAGTGCGTCAGCCCTTCGATTACATCACACTGTGCATGTATGATTTACTTTGATTAGAGGCTTTTTCAAAGCTCCCAAGGTTTGACTTTTTGTAATGCTACATCTCTAGAATGAGTCAACATTTGTGAGAATTGTGACTCCTTGGTAATTATAAAATTAAATTTGGAGCCACATTCATTAAACACTTCTTTTTCTTTTAATTTAGAAGGACTGATTTAGAAGTAAAGCAGGGTAGGAAAGAGCTGACCTTAGTCTTAGCTACTATGAAGACTTCTCTGTTTCTAAGCTATTCAGGAAATATTCTGTGGAGGTCTTCCACTCTTAAAATAGGCTGCTAAAAGTATTGGATCTGGCTGTGATGGAGTTAATTTTCCCCATGGCAGCCCTTGTAGTACTGCAGTTTGTATTGATAGCTAGAAAGGTGTTGATAGCACACCAGTGTTATGGCTGCTGCTGGGGAGTCCTGGCAGAGCATCAAGGCACAACATCAAGGCTGTCCCCCCTCATCAGTGGCTTGGGAGTGGGCAAGATCTTGGAAGAGGCCACAGGCAGGACAGCTGACCCAAACTGACCAAAGGGATATTCCATACCATAGGATGTCTGCTCACAGTCAGATCTAAGAGAGAAGGAGGGGAAGGAGGGAGGACATTTGCCAGTATGAAGTTTTTCTTCCAGAGCAACCACTGCATGTACTGAAGCCCAGCTTCCCCAGAAGTGGTTGGACATCACCTGCTGATGGGAGATAGAGAATAAATCTTTTGTTTTCCTCTGCTTTCACATTGTGCCTTTGTATATGCTTTATGAAGCTGCTTTTATCTTGTCCTACAAGATTTTTCCTTCTTATTTCCTCCCCTACCTTGTTATGATGAGGAGAGAATGATAGAGCAGCTTAGTGGGCACCTGGCACCCAACCAAGGCAAATCCACTATGCAAAGTTAGTGAGTTACCCTCCAGAAATTATTTTTCTCTGCTTCAAATATGGATCTAGATCATGAAGTCCCAACACAAGGATCACTGTGAATTTAATTAAATATTAAAATATTAAAGTCACTGTGAATTCTTGGAGCAGGATTTTATCTGACATTGAAATATCTACATTTGAGTGTCCACCACAATTCAGCATCTAAAAGTGCTAGAAGTTTGAAAACTGTAGTAAATCACAGCATTGTAGAATATCTTGAGTTTGGAAGGGACCCACAAGTATCCACACTCCCCACAAGTCCAGCTCGTGGCCCTGCACAAGTCACCCTTAAGAATCAGATCACATCCTCACATGTGATTTCACACCATGAAATCTGTGAAGCCAGAAGAAAGATGTGTCTTATACCAAGGAGATAAGTAAGAGGTAATTTATTGGTTGAGATGCCCCAAGGTCACTGAGCTGGCAGCTCTGATACATGAGTTACAAAACTGCCCCAACATTGTCTTGACAGCTAGAGACCAGATAATATATTCCATGATGGTGTATAAAAATGGACACTTACTTGGGTTCAAGAAGCTGAATCCTGCCCCTAGCAACCCCCTAGAAATCTATATACAGACATTTTAAAGTAAGCATTTTAATCTCTGAGTAAATCCTCCCTCCCTAAAAGTAAGGACATAAATCTTGCTTTAAACCACCAAAATTAAATTTAAGAACACAACCTTGATTCTAAACTCTGGCATATATTTTGCTTACATAGCAGCATATTCCCCATAATTTTAGCTTATGATATAAACTGAAAGCCAAGATAACACCTATATACTTAAAATTAAATTTATATGTAAATTGGGTAGCTAAATCTAAAGGGATGATGTCAAAAATCTCTTCAAAATGCTTAGACTTCTGAAATCTGAGTCCACATACACCCCTTAAATATACTGCTAATGACCATCATGCTCTGAGACACAACTGTCCTGATATCCCAAGACAAAGGAGCAGATCAAGCTTCATTTGAAATTAAAATGACAGTGGTGTGCTCCCAGTCTTCAGTGTGGCAACCTACCTCTACAAAGCACATTGTCATCAGAGCATTCTCTTAAGGAAACATTGCCAGAAGGACAGTGAGCAAGCTGGAAATCCATCTGCCTAGAAAAGCTTTGGGATTTTGTCAATGGGTTTTTCTTACTCTGCTGCAGATTGGCTGCAGGCACTCCATGATCTACATATTGTTTACCTTCTGCCCATATGTCTGCCCTGTGGACAGCCTGAAGATCGACTGTAGACAACTTTTCCAAATAGTTCTGCTGGCACACTAGTGAGCAGTGGGCTCTACAGCATGTCTGGCCCTGTGCTCTGGATTGGCTTCAGGCTTGCTTCAGGCATGTTCCACAGAGACATGAGTCTACTGGCGAAAGGCAGCCCCAGGATATTGATAAGTGGCAGCATAGGCAAATTGGCTAACCTGTGTCTTTTGGGATGCCCTGGAAGATCCCAGGCACTCACACATGTCTGCAATTTACAGCACAAGATTGTATCCTTCTTGACCAACCTCTGGGGGCAGCTGGAAAACTACATCACAGCTGAATATTAGACACCTCTCCTCAGGCAATTATATCTCAAATGACCACAGTTCTTATAAGAGGTGGCATGTATAAAATTAGCACACATATTTGAAGCCATTATAGGAAGATGTAAAAAGCATGCTGTGACCAACATCCTCTGTCTCTCTTGCCTCATACTTAAAGATGGATCTTAGCTTACTTGCTGCTGTCACCCCTGAGAGAACACAAGAAGGTCTACAAAGATTTTTGGGGAGAGAGTGATAAAATAAAACAGAAACTTTAAAGCCTACGTCATCACTGGCCTTAAATATGCCACAAAACTCCTATACTTGCTTATAAGGCAAAATGAGAAAGGTGGGCAGATCCCAGGATATTTGAAATGTGTAGATATAAATACAATTTAATATAGAATATACAAGAACATTGGAATAATTTAATTGAAAAGTAATGTAGCTATCATAAACTAAGAAATAGCACAGCTGGAGGATTTTAAAAGTGATTTGGAAGCAAAATCCTCTCATTGAATTAGAGAATAAAAATTCAGTTAGGGACCTCATTGAATAGCAAAGCTGGTAGAGCTTCTATAGCTAAGGGCCTGTCAGCATTTCTATTACATACCAGTAGTTTCTGGGGATTATACTTCATCCAGAAGAGTTTGATGTGGAATGAACTTGGGATGAAATGTCTCAGCATTTGAGTAATGTAATGGTAACTCTATTTTTAAAAAAATCTGTATTCACTTTGTTACTGTTGAATCTACTGCATTGCTGCACTACGCATTTTGATTTAAAGATACCTGAGCTAATGCTGACCTAAGGAAATATGTCCACATAATGAAGCTCAGGCAAAGATTTTGAGACAAAATAGCTCTACTGGTATGATGTTATGCACAAGTTACTCAGCCAAAATTCTCAGCCTGGTTCATTTTCTCAGGTGAGGGGTTTTTTTCACCAGGGATGTTTCCATTCAACTTGCTCCTAACTCATCTCTACAGCTCATCTGTGTTCCTCCTCTTTGTGCTCAGATAAGTGGGATAAAAAGAAGGTTACCAGTTAAACAGTTTAAGGTTAAAAATCAAAAAGAAAGTCCTGGTTTGTTATGGATCTCTCTAGGGAATTAAAATGGAAAAACAAAGAGAAAATGACCACAGTGGGTATTTCCAATCCCATATTAACATTATTTAGTCTTATAAGGCATTAAGAGATGTAAAAACTAGTGTGCTATTCTCTTTCAATTTATAAAATCATAGAATCATGGAATGGTTTGGATTAGCAGGGGACCTTGAAGATCGTCTCACTGTTTCCTGCAAATTTTTCTTATCTCAAACCTTTGCCTTTTGTGCCTTCAAGTCTCTTCTCCAAACTGCTGCAGGGTGGGAGGAATAAGGGAAAATGGAGTGAGCAGTGTGTGGTTTTAGTATGAGCACTACATTGGAGTGCACTACATTCCTAAACCAATATAGGTCTGAATTTATAATCGGGTTGTCAGTGGTTCTTCATGACCAAGAAAATAGCTTGGCTGTCTTGGGAAGAAGCTTCCAGTCTCACTGGATTTGGGACAGCTCTGTCATGGAGCTTCAACAGAGGGGAGGCAGATTTGCAGAAATCACGATCAATGACATTATACAAGGCTTTTAAACGTATATTAGTCTTTGAAAAACAGAGCTAGGATGTGGGAGCAGAGGAGGAGCAAAAGATTCTATTTTTTCACCTCCTTCATGGTCCCTTTGTATTATAAAGTTTTAAACTTTAAACTTTTGAAAGCTATTTAGAAATTTACTGAGGATGACAGGTGAAAGGAAGAAAGTATGGATGGACCAAAAAGAGAAGGAAGACTTAGGAGAAAACAAATAATTCCTACTGATGAGGAAAGTAATTGCATGGAAAGATGAATGTGATAACTTTAGTACATTCCCCTTTGGGAACAAAGTAGTTTGCTGTGGATTCATGACACAATGGTCAGAGAATAAAAAGTTCATTATTTTAAACTTTTTCTTACTAGTATACTATAGACTAACTCAGAAGTAAACTGCTTTAGCTACGAATTCAGTTTATTTACCAGAGATGGAATACCAAATATAATCTTAAAGTGACTTATTAATTCTCTTTTACTTTATCCATATGAATTTTTCACATATTTTCTTTTTCAGCAGGTACTTTCACCTCCTGAGCACATATGAAATATCCCAGGCTAATTGTTACCAGTTTTCCCAGGAAGGAAAAGAATTTCCAATCAAGGTTGTCACAACTGTTAGAGAAAGCAACATTTAAAAGTAATAAACATAATCTGACTTCAGACAAAATATCTAAGAACTAAAATTCTCTGGGGGCCTTAAAATCTTTCTGAGGTTGCCAAAATAGCCATGAGCTGGGCTATATTATCCGGGAAGTAGTCTCATCTCTACCTTTCATTCCTACCAGCCTCACATCTCTGAATCCCAACACTTTCTTCACTCATAACTAATATTAACAAGTTCTTGTCTTGTTAAATATGTAACATTTATAGTCTTCCCTGGAAACAAATGTACTTGTTTTTTTTGCCAGACTGATAAAACAGCACTGTAAGAAAGGTGGTTTTATTTTGGGTAGGGGATATTTTGGTGGTGGAGTTTTCTTTGTTTTTTTTTTTTATTTTTTGGGTTTTTTTTTTTTTTTGGCATGGTTTTTTCTCTTTAAGAAGGGCTTGCAAAAGTTTTCCCTGTCAGAGTGCTCATTAAAGGCCTACATGTAGTTTTAGAGAATGGTATGACTAAAAAAAAGAAAAAAAAGAAAAAAAAATCAATGTTTTGTTCCCGCTGTAAGGAAGAACTAACCTTTTCTTGCTAACCTTTCTCTATTTTGAAGGTTAGTGACTAGCTGAAGTAGCTTGAGAGGGAGTGAAGTTGGATTCCTAAATGACCCCTTGGTAAGAACATGCACTGTGAATATAGAATAATTGCTTAGGTTTAAAGGTAGATTTCAGAGCGAAATCACGAGCGAATTTGAATCACGAATTAGTGTTGGAATCTGACCCTTTCTAGCCTTCTCATTTAATTTTTAATATGTAAAATAAGAATGTAATTTATTATCAGATTTAGCAAAACAATTATATTCCTCTGTGTACTGGCTGTTCAGCTAAGATGGGACAGATGCTCTCTTTGGCCCTACTATGCATCAAGAAATGCCACTATAAAATGGTTCTTTTTCAACTGTTGTATTTATACCCAAAATGTGGAGCAATTTCAGCAGGAGAAAGGAAGTGTGCTGTTTACTTACACACATTCTCATTGCTGCGCAGTCTGCCCAGCCAGAAAAGATGTAAAATGAGAACACTCAAGCACCTTTATGAATAAAAGGACTTAAAGACCATATTTAGCATATTCTGAATGACCATTGTAAATCTGGAAGTATTTTGCTAAAAGATTATTGGAAACTCCTCATGTTTGATTCACTTCAGTTAGCCCCGGGAAGTCATTTGCTTAGGACTCTCTTCAGAAACACAGAATTCCTTCAATTTACTGTGAAAAGAGTGGAAATACTTAATGGGCTGCCCAGACTGTGCCTCTGAGATAAGGTGCCCTGGCTCAGTACACAATGAACACATAGACCAAGTAACAGTGCCTAGAAGACCAAACACAAATTCAGATTAGAAATAAAGCCTATGTATCTAACAAACAGAACAATTGAACATGAGAAGAACTTCCCAAAGACTACTGTAGATTTTACATCACTAGAAATTTTAAAATCACTGGTGTCTGTGTTCCTAAGACACATGCTCTACTTCAAAACAACACTAATTGGCAGTCTTTATAATGACCTGCCTCATGCAGAATGGCATGCATCATGCACTGTTAAATCTCCTTTAGTTTTATACTTTGAATCTTTGAAGGCAGATGTTTCCATTAACTGGAAAAGTAGAAAAGAAGCTTTTGTCAATAACAGCAGCAGAACATGAAAGCAGAGGTTTAAATAAGCATAAATGGGACTGTTCATCTGCTGCTTCTTCTGTACTAAACACAGCAGAGAAGATGCTCATGTCCACTCTCTGGACCCTCTGTCCTTTACTCATCGTGTTATATTCCTGATAAACTGAAGAGCATTCATCACCTCTGCCTGGGGGCAGAAGACTGCTTGTAACTTGTCCCCAAAACCAAGAAAGCAAGCCATTTTCCTTCCATCTCTCTCCTAAATAAATTCATAGGAAACATATAATGAATGACCGAAAATAAAATTATTAAAATGTGGAAGTTAAAAGTGATAAAAGTTACTACAAGATAGTATATTGATTATTCAAAAATATGCCAGTTCGTAGGAAAAATAATATTGTACAGTTGCCATGGAATAGGGAAGGGAGAGAGAAAATAAAGGAGGGAAAGAAGAGGGATAAAATGAAGGAAAACAACCTTGAATTCACAGTAAACTAAGCTGAGGTTTTGTTAATTTGCAGAGGCCCTCAAAAGGCTGCCCATTGATGAAATAAATAAGTAATTTACATACAACCATCAACAACTCTTATGAACACAGTGATGGGATCACCAGACTTTTAGCCTCCAAATTATGGAAGCGACAAGAATCCAGAAAATCTTGCAGGTTTTGCAGAGGTGTTTGCTTTCTTTTATCAATGTCTATATGGTGACATACCAGATTACAATTACCTGGAGAGATATTAAAAATTTTATAGATGATAAAGACAATATACTTTTATTCATTGCATAGCAGAAACATATGTGTAAAGAATCTATTTCCAGGAAAAAAGCAGAAGATATGATTATAACTCCTAAAAAGTAATAAAGTGCCAAGCCTGTTTCAGCACTGCACGTACATGAAGGCATTAGTGAAGAATTATTAGTCCCTGTGGAAAATGGGTTCGGGTATATATGAAGCTCAAGATTCTGTCAAAAGAAAAGTCCTTTGGTTCCAATTTAAAATCCGTGCATTGTAATCCTAAACAGGTCTGGGAAGAAATTTTCCTATGAAATTATTTTTGATGGAAAACCAAACTTAGGAAGAAACAAGATACTACAGAATTTGCACTGAGTTCAGTTTAAATAGTAATGAATTCAGACAATTTAATTGTATATGACTGAATGAGGCCAATGGCAAGATAGTAGTAAATTATAGATAAAATCTATATTGATAATTTGTGCCTCCACTAAAGGGGGTTATTCATTTTATACTCAGCAAATTACTCCTTTAGACCTGCACTATTTCAGATAAAATTAGTAATAATTGTATATCAAAACAAAGTACTTTGGTTTCTTGACAAAATTCTTAAAAATCATCCCCAAAAATCTTTTTTCTCCTCCTGCCCACTACCCTTCAAAAGTAGAGCTCCTCATACTTTATTTGAGAGGAAGTTGCTTTCTTGCGTGCTTTCCCTTGCATTTCCCTACACTTAAAGAAAATACCTAGTTCTAGTGCATGGTTTGAATACTGCTGTAGTCCAGACTTTGAAAACTTCTCTATTTCCACTTTATGCTGCTGGGTGTATACACAAAGCAGAAGCTGTACTAGTGCTTGATTTAAGTTAAGGAAAAAAACTAAAAATCCAGGTTAGCTGAAATAAGAGAAGCAGAATGTTACTTGTATTGTCTGAACAGCACAATAGGTGCACTCTCCCACTCTGGGTCTGTGTGTGTGGCGCTTCAGCTCCTCAAAGAACACATTTCTTCTTCACAGAGAAAACAACTATTTTCTTCTCTGCAAAAAGAAAAGGTGGGGCAGAGGGGAGGTTACGCTTCAGAGAAGAAAAGTCTCTTCTCACACTTGAATTAGTTTTGCAAAACCAGGTGAGAGTAGATCATAATACTTCAGTGTTAAACGAGTCAGAGAACTGCTGAGCTGCTTGGATGTTGATAAATCTATGGGACCAGATGGGATCCATCCCAGGGTGATGAGGGAGCTGGCAGATGAGCTTGTGAAGCTGCTCTCCATCATTTGCCAGCAGTCCTGGCTCACTGGTGAGGTTCCAGATAACTGGAAACTGCCCAATGTGATACCTGTTCACAGAAAGGGTGGGAAGGAGGATCCAGGTAATTATAGGCCAGTTAGCCTGACCTCAGTGCCTGGTAAGGTGATGGAACAGTTTATACTGAGTGTCATCATGCAGCACTTCCAGGATGGCCTGGGTACCAGACCTAGCCAGCAGGGGTTTAGGAGGGACAGGTTGTATTTGACCAACCTGGTCTCCTTTTATGACCATCAGACCTGTCTGCTGGATATGGGAAGGGCTGTTGATGTTGTGTACCTGGACTTTAGCAAGGCCTTTGACACTGTCTCCTACAGCACACTCCTGGAAAAGCTGCAGCCCATGGCTTGGACAGGAGCTCTCTGGGCTGGGTTAGGAACTGGCTGCATGGCCGGCCCAGAGGGTGGTGGTGAATGGTGCTGCATCCAGCTGGTGGCTGCTCACCAGGGGTGTCCCTCAGGGGTCTGTGCTGGGACCAGCTCTGTTTAATATCTTCATTGATGACATGGATGAGAGTATTGAGTCTTTCATTAGTAAATTTGCAGAAGACACTAAGCTGGGAAACATGTATCCCTCTGTTGGTAGGTAGGAGGGCTCTGCAGAGAGACCTGGAATGGTTGGATGGATGGGCAGAGTCCAACAGGATCCAGTTTAATAAATCCAAGTGCCAAGTCCTGCATTTTGGCCATGATAACCCAAAGTTATAGTCTGGGAGTGGTGTGGCTGGACAGTGCCTGACAGAAAGGGACCTGGGGGTGCTGGTGACAGCTGGCTGAACATGAGCCAGCAGTGTGCCCTGGGCCAAGAAGGCCAATGGCTCCTGGCCTGTGTCAGGAGCAGTGTGGCCATCAGGAGCAGGGAGCTCATCCTTCCCCTGTACCCAGCACTGGTGAGGCCACACCCTGAGTGCTGTGTCCAGCTCTGTGCCCTCAGTTTGGGAAGGACATTGAAACCCTTGTGTGTGTCCAGAGGAGGCAATGAGGCTGGAGAGGGGCTGGGAACACAAACCCTCTGAGGAATGACTGAGGGAGCTGGGGCTGTTTAGCCTGAGGAAAAGGAGACTCAGGGGTGACCTTATCACTCTCTACAGCTTCCTGAAAGGTGGCCAGAGCCAGGTGGGGTTGATCTCTTTCTCCAGAGAGTTACTGACAGAACCAGAGGACACAGTCTCAAGCTGCGTCAGGGGAAATATAGGTTGGATATCAGGAAAAATAGTGCCATGATTTAGTTGAGGTGTTAGGACATTCATTGGACTCAATGATCTTGAAGGTTTCTTCCAACCTAGTGATTCTGTGATTCTGTGAGTTCATTTCTGAATGCAGCTACTGGAGATGGAGGAGAGTAGCTATTGTAATTACAAAAAAGGACCCAATTTCTGTGGGGCATACCAAGCATTATCTTTATTAAATATTGATTTTAAAATCTTTAAGTCACTAAGAGCTTGGAGACACTGATTAAATTACTTGCTAATCTAGAACAAACTGGTTTGTTGTAAACAGAATCAACTGAAATAATGTCAGGAGGTCTCTTTATGTTATGGATGAAGAAAAGAAACAACTACATTTAGGCTTAAACACTAAATTAAGTTTTGGAACTGGTGAACACACAACATTTTGATAAATTCTCGCCTCACATGAATAGTTATCTGAATTTAACTCATAAATTTATGTCAGTCTGGCTTTACCTCTCTGTGTAAAGTAGATAAATTTGATTAATAATTAATTATATCATTGAAAAGTAAACACACATGCCACTATCTTCAACACAACATTAAGCTAAGGCAAGTTCTAGCTTCTTTTTTTGCTCATGGTATGTTTTGGAGCAAGCTTTGGCTTACACTGTTCGCAATTTGTCTGCAGAGGCTTGCAAACTGGGAGACAGGCTCAGCACTGATAGGTTATGTTTTTGAGATCTACCAGAAATATTTTTCTAGTACTTTAATTAAAAAAAAAAAAGTCATGATCCAGTATTTCAGATGCAGCCCTCTCAAAAATTTCTTCTTTCTGGGCTTATGTACTCCATTCTTCACCTGGCTAACTTGTTAGGTGATTCACCCTTATGGTAGCTGCTCTAATCAGCACTTTCCCTCAGATGCATTTTTACAATGGCTTAATGAACTTCTTAACTTATTCTTCATCTTTGTAAGACAATAATATGCAAGTGCAGTTTCCAATATTGAGTATACACATAAAAAATAATATTAAGCAAAGATAAGTTAGAGTTGGGATTCTGAATGTTTATTTAGGCTCCTTTATAGTAGAAAAAATCCTCAGTATCTGTAGGTCCAACTTATGTCAGAAGCTCGGGTTTCTCAAGGTTGGTGAATTTAAGGATATATAAGACCTCTACACAAGGTCAACCAAAAAAAACCCCAAAACCTAAACTAAAACAAAGCAAACAAAAATAAAAAGAGTAGATGATTTGGGAATTAGATGCATTTGTACATGCATTAGTGTAAGAAAGTAGTCTATAAGAAATACTGTATTTCTTATAGAGGACATTTTCATCATAATGTATCTGACTGAAAATAAAGGCTTTAATCTACTGGTTTTATTGCAGATACTGAATATTTCTAGGTAATTATTGGTCAATTTTTCTTTTTCCTTTTTTTCTAAATTTAATCAGCAGTACTAATTAATTATTTGATCTAGTCAGGAAAGAATATGTAAATGAACATTTGGTGCTATTCTAAAGAATATAATGTAGTTCAGTGAAAGGTCTTAAGCCAAATACATGGATTACTTATGAAAAACATATATTATCTAGAAGGTGAGATTTACCTCTATTGAGATATCTATGAAGACATTGACTTCAAATTTTAATACATATTCACTGCTTAGCTCTTGTGAAGTCAAAGGCATTTGGATCATCCCACATAAAAACTATATATTATTGTTATTTCTTCCCATTAGCTGAGATCTCAGTGGGAACATAACTACTAATGTATCTCTAACTTAGACTGTTGTAAGTGAATTCAGAATTTTATCACCTTTTTCAGTACTGAAATGCTCCCATCAGCGTTGCTTTCTGTCATGTCTGTATTCAGTGTGACTGTTTTCAGTGTGCACAGTACTGCTGTGATAATGTGTCATGAGATTCTGGTGTGCTGCAAATAATTGGCTTTATGCTTATTTTTCTCATGCCCTACAGTGTCTTTAATTCCTGCCAGATACTATTTGCCATTTTTAAATTTAATTTTTAATTAAACAAATGATAAAACAGCAAAGTCTTTTCCCTTCCTTTATAAAAGCCCCATATTAGTTGTTCTTCAATCTGCTTCATGAAAATTAGCGATTTCTAGTAGTCTAGTAACATTTTTGTATCTTTCTTATCTACCAATTTTTTTCATTTCTGACAGCATGGCGTCTCTTCTATTTTGAGTCCATAATTCCTACAAAGCTCCTAGCACTTAAGGCTCCCAGTTCTGCATTTTATATTCCTCTCTACTGAGTCTGGTTCATCCTCTTACATATGATTAGTAGTTTCTGGCCACAAAAGATTTAATATAGATTTACATTTTTTTTATAATGTCTCTTTCCCTTATTTTTTGTGAGTGAGCTTATGTACATCCATAATTGAACTTTCTGAGTAAAAGCTAGTTACAGCTTAAGATACAAGTGTTTATGAATTTCTGTGTGTACACCTATAGGACCCTTCGGGGATTAATTTAAGTGCATACAAAAAACCATTTATGATCTGTAGGTGTGCCTTAGGTTAGGCTACACAAGGCAGCTAACCATTTTGCAGTACTATGGGACTCTCCTGGAGAAGCAGCTGAAGGTCAGATAAGTTCCTTAGAGCACCATGAATGTTGTTGGATGTTCACATTCAGCCAGTGGTGGCCAGGTGCAGATAGGGCCTCTCACAGAGCCCTTGAAATGGTGGGACACTCACACCTGGAGGTACATCCCTTCTCACTGGACACAGGGAAGCTTGAGCTTTTTTTGAAAGAGACATCCCTGTTTTTGTCTACTGTCTGAATTGTATACTTTCCATTGAGTATAAAGGGATGTTAGACATCTTATGAACTGGTTCACACCTAAATCTGTCCTTAATTTTTTTTTTTCTCAGGTTTACATTCCATTTAAAGCTTGACAGCTTCTTTTGTAAATCTGTACATATCTCTTCTATCTCTGTTAATCATCTTTCCATTAATTTCTAACTACAAAACTCATGATTGTGTCTTTACAGTGACTTACTCTCAGTGGTATTTCATTCTTCTTTTAATGTTAGAACTTTATCCAGGATACATTAAATCTATTTTCAGTTGTTTTTAGAGTAGTCTGTTACAAGAAAAGCCAGCTCCAGGACATTCTAATTCACTTTCAGCCTATTGGGCTGTTTCTATGATCATTGAGCTTGTTCACATTAAAATCATAGTCTGCACCTTGCAAAAAAATTATAGATTTAGGCTTGCTCCTTTGCCCAAATTTCTTATACCAATACTTATGCAATGCACTACTGCCACAAAAACATTTGTGATCCAATCCTTTTTCACTGCCTTGACCATATGTTTCATGATTAATTTCCCATTTCCCAAGAACTGGCTGTTTGTCTGAACCAGAATAGCTTTGGCATATCTTTATTACTTCATCAGAAGTTAAGTATTATTAAAAGTTTATAATATCACCTTGTAATGTTTCCACAGTTTTCTAGTCAACTATTTCACATAGAGTAACTCCTTTCCCATGTAAATTTGCTATGCAAAAGTAGTTCTACTTCCATTTCTTGTAGAAGAGTCAATATTGGAAATTTGTCAAACTCAGCTAAGTGTGGATTACACATCCTTCCCTCTGATCCCTGTTCAAATGTGGATTTTCATTAAATTTTTTCACCTTTCTACATTAAATCTATTACCTATTTTTATAATTTTAAAATAATTTATGCTGATGTTGTTTCAATGCACAGCCATATGAATAACATGTACCATTTCTGCATTTTCTGCTTTTATCCCTCCTTGGCCTTGACAAAACATGATGTGTTCTGTTGGGTGCCTAAGAGACTTTGGGGAGCTGTGATTTACTAATACCAGCAACATTTCTACTGCTCTGAACCCCCTTCTTGTGGCTACTGGTATTATTTCAACTGCTACCACTGATATTGTGTGAAGAGGAAAAATGCTTTTTATCTGTTTGAATGGGGACCATGCAGCTAAACAGCAGAGTTGGTGTATCTTGCTCACAAATTGTCAGAGGTCTAGAGAAGGAAGACTGAGGGTGACATATTTGAATACATCATCTGAGAAAACTAGTCCTCTTAGTAAAGTGAAGTGTATTGAATAAACAATGGAGGGAAGATAATGACTTGTTTGTTTTCATGAAACCCAAATTTTTCTTTCTGTTACCCATGACAGAGTTTTATCTGACTCACCTGAGAGGACAGGTGTCTCTTCTGTGTCTTCTTTAATAAGTATGAGTATGAGAAGGAGCTCGTTTTCACTGTATTTTTATCAAGGGAGGAAGAAATTGCTGGCTGCTACACTTTATCTGAAAAGTGTATTTAAAAAGCAAAAAACCAACAAACTCATTAAAATTGTTTTTTTCTTAAGTGAAGAGGTAAAGCACTGGAACGTGGCAATTATGTTAAATCAAGTTGCATTTTAAACTGCTTTGTGCTCTCACAGGAGAGACAGGGGTTTGAACAGAGTTCTGTAAATGGGCATTTTGAAACAGAACACTTTTAAAAACTGTCATGCTTAATGATACCTACAACAGAATGCCAAGAAGAAGATAAAATATCAACTCTGTTATTCCCACTTAGGCTTTCAGAAAGAGTTCTGCAAAATATCCTTCAATCTTTTAGAAATCTCTAGCACTAGCCGAAAAGTTTTCCACATTAAATAACATGAAATAAGTTTCAGTTAAATTGAAGTGTTCCTGAAAAAATGTCTACTTTCACGAATAACATCTGCTTGGGTTTTCATGAAACTACATAAAACTGTGAATGGAATCCATTGTTAATGGAAAAAATATATGTAATATTTATTAGAAAGAAATAAAAAAACCTCTAATCCACAGAATGGCTCTCCCTATGCTGTACACAAAAATTAAAATTTTCTGATCAATATGTTCTAGAAATTTTTTGAAATTCTATGCAAAGTTAGAACTGGATATTGCTAGTTTAGAAGTGAACTGTTCCAGAATAATACCAGAAGATAATTAGAGCAATGGTGAGATAATTCTACCCCAGATA
Source organism: Melozone crissalis (assembly GCF_028551555.1). NCBI lineage: Eukaryota > Metazoa > Chordata > Aves > Passeriformes > Passerellidae > Melozone > Melozone crissalis. The sequence continues at coordinate 54,706,110 of NW_026535805.1, forward strand.
TTTATGGGTCATATCAAAATCTCATTAAATTCCATAGAAATATTTCTGCTGAATTCTGATAATGTTTGATGAACTACATTTTATTTCTATAAGAGTCTATTAGCAGAGGTTTTAACACAACTGAAGAAACTGAATATTAGCTACAAGGCAATTCTTATAATAACAATTTATTACAACAATTAGATAAATAACTTTATTTAGAAGAATAATTTTATTTATTATTAATTTTAAGACAATGGCTATGAAATTTTGGCATCTTCTTGTTTTTTTCCAGGAATTGGAACAGAAAACCATCCAGATTTCCAGACTTCACAATAGGAAGATTACATTTAGTGATTGCATTGCTAAATGCAAGGTTTTCACTCACTTCTAGCCAGAGTATAAGAGAAAAGTTGAGATTAGTAGAGGCATATTATTTTGATTTATTGGCTTGCTGAGTTTATTCATTATTTGTGAATTATTATTTTCTGCTGCTACATAGTTCTAATTAATTGTTAGGGTACTAAGAGGGTTTCTGCATGAACATTTTTATCATCCTGTGTCACAAGAAACGAATTAGAAAATAAATATTAATAAATGGTTTTATTTCAGGGTTAACCTTGATGAAGGCAGCAGCCTTGTCATTTACTTGTCCTGTTTTTAGTATGACAACACATCTGTTGTCAGCAAAATCTTTACTTTTGTCATTCTGTTGTATATCCTAACTGCTGAGGATTTTATGGTGTCATCAGGGATTTTCCTCAGCCTTTAGCTCACTGTGAATGAGGTGTGGCCCAAACAGAGACCTGTCCAACAACATGTTAGAAGTTATTAAGGCAGTAAGAAAGATCAGCAACAAGGTGGCCATACTGCAGCTCATCCAAATCACTGATAAGCAATACAGGATCAAAAGCAAAGCCGTGGAAGGCTGCTGCAGACCCTGACATCACACTGCAACGCCTGTGAATTCTGTTCATCTGGCAGTCAATCAAGCAAATGCCTTTTAAATGCAAGTAAGCGTCACAGCACCCCTTGACTCCACCAGCACCACAGTGATTTGGGAGAGCGTTGTCAGCAGCGTGCTCACTCTGACAATGCTGGTCAAGGGTCAGGCTGACTGGAAGCAGGGTGCCAGGTGGTCAGACACCGGAGCAGGTTGCTCAGAGGTGATGTGGAGTCTTCATCATTGGAGATATTTAATATCTATCTGGGCACAGCCCTGGGCAACCTGGTCTAGATGACCCTGCTCTGATCACGAGGGTTTTAACTGAGGGATCTCCAGAGGTCACTGTCAGCCTCAGCTGATTCTGTATTATTTTAAGTATCTCAAAATAAATTAGAAGACGTGAGTCATGACTGATTTTGAAAGCAGGAAGAAAGAAAAACATGCAGAGAAACGTAGCAAAAGATGACCAATGATTCATATTCTCAGGGCTATTTAAGGTATCTAAAACCATACCTCCAGAGATTTTCAATTTCTGTGATTGAAACTAGTGTTAATTAGATGCCTTAACACTATTAAGGCTCTGACCAAAGTAATCACTGCAAGATTAGCTGATGTAGCTTTCTTTAGTTTTACAGCATTATTTCGATTCCTTATTAAGACACCTGTCTCTTTGTTGTTCATAAAAGCATTGCATCTCACTTTCTATCTTTCTTTTTCCAGTGCAGACTCCCAGTGCCATAATTTACTGAGCCAGAAGAAGACACAACAACATATCACAAGGTGGTATTATTCGGCAAAAAGAAATTTTTATGCTCATGGGAAGATAGTGTAGTGACATTACATTTTTTTGATTCTCTCTTTTTAAACATGATTTCCTTGAGTTCCTTGTTGGATCACAGAAGGGGCTTTACCACCTCTTAAGGAAAAAATGTTCCCTTTCATCTAATCTTCTGGTTTTCACAATATTCTGTCAATCAGATTTCAAGTCTGAGCCGTTGCCTTGACAACCCACAACAGTTGCCTTTCTGGCAAAACATTTGTCCACAGGCCCCTCTGGCCACCTGAGCATGGATTCCTTGGTGGGAATGGGATAGATGATGCCCACGGTTGATTTTTTGTGACACTATTGTAGAGTACTATGGCTCTACATTGTTGCAGATGGAAGAGAAGATGCAATACTGGCAAGGGAAACACTGAAAGCCGCAGGAACGTTTCCATTACTTCTGAATTGTATGTGATCCAGAACTGTGTGATCAAAAAAACCCTGGGACTGAAAAAAGATAAAGTACTCATCTCATCTATTCTGCAGCCCCAATACAAGATTAGCTGTCCTCAACTGTTCCTCACAGCTGCACTCTTTAAAACACAGCTTTCCTAAACTTAGTGACAGGACTCATAGATTTTCTTTCCTTGCAGTTGAAGCTGAATGTCTATTGAACCAACTTAAACCCATTACCCTTGCTGTAACCACAGGGGGCCTGAACAGTCTAGTCTTTTACTCTCTGCAGCTACTTTTTACGTTATTATGTGTGCTCTCAGTCTTCTCTTATACAAACTAAACTACTCCAATTGTTTCAAACTCTTCTCATCAGTTTTGCTTTCTAGATCACTGATAATTCCCGGTTGGTCTCCTTTAGCTTCTTTTGATACTGGTCCACACTTTTTCTGAAATGCAGTTCAGAAAATGAAGCACAGTGTGCTTGCTGAGACTGAGCACAGTAGGCAGCACTGAGGAAAATGAAAGAGCTATTTCATATCGTACAAATGATATTGCTCTTTACACGCCTTAGTAAGTTGTACATCATTTTTTTTTCAACCTATTTTTAAGATCATTCCTCCAAATTCTCAAGAAAATTCTGGTCTGGTTCTCCAGTATATAAAGCAGGGAAAAAAAGTTACTGAATTAGGACCCACTCTGTAGTAAAGGATCTTGACGACTCAATAGATCACAAACTGAACACAAGACATCAGTGTTAGGTGGTGCCCATACACATAAATGTGCATTCCGTTCCAGGCAACTGGAAACACAGAGCAGCAGCAGACCCAGAGGAAGGCCTGTCAGAAATTTTGTTGTTGCATATCCTAGTTTAGTTATGGCTAAAACAAAGAAAATATTCTAGGTTTTCTCTTGAATGTGAGACAGATCAGACATTTTCTTTAAGTTTTCTTTGCATTGGTATCCAGATAATAGAAAGCTTCCATAATTTTTTTTTTTTTTAAATTTGGCAAACATAAAGCAAATGTGGTCTTGTTTTGCTGGCATTTTGAACAGGTTTAGGTTTGTTCTGGCTGAGGTCTGAGATCAGCCTAGACCTGTAAAGATGTTTTTGCAGAGTTTTGAGACCAAACTGATAAACCATATCCAAAGTATCAGTCTGGACTGGGCACCCCTCTAGCTCTTTTCACAGTTTTTAATTGGTTCAGTGTGAAAAGCAATTCAGTTTTGCCTCTGCTAAGGGAAAAAACCAACAAAAATCCCTGCAAGGGAAAAAAGCAATGTTGTGATGCCTATCACAGGGAAAAACTCTTCAGTTCATGTAGCTAAAGCAAGAATAGGATTGAAGCAGTTTATTGATTTATTAACAGCATGTAATTAACTTGCAATCAGTGAACTATGTATTCAGGATCTGTATCAGCAAAACAATTGACAAACCACAATGGTAGATACAGAATGTTAATGGACACCTGCAAATTTCCAAGCAATCCTATGAAGCACGTCTCAAGAAGTTTTAATCACACCTGTACTCACACAAACACATGAACATCCATGTGGCTCCATGAGTCCCCCAGGACACAGGTCATGGGCTGGGTCCAGCCCCCCCCCCCCCCCTCTCTCTCTCTCTCAGGTGCAGTTCTTACATTCCCCCATTTCTGAGGGAAATGCAGATGCGCCAGTACGACATGGGCCCATGCTGCTCCTTGCAACCCCTGTGCATGCGACAGGAAGGAACCCTTGTAGTGGTGAGTTGGGGTTCTGCTGATGCTGGGAGGCATCAGCACCCATGCTCAAAGTGCCAGTGTTTACACTGGGAAGGTTTGCAATGACACCAGATTTAAATTTGACTGATTTTCTCTAGGGGTCACACTTCGGCGATCGTCTGTCCTTTGTGCATCTGAACAGATTACCCAGTGACTGTATTTTTGCCAGTCACTGGTACTCAATAACATACTAGGTTGGCCCTTTTGCATTTCTGTTTGGGATGTATTTGAAAGCAGTTTCTTTGTGGTTTTCATATGTATGTTTTGGAGAGACATTTCCTTTGTTTTTAAAGAAGTGGGACAAGAGATTGAGTAATGGTTTCCTTTTAACCCCCTGGAAGTTGTTCAAGATCTATTCTTGTCATTGAAAGAAACTGCTTAACTAACTCTTCTAATTCCTTCTAACTCCTGCCAGTTGTATTAGGTCATACATAAATGCCATGCTAACTCATAATTCTGTTGGATTGTCTTACTGAAAATCACAAGGTTATCTATTATCTCATTTAAATTTCTTTTTATTTTTTATTGTGGAGAATTTCCAGAAGTATGGAAGAGTTTCTGGAGGGTTTTTTTGGGTTTGTTTGTTTGTTTGTTTTTTTTCCTGGGGAAAATATATGTAGATAGTCATTAACAAAAAGAAGATTTTTCAGTGTGGAAAAAAGTAATTAAGAGCATTTCCACTTCCCTTAGATCCTTCTTACCCTGAAACAGCACACCTGCTTTTTTGATGTTATTTCTATGTTTTTTGTTTTCTAGGTTTTCTAGTTTCAGCAAAAATAATTTCTGCAGGTGTGCTACCTCTGATTTACCAGTTTTTTGCTTTTCCTTTACTCATCTATTTTCTAGTTAGAGGTCAGACAACATTACTTGCAATTTTCTGGACACACCATTGGGATTTTTTTAAATCTTTCAAGTTCACTTTCTCTCAGCATTCACCTCCCCATCAGTGCTTGGGTTAGACTTTTGTGTACCAGACATCAAAGAGGTACCTGCTGGGTTTTTTATGTTTTTGTAATGTTATTATCCATATGAAGAGCAAGCCAGGGAATGTAGCCTTGGCTTAAGACATTGCTTTACTTCATCTATTTACAGCTCTCTGCTTGTGATCATCCCACAGTATAATTAACAAGAATCATGCAGGATCACCTGGTGGGTGGTAACTCTAGAATTTACTGTCAGTGAAAAACAAACACAGAAATCTGCAAAAGAAGGAAAGTTATTGTAAGACCTATTGAGTGGTTTGATTTCTACCAGGAGAGAGAATCTCATAAGAGGGCTGGAAGTAGTCAGACATTTGAAACTGCTCGAAAAGAGTGTCTTAGAAAGGCTAGTACCCTGCTGACCATGTGTGACTGAAACTAATCTTCTGAGATTAGAGAAATGAAGGTGTCTAAACCAATAAATGGCTCAATGATTTCAATCCCTACTTTCGTCATAGAGTCAAGAGGTCAGTTAAACTCAGTGTTTCACAAATTCAAGATCAAACTTGTGGAGAAAAATGCTGCCATACATAAGGTTATGCTATATAGCATGCTGTGAGATAAATTAAGGGCTTGGATATTTAGGTTTGATGGTAAAAGAATATGTTGGTGAAGATCTCCAAAAAAGTCTTATTTGGGGAGTCATGTCATCACTATAACATTAGTACTTTCTTGCATTAACACAGAAAATATTGGGAAACAAAATTAAAATATATTCACATAATTCTTAGAGATATGAGTGAGTGAATGCCTTTAAAAACTCCTGTACAAATGCATGGAAAAAATCAGTCTCAAATATAAACATTTCACAGCCTAAATATGTGCGCTGGTTTTGGTTGGGATAGAGTTGATTTTCTTCACAGCATCTTGTATTAGGCTGTTTTGGATTTGTGATGAAAGCAGTGTTGATAATGCAGGGGTGTTTCAGCAATTGCTGACCAGGGCTTACATGGCATCAAGGCCTCTCCTGTTGCACCTCTCCTCAGTGAGGCTGCACATGAATTTGGGAGAGAGTAAAGCTGGGCCAGCAGACCCCTGCTCACCAAAGATGTATCTCACACCTTGTGACATTGTGCTCAGCAAGAAAAGCTCAAGGAAAGAAGGAAGAAGGGAGGATGTCCAGAATTATCAGCATTTGTCTTCCCAATTAATGCACAATGGAGCCCTGCTTTCCTGGGCATGGCTGCCTGCTGATAGGAAGCTGTGAATGAATTCCTTGTTTTGCTTTGCTTGTGCATGTAGATTTTCCTTTATCTATTAAACTGTCTTTTTCTCAATCCCGGAGTTTTCTGATTTTTTACCTTCTGATTCTCTCTCTGTCTCACTGAAGGGGAGTCAGAGGGTGGCTGCATGGGGCTGAGCTGCCTACTGGGAACACATCACAGCAATAAGATAAACTAATGAAAGTTTGATTGATCACTTCTTTAGATACAGGGAACTGAGAGCCAAAAAGAGTAAGTGTTTAAATTTAACAACCTAGATACTTTGTATAAAGATAAAATTATCAACCTTGGATTTTATCTGGTCATGTGAGAAAGGGGAGAGCCACAAAATTTAATCTATGAAGCAAGGAACAGTTTAAGACATTAAAAAAGACAATGATGAAGATATAAAATATGAAAATGTAAAGAGTAGGCTGCTCCTTTAACCTTGCATAAGAATTATTCAGCAGATGAGTCACTCATTCAGTGTGGGACATACAAATTCACAGAATTTCAGGATAACCACACTGAGTAAATCCCATTTATCCTACAAGTGGAAAGCCAGCACAGACCTATTGAATTAAGATAGAAGGTCCTCTGTAGAGCTATAAGGTTTGCCTTCCAGATTTGGTACTGATGTATCTTGACTATACTGGTGCTTTCACATTTCATTTGCAGTATCTAATCTGGTCCAAAGGGACATTTAGCAGTTTATAGCTGCCATGGGTTGGGGCTGTTCCTAAGCTTTTGGCAGTATAGTGATAAGATAATAGGCTAGAGAATGGGGATTTATGTGAGTACACCTGCATGGACTGTGCTCATCCTAATCTGACAACTGTGGTTCAGAGACACTCCTTGGGACGTGGAGCTGACTACAGATGAGCCTTAGTCCCTGGTCTGTGCTGCTGCTGGCAGAGCCCCCATATGGCCCTGTGTGGATCAGTGGTGTTGGGGTGGCAGAAAGAACAAACTCAGACAGGAAGACCCCTGAACCAGGGACATCACCCACTCCCTTCCACAGAAAGGAGATAGATGTCTGTGCAAGCCAGGGATCTTCTGAGACAGTGTTCAATCTCCAGAGAAATCCTTATTTGTTCATGTACATCCCTAACTTTTAGCTACACTGCTACCTAAAAAAAATAGCTGAATACTCTTGCTAATCTTTTGGGGTACATGGAGATTTAATTACCTTCTCAGCCAGTAATGTTGTTTATTTTGAAAGGAGGATTCACCACCCTCAAAGGTTTCCTGAGATTTCCTATTCTTTTTCTTTCAAAAGCTAGAGACAATCATTCCTTCAATCAACATGCTTGTGGAGATACTGCCCCTCTTCTTTCATGCAATGTTTCAGGTTAATGGAGCACTAAAGATGTGGAAGGCTTACATTCAATAATTACCTTTCTCTGATAGGGTACAAGTTCCATTTTAAATGAAAGTTCCAAACAATAAGTCATAACTTAATTAGAAAGAAGTGGAAGTAATAGGAAAACTGTTCCTCCTTCAGAAGCTGTTCCCTTTTATCTCTGAACTCTGCATTCATTTCAGAAAAGTGAAAGTGAGCTCTTTCCAAAGGGGAGAGAAGTTTCTTTCATTAATAAAGAAAGGAGGAGAGCAATTTTCCAGTGCCGTTGTTTGTGTATTTTACATAAAACACTAAACAAATAAATTAGTTAACTATCATTTCAGGAAATGGATTTGTATCCAAATCTTCATGCTCGGAGCTATACATGCCCCTATCTATGTTATTAAGCTTGCAAGGCAGGAAACTTGTCTTACTCTTCTTGACCTCTTGCGTGACTAATTCTTCAGCGTCTTTCAAGGGATGCTGAGAGACTAAATTCATTCCTGCTTCCTGGCTTTAAGATATAGTTCAATTTCTGGAGCACTCTCTGAGAGTTAGAGAATTTTAAGCTCTTCAGACAAGGGAAGCCCCATCTTCAGTGCCTATTTTAATCCTTGAGTGCACAGATAAGCTATTAGGGAAACATCTCCTTTCCTCTTCCCCTTCTCTTTCCCCTTCTGTTGTTTTATTTTCCCTTTCCCCTTTCCTTTCCCTTTTGACTGAACTTTTGGTATGGAGAAGGCATAATTTTTCTGATGACATGAAAAGGTTTCAGTTTCAGTCAATGTTTGAGTGTCCAGTTATGATCAGGATTTAGATATATCTGCAAACCCACAGGGCTAAAAAAGGTTTTATAACTACAGTATCAGCAAAGACTTTAGGTGACTTTTAGAAACCCAACTTCATAAATGGGACTAGGAATTTCTTTTTTTCCTGTTAGTTAGCAACTTAGAGAAAAGCCATAAAGGAAAACTAAGATATCAACAACTATACTCAAATTTTCTTTATAAAATTGCCCAGATTTTCCCACCAGGAAATCTTTTTAATTTCAATTATTTAATTATTGTTGACCCTAGACAAAGCTAGACTAAATATGAATGCAATATGCTGAAGCTCCAGTCCCAAACTTAAGTATAACTCTGTTAATCATTCTATGAATTTATGTTTCTTTTGTAAAATAATTTGATACGCTTTGTCTGAGAATGAAACTCCAGAACAAAAGAAGAAAACAAGAGAGAACATTTTGCCCAGACTAGTTTAACATGGGCTATTTTCCCTTGGGATTTAGAACAAAATAATTGTGAAATAGTGTTTATTAGTATCACATTGGATAAAGGTCAGATAAAAGCCAAGTTTTATTATAATAGCTTTATTTTTCACAAATTAAAGGGAAATCAATACAATTCATTAATAGTGATTTAGGGCTCTGGATCTCTCTAAGGTGCTTATAGGGCCTTGATTAACACAGTGCCTGAGTGCTTACTAATCTAATGTATTTATCCTCCCAACACTGCTGCAAGCTAGAATTTCTAATCCTTATTTCATTTTGCATTGGAGCATATTCCAAAAGTTGTGGGGAGTTGTAAATGAAAGAGAGAAGTTAAACTCTCCTGTGTCCTAGGACCCTGGCATTAATTAATCATTGAATTGTACAGTGGTACACTAAAGCAGGTTGGAAAGATCCTCAAAAAGTCCAATGCCCAGCTCAAAACAGGGTCATGTCATCTTTGGGGTCAGACTAGGTTTGCAAAGCTGGATCTCGAAAATCTTCAAAGATGGACACTACACATCATATCTGTGTATTGTGTACCAAAGCCTGACTGTTCTAATTCAGGAAACTTATACCAGTAGTAGACTCTGGACTGATGATAATGTCTATGATATCCCATATTCTGTATAAGCCCTAAAAGTTTAATGCTTTTTTTCTCTCAGGAAATATGGTCAAAACTTACCTACATAATTGCATGGAGCTCTAGTAAGAGAGACTGAGATTGATTTTTAACCCTGAAGTTAGCATTACTCATGTAGAAAGCTCAGGTTCGCAGCCTGAGAAGTAAAAGGATCAGTTTCAGCCATCTAAGTGTCATTGTAGCTGGGGTTCTCCTAATCCTGGGGAGAATTTTACAAGTAAATCTCACATCATGGTGATCTATGTCTGTTTTACATCATTTCACTCGCTATTAGTTTAAGGTGGAGATGCAGCTCTCTGACTGCTCAAGATCCTTTCTTGAGGGAAGGAACTTTTGTTACCCCAGTCCTGGCCTCCTCTCTCAGGGAGGAAAATTACACAGGACAATTACATCTGCTGAGATTTAACACTGAGTAGACCAATGCTCAAGTACCCTGAACTTTGTGCCAAAGTGATTTGCCCATGGGGAGGAGCACTGCCCACCAAAGCTGTTTGGACAAAGATGTGCAGAAGCTCATAGTTCCCTGCAGTTGTAAGTCGGAAGTTTTGACAGAGCAAAACCACATTTTGCTGCATCATGAAGACAAGGAACCTTGGAAATATGTGTATGTGATAGCTGTAAAAGTTTTAGACGTTGTTTCCCTTTGCATCCCCAAGCAAATGATACAACAAAGAGGATGGTGAGGATTTATGATAACAGCTTACCCTGGTGTGTGTGTAATTTTTTTAAATGCCTCTATTACAAAGAAAAATGGATTGAAAACATTTTAGAAATTGAAGGAATATTTCTATTTCAAAATACAACCCTAAACATATGTCCTTCTATTTTGATTTTTATCAATTGCAATGATATGCAAGGAAAGGCAGAATACACACAATGTGAACAAAAGGTGACAGTACTACCTTAGGAATTCTTTATACAAGAATGAGGTAGACCTTAAGATGGGTGGAATAGTTGTCAAAGAACATACAGAGAATTTATTAACTTTAAGGTACACAGGTTCATAAGCCAATATGTCACTGAACTGTAATAGCAGCCAAGGAATAAAGAAATAAAATAAATAATAATAAAAAAACTCACAGAACAAATGTCAATAATAAGAGGTGAACATATAAAAAATAGGATTTAAAGTGACTAGCATCTCACCAAGAAGGCAAACAAGAGCTTTGTGTAAAAAATAAACTTGAGAAAAATGCATCACAATTCAGAATTACACTAAGAACAAAAAATCTCCATTAGGAGAAATTATTCAATTCCTACTTTGTTCTTAAAATGTACACTTATTGTGGGGGTAAAATAATTAAACAGAAGAGGAATAACATGATGAAATCTTGCTATGCAAAGAAGATTTCTGTAGCATACATTCAAGATCCTCTGTTTTGGGACTGTTTACATTTACTTACAAAGTGTGAGAATGAGATTGCAAGAAAGAAGTGTTTGACGTCTAGTTCACTACTGATGGCCAATATTTGGAATCAAGATGCACTCACAGAATCTGGAACTGAGCAGATTAAAGATAAGATTTTTGGTACAAATAGGAGGAGAAGTCTGGCCCAGTGGCCCCAGATTTCACACACAACATGCTAGGAGTCAGTCGCAGTTGCTGCTTGGAGTTATTTTCCATGTCATCTGTGATATCACCACATCTATGACCCTGTTTACCAGCAGTTCTTAGCAAGACTTAATTTCAAGAGCTTGGTTCCCAAACCATAACCTGGGAGCTGAAAAAAAGCATAAAAACAGAGAGAGAGAAAGAAAACCGTTAGAGAGAGATGAATAGATCTGGGTTGGTTCCTGGGCCGGGAATTCAACCAGAGAAAATCTAGCAGTGCTTTATCTTGCCCTAATTTAAAATAAATTACAGTCAGGTTCAGAAAGCAAAGATGGATGATCTCCTATGCGATATTCTTCTTTTCCTGAATTTGCACATATTTGATATCCCATTGGCCAGATAGTTTTCAGAAGGTCACATAGGGTTTTTTCAGCAGACAGTATGTTGCACATAAATGCAGTAATTTTTTGATGATGCAGAAGATAGCAAGACCAAGACAGATTATTTTTTTCAGGGTAGAGGGTGAAAAGCAGTAGAACATGACCAGAGTTACCTGTCAGCTCTGACAGGGTCAGATTTACTGGACTAGCACAAAACAATGAAAATTTAACATGTGAAATCCACCTTGAAGAGATGTTGACACAGCAAGGTGCACATAGAGATCAAAGGTAAAGTTCAGATAATCATTAATCTTGTCGCAGTAGGCAATGGAAGGATGCAAAGACTCTCAGAAAGTAAAAACAAAACAAAATGTTTCCTCTGCTGCAGAAAGCTACACAGAAAGGCCAGGGAGACAGGGAAAGGTTCTATTCTAAATATAGGGTCTGGCCCTATAGTTTATCAATAAATCCAAAATCCAAATCTGGCCCTATCGTTTATCAATAAAGCCAAAAAGTTTATCAATAAATCCGCAATCATGAATGACTGTGAAATCTGTGCTGTCCAGAGACTCTGCTGAGAAGAAAACTGGCATCACCTTTTCACATTAATACAGCCAAAATTGAAAAGAAAGGATTTATGTATCTTTACTGAAACAGGATATCACAATTCTCAAAAAATGCAGAACTATTAAGCTTTATTATATGGAGAAAAAAATCATTTATTCACAACAAACTTAAGTAAGATAGAGTTGGACATAAAATACTACAGTTTTGGTAAAAAGGATCAAGAAAATAGATTATGTTTATGACTATAATAAATTAATCAGTTGGCAGTCTATGGCATATATGGTATTATAAATATGCTGTATGTTACATAAATATACAGAATCACAGAATCATAGAATAGTTTGGGATTGGAAGGAACATCAAAGATAAAGCTCCAACCCTCCTGCCATGGGCAGGGACACCTTCCACTAGACCAGGTTGCTCAAAGCCTCATCCAGTGAGGTCTTGAACATCTCAGGGAGGTGTTCTGCAACCTCTCTGGGCAGCCTGTGCCAGTGTATCATCACTCCCACAGGAAAGAATTTCTTCCCAATATCTAATCTATGCCTGCCCTCAGTCAGTTTAGAGTGAACTATTGATAACACCAAAGGATAACAACTCTTACAGTGAATTTTTGTCTCCCTCATGGCTAATTTAAAATCCTCTTGTTTCATCTTGTTCTTGTCCATCTACTGTGCACCACTGAGGAAAGCCTGGTGCCATTTTCTCTACAATCCATTATTAGGTAATAGAGGACAGTGGTTACATTGCTCATTAAATTTCTCTCATTCAGACTAAAGTGGTTCAGTTTCCTCAGACTGTAAGTCATGTACTAATACCTCCTAAACACACACATACACATTTTTTCCTAATAAATTTCAAGTTACAAACAATTTGTGGCTGACTGAAACTTGGTAGTTTCTAACAAAGACTTCAGCATTTGACTGAAGTGCTTATGAGCAGCATACATTATGCAGGAATGCAAATATTTTAATCCATTAATATAAAATAAAAACTAACATCCAGTTTAATCTGGTTTTACTGAAAACCATAATAAAAAAAGTAAGTCTCAATCTCTACTAACTACCAAGAAAAATAATAGGAAATTGCTTAGTTGCATTACTATGTAATTTCTAAGATGCTACAAGGAAAATATATTTGAGAGATGTACCAAGATTTTATAAATGGAAATACCTTAATAAATTTTCATTCATTTACAGCAATGAAATATTGTTAAAGCTGCTAAAATTGTTAGCAATCCTCTTTATTCTCTTAAGGCTCATCAAATAGCTGAAGACATTTTAAGATTCAAAACCTGGTCCAGCAAGAGAAATTAACATTTTTGACGTTTGAAAATTCTTTTTCTACTTTTTCTTGATCTTTATTCTCACTTTCTTGATAAAATCTAAGTAGAAGATAATAATATCCAAAGTAATGTCACATCTACAGTGGTTAACAAAAATAAAATCTCACAGTGGACCATGGACTGCCAAGGCAACCATCTTTTTTGTCTGATTTAGTGAGCTTGTGGAGACCTGTGTCAGTAAAGTGTCTCCAAAAAGGAGTCTTAAACATAAAATTTTTCTCTTTAGCTTTTAGTGCAGGTAAAATACAGAATGTAAATAATGATGCACAAGTTGTTAATTAGGAAATGGATGGCAAGAACATTAAAAACTTTACGAAAACCTTAAAAACTAGCATTGTGTCTTGCAGATTTGGACAAAACATGGGTAAGATGCCAAAAGGTGGCATGTTTTGAGTTCATGGAATTGCGACCAATTCTTCAGAATCCAGTTAGCTTGTTGGCAAAGTAAAATCCCAGTATCACAGGATATCTCTCTTATGTGATGTTCTCTGTCTGGAGAGAGACACATTGTGGAAGGATGGATATCATTGTCTCACAGCCATGGAAAAGGCATCAGAAGCTTTACGCCCTCTTTCAAAGAAACTCTCTGGTAGCAGCCCAGTACCCAGGGCCTAAGTCAGTACCAAGACCTAAATTTGTGGAGAATAAAGGAGTTGGTGCCACTCGGAAGCACCATTCCCCATATACTGGGAGAGCAGCAACTATATTGTCTCAGCTCCAACTTATAGTAAAGAATTTCTGAATGTTGGTTAGTTAGTGGTGTTTAATTTTGAAATATTTTCTTTCCCCCGTGTTTATTGTTGCCTGGTGACAGCCTTATGAGGTGGGTAAGGGCACCTTTAAGTGGTGGTCCTGACTGCGGCCTGGAGCTACTGTCCATTGCAAGGGGCCTTTTGTTACATGGAACATGAAGGGCATCCAGCAGATTCACTGGAATCTCTACACATTGCTAGAATTACTGAAAAAGGGAAAAAATATAATTAAATCCAAGTCTTTGACCAATGCTTAAACTGCTACATAAACCTTCCTGCCTTTGGGCTTTCAATGTGGTGCATGGCTGGAGCTTGATAGGACAGCACTTCTTCTGTACATACTTGTTTTTTGTATTACCCTGATTTATCAAATGAAGAGATGACATAAAATCCCTGCTTTTCCACTCATACAGAAGAAAAGGTTTTCCATCTAACTCTGCTCAGTGGAAAAGGGAGAATAATGACTCTACTCACCCCCTTTTCCCACGGATAAGGGAATAGAATAAGGACCTTGTCTAGGCAAACACACTACTAATGAATACAACAAACTAGGAGAAAAACAAGCACAGAACTGGCAGTTAATTAATTTCTGTATTTCCAGCTGAAGTGTCTAATGGGAGAAAATAACTAATCATTATCGTTTTGTTGTTTAGGATTAGAGATATGTGCAAATACTTGATTTAGTGGTGAAATTTTTGATTTATGTTTTAGTGAAGATAAATGCTATAACTTCAAAATTAGGCAGTATTATGGAAACAGATGGGATTTGAAATAAACAACAATAAAGTTAAGTTCCAGCATAGAAAGACTGCATGTCAGCTCTCTAGCTGAACTTTTCAGGACCATTAATAAGAATTACAACATTCTTAAATATGCAATTTTAATGCATCAAAATTTCCTATGGGCATCCTCTGCTATCCAAGCTTTATGGATCAAGCACCGGATTGTCTAACAACTCTGCTGTTATTGAACAAAAAGTACAAGTTAAAGATGCAAAAATCTGCCTCTGATGGCCTAACCAAAGGTAAGACTCTGTCTATCCATGGATATTGGAGCTTGTCTTTCCACTTGACTTTTTTTATTGAATTAAACTGAACCACAGAATGAAAATATCTGTGCATGACACACTGATTTTGTTTACAGGGCTGGAAGAAAATCAGTCCCATTGGGTTCTCCTCAGATTTATTTCAACCTCCGTCCTACACACCATAAAATGTTGTTTAGCTTCAGTCCCACAAGCATGCCCATTATTTAAAGGTATTGTTCAGGACTCCAGGGGAAAAAAAAACCCCAGGAACGTGTCTTTGTGGAGGAAGGTTTTCTAGGTTCTCAGTCCACATAAAGAACTCAGTCCACATAAAGAAAGTATTTATTATTTTTCTAAGCACAAAACTTGCAAAAACATAAAATCTGTGTTTTAGTATCTATCAGACTTGATGAAAATCAATTCTATCAAACACAGTCACTCTTGAGCTTTTCCAAAAGCAAGAAATTGGAAGAAAACATTATTTCCTAAGATTATGTCTTTGGACGGCTGGAAAATATGACAATTATGTTATTTGGCCCTTTTTTGACAATAATAGCAGTAAAAGCCTTTCTTGAGTTTGGTATTACAGATACAAAGACAAGTATCACTCCCATTGCAAAATACTGAAGTTAAATTGCATCTTATGGGCAAAAATGCAAAATCCTGAACTGATAACCTACTGATATTATGAAAGATTAATGACACAAATAACAAAATAGTTAAAAAAAAAAAAAGGAAGGAAAACCCTAGCTCTTTAACTTAGTCATATAGGAGCTATTTTTGAAAGGGTAGAAGAAATGTAAGAAACAGATCAAAACATATCTCTGAAAGAAGATCTCACTCTAAACGATATAATCCTACTGGCAAATCAAAGTAAAAATATGTCTGAATCACTGAAGAATGATTTCAAGCTTTAATTTACTTTCTAGTAATCTTGCAGCTGTTTGAAATATATCTCAGCTAGATCCACAATTTGAAAATTACCACAAGGCAAAATACCTACAGATGCTTGAAAAACAATAGAATATTTTATGTCTCTATATATTTATGTTTATTTTTAAAGCAGATTTCAAGCAATAGAAAATTTCAATATACTCTTCATGGCAGAAGTGAGCCAAGATACCTTAGCTTCCAAAAGTCTTAACTTTTCTTGCTACATTTTAAAATATACTTACCTTATCACTGAGTTCATAGAGCTTGTTCTGATTTCCAAAGAATTCTTTTGGAAGCTTTATGGGAATCAATTTTTTTATTTCTTGTTCTTATGTAGTTATCATAAGTGAGATTAAGGTTTTCCTTTGTTTCTATTTACTATTTGTATTGCAATTATATCTTGACGTCCCAATTATAAACATATAAAACCCAATAACATCCTTCATGTTGAACAAATACATATTTTAAAATTATGCCTGACCCAGAGGATTTTCAGCCTAGGTAATTCTATTGTGTTTAAGACATTTTATATACATAGCTGGAGGATGATATTAGCCTGGGCTACATTATTGATTGAAGTACTGCTTAGAACAAGTAATTTTGTTTTCCTATTTTTCTCAAAACCTGGAATGAGAATAGCATAATATTAACTCCTCTTTCCCAGGAGAGTGAAAGAAAAAATCACTACTGAATTCCTGTCTAGAGATTTAAACCAGCTAAATAGGGTGCAAATTTTAGGGTTTCTGACTATTAAGAGTTAATAATCATCTGTCAAAACAATTCATATGAGGCATGGATGAAAAAATAACAATAATTATATTTTGTCACATGTTGAAGTTTTCAAATTTCTTTTTGTTCTTTATGTTTATAATGTCTTCTTTTCTTCAAATAATAGAGCTATTCAAAACCCATGGGGATTTGAATCTCAGTAAGCTGTGCTTCAGCTAGGTCTTGCTATTGTTCTTTTCCACCATTTTCTTCAACTCAAAACCTTTCATAAGAACGAAAATTGCCTCTTGAAATATTTAATTTATGTATTTGTATTATTTTTCCAGTTTATCTCCTTCTTGAGTGGACAAAATTTTCCTGTGATCTAATTACAAAATCTGTTGTCTTCAGCTGACTCCAGATGCGCCACATCTTTTTTTATCCCGTGTATTTTTGTTCTACTGCATTTATAAAAAGAATCACATTTATATTAAGGAAAGGATACAGTGTGTTTTATTTTGAATAGGTTATTTGTAGCATAATAATCCTGTGAATTACCAATATGCTGCAAAGCAAGGGGAAAATGTGATTGTAAAGGGCATGATGGTGATTCAATTGGGTTTGTGGTCATAATGCATCCTTTCCAAACAGCATTTCAGCCTTTGTTCTGTCTTTGTGTGTATTATCTACTTCTTCTGTATATCCAGACAATCTCTTCTGTAGCAGCTGTGCACTTTTTCTTTCATAAGAATAGTAATTACCCACATTTGGAGTTTGTTAGGGACATTGTGCCTTTTTGTGTGATCCTGCTCTTGCCAGCAGCCTTGTGAGGGAGTAGTGAATTCACATCCATCACACCACCCCAGAATGAAGGACTTGTGTCGTTCCCCCTCTCTCTATATCTACTGTCTTGTTCCTTGTATTTATGGACAACTCAGCTCACCTCTCCTCAATGCATATCTTCTTCCTTCTGCAACAGAAAGTTTATGTTTCTCCTGTTGTTTCATGTTGTTTCTTTCTGTTATATCATCTGAATTAAATCAAAATGCTTAAATACTGACATAGTCTATACATTTGAGGGATAAAATGGGCCATGTCCAAGAAAGGATGTTAAACTAAAATTAATCCCTCCTTTCACTGACTGTAGATGGAGTCCATATAAGCTCCTTACTCTAGAGCTATAATGTAAATGAGCATGGCTGATTCACATATCCTATTCCCTTATTGTATCTCAGAAATGCATTTTAAAAATTAGATTTGGAGTTCTTTTCTGCTTCTCAGTCCTTGACACACTGTTTATATATTTA
Organism: Melozone crissalis; assembly: GCF_028551555.1. Taxonomy (NCBI): domain Eukaryota; kingdom Metazoa; phylum Chordata; class Aves; order Passeriformes; family Passerellidae; genus Melozone; species Melozone crissalis. The sequence goes on from NW_026535805.1 coordinate 54,724,019, forward strand.
GGTAAATTCCTGCCCGATCAGAACTAAAGATACTGAGTTCTTATGGGCTTTACTGTTATTCACCTTCCTCTTGCCATTGCATGGCACCATCTCATTTTCTGTACAACCTCTGGCATTGGTGACGAAGCAACTCTAAGGAGATAAAAGTCACTGTTGTTAATATGGCTGAGGGTGTTGACAGAAAGAAAAACAACTGGAATAGAGACAGTCTCTCAAAGCAGCTACTTCAGAAGCTGAGAGAATATGCATGGGACAATGGTAAAATCTCAATTTCTTTGTTGAGAGGATTTTGTTTTAGTTCATTTTATTTTTCTTGAAATGAGTGATTCAATATATCTTGAAGTTTCTGCATCAGGATTTGTGTAGTCTAATGACTGGATAGAAACTGCTGTGCTGCACTGCTCCTGTCATATCATATCAGATATTTTTCTTTTCTTGTTCCGGTTGTAGGGGCTATGGATGCTTTTAATTTGCTCCTCTCATTGCAGGAAAGTGCCTAATTTCAAGTCAATATTCAGCAGTACAATACTTGAAAAGGTATTTTAATAAATAGGATATGATGATTTTCATAATTTCTATTTCAGCCTTTCAATTAGCACAGCTGTGTGGACAAGCCAAGGTGAAAAATGACAGACACAGAATGAATGAGGGAGCTGAGTTAGTCCTGCAGCTTCCACTAGCTATTTTTAATCAAATAAGAATGATTACATGGAAGAACAAAATTCATTGATTAGGTCTATTTAGTAGTTAAAAGCCTTTACAACTTATACACCATGGCACAGTAAAGTGCGAGGAGCAAATTGGCTTCTTGTTCTTGCAATAGGTGAAAACATGAATGTTGAGTTTGAGCACAGTGTTATTTATGCACTAATATCAAAATTACAGCTATGTGCTGTGTGTGACACTTCACAGTTGGAAATCAAATTATACTCCTGCTGGAATATTGGCACATTGGTATCAGCTATAGCAGCTGCTTTGCCTTCTCTGACTTTTCTTACTGCTGCTGCTAATGAAAAAGGAGGCTGCTGTCGCTGCTCTTAACAGCACTGTTTTTCTCTTCACTTGAAAAGCAAGCAGACAGTCTGTGTCTTCTCATGGCAGAAAAGGAAAGGTACATTTAATTGCTGCTGAAATGCTTGTACAAAAGGTCACCAAACAATACAAGTTCTTATTTAGTACTGAACTTTGAAGTGAAGAATTATGGATTGTTTGAAGTGATCCAGCAGTTAGATGATGTACCAAATCTTCAGTACATGGAAAAGAAGGAGAGAAAGAGAGCTAAATTTGGTAGGAGTTTCCCAGCAGGCCAGGAACAAGCTTGCCATCCATCTGTAATGGAGATGCTCATGAGGCCTGTTTGGGGAAATCATTGTAATTCCTCATCCATGTCCTCATACAGGTACAGAAGGAGGAGCACTGAGTGACTGACTATCCAGCAGCTGTTGGTATTAAACCCAAAAGAGTTATGTATTGACAAATTCACAGCTTCTCAAAGGTGGCATAAGGCATTAACTTAAAAGTACCTAAATACTTATAAAGCTTCTAAACCCATCTGGCCCAAGGGAGTAGTGGATAGGAAGAAAATCACTGTCCCATTAAGTAAATTCCAAATGTTCTGATGTTAAATCAATGATTAATTAAAAACATGGATGGACTGACTTCATCTTGTAAACAGTGACAAAAGATAAATTGAATTTCTTCACGAATATATAATTTTAAATTCGTGTTGAATATAAAAAGAAACCTTACCTGAGGGATTTTGCCTCCTTGATATTAATAAAAAAAATCTGTGTAATCAATATCATGACAACACATATTTTGTCTTTTGGCATTGAAATTTTATCTTGAATTAAGGAAGGCTTCATTATTATTATTTTACTATTCTTAATATATGCCTTTGTCTCTGAGGCACTTTTATTGTATTGTCATTGTTTTTATTTTCCTTCAGAGTCGAGACACAAGTGACATATGATTAGTATTGCATGTTTGCTATAGTGAAAGGATATTTTCAGAAATAAAAACTTATTTTATTTTCAGAGTAAATCAATCCCACAGCCTCTGCAGCTCACAGAGTTTTTTCTTTCTTTTTTACGTATTTTCCCTACTCAAGGATTTTGTGATATGTACTGTATCTTGGCAACATGCAGAGAAAGAAAGGTAAAGTCTTAACTTGGTAGGAGAAAAGCTGAAATCATTGGCAATGTTCTGATTTGCACCAAGTATTTGATATAGGAAATTGAAATGGCTCTTACTATTTATTCACCATCCAATCTGCCATCAGCAGATAGGTTGATGTGATTCCTGCTTGTAGAGATGGCAAACGTTCAGCACTAATATAGCGCCTGCTCTGGATTAGGAGACCCAAACCAGGTTATGACTATAATTTTCTAGAGTCACATATTTTGCACATGATATATATTAAACATGACTTTTTCTCATCTTCTTTTTAACCCAACTAATACAGATTTTAGAAGATGGAATCAAGAATATGTTGTATTTAATTAAAGGTCTTAATCCTTTCTTATGACTGATCTGGACTTTAGTTCTACCAATTACTTTAGTAGAATATTTAAACCCTTATGAGCTTTGCATTTGCAGCTCTCTGCTCTTAGATCCACTTGATGAGTGGGAAATTCATCTTGATCTAGGCTTGATAAAGTCATACAGTTTATAAGTACATAAAATTGTCCTCCTATATGCAAAATATCCTCAATAAAAAATTTTCAGGCATGAGCAGACTCATGAGATAACTACATGAAAAACAACTTCTCTTTCATTCTATTGAAGTGGGTATGAAAGGAATCTTCTGGAAAATGTGTAGAAAATAGGAGGATTGATTTTAACTACGGTGAAGTAAATACATTTAAAATGAAATTCACATTTGCTCAAACCTTATATTAAATCTAAACCAAACTGAGTCCCTACAACCGATAAAAGTGTCTTTATTTCTAGAACTCATGGAGTTAATTCTGCAGAAAACTTCTTTATTCCTCTCTTATTTTTTTCTATTATTCCTGCCTTCCCCAACTTGAATAAACAAAGTTTCCAAGCGGAGAGTAATATTAAAGCACCAGTCAACTAAATAGCTTTATCAGCATCTCCTTCCCCTTACACCCAGGAGGATGACTCTAGGTGTATATTCTAGTGAGCTTGTTGATCTTTTTAATGCTAATTAGCCTTTGATTAGAATCCAAGAATCAAGGTAACAGGACCAGATTTTCCCACCATTGATTGATGAATTAATTAAAGGCATCTGTATGGAATTTAATGCTGGAAGTGTGCCATGTTGATTGTCCTTTAGCATTTTGAAGGAACATTTTCAGCATTATCAATCTAAAATTGTTGTACAAGATTAAGTCTTTAGGGCATGGTTAGAGTGGTGGGCAGGTATCTGAAAAAGTTCCTCTGGGAGAATCAGTCTCCAGCACAGGAGAGAGATAAACCTGCAGAAATCCTTGGAGCGACCTGATTTTCAGAATGGATGGAAAACCCACTGTTCTAAGTGATTCTAGCACTGCATTTTGCATATTGCTGAGAAAACAGCACCAAGCCCATGCTAAAGCATGATGAGAGCAAAGTGTGTACAATCTGACGTGAAGAAAATACCTCTATTGTTGCATCCTGCATTGGTCTAAAGTCACATAGTTCCATCAAAGTTATGGATGCTTTGACAATTAATACAAGACAATAAACTTGCTTTATCAATTTTCCTGCTTGAAATTAACCTATAGGTATTCTATCATTCAGCAATACTTTTTTTTCATTATACCTTTCTGAAACAATTACAAAATTACTAATTGCCTCTAGATAATAGAAAAATTTTGAGAAAAGATTATAGGTTGGAAAAACTGCAGGAATTACTTTTTCTTCCAGAGGTAATAGAGACAGAATAATTTATAACAAGAGAGGCAAAACAAAAGCTACATGACTGTTTTTAAAATTGCACATGTGGTTTTTCCATTTTAGAATAAAAAGATGTATCAGCAGGTGTTAATCTTGTACAAATAACATGCATCTTGCAACAATAGGATTGATTTGACTGGCACGGATAAACAGTCAGACCTAAATCTAATCTCATAAAATAAATGAAACCATTATTAAATGATAGGTGGATACACCATGGGTTAAAACTTTGCTGAAAAATGTTCTTCTGCTGCTGCTTTTAAAAAAACATAATGTTCTATAAAGTTGCCAGAAGAATGGTACTTTTTTCTTACTTGATTTTGTCTGGCTGTGACAGATTCATTCTCGGTATGATTACAAATATTTTTAGTATCCTCAAAGGATATTTTAAGAAACTGCAGTGTATTTGCTACAGCCATAAAACCCACATATTTTTTAAACATGACAGTTGGATACATCCCACCTACCTTTATCAGTGGGATTAATCTCCCCTATTTCTAAACATCTGCAGTATATCTGTACCTGAAAAAGTTACAGGAGATCCCATGTGTAGCCAAAGAAGAAAAATCAACACTGCTGGAGTGTTCCATCTGTCTTGTCTGTCCTGTTTTAGAGAACCAGTGGTGGATGGGATAAATTGTCCCTCGAGACTTAAGGGAGAGATCCCAGCCCAACTGCAAATAAACAGTGAGAGATACAAAACAGAAAGGTAATTCTCTCTGTTCAGCTTTTGCACTATCAAATATGATCAATTTTACCAAAATCAATCCTGTCACTGCAAGTGAGGGATGACCAGTACAGAGGTAGTTTGGCTTAAATATGAAAAATCATTGATTTTAGGAAATTGGAAAGAAGTAACACATAAGTTTGTAGTGTTTTCTTTATGCTTGTAAAGAATTTTTACACAGCTTAAGCTATTGAGCAAAACTTGACTCTAAAAATATATGCAACTTTTTATTTTATTAATACTAAAATAAAGTTGGCCAAATGTAATTTATACTTTTGTGGTCAAATAAATAAAAATGGAGTACTGTTCAGTTTCTCTTGAACAGAAGCTAAAATGTTTTGGGTTTGGTGCTTGGGTTTGATGCTTTCGGAAGTCAAAATAAATTGGATAATGAAAGGTACTGTTTCTACAAAACCAAGATATTTCATTTCACATTGAATTTGTGCAGAATATTTTCTCAGGTCTCTTTTTTTGTTTGGTTTTTGTTGTTGTTTGTTTCTTGTTTTGTTTGGGTTTTTTTCCATTAGTACTTTTTCTAAGCATATAACCAACTGGAATAACCATTCTTAGTACCAGCATTAAGGAGACTTTCTAGATGCTTCATCCACTTCCACGAGCCTTGCAGTTTCTGCATGAGACTTTCATGTACTCCAAGGCAAAATTATTTTATTTTTAGGCCTGTTAGACATTGTATAATTATTGTTTTTAATTGAAGAGAACAAGACAACAGTTTCACAAGGAGATCACAAAATGAGTGAGTTTGGAAGGGACCTTGGGGAGTCCCTGGGTCCAACCCTCCTGCTCAAGCAGGGCCACCCAGAGTTTTCCAGGACAGCTTCTGAATGCCTCCAAGGAGCAGGACTCCACAGGCTTTTGGCAAACCTGTGCAGTTGGGGATTACTGATGGGCAATATGATCCTCTGGAATTTAAGTCATCCCACTTTTGCATAACCAGTAAATTTGTCCACTTTACTTCACTATTAACATTTAATGTTAAAGAATCACAGCGTTTAATTGTTTCTATAAGTATTTTCCGTAGCACTATTCTTGAAAATTTAAAAAAATAGATTTTTTCATCTCATTGAATAAGGTTTTTTTATTTTATGGAATGATATATAATGTAAGAAACCTAACAAAATAAAATAGGGGAACAAACAATATAGTGGAATGGAACATGGGAAAAACCCCTGAAGTTGAGGTTTAGACTGGTTACTTAGTTCACTCAGTCAGTTACTTCCCTTTCAATCATTTTTTTGCATGGTTGCTGGAAATGTCTTGTTACCTTATTGAACATTGTCCTGGAACAGCTGTTAAAATCTGAAGCTTTTATATTACTATTTTTGCAATAAATCTCCTTTTTCATAAAATCTTCATATTGCATTAGCTAGAAATGAATACTGGCAGCACAGTAAAGATGACACATTATAATGTTTCATATATTAGATATCCTAAGCGTGCTACAGATTGTAATGTAGCAGCAGTACCAATTGGCAATATAAAATGAAAGATAGGTAAAATAAAAAATCTTGCCCACATGAAATGATAGATATCTCCATTCTGTAAGGATAGAGATGAGGAATTTTATAATTTTGTGGCTGAAATGGAGAAAACTTTATGTCTTAGTTTGCCAAACTATTTTGTTAGCTAAATTTTATGCTACATTACTAGTAATCTAAATATATATGCATATATATATAGATATATATACACTGTATATATATATATACACAACCATTGCACAATGGGTTAACAACAAACATTAAACATCTTTTACATTTACTTTGTTATGTTCCTTGTTTCAGCTGTAAACTCCTGCCATTACTGAGGTGCAGTATGTTATCTTTTATTTTTTTCAACCATGTCAGCAATTAATGTTTGATATGGGGACTTAGAATATCAATAAATTTTTCCCCTAAAATATCCCAGAATCACTGAATCTGGGTATGTTTTTAAAGTAATAAATTATTTAAATGCTCAGTTATGTGATTTTATAGTTGCAACTAAAGGTACAACTTTTCATACTTCAGGAAGAATCTCTTTTTCAAATCATTCTTAGTATAAGGAAGCATCCTATTTGCATCTAGTGATCAGCTATAAAGGTGACTACAACACAGAAAAATAATATTATAATTAATTACAAAAATATGAGATGAGATCAAATACATAGACTTTAAGTTTCAAAAGAGTAACTGGCTGATAGTCTAAATCATCCTAGTAAACCAAGCAGTGCAGACACTAAAATTTGTCATCGTCACAGAGATTAGCACATTACTAGTACAAAAGTGGCTCTATGTGTGGAGAATAATTTTATCATATTGCAATGTATGTTCTGACTCAATGATGCTCTTCTTTACAGTGTAATAAAACAGAAAGCAATGTAAATCATTTAGTCCAATAAAAGTGTAAAAAGAGAAAGGACAAACCAATATGCAGGATGCATAAGAATGACAGCAATACATTTTATTTTGACAGATTAAATATAATAAAATATTTATACTGGAATATATCTGAAGTGTGGTATCTCAGAAGGAAAAATGATTTTCTGAGTCCTCAGGAAAGACCTTATTAGTTGATGTGAAATAACCATTGAAAATGCAAAAAATATAACATTTTAATAAATATTATTGCATTAATCATATTTTGTTCCCTTTTAATTTATTCAGATCTTTGTTCAAGAAATAAAGGTCAAGAAACTCTACTGTACTTCAACATACCATATGAAAGAGTTTAAACTTATCAATCTTTCTGAGTTTAATTTAAACATAGATTGAAAATCTGAGTTTCAACAAGATACAGTCCATTTAAGAACCTATCTGTTGTCCAGCTATGACTTAAAAAATGTAACGTGGAAGTTTTGTAACAAGTTTTATTTGTTAAAATTCTAAATCTGAAACTTTTGAAAATAATTGTACACTTAAAGAACAGACCTACTACCCCGGAAGGCAAGGACAATGAGGAGATTACAGGAGAGAAGAGTGTTCCTTGGAGAAGTCAGGATTCATGATCAACCCACTTTTAAAGCATGTAAGAGATAATTAGGTCCTTCAGAGGACAAAAAATTGTGTTTGGAGATATGCAATAAAACCTGAAATAGTTTGTAATGCTTAATAAACTAATGTGACATCACCTTTATTTTTATGATTTACCAAGAGTTTGGATCTAAAACGCTATTCTAAGGCCTTGAATCCCAAACCATGTTTTTTTCTGAATTGATTAACACCTTTTCTGAGATGGGTAATAGTTTAGATCTCTCTAATTAGTCAACAGTTATCTAAGAAAAGAAGTTATAAAGTATAAAAATACTTGAAGACTTACGACTTTATGGTCAATAACTTATTTCAAGCCATAATCATCAGCAAAACAGAAATAATCAACTATATATAAGATTATTATTTGAGAAACCTCTCTATAGAAACTTCTATCATTCCCAGGAATGTGACACATAGAGAAAAAAGCTGTATGAGCTCTTTAAAATACACTTATGTTTGGAGAGTAGAAACAAGATTGGTAGAAAGAAAATATGAAATAAAAGATAAAATACACAGAAGACAAAATGTGACTGTGTATAAGGAAAATTTTAGAATTATGAGAGCTGTTATAAATTTCAAGTTAATTTTGAAGGAAGTGAATTTCTAGCACTGTAAAACTGGATCAAAGGTAGGGGGGAAAAGTATATATACACACTCAGATTCAAGCATGAAAGACCCAAGTGATGAAAAAATCCTTTTTATTTTGTGGCTAAAATACTGAAGGACTTGGATATCTTAGATATCAAGGACTTAGAACCATGCAGGAGAAGCACAACTGTAATAAGTGCTGGTGAGATCAGCCTTTGTCAGTGTGGATGTAATCTGGGCTGGGGTTTGACAAAGAGGAAGTTCTAAGCAAAAACCTCTCTTTCTAAGGTGTGATTATAGTATTCCAGCTTTTTTTGTGTATTTTTCTTCCCTACAGTTATTCTTCCTAGGACTGTGCAAGACACCACTGTATGTGATGAAAGCAGTAGGGGACTGAAGAAACTGATTCTAAAGTATTTATATAGTGGGACTTTCATGAAACTAGTAGAAAGAAAAAAGTGATGGATGATCTGTTAAGCCAATTCCTCTTCTACCTTGATTAAGAATATTTATTACGGTTTTTGTCTCCTGCGGGAAAGTGAAGAATAAAATTGAAAACAAGTCTTGTCTTGAGGCTTTTTGCTAAGAAAAGGAAAAATTATGACATATTTGTTGTGCATGAAAGGTACTAAATAAGATGGCAAGAATACAACTGAACAAGTCTATTGAAAAAAAAAAGAAGAAAAATACCAAGAGATGTTAGATCATTGTCCCAAAGGTTTTCTCTTCCTATCAAAGTGGAAGATCAGAGAATAAGATAGATAAAATATTACAGGATAGAATAGGGAATTAAAGTATAAAAGTTAGAAATACCCAAAGTCCTGTATAAAAGCTTTTAAAATATGTATTAGAACACTGAAATATGCTGACTGTCTGTGCTTTGCCCACCATGTATCCGTTTTCCTGCAAGGCACTAAACTCAGAAAATGGAGTTTTGAATACGAATGTGAAGCCAATGGATCATGAGATCTGAGGGACTTTGCTGCAGAAAAGCTGAGTGGTGCACAGAGGTTTGTTCTTTAAGTAGAGTTGTACTTGTAGAAGTGACTATCTGAAGTACTTACAGTTTCCCATTTCTGCAGTTAAATAGTACTTCACAATTGTTAATACTTTTAGTATCAGAATATCTTGGAGAACTTGTGTGGAAATCTTGTTATACATATATTAAGACAGAGAACATAAAGGTGAAAAGGAAAAGAAAATATTTAACCACACTAAGAAAATTTTATTTTGTGACTAAAGATACTATTTATAGATCACTGAATTTTAATCAAATTTCTATGATGGGTTGACCTAAGGCCTTTTGCCTACTTTAGCAGTAAAAATGCCTAAAGCTAGTTACTCTATACTTGTTCTACAGTGAATTGAGAGAAGTAATTTACAAAGGGCACTACCTGTTTCACTTATGCAGGGAAATAGCACAGGTGGGATGAATCAGCCTGTGACTTAATCTATAAAAGGAACCTAAAATATCCATGTGTGATTTTAATGCCTAAGTTTCATACATGTAGAAAATTATTCAGTTTCTTGAGCAGAGGTATCTGGTACCATTTTAAATACCCGAGGGCATGCAAGACCTTTTGCAGATACAGCACAGGAGCACAGGATGCCACTGGGAACCAACAGCCAAGAGCTGACAGGGCAGCTAACAAGGGCAGAACCAGTACTTATACAATTGTGTTTCTCCTACACAGTTCTAGGTCCTTGATATGTTCTTCAGTATTTTAGCCACAAAACACAAAATGAAAGAGAAGCAAGAGCACAAATGAGTCAATGCATAAAACCATGTAACAGATTTGGTGTTGGGGACTGGAACCTGAGATCCCTCCTGTTCAGGCATCCCAGCTCCAGCTCTGGGAAGGATTGCTTGAATTATTCACACTCTCAGATACAACTCCAAATTCTCCTGCCAGCAGATCACTACTAAGCCTCTCACTCTTTAATGTGGGTCAGCATAAGTGCTGAACAGGATTTGGTTTTGAGGCTCTGTAGGTGCATATTCCACTTTTCCGGGAACACACAAAAATCTGGAGAGCGTGGCTCACACACCACATGCCCGGTTTGAGTCTGAATTCTAATAAGAGTTCATGAATTATGTAGGCAACACAATGAGAACATTTGAAATGGTGTTTGCATCTGCTATGAGACTTAAAATTTAATGGATTTTTAAAGTAATTAGCATGAACTATTTACCACACTGAGTTATACTGTAGGAGTAGCTGAATATAAAAATAAATATGATAATTATATGCATAAAATGCTCATTTCTTGCTGCCTTATATTTTATTTTAAAAGGGCATCACTTAAGCAGACTATCCAAATTGACAGGGATAGTATGAAATAATGTCTTTCCTCTGTCTTGGGTTGTTTTTTTTGAAAAAGAAATATTTTGTTATTTACAAGAGGACAGAGTAGTTTTACAATATCTTTAATGTGACATAAGTCAGTACATCTATGATCTCGCTTGTTACAGCCATGTTTAATACACATGGTATGTACTCAGTTAATCTAGAATGCTCAATGAATGATCTATTTTTTGTATTTTCCCATGGGGAGCCCATAGCTCTGCAGTTAAGGAAGAGGGGTGGAAGTCAAAATTGCCTGACCTTTGTCCCTCTGTGTGCCGTTAGGTGGTTTGAAAGGACCACTCTTTGTATGGAGAAAGGCCTAGCAAAAAAACACCAACTAGAATTTAAAGGGCATTTCAAATCAGAAGTAATATGTAAATATTTTTTAACTATGAACATGATAAATTATTAGGCAGAAGTGGAACACTGGTAAGTTCTCCTCCTTATGTGATAAGTGATTCTTTAAAAATGTCTTTTTCTTATGATGGGCTGTGAAGTCTATATAATAAATTACCAAATATATGATGAACCTGCCCAAGCCAAGGGGAAATTCCATCATTGTCTAATGATGGGCACTTGTCAGAGCAACACCTTCAAAGCAAAAGCAGGGAAAGACATCTGGAAAGTGGAAGGTCTTGATTCAAGTTTCCACTCTCTACCCCTCAGGTTAAGATAAGTCACTGAGTTTCTTATAGACATATAGAATAAAAAGTAACATATTTGACAGGAATCTAATATATGGAGATCTAGACCCTTTCTTATTTTTACAATTTAGACTAGGGAGTTTCTACATGAATGATAAAAGCATAAATCAGGTCCATCACTGATCACTGAGTTGCTTTTCTTCTCTAAAGATTGACACTAACAATTTCAACAAGAAAAGTTATAATTCACAATGTAATGTCTTATCCACTCTGATAGCAGAATGAGTGAAAACTCACTGGGGAGGAGACTGCCCCTCTCCCAGGAATCCCATTTCCAAAGCAAATGTGCTAACCTATTCTCCACGGCAGCACAACCACCATGTTGTAAAATGGAAGCCACGTTTCCTAACTAGAATTAGTCAAAAGATGATGATGATGATGATGATGATGATGATAATGATAATGATGATGATGATCACAGAGTCTGGGCTTGTGTAACAATTTAGATTTTGTGTAACAAATTAAATCAGTTAGGGATGCTGTTGGGCTTTCACAGTTTTCTGAAATCTTTCAGAAGAATTAAGGAAAATTTGTTAATTACTGAAGTAGACAGGAAAGTTTTCTGTAAAATTGTCCAGTTCTTAGATAGATCTTGATTAAATTCACAGAGAAAATTATTCTTTTATTCTAACAGTTTTGATTCAAAATTTATCAATAAAAATAAAAATATAAATCAAACATTTAAAATTTACAAGTCTTCAATATGAATTCCAGTCTTCATCCTTAAAAAGCTTATATAGCAAAAAATGGCCTTATGGCAGTTGAAGGAGAGTAGGAGAAATTCCAGAAGATTTAGAAGAATTGCTCCCATCATATATGAAGATAAATTCTGTTCCCATCAGTATCCAGTGCTCTACAGGTTCCAATAAAATTTACTCAAACATACATTTCAGGGCATTTTGGCACACAGGTTTTCAATTTGTGATGTTTATGACTTAAAATGTTTTCTTTTTTTTCTTGGGCCAGCAGGAACAAATAATACAATGGAAACATGTGTGCTGGCCTCAGAGGGCTAAATGATTTTCACTCTTTCACAAAGACCTCTTCTGAGGGACGCTGGCAGTGACACTGGTGGGATCCAGGAGGAACTATTTTCAGCTGCCATTCTTGAGCTGTAAATGTGGAGCTGCTCTGTAATAGTAAATTTTGTGTAGAGAGTACAAATTATCAGTGATGTATTTGTGAGGATGCCACAGATTCTTTAAAATGAAAATTTATCTTCAGGACTCTCTCAAGTGCTAAGGACATCCTTAATAACTTTATCTTCCATGACCAATTAAATAATATGGCTGGAAATACTAATAAAATAAAATACTTGTCAAGGTCAAATATCTTGGTCCAAGAAGTAAGTATAAAATAAAGCATAGTAAGAATATGTATTCCAGATCTTGTTTTCTATGGTATTGTATTTTGAATTTGATGTGCATAATTCTTTAAAGAGGCAAGAATATCCCTAATTGCCTACCTAGCAAAATTGGCTTTGGATATCCAAGTTGAACCAACTGGGAGGCCTGAAATTACTTTTAAAATAATTTTGTGATTTTAACACATTTCAATTTGTCAGCAAAAGAGTTTGACTTTTACAATGAAATGTGAATGCTGCAGAAAAAAAAAGGTATTAAATTACTCCAACATCTAAAAGATATATCATCATAACAAAACCAAAGGAAAAGGGTGGTTAAGGGAGCAACTCCAGCCATTATATCATCTCTACTACCGCAGGGTTTTGCCCCAGGCAAGCTGCAAACACCCAAACAGACTGTTTTGCAGGATGCCGCAACTGCAGTAAGGTCAGGTGCAGGTTGTACGTCACTGCCTTGGCACTTCAAGATATTTCCAGCCAGTGACAATGAATTCAGACTCTTTCAAACTATATTTACAGCTGCAAATGAAACAAACCAGGGACAACACTGGTGTGTTACATTTTGACCAAGATCATGTAAAATGTTCTGGTTGTCTGCATCTGAAAGTTGCTGATTATAACATGGGAGGACAAGGAGTGTGGAATCAGGGAGCGGGATATTTCCCCTGCTCTGCAACATGTCCTCCCTCCCTTCCTGCAATCTGTTCTTTCTATAAAGGGATTTAATCAACAGGCACACACTGTTTTTCTTCTTTAGGAACCTATCTTCTCAGAGATCAGCTGACTTTCAACCAGAGAATATATTAATTAGCTAAAACCGACCTTTTTCCACCACAAGAGGCCACAGAGCAGAGCTCTACACTTTTGTTTGCAAACAAACATGCAGCATCTGTCTTGTCACTTTGACTGGAGTTTTTAACTAATCTTTTTTTTTTCATTACTACCATAGTTGCAGGCTGGTGACTTTTTGACCCATGAGAAAAAGACAAAGTGTCACAGTAGTGTTTAAATAGCTCCCAAGCTGAGGATTTGATTGATCTAGTCTGAGCTGGAATTAATTATTCCATTTATTAATGTTTTCTGTTTTCTCTCTGAAAGCTGAGGATCCTAAACTAATTCAGATTGAACACAAGACATGATTAAAACAGTGACAAGAAGTCCAGCAGAAAGAAGGTGGCAGCTGAACCTTCGCTTGACAGGTCTGTGCAAACCAGATGCTGAATGTGGGAAATCTACTCAGGGAATATTCTGAGCTGTTTATTGTTTTGGGTTTTTTTCCCACCCTCACATGTTCATTAAAGAAATGGCACTATGAGGAAGAACATGATCCAATACATAAAGTTTTCTTTAAAAGCCTGGGACTGTGGCAGTCCCATCAGTTTTGTCCTGGAAAGATAAAATAAAAAGATTAATATAGGAAATCCCTCTCCATTACAGTGAAAAATGTTGGAATGCTCTTAGAAGAAGAATGCTACTCCCAGTATAGGTCTCTTCATTTCTTATTTTGAATATGTCTTACCAGTTTTTTGCATTTCTTCTCTAATAGACACAAAACCAGTTGCAAGTGCTGAGAGTAGTAATAAACCGATACTGTAGGGAGCCTACTTGGCTTATCTCTTTTCTTGCTACCTATTATTCAGTACCAAGGGGTCAGCTCTTCTGATAGCTGCTCACATCTACTTGCTAGATTTCAAAGAAACAGTCCCTGGCTACCTCTTCAGCTTGGGAAAAGATGTTAAAGAACAAAGACGCTTTGTTGTTCTCTTTTATATCCCCTCTTAAAACTTTCCTTTGTCACGTTGGCTGCGATGATGCTGAATGCAGTCTCTGGGGCACAGTAGATAATTTGCCTCAGCAATTAATACAGCCTACATTGACTTGATTTTTGATGAAAGGCTTTGAAACCACGCCCATTTTTTGAAAGCTTATTTAAGTGTATCTGATGATCCTTTAGATTTCCTTCACACACAAGCTGTTCTTGGTGCTTTCAGAGGCAGACATTGTTTTAGGACTCTGGCTTTGACACTCCTGTGGGTGTTGCATAAGTTGCCAAGTTTCTAAGCCTTTGGTACTTGTTCACAATGTTTGGAAGAAGCAGTCAGCTTCAGTGGAGACTCCTAGATTTACCAGCCTAAAGGTCCAGTCCCAAATTTAAGCAAATGTTACAAAAGAAGCAACAATTATACATTTAAATCAAGCACTGTCACTGGGCTTGGTCTCCTTTCCTCCACAGATATCTGTTAATTCTGTTAATGAATGAGTGTTAAAAGCTCTGTGATTGGTTCCTAGAACCTCTTAAAATGACATCTGCATGGTTCAACCTTGCATGGGCCAGCTTTTAGCTCAGTGCAGTAATTCCTACTTATGTAGTAAGGAGCAAGATGGTGGTTATCACCTTCCCTCCCCCTCCTTGCAAATTTGCTGTGCTAACCTCATCATCAAATAACCAAAAATTCTTGAGCCCTCTGACATGCCTGATTATCAGCATGGTAGCCATGATAGTCACTCAGTAGTTGTAATGTTGGAATTTTGTCCCATTTAATCCATTTGAATGTGTCTCAAACTTAATGGGTTTAATTATGGAAATACATAATTAGTTAACATGTTAAAGAAAAAGACACTTCCTTGAACTGCTTGATATTGCTATACATTTTTAGAGGCATCTTTTCTGAGGTATCAGTGTGCAGAGTTGCTTAAGTGGGTGCCTTTCTGTGAAATCCTGGATTTTCATTATACTCTGTACTCTAAGAGCATACCTTGACAAGAGAAAAAATGATGTGAAGATTCAATATCAGCTCCTGTAAGATTAAATAAAACAGCTGGTATGAAAAAAAACCCCTAAACCTGCATTGCCAGAGCAGAAGGGGTCAAACAATAAAACACCCATCGTCTCCTGTCAAAGTAAATCACACTAACAGGTTGCTATGGCACAGGCATTATGAGATACTTGATAGCAATATTTTTAAGATGTGAAATCTATATTATCTAACAATAAAGGAGGCATGGAGAGAAGTGTTTATCTCAGGTTATGAACATGCATCTAGGAGAAGGCAGGTGACATGTATTGCCTAGCATGTGACTTTAATTTCCTGCGATCAAAGTTAGGTCTGTATTTTTCTCCTCAAATTCTCTGATAAAAAACACTGCCTGATAATGTTGTCTGCCTTGATCCATAAATTTAGCAAAAACTTTTTACTAGTTCCTACAGGCCTCATGGTAGCAGAAGGATGGTCTGCATGGGTCCTGCTGGAGCTGAGCTACCAAATGGGCGCCATCAATGCACTCTTGGCCCCATCAGTGCACTTGTGGCTTCCACAGATTTAGTAACGGGTCATGAGAAATTCCTTCTCTGTTCCCCCTAACCTGTTCCATGTGACAGATATTCTGTGAAGATGTGTACTAATGAGGCCCCATAGCCTAAGCCACAGAGGGACCTTTATCTCTCATCCATGGAAGATGTTTGAGTAAGGGGAGGAAAAATGTTCATTCACTGGCAATTTGGCCTCATGAAGCCAAGCTAAAGAGACAAAATACCTTTTTTTGTATGTGTAGTGGTGAAGATACTGGAGTAAAGATAGAACAAAATTTATTAATTTCTGGATTAGATTTAGTGTCATGGTTTGAAAAGACAGGTGTCTGCTTGAGGAAGGTTGGAGCCTCCCCTGAATGAAAAATGCAAACCCCCTCCATCCCAATTGTTATAATTTTGAAATTAAAAGGCTTTCAGGCAAAGATATGGAAATAGGAATAACAGTTCTTTACTAGGAAAACTAAAAAATGCAATTGTAGTAGTACAAACAAAAAAACGCCTATTGACAGAGTCAGAATATGACCTGACACCCTGTGGGTCAGGATGTTGGTAGCAGTCTGACTGGATGGTGGCTGCAGCCCTCCTGCAGTGCCAGATGTGTTCTGTAGGAGCAGCGATCCTCTAAAATGGTGTAGGCTTCCTCTGAAGATCCAGTGGTGGTATAGATGGGCCTGGTCTTCCTCTGGGAATCCAGTGGAGAAGAAAGCTGCTCCTCTGGGAATCCAGTGGATAAGGCTGTCCAGGTGCCCCAAAATCTCAGATTACATCCAGGAAGGAGTGCTTCGCTCCTCCATCTAGGCAGAGCTTCTCCCAGTTGGATGATGTAATTTTATCAGTCATGCAGTGACATTCTGTCACTGCCTGTTAACAGAAGATATCTCCCCAGAGGGAGAACTGTTTTTGGAAGAGATAAATAAAACTGCCAAATTAACAGAAGATAACTGCTCCACAGATAGGAACAGAATACACACACCTATTTCTAACTAAGACATTCAGCAACTTTGCGTTTTGCTTCTGGGTAATGTTTATGACTGACTTTAACTTGCCAGGGGCCCAGGGTGGTGCTTCCTTGCTGGGGAAGGCACAATTTTGCCATATGCTTCTTGATCTATACATACCTCACCAGTCCTTAATCCAACAAGTTGGTTGAGTCATTGGTTTCCGCTCTGTTTTGTTTTTACACACTCAGCATAATCAGAATCTGTTCTGGTCTTTTGGAAATGATCTACCACAAATAATTATTAAAGTCTTTGATTACTCTGCTGCCAATTACCCAACTGAGAGCATCTTGTAAGGAAGACCTTAAGTAGGAATGAAGAAATGACACACAGGGAATAAAATTGATTAAATATTTTGAAACACAATGTCAGTTTAATGTCAACTTTAGACCTGGACCATTTCATTATTGCGAGAGCTTTTTCTTTTAAATTAAGAGTATACTGATAGTAAGCAGGCAGTGAGTTTGCATGCACAGATTTCCTAATTGAACAATTATTTTTAGATTTTGCTCTCTTTTCTTTTTTTTTTCTAACTTTTCCATTTTCACATCATATTTTTCACTGCTCTTCTAAAACTTCACAAAAACTTCTGAGATCTCCATTCTCCCATTCCACGCCTCTTGGAATCTGCATGTCTGAGCAGAACCAGAGTTTGCATTGCCAAAAGAGCAGACATGGAAATGAAACACTTCTGATTTCTCTCACCCAGAATTTTTTAGCTAGAGTCCATCTGCTCACCAGTGCCTATTTAGGAATGCACAACACCTTTTCCTTCTTCCTTAACAGCCAAACTGAACAAGAGTGGGTGGAAATATTAAAATGACACTTGAACCAAACTGTAACTTTTTATTAAATGAGGGGGGGGGGGGGGGGAAAGTGACATGTCTCATTTATAGTTTCTGAGCTGTAGCTGAAAAGGCAAAATCTATCTGGCAAAATAGTCCTGGCCATATTTTCAGTAGTAAATAGAATTTTGCATCTGACATCAAAAAATATCTTCTTGAGTAAACAGCTCATATTTACTGTAGTCCATTGCTTAAAAAAAAAAAAAAGGACCATTTAAAGATAAAAATAATTTTTACAGGGATTGCAGATTTCTGCTTAAAGATGGAGGGCATGACTTGGTTCTGCTGAAGGCTAGAAAAGTGATACTTTTTAAAGTTTAGTTTTCAAATGATTCGCATAAAATTATTGCATGTGATGTTTCACCCAAATAAAAATAATGTGAATGCAAAATTTGGCACTGATTATGAAATGGCAGCTAGAAGCGAGACAATGAGCTTGAATTTCAAATGTGCACAGCTTGAAGAAAGGAAATATTACTTATTCTCACATTTCTTTCACCAGTCCATTATATCACAGAATTCAAGCGCTTCCCCACCTCTGTAGTGAAAATTTTACTCCACTTACCTAGAATAATTTAACTGGAATTACACAAAGCAACTGCTAGACATGTTAATTTACTGTTGCTTTCACTTCAGATTGCAATGGCTGCTTGCACAATGTGCTGCTTTTAAAGGTGTACCTGTGTTCTGCTGCTGCCATGCCTGTGCTTCTTGTAAGAGGTACAAACCATAAGTCTTTTACATGTGTGGTCATAAAGAATCTCATTCAACCAACTACCTACATCCTTTAACCATTACTGTGAATGCCACAATAAAACTCTTACTGCTCTTCATATTTTCTGAGGTCCAAGAAAGAAAAATAAATTTTTTACCCATCACCTGAAATGTGGCGTCTTCAAGTTACCATTAGCTACACAACTGAAGATCAACATCCTCCAAATCATTAATCATTTTGATGATGTCTGTTGAAGATTAACAGTGATAGAAAAGTGAGCTAGATTAACATATGTAGCACCTGTAACAACTATGAATACCAGCACCTGCTTTGGATACCTGCAACCATTTCAGATGAGAGTGATAATTTAATTGACAATTTTTGCCATTTCACCTTGAAAATTGCATCTGAAAAGTCGATGTTGCTTATCCATAGGCACCATAACATGATGCCTGAGTTTAAAAACAAAAAAAGAGCTTCCTCCAGTGCTTCCTTCCATGAGAAATTTTGTATACAATACATCCTCATATAATGAAACATTAAGTAAGGAATCTATGACTAGAATTTGAATTTGAAAGCACCTAGAAAAAGATCTGAGATTTTAAAGAAGAATGCAGAGGTTTATTAGTAAAGATAATAAATCTTTACATTAGCTTTTTTTTTTTTTGATGCAGAAATCTGTGGTATTAAGCCACTTGTGCTTAGCCAGGAAGTTCACTTTTGTAATTGATTTACACACCTGAAAGAATGACTCTAATCTGTTCTTATAGAGTGAGCATTCAGCCACAGGAGACAGGTCACCCTGCCATGATTCTGGTTATGCTTATTTCCCTCCACTGGTTGGAAAAGAGGACAAGCTCGATTGGTCAGCAGATGGTGAAGTCTGCCAGGTCTCAATGGCAAAGCTATGGTGGTCAATCCCACCTACAGTGCTCTGAGTTTCCTTAGACATAAAATGGTCCTTTTTGGCCAGTTTGTTTGTCTAGAAGCATACGTTTTCTTTGGCATGCGAACAGCAAGCAGATCCACCTAATATATGTCAAAATTTGACCTCATTGTAAAATAGTTGTAGTTCTTCGAGTATCATTTATCCACTGACTCACCAGATACATACGACTGTATAATGTATTGGTTTTCCTCCACTCAAAGCTTGGTCTTATAGCAAAAAAAAAGACCAGAAAAAGAAAAATAATTCATTTTATTCAGTGGCTTCGGACACCTTAAAGGACCCTGAAAAAACACTTTTGTTATTAAATAAACAATCCCTGCTGTTCTGGCATTATGTAAATTGACAGTAGAATTGTTTGTTTTGAACTGCCCTTTATTCCATTGTAACCACTCTTTATTTGCTCTTCTGCATCAAATGCCGGGTGACAACTCCTTGACATACTTTGCATTAGTGACTAAATGGTAAACATCGGAAGACAAATCATCTCCAGCCTTTCATTGTCCTTACAATAACCCTTTGAATAGGATGTTTTGCATGAGTTTCTCTTTCTGAAAAGTTTGGGTTGCCATTCTTCTGGCAGGTAGGACATAGTCCAAGTAATTCACATGCCTCTTGCGCATAGGACTCAGTGAGTGGCTGGTTTTTTTTCTAGATATAAAATGATATCTTATCATAGCTTCATTATAGAAAGGCTTGGATAGAAGCTCTTAACTCTTACTATGGGTGTCACACTTGACTGCTGCTGTACATAGTACTGAGTCCCAAACCCACCATAGTGTGTTGGGTCAGAGATGCAGATGCGCATCTCTGCATTTGGTTGCTAAAGATTTCTGTATAAAGGATTTCTGGCTCCTTGCCTTCCAGATGTGGACCTCAATCATTCTCCTTTAAACATGAGCTGACTACTAGACTAGATTTGCTGGAAAATCTGTCTAAGCACTGTTTGAGGTTTTTCAAATCCTAATATCTCAGAGCCATAGGGTGACAGACCTTGAAAAACCTACAATTCTGAACAGGAGTTCCTGTTGCCTTGGAAATGCAGGGAAACAGTTGAAGCTGAAAATAAGGCTGATGGTATCAGACAGGATTGGTGTCTGTTAAGAAATTGGAGTAATAAGACAATTTAACATTTATACCACGTGTTCATTTGCAGGTGAGGTATGTCAAGATTACTATTGTTGCTAACTCCATTTTCCAGAAAACAATATTAAGCCTGCAAAGTTGAGAGACTTAAAGAGAGGCTTTGGAGTACATACAAATCCCTGCATAGGCAAATTAAGACCATACTTGAAAAAATTATGCTCTGAAACATTCAAAAAACTGTAACATTATATATCAGCAAATTAAAAAAAAAAAAGAAAAGTGCAACATAAGTAGATTTAAAAGTCAGTACTTACCAGATGATGCAAGGATTTCTGAACTTGGGTAAAGCCTTGTGTTTAACCTAGCAGGGAAAAAACCAGAGTAGTATGGGTGAGAAAAAAATCCAAATTACCTAAATGTGCATTTAGGGCTTAATGCTTCCTCTGTGTTCAACAAGGAATGTTCTTACATTGTGCAGGGAGGCTCGTTTCTGTGGCTGGCCAAGGCCAGACACATGAAGATGTATATCTAAGTACTCAGCATTTGAAACATTTAGGAACAAGAATGGGACAAGACACAGACAAGCTCAAACATCTCCTGTGTCTCCTATCTGATAGTTTGATTTCTGTCTACTGTCTCTGACAGGTGCCTCATCTTGATAATAGGAGACTAAAGCAAAATTACATGTACTGTGGCATACCTTCACAGATGTGCTTAGAAGCACGCCATCAGATTTCAGCGCTTCTACCACTCCTTGATTTCTTGCCAATCGCTTCTGGTGTGATTAACCTCAGTCTAAAACTTAGAGATCTAAATCTGAGCTAGGCACCCCATGCTGTCCCTGCAATCATTGGGGAAAATAGCTCCAACGTGTAAGTCAGCTGAAGCTAGGACATATGTCTACAACAGGTAAAATTAACTATCTTATGGAGGATCCTATTTCTCTCATTGACTATAAAATGGTCTGAGAATGACTTGTTGAAATTCACTTCCCATATGTATGTCTGAAATTAATTGTGATGAATCCCACTGCTTAAGCTTTTGTAATCCAGCCCTGACACCTCAGTTGGATAAATTCTGGAATCAGTGTTTACCAAAGGTACAGAGGTTATAGCAGCTGTGGTGTCAGAAAGCATATCTCAAATTTTAAGGACTAGCAGACTCATCAGAGCCCTACCTCACCTCTGATTTCCTTTCTGTCATTCTCCTGCTGTATCTTCTTGGGGGTACAAATTCCATGACCTCAGGATCAGAGGCCACAAACTACAAAAGAAGATAGGATGGTTCTGAAACAGCTTTGGTCTACAAGACCAAATAACCTTATGGCTAGGGTTTTCAGAGACAGGATAGGGAGCTTATTTCTGTTGCTTCATTTGGAAGAAATAGTTGAATCAGAACCTACCGTTATTCTCTACCAGATGAGAGAATCTTCTTAAAAGCATTTCTATTTAATAAAAAAATCTACATGAAGCAGGCCTTCTGTTTCCTGGTTTAGTATTTTACACTATAATTTACTGGTTTTAAGTGAATAAGTGACTGCCCATACCTCACTATCTATTCACAGCCAATGTGTTTTCAATTGCTTTAGTAGTAAAACATCCACAGACAGCCAGTAAAGTTGTAAAATGCATCAAAATAATACAAACATATTTTGGCAAATAAAAGTAAAAAAAAAAAAATATTTCTTTCTTGGTTAAAGAAAACCAACCAACCAACTAAACAAACACAAACAAACAAACAAAACTAAAACAACAACCCACAAAACTCAATTAGTTTTACATTATCTTGTCCAATTTTCCTTTTACCTTTTCTGATGTTGATCTTTCTTCAAGAAAAAATGACATTTTAAGAAGAAAAACTTAACAAAGTTTCATTAAAAATGTCAAAATGAAATGTTATGACATTATGAAAATAAAACATTTAATTGAGAACAAATGTAAGTATAATATTTTCACTTTTTAAATTTCCTCCTTTTTGTGTAAAATTGTTCACTTCATTTGATACTCCTTTATACAGAGGAATTACTCTTCACAGAAAAAATTGTCACTCAATTCTACAAGAACACTTCCCAGAGAATAGGTGCAGGCCCTATCTTTCTTTTCCACTAGTTTATCCATCCTAGTTCTGGTGTTTCCCCACTTATCTCAGTGGTTTCTGCAAATCCCAGTTTTATCTGCCTGAGTTATCCATCTGTCTGGAGTGTTGATGTTTAATTCAAAGATGATACAATACTTGGCAATAGTGTGCTTAAAAATGGGTGTAGCACTCCCCCTCATTTCATTTATAGCTGGCTTTTTTAGAAGCATGGAGAACATTGCCAGCTCATTGAGACATTGCAGTTAAAAAATATTCAGCCAATGCAGAAGTTCAAGTTATGTGAAATCACAGCACTGAGAATCTTGCCCACCATTTCTGGTGTGAGAAATGAGTCTCTGAAATAAATATGGTCCTTCCCACAGCTGTCTGTATAATGAAAATGTTGCTATTCTACTGGCAATCATTTGCAAATATTCCTCTAACAGTCAGCATTTGGAAGGCTGGGGCTAAAGTTTTATGTAGAGCATTTCTTGGAATAATGCACTTTTCTTTCAGTTGCCTTGGTGTTGCAAAATTCTGTGTGGAGGATGACATTTTGTTTTTCTCAACAGCTAACAGATTTTTATTCACATATTATTCTTGTGAACTTTCAGTTCCTTTTCCTTATGGAATGAACTGCCACTCACATTTTTAAATGACTCATTCTCTCCTTGGGTGAAATGGTCTATTTCTTACACTGCTTGTTACAAGATACAGCCCCTTTCTTTTAGCTACATGCCATCTAATCTTTGCAACACTCAGCTGCCTGGTTTTCTCTTAGCAAGAATATTCGTTACATTTTTCCCAATAAAAGACTTTTGCTCTATCCCAGGGATATTGTAAGTGACTTTAAACTTAGCTGTAGATCTGGAGATGCCATGGCTATGTACCCAGTTGCAAGAAAATTGTCAGATAATTTTGATTCTCCAATAAAATAGGCCCAGTTTGTAGTCAGTAGAGGTTTTGAATTGCTGCTTTCCTTTTGTGAATGTTATACATTATTCATGCAGTAAATATCTTCAAAATGAAATAAAGTAGCTGCCTAGACTGTTTACACAATCCACCTCCTCTTCCTGGACTACTCTGGTACATTTTCAAGAAGACAGCACTTGTGATTGATATTTCCAGCTTTTGTTCCCTACGCAGCAAATTTTGGTACAGACACTATACCAATACCATTATATTTATAATAACAAATGTGTTCTACTTTGAAGTTATGGGGTGCAGGTTCAGTGTTTTTTAAACAGTCAGGAGTTATACAACTTAAAGTGGCTGATGGTACCTTAATAGTATAAAATGTTAACAGAAGGTGTAAGTTCATCTTAATCATTACATTTTTATGATGATAACATCAATTGAAGGAAAATTAATGGCAATCAGGGTAAAATGAGATAAGGCACATGATGAAATGGAAGGTGATACAATACAATCAGCACAGCTTTACCAAGGGCAAGTCCTGCCTGTCTTAATGGCCTGGTATGATGGAGTGACTCCATCAGTGGACAAGGCAAGGGTTACACATGTCATTTATCTGGAATTCTGTAAAGCCTTTTGGCACAATCCCCCACAGCATCCTTCTCTCTCAATTGAAAAGACATGTGTTTGATGGGTGGACTGTTCAGTGGATAAGGCAGTGGTTGGACAGTCACATCCAGAGGGTGATGGTAAAGTGCTCAGAGTTCCAATGGACATCAATGACAAGTGCTGCCCCTCAGGGGTCTGTACTGGGACCAGTGTTGTTTAATATTCTCATTAATGACACAGATGAAGGGAGCAAGTGCAGATGTGCAGCAAATTTGCAGATGACATGAAGCTGAGGGGTGCTGTTGGCACACCTGAAGGATGCCATCCAGAGGGACCTGAACAAGTTCAAGCAGTGGGACCATGGGAATCTCATGAGGTTCCAACAAGACCAAGGACAAGGTGCTGAACCTGGGTTGGGGCAACACCCAGTATCAGCACAGTCTCAGATTCAGAGCAGCCCCGCACAGAGGCACTTGGGGGTGCTGGTGGATGGGAGGCTGGACATGACTCAAGCATGAGCACTCCCAGCCCAGAAGGCCAAATGTGTCCTGGGATGCATCCAGAGCCCTGTGGCCAGCAGCGCCAGGGAGGAGATTCTGCCCTTCTGCTCAGTTCTGGTGAGACCCCACCTGCAGCACTGCATTCACCCCTGGGGTGCCCAGCAAATGGAGCTGTTGGAGCAAGTCCAGAGGAGGGTCACCAAGATGATCAGAGGGATAGAGCACATCTACTATGAGAAAAGGTTGACAGAATTAGGATTGTTCAGCCCGGAGAAGAGAAGACTTCAGGGTGACCTAATTTTGCCCTTTCAGTACCTGAAGGAGCCTGCATATATGAAGAGGGACTATTTACAAAGGCCTGGAGTGATAGGACAAGTGGGAATGGATTCAAATCGAAAGACAGCCACTTTATATTAAATATTAGGAAGAAATTCTATATTGTGAGAATGGTGAGGCACCCAAACAGTCGCCCAGAGAAGTTGTAAATGACCCATCCCTGGAAATGTTCAAGGCCAGGTTGGATGGGGCTCTAAGCAACCTGGTCTAGTGGAAAGTGTCTCTGCCCACACCAGTGAGACTGGAATTTAGGGCCCTTCCAACCCAAGTCAACCCGTGATTCTATGAAATGCTAAAAAGGGGTGTCGAAAACTTAGTCTGTCCAAGGTAAAATTTCACCTTATTCATTCACAGAATAGGATCCATATTATTGTCCTTCCTTCAAAAACCCAGCCTTTAGAGAACGTGCAGACATTCCTCTCAGGCACTGTTCTTTGAGAAAAACAATTATTTCCTCTGGGCATCACACTTATTTCTTGTGTTTGTTGACAGTGAGGGGCAAGGACAAAGGAAAGGCTGCCTTTCTCATTATCAGTCCTAGTTATAACTCAAATTAGTGTTTAAGAAGTGCTTTCTAGTCCATTCCAGACCAAACATCCAGGTAGGGGGGCTCCCTAGGGTGTGGATGTCCTCACACTAATGTGTAGGCTAAACAAAAATTGAAAAAATTGTTGTATTTTAAAATGGTTTTTACTGCAACATGAGAAGATATTTTACATGTTGCCAGAACAATAAAACAATAATTATTTTATCTAAATGATAGAATTTCATGGTAGGATATCTGCATGGCTGTACTATGTGCTATGAATCATATTGATTTTCAGCTATTTACTGACAGAATACAATATTCTCAAGACAGAAGACTTGGGGACATTAGGAACCCCTAGAGTTAGGCAGCACCTTAAGTGTTTCCAGTATTTGAAATTTTAGTCTCAGGTGCTTATATCCATTCTTAGTTCTAATGCTTTATCTGTATGAATCCTGTCATCATGACCCCAGCTCTTGCCAGAGATTTATTGACCTGATTTCATTTGGGTAAAACACTGGGAATCAACAAATACATGGTGTTTGTCAGGAATGTGGAGAAGGGCAGCAGCACTAGCAAAATAAATATAGCAGAAATAGCTAAAATAAGCAATAGAGGCAGGCTGTTAGGCATGCTACACCTAAAGGGCTTCAGATTTGGATTCTCCAGTTATCAGCATCAGGCATATTTATTTACCAGCCTTGCTCAAAAGACACTGGAGACATGGAGACTGTAGATGACTTATTAGGACTGGATCAATGGAAATGAAATCACCTGTAGTCAACAGGAAGATCAGGCTTGAAATCTTCACTGAATTAATATTTCTTTTGGAGGTAATACCAGTCTCTGGTGAGCCTATCAATAACTTGAGAGATGCAACTAATCCCATTCATTCCAAAAAGTGTATTTTTGAAGTTTTTGTAATTCTACTACCTTCTGTGGGACTACACACCTGCTTAAGATGAAACACATGCTTCTGTGCTTTGCTGAATATGAGCTTTGGATTTAGTAAAAGCTTAAAGACTGACAATAATAATAACAATAAAACTGCTATAATTAAGACAGTGACACTAAGATGGTTACCGCTGTGGCTACACTGAGGCATGTATATGGTAACATACAGCACAGTAACAGTAATTACACACTTCACTAGTTTTTATTGTAATGTATGCTATAGTGCAACCTCATTTCCATCCTGCGCATATTAACCCAAGATACATTTAGAGTGTTTACTACCTGGGTCGTTTGAACAGGAATGGGGATTATGTGTTTAATGTGCATGTAGAATAAAAATAACATTTGCATTACTTATATGGAACCAGGAGTTATAACGAAAGCTTGCACCTCCTAACCACAGGACTTTTGAATATTAACTTATTGAAACAGCCTGCTTTGAGACTGTATTCAAGCAAAGTTTTTACTTTACAACCTTACAGCCTTGAGTTCCTAAAATATTGCTTTTGTTGTCAGACCCCCTTCAGGCAAGAGCTCATTATGCTCAAAGTCTAATCAATGTATATAATTGGAAGACAAACAATGCTGAGCTACAGCATTGTCAAATTAAACCCAATTTTGAATACTGTAACTAGTTAAGTACTTGAGTGCTTCAGCAATTTATGTTATGTGGCGTATCCAAGGAACTTGGCTGCATTTAAAAGAACATCACTGCTGCAACCCCCTTTTCCATCTGTGGGGTTTATAACTCAGCTGTTTTAATGTGCTTTGGGCTGAGCAAAGTTGGTATACAAGCTCTCAAGCCAGATGCTGTAATTCTCCCTCCCTTAAGCCCTGCAAAATTAAAAAGCTGTGGGTTGGGTTGCTTTTGAGAAGTTCTTCCTTATAGAATAGGAATGGATAATTTTGGCCAGTTTGGGATGTTTCATTCATATCCATCAAATAAAAAAGTGCATTTATTTTTCACACTCAGGTTGTGCAACTCAGCAGTCTTAGTAGTTGGTGCAAAAATTAGGATGGTAAAACATATAAACCGAGATCTTTGCTGGTACCGGTGGTGATAGCTGAGTTTCCAGCTCAGTTTTACTCCCTGTCAGCTACAAAAAACCTTGGCTCTCTTATTTCTTCAGTCTCCTCTGTTTCTGCTTTCCCAAACTGCTGCTTTCTTTATTTCATAAGAATCTGTGTGTTTGTGCCAGATATTTATGGCTGAACCTTTGCTCTCAAACCTCTTCTCATATGTGTTTATTGATTAGAAACCATGAATCAGACCTTCCCAATTAGGAACAGGGTATTTTTGCCTGTGCAAATCTGAGGACTAAAAATTTTTTTCAATGATTAATGGTCAGTTATATTCTCTTCCCTCATCTGGGAGACTGATAGTCCCAATAAACCCAACAAATAAAGTACTTTAAAATTTTTGTCACAGACAGAATTTGAGGTCAAAAGTGGCCTACTACTATCAGAAGTGATCTTCCAGTATTATTTCCAACTCTCTAAATTCTAACCATATCTATTTTAATTTTCAAGAGCATCACTGAAAAGGGCAGATCTCTCTCTCTCTTCACTTATTTTCAGACTATTTCTTTCTGGGTGCTATTAACAGTCACATTCTTGTGGACTTTTATTTATTTACTTACTTTAGAACACCTTCTGATTGGTTCATTATAACTAATGAAGTAGTTCCTGCACACACATTTACATGCAGTTAATGTGTATCATGCCATCTGGAACTAATGATCTTGTAGACACAGCTTACTTGCTAATAAATCACTTCCAGCTATACTTACACAAGCTTAGAAGGGTTGGGTTTTTGTTTTTTTTTTTTTGCTTATCAACAACAACAAATTTTTAAACCATTTTCCAATTTTCCTATCTCTTTTTAAACTAGGGTTCAGTTAGTTTTGCAACTTTTACCATGCAAAGAAGATCCAACTATAGCAGTAACACCGCTGACATCACTGGACTTGTGGGATAGAGAGAAAATTATTCACTTGATTTGTGATTCCACATTTGAATCCTTACAATTATTTAGGTTTATATAAGAAACAGGTTGTCTTCACTTTGACACAAAACAATGTATACCTGTTTAAATTTGTTTAATCTAAACAGGAGAAGAACTAATGCTGTTAAGAATAATCACTTTATTGAAGGGTCTTAGTAGATTGTGTATTCATGTATATGTGTTAAAATTTTCAAGCAAAATTTTGATTTGGGACTCATGCTACTAAATAAAATGGCAATTTTAGGCTTTTTTTCTCTTTTTTTTCCTCACCTAGTAAAGCTGGATTCACCCAATAAAGCATCCTGGATGCATTTATTCCAAGATTTTTAAGGAAATATCTGGTTTAATTCTGGTTTGCCATTCACGACAACATCTTCATCTTTTTTGTATAGAAACACTTCTTTCTGTGCATGCAGTGTGTGATCCCAGAGATGACTGATCTAGGTGGGGGGCTGAGAACTGTGTGGTCTCTGCAAAGCAGAACTAATTAGCACAGATGTAAAATTGTACTGAGGCTTTCAGGACCCAAAAGGGCAGCTTTGTAGGCTGCTGCCCGGTGCCATGAAGTCATTCATGTTCAAGGAGTCCTTAATATGGTGCAGTTCCACACTAGGTAAACGTGTGTTCTGCTAAATTTGAGATAGCAACACCAACAGTTTTCAAAAGATGTTTTATGTTTTTATGCTCATCTCAATATTAGCATGTTACAGAAAAATAATGTTCAGTCTGCAGGTAAATGATTGTGTTTTGTCATGCTGTAGAGAAGAAGTAAAATTATTTGGAAGTGACATGAGTGGAGAAAAGAAGACGTGGGGAGTGAAAAAACTGGTCAAGGAATGGAAAAACTAAAAATCAGGTTTGAGATGAATGTGTTTAGTGCTTCCTGAGGGAGGTGCTGGGCAGCCCGGCCCTTAATCACTAGGGAAAAATATAGCAAACCGGTACCACACAAATCAAATATGCTCCAATGACCACAACTGGGGAAGGGGGACGCTTTTCCTGGATGGCTGGAAAATGCTGGATGAAAATGTCCAGTCACAGAATTATCTGCTCATATTAAACATGTACATAAGGCCCAATAACCCTAATGTAGGTTGTGGTATAGTGGTAATATACTTGTATAGACAGCAAATTTGGTTTTCAGTTTTCAAAATTTAGGGACAAAGTAAGCTTAATGTAGGGATGCCTGAAGTTTCAACCCCACCTCCATCTTTTTCTTCTCTCTCATGTATCTGACATTAATTCTCAGTATGTCTTATTTTCTCTGTGTAGACCAGTTCTTCTTCATGCTCTCTTGCATCCTAGCCTGGTTTCTGCTGTGGAATTAACTAATCATATTTCC
Source organism: Melozone crissalis (assembly GCF_028551555.1). NCBI lineage: Eukaryota > Metazoa > Chordata > Aves > Passeriformes > Passerellidae > Melozone > Melozone crissalis. The sequence continues at coordinate 54,753,844 of NW_026535805.1, forward strand.
CTTTTGCTAAGGGTAAGGGCTTGTTCTCTGAGACTGCAGTCTTGTAATTAAAGAAAGCTTACAATGCCAGTGTCAATCACACTGCTCTGAAAGTGGATAGCAATGACCTCAGCTATGTTCCATTATACAGCACCTTTCAGATTATGATCAGGAGAGTAATGTTTTAGGGACATGGATCTGACTCAGTCTGTAACTGAGTGTATAAATGGTGCTCAGACTTCTGCTTCTGACCCTTTCTTTTCTGTGCTTTACAGGATAATATCCACGCATGAAGAATGTATGAAAGACTATGTTTTTCTATTTTTGCTCAAAATATTCTGGGCTAAAAATGCCCCTGTAGGACCTAAATGGAAAGGAATCATAGAATTGCTTGGGCTGGAAAGGATCTTTAAAGGTCATCTAGTTCAAACCCCTTGCAATGAGCAAGAACATCTTCAATGAGATCAGGCTGCTCAGAGCCCCATCCAGACTGACCTTGAATACTTCCAGGGATGGGGCATCCACCACATCTCTGAGCAATCTCTTCCACCATAATAACAAAAATATCTTCCTTATATATAGTTTTATATCTACTTTAAATCTACCCCCTTTCAGTTTAGAAACATTACCCCTTTTCCTATTGCATCAACCTCTACTAAAAAGTTTGTCCCTATCTTTCTTATAAGCCCCTCTTAAGAATTGAAGGGTTGCAAAAAGGTGTCCCCAAAGCCTTCTCTTCTCTAGCCCCAGGTCTCTCAGCCTGACTCCATAGGAGAAGTGCTCTAGCCCTGTGACCATTTTCATAACCCTGCTCTGGAGTCTCTCTAGCAGGTCCACATTATTCTTGTGTGGGGATACCAGGGCTGGATGCAGTTTTGCAGGTGGGGTCTCATGAATGCAGAGAAGTGGAGAACTACATTCCTGGACCCTCAGACTGCTGGATACACTTCTTTTGATACAACCCACGACAAGTTTGGCTTTCTGGAGTGTGATTGCACATTGTCATGTCCAGCTTTTCCTCCACCAACACCCCTAAGTCCTTCTCTGCAGGGCTAGTCTCAATCTGCTCATCTCCACAGTACAACAAATAAATAAAAAAAAAAAATCATGCTCTATGTTACAATTATGGTCTTCATCCCTATGATTTAGATGACTAGGATCAAAATAGTTATTCCATAGAGTTTTCTAGAAAAACTAAAACAAAATTACAAAATAAATAATATCAGAAAGTATTTTAACCTGCTCTTTCCCCCCTCACATTCTTGATAAAAAGAAGTGCAAGAAGACATAATTTTCTTGTGCTGTCTTTCAATATAACAGGGACTTCTCACCCACCTCAGTAAATGTTATCCTCAGAAATGTTCATTTTGACTCCCAAATTCTAAAAGTCATGGTTAAGGAAATACTATTTATTGATGCATCCTTCCACTACTACACTTTTAGCACACATGTACAGTGTGATTTAAGCATGGTGTCCAGACTACTAAGGTAGGTAGATCCCAAATTGGTAACTTTGCAAAAAAGGGTGGGAATTTGTTAGTTTGGGAGTGAGAACTAGATGCATTAGTGTGATCCATATGTGAAGCCTTGTTCTGTGTTTTTTGTGTTCTGTTTCTGGGCCGTCTGTGGTGGGACAGGCTCCAGTTGCAACGTTGATGTGATTTCGGATCTCCCTGAGAGTCTTAAATCCTTTCTCCACAACATACACTGTTTGAAAAGATTGCTTGTAAACACTTTTTTTTTCTGAATTGTATCAATTTCTTACAAGCAATGCTCATTGTGTAGTTTGATCTACCACTTCAGTTCTCTCCAAATACAATACAAGAGTAAGTGGAGACATGAGTTTCTAAAGGAAGAGACATGAAATTAGTTTCCTTTATTGAAAATCATACAAAGATAGGATCCAAATGCTTAACATAGGTAGCTAATCTAGACAGACTAGATTTCCTTTTAGAGGCCCTCAGAACTACTTATCCTCCCCATTAACTACATTGAAAGCCAGAGTATTTGTTTTAGTAATAAAAGCTATATTATTCTCCTATTACCCATAGAGAATACAATCCATGAACCTTTGAACTTTTCTATTTGAGTATAAAACCTTACTTGGGTCACAGGTTGGATTTTTGACCATATGATAAATATAATGTCCATTTTTCCTTTTAGTATATGCTGCATTTTTAGATTTTCAGATGATTACAACTGCTTCTAGGTTAAATCAATAAAATATGTTTTAATGTTCTTGAAATCATTGAATTCCAAACAATCCAGAGGAACATTTGGCAGGAGTAGAAATTTCAGTACTATGGCATAAAGTATCAACACAAAAAAATCAAAGTCTAGCTGAAATACTTCTATATTTAACCACTGCTTGAAGAAATATGCTAAACGTTTTTTGTAAATATCAACTAATTATGTAATGAAAATCACTATATTTATGACATTTTTAAAAGTAAGAATTGCTTAAGCTAGGTGGAGCAGAGGACTAATATTTAAAATTACCTCATTCTACTGGAAAATTGGTTCAAAATGGACAAAATGTGATTCAACAAAAAGCTTATGTGCAATATCTTATGAAATCAATTACACACAGGTAAAATACAGACTAGCCAACTAGGCAACATCACTGCAAAAAGCAGCGGAGCTAAAGTGGACGAAAAACTGAACACAACATCAACATGTTGCTGATAAAAGGGCAAATCACCTTTGGCAATCTAGGAAAAACAATGCTGAAGAAAGACAACCAGGTAATTATTGCTCACTATCCTGTGCTAGGGGAAGAAGCATCTAGGGTATTATCCCCATTTCAAGAAGATGAAGTTCAATTGGACAGAATCCAAAAGAGGCATACAAGGATTATTAGAGGCTGGAAAACATAATCTCTGAGGAAATGTTCTAAATAATTAGAATTGCTTCTTCTAGAAGAGAGAGAATGGGGTTAAGAGAAAGGGAGGAAGTCTGCAAGAGGGGCATGTGGGAGCTGTGGTAAAATATGCAAAAGGTTGGAGTGATCTGTTGTTCTCAGAGTCTACTGAGTTTGTGATATGAAAACTAATTTCCTTAATTCTTGAGGGAGTGAGACAAAAAAAGTATTTTTGTTCGATACTAGGAATTTATTTTTATTAATTTTAATATTTAAAATTTTTATAATTACAAATTTAAGTATTTCTTAGTTTTTTATAATCTAATAATTTTTTTGCCTTTTCTTTTATTTTCTTCTTTTCTTTTGCCCAGTCTTTGGAGAGCAACAGAAAATAATTGTTCCTTCAGTAAAGAGGAAAGAGAAAAAACTTTTTTTTTTTTGGTGAAGTTCTGTTTGCCCTTTCCCACTCTGAAAATGTTCTGAAAGTTTCAAAAAATCGAAAAGTATAGAGGTGACGTGCATGAGGTGTTGATGGTAATACAGGAACACAGAACCAGTGCAGGTGTGGTAGGGACATCTGGAGGTCAGGAGGTCCAACCTCTCTGCTCAAGAAGGGCCACCCAGAGACAGATACCCAGGACCATGTCCACATTGGAGGATTTTGGATACCTCCAAGGACTAAAAGCTCTGCAAGCTCTTTGGGCAACCTCTGCTACTTCTTTGTCACCTCCAGAGGATGAAAATATTTCCTGCTGTTCAGAGGGAATCTTCTGTGTTTAAATTTGTGTCCGCTGTCCTCCTGTCAATGGGCACCACTGAAAAGAGCCTGGCTTAGCCTCTTAACACCTTCCTTTTAGGAATTTACATGCTTTGATACTTTTAAGCCTTCTTTCTTCTAGGTTCAACAATCCCAGCTCTCTTAAACTGTGCTCATAGAGGAGATAATCTAATTCCCAGCCATCACACCAGTTATCAGTTTAAAGAAATAGAATAGAAGTGAACAGAGTAGATATTTAACATATATAAATATAAATACATATAAAGATTACATATAATACATAAAAACTACAGTTAACCACTTTCCTATTTGGAAGTGATTTGAGGAAATGCATTAGAACTTCCAATTAAATTTGCTGATGGAAATATGTCTGTCTATGATTCAACTTGATTATTATACTGATAAAACCTGTGACCTTCCTCATCTGCTTTGGATGGAAACCTTTCTTTTTTCCATAGAAGTGGGATCGCCTTCTAAGAATCCAGCAGCCAAGTTGGGAGATGGGGAGTTGCAGACTCTAAAGCCAAAGTCAGGTCATTTTTGAATCCAAGGACTTTCAGATTTTTTATTTTCTGCCAAGGCTTGAAGCAAAAAGAGAGCTATACCTCAACTGAGAGCTTCATAATTTGGGCTCTTAGATACATTCATTTTTAGTTAGTTTAAATAATATATTTGAAACATTTAGAAATATTTGCATAATTTCTCTATAAAGAGAATGGTTAGTGAAGGGGGGAGGCAAAATCAGCACATGAATAGCCTGGGTACATCAAATATTATTACTTTTATGCTCATAGATTAGTCTATACAGAAATGTTCTGACTACTTGGGCTAGAGCATTCTTCTGCATCACTGGGAACGTTAAATACTTCTAGTTTTAGAAAGCATTAATGTGCATATTTAATTTCATCCATTCAGCATTTGCTTAGAAAATGGACTACTCATTAGCAGGTATTCCTGTTTGGCTCATGGAGCATGCTGAAATCTTGCCTGTGCACTCAGATGTCTACTACATCAGAGAGAGGTCTCAGAGAGGTCAAAGCCAATGCTTTGTCTGGCTGTAAGCACTCAGACATTCCTACCTTGCTTTGTTTCACTTATTATCTCACCAGGAAGACACATCTTCCATTTTAAGTCTGACTAATGCTGCTAGAAGGAAGATCGAGAGCACCCTGTGGAAAAACCTAAATGTTGGAGGAGGTAGATATTTCCAAAATATAGGGAAACTGAATCATAAAAATGCTTGTATCAGTACCAAACCACATCAATTAACTGCTCTTACTACAGTTTAATGAAAAATTATGTTTGATTGTTGATCAGATACATAAGTGGCCTTACTGGGTCCCCAGTCAGACCCACATGGGGCTTCCCCAAGTCATCCTGATGGTCCAAAGGCTCCATTTCAGCTCAGCCCTGGTTTCCTCTTGCTCCTGCATGGGCTTCCTGGATGGATTCACTGGCATGGATACCCCACTTATGATATCTTGCCAAAGTTTTATCAGATACACATTTTTTTGTGATAGATGCTGGCATAGGATGTAGGATAAAAATATTAAATTTTAGCTTTTTCTTTCATCAATTCTATGCCAGATTTTTTCCCCTGAAAGGAAAATGCAAAAGAAGGAAGTACAAATTTAAAAATGGAAAAACCACATCATTTTTCTGAGTGTTTATTAGTGACTTCTCTGTGCAGGATATTACCTCCTCCCACAATCCTCAATTATCTTTTCCCTGGTCTTTAGCCAGGCTAGCTTGGTTTGTGAGTGGAATTTTCCTGGTGAACCTCACAGATCAACAGCCCTACTAGCAAAAAATTTTTTTGCCTGTACAATGAAATGTGCAGCTTGTTCAAGAAGTCTTCCAGATATGCGCAAACAGCAAAGTTCAGAACCCTTCACTTCTACATAGTAGTTGCAAATCACTTGCGCTGCTACTAATATTCAATTGCAAAATGCCAGTTTTTCCATCAGCCTTGTCAGAAGTCACTGCTCAGCTGAAATAATAATAATTGCCAGAATCAACTAGAAACCTCTGGGATTAGGAATGTAAATCCCACAACACAGCTGAAGAACATCCTTGCTTGGTGTTTTTGCAAGTCAATTATTTGCAGGACTGGCACTGACTAGGGAGCTGTGGATGCTGGGGAAGGCCTTTTACAACAGTTATGTCTGTTTGAACTCTCTTCCATGCAGCCTCTGAAACATAATGATTTATTCAGGATAGCAAATAAATTCTCTTCCAATGGCCTGAAGAGAATATCTGTGGAGCAAGGCTATAAGGGTGTCTTTTTATTCCTTTGTGACTACTTTTGAACCATTAATAATAATATAGTCACAATAAAAGAGCATAAAAACCCCCATAAACATTTTTGCTGACTATGGGCTGCATGGTTCAGATAAGAAACAAATTGTGATACTTAAATCACTCAGGCTGCTATTATCATGTATGTCTTGCATCATACAACCCTGATCCACAGGTTCTCACTGAAAATTCTGTTTTGGTGCCTCAGGTGAACAGTCTCTTGCTTCATAATGAGCTCAATTTTTGAGTTATTTTCTGAAATGTAGTATCTGTATTTTACTGATACAGGGCAAAAGAAGTTTAGAACTTGGTCTGAAAACAAAAATCAAAAATGAGAAAATATAAAATAATTTTAATGGATTAGTAATTTTGCACATTCTCTTTGAGAAATAAGTAGCTGTAATAATAAGTCAGAGTTATTTAGCAACATGCTTCGATTCCTGAATATGCCTTGAAAGAAAGTCCTTCAGTTCATTTTACCCAATCTAATGACTTATGCTCTGTGTGAAGACCAAAAAATTAGGGCCTGAATTTCAATTTGTTGCAGCTGCCTTTATGTAGCTAAGATATAGTATAGGTGGCTATGTCTGTGCAAGTTTGTTTGTGTCTCCTGTGATCAATAGAGAGACATAAATATTTTTAGGACACAATTCATTTGACCAAATGTAGACATCTCCTTTAGGATGAAATGAATTTCACCTTGGCAATACTTAATTGTCTGTATTGATTATTAGATGGTATGACTAATTTAGGTAGAGTTATCTGCACTTGGTCAGGCAAGTCACACTTAGCATTAGAGAGAGACAGAAAAAACTTAATACAATCCTAGAAGAACTTTGAGATTTCAATACTTTTCTCTTTGCTGAATGGGTAAAAAATTTTTCAGGGTTTCAGAAAATGTGCCCACTTAAGGGAAAATAAACCAATGGTCTCATTAATTACTTGGGTATTGCCCCTCTGGTTTTCTCAATTTTTTAATACTACACGGTGATATGAATTTTATATTAAAGACAGTAAGACCTTGCTCTATACATAAAAAAATAGTAAAACACTAGAAAACATGAGAAGTTAAACATTCTGGATATAAGTAATTTCTAATATTAAAGTAATTTTTCTTTTGCTGGCAACTTCATGGGTTGTGCTTCTAGAGTTGATGTTAATATTGAATTCAGTTTCAATCTGAACAAACTCACCTTATTCAAAAGCATTGTGCTAGAATTACTCTGAGAAGTACATTGGCATGAAAACCCAATAACTATTTTCTGTAATAACAAAATTCCAGACAGCTTTGCACATGGAAACCACAGCACTACCAACTTGACAAATGAAAGTTAAAACATCCAGAAACAATATACAGTGTTATAGGTGCATAATCTTTAGAATTAATTAATTAATTTACCCACACAATGCCACCTGAAATTCAGGCAATGATGGAGCATGACTTCCCTTCAGTCACTGAGCAAAAAACCTGGAGTTTTGATTCTCAGAGGTATCTATTGGAAGCTACCCCACTGTGGAGAAAGCCCCAGCTGATGTGGGCTTGCCCCTGCCCTCCCTGAGCACTCCTAGCACTCTCCAGAGCACACCAGTCCCATCTGTATGTCACACAACCATCAGTATTGGTGCCCTTTGGAGCATTTTGGTTTTCTTGTGTTTCTGACACATACTCATTATTTTCTGGGGTCTGCTTATCTTTCTATTTCAGTTCAAAGGAACAAAAAGAACAAAAAGGTTATGTCAGAGCTCATCAGAGCAGTGCTTTTCCAGCATTATATTTTGTGGCTTGTTCTCTTACATGGATGCAGAGAACAAGGCTGGCTCAGAGGCTGTTAGAACAATACCACTGCCAGGGAAAAACAACAGTGATGTGGTACATTTCCATGTGACTGATTTGGAGTGAGTGTCATGGTGATCTTGTCAGTGTGTCTTGATTTTCTCTTGGAACTGTATGGCTTCAGAAGAAAACTGAAGTCTGAACAGCAAACAAACTGGGCTTTTAAGAGAAAAGACCTTAGAAGTGAAAGCAGGGGCAAGCCAAGGTGACTGAGTTGTTTGTTTGTTAGTTCCAAGTGATGTTGCACAAATGTTGTTGGAAGCTCTTCTGGCCTGGTGCGGTTCCACTGTGCTTAGAGCCTTGCCTGGTTGCTCTCTCTAACCACACTTCTCTCATTCCCAGGCTGGCCCCCAGAGAACAGAGATGAAGACAGAAGAGTGTGATGTAGTTGGGGTGGTCACACAGAATGGTTCAGACACCTACATGAATCAACAAGAGCAAGGAAAACAGGGCAACCACAGGAGAAAGTCTCATAAACCGGAGCCTTTTGGGGTTGTTCTAGTGGATGTACCACTGCAGCCTGCTTGGCCTTTCTGGCAGCTCTAAAAGCTGTTGGAACTGGATCACAGGATAATCCAGAATATTTTCACTTTTTCAATGCTGTGTTATCCCAGAGAAATGCATAGGGTTGGTGCTCCTGTGCACAGTATCTCCTTTACCTTTCTCTCTTCAGCACCACCTCCAGAAAAAAACAGAGATGAGAAAATTAAGGAATGATGTAGCTAAACCTCTCAGGCCCAAAACAGTAGAAATGGGGAAGTCAAAAAGGAAATTACAGCAAAAATAGTTTTTACTACAGAAGAACTACAATTTTCATATCAGAGGAGTTGTGGAGGCCCCATCCCCAAAAGTTTTTAATGACCGGTCTGCTGGATTTCTGAGATACCTGATCTTGTGAAAGATGTCCCTGGCCACAGCAGGGGGCTTGGAACTAGCTGGTCTTTGAGCTCTCCTGCAACTCAGGCCATTCTTTGATTCTATGATTAAAAAGTCAAGTGAATGTACAAAAAATGTGACAACAAATATACACCACAAAACCACATAAAATGACAACCATATGGTAACTTTATTTCTGAGAATAGCCTAGTGTGGAGCAGTCCCATTTTCAAATAATTTTCAATTTAGTCATGCATAGGTGACTAGCTGTGGAACTAATTATATAAATTTTAAAAACATTTTCACTTGTGTGAAAATGAAACATGAGTGATGATGTCAGAGTGGAAAAAAAGCCTGAGGTGATCTTTTGACTTTTCTGAGCCTAGAAAAAGCAGCCTCTTCATTTTGTCAGGAATACATTTAATAGGCTTGAAAAAAGGTCAGAGACAAGACATATTAGACAAAGTATACACAAAGATAAACCTGTTCAAGAACAGGCTTTTGACAAAGCAATTGATATTTGCTCAGAAAAATGCACTACCACTGACTTCATGTTGGACAGACAAGTCTCTAGCAGTGCTAATGTTCTGCAAGGGAAACCAAAATACTGCAGAAAAAAGAAATGAGAATTAAATCAAAGACAGGAAATAAGGAAAAAATCATGCAGAGTTTGAAGTCAGAATCCTCACTAAATCATACAGAGATGCAAGACACCTAAGATTTTGAAAAGATGCAAGACCTGCAAAAGATTGCGCTACTTTGTGAAAGTTTGCAAGTAGAAGGCAGAGTTCGCACAGCAAGGACAAGGATGATGCCAGCAGCGTTATTAGTTTGGATGGTTTTTTTTCTTCAAAACAAGAAGGGATAAAACTGCAGCAGAAAATATCTAAGCTATCAAAAAAAAAAGTAAATATTTATTAATTCTAAGTTGAATAGGAGCACAGATTTTCACCCTGTGCACGGTAAAGCTGAGGGCAGCTGTGTTCTGGGCAGACTCTCCTGTCCTGTGTTTACAAAGATATGTGTTACACTGGGCAGTGATATTGGAAGGCAATCATTTTTCCTTCCCCCAAAGCAGTAGACCTCTGGATACACAAGCAGAGCCAAAATGTTATTAGAAACAGTGCTTTTGGCACTGAGCAAAAAGCCACAAGCCTTATGATTAAAACTTTGCACTTTAGGGAACTTGCTCCCCAAAGGGAAGATGAAAACTAAATATATGGGTAAGTAATGAACTGGAAAAGTTACAAGTTACACTTTCACTGTATGTGCATATGTGTGTATATATACTGATTTTCAAGTGGAAACAAGTTAAGCCTCCAGTCTCATCAGGGAATGAACTGACTGGGAATTCAGGGGATCAAAGCAATTGAGGATGAGTTAATTTATAAAAAATAAAAAAAACTCTCAGTAGGATCAGGAAGAAAACTGGAAGAACTTAAATGTCCTGGAGTTAATGAGTTTAAGAACTGACAGCATGTGTGCACTTAATAGTAAAAAAGCCAAAACAATATTGCCTTTCATATTCTGCACGTACATTCAATATAACAGTATGAATTTGCAAAGTTCACTGTTAACCTTCCTTTCAGGAGACACTGGCTCTTCTTGTTCTATTACATTAGCTGTAGCTCTTTCTCAAACCTGATTTCACCTACCACATGAGTAGTTCAAAAGTAAATTTGCCATCAGGGAGGATTAAGCTCTTCGGGATCTCCTGATTCCTCTCCTTAGCTGGCAAAAGGGCAGGTTTTCCTCCACCAGATGAGCTTGAATCAGGCACAGGGAGAGCAGGATCAAGGGTATCCTAGCTCCTGAGCAGCCCTTACAACCACTGCTCTTCCAACAGGTGAAGTTTACAGTGTTTGAACTCAATCATGGTTTATGGAGCTTGATGTTTAAGCATTCTCTAAAGCTTTCTCTTCAGCTCATGGCATAGGATTGTTCACAGTTTCTTCACAGTAGTTTGGGTTGTATTGAGAACCTGCAGTGTTTCACAGGAAGAGGAAATGAGTTTTTGATGGTATGATGTGGCTGTAATAGATGATGTTTCAAAGAAAAAATGACTAATGGCCTTGAGGTCTCTGTAATGACTGAGGTGCTGTTCTGGTGTAAAGAAACCAAGATTGTAAATCCTTGAGGGACAAAAGTAATGTGGCTGAGAGCAAAATGAAAAAATGGTACAGAGATGTAACATGACTTAGTATCTGGACATTAATATTGCAGACACAATCTAATAAATATAAATTTTAAAAGTTGTGTACATGGGAAAAATAATTTAATCTTTACATTTGGAATGAGACACTCTGAGCTCATCGTCACCACTCAGGAATGAAATCTTCATGTTATAGCAGGGTTTCTTTTGGAAATATCATCTCTACTCTTCTTAATGATCAAAACTCAGCACTAGTAATTATTAAGAATAGAATAATTATTAAGAATTGTAAAGAGACCAAAACAAAGAATATGTGATGGTAATGTATACTGACTCTAAATAATGCCATGTCTCTTTATAAATCCAGCTTGTGGTTTTATCCTCTAGAATCATATAGAAAGACTCTACACAGTTCATAGAATTGTAAGACAGTTGTTAAAAAGCATTGAAAAGCTACATAAGGAAGCTGGATGATAATTAAATTTGGTCTTCAGCCCAGAAAAAGAGGTAGTTGAGGGAATGAAGAGAAATCTGGGACTGAGGTCAGCAAGGTTGCAAACAGACCAGAGTAGATCAGTTGTTCACTGTCTGTTGCAGCACAAAGCTGAAGAGAGTTGGACATTCCTGGCAGACTCAAGGTGGTCTTCAAGTGAAGGCAGAGATGTAGCGGAAATTCCTATAACAAGATACTAAAAGTTTATGTACATTCAAGGCACAGTTGGACAAAGTCATTGGAGGAATTCCTCAGGGTGCTTTAATTCAAATAAATCAGCCATGGTTTAGAAGGACTTTGAGTTGAAAAGTTCTGAACTCCAGCAGAATGCTTTGAGGATATATCACATGCACTTTTATCATTTTTTTTGGATATACAGTTCTGATCCCTACTAAAAACAAAGTTCTGGGCTGGCTGGACCTTTGGTCTGATACAAAATGGATGCTCTGTGTAATTAAATATCTGTAGATAGGTGCAAGTAAGACTGAGGCTATAACAACTTGATTTCATTACCATGCAATAAAAGAACACCAGGCTGGGGAAGGAAGGGGAGTGAAAAACACCCACTGAATTTTATTTTTCCTATATCCAGTGAAGATGTAGTCAATAGAGTCTATGGAGCTTGAGCTGTGATTCATCTGGTCAAAAATCATTGGCTGTTTTTAGAGAAAATGTGTTCCAAGTTCGACGGATTGACTGGCTCTGAGCTAATGTAAGATGAGAGTGATATGTTCAGACAGAGGAACTTATACTGTAGATGACTCAGTCAGTCAATTGAACTTTGAGACCTCCTAGGCTGGCAAATTGAAAAGAACTGCGTGCCTAACATAACTGAGATAACTTGGTAGCATGACTATGTAACAACGTTCAAAAAATAGTGAATGCAATTTTGCTCAAGAGAACAAAAAGTATAATTGCACAGATGTCTGTCTTCTCTCCCAGACACCCAGAGCTCTGACAGTAAGAATAGAATCTAGTTAAACTTAACACTCTGAAAGCACAGAATTTTAGCTTATACTTGGTACTATGATATGAGGTAACTTGAGTTTCAATAGTTAGAACACTTGGAGAGGATGGAAGGAGGGGTAATAATAAAAGAAATCAAGGCCACTTAAACAAAGAAGGGAACTTTGGCTTTGTTATGCCTGTAACTTTAGGAGGATAATGTTAGTGTTGATGAAAAGCACTTACTATGTTGGAAACAGGGGCTTGGTAATTGTTTCCCTTCCTGATGTTCAGGGATACAAAGACTAAGTGGCAGCTGTCTGAAAAATGTGTGAAATTCCACTGTTAAGGATTTTTCTCCCAGCAAACAGATGGATTTGACTACACAGTTTGGCGGAGCCTTGCTTTATATATAGTCAATCAGACTGGCTGGAAACACTGAATGCAGTATTTGCTTTTCATCCTCTGCAGCAAGATGGAGCAGCACCTTCAATTCTATGGAGCAACACATTCCCCAAGGCTCTTTTCCTTAGGAAACATATCCAAAATGCAAATTTCACCCACCTATGGGTAGGCAGATATAATTAATATTACCTATTTTTCAAATTAAAATTCAAATCAAAGTAGAAATTTTTTCCAAGTAATAGCAGGCATCTTTTGGGAAAATAAAAGTGGACTGATGTTAGCTTTGATTATGGGGAATCTTGTCTAAAAAAAAAGGAGTGTCCAAACACAAAATAATGCATTTTTTTAAACTGGATTTAAACTTGATGAATCAAAATTATTTGAACACTATGTATAATGACAAGTATTAGATTTGTGGTGATTCATTTGCAAATGAAAATTAAAGCTGTGTTGTAAATTATATTTTTTTTTAAAGGGATAATATTACTCAACACTTTATGTCTTTAAAAATACATTGCAACAGGGATGTAAATATAATCTTTTTGCAGGTATTCTGTGGGTGTTCAGATTAAGAGCTTTTGCTTAGAACAGTCACCAAACAAGAGCTGCAAACCAGGGAAAGATCTGTTCTATTTGCCTGCCAATGTGATAATGTGCCTAAATCTAGGTGGCCTTATTATCACAAGGGACCATATTAGGCCACAGGTACCTCTGTGTAACTTATGAATCAAGTAAATGATTACAAATCAATTTGCATAATTTCCACAAGAACAAAAAGTAGCCATTGTTTTAGCAATAGAATAGAGGTTGAAAACAAGATAGTGATATATTTAAGTAATAAATGCACAGAATTTACTGTCTTCTCCATAACAAAGGTCTTTTAAACTGCTATTGATCTCCCATAACTTTCTTCCAGTCTTTCTCTCCTAAAGACAATATTCCAAATTCCAGCTGATGTCAGTTCTTGGTTTTAGTTTCTTGTCCCTTAGAGTAACTACTGGTTTTCTGAACCCAGAACTTTTCACTCTATAGTTTCTTTTTAACTTCACAACAGCTTTCAACACTGTATTTGCTCAAAAATCTATGATTTGGAGTTCTTATCTTGTTGGACATGGGGTGTGACGCCCCCAACTATTTTGTGTTTTAATCTATTTATGTGAGGATGTACAATGCAACAAGAGCACCATGTTGTCTCCAGGAGCATTGCATTGGTTGCACTTATAGTAAAGGTATACAATGCCTGCTGTATTCAGTCAAAAAGTCCTTGATGTAACTTTCCATGAGAATATAGTCCTGTTGGGTATTGATGCTGCTGTGAAGCACTCAAAATATTTTTAATATTATGCACAAGCATAACCTCCCACCACCACTGCCTCCATTGTCCTTATGTAATTCTGTAAAGGGACCATTAAAAATCCATTAAGCTTATTAGTTTGCAGAGCTTTCGGGGAATCTTGCTGCAAGTTTTGCTATTTCAACACTTACAGTCTTCTATGAAACATAGCAATCTTTATGCTGTAAGGGCTTACTGGAATGGCCCATTAAGTGAGAGTTTTCTAGGGGGGATTACGTCTGGGAGAGGGAGGGGAGATCAGAGTAGTAATTATACAAATGGATTTTACTTTCTGCATTTTGTTTTTAAAGTAAAAGTGATTTCTGTTATCTCAAGAAGCCCAAAAGCAAAACGTTAAAGAGTAAATGGATGGTGTAATGATTAAAGTATTTATAAGGGTTTCAGGAAACTAGTTTCAAGTATTTGACTTCAGATATGAGAGAAAAAAATCACTTAAGAACTGGTCTGGAAGTGCTGAATATCTAAAAAGTTATGTCTATTTAAGCTGGAACTGTAGCTGTCAGGATCTTTTAGAATCAGGCATTTTTCACTTCTGTAGTACAGAGTTAATAATACTTCCTTTTTATCCTCCTGTCTATTTGGGTATTAATCTTTTTAGGGTAAGGTCAGTCTCATTTATGACCTCTAATTTCTCATATGGTTCTAAAAAAGTATTAATAAGGAAAAAATATGCCTCTCTGGAGAATCTTTTCACTTGCTTAATTGGTATTCACAGAGGAGGCTGTCCTAAAGAATCTCTGGATTCTCATTTCAACAGTGTATGCAGCTATGCTTGTTCTCTCTGGCCAGTTAGTCTTGCATTTTTACATGAGCTCTTTCACTGGCAATCACAGCCCTTGCACTGCGAAAGGGGATTCATAAAGACTCATTGCAAGCTATTGTGAGGATAGATTGGCTCCCCCATATGAGGTCTAGCTTTTGAATTGTTTGTTATTTCTGGGAAGGCATCAAGTTCTTGAAATACCATTGAGCTGCTTATGGAAATATGTGGTACTTGACAGGAAAAGTAAGGTTTCACATACTTTTTGGTTGGAAAGTCATATCCATCTCTGACTTTAGTATGCATAAAAATCTGGATGATATTTTCCAACCTATAAAATAAACACAATTGTTTGTATTTGGTGGTTTCAGATAGTTGAATGTTTCTCTCCTTCATAAAAGGAATTTGAATTTTGGTGTCAATATGGTCTTGGGGTCAGGGAGATGCGTTTTACTCACTTCAGATCTGTGATCCATTCAGGTTTGGCTCAATTGTTAGCTGCCAAAAATCACTATTCTCCATCTGTGCTTTCCTCACTAGAGCTTGCTAAAGGCTTTCTGCAAAAATCCGTCAACATCCTATCAGTCCTGCCCCTGCACCAACCTAGCATCTTGTTTAAGTATGCCACAAGGATGAAGCTCCAGATGGGATCATGAAAAACTGGTTCCTTTCCAGCTGCTCTTTCCTCATTTAAACAATACTGTGTGTTCATACGGAAGGGAGACTGGGCTGATAATGACAAGAGCATAAGTTCAAGTTTTGCTTTTTTCCATTAAGTTGCTTCAGCTAACTGTGTGCCTCTCCCACTTCTTAATATGCTTCTTCTAAAAGCTGCACAATCTGGAAAGTGATCTCTAATGTGGAGCAGCCAGGATGAAGCAATGCTGTTCTGTCAAAAGGATTCATCAAGTCTTGACATAATTCTAGAGCTCCTTACTCTGTTCTCTATGTGATGAGACAGCTCGTGCATATATAACCTCAAGTGCAAATCTCAAACCTTCAGGTTTGATCATCTTATTAAAGGGTACTTTTATTTTTTTTCCTAAGGCACCTAAGACAGACAGTGATTTATTATCTTTTCACATGCAATTGCTTGTAGGCAATTCAGAGGCCTGAAGAACACTTAAGGGAGGACAGATTTGTGCATGCAACTTTAATTTTCACATGTACTGACTGTTGAATGCTTGATGTTGAAAATGTGGTGGCACTGATTGGAAGTCTAACCTAAAATGTAATATATTCCAGGTTTGCCTGTGCCTGCCACTGATTTTGAATAATGTACTCCTGAATGGTGTCCTCTACAAGGCAAGTGTACATAGGTTGTCAACTGACAATAATTTTATAGCAGCACAGCCAACCATCAGGCCAGGTTTGTTTAGCTGTAGTGAAGCTGAATAACCTTGAGGCAGGAAGGCTCAGAGGAAAATATTTATATGTTCAAAAGAATTCACGCAATGACTCATGAGTCAGTTCTATCCTTCTGCCTTTGCAATTCTGTGAGTATAATTCCTGCTTGTGTGTGACCTTGCATGTTGTTTTACACTTTATTCAGTATAAAAAGAGGAAGCTACATTTTTTGTGGGAATGCTTACATTTCCTGTAGCATTCTGTAGTGCACTGCACTGTGCTGGGAAATGATGGATCTCAGAAACTGCAGTAATGGGAGCTGACAGTGATGGATAGTGGGAAAACTAAGAACCTCAGGACTGATCAGAAGAGGGTGCTGTTATTCTGGGATGGTCTTGCATCACCCGTGCCAGAACACAGACAATGCCTCTGCGAGATTCTGGAGAATGCTGCCTTTCATCACAGATGTAATATTAAGGACTTGGCTATCGGTGGTAGTAATTAAGAGACAATAGCACTTCTCACAGTGAGACAAAGATTTCCTGAATAAACCTACATTTGGCCACTTCTGTGGATAGAAGCTCCCCTACCAAATCAAATTATGGAATTCCTCCCTTTCCTACCCTGCAGCAAACTATTGTGTATTGCTGCTCTACACTACTGAACAGCTGTTCTTGTTCATCCTACAGGCAATTGCATGTGAAAAGATAATAAATCACTGCTTTCCTAATCTTGAAAACACGTATGCGTATTTCAGCTGTAGAAACCATGCTGAGTGAATCCACGCTGCTAAATAAAAGACCATGAGGGAGCAAAGACAGTCTTTTCCCCTTGTAGATTTATATCACTTGTTCTAAGTCTCACCAAGAAGCAAAGATGCCTTTGACTGCAGAGTCCAGAGACTGCTCTTCCAAGACGACAAGGATGAAACTGCATCATGTTTGGTGCTCTCTGCCATCTTCCTTCAATACTATCCCCACAGCCTTGGCACCTTCAATTAGCCACTGCCATGCAGTTTCCTAGAGGTCATCTTCTCTGCAGTAAAAGTATTATGCTGCTGGGTTGAGACAGACCTTGTGTTATTTCTGACATTCTGTACTGAAAAGCACATTAAATAATAATTATGCATGAGGGCTCTGCAGGTGCCACTGTAGCCCACTGTTGGCCCAGGGACAAGGACTGTGTAGTTTAGACACTTCCAGTCTGCTCCACAGGAAGGCAGTGAGTCAGTTTAGCACTGCTCTATGACTGTGTATCTACACCTACCCATCAGCTACTCCTATAACAGCCAGCAAAAGAACCCAATGATCACTCTGACTGAAACAGTCAAGCAAAACTCACATCCATGCAGATACTTATCCTCATCCAACAATTGCCCAACAGTTTTAGGAAGCAAAGACTGTGTTAGAACCCCTTTACAGCAGTACTGATAATCTGACTATATGGATAATTGTGGGGTAATCTCTGGAATTGGGCACTTTCTGTGATTTTGTAGAACAGATGTAGCATGGGAGCCAATGTGTGTCAACACAGAGACTGTTCACATACATAGAATTATATCAGCAACGGATTTTTCAATTCTGCGAGTAGTATACTTGAGAAAAAATAAGGCTGAGATTTGCTATAGAAAAAAAATAAGAAAATATTCAGTGTAATTCATACACCTATAATCTTTAATCAATAAAATGTGCAAGGCAATATTTTCTGTCTCTGAAGCTTAGTGACACAGCCCAAATTGAACTGCATAATAAAATATCCTTATCCTCCCAAACATTGCTGGAATAGTCCCACCTGTGCCAGACTTGGATCTTGGCCCAATGTTTAATGCGAGTCTGCTTGTTCATCCTCTGCAAAGTTGGGTCAGGATGGATTAACAGTTTAGCAGGGTGAACAGTCAGGTCCTGTTGTATGGGCCATGGGCCTTAGCCCTGGCCCTGTTTATTTTGCTAGTATAGGTGCAATTTTACATGTTTAATGACCTCAGCACAGGTCAGAAAAAAAATCTTTAGAAATGTTAATACAAACTTTTTTTTTATGTTAATATTATATTCATATTTGAAGAGAAATACAAAACTCTTTCATTAATGTGAATGTGGTATAATGTGTGGACTCAGTGCTCATCTACTTTCCTGTAGCATAATCAGCAGAGGCTGGCACCTCAGGTATTTCAGAATAAACAGTGGAATGCTTTCCAGTAAAATGCTACCAGATCTTGGATGGGGTGAATTTGTCTGAAGTCTACTCTTATAAGTATTTTGTCAGTTCTGAAAGTGTTGTGCTATTTTTTTTTTTTTTTTGCTGCTCATTGACTGATCCAATATTTGCTATTACACTGCTACTTCTGTTACTTGTACATATTTATAATTTCTGTTTTAATTTTGCTAGGCTCTTAGCTGCATCTGGCAACCACTTGTGCTTAATCCAGATGAAAACCTGGTTAGTTTGTTTTGTATTTTTGGGGTTTTTTCCTTAATGTGAAGCATGGTGACACACTGAAATTCTCTCCAATAAACTTTCACAAGAACGTGTGAAAAATTTCACATGAACTAACTAGAAGTTTGGTTTCAAATTATATTAAGTACCTATGTGAACAACTGAAAGTCAGCTCTGAGTCACTTTGTTTACCTTATGTCTTTTTCTGACTGCCCCCTGTAAAAAAACCTCTGTATTAAAAACTTTCCATGCCACACTCCACCTAATTCCTCATGACTGTTCTTGTGTTTTGTTCACTGTCACTGGATTTAAGGTGAAAAAGCTTTGATTAGTTAATGTCTACTTATTGTCTCTGTAAGGGGATCCATGCTGGAATAATGGTGTCAAATGGCTTAGGCTTGAATTTGCATCACAGTAACTTCTTGAGGAAGGCCAAACCTTCACTGCCACCTGGCAAAGTTTTGGACAATTCTAAAAGAAATTGGCACAGTATTGAACGGCAGCCAAGCTGGAGGACATGAAGGATATCTCCAGACAGTGAGACCAGAAGTCATGATTTAACCCTTTCTAGATGGAATATTTACCCCACGATTTTAATTTGGATTAGGAGTGCTGGTTCTCAGAAAGGAAGTCTGAAATTAGATCACACTTGGGTTAATGAAACAGAAGAATACTTGTCTGTAAGCAAACTACAGTGAGGCCAAATCAGCTTCCTGAATACCCCACCCCATATGGTGTGGACAGAGGTCCTCAGCACCAGCTGCCTCATTTGACAAACCCCTTCTGGTTTGTGCTGCATTGATATTGTGGGCAATAGCCAATAATGGACTGATTAATGATTATTAGAAAATATCTGGGAAAAAATAAAAAGCGTTTACTTGGGAATGTCATGAAAAAGCCCACAGAGAGTTAAATTTAATAGCAGTTATTTTAGACACTAAGTATTAGGAACTTGCCTGACAGGCATCTTCCAAACATCCTTGCTTTCTTGAGAACTCATACATGTGGCTATTGGTTTGTTTTACTGAAGAGACCAGACTATGAAGCTTCATGTCACTGAGGCAGCCAAGCAGGAAGATTGCCTCTAATCCAGAAATCCCAGGGCTTTCAGAAACTGCAGCCCAGGTTCAGTCCCTCAGAGTGGATTTTCTTTATATTAAGAACCCTTGAACTATTTCTGTCACCAAGAATTTTTGGGATTTGTTCTGAATTAAAACTAAACTAAGTTTTGAATTTCAGAACCTGATGATATAATTAAATCCTCTGTGAAGCAGAACTGCCTTTCCTCTAGTAATTCTGATTTAAAAAGTGTTAATAGGAATAGAGATTTTTATTCAGGTCAGAGGCAGTTGTATTAGTAGGGCTGTGGAAAGAATAAGATCCCAGCTAGTTTTGCAAGTTTTGCTTTTGTTTCAATTTGACAAGCATGATATTCACATACTATTTTTGAAAAATTCCCACTCCTCCAAAAGAATATAAAAATATCTGATAGTCAGTTTAAGCTATTCTTTTCACATCTCACAAACACGAGCTCTGCAAAGCCTTTTGTCTCAGCTGGAAGATGCTTCTGTTTGTTCTACCTCACGTTGAAGCTGATTGCCTCTCCAAAGTGTCTGATCTCTGTAGATTAGAAAAAATAATAGATTTGAAAGATGCTTACAATTCATTTAATTTCAATTCCCTTACTTTCTTTCATCCAATATTCTTGATAAACAAATAAATTAGGTAATCATTTCAGTGACTGTATCATTTTCATTTTCTATTCAGTATGCACAAAAGCCAAAGTTATTTTATTTCAACACCACCTTCTTTTTTTTAATCACAAATTGTAGAGCAAGAAGATCTGTTCATGTCTTTTTTATGATCTGCATTTATTCCAGAAAAGCTGGCTGCTTAAAAAGATATGATAGTATATTATTTTCTAAATATAGCTTCCAAAAAATTTAGCTGACAAAATTAATTCCAGGCTTTGGAACATTCAGCTTTAGAGCCAGGACAGTTTTCTGTTCTTTTCTGTACATTTTCTGTCAATGAAATATAGGATTTGATTTAAACATGTTCAATCAAATGTTGGATTTTGATCAACACAGATTTCCAGGAGAGCTTATGTTCCCCCTAAGATCCATAATGGTTCAGGATCCGTTCCAACAACTTTTGTGAGGCCAGAAAAAACAACCAAAGATAAATCAAAAGGCTGACTGGATGACTCTAATGCCATGTCACAATATTGACGCTGTCTGTGTCACAAAATGTTTCAGGCACTCGAATCATTAACAGAGGTCCATTATGGGAGGGATTTAAGCAAGCAGAAGGAAAGAAACAATACCTGCCTCAGAGAGCTGATAAATCTTCCTGTCTTCTTCCCACACATGCACTCTGATGTGGATTAAAATACGTGTTTTTCTGACTCTTAATGACAGTAATGATCAATGACTGTAAATAACAGGTGCATTGTTTGTCACACACTTTAGATTTCTAAAATGTGAATTAAATCTCCCCTTTTTTTTCCCCAGAATTATCAATCAGAGAACAGAAAACACCCTCAAGCAATCCTTCTCCATTTTCTCTTATTTGGAATTTAGTTAGATTTAGGGAGTTAAATCCATTCAGCTTTAAAAGAAGGAGAAAACAGAGGATTTGATTGTTCATGACATTTTGTTCAGAATCAATCATTGTCAGCTCAGGTTAGACTGATTTACTATGAGCCTGCCATAGAAAAGATTTGCCACAAATGGCAAGGCTCTGAGCTGTTTCCACCGCACTGAACATAATGATGGATTTATCATTGCAATCAAGATGGTAAAACAGCATGGTCCCCAGAGTGGTGCACAGGGCAAATTGATCACAACAGCCCTGAAGTTATATAAGGGCTTTGTTTATCTGGTCTCAGTCTGCAAGAGTAGTAATCCAACTTAAGACAAGACACTCTGATCTTCACACAAGTTTGGACAGGTTTTATCTCCTAAACCAGTATGCAGTAGAATTGTCTCTGTGGAGGAGTAAAAGAACTATCCTTTAAATTAAAATATGTATTTTTTTAAATAAAAAAATTAGTACAAAATAAACAGAAATAATAAATACTACCATTATTAATATAATAATCTAACAGTAGTTACTTAATCTGTTAGTGAATGAATTTGCCATCATATTTTAGTGAAAAAATTAATCAAATGGGAAGATGAACATTTCTTCTAATGCATTGCTTTTTTTATTACAGGCATTCTTTCTTAATTTTTTTAAGAACTGGCTATAACAAGATTTCAGTTCCAAATCAATTAAGACTACAGGGAAATATTAACCTCCCTAGAACAGCACACTGGCAGACCAGGGTTTTGTCTATGCAGGGAAAATAAGTCAGTTTTTAGCTTGCATTTCTGAACCCATATTTATTTGAAAGGGAAGAAAATATTGATACTTGTCTTTGCTGGAAAGTGAGTTTTGGTGAGGAAGTGATGCTGTAGGGGAAGGGATGAACCTCTGGAATCTGTTAATGGGATATCATCTGGGAAGCCTTTAGCCTGTGGCTCAGCCCTGCAGGCTGCTTCTCATTTATCTGAAATTCATGTAGATATAGATATAGATATAGATATAGATATAGATATAGATGCTATAGATATAGATTAGATAGATATAGATATAGATATAGATATAGATATAGATATAGATATATGTAGATATAGAGATATAGATTAAATATAGATATGGGTACATCCTGAATAAGAACCTGAGAAAAGGATCTGCTCAGTGAGATGATGATATGTTTTTCCTAAGGACCAGAAAATTTGGTGAGGTCCTGCTGAAATACCAAATCTTCCAGAGACTGGTTTTTTTCCAAGTGGTGACAGACCCTTAAAA
Organism: Melozone crissalis; assembly: GCF_028551555.1. Taxonomy (NCBI): domain Eukaryota; kingdom Metazoa; phylum Chordata; class Aves; order Passeriformes; family Passerellidae; genus Melozone; species Melozone crissalis. The sequence continues at coordinate 54,776,213 of NW_026535805.1, forward strand.
GTTTTCTTCAGAGAGGTGTCAGAGACCTGGAGAAACTCTAATTTCATCCTTCATTCAGACAAGGAACACAACTGGATTTTTATTTTCACATGAAGCATGCCTGGGTTTCCTTTGGTACTGGACACAAAAATTGAATGAACTCAGAATTTAGCATATTTCTAAAATAATAAGGAATTTGGGGGCATTCTATAGATTTAAAAGGGAGAATAAGGCTAGAGTCAGTTCTTGGAAAGAGCTGTGAAGGGCTATGATATGCTGCCACACTGAAAATTCCTTAAAACACATAATAAGTTCTCAGGAGCAGGAATCTATTTTTCTATTTATTTTACAGTATGTATATTGATAGGAGTAAATGAACACAGATTATTATCTCTATCTTAATTTGGAATATAATTTAAGTTGATTAAATAGATTTCTATTTTGAAGTAGGAATATATTTTTATAATGTTTGATTTCATAACTGGCAAAAAGATCCATTGTAAATTATTGATTCACTTTGGATACAAATAGAATATAAGCCATAATTAATGGGATATAATGGTCAAAAATTTGTTATTTGTATGTACAAATGTAGCAGCATATCACCTATAAAATATAGAAGTTTAACTCAGAGATCTATTTTGTTCTTCAGGGCTTCCTTTTGAGCACTAAGAGAGAGGCTGTTCTCTCTTTTCACCTAAATATTCTCTTCAGAGCACTCTCACACAGACATTGGCAGCACTGTTTGACACAAAATGCATTAAGGCAAATTTACTGTCAGCTTAGCCTTCAGGGTGTGCAGATAGACATATAGTAGGAATGTATGAAGTGGAAGCAAAATAGACTTGTTTTGCACTATTTTGATAAACTTCTTGCTCAAAAGCAGTGTCTCAAAAAAAAAAAAATTTTTAAAATTTAATGTTTTTAACTCAAAATCCCCACTAGCAAGATAAAATAGAACAAGTCCATTTCTACATTAGGCTATTTTCACCTGGGAATTGTTCTCTTGCTTTAGCAAAATTATAAAAATGTATGTGTTCAAACGTCAACACATAGATCTTTGAAACCTTGAAACTTTTCAGATAGCTGAATTTTATCACTTTCCCAGGAATCTAGAAAAGAAAATGTGCTCCTTTTTTGATTCACAGAAAATACAAGAGATGAAGTCTTTCATATTTTTCATTTATTGGACATGTATTTGTGGAATCAATCATGTGTGGTTCTTGGAACTCTAAAATTTTGCCACAAATGATTTCAGAATTTATATAGAATCATGGAAACATAAAAAGGTTTGAGTTGAGTTGAAAGGACCCTCAAAGCTCATCCAGCTCTAACCCCCTGCCACAGGCAAGAACACCTTCCACTACCCCAGGTTGCTCCAAGCCCCATCCAACCTGGCCTTGAACACTTCCAAGGATGGGGCATCCTCATCTTCTCTGGCCAACCTGTGGCCGTGCCTCACCACCCTCACAGAACCTCAGTTTTCCTGTGACAAACTTGGCTGGCCCATTGTGATTAACTGTGCATATTGAGAAAGCAAAGGAAAAAAAAGTAAAAAAAACAAACAACAAAAAACCCCATTTTGGATGAATGCCCAGTCCTTCACCCACAACCAGACTTGATTCAATTATTCAAGTCATTGTTTTTCCTCCTCCTAAAAAATCACGTAATAATTGATATGTTAAATTAGGATGTAAGATTCTGGGAAAAAAAGAAAAAAAACTATCACATTTCTGAGATCCCTCATGTAAATCAGTTTTTTTCGCAAATCATCTTTTTCTTTTTTAATGTAGTGAAATAACTGCTGCAGATCCTCTTCTGAGTCATTTGTCTCAGTGGTTTTGGCAAGACCTGTTTTGTGCAAAGGGGAGAACAAAGCTGACTTCTGGCATGGAAAAGCAAGAATGTGGTCACTAGGAGGTTACTGTCCTAAAGTTTGCTGGGAGTGCTAAATACTAATGGTTTTACAGCCTTTTCTCCCCAGACTGCTGTCACGGATGAGCAGATCAATTATATAGACATTACACCTTATTTCTGGTATTTTCTTTATCAAACGCAGCTGTTACTTTGAAGCTTCTTTTGTCCCCTATTTCTCTTTCCTTTTCTTGTCTCTCCTTTTTTGGAGGTTAATAGGATGTAGCTCATCAGTGATCTTGGGTCAAACCGTTTGGTCATCCCTATCTAGAAGGCATCAAATGAGTGAACTAGCTCTTGATACTGGCAACCATAGGTCAATATGATTTTGTATTAACTTGAAGAAGGTCAAATGGTCTCTAAATTTGATAAATATCCCATTTCTTGAACTTCTGATGGAGAGCACAGGCAAGGTGAAAACTAATACAATTCTGGACTTGTACAGCCACACCAATAGGTACTACAGCTTAATTTGCACAGGACATAATTTAAACTCAGCTTGTGCTCCAGCAACTAATTCCTGTATATCCCAATGAAGGTAAAACAAATAACACCAAAGAGTATATTTCATATTTATCCTCTCTTTGTACAAAACCCTATCCCTGAACAGCCTGATACTTGTAAGCAGCACTTCCATTTTAATCTTTTCAGAGATTATTATCTCAAACTTTGACTTAATCCTTTTTCCTTCTTTTTCCTTGATGGATTAATTATTAAAAAAAAAAAGGGAAAACAGAGAGAAGTTGTTTGACTCCAACAAGGTAGAAAAACTTCATGACAGGTTTATCTCTGTGAAACTGGTCGAGCACACAAATATTTCTGGCATGAATATAGAAATATGAAGTTTTTTTGCTTGTGTTTTTGTACCTGTTTTATGTATATATAGATCAGAGAAAGGATTAAGATATGCTATAGGTGTAGCGGAATTGAAAATAACAAAATCACTGTGAAGTGTAGAGAAAAATAAGGCTGTGAATTGACAAGCGCTTAGGAGAATACTGACAGAGGAAAAGGAAACCCAAAACAAGCAAGAAAAAAGAACAAAGACTAAATACTGTGACAGTAGAGTATCCCAAGGTCTGGATCTCAGCTGAAATGTGGGAAGTTTGTGACTTCTTGTGTTTTACAGTTAGAACCATCTCACTAGAGATATGATAGCTCCCTAGGTGTCAACTGAGTCTCTCTTAAAGTCTTCTTGTGAAGTTTTCTACAGCATTTTTTTTCTACAAATGTGCTGCTAGTACAATGCTGCACCACAGAGGCTAGGCTAAAGCAACCAGAAAGCTTTGAATTCAGCAACATCAAATATATTTAGCATCTGGAGGAATGTTTTAAAATAGCTCTGTTTTAATTTCCATATATATATATATATATACACATATATATATTTTTATACACACATATATATACACCTTTGGTTTGTAGGAAGAACCTTCATAATATGTTAGGAATCCTAGTTTATTGGGGTTTTTTCACAGCTGATGCATATGAGGGAAATAATTCTGGTTTTCCTCAAAGTTTTGTAACACAGAGATAATGTCAGTGAAGTGCCTGAAGGTTGCTGTCAGGACAGAACCTTTCATACAAACATTAAAGCTCCTTGGGAAATGAAAATTCCAGGTTGTGAGACATGAAGTTTTATCTGCCAGAGATAAGAGAATGTCAGAAATATTTTGCGGGTATATTGGTTGCACAGAAATTTATTTATTATGAATATTGATAATATTCACTACTAATCTCTCTTTCATTAGTTTGTTCTTAATTTTGCTATTTTAAATGATCTGCTTTCAAAATGAATGATAACATTTTCTTTTTAATGTAACACTCATGCATATACAAAGGCCACTTATAGTGAGATTTAATCTCTGTGGGGTAATACTAAACCCTCAGCTGCAGAATTTCAGCTGCTGATAACAGTAGGCTTTGAAAAGTATGAAACTGGATGAAATCAGAAACATGATTATTGTTACTGATTATTACTATCATCTATGTTTGCCCTATGGCATATGAATACATATTGCTATCACAGGAGTTGTAGAAAATAACAGAAATAATGTGATTATGTCAATCAAAGTTTTGATGAGAAAGGGACCTACTGATTCATGTCTGTATTTTGTAGGTTTTATTTTTTAATTGAAAGGTGAATTTACATAAAATGGTCAAGTATGTGATTTCCATCAAAACACCATTTCATATGCTGATGATTCTCTTTCACAGAAGGTATCTCCTGGCAGTAGTTCTGGATTTCAATATCCTACATTACATGCTTCCACCAATGGGATAGGGGGACCTATAAGAAATTCTGAGGGGGCCATAGGTCATAATGGATGAGCTACCTTACAAGGAAGTCTAAAGAACTCTGGTAGAAAATTAGACAAGATACCTCAGTACATCATCTCCCATGAAGAAAACACAGTGGTGTCAAAATAGCTCATACAGTGTGTGGAATAGAACTTTGTTTCAGCCATTCATATGAAAACCAAAATATTTCACCAAATTATCTTGTTATAAAAATAATTTGTAAGTATCTTTTTGTGTATACATTTAAAATACCCAAACCAAAACATTTTGCATCCCATTATACTCCTGACATTGACTTACATGATTTTGGGAGAAAATGAACACTCCAGTTCAATGAGTTAAATTTCATGCTATTTTCAGCACGAAATGGCCTGCAGTTCACCAAGCCTGTATTTTGAAATGAATGGGTAGAATTTGCTACTTAATAAGAGAAAAATACATTCGGTAATGTAATTTATGGATCTTTTTCTTCTGATGTTCTCTGTTTTTCTGAGATTTTTTTTTTTTTTTTTTGCTCAGCTGTTCCCTGTAAATACAAGCAGTGGAACTGAATTCTCAGGAGTCTCTCAGTGGTGTCTCTAGGCAGTTGCTTGAAGGATTTAAATGAAAAATTCCAGTTGGCCAATACATTTCAGGTAACAAGAAAGCTGAATATTTTCAGGAACACAGACATTTTGACAGTTTTGGAACAGGTTGTCTAGTCCATAGAACAGATTTATCTTCTATGGGTATTAAATAGAGCTGGAAAAAAGAATTGTCCACCACTCTGGAAAGGCTAAAACATTACTTGCATGATTTTGAAATTCTCTTTCCATTTCATAGCAAGCGAATCTTGGTAAGTTTGAGCTGACTTGAGACCGACCTTGCAACTCACAGGCTAGAACACAGCTATTTTGAGCACAGTTAAACCTCCTGTTACAGTAAAATAGACAGCAAAAGCCCAAAAGTGACTCAGAGCAAAAGATAAGCACAAGAGAGCACTGCTTCATGGGCAGTTCTTCTACTTTTGAGGCTTTCTCTTTGAACTGTTTTAAAAAAACAAGAGCAAAGCCAAGCCAGACAGGATGCAAAAAGAGAAAAAAAACCCCAAACGTATACAACAGCAACTATAAGGGCACTCAGCAATAAAAAATACTCAGCTTTTTGAAACTGAGTTTTTTTCCAGTTGATCAAATGTATAGTTTCTTTTCAGAATCACAGAGTGACAGAATGCTTCCAGCCCCAGCTTCCTCCTGCTGAAACTACACTCCCTTCATGGCATGAGTGGAATGGAATCAAAAAGTGCTAGAAGCTCCACCCTTTTTCTCTGTAATCACGACATCCTACAGGATCATGACAATATCCTAGAACATACTGCCCATTATTGTGACCAGACAGTTCTTGAATATCTCCAGTGAGGGAGCCCCACACCCTCCCTGGGCAATCTGTTTGAGCGCGCAGTTGTGCATAAAATAAAGTTATTCTTCTTATTCAGGTGAAACTTCCTGTGCATCAGGTTTTGACCAATGCTTCTTGTGCCATTGCTAGGAAAACCAGCAAGAAGAACCTGGATCCATCCTCTTGACATCCTCCCTTCAGAGACTTTCACATTATGCTGAGGTGCCTCTAAGCCATCTCTTCTTGCATACACAGGCCCAACTCTCTGCCTTTCCTTGTAAGGGAAAGCTCCAGACCTTTCATCACTTTCATTGTCCTCCACTGGACCTGCTCCAGGACCTCCATATCTCTTTTGTGGCAAGGAGCCCAGAACTGAACACAGCACTCCTGGTGTGCCCCACCAGGGCTGAGTAGAGGGGCAGGATCAGCTCCCTGAACCTCCTGGCAATGCTCTTCCCAATGCACCCCAGGATACCTTTGGCCTTCCTGACCCTGGCTGGGTCAGGGACAGCTTGTTGTCCACCACAACACACCCATATTCTTCTCCACAGAGCTGTTTTCCAGGAGGTTGAGCCCCAGTCTGTGCTGGTGCATTTTGGGTTGTTCTTTTCCAGGTGCAGGACCCTGCATTTGCCCTTGCTGAACTTCAGACAATTCTTCTCTGCATATCCCTCCAAACTGCCAAAGTCCTTCTGAAGGGCTGCACACTCTTTGGGGTATGGGCCACTCCCCCCAGCTTTGTGTCATCACTGAACCTGCTGAGCAGGTGAAGCACATCATGTCATGGTGAACATGCCCTATGGTGCCTGCATGTGAATGCACACTCATACATGCTACCTGATATTGTGTACTAAGTACAAAAGTTAATTTTTGTAAGTGTTTTAATGAATTGCTGTCATGGGAATTAGCAACATGATATAAGTATGTGTTTAAATCTACTCTTGTTAATCAAAGCACTTAACTCTACATACACCTGTACGTCAAGCAAATTTTAAGCAAATTAAGCAGGATTTATGCAAATTAATATCACCGGGGTCCAGAACTACCAATCAAGCACCTGTGGTGAGGCAGTATAATACACCCCAGATGAGACCTTGACCTAACATGAGTATGTATGTCCTGACACCTGAGATAGCTTGTTTACTAGTAACTCTGACATCTTTCCATAAAATATCATTGTATCAAGAAAATTTATACTACATCCTTCACTTAGTCTGTTCCATAAATACAACTGGAATCACATTAACACTTTCTGAAATTATTCATTCCCAAGTCAAATTGAGTACCTAGATTCTTTACTTTACATACACTCACCTGAATTTGGTAAATCAAGGTATAGGATTGCATCAGATCCAATCAGTTATTTTGCAGAGGGGAAAAAAGTGTATAGCTAAATTAAAGTCTGATATATTATTAATTGCTTTTAAACTCCTGGAAGGTAATAGGAGGGGAACGCTAGATTTTAATTTCTGCTGCAATGTAGACAATGCACTGTCTACATTTCAACACAAACCAGGCAGCTTTGAGAATGCTTTTTGTTGGGACTGCCAGTGGTATGTTGAGTTAGTCTGCTAGTTATTACTCTGTAGCGTGCCTCTAGGATAAATTTTCTTAATCATTAAAATAACCATTAATCATTAATCTCACCACTAGTCTGAGCTTTGCTGAATTCCATCTTCTGTTCTTGCTTTGTCTGCTCTATTGAAAGCCTTGCAGTACCACTGCTTTACCCATTTCTCAAATTTTTATGAGCTAAGATTCAAAAGACATCTGGGCCAATAATAGTTCTACAAAGTCATCCAGCCAGACCTTGGTAATGTATGCAAAGTCAGGAACTTCATCAACAATCACACTATGGATGGCAATAACCTTTTTAGGCATTGACTTAACAATTTAATAGCATGAATCAACATGTTGAGTCTTTGTCAATCAACAACGTGTGCACTGAATAGGAGATGCCAGGAAAGTCTAGTGATGCTGGCTTTATATACTTCACAGTTTGCTCAGAACCTTACTCTCCCTGTTGTGGTTCTATTTCCCACTCTTTGTTTATAAAGAGCAATGCTCCCTCCTGGAAAGGAATAAAGAAGTAGTTTCACCAAATTCTCATGACCTCATCAGCTCACAGAATGGCTACAAAGGCTTCAATGGATTTTTGATTACAGCTTATTTGCAGTAGGTGTGAATGCCTGTGCTGAATGGTTGCTACAGAGTCTAAGACGTGTTTGTTCTTTTCTGTTATGGTTTAAACCATTGCAGGGTAAGGTGAGGTATGTCTTACGAAAATGTTAGGGGTTTGGCTTTGCTGGAGTGTTTACTCCTCTTTTATCTGGGGCTATGAGAGACAAAAGCACCAAATTTCCCTTGTCTTTACAAATCAACATGTATATTACCGCACACCAACATTTTAACATTTTAAAAATTTTTTCAGTAGAGTCGTCCATTGCTCTGATACAATATAAGAACTATGTTCATTCCCTGAAGTGAACAAAACAAAATGGACAATAAATTAAAATCACCCAGTTATAACTGTGTTCTCTCTATCAGTCTTGTTTTACAGACAGTCTTGTAAAATGTTCTGCTACATGATTTAGCAAATAAATCTAAACAGTAGTTTGTAATTTTCGGAACCCTTAATGTGAAGCCACACTTAAATTAGCTGTCACTTGAAATTTCAAGCAGCAGTAATGGGTTTATTCAAGATGCAGAGGGAGAGGAGAAAGTAGCTAGAGTTGCTGTGATATAGACATCTGATTAATAATACTTTTTAATGCCTGCTACAATCACTCACCTTCATGGAGAGAGTGGTGTGAGAGACTATATTCTGAAACACTTGTTAGATATTAAAGAACTTATTTAGTAGCAGATCTGCTCTTGAAAATCTATGAAGGACAAATTTTAATTGATACACGAAAGGTCTTTTCTTTAATTCTGTTTCATCCTTCTTCCTATGTGATGACATGGATATTATTTAGATATTACTCATAGAACTTACAAAAACTTTTAGGATTTTTTAAAATACTGAGTAGTTCTGAGGAGATCTCAGAGAAAAATAAAAAATTCACATTTTAACTCATTCATTAATTTGCTGCACTTTAAAAAAATAGAAATACTATGTATAACTTGAGAACAAAACTGAAAACTTACTGGAATTTTTTAGACTCATTTATTTTCACATTTTCTTTCCAAAATTCTAGTTTTCATCTACTAGAATTCAGAGTGAGGCATACTTTAGCCTGGAAATGAGCCTTAGAGAACACAGTCAAAAAGATTTGTTTTAAGGTAACAGTAACAAGGACCTAATATCTAGACTGCTTAAGAGCCTTCCCAGCAAAGCCAGCCTATGCAAACCTGTTGGGACCTCCCACACAGTGTGAATGAACCAAATCCAGGCAAGTTTCAGCTCCTCTCATACACAGAAGCTGGATTTGGAATGTAACTATTGATAAAGGACACCAGTTGAGTTTCTATGCATCCTTTTAGTGTAATCCCTCAATGCTGACAGGAATTTCTTGGAGTCTGATAAAGGGGAAATGGCAAGTCCTGCACCTCAGAATCACAGAATCACCTAGGTTGGAAAAGATCTCCAAGGTCATCAAGTCCAGCCCTTGACTGATCATCTTGTCAACTAGACCATGGCGTTAAGTGCAACATCCAGTCATTTCTGGATCTCCTCCAGGGATGGTGACTCCATCATCTCCCTGGGGAGCCCATTCCAATGTTTAATGTCATTTTCTGTGAAAAATTTCCTCCTCATGTCCAACCTGAACCTCCCCTAGAACAGCTTGTGACCATGTCCTCTTGTCCTGCCACTGGTTGCCAGGGAGGAGGGACCAACCTTCACCTAGTACAAGCTCCTTTTAGGGAGTTGTAGGGAATGCTTAGACCACCTCAGAGCCTCCTTGCTTCCAGGCAGAGCAGCACCAGCTGCCTCAGCTGCTCCACATATGACTTGGTCTCTAGATCCTCCACCAGCTCTGTAGTCCTCCTCTGAACACCCTCCAGCCCCTCAATGTCTTTCTTATAATGAGGGACCCAGAACTGGATACAGGGCTTGAGGTGTGGCTGCACCTGTGCTGAATACAGAGGCATCTGTGGACGAATATTTGCATACACCAAGAAAGACTGGAAAAGCGTCTTTGTACGAAGATGGCTTTGCAGGAAAGACCACAGCTTCCTGGGAGATAACGAGCTGACTCAGAGCCAGCAGTGTGCTCCTGTGGCCAACAGAAGTGTAATGGTCTGTGTTAGGGGAGCATCAGCAGCATGCCCAAGGAGGTGATTCTTATTCTGTACTGAACACTGGGAAGGCAGCATCTTGTACTTGCTGATGGACCTATTGGAACAAGTGCAGAGCAAGACCATGAAAATGATTAGGGGACTGGAACACCTAAGTTGCAAGGAGAGCTGAGATGCATGTGGCTGTAAACCTGGAACAGAGAAATCCAAGGGGTCTTATCAATAATCTTATTAATATGTGCAAATAGCTGATGAGCAGAGTAAAGAAGGTGAAAGAAGGTGGAGCCAGACTTTTCTTAGTGGTGCTTAAATAAAAGACAAGAAACAATGGAGCACAAATGAAATAAAGAATCTTTGTCTAAACATAGGATTTTTTTTTTTTTTTTTACTGTGCAGGTGGTTGAGCATGCAAAAGGTTTCTCAGAGATGCTGTGGAATCTTCATCCTTGAAGACATTAAAAATGACCACTGACCACATCTTCAGCATGTGTATCTGCCTACTGGGAGAAGATTCTTCCACTCAGCATGGGAGCCAGCAAGAATAGCAGCCACATCTGCCAGAAAAGGAAAGGAAGAACCTGTTATCTCCCATTATAAAAGATCTGGCTATTCTTAAAAGAAAATTCAGTCACAGTGAAAAATGAATCTGTTGAACTGGATGAGACCATGCTTGAAGGAAGAGGAGGAAAACAGAAGAGTCTGAGTTTAGTATTCATCTAGTGAAGGAATAGCATATGACACCAGAGTTAAGAGATAAATAGTGCTTCGGAGAAATAAGAATGACTCATACCTAGAACGCAATAGCACATAAAATATTTTGCAATCAGAGAGTAGGCTAGAAGACCCTTGCTTAAAAGATTTACTTGGAGCAACAATGGCATTTTTAAAAATCAAAGCCTTCTTACAGGTAATTCAAAAACAGAAAGGGAGGCTAAATTTATCAAATAAATTGTTTGCTGCAAATAGTTCTCCCAGTTCTTTCATCTGTACTTAATTGGCTATCAATAATGCATGGAAATGCTGAGACACTAAAGAATCATGTAACAGGCATTCCATTATGTAATTAAGGATCATTAACTATATTAATGACTTTTCTAATCCTTATATTGTTAACCAATGAGTAATGCTTTATGTCACGAATATACTTTCAAACTTCTCTGCACCAGTGAAAAAGATACATCTTGCTTATCAAACTTCTGCAGGTAATTCACACAAGAGATTTGGTTTGAATAAATCTTGAGGAAGCTCAAACAAAAAGCAGATGACTAGATCACACTGCACTAGGGGATTAAGAAAAATATAGATTGGCAAACCTAATATTTCTAGATAGTGACTAGAAAGCTTTTAGTGGCTCAAGGGGAAAAAATGTAGCTATATATGTGTATGGGCAGAATACATATGAGATGATAAACCTGCTGCAGAGGAACTGTAGGACTGCCAATATGAAAAGTGCAGATTTTAGCATCTGCCATGTGAAAGTGCTGGTCACATGAGTTAAATCTGTCAAAGTCTCACAAACCTGTGTTGTTTGCTATACATATTCTATCAAGAATATCTAGGGAAGTTATGATGACTTATCCCTGGAAATGTTCGAGACCAGGTTGGATAGGGCTTAAACTGGTCTAGTGGGAGGCATCCTTGCCCATGGCAGAGGGGTTGGAACAAGGTGACTTTTAAGGTCCCTTTCAGCCTGTGGGCTATAGAATTTTTTCTGAGGAGGACTGGGTCCTGAGAAGTACAGACACCTGAATTCATGGGATGTAACATTAGGCTGCATGTTGAATCCTAAGGTTCAATCTTTTGGCTCTGCTAAGAAGAAATTCCTTAACACAGAAATGAGTAAACATAATGAATTTTATTTGCCTAACAATAAGAATTTTTAATCTATTAATGCTCAAGTTATTTACAAAGGATGATAAAAATTTCTGTTTTATAGCTTGAGATGCAGATACCAGTGACCTGAAATGTTTTGTCAGTGGGGTGGACCTAAAAGAAAGAAACATCACAACTAAATCCTATAACCCAGTACCAAATTTGCAGCTTTGAAATTATTTTTGCGTAATATACTTCTGTTTTTACACCTAAACAAATAAATAACTAGATAATGTTACAAAAACACTTTTGCAATGTGCTTATCAAGCATAATTCTAATATATTTTTTGTTAATGATTACCTTATAGTAAGGGTGGTGAGCTTAGGATTTTGTATTTTTTTTAAAGAAAAAAAGGTAATTTTATCATCTCCTTCAGCCATTGTCCTGTGTTATTTGTTTATCAGGTCTTATGTTTTCTTAGTGACTGAACTTACAATCCTTTTGTCTGAGACAAGAGGTTTCACTAAACAGGTGTTCTGCTAATATAACAGTTTTGTGGATCTGGGTTGGTTTTTTCAGCTTTCAATACTGCATTTCAAAGCAATATCATTGTAACAGAATTACTTTTCATTGTTTGCAGTTTGTGTGTAATTCAGTTCTAACCAGTGAATCACCCGGAGTTAGATGTTAGGTCTGTGAGCTTCATTTTTTGTAGTAATTGCTCAAATGCTACAAATTTTTCTTAAACTTAAGATTGCGGCAGTGAGCAAATCATGCAAAGATGAGGTCATATTTCAGAAAAGTGCTTAAATAGGTGCTTAGTATTACAAACATGCATAGATCCCCTTGCCCGTACCTTTACACGTGTCTGTGTTGACACATATTTCATTATTTTTCTTTAACAGTGGCATTTTCACAGGAGACCTTGTTGGTTATTTTTAAATGTGAATCAAATATCTAACTCTTATGGTCCATCTGAAAGGAAACTCCCCGGTCTATACAGTGCCAATACAACATTTTTAAAGTTTTATTGAAAAAGTTAGATGGTCCTGTTCAAAAAATAATTCTGAATTTGCAGTAGTGGACTTTTCAAATCAAGCCAAGGAAGCATCTTGCATATCAAATACTGCTGTGACTCTCTGAACTCTTGTGGTGTTGTTGGTTGTGGTGTTTTCTAGATGTGATGGAGCAGTGGTATGTACATTTCCTACCATCAGGAATGTGCTTATCCTTCTCTTCAACATTAGAAGTGTTTTCTCCTCTGACTTAAGTAAATAGTTTTGATAACAAAAATAGATGCTTTCTATGTGTTACAATTGAAAGTCATATTACAGAGGTGCTTCTGTATTTTCACTGATCACTCACTGTAGGTTTCCCTGACCCAGGGAAAAGTGAATCTGCTTTAAAAAATGCTTTGTAATGGAACAATCTGCATGGTGTCTTTCAGACTGTTTTCTTTAACATTCTCTTTGGCTTAAAATATTTTTAAGACCTCTGACAGCAATGTCATCTTGTGTGTATCATCCAGATGAACTGTGTCTGAAAAAGTTAATATTATGCTAACATCAATGTGATTATCCACTCAAAGGGTTTGGGAAAAGGTAAGGTTCATTTGGACAGCATTATGCTGGATAAGAAATTCAAAGTCACTGCCAATAAAGGAGTAACTTTAATTCTGATTATAGTGAAACAATATAGCGGTATACACAAAAATCAAGGTAGCTGCTTTGTTTACAATTTCTTTGAAAACAAGACACAAAACACAGCTTTTCACGCCACTAACCCTTTGAGCACGAAAAGCTTGAACAATGAGACAAGATTTCACATCAGCTCTTTTCAAATAGACTTGACTGAGTTTATTTCCAGTATAGCTGGAGCTGATCATTCTTTCACTGGCTACTTTAATAAAAGACAAGACATTTTAAACTGGCAAGATCTGATTTTTCCTGAGTTTCATTACCAACAAATCTTTGATACCAGAAAGCAAGTAACCCTTCAGTAAGGAGTGGAAAGATATAGGGTTATAGATATGGGGTCCTCTTGAAGCAGGGGCCAAAGATCAGAAATTTCTTGCAGGCTTGGGAAATAAGTGCTCATAAAAAGCCACAACTGCTTTTGATGAAATTACTGAAAGTTGGTGCACAGATGAACAAGAAAACAGATTTTCCATTAATGATGTCCCTAGATTCTTAAGTCTAGCAGGTAGCAAGATGCTTCCTTAGTTTCAAAAGATATCTCACATCCAGGTGCTGAAACACATTTTTCAAAGCTCTGGAAAAGAAGAGTTTAAAAATTCAGCATCAAAAAAGCACCTGTAAATCCTCCACAGACATCTCATTCTCAAATATAGCACAAGAGCATTCGCTGAATGCAGAACCTAGCTTTTCATCTGTAGCTCAGAGTGCTTGTAAGTGTGTTACAACCTGCAAGCAGTCATACAAGATCTCAAAGGTCTAACATCTACATCAGCTGGATACTTTTGGCCTTGGAAACTAGGTAAGATGGCAAGTATTCCTAAAGAAAACAGCTATGCTTGAAGAGGTACATAGAAAAATGCATACCGAATTCTTTCAAAAACAGCATCTGATTGACTTGTTGAGAAAGACCCTGAGGACTGAAGTTTTTTCCAAAGTATATTTTATTTTATCTTAGTAGTCCTTATTGACAGAAATTTTTCTAATGTGATTCTTCAATTACAGTTTAAGGAAAGCAGAAAAAAAGTATTGTAACATTCTTGCTACTGGAATGTAAAGCAGACAGAGCTGAGCTCATCCATGTCTTTACTTAGCTTAAAAGCTAAGTAAAAAAGAATGGGATTCATTTAGTTAAACTACTTAAATGATATCTGGGATAATTTTAGAGTCCCTCAAGTACTCAGTTTGACCTTTAGAAGGATGTAGGTTTATCTACAGTGGTATGTCATATCTGCCATTACAGGGTAGATATATAGGACAGCTTAAGGTATCTCAAATGTCTGTGTTTGGGTAAATTACTCCATCCTTCTCCTGAAAGATAGTCAGCTACGTTTGCCAACATTTTTTTAAGGTTTTGATATGCTGAACAAATTTACTTTGCGTAGCCATATGCATTGAATGTTTTCCTGAAGCACTGACCTTATCAGGTCTGTGTTGATGCAATTCCTTTGCAGCCCTGCTATAAATCTAGTGGATTGCACAATATTCAAAACATTGTGTGTAAACTGCCCAGCTGGCACGTTCATGCCCAGTTGGTTTTGAATTCCTTGAAGGGATTTACCTCACTGTTCAAAAGTTATATATGCTTGCATATGCTTGTATTTCTGTCTGGAGATTTTGGGCCTGGGAGAACAAAAGATGGATCTTGCTGGTAATAGCTGAAGCAAGAAAGACTCTCAGTGTCTTGGCTTTATCCAGGGCCTTGACCAGTCAGTATGTCCTTTGCTCCACTGAGCAGCAGGGATCCCTGTACTCACACTCTCCTTAGTTTTATTTTGCTGATGACATAGTTGTAGAAACTCTTTTTCATGTTCCTGAAATCCCTATCTGGATTAATTTCCAGCTGAACTTTAGCTCTTCTAACTCCATCCATGCACGCTTGAGAAATGCCTCTGTACTTCTGGGCAACCTTCCTCTGTTCCCGCTTCTGTACACCACCACAGGTGTTTACTTCAGGTCAGAGTTGCCTGTTCATCTAAACAGCTTTCTCTTTTGGCCTGGCCTTTCTAACACATAAACCTTTATTTCACAGAAACTTGGAATGGGTCAGGATGGCAGGGACCCCAGCGGGTCATCTGGTCCAACCTCTCTGCTCAAGCAGGGCCAACCCAGAGCACAAGGCAGAGGATTGTGTTCAGTGAGAGAGACCCCACAAACTCATAATGATCTGCTCCAGGGCCTGGTCATCCACACAGAAGGGAAGTGAAAAACGCAATCTATTCTGCCTACTCATTAACTATATTTATCAAAAATATAACACATGAAGACAGTACAGACTAGTACTAGATATTTATAGTCAAATAATCAAGAATCAACATCTTTATTTGATACTCATAATTCTTCTATTCACATAGTTATATTAGTGCTAAAAAGTTTCTGTCAAAATAAAGCCACTTTTAGAATTTTTTGCCTACAACAATCTTTTTCTACAACAAGAGAGGGTATTTTTGTTAAAGAGACTGCAATGGAATAATTAGTGCCTCCTTACCTTGTGTATTGCTCTCTCTATGCAGGAGTTACACACAATTTAAAACATCAATAAGAAGTAAATTGTTGCAAATTACTATTCTTTCCTCGGTATCCAATAATTTGCTAGAACCAATAACAATGGTGTCAGAATGTAACCTTGGATCAGTCCTGTTCTTTAGTGAACCATTAATTGTTCGCACAATACTAATCCTTTAAGAATACTCAACAAGCCCATGCTAACTCCTTGAGCTTTTTTCTTACCTCTGTTTATAGACCTGAGTGTTCTATTTCTCTTGGTATAAATGCTCCTGAACATCAAGCAAAAGGGAAATAAAAGAAAAGCAAATGAAAAAAAGCTTGAGCTAAGTGAGCTATTATCATTGAATTGATATAAAATTGACTATTCTGCTGATGAAATTCCCTTTCAGTGATACTGCCATCCTAAAATAAGTGAAATGAGAACTCCGAAATTTGGGGCAAATGCACATATATGCATTTTTCTGAGTCTTTGGTTGATATATCCTTAAGTATATGTCTTCTTCCAAGACTAAGCAAACTATTTTTGGAGACAAACTGATTTCTCAGATCCAGGAATACATGCGGCCTGCTCAAAAGTAGGTAGGAGGAAGAATTAGCAACCACATATTTTCTTTCCAATTAAATGTACTAACTAACCACAGAGCCAGAAACAGCATCTCCCCGTATTGTTCTGAACTACGAAGGAGATCTGAGATGTCTTCAGTGCTCTCACATTTGCTGTGAGCTGTACACAGGCACTCAGACAGCTGCTGTGAAGCTGCCAATATGCAGTAGTAGCATCTTAGCCTGCAGTAACTCATTTGTGTTTTGAAGCCAAGAGTCAAACAGACTTAAATCAAGCTGTTCTGCCTGTAAATTGAGAATCCCACCTGCTGAATGTGACACCCCCAGCTGGTGATGTGTAGCCCACTTCACAGGAAAGAGGTGAAGTGTTCTGCCAGATTAGTTGAGATTTGTTGCCTTTTTTACTGTGTCCCATGCTCATTTCACAACAAAAGGAAGGTATTGAAGGATAAAGAGAATGGGGAGGTGTTTCCTACTTCCACTCACGTCAGTACAAACTTCTCCATGGCATGGTCCAAGTGTGGACAGCGTTTTTTATTTTAAAGAAGTGGCATTTGAGAAAGAAAAATGAAATAGAGATTAAGAAACATAATGAAAAAAAAATGGTTTGAATTGAAAAGGACCTTAAATATCACCCAGTCCCAGATCCCCTGCCATGGGCAGATATATATTTCACTAGACCAGATTGCTCAAAGCCTCATCCAACCTGTCCTTGAACACTTCCAGGGATGGGACATCCACAGCTTCTCTGAGCAACATTCCAATAAGTATATATTATCTCTTTTTCCTGGTTCTAGCCAGGACAGGGAGGGTGACAGACAGAATCCTGGTGTTATTAAATACCACCTCACACCATGCAGAGAGGGGATGGAGGGGTGGGCTTTTTCTTCCCTGGCTCATGATGCTGGTTGTTTCAGGGAGAACACAAAACTGGAGAGTACTATTAAAAAGCACAACACTTAGAAAGAAGCATTGGCTCGTGAGGTGAAGTTCTGAGGAAATTAATGTAATTCTGTACTTGCACAGGTCTCATCATCCCTTTAGCAAGGAGAGAGTGCTAGTAGTGGTACTAGTCCCTAAGGAAAAGTGGTTATCTTTCCATCACATAGGTTTGTATTCCTTTGAAATAACTTTCACATTCTTGACTGACAAATAATCTCTTCCTAATATGGGAGAAGAGGGTAAGTGAGGAAGAAAGCCATAGTGAAAGGAGATTTCTAAATAAGAATGGTTCTGCTTTTTAAGTTGTGTGTAAATTAGCATTGTAAATGTCATGATGAACACGCCTTTTTTTTGGAAGAATGCTATTCACTGGTGCTCTGGAAGATGAATCTCATGCCTTTATTTTAAACATCATGTTGTTATGGAATAAGTGGATTTTATTTTATAATTGAAAGTAATGATAGAACTGCAACTTCACACTTAAAAAAAAAAAAGAACTTCACAGAACAGAATAAAACTGCTAAATGGACAGTAGAATTAAAAGTACTTCAAGACTGAATTTATAAGCCTTGCCAAATTTTTTCCAAATTCAGATGGCTTTTGGTTTTTTTGCTAATGATACTGTGCTATTCTATGAACTGTAAAAGCACTTGCAGGTGAAGCAGCTGACTGCACTGTCAGACCAAGGCAATGTTTCCACCAAACCTTGAAAATCTCTACTGACAGAAGTCTACTAAGCTAAAAAAGTCTTCTCAATGACATATTTGATGCCATTGCATACAGACAGAAAGCAGTACAGGGATTTTTGCAGTAGCATATGTGGGGGTTGCATGAACAACAGGCTGAAGGTGAGTCAGAAATTAGTGGCCTTGTAGCAGGGAAGACCAACTGCATCAGGGGTTGTAATAGCAAGGGTGCACTCATCAGTTTGGGAAGTGCTTTTCCCCCTCTCTTTGGTACCCGAGAAGTCTTTGCAGTATTGTGCTCAGTTTTGGTCTCCCTGGCACAGGAAAGACCTTGGCATTCTAGATTGAGTCCAGAAGGGACACCAAATAGGTTAGGAGGCTGGAGCACATTGTGTGTGAATGATGGAAATCTGAGAGAGGCATTGTATTTAATATGAAGGTGGCCACAGTTTTCCCAGAGAAGCATCTCAGTCCTTGGCGATATTAAACACCTAATTTTATAATGCTGTAAACAATCTGATATAGTACAAAACTGGCCCCACTTTGAGTTGAGGAAAAGAATAGGCCTTTTTAAATCTAAATTGTTATGTGAGTCTCTTTATCCATATTGTTACAGTTAGGAAGAGCACTGAATTTGAAGAAATACATACCATGAAGGTGGTGACACAGGTTTTGAAACCTTTTCCAGGAAAAAGTGTAGCAAAGCAGATAAGCATAAGACCTTCCTCAACAGGAGAGCAAAGAGAACACAAGCCAATAGACCATATGCATAAAAGGAAACCTATGATCTATACTGCCCATGAATGAATCAGTAACAATTCCCAACTGAAGTTACCTGCCAAGTGAGATTTACAGCACAATGTGAAGGGGTAAACAGCACGATGTTTTAAAAAGTAGTTGAATGACCAGCAAAGAAATTCATAACTTGTTTAAGGAGTTTGAATCGTGAAATACTGGATTAACTGAAATGCATATGAGTATACTTACACAGATACTTCCATGAAAAGACTACCAGTGTTGACAGAGTAGTGGGAAACAGAAAGTGTCATCCAATGCAATACTTTTTGAGATCATTGTTCATTCAGAAGCCTTGAGAACCAAGTCACTGTGAGCACTGCTACAACAAGGTACTCACTTAGTGACTAAAAATGAACTTAATCTTGTACAAGAGTAAAATTCTCATGTTTAGCCATTCTATACGATGAAGTTAAACCAATTATCATCAGCTACTGCCTGCCAAACTTGGATGGTTCTCTGTGGAAGGGAATTCTGGAGTCTGAGCTTCATGAAAAAGTTCAAGTGCTCTTAATAGGTAAATCAGTCCTGTTGACCACCTCTATGACAAACAACTTCCTGCACATCTGGTTTCCTCAAGATCTTCAAGACGCCGTCTTCCTTCCACTTGCTATTCTGGAAGAGCAAGGCAACGATATGATGTTACCTACAAGGCAGAGGGATTTCAGGGCAAACCAGACTGATTTTCAGAAATAAATGTTCTTCCAGAAGCACAGTGTTTTCAAGGATTCTGCTTTTAGTTATAGTCTCAGGGATCAGGGCCCCCACCTTCAGAGCTGTTATCAGGAAAGATGTTGCCATCTATTTAATTGCACTGAAAAGGAAGTTTGGGTTTGGTTTTGTTTTGTTGCCTTTTTAAAAATATATGGAATGCTTATGCAGTTAGACATAAAATCTGTACCTTTCCAAAGCTGCGCCTTCATATAATTTGTAAGTAAATCTCCTCAATAACTGTAGTCTTCCAATGTCATATCTTAGCAGTGAGGTCTGGATGAGTTTGAGGGAAGAGTTTATTGAAATATGTACTAAATTACTACTACTTTCATTACTTCTTATCTCACCATGCCCTGAGCAAAACTGACTCTTTAGCAATGAAATCAAAGCACAGGAATTGGTTTGTAAGTGTCAGTGTTTTACCATTATGCCTTAGAGCTGTCAAGAGAGGCAGGCACAAGCCTCTCAAAAATAAGCTAGGCATGACTGCACATTTTCCTCTTTTTTAATAGGAATAGCATATTCACCATCTAAAAGTGCTCCTTTTCAGCATTATTTATTTATTTTTAAATGATCTTTCATGGCTTTTTCTCTGTGGAAGCTCACAATTATCAGATTACCAATGAGACAGTGCTAACAGTTTTCAAAAGTGAAGATTGGTAACAGAAACAGAGACTATGTAGAGTACCACAAAAATTTCATCAAAACTACTCATTCTGCTCCAGAACAGGGTTGAGCTATCTTAGTTTCACAATTTCAACCCAGAGTCCTGACTATGAGCTCCTGACACCACTTGCCTTTTTGTCACATATGGTTTCATACCAGACAGCCTTGAACCTTTGTCAGAGATGATACTTTCATCACTGTGAAGTCCAGAAAATTAAGATATTTTTCAGGATTTTGAAACTGGAGTTTTTCAACCATTAAAATTTTGTAAACCTTGGCTTTTTTCAGAAAACATCTGTCAAGAAGAATGAGCACTTTCTGCACAAAAGTTTTGATTGTGTCAGGCCAAACAGCTATTCTCTAATTCATCTCTGTACATTTCCACTCGGCAAACATTGGAGAATTTGCATAGAGAATCAATACATTCAGTTGGACACTTGCAAGACCTGACTGGACAAAGTCCTAGATAGCAGAGCCTTTTTTCATTGTTGACCCCACTTGAGGTGTAGCTTGGACCAAACACTGTGTCCTTGGACTACAGGCACAGTGATTTCCCAAGTAACTGATTCTGCAAACCCTCTTTGGATCATCAAGATCCACAGTAACATTATGAGTAATACTCTTTTGCAGGATGATGTCAAAAGTGAAACCTACTTGGCATTGTTACCACTTAGGAACAAAACACTTCTGAGACTGCTTTTAACCAGTTATTAACGCTTAACATAAAAAAGTATTAAAAACATGATCTGAATTTTCAATTCAGGCTTGTAATTTATTTTCTTAAGAAAACAAACAAAACAAAAGGAATAGTTTATACCAATGAATTGTGAAACATTAAAATCCCATGTTGGCCCTTTTGTAGTACCCCTTCTTTAGGGATTCCATCATTTACAGAAAGGGGTGAAAATATGCCATGTTTGCTGAAAATTGACTCCAAGTCCTGGCTGTCAGCTGCCATCAGAGACTGCAAGGAGCACTTGCTTATAGGCATGTGTTGAATACTCACTTCCAACAGAAAACATCTTGAAGATGCAGTGGCAGCAAAGCTTGTGTAATAAAAGAGCCTCTGTCCTCATCTACCTGTGAATCAAATCCTTATTAACTATGTGATTTAATAAAAGTAATTGGCATTGTTAAGTTAGTTTCTTTTCTTCATATTTATTTTCAGTTATATATATGATTTCTATGTTAATCCTTCCAAGTGAAAGTAATTATTGCCATAAAAGCTATCTATGCCTTTTCTTTAATATATCCATTCTCTTTTAATTAAAGTAAAATTTAAATATCTAGCTAAACACTTTGTTTATTTCAATCCACTCGACCAAGACAGAAAACAGCTTTTCATTTTTTCCCCATTTTTTTCAACAAGCTTAATGGTA
Source organism: Melozone crissalis (assembly GCF_028551555.1). Lineage (NCBI taxonomy): Eukaryota > Metazoa > Chordata > Aves > Passeriformes > Passerellidae > Melozone > Melozone crissalis. The sequence goes on from NW_026535805.1 coordinate 54,797,784, forward strand.
TGTAACCTATTTTACACAATTTGTACATTTAGCCTCAAAAACTGTCATATTTTTTCCTAAGAAAAAAAAAAGATCTATGAATAAGCCTTTCCCAAAACCTTTTTTGTCAAGAAGTATGGTGAGACTTCTTTAAATGTGAAATGTGTGAACGTAAACAAAAATTATTTTTTCCAGCATGAGAGTTGAAAAAACCAAAACTTGGTAAAGTATATATATATAGATAGATAGATAGATAGATAGATATAGATATATATATAGATATATGTATATGACAGAATTTTTCATATTTCATCACCATCAGAGATTGTGAATATGCCATTTTGCTTCATGCTGCAGAACTGAGACCATCATCCTTGCTTAATGTTAAGAGTAAATATTGTATATACAGCACCTACGAAAAAGGCAGTCCATGATGTTTGCTTGTGTTTTCTTTATAAAGCTACAGAAATTGCTTCACAGTCAAATTTAAAAAGCAATACTAATGTTAATAACAAAGAAATAAATTATATGGGTGTTCACCTTTAAAATCACTCTTTAACTAGGGACAGACTATTGCTCAGTCAGGATTTCTGTGCACTAAGAATTTTGTGCTGTCCAAATTTTGCCTAGATATTTTGTTCCACATTAACTTTTGGATTATTTTTCATTTGCTAGATTCCCACTTTCCTGGATTAAGATAAAACTGCATAGCAGGCATAAGAGATTTTCCTCACAGCTTGACTTGAAGTACTGAGGACAAAAAAAGAGACAAAACAGAAAAACCCTCACTCTTAAATAAAAGAGCATTTCATATTTAACATTTTAGCATAAGTGCTATGTGTTCTAAAATGATAATGAGGCATTACTATTATGAAAAACAAACTATTTTGCCTGTTGTATGCTTAGCCATACTTTATCAAGAGCACTGCTGCAGGAATTGCTTGTAAATTCACAAAAGGCTTTCCTCTGGAGTTGTAAAAAAGTTATGGAACTCAGATGTCAAGGCTCAGGTGTGTATAATTGTATTATATGGAACATAAAGTTGTGAACCAGAATTACTGTGAGCTCAATAAAATAATGAATGAAACAGTGGGTATCTTTTACTTGGTCATGCTTCAGAACTGAAATTTGTTTTCATTCCTGAAATAATATTACTCTCATAGGTTTATTTCACTCTAACAAAAATGGTTTGGAATGATTTCTGCTACCTTAAGCAACTATATATTTCCAGTTGCAATTGTCTATTTTTTGGATGGGAAATTTAATATTGTTTTAGAAACAATGATTAATTTCTAAAGGAGAACAAATCTATTCCAAACAATCCCTTCAAACTTTAAATTTAATGTGGGTGTAGCTCCACTCAACTGAAGCTCTGTTGAAGTCAATGGAGCTGGCATAATTGCAACTCATTTAGAAATATTAGCATTTACACTGATGATGGTATACAAGGGACAAAATTACATCACATTAACTCATGTCATGGAACCTGTGGCTCTACCATGTCTGTACAGTAACTTCGTTGATTTCTCTTGTCTATCATCCATTTATTTAGACTATTTGAATAGTTTGAATAAATATGCTGATTGAAATATATGTTTTCCAGGTTAATTACTTCAGAGCAAAATCATACTGTAAAAAGAGACTCAAGACAAGACTTTTAAACACACCTAAATGGCCAATATATATATATACATATATATGTGTATATATGTGTGTGTGTGTGTGTGTGTGTGTGTGTGTGTGTATAGGTGGGATTACAGGAGAAGAAAATTTAGGAAATTAGGCAATTCTTAAGCAATAAAGAATCGCATCTCATAATAAGTTGAAAAATCTACAGTACAGACACATGTGAAAGTCCTCTTGTAGCAATGGTTATGACTTCCACATGTCTGGATAAATACATGTGTCTATATATCTATATACACCTATATAAATACACATAGATTTACAAACATATGTTATGTACACATAAGCTCATATGATGTGTATGTGTGTAGGGCTTAATTATTTAAAGTGTGGTTGATAATGACACAAATAAGAAAATCCTTAAGTCAGCACAACCTTCAAGAACAAGCAGGAACTTGGTTTTAAAATTTCGTATTCAGATTTCTGGAACAATTATCACCTCACCTGGGTATTCTAACAAGTTAATCAGTAGCTGAATTGAAATACTCATCAACACACTATGTAATTTCATTGAGAGTATCTGCTAACTCAGATCAACTCAATTAATCTCTAGTGGAATGAAACAAAGAAGCAGATGGTAATGTGTTTTAGTCAACACCAACTTTTTATTCTGCATACATTTTTAAGTACACTATTCCTAGGCATTACTCCTAAGGCATTGAGAAATTGCCTTACTTTTAATCTAAGGTTTTAAATAGACACCAATAAGACACACTCATATTCCATTTTGTCAGTAGTGATTACAGTTTTCTCAAATAAAACATTTCCCTTAGGCTCAGTTCTGCATGATACTTATCCTGACACACCCAATGATTTCCTGGGAGCAAGTTCAGGATCTGCCACCACCACCACCTTGGCACAGAGGTCATGTCCCTGCCAGTGAGCTGCACTGATATTTGATTAAATGCACTAAGCACTGCTTCACATGCTAGTAGATGCTGATCAGTAAGGATGCATTTGATATCACCTTTTCCATAGTGCTTCAAAGGTTTGGCATCCTAAACTGCTTTGTCTTCATCTTTATGCAGAAAATATAAAGGTAAATCTTTTCCTTTGGTCTGGTCAAGACATTTAAAAAGGTGGCTAAAATATGAGTGCCAAGCTTGTTTGTAATGTTATTTATAGCCTCAAGCTTCACCAGGGGAAATTCAGGTTGGGCATGATGAGGAATTTCTTCATGGATAGGGATCTTAAACACTGGAATGAATTGCCAAGGAAGATGATTGGGTCACCATCTCTAGAGGTGTTCAAGAAATGACTGGAGGTGGCAGCTAGTGCCATGGTCTGGCTGATGAGGCAGTATCAGTCCATGATTGGACTTGATGACCTTGGAAGACTTTTCCAACCTGGATATTTCTGTGATTATTTATAACTTTCCATTTAATGTCGCAGAAGATTAAAATACAAAGAAATAGGCCAGGAGGCAGGGTTGAAACCTTTTATTTCCTATTCCTACCCACTTTCCATAAGTTAAGGACCTCACTCATGGTCCAACTCTTGTCAGCTTGATTGCTTGCTCCAGCACTGCAGCAGCCATGTCAGGAGACCTGGGCTGTGACCCATGTCACAGGTAAGTCTGTGGCCTTGAGGTCAGGGCAAACAACCTGGAGATGTTGGCAGACAGTTTTAAATATGGCTACATTAGGGAATTAATGAAATCTGGGCTTCCACCTTCATGATTTATATTCTGCCTCAGAGTGCATTTACAAAAACATATAAAAACAAACAGACAACAGCTGGACAAAGCCATCCTCCCATTGGAAAAAAAAAGTATTTTGGAGGAAATTACTGTAACTTTATCCTTTGAGATAAATTTCCGTGTATAGTGAGTTTGATTTCAAAATGTCTGGCTAGCAGTTTGTATCTATCATGTGAGATAAACAGTTTAAAAATATATCTCTGAATCCTGTCTGCTGTAAAGTCTTGAGTAGTTTTGTCCTGGACAAGCCAAGAAACAAAATCCATGTGTATAAAGAAACAAGGAATATAATTCAAATAGTAGATGCTCTGCAAATTAAACCATCTTCAAAGTGAGGTGGCAGCTTAGGATGGGCTATTTATGTTAAAATGTTGGCTCCATATTTCATTTATTTATGTAGACCTTTATAGGCCTTATGATCTTACTGGCATCCTTACTATGCTTTAGCCACCTGTGGAGATCCACAAAACTCAATAATATTTTGAGTTCTAGAGAGGAGAAGAGCAGTGAAGGTTTAGTAATGCAATGAAGACGTGACTTATAGTAAATCACCAGCACAGGAAGGAAACAGAGCTCTTCTGTCAGCCAGGCTCTGCATTTAGAGTTTTGGACAGTGGGGCAGTGGTGGCAGTGAGGGAGAGGTTTATTTTTTAGTGTGAGAGGATGCCTAGCAGAAAAAAAAAAAAAAAAAAAAAAAGAAGAGCCATGGTTTTCCACCTTCAAACAAGGTTTGACCATCCTGCCTCACTGTTTTACTTTTTGTGCATTGTTTTTTACTTTGTTTCCATGATTCCCGTGTTGATTTAGCTGCAATTGCTTCTGTTTTAAATTTATATGTCTCTTGTTCTGTATCCATATTTTGTCTAATGCTCTAACTTTACTAGTCCTCTTTTTCTCTTTTTTGTCTATCCTTTTCCCTGATAGCCCATCCTTTCTTCTATCAGTATTTTATGCACTCTTTGCTTGTCTGCCATCTTCTTTTCCTTTCTTCTGCTTTGCATTTCCCTCTATTCATTTTTTTTCTTGTCAGTTACCTTGTGAAGAAATATATTATGGGAAATAGTTACATACAGGATATTTCTCTGAAAACATAACTAGATTTACAGTAACAGAAGTCAACACATCGACCTGCAATATCAAATTGTGGATGAATTTAATTTTATGCAAACTAAACTAATGCTTTTATAGGGTACCATATGTGTGCCAGATCCTTTAAAAACATGAAAGACAGAGTATCTGCACTAAAAATATTACAACTGAGCATTCTCAGTTTTATAGAATCTATTTCAGTTTGTGCTAGATAACATATTTTACAAGTATAGATAAAGTTGGTGAACAGATCAGAGCAGTCTCATAAAGAAGATACTTTTTAATCAAGGACTTGAAGGAGAAAAGAGATTGGTTGATCTAGGTCATGATTTTGAAATATCAACTCCATGTAATAATACTGGCACATCTATATAGTGTGCAGCCTGGATTCTACTATTTCATGTTCCTATGCTTGAATAACATATATGCACTTAATGCATACAGTTATATTATATACATAGACATATAGTATTTATTCAAAACTTTTGTCCAAAGAACTATCCACAGAGAATGATCTTCTCATCAAATTTGCAGTTACTGGTTCTTCTTTCATGGTGATTCACATCCCATCTTTATGCCAAATAGAACTTACTTTGTCTTCATAGACTCACATAATGCTACAAAATAGCATTATACCTACTGTGCCTTTAAAATACAGTCTATTTTAAAAATATTTCTAGATATTTTAATTTTTTTTTATTCTGACTCAATGCTAGAAAACTATCTTTTGAATTTTATTGTGAAGGCAAGAAAGGAAGATATTTATAATAGTTAATAGCCTGAACATTGGAACAATCTTCTAAAATGGAAAAGGTAAATCTTCTTGTCCCTTATTTGTCTTCTGCGAATTTCTGCCTTCCAAAGACTTGGCTAGGAAAAATAAAAATTCTTTATTTTATTTTTAACATTAACAGACATTTATTACTTTTTCTGAAAACAAAATGAGTTCCAATTAGAAAGTTGAAATTAATTGAAAATCCATAATGTTTCCAGAGATTATTGTTATTTTGGGAGCTCAAACTCATAAGCCTTGTTGTCTGCTCACATATTCTGCCAGGGTTATTAACATTGTAGGTCTTAAGAGTTTTCTTCTAATGGAAAAATTTGATATTTCAACAATTTCCTTTTTCAAATAAATAAGAAAACAATAGAATACATCACATCACAAAAATCTGAAAATGTGGAAATTAAAAAGAAAAAGAACATGTCTATATAAACAAACTAATTTAATGCATAATTTTTTTGCATCAATATTCACTTTTTTTTGAAAAATGGACTTGAAAAAATATTTTCCTTTATTCTATCTCTTAATTATAAAATTTATTTTTAATCAATAATTTTATTAGTTTATGAGACCTCCCAAATACAGGAAAATAAAAAAGTAATTATTGTGGAAGATTCCTACCTATATTTCTGTTTCTTTGCCCAGCATGGTTTCCTTAAATTCTCTCCCTCTTGCTGGATTCATTCATGTCACCCATTCTCTGTGCCATGTCATTAGTTTGCTCTGCACTCGAAACTGTCAGTCCATGGATGAAGACCCAAAGGGCACAAATTTGTATCAGTGTGGACACTGACTCTCCTTTTCCTGCTTCATAGAGTGAAAGAGGTTAATGGAAAAATGTGTTGTGAGTTACCCTTTATTGACAGAGACAATAAAAAATAAAATTTTGATGGAGAAACCAATGATGAATGTGTTTAAAATTAATGAAAAAGAACTGTGACAGTCAAGATCAGCCTGTTCATAAAACCAGAATCTTACTCAGCTCAAAAAGAATTCTTTGTTTCATGGACAGAGAAAACTCAGATGAGCTGTCTCCTGCACAGGTGAAGTTTTTCTTTCGTCAATTAGTTTGCTCTTGAAAATCTGCCATTAAAGTACTTTTCCTTTAATTAGCCTAAGTGACCTGAGAGTAGCTGGTTTGATTAGATATATACCATATTTTTATGCATTAATTTAGTTTACATTAAAAAAAAAAAGGTTAAATCAAAATCTTTGGAAGCATTAGGACACAAAATCACAGAACTCAAACCTTTCTAGAATGGAGCAGTATCAGAGTTCAGTGACCAAATATCAATATTCTATATTTATTCAGTTGAATTGTAGGAATTTTCACATTGAATCAGATTGGATAAAAATCCATTCATTTTATTATCTTGTTTTTAATATTGGTCAGGACCAAATGTTTCAAAGAAACTTAAAAATCCCTCTGCTTAAAAACCTGGACTAAACAAAGGTGGTATAAAGTTTCCCTAAAGAAAGGGAGTCTTTTAAACCCTATCATTTAGAAATTAGCTTAACCACTAAGTAACAATGCTTCCATTTCCTCTGGAAGTTTTATTCAGTATATATGAAAAACTGTAGAGCAAATCATAGTAGAAAATATAGTTATTTTACATTAGTTATTTTTATTATACAAATAGCCTTTTTTTGCTGCCTGAAGAATATAATTTTCTTACTTTTGCTGCTGACAGCAGTTTTTACTACAAAGCCTTGTGTCTAGGACTAGCAATGTCAGTGTCTGTTGGGGATCTTTGAAAACTAAAGGCTGGATTCAGACCATTATTAAATCAAACATCTCTCCAGGTGAACATAAACCACTTCTGATTTTTGCTCAGTGATTGTTTAACTATCCTGTTTATTTGGACCAGTGACTAAGAGTTGTTAGCCCATGGGGGATTGCTCTTGAATAGTTGCTGAAAAAAACCAATCAAAGTACTTTGATTAAATTCTGTCTCATTCTGGAATCTTCCTGTGCAGCTTCATATCATTCTTGTGATGAAGAACAAGTGCTGTTTTGTAGGGGAGGGAGAAATAATGCTGCCATCCCCTTAAAGAAATATTTTCCCCATGTGTAACAACTGTGGAATGATATACAGCTTTTTAATATACTTTTAAAAGCTATCTGGAGACTTAGTAAAAGGCCTCCATGCCCAGTAGATAACAAAATGTTATAGTAATTTTAGTGCCAGACCTTAATTAAAAAGAAAACCATAAAACGTATAAATGGGTACTATAGAGAATGATGCAGCTTTGTGGAACCATTTAAGTCTCTTCATCACATAGATTGCAGAAATTAATAAGAGGACATAATTTGTGTAATAGTGTACTGGACACAAGGTAGTCAATATATTTTTACCCTTTGAACAAGCAGTTGTTGCTTGGAGTGCACAGTTTCATCTTCCCAGGTAAACTCTTCCATAAGGGATAGTCCCCAACAAGCAAACCTGTTGTTAAGGCTGTGTCTGCAAATGAATTGTCTATAAACAAACTCAGCATCTGGCAGACATTCCAAGGTGAAAGCCAAACAGATGGCTAATTTAATATAATCTAAGTGACTTTGGATCAGATAAAGCAATTGAATTAACAGCACTTTAAATGAACGTATACCACACATTCTCACTATGCCATTATAATGGGCACCTTTTTATATCTTGAAAATCATTGCTAATTGAAGTTTCATATGGTGAATGCTTATATCTGTAAGACATACTGCTAAACAGCCTGAAAAAAGTAATTGCCATTTTAAATAAAGGCCATCAGTACCATAACCTTTATTATAACTCAAATACAATTATTTTCTTCAGAACTCTTCCATACAATTTTTGAATCAAGATATGTAGACTGAAAACCATATGAACTTGTAGGTGCATGTGAAGCAGGAATAATTTGTTATGTCTATGTATAGTACATACATACCTGAGCTCTGCATATATATGTATGCATATATATACATACACAAACATGTACATATAAAACATATAATGCTGTAAATTTGGAAGTTTTAAAGTATTTATTTATTAAGTACAATACCCCTCAAACAACAAAACAAAACAACTTCTGAATTATGTGGGGTTTAATTATTATTAGCAGTTGTTATTTGTGACATGTTCTGAAGTGATATACTCTTTGATCTATAGCAAAGAAAACAAGAAAAATATTTTCTCTTAGTTACTTTGCATACCTCAACTGCTTTGAGAGGGTGAAACACTTACTGAATACTGAGCTGTACTGTTTGTACACAGCCAAAGTCAAATGCTTAAAATTCCTATTTATTTGTTTTTATATATACATGCAAGTTAGTTCTCTGTGCATTTTCTGATCCCTCTTCCAACAAAATTTTGTTACATTTGTGCAAAATAGGTAAAAAGGATATGCAAAGGAGTTTGTCCTGTACAAAAGACAGGATGTTTGAGGAGGTAGATCTTCAGCTTCTTTCCATTTCTTTCTCACTTGCACAGAACTCCTAAATCCCTGCCAAGGCCACAATTACATTAAGCTCCAGAGTTAGACACATGATCTATTTGAGATGGATTAAATACTGGCCTGCTGTGCTGCATGATGTAAGGAAGAGCTCCTTCCTGGTACTCAGGAGCTCTGAGAGAACGACCTCGGTCCCTGGGCAAAGGGCCATCCAGCAGCATCTGCCAACCAATGGGAAGTTAAAATAAAGAGAAAATTCACAAACGCAGTTATAAAACTCTGGTGCTGCAATTGCAAAGGACAGATTTGATTACCCAGTTAATCTTTCATTTTTCTTGTTTTGTTTTCCTATACACTGAGACATCAAAAAAGAAACTTTTCTGGCATTCTGGCACAGGTTATGCCTTGCTGCTATTTACATTCTTGCAAAAAAATCTGAAAACTCATGAACTTTTCCAAATGTCTAACTTTCTCTTTTTCTTATTTTTTTTTTTCATACATAGCTTAACATCATTGTAAGAAGCATGGAGTAAGAAGTAGAGGAGTTGAAGGCAGGTGGAATTTTAATAATCAGTGAAGGAAGTCAAGCAGTTTTGGCTCTTCTCTGTTACAGTCTCTATTGTATACCTCTCATCTGATATTATTGAATACACTTTGGATTTTTCTAAGTATTGTATTACATCTCTATCTTATGGTAGGCAAATTTCCCATCAAATTATACTATAATAAATATAGACACTAAATACATGCATATGGGGCATATAATGGAAATATAAATACAAGTGCTTCTATATTTTGAGATATAAACAAATACATGAATAAGCGCCTGGGTCTGCTGCTAATCCATACCATATAATGTTATTTCCTCTTCAACAAGACAAACTCTTGCCAAAATCTGAGATTCTAAAGCTGCCTGTGGAAGAATATCAGTCTCTAGGTATGAATCTAGTCAGAAAAAACAGCACAGATAAAAGAAAAACGATTAGAAAAAAAAAGAAGCCATTTTCCTCGCTCTAGACATGCCCAAATCAGGAAATTTAGATATGATAATATATCAAGATTTCCAACCATGTTTTAGTGGAACATAAGACACTATCTTGACCCAGCCATTAAAAATACAATTCATAATTCTATTACTATGAGAAAAATATTCTATTTAATCTACAGCAAATTGAACTACAGGTTAGGATTTTCCTTTTCTTTGTCTTTCAGTAAAGGTAATTGTTGCGGTCTAAATCTTATTATGAGCAAAAGTGAACACAAATTTTACACAAAGCAAAGAATTTCCTGTAGATTAGCAGTCTACTAAAGCCACAACAAATAGTTTTTATTAGTCCAGCTGTGATGATAGGAGCACTGCTAGGCAAATTGAAATTGTTACAGAAAAGCCTCACGATTAATACACATATATGTGTGTCTCTCTATATACATGTATGTATATATGTTTAAGTGTATATATACAAATTATAGATATATATAAAGAATATATATATTTAAAAACGCATGTACATGCATACATCTATATCTCTGTGTGTGTGTGTGTGCGTGTGTGTGTGTGTGTGTGAGCTTACAATATATGTGAGCACCCTTTTCCCTGGTGCTCTTTGACTCTCCCTCCACCCTGTTGTTAATGAAACAAGAGTTTGTGTGGGCTTCAGGAGCAAAGGAATAAAAACTGGCTCATGGGGAACTGGCTGGATCTTCATTAGGCAGAGTATGATGGTTGTGGCGGTTTCTTGCTCTTCAGTCTGGGGTTCCCTCAGCATTGTTTTTACAAATTTTCTGACAGTTACTTGCTTGCTTTCACCCTGCTATTTCCCATTTCCATGTGTCCACTTTCATACCCTTAAATTTGGGTTTGCTTGACTCACCAGTTGTTTTCCTATGTGAAAATGCTCTGGGATTTCTGATGTCATCTGACAGCCCTACTCTTCAATAATATATTTTAATCCTACAATCAAAGACAGTTCACTTAATCCATTATAGCTGCTTGGTTTTACTCTCTATTAATTAGCAATAGATGTTATGCCACACAATGGTACAGAGATAAATTCAAACTAAAAGAAATTTGGCCATAGTCACCTCATAACTGAAAAACTGCAATCTCAGCTAAAACAAGTTAAATTCACCTCAAGCCAGTATACAGCCAGACAAGTCTGAAGTCCCTGTTCTCTCAAAGCCTGTCACCTTTTACTAGAAACGTTATAATTTAAAAGTCATATTTGTTGAGCTATGCAGTCTTTGGTCTTCTCTATACATGTAAATCACTGCAGTTAGTAGGATGGTTTAATGATATTAGTTGTAGAAGAAATATGTGCATTGGTTGAGCTACCTCTGAAGTAAAAATTGCTATATATTGAGTTGAAAGTTTATTAATAGATGGCTGTCCATTAAAACTTTATAATTGTATACATTTATTAATATTATGGTTGGATTACTACCTAGTCATCTTAAATGCAGGTTATCCATATTACACAGGTTAGAAATATACAAATTTGGAGAATATGAAACCATACTACACACCACAGAATTTTGCAACACATGGAAGGAGCAAGATAAAAGTTAAATTATTAAAGAATAACTTTTATAATGACTTATCCTAATATATTACCAACACATAAGCCCATATTTCTGTATATGGGCAGTATGGAAAAATGGAGGAATTTATCTAATCTAACAAGAACATTTTTGAAGCCAATTTTTCATTTTAAAACAGATGTTTCCTACTCTACTGAATGAAAAGAAAGATACAATTTTCAGGAGACAATTAGCTGAGCACTAAGGTGGGTGTTAAGGGCAGATGAGATAAACAACCACCTAATGGTTTCTGCTTCTGTGTGGCAACAGCCATCCATAAACAGGATTTATTCACCATCTCTTGACAGCACTGGAAAATAATCCTTAAACTAACATAATTGTAGGTAAGGTGACAAAATATGTTTTGCTGTTTCCCATAGCCATGCAGGAACTGAACACTGTGGAATATTTTCCACAACGCTGATCTAGGAAAGAGGGTGCTTTAGGTTAGCTGGTAAATACAACCTTTTGTATTCCAAAGCTTTTGGAAGCTTTACCTGCATCTTTGCAGGTAAACTTAATGCAACCACCCCAACTGACTCAGAATGACCCACAAGATTGGATCTAATATTTATGCCAGAAGCTATAACTTTGACTGCTGTAGGTCAAACTAAGAATTTTACATATGAATATTTCGGCTCCCTGCTTTTTTTTTTTTTCACCACCTTTTCACCTCTTTTCCTCATGCCTAAAATTTGCAATGATACCTCAAGTTATTGGTTGTTTTTAAGAATTGTATAGGAATTAAAGATTGATATTCAAAAGAATATTCCAGGGGGAAGGAAGAGAAAGGCTCATAAATCTTTCTACTTTCATCACACATGTGATCTCTCTTCCTTTTATCCAACAATGGGACCTCTAAGTGGAAAGAGATAATGTATTAACAAATACTTTATTTTAAACAAGTGCAAGTTGGGTGGTCTGAAAAAGTTTTCAAAATTGTGGTTGAATTTGGAAGAAAGTTCCCAAGGGGAAAAAAATACCTCAAACAAACAAAAACCAACAGTACACTGAAGTTTTTATTCATCACATATGATGTTTCAATAAAGGTGAAGGGCTCTTGTTATCCCATTTCTCTGGCTGGGTCAAATTTGCCAGCTGACACTTATCTGCACTTCCTTCATCTTCATCTGTAGTCCTCTGTTAAAGCCACTGAGCACAACTGCCAGGAACTCTTCCCCTGAGCACATGGATTGCTTCCTCTGCAATCTGCCAGTGCTACCCTTGGATCTGAAAGACTTCACTTTGTATTCACTTAGCTCCAGTGAATTTTGTTAAGAAAATAAGTTTTAAGTGACCTTTTCTTCTTCTTCAGGAGGTAGACTGAAATAAAGAGCTGTTAAATCAGCTCCCATTCAGCTTGTAAGCTCTGCCAAGCTTTGTCTAAAGCACAGAAGGAAGGAGAGGCAAAGAGGAGCATTTTTTTTCCCTGCTGGGTTGATTTTCTCAAGGTCTAAACACTTCAGTTTAAAAGCAATAAAAATTCAATTATATGTTCAAAATTATAGAATTTTTTTCCAGTAGCTCCTTCTGTGATTAATTACTGTAATGGTGTAGAAATAGCTGTTATTGCAGAACCATCTTATGTTCCAAAGCTTATAGATCCCTGCTCACTGTGAGAATGAACTCACAAAAATACAACGATTTTCTAAAAAGTGAGGAAGGAGGGAAAATCAAGGTGGTTATTTTTATCTGCTACAGGGAGGTGCGATTATGTGAGTCGACTCATTGCTACCTGAAGGGAGTCAGATCAAAATTAAGACTTTCTACTAAAGCACACAATTAAAGTTCATTGCAAGTGTTGTAGGCAAGCTGGCTTTTGCTGAACAAAGTATGTGCTACAAACAGATGCACCACTGGAAACAGAGACACAAAATTTCTTCCCTAGGATGATTCTGTTTTATTAAATCTGACAACTTCCACTTGAGCTCAGTGTCCTGATCTTAAAAAGTTTCTCATTTGCTTTCAGCAATTGCCACATAACGTGCCAGTTGGAGGAAAATTGGCCGGTAATTTTACTCACTGTCCAAGAAAAATAAAAAAGCATTTCTTAAAAATCCCACACTATACTTGATGCTGGCAAATAAAAAAAAAAACCAAAAACCTTTTCATTGCTTTCATTTTTTGTAGAGAGAATAGTATTAAAAACTGGGTTACAAATCTCTTTTATCAGTAGAAGTAAATAAAGCTTTTGAAAATCTCCCACAGTGGGAGAAAATACTCAAGTTCAAATTTTCCCAATCAGTATGTTAGCTCTGAAGTCTTAAAGAATGTAAGTCATATAGTAAGCAAAGAAGGTATAGTAAGTCATATGAGTTAGCATGAAATGAAATTTTCATTAAATATCTAGTTTTATTGTATAACATCAATCAGAAACATAATCCATAATAAAACATAGAGTATGCCTTTGCTTTCATGGCATGAGTAACTTCACATGTCCTTTACCTAAAGTAAAGTTATATCTGTACTCTCAATTCACACACAAACACCTACTACTGCTGCCTGGCTAAGAACAGAAAAATCACCATTCCCTCATTGTTAATGCTGTTAATGGCATTCGTACAGAAAAGGAAGACTAGGAAACCTAAAAGTGGGTATGGAAAGAAATGCATATCCAAATTTGTTATTTTTTAAATTCTTGAGATTTATTTAAAGGACTAAGTAGTAGACACACCTAATTCATCCATAGGTTTGGGTGAGGATGCAAAACAAACTTTGCTGAACATATAGCAGTGGAACAAGTTAATAAATAATTATTTGGTTTACTATAGCACCTGGAGACCTATTGTGCATGACACTGCACAAATGCATGATGAAACTATGTCCCTGTCTGGAAGGGTGTATAATCCAAAGAGACAGGAGAGGTGATTTGACTTTCAGGAACACAGTAGTGGAAAAAAAAGAAATTATTCAGAATTGGGACTGTAAACCCAAAGACCTATCCATTTCAACACATTATATTTCCAGTGAATTTTCAGTGTCTTCTACATCTATTCAAGCGTCACATATATAACAAGGGAGCAAGCAGTCCTCATAATATTGTAGCTAAACTCCTTTTCCCACCCAAAACTACAAAAATAATATGATATTTAATTATTCCTTCCAAGCTAAGAATGATTAGCATCTCAGCTTCCTCCAAAATACAAGTCCTTCCACACAAGAGGCCCATTGAATATTTTAAGGAAGCATAACCAACTCATAGTATTTCAGTTTCATATTGATTGCTGGAATTAAAAATAATACCTCATAGTTAGGTCTTCAATTGCGTACTGATTTGATGTGCCTGTTAAGTTTCTAATTAAAAGAAAAAACTGCTCCTCTCTTCCTTTCACTGTTTTTGGGCTAGGATTTATTCCATTTCCACTCATCACTGAGGGCAGTGAACAGTTCATGTGGGTTGACCCTGCCTTTCATTCAGAACCTGTGGTCCCACAGTCAGAAATGTTTTTCCTCTGGACACATCTTCAAGCCTGTTTTGACATTTCATGAGGGTCCTCCTCTTCTGGGGGCCTGTCTGGCCAAGATCAACACAATGAGTGAAAACGCATGGAAAGAGGCAGAGAAAATTCGGATTTCGGTGAACTGAGTGACTCTGGGCTTTTGTTACATTTTTTTGTTATCCATTTGGGAAAAGTGGGGCACTGCCCCTTCCTTATCTTCCCTAAGAGTACATGTAGTAAAGTAAGATAATCTGGACCTTATTTTGCCTCTGAGCTGGCACAGTAAGACTTTTAATTGCAAATGAATCTCAAATAGCCAGCAAATCACCATTTTTCAATTATTACTTTATCACATTTGCACAAGAGTGCAAATGAGTGTTTCCTATGAAAATTGTATCTGAATTACACCATCTCTTTTTCTATTGAGCTATGGAGGCCATTTCTAGACTGGAGTAGGCAGAAGTTGTCAAAGGAAACACCTGAGTAAGGCATAAAGACAAACCAAACCAAGTAGTGAATCATGATATAAAAACCCCCCTTTTTCTGTCTTTTTGGCCTTTGTGTTTTATTCTGCGCTTCATTGACCCCTTATTGCTGATGAATGTGATTCCTCACGTCTGGTGTCACCGATTTTTTTTTAAAGCATAACTGTCCTAGTTTAAAGACATGTTATCAGCTCTTAGCTATCACAATACTGAGCAGTTACTCGGATATATTATATTTCAGGGGCAATCTTTCTTACCTATATATGTTTATTCTTTTCATGACATTAAAACCACATTTTTTTTACATATCCCACCTCAATGTTGCAATAATTTGTCACTTTCCTCACCCTTTTATTTTGTCTTCAGTTTCTCTCTGCCAGCTGCCAAATATTCCTATAATCAAGAGCCCCTATAACAGTATAAACCTGAAAACATTAAATTTTAGCTCCCTGTGAGTAAAAAAATTTGATTCTGATTGATTGCAAGTTCAGGACAAGACAGATAAAATTCCAGAGAGAGGTCTTGAGTTCCTGTATCGACTCTGACTTTAGTAGACTATGTGCAATCTTTGACAGATCAAACAAACTGCAATACCTCAGGTGTACTGGCTGTTTTTCTTAACTTAGGTCTATCCTCTAGGTCTGATGACAACTTTTGAACATTCTGCTTTCTTAAAGTTTAATAGCAATATCAGTGAGGTTGGAGGAGTAGCTAAAAATGCTTTTGATAAGAAGAAAGTAGAGCAGAATAGAAAAAGGAAGAGACTCTTTAATGGGATTTGGTGATCTCAAAATTTAGTTTCATTTATTTTTTTGGAAACTTAGAAATAAAGCTAGCATTTTGACAAATGCTTAGGGAATACATTGTCTATCAAAAAATTAATTCTAGAATTTGAAGTAATGATGGAAAGGGATCCTTATTAAAACAAAAAAAAAAATACAAAGCATGACCACTTCAGAAAAATTAGTTGTATATAAATCTTTTTTATCCTCGAATATTTTTTTTCTCTTGCTTTCATTCAAAACAAATGTCAAAGTAAGTAAGTACATTTCTTCTCATCATGCTTGGCAGAGGATGGGGAAGGCACCTTCATTAATATTTCCTATTTTAACTTCGGCCTACACTCAATATTACTACTACTACTTCTAGTAATTCTGCTTCTATTTCTACTATTGCTACTACTACTATTAATTGTACATATTTTGTCTAACCTTTTCTTCATATGTAGTGTGAACTTTTAATATGTGGAATAATTCTTGAAAGTTATTGTGACTTTTGCAGAGCATACTAAAAAATCAGTTTTGAAAAGCAGACAAAAGTAAGAGCTTGAGGCATACAGACCAGTCTACTTCAGTTTAGCCCTAGGATAACACAAAGAAAATATAAAATCCAACTGTGAGTGTCTAGACAATAATAATGTGAATTTTAAAAAACCCCAACAAATGATTAAAAAAAAGAATCATTAAGTTAAATTAATTTCCTCTTGTAAAATGACAATTAGCCTAATGAGTTGCTGAAGAGTAGACTGCAAAAGCTTTAACTTAGAGACACTTCTCTAATGTATGCAATGACATTTCCATATACAGGCCAGAGAGGGCCCAAATCCATACAATGGTAGCAAACTGGCAGCACCACCCTCCTCAAATGTACACAAATTATTTCTAATCTTTCATTTGACAAACTGGTTTGATAAAGAGAATTAAAGAGAGCCTGTCATAGGTCTAGGGGTGTTATTTAATATTTTCATTAATGATTTAAATGATAGAGCAAAAACAACAGTGAGTTCATTACATTTGTAGACACAGTAAAATTGAATAGATTGTACACATATTGGAATGTGGAAGGACCTTCAGCCCAGCACGCTGCTACAGAGAAGGTAATGGAGAGAAATATTTGCACAGGAAAGTGCACTGACTTTGGCTAAATGGGAAAAGAGAAGACAGTTGTTTGGATCAGAATCTAAATCCAGGTGCATATTTTGTTTCCTCAAACATTTAATGAACTTTTCTAACTGTGAATGAAATCTGAAGCGTTTTGAAACCTAGGTTTGAGTCTGAATTTTTCAGTTTAAGTCTTTTATCTACTTTGAATGGATGTACTATGATATACTGAAGTGGGAGCTAGCTCCTTGACATAGTGAAATCAAGAACACAAATGTTTAGAAATCAGATTTAAAACACATGGTTAAAAGTACACCTTTGCCAGTAGAAAACTGAAGAGAGATAAAATCACAGACTGCAGGATATTGTGTTCACTTAATCACTGTAATGCTAAAGAGTTTAACATGATGATGTCTCACTGTGGGAGGAAACATTATCTCTGTAATATTTAGAAATTGTCTGTCATTGTTGTGGATCTTCAGCACTGAAATAGTGACTGTTAAGGTAAGATTGGAATAGTCTGTTCAGCAACTATCCATTTTACAAGAAAGGGGACAGACTGGCATAGCCTTGACCCAGAGAAGATTTAATTTGCAATGTCTGTTCTTGAAAACACTGATAAAACAAGCTAACATTCAGTTCACCTCATGATATCTTAAAGTGTGTCATATTTTCATGTGTCACACATCTTCTTTTAATAATGTCGCAATGTATTAATTTTTTATGATGACCTGAGTTTATGTATACAATCTTTGTTTTCCATAAAATGCTGTTCCACATGACAGAAATCATGTACAATTCCATGGAACTGTGTGAAGCTTACAATATAGCAAAAGGCTGGAGAAATATAGTGGTATCAGTCTCTGTCATTGCAACTTTCAGGCTATTTCTTCAACATCTATCTGCAAGTTCAAAGGATTTAAAACCTCAGAGGGAAAATCTGTTTGAAGTAACAGTAATTTCCTTGTGTTTTTTGTTACAATCCTTAGAAGTCAGATAATATTTCAAGCTTTCACCTAAACCCATAAAGGTTCATACACGAAATTAATTTCAAAGGCATCATATGGTCATGTCCCTTATGTAGTACAGCATATGCTGTTCTCTCAGAAATACAACAAACAAATGAAAAAATGCACAACACAGAGAAAAGCTTCATATGCCTTTGCAGATAGTTCGTTATTTAACTCTCCAAATAATTAAAATTTAATTAAGAATTTTAAAGTTACAATAAAAGTAGGCAGAGTTTTGCAATGTCCTTAATGTCCTTCATATAAAATGATGCTGTGAAGATTATAAATTTAATCTGCATTATGCATTTAAAAACTTTATTTTGGACACATAAAACCCAGCACAAGGTAGAGGTAGGGAAAAGAATATGAGTAAAGCAGATTTTCCTCTGTACCTTTAATACAAGAAAAGGGAACAGGCAATAATTTTGAAGGCTATTTCCAAAAAGGTCCCAAAGATTCTTACTGTATAGCAAAGACTAAAGAAATTTGGTTAATATGAGACCTGATGTTTTGAGTTTGAAGACACAGATTATCAATTAATGAAGTACAGTCCCTAGGGTGTGATTATTCCCTTAAATGGATGCATTGTGTTTTCTTCTTGTAGCATTTGATACGGGTATGGAACAGATGATGTGATATTGTTTACTTTCAAAGACTTGTGTTACCTGTGTATTCATTTCACAACTCTTCAATCAAAGCGGTACAAACACAAGCAACAAGGTTTGCAACAAGAAAGTTTAACAGGTGTTGAACATGAGTTCATACAAAAAAATTAATGCAGGTTTTGTTAACATCCTGACGATTTATCCTAAACTGCGCTAGGAATATTGTAATACCAGAACAGGCTTTAAGATCTGAGTATATTTAACACTTCAAAGAGGAAATATCAAGATGCGATTTTCGCACTACATCCTCCTAATTCTAGACCCCTTGTATTTAAACTTCCTTCCACATAAATCAAAGAAATCCCCAGGGGCTCCAACTTGTAACAATCAGTCTAAGGAAAAGGATGGTATTATTCCTCCCTGGAGAGGTATCTAGCATGGATGAACCCTAAAAATATCACAGTCAATCTCCACTGCTGAAATGTGACAAAGAATATTGTTCTGCAATGTCTCCTGAGAGATGCAAATAAAAGATTTTTGCAGAAAATAGTATTTCCAAAAATTGTGGGTGTTCATCAGAGTGCAAAGTTGATATAATTGATTATCACAGCAACAGAGTAACTCACTTTGTCTATTCACCTACTCCCAGCTCCTAAGCATCATTATTAGCTGAGATGTCAAGCACTACTCTCCTGCAGGAGCCAGATTTGCCCCCGAGTGCAGAGGAATAATTAAGTGTAAGAGAGTCCCTGCCCTACCAAAAGTAGGCTATGTGGATGGATGGGTCACTGTTAATTTGGGCAGCTTTAAGACAAACACAATATGTATGTTTGAGCCGAAAGTGTCATACACTTCACAACGGCATATTGCAATGTGACATGTGCATCCAGATGTGAACAGTAAAAATAGACTGGACCCTTTTTTATTTTTTCCTTGAAAAGCTGATGTTCTGAAAGCTATGATTAAAGAAATAAGTTGTCAGAAGCAAGAAGCTCTAATAATAATAATGCCAAAGAGAAAGAGTAGTTTAGAAAATTTACCAGGAAAAGCCAGCTCTGCAAAATAGCTTTTCTATGTGCAGCAAAACAGAGTGTGGTGTACAAATTTTAAGCCAGTAAAGTTTTATTTGCACTGTAATTGCAACAGAAAGAATACTAAAATGCTGGGCACCCCAGCATTTTAGACTGATGCACATAAACCTGTTACTCCACCATTATTTTTGCATAATAGTTTTAGTACTACTTCGCTGTTTTAAGAGTCTGTTTTGTTTATTCTCATCATAGAGGCTGGGTTGTACTTATATAACTTTTGCCATCACTTATGGTTAGTCACCTTATTAGTCAAATGTGCTGACTAAAAGGTATCTTGACAAGAAATAGGTCTGGAAAACTGAAGTTTATTGAGATTAGGTGGGATTTTTTAAGTGGCCAGGTGCCACTCACATTGCATGAATCTTATCCAGAGTAGCTGACCAGGCTGGGGTGGGAATGGTGCAGATGCACAGGGCAGGTGTGTTCATGGGAGCATGTGCAGGCACACCTAGAATTGTGCTGACAGCTCTGGACATCTGCCTCTCTTTATCAATTATCCAATTCCTGCCATTAGATGCATTAATGATTCCTCATTCTCTGAATGGTCTCTATTTCTACTTCTCATAAAGAGACTTTTAATTTTAATAGTGAGTTATGAACCATGACTGTAAAACAGAATGAATGAAAAACATTCCTCTCAGTCATGGCTAGCAAAAAAGTCTCAACAAGTTGTTTAGATTGTCTGTAACAACTTAGGATATAACTGGTAAAATATCCTAGTTTGTATGGTGGCATTTTCCTCCCAATAAGCACTGATGTTAAAGGATTCTGATTCTATTCTGAGCCTCCAGGGTAGAGCATAAGCAGGGCCAACAATACCTTCAGTTTAGCCCTTTAGGCTGGAGTATATTGGAAGTGATGCTGCATTATGAATATTAATGAAAAATTAGGTTTTCTGAGTTCCTTGCCAGGCTCATCAATTTTTCACCTTACGTTTATACCACCAGAGGTCTGGCTTGGGGTTTTTCTTCACTAAAAAGTCTGCTGTCTAACTTATGGAAATAAATTGATACACTCTGATCTGTCTATGATAAAATATGATTACATTAGGAAAATAATTTAAATATTATCTGTATATATGGGAACTGAAACTCATCAGAAGATAAGGAGAGAAGATGATTTATTGGATGCTGCTTGAGATATGTTCTAGCTAAGGTGATGGAGAGCTGAAACCTTTGTTGATATTTGAGGTGAATAGAGAGACTATCTCAGGGAATTTAAATTGGAATTGGGACTATAATGCTTTGGAAAGCTTGAAAATATTGCTTTTTGCACTGCAATAAAATAACAATATTTTCTTACAGTGAGGAAAAGATTTCTGTGTGGTGGCTCCACTAGATAATCTGCAAAATTGCATGAGTGTAAAGTAATATTTCATTTTATTCAGTAATGCTCTAAAGTTAGATGCTTAATATTCTAAGTAGAATGTGAATGTTGACTATTTCTGATTAATTTTATATTCTCTCTGAAACTACCGTATTAGTGGTAATAGAAATTGCACCACAAATGCATGTGTCCTGACAGACATGTAAAAACTCTGCTGGAGTTAGTGTAAGGCTCTTTGGGTATCAGCAGGGACTATTTATGTTTAAACAACTATAGACACACTTGTATGACTTTCACCAGTTTTCAAGAGGTAACAGTCTAAATGATTTTTTGTCATTTGAAAACTTTCACCAGTTTTCAAGAGGAAACAGTCTAAATGATTTTTTGTCATTATCATTATATCAAAGGATATAGACAGATCTGTTAACACTCTCAGATGTGGAGATGGCTGAGTTCTTCAACTTAGGTTTAATAATTAGGTTTTTTTGAAGTAGTAATTAGAATTTCATCTGATTGAAGCCTATACACCTGAATAAAGTTCAAATGTTTTCCAGCAGCATTCTTTCTTAAACAGTAGTTAAACTGAGCAGGTGAAGGTTTTTAGCCTGAAAAATCCAGACAAACTCTTCTAAATGTTACCTTCCTACTGAGAAATCTATGGACTAATAACGGGACTGAAAGTGTACTAAACTTCTGTCAACAGATCTGGGCTCTTCATAGGTAGTGGAAAACATTCACAGCTTCAACAGACACCAACTGTTGCTCACTTGCTTGAATATCGTTACACATTAATATGTAACAATATTCATACTTGGAATTTCTTCCATCCAAAGTTCTAAAGTAATTTCATAAATATACAACATTGTGAGACAAAATTCAATTACTAGTATTAACATGCTTCTTATATAGATGTACTTTGTGTGGGGTTTTTTTCAAGGTTTCTCTTGAGATCTTTCCAATATTTTGTAAATAGAACTCTGTCCTCATCCTTCTTATTAACTCTCTGTACCATGATATCCATCATGTCATACCTAAAGCTTCCTGAGCTTGAAATTTCAGGACTTAATTTTAAAATAAAATACTTTTAAAATAAAATACAGCAAAATAGAATTTACTTTCCTTTGAAAAAAAATAATTGCAGCTAGAAGATAGCAGTGTCATGTCTTCAAGGAAGACAAGCCAAAATTTAGAACATGACCTAATTTTAAAAAAGTAAAATGGCTTGCATTCATCCCACAGAGAATATCAGCTGAAGGCAATTGCACACCAGACAGATAAGATGGCGTAACTAAACCTTTTTTATTGCTTTCCATACAATTCTAAGCCAACTCACATTATTAACCTTTCATTGATAAAGGAAACCAGTTTTAAGCTGATAACATCTTCTAATGATGGGCCTAAATGCTGGAATTTAACACAAGTAAAGGCATTTTATTATATCCTGTAAAACATTCAGTTCAACTGAAGCGGAGGAGTGATTAAAAAAAATGGTACTAATAAACACATCTTCATTTTAAAAATGATAGACCTAAAGATCTATCCAGAGACATAGCATAGCATATATACATCAGGGGAAAAAAAATTCAGAAAAAAACCCAGAACTGGCATCTTCCATAAAGGTGTAGTCATAGTATAGTTGTCAAGTCATATTTGTCAAGGATGATTTTCCTTTCATGCAGTCAGGTTGGATGTCACCAATCCACCTCATTTTCCATGTTCCTCATTGTAGTTTCCAGGAGGATTGAGATTAATTGCTGTATCATTAAGTAAATTGTTGATGTCAAGCTATATTTATATTTTACTCATGAATTTCCTAGAAGAATGAGGCATTGTCATGCTTTTAGCATTAACTATGTAAACACGGAAGTCAAACGTGATCTTTGTGATACCAGAGTTCTGTCATAATCCCAAGGGATCACAACGTGAGGCCTCCAAGTGTACTTAAGATTCAGCCTAAGAGCACTTTCCTTTCATTAAGTAGCCCTACTTGGGTAACTAAGCAAAAACTTATTCTTTCCTACTTCAGGAGCCAAGACAGCGCTCAATATTCATAAAGCTGACACAGCCTGGCTTAGTGACAAGCATTTACTTCTAGCTAGGTCTTTTGGGAATTAACTATATTAAAATAATTTTTTCAGACATCATTTATGCTCTATTGATTTGTAATGAAATGTCCATCTGTTTTCATAAACAGAACATGATCCATACCCCGTGCACCTTTCTTCAGGAATCTCCAATATCTCCTATGTATGGGTATTTCAGTGGGAGTTAAGTCTAATTGAATGATAATTTACCATAGTATTACAAATTGTGGTTTAACTAGAATTATGTGGAACTTTATATAAAACCCAATCAGACAGTAAAACAGATTTTTAGCCTTACACCAGAGGTCATACTTCCACTGAATTTTAATGAGATGTTCTGAATCCCTCAGAGGATAGAAATGTCTTTAACCCTTGCACGGCAAACACGGACTTGCAAATGGCAGCACTTCAAAATTCCTTAATAAAATTATATCATGGTGACATCATGAACCAATGTGATCTGTTGCCAATTAACTCAATTTATCATAATGAACAAGAAAACAGCTTTCCAATGACCTTTCATAGAAACAAAATAAGAGGATCTTTCCATACTGTGTCATCAGGGCAGAAAAAGCATGAAATATTGATTAAGAAAAGCCCAAATCTGGGTGTCACTGCTCCTAGTGGGTTTTGGCAGGGAAGTTGTATGAAGAACACACAGCTGTGGCACTGTACAGCAACCCTGGAGCCTAGGCTTTATTCTTGGGGTTTTATTTCTTCCTGTAGACATGATGAAAGGGCGAAATATATTGTGCGCCTGAGTTAACAATTATGGAACGTGTCTGAGATGAAACTAAATCACCTGCATGTAAATTATGTTTATTTACAAGGATAAGCTTATATGTGGATTTATAGTGAGTTCTGTAAGACTTTTGAGGTGAAAATTTCTGTGTGAGGACCAACTTACCCTGAAGGTCAGAGGAGGCCTCCTATTTTCCAAGTCCATTGCACTTGGTCTTGTCACAAGCACACAACAGAAGACAGCCTGTATGCATAAATGCCCATTCCCGTCCTATGTTTATTCACAATCGGCATTGATGAGATTCCCCTGAGCCTTCTTTTCTCCAGGCTGACAAGTTCCAGCCCCCTCAGCCTTTCCTCACACAGAAGATGTGTTTCTGTTCCTTTGTCATCTCAGTGGTTCTTCACTGGATGCTCTCCAGTATGTCCGTGTTTTTCTCATACTGAGGAGCCAGAACAGGACACAGTTCTCCAGGTGTGGCCTCATCCGCGCTGAGTTCAAAGGATCACCCACCTCCACCTGCTGGCAACAACTCCAAGGCAGCACATGATGCCATCAGCCTCCTCTGCCACAAGGGCACACCTAAGGATGTGTGGCTTGAGGCATCAGAGGGATTGAAATACTCAAGACAGTTGCTCTGGTTAGCATAAATAACCTCCTCAAATGTTAAAACTCACAGCAAAAATATCTAGCTTGAATCTTAGGCCTACTGAAAATGAAGCAAAGAGAGGCAAAGCACTGCCTAGTAGAGCTATGAATAATAACAAGCATCCACACCATGCCTGCTTTAAATTTATTCAAATCAGCTTTTAAGGTCCTGGGCTGGGTTGTATTTGGTTTTGTCAGAATCATTAGTAGACAAATGCAGACCATTACAGGAAAAGGACTCTATTCTGTCTGTGTGCTCTGCATGTCAGAGCTGTGGAGTGCTTTTCTCTTTTTTAGCCTGCAGACCTTTCTTGTGTTTGAGTAGATAAATGTAAATTGAAGATTGAGCAAATAGTGTTAGATATTTTAATGCAGACAGATATGGTTGCTGCCGGATAAGAGATTATGCTTCTATTATGTTCTAAATTTGAATAACTTGGTACAGCAGAATTCCTTTAGAGTTCTTAGCAAAAATAAAATCAGGAGGAAGCTTGAGCTGCTTGGAGCTTATGACCAACAATTTATCGTGAAAGTCAGATTAAGCCCACAGAGAATTCCCTTTATTTTATATTATTTTTTGAAACATGAAAATTTATTAAATTGCCCTTTTGGTCTCCTGACTGCTGGGAAAAAGACCCGCCCAGTGGCAGCCCACGCTGTGCAAAGATTTATGTACCTTCTGAACTTTAAGTGTATAAAAACACCCTCCTACATGCTTGAAGATAAACAAACAAATGATACATCATACTCAGGTAGCTGAGCTAGACCTCTGCAATGCATCTCAGATGCTTACACTGGTGCCAAGCACACTGGGAAGCTCATAATGAGCTAATTTATCTGATTTCTTATCCTAGCTAAGCTCAGCACTCCTTAGACTAAATTACTTTTGTTGCTTAAAGCCAGCTCAAGTATGGATGGCTCAGGCATGTTTTTGACAGAGCAGTGGATGGTATAGATATGGTATTTTAACAGCCTTTGGAGATATTTCATTGAAAAATCATCTTTAGATGAATTTTTGCTTAAGCAGCTGTTTCATTGACTCTCCTCTAAGGCCTTTTCAGTGGCAGCAGCGCTTCCCAGGGTCGATCAGCTGGCAATGGGATACTGCACAGTACAATGTTATACCGACTCCCTGGTCCCCGGAGGTGCCTGATTCCTGGGGCTGGGATGTTCCTGTCCTCCCCAAGCCCTGCCCCTCACTGGGGTGATAGCACCAGCCCTGGCCATGGGATCCAGCTCTGACCTCTCAAAGGGAAGCCCCACTGTCCCCAGCTTCTGCTCTGCAGGGATGTCACTGTGCCATGGCAGTTTTAAATAGTGACTTTAAATCACACTTGGCAAGTTTTGCAGAATTGGTAGGTTTACCAAAAAACCCAGCCCTTCAAGTTTCAAGGTTTCAAAATGGTTCTCACTAGTGTATAAGTATTGTCTTTACATAATACTACATTCTGGCGTATAAGTTTAATGTCCCTTATGCATTTTTCAGGAATTTGTAGCTCTCTTGATTTGTGTTTATTATATAATAATTCATTTTATCTGTGCTGCCCAGAGAAAATCTGAAATATAATAAACTCAATGACAAAATGAATTGAAGATTATGTATATGTTCCCATGAGCAAAAATGTTACTTTTTTGAGCACACAGTCAAAATCTATTTTGAAGATTCAAAGAAATGTTCTGGAAAAGTACAAGAGCAGCAAAATAATTTATATAATGTAGAAAACTCTGGACAGGCCCTAAAAATAACAGATAAAGAACTATAGATACCTTGCTCTTAATCACTGACTGCTCAAAGCAAAATGTCTAAAAATTATTCTACAGTTAACAGTCTGTATAAAGATATTTCAATTAGGTAAGGCAAAAAGTTTCAGGCTATGTTTCATTGTTGATAAGAACAAAAGCCAAATTGCCATGGTACACAGGATTTTTGGGGTTTTTTTGTTATAAATTCTGGCCTAAAGCTTAATTTGTTTTATTTGATAGTTATATGACTTTTATTGTAAAGACACTGATTCTATGTATGGATATTTCTGTTATTTTGTTCTTTTAAAAATCTATTTAATTGCTGAAAATAGATGTATATACTGAGAAAAGTGTTCTTCTTTCCACAGAGAGGAGTTCAAAAGTATGTGAATCACTCAACCTGCACTTACTTAAGTAAACACTTGACTTACTGTAGTGAAAATAAGAGGGGAGTTGACTCCATTAATCCAAAGAATTACAGTGCTATAATAACATAATGCTACTTAGTGTATGTGCAGAAGAATACCATTTATTTAAACCTGCCACCAGAGATTTTTTTCATTCCCTTTACTGTACATATGAGAGACAGTCCATAGACGCTTCTTGCTTTGTATTCATTGTAATGCATATAAAACTTTACTAAATTTTTATGGGGCAGACTTTACCAAGTTTTTTATGGGCATTGTAATGAATACCAAACAAGTAGAAACAAACCGGAATTACAGACTTTGTGGGAATTAAGACACTAAACCTACCTTTCACAAATATCCCGTGGGTAGAATTTCTAAAAGCAGTTCTTGGAATAAGGTACCCAGCTGCTATTGATTTTTCATTAGGCACATAATGGATGTAGTGCTATAGAATGTTATTTCTGTCTTTTATTAAAAAATAAATCTGAGTACAGTACAACACAGTGACTTTCCTAACTCAGATCCATGCAAAAGTATTGGTTGAAGAGAAATCACAGCTAATGTTCTTCCAAAAACTAAAAAAGCACAGCACACCATTTGCATCCCTACCTTTCACGTAGTGTTTTTAGTTAGTGGTTTAAATACAAATTATGTTCTTCATTGGTCAAAACTAAGAAATATTTAGGAACTTTTGGCATGGTGACAAGTATATTTAAGAACTCGTGGCAGGGTGATAAGTGTGTGAAGAATTTACAACTTTCCAGGCTGATTTCTGATTTTCAAGAGAAAATATTGTCATATAGTTAAGTTTGTTCTTAGTGTCGCTTTTCAACTTCTACATTTCACAAGATTCTGTCATTTAAGCAGCACATATATGTCTGCTCAGAAAAAAAAAAAAAAAAAAAAAAAACAAACAAACCAAAAAAAACCCTCAAAAAAATCCCATGCAAAAAACCACTCAAAACAAAGCGAAGCCCTCTAACAGGGCATCATGGACCTAATCTAAAATACAGCATCTTGCAAACTCTCCAGGACTGCAGCTAAGACAGAAAATTACTTGTGCAGATATATTAGAACCAGTTTGCATTTTTGAGCATAACTTCTGTAACATGGGCATTCAACTTGATACAGAAATCAGTACAAGTGCACTGGAATCTTTCTGTGTACTCTGTGGTGACGTGTCCTGCCAGCACCCCTCAAGCAAGAGGACTGAGAACTAGCTCAGGTGGATTCTGCATCCAGGGGCAATGCCAGCCTCTCTAAGATGCTCTCCCTGGCTTTTCTTACCCACAGACTCAGTGACCTCTGAGCCCAAGTTTTTATGCAGACCCAAATCATTAACTATCATGTTGTGTAGCTGTTTTGCACTACAGAAAGATCGAAAGGCTCAGACAAAGAAGAGGCATTTAATCCTCATAATAACCTTTGTAATTCTCCCAGTGTGGTTTCTGTACGGCATTATTAATTATTTCTGAGGACAGATTTGCCCTGAATGTTCATGTAAGGGTAAACCTTATGTGTTTGCCATTTCCATGTCTCCTAATTCCCAAACCAGTTTTTAATTGAAACCATAGAAGAAGAAATTGCATATCACATTATGACCAGTCTTACCTATACCAGCCAATTGTGCCCAAACAAGTCAGAAGCCATCATAGACAAAGGCATGATAAGGGTTAGAATCAATAATCAAGCAAATACGAGCTCCTCTGCTTAGCTAGAGCTCCTGTCTTGATCATGGCAACACAGGGAGTGTGGCAGAATTAATTACTGCACTTTAAATTTTCACTTTAGCATGCTGTGCACAAATAAACATGTCACGGTTCCTGAGGCTGTGCTGTTCTAGTGTTCTTGATGTTTCCTTTGTAGAAACATGGAGATGGAGATGTTGCAGTGCTCTGTGCTGCTTCTGCCAGGGAAAGGATCCCCTCCTCCAAATGACTCAGCTCCTCAGATGCAACTTGAGCAGTGGCTCCTCCTGTTTCACATCCCCCCCTGTGCCCTTGTTGTGATACAGTGCTCTCCCACTGAGACAAAAACAGATATTTGAAAGATTTGCCCAGTTTCTGAAGTTACATAAGCCATAAATTTCAAATAAACCTAGGAGCCTGGTGGCATTCATTTGGAGAAAGCTTTCCCCACTCAGGCCAAGGGTGAATCCCTGTTCTGCTTGTCTTTTCAGACTGGGAGCAAAAAACACTGCTGCCTTTCTGCAGATTTAAAGTCGATTTGTCAGTTCTCATTGCTGTTTTCCAGCTCCACATGAGGAATGGAGACACTGAGAGAAATCAAGCCAGATTTATGACTAAAACTTACAGATATCATTTAGGGGTGAAATTTTGAATAACATCTCTATGCTAGCAAAAAGCCTTCCCAAGGAAAAAAACTGCATGAAAACCTTTTACTTCTCTCCTCCACAATAGAACTGCATCCATAATAGAGTGCTTGCCAGCATTAGCTGTACTGAGAGATATATCTATTCCAGTAAACCTTTTA
Organism: Melozone crissalis; assembly: GCF_028551555.1. Lineage (NCBI taxonomy): Eukaryota > Metazoa > Chordata > Aves > Passeriformes > Passerellidae > Melozone > Melozone crissalis. The sequence continues at coordinate 54,826,975 of NW_026535805.1, forward strand.
CTAGTGTAGGCTAGACATCAATTTCACTCTGCTGAAGCTCAGGAAATCAATGACCACCTGCAAAGACAGGCACTGGAAATAATCACTGAGAATTATGTTAAATCCTCCTGGAGTTATGAGATTAGGGAAGAAGCTCAGTCTACATTAAAATATGCATATACTCCAGCTCTTGTGGTTGCAGAAAGATGGCAAAAAGTACCTGGCTAGCAAAAGGAAAAGAACAGATCTTAAAACGTTATGAGAAAGCAAGACTGAAGGTTGGTTCAGTGTTCAATTCTTTCTGTTACCTTAGTGAGAGACTGACATAATGCTTCAAACAAGAGGTTATGAGGCTGGGATATAACCACGACCCCGACTCTCAGTTCCTAAGCCTCATCTGCTGTGCAGATATCACTGAACTACACCAGTGCCAGCTCCATCTTTTGCCTCTCCAAAACTGACATTCTTGCAGAGAGAAAATGTATCATTATATACAGATGATATGTCAGCATAAATGTGTCTGCATGTCTGTCTGAGACAGGTGAGTGTGCTGCTGCTCCAGATGCAACTGGGACTTAGAACAAAGATCTATTCCCAGCACATGCATGCACACAAAGCAAGCACATGCACTCTATACATACATGTACACAAATGTCTTCATGCAGATAGATAGATGTGATCATAAAATTATAGAATTGTTTAGACTGGAAAAGACCTTTAAGATCATTAAGTCCAAATGTTAATCCATCACTGCCAAGTCTACCACTAAACCATGTCCTGAAATGCCATATCCACATGTCTTTTAAATCCCTCCAGCTACGGAGACTTCTCCATTGCCCTGTGCAGCCTGTTCCAATATTTGACACACTTTTTGAAAAGAAATATTCCCAATATCCAATGTAACCCTCTCCTGGTGTAGTTTGAGACACATATGGACATCATATACACAGATAAACACATGCACAAATGTGGCAAGGCACACAGATGAGAGACACACACTCCCAGCACCCATCAAACCAAAGTGACACCATCCTGCTTCCTTCTCTGGCTGGGCACAATGGAAGCCCAGAACTGAAAACATACACATACACCTATGTGCCACAGGTAAGCAGGATTCCTCAAGCAGCTGGACTCAGACACTCTGTCCAATCTCCACAGCTGCTGGCATAGAAGGCTCCAAGGCTGTACCTCCTCTCCAGTTGCTGGCACAGACAGAACCCCCCAGGACTTCTCAGTTCCCACAGCTGACACCTTGTGCTCTCACCCCTGGAGATACACAGGCACTGTCACACCCTGCACAGTCCCATAGAGGCTCACTCCAGCCCCCAGGATACTCAGGGGCTGGTGAATCTTGATCTTCACTAGATCCTTCCATTTGCCCCCACTATGGGCACATGGGATGTCCATCTTGTGCTCTGGCTCTAGCTGCTGCAGTGAGACCCTCATGCACACAGAGCAGGGAGTTGTTACTTGTAGAGGAGGCTGAAGGGAATGAAACAAGGCTGCACCCTTCTCTGACAGAGCACTGCCAGACAAGCACAATGACCAGGAAATTATTTACATGTGTCGGATCTTTTTCATCCCCTTACTCCTCTTTTCCAACTTTCATTCCTCCCAAAATCACCTAAATCCCTGTCTTGTTCTTCCTTTGGTTCCTCCCCTCAATCTTGCATAACAGGAATGACCCAGAGCCTGCTTTTTTCTGCATCCTATAAAAAATCCCACCCCTAGGAAGTAACCCCCATAATGCAAAAGTGACCTGTGGTGATGGTTTTTGTGTTTTGGTACTGGGATGGATAGCTCTGCTGGGGCAAGCCTGAGTAGAGTCTAGACAGGATGGTTGTTACTTGGAGTCTCTAATTTGGGTTCCTGACTGCCATTGTGCTTTTTTTGCTCTTCTGGGCTTGTGCAGATGGGTATTTGAGGGGCTAATGGCCACTGGGATGGGTCTGGAAGTAGCCTGGCAGCGCATTGCTGGGGTCCCCCTCTAGCCATTATCTCTTGAAGTCATTTGTGGGTGTGTATATGGGCTTTATCACACAACTTAGGAGGATGCATACAGCACATAAGAATACACTGTATTTAGATTGGAAGAGCAATGATCAAAAGAGACCTTGATTGCAATTGTACTATCTCTTGTAACACATGGCCTCCCATGCTTCTATTCAAAACCCCATGATTTTAATACTTTGTGATACTTTTATGCACTTGGATTTCACACATTTTGAAAGAAAGACTATTTAGAGATAATTTTAAGTATCTAGAGAGTGCAAAAATAGCCAGTAATGACAGTAATGAGTATAACAGAAGGTAATGAGAAGTTCTGAGAGACTAGTGAAGGGCACAGGGCCTGATCTTTGCCCCTCTCATAAGTGTGAGAGAAGGCTAGGGCAGCTGAGCCTCAGCAACAGCTTCAATACTCAACCAGTTTGGAGGATTTTAGGATGAATTTCATTACAAGATTGCAACACTAATGAATTACCAAAATAGTACCATCACCCTCTGCCCAGTGAATATTTAAGAAATTTTCTGACAAATTACAAATTCTAGTCATGGTATGAACAAAAAAAATTGTGACATATTTGAAGTTTCTTCCAGACTGTGCATGCAGTCTGTTTACGGCATCTTTTTCTCATGAACTTGATGCAATGGAAAAATATTGAGCTTAGTAACATGTTAAACTACCCTCACTGGACAATAATTATCCTACTGGGATTTTTGAAGGAAAAGGGAACCAATTCTATTTTAACTTTTTGTAGGTGATTAGAATTGCTAGAATGGAAAATTACCAGGCACAAAAGAGGGATGCTAAGGGTTTGAAGATGGAGAGGAGGTATAAACTAGGGAAACTTCACAGAAGTCATACAAGTGTTGAGGAGGAGAGTAAAAAAAAAAATTATGAACAGACTTTAGATGCAAGAAGACATCCATAGAAGTTTTGATTCCTGCTCAATAAGGTGGATGAATCTCTAGAAGGAAATTATATGCAGGGTTTATTATTGTTTGTGTTTACATGTTCTTGAAATAATGTCGGCGATTTTAAAATCTGAGGAGAATTGTTGGTTAAGAAAGGGTAATTTTTGCTACCACATCCTGAATATGTTGATTTTTTTTCATGGTAAGGTGAATAATCACCCCCTAAAGGAATCAACTGACCCCAGATTTCAGTGCAAATAGATCATGTGTGCTTTGGAAAGAATAATAGGTAATTCTGAGCACACCAAGTCTGGCTGGTGAGGATGGAGGGCAAATATAACAAATAAATATGTGCACAAGAATCAGAGCAACAGCATCCCCCACTTTGTGGTTTTTATGTTTTTATTGCTTTCCTTTTCTGAGCAAGAGGTAAAAGGTGTGAATTTCCTGAAGCATCCTTACCTTTCTTGTGGGGAAACTCAGAGCAGGCTGTGCCTGCATGTCTCCTATGTCCCTGCTGCCCTGCTCCGGCATGGCCCTGGCTCTGTCACTGACACCAACCCTGCCCTGCTCAGACACTGCTCAGTGACAGTGCTGCCTCTGCTGTGGTGCTCCCAGCTCCCAGCTCTGACTCCTTCCTGAGGCACACCTGCGGTTCTGCTTCCCAAGAACAAGCTCTTTCCTGGTACGTTTATATAAGAGAACTAAACAGGACCAGGGCACACAATGAACACTGGCACCACTGAGTTGTCCAGAGTGTTCAATTCTTAGCCTGGTGCACCACACAGTTTCACTGACTAAGGTTGCTGTGCAATTGCAGACACTATTTGGTCATGTGCATGAACCATGGATTGTTTCCATCAGCCTATTTGGAGGGGTTAGTTTTGGGAAGTAAGAGGGTGCTGACCATGCATGTGTAATCCATGCAGCACCTATTGTCCTTGGGGACAGAGAGAGGTTCCTAGCTTGTTTTTTTTCCAAATATATTTTCCTAGTTGCTTTTGCCCATTAGGAAGAGATTGATTTCAGTGGAAACAGTCAGATGCTTAAAGGGAGACTTACATATGACATTAAGAAAATTTGTTTTAGGGTAACACTCATTAGGTAGTGAGTGACTTAAGAGGTTTGTGGAAGCTGTATAAGCGGTGGATTTAGGAAGCCAGTTTGTGAGAAGTTGTCATGGTTTGACACTGGCACAATGCCAGGGACCCATGAGAGTCACTTCCTCATCCTCCCCTGCCACAGATGGGTAGAGGAGAGAAAAAAAAATGAAGGCTTCATGAGTGCCATAAAGACTGGGAGAAAACGCTTCAAGAGCAAAACAGGCTCAACTTAAGATTGCAAAATGAATTTATTGCTAACAGGGTCAGAGGAGGATAATCAGAAGTAAAACAGGTCCTTAAAACACCTTCCCCCCCCTTCCCCCCCCTTCCCCCCCCTTTGCCTCTCCCTCCTTCCCACCAACAATGCAGGGAGACAGGGCGGGGGGGTTTTCATCAGTTTGTCCCTGAGATGTTCTTCAACTGCTCCAGGAGAGGAGTCCTTCCGCTGTGGGGCCGTGGGGTCCCTCCCATTGGGTCAACAGTTTTTCATGGGCTTCTCCAGTGTGGGTCCATCCTCAGGAGCAGCAGCCCTTCCACACCTGCTGCAGTGTGAGCCCTCCCACAGGCAGACACTGCTCCCAAAGCTGCTGCGGCAAGGCTGCAGTCCTCCAAGGACAGGCTGCTGCAGGCTGAAAGCAGGGCTCTCTCTCTCCACTGGGTCTCCCACTGGATCACAGCCTCCTCCAGGCCTCCACCCACTCCAGTGGGCACCTCCCCTAAGAGCTGTGAGTGGATCTCTGCATTCCTCATGGACCCATGGCTCCTCGTGGACCCGTGGGCTGCAGGGGCACAGCTGCTTCACCACGGCCTCACCACAGCCTGCAGAGGAATCTTGGCTCTGGTGCCTGGAGCACCTCCTGCCCCTCCTTCTGCACTGACCTTGGTGTCTCCATGTTGTTTCCTTCACAAATTCTCACCTCCTCCTTTGCTCTGACTGGCAGTAAAACTGTGTGGCTTTGTTTTGATTTTCTTCTTAAATATGTCATCACAGAGGCATTACCAACCTCTCTCATGGGCCCAGTTTTGGCCAGCAGCAGGTCCATCTTCAGAGCCATCATGAATTGGCTCTGCTGGACATGGTGGAATCTTCCAGCAGCTTCTTACAGCAGCCACCTCTGTGGCCCTGCTGCTGACACAAACCAGGCTGTGCAAAACCAGTACAGAAGTACTGGAGTATCTATCCTACCTCAGCTAGATGCAGTGCACTGGTAGAGGCTGTCCAGAGAAGTTGTGGCTGTCCCATCCTTGGAGATGCTCAAGGCAAGAGTGGAAGATGTCCCTGCCCATGGCAGAGGGGTCAGAACTAAATGATCTTTAAGGTCTCTTCCAAACTAAACCATTTTATGATTGTTTCTTTATGCAACTATTTAAAAACTTAAGGATTATAACTTGTTTTGATACCACTATGAACAGGTAGATGACATAGAGAACAGAAAGAAAAATGGAAGAAGAGGAAACATAGAAAACAAAAATTATACTTCTGAGTTAAGGCAAAAAAAGGGCATCTTTGAGAAATAAGAAACAGGCACAGCTCAAGAAACATATCACCATAGTCTTATTAAGAGAGGGAAACCCAGAATGTGGGAGGACAGGGATATTTGTGTGGAAAAATCTAGGGATGGAAAACTGCTAACTTAAATGTATAAATTCATCCCAATAGCTGAGCATGGTCTGTTGATTAAGGGTTAATGAAGAACATTTTGCAAGCAGCATTGCAGTACTTCTATTTAAAGCACTCACTTTTTCTTCTGTCTGTTCTGTCGCCTACTGAAAATTGCACAACTCTGTTCTCCAACACGATTATGAAAAAAGCAATCAACTCAATTGTCTGGAGTGTAATGATGCTGACTACCTCCTTCCAGCATTCACAGAGAGAAAGAGAGAATAAGATAAATAACCTGAGACAAAAACACAAATCATTAGAATTTTTAATAAGCCTTCACCAACAGAAGGCTGAATACTGTTAGTTATATCTGCCAACTACTGCTCATGGTCCAGTGGACAGCACACTGAACAGAGATCTCAGAGATTTCTGCTCTTCCAACCCTGTAGTCTTCCTTCATAACAGTTTATATGGGCCACGTGAGCTTCAGCTTCGAGTAGTACAATGGAGATCATTAAGTAACATATAAATAGTGCTGGAGGTGCAGTATTCTGGGGGAAAAAAATTACTCCAAAACTGAGAGCCAACTTTCTCTGTTTTTGTTCAGATAGGAACGGTGACCTTCCCAAATGAAGTGTTGTGACCTCATGTAAGACATGGGGTCATGAGCTTGAGGGAAATTCAATTGCAGACGTGGGGTTGTAAGTCTAGAAATAGAAGCAGACAAGTATTTCTGGCAAGAGGTTGCAGGAAACTGAACTAGAAGTTATTACCATCACAACTGCAACTAGAACTTTCAATGTACACAAAGGCACTGAGAAAATCTCCAGGCAACCATAGTTTAAAAGTCTTTTAATGCCTCTTTTTCTGGCCCATTCTTAGTTTCAGTTCTCTGATCTCTCCAATTAGATTTTTTCTATTTTTTTTTCCCCTCTAGGCAAACCAGAACCAGTACTCTTTATGTTGTGCTGGAGATATGAAAAAAGTTCGATCTGCCACAGACAAACTATGAAAGATTTCTTGGATACTAGGAAAAATACCAAATGGCAAAAGGTAGAAAAATTACCACAATCTAAATCAAAGGCATCAGCAGACCAGGAGTAATGTATAAACATAAGTCTTGCACTACAACAAAGAATTTAAACCCATGCTACTCTAACTATACTACATTTAAAGACATCCTTTCAATGTTTGACTAGATGATACACACACTTCGACCCATCTCATCTTACTTTCTACTTATGGGCTTAACAACATAAAGCACATGCTGAATTCATGATCAGTCTGTCTTGTGGGTGTAGACAACAGAAAAGCCTAAATGGCCTTTCTCTTATTTTCTTATTTCTCCTTTCACAGAATAATTCTCAGTAGTCAGTTTTTTGGTATTATAGCTGATTGCAGTTCTTTTGGAAAAAAAAAAAAAATCTCGGTAACTTGCTATGTCAAGAGAAGATGGGAACAGAGAAGCCTGTCTGGGTCAGGTCAGTGTTGTGCCTGTCTCCAGCAGTGGCAAAAGGAGGAAAAACACATGAACCTGGCTACTGTTTGCATCCATTCCCTTTGTACTCACTGACTGAACTCACATTAATTTGTTTTTCACTTGTTCTTTTTTTGGGAAACACACGGTGTTTGTCACAGTGTCCTGTTTGGACACTGATACTGTCCACTACCACTATTTCCCTCTGGCAATGAGTTTTAAAAGTTTGCAACTGTCCAGTGTGTAGGTTTTCCTTTTTGACCTTGAAACATTGAACTGCAGATTTCTGTATATGTGATTAAAGTCATGACCTGTTTTTATTACTAGCCGATGCCTCTGTGATCTCTTACCCATGGTCAGACTTAAAAATGCCTTTCTGTACAGACATATTGTCTGTCTGTTTTTTGGATGAGGTTATGGCATGCAGCTCCAACTCTTTGTGGGAGCACGAATTAAAGGGTAAAGGACAGTGTTGAAGAAAATTATAAGCTCCATCTCTCCCTGAAGAAAACAGAGGAGAAACAGCACATTTACTTAACTGGGACAATTTGACATGACTGATTCAGAGCAATTCATTTCAATTACTCTGATCATCAGATAAATAGCACATCTGGTAGTGTCTGCAAACTAATCATTAACAGGTGTGAATTGGTGTCTGCAAGCATATATTTCCTACTGTGTGGCCCTTTGTTCACTTTAGGACACTTCTTAATTAGAGACAAGCCTGAAACACAAGCCTTTAGATGTAGATCTGTTCTTTGAACACCCCCAAAATCAGCACTTTCTGCATTAGGTTGTTATTTAGAGAAAACATCTCTGTGGAAAAAAAAAAAAAAAAAGTTTCATGGTTCTGAGCAAGTATTCATTGACCAGGTCTGGCTCATTGGCATTTTCTATGATTTTAGCTTCTGTTTACAGCAGTAATGGCACATATGATTTGTATGATGCTTACAGCCCATGATACTTATAATCAAAACAACATCCGTTTTTATTGTCAAGAGCATGTAAGTAAAAGTTTTCACTACAAATGTAGAAACTTCTACTTTAATTGTTGCTGGTTGATGGTTGTCATCGTAGGTATTTAGAAAATGGCATCAATAGGCTTTAGTCTATCTAAAATGGGGGGAAAAAGAACAGAATTGGGATGTAATAGCATGTTACCTGATAAAAGCAGCTACCATGCAAGGAAATGTAAATGTAGAACAAAGAGTCATAGAATTGTTTCAGTTGAAAAAGATCTTTGAGATTGTAAAGGTCAACTTTTAAACTGAAGATGGAGGATATTTGTCCATTTCAGTCCCAAACTTTATCTGAACCACAATTAAATTCTACATCTTGATTTTAGAGTTGTATCTTGAGAACATATAGTCATACACCTGTGTGTAGCCATATACCAAAGCTGTGTGGCTAACTTGGCTAACCTGCTTTGAACATGATTATATATATTCTTTTGAATTAGACTGTTTAAATACATTTTAATATAAAAGTAAGCCCCTAGAATATGCAGGCTTCTGAGCTTCTCTTTATGAAGATTTAAGTTTTAATGTGACCTGAAAATGTAGTTTGCATTAGAACTTGTGAGTTAAGAGGGTCAAGGGGCCAAAAAGATTTATATAAATATTATACTATATCCCTGTTTACAAGGCTTGCACTGCAATGTACCACCTCTGCCTGAAGTGCAAGATGATGGTACCACCCTTCCCTGTGAGTAATGGTGGGTGTCCTTTTGGCAAGAGACAGCTGGTTGAGAATCAATTTATGTTACAAATAATTTCAGCACAACCAGCAAGGATTTCACCTTATTCTGCTATTTAACTCTTTTGTAATTCTTTCAGACAAGGTGAAGCAAACTCAGAATTTGAAATTCAGCAAATGTTAATTGATTATTTCTGTTTCTAGTGGTTTTTAATAGGTTTTTTGTTTGTTTGTTTGTTTTTGTTTGGCTGGGTTTTTTTACTCGAGAAATGTACACGGAAACCCTAAAAGGGCAAGAAAAATTTATAGATCAATATTTAGGGAGAGGACTAAACTGTACAAATAGAATCAAGCATGTATGGAAACATTTTTGCTTGTAGAGCAGGTTAAGCAATGGACTTTTAAAGCCTGAGAGGAATATCCTAGGATCACCCAGTAGCTAAACACATGGCATGTGTAACCTTCTGTAGGCTTTTTCTGATCAATAGGCATACATTAAGTCAGGAAACTATAAGGTAAAAGACACAAACAAGAAATCAAGAGACCACACAACTCTAAAGAAGATCAAAGCAGTGAAAGTAAATATAAGAAACCAAAGACTGAAAAGCAACTGAAACTTAGTAGATTTCATTTTTATCCAATATAAACAATATTATCCTATTAACAGGGCTAGCTGTCCACTAGTCAAACTACTTAAAAACTCAGTTTACTCATAAAAAATACCAGAAAACATGCCAGAGCTTTGGATATGATTCTCTCTACTGTTATGTTTTTAGTATAATGTCTGGCCAACTAGAATCTTCTCCAAAATTTTCAGTCATGGTTCAGGAGTTAGCACAGACAAAGGATGTTTCCCAGTAAGTGGTTTGAATAGGTCAACTCTGTTTTAGAAAGTCTGAATGTATACAGACCTGTCTATTTGAAAACAGGGCCAGAAAATAAATGCTTGCACATTTTGTTTATGACATAGATGTAGCCACAAGCTACTTAAACTTCATGCTGATCATAAGGTAGAGAGTGCTGCTGATGCAAGCAGGAATGCTGGCAGAGTTCTGGGCTATCAGACAATCATGATCATATTTGCTCAACCAGGCAAAATGAGTACAAAACTGCTATTTTTATTTGGGGCATTTTACACTCACTTTACACTGCTGTATCTGTTCAATTGTCAAGAAAATTGGAACGGTATCTTATGATCCAATGATGTGGAGCAAAACCAAACTGAGGATAGAAGAATGCTAGAGAAAAGATCCATTATTATTATTATTATTATTATTATTATTATTATTATTACTACTACTACTATTACTACTACTACTACTACATCATGGGTTTCAAATTTTTCTTACTGGAACATTCTAGACATAGACCCAAGTGCACTTGTTCAACTAAAGGAGCTCAAAGCTATTGTGCTGCAATAGAAGACCATAGAAGCTTCATTACTGCACATATGCAAAGCCCCAGCAAGTCAGTAGCAGTATACAAAACTATAGATTTTTATGAAATTCAGAGCAAGGAAGACCAAAACATGGTTTTCAGTGAAGTTAAAAGAGGTAAGAATTTTTTAATGCTGTCAAATAAACCCATATCAATTTAGTGAAAGAACACACACACACCCCAAAAAAAAAACCAAACATTTTTCCTTCTGATTTTAGGCATAGCCAGCTTAAGTGTTTTGCAGATTTAACAGAGTGATGAATTCAGAGCACAGTGATAGAAATTTCTTTTTCCTAAGGAGAAAACTTACTTAGAAGAATACCAGAATAACACAGAAAACAGAGCTCCATGCGATAAATTGAAGAATTCTCTGGCATGCAAAGACTAAAGATGCAATTCCTGTGCAGTGAAAAAGCTTTTTCCTGGGGTTCTAAATTCTGCCCTTGATTATCTGCAGAACGAAATAGAATGTGTGTATGAGGCAGAGCACATCGTGCGCTGGAAGGAGAAGAGTTAGTAATGGGTGGGAAGCTACATGATCTAATCTGCAGACTGCACATTTTCAAATGCCACAGTCTCAATTATGTTGAATTCAAAGCAAAATTGAAACTGTCCCTGGTCCTGCAAATCCCATCCTATCAGCCTCTATCTGGATTTGCTTGAGGGACCTTCTAAATAAATAATAATAATAAATAAAAGAGTTGGGTTAAGTTATATATATATTTTTAAAACAGCTATCGTTATTTTGAAGTGAAATGGGGGCTTATGGCACAGACACTCTTTTGTTAAAGTTAATGTACCTTGAAATCTTTCGACTCAGCACAGCAGACTGTCAAGGGTGCTTAAAAAAATAGTCCAATATTCTGCAAAGCTCTTTCTGCAAGAGGGGTCTTGTGTGAAATGATAACAGCCACAACCCCAATATTGTTTACAGAAATACAGCTTTTCACTGCACAGGCATCACAATGAAACTTGAGAGGAAAAGGAATATAAAATGAGACAAAGAATTTAGTTCATGATTTTTGGAAGGTAATAAACCTTCAAAATTTTGTCTGCATATTGCACTTTTTCCTGAGTTCATCCAAATAGAGGTCATAGCATCATGAGTTCCTAAAGGCACCTTCTCCCTGTATAAAAATAATGAGACTTTCACTACATGGAGATAGATCCTGTCCCTGGGATTTTGTACCCTCAAATGTAGGACTGCCCACCTTCAAACCTCTTGTGCTTTGTTTCCTTGAACTACCCTCAGTAGCTCAGGAGTGTACTTCTGGAAAGCAGGATATTCATATCTGGGCACCCTTATGTAGCTCCTGGAGTGTTGCAGGTCTTGCACATTACAACTCCTTGCTCAATGTGGTGGTGTGGGAGCAACAAATACAGATGTGCTGTTTGCTTTTCAAGCATTAAAATAGAAGTATAACAAACTGCTTGGAAAACCCCAGAGATGGAAGTGAACTAAATGTACATGAGCTTCTTAAAGCGTCTCTCAAGGAATTCCACGTCGTGTTTGTGCTCAGTGCCTGGTTCTTTAATCCAGGGAGGGAGTGTGTGGGCATCTATAGATTTTTATGGTCCAGAAAAAAGATATTGACAGAATATTAAGTACTGAAAAGTTGGTTTATGAATTTGCTCTCCATAAACCTAACTGCTTACATCCTACCTACGTGTTGTCCAGAGCTGGAAAATAGATGCTCTGAACGTTATCCTTCATCTCTTTATGCTTCAATTGGCTCTACAGTAGTTGTGATAAAAACAGTGTTGGGAGGGAAAGCATATATAATACATTCTAGTCACTCAGCTGCTGTGAAAATGGAGCACACAGTACAGATTTGTGCATGTATTAAAGCATAAAATTATAAAACTATGAGGAACCTTAGGTTTTTAATCTTACTGCAATTATGTTCATATTAAACTATGATCCAGAAACAAAAATACTGAATTCAATTTATTAAGTGGTCTGCAGACACCACTGAAAAGTATGCTACATAAAAACACATGTACTGTTTGTAGGAGACAACAGCAGAAAGATAAACAAAAGCTCAGAAGAAAAGGGAAAAAAAGCATTACCGATATACAACAATCTTAGTATTATTTTCAGCTTATTTACACCAAGTATTTTTATAAGCATAATGTCAAAAGACAGATTTGGAGATGGGACTTGAAGGAAAGCAATGATGTTACTTTGGAGTGTTTATTCCAAGCGTGAACAACATGAAAGTAACTGCTTGAGAATGAATCAAGTGGGTGATGAAGGGTATTATCAGTAGCTGATTAGAAGCAGGAGACAATCTCTTGTTTCTGAAGGAGAGATAAAGTGGGATTAGGTTATGAACATAAAACAAATAACATAAATTTGATAGTGAAGAGAAGTCACAAGCCAACTGTAAAGAGAGCAGCACATGATCAAAGGATAGGGAAATGCACACACACGGCAACGTTTCATAGCAAAGCAGAGATTTTTTGTTGTTTACTCAGTAAGCAGGAAGCTCTGCAAGCAGGACCAGAGCTTTTTCTGTATAGAGAGGCAGGTAAAGATTAATATTGCAGGCGGAATGAATGGGACAAAATTAGAGATATCTTGGATTTAAGAAATTAAACAGGAAAAATCATAAGTTCAAGTGATTAGCAGAATGGCAGTTCTGTCCACAGATTTGAAAATGAATATTAGTGACATGTCTTCAGCTAAGGAATTATTTTAATCACACTTAGCTTGAAGTGTTCAGTGAGTAGTATCATGGGTTTGGCATCAAGAGGAAATAAACAGTAGTACTGAGACAGGTGTGCCATCCAGACAGAGCTGTTTCTTAGGAATATATTGCAGATGTTGAAGTTTGGAGGGTGAAGGGAGGGGGGAATAAACAGGAACAATGCTTGAAGGTTGTGAAAGTTACCAGAGGAAGTTAAGCAGAATATAAGGGATTTTCCCAAAGAACAAGCTGAAAGAACTGCTGGAGAAAAACAAAAGCTGGAAAATCGGATAATCATACAAGGCAGAGAAAGGCAACACTTCAGCAGCATGAGCAACAGGGTTGAAATCAGGCAGCCACATAGGTTTTCCCATGAGGCAGCGCAATGATCTGAAGTCTTGGCAGAAAAGAAACTGGTGGCTGGTGTGGGTGCTCCCACCACCAATATTGATACTGTATCAACATGCCTGCCCAGCATATACAAATTCCATCCAGATGAATAAAATGTTGTTGCTTTCTAACAGCTTCATAGAAATTCTGTGAGTAGGAATATACTATGATATGCCAAATAGAATTGAAACTTTGCTTCATTTATTGTAATTGTAAGTACCACACTTGTTCTGTCTTGACTCAGACATAACTAATTATAATATCCGTTGGTTTAAGAAGTTACTGACCTTGTTTTCTGCCCTGTGTCCATGGAAAGACTGGTTGATCAGAAGATGAAAAAATATCTGACCGATGGCAGTTTATATGTTTACAGCCTGGAAACTTAATTGAATCTACACAGATTTAATTTTACATTTTACAGTGCAGAAGACGTTTTGTTATCAGTTTTGCTATAGCTGCTCTAGGGATGGCAGCTTTTGGAAGGCAGGTTGGGTGGACGAAACAAAACAGAACAGTTGGTAGGACTTCACTCATGGCATGAAGTGTAGCAGACCCAGGTCTGACTTTAAGGTAAGATTTGTTGAATGTCCTGAAATTATAGATCCAGTTACAGTGAACTGCAGAAGAGGGAATACAGTAAGCATGTAAGAACTGAGTTAATGCTTCACCAAGTATGTCTAACCGAGTCATTCAACTTCAGCAGTGTCTGTAATAGATGTCCAGGGAAACACAGGCTGTGTGAAATACTTGTGAGCACTCGCCCACTCTGACTGTTTTCTGCTTAGAGGATGACCTGAGCCCACTGCAGTTCATACATTGGCAACCACAGTAGATCATTTAGTCTGGCTATTTATTACTTCTGCCCTGGATTACCTATGAAGTTTTACATGCACAGCATCCTGCAATGAAGAATTCCACAAGTCTGTCATCTGTGTGAAGAACAAACTCCTCCTGCTTGCTGTAAAACTGGCTCACTCTGGGCCCAGATGACTGCACCCCATTAGACAGTGGAAATCAACATTTTCTCTCACTACAGCCTACTCATGATTTTATGGTCCACTATAATACTCCTCTCCATTCAATATAATGACATTAGCCACTATGGGCCTCTGGCATTTTATAACCAGTTACTGACTTTAACATGGCATCTCTGAAATTGCAGACTTATAGTAATTAGAATGAGAGTTTCTCCTTTATTTTGTTTTCTGATGTTGATTCAAAACATCAAAAAGATAGTTACAAACCCACTAATATTTTTTCTAATATCTTGAATTCTGTTTTTATTGCACATGGAACAGAAACTGGAAATTTTTCATTATGAATCCCAGCCTCTGTTTTGGTCTGTGGATTAGCTTCAGACAGCAGCCATCAGAGACCACACTAATGTTTCATTACAAGTAGAGTGAATTTTGAGTATTAAGGGGATAACTTCCCCCCCCCCGCCCAACAGTTGTACAGAAATTCACTGGAAAATTGTGAGTTTAATAACACTAAATTTTAAACTTTTTTTTTTGCTCAAAGGCTTTTATGTATTATGTTTGTTCAAGTACATTGGTCCAATTGTCTCTTAATTCAGCCATTGGGCTAGTTTTTGTGCCACAAGAAAATCTCTACTGAAGGCTTCAAACCCTAGGAGCAGAGTATTCCAAACAAATACTAATTAGTTAAACATCCAAGATTGTTCTTACCCAACAGTAGGATATATTGCAACACACACAGTGTATGTTTGAGCTGATGAACTCTTTCTCCCACCCAGGAACTGGTAATGATTTCACGTTAGGAAGGCTAATTGACATCCTGTTTACTTGCTGCAAACACTGACAGATGAACAAACACATTTCAATTCCTAAAAAAGCCTCCCATGCTCAAAAAAGTTTTACGAGTTTAGGATAATTTTTTTTCCAGGTAGGAGAAATGAGATTTTTAATTTTACAGTATTATTCACAGTTGAACCCAAAGAAAATTCTAATCTGCAAGAAGTTGCAGACAGGAATTCTCATCCTTAGAGCTTTCCTGAGACCTTGTTATGTTCTCTGGTTCTTAGAACTTTATCTCAACCTTGAGCTTCTTATTTACTGTTATTTGCTCTTCCTCTGTAGCTGAGGATTGTTTCATTTATATGCCTTAACAGGAAATGAACTGAGTCCTTGATTCTCTATATTCATATTCAATATTCAATATTTTGCACACCTGATTCACTGTGCAAAGAGTTTAGCATTGTTCAGAATCTTCAGCATTACTGCCTGGGCTTTAGGAGAGAAATTATTACGGACTTGAAAACTGAATCATCTCTTTTTGCTTCTCTCTGCTTATAGAGTTTATGTAGATACATCTTGGCATTTATTTAAGAGACAACAGCTTTTTCAGTCTATTGGCATTCTTTCAGATATTCTTTCTTGTTATTGTCCTCCTAATATTCTGTCCAGCTCATACACATAATTCACTGTGCTTTGTCCTTCTAATCTGATATTAGATATTTAGATTTATGTGAAACATTCTAAACTTACAGATCTTCTGTTTTCCTTCCAAGGGTATTGTTCAGCTTGTAGTGTATTCTTTCACCCTTCGTTACTTACACAATTGATGCTTTTTCTTACCTCGTTTAAATGTCTCTTGGTTCTTTTTATAGTGTGATGAATTTCTCTATATTTGTGTCTGGTTTCATACTCCTTTGTTCCATCACATATTTCTTCTATTGTTTTTAAAGGCTTTTGCTTAGCCTTTCTGCACTTTTTCTGTTGTATTTATATTTATATTTATATCTGTAATATATTTAAACTACCACACCCTTTTATTGCAATGTAATATAATAATACATAACATGTTTCTCTTGCTGCAAGGAAACTTTGCTACACAGGCTGAGCTTCATTCATCAGCACAGAGTTCCAGTAAAATGTCACTCCCCCTCTCCAGCACCAGAGAGACTTTGAAATTCACTAATAGTAAATACTTGCCTCATGGGTTTTTTCTGGTTACTGCTTGCTGTTTTCACGTCGCATCTCATCCTCCATCCCTCACTGCTTTACACAAGCCTGTTTTCTCTCTCAGTATAAGCAAGACAAATTATTTGATTGTGGTGGCATTCAGACTGGCACATGACATCAGCCTCTTTTGTTCTAGATGTTGTTTCAGTGTTTAGCATAGGAAAATTTCTCTTCAGAAGCAGACTATGGTGAATTTAAGCATATATATCCAACCTTAGCACTGGTTTTTCTTCCTTTCTGGAGCAAAATGTAATCAGTGATATCCCCTAAAAGTCAAATACATCTTGATACTTGACTGAAAAGGGGCATTAATTATTATTTAAGGTGAGATTTACATTACTTACAGATGGATATCTGAACCGGGAATAATTTTCTACATTTCTTTAAAGGGGAAAGGAGATATAGTCAACAGGATTAATGGAATACAGGGTGTAATTCATCTCAGCAGGTGTAAATAAATGTCTTTTTCAGCATGAGATTAATTGTTCCCAAGGCTTCATTGACACTATTGAGTAAATCCCTACGGATCATAATGAAAGTTTAGTCAAATAGATCAGGTGTAGTGATCTCTGTTTAGCCAGAATGTCTGTGGAAGAGGTAGGAATTGAATGTCTATCATTGGATTTTAGCCTATGTCTCCTAAATGAATGCATTATGGTTTGTTTTCTGCATACTAGCCCGATTCCTTGAAAACTGTATGTGAACTTTCAGGTTAATGCAATGGAAAAAAAATGGAGCAGAATCTCTTTGCTTGTATCTGCTCAACAGGATAACAGTAAAATTGCCATCGCTGATTTTAAACGATGCCATAGAGCACTCCAGGCATCCACAGATCCAGTATAAGACAAAAGCTGTCAGACTTTTGCTTCCATTTTTTTATTGTTACTTTTATTATTTCCAAGGCTGTCATACGCTCAAAAGTTACATTGCAATCAGTTAATGATTTAATGGAAATAAGTAAGACAATTCCCTTAGAGCTAGTAAAGCCCCAGGATTAGACAGATTTCTGTCAGGTTATAATAAACCTTCCTAACACCTACTGGGCCCAGTTTCATATCTCTTCAAAGAATCAGTTAAAATACCACCAATAAAAGGGAAAATTGAAAGAGCTTTTTAATCACTTTGTTTGTCCTTAAAATCATACAAAATACTTTCACAATGACACCAGCTCAGGGAAAAACAACACAAAAGCAAATCTTTTCATCATCTTTATTTAAGGGTATTTTAAACAGTGCACAAAGAACCAGAATTACTGTACAGGTGTTTCTCATTTACTTCAAAGAGACAAATTTTGCCCATACATCCCAATTTACACCCATTAGGGTGTGAATAACCTGATGAAGTGCCACTGATGCAAGAATTATTTTCCTTTTCTGAATTGCTTGCCACTTGAGCGGTGAAGAAGGGCTCTGACTGCAGCAGGTGACACTTAGTAAAACCTGATGATGCCCAGCCTTTTGTTTCTGGCCCCTTTTAAGGGGCTCAGGGTCTGTTAGGGCTCCACTTTCTCTTTTTGAAGAGCAAGATTGCAGCAACATCCAATGAAATTTATGGAAGAATGATATGAAAGGTGCCTCACACAACGGATTGCTCCTTCTTTTTTTTTCCATTGCTTTCCTCTCCTTCTCCTCCATCATATCTATTCTATCAAAATACAGCAGATCAACTGCTGAAGGCTGAGTGCTGAACTGTGACCCAGTGCAGATCAATGCAAAATATGAGTCTGATTGGTAATTAGTGGTTAGATCTGAGTACTCCACTTGCATTTTCATTGCAGCAGTAATGATAGAGAGGAAAAAGTGAAGATTTTTCTTCTTTACCTTCATTTAACATCTTGCAAAATGCAGCAGAATCCACTGTATAGTTACTGCTTTAAGATTTGCTAACTATGAAATCAGCATGCAATATATTTCTTTGCAAAACTCCCTTAAGTACTGGGTTATTTTAGATGAAGTTTACCAAATCAGTCTCATGCTGTGATCTCCGAAACACTGAATAGATGTCTTGTGTATCCTCTCCGCTTGAATTAAACACTGAACTTCTTTAAAACATGAATTTTAATTAGTTTTGGAGCTACAAATGCCACCTGTGCTGAATGGTGATGCTGAGGGAGTTCCATTAGTATTCCAGAATTTCTTTGAAAGCCATCTTCCATGTGACAGATGGCAAAAGATGGTACATGAACCAAGTTAAATAAATAATGCAAATAAGCGTGGATATCTGCCTTGTGGATGTCCCTTTTTTTGTGACCAGATTGTTATAAAAAAAGCTCTATGTGTCAATACCATTTAAAAAAAACCCATTTGACTATTTTTACACATTCCTAGTTATTCTGAAATAATGAACTTCAGGTACCCTCTACAAATGAGGTTGATTTTTACCTTGCAAGAACAAGCATGAACTTTATGTCACAGTTTAGCAGTCATTAAATATTTACCAGAGAGCACCATGCACATGATAGCATTATTCTGCCAAGAAGGAGAAAGAAAAAGCATGTTAGTCTTGCAAAGCCTGGATTCAGTATGTCTCAATTCAGGAAGGAAGAAAATAAGAAATCAGACAGGGAAAGAATCATATGGTAGGTTGTTTGTTTCATGGCTCTAATGCTACATTGATCTTCTTCATATTGTCTATTATTCAGAAATAAAAGTTGGTACTGCAGTTATTGTAACAGTATGTTTCCAGTCATGCAGCACTATCCAGGTATTAGCAATTTATGGGGAAGGCAGTATCATTTACGCATCCGCTGTTCCATTTCTAATTGCCTGACACTTATTTAGTATTGAATGGAAGGACATAGCAGAGATCATTGGAGCAAAACTCCTTTTCTACTCTGCCCCATAAGCTTGCCTGGCTTTCTAAGATATCTGCAAGACAGTCACTCACTCTACCGCTGCTACTGTGAGAATTGAGAAACTCAGGCTCCGGAAAGGCACCAATTACTGTATTTTATGGGAATATATGTTGTTCATTTTTAGGGTGATAGAGGGCAAAGAAAGTCTTTTCCTTTTCGTATACTTCGCTGCCTCTCTCTTATTAATCAGAAAACTTTTTGGCTCATGCACAGCTTCGAATATATATTTTTAAGGTGCTTTATCCTTATTGATTCTTTTGTGACTTGGAGCCTTTGAGTCCATTAACATAAGAGCCAGCACTGCACTCTCATGTACCTAACCCTGTGCTTCATCATCTCTCTCAAATTTCATTCAAAATGTGGGACTGACATGGACTAAGATCCATGTGGTTAGTATTGTATAGACCTTCCATTAAAAACTGGATTTCATGGCTAATGTCTGCCTTGAACATACCAGATCAATTTTAATATCATTATTTCTAGCATCTGCCAGGGAGAAGAAGGCCAAGCAGGGAAATCAATAAACCCTACAAAAAGAGGAAAAATAAAATATATATAATTAATTTATTCAAAAGCTTTATGTATCTGGCAAATGCTTATTAATCCCTTTGAGTTCAGAATTTCTGGTATGAACCCTTTTTGGTGAAAGTAATCAACAACTCTGACCAACTAATAGTGTATATGATTGTCCTTGTATATGATTGGCCCTGCCACTTGCTTCTTGGTGTATCCTGAGTAATCTAACTTAATCTGAGCTTTTTTCCCTACTCTGCCATGACAGTTTCCCCTAATTAACTGGAACAGTGCCTAACAGTGAGGGCTGAAAGGAACGAGAGATGTTTGCAACAGTGTAATCAGAACAGATTTTGCATTGAAAGCAAAGATAGAATGAAAGGTAAAACAATATTTTAACTTGAAATATGCTTTTCAGTACATGACTTTTCATTCTCCTTTAGTCTTGTAGTTTATTTTGCATTGTCTGAATTCAGAAATGTCTTTATAATTTGTGTATTTTAGAATTTCAAACTACTTTTTTCTTGGCCCTGCCTCATTCACAAGCTCAAGCCTTGAAAAGTCTATCAACCAGATGTCTTGGATTTAGTTTTATTAAGAGAGGAAGACATAGGCTGCATCTCATTCACTAAAAATATGTATAAAAAGATACTGTCTTCTGCTATATCAAAATTAAAATTCCTTTCTCACTTAAAATATTGTGCATTAAAGGATACTCAGTGACAAATTTTCAGTAAATTCAAGCAGTAGAAATGTAAGCACTTGGTCTTATAGCATCCCAGAACATTACATGCCATTTGTTTAGCTTGCAAAATAAACTTTATCTTTCTTTGTGATAAGTGAAAGAATTTGGGCTTTTAGGGCAGACTTTTAGACTCCAGACCACTGCCTAAAATTGCAAACTCAGGACTGTGCACACTGTCTTTCCTTCAATGGATAGGAGGGACAGTGTCCAAGAACATGCTCTTGGTTCCACCCAAGCAGTGACCTTGTATTTGCAGCAGCATCAGTCCTGCTTTGTCCTCTCTTAATGAGCTGTCTTACAATGTGACTAAACACTGGTGTGATTTTCTGCTGACCACTCATTTCCTGTGATTGCTGCCGCATCCACTGTTCTGCTTCTACACGTCTGGGTGTGGGAGAAGACATAAGGTGCCCTTTTAGCTCTGAATTATTTGTCCACATTAAACCAATATAATAGAGAAGTTGCTGAGAGACCAAGACAAAGAATTGTTTCATTTGATAGATTATTAATCTATTAAAGATCTTTCTTCAGAACAGATTTCTGCTTTGCTACTTTCAGTCTATTTGGCCTTCCAGAAAAAAAAAGGAAGAAAGAAAAAGAAAACAACACAAGAAAACCCATGAAAAAATATGATAATTTCTCCTTCTGACAGGTTTAATTTTACTATCTCTGCAAAAGGTACTTTCACCTTGAAGTGAACCTTTGATCCTCCTCATCATGGTTATCTTTTTTAAAGGGATGGGTCTTGTGAGCGAGACATGACAAATCACAATGAGAGTAGCATTTTATAAATTGGTTACTGTGTAAATGTCAATCTGTAAATGTTTGTTTTTATCGCTGAAACAGTCTCACTTGATTTCGCCCCATCAAATGCAAGTACTTGAAAATTCCACAGAGAAAACAAAGACATTGCTTATAGCTCATTTCTTCCTTTAAATGTGTTCTACATATTCAAGCTTTGAAAGTGTCTTTGTTCTTGCATTTTTGTAAAGACAGTTTTCCTGAGGGATATGCCAATAGTAATCACTGGTGTATCCACACCATAAATTGGAAATGCACATTATTGATTCTGTCAGAATTGTTGATGATAATGCAAAATATTAAGCAAAAAAAATTGTTTCAGTCTTTTTCTAAAATTAGTTAAACTCCAATTGCATCAGAAGATGGATTAGGATCTGAATCTAACAATCAGAGGAGGCTGTATGAAACAGAATATGAGGATGGTGTGCTGGTCCTGTGATTGTAGCCTGGGAATGAAGGGGAATGGATCTGGTTTGTCTCCATCCCATGTCACCTGTGTGATCCTAGTCAGGTGTGTCTTTGCTTCTTCATCCCTCTGTATGTAAATACAATAAGAGAAAGATGCACAATTTATGTTAACTGCATCCTAACTCAAAAATAAAAGACATCTTGATTAATAAAACTATCAGCTTCCAAATTTAAGATGAAAAGAAACATGATTTTTGGCTTCTGGTAGTACCTAAAACTGTCAAAGAATACAACTTGGAGAGAATGACTAAATGTTTGAGCTCTCTAAGGCATATCTGACATGAAAAATGAGACAGACATGAAAAATATGGTTCTTGTTATGTAGTAGTATGCTTGCTCTGTGTGTGTGTGTGTTTTGACTGTTTCTTCTGATATTGGACTTAATTCTATTTTATTTGAAGCTTTATCTTTTCCTACATGGTTTATAAAATAAATTTTTTTATTTATTAAATATTTTCCACTGACAAGCAAAATGGCTCCAAGTCTATTTTTAATTAAGTTTGTGTAGGGGAGTCAAAAAGTATGTTTGATGAAAGAGAGTTGATGCACAATAGAAGAAAGTTTAGATTTCCTGAAATCTGTGTTTAGCTAGGACTGACATTTTAAGAAAAGGTATTGATATACACTGATAAAAAACAGTGCTCTAAATTTGTTGGCCCAAGAGACATTTTGCTGTTGACAATTAACACAATGAATTGCAGCAATGGAATTTGCCTTAGGTTAAATGAAATCTTTATACTTTCAACCCATATTTAGAAGTTATTGCATTTCTCTGATATTGCTGGTGTGTGCTAGAGAAGAATGATATTAGTTTTCACCATGTATGTTCTTAACCGTGAGTGTTTGATACAAACATAGCAAGGTATGAATAACAGATAAGCTGCTGACCCTGAAATCATTCAAAATATAATTCCTGTGAAAAGCAGATTATCATATATCATGGTACAAAGCCAACATGCCTACAAATGTGATAGGGGAATGATACATTCAGTGGCTTCAGATCATCAGGAATAAATACATGACTGAAGATATGTTTCACACTGCTCTGCCACAGATATCTCTCTACCATCTCTCGGATACACTTGTCTGTTCCAATCAAGGAAAAAGAGTGATTTGTTTGTCTGGCCATCTACTATTTTCTCCTATTGCTGTTACTTGCAATCTTTCATTTCTTGTGGGCATAACTTCCCTACCTACTAGACTAGAAAAATGAAAATGTATTATCAGGGAATAAGGGGATAACCAACAGAAAAAAAAAAAAAGTAAATCCTCTTGAACTTAAAATCAAGGAATCCATTCAACAGGAATAGATTTAATGGAAGTGGAGTCAATGAAGCAAGTTTCAGGATTTTTACAGGACATCAGTTGGAAGTAGCAAGGAGAATTTAGGATTTTGGTGATAGACACTCTCAAGGATGACCAAATCAGAAGTGGATGAGTTTAGTTAATTCTTTCAGAGACTGACTCCATCTTTTGTGATCCTTTAATCAGTTGAGAAGTATACATTAGGTTCTGACCAATACATCTTAGCTACCTATTGCTTTTGAAAAAGCTTGTAAAAAAGTAAATATCCAAAAAGATTATAACCAAGGCCCTATATGGGTCATTTGCCTTGGAAGACACATCACTTATCCTTATTTTAAACACACAGCTCAGATTATGATACTTTGCAACTTACAAAGAAAGGAATTGGGCAACAGTTCCCCTGTCAGTGCTTGAGCTTTAACTGTAGTGGATTTTTAGAGGATTACCTTGAGTAGATTTTTTTGCTACTTCCACAATGGAAAATCAGGGAAAGTGGGATTGGGGGCTTCTGTTCAAGATCAACCGCATAGCAAGATAAAGATGACAAATGTTAGAGGTCCTTTACCCTCTTAATATTAAGAAACTCCAACTACACTGGATCAGATCATGGATATGCCCAGGCCTGTTTCTGACCTCTAACAGCTTCAAGCAATAGATGCCTATGGCAGCAATTTTGAGATTCAAGGGTGTGCTCACTACAGTGGTCTTCTTACCAACAGAGAAAATGACCCACCCCAAGATATAAACCTGCTCATTGGACTAGCTTCACTGCATCCACTATAAACCACTGCTGAATCCCGTATTTGCAAAATGTTGGTAATATTAATTTAACTGCAAAACTGTTGATGGAAAATGTATTCTTTATGACAGCTTCTTATCGGAGAATAAATGCCTCATTAATCTTAGACATTTCATGCTAAGAATATTATTGAAGTTAGACAGAATGATGAGTAACATTGTAGGGAGCACAGATTGCTACATGCAGGAATGCTTTCGCCCATTAGGCTCCCTCCATACTGTACACGTCACTTCTTTTGTTCCTCGGGCAGCAGGCAGCAGCATGCTGCTTTTTCCCTGCTCCAGAGCTCTTGATTTAATTAAAAGGAGACAGATGGAATGGAGTGCAATAATATATGTTTACCTAAGTTCCTTTGGTCATCTCAGGAAAAAAAAGTGGAGGAAGTAAGGGAGAGAGTCTTGAAACCAACTTCAAAATATTATGGATAAGAGTAAGTCTAGCCACAATACCTGTGGGTATTCCCCAGCACACTCTGTTAGCCGTGTTTTCACCTTCTAATTCAATGCTAGTGTGACAAAGCTGAGCAGGTATAAGATGGATTTTGAAAGTTTACACTGTTTTGCTGTGAAGATAATTTCATCTGTGATGGAAGAAAATATCAGAATACCCTATTGTGCCAAGGTGTTTAAAGCTGTGTGAATGCTGTGAGTGTAACTGATATTTTTGGCATTAAGAATGAGAAAAAGGAAAACTTGGTTGCAAGTTCTCCATGGGTGAACTAAGGAAGGCTGCTGAGACAGTCCATTCAGTCCATTCTTCTATTGTACATTGAATGTTTTCTAAATTTTTGAAGATTTGTCTAAAACAAGCCTTTATGTATTTGATCAGCGGTTTTACTGTGAACAAAGAGAATCAGAGACTTTCACAGTGAGGTTTATACTCTCACTCTTTCAATAATATGTGCCTAGTAGTGTGACTATGAATGGCAGATTTTTGCCTAGCTCAGAAAAACAGAATAGAAAAAAGAAGCTTTATCCTCAAAGAATGGTTTTAATCATGTGGTTATAAGACTCAGAGAATTATCTGTTAATCAGGTTCCAAATGTAACTGCTGAAAAGTCTTTCTGCTGCACTTTGGAAGTTCACTAAACTTCTTGGCCTGCCAGATGAACAGACATAAACATGATGTGAGACTTTAAAGGAAGAAGGAAATTGGAGGTTCAAGAGCAAATTAACAAGAGTTGTCAGTCACACTTGAGCCTGTCACCTTTTGACATTCCAGGAGCTTGGATCCAGCCTATCCAATGCCAATGGGCATTGAGACTGTGCCTGGCCTTCAAATGAACTTCTCAGTCACAAATTTAGAAGCTGGAGTGCTTGTAATGTAAAACTCTTGTTTAGCAAAGTGCTTAAAACATTAAAAAGGAAGGACTGCTCAGAGGTACAAACTGTTTATTGGCAGCATTTCAGAATAGGCAAGTTTTAAAGTGTACATCTCTATAAATCCGCATAAGGAAAATGAGATCAGCTTGATGAAAGATACATTTTTCCTTTTTTTTCAGTATCTACTTCACCACAAAAAAGATCTCTTCTTCATGAATATTGAAACAATGTGTTTTTAAAGTAATTAGAGTTTGAAAAGTATTTTTTCTCAGCTAGATGCATCTAAGTCCGTCCAGCTAAATTTTTCTTCTGTAAACAATACAAATTGATAACTTTTTCATTAATTGGGAAGTTCATCCTGGGATTTATATAGAGCTGCTAAATGGGAAGTAGAATATCAGAAAAACAAACAAATAATGGAGTGAATGTAGAAATGGTACATTTGAGATTTGTAGTGTGAGAATAATTAGCTCAGACTTTCACAAGGTCTTCCATCTGCAGCTTTAAAATATTAGACTAAAGCCTTTTCTCACTGTGTATTGATGTGGAATCATATTATTGTTGCCATTAATTTTTATCACTGGCCCAAATTAATTTCTGGACTGGTTAAAAAATACAGACTTTTATCAGTAAACACTCTCAGTTCACATAGGTTTGATTGTTGACTAAGGATTTATTTGTAACTGCAAACAGCTGTATAGAGATACATGGAAAAGAGGTCCTGCACCAACAATCTCTAACATCAAAAAGTAAATAAAACATACAGTATAAGAAAAGAAGAGATGAAACCAAGGAGATACACTCATCATTCCCATTGCTCATAAACTCTTTCGAGATTATACTATTTATCACAACTCTTTATTTTCAAGTATTATTTTTATAGGCTTGACCAACAGAGTTCTAGTTCTGATGGGAAGGCCTTTGAGCCCAACAGCAACAAAAATAGGTTATAAAACCATATGATCTGTCATGCTGCCACATTTCTGGTTTTCTTGAGAGAAATTCTAGTTTCCTAAATTTGCACCCGATAGATACATCCATTAGGATTCATGCTTCAGATCAAGCACTTTAATTAAGATATTTGTGGACAAGCATGTTTAAAGTTACGTAAGCATGAATAAATATAAATTAATCTGTATAACCTGGTGTAGTTTCTATCAATCTGCTTCTAAGATTCAGGACTATCCTAAAAAATAATATTCAAAAAAGAAAAATACAGTGCTTTAAGCTTGAATATGCATTAGGCTTCATGAAGAAACATACAGTTTTAAAATATTTATTTGCAGAGAGTATTATTTCAGGGTAGGCTCATTTGTAGAGAAATAGTCTCTTTGTCTCTTTTAGTTGCTGTTATAAAATATTTTTACTCAACATGTCTGCTCTGTGACTTGTGATATACACATTAAGTGCTAAAGCTATAACTCATGGGCACTTTATCTTTCCCTGCTCTGCTCCTGGCACCATTTTCTTAAGTATTTCACATACTGACCAAAGTTAATCATGTTCATTGTCAAATTGTTAAACACCTTGTGATAGTTTCTTTTCTTTCTTCCTATATAAATGATGAGAATTTAATTATGAGATATGAAAATCATATGACTTTTATTCAAATTGAAAAACTAATAAAAGAGAATATGCCTTATTAGGTGGACATTAAAACATTTTCCTGCAATTCACAGCTAGACTCATCTGACTTTTACCTGTGGTAAAACAATAAAGAGGTCCAAACTAGACAAAACTAAGAAACAAGAAAAAGCCTAATTATTGTTTTCAGAAGCACAATTACCCTCTTTAATTGCCTATTTTCAGTGATTATGCAAACTCTAGGAATCTTCAGGGAGATAAACGTTAGGTATTTGTGAAACAACTGAGTCTGAGACTGAATACAAACATTCAATGGGTATTTTCCCCAAAATGTATACAAAAGAAACAATGATCACCTGCTTCAAATCAACAAAAAGCAAACCCATAAATTCATTGGTGTGCTTAATCAGAGTTTTGTAATGAAATCTGACTATCAGAGCATGTATCTCTCATCTTAATATTTTTATTTCTACTTTCCACTCATACTCTCAGAACAAGAGTTCTCAGTGGACAGATGCTTTCTGGTGTCTTTGTCTACCACTACTTGAGGTTCAGTGCAGAACTTTGTCAGTCTTAGATGGTGGCAAATATCATAACACTTGCTATTTTACCAGAAGCTAATGTTTCAGACCTATTAGTATATGATATACCTAAAGGGTAATGTGAATAGGATGTGCACATTCCTTGCTGGACACCTGTGGCACATTCATAAAGTGTGTTTGCTGATCTTTCTTTGACAGGTGCATCCTCCCATATTTCCCTTATATGTTCCATCATTTACAGTCTTGCAACCAACTCTTGTTGACAACAGATATTTTCTGCTATTGTGGCTTCATGAGGGAAATTCTTGCTAATTTCCTCAATAGTTCATTTTCAGGCACAAGTATAAGTTGTGATCATGCCCTTTTCTATGTACCAAGTCTAACCATTTTGAATCAAATTTAGTTCTATTCTTTATTGGCTTTTCATGAACTTTGAAAGTACTGGATGTAATTTGTCCCGTATCCCAAATCATTTCATCATTCTTTGACAGCCAGTTTAATTAACCCACAGGCATTTGGGTCTTGCACTGTAATGTGTGTCAACTTTGGGTTAGGTTTTGGGTTGGGATATTCATCAAACTTATTGTAATGCAGTCATTTTCCCCCCTTCATTTTGGATAATACATAATTTAATGGATTGCAGGGCCAGAATGAACCATTGTTATCACCTCATGTAACCTCTCACACAAATCAGGACAATGAATGTCATCCAGACTTTTACCCACCTATCCATTTAATTTAAGTGTACCTTGGTATGAGTGCTCTGAAATAAATGGCTCACATTTTTTCTCCTATCACCTTTATGCTTTCAGGACAATACTCTGCTAGATTTTAATTTTTTTGTGCCCTCTTCAGGAATGATTTTCTCTTTTTGTCCAACCCAATTGTGCTCCCATTTTAGGCGATGGCTATGAATCAGAAATATATGGTTAGGACAGTCAATCTGAAACCATTACTCAGTCATATATCTGAACAATGTAGTTTTTATATTTCATTTTAATATCTGTGTTTATTTTCTTACACAAGCTCTGAAAAGCAAGTATTCTTTGCAGTTTGTGTTGTCTCAGTTGAGCCCACACTGAAATCTGTAGCTGTGAATAAGTTTAAGGGTGTAAAATTTTCTAGTAATGGATTCATGTGGCAATGAAGGCGTTAAAGCTAAAAGGTTTTTAAAATATGTGTACTCTGACAGGAGTGGGGAACATGCTGAATCACTTACAGTGATGAATATTTAAAAATAGGGCACAGATGTCTAATTTAAATACAGAAATTTTCTTGGCATCTTAGTAGTTGTTACTACATTTTTTTAACATGTATTTTATTCACACATTCAAATTTACTTGCTCTGATTTGCTTTGTCAACTGCAGGAGGCTGACTGATAATCCACACTTTGGAAGCTGCCAATGCCTCTCAAACAAATGTGAAATATA
The DNA here is from genome assembly GCF_028551555.1 of Melozone crissalis. Classification (NCBI taxonomy): domain Eukaryota; kingdom Metazoa; phylum Chordata; class Aves; order Passeriformes; family Passerellidae; genus Melozone; species Melozone crissalis. The sequence goes on from NW_026535805.1 coordinate 54,855,613, forward strand.
AGTTTGCAGTGGGGACTTCAAAATTGTTTAAAACTTTTAGTTGCTTTGTCATTAACTTTTGTTGGGTGAAAGTGCTTTTCTGATGGATGAGAAAGAAGAGTTAGAGGGTGAAATCGTGGCGCCTTTGATATTATGACAGACCTCCCATTGACTGTAATGGGGCCAGAAGTTCACCTGCTGTTATCTGCTTAGCTATCTGTCTGTACATTTTTAATGTACTCGGGGAGGAGGAATCTGAACACTGGTTTAAAGCTGGGATATGGAAATACCTCTTCTTCCTAAGTGACTCAATTGATTCTGCAGTCTGTAAGATGTGAGGAGCTGCTGATCCTTTTCAAAGCAGCTTCAAATAATGCAATATGAAGAGCAATTTAGTATTCAAGTAGACTGTTTGTAGTGTGCTTAATTTTTCTTTTCAGCTTGATTTTAAATGGTTTATACCCTTTAAGAAATAAGGTAAAATTATTTTTTAAAGGATTTAATATTTGACAAAACAAATGTTTTCTTGTACAAGATTTTCATTCTAGCTAACATTAGTCATAAAAAAAAAAAAGATGAAAATTATCTTCAGCTGTGTTTGGCTAATTTTGTTCAGCTTTTTTTTCAGAGTATTTTTAACAAAACAGCTTATACCTTATCTGCTTAAACAAGAACTGAGAATCAGCTTTTAGATTAATTCTTCTCTCAAAACCTCATATTCCTATACTGAATTCAAATTTCTCAGCAAATAAAAACCCAGCAAAGCAAAACACAAACACAAAGAGTAAAAAAAAGTCTGGAGCTTTTTACCTAGCACTACAATTTGGTATACTTATTATCTAGTCATTCATATGCATTTAAAAAACAAAACAGTGAGACTGTTTTTTTAATGAGATGCTATAATCAAAATGACAAAATTTGTTTTAAAGAGTCTATCAATTCCTTTTTTCATCATCATCCAAATATTAAATACAGCATTTAGTGGGTTCATTAAGGTAATGCTTACGAAGCCTCTTTCTATTCCTGGTGTACTCAACTATTATTATATTAATTTCTTTAGCAGATTAAATTACATTGTATTTAGCTCATCCACACAATGCAGGAACCATAATGGGAAATTCTGTGCCATGGATCATACAAGTAAGAACAGATGGCTATCACATTTGGGTTTAGAAACAAAATCTATGAATCTTCATTTATTCAGTGCCTTCTGACCAATGGAAAAACGTAGGTTTTTTTTCTCTAAAATGTGCATGTGTCCTTCCATTGAACATCACTGGCAGATATACAAGTATTAATAAAATAGTTTTGTGCATGCCTCAGGGAATTGCTTGAAGGAAAGAAACCAATGAAGTTACAATAGAAGGTGTTTGAAACAATAACAAATATGTTCCTGACCTATCAGTTGAATGCATGGATGTTCTATGCCTTCTACATGAAGGTTAATTTAAAGGTGGACTTTAATGGCTTCTGGTTTTTTGTTAGATAATATGGACCACAAGCAAAGACATTTGGTTTTTTGTTGCCTATATTTCACCATCTTCTTAATCTTTAATGTGTTCCCAAAAATATGATGACTCTCAGCTTGGTTGAGCATCTGATGCACACAAATACATTTTGGCCTTGCTGACAGTTGCTTGCTCTCCCTTATATTCACAACTTCCCTCCTAGCTTTTCAGAAGTTGGATTACTAGACAAACTACTTTGGATGGTTCCAGCTCTGGTGATTATTATTCGTCTATTTTCACTCCTGAATCAACTGCATTATCTTAATGCATATGCTATGAAGGCTACAAAGATGGGTCTTTATTTATTTAACTGATAATTCCTGTAAAATTACTCCCCTGGATGCCTATCAAGTGATAGTCATTAATATAAGTAATGCATGTAGAACATATAATGTGCACTCAAAGCTATACACTATTTAATTAAATATCAGCATATAAAACAGACAGTGAACTATTAATTTTTTTACCATTATGAGCTTTGCAGTTGATATTGCAAACAAAGTGCTAAAACACATCTTCCAACAGGGACACAGGGAACATTACTTCTGTTTATGAACTTTGTCGACTTAATTTGTGAACAGAATTACTTTAAAAAAAGTGATTGCAAAAATTAATAAACTAGGCATATTTTTCTATTGAAAAGTATATAACCATAGACATCTGGTAACATATTGTGTAATATTTAATATCTGATAGCTAATAAGATGCAGAGAGTGAAAGACAGAGAGAACAATTATATCAATTCAATTTTAATGGTAATAAAATATCAAAGTAATAAAACTATGTCTTTGGATAGGCGCTTCAAGAAATTGGGCTAAAATCTGTGCTATGTAACATAATTGTGACCTGTTGATGAGGCAAGAGGTTGTCACTTAAATTTCTTAGGGAGATATTTGTAATTTAAAAGTTCTGCAATGCACAAATAAATATATGTTTTTCTTGACTACCAGCAACCTGTTTCCCTGGGGTATTAGTATAATACATAGGGATATTTGTATAGCATATAGGTAAATAAATTTTTTCTTTATTATAGATTTTTCTGGAATATTATTAATTGACAGAGATAAAATCCATTAGCAGAACTCATTATTTTTTAACTTTTAATTTATTTACACTGAGAATACCTCCTCCTCAGATGATTAGCTGCGCTATTAGTAATAATAATTCTTCCTTGCTTTTCCTTTATTAAGACAGCTAATTCAATTTTGTGAACATTATCATAGTGGCTGAAAAAATAGATGAAGTATGTGGTAATGAAACAATACTGGGGGATACATCTGGGATCAATTCAGCTGTGTTTCATGTTAGAAGTGATATAAAATGTGCATTATTATTCATATGCTGGTAAGTAAGGTGTTGACTTGTATGAAGTGGAGATAAAAAGCAGACAGAAAATATAGGTGAATTTTGTTGCCACATTCTGTAAAGTCCAAAATAGAATTAATGTGAACAGATACCTTTTATCTCTTCCATACTTCTCTAAAGAAGAAGAGAATTAAAATATTGAAATGTAAGTGAAGGAAACAATTTAAATTTCTTTTGCTGTGGGTCTTTGAATTGTTTAATGCTGTACTGTTCAGTTAATGCTGTCACAGGATACCCAAGAGCAACTGCAGCAAACACCAGTTATGTTATGTGTTTTTACATAGAAATTGCATGTTACTCAATGCAAAATTAATTTTCAATTCACATTTGAAGTGATTTACTTATACTTGATTTCTTTGAGAAATCTGCTTTGGGTTGACTGTGACATAGGCTTTCTACATTGGATAACAGGCACACAGGAAATGTGAAGCTTTCTTGAGTCAAAAAATCTGTCACAGTCATCTATCTGTAATGTTATTCTGTACGGATTTCTTCATGAATTATATATAGGTTAAAAGAGTTTGCCATAAATAGCGGGTTCACAGAAAGGACAGGATGAACATTTGAACTCCTAGGCAAAAGGGGGAAGACATTTTTTACTCCCTCCTCTCAACTTGCAGTCACCCATCTAATGCAGCCAGCTACAAATGTAACATTAGTTCTACATTAAAATTCAATAAACCTCTTTCGTAGTTTCCCCAACAGGTCTAAGATATTGCACAAACAGGCACTGCAAGGCTGCCACCACACCTCTTTCCTAGCACTGTGAGGAAGTGGAAAACACCATGTCTTTGCTTGACTTATGTAAGTCAGGTAAAAAATGTAGAATCCATGTTTTACCCTGTAAGAATCATTTAACTCGGTGAGGGTTTTCCCCTTCCTTTTGCTTAGCTGCTTGGGTTTTTTTGTTTATTAGTTGAGGTTTTTTGGGGGTTTTTGGAGGTCTTTTTTATCCTTCATACATTTTTGTTTTGTTTGAGAAACACAGTGCATTTGAGAATGCTGAAAAGAGAAATACAATAATATCAATTGTTCCCAGTGCTATGAAGAATATCTACAGACACAAGTGTGAAATTGTAATTAATCATTCAGTTAGTGGATAAGCACTCTGTGTGAGAGTAAAATGGGGAGTTAATTCTGGGTTTATTTCCAGTGCCATCCAATATCGAGAAAGGCATCATTATAGTTTGAGTCATATGAGTAGAAAGGAATGTTTGGTCCATATATATTTTCTTAAAATCTTTTTCTATGAGGACATTGTATATGCATAATTATTAATTTGCATGTATTATGTAAGCAAGGATTGAGGAAACCAAAACTACTTTGACCCAACAGACAAATAAAAGAAAAATAGTCTACTCCAAACCTGCCAAAGATGCTGCTGCAATATACAGTACCTAGGCAAATAGAGCTAGTTCTACTGCTGAGCAATGCCATTAGAGTGAGAAAAAAACAGAAATGATAGGTTTCTAATGACAATGCCAATATAAGTAAATTCAAGCTTCTTAGTGAATCAGTTATTTAAAGAATCCAAAGTGGGTTAAAACTATAAAATAAAATGAAGTTAAGGTGCTTAAAACCAGCAATTATTTGTTAGTTCCTCTGGCTTAAGCTCTCGGAAGAAAAAGTAGTTTTCAGGGATGATTAGTTATGTTTTGGAAGGAAACAGACACATCATTTCCTTACAATATTTTGTTACTAATGCACGCAAATGTATCTGAAATGAAATGTGAAAAGACAAAGAGTGATTGCATTCTTCTCCCACAGTTTTGTAAAGATCACCTTCGAGGACTCTACCTCTGCAATATCTCTCTAAACTATGTTTCTTTCTGTCAATCTAAATTGCCAAGCTTACTTTTTTAATTCCAGAAATCCTAAATTCATTGTTTATTCAGAACCATTCACAACACTTCTGCATACCATGATGTCTCAGTCATGACAATTTTAAATAGCTAGTTGCTTGTCTCAGGTTTCAGAAAACAGTGAAATACTGTTTTGCTTCAGAATATCATTAAGGATTGACTCTGTAAGCACTTTTTTGTGTGCTTGACTGCTCAATTGGATAGCAGACTTCAGAGGAGGTGTCCTTATGACTTATTGTACTGATGTGATTCTGTTTTGTCTTTGTCTATCTGCACAGAACGCTTATTACTCAAAAATACCATGCATATTTCAGAATATGCTGAGTTAGGCTTGGCTCCAGTATGTAGAAAAAGAAAAGACTTTTTTTTTCCAGAATAGTTTACCAAACTGCAAATAATGAATAAATAATCAAAACATTGTAATTTTTGAAATGTTCATCTGAAAGCTTTAAGAGGTTCTGAAGTGGCCTTTTTTTTGGTGAAAATATTAAGCTCATCATAACATTTAGCTGAAATAATTTTTGATGATTTCACTGGCCTGTAAGGCCAGTGATGAATCTGTTCAGTGAAAACAAAACATTTTGACCAACTCTGTATATCATTTCCCAAAGATGAAAAAGAATAAACATGTAACCAACTATTCTTCCTATTAAAAAAATAAATCTTGTTGCTATAAGAATTTTGCATCTCTGATAATGCAGTTGGCTTTATAATGTAGTGGTGAGGTATTAATTTCATATTAACAGGATACTGAATATTTAATGTATAGCACTAGGGAATAGAATGAATTTAAATATTTTTATACTTACAAGAATATTTGCACAGAAAAATGATTTTATATGTTATTAAATATAAGTGAATGCAATTTTTTAGAATTTTTGTAGAATGAAATACATGCCAAAATCACTTGTATATATATTTAATTAATTTAATCTAATTATTGGTGTTTCAATAAATTACTGCAACGCTTGTGCAAATCTCAATTTAATTCAGATGTGGCTTAGCCTTACTTTTTAGAGCCATTTAATGTGCAAACTGTGATGAAAATGCCAACATACATTGATTTATTATCAAATATAACTTCTAGCAAAATTTTAAGTTTCACATTAATTTTTTTTCATTTGGTTTGCATTTTTCTTGGAAAATTATCTTGTCATACTCTATCTGGCACTAGCTGAAAGCACAGAGGACTCTAGAAGCTGCAGGAAAAATACAACTGTGTACTTTCTTTTTTTCTTTCTTTCTGCCTTTTTCTTCCTAATTCTAATGCACCAAGTTAATTTTTCATTAATTTGAGACCATTTATGAAGCATGAATAAAGTTTTTTTGTATGCAAAAAACATTAAAAGCTTTGTAGTAAGTCAGTAGGTTTATGCTCTTATGTTTAAATGACAACATATAATTCACAGGAAAATAGCATGGTGTGTCAAGCAACTCTTGGCAAAAGGGTTTTGCGACACATTGAGTTCTTTTTTTCTCAGCAAGAAACTTGTCAAAGCCATGAGACTCCTAAATTATATTTTCTCTAATCTACAGGAGTAGCTGCTGTTGTTCTTGTTTTTTTTTGTTTTTTTTTTTGGTTTTTTTTTTTTTTTAATACAGTTTACTTGCCAGGTAGGTTTATAAATATCCCCACTGTCTCAGTCAGCTGTAGGTGCAAATGTTGATATGAAAGAGCTCAGTGATCCAGTTGGAGCAGAATTCTTCCTGCTTGCTGATCTCACCATTCCTTCCCAAGGGTCAGCACCATCCCAAACACCTCAAGCCACAATGAATATGTCAGCGAAGAACTGAATATATTGATCCGACCCACACTGATTGTGTTGACAACAGACATTACAGGAAGAGAATAGCTCATTATTTATTGCTTTACAGAAAATATGGCAATAAAAGTGGAATAGCAGTAACAAAAAGGAAATGTCAAAAAATCAGTTTAATATTCAAGGAGAACCTCCCTAAGGTGTGTGTTCCACAGACTGACTCTGTGGAAGCATTCCTTTGCTCCGAATTCTAACACAGAGGGCATAACTAGCCCAGAGCACTGGCTTATCCTCTCTTCCAAAGCTACACAGCAATGATACCTTCTAAATACCAACTGGATGTCTTTCAAGTAATGACCAGGAATTTAGATTCTAAAGCTGTGGCTGTGGCCCCAGTGAACAACATAAGGAACATGCAAAAGGATCCTCTCTAGCAGATTAGGAAGCAATGAGGTTTAATGCACTCTTAGGAATTCTTAACGGATGTTATAAGCAGTAATTCATCTCACTTAATTTTCACCACAGAGAAGAATAAGTAGAAGTAATCTACTTAAACTAATCATCTATGTCTTCTTTTTAGGATATGGCGAGACTGTCTCCTTAAAAGGGTGAGTCCTAGTTTTGGTCCCACACATTAGGTTGGGAATGGTTTCTTAAGAGCTCACATAAGGAACCCAGACAGTTAATTTAGATACAGTAACCTAGGAAGCAATACTCTCCAAAGCACACTAGAAACTCTGGTTTTCTTTCAATTTTATTTAGCCAAGCATTGGTAGGAATATTTTTCTACCAAAAAACCTTTGGCATTTTTTTAATTCATTTTGTAATAATTTATTGCCTTGAAGCATAAAGTCTGGCATGGAGTTTATTTGAAATGTGTTCATGTTTAAGATTTGAAACTTTTATTTCCCTTGTGTGATAGGCCTATGTGGTTTAATGTCACTATAGGACACAAAATAAAATGACACGGACACACAGCTCTCCAAGGTAAAAAGAGGGAAGTATAATTTCTGACTCTAACATTTACAGATTTCCAAAAGTGACAGTGGATTGGAGGATGACAGTGCTACCTCTCCAATGTCACTGGACAAACCAACAGTCTATTAAATTTCTCTTCTTCCATAAAAGAATGCAAAACAATAAGTCATTTACATCATGTGTGTTAGAAAGTTTGTTACAAAAATATAAACATCAGAAAGCTTAAAAAACTTAAAAAAATAAGACAAAAGTTTAATTCTATATACAAAATACTGGTGACAGTTCAAGTTATACTAAACATCCTACATTTTAACTTTCTGTTTCAGAGCAGTAGTTTGTAAAATTTTCTGGAAAGCAATGGGTGTTTTGGAAATATCAGTCTAACAGTTATGACCTCATGGTGTAGAAAAGTGAGATTCACATGAGATTCACTTGACTTAAAAAGCTTGTTGAATTCCAAGGAGATGGGATAGCTTGTGAGGGTAGCAAACAAAATGCAGAGACTGTGAAGAATCAAGGGTTAAAAGAAGAAGGTGTATCTCTGCACCACAGAAAAATGTGAGAAGTTAAAAAGAAATTTCAGAAGCTATTTGAAGGGATATAATACCAGGGGATTTGGAAAAGCTTAGCTTGACCAAAGACAACCAGTATTGGAAAGGACTGCTGTGCTTCACTGCCTGGTAATTCTTTGTGGCTGCTACAGCTGGAGAGGGCCACGGGATGGTTCATGTGGTGTTCAGATTATCAGAAAACGTCTGACAGTGTCATTAACCTTTATGCCTGTACTGCTGGGCCATGACACAAATGACTGACTCATCTGATTATGAAACTGGTTAAAATAAGGAACAGGAAAGACAAAACAGGCAACAAATAGATAGAGACATTAGGAATAAGGAAATTACACATTCTGGCTTCTGTTTTTGTTTTATGTGAGAGACACAGGGGACGATGATGCCTGGTGGGAGCAATATCTTCAAGCCAGTGAGTTTCTAATGCTCAGAAAGAGAACAATGTGAGACAGGACCACCAGATTCAAAGACAATGAAAATTCACTGCAGATGAATAAAGAACCATATGCCTCAGTGCAGTGGGTGTGAAAGAGGCCAATTTCCAGGGCTGAGCATTACACAGTGGGTCTGATTTCCATACATACAATCCCACTGTAAGATGGATAAATGGTAATCCTGAGAAGGAATTTCCATGTTCTCCTGTTTCAAATCTCTTTTTGATGCCCATGGTCTTTCCCCAGGAAGAATTTTGTTACATGTATTATTTTTCTTCAACTGTAGCCAGAGTATGTTAACTAAAGGATTTTTAACCCAAACAGAAAAATTCTAAATATAATAACTGGTTATGCATTTCATGAAACATATTTAAAAATGAATATTTTCTTTCTAATAAATAAATAAATAAAAACAAAAAACCAAACAAATAAATGAATTTGTGATCTGAGTTCAGGTTGATGGATTGTAGATAAAACAGACAAAAAAAATATTTTTAAAAGACTTTCACAGATTTTATCTTTTGTCTTTTCATTCCACGCAGGTAGTTGCATGCTGATCGATGACTTTAAAAATACAGGTATAAAAGTACCAAAACATGAATGAGTAATAAAGCAAACAAGAATCTTTAAAAGAGCACATGTCTGCACTATTCTTGATGAATTTTTCTAGCTCTTCTTTCCTTTGTTTTTTTCTCTCCTCCAGAAGTGACTGGACTGGAGTGATGTTTCACAGCCATGCCTAGATTTCAAGGATGTCTATTCTTTTGAAATGCTATCATACGAAAAAGAATATGCAGAGTGAAAAAACACTGCTTTTGTTGTTGATTTTATATTTTGTTGGGGTTTTTTACCACATAGAACATTAAGACTCTAGTTCTGCAGTGAGTATATTTGATCATTCAACATCATACAGAAATAGCATGACTGCACAGCAGAAAACAATTCTCTGGAAATGCAATTTCTGAATGTTACCTTTGCTCTTTAACTCTATTTTCTTCACTTTTTTTTAGATTTTGTTAATTTAGAGAAACACAATATTCGTGAAAATGATATAGATATTTTTGAGTTACTGTGGGATTTTTATGAAGTGCAAACCTTTTCTACTCTGTGCTGTAATGAAAAAACAGCAACCAAAACAGCTAACCAAGGGGAAAAAAAGTATTAGTGTTATGTTAAATGTTCACATCAATGTAAAACAATCTCTCTTCAAAATGGTTAGTCACCAGTTCCTATAAGCTATTAACTGTACGGCTTTAACAAAACAATATTAAACTTGACAAGAACTCATCTGAGAGCTCTAGCAAAAGAGAGCAGTCTGTCTGAGCTGTCCTCCCATTGAACTTAGAGCGCTTAAGCAAACAAAAAATGTCATTATCTTGCAGCCACGAGTGTGCCAATTTATTGTCAGAAGATATACTTTGAGACTCCTGACACTTTCTTAGAGTATTAAAAAACTTGGTAATCCCAAGTTAAGTTCTCACATGTATTTTGATGTCTGTTTTCTGGAAAAAGGTGCCAATTCTAAGTATTCCCTGTTCTGATAGTCAGAAGGATCTGTTTGAGTTAAATCTTATTTCTTTGATTTCAGTGCTCCCTGATTTCTCTGGAAAGAGTTGGATGTATCTTAAAACTAACTTCTCTGGTTTTATTATAAACATTTTTTATGTACATGGGATTACTTGGATTGATAATGAAACTGATATGTTGTCATCTGAGAAGATACTTAGCTGAAAGTTTCCCCTGAATAAGAGTTTATATTACTTTTCAGCACTTTCAGCAGAGAATTGAATGCTGACTAGCATGACAGCAATGATGAAAACTGAATCTGAGGCTTGAAAATGTTTGCTCTTCTCTTACTCTTTTAAGATCATCAGAGATGTGTTGCTGAAGTTTCTTGCCACCCTATTCAGACAAACTGAGTTTCCCTTTGCTGATCAGGGTGTGGATTAGGTGCTGAAGTTCGCTGGGATGAATCCTGATAAAGGATACCTGAGCTGAAGGATGCTGCACAACAGCTTGGTTCAACCCTTAAATGAGCTGATAAGACTCCAGATTCAACTCCTTCCAGTGGGAAGTTTTGTGTGTTAGCAACAGTACTTCAGCTTGGTGGAGGTGGTTTGTCTTTCCTCACCAGGATTTGGCAGTGATTCTAAACCATGTCCATGTCCATTCCAGCTCTGAATGCATAACGAATGTCCCAGTGCAGACTACAGTCCAAATAGGGGTTTCATATTTGCCTTTAGCTCTTGTACTTGCCACCAGAGCTGCTCACTAATTTTTTTTAAAAAGGAAGCAAAAAAAAAAAAAAAAAAAAAAAAAAAAAAGCCCAAATGATAATTAGAGTATTCGATTCTGGAATAGAAATGTAGTAATTTTTGAAGATGCAAATACAATTCAGACATTATTTTAATGAACTAGTCCATTAGTGAGCCTCCCAATTAGCAAAAATAGCCTTGCTTATGTGAATAGTGTGCTTTAAATGCATGTTTTGGCTTTCTGGGCCACTTGAGGCACTTGGCATATAACACTTTAAGTATGTTGTTTTGGACCAGTGACAATTCCTTCTGCAGACCAAAAGAAAGATGCACTTAGATGAAATGTTGGCAAAGGACCAAGTCCTACAAAGAAATGGCAATTTCTTGTCAAAGACACAGAACAGCTCTATTCTCATTTCCTGGTAAAAGAAAGTGTTCTTGCTGTGACCTGTAAACATATCACACACTCTTTCTCAATTTTGTTGGTTCCAAGACTGACCCTTGCTTGATAAAACTGCTTGATTATGGCAGTGTGACAGGAGCATGGCAGTGGTCCTCACGTTCCCATTGCCCCCAAACATGTGCAGATGGCAGTAAGAGTAACGAGTCTGGGATTTATTCTACAGCAACAGCTATTTTCCCCTTTTTGTTTTTCAAAAGGCTTCCTTTTTCTTGTCTTACTTTTTAATAAAACGTCTGTGCTTTCTCACTGTGTCATGCAATGTATTTTGCCTCTAGACAAGAATAAAGTGAGAAGGGAAGCAGAAAAAGGAGATGAAGTAGATGCTTCATGGTATTGCATGGTCTGCGTACACTGCTCTTGTTTACAAACTTCTGTCAAGTGATCCTCCTGTGCCCCAGAGGTACAGAGGGAAATGCTTTCCATGAAGTTCTGTGAATGTCAGCCACAAATCTTTATTGTTTTTGACTCTCCAACTCTTAGTGTTGTTATAAGTGTCTTGAAAGAAATTCTTCTGGCCCTTGCCTTTACCCATTCATCTTCTTTGGATAATTTCTAGTTGGTCTGAATCAGGCTATTTTTGGGTCATACTGATCCACCATCTCATCCCAGTGAAGGATAAGCCCATCATTGGGCTTAAAATGGGACAGGAGAAATAAGGACAGCTTGCTTCAATTTTAATACATTTTTCTCTACAATATTTCCTGGTTTATCTTATATATTCAAAATTAATATAATTCCCACACACAAAAGCCTTTCATGTAATATAGGTGGTGTCAGATTAATTTATGCTTTCCTGAAAGCTTTTTTTTCACCGTGACAATGAAGTAAAAAAGGTGCAAACAAACATCAGAGTAATTGTAGTGCAGCACAACCCTGCTGAATAAATGTGTTTTTTTAGTGAACTGGTCACAGATACACCAGCAAGAACACCTTTTTCTGAGGTGACATTCAGAAGCCTACTGAATATAGAGAAGTATCACATATTAACATGCTGATTCCACTCAAATTTAGTTGCCTAAATTTATCTCATATCTATGTTGCATGGAAATAGGAATTATTGTGAGAAGTAATCCCAAAGGAAATATATATAGCCTGTCAAACAGCCTGGGGGTTTTCAGAGCAATGCAAGAAAAGATCTGTTGGTGAAGGTCTGGTGTAAGGCAAGGTCTGTAGGTGAAGGTCTGTGTTTTGTTGAAGAAGGTGTTTATTTTATAATATTTTTTAATAACCAAATTTGTGGAGCAATTTTTATGACCATTTAAATGCTGGCAACCTTCAGTAAAGAAGACAAGCAAAATTAGATGGCAGCTTAACGAGCTGTAAAATGCAGGAGTCATTAAATAAAAAATGAGAGTGTTCTCTTGCTTCTCTAAATCATTCTTTTTTGTAAATCCTTAAAGGTTTTGCAAACTAGAACAGTGTAAGTTGTCCTGGTTTTATAGGCCTTTGTATTTTTGTTTGTAGGGTATTTTTCTGGTCTTTTGGGTTTTTTTTGGTTTTTTTTTTGTTTTGTTTTGTTTTGTTTTTTGGTTTTTTTTTTTTAGCATCTCACAGCAAGTCAAAATAAGAGCTGGAAATCAAATACATATTTCTCAAGTAGGGCCAGATGTTATGGCTACAGCAGTATGCAATTTATAAGACAAATTAAACTGTTCTAAACTTTAATGTTCTTATTTCCTGAAAAGGAAATAGGATCTAAAACCATGATATTTTATGGAAATACAATTTGATAGGAATACCTGTATCATAATCCAAAATAGCAATTGTTTGTTTCTGAGCTTGTGTTGCCTTGGAAATGTTCTTTTAAGTGTTCAGCTATTCAGATCTGAACATGTGTTACGCCTTAAACAGACTTTATTCTCAAGAGCAGTCTTTGCTCTCAAGAGGGGTAGCCAGTGCATCTCCAGAAAAAGGATTTGTAACATCTCCACATTATCTGAGATCCAGGGTTTGTCTGTGATAGGAAACTTTGTTGATCATCAGCTTTTGCGTGAGAACTAGAAGAATGTCAATGAGTAGAAATGCACCAGCAATACCATGTTCCGAACTCAAGAAGGTCTTATCTAAAAAATTGCAGAATGTGCTGAAAAGGAAAATCCCACATACATAGTAGGAAAACACATCTGATTCAATAGGTAGTCATTCAATTTTCTGCTTTCCAAGCATATCTTGCGGGAATATAACCTTCTCCCAACCACATGAGTAAAATTTTGGAAAGCATTGAGGATTCCCAGCACATATGCAGTTTAGTCTGTATCTCACATCACTGGCTGAATTTAGGGATACCACTTACTAGGGTCTTTACCATGCCTATGTAGAATGTCCTATCCAACTCAGACTATTCAATAAGTCTCTGATTTTATATACATTTTTTATTCCAACATGTATGCTGAAATAAACTTGAAGGCCGTAATGATGTGAGACATTTTTTTTCAAAATAATTTTGTAGTTTCCATATAAAGAGTGACACTCTCCCTATTTTTTTCTTAATTTTTAAGCCACTTATTAAAAATATTCAAGATATAAAAAAAATATTATCCCTTGGCATTTTCATGCAGACTCCCCCAGAATTCAGCAGCAAGCAATTTGTAAAGAGGAATAATCCCAAACTAACTGTTTTTGTGGTACATACCCCAGTAGGTGTGAACAGAAATTGTCTCTTCCCGAAGAGCTGTATTATGAAGTGTTGGTGGCTGGTGAGTCCAAGGAAGAGCCTAAAAACCTAATCTTAGTTATTCTAAACTGAAACCTTTATCAGGTTTTATTCTGAGTTATTGTCAGCCTGGTATCTCACACTGCTGTAGAGGCTGATAGCGATAGAAGCACCATGCCTAAATTCAGACCCAAAAAAATCAGCTGATATGTATTTTATCTGCCATATTATTTATTGTTTTTTCTCTCTTTGGTGTGAAAAAGCAAATAAATTAGATTTTCAGGAGTCTGCTTAATCAATCTAGTTTGGAACACTACTAGATTCTGTTTCCTGAAGATACTAAACTCTGCTGTGGTCCCAGAAAAGCCTTCAAAATTTTCAGGAAACCTCAGGTTTGATTTTTTTCATTTTCTTGTTCTTCCTTTAAGTCCTTATTAGTGAGAGAAGGCAGCAAAATACAGCTTTAATGCAAACTCCACTTCCCCGGTGATGGAGCAACTGTCTGTGCTTCTTAATATTAGTACAATGAGATGGGATTCAGGACGACAATTTTAAGACATATGTACAGGCATTTTGTTTTTCTGCCTCTAGCCCAGCTTTGAAAATCTACAGCATGTGCTGTCAGGCCTGGTGATTAAACATTTCTGACATCTCTGCTCTTAACCAAATTCATCACGGTAGCAATACTTAATCAAGCCAAAGGTATGATTGGCTGAAGGTTTAAATGTTTCAGTGTTTTTTCATTTAAGAAAAGTGTGTTTAAAATGAAAGCTTTCACATGTGCAAATGCATGTGTATGTATAAATGACAAAAAGAGAAAGAAGGTGAGCTGCTGTGCAAGTATTTTGTATGAAGTAAATCCATTATTAATGCATATCACATATCCTCCCTTTAAATTGCAAATCCTAGAATCGGAAATCTGGGTGGGATTAAGCTGAAAAAAAGAACAGATGGGACTGTTGATGTGACTGCCAGAGGCTTGGGCAGAAGGCAATGAAAAATAATTCTATTTTTCCCCTAAATTGAGAAAGCTAAACTGGTGATCAGTAGTAGATTCTGGGCAGATGGGATGACTTGGAGAAAATGGTTGGCAGCCTTAGTCACAAGATAATGAGAGTAAGATAAGGAGTTTTAGGGTGCATCAGGGGGTCTTGAACTTCAGACCATGTTGCAGTGTGTGTTTTCACAAAAGGCAAAAGTACACGTAGGACAACCCTTACCTCCAATATATGATAATCATTCCAGTTCTGTTTATCACACAACACATGTAATGCCCTGGGTACACTGCAGTAAATAATTGTGTTGGCATCCAGAACTGGAAATGTTTTTGTATGTATGTCAGTCTGAATACTTCTGCTACTATTATCAGTATAGTAAGATAATGGTTTTTTTGTTTTCTGAACTCCATTTTGCCCTTAAACCTTTTTCCAGCCCTTCAATTTTACCCAGGTGCTCACTTTCTCAATTTCTTTGTTATGAAATATCTATCATTGATTTGTAAATATTCAAATAGGACCAATATCTCATTGTCCTGTTTTCCAGAAAGATGAAGTGAAGATGCTTCTTCTCAATGATAAAGAAAAAGTACTAGCATTTACTACTATAATGATAGCAAATGTTAGCATCTATCTTGAAAAATACATCAGTAACTTGTGTGGTGGGCTAAAAGGAATCTTAAATAATTCTACTGAGTACTTTTCCAGAACTTTCTATCCCTTCTATGTCAGATGTTCAGATTAAAGACAACCATAGAGGTAATTTATTTTGCTTTATTTTAGTATCTCTTATTGGATGGAATATATATTTTACAAACAAGGGAAAAGGCCTCAATTTATAGCACATATGGAAGGATTATTTAAATATGAAAGACTGAAAGGATGATTAAATCTTAGCTATTCAAATTTCATTATTTGTTTTGCAGGGAATCTGTTTCATGTTGAAAAATGATAGCAACAAAAGCGTTGGAGTTGTAATATAACTCATGGTACAATCAGTACAGTTTGTCGTGTTTGAATGTCACCATACCTTTAAATATTGGCAAAAGACCTTAGTAGATAGACTGCAGTGCCAATGAAAAGTGATTTTTTTCCCCACTGGTTTCTCCATAGTCTGTAGCAATTCTACCAGTCAAATCTAATCAACTTTTACAAAGAAATCTTAGTATTCCTGAAAGAATACCTTTCAGACTTGCTCTGCAACATTTGAAGGACAAGCTGACTTCTTTTAACCAATGAGTGGGATAGCCTTTCATATGAGTAATGCTAAAATTTTAGAGTATTGGTTGGAAAAAGTAATCATGGTTCCAGATTGTCTCAACTATAAATTGGAGCTCATTAAGAATATCTGTGGGATCAGGGCAGGTTTGAATCTCACTCTCTGAGTGTTCCAAGGTGTGTAGAGCAAGAGGACATTCAGATCCTTCTGGAGAAGGATTTGGGCAATCATTTGTTGTGAAATGATGCTGCTCAGGAGATTTGGGATATGCTGCAGCACTGGTGGTGCTGGTACATGCAGTATTCTGCACAGACAATTTCTTTTATCCTTTAGGCCACTCTGCCGGTCTTTCAATTTAGGGTTTCCTTCCAAAGTCAGGCCACGAATTTGGATCTGCTCATCAACCTACAAATAGCCACCGACTGAATTGTAACCACCTGCATGTTACTACTCAAGCCCAAGAAGATTTAAATAAATGCAAGGCTGTACAAGCTGGACATAATGTGGATTTCAGCACACATCTTCTGTCTCAACTCTAGGAATGCAAGGAAATAACCAGTGTGGAAACCCAGTTCTCATCAAAATTCCATCTGATTTCCCTGTCAATTTAAGAGTGTGAAAATTATATGTAGCTCGCTACAAGCTGACATACTTGAGTAGCCAGCTGAGACAGCACCTACTATGTTTCAGATACTGTACAAATGTTTACACCAGAGAAGGTCACAGGGACTCATTTAATACTAGCGCTGCTGGAGTTCAGTGACAAAACTTGGTCAGCTGGTGTGACAGTTTAATGAAGATAAAGAGGACTTTAAAAGCTTATGCTACAAAAGAACCTCCTATTTGGGGAAAATAATGAATGGATACCTTGCTTGGCTAGGAAACAGAGAAAAGATGAATCACTTCTCACTGTTGCAGCATGTCACAATGGCATTTTTGCCAAACTCTCTTTGAAGGATGTTCTCATGAAACAAACTCTTTATTCTGATATTCAGAGCAATAGGAAACATCTGCAACAGTTGCAAGAAGTTTGAAATTTTGATTCTTCAGATAGGATATTTAAATACATGAGAAATTATCTAAGTATAAGCAACTGATTATTTTGATTTTTCAGGTGAATTAACTACCAGAGATTCTTATTTTGTCAGATTTTTTCTGGGAAAGAGAGCAAAAGGTAGCCAAGCAAACAAACTATATACTTATACTTAGTTAATGAGAAAAAAGCAAAAGATTTTAGCAAACTGATATCCTTTTGCAAAAGTGAGGCAGGTACTTATCATTCAGTTTCACACAACCTGAGCCATCTAAGCTGTTCGTTCATGTCATACCATATGTGAGGTGCAGATTTGTTCTCTGCAACCTAATTTTTTTTCTTCACTTTCTGAAAAAAGTCACCTGGAAAATGTTCTATACCTTTATAATCAACCAACACCTCTCACTATTTCACTCTCTGACAGAGTCCTGGGTGTTATCTTCACACTGGGCTTTTGCACAGTTCTCACTTCCACCTCATGGTATTGTCTCCCTTGCATCTCATGTTATTGACAGATATTTTGATTCATCATTGAGTTCAGGCACCACTTACATGAATCTGCACTGCACCAGCCACTCATGTTTGAGCTGGCATCCTGCAAGTGGATTTGTAAGAGTTCTGTAAGAGCTGAAAAAAGTATGTACAGTTGGGATTACCTGATTGCCTACAATGTTAACATTCATTCATCATTCTGAGTAATTAAGACTGGTTTTTTGGAAGTCTTGAAAACTCTATACATGTTATTGAGAAATTGTGTAACCTTGGATTCTAAATCTTTTTCCCACTATAACTCTGAGTAAAAGAATAATTTCCTTCCTTGAAGCACAAACAACATTTTTGGAAGCCACATGGGTGAGCTAAGCTTATTACAAAACCTCACGAACAAGTAAAATTTGTCTTCACATTATTTTTCAGATAAATATTTATGTGCTTTACAGAGGTATGTGTCCTCAAATTCCTGTTACATTCCCATATGAAAAACCTGGAAAACAATGATATATTAACAGAATCACCTGCCGTGGGGTTTCGTGAAAACCATACTTCCGTTTGGAAAGGCACATTGCCACATTGGTGGGCTTTGGAGGCATTTAACAATGATAGTCTTTGGTCAAATGGAATTGAGCTCTTTACACTTCACTTGCTACGAATATAACATGCAACAGTTTTCTTCTACAGTAATAAAGTGCTTGTATTCATGTGTACATTTTTTATTAAACCTTACATTTATTTAGACTTTTTGAAAGAGTGGTATGTAGTACCTGATAATATAAATAAATGAGAGAGATACCAATATTGGCTACGCCATCTGCAATGTTGCCAATATTGCACCATTTTTATGTGAATCATAGCATCCTTGAATGTCCTGATTTGGAGGAGACCCACAAGGATCATCGAGTCCAACCCTTGGCCCTCCACAGCACCATCCCCAAGAACTCCATGTCCTGAGAGTGTTGTCCAAACATTCCTTGAACTCTGTCACTCTTGGAGCTGTGGCCAGTTCCCCAGACAGCCTGTTCCAGTGACCAACAGCCCTCTGGTGAAGAACATTTTTCCTGATATCCAACCTAAACTGTCTCTGACACAATTTCAGACTGTTCCCTTGGGTCCTGTCACTGGTCACCACAGAGAAGGGAACAGTGGTGCCCCTCTTATTCCCCTCACAAGAAGCTGTAACCACAGTGAAGTCTGGCCTCTGTCTCCTCGATGTTGCAGACATTTTTTCATAGAAATCCTTTCTTTGGGACTTGTTCATCTTCTGGGAAGCTGAGGCCCCAGAAAGAGAATGTAAACAATGATTATCAGCTGCTGTAGAATGCAATAGGATGCACCTGTGATTGGTTCATGTTCCATGTGTACAATTAAGGGCCAATCACAGGGCAAGCTCTCTGGAACACAGTGACAGAGAACTCTCTTGTTTTGAGATTCTTTTCTATTCTATTCTTAGCTTAGCAGCCTCTGCAACTTCTCTTCTTATTCTTTTTAGTATAGTTATAATGTATTATATATCATATATCAATAAATCCAGCCTTCTGATCATCAATTAAGATTCTCATCCACTTCTCTCACCCTGGAGACCTCATCAGGTCACTGTAATACCTCCAGACTTAACAGACCAAGTGACCTCAGCCACTCCTCACACAGCTTCACCCTCAATGCTCTTCATCCTTCTTGTGGTCCTCCTTTCTCTCTGAAAACCTTTCTTATCTTGGGGAACCTAGAGCTGCCCCCAGCACAGGAGGTGAGGCTGCCCCAGTGCAGAGCAGAGCAGGACAATCCCATCCTTTGCTCAGCTGGTGATGCTGGGCCTGGTGCCCTCCAGGACGGGTATTGCCCTCTGGGCTGCCAGGGCACTGCAGCTTGCAATGACCAGGACCCCCAGGTCCTTTTCCATGGTGCTGATCTCCAGCCTCACATTCCCCAAAAAGTTTGGAGAATGAAGGCATGTGTCCTGCTAAGTGAGCACTCTACCATTTGAGATAATTCCCCTTCCTATGTGGAGCAATTTCATGTAAAAATATAAATCATATTATCACTATAACTGAGTGTTCATCTATTATGCAAGTCTCAGAGAAATTAATAGCACAAGCTTCCCATTCATCAGAAATAGATGAATATTTTGTTCACAAAATAATGATACATAGTAAAAAGATGTTCAGTGGTAGCTACTGCAAAACCAGCGTACTGAACAAAGCCATTGTCACATTTGTAGCTACATTGCTTTTGAGTTATGTTCTTCATAACAACTCCTGATTCCCAACTAAAAATATATTTATTACAATGGAACATCATCAACTTATGAATAGAATTCCACATTCAGTATTTTACCTGCTACTGAGCTACCTAGCTCTCAGTGGACATCACCTACTTTGTGTTTTCATCATCATGCTATGATGCTGCAAAATAGAACAGTTTCAGGCATATTGTACATTTTGCCTCTTGTTCTTACTCAGCTCATCATTGGAAAATGTTGCTAGTATTTTGCTAGTGATCATTTCTAATTTCAGCTTTTCAGTCCCTCCTTTGGCGGTTGAATGTCTTCTCAGCTATGCTTCTATGAGTTACAGTGAAGTCCAGTTTGCATTACACTTGTACTTTGTGAATGGGATTAGCATTTTCATTTTCCCTTATGTTATTGCTAAACTAGAATTGATGTGAGCTTTAAGAGAGATCACAGAGGTCTTGTCACATTTCATGGGGAAAAAAAAACCGCTAGATTTTTTTTCTGTTCCTTTATGAGTTTTTACTCTTCATATGAGTTTGGATTGTGCCACATTGTCCCAGTCACATGCAAAGACAGTTTTATGTTCAGTTTTCTATAAAAACACAGCAGAGATTTGCAGTCCAGTCTGTTTCCAATCTAATATTGAAATATACATTGATACTTTCTCTGACATGTCTATACTCATGTAGCCCTTAGTCCATTAGCTGGAAGCATTGAAGTATTTTAGGAAGGAAATATCTGATCTTTCTGTAATGCTTATTTTTATTTTTAATACACATGACTCTTAGAGTGACTGTCGAGTGAAAAGGGAAAGTGACAGAATCTGCTACTTTAATTTAATTCCCCTTGGTATTTATGCTCAGCCCTCCAACAATCACTTCCATGGTCGGATCTTTAAAGGCAAATTGACAAACTCTCTGCAAGGTTTCATTCTTGATTTTTTTGTTATTTTCTTTTTTAGCTGTATAAATACTACCATTAAAGGAACTCTCAAGCTGGATTCACATCACCTAACTTTTGCTAGATTCAAGTCTTGCACGTATTAGCTACTTTGCCTGGCTCCCTCACTAGCTAGTGAATTAAAGTAGGTGACTTTGGGACATGAACCCTTGTATTCTAAACTGGATTTCTGAAGTTACTTTTCCCTTTATTGCATGAATATTTTTGATTAACATTTATACTGGACACTAATTTTTACCTGTCTGAGTGGGAGGGGAATAAATACCACCTTGTGAGCTAATTCGAGGTTTAAGAAAATGCAATCTCTGAAGTATTTCTTAAATAGCATTGCTAATATACTCCTGATCTGAATTATGCAACCCTGACCACAACTAATGACAGAATGCTGACTTTTTCTCCCATTACCTAAATGAGTTAGAGATAAAAATGTTAGCTTGTGTTTCTGAGAAACAGCTTCATAGAATTGTTGTACCAGCTTTACTAAGTTTTGAAGACAAAATCTGGGCTAAGCCTTATAGTTCTGTTTTACAAATGCAAACTTCTCAGTCTTAAAACATCAATTTAAAAATCACTGAGTTCTAAATACTGCTAAATTAATCAGAACATAAAATTGAATAAATATTGGCTCATGGAGAGACAGATGCTAGTTTGCCAGATAATGTCCTTCATGAAGAGATGAATTAATGCATGTTTCTTCCTTCCAAAATTATTCTGATGTCCTTTATCTTTCTTGCAGGTACCATTAATTTTAATTAAGAGAATTTTGAGAGCAAAAAGTAAGATGAAGGCCACAGTGCTAATGTGCTATCATTGTCATAAAAGCCAATGTATAGACCCAGCTGCATATGCTTGTTGGCCAAAGGAAATAATCAATTCTGGTCAGATATATTTTTTATTTGCAGAGAAAAATAATTTAGAAAATACTGACAGGTAATGGAATGTGGCTGGTCTAAAGCCAGCCCTCACATTTTAGCAGGAGCTACCATTCAGAGGCTTGAAACAGAACAGATTTATCAAAGTCCACACCCAATGACAAGGTGGAATTTATATTCATAATCTCTGTCTCAATCTGCTCAGCGATTGTCAAAGATATGCCAGACAGTGGAGAATGACTGGGAATCATTAACTGGTTTTCTGTTCCTAAAGTATAAAATAGATTACTCTGTAGTTATTACTGATTTTGAAAATCTTGCTGGAATTGAACAGCATGCTTAAAAAAAGACCAAACACAGCACATTCTGAGGAAGAACCTCTTAGCATAAAATGAGAAACTCAACAAAAAAAAAAAAAGTTTGCAAAGAAATGGATGTATTTTACAGCCTAGCTCAGACCCTCAGCTCCAAAGCACTCTGAAGTCAGCAGAACTCTATCTATTTGTCCCAGTTTGTGCATCTGATCCAATCTTCCCTTGGAGAGCATGGGGGTAGCACAGACACTGTTGTTGAGATCAGCAGCACTTTTGTACATCTAAGCAGCATGTCGGCGGAGCCTCCCGGAAAGTTGCATGAGCACAATTAACAGATTGGGCTGGAAAATCACACTGTTTGTGTGATAAGTGCCCCTTTGCAGGGTGCAAGCTGTTCCACATCTCCAAACTGTTTTGCTGCTTTTTCCTTTGCACAGGGAGAATCCTCCACAGTGTGTGGCTTAGTGGCAAACTGCCACTGCCAAATGCACACAGCTATTTAATGTCTTGCTGCTGAGATTTGGGATTTCTTGATGTTCATCTCAAATGTAAAATATATCTGAATCATAATCTCCGTAAGGTTAAAGATTCCAGCAGGGGAAAAAAATGGTATTTTGTCATCCTGTCATCTGAAATTGTTTTATATTTCACACTACAAAGTAAAAATATAAAGGGATCATCACCTAGGTGATAAACTGCCAGTTTCCAGACAAACATTGTAACTGATTTACACCTGTTTTCCTCTAGGAAAAACTACATTTTATGTGATGCATTTCTTTCTCAACTGATAAATGACAACGGTGCTAGTATCTTCATCTTGGTGTGAATTGACCCAGATTGTGGAAGACCAAGTTTTCACATTGTGACCAATCAACTTCTAGAAACATAAAAACTGCTGAGAGTCTAGTTTTGAAACTTTTACAACATTCAGCTGGTGGCAGAGTAATGTCCTTAATTATATATTTTATAGAAATGAAACTTGAGGAGAAGATAAAAACTATTTTCATTGGAGCATATAAATATTTGATTTAATGTCAAATAAGAGTCAGAAAACATAACTCAATCTTCCTTTTTGCTTTTCTTAGTCTTATCATTCCTGTGAACATCTCCAAGAGGGTTCCAAAATATGAAACTGAAATAAAGAGATTTAAAACCAGTCTGCTCATAGAATTTCAACAAATTCCCTTAATTTATACAGCTTTAAAAATACATATAATGATCAGTGATATACTCAATGGAGAGTGATGCTTCAGGAAAGTATTAAAAGATTATTTTTACACAGTGTCAGGACACTGACAGGGAAATGAAGAATAAAAAGTAAAACATCTGCAGATACGCAGCTCTGTACTCCCTGTAACCCTATTAAAGCTCCCTTTTCCATGATGAGTACCAAATCCACTGGAAATGCTTAAATTGCCAATGCATTCCTCTTACTGCATCATGGTTTGTGTGTGGTCTCCCTTTTTATGCATGTTTTTTTTAAGTTTTGGTGGAAATATCTTATTAAACAGATGGTCCAGAACAAGACTACTGAGTATTATGATAATCCATATAAATAACCACTATGATGACCCATTTTATGATTACATGTGTGTTTTAAGACATTATATGCAAATATAAAAAAAATGGTCTTCATCTCTAAGCATTCAGCATCACTAAGTAATATTCAAATGAAGAATAATTAAGACAGTGTACTGCAGATTGAGAAGGAAAATGTTACATGTCCAGGGAATCCACCTAATATATCGAGAAAATATCCTTTCCCTTTCCCCTTTCCCTTTCCCCTTTCCCCTTTCCCCTTTCCCCTTTCCTCTTTCCCTTCCCTTCCCTTCCCTTCCCTTCCCTTCCCTTCCCTTCCCTTCCCAGGGTTTTTAAAAAATGTGTTTTACAGTCAGCTTCAAAATAATGAGCATTATAAGGAACTAAAGGTAGGATACATTACTCATTCAAAGTTTAACTAGAACTAATTTAAGGATTATCAGAGTTGGGAATATCCCATTAGTATATCTGGGGAAACTCGCAGGGAAATCTTAGTAGAACTGCATTGAGTAGTCAGAGAAAAATCAGGTCAAGATTCAAAGTGAAAGAAAAAAAAAGATCACTTGCTCAGTCCCAGGGATAAAGAACCAGAGATTTGATTTTAAGGCATTTGAGATCTGCTGCTTTCTTATGGAGCATCCTCAGGTTGCTGAATCTCAGGGATGTGTTTTCATTATGAAATTCAGCAAAGAAATGTCTCAATGCTTGCTACTACTTCAGTATTCCTCAGGGACTAGAATTTGGTAGCTGAGGGTGGGTAATGAGAGTCTACGTATATTTAAGTTTTGTTTTTGTCTTGTCCCACTATGCAGTTAAGCACAAAATGTAGCTCCTCTAAAATAAAAGCTTACAAAATTGGGACTAGCTTCTGAATGCTAAAAATATTTGCCTTTTTCTCTGTAACCTGTAGATAATTATATTAATATCATAATAATTAATAATAATTAGTTGCTATTATTTTAGCATCTAGCTCAAAATGACATGTGTTTTATTGTATAACTAAAGTAATATAATGCTATATATACTAAATTATATTAAGTATACTAAGTATACAGAGTATACTGAAAGTAATATATACTTTATATGCTAAAGTCTCTTACTGCTGGAAGGGTAAAAAAATTTAGAAGATAAGTGTTTTCAATGACTTTTTCCTTTCTGCACAACAAAATCAATCCTTATTTCATCTTTCCATTGTACAACAAAATTAATTTCTAACTGCAAAATTAATATACAAAAATTATGACAGCCATAAGGAAGATTTTGAAAAACCATAGAAACATTTTGCAGATTATAGGTCTTCTTTTGAGGCACAGCTACACAAAGCATTTGCTTTTTCTCTCAGAGAAATGAAAGCATAAAAGTATGTGCACAGTTTTGATCATCTTCTTCTCTTGACCAAAAAGACATATATAATTCACCTTATCAAGACAGCACTGCTACTTTTTTTAAGGGAGGAACTGCCCTTTTCAATGTCACATGGACAGACAGGTACTGTCCTTTCATCATCCACAGGGGTTTAAAGAGCACTGGTGGTTTGGATCTCCTTGAGCTTAGTCTGTGCCCTTGAGCTTCTGCTCGTGTGTTTGCTTCAGGGAAGTTTCAGGATATGTCGTCTCACTTAAGGGCTGTGTCTGCCATGTCACTGACATTGCTCAGAGCAAGGTTTGCAACCCAGAGGGTGATTGGGTACAGGAACAGCTTCCCAGGAGAGTGGTCATAGCACTAAGCCTGACAGAGTTCAAGAAATATTTGGACACTGTTCTGAGGCACATTTTGTGATTACCAGGACTGTCCTATGGAGGGCCAAGAGATGGACTAGACAATACTTATGGGTACTAATCTCCTTCTAAGGAGGTTCTGTGATTCTGTGAAATGTTTTGGCTATATGGTCCTTCCTACAAGGTCCTCAAGGTTGCATGTCTCCAGGGCAGCTGTTTTATGAGATGACATGTAAAGGTCTTCTTCTGCAACAGCCCCTCAGTTGCTGTTGCCTTTCACCTGAAATAGTTTTCCTGAGCTAGGTCTCATAAGCTCTTGGAGATCTATTTCACACCTAAGTTAGCTGAGCTACCTTAGAAGGCATAAAATCAGTAGGATGGCTTCTGTGGGAGTGTTGGGGAAAAAAAAGTTTTAATAAAAGGCAAAATAACAAACTTTTTATAGAGAGAAACTGATCTAAGTGTAAGAGGTAAAACACCTCACAAAAGCGATTATTTCTTCGTTCTCTTCTTTATCTAGTGAATGGCCCAGGCAGGACTTTTTGGCTTCTATCCAATTAGCTATCCTTAAATTTGAGGTGAAGTCCCCTAAGTCCTATAAGATGCCTTTTTCACCTAATCAAGGAGAGAAACTTCTAGGCTTATTTCCATTTTAAGGGGACAAAAAATAGTTTTGTCACTCTGGCAAGAAGAAACACATTCCTATATCCACCCTATATCCAGGTCACAACACTGGAATCTGCTTCTTGTCCTATATGGGGACAGCATGAAAATACACATTTTATAGCATATGGTCATGATGCCTTTGTCAAGGAATTTCCCCATCTGAGCATTCAGGAGCCACTCTGGCAGTCACACTGCCAGCACCAGAGATGTCAGCTGCTGGGACCAAAGCCCTTTTGCAGCGGGTGGCTCCAGTGACCTGATGAGTGCCCTCTTTGATTCCCTACACACCCCACTCTCATGTAGTCAGGCCATCTTTTCTTACCAGCTCAACCCTGAGTTTCTCATAGCAGAGTCTCAATTGTCTCATTCCATAAAGTCATTTATTCATGGCCTAGCAACAGGGAAGAAGATCAGGCTGCTTCCCAGGAGGGACCCCAAACAAAAGAATGCCTGGGCTTTTACACAAAGGTCTTGTTCTTCCTCCTGAGTCCTTGGCCTCTTGTTGAATAAAATATGGTTGGGTGGCCTCTTACAGACTAAGGGTCCTGTTGCCAGGGCAGGCAGGGAGATATTGGTCAGTAATTTCATCTGGTCATTTGTGGGCTTTGTGGATTGGTTCTTCATGATCAATGCTTTCCTCATTAAAGGCTTCTGTTAAAGACAGAGAAGATTTACTATACCAACACAGTAATCAGTGCCCCTTGATGTTAAGGAGGGAATACATCTTTAAACTCTTTGAGGTTGCAAAGAATGAAAATCTAAATTTTTCTCCATAAATGCAGATCTCTTGTTGAGCAGCAGTATTACAAGTAGCTGCTGATCAGGAATGTGAAGAAACTACCCAGTTACACATCAATGTACAAATATAGATAAAATTACTGTGTTTTAAGTTTAAAATAAGAAGGCTTAATCCCTTGAAGGAGATGGATCATTCCTTTGTTTGTACAGCTTCATGCAAAGTGCAGAGTAGGAAGGCCTGTTGTCTGTACAGTGTATTTGGATTAATCTTATGAATCCTCAAACCTCATTTCTTTTTATGCACTTGAAAAAGTTGACTGTAAGTGATCTCACATAGAACTTAAAAAAATGTTAACAAAGAGGAAAATCATGGTTAATTAGTGTCTATATTATTTTAAAAATATTTGAAGTGTTCTCTTATTCCTAACTTCATCTAGCAAAACAAAATATATGTAACTTATATTTTAGTCTTCATTATTTCCATAACTCTTGGTGTGTTTTTTTCAAATAATTGCTTTCACACAATTCAGAAGTTGTCCAGAAATATGAAACTTATTAATATATATTTTTTAAACTAAAAATGGGCTGATCTCTTAAGGTTTTTCTACATATGTCATTCTCTTAGATGAACAAGAAAGTTTCCTATTCATGTGTTCTTCTGAAAGTTAAGATCCCTCTCTTTCATTGTGATCTAGATTTTGGGATTTGAGATGCCTCTTGTGGGTTTTGTGATATTAATAGAGAAATGTTATTTTACATCTCCTGAATACAGTTGGGCAGAGATCAGCGGCATCTTATCAGTACTACTCCAGTTCTATTTGCTTCTTCATGAAGACACTAAAAATGCAAATTGTATAAAAAAATTCTACAGAATGTCAAATTGTTTTAATCACGCTGTGACCCCTGTTCAAATTGTCTCACAGATCAAATCTTAGTTAAAAGGCAAAGACAGTACAAAAGTAGTATATCTATCTTCAAATGCTCAAAGCATGTATTACTCTTTTGACTCTGATGATTTTTAATGCATTTCACTGTCAAGAAACAGAGAAAAATTTCAATTTTATACATAAACTGGTTCATCTAATTATACTGAATTTTTGTGAGAAAGTACAAATTAGTTGCAAGTAAATGTAAGAGTTTGGGTGAACTGTTTTATGGTGTGACTTTCTTTCCAAAGTTTATGTTCAACTACGTTGCTTTTCAGACTTTTACAATCATCTTCTGAGTCATTTACCCTGTCTATTCATGGCCTTAGCTTTGGCCAGTGGTGGGTTTCTCTTGGAGCTGCCTGGCATTGGTTCTGTCAGACAGGGGGAAACTTCCAGCACCTTCTCACCAAGGCCACCCCTGTAGCCCAAACCTCAGCACACAGGCCCAGCATAACTCGTTACTCATAGTGAATTTCACAATTGTGCTTTAAGACTACTGCAAATCAAATCATGGTAAATGACTCCTGATGCTTCTATATAGATATAATATTGTTGTATCATATAAGCATGAACATGAAATGGCTTAATGTATCACTGAACTGCAGATAAAATCCAGGTAAAATACGGACATTTTATGCAGCTCTCAATTTTTTTTCAAGAAATGTTGAGATAAGTGTATAAATACCTTCATTTCAAGTAGGAATTTTTAATACAATTATAAATGTTCTAGATTGATGTTATTTTTTCATCAAAAGTTTTTACTTTAAAAAGCAAGGGAAAGAAGAACAAACAGGAACTTCACACAGAAAAATAATATTTGTTCCTTCAGTTCTTCAGCCAACAGTTTACCCATTCAGGAGAAAAAGAAAAAAGTAAGGAAAGGCCTCGGAAGAATTTTTTTTCCCTTTTTTTGATGTCAGTTTCAGGATAGGTGTTTTTTTAAATTGGGGCATATTCACCTGTCGCTATCTGAAAACTTGGGCACCTGACCTAAGGACAGGTTGTGACCTGTGTTGAAGCAGAAGACTGGGAGGAATCCTCCCCCTGAGGAGGAAGGAGCAGCAGAGACAACGTGTGATGAACCAACCCCAGTCCCCCATACCCCATCCCCTCTCCCTGCTGGGTGGAGGAGAGAGAGAAATTCAGGAGTAAAATTGAACCCAGGAAGAAGGGAGGCAGAAGGTATTTCTAAGATTTGTTTTGATTTCTCCATTATCCTGCTCTTGTTTGAATGGCTCCACATTAAGCTAACTTCTCTAAGATGAGTCTGTTTTGCTCATGGTGGTCACTGGTGGTCCTGTCTTTATCTCAATCCACAAGATTTTCACATTATTTTCTCTCTATCTGGTTTATGGAAGGGGATAGATAGAGTATCTTTGATGGGTACCTGGCATCTAGCCATGGTCAACCCACCACACAAGACAATATTGATTGTTGATCTATAAATTGACATGGATACATACAGTAAATCAATATTAAAAAATTAGAAGTGTTATTTCTCTTTTATTTAGCAACAAATTTATTGTCATCTAATAACACATACATTGAGAAGATTAATTAATCGAATTTTTTTGTTCTTCAGCTTTCTCCAGAAAATATGTTGAACAGTAATTTGATTAGAAGTATTTTGATTCATAAAACATATCAAACGTTTACCAATAAAAATAGAAGGTCTACTATTGCCAATTATATGACTAACAGTTTCTTCTTTACACTTATTAATCTTACTATATATGTGTCTACCACATGTAGTCATGCATTTCTCTTGCATTTTTTAAAGGAACTTCAGAAAATGTTAAACTTTATAATTGCTTGGGATTTTAATTGTATGTTACAGAAAAAATGTGTATAAATTGCAAAGCACTGACACTCCAATACTTTAAACTAGGAAAGTGCAGAAACATTTTATAACAGCAGATTGAAGTTAAATCAGCTATTGAAGTGGAGATAAAATGCTGTCAAAAGGAAGCAAATATTTTTTGCTGACATCCACTGCACTTATTTAAGAACTGATTATTTTCTAGTATCTCAAACTTTGAAATTAGGCGTCTGACTTTTCCAAAGAATCAATTTCTTGGTTCATGCATTAATATGACACTAGATTAAGCATTTCCAACACAATTTTAGAAGAAGAAATGAACTTCATGTGCGGACATGTGCATTCAAGTATTTCCCACCTTTGCCTATTGCTTCTGCTAAAGGTCTCATTGCAGAGCTGGAGCTACTTAGAAGAATTTTGTCAGTACTTATTTTGTGCTATATTTGGTCTCTTGCCCAGAGATGGACAATTCATGTTTCAAGTCCACATCTTTTACTGATGCTATGTCTGCTAACTTGCATGAAGTGTTGCTGTTCCAGCCTGAGGGCTGGAAGGAAAAATAAATCCCGTGATAAGCGACAATATGCTTCAGTAGAGGCTGTTGAGATCAACTGATGGATTGTTTCAGGAACTGACTGAATAATTCCCCCAGGGCCAGTGTGCAGCAGACGGAGCTGTTTTGCTTTGCTCACAATGAACTGCTCCCAGGGTAGGATGAGGAAGGGAAGATACCTCTGTCTTAGCACAAACTCTGCTCAGCGTGAGGTTGCTAATCATTTCACCAAAGTTTAGGGGAGGCCTTTCTTCTCCTCCTAAGACAGACACTTTCATTTGTTTGGCTGGATTAATCTCTATTGCTTATAATGGGAGTGTAGGCACATGAACTTTAAATGTCCAAAGTAAGATAAAATCAATCACTCTCTAGATATCTCTGTTGTAGACATCTACAGCAGGGCTAGTTTCTAGGTATTCCTTTATAGACATTGAAGAGGATAGGCACTTTTATGTGCAATTCATTTGATCTATTTTAGACATGTATTTTAGGATGAGATGAATTGCACACTAGAAACTCTCATTTCTCTCTATTGAATTTAGAGGGAGTCTAGGGTGACTAGTTCAGGTGCAGACATCTGCATTTGCTTTTAATTAATTGAATCCCTCCACAGTATGTCTGATGCTTCCAAGAAGTGTTGGGTGGACTTAAACATATGTTTGTAGGATTTTTGTAACCAGGAACATTAGATTCACTCTGTATTGTATGCAGACAATCTGTTAATCCATCAGCCCAGAGCTTCTTGCAACTGCTATTTTTGTCCTATTTGTTTAATGGAGAATTCACACATATTTCTGTGTAGCAACCCAGAAAGTAGAAATATGGCAGTTTGAAGCTTAAAGTTAATTACATATTTATTCCCCATAGATCTTATTCTCCAACTGATAATAAATTGCCATGGACTTCATCAGTAACATGAACTTCCTTCCAGGGTTTTATGGGGTGAACCTTGCTGGTCAGCTGTTGGTGGAAGAGAAAGGAAAATTGTGAGAAATTATAATTTTGCTTGTTCCTCCTCTTTTCCCTGCTCTTTGAGTGCAGTAACATTCCCATCTAGCTGCTATAAATTAAATAATGTCATTTGAATAGAAATTAAGTAATGCACTGTGTTGCAACCAGAGAAATCTGATTTCAAAATTGTCCAACACATCTCAGTGGCCATTGACTTATTCCCTTGGACTACTGGACTACTCACTCCTTCTTTTACAGTGAATCTGTATTTGCATGGTTTTCACTCCTGGCTTTTTCTGCCAACACAAGGCCAAAAGTACCTGCTGTACACACTGCAGGAAAGCTCACACTGGAATAAGTGAATTGCTCATGTGTGTTTACCATACACCTACATTCAGTATATTGAGATATTTAAATGGAAGC
The DNA here is from genome assembly GCF_028551555.1 of Melozone crissalis. Taxonomy (NCBI): domain Eukaryota; kingdom Metazoa; phylum Chordata; class Aves; order Passeriformes; family Passerellidae; genus Melozone; species Melozone crissalis. The sequence continues at coordinate 54,886,890 of NW_026535805.1, forward strand.
TATTTTGTTTTATTTTTGGACCTCAAAGTTTTCAAATGGTGTAAATATCTGTAAGTTTGGTTGACAATTAAGATTGAAGTATTGAAGTAAAAGTCAGAAAGGGGAACATGAATCACCTCAGGAACATCTTTGATAGACTCAGATCTTTAAAATAAGTCCTTGTTCTAAAAGAAAAAAGAAGATGTTTGTGGAAAAGAAAGGAAACTGTCCTGGAAAGTGAGGAAAACTCAAGGATGTTCTCATCATAAAACTGACAATTCAGAAAAGAAATAAGTCTTATTCCTGAAAAAGCTTAATATTTCAACAGTTTTGTTGGTTTTCTTTTTGACTTCTGTGGCTACTGTGTCCCCAGACCCAAAACACAGACTGGTAGAACTGAATAATGCACTTTCTCTTAACAAATGAATATTTGTTAACAGCAATTTAATTTTTTTTCAACAGCTGCTACACCTCTGATTAGAGATCTGGTTTTAACCAGATGGTTAAATGGTTTCAGTTAACATTTGACAACTGTACCTTTCCTAAAGATTTTTCTTTAAAACATGCCAATACAAAAAAAATTCAAAACATAATTTAGGTAGTTTGAGGCATTTCAGACAAACCAACTTGACAGTGCAATTGCTTTAGGCTTTCATGGCTAAGATAATAGCATCCCTTTGGACTATAGCAGATTGAGTCCCCTGAGCTGGATCAACACCATCTCAGCCTAATAATGAGTATAACTTTTATGTCTCTAGTCCTTGATCAGTATTTTCATTCACCTTCCTGTGTTCATGGTTCTTTTCACAGTCAGTTCATATAGTCTTAAATTTTCTTTATACTTTATATACTATCTATACTCTTAATCCTATTTTAATAAAACTGTATATATTTGTTCTTGTACTTCTGTCTTGTTAATATTGTATTACTTGAACATTTAGAAAAGGATTCTCTTGAAATAATCCTCAGCAAAGAGCATCTCAGTGTTTCTCTTTGTGTTAAAACCTGCAAACAAAAAACTCCAAACTTTTTTTTTTTAAAAGACCTCCCACTCACCAAAAAACCCACTAGAAACAACAGAAATGGACCAAAAAACTTAAAATGGGCTCTAATTACTAATTTCTTTTTCTGAACCATTACTCTTCTGGCTTTTTTCACTATCATCTTTGCATGTCTTGCCGATTTCAGTTCCCAATGAACCCAAGGGGGAATTTAGAGCACCTCTTTAATCATCGCTTTCTGAACCTGGGGCAATGATTCTGAGAAGCTGTTTGCACTGCAATTTAAAAAGGAAAGGAATTATAGAAAATGTGTCCCTCTAATCAGCACTTGTGGTAAAATATATGTTAATAAAAAAAAAGTATTCCCATTCCATTCATGATTTATAAAGCAGATAGATTGGAACTCACACATGATCTAGTGTGTGGGAAGCAGACATGTGGCTCTAACATTTTGATTGCAACAACACAACATTATTGAGACCCCAGTGGAGCTCCTGCTGATTTACACCAGTCCAAGCAGGATGCAAATCAAGTCACTCATAATTTAAAGAAAGCCGTAAAGTGTTTCAAACAAAGAGTGTTTTAAAAGAGTCATCCTCCTTTGACAGCTTTAGTATTTTGCAACTTGAATCTCTTCTTTGTTAACAAGGTTTCTGTGCTCCTCCTGCCTGAACAGAGCTAATAATCACAAGGTGAAAGTGTCATAGGAGACCAGGAAATCACTGAAATAAGATGATCTGTTCATCATGAATAAGGTGGGGACACATGTAGCTGGAAAGACTGACTCATGTTTCCCAAGACCTGTCTCCAATATTTTTCTTAAAATTTGATCTTGAAAGAACACAGGAGAGTGTGGCTTGGTCGAGACACATCACAAAACAGGAATAAATTGTACTGAGATTAAAAAAAAGGATATTTGTTGCCCCTTTTCCTCACTCTATCCCTTTGATATCACCAAATGCAACAGAAGCATTGTGGTTAAGCACAAGCAGCCGTAGGAGATCAGCTTGTAGCAGTAGCATTAAGAGAGCACCAAGTATATGTTTTGGGAGGAGATAGTCTTGTACAAGCATACAGTGTTATTGTCAAAAACAAATTGAAGCGATATTTTGTGTATGAATAGGAGAGCGTCTCCTTGAGTCTGGATTGTCATCTTAATTGGAGAGATTGGTGCTGCCTCACACTCAGCAATAACTCACCTCCCACGTTGTCTATAGAGTTCATAGTCTTATTTATCCTGCAGCATTAGTATTTTTACTGATGGGGAAGCAGACAGCTGTATTCAGGCCACCTACTGCAGGGGAAATGAGTGATTCAGATGGTACTTTATGAGCTGACAGTCCCTGGCTCCATATTCAGCTAATGAGAAGAAGGAGGCATGATTTCTAAGTCAGACAGAGTGCTTGCCATCACTGCTTCACCCAAACATTGTGATTAGTTCTCTTCAGTTTCAAACAAATTCAGAGCACACATGTCTTCACTCATTCAATCCTCCTTTGGATTTATATGCCACAGGAGGTGTTTAAGTGCATCTTTGGCACACTACTAGGCAATCTGACTATGGGCCAGTGAGACTAACAACATCCTGATGCTTAGAACAGTTTCTGTGGCTGTTGGAACCCACGGCACAAAATAATATACTGATAGCTCATTCATCCTCCTTAGTGTTTGTGAGCCAGATGTACAAAAATGTGGCACTGATGTGAAGTTGAAATTAGGACTTTACCTAAAAAAGAAAAGCTTTTAGCTGTACAAAGTCTCTGCAGATGTCTGCTTTTAATATACTATTGAATATTCCACCAGAATAAGCTTCATAAAACTGATAAAAATAGATTATTATATATGGATTATGCCGTGATTCAAACCTGTGATTCGGGATAATGTAGCTGGGGAAGCCACTGTGACAGTTGGGAAACCATCCTTATCTTGAAAGTGTCACCTCCTTGAAATAAGGCAGAAATAATCACTGCTTTGTACCAGATCTCATTAACTACATTTAAATGTTTTAACATTTTTCATACCTTTGGCTTTAAATGGTTACAAGCTGCAGTAGCAATGCAAGCATTATTAGATGGGGATAGAACTTAAAAATGAAATTTTGAAAAAAACCCAAACAGCAGGACAAGGTGTCATTACAATGAGCTGTAGGAATATATGACTCTTAATCTCATTCTTCTGTACAGACAAATGCACCGTCTGTCTATATGGCATTAATGAATGACAGTTTCTCACCATTTGGTGGATGCAAGTGTCATCATTTGTCTAGATGACATCTTGATTTATAGACACCATTGAAAAACATTAGAAAATCTTTCTACAAGTTTGATGGGAATTCTGAATATGTGAAAGTAGGGATTTTTTTTTCTGAACAGTTCATTGGGGTATTCTATTTCAGGCAAGCAGAAAGACCATATGGTCCATTGGTTAGGTTTTTACTTGGAAGATGGGTGCCTTGGTCCCAGTTTCCTGCTGGACCTGAAGCTCCTTTCTGACCTTCAGCAAATCATCTACTTTCTCACACTCCCTTATTTCAGCTGTAAACAAAAAAAAAAGTTATATTTCTTCCTCTTGGAGGGGTAAATAAAATGTCATGGAACATGCTGAGAGGTTTAGAGGCTGCGCTAATTGTAATTACATACTCAGGATTTATGTATTAAACTAGATTTCAAAAGCAAATTTCTCTTGCAATTATATGAGGAAAACATGAGGGCATTTAAAAGAAATAACTTGCAGAAAATACTTTAAATCTTTCCATTGTGTGCATTGAATATATGGAAGAGAAAGAAAAATTCATTCCACTCCAGAAATGTAGTTTTAGCATGGGAAAAATAATTGAAATTTGGAGTATCGTGGAGCGCGATCACTAAGGACTGACACATTGTGTGTATGTGTATGTGTGAATATGTGTACAATAACATACACAGCTTTTCCCAGGCTGCCTGTACTCAGAAATTTGTGCAGTTCAAATTAACAATGTAGCACATTTTCCAAAGACTGAGCATTCATTTGTAAGACTGAGAAAGACTGAGAAAACACCAAGCAGATAGTTATTATAGTTCTCCAATAATAGAGAATAATTATTTTCTCATGGCGGATTTTGTTAATTGTTCTGGCTCTACTTTCATTCTAACATGTTTTATGTCATTTTCCCAACACACACCAACCCTCTGACTGTTGTGTGTATGTCACAGCAGCCTGCAGCAGACAGGATTCACACCACATCACTGGGTGAGAAGGGCTGGATGTCAGCCAGCTTCCACACAGCCACCTAGGCACACTGAGGAGCATTTCCCGGCATCATGTGAGCCTCCTGAAAGGTGTAATACTGCTAAAAATATTAGCTTTGGAGTGTAGCAAGGAAGAAAATGTTTCAGAATGGATTATGCTTATCTCTTGTAGGGTCTGCTGCCCTGTTAAACAGGGAAATAGGGCACAGTGACATTTCAGCTGGGCCTGGACAAACCCAGAAAACAATGTTTTTCTGTGATTTCTAAATGAAAAAAAAAAAAAAAATCTCCTGAAGTATTTTTCATTATAGATTCTGATTGTTATTTTTTCTGGCTCTCACTATCAAGTCACAATCCTGGCAATTTACCTTTTTCCCAAAGTAGAAATGTAGAATTGAAAACAGATCTTCTCAGTTTCAGCTCCAGCATCAGCTTCTCTGACCAGGCAGGATGAATTGTTTTAACATCATCCAGTCATTTTCATGTGACCCTCCCCTGAAATAAAACCAATTTTTGTTAAACTGCTGGAAGAATTTTTAGGACAGCCAGGGCTTGTACCTTTCTGTTCCTTTCCAAGCAGTTTGGGATGAACAGGTACATCCTATGGAAAAGTGACTACGTCTGAGATAAGGCTGTTCTTCAGAACAAAGCATCTCATCAAGAACTGCCTCCAGGCCGTTTGGGTTGCCTGCACTCTGCTTTTAAGCAGGGATGCAAAGCTTTGACTTTGCTGTAAGAAGCATTTCTACATTCCCAGGACTGGCCAGGCTTGACCCCATTTAGCTGCAGAGATCAATTTAGGTCAGGAAGAGAGGTCATCTTCAGTACGCTGCTCTTGGAGAGTTTAAAAATGACTACACGGAGGTAGTCAGCCATTACACTTGCCTCAGATCATCTCTCACCCCTCTCTGCCAGGGTAAGATAAGTCATATGTAAGAGTGCTTTGAAGTGATGGATGATATTGTTGAACTTTTAGTGGACAGTCTGTGAGCTGGGATGAAAAACACAACAATAACATATAATAAAGAAAGGGCGCAAGGTTGCACACAGTAACTTCAGCAATGGTCCCCGAATCAGATACTCTTGTCTCTGTGCTTCTGAGGTGAGGCTGACCTAGAATATTGGAAAGGACTCATGAATATGAATACAAATTACATGTCACAGCTGATTAGTGAATGATGATAAAGCACTGTAGCACTCTTTTTCTGGAATTAAAGGGTAACTCTGAGAAAAGTACAGGCTGCAAAACTTTCTCAACACTTAGAAAGGATCTTCACAGAATCACAGGATGGTTTGGGTTGGAAGGGACCTTCAAGATTATCTTATTCCACCCCTCTGCTATGGGCAGGGACACCTTCCACTAGACCAGATTGCTCAACCTGTCCTTGAAGGTTTCTAGGGATGGGGCATCCACAGGTTCTCTGGGCAACCTGTGCCAGGGCCTCACCACCCTCACAGTCAATATTTTCTTCCTTATATCTCATCTAAACCTGCTCTCTTTCATAACAAAGACATTCCCCACTGTCCTGTCACTACAGGCCCCTATAAAATGTTCCTTTTTGACTCTCTTCTAGCCCCTTTAGGTACTGGGAGGTTCTGTAAGATCTCCCTGGATCTCTGCTCCGGGGTCAACAGTTCCAACACTCTCAGCCTGTCTTAATAGAAAAGTATTCCTATATTTCTTTACATCTTACTATTTACATAGGATCATTTTTTTGTTCACACATTCCTATTGCTTCTTACAATTTTGTTGTGGTTTAGTTTGGATTTTTTCAGATTTTTTTTATATGTAGTCTTTTTTATTCCTATTTTTTTTTTAATTTGCCATTATAAATTAAAGGAATTGAGTAAAAATTTTGCCTAGAACACTATTAAAATGATTTCAACAAAGGTCATTGAGGGAGATAACATATAGGTTGTAGGAATGATGGGAGAGGAAGACAGAAGAAAGACATGCTTTAGCCTGCACCTCTAGAAGTTTCTAACACCTACAGGTAACAGCTGCAAATAATGAACCAGTAATAGGCATAGTAAATATTAAATTAAATGACTCAAAGAGGCAGAAAAATAGAAACAATGAAGATCCAAAACTGGAGTTGGCTTAATTTGGCATCTGTTTGTTAGCTTCAAAAGTAGATCCGTTTGAAGATCACGTGTCTGATTACAGATATTTGAAATGTACAAATTACTCTACATAAGGAAATGCAAAGGGTGACTTTGAACCATCAGAAATGAGAGCTAAGAATTCCTGATTTCTAGTTGAGGTGATGTTTGGACAAACAAATGAATATTTGCAGGTAAACACAGCATGTTAACTTGAAAGCTGCAAGCAGTACCTCTGACTTCAAACATTTGCGCCTAAATATTGATCTGAACTATGGTCATATTAGGATTTTAAAATTAAAAACAAAAGTGTCTCATTAGTTCCTATTTTCTTTTATCTGCAATCTTCTGACAAATTAAATACAAAGATTTGCAGAAATATAAAATCAAAGCTAGAAATACTGAGTTAATAGCCAGCTGGTTGACAGAGGACTATGATTAGTGTTGGCTGTTTTGCGCAAAGTGCAGCTTGTTTAATAAGTAAATTTTTGACTCTTATTCCTTTAAGAGGAAAAAAAAACCCAAAAAACCAAAAGTTCTGTCAGATGAGGATTAAATTTTATGAAGGAGACGCTTCAGCAACACTTTGTAACCATCTCCCTACAGCCTCACTCCTTCTTTCCACTTCTCAACCCTCCATCTCCACATCTAAAAAGAGATAATGAAAGGATTTTTTAAACTATATATTTCCTGAAAGTTATTCTTCTATTAAAAACAGTTGCAGAATTTCAGATAGTGCAGTGCATGATGCTCTTACTCTGCAAACTGAAGGGATTAAATTATGGCTATACATGTGATTTTAGAATAAATCACAAACATGGACAACTCTCTAGGATTTGGGGTAAAGAGTAATTTTCTACAGTTTATGCTAGTGACCAGCAAGCCTTTGGAAGTCTTGTGTACAAGCAATTTATACTGCTTACCCCTAGTGTTATTGTAGTTCCAGAAGTGGGAAGCTTAGCCTCTGTGATACCATACATTCTACTTTGAAGAAACTAGTTGGGTAGCAACTAATATTTACACTTGGTAACAATATATGCTGAAAAAATTTGCATGAAGAGAGCTTAGGACAAATTTGTATTTGGCATAAATTGCCATTTTCAGTTGAAGCCAATGATCTGTTACAGTTTGCACCAGATGTGTATTTCACCCTTCTCAGATCATGAGCTGTAACAAAGCTGGAGATGCAAACAGGTAACAGGTAAAGATGGTTTATGTTTTGGGTAGACACTATGTAAAGAAAAAGTACATGAGCAAAAATTTAAAGTTGCATAAAATAACCAGACATATTTCATACACATTTCAATCTTTTGAATAGGAAATTTTTAGGGGCTTAAAATTCACCAGTATACCAAAGAGTTTTATTTTTTCAGTCAACTTGGTCCTAAAGTAGTTTTAAACATGTGCTGAAATATCTACATGTTCAAAAATTACTATTTCTTGCTGGCTGATAAGCTTTGTACATAGGATTTACTAAAGCAAAGACTACTTTTTTTGAAAATTTTTTGCATTTGATTTTGTTGCAAATATATTAAAAAAAGTTCTGCATAGCTCTGTATCTAAAATAGAATATGACATTGCAAACAGATTGCTCTAAATATTTGTGGTATAATCGAAAATAAAAGTAGAATCTTTTAAAATAACAACAAAGTAAACTACCTACTGATGTTTTTCTATTTCATTTCAATATAATCATAAATTTTCACACAATTTTTTGTAAAATTTCTTGCATATCAAGCTTTTATTATTAAACAAAACTGATCAGCTTTTTAGCAGTATAAATGCGTACGTGGTATCCATTTTATCTTTGAATTAGAAATCTTTTTCTGCATGTAATTAAAATAGAAAATACTAACAACATCAAATAAATGAGTCATGCGCAATTAAACCAAAATGTTCTCCTTCTTTCTTTACTCCAGCTCACACCCCATATTTGAGTCCATTATAAGGGTCTTATACTCCCATACAGATATCTACCTTATCAAATAATCTTTACAGATACAAATATAATTCTCATGTGTTGCTGTCTGCAGTTTGTGGATCTATTTTCCAATCAATTCAAGGCCAACTCTCATTAGTGCAATGAGAGCTTTCATGAATAAATCCCTCATATTTTGATGATAGAATTGATTCTTCGTTATTGAATTGCATGCACTCAAGTGGGATCTATCTGCATCTAAAGAAAGAAATTCATGATTTTTTAAATCATAATGAATGCACCAGTATACTTATTACCATTTTGTTTCTTTAGAACTGCACCTAATTTCCTGAGTATCTTTGATAAATATTGGCTTTTTGTGCCTGCTTTGTTAATGAAAACTCAGGAATTATTTCTAAAGCCTATTAGTTAAGGGGGTTTGTGTATTTTCTAAGCTACTCTAAAGAGTAAATGATATTCACTGATATTAACTACCCCATCAATCCAAGAAAGGATATATGGGTCATAATTAACAAAATGGCAAAAAAAATCTGTGAATGTTGTTGGCAAGTTATCTATCTAGTCAGTGGTAGACACAGTGCAAATATATGTGGATTATATTGAAACTTCCTTTTCTTACTTCCAAATCATCTGGGAGCTGTACATAATTTATGAAAGCATTGCTATAGAAAGAAAAATTATAAAATTGCAATGGTTTGTACAGTATATGGAGTTTCACACCTATATTAAATACTGTGATCTTATCTCAAATATTGGATATATATATATATATATATATATATATATATATATATATATATAAAATTCCTACTCTGTTTATTTAGGAGATAAAATATACTTTTTCTGATGATACTGTGGTTATTTTTTAATTTTTTTGAAATTTTTGAAAGTATTTAGTGCCTTGATTACACACCAAAAATTTAAGGAGAATTTTAAATGCTCTTTATTATTTTTTATTGTTAAAGTGATTTAAAAGGTAGAAAACTCCTGATTTGTGTCCCACTTAGGACAGATAAAGCACTTCTTATGAATGAGATTTAGAAGTCTGGAGTCACTGAGAGGTCACTGAGGCCTTCTAGGTCTTTTTCTGTTTCAGTCTTCAGTTCTTCCAAGGCTGCCCTTCAGAGGGTGATAATGCAACATGAAGTATTGAGCCACTTTCACGCAAAAGGAAGAGGACTGTGAAATATCATTCCTAAATAAAGAGACTGAATAAACACCTGCCAGGCATTAAGTGTTTTGGATACTGCCTTAAAGCACATCAGTGGGCAGATTGACTCTGAAGTGTCTTGCAGCATTGTTCCTGGGCTTTTCACTGACATTTGAGAATTAGTCTCACCATGAAAAGGTATTCCCATCTGGAAATATCTCCTGTTTCATTGCATCTAAACAAAAAGATTTTCTGTGTGCAGCCATATCTGGCTCCTTTAATAGTCAAGGAAGGATGGGTTGAATCACCTCCTGATGCCCTAACATGGGAAAAGGACCTGTCTCTCCTCTAAATCATTAAGAATAAACTAGTGACTATATCATTAACAGAAATATCACACTTGAATCCACAGTCTTTTGAGTGAAGAATTCAGCTTCTTGTATTTAGCAAAGTTCTCATTGCATGCAATGATAGATAATATCTCCTTAGATACTTAAAACCCTGTTTCATTTCATCTTAGACTTTTGGAAAGAGGTGGTCTAGACAGCTCAGCTGCAACCCAGAGTTAAATCCCCTGTTTTCTTAGCTATCAGCTATGTTTAAATAAAAATGGCATCCCTGACAAATGAAGTATATTGTAATCAGTGCAGTTTGTGCTGCTTTAGCAATGCTGATGGACAAACTTTAGTTATCAAGTCTTTATTATATTTTTAATGATGCTTCAAGTCTGTGTGAGCTGCATGCATCCCAGAAGCAGAGAAAAAATCAATAAATTGTATTTTTGGATGAAAATATGAAATGATCCAAGAGAACTGACTCGCATTGGCAGTTGACCATCCAGAAAGGCCACCAATGCATTGTGATCACCAGTGATTCATTGTCATGGGCTGCCTTTTCCTTGGACCACGCTTGCAGCTTAGAGGAAAGTGGGTCCTAAAGAAGGCAGAGCAGATCTCTTTCTAAGCTATTAGCAGAGGAGTGCAGGAATCCCTTCTCCACGATTTGGGAAAAATCATTAATTATGAATTAGTGGACAAATGTGTTTCCTTTGATCCACAAAAAATGCCCTAATGCTTTTAGCTGCAACATTACACTACTTGTTAAGTCCCTGAACCCTACAACTTTTTCAGCTGTAGAGGTTTCTGTGATAATTCCCTTTCACATGTGAAAATATATAAGGTAAATGATATGAAAAGGACATTTGCAACAGCCTAAGCTGAGAAAAGAATTCAGACACATTGCAGTGGCACTGGAGGATGCTGAGGGCCTGATTCTGCAGGCAATAATAGAATATGCAGATAAATTGCAATGCTGAGCATTATAAATTTAAATGACTTTATACATCTGCAATATTTTCCACCTTTTCTATTGAAGACCATTTCTCTACACCATGGCTTGAATTATAAAAGATGTAGTATTAGCCTAGTGTTCTGATTTTGGTAGTTACTCCAGTGGATTGCGCTGCTCAATATTTTGTAGTCCCCTGTTACATGCATCTTTCTTGAGTATAGTAGACTTCTCATCTAGGTCAACTCTATCCATTTATTTAGCTTTTATGTTTTAAAATTGATTGCTAGATTTATTTATGAATTTCTGTTGTGGTTCAATCCCAAACATCAACCAAGCCCCACACTTGATCACTCCTCCATCAGTGGGATCAGGGAGAGAAATGGAAGGGTAAAAGCTAGGAAACATGTGGGCTGAGATATATATAGTTTAATATTGAAGGCAAAAAGTCATGCTTTCCTATGGGCAGGCAGGTGTTCAACTATCTCCAGGAGAGCAGGGCCCCATCACATTTGGTGGTTACTTGGGAATACAAATACCATCAATCCAAAAGTCCAAAGGTTTGAAAAACAGTGGATTTTCACACAATTTTTAATTTGATGGTTGGATTTGTCAATTAATTAAGAATATCCTCACATTAAAATAAACTTTTATTTTAAGTTTTAACACTATTTTCCAATGTTTTCTGGTTTTAACAAATTAGTATAGGATATGTAGCCACAGAGAAGGTTTAAAAAATTGAGTAAGTGATTAGGAATCTGTACTTAGAAGCAAAAGGGGAGGGGAATTTCTGTTATGTGTCTGAATATGTTACCTGCACTGGATTTAAAATAAATATGGTATTTCCATGATGCAAATACTCTTTGTTAATAATAACAATAAATAAAAATTTCTGTAACATCAATTTTCGGACAAAGTGATCTCTTATGGATTTAACTATAGGCTTTATTTTGTTGGTTTCAGTGTTCTGTTTTTTTAAATTTAGCTTTCTGTAGGGATTTCTTTATCTATGATAAATATATGCCTTGGAAGCTACATATCAGCAGAGTAAGGAAATTTCGTAGCAAGATATTGCAGATTTAGGGATTTTTTTCTTCGTTTGGAAGAGCAAAGTCAAGGACAACTCCATGTGTTCTGCAAAGTTCAGCAGTAATATTATTATTCACACAAGTTGTCTCAGCTGTGAAGTCAGTACATTTGTTCTGGATGTCTCTTTATTATTAATGGCCCTTTCACCTGACTTTCTACATTTGTTTGAGCCAGCACAGCTCCTGCCTGCTGGCCAGTTCACTTAGATTGTTTTCATCCCCTGGTTGCCTTAAAGGTGAAGCTTTGTTCCAAATGTCTTCTGAAAGGTTAGTTGTAACTACTCTAAGGATATAGGATTGAAACAGAAAATACTCTGCAAACAGCAAATGGAATAGTGAAGCCTCTCCTCCTATTTCCAATGCATCACTCATTTTATCCAAAATGCTCCCCCCAGCACAGGGTAAAATTCACCATGGACCCAGAGTGAATACAGCACAAAGATCCACCCAAGTCTGACACCACACTCTCTCTGCCTTAAGCAGATGTTTAAATGGGAATTAAGTGGTGTGCTGCCTTTTTAATGGCTCTTTACAAACAGGTGATCTCCACTCAAAGAGAATAAGCATAAAATAAAATAAATGTATTAAAATTTCTGAGTGGGGGAAAATATAAAAAAGAAGATTAGTTAGCTTCCTTCTTGGAAAAAATCCATTTGGGATTTTTTTGTGTGTGTGTGTTTTTTTTTTCATGGGACTATTAAACTGGGTAATACCATTGCTAAGCCATGACAAGAGATCTGGTTTTCCATGGGCCACTTCCAAGGGTTTCATAACTTGAGACTTATTTGTAGTTTTATTTTCACTGGAATCTTAAAATATTTAACAATATTGTTAATGGAGAACTACTTATACTATCAAAGATGTTTATATAAAGTAGAAGTAACACTGCTAAAGAATTAATTAGCATGAGCAGTGGAGGTCACTGGAATGTGAAGTGCAGGGCTCTTACTGCAGAATCAAGAGCTGAGGAGAATGAGATATTGGTTTAGCTTCAGTAGATTATATTAAAAAGAACTCTGTATCAAATGGCTACAATTTCATCTGCTTGTCTTTCCTCATTTATAGAGTACCTTTAGGAAGTTATTCCAGTCTTTCAAGAGGATTTGTAGGGTGACTCAGTACCCAAAAGAACATATATCAAAATCTCAGTAAAAATACTAAGTTACAGAAAGACATTTTAAACTCAATACAAAGTAACATTCATATAATTTTAGTGTACAGGAATATATGTGTGCATGCTAGGGTAATGTGAAATACAGAGCACCAAGGTGATAATATGCCACATTAGGACAATTCATTTTAAACATCTTAAAATAGAAATGTCTAAGGAATGAGAGATGGAGGTCAGAAAAAATTCATGAATTCCTCCACCTTATTTTCATAAATCAATGCCTTAGGCCCCACTGAGGCAGCTAAAAATACATTTCTCTTTCAGATGAAGGAGATTAGGAGGTGGGAGGGAGGGCTTGTTGCCTTGCAAACCTAGAGGATGTCAGAATTGTCATGAAATGTATGAACATTTTTTGTATAGGTGTTACTGCATAAGGGATGCACTTTCTCTTTTAGTGACATAGGTAATAATATTCTTTTGTAATTCACTACATAGAATTGGAAATTTCACCTTTTCAACTTATTATGTTTGTGGCACAGCCCATAAAGAGCTCATGGGAGAGAAAGGGTGAGGTTGAACAGATTGAACCAGTTCCCTTCACAGCTGTGCAAAAATTGTGGATTTCAGGCAAGAACTGATGATGAGTTGGTAGATGGCAAATGCATCACATTCTGTTTCTAGGAACTATTGACTTTCCTTGGTATTCTATTTAGAGAAGAAAGAATAACCAAGGTGAGGGCATTTCACTCCAGATGTCAAAGCACAAGTCAGAATGATTGCATTTACTTAGGAACCATCCGTTTCCCAGTGAGGGAAGCAAGTCCCTGAGTCTGCAGCCATTTCAAAAGTAGAAAATGTAAGGTGAAGTCAGGTAAATTCAGTTCAAACTTCTTCAAAACATGGCTATTAATCAGTTTGCTTAAGTTAACTAAAATGTGAATATAGACTGTGCTGGAGAGGTGAGAGCACCTCCTGACATATTCATCATGGAGAAACAGAGTCTGAACTCTAATGACTGGACCTTCACGGCACAAAAATTAAGAAGACAAATAATACTATGGGTGCCTGTTAATTGGAGCAGCTCAGTGGGTAGCCAGTTAAATAGCTGTCTTGATGAGGAGAAAAAAACCTACAAAAATAGCTTTCAAAAGAACCAAATTGATATAAAACTGCACAGAAACTAAAAATTGTAAAGACAAACATTTTATATCCTTCTTCTTTATGGAATCTGCCTCCTCTAATGTATCCTTTGCAAGACAGAGTGGTCAGTATCTGTTGCATACTGAAAACTACCTCTGATACAGAATATACTGTGAATATAGGGGCAGAAAAGGTAAAGATGGTTGCATCCATTAGGCAGATCGTCATTTTTCTTCAGCAGATGCAAACTTTGGAGCTTCAAAGAGCAAAGGTTTCTTTTTCTCACTTGTTTGTTTCATATATCTCTTCAATTGTTGCCTGACCACTCCTGCATCAAAACATCAATTTCTGTGATGAGATAGAAATGCTTGCTCTGCACAGATTATCGATACTTCCACACCCACCAAACTTGACCCACCCGTGTTCTAGCAAATAGCACTACCAACCATTGCAATGAAAGATTCCTATTTTCATATCCTGCTGAGTATCCTGTTTATGTCTTCCACATAGCAGCTTGTGGAGGGCAGTATAATTTAAGGGCTGAATATTTCTCCTATCCTTTAATAGACATATACAGTTGCCCACTGAGGTGACCAAAAGAGGAACAGCTCTGCTCAAACCTGCTCCATACTCTGTGATTAAATGAGTTTTGTAAAATTGTGTAAAATTTGTAAAATTGTGTAAAATTTGTAAAATTTTTTAAAATTCATTTTTACAAATGAATTTTTTAAAATTTGTGTTTTACTCTGATTCTTTCCTAATGCTGCTGTGATGGGAAGCATTCTTTCTGCTGTGATGGAGCTGAACTCATCTATGAGTTTGAAGAAACGATTGTCTTGATTTCTTATTCTCGCAGTGTTTCATCATTGTTTTCTACAATTTCCTACTTGCTTTTTCACTCCCTGTGATGAATCTCCTGTCACCAACAGGTTTTCAGTACAGTTGTGTGCTCTGCCCTGGATATTTTCAGACAGAGTTTCTACAGCTTACCCTGTAGTCATGCACATGAGCACAGGAGAAGACAAGTCTCTAGTGGACTGGATTTTTGTGTTTGTATTGGGCTTACACAGCAAGGTTTTGGTAGGGGGGTGTTGTGAGGGAGATTGGTGCAGGGGTGGCTCCTGTGAGAAGAAAACAGAAAATTCCCCCATGTCATAGAGCTCCTATTCCTGGCAGCTCCAGGTCGGACTGCAGCGAGCCAGGCTGTCCCCTGCATCTGAACACTGACCTATTGGAGAAAACTGAGATTTTGGCATCTCATTATGGCATGTAGAATGGAATAACCATGTAAATGCATTCAAGTCTTTTGGGCTGAGAAAGAAGAATACCACACAGTCTTTCTTATTTTCCTGTAGGACTCTAAACCCATATCCAAGGACTGCTTGTTGGAAGGGTTTAAATATATCTTTGAAGAAACTAAATGCTATGAGGTTTTTGGCCTGTTTCACAGATTTTTTGTGTAGATCCATCTCACTGAACTTGAGACATCTAAATTGTAAATATCAGAGGTAGTACTTTTTGCACCTTTTATAGTCAATAAAAAGAAGTAGATTAATTGCTCCAAAAAGAGCATGGCTTTTTGGGATGAGGTAAAGTGCATTGTAAATTGTGCATATCTTACCACAAAAAAAAAACAAGAATGGGCTTTAATCCATCTTATTTTGGATGGCTACAGTGTAGTGACTTAATGTACACCCTCTATATCTCATCAGTACCAAAAAAAACCAGTGGGCTGTGACTCATCAGAGTTAAAAGTGGGATAAGTTATGGAAATGCAGGTGTAATTTTTGATTCCATGGGTTATCTGCCTTGTACCTACTGCTCTGAAAAATTTCTTTCAAACCCAGTGTCTTATTTACCTATTTCAGGTTCCTTAGGTCATCTCAAATTCTTCCAGATGTCAATGCTTACAGAATTTAGTGCTGCTTAGTACCTCCTTTATAGTGAATTTAGTTGTTCTTCAGGTTTCACTGACAGAGGGTACTTTTCAACTGCCTGATCAGAAGTCCCTTGAGTTGTTTGAGATGACCTAGAGTATTCCAGACATGCATGGGTCTAGCAGATGTGACACAGGATAAATGAAATATCCCTACTCCTTAGGGGAGGTAAACTGAGATCAGTGGATATAGTTCTGGGCATTTGAGATTGCACTAGAACACCTATATTTTGGTAGCTTAATTAAATCTTAAATTTCCATTGACAATGCAAAGGCTGGAATGGTTATTATTCAAGGCCTAAATGTAGAATTTGCCATTTTAAAAAAGATGATCAATTACTGGGAGATAAATGTACAATTAATTCTTTACTGTGCAATCCTGGGACAAATTCTATCTTTTGCAGTTAGCCCAGGGATCTTTCTTCCCAGTAATATCCTAAAAAATGACCTACATATCCTTACGTCTCTTTACAGATAAAATGGAAATAGTACATCTCCATTTACATGAAGATTTTACTACATACCATGGCAGAAATGTAAAAATAAGTGTTTCTCTTTTTGTTATCAAGCGGTTTTGTTTTGTTTTTTTTTTTTTTTTTCCACCAATAACATAGTGAATAATATAACATCCTTCCTAGGCAATATCTTATGGTAATAAGAAACATTTTTGCATATCCCAGCATGGGCAAAGGAAATCCGTCGCATGGGAAGACTTAATTTTGTTTTGTGTCATAAGACAACAGTGATGCTATATGAACCTCATAGTATTTTACTGGGAATTACAATTTTTTTTTAAAATATGCTATATTCACAGTAAAAATTTTTTTCCTAATATATAATTTAAACCTACTCAGTTTCAGTTTGAATCCCCCCATTCTCTCACTACAGACCCTTGTATATATTCCCTCTGCATCTTTCTTTTTGGCTCCCTTCAGGTACTGTAAGGTCACAATTAGGTCACTTCAAGCCTTCTCTTTTCAAGGCTGAACAATCCCAATCATCCCAGCCTTTCCTCATAGGAGAGGTGCTCCATCTTTCCAAACTCAGTGACCTTCTCTGGGCTCACTCCAACAGGTCCCTGTCCTTCCTGTGCTGGAGCCCAGAGCTGGATGCAGCACTGCAGTGTCACTGCTCTAGGGTGAAACTAGCTCAGAAGAAATTCAGCTTGTGCTGGCATGGTGCTGCAATGGGTTTAAATCACTTCTGGATTTCAAATCTAATTCAGCCTGGTGTCTCTGTAGTGTGCTGCATGGCAGGAAAGGTTCCAGAGGATGAATATGCAAGGATTTGAGCATTTGATAAAGCAACAATGTACAGAAGTAGTGTGTGAAGCTCTTCAGATTTACAATGCCTAGAAACTGGAACATAACGCTCATCTGACAGTCATCACCCACAGATGTGAGACAGAGAGTTGTGTTAGTTTATCCTGGTCTTTTTTTAGATGGGAATATTTCTAAAATATTTTATTTATCAAATTGCTGTATGGGTGTATCTTTATAAAGCAATTTCTGAAAATTCATGTATCCTGATAGGTTAAGGTTATTATTAATTAGACAAAGTACTGTGAATCATTTTATGTGCACCAAGATTTTCATCATCAGAGACTCACTTTACAAATTTAATCTCTCATTCTCAAATAAATGTCTCTTTTCTGATTTGCTGCTGCTGTCAGGGTTCTTCATCTCTATGTCATTACCAGTCCTGGGAACTTGTTTATCTTCTGATCCTGCTTCTCATCCCAAATCCTAAGATTTTATCTGCCTCAGGCAGAAATAAACACATCTTAACAGCCGTGAATCCCCATGGGATGTGCAGATCAAAGGATGATAAATCCTATAAAATTTAATTTAGGTGATTATTGGTAGGCAGTGAAGAGGAGTAAATGCACTCTTGTTTTTGACAAAGAGAATTTAAGAGCAGTTTATGTCTGCAATTATGCCTGGTGAGAATTTTTGCTTAGCTATCTCACTCTTTCCTCCTTGTTGCTCATCACCTCCCCTTTAACAAAGGCTTTTTGTTCCCCATCTTCCCCCTCTAAGCTGTTGAAGTTCCCTATACTATTTTTCAGTCAAATAGCTGAAATTAACAAAAACTCCCACTTAGGCAGTTGTGCTAGCCTGTCTCATTTTTATGGAGAATTTCTGAAGAATTCCCTTGTGGGCAGCAAATGCCTCAGTTCTAATGAAAAGCCATAGGACGCAGCAACCTCAGCATCCCACTTTTCAGGTTTTGCACCTGAAGGAAAAAAGAGTACAAGCCCTGAGAAACCTGGAAGTATGATGTTGGGAAGGGCATATATAAACATGGAGCCGACAGTTCCACTTAAAGCATATATGTTCAAAGAGCTGGAGCCAATCAGACATGGACAGAACTGCTGCGAGTCTCTGGGTACATTCTATAACACTTACCAGTAATAACAGATGTCTCAGCATTGTAAAGTTCAGAGCAGCCCTAATAAAGAGCTCTGCAGTGCATTTATGTTACCCTTCCTTTCTGGTTTTTTTGTTGGTTTTTTTGGTTTTTTTTTTTTTTTTTTCTGTCAGGATTCTTGAAGACATTCCATGGGACTGGATATGCAAAAGTGTGAGGTCAGCAGTAAAAGAACAAACAGGCTGACCTAGGTAGCTATAGTGTGGTTAGTTTGAAACTGGGACTAGGCAAAAAAATAGAAAGGTTGATGAAAGAAACAATCAGCTGATAATTATAGAATAGAAATATTCTCAGTAATAATGGCTTCCTGCAAGAAAAAAAGTAGCGTGCAAAAAAGCTACGATCACTCTGAAAAAGACTGTCAGTGTGTGGCATTGTCTATGGCCAGCTGTAGTATCAACACAATCTGAAACTGGCAATGAATTTGGTAGTAACACAGTGCTGGGAGCCAGAACTACCCATCTATTTCAGGTGATGATAGTGTTGTGGTAAAATATGGGACTACTGAATATTATTTTTCTGAGCTTTCCTGCAGGAGAAAATACTTACTTTGGTATGAATGATACTAGATCCCGAGCTGTTATTTTTTCAGCACAAGAAGTTGCAGCTACCTTTGGTTTAAAGTCAGGTTTAAAGTCAGGTGCTCAATGAAGTTCATACACAGTAACAAATAGAGTTATCAGGCTCCTAATGATCTATTCTCCCATTGATACTCCTGGGACGTTGCATAAAGCTCTCATTAATGCAAACGGAAAAGTGGAAAGTACATGCCGAAATCAACAACTCCCCCTATTGTTGTAACGCGTGAATGGTCCCCTCAGGCAAAAAACATTACTGACTTTATTTTTTCCTTGACTACCTCCTCCTCCTTATGAAACAAATCATGCAAAAAAGTGTGGGGTTTTTTTTGGATTTGTTTGTTTTTAAAGTGAATGTCAAAAGAGAAAGTCAGTGAGGAGGATTTATCAAAAACAACATTCTTGTTACGACCCAGTTCTGACCCAGTGTAGCCAAATCATCAATCACGGTGACAATGGGCCATATTTATCCCTGGTGCAGCTGCACTGTAATTGACAGAATTACATTTAGAAGAGATTTGCCTTGTAGCTGTTTAGTTACAAGTCTGGGGTGATGATTAGTCGAAGGTTTGACTTTCTCTGCAGCTTGGATTAATGCATACATTATGCAAAGGTATATGTGTATTCAGTTTGCTGCAGATGTCCTAGTCAAGAATTTGTGGATGTTTGCACTTTGTCACTCCAAGTTCCATTATAACAGAATGTAAAGATAACAGGGCCACAATCTAGTTATGCACTTCAAAGGCTGACAGAATAATTTGATTGTATTCTGCTTTTTTACTGTAATCTGAAGGTATACTTTGTGGCTGGTAAAAAATGCTAGGCATGGGACAGCTAAAATGTGTAGCACTAATGATGTCCTACAGCAAAGAAATATTGTTTCAAAATTTTTTTATTACTGCATTTCCCAAAAATCACACATAGAGAAAGTGAGTACTTATTTATATAGTTACAGTGAAAGAACAAAAATATTTGTCAGTGTCTAAGTTGTCTGCTTATTTTTTGTACACTTTTAAATTTAGGTGCCATTTAGTCAATTGGAGTAAGCAGAACTGTATGTTTCGTTCTATGAAAGAAAATGTTTCAAACCCTTTGCTGCCATTGATGAACTGGATCTGTTAAAGCTAGATGGTGCTACCCTATGTTAAATAAGCAGTGTATTTCCATTTTTTATTTCCTATACAAGTAATTGTCCTTATATAGTAGTCATATTCAGCTGCTTACTGTGTGAAATTGTTCTTAACTTGCATAAAGGTAAGGACTAACACTGGAGCTATGATATTTTCTTCATTACATTAATTAAATATAATGTGCCTCAGTAACAGAGCTGAAAATATTTATTGATCAGTTAACGAAAAGCAAAGATTGATGCTAAATGCAGGTGTTGTCTGAAACACGGTGAGTAAGAATAGAAAAAGCCCCGGTTTATTGCAGTGCCCTGTTATACACATTTCAGAGCTGTGTTAGATCTGTATATAAATGTGGTTAGTATCACTTTCTAGAATTGAAATTATGATTTTGCTATTTAGTAAATGAGCCACATATGTGAAGAAATGATTTCCTAGTAGTAACACTGGATTCTGATAAATAACTGTTGTCTTACTCACTAGTAGGCAGTTGGGTATCTCATATGCCTCTATAATTCTACCACATATTGATCAAATTAATTTGATCTAAAATTTATCCTAAAACACTGCTTAGGCACAAAAGGTTCCTGGATCTTTTTTGAAGGAGATATTTAGAACAAGACTGGAGTGACCAATATTTTTTGCAATTTTATTGGAAATCTTTCTGAGAAATACAGTTAGTGGGATATGCAGAAACATGATGAGTTTGTACTCAAATTCCATGTGGGGTTGTGTTATCAATCAATGCGTCCTAGGGATTTACAGGGAAATCTGCTAATGGAATACAGTTAACATAAAACTATGCCATCAGGAAGTGTCACTTGTACTATTGGGAGACATTAGCTATCACAGCAGTGCCTGGGAAAATGCAGAGCACAGTACATGTAGTTCATAAACTGTTGTGAATTACATGGCAGCTCTTTCTGACTTTCTTTTGTCTCCACAATCCTAAGGTTTTTAACAGCACTCTTCACCATTACTGTGGCACAAAAGACAGATCAATTAGAAGAAATAAATGTTAACTCTCTTCTCAATAAAATTTAAAAAGTGTTGAAGGTCTTGAAAACTTCTAACTACATGTATAGCTTGGGATCTGTGTCAGTGTTTCTCATTCAGTGGGTTGCAATCCCAGTCATCTAAAAATTTCACCAAAGGGCTAAAAGAGAGTGAAAATTTTATGGCAATTTAAAACAAAGTATCTCAGTTTCCTGTTCTTCACAAATACTTATCTTTTAAGGCTCAGCAACTTTTGTAAATCTCTTAAAACATACATTATGACAATTACATTTCTCACTACTAGATTTGTGGCATATAAAACAGGTTCATATTTTTTTCTAATATCTATTAAATATGAACCTGTGAAAATGCTTATAAATCATAGTTTCATTAAAACGAACTGATGCTTGTGATACATGATACCAGCTAGAATTTTATAGCTAATGCACCTTATGATCCTTGTGAGGTCAATGTAAATTTTAACACATTAAGTGACAGGATTTATTGCAACTGGCATTGACCAGATAGTTTATAGTAAAAGTACAGCAGGGCTTCAGAACATTAATTAGTATGTGCTAGCCATAGGACTTGAAATTAAGCTTTTTATCTAATGAGAACTGTATCAAACACTAGTTTTTGTCTTTGGATGCAGAAGTTGACAAAACTTGTCAAAAGCTTACTATATTTTCTTTCAGAGCTACTTAAACTAAAAGCACTAGGATATCATGGCCATATTTACACCTGTGTTTACCCCAGCACTTAACACAGATGGAGTGTCTTGGTGCGTTACCAGCATTTGTATTTTCATTGTCAGAAAGATTGAGCTGATGTGAGCTTTACTGAGCTGAAGCAATGATAGCTAAGAAAATTACCTCTGAGATGTCACCCACAATTGAATCTTTGAGAAGTTCTTCCTCCTTCATTCTTCTCCAGCTACTCCTTGCCTGCTGTTTCACTGGTTGTTGCACCCACTCATTTACCCAGTCAAAGGAGGTGCCTACCTTTAGAGAGCTTGATAGCAAAACTTTGCTCACCTGGCTTGTATGCTCATGAGTGATCATCTCTGTGACAGCCAACCAGAAAAACTCTACTTTAAGGACAATGGCAAAGAATAAAAGCAAATTTTCCAGAAAGCAGTGTAGTTTCTTCCATCGGGCATATGCATACATATGTATTTAGGGTGTGTCCCGTCCCTGAACTGTTCAAGGCCAGCTTGGATGGGGCTTTGAGCAACCTGGTCTAATGGAACCTGTTCCCACCTGAGGCAGGGGGATTGCAAGTACATGATCTTCAAGGTCCGGTCCAACAGGACAAGACGAAATGGCCTCAAGCTGAGCCAGAGGAGGTTCCAATTGGGCATTAGGAAGAATTTCTTCATTGAAAGTGTGGTCAGGCACTAGAATGGTGTGCCCAGAGAGGCGCAGGAGTCACAGTCCCTGGGAGTGTTCAAGAAATTACTGAATGCGGCGCTTGGTGCAAATTGGTCTCATTGACATCGTGGTGTTTGTTCAAAGGCTGGACTCGATGACCTCAGGGGTGTTTTCCAACCTCAATGAGTCTATACTGCTATTATTATGACTCAATTTCTTTTGCATGTGGGCCTGCATGTAAATTATGTGTACCTGTATGTAAGTTACACTTTATTTAAAGGGGGGAAAAAAGGTTAAAATAAGAAAATATTAAAGACAAAACAATAGAATGGAGAACCATAGAGTATATACCTCACCCAGGAAGTAATCTTGCTGCAAAGAGACCACAGGCAGGCAAAGAAACTTGCAGTAACAAGAAACTGTAATTTGATGATTATTGGTCAAAATTTATTCAGACTAAAAGCAGAACAGTTTTCTCTTTCCTCTCTCTGTCATTGTGTTTTTCTCTGCTGGTAAAGCAGCTTGTAATGTAATCCACATGCTGCAAGTAATGTAATCAGTTTGGGGAACTGATCTAGCTGAAAAATAGCCACCGAAAGACAAAATAAAGATCCTCTTTGTTTAGACTTGATTAGTTCTGGTTCATGACTGAGAAGTACATTGGTTGTCAGTTCTGTGGAAGTCAGGGCATGGTGCAGAAGGCACTACCAAGGTTGCCTTCAGTGCAGCTCAAACTATGCCTGAGACTTGATATAGGAAGATGGGGAAGTGGGGAAGATCCATATGAATGTTGAATAACACCTCCTTCGGTGTGTCCAGATAAAGAAGAAATTAAAGCAGTGGTGCACTCTACTAGAAAAAAAAAAAAAAAAAAAAGGCAAAGTGAGAAAAGAGAAAGAAGGGAAAACTGCATTGCTGTCCTGGGCATTGAGCAGACTTTATAATGCTTCTGATGGAATATATTTTCCCTGTTTACAGCTAACCAGAGTCTGTGTTCTGCTGTTACCCATCTCTTTCTATTGCCATGAATGTACATGATGAGACAATAGAGGATCCTGGCAACATACTGGAGAAAGTCTAAAAACAGCCAATAAGAAGAGCTTAGCCTCTAGAGTCCTCAAGGGGAGAGGGAAATAGACAGAATTTTTGCCGTCCTATGGGATGCAATTATGTTGTCCAGAACCAAAGTGTGACCTGTCTTGCCTGTCCTGTTTATTGAATGCAAACTTGATGTCTGGTTTCATTGCAAGCTCCCTGCCTAAGATGGATATCCTAAGGCCAAATTCAATCGACAGTCAAGCTCTATACCTGTCCAGAGCCAGTATTTTCAAAACAATGCATGTCAGTAAATTATGATGTCTGTTTCAGTTAAAATCAACATTTCTTTGCTAGTTCACTTAAAATCAAATAAATACACTGCGGTACAAGAGACACATTCGTATTCCCCACACAATTTATCACATACCATGGTTCTGGTATGTGATTTTGACACTCAGAAGAATTTGGGTGTCACATCAGCTCAATCTTTCTAACAAAGAGGAATTTCAGATTTTTCTGTGGTATTGGATATTTAACTTCTTTGAATACAGAAAGAAGAAATTTCAGGATTAATACCTGGCTATGTCTTCTCAGAGAATAAAAGCAGCAACCCTAAACTGCCAACTGAAATATCTGAAATGGAATCAGTATTACAAGTAGGAGAGCTATAGCTCCTTCAAGGAGCCACTTAGACACATTTGGAGAAGAAGTTTTCAAATCTTTTTTCAAATCTTTCAAATGTGACTTTTTCCTGTGAAGATTTAAAGGATGTGATTCCAGCAAAGGAAAACCACAATAATTTCCCTGGTTTCTGGAACCTCTTTGTGATGAAATTGCAAGAACAATACACCAGTGAAGTGCAGAGAAATTTTAATTTTGAATTTTGAGGAGTTTCAGACCTGACAAGTACAGTGCATGTACAAAGACAATGGATTTATCACACTGCTCATCTTTGTCAGACTAACAAGGTCTCCTGGACACCTTGTCCCAGATTCATACCCTTCTCTCTGCTTTTGTTGAGAGGCTATCTGCATATATTTCTTTAGTGGAGAGATATAGGTTTCCCTAGAGAAAAATTCAGAACACCTCATATCATCATTGCCCTCTTACCAGAATTTAATATTTCAATATGCTACAATAAAGTAATAGCATCAGGTAAACTAGCTCAGACAGCTAAGGTAGTAATTTAGTTATTTTGTTTAGCTACCTAAGATCAGATGAAACAATCCAGGCTGATGGCATTGCAAAAATGGTCATAATAATATGAAAAACTGTAATAACAATGAAGCAATATTATTTGATACTATAGAAAACTGGCATATTTCATTATTCATGTAATATAATATGGGTCATTTTCTATCAAGTCACTAAGAAACTTAGTGAAGCGATGAAAGACAAAATAATGCCATACAGAATCAATCTGCTTTGTTATTGTGTTGGTTCTTCTGGACAGACCCTAATGAATAGCCTGTAGGATCCTGATAATTTGAGTGAATAAGCACAGACTGTTATATATGTGAGTAGGCAGTTGGAGGATGAGAGAACCTGTATGTATTCCAGAGGAGACAAGTGTCAGAATAATAGAGGAAAACCCAAAAATCCTTATGAATTAGATTCCACATGATATTATGGCAGTATTGAAAAATAATATTTATTATTAATTAAAAAAATATTATGTAATTATTGAAAGATGTGCATCCTGTTGCTGGAATATGATCTCTTTGGGATCTGAGAGTGAGATAGTTGACAAAATTGGAGCACAGTTCAGAAAGATGAGGAGGGGTGAAGGCCTTTTATATGAGAGAACAGTGAGAATGCATGGATCTGTACATTGGGATGGATGATGAGGCAACTGAAAATTTAAGCTTTGGCATTAGACAGCGAACCAACATTGACAACATCATAGTGAATTTCTATTTCTTATCATTCAGCCAGGAAGAAAAAAATAAAAAGACTTTCTCTAGAAAATAGGAAGAACCTCACCTTAATGGAACCTCATCCTCCTGATTTTGTCCTCTTCAAGATCTACTGCAAGGAAAACAGAACAAAGCACATGGATCCAGGAGTTTTCTGAAGACCATTGATGATTACTATTTACACAAGGAACAAATAAGTCAATGGCAGCAGGTGGTCTGCTGGACCTAAAACAAGAAAGGAAGGGCAGGGATGTGAAGGTGTGAGCAATCTTGGCTGCATGAGATGGAGTTCAGGATTCCGAGCAGAGGGAGAAATGCAAAACGCAGCATCACAACCCTCGGTTTTAGGAGATCAAATGAAGGCCTGTTCAGGCACCTTCCTGAAAGGAATATTGGTCGTAAAGTGGAGACTAGGTAAAATATTGTTCTGTACTGAATGGCACAGGGAACCCAGTAGTGTGACATAGAGAAGGTCAAATTCATCAAGGAGTTCAGTCATTACTGTTAGCATTTCCTTCAGGAACCTCAGGCCCTTGAAGATCCTCAAAGCAGATGTAACATTGGAGCATCTTTCATGTAAACAGACTGAGGGAGCAGAGGATTCAGGACAATCACTGTGGACAAAGACCTGATAGTATGAGGTCAAAAAGATAGCTCATTTCAGAGATTTCTGTGAACAGGATAGAATGCAATGGATACAAGTCCAAATAAAAGAAATTCTACTTAAAATAAGGGGAAAAATTGTATTTTAAGGAGGGTCAGACACTGGAAGAACCTGCCCAGGGACATTGTTCAGTGTCCATCCTTAGAGATATTCAAAATCAATCTGGATGATGCCCTGAGCCGTGGCTGACCCTGCTTTGAACTGGAGGTTTGAAGTAGATGATCTCCAGAGGCATCTTCCAGCCTCAGCTGTTCTCTGACTCTTTGCAGCCCTGTGATATATGTTGCATTGTGTTAAATTGGAAGCAGTGGTAGCAGAAATTAATTAAGCTGTAGTACATACACAAACTCATGAAATCATGGAGTTATAGCCATTAATATTTCCTCCTTTATTTATAAGTGATTGAAGTCTGTATCACACCATTACCCATCTTTTTCTATGTCTGCACTGAATGATAGGAGTAGAAGGCTTGAGGCAAGATTTTTAGAGAAAAGAGAAAAGCTAAGTCAATTGAAAGCAATTTCTGAAGGGAATAACATCAAAAAAAAAAAGGAGGAGAAATATTTGAAAAAGAGGAAAAGGATTGAAGGATATTGAAGATATTATGTTTATATGGCATTCTGGCACTTTTGAATGTCCTAAAAAAGAATTACACCAACAGTAAGTGAGTGGATAAAGCAAAAATTTTGAGAAAAGGCACAAAGGAAAACCAATAGAACATCAAGAGCATTTGAACTGCTAGAAGGCATTTTCCTTGTGGAAAATGTCTGAAAATCCTTAAGAGAGCTCGTGAACATTCATTTAAATAGCTGAGCAGCTCATTTAAGCAGTCAGACAAAAGCCTCAGTTCAGCTTTACAAAATCAGGCTGCTGCTATGAGCTGGTGGCACAAAAGACAAAAGCAAAAATGTGTCATGTGTCCTGACACTGCACTTTGTCACAAGTTGCTCACAACTGTCTTAAACTATGCACTGAAGGAAAAGCCACAAAAAACCTCATGTGCACTACGTGCTAGAGGTTAAAGAACAGATAAAGCCTAGACACAGTACTTAAAAATAATAAAATAAACATTCTTTGGGAATATACTTTTGTTCTCAAACACCAAAGCAAGCCAGAAAACTAGAACTT
This sequence comes from Melozone crissalis, assembly GCF_028551555.1. Classification (NCBI taxonomy): domain Eukaryota; kingdom Metazoa; phylum Chordata; class Aves; order Passeriformes; family Passerellidae; genus Melozone; species Melozone crissalis. The sequence continues at coordinate 54,914,098 of NW_026535805.1, forward strand.
TTGTTGATTCTGCAAACTGCAGAAACCAGGTGTACCAGCACTGACTGCTCACAGAACATCTGACAGCAACAGAGGAAGGAAAAATATTCCCATTACTGATATGCGCAATATATTGCAACAATATAAAAGCATTTTACATTATTTTCATGACTTGGCAGGCATGTCAGAACAACTGAAGATTTCCATTAAGAGGTCAAACTCTCTACTTGCTATTTTGAAGGTAATTTCCGTGTTTCAGTGTTACTTTGAGGTACTAGAATGTGATTAAACCCCCTTTCTGGACATATGCACTGGTTTAAAAACTCAAGGGCAGTAGAAGCAGTGAGGATGCTGGTGAATAAAAAAACCAACAGGTTTCTATTCTAGCAGCTGTGACTGGAGGAAGTCGTATGAGAGAAAAGCTTGAGTCTAACACCTACTCCCTTTGTAGGGTTGGTCTGAGAGCTAACACAGGCAGCAGCGGTTCTAGGACAAAAAACTTGGGAATAAATGAGCACTTCCAGTTTTCCTTAAGCAACTTCAAATAAGGCAATTAAAGGCAGAGGCTTAAGTGTCAGCATTAGACATAGACAATACTTAAGAAGAATGAGAAATATTTTATTCATAAAAATTCTCGAACGCACAGTAATTTTCTGTATTAAATGATTAAAACTTTGGTATAAATATACAATAGATGCTTCTTTATATCTGTTGTTCTTATAGAAGTGAAAAATTTGTGAATGAGTTTTTTGAATTAGAAGTATGAAATAAGTTTTTTTTTGTTCTAAAATAAGATTTTAACCTACCAAAATATGATCCTGATGAGAAAAATGGTGGGGAAAGGGGCTGCAGGAGTAGTGTGTCATTTTGGGATTGATCCAAATTTGGTTTGATTCCTTTAACAAAAGTATGCTGTATTTGTGTTCCCTCTTACCTTGAATTTTGCTGGATATTATCAACTTTACCAGATACTTACAACCTTTTTATTCTGTATTTCAGGAGTTGACTGTACTGTTTGCAAGGGCCAAATTGTTATTTTTGCTTTATACTGGGGATTTAATAGAAAAATATTCACTGGAGAAAAATATGGAACATCTTGGGGCACGGAACTCAGCAAAGCATAAGAAAGATCGGCTGTCTCCCAAGGTTCTGCAGATATCTTGGTCCAAAGGAGCAAAAATAAAAAAAAAAAAAGGAAAAGAAAAGAAAACAAAAAAAAGAAAGAAAATACTATAAAGGGAAGTGTCAAACTGTAAAACCAAGGGAAGAAGAAAAGTAAAGCTGATATACACCTGACCTGACTCCTGACTTCAGCTATCTACAAAGGAAACATATATTTCTTAGCTAGTCTCCACAGGTTTGCTTTAAAAGTTGATGGAGGCTTACAAAGGTCCACATGTAGGCACTTGGTTTAGGATTAAATTAATTCCCCCACTGATTATATTGCCTAGAGATATGCTAAATACAAAGGGAATCCCAGATAGCTAGCCTGCATTTCTTCTTTGTCAGAAACTATGGGTAATAGAATGAATTCTATTTTAACTTTACAGAGAGAAAAAGATCATCTGAAGAAATGTTCTTCATGCCTTAGAGAATTCTAACCAAAGACAGGTTTACTGTGCTTAGGAGGCTGAAAACTCAGTATTTGCAGTTATGGTTCATAGATTGTTAAAGCTGCATAGTTTGGGTTTGCTGAAGGAGCCAGTGAAGGTTTTCAGCAATGCTTAAAGGACCTGTAGTATCTTTTGTCCTTGAAGAAAGCTGAAGAAAGTGCAAAGCACTGCATGGGCAAAGCTCTGCAAAAGGATCTGGGGTCTGGGTAGGCTGTGACAGGAAAAGAGAGAAACTGTCTGTGAAATGGACCAGATGTGTCCAGTGAAAGTCTGTGCTGCAGCATATAAAGTCAAAAGAAATGCAGCAGAACACTTCTCACTGGGAGACAGGTAGAGCAGCCTAGTGAGCTTCCAAGGAGAATTATTAGAATTACTAGAAGGAGAAGTATTTCAGAGGCATATTAAAATTGAGGGTTTCCATTAGAAACATAATGCTGATTCCTCTATACACGCAGTGCTACTCATGAAAGTTTTGACTGAGAGACCACATGTAGCTGATCTGAACAAAGAAAATTCCCGATTCATCATCCAAAGTGAAACCCAGCTCGTCCTACACTAGCCATTTGCTGTATAAGCAGCCATCCATTTTTTTTCCTGATGAAATTTTATGTTCCAAGATGAAACAAACCTCTTGGCTGGTGTAATTCACTGTATTGAATGCAATCCCTGAAAAAAACCAGAGCTGACATGGATTATTAATTTCTGTTCAAATGCCAAGGAGCAATGGGATGACTAGAGGCAATCTGCATCCTTTAGTAGAGAGACAATAAAATTAAGGCAATGCATTTGACTTCTCAGATAGGAAATGTGTATTAATTAAGGCACGTGAAAAGTCTTACCTTTTGCTAGGACCTGTAGGTAGAAATAAAAAAGTGTAGTCTTCTATCTACATATTCCTTACAGATCAGGTTGGCCAGGCAGTACTGGTTCCTATATAAAAAAGCCAGGTATTAAGAGGAAAGTGTCTTGGTCTCACTAATTTTTTCCTCCATTAAACAATTTACAAATAAGTTTCTGTTTGCCTCAAAGTGATGGGTGTTCAGAAGACTGCTAAGATGACTCTTTAATAGGCAGCTGGACAGCTGTAGGTCTTTTGAATGGGCTGTGCTCACTGAAAGATGACCAACCAACGTTATTATTCTTGCTAATTGAGTTGCTGCCTGCCTCCAAGAACATTTCAGGTGGTAAAGTCAGTTATTTCATTTAGGAAACAGGAAATGAATATAAATTAACTGAGGAAGTATCACCTTTCATACCCTGGCAACAGAAACCTGACTGCAATAAAGTGTATATTGAAAGACATTTTCAGTGCTTAAGAAAATAAGTTTTCTATACTTGCAGATGGCAGTCTTCTTCAAAACTTCAAGCCTTCCAATATTGCAGATAATATTTCATGAAAATATTATATTGCTTATTAACCATGATAATCTAATATTTTTGATTAAAATAAGAGCACTTAAAAATATACTAATTTCAGAGCTTTTATTAGACTCACTTTTATTTTTTGATCCTCTTTTTCTGCATGTATTCTTCATAAATTTGTACATGAGCTTAATTTTTTAATGTTAAGTACGCAATGGAGGAGAATTACAAAGTCATATCTGTGAATATATATGCTGGAAATACTATCATCTATACTTTACTATCACCAGAAAAGAAAATAGCAATAAAATAGTGTGAATTCTATCATTACTCACCACCAAGAACTGCATCTGAAACACCAGAGGTTAAGGAAATTCTTGATTCTCACACAATTTTAAAAATGAAGAAATTGTAAAAAAAATTTAGCATGAAAATGTGATTGAAAGAGGGTAGGATTTATTGATTAAAAGATTCTCTGAGGAAAACAGGTGATTTAAATGGCTACTTCTGTGGGTTTTTTGTTTTTTTGTTTTTTTTTTTTTTTTTTTGTTTTTCTTAGCAGTAAGTAGTTGCAGCAGTCACAATAATTTCCATTTTATAAAGCCTCAGCCCCTTCAATACTCTTGGTGATAATGAACTCTCATTGGTTGACAATACAATTTCTAAATGTGTTGTTTTCTTTATTCATCAAAGCAGGAGATAAAAGCAAATGTGTGACTGGAGAGCCCAGTCTTCCATAACACCCATCCCTACACACAACACCCTGGCATGCCCTGAAAAAAGCACAAACATCCCTTGACCTGAATAAATCACATCACTTCATAAAAAATCTGCCTTCTGCCATCTTTCCTTCATTTTCAGGTTGTCTTGTGGATAGACAGCTAAAGGGGACAGCTGAAAGGATTCTCACCTTAGTTTCTGACAGGTTTCAGAACAAAAGTGATTAACATGCTTGATCTGCACAACAGATGCTCAGAGCCATCACAGAGCAGCGCACCAAGCGACACCCAAAACTGCTTTCATGAGAGATTACACGATAGCACCACTTTCTCACGGAGTTTTTTCATCTGGACGGATCGCTCTCCTTTGCAACAGAGGCTCCTGCCTTCATGCAACTAAAACTGCTCTGTGAAATGTGCCCGTTCCTCTACCACAGCCCCTTAAAAGTCCATCCCTCAAGAACCATTCCCTCAGGAGATAAAGGTGGCGTTTTTCTTCATGTTTCCAACACTGAACCTCTGCAGAATGCAGGTAAACTAATGTTTAAAAATCCTAGGAATATCCAGATTTCTTATGGACATCCACATGCCATGGCACAGAAAGGGAGAATTTCCTGAGCTACATCTACAACTTCCCTTGATTGACAGAGTCTAACTCATACAACTTAATATACGAAGACAAGTACTGAGCCATAAGTTAATTTCTGAAGATTAGAAATTAAATTACTCATCATTACAGGGCTCTATGAATCCTCTTCTTTCTCTTTTTCCTTTCCACTATTTAAATATTTAAAATAAGCATTTTAAGCTTAAAAGTATTTTAAACTGTCTTCATTCAGTTTAGACTTGATCCTTTGCAGATAATTTTACACATCTCTGAATAACAGGAAAGTCAAATTTCACTATTGCTTATACGGACTAATCAAAAAAGGGTAAATCCACTAAGCAGTAATTTCCCATCCTAACTTATAGAGATTGCTTGCTCTAACAGCACTTGTAGAATTGATATATTTGGAGAAATTTTCTTCCTGAAAATATAATCTCAGTGTAAGCATAACATGAAAGACAAAGGACACACTTTTTTACCTCTACATCTTGGCTAAGTAGTGAAGAGATTTCCTCCCCTTTAAAAATATTGTATTGTCAGGCTTACTAAGTTCCATCTTCAGCTGTTATATTATTGAAGTGACTAGAAATAAGTAGTCACGAGATGTCTATTTGTTTTGCCTATTTGTTTTTTGTGTGACAGGATAAAAAAAAAAAAATAAGAAGTCTTCAGATTTAGGTGTTTAGGTTTTTTTAAATTCAAAATCAGTTGAGCTATGAAGCTTAAAAAACATGATTTTTTAAATTACCATAGTCACAATATTTTCCCATCTGTACTTGAGGGTTCATTTTTCATTTTCAATTAATATGATTTTCAATTTTCATTTCATTAAAATGATGCCTTGAATAACCTCCAGTTTTTACCAGTTTTTATCCAACAGCTCTTTTCCTCCATCCTTCCTTAATTTTTTTTCTTTCTACATAGCCAAACTTCTGCAAAGAAAGCATTTCAGAAAAGTCAAGTTGTAGCATGTCATACTTTTTTTACTATGTTGGATTTTTTCTGATATATAAGGCATTTCAAAACCTTTGTAACTGATCAAGAGAAAGTAACTGGTACAGAAAAGTGGTAACTGGTATCAAAAAACATAGCTTAAAAAAAAACTCAGCTGGAAACTAAAAAATGTGAAAACAGAATGTGGATATAGTACTTAAAAACTAATCTTTAATTTAAAACAGCAATAACATAATTTACATCATTTTCCTACTTAAATTATTTGGAGTGGTGGGGTTTTTTGTTTGGGTTTTTTTTTTCTTGGTGGTTGGTTAATAAAAAAATTTTAAGACATCTTATTTGTTCTAAAATGCTTACATTTTCACCAGCACAATTGTAGGGGGATATACTATGGGTAAATGAAGGTGGCATAGAAAGTAATCTCACCCCCTAAAGAGTTGCAGCTGAACCAATAACTAAGGATTCGGAGCAGGCCTGATGTTAACAGGCCGCAGCTGCAGCCAATCAGCAGAGTGTTATAAAAGAGTGGATTGGTTGGCTGAGGGGAACTGGAGTCAGTTGCTGCTGTGAGGACAAGGGAGAGTCAGTGCCTGGAGGAGCTGCCTACAAGAAACATCAAGGAGGTGTGAAACTCTGGCAATATGGAACCTTTGCAATATAATGACAACACAGTTTTCACCCAGATTTAGAAAGTGGCCAATGAATTACGGTGGATGTGCAAATTAAAAGAGTAGTCCAGTTGTTAGTGCTCCTCTCAAAGGCAATCCCAAATGACGCACAGTGAGTTTGAGTGCACTCTCAGCAAAGCTGAGTGGTGCAGTTGATTTGCTTGAGGGAAAGGATCTCAACCCTTGCTTGGCTCAAGGAATGTGACCACTTGAACCTTGTTCACGAGGTCAGGGATATTAAGGAGAAGATCTGTTGCAACTGCATCAGGGCAATCACCTGTATCAGTGAAGTCTGTGGGACTGAGAGCAGCCCTGAGGACAAGGAGGACCTAGGGGCACTGGTGAATGAAAAATTCAACATGAATCTGGAGACTTAAACAGACTTGTGTTATACCAGATGCTGCTCTGTGTGTATACACTTATGAATTCCCATTTACAATCTTTCACATCTGTTTTTAGATGTCTGAAACGGCTACCGTGAAAACAGCAAAGGGCTGAAATTTTGTTGTAAATACCACCAGTATCTGTGGCACTGTGCAGAATTAATTTTTGGAAATTTTCCTGCAGTAGAACTGGAAATTGATGTTCAGCTTTCAGTATTTTAGTTTAAATCCTTCTTCCTTTTCAAACAAAGTATTTCCAGGATTTGAGAATTCCTCCAGACAACATAAGCAAAGTATCATGTTGGCTCAATAAGATTAGGAGGTGGACTAAGCGAGAAGTAACACAGCACAATCTCTCCTTCGTGTACAATAAATTGCTAATCACAATTGGTGTACAGATCTGGTATAAAGCATTTGTATCTCTTTCTTTCTTTCTATTCTTAAGTGCCTTTGCCTCTTTTCTTGTCTTTCACTTGCACTGTCATTTCTTGCTGTAGATGTTTGATTTGCAGCAGCAAGCACTGGTCTTTGCTGTTAAGGGGTATTAAAAAGAAGCTAAGTGTGAAAAGTTTACTATTTTGAAAATATGCCTGTGGTAAGTACTTGTAAGATGCATGTGATAGGAGTGAAAATGCAATAAAGACATGCCCTGAGCCATGTGTCAAAAGGACAAGTTTATCTTGGCCTGCCAGGATTTTTTAAAAGAGAAAATAATAATGAAAACATGCTTTTTCATCACATCTGCTTGATAAAAAACCCTGCTGGGTAAGGAAAAAAAAAAAAAGAGGGTTGAAAGTGATTGTTGCTGCCTACTTCCAAAGAAATATAATGTAGTTTAAATAAAAGAAAATTGTAGAATTCAAAACCATTATGTATGATTCCAAAAGGCAAATGGATTAAATAAGCATTGAATAAACCCTGCCGGTGAGAGAGCCCCACATGAGACACAGCCCCACAGTCCCCCAGAAAAGTGAACAGATCAGGTCTGGTCACCAGGGTTAGCCCAGTTCAGGGGCCACCAGACAAATCTGTGCTCGTGAGGGAGGGCCATGATGACACCAGGAGCCCACGTCAGCTGCACAAGCTGGACAAGAGAGGCATCTGGGTAGGTGCGCAGCTGACCTGAGCTGGCACTGGGACTGCCTGAGCCTGAGTGGAAACTCAGGCTGGCTGCACTGGGGAAATGCCAACAAACCAGCATTTCTGTGAATTCATGTATCTGGAATAGGCAAAATGGAAATGGAGCTCAAAACCTGCAGTAGTCAGAAGCCTGTTTCAAAAACAGTTAAACAACAATGATTTCAATCTGTTCCTAATGACTCTTAGGTCTGGTGGTCTTTGACTGCTGTACATCCAAACAGCACCAAAAGTCTTACCATATTTCCGTTCTTAATGTCTTTGTGACATTTTGAGATTGTTGTAAATAAAAAGAAGAGCAGTTATGGATTATTAGCCTTTCTATATTGTAGCAGGTATCAAAGGTTCCGCTGAAAAACATGCTGGCTGTGTCTGAACTGATAAATAAAAGGGGCCAGCCACTACTGTCTTGGTAAGACAACAGTGCCACTATTGTCAAATGACAAATAATGCTGCTATTTGTCTTATCAAGTGTCACGCCTTTGAATTGTGTTCATATGAGTACATTACTTCAACACAGCCAGCAGAGACTCCTCAAACAGACTGCACACAGGGACCTATTCCTGAGTCACTTTGCCCTAAGAGCTGTGGCAAAACTATCCAGGTTTGGTTGAAATAGTCCAAAACTGTGCTCTGTTCAAATCTGAGCTAAAAATTACACTGTAAATGGAATGTCTAGCAGTGCTTGATGTCAAATACTGGCCCTTGTTCTTACTGATATATTTGAAGTCTTATATAAGCATGTAAGAAATGTGCGTATTGCCTAACGAGGAGTTGAAAAATTAAAGGTTTAAACATAGTGGGATGTGCTTGGGTGACAAATATTGAGATTATGAACTCACAATAGGGCCATGAAAAAACCTAGTAAAACTAAAAATTCTCTCTAAATCACTGTTTCCCTCCCAGATGTACAAAACAAGGACACAATTACTAATCCAGCCCAGACACCCCATATTTTAATGTGGATGTCCTCTTAAGACTCCCTGGAAATTAATTTTTCCACTTCTGTTTTTCAGAAAGGAAAATAAAGCACAGATCATTAAAGAAGTAAAAAATGCCATATTCATATTGTTTCAATCTAAATGAAATGAGAAATTATTACTTAAATACCCCAAGGGTCAGGATCTAGGTCTTTTACCTGCTGTCACATAAAAAGTCTTTCAGAATACACTTGAGTTGAATTTTCTTTAGCTCTTAATGAACTGTCTTGATTAGAATAAAGGATCACCTTTCAGAAAGTAGGGAATGTCAAGGAAAGTCATTTTGGTATATTTATTGAGCATATGAACACCTAGATGCTCTCTACATTTTCATTGTTTATATGATTTTTGTGAGCACAGTGTCAGTAGTTTTTAAGGTACTAAGGGAATAGTTAAAGTTACAATAAATGGGCATTTCAAAAGCCAATTACATTTTGAATAATTGCTCCAATCTAACTCAGCAAGATTAATTTATTACATGCTCTGGAAAATGTCTAGCTGTTCAGCTACTGTTTCACACTTACAAGTTTGAAAGTACTGGCCCAAGGATGTAGCCCTGAGTTTTCCAAGAGAAAAATTGGCTCTTATTCACAGGCCTACCTGCTTAATATCACATGTAAGCACATTTTAATAGGTGCCTGAATTTATGGGAAATGCTTATGCAGAAGCTACGGAAGCCATTATTGATCTTCCTTCCATTTGCTATTAAAAACACAATTTGTTTGAACTCTTTTAGTCTTTCTGGTTTAGGATTTTTTGTTTCGTTTTGATTTTAATTATCTTCATATTTTTAGCACAGCTTTGTTCTACCCATGCAGCCAGATGGGGCTCCCCAATTAAATTATATTGATATTCTTCCATCCTGCAAACCAGTCTATTTACCTTGGCAGGGAAAAATAGGGTTTTTTGCTTTAAAATTTATTTTCCTATACATTTTTGTGTGTATATATATATTTATATAAAATGTATATGTGTAATATTTATGTTATATATTTTTTGTATGTTATAATTACACATATAAAATGTAGGTACATACTACAGTACATTTATATGGAATGCATATACATATACAGCTATACAGTTATCCCATGCATGTGCATGCATACATTTCTTTTCCTTTGTATAGGGAATGGCAGTTACAAGGATTAACATCCTTGCAAACTTCCACTATTACATTTATTCATTTGTCCTTTGATATATACGTCATGCTGTTACCGAGTCTCTAAAAAAAGTTAAAATGTTTATTAAAAGGCCTTTGTTTTCATTTTAGAAAGAGAAAAATCCTTAGATTAGAGGTACTTAGGTGCTTGCTACATGCGCTGAGGGATGTTTTACCCTTTGTCCTAATGTCAAGAATTGTATCTTATTCTGGCCTGGAATATTTCTATGGTTTCTTGAGGTTGGTAGCTGGAAGACATGTTCAAACAGAAGACAGGCACATACATCTGGTCAATAAAGTGTTATAGCAAAACACAGAGATGAAGTCTGCCAGCAGGTCCCACTCCTGTCAGGTGATGGAACATTTAGGCACATATGCAATGAGGTGTTTCTGGCATTTCCTGTATCACCTGATGTTTCAAGTACAGTTGGACAAAAATCACTGGGCCAGCTTAGTGATAGATTGTCTGTTCCTCCCCTCTCACATAGGTCAGATGGCTGTGTTTTGTGATTTGGTATGTCAGAGTGTGTAATATAAACCTAAATTAATGATATCTGTTGCCTCTCATCTGTACTGGAGAGTCATAAAGTGCCTGAGGGGAGTGGCATTGCCCTGACTTCCCTCTGTATCCTATGGTCAAGGGCAGTGCTTTCCGGGCAATGGCAGAGAATATTTGTGTCCTGGATCAGTTAGATGGGGTCTGTCCAGACCTGACTGTGACTGTTCTAAATCTGTGAGAGCAATGTGAATTTCCATGTACTTGGGGAGAAAGTACAACAACTTGTAAGTCAGTGCCAGAGGCTAGTAGTCACTTCTTGTGACTTCATTCCTTCCACCAAAATTCTAGCTCACACACAGGCACCTTTTTCCTTTTTATTTTGTAAGAAATGAGGGTGGAAGTGCTATTTTGCAGCAGATTATCAATGTTAGTATTTTGGCTGTAATTGGACAAATCTACAATTTCTCCTGGGTATTTTAAAATAATTACCAAAGGTAGGAACTGGAGATTTGTAGAGCTCAGTAAGCAGTAGTGGATTCACTTTTAAGGTCTCTTGTGACTTCATGTCTTTAAAAAGCATATTACAGATGCTAAGTTTTTATTAATGATTCCAGGCTTGGAACATTTGAAATAAGTGTAGAAATCCAAAGTGTTTCATAGGAAATATTGTGTGACCTACTTTCGCAGTCCTCTCTGGTTATGAGCCAGTGAAAAGAGGAAATGAAAAACTAACAAAAAAACCCTCAATGATTTAGATTACCCAGCTAAACAAAGTTAAATATTGTTCCTTTTGTTCTACCCAGAAGAATGCTTCATATTGTGTCTGAAATAATGTCTGCATGTTTATCACTCTGTGGTAGTTTGTTACACTTAAGGAGAGTCCTTTTGTGGCTGGTTCATTGAAGAGGACTCGTGGCACATGGAAACTTCTCTCAGAGAGGCGCTGTACCCCTGTGGCTTTGGGACTGTAATTCAGCTTGTGCCACTTTGCCTGCACCCTTGCCTGTGCCAGAATTCTGCATGTTCATGGTGAGTCAGTGTATGAAGTATCCATTAGAGCAAGTTTTTAGAAGGCCAAAATCTTCCTTGATTCCTAAGATAGCCAGCATAAATACTTCCATAATTAATGTTTTACTTATTGAAGATGCATGTCAGTAGAATATATTTATGAAAAAGCGATAGTAAATAGCAATGAAAGCAGATTTTGGTTCAAGAAAGGGTTCATTGTAAGAGCAAATACTCAACTAGATGAAAGGTGACAAAATTAGGTCTCAGAAAATCAGTGGCATTGCAACACAGTGTATTTGAAAACACAGGTGTAAATATATTCATTTGAATTAAGGAAGATATTTTTATGGCACAATATTAACAGGAGTGATCAGTATATGAGAGAAAGGAGAGTAAGTCCATGATTTATTTGACTGGGACATCTGATTGAAGACATATATACATATAAATGGCACATGTATATATTTTTATATATTTTATATATTTTATATTTTTAATATATTTTATATATTTTTTATATTTTTATTTATTATATATTTTATATATTTTTATATATTATTTTTATATATTTTTATATATTATTTTTATATATTTTTATAGAAATGCATTAGCTCAAAATTCATCATTAATTTTCAGTATTTCTGGGGGGTTCATGCACTTTTGGATGAGTTTTGGCTGAGAGTCTACTTGAACTCATGAATGAAAGAAGGGCCACAATGATGAGGCAGGAATTGTCAGGTACCAGTCCCTTGTTCCCATGTCCAGAAAATTTATATTTCTATTTAGTGTGGTTTCTGCCATGCAAGGTCTCTGGGGAGTTTCTAGATCACACAGATAAAACTCTTTTTCATTATCTTTTTTACTACATTGAAATATTATTTAGATTACCCCCATCACCACCTCCTGGTATAGCTCTTTCAAAATAGTTTGGAACAGAAATGCTGCTCAGACATTTGGTGTCGGATGCACTCAAAACTATGTTTTCAGAAGATGTCTTCATACTTCTTCCCTTTTTGATCTGTGTATAATGAAAATAATAAGATGAAAACTGGAATACATCATGACTGAGTTTTTTTTTTCTTCTCTGCTGCTGTGAAGGACAAACCAATAAAATTCCTCCTTTCTTAAACACTGGGTGGTTTGAATAAAAATTCATTTCAACTGGTTTGAGTTTGTTTGTTTGTTTTTAGCATTTATCAAATCATATTGGTGCAATTTAAGAAATTGAAGAGAACAAGAAGCCAATCAGACCCTGAGCCAGGGAATAAAAACCTGGATTCCATTTCTGTGTCTTTGCCTTCCTAAAAGACCTTAGAGGTGGTTCTGCATCTAGCTAGTCCCACTGAACACTAAATACATGCACCTTAGGAAAAGAATCAAATTAAGTGGCAAATTAGGAGCCTAAATATAGTTAGTATAACAATGTGACATCCTTTGATGAAAGCTGAAGAGGATGGAAGTGTTGTTATAAGATGTATTTGTGGGCTGGAAAAAGCATTTTTCAGAAGCTCAATTTCTAAATAAACATCTTTTTGTCAATTAATGACTTAACTGAGATTCTTGAGTTCCTACTATAAAAAAGTGGGGATATCTTGTGTTTGGCCTATGAAAATCTTCTCTGGGTTAAAGTGCTAGCAGAAGTGTATGGTAACCTCATGCCAGGGAAAGTTTGCTAGGCAAAAGTGTAGAGACTTTTGATTAACCACTGAAGCCATGTCCTGAAAGAGAAACTGAATTATCCATGGTATCCATAAGGAGCACAAGATGTTCTCCAGGTAGATGAATCTTAACAGAGACAAGTTAATGGATCCAAGGGTAACTAGAAGAAATGTAATAACTTTTTATATGCAGGAGATAACACAAAGTGATCTAATTAGCTTATTTATTCCTATTTCACCTTCCTAATTCTGCAACAAGGGATGTAGGTAATACAAAGGAGACTTGAGCCAAAATGAAAATGTTAAACTACATTGCAGATTGTTTTTCTTGAAGAGAAAGAAAATTCTTAACATACTTTTACCAATAAACTTCCAAGAATTATCAAAATAGACATGAAAATTTTGAAAGGCAGTATATATCTGTCATTGGATTGACTATTACTCTTAATAAATACAACATATTCTATATTTTTTCTTTAAATCTGTTATGATAAATACAATCACTGAGGCATTTATTTTAAAAAATTATCATTTTCTAAAAATATTCATTGAGGCATTACTCTCAGTTTATTTAGATCTGACCAAACCACCCATTTCTCCCATAACCACATTAATAATATGATGAAAATTATTTTCTTTCTAAAAAAAATATTTTTATATAGATATATATCTTTATAAACCTCTGAAAGAGGTTTATAAAGATATATATATATAGCTATATAAAGAAAACAACCAGGAGCAACCTTTGACTCAACTGTGCTGTGCATACATCTTTGCTTTTGCTTGTTTTAGAGTAGTCATAGGAAATCAATAGGAATTTAAGGTTTTAAATAGAAGCTAAAAGCCCAGATAATTTCTTGAATCTTGGCCAAAAAGGTTAAATGGCTTGTCAAAGATTGGCAGGAGATTCAGGGTCTAGATCCAGAATTTCTGATACCTTTCACTTTACTGCACGTATAAGGCCATCAGTTTCCAGATGTTTTTTACTGTGATGCTTGTCACACCTAACAAAACAAGCTGTGTTTCAGTCCTTTACTGCACTTCACACTGAGGTGAGTTGTGTGCACTTCGGGGTAGGATTTGCTCTGGCACCAGTAGCAGCCTCACTTATTTATGGTTGCTGTCAAAACAACTTACTTGTAATAATTGCTTGATTATCCTTAGGAAAAGGCTAGCAAAACCTCAACTGCACATCTCTCAGAAGTGTATGAAAATAATTTAAATAAATTATTCTGATAGGGTGAACTTAGGAGAAGGTTATAGAGTGAGAGACAGATCAGTCCCCAGAGACATTTTTTCAGATAATTTCATGGCAGTGGACATCAGTGAGATGCCTGCCAAGGTGAATCAGCTGCAACATTTGAGCAATGTCATATACAAAAAAAAAGTGACTTTCACTAAGGCCACATCACAGCTGGATGCCAAAGGTACTGAATTTAGCCGGATGTTGTCCATGTGATAGCACCTAATTCTGTTACAATTTATTCATTTTAATTTATGGAGCATTCTTTCACAGAATTCCCATTTCAGGTGGGTCTTTAGGTACCCATGTAATGACAGTCTGTGACCAAAAAGCTTAAAATCTATGTAGGGAAAAGAGTCAAGGTTGAAGGAGAAGAGAATCAAGTTTTAGGCTCTGTCTGCTTCCTCTCATGCCTCTTGTAGCATTCCTGCTCCACATCTCTGACTTCACCTCTGAAAGGCTTCACCAGCTCTCTCAGGAAGCCCATGGCCCAGCTGGGATCTGAAATGCTTCACAGTTTTTTGTCCTTTTTTTATTGTTTGCACTTGTGTAAAGCACTGACCAACAGAACACCAACTGTAGGGAATTGTAGCCCCATGCAGCTAAAAGGATGTGTGTGACATTAAAGGAAGTGAAACCAGACCTTGGTCCCTATTGGGACACTTGACCCCCAAGACTATGGGTATTCAAAGTGCCCCTCCACACAAACACCCAGTGGGTTTTGAGTGCAAAGGAAAGAAGGGACAAGCTGGTGCATTTTTGGTTGCTCACAGTAATTCACACGTCTGTAGATTTTTTGCCAAAAGGTTTGAAGGCATGTTTTTTAGCCAAGGCAGTATCTGTGAAAGATTGTTTTGATTGTTGACTTTGAGTTATTTATGCACTGCAGAGTCATACTCTCAAGTCAGAACATTTTAGTTTTAAGCTCTGCTTAGGTTACTGAAACTTGCAATAAAGAGGGAAAATGTATAAATAATGCATATCATCCTACCTGGTATGAGATCACAGATAAATACTGTTTTGTCCTGAAATACAAGAAAGTTTTGGTCTTCAGATGCTTCTTCACAAATGTTCTGTGATTAGTCAAATACTTTTGGACAACCTTGGTGCCCAAATTTCAGATATATGTTCATAAAACAGCTTATTTTATTGTAATAGATTCCTGTTTTGCCTAACCTCTAATATTCCTACTACTAAGGACAGGAAGCGATTGAGAAAATCTCAAGATGCGAATTGAAACTATCAGTAGGAGATTGGATTATGGTTAAGTTTGAAGCTGGAATTCTCAAGATATTCATTATCAGCTGGTCTCAGGGATTTATTTTCAGCAAGTTTACATTCATTGCATGTACAGCTTTAAAGTGTTCATGTTTGTGTTCATACTGTCTGGCAAAGGGCATATTACATGTATAAGGAGGAACATGTGTTATCTGTCTACCATCAAACAGATCTATTTTTTCTTACTCTTAACTTTGTCCTTAACAAGTAAAAATACTTGTTAATTTTAGTTTTAAAAAAACCAAACAACCTTAATATTTGAAACCCATCACAGTGTAAATAAACATCTAATAGTCTTTCTATTCTCTGATTTCATAGTTACAGTGGTAGTAAAAATACTGAGAGGTGAGACATGCTGGTGTTGTCTATTTAAAAATGAGTTTCTGATTTGACCATGAGAAACAACCTAATTTCGCATTTTTTGTTATAAACTATTCAAGGATTTTTTTTCCAGATGTAAAAAGTTTTTACTCTATGCAGAAACTAAGGCAAGCTGCTTATTAATGCTGACAGCTTAATCATAGTTGTTGGCCCACCTGTCTGGTTTAAGAAATGGCAGTATACTTTATTTATTCAGCCTCCATTGGAGTAAGTACCGTGAAATAGGTGATCAAACCAAATGAAAAAACTTGTAATAATAATAGTAATAAAACTAACTTTTTAAATTATATCATTATTCTCCACTGAAAAAGCAACATTTGAAGTAGAGAATTTTTCTGAAAACACTTCTAGTATGTAGTTTCTTAGGTGTATTGCTCTAAAAACAAAAGAGCTAATATTCTGGGTTGTTTTTTTGTCAGTGTGAAATGTTCTCTTTCATCCTCTGAACTGCTGTAATTGTCAACTGTGTTACTTAGTAGGCCCCACACATTGTTGAATTTCCATTTATCTTAGTACATGAGTAACACATTTTCTTCCTTTTCACTTTGCTTATTGTCTATTCTGGCCCCTGTTCAGGGTAATATTCAAGCTCATGGAGTTCCACTGGGATCCATGCCTAAGCTTAAATACTTCACTGCACCATGGTGCTTTCCAGAATTAGCGTCTTTCTTCTCTGCAAAAAAAAGGTAATGCACAGTGGATTGGAGAAAGGACAGATAGAAGTGGAAGGGAAAATGATCTCTCTGCCTGTACAAGCATGTCCAGCATGTGGGAGTGGTCATGGGGAGAAAGGCAATACAAAAGTGTTGTGCTGCGAGTCAATGGGAAGCCTAAGTGTAGAAGTTGAACAAGACAGCCACAGCTCAGATCAAGATTTCTGGTTAGTTGTGTGTTTGAAAAGACTATGGCTAGGATAGACAAAAATAAATTATTTAGTTTTAATGCTAGGAAAAGGAAATGGCAACATCAGTTTTTTAAACCTCTGTGAGCAGATTCTTATTTGACAGACACAGGAATCAATTTCTTTAAGTCATGGACGTCCATCAGAAAACTCAGTGCTCATTTTATGTAAAAAAAAGTTATTGAAATGAAATTATTGTAAGACAGATGTCTGCAGAAAAGATTTTCATCAGAAATAGCTATGTGAAGAGAATGCCATGAAATTTTTGTTCAGATGTACAGAAAGAAGTGTTTTTCTTTTAAATGTTCCTTGAGTTTTTGACCTTTCCTGACTGCAGGTTTTTCCTAATAAAAGGTAAGAAAGGAAAGAAAAAGGACCTCCATGTTCAAAATGATCTATATAGAAAGATCCTATTTTTTTTTTCATAAAATAGCTCAGAAATATCCAAACATTTATTTTAAAATAATGAGAAAAATAGCTAAGATGTAAATCCTGCAGCATTTCCAAAAATAAAATAAAAAAAAATAATCCACCTAAAATTTACATTAAATAAAAATAGAATATTTCAAGATAACATCAAAGTCACATTAAAATTGCATGGAATATGTGGGAATGTTTAATTTTTTCAAAATCAAAATTGCTGTTTTTTCTTGGTTATATGAAAATTGACATATATCATGGTATTTTAGTGTTTTTCATACAGTAAGTTTCCTATTTTAATTGAAAAAGGATGAAGAAAACAAATCTTACATTGTTTGAATCTTTTATTCAATTTTAGTTTTTCATTTGGCAGAAAATTTTAAAATGTCTTAAATATCTTTCTTTTTCCTTTTCATAGCACAATAAATAAATATTTTAGATTTTGCCAAAATCAGTAATTTTCTTCTTATAAGCGAGTTATTTAGAGGCTCAAGCAGAGGATGTGATAATGTACCAGTTTAAATCTCTCATATTTTTATTACTCCTTCAGAGTATACCAGAAGTACCTTCCAGTGCGTGGAACAGGCTGCTGCAAAATTTGCATTTAGCAAGTTTTGTGAGCCAAGATTTACATAAATCATAGAGAAGTCAGATTTGTTTCCAAATGACACAATGCCCCTGGACTTCCAAAAACTCATCTGCATTTTTTGAAGTGAGGAACAAATATGAATCCAAAATTGAAAGGAAAGCTGAAGAGTTAATTCATCCTAAAAGAAATTGTTTAACAGGTTTTATGAAGCTCATGTGAATTGAAATTGCTAAAATTTAGTTCCTGGTTCCATGTGCTTATCTGCAGAGCTCATTGCCCCCAGAATGTTCAAGGAAGTGTAACTCCATGACTAAATGGTTGTTTAGTGAAGGAGTTTAATAAGAAGCAACAGCAGATCCATTTCTTGAGGAAGAAATACATGGTAATTTATGGGATGGTTTAATAACTTTTCAAGTTCACTTTCAATGTTATTTTCAGTGCTGTTATTTCCTTCTGCTTTGGTTTCAGATCTGTTTTTACAAGTGTACTGGACTCTGAAGCCAGCCCTATTTGAAGTTTTCAACTTTGTTTACTGATTAACAGTGCCAGAAGTTGCAGCTGAAATTTTACTCATTTTAATTAGCTTTCTTCACCCACTGCACAAATGAAGTATGAGTTTATTTAATGTGACAGTGTGTGTACAGAGCCAGAGATTTGACTTGTGCTCTTTAATACATTCCTTGAAGTTGCTTCACTTGGTGATTCATTTGCATCAGTAAGTGAAAAGTCATCAATCTCATCTTCATTTGAAAGTCTTGCCATACTTGCTAATGATATGCATGATTGGTCATCACAATAGAAATGTACCATAATTAAAGATAAATAAATAAATTACATTCTGTGAATTAATCAATATAAGGTGCAATGATAGCATTTTAAAACAAGCCCACTTAATCTATTGCAATTTGTTCCCACTCGTAGTAAGATTGGACTTTTCTCCTCCCCTAAATTCTAATAAGAAGTCTTGCTGTTATTTGTCTTAATACCATAATATGGGATGATAGTGAAACACTTTATTAATCTTGAATTAATCTTGAACCTCATTCTCTCTACTGAGGGTCACCATTTGACAGTAGTAAGTTTAGGTTCCTTCCATATATGGTATTCCAGTGTACTAAAAATATTCAGAATATAATAAATAGTAATAAAAATAAAATATCAAGACTGGTTAAACATTTAATGCTTTATTTGCTTTATAAGTGAGTAAACTGAAAGTCAGAGGAGTTAAAAGATGTAACCAGTTCTAGGAACATAACCCTCTAACCTTGGTTCCAGTTGCTTAAAATAAATGATGCTGCATCATATACCTAAAGAAGAAGACTCAAGTTGCAAACCACCTGATTATTACCTAGCTCAAAGATCAGAACAGGCAATATTTTGTTACAAGTATGACACTAACAAAAGGAAGGAAGGATACTTGTTGGCTTCATTGGTTGGTTTTGCATGAGCAACAGAGAGATGAAGAACTGTGTGTGGATACTGCAAAAATAGATCCAGCAGAGTGCAATTATTTGCTGCCTTTAACAAAAT
The DNA here is from genome assembly GCF_028551555.1 of Melozone crissalis. Lineage (NCBI taxonomy): Eukaryota > Metazoa > Chordata > Aves > Passeriformes > Passerellidae > Melozone > Melozone crissalis. The sequence continues at coordinate 54,933,166 of NW_026535805.1, forward strand.
TAACCAAGAAATTCAATGTTGAATATTTTACGTGTTAGTTGCACTCCAGTGCCACAGAAAGAAGTGATAAAGGCCAATTCTCATTCATCCTGGGATAAAATTTACTTCTAATGCACCAAAATTTGCATCCAGTGAGCCTGAGTGCCCACATCCTTGTGTTCATGTCAAAAGCAGAGATTCTCCATTTGGTTTGGAACAAAGAATAAGATTGCCCAAGCAGTGACTTTGCTTCATAGAACAGTTTGGGTTGAGAGGGACCTTGAAAGATTATCTAGTTGCAACTCCCCTGCTATGGGCAGGGACACCTTCCACTAGACCAGATTGCTCAAAGCCTAATTCAACATGTGTGACATACACAAGTCTTCTGGGAAACAAGTTCCAGTGCTTCACCATCCTCATTTGTTTTCATTATACCCTTTTTAAGTTTTAGACTCTTATCACTTGCCTTGCCACTACAGACCCTAGCAAATGGTTTTTAATTTTCTTATAAATTCTGTTTAAATACTGAAAGCCTGAAATAAGGTGTCCCAGGAGCCTCCTGCTCTTCAGGCTGAACGGTCCCTGCTCTCTCAACCTTTCTTCAAAGGAGAGGTGTTCCAGCCTTCTGATACCTTTCATGTCCCTGCTCGTGGACTGCCTCCAACAGGTCCATGTCTTTCTTGTACTGAGGACCCTGGAGGTGTAGGCAGAATTCCAGGTGGGATCTCACAAGGACAGAGCAGTGTGAGAGAACTCCTTCCCTCAGCCTGCTGGCCATGCTTCTGTTCATGTTTGCATCCATGCAGACACATAGCTTAGGTAGACATTTTGTTTGTGTACCAGATGTTTTGCAAAATTTGTTGCAAACGACAGATGCAGCAAATATTTTTGGACTGAAAAAGAAGGGAAAAACCCACTTTCAATTAATGCAGACCACACACTTTTTATTTTTTCCAAACAAATCTGAGATTTCACCCATTCAAAAATTGTTGCATTGCAGCTTTGGAATACAAAACCCTTGGGGTTTTGGAGTGTTTATTAATGGAAAAGGTACAGGCAGATTCGTGTAAAACTCTTGACAATTTTGGGTCTGTCACGTGACACTTGAGGAAGAGTGTATTCACTGATGAATGACCTTGTGGCTGTCCTCAGCCAGCTGGAACCATGCTTTTCCATCCGTGGCATGTATTAGAGTGTGCACCACAGCTGTTCTCCATCAGAAGCTAAGTGCAATCCTTTCAGAAAGCTGTCGGCAATTAATTGTGTCCCTTTCTGAATTTGTCTCTATTTATGGGTTTTATAGAGAAGAAAAGGCTGCAGCAGAGAGCTAGAAGTAGAGAATCTGGGGAATTTTGTTGATGTTCACAGGCTGCAGATGGATAAACACTTCTGAAAGCAGAGAGAAACAAAGAAATCCAGGACCAAGGTCAAGTCACAGCCCAGCATTTAATAGAATTTTCAGGCCTGGCTGGCATATTTTCTAACACAATAATTCAGTTAGGTGTTGTCAATTGTTAAAGTGAGTCCTCAGTGTAAATACAGCGAGGTATAGAGATATATACTGGAGTTTTTCCTACCATTCAGTACACTTTAAAAGTACTTGGCAGTGTCAGAAAAGTTGCTTTCTGTTTTTAGGTATTATCTGTATCCTGCTACTTGTACCTATTCTTCCTTAAAGTCATGCCATTATCACAACTCTGTAATTCCTATTTCTGTTTTGTTCATGGAATGTAGGAATTTATACCTAATTTCCTTTACAATGTAATAAACAGGCAATGCTGCTTGCCCAGTGATTAGGGCATGCATCAAATCTGTGGGAAACCATCTTTAAGGTTAAAATTTTCTTCTCAGCTGGACTGGACTCAGCTATTCCCTCCCCTGGGAATATTACTGGACCATTCACTGTGGCAGGCTATGTCTGTTTAATCTTCCCTGCTCAGGCTGGTTTATGTTATGAAACTAATGAGGTATGCACCATACAGAAGTTGGGAACTTACCTTTCCAATATTGTTAATCAATGCCTTAAATACTGAGAAATTGAATCTTTGCTGTTTATTTCTCTCAATTCAGAGAGTGTCCAATTACTCAGCACAGAGTGGGGCTCATTCATTACAAGTATTAGTCCAAGCAGCCCATGGGCAGTTCACATAAAAGTTGCTAAAGCCAAAGTTAAAACCTCTAAACTGAGGATGAACAGGCATTTGAACTCAGCCTACACAGCCCAACACAAGCCATTTATAAGGTCTAAGCCTTGTGTGTCCTTCACCTCTGCTACTTCTCAGAGACAGCATGATTAGTGTAGGTGCCAGGAGAAGTTTAATGACTAAATACAAGTGGAGAGGGGTTCCTGAAAATTTCCTCTCACTCAGAGTGAATTTAGACACTTTATTTGGAGCTCCATATTCTGGAAATGGGAGAGTGCTTAAATAATACTCATTGCAATTTTGATCCTGGGTTCTCTTGTTGATCAAGAACTAAGAACCCCTGCTGAGCCTGATTTTATACAACTCTCATTTTTCTGGTCCAAAGGGGACATCTTTTGAGCTCACTTACTTTCTTGTACTCTGCAAGACAGAACAAAAGCTCTCACAGAGTCCAGCTACAACTGTTTCAGTGCTTAGATAGAACTCTATTGATAAAGTTGAACAATTACAAAGCTTACACAAGAACATAAATCAATTTAAATATGAAATAATTTTAATATTGTTATTAATAAACTTAATATATATAACTAAAATATAGATAAAATCATTCTATGAATAAAACTTTGTCTTTACATGTTAGAGTAGTTCTGGATATATTATCTCAGAACTGCATGCCTTAACTGGAAAAAATACAGATGGTAATTAACAAAAATAATTAGTTTAGATGCGGTCCTTACCTGGGAAAAAAGAAAAGGAATTTACTGACACTTTTTTCATTTGAATAAGAGTTGAAAAGGGATATATTTTGATTTTACAGTGCCATAAGAGACATAGAAAAGTTATATTCAGTGCGTATCTGTTTACTCTGACCTTGTTTTTGAAGACCACAGGGATGTATGAGGAGACTGAATGATAAAATTTTAGAATATAAAGTAGAGCTCTTTTCACAAAAAAAAAACTAGGGCAATCCATAACTGCATAATACCAGAAGGACTACGAACAAAACAAATAATCAATAAAGGGTTTAAAAAATGCCATAGCATATCAAAGTTATGACAAATATGCAAAAATGGAAAGTAAAGCCAATAAACAGTGGTTGTCTTTTATTTAAAGGTAATGGTGATGAAAAGGTATGAAGGACACTAGTAACTTCTATCCACAGTATGGAAATTTCTGTGCTTTTCTGAAGATTGGCTATGCAATCTACCTGACCATTTCAGCTATGTTAACATAAACTATCTCACTGAGCATTTAACTGGTATCTGCTCAGGAAAGAAAAAGGAAATTATTATGCTGTTTTGGATTTCCTACTATATTCCTATAATCCCCTGTAGTTGTAGACGTTGTGTACAACAATGGACAAATATAGATCAAAATCCTGCAATGCTTCAATATGGAGCTATCATGTCATTTCAGTTTGTAAAATCAAGGAGGGAGGAAGGTCTCCTCAAAAGCCCTAAAGCCTTCTTTCTAAATCCTCCTTGGGTGAATTCAGTCTATTAAATGTTCCACAGCTACTGATGAACAAAGGTTTGTTTTCCATTGAAATGCAGAGCTGGAAAGACTCTAAAGACACATTTAATCTTTTCATCCCCTTTTTCCAACCCTGGCAATGAGACAACGTCCTCTATATGCACACCATGCTTATGTGTTCTTAAAAACCTCTAGTGGCAGATTCAAAAAGGATCACTGGCTTGCTAGTTCCAGTATTTAACTGTCTTTACAGTAAAAAGGATTTTCTTAATATTTGATCTGTATCTTAGCTACAAATTAAGCTGATTACTCCATCAATACCAACAGCAAGCAACAACTATACAGTTTTACAGTAGTCTTTTACATATAGGCTGACCTGAGCAGGAATTAATTGAGAAGTCCCCTGACCTGGTTTATATAGAAAACAGACCAGACGATCACAACAGTTCCTTCTGCATTTATACTTTGTAAGTGTCTGAATCAAATATCTCTCCTGAGCAAAAATATCAAGTCATTCTGCTTTCCTTTTGGAGTAAAACACTGCAGTGTTTCATTTGACAGAAATATCCCATTCTTTTCTGCACTCACGCATTCTGGGAACATTCCCATTATATTTGCAGAAAATTGCAAATTTGTTTTCAGTATGAATGACAAGTAATAAAATTAAACTATATTGTACTGTACTGGGTCACACATGGGAGCTGGAGTTTGTTTATTACCAGTTCCTCTGTTTTTCCCTTTCTTAGCAGATAGCTCATTATTTCCTACAAGATCGGTTATTTGAAATCTATAGAGTTGGCTGTAAGTGTGTGCTGTTTACCATTCCACACATCAGTCCCTTTCCTCCCTTCCCAAATATATAATTACATTTTTTATAGATGTTTTGGTACATTTTGAAAGGCATGCCGGTTTCTTTTTTAGAGACTCTTAGAAGCAAAGTGGGACACTTTGATGTTCATTTGCACGCCATATCCAAAATGACTAAAGTTTTGTTGTAGAGGCTTTTTGCTTTGGGGTTTTTTCTGCTTTTGTTTTCTCAGGTCTAGAAACAAATGGGAAGATTGGAGACTGTACACTTCTGCAGTTAACTCTTTTCTGGGGTTCCTATGAAAATTGAAAAATCCAGGGGAGCACAGAGGAGCCTTACTCCCTTGTCTTCTTTTGTTCTCTGGATAATCTGGATTTTTTTCTATAATCAGAAATAATGCAGCCACAAGGACAGCTTGGAGTATCTGTAAGCGCGAGACAAACACACAGCTTCCTCTCTGAGTTATCTGAGTCCCACAAGGACTGTGATGCAGAGGTTGTGCTCTAAATGATCTGCTGCTTTTTCATGGATGTCGGCAGGTTGGCAGTGAAATACTTTAATTTTACAGGTGAAGACCATAAACAGTCCTGGTCAGGACTCAGATCATTCACCAGCCCTGACTGGTTTGCAGTGGGTCATTTGGCACAAACTGGGGGTTAGCCTAATGTAGCAGTCTAAGCTTAAGCTTTTTATCCTTAATATTCTCTCCTAAAAGAAAATCTAAGATTTTCTTAGATTATATATTTGTAATGACAATAGTTAGTTACTATTAAATTTATAGTTTTTATTTTCAATATAAATACACACATTTATTTAAATAATTTAAAAAATATTGCTGTGACTTCTGTAACTGTAAAATATACCTGTCCTTTTTTATATGTCAAAATAGAAAACATTCTCCTTCAAATTTCTACTTATTTTTGTTTCTTTTTGAGTGGTTATTTTGATTGGGTTTTTTTTGTTGTTTTTTTTTTTTATTTCTTTCCACACTCTGCTTTTCTTTATGCCTGAGGATTTTTCTGTGATAGGAATAGTTTTAGGGAAATGCTAAAAAGGAAATAGGATAAAACTATCTTGGATTCATGCTGCAGTTTTGGACTCCCTTTAGAGAAAATAAGATATACATTTCAGTTGCTGATGTTAAACAGCAGTGTTATAAACTCTAACAAAGTTGAAGTGAATTATGTTCTCAATGGTCTAAGAAGGAAACTTGAATTCCCATATCTATATAAACAATAAAATGTCAAGAAAATAGACCAACAAAATATCTGTTCCATCTTTAGTGGTTTTGTATTACATGTTTCATAAAGCACAGCTATGGAGAAAATTAAGAAAATCAAATAAACCAGTAATTTACAGTAGATGATGAGCTACTGTCCTTTTCTCCTTTCAAAATGCAATTTTAAATCCTTGCCTGAATGGAAGAAAAATATGGCAAGGATTGCTTATATTCTCATGGATACAGCTGAATATTTTATTTTTTTTCTTGCCATCCTTCACTATTTCCTTTGTCGTTGAATGTTTCAAATGGTAAGGAGGTAAAAGATTATTGCAGGAGTTGCAAGTGCTCCAATTTGATTGAAAACACATGTACTTCAGAAACAGACTGAATAAGTTGCTCCTCTAGAGTTATTGTAGAAACCAGAACACTTTTCCCCTTCAAGGAAAAATAATTATGTGCTGGAAAAAACGGTTAATTATATTTTAACATAACTTTACCTTGAGGTGAATTTTTAGGCTTCTACAGCAATACAGCTTTCAATAAATAAATTTGGCTGGCAGCCATAGAAATGAGGTTATTTGGGCTGCCAGTAAACAGTATTGTTCCTAAGCTCAATGAGTTTCCTATTACTTAATAAGAGCCACTGATGCAAACTCCTTGTGGGGAAAACATATAATACATTATATTAAAGATAAAACATTTTATAACGTAACAGAGACTTTAGGTTTTTGGGGTTAATTTTTTGTTCACATTCCAGGTAATTTTTGTTTTTCCACATAAATAAAGAGCCAGAGAACTTACTGAAGAATTTTCTGTCCATAAGTCTAAAAAAAAACAGTCTTGATTTTGTCTAACAAAATTGAAATCCCTTAATTTTATGCTCTATTTCAGTCTCTTTTCAAGATTTCACTGATTTTTTCACTTTTCAATTAATTCTAACTTTTATGGAGTAGTCCTCTAATAGCAATGACACATAGTGTCTCAACCCCCATGGACAGTCTAAGTGTTTTTTAAACATGGACCTCCAAGACAGGATGGCATTATGTTGGAAGAACTCCATACTTCTCTTCAAACTTTAGCTATCTATTTTGAATATTGCTTTCTAGGAATTCCTACTTTTCTGCTACAGAATCTGAGAAATATTCCTTGTTTTGAATTCTCAAAATATGAATAAAATAATTTTTGATGCTAAAAATTTTCACAAAGTGTGTGCAGTACATTAAAAGATGACGTGATACTTTCCTACAAAATAATTCCAATCAAAAATTATTTTTTAGCTATGAGTGAATATTTCAGCTCCCTGAAAAACAGGATAATGGGATCTTTATCATCAGAAATCCTACAAAACAAAGCTATTTAAATTTTTAAAGAGAAAATGTGGTGTGACACCTAGGTCTATTAATCACTGGCCTTCCTGTGTGTGCATAATATTTCAATATAACCTCTAATTTCTCATGAGAGTTGGTGCTTTAGAACCTTAAAAGATTTGAAGGACTTTGATGATATGTTAGGAAAAAGTGAAAAGGCTTCAACTCTCCTCCAACAGTTCTTAATTTTCAACTAAAATAAAATCTGGTCACCTTCCAGTTCGGAGCAGCTGAGACCTATCAAACAACTGAAAACAATTTGTTCAGAGCTGGAGCTGTCATAGTCTATTAAAGTAAAAAACAAATGAAGTGCTGCTTCTGACTTCAGCTCACCACTTCATATGAGCTCTCTCCCATTTCACTAGACAGTTGTGGACACTGAAATAATACAAAACATAACCCAACCAACAGACTGTGAAGAATATGAAATCTAAAGACAGATGTTCAAGAGCTATCATCACTTTTCAGCTTTAATTATATTGACATGGAACAAACAAGTGATAAATCAACTATTTTATAGTGTAATAAGCCTTATTCTACCTGTTTATCTAATGCCTCTTTGGGTGGCATATCCCACGTACATGGAAGACCATGGAGTGTTTTGCATGTAAAGAGTAATGGAAACCAATTGTGTACTGAAATAATATTGAAATGCTCCTGGTTCTCAAGATGAACATCACATTCCAGAGTGCTTTTTGGGGTTTTATTCCAACACTGCTGTCTCTCATAACTTTGAAGCCCTTTTTATGACATTCATTCAAAGTCCTGCAGCAAAAAAAGGATGAATTTTTGTGTATTATTTACTTTAGGTTTCAGTTTTGTTGGCAATGATTGCCAATTACCCACCACGTTTTATGACAATCCATTATTCTCTGGGCCAGCTCATAAAGATGAAAGACAAGCTTCAGCATTACTACACAGAGTAGGACTTGGATACCATCATTTTTTTAATGAAACCTCTTGATATATCTTGAATTCAAGGATCTATTGTATCTTTAATGCTGAAAATAGCTCTTTGATACTTATAATTCCATAATTTCCACTGTGATTCATGAAGACAATTTTTTTCCATGATATCCAGTTCTTAACTGAAGGATTCACAGCAGAAATACAGAAGTTTTGTCTCTGAAAATTGCTTTTCAGCTACATCCATACCCTGATGATCTGATATAAAGTCTAGTGAAAAGAAGAGTGGCATTTCAAGGGTGTTGTTGATTTCCAAGTTCCTCTAAGACTAAAGACCATCCAAATGAAACTTCCAGGGAATCCTAAGAAAAGGAGCATGCTAAGCGATGAAGAAGAATTTTAACATTCCTCATTAGCTCAATGAAAAAAATTCTCTGCTGATCCAACCTGCCAGTTGAATTAAACTTCATTGTGAAACTAAAAGCATAAAACAGGTTCCAAATCAATGTGTTCATTGCTTCCCATTCTGTACTTCGTGCTTGTAGGCATTGAACTCCACTGCCTCAGGGAGTGAAGATATTGACAAATAACCCTTTTTTTTCCCCTTTATCCCCAAAAAGCCAACCCAGAAAGCCACAGTAAAAACATAAATGAACCAAAACTGTTCCAGACTGATGGATTGCTTTGATTTCACAGAATTTCTGTTTGCGGTCCTGGTGAGCCCAGTCTTTCTGCTCCTGGTATACCATGACTCAAGTAGAGGGGATGTCCCAGTGTGGGAGATAAAGGACAAAAAGTTGGATCTGGTGATCTTGGAGGTCTTTTCCAACTTTAATGATTCTATGAAAGGACAGAATAATCCCTTCCATATTTATTCAGTTTGCTCATAGCCTTTGGCATGCACTGTGGTCAGACCAAGACAGAGTAATTTCAGAGTTTTATGTTTGCTCTATTAGTATCTTACTATGAAATGCAAGCAATGGAGAGATGAACATAGATTGCACATTTACACTAACTTTTAATGTTTGTAGACTTAGATGACTTTTATGATAATGTTTCTCTGTTTGGTTTGGGGGCTTTTGTGTACTGAATATTTAATGATGTTTTAATTGTTGTTGATTGTTCTGATTAGAGTTAATCCATGTGGCACCTACAGTGTGCTGGCAGGGGGCGCTTCATAAATGGTCATTATTTCTTACTGTAAAATACTGAATCACTTACATTTAGGGAAATAGACTGAAATTTTACAGATGAGTTGCTTTATGAGTTCAGAAGTAAGAAATTATGCATTTAGCTAGTTAGACAATACTGCAAGATAACTGTCTCCTTCATCACTTGTCTTTTTCCCAATTGAATGGACTTCATCTGGAGAAATTACAGTTTATGGAGATAGGAGACTGTTATAAAGATACTATTTGTCCTTCACTAAGTGAAGTCAGAGGTAATTTTCTGCAATATATTTTTACCTACTTGGTCATGGGTACAGAAATAATGTTGTTCTTTGTGATCATTGGCTGCCACAGAAAACCCTTAGGAATGACTGCTACCTTTCAGACCACCTTCAGCTTCTTCAAACCTGTGTATGAAGAGCATGGTGTATAGGTGTGCTGAATCTACTTTATCAGGTACAGGTCTCTCTGACTTCACAGATTTTCCCATCTGTCCCTCAACTTAAATATATTCCCTATGAGCAGATTTTTTGTTGCTTTGGCTTACAAAGGTTTGGCCTCCTACAGAGATAATTGTATTTCAGAATGATTATATCACAGTGCACGTATCTGCTTATCTGGTTTCATTGTTTAGTAATATGACAACAAGAGCACTCAAGACTCTGGCAAATGACCTCTCCCTAACTTCTGCCAAATATTATTAATGTTGAGGTAACGCTCAGTTCCTGAGCCAATGTTAAATTTCATGTTCCTAATAAACATTTTCATCTACAACAAGAAAATCTCTGCTGAAAACCATCTTCTCAGAGTGCACTTCCTGCTACTGTGAAATGCTAGACTGAAAAAGTTGTAAATCAACAGGCTGTCCTTAGCCTCAGACCAGCTGTTAGAGGAATTAGTCAGCACACGCTTATTTAATTTGTCCTGCTCTTGTGCCTTGAGACTGACCTTCAGAAAGTGCAGCCTATGAGGAGCAGGATTTGATAAATTCCTAGTGGTCTGAAATTCTTTGCCTCAGGACTAAATTGGCTAAGAATGTCACTATCTGGCCAGCATACAGCCATCCCCGATGTGAAAGGAAGACATATGGGTGAAAAGCTTAGTGTTGAAGAGATCATCAGCTTTTAGATTATAAGAGATTGTCTGAAGCTGAACATTTCTGATGTACCTCATCTGTTGACAGTTTCATCAAGAGGACACAGGAAAATTTGTTAAACTACTCATTGTCCTCAGAGGGGGGTCACTCTTTCAGAATGTTTTGGAGATTCATTCTGAAGCCCTTGTTACACCTAAACCACACTGATGAGATTCTTAATTCATTTGGACATGACCTTGCAATAAATGTCTTGCATTTTAGGTTAACCAGCCTCCATCTGCAAGGAGTTATTGCCAAACTTGTGTCTGAAATGGTCTAAAATCTTGAAAGTTGCTATAAATATGAGATTTCCCATCCACCATCTGGAAGACCCAAATCCATATTTAGTATAAAATGTCATAGTGACATTGAATTCTACTCCATCCTCAAAAGCTCAGTCATAATTTTAAAAACCTATTCCTAATATACAGCAACAGATTTCTTTTCTTTCTATTCTCCTTCTACCCTCTATTGTTATCCTTTAATATGAGCTATTACATCCACACACTCTGATCCAAGTCTGCTTTTCTGATATGTAGCAAAACAAAGAATATCACAGATTGTTGCATTTCTACATTAGTAACCAGAAGTGTGTGAAATAGGCAGATCATAAAGCTGGATTTACATTGCTGATATTATTCTGGTATGGTAATTTGCATTGAACTAAAATAATTTTTGTTTCATTGGTCTCTATGGTCAAAACAAAAGCAATACTTTAGCTAGGTAGATTTTTAATTTGTTTTTATTTTGGATAAAACTTAAATATATTCCCTAAGATATTTTTAAATGTTAGGAGAAGAAAAATAATAAAAAATAAATATGCTATTAAATAAGTTGTAAATTTCAAAGTGATACGTGAATGCTATAACTCAGCTGGAGAGTTGGAGAAAATAATAGTTTTATAGTACTGACAATGCAAAGGCTACAAAATTCAACAAAGAGAGTTTAAGAATCTCAATAAACTGTAATGTATTTGCTGAAATACAGTTGAATTTTTGAGATGAAGGTATAGAGGTTAGAATGAACAATCATCAGGACTTGAAGGAAAGCAGAACTTCTTCAGTTGTTTAATTGTTCTGGTTTTTTGATGTCTTGTGAAGAAGGTTTTTCTTTAATTATATGGAGCATTTATTTTTGTATCAAATAGGAAAAAAACTTTTAAACAGAAATTTGTGAACCTTGCCTTTATAAGCTGAAGCTGTTAGTGTCTGGTTCTCACTATTTACTTCAGAGCTAAATGCAGCAGATGTAAATGTAATGGTACAAAACCTTTGAAAGTAATTAAATCACATAGTAAGATTAGTTCAACCCTTAAGATAAAAGGGTTGAGGCTGCTTTCATGACCAAGAGCTATGCATTTAAAAAACCATAAAATCACTTGTTTAAATCATTAGTGTATTTAGCTGTTTCAGTGATTGATATTGGAATACATCACATCAGGCACCTCTTAGGACTTAGCATATACAACATCTGCTCTGTTCTCCTATTCCAGCAATTTCAGTTTCAAAGCAAAATTCCTAAAGATCTGTGAACAAAGAATTATTTTCTTTTGTGCTATTTTTGCTCATTTATGGCAACGCTTGATAAGGTTGTAGGGTTTAGTATTTTTGTCAGTCAATCTCTTTTAATATTCATTTTTCATACAAAAAGATTCAGAACTTAAATATACTTCAGTCTAATATTGTGGCTATTCATCATCTGATAGTTGGGAGCAGTTTGGAAGAGGCATAAGAAAAATAGAACCATGTTTCTAGTTCCTCAAGTAATACAGTATTGTGATTATGATTGCTATTGAAACGAAGACTGGTTGTTCATGGGCTTTGGCATTGTTAGAATGAAGGGTGACAAAGAAAGCACATGAGAAAAAATTGTCTAAAAATTCATAGAACATGTGAATCGTATAATTTTATTTGCAGAGAAAGAACATGATACTAAAATTGACTGTGTATATTTAAATTTCAAAGAGTTGGGTTCTTTCTCAGAGAGAGGGAGAAAAAAAAAAAAGGCTCCAAGTGAATTGAGGAGAGAGAATCTGGATTTATTTCCCTTCTGTCTTTTATAGGAAGTAGATAAATGGAAGCCCACTGCCCATTTGCACCATCTAGGATATGATAGACAAGCTGACACAGGAGAAGGAGAAAAGGAAGAAAGGAAAAAGAAGATATATGAAAATGCCTTTGAAGTGAGGGAGTCTGAGATAGAGGACTAAACTCTAGCTTAGTCCAGTGTCTATAAAATTCAGGTCTAGAAACTAACATGCTTAGTCTTAATGTAGACAAAACATCTGGGTGTCTTTGTAAACCTTAGTCACTGCTGGGAAAACAATAGCCTCAGACCTTCCCAAATAATCCAGAACTCAGATGCGTCAAGGCATCAATATATACAATAAATTTTAAAGAAGTCAAGACATAGCCATCAAATCATTCTATATAAACAATGTGATTTTCTTTCTTTCTTTACAATAGGTCTCCATTGGACACTAAATGAGTAGGAGTTCAATATTTGTCCTCCTATAAAGGTTTATCTGAAATTTGTGACAGGAGCAGGGGGAACTTTTAAGTTATTTTCTTAAATTCCATCTCATTGAGTGGTAGAAAAAACCTGATTCCATCAAAAAGAAAAATATTTCTGAGAAAAACTCTGTAGTCTGAGTATGTCCCCAATACTGCATTTAAAATTGCTTCTTTCATGAAAAGGTATAAAAACAACACTTCAAATGTTTATCCAAAAATAACCACTTAGAATCATAGCATCATAGAATGATTTGGATTGGAAGCAACTTTAAAGATTGTCCAGTACCAACCTCCCCTGTCATGGGCAGAGAAACCTCCCACAGACCAGGTTGCTCCAAGCTCTGTCCAGCTTGACCTTGAACACAGCCAGGAATGGAATTCTCTAAGCAACCTGTTCCAGTGCCTCACCACCTTCACAGTAAAGAACTTCTTCCATATATCCAACCTTATTTTCCCTTCTTTCAGTCTAATCCATACTCCTTGTCCTATCTCTACAGTTCCTGACAATGAGTCCTACTCCATCTGCTCTGTAGCTTCCTTCAGATATTGGAAGGCTACTGTGAGGCCTCAACGCAACCTTCTCTTCTCTGGGCGGAACAACCCCAACTCTCTCAGCCTGTCTTCACAGGCTCTACCACATTGGTCCATCCACGCCCGTGAGGACAGGCAGCAATTGTGAGGGCTTGGTGGGGAAGAAAGGTTGTGTGATGGGTCTTAGGAACATTCTAGAAACATTCTAGAAACATTCTAACCAATCACAATGGGCAATGTAAGCTACACTAACATAGTAACTCCCATGATCCCCTTCTAACAAACATTAACTCTCCCTAACTCCAAACAGTGTCCCTGTACTTAGAGGTTTGTTTTCCTTGGCCTTGGGCTGGTCTTGGCTATGGCTGGCTTGCTGGCCAGGCCAGGCCACTGGACCTCCACTGTGCTCCAGTCCCCTCACCAACTCCATGGCATCTTCTGGACTTGCTCCAACAGTTCCATGGCCTTCTTAGATAAGGGGACCCAGATCTGAATGTAGCACTCCAGGTGGGGTATTATGACAGAAGAGTAGAGGAGGAGAATCACTGTAAAAATATGAGTGGGAAAGAAGGGACAAGGAGCTAACAGTGGAGCTGAGATGCCTTTAAGCCACCCCTTCACCTTCCTTGATTAGTTGTAGTAGCTTGTCTTCAGGAAGGAACCATTCTGCAGAGCACAATTTCCCTCGAACTTAGCTCCTGTCGAAAAGCCACAGAGAACATTTGCACATTATGAAATGAAAGTAAAGAAATGAAAGCCTGATATCCAAGCAGCACCATGTCCTGGCATAGCCTGACTCCAGACAATATCCTGAGCTCTGGTCAGTGTCCTGGCTTGGGCTTAGAAAACTGATTCAGTCCAATGTCTGTCTCTGGTTTACTGTGTGAGTTTGGGCATATCTCCCCTTGTTAGGTCTGTTTCCTCATACCTAAAATACCTTTGGAGGCACCATGAGTTTCCTGAGGAAAACTGCCAGAAGGGTCTGAGTTCAGTTGCGTCAATGCTCAGGCTGTAAGTGCACTGCTGACCTTGCTAAGGGAAGGACCCTTTCCTTCAGAAAAAACCAAGCCTGTATCTAATCCATGCCAGGCAGAAGTAGCAGGGCTCTTGTAGACCAGGAGGGCAGCAGGGTTAGAATAAAGCAGTTGGCCACATTAGAAAGGTAGGAGTATAGAACTTTCTGCAATGCAGAAAGTTCTATACTCCTACCTTTCTACTAGTTTCTGCTAGTGTTAGCACCTGTCTCAGCAAGAGATTTTTCTGTGAATGCTTTTCATGGGGGTTTTATGCATTCAGGCAGTAAGGATGAAGACTTCCACCACACTGTTAGTGTGAACCAGTCCAGAGTTCTTATATTCTTATTCCAATAAGGAATTATAAACTTCTGAAATTGTTCATATTAAAGAAAAGAATTTTATAAAAAAAGGACACAACATGAATAAATTAATTTTTCCTCCAAATTCCTTCTCTATTTTGAGAGAATTTGTTATTTGAAATCCCAGAGGTTTTTAGAATACTAGGAGTCATCGACAAAATTAAAAAAAAGAAAACTAGACTCAGGCTTGAATAAGACTTCCCCTCATCTCAGCATGCTATTGATATCCCCTCAATCTTGCCACCCACCTGCCTTTGAAGATTTAAGCCCCTTCCCATATGAATATAAAATAAGAACACTTAGATGTCCTGCTAGTATTTCTCAAAAAACTCAAACTCTTCTTGGGGGCTGGATAAACAATAGAGCCTGATTATTCTAATAAGCATCAAATGAGGTATTCAGGACAAAGACGTAGAATTAATTCACCTTTACGACAAATGCAGATCTTCTGGTAAAGCCAGGAGGGTTGCATTTTTCAGCAAGAAGTATACATTCAACTGTATTTGCTGATATTGGTCACACTCAGACTTGAGAGGTGAGAGGAAGTATGGAATATATTTTCTATTTAAGCTCATCATGGCCAAAGGTGGCTTTGCTAAAAAAGCAAAGCCACCTTTGCTTTTTTAGGTGTAAAAAAGCAAAGGCAGCAGAGTTACTACACAATGCCAGCCTTTCTGAGAACATCTCTTGAAGACACTGAGAAAACCTGCCAGAGTTCTGCAGAAGTTTTGATGAAGGGAAGCACTTGGATAAGGACATTAAATCCGAGCTGATACCAGCATATGGAAGTTGAAGTCTTTTCTCATTATCTTGGCTGATTTTCTGCCAGGAGACACATCTGCTGGACTTCTGCAGGAGCCCTGTGGGAATACAAACCTAGGCAGTCAGACCAGCCTGCTAAGTCATATTTATGTAACATTGTTAGGTAATTTCTCACACATCAAGGGATGCACTGCCTCATAAACACACTTGGGGCTCATGGAGGGTGGGGAAAAATCATGTGGGAGGCATACTTGCCATCTGATGGGAAACTACATGGACACCAGTGGAGAATTCTCCTCCAAAAAAAATGAGAAGCGACTGCTCCTCAGGATTACTTAGCAAGTTGCTCACATTACATATTTAGAATGATAATTTCCCTGAGCTGTCAAAATTCCAGATTTAAGACATATGATTGAACTGCTGTTAGGAGCAATAATGGTTATGGTAAACTAATGGCAGTTTCATGCAAATTCTTTAAACTTTAAACATTGCAAAGTTTTAAAAGCTTTGGGCTTTTGTCGTTTCAAGCCAACACTTTCACATTATTATCATCTTTTTGGACTGAAAAATTCTTTTTTTTCGTAGTTTGAATACCCCTAGAGGGTTTCTTCTTTATACAGATAGGGGAAAGAACATGCTGTGAAGACACAATGAATTATAGCATTGTCTCTTACCTATTCACCCAGTTTCAGATATTTGGCTTGTTAAACTCCTGCTTTCCATGCACACGTGCAGAACTCTCCAGGGCAACACCTCTAATATGTCTTGATGCATTGCATATGTCAAGGTGGGCTTTGAGTGTATTTCTAAAGATTGATCCTTATTTTAATGAAAAATGAAGAACATTGTGCTGCAAAAAGCTGCCCTTATGTTAGCATTTCAGTTATCTTCATTGTAATTGAGAAAGAGAAATATGGCTTCAGCTAAGTCCATTTTGTCTCAGGGACAAAATTCTCATGGAGGAGTATGCATTTCATAAGGAGCTGCATTCTGATGACTTCTCCAATTTACTACTGAAAATTTAAAACAAAACAGAACATAACCACCACACCCTAAGAAGTGACATTTTAAAGAACTCAGGATTTGTCCAGTTGCTATAAAGACCAAACAAATGAACAGTCTGACAAAAACCCCAAAACTTCCATGTAATTGTTATCTGCAATAGTTTAGTTATATTATGAAGTTAAGTATTGAAGTTTCTGTAGATTATTAATTAGCAGTATACTCTCATCTGAAACTAGGGGCTGAATAACAATATTTCCTGGAGGAATATTCAATTATTCTCACTGAATTTTATATCTGGAGTTTCTCTCTAAAGTCCAAATCAAATAATGACCATTAACCACTGCTGCTGAATCCCAGATAGGTTTTTTATGTCAATGAAACCCAGACACAGTTTGGTGTGTATCAAAGTATTTTGATGGATCAAATGGGAGAACTAAGTCATCTTCTTTCCTGATAAAACTCCAAATATTGGATGTTCAACAGCTTCTTACCAATAATGCATAGCAAAATGCAAGAACAGGAATTGTCATACAGTAATTTGACATTTCTGACACAAATGAATGCTTTGAATATACAGAGAGTTACTCCTTCAACTTTTTCTTAAGGAACCACCTCATACATCTTGAAAATTTATGTGTCTCTGTCCAACTTGTGAACAGTTAATTGCTACATCCTTTTCACAGTGGAGAGTTTTTTTCTCTACTCTTTTTTCCTTTGCATATATATACACATGATATCTCATTACTAAGTATGTTGGGAGTACTTATCTGCATGGAGGAAAGGTAGTGAATTTTTTCCAAGTTGTAATGATAAGCTAAAAGCAAGCCCTGCAAGGTAAAATCTATTTAAAATGTGGCAATTGGGGAAAATATGTCCCCCAAGCATAGCAAACACACTATCAAAGTGAGTTAGCTACCAATTAACTCCTACATTTTGCACAAAGGGCATTAAATTCTAGGGTAAAATAAAGCCAAATGATGTATGCCTGTTCTCTGTGAACAACAGATCATACAAAATGAGCTCCAGATGAGGTGGTTTTTTGTTGTGTTTTCAGCATTCAGCTGGCTTTCTGGAAAATATTTGCTTTTCTGTTAGAAACACATTCTTTTTCTATGTAAACTCCTATCACCAGGCATATGGAAAAAGAGAAACTATAGGTCTAATGCAGTAAATTAAAATTTGAGGTCCTATGAAGGGTCAGACACTATGATCCAGGACCCAATTTTGACCAAACTAATCAATGGATAATCTCCCCAGAAATGTAGATGTGCTTAAACTCTTCCTATTTGAAACAGTTAGAGAAGCAAAACATCCCAGCAGGGAGAAGAAACTTAATTCTCAATTCCTATAGCCTGGATAATATCATCTCCACATGGGAAAATATGTTAGCTAGTGTCAGTATTTCACCTCACAGACACCAGGAGCAGGCATTTAAGAAAAAAAACCCCAAATCAAAAAGAAAACAAAAACAAAAGCAAAACCAACCAACCAAACAAAAACATAACACAAACCCCACACAAACCAACAAAACAAAACCACAAACAAACAAACAAACATGTATGGAGTTCACAAAAGAACACTTTGGCAGAATTATATCCTTGGAGAATATTATATCTTAAATCCAAATAGGAAGTAGCTGACTTCTCACTTAAAATTTCTAATATGCTACCTTATATAAGCTGCTTTCTTTTGTGTAGCATGGGTTGATAAGCATCTAAACTTGTTTCAATTCTATAGAATTTTTTTTCTTTGAAATGGGTGACTGATTGCACAGAACCACAACATCAGGGAATGGATGAGGCTGGAAGGGACCCCTGGAGTTCTTCTAGGCCCTCCTCAAGCATGGTCTGCTCAAGAGCACATTGCTCAGGATTTTGTCCAGATTTAATGTCTCCAGGGAAGGAGTTGCCACAACCTCTCTCAAGTTCCCCAACTAATAGCATTACTTCAAAAACCTGCTTTATCAATTGTAAATGTGCTTGATTTCGCTAGACTTTTGTCCCTATTTTTCTTTCTGAGATTAACAGAATATATTGTAAGGACCCTTTGTTAGAGAATCATTGCATGGCTCTTATGCTTTCAACGGGTAGGTCTGGTACTCTGCTCTGTAAAACTGAATACTTCTAACTTTTTCGGGCATCTTCTCATTTCAAAACTCTTTTCCAGTGTTTGTGTCAACTTCATACCTTAGCTTTCAAAGTAATATTTGAGAGAGGCTCCCAATATTGCATTTTGCCTCCTGAAGATATCCAGGTAGATGCAAGGCTGTAGAATTAGATTTTAATTATCAGTAACAATTAGTTCTATACCTATATAGGATACCTGTATAGTGGCACTTGTCTTCAAAATTTTCAGGATTAAACCCAACCTCTGCTTCATATATCATCACCACTAATGCACTGTCCTGCACATGTATGCATATATACATACATATATATATTTTTTTTTTTATATATATATATATATGTACACAGAGTAAAGCAGCAGAAAATCAGGAAGAAGAAAAGATTGAAAATGCTTTTGAAAATGTGTTGGGGAAGGTCAGTATTTCCTCTTCACCTTGTTTTTTTATGGCTTCTAGGAACCGTAACAATAACCTCATTCCATGGCTGCAGTGCCAGTCTTTTCTCACCCTGGGATATCCCCAACAGGTGACACATCATAAGACTATCTCCTAATTCAGAAGAAGTATGAACAGTCTGTGTGAGTGTTCCAAGGAGGAAGAATATTGAAGAAAAATCTAAGGATTAAATCAATGTAGACCAATTCCTGGAATGCAACTACATAAAAATTCCAAGGTGCACTTAAACATGCATGCAACCCTGAAGTATACAGCTAATTTTATCCATAAAGAAAACAGTATTTGGAAGAATATTTGGCTAAGTGTTTCACCTGAAGACTATGTTTCAGCTCTGCTGACTTCCACAGGGATGAGATTACTAAGGACTTGAATGGGCTTTTGTTTTGAAAACCTGCAGGAAAAAAACTTTCGAGACTGCAGCAAGGACCCAGCTGAAGGGTCCAATGAGCTTAAAAAGACCTCCTGACTCCACAGTGTGATCAGACATTATGAAATAGAAGATTCAGATACATTTCAATGCATTGTCTAAATCCATCCAACATA
The DNA here is from genome assembly GCF_028551555.1 of Melozone crissalis. Lineage (NCBI taxonomy): Eukaryota > Metazoa > Chordata > Aves > Passeriformes > Passerellidae > Melozone > Melozone crissalis. The sequence continues at coordinate 54,952,679 of NW_026535805.1, forward strand.
CATTTTATCTGTTCGATTCTAATTTTGGATATTTTTGCTATGGTAATTGATATAATACACTTGAATGAATTGAATGTCTTTCCTCAAGGGCCGGTACATGGGCCCACATGATTTAACAGCATTTTCAGCAGCCTGGACAATTGGAGAGGCTGCACCCTCAGCAAGTGTACTGATGGACCCAGCTGTGTGGTGTGGCCAGCACGCCAGAGAGAAGGGATCCTGTCCAGAGGGAACTTGAAAGAATCAAACGCATTGCATAAAAGTGTTAAAACATTGACAGAAATACAGGAGAGAAAGATTACTTGTGAAAAAGGGAAGAGAGCCAGGGAATTTATGAGCATAAGCCACATGAATTTATAAGTCTAAATCCTGACCAATGAATCTTAAGTCTAAGCAGACACATCTGTGCTTAGACAAAAGCAGAATGTGTGTTTTAAAGCTGCACTCTGTAGTAATTTCTCCAAAGGATTGTGGAGTGGTTGATTTTTAAGCAGTTCATTGTGGCCATACAAAATCCTCGTTACTGAGATTGCACACAGAGGTCACAGGGTTTGTTTCTGTAGCTTGAAATGAAATGTAGCTTTTGTCAGTCAATTTCTAGAGAAAATACTTTCACTTATCAGTTCAGTCATTTCCATGACTGTTTTGAAATGTAAGTTAGTGTTTACAGTTTATGTTCTACTTAACAGACTTGTTCAAGTAAATAATTGTATGAAGCAAACATGAAGGGACATGGTAAAAGAAACATTTCTTATTTTGACATTGGAAAAGGTATTAAAAAAAAAGTAATGTCCCTGCTTTGGCCTATTTAATAAACATTAGCCTGACATTTATTTAAAAGCAGGAACTCAGGATCTGTCACATTGAGTCAGAAAAACAACTACTAATGCCTATTCTTTCATGTTACAGGAAAATGTAGAAATTTCTCTGTGGATAACTGATTAAAATCTTTCATGAATACTTTCTTACTGATTCTTAGGTAGTTATTTTATCTTTTTTCTGACTCTGAGACCTAATATATTCCCCACATTTTTCCTTTTCATAGTTCTTCATGGTAAATACATGCAGAAATTGGACAAAAATAATGTTTAACCAGCTTCTTTTGGAGGCAAGGAGATAGAAGGTTGTAATGAGATATAATGATGTAAGGTTTTTTTCTGTTTTGCTGAGACATTCAGTACAAGTGATGGCATGACTGTATTGCTTCTTGATTGCAGTGAAGTGTAAACATAGAAGTATTTTTCTGCAATGGAATTATTTTGGATTTTTACAGGAGTGCTCATGTAATTATTTTCTCATCAGGGAGACCCTTGCTGTTTTGGGCTGTTTTGTTGGATGCTGTAATGTATCTATCATTAATTTCACAGCAAAATAAAAACATTAAGGTTAATGAAGGCAATGATTATAATGAATTCATCTTTACAAGCCTCCTGATCAAGGAGCTCAGGACTTTGCTACATCATGCTTATAATTTGCCAAGTCCCAGTTCTTCATGTTTAAATTTCTTCTGAGGATCCACATTTGCATGATAAATCATGTGTGTCTCCTTGAGAGATGGATTTAGATCAAACTCAATTACCCTTGTATTTTAAGGGTGGAATGATCACACCAAGGACCTGTAAGCTGCAGCCATTGAGGTGAGGAGTAATCAAGGTGTGTTTGTGTGACCAGTTTCAGGAGGTTGAAGCAGGAATGCCAAATACATCTGAAAAGTAAAAGAATCATGGGACTTGTAAGGTTGGAAAACACCTCGAAGAGCATCAAATCCAACCACCATTTTCACCACTAAACCCTATATCTAAGTATAATGTCTGCGTATAGTTTGAATGCTTCCAGAGAAGGTGGTTCCGCTGCTTCCCTGGGCAGTCTGTTCCAATGCCTTACCACCCTTTCAGTCAATAAATTTTTCCTAATATCAAACCTAAACCTCCCTTGATGCAACTTGAAGCTGGGTCCTGTAATTCTGTCACTTGTTACCTGGTAAAAAAGCCTGACACCCAGCTGGATAAAGTCTCCTCTCAGGGAATAGTAGAGGGTCTCTCCTGAGCCTCCTTTTGTCCATAAACAATCCCATTTCCCTCAGCTTCTCTCATAGGACTTGTGCCCAATATAGAGCATATTCGTGGGAGAAATTACCTCAGAGAAGGATGGCAAGAGTTTTTTATTATGTTACTTTCTTGAGGTCAGATGCAGATTGAAAGAAAGCACTCTAGCAGCACTGGTAAAATAGAAATCATTTTATTCACAGATGCAGATGGACAGAAAGACATCTTCCCACAATCTGAGCTGGCCAAACTTGTGACAGATATGGTGGCTAAAGTCTTTTCCCTGAGTTCACATGTTTTGCCTCTAAGTGGTATTTCAGTAAAACCATTATTTTAAATATGCACAAGTGTGTTATTTTATGACATTGTGTTTGCAGAAATGAACTAGAAATCAAATGTTGCTGATTATTACTCGATGTGAAAATTAGCAGATTATCTTTCTCCTAATAGTCCTTAATATTTTTTTTAACTGACTGATATGGAAGAAAAGCACTGCATACAATTCTGATAGAAGACACAAGTGATTAATCTAAGCAAATTGATTTCATTTTCCCTCAATGTAAGCATATGCAAAAGCAGGTCTAGATCTAAAGTTCCTGATTTAAAAAAAAAAAAAAAAAAAAAAAAAAAAAAGAAGAAGAAAGGAAACTAATAGAATTAATTGGACTAAAAGGCTCAGGAACTAAAACACAATACAGACTTGGAATTTTAGAAATTCACTGACAAAAACATCCCACAATAAAGTAGGAAATGCATGAGTCTATAGCTTAAAGAATTAATTGTGTAAAGAACCCCAAGAAATTATAATTTCTCAGTTAAAAAGGATGTGATAAAATTAATGTTCCAAAAGACATGACACCTAGAGGGTAGAAAAAAGTTCCCAAAGGCAAGTTAAGATAGACTTGTAAAACTATTGAAAGAAATAACATAGGTCTTGTTCCTCAGAAAAGAAAAAAGGGTGAGAAAATGTAGAAATAAGTAGAATTAAGAGAGAAGCAAAACTAGCAAGGCTGAATGTGTTCAAGTGTGGGGGGACTGGATAATTTCTAACCCCATTTCTGAAAGAGCTAGGACATGAAATTATAGGTCTGGGACCAAGCATTTAGACTAAATCTAGCAAGATAATTGTGAGACCTTATTTAAGAATAGGAAATATTCTTAAATAATATATACTTAAGAACAGAGGAGGGGAAAGTGATCTAACCCACTGCAAGCTTGTTAATCTAATATCAACTCTATCAAAAGATTTAGAATTCTTTCTTAAAAAATAACACAGGATGGTAAGTGTAATGTAAAGTCATGCACAAATCTAGGTTAGCAAAAATAGATCATGCCACAGTGTTGAAAGATATTTTGTAGTTAAATGAAAAGATCTCTAATACATAGGGATTTCAGCAAAGTATTTGACATGGTGTTGAAAAGAAAAAGAAGTTAGACTAGAAAGTAAGAAATAGTAAAATGGAGGGTATATGTTTAAATCACAGTAAACAGGAAAAATATTGAGTAAAAAGGAGTCATCAGTGGCATTTAAGGATGTCATTAGTTCCCCCAGTAAAGAAGTGGGGGAGATACTGACAAATTTAACTGACATTGTGATTTTTGGAGTCATCATTAATACAGGAGAATATTTTTCTATAGTATTGAAAGGAAGAGATGAGAGATGGCCCTGAGTACCAGAAAAAACAAGCGTGAGATGAAATTCAGAAGTACAAAGTACAAAGTCATGCACTTTTGAAATATAACAACAATTTTCCTCTAAACTGGGATTTCTTCAGGTGGTAATGACAGAGGGACAGACCTTGTAGAACTGACTGAGAACAGACCAATACAATGGAGCCAACTGAGAAAGGCAAAGAAGTTCCTTGAACATCCCAAGTGAGATAATCTCTGTATCCTACAAAACTCAGCCTAGATTAAGTTCAGAGTACAGTACAGAGGAATGACTATGAAATTAAGAACTTCTATTATCAAAGGAGACTGAAACAGCTTGGCTTGTTAACCTTGCAAAATGAAGGCCAAATAGGGATTATTCTTGCTTTCTGTAAATGCATCAGTGATAATAAACATCCAAGAGGCAAAAGTCTGTTTGGTGTAAGAATAAATGGAATCAAACTGGACCTTAAAAAAAAAATTATGCTGGAAATTAAATGAAGGTTTCTGAGGACAAGAGTCTGGAAAAATGTCCGGTACAAGAGGGGCAAAAAACTTAATTAATTCTAAACTTTGATTAGTTTATGAAATTGGATGTGTAACATAATTGCTCATAAAAGCAGAAACTTAACTCATTAATCTATGAAGTCCTTTCCAGTTCCAAGTTTGTATTTGTGCTGAAGATGATGTGAGGTTTGTGACATATGATAATAATCCATCTACATATTTAATGGGAACAATCACGGCTGTATGGCCATATAGCTGATGTCCTTTCTTGCAGTACATTGAAATAATTGGCCAAAAAAAATTAAAAGCAGCTTGGTTTGCTGAGTGCACACAATTTGTCATTTAGTCAGTGGTTTGTGCTTATTCATTATCATCATCTGACATTCTCTATCACAGAGAAATTTTTATGGACAAATGAGCTAAAGCAAGAATGACAATATGCAAAAGAGATCAGAAAATAGGAGGCCTTTTTCTTCCTCTCTTTTATTGTTTGGTTAAGGAGCATGTCACAGTGATAGCACCCTTGATAAAGCATGTAAATGTTTAGAGCCTGTTATTCCTCAGCTATTTCTTGCGTACTCTTATCATAACAGCAGTCTGATAGAAAGTGATGGGGATCAGTTCCCAGGAGGAGAAAGCTTAGACTGACTTTTTGGTTCAAATAGCACCATGACATTGTTAGTTCTGGCTTAATAACTCTGATGTGGATTTTGCCTTCAGTTCATTGAGGTATCTTCAACCTTTTATTCTGTTTTTTAATAACTCTAAAGACTACAAATTGTGCTTATATCCATTTTAGCATTTAAACAATGTCTTCATCTAATGTGATCTAAAGATTATTTTATTTCTATACAATATTCCTATATTTGCAAGTTGCAATCTAAAAAGTAAACCAGGTTGGTGTCAAAAGGGAAATTTTTCCAGTTCAAGTGGTTTCAACCAAACAGAGATCAAAGCAGTTTATTTATTTATTAATAGCACAAAACCAACAAACCTTCAGTGAACTCTACATTCCAGACATATTGACAACACAACAGATAAATTACAATACTAGACACTGTCAAAGCTGTTAAATATCCAGCTACAAATTCCTAAACACTCTTTTAATCTCAAAGCATTTTATATAAATTATACTCGAATACACACAGGCTAATATTTACATGAACACACTCACATCCCTCACAAATTGTGTGGGTTTTGGGCACACAAACCCTCTCCAGGATTCACAGCCCTTGCTTGCAGCCCCCTTCTGTGGGAGCTGCAGATGAGGGGAAGAAATCCCCACAAGGTCACAGGTGCACCCAAAGGCCCCTGCTGCCTCCCCCAGCTGTTCTCATCCAGGGGTAAGTTCCTCAGAGCACCCCGAGAAGAATGCTCAGCCTGGTTTGGGCAGGGTGGTGATGCCATGCAAACACTTCTGGCAGGACCAAAACAGATTTTGACAGGTTTTTTTTTTTTTTTTTTTCTGTCTATCTCTTACTCCCTGTTGTTCCCTATAATTTATATTTTTAATATGCTCTTATCCAAGCTGATTGTTTTGTCCAGAAGTACTTTTATAATTCAACAGGATAATGGTCATTTTCCTGGTTGGCTTTGCTGTTATGGAACAAATGGCACTCTGACACTTTGGGGCATTTCAGCTACAGACACTGCTGCACTCACATTCCTGCCTAACCACAAGGTTGTGTTTCCTGGGAAGCTCCCCCACAGACTGTAATTGCAATGCTAAATCATAAACCTCCTTAATGAGTGTCTGTCATAAGCAGACAGCCTGAATTTTATAATAGAGTACAAACCGAGAATATTAGGTGTATCACGCTATTCTGAATTCTAGAAATGAATGTCACAAACAATCAGGCAAAATATTATGGCTGAAACAGAGGTGCTTCTATAAAAGTCTGAATAACAAATGATCAGTTAGACAAGTATTGGAGTTCAAAATGTGGAAAGGCAAAGTGCTATTTTCTTCAGTACTTTTCACTTGAAATTCTGTGACAGGAGAATTTACCAGTCACTCAGTCAATAAGTCAAAAATGACTTAAAATTACTTATGTTTTCTGGTGAAATGCCTGATACAAGTAAGGTCTTTAAATTAGATCCTTTTTATGAATCAGGTTAAGCATCCAGAATCTAATCTGCACTTTTCAAATCATCAGAATATTATCTATAAAGGGCAAAACAAAACAAAGAAAAACCTATTTGAGAATCATAGAAAAGTTTACTAGAGTTTTTTTTTTTTGGTGTTATTTAATTTGTTTGAGATTTTTTTCCCTTCTTTTGTTTTTGTTGTTTTGGGTTTTTTATATTGAAAACTCTTCTTGGACTTTCAAACTAAGACCAAAAGAGTGATCCTGAAGTATCATGTGAGAGAGTAAAAGATTGTTTAATGTCACATAGTCATCACCCCTTATTTTACCATATTCATACTTCTCTAAGAAGTTCACGTCAGAGTACAGAAGGTACCTAAAATGTATGTGGTATGGCACTTGGGAACAGATTAAATACCTAACTACTCAGCACAGTAATCTCTAGCAGGAGAGCACATTCACACTTTGGAAGATTAACCTACTTCCATACACTGGTTCATTAAGGCCAGCTAATTTCTTCCCCTAGAAATATTCTCCACTACTACCACTGAGGAGAAAAGAGATTGAACTAGTGCTTTTTAAGGAGTTACTTGTTTTCCTTAGACTTTGTCAGTCATTTTTATGTTTGTACACTCTTGCCTGCAACAGAATTGGTAATAGCCGTGCAATTTAGCCCCTGGGATGAGCCAGACAAATAAGCTTTCTGTTCTGCAAAGAGTTCTGGACACTAGTGTCCAGATCCTTTCTTCTTTCTGCTCTGTTTAACAGACCATCCCTTTTCTGTGCCAGATAAATACTTATCAGGACAATAAGGTTTTTCTTCTCTTATGTCCAGTCCTGCAGTGCTCAGTCAAGTCCTGTTGTCCTTTTTTACATGTGTAACTCCCACCAAGATCAGGTGAAAATTACGAGTCGATATTTATTCCTCCTCATGACTTGCATATAAAGTCATTCAGATTAAAAGTGTAACATGGCATCTCTCTACCTGTCCAATTATGTCCTTCCTGCAATGATATAATATTGATATATTATGTAATTTGTGATTAATTTTTAAGATCTCAGACCTTAACAACTGAATAAGAAAGAAGCAAGATGCTTTTAGGTAGTGATTTGGGATATGTAGCTCAAGGCTTTTATTTTCTGGAGGACAGCTATTGAAATCTGTCTTGCAGCATTTGCAGTTCTTGGCACATTTTTTTCTTTCTCCGGTCACATACCACCTGGGCGGAGAAGGGAGCCCCCAGGCTCAATGGGTGCCACTTGCACAGGCCCGGATCAAGGAACTGTGCAAGGCGCAGAAGGACTACTCCCGGGAGTCCGAGTACTTCCGGGGGTTGCTCCGTAATGCCCTTGCGCAGGGAGATCTGGTGCCGGCTGACCTGAGGGCCCTCTTCTCCAGCCTCACTCGACCCATGGAGTTTAGGGTCTGGGTGGGTGAATGGAGGAGGGAGATCTTGGAGGTTCTCCCTATGCTTTGGGGGAATCCTCCAACATCTCACGACGCGGATGGTCAGGTGGTGACTCAAGACCATCTGCTGGGCGAGGGGCAGTGGGCAGAGGGGGCAGCTCAGGCCAGGGCCTTGTTCCCACAGCAGCTTATAGAGACCGCTAAGGCAGCGGAGCGGGCCTTCTATAAGCTAGCTGTGGTGACCTCCCAATGGGAGGATGACGAGATTCGGCAAGGGCCACAAGAGCCGTACATGGCCTTTATCGAGCGCCTCTACCGTTATGTGGAGTCGTTAGCAACCGGGGACTCAGATTGGGAAAACACACTCCTGAGAATGGCGTATAGCAATGCCAATTCGGAGTGCAAAAAGGCTATTCGGAGCCTCCCGAGGAGTCCCCGGCCCACGGTGGAGGCGATGATAGAGGCCGTGGTCGGTAGGGTTTCACTAACATCACGACCCAAGAGAACATCTATAGCCCTTGCCGAATGCCCTGAGCCTGATTTCTTCGACGTAGAAGCTGCCCCCGTCGCCGGACCGTCAACACCAGGGTCCGGCAGAAGAACAGCGGCCACCCACCCCTGCCACTTATGTGGCAAAGTAGGGCATTGGATGCCCCAATGCCCTATGAGAAGAGATTACCTAGAGTATAGGAGAGAAAGGGAGGAAAAAGAAAAACAAAAAAAAAACTAGGACATGAGCGCAGCCCCTCCCTGCGCAACGACAAAAGTGTGGCGGGAACTGTAACATCCGGCGGGGAGGGAGGAGAAAAGGGAGAACCGCCTCACACGCTACCGGATTTGACATACCTTATACCATTCACAAAGTATACCTGTGGAATTCAGCCCCAACCTGCACTTAACACCTTGTCCTCTGCTTCCCCATACAGGCTGCAGCTCACTAAAGATTTACATCTTCCTAACAGTGATGTGCAGCTGGTGTCTGTCGACCTCCAACATCCCGGTCACTGGAGGAAGCTTGGACGTTGCAGGTGGACCATCGTTGGAGACACCAAGCACACACCGCGAGACCTTTACATCGTCCCGGGACTGGTCACTACAGACCGGGACCGTTTCGCGGTAGGGCTGTACTGTGTCCGACCCCCACTCTTCCTCCCTAAAGGTCAAATCATCGCCCAGGCCATTCCGGTCCCTGAGGAAAATCAGCACAACAGACCGGCAGAGGATGGAACACCTATGACCGTGGCCTGGGCACAAGTCGTGGGGAGGGAGAAGCCCCGCCTGACATGTCAACTCTCGTTGGGCGGGGATCGCAAAATTGTAAGGGGTCTTCTGGACACAGGGGCAGATGTGACGATCATTCCCTCCCGGGAGTGGCCGTCACATTGGGGTTTGCAGAACGCGGCTGGCACGATCTCGGGTGTTGGAGGGCTCCAATTGGCCAAACAATCAAGGAGCGTTGTACAAATTAGGGGACCCGACGGGCAATTGGCTTCAGTACGCCCGTTTGTTTTAGATTACACCGAGCCTCTCTGGGGGAGAGACCTATTAGCCCAGTGGGGAGCCAAAATTGACTTACCTAAGGCTCCCCAGGTTTTTCGGGCAGTGGCCACTGAGGAGCGCCGGACCTGGAAGCTGGATTGGCTAACAGATGAACCAGTACAGGTCTTACAGTGGCCACTTAATAAACAAAAATTGAAGGCGCTCAACGAGCTCGTTCAGGAGCAGCTTCTTAAGGGCAACATCGTAGAGACCATGTCTCCCTGGAATTCTCCGGTGTTTGTTATAAAAAAGCCCAATAAAGATAAGTGGAGGCTCCTGACCGACCTTCGTCAAATTAATGAAAAAATAGTAGATATGGGGTCTCTCCAACCAGGGATGCCCTCCCCAGCAATGCTCCCCCGAAATTGGAATCTGGCTGTTGTAGATATCAAAGATTGCTTTTTCCAAATTCCTCTACACCCAGACGATGCCCCACGGTTTGCATTCACGGTTCCTTCCATCAACCGTGAGTCCCCAGACAAGCGCTACCACTGGCGGGTCCTTCCGCAAGGCATGAAGAACTCCCCAGTGATCTGCCAGTGGTACGTCGCTTCTCTGCTGTCCCCAATTCGTACAGCCCTCGGGGATGCCGTCGTGATCCATCACTATATGGACGACATCCTCGTGTGTGCGCCCGACGATGATCTACTTGCCCATGCGCTTGGCCTGACAACCGATGCGTTGGTTGCTGCAGGGTTCGAGCTCCAAGCGGAAAAGATTCAGAGGATGCCACCTTGGAGGTACCTGGGCCTTGAAATTACTAAGCGGACCATTGTTCCGCAAAAATTGGCTATCCGGACAAAAGTCCAGACCCTAGCGGATGTCCACCAACTGTGTGGGTCTTTAAATTGGGTGAGACCCTGGCTGGGCATTCCCACCGAAGACCTAGCCCCCCTTTTCAATTTGTTGAGAGGGGGAGAGGGGCTTAGTTCCCCTAGGGTTCTCACCCCAGAGGCTCAGGTAGCTCTGGAGAAGATCCAGAAATCTATTTCGGCTAGGCAGGCCCACCGGTACCATCCGGGCCTGCCATTCAAATTCATCGTACTGGGAAAGTTGCCACACCTCCATGGCATCATCCATCAGTGGGATGAAAGTTTAAAGGACCAAGGCTCAGGAGATAAGCTCTTAATCATAGAGTGGGTCTTCCTGAGTCACCATCGGTCCAAAAGAATGACAAGGCCACAAGAGTTGGTAGCCGAACTGATCCTCAAGGCAAGATCGAGGATCAGGGAGCTGGCAGGATGCGATTTCGCATGTATTCACATACCAATTAAATTGGAAACGGGCCAATTAAAACTGAAGACCTTGAATGAACTGCTGCAAACAAATGAAAGCCTCCAGTTTGCATTGGACAGTTACACCGGGCGCATTGCGGTCGATCGGCCGGCCCACAAATTATTTAATTCGGAGTTCAAATTGTCACTGAAAAAGGTCCAGAGCAGGGAGCCACTGGATGCTGTAACAGTTTTTACAGACGCGTCTGGAGCATCCCACAAGTCAGTGATGACTTGGAAGGATCCTCAGACTCAGCGGTGGGAGACCGATGTTACCATTGTGGAGGGTTCTCGACAAATCGCTGAGTTGGACGCAGTCGTTAGGGCATTCCAGAAATTCCCAGGACCTTTCAATTTGGTCACAGATTCCGCTTACGTCGCCGGTGTGGTGTCCAGAGCTGAATCTGCAGTTCTTCAGGAGGTCTCCAACCAAAAATTATTTGATTTGCTCACAAGGCTCGTCGACTTGGTCTCCCACCGAGAGCATCCATTTTATGTGATGCATGTGAGATCGCACACCGATCTGCCGGGGTTCATTGCCGAAGGCAACCGTCGTGCTGATGCCTTGGCCGCGGCTGCAGTTGCGATGAGCCCGCTCCCAGATGTGTTCGGCCAGGCTAAGATCAGCCACCAACTCTTCCACCAGAATGCGCCTGGCCTGGTCCGGCAATTCAACCTGACCCAAGACCAGGCTAAGGCGATTGTGGCCACATGCCCACAATGCCAGAAAGATCAAATGCCCGCCATTGCCTCGGGGGCTAATCCCCGAGGTTTGGCGAGCTGTGAGGTGTGGCAGATGGACGTAACACACATCCCTTCCTTTGGTCGATTGTGTTACGTCCATGTCTCAGTGGACACCTTCTCCGGAGCTATCTACGCCTCTGCCCACACAGGGGAAAAGGCCGCGGATGTCCAGAAGCATCTGCTTCAGGCGTTCGCGGTCTTGGGCATCCCTAGGGCCCTCAAAACTGATAATGGCCCAGCGTATACATCCAAGGAGCTGCGGAGCTTCCTACAGCAATGGGGAATAGTGCATAAGACCGGCATCCCCTATTCCCCGACAGGCCAAGCCATGGTGGAGAGGGCCCACCAGAGCCTGAAAAAGATCTTAACGCGTCAGCAAGCGGCCGTGAAGGTGGAGACCCCCCACGTCCGGTTGTCAAGAGCTCTTTACACCCTCAATTTCTTGAATTGCTCTTTTGACAACCAGAACCCTCCAGTGGTCCGGCATTTCGGCAGCCACCAGCAGCTGCAGCCTAAGGCCAGGCCTCCGGTCCTTGTCAAGGATCCGGAGACCTGGCGGACAGAAGGGCCTTTCGACCTGGTGACCTGGGGGAGAGGATATGCTTGCGTGTCCACTCCCTCAGGCCCCCGTTGGATTCCATCAAAATGGGTCCGGCCCTTCGTCCCGAAGCAGAGGACCCAGAAAGGGGCTGTGCCACAGGTACAGGTGGCGTGTTGGCGGCGGCGGAGGAAACCCTCCCTCCGGAGATTTTCTTACTCCTCCAGTCTCCTCCCTATCCCTGAAGAGCCATCACCTCCTTCGTCCCCTCCTCCCTTCGACTTCCCGCTCTTTTGGGACTCCAGACCCTCCTCGCCTGTTTTCTCCCGATCCTCAGGAGACTTCAACCTTCTGTTTGAGGCAGAACCGTTTTAGTGAATTCCCTATGCTTTCACCATTTCTCTTTTATTTTAGCACATCTCCCCGATGGCCCCCGCTTTGACATCGCTGGCTCCCAACCCTGGCTTTCTACTAGCAATACTGACGACCTACGGACTCCTGTTGCCATCTTCGGAGCCGTGGGTCATCCCCCAGCCAAAGGTCAACGTCTGGCGTGCCTTGGCTCAATCCCTGGGGCAAGATCATATCTGCCTGGACACCGGCGCAGCAGAGGACCCAATGTCGTCTTGCCTTGTGGGGATCCCTTTCTCTCCGGGCGAGTTCCCTTCCGCTTTCCAATCTGCCCTTTCCCCTATTTTGGCCCGGAGCCTCACCATACTCCCCAGTTTTGACTCCTCCAATGCCTGGAGAGACGGAGTAGTCAGGCTGGATCCTGCACCCTCCGAGCCCACAGAACTACATCTTCTCGGTTCCGCCAATTCTTCTATTTGTTTTCAATTCGATTACACTATTACCCCCATTGAGAAGGGTAGTGAGGTGGTCCAACAATCCAAGCTAGAGTACCAAGCCAGTCAGTGGTGTCGGGCTGTTCTGAAGATCAGTGGCCCCACCACTACTGGACGGACCCCTTACGCCCTTCCTAGGGGAACATTTTTGATTTGTGGCGACCGAGCGTGGGCAGGCATCCCCTCTGGTCTGGTCGGAGGGCCGTGCACATTGGGCCGGTTGACGCTGTTTACCCCCAACATGACTCAAATTATTAATTGGAAAAGAACTAACATCACATCCGAATTGGGCAGAGCTAAAAGAGATCTCAAAGATCTCACAGAGGATTGTGATGATGAAATTACTCATTGGTCACATTCAAAATCTGTCGCCTTTACCATTTTATTGCCTTGGGTATCGGTGGCAAAGTCTCTAGGTGAATTGGGCCGCCTAGAGTGTTGGGTGGCTAAACAAGCCAATCTTACTTCAGCCGCGCTATACGACCTCCTCACAGACGAGGAAATAACAAGGAAGGCGACGCTCCAAAACAGGGCAGCGATAGACTTTCTATTGCTGCTCCATCACCATCATTGCGAGGAGTTTGAGGGCCTCTGCTGCTTGAACCTGTCCTCAAGAGCCGAGGACGCCAGACACTCCATCAAACGTCTTCAAGACCTTGTCCACCAAGTGAAGTTGGAAACATCGGACTGGCTGGGGGACAATTTTAAGGGTTGGGGCCTTAGCGGGTGGGCCAGTTCTGTTATAGAATCTGTGTGTAAGGTTGTTTTAAGTTTCATTATACTCTTAGTTTTCGTTGCCCTGGTCCGCGGCTTGGTAAAAAGACTGATAGCCAAAGTAGCCTCGCCTGAAGTTAACCACGCCATCGTTCCACAGAATGAGTCCGTCGAGCTAGAGGACCCCTCCTCGGAGGCCGGAGAAGCTGCAGATGAGGAGGGGGCGAAGGCGCCGCCCCCCGAACATTCGTGGGCGAGCGGACTCCAGCTTGAGGAAGGCGAGGCTTGGCCGGACCAGCCGCGGGTCCCTGTGTTTTAAGTTTCTACGGACTTCCCGTTCCTTTATTTTATTTGTTAAGAAACGGGGAGATGTTGTAGTGTGTTTATAAAATTCTTGTTTTGTTCTCCTAGTTTATGTATAGTTTCCCCCTCTTGTATTGTGAGATGGTTCTGCCCTCCCCAGTTTTCCCGCCACAGCCCTTCTGACAGTTTAGTTGCTATGGTAACCCCTGCCCCTGGTTCTGTCCGTTAGCTAAGTTATATAATTTCTCCTCCCATGTATGCCCTTATTTGGGGACTTTCTCTCCTCCCTGGGCCCAGTCAATCACCCCCCACTCCCCCCTACTTTCCAGAATCTTCTACTCTCTGGGGGTTGTGGTTGGCTGTGGTCCCGGGGCCCCTCCCTCACTCTATATGTATTGGATGTTTCTGCATGCCTGTTATGTTAAGTTCCTCCCTATACCCTTCCCTATTGGTCTGCCGGGGATCCCTCCCCTATCCACCCTAGGCTTTATAACCTTGCCTCTCCTGCCCCTCGGGGCCATTTTGCTGGTTGGTGTCCTCCCTGGTTGGTACCTCCGTGTCATCCAATAAACCGACCTTTCACCCCCAGCAAGGTGTGCGACTCCTTTCATCGTCCTTTCAGCGCCGTGTGATCCAATCCGCAATCCAACCCAGCCTGAGGCCAGGACGCCGAAGGGGGTTGGCCCTCCATGCGGTTGGGGTGTCGGCCACAGACCACCAGCTAGCCGGACTTTGCCCCCTTGGCCACATGCAAGTGATGTTGGAAGTCAAATCTGGGTCTGTAGTAACAGACCTGTTTATAGAGGGATTCACACTAAACACTGGAGACCCAGTTCTCTCTCAATCTGTTCCTACTTATGATACTTGGTATTCTACTGGAATTAAGGATTGACTCAAGGCTGAAGATTTGAATTAAAATTCAGGATTGAAAATCAACTTAATTAAATTCTCTGAGAACAAATTTACATTCAAAAGTGTGCACTAGCCCTGTTGAGCTTATCAGGCATGTTATATTGCACCTTAGGTATCTTGCATACTTGTATATAAGTTAATATATATAATGGCTTCATTGGTGTTAGTAGGAATATAATTTTTATTTTTCTTTTACAGTTATTTCACCATCTTTCTATTTTACCTGCTCCTTACTGTAGCCTTAGAGGCTGGATTCTGACAATGAGGGACTGAACATTGTTGATGCAGTGCTGCCCTTCTAGCAGGGCTATTAGCTATTCCTGTGATACAAACTAAAAATAAACACAATCAGGGACTATTATTGCCCTTTTAACCTTAAAATACAAGCACATTGCCTGAAAATGAGCAGTAAGGTCCTGTATTAGGACAAGGTGGCCTAATGTGAAGAAAAACAAGATATAAAGCAAGTCTCTCGAGCCAAGACTAATGCATTGCCTTTTTCAGAAGCTGAGACTTCCTGTCATACTCCCATCAATGAGGAGATATCAGAGGAGTATTACAGCAATAAAGACTTCTCATGTATGTCTCCATTTGTAGCAATGACATATCTTATCTACCTAAATCTTGATTAAAGTGAGATGAAGAAAATGCATATTTCATTCCTAATATGCTAAATCATGATCTCTGTGGGGACAGTGACAGGACCTGAGGGAAGGGCCTGAAGTTGTCTCAGGGGAGGTTTAGTTTGGATATAAGAAAAAGGTTCTTCCCCCAGAGAGTGTTTGGGCACTGGAAGAGCTCCCCAGGGCAGTGCTCACAGCACCAATCCTGACAGAGTTCAAAAAGTGTTTGGACAATGCTCTCAGGCACATGGTGTGACATGTCTATATGTCTATTTCTCATTTTTTTGGTTTTTGTTTCTTTTTTGGAAGGGGGGTGGTTTCTGATAGAATAATAATGAAATATATTTTTAAGGAAACAAGATAACAAAATGAAGAACTATTGTTTCTATGTCACTTCCTTTAATTCTCTTCTTCAGCTGCTTTTCATATGTGCTAAATAACAAAAAAATGTGTACATTGGTTACAAAATCCCTTTGAGGTGCTCAGATAAAACCAGTCATGTAGGAAATAGAATAATTAATCTAAAAATAAATGTAAAATGAATGGATCAGGTAGACAATAGGTACATTTTCTGGTGATGAAAAATCTCCTGTGACATTTGCATAGAAATGGCCTGAATATATATATTTGGGAATATAACCCTCACTGTTCAGCATGGAATGTTTTATTAATCATAGTTTTTAAAGACAGTGAGCATGGGAGGGGATAGATCAGGAAATAAATAATACATACTACAGAAATGGTCCTGAGATGAGTAGCTCTTCCCTTTATAAATATTACAAGCAACTCACAATCCCCCAGGTAAGAACACAGTATTCAACACATTTAATGATGAACAACAACAAAAGAAGAGCATTTTAATTTAGCATGGGATTCAGTTCCAAGTCTATCAGTTGGCCATCCTGAGAAGTGTATTACAGCCCTAATATTGCTGATAGTGAATTCCAGTATGTTTTTATCCTTCATTACTGGAAACTGACTCTTGCAGTAACAGCTTTGCATCATATTATTGGGGATTAAATTACCTGACATTTTATGTATCATCAATATCAGATTAAAGTGTCAGTAGTGAATTTTGCATCATGTTGCTGCTTGATACAATAATGGTACTAATAATATCTGAAATTATGACTCCTTTTCCCCACACAAAAAGAGATAACTTCAGAAGGGTGGGGGGGGACATAATTTTTCCCTGTATTCCCTTTTTCAAGTAAATATTCTTTTGACAATAAGCACATTAACTTAAATTAATTTCTTTTTTTTAAAGTCTGCAAAGGTATTGGGACCTGATGTGGTCCAAACATCCCTGCTGGAGTACAGGATGAGTCAGTGACTAATTGAGGTGTTCTGATCCAGCTGGAAGGGCTTGAATATACATTTTTAGCATTGCAATAGCATCTAGAGTAGCTGGCCTAAATCTCTTCCCTGGAGGCTGGCATTAATTGTGTGAACATAAGAGCACTGTTAAAGGGTCAGGGCAAAAATCCTCCTCGCTCCATCTCCAGCACTGACCAGCAGCAGGGGCACAGGAGGTGTGTAAGAGCAGGGCAGCATATGGTGCCAGATCCCTGGCATGTTCCTTTGCCAGCAGTGACTTGTGCCTCTGGGATTGCCTGAATGGAAGGTGATGCTTTCGTGTTTAATAGAATCCTGTCAGTTTTATGCCACTAATTTAGCTCATCTTTTTTTAACCCAGAAAGGCTTTATGTATCCACAGTGTCTTTTTTTAATCCAGAAAGGCTTTAGGCATCCACCATGTCTACACATTGGACAAAGTACCTCTATGTCCTGCTTTGAATCTGTTACTTGTTAATTTTATTTGATGGTCTTAGCATAGATGAGACATTTTCTATTCATTTGATCCACTCTCTATTACTGGTATTTTATAGAGATATGCCATATCCTTTCCTCAGTGGCTTCTTGAAAATGAAGGTGTTATTATGTTTAGACTTTCACTATTATTGGTCCTCCTTACTATCCCTCTCTGTATCTTTTCCAGTACTGCTGTGTTCTTTTGGACACAAGGGAACAACAAACTATAATAAAGATGCCTTAGGGGACTTAAATAGTGGCATTATAATGTTTTGTCTTTTGTTTTCTACTCCTTTCCAAGTAATTGTCAATTCTGCCTGCTTTTGGCAGCCATTAAACATGGAGCTAATATTTTGGCAGAGATACCTTCTGTAACTTCATTGTCTATTTCCAGTACAGGAACAGCTACTTCAGAAGATGTCACAGTGAAAGCCAGATCACCCCGAACGCAGAGTGAAGATTTCTTTTCCACAACTCTGCTTCCCTGTCATATCATTTTTACTAGTGAAGCAGAACATGGACAGAACTGCAGCAGACATGGCCCTACATATTATAAGACAAATATCTCCAAGGTCTGTTCCTTTGGAGTCTAAGGAGTCAGAGAGGAAGATCCAAAATGAGCCTTTTGTATCTGAAACAAAGTATGGCAGATGACTGAATGTACCTTTGTTTCAGGGGGGTGGAAAAGGCAAATGAGCAGGAGCTGCTGAATCACTGAGGTAGATGTAGAGAAGTCTTTCCATAGCTGTAAGTAAGAGGAGGAGTCACTGGAGCAAATGGGACTGAGGTAATCCAGTTAGACTTGCTAAAGAGGTAGAGCACTAGAAAGTGAGTTCTTACAGGTCCTCTACCTTCTCACAAAGAGAAGATACACATATTGCTAGTCTGATCCTGCAGACCCTCTGAAGTGGGACAAGTATTGCAAGTGGAGAGCCAGATGTGGCATGATGGAGTCCCCTTTCTCCTGCCAGCAGCATCATGCAGTTTCATATTTAATGACTTCCTTTAGATGTGTTGAGCAAATATGAAATATGAGAATCTTAACCCAAAGAAAGGTCGAGGATGCCTTTTCTGGCACATAAAAAAAAGAGCATTTGATGATGGTGGTACAGACTGTAACCAGGATGATTTATCCATGATAAGGACAGAGGCTGATTGCATTATGATGTTGCTGGGAAGATTTACAATTTATTCATTCCATGGAGTATTGAAAACTGTCACTGATAGTGATCTCTCAGCCTCAAAGTCAAGAGTTTTCATCTAACATTCCACAATTGAAGATCATTAGTACCAAGAAATCAAGCTCATATTTCTTTTAATGGTATAGTTTTAAGTAGAGACATCTGAACAGAAGTGTAGACACACGTGTGTAGCTCATCTCTGGATGGATGGCCACTCAGTGGAGCCACATGAAAAAACCCTGTCAGAGAGCCAGGAGGCACCTGGTGCCATATAACACCATCCCTGGGCTGAGAGATACATCAATGCCTTCTGGGAAGTAGCTGGATGCCAAATAAGATACTCCATGGTGCCTAAAATAAATTCATCACCCATACTTAAGATATTGAATGCCAGTCTTAACCCATACGGTGTGAGGATACTGGATAATGATTCAACTTTCTAGATGCACAGTGTACGATTTAAATACATTCAGAGATGAATTTATTCATGGCTGAGGTATGTTTGTTTTCCTGCTTGGCCATAAGTCACCACTCCTAAAATCATGGATTTAATATATGTTCTGTGTGTTTTATCTACAGCCTTGGACAGAAGTTTTGCATGTACTAGTCTTTCTCAAATGGTATTTTTGTCTGTTTGTAGCAAACTAAATTGCACCCCTAGTCACCTGTCAGAGGAATCTTTCTCTAAAAAACAAGGACTCTGTTCACTGTGTTGCTATTGATTATGTGGCAGTTTAGACACATAGCACACCTGCATGCACATTCCTTTAGGCATCTGGTTTTGGTGTCTTCATTTTGAATTGAGTCCACTTGTCTGATCTGGCTTCCTGCCAACTATTTCTTTTTCCAGTTTTTTCAGGTGGTTCCCTTTTGTGCCAGTGACTCAATTGCAATACCTGCTTTGCTTCTCTGCAGAGGATGGCTTTCACAGGACTGCAGTTCTAAATCACCAATATTGTGATGTAAGCCTCACATTCAGTTGGAGACACCGCATGTAACTCAGCTTGCTGAAGTTCAACAGCTAATTCTACATTTAAAAATACTGCAGACAAGCTTCTACTGGTTTGTGAAAGGTGTCAAACACATGCATGCACACAGAATAAAACCACATGCTGATGCATTCAGACAATTCAGTTTGAGATCAGGTCTTCATGCATTCTCCTTAAATGATAGCATGCTGCTCAATGAGCCAGCTGCAGCTTCAGAACATTGGGGTGACCCTGTGTGGCCAGACCAGGGCTTTCAGGGCCCGTCCTATGTCAGGGTATGGTCTCAGCAGCCTTTCTGTGATGTTATTTCCAAGGACCCTTGCTCAGACTTGACAGCTGGAATCCTTCCAGGAGATTTTTCCCTTGCAAATCCAGGACTGAGTATGAGCAAGGAGGTAGAATTTGCTTTTCCCTGTGTCCTTTTAGCACTGGGTTATTTTACTGTTATTTCATCCATCCTTTCAGGATCCCTTTCCCTAGTCCTTCTGTCTTTCCAAATTCCATGAACACATTGAACCATGGGATATTAAATGGGCATCTTGGGTCTGAGCTGATTTCTTTTGCTTCTTGTTCTTTGTTTATCTCTCTAAACTTGGCACTCAATCTAGTCAAAGGGTTGGCTTCATTTACAAGCACAAATTGTCAGATTCTGAATTAGGCAGAAGAGTAGGGATACTGTTCAGAAAATTATTTCTGTTTCAACGTTTTTGTTGACTTCCACATTTACTGTGGATTAAAATTCATGCTGTCTGAGAAAGCCATTTTCTTTTCCAGTCTTGAAGCTCTTCCTGCTAATAACAATTATATTCAGATTTATGCTGAAAAGCAAGGCAAACATTCTACTTTCTCGAGCTTGCTTGTCTGGAAAAAGTGCCTTCACAAACTATGTTGTGGAAAAAAGTTTCTTCTTCTCAAATTTGAAGCAACTTCTCTACTTTACCAGGTTTCTGCTGTTCAATATTTTCTTGTAGGCATATTCTTGTGAAGATTTTTATTTATTCTGTGTTCCAAAAAGAAGGAAAAACAAACAAAAACATTTTCTTAGCTGTCTGCTTAGGCAAACTGAACTGGTTTTGCACAGCATCAGCATCATAACAATAAGCCAAGGAAAGTGCAAAGATTGATAAATATGAGCATCCCATCAAGGGTTCTGTGAGCAGTACAGCCGAGAGCTGAGGACTTGTGATAAGACAGGAACACAGAGCAGAACATGACGAAATAGCAAGGCAGAAGAACCTCACAAAAGAAGAAGCAGGGAAGATGCTTGTTGAAATCACATCTCCCCATTTAATTTTTTTCTTGGATTTATACAACTGGAAACACCCTTTTTCTCAGAAAAAAAAGGCATGAGCTTTGAAAGTTATGTTGGTAAATATTTCACCTCTCATTTTCATGTTTTTGTGTGCTCCTCAAGAAAAAAAACCCAAGAGGAAAAACATTTTTTATGAGGGTTCCATGGTGTCTGATGCTCCCCACAATGAAGATGATAAATTTTTGTTGCTAAGAAAAGTTGTCCTTTTGTTGCTTTTATCTTCTGGAAAGTCAGCTAAAGGATAATAAAAGTTGAGTTGCTGGGATAAAGCCTCAGTACAGTAAAATCCATTATATCTAAAAGGAGACACAGAAAGATCAAAGAGGGAGCTAAATGTGTCCTGAAGTACTTCAAAAGGTGGCTCACTTAGGAAATATTGATCATCTCAGGATAGAAGTGGAAAATTGGCCAGCTTTGACTGAGGGAAATGAAGAACCTGTTGTATAAGTGGAAGACCAGCAAGTCTTTCATTCTGTATGTGGGTTTACATGCAATTGTTATGGTTATTTGCAGCTGTGTGAATTAGTGTATGAATTAAACACCACCCTGCCACTGGTGTTTTGAGGTGCAATCCATTTTATCCAGACCAGTAGTTCTGCTATCAGACAGTAGTTCTGCTACTGTTCCCAAATACAGAGGTTTCCTTTGTTTTCTAGTTATTTAAAGTACACTTGGCTACCTTTCATTTATGCCTCATTTTGTAACAAATTTAAAGAACAGCTTTCTGATTTGGAACATGAAAAACACAAGGACTCAAAGAGATAACAGATATAACATTGCTTGTAAAGGTATCAGAGTTTGACATAGAGGGGATATGCGCATATAAATAGCTATGCGTATGTTACATATTATATATTAATATGGTATATATCTGATGCAATGCTATAGAATCATAGAACAGTTTGAGTTGGGATCTTGTAGGTCATCTAGTTCCAAGCCTCCTTCCATGAACAAGGAGACCTTCCAGTAGACCAAGCTGTTCCAAACTCCCTCCAACCTGGCCTTGAACACTTCTAGGGACAGGGCAAAATATGTAATTATATATAATGCAAAAATAGGTGTAATTATACATAATTACATACATAATGTAGTGCAAAAGCATGTCCCCCTAATTAAGGGAGAAGTAAAAAGAAAGCAAAAAAAAATATACTAGAAAAGAAGGAGATAAATATACATAACAAGAATTTCCAGAAAAACATAACAAAAGTCTCCATCCCAGCTGAAACTGCAACAGAATGACAACTTGTCTCCTCCTACCCTGGCTTTCCTCAGTATTGCTCCCTGCTTGCAGTGAAGGTGGATTGGCAACAGCCTCCCAGAGGAAGCAGCAGCACGCAGGGTTTGTGTGCTCTCGCCCCTCTAAGCAGCAGGTGAGGGGGAGTGGCTCAGCCCAGAGCAGGCAGAGAGCTCTGACAGTCTGCCTGGCCAACACCTGCCACATTTGCTTTCTGCCTGCTGAGACTGAAGCTGGCAAAAGCCTTCCAGGTGAGGAACCTGGAGACCTGTCAGTTTGATTTTTCCCAGTGTAAAAATGGAATATTTGTTCACAAAATAAATTTTAAAAAAACTCCAATTTTTCAGGAAGGGCATGTTCTCTCAGAAAATCCTCCTGACTAAACATTCCCAAATACCCTCAATGAGAATTTGCATCTGCTGTGGAGGCAGCATGCAAGGACTGCAAAATATGGACTCTCTGATGGTTTAGTGTGTAGGGGGAATACAGTATGGGTAAATGAAGGTGGTATAGAAAGTAATCTTACCCCCTAAAGAGTTGCAGCTGAGCCAATTACTAAGGATTAGGAGCAGGCCTGATGTTAACAGGCCGCAGCTGCAGCCAATCAGCAGAGTGTTATAAAAGAGTGGATTGGTTGGCTGAGGGGAACTGGAGTCAGTTGCTGTTGTGAGGACAAGGAAGAGTCAGTGCCTGGAGGAGCTGCCTGCAAGAAACATCAAGGAGGTATGGAACTCCAGCGATATGGAACCCTTGCAATGTAATGGCAATAGAGCTCTTGCACTACAATGATAACATTAGTGAGAGTCTGTGGCTGGAATTTCCAACTCTCCACAGAATTTATGAATACACCCCTCTACCTCCCACTTAAAGGTGTGCATGGCTGTGAAAACAATGTGATTTGGATGAACAAAATCCAATTTGAGCAGGATCAGGTAGCCAGGAGAGGACTCATTACCAATGAGATGTTATGCAAAGATGCCTGGTGAATGCTTAAAAGGAACAAAAATAAAATATAAAATAAATAATATAATCTGTTTAAAATTTCTTTGACTTTAGTGAGTGGAATATTATTGCTGACCTGAGCAAGAGCTTGGGGAGATTCTTTAGAAATTTTTTTTTTTTTAAATTGGAAGTCTGATTTTTGAAGTGATGTATTTGGACTATTTGTCTAAACAAATGTGGGGATTTGTATGTTAAACATTCACAAATATTCTCTTTTTATTTTAATAGTCTTATTATTTGGATTAAAAAATCCAAAATAAATTCACAAATGGTAAAAAATTTATTTTTCAAGGGCTGGATTTACTGAAATAAAATATGGAAAAGGATTTTTTTGCCTTAGATGAATCCATGAAACACTCATGATTTTTAAGGTGAATTTCCTTGACAGCAAAATCAACTAAGAAACTTCAATGAAAAGAAGAAATGAACATAGTGCCAATGCAAAAACCAGAGCAAATTTGAGTATTCAGTGTAAGAAAGTAAGAGTATAATCCTGCTTCCAGTGGAGTCGTAGGACGAGGTTCTCAAATCCAATGGATCTGCATGGGCAAGAAGGACATCATCTGCTTTGAGCTGTCTTGATGACATCAATAGTCATCCTCATGGAGAAGGTGTTTATATATATATATACATATATATACGCACTCACACATCTACAGATATGAGGATGTGTGTGTCTGCTTATACAAAGAACTCCTTTGCTGAAAAAAAAGGGAACTTTTTCCTATTTCCTCTAATGTTTTCTAAGCTACAAATATAACCTGAGAACTATCAGGCAGCTCCTTATTTTAGCCATCCTAAACTATATCCTATGTATATAGTTTGGATGGTTTAAATGGGAAATTTTTGATTTATAATACAGCATTTAAAAAAGATTAAAGCTTTCCAAAACAGTTTTATTAAGAAAATATCCAGTGGCAAGTGTTGAGCTACTTTTTAATTTTTCCCAGAATAATATCATTAAAGCAATATTTAATAAAATCTAGTTAGTGTATGAGGCAAAATATTCTTTTCAAAACTGAATTGAAATTATTTTTCTAATGTTTTTTGGCATGAAGGCAGTTATAGTCACCATGTTCCTCTATTGTGTCTTCAGTGCTAAAACCCTTTTTTTTTAACTTTAGAAGACTGATTTTTTTAAGTGATGCATTTGGATTATATGCTTAAGAAAATGTGGCAAAAAATATTTTCTTTTGCTTTAAATAATCTTTAAATCTCAAACTAGAATAAGGCAGCAACAGACCTGAAGGTTTGCAGCTGTGGGAAGAAACTTGTTGTATTCAGGACAGTGTGTTTAACATCTTGCAGCTCCATAAAATGGCAATTCTGTGGGCCATTGTTGTTATTTATTATATTTTATTGCATTTCACACAGCCTCACGAGCCTGTTCTGACAGAATTATGTACTGCTGGAAGACAGTCTACCTTCAAAAAGGCTTTTATTCTAAATAGGACAATAAATGAAATCAACATACAGAGAACATGAGCGGAAGAATGATTTATAGAAAACTAAATGTGTGGGCTCACTGCTAATAATTTAGGAGAAAATTAATGTTGGGCTCTATATTTCAGAGTTTTTTCTGGATTTTGTACACAAAATAGCACTTCTCAAAAATCTGTAAACATCCTGGGGAAGAAATAAGGGTTTCTTCTCATAATTGCAAATGAATGTCCTGCCAAACAAGGTACAGTGTTGTTCTTACTCTCTCCTTTTCTCTCAGGACGAAGTTGTCACCTTCAGTTCTTCACTTTTCTGTATTAACACAGCCTACAGGTCTTGTTTCCTTTTTCCATCTCAGAGAGAGAGGTACATTCCAATACAAGGAATAACCACAGCAAGGGAGGGGAACGTCAACACCTGGCAACCAGCACATACCTGGGTGAACTGCGTGGCTCCTTCCCCTCTACCTGTGCCATAAAAGGTGCATTGTAAATTAATTAAAATGTAGACATCTATCAATACTCTTTCCTTAAAAAACTCCTATGGAATCATAGACAATACCCTTCTCTAAGTTATATATTCCTACCCCACAAATCCTGTCAGTCTTTTCTGGAGAAAGGCAGTTCAGCAGATTTGCATTTAGTTATACTTGCTGCATTCCCCTTCTCTTTAGAACAAGGAAATATGCTTTTGATGACTCACAGTTTTTAATGATGTGTGAACTGTAGGACTGTATTTCAATATAGGTAGTTTTTTCATCCTTGATTGACCAGTGTGAACTATAAAACATCAAATCTCATTTGTCAGTCTCTCAGTTTTGTGCTGGAGTATCAGAAATTGTGTGGCCAGCAGGAACAGGCAGTGGCTCTCTCCTGGACTGGGCACTAGTGAGGCCACACCTTGAATCCTGGGCCTGTCACAACAGGAAGGACATTTTTGTGCAAGCACTTCTCTGGAGAAGGGTAATGGAGCTGGTGAAGAGTCTGGACCATAAGTTTGGTAAGGAGCAGCTGAGGGAGCTGGGGGTGTTCAACCTGGAAGAAGAGACTCAGGGAAGACTTATCACTTTGTACAACTCCCTGAAAGGAGGATGTGGCAAGGTGGGGGTCAGTGTCTTCTCCTAGGTAACAAATAACAGGACAGGAGCAACCTCAAGTTTTACCCAGGGAAGCTTAGATATTAGAAAACAATTTTTTGCTTTGCAAAACAAAGGTTTGTCAAGCATTGGAACAGGCTGCACAAGGAAGAGGTGGAATCACCCCTGGTAGAGGATCATCATACCTGGAGAGGGTCAGCTGGGGATGTAATTTAGTGGTGAACATGGCATTGCATGGTTGGACTTCACAATCTTAAACATATTTTTTCTATTTAAATGATTCTATGATTCAACAGCTAGTTTCTGCAGCCCCAGAAACTGCTCACAGTCCTGACTTTGCTGATGCAGCTAAAGAGGATATGATCTATCAAGGGCAAACACTCTTTTCTCATATAGCTGTCACATCACAAAAACTTTAGCTGTAACTTTTCTGTGCATTAAATCACTGACAGATGACAATATGGGGTCTGGAAGCTCTTCTGGATGTAATTCTTTTGCTTAGCATTATTTATTAGGTTTTAGGTTATTGCTATTGCTTCCTCTATCTTTTGTTTCCCTTCCGATTAAAAATCATTGAGGAAAGAACCTCAGTAGAAAACTGGTTGTGTGATTTTAAAGAGTTACCTGGAAACAGTGAAACGTAAGTGAAATGACTGAGCACCATGGAATGACAGAATGGTTGGCATTAGAAAGGACTGTTGAGATCATCTACTCCACATCCTGTCCTACTCAAGCAGGATCTGCAATATCAAGTTGCCCAGCACTGTGTCCAGTCAGGTTTTCTCAATTCTAAGCATGGTTCAAAGGACAGAGACTCCACAACATCTCTGTACAGAGTGCTCTAGTGCTTGATCACCCTCACAGTAAACAAAAAGAAAGCTTCCTTTAGTTCAAATGAAATTTTCTGCTCTTTAATTTGTGTCTATCATCTCTTGTTGCATCAGTAGGTACTACTGAGAAGCAGCGGACCCTACTTTGTATCTGCCTCATCAGGTATTTAGACATATTGATAAGATCTTTTCTCTAGAGTGAACAATCTCATCTCTTTCAGACTCTGCCCATATGAAAGATGCCCCAAACTTGATAATTTTTATGGTTCTGCATTGTCTTGTTCTTATAGACCCATCAGATTCTTTCTCAAATTGAGGTGAGCAAACTGGTCACAGAATTCCAGATGTGACCTCTTTGGTGATGAGTAGATGTGAAGGATCATCTGGATCACCTCCCTCAACCTGCTGGCAACACTCCTAATGCAGCCCAGGAAGCTGCTGGCATTTTTATGTGGTGGGGATGCCAGCAGGCTCATGGTCAGCTTGCACCAGGACTGGGTTCTCCCTTCCTGCAGAGTTGCTTTCAGGCCAGCTGGCTTTTTAAATATTGGTGGCTTTTAAAATATTGGTTATTTGTCCTCAAATGTAAGTATTTACAAAAGGACTGGTGATTAGCCAGCTGCAACCTGGAAACATTTTCAGATTGAACAACTGAGATAAATCCTTGTTCATTTTTTATTCCATGCAACACCAGCAAAATTCCAGGAACTATCAGTTCTAATATTTTCACTCACAGATCAAAAAGGATATTCTGGAAATTTCCAGTAAGGAAAGGTAGTATTCAAATTTCGGATGTATACACAGGGAAGATTATCACATCTTGCTGGATATGCAGTCAAATATGCAGTCAAACAGTGCTTGTTAGTGCTGCATGATGGTTGGGTGGATCCTAAATATATGAACAGATCTTTCTTACATCTCCATGGCAGTGGCTGAGGATAACTGCTCTCTTTTCAGATCTTGATGCAGGGATTTTTCTTTCTGCTTTGCATACCATTTCATAATTTTGGTACTGCTACTATTTGCTGTTATTTGTACTTCTGGAAAATTAGTTGGGCAGCTAGAATGCAAGTAGGAAGAAAGGACACAGGCCTCATCTTCCTCTTACCAATACAGTACAACTGATTTCGGTAGGTTTAGTCCTCAACAACTGCAGTTAAATAAGAGGTGGAAGAAATTCATAATCTCTCTGAAGTGCAGTAGTCTTATATGAGGTGCTTGATACCTGAAAAATAGGCAGCAAGAAGCTGAAATCTGTAAACTCATTTTAAAAAAGCATTATAACCTCCTTTAGTTTGTGTAGAATTTCATTGTCCTCTGATGGGAGGTTAGGCTATGTAAGGAATGCAAAGCAGGCTCTAAATCACCTTTCAAAAAATCTATTGACTGTTGTCCTTAGAGCAGTGGGTAATTTACTTCCTTGCCTTCAGGTGACTTGGTAGCCTGGTGCTGCAGCTCTTGATTTGCTCTTCCTTGCAAGAGTGTAAAGAAGGAGTCTCTGGCAGGCAGCTCACTGCTGCTTAAGTCCTTCATGTCTTATTGTTAGCAAAAGTAGCATGACCTTACATAATGTGACACATGATAGAAGAAGTAATGTGACAAGACATATCAGACAGGCTGTACTGCACATGAGATATATGACACATCTCATCTGAAGCAAATATTGCACCTAGCGAAAATAGTATTTTAAAAGGCACTTTACTTTTTTTTCCCTAGCCCTCAAATTGTTGACAGATATGAGAGTCATTACAAACACTTCAAACTTCTGTCCTGGTTAATACCAGAAACTCAACAAATTCCCTAAGTTAACATTTAAAATTGGAAGATTAAAATCAGAAATAAAACAAAACACAAATTTGTTAAGCTATGTGGCCAGAGGAAGAAGATTGTAGATTTTTTTTTCTGTATTGGCTGTCAGATCAATTGTACAACTAATAGCACAGAGTAACCATTGCAGTCAATTGGAAAGAACACAAGTGAGATTCCATTAGTTTGGGTCACTGTGATTGGAAAACCACTTTCAAAGCCAGGACTTCTGTGAATTAGTAAAGAAACACTGAAAATGGTACCATATACTGTACTATGTACTGGTCAACCAGCTCAAGTTTTTTCAGAATTTCTTATTGTGTACTTGAAAACATGCTGCATTTGAAGTTTTAAGAGGAAGCATAATAGGTAAACAAAGTGCAATAAACAGAATAACTGATATTACATGAGACCAAGCTCCAGTGACTAGCTCTTGGTCTACTGCACAGAAACCTCCATGCTTGAGATAAATTCTAAAACAGAGGAATTATTTAGATTCTTTTTTATCAGTTTCCATATACTTGACCACCTTCATTTGAAGAGTGGCAAGAACATTCTAAGAATGAATAAATGAAAGTTCAAAACATCTTGGCAAAAAGGAGATCTGGGACTTTTCAATAAATTGCAGAAGGGGGCATAGAGACTTGCAGCTGCATCAGCCACACTGGCATCTGCTTTAAACAGAGCATGGATATGAAACCATGGGCCAATATATTGGGCTGACAAGGGGGCTGTGTGGACTGCCCAACTCATACTACTGCATTTTGGGCATCTTCTTTGAGCCTGTTAGGACTAGGGTCAAATGAGTTGGCTGCAGAATAATAGACCTGAGGTTAAATTAACTGAACAGGACATGGAAAATTATTGGACATGACATGAGGACCTGCTGAATGTGACAGAAGACAACAAAACTATCTGACAAAAGTTAAAGATGAATCTGTGAGGAATAAATGGAGTTCCATGTAGTTAAGGCAGAGTTACATAAAAAGCAGCCAGACCTCACATATGATTGTAAGGGATTTCTGGGGACCTTTTACTGAGAAAATATTTCAAGGCAAACCCTTGGAAGCACCTAAGTTAACATATAAATAATATCATACTTTGCTGTGATTACCTACATAAAAGTATCAGAAATAACTAAATTAAATAGGCTGTAAGAAACTCAGTGAGTAGGAAAATTAATTCACTTATCTGGGAGGAGGTAGGGAGGTGCAAGGACAGTGAAAAAGGGGATCAAGAGATAAGAACGTGGTCAATACAATACTCACATCCTGTGACTGATGATGTCTGGGGGTATCTGCAGGGCAGCACTGCAGTTCATCACTGCAGCCTAAATTATGGCAATAAATCATATCTGTCTTTTTGCCAGTGCCATACAAATGAAACCTTATTGTGAAATCAGGAAGACTTGGGTGATCCTTACCAAGCTGGGTGGTTTTCCCAGCTTTAGACAACCACCCAGATGGAGGGAACCAATACCCTGTGTCAGGGCTTTATTGCCTGTTCCAGGCTGGCAGAAGCAGCATCTGCCCAGTGCTTCCCACCAGTACCACCCGCAGTATCCAGGGCTGTGCCTGCATCCCACATTGACTGCAGGCATAGTTCATGCCATGTGAGATCAGCAATGAGTAAAAAGATAATTAATTGAGGGCTGTGAAATTGAATATTTTTTCCCAGATTCCTACTAGTTGTCTACCAAAACACAACTCTACTCATAAATTCATCTTTTCTTCTATCATCAATTCTAGTACACTTTTCCATGGCCCTGCTGTAGGACCCGTTTTCACACCTACCAGAGCCTGTAAAGTGAGGTTGGCAGTTTCTCATTGTTTTGCTGCAAATGGCTTTTTATTGTTCTGGATGAGACACCAGTCCAGATTTGGGGTGTATGAATATGAATTCTGGTCATAAATGAAAGTCATGGCAGCAATGTTTTTTTCCAGGGGCTCATTTCTGTCTTGCTGCTACTTTGAGCGACACTTGACATTTCAACTTGTTTCCTGACCTCTACATCCTGGAGACAAGGAATGTTTTATGATTTAACAGGTGAGAATATGATGAGAACAACTCAAGTAGTATTATGAGTTGCTATATTTTTTGCTATTTAATTTTCTCCTTGTGAGCATGAACAAGCTTTGGGAAAAAAGGGGGAGAGCTCTTGATGAGTTAATATTTGACAATTCTTTATCAAGTAAGACCTCGTCATCACCAAGACTTCTATTGGACTGCTAACGCTGTTTAGATAATGTATCTAAATGCAAACATTTTAGAAGAGGGATTTTACAGAAAAATCATCCTTGTTGGATTAAAGTATTTACCAACAACAAAAATTGGACAGGGAGAAACACAAGACTATTATTATTTTTTCAAATATGTTGTTGCTACTATAAGTTTTGCAAACTCCTGTGGGTCGCATCCTGTGTACTATGAGAGAGGAAAGGATTTAGTCTTCTGCATAACAGATCTTTATGTGTTTTTGTTTTTTAATCTCCCTAGTTTTAAATGGGAAAAAAAATCACTAATTTAAGGGACGATACTTCTAGTTTATACCAAAAAATGAGCAAAAAATTTGAATTTTGACTTACAACTCCAATACTAGGGATCTACTTTTGCTCAAGAATGAGAGTTCATAACATATTTTTTATCTCTGATCAGAAAAATAATATTCTGGTAAATGCCAATCTGTATTGTAATTTATTTATTGCCATTAATAACTTGAGCCAATTGTTCAATATTAATATTGAGAAGGAGATTTTGTGTGTGTTCTTTCTCTCCCTTTTTTTAGTTTTT
This sequence comes from Melozone crissalis, assembly GCF_028551555.1. Classification (NCBI taxonomy): domain Eukaryota; kingdom Metazoa; phylum Chordata; class Aves; order Passeriformes; family Passerellidae; genus Melozone; species Melozone crissalis. The sequence continues at coordinate 54,983,360 of NW_026535805.1, forward strand.
AAATACTCTCTTGAAGATTGTTTTTCTTATTTTTAATATATTTGCTGCTAGGATAAAAAAAATAAATTGAAGGCAGGAACGTAGTTTTCAACTGGTATAGAAAATTATTAAATAATTTTCAGTGCCTTAAACCGTAGCTGTATGCAATTTCTCTAAGTTAGACTCTCAACAAACACGAGAAAGAAGACAGCCATGTATGCTTCACTTTTGCATATCCAAGGTGTAAGGGTTGTCGCAGGATAGTTCTTACCAGAACACAATATTGATTATAGCGCCTGTTTTCACACAAGTTCTGCTCTTCAGTGAAGGACTTATTTCCCTGAACATTAATCTAAACATCAGATGCAGTGACCTCCAAGAACACCCTAACAAGAGATATATTTCCAACATGAATGCACAACAGTGTGGGTTGCTGTGGACTTGGCTTCATTCTCACTTGGCACAAATGTCAAACTGAAGGCCCATCTCTCTTCTTGAATCTTGAGGACCAGAGGTTACCCAGCCTGACAGCTGGCAGCCTGATTCACTGTCTCGGAGTCGTTGTGGAGTAGCGGCTTTTATTCTTCTTTCTTTTTATACTGCTTCCCTCTGGCATCTTTTTTTTTTTTTTTTCTTAGCTGTATGGTATTTTGTCATTTGAAAACTGAATGACACATTAATTTCAAGCACTAATGGGAAACTTTCAACTTGAAATCTAGTCAATTTAAGGGAAGTTAAATGCAGTTGCTGCCAATGCACTTACCTTGAGACATCCTGCCAGTGTAACAGTTTTGCGTTCACATTTTCCTATCTTTAAACCGTATTTCTTTTTCCTCTATTACTGTGCGAAAGACAAAGTCACTGGAGGATGATAGTGACAGAATGACTGACTATACAAAAGGTGCCCACAGAATTGTCTCTATGCCATAAAGAGCAAGTTGAATTTTTTTATTTTTTTCTTCTTTTCCAGAGGAGCTTAACATAACATGCAAATTTTCTAAGAACACCCACTGTTCTTTCTGAGATTTGTTACAAAATTTAAATCAAACTGCTTTTTAAAAAACAGAAAAAAATCTGTGAAAACATAGTTGCAACAGAAAATATATGATCAGCCTTGGTACAAAGAGTCCTTGCCAAGTAAATGCATGAAAGAAAGAGAGGAAGAATTCCTAATCTCTTCCAGTGTCTGCAATAAAGCATATTACTTCTACAACAGTATTTTAAAAATTTTCAGGATGAAGTATGATTTTTATATTAAAAATGCCCCTTTTATTTAACAAGCATAACATACTACCTCTGTCTGGCTAGTGCTGTCCCTAAGAGTAAATGAGTCCCAGCAATCTGGGATATATTCATAATTCATACTGCTTACATGAGACCTCCTGCTTTTTCAGTGCAGAAAATTCAGGAGGCACCACCCAGCTCTAACCTGAAATGTTCTTCAGAGATCAACACTCGTCTATTTACCCCACACATCCACATACTCACTGATGTGCTGCTTTTCTTTCTTCTATTCTGATTTGCTTTCCAATGTGGCCATAGATTTGCTCCTTGGCAAACCTGAGGGAATACTGCACACAGTCATTGTCTTTACCACAGGTAATGGAAGGCAAGTTAGGTGTCTCAGGACAAATACAAAGACCTTATTTTATTTTGGTTTTTATTATTTTTGTGCCTATGAACTCCAAGCTCAGATTTCACTGTACAGGACACTATTTAGCAAGTTGAACTCCCCCTCTACAACTCTCTGTTCTTTGAGGACTCACCCACACAAATTAAGAGCGGTGTAATTCTTTAAATGTAACCAAAGCTCATTTCCTTTTCTCACATTCTCTTGAATCAAGTCTGGGATAAATCATCCTACAACAAAGTTCCTTTCTAGGATTTGTCTACCTACAGAATATGGATACAGAGATGGTAGGATCATGGATCACTTACCAGTTTAAACCCCAAAGCACCAGATGATTAAATTTACGAAGAGAAAATAAGTCAACAGAAAGAAGTGTATTTGCATAAGCTAGTAGTAGCATCATTCCTAAAGCTAGTGACCTCAAGATATGCTGCAATAAAGTAATAAATGTACATTTTTGTATGTGTCAAGTAATCCTTTTAGCTTATACATTCTTTTGTTTCTATTCCAGGCACATAAGAAATTCTCTGTCCTACTTAATTTTTCCTCTGAGAATAAAGAGAGCGTGCTGACTTTAACCACAAAAGCTCAGACTGTATACAATTTGCTTGTCAACAAAGATGCCCTCCAAATGACAAGTGCTCTAACATATTTCAGTGATTCATCCTTCACACGATGAATGTTTTATGCAGAGAGAGATGGGGACTTTAGGTAGCTTTATTTTCACTATTTATTTCACTATTTTCACCCACAGACATGTTGTTGCTCTGGCTTTCTTAGTTTTTAAATTTATCCTGCCAGTATTTACCAGATATCAGCAACTCTCATTATCAAACCTTTAGTAGCTCAGGGCAAAGATATTCTTCTTTTGCTTTATTTTCTTGGATCCTTTGACAAAAAGCATAGGAAAGAACAGCTGATTCTCCCTTTCTATATTTTTTTTTTTCAGTTGGACTGAGGAAAATTTAGCAGGGTCTGAAAATGGAAGACTCTGTCAGGTCAAAATTTGTACTGATTCATGTAACAATCTTCAAAAGCAACTAAAATTTAGTCAGAGTGGCTTTTGGCAGAAGAAGAACCTGGAGTAGGTGGCTAAATAAAGAGCCTGACATTAAGAGAAGGCACAAATCTGTCTCACTGGATCACATCAATAAACATCATGCTCTGTGTCAAAAGGTGGTGGGAAAATGGGAGAAACATTACAGAATTTAGACAGGCACTCTCTCTTTGAATCCAGGCACAATGCAAACCACAAACTATAAAAGTTTTGTACATTGTCAGCATTTGTAACTTGAGAACTTTATGACTTATTGTCCACAATTGCCTTTTGTCAATTGTCTTTTGAAATGTTTGCTAATAAGACAAGTTCTCCCAGACACAGAAAAGGAAAGGTCCACAAAATTAAACATTTGAATGACTGATACAGACTGCTTTCTGAACAACTGCATTCTTCAGGGCTTTGAATTTTAATTCAAATTTTGATTTGATTTTTCAAAAATTCTAAGAAATAAAAATAATGGGTTCAACATGCAAACCTTAAGAAGACCCTCAATCTTTTCTTCCATCCTAGATTGGGAATGTAGGAGAATAGCTTCTGTCTGGTAACAGAAAATCTGGAGATCTGAAAAATAGGAGAATGCATTCTCAGCAAAATATTAGGATATTGAATACTAATTGCATCTGCTTGGAGCACAGGTATTATTTCCCCAGACCCTCTATATTTTCCTACCCAGCAGGTTTTTTCTGGTTTTGCTTTTCTGGGAGCTCCAAAGTTGTTGTGATCATTGCACGGCAGCAGTCTTTCCTCTGCCTGGGAATGCCATCAGGACCACCAAACTTGGTTTGGTGGCTGTTGGTTCTGAAAGGGACAGAAGGACTGTATTCAACAAACTGAAAGATCACTTCTGTTTGTCTAACATCCATCTGCTTTTAACTATGCTTTGACTTATCTAACAATACTGTTTTTTCCAAATGTGGACTTTTATATGACTTTTAAAAAGTCATATACATGTCTACCTTCACATGCCATTGGGGCATGTTTTTTCTTCGCTATATTGACCTGCTTCCTGACCATTTAATATTTTTATTATTTTGTTGTCACAGGACCTTTCACAAAACAACATTGCTGACATTCTATATCTGAGTTTCTGTGTTTAACAAAAGCTTTTCTTCTAGAAATCCAATCCACATTTTTTACAGCAGAAAAGGAGGTTGCAGGAGTAGTGAGACTGGTGAAAAGGCAGGTGTTTTGTCAATATCATTTAACATTTTCCTTTTGGATGAAGTCGGGATCACCATATACTCTGATTCTGCAGAGGACAAGACCATCCAAATATCCCTTTGAATGACTTTCCACTGTTAAGCTTGATTGGCTAGAGGTTATAGGGTTTTAAATACAATTTCTTGTTCCCTTTAGTGTACAATGTTGTTTTTATGCCTTCATCTCTTTTATATGACTATTTTTGCCACTTATTGTTGTGAACCAAACATAATTGGAGATATAATCTTCCTGAAATTCTGTCTCCTTTATTCCAACAATCCAAGGTTGGTCTCTGGACAATTCCTAGCCATAACCATGGTGTATTAGACTCACATAATTCACAAGACATTGTGTCCTTTACCTTGTGTCAGTCTTCTGCAAAAACACAAAAAAAGTCACATGAGAGAGACAGAGCAGAAACTGCAGAGCTGCAGAGGAGAGGCAATTCAAAAGCAGGAGTAACCATTAAGCTCCAACTGTTTCCAGGAAAGTGGTATGTAGGTATGGAATACTGCACTCTGTTTCTTCATTAAAAGTCTCTCCTATGCTAAGAGTGACCTGGTTGTAATTCTTCTACAGATTCAGAAGCTCAGCAGTACAGATTTCAATACTGGTACAGAGTCTGTGTTTGTGATGCTGTATGTGGAACCAGACAGAACAGTCAAATCAATGCAAAGGTTCCTGCTGACTAGTCTCATACTATTTCCAAAAGAGAAATTAAGAAAACCTTGCCTACTTTACCCTATTTCCAATGTTATTCATTATTTTTACGTAATTAATGTTTTTTTTTGTGATCTGTCAATTCTGTAGCCTCTGGAACAGTCTTTTATTTATACTCTGAATGCAGTGCTGTGGAGAGTCAGGAGCACTTACAACAGTGAAGATTATAGATTAATGAATTATATAATTTTCAGATTAATGAATTATATAATTTTAATGTTATTTTTATTTTATTCAAAATTATGGAATATTTCTCAGTTTCAAGTCTCCTTGAAAAAACATAATTAATGTAGAAAATTCCTGTCCAGCTTTAGTCTCCCTGGGATTTCTAATTAAAAAGCTGACTCATGGACTACACTGAACCATTTACAGTAAGACAAATCAAGAGTAATTCAATTGGTACTGATTTACATACTTCAAAAGTTTAGAATGGTGTATGTGAGAGCAAAACCTTCCCCAAATCCCTAATGCACTTTGATTTATGTAAGCCATGTCACACACTTATAGATCTCTCTTTCTCAGTAATTTAAGCGATAGGATATTGCAACAGCATTATTTCCCTATTCAAGCCATAAATGTTCTTAAATTGACTTTGTAGAGTGTTTCTGAGCCAAAGAAGAAAGAATACACCATTCTGAATCCAGGTGTGATGCAGTTAATAGTTAGAAGTGCATCATGAGTGACGAGGCTGAGGGAATGCTACATGAGGGTTCCTTGGCCTTTTGTACAGCTGAGGGCTTTCCCCTAGCACCTCTGCACCCTTTCACCCACGCTGCCACAGGACTGCTGTCCCACAGCCTCTCTGGAAGTATTTTCCCTTTGTTCTCCTGCGGTAGTTCTCCTGCCATTTCCCATATGTTGTTATTCTAACAACTTTGTTCCTGCATCTGCTGATATGGGAAGTACTTGCCACAGCAAGACAATCATCCCTTCTTTCCTCCCTTTTCCTCTGTTTTGGTTGTAGTTTTTGAGCTACTTTAGCAGAAGCACTAGGCTTAGCAGTCACACAGAACTTAGCCTCTGTAACAAATCAAAATGAGCTTCAGCATCATAAACAGGAGCAAACAATGGAGCCCCAAATGGGTCCTGGTGAAAAAAATACTGTTACTGTGGAAAAATACTACAGGGACAAACACCGCACTGAATAGGAACCCGGGGAGGATACTGATCTGGGAACTCTAATTGTTTATCCTCCTCTTTCTTTCTCTCTTTCTCTACTCTTCATTTTTTATTTTCTCTAGAAGTAAATTTCAGCCTTAGAACTGATGAATATACCAGGTCCAGAGCCTCCTAAGAACTCTTCATGAGCATGAACTTGTGTCAGCCTTGTTTGAGAGGCACTATCAGAGAGAGACACTATAAATTAAAAAGACTGAAAATAACAGCCTACCCAATAACACCATGCCTATGCTAAGCAACACAGAAGCTTCTGGGACTGTTTCCTGGCCTTGAGGCTGGCTGTCAGGATTGATGTGGCCCATGTAGCCTCTTCCACACCATCAGTGTGACCACATCGGCCTTCCTGCTGGGAGCAGCCCTGGTGTGAGCTAACAGAGGCTCAGACACCCTTGAGTCTATCAGGCAGTTCTTCAGCTCTCCACACAGTGGACATCAAGGAGTCACTTCAGTGACACAGATGCATCTGGTTTCACTTGAGCTGCTGATACAGTCTAAGACAACCCCATGGGGCAGGCAGGGACCACAGAGCACCCTGCAAGAAGGCACCATCCTGAATCAAGCAGGGCACCTCCCAGCTTCTCAAATGACACCAGATGCTTATGTGTGCAATAGAACTGGACACTGCAGCTGGTCAAGACTAATTCTTTATTTTTTGTGGGATCTCAGTCTCTCAGAACTGGGGCGCAGGGTGAACCAGACCCCCCCTGGGGGGCTCGGGAGTCCTGGAATGCTGCCAGAGATGTCTGGTGGCTGGACTTTGATCCCACATGGGAGATGACATCAGTATGAGGACGGGAGGATTTCACTGGGGTGAATGGTGAAGGGACAAGTTAATTGGAGTGTGAGATACAGGGTTTAAGATCCCTGTACAGGGGGGTCTAGAGAGGCAAGATGGAGGGATTGGGGCGTGCCCTTCTCCTTCTTCTTCTTCCTCTAGGCCTCCATCTTCTGTGGTGGAGTTGGCACTCCGGGATTGGACCTTACTAGGGGAACACTGGTTAATAAGGGTAGAGGGTATTGGAGAAAAATGATAAATATGGTATACGTAACTCCGGGTATAAAGATAGGTGACCGCCCCAGGGGCTTTCAGTGTGTGCCCATGGCTGACTGCTGAGCAGAACTCTGTCAGGCCAAGAGAAAATCTTTTAGATAAGCAATTAATAAACACCAAGACCAAGAACAAATCTGAAGCTTCCTCTCGTCCTTTCGAACCCGGGGACCCAAGGCCATCTTTGGGCTTTTTCCCAGACCATCTAAACAGCCGAGAAATCCCACAACTGGCGTCCACTGTGCGGGCTATCTCCCACCAAACCTTTCGGGGGGGGGAAAGCCCTGAAGAGCTGAAGAGCCAAGAGAACAGCACTGATAACTCCAGAGGAGGGAAGCCTGAAGAAAGAAAGAAGAAAAAGAAAAAACCGGCCGGGAGAAGCTGCAAAAATCAGCAGTCACTGAGAAATCCCATCTCTCAGCTTCTGCTGAAGACAGTTCGTAGCAGAGCGGCCTGGACTGGGACCAGAAAGGCGCCTCTGATCCATCCCTCGTAATCTGCTGGACGGAGAACAAGGGCCTCCAGACCACTCTGACGACAGATTCGGTAAGAAGGCCAAAATAAAATCATGGGGGCAACACTCTCCCAGGAACAACGGGAAATCTTATCCACCTTACAAAGTGTAGCAGAATTATATACAGAAGGGATCCCAAAGAAAGAATTAAAACAGCTGTTATTATGGGCAAGGCTCAATTATCCACTTGCAGAGACATATCTGCTGTTCGAAGTGGGGTTTTGGCAAGAAATTAATAGGCATTTATATATTTTAGCAACAAAAAAAGATGAGACAGCGTTAAAGCTACTCTCGCCGGCAAGAATCATGTTACAAGGTATTTCAGTGCAGTCTAAAAAACTGGAGAAGCAGCGAGAAGCTGCGGCACCCTCAGAGCAGGGGGCGGAGCGGCAGAGCTCCGGGAAAAAAATTGCTCTGGCTTTGAAAGGCCAGGGGGAAAAGGCTCTCGAAAAAAGAGAGCAGGAAAAAATATTAAAACCCCCGATCAAAAAATGCAACAAACCCCAAGGGCGTCCTGAAACTCCAGAGAGTGTGGAGGAGTCAGGAGCAGAAGGGGGGGAGCAGGAAGATAAGGGATCGGGGGGGGGGCCTGCTCGCGGCGAAAGCGGCGACGCGGCGGCGGCGGCGGGCGCGAGCAGCGCCGGTGAGGATGAGGACACGCCCGCGGAGGGCGAAACTCGCAAAAACCGGGGGATAGACTCACATACCAGCGCGGGGGCGGCGAGCGCGCAAGGCGGGCTGAGGGAAAATTTGCAGCCTCAGAGGGCCGCCGCGGCGGGACGCAGGAGGCGCGCGGTTGTGACGTCAGAGCCGGTGCGACGGTCAGCTCGAATCGCGGGTAGAGCCGGGGTGCCGGCGGGAGAGGCGAACACAACGTCAGAGGAGGAGGGGTCGGATTCTGGGACAGACCGAGGGGCTGGGACCTCGGAGGTGAGACAGGGGGGAGACGATGATGACGTCACCTTGGGGGACACCGGAAGTAGCTCAGAGAGTACGCACGCGCAGAGAGTAAGACGCGGGCGGACCCGAGCCCGGTCCCCCGTGACGTCGCGGGTGAGGAGGGGCCTTGTTAGGGATTCTACGTCCCGGGGCTCCACACCATCTCCAGATCTGGCGCCTTTGGTCCAGAGCCTCGGTGTCCCAGTCCCTTCCCTTCATGGGAGACGCCGAGCCGGAAGAGGAAGTAGGGTAGTCGAGATTGCACCGTCATCCGAGCCAGGGGGGCCGGTGACAGCGCCACCTAGTGGCAGGAGGGCAGAAGTGCACGACATGCCGGGTCGGCTCGGCGGAGCCACAGCGCCATCTCGTGGCGAGACTGCAACAATGCAGCAATTTTTTCCAACAATATATAAAAAGAAAAGCACCTCGAAGAAAACAATGTTAACACGACAAAGGGATTATCCATCCACTTTGGGATTTCGTGAAGATGATGAAAGCTCAGATGAAGAACAGCTACAAGGGGAAGATGTCATAAGGATCACAGCATCGGAAGGTGTCCCAACATGGATGCTATCAGCAGCAGAAGCAGCAAAAAGCTTCTTGCATTCATTCGATACAGTAAAGAAGAAATATCAACAGGATCCTCGAGTTTCCTTTTCGGATTTAGGAGCAAGGCCAAAAACCTCAAGGCAAAAAATGAGACACTATGAATCACCGATGACATCTACAACACCATTATTCATGCAAATCCCAATGGAATCTGATGAAGAGGGGTTTCAAGAGCCGGTGAAGACAATGGATTGGAGGCAAATCAGAAAAGCATTGGAAAAGGAAAAGCATTTATTCCCGGGATCAGGGGATTTGACAATGCCAGTTACATATGATGCCCAGGGACAGAATCCAAGGTGGGAAAGGATGGGTCATGAGACACTCAAAGACCTAGGGAAGGCAGCTCAGACTTTTGGGCTGAACTCACAATACTTCAAACAGCTATTAAGAGGGACATTCTCTGTGTATGATCTCACACCATATGACATTCGAAGTATTGTGGCAATGATCCTCACTGACACACAGAGTCTTGTCTGGGAAAAAAGGTGGAGAAAATATCTTGCTGAGTTGCGGAACAGATACCAAGGTGGGCCGAATGCGAACCTCACAGAAGGGCAATTAGCAGGGGATCCTCCAGATGACAATCCAGGGGAACAAGCAGCGCGGCTTCCACGGAGAGTGTTAAGCGACATCAAAGAAGCAGCGCGATTGGCAATCATGCAAATTACGCCGACAGGAGCTCCGGATGTCCCGTTCTCTTGCATCAGGCAAGGTCCCACAGAGCCATTCATGTCATTCATCGACCGACTCACGCAAGCCGTGGATCGACAGGTGACAACAGAAGAAGTGAAGAGGCCTCTCTTGGAGAATTTAGCTTTCGGCAATGCCAACCCGGATTGTCAACGGGTGATTAGCACCATGCCAGGACGGCCATCCTTGGCAGAGATGGTGGAGGCATGCAGCAAGGTGGGGACGCCTCAGCACGTCGCAGCGATTGTAAAGGATGAACTAAAAGAGGAATGGGAGAAACAGCTAAAGGGACGCTCAGAAGGGCAATCAGAGGACAAGACATTGGAGAAGATGTTCGAGAAATTACTTCATCAACAGGACGAAAACATCAACAAAATTCTCGCGGCAATGCAGGAAGAGAACAACCCCCAAGGAGGACAGTGCTACAGATGCGAGGGAGATCATTAGTGCTTATCCAGACTGTCAGCTTGTGCAGCCACCTTCTTCTACCGGGGCCATCAATCCGCTGGGGCTGCAAAGTCTTCAGTTGTGGCAAGCTGATGTCACGAAATACCCATCTTTTGGGAGGCTCAAAAATGTTCAAACAACACATAGGCAAAGCTAAGGGAAAATCCTTTGGTTTTGATCAGAAACCCAGAAACAGGTTAAATAGAGGGTCCTTTCAAACTAATCATTTGGGGAAAGGGTTTTGCTTGTATCTCCACAGATCGAGGTCTGAAGTGGGTGTCGGCACGGCACGTGAAGCCATTCCGAACGCGAGAACACGAGAATGCTGATCCGAGAAGCAGAGAGACGAGTACTCAGACAGAAGTCGAGACTCGGGCTGCGAAAAACGACCCAGAAGAGAAATGAAAAGAAACTAAGGACTTTGGGGGGTTTTCACATAAAAGCAAAAAAAGATCTTTTTGGTGCAAACAGAAGGGGGAGATGTGGGATCTCAGTCTCTCAGAACTGGGGCGCAGGGTGAACCAGACCCCCCCTGGGGGGCTCGGGAGTCCTGGAATGCTGCCAGAGATGTCTGGTGGCTGGACTTTGATCCCACATGGGAGATGACATCAGTATGAGGACGGGAGGATTTCACTGGGGTGAATGGTGAAGGGACAAGTTAATTGGAGTGTGAGATACAGGGTTTAAGATCCCTGTACAGGGGGGTCTAGAGAGGCAAGATGGAGGGATTGGGGCGTGCCCTTCTCCTTCTTCTTCTTCCTCTAGGCCTCCATCTTCTGTGGTGGAGTTGGCACTCCGGGATTGGACCTTACTAGGGGAACACTGGTTAATAAGGGTAGAGGGTATTGGAGAAAAATGATAAATATGGTATACGTAACTCCGGGTATAAAGATAGGTGACCGCCCCAGGGGCTTTCAGTGTGTGCCCATGGCTGACTGCTGAGCAGAACTCTGTCAGGCCAAGAGAAAATCTTTTAGATAAGCAATTAATAAACACCAAGACCAAGAACAAATCTGAAGCTTCCTCTCGTCCTTTCGAACCCGGGGACCCAAGGCCATCTTTGGGCTTTTTCCCAGACCATCTAAACAGCCGAGAAATCCCACAATTTTTCACTCAGTGTTCTACAGATTTGCCTACACCAGGGCACTTGGCCTCTGCTGGGACTCAGTCACCAACACCAACAGCCAGTGGGAGGCTTGTTTTGTTGTGGGCTATCCAGGGGACTTTCTCCTCAGATAACTAGATGTACAAGTGCACAGGCAAACACTTAAATTGAAGTGTCATAATATTGATTTGAATCCTGCCTTTGAGCACTATGATGATGAGTGACTGCAAAAGCCTTTAAATATAGTGAGTGTTTTCTGGGCATTTTGAGTGGTAAAATGTTACTCTGCACAAGCAATACTGGTATAAGTGACCCCTACATTCAAACAAAACAAAACAAAACAAAAAATCCAAACAAAACAAAGAATTTGTACATTATTCAACAAATTGAAGTTAGATTAAAGCTGGCTGTGATAGACTTCCATCTTCTTTGATATTTCATCCCATGTACTAACTTCACTCTATGAGCACATGAATAAAGATATTTCAGATTAAATAAACAAAGCATGAAAAGATTTTTTTTTAAATCTTTGTCTGGATGACTTGTTCCATTAAGCTTTGCTGCTAAACTCTAATAATCTTTCTCATATTACAAGCCATACCTAGGGGATATTATTGCACACCTTAAAAACCCGACCATATAGTTGATAGCAGATCAATAATTTCATAATTACTTTTTTTCCCAGAATCTTCTAATGGCTTAGTATTAGGAGTAAACTGTAGACATGCATACTCTGCTTTCACCATGTTTTTCATTTACCAAGATGGATGTCAGAGCATTTTTATTGTGCTCTCATATGCAAGGTTATTGAAAGAGATTGAAAGATGAAGGAAGAGGAGCTCATGAGAAATGAGAAGGATTATAAAAGACTTAGAAATAAGCCTCAATTTCATTGAAACAGGTACCTATAGTGTTTGGCTTTAAGGAAGTTTTAAACCCTTATCTTAAGGATCCTTGTCACTGCAAAATGAACTGATGCTACAATGATTCAATCCTGTGCACAATATTCCTGAGCTCAAGTGCTCTGTGTTCACAGTCTGTGTCATGCAGGGTTGAGAGATAATAGGCAGCTCCTGACAGACCAGCATCCTCTCTCAGGTGTCCTACTGAAAGTTTTCTGAACTCTCTCTTTGAGCTTTGGGCAAAAGAGAACATAAAAGAGTAAAGAAGAGCAGAAATTGGAGAAGTTGAAAATACAAAGTGTTAGAAGCAATGGATGTGAAACAGAAGCTTGAAGAAGTTAGTGGTAATGAAATGAATGTATAATATGCAGCTGCTGGAAACCACTGTTTACCCCAGGAAACACAGAGGGTAATTTCACGCTAAGGAGGCTGCTGTGCTGTTAATTTTTTGAAGGGTATGTGTAGCTATGCTTGGTGCATCTCCAGAGCTCTGCTCAGAGCTATGATCCTTTACAGTTCTGCTTCAGCAGAATAGATTACTGCTTGAGCTCCCTATTCTCAAACCAGACACATCAATATATGTGTTTCATTCCCCTTCCCATTTCAGTTCCCCTGGTACCCTTTGGTGAACTCCAGTGATTATGAGGATAAGGGATTATTTGCACACTCTAGATCCAGGTAGAGATCAGGCACTGCAAATGTTTATTTTATAGTCTGCAAATTCATTGTCTTTTGTGACTTGCATTAACTGAAATAGTGATTAGCACTCATGTTATTAATCTATTATATAACCTATTATATAGATAATATCTGCCTGAATAGTACCTAAAAGCTTCAGGATCATTTAGTATTTTTGGTTTTCTCTCTAGTAAGGTATTTAAAGTGTTTAAAGGACTTCAAGAATCAAAGTAGATTAGTCATTCAAAAAGTTTGTTGATTCCACTAAAGGTTTAATGATTGCCTGCTGGAGTTAAGGAAATAATTTCCATTTATCATTTCTTTCTGCTTTGTAAAAATGACCATTTTCTACTGAAAGCTTGATTAGATAGAGAGCTACTTTTAATTAAGTAGATAGTTTAGAAAGCAGGTAAATAGGGAAATCTAGCAAGAAATAAAATTTCTTCTACTTACAATATATATTAGAAGAGTCTGTCCTGGCACTAATGCATTATGTTCTTGTTTAATTATATCTGACAGATAGGAATGTTTCCTGGGGAATCAGATTATTGCTAGTCAGACTTTTATGTGGGAAATAACATTCTGAGCATTTTCTCATGTCCATAACATATTCTGGAGCACAGCAAATAAGTTATGATCCATCTATAACCTGTTCTTAATAACAAATGCTACCATTTTGACAGAGTATGGGAAGTATGAACAACAAATGGTAAAGAAGTTTATGCCAGAAATGGTAAAGAAGTTTATGCCTCTCTATTTTTCTCTCTCTTTTCACTTGAATTTCATTTTTAAATTTTTTTTATAGCAGCTTTGTTTGCTTTAGAAAACAGAGAAGAAGGTATGGAGGAAGGATTCCTGAAATGTCATCCATGTTTTGAAAAGGGGAAATTTTGCATTTTCATTTTCAAAATCTCAGCTTTAAAAGGAACATAGTCTGCTGGGTAAGGCAGAAAATGTTAAAAGCAGACAAAAGAAATAACCTTAAACATTACCTAGTCCCAGTTTGTATTTGAACTTGTGCCTTGGGCTTTGATTTTATATTTGATATTTTTCCTGGGTCTAATTGCTCCAAAGAAAGTGTGATAAAAGCTAAAGAGACTCTGTAGCAGCAAAAAAAAAAAAAAAAAAAAAAAAAAAAGTCTACTTGTGGTTATATCTTTATATCTATTGGTTAAATAACTCTCTCTCTTTGTTGTGAACTCCAGAAGAAATGAGATGTTTCACATACAGAACATTTTTAGAAGTTACTGCTGGGTACCATCAGTGGGAGTTCAGTGCTCCTGAGCTCCTTGTCCTTCAGGAGTTTTACATTTCTCCCCAGCTCTCCATACACGTGCACAGAGTGATCTCAGGAGATTGGAGCAAGTGGTACAAGGTGAATGCTCTGGCTCCTTTCAGAAAAAAATCAGGTTTCTACCCTGTCTCTGAAGGCAAAGAAACCACATGCAGTCTGTGAAGAGGTTCTCCTGCTGTTACTTGAAACACATTTTAAGTGCTACTTAAAACACATTTTATTCCCCAAATTGTTAAGGACATCTACTCTTTCACATTGTGTATTTGAGGCAATGGACCCTTGTGGTTTTACGTTAAAGCAGAAATCCTGATTTATATTCCTCGTCGTGCAGCTACTTTTCCACTTTTGAGCAAGTTCTAACTTTTCTTATCTCTACATAAAAAGTATTATGACAGGAAGTTCTTGTCATCAAGACACGTTATATGGCTAATTAACTTATATTTGCAATGTCTTTTTTATGGCACTTGTATGAAAAGCCTTACATTGCTGTTGTAATGAGTTTGCTCTCTTCCTATCATCTGCAAATGAAGCAGTGGCTGTTTAATACTGAAGCATATTTCTACTCTTAATTATGGGCTAGATTATTATCACTCTCAGCCCAGCTTGGAGGTACTCTCCTCTTTGCAATATCAATTTCTCAGGTTTGTGCTGTTAGGTTCAGCTAATTTATTTTTGTAATTGGAAAGGAAGTAAGTTTGAGGAGGCATCACTGTGCTTCATCTTGCCCATCAGGGCTGAATAGCTTGTGGTCATTTGAATGTGTTAAGTATCCCGGAGTGCAGTCAGGAAAAGCACTGTAAAATGTAAATTGCCTTGCACTGAAAATGTAGCAGCTGTTAGGAAGAATGAAGAAAAGGACTGAAACGAAAGTGAGCCTCAGCTCAAAGTCTGTGCTCAGTGAGTGCCATGGGCCTCTTGAACTGGGCACTAATCCATTTCTGACTCCTAGTATTTGCAACACCCTATTTCTTTCATATCATTTGGAAGTTAATTACAGGGCCCATCAGCTTTTTTGGCTCAATAATATTTCAGTAAAAAGTATTTAGGCATTATGTGACTGGTTGCAAGGGAGATTATCAAGAAGTCAGAGAAGTGTAACAATCAAGGGATTTCTTTGTTAATAAAGAACTTGATGAAAAACAAATTAGTTAACAGTACACTGAGTTGAAATCTTGCTGGTGGCGAATTTTGAACTTAATTAAAAAAAACAAACTTGAAGAAATTTTAAAGTTTGCCATAACACAAAAATTCTGCAGAAAATTTGTAAAAATGTACTCTCCAACTCACCCTTTTAGATGTGAAGATGAACCTCATTGGTATATAGAGTCTGAATGCTTATGTCACACTATCTTAAAATCTGAATCTAGAAACCATTGTGTTTGAAATTAAAAACTCACTGAATTTATTGCATGAAATCCACATCTATCCATAGCTGCATTACACTTTACTCTGCCTGTTTAGGACTCATGTTGAGGAGAAACCACAACATTAAATCCCAGCCTGTGCTTTGCTGAGACAACGTGGCTGCCTGTGCTCCTGGTGTGCCAGGACAGAGGCTGCTGTGCAAGTTATGCAAGGTGCTCAGTGTGTGGCACCCCGAGGTGGGGCAGGCACAACTGAGCTGGCACTGCCGGGATCACCCCTACAGCCCCCGACTTTCCAGAGTGAACTGAAATACAGATCCTGCCAGAGGCTTTCATCAGGCAGCAGCTGGGAATCTGTGTGTCATCCTCCAACTTGCAGACTGGAATTCATGGCTCAGGGGGCAGGCTTTCCCTCCAGAGCACACAAGGGTCTTGTCCCATGCTGTTTTTCCCCAGAATCAAGGGGGTTTTTTCTCTTGCTGATTAATGTATATTTCAGCCAACATGGTGCTTGTGGGCAGAATAGAGAAGAGCTCGTTTTGTATTCATGTTTGCATTCCCAAATGGAACATTCACACAATAATGGTAATGCAGCATAGGAAAATTGTTTCGCATTTGGTTTCCTTCGTTTGCTGTGTTCATGGATTGTGTGAAGGTTTCCATTGTATGCATTCAGCATGCAGACATGCATGAGTGCCTCAGCATTTCCTTGATTCTGCCTACTACATTTTTTAAATGAATATGATGCACATACATTTTGCCTCAGGAAAGCAAATGCATCCTCACAAACAACAACCAAGAAGAGAAGTGTATCTTCATCTTGATAATCCCAACCCAAAGTGCTAAAACATCATGGATTGGGTCCACAAAAACCATGTCTTTAAAGATCATGAGAATAGGAAAATTTATAATACCTTGATTTTTTTCCCCTATTTTTTCTTTTTTTGGTTTGAGCATTGAGATGAACTAGGAGTATATTTTCTTTTTTTAACCATGAATTCTAGAAACTTGTTTTTTGAAACATAAACTTTCCAATACTTCTGCCTGTATTTCAGTCAAAAAGTCAGATTTGAATAAATACATCATTACTTATTTTGACCTTCATAATAAGGCCATGAGGGCAAGGGGTTTGTCATATTTTTTCAGGCAAAGAAACATGGCACATAATAAGCAAATCAGGGTTTTGTAATGAGAACTCTTTTCAGCAAGATGTACAATTCCCTTACAGTCTCCTGAAAATGCCAAGCAGAGGTGAGTTCATTTCACCTAATCCAAGTTTGTTGTTTGGGATCTGTAACTGAAGAGATTCATATCACCTAATTTTTTCTGTCTTGTAGGTGTCTAACCTAAATAATCTGCCAAGGCTCCTCTTGGGTTAACGGAAAGTGAGAGGAACCTCCAGGTCACAATTTATTCTGTCTGTCATAGGCACTTATCCCGGGGAAGGGCGAGTTTCCCCAACATCCCTGATTTTACAGGAAGCTTGGGACAAATCATTCCCACCTGCATTTTTCAGCCAGCTGAGGTCAATCGTGAGGCATCTCACTACAAATCCCTTTCTGAGCACCACTGCCCCCATGTGTGAGCTGGGCTCGCAGTCAGAACATGAACCAAACACTGAGGGCCATGTACCAACCTGGATCTTGGTAGTTAAAAATGGATGCAAACTTTTGTGCTTCTGTGCATTTGACAGCTTATGAAACAATTTAGTTTGTAATACATTTGCTTAAATGAAAACCTGATTAATTCTACTGTACTGACTTATTAGAACTAATAGATTTTGTTACATGTGTTGCAATTTAAGCGTTGTTAATTATTCAGAGCTGAATATCACAAAACATTTGTCATGAATATTTGCACACATTTTAAACAAAATTGTCCTTGGCAGTGTTTGCAACAGTTAAATATTTGATTTTCATGTATATTTGGGTGAGACAATTTTCTTTTCACGAATATCAGCAGAAAGTGAACCTTACATGGTAATCCACACAAATATTTATTTAAGAGAATAGGTGCACCTGAAATATACTTGCCAGCAATTTCGAGAATCACCGAGGTGAATGGTCATGCAACCAGCAAAGTAATTTGAAGTGTGCTAGTAACTTCTGCAGATGTCACCACGGAGAAGATGAAAATAACAGTCATTGAGTAGCATCACATTCCATTGAAAATTGCCTCAATTGCCATTTGGCAATATGTAAAGCAATATTATCTAAACATAATAATAACATAAAAATATTAACTAAATGTAACATTCCAGAATGTCCACATTTAGGGAAACAATTCTGGATCTCCTAGGTTGACGTGCCACTGGGACA
The DNA here is from genome assembly GCF_028551555.1 of Melozone crissalis. Lineage (NCBI taxonomy): Eukaryota > Metazoa > Chordata > Aves > Passeriformes > Passerellidae > Melozone > Melozone crissalis. The sequence goes on from NW_026535805.1 coordinate 55,001,036, forward strand.
GCACACTGTGCACTACACAGTACTCTGTCCCTGCACTGTGTTGGTTCCAGCTATGCAAACTGGCCTGGAGTGAGGCTTCCAGTGTCCCCATCTGACACACAGGGAGCAGGGGCGATGCTGAACTTCTTAGAGAGTGACAGCCTTTGACAAGGGTCTTTCATGTGACACAATGCTTGATACTCATCCAGCCATACTTTGGATTCCCATGGCATAGGTGTAGGCACCTAAATTATATTAGTCTAACTTAAACTATAATTACATGGTCAAATAACTCATGTTTCCTCATTGCTTTGAGAACCTGTTTCTTCCTACACACAAACCAATTGAATATCCTTTCAGCTAAGCTTATTGCTTTCCAAGAGGACTCAAGGTCAATATGGGGATGGGAAGCCCCAGAGACAATTTCATATAAGCAATAAGCGATTGTGGGGGACACGACTCTCAAGTACAGAAAGAAAGGTATCACAGTTCCAAATCACTTTTCAGAGTGCAGAGCACATGCCATTATCCTCCTGATACTATAACACCATTCCTTGTGACACCGGCCACCATCTCATTTCAGTAATTTTGAATTAGGAAAAAGTCACAATGAAAATAATGATGTTTTAGGGCCAAGTGCTCAGATGTGTGAAAGCAGACTGTGCTAAAGTGGGCAGTCCTGAGCAATGTGGACATGATACACCCTGGCACCAAACTTCTTCAGATGCATGAATGGGCCTATTACTCTCCATTTTCAATAAAGGAATTGCAGGCACCTGCATCATTACTAGCTAAGGATAGGTCAGATAACTCCCTATTGCTCTGGATGACATATCTCTGTTTCTGCCTTTTCAGGAGAGGAAAAACCATTGGGAAGAAGATCAGGCCAGTGGGATGAACCAGCAGCTGTTGAGTGAAGAATGCACTGGCAGTTTCTCAGGACTAAAGCGAGCTGGTGTGTGAATCCAATGCCTGCTGCTCTTTGAGCTACTGCCTGGACCAATAAACCTCCTGTTAAAATGAGCCTGCTGTGACTCTTTTGTTGGTATTTTTAATTTAAACAATAGCTAATTAAATATGAAAGCAATTAGTATTTCTGTTCAAACAGCTGTCATGTAATGGCTGGTGCTGCAGTTATGATTTCTTAGCAGCACTGCAAATGGTTTAGAAGCAAAGACTTTTGGGGAGTAGAAGGAGAAATAGAGCAATATTTACTATGGGCATTGAAAACCACTGGCAGGTGCATTTAGCTTTTGCTGCATCAATTTACAAGCATGTGGGATGCTTATAAACATAAATATATTTTGGATTATGGTGGAACTTTAAGTAGCATTAAAATATACAAGAGGAAGAAGAGGAATACAATGGCCTATGTTGGCACCTTTACCTATAGATTTTCCTGCACAGGGTCTCAAAATGTCAGTGGAAGACAAAAGTATCGTGGTCTTCTTTCATGTTTGCTGTTCTTCATACAGCCCAGTTTGATGGCAGCAAAAAAAGAACAGTAAGGAACTAGTGAGATGTGAAATCAGCTGGAATTCCTGTTCTACACAAGGAAAAGCCAAAGCACTCAGCTTTCCTACACTTCCTACCCTACTCTGTAAGGTAGTGAAGCATCAGGGCTCTCTGGGGATCTGGTTTTACAGAAGACATGCTGGCAGTGGCAGGATCTGGAGCAGCCTGGGTGCAGGCCATGAATGGAGTTCCTCGTTTGTACCCTGGCAATGTGCATCTCCTCTTTCCCTCCTCACAGCTGTGCATGGTGCTGCGGCTGCAGGCAGGTGTGTCTAACAGCACTCTGCGAGATCCACACACCTCTCTGCCATTCTTGTGCAATCTTCCTGCTTTGGAGCATGCCCTTGCAGGTTTTTAAAAGCCCAAAGTAGTACAACTGCTACATTTGCTATTAGGGTCAGTATCCTGGCCAACTGGAGCTACACACTTACCTCTCATTTTACCTGTAGCTCAACATGGTTTTCGTATTCTTAACTGTTAAGTGCACTTATCAGAATATTTTTTCAAAAACTAATAGCAAGTGTTCAAAAATATTTTAGGCTTTTATTGGTATTATCAAGACTTTCTGTGTTGAACCATATGTTGAACTAATTTAATGTTAAGTTAAACAGAACTGCCATTATTACAAATTCCATTCTTGTATAAGAATAGGGGGGGAATAGTACTCTTAAAGCAGACCTCTAGCTAGTCTAAATCAGCAGAGTTTTCTACAAATTAAAAGCTCAATTTCATTTACTGTGACTGAGAACCAAGCCTACTTCTGCTTTGGTTGGCAAGCATACAAAAGAAACTCATTACTTCAAGTTTTTTATTGTGAATAAATAATTGGCATTGATCTATGTTCAGTCACCTTCTATACATTATTAAACACTTGTTTACTAAACAACCTTTACAGTTTGAAAACAAGAAAAAACTTCACTGAAAAATGAATCAAATCTCTGTATAAAATCAACCTAAGGAGTTTAGAGGTAAGGTGAATGAAGTTCATTTAATTAAAAGATTGCTTGAGGGGAGACATTGGCAGATCAATTTTTTAAGTTGGTGGAATTACACACTGATATGCAAGTTTAAAGCTGCTGCCTCTGATTGCAAAATATAACAAATGGGAAACATTATATATTTATGAACCATTCAATATCTTCCCCCCCCTTTTTTTCAGCTGGTTTATTGGAAAAAAAAATCCATTCCAAGTTGTGACAGCCCGAGTTAAACAGACATTACCAATATATATATAAGAAGGTGTTAACGTACTTTTCAACATGAAATTCTAATTGAAATTTCCACAGAGTGGAAGCCAGGGACCAATTTTATGGCCTGGGGACATGCAGAAACTACTTTATAAGAAATTGCCTTTCTGATAGTGAATATTAACTGATTATTTTTTAGGTTCATAATTTATTGAATAGGTTTCTTCCATTTATTTGTACTTGGGGAATTTTCAGAACTTCTTGAAACTTTGAACCTTTTAATTTCGTATTAAAGGGTATATGTAAAAAAAATGTGTAGTGGAAATGTTAAAAAAGTTTTAGTAAAATATATTCCTTTAACTAATCAATAGTCTGAGGACCAGAGGTCTGCCAGTGCATATTCCTAAGCCACAACACATTAAGACACAAAGGCATTTGAAAATTCTATAAAGCCTATAACAATAATAATTGTAAAAAATGCAGTACCTTGGAATTTTAAGTATTAGTACAGTGATCATATAAATGGCCTTTTATGGGTACACATAAAACTGTATTATTTTTATTAATATTACTATTATTGTTTATTATTATTGCAACATAACACAACACGTGCTCTAGTTAAAGGTCCCTTTGCATTTTCATTACATATCCCATTTTTGTTGGGGTTTATGACTCAGTCATTAAAATTCTCCACAGGCTAGAAATTGGCAAAGGAACTCACATTCTAAAGTAATCTGTTTAATGAAAAAAATGGAATGAAATTAATCTGGTTGGTTAGAAAAATGGTTGGGGAAACTCAGTACTCCATTAAGTAGTACCTGAAGTTTGTTTATTACAATTCTATTTTTAAATATCTCATGTTTCTTAGAAGCGAAGCCATGAGCCTATTATTTCTTCCTGTTTCAGTTTTTGCCTGGGGACTAGGAAGTGATTTATGTCCACTCAAACTTGTGCAAAACACTTGTTTTAATTTGTGGTATCTTACAAGAGGTTCACATATTGTAATTTTGAACATTCAGGAAAACAAGAAATTGGGCTTGAGTTATAGTGCTAAAGTTCTACTTGTCAAGTCTGTCTGCCACACCATGTTGGAACACAGGGCAGTAATCCCAGAACCAGCGCTGCTGCAAATCAATATGCACGAAAACTTCTATTTTTGATAATTCTTTACTACAGTTCTCCCTCTTCTTTTGAAGAAGAGGACTGACATCTAACAATATGAATTTCTTCTTCATGTACAATTACCTTGGTGTGGATGTATGAAACATTTAATTGTTGTGGTTTTCAGTCATATAGAGTCACAGGATCATTCATATTGGAGTTCAGGATGTCCGCAGCCCAGTCTTTTGCTGAAAGCCGGGCCATGTGTGGTGCTCTGAAAGGTTTCTCAGATCCTTAACCAGTCAGCCTTGGAATCCTCCAAGGACAGAGGCTGCAGAGCCTCCATAGGCAGCCTGTTCCAATGCTGACCCCCCCTTGGAAACTTCTCATTTTGAGGATGAGCAAGCCCAGCTCCCTCAGCCTCAGTACGACAGCAAGGGCTCCAGCACCTGAGTGTCTTGGTGGCCCTCCACTGGAGTAGCTGCAATTTATCAATGTCTTTCTTTTATTATAGTGCCCCAAAGTGGATGCAGATCCACCCTGAGAGAGGAGGAGAAAAGGGCAATCACTTCTCTCATCTCCTGGCTATGTCCATTCTCATGCAGCCCTGAGTGCTGGTGGCTCCTGCTGCTGCTGTGGTGCCCTGGTGGCTTGTGTACCTCCATTTCCATCTGTCTCCATGGGGTCTTTTCTGTGCAGCAAGTCCCCAGGTTCTGTGATTGCAAGGAGTTATTCCTCTCCAGGAACAGGGGAGAAAGACATTTGCCTCCTGTGGGTTGGTGACTGTTTTTTATTGAACATCTTGAGAATTTTTGTTGTTTCTCTCCCTCACTGCCCAGTCCCAGCCAAACTATCTTCCTCTAAACCCAGTAAGGGGGCTACGACTACAGAGGTTTCCAATTCTAGCCATAAATCAGGCATGATTGAAATTATTTCCTGCTTATATGTTATATTTCTATGGAAAATAATGAAAATTACTACATACCTCCCTTCCATTGCAAATAAATTTTTCTAAAATAAACCCTACACACAATTGCATATAAATATATTTACATATATATTTATATACATAAATACATATATATATATACACATTTACAAAAAATGATAATTTTGTGTTGTTTCACTCTAATCTGCCCCAAGGGTTCTGTTGACAAGAATCTGAGTTACACTTACCTTCAGAGGCAAGTTGTAACACCATGTAATTGATAAAAACTTGCTAAAATCAAGACAAATAATGCTTTCCTCATTTTATCCACAAATCCAGTGATTTATTTTATCATAGAAGGTACTTATGTTGCTCAAACATTTTTAACCCTTGAGAAATCAATTCTAACTGTTCCCAGTAACCTTCTTCTCCATCTGCCCAGAAATGTGTTAAAAAAACATTTATTGAATGATTTTCCTAGGGACAAATGTGATATTGACTGATTTTTCCCAACTGCCCCTTTAATTTTTCCTAAAGATAGTCATGTACAAATTTTCCTATTTATAAAAATGACTACATAACAACAAAAAAATATTAAGTAAAAAAGAGTCCTTTTAACTAATCAACAGTCTCAGGACCAGAGGTCTTAACTAATTTGGACAGGGACTTTAAACATTTGAAATGGAATTTATATTTCTTTTTATGTAAGTTATTACAAGAAAACAGAGCTTCTTTTGCTCTATTGTGCAGAGAAGAACAAGACCATAGTATGTGACTGGGAGCCCTCAAATTACGGGGATATATATCACAAGCACTGAGTGAGTTTTACTGATGGCAACGAGATTCATGTTCCTGGACCCAAATTGGAAATAAATTTATGTTTGTGCACCAGAAAATCTGTTTTTGTGTATGTGTGCATGCTTGAAATATTTTGCTTTCTGTCATTTAAAGACCTTATTACACCAGTAGGAGGAAAGCCATTTATTCTGGTTTTGAATCTAAGAACATTGGAATGAAAGAGGTTTTTGGCTCAAGGGGTCCCTTGGTGTCACAGGCATAGCATCATATCATCAATTTCATATTGCAATCAAACTCTTACCTTATTTTATACATACCCAGGGGATGTGATTTATTTTCCTTTCTTTTCACATCCTTCCTTGTGTGTAAAGACTGTTATATCACCTGCAGTATGAATATCTTTGGTCCTCTTATATCTTTGGTAACTCTTCTGTTCCAGTGTCACTGTCTCTTTCTTTAAGTCAAATGCCTAAGAATCTGAACAATGTTCTAGATGACCACTCACTAGAGGCTCAAACACTGATGTAAATTTTTCTTTTCTTTCCTAGATAAACCTGTTCTATTATATGGCATTATTTCATTTTCACATATTTTCCTGTGGTTCCTATGGTTGATCAGAATTCCAAAATGTTCTACTTCCTCTGCATTTCCTAGTGGATGTCTCCCACCTTACAGAAGAAATTCTTTCTGTTAAACTAAGTGCACTCACTTGCACTTTGTACAAATTTACAATAAATATTTCTCATATCTTTCAGTACAGTCTTGAAGTTCCTTTTCCAACAATCACTTCTAATATTGTGCATTAGCAGCAGACTTGTGCCAAGATCAGTAATAAAGATATTATGATCAATTTCTTAAGCATTAGTTCTGGGAAAACCTCAAGAACAATACTTGACTCAACTTTTAAGTTATTCCTAACCTGTAAAAGTCAATAATACTTTTTCACTACCCTCTTAAGTTGTTCCATTTGTTTGCATCTAGTTCTTATACTAATCTGTGTCTTCTGCATTTTAACCACCGATTTCCCATATGGCAACTTGTCAAATGATTTACTGAAGTCCTGTTAGATTAAACCTATTGCCTTTCCTTTATCTAGAAAATCAATTAACTCATCAAAAAGAAATATCTGTTGAGGATAATGTGATCTATCTTTAGTGAATCCATGTGACATTTTACCCTACTTTCCATTTACTTCTATATATTTAATTATTTCTCCTCTTAAAATATCTTCTTACTCCTGGATAATGTGATAGTCAAATTAATGGGTGTAAAGCTGTCCAGATTTCTTTCTTTCCTATTCTAAAGTCTAATAGTAGTAGAAATAGCAGTAGTTTTACCACTAGTAATAGTATTTCTAAATGTAATTTTTACTTCATAATTATTGTAATATTTAGAGAAAAGCAGATATACTAAAAGACCTTACCAATGGTTTCCCGGGATGTTTGCTGATTAAGAGAAAACATAGAATCATAGAATATCTCAAGTTTCAAGGGACCTATAACCTATCAAAAATACATCTCATGACTAAAAGCATTGTCCAGTTTCTCCTTGAGTTCTGACAGGTTTGGGGCAATGACCACTTCCTTGGGGAGCTTATTCTGCGGCATCTTGGGATGGTTTCGTCTTGATGGGACCTTAAAGACCATCTAGATCCAACCTTCCTTCCATGGGCAGGGGCACCTTCTGCTAGGCCTCATCCAACTAGGCCTTGAACACTTCCAGGGATGGGACATCTACAACTTCTTTGGGCAACCTCTCTAGTGCCTTGCCACCCCCACAGTAAAGTATTTTTTTTCTAATATCCAATCTAAACCTACTCTCTGTCAGCTTGAAGCCATTCCCCCTTGTCCTTTCTTTCCATACCATTGTAAATAGTCTCTCTCCATCTCTCTTGTAAGATCTTTTCAGGTACTGGAAGGTCACTCTAAAGCCTTCTCTTCTCCAGGCTGAACGATTCCAATTCTCCCAGCCTTTCCCAGCAGGAGAGGTGCTCCATCCTTAAAGTCATCTTGGTGACCCTCCTTTAGACTCTATTATTTTCAAGGAATATTTATTCTATTACATAGTGTCATTTTTTAGCCTGTTCTAGCCCTTGGATTTACAGTGCAATTCACTGTCTAGTAAATTTTCATGTTTTTCATTAAATTATAAATACTCATACATACTTTTGTACATTGTTTATAATGTTTGAATGAGTGGGGGACCATCATGATGTGAGGAGTTTTCTATGGCATTAAGCTTTGGTTGCATTCCATCTGTGTGTCCAGACAAAGTGTAAGTGTAAACTCTTTCTCCCTCATACTTTTGTGGTTGCAAAAAGAAAACCCCAATGCATTGGTCAGAAAGGATATTTATAGAACCACCAGTTATAAATGGCATTTTATGTGTCAATGAGGAGGAAAAGGGAGGAAAATATGTCCTAAGTGCTCCTGTCAACTGCTCCAGGCCTACCAGGAGAGTTGAGCCATGTTCATTTGGTGCCAGGCTGATTTAGGGGCAGGGAGGTAAGAGGATGACAAGAGAGCAGTTAGAGCAGTGGGAGGAGCAACCTCCATATAAACTTGCCTCGCTGCAGATCTGCCCTTAACAACCTGTGCTAGCTTCTGTGTCTTCAATTCTGAAATGTGGAAATGGCATAAAAACTTTCTCATCCCTATGGGTGTTCTGAGGGTAATTGCAGTAAAGCTTAAAAAGGACAATATCCTGTCACAGTACAGCCGGTACAAGCAGTTAAGACATAGGGAAAATTGCACAGTGTGATAAATATTGACCTTTTAAGTAGCATTAGGACTACAATCATGCCAGTGTGTATCCAAAATAATGTAAGTCAACACGCTGGAGAGTGTTTTTCTGAATACCAGCAGATACATTTCACTATTACTGTGTTCTGCATGGTGGTGAATTTTGTTTACCAGTAGTCTGCAAATAATTTCTCCCCATAAAAATGACTTGTCTTCAGTGTATATGAAAAATTATGTGCTAATTTTAGCAAAGTATTTTCCTGACTACTTTCCTAAGGTATCAAATTTTAAAAATATAAATGTTCTTTATGAATGAGCCTGATGAGTCAGTTTGAGAGTAAGACTGGGAATCACGGTTACAATCATTTTGGATGGAAAAAGCAGGCACAGTAGACATACCTGCAAATGAGAGATAGAAGACAAGGATGAAGTCATATGTAATGTTTGCTTTTAATCACTGACAGGAAACATACTGTACCAGCAGCACTCCTGTAGCACAACAGGCTTTACTTCCCAAACACAGCTGAAATCTGTGGTTCAATCTCTTGGCCCACTGCACATATTTTCAGCTTTATTTAGGATATAAAACAAAGTATTTTAAACCCAGTTTTAATTCCTTCTTGTATTTTGTGTGGAGTTAAATATAATTCTAGTTTTGAGCAGTTTCCAATTGATAATAAACATAGTTACAAGAAGAAAGGATGTTTTCCCTTGTACAACTGCAGCAATATTTTAGGATATTTCAAAGTACTTTTCATTCAGTCACAATGCCTGAATTACACAAAACAGTGATTGTGCCCTTTCCTTTCATTCCTTCCATTACTGCATCCCCCAAAACCACTAACCCATAGGAAATAAAAATATTATCAAAAAGCAGATAGCAAGGAGACACAGCCAGACTCTAAAGATGACAAGAGATTACTCATTCTGACCTACTCTGATAAAGCATTGCAATAGAATTTGCCAATAATATTTGCCACTATACAGTGGATACTTCTGGGGGTTTTTTTCCTCATAGGAAATTCATAAGGGTCTTCATATTCTGTCTGTCAGAACTATGATGTTTAATTTAATCTAAAGCCAGATATACAGCTAGCAAAACTTGCAATGATTTAATACTTTCAGTGTATCCTTTAAAGGCATTCTGCTATGTACACCTCTCCTATTTCTCCTGAAGGAGATGTAAGGAGTGCAGCAAGAGGAAGATGTAGAAGGAAGGTTTTTTATCTCACCTGGAGAAATATCTCAAACAAATTTCTGAGGTTAGATTCCCTATGGCTACCTCCACATTAATAAATTAAAATGTCCTTGGGAATATGCCTGGCCAACTGGAAGGGAGGAGCCAACATCGGCCTCAGATTCTGAAAACAGAGTGGCTACATGCAAACTTCCTGCTTGAAATGGTGTTTTAAAATCTGCTGTTTCCAAAAACTATTTAGGAAATTTCAAACTGGGGCAAACCCAAAGTAAGTCAGACACTGCTTTAAGTATATAACAGTGGGAGATATTGGTAATATAGATGCTTGTATTGGAAAGTCCAGAAATGTACTCAGTGTTAATTTGATGGCATAGGCATAGTCCGAATGTACATGTAGCAAAATATCGCAATTTAATTCATGCTGCATCTTAATTGAAAGAACTGAGATGTTTGTAAATCCAGAGTATATCCCCTGTCATTCAGCTGAAGGATGATTATTTGAACTAAGGAACTGCTGGGTTACAGAACTAATGCCTTGTATTTTCAGTATTGGCTGCCTTGACTCACAAGCAGCAGTCAGGCTTTATCAGGAGTTGAGAGGATCCTACTTTATTTCCAAAAGAATAATAATATAGAAAAGTTCCTAACTGTAGCATCCTCTAGAATGGAAAGATTGAAAATGAGGCTAAAAGGAAAATAACTTTTTATTATACTTGTGCAAATTTCTCCTAAAACTATGCCAACACAATGACAAACACAAAAATAAACCAAAAAAGCCAACCTACTGACCAACTTACTGGCCCACCAAAATGACCCCAAAACCCTACCAAAATGAAACAATATCTGTATTTGTTTGCAAGCAACAGTCTGAGCAGGGCAGAGGGTTTTCTGTCTTTTATTTATTAGAACAATGAGAAGATAGATAATATTACTCCTTGGAAATTCACATATTTGGAAGAGAAAGTGTCTCATGTTACAAGCACCAAAAAAAAAGTAAAAGAAAAAAAACAAGCACACTAAACATCAGGCAAAGATAAGGGGTATCACAAGGCCAATGTTCATGGAGTTCAGACTGTTTCAGCAGTGACTGAAGAGTATTTATCCAGGCCTAAACAAAACAATCATCACCACAGAGACAAAATGTAGAAGATAATACCGCATGAAACAGTCAACTTGATGCACTGATACCCTTTGTTAGGCAAAAGACCTAAGCTAAGGCCTTTTGTTCATGTGAATCTCGTTTATAGTGAATGTCACAGGTGTGCTGAAGAGCCTGCACCTGATAGTTGTGTGAGGACCACAACAGTCACTGCCTGGTTCTGTTAATAATTATTGATCAAATACCTATAGTGCCACCCACAGGCATTTGAGTTTTCTCCTGGTTACTAAACAGGTTCCCACTTTGCACTTCTAATCAAAATGGAATCGCTAAATTTTTGGTTTTTCTTCCACTGGACTAAATCACCCTATGACAAACTTGAAACTTTGCTCAACCATTAAAAGATAAATAGAAAGACAAAAACAAAACCAGAACCAAACCAAACAAACAAAAAAACAACAACAAGAAAAAGAGGACATTAAACAGAAGAATTATTTTTAAGGCTGATCACTGTTTTCAAGTTTAGTGCTGACATTCCTGCGTAAAGCTGCCTACTAAACTGGGATGGGTAGTCAACATCTGTTCTGAATTATTTACTTATTTTCAATTGCAGAAAATTGGCAGTTCCAATGTCCCAAAGAGAAGGATAATTGTAATTATCTATGATGTTGTGAAAACTGTTTAAATGGCTCAGCAGTTACTGGGGGCCTGGGGTTTTTTCCTCTCCTTCCAGCATATATATTTCAATGTATGTATGGATGTGAAAAAAATTAACTTTCAAGTTTTTTGGTAAGTTTTATGTGATTTTTTCCCCCTCTATACCACTTTGAACACATTATAGTGTTTTGTCCAATATGGGGTCCAGAGCATGCATTTTAAATACACTGTTTATCGTTAAACCTGATGAAATGGTTATTTGTACAAAGTCTCCATCTTTCAAGATGTTGTGCTTGAGAGGGTTGTTGTACCTATGTTCCCTTGGAATGACTGAGACAAAGTGTCTGAAAAATATGCAGGGTTAAATATTGCATAAAATTCTAATAATCGGTTATATTTATTTACCAAAAGTGAAAAAATGCTGATCTCAAATTTCTGTCATTTTGCAGGAAGAAGAATCTAATGTCAAATACAATAAGTGAGTAATTTTCTCAGAACCCATTTTTATTGCTATTTGAAATAAAACCAAATAAAATTCATACTGAATCTTTTACTGAAGCTTGTGTCTCCAGCTCATCATCCAGACTGCTGAAATTCTTATTTCCTGGCTTTATGTAAAATGTAGAAATATTGAGGAAAGAACTGCTCACCCTGGAATGAAAGGAAAGAAAAATGGAAAAGGCATTGCCTTATATTTAGGAAAAGAATATAAAATATGAACACAGAGGAAAGTGAAATATGGAATTATCAAATATCCATGGATTAAGATAAAAGGCATATGTGACTCCTATAGACTGCCAAGTCCCGAGAATGTATTGATGAGGAATTATTAAGCTCATAACAGTGACATGTAAACATAAAGAGTGGTTGGATGGAGGGATTTGAGCTAACTTAACATCTGATGGATAAGGAAAGTATCAGGAGATAAAAGCTAGGTCTGTACTAACAAACCAAACAGTGCCAGGGACAAACTTCTAACATTGAGGCCAACTGGCACAGTCTGTCACATCCACGCTGTTGAACTCTCTTAGCCTCCAGCACAACGTGGTCAGATCTGTGGTGCCATTTGGGAATGGTTTCCAACCTGTACTAACACTTGAACTACATCCAGAAATTTTCTGGCTGGTTGGCTCTGGCCAGAAGCATGGGCATTATAACAATTCACCAGCAGAAATGACTGAATCCCAGTGCTGGTTCTAGCTCCAGTTCATCAGCTTATTATCTGTGTACAGCTATGTTTTCCAAAAATCCTTAAATTTTATCAGGGAAAAAATGTGCAGAAAGTACTTAGTGGTACACAATACTAGAAAAAATCAAATTTAAAAGATATTTCTTTTGAATAAAATTGTTATGAAAACAAATTTGTGTGATGAAGTTTACAACAAAATAGGAAAATAGGTTAAAGTAAGAAGAGATCAGAGTTAATTGGATGTATTTTCTTTCTATAGCTGAAAGACACTATCAAGTAGCTCAAAATGTTAGCCAAGGCACAAAAACATTATTTCCAGAAAAGTATGAAGAAGAGATGATTCAGAGGACAAAAGAAACACCAGTGAAAAAATACTGATATTTAGAATGGCAGAAAGGAGATTCCAAGGACTTTAAAATCATTTGACCACATTTTGATACTCCAAAAGACATAGAAAAAAAATGTTTAATCTGGTTTTGTGCAGCTGGTAGATAATAAGGTGCTAGGGAAAGGGCAATATGGATTTGTCAGGATTTGACAAAATATGCCAAGCCATCTGAATTTCCTTCTTGACATGTTAACTGGCCAAGAGGATATGCAGGAAGCACTAGATATATTTGATAGTCTGACTTGTGTAATTCTTTTGATATGGATGGCATTTTTACAAATGAATTTAGGAAATGCAGTCTTGATCAAATCCAGCTGATGCAGATGAAGAACTGGTTGGGAAAAAACCTTTCATACTCAGAGAAGAGTTCTCAGTTGTTTTCTGCCAGACTAGAAAACTCTTTCAAATTGGCCCCACATACAGCAGTTCTGGGATGTGTATTATTTAATATTTTCATTAGAGACATAGATGACAGAATAGTGAATATACTTACGAGAAGTGGAAGGATTTCAGGCTGGGAGTGGTTATATCAATTTAGAGGATAGAAGAGTAGCTCAGAGACATTATGGTATATTAGAGAATTAGGCTGAAATCAATAAGAAGAAATTTCTGAAAGGCGACTACAAAGTATATTCAGGAAGGAAAAACAAAAAGGTCTCTTAAAAATGGAAAACAAAAAGGGAGAAATATAAAAAAATGGGAGTTAACTATAAACTGTATATGAGTTAAATGTACAGTCTTATAAGAAACATAATATCATTTTAGTGTGTATTAATTTCAGAGTTGTGTGCAGGACTTACAAATATAATTATTGAATTCTGTTCAAACTACTGATGTTTTTGATCCAGTTAGAGTTTGTAGAATTTGCACTACTCATTAACAAGCAGGCTGGCAAACACTGTAGAGTCTAAAAGGGATCAACAAAGACAACAAAAGATCATGAAAAAGATAAATTGTCCAGAAAGGATGAAAAACACCAAAACGTTTTGTCCAGAAAACAAAAAATCAGGAGATGTAAACTGCATTCAAATCTGTGAAACAAATACGGGCTCACACAAGCATAAAAAGGGTTTCTGAGTCTCAAAAAAATTTAGTTTCATCCATTTATTTTTTAATATGTATGTAAATCCAAGGTTTTTTTGCAAGTTTGTGATGAATCAAAAGTTTTCCAGACTGTGAATTTGATTGTATTTTTGAGCTTCACTGCTTGTATCAGCTTTCAGGGTCTTTGGCTTCAGGGCACATCTTCCAATATTGTCTGCTCATGGCTTGGGGTCCATGACTTTGAGCATCCCCAGGACAGCCCCATTACTCCTGCCTTCCTCAGGGCTATAGCTGCCATGGATCCCATCATCCAAATCCTTCTCAGCAGTGTGAAGCCTTGATAACAGGGAAATTAATATAAAAACTGTTATTATGTTTTTCCATGCTGAAATTAGGTTTATATAACAGTTAATTACTGCTTCTTGTGTTAATTTACAAATAACATTTCCCCCTCCTGCAGGAAGAACTGGAAAAGGAACAATCTCAAATGTTAGGATCAGCATCTCTCAGTACCTGCTGGATAGAATACAACAATGGTGTTATGCTGCCAAAGCAAACCCAGGTGCAGATTTTATAAAGGGGAGATTGGGAGGGGAAGGAGGGGACTGGCAATCTCCTTTTCTCCATGAGTCCTGGTTGAGTGCAGTGTGGATATTTGGGGTGGGGAACAGTCACTGCTGTGTAACTTCACTGTCCATTGTGCACTGCCCCTTCTAAATCACAGGTCAAATTAAATCTGCTGTGAAAAAGGAATGGAAAGATATGTGAGGAAAACAAAGATGTCATATCCTATACCTGCAGGAAATATATCCATGAGGGACATAATTCTCCAGCTTCAAGAATTCAGGAGCAAGTCCTGTGGATCAGCAATGTGTGGTTTAGATGGAGCCCTGCTCATTTAATAACATTTTCCTAGCCTTAGGGGAAAGCATTTAGAAATCTTTGAGTATATGGATGTTTGCAAAGAGGCAGGATCCATGCACAAGGCATGTTTTAAACACAGCTGAGGGCTGTACTCCTGAGGTCTGTGACTTCTCCTGCAGCTGTGGTAGATCCCCCCATGCCACAGTGGTGAGGAGAGAGTGCAGGCCACGCTGGGTAAATTTTTGCAGCCTCAGACCCCTCATCCTCTGTTACACTGGTGGAATTTATGGCTGAATCAAGCCACTATAGTGTGAAATGCTAATGTAACCCAAATACATGAGCTATAATCCATAGCCTGGAGGAAGGTCTGTTATCCCTACGTCTGGGAGTGTGCTACTTTTGTGGTGCAGAGTTGATTTTGCTAGTGAAATAAGGCAGCTCCTGCCTCCACTCATAGGTCTATATTGTATGCATGCTATTCTGCTGAATTTTATATACCCTAGGGTTTCTCTGCGTTTTAAAAATATAAGGGGATGAGGACAATGCTACAAGGTGATACTTGATATAATGAAAATCTAGCAGACTTTGGTGATGTTAAAAGCAATTGAATGAGAAATTGTTTTGACTGAAATAGACATGAACAGTCTTATAAGTCTAAAAGATTAGAGGATTTATTACAGTCTCAAGAAAATGATAGATGTGGCTTTTGTTCTGACCACCTGCTGTTTCCTTACTGAAGTGAGATCCAGTTTAGTTTTATTTCGAATTCATAATTATGGCAGAACTGGTTTAACTTTTCAAAGTCCAAACTTTGAGAGTTATAATGCTGAGATTCTTGTGTAAGCATAGTCACAATTCTGCACAAAAGAGCGCATAAGCAAATACGTATTAGGTAACTGGCATGTTACAAAATAATTATTAAGTCTGTTTTCTCCTGTAATTTGAATTTATTGAGAGGCAGTGGTTAATCCCAGATAGTTTTTACCTTCTTAAATAAGGTCACAGGGAAAGCAGAGGCGAGAGGAATAAAGAAATACATCTATAGATAATTTCATGTTGAGCTGAGCTTGTTAAACCAGATAATCTGAAGCTAAAGAGTTTCATAGAAGAGAAGAGGAAAGAGCCTTTTCAACTTCCCAAGAGAAGGTAGCAATAAACTGGCTTGATGATCACTGTTGTTAAATTGAGCCCCTTGGGATGCCAGGTAATTTGCTGTTAACGTGAAAGACTTGGTCTTTAGCAAGGCTGTTTGAATGACTGTCTGGAGGTTCCATCTTTATAGTCCCAAATTCTCTAGCACCTTTCTTGCAGGGGGATCTATTATGCTGCAACAGTCAGTTGATGAACTGCAGAAAGTTGGAGAAGGCAAAAGGCCATTTTCACTGCGTGGGCTGGATTCAAAAGCACTAAGAGTAGCAGGCTGCAGGGAGAAGAGATGCTTTATTGTTCATCCCTAGAGTGACAGTGGAGTCACAAAAGGGATCTTCAGGGAGAGAACGTTTATTTAGAATGCCAGGTAGTTTCTGGAGATATAATCTATTTTTAATAAAATTGCTAATTTATAAAATTTACAGGAAGTTTCTAGAATTCCTTCATGTTCTCAGGAGTAGCTCAACTAGTCTGTTAACTCTCCACCTACCAGTTAAAACTATTTTTCCCTGAAAAGCCTTGCAGAGTGAGTTAGTTTCCGAGTTCCTTGGTTTAAAATGTTCATACAGTTTATTTTTCCAATACTTTTCTGCTATCACCTTATAGTTTGTAAATGCTGAAACAACCCATAGATCTCACTGGGTTATTGCTACTTTTAGTGGATGCTTTTCTCAGAAGAGACAACTGTTTTTTCCAGTAATATTGGTTTCCTCTTTTTGAGGTTTTCTTCTCAGTAATTTGGAAATCTCAAGACTTGCCATACCTAAACCCTGTTTCTCAGACAGGAAAAGAAGGCACCTGTACTCTGATCTAACCAAAACTATCATTTTTCATTTCCACTGTCACAGAATATTAGAGTGGCTTGGGTTGGAAGAGACCTCCTGGCTCCAACCCCTTCTGCCATAGGCAGGGACACTTCCAAATGGATCAGGTTGCTCCAAGCCCCAATCCAACCTGGCCTGGAACAATTCTAAGTCTGGGGTAAGAGCAGGACAACTCTGTCTTACGTGCCATGGTTTTTGATCCCTGTATTGAGAATAGCTATTCAACAGTTTTACCTTTTTATTAATAATAATGCAATAAGGAATTTTTAACCTCCTGATTGACAACTAACCCAAGAAATTGAAGAGAACTACAATTATAATTTAGCAAAGTGATGATGTTTTAATGGTTCTTCTTGAAGAACATTTGATTTACTGATATAGAAATGGATGCCAATATTGAATGAACACTTATGAAATATTTCTATGAGTATGAACTCAAGTAAAATAATTGAATTTTCCATTATAGTTTTTTGCTTCCTTTGTGTTTGCCTTCTGTGAATATTCTATAAAGTGAATTTAATGGCAGCATGCATGTGATAATAGTCAGTTTAAGCAAATTTTGGAGAATAGTCTGATCCTATAAATACCAAAATTGGAGATGCAAATATTAGCATTGTATTACAAATATTTTAAATTAATTTGGCATTGGTACTCATCCAAACTTTTTTTTCACCAAAACCTATATAATTTGTATTACAATCTGTATGAGTAAAAGCTATTTCTCTCAGTCTTTTATAATATGGGAGTTGTGTGTTTGTGGACAACAAAATAAATACTTTTCTGCAGAAACAGATGCTGTTACATGAAAATAACATCTAAATAGATACATGGTCTAGGAACTGTGGCATTTATGCCCTGCACTTTGCTGTGTGTCAGCATCCTGGGTCATTCCTTATGCAGTTAGCCAACCCCACTCTGACCTGAAAAGTCACAAAAATCTACAGAGTGATCAGACACTGTTGCACCATTCAGGTCTACTATTGAACAGCAGGCATTTTTAAGTCTGGTTTTGGATTGGTTGTTGGTTTATTGTTTATTTTGTTCAACAAGATATGCATGAGTACCTGGAATCTGTGAACTTTGAAGGATGATAGAAGGCCATGGGAATTACTATGAAATAGCAAATATTGTCCAGGTAGTCAGAAATTATAATTCTGACAGAAAGCCAATATCAAACACTTCAGGTAAATAGAATGAGAAATCCTCTTGTGGACAATTGTATTATAACCTGGCCAGTCAAAATCTCTTTCATTTAGTGCTTGTCTCATATTATGAAATGCCTTCAATAATCTGAGGTGACCATTCACAAATGGTCAGAGTTATAAAATCTTATTTCTTCTTCTGATAATCCAGACATTCACTAGTCACAAGAAAGATTTGCAGATTGCATTGAAAAACCAAATTGTATGGAAAGCACAAGTCCCTTTCTTAATTATTTTTCACTGGAGGGCACAGGGATGACATAGCAAAAAGGAGAATAAAACCCAAATTTTCAGACAAGAAGACTTCATGATGCAAATATTTAAACCCTTGTGGAACTCGATAAAATTTATAATTAAGCAAAAAATCTGTTTCTTTAAAAATTATATTTCAAGCTATTAAAAACATGAAATGAGTTATTATTTGCAGTTGATTTTTAATTGAATCTTCTCTTTAAAAAATACCTTTCAGACTGTAAACTTTAATTTTTTTTAATCTTTCATCTCCTGTTTAGTTTAAAGGGTGATAATTTTTTCAACCTTCCCATAGAAATTTTTTGCTCTTTTTCCCATGAAATCATTCTTACCTCACAATTATATTAGGATTTTTTTTCTCATCATGAAGTAATTTAATGCATATGAGAATCAAAGCTCTTTTTTTCACTTTGCTGAGTTTAGGTTAAATATTTCCAGAGAGTGGGCAAGATAAATTTGCAAAGCATAGATTGTCTGTGGAGTTTCCAGGAATATTCAGTTTTCATAAGCTGTTTGAAACATAACATTGCAAGAGAATAATGGGATGTGTGACTAGCAAGGGAAAACTTGAATCAAGTTGTGTCCTGTAATTCTCTTGTTTCTTGCCTTTACATTTTGGAGAGGTGTTTTTCACTTTGAAGGATCTAGTATCTGGTGTTTAATAACATATTTGTTTTGGTTTTTGTTTCAAGATCTACTGCTCCTTCATATTTTTCTGTATTTTATGTATCCAGTTGCCAATATATGTTTTTCAAGTGTCCTTTGTAATGTATAAAATCAGCAAGTATTGATCATATCCCAAGCAGCTTCCATTATGCTCAGGTTATGGAGGAGAAAAGAGAGAACATAAAGGCACTCACAATATTATATTAATTACTAGGACAGCAAGAAGCCCATATGCTTAAAAATTTGTACATATGTTCCTTGGCTATTTGCTCTCCCCTGTGCAAATTTTCTATTAAAGCTGAATTTGTCATTTTTTCAATTTGTTACTGACAGTTGGCAGCAGTTGTTCCTCCTGTCTGAGAACTGCCAACATAGCTGCTCAGGGAGAAGTAAGGACCCCTCTCAGGGCTCCTGAAAGACTGGGGCTGAATACCCTTTCCCACACTGTTAGTATATAGAGAAATATATTATTTATTTCCCAAATTAATAAGTTCCTGCCCTCTTTCTTCTTGGTATACTGTCTCTATGCAGTAAAAAGCAATGATATTTATTGACTAACAGCAACTTTGAAAGCTGTCCTTGCACTCTATAAGCATACGCTCTACAAAAACTTTTCTCTCCACCACTTTTTCCTATAAAAGCCTGGTTACAGGGACAATTATTAAACAAAATCCTGGAGAATAATCAGTGAACTCACTTCTGCATCTAATGATTTAAATAGCTCTGCTCCCACTTAGAGTCATTTCTTGGAAGAGTTATGTAAGCATTTTTTATGAATTCTTCTGCTCCAGAGGCAAAACAGAGAATGGTGATCTGGCAGCCAGAGCCTAAGGCAAACAGGAAATATCAGTAAGAGCAGCCTTTGAATGAACATGGATGAAAACATGAGAACTCTATTATTTCTACCAATGTCTCATCTAGCCAAGAGTCTGCTTGCTCATTATTAGTACAGCGATCCTCAAGAGTAAAGGTGCATTAGGGATAGCTATTGTTTAGTAATTTTGGGTGGTGGCAACCATCTACCTGTCACTGACTGTATCATACAAATATAACACCATTGGTATTTTTTCAGCTACCCCTTGAGAAATTGTTATATCCTAACTGTGTCTATTCCCTGCTAGCTTCACAAAATGGGCATTTCGGAGAACACATACATGCACACTGCCTGTTTGCTGCAGTTCTTGAGCCACATTAATTCCTGTACACAATTGAGGGATTGTGCCAGATCTTGGAGCAAAGCTGTGCCAGGAGACTTTCCAGTAATTTACCAGAATGGACAGCTGCATGCATGGCCTATGCCTGGACCTGATTTAATCTCCTGCTGTTCTACTCTATACCTACTATAAATATATATGTATGGATTTATATGTGTGTATATATACATATATATATATATGCAAAAATGCACATTCATACACCCATTATAAGAACTGTGAAGTAATGGTCTCTAACAGATTTGCAAACCTCATCCTCAAGCTCCATGTCATGGTATCTTCCCTGGCTGAATGGAAGGCAGTGCTGATACATGCTGCAATCACTCATCTTCTTGCAGCGTAGACACACCGTAATAATGAGTGTCAGTTAAGGTCTCGCTTCAGCTCTAATCATTTTGCACTGCTCTGCAGTACAGCAAATGCATTTCATCTGCAAGTGGAGAGTGCTCCCAGCAGAGGGAAAGTCTCTACTTGTATGGAGTTAGCACAGATGATTCCCACAAATACCTTGTCAACCCTGTGGGATGGACATACACAGGATGAATAACAAAGAAAGAGAGCCTTTCACCAGTCTCATAAAAATACTGTAAGCTAGAGAAGCCCTCAAGCTATTTTAAATGAGGTCATACTAATGCTGGCTTTTTTATCATCTTTTCTGAGTACAGGCCCTGTTTAATTGTACAGCCTTTGAAAATGAAGCCAAACAAACTCTTGTGTATTAATTCTGTCAGTGGTGTGCTGGGCAGAAGGTGGAAGGTGGATCTGCGGCTTATATCTTTTGTTGAGGAGAAAAAGGGAGGACAAAATAATTGTCCACGCATAAAATATCAGGGCCACCATGGGTCTTTCGTTTTGATGCAGGAATAAAGGCAATAAGATAGAGGAGAAGATGCTGAGGTGGCTGAGGGTGCAGTGTTTCATTGAAAACAACCCTATGTGACCTCTACTATTCAGACATATTTTTTTCTCAAACATTCAAATGAGTTGTCCTATGAACAAAAAGGGGAATTAACTCAGGTCTTCTGTAAATTACTGTCTTACATCCACTCATCTATTCACCACAGAGATTATTATGTCTCTATTTCCCAGATGCCTATTAATCTTTCAGATATTTCTCTTGTGCACATCTGCATGTTTAAGCTCCACCTCTTCCATCTGCACTCTCCTTTCTCTCCAGCTCCTGCCAGTGATGGAGGTGACATGAACAAGCTTCTTCTGAGTGGTCCAAGGGCCAGCCAGCCAGGATTTAGGGGATGGTTGATTAGCAGTAGGTCAACCAATTTATGAGCTCTTCCTGAATATTTCCTGGCACTGTATCACTAACTGGGGCTATTCTCCATGGCCAAGCCTCTGATTTTACTGATTTCATTATCCTCCAGGGTTCAATTCCTTTGACAAATGTTGAATCTGGCTAATGGGTTCAGAAGATATTAGATGGGTATAGTAGATAGCAGCAAGGTGATCATAAGATTCTTTTCTTTAGGAAACCAGGGTAAACATGGATTTGCATTTTGTACATTGCAGTCACAAGACAGCAAGACAGACATTATTATATAACATCAGACTAATTGTCTGTTTTGTCTAGTATCCAGTGGCAGAACTATTTGCTTCAGATGATGTTGCAGGAAATACTGTAGTAGGCAATTAGGGATTAACCTCTCCATAACAGAAGTTTCTTAATTCCCATCAGTTAGTGATTAGCTTATGCTCTGAAGCATGAAGGTTTATATCCCTTATGAATTTTTGTTTAATCTAATATAATTGCAGATGTTCTTGTTATCCATATAGCTGCTTATCCTGTTTTGTTCTTTTATTATTTTCTTTTTTGATCCTACTGTGTTCTTGGCCTCAGTGATATCCCATGGTAATAAATATTATGGAAGTAAAATCTCTATTCTGAGTATTGTCCCTTATTTTAGAATATAATTACAGGGAAGTATATAGGAAATAGGAAAGTTGTGCAGATGGGAATATACACTTTGCATATAGACATTGTTTTCTAAGCAGGGCAATGTGAACTCATTCAATATGCAAATATTGAAATACTAGATTGTTCTCCTTACTGTGGAGGGTAGGATTTATCCTGTCTAGCATCAGTATCTGAGTATGTTGCCTCAGATTCTGTTTTGTAGTGAAAAATATAATTTGGGGTAGATGTCCATTGTAAGAAGTGATGGAACACACCATGAATGTACCGCTTTCCCTCTGTTCAGTATGATACTAATTTTGAAAATGATCTCAGGTATAGATGCTTATAACATAGACATCTATTTTTGGTCAAATTAATAATTATGAATAGGTAAATTCCAAAATGCAGTGTAGGTGCTTGGATATATCCAGAGGTTCATTTTGCCTAATAAATTCTGGCTCTGTAGGAAACTATCTCTGCTGACTACATGCAGAGCATAGCACAAATTAATTCCTGACTTCATGAAAGTCATCACAGAGGCTTTTGCCTTGTTCAATCATATCTGTTTTCCCCATTCTGTATTTCTCAATTTATATTTTAAATATGCATGTGTGCATTCCTTGTTGTAAATGTAGAGTATTTCCTCAATTACCAACTTAGGCAGGGCTGGTCACAGAGTCAAGGTGGCTCAGAGGTGCTCTGCCTTCCATTCTGGGAACAGAAGCAGCATATCCCTGGCAATAACTTAAACTTCATCCTCTGGGAGGAACCGTAGGAAGAGCAAGCCAGGTAAGTCGAGGTAGGGGTAAGAGACCCTCACTCCTGGCCTCATCAGGTAGCATGGTGGAAGACTGGTCACAGTATCAGCAACTTTCTGACCATTCTTCCTTCCCTTGAAAAGAGTGAAGGGAGGATGACCCTACATTAGCATCTCTGGCTTTGAAATTCTGCTAGAAAAGACTTTGAGAACTAAAGACTTGCAAACCTCTGTCATCACAAGTGCCCATTTCCATTTTACCTTCTCACCTTTTGCTTTATTTTATGATCTGAGACACATACTCCACTTTTAATCCTTAATTACAGAGTGTGAAAATGTAACCTTATGCAAATCTATGTGTTTGAGCAGCTTTCAAGTTCATAAGGAAAAGATGCCAAGGAAGAAAGCTTTCCCACTTTGAACAGGAAAATACTCCCTAAACTCATTCATTAAGGGTTGTAATTTGGTAAAAGATAGAGAAAGAAAAAAGAAAAAAAATAAAGAAAAACCCAAACAACACCATAAAAAAATACACACAAAAAGAATACACCAAAAAAATAGAGGACAAGCACTTTAATATTTTTCTATAATCTTACTGACCCAAGTCATATCACTAAGGGCTCTGATGATGACCAGAAACCAGAAAGGAAGGTGTAGGAAATAATCTTCCAGTGCTGGGAGCCACTGGACCAACTCAGCTGCTCCCCCTGAGAGCTCCCAGGGAGCCAGAGGCCCACATTTGGGCCCTTAACACCCAGGGGTGTCAACAGCAAATTAGAAACCCAAGTGGGAACTAGAATGAGCAAATATCACTGTAGATGTGGGCTGTAAACATTAACCTGACCTCTGTGCTTTGGCTCCAAGGCAACCTGAGGCCATCTGCTGGGACTTGCTGTCAGCCTGCTCCCCTCACACTTGCCCTACTATATCTGAGAATATATAAATACACAGAAATTACAGCATGTAATATAATTTTACTGTATTGATCCTGACTCATTTTTCTGTCCCTGAGCATCTAGGAACCAGGATGATTAGAAATCCAGGACATTGTCTGGTGAACCTGGAAGCCTGACTGGCAGTTCTTCATTTCTGCTGGGTCTCAAAATACACAGGCAAGGCAGGTGAGAACTGGGACATGGTTTGGCTCATTTGAATTTTGTCTCTTAAAATGAGACCTAAACTGACTGATGACTGTTAAAAATACCAAGTTTCTCAAAGTGTTTAGGTGGTTTTTTCTTTTCTCAAACAAAATCATGATCTTGTGCATGGATTCAGTAGGAGTGGCTAACCGATGGCAGACTTTTGTTTAAATGGATTTGCTGAAAGATTGCTTGGATTAAGTATGATTTGTTCTATTTTCAGTAAAAGAAAATAGCTGTTATTTTGCAGTAACATTTAATAAAGGCTTTCTGCAAAATAGTCAATGGTGTTATATTATATCTCTGTTACCATATTACTAATGGAAAATGGCAACCTGAAAAATAAGGTAAAATCAAATTGGTTTTGTTTAGAGGAATAATTTTGATTTCCCAGAAAATAATGAGCCCATCACTATATGTTACTTTGCATTTACTTTTGAATATGCAAAATAGCAATATCCTCTGTGTCTGCTTAATTCTGTTTGACAATAACAAAATAAATTTGCTATTGTTTATTAGAGATTTTCAGGGAAGCCAGCTAACTTGTCTTAGATTTGAATTTCAAATACAACCTTTTTAAAAAACATAGGCAGAGATATTAATCTAAAATATTGATAAGAAATTTACATCACAGAATATCTAATTGTAGTCACAGTTCTCACATTAACAGTCACTTGCTGTTTGCTTTTTGGAATTAAAATCACAATGAGCTGGCACTCTCAGGTGTATTTCAGCATATGTCACTTTTGCATATGAAAGAATAAATGCATAGAGGTATCTGAAAGCAAAACAAAACCAAGCAAAACAGCATCTTTATTTTAGAAATACCTTTCATTGTTCACAGGAGTAACAGCTTGATCATAGTGCCTTTAGACACTTGAATTTGAGCAATTATAGCTAACTTTTATATTATACCCAATTCAAGCAACATATCATAGTTTCATACATCTTGAAGTTTTAATGCAAAAACATATAAAAATGGTTCTTTTACAATCACTCACTTAAATACCATTTTGGTGGTGGAAGTGGTGGAGGAAAAATAAGAAATACAGACTATTGTTTTACCATATATAGAGAAAATAATACTTTTTACTTCAATGAGTAGTGGGAAGTTGCAGACAAGACAAAGACCTTTTTAAGTGCATTGTGGTAGGATAAAAAACAAAAGACAATTTTCTGTGAGGAAATTTCTGCTTAGAACACAGAAAGAATTCTTCCCCCTTTTTTTTTTCCCACGATTAAGTGAGTCAAAAGAGAAAAATATTGCCCTGGGAAATTGTGGAATATCCAGCCACAGCTAAGCAAAACTTGGAGGAACCTGATTTAGCTCTAAATTTGGATTTGCCTTTGAAGTTGGCCCTGCTTTGAACAGGAAGTTGGATCACATGACCCCTGAAATCTCTTTCCATCTAAATTATTCTGAGTTTCTGATTTCAAGTAAATGTAGCCTGAAAATCAAAATAACAAATTGGAAGAGAACTAAATATTAATAGGAGTTCAAACAAGTGGCATGGGATGTGCAACATAAATTAACACCATGTAAAAAGGGTCAGTGTTCTCTTCAGTGTCAGCCTCATGCTCAATTTATTGTGGTATTGCATTTTCAAGTGCAGTCATATGGGAAAATTCCTGAAGTGTAAAACAGATATGTTTGGTAAAAAGATAAGAATAAATTTTCTCAACAACTCCCTCCTCCCTCTGCACTGCTAAACTCCATAACCCCTCAAGGTTTCACTCTCTAGACCACAGAGACAATTTACAAAGTTTTGTGAAAAAAAGGACCATATTTTAAATATTTCTATAGCAAAGAAATTTCAAGTGTAACACGAGATCTTGCAGGCAGTTGCAAAGTTTATTTATCATATTGTGAGTACATAAAACAGTAGGTAGAAAAATGGTGTTTGGGACAAGCAGCATTGACTCAACCAGGATTAGCAGTCATGTATTTAGAATAAAAGGTATATGCAAGTACTGTGAGAAATTTGGATCCTACTCCTTATGTTCTTTTAATAAACCTAAAATTATTTTTTTTATTTTAAATATAAGTGTAATAAATCCACTGCTTAGCAGTAAACATATTTTTCCTTTTCAGAAACTGCAGACAGAAAATGATTGCAGATATCTTTATGAAATTCACCAGAAAAAAAAAATTTGGATATGAAAGGGAAAAAGAAAGTGACTGAACTTGATCAATTAACTTTATTTATGATGTTTTCGTTTGAACCAGGAAATAAACTGGAGTGGACAAAGTAATCTAAGTAATTGAAAAATTCGGATCTATTATGTTCACATCACTGTATACCTGAAATGTATTTTATTCAACAGTGTATTTTATTCAACATTTCAGATACTATGATGCATGTCTCCAGAGCCTCCATAGGAATTTCTTTTATCATGTAAGCTAATGATGATTTTGACAAATGACTTGACCTAATTTACTTTATTTTTTGAATTATCAGCTTCTGGGGTTTCTTAGAAGGAAAAAGATTTTGATTGTCCTGTTGTCAATGAATGACAATGGGAGATGGATGACTAAATATTTATTGAATATACATTATTGTGTACATGTATCATGAATTGTGTTGAGAAGCCTGTTTAATGACCCATATTTCCTAGATAACTTTTGAAGCATTTTAAGAAATATGATGACTTTTATTTATTTTGAAATACTAATAAATCATGGTTTCCTCATATATTTTGTAGGATAATATTCTAACTACTGTTACTGAAATATATTTAGTGAATCATCTATTATTCCCTTAGATTTCTGAGGTGATACAGATTCTAGTTTTTCAATTAGTTTTGAGTTTGTCAGGTTGTCATCTTCCAGGTTTTTTTTTTAAGTACAAAGGAATGGTCAAAAGACACATGTAGCTGTTTACAGAGGTGAGGCAGAAAAAACTCTACAATAATATTTTAGTGCCTCAACCCATAGGTTGTTGTATATTGATGGCTTTCCAGATCTTTGTTGAACTTTAAATTTGGCAGCTGTTTGCCTCCTAAAAAACTTCCCTGTCTCATCATCATGTCTGCTTTTTCTCATAGCATGAATTGCTCAACATATGTAGGAAGTGCTTCTCAGAGCAATTTGATCATGAAGTAAACCCCCATAGCAAAAAAACTAAAAAATCTTAGCAATATGATTTAACAAGAATAGTATATGAAAAATATTGATTTTGCCCCTTCAACTGATAAGAAAATTGCTGGATGAAGTGGTAATCGGCACTGCCACCCTTAAGTGCTCAGCTCAAGGAGGGAAACTCATCAGGCTGATGCACTTTCTTTAAGGTCTCTCTGTAAATGGACAAGGGTTATTTGGTGTCTCTACTGAGATTAGTAACACCCACCATGCTGAACAGTAGGAAATGCATGGCATTAAGAAAAATAATGCATAAAGGATCAAAGGATACCAGAAACCCTCTCTCTTGGCATTGGGAGTTCTAAACTGGGTGCTCCCATGAAACCCAAAAATCTAAGTTATGTGGACAACATGTCAGAGCTTCCTCATAAGGAGGATGTGGTAGTTGTGATTTTTGCTTTTGAGCTACAGTTACATTGGGTTCTCATCCTGGAAGGTTTTGAACCTACATGATGGATAAAAGCCATTTGGCTGTGGGGTATTATAAAAGAATGTATTTCCATTCCTCTCCTTAGCTGGTCCCACTGTGCAGGCAGGAACACAAATGATGGGATCATGGAGGGAGAAAGAATTGTTTCTCCCATATGCTGATAATTCATTGACCTAAGGATGAAGTGTCCAAGGTTGTTTATACATTTAATGCCAAAACAATCATGAAAAACAGGACATGTCACTTTTTCCTGCCAATATTTTTTTTTCAGAAATGGCTGAAAAGCAGATAAAAGACTTATTATAGACTGTGCCTACTGGATCAGAATAAGCAAATCTGCTTCTGGTTAGCTATCACACTACAAGAAGATCAATGCAGGACTATAGCTCAGTAATTATTTCTTCTCTTTGAATCCACATTCCTTTAGCTGATCAATGCATGAAGCTAAAGTAGCAGCTCTGCAAGGAATGACAGATGCATATCAAGAATTTGTAATGTAATCTATGAAATTCACTCACAGCAGGATATGATTTACCAGGAGCCTATTGATTGAGGAATAAATGTTATTTTACATTTAAAAGAATGCATTTCAATAATGCTGGAGCTTCAACTCCTGGGTTTTGAAGGGTTCTATTTTTATTCAATATAAAAAAATCCTGCACCTTTATTACATCATGCATACTACCCAAAAAACCTATCAAAGTTTCTTCAGAGGTGTGACTTTCCCCATTTTACTTGTAGTTTGAGGCAAATACAGTTACTGGCAGGGACTTTTTAATTCTTTGAAAACTGCTGTTTTGGGAACAGAACCTTCCCTGCTTTTAACCACCACAGATCTATAGATCAAAGGCAAAGAAGCCAATTTGCCAATTAACACTACGTAAGGTCTTGGGTGAGAGTGCTGCCTTTTTCACAGAGCTCATCCCACAGGAGCATAGGACACACCATGCTCTGCTGAAATTAGAGAGCCATGTCAGAAAGGTGGTGTGTTAAAAGGCAATGAGAATTTGTCTTTGAGCTCATTAATGAATTCTTCCTGCAGTACACCGACCCATTTCATATGATTCTTAGAATTATTTTTTTTTTCTTTCAAGTAACGCAATCTGCTTCTCCTTAGACAGTCTAAGGCTAACAGTATTCCTTATAGTCTCATAATATTTTGCTGATTGGTTATATACCAATCATTTTTTCCACAAAAAAGCTTTCAATTAACCCCCCAGTGATTGGGACGTGGAATTTCCAGATTAGTGTTGGAGAATTCCACCTCCTATCACCAGGGGTTTAATTGAAAACTTTTCTGAGAAAAAATAATTAGTGCAAAAACATCAGTAAAATAACCTAAAATTCAAGGAACTCTGTTAATTTCTGTCTATTTCAAGGAAAGACAAAAAAAATAGGAACATTGAACAAGTAACAATATTGTTACAGCAAAACCAAAATTAAAAGGAATCTTGTGAAGTGGCCCTGCAAAGTCACAAAATGCAGGAAAACTTACCTTTAATTTAAGTTACCATATACTAAAAACAAGCAAGAGAAATTAGCCTGTGTAAGAAACTGTTTCAGAATCAGGTGATTTGCTTCAGATTCAGAGACATAAATCACATTTTAATAATCTCTCTCCCAGTATGAAGCCTCCATACAATCTGATATGTAGGGTTTTTAAGTAGGTGCTTTCTTTGCATAACAAGAAGCTGCAATAAATTAAGCGGAGCCCAGGAAATCTTATAATGCAGCTGTGTAAGGAAAGAGAAGGTGCAACCTAAATATACTTTTGCAAATATATCTATATCTTTGCTAGTAATGAGAAACATCCAATGTGAATGAATGCATCTGTGTGCAATAAACCTGTCTGAAACTTGTATCTTTGGTATTGCTCAAATACATATTTTTCTTGCATTAAATATAACAGACTTTGACCCGCAAATTATGAAAAATATTAAGATATGCATCAGCAGAGAGATTTATGTCTAGTGTTGACAAATTATTCATTAAAGTTTTATGCAACAGGCCCAGAGAGAGTATTAAATAAGATTATTATGGCAGTTCTTATAAGTGTATTCATCTTGACTAAGAAGAGGTCGTGATAAAGTTTAGGACTGTTTACTTACAAAGCTTCTTTAATTAGGAAAAATAGAAATAAATGTTCTCCATTTGGCTTCTTTCACTGATTTCATCTTTATTACTTCTCTCCCAATATTGCGAAAGAT
Organism: Melozone crissalis; assembly: GCF_028551555.1. Taxonomy (NCBI): domain Eukaryota; kingdom Metazoa; phylum Chordata; class Aves; order Passeriformes; family Passerellidae; genus Melozone; species Melozone crissalis. Next base: position 55,030,612 of record NW_026535805.1, read on the forward strand.
CAACATCAATAAAAGTAAATCTATTACACGCAATTTGACAAATCATTTGCTTAATGATTTCTAAATATAGAGAATATATAAAATTTCCTTCTGAAATTAACAGCACTCTTTTACTTGTGAAAATAAGCAGACATAGCTTTGTATTTGAAGTGATCATTAGTGAATAAACAAGGTAATTATCTCTGAAAGGAGCTACTTTCAGTGAAAAACAACCATATATTTCTACTGTAAAACACAGCACTTTGTGTTCTATCCTGCCATACATTATACTTTTCTGCTGTCAGGTGAAAATTCAACCAATGGCTATTTGATTACTTTGGAAACATTTGAATTGATTTTTATTACCTGATTTTGTACATCTATAAGGAAGATATATGACCTCTCTTCTTGGAAGAGCTGAACAACTTCTCTCTTGGTTTGATGGAACATGTAACAGGCAGGTAGAAGAAAGAGAAAACAACATTACCAGTGGAAAAAAATGCTGCTGACTTTGGTGAAAAGGAGGAAAATATAATTTTTAAAATTTAATTTATTCTCTATTAATGTTGCACCTTGCAAGGGTCCAGTGGAACAGGAGTTCCTTCAATAATCACTGAATACCTCAAAATCCCTGCAAATAATAATATTTGCCATACATTAATAATTTATAGCAATTTTTTCCCACAATATTTAGTGTGAATATGAACTGTAAAAATCAAGACTTGATTTTTTTTTTACTGAATGCTGGTCATCTTAACTGAGACTTCCATCCAGTGGCACTGTCTATGTTGATTAAAGCTCACAAATAACCTGTTTGAACATAAAATGTGGAAGGCAAGACTTTATGAGCACACCCAAAGAATAAACAACCCTGAGTTGCATTCTGCTTTTTGCCCTGACTTTCACCCAGCAAGACATACACTTTATTACCTGTATAATTAATGCAAAACCACACATGGAATATTAAATTTTCTTCTGAAAGGTTACAGTGGGACGGAAGAATGTCATCTGCATATAGAACTTCTGTTTTCCCCATTGCATCATGGATTTCATTCTACTACATAACCAGCCTGTATAGGCACTTTAACAGCTGCTCACAGGTGATTTCCTACAAAAAGTGGTAGAATTTAATCTGGAATATGCTATTGTGAGTGGGCCCACAATTTGTTGGATGATTTAGAACAACAACAACAAAAAGGATAAAAAAAGTGGTTGCAGTTTTTATCACTGTTTATTGTTTAAGGATGGGTACTTTGTGCTCTGTAGTTATTTTGTCCAGTGTTTTGGGTTTCTTTTGCTTTGTTTTGTCCCTGAGCCTTTGTATTGCCTTTATATTATGTGTTTTAGACTGCATCAGTGACTGCCCTATGCTTCAGTGTGACGTGTTGCACAAGGGAAGACTAAGTGTCACCACAGGCATGAAAAAGATGGAATCTCCTTTTTATTTTTCTTTCTACAGCATCACTGAACAAAGAAAAAAAATCAGGGAATAAAAAAGGCTTTTGTCATATGTCTGTAGGAAAAATTGCAAACTTAGCTTCTAACTACATAGGAATATGTACTTTCTTGATGAATTCTGCTCTAGAATTAATAAAACCCCTTTGTCCAAGTATTTTCTCTCCTCTCCTCTCCTCTCCTCTCCTCTCCTCTCCTCTCCTCTCCTCTCCTCTCCTCTCCTCTCCTCTCCTCTCCTCTCCTTTCTTTATAGCTTTTAGAAAAAGCACTTATCTAAAACCTAAGAAAGGGATAGAAGAAAACTGTCTAATAAGCAAAAAAATCTGTCCTTTATATGATTTTAGCAACAGCCCTGGGAAACATGCAGTTTACAGTAGATGCCATTGCCTCCCTAATCATCATGATTCTTGTAGTTCTACTTCAAAGCTGCATGGAAAGCAGAGATGTCACAATGAGATTCCTTAAACAAAAACCTTCTCTTTTGAAAGTAAGCATTTGTTCTCTGTTTCTCTGGATAGCTGATCATGTGCTTGGAAAATTAACACACTGTCCTGCTCTTGTAGCTCTGTAAGAATGATACGCAGGAACAATTGTGCATCCTCTCATTAAAGCTGACTCATTTCCAGGAATTAAACACATGAAACAGTGGCAAAGGAAATTCTGAACTGATCAAAATCAGGTGTCTAAGACCTCATTCTACAGCTATCTGAAAGCATGAGTGGATATATTGGTAAAACTGATCAACTGAGCCCATTTATTTTCTCCAGCTTTACTGTAATGGAGAAATTGAACAATCAGAGATACCCAGTAAGGAGGTGCAAAACTCATATTCTGGTGTAAAACTGAGCTTCACCAAAGGAAATTTATGTACTTCTATGTGTTCAGAATATATGGCATGCAAGTCTCATACATGTCACATAGTTCAAACCCCAGTACTCGTCTCATACTAACATTTGAAAATGGTCCTGTTGTGCCAAAGATGTTCTAACACTGAGCATTTTCACTTTTGCATTATCTGTCATACAGTATAATTCTAGCTATCAGAATTTTAATCTGTATTTGTATGTACATTCTTATTTCTGCTTTTTATTCAATCATTTCTTACATTCTAATCTACTCTTTTGACCTTCATTCCTCCATTTGCATATATAATCCTTCTCATATTTTTTATTTTAAATAAATTCCTATAATCCATTACTGTGTAATAGCACTTGTCATCAATAGAAATGAAATCCCCAACACATTGAAAGAGAGAATTTTCAGGTACTGGTTTCTAGTAGTGAGTTGTAATAGAAGCAGTGGGGAACCCTATTTGCATAAAAAAATTCCATATTTGATGCAAACTGATGCAACTTTCACAATGGGTATAAAATTTTCTTCTAGCCTTGCACCATGGGCACAAAGCAGATAATACTGTGTGACAGTGCTACAGAATTATTTTTCATGAGCTTTATTCTGAGATCTATAATAAAAGTAGGAGTGCCTTGATAATTAACAAGACTGGTTCCAAGCCTCCTACTCTCACAGTGCAATATTAGAAATTAAGTATAATGCTACAAATCCTGATCACAGAAAAAAATCCAACATTTGGTGAGGAGAGTGGAATGTTTCATTGTGAAAAAAAGAATACTTTCAATGAAGTTTGAATAAAATACTTAACAGGAAACAAAAAAGAATATTTAAAATAAATGCTGGTAGACCTGATAAATGATGTTCTCATGTCATTCATGGATCCAGGTATTTTTTTAGCTTCTGAATGACTGACTAGTGGCAGAATCTGAGAGTCCAGACATAACTGAGCAACAAATATATGAACATATATATAGGGTGTGTGACAGAGTCTGAAATCACTAGATTTATCAGCATACAATTCAACACTCCTCAACCAGACTAAAAATGGTGATCTAAAAATTCCAATTTCTCGACTCCATGTCAGCAAAGCACTAAGATTTTCTGGCAGTACTCGTGGTGTGATTCCCGTATCTTTGCATATGGTAAAGGAAGTCAGGTTTCTCCGCTGAATGCATCAGCAGAAAAACAAGCAATTTCATTTAGCTCTGGCTGAATTTCACTGGGCGTTTTTCAAAAGCCATATATCCCTAAAAAGCATTTTGGTCTTGCTGAATCAGCTCCTTCTGGGAAGAAAAAAACTCCTAAACAACTTAATTCTGTACCCAATAGATATTTCACCTTGAGGATTTGTCAAGTTAATAGAGCCTACCCACTTAGAGAAAGAGGAAGGAGGCCTTTCTAATTGGTGCCTAACAGCTTACACTTAAGGGTCATTAAGACGAAATACTGGAGATAACAGTCTTAATGGCTCCAGTCCTCTCTCATGGGGGAGCACTCAAGGTAGCCTGAACAAAAGGGAACAAGACTGAAAGACCCAAAGACACAGCAGGATCTGGGCTGGCTAAGAGGATGAAGATTGATTTAGTTCTGCCCCAGTAACTTAAGAGGAGAATTTATCTCATTTGACTTGTAGTGAAACATAAGATTAGGTGTGAAGAACTACAAGGTGGATGGAGATGTAGAATATGAAACATCATTGTTTTAAAATATGTGTTTTCTGATGTATGTAGTGTTTTCTGATGTATGTCGAAAAATGTTAAATAGAATTGTTTGGTTTTAGGCAAGAAGTTGGCCAAACCCACCAACTGAAGTTTCTGATTGGAATAAAGCCCAGCTTCTTGAAACCTTTTCAGTCCAACCCCTGAAATGAAAAGCATTTAGAAAGAAAAATACGACCCAATCTGAGAACTGTGGTTTCCAAGCTGCAACAAGAACAGCCAAAGATGGTTCCCCCTGACTGAACTTCCCCCCCAACTTGCACACCAGACACCGAAGTTCAGCTCCAGACCTGTCTCATGGCTGTAATATGAAATACAACAGCCCCAGTAACTAAGGCACATCAGCTGTGCAGACATGATGCCCCACTGGAGACCACAGTTGTGCTCATCACCCCAGTGGTGCAGAAGTTCAGCTCACCCTGTTCTGAGATAGGTTGTTTCTCATAACTCTTCTCTGTAAATACCCAAGACAGATATAAAAAAAGGTGAGGCTGAAAGGTCAAACAATTAGCTCTCCTATTTTTGAAGAAATAGCTTTTCCAAGCTTATTAATGGAAAAATACAGGATGAGATCGCCAGTTACCATAAATCAGTATAGCTCTTCTGATTTCAGAAGGGCTGTGTTGTCTTATACAAACAGAGATTATATTGTCTGTAATATTAAATTATAATAAAAAGTCTTACACTGAAATAGTCTTGTTACATTTGGTGAAATAGATGCTGAAATGTCATATGCATGTTTTCCTAAGCAAATTTAATTCAACTTTCTTACATCTTCCTGTTTCCTTAAAGTTATTTGTCTTTTCTTGGATGCCTGCCTATTTCAGCTCATCTGATAGATGGTCCTCACTGAACAGATTTCAAATATTGATGAGCTCAGAAATGTTCAGCTTATCTGTTTTCCTCTCTACAAGCCTTAGACTTTCATTCAGTAGATCCCATAATGAGTATAAAACCCTGTGCTTGCTAAAGCCTGACAACTACAAAGGTATCCTGCAAAAGGTTTTGGGGATCAAAAGCTGTGGGGTAAATTGTTCCTGTTTCCTTCTTCTGGGGTGTCACCTACTCTGGTAAATAGTTTATCTGTCAGTCAAGTATGTTAAATTATGAGGTGATTCTCCTCCTCTACTCTGCTCTTGGGAGGACCTGCCTGGAGTACTGCCTCCATCCTGGGAACCCTTAGCACAAGGAACGAATGGATCTTTTAAATCAGGTCCAGAGGATGGTCACTAGGTGTTCAAAGGGATGGAATATGTCTCCTTTGAAGAGCAGAGGGAGTTTGAGTTCTTCAGTCAGCAGAAGAGAAGGATCAGGGAGATCTTATTGTAAACTTTTATCATATAAGTTGGTTTATAAGATGGAGACAGACTTTTCACCTGGGTTTGAAGTGGCAAGACAAGTGGTAAAAGTCTTAAAGTGAATGAGGGTAGATTTAGATTAGACATAGGAAAAATATATTACAATGAGAGTGGTGATGCGCCAGTGCAGGTTACACAGAGAAGCTGTGGATGCCCCATCCCTGGAAGTGTTCCGGGTCAGGTTGGATGGGGCTTTGAGCAACCTGGTCTAATGAAAGCTGCCTATACCCAGGAGAATTTGGGTCAGACTAGATGTTTTTTGAAAGCTCCCTTTCAACACAAACCATTCTCATTCTACAATTCTATAGTCTCTATTTGCAAAACAGCATACGTGAGTTATAGCAAAAATACTACAATGACAAAATCCCCCCCCAACACCAACAATAACAACAACCACAAAAAACCCCACTCAACACATTTCACAATCAATCCTCACATTTTTTTAGACTACAGCTACTACTAACACTGAAGCACTGTGGGGCTTTGGCTCACAGCTGGAAGCACTGTAAAACTTTCATCCCTTAGGAATGTGCAAATTAAAAGTGATATATAACATTTACCATTGGTTACTATGGACTTAACCAGAGATGTTAGTACATTAACCATACTCCCAACAGACCCATGTAATACTTCAGCCAGCATTCTGCAGCTCTGATAAGAAGAGCATTTCCTAATGGCAAAGGATAATATTTAGTTTTAATTACATATCCTCTCTAAGTATGTGGCTTTTTGGAGATTAATCATGTGTAGAGTGTGATTATGGCTACATTTCATAATCAAGACTTGCTTAAAAAAAAAAACCATCTAAACCGAATTTTGTGCTAAGGCTATTCTTGACATCAGAACAAGGAAATCTAAGTAAAGATGCTATAGCACATTGAAGCATAAACTTAAGGAAAGCTATTTTGCTTTCACCTTCATAACAGTCAAATAAAATTATTTCTCAGGGTAACTCAAATGCCAAAGTCCTTTGTAGTATTCAACTTCATATGTTTCAAGTCTGGGACTTCACTTTTCACAGCATGCTTACAATTTCCATCACATAAATCATAGAAAATGAAAATGGATAATGTACACAAGCAGTTCCTTATGACATTTCCAGCACACATTCTTCATTATGTTTCTTCATTTTAAATAAAAATTAACTATGCTTAGAGCTGAGCAATGATGTCAATACATTATGCATATAAAACCAGGACTAATCTTTCAAGCACATACATCTACTTTGGACTGCACTAACTATCTGCAAAGAGACAGGATGATGACATTAATACAGAACTGGTTCTTCCTTTGTTGTTGCTATATGCCAGGGAAAATAGCTGAACAGATAATGATGTTCGAGGGATGGCCTTCCAAACATGCATGCTTTTCACTTTTTATTTTGCAGATTATGAAGAGTGTTTCTATATTCTTACATTTCACTTGTTTTTTCTATTTGGAACGAGAAAAGTCACAAAATAAATGTTTTGTTTAAAAATAGTCAAATATTCTAGCATAAAAAATGAGAGAGGTTTTAAGGGAAAGCATTTGAATGAAAAAAATTTATTATCACTCTCACCATAGGAGGCTCAAAACCCCCCAACACTCTTTGTGTTTTTCTCAGAACATAAACCAGGACATTCTGTTTTGGGGTGTGTTGACATTATTTGTATATCTTTCATTTTTAAAAAAACTCACTTTGATTTCTCTTTTCCTGTCTCCTTCTCCTGCAATTTGTTTTGTTTTGCTCACTTTCTCTTATTTTGGCTAGAAACCTCAATAGGGACATTTCACAGAAAAAGGCACAATCCTTTGAAGAGATGCTGATATGAAGAATTATCATATTATGAGTAAGATGATACCAACAATTTTTTGACTGAATTTACCTTGAAGTCCCTCACTGTTGCCAAAGTGGCTTTGATCCTGAAAGATCTTTATCTCTATAGATTTCACAGAAGAACTGGAAAACAGACATATTAAAGTCCAGAAAAGGACCTTGTCTTACTCACAGGATAGACATCTTTTACTCAAATCATTGTGTAGACTTTCTTAAAGCAAAAGGAGACTAGTTCAAGGAAGCAGGCAGATTTCATGCAAGATTCATTTAAAGGATTCAGCTATATATACAAGGTGGAAGATTTTTTCCCCCTTAAAATTGTTGGTTTATCTTCATCAACTATCAACCGAATATAAAAGGGTAATTTAGACCATGAGATTTTCTGTTGATATTTCCTGTCCCAAGTCAAAGTGTCTTGATAAATGACCATGCAAATGTATGTGACATTGTTATGGGATGCAGAGTTCCAAACTCTTACTTAAAAGAGAATAACTAAGACTGCAAGATAGATAATAAAGCATATATGTGAGCATAGGTACTTTATAGGAGCATACATATTTACACATATATTCATCACATTTACATACAGTCTCACTTCATATGTGAAATGACTTTAGTATCATGCTAATTCTGCCCCTCTAAGAATTAGAAGTGACTTTTAATGTCACAAATAAGCATTCAAGGATAATAATACAAGTATGTTAAATGAAATGTCAAATGACTTACAAAAAGCTCTTAAAATTAATAAATATGTATGAGATAAATGAGTCTGGTTGTCAAGTACTCCACGTAGTGATACAAAAGATTTACCTTTTTTCAGCTGGATTCTCTTGCCACCTAAATTCAATGGAAATTCACTGGTTTAATCATGGGTTTGCAGCATGGTTCCCAGGAAAGGCATATTTTCCTCAAAAGGAAATTGGGATGTCACAGACATGAATATCACCTACTGAAGCCAATTGAACATTTAATTCTTGCTCAGCTGTGCCACTCGTGTGGCCTGTGGTCAGCAGCTGAAGGAGGGACACCAGTAAGAGATTCAGATTATCTATTGCAGGTTCCTGGAATAGGTGTTACTTCATTTAAGCAGTAGAAAAAGCTCCTTTCTAGCTTAGGACACCTGGGAAATATATGTAGTCAGAGAATAGTGTTAGTTATCACTTGGACATTATGAGAAAACTGCTTGCACAGAAAGTTTTTCAAGTAGGAACTTGAGTGAACTCCAGTCAGTTTCAATTTAAACCTCCAGAAAAATGGGAACAATGGTATTTAAAACATTTTCTTCTAGGGTATTGAAATTCTAATTTATCAAGTGTTTTGTGATCTTTGGTTAACTGCAAGATTCAAAGTGTTATATGGCTCATTATTTTAATGAAAAATCTCATGTAGGTAAGAGAGGTGTTAGTCTTAATAAAGGGAAAATATGTAGGAAACAAACTACTGCACTATGAGAACATATGCTGGGGTATGGGGTCGAATAATACTGTAAGGAACGTTCAGTGGGAAAAATATGTATTCCATAAGGTAAATCAGAAGCATAGGTAGTGTCCTTGAAGATTACAACCATATGTTCACTTCAAAGGTTGAATGCTGGTGACAGTATTTCTGTATACAAAATATGAGAAAAAAAATTATGGCATAGATATTTGCTTAATTAATTTAAATAATTCATGTATTCACCTTCAATGTAACACAAAAACTTAGCAGAGAATTTCCCCACTATTTTTTTTCTTTCATAGAATAGCTTGACTTGGAAGATCTTGTATAGATCTTGTATAGATCTTACCCTCCCTTCCATGGGCACCTCACCCTATACCAGGTTGCTCCCGGCCCATCCAGCTTAGCCATGGATACTGCCAGGAATGGGACATCCACCATGTCCCCAGGCAACCTGTGCCAGAGCTTCACAGCCCTCACAGTAAAGAATTACTTTATAAAATCTAATCTAAATCCAACCTCCTTCCATTTGAATCCTTGTTTTGTCACTTCAGGACCTGGTAAAAAATCTGTCTCCATCTTTCATGTAAGCAGAATTTATGTATCTTTAGGATGCAATACTGTCTGAGCTTGCTCTTTTACAAGCTGGACAACTTCAATTCTCTCAGCCTTTCTTCACAGGGGGCATATTCCATTGCTTGGAACATTTTCATAGCCCTCCTCTGGACCTGCATTAAAAGTTCTGTATCTTTTTTGTACTTAGAATCGCAGAGTTGGATGAAATACTCTAACTGAGACCTCACTGGAGCAGAAGAGAGGAGGGCAATCACCTCCCTTGACCTACTGGCCGCATTTCTTTTCATGCAGCCCAGGATACAGTAGGCTTTCTGGACTGTGAACACAAATTTCTAGCTCACACCTCCTTTTTCATTCACCAGTATTCCCAAATCTTTCTCATTAGGGCTGTGTGGAATCCATTCATCACCCACTGATAGGGGTGTTTGCCCTGACTCCTGTGCAGGACCTTGCACTTGGCCTTGCTGAATTTCAAGAGGTTCACATGGTCCCACTTCTCAAGCCTTACAAGTTCTAAGGAGATGACTTACCACACAGCTTGGTGTCATCTTCTCCTAATATATGATGTATTCTGTCCTGCTAATGACTCTGCTGGCCCTTCACTGCATCACTCCTGGTCTTGAAGGGTCTTTGCTGTGGAGGGGAGGACAAGATGAGTTACGGTGGCCTCCAAAGCGAACTCACAGATGGCAGACACCAAAGAATTATCACTTCCTTCAATCTTCTGGTTAATACAGTTTAGTCTGGCTGTCAACCATAGGGGTATTCTGCCCACTTCTTGTCCATCATGAACTACTCCAGGTCCTTTGCTTTCCAACATGGGAACCTGCACTGGTGCAGGGGGTTATTCCATCCCAGGTGAAGGAGTCTCTCTTGGTCCATGCTGGGCTTCATGACAGTTCTATAAAGCCAATTATCCAACCTGTTGAGACGCTCTGCCTTTCCCACAGCTTCACTCCAACGTATTGTCATCCTTGAAATTTCTGAGGGTGGGTTCCACCCTGTCATCCTGCTGATTAATAGTTACATTAGACAGTATCTGCCTTGGTATTGACACCTCAGTGCTAAAAACCCTTGCTGATTGAAATTCAAACTGCTGATCACTGTTCTGGTGCATTTTATTCGCTTTGGGTTTTCATTTCTTATTCATGTAACCACAGACTCCTGTGGGTTTAAATTTTTTATACAAAAAGAATGAAGTTTATATTTAATATAGGTGAAATGACAAGTTTTTGGAGACAATGAATCCAAATACTATATAATTTTGTCTTGGGATTTTGACATGTGAGTACCCAAATTATGGATAAAATCCGTTGTGTACAACATTGTGTCTAAACTGATAATAAAAGAAAGCCAAATCAATGGCATAAAGAAATACTATTTTTAGTTTCCTGGAAAAATGTGGCTAATTTATCATTAAAAAATTAGAAAACTACCATAATACTATTCCAAAATATATCAGAATGATTTCAAATTTCTTTGCCTTTTGTCCTATCTACAACAATGCAAAAATTACATTAAACATTTTGACCATGATATAATCACATATAAGTCAGCTGTTGATGATTATTGCCAGTTTGGCCTGCCACTTATATTTAAAATATGCTCTATGAATTGCACTTTTTAATGATCTAAAAGTAGGATGGACTAGAATTGCCAAATTATGCCAGCTGAGACAATGGTAATTTTCCTCTCTCTTTTTGCTGTTATAGGAATCTTTTCAAAGTGGGATTTAAATAACCATCAAAAATGCAGTTTTTTAGATTAACAAAAGTTTGTGATTGTACCTCAGAAAATTTTCCGTGATATAGTAACAGAAACTGAGATATAGTAACAGAAAAAAAAAATCAAGTAAGGTAAGTATTGATTCTTGGTGATGGATTGCAAATGTCTGGTCAGAGTGAAAGAGAGGGAAGGAGTTTGTACATACTTTTGTCCCATGATCTGTGAGTCACAAGAAAAGTCACTTCAGTACTTAATCCTAAAAAGTCATTTCAGTACTTAATCTTTCTCCTAACTGAGCAAGTTCTCCACCATGCTCTCACAACACAGAAAAAGAAGGGAGAAATAGAACGATTTGCCCTATTAAGTGCAGAAGGGAAATCCCATTTCTTGCAGGTGTGAGATGTTCTAGTATATATGTAAATTAGAGTAAAATTTGAAATTATGTGATGAGATGATTATTGGACGGAAAAAAAGATGCATCTCTGCAGGCCCTTAAACAGTGACATCTTTGCCCAGGATTATGTCCTGAGTGTTCATTTGCATCCTAAATTTTTGTGGATATAATCTTGTAGCTCTTTTCAGATTTAAATATTTATATACAAAACTTATCTCATTTAAATTAAGACTTCCCTTCTAAGCAAGTTCTTCTAAACATGCATGAGAGTTACAGAATAAGCTTATAGAGATTCCAAAGCATTCAAGATATTGAATTGTGTGAAGGGATAACTGGATAAAATTTTGCATTAAACAGGATCACAGGCTGGATGATCTAATGGTCTCTTCTGGCCGTAAAAGTAATGAATCTATGAGAAAAGCACTCTGAGATTGTATGATGCAAAGCACAGGGAAATTGGCAAGTGTTTTCTTGATGTTCCCATTACAAATCCCCTGAGGAATTTTTCTCCCTGTCTTCCTCTCACCACCTCCTCTATCAGATTCCAGAAGAACACACACTCCATTAGAGTCATCGCTGCTAAAACGATTTGATAGCTGACTCCACTCAGTCCCATGCTAAATCCAGGGTTTAGGGCTATGGGAGTGTTGACTTCGTAAGTGAAGACACATTTCTCCAAGGCATTTTGCACTCTCTTGTTCCTTCAGATTGCTCAGCTAAAGGATTTTTCGGGACTTTATCAGTTATTAATAATTGTGATGATTCATGATTTATTCATAACCATTTATACATTTGCCATATGCTGCCTGCACACGCAAACTGTTTTCATGAAGCACACAAATGTGGCACAGTGCTTCTTACAATTCATACCCAGTAAATAGATGAGAGAAAAAGATTAGTGAAATGCAAAAAACAATGAAATATCCTGCAGTGGCTTCAGTTTGGAGCTTTGGAATTAAACTGCAGAGTAATATTTTTTAGCAGTATCAAAACTAAAATAAACAGGAAGGAGAATAGTGTGAAAAGTCAAGTTTGACACCAAAACTTGGACCTTATTCTATTTCTATTCTGCCTCCCTTAATGATAATTACAGGGAGTAAGAGTAAATCCACTCATCTGGTAAAATACAACTCAGGACAAATAATGAGAGTATCTGCAGTATCATCTTTGATGTCCTTTTCTTGCTTTCTAATTAATCTAAGTATTCTTCTGCAGTGAAACACTGTAATAGTTGCTTGGACTGAAGGAGAGAGGGAAAGATCTGACATGCAAATCTTTCAAAATGGTTAATAGCAAACCCTGAATAGAAAATGTTACTCATTGATTAAAAATAAGAGGCTTTTTATGGTGATGTCACTAACCAAAAAGTAATTTCTCATAGGCCCACTATGACACCTTCTTCAGTATGCTGCTCTCCAGATGAAGTGCCTGGCTTTTATGAGAGGGAAGTTATTTAACATAATGCTCTCCTGGTTTTGAGTGAACAAGTTCATTAATGGTGAGGTGTGCCCTGCAGAGGAAATGATCAGTGTCCCAGTGCAGGGTCCCAAGGGAGAAGGGGCAGCTTAGGTCTGACTCACACCTCATCTCACTTTCTGTTGCATTTAGTTGAAGCTTTTGGAACAGAATGTTTAAACTTTTACTAGCAGCCTTGAAAATTAACATCTGAATTTTTACTAACTGGTTGCAATTGCCTACTGTTAGCACTCTGTAGGATGGTCTAAAATACATTCAGGCCCTTGACATGCTACAGAATGCTATAGAGTGCATCCAAGACTCTAAGAAATGTTGTTCCCCCATGGCAGGGTCAATGTTACCTATTTCATTCCTGCATTTTGACTGCCCACCTGTTTCTTGAGGATCTCCACTAACTTTACAAAAATATGAGACAATATCTTCTTTTGTTTGACTTTATTCAACATTAGATTTTTTTTCCTCATGTGTAAAATAAATATAACTTGTTAAAATGTTATTTCTTTTTCTTCCCACCATGAATTCACATAAGTGATATTTACAGAAATCTTTGACATTCCTAATAGCATTCAAGCGCTTTTTATTCACAGTGCTTGAGAATCCTGAGTGTTATTGGAGGCACCTACCAAATGTAGAAGCCTTTCATTACAAAACTCATAGGAAAAACACCTGTAAGACCTTGAATTTCCACTGCACCTTTTACGTGAATGGAAGTTAGATAATGGTTTTGAAATTCAGAAACTCATGTCTTCATTATGATAGGACTCTGGAGAGAAATTTTGAAACCACCTTCAACTCTTCATTGATTCCTCAAAGAGCAGGTCCAGTCTTACTCTAAATCTGGCAACTTCCCGAATTTCATATAGTTTTATAGAGAACAAATCTATTACAATTCTGCACTTCTTATCTGAGAAACAAGCAGACCCAAAGAGCTCCAAACTGGACAAAACAACTGTGCAGTTACCCTATTTGTTGCTTCCTGGTGTCCTTTAAAAAACCAAAAAAAAAAACCAAACATGAGGCAACGGTTGTAAGGTGTCATGGTTTAACCCCAGTCAAAAAGACCTAAACTGTGGTCTCAAGCTATGGCTTTATAGAGCTGCAATGACATTACACTTTACATGTCTTCACTGAAATGCCTGTACAATTATGTTTTAGTGAACGTCAGAGACAAAGATTTACTTAGACATTTCCTCTCAAGGACCAAAGTTATTAAAATGCCTAGCTTCTTTTTTGTTTCCTATGGTGTATAAAAGAAACATTTATGATTACCAAAATACATAAAAATAGCAAGAATAATATTTTAGAGGAAAAATTAAAAAGAATAATTGAGATATGTAATTTCAACTCATCAGAAATAGTTTCAACTTATATGCATGTGGGTGGAAAAATGCTATTTCATTATTCATTTGCAGTACATATATAATCATTTCACAAATTCAGGCTGATCGTCATTTATCATCCATATGATAGTGTATTTCTATATCTTGAGTTGCATATACAGGATGGAGAAGGGTTCATTTAGAATATTTATTTTTTAATATCATTTTGCACTCTTGGAGTTATACATTAGTTTTAATCTGTTTTAACAACAGTAATGCCAAGACAGAGAAAATAGACAAGATATTTGAGCACTAATTGGGCTTCTTGTTAAGTTATGACTTGGTAGTTTTTAAGAACTTGGCTGCAATGAATTTTCAGGCATTACTGTCTGTTCCTGTCCATGCTAATCAGTACCCTGTAGCACAGTGGGTCTTACATTTAATGGAGCAGCACGGAGCTCTTGCCAGCATTCAAGCAATTGATTCCATAGAAGGGGCACAATATAAATCAAGCACAGAGCAAAACTGCTGTGTTCTACAAGCTTGGAATAAGAGCACCCTTTGTCATATTCAAGGCACTCAAAGACTCTCCCGCTGTGCTTATGTTGATTGTACTTGCTTTATCTTCTGCTCAGGTTTGTTTTTCTCTCTTTTTTTTTTTTTCAGTGCCTTTAGTGTTGTTTTAATGTGGGCTCTGGCCAACCAAAGTTCACTTCCATTTTTTCCCTTCAAAAGTTTGAGAAGGTGAGGAAGGAGGATTTTTCCACCTGATTACTTCTTGCAATTGTTCCTTCCTCATAAATTAACAGAAACATTTTAGTTATCAGCAAAAGACTTAATTTATTTAACCTCACTCAAATTGCAAAACTCCTTAAATTCTTGTTGTCTCAACTTGTACATCAGATTTGTACACAATGCATTACTCAAAAAACTGGCTAGTAACCATATATATAATTGAGAATAAAATGTTAATCAGCTGAGGATAGATAGATAGATAGATAGATAGATAGATAGATAGATAGATCAAGTGTCCCAAAAGAGTGTCTACCTGAATTCTTGTATTTGATATATTTTATCCATAACCTGCAAGCAAAGTATAAAATTATAACTGATGGAGTAGAAGGATAAAACAAAGAAATTAAGACTAATAAAGAATAACTCAGCAATACAATTTTATGCTACTCAGAATCACATTATTCTAAAGGGAGTCAAATGTATCATATAACTGGGAAACAGAGGGGTTTTAGACCATTCCTACAGAAAATATTCTAGAAAGCAACAGCTTAGAGAACATCACATGCTGTCACACAGACAAAAAAAAATTAATTTAAACACTAGCAAACCACTACAGGTAAAAGTAAAATTTTATGGGGATAAACAGTATTTACTTTTGGTCATCGCACTTGAAGGAAAAAAAAGAGTATTTATTTCTAGTGTTCATGTTTCACTGCCAAAACTGGAAAGTTTTGGTGATTCAGAAGAAAACTTCAGGAATAGAGTAGGACGTGAAATAAAAAGCCTAAAAAGCTTAAAAGGCTACATCAACAGTGTATCCCAAAAGAGTTTACATGGTAACGCAATCACAATGCATAATAACCACATGGGACAAAGAGAACAAAGTCATAACAGGAGGCAATGGCCAAGGAAGGACACTTATTAACAAATAGAGAAATAGAGAAATAGTAAAAGCATTTCCTGTAGGAATTATTGCCTCTTTTTTTTTTTTTTTTTTTTTTTTTTTTTTTTTTTTTTTTTTTTGGTGGGTTTTGTGGTTTTTGGGTTTTTTTGTTGTCTTTTTTTCTTTTTCCCCACAGGCTTCCTACCAGCTCTGGGAGAAAGCTGAAGCCAGAAAAAAACTATATCAGAACTCAGATGCGTATTTTAACAGTGAAATGAATTATTTGCTATTTGATGGGGGGAATCCTGGATTTTCCTTGGAAAATTTTTGCTGGGAGGAAGTCTAATGCAATTAAACCTACGTAATGTAAGCATTGACATCTACATCTGAGCTCTCTTTTTTTTATCTAGAAAATCTTTGTATTAATGATTCAACTTCCATGGTTTAGAAATCTGTCCTGTTACATTAGACCCAGTGTAATGCAGTGCCTACATCTTAGATACCCAGACCATATATATGTGTTTGACTCAGACATCAACTGTAAGACACATGACTCTTCACTTCTTTACATTAAGTCAGTTCATCAGAAGATCTGGTCTTGATAAAAACAATAACTGGAGAAAATTATGGGATTTGTGATATTCAGGACCCCAAATCAGCATTGACTTGTGCGAGCTTAGCAGATGTGAATGTAAGAACTCCCTAAGGATCTTAACTTCTTGAAGGTAAGAAGGATGAAGAAAGATCTACCTATTATGTTTGTTTGATGCTTCTTTTTTCTTGTCAAATGTCAAAGCTACATCTCTCTTCTAAATCTGACTATATGTGATTGCAGACATTCTATATAGGATTTCTTTTTTTAAGTGAGATGAACAGAGAGGGGGAAAAGCGTTCTTTCCTGCTGATATTTCTGAGAAAACAAGAAAAAATGTCATTCTAGATTTACAACATTTTACCTGAGCCTATAGCACTGGAAATAGATAAAAAATTCATGGTATAATTTTTTTCTCAGGGCTGTTACTGGAAAAGAAAATTGCCAGTTTGTGAATTATGAGTCTGTAGATGGGGCCAAATTTGTCTTGTATTCACACCAATGGAACTTAATTGAAATCAGTGAATTTGCACTAATGCAACTGTGAGCAGAAATTGACCTCTTGTGCCTGCTGGAACACAGCCCAAAAGCCACTTGACTTACTTGTGCTTAAGCTTTGCTCTGCATGAATGTCTACTGTTTTACTAGCAGTAAGTTATGTAATATTCATGGTTTAATGGTGCATATTCTACTAATAGACTGGGTAGATGCCAGCAGACTACATCCAAGCAGTACTACACATTTGCTTTGTTGACCTCTGTACTCATTCAATCACATGAAGTAGTTCCAGCTGGGACTCCAGTAAGGAATTCCAACTTCCAAAATGTTCCCACTGCCACTATGCAAATGCTAGCAAAGAGCCTCTGTTGTAATTAGCCTAGATTTCCTTACAATATCTAGTTACAAAGGAGTACCATGAATATTCATGGCCAATTCATTTGAATTACGAACATTCATGAATAAATCATTTGGCTGAGAACAGGGTACCGTATGTTGCATTTCATGGCTCCTGTGATTTATTCCATAGTGTTACAATTTGTAATATTAGCAGCTATCATAAAGTTTATTTTTCAAGCCTTCATTTCCAGCTGTGACCGTGGCACTCTGGGGATCAGATAAGCCTTTTCTTATACCCCGTAAGGTCAGATCACAGCCTAAACACATAATGCAGATTTACTGCTCTTCTACTACACATTCTCATTAGTGCTTCTGCAAGGTGCCTTTGTTCTCTGGGTGTATGACACCAGCCTCAGACAAAGAGGGAATGCTTTCAGCACAGTTTCTGGGCTGGCACTGAGAAGGGAGACACAATGCTGGAGGAAGCAGTGGAGCAGAGTGTCCAGAGACTTTGTGCAGTGTCCGTCCCTGGGGCTTTCCCAAGGTGAGATTGGTTAAAGCCTTGAGCAACACAAGAACAGGTGTGATGTTAACACTGAAATCTGTGAGATAAGTGGTGTTTATATGGCCAGCAGTAAGGAACCAGAAAGTTACTTATATTAACAAAATTTATCATATTTCTATTTTTGTTCTGTCATAAGAGAAGTCAAACAGTATCCATACAGTTTATTGTTGTAATACCATCCTTTAGAGAGAGGGCCATTCACTTTTTCTTGTATCTTGTCTATTATCTTCAAGTACAGCAATTCTGCATTGTGGCATTCTTAGAAATGACAAAATTAGTAATGATTTATTCATTACTTTTGCTGGTCATTAGTTGAGTTTGAAAGGGAGAGACAACATCACATGATCAAGCACTGCTCAAATGGTGGAGAGCAAAATTAGGAGATTGAGAGATTCACAGGCAATAACCACTTATTAGTAATTGAGTTCCTCCCATGTGGTTGAATAATAAACAGATGCAAGGCAACCAAGACCTCATTATCAATAATATTTGAGCCAGAAAAGAGAATATGTATTTCTGAATAAACTAGCAAATGTGTGAGGCTTAAGCATTCCCTGTTAACTGTGTAACTACAGAAGAACAGAGTTAGTCCATGTTGTTCTATAAATACTTCATTTGGGTATGATATCATGGCCTGAGAACAACTTGCTTGCTGACAGGTATTGCCATCTATATTCTACTTGCAAGAAATAGAGATGCTTCTGTTAAAATCAAGTGTACTCTGAAAAAAAAAAAAAAAACCAACAAAAAAAACCCCAAAAAACCTCAACAAATAAAAAATAACCCACCATCTCAAAAGCTAACAAAAACATATCACAAAGCAGATATAAGATGAAGGGGAAAAAAAAGAATAGTGATTTCTAGAGTTAAAAGGTCTATGCATAGAATGTGGGAAACAAGAACTTGAACTCCTGAT
This sequence comes from Melozone crissalis, assembly GCF_028551555.1. NCBI lineage: Eukaryota > Metazoa > Chordata > Aves > Passeriformes > Passerellidae > Melozone > Melozone crissalis. The sequence goes on from NW_026535805.1 coordinate 55,049,245, forward strand.
TAACACTGGCAATTACTATCTACCCCAAGACCCACTTGGAATAACTCCCATAACAAATTCCTTTCTAATCAAAGTCACAGTTCATAGATCACTGATATTATGGCCTTTTAATGCTTCTGTGCTATGAAATGAAGATTCTGATATGGCATTTCTGGTAATAATTTCACAAGTCTCAGACATATAATAGCTGGAAAGAAGATAACTTGTCATTGATAAGAGTTTGAAAAACTGTATTAGAAATAGAAAAAAACCCAAAACAACGAAAACTGAAGAGCTGGTTTTGTATCTTATATAATTTCCTTCCATGGCCACTTAGCAAACATATGGAAGAGAACAGTGGTTGAATTATTTGAATTAGAAGGAAAACAATAATAGAGAATGAAGCCAAACGCATGATAGGAAATCACCAGTACATCTGAAAGAAATCTAAGAATGACTTGGCCTTCTGTCTGAGTTCACTGAACTTATATTTACAGAGGTTAACTCTTTTAGTATATGTTTTGATTAAAGAAAATCCAAAAATGATAACATTGATTTTCAAATTATAAAAAGACTGTTCAGATGTAAAATAGGGATGATATAAACTGAGGAAATTCTGCCTTTATTGGCTTTCTGTGACAGCTGAACTGATTGTGAATGTGAGAATAACAGGTCATCTTGCAAGCAGGCTGGATTCAACATAAAAATAAAGTGTTTCACATATTGAAATACAGAAGAAGCCCCTGCTTTCAGAACATAAAATTTTAAAGAACTGAGAGATCTATGCTTTGAAGATATAGAGGTCTGTTATTGCCGTTCCTTAGTCTCCTTCACACTTTGGAAGAGACTTGACTTGTTGATTAGCCAAACAGTTGACCTTAAATTTACTCAGGTCTTTGGGAAGACCTAATTTCTAAATTCTGCATAATCAGAGTTCAATAGCAGGGCATGACAAGGCACCAGAATAAGGCAGATTAGACTAGAGTAGAAAAGACCAAGGGTAAACATAACAGACTTCAGTACGTAACAGCACTAGAAAAAGCAAAATAAGAAAATGTTTCCAATATGTGCTGGAAATAAATGGCAGTTTCAGTAAGGGCAAGGCTGTACATTAGAAGAATATTTTTAAATAGGGAGCTTTTAAACTCACTTAAAATGGGAAAAGAACAACCTTATACTGAAATGAGAAAAAAGTAATGAACAGATATATTGGTGTCATCTAAATGACAAACAAACCTTTTTTGCCAAAGTTTGTGAAGGAATAAAACCACTTTTTAAAACGTTAAAAAAAATATACTCTTTGTATTGTTACCAAGTGGTTTTTAATTTTTTTTCTTTTTTTTTTCTTTTCTTAAATTATATGTGCTATAATGGAGTAGATCTGTCTGCCCCAGTCTGTCTGTCATTATTTCTTGGGGGACTCCTTAGTAGATCTCCCTCATCTTACACTGAACCTTTCCAACTTTCCCCTCAAATATATCTGAAAAAATTGTTGTACCTGGTAGTTGACTTATGGTTGAAGGCAATCAGTATTCATATTTAAACTGAGTAAAACCTTACATAATTGCAGGGTACTGCCTGAGGGAATTTGTCTCACTGGAATCAGGTATCAAAACAGCTGATGAATCTTAGGAGAAGAAAAGGCTTACAACTAAAAAGCAATGCTCGATATTTTAGTAAGATACCAAATCCAAACAGAAGGTACACTGTCTTTTTGGGGTTTTTTTTACAAGAGGATGTAGTGCCCCCAGGTTAAAAAAAAAAAAAAAAAAAAAACAAACAACAACAACAACAAAAAAAAAAAAAAAAAAAAAAAAAAAAAAAACAACAAAAACAAACCAAACCAACCAAACAAAAAAACCCAGAAAAAGACTGAATAAGAGAATTCTTCCAAATTTCAAACATGACCTGTCAGACTAAAAGCAAGGTTGAAATCAGACATAAAAAATACTTCTAAAAGTGCTGTATTTTTTTACACTTTTTAAGACTTGAACTTGGGGTAAGATGTCTTTTCAAAAGGGTAAATTTTTCAGAAAATCACATTTTTAAGAGCTTTTTTTCATTTTTTTTCTCTTGAAAGCTTGTTTATTCTATTATGAAGCCAAATGCCAAGCCTAAAGATACCCACGTCTCATGAAGAAAGCAATTTCTGGGAAGGAAGGAAGGAAGAAAGGAAGGAAGGAAGGGAGGAAGGGAGGGAGGGAGGGAGGGAGGGAGATATTCAAGGAACTAGCTACAGGGCTTAGAAGGTGTGGACAACAGAATCCCACAGATGAGGAAAGCCTGGAAATTAGCTCCAGGAATCCAGTTAGAGTAGTTAGAAAAAAATCTGAGTTGAGATCTACTTACTGTGAGCTGGCATTACAGTACAATTTTAAGTTTTGATGTGTGTCCAATAAACCATGGAGAAAGACGCCCTATCCCATTGTCAGGTGGATCTGAGCTTCTTTGTTCAGCTAGATTAACAACAACAAGGCTCTTAACAACAAAAGACTAAAGAACCAACTGCAGTCTCCAAGTCATACCATAAAACATGATCTTGTTACTGAGGCTGCTTTTGTTGTAGTAAATGGCAGAGGGATGGTAACAAACAAACAAGCATGGCTGGACGTTAAGAAATGCCTTCCTTCTTTCATCCCAAATATTCCCCTCTTTTCACGTCACTACAATTTCATTGAAATAGATGTTTTGGGATTTTTGGATGGAAAATTATTATGATGCAGAAAATTGTTTTAACATAAGGATGAGGAGAAGTTATGTTGAGGAGGTGACATACTTCCTTAATAATAGGGTGCAAATGATTCCGTGCATTAGTGATCAGAACATAAATTGGTATGAGTCTCCTGCCAGAGGAAAGCGACTGCTACTTGATTCTAAACTTTCTTGTTCCCACTCTGCAAAGTACATTAAATGAGCCCTGATTTATATTGGCTCTGATTTACATTTGGCACTACTCTGGCACTAAGCATTACAAAGAGCTTTAAACTGTGAGTGAATATACAGCTCACTGTAATTTAAGAACATTTTGAGGTCATTTTATGCTGGCAGAGTGTAAGATATTTGGGCTTCTGGTGTCTAGACTAACAGGGCAAAAAGGCCTCCAACAATTCTGACAGAGCGAAGATTGATGAAAAAAAGAGACAAGCTGCCACCTCACCCTCACCCCAACACTTAGCATCAGGAGAAGCATCTGAGCCAGGCACCTGGGGCATGTGACCTCATGGACAGGAACAAAAACTACTGCTGCTCAAAGCTGTGTCAGACAGACCCAGCATTAAATCCACCCTGGGCACAATTCAGATGACCCTGAAGATGCTGACAGCTACTGAGGAGAAGACTGGATTCTGAGTTGTAAAACTATTCCTAAGGCCTGGAATAGCTTCCTACTGAACTAACAATATTAGTATGGCTATTAAACCAAGATTACCAAAATTAATAATAGTAAGAGCAATTATAGTATTAATAGTAATAATAATAGTAATAATAGTAATAATAGTAGTAGTAGTGGTGGAATCCTGCTTCATTCTTGTTACTTTTATTTCCTGACACTGGAATAATATTCGACTATCATGTAGGAGCAATGATATTTAAGATATATCAGATATACTGAAGATATCGCTTATATATCCCCCAAGACTGGTGGGTCCCTGCCCCTGGAAAAGGGCTTGGAACTGGATTATCTTTTAGGTCTCATCCAACTCCAGATATTCTATGAGTCTACAGTATAAATAATACAGGTTTGAGTCATTCTTGACCTCACGGATCTTAATTTTATTCTTTTTATATTATGAAATTCTCAGTTGTAACACTGCTTGAAAATATTTAATGCTTGTTCTTAAATAAATACAGGTTACATACTCAAAAACTGCACATTTTTATTCCATTGAAATTTAAATTGTTTCCTTTTATGTCTGAGAGTTGTAAAAATAAATCAAAAGAAAAGTGTCAAAACATTATTGGATGTAATCTTGCTGTTCTGAGGCTATTTTTCTCTACTGGATAGAACAGCATTATTCAATCATAACTCATATTAGGTCACTTCAGACGATGAGGGTTCCTTTCAAATGAGACCTGCCTTTCATTCCCACAAGGAAATAGTACAGCTCTTTCCATCCTTCCAAGAAGAAACAAACTAATACTCAATTAGATCTATACTTTTCTTCATCCCAGGTTCAAGAGTATCCTTTTTAGTCTTTAAATCCTTTAAAAATTGACTACAAATGTTCTGACGCATCAGGGTTAGCTGAAAAAGGAAAAAGTACACATCTGAATCATAGTTTTGTAAGCATTTCTTCATTTTACCATATGATCAAATGGCTGTTATGAGTATCAATAAATAAGCGTAATGCAAGTCAAATACTGTCCATACACTAATAAATCATCTGACAGAAAACCTATTCAAATTCCACAACAGCAGCAACACTCACAGCTATACAATAAAATATGACATATAACTCACAACTTGGAACTCCCAGATGTACTTCTCCACTATTCACAGTCTCATAATATCCAATTACTTTTACAAATGCAATTGCAAAAAGTTATGCGAAGCAACTTTACATGTTTGTATCCACTGAGGATTTGTTATAAAGTTGCCAATCTCAAACACGTCCTTAATCTCATTAAAGAGTTATCTATTCACCCGGGGAACTTTGGCAAAATTAAAGGTTTAGTTTCCTTTATGATATGACTGCTATTACTTTGTTTCTTGCATAGGAACTTTTATTGGAGGATCTCAAAGCAGTTTACAAACTTTAATAAATTAAGCTGCTTATCTCATTTGTCACATAGATAAGCATTATTATCCCACCTTTGTAGACACAGTCCAGTCAGATATAGCAGTCCAGAAATTTCTTCATAAGGGTAAGCATTCTGTATAGCAATGCTTACAGATTGTGACAAAAAATTAAATTTCCCAGAAAGCTGTGGTATTTAATATCAAACATATTTTTATCATGAATGAACATGAAACAAAATATCAAGTTCAATTTCTAATTTGGCATCTGACTCTGAAATCAAAGTGTATCACCTTGAGAAAAACACCTTTTTTTTCTTCCAAAAATATTGTAGGAAAGAAGCCAATCATTACTTTATCTTTCATGACTAAAAGAGTGAGCAACTAATCCAAATAACAAAACACTCTATCTATCCAAGATGCCCAGTCATAATAAATTATAGTTTTATCTTCCAGACCCTTAGCCAAAATTATCCACAGACTATAAAGGTAAAAAAAGCAGCATAATATTTTCACCATTTATTTATAAAAAGCTTTAACAGTTGCAGAGGACTGGGAATGGAATGTTATGTATTAAGTTACGTTTTACAACTCTTCACATCAGATTTTTTCTTTTTCAATGAAAAGCTTTCTATAAACTTTATCAGTGTTTCTGGTTCTCCTCTGGAAAAACAATTTAAACTGTGCAATGTTCTATTCTGTCACTTCAGGTTCTTCTGGTGGTCTTGCTGCCTTGTCATTTAAGTCTTCTGGTCAGCCACCTTCAGAGAGAGTTGGAAATGATGGGTGGCCAGAGGAAATGAGAAGACTTCTTATGGTCTTGGTTAATCTGCCACCTTAATTTTAAGAATAAAAAAGTAGTGTAAAAAAATCAGATCTTTCTTGGTTTTGACTCCAACAGTAACAAAAATTAGCAGGGTTTAAGGACAGAGTAGTTACAGGCAATGCTTCACCATCCACACTCCGGTTGTTTCTCAGGAATGTTTTGTGACAGAAATGGTCTCTGTTCATTTAGTAAACAACACTTAATTTTTATTCTGTGCACTGAATCTATCATTGCCTAAACCCAGTGAAGCCCCAGTTCTAGGTGATACCTTCAGGGGTCATTTAATACAAAAAGAAACGATCCTCAGAAGGCAGGTCCTGAGGACCAAAACAAAAACAACAAAAAAAAAGGGAAAAAGAGGGAAATGTGTGGACATTCTTCACTTAGAAATTAACTGTAATATTAAGTGAGGCAGAGTAGCTGACCTTAGCTCACTGACCAGTGAATTGGCCTGAAATGTAGAAACCAGATCCACAGATTTCATGTATTGTTTGGTTGTCATTACAAACTATGTAATGTTTGTAACTATGTTACAAACTTAACATAAAATAGAGAGAAAATAACCACTAGGGTAACCAAAATACATCAGCTACATCCCCCTAAAATCAAAACTTCGGAATGGGGATTTAACAACTTGCATGCTGAAAGCTCCTCAAACACAAGATTCCAGATTGTGCCTTCACTACCTGTCTTTTGGGTGGACTGCACCTCCTGACACAGTGCGTTATCTACTTGGAAGTTCCTGGTTCGGACTTTCATAATTCACAGCTTAGCCTAGGATACAACTTGATTTAATTTCTTACCTGTGAGACAATTATTATTATTTAGGTATCCTTGTGTATATCCACCATTTGAAAACTTGTTGCCCACAAGTTTGAAAAGCAACTGTATTTTTTACAGAATGCTGTTATTACTTAGATCAAAAATTTAGACACTTTTATGTTTAAGTCTGCATTTCTAGACCTTGGACTATTGCAGTTTCTTTATATTGGCTTTTCAGAAAACCTATTTGGTTCATTTCTGTCAAGGGGACAGGTATAACTTCTCTTGGCAGAAGTCAATAGTAGTTTTTCATTTCTTTGCATCAGCTGGAAAAAGCCCTGGATTTATTTTGCAATTCAGTGACTAATCCTGAGGGGTCCTAGAATTTCACAGCATGGACCAAAAAGGACCAAAGTGCTTTGGGTCTGTATCATCCAGAATACATATTTTCTGCTCATGAATTTGCTTAATCTTTTCAACTACACAGAATGAGAGCTATTTAGAGAATTCTGTGCTCCAGTCCAGTGTCTCCTCATGCAATGCATATTGTTCAGCTGGTTCTCTGTGTGAAATGGCCCTGCTGGCCAAGAAGCCTTGGCCATCATGCTGGAAGACAAGAGCACTCAGTGTAGAGTATGAGTGATTAAGCATTTCTGTCCACCCATTAGCACTTGGACCTTTTATCTGGTGCTCGAAGAGTCTTTTTATTTTCCTGCACTTAAATCTTTTATCATGTATCTCCCATCTTATCAAGAGTCCCACCAGATAAGCTTTGTCTGGTGGGACTCTTGATAAGATGGGAGATACATGGCTTTAGCTTGATAGATTCCGGGCAACAAGCATTTGTCTTTTCCTATGGTTCTTTCATTGACTGGAAGGTGTCAGCGGGTCATGTGAATCTTTCTCCATCTGTCCATATATAAATGGGCATTCCTTTGTTCTGACTTTCATATTCATATCTCAGCTGTGTATGGAAAGTAGAAATATTATGCTTTGTTTTTATCAACACCATTAGCATAAGAAAAGTGCTTGAAAAACACATAAAAATTCACCTCGAGTCTCTTGTACTGTAGGGTCTTGACAGCAATGCCATTTATGTTTCTATCCTTTCTCAACCAGAAGTTAAAGCTCTTAACTGTGAGATTATACTGCTTAGTTTGAAAGCTTTTGCGAGCCTCTGTAGTATAATATTTTTACTTTAGGGAGCATGTAATTTTAAGTTCTTGCATAACGCCACACATTTTTATGGTATTACTAAAGTTCGTAATTTTATTTCCCTGTGACAATTACGTGCACACCAATATTATGGAATTTTTCCCTCCATCACAGTTGAATGAAATTGGAATGGAGTATTATACGGTAGGTTGGAAGTTCTGATCTCTGGAAATGTTAAAGGTTTTCTAGTTCCCTTGTTACGTATCCATTTCACACATAACCAAATCCATCAATTTGTTCATTTTTCCCTTCAGCAACCTACAAGCTGTAACCAGAAAAATGTAACAAAAACATATTCGCTGTGTACTTCTTATCCAGTCCCTTTTTTTACAGGTACAGCTCACAGTGCTAAAGGAAATTAACTTTGATGTTTCACAGATTACATTTGTCAAAATGCACCTTATTTTAAACACTTGACTGCTCTTAGAGGCCCCTACAGACCCATAGGGTAAATGTTGTCTTGCTGAGGTGAGATATACTTCATGACTTGACCTGCTGCCAAAGTCAAACTCCAAGTCAAAACACACCTAAAAGTCAGTCTTGGTGTAAAGCAAAGAAGATCCCATGTATCACTGCAGAGCGTTTAGGATGAGACAGAGAAAAAATGTTGGTGTTATGACATGAGCCTGTTCTAACTGTAAGTCACACCACATCTCACGTAACCCCCACAGAATTCAAGCAGAAAGCCTGTCATAATTCCAACTTTTTTTAAAATGCTATTTTTAGTAAAGACAGTTTAAAGGAACCATAGAACAGCTTGTGCTGGAAGTGACCTTAAAGATCATCCTTTTCCAACCTTCTTGCCGTGGGCAAGGACACCTTTCACCACTCCAGATTGCTCAAATCCCCATCCAACCTGACCTTGAACACTTCCAGGGAGTAACCTGTGCCAGTGCCTCACCACTCTCACAGTCAAGAATTTCTTCCTTATACCAAATCTAAACCTCTTCTCTTTCAGGTTAAAGACATTCACCCTTGTCCTGCCACTACAGGTTCTTGTAAATAATCCCTCTCCATTGTTTTTGTAGGTTCCCTTCAGGTCCTGGAAGTCTACGATTTGGTCATACTGAAGTCTTCTCTTCTCTGGACTGGACAATTCCAATTTTGTCAGCATGTCTTTATATGAGAGGTGCTCCACCCCTTCAATCCATGTCAAAAGCTTCACAAATTCCCTTGTTTCAGCTCTTGGCGAGTTTTTTTTTTGCCACAGAAACATTTAATTTTCTCTTTCTGATAAACCCTTTCAAAAAAAAGTTTCAGCAATTTTTTAATTTTGTACATAATTTTTATACTAGTATCTCAGATAAAACAATATAAATTAAATTCTGCATACTCATATTATTTTTCTGGGAGGGGAAAATATGCTGAATTGCTTTTACTTACAGAAAATAATGTAACAGTTATATTGTCCTGTAAGGCCAACCTCATATGTTAGGCCATCAAATAACAGATATTGTAGAAAGCAGTACCAAGTCAGGTTTAGACATTGTTTTTCCAGTCATTATCTAGCCATCACATACATTATTCAAAATAATCAATTATACTATGAAAAATGAATAAGACTTTTCCTCTGGGGTGCATTCGCACCTCCAAGCTAGCTAATCTTATACAATCTACTGTCAGAAGAAACAAAAAGAACAAAACAACTAAACCCAGGGAATACAAATCTCTGGAGAAATATTCCTGTAAATCCATTTTAAATATATACTCTGCCTAAGGCTGAGATGTATATACATACACATATACATACATATATATGTTAGGGACTCAATTGACTATATAGTGAGACAAAAACTCTGGTATTGGATTCTTTTATTGCAGTGAATACCCAGAAATATTGAAGGTGTTACACCATCTTAATTAAAAACTGGAACAGATGAGAGGAAATTAGACTTTTAGGTGGCATTTTATCTCAGTTATATCTGTTATTATGACCTGAGGATGACTTATTCTACTTGCCTCCCATCACAGTATACAGAAAATCTAATAGTAAATATGACTGTATATGCAATATAAGCATAAATATTGTTTGCAAAAAACAAAAAAGTAGGATTTCTGTATTAAATTAACAACATTAATTTACAGGAATACTGAATGACAGAGTTCAGAGAAGGCATCTTCTGAGTTTTCAAGCCCAAGTCCCTGCCATTTTTTTGTCAAATATATCACATAATGTTTCTGGGATGTTTAAAACAAAGACTTTCCCCATACTGGCCATTTTGAAAGGTTGTTGAAGAATCTCAGTTTATATATGATTAAAAACACCTTTCTGATTATCGGTTCTGATGTGCTCATTGCAAATTTATGCTTTTCTCATATAGGCATCACACCTGATTTGTCACCTGTAAATAACAATAAAAATCTTTCTTTACTCTTTCATCTTCAGCCTAATGGACATAGCACTTTCAGCTTGAAGTAACAAAAATACAGCGTCCTTTCACATTTTGTTTTTGTCCCTCTTCAGATAGAGAAAATATTATTTCCTTAATTCCTTTGGCTATGCCTTACACATTTTGAGTCACACACTTCCCTTTGTACATTATTTTGGGATCAGATAACATGTACAAATATTTTTCATCCTCACTTATTTCCAAAGGTTGGTCTCCAAGTAACGCAGGCAATCTTGGTATTAGTGTAAAAGTGCTCACATATATATTAAATTTGCCTCTTTTCTGTGACTTCAGTCCTCAAAGTGATCCAGTTTCTCCTGTATGATATTTTCACCCCCCACTACACATACGATGCCTCTCAACATCATTTCAAAACTGAATTTCATTAATTCATACCTATTTTGCACAAAGTCCTTAATGAAAGTACTTAATAAGATCAATCCCAAGATCAGCATATAAAGAATCTAGAAGTAACTTTTTCCCATTCTGGATTGTCCTCTTCTAATAAGATCCATTTTTATCCCTTTTGGCCAGCCTATTTCTCTACAATTTTTGTTCTAATCCCTATGTTACCTGCTTTAACTAATAGTATAATATCTGACACCATATCAAATTATTTACTGACAACCAGACAGATTAGATCTACTATGTGTCTTTTAATTAGAAAATCAGCTATTTTATCACAGAAAGCTATCAAGTTAGTATGACACCATCTATCGTCATAAAACCTCACAATATTTTCACTATATTATCCAATTGCCATCATGTCTTTATTATTACCTTAAAAATACATTGAAAAAGTCTATCCACTATGGAAGACAGGCTCTCAGACCAGCAGCAATGTAAACATGTTATTTTCTCCTTTCTGATGTATAGAATATTCACATACACACCAAAACAACATTTCAAGAAATATGAACAATTCATTCCTTTTTTATATCTATGAGTGTGCCTGATGAAAAAACAGTTTTCCCAGTAACTATGTGATCCATGTGAATATGTTCCCTTCTTTGAATTTTCCTTGAAGCTACGAGTTAAAATGATTCAATCTCTCTACATACCATGGAAGTGTCAAAGATGCCTTCAAGGCTATATATTTGTCTGAAACTAAAATAACTGAGGCAAACCATTTCACACAGCTGCAAACGTCCACCACTCATAAAAAATAACATGTAAATTCCTAAATTACTTCAGTATTTTTCAAAGTGTTATGTACAACTTCTCCTGGACCAGAGAGAGAAGCAAATTCCAGTTGTGCTAGCCTACCTCCTTTGTAGATGTTTTGGTTAATTAATTAATAAATAAAATTTAAAAAGTGACTGTCAGATGAAAGCATCCATTAACTTACAAATTAACAATGGATTTATCAGATCTTTCACCAGTTGGTGTTTATTCAGTCTCCCAGGCCACAGAACCATGACTGACGCTATGATATGTGCCAAATTCTGTAACTGGTTAATCATCGCCTTCAGGGAAGTTGGCAATAAACAGAAGGGAAATGCAGTCTCAGGAACTCTCCTTTTACAAACCAAGGCCAGAAAATTTTAAAGTTTTTTTGGAGTATTTCTCACCTGAATTTGTGATTCAGGTCAGGCATGGAATTTTTAGGAATAGGCATTTTATCAGTCATTTGTAAATTTTTCATCCATTTCTTTTTTTTTAAAAAACAAACATGCTAACTGAGGAAAAAATTCCTAAACTCCATAACTATGTTCCCTAATGGCTTTTTTCATTGAATTATTTTACTGCTTCATAAAAAACTCGTTCTCTTGCCTTGAATCCCAGTGTTCATCCATGGCCTGATTTCACACACTGGGGCGCTCTTTATTCCACTAAGATGCAACATGAGAATTTTGCAGCAATACAGGTCCCAAAAAACAAGAGAGCATGAATACTAGAGGAAAGGAAATACAATTTCTATAAAACATCTATGCATTTCTTTGGCATAGAAAAGTTTGAACCCAAGATTTTACAAATGTCACTATTCAAAAATTTATGGAAAAATTACTATATAGGAATGGTAAAAAAAAAAAAAGAAAGAAGAGGAGATATTACAAACTTACTTCTAAGTTTTATTCCTATTTTGTCATTATTATTTTATTTTAAAAAATAACTGGTTTTTTTTTTCTACAACTGTCTTTCTGATTTAGGCATGTTACTCTCACCTTCATTTTAGATGATGGTTTCCATAATCTGTCTCTCTTTAAGCAGTAGAAAGAGTTTTGAAAGCCTGGAATGATCAGTTCTGTTCAAGACTATGTAGCTTACTTAAGCAAATAATTTATCTTTCTGGTAACTTTCAAAAGGCACTGACTTTTCTCCATTTTATGGAATGGAAACTAAAGAACCTGTTTTAGTTTAATTCCCCTGTTGGGACACCTAAACTAAGGAATTAATTAGATTAATTTCAGCTGTTTCTTATTTTCTATCTTTATTCTATATAAACGTATATTTATTCTAAATAAATATATTCATGAACTAAAACATGCAGAGGCTTTGATGGAACAGAGCACTTGATGGCATGCTGAACTTCAAACACATGAGCCATAGCTCAGAAGTCAGAGGGATTATTTCTGCAAATGCTTCAGTGGACTAGAGACAGCATTTAAGAGCCAAGCCTTGCTATTACAGTATAGTACATTAACCATTGGAGAATATGCCCAAGTTTTACATTTTCTGCTTTATAAGGGGTTTTACTAGAAAAAGTTAAATGGCCTTTTCAGCTGAAACTCTGTAGGGCTAAGAAGGCAAGCCCTTCTGTGCATACCATATTAGTTCTATTAAAATGATCTGAAATACATGAATTTCCAGTGACCTGTCTTCAAGCATCTTGCCAAAAAATGTCACAATTAGCAGCAGACCCCTGCTGAGGGTTTGATTACACAGTAAGGAACTAACTTTGCACCTCTGGAAATTTGACTTTGACTGAAAATATCTCTGTTGGTCTCAGTTTATTCCCCACTGAGTACATGTTCATACCACAATATCAGCACTAAATTTAGCATGATGAATGCAGCAGTTCCTAGGGAAGGGCGCATGAGGAAGAGAAAGGGAAACACCCAGGATCAGTCCTTAGGCTGAAAATTGCATCATACAGGGATTAGTGCCCTATAAAAGAAATAAAAAGGTGGCAAACAGGTAGGCAGACAGCTGGAGACTAGTGAACAGACAAAACTGTTACCAGAAATTTGGAGTAAAATGGAATGAGATCTCCACCATTCTGCACCAAATGGAGTAATGATAGTTCCTGATGCCCTTGGAAAGTGCCAGCACCTCCACTTCTAAAAAGGATTGCACTTTTATAGACAGGGTGCTGTAGTGTGTTGACTTAAAGAAGGAATTTGAGGAATAAGTCTAGTAAGTCCTGTGTTTTATCAAATTACTAAGCACCAAGTTAGCTGCCAGAAATTCCTGTATTTCTGTCTTCCTTCTGCTCCAATCAGGAAACCCTGCACCTTAAACTAGTATGTAGCAAAAAATATCTTGAGACAAACCTTCTTCATATCACATTTAAAAAGCTCTAATAACATTGAGCTGTTATGAATCAGATTGATCCTTTTAATTCACTGGGAGACACACATGCCCAGTTGCCACTTGAAGTTTTAGATCCTGAAGAGCACTGAAAACTCAGAAACACTATAAAGTCTCCATACGCTCAGTATGTACCTGAGCATGTACTGAAGGACTTGAGGTCCTGATGTCTCATAGAACCTGCTGAAAATTAGAAGCTCCGTAAGGACAGAGCCAGTTCCTTGATGTTTATAATTATCTTACAGGTCCCCCTTCAGGAGAGAGATCAATTGTCATTAATTACTTTCATCCACCATCTATTCTAATTTGAAATTAAATCCTCAAAATTCCTCTGAAGAGACCTTACTACCATCAGGATTTCTGTCTATTCTAGATATTTCTTTCTGAAATACAGTGGACCTCTTTCCTCACTGAGAATATTTTTTTTCAATTTCCTGAACCCTGTATGATTTTTTCTTAGCCGCTATGGCTTAGAGACTGTTTCTTGACTTTTCTGTTTTTCCATATATTGCCTGTGACGTATATTCGTTGAATCACTAAAGTAGTAGGGAAGGCAAAGAGTGCCCCTCAGTTCAGTGGCTGCTTGTTGGGAGAGTGAGTTTGCTGATAGAAAGGTGAGCTCAGATGGACACAAATGTACTCCCCACAAACCAAACCTCAGCATGGTCCCACGTGTCTCTGGGTTCTACTAACACTGAGGTGAACAAAGCCTGCAGAAGAGGATTTGTGCTTATCTTTCAAGCTCAAATCCAGTGAACAGGCAGTCAGTCATAGATATTGTCACATCCACCATCAGCTTTGTTTCCATTTGAAATATTTAGGGGTAGCAAGCGCTTTTTCTGTGGTCATGCAGGTTTTTTTAGTGGCCAGTGTATGCTGTGCTGTCATGAAGGGTGTCATGTGGTCTGTGTCAGGACTTCCACTCTCATTCAGCATCCAAGTTTGGGTGTGACCTCTGTGGGACCATTGTCAAAGGCAGCCTGTGTGAGATGTGCCACGTCACAGATAGAAAGAAAATCTGCATTGTAAGAATCTGTGCAATACAACACTGCATGGCCATGAGACTCTTGCCTGTAGAGCCAGAGAGTATCTTCAGTAATTTCATTCACTGTTGAAGACAGAGCATCCCTCATGCAACCTGTGAAACAGAAGTTTAAGTACAAGCACACAAAAGAGGAACCTGAATTCAGGTCTGCCATTTCCCAAATGGATGTGACAGCTATTACCTCCTTAGTTAAGATTTCTCCCAGAAATGTAACTTGAAGTCAATGGCTTTTCCTCCTGGCTCTGTTAAATGGCTTTCTGAATGATGTCTGCTCTTACTTTAACCCTTCAGTCTGGAACTCTGCTGATGCTTTGTTTTGGGGAGTTAGGGGCTAACTCAGGAATTTTTTGGGCCCTGGAAGCTTCCTCCTAGCACTAGGATCATACTTTCTCCTGCCCTTGTCAGCATCCTGAAGGATAAAAGCTGGATGTTCCCTATCACTGACATGTTCAAGACTTATAACCAGATATAGCCTGCCTGGCTGAAGGCTTCATGAATAATTATGGCAGATATAGCACAGCTCTGTACTTTGGTCTAGGCTGTTTTACCAGCCTCTCCTTGCCGGATCAAATTTTCCTACTAAAAAAAAGCATCCTTCAATTCATTTAATTTTTTTCAGAACAATCAGACTTTTCCTACATTAATTAGCACATTTTGTTTTATGAGTCTTACATGGAAAGAAGCTGGGGAATTATTTAGCTTAAGAGAAAATATTAGAACTTGTCAAGATCTTTACTGCTGCTGTTGTTGTTGTTGTTGTACTATGCTCTATTAATGCAGATGAGCAACAAATATGCTTCTATAAATTGAATCTGACTATGGCGGCCCCAAGAATAACCCAAGGCAGAAAACTAGGGAAAAAAAAATACAGAGACAGAAAATCTTTCTCATTATTTTACTATAAAAATCTTAATTAGTCCCAAAGGTTTTTGTTATAAAATTCAGGTAGGTAAGGCACAGAAACTTTTTGTCAAGTAGACTATGAAAAAGTAGGACAGTGACACAAAAAGAGTTGCAAATGAAGCTAGACTTGTATTCTTACAAGTGAAATATTTATAAACCTACACAGTTATCTGCCCATGGAGCAGGTAAGGTAGTATAAATAAATTAAATTTCAGAAATTAATACATTATTTTAATTGAATTTATCCTTGAAAATTAATAGAATTCTACCAATCTTTGAGGAAAAACTCTCCACACATTTGCTTCTATATGACAGGGGAAAGATTATTAGTGCCTTGTAGTATGGTAGTTGCAAATTAAATATGGAAGTTTGCAGCAATTTGAATATCATAGGGAAATTATCTTTTCCTGTCTGTATCTTTCAGCCTCTACAGCTAGGATTTTAAAATTAGGCTTATAATATTTTTACTTCCCTGAACTATTACCCACAGCTATATTACAGCTAATCAAAAAAGCTCCAGTTCCAGAAATGCACAGAACAACTCAGTAAATGCACCATAGCTCCTGGCACCTCATGACAAGAAATTGGTGCTTGAATGTTACACATAAAGAAATATATCTTGAATTCATGCATTATCTCTCAGCTTGACCTCTGTTTGCAGTCTGTGATTAGGTATTCATACAGAATTGTGTCCCGCTCCAAACTTGTACTTGGTGTATGCATTGGAAAACAAAAAGCTGTTATGTTTACTCAAGTGATGAAGGCATCCTCTCATTGTAAAACCTGTCTGGAGATCTGACTTGATGTCCTTGATTACCTTCACTGTGATTCAGCAACAGTTCTGACACACTGATCATGTCATCTTTTGAGACCTAAACGTGGTATGCCAATACTCTGGGGTTTAAAATTAATGGGCAGTCTTCAGAGCTATTTCCTGTAGGATCCTCTAGCATCTCTCAGTAGAAAGCCAGTTGCAACCTGAGCATGGCAAGGACAGCTGCTGCTGTGAATGATAAGGGAGGAGCATCTATCCTTTCCACAAACCCCTCGTGGACTGAACTGTGAGATGGGTTTGATGTCAGCAAGTTGTACACACCCTCAGAGGAACAAAAACAAAAGAAAACATATCTATGGACCTTTAGTGCTGCAGCTAGGCAGTTGCAAATACCCACTTAACTCCTTATTGCATTTCAGCCTTTAAAACCTAAGTCTTATTGACTTCTGTATACAGATTTGGAGGGAATGTTACAGGAAGCTGATTTATGACTCTGTATTTTTTTAAATACTTTTATGTTTCACAGGGAAACAGGGCACATCTTATCTTCTGGTCAACTAAACATTAGATCATAATCCCAGTTATGGCCTTTAACTGTTTCAAAAGAGACAAGGTAGGGAAACAAATAGCTGTGAGAAAAAAAGCAATCTTTATTTACGGCAATACAGACATCAAAATTGCTTTACCCAGCAAGAATTCCAGAGATGCACAAGCATAGATCAGTAAAACAGCAGTTCCTAGTAGGTTTTGATACAAAAGAATGGACTTTTCCTCAGGCATTTTCTTTCCCATCAGCTCACACAGCATTTTCTGTTTATTCACTCAGTAGTATTCATTGATCAATTATTCAGCTGTACTTGCATAAGGAAAGTAATAGTTCACTGGTGAATCAAAAAGTAGGCAACACACTTGTATTCAGTCTGTGCAGTTAAATACCTATGCACTGAGTTTTATTTTCTGTAGAGAATCAGATGTTTTATAAGTGATAATCCAATATTATTTGAAATAGGAAGCATTCATTATTTCAATTACACTGACTTTTTTTTTTAATGTATATCCCAACAGAGAGTGGAAGAATAATTTATATATGGGGACAGCAGGAATCAACTGTTAGATAATCAGCTTCAAAGTACAGACCTCTAGAATTGTGACATTTTTTTAGATGTTATAGATATAGGCTGTTGTCTTCCATATGTATCAGTCATTAGTTAGGATGGTGATACATTTGGAGTGTTCACAGACTCATAGAATGGTTGGATTGGAAAAACCTTAAAGAGCATCCAGTTCCAACAGCCCTGCCATGGGCAGGGACACCTCCCCTACACCAGGTTGCTCAAAGCCCCATCTGAGCTGGCACTGAACACTTTCGAGGATGGAGCATTCACAAGTTCTCTGGGCAACCTGTGCCAGTGCCTCAACACCATCATCTTATGCAGTTATTGAATAAATTATATGTCTGTATCTATGTATTTATAGAAAGAAAAACATTAGTACAATCTAGGAATGCTTCAGTCCTGTTCCAAATAGGGCAAGACTGAAAAGCTAAATTACACCAGCTATCAAGGGAACAATGTTAATGTAGAAGGGATGAAATCCCTTTAGTTCTTATTGGTAATTGTGTCTGTCTGTATTTACAGAGAGAAAGAGATCTACCTTGAAAATTTTCTTAAAAATACCTTAGGAAGAATACAATGCAATAATAAAGAAAAAGGGGAAAGCACTTCATAAATAATAGCACACACAGAATATATCTTACCATTACAGAAAGGAATACTTTAATAAATATAAAAGTTCATAAGGTCTTGAGCCAGGGGAAGACAAATTACATAAAATTCTTTCAACATTGTATTAAAAATGTAAAAACTAATCGAGATTTCTTTTTAGAAAACCAGACCATAACTCCCATGAGTCCCTTTATGAACATGAAAATATTTTCAGAGTTTGTCCAGCTGATATGTTTAAGACTGACTCAGTTATTTTAAATTTATTGTAAGGACATATGTTTTTATCAACCAAAATCCAACATCCACAGCAAACCCCAAAAGCAGAAAAAGGAGGTCAGTTACAACCAAATCTGTACCTGTCTGTTCTCTGGGCTGATCAATTTAAGTTGTTGTACAAGTCTAAGAAAATGCAGCAAGATAGATTTGATATAATTTACTGTAATCAAGAAGGACTTTACCTTTCAAACAAACTTGGGCTGGGTCACCTGTTTGTTTCCAAGTGCAGGTAACCATAACTAAAAACCCTCAGGCTGACTTCATGATACAAGGGAGGATTAACTTAATTAAAGCAAAACACAAGAAATATAATTTCACCATTACTTTCATAATCCATAGTCCTCCATAATTTGTTCAATTTTTACTTATTTATATTAATGAACCAGATTGCTCAATATTCCTTGTACACAGTTTTCACCTCTCCATATGTGTGTGTGTATGTATATGTATATGTATATGTATTACTAGTAGGAGAATGGTGAAACCTAATTTTCAGTTCAACACTGCTACCTTATATTAGCTGCTCTTCCTGAGAATCAAACTCTTAACACCTGTGTTTATTTATTAATCTATTACAAAGAAATAGAGTTTGGAATAAATTTTGCAGATTTCTAAAAGTTGCTTACATTTTCAGCTGTATTTCTTTTCTGTGATATGGAGGTATATATCACTCACTGTTCACATATAACTCCTCATCTTTTTCTTTTCTTCTGAAGGGCATAGCACATTATATTAATTTTGCATAACCATTTATCCATTATCAGTCCTGGGTAAATTATTATCTGGAACATTAAGTAAATTTTTCATACTTGAAACTTTGTTAAGGAAGGTCGGTTCCATTGCACTTTAGGATCTAGGCAATTAATCCCATCTTCATTTTTTAGAACTGAATCTGCTGGTTCCCCTCTCCTAGGTGCAGGGAAAAGCAGAGCTAAGCCTGTGTTACAGAGGTGTAAATACACATGCATACAAAGAAAGTGAGCACTTAACAGACACCTCTATAAACCACAAACCACACAAATGGTCCATTAACATTCCTCCTTCCCAGCTAACTGGACTTGTAGTTCACTGCCCTAATCTCCAGGCACACCATTCTGATTTGAGGATTTCATGGACTCAGTTAAGGCTCCATCCAGGCACTGTGGCCAGGAGGGGCCATTCATGCAGTTTCAGCTCTTCCCTTGGCTCTCACCAGAGTCGGGCATTGTCTGCTGGCTGGCCTGCACAGCCCAAAGTTTGCTGGGAAATGTTTGTGTGTATGTGCACACACATGGTTATGCACACACAAACAAGAGACCGACCCACAAATAGGTTGGAATGGCGTTCATCAGGCAGATCAGAGCACAGGGATCAAGTACAAGCCTCAGGGAGGCAATCACTTTCTTACCTCTCTCCTCAATCTGCCTGCTTCTCTATGTTTATTTTCCCTGATATACCTTAAGCATTTACTTGTTCACCCTTGTCCCTGTTGAGATAAAAATGATCAGTTTTTCCTAAAGGTCCATTTTGGTTACATCATGTGGTGGCGTTTGCAGAGGTCCCAGGATGAGGGAAGAGATAAGTGTCTTGACTCCATGTTTCAGAAGGCTGATTTATTATTTTATGATATATATTATATTAAAAGAATACAATATATTAAAACTATAATACAATATATTAAAACTATAATAAAGAATAGAAGAAAGGATTTCATCTGAAGGCTAGCAAAATAAAAAATGGAATGATTATAAAATCTTGTGACTGACCACAGTCCCAACACAGCTGGACCTGTGATTGGGCATCAAGTAGAAACAACTCACATGGAACAATCAAAGATGCACCTGTTGCATTCCACAGCAGCAGACAATTATTGCTTTTGTTTTCCTCTGAGGCTTCTGAGCTTCTCAGGAAAAAAATCCTAGCAAAAGTATTTTTCAGAAAATATGTCCATGACAACATCAAATTTGATAATTCTAACATTATTACCAAGTCATTTTGGCCTTACATGGTAATATTTATTGGTTATGTTATCTCTGTTGGCCTTGCAAGCCTGGTCCCCCAAAGGCTCACAAAGTTCCCTTGCAATTATTTCTGAAGTTCAACCACTTCTCACATAATTCCTCCTTAACCATCTGTGAAATACATCCATCCCTCATGGCACTATCTGTTATATTTGTCAGCTGTCTCATCCAGCAAACCTTCATGTCAAATTCAGTAATTTCTTATATTGCATTTACTTTGCTAAACATCGGGAAAAGGCCATATACATACATACTTCAACAAAGTTTAAATTTTAGCTGCAATTGTCACAAAAATATTATCACAATTTGTTTCCTCTCTTTGTTTTATTTTTATATAAGGACTTCTAATTAACTTGAATATTTGAAATCTTGGTGGGGTTTTTCTAGTTTGTTAGCATGCTCAATGCATTATTTCAATAAAAATTAGCTCTCTAAGCCACACAAAAATCACTGAGAAACTGTCATGAAATAGAACAGGAATGAGAGTTAGTAAATAACATTAGCTGATAAAATCCTTTCAGGCAATTGGTTACTTCAAAAAAAAATCAAGTCCATCTCCTTGTCCTGCAAAAGACACCCCCAGAGTCACATCGTGTTCCTGAGAATGTTGTCCAAATGCTTCTTGCGCTCTGTCAGGTTTGGTGCTGTGACCACTGCCCTGGGGAGCTGTTCAGAGCCCAACCCCCTCTGAGTGATGAACCTTTTTTCCAATATGTAACCTAAACCTCCCCTGAGAGAATTTCAAGCCATTCCATTTGGTCCTGTCACTGTCACCACGGAGGAGAAGAAGGAGCATCAGTGCCTGCCCTTCCTCTTCCCCTCATGAGGAAATTGCGACTGCAGTGAGGTCTCCCCTCAATCTCCTCCAGGCTGAACAGAACAAACAACCTCAGCTGCTCCTTCTGTTGCTTCCCCTCAAGACCCTCCACTCTCTTTGTAGCTCTTTTTTGGACTCTCTCTTAGCTTTGTACTTTCACTGATTCCCAGTTTGCTTAGTACTCACCTACAATAAAATACTCTATGTGTGCAGTCAAGCCATTTTATTAAAAAAATTCTTTTAGTACATCTAATCAACACTCTTAGCTGCCAATTTTTTTCTACTACCTTCCAGACCCAAAAAAGGCATGTTTAATATATATGTTGGGTTATTCATTGCCAACGGTTATCTTTTTTCATAATGACTGATAAAAGAGACCATGGACACTCCAGTCCCTGTGTTTATGGACTCAGTTCTTCCCAGTCAGTCAACATGCCAGAATCTGTGCTAAAGAAGACTATTTTTTAAACCATTTGAAACAGGAGACAGACAATGGTATTTTGTATCTGTGAGTCATACAGGAAGGATCTCCGTCTATGCTCTCTTCTACATGCAAAACAAACTGTGCATTAAATTGGGAAGAACTGAATTTCACAGTGGGAAGAAAGCATTAGATTAAAATGATGCATAATCATAGATGTATGATACTGTGCTTAGGCATGTAAAGTGTTTCAAGAGAACTAAGCACTAGACACAGGTATTTCAAGAAATGTTTATTTGCTTTATCATTTACAAACAGGTGAACAGGAAAAAAGAGACTGGCAATCTCCTTTAAATTAATTTTCAGCTGAGGAGGTCTCTTGTATTAAGGTGATAAGCAACTTCTGCTGAATTACTATACAAAAAGTTAACTATCTAAAGAACTCTTGAATCAAAGGTTACCTAGAAAACAAGAAAAAAATGGTATTTATGAAGAGAATAGTGATAAGAAATGTGTAAGTGTTCTAAGCCAGATAAGTTAACCATCTAATGTAAAGGACTGCAAAAGCCCTTTGGCTGAACTATCAGCAATGCTTAAAATGTGGAATATTCCTTCCTATTGCTTGGCAAAGCTTTCTCATTGCAGTTGCTAAAAAGTTCTCATTCTAATGATTGTTATTCAATGTGATTTATGAAGACTGCTTCTCCTCCATTTTCTCCCAGTTCTTACAGTCTTTGACTTAGGAAGAGGGACAAGTACTTATTTCTATTGTTGGACTGTACAGAAAAGCATAAGTGCTAATTTTTAAAAGTCAAGATTGATTGAAACCAGAGAGCGTTTAGTATAAAAGAATTAATGGGAAATCCCCCTACCCAACTCCTATAATATCTGCTCTATACATTCCCTTTTCTCTTTGTCTTTCTCAGCCCTCCTTATAGAATATATCTTGTTCCAGTTACCTTCTGGTAGCCTTGTTGCTCATATTTATTCAGACACACGACGAGACTGATGAAAATATCGAGACCTGAGATGATGGAACTTGTAGATTAGATAGAGACTGTAGATCCTTGGTTAGTTTCACATTCCTGAATGCTGGTGATGTCTTTAAATGATGAAATTCCCTTTGCCTCTATGCTGAACTGCTCTGAAACAGAAACAGCATTTTCATTGCATTACATAAAGTTACTGATTTCTTTTAAAAAACCCTGCTTGATGTACCCTTCCTCAGGTTTTAGTTTTTAAATTATTTCATACATATTTTCCCTGAACAAGCCCTATGTCACCTTCTGCAAAAGTTTTCTGTTTTCTCACACAAGATTAGGCATCTTTCCTAGCGTTTCCTTTTATGGATGATCTTGGAAAGCAGCTAATTTTATCTGCATACTGTGAAATCTACAGAGAGCAAATTTAAAGCATACCCTTTAAGGAAACAGTAGGAAAAAAAGGTCTTTTAGCCTCTCTGAGTATCTTGTTCAGCCTGATTCTTCAAAGCCTGAGTCTAATTTCTGCTGTAAGCCACATGTCATGACCTTGCTAAGTGGGTGGAAATCACAGGGAGACAAATAAGAAAAGGAACAGAAGAAAGAAGGAGAAGGAAACTTCAATTACACTCTCAAGAACAATGAGTAGTTCAAAACCAGAGTTTCTATTAGTTCAGTGGATAGGTTTCTTTTTTCTTTTTTGAATGCAGTCTGAATTTTGTATTCTATAAGAGCAACCCAAACAATTCAAGTGTTTCTCTTGAGTTATTGAATTATCTGCTTATTCAGATCCATGTATCTCCTACATCTTCCCCTTTTTTTTATCCCTGAATTCTCTAGTATTGTGATTATATGCTGGGATCTTAAATAAATTCCACATTTTTGTACATTCATGTAGATATTGTAGAACAGAAAACATCTTGCCATAATAGTAACATTCAACAAAATAGTGGTATCAGTAGGGCTACAATCAATGTGATTTTGCTGATTTGAAACAAAGAAAAATGTGAACTGATCCTAGCACATATGTACATGAAAACACAAATGTTAACCTAAACAAATAAATTCTCACAATTATCTCCAAGACGGTATTTTATAGTAATTCTATCACTGAAATGAAAATGATTTTTGAACTGGCACTGTGGTTAAAAAAAATGTAGGAATCAATGTGCATGAGATTATGGCCACCAAAAAGATACAGTTCTCCTGAATAGAATATCATGCTATTAAAATGAGAACAAGAACTTCAGCACTGATGTTTTTAACATGGATGTTACAGAAGATATCACTGCATTAATTTGCACTTTCATCTTTTTGCTCATCTGCAGCCATTGTGTCTGAGACAGTGAAAAGCAATATTGCAGATTTTGCCTGTCTGTGCCCTATATCTGTTATATTTTCTACAGCTATTTCACAGCCATGAATGCAGTCCATGTAAAGCTTTAAGAGCTGGCTTTTTGGAAATATGAACTCTACATTGAGACTGAGATGGTCAGAGATGAATTCATCGGGGTGTCACATGCTGGGGAGTGCAATGAAAAACAAAAGCCAGGGCAATGAATTTCTCCACATGCCCTGAACCTCACATCAGAACTGACAACCTGCCCTGGTTTATCTGATGGTCCCAGGGCAAAAATGAGTGGTGGAAGTTACTGGAGATTTCATCCTGAAGCTTACTGGAAGGTTTGATGTCCCAACTATAGTTCAGCTGATTGTGAATACTCCAAAATTAGGACCTGATATTTTCCTTCTTATTACTGTTGTCTACAATTGGATTTACAATATCAAGCTTTTTCTTCCCCTTTTCTTATTCACATTTGTGTCCTTAATTTATTGAAACCAAAGTCAGAAGAGAAGATTACCATAAAAAAAATCTAAAGATTATGCATCTTTAGAAATTTGATTTGGACTTGAGAAATTTTGTTGCAACTTCATTGGAAGAAATGTATCAAATGTACCCTTTACATTTCTAAAAAATTAAGATATTAGATTCTTTGAAGAAAAAAACTAGGCAGTGGAGTTTTAAAAAAATATTTCCATGCAAAGCAGATGAGGATTTCATTTTACTTTGTTACAGTTTCATTTTTGGGTTTTTACACACTATGGTCTAACAAGCAAATAGAAATTTAATGAACAATATTCCAGGTTCATAAAACGATTTTGATTTTTCCCTGAATAATTAAAATAACCTTCAAATATATGTAAAAATAGATGATATATATTTATACATACCTTTACTTATGTATGCATAAATACATATACATAGCATATATATATGCTTTATATACATGGCATATAAATATATATGTATAGCAAAATATTATATATATGTATGTATATGTATATGTATATGTATATGTATATGTATATGTATATGTATGAAAATAGAATTTTTCCCTCATTATTTGCTAAGATTTTTTGTGCTAAAAATATCTTGATCCAATCAAATAATTTGTTACAGGAAGAATCTCCAGAGTCAAAGGATGTTAAGTGGCATCAAAGTATGCGGAAAAGTGGTCTCTGATACTCTGGATGATGGAAAATCTGGAGTACTAGATAGGAATACAACAATATGGATCTGTAAAGATGTAGTTCTCATCAAAAGATTTTAAGGTGCCTTGGAAATGATGTTGGTGTCACTGTGCTCAAAATCAAAAATGCAGAAAAGAAACACAATGGGAAGTGACTCTGAAATTGGCCAGCAGGCTTACAAGAGAAACAGATAGGAATGCTCTTCATATTCGCTGTCTTCATCTGCAGCTCTCATTAGTACTTATGATGTTTCAGTGTGACAGGGTTAAAGATGGAGAAAGGAAGTAATATCTATTTGGGTTTTTTTTATTTTCCAACTGTTCTGTTAAATGTTGGTCTTGGTGTGCGGCTTTGACGGTTTTCAATGCCTCATTCCTCAGATGTGAGTCTTAGTCTTTGCTTGAAAGTTTTTTTAGAGTCTGTGAAAAACTATATAAATGAATGAAACACAACAGCATTACATTTCATTATTTTTTGCCCTTTACTACATACAAAAAAATGTCTCATAAATATGTTACAGAATGCAATCCTCATCAACACAGCCTCCAGCACTTCGCATTTGGAGTCTCACTCATCAAAGGGCATGCTACAGTGGTGCCTGGGCTGAGGTCATGGTCCAGGGAAGAAGAAATTTTCTTCACACAGGAAGATGATAAAATTGTTCTTTTGCTTCTGGTTCAGTGAGAAATATACATTAATTTCTATAGTTATTTTCATACTATGAAAATCTGTGATAAGAAATCTGATCTTGACAGGTGGTAGCTTTTTTCCTGTGGCTTCAGGCTATCTCTGAAGACAGCAAACGTTGATCTGCACACTTTTCTCATGTATACATTAGAATAGAATAGAACAGAATAACAGGTTCTCATAAGATGTAAAACAGTATAACTACACCAATATACAGCAACTTTCCATAAGACTATTCAAAGCAGAGCTCTTACAAAATATCTTTCCCTTCATAAAATTCCATATATACATGTACATGTTTTTATGTTTTTTATAAAAATAGTCTCCATGTAGTCTAAACTGATATCTTTACTCTTTGAAAGTGTTATGGTGACAATTTACATCCAATCACTACTCAAAAATTTCAGGTGAAATCACCCATCTGTATTCATGAAGAGGAAAATGTGCATGGTTATATGTTAGAGTTTGACACTGGCACAATGCCAGTGCCCCCATGAAAATTCCCTCTCCCTGGCATCCGCTGTGAGGTGATACCCGGAAATAAGCAAAGCAGGCTCCTGCGTAAGGAAAAAGGAAAAAAAAACTTTATTAACTAAACTACATAAAAAACTAAACTACAAAGAAAAAAAAAAAGAAACACAAGGAGAATGTAAACTACACAGAAACACTTCCCCCTGCTCCTCCTACCAGATCCCCAGTACATTTCATTTCCCAAAATTATCCACACTCGGTCTGGCACCACCCTTTAGAAAAATCAAATCTTCAGCTCATGAAGAGTAGACAGAGTCCTTCCTTGTGCCACGGACTTCTTGTCACAATCAGCAACCACCCGGAGTCCTGCTATCTCGTGACATCTCCTTTCCATGCCAAGGTGCTCTCACCACCAGGCATGGGATGGGGCAGGGGCCTGCTTTCAGGGTGAACCCTTTTTAAGGATGCCTCGTCTCGTTCCAAGCAGAGCACAGTCTCATCTCTGGGACCTTTGTCCCCCCCATTTCTTCTATATCCCCTGGGGCCGAGGGGTCTCAACACCAAACTCTCGTGACTCCGAGCCTCCGCTTCCCCCTGCAATGCAGCCTCTGTATCACCAGGAAACAGTCCATGGATATACAACAAAAGAGTCCAGCAAAATTGCCACTCCATCTTCCTCCATTCCTTCAACATCTCTCTTTCCCTTTGACAGACCCCCCTTACTGGCCTGTTTCTTCCTTCATCTTCCACTCTTATCCCTTTCCCAGGAAAGGCAATGTTCCGTGAAGTTCTCACTATCCACAAGGGTTAAAAGCTCTCCCAGGCGGCCGGGCTGCCCGCTGCCCCCCCCTTCTCCTCCAGCCGTGCTGCCGGCACATGATATCAAGTATCAAGGTAAACAGTTCAAGCACAGGCTGCATTCTCTCCGTCTCCAAAAAGGGGGGGGTCCAGCCTACCATAGATGGCCACTTGGCTTTCCCCTCCCCCAGCCCAGCCAGCAACTGAGCCGGGGAAGAGACCCAACTCCCTCCTGCCGGAAATCCCAAGAGGGCTCTGAAGGAAAAGAGCCCTGCTTTTAACTCCTTGGGTTTGTGGTCTCAAGAGGCAGATCCAATGCCCCACTGGTCAAACCAGGTGCTCATCTTAAAATCCAAACACCCATTGGTGACAACAAAAACAACATATCCCAAATGTCCCATTTCCGGTCAAACCACGACATTATATCACCTATTCCTCCAATTATCCTTATCTGTTTCTTTGTTGTTTAGCAAGTACTAACAGAGATATTGATGGCATGGCCACAGACCTCTGTCTCCATTTGTGGAGTGTTTGGCTTCATTTATCAGAAGTGTGTTTGAACCTGGATACATTTTAAACTTTTGTCTTTTATATTATTACTATTATATTTTTTCCCTGCAAAATTTATATTGCCACAAAATCTTCAGGACAGAATTCAATAGTTCCAATAGGAATTTTCCATTAAAATGTGCATATGATTATAATGTAATGGTCTGACTTTAAAACTACATTAAAACTGGGAATTTGTTTGATATCTGGTTTTCCAATATGAAAAAAAAAATAAGTTGATGTGTGATTCCTCTGGATTGGATTAAGTTTTATATATATTTATAAGCTGAGAGACTGTGCTTTCTCAATTTTATTGAAGACTTTAAGACCAAAATTACCAACTATTTGTACTTCATCAGATGGAATTCTTTGGTTTTGTAATAGAACAGAAATAAATCCCGTGTTATTCTCATATGCTCCTATTATCTACTTAATTCTACAATTACAATTCACATTAAGCAGTAGTGTTGCTGTTGTGCCTTATTCTTAAAACCTATCCCTTTTGCTGATGAATTTAGGTATAGTGTCTGATTATCCTTCTGGGAAAAAAAAAAGAAAAGAAAAAGCTTAATAGTTTCAATAATCTTCTCAGTGAGAAA
This sequence comes from Melozone crissalis, assembly GCF_028551555.1. Taxonomy (NCBI): domain Eukaryota; kingdom Metazoa; phylum Chordata; class Aves; order Passeriformes; family Passerellidae; genus Melozone; species Melozone crissalis. Next base: position 55,077,260 of record NW_026535805.1, read on the forward strand.
ATAAAGAATTGTTGATTCATTCTGAAGAAATGAGTGCAGATGCTCTCTTGAAATTGTCGCCTATGTTCTGCATGCTGTTCTATTTATTTGAAGCATTTAGGCAGACAAACCAAGATGAATGGTCACTGTTACCACTGTTACTTGGTACCTCCTACAGCTCCATGGAGAAAGCCTCTATGGAGGTTGATCCAGCTCTGAACTGATCCCTTCAATTACTCGCCTTTTTCCCTAAGCCATAAGGAGAATTTTGTTAATGGTTATCTAATAGGCCAAGTAACAGTTAAGTTTCAAAATATGAAGAATGAACCAGGACCTCTGATTTTATTCTGTTTTGGATTTTTTTACAATTATTTAGTCTCTGGAAGAAGTAATGTGCCTGGATAGCTAGAAGGGATTACAAAGGCATACATGGAACTTCACAGTTCCCTCCTTATCTCCAGTACTTACAATGGTGTCTGGTAAAATTTCCCCACTGACACATGGAGCGTCCCCCCACAGCAAGGCATCCCCTTTCTATCATGCACGTTCTTTTGTTGTAGAATGGAGTTTTAGCAGCTAGGTCTCAAAGTTTAAGAGTATTTGTGACATTATGCTGCCCACTGCAGTCTGCTTTCCTCCTTTTTGATTTTCCTAGAGCTTCCATCAATTTAGCTCCAGAATTCCAGTGTGAGTGCTCAGTTAAGTCTTGCTCTTCATGTTGTGGTGTTGCCAGTTTTGGTCTTCTTACTCTCCTGGTCTGCTGATTTGCATATTGTTGACAGCTTTTTTCCTGTGTTCCCAGTATTTTTTTATATAGTATTAAGGCTCAAATCTGTTTGGAGGGATTTGTACACAAGTAGAATCAGCTAGCATCCAACTCTGCATCTAATAATTAGAGATGAATGAGCACACAAGTACCCATGCTCTCTGCAGGCTTTCTGAACCAGCAGAATAATTAACCAAGCACCTCAGGCAGGCTTGCTTTGAGAAGAAGAGAGTTCCAGAAACATAATGCTACAGTCCTGTGATATCAAGGCTGTTTTTCTTAGCTGAAAAATATAGAATACATTCTGTCTCCACTTTGACGGACATTTGGTTTCTGTCTAATTACTGCTTTTTCTCTTAGATCTTAATCATTTGCATCACACTTTAAAAAGAAAGAGATCAAAGATCACAGAATAAGAAGATATGAAATATGTTCCTTAGCTCACCCATAGTCATGTATAAAGATGAACATAAAATTTGAAGCCTGTGGGGGTTTGCCTTGCTCTTAGCAGTGGAAAAGCTGTGACAAGACAGGGGGTTATGGGTTTAAACTGTTTCATGGATAAAACGCATTCTTCAGTCAGCAAAGAACCTTTTTCAGGCACTATAGTCACTAAAGAAACACAACAACTTACTGAGGAATTGTGCATTCTGTTCTTATATGAGGACAGAGGGAGAAACAGAAATATCGTGAAAAATAATAGAAAATATAGAAAATATTCTTGCCAATATATCTGGTGTATCATAATCTTATTTAGCTTATGATTTCATCTGAGTAAATTCCTCTAGATTAAAGTTTGAAATTAATGTGCAACTGCTTTCAGATTTATGTCTTGGATTAAGAATTGAATGTGATTGTCTGACCAATTTGGGAAGCATTTGAAAAGACAATTACTGTATTACCTAATAAATTTACATTTAAAAAAATGTTCCATTGTATATATTTATCATTTTTCCATGACTTGGGGGTGTGAAAAAAATATTACAGGAGTGAGAAAGTACAAAGAAAAAGAAATTATCACAGCTGTGTGGAATATTTTCTCTAGAGGAACAGTTAAGTAGTGTAGATATAATCATCCTGGAAAAGAGATGACTTTGGAGGTATGGTGGGTGAGGGCCTGAAAGATGAGTATCATGAAAGGACAGTAGGAAATGACTGCTCACTGTCTTTTTCAGTATGACAACTTGGGTTTGTCAAATGAAGCTACAGGAAACGAGAAAGAAACTAAAGATATTTCTTTGAGGAAACATGCAATGGCCTGCAGACAAAAGCAAACACTCCCAGACAGCCCAGAGATCTCATGTCATCTCCACATATTCTTTCAGATATTCAAAACCCAATTAGGTCCACTTCTGAGCAACCTGCTTTAGCTGATTCAGTTTTCAATGGGGAGGTTGGACAATACAACCTCCAAATGTTCCTTACCTTCTCATCCCCTCTGTGAGTCTATGAAAATGCTTGGCACATAATATACAAGAAAATTTTCATTCTATTTCAGGCACTACCTACTTTCTGTGGTTTCCTTTTTCGCGGTTTCATGATTTACTAGAGCACTTTTGATCTTCTTGCTGTCAGTGGTAGACTGTGTACCGTGTTTATGTGTTTACAAGAGAAAGATCTGCCCAGGTATGAAAATTCATGACTTAGAGATCAGGATGCTCTCATGATTTCAGACCTCATAGCTCTATTTGTAGAAAAGGTAGACTAGGCAAGTTGTAAAGCTTAACAGCCACAGATGCCACTATTTTTTCCCTTCACAATGTGAAGGAAACACAACTTTCACATGGTGATTAGCCTATCCAGCACCATCTTATCTTTAGAAGTTGTTATCATAGTCAAGTAAATGAACTTTTTGGAGGAACTCATTGAACAATTTCCTGAAGTTCCTACATGTACTTAACTCAGACACCTTCAGACTGCAGGACACTTATTTAGCAGCTTTATTGACAGAGACTTAGCCATTTATAATGTTAGTGTGTCATAACTAAGGAGTGATGAATAAAATATATGACCACAGGGAATTTCATAGGGTTTGATAAAGCCACGTGCAAGGTGCTGCACCTGGGTTAGGGCAACACCCAGTACCAGTCCAGGCTGGGGGATGAGGAGATCAAGAGCAGCACAGGCAAGAAGTAACTGGGACTGCTGGTGGATGAGAGGCTGGACATGAGCCAGTGATATAAATAGATCAGGAAGGTTTTCATTAAAATGGGTTCAGTTTAGCCATTTAAATCTTCTATTAAATATTAATTCTTAGATGTGTTTATGATAACTTGGTTAAATATGGTCCAGAGAGGAAAATAAATTCATTGTGTTCAGATGCACTTTTGAAATCTCTTCAGGCTCATATGTATGGACTTTCCTCACTCTAAGAAGACTAGATATTTTGTCTTATTTTTCCCAACTAAAAGAAATGTTAACAATTGCAGAAGGTTCTCAGCTTGATAGGCTCAGGAGAATTTGGAACTGTTCAGAAACTGCCCAGACACCCTCAGAAACTTTATTTTGTATACCTGCTCAAACCCTGCCCTTTCAATACTGAGGGCCACTACCCAAGAAGTATAAAATGTTTGTACCATTTGGCTTCAAGTTTCATTGAGAGCTGATTCTCTGTCTTTCAAATGACTGAGACATATTGTGAGTCAGCATAAGCTATTTAGGGCAAGATGTGCTAGTGAAATAAATTGACAGAGTTCTATTGACCACTACACCTGAAATTGTACACCTATTGAATACACCTGAAATTGTACAGGCAAGTGATAGGTAAAGAAGTAATGAAGAGAAATGAAAATGCCGTAATTGCACTTGCAGTTGAATATCAAGCTGGTATTTACTGAGATAAATCAGTTTGCAAACAGCCTTCATTGTTAATTGTTCTTGTCTTTTTGGCTATTAGCAATGTAATATTTTATTTAATTGTATAATAAATTAAAACTTTAAAAAATATTTTAAGGATAAAACAACAAATAGCTTGTGAGCTGCCTAAACCCATTTATTTTGTCTTTATTTAAATAAAAAAAAAGTGGAGGGTTATCACGACATCATAATAATAACAACTAAACCACAGAAATCAATACAGAACGAGTGGCATAGGGGAAACTGCACAGTACAGCCTGTGCACTCTGTGCCCAGTACATCAATTAACTCTCACCACTTAGATAGAATATAGTCAGTTCTTCCATTCAGAGAAGGTAAACAAGGATGTTTTGCCTTTTCCCTTCTGTGCAGTGCCTCTATAGTGTTTTCATCAACATGGTTTTGCTGGTCAGAAAATATAATGTTGCAATGTTCCTGTGTACCACTCATTAGACCAGACCTGAATGGATTTACTCCAGTCTATAGGTGGTTGCTTTTAATTTCAAATATTTTGGCGTAAAACCATGCTGTGGACAAAAGCAGGCTGCAATCATCCTCCTTATGCTGATACTGAACACATCCAGAGAAAGAGCTACAGCACAGCACAAGAAATTTGGTTTTGACACACCCATACTGCATGTACAAAGGGATTCCCTAAATTTATCTTCCAGCAACCATAACATCAGTCAAGTAACTCACAGGAAGAACTGTTCATAGAATCACTGACAAATATAATTTTTAAAAGGGTACTAAATAACATTATTTGGGAATAGTTTCCCAAAAGTAAGTGAAGGAAAATGTAGGTCATTCTGGATTAGGAAATCACTCTTTTGAAGTTCTAATCCCTTCTCAAGCACAACTCTCAACATAAATTTAGTTTGGACTTTATGAGTAGTATGATATGTTTTTAAATTAAAAATGAATAATGAGAAATAGTCCTGATTGCCAAGGAAATAATTTCACTAAAATGTATCACTACTCTGAGAGATTATTTCAGCTTGTAAGATACACCACTCTGTTTCAGTGTGTTTTTGTAAGTCACCTTCTTCACAAAGACTGAGCCTACCAAATGATAACAAGATCATCATACATTCGTTCCGTATGTGAATAATATAATGAAATTAATTTCAACACTTCCCTCAGAGGGATGATGGAGTGTCTGTTGAGAGTACATAAGAAAATATCTTTTTTTTTTTTTTTCTTTTTTTTTTCCCTTTCTTTCCTGAATGACTAATACCTTTTGGCCAGGGCACTGAAATAAGTGGCAGCAAACTCAGCTGATTTGGTTCTTCTAAGCATTTGCTCTGGGGAAGTTATAACTGATAACAGAAGATGCAAGAGGAGGGTTATGAGGTTTAGTCTTCTCTGTTGGAGCATTGCTCTTCAGCATGGGACAATGCCAAAGCAGAGATATTGACTGCCTGGCATGACAACAAATGGTATCTTGAGTGGATCCTGTATGGCCTTCTTTGCATTGCTAGAATCTTAGAAAGTCACGTTTCATTCTGTGGAAGAATGGGATCGTTTTGAAAACACACGGATTTCTTTGCTGTGAAGGATAATTGGTTCATATCTAGTTGGGATGTTCAACACCCATCTAGGTGTTACCTTTGCAGATGACTATGAAGATTATTGTCTAAATGAGAGAGAGAGGGTGTGTGCATGCATTTAGAACAGCCAAAGTATTTAAGTGTTTCTTCATTGCTAATTTCAGTAAGAGTTGAGGCTTCTTTGAGATAGAGATTCCAGTTAATTTTAGAACTCAGTTGATTCAAGCACCTTCTAACTTCAAGTAAAATAATCACTACAGCACAGAGATCCTATCAATCATAGCAAGGTTTGCATGCTTATTTAGCTAGCTTGTAATTAAAGGCAGCTAAAAATATCATGCATGAATGGCAAGTTTCTACTTTTTTATTTAGCTCATCTCCTTCAGAGAGAAGACACAAGTCCCATCAATCACACAGTTGGTAACTGAAGTCATTATCACTAAAATTAAGGCAATTATATACAAATGAATATTAATGAATCTTCCAGTCAAAATCCAGGTCAGTTTCCAAGAATTTTAACAAAAATATAAAGAACTCCTCTTTTCCACTTAATCTTTTGTCAAATAATCAGTACCAAAAAGGACACACCTTTTGTATTTAGCTAACATCATGGATTGAGGTTTTAATGAAATTAATAACAGTATTTTTCCAGCATGGTGCAAAGTGATGTGTTAATTAACATTGTTCTCACAAAAAGTGACACGATGTTACACTAACTTAACTTTGAAGTTGTCATTTCCAGTTGCCATTAGCTCTATTATAAGGGGAAAATGGATTGTCAGTGCACTGTGCTCAGCCAGACAAGTAAAACAAGACTGAATTATTTTAAGGCTAAAAAAAAAAAGATTTGAACTCTCACAGATCGATCTCTGTGTCTCCCACAAGGAAAGACCATCAGACAATTTGTCCCCTCCTTTCCAAATCAAGTCACGTTTACTTACAGCTGAGCTAAAGGTAAGGAAAAAGGGAATAAGTCAGAGTAGCTTTCTTTGAACTGTGCTTCACCCCATGTCTTTGGAAATGATCTCAATGGCTTTAAGGTAGGTTGTGACAACTGTTAACTGCACTTGGATACAGAGCACAATAGTAGAGGCAACTGCATCTCTGAATTATTTAAGGAGATAGAAAGTAAGACATTTCAGGCAGCTATAACAGACTTAAAGTAACATTTCCCTATTATAGAGATCAGCTTTTTATTCTGAAAGTGTGCTTAAAAGATAATTTAATTTTCATGTATTTATCTGTTTACAGTAACTGAAAGTCATGCTGGTGATAGCAACAGTGAAGGTGTCCTTCCCTCATTAGAACAATTAAAAGCAGGAGTGAATCACCTGTCTTTCAAGGGCAACCACATATCAGATAAATGTTCAAAAAACAAAAGAAAAAAAAAAAGACCTTTTTAAAAAATCCTTAAAAAAATATTCTTCATTTGCCTAACTCCATGGGAAAATGGAGTCACTGCTATGTTGATGTACACTTGAATGAGCAAGATCAGCTTCAAATTCCTTATTACTATAAGTGTAGGGGAAAATTAAGTAGGAAGAATGTAATCACTCAAGCTTGTGTTTTGTTAAATACAGACCTGAATAAAATAATTATTTAGCTTGTAATTCAACAACTCTTTGCTATTCTGAATTTACATTATACTCCTCAAGAAACACATTGCAAGGAAACAAAAATTCTATACCTACAGAGAATTCAGTTTTCACATTTAATCTTTAAATTAGATAAAGTATCAAGAAATTCAGTCTACCTTCATTTTGAAGTGTGCAAAATAGAGATGGACTTGAGAATTAACATGCTTGCTTTTCTTTTTTTTCTCCGTGTTGGTTAAAGCAGAAGAATTATCTGTCTTGAGACTAACATTACCTTGTCTAAAATGGTTTCAATTCTTTAAATAAAATCCACAAACTGGAAAAAAAAAGTATTGACTGTAAGTTTCTAAAGTCCCAAGAACAATTGCAAGTGACCCATGTGTGTTTACACCCTGAGAAAACATTAGATGGGCATACACTTTCTTTCATTTAACCTACTAACAAATTAAATCACAGATAGATATTTTGTTTCACAATAATTGATTGTCTTATTCAAGGAAAGAAGCATTTTTCAGAAATAACAACTCTTCATGGTCACAAGTATTCCCAGCTCATGTTTTTTTCCCCTTAATGGAAACAAAATTTTATCTTTAAAGAAGAGAGGTTCTTATAAATATTGCATATGACTCAGTCCTGCTGAGGAACACTTTCAAGCAAATAAGATGGAAACAGATAAAAAAGCTAAAGGGATTGGTAAGCAGCAGTGGGAAGAACAATAATTTTAGAGTAAGTCTGAGGTTCTAGTTTCACAAGTATTTGTTTTGGCATCAGTGTTTGCTTGTTCATCCCCTAAGCCTCACTGCTTATCCCCGTCTCATTGGCACTCCCTCAGAAAAAACCAGAAAACATTGGTGTCACACTGTGAACAACATCAGAGATGCTAATTCAGGTTAAAAACCCCACAGCTTTATGTTGTTGGGTTTTGGGGGCTTTTGGTCCTGAGAGAAATAACTGTAAATGTATGGCTTGTTTAAACCTGCCCTGAGATTTCTGTATTGCTTTATATTATAGCAAGCAGGATGCTAAATGGTAGTGTTCCAATTAGGTACTTTAATGGTCACTTCAGATCAAGGTAAATTAGAGATGGTCATGAAAATTTTGCAGTCCCATGACAGTTTTCTCAGAGCCAAAATCTATTTCTAATCCTCATTCAGACTGGAAAATACCTGAAAATTCCACCAAATCTACATTGACTCAACATAATTATTGTTGTTATAAATGATAGCAATGCTATTATTTCTTTTTGACCATATACATATTTAATTTTAGCCATTAAAAATTCCCATGCTATTATACTCCTAAGTAAAAGCCAAAAATTACATAAAAGAGCCCTCATAATTTGAGCAGAAAAAAGTTAAGCAGTTTCAAAGTGAGTACTTTGGGTCTGTGGCTGCACTGACTTTTGAGAGGTATGGTAACATCTGGTGAAATAGTTGGCTTGTGGCTTGCACAGCAGCAAAACAAGGCTTTGCTTGTCAAGAAGCTTTGCTTTTGCTGCAGGCAAAGGTCAGGGGCATAGAGGATTTCTGGTTATGACATGTGGCCACTTGTAACTTTTCGATAATTTCCTTGTGTTTTGTCTCTGTGTCTCCTGGTGATCAGTTCGTATTTCCATAACAGCAGTATTGGAAATTACTCGGGAGTGACACCCTGAACTACTGAATTCAGGCTCTGCTAAGGTCAATGGCTACATGGTATTATCCTTTCAGAAGTGTTTTTGTTTGATCTTAATTTTTTTTTTTTGTCTGCTATGCTTTCAGAATTTTTTTTTCTAATTCAGAGCCTGAATTTATTAATATCTAATTTGGTTCTAATTTATGTAAATATTTTCTTTCTCCTAGGTGTTTCCTCTCGTCTCCATTTCCAAAGCTCGTAATTTTCAGACTCCTTTGAGTGGAGCAAAATAAGTTATTTTATAAATAATAAAATAATTTAAAATTATATTTAAAATAAGAAAAATTTTCTCATTAAGGAGCCCCTATTCTCTCTTTAAAGTCCTCTTGGACCAGTGGTGCAAAGTTTCAGTTCCGTTCCAACTTTCTTTTGTAGCACTGGTGAGCCTTTACAGGAATGGTCTCAACAGTGCCTCATGCAATCACATTGCTCTTGGAAACCCTTCTCAGATGTAGCCTAAGAGATGATTTATCTCTCCAGGGATACATTATGTTAATGGCCCATAATCACTCTATCCACCCAATAACCTTTCTTCTCTCACAGCAGTAATAGGTGAGCCTCTAAATTGTAGTGTGGATTACTTTTCCCTTATGTACCTAAAAGACTTTGGACTTGAATTTTATTCTTCTTCTGTTTCTATTACTGCATTTGTCATAGATTCTTGCTCCTTTTAAATGGCATTTTGCATATCTGGGTCTTGACTTTTTGACTGTAACTAAATCACTTAATACCTATAACTATTACTAAAATGCTTCTCTTTTTCTCTTTTTGTGGCCAATTCATAAATAAAAACAATTATGATTAAAAAATGCCTGAAAATTTTTGTCATTATCACCAGAATATTTATTGACAATTTGGTAACTATAACATATGAAAGAAAAAAGCTATTAGACAACATCCAGAGGAACGCTACAAGGATGCTGAAGGGCCTTGAGGTGAAGCCTCATGAGGAATGGCTGAGGTCCCTTGGTCAGTTCAGCCTGAAGAAAAGAAGACTGAGGAAAGACTTCACTGCAGCTACAACTTCCTTGTGAGGGGAAGGACAGACACTGATCTCTTCTCTGTGGTGACAGTGACAAAACTGAGGGAATGGCCTGAAGTTGTGTCAGGGCAGTTTTAGGCTGGATATTAGAAAAAGGTTCTTCCCTCAGAGGGTATTTGGGCACTGGAACAGCTCACCAGGGAAGTGGCCACAGCACCAAGCCTGACAGCTCCACGAGCATTTGGACAATGCTCTCAGGCATGTGGTGTGAATTTTGGGCATGATGCTGTGCAGGGCCAGGAATCAGACTTTGATGATCTTGTGGGTCCTTTCCAACAGAGAATATTTTCTGATAATCTAATCATTCTCTTGAATTTTAGACCCCAGCCTAAAGGTGGAATGACAATGGCAGGTTTTCCACTGCCTTAAGCAAGATACCCACTAATCTTCTACTGAAAGTTTCTCTTGACACTAGTCTTTTTCTTTCCCCTTTCTTTTCAGCCTCACATTTCCTTCCCCTATCTGGCTTTTATTCCTTCAGTAATGATGAAGAAATGCTATAACCATACATGATAGTTGCATGAGAAAGCTCTTGGGAGCCTAGAATAGCTGTGATCCACTGATCCACAGTATTATTTCCCAGCTATCAAAAGACAGGAAGGTATAGGATGACTATGTTAATTCTTTCTCGCTTTTATTTAGTTTCAGTCTTCTCTCTTTCAGTAGTAGGCACAGAGCTCCCTCTACACGTTCTGTGGATCAGATAAAACACTTGGGATCCTGCTAGATGCAGCTAGATGAACAGTACTAGACAAACATAAATCATTATCATTAACTGCTACAGCTCTCAACTACAGCTAAAAACTAAGAAACTAAACCAAGCTGTTAGGGACCATCTTAGCATTGATAAAAGAAAATAGTTGGCATTTGCTGCTGGCAGTTTTACTAAGAGATATGTGTCTGCTAGTCTGAGAAAGATATCATCAGCTGTGTGAAGTCTGAGAGATCTCAGAGGAAGCAGAAAGAAGAAAGGCCTGAAAAGCACTGAGGTATATTTCCTTTGTGCTTAGAAAGGAAGAGAGCTTCTGAAAAACTAAACCAAGTAATGGGACTTACTGGCAGACACTGGTAAAGGATTTGATGGGAAATTTGATCTTCTCTGTTATGAGTCACGACCTTGAATGTTACAGTTTCTGCATGAGCAGCAGCACAACTGTAAATAGAAGTGCTTCAGATGCAATGCCAGCATTGAGTGCAGCACAGAAAGGGGTAGATCTAATTTGTCCATACTACACGTCTTTTGAAAACACAGGACCTGAACCAAAGGAAAAGTTGGCTCTCATTCTTTAAAATATGCAATCGCCTGCAGTGATATACATAACCAAAATTTTTAACATGTGTCATTTACATAGGAGAAAATGCATGATTAGATAAGGATTTGGGGGTAGAAGGAAATGTTAAATATTTCTTCTGTACTTTTGTGACAAAGCTGCCAGCTCATGATCTCTGTTTTCCTAAAGCTACATTGCTACCCATAATTGTAATTGCTCTGCTCAGCCTAGTTGTCTTATTTTAAGATAAATAAAATGGGCTAGGTTGCTGCCTGAGGAATCAGTATTGAAATCAGATACTTGTCCCAGTTTTGTGCCATCAACAAACATGCTGAAGGCACACTCTGCCCTGTCACGACCATTGGTGAAGCCATGCTGACTTGTCCTGATGAATTTCCTGGAATTTGACATGATTCAGGATTAGTGGCTCCAACACCTTCCCAGGGATTGAGGGGAGCCTAATCAGCCTATATGTCCCTGAGAGCTCCTTTTAGCACTACCTGAAAACAGGAGTGACATTCGCTTTTCTCCAGGCTTTGGGTACTTTTCCCTGTCACCATGTCTGATGGAAGATGGTTGTGAGTGGCCCTGCAATGACATCTGCCAGCTCCCTGGACTCCAGGGGGGGTGTTCCATTGAGGCCCATGGGCCTGTGAATGTTCAGTTTGCTGAAGCTTTCCCTGATTCTCACCCCAATGGTGCATCTTCCATGCTATAGCTACTCCCCTTGGTTTTTGGCACTTGAGATTCCTGAAGGCCCACTTTGCTGATAAAGACTGAGGCAAAGATGGTGGTCAGTACCTCAGCATTTCCCATGTTCTCTGCCATCAGCTCTCCTGCCACACTCAAAAACGGGCTCCCGTTTTCCCCAGTCATTTTCCCTAATCACCTTTTTGTGTTCTTGTGTACTTACAGAATTGCTCCTACATGTCTTTGGCAACCCTGGTCAGATTCAATTCTGTTTGTTTCAGCTGCCCTAACTCAGTCTGTCAATGCTCTGACAGTGTTTCTGTATTCTTCCCAGATTATCTATTCTTGCTTCAACTCACTGTATGCTTCCTCGTTGCGTTTGACCTCTCAAATGATTAAAGACAAATGTAATGGCTTTCAGGATTAAAAAAAAAAATTAAAAATCACGTTATGGCATGTTTGAAATACTAAAAGGATACATAATTCACATCATTTTAGTAAAAATGCAAAATTAGAGACAATAAGAAGAATTTGGATACCTCATTATTGACTCCTTAGACGCTTCTAAAATCCATCTTTTCTGTGAAAAAACTGCAGATGTAAGAGTCCCCAGTACAGGGACAGATGGGAGTAACTACTGCCTGTTGCTTTGAAGAAATATATTACACTAAAACAGTATCTCATTACAACACCTTTCCAGTGATCTGGGAGTTTGTTCAAGAACAAAATGGATATTTATGTTCATTGTGCTTTAAAAACCATATTTTAAAAGACTCTTAATGAAAGACAGTCTGTGACCTTTTAGCTGTTTCAATATTATTGTGGGAACGAATTTTCATTTCATTGTAATAATTATGTTAGCAACTTCTACTTTTTCTTTTCTTTAATTGACAGTAACTATGATTAGGAATACAATAGCACCACCTGAGGCACAGTAGCTGCCTAGATTACTTGTCAGTTCATAAATACAGGGTCAAATTCAGCATTGCTATGAGTGAGCATACTTTAATTATCCATTATTTATTATAAGTTAAGTTCTAACAATATGCTCTATACTAATAAGAATAGGGGGGAAAATCAGTCACACAGAGCATTCATAAGCCAAGAAACTATTTTTGCAATTCTAATTTATCCTCTGTTTAAAGTATTGCCGTCAATTAACTTTATTCTTTCAAAATTACAGGTGAAGAAAGCTAAAAGTTTGTTCTTACATTCATATATAGATGTCTCAGTAGAAAAAAAAACCCCTGAATTTCAAGTGCGTTGAAGATCCACAGGGATTTTCTGAAAACAGCAAAGGTTCTAAGTGCCAGTGTAATGCCAAAATGGGTAGTAAACAAGTCTCATCACCCAAGTAGGTTTTGTGGTGAGAGTGTTCTGAGCATGAGTGTGGCACCAAAGCATTCAATCAGGGTACAAATGCAATTTAGCTAAGTGGGTCAGATTCATTACACTGGTAATACCAGAGTGTACAGCCCAGAACACTATGCTCCCACTTCAGCTGGGTAAACTTTGTGAAAGAGCAAAATGCAAAAATACACAGAGTTGCTGAGGTCAAATGGGGCCTGTTTGGGCTGCTGGACTTTCTGTCTTAAATGAGCATCCTGTTGTTGTTTTGCAGGCTACCTCTTGGGTATATGTTTTGGTAATTAATAAGGACACACAGGATTCACATGGTGTGCCAAGACCTGAGGGCTTATGTGACCCAATAAAGATTTTGACCATTCATGTTACCAGGGAAAATAAAAAAGTGCATAAAAAAGCCAACTAGTATAAGAGATGCCTCCTAAATATACTGAATAATTCCCATTTTACTGATAATAAAATGAAGCTCATGGCTGTTATGTTTATTGTGAAAATCAATGATGGCATAAGTTGCAGTCCTAAAAATGAGCACTGTAGATAAACATTTGCATTAGATTTTAAATTGGTGTGCAATTTGTTGTGAGTAATGCTGCTGGTAAATAGGCATTAAGCAATGATTAATCTGCCCATTTTTTCAGATTTCAGACATTAGCAAAGGAGTTTCAGTTTGGTTTGTGTAGGGGGTTTGAACTATACTTTTGTTTACTGTCATCCTTTAGATTCCCCTATATAATCCATCCACCAAATTTTGTTGTTAAAATGAACCATATTCTTATAGAAACAGATCCTACCAATTGACTAAATAAGAGAGGAATGATTAGTTTTCAAAAAGTAGATTGACAATAATTTTGCTTCCTATGAGCAGTGTTGAGCCAAGATAGCTGAAACATTATTCAAGGCATCACAGGCAGTCATCCAGCTAAAATATTACTCTAATTATACATTTTCAATTTAATATTCTCCTACAGATTGTTTAATTCGATTTTTGTTTTACATATATGTAAAAAAATGAAAAATTAAGATAAAGCCACATTATTTTGTCTTGTCTGCATTACATGCTTTTCGATTATATGACACAACTTGCAGTTGGGCAATGGCTAGAAGATCAATACAGTAAAAATCCTTCTCTTTGTCTACTCATTCTGCTAAAAGGGAAAAACACTCCCTAATATTCATTGTCCTAATCAAGTTTTAAAGCATTATAAACACTAATCACAGAAAAAGTCACCTCCCACTACCCTGGGAATTTGTGAAAGGCCACTTGTGATCAAGTTGTCTATGATTAAAGTTCACAGGTCTTTCTATTTGGAGATATGTATAAAACAGCCTGGATTAAATGGAAATAATGCACTGAGTACTTGCAAATGTCATGTCTATGACAACAAATTTATTCCATATTATCTTCTGTGTCCTCTATTCTAAGTTCTCTAAAATCACAGTAGCAGAAGACCAAGCTGTGCTACTGATATTGGTGACAGTAATATCTTAAGTGTTCAGCAGAGCACTGAACAGCACTGCAGTCTATATAAATCTGTGTTGCACCTGCATCTTGTACAATATGTACTGTTCTGCTACACCCATCTGAAATAAAATACAATAGAAGTGAAGTGAAAGAAAGATGATCACAAATATGTAATAGCTTTCATAAAAGTAGACAGTTAATAGACTAGAACTCCATTTGCTAGCAATATGAGGAAGACATTAATCACAATGACATGCTGAATAGCAATAAGAACAATTATTCACTATTTGACACAATACAAGAACTAAGGACGACCCAAGGTATTATTAGGCAGAGAGTTTAAAGCAAACAAAAGTAAGTGCTTTTCACACTGTGCACCATTCAACTGTAGAATCCATTGCCATAGATTGCTTTAGGAACAAAAGCATAAATGAGTTTTAAAAGGTCAGACAGTTTCACTGGGAATAGATCTGGTGGTGGTGGTAAAACATGGTTCAGATGCAATCTCTGTCACAAATGTCTGCACAGCAGAAGCTACTAGGCTCTATGTGAAAAGAAGAATTTATCTTACATATGTGTGGTTCTTTTTTACTGTTCAATCAGCCTCTGTATTGACCCATTCACAAAGATAGAAAACTGTGCTAGATAGATATTTGTTCTAACTCTGAAAGGTTTCTTTTATATCCTCTGTTATTTTGCCACTCAAATAGTTATTATCCTTCTGAACTATCTTGTTTCATTAGGGAAATGCACAACTTGTTGAATGACAGCTACCTACACTGAAGTTTGGTAAATTGAAGATGACACGGCTGATAACACAAAATGTTTGGAAGAAGCACTGCAATTGAGGGGCACCTTCCATCAGCTGAAATCTCCCCTACTGCCAAACCTTTAGACAGGCACAGAATACAGAGTAGGAAGCTGAAGAGAAAAAGAGATTAGAGATAAATAGGTGAGATTAGTTTAGATAAGGATTGGTTGGAAGTTATTGTTAGCCCTCAGATATTAGAGGTGAGACAGGCAGGAACTGAATTAAAGACAGAAGAGGAAGACAGATAGGGAGTGGGTGGGAATCTGATCTGAGTTCACTTAAACTGAGGAGTTCATGTACAATGTACAATGTACAAGATTAAAGCAGTGTATGGAAAAGCCAGAGGCTGTTCGGATAAAAAGTCACAATATTTATGCTCAAGTTATGGTAATTTGGTCATTGAAATAATGGTGATAAAGGGTCATGCTAGAGTAGCCTTGTTTGAGGATTTTATTAATAATACCTCAATGTCAAAGTAATACAATAATTATCTGAATATTTTTGAAAAGGTTCTTTCCAGGATATGTTACTGCTGTGACTCATGATAACACATTAGCTACCGGTTGCCTTCAGAGGTAAATCTGTATTGAATGTAATCAGACTCCAGGTCGCTGAGGAATTTGTTCAGGAGGTGCACCTTTTCATCACAGAATCCTTATTATTTCATGGCATTTTCCTGATCCTGAAGGTTTCTATCCAAAACAGAAGTCCCTGACCCATCATGAAATCAGGATATGCTTTGACATGTCTGTAAAAGTGCTAAGTATCCCAAGCTAAAATGTGTGTGCTGCATTATTCCTAATAAGGAATAAAATAAAATAAAATATTTTAAATAATGTTCAATTCATCTTTATCTCATCAATTTCCAATATCTATTTTTGTGTGTCTTGTGATGCATATATTGCTTAATACTTTATTGCTTAATAAAGTAGTAGATATATATTAATAATAAATAAATCATAGAATCAAAGAAAGCTTTGGATTTGAAGACACCTAAGAGAAGATTCAATATATATATAAATTGAGGGTACATGCTCAAAATTTTTAATGATGGTGATGCACAATAAAAATTTTATATGACTGCTCTACAATACCTGAGTTAACTGCAAATGGATGACAGATACAATGGTGACTTACAGGAAAACCATATCCAATGGCACAGGTATCAGGGTGCCTAAAATGGTGCTTAGGGAATTGTGCAGGCTTCTGGAGACATTTCAGACAACCAAGGGGGCTCCAAGCATCTGTATCACAATAGAAAAGTTATGATGTTTAATGTTTAGCTCCTAAAGTGCAATCCACTTGAATTTAGAGGGATTCATCATCTGACAACTGAACAGTAACTGTAATTTGACTGGCTGGAAGAATCATTCAGATGCACTTTAGCCAAGTAACATGGGAAAGATCAAGGCACCATATGTTTGATGGATGAGTATACAAAAAAAAAAAAAATCTGTGGTGATGCATTATGGTTAAAGAGATAAAGCACATGTGCACCACAGAAGGAAGAGATCCCAGTAACAGCACCTGGTGAGAAAGAGCTAAAAATTCTTGCACTTGTGGGTTAGGATGATGTCTGAGAGGAAATTAGGAAAGAAGCTTCAATTTCATAAAACTATGTGTTTTGTAAAAAGACTGGATGACAACAACCTTCCCTTAGTTAATCAATGAGTATTCCATGCCAGTCAAGGCAGAGGTGGGGGTGGAAAGTAGCTTAGTTTGTATGAATATTCTCTGTATATACCTGTCTATTTTCAACTGTTCCCTGAACTGTGCCCATTTTTCTTTATTTCAGTCCACCTACTGAAAAAGGAAGCCAGTTCAACACACTAAAAGGAGGATTGTGACACAAAAATCAGATGAAATTAAATTCTGAGTCACAGAAGAAGAATTACCAGATGTCACCCTACACCTAGACTCTACAGGGTGCCCCTTAACTACTTTTTAAATGTACTGTGTTGTGTCAGTGTGTTGCACAACATATGGTAAGCATTACTTTTAACAAAACTCCTTCATATCTTTTGTTTTGCATCACAACTTTAATGTTATTTTAATGTATTTTTCTGGTGGATTAATAAACCTATTTTTTTCCTAAAGGGTTCATTATGTTTAGACACTACATTTTATTCTATTTTTTTGTAAGTGAATTTAGGGCTTGATTCAAATACCAGTGAAATCAATGTGTTTCCACAATATTTTATAGAATGTAGTAGATAATGTCCTAGTAAAATTAACTTTGTATGTTTTTCAGTGAAACTGGTTTACCATAGGCCATGCTATAGAAATGTTTCCCAAGCTGTATCTCTACTCAAAGACTAAAGGGTTGAATAATATTTTCATTTCATATCTACTCAGACTTCCTGTAAATGGAATTATTATCATATTAAAGTTCCTTTAAAGTCTGAGCTGAGTTAGGTTTTGCATCAAGTGACCGTTTGCTTCCAAAGAGTATCTTTACAAAATTGGTAATGAAAAATGGCATTTGCTTACTCAATAGATCACGGTACTAAACTAATTACATTATTTATTTACCAAAATAATAAGACCATCTGGTCCGGATCTCTACCCAAGTGAGATTATTTCCATCCAACTATTTTTTCCAATATAGGCTTAAAATGCCCCAACAGACAAGTTTTCCTTTAGAAAATGTTCTATAGCATCACACATTGATAGGAAAAAAACGTTTCAGGTGCTCAACCACAATTTTGCTATTTTCCTTTTCATGCTACAAGTTAAATCTCTATGTTCACTGTAAGTTCTTTCATCAGATTTTCACAAGTGATCCATTTCAAATATTTTTTATAATTTCTCCATTCTCAGCTGTTGTTTTCCAGCAGCCAACCAGCCGTTCTTCATTTTTTCCTTTTTACCTGTGCCTGTCACTTTGTTAATTTGTTCAGAGCCAAATCTGTATTTTGGAATGAGCAAAATTTCTTTCTGAGCAAAATGTAAAAGTTTTCCTATTTTTTCATTAATGTATTGCACTGTGGTTTTATACATACACATCCAAAATGAAATAAAAAACAAAAATCAGGATTTTTGTAGTAGTGGCCTGTGATTCCTGAAAGGATTTCAAGATTAAAGTAGACAAACCTAATTTTCCTAAGTTGAAATCCTATGACAAGAAGATTTATTTGGTCTAATTATCAGGAGAACAATGAACAGGGAAATTATTATATTTTCTTCCCATATCTAGCATTGCTGAAACAGAAACTTTAATATTCCATATGTGTCTAGTGACAGCATTCTTTTAAAATAAGGTTTGCAAAGGGAAGAGGAAGAAAAAGTCACAAAAGTGATTTAGACTGAGGAAAATCCATTAAAATTTGACTGTTAAACTTTTAATCTGCTAATTTATCAAAAGAAGATCACTGTGATTTGATATCCCCCCAAAGGGGGAACACTGACTTCCCTAATCAGGTAGCAAAAGGCATGCTGAACACCAGCAGATGAACATCAAATTGAAATTTTCAACTTTGTGTTAAATTCCTATTTTTAACTCAGTGTGAATCAAATTAAAAATACAGTGGGATAACCGGATTTTATATCTTTCAAAATCTTCATATATGAGGAATGCCCCTTTTTGGGCCCTGACAAACTCTGTGCAGGAGTATCTGGTTTAAAAGCTGTGCTGTGGAGGTGGTGAGCCTGGGTGTTGTGAACACCTTCTGCCTTTGGTAGCTGGCCCATAGTACAGGTGTAGCATCAGGGCTTTCAAAGACTGGTACTGACTCCACAGCTGCTCTTAGCAATAGGTCTGAATTGGAGAATAGAAGAAGGAAAACATTTACCCTTCCACTTTTTTTTTTTTTAGTACAGATGATAACAAACTGACACAGCAAGGTCATGAAATTGTTTCTTTTGTTGGTACAACTACACGGACGTCCCTTTCATACATCTCCTCTGTAACTGAAACCCAAATTAGCTAGAGACAGCTCAGGTATGACTTTCCATCACCTCTCTGTCTGTAGTCTAGACATATCTTCTGCTTCAGTAGTGAAAATCGTGGTAGAGGACTGGATCCGGAATTCCAACATGCTGCTAATTATGCCTGTGAAAGTGGTTGCAGCTTTTTAAATTGTAAGCTTGGCTGAAAATGAAGGGACTGTCAATTGCTTGTTTATCTTGAGAGTGAGAAAGCAAGATTACATGAATACTAACTAGAGAATAATAGTGAAAAGAAGGCAGTTTGGCTTTCATAATATCAAAAGCAATGGAGTCTGAAGGTTATTTCTCTGTGCATGGTGCTCTGACTCTGGAACTGGACCATAGACTTCAGGGTTTCTATAAGAAAGCTAAATCTTACCTTAGTTGTTATTTGAAAAATCTCAATTCACATGACAATTCTTAATTCATTTTATGTGTTGTACAACAGAGTCTAGTTAACTTCTAGCTTTGGCTGAGTTTACAAAACTGGAAAGACTTGAATCGACTTCAGGTGAAATTGGAAGAAACCAAGGGATTTCTGTTCTAGTCCTCTGTCTATCTTTTTGATCCACAGTTGTGCCTGTATGAATCATAGTCAAATATCCAGGCTTTGTCTAACAGGTCAATTTCTTTCCTCTAAATTAGGCTGTATTATAAGGAAGCACCATATATCTCTGCCACTCCTGCTGTAAAGCTGTCTAATCTTCTGCCTCCAGATGCACACCATCACTGCCATTTAGCTTGAAAAATACTTTGTACTAAATATGTCTTTCAAAATGACAAACTATTTTTAATTTGTCCTACTAATATAGTGGATTGCCCAAGGGAACATATGGCATGATGGCTGCTGCCATCTGTAGGATGCCCTGAGGTGTTCAATGGTGCATTTCAAAGGGTCTGATTGTGAGCTTCAGAAAATTAGGCAGAATCACAGAATGGTTGGGGCTTAATTCTGACCCATAAGCTCTCAACTCATTCTTCATCCACTCCCAGGCAGATACATTCCCCTTAACAGAATCACCCATTATGGGCACTTGTTTCTTTTCCTGCTCTCCTCCATGGAGGCTGGAGACTGAGGCAGAGACCTGCTTTTGCGGGTCACAGGTCCAAGGTGCCTGGAGAAAAGGAGGCTCAGGGTGGACCTTATCACTTTCTACCTACCTTTTTTTCTACCTTACTACCTGAAACATTATTGTAGCAAAGTGGAGGACAGTCCCTTCTCCCAGGTAACAAGTGACAGAATGAGACGAAATGTCCTCAAGAATGGGAAAACTCCCTACACTAGGGGAGGTTTAAATTGGATATTAGGGAAAATTTAATTATAGAAAGGGTTGTCAAGCTTTGGAACACTTTACTCAGGGACTTACCTTTTCTCCAAGAGAAAGTTCTGGGCCCTGGGTGAACCTACTCCCTGAAACTGAAGTCTCCTTCCTTACCAGTTTCATCTTGGTGCCAGCAGAGCTGCATCAGACATAGAATCATAGAATCATCTGAAAAGACTTCAAGGATCAACAAGCCCAACCTTTGACCTATCTCAGGGTTAACTCTGTAGAAACGCTGGCTTTAATTGAAATAGACATTTTTCACCACTGGGTGAAATAATTCCCTAGGCCAAATAATTAATGAGCTATGGAAAAGTGAAAATAATTTCTGATACATCCAAAGCAAGGAAAAATTAACATCCTTCTAGGAAGTAAGAATCCAGAAGGTGCTAAGATGAAAGAAAACAACACAGGTATTGCTGTCTATTCCTTTAACTCCAATCCACTCCTTCCTTCCTTCCTTCCTTCCTTCCTTCCTTCCTTCCTTCCTTCCTTCCTTCCTTCCTTCCTTCCCAAATAATAGCTCCTGCATTTATAAATCTGAAATAATTCATTGAATCTAAGGGATTTACATCTGAGTATAGTAAAAATAAAATATTTTAAAGTGGAATAAACTGTGAAAACAAATTCATTTGTGAGTTGCACATAATTTAGTCAAAATAGGCAACCACACAGTGCATGTTAAAAATGTACATAGGTAATTCCTTTTTAGACAGTAAAGATAAATGGCTTTCAGCAAGAGCATTAACTTTGCAAATTAGTTTCCATTATGAAATTCGCCTATACACAAACATAATTTTAATTTTAAAAATTCTTTTTGTTGGTAAAATTTTCTACTGTCTAAATTTCCATGTGGTCTATTTAATTTTTCAATTTCTTCACTCTCTCTGGAAGCTCAATAGCATATTAAAAGACAAGGGAAAACTAGAATCCTAAAATTCTAAATAATTCATTTTAATTTCTCTCTCTTTGCTACACTTTTGTGAAATTAATTATTGATATTAACTAATTTCTTTCTTTTGAAAATATGGTTTAAAATCATAGAATCATAGAATTATTTGTGAAGGGACCTAAAGATCATCTCATTCCAACCTCTCTACCATGAACAGGGACACCTTCCACTAGACCAGGCTGCTCAAAGACCCATCCAACCTGGCCTTGAACACTTCCAGGGATGGGGCATCCACAGATTCCTTGGGCTGCTCCAGTCCTCACCACCCTCACAGCAAATTTTTTTCCTAATATCTTATCTAACCCTGCCCTCTTTCAAGTCAAAGCCATTCCCCTGTTGAGGAACACATCTGGTGCAGGCAGCTCCATTTAAAAGCTGCAATTAGAGATACAGAATGAGACACAATCTGAGCTCTAGAGTGAGAGCCCACAAAGACAAAAGGCCATGAACTGCCAACCTTTTGCATAAAAAAGGGTACAAAGACTGATGAGCAGATGAATGAACAGAGAAAAACACAGCAGGAGCTGAAGACTCATACACATGAAGAAGTAGAATTGGGATGAAAAGGAAGAGTTGTTTAGGGCTAGCCTGTGAGGGTGTGAAAGCCCAGGGGCTCTTTGGTGGGGGTTCTCCTCAGAGGCACCAGCTCCAGCTGTTTCTGTGTTAATGCACCATGAATAAATGGGTTTATGGCACTAGAAAAGTAAGACTCTAAGGAAACCTGGTCTGACTGTCTGAGTGGGGTGTGTAGGGAGCCATGGGACCTAGAGGAACGCGCTGCTGTGGAGAGGCTCTGATGCCCTGGTGTTGTGCGACTGCCAGTGAGTCTCACAAGTGAGCAGACTGGGAAGTTTTCCTTGACACCACCTTGTCCTGTCATTACATGCCCTTGCAAGAAGTCCCTCTCCAGGTGTCTTGCAGCCCCCTCTTTAGGCACTGGAAGGTCATACAAGGTCTCTCGTGTCCAGAGTGAACAACCTCAGCTGTCTCAGCCCGGCTTCCTCTGGACTGGCTCCAACAGGTCCACATCCATCTCGTGTTGGCTGCCCCAGAGGTGCATGCAATATTCCAGGCAGGGTCTCTTGGGAATGGAGTCAAGGGAGAGAGATACCTCCCTCAGCCTGTTGGCTTTCCAAAGCTTATAATCCTCCACCTTATTGATTAGGAAATTCATGTTGAAATTCCAGGAACTGCCAGATTATAGATAAGTATTTCAAGTATCAGTTTAATCCCTACATGATATGGTGACAGGATTCCCATTCTGGATTTCAGAAATCTCTGCCATCAGGAAATTTCACCAAAAAAAATTGTTGTTTCAGTAAAGAGAGTTTCTGAGAAAATTTATGACCTGAATTAATTCCAAGTGAGATGGAAGATGTGACTCCAGTTGTAACTCCAACTGCTTCTTTTTAGCATATCTTATCTATGTTTCAATATATACAAGAGTTCCACTTGCTCCTAAATATTCTGCTTATTTTTGTGCCACTAGTATTCTATTCTGCTTTATAAACCACCCTAAGCTTTTATTTTTCATTCTTTTTTTTGTTTTAATTGAGGTTTTTTGTTTAATTTGTTTTTGAATAGTTTGAAGTATTCAGGAAAATATCTTCATGAGTTTTGGAGAACAAGTAAAAAATCCATTAACCTTCAAAATAATTGATGTGTTTTCCAGGTTACTGATTTATTAAGACACTTTGTGCACCTGTTCCAATCATTAGTGATATATTGTTCCACAGTAAGCACTCACTCCATCTTAGTTAAATAATATTATTTGGTTGGATTGATTATTGTTTGCAAAAGCTTGCTAAATTAGGATCTGTTACTTTTTTTTATTATACATTTTTTTAAAAAAATCTATTTGAAGCAATAAATTGTGAATATAAATTTGCCTGTAGATATTTTACAAATCAGTTTTCATGTACAAACATCTGCACTGAAGGTCTCTAGTGTAATAGTGAGGATCTTGAGTCACTGTGAAAAACATCAGCCCAGAAATTTCATCTAATCATAAGCAGTTCTCTCAAAAAAAATCATTTATCACACTTTGATGAGCTTGCATACTGAAGCCATATTCTTAAACAACCAGAAATGTAGGACTCTGGAAGGAAACCATAAGACAGCTGTTCAAATAAAGTTTCTTGGAAACTGGCAACCATAATATCTTTACAGTTTCTATAATACATGCTCTGAAATCAGTGATGTTCCTGATTATCTAGAAGGATCAGATGATTGCAAATTTCCTTTCAACATGGTTAAAATGAACCAGTTTTAAACTGCCTTCTTGTGAAATAAATACCATCCACCAAGTGCCAAACAGTAATTTTTTATTCTGAGTAAACAAAGTTCAAGTTTGCCTGACTGTCTAAAGTCTAGACCTGTCCAACTCAACAGAAATGCCCGGATCTAATAGAGAAAAAGAAAATTTCCATTTTGGGCGCAATTTTGAAGGTGAGTTAGGACTGAAGTGGTGAGACTCTGCTGTGTGGAGCCTGATCTAAGATTATTGGTCCTGTGAATCTACATAATATGGGGTCAGACAGAAGAATAGTTTAGGATCTGAAAGATGTACTACAGTGTCAAGTACTTATTGGAGAAGGTCCAGTGTTTTGCATGTTCCTGTCCTGTCTCAGAGCCAGCTCAGAATGCAGTCACTGTAATGACAATAATGTTATTATTTTCTACAGTGTGATTTTTTTCAATGGTTACCCAAAGAATAGTCCTTGGAGTTATAGCAGGAAATTGGTTTGTTGTATTGTAGCTGTCAGTGTCAGGGAGTCGTGTTCAGATAATGTTTCCCAACTTTGGGACTCTTGCATACATGAAGAGGCATTCCACTTCAATCTGTCATATTTGTCAATCTGACAAGGAAACAAGTTTGTCAGAATACCCTAAAATCACTTAGATACCAGCCAAGATTTAAAAGAAGCATCTTTAATCTACCAACTCGGGATGAAACGGTGGTTTGTAAAAGAAGAGATGAAAACTCAATTATAGATTTTACTTACCAGTAGTCTTAATCCTTACCTTCTCAAGTGCTGAACTGCTTTTGGCAATTTTCTTGAGTTCATGTTTCTTGTTCATTTTGAGAAATTGATTCCTCTCCCAACTCACACCTGAATTATCTCACTTTGAATTTTACTTGTTCTTCACAAGAAATGGAAACATCTCTGACTTGAAAACAAGAGTTTTCCATGGCTGAATAACTACCTACATCCCTCTTCTCATCCTTTCTTCATTTTTGAAGCTGTTGTATGAGTTTGCAACCCTGGGTTTGGACTTTTGACTGCCTTCTGTGTCCTCCCAGCCCCTGCTCCTCACTGCATCCAGCACCCTTCCAATCATAATGAGCATTGAGATACTGTGCTAAAACCCTCCTGGGGTTCAAGACTGGCCCATTCTTTATTTAGAGCACATATGTCAAAGAAAACCAGGGATCTACACCTGTGATCATGTAAATATTGCTGTGTTCAGACAAAGAACACTTAATTTATGATATTCTTTTAGATTTTTTTTTACTGTCTAGTTATTTATGTACTTATTTATTTATTTAAATAGACAGAAATCTGTTTGTGAGATTTAAGGAAATTACTTAAAGATATAACACTTTGTCCACTGCATTCTTTTCATTCTCAGATCAACATCTCTCAGTAGTTCTAAAGATGCACAAATGATGTGCAAATGTGTCTGATTTTGACCACTTTATCGTGGGTCTGCACTTACCAAAACTAGTTCTCTGCTCCTGATATTCCATGCATGTGCTCCCTGCTTTTTGGGTCTCTGCCTGCCTAGCCCATCCTCAATTCCCTGAACTTAGAATTTGGATACATACATATGTATATATATGTATATATATATATATCTGCATATACACACACACCTTTTGCTTCTACTGCATTATATGAGAAATTTTAAATTCATGTTTTTCTTCCTAGATATTCATTCAAGCTTATTTTACTGGGTTTGCAGTGTATTTATGACATTTAGCATCAAGTATTTCTTGTTAGAAAGGACATTCTTGTCCTCCATTATCCATGCTTTCTCTCAGTTTGGGCAGTTCTTTCTCACAATCTTTGTGGGAATTAAAAATACATATTCTGTGATTCCCAAGCAGCCTGAAGCAAGTGAAGACACCTCTAGGTTTGTTCCATGGCTGTGCCTCATTGCAGCTAACTGGGTTTTCTAATGAAAGCCTTTTGGGTGTGACATATATGCTTGATATACAGTACCTCTCTCCCAGATTGTTGAATTCATCAGCATCCTAGCAGACACATGGAGAGATTTGGATTTCTTCTTTTGACATATGTGCCTAATTTCTGTTTAAGTTGTATTTTAAGCTCCTATGTGCTCTTAAGTCCTGTACCAAAATTGACAGAAGGAATGTCTAATTAATTTGTGAAGTACATAGAAACCTTCTGAATCTCACTCCAGACTCTTTTGAAAAAGCTTTTTATCCCCCCTCAAAATCAAAAATTTCCACAGTTTTGTTTGGAAAATTTGTTTTTTGAGTGGTCGCACAATTCCACTTTGTGTGTTTATTTTGTCTCTGCTATCTCCTCTCTGCCGTGGTTATTGTACAAACCTCTAATACTCCACTGGCAGGCGTCTACTTCGAATTTCAAGAAGTCAAACTCTTCCATCTCTCATGCCTGAGGGCAAAAATAAAATCTCTGAACAGCTTATCCAGGAACTGCTTTTTTGCTGAGACAGCTCCCCTTGCTGTCTGCTCCAGACAGGAACTCAGGAATCGGTTTTCTAATCCATTTAATAAAACAATGAACTTTGGTTTTCATGTCAGCAGGGAAAAGGGGGGGTTTTTTGTTGTTGTTTTTTTTTTTTTTTTAGCTAATCACCATCTGGATTAATTTTATTTGCCAAAAATCTTCACCCATGATCAAAAGCCAAGAGTAGTGTTATATCTTTGTTTACAAGGCAAAGTTTTATATGTTAGGTAATACATGACAGAGTATTGTAGATCTCCCCTGAATCAGAAGGGTACTCACAGTATTTATTAAATGTATGACTGTACATGTAAAGCCAAACATTTAGGATTATCTGGGACAATGCTGGCATGCAGATGCTCAGTTAAAGAGGTAAAACCTCTTTAGAGTTTTAGAGTTTTAGAGTTAAAAAAAGAGCATTCTTTAGAGAAGATTCTCCACAGGAACTCTCTTAAAACCTGTTTGTCTATATTTTTTTTTCCTAGAAAATTATCTTTTTTGCTTTTCTGGGAGTTTAAAGGGTTTGCATATATTGGTTTAAGACCTTTTTTTTTTTTCTAATGGTAGTCTATCTTTCAGAGAAAGACTCTTGAGGCAGAAACCATCTATCTTTTTTGGTGTAATCTTTACACTTGATACTGTAGTATTTACATGGTAGGCTCCTCTAAAGAAGAAGAAAAGCAGAAGAAAAGGAAAAGGAAAAAAAGGAAAAAAAAATGTTTAGGTTGGAGTGCTCTCTGTTGACATATGTGCTGAGAACAGGGAAAATCCATTCAGCCACAAAGGCCCAGAGACACCCAGGATTCTGCTGCGACACTTCGTGTTTCTGAGCCTCCAAAGGAAATTCTCACTCTGGGTGCTTTGCAAGGCAGACTGAATGAACACATCCTCTGTGAGCTGAGTCAATCCAAGCACAGATGAGTGAGGAAACTATAAATATGGGCATTTAGGATTGCCTGAAGGACTTTGAAGTGAGACTAAACTATTTGTTTCCTGTCCCAGTGTTGGTGTCATTTGGACACAAACTCCCACGTTGCTGCTTTCACCTAAATCTGAGGATCAGCCAGCTATTAACTCACAACCTGCTCTGCTGCTCACTGTGAAGACTGCTCACTGTTCACTCACTGGCAGGGTTGTGAAGTGTTTATAAACGAGCTGAGAAGCTGCAATTCTCCTCCAGCTCTGCCAGCTCCAGGAGATACTCACTGCATATCATGGTTATCCCTCTGATACTGAGAAACCATCTCCAAAAGAAGATCTGAGGTGAGAAAGTTCTGTAAGTTCAGAAAAGTAAAGCAAGCTGAAAAAAATCCAAAATACTGTACTTGAGTATGTCTAGAAGGCAGATGGGAAAGAAAAGATTAGCTGTCATGAACATATCTGTTTTGTTTGCAAGTTAGTACTAATACTCATCAAAGCAGGAATGGTTTGCTAATGTATGCCTTTTTTGGGTTCTTTTGGGGTTCTTTACATCAACCCAAATTTTATTAATTTTTGTATTTTTGTGTTAACTAAACACCTTTTTTTTTTCTTCCTAAGAGAGCAGCAGAAAATCAACAGGGGAATTATTCATACCTAAATTTCAGACATAGATTTATATGCAGGCATGATTATGTGAATGCACATATGTTTCAGGTTTAGCTGCACATGATGCTTTATGAAAAGTCCTCAGCAGAGATGCAGAGATAGTTCCAGCTTGTACCTAAGGGGAAAATGGAAAATAATATGCCAGTTGCCTGAGCTTCAGAAAATCTGCATATTCCGAGGTACAGCAGTTACCTCAGTAGGGCCCCCAAATTCCTATTGATCCCTACAGCTGATGTAGTAGAAATAATATTGCTGTGAAAAGTGTCACCTGGGGGTGCCAATGTTTTGTCTCAAGCGTAGCACTGTGTTTTAGCTTGAAGAAGCTACTGCTGTCATTCACTCTTGTTCAAATGTTGGAAGTTTCTCTTACAAAGAAATATGACTGGAAATGTAGTGGAGAAAGATGATGCTTCTTTTTGGGAAAGTAAAGTTGATGTCTAAGGCCTAAAAATATTTCTTCAGTTCGAGATTGAGACTGCTGGGTTCTTGGCTGCCATCTTGGTTAACAGAAAAGGAAACGAAAGGGACATGCAGACAACTCCCATAGTGTGAATTGTTCTGGTTTTTCAACTTGAACAGTAGCGGCAATCTCATCACAGTTTCTTTGGGAGAGCAAGGTGCTAGAAGCAGATGTAATATTCTCCTCTTTCTTATACCACCTTTTGTTTTTCTGAGGTAATACTAATCAGAGACTCTGTGTCAGGGCCTGCGGGAAGAATAGCTGAAGAAAAGAAGGGAGGAGAGGATGCAAGACCAAACAAATATTTGCGCAACAGTGAGCAGAGCAGAAGTTAGTCAGAGGGAAGAGCAGGAATTACAGCAGAGTTATTAGGATCAGCTGAGAGAAAACTGAATTAAATGGTTGGCTTGAGTTGAACAGAGTTGAGAGGATTATTATTATTATTTTAATTGAAGACACCTGATCTATTTCTCCAGCCTGGAGAGATATCATATATCATAGTGCCAAAGTTCATTTGTATCCACATTTATTTCTTCATAGATGGTAGCAGCTCTCATTTAAATAACCATATATATAAGTCACATCTACATGATCTATTTTGTGCAGCGACCATAGGGAATGCAAAGAGTCCCTGAGAAGCAACTGGGTGTTCAGTTCACTCATTTCCTCAACATACAGATGAAGATCACGCAGGTTGAGGCTTCACAGGCATCTCTGGCTTAGGTGAGGAAGGGGCCAGGGGTGGGGGGAGGTTCAGTGATATCTCTGTTTCATACCACTGAATAAAACTTTTATTAACTCCAGTGAGAAAAGTGACAGATCATAAGGCTGCCAATCTTCATCTTGCACCACGAAGTGGTTTACTTTCAAATGTGACATTTTTAGGTGCCACCAGATGTCACTATCGGTAGTTTTAGGCTTTCCCTTGGATTAAAGAGGGCTATTTTCCTTGGAGAGGTACTCTTTTCTAGTAGTGATACAGTTCACATTAGAAACCCAGAGCAATCACCAGAAAATACAGTTTGGCCTCTGCCTTTGAAATCCAGCTATGAATCTTCCACACACAGCTGTTGCTTTTAGTTGCACTTATGCCAGCAAACAAAACTTGAATGATGCTGAAATTTAGCAACAGAGGCATTAGGCACCCAAGTTTTGGATAAGCGCTGTGCTAATTATCAGCCATCAGCTGATCAATTTGCCCGAAGGCTTGAGCTTTGTATTCCCATAGTTGAGAATGGAGTTTATTTCCTTGTTTTTCATCAGACCTAGCACTCCAGCATGGATTTTGACTCAGTCAGAGGGAGATTTATCACTTTGCACTATTTCTTCACCAGTTTAGACCAGGAAGCTGTTTTTAAAAACCTTTGAGTGTTACAAGCTCCAGATGAAGGCAGTGGGAACTCCAGAGGGAACAGCAAATATTTACCAAAGCCTTGAATTCTGACCCTGTGATTTCAGCGGAATTATTTTAAATTCACTTTAGAGCTTTTGGGGAAGTAGGACATATAGAAATGAGTAAAAAAAAAAAAAAAAAAAAAAAAAAGTAAAGCGAGAAAAAAATGTTTTCTTGTAAATTAAGAGCTGTATAATTTATATAAACTTCAGTCTTTTCTATACCTGTGCCCCTGCATTTTTCCTTAGAGTAAGTACTTGTTTATTCATGTTTTGTCTATTTCTTTTTGGAACTTTGAAAACTCCCAGAAAGTCATTCTGAATAGTAAGAAATAACTCTATACATATTTTATTATAATACTGGGTGTTTTGTGCCAACTGAGAGTCCCTGTGTCTGGCTGGTTAATTGCTGCCATTCTGCCAGTGATTGATAGATAAGTGGGCATTACAACAACCATTTTTCACTGAAGTTCCTGGTGAACTCTATTTTTACAACTTTGCATGAAACAGACTAAGAAAAATGGTCTCACATCTTAGTAAGAGATGCCAGCACTTTCTATAGTAGTTTCTCAAGTGCTAGGAGGAGTAAAAAGAAAGAATTAATAACCCTGACACAATGTACCTAGAAGCAGGAATGGTTTGCTAATGTATGCCATTTTGGGGTTCTTTGGGCACCCCTTATCAGTCAGTTTTCACCAGGTTTGGGCAAAAATTTTAACATTTCAGATAAGCAGAACAAACTCAGGATCTCAGCTTTTCTGAAGGACTTTCATTAGTGGCAAAATCAAGGGGGAATCTTGCATTCCAGTTTTTATTGACACCATTCATTTTCTGTGAATCCCTAATTTTTCAATATGGTTTTGTTTGGTTGGTTTGGGTTTTTTGGTTTTTTTGGTTTTTTTGTTTTGTTTTGGTTTTGGTTTTGTTAGTTTGTTTATTTTTTAATTGAAGTGAATGCATTCTCCAGCCAGAGCAAAGAACTTTTGCACTTGAGGATATGGTTTAATAATAAATGTGGGTTGATAGTTGGACTTGATGATTTTAAAGATCTTTTCCAATCTTAACAACTCAGTGGTTCCATAAACTAGGTTTCCTAGATCTGACAATTGTCCACACTCCACTGAACAGATTTTTTCTAGATGAAATTATGAATTTTACTTTTTAGGAATGTCACCTTATCTCTTTTTATTCAGGTTTCTCTCAATTAGTTAGATAATATTCATCCATTCTTGGAATAGAACCAGAATATTTTTTTCTTCATTGAAATGTACTGATTAGTCAAAACACAATGCTTTGTAAGGGGAGTGTTTCAATTGTGACAAAATTATGCATGAACAATTAGAGATCCATTTCATTTATGCTGAAACATTTCACTTCACTACTATGTTATTGTCATAGACCAAGCCATAAACCGTAAATTTAATTCTTTTTGTGTTTTGGGAAACTCTTCTGATCAGACCATTCTAATATTTACCAAGTTACTATTTATTTCCTTATAACAATCACAGGAAATATCTTGGTGCCTTCTGTTTCAAATTAGGATGAAAGTAAGTTCAAAATGTAGCAACTTTTTGTAGATTTGATCTTCTGGGAGTTTGATATGTTCTGCTTTGAAAAGTAAGTTGTTGGAATAAAAACATGCATAAGATATTAAAAATAATTTTTATTCATGTTTCATTAAACAGTCAGTAAGGGTCTCTTCCCTAAAGTCCCTGAGCTCCATTCATATCAGCATGCACTTATAAACTCATTAGAAGTCATTCTGTGTCTGGTGAAAGTCCTCTGAATTCTTTACTGGAGACTCAGGTCACTCTAAATGTGATTACATGAAAATGCATAAGAGTACAGCATCACATCAACCTCACTTATTTGGTTTTGACTCAGTAACAGTAAATTAGTATTCATGATGGACACTCTTGACAAATAGGGTTATTATCAACACATGCTGTAAACATAAATCAGGTGGATATCAATAAAATTGTATTTTTGTTCTAGTCTTGTTTACAGATCTTCCTTTGGAATGCCACATAAATACTCCAAACGCTTGCAGGAAGCTTGCCACTCTGGTTATTAGTTTTCTCTGGCTTAGAGCACTGACACTGATCATTTTCTGACAATGTTTACCAACAACAAAGTTGTCCTATTGATCAAACTTTCTTTCTTTTACACTCCTTTATGTCCATGAATGCCTTACATCACTTTGCCTTGAGCCAAGTGGAATTATAAACACGAAACATACAGCAAATGATAAAAATAACCAGTAAGGTTATGGTTTGATGTTATGAATGACAGCAACAGATCACTGAAGGAATTTGAGAGAATCGGTATTTTTATATTTCAGGAGAAAACCTTAAAAGAAAAAAAAAATGAACCAACCACCCAAAACATTTTTAGTTAAAGTTTGTCTGCTATCAGCCCCTGAAGTATGGATTGCTCAGTTTTAGGAGGATGAATTTTGCCAGCATGCTGACTCACACTGTAGTTGTAGAGCATAATTATCACAGTGAATTATATCTGCAGAGAAATGCGGTTTTTTTTGTCTGCAGTGCAAATAGGACAAAGAGTGAAAAGCAGAATCTGTCCCAGAGTGATTTGCAAAGCCTCAGATTGATTTCTTTGAAAGAGCCGCATCAGTCAGTTTGTGAAAAGCATATGTCTAAAACTGCACTCTCAGCTGGCTTGGGGTTTTTCCTTCCATTATACTGACAACATTAGAGACTTCTATACTCCATGATGATTCCACTTTCTTTGCAAACCATGCATTTATCACCCTGCCTTGGGATAGACTTCATCTAAGGCTATTTTTAAAGAAATCTTAGTTTTTAGCATGCCATAAAATAAGAGGTTTGGATCTTCAGAATGGATTCCTA
Organism: Melozone crissalis; assembly: GCF_028551555.1. Lineage (NCBI taxonomy): Eukaryota > Metazoa > Chordata > Aves > Passeriformes > Passerellidae > Melozone > Melozone crissalis. Next base: position 55,109,549 of record NW_026535805.1, read on the forward strand.
ATTTATGGAATATGTACTTCTTCTTCCCCTTTAAACAAAACTTTAAGTTTTGGGGAAGAAAATTTTTATTTGTCAGGCCAGCTACTGAAGGACACTTAACTCTGCCAGTGTCTTCACTTTTTATCTTTTTGGCTTCTTTTCAGCTTCTTTTCTGTGACTCGTGAGACATAAACTGACAAGTAAGTGACCTTGCAGAGATACCATAAATATTTTTTTTTAACTAAAATTTTTATTTTTTCCTAATATCTTTTTCTTACACAAACATCTGTTTTTGGAGGCTATTATTTATGATTGTGACCTCTATTTGCAAACATCACTGTGGAGGAAAGCCTGAAATAACATTTATAGTTAATCAGTTCAGAAAGTTTTTCATAGAACAGGTACAGTTTTCTGAATCTGGATTTTCACCAGAAGTAGTCTAATGATAAATCAATCTTTGTATCTAATTTAAACTACTACTGAATCAATTTGGAAAAATATCAGACTCACAGAATTTTTAGGATTGAAAGGGGCCTTTGGAGATCATCCTGCCCAAGACCCTGCTAAGGCAGTGTCACCTACAAAAGGGGACACAAAAACCATCCACGTGGGTTTGGAATGTCTGCAGAGAGGTAGACTCCATGACCTCCTGGGGACGCCTGTTTCAAGTGCTCTGCCACCCTCAACATAAAGTTCTTCCTTGTTTGTGGTGAAACTTCTTGTGATTTATTTCATGGCCAGTGCTCCTTGCCCTGTCACTGGGCATCACTGAAAAGATTTTGGCATCAACTTCTTGGCACCTGTCTTTGACATATTTATATGCATTAATGAAATTCCCCTCTGTTTTCTCTTGACTGAACAGGCCCAGCTCCCACAGTGTCTTCTCATATGGGAGGTGCTCCCGACCCCACATCATCTTTGTGGCCTCTGCTGGACCCTCTCCAATAGCTCCTTCTCTTTCTTCAACTGTGGAGAACTGAATTGAACACAATACTCCAAATGTGATCTCACTAGGGTCAAGTAGAGATGATGTCCTGATGATAATTAAATGATGATGACAAAAAAAGTTCTAATTCTATATACCCTATAAATATGACACTGACTGTCTCTGAAGCAGAAAGGAAAAAGTAAACTGGAGCACTAAATAAGGAGGACTTAGGAACACAGCTCATTGGGACTTTTCTTAAGAGGATACAAAAATGAGTCAATATTATTCTGTATAAAATAAGACGATATTTTGGGAAAAAAAAAAAAAAAGCAACTTCAGCAAAACAAGTCATTTTAAGCTTCAGAACTTTGTGCTGTCTCAGATCTGAGAGAGGCCCTAACCCAGATATTCTATTTGAAATATTGAGAAATACAAGTAAATAAATACGTGGAGGTCAGCATTCATTTTGCGAAACTGTTAATGGACTGTTCACTGTAATGTCTGAGACAGCAATATGTTATGAAGCTTGAAATGTCTCAGAATGTATTTTTGACTGGACTGCTCTTTCTGATAGGAAATCTGCTTTGCCTTCCCTTTACTATGCTTAGTCAGTGGCACTGATTTTTTTATCAAGCAGTTTGACTGCAGATGGAAATGGTTCCTAAGTGCTTAACTGCTGCACTTTTAAGGAAAACAGGGTTGAATTGTCCCTTTGGGGCACAGTCATACGCTTTCCCTGCTATTTAATATATGGGATAAGTTATTATCTAGCTCCACTTTTCTGAGCACAGGATTTGGAGATGTGGTTATATCAAAATATCTTCCCCAGTTCTGTATCATTTTCAGGGCATCACTCTTCTCCTGGCTTTCTTTTAATATTTAATAACAATTCAGAGCATCATATTGTTTCTGTTCGGTGCCAGTGCTAGGTTGGAGGACATGGGTAACAGTGGAGAGAAAAGTCATGCAGAACCCACTAGAAAGATAATTTCAGCAATACTTAGCTGCCATGAATGACTGTCACAGAATCTTTCAGGTGATCCCACTGGGAAGCTGAGAAAACTAGCAGTCACAGAGCCTCTACATTGGCCCTATGGAGCTCAAGAGCAATGCCACTTTTTATACTGGTCCTCCCTCCATCTGCTATCACATCCATCAGTGAGACCTGAGTCCAACCTCACAACACATCTGGACTCCCTAAAAACCCACAGTTTTAAGTACTGTGTCCTACAGCGCTCCCAGTCCTGGGAACGCAGCGCAGGGACACCACAGGGACCTTGCTCAGAGCCAGAGTGAAGTTTTTATTTTGAATGACATTAGTTCTCAGACCACTACAGATGTAGGCATGTGTAAAAGAGCCCCTGCTCTGAGCCAGGACATGGATCTGTGCAAAGAAATTTTAGAGAGGGACGGGGGGTGGAGCCTCCTTGCTCAGGGTGTTGCCATATGTGAGTATCTGTTCAATACACTGCAGCTGCACATTGGCCATCATCCTTGAGCAATCCAGTCTAGGTTTAACTGCAGAATGCACCAAAAGGCACCTATTTATAAAATTATATTGGGTTTGCCTGGCAAAGTTTTGGCAGCAGTGAACTACAGGAGTGGCTTCTCTGAGAAGCTGCCAGAAGCTTCCCCCATGTCTGATGGAGCCAAAGACAGACCTTCGAGATGGACCTACCACTGGTCAGGGTTGAGCCCATCAGTGATGGTGGCAGCATCTCAGGGATAATATATTTAAGAAGGATGAGGGTGGGGAAAGGGGAAGAAACCCACCCTGTGCAACACCAGCAGCAGTCAGAAGAAGGGAGCGAAAATATGTGAAAGCATCAACCCTGAAGACTCCCAGGTCAGTGAAGGAGGGGTAGGAGGTAGTCCAGGCCCCAGAGCAGAGATTCCCTCACAAGCCTTGGTGAAAACCATGGGGCAGCAGCTGTGTCCCTGCAGCCCCTGGATGTCCATGGGGGAGAGGAGATCCACCTGCAGCCCATGGAGGAGAGAGCCAGACTGGAGCAAAGGGATGCCTGAAGGAGTCTGTGACCCTGTGAGAAGCCTCTGCTGGAAGAGGCTCCTGTCAGGATCTGTGGACCTGTGCGGGACCCAAGCTGGAGCACCCTGTTCCTGAGGGACTGCACCCCATGGAAGGGATCCACACTGGAGCAGGGAAAGAATGTGAGCAGTCCTCTCACTGAGGAGGAAAGAGCAGCAGAGGCAATGTGTTCTGAGCTGGCTACAACCCCTATTGCCCATCCTCTTTTCAGATTGAGCTTTTATTTCTCCTTATTCTAATCTGATTCAATTAAAGTGCCTCCCCCAAGTCTAGTTTGTTTGCCCATGATGGTCACTGGTGAGTGATCTCTCCTGCCCTTATCTGAACCCACAAGTCATTCACTATATTTTCTCTCCCCTGTCCAGATGAGGCTGGCAGTGACAAAGAGGCTTTAGAGAGAATCTGGCATCCAGTCAGGGTTGACCCATCACAAAAAATACAACCATAAATCATAGGATTTATATTAGCAGCCAGTGCAGTATTTTAACACCAGCCTCCCAATTTCATTGGAGTTGCTACGTGACCTAAAAAGTATCTGCCCTTGCCAAGGCGTGGCAGGAGAGTGCAGGGACAGCCCCAGCTCGAGGGGGTGCCCCTGGGTGAGGGCAGAGCTGTGGCTGCTCAGCTCAGGGCACTGATGGGCCCATTGGCTCTGACCACGGGGTTCAGCTAAGCTCTGCTGGTGTGTGTTTGACTTGTTTGGTTCAGTGTTCTGACAAATCCCTTGATTTCTATGAGCTGGCACCCAAAAGAAAAATAATTTTAGTTACATTTTACCTCTTTACTTCATGTGTGGAGTAAGCGGAAAAGTTCTTGCAGCTTCATACTCAAATGCTGTGAATTAGCATATTTGGAGAGAAATATTAAACAGGAGAATTCCTAAGCTATAAGCTTTTTCCCCCTAATTATTACTACAAGTGCAGATTCTAAAATTTTAATTATTTGTACTGGTTCACATTTCTTTAGTCAGTGTACTGTCTTTTATTAAATAATGAAATCACGGTTTACGTTTCCTCAACACAGACATTCAGCTAATAAATCTTTGCAGAGAAGTGGAAAAGAGTCTACTATTTCTCATGTTAATTGTTATGTAGGAGGATTAATTAATGCATATGGGTTTCCTTTTTTATCTCCTTATTTTTTTTTAACCATTTTTTTAAGTATTTGAATCTCCTTGTAGGGCTAAGTGAATATTTTGGTGAGCTACACTACTAGCACTTCAACTATTTATCCACTCAAAATGCTGCTTTGTTGAAACTGACACTCTTCAGCAAATTCAGCAATTGATTTGAATCTGAAATTAGGGGCTATATTAATATTTACAATTACTATTATATTGGCAAAGAAACACAGAAATATTGGTCTGGAAGAGTTTTTGTATGTTCCTATGTCCCTCCAGACTTTTCAATTGCTACTAGACACTAACATTATTTAAAAATATCTATCTTATTCATTTGCTAAAAACGGATTTTAAAATATTCCTTAGCATCTCCTAACAGATTTGTCCTGATTGGAAAATGGCAAAGCCAGAAAGTAACATAGAGATATACAGGAAAATTGTCAGTGTCTCTTTTCCTTTCAAAGCAAAAAATCTTGGTTTTTATTTCTGGACAGTCTTGGGAAAAACAAATACTAACCTACTTGCAAGAAAATAGAACCTTAGCAGTTGGCCAAAAGAAATTTAATGTAATGGAATTGGGTCTAATGGAAAAATTTATTCTGAATCCAGTTCTAACAAGCACGTTAACTTTACGTACCTAAACAAGGCAGGTATCAGACATCAATCAGACACCCAAAAATTTATCGACATAGGGGTATTATCATAATCCAGAAAATGTGAATTTTTCAATAGCATATCTAAATGGTTTAGGACAGGTGCAAAATACCCCACCACATTTATTTTATGCTTAAAATTTATTTCCAGGTGTCCCAGGAGGGTTTTTCACTTAATCTGCTGTTTGCCCAAAAAATAAGCAAAATAAATCCATCAGCTTCTTGCATTCTCTCTAAAATGGTTAATATTTACACAGGAATAGGCAGAGTTTCTACTCTGAATATTGCAAATTGGATACTGGCACTTGTATTTCTGCCTTTAAAAGTCATCTCCTTGGTCCAAAACTCTAAGAATATTTTGTACCAGTGTAAGCAAAATGCAGAGCCACTGTGAGATATACACGGGCTCATAACTGGCTGTCCCTCATTCTGTCCTTCTGTTCTGCTTGGACAATGATTATGACAAAAGTCAGAAATTTGATAGGAGGGATATTTCTTGAGGCAGCTGAAGTTTTTCATATTTTCAAGTAATAGGATCATTACGGATGATATTCAAGGATATAGAGAGGTAAGGTTTAGGGAGAGGAAGGATCTTTTATTAACTCTACTTTATGGTTTCAAAACCAGACATGCTTCAGGCATACAAACCTTTTTCTTGTGCCCTTGGAAACTGGTCTCTTTTTATAACTGTATCAGCTAGTTTAATAAAAGATATTGCTTCTCCTTCTTTCAGATTTTAAGACACATGAAAGCAAGTGAGTTCTACCCTGCTACGAGCATTTCACAAAAATTTTATTTCAAAGAAATAGTCAGCAAAATGCTCTAACTTCAGCAATTGATATAGACACACAAAAATGTTGACTTTACACTCCTTTATATCTTTAGCCTCCACATTCCTGCTTTATCCTCTTCATACCTGCTTTCATCCTTCTCTTCTGCTGCTTTTGCAAAGTGGAAGTACTAATTGCATGATCCCTCCATTCTTATTGATACAGATTAAATCCAGCAGTGGTAAGTCTAGTGAACTCAGTGGGATCTTTCTTAATAATTTCTGCAAATTAAATAATTCTTGTTCCTGTACACGATATCAGTAGTTGCACTTCACACACATTAACCTATTTCCTTGTTTTTTATTTAGTCATACTTCAAATTTATATTTTTTAAAGCTACCATCAGTAATATCTTAAAGAGCTACATAAAAATAGGCCTGAAAAATACCAGTGGGAGAAATGTCATGAGCCATCAAGCTTAATTTCCTTCTGAAGTAATAATAATTCCATAACACTTTTCCTCTCTTCTTAACCTATGTTCTGCTATTTCTCTCCAACTCATTGCACTATTCCTGTCCCATGATTCTCACTTGTCCTAATTATATTTATTACTTATTGCTGGAGAATAATTATGAGTCAAGTATGTGGGAAAATTTTAATTAATGCTAATTTTACATTTAGATTTTTTCTGTGTACACATATATAAATAATTATATGCAGTTCTGGAGTTACAGAATTTTTTTAACCCAAAAGCAAAAACACCCCAAAGTCTCAGTCAGGGATGAAAGCATCAGCTTGGACAGCTGGAAAGTGAACACTGTACCATTCAAAAATGAAACAATTCAACATATGACTGGGAAGAACAGACAAAAGAAATTTCAGTGGTCTGGTCTCTTTCACAGAAGCTATGTGCTTGGTTTTATAAAGTGTTTAAGTAGCAATTGCCAAAGATACAAAAAAAATGCTCTCCTTTTGGGAGCTCTGCTTGGTTGCAGATGATAAACTGAGGTGCTTTTCTTTCCCACAAGACTCTCCCTTGTCTATGTCCCTGCCCCAGCATGCGCTGTCCACTGCAGGGCCAATGGCTGGGAGCTGCACTGGAACAGAGATGGGGCTCCTCTACCTCATGGCACAGAGGCTTTGACACTCTGCTGGGTTTCTCTTTGTGCCTCTGGGCCTCAGGCTCGTCTTTTCTTCCATGGTATCCAACGACCAAAGGTAGGATTCATCTGATCAGAGGTAGGAACCTACTATAGGACAGTTTTTTAGACTCTTTATGATCACCAAAAAGAAAGCAGCACTTCAAGGGTGAATTTATCTTCATCTAAAATGGGGGATTGATAGGGAATCTGATGAATTGCATCGTAAAAGTGCCTTTTTCTTGCCACTGCCTATAGTGGGCACTTGGTTTGACTGTCTTGTAGGCATTTATCTTCAACCTACCCACATATCTGGAGATATAGATTGTTGCTACATCTCAAATGTACTGGGTCAGGGGATATTTCTGTTAATGCTCTGCAAGTCATACTTCAATTTTACCTAAGCAGTATTTTAAGCTCATAAGTGCTCTGATTGTTCTGGTTTTAGCTAACTAACCTCTTTATACCCTTCTGAAAATCTATGCAGGTGCCTGTCCTCACCTTTGACAATAGAGCTCTTAAGTCCAATTCTAAATTTTTTTCTAAATTTCTAAGTTTCTACTGAAAAGTTTAGTCCTGCAACTTACATTTATATAACATTATTTTGCAGATAAATTACTAAGAGCTCCAAGCTTGTCTTATACAAATTACTTCATCTACCTCCAAATAAATGGGCACATCTAAAATGTGAAAGCTTATTAACTCCCAATTATGCTTAACAGCACTCTTTCTGCTTCTCTTTCTTAAAAAAAGGTTTGTTTGCACTAAAATCTTTCTTTGGAAAGACTTTGAAACCTTTATTACAACTGAAATTAAATTAATCTAAATTTAAAACATGAGTAGTCACAGTGAATAAAAATGCACCACTGTAAAATTTTCTGCAGTATTATAAAAATAAAAATTTTGTTGACTTTATAGTATTGGGTAATATATGGCAAATAAAAGGTCACATGAGCATTCTGGTTTTCACTTTTCTAATTTTAGAATAATGACATTCAATTTTGAGAAAAGAATTCAAATAGACCTAACTTTTAAACTGGTTTTCCACAATTCTAATTGGCAAAGAGATTTTCCAAGGTTATTCAGGGCCCCACAGCCTGATATGGAACACTTCCATGGATGGGGAGTCCACAACATCTTTGGGCAACATTTACTTGAAGCTGAATAAAAAATATTCACTATTGAAATTACCTATACTTATTTTGTTATAATGCTAAAGAAATAAATATATATATACAATAAACAAATGTTTAAGAACACCTTTCAAATAAAAAAGTATCTTGTGGAATTGCACAATTGTAAAATTCATTATTTTGACCTCAAGATTACTGTCATAGGAACAATTTCTGTAGTCTGGTTTTGCCATCACAAAAGCACTACAATTTACCAAAGGGCAATTACATCTCAGGAAAATTAGAAATTTCCTTCCTTTTTTTCCTCTTGCTCCTGGAGTGCAGTGACTTACACCCAGGTGAGCTAACATCCTCGTTTCTATTGCAGCGACACAGAAGTGGATGAGGCGGCACTGAGGGAGGTGACACTTGGCTGCTGCATGGCTCAGAGGTAGCACGATCCGTGGGTTTAGAGCGTCAGGAAAAGCATTAGAGAGATGCTGAGGGAGAACAGTGTCAGCCACAGATTAGAAACATCATGCACAAGGCTGGCTGTATCTCAGCATTAGTGCTGCAACTGGGAAGAAAAGGCTGTGGCAGCAACTGGGTGTACTGGTAGACCTGCAGTGCTTACCTCAGGAGCTGAACCACAAAATTGGAAATTTTGTAATTGTCCCTGATTGTAACTCCCATCAATCAGTAGCAGAAATATCATATGAACCTGTGTGTATTTTCTGCTTGCATTTGAAAATAGTGTATTTATACTATTCCATTAGCGTATTTTAATAAGCATTGCTTTGGGACACTATGCCTGCCAATTTATGTTTATGAGACTGTCAACAGAATTTACATGCCTAAGAAAATATGATACAACATTGCCAAAGCAGGGACTGCCTGTCAAATGAGGTTGTCATGGAGAAATGAGACATAGGAAAGCTCATACAAATAGTGGCACAAGGAGAATGCCAGAGATTTTTTATTCCCCCTGTTGAGCTCAATAAATATTTATTTCAGTAAGGGAAGGGGTAAGAAAATAATGAAATTATGAGCCATATTATGCAGTCATTTTTGTTTAAGAGAATAATTTTTCATTGAAACTGGCCCAATACAAAGCCACACCAATTTTGTGCATTTAGAAACTATTTTTTTGCAGTCCAACTTTTGCAAGGCAGTGCCCTATCCTGCCTGGAAAATAAGCAAGTCGACACTAAAGGTAATTTCTAGAGTGTGCCTTTGGGCTGGGCTGTATTGACCACTGGAGTGGCTCTCAGGATTCTTTGGGAGCTGATATTAATTAGACATCTCCACACAGCACTCAGCACTCAGACTGGTGCTAAAGTGGCTCAAGAATTTGGAGGCATTTAATGACCTCTTTGAACTTCTGCTCATATCAGTACTGAAAAATTTGGGATTTCAGAGAAAAATACAAAAACAAATTCTTATCCAGCCTGACAAGCAGGCAATTCGGTCTCTACAAGATACTGGCAGTGACACCAGCTTGACACATGTCAAGGAGATAGGAGGTAGCCAAGTGCTCTGGAGTTGTTTCCCTTATCATAATTTTAATTACTCCAGGGAGAAGATTAGATGCTGCTTGTTATTTACAGTTGGTTCATAAAATGGTGATTATATAATGAGGGAAAACATTGAGCGGAATATCTCTTCAATTTTCAAACTCTCTAGGTAGAACTAATTCTCCCTGACTTTAGCTCACTAAAAAATTGTTATTGAAATCTAATCAACTGATACAGGCTTCCTTAACAGAGATATAGTCTCCTTGAGACCATGATTTATCACCTTAAAAATTAGGTGAAGTGATTTTTTCCTCAAAAGCTCTTCTTTCCTCCAGTGGCACAAACGGCACCCTGGAGAGGCCTGGAATTTATAAGAGTGAATCTCTGAGGATTATAGGCCACTCTGAGCTGACACCTATGATGTGGTCATGGACTTACAGTCCAAGGTGATATTTGCCACTGATGTTTGTGTCTCAGCTTGCTTTGGCTCCAAAGACATTCAAGACCTCTCTGAAGCTTCTTTCTTTCCTATCAAGGACAACCTCAAATTGCTGATGGCTTCCACGGGGAAATTTGAACAACCAGCCAGAACAACTGAATCAATTACAGTGTGACGTTCACCTGGACCATCTGAGAATAATTGGCATCCATTCTTTGTGGACTTCCAAAACTAAACCTGTTTCCCAGATGCACTCCAAACATCTCTGAGTATTTTCGTATCCAACCCATCTACCAGCTACCAAGCAATCAGTTTGTTACTTGGATACTTTTGCATTTCCCTCCACTTACCTCCTGCACAGATATTCCAAGTGAAATTTGGTGTCCCTTCCAGCCCAAACCATTGTATGATTGCATGAAACTGATGTGTGCAGGGTGGTAAAAACTATCTAGCATTTTCAGTCTGGGTAAATTATTATTTCTATTATTTTAAAATTGAATGCACCTCTGAGTATGGGTCTATGCATTTTTCTTTAGAGTTAATTGCATTAAATATCTGACCAACAAGTTATTGTAAACTGTAAGAAATATAGAGCATATAATCCTGTGCTGTATAACTTTCACAAGATGTAATGGTATACTAGCATATTATAAATACACTAGAATAATTTATTTATTATATTCCATTAGTGTATTTTAACAAGCATTGCTGTGGGACAGTATGCTTGCCAATTTATGTTTATGAGGCTGTCACGATAATTTACATGCCTATGAAAATAAACAACGTTGCCAGTGCAGGGTCTGCTTGTCAAATAATCTTGTCAGGAAAAAATGAAACACTACCAAGCTGAAGAGTAAAGCATATTCATTATTGTTGGCTACACAGATTCTATGTGACACAATGAAATACATTTATGCCATTTTTCATGTATCATATGAATAAAAAAATGAGGGAGAGGGATACTTCAGGCAGCCATATGTTGTACTGTACAAAACAGATTTAGCACTCTATCACAATTTTTTCTTCAAAATAATAAAAATAATATTAAAAAAAGTAGACATACCTGAGCCCCAGTAACTTTAGTGGGCAAAACAAAATGCATTATTCATCTGGGAAACTAAAAATACTACACAAAATCATGACTACTTCACAATAGTTAAGCTGAAATAAAATAGCTGCAGAGCTGTCTAGGGCTGAAAAAAATTACCTGGAAGAGTTCATTCAGGAGTTCTGACTAGATAATTATTGAGCTGCACTGACAAATTCTACACTTCCCTGCCAATTACACCTTCCAGGCCATGGCTTTTGGAATAATTTAAAGCAGTGAGATTTAGAATCGTGTTCTCATAATTCCCCGTAGACAGCTAACTCTACATTCCCTTCTTCAGGAGAAAAACCCCAAATTGTAAATGTACTCTCCTCCAAATTCGCCCTAACCATGGAACTGCCCTTGGAAACAGCCTCAGAGATGAAATGTGTCCAGGAGGAAAAAAATGACCCCAAATCATCCCAAAGCAGATAAATGCTCTCACTAAAGTCTTCAGAATGATCACCGTTACCGACAAGCAGTGAGAATGACTTCAGAGAAAAATGGATAAGAGGCAAACAAAGAGGGGGCCAGTGTTTATCAGAAAGACTGTAAAGGTATTCTCATTTACGTGGAGAGATTGCCTGTACACAGAGCAAGCAGCTCAGACGTGAATAATCTCTGCAGTGCGTGGTGCAGAGCGTGGCGGCCGCCGATGCTATCGGCAGCAGCACCGAGACAGACAATGCGCACGAGGATGATGAACGGAGAACAGGGATAGGGCTGAGAATCACAGGAGGATGACAATTCAGTACCAGTGAGATAAATTAGAGCGGTACAAGATGAAACTTAGCTGGCTCAGATATGGATATGCAGAGAGACTGAGGAGGAAGCTGTTGCTGAAGGGGAGTGCTGCTCAGACAGGGCCACACTGGAAAGGGAAGGTGAGATGTCCATGGAACTTCATTTGCCTTTCCCATGAACAGGCACTGTAAACTGAACCACTAGGTGCCCCAAAAATCTGGGACCAAGCAGATCTGAACCTGCTGCTTTGGGCTGGCCTGCCCCTCTACTCCATCTGAATATCTCTTATGTGGGGTCAGTCGTCGGCTGGTGAGTCACTCCCACTGTAGAAACCACACTACTATACTTCCTGTACTTGTTACAACAGATCACATGAAAGACAACAAAAAGATGTTTTAAGGGTCATTCCAGGCTGAAATTTTGCTAGAGGTGATGTCATTTTATAATGATGGTCTGATGAGTCTGTCTCATACTGACTTTTAAAATGGCAGCTGCACTCTCACTGACAGCTGTATTATACAGTCAGTATTCAGCTAGAAACCTTCCCTTCACAAGCAGATGGCAAGATAGTCTTTAATGGGACTAAGTGAAAGGCAACTTTACAGCTTTCTTGATTGAAGTCTAAAGCCTATCATTTATTAGGTTGGATTTTAGACAAACTTTTATAGGTTTGTATAAGCAGAGTAAGTCACAGTTTAGAAAACAAACCAAAAATGTTTATTATTACTATTATTATTGATTTTTAAAGTGCATAAATTTGGATTGATTAATTTGGTATTTAAAAAGTAGAGTGAAAAAAAAATGTCAAAAAGGTGGTGTTGCTCTGTCATCTATTTCAGATTCTCAATGACAAGCTTCAAAATAGAGTGCAATTCTATTTTGGAAACACAAGTAAATGTCTCAAAATAGCAGCAAACCTAATGTCCAGTAAAAAAACAAAGTGAACCTGGAGTGGGGTTGAAATAATAGGAATGGAGTCAGGTACTCTGTGGAGGTGACAAAACAGAAAATCACTGAATGGTTTAGGTTGAAAGGGACCTTAAAGATCATGAGGTCCCCCCCTTCCACTATGGACAGGAACATCCTCCACTAGACCAGGTTGCTCAAAGCCTCATCCAACCTGACCTTGAACACTTCGACAGATGTAGAAGCCTCTCTGGAAAGTTTTTTCCAGTGTCTCACCACCCTCACACTAAAATAGTTCTTCCTTATAGCCAATCTAAATCTACTATCCTTCAATTTAAAACCGTTGCTTTCTCCTTTACAAGCCCTTATAAAAAGTGTCCCTCCAATTTTCTTATGAGCCCCTTACATACTGGAATTCCATTTGTTGTGTAGCAGGATAAGTAGAAGTGAGATAAATTGCGTAGAGAGTTAATACTATGATTAATGGGGGAAATATTTTCACAAGAGAATAAGGGATAATTTAAGGCAGGCACAAAGTAAGATTTGTCCAAAATCCTTCTCAGTACACATCAGTCCTGCCTCATAATAAACTCTGTCTCCCAGCACTGGACCTCTGGAGTAGGTGCTTCAAATTGTGTGGCAATTTCTCATTTGAGCTGTTATCTATAAGAAATTGGATCTAGCTTTCTTCATAGCACTCTACCACATCCCCACACATGGTTGATTTAATTAACACTTTTCTGCAGCTCTTTCCCCTCTGTGTAAGCTTCCATCTATTTATTTATATTTCCCCCCAGATTGTTGACTCTCGAGTTGTGTGAAATATTTTTAGGTACATTACATCTAATGTAAAAGTATCACAAATCAATCTGCCTTTAACTTCTCAGGCACATATATACCCTATTTTAATGTGGCCATTTATGCTGCTGTGTAATACATCTTCATAGTGTTGGCTTAATCACAAATGACAAGTGTTGAAAATGTAATAAAGACAGGGACACATTAATCCATTTTGTATGAAAATGTGAAAAGGTAATCAGATTCTGAATGGCTGCATGCTTTAAAAATATACTGTCTGAGATTTCTTTTTCCATTCAGGATTCTCACCAGAGATTCTGATTAGAAAGATTTCAGTATAAAATTGCCTTAAAATATTACGATTGTGCCAAAAAATGCACTGAGGAAGTTTTATAAAATTAGAGATGAATCTCAATCAGTAATGTGATGACCCCAAAGCTTCTTATATACTTTAAATAATCAGGGAAGTCTATATTCCTTTTCTTTTTAAAGAATCTTATATACCTTGCCCATGGGTAGAAATTCAGGGTGTATCATTACCATTTCTGTTTCTGAATATCCAGAGCTAATTAAATAATTATTGTTAATAATTATTCCAATCTCCACAGGCAGCTAAGGATACCTTCAAAAATCTGTATTAAAAAATATCATCTTGGGGTTTTTTCCCCCTGCAAAAACAAGAAATATGAGGAAAAATTGCATTCTGTTCAACAGACACTCTTATAGCATATTCTTCCTCATCCATCACTGTGTAACATGTATTTCCCATGCCCTAGAGAATCTATGTAGCCTGACATAATGCTACAGGATTTTGTTTTCGTGGGGCTTTCTGTAGGAAAAAGAAAAAATTCTTTGCATCTTACTTTTTCTCACCCCACTACTTGGAGACTAAAGTTGTAGCATTGAGATAATTTAATAACTCCAACTTGCCTCTTCAAATAACTGTCTAGCCTAGGCTAAAATTCAGTCATCTGCAATACTTTCAGATTCACTTCATCACATTTGGTAGCTCAAAGACTGGCACTTAAATCCATTCTATGGCAGTATCCAAAAATGATCTTCCCACCGGTAAATATTCTGATTCCACAGTTATTTCCCATTCCGTGTGCAGGAAACATCTCCCAGACCAAAGTAACATTACAAATGAAAGAGCCTTTTAATTGTGACCAGTCTCTGCTAAGCTTCTAAATTAAATTATTAAATCTACAGAAGTTCTGATGAAACTGAAAATATTTATTTATTTATTTAACTTTGAGCAATTATATTTCAATGTCATCTTAAGTCTTGAGCAAGAGATGATGCTCTGATTGCACCACTGAAAATGCAGCTTCTTACAGTGCAGTATCACTGGTATAGTTTGGCAGTGTAGCACCTTTACCTCTTTGTGCTCTTTATCAGTTTGAAGTATTTTAGATGCAAAAGATCAGGGTCAGGATTTTCAGATGCTTTGCAGAGTTTATTATAGGGCCTCAAGAGCTGATGTCTCTAGACATCCTGTCTGAGAATTACGGTGATTTAATAATTTCAGCAATCTTACAGTTTCATCATTATTTTCAAATAACTGAAGGAGTTCAGCACACATCATAGATACCTTTCTTCCTGCACAAAACCTAGTAAAGTATAAAATGTTTTCAGCATGCAAAAAACATTTGCAACATATAAGCAAGATGTATTCCTAAATGTGGAGTGGAAAGGTAAATGATTAGAACATTTCCCACAAGCCCATGCAAATTATATAAAACCAAAAATTGGTTCTGTCAATCATTTTTCATTTAACACTTTCAATTAAATTGAAATGCTGTAGGATGCCACTTTAAATTATCTACTTAATAGAGTAGGAAGGGGAAGGATTGGCTTCCTGCTGTGGCTAAGGCAGTCCAAAACCAAAGTGGATTCAGCTCTACCTGCAGAGCTCCTGTGTAATCTAAAGCTGTTCATCTTGCAGAAAAGCCACAAAGGAAGGATGATGGTGGATCAACTCCTACAGAGATGGGTCATGGCCTTGCTTCAGTGGGTTTCTCCGGGGAGTTCTTGTGCTATTAGTAGCCTCCTACGACAAACAGAATAGAATCCATTTCAATCTTTGCTAGCAGCATATGAAATAATATTTTATCTAAACTACAATTCTGTTTTAACATCTATCTTGTTTCTTGTTAACCAATGTTTTAATGAATAGCACTGAGACCATGTCCATATTTGTGAACTACAGTGATGGCATTTCAGGAGTAACAGAGATGAGGAGAGAATTAATGAACAAACAATGATTGTTTATACAAGGTTTCTGTGAGTCACAAAATAGGTTATAAATGAGGGAGCACTGGAACAGCACCTCCTGAGCTCTACTTTGTAAAGGAACTTTAAATAGAAATGAAAATGTCACATTCATGCACAGTGAATTTCATTCTTTTCCCCTTTAATTTTGAAGAAAAACTCAGTTTTATTATAAGGGTTAGCATAGGCTGTCATATGTTGGCAAAAACCTTAGATAAATGCCAAAGACAAATTTCTAAAATTATTTTTTGACTCACCAAATCTTTTACAATCTATGTGATAATTTTGTTGCTCTTTAGGAAGACTGAAATACAGTACATGCAGTCCTGCTTCCTATAGTTCTAGACTATTTCAAAACAGACAGATAATACAAAGGGCCCAGGTCAGTACCAATCATTCCATAGTAATTCATAGGGATGCTCAGGACAATAGCAGCCACAATTGTGTCAGAGTGCTTTCAACACTGTGGTATCATAAGAATATCCAGGTACAGGGTGAGAGGCATAATTTTGAATCTCTATTTAGACTAGGGCTGAATAATATTCCTGTGAATGTATTTTATATATCTACTGAATCAGGACATAAGCAGTTTCCACATGAAAAGCTTCAGGTTTGCCAAGTATGAGCAGCTCTATACCTGAGTTTGTTTATGTGTCAGTAGGTACTGAAATGAGTTGGCTTTGACCATGCTAGACACGGGTCAGCTAAGCCTTAAAATACTTTTTTTTTCCTGAAGAGGGCAGTGAATAGGGGTGGCACACAAAAAAAACCTTAGTCATGTTCCCATGTATAATATAGGCTCATAATAAAGATTGAGAACTTCAGCAAGTTGCTCTCCAAGTTACAATCCTGAAATGAGACCTTATACTTGATTATTTAAATACCCTCCATCTAGTTCCATGGAAAATGGACTAAAGCTGACCTTTAGTCACTTTTTGTTGCATTTTAAAGTGCTTTCTTTTTTGCGAGCAGTTTGTAAGAGGCAGTTATGGTGGAAGATTTATTACTGAAAACAAGTGTCTGCTTGAGTTTGTTCTCAAGGCAGACAGCTAAAAGGGCACACGAAACTTGCCCAAGTGAGGCTGTTTTCTGTCCATTATCACAGAGGGAGACCATGGTCATTAATACACATGAAAGCATCTACAGAGACCTGAATTTGGGGAAGATGAAGCTCATTCTGTACACAGCTGAGGGAGTGATAATTGGCATATAATATTCCAATAAAGGAAGATGAAAGTAGATACTTACCCTGAGTGAGTGAGGTCCCTTTCAGTGTAACCAAACCTGCTGTACACTGGCAATGATGCAAGGCAGCTTATGAAACCTGCTCCACAAGCACACTGTTAGCAGTGTTTAAAAGTATAGATGCATAGATAGGTGCCTAGATGGGCTACAACATCTGCTGCAATCATATCCCGTTGTTATCATATTGTGTGTGATATGTATATTATATATCACCTGAAAGCAGATTCTGAGCAAGGAAAAAAGCAAGGCTTCAAGTATTGCTTCTCTAAACTCTGCTGTTCCTTATTTTAAAATATGTTTCTTCTGTGATTCCTTTAGAGAGAACAGATGGGGGGAAAAACCCAAACTGAATATATTTTATATGTATATATAAGTAATACATCTTAAGCTGCCCCAAGAGAAATATAGATTAGGTATTAGGAAAAAGTTTTTTACAGAAAGGGTAACAAAGTACTGAAATGGTCTGCCTGGGGAGGTGGTGCAGTCACCATCCCTGGATATGTTAAAAAAAGACTGGGTGTGGCACTGAGCACAGCTGAATAAATCTACTAGCACAAGTGTCTGCCTTCAGATGAACTCATCAAAAAATTGGTAACCAAATAACAGCTGGGTGTTTAAGACTGGCTACTATAACCCTTGATTCACCTGCCACTACAGACTTCTAAGTGCCATTTGAGGTATCTTCTGCCATGTAGGGCTTAGATCTATATGAAGTTTATAGATTTGGCACAGGAGTTACAGGAGGACTACAGTCACCTGCACTGGCATAAATACCAGCAGAGACAGCTCAAAACATCTTCCATGGTACCAAATACCTTCAGGTAACCAAATCAAGCCCTAAGTAGGTAAATGTCAATTTGAACCTGAGCCAGCAGTGCTCTATCAGCCAGGAAGGCCAACCCTGTCAGGCCCAGCATCACCAGCAGGCAAGGCAGGGGATTGTCCCACCCTGCTCTGCACTGGGGTGGCCTCACTGCTGGGGGCAGTTCTGGGCACCACAATATAAAAGAGAAATTAAGCTATTAGAGAACACCCAAAGGAGGGCAACAGAGCTGGTGAAGGGCCCTGAGGGGAAGTTGTATGAGGAGTGTGATACTGGTGGACTCTTGGGACTGTCCTGCGCAGGAGCTGGTCTCAATGATCCTTGTGGGTCTCTTCTGACTCAGAACATTCTGTAGTTCTGTGATATTTAGTGGAGTTGGCAGAATTATTCATACAGTCCCAGAATCCACTCATGGATCATCCAATGAAGTACTTCCACCTTAGCTTTGGTTGTATATATGGACAAATTATTGACAATTATGTTAGCAGTTTTGTTTCATGGAAGATAGCCATGTGTTAAACAGGCTCTTGGCTACATACTATGGCTAATTATGCAGTACAAGCTTCCATAAGTGTATGTTGACCCCAAGGGACTGAATTAGATAGTAAATAAATAAATAAATAAATAAGCAACTGCAGTTTGGTTGCTCAGGGTCTTCCAGTCTCTGACATTGTTATACATCAACTCGGTACACTTTGTACGCTGCTTCATATTTTAGAAGGCAACTTCCACTCTGGTGTCTGTACCAACCTACCCACTCTTTAATTAAGTTACTGTAAAAACAAGTTAGAGAAAAATACAAAGCTTAAAATTGAGAGTAGAAATGTCAACAGTATTAAATTCAGTCAAATAGACAAAGCTGACTAGACAGAATAAATCACTTTAAAGTGATCCACAAGTGATTAAAATTACTTTTGTTTGAATCAAGCTCTGTGTTCTTTAAAACCACATCCTTAATCTGTACCGTATTTAGCTACACATGACAAAACAAGATGTCTTCTGCTCTGCCTAAAGCTACTTGCTATCTTGAAAGCTTTTATAGAAAACACTGGAAAAGCATAAATGCTTATTTTCAAAATGTGTCACCTAGAAGTAGATATTTCAGTATCAATAATTACATCTTATAAGTTAATAAATAGCAGCGCTTCTAGATGATTTCTAATTGTGGCATAAACTGGAAATTCTATTCCTGTTTACTCAAATCACTTAGGACTAAAGACTTAAAGTGTTACATTAGTACCTTTTCTACAAATCATTTCACTGATTACTTGTAGATACATATTACATGGAGTATGCTCATCAAAATTGTTACTGAATCAGAGAAAATAGGATTAGAAAGGGCTTAAAGGTCACCCATTCCATTTTCTTGTCTCAAGCCATGATCAACCATACTTAGAAAACTGATGGATGAAGGAGATTTTACTCTCTGCAAAATCCCTTTCAGGAATGCTTATTTTGATACTTAGAAAGTGTTTCCCTTGTGTTTAAACTAATTTTCTTCTACTTCAGTTTAAGTCCACTGCTTAGTCTTAACTATTGAATGATAGTTGTAGAGAAAGCCTATTTGTCTCTTCTACTCTTTGCTGAAGACAAGTCCCTCTTTAAGACATCCCTCCTTTAAGGATTCTTTTTTTTCCTAAAGCAATCTGCGTGCCTTCAAAAGGTCAAGTTTTCTGACCAGAACCCAAGTGCATCAGTAGGTCTGAATTTGTCTGAGCAACCCTATCAAGTCTCCAACCCTTGGCCCACCACTATGTGTCAAGGCCAGTGCTTGCTGGGTATGGCAAGGGTGGGTGTGTGTCCTGTCCTGTCCCCAGCCCATCCTGGTCTGTTCACTTGATTTCCCAGTTGACCTTGGACATTTTGTACTTGTATGATGCTCACCAAACTGTCACTGGGGAGGTGTGATTTCTTTGTAGAGACATTTTGTTTCCCTCCCTTTAGAACTGTCTTGAATTTTTGGGTTTTCTTCATCTTTTGCTGATTTGTAAAGATCATTTTATATTCTAGTCCTTGCCTCAAATCCTAGTGCAGCCCCTCCTGGCTTGGTGCTGATTAGTAATTAAATAAGTATACACTTCATGCTTTTGAAATAATTAAGGGAAATATCGAGTGGTGGCAGACTGAAGACAGACCTTGTGAAATTCCACTTACAGCATCCTTCCAACTTGGCAGTGAACCTAATAGCTACTTTCCCCAGTATGATATCCTTCCCTTCCAGCTGTGCCATATTTCTTTAGCTTGTTTAAGAGAGACCTGCTGAAGTTTAGCCAAATGATCTCTGTTCCTTTTCTCTTTTTTTTTTTTTTCAGGAAAGCACTTAACTTCTCACAGAAGGAAGCTGAAAAACTATGACATGATTTGTTCTTGGCTGTTCTTCATCTCCTTATAAACATGTACTAGCTGTATATATGTTGTTCAATTATTTATTCCAGTATTTTCAAGGAACTGAAGGTCAGCTGCTAGGTTACTCCTTACACCCATTAAAAATAGACAAGACATTTTCCTTTTCCAGGCTTCTGAGGCCACACTAGTCCTTACGAGTTCACAAAGTTGCTGACCCTGAGACTGTTTGAATCAGTACCATAAAGTGATTTTCATCGAGCTCAGACAGTTCAAACTTATCTACCTGCTCTCTAATTGGCTCATGTCACTGCTCTTCTGGCCTGAAATTTTACCCCTCGTGTTTGTTCGTGGTGATGTAACGAGCTGCCTGATGAACACTGTTATTGTCAGTGAAGGCTGAAGCAGAAAACGCAGTAAATGCTTTGACTTTTCTTTGTATCACCTGTCAATAGCTATCTCTCCTTGGTAAGCACCAGATCAACTCTTTGCTCGATCTCCTTCTTCCCTGTTAACATATTGCACTTACAGAGGATTCTTGTTTTCCTGTTGCTCTTGGTAGAACATTTGCTACATTTTTCCTTGTTAAATATAAGTTTCTAAATCTGTTTTTAGCCACCTAATAGGAGCAGACTGCTTTTTTCAAGGGTGCTAACCTTTGGGTATCTGAAGATTCTGTTCAGGTGCTTAAATTCAGATTTACATCTCCAACTTTAAACTTTGAAGTCTGAAATTGCTGGTTTATGTAAAGTATCATATCCATTTACCTGCTTTCACTAGCAAAATAGGAGATGGGGGAAAATAAATACTACATCCAATTTAAAGACAAATACTATATCCAGTTTAGCAGACCTTCAATCTTTTCAAAAGTTGTTGTTTTCTGAATTCATTTAAAAAGCATAAGCTCTTTCTTTTAATGCTGTTGTTAATTCTTTGAATAAAACAGCAATTTCATTTCCTTTCACACATGTAACAGTCAGAAGCTTGTTTCTTGATTTAAAATTAAAGCAATTACTTACAGCATTATTTCCTTAATAGAAAAGCCTTAAAACTACCTCCCAGTTTAGAGTGCCTCTACAAAGTGTACAAAGTGGTTATCAATGGTGCCTAGCTTCATTTCCACTGCAAAATAGAAGAATCTTGTTGATATTAACACATCCTACCCTTTCAGGCATTCTGAATAGATTAAAATTATTTTTTCCCCTTCAAAATAGTGAGAGAAAGAATTATCTTATGCCTAGGGCTACAAGCTAGGCTTCCAACAAAAGTAACTCCACATGGCTCCTGTTCATGAGCACTGCATGACCAGAAAAAATCAACTTCTGTCTTGTCCACACATACATTTCTCTAAGCTGCCTAAATGCAAGAGTACTCTGTTAAAGGAGTTAATTAAGAAAATTACTGAATCCAGACTGCAAACTCTATTGTGCATACATTATCCTATCCATCTGTGAAGACATATCGGATTTGCTGTATGGGTAGTGATGTGTCAGAGTAATAACAGACTTAATAATAACATCTTACTTAGGCTTTTCATATTATTTATACAAGGAAAGCTTATCAGGATTTTTATATTGTAATGGTTATACATAACTTGTTTCCCTGGATTCAACTTTTCCCATTGATAGATAATGCCAATTTGTTTTCTTCATCCTCTAGACCAGACAGACTGCACTGCTGTGTCACGTTGTGCCAGAGGGTTTCATGTAGAGGTATCTGTGACACAACATCTGGATGCAATCATCAAATGTCTTGCAATGTTACAAAAGATATATGGAGTTTTTTTCTCCTCTTAACTCATGCTTCAGAGGTAAAGAGCAATTCTGGTTTATGTTGCAAACATACTGGTAGAAACAGGCACCCAGGCTTCTTAACTTCAGCCTGAAATACAAAGAAATTGATAAAAGGACTCTCTAATGAAATGCACTGGGATTAGTTCACATCTTCTTCTGATTCCTTCACAGGGTAATCACTATGTACAACTTCCTTCTTTCCATTATTCTGAGGAAATAAAAAAAAAACAAACAAACAAAAAAAACCCCAAAAAACACCAACCAAACAAAAAAATCCAAAACCAAGAGAAAAAAAAAGAAAACCAATGCAGAAATGAGGTGTAAAGAAGAAAAATATCTACAAATAAAGTAAAATATACCACCATGGCTAGTATAGTTATGCATAATAAAACTGATATATATTGAACATAAGCAAGCAATTGGAGTGTCTCATATATATTTTAGCACACTAAAAATAATTGAGCATTTAATTGCAAGAATGAGACAGAAATTGTTCATTAAAAATATGTTTAAGGATTTGAAATTCTATTTCTTGAAAAGTACTCATTATACTAAATGAAGAATTATCGTTTTGTATATTGGTATCTCACTAGTCAAATTTTTCCATTATGGAGTTTAGGGTTTTTTGTGGATGGGAGGAGCTGAAAAACTGATAATTCCTTTTTTGTTTGTTTGTTTAAAGATATTGTTTGAAGGTTTGTTGAATATTGCTTGAAGAATTATTGGTATTGGCCATTTCTGACACTTTCCACTTGGACTTTTCTACACTTTCAGGCAAAGACATGATATTGTTTCTATTTCAGTCATACTAGTTTTTCGCAATGAATAACATTCTCAACTTAATATTTCTAAGCACTCTGAAATAACCACCCTCTGGGAGAGAAAGTGAGAAGCTACTGGGAGCTCTCACTGATGTAGCCCCTTTCTTACCACTGTTGTGGGTGAGACAATAGATTCAGGCTGACATGTACCTACTTTTTCTATAGCTATTTGTCAGTATTTACCTTCCACATACACTCCCAGTAACACCAGTAACTCAGTGAGTCCCATTGAGTCTACATGTTGGTTCTGCTTTGTATCTGACATACACCAGATGTATTTGAGGTTCAGAGGATAAATTATTTCACAGGGAAGGAAGGGACTTTTGACAAGGCTGGGGGATGCCAGTCAGTCACTGTAAATAAGAGTCTGTAATCACTTTAATATCACATTATTACTATGATTATGACTAAATCCATCAAGTGATTCCAGAACCTTCAATCTCTTATCTTTTCAATGGCAATGGTGACAAAATATGTAGGTGAAGAAATGTTCCTATGCAGGAGATGCACAACAATTTATAGGCTCTCAATGTCCTTTAGACAGAGCTCTAGATGCAATGTTTTCAACTTATAAGTATTCCAGAGTGCACCTGTAATAAATAGATCCCAGCTTGTACAGCTTTTTGAACATAAAATTGTCTGGAAATCAATAGGTTTCTCTGTGATGAAAAAATGATCAGTATCAATAACAACTTCATTTCACCCACAAGCTTGCTGCTAGTTTGTTTAACTCAACATGAGTAGCCAGTCTTCAGGAGTTCATAATTCAGACATATGCGTCCTAATCTTCCGGCAGAGAAGACATCAATCAATCCCACATGGGGTTGTGTATGGAAGAGTGTATGGAAGAGTGTATGGAAGAATTAGGGCCAGGGAGAAGGGAGAAATCCAGGTGTGCTTCACACCTGGAGTGCGGCGATCCCTCTCAGGAATTCAGAAATTTTAGAGCATGTACCATGGATCCATTTGGACCTAAGCTCTCTTTTCAAGAAGGAGTTTGAACACAAGCGGGCTCTTTCTTATCCTCATGACTCAATGGAAGTTTCTCCCTGACAATTTTGTCTGACTTTATTTTCTAATTATGAAACAATCAAGTGTAGCTTGTCATTGAATTTTGCCAAACCACTGTTGCATCTGCTACTACTAATCTTTAAAATTGCTGGTTTATATCAAGAAACATTATAAAGAGCATCACTCCATCCACAGCACTTATTAATTTGTTATCCTACCAGATGTTGTTAAATGCATCATTTTCCCAAGAACCACTGGTTCTGAACCTGGCTTAAGGCATTTTCCAGTTGAACTGCAGCTGATCTTGCATACCAGCTATTTGATTTCTCCCTGAGTAGATCCCTTAATGCTGAATTTAAGTTCCTATGCCATTATGTCCCAGCATCAGCAGCTCTGTATGCTTTACCAATTATAATACAGTTTCTTATCCGCTTGCAGGAGAACTAGCAGTAAAAAAGCAGGTGGTATTTTCTGACAATTTGGAAGGTAACCAAATCCTTGCAAATTGGAGATAAGCATTACTGCTTTTCCCTCTTACCCTACTCCTGGGGGCAGTGCTAATTTTCAGAGAAGGAAAATGTACATTCCTGAAACTCAAAACCCATTCAAAACCACAAATTTTCTCAGCAGCTGATCTACAAATGAAGAAAGAACCTATCAGGGATAAAACCAAAGTGGAAATGTTCTCCATACGTTTAACTCCAAGGATTGAGTCTTCTGAGTATGTCAGCATCTTTTCCATATGTATCCTAACAACATTCCACTTGCTGTATCCCATACCATCACTTTACTTGCTTTCACTGATAACACAGACCTGTTAACTTTTTGCTACTTCTTTTCCTCCATTCCCTTTAACAGAAGAAATTGTGCATATTACCCTGTCCAGTGCACGATTGCCCATTGACTCGGTAACAAGCAGTATTCCTCAAACTTTGCTGCTGTGTTCCAAAATTTTGAATACTTTTACAGACAGCTATGAGGGTGGCTAGACAGATTTTACCAGCTCTCAGGACCCTGTGTCCAGATCATACAACTCCTTAAAGGGAGCATTCCAGGTCTTCTGGATACATCTGTCTCTCTGCTGGGCTTGTAGAAGGGGGATTGCATAAAATTATGCAGTTAAATGAGTGTGTGTAAGGCTTGCTGATACAAATATTGCATAAAAACTTATGCAGGGCTTTTCTGTAGAGCTGGAAAGGGTTATTGACCACTTATAAATGCTTTTCTTTTTTCCAAACTTTAAGTGGAAAGTGCAGGTCCTAAAAATTCATTCACTGTTTGTCCTCTCTGAAAAGAAGGAAATAGATTTTAGAAGCAATGCCATTGATTCTTCATTAGAGTGTAAGATTATGAGATCTTAGCCATGAATAGCTAAGGGTCATTACAGCACATATTGGATTTATAGTCAATAAAACAATTACTTGATTCAACCTTAGGTACTAAGTCAATTAATTATATTTAAAAAATTATTTCTGGCTTCAAGGACTGTTTTATTTATATTGCATAGCAAAGTAATGATATAATTAGGAAGAAATTATGACTCTGGCAATGTACATTTCCATTCAAATAAAAAGTAGAATGAATGTGTATTTCAGTCAGGATCATTTATATACATTTTTGCACACCAAGCTAAACTAATCAAGTCTAGCTTCCCTGCGTCATAGGGAGAAATTCATATTGTCTAAATCAGATCAGGATCGAAGCAGTTAATTGAATTACTAATGGCATGTAATTAACTGGCAATCAGTGAACTATACATTCAGGATCAATGTCAGCAAATCGACAAATAAACCGTTGTCCTGGTTAGGATATACTGCACACCTAAAAATGTTAATATACGGAGACTATTTTTTAAACATTGTTTTATAACCAATTCAGAAGTGTATAATCACACACACACATTTATTTACACAGTTATGCAGACAGTTCACTCACCCAGACACCTCACAGGCCATGCTGTGCCCACCATCCCTCTCTTTGGGGGACTGCAATCACTACTTGCATTCCTCTCTTATGGGAGATGGGGGTGCTCCAGCTGGATGCGTGCCTGTGCTGCTCCATGCAAACCCTGATGCCCATGCAGGGAGATCCCCTGTGAGACCACAGACACCCACTCTGGGGTCCCTGCCTCCCACCCCTGCCTGTTCCTCACTGGGGGTACCATTTTCCCTGGAGTCACAGTGGAGGAAGTTCAGCACAGTTTGGGCAGGGGGCTGCTGTCACATGGTGACTTCTGGCAACACCAAACCAGGTGTCAACCACTGCTCTGTTACAGGGACTCCTATTTTCATACTAATGACTGTAGCATCAGCCCCAGGTAGATTCTATCTTCATTTACACATGAAAAGTCTGTCTATCTAGAAGTAAGTGTTTAATTTTATGTATTTCTGTGCTGTTGATGGAAGGACAGTCCCTTCTATTCTATTATTTTATTTATTTATTTATTTATTTATTTATTAAAAGACCAAACTTTCACACACTGTGTTCAAAAACCTATCTTGGTCTGAAATTGTTCACAGCCAACTCTCTGTTTCTTAAAAAAAAAAATTCTTTGTCTACCTTATAGGTGTTTTTTAGTAAACCAAAGTAAAATGAGCTGCCTCAGTTTGTTGAGGGCTGGCAAACTGCTTTCTAGCCTCAGCACTGATCAACCTGGTGTGGATTTATCTTTGCAGACTGGCTTCAGGCTGACAAAACCAGTCCCCTTAGTGTAGCCTGCTGATGGCACTGAATGATAGAAATAGGAGACTTCCATAGCAAAAAGTGAGGAACTTGAAAGCATTTGCCTTGCTTAACGTCTTGAAACACAGATTGACTTCCATCTGAATTCTTCAGTAAAAAATATAAACCAGAAAAGCTGGCACAGATGTTGGGATTCCCTCTTTATTAGGTTACACTGAAATAACAAAATACAAAAGGAAATTTGCAAAACCAGGAATGTGAAAATTAAGGAAAAATGACTATAGTTTTGCATATCATGTATTATTAATTTTTTTGTTTAAGGATGTATAGGCTTTGAATGAAGGTTGTTCACCATTGCAGGCATTTCAGGTGACTGTATTCTGAGAAGATTGCCTACTGTCTGAGAAGGAATAACAGCATCTGAAGCTTTTTTCTGAGTGGCAGCATGTGAGAGATTTCTCTGCTCTACCTAGCTGCTATATTTAATTAAATTTGGAGGAACATCATAGGTCTGAAATGTTTACTTTCCCTGTAGAGCTCAATCAACAGGATTAAATTTCAAAAAGGAATTGGAGGGACAGACAGGCAGATACTTACATACACACAAACTCTGTGATGATTTTTAAGATGTTAGCTTTAAAAAAAGATAAACAGGAAAATGCTTTGAGTATTTTGAAAGTAGACAGGTTTTTTTTCCTCATCATTGTTCAAAGAAACAAAACAAAAATAGATCCAAATATAAAATTTGTATTGAAAAATTGGGGAGTTCATCCTGCTTAGAATTTTATCAGAAACAGACACATCAGCTCTGTCTTTAGAGCGTATACTTAGAGCACTAAGCATTGGAGGATTTAAAGCATTCTGAATTTTATTTAAAACTATTCCACAGGTGCCTTTTGTACTACCAGCATTTTCATTTCAGGCAATCTCCCATCATATTGGAAAAAAATCCTCTGTGATTTGAGAGAAATAAAATCATGGTAGTTCTCTAATATGTAAATAACCCAAGACTGTGTAAAAATTAATGAAGAATATGAATATGAAGTTAAAATCCATAAACATGATACAGTATTATGCCTCTAGTAAGGCAAAAATATCATTAATAAAACTCTGCAATTGTTATGTATATGTTAAGAATCATTTTTCTATAGAATTTCATAGTTACTAGGACAGGGCATCCAGAAAACATCAAACTCTTTTGTAAAATTCCTACTTTCTCGCAGTCTTTTTTATTTTATCAGTTTTTTTATTTCCTCCCTTATCTCATCTAAATTGGCAGCAATATTATTCTTAAGGACCAAGATTCCTCCAGGTTGTAACAACCTTCTCACTAAGTCATTGGATACTAAGCTGCAGTTTGTCAGGTCTGCCCATGATTCTAAAAAAAAAAAAAAAACTCCAATCACTGACCCATCTGAAATAATTAAGCAAGTAGCCCAGTGTTGCACCTTCACTTAATGCAGTGATACTACTCAGTTATCATTTGAAAAGGACTTTTTTCTGTAGAGTCATTAAAGCTTATTGCTTAGAATATATTTTTTTTTCAGACAAGCTGCATCGAATGCTCTTTAGGCAGAAACTTTTCAGCTGTTTACTCCAAAAAATTAGGTTATTTTTTCCACTGCTGAAACTGTTGCCATCAGCTAAAAGTGTATGTTAGTGTATTCTTTCCATTTGTTTCCAGATGATTTCAATGTATATTGCAGCACATTTGACTTGTACATTTCCTTCCCAGCAGCTTATTGACCCTTCCTTTTGCTGAGACATCAGAAATAATTTTAAACTCTTCACTTTGTGCAAGTGCCACTGAACCCAAAATGAAATAACACCAGTGAAATGTCAGAAATGGGTACTGTCAAACTATCAATCAGATGAAAATCATGGCAACATTAATTCTAGCTAAGCTCTAAGGATCATCTAGGTAGAATATTTCAGTGCTTCCAATTTAGAAAGAATTTTGCAGACATTTAGCGCTTCATGTCAATTTTGTATTTAATAATAACATTATAATTTATGTAAATGTCGAATTTGGGCAACTTATTTCATCATGTCCTATGCAACTTAAAAGTCTGACAGAGATCATCAGATACCCAAGTTCCTAAATAATGCAGCAAATATACAATTTTTTACATGCCATGAAGAATAAAATTACAAAAAAGATGTCCAAACTGTGCTATCATCCTGTTAATTCGAGTTCTGCTGGGCATCCTGATTACCAGACTTTTCCTGATTTTTCTGGAACCTCTCACTAGTAAGAAGAAAGTGACTCAACCAACCCAAAGCTGAAGGCAGAGTTGAAAACTGGTTTCTGTTATGTCAGAAAGAGCTGTACAGACCCCAATTAGATATGGACAGTGCAAAGCAATAAAGGATGAGTCTGGGCTGTTTGGGTCACTGTCAAGCATCTCTCATCTTCACCCTCAAAAATCTTATGGCCTTGGTGTCTGATTAGCTAAACAAGCCATTCAATTCAGTTTTACGTTTTCTGCTCTGATCATTCCTCAAACTTTTCTTCACATTTCTGTCACTGAGTTCTTATTTCTTGATAATGAGTCATACGCAATCAGGCAAAGAAAAAGCCTTGGCTGTGCTCTGCTTGAGCACTTGCCTATCATACTAAATATCCTTTGACTGATACAATATTAGTTTTCAAACTGATTATGCAAGCAAGCCATCAACTAAAAGCATTGTCTTCACCCAACAAATGTTGTTCATGATGCTAATTCTCATTAGTAGCAACTAATTTTTTCATTTTTTTTAATATTATTAATTGTCTTAGCACAGACCTTATTTCAGTATTTTGGATCTCTGCATGCAGTGCTGTTTCTGCTTATGTTTTGCACTACCTGTAATAATGCCATATGCTCAGTTAAACTGCACATTTTTATGGCAACATCATAAAGCAAATAACTGCTAAGTTTAATATCAAAACTTATTTGAGAAATACAAAAAAATTCACCACTTTTAGTTTTGAATTTCCTCTTTAATCTGTTTCTGTTCCACCACTAAATTTCTAGCACTTTAACCCAGTTTAGCAAGTAGACTATTGTACAGCACCAATTTCCTATGCTTTGCTGAAAATACATAGGACATTTTTAAATTTCTTTGTCTAGAAAACCAATTATTTTTTACAAGCAAAAGTTGTCATGTCAGACTGTCAGTTCCTCTGCATTACATTTTTTCCCTTTTTTACATATCTCAATGTCATGGTTTAGCCCTGGCACAATGCCAGTGTCCCCATGAGAACATCCTCTCCCTGGTGTCTGCTGTGAGATGTGACCAGGAATAAGCAAAGCAGGCTCCTGCTTAGATGTGGGATCTCAGTCTCTCAGAACTGGGGTGCAGGGTGAACGAGACCACCCCTGGGGGGCTCGGGAGTCCTGGAATGTTGCCAGAAATGTCTGGTGGCTGGACTTTGATCCCACATGGGAGATGACATCAGTATGAGGACGGGAGGATTTCACCGGGGTGAATGGTGAAGGGATAAGTTAATTGGAGTGTGAGATAAAGAGTTTAAGATTTCTGTACAGGGGGGTCTAGAGAAGTAAGATGGAGGGATTGGGGCGTGCCCTTCTCCTTCTTCTTCTTCCTCTAGGCCTCCATCTTCTGTGGTGATGTTGGCACTCTGGGATTGGACCTTACTAGGGGAACACTGGTTAATAAGGGTAGAGGGTATTGGAGAAAAATGATAAATATTGTATACGTAACTCCGGGTATAAAGATAGGTGGCCGCCCCAGGGGCTCTCAGTGTGTGCCCATGGCTGACTGCTGAGCAGAACTCTGTCAGGCCAAGAGAAAATCTTTTAGATAAGCAATTAATAAACACCGAGACCGAGAAAAAATCTGAAGTTTCCTCTCGTCCTTTCGAACCCGGGGGCCCAAGGCCATCTTGGGCTTTTCCCAGACCATCTAAACAGCCCCAAAATCCGACACTTAGAAATAAAGAAAACTTTATTAACTAAATTACAAGAAAAGTGGGAAAAAAAAACCACAAGGAAAATCAAAACCTTACAAAAGCATTTTCCTCCTCCCCACCCACCAAATTTCCCAATGCAATACATTCCCCCAAATCACCAACTCTCAGTCCGGCACCACCCTTTAGAATACTCAATCTTCAGTTCATCAAGAGGAGTCCTTCTTGCACCATAGGCTTCCCCTGGAAACACGCTGCAACCTCCTGTGCTTCCATGTCACTCAGCACTGCCCGGAAAGTCCTTTTGCCATCGTGACATCTTCCTTCCATGCCCAGTGCTCGCACCACTGTGCATGGACCGGAGCTGCTGCTAGGGTTGTCTTTCAAGGATGCCTTGTCTCACTCCAATAAAAGGCACAGTCTCTCCTTCGGGACATCTGTCCCCCCCAGATTTTTCACCCCCTGGGGCCGAGGGGTACCCACAATAAACCTTCCTGGTTCTGAGGCACTGCCTCCCCCTAAATGCAGTCTCTGTGTCACAGGAAAAAAAAATGGTTCCGTCTATGGCCACACAAGAAAAGTCCAGCCAAAACACCACTCCATCATCTCTCCCCCCACTCAAGAGTCTTCTCCACTTCCCTCGTGGCCTATCCCTTCTTATCTCTTCTCTTATCTCTCTTCTCATTCAGCTCCAGGAGGATCAGCATGTGCAAGGTTTCAGTCATGCAAGAAAAAGGTTAAAAATTTCAGTCTCTGCCTGTCCCAGAGCTCCGGCACTCCCACGCTGCCCTGCCGGGCACCTTCTCGCTGCACTCCCCCCTTCTCCTCCTCGGCCGGCTGCTATCACATTCCGTCGCCAGCTCTCCCTCTCTCTCTCTCCTGGGGGGGGCTGGGGGAGGGGGGGTGTGGCTGCCCGATGTCTCTTGGGGCTCTTCCACCCTTCCATCCTCAAGGGCCTCCTCACCCCCCACCTCTGTCCAGGCCCAGGCCTTCCTCAGGGCTGCCCCTGCCCCGCCCAGCAGCAGCAGCTGAAAGGGGGAGGGCAATCTGACATTTTTCCCTCCAAGTCCCAAGAGAGCTTGCCAGGGCCGCAGCTCTGGTTTTTAACCGTGCGTGTGTTCTCAGAGGTGTGTCCGAACCCCACTGGCCACATCAGGTGCCAATATCAAAATCTGAGCACCCATTGGTTTGACCACAGCATCCCAGAATTCCCATTTCCTGGTCAAACCAGCACACTCAATTTTTCCAATTATTTTTTCCTACAGAACTTGCTAATTTTCCAAGTGACCAAGGTCAGCACCTTATTCACCAACCTGAATTACTGCTCTTCGTAAATATTTATCATATATATAGTTCTCAAATCAAGTGTTTGTATACTCAGCATAAGGCATATTGGTACAAATTTTACAATTTCACTTATTTCAGAATTCTGCAATGGTGTTTATCTATTTAACGATTCAAGCATGAGATTTAGTTTAGCTTGGTTATAGTTTTTCAGATTAAAATTTTCTTTTTACATATTTTTCTCAATTGTGCAACCTCTGCTTACCTTCTATGTTTCACATCTTCTTTTTCAGTGAAAAACAAGGTATTTGTTTAAGGTTTAGATAATATATAATTTTTAACATTTCTTCTTTCTTTTCTACATATTTCAAAAATCTTTGTTAATTATGTTCATGTTCTGACCTCAGGGCAGACTAAGCTTGATTTGTGACAGCTTGCATTTTGCCCTTATTTTATCTGAAACACCTTCTGATTTGTAGGACTTTTGTGGTGTTAATTTGCTTTTTCACATTCAGAATAGATGCTCAGTTAATGCAAAATAACGTTTGTGATGTTGATATTTACCTAAATCTGTGAGTATTCCTTCTCTCTTTTGCTCCCTGATCATGGCCTGAAATTTTCAGACAATTTTATCCCCCCTTTTTTATTTTTTGTTAAAGATTCTTGATGCTTCTAGTAAATTCCAGCCTTTGACCTTGTTTTGCTAACTGATATTCTTGTTTTTATAAAAAACTTGATGATTTGAAATAAGAAAGAGAGAAGAGAGGAAATATATTCACTCATCAAGAAAAGAGAAATTTATATCCATGAAAGAAATGTCTCAGAAGTACAAATGTCCATGCCAATTT
This sequence comes from Melozone crissalis, assembly GCF_028551555.1. Lineage (NCBI taxonomy): Eukaryota > Metazoa > Chordata > Aves > Passeriformes > Passerellidae > Melozone > Melozone crissalis. The sequence continues at coordinate 55,141,819 of NW_026535805.1, forward strand.
AAATCCAATAATGCTGAAGACAAGCTTGAGGCTCATTTAAATGCTATTTTCCACTTCATGTGTGTGAGGCTGTTTGTCTACCCCTCTTAGAACAGTTTGCAAAATTAATTGATTGAGAGCCATAATTCCCTACAGGGTAGACAATTATTATCCTCCATTAGAGATGGGTATACAAACATTCAGGTTAAGTGACACATCCAAAGTTCATCTTTGGGGTGCCACTTCACACCTCTGAGTGACATTTGTGTAGATTATGCTGCATTTCCAGCCCATTTACTGCTACTTTGGGGAAAGAAGTCTCCAGGGACACCTCACTGGGACCTACCTCACTACCTATAGGGGGCTTAAAAAAAGGAGGGAGAGTGACTTTTTACATGAGCAGATAGTGATTGGACATGGGGAATGGTTTTAGTCTAGAAGAAGAGATATTTACATGAAATATGAAAAAAAATTTCATTGTAAGGTGGTGAGGCACTAGAACAAGTTGCCCAAAGAATCTGCAGATGCCTGTGGATCCCTGAGATGTTCAAGGGCATGTTGGATGGCACTTTCAGCATCCAGGGATAGTGGAAGGATGCTCAAAGGTGTCCCATGGCAGGAGGGCTGGAACTAAAAAATGTTTACAGTCCTTGTAATTCTGTGATTTGCATGCATCTTTACTACTGCTCACCTCTACCTATCTTGCATTTAAATTTACCTGCTCCAAATGGACCCTGATCAACAATTATTATCACAACAATAGCATGAACTTTCAACAGAGACCTTTGCAAAGTCAACAAAGAAAGCTCCACGGTGACTGAAAATCAATAGGGCAGAGAGAAGAATAAAAATTATTTTTGTAATGACTCTTTTGAAATGAGTATTCGAGTTGCATGAGAACTCATGACTCAAATAGTGTTGCATGGTCTTATGAATAGTAATGAAATCAAATCCTAAACAGAGGTATTAGATTTTAATTGAGCTATTCTTTAAAAGAATTTTTTTTGCAGTGTCAAGGTCATATTCTCACAGATAAGAAGTTTATTATACAAGAACAGTGATAATAGGCACTGGAGACATATTAAGTACATGCTGCATGCTGCACAAAAAAAGGGAGAAAATATACTAAAAGCAGTAATTGAAGTATACACAGAAGACATTCTCATTTATAAGTCATTTAAAATATTTAGGCATACAAGAGGTTGCTAAGTAGAGGGTGTATTTTTTTCCCCACATAACTTTTTTTACTCTTCAAAACTTCTTTTAAAATGAAGTTTAAGTGCAATTAAATTTTTAAATATATTTTGAAATTTCCTTGAAGATGGAGGTGTTATTAAAAATTCAATCCTAATGCATTATCTCAGCTTACCTGTATGAGACCTTGATTGTCTTTAACAGGGAGTCTAAATAGCACTGTTTTGAATAGGACAAACATCTTGGCTTGGGGGACTTCCCAAGGCTTCTCTGGAATCTGCAAAGTCTGTAAGTATGACCTAAACTTTAAATATATGAGTAATATCATCTCCTTTAGAAAGTTTTAATCATTTACTACTGAAGCCAGTGAGATTTAAACAAGTGCATAAATATTTTTGTATTTGCCTATTTGCTTTCCTGTTTCTTTACATGATGCTTGGACTCATGTTGGTTTATGTCACCCTGTGCAGTACCTTAGACACTTAGTGACTGCCCTTTAGACACTTAGTGACCGCCTTCCCCAGTCACTAAGTTCTGGGGACTTAGTGAATTCCCCCCCACATATAGCTGATATCTTTAATATTGCATCTGATGACTTTTTAGGTTTCATAGCAGAAAATTTTTTCAGTGTTGTTGTCAGCCATTATAGTTCATTTCATTCCACAGCGAAAAGATCAAATCATATGGGTGTGTCGCAAATAGTTTCTAAGACAGCTGTGAGGCCTGCAGAAAAGTGCACAAAAATGTGGTTTTCTTTGTTTAACTGGCTATATCAAATGAGCAGATACCTTTTCCTGAAATGGAATCCAGTTTTAACTCCTTCTTGAAAATCTTCCACCTGAATTCACACCAAAACACCTGAGACCCAATTTGCAATGCTCCACAAATAATGAATTTTAAAAAATGTGTGTGCCACAGTCCTTTCTGATTCATTGGCATAATTTACATTGCAGAGAGGGTGCCACTGTCTTTTTTTCTCCTTTAACCTTCCAATAATCATATTTTGTTTATTTCATTCAGAAGCACCACTAATAATTATAACACAATGTGCCCATACAAATGAACGGATAATATTCATAGAACAAAATTAGAGGATATTCATGTGCCCATATGGCTCACAGAAATTGCTATCCCATTAGCTTTCTGTTAGTCAAAATTGGAGTCAATTTACTCCTGACATGTTCATGTACACAACCTAAGTTCTATAATAGCTTATCCATAATTTTCTATTCAGGAATAATTTCAAGCACAACAATCGAGTATTCCAAAGTCTGTGTCAAGATTTCACTTCTTGCAGTTTCACGTCTTCCCTGTTGACATGCATTGGTAATCATAATTGACATCAGCATTTGTAGGAAAACTGGTCTCATCTCATTGTGTGCCTCATTCCACTCTTTGAAGAATTCTGCATGCATCTCGACTGCATTTGTTTTAGCTCAGTAATACATTTGGAACTGTCTCTATGTCAGTTCTCCATTAAAAGTTAAGTATCAATGCAGACACTTAACTTGGATCTATTTCTAGCATTCCAGCAGAAATCTCCTTCTCTGAATTCTGAGTTTTTCTGGAAGTATCAGAAGTCCATGTTACACCTTCAGAATAGTTTTTCGTCTTATATCTCACATTTTTAATACTAATTTTTTAAAATGTGGATATTGAATTAATTCATATGTACATAGAGTTAAACAGAATCTAATTCCAAAGACATGTCTGATGACTTTTTTTTCACACACTATAATAGTTAGCTATTTCGATTACATAAGGAATCCAAGCATTAATTCTTATTCACTAAGTACATTAGGATTAACCTCCCTTTCTACTTTTGTTTTTGTTTTCACTGAAAAAATTATATGTATTATATATATTTTAATATATATAAAATATATTGTATCTATTATATAAAAATATAATATATATTTTATAGAAATATAATTATGTATTTATATTTATTATATTTGTATCTAATATATGTTTTTATATTGGATATAATATATATTTATATATTAGATATAATATCAATTTATATATATATATATATAAATATATAATTTTCTTCTTGACAATCTGAATATTTTATTAAATTCTAAAGCAATATAAATGTTGGCAAAACATGCTGAAGGCCCTACTTTTATTTGCAAGGAGTTCTTATCTATTGCTTCATGGCTGTGTAGGATTTCTCTGAGCTGTGAGACAAAGATAATCTCCAAGGAATTCCTTCAAGTTCCATGGAATTTTAGATGGCAGTCAGAAGGATTCCCATTACATAACCTTTGTTGCATTGAAAAAATCTGATATTTATTTCAAACTGTAATTTTTAGTGATCAGCATTAATTTTGGATGTTTTTTACCTCCCATAATCTATTGCAGCAGATGCAGATATCACGGGAATGAGGAAACTTTACAAAACTTTTACAATTGCATATTCAGTATTTGCTTTGAACTTTAACAGAATTTCAATGTACTGACATCTGAAATGCCATGGTTTACACCGAGCGTAGAAGTGAATGTATGTCCACAATGCCTTATATACTATGTGGTATTAAGGATTAATTTTTAGCAAATACAAATTATTAAATGTGAATTCTTTTTTCCTTCATTTTAGCCTGGGACACAATGTTATATTCATACTGCTAAGTGATATTTTATATTCACTGGTTGCAAAAGAACATTTTTTTTCTCTGCAATGTTATTTATTCATGACCAATCATCCATCTTCTTTTATGCTTATTAATGTGATGTGTTTAAAGTCACTGATGTTTGGGTGGATGGAATTTATAGGAAATGTAGCATAAACAGTTTTCACAGCAGGTAGGGTTTAAAACCTACAGTGGTGTATGTGGCAGAGGAAACATGACTGGAAGCATTCTGCTCACACTAAACCAGGGAAAAACCTTGCTATTAAGTATGAATCTGTTCATTTGAGTAAGGTGTTCAGCACTGTATTCAGGCCAGATGATAGACAAATAGTACACATTTCAATGAAAGGCCTAAGTACTGAAATAATCACCTAACGGAAATTAAATTCCTATATATGTTTTCTACTAAGAATAAATGGTTGACAACCACATAAAAGCTTTGATAAAGAAAAATTTATATACTTTATCTTATGTCTTTTCTAAATTCATTAAAGTTTTGGTAGATGTATGAAAATTTTGATTTGGTGTTCAGAAGACGTAATAATTTGCATTTGATCTTAAAACCCAAACAAATTAAACCATAGAGTAATCTTGGATGTATAATGATATTCATCTTTCAAAAAACAAAATTTCTGGTTTTATTGCTGAACACAGTGTTTCCTTCCTAGATGCCAAAAATGCAAATGTATCCCCTAATGTTTACTAAGAGAATCACTAAGATTTTTTGGGCATCTTTCTCCTTTTTTTCCCTTACAGTTTTTAAAAATAAAGAAGCTGCTTTCTAAAGTTACTGTCAATAATCGTCCTGTGTGTTAAAGAGGAAACATTTCTAAGGAGCAATTCTCTGACTTTTAACTTCATGCCCCTTGTTTTAAGAAATTGTTACAGCACAGCAGACTGTGTCCTACATTCTCCCTGTAGTACCTGGAGAGTAAGAGCCTTTCAGAGAATGGTTCAGATTAGGAACAAAAATTCTGTGATTGTGGAAGGTTACACAGTTCCACCATGTCAGAACCTGCCCTGAATTCCAGCAGTCAAACCCCCAAGAGCAGAGGAAGAGATTGCAGAGCTGCTGGTGCACTCAGAGCCCCATAGCCACATCCATGTGATAGCCAGAAAGGCCACACCTGGTGTTGAACCCGTGTGTTTTCAGTGCTAAAGCACAGAGCTCACAGATTCATAGAATCATAGAATGATTTGGTTTGAAAGGTACCATAAAACTCACCTACTCAACCCCACTGCTTTTGATGCAGCTCAGGAGACAGTTGGCTTTCATGCTGAGCTTCTTGTCAACTAAAATCCGCAAGTCCTTCTCCTCAAGGGCTGCTCTCCATCCATTTCCACCCAGCCTGTAGTTGTGTTTGGGATTGCCTCAGCCATGCACTTGGCCTTGTTGAACTTTGTGGGGTTTGCACTGTCTCACCCATCAAGTCTTTCAAGGTCCAGTCCCTGTGGATGGCAATCCCTTCCCTCCAGCGTGTCACCTGCACCACACAGCTTGGAGATATGATATATTGCAAATGAAAGATGTTTTGCTTTCCACATCCCTTTGAGGTCAGAGGTAAATTGTGTTCACATGAATATATAATGGAGACTTGTGCATATGATATGCTGAGGTTTTACCTACATGCCTTTCATGTTTCCTGTCATCTCTTGAAGAATTGCAGACAAATTAACCCTCAATCAACATGACTGACAATATGTAGATATTACTTTGTTCTCTATGACAGAAAAAATAACCTACAAATCAGTCATTTCCCTCAGTGTTATCTTTTTCCTTTAAAGCTATTGTCCATAGAGGTGGTAGTCTTCATTTACATGTTTGTTGCAAACAAATGTCAAATGAACCTGTCGAATAAGGATTTTGCAAGAGCTGTTTGAGGCAAGCAGTCAACATTTAATTTGTGTGATTGATTAACTACCCCAGGATTTTTAGAAATTATGAGAACTTAATGCTTAACAACCAGAAACGGGAATGAATTTTTAAAGTAACTGAGAACGATAAATAAAAGGTTTTCTACGCTTTCACCCTTCTGAAAGCAATTCAGGATTTTAATGTCTGGGCCTTATTATGGACCAATTAATGGCCATTTTTTCTACAGCTTTCAGGATGCACTTACTATGCTATGATGCATTTCTGAAACAAAGGTTGCAGCCTCTGCTATGTTTATACCACACTGAAAATTAGAGCTTCATTTAGGTACCTAAAGAGTCCATGAATGTGTTGAAATTGTGACTTTAAACACAACATTTTGGGAAAATTTACTGGAAGTTCAAGCCAGAGCTCATTTCATTCTGCCAGTCTTGTGATAGAATTTTTATAGGACAGCAGAGATCTTAGCGTTTTTTGTGAGATGTAGTTGTCCAAGGAGCACAGGAGAGATTGAGATTATTACTAGATGATAACCAGGACTACAAAAAAAGAAAGCACTGTAAATTTTTCTCTTTTTCCTTTTTCCCTTTCCTGTTTCCTTTCTTTTTAATTTCCTCTTCCTCTTTTTTCCTATTCTCTGTTTTCTGATTCATTTTTTTAAATCTTGCCTTTTAATGATATGTGCAAGAGCATTTACAAAATGTCTGATTCCATCCCTGCATGAATGAGAAAGGAATCAGAAGTTTTTAAATTTCATATTTTTCTTCATACATTTACTCGAAATAATTGCATTAGAGTGCACTCAATTCCTTTTTTCTTCAAGTTGTCTTTCAACACTGTATTTTTATAGTGATTGAATGTATGTAAATATATGCAGCTGTATGAATGAATGTTATAAATGAACATTTTCCCTCACTGAAGGCTCTTTCTTGAGAAAATAAAATAACATTTCCAGGAAATACATACGCATTTTTACAGTCACCCACTGCAGCCATCAAATAAAACAGTTGGGACAGATTTTTACCTCTTCACCTGTACTTTGCAGTTCAGTCACAGCACGGCCAAGTCCCCCACTAAACCATGGCCATCGACACATCTTTTAAAAATCTGCAGGGATGGTGACTCAACCACTTCTTTGGCAGCCTGTTACAATGCTTGACAAGCCTTTTAATGAGGAATTTTTTCCTAATATGTAATCTAGAGTTGCCCTGATGCCACTTGAGATCTGTTGTCTTATTGCTTATTACTCTGAAGGAATAAACAACCTCCTCTTCACTACAGCCTCCTTTCATGTAGTTGCAGAGAGCAATATGCAGCCTTCTGCTCTCTGGGCTAAACAACCCCAGCTCCCTCAGCTGCTCTTCATAGAATTTGTCTTTTAGACCCTTCGCCAGCTTTGTTCTCTGGACTTGGTCCAGCAGCTCAATATTCTTTAAATGAGGGGCCCAGAGCTGGACGCATCATTCGAGGTGCTTCCTCACCAGTTTCTGTCCTATTGGCCTTCCCCCTGATTCTTTTCCAAAAACATTCAGCCCTCTTGCCACCATCATTAACCTCTGGGCAACCAAAGCACTTTCTGACATGCAGAGCTACCCCACCACCTCTCCTTCCTTTTCCATCCCTTCTGAAGAGATCATAGCCATCCACTGCAGAGCTACAACCTCTTTTCTCTTTCATTTGATGACATGAGAACAGGGAATGTACCTTAAGTGCTCTTTCTCTTTCCTGGCTGAGTTCAGGCACACAGACAAATAAACATGCTGATCCTCAGTTTTGAAGTATCACATGGTGAACATCCATGTTCATGCTGATGGTTGTTTTGCATATTGTCCTTTACTTCCTCCACAACAGCTGCTCATTTTCCTGCAGGCTTTATGGAGAAAGACATACTTGTTATTTCTCTGCCAAAACACTCCTTCTTTCCTCTTCCAGTTCTTAGCCCACAGAAAGCTTTCTTGAAGGTCATGCAGGCACATGTGATATCAATGTTTGTGTGAATACATGCTTGTATGAATATTCATGGCATTTTCACATTCGACAACTGTTCCAACAAACAGAATTTCTCTCATATGAATGCTTTAAAGAAAATAAATGTGGTCATAACTGAAAAGGAAGCATTCTTCTTGTATTTGGGGAGAAATATTTACCGTTACAAAAGTGTTTTTGCTGGGCAGCAACTAGTACAAAAGAATTTGTCATGTGGTGAAGACTGAAGGCAATGATCCTTGAAGCTTTACCAGCATATAGACTAGCCAAACATTCTTAGATTACTGAGTATGTACTATACTGGGATTAACCTTAAGAGAAGCATAATTTGCCTGTACAGCAACTCAGATATTTCAAGCCTGTATCACCAGGATCTGTAGGTTTTTTTTGTTTTTTTTACCAGGAACCAAGTCTGCAATAAAATGTCATAAATCAAAATCCTTTTGAAAATTGATCCCTCTATCGTTTTCCTTGTTTTCATGAGGCCATGAGATGAGAATATAGAAGAAAATTATGCTTATGATATGACAGGTCCTTTTCTAATACAGTATGTTACAGGAAATGACCATGAAAAAATGTAGATCAACAGGAGGCAGAGAGAAAAAAATAGTTCATAAGTGTTCAATTTCTTCCCTATAACTATGGAAGACCCATAAGACTTTCAGGTAAATTCCTCTGTAGGATTCCATAGACTTCAGACAAAGACACAGTGTGAATACCTGCAATTTCTGTCAGTTTGCCATACTTTTGTAGAAGCTAACTAGCATTGTACTTCTGCTAGTACAGTCCAGTATATGAAATCTTCACAAATATTAATTACAATTTTATTTTTAAAAATTAATAAGCTAGAGACTCAAATAACACACATTCATATTAGGCCACTAGAAAGTTGTGCAGAAAAAGCATAAGCTAAAAGCCAAGAGATAGGTTTGGACATTTAGATGGTTTTCCATAGCAGACACCAATGACTTCTCTATTATCTTTGTTTTTCCCTCTCACTCTTTGTCTATAATTTCTTACGAGGGAAGTTTGCTGAACAATTCTATGGCATATTAGGGTCTGCGTCTCATTATGTAAATATTATGCAGATTTCTAAAGAACCAAGTGCAGTTGCAAAGTAGAGAGAAGGAATGCAAGGTTAAATGACTGCTTTCAAATTATGGGAGCATCTGCACATCTTTATATGGTGATTTTAAAAGACAGGTTGGAAGATAAACTCTGTAAGCTTTCCTTTTTCAAGTATATCTCCACCAATTAGTTTGTGGCTGAGAAGAAATTTCTTTCTTAATTACTCTTTTCTTCTCCAAATATTGTTTTCATAATTTCATTTTATTTACTGTTATCTTTCTCCTTTGGCTCTTCCTTCCACTCACCACAGTCTCATCAGAGTCATAAGTTTTTATTATGTTTTCTTTTCCAGTATGACTAAGTCACATTCTCCTTCTGAGAACATATTTATTACTCATTTATAATTGCAAAACACAAGCCAGTCTGTTGTATTTCAACAATTTAAATCAAGGGCAGAGCAGTCTTTAGTGTGCTGTCCTCTCAAACATATTTGAAAATGAACTGTTTCACAAGTAAGAAAGTAAATTTCACTACATTCTCGGGAACTTTTTACAGGTAAATTTTTTTCTACAAAAAAAAAGATCAAAATCTAATTTAAATTTAAAAGAGAAGCATTTTAACATTTATACTTATTAAGCAGCCAAAAAGATGAAACAAAAACTTCAATTTCATCATCATGGTCTGAGAAAAGAGAAATCGTCTTCATGAGTGAGGAAGACCATTTTACACTAACCTAGTAGAATGTTACAAGAGGCTACATTTATTGCTTTCAAAAGAATGACATGATGGGGAAGTTCTGGTAGCATAAGAATATGTATGTGAAAAATAATAGAGATATTAGTATTCTTTTACAGTAAGTCTGTGCTGCAAGAAGCAATGAAGTAGCTGTCTTTAATCCAAATACAGCTTTTCTCTTTCTCTCTCAAAGCTTAGTAAGAGTTAATTAATCTTCTGGACGCCATGAAAAACTCAAACCCCTAATCTTTTCTGAGACAAGTCTGCCTTATTTTTGTCAATAATTCTCTTCTCCTTTTTATATCATGCAGTATTTTCATGCTTCTCTCCCCAGGTGAAGTCTTTACCTTGGGTTGTGACAGCATCCGAATCTCATAGCAATCAAGGCTGAAGTCACCAACAGGAATTGAATTCCTTGTAATTAGTAAGCTGTTCTCATGCAGTGCTGTGAGGGCAGGGAAGAGATACCTGAAGAAACTAACATTTCACAGAGTCAGTGCTGGTAAGAATATTTACAAGGAAGATAAATTCCTCCCTAGTAGACAGAGTTATATACACCAATCAGGATATGATTTTCTATAAAGTGACAGTTGCTTATTTAGGACCCAGTTAGCAAAATATTTAAGTGAGTGCTTAAATCAAACCCGTTTCTTGAGTGAATGCTCTTTGCAAGCATGTACTTAATTTATGTTTAATTAGGTTACTTTTACTGATTTCTAACTTCAGTAAGCTTTCAAGGTCCTTTAACTGACACTGAAACAAACCGACATTGGGTGTTTCTATATTGATGAATGAAGAAATAATAAAAAGGAACAAATTTTTGTACTACTCATCCATACAGACATGCACCTACTGAGCACATTTCAATTCCATCTTTCAAGATAATCTGTGATTATCTTTGTAGGAAACAGTCAATGTAATGTGGATTTTTGTGTAACTATGAAAAGATTGTTTAGAACTCTTTTCTTACGTGTCAATAACTTGTGAATTGTGCATGCAGGACCCATAGAATCCATACCACCCTCTCCTGTTCTGCTTTCCAGGTAAGTTTTAAAGGTGGGTATCTTGCAATTTTATTGACTAGATTTGATGGGCACAGTGTTCTCTTGTAGTTTAGCCAAAAGAGGGAGCAGACCAGTACATTAGAACTACCTAAAACTCTGCCTAAATGGAGGTGTCAGCAGTCATTTGAAGCTAAAATGTTGCCTCAATGAATATTAGTCAGGACACAATGGCAGTGCAGACTTTTTCAAATAGATTGCTCCTTTTTAACATCCTTCCCACCCACATGGAAGCAGCTCAAACTGAACAGCCAGACTTTTTCTGTTGGGATTATATTTGTAATTATTCAAGTCAACATCAAATTGAAGGACTGTCATCTCTTAGTTCTGTTCAACATGCACCTGTTGTATGTCAATATTATTTATTCAGACCAGACTTTATGGTTCCCAGGTTTCTCAGATGAAACAGCTCGTTGCTGAAAACTGGTTTTTTTCTGTCCATGTGGAATTGTTCAGTGCTACCCTTAAATAGAAGCATGTGTATTTTTTCAGTAGTACAATATTTGTTCATGTAGTGAAGAATGTGATTCCAGCAAGTAAGCAAGCGGAATGAAATAGCTGAATGTGTAGAACATATAAACTTTAATACTGAATAAGCAGAACTTGAGTTACTTTCACAATTGCTGTGGCCCACTTACTAGGCTTCTTTCTAGTAGCAATAAAATAAATGTTTTCTGAAGGGAAGAAATACTGTGTTTCATGGTCTCTGAAAATCACAACACAAGATATTATTGTTCTACCTGTCAGTACTCAACATCTGTTGTACAGTTTAAGGACTATCATAATACATACCTAAAGCCATACTCTTTGTCAGAAAGGAAAAAAAGGCAAAAGGTTTTGTTCCCTTATACTATGTTTTTATTAAAACACATTTAGCTTAGATAAAATGCTATTCAACAAATGCAAGGCAGTGATTTTGTTGCTTTGGCATATAATTTATTCAGCTCATTCTTGTAGTATTCAGACACCATGAACAGAATACATTATTCAACAAATACCAACAATTACTCCTTGAATAATTTAGTTGATGAATATTTTATTCTTGTTAAAACCAGATCCATGTGAGGGAACTAATACTTGTGCACAGCCTGCTGGACCTTTATGGAAAGCTGATAGAAACTCAACAGCTGATATAGATCATGTCTTGAAGTTTTGGGGTACAGTGAAAGGTAAAACACATAATGGATTATAAAGCTTGCAGAAAAAGAAGTGAATGGATATCCAGGCATTAATGTTTAACTACTGCATGGGTTTGATTGTAGTAAGCAATGAACAATCACAAAGTATAGAATGACTGACATCATGTGTTAATTATGGGAGGCAGCTAAGGGAGAAACATGAGCAAAAATGCAGCTCATTTGAAAAACAGATTAATTGAGGGGGAAAGACCTAAAATGAGAACTCAAAAAACCTCAAAATGACAGGACTTAATGGAGTTTTGGGATTTCTTCTTAAATAAAACACATAAAGATCTCTATGATACAATTGCAGCTACGTCTTCATCTATTCAGTGTGTGACTAGGTCTTCTTGCCTCTGTCCAGCTATCCTCTTCCACAAGTCAGAAAATTCCTATGCATTCACATGAACAGCATTCTCTAGATCTGGCAAAACATTTTCTAGATGTATATGAACAGCCAGAACCACTGATGCATTCGCCTGTCCCGGAACAGCCAAAAAAATTTGTACTCCACCACAGTAGAAGCACGTGTGCTTTTTAGGAGGCTCCTTCTCACTGGAACCACAATCCCATCTGGGAGGATCTGATACATCAGGGAACGTACCTTCAAGATAGTAGGGCATATACACATATATAGGAATCAAATAATCAGGCACACCAGATGCTTTCAGTATGATCTCCCCCTGTTGTATGGCCTATCATATATAATCTCAGTCAATAGGCCTCTATGTCAGTGAAAGGCCTGCACACAAGTAATCTGGAAATAAATTAACCTGGAAATTAAACTGGAATTTTGTAAATCCCAATCCTATGGCATCATCACAAAATCAATCCTTTTTTCCCATGTACTACCATATGAAAAGGTTACATTCTTGCAGCAAATTCTATATACTGCTGGCTTGGTATCTACTGATGGATAGCTTATCAGGTATCTTCCTTGAGAGTGCAGTGACTGCTGCCTTAAAATGTTCACTAAATGCAGACCTTCATCAAGGTGAGGCTGTCTTCTGTTTAGCTAAAATGATTATAAATGTTTGCTTTTGAGATCATAATATCTTCTGTATCAGTTCTCCTGCAAGTACATAATTAACCTGTCAGCCCACCCTGCAGTAATAAGTGTGATAGACGGGAAATATATTAGGGAAGAACCCGTGTGCGATATGCTTGCAGCCTTACTTTATCCTTCAAATATTTTTCCTTTAATTAGCCCTCAGGTAAAGTCAGACCTTAATGAATTAGCATATAACTGTTATCAGTATACATTATTTTTTCATTCTGAAATGCTCAGTCAGATGACGTATAAAAGACCTGGGTTTACCAGGGCAGGGGGGTTGTGGGGTGGGAAAGCAACTTAAGATAGACTGATACTCTTTGAAAAGTCCTGAACTTATAGTATTTACAAAGCATTTCTTGATAAATAAGATGTAGCATGAACTATGAAGTAAAGAATCCTGAAGGAGAAAAATTGACAAAAAACATTGTCTCAAAAATGATAACCTTGGAAAAAGCAAGCGCTTATGAAAATGGTTATGCATATGGAAGATAAACTAAAATTCTAGCTGTGACTTAGACTCTGTTACAACTCCTGGAAGGAAAAACAATGTTGGATGAAATTGATAATCTAAAGGTATCTGACTGATGTGAGAGTTTGTATCTCCTGCTTTTTTAAGCACTGCAACATTCAATGTCAAATTTAGATTAGATACTAGGAAAAAGTTCTTTACTGTGAAGGTGGTGAGCCACTGGAACAGTTTGCCCAAAGAAGTCTTTCTTGGGCTTTATTCCTCTCTCTTTTCCCTTTTCATTATTTTTATTATTAAGGGTTTTTTTTTCAACCTATGAGTTTTACCTCTTTTTTTGAATTCTTCTCATTTCATTGAGGAAAGGTTTCCTTCTAGCAAGACATTGTAACTTGCAGAGCAGATATTGAAATTCTGTCCCTTCTACAAGGAATGGTGGATGATCCTCTGGGTTGTTGTACATTTTAGTACACCAGCTGAAGTGCTCATTCCTTGTGAGACTGTTAGTTCTGCCATGCCAGTCCAGGCTACCTTTTATTTTTTCACCTACATTTTAAAGAAGGCAGTAATTGTTTAGTCTTCTCCTCTAATAAAGGATAAAAAGAAACAGTTCTTTTAAATATAGATGTTTTAGCTATCCCTGGCAATATTTTCCTGATCAAGCAAAAAATAAATATATCTCTACAGCTTTCTAGAGAATATATGTCATATTTTGGAACACTTGTCCTTGGATAGATGTTATGGTGTTTTTTGAATGAGATTTTATATCATATAAATACATGATAGTTCATCCACTTAAAAATTGTGCTAGGTAAAGAAGATCTTCAGCTTTATCTTCAACATCATATGTTTAGCAGTTATTGTCAGCTCTTTTCACATCTCCTTTCTAGACTGTAACTGAGAAGTTTCACAAAACTGGGAGGAAAATTATTAAAAAACTCTCCATTCTGTAAAGACTGTCAGAACAGAGTCTGTCAGAGAAACACATCAGACACATCACACAGAGACTGAAAATCCTGAGACTGGAATTCATGGCTGGGTTCCCAGATGCAGCTGGGCAATGTAGAGCAGTCTAGGCTTTCACAAGTACTGTAAAAATGACCTTTCTAAATCTCAGCTGTGCTGTTATTGCAGTATAAGAAAAAAAGGAGTCTGAGAAAGGCAGAGAAAGTCAAAGGATGCTGGACAGGGACTTCAATGAATCTGTGCCTCTGCAAGGATTTCTATTGGACCTACTCTTCACTTTATGCATCTCTACAGCAACAGAACCTGCTTAGTTCAAGGAGCTTTGAGGACTAAAAACCATTACCTAGAACTGATGTCTTAATCTTCTTCTCAAAGGGTTTGTCTGCAAAAATAATGATGAAAAGGAGATGAGCACCTCATGTATATTTGTTACAATTAAAAAATGCCTGAATTACAGGAGACATAAATTTGGTATATTCTAATCAAAGCTACAAAGCAGAGAAGAAAGAAAATAATAGTTTATTTTTAGCTATTCCTATTACTAAAATTTGCATTTGAAATTACAGAAGGGGCAGTCAAGAGGTTGTCTTTTTAAGACTTCCCCAGACATGACATGCTACAGCAAATGGATGGATGACTCATGTGCCTTCATATGACACCCATTAATTTATATATAATGTTTGTCCTCCAAGGTGATTTTATTTTTCTTTTTATTAATCCTTATTAATATTAAAGAGAGAATAGTAAAATACTTTCTTTTTTTTTTTTTTCCCTGGAATGCATAAATGCTATAGCTAATCATTTCCCCACAATTATCATAAAACAGCAGTGACATTTTCAGCTCTTCAAAATTATGCAAATTATTGAGTGGGTAAGTACAGTAGCTCTTTTCTCTATTAGAGCACTGCTGTTTAAAGTGGTATTGCATGTCAAGGAGGGCAAGGTGTGAGTAGTTTGATTAGAATTATCCACCAGCATCTCAGCTTCATGCATCTACACAGTACAGACACCCACTGTCCTTTATTAAATTACATTTGCATTTGCAAATTCACGGAGATGGGCTAAAAAACAAGAGGCACCCAACGGAAAGTGGGCAATCCAGATCTGCCTTGTTTTTTGTTCCATAGCACCATCATTCAGTGCACAGGTAGGCAATCTCCACGCTACTCTGTGTAAGAAAAGAAAAAAAACAGGAGATGAAGATTTGTGTTTCTAAGTCTAGACTGGATTTTGAACCCAGATGTTCATTTTGCTCTTCATAAGCAAAACTCTTTATCTTCTTGAAAGTTATATGGCCATGGAGTACTCAGTTGAGGGGTGGTAGAACTGAATGAAAAAACAATAAAGAATGGATCACAGTGTATTCCTCTTCAGCTCAGTCTTGGAATAGTAACAATTAATTTCTGTTTACCTGGTGATCAGTTTCAAACATTACTGATAAAAAGAATTTCCACTGTTTTCCAGCTTAGCAGGCTTAGTGCAGTAGTTCTTACCAAATCTCCCAAAAAAGCAGTGACTTCCTTCTCACTGTTCTCTTCTGCAGTGCCTTAGTTACCCAGCCTTGAACATGCACAGCAAAGCTGCAGCTCTAGCCTGCTCCACGTCATCCCAGTAATGCTCACCCTGCTTGGGCTTTCCCATCTGTTTTCTGCAGTGCTTGTGTGTGTTTGTTTGTTTAGAAACCATCTGCTGTCTCGTACCTTCCTCCTCAGCTCCAGCCCTGGAGGAACAGTCTAACTCGAGCTCACAGCACAGCTCCAGGCTGGAGTTCCAGGCAGTTGTGTGGAGCCTGCTGCCCAAAGCCCTGCATGGCCTGGTGTGCCCACAGCAGAGAGTGTAGCTTTCTTGAGAGGCTCCAGAATGAGGAATGGAAGTTCCCAAAGCCCTGCATGGCCTGGTGTGCTCACAGCAGAGAGTGCAGCTTTCTTGAGAGGCTCCAGAATGAGGAATGGAAGTGCCCAAAGCCCTGCATGGC
This sequence comes from Melozone crissalis, assembly GCF_028551555.1. Taxonomy (NCBI): domain Eukaryota; kingdom Metazoa; phylum Chordata; class Aves; order Passeriformes; family Passerellidae; genus Melozone; species Melozone crissalis. The sequence continues at coordinate 55,157,990 of NW_026535805.1, forward strand.
CTGGTGTGCTCACAGCAGAGAGTGCAGCTTTCTTGAGAGGCTCCAGAATGAGGAATGGAAGTGCCCAAAGCCCTGCATGGCCTGGTGTGCCCATAGCAGAGAGTGCAGCTTTCTTGAGAGGCTCCAGAATGAGGAATGGAAGTGGTTCTAGGGTGAGGTTGTGCCTTAGGGAACGAGCCCTGCTCATCAGCAGCACTCTTTATCTTAAGCCAGTCCTGCTCCTGGCTTTGGAGTTATTTGAGGGTGTCTCACTGACATTCAATATGCAGCACAAACATACTTTTAAATTGAATATTATCAGAGATGGCATTTCTATCTCAATTTTTTAATAGGATCTAGCACTATTGGTCCATTCAAGAGACCTTTTAGGTCTCTTGTATGTAGGTAAGTCTACACACAAGTAACAGCATGAAGCCAAAGGAAGTCAAACATGAAAGAAGTGCGTTCTTCATTTTTTAAAAATTAAATACTGGTTGCTTTTCATGTCCTTGTAAGCCAGTTAAGTGGAAACATGACTCCCCTGAACAATCTACACGTGAAGGCTCAATGCACATTGCTACTCACTCTTTCAATGTTTCACTGAGATTTTAAATTCTAATAGCTGAACAGTTCCATTTCCTTTCTAACATTTAGACAGAGGGTTTTTTTACAGCTTTTAAATAGAAGAAATAAAGCCAACTATATTCTTATCTCCTATTTTCAATTTAGCTTCAGAAATTAAAATTTCTACCATATAATTGGACCAAATTTATCTACAGCTTTCCTGTGCTTTTCATACTGTATACCCATGCTTCAAATAGAAATTCAAGGCTATGATCAAGTACAAATCACCTATTGTCATTGAATAGAGCATTATAAAACACTGATGTATTTCTTCCTTTTTAGCTGTTTTTTCCAAATGGTTTCATGGTCACAATGGACACCTATGAAATCTGTTAAAAAAAAAAAAAAAAAAAAAAAGAAGCATCTCTCCTTACAAAGTGATGCTGTAGTATTCTTTGCCAATTCTTTGCCAGTCCCAGTCACAAATACAGGCTGGGCTGCAAATGGATTGAGATCTGCCCTGGAGAAAACAGCTTGGGGATGTTGGTTGATGAGAAGCTGAACATGCCCTGGTAATGTGTGTTTGCAGCCTGAGAAGCCAACAGTGTCCTGAGCTGCATCAAAAGCAGATTGAGGGAGGTGATTCTGCCCCTCTGCCCTCGTGAGACTCCACCTGGAGTACTGCATCCATCTCTGGGACCCCCAGCAGGAGGGGGACATGGACCTGTTGGGGTGAGACCAGAGGAAACCAAGAAGATGATCTGGGGGCTGGAGCACCTCTCCTATGGAGACAGGCTGAGAGCTGGGGTTGCTCAGGCTGGAGAAGAGAAGGCCCCAGAGAGACTTTATGGCACCTAAAGGGGGTATAAGAGAGCTGGAAAGGGACTTTTTACAGTATTGACAGGCAAGGGGCGATGGCAACAAGCTGATAGAGAGTAGATTTAGATATGGACATGGGAGAAAGCCTTTACTGTGAGGGTGGTGAGGCCCTGGCACAGACTGCCCAAAGTCCTGGACGTCCCAACCCTGGAAGTGTTCAAGGCCAGCTCAGGATGGGGCCCTGGCTTTAGTGAAATCCCTTCCCATGGCAGTGGGCCTGGAACAGGATGACCTTTAAAGTCATTTTCAACCCAAGCTGATCTGTGAGTCATGCAAGTAGAATGCAATCTATAACATAAAGCTCTTCTTGTATATGAAAAAGTACTAGTTTATTCAGGAATAATTAATATAAAGAGAAAATAATTTTGCACATTTTTATAGAAACATACTGTACATTTTAAGAGTTTTGGGTTGTTCTTTCCCTTCATTTTTCTTTTTTCTGTGTTGAAAATTAAATTCTGTAATAGAACTGTCAAGCCAAACATTGATACATGCTTAAGGGAGAATATAGGGGCCTTATTTGCATCTTCTTTGTGTTCCCTGTGTTATCCCAATAATTTTCTGAAATAGTAGTTAATATCTGCCTTGCAGCTATCTCCTGGCCTCCCCACCTCCAAAGCCTTGGCTGCTGAACTTGAGCTCAGTAGTGAGATCCAGAGGCAACAGACAGCAACATCTGAAATCCACAGAAGAGCATCAAGTCAGGTTTATGTGAGTGAATGAAACAGCACCAGGGCTCAGACATCAGGAGGTTCAGCTATCCATACTTTTAACTTATTAACCAGCCCTTGGCAAGCTTTTGTCCAGGTCTGGGTTAGCACTATCCCATGGAGCTCCCAGGGGTGCTCAGGGGATCAGAAATAAGCAAGGGCAATCCCCATTAGAGAGCTGAGACACAAACTCCTAGTTTTGGAAAATGAGAGTTTAGTAGGATAGATGGGACTAGATGGTGTCAGTCAGCCTCAGGGTCAAAATAGTGTTGCCCTTACTATTCAATTTACTGGTATAGATGCTGCCTCAGGCTCCTGTCTATTTCCAGGGACAGAAATAAATTCTGTACAGGCTTGTCTTTTCCCTATGATAAGGACAAAACACTGCTGTTGATGACATTTTTGTTATATGTGAAATTGGCAGGATGTAAACAAATGGGAAAACAACAGAAGGTATTGTCCAGGCTCCATCACTTGAACAGCTGGTTCAAAGAAAAAAAATTGCTGTGAACAAAAAACTTTTGAAACCAGTGATATGGAAGCTTGACTACCCCTTGCAGACTGTTCTTTGAGCCCAATGTACATAAAACTGCCATGTTTCAAATGATAAAAACAAAAAATATCCCTTTTATTTTTTTTTCTTCAGTCTCCATCACCAGGAGTATGCACTCCATGGAGAAGGACGTGGGATGCTTGTGCTTTCACCACATCCTGATGCTGCATCTCTCTTTGTCCATTGATTGTGCTGGAAGTAAGGTTACATCAACCCTCTGTGCAGGCACCAAGAAAGATAAAAAAGACAAGCAGTACTGTTACTGATACCAGACACACTTTAAGACATCTTGGTACAGCTACAAAGCTCTTCAGTGAATGGAGGGAGAATAAAAAAGGACTGAAAATATATCTGTCAGAAAATATTGAGTTGAGGGCCCAGAAAAAGTTCAAGACACAAACCCCAAACCTTTAGAGAATAGTAAAGACTTTTGGGGGCAGGAGAGGATGGGGACTACTAGGAATATTCTCTATGCTGAAGCAAAAGGCTATAATTGCAATTGTGTCTTATGACAAAAGCATTTATCCCAGAAGTATGCTGGTTCAGGTACTCCCTGAAATAATTTAATTTTTCATGAGTACTTAGAAATAGGCAATGTTCTTACACATTTAATTCTTTTGGGGGGGGGGGGGGCTATATTGTCTGGAATTTACATTTAACTTCTCAGTTTGAAAGGTACTTGTGTTCTCTTCAGGAAAGCAGAGTGTATAGCATAATCTACTTGGATTTAACTTATATTCAAAGAATATTTTACCGAATAGGAGCTGTAGTAGCTCTGACAAAGTTAATCACTCAGCCCATAGAAGTCCAAGCCTGATGTAGAAATTTAAAACAACAGATGCCTATTTTTACTTTTATTTTTACTTTTGACATGTGGAGGAGAAAAAATAAAAGAAGAAAGGTAGGAACTCGGTTTATTTAAACTTATTAAGTTGGTCTTACAAACCTAGACCCTCACTGATGTTCTAGCAGTGAATCCACCTGCTCTCCAATACTGTCTGCCCTTGTAGGCACCCAAGATTTAATCACACATTCTCTGCATCATCCCATTGCTTTCCTTCACTGAATTTATTGGGAATGCATTTCCCTCTGACATTGCAGCTGAAGTACCACCATATCTAGGTGCCTGGGTTACACATACAGCAAGGCTCTTCACTCACTGCACACCATAAGGAAAAATTCAATTTCTTGGGAACCATGTTCTAAGCCAATCCTCCCTTTTTGCTCCCAAATGAACAGGAAAATAAAGTACTTCACCAGATCATCTTTTCACTTTATTCCTTTAGTCAGTTTTAGTTTCTGCCTGTAAGAAGCAGTTAAACTTCATGAAGAAAAATCAAGGAAAACTCCAAACTCCATTCAAGGTTTTTCAAAAATGTTTACCTTTTAAAAGTTCCATGATACCCTGTATGGACTTTCATACAAATTATTGACTGAAATGCTATATTAAATTTTTTTAAATCAACTTCTCCTCAGATTCAGTGAGTTAGAGATTGAAATCTAACTGCCTTGGAGAAAAATATTTAAAATATGAAGAAATGGAAAAAGAGCTTAATGCCATTTTCTGTAAGTCAGGTTTGTTTAGCTGACTCTTCCTCCATCCTGAATTTTTTAAATATGAGGAGACTAAAGTAGTTGTTTTAAAATACAGTATTGCCTTGATAAAATTATTGGGATTTTTTTTCCTTTTTTGTGATGTCCTACATGGTTTTAACCCATAGCTTAACCCATAGATTCAGACATGCCATCATTGGTTAAATTTCTTCATGACTTTGCAAACAGCTACAGCCTCTTGTGGAGACATTGTGCAGACTCTTCAAAAGAGGATACAAAACAGTGTTAACACCTGAGGCTATGTCCCAACCCAGCACAGTGACATTAACAGCGACCCAACGCAGAGAGGTGGGGAGAGGTAGGTGTTTTCTTCCTAATGAAGGACTAAAAAGTGATCTTACTCAAGCTGCCATTACACCATTACAGCTCAGTGGGCTTCAGTGGAAATCCTCCTGGATTATTTCAGATAGATTAAACTTAACTCTCTAAACGTTATATTTACTGAATGTGGACATCCACAATTTTAAAGCACCTTGGGAACATTAGTTAAGCTCCAGAATCTCTCTTTCCATGGTTTCCCAAGTGGAAAATAAATTAATATGGTTTATGGACATTTTAATCATCACCCAGGAGTATTCCCCAAATTTGTGCAAAATCACACAGCAAATCACCATCCAGGTCAGATACAGAACCTGTTCTCTTGGGCTTTGATACTACACATTTTATCCTCTTTTAGAACAATAGACTTAAACTCTTACAGATTTTTACTTTTATCTTAAACAGTCTCTTACCTCAAATGGCTGCTGAGTTCTCAGTCAGGCCATTTAACATAAGTGCCTGCTCTAGTTATTCAGTCCATTAAAATAGAAATCAGACTACATTACCCAGAACACACTTAAGCCTCCCACAGCCTGCTCAGTCACAGAGGCACTCTGCCAATAAATAAGCTCTCTACAGTGTCCCCTACTAAAACCATTTAGGAGTTCTATGATAAAATATATGAATACATATGTTTGTACAAACCCAACAGCCAATATCTGAATCATAAGGTAATTTAGGCAGATAAGCACTTGCTTATGCATGTTGGGTTGGATATTTCATTACCCATTACTAATTCCTGGGATGCTGTTAGCAAGCTTCCTAACTTCTTTCTCTGTCCACATAGTTCTTTGCTTTGAAAACACAGATATTATTTTCTTTGGCTGTAGGACATTTGTGCTTTTGAAATTTATCTGGCCATGGGAAGCACAGGATGTTTTGTGTGTGTGGTTCTTGGACACATAAAGAGGGTTAAATCACACATGAGCAAGGTGGGCAATTCCCTAACTAATAGATAGGAGAAAAGACCAGTGAAAAAAATCCCTAATGCCTGCTTTACTAAATTTCTAAGCTAAGTTACTTTTTATCATTGCCAGCACTGGAGAAAGTACAGAGCTGTGAGAGGAGGTAGATGGTGTGAGGAATGATATGTTTAAAATCACATAGATGGCTCCTCAAGGCTAAGTCACAGTTCTACCTTCCCTGTGGAGGCAGCGGAACCAGAAAAACTGATTCTGAAATATTCTTCCACATTTTTCCTTCCACCACTTTTGCTTCATCTGCTACCATGGCATGAACATGACAGGCCCAGGTCTTTGTCCTGAGAGCAGCAAAATGAAGATTTGCCTGTATTGACTTGAACTGACTCTAAGCACACCTTTGCTTAGTAAATTCAGAAGTCAGTCAGGTAACACATGTGAATTACTAGTCCACAGTCCTGCAGGTAATTGAATGCCCTCAACACTCATATGCAAAATATCTGACTTTGCAAGACCCGAGCTCTATAAAAATAAACATAATCAAATTCAGACAGCATTTGCTTGCCAGTTACTGGCAGATTTGTACCATTTATGGTCAGTCCATTATGACACAGCTCTACAAATTGAATTTGATACAGAAAATGTTAAGAAGGAAGGATCTTTGGCTTCAATTTATCCAGAACAAATGGGCAAATGGAAAAAATCAAATCTGAATTTGTAGCTACAAGGCAATTTGGACAAATGTTAGGCTATACTGCCCTATCTGTGGAGCAAAACATGATCCAAACTATCTCAATGCATTGAGATTATATAATTTGATGATAACATCTAGAACTGCGGCAGCACAAGCAATCTGGTGTTCAGGACATTTCCTGAATTTTGGTCAAAAGCTCAAATATATTTGTTGGTTTAGATTGCACATTTACGGTGTAAAAATGAAACAAACTGTCCTAGATGAGAGGAAAGATGCCTGTGGTATAATTGATTTGCCAATTGCCTTGATTACTGTAGAAATGTTCAGCACTTTTTCCTCCTCAGGGAGATTTTATCTTGAAAAACTATGCCAAGAGACAGACACACTTGTACAAGTTAATCTGTATTTTATAATGGATAGGATTTAAAAATGCCCTGTGAAAAATGTGGTATTTGCACTGTATTGTCTCTGTCTGGATGCCAGGTACCCACCAAAGCCTCTCTGTCACTCCCCTCTGCAAATAAGCAGGAGACAGAAAATGTTATGGAGGGTTCACGGGTTGAGATAAGGATGGGAAGAGAGCTAATCCACTGATTACCCTACTGGGTAGAACACATTTGACATAGGAAAATCAATTGAATTTATTACCAATAAAATAAAAGCAGGATAATGAGAAGTAAATATTAAAAACAACCCTCTCTCACCCCTTCCTCCTTCCCAGCTCCACCTGTTTCCCCAGAGGTGCAGGGAGACAGGGAATGGGGGTTAGGGTCAGTTCATCACACATGGTTCCTGCTGCTGCTCAGGGATAAGAGACCTTCCTCTGCTCCAGCATGGGGTCCCTCCCACAGAGACAGCTCTCCATGAACTTCTCCAGTGTATGTTCTTCTCATGGGTTACAGCTGCTCCAGCATAGATTCCTTTCTGCAGGGTGCAGTCCTTCCAGAACCACCTGCTCCAGGGTGGATCCCTCACAGGGTCACAAGTCCTGACAGGAAACCTGCTCCAACATTGGCTCCTCTCTCCACAGGCCTGCAGGTCCCTTCCATGGGGTCACAGCCTCCTCTGGGCATCCACCTGCTGCTCCAGGGTGGGGCCCTCACAGAATGAAGGTGGATCTCTGCTCCCACAAGGAGCTCCATAGGCTGAAGGGACACAGCTGCTTCACCATGGGCTGCACCATGGGCTGCAGGAGAATCTCTGCTTCAGCTCCTGTTCCTGCTTCTCCACTGACCTTGGTGTCTGCATGGTTGTTCCTCTCACACATTTTCACTCCTCTCCTCTGAGCACAATTACAGCAGTACAATAACCTTTTTTTGCCTTCTTAAATATGTTATCACAGGCTGATTGGCCCAGCCTTGGCCAGAAGTGGGTCAGTCCAATTTGGAACCAGCTGGCATTGGCTCTGGAGGACAAGGGGGAAGTTTGTGGCAGCTGCTCACAGAAACCACCCCTGCAACCACCCCCACTCCCAAAACCTGGCCACACAAGCCCAATACACTACTATAGCAATTTAGTTTGTGGGAGAGGTTGCAGCTTTAAAATAATTTCCCTTCTCTAGAATAAAAAAAAAACCACCTCTTTCATCCTTTCCTCATTTGAGTGAATGCTCCAGGCCCATTAGTTGTCTTCATGGCCCTTTGTGGGACTCTCTCCAGTCGTTCCACATCTTTCCACAGAGAAGCAGAAATTGACACAGCAAAAATACTGTTGTTCTTGTGAGGAGCACATATCACATTTGAGAACTGACATAGGTCTTCAGATCTGTTGTATGGATTTCATCTCATCCAACTTGATGGATAGGATCCTGCTTAGACTACTGACATTTAAATTCAAGTCCACAAGGAACAGTCTAAATGCATTCTGAGAGGTAGAATGCAATAGCTTAAACACCTAGGACCTAGAAGACCCTACCTATCTTCATCTGTCACGAGTTCTAGAAGAGGATGTTTCCTCTAATTCCTTTCTCATATGTGTTAGTCTGGTGTGGATATCTTAAATACTTTGGGGTTGTCTCAGATGTAGCTGTGTGGCTATTAACTGTAATGGAATTATGGTGCCTGCAGACTGCTAAAGGTAGGTGATTTAATCTCAATCTGCTCACTACTGAAATCAACAGTAAAGACATCGTCACTGATGATAGTTACTCAAGCAATCCTATAGGGGTATTTTTCTATAGTCATTTGAGAAAATCTGGCCATTCTAGCATGTAATTTTTCTGGTAAAATCCAGGAAGTGACTCCCTCCTCCTTTAAAAGGATATTTTCATATTTTGTTTGAGAGATCCTGTTTCTTATTTCAACACCTGCAATGTGCATGGGAGCTTCCACTTTACAAAACCATGTCAGACTGGCTTTGTTCTTCCAGAGTTTGCTCAGCTGCACATTTCACTGGGGCTTGTAAAAGCCCAGCAACTGCTGCTCAATGCTGCAGTTTGAAAATCTTCTCCACTGTTTTCCCCAGTGAATTTTAGAAGGCTGTTGCCATCCTCTGGCACTCACAGGAAGATGTTTGAAGGAAGGTCAGCTCCCAGTTGTTCAAATAGGGCAAGTCAAAGCAAGGTAAAGGAAGGTCATCCAAAGTAATGGAGACAAAAATTGACTGGAAGTCAGCAGCAGCATAACCCTGCTCCAATCAGTCTTGTCTCTGAGCTGAAGAGCTTTAATGAGAAAAAAGGATTATTAAGTTTCAAGTGTTGCAATGCAGCTTGTTTATCCCCTGTGGACACATGGTATGCTCACATGGCATGGCAGAGCGCAGAACAATGTACACTTAGCTAGGTGCTAAGTACAACATCTCCTTACAATTCACTTTGCCCACATCCTGACTGAAGGGTGGGCAAGAACAGAGGGTTTCTAGCTAAACTGAATACAGTGTAAGGTCATCATTAACCCCTCTGTGCCTATTAATGTGATTTACAACAATGGGCAAGTACAAGCATCAGCAAAACTTCCATGGACAAATTATAATCCATAATAAAACTGTACAGAATACAATCATTAGAATTCTGGGACTGGTTTCAAAATATTTAATTTTTAAAGTTTCTAAAGTTGACCTTTAAAATTCCCCTCTCCCCTTGCCGTCCCTTCCTGTGATCAAACATTCTCAGTCATCACAAACTGCACACATCACATGAATTTTCCCACATCTCATACAAAAGACAAAGTCACCTTGCAATTTTAACTAAAACAATTTCCTATTTTCATTGCCACCAAATTTAACACTGAAAAGGGAAGCTGACAAAACAGGAAGGCCCTTCAGACCTCCATTGTAATCCTTTCCTTTCCGACCCTTTCTAGCTCTGTTTAGCTTTCAGTGCCTTCATCTCTTAAATATGATTTATCAGTCCTTTTTGCAGTCAGCCTTGTCCTCTTCACAGCAGAGTGCCATTTTCACAGAGTTGTCCTTCTGGGGGAGTAGGAATCCTTATCACAGACCTGCAAATAACTTCACCACTTGATATTAAGAAGTCCTGTTAAAGACATACAAAATCCTTTTCTCTAGAGAGAGTAGTTTTAATCTTCTTTTGCAATTGTTTCTCACAGTATCACCTAACCTTTTCACAACTTGATGTGATGGGGTGGGAAAAGGGACACCTATAAGCCAAATTTCCAGATGAGCACATTTCACAGTTTTCTATTCAGTTGTAGCCACTGGTCTTCATCACACCTGAGTTCTAGCATCCTGCTCATTATTTCCCCTGCCAGTCAAGAAGAAGAAGGATACAAGTACTATTTACCTTCCCTGACAAGTATGAAATAGATTCCAGTGGAGCATGAACCTGACAGAAGACTACAGACTTTGGGTTAGGTGAAGACATAGTGGGACTGGACATCAGAATGTACTGTCAAGACTGGTCATTTGCTAGCTAAAGAGAAGTGTGTTATAGCTGTGGATATGTTTAGATATAAAAGGAAGGGAAGATGGGTGTGAAAGTTATCTTAATTTCATTTCCAGTTATAGTATTGGTGGGAAATGTCTTTCAGTATCCTTCACTGTTTTTTTAGAAATTCTTGTCACTGAAACACTGATAGTGTTGTGTGACACACTCTGTGCTCTATTCCCATTGAGAACCTGCAACTTTCTCCTTTCCTTCACAAAATTTACCAAAGATTTGTATCTAAAATTTTGCTACTTCTATCTCACATTATTAGCACAAAAAATTCAAGACCTGTATATACTCAGAGACATTTAAGAAATTCCTGTCTTTCTGACATTGGTACCATTGGGCAGATAAAGAAAATGTATAATATTTAAAAAGTATAAATAAATTTGACCTACTCAGTTTCAAAACTGGGGTCCTGAAAACATCCACTTGTCTTCTTTCTGACTTCTAAAAGTATCTGATTTCCCTGATCATGTGCTTCTTAATGTTTTGGGGGGGAGTGAGAAACTAATCTGATGTGAAAGTTCAGTTAGGTAGATTCTCCTCTAAAGTATCTTAATGTTTTCAAATCTGTGACTGGATTCTTCTCACATAGAATATCTAGAAATAAACCACCTTCTTTTTTAACTAAAGTCTCTTTGCTACTGATGGAGTCAAGTACCTCTACAGGCAGGTCACTTCATCCAGGGACATTCCTCATGAATCAGTCTGTGACAATATCTGTCCTCCACTGGATGAAGAGAGAAATAGAGGCATGAATTCAGGAAGAAGTTCAATGCAATATAATGTTTTTCACAACAATAGTGGTGCAAGGTATATTAATCTTCTCAAGCTCCTATCCTGTACCATTTCCCTCCTTCATATGCACTGAAAGAACTGATTTTTTTCTAAATTTTGTTGTCGAGTCCATGCTTTAAACTCAAGTTGATGATAAACCAAACATTTTCCCAAACCATAGACTTGGACTTTCATAACTAACTTGTAAATATTTCCATGAGATAACTCTTGCTAATGCACACACTACACTACTAATCAGAACATTTGACAAGGAGTCTAGAAGTCCTAGGAATCATATTTTTCTCTAGTAGGTTTATTTCTGATATCTTTACTTCACTGTGTCCAAAATCCAAATTACAAAGTTTCCTTCTTGTCCAGAGTGGTGACATTTCTACCACTATAAAAAAAAAAATCAATATTTTTAAAATGTTCTTTCATTAATGGGAAGAGCAAGGTTTCTATGTGCTGACCAATTTTCCATGTTTGTTTTTTTTTCAGGGGGGATGGCATTTGATCTTTCTGTTTTTGTCACCTACTTTCCTCAAGATGAATAAGGTGGCCCAATTAATGCTCCATTCTCAGAACCAGGCATCCTGAAATTAAAAATATCGAGCTTTACAGTTTTGTAACTGATCTTTTTAGGCCTACCCTGCTTAAAATAGTCCATTTATAATTTGCTAATGTGGAGCCAAGTTTTCAAACACTACTCCAATATTGGGGTTCATCAGCTGGAGGATGAAGGAAGTCTGCATCAGGCCCAGTGTAACTCTCCAGTTTGCAAAAAAAGTACTGCTTCTAATGAGCACTAATTATAATTGGGGAAAGATGAGCTGTGGATTCAACAGAGGGGAAAAAGGCTAATGCTTTTAAAATGTAGCCTGATTAATGAGGCTGTCATAGAACTTATTTATAGGTATGCTGTACAAAGTATCATAATCTCTGGAAAGATTTGCAGCAAATTAAAGCCATCAAAGTTTAGAAATCATAAAACTGATTTGACTCCAAAGGATATTCTGTACAGACCTATCAGGGGATTATAGCTGAGGCAGAGAAGTTGTGAAGAGCAAGTGTTCAAGTGTTCTTAAACTGTTCTGGGGTGTGGATCACATTTCAAGTCCCTGCCTCCTTCTTTCAGTCCCTACTAAGTCACACATGGAATATTTCACAACTAGATACTGGCCTTGTGTAACAGAAGCAATTGCCTTCTCTGAATTTGTATTAAATTTGGAGTGGCATTCAGAAACTATTTAATATAATATTAGCTGGTTTTAATGTAAGATAGCAGATGGAAATGCAGAGGATCCTGTTCTTTGCTAGGCAGTTCTCTATGGACCTCCAGCAAGTGCTTCATGAATCACTAATGGTGCATGGTCTGCAGTAGGGAGCTATTGATTTGAAGAAATCCCAAGTAAACAGATAGACCTTGTACTATATGGTGAAGGTCACTAAACATAAGAAACAAAATTTTCCCTACAGCAATGTGCATGGAGCATTTGGTATCCTGACAGTTTACCAAAAAAAAAAGAAATTAATAAAAGTATATTTAGGTTGTTATATTTAGAGTAAAGGAAGTACAGACAGAAACAGAGGCTCAGGCATAGAGGTGCAAGACACAGATCATCTGGGAATTAGCAGAGAAAGGAATCCAAGCTCCTTTTTATTATGAATGACAGGTCCCTTTAATATAAACAGTTTTTAAATCTTGACTCCAAAGGATTAAAAAAGTCATCCAAACTAAGACAAATGGAGAGGGGGACAGATAAGGCTGTTTTAGTTTAAATCTGCATCATACACTCTACAAATGTTAATGTGTACTTCTGAACTTTTAAGGAGCAGAAAGGAAAAGAAGTGTAATATGGCAGGATGGTGCATGAAGTTGACTGTCTGGATATGTTGCCAGACCTGAAAAAGGAGGAAATTCACCAATTATTACAATCTCTCCAAATTTAATACAAATTCAAGAAAGAAAAGACTTAGAAAATATTGATTTCTCAGCCTACCATAATGTCTTTGGACATCAATATATTGTTTGATGATACCAGTGTTTGCCTTTTTCTCCTCTCACAGCTCTATGGATGTTAACTTGCAGGCAGCCTCACTGGCACAATAACGTAATAGCATATAGGATTTTGGCTATACTGAGCACTGGATAATTTTGATGACTTATAAAATCCTTTAGCCTAGAAGTGCTTTATTTTCAAGCTCCACTATAATTAGTTACAAAGATTATTTGAGTGAGATATGAGGCGAAACTGGAAGGTTGTTGTTAAATGAAATCAATTTCATCTTCTTTTTCTCTTGCTGTAATATTTTCCTTTAAATCTATAGTGAAGAAACAGACTGTTTCAGACAGTCATTTACCAACAAGGACTTGTTCAGTAGTTTCAATATCGCGTTCAGGAACAATGAAGAGATTCAGCTGACACCAGCCTTTGGTTGAATAGTTCTCTATGTGTCTCTCAGGCTGTGTCTCCACCTACATTACACATTCCAAGCATGGCCAGCTCCTTCAGTTTGAAGGAAGGCACAGTTGACCTACATAAACTTCTCAGGCTTTAACTGAATTTTGAGCAAAGGCAGCACGTCCCACCAGCTCTGTTCAGACTCCCAGATCTGAACAGCCTCATGCATTACTGATACTCCATAGTTTGCAAGATCAAAAGAATAGGGATGTACCTCCAGAAAACATGGTCTGGTTTTATAGTCCATGAATTCTAAAACAAAGGTCTCAAGAAGGAATCACAGTGTATTCCATGGTCTTAAGTGGGATGGGTGGAAGAAGCATTCCAGCAGAAGAGTAACAGAGTCGAGGTTTAAGAACTGTGCCAAAGAACTGAAATTTTTTTAGGGATGACACTGACTGACATGGTAGCTAACAGAGAAAAGGAATCCTCACCTACTTGCTCCCCTCTGACACATAGTTCATGATTGTCACAAGTATTCATACTCCAGATTCTGAAATTATTATGCTTTTCTGTTCATTTGCTTGAGTGAAATTTGACATATACAAAAAGACTCGAGAGGGATTTGTGTGAACATTTCACACACGTATACAGACAATGAGGAAATAACAGAAAAAATTTTAAAGCTGAAAAATGTGCCTTTAACAATCACTTAAGTCCTGACTAGAAAAGATAGCTGCTGAAAGCATATCAGTGATTAGTCTCTTGACCTTTCTTCAACTTGAAGTCATCAGCTATTGTTCGTCACTGATAATAATAATAACCTTTATTTTGTGAGGTGACTGACAGACAATCCTTAGAGACTACAGTCTTTCACAAGAGCAACCTGCTTAAAAAATAAGTCATATTTAGTAGGCTCAATACAGTGAAATTAATTCAGAATATTTATATCAAATATTAGAAACATGCAACACAGTCTATGCAAAAAAAAAAAAAAGGAAATAGAAAAAAGAAAGAAAAAAGGAACATTCAAATGACTTTCAAAGGAAGAAGCTGAAGCGTAAGTTTGGGCAGAAGAATGGCAGAATACTAAAATTTATTTCCCCTTTACCCCAATTTGTTTTTCAATAAGAAGGTAGAAAATTTCTCAATGTGTTGTATTCCTTTTTTAATTTTGAGAGGCTAAGAGGAGGGAAATCCAAGACTCTATGAACTGTCATAGGGCTATCTTTGACCATGGCCAGTCCTGAATCCTCAGATATGAACACTATTATACTTCATTTAGGAGGAGGGGTATCTCCCTAATCACAGTCAGCAATCGTCTCATGACCTGAAGCTGCAGTGGCTGCCCTCTTCACTTTTTCCTTCTTCCGAGTGTAATTGCATATGTTACTCTGGACCAGACTTGAATGAAAATCCCTTTCAGGAAAACCCCAGGAGGTGGAGCCAATAATAGGGTAGGTGGCTCTCATTCCTCAGAGTCATTATTGAACCAATTGGACAATACAATGTGAGGGGTCACAATGAGCAGTGCACTCTTCTGAAGGAATTGTAAAGCCAAAGCCCTGAATAACTCTGGGTGTTAAACAGAGGGGTTTTTTTTTCAAGAGTGAAGACCTTGCTCCATCAAGACCTAACCTGAATATTGTACTTAGTCTTCTGTTAGTTTAGTCAGCCCCTTGGCCTGTGTTAGTAGTATATAGGAGGTCTATGTGCTCTCCTACACTGTTTTCCTTTCTCACTGGAAGGAGCAGAAATTCATCAGTGAGATTTTCATTTGACAGAAGAACTTAATCCAACCTGTTAAAAAATTACTATCATAATTTTTCTGTAGGGCTGCAGAATATTTGTCCTTAAACTCTGTATGCTTTCTATGTTCCCTGCATTTACCACTGTAACCTGAAGAACAGAAGAGCCAGCATGAATACTGGGAAGGTCAGGAATTGTTTAGAGATTTGTCTGAAGAAATGTCTCCTTTTCCTAGCAATAACAGGCAAAATGTTTTGAATTATATGAAGCCAGCAAGGAGATAAAATGAAGTTACTAGCTGTTGACATTTTCTTAGATGTTATTCAATTATCATGAAGCATTCATTGAACAAAGATCAGACCATAAAAGATAGAAGAACCTGATAAATAAATCCCATGGGAATATAAAAACTTTGAAAACCTCAGCCTAAGTTTTTAGTTTGGATTTGGGGTTGAGGGAAAATATGTACCAGCTGAAAGGGCTCAACACAAAATAGTCATGTGTGAGTAGTATGAAATATATGAACACATGTGACCACTATAAATATGTCAGCACTGTAATCCTAAATCCACGAAGTCAGAGGAAGATTCAACAGCCAAATGTCCCATATCATGTGGCTTATGTCAATCTCCTTAGACTATGACTGTTGAGGTGGTCACTGGACAGATCATCCTCCCTCAGGGACTTCTGCCACTGGCTTTCTGCAAGCCAGTTCTTGGTGCCTTACTTCCCTTGTGTGCAAAGATGGGGGCAGTTTTTTTCTTGGAAGCTGTTTGGAGAGCTACTAATGAAAGCAGTAGACAATTTGGTTGTTGTTGTTGATGTCGTTTTGACTACAATCTAAACAGAAACACTTTTCATTCATGTGTAATTTACTTTGAAGAGTCAGCCTCTGTTTCTAGTTACGGATGATACGATAATATCAGACATCCAGACTGTAACATTTTTACTGTAGAGAAAAATCCATTTAAAAAATCCATTTATAATGTTGCTGAAATATAGCACTCTTTTTTCCCCCCAACTCCTAAGCTTTGAATACACATGGGAACTTGAGAGATCAGATCTAAATAGAGTGGATCAGCAAAATGTGGTAGAGTCAATGAAGTTATGCGGGTTTACATTATCTAAGAGTATGGCCCAAAGTGATAAGGACTGGCAGGAGAAAAACTCCACATACTATCTCCCCCTTGAAACACATGCTTTTAAAACTGCTGTAAAATATTATTATTTCTGCTAAATATATAATATATGAAGGATATGTCAACTTTTCATGCTTCTATAAAGATTATGCAGTTTTAAATGTCTTCTCCAGTCAGACCTAATCTACTCAGCCCAAAGACAAGCTGTTACAGTTTTATAATGTACAGCACATTTTTGTGTTTCCCTGTGTGTGTATTTGCATGTATGTGAACAAGAGAGAAATGCACTTACAACTGTGGAAAGCCACTAATTAAGCAAATTAAAGCACTTTTTTTTCATTAAAACCTCAGATATTTTCTTTCTGCCTTTTATTGTTTATTGGAAACAGTCCTTTCTCTAACACTACCCACAATGGATTTTACAAATTTTGTGGCTTATGTTGACTGTTTTGCAATTTATACTAGTGTGTAAAATATTCCCAGCACATACACTTAATCAAAACAAGCCCAATTAAGCTCAGTACTCCAGATTCCACCTCATTAGCTTTCTGTTCCTAAAATATAACAGATGTGATTGCTGCGGGCCATGAGTTAAAGACAAATTTTTCAGCTAAGCACTTGCAATACAACCTAAAGTTATATGAAGATTTAATTATTACTTTCATTTTCATGGCTAACTGTAAAAGTTCATTTTTCACTTAATAGCAATGGTATTCCACTCCTGCATTTTACCCACTGTTACAGAGAAAAGTATCTAAAGCAGGAAGAAGGGACAGGTCAGGGGTCTTATTTTTACTCCTGGCCTTACATATTGAATGTGTGACTTCACACACTTGCAGGGCTTTTACCCATTCTAAACTACTGGAATTCAGAAAGGAGTCAGGATTTCAGCTTGCAGAAACTTCTGCCTACAACCTCAGTGCAACCGTGTGAATGATATTGCAGCATGTTTACTTGGCGTGCTTCAAAAAGATAGAATGGCTTAGCATGCAGCAATAGATGTCTAGCACTCCCCTCAAGCAATTCTTGGTACTTCTTAGCTGTATTTTAACTGTTTAGAACTACTAGCTTCTATATAATATCCAATATAAGGAAAAATATTATCCCTTTTCAGTAGTCAAAAGGCGAAAGAGGATTATTGCAAGACTGACAGCAGGGATATGAAGGAAAGCTCTGCCAATTGTCAGTAGCTGCATTTCTTTGTCAGTACCCCAGTGCCAAGCTGCTGAATGTCTCCCACACTTTGTCTTTGTTATGGGAACTCAAGCATCTGGTGGATCAAAAATAATCTAGCCAAACCAAAGCATATCCAAGAATAATCCAGATGGGACAGTCTGACTTGTCCGTGGCGCAATTCACCATGGAGGTTTCCAAATGAGCTTTCAGCTTCCAATAAATTGAGCTTCTTTACAGATCCTGTACTGATGCATAACTGACACCATCCTCTCCCCTGATTTCCTGGAATATTCAAGAGTCTTGTAGGTAAGACCCACTTTCTCAAGCTGTTCAATTTTTCAGCTACACTGAGTGACCAAGAAGACAACAGTCCCAGGCTCTGTGCAGAGCGAGATCCTGGTGCAGAGAAGCCAAATGTGCATGAAACTGTGCACATAATACACATTCATTCTTGCAAAAATGAACATAAAACAGTTGCATTAATATCAGTAGCAATACCACAGGCCATAAAAAGGCCTTTAGGTACCTTTTTTATTATTTGCATAAATTATTACATAAGGTACAAGGCAGGACTGATGATTAAAACTACGCAAGTGACCCAATTCACTACTCTTTCCACATTTCTGTGTAGGGTGATTTTTTTTAGAGTGTGTGGTTGCTCTCTCAGCAGGGTAGGTATCTGAGATAGCCTAATTGAAGTCAATGGAGCCACACGTTGACATAAAACTAGTGTACTTAATAGGAGGTTAATGCTCAGAAGAAAGGAGAAGTCAAGCTTTGTCTTGAAATATTTTCTCATGGCTGAGATCTCCTCTGGTTTGTACATTCCCACTGCATTATTCTTTCTTTTCTTCTCCTCAAAAAATTCATTAAAAAACAAACAAAGAAACAGAAAAAACCTACCATGTTCTCTGTGGTTGACACTGAAGACATAGCTTTTCTGTTTGTTAAAATGTGGGAAAAGGTAAACAATGAAAATTTCTAGTGATTAGTCCCTAAGGTCTTTATTTATGGATCCCTGGCACAAGTACACTGCAGATAATAGTCCAATTTAATATTTATGATGTGGTAGGTTTCTCTGAATATATAAATTTGGCAATTATGATGGGAGTTATCCCTTATTTATCTCCTTTTGACTTTTAATTAGTAGGATTGTATTTAATCATGAACAATCTTCTCTTCCAGAAAACACCCTACCTGCTAATTCCTCGATAAATGTGTCCCCATTGTGTCACTATTTTCATTAGAAGATCTTTCTTAGCTGTTCCATTGAGAAGCATTCATTTAAAAATACTAGGTCTGCAGATGTCTTGAAGTGACATATCACTGACTGGACATATCACCCTGTAACCACTATACTGTTATGTACTTGTCAGCCCTCAGCAGACCAGGCATTAGGGCACTCACTAAGGTGATCAATGGCCCCTCAAATCATAGCATCCTTTTCAAAAAACAAAGAAAAACACTGTGTGTGTGTGAGTGGATAGGGGAGTACAAAGCCTGGCATAGTCTATTTAATTAAACATAATAATACTCAGTGTAAAGATTATGCCTCTTTCTTTGATGATATAAAACAGTGGCACAGAAATTATACCTTTGTTAAAAAGTTCTAACATTAATCAAGTCGCTTCCATGGAGAGATGAAACTACAAGCTCTAACATGTTAACATTCAGCAATGTGTTACTAATAGCATCATTAACACATACCATATATAGCTGCACAGAGTGCCTTAGTCTGAGCTAGTGCCAAGTCCCAGTTTGTCAAGTTGGGACACAGGAATGGCAAAATAATTTCATTCACTCCACCACCTAATTAAGATGGAGCTAAAAGCATGGAAGTTGAGAGCCTTAGCAGGTCTGCTGTGCCATCCCTCCAGGGTGGCTTTGTAGGGAATAGTAAAAATACTTAATACAGTCACCGTTGCATGTTAAATGATTGTTAGGGAATGGAAGCGGTACAGGTTGAATCAGTAAAGGGTGAACACTGCCATCATTGCGCAGAATGCACTCCTCCTCTCCACCTCATCTTTGCTCCCATGTTTGCCCATACTGCTATAAAAATATTACTTTTTTTAATACTGGGAATCTTGACATTTACTTTAAAACCAAGCTACCTTCCTACAATGAGCTGTTATCTGGTGCACATTATACAACTTTGCCCTGAGAATGTGAAGGGGGAATTAGGACCCACTCATCTACTGAGGTTTCCTAGCAATTTCCATTATGAAGGAATCCTGTGGTCTTCCCATTTGAGGAATATTTTTGATACCCATCTTAGCAGCAGTCCTTAGCAAAGCAATGACTGCTCTGTCCAGTTTCTCACAAACTTGGCTCACGAGATTATTTTCTGATTTTAAATTGATGTAATTATTCTCTCCCAAAATCTGATCTGTAGAAACACATTTATAATACACTTTGACCAGCAACATGTTACTCTACTACCTGCAGCAAGCTTGCAATTATAGCAACACTATTTAATTAGGTCCCAGCCCTGCATGCAAGCCCTTAGAGTGCTGGTGCCAGGAGTCAGCTGCAAAATACCCTGTATCCAGTCAGGAAGAGAGAGAATCAGGTCTGCACAGTGACAGTGTAGTTCACCCTGTACTAGGCACCATCAACCCTTTGGTAAGTCTTTACGTGGTTGCTGCTCAGAATTCTGCCCCCAGTTAAGAAAATATTTGAGCCATTTGCTTTCTGATGTTATCCTCTTAGTATTGCTTACCTGACAATGTGCTAAATTAATCAGGTTTCAAAAAAGCTGAGGTACAGATATGTTAAACTAATCACCAAAAAAATAAACTCAATTCACAGTAAGACTCGTTCCTTCATATCCCCTTTACCCTGTGTATTTTATGTTGTTCAGCTCTAAGTGGGTCTTTTTATTATTTCTTTCATTAATGTAAGTCTTGATTAATATTTAAAAAAGTAAAATTTTTGAAGGATACTTCATTTTGTTGATATGGTCTTTGCAGGCCACTGGAACATCACACAACAGCAGGGAGATCTGGCTCTTTTAATTTGTGTTGATTCTCTCATTTTATTGTTTGAACAGTTTTCTTGCTTCTCCCACATCCTTCTCATTTGTTACCCCATTTCTAATTATGCATTTTTCTGGTTTGAAACCAATAAAATCAGAACAAAAATTAAAGTTTAGCAAATAATGTTTATAGGCTAAACTTAAGAAGGCAAGGTACAGGCTCAGTACCTTTTTTGATATTTTAGCTCCCATAAGATTTTCTGGTTATTTTTGATGGTATCGCTTCTCAGTGCAGTAGCTGACTAAGAGTCACTTGCAACATAATTTCCTGTAGTCAGGAAACTGAAAAGTTTGCAACAGAGCAGTGTATTTTGAAACAGCAGCCATTAATGCCAAAGTCAGAGCTGGTAATATTTGGAAGTTTGTGCTCACCTATGTATCCTTAGGGATGTAAAAGAGAAAAAGAGATTTTCTGCAAATCCATTCCTAATTTGTGATGCTTATCATCAAAAAACATATGGCCAGATCAAAAGGACAGATCCTAAGCTGGTGCAAATGGCCAAGCAGCACTGTCAGCAGGGATACTGGATTTATAACAGCTGAGTATTTGGCCTATTTGTAGTTTAGTATAAGAGTTATCTGACTGAGAGTACAGAAGTTATAACAAAAAACACCAAGTAATAGTCTTTCAGAAAGCCATCACACATTTTTCAGAAACTGAAGATTTGCAAATTTGTTAGTGTCTTTGGACCAGTTTCTTTTTCAGTTCAGATCTCATATTACCCATATTTGAGTTCTTTATAAAAATGAAATGCACTTCATCTCTTTCTAGACACCAAATAAAATAAATTTAACTGTCATTAAGTCAAAGAGAGTCATTCTGCTATAAAAGAGTAATCTGTCTCTCACTTTTTCAGACTTAAGAAGTATGAAAAGAAGCTGCACTTAAAAATAGGCCAGGCAATGTTAAGACTATATTGTTGAGAACAATCTGGCAGTGGGAAAGAAGAGAATAGCCTGACCTATCAGCTTTCCTTCCATCCCCAGCTGTTATAATTCTCTAAGTGCTGAGAACACACAATTTAGTAGTTTCGGTGTGGAAACTAGTTGTTTTATTTTTTGCTGTATCTCTAATGTAGCAATATATATACACATATATTTGTATGCATGAGATTTACATTACAGACAGACAAAAGCAACTAGAGGGTGGATTCTCACTAACAATTAGAGGTACTGGTTGCACAGGAGGAGGTAACCTGTTGAATGTACATTGATGTGAAATAAAAGACTTGCATGAAGAGAATGCAGATGATATGATTGTGGTTTAACAAAAAAGAGACTGGAAATGGTAGGAATGGAGAATAGAGCTGTTTTTGGTACTGCAAGGGACTGGCAGGTGTTTAGATTTAGAAAGTGTCATTTTGACATTGTGGAGACTGAATAGGAAAAGTGACTCATACTACCAACTTCTGAATATCTTGATCAAGTAAGCCATAATTACTGCTGGAAAAGAATGATAGGAAAAGGAATTGGAAATAACAATTTCCTGTAAGAAGGAGAAAGCAAACAAAGTATAATAATGTCACAAATTTGGATTATCTTCAGCACAGAAGAAGCAGCAATAAAATGTCTGGGAGTGAAAGTCATCACAGACTGGATCCAATTTAATTCTTAAATGCCTAAAAGCTTCAGCAATGCAACCCCCAGTGCTAATGACATGGCTCTGTGACATCCAGCACTTCTGGTGGGCATGCAGACACCCACTGCAGTGAATAGGGACTCTCAACAACCTCAAAATAATGACCTCTGTACAGAGGCAACACAAAGACACTCATTCACCAGCCAGTTGGAAAATATCAGTTTCTGCTCCCAGGGCCAATCCTGTGACAGAATAAAGTGATGATTGGACATAGAAACATTCCAACACTCCAGCCTTTTTTCTCTGAGGCAGCACTACTCAGAACTGAGGTGCAGAGTTACACCACTATTCTTTTTCCCTTCTCAGGCCAGGGACCCTTGCAATCATTTATACACACAGACACAGCTTCAAAGAGGAAAACAGAGCAAAAGCTTCTTCACTTTTTTATGAAAATAAAGCATTTCACAGGTAATACTTTTCATCAAGCAGAAAAAGAAATTGAACTTGAGTGACCTACTTAATGACTGAATGCTTTAAAAATATCAGGCTTGTACCCAGCAGCAGATGGAGCACTGAACTGATTACAGGGGCTGGTCAGCAGTGGCAACATTTCTATTGCATAAACAGAAGCCTGCTCACCTGGATGAACATCTGGAAGTACTGAGCAAATGCACCAAACTATCTCATTCAAAGATATGTTGAAGGAAACCCAGATCTCTAAAACATACATAAATTCTTTCCATACTATATAAAAAAACTATTAACCTCTGCAATTCCACTTTGCACCGGCCCAACCCTCTCAGAAGGTATGTTATACATTGTGTTCTGCAGACAGTTGATGCAGAGACATCAGAAGAGACAGGCTGAGAAAATTTCAGTTTCTGGTGCACTCCATCTTGCTTACATGTGCACAAATGGAAGTACTTCAGATTTGCCGACCTCCAGCATACTGGGAATACAAAGAAGTCAAACTGAAGTGACTAGGGTTTAGGAATTGGGGTTTAGGAGAGTTTTTTTCCTCTTCACAGAGAGGAAGTAGGCAAGCATGAGGAGCAGGGAGAAGCATGGATCTTCTCTCCTGAAGACCCATTTGACACACTGCTGTGCCTGTGAAATGCAAAAAGCTGAGAAAATGAGAAGGAGCAAGAAGCTTTGTTAAAGCTGTTTCCACCTCCTTCCAGTCTTCCCTTTCTCATCATCTTGTGCATCTACAGACAGACTTCAATGTTGAGAGAGAAACATAACCTTACATAAAACACAGGATGTGGTTTTTTCTTAGATAGTGATGCCCTGGGAAAACTAGCAGGACAAACAGAAGGAGGTTGAAACTCTTCTGGAGTCACTCAGTCTGTTTGACTGACCACACTGACCTGGAGGTTAAAACCTACAGCACAGCTCCCATTCTTACCAGAGAGTTGCCTAAAGGAATATAGATAGTGGGTAAATACAATTTAGTTTCAATTTAGAAGAGGAAGCAGAAAAAAAAAAAAAAAAATCTTTGCTTACCTGAATCAATATAGATACTCAGGATATGATTTCACGGCAAAGTACCTTCATCAGCTACTTGTGCTAAAGGTTAATTAAGATTGTATTTGTCAGTATACAAATATGGGTATGTACATTTCTGGGGAATCTTCAACAGGAAGATTCCACACGTTATTAAGTATTACTGAAATGGTGCTTTGGAATGTTTGGGTGTACATTTCTTGACTTCTATTTCCACTTTGTACTAGAAAATGTGATGATCTATGAATCAAGATCACATGTAATCTAAAAACATGCTGAAAGAATCTCGGTCCAACACTCACAGACATAAATGCAGTTGCCTCTAATTAATTCTATGAATCATGGTATGAAGGATTTCAGATCCTTTACAATGTAGAGCTTAAAACATAAAAATAGGAATTCCTTGATGAATTCTACATATGGCAGAATAAACACAATGTTCCCCTTTTTGTCTAAAAATGTAGTATTTCCCATTCTTATTTCCATGTGATACTCTGAAGTAAAGCTCAAACTTGGGGATGATGAGTCCCAAAAATTAATTGATAGGTGAGAGTTATTTTCTACATTAATATCTGAGGTGCTCCTGAAATTTCTTTAGGAATCAATCAACCTATTGATAATAGAAAAATAGATAGAAAAATAGTATATGCAGAATATGTCACATAAACATTTTTGTCTTTCTTACATTCTCTATTTGCAGGTACAGAAAGTAGAGAAACTCAACTCTCCAAGATATATACTAAATGAAAACAGCTTGAGTATTTTTCATGAAGAAAAATTGAATGGTCTGTTCTTTCTATTTATTTTTATGAAGTGCAGCATGATAAGACCCTACTTTTAACCTTATGACATAATAAATCAATAAAGGATATGCAATGAAATAAATGGAACATAAAAGTACATCAAAAAATGTGAAAGAGAATACTTTTCACAGCATGCTGTCATCCCTTGGAATTAACTTCAGCAGGAGATTATTAAGTCAAATATGAAAGATTTTTAAAGGGCTGAATAATTTTGTGAGTAATAACAAAAATATGAATGTTAAAGTAATCTATTGTTATGCTTCTGAGGGTAAATTGATAGCTGCAGGGGTCAAAAAGATATCCTCTTCTCTGCCTGCCTTTTCACACAACTAGCTAAGTTCATTAAGGGCTTTTCTTCAACCTCCCTTCAAGCACCAGACACTGGTCACTTCTGAAGGCAGCAAAAAATGTGAGACTCAGAAAAGGAGAAGGAATACCAAATTTGTCTGATTCAGTACAATAAATCCTGTGCTCCTTCTCATCATCTTTATCTGAATGTACTTTACCTCCAGCATCAAAGGGGGTTGTTTCCTGTATTCACCATCTCCACGGACTCAGCACAGGTACTTTTAAGCCTGTTGTTCCAAGTCCCTCATAATTTTAATTCTTACATCTCATCCACACTTTCAACTGGGAATTTAGCTTGTCTTTCATTCACCTAGTAGTTTCCATGAATTTTCCAAGCTTTGGCTCTGAAGGATGATTAAATGGGAAGGAAAAGAAAGGAAACAAAACAAAACACCCCAAATCTTCTTAATTTTATTTTCCTGCTCCTAACACCATCAATTTTCTCCCAGATTAGGAAAATGACAATCTCTGTGATTCTATTCTCACCCTGCTTTTGAGATCTACTTAGTGACCTGCAGAAATATCAGGTGGAAATGCACAGGAACAAATCTGTATCCCATGTAAAATTCTTTGACACAATTCCTCTCTCAATTGAGGTTGCATTGGTCTCAATAGTTGTCCTGTGATACATTTTGCAGACATTTTAAAAAATTTCAGACTTCCTTTATAAATGTTTCACATTTAAATGCTGTGAATATTTCAAAGGGAATTAGCAAAGAATTTAGATTTTATTATGAAGCAAATAAACACGTAACCACTTTTGAAGAGCAATCTGATATAACTTAAATCTTTGGGTACTGCCCACCACAAACTCATTGAGGGGTTTATGATTTCATGTTATTGATCGTGAAAATTTTGTTACCTAATGTGGCTGAAGGACTTGGTAAAAAATCATGATTCAAAGCATAAGAGCAAAATAATTTCCATGAATTTATTGTCATTCCTATTACAAATTTCTAAACTCACAGTAAAACATTGCAGTAATCTGTACAAACACCATATAAAATGATGTAGTAATAATAATAAAAATAAAATAATAACAACAATAATAACAATAATAACAATAATAATGGCGCTTACTCCTTTAAAAACACTTATTTGGTTTACTTTGATGAAGTGTGTTATCCAAAGTTTATATTCTATCCATATAGGCTGCATTTAGTAAAGGCTTATGTAGAACTCTTCGGACAGAGCCATCCAGCTTGACTGCTCTGGGAACTAGAACAGACCTAGTTTGGTCTGCCTGTTCAAGAGGCAGAAGAAAGAGACACCAGAATGATTAGGAAATAAAATCTATCATTACAAGAGCTACTGAGAAGTATTAAATTCTTCAAAGCATATTCAGTATAGGAGCAACAGGTACTGAAACTACTTGTTTACCATAGGCACACCTCTGTCACCTCATGATTCATATCTTGAACATTATTCTACCATTCAGTGTCATTGTTAAGTATCATTTCCAAATTGCCAAAGGGGACTGTGCTCTAACCAGGAACACCTCTACTGCAAAAGTTGGAAAAAGGAGCAATATTTTTGTGGTTCTCCTGAGAGAATATCAGCTGCAGTTCTTTCTAGATCAGTAAGTAAAATATATTCATCAAAAGCTGGACCGGTATTAGTTTTTAGGATGGAGCAATAATGCAATTCTGACACAAAACTACAGAAACCACATCTATTACATATTTTCCATCTCAGAGGTGATTTGGTGCACATGATCAAGTGTTCTGTCTGAGGAAACAGAAGTGGGAGATCATTTTCAGGTGCATGAAAAATATATTTCAACCTCTAATGAGGACATGAAGTCCCAAACACTGATCCTTTGGTTCAGATTTGAACCAAAATTTGTGAATATTTTTTCCAATCTCACATTAATATAATCCAATGTTTCTATATTATAACATCATTGAATGGCTTGGGTTTGAAAAGACTTAAAGATCATCTAGTTCCAATCCCCCTGCCATACGCAGAGACACCTTCTACTAGAACAGGTTGCTCAAAGCCCCTTCCAACCCAGCCTTGAACACTTCCAGGGTTGGGGCATCCACATCTTCTATGCTGGAAACACATGATCCACATGTGCTCTGTGGTTTTAGGTGCTTTGATCCAGTGGCCCTCTTTTGCTCTATACTACTTGCTGAAATAGACATCGTCAACAGAATTTAAATACCCTGCTCTTTAGTCTCCCACATCTCCAGGAGAAAGGAACACCAGCTGTGTGAATTAATAATCCAGCAAGAATTTCAGCAGAAACACTCATCTTCCCTGCTACCAGCCACAGACCCAATTTGTTCATTCTCAAGCACTCACAACATATACAAAGAGACTCATTGCTTGTTAAGCTTAACTGCATCTTTAATAAAAGAATAAAAATGAAGATTATACAAGTTGCAGCATTGTGGTCTACCCATATAATCAGAGGA
The DNA here is from genome assembly GCF_028551555.1 of Melozone crissalis. NCBI lineage: Eukaryota > Metazoa > Chordata > Aves > Passeriformes > Passerellidae > Melozone > Melozone crissalis. The sequence continues at coordinate 55,185,043 of NW_026535805.1, forward strand.
CTGTCTGAAACAGCTTTGCTAATATTTTTGCTGTAATTGTATTTCATATTTTTTCTATTGCCTATTACAAAAGAAGAAGGAAAAAAAGTATCTGTAAATTTATTTCTCTGGATATTTAACCCTCAGTTTTATTTCCTCTGAGGGTAACACATGTGTGTTATCCCAAAATATCTGTTCAGCCTCCAAATGCAGTGCATTAGCTAATAATAAAATACATGGAAAATATTGAGTGGTCAGGTGTCTAAATTAGCTAAGAGGGAAGTACAAGGAGAGAGAAAAAATGAATCCTAATGCTCATATCTTAAAAATAGTTCCAAGCCATGCACAGCAGGAACTTAAGAAGATTCTTTACTTAGGTGAGTCCCTTGATGAGTAGTGTGCCTGTAAAATCTGTGAGGGACATAATGCCATTTATCCAGCCCTGGAACAAGCAGTCAAAGATTTTTTTGTATACAAATTCTAATCTTCTATAAACCTTCTGAAATCTAGTGCAAGATAGAGTCTTTAGAGAAGATGATCAGAGTGGGATTTTTATGTCAGACTGCTCAGTGTCACCTGAGGGAATTACTCAGGTGACATATTCTTAGAGGACTCCAAATGCACCCTCTGGCAGAGGTCCTAATGCATTCAAAAGAGGGACTCTCAGATTTCACAAAAATTGAAAAAGTGCTTGATAGTATCTAAAGAATTACTTTTCCTCAAATCTTGCATGTACACAACCACATATATCTTTAAATAACTGTGAAGGTTCCATGTCATTTACCACCAGATGATCTGTCCTGAAGAATCTGATTTCACTGATGAGTTCAGAGTGGTTGGATATGGTCATGGTACACAGATCTCTTCTTTTAAGGCTGTGGATAGATTTCTGGGGTCACTAGATCTTATGAACTAGTCCTTATTTTGGAAACTCCTGTGTCCTCAAAAATGGCAAAATTCTGAAAAAATGGGTCATCCTTCTTAGGATTTCTTGGGATGTCTCAAGAACACGTGGATTTTCTCTATGCCATTTTGGGTGCTGATTTTATGGGCTGAATCTATACCAGAATGATGCACATTTCAGCTACAAAGTGAGACGGAGCTTAGATCCACCATCTCTCAGCTGAGGAAGGATTTTTATCACACATGCAACAACTAGTTTTGCTGAGGGGTATTTACAAATTGTCCCATTTTCTTTGTGGAGACCTTATTTCTTCATCTAATTGCATCTTAGAGAAATTACTGAGTTAGGAAGAAATTAGTGCTTAGTACTATAATTTTTCAACTCTACCAAATCTAGCAGTTGTGATTTTTTCAGCCACCAAGTAAGAATATAAAGTAGTGCAGTTTGAACTGTACATTGAATTGCAATAGCTATTATTACCATTATTATTGTTATTGTATGTAAAAATAAAAGAAAGATACACTGTTGGGGGGTCTTTGTGCTTCTATTTTATAATTCGTTAAAATGTTTTTGAAGCACTATCCTTTTTTTAATACTTGTTTTTGTATGATGGCTTTTTCCACTTACAAAAAGGAACAAAACTATTTCACATGGAACATGTTTTTAAATAAACAAGAAATTAGTTTCTAGACAGTTATGCATCCTGCTACGTGAAATGAAAACTGCATGTTGTTAAAGTGACACCTGTCAAATACGGAGTTCAGAAAAGCAATGGAGTAACACAGAACCAGTAACTTTGTCAGGATTGATCTTACAACAAATTCTGTTTGAAGAATATTTTTTTTTATTTGGTGAAGCTGTAATGTCTGGTTACATGTATAAAACTCACAATCCCAAACATTTTCTGCTTCCATATCATGCTTGGTATAAACATTGTAATTGTACAGGAGTGCAGGACTGGAAAGGACCCACTGGCTCGGCAGAACACCCCTGGAAGGATAATAGTCCTGCCAACCTTAAAACTATTTTGTTGTATTGTCTCTATTATCACCATCAAACTGTAAATTAGTATAAAGAACTAAAGATCCGATAAAAAAATCTGAAAATCATATCGTTAAAATTAAGTTAGGATAAAGTTTATGTGGAATGAGGCTTGAAAACTTAGTGGCAAATGATCCCCATTTTTCTGACAGGATAGGTTTGTATAATCAGATGCATCCTGTAGTGAATTCCCCTCTTAGCACTCTAATGCAAGGTGAAAAAAATTATTGCAATAAGAACTTAAAGCTTTCTAGATCTGAACATTTTAAAATATTCAAAAGGAGAAGCAAGACATTTAGCAAGAAATGTTCACTTTCCTTTTAAGACTTCCTGATTAAATGCGATAATTGCATGTTCTGAAGCAGTATGAAAAGAATTGTTGATTTCACATATTTTTCTTAGGTTCAACTAAAACGTTAAGAGCTATAAAGGGGGAATATAGCTGAAACAAACTCCTTCTGTCTGGAATCATTTATAAAGAAGAGATTTATCACAAACTTTCCCCCAGTATATGGTATTAGAGACTAATTTCTGAACTATTCTAATGAAAGTCAATTTGGGGATGCTGGTACTTCTCTAATTGTTTCTTAGACATATGCATTAGCAACAGAGAATGTTTTGTTGTCATGGCAACAGGACTATGATAATGACTTCAGACAGAATGGAATTATGTCACAAGGGTGGTTTGGGAACAGCTGCTTCTGTGCAAGTGTGGTTAGAAGGAACAGAGGCGTGTTTTGGCAACAAACAAGTGATGCACTGTAGGTGCATATAAAGAGCCCACCCCGCTCTGTAGGTGTTTTGATGCTTGGCTACAGTAAAAGTTATTTTATTATGGATATGTCATTCTTATTATTCTGCAATTGTGTAAAATCCTTTCCCACACATTGAGCTTGGTACCTCACTCAGTGTCGTAAGGATGAGGACCTCTGTCTGCTCTCTTTTTCCTATGCATGATCAATAAATAAAGGTAGATGAAGAAGCCCAGTGTGATCCTTCCAGAGTCTGCAAGTACTAAAGCATAAACAAGAGACTTAAAAGCAAACTTGTCATATTGAAATTAGGACAATGATATACTTCATCAGATGGGGTGGCCTGTTGAGTAGATTGCCTCAGGATGTTTTGTATGAAGATATGCTCCATCTGCACTGAGCAAAATTCTGGACCTTAATTTTCTTTGCATCCTTTTGGTTTTTTTTTTTTTTTTTTCCCTGAGTTTTGTTGGCTCTCCATTATAAATTCACAGTCTAGAAAAAAAGTTAACTCAGTGCAAGATAGAAGGATTTCCTCTTCATTAATTATATGCTATTAACTTGAAAACTCTGGATGTGGCTTAGAAGGCAAATAGCTGTCCAGATTGCAACACTTAGGTTCACAGCATGGCACAGATCTCATAAAGGTGATTCAGGATAGTTTATAGAAAACAGGACATCAGATGGTAAAGTTAATCTCCAAAACAACTCCCTTAGTGCTAATGTAGGAAAGGCAAGAGAATGTAAGTGTTCAGATACTTTAGAAGCCAAAAAATGCAAGGAAAAGCTCATTCTATGGCTTCTACAGAGCCGTATCCTGCTGTTGAGTATGAACTGAGTATTTATTTCTAAGTTTATTGAGAAAAGAGAAAACAGTGAGAATGTAAAAAGAGAAATGCAGTATTAGGTATTTTAAAAAATGTAATACAGTGAAAGGTACAATGGAAACGTTTTTAAAGAAACATTTTTTATCACAGTCTGGAGTTTATTGTGACCCCTTTATTCGGCTTGGCTGGAGGAAGCTGGTGAAATAAGGGATGGGAACGAAGGTTCTGTCCAGAAAATAAAAACTTTAATAACAAAAATGACAAACATGGAAACCACGGAGTACGGTGGGCAGGATCCAAAGACCCGTGGGCTTGGCAAATGCAGGCAGTTGTAGGGGCATCCAAGGGAAAAGGTCCAGTCACAAAAGTGAACTCAGAACACGACCTTATTTTTAATAGGAACCAAACCAACTGAGAACAAGAACCAGAAACTTGACACAATATAGGATGGTTCTATTAGCATACTACTAATTCCCTCGACCCCACTCTTCCCACCATGGCCTGGCTCACCTGGTGTCCTCATTAGACTGTTCCCCACAGCCTAAGGTTCATGATTTCTGTAAATGCTGCTGAGGCCAATGTGCCAGCTGGATGCAATTCCATCATTTTTGAGTGTAAAACCAATATTTCCATGAACAAGTTACACCATATATTTTCATTTCCTATGGAGTTGTTTCCAGTGCTATCTAGGAAGATATGACTTCAACATAAAATTTATCTGATGCTTGAAGTTTTAAATGCAGTCCTTCTATGTGTATTCCCTGCTGTTTGACAAGGGCTGAGGTCATACTGCAGACAGCTGTACATTCTCTCTCAAGTATTTAGATGTATGTTTTCACAATATGTCTAGGAACAGAGAATCTTTGAAATTACTGTGTCTATGTCAAAGTTCATTGAACTTGGTGGACAGGTTAAAAAATTAGGGACAAGCAGAAGGAAGGGAGAGATAGACATACAATATGATCACAAATTTTATTTCTCTAAGAAATCTCACTGGTAAGGTCAAAACAAAGCAAACAAAAAGGCCGATAACTTGCTGGAGATATCTGAGAAACCCTTAGAATTTTACAAATCAAAGAGCAACAGAGGATTAACACTTGGAGGTTAATTTTAAGTGAATGGCATAAATTCAAGCCTATTCATTTTTTTTAATAGAAAGAAAGAACATGTTTTAGCAACATACCATTTTTGATGACTTTATAACACAGAAGGCAGTACTGCAGCTTAGGAACACCTACCATCACAGAGAGTTTGGCTTGAAGGTATGAGACAATAATTTTTTCTGGGTTGATAGATTTCTGTTCTAAAGTATGTTTTCTGACAAACTTTCAGATGCTTCAATGCTCATCTGTCTTTACTGACTCTTGTGTGTTTTACACACAGGGTTCTCCAGTTCCTAACTTGACCTAGTGTATGGCATCTTTCCTCCTAAAGCATTGGTTTTGGTGGGCAAGCAGTGGTTCTCATACAGGCATTAAAGCAGTTGTAAATTATTAAATTGTTTTGGAGGTGCTTTGGCAAATTTACAGTTCTGTTACTCCCTAATTGTGACACAGGCCAAACAGACTGCACATGAAGCAAAGTAGAAAATATCTCTATGCCCCAGTAATTTTAATTAATTTAAATATATTTTAATTTTTTATTTGAAGCAACTATGAGTTATTAAACCAGCTGTCTTAAAGTAGAATTTTATAGGAATTCTTATGGTCATGCACCACAATCTGGATTTGAACTTTGCTTGGGCTATAGAAGATCCAGGCTCAAATCTATGTTTCCCATTAAAATGAGGTATTCCAGCTTTTTGAAATTGATTACAGTTTTCCATATAATTCTTTCTATCATTATTTGTATCCAAAACACCACATTACAGTTTGTCTCTGATAACAAAATCTTCACAGAACAAAACCGAACTGAGATGAGAAAGGAAATGGGGAATGATGATGAATATTTTCAATTACTGCATATAGGTTTTGTGAAAGCATCAGGCACATTTCTGTAGTGTGGAGAGTTTAGTTTGAAACACTTGAAAAATGCATCAAGTATAATCCATTTTTCACTGTTAAAACAATCAAACTGTCTAGACCACTGATAAGGTGTTTGTCAGCAGCTGCCAACGTGTACAGCTAGTCAAAAAAGCCCTGACAAAATAAAGTTACACAGAAACATGCAATTCATTGAGCCCAACTGTCTCATTTCAAACATCTTGGGCTTAACTGACTGCAGAGATGGGTTTCCAGGGAGCCATTTTAACTCCTGGTAGATGGGCCACAGGGACAGGGATCTCACAAACTGTGAAAAACTCAAATTGGATTAATACAGCTGCTCAAGAGCCAAGTCCTCTGCCACCAACCAGTGGAGATGACAGTCTCATCTATTTAATGGCACTGATTATTTGGAAAATTGACAGGAACACCAATTGCCTTAAGCAGCTACAGTATCCAAGAGCTAACTCTACACATATAAGGCAAAGATATGCTTTTGATTTAATGTGTATAGCAAACAAACTATAACACTCACTTAAAATTTCCCATATCTAAAAAAACTACTGATGAGCAAGCTCTACACTTAGATTTGACCTTGCTCCTTTCCCAGCCCTCCCCAACACATACTTTGCCTGAGAGGAGCCATCCACACTGAGTATTCATGCAGGGATGTCCAAATGAGCCAAAGTTATCTGTGTTGTTTCTATAATAATCAGTGCTTAAAACAGATTGCATTTCCTCAGAGTTATACTCACCACTTCCTTGTCCTTCCTGACCTTGATCAGAAGCATGACAAGGATCACACAGTCCATCCTAATGGCAATTTACAAAGTGTGGTCTGTATAGAATTCAGAAGAGCAATGTTTGTCAATTGCCACTGGTGTTGATGCTCTGGCATGGGCACCTCCCCCACGGGCTGTGGGTGGGTCTCTGGATCCCAGGTGGATCCCCAGGGGCTGCAGGTGGATCTCTGCATTCCTCATGGATCCCCACGGGCTGTGGGTGGGTCTCTGGATCCCCCGTGGATCCCCAGGGGTTGCAGGTGGATCTCTGCACTCCTCATGGACCCAAGGGCTGCAGGGGCACAGCAGCTTCACCATGATCTCACCATGGCCTGCAGAGGAATCTTGGCTCCAGCACGTGGAGCACCTCCTGTCCCTTCTTCTCCACCGACCTTGGTGTCTCCATGTTGTTTCCTTCACATATTCTCACCTCCTCCTCTTCTCTGGCTAGAGAAAATGCAAACCCAACTTTTTTTTATTTTCTTCTTAAATATATTATCACAGGGGTGCTACCAACCTGTCTGGTAGGCCCAGGCTTGGCCAGCAGCAGATCCATCTTCAGAGCCTTCAGGAATGGCTCTGCTGGACATGGTGGAAGCTTCCAGCACCTTCTCACAGAAACCACCTCTGCGGCCCCTCTGCTGCCAAAAACCAAGCCATGCCTATTGGGCCCAAGAATACAAGTCTAAAAGCATGCACAGAACTGGAAGTAGTGGTCTAAAAGTAAGAATTATAGTATACTTTCAAATTCAGAAAAATATTAAGATAAAACAGGCTTAAGGTATCTCCAATAAAAAATAATACTGTGAAATGCAATAACATTTAGGAGACACATGCAAATATGTCTGTTTTCCCTAAGTAGCTCAAGTATAGACCAAAATTTGGCTTATTCCTGTCCCCTTAGTAGAATGGCATGGACCAGAAAGTCATGCAGCAAACACTATGCCAATTATGACAATGGACAATGTCCTCTTAATGAAAAAGTTCTTCTTATGGTCTATCAGAGTTCATACCTGTAGATTTAGAAGCATAAATAACAACTAGTCATATTTTTTTTAATGTAAAATCAATGCAGTTTAAAAAAAATGTCTGTTTCTCAGACATGAGTCAATTCAAAATAAAATACATGTTCTCAAAATAAAAATTGTAAAGTCAGTTGATACTCATAAAATGGGGAAAATTAGTCTCCTTTTGTCTTCTAATCCCATCTGTTTGTGTCAATATGTTGTCTTTCATCTTACTGTTATATTTTTCATAGTAGACACAGGTTTGCTTCCTTATTGATCCACATGCATTCAGCATCGAGCACAATGGGGTTCCAGTCAACAATCAAAATTTTGAAGCACTATGGTTAGACAAATACATGTAGAATAATGTATGAAGAGGCATCATTTATGAAAATGAAGTGAAGAGAGAATGAATAAGATAATTACATAATTGAAATGCACCATGGAAGGATTGATTTTAAAACTATTTGTTAATAATCTTAACAAATTTGCTCAGATTCCATCCACATAACATGCTAAGTAATGGTACAGCTAGAAGAATGGTAAAAATAAAGACCATGCTCTCTGACTTTTTTTATTTACACTATAAGACAAAATTGATAAATATGATGTGGTGTGTCAAGACTTAGAAGAGAAGAAATTGATATTTAAAAAAACTAAATCTGCTTTCTTTTACATTGCAAGAATGTTGAACATGATTTGAATACTTCAAGAACAAAGAAGGTAGGAGGAAAATGAAAACACAACAATGCAAACCTTCAGCAGGTTGTACAAAGACTATTTCATAGTGTATAGTACAAGTAAATTAAAAAAATATTTGGAATGATGTCTTGGTAAAATTGGCTGCAAAGTTGCATGGAGATGTATCTGCTGTATCTGAAATATGAAATAAAATGCTGAAAGAGCTACCTGTAGAGCTTATCAACAGCAAATCTTCAAGAACACTTTGTCATACTTCCTCTTTCCTAAATACCCATTCCTACTGACTGAAAAGCACAGATAAGGAAAGAGATTTATTAAATAATAAAGGAGAACTACTTCATTTTTTTAACATGTGACAATTTTATTAGTCTATTAAATAATGTTTAATCCATGTTTCATTTCATAAAGTACTGAAAAGAATTGCACAAATATTGCAGAGATGGTAGCAGATAACTGGGTCCTTCCTGCACTAGGGTCAAAAAACTCCCTGCAGTGCTACAGGTTTGGGACAGAGTGGAGAAGAGTAGAAGAAACAAGCAAAGAACTGGAGAAACATGATGACAGCAAATTTGCAGATGACACCAAGCTGAGGTGTGCAGTTGTCACAATAGAAAGAAGCAATGCCATCCAGGGGATTTGGACAAGCTTGATAAGCAGGACCCACATGCACCTAAGGAGATTCAACCAGTGCCAAGTCCAGGCTGCTGCACCAGAACTGGGGCAGTCCCAGACATCAGTAGAGACTGAGTAATGAACTCATTGAGATCAGCCCTGTGGAGAAGGATTTGGGAGATTCTGGTGGAGGAAATTGTGGGCATGACCTGGCAATGTGCAGCTGCAGACCGAGGCCAGCTGCATCCAGGGCTGAATGAATAGCAGCATGGCCAGCACATCAAGGGAGGGATTCTGCCCCTCTGCTCTGCCTTTGTGTGGCACCTGGAGTGCTATACCCAGCTCTGGAGCCCTCCAAACTAGGACAGACATGGATCTCTTAGAGTAGAGGCAGAGGAGGTCCCAAAGGTGCTCAGAGGGCTGTAGCGCCTCTGCTATGAAGACAGACTGAGGAAGTTGATCCTGGAGAACAGAAGTTGAGAACATCTCATCACTTTAAGGGAGCTTATGTGAAAGATGAAGAACAACTTTTTGCACAGGCAGATAGCGATAGGACAAGAGGGAATATTTTTAAACTGAAAGAAGAAAGATTTAGACTACAGGTTAGATGGAAATTCTTTACTGTGAGGGTGATGAGTGACTGGAGGAGGTAGTGCAGAGAAGTCATGGCTGCACCATCCCTGGAAGTGTTTAAGGCCAGGTTGGATGTGGCCCTGAGCAAACTGATCTAGTGGGTGGCAATCTTGCCCATGGTGAGGGGTTGGAACTAGATGATTTTTAAGGTTCCCTCCCAAGTCATTCTATTATATGCCTCTATGAATGTTAGCATTGTACCAGGTAATAATGAGTTCATATGTGAAAGGCTTCAGGTTGAAAAGAAGAGTGAAATAAAAGGTCGAAGATCTATCTAGGTGTTCTGGAAGAGAAATATACAATAGAAGTAAATTATGTGAAAGGACAAGTGAACTGAGAAGACCTTAAGAACTATTCCAAAGAGTAAATCTAGCAAGTGTACATTATTAGACCAAGAGCTAAAGAAAATTCACGGAAAAAGGCATAGAAAATAGTTTTAAGATTAAAAAAAAGAGAGAGACAAGTAGAGAAGTGAGGTTTTGTTGGGTTTTGTTGTTGTTTTGTCTTGTTTTTACACAGACTTCTGTTTGGTCATGAGACATTGAAGCAGCACAGAGGATAGGCAAAGTGCAAGTCCAAAAGCTGAAGTACATAGTCAGTCATATTAAAGTGCTTGTAAACAAGCTGTCTGGGGAATAGTCTGAATACAACTCTACAAATTTATCAGTGCACTGTAAGACATAAAGACTACAAAGAGGAGAAAAATATAATTTCAGGCAAAATGAAGTCTTCTAGGAGAACTAGACCATTAAAATATTATGCTCTTTTTCAATCAGTTTTTTGAAATATCTAAATAGGTTCGTTTTAAAGAAAGAAGGGGAAAGTGCTTCATCTTAATTTTTTTATATATTACATTATTGACTTTAAAATAGAAGACTAATAAATATAGTCAGTAATGTCAGAAACTTAAAAAGTCCTTTGGAATTGAAAGTGTGCAATCATAATACCAATTCTTTGTGATGCTTTGGCACTATGCAGGAATCACAGTTGCATTAGAGACAGGGAAAGCTGGACCTGTCATAAGCCAGTGTCTTTTACTCAATCAGCATTGCCACTGATTGACACTTGAAAATATTGGACAATTAATTAATTAATCTTCCAAGTTCATCAGTGCTTTGGTCTAATTTAGATTCACATTAAGATCCTTTTTCTTGTTAAAATCTGTGTGGATTATGACTGTATTTCTTCCAATCACAGTAGCAATTAGGAAAAATCATGACCAGATGAAACTGTAAACATAAGGACTTAATATAGATGTTTGTTACTTGCTAGGTTTTCTGAAAACATTGATAACAGTAGGTAGTATATTAGTATTTTTCAATAGGAAATATCCAGCTGCAATTTTCATATCTGCTAACCATGAGAATGTTACATCATGCTTTCTGTGAGCTCTGCCCTCACACAGTGCCCTACTAATTATTGTACCTACTCTGTATCCCCACCACTGCTCAGAAGTGGAATGATTTTGTCTAGTGTGGTAGAAGACTGATTAAAATCACAGCTCTTATCAAAGCAGTAAATATCTCCAGTACATATCTCCCAATCTTTCTATTACCTGTAGCTTCTGGCTTCTACTCCTATCTTCCACAGGGAAACAGTCTCACACTAATTGCAGAACTAATAGTTAAAATTTCGAAACCCATCCCTGAATAGCAATTGTGTTCTTAGCTGCTCAAGCCACAGCTTAGCTGCTAAAGTCAGAGCCTGACTTTTTCATAAAAATTGGTGTCAAAAATTGGCATAATAGGAGATAGGAAGAACATTTCCAGTCACAATTTAGTTCAAATGAAAACAAATACAGCAAAATTTTGTAAACAGTAAAAACACCCAAAACCTCCTTGGGTAATTAGGAATGAAGCAAGACATGCTGACCTCAAGAGCAGTTTTCCCAAGCAAACTGAGAATCAGCAGAATGTTGCCACCCAGTTATAAAATATTTTTATTCTATTTATCCTTAAAATGTCATCATGCAGATTCTTTGAAGGATGGAACATGAAGAAAATAAGTAATGTGTAAGAAGCACAAACTATTTCCCAATCTTTTCCTATATACTCTTCCTGAAAATGTCACTACCATGCTGAGTCTACTAATAGGATCATTAGCTCATCAAATCAGGCTTAGAGTCTAAAACTGAGAAGTGAGACACACTCACAAAATATCTCTGAAGAAATAGCTAATTAGGTGGAAGATGACATGGTGTGGGCTCTGGAAAAGGTCAAACTAAAAGTAAGGCTTATAGAGTTGAATCTTAACAACCAAAATATACTTTTGAAATATGAGGAAACAGGAATGCAATGGGCATTCACAGCCAATAGCCTCTTACATGTAAAGTGATACCTGAAGACCCAGATATGAGACAACATGGGAATTCTCACCCTCACCCAGTCTATCATACATCTCTCCAGGGGTGCTCTTTTCCATGTTGGAGTTACCTGCCTGGCATACAAGCAGCATTAAGCACTGTCTCTGAGGCCCTTTCCCAAACTTTATGATTTTGTGATAACTCTAGTTGCTGTCAAGTGGAGCTAAAAATACAAACTTGAATTTCTTCCCTGGATACATGAGGAAAAAAATCAAACAAACCAAAGAGGAAGAGGAAGGAAATTTGGGGTAGTTAACAGAAAACAGACGTTATACCATAGGAAGGTATATACTGTCCTCAGGGTTAATATTCTGGACTAGTGTTAATCTTCCACTATCTACCTTATCCTGTTTCTAGTTGCAAGTTATTTCAAATTTACGCTGTCTGTCTCTATACATATGTATATGCATAATACTTTCAAGATAATAATACAGTCATTCACAGAATCGTGAAAATATTTGTTAATGAGGAATGAAATAAAATATTCCAAACATAGGAATTATTTCAGTACAGATGAGATGGCAATTCCAGTACAAATGAGATGAGATAGGAGATTCAAGGAGGCCTATTTTTACTCACCATAAAATGGGTAGATGGGGATAGGAACCCAGCAGGAGGAAGGACTCATTTTCTTTTTAAAGCAAAGATGCAGACAGTGTACAGGAAGCATTGGATTTTAATTGCCTCCTCAAGGCTAAGATAAGGGAATAAGATGGTTCCTGATCTTACCCATTTATGAGAAGGTCAAATGGGGTAAAAAGAGAAAGACAGAAAGACAGGGATCTCAGTAATACTGGTTTCCATGAGTCATTGAAATAAAGGATGGAGATCTGTGATAGACTGAGACCAAAATGTGGACAGAAAGGTTCTTTTGGGACGTTTCCAAACTCCCAGAATTTAAGGAAGATATATTTAACATAAATATTATCTCTTTTTATTCTCAGGTTTGTCAGACTTTAGAGTGGTATGGGTTGAGCAGGAATCCTAGAAGATATCAATGAAATTTTCACAGTTGAGTATGTGGACAATAATTTCTTGGAATTGCCAGCTGAAGAGGGTAAAAATAGTAAGTCAAAGACCCATGTGTTTGATATTCACCTACCCATAAGATAGCAGAAGATCCCATGCTTAATTTAAACTAAATAAAGTTGCAAACAGCTGTGGAGAGCCTACTGCAACCTAACACATTTCCTCACTTACATGAAGAAATGAGAAGAGACAGGAATATTGTGTGTATAAAAGAAACAGAAACTGCCAGAAAACTTCCAATTCAATCCCATGCTGACATTAGCAAAAAGCAACAAACCCAAGCAGACAATATAACAACCAGTTTATGATTGCACCTCTGTTGGAGCAGCTGGCAACAGAGCCTCTGCAGTTAGTAGAGAAGCTGGAAAAGGTCTAAGGATTGAAAAAGGCACAAGCAAAAAACTCACATGCTGTTGCACAACTGGAAAACTGTGGGTAAATATAAAAAAGAATCTGCAAGGAAGTGGCAGGGCTTGCAAGCAGTGATTGACCTTGTCATCAAAAGTAGTCATGAGTACCTGTGGCAGGACAGGTATTGAATTCCCAAAGCAAGCAGGAGACCTACATACATATAAATAACATCTGGCTACGTAAATATGATTGCAGGTGATATGGTACACTGGCAAAACAAGCAGCTTAGAAATGCTGTCTGTACTCCTGGAAAGAGAAGTCGTTATACTGATATGCAATACGTAGACTAATAACTGAATATCTGCAGAATAGGCACCTATTTCTGAATTAGTTGCACAGAATATATTTGCTGGACAGGAAGAGCACTTGTAAGATTGATGCCATCTTACAACAAAACAGACTCATATCTACAAATAGATACTCCTTTCCTGAAAAGGCACCTTAAATTTAATCCTTTTTAAACTGTCCTAAAGTCTGTGAAAGCCTAAGAAAAAATACTTAAGCTTCCTAGAACACATTCAGTTGGCCAAGCAACAGTAGTCTGGTGCCATCTGAGACTCTTGCGACAACACAATTAATGGAACCTAGACAGCTTTCGGCTCACTCTGAAGAGATTTAGGTCTTGATTCAGTTGCCTCACACAAATATCTAACATCATTTGAGCTACACTAGATTATATGGAAGTCTCCTGGCTGCTCACAGATGCAGCAGAGGATCCAGGGGAGTTCTATGTTCTTCTAGGGCTCTGAGGGCAGGACAGTGCCTGGTGGAACATCTCAGGTATCAGCAAATATTGGCCTGTGGGTAACAAAAGTAAACTTACTGAGCACAGAAAATTTACAAATTATAACAACTCGGAAGGCCTGGAGTTCAACCAGTGTGGTGTAATTATGTGTCCAAAACAGGTTGGCACTATCCAAATCACCTTTTGTAAATAACGTCTGATCTATGCTATGTTTCAAAGAATGCCTGGGGATTGTTCAGGTGAGGACTCTTGGAACTAGTCTGAAACTAGACAAAGGACAATTTAATACTGTGAATGATTAACATCCAATATCTGAGCCAACATCTTCTCTCTGTTTAATTTGCTCATATAAATGTATCTAGAGGTAGCCAGATAATAGGAGGGTAAATATTAGTTCTCATGAAGATATACATATATATGTACACACACACTTTGTGAAAAAATAGATTTATATATCTTAATAAAAGTCTAATTTCATTTCATAAATCATGTTAGTCCCTCCCATAACAGTCTCTAGATGAACTATTAAAAGAAGAAAAAAGAAAAAGAAGCAGCAAGCAAAAGGCATAATACATTTATTTAATTTTTATAAGAAGAAGGTAATGGTCATGGTCATGATTGCATGTCTTCATCATGCAGAAATGCTTCTGAAGAGCCAAAGAAATGAAATCGATTTTTGCTTTTGTTTTTGTTTTTAATAAAAATGATGAACTATTATTGGGTAGAATTTGACAGTTTGGCAGAGCATGTGACTTTGGGTGTCTCTCATCACTTAATACACAATTTATCAGAAAATGAACATCAAAAAGTTGTTCTTACACATGAAATTCTAGAAGTGGAGCTGCTGCTTGAGTGTAATTGAAAAGAAAGCTTTTCCAGTAATGTGGAAAAGTTAATCTTTTCTTTGTTGAGCGGGGAGTTCAATACACAAACAAAAACAGACACTTTTGAAGGCAAAACTGATTGCACTTAAATCCAGAGTACAAACCTTCCAGACAACATATACCAATAAAAACAGATTATATGAGTCAAAAAGATGCTTACAATAGCAATTTCCTTTTCTAAGTTTTCACTTAAGAAACTAACATCAAGGCGTATTTGGAGTTCAAGAAACAACTCCAGCTGCCCATTGACTCTGATAGAGATTGCACTATCATCCACTTCTCAATCACAGCAAGTGCTGACGATCTGAAAAGCACACAGCATTCCTTTGTGATGTTAGCCTATAAAAGAGTTTGATGATATGGAAGACAAATTGTTCTTGGAGCTGATTCCTTGTTGGATATCACATAACTGTTTAGAAATGCTGATGATATAACCTTGAAATTAAAATCACAGGTTTTGTAAAGCTTAAAAATCTGGAGCCTTTAGTTAATGTGGTGAATTCAGAGCCAGATCACAATTAAAATGTATTGGAGGATTAGTATATGATAAAACCCACAAAAGTAACAGCGAGAAATGAGACTTGAGCAGACTAATTTTTTCTAGAGACAGAACACAAACCTATTCTTGACAATTATATACCTATTCAGTAAGCCACAATGAAGACAACAAATCATTCTTATCCAGGAAATCCAATTTTCCTTGATAACCAATTAAAATGAAAAGCTTTGAATACATGGCAGCAACCTCATGAGTCTGCTGTAGCCTCCAGTGACTGTGCAATTCTGCAGCTCTGGACCATGCATTTACAACATCCTGACATCACAAGAGGGAAACTTAGGGGAAAAAAAAACTTATGCAAACCATTAAAAAGATTTAATTTTATATCAGCCCATCCTAATAGTACCCCAAAAGTACATATTCATGTTATTAATTCAATCCCCATAAAAGTGAGACTTGTCTTTCTTAAGTTTAGGTCTCTCAAGGCTGATTTTTAAATTAAAGTTAAGTGTCTAAGCTCTGTCTTGGAGAGATAAAAATTTATAGTAGATCATTTGTTCCAACTATTTGATGAGGGATGGGCTGACTTCTGATAGCATTTAATTCTTATTTTCCACCATGAAGAGAAGCCTGATAACCTGCTTAGACTAGATGCCTAGAGTATAAATGTGGCCAAAAGATTAATTTCATTCTTTCGTGTTTGTAAAAGAAGATTAAAAGCCTTAAGTTTTATGATGCATTTTCTTGTCTTTATTATGCAGAAAGAGCAAGAGTACTGTTTTCTTGAAAGCTGCTGCTCTTGGTGGTGCTGCCATATGCTCTCCAAGCATTACGCGGGTGGCTGGAATGCTTGCCCAGGACCCGGGAAACCTGAGCTTAGTCAGACATACCAGGATATTGTGGAAAACAACAGTTGTTCTGGATCACTGAACCTTTCCCCTCAGAATTTAAACATAGTCTAAACCCCCAGAATTCATGGGCCCAGAAGTACAAGCCATTTCTCATCTTTTTCTTGGAAAGGTTTTCTAAAGTAAAAATGTATAACCTAGGCTTAGATATCGGGATCAGAATCCTCTTTTTTTTCTCTGATTTCACTAGTTGATGGACCACAAATATTAGAATTCTACATTTATATTCTCATTTTAAAAGGAAGAAATGTGTTTAAAGAGGGCTCTAGAGAACTTCAATATAATATTTAGATGAGCAGTCCTAATATTTCAGGGAATGTGCACATGTCTGTGACAATAGAAAAGAGCTTCTTCAAGTGGTGAATCTCTGTTCAGGCAGGTAGAGTGCAAAAGTGCTGCACTGGAGTTATTGGGAAGCTTTCTCTTTGGTTAAATGATATCCAGCAATTACAAAGAGAAAAGTAATCTTATTTCTCTACTCTGAAAGTGTGAAATAAAGGTGAAGAGTAAAGTTTGCATATTGTAGAAAGAAACAGAAGAAACCTATCACTTCAAGTGTGCAGCACACTTGAGAAGGAGGAAGAGGTGGAGAAGGAGAAGGAGAAAAGGAGAAGGAGAAGGAGAGAAGAAGGAGAAGGAGAAGGAGAAGGAGAAGGAGAAGGAGAAGGAGAAGGAGAAGGAGAAGGAGAAGGAGAAGGAAAAGGAGAAAGAAGGAGAAGGGAAAAAGAAAAGAGGAAAGAGAAAAGAGAAAGGAGAAAAGAGAAAACAAGCCCTCTGCTTCTCCATTTTCTCAGGATTAGAGGCAGTATCTTCAAGCTTGAGGGAAAAAAGAACCAACAGTTTAGAAAGTATGGCAATTACAGGTTTAACTGAATAGTTATAGAATTTGCTACAGAAACAGAATGCAAAACCTGGCTTGCCTTTCATCAACAAAAGTTCCTGGAGGAATGCTTCAATTAAATATCAATAAAAAAGATTTTCTTAGTGTTTTGCCCTTTGCCAAAATCATATTAGCTGTGTCAAAATATCATCGAAGGTTAAACATGATAATTTTAAAAAAACCTTTTGAATCTATGTTTGAGAAAATTCGTAAGTCTCCAGTCCAGTATCAGCAAATAAATGCAGTACAAACATTTGTGAATTCAGGGTGTTTTGAAAAGAAGGATAGAACACAGCAATACTGAATGTCTCATATTACAGAAGGATTATGTTCAGGCTGAGTACCACTTTTAAATTTGTTTAGTTAATTGTAATTACCATATAAAGTTCTTACTAAAATTTAGGAATCTTAACAGTAGAAATCCATAATAACAGCAATACAAAGGAAGAACCATAGTACTCTTTTCATATCCACAAAGTCCTTGGCCTGGCAGAGCAAATGAGCAGCAGATGCTAAAGATAAATCTTGGGCAAAGTGACAAGGAATGAGTGCTTATAACATTTTTTCTATAATTCAATTCACAAGCTGCAATTTACATATTCATTTAAATCTATGGTCTTACCATGCACAGAATTTTGAGATAGCTAATTCTATTTAAGGGATCTTATAGTATCTTAACAAAATCTGTGGTGTGAAAACAGCCTAGCCTGCACATGTGATTTCAGATAAACACATTCTAAACCAGGAAATCAACATGTCAGATGAATTTATTAACTAAGCAATTTAACAAAACTGAAGTATCTTTTTCAGTGTCAAAGGCAAATTATTTCCAGTTCCATATCCGGCCAGCTAACCAAATTTCTATCCATCTCAGTTTCTCGGAAGAGCAAATTAGTGTGAGAGGACAGGCCCTTGCACTGGAACTCAGTCATCAGTATAGAGGATAAATACTGAAATTACTTTAACTCAGGCCAACCAGTGCTTTCAAATAACAGGTGTATTTGAGAAGGCAGCCTGGGCCAGGAATCATTCTCATTAGGCACATTGCATGTGGCCACTCTATTTCAGAGGCTAAGAGAGATTAGTAAAATGAATGTGCTGTAATTTTGCCATTTGGCTTTGAGGCAAGAAAGAAAACCTTGGCACTGCTTTGTAATTAAAATAAACATAGCCACAAACCATAGCATTTTTTGTTTATATTCCCACTGTTTTCAACACTGCAAAAGTATCAGCCTTCATGACTTTTTAGCAAATACTATTCACCTCATTATGTTTAGACTATTGAATAGCTCTATGTTAGAGAAGTGGGGTTTGAAAGCTTTCAAGGGACGCTGATGAGTGAAAAAGCTATGGTATGTGTCAATATCCAATTATTTCAGAAAGGAAAGAAATCTGTTATGAAAGTTATTTGCGCATTATAAATGGTGGGCTTGAATCTGATCTAACTCAGAGAAAGTTTTCATAGTAGTCTCTCTTAAGAATCATATTTAAGTGATTGGAATGTAAAAGTACAAAAAGGTTGAATATATAAATGTATATATATAGAGAGAGAACTCAAACTCAGTCTTAAAATTATTACATGGCTCCTCAGAGAGTAAACGTCTCCATCTGTTCTGCCTTTCAAAGATCCAAAGACTTAAGAGGTGATAGAAGAATGTACTTCATTCTATGGGATGGGAATACACAATAAATATCCTTATGTAATTTTGGCTGAAATGGTAAAAAGCCATTAAATTGCCTTGATTTCCTCAGACTCAAAAGAATAATACACTGGTATTTGTATATAATGAAAAAATAGTCTTGTGGGTATGCAAGCAGATTTTCCTCAAAACATGAATTTAAAGTTCACAGCTAAAGCAGTTTGTAAGTTTTAATTAGTGTTTTCTGAGACAAATCAATGCATGAACTTCTGCTGGTAAGAGGAAATCCTTTTTTGATAACGCACGTTTCTCCTCATTTCTTATTAACATCAAGAGAGCAAAAGAGAGAACAAGACACTAGGAAGCAAGTTTGCATGAGTCCTGACTCTGAAACAAAAACTATGGCTAAAAATAGTGCTAGGCCACTGCAGACAAAATAGTGGGGGGAAAAAACCACCAAAAAACCAATTAACCAACCAACCAACCAACCAACCAACCAACCAACTAACCAACCAGCCACTCACCCCCCACAAACAAAACAAAACAATCTAAAACCTAAAAAAAACAAACAAAAACCCACACACATCAAACCAAACCAAAAGAAACAAAAAAGCCAACCAAACAAAACAAACAAATAAACAAAAAAAAAAAAACCAAGACAAAACAACTCTAACAACCACAAGCCCTATCCCCAAACCAATCAAACAAAAAACCTTAAAATGATCACCTTACCATAAGAAAAATAATAGCAGAATGTAAAAAAAAAAGCATAGTAAATGAAATAAAGTCATGGAAGCTTTTATAACAGGATATTAAGTAAAGTCACTGAAACACAGTGCCACTTAGAGAACCTGATGAAATTCTCACCTCTGCCAAGAAAAGTGAAAAGATTTATTCAGGAGTTCTGGAGATGATACTTATGTTTTTATATTCTCAGAAAGAAATCTGATTTCTTTCTAAATTTTAAATAAAATTCAGATTTTTTATTCCCTAGCGTCCCCAAATCCATTTTTGTAGCATTATCTCAGTCAGTTCTCTCTCATCCCCTATTCATATGCTAGATCATTCTCATTTGAGAATATCATCTTGCACTTGTTCCTACCAAATGGTGCATTTTTTTTTCTGAGTTCTCTCTCCTGTATTAATATAATTTTGGGCTTTATTTGCATATCCCAATATAGTGACATTCCCTTTGACCTCAGTTATTGACAGATTTAATACATCTACTCTTTATTCTAATGCTTATTCATAAAAATACTAATGAGTTCCACTCAAGATATATCTTGGCAGGAACTATTTTGGTGCCACCTAATGTTCTGCATATGAAGTATTGAAAACTGTTCTTTATATTCAGCTTTCAAACATCTTTGCTACACTAATATGATGCAAATGATGTTTCCATATCAAACTTTTAAGAATGCTGCATGAGAGAAAACAAACCAAGACCAGTCCAAAAAATGAAAATATATGGCAATGGAATCATACAAAAATGTTAGCGTGACTGCCTCTCCTCTTCCTGTAAGGTCTGTTACCCTGCTATGAAAAAATAAAAACTAGATTGCTTTGATACAAATTACACTGGCTGTTATTCACCACTTTGTTAATATCCAGGTACCTACAAATTGTCTTATTATCCTTGTGCAATATTTTTCTAGGAAATTAATAAAGCTGATTGACTGATCTCCATTTCTACCATTCTTTTTTATGTCCTTTTTAAACATGGATATTCTATTTACTTTTTTTCCAAGCCTTACAGGATCTAACAGTTCCATGGGCTTCCAAAACTGACTGCTCAGAGGTCTGAAATTCCATCACCATCTCCTTCTGTCATGCAATTGTTGTCTCAGAAATGCAAAGAGTGAGGCCAAGTTAGACAAACTTTAGACAGATGGACACTATGAACTGAAAGCATTATATCCATGTAGAGAAAGAAAAGAGAAAAAATAATGTGATTGAGGTTATACCCTGAAGGATGTTTTCAAGTGCATCCCTCAGACAATTTACAAGGAAATTTTGCAATTTGTAAATTACAAATACAGTCAGAAGGCTGACTGCTCCCTCTGTTTTGGCATGATAATGTAGGAAGATCCATGAAAGTAATATTGGATGTTTTATAAAATGTATTGAAGGAAATCTTAAACTAACTCAACAAGAAGAAAAGAGAAAGCCACGAATGTTGGACCTAACACCAACAACAAAATCTGCAAACTGGAATAGAGTTGCAATTTGTTTAACATATACTTGACTGTGGAGTTGAAAGCAAGAGAATTTCCAAAGTGAATTTTTATAACTATACACATATATATAGTTACATGCATACTTTTATATCGGTTTTATATCATATTACTTATCTTCTAAATCACACAAGAAAATATGTTCAAGTTCATGAAGAAGAGAGATTAGAAAAATAGGCAAATATTGTGGTGTGAAAGTCCTTATTGTAGACTCATTTTTGTTTAGTATTTTGAAAGGAGTGGAAAACCTGCAAATACATGGAGTCCTTTTATTATTGTAATCTTATCCAGTAGACTGTCTACAATATTAGGAGAATTTGAACCAAATTACCTGAATCTTAATGAGATTAATTTTCCACTGTATAACACTGAATATTTCCTAGTATGTAAGAAAAGTTCAAAATATGATCTATGTGAATATTTATGCAGATTATATTTAATGTCAATTTTTATTTTATTTCCAGAGGGTTCTTAGTATTAATTTTATTTTAGATTTAGGAATAAATATCACAATCACCAGAAGAAAGTACAAATAAAACAAAACAAAGAATGCAATTGAAACATTTACAGTTCAATTTTCATGATACATAATTACCATATTCTTGTAAAAATGCCTTGGGATAACTTAAGAGACCTCCTTAAGAATAAAGGTCATTAAGCAAGCTAATATATTTTTGAGTGTAGTTCATAAAGTGAAACACTAACAGAAACTTACAGAACAAAACCTTACAATAAAGAACCAGATAAACTTTTATCCTTGAAAATGTCTTCATTGCACATTATAATGAAAATTTCAGTGCATCATTCTTTAATATTCAAGCTAAGCAAAAAGATCATTAGAAATGTATTGAAGATCTTAGGTCACACCTGGCTGCAAAGGGAATGCTTAGGCAACTTATGAGCCTTGTAATGGAATGAGCAGAGAGAAAGCTGGTTATAATTTGGATTTGTTTTTCGATTTCTTTATATTAGAGCTGTGAATTAAAAGAATACAGATCCTAATATCCAAACTTGTCAGCATCTCCACAGCCCTCTGTGTATTCTGAGGTGAAGTGGGCCGCAAGAATAGTCTTCTCTATGTGATCAGATATTTCCTTTGAAAAGAGCTATAAATATGCTACAAATTCTTGTGTGACTTTGTTGTGTTCTTTGGGAGGTGATAAGCCAGTAATTTCTGATTTCTTTTCAGTAGGATGTGTCTGAGAATGTGACAGTAAAAGGGGGTCTGTAATATTAGGGCAAGTATGTCTATATAGAGGAACTTAATGATTATTACAATCTCCTTTATTCTTTTCTTTTGTCTTATCCCTCTATGTTGCTTTTTCTCATGTCTCCTCTCTTTCTCATCTTGTTCAGAAAATACGGAGTTCCTCAGCTTGTTGAGACCAAGGGAACTACTTAGATGGGGTACAGCTTTTGACAGAATAAAAGATAAATTGGTGTCCTTCAAGAAATTTATGAAATGTAGACAATCTGGATAAGTAAAATTGTGGGAAAGGAATGACTAAGCGCACGGGTTTGACCAGGAAGTGGGAATTCTGGGATGCTGTGGTCAAACCAATGGGTGCTCAGATTTTGATATTGGCACCGGATGAAGCCAGTGGGATTCAGACACACCTCTGAGAACACACAGGGGTTAAAAACCAGGGCTTCGGCCCTGGGAGACTCTTTTTGGACTTCCATCGGGAAAGGCTTTGGATCGCTCCCCCTGTCCCAGCTGCCGGCTGGGCGGGGGGAGGGGAAAAACCACGCGGCCATGAGGTAGGCCCAGCCCAAGGATGGAAGGGTGGAAGAGACCAAGAGACATCGGGCAGCCATTCCCCCCACAGGGAAGAGAGAGAGAGAGGGAGAGCCAGCGTCTGAATTCGATAGCGGTGCTGGCCCAGGAGGAGAAGCGGGGGCGGGGGGGGGAGTGCCCGGCAGGGCAGCATGGGAGTGCCGGAGCTCTGGGACAGGCAGAGACTGAAATTTTTAACCCTTTTCTTGCATGATTGAAACCTTGCAAATGCTGATCCTCCTGGAGCTGAATGAGAAGAGAGATAAGAGAAGAGATAAGAAGGGATAGGCCACGAGGGAAGTGGAGAAGACTCTTGAGTGGGGGGAGAGATGATGGAGTGGTGTTTTGGCTGGACTTTTCTTGTGTGGCCATAGACGGAACCATTTTTTTTCCTGTGACACAGAGACTGCATTTAGGGGGAGGCAGTGCCTCAGAACCAGGAGGGTTCAGTGTGGGTACCCCTCGGCCCCAGGGGGTGAAAAATCTGGGGGGGACAGATGTCCCGAAGGAGAGACTGTGCCTTTTTGGAGTGAGACAAGGCATCCTTGAAAGACAACCCTAGCAGCAGCTCCGGTCCATGCACAGTGGTGTGAGCATGGGCATGGAAGGAAGATGTCACGATGGCAGAAGGACTTTCCGGGCAGTGCTGAGTGACATGGAAGCACACGAGGTTTCAGCGTGTTTCCAGGGGCAGCCTATGGTGCAAGAAGGACTCCTCTCCTCTTGATGAACTGAAGATTGAGTATTCTAAAGGGTGGTGCCGGACTGAGGGTTGGTGATTTGGGGGAACGTATTGCATTGGGAAATTTGGTGGGTGGGGAGGAGGAAAATGCTTTTGTAAGGTTTTGATTTTCCTTGTGTTTTTTTCCCCTCTTTTCTTGCAATTTAGTTAATAAAGTTTTTTTTATTTCTAAGCAGGAGCCTGCTTTGCTTATTCCTGGTCACATCTCACAGCAGACACCAGGGAGAGGATGTTCTCATGGGGACACTGGCATTGTGCCAGGGCTAAACCATGACACTAAGGGTCAGTTCTGGAGTCACCAAGATTTTCTTTTTTTCTGTTTTTTTACAGGAAGTTAGAAAAGTTGGCTGGTTAACAGAACCAGATGTCTTGAGCATAATTGCTATTACTGCAGTTCTTGCCTTGATGTGCTTACTAATGGGCCTTTTACTCTCTCACTGCACTTCCAACTCCAAAAGCTAAAAAAAAAAATAGATTTTCCAGTTTGCTTTTCCTCTGGGGGAAGACTTTGGGTTTGGGGAAACAATGAAGTTTTATCTTCCCCTCATTATGATCTCTCTCTGATGAGACTGTGTGTAGGAGTTTGATTAGGTGAATTAAAGTTTGTCTAATAATCCCAAAGGCAGGAAGGTATTCATATCACTCCATTCACTGTGAAATTTCCCTCTTCTCAAGTTTTTGTAAACTCACCAATATGTCACCCCTACTCCACGCCTGCCAATGACACATTCCCTGTACTCACATGAGGAACTCCCACCTGTACATAACATTTCCCTCCTATCGGCTCCAAATGATGACTAGCTCTCACCATTCCCCCTCTTCTCATTCCTCAGTCCTGGAAAACAATGGTGACAACTGCTTTTTTTCTTCCCCAGACTGAAGTATCAGGGGTTGAAAGTAAAGGGGGTTAGAAGACAACAGCATCTCTGTGGAAACAATCATATCTGCCAAAGATCACAGTGGGAAAACATTGATCTGAAAGCAGCAGGTTCTTAACTTCAAAAAATCTTGGAAAAGATTTGTAAAATTTAGCTAAACTTCCAACAAGGAGTCTAGCAAAGCAGGAGAACTCTGTTCTAAAGGCACTTCATGCAGGAAATGTTAAAATTTTACTTAATAAGACATTAAATAGTTTTAGTTTAATACTTGCAGTGTTGAATGAGGACAAAACTGAACTGAGTTTGGACACATAGGAGCACACACACATATATGTGCATGCATATGTTTATCTAATAAATGTGCCTCTGATGTTCCTTCTCTTAAATTATTCCTACTCTTAGCTTTATTGCTGAATTAGAATAAAAGTAAACTTTAAGACACAGGGTCCCCAGATTAATTAGCTATGAAGTTTGTCATGCAGTATATAATGCAAAATATCTCAGTTTCTGAGATACTGAGAATTAAATGAATGAAAAGAATCTTTCAATAATTTGAAAACGCCATTAAAAACTTGGAATTACCTTGAGCAACTAAAATACTTAATTATCTGATCACAGGGAAAGGGAAAATATGCTCAATTCTATTTAGACATTTATGTGGGTGGTAGAAGCTTTATTCTGTTCTTATTTGTTGAAGCAACATATTTACACTGCTATTTAATCAGTGCTCTCTTTGGGATATTTTGAGTAGGTTATTTGGATCAACTAAACATACCCTTTACAGAATGAAAGGGATTCTTTTGCCACTAAAACTAATGGAGAAATCTCTCTGTAAGGAAGAAACTTTTGATCTTTAACTCTGTAAGCTTTTGTGCCAATCTAGAACAATTTACTCTTCTAAGCAGCCTTCAATAAGTACTAACTTGCAGAAAGATGTTATTATCATTTTCTTGTAAGGCAATATACTTCCTGGAAAAAAAAACATTATTTGGGCATGAAAAGGACCTACAGTAAATCCATTCTTATTGTAGTTTAACTTTAGCAAAATGAAATTCATGAGTTTGAAATTAAGTTTTGCAAACTTTTAAATTCTTTCTTTTGACATTACATGATAAAAATTTCTAAAATGAATGTCTTTAGGAATCAATGTGCTATTTAAATTTTTTGCTTTGCTTTAAGCCTCAGATGACTAATATAACTGGCTGTCTGATTACAAAGAATTATCATGGCTTACATATTTTAGAGCATATTTTGGGCCAAGCAGTAGAAGAACTGAAAAACCCTCCTTCATTTTCAGCCATTAAAATTCAGTGTCTTTCTGGATGTTGTAAAGATTGATGTCTAGTGAAATAATTATCCTCTACTGAAAGTCAGATTACAGTACAAAAGTGAAGAATGCAAGGCTCTGGCTAAAATCCAGTCCCATCTTCAGGTTTCGACTGAAATGATGCTTTAGATGTTGTTTTTTTTTTCAATCTCCTCTCTGGACGTACAACTCAGCAGTGGTTTATTTCTGGTTTGTGGAAAAAATATAAGAATTTTTATTTGCCATGAAAATTGAAATGCCAAATAGAGTCTCATCTGAGGCTTCCAAGCACTGATGAGATCACCTGGATCAGGAAAGAATAGCTGTGATAAATGTCACACACTTGGGCAGCACCTTTTCTTTGACAGCAGCATATGCATTGGTTCTTTGGGTTGAGCTAAAGCAGCTTTTTTTGTTCTGGAGCCTGAAGGTTGCTAGTTCAGTGCCTCTTGTGAGTGTATGAGGTGGCTGGAGGGGAAGATGTGTAGCAGACATGAATATGTTGTGATTCTGTGCTCACAACATATTCTAGGATAGGGAGCAAGAAGCCAACCTGCACTGCGATTTCTTTGGTAACCATATATATCTTTATATATTTATATATATACACACCCCCAATATCTATCCATGTGTCTTTTATTATCTAGAATATTAAAGAGGTATCTTTTATTCATTAATATTAACCCTCTGATTGTTCCTAACATATGGACTATGCCTTGACACTATAATAGTGTATGAGCACTTCCAGGCTCATCCTTGCTATTGTTACTGTATTTAAAAAATAATTGTGCATATAATTACCCAGTTTTGCTCTTTTCTTCCTACATGATTATGCTATTATAAAATCCAGTAAAAAAATGGGTGAACTGAAAAGGAAAGAGAAACCAATTTAAATTAAAATTCTAAATCAGATATCTAATACTGATAGATTACCCTTTTAAAAAATATAACAATGAACAAAAGAAACAGTAAAAATGCAAATATTGTTTCTCTTCATAATGAGATTTCTTTGCACACTAGTTCTTTGACTAACCCTGGAGCTGCCCGAGGCATTGCAGTAGCTTACTTGCACTCCTTCTTTCTTTCTTATTGCTTTCTTTATTAAGCAATACTAAATGCTTTTGAATATTTAATGGTAAAATAGCTATATTATTTACCTCATTGAAATTCAAGAGAATAAGGCATTTATTTCATGTGGTAATGATTTTCCATTTTACAAGACTAATTTCCAAAGTTTTCAAAGCACTTTATATCAGTAAATTTAATATCTTTTCTACCTTTCCATCTTCATTAAGCACTATTATTTGAATGTATGCATTAGGTAGACAAGAACAATGAAGCTACCTGAAGTCATACTGGACACGGAAAGGATATGCTTATATTAGGAGGTAATTTGGAGTGATTCAAGGGTGTGCTTCAGATAAATTTACTCTGGCCCCTTGATCCAAGCATACCCTTTGGATATTTCAAAGCTATCTCACTGACTGGAGATAGCTTTTCCTCTGTTCTCCATTAGGGGGACAGCAAACTTTATTTACCCATGTGGACATAAATTTCTCATTTATTGCCTCCTGGCTGAAGTCTGCCTCCTATGTACCAAAATAATTTTGCCAACCAAATCAAAGCAAAGAAAATGGAGAAAGTTGAAATACCTCAGAACTGTGCATCCATTTTAAAGCAGATCTCTAATGTTGGTTTGGAAGCAGATAGAAGACATATCCAAACCAGAACAGGGTTAAAATACATCTGCCTAAATCTCAGACAGAAGCTAGTGATTTCCCATTTGCAATTAGTGAATAGCAATGCAACAATTCAGAATAGGCTGTGATTACAGGTTAAAGTTACAATGAATCAGCCAGTGAAATAAACTTTTAATGCAACTGAAGTGTTTGGAAGTTACCAGCAAGAACCTCTCTCCACTCCATCTTTAAACTTCTGTTATAAAAAAAAGCCCAACTCTTCTGCAGCAACGTGTCCAACTGATATTTGTATGAATCATCTACTATTGCCTCTTTTCTCCTTAATCTTTTTATTACTGGCCTGTCCTCAACTTGAACTCCTTTAAATAGGATCTTCGTCTGTCCTTCCTGAAAGCAAAGCACTCAGCACATACAGTGTGCTACCATAAAGAAAATAACAAAATAGATGACATTTTGGATCTAGAGGCAGATATGGCTGTTGCCATTCATTCCACAGCCTGATTTATCGCTGCAATCTTTGTATTGCACAGTGCCATCAATGTTTTTTTTATATATACAGAGGTGGCAGAGAACTTTCAGAAAGGACTTTCATTAATAATTGAATCAAGATTGGTTTGCTGTATTGTGTAAGGTCAGATGATTGATTAACATATGGACAGCAGCTGAAGAGGGGAAATATTTTCAACACTTCCCAGCATTTTCTCTGTAAATAACTATAACTCCCTTGTTGCTTTCCAATTATGGAAGTTTCTGTCACCTACTTAGCAAACAGAAGCAGTGCCATGATATTAAGATGACCTGGCTGCACCATAAATGCCAGTTAGAAGAAGCAATCAATTTCCAGTTAGTCCAGTGTCTGAAAATGATTTATCCAACTTTCTGATGAACATAAGAAAGTTCCAAGCAACAATTGCTTGATAGAAGAAAAAGGAGATTTATCTCAACTGAATGGGTAGGAAGAATTCAGTCAGCTCTTAACATATTATTTGCCATCTAATTTGTTTTTCAAAGAAGTAATGTTTATTTAACACAGTAGCATTTTACTACATGCAGTGCTAATGGAGGTTAAATAAAAGACACAAGGGCAACAAAATCCCTCACTTACTTTTCACACAAGGACAAATCTGCTATGCGAGAGAAATGCAGATTAATTTCTCAATCCTCATAGCAGTTTTTGACACCACTGGCTATGGGTTACCTCTTAAGGATTTGAAGATTTTACTAGGGCTGACTGATTTAGATTTGGATAGGTTTAAATCATACTTGTCAGTATGCTATTAATTTTTAACCACAGTCATTTTTCCCTAGACCTGTTAATATGCTAGGCAGTCCCAGGAAGCATAAAACTTTGACCCATGCTCTTCAGTATTTGCATATAGCACTTTCTGGAGGTACTTTATTCTGTAATCAAAATTCTAACTACCTCCTCAACAGCATACAGATATGGGAATCCACAGACTCAGATAAAAGGCCCTTCAGACTGGCCATATGATTATCAGACATATATTCTTTTATGCTAACTTGTCTTTTCCTCCACAATTTAGATGAAGCACAGCTTCAGCTCACTACTAAACTTTGCAGACAACACCCTTTCTCTGGAGGTGCAGTGTGGTGGAATATGGTTTTTCCTTACAACCCACCAATTATTTTCATGTATTTTCTGGACCTTGAGATCTCTTTGGGAGCCAGGTTAGTCAGAAAAAAAGTAAAGCTAAGATTACTGTTGCCTCAGCACAACAAAAAACTTTGTTTGAAGCTTTTCTGACAACCCGCTTGGGAATAAATGCAGCCCTATCTTTTCAGAATTTCAAAACAGATCAGTGCACAACCCCAAACTGTCTCAAGTTTTCAAGCTGAGACATCTTTGTAGAAATAATAGAAGCATTTCATTACCATTGTTCCAACATTGAATTTAGTTTTTAAAAGCTTGGTAAAATATACTTGTAGGCTTCAAAACTGTCAGACTTTAATTTTGAAAACTCCTGCATCTATCTGATCTTCTCCAAAAACACTATATTTTATTTCCTGCAGATAATCAGTGATACAAGGTCTCTTGAAGACACATGTTCTGAGATATGCAAACAGTTGGTCAGTTTAAGACTCAGCTCTAACAACTCTGTTGAAAGGAGAATTCTTTATTACTTGCAGGGACTTCAGTGAATTTTTGGTGGACTGATTTTGGCTGAACACCAAGTGCCCACCTAGACACTTGGATAGGAGGAGAAAAATACAATGCAAAACTCATGGGTCAAGATAATGACAAGGAGATTATTCAATTATTGTCAAGGGCAAAACTATGTAAATTCAGGGAAAGTAATTTTTTCGTCACTCAGAGGAGGATAATGAGAAATGAAAACAGTTCCTAGTCTTCAGCTTCAGTCCCAACTTCTCTGCCTACCCCCATGAGGAGAAAGGAGGTGACATTTGGAGATACAGTGTTTGTCTTCCCAAACCAGCATGTGTTGGAGCCCAGCTTTCCTGGGATTGGTTGAACACCTGCCTGACCATAGGAAGGGGTGAATGAATTCCCTGTTTTGCTTTGCTTGTACACATGACTTTTGCTTTATCAATTAAACTCTCTTTGTCTCAATGCACAATTTCTCACTTTTATCATCCTCTCCCCCATCCCACCAGGAGTGAGTGAGTGAGTAAGAGGCTCTGTGGGGCTTTGTTTCTGACCAAACACTGACAATCTGCTGCACTGCTTACCTCCCTGGAGAGCAACGGAATCTCTGCTCTGGTGCCTGGAGCACCTCCTCTCACTTCTGGACTAGGTTTCTGGAGGGCTGTTCCACATATTCTCACTCCTTTCTCAGGCTGCAGGTGCTCCTCTGCATCTGTTTCCTCCTCCTTAAACTCGATATTCCAAAGGTGCTTCCATGTGATGGTCGCTGATGGTTCTGACCTTGGCCGGCAGCAGGCACATCTCGGAGCTGGCTGGCACTGGCTCTGGCAGGTGTGTGGGAAGCTTGTGACACCTTCCCAGAGAAAGTCACCCCCGTAGCTCCCTGACTACCAAAACCTTGCCACACAAACCCAATAGAGCCCTGCATCTGTGTTAGTCAGATTTGCAGAAGAGAGGCACAAATGCTGGTGAAATGTCTGTAGCTCCAGACGTACCGTTGTACACGTGCAGCTGAAACTGGTAGGAGTAAACTGCAATTTCAATCAAAACCCGTCAGAGTCTTTTTTGTCAGAGTCACTTGGGAAACTATTATAGAAAAAGAAAGCAAGAAAGATTCCTGCATGGGAACTTCATTTCATCTGTAGAACTAAACATTTATCCTGGGATATCTGATCAGCATTTAGACTCTCAATTTGCCTTCTTGTTACCACTGCCCTCAGTTTTTCCTTTCCTCCATAAGTTCCTTGTTCTGGTAAAGAAATGCAATCAAAGATGAAGAGAACTATAAAGACTTTAAAGAAATAAATGTTTTAAACAGTGCAAATAATACTCCTACCACTCAGATGATTATTTGATTTTATGTTTTTAAAAAAAAAAAATCTTAAAAAAATTCTGTATTATTTCTCTGGAGTCTGACATAATGCTTGGACATATTTGTACATTTTTTCCCCTTTCCTTGAACATTTGAAAACTATCAGTAACTTTCCTCTTTGTTAAAATTAGATTTCTTTTTTTTAATTGAAGAACTTAAGTCCTTAATATTCTCTTTTCCATACTAAAAAATGTATTTTTAAAATAACTTTCTAAACAATATTTTCATGCACTCTGGGCACCTTTTTAATTGAAAAAAAAGAGGAAAATTGATTCAAAAATTGATTCAATTGATTCCCTTTATTTTACATAACTTTTAAAATTTACTTTCATTGCCTACTACATTCTTTATATCTGGAATTTATTATTTTATTAATTATTATACAGATTTGGCTTGAATACTATTTCATAGGTTATGTCTCACATATTTGAAATACAATATATTACAAAATGAAGGAGTCACGTCATTGCTCCTCTAAGTACTAAACACACCTGAATAATCATTTACGTGAGTAATAATCAAACTTATCAATACAAGATATTACTTCAACCTCAAAAAATCACCCTTGTTTTTCCTAGTAGCACAATTATAAAGGTCTACATTATTACATTTACAATTAAAATTTAATATTTTGCCACCAAAATTTATATTATTCATTATTGAAGGTTCTATCTTTACAAAATTCATAATGGTTTTTTGATATCCATTCCAAAAAGCTTCCTGTTGTTAAAATTAGAGAAACTTGCTTTCACTTCTTTCATTCTTTGACCATTTTTTGTTGCTTTTTTTAAAATTTAAAATCTGTGGTTTAAATTTAAAACTCTCTTACTGTGTCTGTAAAGTACATAGCAGAAAAAGAACTAATCCCACTTGAGGATTAATCCTTCTATTGCTGTGTTGCCAGGCACAAATATTTTAGCTGAAAAATCTACAATAAAATTATTTCTTTTGCTATTGTCTGTAATATCTATTTCAGGGAAGAAAAAAGGAAAACGAAATCCAAGAAACAGTAAAGGTAACTGGGTAACATATTCTAGCAATAGTAAAAAATCAAAAGATTTATTCTGATAGAAGGCAAATGTTTTGGGGAAATAGCAAATGCATATGAAATATGCATTTTGGCTTGAAAGCACTCCTGTGAGAGGCTAAAGAGGACGCAAAGCTCTTTAAGTGTGTGGGGGGAGCACTTTCTGTGCCATTAGAGCTTGATTAGATATTATAACAGATAATGTAAGATAAAATTAGACTCTGACAAGAAGCAATTGAACCCTGAGTTTTGACAGTCATCTGTTGGACACCTTACCACTTTTATCCTTAGGGCCTCTTAGATGACACATGAGGATTTTGTTCAGTGGATAATTGTCATAAGTGCATAGTGAAATGTTATGCCTTTTTGCAGAGATGCACAGGTTAGCCCTAAGCACTGCCACAGGGGAGGATTTTGGGGGGCCTGATTGGAATGCTGTCCAGTACAGCAACTGTGGTCATTGCTGGGCCATAGGAAAAATACAAAGGTCATAATGTCAAGAGTCTGAAAAGCAGATTGGCCTTCAAATCTTGCCTGCTTGATTGGTAGACAGTTTTAAACTTTCTAGCATAGATTATGAAGAATAGTTCTTGGGTTAGTCTTGTCTGATATTGCAATCATTGCTTTGTTTGACTTATATCAATGTCAAGGGTCGAGCAGCGTCTCATCTTGAAGTGCTTTAAAAAACCAAAGATTCACTTCAGAGTTTAAAAAGAAACAAAAATACTTTTGAGATGAAACTATACAAGATATTTTTGTGGAAAGCAGAAATTTACCATGTTGCCTAGAAAATGTGAGCGCCATTGCTTTGGTTGCAGTCTGAAGTCTGAAGAACTTTCACCCAGGAGTATCCCCTGATGGTACTGTGACATTCTACCTGTGACAATCACTTCCAAATTACAGTAAAGTTGGAGGAGTCTCTTTCTCTAGTGATATATCCAGCTGCCAGGTGTTCTGAAACAAAAGGATCAGAGATGATTCAAGTGTTAACCAGAGTCTTGTGTATGAGTTGTGGTTAGTTTTCATACTTTCACATTCAGAGTCCAGAAGGTGTCTAAAGAATAGATCTGCCTAGGATGTTATCATTATCTGTTCAAAACAGCTTGGTATGAAAAGTTTGAATTTCAAAAAATGAACTGACTTTATGATATCACTGTCATTTGGGAGATTTAAATATCATTAACATCACTTTGTTAAATCAAAATCCCAGGAAAATTTCAGTCTCACTTAAGGTTAAATTTCACTTAAGGCTAAATTTAATCTCTATCTACACACAATTGTTGAATTTTTCTGTCATCATGAAACAAAGGAGAACTATATAAAAAATCGGTGCCATAATGAATTATTTCTAAATTGCATGTTTCAAGGACAAGGCTTTATCTGACTTTTTGCTTTATAATGGCAAGAGAAAAATTGTTCCTGTGGCAAGACACCCAGTAGTTTATTATTGCAAGGTCTATTATCTTAAAGCAGTTCAGAATAATATTTTGGTGGTTTGGTTTTTTATATATATTTTAATTTTTTTTAACTAAGTATGAAGAGAGCCTTTGATACCAGGAAAGTCTCTTTATTTTCTGCCATGGAAGAAGGAATATGCACACAACTTTGGATTCAGCTTTTTGACTCTGAAACATATACCATATATGTTTCATATATAGATTTGTCCACAACTGCAAATTTGGGTGGTCTGCTAAGATTCAGGAAGGGCCCACAGAGGGAGCTCAGGTTTGTAGTATTCTGTTTCACAGGTTGATAAACTGAAACACTCCTCACCAGAGCATGAGTGGTTTACAAATCTCATATGAGTGATCTGTGTAAAACAGAGTTAACACTTTAGTAATTTCCATCTGATTTTTGTTTTGTATTCTGCCCAACACAGGTGTTTACTAAGACAAAAGGTAAATTCATACAACAAAAAATAAATCACAATGTAGTTTTGCAAGGTCAGAGTAATGAGAAAACTATTAGAGGTGAATTCATTGTTATTCATTTCACTTCAAAGTTAGATGTCAGTTCCCATGACCCAGTAAATGGAGTGTAATTACTGCATATATACAAGTATATAAATGATATAACAAAAAAATCCGACTCCTGTAGATGTTCTTGGGAAAGGGTTTTTTTCATCATCTAGGTGATTAAAAAATTGAACTCCTGGACAGTAAGATTGTTCAAATTACTTCCCCATCTCCTGACAGAAAAAATACGCTTTGAAGGGTCTTATTAAGCAATCTATCTCTATTGAGCTCATTAAGTTCTGGACAGTTAATAAGAATATAATAGAATCTTGGATGTCCTCTATAACATAATCTGACAAGTTGAAGCTGCATTCCAACTTCATTTGGATGGGCAAACAATGAACCATACGATAGTTTCAAATTCAGCTTAGCTTTCTTCTTGTTTTAGTAGGACTAATACGTTTGTATAGATAGCTAAAATAAAAACCAGGGTTGCCAATTCAGTTTCATTGCAACCTCTCCTTTTTCCTTGTAAATTCTAACTGTCACACTTCATCTCACTTCTCACTGTACAAAAGACAAGAACCACTTCTGAACGATGCTTGTAAACACCTATGCACAAAAATCCATTTTAATCCAAAACAGGATGTTAGCTTTAGTCTGACAAAATGTAGTTCTTAACTACCTATTTTTGAACAAAATCTACTTTCACCTGACATGCTATGTGTTTCTATACTTACATTAATGTCTCTCATTTACAAAATCCTGCTACATGTAGTATATAGATTTATTCTCTTCTTCTGCCCATTTTCTTCTTGTTTTTAGAATATGTGATGCTTTGATCTCTTGCTCCTTTCTCTTTCTTATTGGATCAGAGATCAATCCTGCTATATTTATCCGTTATTCTTGTACCAATCTACTTGGTAATAATGCTCAGAAACAAAACATGTGAGTCGCCAGCCAGTCCACCTGAATGGCTAAGTCAGCTTTTCAGGCACAGCAGCCTTAATAGCCAGTGGCATTTAAGGGCAGGAAGCAAATAATTTTTGCAACCTGTAGTGACCTGTAACTCCTTAGCACAAGTGATCATATGCAAATTCACAGCAGAATTCACTTGCAAGACAAGTCTGGAGAAGACTCAAATTCTCCCTTTACAAAGCTAGAGATTATTTCCCTGATCTAACCACAAAATCCTTCTGTTTTTCCTGGAGGGAAAGAGCCCTCCTTGCTCCAAGTGTGTGCTGTGCATTTGACCTTTACTGACTGTTAAAACCGTGCTTCTCCTCCCATTTCTTCAGCAGCAAGTGCAAAGGCTGAGGCATAGAAAGCTTTCCCAACCACTGGAACTGGGCACTGTGTTTTCTCAGCTCATCCAAACTGCTCTGACATGAGTGAGCTCAAGTACGACACTGAGGCAGAAGCAGTGCAGAGAGGGCTACAGTCCTTGTGTTGCTGCAAGACTTCTGCTACTGTTTTAGTCACTTTCCTGATTAGATGCCTTGTATTGGCATCTTTCTGAGCTAACCTTTTGCACTGGTGATTAATCCTTGGGATACCTAAAGGCAGGAAATCCTAGATTGGGCTGTAGCATGTGCAGAGAGAAAGAATTTAAAAAATCCTTCCAAATAAAAGAGTCATTCAGAAAAAGAAAACTGTAATCGGAACTCATCCAAGTTCCCAGTAATGTCAAGAGTATAAAAATGAACTCAGAAGTTCTACAAATAGGAAAAAAATTTTAACAGAATTTTTTGAATTGAAATTCATTTGACTGTAGTAAGATGAGACTGGTATCCTTCTAAGGATTATGTTTGTGGATTACTGGGACTGAATCAAGCTGGAAGAATCAATTTTTATTATCATCATTGCTGTCTCACAGAGTTCTGAGACCTTCCACAATACTACTCTGAACTCATCAGGCAGTCTGGCTGCAAAAGGGCAGAGGAAGGGAACTAGGTGCTACAACACCTTTGTTGTATGTGCTAAAATTTGAATATCCCCTGTAACATAAAACTTCTCCTTTTCCACAGTTGTCCTTCAGCCATGTCTTTATATTCACCTATCCTTCCAGCCATAAAGTACTTGTTTTCTTAGAACAAAATTTACCTTTTCTAGTGCCTCTAATCTGGGACCAAATTAGAAGGAAGCACCTGCCTGTACATCCCAGCAGCCCAGAGAGCATGTCAGACCTCAGTGTGCATGGTCTGCTTATCCCACACCAAAATCAGGAGCCAATATTATTCTCAGAGACAGAAACTGCCTTTGTTGTTCTTTTCTATCCTTGTTTATGTCCATTTATTTTGCTTTATATGGGAGCAGATAGTATCAGACTTCAACAGCAAGATTTCAAGTTTCACTAAATTCTCATTCTTTTCTCCCTTGAAAACAATAACAGAAAACCAGCAAATATGACCTTTGAATCCTCTTAACTGTATGTGTCCATTCCAGAGGTAATGAGAGGGAATACTTGTTTTCAGCCTTTACCAGCCAGATTAGCCTCTCTACTCTATGTGAGTATCTATACTGCAGGATCACCATACTCAAATGCCCTGCTTGGGGTTGCCCATTCTTACTCACTCCTTTAGTATTCTGGTGACATACTCTGCCTCAACTGCAGAGAAAATTTGCACAGAATTTATATTTCATTGCTGGAGTTTGTTGAGATACACCCTCAGGATCCATCTTGACTTCTACATTAAACCCGGATTCACATCTAGATCCCACGTATGGTTTTTACTGGTTTTTTTTTGTTTGCTGGTTTGGGGTTTTTTGGTTTGGGGTTTTTTGGTTTGGGGTTTTTTGTGTGTGTTTTGTTGTTGTTGTCGTTGTTTTGAGGTGTTTTTTGAAATCAGATTACGTAGAAGTCTCACATAAAGCAGACTAATGATGGAGTGTGAGAGCAGGTTTTCAGCATGGGCACCTGTGGACTTGAGCAACCTAAAGTCCACTGATACAGATGTCAGCTACCAATCTTTCCCAATTCATCACAAAAGATCCCAAATGTCCTGCTGGCAGTTATCAGGCCTGTGTGCTGGATTCATGGTGGATTGTCAGCTCAAGAGAAAGCAGAAGTCAGCTTAATCAGTTAGCCCAGACAATCCCTTCAAGCAGGTCATGTAAGAGAGATTTTTTTTTGTAGATAGGAAAAAATTAGAAACAAATTCAACAAGAGATATGTAATGATGAGAATATAATCTTCAGCTATGTCAGGCAGGGACTTCTCTGAGGAGAAGAGAAGAGAAAAGAGAAGAGAAAAGAGAGAAGAGAAGAGAAGAGAAGAGAAGAGAAGAGAAGAGAAGAGAAGAGAAGAGAAGAGAAGAGAAAAGAGAAGAGAAGAGAAGAGAAGAGAAGAGAAGAGAAGAGAAGAGAAGAGAAGAGAAGAGAAGAGAAGAGAAGAGAAATGAGAAGAGAAGAGAAATACAATGTTGAAAGTAATGAGAAAGAATCATAGAATGGATTGGCTTGGAAGGGGCCTTAAAGATCACCTAGTTTCAACCCCCTGCCACGGGCAGGGACATCTTCCTCTAGATTTTATGTGGTTGTCAGAGTGACAGCCTTGTAATATATCAACCACAAAATGATGTTCCACAGCTGAGCATTCATGAGGTGAATTATTGACTTTAACCAAATTATCTTTTTTTTTTTTTTCCCAATCTGTCTTTTATTCATTCTACATCATCTCCAGCCCAAGAGTATGAGTATGAATCATTTCTTATATTGTTTTGTTGTTGGCTTTTTTTCATTTCAGTGTTCATTTTGCTCTCCTTAGAGGGAAAAAAATATTTAGTCAAGCAGCGGCTGATTAAAAAGCATCAATGAATCCCCCAATCCTACCTGTTCATGCATACATATAGGGATATAGACATAGAATTTGTCGTGCAATACCTCCTCCTAACAGTGTGCTGCATCCAGTGATGTGTGACTGGACATCATGAGCATCTCTGTATGATTTGACATGACGCATCACCCCAGCTCTGCTGTCTGCAATACAAACACAAAAGATTCAAGTGACAAAAAAAATAAACCACAAAGATAGAACTTGGCAGAAACAAAACAAAATGTTTTTATTACTTTGTGACTCCCTGAACTTAAGGGCATGGTTTGCTGAGAAATCAGAAGGCATATTTTCCTCTGCTTGAAATGAAACGATGACATGAATGATGCAGTGGTTTGTTTTACATGACACAGTCTCCCATGGTCTCCTGGGAATGTCAGCAGGCTGAAGAAAGCACTGGGATTCTCACTGGATACTTGCACTTCTGAGGAAAAAGAGTCTTACATCTGTTGTACCCACAGCCCTCAACTGAGTTACTTGATCCTTAGTGATGTGGATGCCCAGAATATCTAGCAGCATTCCTCTCCCAGTTCAGACAAAAAGAAAAAACATCCAACCAAAAAAACCTCTTGATCTCTTGCCTTCTCTTTCTTTCCTTACATACCTCCAGAGGATAACAGCTTTAAAAACCCATGTTTTACAATAGGGAAGACAACAACTGTCTGCTTTTGAAATAAGAGCTACTGTATCTTATGCAACTTTGAGGAAAACTAACAGATTTGAAGGTTTATGCAGGAAATATATATAGCAGAGCCATGCTTTCAACGTCACCACTGTGAAAACAAGAAAAATTATGAACAGGAATTTCGAAGGGACTCATCACCATGATGACTGGCAGACATTGTGCTGACCTATAGACTCTGATCACGTGATTTACAACCTGAATTTCTACTGCCATGTTAACAAGTTTAAAAAAGGAAAATTCCCGTGCAATAATAAAATTATTTCAAAGGAAACATCATGTCTGTCTGAAACCTCAGAGTTTATTAATTGCATTATAAGAAAGCATGCACATGCATGTTATTGATATTTCAAAATTTTGATATTGTTGCAGAGATTTATATCAACTGAATTAAAATCCTTGTACATTATAAAATAAGCTTGTATCACCAAAGAAATTACCTGGCATAGATAACTGCCACCTATAGATGTTTCTGACCATTCTAAATTAAATGCCTGCTTGTTGTTAAGTATGTTTCAAACCACATCATTAATTTGATTATATAGCTCCTCTTCACTGACCCCAGGAATCATACAGGGTTCTTTCTTTTTGAGATTCTTAAAGCCAAATAACATTATTATCTATTTATGAATATTTACATTTTAATTCCACACATTTGGGGGGAATTTGGTTCAAGGTGGCCCCTCATACTTCTAGGTAGCTTAATCAAAAACTGAATTCTACCCCTTAGGTCTAATGCAACCTGATCATCTGCTGTCAGGAGCTGTTCAACAGTTCATTTGATTCAGAAATAATACATTACAAGATCAAAAGGTGAACACTATGTTAGAACTGTCTTCCAAATGGAACTTCTTTGCGTGCAAAATTCAGGCATTAAATGTGCCTTCGTTTCTAAAGGGGGACAGAAGTCAAAATCCAAGGTTTTCCTGTGAGGCTCAAAGTTTCAGAAAACTTTGTTTTAACTGCTCTGAAGCATTACATTTTGATAAGGTAGAAAACTGCAGCTCTGATAAAGTTAAAAAAGTTGCTTCATCTTTTTTTACTTTTACTATATATTAAATGATAACATAAAATAAATGTCAAAATGAAATGTTTTGACCTTATCAAAATGTCTCATTTTGGTAATTTTCCCATCCAGGTTTTAAATTAAATTGGTACATTCTTGAAATCATTTAGGTGTTGTTAAATTGGCATTTTCTTCTGGCAACCTGTTACACTGGAAAAATCTTGACTAGCTCCTGTCAACAGACTCTGCCAAAAAAGGCAGTTTTCTGCTGGAGATCTCTGTGCCTCTTTGTTCTGCTTCAGGCTCTCTTTGTGAGGCAGATTTGCCTTCACTGAATTAGCTGAGCTGAAATGGTCTCTAAGCCATGAGTGTGGAGAGGTGAGCTGTGGTTTGTGCTGCCCGTTGGCTCCAGGTAGTTCCCAATCTGGGGCTGTTTCAGGTGTTCAGTGGTGTGGCAGTCATGCTGGGTGGTCTTGGGTCACTGGTTTTGGATGGAAAGAAGCTGGCAGGAGCAGCAGCTTGCAGCCACCTGTCTATCTAGCCCAGCTTCCTGTGATGGGTAGTCAATGCCACCTCTCCCCTCTCATATTTGTCCATCCCTTGAGCCCTCTGAGCATGACTCTTGATCACTCGGGTGGGCATCTCCACTCATGATCACTGTTGGCCTATGGGTGCTTCAAGTTGTTTTGCTGTTCCACCTCCCTTAAGGACAACAGATAATCAAACTTGATTTATTTAGATGATGTACATAAGGAAAATTCAAAATATATATTTATTGGTGAAAGAAAAAGTCATAGTCAAAGCGTTTATACCTGAGATTCTTTTCTGAAGACTCTGTGTCCTGGACAATTAGATTTTCCTCCTAACAGTCTGCTAATTTTATTTTGCATTCTCTTGTGAGGTGCAGAAAAAAAACCCACCAAAATTGCATAGAGGGAAAAGTATGCAAAATCGTGGTCAAGTACAGAAAATAGTGACATCAAATAAAAACATTGGCAATAACTGATGCATCTCTCAGTGTTGGTAGGAAGCTAAAAATCTCTTAGCAACTAATATTTACTATACAAGACACTTCCACTATATTCCTGTTCATTTCTAACTTTTTCATTCTACTTCCTATCTAGATTAAAAGATTATCTTCCATCTTCACAGATGTTTCAGTTGGAAAGTTAAAACTCCTGCTCCTGTGAGGGCAAGATTTGCAGTTACATTAACTCATCTGTAAAAAGCAGCAGGGAAAACAGTAAAGAATGGAAGAATAGAAAAGGGGACTTGAAGAAAACTCTTAAGTAACTTGTGAAGTGTTTTGTAACATGTGGAAAACTCAGTAAATATATTTTGAGCAATATTTTTTTTTAATTGTGTGCAGAAGGCACTCCAATCATATGCATTTATCCTACCTGGACTTCTTACAGAAAATAGTATTTTAAAAGATAGAAATAATTTCACTTCAAGGGAAATACAGTTTCATTTTTTCTTTCAGAATCTCTTGTTTGACTGCAATGGGACAAAAATGTACTTGGGCCTCAGCACTGGCACTGAGGATGGGAATGAATGACAATTTTATTCATAAGCTTACATTAGAGACAAACGGTGCATAATTTAGATTCTCTCCTGGCTTGTTGAATCTGCAGGCAGCCATGATTTCTGTTGCATTAACATTTTGATTGAATGAGCTGGGTCAAAACCATCACTTTTCTCATCTAGGGAAGGAAAACTATTTTGAAGCCAATCATCAATCAATGTATGTAATCAGCCTTTTTAAAGTATCTTGGGCCTCACACATAACTGGCTCTCTGTCATAATAAAATACAAATATCAACATGTTTTTTATTCAATAGTCATAATACATATACAATAATGTGTTTAAAGGACAATAAGGACTTGAAATGTGTTTTGCTATTAACAAGATTATTGCAATGGATTTATTCGAAAGGTTGCACCACTTCAACTCCATGATCTTTGGTATGATAATTAATTTGCATATAATTGTTTATGCAGCATTGCAAGGCATAAAATCATCTTGCTACTTTATTCATTTTCTTACAGTTAATGGCTTTTAAAATAAATCCAATAAATTCAATGAAAATGTCACTAATATCCACCAAGTATACCTTCCAGTATAATTTAATAGGCATTGACAATCTATAAGCCATAAAAGCACCATGCAACTCTCTTTAACGAGATACTGTTTTTTCACAATACACTGCAGCCATACAAAATTATGCTGGTGGCAAGTATCAGAGCAGTAAAGGTTGTTAGTGATTACATAGCAACTTTCATTTGTTGTGTTTCACCAAGGATATCCAATTTGATACATGGGAAATGAAGACACTAATATTTAAAAAACTTGACTAAGTTTACATACCGAATCAATGACTGAGCCATTTCCGCAGGGAGAAGCTCTGTTGCTTATCTCTGCACTCTCATCCCTTCAGTCCTATCACCCTCAGTGTGCAATACTTTTAGAATACCTGTTCTATAGACTGGAAATTTTCTGGGACAATAGCTGGTTTGTGAGTATGATTACTTCTGCCAAATATGTCAGAATCAGACTTGTAATAAGCACAATACCATTACTTTGTTTTCTGAAGGGCGATAGTGAGGTTTATATGCTATAAGCAACCATATTATGATTGTCAGAGTGTATTTGTTGTTAATATAGATATCAACGTAACACAATTTTACCTTTACACAAATTTGTTCCCAAGCCACAGTGAAACATAATTTTCAGTACCCTCAGGTGAGCACTGCATGGCTAATTTCAGATTTCAGTTTTCTTCATGATATCTCCATTGGACCAAATCTCTGCTTCTTCTGTAAGCTTAAATATCAAATAAGACCTCACAGTTACAGGAAATGGTGGAAAACAACTTAGGAAATCATAAGATGCACGTACAAAATGTATGCTCAAGTGTAGCATATTCACTTTCATGGAATAGTGTAGGATCAAAATACCATGCAATAGTAAGTTTGTGGAGTGTCCAACAGTCCAGGACAATAATTATAAGATCTTTGAACCTCATACAGTATTACCTCTGCTCTTTGAACTCACTGTGGAAAATGGTTTTAAAAATCTCACGAAATGTTCTGTTCTCTGCCATAAATAACCTGATTGCTGAATGGAATATGACTAGGTGTATTTCTTACTGTAATTAAAAATTGAGAATTTTCTTCTGGTAGTGTCTGAATCTCTTGGACTTGTTCCAGGTCAGAAGTCAGAAAGTAGACACCTGATGGTTTCCCTGCAGACCCTGGACCCCTATCTAAGCATTTGCCATTCATAGTTCAAAGTATCATAAATATTCTAATTAAAAGAACTTTAAACATACAATAGTAAATACTAAATGTAAGACCCTAGCCTATCACCCTTGTCAGGTGAATATCTATATCCTTGGAAAGCTGACAGAGCCATTACTTGGCTATTCAAGACAGTAATCAGATTTTCTGAGCATCAATCAGCAATCATGAAGTCAGGAACATTTTATCATGAAGTCAGGAATACAGAGGGTTTTCATAAGCTAATCAGCAGGCATCAAATAGACAATCAATCTAATTAGTGGCTCAGATTTGCGTGGCAATCACAGCTGCCAAACCTAGACGACAAATTTCATTAGTAATGAAATCTGAGAACTATGATTTGTGAGACCTATCATCAGACAGGGATTGTGGTTATTTTAAAAGGAGAATCATTATGGTAGCTTGGGACATTTGAGGAATTTAATTTGCATGGTGGACTTCACATTCTGGTGTTTCCTTTTTGTTTTCAGGGTAAATCGATGCTCAGGGTGACAATTTTCAAAAAGCTTATCTTTCATGGTAAACCACAGTTTCAATCAAAGTTAGCATTCAATACTTAAACACTTTTGTTTCCAGAATGGAACTGAACCTCTTGCAGCCCCTGATTTCCAAAAAAGTTCTTTGAAAAGTACTAGGCTAGAACTAGTTATACCCAGAGTAAAATCATAGGAGCATTGAATGCTCCAGCCCTCAGATGATTTTTGTGGCCTCCTCTGAACTTGCCCCAAAAGGTTCATGTCCTTCTTATGCTGGAGACCCCAGACCTGGAGGCAGTAGTCTAGATGGGGTCTCATGACAGTGGAGTAGACGGGAAGACAGTCGTCTCTCTCACCCTGCTGCCCATGGCTTTTGATACAGCCCAGGACACATTTGATTTTCTGGGCAGTGAGTGTGCACTGCCAGGCCACACAGAGTCATCAATCTACACCCCCAAGCCCTTCTCCTCAGGGCTACTCTCAATCCATTCACTGCCCAGCCTGGTCTTGTGCTTGGGATTGCTCCAACACAGGTGCAGGGCCTTGCACTTGGCCGTGTTGAACTTCATGAGGTTTGCCCAGTCCCCCCTCTCAAGCCTGTCCACGTCCCTCTGGATGGCATCCCTTCCCTCCAGAGTGTCAACCACAGCCCACAGCTCAGTGTCACTGTCAGCCTTTCTGGGGGTGCACTTGATCCCACTGTCCACATCACAGAAAAGACATTAAACAGTGCCAGTCCCAATCCCAATCTCAAGGGAGCACCACTCATCACTGCTCTGAACTTGGACATCAACACATTGAGTGCGACCATCCAAGTGCCACCATCCAGCCAATTCCTCACCCACTTAGTGGTCCATCCATCAAATCCCTATCTCTTCACTTGTGCCAAGTACTTCTATTGCAGAAAGTATTTCTAGAGCTGAAAATTTAAGACACACACATATGTGCATATTCATTCATGAATTAACCATCTACAAAAGAAAAAAATAACCAACTGAATCAAAAGGAGAAAATGTTCCTAACATGCAATATGCCTCTTACTGAGGGAAAGAGGAGAGAGTACATCCATCAAGGAAATGTTGTTTTGTTTTTTTTTTTTTTTTCTTGAGGAAGCAGTGCCTCCTGTCCTTCAAACAGAGATATTTGCAGG
Organism: Melozone crissalis; assembly: GCF_028551555.1. NCBI lineage: Eukaryota > Metazoa > Chordata > Aves > Passeriformes > Passerellidae > Melozone > Melozone crissalis. The sequence continues at coordinate 55,229,184 of NW_026535805.1, forward strand.
GTTACTTTCCTCGGTTATATACCATGCCCCAGTCTTCAACAGATCATAAAGTGAAAGGACTTGCTTTTATCTTGGAGTAAAAGGATTGTCATGAGTTCTTTTTCAATCCTATTTTACTAAGACTTTATACTGTAGCTCTGTGCTACTGTTCTGAACTCACTCTCAACAGCTAATATGCACTCATTCCCCTAATCAAGGAGTTGGAAATGTCTTGAGTCCCTGTAGTCTGAGAAATGGGAAGAAACACCTGGATTTTCAGGTTACTAATGTCCTAGATGTTGCAGCTGTGGAATGTAAAAAGTGATAATGACCTTCGGGAGGACTCTATTGTGATGCTGTTTATGTATTTAAGGTCTGCTAACTCTGTAAGGTACAATGTCACCTTACAGCCATGTTCACACATAATTATGAAGCCTATTTTAACAGCAGTTCATCTTTTGGCATTATACCCACAGAATATTGAAGTACTTGATATATACGCAGAAGAGAGGTACATATTTAGGCTACTCTGTAAAATGCAGTTGAAGCACCCTTATGAATCAGCATTGAATATTGGATCACTACCTCATTTGAATGTTCACTGATTTTGACTGGAACAGTCCCAGATTTCATGACACAATTAATCCAGCTGCTTCTAACTACCACCAGAATTAATACTGCAAGGAGCACTATGCTAATCATAATTTTAAAATAAAGACAAAGCTTTACATACTTTGCTTAAATCCTATTTATTGCTTAAATTATAATTTTAACACAAATAGTGAGATTTCTGTGTTCTTAGTTATGCTAACCATAACTAAGAATTATGTTAACCACAACTAAGAAATAAAATTTAAATGGTGGAGATAGGCACAAGCTTCCAATGTTTTTGAGCTGATCCAAGTTTTCCTAGGAAAATTCAAGATGGACCTTCAATCATTAACTTCCATATTTTCTCATCTTATAGTTTTAACTTTTGTGGCATGAGGTTGCAATCCTGATTTTAACATGCCTCCATACAAATGCACGATGTTAAATAATATGGCAGAAATAAAAAATATTAAGTAGAAATTGTTGTAGAAGGGAGTATATAAGCAGATTGCATTTTTTTTATTCCAAACTAAGAATCACAGCATGAATTAGACTAAATGCCAAGAATAAAGTAACAGCTTAAAATGAACAGTTGAAATTAACAGGTGTTACAGCATATGCTAGATTTAACTGCCAAGTATTTCACACCTTCATTAAAACCTTTCATGTCAAATTTAAGGCAATGTTAAAATACAGAGAAAAAAAGCATAGCTTAGAAATGAATAGCTAATTGTTAAGTTTCACAACTAGGATATATGATGGCAGAGAAGTTCTCAGTTCACTTTGTGCAGAAATGTATTTTAACTGGGAAGATGCTCAATCAGAGTATATTACACTCAATTTTAATTCAAGTGACTTTGTGTTTAAGCTTTAGAAAGTAATGTAACCTACAAAGCATTTCAGTAGGGGAGGTAATGGAACAACAATGCATTCCTGTTTCATGGGGGTATGAAAAAGGTAAAACCAGTCAAGAAAAGTGAGATGCACAGACTTAATCCTGAAACACCTGGAAACCTATGTCCCAGAAATCTGGCTCTGCTTTTGCTTCTATCAGCCACAGGTTCTCCACTGAATTTACAATTTCGGGACTTGTCAGGATAATGTTGTGTTAAGTCATGACAGTAAAGGCACATTTCTCATCTGACCAAGTGGCTATGCCTAATATGCTCTGATTTGTTTTCATTATTGCATGGTGGAATCATACTTTCAAAATGTGAATAACAAGTAGTTTTTCTGTGCAACACAAGGTATTCCTGACTCTAATAATGTAGTATAGAAGACTGCAGACCCATGATGATAGCAGAGACACTGAGTAGTGGATAATATGTACAGGGGTAATTGCATAGGGTTTGGCATTAGAAATCCCAGTTCTATTAACAACCCACCAACCGCCAATTAAAGAAATGAAGACCTGGAGGTAGACCATGTTGGTCTTAGGAGTAAAAGAGAGGAAAAAATACTATCTAGTTTATAGGACAGCCACCACAAAAAATAAATTCAGTTATAACATGGGATTACAGACCAATAAAGAAAAAGCAAAGTGTACAAGAGTTTTAGCTAACATGTAGAAATAACAGCAAGCAGATCCTGGTTACAATGCTAAAAACCAAGCAGGGAATGGAAGGGCTGATTATAACTCCAGGAAAAGTGGTAGAATCTGAGAAGTGTGTGCATAACAATATTAACTTTATTATAACTGTTGAGAGTTTTTCATCATTAAAACATTCTTTCTTTTTATATAATAATTAGATCTGAGTTAAGACTAATTCTTGATGAGGCCATTAAGATTTTATTCACACAGTGAATAATTACCTGGCTTTATGTATAAGGAGTGTTTCCTCTTTGCCCACAGAAACCATTTTGGTCATTATTCCAAGCAGAAACACAGTTTCAGCTCACTGAGAGTTGTTTTGTTTCCCTATCCATGGCAAGACCTATTTGAAAATTCCACATGTGTTTTGTATCCGGTGAAATCATCACCAATGAATTTTTAAGGAAGCATTCTCTTTACAGAAATATTCTCCCACAAGTTTTTATTTGTTTTGATGGTTTTGTTCATTTTCAGAAAACCAAATTGTTAAAAATATCTAAATCTCTGGGCAGTGCTTGCCCACATTATTTACGTCCCTTTATCTGCAGCTTGGAATCACAGGTAAAACATTGTAGACAAAAATCCTCTGTCACTGATGCTGGAATTGTTTTTATTGTAAGATTATTGTTCTGAGAGAGAAAGGTATATTTTATATTTTTCAAACATAGCTCTTCTTTTTATTTTTTCCCCTGAAAAATGTGTAATAGAGAATACTATAATATATTTGTAGTCCTGTAACATGTAGAAGATCAGTATTGATGGAGGTATTGTACAAATATATAACAAAAACATGACCATCAAAACATTTTAATCTCAATTCAGGTAAAGAGACAGGATTTGGTTTCTTAATACAAATGCCACAGGCACATTGTAGAAGTGAGAATTCCATGGGTATGGGAGCATGCATCACCAGTGCATGCTGATTGCTTGACCAGTCCAAATATTTTAGAGTTTCAGAACTGCAGTGGTCTTTAAAATTGTGAGGTAATAAATATTTGAAGTATGATTTCCTTGTCAGAAAGTTCTAAAGGAAATCTTTGAATTCAGCATGTAACTAAAGAAAGTGGCACCATTCATTGTGCTAATTGCTTTCTGGTGTATGCAGCTATGCCAAAGGGCAATTCGGGAATATGAAATCAGGCATCTTCCAAAAAATAGTTATTTCAGGGAGTTTTTATTCCACCTCTGGAAGTTACTCTAGAACTCAATTCCTCTGGTAGTTTTATGAATGCATTATGATAATGAAATTCTAAAGTATTTATTTTATCTAATAGCTATTTCCTTTAGGTGAACACAAACAGTGCTGAAGAGTGCTGTAAAGAAGAGACTGGGAATGGAACCAGAAAAAAAAAGCATCTTAATCTTTTTGTAAAGAAAGAAAGAAAGCAGAGCAATTTTTTTTTCTTTTTTCAAATGGATCTTTTTAAAATACAGTGTCCTTAGCCAATAGTGAAATGTGAGGGGAATTCTTAGACATGTAGCCAAGTATGAGTACATATCTCTACTGCTAATAGACTAGCTTATTATTTTTTAAATGTTGATGAAATCATAACATTATAAGTTTTGAAAGGTGATCAAGCAAATTTTTCCACTTTTCTTTTTGACTGATCTTTTAAAATAAGCCTATTACACACTCTTTGTGTTCTGGACAGGGGTTTGTCTTCCTTTTTTTCCCTTCCATTCCCTGATTTTACTAAGCTGCTGAACTGGACAGCAGTTTCAGCTGGTGGAGAAAATTGACATCTGAATAAAATCCAATAAAAATACACATACAGATCTAGAAATGTCTTGCATCAGTGGATTGCTGGGTGCATTTTTTTTTCTTGAAAAACTATCATTTTCTGAGATTGGGAATGCTTTAATTTTTTTCTATTTTCAATGAAGGTGTAAAAAAATAGTGATTTTCCCAGCCATTCCTTTTCATCATGTCCACTACGTTTCTTCTCTTTTCATTCCACTTTTACCAATCAGAAATGAAAAAAAATTAAAAATTGAAATAACAAGTAAAATTATAATTATTTAACAATAATATTTATAATTATTTAAAATAATATTTATAATTAATAAAATTAACACAAATATATACACAAACACACACACACATACACACACACATATATATATACATACAATATTTTATGTCTTTTCTATTCCCCTGAGGATTTTAGAAATCACACGGTGGTCTAACTTAGTCTTCAATTAGAATACTTTTTGTGAGGTTAAATAAAAAATTAATTAGCAAGATTTGGCTCATCATCAGTATCACCAATAATAGAGGTGTTTTTAAATTTAATTCAGTGTCCTGAATCTTCAACCACTGACTGAGAATATTTGTTACATTATGGTTGCATAGTAATCTAATTAAGCCAAATTATTTGTCCCTGCCTACTTGATACTAGATAAGGCATCATCAACCACCACATCACATCAACCACCCAATAAATACTTGTACAGCCACAGTGCCAGAGAGGTCCATCCATCAAGAGGGCTCTTGATAGTCAGGCTTACAAGTGTTATATCTTTGGAGATTTGAATTAACATTGCTGTTTTATCACATGTGCCTAAACAATAATCTTAGGTTCATAATTACAGCTCTATCTTGTTTATTATCAGCACTAAATTTGCAGTGAAATTATTAGTGAAGGAAAGACTCTCATCTCCATGCTCTGCTGTTGGCTTTTTCAAGAGAAAATATCAGAGCTGTGGAGACAGACAACTCTGACAAGTTTGATAGACTTCAAAATGGGAGTCTGCATGGATGAAGATATAAAAATACAGACTGGAGCCTTCTGCTAAAATCTGAACAGTCTGGTTTCTTACTCTTTTAAACAGAACTTGGACAGAAGAGCTGACCACAATAAAACAGAACTTCAGAGCTTTACTGTCAATCTAAATTCATCATATGGAACCTATCATTCAAACCATATTCCTGAGAGCAACTAAATCAGAGCAGAAGGATTCCACATTTTCTAACAAACTCTATTGAGTGTTGTTCTGCATTTTAATTATATTTTTAAATTATTTTGAATATGGCTTCTAAAAAGCAAAGGGAGAGAAAACGAAATAAAGATCCTTATAAAATCTTTTAAAAAAATCAAATTAATGTGTTCTAGTAGCATGATTTGACTTGTAATAATCATGGACAATTAAAAAATATTTTTCCCTCTGAATGGAAAACACACAGGACAAACATCCTCTGTGTTACAAAAATTAGTCGCAGACTACTCACAGCTAGATAGCTTGATGTGCCAATTTTTTTTTTTTAGGATATTTCAATTCTAGTCAGATATGGAAACATCACAAATTTTTAACCCCACTTTTGTGTATAAATGATATCATTTCCAAAATATCAGCATTTTCTATTTTGAGTTAGGATCAGTAACCTGTGCTTAGCACAGCAGGCAGACTTTGTGCTGTTAAGAGCTAAAATATGCATAGATCAGGAAGAAGTTTTCACCTTAAGGCCCCCAAAGAGCGCTGGTATTTCTGAAAGGACCAACCGGCACTTCACAGCCCAATGATTTCAGCTTGGTCCTTTTGAGATACCTGAAAGGATTTTTCCTTTTTTCAGTGCCTCTTGATTCAACTCAGTGAACTTTCTGAATTGTTCCTGAGTTCCCCTCTGCTGAAAGTCCATGAAAAGAGGCCCACACATGCAGCTGTTAATTTAATTAACTGCAGGTCCCAGAAAGGGAGAACTTGTTTTGCTGGGTTTGACTGGGCTTGTGTTAATTTTCTTCATTGTAGCTTTTCTGGGAGTATGGTTTGAATTTGTGCTGAAAACAGTGTTCATAACACAGTTTTAATTATTGTTATGTAATACGATGTTTTATATATTAAATTCATGTTTTAATTATTACTGAGAAGTGTTTATGCAGTGTCAAGCTCTTTTATGCTCCTCAAGTTACTCCACCAGAAGGAGGTTGGGGGAACACACAAATAGGTGGGAGAGGACACAGCCTGACTCCAGCTGACCCAATTGATATCCCTGACCATATGGCATCATGGTCAGCACATAGAGCTCAGTGAAGAAGAAGGAAAAAGAGGGAACAGTCAGAGTGATGGTGTCTGTCTTCCCAAGTCACCATAACAGGAAATGGAGCCCAGCTTTTCTAGGGATGGCTGAACACCTGCCTGCCCATGGGAAGAAATGAATGGATTTCTTCCTTTGTTTTTCTTGAATATGTGGTGTTTGCTTTGCCTATTAAATCATTTTTATCTCAACCTATGTGTTTTTCCACCTGAATGCTTAGGTCTCACAGCCCTCAGATACTCATACCCTGGGGGAGGAGTGAGTTGAAATCCTTTGCAAGGCAAGTAACAAGGCCTCACAGCTTAAAAACAAATATTAAAACCCCATTTCAAGCATCTTTTCCATTACCTGAATTTTTGGGAAATAACTGACTCAATTCAAGAGGAAAAGTCACATGCTGGCTACCTGCAAACTTTGCTTTTTAAAAGTATATTAATATGGGTCCAATTTGTTAATGTAAACACACATTCCTGTTGCTAATTTGTCCTCTCAGGGACTGAGATGATGACAAAGAAAGCATCCTGGAAAGACTAGCATCCCTGCACGGAGACATCTGCTTCCAAATCCCCTAGTGTTGCTATAAGCAATTGAGATGGCACTTCATGTGCTTGGAATCCTTTACAGCTCCTACCTGCAGAAGCACAGCTTGACCAGAAATAGCCCAGTGAGTATGGAAAGAAATGAGTTCATCTTCCCATTTTGTGCTTTAAGCTTTGTCTTGGGGCCCATAGCAATTTCTCTGCTGTAGATTACATGGCTGGGTACCTTTGGGATCCCTTCCCAATTTAAAAAGGCCAAGGGAGAAGAACATAAAAATTGAACTCTTCCTGGCATCTGATTCAACACATTTAGTCACATGTTCCTCCATCTCTCTCCAACACAGAAAAATACACAGTTCAGTAGAGTCTGTGAATATTTTTGCCATCAGCTGGAATTTTCCTATTTCCTTTGATGAAGAACTGATGGATGGTTTTGCCTATCCGCCCACTCCACCAGAAAATGCCATAGAAATATGCTCACTTATATACCTGTAACCTGGTTTTATTTTGATTCATTTGATTCTGCTTCTGGTTTGCATGTATCATACATCAGCACTGCCTTTTATGTCTGCTGATCACATCATTAATGCCCAGTGATTGCTTGAAATAGTTCAGTGAAAGATCCACTGTGGACATGAAGGCCTTGAGCTGCAGATCAGCACCCATGTGGGAACGTGGGATGTCAGATGTGGGGAATTTCTCACATGCTGCACGCACACAAATGTACATGTGTGTCTCTGTATGTAAATCATATTTGCACACATTCAGTATTCAGGTTTTGGTTACAGCTGGAGACAGGATACAGGACTATAAAAGTTTATGCAAGATTACTTTGACTGAATAAAACATTTTTATTCATTTGTGGACACAACCCCCCCTCCTGTAAAAATATCAAATTACTACTTTTTAACTCCTTGTTTTTACTTATGCACTACCAATTTGTGCTGCTGGCCCTTGTGCAAAGGACAAAGCAGTGCCTTCTATGAGAAAGACATCTCAGTAGAAAGAGTTAAAATTCCTAACTGATGAATCAAAGTTGTGTGGTTCTCTACTGCCCTTCCAAAAAATGAAAGATGAAGAAAAGAGATGCCATTATACATTACATCTCTTAGACAAGAGACAGAGCTGTTTTGATGGGATTTTTCCCCGTTTTTCCAGCAGCTTCAGTGTATATATCACATATTTTCTTAAATATCAGCATTTTCTATTTCAGGTTTGAGCTGATAACCTGTGTTTTTGCGCAGCAGGAAAGCCTCATGCTGTCACAAGTGACAGTGACACAGCCTCACATTTCCCTTCCCTTCAAGCCAAGGAGCCCTTTGCTATTATGCCATTAGAGATAATGCAGAGCTTTGAATGGAAACACCACAGACACCAGTGATGCCTGACAACCTCTGTGGCCCATGAACTGCCACCCTACAATGGGACCTGCTCAGCTGCACCAGCCCACGAAGAGAGGAGATAATCAATGATGCAGAGGACAGTGTCACGCTGTAACATCTGCCCCAGCTAAGGCCTGAAGGAATCTTGTGCTTCCTATATGAAAAGACAAAAATTCATGCGTCAAGATTGCAAAAATTACATATATATGCAACGTAAATAACCTTAGAAACCAAAATAAATAAAATAGATTGGCTGCAGGGTGGCATGGCATGTGTTCTGGGAATTGCTTCCATTTTGGAATGCAGAAGTTTGGGGGCAAAGGTGCTGCCATGAATTTCTCTTTACAGAGCACAGAATGGCTGCACCTTCCATGGGAATGGAGGTGCAGAAATGCAGTCACTAAATCTTACAGCAAATGATCAGTATTAAATCTTTTAAATCTTTTATGAAAAAATTCAGAAGACAAGGAAATAATCTATTTGTTATGTAAGTGTTCAAGGAGACTTTCATTTTAGCAGCATCCATTATTCCCCTTTCTGTTAGCTGTAGAGCCTTTTTATGGGGAAAATTCCCTGGTTGATAGTGTCTTTTTATACAGTATTAAGATGATATTAACTTCCCCTTTGGGAGAGAATAATAAAGTGAAAAAGTAGCTGAGATGGCTAGAGCTGTACTTGTTGTCTGTTTTATTGGAATCTGGGCCTGCTCCCTTGGAAATAAAACAGGACAAGCACATATGCAAAGAGAGTAGGGAAAATAGCCAAAAAAAAGAGAGAAGTTTCTATTTGTGCTTTTGACTCTGATTTGTAACCTTGCTGCTGGAGAAACAAGCACAGCACAAAGTCTTACCAGCCACTCCAAGAACCTGGCAGGCCTGAACTGGTGTCAAACCTTTTAAGACATTGCTATTAGCTACCTTTGTGGTCACAGGGCTAACAACAATAAAAACAACAGAAAAGAAACAGGAAAATTAAGAAAATAGAATAATAAATAAATACAGAGGTTTGGCCAAACAAAGCCAGATTATATTTAAACAGAAAAAGGGGGAAAGGGGAATTTAAAGAGAAGGAAGGACAAGGTTGATAGCTACAACAACCCTCATGGGCACAAGACCCATGCTGTAACCAGACACCAGGACCAAAGCTATGCCAGAAAAGCTGCCGTTGCACTCTTCTTCTGTATCTCTCCTGTCCACTCTGCTTCTCTGCTTCTCTGATTTCTCAGGATCAGAAGCACAGAAATATAAAAGTTCCACTGCAAACCCCTAAAATATGGTAAGCCTGGCAGCTGAAATGAAAACTGTTTTTCCTTTCTGTTTTATTGTCTTCCCAGCAGTACTGTCAAACTATCCCTGCCAAGCATGGCAACTGGCATAATATCCCATCTTCACATCTTTTTATTCATCTGTTAAAGTTGTTTTTTTACATGCCACTGTTGCTCCATTGCTTTCTCATCTTTGTTCTTCTAATTTACCAGAAAATTGGAATCATCATCTAAGCTATCAGGAGGCCTCTTTGTTTGGACGGATTTCACTATTTGCCTGTAACTTTTATTTACTTTTAGAAACAATGTTTTGTAACATGTTTTGTTGGTCTTTTTCTGTCTTGAATGATGGAGACCATAGACTTCTTTTCTGCAGCTGAGTGAAATAAAAAATTCCAATATGCTGCTCATGCAGTCCTGGTAAAATGGACCTAAAATCAGCTTCCCAGCTGACAAAAACTGCACCCTTGCAGTAATATGGGGAGGAAACTTACAGACCAATTCACATTTATTTCATCTACAAGAAGCCCTAAAACAATATTAGATCTCTTTGCTTGATCCACACCTGTATGAATTGTGCAAGGTCTGCCAGGACCTCTCTGTGAGCCATTTGGGTTGACCTCTCTATTTGTTCTTTCATATCCTGAGCATATCAAGCATGCAGGAATGCAGCGAGTAGAGCATCCTGGGATGGCAGCTGAGCATGGCCTGAGGTCTTTGTGAATCTCAGTCCCTCTCTGAGAGGCAAATGTCATGTTTACATTTGAGAACAGGAAGGTGTTTTACATTCAACACCAGAAGAGTGTTTCTCCATGTCACAGCAAGTCTGTTTTCTTGACTTACTGCCCATATCTTCATTATTTTCCCCTACTTATCTTTCCTTACTCCTGCCAGAACCCATTTGTGTCCAATCCCTAAGGAACAAAACCAATTTTCTTCTAAATTTGGTCACAGTAACAGCCTTGCTGAGGAAGTGACCCCACATGATGTGAGTGCAAGCCTAAGACATGGCATTAAGAGCTGACCCCAGTTTCAGATAAGTCAGAGAAAATAAGAGAAATAAGGAATAAGGAAATAAGAAATAAGGAGAAGCACTGGCAATGTCCTTTGTATCAGCCCTGAGGGTGGCTGGCTGGGGAAGCTGCCGGCTCCCCTTTGTGCAAGGCTCTGATCTTCCCTGTCCCTATGACAAGTAGCATCACTGAACAGAGTGACTGGGAGAAGGAGAGGTGGAACAGTGTCTACAAAAGGGGACTGCAATGGAGTCTATCTCTTCTGGTTCAGAAGACTTATGTCTGATTTCTATCCCTGGAGAATATTTCTGAGGCAAGGAAAACGTGGAGAGGAGACACAAACCCCATCAGATCTTAGACTCTGTTCTGTACAGTGCTAACAAACTACAATGTCAGAATAAACAAACAAACGAAATCCAACAACAAACCTTAAAGAACCAGTTTTATATGGCACTGGACACATAAATCACAGAGAGGAGTTTAGACAGTCTTGTGCCCAGCATCACACAGTGAGTTCCAGATTAGGTTAATATATGGGATTCATGCACTGTTCCATTGAGATGCCCCTGTCTACTGACTTTGGAGATAGGCTTAGGCAGCTCAGATGATTTGTTGGGAGCACTTAGCTGATTTTTTTAGGGAAGTTATTGTCTAATGGATAGGGAAGTTCTCATTCTTCTTGTAAACTGGTCTTCAGATACCCCCCAATCAGTCTCCACCATTCTCAGGGACTTGACCTTCACATAGTAAATATTTTCTGTAAAAATGTAATCCCACTGTACTAAAACACAAGCTTGTCCAAAGATTCAGGTGATTGTGTATTTCTTCCTTTACCTCTATAATGGAAAAAAAAGCAAATTCTATTTTGGGCATCATGGTTAAAAAAATACATTTCCAGATTTGTGCCAACCTGTAAATAATTGTTTCAGTTTTTCAGTCAAATGCTTCAGTGCTGAATCGTTTTCCTAAAGTTGGAGCAACAGTCTTTTATTTAATCACTTTGTGATGTGCTATATTATTTAGGTATTTCTGATAAGTAAGACTTGTAATATCTTTGCCTTTCTCATTTTTTCTTGTTCAAAAGAGAGTAATCATGATTCAAAATGGGACTGTCATTATGTAAAAATAGTCTGGTTTTCTTAGGACTTTCAGTAGTTATTTTCTTTCTTTCACAGACCTACTTGGCAATAAAACAAGAGGAATTAAGTAAAAGCAGGAAGGCAGTTCCAGCAGTGGGTCTGGATCATGGGGTACATTTTGTGTTACTACAAAGGACCAGTATAAAATTGAGCATGGCATGACTTTGCCCCAGTATATACTTTAGAAGATAGAGGGAGTCAGTTCACAGGAATGAGTCAAATAGATTTTTATACTTCTAGGGGTAGAAAGGAAGCTAAACAGAAATGCTAATCATCTAACAGCTTTTTAAAAATTTCTGGTTTACCTTGGTTGTCAGGCCAACTTGCAGTTGCAGAATCAGCTGCAGCCGGTAGCTGCACAAAGAAAGTCAAAACAAACATGAAGGAGCCACAATAGGAATGGGCAGTCGGCAGAGGGAGGGAAGACCTACTTGAGACCCTCAGAATGTGCAATCTATGATTGTTTCTCTCTCATTTCTGTCTAAGGCCTGTATTTTGGGCTGGCTGTGTCCTGTCGTATCTGTTTCTAAAACTATTAAGTACAGAGATGCATCTTTCAGTGGGAACTTTAAGTTTTTTGGGGGTTTTTTGACAGAAATCTAGAAGCATGTTTTATGTAAAAAGAAAAACTATATAAAAGCATAATGAGTTGTTCATTGCATATTTCAATATTTACTATTTTATTCTTCTTTACTTGGCATCATTATTTTAATAAATTTAAGGGGTTCATTCAGGAAAGGTTCATCTACTCAGACTCCTTACTTATTCAGAGTGATTCAGAAAGCTTTCTTAACAAATCCTCAGCTTTGGGACTTCCACATGCTTCATGAACCTTTCTTCAATCTGTGCAGGTTTGCTGAACTGAAATTACTTGCTGAGGGCCATGATCCAATTCCTGTTGAAGTCAATGGAAGTCACTCCAATTATTTCAAAGGAGTAGGATCCAGTCCATAAGTCATTGACTCCTTGAAGTTGTTCTGCCAGTGCTGAATCTCTCTTAATGTAAAAAGCACATTCAGTAGCAAGGAACAGGCTGTAATGGGGCTGAGGGAGTGCAGAGTGCATGTATACAGCACTTAATTAAACACATCATTCTATACTGTCATAAAGCATTTCCCACACTAAGTATTGTTCACATCTCATAGGAGATTTAGGGTTTTGAAAACCCCCACAAAATGTCCCAGCTGTTCTGTAGACAATATCTTATAGTACTTGTCACTGTGTGTAGGAAGGGTAATTAACCTAAAGAACATTATATTTCACTGCCAAATGGTAAATGTCAGCATTATAAATTTCTTAATGTAAACAACACATTTAGGAACAGTAGGAGAGATAGAGATATTCTTTGAAAAGGTATTTCACTAAGGGACTTGATGACTGAGGCTAGTATCACAAGATACCTTAAAGTCATCTTTTCCAATTCTATAGTGTCTAACAAATCAGTAGGATCTTGCTGTGATGGGAGGTACTTGAGGACGTGGTGTGGTAGATCTGGCTGTGCACAGAAGCAGTTCTCTCTTTTCCTAGTCACACACTATTATTCATAAAGAACCTATTTCCTTGGTGAGCGCTGTGTTCTTGAAATAGTTGAAAGATGGAATTTCTGCCCAGTGAGACATTCCTTTTTTTATTTTTTTAATGTATCACATTTTATAATGAAAAAAAAATTGTAGTCTTAAGTAGTTTTCTGCTTTTTTAATGTGGTGTTTGGGTTTTGGCTTTTTGTTTTGTTGGGGTTTTTCTGCTTAGTTTTTTTTTTTTTTCCTTGCTTGTTTAAAATGTAATCAGCCTTCCATGGTATTGCTCTCAAAAATCAACCTTTAACTTACACTTTTCAGCTATTTTCAGTCTCTCTCTTGCTCCAAAAATGTTAAATGATCTTTCACACCTTTTGAAAGGTTTTGGCAAGTTAAATAGAGTTGAGTATTTCAGAGTCAGGAAGACTCTGCTATAGGAAATCCACACCTCAAACAGAGCTACTTCAGACTCCAGACATCACTAATGCAGAGCCAGAAGAGTAACTCAGGAGCCTCTGCTCCAGCAAAAGCACTTCAGGCTTGAAGGCTCCTGACTCCAAAAGCTTGAGGGGAGTCCATTGACACAAGTTTGGTGAACCTGTCCCAAACATGGGAATTCTGAAGTCTATTATTCAACAAGACCTAAACTGAGTTTTCAGACCAGCAAATCACTTCTCTGAAAATTAATTTACTTAGAAATTAATTTCACTGGGAAAATGTCCAGGCAATTCTGATATGTTTATCCTGTTCTATTATGTGGTTTTTGCTAACTTGATAGGATTAAAGAATATAAACTTCTATGACCACCACGAATGGCTTTTGACCTTAGCCTGACCTTGCCTCATTTTCCAGTACCAGATTTATCAGAATTCAAAGATGGAAATGCAGATGGCTTTTCTGAAGAGATCCTTCCTTCAAACTGAGCAATTCTGACTTCTCGTCCAGTATCTCAGAGCGCTTTACCTAGAGGGCAAAGAACTCTGGACAGAAAAAGATGACCAAAATCTGAGGGTAACAATAAAAGGAAGAAAGATAAGCATGGAAGAATAAGCAAGATTCTGAAATAATTGGATCTGTCCAGAACAGTAGCAGCATCTATACAGAAAGAAATTCAACCTCATTTGTGAATCTCTGATGAAAAATTTGTCTTCTTTTCTAAGTCTGATATTTTGATTAAATCTTCTGCCTTCTGATTTTGAACTCTTCAAGCCAAAAAAGAGAAAAACACCCACTATGATGGGGACTGACTATGCCCCACTGCTCTCCATGTATATTTTGTTAGTGACACTTACAGGAGATGTTTTAGTCCAACGATTACTTGCTCTGGAAATTCTCATTTCTATTGTTCCATGCAACTTTTGAGAAGCAGTCTTAAGCCACAAGTCATCAGAATTTCCCTTCAGTAACATAACAGCATGAACAATAATCCTTGGTTGGCAGTGATCTCTTTAAAATGAGGGGACAGTCAAAGCTTGGGTCTGCATTTGCATTTCTTTCTTTATTTTACTTCATTTATTAAAATTCTCACTGCAGTCAGGATTTTGAAATTGAGAATCCTGGCTACTGACAACACATGCAATTATTGCTGTGACTTTTTCATGAAAAACATGCAGGTGTATTGTTTTGTATTTATTCATCTGGAGAAAAACCTTTCCTCAGCATCATGACAATTATTCACGAGATGAAAATTACTAAGTAGTTAATCTCATTTTTCTGGCTGTCAGCTTTCTTCACTGTCTTTTTCTCCTTGCAGAAAGTGAAAGTGTCCAATATAGCTTCCATTTCTTTCCTTAAGAACAAGTACAGAAGAAATTACTAAAAGTCCTTTTTCCAAGTCTGAAAATGTCTGGAACTGTTGATAAAAATTTATCTCATGAGTTTCTTGTCACTATAAAATTTTCATATGAAAGATGCCCTAAAACAAACTTCATGTTGATACCACTGTATGTAAATAGCTTCCAGCATTTTTAACTGATTTGTTAAGGTTTTAAACAGATATTTCTGAAATTAGATGTTTTGATTACAGAGACAATACAGTACACCATAAAGAAAAGATTGAGCTTTCCAGATTTATTTATTGCAAAACACTGACAGGCAAAACTGTACATTTAAAATTAATTATAAAATATGGTACAAAAAACTGAGTAATGAAATTGAACTCTCTCTTTTAAATGTTAGTAGAATATCTGTGAAAAGAATCGTTAATTTTGAATAATGTGTTCTAAGTAAAATTTGCCCCCTGAAAGCTAAACAATTTCTATACAAGTATAAAAGATTTAGGTCCTTGCTATATTGTTACATTGCAAATATTCCAACTGGCAAAATTTCTTGCCAAAGTTCTCTTTATTTACTTACTGATAACATAGGACCAAACATTTATAATAAAGAAAAGCCTGATTTTTTTTTTTTTTGGGTTTTTTGTTGTTTTTGTTTGTTTGTTTGTTTGTTTGTTTGTTTTGGTTTGGTTTTGTTTCAAAAGCCGTTCTTTGTAAAAGACATCAGGAAAAAATAGGAAAACCTTAACTGATTCATGCTCCTCTAGGAAATTTGAGAATGACAAGTATGCATCAGTACATAAATACCTACATATTGGATGCTCACATGCATTTTCTGGTGGCCCTATCAAAACATAGCTCCTGATTGATGTAGGAATATAAATGTTTGTGTAGCCACAGAGAAGTAATCATCTTCTCTACAATTAATGACAACTATCTTAAAAATTCCCTCCTTGTTTAAGAAAATTATAACACATTTTGGGACAGAACCAGTTTCTTTTTTAATAGCGTATCTATTATCTGGCATATCTGTTCTACTGCATAAAAATTACCAATGGGATTACACATTTCTGATGCCTTTAAAAATCAGTGGATATCTCTGGAAACCACTCAAGAGTTTGTTCACAGAGGATTTATGTCTCATTGTCATGGTTTATGGGAAGACTTGGATGCCCACAGTATATATCACAGACATTGCCAAAAGGGAGTGTGCAGCCACAGATAGGGTATATTGTCCTCTATGGAAGTATACGAGTCAGACTTTTAAAGGTATGATGTAGAAATGGTTTCATGTTCTATAAACTTTTAAGGAGGCTAGGAGACTTCAAGCTCATAATTGTATGTCCTGGGTTTTTTGTTTTGTTGTTTGGTCTTTTTGTTTGGCTTTTTTTGTTTTGTTTGTTTGTTTGTTTGCTAAAACAATATCTTGTAAAATATGACAATGGGAATTTTTTCACATTAGATAAATTAGGTATTCCTAAGTACATGTGAAACTTCATTCCTGTAAGGGAAACTTTTGGAAATTTTCTTAGGCTTAATTTGCCATAACAATCAACTAAAAACAAACAGAATAATATTAATACATTTTTGTCCTGAGAGTGACCCATTTATCAAAAAGAGTTTTCCTAGGTACATAAGTCACTGTGAAATACCTTCTCATTTTATTTCCCCTATATAATAAATTTTCTTTTCATCACAAGTAGACTTAATAATAACAAACTTATGCATCTACTTAAATGCTTTACAAGACTGAGGACCTTTTCACACCACATTTAACCTGAAAATAATTCAGGTAAATCTGAAATACTTTAAGAAAGAAAAGCTGTAATCAACAGGGTTCTTTGCTTTCACACTGCATAAATTTATGCTGAAACATAGGCACTGACATTTCATTCTTAGCTGTTGTCACACAATACTGCATAGCAGATCAAATGCAGCAATTAAAAATGTTTTGAGACTGCAACTCCTACTCCATAAATTACCGTAGTCTTTGTTAGAGAACAATTGAGTCAACTTCCTGTTTGCAGTTAAACTATTCACAGCTTCAGCCGATGTCCTGCGGTGTCTTTTCCAAAGGTCACACCACAGTTTTCGATTCACACATTTGATTAAAAATATAAGAATCACAGTGCCCTGGGAAATGATCTGCAGTAAAAATAGAACAAACTACCTGCTGTTTCCAGAATAAACCAGGTTCCTGCGTCTTTTCCCCATTCAGTTAGCATTGCAAAAAGAGGAGGTTATATGCATGTCTTAAGAAATCATACTGCTAAACCAGGGAATTAAAAGTGAGATATTTGCTTGATTATTTTTATTTTTTTTAGAGCACAGCTTCTCTAACTGATAAAAATATGCTTGGTTTAAAATACCATTAAGGAAAAACAAAGGGCAGAAAACTGAGTACTTAGATTTTATGAGGACCAAGATCTCCTTTCATTCTCCTTCAACTGTTGCAACACGCTTTCGCACAATTGTCTTCAGACCATATTGTCATAACTTTCCTTACTATGAAGAATGTCCTCCCTGAAGTCCTATTTGCATTTAATGGAGTTATTATGGAAGAGACTATGAAGACTATGCTGTCTTTTCTTTCTCTCAAGTTCATGTCCCTCAGTATGTGTGGTAGGGTAATTAAACGTCTCTTTCTTTTATCAGTAGTCCTAATATTTGGTGTCCAACAACCAGAAATTTTGAAACAGCATTTGCAGCACCGAGTGCAAAATCCTGGCCCAAAGTGAGTCGACTACAGGAAGAAATGCCATGGTGAATTACATCTCTGTCAAATTACAAATGCCTTTGAGAATTTCATTTTCAATGTGTATACTTCATTTTATGTCATTAGCTCAATCCATCTAATCTCATCTAATCTGAAGCAAGGTTATTATGTTGTCCAAAAGATAGATTCACAGCAAACCAGATGACAAATTTTTAACTTGAGCCATCTGCTGTACTTTCAGCAACCTTCTTCAGTACTTTGGTACTTCAGTTCTTCGGTACTTTAAGTACTTTCTTCCTGCATTGTTCTGGTAGACATTAATGCAGAATCTTCTAAGGAAGGCTTCTCCAATTGGGAGAGTAAGCTTGTGGGGTGAGAGTGTATTTTCACAGCCCAAAGGCTGACCTGGAGAATGCTTCCTTTCAGCCTCCGCTTCCCAGAAGATTTGGATACATGAACAACTGGAAAATCCTGACTAGACTTTACCCAGACCTTGTAGTTACACAAAGTAAAACATGGAATGTGGTGTTGAGACAATTTGGAACAGACTGGTGAGCATTTTGAGTGGGAATGGGCCAAGTTTTAAGAGCAGATCTAACACATGTTCTTTCAAATTTAAATTGGATTAAAAACTGTTCCATTTTACTTATTTTACAGCAAAATGGCATTCTGATTTATTAGCGATGCAGGTCTTGACTAAATTTTAGCATGGTTTTTTATCTTAAGAGTGCTCTATGGGGAACTTTACTTTGATTTCTTTGATGATTTTTAATATAGCTTTAGCTGTATTTAAACTGAATTTTCATGTACATAGAACATCACATTCTTTTAAACATCAAGATACCAGGACAGACTGAAATAGCTCTGTGTGAGCTCTTGCTGTGACTATAGGCTTGGAGCATTGGAAAAGAAAACAGATCCATGTACAGGTAAATACGTAGTGGCTTAGATCTAGCCAACCTTGGTTTTGGAAACATATAACTGCCAATTTCTTATTCCAGTGACAATTTCCCCCTTCAGTTTCACATATCTGCTATGGGATCAGTCAGCACAGAGCTCCACAAAATCTCCTTCATCAGACCTCCTTTTATGTGGGTTGGAGCTGAGCACACATTTTCATAATGAATAGTGTCGAGCTGATGGACGAGACGTTAACACAATCATTTACATGGGTACTCGGGGAAGCAAATGCAGTGATTTACTCTAATGGTTCCATTACAGTGCTGAACATTGGCAAAGTATGCACTGTCCATTTCAGAATCTTTGCCTCGGAAGAAAAATAACTCTGACTGTTGATATTCTAGCCTAAATAACTGTTCTTATAAGTTATTCTTCTAAAAAGTACTTTTTTTTCATTCCCATTAAATATATTTTCTTTGGTCAACACAAAGTCTCAAATTGCAATATTGGAAAAAAGAAGCCTTACAAGCCTCTACTTTTATATTCTCGCAACTTAAAAATAGCCACAGCAATCTTTTTTGTCACTATATTTTCTGAAACTATGCTGTATAACAACACTACATTGTTTTGATAGCTCAAAATTGCAAGTATGCTTTCCTGATCCAATTTCAGCTTGATATTTCTGCAATAGATCATATCACAAAAGCATTGTAGTCAGAGCAAAGACTTAGCATAATTCCTATATTTAGGATTCTGTCAACAGATGTTGAAAATAAAAAGAAACAATTTTGAGAAAAGAAGTCATGGCAACATGGACATTTGTCTATCAAACTTGAAAATATGTCTGGCTACCTGGATTGACAGCAGTTGCATACATTACTGTCCTTGGACTGTAGCTGTAAATGCACCAGCATACTGTGAAGCTGCCCAGAGAAATAAATCAGTCTGAAAGTAACCTACTTCTTTCTTTCAAATTACCATTAATATAATTTTGCTTTTTCAAGATTAATGCACCTTAGCAGACAAAGATACAGTGAAACCAATTGCCTTGTCTGTGTTCCAGCTTTCAGTCATGTTACTGTCTTTTTTTGCATTACTTATGTATGTATACATTTCTAAGCAATTTTAGAGCTCAGATGTTCAGTATGGAAGACGGGGCAGATACAGATGAAGCAGCAGTAGCAAAGTAGCTTTCCCAATATTTTCTTTCTAAAGATAAAGGGAAACTTCTGTGATTAAAAGAATGTCTCTGTCTCCCCAAGGAAAACTAAAGATAATGGGATTTATTTTTTTTCGTGAGAAAGAACAGAAAAATACTAAATTTTATGAAAACCACCATCCCAGACTTTCATACATTCAGTGGTTCTTTAATGAATAGTAGGTGGGTTTTCTGATAGTTCTGGCTCCCGTTGTCCCACTACTGCCACTGTGCCCTCCTAGGGCACAGAGACTTGTGGCAGAAGGGTCAGGGCTCTGCCTCTGAGAAAGTCTCTTTTGGCAAGTAAAGCTCCATATATGACAACACCTTCATTCTGAAGAGCAGTCACAGAAACAGACATCTTCTGGTCCAGTTTCCTACCTTAATGCTGCTGTAATTTTTTAGCACTTTTTCATCTTTTTCAACTCTTCTTGCTCATCTACTTAAAGTGCAAAAAACTATTTACGTGAGCAGACCCCTGCCTGGAGTCTAGGTCGGCAGGTCCAGCAGTGAGGGACCTGCACTGTCACAGAGCTCGGTCTGACCCCAAAGCTCACAGACCTAAAGCTGGAATTCATTGAGTTTTATGGGGTTTCAGCTCTACTGAAGCATTCCAAGACTTCCAGAAAGCTTTTTGTGAAACCAGGACTTGAGGGCAAAATACCTGGGGCAAGCTCCCATGATGGGATTCAGCAGAGCAAGAACAGAGCAAGAATTTAGTTCAGAATTAAGGACACCTAAATGAAGGTACCTAGAAGGACACTTGAGGCCTCACCTCCCCTTGTGCTTTATGGACAACTCCTCAATAGGTTTCAGGCTGCTAGAAACTGGGGGAAGAGGTTAACTGCATAAATTCAGACCTGTAGGGCTATTGGAGATGTTCTGTGGTGTCCAAGACATCCTTATTCTGCTGACAGATACAACACAGACCTGCAGAAGATTCTGTGCAGAATCAGCCTGCAAGATGGAAAGTAACACCTGTGAGTGCAACAGGCACTGCCACATGAACAACTGACTTCACATCTACTTTAGAGGGATGTGAACTTACCTCCACACTCCAGTAGCTGCACTGATCAGACTTCTGCTGACTGTAATTGGTGCCTTGGACCCTTGCACGTGATGGACACCTGTGTTTCAGTGTTAACCTACTTGTCTGCGCAAAGATTCCTAAATTTACAAGTCTAAATTAGTGAGCTCATCCCATTGCTGTATCTAAACTAGCTACTTGAAGGTCTCTTAAAGATAAATCAGGAGAGAGATGCGCTTCTAAAGCAAAATTTATCCTGTCTTAGTGTTATAATTCAGCACTTAGATGGGCCTGTTTATCTCCACTGACTTCTAGGGACCTTTGGGTAAATCCAGGGGTAGGCAGTTACATGGGGGACATAAAGGGAAGGATTCCTTTCTCAAAACAGAAATTTGTCATTTTGTGCCCTGTAGCTTTCCTTCTTTATCTCCAGGTGTTGCAGTGTAAAAGCAAGAATCCTCCATGCCAAATCATGAAGCTACTTGTGAAGGACAAAACAGTTTGAAACTTTCAACCCAAAATGCCTTTTTTTTTTCTTTCTTTTTTCCCCACTAAATAGAAGACTAACTTCCCATCACCTTATTTAGAGAGTTTTCTTTCAGCATGTGAATAAATGCCTTTTTGTTACACTGGAGGCTGCCTTATACTTGGCTGAAAACCAGCTCTTTTTCCAATGAGATGCAAAAGCCTCCACCACTCTCTTTTGTGGCTATTCAGCTTTTCCCAGTGAGGAACATGTTTTTCACTGAGCTTAAATTCAGTAAATTGGTCTCTACATTAAAAATGTATATGATATGAATATTTAAGCAGTCTAGGTTTTCAGTAGGAATTATGTATGTTTCTGGTTTTTCACTGAGACCAGACACAACAAAATACTCCAGAATGATGGCGTGATTCCTAACCTCTTCAGAAACCAAAGCATATTCTGGCAACAGAAATAGTTTTGACGTACTTGGCTTTCATACACAGTAGAAGGGGTCACTTTTTGGCTTGCCCTGAAGGACTGCACAGGGCCAAGTTCTGTGTCTTCCCTTGCCTTAGAGTTTTCTTATGCAGTCATGATCCCAGATTTACCTCCAGATTCCATACCAAGGTTAGAACATGGGTTTGCAAGACCTCTCCACTCAAAAAAGGCACAAATCTAGACTTAGTCTCTTATTCATTATGTCATTAATAAAACTAAAATAAGAATGCTTCTTTGTCTGACTGCATTCATGTAGATTTATCACTCACTAACCCTCTTACTTGCATTTCTGGAATCCTGTCATCCAACCCCTGAGGTCTTGGTTGCCTTTGAACCATATCACTGATTATGAATTTGTTAACCTTAAGAAGTATCGGGGAGATACTACATAGAAAATGCAGAGAGAGAGCAATAAGTGGGAGAACAGTGCCTAAAGCATGTGGGAACAGCTGTGCTGATCAGCAAATCACCAGAACTCACCTGGGATGTTCAATGACTCATAAATTTCATTTCCTTCCCTATTCAGACTGTCAGCACCATGACCATTTCAACATATCCCCTGCACACATAGATTTTCCTCCCTTGAAACCTTTCAGTGAATCAGATTATTTCAATGCTCTTGCTGCTGTCTCTGCAAGCACAGGTCTTCTGTTTACCTTCAGAATCTCGTTGGGCTCATCCTTTATGCATCTTGTCATTTCTCCCTGTCAATGTGAGCACCACTGCAGCTGCAGAAGGACAGCAGAGAGTGAAAGCTCCAAGGCTAAGTGACTAAGTGAGAACGAGCACAAAAGGACACTTAACTCAACTTGACATTGTAGGTGACATTTCTAATTTCCAAAAGCCTTTCAGCCCTTGCAAAATGCAGAATGACAAAGTTTCTCTGAAAGACTGGCAGACCCATCTGCGTTGCTATAAATGCTAACAAATTACATCTGTGATGAAGGTCAGACAAAGCCGAGTAATATTTGTCAAAGTGGAAAGAACTAAAATAAAATGGAAAGTTTTTCTTCTACCAAGAACAAATCTTGGGGGGTTGTTATCTCACTGGACCCCTCTATGCCAATTGTGCCCCTGATTCCAGAAATCTTGTATTTACTGTAGTATAAATCTTATCTACTGAGATTAAGACTGTCTCCTGGAATATATAAGCTGGAGGTCTGTATCAGCTCATGTTGAGGTGAGCCTCAAATGTGTTTTCTTTTGTTCGAAGCAAGTTACTCTCATCTATATACAAAATACAGACACTGTGCTGTTTAGATTTGGTATGATCTTTCTTGGAAAATTCAGTGGAGCCTTCCCATCCTCAGTTCCTGACTACCAATGGTTTTTAAATAAGAAAAATATCTAGGTCTTATTTGGTTCATTTCTTAGAATACACTGGGTGATTGTGCTTAGGCTGCTGGGAGAAATTAATGTTCTAAAATGGAGGTGTTGCTAGGTTTTCAGCTTTTGAGGATAGGCAGACCTAGATTACAGTTTATCTGGACATCTAAATCCATTCTGGTTGCCACAATAGATAGTTTCCTAAGAAGTAATGGAAAGCTTTAGAGAATGTGAAATATGTGGAAGGAAGTTATATGGAGACTATTGCACCTTCTGAAGTTGTATGAAATCTAATTAAAAATCAAAAGCTATATTCTCCCATTTTTAAATTATATTGCTGTCTGCCAATACCTTCTCTATCTTGCCTAAATTCACATCTTTTTATTTTTAAGCATTTTAGGGGAGATACAATACAAATGTCTATACGAACATGAATTTTCACATCCTTTCAACATGAAAGGCTTATCTATAGAATGTGATCACTTTCACTCAGCGAGGCAGATAGACTCGATGTTTCTTCCACCTTCTTGGGATATGATGTCTAATTTTACTTGAAGTATGTGTACTTACTCCACTCAGATAAGCTTATATTGATGTCTGTAATAAAATACTGAAAAACTTGAATTGCTATCCGCTTTGCATTTCATTAGGAATGCTTTGTATGCCTCAGATAGGTATTTGCCAGTTTGGATTTTACCCAGACTGTTAGAATCAATACCTCTGATATCTCAGAAATATAAATGGCTTTTGCTCTTTATCAATAACAAGTCTCCAGGCACAACATTTACATTTTATATAAGAGCTTTATGCTTCCAACAGTATCATGCACTACAGAACACTGTTGTGTCACTGATTTAATGTCTGCTTTCCCCTGACTGCAGCACTGGTGAGCTGCTCTGCAGACCTGCTGTCTGCAGGTGTGATTCAGAGCTCCTTGTAAATACTAATATTCTCATTGGCTTCACCATTTATAATAACATTTATAATTTTTATAACTCATAAAGGCACCAGCCAAGACTGTCACTAGTCGTGCATCTCATCAGGAATTCTTTGTGCACTCCTAGTGGCTGTTCTCTGTTGCTCTGGAGCCTGACAATTCTACTAGCAAGAGGCACCTTTTCACTAAACAATTTATGATGCCAGTTGGATGAGACAGACAATCAGAGCCTGAATTCTTCCCAGAAATGCCAGTTCTGGATACAAAACTAGAGCAGTCTGCATTTGAAGCCAGTTCCTCAGTGCCTGACATACATGGCACTCTCATGACTCTCACTCTCCCATTGCTCTTCACGGTAATGGCAATGGCAATGTCCTCCCTCCTCTATGTCTCCTGAGTCAGGTGCTGCATAAATATGTGCAATATTGAAAGTTTTGGAACGTTTTTCTGTGGGGCCAGGCTCTAATGTGGCAAAGGATGAACTCTGTTTCGCTTAATAAGCATGATAATATTGTAAAGTATATGTCTCTTACATGCCAGTAACATCAATTTTGTTTGTGAAGTGCTTTGGTAATACTACCAGAAAGGTGGATGCACTTGTTTCTAAATGTAAAATTTAAAACATTATATCAGTGATTCTGTAAATGGACATGTCTAAAAGTCATGCCTAAGTACAGATGTGTACAGATGCTTGCAGATTATTTCACACACCTCATCTCTGGACACATACAGGAGTTACAGGTAAAACAGATTAGTCTGAATTAGCACAAACTTGGTAATTTGAAAAAAAATGGGGGAAAAAATCATGATATCAACTAATTTTATAACTTCTCCAACTTCAACTATGAATTTTAGGTGATCTGGAATTTCTTTTCCGTAGTGTCATCAATTTTTAAAGTGCTACTTTAACTTATACATAAAATGTTGCTAGAACCCGTTTAGAATGAGAATAAGAAAAAGAAATCAGACATAAAAATTCTTTTAATAATGACAGTTTTTCAACTAATGCTGTCTTAAAATTTAACAGCTCTGCATGAGAAAAAAAGAATCTTGTACCTCCATAGCATTCAAATGAATGTTATTGCAGTCAGCAATATCAGAATTCCTAACAACAGAATAACAATTGCTGAGTGCACATGAAATTTCAGCTGATAGATACAGATTGAAAAACAGTAAAAGCTCCAGGCAAAGCTAAACCCATCATTATTTATTTGAAAGATGTGTAATCAGATTTATCGGGCTGATTAGAGTGATAGATAATCTAAGACTTGGCAAGGCACCCCCAGATTGTTGAAGATTTACATGTGGATTTAACTCTTTGCAGCTGATAGGAGTCACACAGACTAAATTACATGCATTTGTCTGAAAATGTAAGGAAACAGTCATTGAAGGGGAAGTGGCTCAGACTCCTGTACAAAATGATGTGTTGTCTGCATACAATTATATTGAATTGCAGGCTCTGCACTAATTTCTAATGGGGGGACTTTATCACTGCAGAGAAGACCTGCCAAAGCAAAGATGAGGACTGACAGACTGTTTGACAGGCAGGAAAGAAGTGACCAACCAAAGCCTGTTCCACAAATGGAGGACAACACGGAAGAACAGTGCGGGGATACTTGTGGGGAAATATGGGCATGAAGAAAGATGCAACTGCACAGGAATCAGTTTAGTGCTGTGGGGAAGGTGGGAGCAAACCACCTACAGACACCTCTTCATACGCAGAAGAGTGTGCTCCACTCAGATCAGAGTGAGAATGCAAGGACCACAACTTATATAATCCAGCAAAAAGATATGAGGGCTACAGACCTGAGATGTCTGAGGTAATGGAGGGGAACTTCTGGTGCACTCCTTGTCTACTTGCTGGGGAACCTGAGCAGGAAAAACAGAAAGCCTCAAAGCTGAGCAAGAACTGCTCAGCAATAGCCAAAAAAAACATTGGTGAGTTATCATCACTGTTTTAGCCACAAAGCCAAAGCAGAGCACTCTGTGCACTTCTAGGAAGGAAGTTACCTCCATCCCAGATAGACCCAGTCAGGTACATTGCTACAGACAGTCCCTCTAGCTGCTGACTACTAGACACACTACTCCTCTTGAACAAGAAATTGCAATTCCATGTTGGTCTGACAGGACTGGCCTTTTTCTGCCATCACCTGCTGCCCCCCACTGCACCCAGTTTGCACTCACACTGCACTTTTGGCTTGAGAGAAGTCAGTGGAAAGGTTTTGCTACTCAAAACTTACCCCAGTGTGAGCTTTTGTGCAGTACTGGTCAAGACAGGAACCAGGAAAAAAAAAACAGGAATGAGGAGGGAAAGAAAGGAAAAAGTCCAGCTTTAACAGTAGTTTGAAATGAGCCAAAGAAAGCAAAATGACGTTCTGAGTCAGAAGGAAAAAATGCAGTAAAATGAGCCTTCCATTTAATTCAGGCAATGTTAAGTTTCAGGTTAGGAGAAGTTAAAAGGAGATGTGAAAGTCATAGACTTAGAAGCATACGTAAAAGACATACTGATTTGAACAGAGAACAGGACCAGAAGCTGGAAAATAAATTTGTGAGTCAGTATCAAAAATATGGCAACAGAATGGTGTGACCTGGTGAGATAACAAAAACTCAGAAGTGTAAAGAGAGTTATATATTCCTTTCCCTTTTTACAAACGGGATTTCTAACTTGATATACTGCCTGCGAGACTGCCATCTGCTGATCCACAGGTAGGCTGCAAAAATGACCTTCCCAGGCATGCTGCCCTTAGAGCTAGAAAAGAGATATTTCAGTTGCTCAACTCTCTGCTGCTTTCATGAGACCAATGCACTATTCAAGGTATTGTACTGAGAAAATAAAAATCATTAGAACTCACAGGGGAAAAGGCTGGAACAAACATACTCAACATTTGAATAAAATACAAGCAAATCTTTAGTAAACTTTGCACAGAAGGTATACATGCAAAATCCTATTTGTGTTATGAGCATGGAAAGGTGTTTTACATAAAAAGGAGAGTTTGGGGGAGTATTTACATAGGTTTTTAACACTCTAGTTAAATCCTCTCTCTAGAGTATATAAAATGTTAGGTATTAAGCAGTAAAGGCAGATTCAGTGAGGCTCATACTTCGTCTTTAGAGGTCTTTATAAATTTACTTTATTGTTGTTCAGTTTGTCTTCTAACCTTTATAACTAAAATTCCCTGGCACTTCCCCCTCTTACTGCCTGAGAAAAAAATCTCACTGCCAAAGAAAGTAAAGTTGCTGTTTTCATCTTATCCAAAAATTGAGATGAAAATCTGAATTTGAATTGGTGTTGATGATTTCTTCATTATCATGAGGTGAGGTCCCTGTGTCAATCAATCTGGTGTTTATGTGACCTAGAGGACTTGTTTTGTGTAAGAAAGGAAACGCTTCATGCAGAAAACTGAAACAGAATTAACATATCGAGCATGTCCAGAAATGGTGTTAGAGGAAAATTTTCATAGGAGCTGTATAAGAGAAACCCTTGTTCCACTCCACTGTCTTGATAGTGACTCCATGTTTTCACCAAGCTTAGGTTAAGGTTGGACTAAACTCATAAAATACCACCCTGAACAAAATGCATTGCATTTTAAGCTCTCCCCTGATGCAGGAACTCCAGCTCTGAGCATGTACAAGCTGTCCAGAAAGGGAGACAGAGGTTTCACACAAACCCTTCTAACCAGAGGGTTTGGCTGCTCAATGGTAAATAGGGTGAGCATGATGGTGCTTGTAAAGGAACAGAGATATGGCCAAATATCATAAAGAAAGTCCTCACCAGAGCTGGCAACAGAGTCCACCTAAGCCTCCAGGTCTGAGCATGGCCTTAAATGTCAGACCAACTGTCCTTGCAAAGAGACCTTTGGTACCCCAAAGCAGAACCTGACCTGCGTTAGGAACTGCAGGCACTTGAAAAATAATTTCATAAACAACACTAATTGTCCACTTAATGAGTCATATTAATATTCATTTAAATGTAAGTGAAGATTAAGTCTCTCCAGGGGGCAGGGAATAGCTGAAATAAACACAAAGTATTGTCTTCAGATACACTAACCACTGGCAGTTGCTCATTAAAATCAGCTCTGTTGCAGAAGACTGGGAAGTAGTAAATGATGTACCTAGATCGAAAGAAGAATAGATTCTAGCAATTGCAGTCAGAATAGATTTTCCTGAGTAACTGGTAAAATAGCTGAAATACTAATTAAAGCTAGATAGAGTAACCAAACTGCACACATGAACAGCAGTTAGCAGGGATTAATACAGTTTGGAGAATAGCAAGTCTTGCCCCATATATACTAGAATTCTTTTATTGCATTATCAAAAGAGTCAGTGAAGAACACTGTAAAATAGTTTACTGCAACCTCCTAGAAGCCTTTGATACAGTCTCTTACAATAGGCTGTTAAAAAGACAAAAATTAACTCTACTGGGACTGGGATTTTGCTCTCAGCAGCTGGAATGTGCTGTATTTTTAGAAAATGGCAAGGCTGCAGAAAACCCAGTCAATGGATCAATCTGGCAAATAGAAAAAGGCTATCAATGAGAGACTCTGAGCTTCCAAGTTGGGTTCAATGCTGTTGAGTGATCTATGTGAAAAACCACTGAAACTCCTATCAGTAACAGATGCATTTAGGCATCTAGAGAAGACTTTGGGGAAAATGTGAGGGTATCTAGTAATGATATAAAAATAGACATATGCACTAGGCTTTTAGGTTTAATATTCATTGAAGCAACCAGCAAAATTGACTTGACAACAAGGATAACTTCACTTGCCAAAATAAATGGGACATTAGGCAAAAATCAGATTCTTTTTCTGTTGTTCTTCATTGCTGATCTGTTACATGGGAAAAAAAAATTCTCTGGTTTCTACTTATTTATGTTTCAGCATCTAGTTTTCAATAACAAAAAGAGACTCTAGGATCACAGTTTTGTATTTGGTTACTATACTTCATTTGGCATACTCCTTCGGATATTTGGGCATAGAAGTTCAGTACATGCAAATCTTTGAGTGCAGTGATACATGGTTAGGAGAACAAAAATGTTCTTTATCTTTTTCAGTTGAATTTACAGCAAAGCATGGCTGGAAGACAAGCTACATTAAGTGCAAGTGAAGCGATATCAACACTTTATCCATAGAACAACATATATGCCATCAAAGAAAATCTTTTTTTAACACCTCAGAAACACTGTTAGGGATTCTCATTTTTGCCTCTGAGATCTCAATTGTCTGCTTCACAACTTAGTGCTAACACATTTGAGTTACTGGAACGGACTGGTATAAAGCCATATAATTTCAGAGGAAAAATCCATAGTATAAGCAAGTGATCTCAGTGTTGATAGAAGTTTTCTGAGAAACTTTGCCAGGCAAAATCCTCTGTCATTCAAGTTAAGCTTTAATTCTGCAGTAAAGAACTGGATAAATCTGAAAATAAACATTAACTCTGTTTAAGAATGGGTAATCTAATTTCAAAGACCCAATTACTATGACAGAAAAGAAGGCCAAAAAAAGAAGGACAGTTTATCAGGTAGCTTTACACTCAAGTTGGTTTTTGCCCTGTTTTCATATGCTTTCTGACATAGCTGCAAGTCTATGTTAGGACCCAAATCTTGTTGCTAATACATCTAAAAAGGCCTAAAGGTGAGGCAGGAGCCATAATTCAGAAATGCCAACATAGATATTATAAATATACACTCACAGTTTTTATAGATATACACACTGTTCTTCTATTATTGATGAACATAAATGCACATGTTGCACATGTACGTGTAGGGCATCTGGGCAAAGGCTTCTTGCAGTTCCAGATGCAGTTCACCATACTGACAATGCAACCATATGGCCATGTCTGTGTAAAGTGCTCAAATGAATGGCCTATTTATTCCTGAAATTATGTGCACATCTTTCTAGAAATCCAGCCCTTGATCTTCTTCTCTATCATGAGAAACCGGTTTTAAAGAAGAATGAGAACTGCTTCAAAATGAATGAAAGGGAATTTCTATGCTGATAGTGGTACTGAATGATGTCCATGGCTAGCACTGTATATTTTTCTTTTCTTGCTGCTCCAATCCTAAAAATGATAAGCCAAAAGCTCCCCTGAGAGCCATTCACAAGGATTTTATTCTTTTATTGTTATTGCACTGTCCCTCAATCCCAGCAGTCCGAAACTACCATCACCCCAAAGGTAATTAGATCTCATTGTGCATGGTCTCTATCAAGAGTGAGGTTCACATATTGTTCACGCAGTAAGTGTTTAAAGATGAGTGCTAAAGATGCCTATTTGTATAAACATATATTTTCATTGCATAAAAGGTTATGTACCAAGGTTCAAACCACGCCCTACCACCCCTCATAGCATCCTTCACTCACAATAGATAAATGTCTTCTTAGTATTTGAATGTTAACTTCCCACTTTGCATTCATATTCAGTGACAGCTTTTATTTCCTGGCTGTAAATTTATTTTTTTTTGTCTTGTCAAAGGGACATCAGCAATTCTAAAGCCAAAGTGGGGCCATCAATAATCCTTTGGAGAAGAGTTAGAAATTGAGTGAAGTATCAAGTGAAGGCTCAGGAAATTTTTTGTGGGCACTAGAAGTATATTTGAACCAGTAGGCCCATCCAAAAAAAAAAGAAATTTGGAAAAAGAAAAAAGTCTGACTTCTGAAATGAAGTTCGTTTTTGGTAGAAAGTACATATGGGTAATTCTTTTTTTCCTCCCAAGAATTAGAGCTGGGATGTGAGAACTAAAAATCACAAATCACTCTTACATTTACTACTCCTAACCTGGGATTTCACTGTCACTTTCGTATCTGCCTCCTTCTTCATGACAAAGACTTGATAAACCACAGGGGAGCAAGGCTGCATATTGCAGCCATTTCATTAAAAAAGAGAATAAATCATTATTTAACTTATCCTACATTTCAACTAAATTATTTGCTTCACTTTGTGCTTTTCACAGGAAATGGTGCCACCTATTCCATGGTGTCATCAATTACAGGTAGCTAAGAACACAGGGTCTTAAACAAGCTTTTCCTGAGATGTTAAATCACTGAGTCAGGAAGAAGCAACAGCTACTGTCAAAAGTTTATGCTCACAAAGCAAAGTCAAAGCAAACAGTGACCAGATTAGTGTCTGCATGTGTTTACTATCATAGCTAACATAAAAAACTCTTAGATTTTGGGTTACATCAATTGTATAAATATATACACACATATATGTGTAGTTTTTCATAAACTTCTGCCATGAAATATATTGTTGAATTTCCCTGTGGAAAACATCCAATAAGTGCAAAACAAGTATGTATGGTGTAGGGAAAGGCAAATTCAGCTGCTCTCTGAGAGGAAGAGTACTGAACTATAAATCTTTCTGAAGAGAGAAATGCAAAGAAATCCTACTCATTATGCTCTGACTGTGTATTCCAGTCTCCCTAACTCTAACTCTTACCTCACAGAATTAGATAAGAAAGAGAAAGTACATTTGACTGCCACATAAGAATTTAGGGAGGTGGGGTCTGAACTGATAGAGAAAAATGACACCTAGAAATTATATTTGGGGAATCAGTTCAAACTCATTTTGATTTTTGAGTCTTTGTGGAGGGAACAGAAACATCTTTTCAGGTTTTCTCCAGAAGAGCTGAAGACTCAAAAAGGAGGTGAGAAATAAGTTTTGTCTCTGTACTTAAAAAAACAACAACAAAAAAGAAGAAAAGCTGAAAAAAATTACTTCTGCATAGGAAATTTAGAACTGAACAGAAGATATGCTGAGCACTGAGGATTTAGTAAGTAAAGCACACGACCATCCTAAATTTCAGAACTTAGTTAAAAATACCTGGTCTGTTTCCACAAATCTTGCTTTTAAATCTGTCAAGGTCCAACTTTTGAATGCTTGAAAGCCTATAATACCAGAAAAAATTATTTTTATTTTTTGAATTCAAAAATAAAATTTTAATAGTATTCTTATAGATTAAACATCAATTGCCACCCTATTTTATATCATTTTATCTAGGAATATCTCTCAAATTTCTTTTAGCTTGCTTTACATCTTTTTTTATCCATGTGATTATGTTACATATTTTTGCTTATGTGTTCTTGAAATGAGCTTCTGCTCCCATAGTTTCTGTTACTCTTGGTAGGAAATTCAGAAGGCTAAATCCAGTGAAGCAACAGCAGCAGCAAAAGCAAACTCATCTTCATGTCAGTATGTAATGCATAGTGGAATAAGCTCAAATTGAGAGACTACAGGAAAGGAATCAGAAATTTAATAACATATCCACCGATTAACTGAATAAAATACATGTAATTAGACTGTTGCTTGAGAAAAAAACCATTAAAGATTAGTGTCAAAACCCAGTTACCTCACCCCTGAGAGCAAGCAGGGAATGTGTCAATAACTGTGCTTGCATATATGTATCTGCACTATTTATGTATATCACTCAACCTGACTAGGACATGCTGTAGGCTCCAGAGACTAAACCACATTAATTCTTTCCCTGAAAGCAGTTATGTATATTAGTGTAATACAAAGATATTTGAACAGGTTTGCAAAATCCTATTGTGTTTTTTTTTCTTTTGAGCCAGAATGACATTTACTATTAGCATCAAAATGTATCAGCTTCATAACTGTGACTTTTTTTTTAAAAGTTTCAGCTTCTAGGTCATCATAACAGGAACTAATTAGTGATTACAAATTTTTCAGACTCTATCACAAGCTTCTTGCAGTCATAATAAACACAATTCTCATGCAGCTTCTCATTCTTTTTCAGTTACAACCATGAACTAGGCACATCAGGACACATAAAGATGCTCATTGCAAAAGAACATTTGACACTGATGTAAAGCAGCATTTATGCAAGAAAAATGAAGGAGTTACAGTGGTAACATCACGAATCTGGCCTATACAATCACCAAACTGAGCTCAAAGAGTGCAGCACAAGCAGAGCCCTGAGGCTCTCTTCACATTAAATAATAAAATATCATAGAATCACAGAATTTTCTTTTGGTTGGAAAATACCTTTAATCATAGAATCATAGAATGGTTTGGGTTGTAAGGGACATTCACTACACCAGGTTGCTCAAAGCCCAGTCCAACCTGCGATGATGGAGCCCCAGGTATAGAGCAACCACGACTTCTACAGGCAATCTGTGCCAGTTCCTCAGCACCTTCACAGTAAAGACTTTCTTCCTAATTCTTAATCTAGACCTGCCCTCTTTCAGTTTAAATCTATTCCCACTTGTCATTCACGTTGATATGTGTGTGGACTTTCCACATACAGGGAAAATCATGGGGGGAGGCAGTGCTATACCTGTGTGACCCTAGCATGTGTGTGATCCCACAGGACTCACCACTGTCATTCTCATCCTCAGAGCAAATTTGGGAATTGGTTGGATCTTTTCAACTCTCTCAAGCTAATGATAGGCAGTATGAGTCATCTTGCCTGCAGTGGCTGTGCCTGGATATAAGCTAGTCATCCTAAATCCCTTTTATATCAAATGAGGACAAACAGCACTGTTAGGGGGTTATTCAGATGGTCTGTTGGAGAAGTCTACACTTGGTCAGAGGAATTGGTTGGAGCATTTAGGATGGGAAGACATCTCTCTCTGAGCTCAGCCTATATTATCTCTGGAGAGAACAGCTTTGGCCTGAAGTCATCTATTACCTTTTCAACCTGAATTCTTGTAGGCCAGAAATGGGAATCAAATCCTCTTTTACACCAGAAGTCCAGAAATTCCTCAGGTGCCCAGCAGTAATGCCCCTTGTTCTGTTTCTCATGGGAGACACAAAATCCTGCTGTACCATTCAACTTTTTCCCTTTCCAAGCTGAGATGGATCCTTATGCTATTTCTTGACCATCCTCATGCACTTGCTCGCCCAGTCTCAGACCTCTCTTTCATCCATGTCCTAGGAATCCTTCAGACAGTTTCTTCTGCCAGAATACTCTGCCTTTGGCATGCTGCATACAGGGAACAAAAGCTGAGGCAGGACTGAGTGCAGGCAAGGAGGTGTCTTGGCTCACAGACTGGCAACTCCCAAGGTATGAAATTTGCCTGTCCAAAAGTGCAGAGATCTTTCCCAGACAGAGCAAGGTGCTGCTGCCACTACTGATGTGCATTTGTTGGATGTGTCGGGTGCAATGAAGACAAGGATTTAAAATGTCAGAACCTCTGAGGGGTGGAGGCAGATTATCAGTTTCCCTTTTCCAAAGAAGAAAAATTAGTAAAACTTTGTTTCCCTTTCCATGGGGGAGATGCTGGTGGCACGATCCCTCTGATGGTCTCACTGCTGGTTTACACGAGGGAGTAATTTTCACTGGAAGCTAATCTTTACTGTGTCAGAGTCTCAGTGTCAATTTTATCTGTGTTTCTTGCTGTCACTGCTATTTTCCTCAGCAGCAGTGCCACTAGCCCTGCTATTAGCCACAGCTGGGCTTTACCTCAGAATAGTCCAATGTCTTTTTTGCTCAAAAAGTTACAGAAAGGGGCAGCATTAATAACAGTAAAATGATGCTAAAGGCATTGCTGAAGCGTAACAGAGGTTAACTGGGCAAAGCTATGTTGGTCTGACCCAGGCAGTATCCCAATAGCAGGCTTAGAGTTCACTGATTTATATTCACATCCTAACCTGAGGTATGCAACTGGAGCCCATTTCCAAAGACCTGTCTAAATAGGGGCAATCAGGAAAATGAACCTGACTTAACCAAAAGTGTGACTTGAAAGTGGATTAGCTGATGTGCATTTGTGAACACTCCTAGGAAGAATAAAATTCGGCTTGTTTCTATTTATTTTATTTCACTTTTGGCAGAGAGCTAATTAAAACTAATACATTTTTATTCTCAGAAAGGATGTTAGCTATTGAATTTAATGTAATTTAATGGAATCACTTTAAAAGCTGAGTCATGCTAATGTTGGCGTTATTCAGTATAAATGAGATCTATTTTAAAAACTCTTGCCAGAAATTTAAATTCCCAGTATCTTCTTTGGATCCTGCTTCTGCAGCAACCACTAGTCATTTCCTCGTATAAAGTTCTCTTGAAGGCTAGTGGCAGTGGGAAATCTTTCTTGCTAAATACTAGCTGCAGCAAATGGAGGCTGGAGAAATTAAACAATCTGATGGAATAATGAGTAGCAGTTTCGACAGCTGAATTCTCTTCCATAACAATGTTCTCTGAACCCCAGGACATTAGGATATGTTACATGCTGCTGGAGCTTGCAGCCTGCCTTGCTTGCTGTGGCCAAGCCTGTAGACACAAAGCACCAACAGCATAAAGACCACAAGGCTCTGTGGTTACACAATTGTTTGTCTGTGGCATCTGCATAAATTGCTTGTAATGATAATCTCAAAGGAAATGAAGTACAAGCAAATGCATCAATCCCTTTAAGAAATAGGAATGTCCTTGTCTTGAAAGCCACGAGATCTCTCTTCTTTCACTTATTCTACCTCTAGTTTGCTAAATAACATCTTTTCACTTTTGTTTCTGATGCAGGGGTGTACGTGCCCCTGTCTTACTGAGCCATAATAACAGGACAGCTCAGAACAGCAAGTGCTGTTTAATAAGCTACATTTTGCAGTAGCTACAGTGCAGTAATTTTCCATAAGAAGTAATTTGAATATACAAAAATAGCAGCATGCTTTATAATGTTCAATATTTTGCAATACAAATACATTTTTAACAACCTTTAACAGAAAATATCAAAACAATTGCCCAGTAAAAGAGGGAAAATGCTTACCCACCTCACTATAAGTCAGAGTAGTAACAATTTCATAAGACATATTCATCTTTAATCTCTTTCACAAGCTTTTGCTGGCTGGCAGAAGGCAGACTATTTCCCCCTCTCTCTGCTTTTTGCATCCTATTTAAAAATCGTTTGGATTCATCATAATCAACACGATATATGTACAATCATGAAAAATAGCCTGCAGCTCTGCTGGATGAAGCATATCAGCTTGTTCTCCAGTTTTAGAAAATTCTATTTTATGGCTATCGCAATTGCAATGAAGAGGCAGAGTTGCAAAGAGAAGCTGTTTGAAAAATATACATAAGTATTTTGACAAAAAGACTAAATGATGACAAAACAACGTCCTTATGAAATCATAAAAAATAAAAAGTAATAAAAAGGGAATTCACCAGGGAAGCACCCAGGTGATATTATCTATATTGTTTGAGAAAGTAAATTGAAAAGTGAAAAAAGAAAAATAATCTCTGATATGCATGCAAATCATGCATATCAAGTTCTTTCATGACGTAGAAGCTCACCATTGTCCCTGCAAAACCAAAATGCAAGTAAATCTAGCAACTGAGTCCTTACTTTTCTTCCCCTTATTTCAATCCTATGACTTTGAGATTTTCTGATCTATTTTGATTCTGTGAACTTTTAGGTTAATGATACAAAAAATATTTGCCTTGATAATAAAGAGTTTTGAAGTTCTCCATTTCTGTTTTCAATGCCTCATTATTCCTATTTGTAGCGTCTAAAGTCTGCAAGTTGATGAGACTCCATAACGCTTTGCATTTTACAAGTCTGGAGACAAAGCATCCTACTTGTTCTCTACATGTTTAGTGCTGTCAAATCATTAAAGCTCTCCCAAGGGTATTCCTCCTTGCCAAATTTGAGACCTTATTAAGATTTACAGGAGGAATTTGAGACTGGTGAAGCAGTAGCATATTTCCCAACTGAATTTGAACCAGACAGCCAGCTCCAGATCCCAGAAGTTTGTCCTTTTTTTGCTGAAATTGCTGTTTCTTGGGGCTCATAAATACTGATAAACAACAGTGATAAAAAATGAGCTGAGAATAACATGAAAAACTAGAGAATAATCTAGAAAGGAACCAAGCTGATAAGTGCACTGGCCTGAATCAAACCTCACTGAAGGAGAAAGCATGTGTAAGTCAAGTTCAAGAAGCTCCTCACCCAACTGTAGGATCAAACATGTGAGAGACCTTGGACCTTCCATGTTTTTCCATGTCTGTGAGTGGAACTCACAGAGTCTCCATTCTAAATCCTTAGCACCTCCTGCCAGGTGGATCTAAAACTATCCCCCAACACTCTGAAAATGCAGGCTTCTATAATCTCCCCTGCTCCAGAGAACTACTCATCCAGAGCTGAAGATGAAGTAGGGAAACTCATTCAAGAAATACTACAGAAAAAGATGTCACGTGGAAAAAGAAAACAATATCTACCTCCCTCTGCAACACTCCGTAGTTCTTCTTCCTTGGTACCCTTAAAGAAACAAAAATTTAAGGTTAAAAGTGATTAGTAGTTTTCACAGAAATGATGGTGGGTAGTAATTACATTTGAAAGTGATGGAACTGGGAGACCTGAGAGAAGATGCAGCTCTCCCTACCAAAAGAAAGAGTAACAGCGACAGGTGAGGCCACACGCTTTAGAGCTGATGCTTGTGGTAAAAGGGGTTGTAACTGTTGAATGTCAGCATAAGAGATCATGGAAAGAAGGAACTGTAAGTGAATCCTAGCAAATGCAGGACGTGTGTGTGTGTGTGTGTGTGTGTGTGTGTGTGTGTGTGTGTGACAACGTCAAACTCTAATTCTCTCCTTCATTGTGCTTACACCTTCTCCCACCTTCATACCTCCATGCATTGCTGCAGACAATGAGACACCGACTGCTGATCTCTGCTTACACTTTTGGAAACAGATATTAGTCAAACATTTAGTGATTTATACTAGATCATATTTCCCCAGCTTACATATAAAACTAGCATGTAGAAAAAAGGCCTAATTGATGATTTTGAAACAGCAGAATTCTGCTGATTCTATTCCAAATATAGAATGGGCTGAAGCTTTGAGAAAAACATGGAGATAAATTTATGGCAGGAATATATATCACCAGAAGGAGAAATGAAAATCTCATGGTGAAATCAAAGAAATACAATGAAACTGACCATTCAAGACAGTGCTTGATGATTCCAGGGTACACTGGAAGTTTATTTCATCCTGCTGCAAGATTCCTTTATTATGGCAAACGTGATTGCAACATCTCGTATTGATATATATTTATTTCATAGGAAAAAATTCCTCTCTTTCCTTCCCAGATACCACAAACCTCTTTAATTCCCTTGTATGTCCATTGAAACAAATGCCCTAAACCTCAGCAGGTGGCAGAGAAAGCCATTGGGGCAGCAGATGATTAAAGTCCATTGGAAAGCATCTGTTCCTCTACCTGCCCCTCTAAGGGCTGAACCTTAGACTCTGCCACTTGCCCAGATATTTATTTTTTATGATGTTATATTCATGCTTAGAAGGCCTTACTATCAGTCCCTTTTTACCTTCCCCCCCTCCCCAGAACCATGAGGAAATCTGCTGCCCCTTCACCTTCACTCCTTTTCTTGCAAGTGTCAGCTTTGTCAATCATGGAGAGATGATCCAGCTCATGAAAATGTGTCACAGCAGCCAGAGTTTCTGCTCTGACCTTCAGCTCTGCCCTCTGCTGTGACTAACAAGTTTCATTTGCCACTCAGAGAAATCTGGTTGTTTCCAGCAAAATAGAACTTCTTTCTTCCTAGGAGAAAGAAAAAGAAAAGACCACTGGCTGAGGAAATGTAATAATTTCCTGATTTTACTTCACTTTTGTTCAGGTCTAGGAACAACTTCCTTATATACCAGAAAAAAATCTATATGCATCATTAAAATTTGAGCAAGAAATCTATCCTTTAATTAGTTTTCATCTCCTGTTTGCTAGGAGTGGGAGTTTTCATACAGAGAATGTACAGAGCAGAGCAGGTTACTACCAAGAATAAAGAAATAGATTTTAAAACAAAAATTATACTATATTTTCTTTGATACACTTGTTCAGGAGCTTATTTTCCATCCACAAACACTTAAATGATATTTTTATTTTTTAAATGTTCTGAGACTGAAGGTTGTTATTATGTGCGAGTACATAATTCCAAAATTCCTGCTGAAATCTGGATAATGGATGTGGATGACTGTTATACAGCACTGCAAGATGAAAGCTTCAGTGTCTGAAGAACTTGGTGGCTGAAGGGCTGAAGCCCCCCCTAAATGGACATGGGGCTCTGAGCAGGGTTTGAGTTTACTGGAGACATTTGACAACATGCCTGAAGATTTAAGCACTTTGAAATAAATCTACATCCATCACTTTAACCAGAAAGTTCCCCACAGGCAGTTGGTCCAATTCTGCACACATCTTGTGGCAAACACCCAGGAGCTTTGATGGCAACATAAACTTCACAAAATACAGAAACAAAGAACATTATCCTAATATGAATTGGATAATGTAAATAGATAAGCAAGTACTTCTCTCTTGTTTGATTAATGTCTCTTTCTTACTGAGCTATCAGCCTCCAAAACTGTCTGTGCAATGTGCTTTTATTGATGTCCATTTTAATAGTTTTAAGGCAAAATTCTTTATTCTCCATATAGGAAATACATTTACTAGTCTCTCTTGTATACACCTCCATTATGAAAACTTGCTGAATTACATAGTAAAACTTGAGTATTTCACATATAACCACTGCATGTAGTGATTGCATAATCCATGGTAACGCTATAAAACTGTTTTCTGAGTAATAGCCTATAGCCTCCTTTTGAATTTCCTTGGATAAAACATGTTTTAAAGAAGTGTATAAATATCCACTAAGCACCCACAGACTTCTGTTTCATTGCTTCTGAATCCCAGCACCTAATCTTGCTTTTATGTCATGTGCAATATTACAAGGAAATGAAATGCAATTCAGTAAATTATCCACTTCAAGTTGTGGCCATTTCAGTGGATAAAGAAAAAAAAAGAGCCCTTTATCTTCTATTTGTTTTAAATCCCACAAGGATGCTGGCTTTATATTTACTCTTAGCTTGGGCTTTACTCTGAATCTTCAAGAAAGCTCCTCAAGTAGAGATATAATGAGCAGAGATGTCTTGAACAAAAGTAATCTCTGACTCTTAACACAAACAGTATTTATTGCACATGTAGTAGCAGGAGCACTGTATCAAATTCCTGACAGCCAAGACTTTGACAACTAATATTGCTGAATCCAACATTTCACTCTTGTTTTTAACAATTATCTAATCAGGACGCTCTAGAAAAGGCATTACCATTAAACCAGGAAACAACAGCCTGCAATGTGTGAACAGCTGGATCCCAACCGAGCCATGGTATAGCACATCCCATCAGAATTTAGGCTACTTATCCGAATATTAACACTGAGGATTTCCTTTTAATCTGTTTGTTTTAAGACTCTAGAACTGTTAGTGATTATTTGATCTTCCAGCTAATACCTGTCACTGTGAGAGACACTGGGAGCACAGTGTTCCATATGGATGCACCATAGCCCCTGGTCTTTGGCCTCTAATTCAAATGTAGATAGATCAGTATTTTTATTGCTGTGAGTCATTGATGCCAGACACCTAATCCTCTCCTTAAGTCATTCCACTACTTCTGGTCTGATATTCAGAAATGAAGAAATTTGCTTTTTGAGTTAACCCACCCTTTCTTGAAACAAGCCTCTATTAGCTGAAATGACAAAACAAAAGTTCTAGAATGTAATTTTATGCCCCAAGGTTTGGAAACTCTTTAGTTTTCCAGAAAAAGGGATACACATCATGTTCACAATAGACCCCACTCCAAGATAAACAATCCCCTACCAGTGATAGCTTCTTGAAATACCTTACTGAGAAATATAACATTAGTAAAAAATATTTGCATTCAGCTTCTCTGTGAATCCAGCCTTTAACTAGTTAAATTATTAAATCCTAATGCATAACCACATGCATGTTTTAAAGGGAAAAACCCAGAGCACACTGACTTTAAAAATATTGCTATCTACTTTCCCTCATCCATTTGACCTTGAAATTAAAGGCTTTTCTTTTTCCTGGCTTTACTCACTTGATGTATTTCAGAGCAGCAATATTACTGAAGTCAATAGAAGCATTGGTATGGGTAAGTGCTACTCAAGATGAGGAAGACTTGCACTATCAAGCCCTAAAATTGTTTGCTTACCAACAGCCTAAGGAGAGTGATAATGGTTTACATGGAAAGGTGAACTAGGCTTGATATGAGAACTATAAATGCATCCTCTGATGAAAATGTTATTCTAATCTACTTTTTGAATAGAAATAGCTGGCAACATGAAGGCTTTGGAGGCTAAATTCCTGTCTGCTACATTTTAAAGAGAAAAGGGAAAATGTTTCTTTGGGAAAGCATTGTATGTTCTCAGAAAACAGTAGCTCAAAATTAAATATTCTTGCATAGTTCACACCCGTAGTGTATTAATGATTTGTACTGTAACTATTTAACCCCTAGGAGAGAAAAGTAGTTTCTGCTTTTAAACATTAGGTGACTCTATGCTAACCCAGATATTTCTGACCTGAGCTAAACAAAGGGATTGTATTTTATACATTAACCAAGGAATACTTATACACATATATATCTGTATATATATATATATATATATATATATATATGATTATTTACTAGGATCACTGCTGCAAGTGGACTAGAAAATTAAGCTTT
The DNA here is from genome assembly GCF_028551555.1 of Melozone crissalis. Lineage (NCBI taxonomy): Eukaryota > Metazoa > Chordata > Aves > Passeriformes > Passerellidae > Melozone > Melozone crissalis. The sequence continues at coordinate 55,270,543 of NW_026535805.1, forward strand.
TCATATTTGCTTCCTGGTGGAAGCTATGTAAAACAGAGTAATAAATGATTGTCACTTTATTTCAGAACATAAAATTAATCTTAGAAAACAGAAAAGTCATGAACAATATTGCAGCAGTATTTCATGGTTCACTGGTTATTATCACTTGCCAACATTAAGGTCACAAAAGAACATTTCTCATTTGTTGCCTAGAGTATCTGTGACTATATTCCTATTGTCAAACCTAACCTTTTGGAGAACCACAGAGGGGCAAAAAGGAGAGGAAAAAACCATTTAAACATATATTTTCTTTTTCTACAGTATGTGGAAAAATAATAATAGAATTAAAAGCTTCAAGCTGCTGGAGATAGAGCATGGAGATAGAGATGGATTTAAATATTTAGTCCCTGTTGTGAGTAAAGCATTAATCAATAAATTAGTAGCCGCACCAGATGGGTTCCCTAGAGCTCAAAACCAGAATTTCCCAAACCATCAGTGGTAGCCAAGTTTTCACATAATTTGAAGTTTTGTGAAAATAGGCAATACAGAGAACAAATTACTTTGGGGGTAACAGAATCTATTATTTCTTGGTCAGTGATTTGAAGGTAAACATGGATATTGGTGTACGCACACACAAAAAAAAATCTTCATGCTTCATCCAATACACCAATTCAAGATATTAATTTACAGGAAGTGTTGTCTACCCATCAGTTATATAGAATTCCAACCTTCAGTGCCACTTGGATGGGGGACTGAAATAAATTGCTTTTCTCAATCTTTTGTCTAATGGAAAAGTATCCATTTCATCCCCTCATGACATTTATCACTAATTGGTCGTATGGGGGTTTGGGAAGGAGATTCAGTACAGCAAAGAGCTTGTAAGAACTATGGCTCCATTCTTCCTTATATTTTTTCTGGAAAGACATTTTCAGTCTCTGTAAAAGATTCTCAAATGGAGACATCATTAATGGCAACAGGATGCTCTCAGTCTTGCAAAGCTTAGGAATTGCACAGGTGACACAATACACAAAGAGACTAAGTCCATGTGAGTAAAATTTAATTTTCTCCAGATCATTCACTTGACAAGAAATAGCCTGAGTCAATATTACTAAACTCTCCTGTTCTTCAGAACAAAATGTTTGCACCCAGGCAACTGTTTGAGAATGGCCCTCAGCTCATGCTAATTCTCAAAATAAGATCACAGATTATTTGGTAGAGTGCCAGGTGACACAACCTTCCAGCATGCGGGAAACCTTCCTGACTATTTAACAGCAGGCATAAATAGACTGCAGTGTCTGAGAAGGCATCAGCATGTCCTTCTTTACTGGCACAGTTGTAGCCACAATATTCCAGACCATCAGTAGTGTCCCTTAAAAGATCTTTTGAAAGTTTCTCTATAGAAAAGCAAACATGAAACAAACAAGCCAAGCCCATCTCCCAAGAGAAATTACATAAAACTGAGAATTAATGGGCTAATCATTCATGGTCATTTCCTCTTATATTTAAGAGGAATAAGTAGCTCTTCAAATATTAAAAGATCGGATTTTGACACATAACACATTTGGTAGACTCAAGTATCTACTTCCCCACTGATGTGTGGGTGATTTATGAACATCATTTCCATTAACAACAATGGAAAATACTCAAGTCAACCCCTCCAGTGCATCATATCAAGGGCAAATTCCTACATCATTTGCCTTTGTTACTGATTCAAATGCAAGCTGTGAATAGACCAGTACACAGATTATACTACAGCTCAAGGAGTGGGGAAAAAAAATCCCTTCACAGTACAAACAGACTCTTTATTTTGATTTTATTTATTTTGTTAATAAGATTCAGTGTTCTCCAAAGTGACATCCAGGCCGAGACTCAGTGCTGGCGGGGTAAGGAAAACAAACAATTAGACTTGTTCCTATAAGCTATTTTTTATTGTGAGGTCGTGAACTCTCTCCCCCTGACTACCCTCACACTAAAATAAAGTGACTGGCTTAGATATAAAAGTGTTTGTGTTTTGACAGCTCTCCTGCTCTGCGTTTTCAGCCAGAGCATAATAGGCAAGCAGCAATGAGTTGGCAAAGCATTTCCAATTAAGCATATAGGGAGCCCCTTTGCCAGTCTCAGCAAGTGATCCTACCTGCAACCCCCAAGTGTTCACCTTGGCCAGAAACTGATTTTGAAAGCTAATTAATTCTTACAATAAGCCAAATTTTAGAACGTCTTTTTTCACTATACAACTGCTGATGCAGAGCAAGTATTCAGGAAGACCACATCATCAGCAATGATAATTTTCTGTATTTTTTACATTAAGATTTTTGTGTTGAGGGATCTCCAAGAAATTCACAATTATTAATCTATGGCAGCAAATGTCACCATCAATGGGATGAAACATGATGTCTGGATGAGCACCAAAGATGTATATCTCACTGTCTGCCACAGTCTCCATGTTATGTATTTTAAGCAACTCTCAGTTTGGGGAAATGCAAATAAATGAATAAATGCATTTATAGTGCATTATAAATAAAAATTTCTTAAGCCCAAGTGAACGAAGCATTACTTGTATGATGACATCCTGCTGTAGGTACCTGGAAATTTCTGCAGCTTAACAGAAGAGGAATAAACATTTTCCCATTCCATCAGAGCAAGCATATATATTCATGTCTGGTACTGGGATCCATCTGGGAAAGCTTTTTTTCCTGAATGTGTCATTAAAAAAAGTATAATAATGAATGATTTTTTTAATAATTAACAAAAGGCAGAGTTAATAATTAACAAAACAGAGTATTTTCTTTTACTATAATATTTCAGAAGTAGCTGTGCATAAGATTGGCTTTGCTATGAAGCCTAAATTGAGGACATGTTTACTGATCGGTGTGTTCATGTTCACTAGGCTTTCCACAAACTCACACTGAGATCTGAGTAACTTCTAGGCACCAGAGAAGGATAAAGACAGCATTTTGGACAAACCACATGAAATATGACTTTGTTTCATTTCTGCACAGAAGGATTTTTATCCGCATCAGGTGAGTTTTGCTTTGATATTTTCACAGAATCACATAATGGGTAAGGTGGTTGGAAGGGACCACATCTGGTCCAACATTCCTGCTCAAGCAGGGTCATCCTAGACCTCATGGCACAGGATTGTGTCCAGATGGTTCTCGATTATATCCAGGGAGGGAGATTTCATTACTTTTCTGGGCAATCTGTTCCAGGGCATTTTCACCTCCTCTGTAAAGTTCTTATGCTCCAGTGAACTTCCTGTGCATCCCTTTGTGCCCAATACCTCATGTCCTATTGCTGGGCACCACCAAGCAGAGTCTGGCCCATCCTCTTGGCACCCTCCCTTCAGATACTGATATATTTTGATAAGGTGCCCTCTCAGACCTCTCTTCTTGAGGCTGAACAGTCCCAGCTCCCTCCGCTTTTCCTTGTAAGAGTTGCTCCAGTCTCTTCATCACCTTTGTCACCCTCCCCTGGACCCTCCCAAAGAGCTCCATGTCTTTTTGTACGTAGGAGCCCAGAACTGAACACAGCACTCCTGGTGTGCCCCACCAGGGCTGAGTCGAGGGGGCAGAATCAGCACCCTGAACCTGCTGATTCTTTCCAATGCACACCAGGATTCCTTTGGCCTTCCTGGTCACCAGGGCACTGCTGGGACATGGACAGCTTGTTTTCCTGCAGGACACTCGGGTCCTTCTCCACAGAGCTGCTTTCCCCATCCTGTGCTGGTGCATTTTGAGTTTCTTTTAACTGAAAAGCAATATGAAAGTCTTATCCTTCTCAAACTAAAAGGGAAGCAAAGACCTTAAGTGCAAAACACATAAAGTCACAACCGATTGCAATTATTTAAAACCATCCACAGTGAGATGATTACTTGACAATTATTGATTCCTGAGAGCACAGCAAGTGACAAAGAATTCAGTGTCAAATATTTAGGGGCAGTGGGAGTTTGGTCTTGCTTTGGCTAGTATTATACCAGCAATGGTCTGGAAAGATTTTTCCCTATCAATTGAATTTAGGCAGAAAGTGGGTTTGTTTCTCTCGTTCCTCCAGTTATACAACATTCACAGTCTTACAATGAATTCTGTCAGTAGTGCACATTTCCTGACACAGAAAATATGGATTAAAAGGTTTTGAAAAAAAAAAATCCAAAGAAAACTGTAAAAATTGATTAAATCACAAAAAATATTGTCTGAAATATTGTAACTAAGCCAGGTAAATAAGGTCTGGAAAGGTCATAATTATTACTATTATTATCAGATCTTCCTCTTTTTGTAGACCATTCCCTAAAGAATGCTGAAGCTCACATGGATACTATTCCTGCTCACTAAATATATGCTATTGAATAATTTATAATATGCCTCCCCATGGACTACACAGGATTAATAAATAAGTCTCAAACAGGTAAAAAATCAGAGAAAGATTGTTCAACTGACCAGGAAACAGACTTAAAGGAAGAAGGGGATTTTGCCCTAGAGAGAAGATATTCTTTTTTTCTCTCTTCACAAGTTAAGGGAGTTATAATTCAACAAGTTCACAATAAATTATTAATTCTGACTTGTAGCAGAAATTGATAAAACAGATGAAAAAATATAGTAAGAAATTCACTAATGGCTTGAAGCACAGTCTCCCCCTGTGAGTTTATACCTGCTTAATCCACAGCCTTCCAGTGTGTAGGAGCCATGTGTTCCCCTACCAAAGGCTCATCGATTCACCCACCCCTCAACACTGCCTGTGCTGGGGTGATTGCTGTGGCAGGTTCAGAGTCCCCAGGGAGAGCCTGGAGATCTGCTAAATTGTTAGCAAAACACTTGGAAATGGCTCTCTTTTCCAATGATTTTCAAGGATTCTGTTCAGGCAGCTTGGACACAGTGCACACCCAGGTCTTTCCCTGCAGGATGCAGAGGTTTAGAGCAGCCTAAGCTGCCCCGTGGTCCTGCCCAGCCAAAGCATTCTGTCTGAAGAGCACAGGCTCTGAGCTGTGGAAGCAGGACTCTACTCTCCTGTCAGGAAGGTGAGCCATATTTTTGAGTTGGTAGAATGTTTTGAAAAGCAATGCAGTATTAACCTAATGCAGTTGAAACAGCCTTGCTGGTAAGACAGAGAGAGGGAGAGAGATTTCTTCAGCCACTCAGAATTAATGGGCATCCCCAATACCTTTGCTATGGTTTAGTGTGGAGTTTGGGCTTCACACTCTGACCGAGAAGTGATGTCAAGGAAGGTTTCACTGTCTCATAATTGTTTCATTCTTCTACCCATTCATTGTTCATGCTCAATTGTTTCATTTTTCTACCCACTCATGTTCCCTGGTTCCCTACTGCAACACTGGCACAATCTGAGCAACAAAAGGAAACAGTTACTGAATGAGGTCTTATTTACAATCAGTGAATATTTAATTTCCTTCTTGTGTTGCCTACTGGGAGAACAGGAATGTATCAGCATCCTCCTGTTACACAAACTCATAGTCCTCAAGACTCTCGTTACAAGAAGGGCTCTGTGGTGTAATACCGGGAATTCCCTCTTCATTTGTCCCCCTGCACCCAAAGATGCTGTGGCCTAAATTTCATATATATATAAACATAATATATATATAATTTTTCTTATATATGTACTCATGGCAAATAAGTAATTATATAACCTTAAACTCAATTTTCCCATTAGAAATGTTTGGCAAATAGAAATGTGGCACTGGTTTAGTTTGTTTCTGCAGTGAAATTACCATTTTTTTGTTATATCCTAGGGTACTCACTCTCATGCCCAGGTTCAAACATTTCCAGATTTAGTGTCAGTAAAGAATTTCCCTTAAGTGAGGTTGGTGGGGATGCAGTAGAACAGGGTACATGTGCACCATAAGCTCATCTAGTATATTTTATCCAATGGATTCCCTGCCATTGCTCTGGCCTCCAGCACAGCTGCTATTTCAGTTCCACTTGATCTTTACCTATGGTGCATCCATATTTATATCTACAGAGAATTAAGTACCTTAGCTTATAACTGAGGTTGCTGAGTTCAGTATGGGGACATATTTCATGTCTGTCCCTTTTGGCTTTAAATTCCCTGTAAGACATAGTGAAATACTTCCATAACCTGAAACATTGTGTACTTTCTGAAGAAAGACCTTTCTACAGTTCATGTTTTGACAATGAAATTGCAAATTCATCCCATAGAAATATTTTTCCCAAATGTAGAATTCAAAAGACAACATCAAGTACATGAATTTCTTTCCGTGGCTGTTTTCATTCACATTTCTCTCTCTCTCACCATCATTTCTTCTTTTCTGCTCAATGTACTAAACTGGGGGCAAAATCTGGTTATTAGGCATGTGTTTTTAATACTGGAAACAACATTATGAAAGAATACCCTTTTCATTAATACTTTTTATGTCCATTCCTATCACTCTATTAATAACGTGATAAACTCAACCCAGTCAAAACTCATCCTGACCCTACAGCTATTGTGGCTGCTTCAGCCTCTCCTTTACAAAGAGATGGGGAGAGGCTGTTTGAAACATAATTTTCCTTTTCCTCCAGTTATTCTAAAGTTTTGGAAGGTATTTTTCTACAGTTAAATGTGCTTTGGACCACATTTCTGAACAGCTTGCAGAGACTACCTCATAATCTAATGAATGCTACACTTGAAGGGTTAACCTCATTAATTGGCACGGTGATATCCACCTGATCTCTTCCTTCCTGCTTCCCAAGAGAAGTGTCAACATTTAAAACTCAAGATTTGTCTGCTGATAATTTTTAAGAGATAAATAATTTGATTAATAAGACTTTGAAGTATCTATTCAATTACAATGTGATTACAATGGAGTTTCTCTCTGTAGAGTGCAAATCCCTAACTGGGATTTTTGGAACAACTCACCTGTTTGCAAAATCTAATTATTGCAGTGCAGGACTGTGGAGAAACCTGAGCTCACTTGGATCCTAAGTTCAATATGGAAAAGGTAAGAAATATCTTGTATATCTTGTGAACCTTTAGACAACAGCTGAAAAAGGAAAATTTATACCTAAGTTGCTCATGATGGTATTTTATGACCAACACAGAAAATTGTTCTAGATTTATTCCTGAAAAAGAAAAAAAAAAAAAAAAAAAGGAAAACCAATACAAAACTTTACTATTTTTAACATTATTCTGGCATCATAGGCAGTAATGAAAAGAAAAAATAGTAAATCCATCTTGTCCAATAGAGTTTTTCACTCCATGTTTGACTAAAGTGACAGTTTAGATTTCTAAAGACACATCTGGGAACATGAGAGAAAGATAATTTCTGATAGCTTCTAGACACAAGCAGGATTCATTTGAAGACATCAGTAGCTCCTAGGGTGGCAATACTCACTGGAGATATGTTTTCTAGAAAAGATATGACTTTTTATTTTACTTTAAGATATTAATAGACAAATTTTTAAATTTCTTAAACTTATTTCTGTTTCAGTCATTCACATAATTTGTTTTTTCTTTTCAAAAAGTTCTGCCAAGAAAATATAGCTGTATATATGTATATGATATATATATATATATATATATATATATATATATATATATCAATCTCACACCCCCTTGCAGCTTTTCTGATTTCTCAATACATTCTTATGACCTAAAAAGATCTCAGAATTATAGATTTTTTTCAACATTGCCATTACCCACAAAGAAATTTAATGTCAGAGAAGAATGGGGCATCTTATCAAAGCACTTCAGCTTGAAAAGTATAAAACAAAAAGTTTGCTGGAATTTGTGGCCAAGAGAAAAAAACACATTTTCAAAAGAGGAAACTTTCTGCTCACAGCCATTTGCTTCGAACATCTCCAAAACAAAAATTAACCCAGAAGATGGTTTATCATGATATCCCCGGGGAAACCAAGAAAAACATTTTTCAGGCAATTGAGGTAACATAAAATCAAAGATACATTTATAAAAAGCAAGAAGAAATAAATGTCTAAGAGTCTCAGCCTCAGTGAATTCTGCGGTTATTAATTAGGCTTTAATTCACTGCAACTCTCTTCCTAATGGACTGGCAATTAATTATTCTATTGGCTATTTAAGAATGATGACATAATACTATGCTGGAGGAAACACATTTTAATTTACATTGTTCTGGCCCAGCAATGATATTGGGGATGATTACTCCATTCTGCCCTTCTAAAAAACAACCTAAAGGACAACATACACTTTTAGCAGACATCCTCCGTAATTCAATCAGCCCTCTTCTGATATGGTCTTGCATAACAGGATTTGGTTATAAATGTAAAACATTTTTGCTGGTTTTAGTGTGGACCTCACAGTTATGGGTTCAGAAGTCAGAACACCTTTTGACATCCTTCTGGTGTACATCCCACAGTGACTGCATGGGACCACCCTGCATCCCACAGGATGGTCCTACCAATAGTTAGGGATAGTCTCATCCATTAGAAACAATGATGAAATAACTATGTTAGAAAACTGCTAAATATGTCATTCAGAGGACTTCAAAAATCTTGCTTGGAAGTGATCAGATGAAAAAAATATAACAAAAAAAAAAAAAAAAAAAAAAAAAAAAAAGCCAACCAACCAAACAATAAAACCCCCCAAAAATACCTAAAACCCAAAAACTCACTCCAAATGGATATTTTCTTAAGATTCATGCTGTAAGTAGTTAGAACAATAGGAATTAAGGTCCTGGCTGATATGTCCCTTTTTCTTGCAAATTTTTTCAGTCTTTTATATTTTCCATTCAATTGTTGCCTCTATATGTAGACAGATTTTATATCCTTTTCTTCTACAGACATATCTCCATCTGCTGCTGACAATCCACTGAATGCTCATCTTTTCCCTAAATCAATATATTTAATATATACGCAGTCCTTTTCATCCCCAGTGCAAATTTGAATGGGAACAAACCCCACCAGCCTGATAAGAGTCATAGACATTTCCCTGCTGATAAGGCATTCAGCATCTCCTAGATCAAAGGTTAATTAACTCAGTACTTAAACATCTACTAACACAAGGAGTATCATCTAATTTTACCGTTTTCACTTAATTCAGAGGTTATCATAAGGAAAACTTGTTGCACTCAACATGCATTATTTTTACATACACACTTCTAAAGGATCTAAGCCTTCAAAAGTTAGCTACACAGCCAAATATTTTAGAGTAATCAATACCTACAATATTGACATGGTCTTCCACATCCTTTTACAAAGTGCACTTCCAAAATATCAAAAAAAAAAAAAAAGGAGAAAAAGCTCTATGTGATCTCTGAAGGTAATATACTCAGATAAATTGTAGATTATCCAGACACATGCAACGGTGATACAATTTCATACAGTTCCATAGGAATATCTTCACCTTAAATGTGTCCCTAAACTAGAAACAAATTCTTGTGGGTTGTCTGCCTTTCTGACAGTGTCTGAACCTCAACAGGTAATTTCCCAAAATCACCTCTTTATCACCTCCACAGATCTATTTTCTATGGAAAACAACTAATAATTTTTTAGAGTTTGGTTTTATGGTTTTATATTCAATTTTGGTTTATTCCAAGATTTGATTTTAACTTTTTTAATTGCCAGAAGAGTTTCTGTTTCTTTTGGAGATATCTGAATATTCAAGAATATCAGTCTTCCTTTAAAGAAAAAAATAAATCTGGATTCAGTGATGAAAACTGTAATATGAGAAAGTGAAAACTGAATGAAAAAGTGTCTGGATTTTGAACAAATTGTCCAGATTGGATGGAGACCTGAGCAACCCAGTGTAGTGCTTGTCCCTGCCCCATGACAGGGGGGGTGGAACTCAATGATCCTTGAAGTCCATTTGAACCCAAAGTGTTCTACAATTCTGTGATAGGACGAAACAAATTTTGCAAATTCACCTGATATTCCAGATAATTTTTCAATTGGCAAAAAGTTGGTCCTTTTTAAAAGGGGTGTCAGACCTTGCAACCATCCAGATTTTGTTGCCAGTTTTGCAGTCCTTAATGCCCTGACATTTCAGTATAAATTGGTATTTTTTTATCATTCTAGGCATTTGATTGAATGTGCACTCTATATGAGATGGGGATATGAACCTTCTTGTAGAAGTTCCATACTAGAGTACATGTATAACTGTATAGCTGCATAATACCTGTATAACATGTATAACTGATCAGCTCGGTCCTTACCCTGAGGGAGAGGTAAAGAGCAGTGAAAGGACACATTTTGAGACATGCTTACCACACACAATGATAGTGATAGGTTCTGAAACACAAAGCAAACCTTCACTGAATGTACCAGTGTTCTTCAGCTGCTGCACCTTTTGAATGTGACAATGATTTAAAAGCTATTGCCTGGCATAATCACCTGGTAAAGGCTTTGCCCAAGCATAAACATATACTGTGGATGCTCAGAAGATAGTCCAGGTAATCTTACCCTGTTCATCAAAGTACACTTTTTAGTGTGTATCAATTTCCAAGTGTCTTTGAAATTCTGAGTGTCCTTTTTTTAAAGTGGCTGAATAAGAATAGATATAAACATTGGCATGTATATGTGCTGTGCTCAAAGCTGAAGGACAAAAACGATGGGCTGTTGTCATTGCATTGCCATGCAATTGCTGTGCAGCTTTCTTTAGCCTTGTAATTCAGGGGGTCAGATAAAATAGGCAGGAAGGTCCCTTTTAATTGGAAAATCCATTAAATAGACAGGGAGGAGTGGGAAATGTATACTATGAAAAATACAAGCATTAACCTAATTTTTGCTTCAAGATCATATGCTGGAAAATATTTACCAGAAATAAACAGAGCTCAAGGCAAGGGTCAAGCAGCAGAAAGCTGAACAGTTAGTGTACCATTAATATAAAGGATTATAGTCAGTGTATGACTGAGAATAATTCTGTGGATGCTCTGGCAAAGACAAACGTACAAAAGGCTTCTAAATGAAACCAGTGAAGCGGGAGTTCTCATAGTTTAGGAGCACACTGGCATGGTGCAGCTGAAAAAGGAAAAAAAAACACCCACTGGGATAAAAAAAGTAATAAACTCTTGCTACCCATGGGCAAACTTCACAGCAGTTGAATAAGACAAATAGAAGAAAGCTTCTGCTGCTGCCCAGAGGGAAATGTAATGACCCAAGATATGACCTGCCATAGAGAGAGCCCTTCGGAATAAGACAGAAGTAGAAATCTGGGAAGTTATGTGAAACTAAAATAGGATCTGAATTAAGTCCAAGTGAGCCAAGCACTGATGGAACTGAGAGAAAATTTTGATAAAGCACTGCTGCTCCCTTCCCCCACTTCCCCAACATTATTGCCCAGGCTACTCAAATCCAAACATAACACATGTAATGGGATATATATTGTGGTTGAATTGTCACACTAGCATTGTTTATACTGGAGAAAGGGCAAGTGTAGGAGTCTCAGAACAGAGATTGAGAGTGGCCCAGCTGTTACATCCACATACTATTAACACTGAATCTCCAAGACCATTTTAAAGTCTGAGACAGTATTTTTTGTTCTCTATGCAGTACAAGACCTTAAACTTCAGAAGGACTGTAAAACTTTACAGTCTTTGCTGAAACAAACCCCTGCTGTGAGAGAAGTCATTCTTTGTGCAAAGTCTGACATAATATTTGCCTTGTTTCTGCTTGGTTGGGGTTTATTTGGGGTGTTGAGGTTTGGTGGGGGGTTTTTTGTGTTTTTTGTTTTGTTTTGTTTTGCTTTGTTTTTGGTGAGTTTTCTTTATTTGGTCTTGTATTTCAGTATCAGCAGGGGAACTTTCAAGGATAGAAAAGATTTCCCAGTGTATAAGATCCATGTACATCTTTGGCTAGAGTTCTTCTCAAGTTGCAGACAAACAGTGCAGAAAATATTTGAGTTATGGATTAGAAAAGTAATGATTCTTCTGTTTCTAAAGGTCTCCCAGGTTTATTTATTTTCTGAAAATAATGGAGCTCATTTTTCATCATCCAAGGTAATTAAGCTGAGCATTAGCACTCATTCTTTACTGCTCTTTCTTTTTCTTTTTGGCAGTCTTTATCTATTTGACATGAGAGATTAACATTATTCCTTTGAAAAAAAGTATCTGGCCCAAATTTTCCTCCACAGTCTCACATCCAACAACTTCTTTTAAAACAGACTGCAAAAGTGAACTTTTCATGGAAACGTTAACATTAAACATGTTGACCCATCCTTCTTCTTCCCCTTGAATTGCTGAAATATTTGTTGACTGTGACCTAAATCTGTCAATAGTTTAGCAGCCTTGAAGTTATATTTTCCAGTTAAAAAAGTTTCTCTGGAAAAGGGTAAAATTCTCCCTGGTCTGTCTATGTTATAAACTAGAGATTATAATACACCACTTCAGTTTTTGTTACAGGTTTTTTTATCAATATGCATGATACATATAACAAATTATTAAAATAGAGATAGAGGCATCAATATGTTTACCCACAAGATGGGGAAGCACATATAAAAGTGAGCATTTATTGGCTCCTTCATTTCTATCTGGGAAGACAGCAGGAGATATTTCTTTTCTGAATCAAGAATTATAAACTAGACCCAAAATACACAGGTTTTTAAGTGAAAACACAAAAATAAGGTTAAAAGATGGCTGTTCATTCTTTTTTTTTTTTAATTTGTTTTCTTCATCCTCAATAGTTCTGTATGTATCTAATAGTCTCTAAATGTTCTGCCTTCATTTTATTCTTTGGTGATCTGTAACTATTTGTTCTTGCAGTCATGTTGTCCTCTGCCTTAAACAATTATTTCCCTTCCCTGTTATTTTTTGTCTTGAGTTTGCTTATAAGAATCAATTATGACCCTTTCTAGATTCTGTTTTAAGAGCCCACCCAAGCTGTGCTCTCTTGAACATATCTATATTTTCTGTCTCAATGAAGTGCAGCCCAGAGATCTCTGAGCTAGAAAAAACTATAAGCCAGTATCCTTGCATGAATCACTGTAACATCTCATTGAATCATGAGTTTAGGTCTCAAATTAATAAAGTCTCTGTTGTGCAGTACTAAATTTTTGCTAATAATATGCTTCTTTCTGCCTTCCAATCTTCTTCACTTCCTCCTCTGCCCTGAGTGATCAATTTACACCCACATCTCTATTCTGCCTTTCCATTTTATCACCCCTCAGTAATATTCACCTCCCACTGAAAAGAATCAGTGGATTAGTGTTCAAATATGATCATTGGAGGAACACACAGTACAACAGGGAAAAGAAATGCAGTACTCTTTAAAAGAGATCAATTGACAAAGGTGGTGCCCAAAAGGCAAAACAGAGTTAAAATAGATGATGTGAATCATTTTGGATTTATCGGACTGATAATGAAAGACACTGAATGTGCATCACATTTACTCAGCTCAATAAAAGCTGAGAACAGCGTCTGTTAAGAACTAAATGGAAGAGGAAGCAGAGGGATATAAAACAAGTAATTAAGATACTGTGAGAAAGCTCAATGAAGTCATGGAAATTAAAAACAGAAGGGATTTTAGGAATGGCTGTCTAGTCCATTAATAGCCAAGAAAACATTTTCCCTTGTAGTACATCTTGTACAGATTCTAAAATCAAGTTCTAAACATGCACCATAAAATGCCCTTGAAGCATTTTGGAGAATGGGCAATGACAAATTTCTGGTTCTCTTTTAGCCTAGGGAACAGTTGCCTAACAGCAAAGAAAATGAAACCTAAAAAGCCTACAACTAAAATGATTTCCCCTATTCTAAAAATCACACTGACTGCTCTGAAGCTGGTTTGTACTAAAAGGAAAAAAAAGAAAAAAAAAAGAAAGAAAGGTGATTTGTAAGGAAGAGAGGAGTGGGAAAGGCACAGTCCTCTTAAAAGCAAATGGAAAACTCTGCCAAGAACCACTGTGGTGGCCACCTGCTGTGCTCTGAGTCGGGAGTGGTAATCAGGGTGGGTCGGGTACTCAAGAGCTCTTTTATTTTTATTTCTCATTTCTTCATATCACAGACTTGCATTTTGTCAATTCCTGTCTACTCAGATCACTAAACCCCTGTTCTGCACTTCTCTGCTGATAGATGTTATATATTCCTTTGGGATCCCTCCCTAAAGGAGCTGAGTATGAAAAGATCTTCTAGATGAAAAATGTGTTGAATGAGTATCTTGAAAATTTTCCTGACGACTGTTTAAGTGGGAGTCAAACTACTTTGGTTCATGTCATGGAAATCAAAGCAGTTTTTCTCGAAACACAGATGAACTATAAGTGCTTGGAGTCTAGGGTTGTCTTTTTTATTCTGAAAAATAGACTGTCATATGGTAGAGGTGAAATATGCAAGTACCTCAATCCAACTGGCATACTCCTATAAATAAATTTAATTTTAATGGGAATTTTCCCTGGCTAACAAATGACCAAGGAGCACTTCATAAAGCCCAAAGGTAGTAGCTTTTCTTTCAAGGACACTTTTTTCTTCCTGAAGGGGATTTCACTATCTAATATCTACATGTAGCAGTTATGAAATATACATAACCAGTAAGGGACAGACAGAATAAAAAAAGTGAAATGAGTGCATTTGCATATCTGGAAATCATGTCAGTCCTTCATTTCTGCACACATTCCCACAAGTCAAGAACTTCACCCACAGTCACACATGCTAAAGTCAAAAATCATATTTCAGAAGTGTCTTTGAAAACTACATAATTCCCTTAGTGGAAAACATGTGCAAGTACTCACAATGGTGTAGGGGAATTGAAAAAAAAAAAAAAAAAAAAAAGAAAGTGAGGAGAAAAAGGAACTAGAATCTATCTAAATATCACTGCGCTGATCAACAGGTTTTAGATCTCTCTGTAAAAAAAAGCTTTTTATAAGATTTAAAAAAAAATTAAATAAACTAAGCCCAGACCGAACCAGTAACAGATCAGAAACACTGAACACCAGACTAAATCTAAAGCTGAGAAAGGTTTAATAGACAAGAAAAAATAATAATTTAGGGTGGGAGGTATGTTCAGGGGAAGAAAAGAAAAGGACTGCCCAACTAAACCTAAATAAAGACATTTGTTATTATGCGGCATGGGATATACTGTCAGAGCTTTACAAAGCAGAAATGCTCAGACGGGAGTGAGGGGGAAGCCCAGCTGGGGCCAGTCACCAGTGCCATCCTCAGGGCCACTGCTAGGGCTGACACTGGTTAATGCCTCCATCAGTGCCTGGGACAATGTGTCCTCTGATACTTGGGTGGAGAAGTGGATGTGCTGCTCTCCAGATGGGCTTTGGCAGGCTGGAGAAACGGTGTGACAGGAAATGCAAAGTCAAGAATTTGAGACAGAGCCCCACGAGGCAGATGTGCAGACAGAGGCTGGCTGCAGACAGGGCAGCTGGGGAGAGATGGAAGGGTTCTAGCAGCACAACAAAACACCATGGCCAGATTTTTTCCAATCTTTACATAAACTTTCATTTGTTCCTTCTTGCCTTTGAATTTAAGAGCTGAAATAATACTGAGATGAAAGAAAAAAAGAGAAAGTGAAGGGTTAACACACTTAAATTTGACAGAGACCTGCCATGTGTTTTGAAAGCCATTTGACAACACAGAGCAGGAGGTGTGGTGCCCTGTAGTTCAGAGGGTACATTGTTTACCATGAAATGCCGGATTTGCATATGGTAAGTACTTTCTTTTATTAAAAGGCAAGGCAAATAGTCACACAAACTCCTCTGTAAATAGCAAAGAAGAACACTTAGCCACCCAGACTGAGGAATTACACCAATAGAAGTGGAAGAAGAATCTAGCCAAGACATTGAAAAATACCCAACTTATCTCTGAAAAACTTAAGTAATTTTTCTTTCCTCTGTTTGGTGGCAGCTTTGCTCCTTTATCACCCTTACAAAATCAAAAAGAAGTGAACCCCTCCTGCACATGAGAAAAACCTCTTATTTAAAAATAAGATTTCAGTCTTGTGTGGGTTATGAAACCCTACTGGCAAACAAAGATCACAGGAACCCTTATAACCTATAGGATACACAGTTTATCTTTGCTCTGATAAAAACTTCCATACATTTTAATCTCTTCTCTTTCTTTGCACACTTTATAATAACACTCTCTTCAAGCAAACACTCTTTTAATCTTATAATTTGAAAACTAATTCCATTTCAGCTGTCTTTTTGGCAAGTGACCTTTTCTTATTCTTTTGCTACAGGTAAAAAAAAAAAATCCTGTCTTTCTCATTTTTATCCTCAGCATTCTGTATCTCAGAACTGTTCATCTATTGAGGTTTTTGTCAGCAATAATATTTCTCATTCTGAGTTTCTTGGTGAACAAACCTTAGAAAATGTTCCTTCCTGAAAGCCATTTGATTAATTTGTCTAAATGCATTTCTTTTGTAAACCAGGCTGATTATTTGAAAATGTCATGGTCTGGTAGCAGATTTGAGAGCTATCCTGGCAAACACTGTTGACCAAATTAAAAACAAAGTATAGAGACATGACAGCAAGGTGGACCAATGACTGGCCTGCCATCTGTCACGGATGGATTAAAGCAATCTTTCTGTAGTGATATGTAGGAGACACTAATTCCAATCCAAATACATGGATTGGCTCTTGCAGAAGGAGATTTACTGAGAGAAAATTTTTTTTCTGGGTAGTTGAAAGTCAGCTGTCATGTCACTAAAACAAACTGCTCACTGTGATCCCAGGAAAACTCACATGTGCAATGTACTATATTCTAACTACTACATCTAATCAATTGAGAGAATCATTACAAATGATTCGTGCATGTCATGGGTGGTCTAAAGATAAAATAGTTAAGAGCCATAAACCACTGTTTTAATCTTCATAGTGTTTTTAACAGTAAAATGGCCATTGATCATACAAAGCCTGAAGGTCTTTCCCACAGAGAAGAAGTTAACTAAGGAAGATTTCTCTGTCAGTTAAAGCAGCATGAATCCAATTTAACTCCACTGGTCTCACACACATGCACTCCAGACTGAAGCACTGTTACCACTACATAAACAAAATCTCAGTCACTTCATCCCCGAAATTAGGCTGCCTCCATTGTTTCATGGGGCTTTTAGATGGAGGCTGAGGCTGTGGTGAATAACCTTTTTGGAATGACAGCTCTTTCACTTAAACACAGACAAAATTCAAACTCTTTCTTTAGGTTGGGTGAGACCGACACTATTTGGAATCTTTGTCTGCAGCCTGGATGATGGGACAAAGGACAACCTCAGCAAGATTAACATCACATCCGACTGGGAGAGTGATCAATTGCAGTAAAATCTTTCAGTCAAAAGGGCCTGGACAGGCTGGAGAAATGGCCTCACAAGAACTTCATGTGCATGTTCTTCTTGAATGTCTCATTCCATGAAAGATGTGCAAAGTTTAGCGGAGGTCACCAAGCTAGCCAAGGACCTGGAGCACATGGAATCCCAAACGTAGCTGAGAGAGGTGGGTCTGTTCAGCACAGAGAAGGTTCAAAATGAGAGTTGTCTGTTTACACTTACCCAGGTGAAACACACCGAGAGCAAGAAACAGTCTTCTCATGGGTGCAGAGAGTGGAGTGAGAGGCAACAGAGATGAATGAAAAGAATGAAAATTCTGGTTAGATACAGGGGTGGGAGGGATGGTAGTCAAATAATAAAAGAAAGAGTACCTTTATCTTTGTTAGTGTTTGAGAACCAACTACTTAAAGATTTGCACAACCGGTCATGGGCTCTGCAAAGACGGTTGATCTAGATGACCCCAGGGTTTTTTTTCCAAGCTAAATTATACTGTGATGCTATAGCTGATATTTGGATAGCTAAAGTTTGTTCATGGAATCCTTCCTCAACAATTCTTCCCAGAAAAAGGGTTAAACTTCTAAGCAATGGTATGAAGGAACTAAAACGTAAATTTCTTGGATAAATTTTGGTTTTGCAACATAAGGCTCTTGAAATGAGACACACTATTATTTTTAGATTGTTGACATATTAGCCACTCATCCCTCTACAGAAGATTTGTCAGCTTACACAGAACTAGCAAATACAATAACACTGGAAAGCAATAACTGGTACAGTATGCTTTCATGTTTCATCTACCTCAGTTCTTTGAATTTAAGTTTTTAGTAAAAGAAAATTACTGTTTTCAGGTAAAAGTGCTTACAATAGTTATGACTGTTTGTGATTCTGTCTTGCCTTTCTATTCCTTGGTTATAGTTTGCACTCACAGATTTAAGATTGGAAATTCCCTGTTTTGATTTCTGTTTTCTGTACAACATAACAAAATTGACTTTTCCTCCCACAATTTTCATTTTAGAAACAGTTATAAATGTATTTTTATTTAAATCATAGCCAAAATGTAGTGTAGATACTAGGCTGTACAGGCCAGTAAAGGAAGTTAGTATCCAACATATAAAACCTTTTAGAATTGGGCTGAAGTCTAGGAGAGTAGAGGGGAAAGCACTGATTACATTTGTGGATTGATGCCTCAAAAAAAATTGGTGAAAAGATCATTCTGTCACAGAATGACATCTCTTTTCTATTTCCCTTTGCCAGCCAGCAGAGCTAGGGGGATCTGAGAAGAGAAAGCTGAGCACTGAAAACAAATAATTCCAAATTTATATTGTCAGCTGCTGCCCACAATATAAATAACCTAATTTGCCCTGTACACCAGCTTACAAGTAAATTATTCTAACAGCACTTCAGAAAAGATGAATTTTCAGCTGTGGCTGCATTATTTGCAGGTTCTGAACAATTATTAAAGGGGCAGGAATGTTTTTCCAGTTCATTCTCTAATTAATCTGGAGACCTACTGAATGCCAGGGAAAATGCTTTGACTGACTGAGATGGTTCCTTCATTTGCTCAAGTTTTAAACGAGGGAGAATCACTTGGCCTGCTGCAGAGCAGTGCTAGGGTAAGATCTCTGACAGGCCCCTGCACCAGAATTCCTTTACAGCCAAGCAGCAGGGAAGGCCTCAGCGCACCAAATGTTACACACACAGGGACTCAGTGCCTCAGCAAACAAACCCATTTTAACTGTGCCTCCACCTTCCTTGTCTCCTTAGCCCTTGCCTGTGCTTTTCCCAGTATGACCTACAGCCATACAAGTAACCTCAACAGAAGCAGGGACGGTCCCTTGATTTTGAGGGAAAGTGGCACGGTCTGGCTGTGTGACACCCTTAGGCCCTAGGTCCTTTTAGAGGCAGTCCCTCATTCCGGCTGGCTTGCTGACTATGCTGGAGAAAATTGGTCAACATGTACCAGGAAACATAGAAACAATTCAACAGCCAGATTTTGATGCCTTGGCTGCAGGCCCAGCATTATTTCATTTACTTAAGCAGAACTACTCTAAGTATCCAAGAGTCTAGGATTATGCATCTTAAAAAACCAACAAAAAGAGATAATATTTATTTAAAATTCTCTCTTTCTCTTCTTCTTAACAAATGCTTCAGCTAACTTAAATGTCTTTACATCTGCAGGAGCAGCATCCCAAGGAGAGGTTTGGAGAGAAGTCATCCTCACTATGTCACAACAGGCATTTTGGAGGGTAGTAGTGGTCTATAGTGGTTGGGAATTCGCTGTTTTGGGTTACTTTCATCACAAATAAATACATTTTAGAGGATTCATAACTGCTTCCCAATGAGAAGCAAAGCATAGCAAGCAAGCACTGGCATCTATGGTGCACACTCCCTCTGAACTAAACTGCTAATATGCATGAATCCATACAGGATGGAAAGATCCTCAAAAAACAGATCTTGGATCATCCCAAGGAAGAAGGGACATGTGAAAGGTACAGTGAAAATACTCAGCATAAGCATGAAACATTTGTGTCTGGAAGAATATCTGTCTGAAAGGAACAGGACAGCCTTCAGAAGTCAGAGTGATGGTGGTGGGCTGATGGTTTGTGTTGAAACTGCATCAAGGCATTCACTCACTTCTAGTTTGGAGCAGGGAAGGACATATTCACCACTTTCACATGGGGGAATAACGTGTTCAATCTATGTCTCCTGGACTACACACAGTTTTCCAGTGGGGTTTCTCAATTGTACTGGTTTTATTGCAGGCCTCTTCTCTACTAATCTCTTGAGATTAAGTACTTCCACACCTATCAATGGAACCACTTCCTTAGGGTAATATTTTATATAGTAAAAAAGCCTTTGGAGTTTTGGTTTTCACATTATTTACACTGATGAAAATAGAGATCACTGTGATAGCTAATTATCCAAGTTTAAATGGGACTGAGATGAAACATGAAACAGGTTGGCTTTTTTTTTTCTTTTTCTGTTGTTTTTTTTTTTAAGATCATCTTGAAATTAGTGGATTTTTTTCAACCTGAAAACTATCTAGATTCTTGAAGTAGTGGTAACATCTTACTACTATAAAAATGCAATTAATTTCATAATGTAAACTTGCACTGTGAAAAAATGCCACCTTATGCTTGAGGCAGTCTGATACAGCTGTGTTCTCCCCTGCAAGGGATTCTTGAGATAGCAATTTGCAAGCAATTGGTAGAAGCTGTGTACATTTTTACTTAGCCACTGTACTACATGAGCGTTAAAGTTCCAGGTAACAGCAAGATTCATTTTCACAGGTGTGTCATTCATTTGCACTTCATAAAGGGAGTTGAACAAAAAAAGTAAAAAGAAATGAGAATTTTAAAAGTAGCAAAGAACATGTAGATAGGCTGTAAATGAGTGTATTCCTGCCATCAGAATATGCATCTGTGTAAGTGGTAACAAAGAAGAATTTAAGAAATAAACATTAAAAGTTCACTTTGTGTTGACTTTGAACATTAAAAGTTCACACTAGACATAACTGAACATTAAAAAAAGAGAAATGCAACTGGATAGAATAAAAAACTTCTTCCCTGGATGGAAAGTCCAAGGTTGGAGCAGGTTGCCCAGAGGGGATTTGCAGTCTCTATCCTTGGAGGGAAGATCCAATCCTGGTCTGATGTCACTGTTGACCCAGCTCTGAACAGTAGGTTGAACCAGAGACCTCTTGAGGTCCCCTGCAACGTGAGTGAGACTTTGATATTTAGGATCTGGCATACTGTTATTTCATCACTTCTCACTCAAGATGTCAGTGCACTTTTGGCTCATAGCACCTCGTTCTGACCACAGGTTGTGCATGTGCATACATATGTCCACACATTTTTACACATGTGGAAGGAGGAAATAAACACGTCAACAAAAGAGGGTAGAATACCTTGTTGTTTCTTGTCACAAAGAAAAATTTTCATAACAGAGTTAGAAAGTTTCAGTAAATATTAAGTGGGAAAGGTGCTGAGAGCACAGGAGTTAATTATTAGCTGTTTGAAGGCTGTTTGTTATAATTTACATGCTACATTTGGTGGCTGTACTGAAATGATGCATATTTACATATTAGTATTCGATAGTGTATGCTTAGCTGACAAAAAGATAAATGCTTGATCATTTTTATATCTAAAAGGCTTTTCTAGCAAGTAGGATGATTAAGCCATTTGAAAAAGAAATCTATTTTTTTTGAGATAGCTTTGATAACTCCTTTTTTCCTCCCCTAAGGACCTTTCAGAGGTGAAACCAAAGAGATGGTCACACTGATCATTTTAGATGATCCACAACAACAGGATAAAAAAACGTATTATTATCAGCATGACCTGCACTGAAGGAAGGAGTCATACTCTGCCCAGCTTTGACCCTGTTATTCTGGTCTGTGACAATGCAGGAGGAGTTATTAGATTTCAGGTAGCCTCAAGATCTCTTATTGATTGCAAAGACAGGTTCCTCTTCTTATTGACCACGTTCATTTTGTGTGTCTAAAGTTCACTATTTGTGCTTTCTTTGGATGAGAATTTATATAGGCTGCTTATTTCAGTGTTCTGACAAGACTGCCTCAGAAAAAAATAAATCTATATCTACAGATATAGGAATAATGAGCTAGCAAGCACTTATTTCACTGCAGTTTAACTATCTTTCAGATATAACCCTAAGAACTCATCACAAGGACATTTTATGCTCCTTCACCTCACTTTCTTCAAATGAATTTCCCACTTTGCAGGACTCACTTTTCAGAATTCTTTCATTTTGAGTCTTTTTTAAGCATTTCTCAGATAATTATATGGAGTGGAATTAATCCAAAAGTTACATACCTTATCTAGGCTAGTCATCTAAGGTTTCTCTCCTGACACTGGTGAGAGACTGGCATCTCCAAAGGGCAATTTCATACCATACAAAAATAAGTGTATAAAAGATTAGAAAAGGCATGAAATTAATTCTAACAGTAATGTTAAATTTTGAGCTTGGATACAATTTCTACTGAATTCATATCATATCTATACCCTACATGAACTTCATCTATTGCTTCGTGTGTTAATTATTCTCATCTGTATTAAATATTCTGTATAACACTTCTGAAAATTATTAGGACAGGCCAATAACTAACACTAAGAGCTTATCATGGTTTTTAAATGTCCGCTGGGATATTTTTCATTGGAAAATGTTGATTAATTGAAACCGATCCTTCAGTCCGGGATGGAATTTCTGGTAAAATGTACAAAAAGACAGCTACTCTTTTTAGAATAGCAAGTAGTCAAGTTGTAATACTAATTAAGTGTGGAAATCTTTTTCTTTAGGATGGGAACTTTATTCAATCTCTCCCATTCTAGGTACCTTACCTACTCTACTGGGATACAAGGTGATTTCATGGTCTAATGAATCTTTAATTAATGATAGAGATTTGGATAATTCCAGCAAAAAGTACTGAGGATAGCCAACAAGCTCACTGCTGATGTAGCTCATCTGGGTCTCCTGCATTTCCGTGAATTTCTTTGGGTATCAGACCTACTTGGAAATGCCTTTATTTTTTTCCTAATTTTCATTCCCCAAAACATTGAAACAAAAGCTCTCATGGATCAGCTATGGACAATCTTTCACATAAGAATTTGTTTTCTCCTCCAAAGGAACAGGGGTACATGTTAAATCTTTAAAAATTTGGATTAAAAATAATTTCTAAACTTCTCAGACTTCTCTTTCAAATGAAGAGATGGGTAAAATATGGTGTGATTTTTTTACAACAGAAAAGCATAATGAATAAGCTTGTTTTAAAAGCAAGCCATTATTTACAGGCATGTTATTTTCTTTCATAGTAAAATGATGGAAGGGAAGTGTTAGTCCCATAGGAGTTGATTAGAGGACAAACAGATGCATTTGGTACAGGAAAGAGTGGCAGAGGATGAAATAAAGAAAGAATAAGGCGTATCATGAACAGCAATGGAGTGAAATTGCCTGAATGAAGTTGATGAAACATGGGCCTGAGGCAGCAACCAGTCAGCAGAGAAGCTTTTCCGAATACAAGCCTTGAATTATACTGTATCTTCCTGGGTGCCTGGTGAAAATTCATATCTTGGATATTTTTTATGATTTTTAAACAAATCAGCAAACTCATCTCAACATTTGGCATCAACATTGCAGACATTTCCAACTAAGGCACCCAAGGTTCCCTTTCTGAAAAAAAATAGCTACAGTCTGGTTGCAATTCACCTGATCTATTTTCCTCATATTATGAATCACACAGTAGACAATGACAGTGATGGACTAGCTGGGAAGAGCATCCCTCTTAATTACAGCACTGCTTTTGTTTCTCTGCCTTTCCTCCACTGCCCTATTCTGTATCATAGGAAACCACTGATCTGTCCTTCCAGAAAACTCTCCTCTGATAGTGACATTTTAAAAATCTTTATGCTTCAAATAATTTCATCTTTAAATCTTTGTGGTTTCACGCAGTTCACATGAGTGACAGCATTATTTGTACAGGCAGCTTTCAAGCTGATGAAACCTGATTTATTCCTGGCTTTTGATAGAGAAGGTTTCACCTCCACAAAGCCAGTTTTGGAATGGCCAGTGGATATAATAACAAAATAATTGTTTGGAAATATCTATGAAAGAAAACCCTGCGCTCCTTCTATCCAAGACTTCCCTTTCAACATCTGAGACTTCTGAGTTGTGCAAAGCAAATTCTGTAAAGCAGTCTGACAGCTTGACATCTATCCCCAAAATTTGCTTAAAAAATTCTCCCACTTCTATCACAATTCGAGTATATTTCAGAGAGGTCTGTGGTTTAGGACATATTGAATTTGTGCCATTAAAAAAAATAAAGTATGATTAAAGAATTTCTAAATAACCAGATACAGTGGAAGAGAAGCTGGAGATATTCAGCTCTTTGCAGAAGAACAAACTGCAAGAGTAAGAGCAAGAAAGAGAAACATCTACATCCAAATCTGGTTTATCTGAAAGCAATTTAAACTCTGTTACTTTATGTTAAAAAGGAGGATAAGAAAGTTTAGGCAGTTATTTTGAGTAGCTGTCATGAAGGTTTTTTAGTGAACAGAGTCTCAACGATGTTACATTGCAGGAACTCTGCATTCCACATCATTTAGCTTTGACAAAGAAGGGTGAAGTCACTTGCTAAAGATTTCAACCCACTCAAGAACAGAAGGGATATAATGTGTTGCTATATTTTTTAGATAACTCTCATAACTGTGTGCTAAAATATATTTGCTTGATACACATAAATATATACTTTAAATAAAATTGATCTATTAAACTGCTTCTTTTTTCTATCACACATTATATTGCATGAAAGATTATCAAAAATTAAGTGAAAGTCAAGCTAGACATAAGTACCACTGGGAAAAAAATTATTACATGCTATATATGCATAGTTTTAAAGATAGCAGAAATGTAATCTACATTAAAAGAAAAAAACAAGATGAGATTTAGAGAAAATAAATTTTAGAATGTATCTGAGTAATACATTTTCAGGCATTCTCTCCTGCATCTTTATGGTGAATTGGCTGTTTGCTTACACTTTTCAGAGAGTTTATTTATTAAGTACAATTGTAGAAACAATCCAAAAGATACTGGAAACTTACAAAAGAGTTTTAGAATGCTATAGAAATGTTCACCCTCTAGAGGGGAAGTTACCCAGGGAAAATATACAAACAGGAAAGGTGTAGCCCCATCCAGTACTCCATTCAATGACACAAAATTATCTTCATTAACTTCATTTATCAGAAGATCAGGGTCAGAAAAAGAGAGAAACTTGTGTCTAGTGCTACAGGTAAACAAAAATTGATTCAAACTCTGTCCTTCAGCTGAACTTGAAATGATCAAACATTAAGATATCTCAATATCTAATGCATCCATTAAATTACATGTTATATACTTTAATATGTATATAGCAAAATTTGGTCATCAGAGCCATAATTTTTGATTACTTTTTATATAGATAGTAGAGAAGAAGTTTCCAAATGTGAAATAGCTCTTGTACTTTATACTATGAACTTTGAGACATTTGTACATGTGGGCTTCAGTTTATGCAGACACATTTTCTGTATTCTAATGTTATGCCTCAATGCTCAGGACTTTTTGAGGAATAAAAGAATTTCCTGTAATGTGCTAGATACAATCTTCCAATTTTTATGGGCTTGTGAAGCAAGCATTCATAGCAATGTCAACTTCCCTTTAGGGATTATTTATATTTAGTGTGAAAAGTCATTAAAATTTTCAGTCATTGGATTTTCCAATAAGCCAACACATCCTAATGATTAGTACCACTTCACATTTCTATTCCCCCTCTTTATCAAAGCATATGAAAAACATAGCATTATCCTGAAATTTGACATGCAGATATAGAGGAAATATTAATAAAGCAGTTGAGTAAACCACTTTCTTTATCAGACCACAAAGATATATTCAAGTCTGAGCATTAAACTGAGCTTCCTCCCAATTACTTATTGCGGAAAATAACTGATTATTAATTAAAGCCTTGTTTGCTCTGGAGATTTTCTGCACCAGTTGCCACCGTAAGTGGCTAAATAACAGAATCGTTGCAGCAAGTGTAGAGAGGGAAGGCTGATATTTGCATTAGAAGTGTTTACCCCTTTTTTCCCAGTCTGAATAGATCCAGCAGTGCAAACAGCTGCTTCATTTGATTACACTGAGGATTCCATGAGGGCAACTAGGCTGCTAGTCCCAAAAAAAACCTAAGACCTCACCCCCTTGGGTTTCCGGCATTGGTTTTTCCTTCTCACATCCCCTCACATATAGAAATATTATCATTCAAAAATTTAACAGGTGCATGAAAAATGGCAAGTGTTCTCTCAGGTGACTCCTTCTGCCTTGTTGTGCATCTGCTGTCTGAACTCTCAAACTCCCTTGCTGTTCAGCTTCTCAAGCATCTGTCATTTGACTTCCCAACCTTACCATTAGACTTCTTCAGTGTTAGATTTTTTTCTAGCATAGATGTTTCTCAAATGTTATCTCTGCCCACAACAGAGACTGCAAGGCAAAATAATTGCGAGAAAATATTTCCTTTATTTATTTTCTGTAAATAACACATACTATTAATGTTAATTTTATGCCAAGGTGCTCCTTAGATTCCACATATTTTGGCTGCTTCGTGGGGGACCGGACTAAACATGCAAAAGATTAGGTCTGTACAAGCAATTCGTCTTCACTGTGAGACACTGGCACAGGCTGCCCAGAGAAGCTGTGGGTGCCTCATCCCTGGCAGTGTCCAAGGCCAGGTTGTATGGGGCTTTGACCAGCCTGGTCAGGAGGATGGTGTCTCTCACCATGGCAGGGGGTGGGAATGAGATCATCTCCAAGGTGCCTTCCAACCCAAATCATTCTAAGATTACATGATTCTTAATCCTGAAAGCATTTAACTACTTGTTGTACTGCAAATATTTGTGTTCATGCTCTGTTTTTTAAGAGTTATTGATTGATTTTGGCTGCCCAGCAAACGAAACCAACACTGTAGAGGCATCTAAGTTTGTATAATAGCAACTACACAAAGAGGTCACATTATCAGAAGCAGTAAAAAATGTCAGAAAATTCTCTCAATTTTGTGGAAACTATAGACCTCTGTCAGTTTTGAAAAATATGTCTTTTTCACTGAAATGGTGAACTATCATATTTAATCTATGTCCAATCTAAATGACAGATAATGGGAGGGAAGATTTGCTGTAAAGACCTCACATGCTCTGCTTTGCTAATTCTCTTTGCCCAAAATTCAGAGACACAGAACTAAGTTACAGTATAGAACATAAAGTTGTACGGGCATCATCCAAAGGAGTTTCACAGTCTGTGGATGAGGAGGCAGAGATGTAGCAAATGGTACATTTGTTCTGTCTAGTATTTGATATTCCTCTGCAAAATTATGTTCCTGGGTTCTGATTTCCTGCATATAACAGGCATGAATTTCACTGGATCCAATTTTATGAAAGGATGAGGCCATTCAATAGGTAAAGCTGTGATTTGAAAGTCAATAAAGACTGCTGCTGATAAAGCTTGTAGCTGATGGAAAGAGGGGAAAAATTTAATAGTGGTCATGTAGAAATAAGTTATTTAGATAACTTTCTACTGTGACTTATTCAATGTATCAAAATTCTGTCAAAATAAATGAAGGTAGTTTAGGTGGTATATCTACATATATTAAACACATCTATATAAACAAGTAGAAACCTTCCCACAAATACGGCTTAAGATCTAAAAACTAGTGCCTCATGATTGAATAAACCAGTTACCTTCCATGTAACTAGACTGAACAAAGTGAAAAAATTTGGGATAATTATGCTGTGGGGAGAATAATAAACTCTTTAGCTGTATCTAAACCATCTTTCAAGAGCACCATGAAGTTTCTTTCATGGCTTTTCAAAAGACATAAAAAGAGATTCTGCTTATGACCACAGCCAAGCTGCTGGTTTAATAAAGTGTAAACATAGATCCTGAGTATTAATTTTGCAATGAAACTTTTAGATGTGCTGGCAACAATCTGTACTGACAACAGAGACAAAATCATAGGGCAGAATCAGTCACACATTGGTAATGACCTCTAAGATCATTGAGATAGATCACCCAACTGCTAAACCACTACCAGCTCCAGCACTAAACCATTTCCATGAGTGCAATATTTCCCCAAGTGCAACAAGTGCCTCCAGGAGTGATGACTCTGGGCAACCTGTCTGTTCCAATACTTGAAAACTGTTTCCATGATGAAGTTTTTCCTAATATCCAATCTAAACTATTCCTGGTGAAATTTCCTCCCATCGTACCAGTTGCCTGGGATTGGATAGCAATCCCCACCTGGCTACAAGTGCCCTTCAGGGAGTTGTAGATAGCAATAAGATCACCTCTGAGCCTCCTTTTCTCCAGGCTAAACATGCCCATCTCCCCCAGCTGCTCCTCATCACACTTGAGCTCCAGACTTTTCACCAGCTCTGTTGCCCTTCTCAGGACATGCTCCAGCACCTCAATGTCTTTTTTGTTTTGCGGAGCCAAAACTGGATGCAGGTTTTGAGGTGTGGCCTCACCAGTGCTGAGTACAGGGTGAGAATCACTGCCCTGGTCCTGCTGGCCACACTATTTCAGTACAAGCAAGGCTGTCATTGGCTTTCTAGGCTACCTGGGCACACTCTGGCTCATGTTCAGCTGCTGTCAAGCAGCACCCTAAGGGCCTTTTCCACTTGGCAGCTTTCCAACCACTCTCCCTCAGCCTGAAGCACTGCCTGGGGTTGTTGTGGCCCTAGTGCAGAACTCAGCATTTCACCCGGTTGAATCTCATCCTGTTGGTCTTGGCCCATTGAGCCAGCCTGTCCTAATCCCCCTGCAGAGCCTTCCCACCCTCCAGCAGATCAACATTCCCACACAACTTGGTGTCATCTGAAAACTTTCTGAGGGTGCCCTTGATCAATCTCCCATTCATATGGTTGATATCAAGATATTAAAAAGGACTGTCCCCAATATTGAGGGAACCCCACTAGTGGCTGGCCCCCAGCTGGATTTAGTTCCATTTGCCAGCACTTTTCTGTACCAGACCATATGGCCCAGTTTTTAACCCAAAAAACAGTACACCAGTCCAAGCCATGGGCTGCCAGTTTCTTAAGGAGAATGTTGTGGGAAATGGTGTCAAAGGCTTCACTAAAGTCCAGGTAGACACATCTAGAGCCTTTACCTCATCCATCAAGTGGGTCACTTTGTCATAGATGAGCATCGGGTTGGTCAAGTAGGACCTGCATTTTACAAACCTATGCTGGCTGGGCCTGATCCCCTGGTTGTCCTGTACATGATGTGTTGGCAGTCCAGATGATCTGCATCTTGAAGAATTTTTCAAAAACCATGTCATTGCTCAATAGGTATAGCAGCCCTAAGACTTTGTAACAAGATTTGATTGCCGTCAGTGTAAAAAAAATATTTAACTTTCAATACTTCGAGGAAGTTAGAAAGACAAAAAATGCAACTGTGACATTTGAGGAAATGAAAAGTCAACATATAACAATGTAAATCACACATAGCAAATACAGCTATAATAAACATACCTTTATCCATCTTAGATATAATGACAAATACTTCTAAAATTCAAATTATATTTTACAGCCTAAGTAAATATTAAAAGGCCGCCAAATCTGCTAGCATAAATCCCTGTGACCTCGCAAGTTTTCACCACATGTATTAAATGAAATGAGAATGAACCATGAAGGCATTTTTGCTCTCTGGAGAAAACACACAGGTAAGAAGAGATAGTTTTACCAGCTCCTTTCAGGAGGGCTGTATTTCTGAAACACCCATGGAACTGTGGCTTTGTCTACAGGCGGTTTTCACATTATTTTAGTGTTAAATTTATAGCAATGGTCATAAATTATTTGCACTGTGATCGCACCTGATGTGCAGCAATGCCAGTAGTCAATTACCAAAGACAGCCCCTAAAAGATCTTGTAGTTTAGAGAATAAAGCCCACTAAAAGAATAACTTATCCTTGGACAGATGTGATCACTGCTGTAGAGTGTGTCACTTGTTTCAACTGGCTCAGCTGTGGCTTTGCACGTCACACTAGGGAGCACACTTAGCATGTAGGGCCAGGTTGGACAGAGCTCTGAGCAAGGTGATCTAGTAGAAAAGATCCCTGAACGTTGCATGACATTTGGTCTAGATGATCTTTAAAGATCTCTTCATACCCAAATTACTCTCTGATTTTGTGTTTTTGTGTTAGCTATCTTCAGTGATGGCATATGATACATCCACCTTCTGTGTAAGGAGGTGGGACTCAGTGAGAGGTGCATGTAGTGCCACTGGGACAAAAGCACACTCAAATGACTCCACAGAAACAGCTGAAGGTCTTCACAGTTCATATTCTACTTCTCCACCATCATTTTTCCCCCAGGCCATCAGATCACTTCCATTACTGTTAGTAATCTCAGTCTGTCCTTATTAATAATGTTTGAGCAAGCATTGCAGAACTGCAGCAGCAATCAGTGTTTCAAACTGTAACCCTGACTACACCACATACTGAGGCTTAAAATTCCTTTTTCTCTGATAATTTGAAGCTTTATGTTTAATATTTATTGCAATGCATATTCTCAGGAGATGACAGCGGATGCATGATAAATACGTTATTTCCCCCTGAAACAAACAGACATCCGTCTATCCAGAAGACAGTGCTTGCCAGCTGTGCATATATAAAGAGTAAATGTAAAACCAGCTGTTCTGTCAGTTCATCCCACATAGTGAGGTTGTCACTGTAATCACTTTGGCTGGGAAAATTTCCAGTCATCTCACTGCTGCTCCTCATGAATCCCACTTGTCAGGAAAATATCAGTCTTTTATATAGTATTTGGTCATTTTTGGGATGAATGCTATGAGTGTATTTAGGACAATTATTTTCAGGACTTGAGAGAAATCAATTGATAACACTAAAACACATATGTCAGGCTCTCCATTGAAGCAGCAGACTTGATTTTGAATAAAAATATAGAGTTAGCCTTCCAGTGCACTCCATCAAAACAAGTTCCCACAATAAAACTTCATACAGTTTCCTGAATGTATGAAAAATTGACAAGTTGGAGCAGTTCTGAGAAAAGCAGTAGTGGGGACTGGTCAGAGATCCAGAAAATATTGCTCGGAGGAGAAATCTGAACAAATGGTTTTGTTAACGGAAAAGGAAAAAAATGACTGAAGACATGAGAACAAATTTCAAATAGTTTGAAGTGTGGCACAAAAAAATAAAGGCAACTATTTGGTCTTGTTTAAATTTCATGGATCAACTGTGGCAGCAAAGATTCAAGATGGATATTAGGAGAAAATTTCTGGGGATTAGGACAAATTGATTCATATTAAATTTAAGCATATGCTAAGTGTCAAAATACTTGGATAGAATCCCATTACATCTATTAGTAAAAATTCTTTAATTCTTTTCAGAACAATATACATAAAGATCTACATTATAGATTTTATATAGCCAAGAGCTTCAAAAGTTCAAATATACAACATTATGAAAATAGCACTTCTGTGGAAAAATAAGAGGTGCATATTATGTCTCTGTGGCTCTCTGTTAGTACTGCTAATCTATAGAGAATGGGTGGACAAATTGCATTGTTAACTGAAACCAGAAGTTTTGATTATGTACAGGTACAGCAATGCCAGGGAAAACAAGTGAGTGGTGCCTTCTTCTGGGATTTGTGATGTCAAATGTGCCAGGTCCAATTTTTCATTGATGCTTTACTCGCTAAAGAGGATTTTTTACATGCTACAATAGTACCTGGCCTGTGAATTGCACAATATCAAAGTGATTTTCTCCTCCTAACTTTTCAGCATTTAAACACTTTTCCAAAGGATCTTTGATTAAAACTGAAATATCTTTGATGAAATAGCACATTTTGATGGTATTTTTAAAGGGAAATTGGCTTCAGTAGAGCACACTTTTTCTGAAGTATTCAACATGAGATATGGTTGAGAATGTTTCTTTAATCAGCTACTACTTCTTGTTCTAAAACAAAATCATTCCGCCTATAGGGTCCAGGATCTGCACCTGAAAATATCAAGTTTAGGAACATAAATCTATTCCATTGTGGTTTGACTTTCAGATTATTTGTATATTAATTAGCTGTTACAGTTCTGTGCTTGATAATGTAGATGAACAGGTGATTTGTATGAGTTCTGAGAATATCCAGACAAATTCAAAAGCATTGAGTCATTACCACCATAGTTAGTCAATGTTTTCTAATATAAATTGTTGTGATAATCTGTTCTCCAGGAAATATCAACATTTTGCATCCATTTGGTTTGAAAACCTTTTTGAAATGAGGAAGTGTCTTGGCAAAGGGAATTTCTGTTTTTACCATAATCACAGATGATGAAATTGGGGCTCAGCTGCACTATTCAGAGATGTAGCATCTCAAAGATCAAGGATAGATTTATTCTCCATAGTAAAATGCTACAGGATATGAAGAAAAATGGGTTATGAACACCAGAAAAAATCTGTACATTTAAATTAACTGTAGTTCTGATTAGTCGCATTATAGGCACAGGTATTTTTGGATGTCAGTTTCTGATATGCCCTGGCCCATACAAGCTAGTCAAATAAGAAAAGCTAAATAACTAATTTTTTTTTTTCCATTGTTTTGCCAGTCCCCCTGCCCTTTGAATTAAGTCTGGTCTTAAAATATGATTTACCTGGATTTATCATCATTAACTTCTGCAATATAAATGATTCCTCTGGAATTCTTTAAATTCTTCTTAGCATGTCATTTCCAGTGTGTACACAATCAGGCAAGAGTATGGTTTAATTTGTTTGCATTCATACATGTGCACATCTGTCCACTCAGACACAGTTTCACATTTTACATGGTTAGGTAGAAAAAGGTGCATGGGGGAGGAATCACATGGAGCAAAGACAGAGGAGCACCTAACAGAGTCATGGACAAGACTTTAGGAGAGTATTCCTTTCATAGATATTGCTGTGACACTTCACAGCAGAAACTTTGATCTGCTCAGAACAGGAGCTGATGTAGGAAATTGGGCTATGCAAGCTCTGTAGAAATCTGTGAGCTCAGCCATGAAGTTTGCTTTATAGTTATTGGATTCAAGCAAACAACTTGAGGCCTTCCTGGGGTACAGTTAAATCTAAAAAACAAAAAAAGTCTTCCCCAGTTTACTAAAGATCCTATCTAACTGGAAACTTCACGCTCACCTTCTAGACTACTTGCCATTTTAGAAGCATGTGTGAAATGTATGTGACCCAATTTTTGCCATTATACTGGGATGTAGATAGAGAAAAGGAAACAGCCAGCTTTGGGACAGGGGTCCAGAGATATCCTGATGAAGTCAACCAAAATTGACCAAATTGGCCAGTTTGCTGTTTTTCTAAGAACTATGCTAGGAGTAAAAAAGGTTAGTTATTCTTTCCAAATAATTAAATTAAATAACTGAAAAGATCAGCATTTCCCATTATCATTTGGAGTGTTGTCACAAATTGGAATTAGCGGATTGATTTCCACAGTCTTACCCCACCAGGTGTAAATGCAGTGCATACCTATAAAAAAAAAAAAGAGAGGAAAATTTAATGCCCTTACAAACTCAGTGATATCGCTCATATGTTTCATGCCACTTCTTTTTCAAATACTGTATTCTTTTTATTCTTTTTCCTTTTTTTTTTTTTTTTTTTTTTAATGAGGTTGTCTGGCTGTACCTCATGCCCTTGAAGACCAAAGCCTTTGTGAAGCCAAAGAGCTTCAAAAGTTCAAGATGTGCAAGCAAAGATAGGATGAGATTCAGGAAGGAGATGGGACTCTGTAGATTGGCAGAGTGCCTGGAAAACTGCTGAGAGAAGCAAAAACAGATACATTAGGAAAAAAAATCCCTGAAAGTCATTGAAGATTTTAGGGCAACCAAAAATTCAAACTGGTAATAAATAAGTTTTGAAGCAACTAATTTATTTTTAGTAGTGCTCTGCAAGGCCACAACAAATAGGTGAAGATATGTCGATGAACTTTTTTATTCACTTCTCTCTCGTAGTCAATTTTTCAGTCCCTGAAAGTTTTATAGAAGCTAGCTATTGTAGTTATTGTTCAAACTTGACTTTAGAGATTAGAAACTCCATTCTGTTTTGGGTATGCTCTTTAATAAGAAAAAAATTTTAGGTAGATATTTAGGTAGACTCACCTCAGAGCTCTGAATCCTGCTCCAGACCTGTTTATACATTTCTGTATTTAACTTCTAAAAAATCCTATGCCAAAGATACCCACAGTTTAGTAGAGCATTACATTCACTTAATCACCAACACTCTTGATCTTAAAGTCTCTATCACCTTTTCCAGTCCTCTCTTTTTTTCTCATATGTGGAAACTACACACACAATTGTCATTGTAGACACCATCTTTAGCTTTTCATAAATCAATATATAACCTGTTCAAAAAAGGATTTTCAGGACTGCAGAAAGTATTGAAAATATAGGAATATTATAGACAAATGCCTTTACATAAAGATACATTCTATTTTGGATAAATTTCTTTAATAACTTTATAAAACCAATCTGTCTTATTTATTTCTGTGAATATAACAAGTTCAAGAAGTGCTAATGAAATTGTTGCAGTCAACAGTGAATTGGTAACAAAAATATCTGTGATATAAATAAGTGAGTAATGAGGATTTTCCTACTTCAGAATTCAGAATAAATGCTCTCCTGATGAAAGTTGACAAAAATGGTAATGATTAACTGGGGAAGAAGAGTTTTTTATCAACTAGAAAAGGTTCCTATTACAGAAATTAAAAGAAACATGGTAGAATAGCCTGATACTATTGTGTCCCCCCCAGGTACTCTGGGGACACACAGTTTTCTAGAACATTTTATGTTACCTGACCTCAGGGAAAGCATTCATTTAGTCAAGGAGAGCTTTGCTTTGCTGAACACTTTGCCAGACTTCTTGCCTATTGTACACATAAGGAGGCATTTTCCTTAGGCAAATTCCTTACATACCCACAGTTGCAGGATCAGGCTGATTGCTTTTACACATTGATTTTCATGCTCAGATTCATTGATTCATCTCTCCAAAGGAGAATAACTTTTCTCAAACTAGTTCTGTTAAACTAACATGAGCAATTGTCAGTTATCAAACATGCTCCATGTTTCATCAGTCCTCTTAGGATCATTATGTTACATCACCTCTTATTTATATAATATACACATTATGTATATGTATATATATATAATATTAGTATAATAAATATTCATATATTTACATCACCAGCTTATTTATAGCTGGAGTTTGACCATGTTTCCTGGAGAGGAAGAAAGGAAGGAAGGAAGGAAGGAAGGAAGGAAGGAAGGAAGGAAGGAAGGAAGGAAGGAAGGAAGGAAGGAAGGAAGGAAGGAAGGCTGATTGCATATGCTGTCTCTGTTTATCAGAAAAAACAATTTTGAAAAGACTGTACAAATCATCGTGGTCTTTGGTCTGTGAAAGGTCCACATATAAAGAGATCTCTGGTTGCAAAACTCTAAAGAAACACATAAATATATGCAGCAGAGCCAACAGAGGGATGGAGGCTCCTTTAAGAATAATCTATTCCCTTCTTGTAAAGGTCAGCTTGTCTCTGCTCTTCTCAGCCAGCTCTGGAGAGCTCAAGCTTGGCTTCATGTGTTATCACAAAAGCTTTCCAGAGCATTTTCCCCACACAAGGAAAAAAATCAACAACAATTCTAACTGAATAATGCTAACTGAAATAAACTGACATGAGCAATGAAATGCTCATTAACTCTGATTGCCAGTACTTTCACTTTTCATGATATCTATGAAAGATAAATCAAGGGAATCAAAAACTTTACAAACCTGCTAAAAATCCATACATTTTGACACCCCCTGCCCCCTTCAGACAATGCAAGCAGCACAAAATGAAATCCTTGCTGTGTTTCTGTGTAAAGAAAAAGGCAAGAAACATCTGGCCTCTGCTGACCTCCTCACCTCCATTAAGCACTGACTCCATATGAAATGTGTAAGTAGCTCTGTCCTGTATGAGATGGTGGAAATTGCTAGCTTGGAATACAGACAGCACACTTTGTTTTCCGGTTTTGCATCTGACTTATCCCAGCCTAATGAAATCAGCAAAAATTGATTTTCTTAACTATATTACATTGTAATCTTCAAGGGAGGTAGGTCAGGTTCTGTTCCATTGCTCAGTCACCTGTTAATCAGTTTGCTTAATAGGAAAGGTGCTTGAGTGGCACTAGTCGAAGAGATGACAAAATACATTCCTAGGAAACTGGACCTCCCTGCCACCACTAAAAGCAACTAATAATCTAACAGGCAGAGAAAAATACCTGACCTAATTCTCACAGAATAATCTCAGGTCAGAAATCATTGGGTTTGTGGCTATCTCCTCTTCTGCAGCCCTAAAAAATTTTTTTCATCTCTCTCTGCCTGTTTTCTTTTCGGGCCCTCACTTCTTGTTCTAATTACTTTTCAAAACCAATAAGCTTCCCCACCTCAGGTTTTGTAGCAACTACCACAGGTAACAGGATCCCAGCATTTTTTTAAGTAATCCAATAAATTTGGGGTAATTAGCAACAGCACAAAGAAGACTGGTAATGCTGTTTTTTACTACATTGTCCTAGTGGGGTTTTTTCCTAATTTTTACCTTTGCTGAAACAAGTCTTTCACAGCTTCCACCATGATTTTTAAAATTTGTTGACAATCCACCAATTGCTTTAAAGGGCAAAAGATGGTCTGGGTATAAATCTGAGTCTAGATTCTAGTCAGATTGACAAAGAATTTCGTGTGACAAATACCCATGAAAAGAGGTAAGATGATGGTCATATAAAATATTTTAAATCATTAAAAAATTATTCAAGTGCTCTAAATAATGTCATTTCCATACAGCTTTCATTTGTTTTTCACTTTGGACATCTGTTTTAGAATTACAGTACATTTGCAAATTTCATTTTGTTAAAGCATTGGCAGAAATTAAAACCCATTTATAAACAAACCAGCTTAGAGCTGGGAAGTACTAATGTCCCATTTCGAAAGAATCCTGACACGTTTTGAGGAAACCATGAATTTCTCACAATATCTGAATGACTCAGTTCTTCTGGAACACCATACATATTTTCTAATGAAATTTTATTCCTATTTTTGTGAGGGCTACAGTTTATAAGTGTACAGTTTTAACAGGAGAGGCAGATTTTTCTGATAGTATGGAGAGCTAGATGCCATCATCCTAACTTGGGTACCTGGAGGGCATCGATCTTATAAAACCACAGAATGATTTGGGTTGCAAAGGACCTTAAAGATCATCCAGTTCCAAGCTGCTGTCGTGGTCAGGACAGCTTCCACTAGACCAGGTCAATCCTGAGACCATTTGTCTCTACTGTCTCCAGAGATCTACAATAATTGTTTTAGTAGGTCAAATTTAGATGCTTAAATTGGGTGAGTGAAGAAATCATTCCATAATTTTCTGCTTGTTACATGTGTTCATGCTAGATGTGCTCAGCCACCCAGAGTGCTAAGCTTTATATACTAAAAAGAGAAGTAAAATCCCATGCCCAAAAAGCCTCCAGTCAGAACAGAGGAGACAGAGGCATGATGGGAAGGAGACGGAAGTATGGAGGATGACATGAATTCAGATAACAGGTTAGGTGTGGGGCTGGAAATACAGTCCCATCTAGAAAGTCTTAGTCCAGTCACAGGGTCTGCAGACCACACTATCATTAACAGCTTAAGCACAGTGCTAGACACAAAAGGGAGAGAACACATTAATCACAGTGAAAGATCTTGAATGAGACCCTCTACCTTGGCACTCCCAGAGATGGGATCAGCCTGGGAATAAGACAGAGAAGCATACATCCCTGGCTGACTGCACTATGTAACCTGTCATCCTGTTCTGAACATGAAAATGTTTAATTTTTTTTAACTTTGGTTTCTGATATTTTATGGTAAACTAAGATTCCAATTCTATCATATGCAAAAATACATAACAAGACTTATTTATATTGTTAATAACTCCTAAGCAGCACACTTTTTTCATTTTCCTGCAGAAAAGCTACTTGCTTTATAAAGTAAAAAAAAAAAAAAACCAAAAAAGTACAAATCTTCTGCTCAGGATTGTCTAGAAGCAATCTGCATTCAGTGATTGGATTATGTACTAACAGCATTACTTATCCCCATCTGAGAGGTACCCTACAGGGAAAAGCTCCAAAGAAAGACACTGCATTAAGGGAAGATTTGGAAGTCTGATTGCACTCTGTTTCCATCTCTCTGCAGGGCTGGCTGTCAGTGGCATTCAGAGCTGCACAGCAGAAGAGGAAAAACAACTCCCTTTCTTCAGCATTGTGAGTCATGGGTGATTGAAAGCGTCTTTACCCCAGTTCAAAGTCTGACCAGGGGATGTGATCCAGAGCTCATTGAGAATTTGCATTGACTTCATACAAATTCAGCTATGGCGTGTACTTTTTAGTTGGAAACTGATTATTTTACAGAATCATAAAACTGAAGTAATAAAGAGTGTAAATCTTATAGGGAAGGTGCAGTTCATAACCATAAACATTCTCTCAAGCAGTGAATCTGGATCCAGATGGTATACAATATTAAACCAGGATGTCTGGTTCCAGATGGTATACAATATTAAACTAGTGATATCTCTCTAAGCACATTTTAAAATAATTAATATTACCATGGATTTCCTCCAGACTTCTTCCTTATCATGAATATAGATCAGTATGTTCTCTTAGGAGAGGAAAATTGCAAAGTTTTCTGTATTAACTGCTAACCTATTTATTTACATCATTCAGTGATCTAGTAGGTCATGGCTTGAATTCTGAGGGTGGGAGAGACAGGCAGATTTCAAAAGTTTTACACTGAATAGCTTCATGGAATAGTTTCTCAAATGTGGGATAGTTTCCCCAAATGTCTCCAGAATTTCTGTTGCAGTGTTATAACTCTCTGGAAGAACCAACTACAGCCAAAAATTACAGAATTTAAATTAACACATGAATGTGTAGAAACACACAAAAATACACAAAAATGTGTCTAGTCACATCTGAGTTTCAATTTATTCAAAACTACAGCTTGGAATAGAAGACAATCCCAGCCTAGAAAGATTCTAATTTTCCTGTCAGTACTTTTTAAAGTTTTGTTTGCTTTTTTCTTTGAATATAGGGTTAAAAACTGGAAAACTACCCAGTATCAGAATTCAATCTAATTTTCTACTAAAATATTTTATCCACATGGACAGGAAATAGCTGCATTGCTTGCAGAAGATAGGAGCAATTTAAAAATCTTCAGTCTTTTTATACCACATATCACAGAGAAGCAGCTGGATTGAAAAACTAGAAGATGAAGAATGCAAATACATCTACAAATTAAAACCAATGCATTTTTGTCAACACAAATTATTGCTCATAAAGCAGGGAGATTGGTGTCTATTTTAACATTTGAGGGTCAGGATGTCCAGAAATATCAGATAATTCAATCTCAGTAAAGGAAATGCAGTAACTGCCCTTTGAATTCATATGCATAATTTGTTTATTATTTTCCTTCATGTGAAATAAAATTAGTATGGAATACTTTTTGCCCTTTATGTAGGAAAAACTGTGTAGTGCTTTCCATTGTTGAACACTGGTACTTGAATAGTTTATATTCAAGTGTTTTAATGCATTTTAAGCATTAAGTTTTAATGCTTAAACTGTTCTCTCATCCTAAGGGACATCTGAATAAGACTTTGTTTCACTCAATCAGTATCTTCCTATATTTACAAACAGATTAAGGTCTTACTGGTCACAAGCCACAATTACCACATCTGTGCCCTTTTTTTTCCATTTATATGTTACCAAGTTTTTCTGTCAGTCAGGACTAGAACAACATAATTTAGAAAGATTCAAATATTACATAGTTTTAAAAAACTCAGCGTCATTGCTTGCCCTATTATACAATGCATTACATTTTGATTTTGATTTTGATTTTTTTTAAATGAGTTTTTTTTTAATGAGTTATTGTTAACTATGCCATTTACTTGCTTTTGAATCTGCAAAATTCACTTTATCTTAATTTTTTCTTACTATTGAGTCCTGAGTAAAGATTGTTGAATGTCCCCAACACCTTCTACTGTCACTGTTATCAGAGCAATAATAACACAAGATTATTATAAAAAGTACCTCCAAAAAGCAGAAGTAAGAATTTATTTATCTTAGACTTAGACAACTGACAAAAATTTCCCTTGTCTCTGCAGCCTACAACTTTACAAACCAGACTAGAATGTGTTTCAAAGGAAAAAAAACAAATAAACCAAACCAAATCAAAAACACCTCATATAGATTACAATATGACAAGGTAATATTGCTAAAATGTTAGGTATCTACAGAAAAGGAAATGATAGTTTTTCTGATTGATGTAGCCTCTCACAGGGTCATCTAAAGATTTCAAAACAATGAAGACAAGTGCCAGAATGTTTTGAATTAATCTTAATGGTGTTAGCAGTGATAGAAGATGATCTTGCTTGCAAAGTCAGAAATAAATTCAACCAGCTGAGAAGTCATTTGCTTTTTCATATTTTCTTTTTTTCCATCTACCTACTCCTTGTCCTTCACCTTGTTGTGTCTCACTGATGAATATAAACTTTAAAAAAAGTTCAGCATTTTTTTTCACATACTTTGTTCCTTTTAAGTTACCCATTCTTCACAGACTGAGATAAGGAAGTTGAAGACTACATACAAAGAGATAGTATGTTTCGATACTGCTTTATCATGACCTGCATTTCTTTAGGAGCACCTCCAAACTTTTCATAGTTTTAGTATCAACTCCAAACTCCAGACCTCCATATTTATTCTCTTGCTGTCCTGTGATCAAAGATAGACTTTGAATGAGCTGCATTTTGATGGCTGAGCTAGAAACCTGTGACAGAATGTGGCAAAAATGCATGTCACCCGAGACCTCACCTTACTGAGTAACGTAAAGGAAAACAGAGGAGTGGAAGAGCAGCATACAAGAAAAATGGAATTTGTCTGGTCACACGATAGAGAAAGGGCCATGATGTGTCCCTGCATCATGGGGAGCTATGGGAGCTCCAGCTATGGGAGAGCCACAGAGCATGGGGGGGCAGAAGGAGGCCCTGGTCAGTGGGTGAGGCAGGGAGAGCTGTGCCCTGGCTGTGCGGGCTCTGGGCACTGTCCCCATGAGAGAACAGAACCAAAAGCCAAACGGGAACACCCAGGAGCAGCTCAGCACACCTGTGAATGTCCCAGCCAGCACATGCCCATTCACTGGCCTTCCAGACTCGACTGTGAATTTTCTAGGCCAAATGGGAGACTCAGAGTCCCAGACTGTGCTGCATAAAAAATGAAAGGCGCTGAGGAGCCCTTAAGGGCTTTCTCTTATTGCATTTGACATGAATGCCCTGGTATTAGTTGCAGCCACTGGCTGGATGGATGCTAACAGACTTGCATATTTCTTTTTCAAGCCCATGGCAGTAAATGGGAGGAAGGGACATTTTTGCTTGCTTGCCAGCTCCTCAGGGAAGCACAGAGATCATCACAATACGCAAGAGATCAGCACCATTCATTACTGCTGGATAATGCCTGCCAATGATTTATCCACCATGCCTAAACTTCAAAATACCATAGGTCAATCCTGCAGCACTATCATTGAACAGCTCCCATTATCCAACCCATTATGGTGTGCTACACTTTGGCATAAATAGAACCCACTAGTGTTTTGTCCAGTCAGATAAAATCTTCATATCCTCTCATGTCCTTTTTGTAATTTAGGGCTGGGTTTTTTTGGTGTTTTTTATATACACAGCTCAGTATAGGTCACTGATTAATGAAAAATGTAAGTTCACCCCTCTTGGAAGTTTAACATTGGAATTAGCACAGTCTAAAAACTACCTCTCATTATTAAAGTCACTTGCAGAAGATATAATAGCAAATTTTTCCCTCTGGTTTCCCATTAGTGTGCTCCTATAATGCAATGTAACAAATGCAGAAAAGTTTACCTTCATGTAGACATTCTTCTTTTTTTTTTAAAGCCTGAAAGTTTCATCCTTCCAGTTCATATTGTCAGCTGAATTCATTCAGTGATGATCAGAGCATGAGCGACATTATGTGCCTATTAGTGATGTCCTGTGCTTCTCTTATCCATCCATTCCTTAGATGACATTCATTGGTGTAATTACACCAGAGATTGGGATGAAATGGATATATTTCAGCTAAGGATCCACCCCACTGAATATACTTGAAGATTGGCATTTTCAGTTAACACATTATTTCAAAGAATACAGGGCACATTTGCTTAAACTGGCATTGAAAATTCTCTTAAATAATAGGACTCTTGGTGTAACATTGACTTGTATTAGAAAAGGACTCTGATTTAATCAAACTGTATCTAAATCCTACCTGTCTTGCATCTCATTATGCTTTAGAATATATTTTTGTATTCCTCATACCCTACCCCTTCTTAGGATTCAGGTAGAAAATAACGAGCTTTAGCAGTAGGTAGGGGTTTAAACCTCTTCTGATCTTGAAGAGGCAGAAACGGAACAAATGAGCCCCTCTGTTGTGAGCTGTGATCTGTGTGGGGGTACAAGCAGAGCTCCGGGCAAGGGATTGCTTCTATAATCTCGATTTGCAGAGCATGATACATGCAGGAGCACCCACTCTTTCCACATTTGTTTGCCTGATTTTGATGAGACACACAATGAAACGGCACAGCCAAGGAAAGACAGAAAGCTTTGCCCATGGCAGTTTTGCACCTAAGCCAGCTGTAGCAAATTATATCCTATCAGAGACATCACAGACAGCACGAAGGCAGCAGCAAATGCCATGAGCTAAAGATGTCAGCACAGACCATTCAGAGCTTGAACTGAAGCCCACTGCAGACTTTAACATGTCAGCAAAAGGCATTGGAATTCCCTGATGAACACAGAACTTGTGTAAGGATTTGTCCTTCATCTGGCTCCCTTCTTTTCCCAGCTGACAACAGCCTAAGAGGAGAAGTACACTCTCAGGAAAACAGTGTCAGGTGCACAGTTACCTCCAACTCTGAAAAAATATAATACAACAAAGCACTTTATAAACACAACATTTCAACATCTGTTTTGTTCAAATCTGTCCCGCTGTAGGGGGTCTTGGCATTTTTAGATTCATCCTGGCCATAACCAATATCCAGTTTTCAGACAAAAAGTATTTCATGCCTTCAAACAGCTCCTTAGTGAGCATCACTTTGGCACACACGGAATCACAAAGCATTTTAGCAGTTGGTTTCACAAAACTCCATCATGATAAAATGTCCATTTAGCAAAGATTTTTGAAACATTGCGTGATCCGTATGAATTTTTTGCTAGTAGAGAAAAACCAAGGAGCATATCACCCAAGGTGGTGAAATTCTGATAAGGTTTCTTCAGTTGAAACACGAGTTGGCAAATGAGTAAAGACAATTTTAGACACTTTTAAACTGGGAAAATGTACGTCAATTTGACTCCATCTATGCCATGTTGAAAAAGGACTAAGCTGTTACATTCCCTTGCACTTTGACAAAGTCTAACTTTGAGATCTATGAGAGCTACCACAGCTCAGCTGGCTACCCATAACCTGCCGAGCTGGACTAACATATCTGTAGTTTGAGTCTTCATCTGCCTTGTGCTGAAGGTCTTGAGGATGAGGATAGTTAGATAGACCAAGGCACTAACTAAATTTCTTGGACAGATAAAACATGCAGCTCAACAGCAGCTGGATAACAAGCAAGGAGGCTTTGTAATGGCAAGGGATAATCTTCTGGCTGAGACAGTGACAAAAATACATCAATATGGTAAATGCATGAAAAAAGACAGGAAAAAGAAGCAAAGACTGGGAAACTGCTGAGACAAATACAATTAAAATAAACATCCTGCACTGAATTGAACTAACTGATGACAATGTCTCTTGTGGCAACTCTTCTGGAGAAAAAGCTACCTAATTTTTCACGTGGGAAAGAAATCTGGAATCCAGTAATTTTCAGAGTTCATGCTCCTGTATTTAACCCTCCATTTGGGTAGGTTAGAAATTTGCATTTCCAGCTACCATTCTGGACTTTTATCTTTGCAGTCAATGCTCTTTTGCAAATGTGATATAAATAACATTAAATTCCCTCCTGGCCATGCATCCCTTCTTTACCAGCACAGGACCTGGCTACTGGCACCAACACCCTTGGAAAGCAGGCACTTTACCTCTGAACACAGTGAGGTCTGATCTTTCCAGCAGTTATAAGCAGGCTTAATGCCCTGTGTGCTCTTAATTTCTAGCAGACAGTTTTTCTACCTACCCAGGCTTCACCTTTTGAGTGCTGATGTTTCCTGCAGTGCAGCTTCCAGATGCAAACCCATGGGCAGTTTTGTGTGAGTTGTAGACTAACAATTCCTTGTACAAGTGTGCTGAATATGCAGAGCATTTTGACACCCTCCAGGATGGAAGGTGCAATGTAATATGATTATCATGACTGCACCATCGATCCCTGCTGAAAGTGTCAGAAGGATTCTTC
This sequence comes from Melozone crissalis, assembly GCF_028551555.1. Lineage (NCBI taxonomy): Eukaryota > Metazoa > Chordata > Aves > Passeriformes > Passerellidae > Melozone > Melozone crissalis. The sequence goes on from NW_026535805.1 coordinate 55,314,703, forward strand.
ATTATCTTGTTACTAGGGTTTGCTATTTTAATTATCCTCTTAGCTTCACTTTCTTCCCTTATATCTCTTTGCTATTGATATGTCTGGCATTTCAAAGGGATTTTTGCTGCAGGGAGAAGGAGAAGGAGCAGGGAAACCCTATGTCCAGTGCTGCACACAGGGTTACCAGGTCTAAAGATAGAAATCTCTTCAAGGACAGGAGAGGGCAAGGGCAGGGAAGGGTAGGGAAGGACAGGGAAGGCAAGGCAGGGCAGGGGAAAACACTATGTCAGCAAAACCTGTGGAAGGAAATCAAAGATCTGTGAACTCTGTTATCCTTTTCTTCAGGTAAATAAAAACAGTGTGCTCTACCCATGTCCTGCTCTAGTTTCTCCTCTTTGCCTCACTCTGCTTTTGTTCCACCAATCATGACTGTTTCAGGTAAATATATTCAACTTTGACTGCAAATTTTCTGGTTTCAGGTTATTGAGCCTTCCAGCAATATTCCCAAGGGCAGGATGAGGTGCCCAGTTGGACCTACTAGGCAGGAAGCTTTTCCTTCATTTTAACATATCTTTTTATGTATAGTAATAAGAAAGTAGAGAAGATAGGAAAAAAAATTGTTACTTTGAAATTGAACTAAAGCCCATGAAATAAAGCTCTTGAATGTCTACTAAAAATCACAGCTTTGATAATGTCTTCTAACTTAAGATATAACTTATGGTATCATTCATCTTTCACTTTCCATTTTTTCAAATAAGTGCTTAAAAATAATGGCTTTCACTATATAAAGGAAGCAGGAAACCCAGCTGAGTACTTAATTTTAGCCTTCACTTGCAAAAGAATATCATAAAGACAATAAAAGTGTGCACAGGTAGCAAATGGGTGTAAAGTCAAATTTCTCAGATGCATGGTAAAAAAAAAACCAAAACTTTTGTAGCCTAGATTCACCAAGTGAAATTCATTTGCCTTGGCAATGGTACCAGAGTTAGTGGCATAATTCTACATTGTCAGTAAAGTGAAATAGGCACCTCCAGGAGACAATTGTTTTCATCCAAGACAGATACCTGTGACAGGTCACATGGACTGCCCTTTGGAGGTACTTATTTCTCTCATTAACTATGGAGGGACTCTACAGCGACAGTTTGAAGTTTGACTATTCCATTATAGATGCCTTAAATCAGAAATGATTCATCTCACTGAAAATGACCTTCCAATATGAAATTCAGGTATCTAACTGATCTCTTTAAAAGCTCTAGAAGCACCAGAAAACTCTATTTAACACCAATCCATGCTCAGAAAAGAAAAAAGAAAAGAGTAAAATACATTATAGGAGTTTAAAATAGAAAGTAAGAATCCAAGGGAAAGAAAATGATAACATTAAATAGGAAATATTAGGCTAGAAAGTAGCAAAAAGCTAACCTCAGCCACTACAAAGTCACCTTTGAATAGTCACAGACAGTTAATGCTGTAGGGAATGAGTTCCACAGTCTGAAAATGTCACTTTATGCATCGTTAAAAGCACCTGTCTTCAACATAAAAATAAACAAACAAATGGAAAAACACTACGTGTATTGTAGCAAAAATGAACAGGGCATTGGGCTTTTCTTTTTTCAGCATTGCAAATGCATGTTTAAAGCATTTAACTATTAAGAGAAACTGAATACTGATTTCACTTCTTTGTCTTGAAATCTTCCACTAAACAAAATTGGCGATCACTGATCAAAAAATAGCCAGTGTCACCTAAAATGTAACATCCACTGTAGCAACCATTAAATTTGACCTTATCATAGGAAAAAAATAAATTACAGCAAATTTCCAGTCATGACCTCTAAGGAGGTTTTGGAAGAGACTTTAAAAAACTTTGTCAGTGGAGGCTTTCAAGTGCTAAAGTTGAGATCAGCATTACCTGAGAGGAAAAGCTAAGAAATCTGGATTTATCTGTTTGGGAGAAAAGGAGGCTGAGGTGCAACCTCATTGCCCTCTTACAGCTTCCTGAGGACGGGAAGTGGATTGGGAGGTGCTGAGCTCTTCTCCCTGATATCCTGACACAGGACATGCAGGAACGGTTCAAAGCTGCACCAGGGGAGTTTTAGACTGAACATTAGGAAGCATTTCTTTACTAACAGGGTGGTCAAACACTGGAAAAGGCTTCTTGGAGAAGTGGTCAGTGCCACAGGCCTGTCAATGCTTCAGAGGCATGAGGACAATGCCCTTAACATGCTTTAACTTTCGGTCAGCTCTGACATGGTCAGGCAATTGAATTAGGTGGCTGTTGTAGGTACCTTACAACTGAAAGATGCTTTCCTATTCAATTCTATTCTAAAATCCAAGGAGTAGAGTTTGCAAAATGTGCTTGGGGAGCTGTTCCTGCAACAAGAGAGTTGTGGGACCAAAGGAGAGAAAGCAGGAGGAATTCTTACTGAAGGTGTCCAGTTCTAACAAGGTGTTAGGAAGGAGAAAATACAGCAGGCAGCCCCAGTGGTTATTCAATACCTGCATGGTTAGGATACCCTCCTAGGAAGAAGGTGAAGGGAGTTTTAATCCCCTGGCTTGCCTATAGACCAAATATTCCTGTGCCTTCTACAATGAATAATGTGGAAACCAAGAAATCAAGGCTGTTCTGTTTGTCATGATCATGGCATGTCTGAGCATCCACGATAAGCACCAAGCTACCTATTGGCAGAAAAAAGAGGACTGAGATCCTAACTGGTCTTGCCTGAGTCATTCTGCTGGAGACAGACACCAACATTTTAAGATCTGAAAGGATACCTGAATATCCTGAATATCAAGTCCTGCAGGTATTCAATAGGACTGTACTGCTGCGCACCACATTAAAAAAACCTACCAGATGTTTTAGATGTTTTTCCAGAGTTCTTTCCCAAACCTCCTCAAGGGTCAAACACCTTTTACCCCCTTGAATGTATCAGAGACAGACAAGAGCTCAGCTCTACAAGCTGCTTGTTAAGGCCACTATTTTTAATGCAACTTGAATTTACATACACGTTTTGTCTATATGGTTGTAAAGTCAAAATGACTTCGTGGAAGTGTCTTCTTAAGAAGAAACTGTAGCTTTCATTTGGTGTGCAGGTGCAGGAAGACTTTTGCTGCTGACTTCAACAGGAATTTAGGCTCCAGGTTTTCAACTTGCATGACCTAAATGTCAGTATCATCAATCACTTGATTTCTCAGTTTACCCCATTATTGTTCAAACAGTTTTATTTATCTATTTTCTGCCTCCACTTAATAATATATGTAATGTCTTTTGAAATTGATTTTTGAAAAACACAAAACAAGGAGTGAAAACAGGACCTCCTATTGCCTCTCCAAGTAATCAAAAGCTGAATCTAAATAGTTCTGTGGCAACAGGCTGAGAAAAGTGTATTTTCAATTACTTTTTTTTCATGTATAAACTGCACATCCAAATCACATTTCATGAGTAAGTAAACAATTTAATTTAGTTTTGGTTTGTTTTGCTTTTTGGGGGTTTTTTTGCTTTGTTGGTTTGGGGTTTTTTTTCCAGGGGTGTGGTTTTCTATTTTCTTTTTGTGTAGGAAACAATCAAGAAGAAATGGGGAATAATCAAATGCACCCAGCATCAGCAAACTTCATTACACTCTGAGCAATCGCAAGATGGGGAAAATAGCAGATCATTATGTCTGATGAGTATAATTACACTTTTTTGAAAAAAGAGGGAAATCTAGGTTTATCACTACACCTGTTTGGTTTTTCTAATAGACACCTTTAAATTCTGCTGAACATGCAGCAGCAGAAAAATTATTCCTTCTCGCAGTTTGATGGCCTCCAGTAATGCTTAAGAAAAATTGTTTTCCATTCCACTGAACTGTAAAATAAACAAAACAAACCCTTCACTAAATGCTCTAAAGGCCAAAGGGGTCTCAGTGAATGAACTTCAAATGGCTGCTTTGCTCATCATAGGAAAAATCCATTATGTGATTGTGTTTAGAAATAGTCTAGCATATTTTGGGTGCTATAGCATTTTAAAATAATAAGGTTTGGAAATAAAAAATAAACTGGTGAAGAGGCAGAAAGTAAGTTGCTCCCTAAATCTAAATAAAAATGTATTTCAATGTCATTTTTCTATACACAGAGAAATGCATAGAACTAAATCAGTTCTATCATTTATAGTGAATGTTATGTTTTCCTGTACTTTTCAGCTTACTTTCATTCCTTTCATGAAAGAGAGTCTCATGACCTTTTCAGTATTAGCCTCAAGACATAGCTGAGCTATTCTTTTCATATAGAAATCCAAGACCTCAGCTGGCTAGCATGAAAGCTAACTTTGCCGACAAATCTCTAAGAAAGCATGTGATAATGTTCATCTGGTTTTGGGGGATATCTTTTCTTTTTACTGGGACTATCAATGCACCTAAATTTAACAGCTTCCTGTAGTTTTTTCAAGTTTAACCAGGGCCCCATGAGACCAAGTATTAATTAACATTTTGTCCTGTATGTTAAAAGCTGATAAAAGTCAGAATATACAGCTGAATCATAAGACTTCTGGTAACAGAGTCTCTTTTTGCTGCATCTGTTAGAAAATGTACTGCTGGTGTTTTAGGATACCTAACCTCTTATTCATCACTAGAAAATAAAAATCCTGTAGTATCTGTTCTGTTGTAAGATCCACTAGGAGATGATTTCCAACCTCTCAGCTGGATTTCCAAGAGTTTCACTGTGAAGTTTACTTTTTGTAAGGGATTTCTTTATAACAGACAAACAATTGGGACAGAGATTTTCCTTAGAAAAGAAATATTGTCTGGTTTTGTCAAGGAAATTTCTTCTACTGGTATATTCAAAGCCCTCAGGATTATATATTAACAATATCAGTAGGAAATGAAATACAGAAGACATGCTTGAAAATTCAGGGACAAACTTCACATAAGACTCTTCAAAAGGGCTTTAGAACAGTATCCAAGACATCTGCAGGAGCTCTTTAAAACCCACCCTTGTAGCCACCTTCATCTGCAGACATTCAGATCGAAAATCCCTCTGATTTTCATCAGAGCTTCTGTCTCAGCCACTTAATTTCTTAAACAGGTACAGCTACTGGAAAGGCCTGTTTGCAGGTGTCCAGGTGTAGCTGCCACCTGAGCACTCCCACTGCAGCTCTGGGTAAGAGCAGAAGCCACACAGGTTGGTAGCTGTGGTAGGATGAGGTATCCAGGGTTGTACATATCCTTTACCAGTGTCCATTGTCTTGGTTATGGTGTTTAGGGCATGGGTTGGACTTGATGATCTTGAAGGTCTCTTCCAACCTAGTCATTCTGTGATTCTGTGTGATTCTGTCTTCAAAAAAGCCCAGTAGGGTGGAAAGGATTTGATCTGTAAGATGCACCCTGGAGAGGAGTGCAGACCAGTGCAGATTTTGCTTGCCCTTTGGAAGAAGTAATTATGACACAAATTTCAGGGAACATCACCCAACCACAGACCTTAGAATGAGCCTCTGTTAATGGCATTGGACCTTCCATCAATCACACCCTGCCCATTATGACATGTTTGTCTAACATTAGATACCCTGAACAGCTTCCTCAGAAAATTGCCATGAAAACCTCTTGGTTGAGGAAGTGTCAGATTAGACATAATTGGATTGGGTATTCCTGCAGTGCAGTATATTCTAGACCCCACAGGACTCAGAAAACACAAGGCGTCATTCATTCATTGTGGCTCAGAAAGTGATAGCCAAGCAGCTGGAGAGGGAGGATAATAAAGGATGACACAACACCACTAGAAAATCATTTCATCTAGCATAAGATCAAGAACTATGTGACACAGAAGTGATCAGATTTGGAGGGCAATTCAAAATACAAAGGGAACGTGATCCTGAACAGTTATCCAAGCATGACTTGGCTAAAGAAGCCCATCTCACACAGACTGGCATTACCAGCAAAGTGAAACAGAATTTATTTAGTGTCTAAACCTACGTGGCTTACACTTAGAAACCGCTGAGCTGATATTATCAGGATATGAATGTGGCTGCTTCCAGCTCTATACCATGCTATTGCATTTGGTCATAGGGGTGTAGGGAAATATGAAACCCTTTAAAACTCCTGCAAAGCAGACAGGTGAAAAATTCAATATGTATTTACACCATTTCAAGAAAGGAAATTAAATCTTGAAATCAGAGAACAAGGTGAAATAAACTGAATGGAGTGGACTTACAATGAATTAAATTCAATGGAAAGAAGCAAAAGAAAATTTGGAAATTAAGATATTGTAATCAAACGTAATGAGATGACATGAAGCACTACAGGGCTACTCTTTTGCATGGCTTTTGTAGTTGAAAAATCCCTGGATGTCTAGACTTTGTGGTTTTCTCAAGACCACCCTTAAATGTAAGCCTAAACCTAAGTAGAGCAGTAAAAGCAGGCATTTGCTGAGGTGCCAAGCACATGGGTGGTGCAAAGCAGAAAGGTGTGGAGGCAGCAATGTTGGGGCACTGCAATGTTGGGCTCCCCTTGGCATGCCTTTTGTAGTTTCAGCGTCCCTGGAGCTCTGGGCTTTGTGGTTTTCTCAACCCTAACCCTAAGCATAACCATAACACTAAGCAGAGAAGTAAAAACAGCATTTGGCTGAGGCTGGTGCCAAGCAGAAGGGGATGGAGGGAGGCATGTTGGGGCAGTGGGGTGTTCTTTCTTCTAAATGAGATGGACAGAAACCTTCCAAAATGATACTCACTGAAATTTCAAAATCGGAGAATGAAGTCAAGCAAAGAGACAAGAGAAGAAATTGATGAAATGAAATGCTAAAAGAAAAAAAAAAAGAGAAAATTCTGAAGCAAAGTGAAAACAATAAAATGGCATGGGATGAGATGAAGTGCAGAGAAACGGACCAAACCTTGCCAAATTGGTCCTCGTTGAAATGGCAAGATTTCATTTCTTTTCATGAAATGAAGCAGCTGAAGTAAGTGTCATCAAATGAATTGTCAATAATGTCAAAGCCACACACACATCCTACTCTTGCAGTCTTTCCTGTACCAGTAGCACTGTTCAAACAGCTTTTGAACTTGCAATACAATCTTCCCAATATTCAAGTAAATAAAGCCATACCAAATAATGTTGTTCTTTCTTGACTTATCAGAGGAATTTCTGTTCTGTACTAGCAGATATTAAATTTTTCTATCACTCAAAGTAAACTTCTGCTAATTCCAGAAAGCTCAGTTGCTGAAGAGAGAAAAACAGAAGCAAAAATCTCAGATTTTTCTCTCTGGCATAGAAGTATTTCTACAAATATATTTAGCTGCTATATATAATATTTAGAATTGCTACCAACTCTGAAAACTATGATAATTCCCACAGAAATAACATGTCTGTCATATTTCTCTCTTGGGTGATGGTGCCATTTGCCAACTAGGGGAGACCTTTAAAAAGAAAAGAGCTATTCAAGACTTTTCTTTCAGTACTCCCACAGAAGTCAAGACCTGAGCAGCTTCTTAAATGTTGACAGAAGGCACTAGAGGACCAGTTAACACTTCAGCACTTTTTTAATACACTTTTGACCTACAAGCTTGGTGTGGAACCCAGAATAGGATTTATACCCACTCAGTACCAATTCAGTAATAGGGATATTAGAAGGAAAACCTTGCCAACAGTTCCACAAGAAATTTCAAATCTAAACCACATTCAGACAATATTCAGCATCCTGATGGACTAGGGATTTATTATTAAAATTAAAGAGACAAGCCCTATATGGCCTACAGCTCTATCAGTATAGTAACCTGTAGCAGGATATAGGCAGGATATAGGACATAGGTTGATAGATTTCAACTATCCATTCTATCCAGACTTGAGAAAAGGTTAGAAACACTTATGACTTTGCCCAAGGTTAATTTCCTGTGTCTACACCATCTCAGATTATAAGAGAAACTGTCAGTAGAGCTGCAGTATCCAGCCTTGAGACTTAAGAACTATGTGTTTTAAAGTAATAGCCATTATCTTCTCAAAACTTAAAAAAAATTTTGTTAATATTATTTTACCAGTCCTGCTGAAAGAAAAAAAAAAAAGTCCTGTTTAAATCAGAATCAGGCCTCTATGCAGAAAGCTGGAAGAAAAGTGGTTCTAATACTTAATAGGTAGTTTTTGTTGGGCATATTGCATCCCCGGTCAGTTTTGCATTTATGGCTCAGTACTAGTGAAACATTTTATTTTCACATCTTAAAAGATCATTTCAGGGCTGAACAAACACAGCAGATTCAGCAGCAGCTGGAATACAACTACTACTGTTCACCCTTTGGAAAGTTTATGAAAGAGCTGACATGGTTCTGAAATATTAAAAGGACTTCTGAAACTCAGAGAGAAAACAGCAATATAAAATCAAGGGTCTGGTCTGGCTGAGTGGATAAAGTGCCATCTTTTGATACTGGGGACCTAAATCTTTCAAGTCAATATGTGGTATAGAATGGCTTTTATGGTCATTGGCAAGTGGCTGTGAATTCATATCAACAAAAGTAACATAATTCAGACCAAGAGAGAGGAAGAAATCAAAGTGTAACAAGGCTTGTGTTGTAAAAAGGCACAGGCACTCGCTTGGAAACAGCCTTGAACAGTAACACCTGACCCAAATGCTCTGGCTCCTGGGAGAGTTCAGATCACAATTTGCATTGGGATGTTTCAGCTCCCCTTAACTCTATACATCTTGCACATTTTACACTTTACAGTTTCCATATTTTATATGACTCCACCACCGTGGCACCAGAATACCTCAAATTTTGATGCACTTGTTTTTTTAACCCTGTGGAGTAAAGAACACTTGGGCAGAGATTTTGCTTACATTTACGTAGACAACTTGCACCCAGAATATCGAGAATGTTTAAACATGCTGTCACTAAAGCAGGAAAATCATTAGTCCATAAAGTTTGAATTTCAGCGTAGTAGCTCTGGCAGTCCTTGGGAAGCAGGCCAGCATCCCAGATCCACCTCAGGGCATGCCAGCTCATCTCATGTATGTGTTCCAGGCTCAGCCCTAGGAGAAGGCAACTTGATTCAGGCTCAGGCAAAAATCACAAAACAAAATCACTGTCTCCCTCAAGCCCTCACCTCCCTCAGGCACATCTTTAAACATCTCTCCAAATTGTCATTGCAAGAACTTGTACAATGCCTGGGCAATATTCCTGTGTTTCATGCCTGATACCTTTGGGTACTTTTACAATTTATCAGGGAAAAAGAGGGCTGGTTTTCTACAGTTCAACAGTTATTCCCATGTGAAGTGGGAGAAGGGAAGTGCTATTTAAAGTTATTTTCAGTCTTCCCACTTGTTACAACTGAACAGGCAGCTACCAGGCAAAAAAACCCTCTCAGAACTGGATTTTTCCCTGTTTCTAAATTAATATTATGCCATACAAAATGCAAATCTAATCCGAGTCATCCCACACTAAGTTTATCTCTTAAAGACACATCCCAGAGCACACCTATATTGTCCTATATTACAAGGATTTTTTTCATCCCAGTGTAAAAGAACTTCTGGTCCGCCCACAAATAATATTAATTCTTTTTTGTTCTTATTTTAGAGAAGGTAGATTAATTTTTTTTTTTTTTTACTTTACCTTTCTGTCATGAAAATTTCCTTTGAAGGTGTCAGAGGACACCTTCTGTGGACTGAGTTCAGTTCTATGACACACCAAATATCATAGTGGGCAAAAATCAGTTTCATCAGACCCAGCAAACAATCTCCCTACTGTAAAAGTTAATGATGGTGATCATTTAAAAAAAAAAAAAGAAAGATAAGTAATACCTCTCTTTTACACAAATTTAAAAAAAAATATTAGTATTGTATAGAATGATCTTTTCTTCCACCTAATTTTCCAAATCTTTTATAAATCTAACTATACTTTGGGTACTACAAAAACTCTAGACAATGAATTCCAGAGTTGAAATGTGCTGTGTGAGAAAAGTGCTTCCTTACTTTTACCTTAAACTAGCAGCATGATAATTTCTTCAATTGACCCTCAGTTCTTCAAACATTGTTAACAGAAAACATTGCAGTCCATCTACTTTTTTATTTGATATACTCTGTAATTTTGTCCCTCAGTCATTTTTTCTCCCTGAAGACCCACAATTCCAGCCTAATTGCTCTTCATACAAAAACTTCATATCTAATCCTTGCTGCCTTTGTCTGTTTCAACAATTTCTCTGTTTGAAAAAGGGAGGACAGAACTTCATACAGTATTCAAGACACGAGTTGATCCTGGTTTTATATAGAAGAAAATTTATGTTAACTCTTCTGTGATTGATGCTTTCTTTGTTGTTCCTATGATCTTCAGCTTTCACTGAGCACCACTTGGCACTTAGCTAACCATAATCATTCTAAATGTCTTTCCAAAGTACTTATACCTCATTTATGATCCCATGGCTCTGTAAAAATAATTAGGATTATGCTTTGTTGCATCTATTACTTTTCACTTATCAGCACTGATTTTTTTCTCCTATTTTATCCCTGACCACTCAAAATCACAAGTTCAGTTCATCCTTTTGTTGTCAGTGTTAGTTTCTGTCACTTTGAACAATTCTGTAGTATCAGCAAACTTTGTCACCTCGTTAAGCTCTTGCTTTTCCAAATAATTTGTAACTGTGATGAAAAAGTGCAGATCTTATGAAGCTTCCCTCTTCATCTGTACTGGCAATTTCTTTGCATTGTGAAAGCTGTTAAACTATCCCTACACTATACTCCCCATCTTTTCACCTAACATCAGCCTTCTCTCCAGAAATTCAGTTGATCTTGGATACAGTTGATAAGAAATTCACACAGGATTCTAGGTCCATTTGCTCAGATGCAAAGGAGTTGAATGGAGTTGTTTTTATTTCAGAGAAAAGCCACTTCTCTGACCTCCCAGAAGGCAGAAGCAGAGCAGCAAAGTGCACCCACATCTTCAGTCTGGTCCTGCCTCCTTTTTGTGCCACTGCTGTTGAACACAATCAGGACACACTCGTGCTGGGGTCAGACATGCATCACGAATATTTCCCAGAGAAAGGGAGTAGGAATGCAGACCTCAAAACAGCCTCCAGTCAGTGTCACCAGCTCAATTTCTTGGCTATCCATTTCTCCGCAGGCTTCCAATATACCAGAAAACCCTTGATAATCTCCACTGCATGTGTTAAATTTCGATACAATTTCTATTCAAAATATTTTTCTTTTTCTAATCTGAATTACATACACAGAAAAGATATATAGTAGCTGAATTCGTATTTTTTAGCTTTTGTTCTTTTCTCTCTGGTCTTAGCTTCCTCCTTCATTGCTGCTTCTCTTTGCATTTTCTACAAGGAAATACTTAGTTTAACAAGCCAAGTAAATTGTCTTGCAAATTTGGATGAGCCCATCCAAAATCAGAAAGAAATACTTGTACATAAAGAACCCCTGATGTTTAGTAAATCAGCACTTTCCTTCCTTGTATATTTTCAATTCCTAATCAAAAGGAGCATTTTACCTAGGTGAATCAAAGCATATCTATGCCTACTCCTGTTCTTCTTCTAATGGCTACACCATTTCAGCAATTCCCATTTTCTCTAGCCATGCTGAGGGCATGAACAGACATTAAAACTTAGTGTTGTGTCAACGTTGTGCAGGTGTATTAACTTCTTTGCCTTTCATGCTGACTCTGCAGCGATAAAAATGAGACAAACCAGTGGGTAAAAACTACACAGAGATATAATAACCAATCTGCTTCTTCTCTACTCATCTCTGTCTTCATGGTACTGAAAATCTCACTGGTTCAGCCCGGGGAAAGAAATCTTTCCATAATCCTACAAGAGTTTACAATCCACCACACAAATCAAAGTAATATGATAATCAGCAGATAAGCAGAATAACACATGTGGAGTTAAATGAAGTCTCTTGTTCTCTCATGGGGAGGAAGAGAGAGACTTATTTGTTCAATATACCATTATAAAATTATCTAGTTTTAGGAAGAAAAAAGTCACACAGAGCACATTTAAAATAATTTAAAATTCTTTCTTTTTCCTTTTTTTTTTTTTTTTTTTGTGGTGAAACTTATTGATGAATAATTTAGAACTGTTTCTTAGCTATTCTTCTCTATCTATACAAATGTAATCTGACTTAATTATGTGTCATCACAGCAATAATAGTAAAAGAAATCCACTCCAGGGATGAATAGAGCATATAGTATTTTATGAAAAGTCCAAAAGACATTATTTTAATTTATACTAAGCGTATTTTAGCACTTGAAACACTTTTATTCATAAAATTGTTTCCAAGCATTTCAGAGGCCTCCTGCCAGTAAGGGGAGTTGCACAACAGATGAATGCAAAGGGTAGTGGCAGCCTTGGTTAAAGGTTGTCAGGTTGATTGTGAGGCTTTTATGCACTCATTCAAGAAGTTAAGATTGTTAAGGAATATTTTATGCACCAGAAACAGAGGAGATGATGGAAAACTTCTATTAACCCAAGGCAAATCTGTTTAGTTGACCCCTATCCATGTCATGTCAACAAATCCATGCTGCACAAGTAATTAGAAAATAAAATTAGCAACAGCTTTTGCTGTTGTTTCTTCAGCCAAGTGGAGAAACTTGTAGCAACCATTTCAAATGAGATCACACCAAGACAGCATGTAAAGTTATCTCCTAAATTTAAATTCATGTACACATTTTCATCAGAGGCACAGTAGGTTGGATACATACACAGTGACTCAGAGGTATAAAGTCATAAACAGTACAGCCAAGGGCAGTAAATACTCCATCAACTTGAACAGAGGATAGAATTTTTATTTTGTTAAGGTACAGTAGCACATATCATCAAACAGACATTCTGTTGCTAAACAATAATAATTGCAGTGGCTGAAACTAAAAATTTTGCGACTGAGAGAGATGAGCAACTACAAAAAATAAAACCAGCAGCTTTCCTGCTCTACATGCACAACCATTCTTCTGTGAAAACTCCAGAGCTCCACTAAAAAAGGCATATTCAGAAGGATTTGCATCATAGTTGTACAACCTTTATATCCAGGTCACAGATGCCTAGGGAGTTTACAGCATTTCCTGATGGAGAAGGGACTCACTGCCAGGTGACAAAGATGGCCATACTGTGAAAAACCAGAAGTTTAGCAATTAAGAAATAACCCAGCTCATTATCTGCAATTGCCTCTGTCCTCAGAGACTTGATACAAGATAGCTATGTTTTCCAGCTATGTTTTCCAGCACAGATCATCTACCTATTCTTAGATGCAATTTCTAAAACACAGAAGGGTAAAACTTCAAATATTAGCACAGGAAAACACAACTTACATATAATCTATGCTCATTATTGCTTATACTTCCCTAGAACTACCATGATTTGTTTCTAAGAGAATCCACAATTATCTTTCCCTTGTTAGACCTTTCATCCTATAAGTTTATTCCAGACATCCATTGCTCAATGGGCTGCAGATATGGCAAAAGGGCCTGAATTATGTTCAAAAATCTAAAGATACTTTAAAAAGTTCAAATGGACCAAGCTAAAAAGTGAAGTTCAGCTTTCAAAAATCAGCATTTTGGGGAAATCAATTAAAACCCTTCATGCCTTGTGTTCAATAGGAGAAATTATCAGAACTTTCTGAAGGGCATACAGCAAGACAATGCAAGTGGCACCTGTGACCCAGCCTCTGTAATCACTCTGGGGCAGAGAGTTAATACCAGCCCTCTTCCCTGAAGAGCTTTTTGAAGACCTTCAAGTTGTGTTCCTTAATACTTGCCAGCCATGGCTTGCTCTTCTCCTCATTTCAGAGAAAAAGACAGATTCTTGCCATTCTTTTGTCTTGGTTAAAAAATGAATGTACTGGGCTGCCTTTTCATGTCACAGTCTCAACAACAGTATTTACATTATTTCTTCTTCTGGCAATACATGCAACATAAAAAGTATTATTGTAATACAGATTAAAATCTGGTTTCATCTAAACTGAAATCCCTTTGCATATGGTCTGTCCCAGTCAATAATCCTTCAGGAGGTTTACAAGCAGGTTTCCATTGAGATAACAGTTTTAGGGAAAAACTCATAGAGGTTTTCATGGCATTGAAGCTAGTTCAAACTGCTATGAAAACTTGTTTTGTATTATGATAAAATCAATTCACTGCAAACAACATGTAACACATATGTGAAGTCTGTTTATATACCATTTCCTTACTGTTATCCGGCTTCCACACATTCAGAAGAAGAGCAGGAAATTGTAAAGTATAAGACACTTCAAGTTTTGGATGGCTCATTTTCTTTCTCTTTTTTTTCAGGTTCAGAAAAGGTGTCTTTATAAATAGTCAAAGGGCAGAATGAGTGTAACTATGTTAATTGCATTGTTGGTTTCATTGCATATGACAGGGGAACAAAGAGAAAATAAAAATGGCATAAAGCAATGGAACGAGGAAAAGAGACCAAAAAAGGAGAGTACCATGACAGTCTGAAAGAGATGCTGTTGCAGAAGGAAACAATCCACCGAAAAGTTGATGCTGAAACGAAGCAGAAATGAGTGGGCTGAATTGATGGGTGTCCTTGCTACATTTGGCAATGCAGGTTCAGCTGAAGCAAATTGAGTGCAGGCTGTAATGTCAGAGCCATGCATTGAAAAAAATGCTTCAAATGCACTGTAGTGTTCTATAGACTCACAATCCTCTTTTATTTCTTCACTTTCAGCTTTGATTCTCCCTTTACTATTTGATTGATTTGCTTGTTTAATTGACATGAATATGGAAGTGGGGCTAATAGGAAGCCAATTTTGTCTGAAATGTTTATAAAATACAAGATTTATTGAAAGAATTGACACTCTCTAGCAGGATATAGTGCTTTCTTTTTAACCCCATTCTATGCTGTAGACTGGCTGTCAGTAGACTGCTAGATAAGTAGGCTCTTGGGCATCTAATTTGGACATCCAAGTTTAAGCAACAAAAACTTTCTTTGCAAACCTTCCAAGGGACCTTTTATTCTCTAGACAGCTAAAATCAAAGACTGAACAGCACAAGGACAAGTCAAGCAGAATGAGTATTGGCTATTTGTTGACTGGTATAGTCTGGCATGTTTTATGGGCAAAATCAGCATGAAAAGAATTAACAGTCATTTCACATGTTCTAAAATATGCAGCAACCTGTATAAAATTTGTATTTGATTGCATAATTTTTTTCACAAAAAATCATTCAGGTCAAGAAACAAACATGAAAGAACAGGACTTTGGCAGCACAATTCTGGTTTGTTACATCAGACAATATGCAGATATAATTTATTAGAAATAGATGCAGTCACATTTCCAGCATCTTTCTAGGGCTTTAGGAATTTCAGAGCACAATAAACACAGGCCATCAAAACCTCCTAAGGCTAAATGTATGGATCAGATGTTCCTAAACTCTCTGCCAATAGGATCACTATTGTTAAAAAAGTTTCAAAGAATTAATGTGGTTTCTCAGATTCTCACAAGGAACCAACAAAGGCTCATTACTAGTTGATGGGAGATTAATGTTGTGGAAAGAGGAGAGACTTCATGGAATTATTTATTAGCTTTCATGAGACATCTCTGAGATGGAATGAGAATACAAAAGGGGTTAAAGACTGCTGCAAAGTCTCCTACTGAGATAACTTTTTATACAAAAGGGTAAGTGCTAAATAGCTTTCAAGCACTGCCTCACCTGACAGGGTTGGAAAAGTAGGTATTATCTGAAAGGCAGACCATACTTTTCAGAAGTAAGGAGGATGATTCTCTTTTGGCTTGCAAATGTCTACCTATCAGACAGGAGGGGATTTAAATGGGAGGGTTCATCTGTCTGCTGCTGAGACAGACTTACTGGGAACAATTTTAACAGAGAGCAAAAAGTATTCTGTGAAAAGGGTAGATAAAATAGCAGGAGTTCATCTTTTTTCCATTACAGAAAGTCTCACATCCCTGTCTCTCCTATTCCTCCTCCACCAAGAAAAAAAAGAATTAAAATTCTGGACATAATTCTTCATCATCATCATCATCATCACTAGGAGCTGCTGGACTCATGCTAGTTTAAAAGCCAGTATCCTAATTAAATTTGCTTTATTAAACACATGGGATTAGAGCCTTTAGGTCATTAATTTCAGATTAGCAGCTCACAGGAACAGCTGGGAACAAGGCTGCGGGCCTGGACTTCTCTGTTTGGAGCTTTACAGTCCAAAAGGAAAAGCAGCCCCCTGGGATAAAATGAAGTATTTATGAAGTCACACACTTTACGTTGGGATTTCTGGTGTCCTGTTTCCATGCCAAGCTCTGGAAATTTGCTGCTGTCCTAAGGGCTTGGGTTATTCCAGGGAAGTATTAATTTAAAAAATGGAAATTTCAAAAGGTAGGGAAGCAGCCTGAGCACATGGGACAAGTCTAAAGTGATGAGTCCATTACTTACCCTGGATGTTATTAAAACTGTATCTTCTCTGCTTAGCCAACAATATTTCAGGTGTTGATCACAGGATGATTGAGGTAAGCAAGAATTGAACGCAGAAGTGCAGCTCTAGCCCTACCAGTGATAAGCAGAGGCAAAGGATCACCTCTCTCCACCTTTTGGTGTGAGGATGCTTTGCTAGGTCATGGTGATCTTGCTGTCCACCAGGACATCAAGCTGCTTTCCAGCCAGCCTCAGCATGTTCTGGTGTGTGGGGTTAACCCTCCTGAGATGCAGAACTTTGCAATACCCCATGCTGAACTTGTCAAGATTCCTCTCTACCCATTTTCTCCAGCTGGCCAAAGTCTCTCTGAAGGTGACACAACCTGGTGTATTGCCCAGCTTATATCATCTACAAACTGTCTGAGGGTAAATTCCATCTGCCTGCATTTTCCCAAGTAATGTTAGGAAAGATGAACTCCATTCTATGTGTGTGATGCTTTAAGACAATAGCTTTTATATTTTTCAGATCCTGTACTGCATTAGTGTATAACTCTGAACTCCATATAGGGTGCTAGTTAACTCTCTTCACATTTTGGTAAGACAAAACAATCCTTCAAGGCTTGAGATCCAAGTACAGCCTCTGCCACAGGCCCCATGAAGTATAAACAAGAGTGAATTGGGAGGAAGTGGACTGAGGGAGTATGATTTCCTTACCTGAAGCTGTAATTGGAGGATTTACCCCTGATATGCTAATAGACCAAATTAATATCTGTCTGAAAAACTCCTGATTATTGTCCATTTTGGGTGTAACCCCTTGGAGAGGCTTCGTCTGCCCTCCAATGTACCTGTACCATCATTAAATATATTCACTTTTATCCTTTTAACATTGTCTGGCTTCTGTTTCTAGGTAGGTTCTCCTTAACTCCCCTGAAATTAATGCAGATCTATAGCTTATTACATTCTAATTAATAAAATACTAAGAGCAATTATGTTCAGTATAATGAAAACTACCATCAGAACACAGGAGTGAAAAACATCAAGGAAAGGAGAGAAAGAGAAAAAAATCAGTCTGGAAGAAAAAGATTATTCCTATATAAAAGATATCTGAGGCCTTGTTTGCAAAAAACTCAGGAAATAAAAAACATTAGTAAAGGTGTGAAGCTGAAATTGATTTGCTAAATCCCGCAAACCTTGTGTAGACACATTTGTTCAAAGTTGAAGTAGTTAAATTTGACTTAGCTCAATTCATTTATAGTATGTATTAAATTAAACAAAATTAAGGTCTTTTCTTCTAACAAGGCTGTCAACACAGGGATTTAATGCAGCTGAAGTGTGAACTTTAACATTTAATTTGGATTGACTTTCCTAAATGTCCCAATGCAGAAGAGTCCTATTAGCTTTCACTGTGGCAAAAATTAAAAACAGAAAACAGGCAATGGATGCTAGCCAGCTAATGGTAAAAAGTAATTAAATGAAGACAAAGACTCTTTCCAGAAGGAATTATGAGAAGCAACAGATTCTGGCCAGGAGGTGATCAAAGCCATTTACCAGCATGCAGACAAAGAGCCAGGAACAGATGAAGAGTAATCATAAAACGGATCAAATACTGTCAGTTAGGGATTGGCATTGCAAAAGATCTGGAGCAGAGGAAAAGGTACAGAGTTACTGTTTTTGAATGACCAGATGGAACTGGCAAAAAGGCGGAGAAAAAAGCCAGCTAGACCATTACACATAGTCATAGAAAGGGATGAAGGTTTTAAAACCAGAAGATTCTCTTAGCTTTAGAAAGAAACTACTAGCATTTAGAGTCAGATGCAGAAGGGCCCAAATTGGAAACCAATTACCCTGTAGAAGGGGAAGAAAATTTGGTTACAAGTAATAATGATAATGAGGACTTTCACTCATATTTCATAGCACAATGAAAAGACACTGGGACTCATTACACCTGCTCCGGTAATACAGCTGTAAGAGAATATACCTGTAAGGGAAACGGTGACTGATCCTTATAGTGCTTGCTACCCAGTTCTAACAAGCCATAGATTGTTGTGACTTACAAAATTCCAAAATAAAATAAATTCTTAACCAACCTAATCATACACCTCCAGCTTTGACTTCTAGAATGGTTCTCTGCACCTGCACAGAAAGACTGTTTACTAAAGGTTACAGCTTTACCTGTTCCCTGGGGGGGTCACAGTGGCTGAGCAGTGAACCTGCAGCTCCACTGAAGAGCTTTGCTGTTGTTTCATGCCGCCCCTTTTTGCAAATGGCACAGGGAAAGATGGACAAGTCAGCTGACACACAGGGGTGCCCTTTTTATGACGCTCATCTTTCTTTTGTTCACTAAAGACTTTTAAAAAGACTCTTTTTTCAACCTTAGAAGCCAAGCGGGACAACCGCCTTTGTCTCCAGAGTGAAATAATTTTTTGAAAAAAAGAACAATCTGATCCTTTTTTTTCCTCACAAATTTCTGAAGCTGTAGTAGAAAGGTGAATCAAGCAGACCTAAATAAAGTAAATAAACAATTTTTGATAAAGCACTTGCCTGCACCTCATTACCTTACATGCTAAGGTCCAAAGCAACAGAAAAACCAAGGCAAGCTCAGCATTAATACTCCTCGCTAGCAGAGCACAGCAAAATATACAAAAACATCACACTTGAGTGAAATGTTAGAGGAGCCCACAATGGTAAATTGAACAGTGGACAAAATCAAATATTGAAAAAAAAATAGCTTAAATGAGTTCTTAATATTTGGATCAAAATTACCCCAGAAGAGTGCAGCACAGACAAAATTTGAGTAAAGCTTAATTTGGCCTCTCTGTCCAAGATAGTTTAGCCTATGTCCTCAGTTTAGCTGAGAGCTTGGTTTGCCATCTATAAAGCACAGGCTATATGTAAATGTATTTTCTATACCACCCATAGATTGCCAGAAGAAGTGCAGTATGAAATCAAATTTATGCCAATACCTGCTCTTAGAGCCCTCATCTGTTACCTTGCTAAAATTTCACACTTCAAGGTAGGGACTAAATCTTACCATATGTGATGCAGCCTTGCCTAAATTAATTTACAGCAAAAAGACTTATTTATTTCCTGCCCTTGGTATAATCTGATTGGCTTTTGTGACAGCTGTAAAAGGAAAGCTGCTAAGAGAGACAATCACATCTGACAAAGAACATGCTAATGAAATCAGGCTTTCTAAAGGGAAGTGATTTTGACAGATTAGAAATTATAGCTTTGTATGGATACTACCCAAGTTGTCAGCCCCTCTTCCCACAGTAGCAGCAGGCTCTGTTCAATTTGAGGAACACTCTGTCTGCTCATCATGTTATATAAAATCAAACTCTTGCCGTATCTGGGTGATTTCCTACAGTGAAAAACTCAGAAACAGAAGGTAAAAATTCCCCATTTGGCATCTTAATCTTCTATTAATGATGCAACCTGTACTGTACCATCTGAAAAACATGAATCAACACTGAGCCCACCCTACCACAAATAGAACTCTCTACCCTATAATGTGGTGATCTTTCTCTTTCTAATTGCATCTTACAGATTTTTAAAAGGCACTTTAGTCCTTAAGTGTAAAATTTGCATCCAAACTACTGTACAAAGAAACACTAACAATGATTTTGAAGCAATTCCTGCTAAAAAAGAGCACAGACTTCTGATCACGCATCATCAGAGAAGATGGAAGTGTACATGGAGCATTTTTCTTATCTCATTAGCAACCATTAGAAACCCTCAGGGGGAACATAATGACCAGTGGAAAAAGGGCAGAGCAGACTGCAGTGAACAAAACAGATGTTTAGTGCATATAGATATTATCCAACACTAGCATCAAACTAGTGAGTTTGGCCATTTAGGGCATCTCCTAGGAAACCATCAGATAACATTAAAAGATATTGACTAACATAAAAGGAACTGCAGGGGAAACGGTGCATATTTGATAGAAATGGGATGTGCTTCTAAATGCAATAGTTCTAATTTCTACTAAGGAAAAAAAATCTTTTTCTAGATGCATATTTTGATTTTGGTTAAAGGTCTTAAAATTTGCTGTACATGACTGTAGCTCCATATTGCAGTCTTTAACTAAGCAAGGTATAAAATGCAGTGCACAAGCAAATCACAAAGTGAGATAATATAAAAATATATCTTAAATATGTTATAACTTGTACAGCACAAAACATTGTTTTGTTGTTCTTGTTATTATCTTCTTTTCTCTGCCAGGTCTTTCTGGATGTAATTTTCCATGTAGTCTGAGAGCTATAAAACTGGCAAAGGTATTGGGCACTTTATTTCCTTTATGGTCCTTTGAGGAAAACTTCTTCTGCACATTGTGCCAAAAAAAGCCACTGTAATTGACCTGGACCAACTGGCAGCGTGTCTATCACACCATATGAAGTATTCTTGCTCATAATTGCAGCATTTCACCTCTGTGTTTTGTCCAGGAAGAGAAGGCATTTGATTCACTGATATCTTCCTTTCCTCCACCCAATTTTGTGTCTGATCAACAATGTTTATTGCCTGGCAGCTTCTTTTTGCAGTGCTAAGGACAGCTTTTCCACTGTGATTATCGTTTTGCCCTCTCTGCAGTCAGCGAGTAGAAAGGTTAGCTTGGAATTTTGCTAATGAGAACTTTGCTGATCTGTTCAAGTTGGCTGATACGCCTTTTGGGCATGACCAATCAGAGCATAAAGTGTCAGGAGATTTGCTGTCTCTCTACAGTCCTGGCACATGTCTTCCTGCAGTCTACCAGAGCATTAATTCTCTGCCCAGTTCTCTATATATGGCAAGGGATAGTGGGACACACTCACCTCTACATAAATCACAAACTATCCGTGCATGCCATGCTGTTAAGCTTGGTGGAGAGTTGGGCAGAATTGAGGAACAAAAATGAAACCATTGTTGAAAAAATCTACCCTCTTAATTCTATAAATCATATGGCTTCCCCGGTGTTCCTTAGCTCCCGTAAGATATTCCTACGTAGAGCCTGTGTTTTCCTGGGAGGCTGTGCCCATTAGTGTGCAGAGTATCAGCACAGCACCAACACACTGCTGAGCTGTTTTGGGAGGTGATTGTCATATGGTTAACTCAGGGATCAGAGATTTATGAAAGGACAAAGATCTGACATCTTGTAATTTAACCCAAGAGACTCTGTTATATAACAGACAAGCTATCAAAAAACCTCTGTGAAACGTAAACCTTGCTGAACTTCTTTTGATGTTTTTATTTTATTTTCCAGATGGAGCACTGCCAAATAACAGCTGCATAGACAGTTAAGATAGTTTACAGAACTGCAAAGAGTTTGATTGATCAGCTCAGATGTCAGCAATTTTGTAATATGCTTGGGTACCAAAGGAGCAGAGCAGGCTGGGAAATGCAAAGGGCAAAAAATATTGTGTATTCTGATTGTGTCCTTCACACAAAATTACAAGCATTTTCAACAACAAAGTAATTCACTTCGTCCAATAGACTGCCTCCAAGTTCAGGGCAATAAAAATGAAGAACATCTTTAGCTGACAATTTAAGCTCAAATCATTTTTGACTGGCAAGGTGTGGTATCATCCAGAAGAATTGATGCTATAGCAGTAGCTTCAAATTACGGGGTTATAGTGTGTCTACTCAACATGCAGCTCTGATCAGTGGAGGTAAGGGGAGGGATAGGAAAGAAATGGATAGCAACAAACACTTTCTGTAAGCTCTATAGTTAATTAAGGATTAGAATTTCTGTATACATTTCTATTTGAGAAGAACTCTGAGTAAAAATTAAAATGGAAGACTTTGACCGATGCTGAATACACATTGAAATTGCCATTTCAGGTACCATTTTTCTATTCAATCCCCTGCATGATTTTTTTTTTGAGAGGTCTGGGGAAAAATATGACTCCCTTTCAGCAAAGGAAATTTTAAACTATGTCATTTTCTAAAAATGGTGGTTTACTGAAATTACATGTTTCTGTTATGCCAACCCATTCCACTCCCTACCCAAATATAATTCAAGGCAGGTTGTTGTGTCAGCAGTTGTCAGTCTTTGTTAGCAAGTGTCAGAGCTGAGATAACCACTAATGTCCTTCTCTAGCTGATGAGTTTAAAGGGCATTAAAGCAGGAACTAAAACTCAGTATTTTTTAAATTAAAAACAAAACCTCATCCTAGGTTTTCCTTGAGCAGTGAAACTTTTAGCACATTTTTAATGGGCTTCTCACCCCAACAGAGCTAAATAATAGTCCAATAACTGTAACCTAGAAATCCATCCAATTGTAAGAATTAATTAAATATTACAATAAGTCAAGCTAAAAGAACTACATTGAAAAATCCCAAGTAGTTTAAACAGAAATGGTGCAATAATGCTGGAATACATATCTAACACAAGTAAGAAATGTGAGATTAGAAATCCCTGATAGATGGGTTAAAAGTTAGACCTAAGAGGTAATCAGACCATGGTTATTCCACCCAGAAACTACCTTTTATCATTTTCAAGAGAAGGTTTGTGGACTAAAATCATCGAATATACAGCCTGTAAAATTATTGCTTCACATCACAAAACCTAGTCATAACTGATAATCTTTACTCACTGGGAGACTCGTTTCAATACAAATGACCCCCACTGGATCAGCAGGAGCACCAGAATGATACATACAGAAATACATTTTGTGTTATACCCTGAGAACACTGATATTTGCTTTTTCACAGTTACTATTGGAATGACTGTATTGCTTCTCCAAGTGATGTGTCCCTTACATCAGAAAGAAGAAAAATTTCACAGTGACCACCTGAAGATTCAGCATCAGTCATTTCTCCTTAACTGAATATCTTTTAAAAAGGTATGCACAGAGTGAATTAAATAGCTCAATGGTTACATAATAGCATAATTTCTTTTTGCTTATTTCTTCTTCTGTGTGTTTTAATGACACCTTTTCTTTTCTTAAAGTACATTTTTTTCATTATTAATTTTCTTGCATTTGTGCAAGATATGGAAGTTGAAGGACTCCTTACCAGAAATTCTTAATCAGGTTTAATAGTTTAATGCTGCACAGTAACAAGGTTGTGTTAAGGCAATTGACCCTTCAGATCAGCTGATTCCATGGAAATTAGAGCCTCCCACATGTCTCACCTAAGCATAGCCACCTCAAAAGTAGGCATTGATTCTGGAGTGTTGGGACCCCTCTAGAGTTAATAGCAAGAAATAGGCACAATTTATCTTAGAATACTTATCTCAGAATAGGGTCGATTGCCCTCTGCTCTGCCTACATCTCTGCATTGACTTTTCTGGAAGCTTAGGAGAATTCACCTAGAGAAGACATCTAGCTGTGAGATGTCATGGTTAATCGAGGGGAATCCTTGCTGGATGTCAATGTACCATTGCTGCACTGCTGGCTGTCTTATCCAAAATGCCACCTCCATCATCATTGTCACAGATGGCTCTGACTGTTAAGTGCAGATCAAAAGATACAGCAGATTGGGATGAGTTTCTTTTGTAATTTTGTACTCTCCCTAAGAGATACCGTGATTACTGTGTTAATACAAGTAGTGTTAAAGATACACTTGTGCACTATCAACAGGAGATTTACTCAGAGTATCTTCTAAAAATACACTTCAGCATTATCTTCACTATGTTCCAGAGCTTGGCATTTTTATTGCATTAATGCTTCTATTTTATCTGTTATATTTCTTCTCATAAACAACCTACCAGCCAAATGCTTTCTGGCTGATTGCACCAGAGCTTGACAATGTCTGGCTTTTAATCACAGTTTCTCCCATCTCTCAGAGAACATCCTTGGTCTTCTGGGTAACACAAGCCCTGTGGCAGGCTAACTTATGCTGAGAAAAGGTTGGCTGACTCTGGGAGCAAAGCACCAGGAAAGCAAAGCCCAGTGCTCAGCTGAGAGCTGAGAAGTTGCCAGGAGGCTGTGGAGTTCATGCAAAGAAATTCCCTGCCTTCCATGGTACACTGAGCTGAGATCTTGACTTTCTTAAACCTTCAGACTTCCAGACACTCTCCTCACAAATGAGAATCAATTTAGCTGTCAGCTGGAGAAAACACTCATGTGTGGGACAAAGGGGGATTCAGTCTGAGGCCCAGGGGTGGGAGGCAGCTGCCTGAGATGACTTCAGAAGACAACTGCATAAATAATTCCAACTCCTTTTCCCTACAATATCTCTGGGTTTCCTGAGGAAGTAATCAAGGCAATTTGGGCATCAATCACAAGGCTGGGCCAGAGGTGATTGGGCCTAAAAGGGTATGAAAAACTGAGAGACATAACACCTGAATAGGACAAGGGGTCTAGATGCTCTTTATGGACAGATAGCGATAGGACAAGGGGGAACAGTTTTAAAATAAAGGAGAAGAGATTTAGGTTAGATATTAGGGAGAAATTATTTACTGTGAGAGTTCTGAGGCACAGAACAAGTTGCCCAGAGTAGTTGTGGGTGCCTCATCCCTGGAAGGGTTCTAGGACAGGCTTGATTGGGCTTTGAGGAATCTGGTCATGGGGAAGACATTCTGGCCCATGGAGGGGATTAGAATTAGATCATTTTTAAGGTCCTTTCCAACTCAAAGCATTCTATGATTCTATGGTTGTATGATCTCTCACAAAATTGCAAGATTCTGCCAAGGAATGATTCTTTCTCAGCTCTGCAGCAGTCTGTGCTCCATTAACCAGCTCTGGCTGCAGTAAATCCACTCTGCTCCAGCAAGACTTTTGCAACAGCCAAGCCCCAGCAGTACAGCAGGGATAAAGAAACTGTCAGAAAGCCATTTTGATGGCCAACACTTTATCCTCTGACACAATACAGTTGTAAGTTATACAGGAATTTCACAGTGTGTAATAGTAATATGCACAAGGTAAAAACTCTAAGTCATTAGCAGTTTAATTTATTAGCTAAGTTGTGCCAATGCCTATCAATCAGGCTTTGAGGTTGGTTCCAGAGAGCTTTTTGATCTTCCGCACATTGCTTTGCTTTTCTTCTTCCATGGCAGCATTAGCAGGCGACAATTACATTATATATCTACTCAGTGCTCTGGTGAGAGACCATTATGTTCACAGATCATTACTGACATCCTGACATTTGTCATCTCCTTTCATAGCAGTTAAATCTTGCTTTATCTGTAAATGTCACCACGTCATTTATTCATGAAAAGGGGTCACATTCCCAAAATAGTACACTCAGCTTTTAAAAGGGAAGTTGGTTTTATTCACTGTGGTAATCCTTGGACAAACTTCACTGCTGCTAAGTACTGACATTTTTCCCCATGCAGCTGTTTACATCCACACATACAGATTTCAGGTTGGTTTTTTTTTTTTTCAAAGTAAAACCCTAAAAGAAAGACAAATTATCTGGATGAGAAAAATAAGTGCTTATTTTTTCAGCTTCCTACACTTAATCCACATGGAATTATCATCGCCGAATTTACTGTTGTGAAGTATAATTTCAATTTGAGATCATACTGGCTGAGAACCCACTGGCTGTCTATTTTTGCTAAGACTTTGGCAGGTAGTTCTCAGCTGGACTGTATTTCAACCTCACAAAAATATAGTTTAAGTAATCCTCTATAATAATACTTTCTTTCTCCATCTTCAAGGCCTTGAAAGTTTAATTAATAAAAGTCTTGGCCTACCCTGCTAGATATATGGACATTATTTTCTAAAATATAGAGAAAATAAATAAAAGCTGATGCAAGGAGGATGCCTAAAGGACTCTGACTGTGATCTTGGAAAAAATTAATCAAACCCAAGTTAAAGTCTGAATTTAGCAGGGCAGAGGCTTCCTCTTACACAATTTATACACTTACAGGCATCCTTTCTGCAGTAGGATTTCCTTTATCACTATGCTTCTCTTTTTTACCTGTTCATACATTAGGATTTCAGTAGATGCATTGAGGAGGTTGTGGGTTTTTGGCACTGATGGATTTCCCTTTGAAGTTCATATTCAGTTTTCCTCACACCCATCCTATCAGCCAGGTATGTCACCTGGAGCTCCATCTTACTCAGGTTATCATTGAGGCACTTGCATTATTTCTGAAAAAAAATTGGCTGTGGACAAATTTTAAGGCCAGATTCTAAGATAGCATGAATTAGCTTAACAGTTGGGATCCATATGTATATTTATATATGTATATACATATTTATACATGTATATGCTTATAGCTTATCTAGTGATCTACCATCTTGATGCTTTCTATAGTGATAAAAACATAGCAGCTCACTTCTCTAAAGTAATTTCCAAACCATTTTACAAGCCCTGTGAAGTATATGCAGCAATTACTTTTCACACCATTCACAGCAGCTGCTTTATGAGCTCAGCAACACTCCACAATAGCTGAAGGTAGAAAATAATAAAAAGTGAGGCCTGAGTTTACCAGGGGGCTAAACGGGCTGCAGCTTCTCCATTAATGTTGCCCCCTGAAGCATATAATCAACAGCTGGATCCATTTCTGAAACTGTCACATCCCTTTGAAAATAAAGAGAATAATTTAAGTAAAGTGAAGAATCACAGAAACACAGAATAGTTCAGGTTGGAAGGGACCTCTGGAGGTCATCTTTGCTGAAGGCAAAGCCACGTCAGATCTGGTTGCAGGGCTTTGTCCAATTGAGTTTTGAATTTGTCTAGAAAGTATCAACAATCTCTTTTCCATGCTTTGACAGCCCCCATGGTGAAAAAACAAAAACAAAAACAAATTTTAAAAAACCAGAACCCCCCAAAATGCATTCCTCATATCTCATCTGAATGTCCTGTGTTCCAGGTTTTGGACTTTGCCTTACCACCATGCATCTCTGAAGGTGCTCCAAAGCCTTCTCCTCTGAACACACACACCTCCCTTAAATACTCCTCTTGCCTCCTGACTAACACAGACCTGCACTGGATTTGCTCCAGTTTTTCCCCCTCATTCTTTCCCTGAGATGCTCCAAAGAGGCTGTGTGTGGATGGTCTGTGCATCGCCATCTCACACATGTCAAATCCAGGAGGAGAACCATTTCTCTCACTGCAAGACATCACTGCTGAGGTGCAGCCCTTGCTCCCCAAGCGCCATCAGTAAAACCTGCTGCACATTTCCTTTCTCCAGCAAGTTATTCGGGTTACCATAGTTTCTGCTCCAAGTTTTCAATGCTTCTTTTCCTGCCAAGTTTCCTGCCACTTCTCTCCCCTCCCCCAGCATGACTTCACAACTTCCAGTTATGTGATTTTTGAGACCAGCTGGAACATAAATGCTCAGAACTGAAGAACAAATAAAATGGTTGCTTTCAAAAAGTTAACAGATGAAATTCTCCTCTGTGCCAGTTATCTGTTGAAGTCAGGGTCATTACCTCCACTTAAACCAGCTGAGAATGTCAAGTATTTGACCACAGCTTCTGAATGCACCAGGTGTGGGACCAGCTTTCCCTGAGAAATCCGTGGTATTGCAATTATGCTGAGTATTCAATTCAGAAATACACTTATTTTTTAACAGTATCGACCATATTGTATTCTCCAAACAACAAAAATCTTTATTTACTAAAGACTGACTTCTCAAATTTGCCTCTATAGTACATTTTGCCAAAACAGCAAAGGAGATCACATAACAGACCTGTATTTGTCACTATTGCATTTGAAATATTTCAGTATCAATGTAAGAAAAAAAAAATACAGATTTTGGTAGGATTTATTAAGAACAGTATCTGTCTATAAAAATTCTGAAAATAGCTTTACTGTATGTTCTAAAACACTATCTACTTAATATTGTGCTAGGTTTCAGGGAAACCTCTCTGCTGATCATTTTTTGCAAGAAAATTGATTTATTCCAAAGAAACATATAGCTTTTTTCTTTTGAGATGAAGGGTTGCATATTGTTTAAAGACGTTGATAGAGTAAAGCAAAGCAATGATAATCAAAAGGAAAGGAACTAGGGCTCTGAAAGCTTATTTTGCTCTAGCTGTACTTTGCCGTGTGAGAAACATAATGGATGTAAATTTTGTTTCATGCAAGCCAAAGGGAGGATTGTCACAGGCTTGAGTGATGTCAGGACCTGACACCATTTCTCAGGCTGACGCCATTTTGCCATATAACTTGCAGCATTGTTGGTGTGAACTGAAAGATCCTACAATTAACTTCCCTTATTCCAATGAAAGCCCTTTTTTATTTTCTTTTTTCCTTATTTCCACCATATTTTTTGTAGCTTTCCAAAATACACTGGAAAGTTTTGCATGAAGGAAATATTCCTGTTTAAGTATATTATTCATATATTTTTGCATGTGTCTATGTGTGTGTGCACATGTATGTACAAACGTGTATACAGACTCTTTATCAAACATTAAACAGTACAGTGGATATTAAAAAAATTGTGTTTTCTCTACTCACCATGAAGCCTATTTTCTCCTGATAACTACAGCAAACTCTATTGACCTCTGGAGATTTGCACTGATATTGCATATTGCCTGTTAAAACAACTGAAAAAACAACTCCCCCCGCCTAAGAAGAAGCTGCACTCGTTCATGTGAGATTTTGTTCCTGAATCCTTAAAGAGAATTTTGAGATCAAATGCTGACAAGCCAAATACTATATTTTTATTGCCAGATTAAACTAGTAAAAATAATCATACACATATGTACACAAATAGTTCCTTTTCTTTAAAAAATGCATTTTATTTTTCTCAGAACCTTTAATCTCTTTTCTCTCAGCACCTTTAATCTCTATTTCAGAAACTGCTTTCTTTATGTACCCATGCAAATCAAGATCACTGACATCAAATACACATCTTTCCTGGTGTTACTCCCAGCTTCCAGCATGTTTGTATTACTAGTTTCATCCACCCACTGATCAATTGTTTGACCAAGCACCCTTCCAGCTTATGGCCTCAAATTGTTTTTTTAAATCAAATGCTGACCAGTGACAGTGCTGCTTGTTGAACAGCAGTGTCCATCATGTACGAAAATTGAATCACAATAAGGGACACTGAAGCAGGGATAATCCACTTTTTTACTGACATCTGGCTTATAGCTGTGGCTCACATTTCATGTAGAGACATTGCTCACGGTGAAATTGAGTGAATGGTAAGTGACAAATGGTGGAAAGACTGCTTTCAAAATTCAGGGATTGGTAGGTGCTTTAATACCCTGGTTCTCAAAGATGCTTCCACATGCAATTGTTGTTCTGGATAACATTGGTTACAGACTGGAGCACCAGAAGTGACTTCATAGAAAATGAGGGTAGTGTGTCATAAGACATAACTAATGATGGATGGTCTCCTGCCACTTGGCACACATTTAACAGAGGGTCTGCAGCACATTTTCAGTTTAAAGCCAGGTGCCCTGAGAAAGGTAAAGAAGTGCTGGTGTCAGCTGAAACCCCCAGATGTCTCTGTGGACACCAAGAAGGACAGTTAACCCCTCCAGATGGAGTTAACCACTGGGAGAGTTATCACACACATGGATATCAGAGCCAACCCACAGGATCTGATAGCAAGGACAGATGAAGAGCAATGGGCAGAAACTGAGGCACAGGAAGCTCCACCTGAACACGAGGAAGAACTCCCTCACTGTATGGGTGACTGTGACAAGATCAGATTGTCAGAGAGGCAGTGGAGTCTCCCTCACTGGAGATATTCCAGGACTGCCTGGATGCAGTCTTGTTCCCTGTGCTCTGGCACAACCCTGCCTGAGCAGGTGGCTTGGACAAAATGACCTGCTGTGTTTCCTTCCAACCTGACCTGTTCTGTGACTCTGTGAAGGTATCTCAAAGCTGGAATTTCTGTGAGACTCAGATGAGAAGCGGAACCTGAGCACATTTCTGAGCACAGACCACTACCTCTTCCTCCGCCTATTCAGCCATGAAAGGATTTGGCCAGCAATTACAGTAGCTAAGGATTAGGCTATCCACAGGCTCTGGGAGAACAAGATGATGTTCCTATGTTCCAAGAATATCCAGATATCTGGCAAGGGCTTAACCTGTAAGAGCTAAATCACGTACATGAAACCAAAAGGAAAGAAGCCAAGATTTATACCGCACCATTGAGGACTTACAAGGCAGTAAGCCCTGTGAAAATCCTATGACCTGCCTTATCCATAGATTATCCAGTTTTCTGCAATTATGAAAAATGTATTAATTTAGTGTACCCTTGCTGTCATGCCCTTGCATTACTGCACAAGTTTTAGTAAAATTCAATACAAAGCAGCTAAATTCACGCAACAAACTGGGCTCTAGAGAGACCTCAGGTACATGAATGGCTGTTTTATGAATCACTCAGGAGAAATCTCCTGAGCAGCAAGCACAGTAAAGAGGTGTTCCTGTTGCGCCTTCCCAGCGTTAGAATGGGAAGGAGTTCCCAGTGTTAGAGTGGGTGTCTGAGGGAAGGTTTTCCAAAAAACATTTGTAACAGCTGGGACAAATCTAATGACAAGCAGCCTTGGAGAGGTTTCCCTGAATTATAGAGAATTTAGACTTCATCATTTTGCTCAAGTGACACATTTGGTTTTCAAGTGTTTTGCTGATTTCCTAACTGTACCATAGACTGAAATCATTTTGGCCCACTATTGCTGCCAGGGGGGACGCACAGGAGCAGCACTGTGGGTCTACAACAGTGAAATTTCTGAGGCAAAATTCTGCAATGTTTCAGAAACAGTTCCATTTTCCCCAGCAGAAATGTGTTTGAGACAAAGTACAGCATTTGGTGCAACTCAATTTCCTTTTGTCCTCCATGCAGAACATAAGGTAGCATCAAAGGGACCCATTGCTGCTCATGGAGGGAAAAAATCCCAATCTGTGTATTAGGGAACCAGATGGAGAAAAGCCAGCCTTTATTTAAGTGTAACACCTGTGGCTCACTCTTCCAGCTGCAGAGAGTGAGCATAGGCTGAGGACATTTGACCAGACATGTAGAGTTAAAAGCTGTATAGTATTGTATTAGAAGTTTCTGTCTCAGCACAATATGCTCAAGAGAAGATATCCCAAAATACATTGCATGTATTAAATAGAGTTATGTAGGCAGGCTCATAAGTTTTTTTTCACCTTTTGAGATGTGTGTTATTTTTTTATGCTACATTTTTAATAGAAGGAATTTGATGTTGGATGAAAGATTTGAATAGTCCTAAGAATGGCAGAAAGGATTATTGGGTAATTTGCTTCAACATCTCTTTTACAACCCTATTTCTTAAACATTCCCCACCTGTGCTCCTACCACACCATGTAAAGTTGGCTGACATTTTCCACAGTGCTTTACAAATATGGCAAAATAAGAAAAGAACAGAACAGATCTGCAGTTATAACCTACTGTATTTCAAGATACTTTAACACAGGTAAATGCATGCTATAACTTAGAAAATGAGTCCCCTTTCTGATTCTCTGAGGATTACTGAAAAACCAAATAAACCATCTGGCTATTACACATTCATTTGCCTAGCAAGTATTTTGGATGTCCTCCCATTAATATGTCGTTTGAAAGAGTATTTAGTTCAGTGGGAGATGAAGCATCACCACACAGGTCATGCCTAAATCAACAGAACAGCTTGTCTCTCTCTCACACAGCCAATCTACATATAATTGATTTTCAGAATCCATATTCAGAGACAAAAACCATTTCTTTGAGACATTCAAGTGCCACATTTCACAGCTCTCTTGCACAACTTTGGGCAAGGTCCATCTTCCAATGCTTCAATATTGGTGGAAATTTTATATTGCATCATTCTCAGATTATATTCTACTTATTGCAGATGGGCACAAATTCAGAAGGAAAAATGATAACTGAATTTATTGAAATCTTCTTTCAAGCTCCTCTTTTCAAATGGCTTACACTGACTGTCACCCACACAGCACCATATTCAGTGTTAGTGAGAGGTGTGAAGCAGACTTGGTTTGCTCTTCTTCCTCAACACGTTCTTGGTGTTGGGAACAAAGAAATTCCCACATAATTTGAACAGATGAGCAGACATTTAACATTACCACCAGTCTGAAGTAATTTCCATAAGAGCATACTGCCATATGACACCAGCCTAGGACACAATACCAGAGCTGAATCAAACAATATCAGTGTGGAATTTGGATTCCAGTCTCATTATAAATCTTAGCATGCAGATACTTCACTGCTAACAGACTTCACACCACTTTGCTACAAACACCCCCAAAACTGCAGAGGATCTGAAACAGACTGAGAGAAATTTGTGGGGTTTGGATTTTCCAAGCTCACTCACAGATAATGATGCACATACGTATACAGAACTTTGAAAACAGCTCTGTTGAGAAATATTCCCTCCTATCCATGACACTGCACCACTCTTTGTAAGAGGGGGCTCCTGGATAGTGCAAGCTGTGGGAAAGAATCACCAGGGCATTTCTCACTCACCATTTTGCTAAAACCACTCTTGAATCTGCTCCAACTGCTACTGATTCAGCAGAAATTCTTCATGTTCTTTCAGCAACAATGGGAATATGTGAAAAGCGCTTTTCATCTGAATACCAAATGTTCTTGAACAGTCTTGTTGCTATTGTATTTCTATTACAATAATTTTAGCATTAGAAGTACATGGGTAAATTGGGGTGGGGGAGTAAAACAGGAAGCAGGGGAATATGTCAGAATTCTTGAGCCATGGGAGATGAAAATCAGACAAATGTAATCTTAGCTGGAAATTACCAAGAGAGAGAAACTGAAAGTGTTCATTTGAACTTACCCTGTTATCCAGCATTATGAAAAAGCAGTGACAGTCAGTACAGATTATTTTTATTTAAATTCTTGGGAGATAATTATTATTTTACCTGAATAATCCTTGACTTATTTGAAAGGAGGTCTGGCAGAAGGAAGCAAGTTTTAAGCTGTAAAATGCATTGCTATCAACGAATATATAATTTGTATTTCAAGCCCACAGACAGTAAAAATACAAGTAAAACTCCAGAAACATACACACAAAAAATTAGTTTGTGGCAAATAATGAATTGCCAAGTCAAAGACTATAGAAAATATTAAGGATATACTATTTCTATAAATGATGTTCAAGAGGGAAGAGGAAATGGGAGAAAAAAGAATGGTTGTGAAATGGAAGATGGGTCTTTTCATGGGTACTGTTAATGGAACAGCGAGAGGGACACTGAAATATATTGCTTACTTTAATATCCATTCCTCTTGTCCTTTCTTCCTTTATTCTTCTAGACACATTCATCAATGTAACAATCATTTACCTATCCACCAACCTAAATACATTAAATAAAAATAAAATTATATTCTGGGACAGGATGAAGTAATTGCATTCAAGCTTTAATTCATCTTCTGAATAGCATTGAGTTGAGGAAAAAAAAATGTAGAAAATTCATTTACAAAGTCTTCTTTCCCTCCAAAAGCACATAGCTGTGAAGCACTGGCTAAAACATATATCTTGAGGAAACAGTTCTCGAGGGACCATTTCTAAACACATTTAATCTTGGACGCTAAAGCTACCATCTCACTGTCTCCTGGTAATATACATTTATGAACCTGGTAGAACCCAGGCTCACAACCCTTCCCATGAGGAATGATTGTCAAGTGGGCAGTGGGTGAAAGGATACTGGATTTCACCACAGGGCATGAGAGAGGGTGGCTCACATCGAGGACATATAAAAGTACATTGTGTCCTCTGGGCTAGACCTGAGTCCTGTGTTAATTGCCCTGGACAGGAGCTGAACATCAGACAAATCCAGGAATTTTCCAGCCTGGTCAGTTCTCTAATACCATTTCTAATTCAAGCAACTTTTTTTATTTTCTAATAGAAGCTAAAGAATGAAGAGAGTAAGACTCTGTAACAAAAGTAAAATTCTATAACTGAAATACACAGGATATAAAACTCACAGGATTGACTTATTATGTATTTGAATCTCTCCCTTGTTCTCTCTTTCTCTTTCCATTTCACTCCACCCTCCCAAATACATGCAAACAATGTACTTCTCTAGCCCTGAGGGTTTGCTTTCCTCAAAATTTTCTTCACTAGATTATTTCCCTTTATTTCCTTTAGAAAATAAATGTCAGACTGACTATTTCTAGCACCTTAATATTAAAACAATTTAATATGTTTCATAATCATAAAGACTAAGAGTTGGCAACTTCACAGGGAAGGAACCTTAAAACTACATATTTCTTTTCTCTCTTTTCAGAGTATTGATGCATTTCCCTCTGCCTGACTCCAGTCCCTTTTAGCCTGCTCAGAAGTCTCTCTAAGCTGCTGGCTGACCCAGCTGTGTCAGGAGCACATGCTGTACTGCACACTTTGTTGTTTCTTTCTTTTCCCTGCATCAAGGAAATAGTTGTTCTTCTTTGATCCTTCTCTCAGCTGCACGACTTTTAGTTCCATCTGTCCTGTCTGCCATTTATGAAATAACATTTTTTTTCCCAGTTCTTGCCAAATAACCTGATTTCGATATTTTTCATTCTTTATGCTGAACTCCCAGGCATACATCTTTCATATCTGCAGGGTGTGTTTGGTTCTCTGCGTTGTAATTGAAGGCCTGGCTTGAGACCGAAGGGCAAAACTTCTGTTGTTGAAGGCAATTTATCTGCGTGAGTCCCATTAATGTGAATGGAAGGTAGGTGGCTAAATCCCAACACAGCTCACAAAAAACATATAGCAGGCTCTCTATTCCTCAAAAATAATACACTGGATGTATTATTAATTGTATAGTGCAATTTACAGGGGCTGAAATACAGGGTTGTTTCATTTTGGAGGTTGCTTTATGTAGATTTAAAATCAAGAGGACATTTGCTGAAGATTGAATGAAAAGAAATCAACAGCAATACATAAAAAATATTAATGTATCTAGACAGTTTTAAAGTTCTTTTATACTTAGAGGGAAAAACTTCAATATTTGTACTGTTCAGGCTATTTGTCTGAATATTGACAAATTCTTGCTATGTGTGGAAATGGAATGCTGAAGATTACCAAGGACAAAAGGACTTCTCTTTTTTTAATTTAAAGAGTCCAATGAGAATATTCTTCAAAGAATAAAAGCTAGGCCTTGCACTTTTCAGGTAGTCATTTCTTTATTGTCATTAATTATTGACTCATCTATTTGCCATTTACACATTGCCCTACCTTTCCTTCTTGTCTTTATTTGTATCTCTATTTTATGTCCTCAATTTTTCATTAACTTGCTTTTCTTTTCTTCTCTATTTTGCATTCGAAGAATCACATTCCTACTCTAGGTCATTAAGCTGTATCCTCCTTTCTTTATCCAATTGCTACATGAAGACACAATACCAGAAGGAGTGTAGTGACAACCAGGGGACCAACAGGTTGCAAAATGACCTTTAAGTCCCACTACATAGCACAATAAGGCCAAAATTACTTAAACTGGAAAGCAAAAGACACAGAAAAGAGCAGAATTAATAAGTAATTCATGAGTACTATTATATGTCCTGAGGTTGTTTCACTATGCAAGCGGCGGGCTTTCAAGTGCCATGAATAGCTACAGAATTTCTGTGTATCCAAATGCTTAATAATTACCTCCTATTAAATAATGATAAGGAGTATGCTACATGGCCTTTGTAGTTGGCTGGAACAAATATATTTTGCCATTCGTGCATGGCATATGGCTCCTGATGATTGTACTATCACCTGAACTCTTCATAACATATTTTCTCCTCTAATTTTTAGTGATGATAAGCAAAACCACTGAGTTGCTCATCACAAGTGATGACCAATGTTCCATCTGCAATGCAAATATATGGGAATAACTATGGAAAAAGAGCTTTTTCACAGCTTCACGAGCAAGTTAAGAAGCAACTGAACAACTGGAGACACACACAAACAGAAGGCACGGGCAGCAGCCAGGACAGCATCTCCAGGCACTCCATATGTGGACTTTCTGTTGCCTACAGCAAATAAACTTTTGAAGCCAGCAGTGGTAGGAAAGCTGACAGAATGAATTAAAAAGTGGCAGCAGGGAGCCAGATACTGCAGTAACAGAGGTAACAGGGAGCTCCCTGAACTCTGGGCAGGACAGGCAGTGAGAGGATTGCCAGTGACAGAGAAAAGCAGCTGAGGACAGGATGAGTACACAAAAGGTTCCTTCAAGGTGAGGAAAGGTAGAAGTAGTGGACAACTGTAATTTCTACAACTGCAGTTTTCAGGAGGCTGTGGCAGAGCAGCTTCTCTTGAGAGATGACAGAAATACAAATTCCTGCATGGAAGTAGGTTAGAACAGTGAACAGCCATGAACATCTGGGGATGATTTCCTGGAAACATTCAGGAGCTGTCAAAGAAACTGCCAGATTTCTCTTTTCAGAACAGAAATCTCCAGAGAGTGAATGACAAGAGGACATGAGGCCCCAACTGGACAAATTGCAAGTGAGCCAAATTTGCCTAAAATTCCTGAAACCCCATGTTTAGGTTACATTATTCATTTTCCAGTAAAGAAAAATGAATATTCTGAGTATGCTCCAGATTTGTATTAGAAAATGATAGAAGAAGTGTCCACACATGACAGTCAGAAACCTTTATCAAAAATTCCAGAAGTGTACAACCAGCAAAACACCTTGTTGTGCACCAGAAATGGCTTCCTGCATGTAGTTTTTCTATACGTCATTCTTAATACCACTGTCTATTTTCTCATGTTTTATTATTTACCCTGTGAAGTGCAAATTTCTTTTTCTGTTCTGAGAGTCTTGTCACACATATACAGACACTGTAAGATAAAGTGATAGCTTTCTACACAGTTCTATTATAAGAACTTGAACATCATCCCAAATTACCTGTCATCAGCTGTTCAAGTCTTCTTTCCATTACTGACAAAACAAATGAACAGCTGCTTGCTCCACAAACCTGTGCACTGGAAAAAAGACACACTACTAAAAAAAGCTGTAAACAGCAAGCAAAAAAAAAATAAATGTTCTAGACATAATACCAAGTGGGTTAAGGCAGCCTGCAATCCCTGACACCTAAAGAGAAGAGTCTCCTCCAAGATGTTATTTTATAAAATGTTCTTATTTAGAAAAGCATTTCAGCAGCAGCTACTGTATGTTAAGAACAACTTAATTCTTCATGAATATAAACCTGTGGGATTTTTTTTCTGAGTACTGGAAAAAAGGTAAGAGTACACAGGTATCATGAAAATCATTTAATCATTAAATACCAGGCCATGAGTTTCTATTTATTTAGAACTGCTTAAAAATTTTACAAAGTTCATTAAAATTTGAAAAAATGCCATTGTATTATTTCACTATTTTTCCCTGCATAATGTCATGAAGGAAAAGGAAAATATGTTTTTCACTTTATTTTCAGGCAAAGATTGGTTTTATTAAGAAAGCTAAGGCTAAAAAGAGAAATAAAGAAGGTAGCAGGTAAATAAAAAATACATAAAATTAAGCATCATATATATATTTCAATTTAAAGAAATTAAATTGAAAATAAATAAGGCCCAACATTTTAGAGGCAAAACCAAATTTCAAGCAAATGGATGGCTATGGCAATGAAAATTCTGTGCAATTATTTTTCATTTTCCGTCTTTATCATTTCCCCTATTTTTCACCTTCCTTTTACCTTAGTTAATAATTTCTCCCATGCCTCTTCAGAACTTGAAGCAACACTGATAAATGTACAAAGCAACTTTTCTACCCTAGAAAAACAAGTTTTGAAATTCATATGTTTCAATGCCAGAATGAATAATTGCAAGCATTCAGCCTGTTGCTTGGTGCATCCCAGGCCACAGAATCTCACCAGGAATTTAACCAGGCCCATCTCTTTGCTTTGCATGGTAGCACATTGCTTAGATTATGCACTCAAGGCATTCAAAAGCCTCTATATCCCAAGATAAGCTTTTCCAGCCACTAACTGTGACAGTCACACATTTTCCTCCATAGAGCTTCCTCTGCTGTAAATAACGAGCGCACTAATTTCTACATCTACACTTACTGTGTGCTAGTTTAAATTCACTTCAGTCAGATTTTGTGCTCTGGGGTTTTTGTTTTTATGTGTGTTTGTTTGTTTGTTTGCTTGTTTTGGGAGGGGAGGCAGTTGTTGCTGGTTTATGGGGGGTTTTTGGAAGATAAAAGAACCTTCTAGGATCAAATACTTCTTCAGATGTAATCATAGGTAGCCACCTCTTGACCTTTCTGGACAAACAAAATTGATTGCACTTCCTTAGTTTCACACTACAAAGTATCCTTTCCAAACCCTGAAATGCTTCAATAAATCTTTCCCAAACTCCTTCCAGGCTGTCAATATCCTGTTTGCTCTGCTTTGGGTTGCAGCCATCTGATTCACTTTCTTTCCCCACAGCTGACAGAGGGAGCTGACATCCTGCACTCTACCACGATGTTCCGCCTCACACTGCAAAGGCATTTCACCTGGGTCTGCAGGAGCACACGGCAAGGGGAGGATTTCCTCTGCTGACTTCAAAAGGAATCTAGTTTCAACCCAGGAGCCTTATTCTTGGATAGCTTTAGTGAGGCAGATGAATCCCACTCAGTGGTCACCAGGGGACAATCCAGCTGTCTAGACACCAGTTTTCTGTGCGATTTCAGAGACCTCAGGCATCACACCTGGCTGCACCCATGGAAGCCTTGTCACATCTGCCAGCTGCACGCAATGCCTCTGAAAATATAAAACATCTAGGTACGTTTCATGGGGATAATTGCTTCATGAAAATGTTTTACAGACTCATCAAGACACAGGATCATTAAAACTAAAAATATTTTCCATAATGTTGCATTGATTGGCATCAGTTGTAATTTATTCTTAGTTCAGTTCATCCAAGAAATTTTTCATAGGTAAGGTTTGGGCTAACTAGCAAATTGTTTTCAAGGCCACTGAAGTCACTATTTGTAAATGTTGGCAATGGCTATTTTGTCAAGCTTATGGAAGTTCCTCAAGATACAGATATTTACAAAAAATTAATTTAGGCAGCTCCACAGACAAGTCATTTTCTTGACAGTGAATTATCTAATTGTGTTGATTTGAAAATATTTAGTGTTTCTGTTTAACACTCTTTCTCAGAAGTGAGAGAAAATAAAATCTTTCATTCTTCTTTTAGAAAATGGATGTATTTACTTAATTCCACATTTTCTTTACCAGGGTTAACAATTTTACCATCCATAGTTCTACAAAACTGCAGGCATTTGTTCCTGTTTAAAGAACTTCTTGTTATCTTTGCCCTACTACCCATAGATTTTCAACCGACTGCTTTAGTTTTCTTTATCAGTTCTCTCCATTATCTAATACAGAATTTATTCATTGCTATCAGGCTCCATACTTTTCCCATTATTTTTTCATTGTGGACTTCACCTCCCTCGTAGCTGGATTGGTTTTTAACTGAAGAAAATACTTTTTGTCAGTACAAAACTCCATTTCTTCAGGTATCTAACACAATTTCCTCACCTATCAGCCCTACTTTTTCTGCACAGTCTTGTGTTAGTAGTTTTCTTTTTTGTGTGTCCACTTGATAATTAAGGAATAATTAATCTGGAACTAAGATGTGTCAATTAATTTGCTCTGTTCTAAACAACCCATGAATACTGCAGTAACCCACAAATTCTCAAATTTTTGAAATTTTTTTTTTATTCTAAATTTTCTAATTAGAATTTTAATGCTAAATTGACATGAAAAGCTTCTGGGTTGGTGGCATTTTAAAGGTATTATAACAAGATGTAGAAAGGATATTTCGAGATTCTTCAATGATGAATGGGATCCATCTTACCTGTCTCTTAGACACCTATTTGTGGTACTCTAGTGCTGTTTATTGTTCCCTGCCAGTTCCAGAACAGCCAAACGACTTATCCTAGCTGCCAAACTTGCAGATGACCAAAATGACATAAGAAGAATCCTTTTTGCGTTGAGATGTCTCTAAATTATCTAATTTTCAAAGATTCACAATTACTTTCTCATCCATTTCTTCACCAGACGTCAGGACACAGTCAGGTGGAATGGATTGGTGATAAGATGGACTCTGGACTAATCAGACTCTGGACTAATCAGACCCTAAGATGGACTCTGAACTAATACAGAACACAGCATGGTTAGTCATGATCATAAACTTAGACATGTAAAGCATTGGTGGACAATTAAAATAAGGTGTCTGAGAGATTCAGAATTAGAATCTGAACCTCTCAAGATTCCAGATGACACAAATTCTGAGGAATTATTAAATTAGGGATAGATTTTAAGAATACTGAAAATGGACCCATGGGAATGTCTGTTTTTACGGCCTGAGCCACAGAATCTCATACAGAAGTGAATGAGATTTTCACTTATTGAAAACAGAAGCTGTGAGGACAAAGCCCTAAACTCAGCTGAAATCAAGCAGTAGAGAAGCATGCAAACACATTCACATTGCATCACACGGCTGCTACCACATCACCAAATCACTGTCTCAAAAGGATGACAGTGATGACAAAATCACAGAGGTATA
Source organism: Melozone crissalis (assembly GCF_028551555.1). Taxonomy (NCBI): domain Eukaryota; kingdom Metazoa; phylum Chordata; class Aves; order Passeriformes; family Passerellidae; genus Melozone; species Melozone crissalis. The sequence continues at coordinate 55,355,329 of NW_026535805.1, forward strand.
AAATCACATTACTGTGTTTCAAACTTCATCAGATATTAATGCTTCACATTTACCTAAATTTACTCTATCTCAGTCAACAACTGTGTAATTCTATAAAATCCAGAGGTATTTGAGGAGCCATCAAATTGGGCAGGCGAAAATTAAAATACACATAATCTTTTCTTGTTCTAATTTTGAAAATTCAGGGATCTTTGATTTGTTTCTCTATTAAAGTATTTTGTCCAGGAGTATAGTTAGAAAAGGCTAAGGCAAAGATAATCAGGTTCATTTTTTTTATTTTCAAATTTTGAGCAAGCCTCAGTTTAGGCTATAGCCTTAACCTCAAAAGAGCTACATTGCAGTTTATGATTGTTGTGTTAAAACAGTGGTAGTGCTGATCAAGAAGAGTTGTTAAATGCATCATATAGAACAGCCTGGGAAACTTTAGAGTATTTAAAAAGCACATGAAAAAAAGTATGTATACAAATTTCATCAATAAAAGATTCATATCCTTGTTTTCAATTTTCCTTAAGGCACTAAAAAAAATTTAAAAGTCTATTGATCATGTTATTTAATGGTGTGAGCTAGCAAGACATAATTGTTATTTCCTCTTACTATGAAATTTAAAAGTGAGTTAATGTATAATAAATTAGCAATATTTTTTGTTCTTTTTTTTTCTGATTATATGTATTTCTGGTTTTGGTGGCAGTATTTGCAGCCTCCTTGTGGATCACAGCCTCACTATGCTAATGAAATGGCAGAACAGAAGACAGTTCCCAGTTATTAAAAAGAGCTCATCATCACTGCCCTTTGGGCCAGACAAGTAAAGGGACTACAGAAAAGGTAATGAAGCCCTGGAAACAAAACCTACTGAAAGCATGGCCATAAATGCCACGGGGCAGGGATCTTTTAAAAACAGTGTCACAACTGTACACAGTGAGCCTTTCAGTTGACTTGGTTTGAAAATGTGGTCCCTGTATTGATAATCAATATGTTCCATTGTGACCAAGAAGACATAAATGAATGCTTTCAGTTTGGGTTGGATTAAAGGAAGCTGCGGGAGTGAGTGGGCTGTGTGGCAAATGCTGCTTCTTTTCTAATTGAGCCACTTGCTTTTGAAAGAGTCAAAGATGTCCCTAGTGGACATAACATGGGGTGTGCTAGAAGGATAAGGTTAAAAGAAAGGAGGCAAGAGGAGTTCAAGGCACTGTTTATTACTTTGAACATTTCTGAATAAAGGGAGGGTTAGCTTTTTAGTCAGGAGAATGCAGCAGTCTCACTCCTGACTGTACTGATTTGTAAGAGTGTCTCTCCCCTTAATCTTATTCTTTTTTCTTTAATCTGTATGTTTTATAAACCTTATCTTTTCTCTGACCCTACCTTTTGAGTTAATCCCTAGTGTCCTATGCTTCTGTGCCTGTCTAGGTCTATTCAGCTTTAAAAAGGCACTCAGCATTTCCCATGGCACCACAGGGATCAGGAACGAGCAGCGTCCATCCCAGGACCCTTGTCTCTTCAAAAGCCCTGTCTGCTATACCCACAACCAAAAGGGTCATAACCAACACGTTTAGTCCTTTGTGTTTCCTAAAAATTGAAATGAGGGATGGAGACACATAAAGAGATGAACGAGGAGAAAGAGGAGAAAGGGAAAGGGAAAGAGGGAAAGGGATGAAGGAGAGAGAAGGAAGAAAACAAGGAAGCAAGGAAAGAAGGGGGAAATAAAATTTCTCACAAGTTAAATGAGAAATTCAATTCAAACATAAGAACAAGGGAACAGAAGTATTGAAAAAAGTGGATACAAGCAAACATTGGAGGTTAAGGCTTCCTGGGCACCGGATGTGAGAGTTAGTGCTTATGTTTTTTCAGGAATCTGCTAAATAACCAAGATGTATACCTAGATTTTCATTTTGAAAATAAATGAGGGAAATAGGCAAAAGTTTCATGGAATGTCACAATGATCTGAGAGATGAATGACAGACAAGATAAACAATGTTTGTGCAAACCAGAATCAGACACATTTATATCAAAACTGGAACTGCGCTAGGATTTTGTCCAGTAAATAGGAGAATAGAGTAGGCATATCTTGCTACTAAAGTAGAGTTCTTTCATAAATAAATTAAGGGTAGGTTTCCTCCCTCCTTAAGTCCTTTTCTTAAGTTTTAAAAATAAATACTTAGCAGTTCAAAATAGCAGAGTGGATCCTCAGGGCCACAAATAGTTTTAACTTTTCTTCAGGGCTACAATCTTCTCAAAAATTTCTTTCAAAGAATGAAACAGGCTTCATTATTTCCCTAAAAATGCAACTATTAAATGACAATATGCTCCAAAGCATAGCCACTTTTTCCTATAGTAGATTCACAGGGAAGCCAAAAGGTTTGGATTCCAGGCCTTTAACACACAGTTGTAAAATTTATTTTCTCTGCTTTTATGTGAAAGGACTTGTCGTGTCTTTGATACCACAATGAAAGACTGACAGCAAAATATGGAAGAATATGAATCAGAAACATGAATTTAATAGGAAAGAAGAATTTTTCTTAGCTGAGTGCAATTTAATTCATACCATAAGGGGTCATTTTTTACAAGGACACAAGTGCAAATCATCAGATTGAATACCATATAAAAACATTGTTTTCCACAATTATTTGAACTTTTAAACTTTATTTTCTTGAGGAGAAAAAAAGAGAGAATTCCTTCCCTGGTTCTGTTCCAAAAATCTATGGAACATTCGTATTAGTGGCAAAGGGCATAACCTTTCCTTACATTCTGTGAATTGGACTACTGAGCCAAAATGGGCACAGAGGTTCACCATACTAATCAATTTTCAGTAATTTTGAAGGCAAAGGGGGCATTTGTAAATATGCCGAACATAACCTTTCCACAAAGACACCCATCAGTGAAATAGAGCATAGATCCAGAACATGTCAAGGAGATGAGCTGTGGAGCAAATAATGCCATCTGTACTGCTCGTGATGCTCTTGGACCAAAGTATCAGAAAGTTGTAAATGAGTGCCATGTTTATGTTCCCAGAATACAGCCATGATTGATAATAAGGTACTGATATCAATGAGACTTTGTAATTTGGTGAAAACAAAATAATTTTGGATGAGAAAATTAATGTGTTATCAGAAAATTAATAGTAGTCTGCAGAATCACTCAAGCTATAACCCTCCATTATGCAAGGTATCACCTGTGGAAGAGAAAATAAATATTTACAAATAAGTTCAGTAGATTTCTCCATTTAGAAAATTGTGGTAGTCACCATTTGCAGATGAACATTTTTGAGGAAATAGGTCATTATGACCCAATCTTAATCTCATCAGTGACATCTGACCTATATCTTTCAGATACTGTGGCTGCCCCTTCCCTAAAAGTGTTCAAGGCCAGGTTGGATGGGGCTTTGAGTAACCTGCTCTAGAGGAAGGTGTCCCTGTCTGTGGCAGGGGGTTTGGACCTAGATGCTGTATAAGGTCCCTTTAAACCCAAGCCACTCCATGATGATTCTATGATGATGATTCCAGTTTCTGAGAAAAAACAGTTCCACATTTTCAAAAGGAAGAAACACCAGAACTCCAGTCATGTCCATTTTACAACTTGTCCTGGATTAACAGTATGAAAGATTAATGGGTATGACCGTGAGTACACTCATTGAATTCATAGGGAAAAAGCTGATAAAGCCTGTGCCAATTTCCATGCCATTGCCACTGAAGGTAATTTTGAATTTCTGTGGTGATATAATTTGAATCATGACAATTAGATAGACAATTACTAGCTACAAAAATTATAACTTATTTGGCAGATACTTAATACTTTGGTGTTTTAATTTCAAAGTACTTTTTTTTGGCCTCCATAAAGGCATTAAGACAAACTTAATGCCGACATGTTAACATTGTCATAGTCACCTCCTACTTACATAATTAGGAATCTTTCTCTTAGTCTGAAAGAGAAACAGGGTAGCCCTGAAGTCCCATCTATTATTACTGTGAAAAATGAACAAAATTAATGCTTGTAGTCATTTCTTCAATATTAAATTAATCAATAATTTCTGATCATCTCAGAATTGAGTCTCTTTCCAGTTTTTTTCCAACATCATAAAGTTCCTTTGCACTGACTCTTCTGGGGATCAATCAATTATTTGTAAATTAATGTTTTCCACTAAATTTTAGGTGACTTTTTTTTTTCTTCAAGATCTCTACTTCTATTATTGAGAAGAGTTGGAAAGGAAAAGTCAAAGAAAACTGTAAGGGGAGAAATAAGATAAACCATTTATTAAATAGTTTGGAATTTTTCAAAGTTAAAGTGCAAATCTATAAATTTATTCATTGTCACTAAACAATATTACATGAGACATATTGTAGTCTTTATGCGGTTGATTTTATTCTGATAAGATTGATTATTTTACTGTCATAATGTGCTTCTCCAAATTATCTTTCTGCATCTATTTCTCCGTATTCGTCTCTCCTTAAACTTCACCATCTTAGAAATGGTGGGAAAAGCTAAGGATTCACAGGAAAGTAACAATTAGTAAATACAGATATTTCTGTAAATAAATTTCCCCACACATACATCTGTATATCATATATACACCCGTATGAGGTAGCTTTTTAATAAACATTCATATTACAGAAACAGAAATTACCTGTTAGACATGATAAGACAAAGAGGATATTAATAAAGCTAGGATAGAGAAATATAAGGAATTTAGCAAAACTTTTGCATATAACATCTCCAGTTGTAGTATGGACTAAAGATTTGGTCTAAAAAATGTTTCATGCTTTGCAGAGCCAATAGATAGCTTCTGACTGCAGAAGACTGTCCTCAACAGGAGGGTAGCTTTTAGATACAGAACCTAATCCTGATTACAAATTTACCTCTGGTGAAGAATTTTTTGGTAAGAGGCATTAAAACCAAACAACTCTTATTTCAAAGACATGTTCATGTTTCCAGTGTTATTTTATCTAATGAAAATTCCAGTTATATTTTTCTAGTTAGGTTGAAGAATGCACTATTGAACCTTGTTCACCAAACAGACACTGACTGCCTAATCTTCTCTTGGATAAACTAAATAATTTACTCCTTCCTCATAGTATGCTTTCCAGTTCACTAGTCATTCTCATAGCTCTTCTCTAAATCTTCTCCCATTTTATAACACTCTTCGCTAAATATCAGAAATTATCCTGATACAGATGGGTCAGAGCAAAACCCAACAATACAGTAATTTAATCACTCTATAACTTCTCAAACCCTCTTGTGGATTCATGTAGTGGTCTCATTAACCTTTTTGCCACAGCGTTATCTTTAGCAGCTCATTTTCATCAGATTAACTCCCCTGACCTCTAAGTCCTTTCCACACTCCCTTCTCCCATGAACATATTTCCAGTCCTTTATGTCTAACTGATTTTTTTTTCCTGGCCTCTGAATATGTAATGGGCAATACTGGGAAGTAATTTTCCTGTATCACAGTTCCAAGCAATCAAAGTGCCTACATTTTCATAACCTATTTTCCTCATTATTTATATCTTCCCCTAGATTTTTTTTTCAATCAGAAGCTTCAGCAGTACAATTCTGTATTTTCCAGATTGTGATAATGCATGTGTAGTGAAGAATGAATCTTAGTGAGGCTTCCTAAAAATTCCCCAAGAAGATGTCTGCTTCCTAATAATTCCCCTTTATAACTTAAGCTGAGTTGATTTTGGCTGGTGACAGGTGACACCAAGCCACTCTCTCACGCCACATCCTCATGGTTTGGGATAAAGATGGTTTAGTGAAATAAAGCAAAGCCTGAGCGTAGATGCATTTCTTTTCTTTAATGAATATTTATTTTCTCCTTCCCATAAGCAAGTGAAGCTCAGCTGCTTCCTGGGAAACAGGGATTTGGTACCAATATTCTTCAGAAGAGAAAAGACTGAATAACGAATGCTCCACACCTTCTTTCTCCTTTATTGCCAAGCATGACATCATATGGCACAAAATGTCCCTCTGGGTCAGCCTGTGTCCCCTCCAGCGTCTCAGCCAGCCCCAGCCTGTCAGCCTCCAGGGGCAGAGAGTGCAGAAACAGCCTGGATGCTGCGCCAGCACAGCTCAGCACTGCCCAAAACACTCGGGTGTCACCAACTCCTTTTCAGCTACCAAAACACAGCCCAGCACTCTGAGGGCTGCCGTGGGCAAAGGTAACTCCACCCGAGAAAGATTCAATGCACAACTGCATTTTGAAACTTACTTTCTTAGTACTTATTAATCCACTGAATTTTCATCACTCTTCCTAGGTATTGAAATATTGCTCTCTACCAAATCAAATGCCCTGGAGATGTCTAACTATATTAAACAGATTCTTCAATCAAATTTTTAATTTCACAAAAATGTAGCAAGCTATATTAACAAATTTTATTAGCATATACTGATGCTGATTGGCAACAATTAAGTCACCTCTTTTAACTCTTCATTAATTTGAACTGTATCAACCATTTCACTCTTTTTCCCAATATCAATGGCAAACAGGCTCACAACTATCCTCTGTAACTTTCCCAAATATTGATCCATTCATTTTTTTTCCAAATCTCTTTGAGGTTATTTCCAGGACTAGTGGAAAACAAGCAAAAATTCTTCTCTTGTGGGACGCAAACATCACTTTCAAAATTCTTCAGTGGGAACAGTTAAACTTGGCTAAATAAAATGTATGTAATATATGTCTGGTAGGCACCAACTTGCCTGTTAAAAACTAAAATATATTGGTACAGAATAATATATTAATATGGTAATGAGCCATGCAATTTTTTCCAGAGAGAGCCATATGACTTATGATAACCACTGTCCTGCCTTCAGCCAGGATTAAATGTGAAGGGAGAAAAAGATGCATATTTTTTCCTTAATTGGTGTGAGGCTCTAGCAATAAGAACTATTTTCCACTTTTGCCTTACAAGGATGGAAAAAAACCAAAAAAGTTTTTTGTCTCTGTATCTCCCTTCCATGTCCATACAAGAGTATATTTCCCATTAATGTCAATGAGGATTACAAGAATGTAAGTGGGGGCAACTATGTCAGTAAGCAAATAAATTGCCATTTGACTGGGTATAAATTTCAGAATATCAGTGATTCACCTTCCATTAGTTATCCAGCCTGTAACCCAGGGTACTCACACTTATTTACTGAAAGAAACAGAAAGTTATTAGCTGGCACCAATCCTTCTCCATTAGGGCTGGAGCTAGACTATCTGTTCTCATTTACTGCTTCTGAGTCACTATCAGATTCTGTTACTGAGAAAGAATTTTAATGATGGTTTATTTGTTCTTGATTTATAGACACCACTAGCGGCATTACTTTCTGCAAGTTTTCTAATTGCTCAAAGGTTTGGTTGTTTGTTGATGAACAGAACTGCATTGGCAGCTGGCTGTTCTGCAGTCTACTCCTAATACATGTTCACTCTGGGTTTGCTAGAAGAGTGTAATCCTCCGAATGTGCATTTACCTTCCCAATTCCCATATTAACATGGGGATAAGCACCTCCAGATTGCCTGACACCACCATGCTTCCATTCCACTAACACTGGGGCTACAACTATTCTCAGCAAGACTGTGAACCTGCCCCAGCTATCCAGTCTACAGAAGAGTTATAAAAGTATTTCTCTTTTGGCTACAGACACTTCCATTTCAGCTCAAGCTGCCGAGACTTCTGGTTTTGAGTTCAAAATGTTCCAGGACTATATTACAAATGACATCTGAAGTGACAGCTGCATTGTGTGACCATGCCAGCAGAGTCTGAGGCAATGATTCTCACATGAACTAACAGGAAACCCAACACGACTCAGCCCTGCTGAGCTTCCACCAGTACCAAGCCTGTCATTGTAGAAATATGGACCAGAGGTGTCTGCCACCACCTCTGTCTCTGAGCATGGACCTTGCCCATCCCCTTTTCCAACAAGGGACAATTTCTACCTTGGTTCTTCAATGGTTACAACCATTCTACAGAATATATCTGCACAAAGTGGTGGGCTGCAGCTGAAAATTGATGAAATAAGGCAGGTGTACATTGGTGTAAAATGTGCAACATTACAGAACTTTGACATGCTTTGTCTAATGAATGCAGCAAAATTGTCAGTTACTCTGAAATGAAATTCTGACCCAATAGAACTGAGCCAAAAAGGAATTTGTGATTAAAGTTAGCCTTGTCTGTTATCAGAGGGATCAGTGAATTTATTCCAGTTTTGTAAATGTCATGTCCTGTTCAGACCTCATAGGAAGCCACACATCATCTGGCCTGAAACAGGCCTTGTAGTAACAGAACATGCAGGAGAAACCAGAGAATTTAATTTTGTGTGTTACAGTAGTAGCAGCAAAAATAAACTTAAAAACTAATCTTAATTCAAGGTGATTCTTCCAGCTTGCTCTTAACACCTCCAAAAGTAAAGATATTGAATACCTTGCACTAACACAATGCAATATACAAATTCACAACTATGTCAAATTGCAATATGAAGGGAGAACTTTTTTCCTGTCTTTGCGAGGATTCCAGTTCAAATACAATCAGAAAAATAAAAATAACTCAATGTAAAATTGAGGGCTGACAGCCAAGTAGTTACTTAGCAAATTGAAATAAATTATGTAAAAAATGAAAGAAGAAATTCAACAGAAAAAATGTCTAAATATATCCTATATTTTAGTCATTGAAATGTAGTCTTGAGTAAGTCATTCACCAAGGACTAGCACTCAGCTGCTATTCCCATTTCAGAGATGAGAAAAATTGCTGTAGAACAGTTATTTGCACTGAACTGTAGAGAAAAAGTTTCAAGCAATGCTTTTCTGGCCTCTCTTCCTGTGCTTATGCAAAATCTTTTTAATCTACTTTATTTGAATTATAAATATAAAAATATTACATCATCCTTATGTGCAGCATTATTGCTGGCATATAGAGTTAAAACTATATACTTATTCATTTTATTTGCTATATACTTATGCATTCAGCCATTTGATATCACTAATGTAAATTATATTTATATGATGTCATCATTAAAATTAAATATTAACATAAACTGATTCCATATGTCTGCTTTATACAGGCATTTAAGCAGACTACCATAACACTATGAATATCTTTAAAAATATTTGAACCAAAACATCTAAATACTGCAAATTATTTCTGCTTTTCTTTTTTTTTGGGTGTTTTTTTTTGTCTGTTTGTTTGTTTGGGGTTTTTTTTCGGAGGGAGGGGAGCTTGGCGTTGGTTGGTTGGTTGGTTGGTTGGTTGGTTGGTTAGTTGGTTTTGGTTTTTTTAAATTCATCTACTCAGTTACTTCTATTATGTTGCCTTCAGATGGAATTTGCTACAAATCACATTAAGGAAAAAAAAGAAAATTAAAACAAACAAACAAGCAAACAAAAAAAAAACCTGCAAAAAACCCCAACCAGTCAAACAAACAAAAAAACCAATCAATACTGCAGAAATGAGGTCACCAGCCCTGAAGGAAGTGTGTGGCTAAGATCCCTCCTTTACATTCCAGAAAATAGTTCAGCCAATTCTTACTGTCATGTCAGAAGAAAAGTGCCCTCTTCTGAAACACTTATAAGGAATTGCATAGAAGGAACATTTGACAGCCTTCTTATTCTACCACATCATGTTCAAAATAAACTCCAAATATTTAAATTCATAGGCCTCCACAATAAACGTCTGCAAGCTGTGTGTGAGATACATCAGTTGGTGAGACAAGCAGAAGCATATAAATAGGTATTGTGCAAAATGAGAGTGGAGAGATACAGAGTGAGTAAAATACAAAGGGACTTTTCAACATTATCAAGAACCTCACCCTAAACCTCTTCTCCATGTGACAGTGGCACCAGGGGTGCAGATAACCAAGTGCTGTTGGAATAAGGAGACATATCACAAACCTCTGGAAGGTGGGTCAGGAATCTGCACTATAGTCAGGTTATTGGGACAGTTCATATGAAACAACAACATATGTGCCAGACTTGATGAAGTGAAGAACAATCATTCAAATTGGCATAAAAGGAAAACCTGCTTTCTTTCTGTTTCTCCAGGAATCTCTCACCTGTGTGTGCCTGTGCACACACACACACACAAACACACACAGTATATTGCAGCTGAGCTGAGCAGACACTTGCATAACACACAGTGTACACATCAAATTCTAGTCAGGCGCAGGAAAAGAAAGGAAGATGTAGATTCTAAAAATACAAAAAATTCCATGATGTCACATCAGGAAAAAAAAAACCTGAAGGAAACTCACACCATACTGAACATTTTAATATAGCTAAAGAATTACTGCATGCTCTGACTAACATATCTTGGTTTTCTTGGCTTCCACCACGAAGCAAATATATGACAGTGATTCACAGTTCCATGTGCAGAATGTAGGGGCACGCAAGAGAATACATGGTCTTTAAAGGAATGGAGACTAAATAAGTAGGGGAAACTTAAGCAAAGTTTGGACTTGTTTAACTACATTGGTAATAAAAAAAGGTGAAAAATAATAATTTTTTAAAAGTACAGGTTTAGCCCTTTAAAACAGACTAGGACTTCAGCTAGGTCACCACTCTGGTTGCTAGCAAAACAAGCTGTTTAAATTGATACCATGCTATAAGCTGAACTATTTCAAAAAATATCTTTGGGAAGCCATTTTAAAAATTACTAAAAGACAACCTTTTCCTAAACTTGAAAGTTATTTATGGAAGACAGAAGAAGAAGTGAGCTGTAGCCAATTTATGATAACTCCCTTTCTTGAGAGAATACAGTTAATTTTAACCAGTATATATATGGACAGTCATTAATAATTCCTGCATAATTCAGATTCTTAACAAAAAAATAGTAAAAACAGTGATGTGTCAAACATGATGCAGTGCACCAATTTAAATGTATAAAAAATCAGAATGTAAATTATCATTCACTTTTGTAAAAGATGGTGTTAAGGCAATGCAGTCTTAAAGCCTATGATATAACCAGAACAAAACCTGGCCATTTGATTTGGGTGATGTCCTCAAATGTAATAAAGACTTTCCAAGCACCAAGTCCTCACCAAGCTGCCATTCCTGTCTGCTTGCACTGGTATCATCATCGTCACGTGCTGTTCTTGGCAGGTTGGGTTTCATCTAACAAAGGTATCTGGAAAAAGGGAAAAAAGCTGATCCTTGAAGTCACTTTCTATCTCCCACTGACTACAAAGAGACACCTAAGAGCATGTTTAAATTAGATAATAGCATTTTTATTGATCAAAATGAGTGTGATGAATCTCACATATATGCATGGCCCACATTAGACCTTTAACTTCCTTCTGAGGTAAAAAATTAGTTTAAATATCACTGCAATCTTTCTCTTTCCTTACTCTATCACTACACAAAGCAGAGATTATCCAAATATTTCACAGGTTCCTAAGTACAAGAGCCCTCAATGGTGCACAGATGGCCAAAGATGGGAATGCAGGTTTTTTTCCTTCAGTCTTCACTTGATACAGCAGCTGTGATTAGATGTCTAACACAATTAGCATCAATGAAAAATGGGTAAAAACTTGGGATGGAAAAGATAAAGCAGAGATTTAATTCTACTTTTAGAAGCTTGACATTTTTTAAACCAGTGAAATTCAGCTGAGAGTGCATGGAGAACTGGCCTGAAGTGATCTCACAGCCCAGGGCAATTGTTTCGAGAATGGAGTGAGGGCAGCTCAGATTTCAGAAAACAGAAAAAAAGCAATCATAGTGCTTACCTTTAAAAAAATGAAAAGTGGTGTAGATCAGTCAATCTTATTTCAATTACCAAGAAAAAAAAATACTGGTTCAAGTATTCAAACACCTGGATGGGAACAAGGGGATATGAATCAGGCAACACTGATTTGTCAAGAACAAATCACGTCAAGAAACTGAGTTTTTTCCTATGACATGGTGACAGGTCTGTGCATTGAAAAGGAAAATATCTTTACTTTAGAAAAGTTTCTGACAGTGTCTTTTATGACATTTTTCTCTGCAATCCAGGGTCTTCCTGAAACTGCCATATGGTAGGATACAACTGATTGGGATACTGTGCGTAAAGACAAACTGTTCAGCTGGAAGGATGTAAGAGTGAGGTCTGCTGGGGACTGATCTGAAGTTTAGGTCTATGGAAAACTTTCTATAATAAAAACTGTATGATGGAGTAGGGAATGTAGTTACTCTCTTTCCAGATGATTCAAAGCAGGGACAGGCAATGACGAGGTTAGAATTCAAACTGATTATTATAAATTGGAGAAATTGTCTCAAGTGGCTGGGATGCAATTTAATAAGGGCAAAAAATCAAAAGTTCTCCACTTAGGTAAGAGTAACCATCTGCAAAATTATAGGATGAGTAATAACAGTTCTTCTGAAAAAGGGTGCATGTACTATAGTGGACCATAAATTGGGCATGAGTCAGCTATGCAAGGCCATTTCAAAGCCAAAATAGAAGCTTCGTCCTGGAAGAGGATCATATAGAAGAAAAAGTTAAAAAAACCTTCCTGTTTATTACTTCAACTGCTTTGTCTCTATATGGGATACCATCAGGAGAAATGCTGACCAATTAAAGAGATAAGAATAATCAAGGGGTTATAAAACACAATGTTTGAGGTCAACCAAGATGTGTTGTGTAGTGTGAGTGGCATCTGAAGAGTATTTTCATGGTCTTCAAGTGTCTTAAAACACTACTGCATAAAGAGAAAATTCAAATAGGAAAGCTAGAAATCAGTCTAAAATGCAGCAACAGATATCTAACTTATATATTAGAGAAAATAATTCCAAATGTTCCTAAAGACTTGAATAAATTGCCTGGAGAAAATACAGATTTTTCAACACTGGAGATTTTAAAGAAATGGTAAGATAAAAATCTGTCAAGTTTAGGAAGAGCTGAACCTGCCCTGCAGGAAGAAGACATACTGGATAACGTCTCAAGATCTCTTTGAGTAATGCAATTTTTCTATAACTTTTAATGTGTTTGACTCCTGTAATAATAGAGACACATGGAAAATGAGAAGGGAGTTTTTCTAGTAATATGTATGGCAGATCTAGTTTACTTGTATGACTGTAAGACCTCTGGAAAAGATTTATTAATGGGAATATCTACACTTCTTTGTGTAAACACTCCTTATTTTACAATATGTCCAAAACAGTTTTCATTTAAGTCCAGTTCAGTCCAGTGCACTTGAATTCCTGAAATGAAGTGACAAAACTTGCCACAGGCACATGTAAAAGAGAGAACAGCACCATGAAAGACCCAGAAGAGAGCCCTAAATTGCCTTAATAGGCTGAGATGGACAAGGATCCCAAATAAAACTGGTTGCATACATGCATTTGCCAGCAGCTGTCAGAATCTAAAAAGAAAAAAAAAGAAGAAAGGGTAAGTAAGAGCTCTAGTTGCTCTTGACATGATTTCATTTAACTTGCTAGGTCTCTGACCTTTCAGCACTGGTGGAAATAAAAGTGCAAATGTAACACTGAGGGGGGAAAATTCATGCAAATAACCTTTAAAGCCACCATGTGAGACTTTTTCTCTTCTTTTTTTTTTTTAAAGGAGCGAAATCTGATGATCCAATTATGCAAGTCATTAGGAAAACAATGCTGAAATTTTGTGGCTAATGGGATTTTAAGTTATATTGACAATGAAAACCAATTATACTTTAAAAACTTTTTTTCTCCATCTGCAATTGCATTATTTTAATGAAATAGCACACTAAACCTCAAGTAGCCAAAAGAATGTTAATTATGGAAATAGTTGAGTTAACAAAAGAACCTCTCTTTTTCCATGACCTCATAATTTCACAAGCCTGAATAGAGGCATAAAATAATTCATTTTGCATCTAAAATGTTTGATGATGTAAATATAGAAACCTATGAACTCTTCAGAACTCCTGCTTTAGAGTAAAATTTATATTAACTTTCTAAAGAAGATCACTGGAACCAGAGCTCAACCACAGGATGAAAACAATTCCAAGACTTGGGAATATTTAGATAATGACCCAATTCTTCCAGGTCAGAACCAATTCTAGTTTAACACATTATAACTTTTCTGCTTTAATTGATTTTTCCACTATCTATTTATCTTTCTAATTGGATAGTAAGGTACTAGGTAAAAAAAAAAAAAAAACCCTCTGTAAAATCCAAGCAGTTCATGTAAGAAATTTCAATAAGTGAAAGGGCCGATGGGAAATTTTTCAAGGTTACTGGATAATTAATAAGAGTCACAGAATTAAAAAACGTTTTTGTCAGTTGCTAGTGTCATCGAACTAAGGGCAGAAAAAATCTGTGATATCCTAAAACATATCTCTTACTGCAACAAGCAGGTTTTAGGTTTTATTGAGTTGAATACATAGACAATAAAAGAATTATAAAATCACAGAGTGGCTTGGGTTGGAAGAAACTTTAAAGATCAACTGGTTCCACCTCCTGTGCCATGAGCAGGGAGAAATAATAGAAGTATCTTAAATGGGCTGGAACCTTTTGAGATGATTGGATTGGGCCCAACTTTCTCTTGAAGGCCTGGTTCATCGTGCATCCTGTCAAGCCAAGTCTTGAACAACAAGGGAAACAACAATTTCCAGCAGGAGGGATTCCACCACTTTTCTGGACAAATAACTCAAATTTTAAATCTTTCCTATGATGTTTTCTTATTTCCTTAGTGAATTTCCCTTAAAGCAGCCTGTGCCTGGCACTTTTTGTACTGTCAACATGCACCGTTGTGAAGTAAATGCCTCCATCTCCCACACAACTACCTTTCATGTAATGGAAAATCATGACTAGATAGTCCTGGACCTCCTGTTTTTAGGGCTAAACCCTATTTTTTCATGATTTCTTCATATGTCAATTCCACCAACCCTCCAATCCTCATGCTGGCCATTTAGTAGATCAGCTTTAATTTTTAAAGTCTCCGTTGACTTGGAGAAACTCCAACTAGACATGATAGTTCAGGTATGGCCTAAAAAGTCCCCAAACATAATCACATCCCTTGATCCTCAGGATAAGCTCTTGCTAATTCATCCTGGGACAGTTTGCCTTCATTGTCGCAAAGAATGTGTGATGGAAGCCCTACAACCTTGCCTTGATCAAGAGCTGAGTATAATAAACTGCAGACAGCAGGGCAGAGCAAACAAGTCCTGAGTGTAATGAGGCTTGATATGGGCATGGGCCAGCAAGTGATGGGAGAACAATCCCTGAAACCACTGGAAAGGGGCACCAAGCTACCAACATGGGCTGACTTGACTGGAAGTCTGTGACAACATCTCGCTGCACATACAAAGACAAACAAACACCCCCAGGTAATAAAGATCATGGATAAACTTTTTTACAGGGACACCTGACACCCCACACAAACAGGGGTTGCCAGCTGGGACCGTTACAGACCCATGCTGAAACATCAGTCAGTAGGACTCCTGACTGAACTGTTGCTCCTGCTCGGGTGCTGGACATACAGACCACATCAAGAAGACAAGTTAAAGTGGCCTGATTGCTCTTTTCTTAACCTAACAATGTGCAAGAATCAAAAATCTTGCTAATTTGCCTTCAGTAATTGTACTACACAAGTGAAGGAAGATGTGGAGGCTTCTCTTCAGTGCAATTGCAATTCACTTTGCCAAACAAAAACTTTCCCCTTAAAATGTGTCTATGTCTGCAGCAGAACCAGATATCTTACCCTATACTGCCTGGCATAGGATTTTGGCTGTGAAATCAGTCACTTGGCTTCAAATATTCATAGGGCTAAATTTATTTGAAGGGAAAATAATCTGGAGTGAACATAAAATATAGAACAGTATTCATACATTAGGAAAAAAATGTGTTTCCTGCTTGTCCATAAATCTTTTCTATTGTGGCCAAATTATTCATGGTTTTGTATGTCTGTTCTCCCCCATCACCCCCTGAGCTGTTTACTATACTGAAGTACTACGGAGCTAGAATTATCTTTTAACAAAAATAATTATAGTGATGCCACAGATATTGTAACTTGTTTCTGAAATACAAAAGACAAATTGTAAATGAAGCCATACAAATCACAGGAGTCAAAAGCATTTTCCTTATTTTTAAGAACAGTATACAGAGAAATAAGTATTCAGCCAGTCCACTGCTAATGAAAAAATTATAAAGTCATGGATAATTTATGTTAGAAGTGGCTTCCAGAGGTCACCTAGTCCAGCCCTCTCTGTCTTATTGCACCACTTGAGGCAAAGTGGTCTCCTGTGTTAATAAACAAGTTCCTCACCACAGCCTTTAATTTTTACTCTTCCTCTGAAAGCTGTATCACTTCAGAGAGTTAGAAGATCTAAAAATGGATGAGGACTTAGTAGATCCCTGTGCTCAAGCCTGCTTGCAATGTGGTTCCTCAAGTAGCTGTAAGCTCTTAAAGACAGTTTGCTTCTGACATCAGAAGAGGTATTTCTAACAGTGTCTGGGAAGAATTCCATTTGCAGAGACGGATTTTGTGATATTTATTAGACCACATGCATTTTAGGTTTTTGTTCCAATTAATCTGCCTCCTAAATTTACCCCAATTATTTTGCATGTTAGGTATTACTGGCCCCATGTGCAGATCATTTCACTTATGATATAAGAGAAAGATACAGCTGGGAGAACACATAAAAAGTGAAGCTTCCTGAAAGTAGAAGGATTTGCTGAAATTATAAGGATGTACCACATACAACCCAAGGGAAGACTGAAAATCAAACCAAAATATATGTGGCAGATGAGGTCTTGTAATGCATGACTGGGACATTATGGTGATCAGGACGGGGTCTGAAGCAGTTTTGAAGATAAAGGGAAAAAAGCCCAAACACACACAGAGAACCTGATAAACAGCTCACTTGAAAGAGAATAAAAGCCAGATGCTGTCTGAAGATCCCATATTAAAAAGGCACTAGGATACTGATGCACTAAACTTAGGGCTACTCAGATTTCTCTCAAAGTGGGGTTTCCTGGCATGCTAGGAAGGGAGATGTGTGTCTTAAACAATGTCTGCAATTTATCACAAAGAAATGCCTTGTCAGTGATGTGTTTTTGTATATAGGTCATTCACTGGATGCAACATCAGGGACTATCCTGCCAGTTTTCTACCCAGCTGAAATTACTTATTAGCAGCCAAATAAAACACTTTTTTTTTATATATTGAACCACATATTTAAATTACTTTTATACTTCCTTGCTTTAGAAATACAAGTATTTATTTCTTCATTCCAGACTAGAATGTCAACCTAGCTTTCACTGTAACAGCTATTTAAAATTCATATATTTTGATGGAAAAAAAAAAGACGTCAGCTGTTTTTTATTATTCTTTTAAGAGCATCTATAATAACAGCTGGAGAACCACAGCAATTCTGCTCACCAAGAGAAGTAGATTGGGTTGGTTATTTCAGTCTCATCATCTTCATTGATTTTAATAACATATTTTGAAATGGTTTATTTTCCTGAGAGCTTGTAATAACTCAACTAGGTCTAAGTGTCCTCAATTCCTACTGATATCAAAAGAATGTGAACATCTTCTAGAAAGTTTCAGTGCTGAAGAATCAAAACCAGTAATTTTTTTATAATGTATTTATTGAGATCCTAGACTCCTTGCATAGAAGCTTAGTCCAGGAGAAGAGCAACATGAGCAAACTAAGCAAGATCCAAGATGTAAGCAATATTGTCTTTTTCCAGCAGCAAAACAAATTTAAAATTCTTTTTTATGCTAAAAAGTCAAATCGATTTAATACTGCCTTAAAAATATTTTTGTTCCAGGACACTTAAAAACCTCATTAAGAAAGTTCAGAGGAAAGAAACAAACAGAAACAAACAAGCTCAGAATTCCTAAAGCTGCCTGTAGTTCTACATTGAGCAGCATGACAGGACATACATGTTCAGTGCCACTAACAACCACCAAGTTCTCAATTTATGTTAATTTAACTGTGCAGTCAGCTTAAGCCCCACTGCCCAGGCAATGGCAGAATGAGTCCTAAATACAACTGCATGTGGCTGTGTGGAAGGGGAAAGGCAGCATCTCTCTAGAGCAGCAATAAACACTGCTCAAGCTGAATCTGCAAGGGCAGAAAAAATTAGCACAGTGGCAAATGTTCCACCAGCTAGATTCCATGCTTTGTGCGTACATGAAAAATAGAAGGATTTTTGTCCCCGAGGAGAAGAATTTAACAAAAATGGCAAATGTATTTATTCTTCCATCTGTAACAGTATCCTGCCAATACATATAGAGATTATTTATTTCAGTACATCTATAGACAGGTAATAGCTGTGCTTCCACATTCAGCAACACCAGTACTTGTGCTGAATCTGTCTCTGGCAGCTCAATCCAACCCCAGTCCATGAAAGCAATCCAAATCATGGGTTTCAACAGCCTGTATCAGCTCCCCAAAAGAGCAGTGCAGAGAGCACAGTGCAGGTGCAGGCAGGAGCCAGAAATGAAAGAGCTGTGAGGGAAGGTCCTCTCATTGCCACTGGAGAGGTAAGGGATGCCTGAGATGGGCCAGGGTGCCAGAGCAACCCCTGCCTGCACCTCAGAGGTTTTTTCTGTGCTACCAAGCAATCACATCTATGGCATCAAAAGCATAATAAAGTGATTGATGTATAAGCAGTGTTATGTAACACATTACAACCTAGTTCACTACTCTTTTTTTCTGAACTTGGCTTTAACTCTTTTCTGAGGATCAATACCTGACCTGTGTTTTCACAAAACCTAATTAACCTTAGACCACATATGTAAAAACTTATAAGCAGTTTTAAGTAACTCCAGCAAGCTTTCAGAGAGAGTAGCTTATAGTCTCAAAGCGAAACTAATTTCTATTCCCAAAGCAAAGTAGCACATACAGTATTCAGAAGACAAAGATGCTGTTCAAGCAAGTCTGTATTTATTGCTACCACACAGGTATCCTCAAATGAAGGACTTCAGCACAAACACTTCAGGCTAGTGCACCTCTTCTCTTACCTCTGCCTAGTCACATTTGAAGAGCACCTCTGGCTGGTGTTGAAAGCTTGGAAGTTAATTTACAGAAAACATTCTGTGGCCATGGAACTTGAGACCTCCCTCTAACTACTGCATTTTGCCTTCACTCCAAAGCCTGGCCAGTAACTGAGTTTTTCATGCTAATGACAGTTACTGTGCCAGCAGGCAGATACACAGTTCAACCCTGGGATAATGGGGTTTTCAGGGATGATGGGTTGTGATGGCACTCTCCCTCTCCTCCATATGTTCTTCTTCTAACTTAATGGAGACCCAGTTTGGTCATATTAGGGGAACTATTTCCCATTCCTAGAGGATATCACTAGACTTTTCAAATTTCACCAGAAATTGACATGAATTTCATCTCCTCTTTCACCACTTGAGCAGAGGATGCACTCAGGGACTCATCTATGGTCACTTCTTCCCAGGGCTGAAGCAGAAAGACAAGTGCCATGCCGGGAATTACACACGGAGAGGCACAAAGGAGAAGGCAGAGAAGGAGATGCAGAGGATTGACACAGCAGAAAGAAGGTTCTGCTTCCTTAGGAGGGGGCATAACACAGTACCAGAGAACATCAGAGGTGTTCAACACCAGCCCCGGTAGATCTCAATCCTTCCAGATTTCTGGACTGAAAATCCTCCTTTCCTGTGCTAGAAACACAAACTATCCCAGGAAATAACACAACTCCTTCCTTTATGCTTCTTTCTCCTTCTCCAGGGTAAAAACAAAATGTCAAATGTTCACAGAATATGTTTGTAGGTTTTGTGCACATGTTCAATTTTTTGGCATGTATATAATCCTCTACGTATAAAATGCAGCTTTGCCACACTTCACGAAGAGAATATATACCAAGTGAAATGGTAACTTATAATAACCTTCAAAATAAAACAAGAAGAGTTATAATTTTGTTTGTCGATACAGAATGAAAGAACTGAATATCTGCATGTAGGAAAGGCTTGTTCCTTTCCCAAACAGAAGGAAGCTCTGAGCTGGGAAACAGGAATGGATATTTTATATACTCCAGCGCCATCTAGCCCAAGGAAATAAAATTCCACATTGAACAATGGCTACTGAAGGACACTTTTTAGTGCTAAATGTTAAGTCCATAAATAATTTCTGACCCTGGATGAAACAGCTTTTGGCTTCTTGTGTGACATTTAAAATTTTTTTTCTACCCTATAAATGCAGCTGAATAGTATAGAAGCTCCTGTGAGAGCCATCTGCCAGGGGAAATAACTGGCATATGCTATTTTCATTATTTCTCATTCAAACTGAAACTCTAGACAACCTGAAATAATGCAAAAAATGAAAACCCAGGACATGTGCATTTTGTGGGTGTCTTGGCAGAAAATGAAGAAGTTAAATAACAGGAGACAGGAAAATAATAAAAAGCAAAAATTCCAATAATGAAAGAAGGATCTTACCAGACTTTCCATTGTGAAAATTTGGTATAAGGGGAAAATCTATAGTGTAGTGTATTATTTCTTTCCTTTTTTTCTAGAAATGTCAAATGAATTTCTTCACTGTTCAATACAAAGTTCAATTAACTTGTGCCAGTTTGAAGTTTATCTAAATTAAATATCTAGGTTTGGATAGAAGTGATTTTAAATCCACTAGGGAAAATAAGAAAGGCTTCCGAAATTCTAGAAAGCTTCCTCATGATGATGCTCAGTCTAGTCAATTCAAAATGTGATTGCAGGTCTTCTAAAATGCAACTTTTCAAGGACCACATTGCTGATATTGTTCCACTGTTTTTCCTTCACAGTCTATGTTCTGTAATTTTTTGAGGATTTCCAATTATAGCAAGTGAGAATTCGTTTTAATATAAAGCACGGCCACATCTACTTTAGAAATTTATCACAGAATGAATCATCCTGTTTATTGATTATGAGGAAGATTACATAACTACTTTATCTTCCACTGTGTACACCTCCATTTTCTAGGACAGACCTGTTTCTTCAAAGACTGTACTTGAGTTAGAACATTATCAGAGGTAATTTTTCTTGTTTGTTTGTTTCCATGAGAACAGAATTTTCACAATAATTTTTGTCTTTTTAAGCTTCAGGCATGTTTTTCCATGCAAAGGATAACCTAAATCCAGGTATGAGATGCATTCCATAGCAGTGCTAAAACGTGGAGCTTAGTGGGTTCTGAGAAAGCCACCTCAGGATCAGAAATCATGTAGATCCACTAAAAAGGGTTATTAAAGAGTTTAATACAATCTTTTCTTCAGGTAATTCAGAGCTACTTTAGAGCTGTTTATGAAGACACACTGCAACTCTTCGGCTGATGGATAAAAGCTTCTCTGCCAAGAAAAGACACGTGTTGCTGCTGCATCAGCAGCTGACAGTAAGCACACCCACAGGACTTTTAAACAGCATCTTTCTAGTTTTTTCACAATAACACTAAAAACACAGTGGTGCACAAATGACCCCGCACTGTTGAAAAAAAAATGGTCAGAAGGCTAAAAAACAGTAAGAATTTCAGCCATTAAATGAAAGCCAAACATGGATCAATAGGCGGCACAGGATTTCCTTCGTGGCCTACAAGCTCATACCAACAGAAGTCTGTGCTCACCCACGAGAGCTTGGCACAAACAAAGCTTTCCTGGGCATGAATTCTGACCCAGGCACCCACTGTGGAGCAGCAGTACCATGGTGTTTCACAACTACCTAGACATATTTGTAAGCTTTTTTTTCCTCAGTGCACATACAATCCTACCTGAGGACCTTTATCACACTCACCTAGCCAACTACAGGTTACTCCTCCCTTTTACTTTTGTCATTGTTGCTAACCCATTTCAGTTACTTAAAAGACAGTGATGGAATTTACTGTTTACCTTTATTTGATGGTCAACATTTTGCCCTTTCAAGCTAGAAGTTGTTAGGATGTGTGTGGTGCATGTACAGGTGTGCATGTTTCTGTTTGTACGTTTGCAGAGCCCAGAATCAAAACAAGTCCTATAAATATCATCATATAATTTGCTCTATTGCTGCGCTTTTGCTACCCTCCAGCAAAAGATTAAATTTATTATAAATCAATGTATATGTAGCAGTTACAAGGTACAAGTTAAACTTAATAATTTTTGTTATTGTTACTTACATTATCAAATAATTGCAATTAAATAGGGTCACATTTTTCCATCAAAAGTTGTCAATTTTAAGTACTAAGTCTTTATACCATCACTTATTAATTAGAAGTGCTGCATTCACACACAGTACTAGTGTACCATAAATGTATATAATGTTCTGTTGGATGGAAAGGAAGGAGGAGCTCTATTTTACATACACTCAATGTCTAATTAGGTTTCATAATTAGGCTTTTGACCCTGATTTCAGCTGGGAGCCTGAATTAGCAACTGAATTTCTGTTGGGCAGGTGACCCTATTTGCAGTGTCACAGCCTGAGCTTGGAGAAACATTTCTTTGGGAACCCTTGCCTTGTGCTCTACTTGTACTCACTACAACTCCCTGGGAGACTCAATTAGGGCAGGATCAAGTCTCTCTTTCTTTCACCAAAATCTCTCCTATAATTTCAGAGGCCTAATGAGGCAGATCATCAGAAACAAGTTTTGTAGTATCACTGGGGAGGGGTAGGTGATTGTAAAGGGTATCCAGGGACAGGAGTCATCTGTACAACTCAGTACCTAACCTGGGAGTGACAGATTCTCCCTCTGGAGTCACAGAGCCATAGAAAGGTTTGGTGGGAGGGTCTTTGAAGATCATCAGGTCCCTCACCAAGGGCAGGGACACCTTGCACTAGACTAAAGTTCTTCAGACACATCTGCTTTGCCTGCTGACCACACAAGCAGTTAAAGCATTTACCTCAGGAAGACTTACTGATTAGACATCTAAAACATATTATGAAATCAGATGCCTTTGTGTGGTGGGTTTGAGCCTAGACTTGTTATCATCATATTTTAATTCATATCTCCTATAGGCTACCAGCATCTACTTTTCACCAGTTTTGACATACTTACTCATTGAAAACCAGGCAGAAATAGGTGGAAAAGAGAGAAAAGATAAGACGAAGCCTGAATTTAAATGACTGTCACGCATGAAAAATTGAACTTTCATTCTCAACAGCATCACCTCTGAATTTTGCCCTTAGAATTTACATTTTATCATCCTCATCAAGATCCAAAAAATGCTTCCCTTCTCTTCCCTTCCAAAACAACTCTAAACCTTGCAGCATAAAATATAGTATAGCCACCCAGGCACCAGGCATAATGAAATCTAGTAACAATAACTCAAATATGTGTCTCCTTGTCTGAGTCACTTTAGAGACATCCAGAAACATAAATATATGTTTTCCCTGAAAGGTAACAGTTTTCTCCCTTTTAATCTGAAATAAAATTCTGTCCCCATCTCCCAGGGAACTAAAGGTGACAATAAGAGCTTGACAATGTTCAGGAGATGTGCTTTTCACATTAACATTGCCAACAGCTGCACCATAAATACTGGGTATACAGAAAGTGCATTCAATCATTATAGGAGGTGCAATTTAAAATCTGAAATTTATTCAAATAAATCAGTAAAAAGAGTTAAGGGGTCTAAGTCTCCAAAACCTAAAATGTACTGCTTTTGTGTTCCAGCTTTATTTGCAAGGAGTTCTAAAATCTACTGGAACAAAATATTCCCCTTAATGTTCTGTAAACCACTTATGAAATATCAAGCTTTGTTCCGTTCATCTTTCCTTTTTCTCTGCTACCCCCTTGCCAGATGTCAAGGAGCTGATGCCAAATGTCTGTGAATTCATGGCTTATGCAGGGCAGGATTGGATGAGGGAAGGAAAATCATGCACAGAAGACAATTATATTACCCTACCCCAACCTCCTCTCCTTCATCATCACCAACACACAGTTGCACACAGAGAGCTGGGAGCCAATAAGAACATCTTGGAATTATTTGAGACGTAGCTCATGCTGTCAGACCTCTTGCATTCAGCCCTGGAGAGCCTCCATTCTGATCCTGAGGAGATTTGATATGATGGCAGGCAGTGCATGCTCTCTGCTAGGTTTACTCTGAATATTGGAGTCCCTAAAGGAGGGCTACAAGGATATCAACCCTTGCCAAAGGCACCCTGTCACTAAAACAATGCTTATGTCCTGCTGGCACACACAGAAAGTGCCCAAAAATCTGGAGAGGTGCCAGTAGAGATCCAGGTCAACATTCTTTCTATCCTTACAGCCCCAGATGCTCAGTGAAAGAGTTTAAGGAACACCCCAAGTATAGGATGAAAAACCTTTCAAAATGCCAGCAATGAAAACATTGGAGGGTCCTGATCCAGTTTGTATCCAGGACACACATTTCAGAGAGCACAGTGAGCCAGCTGTCATTCCTGAGGTAGACCTGGTGACTATTTCATGAGCAGATGGGAAATGCCATGTTCTTTAGCAGACTGTTAACAAGAAAACAGCCTGAGACAACACTCAGTGAATTAATATTCACTCTCTGCATTTCATAATAGGAGTCTGATCTTTACCACAAATATTAAAACCATTTCTATCAATTTACCAGACCTACACATAAGATTTTCTACTTTAGAAACCCATTCTTGAATGTCTTGTGCAAGATAATTGAGGCAATTTCCTAGTATCTCCTTTTAACAAAATTAGTTCGATTAAAAAGTGAAGATAAAGATGCAAGGAACAGAGGAATGTATGGAAACTGCTATAAAATATAACTGATTGATTTCTAGTTTATTTAATAGACTGACCTGTTTAACATATCTATGTCTAACACCAGCTTCATTTAAAAAAATTGCATTGCCAAAGTCAAGCCCATTTTAAGTCATAAATTTCAAGAATGACAATAGTTTCCCCATACACATTTTCTATGCTGTCCTTATCAATAACTACCATGGGAAGTTCAAAAAAAGGAGTACAAGATGAACCAGATGAAATACAGAAAAACAATTCCCAACCTCCTGCAGTCCCACAGCATCAGGAAAATTTATCCTGCAGTAATCACTCCATTCTCTTCACTTTTGTAACAGTTACCATAAAGTTACATATTTACAAATCTAGAACAAGCCCTCTATCTACAAAAACAAGCCACAGTTTAAAAGTCACCCTGATGACTCCCCTGGATCACTGAAATATGGGTAAAGATTAAATCAGAATGAAAACATATTAGAAATTGTCTCTGAAAGCAGTCCTTGGAAAAGTGCGTTTGCAAATAAAAGCAAATTACGAGGAATTTCTAATTCCCTATCTCCCATTCAGTGTTCCCTCTTATTGAAACTGGTGCATCTAAACACACACTCCACCTCTACTGTCTGACATTCTCTTTCAGTCTCCCTGTGCAAATGAAAGGGATATTCTTTTGATTTATTTTGCCCTTTACAGCCTATTGCTAAGTACCTCCCAGATTCCCTTATTTCCTCTATACAGAAATGTATCTTTTATCCAAAAAATATGCTTTTTTTTTAATGGCACTGTACTTCTCTGGAGGACTGCCATGTTTTAATCCCAATCTGCAACTCATCCCCCCACAGCTGCTTCCTCATTTACTTCCTGATGGGATGGGGGAGAAAATCAGAAGGGTAAATGTGAGAAAATCCATGGATAGAGGTAGAAACAGTTTAATTGGTAAAGCAAAACCCATGCACACAAGCAAAGCAAAACAGGGAATTAATTCACCCCTTCCCACGGGCAGGCAGGCGTTCAGCCATCCCCAGGAGATCAGGGCCCTTTCACGTGTAACAGTGCCTTGGCAGGACAAATCCCCTCACTCAGAACATCCCCTCTTCCTCCTTCTCCCCCTCGGCATGCTGAGCACGACACTCCATGGTCTGGGATACCCCTGGGGTCAGCTGGGGTGAGCTGTCCCAGCTGTGTCCTGTCCCAGCTCCTTGTCCACCCCCAGCCTCCTCGCTGTGGGGTGAGGCACAGGAATGGCTCTGACTCTGTGGAAGCCCTGCCCAGCAATAATGAAAACATCCCTGTGTTATCAGCACTGTTTTCAGCACAAATCCCAAACAACCCCGTAGCAGCTACTATGAAGAAAATTGTCTACCTCAGACAAAACCAGCACTTTTCACAATATTTTCTATTTCTTAAGCAATTCCAAATGAATGAAATGAAAAACAGGCATATATAAGAAATTTAGAGTGCTTTCAACATAGTATACATGCTACTGCATTTTAAATGACCATTTTATGAAATGATGCAGTCCTGTTTGATTTTGGTGGCAGCTAAAAGTAAAATAAAGCCATATCCTGGTTGATTTCAGTTGGAATGGGAGATAGTTTTTCAATATGACCCTCAGCAGTGCTCAAAAAAGTGGGGGAAAGAGGCAGATAAGGCACTGAATGTAATAAATGGATCCAATCTGAGCTCAGTTACTTCATAAGTTGATAGTACAGTGGAAAGGCAATGCACAACCAGTAACCTCAGCCATAAGAAACTTAATGATGGATGAAAATGAAAAACGTCAGGATGCCTATTTATCTATAAGAATTAGAATCCTTTAAGCAAGTTATGAATGAAAGACATGTAGCTAAACCAGATTTTAAGCCAATTAGAAATGAATGAAAAATCTAATTTAAATGGACATCATCTTTCACTAATATTAGAAAAACAATACTTTCTACATTTTATTGGAGCTGACAAATTTATTGTGACACCTGAACAGGACAGCAATTTTATACTAAAAGACAGTTTCCTCTGCTTAGCAAATAGTCAAACCCAACACTCAATTTAGAATTTTATTTCCTGCTGGTGAATCACTCATAATTTTAAATTGTTCTTATTACTTTCAACTATAATGGATGGATTAAAACAAAATATTATTGATATAATCAACAAAAATAATTTGTACTTTGCTGCATCATTGTATCTAGTACAATTCTGTCTCATAATCAAAAACAGGAGCTGTTAACCTGAGTGATGCATTTTAGCAATAAGGTGCTGGACTCCTCCACACTTCTGAAAAATTACTTATCATTATATTTTGGCTATGTAACTGAGTTCAGATCTGGACTGATACATCTAACTTACACGTTTTGGACATCAGTTGGCCATTACATTGTGCCACTCTTAAGAGTTACATTGCCATGTCCTCTAAAAGTCCCCATGTGAGACAAAATTCAGGTTATGGATTATCCTTTTTCTCCATTCCTACATGTATTCATGAAGAGTACAGTAGAGAGGAGCAAAAGAACTTGTGAAGTCAAAGACTATCACCTCCTGGCCTGGCACAGAGGTGGCTGTCCTCTTCAAGGGCCAGCAAGAAGATTCATGGGGACAAAATGTACATGTTTTTGAACATGTGAATTCATGGCTAAAGCCCTAAAGATTTCAGCTGAGGAAATCTTTAGGGCTTTATACTGCAGCCAATACACACAACAGCAAAGAAACAAGTCTTTAAAGCTATGCTGATCCAAAGGCTGGAGCTCAGTGCAGAACATCAAACAGAGAGGTAAGAGGCAGCCTTCTCTCTTTGTCTCTCTGCAAAGCAGCAGCAACATGATTGTAGAGACATACTCTGCTATTATAGTGATAGAACAAGGGGGGAGTTTTTAAATTTAAAGAGGAAAGGTTTAGAATGATATTAGGAAGACAAACAGGGATTGGTGAGCCACTGGAACAGGTTTCTCAGAGAAGATGGGGATGCTCCATTCCTGGAAGTGTTCCAGGCCGGTTGGATGGAGCTTTGAGCAGCCTGGTGTAGGGGAAAGTGTCCCTGCCTGTGCCAGGGGGGTTGAATCAAGATGAGCTTTAAGGTCCCTTTCAACCCAACGCTTTCCATCATCACCTATTGCTGTTCAAAATTATGATCTTATCGGGGATTCAAAAAATGACAAAAATGAGAACAGAGAAATGCCCTTCTGCATCAGAACTGACACACTGCTTACCTTGGAGGCTGTTATTGCACATTACAAGCAAAAAGAATGCCAGCAATGATGTTTCTGGTCCACAATTAAAAAAGGTTTTTAGAATTGCTGGGCCTATGGTATAACATTACACTGAATTGTTTTAATGTCAAGCAGAAACTGTAAAATTTATTAATTGAATCTGACAATGTTTTTGGTTTTTGCCAAGAAGTAGTAAAAAATCTTAATAAATAATAATACATAATAATAAAAAATGTTTCTTTCCTCCACTGGCTCTGATATGATAAATTTTAATGGACACAGAAAGACCCATATTATGCTATCCTTGGTATCTGTAATATCACTAAACAGAAGAACAAGTAACAGGCAAATTATTTTCCCATTTACTCTCTGTTTGAGAATAAATAGGAAAATAATTCTTTTGTTCTCAAATAGGAATTCCAAAGCATAGTCATTAAACAATTTTTTTTTGTTTGAACAGTTTATGCTGTCGTCCAAAGGAAAATTTCATATTTCCATTCCTCAGTCACTATAAATTGTCTCCTCAGAAAATAAAAAAGTATGTATTTTCCTTCTGAAAGGAAATACAGAAGCAAAACCTTGGAAGAACACTGTCATTTGAGCAACTGTGTAAAAATCGCAAAAGGTAACACTTTTCAATTATTCACTTTCCTATCAATGTTTGAAAATAGAAGAAAACAAAATGAAAGAATCAAAAGACATGGAAAAAAACCCAAAAGGTTTGGGAGATATGCAGAAGGTTCTATGATCTGTTACCCAGATTCATGCTTGGTGCTCTGCAGCCCTGGGTTGGCTGTTCACAACTTCTGAGGAAAACCCTTCTAATTGCTGTCACAGGCAGGACCACAATCAATGCTGGTTTAGGGGCATTCAGTTGATGCAAAATTTCCCTACAGAGAATTTCACTGACTGCCAGTGCAAACTCCAGACTGGAACACACAGAAGCTCTTGCAGTGTCTTGCAAGTGGAAGGTTTATCATGGTTGGATAAAGCAGCTCTTGCTCTCCATGACTGCCTGGCAGCTGGAGATCACTACAGTGCCATCTCCACTCCTGAAGCTCTTTACTAACTTGGAACTCCTCTAGAACCCCAGTTGTGACACAGGGAAAAGACTATAGAAAAATGGATCTCCAGTTATCCTTCTTGAGCAGCACTGGAATCACATGACTATTGAGCTGTTTTTCTATCCTCATCAGGAGTTTTAAACCATCCCCCTGAACACCAATTCTGTTGCACTGAGCACTGCAGAGTACACTTAGCATATGCAAGGCTAATTAATAAAAAATTCTAATTAGTACCTTTCTGGTTTTGAATCCATTCAGTAGAACATATTGAGAATTAATTTTTTAAAAACTTAATTATGCATTGGTATTTGTCTCAGGTTATCATCAGACAATCTATGTAAAATATGATATCTGCTTAAAGATAGGTCACCTATTAATTAAGAACATTGTGGCCAAACTAATGGATGGAGGTCTTAGTAATTCATAATAACAGCATCAATGAGAGCTATGACATGCATTTAAAAATAAAATGTATTAATGTGTACTTTGAAAAAATAATGGTATTAGAGAAGCATCCTTTTAATCTCATCAAGCCTGAGCCTTGTCATAAACACAGGTTATTTCTTTTTAGGGCAAAACATTACCAGCTACATTCTCTTCTTGATGCATAAACATCTACATTCTCAGCCTTGCACCTTTTGAGGAGGGACCATGACCTGTTTTATTTCTCAAGTTTCACCACTTACGTTTATTTGTAGAGGATGGGACAGAAGTATTTAAAAAGCAGTGAGTGCACTCCTGTTCACATTCTTCAGTGTTGAAGTTCAGAGTGATGTCAATGTAATCAGCATTCTTAATTATGTCCTTGAAATGCAAGAAGTTTGCAAATCACTTAGATGTTAAAAACAAAAGAAGAAAGGGAAAAAATTGGCAATGGGTAATTTGAAATAAGAATGCATTGCTTAGAAAGAAACCCTAATTTACAGAAGGTCCTGATTACAGCTGCTTTAGCAAGACCTTGCTTAAACAGAGAAATGATTTATGTGTGGCATGACCTTGACAAAGCTACTCCTTCTGCAAGGAAAAAACTGAAAATTAATATCTGGCAATGACACATTAGTGCTAAAACTCAGATCTGTGTATTTAGGATCCTGTCATTGTTCTTTTATTTTTTTTTTCCTGGGGCAGGGGGAAAATGTCTCCTGAGTTTCATTCATTTAAGATTCAAATCTCTCAAGTACAGAGCAGCACTGGAAGCTGCTGAGTACAGTGAATTTTTCCCACCATCACCACAACTGTTCCTTTTGGGAGATGAAGACTTGGCTCTTCTTCCTGCAGAATCACATCTTTAGTAATAAGTTGCTTGATCCAGCTCCTCATGAAGTCAAGGGGAATCTTTCTCCTGATTTCGGTAGGACTGTATTGAGCTCTCAGTGCATTTCGTAGGAGTTTCCACTGCATAAATAATGTGGGGTTTGCCACTGTATTAATTTTTTATCTTTTGTGTTTCCAGATATTTTAAATTGAAGAATTCTCTCAGCTGTTGCTAAAGTCAGTGGGATTCTCAGGAGGTGCTAAGCTGAAAGTTCAACATCCCATTTGTACCCTGTCTTTTGTAGCAGCCATAAAAATTTGCTAGGAGACTGGATTATGACAGTTTTGTGCAAGCAGATATGCTTAATGACTCTTTTAGCTAATCTGCACAATTGCCACACAGGACATAGTTCTTAAAAATACTTTCCAGTGAGCACAGCAAATAGCTTAAAAGTTAAAAATCTGTAATTAAATACATGAAACAGGACTTTGGGGACACAAAAAGCCCAGCACACAATTAGCATCCTCTAAAGTCCGAGGTGGAACAAGATCATCATATTCTACCCCAAGGTAGCTTGCATATTTCTACCATTTTACACATCTCATAATAATAGACCAACTGAGTGAGAAATAGAGTAACAGTGGGCAAATCATAGATAAAACTCCAGGAGAATTTATGACAGATTGCAACATAATTCCACCTTTTTGTTTATTTGTTTGTTTGCATTTTAGTTGCCAGACACTTTCACAGATCCATTTTTAATGCAAAAATTTATTATTTGTTCCTTTAATTGTTTCATAAAATATTTACCATGGTCTGTTTAAATAAAGGAATGACATCATGCATAAAAAATGAAAAATAATGTGCCTGTAATAAGCTAGAGGTTACATTTAATGAAACAATGCCCATAAATGAAATTTCATTGTGAGTGCTGATGATGTTCATTTCAGATGAATGCACTTTGTATTTATTAGTTTTAAGCGTGTTCATCCTCAGCTTCTGTAATCAGAATTACAATATCCACTCAGATGAGAAAAGTAATTAAATCATTAAGACATATTTTCTTAGGGCTGGGTGATTCTGTGGATATGCAACAGTTGGCTGTCTCCTGCCCTGAGTCCTTCCTGCAATAGATTAATTGTTTCTCATTATTTTCCAGAGGGTATCTATCCTCACAGCAATAAGCAGATACAGTCTGAGAAAAGGCCAAGTGCCTCACACTCACTTCAGTGGTTTGTGTGTCTATCTTTGGGCTACCAGCACAAAAGGCAGCAGATTCCTTGTGTCAATGCCTAGGGAGGGTGACTTGCCACAGCACACGTGAGGCAAGACCCAAGAAAGGCTTTTGGACAATGTCAAGACTTTGCAGACATTTGGCTCTGGCTACATTTGTTCAACCTATACTCAGTGTATCAGATGTAAAGTTGTACATAGAATTCACTTCACATGCACAATTTTAGTAGAACTAACTCCAAAGAAAGATAAATATCAAGTCTTCATTCATATATTTAAGTACTCTTCCTAATGTGTTGCATTTTTCCAGCACATGGCATGGAAAAGTTCAGGAGTTTCATAATCCTTTAAGGTTTACACAAGCACCATAAATGACTTAAGGGCCTTTTGTCCAGGATGCCCCATGCCTATTAAGAATATTAACATGTGCCCCTTCATAACATCAGTCCTGTTCCATAACAGCAGAAAATTTCAATCCTTTTTTAAAGTATGCTAGTAGCAAAAGGAAAACATTTAACTGATTCCTGTCAAGATGGTCATCTGAAGAAAAAGTGCAGGTATTCAAAGGGGTTTTTGCCTCAGTCTTTAATAATACTGACAGATCTTGGGCTGCCCAGCCTCCTGAGGTGAAGGACCATGAGTGAAGAAAAGAAAATTTTCCATTGTTGGACACTGAAATTGTACAGCATAATCATAATTCTTCCAGTGATGACTATCTTCTATGGAAAATCTCTGTGATTTACAATACTTATGTGCTTTAATCTTTACTATTCTACAAGACCATGGAGAGTAAAACAAAAACAAAAAATAAAAAATGCTTTTAATATGATATTAAGGTGCTAAAAGCAATATTAATGCAGATAGCATGTATACTGTTTTATAAAATTTTCATTTTAAGTGCTGGACTGGAAACTGTTTTCCTGTGTCACAGAATACTTCCACAAGTTTAAATATTCCAACTCCATATGAGGACAAGATAAAATTGAGTGAGGAAGGGAGGGGAGAGAGAAAAGTCTGGCAGACACACACTCGAGCAAGCCAGCAAGGCCATTGACTGGGGCTTTAGCTTAGATGAACCTGCTCCTGTCCAACCAGGAGCTTGAACCAAGCACATTGAAGACTTCAAAGTGAATGTTCTTCAGTTTCTGACCTGTTGGCTACTCCGTGCAGGCAGTGTCCTCTTTTGACGAGAGACTCCCTTCTGAGCCTAAGAAGCCATTTTCTGATTAAAGATTAATCAAAATTTAATTTGATTCCCAAAGCAGCTACATTTGCTGTGTTTTGTCACTAAAAGCAGTAAAAATCTACCATACTTGACTGGGAAAAAAATGAAGCTGGAACAGTTTTAGAAACCTTCTTTTGTATTATATTTTAACATTTCAGTGGCAGGGAATTTAGAAGTTAATGGCAGCAGATTACCAAGTATTTTGTTCCCCTGCTAAGAAAAAGAAAAGCGAGGGGAAGAGCCCTTGCATAGTAAGTTGATTTTTAAATGTTCCAGTTCAACTTTGAAGTTCTTTCAATGATTTGAATGTTAGTGAGTAAATTTACATTTTCTGTGAGCTTTGTGTTAAACTAGGCAAGCAAAAAATGCCTTTTCAATCATGTATGACTCTATTTTTATTTTTTCCTCCAACTAAGAAAACCACTGATTCCTTCTATAAAAGAATCTATGTGTGAAGATCTGAGTTTCAAGCTTTGAACATTCGCTGGTGTTCTGTTCAAAAATTTTTTAAAATGTAGTTATATATACTTTTAAACAATGGGAAAAGTCTTCTTTCCTATAAGTCAAAAACCTCTAAGTCAAAAACAGCTGAAGGAATTGCATTCCAAGAATTGTATCAGCTGCTCAAATATAATATCTTCTCAGATAGATACCAGCATGAAAAATGGCAAGCTCCTAAATGAGTTCTTCAGAAAGATATCCAATTTTTTAGGCACTCAATTACTACATCCATGACCAGTGGATTCTATTAAAAGAGCAAGCTGCTGGGCAAAATAATTGCATTAGAGAATATGCCATACTTTTAGTCATCATTTTGACATCTGACAGATACAAGGCATTGATTTGACAGTGAAACTATAAAATCAGACCATTAGAACTTAATTTCTGACATTAAAACAAGAAAATAACATTGTAATGGGGCAAGAATAAGTCCTCTGATCAATATGCACCAAAAAGATGATCTTCCAGAGGGAAAATTATTTAAAACAAATTTTATCAAGATATCTTCTCTATGTGACTTTGTCTTTCTTAACTCATGTCTAAATCTGTTAATGTGGATTTGCCTTAAACCTTTTATAACTTGCAAGTAGTTTGTCTCTGAGGTTTTAAAAACTGCTGACTAAATGATACCACTTTTTTAGGGCCATAGATATAACTAACCTTTGTTGATAATTTTGGAATTTGACAAAAATATTTTTACATTTTGCAAGGAAGTTAATGACTTGTATTGTGACAACAAACAGTTTTAAGATTGGCCACTATTTTAAGTGCTGTGAAACTCCTCATGATTTCACCACAGTGAAAATTCTTTATGATCTTTTTTCATATTTTTGAGCTGCTGTGTTACCTTTGCAAAGTAAGAAAACTACAAGAACAAAGGAACATGCAACTCAAATATCTACAAAGGGTGAGCTACACAAATGTAGTGACTAAAACAAATAGAAAACAGATGGTTAAAGGGTTAAAAAAGGAGAGTACACAAGGAAAACTGCATGTTGTTGGAGGCTTGCACAATAAGGAATGTAACATACCAAGAAAATGTAATTGCAATTTGGAAAATGAGCCTGCATCCATGTCCATCCCTTAGTTTGACTGAGGAATTCTGAGAGGGGACAGCTCTGACTGCTACAATAATAAATAAAGCACTTTTGAAACTTGTAATTGGAAAAAAATTCTAATAGTTTCCCTTCAAGAAAAAACTAAATGATGACTCCCCATCTTCCACTCTAGAAGGTTCCTGCCCATTTCCCTTTCTCCCAGTTGATAAAATGTCTCCATGGCCACAGTTGGAAAGCTGAAAAATCCCACTGAAGCTTTCTGAAATGGAATTTCCCATCAGTTCTTAACCACAAAAACTTCGTGGACTTGAGTTTTTGTTTTGATTAGGAGATATTTTCTTAACACATTTTTTCAAGGGAAATAATTTCCATCTTCTCATTAGACCTATTAAGGAACATCCTGTGGCTTAAAAAAAAGCATATAATTTCTCATTAGTCTCTACAATATGAAAATGTGCATTCTGTATCATTCTTGGATCTTTCTACTAATATAAGTCCAGACGGAGACAGGGGGAAACTGAAAATGCTGATACCTTCTCCTGAACGAGAAATCACTGTGTTTGGTGTGAAAATAACATTTTATATAACAGTGGTAGGAGTTTCTCCACAGTTTTGCTGAGGATCCTTTGTGAGGCTATACTTATACAGCTAGGTCAAGATTTTAGTTATATTTATTCTGAAATGCATCCATATATACATGACAAGTAACACAACACTCCCATATTTCTCTTTAAATTTTAAAGCGAAACATCACATTCATGGTGAAGAAGCAATAACTTAAATATTTGCACAGAAAATTATTAATTTAATAAGTTCTGCCTTTATGTTCATGGATGAAGTGGTCAGAGAGATTCAAGATGACCATATTCATACTTAATAAAACAGCTGAATGATACCAAGCCCTAATAACTCTATTTGAATTATTTCATTTACAATTTTATAATATTTTGGTACAAGAAAAATAGAAAGCATTCTTCAGAATTTCAGAAGTAGATCACTTGAAAATTTAGAGAAATTTCTTCCAAAGTCTGTTTGATCTGTATGTAACTGCAATGGTTG
Organism: Melozone crissalis; assembly: GCF_028551555.1. Lineage (NCBI taxonomy): Eukaryota > Metazoa > Chordata > Aves > Passeriformes > Passerellidae > Melozone > Melozone crissalis. The sequence goes on from NW_026535805.1 coordinate 55,390,479, forward strand.
GCTGTATCAGCTTGAAAACTAAGACTTCACTACTGCAGCTTCATGAATAGTTATCCATATCATTCAATAAATACCATTACTGCTTTCTGACTATGTGAACTAATTGTGCTTAAACTATTTCCCACACTGGCAAAAATAACAACTTAAATTAAATAAACCTTTTGTGAAGGTTTACATTTCACCAGCTCCAAAGAAAGTTTTACTTGAACAAATGTTCCCAGACAATAATGGGAGAACATGCTGAACTGAAATCTATCTGGACAATTTTTCAGCAGCAGATTTCCATACTACCCAGTCATCCCTGTTAGTTTGTGGCACACAGTGTCTGACAACTGAAAAAAAATGTAAATTGCTCTATACTTGTTATGAACACTCCTCCAGATTTTGCTCAAAAGCTGTAACAGGCTGGGCTGCTCAGCATAATTTTTTGAAGCATTTGCAAAGCTGGTACGAGATCCTGCCCTCTTTCCATATGTAAAGCCCTCGTCTGATTTCCATGGAAGAAATGCCCATTTAGCTACATGAAGAAACTCATTTAAACTCAACTCCATTTCCCTCATCTCTATTTTTGTCCCATTATAAACACACTCTACACAGAAATTTTCAGTCTTGGTTATTATTTATGGAGAGCTTTTGGGATTACCTTTTACAGCTGATTTATACAAGTAATCACCTGCCTCAGACCAAAATGTAGCACTTGAACTTAAAATGCTGCTTCTGATTTGAAAGATGTCATCTGCTTGAATAAAATCCTTCATTTGAAGCACAGAAAATCTTTTTGTATATAGAAAAAAAAATCCAAAATTAATTTAAAATTCAGAATATTTCTTTTATTGAATATGTACACAGTTTCCACTGAACAGCTATGTACATATTTTACTTAATTTTATAATGAGATATGTGGATTCTAAAAACATATATGCACACATTATTCCATTACCTGTCATTTGAACTAGTAATACTCAGGGTTCAAAGTAGATGCTGTTCTTTGAGTGCATGCTTATGAGAAAACTAGATTCCACTGCAAAGAGAAGCATTACACTATGCAAAATTGATTCAAGCAATGTAAAAAACATGCTCAAAATCTGTCTCTGAGATATCAAGGGCAGCTTTCAGACCCTGTACAGAGTTCTGCTCTAACGCTCCCTGCTCTACACTGCCCCTGGCAGAGCTGTAAACTGCCTGCCTGCCTGGGAGAAGGGACAGAGCATGCCATCTCTGAAACAGGCAATTTCTGATCTCCACTCCCAGCTTTTCAGGTGGTTCCTTGCACTGCTAAACCTCCAGGAGTTTTCCAACGGCCACACCTTAATTTTTACTTTATTCTTGTCGCTGCCTCAGGATCTGAAGAACCATCCAAATGGTAGAAACAACCTTTTTGTCATAAATCAAACAGGCAGTTCAACCATACAAGTTTTACATGTGGCTTATTTTTCTTCTCTATAGACAAGTCTGCATTTATTATATAACAGAAGGTGGCATTCCAGATTGTTTGCAGGATGTAGACACAAGGGTTTCGTTTTTAGCACACTTCATAAGTATTTTGCATAGACAGATGAAGATGCACAACACAATGTAAGCAAAAGCAACATTTCATGCCTTTATTCCATAATTAGGCTTAGCTCTTAACAAGTCACATTCTAATTCCCATCAAGCAAGTATGAAGAGGGCATCTGATCTCAAATACCTTATTCATGCAAAGAATAGGTTCAGCTAGAGTGCAACAATGAATAAAATATGGGGAACGTATCTCTGAAAGGTTATTTTACTGTGTCACCAAGTTAATTCTGGCACAAGATGACTCAAACCATCTGCAGCTTGAACAAGAAGAATTAAACATTTTGACAGGCCTGAAAACCTCATATTTTGATTTTCCATTTTTTAAAATCCCAGTTTAATTCCACTTCACTCCTCCTTTTTTTTTTTTTTCTTTTTTTCCCCCTAATGCTCTCCTTGCCATTATCTCTCCATTAAATCCAAGTGCTGGAAACCCCCCACTGTGTGACACTTTCAACCAGAGGTTGCTCAGGTTGATATGAATACATGGTAGTTATTCACAGTCTTGCTCAGAACTCAGGCTCCAGAACTTTTTGCAAGGCTGACTTAGAGCAACCTTAACATATTACCCATGTTTTGTGTGGGTTTGAAATGCAAATGTTTACTTTCTACTGTAACATAAACATGATTTGTTATGCAGGGCACTGACACTTCTTATCATACCTCTAAGAAATGGTATAACTGCTGCTCTTAAACACATTTCTCAACACCAGGATGCTTGAAATTTATACTTTGGATAACAACAATGTACTACAGTGAATGCATAAATCAATATGCACTGATCCTCACTTGAAAATTTAGGCTCTAATTCAGGAAAAAAAATTGCGTCATATTCTTCTGTTTAAGAAAGCATTTAAATATTGTCTTCTATGAGGATGGAATTCCTAATGCACTTATAATGCTAGAGTGTGTCACTGCATCCCATCCTTATGGGTTTTTTCTTTCTTTGTGCCTTTTCCTTGCCATCTGCCTTTCAGTGTTAATTACATTTATCTGTCTAAAATTTTGCCACATGCTGCATTTTTTATTGAGCCAAATGATACAGTGCACATGCATTTTACTGGCGAATTTATGGCTAGAGGGCCCTCTCTTTTTTTCTGTCCTTTATGGAGAGGAACAGTTCTAGTTTAAATGCTTTGGCACATGAGCTTTAATAGCATCCATGCATCTGCTCCTGAGCTCCTCGCTTAAGCTCCCTGTGTACTGTCCAAGATGGAAGCTATAACAAAGAGAGAACAATTCTCACCACTCCATTTTCACATTTGCTTCTCAATCCTTTTCCTGACTGCTGATCGCATAGTTCTAAAACCTGACAGTTAAGTGAAGATGAACAAAAGGCTTCTCCATCAACAAAAAGGCCCAAGCTTTCAAACAGAGAGATGAAGCTCAGATACCAAACACTGTCCCACCCAAAATACATGTCTGCATTAGGAGGCTTAGCCTTTCCTACTGTTCAGTTTCTGGGCTCTGCATGTGTGAAATTATTTCTTTATGCTACTCTACTTCCAACATTTAAATGCCAACATTATAAGTATGGAGGGAAAATAGGAGGAACAGGCTCAGTCAAACAATTATGGCCAAATAATTTTATTTTTCCATTAAAATCTGAATTACATTATTCTAAGGTTTATTTGGGGATTTATTATTTTTGTGATTGTTGCTTAATTTGTAGCTGGTAGATCCAAAATGTTTTTCCAAATTGGATGCAATTTTTGCACTAAATAAAAAGGCAGTGTACAGTTTTAAGAATATTCCTTAAACGTATAGACAAATCCAATAATAAGTTTTAAGGAATAAAGCCATTAAGATTTTGTAATGTCAACCAAATTTTTTTTTTTTGCAAACTATTATATACTTCTGTTTGAATTTAATCACTTGCTAAGCAGCTAAATAATTATTTCAAGCTAATGAGAATTAGTTTGAAGTTGTTAGTATTAATGAGAAATCACCATATCCATATAAGTGCTGCAAAGTACTAAATATTTGATACCTCAGTTCACATTACTGCTTGGAGAATACTAACAGCAAACAAAATTATTAGTTTCATTTTGTCAGATAAAGCACAAGTTTTTACGGTTTTTAAAAGCAAGTATTTTCAAATGAAAATAAAACAGTGCATCATTATGACAACAACAAAAAAAACCCACCCAACCAGTCTCCAGATTTAGAAACACAATGCTGTCTACTTGTTTTAAGCCCTTGAGAGGAGGAAGGACAAAATCATAAGAATTCAGTAGCAATCTGGAGCATGCAACACTTCCTAGGAGATTTTCAGCTCTGTTTAGGCACAAGCCCTAGAGAAATTGCTTCTTTCTTCCATGCAAGATCTGCCCTATTCTCTTCCAAGGAAAGGAATGCAATTTTCGTGCCTTCAAGATTGAGCTCATGGTTCCTGTTCATTGGAATTTTAAATCTCTTTCACTTTTTATTGTTTTTGTGAAGTATTTGGTGTGGTCAAACAGCTTTTCCATTAAGCTAACAAGAGTGATTAGATGGCACTTCTCAGGCTGCCAACAATTCCACAAACTCTAGCATCTAAAAATTCTGGAAAACATGAGCATGAATGTTTCTGGTCCAAACAGTGTTACAAGTTCAGCACAGGAACACAAACAGTGGGCTAAGATCTCCTCTATTTATAAATCACCAAAATTCTCACTGCAAAAGAAATCTGCTGATTTACACCAGGTGAGTATATCTGTAGAATGAACGTAATTACCTTTTGGTAACATTATAATTTTTCTTTTAATGTTCTATGACAATGATAAACGCACTCTCATCTCTTTCTGTGCAATCTGCAGAAGTTTATCCCTCAATATCAATGACTCTCAATACACAGCCTAATGATATTAGTAACTTTTTTCTTGTGATCCAGACAGCATGCCTAGGATTAATAATCTCGCATTTTTTTCTCACTTTCTGAGGTTCAGCTTATTCAGCTCTGCGTTTCTCACATGTTATGAAGGTACCATGCTAACTGTCTTTGGCAGTCCTAGACAAGCTTCTCAGGGCAGAATTTTCCAGGCAGTGTAGTTTCTCCTTCTTTTTCAGTTTAGTTGGGGTTGCAGGCTGACTCTGGCCAGCAGCTGAGCACCCACAGCCACATGCTCGTTCCCCCGCAGCAGGATGTGGGAGAGAATCACAAGGGTAAAAGTGAGAAAACTTGTGGGTTGAGATAAACACAGTTCAATGGGAAAAAAGTTAAAAATAAAGGCAAAAAGAAGCAAAGAAAAACAAAACCAAGGATAAAAAGAAGCTGTGCTAAAACTCTAATCTCCCTCCTCCAGCAGACCAATGCCAGCCAGTTCCTCGTTACAGCAGCCCTGACAAAATTCCCCCACTCTGCTTTTACTGCTGAGCATGATGTCCTATGGCGCTTGGTCAGCTAGGGTCAGTTTTCCTGACTGTGTCCCCTCCCATCTTCTTCTGCACCCTCAGCTTCCTCACTGGGGGAGCAGAGTCAGAAGCAGAGAATGCCTTGATGCTGTTCACTAATAACTAAAACTGAGTTACCAGCACTGTTTTCATCAGAAATTGAAAACAGCACCATACAAGCTACAATGAGGAAAATTAACTTAATCAGCTAAAAACAGTACAGTGGTACAATCTGTGGTTGGCATGGCTGTCTCTACATTCTCTGAAAAACTATTTCATGGTCTATTCAAACTTATTGCAAGGATGTTTTCCTTTGCTGTACTCTTCCACCAGTAATTCTACTGCCTTTCCAAAAAAAGTAAATTCTTTAAATTCTGAATGTCTCTCCAAGATTCAGTCTATCACCTTCACTCCCACACAATCTAAATTTTACGTAGTTGGCACTTTTATCTGCAATCACACTTCCTGTGGCCCTACAACTATTTTGTTTCTTTTTGACAGAAACATTTTCTACTTTGATATTCTTGGTGAATATGAACTTGTCATTACACTTGACCTGGTCATGTTTTCTACAGAACTCTCAGCTACCCAGTCATTTTACACCTACATGTTTCTATGGGTAGGCACTGTGTGATTTATCTAAGAGAAACTCTGTCTCCTGCCTTTCAGGCACAGGATACCATGGCTCTGCAATATTAATGAACCAACCCATGACAATCTTCTCCATGCCCATACTAAAAAAGCTCCCTTGCTCCCCAACACATTCAAACTGCCAGCAAGGAATGCTCCATGGCACAAATTCACTCCTAGACCATGGCGAGGAGTAAATTGGAAGAGCACTGGTTAGCTCAGGCCAGAGGCATGCAAGAATCCTTGCCCCATACAGCAGCAAAACCAGCCAAATTACAATACCTGGTCCCTTCACCTTGATTTGTTCAAGCACTTGGGCAGACTAACCATAAATCCCAGTGTTGAAAATTATTTCTTCAGAGTAAAAAGGTGTCTCCTCATTTCTGCTTTCAGACATCTCAAAAATTACAGGGTTTCACAAAGAAGAAAGTGTATCAGGAAATGTTTATTCACACAAGATGTGCCTAAACAAAAAATATTGCTAATGGGAATCAGAGTTAGCAGGCATTGGTTTTCTTCACACAGAATTAGAGAAGGTCATATTTAGAATCACATTAACAGACTAATGGAATGTCTGGAAAGTCCTGGAAAGAAGACTTTTTAGAAAACTTTTGCAATACACATGACACTAAACTCCTCAAATCCTGTTTAAAAGGAAACAATTTAAATCACCTGTGTTCCTCAGACCATGGTGAACTCAAGTCTATATTTAAAAAATGTCTTACAAAATCTCTCAGTTATGATCAAAAGAGTTGCTATATTAGGTGAAGGCAATGGTCTCTGAGGTTCAATAAACAGATGCCAGAAAATACTAACTTAAAAAATATATAAGAATACACAAAACAAGGCAATCATGACATACTTTCTCTTTTGAAATGGTGTAACCTGCTTGGGCTATGCTTGGAAATGCATCTTCTGGATCACTTTAATCACTGATGTACTGAATGCTCACATTATCTATTTCCCTGTCCAGGTCCAGTCTGTGTCTGAGTAAAACTTAGTTTAGGAGTTCTCTAAAACTAAATAAAGATTATTACAGGTTTAAGGAAAAAAATAAACCAACAAAAAACACCACCAACAACAAAAAACTAAAACCAGAAAACACCACATCCCAGTGAAAAATATTTCTCTAGAAACATATTTGAGTACATTATCATTTTTTAATTATTTAAAAGTATTTCTTTTTCTTTTATTTTGAACAGTAACATTTCATTCTGTCATTACTATAATTTCTGAGTTTTTATTTCTCATTCATTCTTTTTAAAGTAAAACACGGACATTAACAAAATAAGTTTTGGTGGATACTTGATGGAAAAAGAAGTTATTTATTGCTATTTGATAAAAGGAATGGAAAATTATCTATTCCTATCTCTTAGTGTCTTCCTGTATCATTAGGTTTCTTCATAATTATTTCAGATGTGTCCTGCTTGGTAAATTTTTAGAGACTTTGTACATTATTGGCACACTGTGGTTTTTTGAATGGGAATGGATTGGTATTTAGGGAAAAGAAATGTTTAAGAGAGCAGGGAATCTTCACAGAAGAAGAAATATTAAAGAGAACTAAAATTTCAGTACATTTCTAAGAAAAGTTTTGCCTGAATAAAGATTTCACATTTTAACCAAATTTAAACAGGAACATGGGACTGCAAGGGATCACCTGAGCTACTGAGTGCAGCTGATGAAATGGAGTGTTGCTATCAATGTCCTACAGCACTATTTTTATTTAGCATTTATTAAATAAAGATTTACTGTGACTCAGGTTCAACCTTCTCTGTCTACCTGCCCTGAGATTAACTAATTTTGTGTAAACTCAGACAAAGCACATGAACTGAGAAAGCCAAGCACATCCCACAGTGGGGAAGAGTGGGTTAAAATTAGTATCTGCCAGCCTGAGCTCTTGCATTCTCTTGAATATGCAAATATCCAGAAAAACTGGAGGTGGATATTTCTGTTTTTGCAGAACAATCAGAGAAAGGCAACTCTCCCCACACAATCCTCACTAGTCTTCTCTGGATCGGCAGGGAAAAATCCACCCTCTTCCTGCAAGCAACCTCCACACCAGAAAGAGGTCATTAATATATAAAGTGATCAAGATATAATCTTGTGTCAGAGGCATCAAATGTCCAAGGACTTGTTCATCCACAGCAACCTTAAAATCCCTTATTTTAATTTGTAATCCCTCTCAGTAGCTTACCAAACATCATCTTAAAACAATTTTGATTACTTCTCCAGTTGGCTGTTTGAACATCATTCCAGTAATTCACCCTTTTTCTTTTTTTTCATACCCTACACTTCATGAAGACCAAATTTAATCTTTTTTTTTTAATTTCAGAACCTTTTTTGATATTTGTTCTCCAAAAGTATCTGTAGAAAGTTATCCCTTCTGAAACTCAGTTAAAGTAAGGTTTAAAAGGCAAACTATTTTATTCTGTCAACTAAGGTTTAAATAATGCTCTTTAGAATGGAAAATACTGAAGCCAAGTAAACTCCTTGGCAGCTCATAGTCATCTTCCATCTAATGAATGATCTTTTTTGTTTTCCAATTTATAAATCCCTATATGTATTTATATAGAAATGTATTTATATAGAAAAATAAATGTATTTATATAGAAAAAAATACTATTGAGTATTTTGAGTGCCAAGTATTGCAATTTGAAACTCTCAAGTTTCATCTCATGCTTTTCATTTCAGTGGCCTGAGTCATCTGATCCACCTACTCTCTTTTAATGGATGATTCTCTCCCTAACCTCTGTTTCAGCCCTACATCCCAACTTTATGATCACTTCTGAATTTCAGAATCCCATATTTAGTTCTCTATATTTAATTAACAAATACATTAAACAAGATCTGTCCCAGATTGATCCCTTGAGGACACTAACAGTGGCCTTTCTTTGTCCCAGTATCCCCTTCTGCACATTCTCCCCTTCTAACAGCTCTTCAATCCACCCTACATTCTCTATTAATTGCCATCATCTCCACCTGCAGAACCGAATTTCTATACAGGATTGTAGAAAGTGTTTTTTCTACAATTTGAAGGGATAAGGCCTAACCTTACACAAAAAAAAAAAAAAATAAAAACAAAACCAAAAAAAACCAAAAACTGAAACTAAACTAAATGAAACAAAAATAGGATTATAGACTGATCACACGAAAAAAATACCTTTGATAACAAGTGATGTTCTATAAAGCTTGTATTTTCCTTCAAAATATTTTTTAATATTTTGACTAGTAGCAGGATTAGTTTCAAGCATAATCTTAGGAGGCCAGGGCCTTTGCTGAGGGCAAGCTTTGGTGCCTGCTTTCTTTGTCCCTATTTTCTCTTGTTTCTGGGAGCAGGAGCTGAGAGAAGGGAGAAGAAAACTGTGTCACTTCCAGCCCTTTCCTTCATGTCTGACCAGCTCCTGTTCTCAATCCCAACTGATGGCTGGAGCTACAGGAAAGAGCACAGGAGAATGGAAAACTGGGAACAGGGTGAAACCTGAGAGGGTTCCATTGTGGACACTGGTGAAGATCCTTCTCCTGACATGATGAAAAAAGAACAAGAAGGTGATTTTAGAGGTGGTGCAGGAGACTCTGTCTTTTCCTGTTATGGACTGAAGAATGAGGAACTGAGCCAGAAGAAAAATACCTATGGAAAAAAATGGGAAGGGAAGGGAAGGGAAGGGAAGGGAAGGGAAGGGAAGGGAAGGGAAGGGAAGGGAAGGGAAGGGAAGCGGGACACAGATATAATTTTTTTATTAATGGGCTCTGTGGGAAAAAAGAAGCAGCTCTGGAGAGCTGACAAGCATGGGAAGGATACTCCTCACTTCCAACATCCAGAAAAGTGGGAGGGATCTATGTCCTGAGCATGTGGCCAGCATCCTTTCTATGGAGTGAAGGATCTCTCTGAAAGACACCAGAGATTTGGCTGGCAGGGTCGGGACACGGAAAAAGCTCCTCAGACCAGTCTCTCCCATTTACTATTACTTCACTAGAGCTTTTAAAAAGCCCCTTCAAGCTTGTTATTGCCTACTCTGTCCTCCCAAAATCCTTCTTTGCCCCATGACAAAACTGAAATGTCAACCCAGAACAATAAGAAATAAATAAATGTCCCTGATGCTCACCCATGCAGTGGAAAAATTGCATCTAAGATGCCCTGAGTTGGCCCTGATGAGAAGCAAGAGAACAGAGGTTGGGGGGAGTAGGCAGAGTTTGTGGGGGTTTTTTTGTTACTGGTTCTGATTCTCTCTAATCATACAATCCTTGAAGTCGACTAAAAAATCTTGCTGCTGCACTTGGCATTTCCTGTACTAGATTCCTTCAACAGTCTAGAAAGGAGATTATCTGGATTTTTTCACACTTAGCAATCTAAACTTTGCTTTGTAGAGCTGTTCTGCTGCTCCTGCTTTGCTTAGAGCTACTGGGTGTAGAGCAGTTACTATGACTGATTTATAGTTATATCAGAGACCATGTACAATGCACAAAACAAAGGGTTAACATTCTAATCTTCTTGCATTCAAACAGAAACACCCCAGTGGAGCCAGACACTGAGATAATGAAATTACAGCTCAACAGGAAGATCCTGAGAAAGGATTGTAATGGTTTTAATAAACAAGAATTGCTAAAGTTGGGGAGAGAGGCTTTCTGGAGGCTTAATTAATCAAAACAGCTAGGGAACACCTAAGCAACCATGATAAATAGTGCAAATAATTGTTCTTTATGTGAGTACTTTACCAAGCCAGGATGTAACTTACTAATTTAGCTGTGGAATGATATAGAGAGTGAAGAATGTAGAAAATGTCTATAGGTTCATAAAATCATAGGCATGTTTTAAATACATTTTTTAAATTATTACTCTGTTGATTGGCTAGGAAATGTAGTTAGGAAAGCAGAGCCCATAATCTGAACAGAGATATCTGTTGTACCATTGTCCTGTGAGGGACTGTACAGTAAGAAATTGCATCTGGAGGTTGCATCCAAGGCACTTTATAAAAGCTGGGACAGAATCTCAGATGGCATCTTTTCTTTCAAGTTTAATAATTTGTGATTGTTCTATCATGCAGGAGGAAGGAGTCATTCAGACAAATTCCTGGTTCAGAGCAGCATTTCTTAGGTGTACCCATGTGCTCTTCATGAGAAATGCATCACTCTAACCACACTTTTTATGACATCCTGGCATCAGCAGAACCAGCTGTCGAGGCTAATGGAAGTACACAATCTTCCTGATGATTTCTGGAATAATCCAAAGGAGAAGATGATGACAATTACCTTTGAGACACCTGCCTCTAAAATAGCACATGCTCATTTTAAACAGCCTGTAATCTCACCTTGACTGACTGCCAGGCTTCATTTGGATCCTTCATGTTTAATATATTATTTAGATTGCATGGGTTTAGGCCTGAAAGGAAGCAATTTAGATTAAAATTAGCAATAGAGTGTGGAATTATACTGACAGTCAGTGGAAATTAAGACAGTTGTTTCAAAAATATCACTCTGTGCTCTACATGTGCCTCTATGCTACCGAAAATGTTTAGATAACATCATGACATCACAGTCAAATGCTCAAAAATTACAGTTCTTAAGTTAAGGTGTCAGGCTGCAGTTTTGCTCCTTTCTTTGTTTCCCAGTGCATGACCAACAGCAGAACGTCACACCCACACCTCTGGCTGTTGATCAAACTGAGAAATGCAGAGAAGGCTGATCAAGGAAAGGAGAACAGATTTCAAGAGAGGTAAGTAAAGGAGAGCTGGTTGGTTTGTTTGATCAAATAAAATACGAGTAGAAGCTGGTAAGAAATATATCCAAGATGATACAACAAAAAGAAAAGAATAAATATTTATATCTGAAGAATAATCTTGGTATGAGATCATGGTAGTAGAAATCTGTCACAATAATTTGATGCTGAAACAGTGCAAAACACTGACTGGTTTCTCATTTTAAATCACATGCAATGCAGCCCTATGTCCTCTAAGTCTTGAAAAGGGAGGAGTTGTGATGATTATCTCCTTTTTATCTTTTTCCTGCAGAAAAATGGGTGAGGGAAGTTTCAGCCAAACTGGCAAAAGTTTCTGAAAGTAGAAGGTAATCAGGTGCACTTTGACACCCAGATATAAATCTGCTAATGGTGTTCACTATGTGTCATGATATATGGAATTGCCATTCATCTTAAACAGCAGGCAGTTATTCAGGGGAAGTACAATTTGCAGACACTGACAAGCTCTCATGCATGAGTTCCAGCTTCATTTCTTTTACTTGCTGGGGACCACATACCAAAACCAGACTCTTGTAAATCAGTCACGTTAGTCTAATCCTGAGGTGACACTGCCATGGACATGCGTGGTGAGACTTGGAGAGAAAAGAAGCAGGCAGACTTGTGAACACTGGAATTAGATGCTTTTCCTACTTCAATAATATTGTTTTATCAAAATGTAGCCAAATAGCATTTATTACTTAACTATCCATCCAGAATGGTTCTTACATTATTATCTATGCACTAATATTAGTTATATCTCCCATATGTAGCTTTATATTGCATAGTTAAGCTCCACAGAGACTGGAGACAAAAAATTCACTTACCAACATCTTGCAATTTTTTTTTTTTTTTTTTTTACATACAGCAGCTTCTACTGCCTTTTTATTTTAGACAACATATCTTTTCAATCCAGCCAGCCTTCAGTGGCAGTGTATATTTTTAGGGAGCTGTACAGCCATCTGGAAAGGTTTTATTTTTTGTTATGTTTATCCTTTGCACTTTTCAGATTTCTGTCAACGTCCATGGTAACAGCTGCTATAATACTTTCCATTCTTGTGTGGTTTGAGAGCTGCACAATCCAATGTGGTTTGCAGTCTAGACTTCAATCAACCACCAATTTGTAAGACCAATAGTGGGGGAGTGACTTTGGAGAGTATTATAAGCTGCCGTAAGTGTCATTTCTGTGTCCTTTTTGCTTATATTTTATTTCAAGGGCAGTTGATCAGGAGACTATGCATTAGTTTTTCATACTCATGTGTGTATATATATATCTATATATAGAAAAAATCTGGAAAATTTTGACTTTTGAATTACAGGTTTTGTGTTTGGTTTGTGGTTTGGATTTTTTGTTGTTTGGTTTTGGTTTTTTGTTTCTTTTATTTATTTATTTGTTTATTTATTTATTTATTTATTTTATTATCCTCTATCATCCACCCTGTAAATTAAATTATTTTCCTTGCTTGGGAGAGCATAAACTCTGCAATGTTCAGTTCATGTACAGTTCTATTTCATTTCTCATGAACAGTAATAACTTGCATAGGTACACCATTATTCAACTCAGAATTAAAAAAGGTGGTGTCACCTGCAGGTAAAGACATAATTACTTGTTGTTTCAACAACAACAAAAAAACCCTGTAAAAATAACTGTAAAAGCAGTAAATAAACAATTTTTCTAAAAAAAAGTAACTAAACCTGAGGGATATATTTGTGAAGATGAAATCTAAGCTGAAATCTGAGCTGCCCTGAGAGTTAAAAGTAAAAAGGAAAACAAATACCTAATGATTGCATAATATTTTGAAACAAGTTCCCGAACATTTGTGGAAATTAAAATTACTGGAAAGAAAAATATTCCAATAATTTCCTATCTTGAATTGAGGAACTTTATGGTATGTGATCTACATTCAATTACTTGCCAGACTTTTCGGCGCTTACAGCCCAGGGAGCATCAGTAGCTGTGCCAGGGATGTGTGCTGAGCCAGAGCTACCTGAACACCCAACAGCAAACACCAAGGTGGGACTGAAGTCTGAGCAGGTGCCTTCTGGGGCTTAGTTGTTTAAATCTAAATTAATCCTGTGCATCTTCAGAGCCATGCAAGGCAGTGCTTGCTCTAAACTGAAAGCTGATGCTACGTTTGTAGCCTGTGGAGAATATGCAGGGAGCGATTCATCCCACCCTAAGACCTGAACAACCATTCAAGTTTAAAAACTGTATATTTAGATCACAGAATTTTAAGGTTGGAAAAGCCTTTCAAGATCATTGAGTTCAACCATTATCACAGCACCACTGTGCTCACTCCTAAGCCACGTCTCCAGGTGCCACATCCACAGGCCTTTTGAACACTTCCAGGGATGGTGATTCCAGCACTTCCCTGGGCACCCTGGTACAAGGCCTGGGGTATTAAAAATTTTAATTAATTTAATTACTCTGTACTTGGAATTCAGTGTTTCTTTTCAATTTCCTAAAATTCAACTTTTGCACAAAGGTCTATGGACTGGGACATTAGTCTCAGAATACTATTTGACCAGCAAGGATAAAAACATTTTCTTTCACAACTTTCCCATGGCAAGTTTAGAAGAAAGATGTATTTCTGTAACTTACTCAGATTTTGCAGCAATGGGCAATGTAGGTATCTAAGTGAGGTCTTTATATCAAAAGAAAACTGAGAGTCTCCAATTGGAATCTGCCTTACAGCTAATGAGCTCTTCAGTTCACCAGTGAGGGCTTTATCCTTCCCTTTCACAGAAGGGTAAACAGAAAAGCCAAACTGTAGCCAGCAAATTTTCATCATCTTATTCTACCTCTGTGTCACAGGACTGGGGTAATGCCTCTGAAAAATCACATGGGTCTATGAAACCAAATCCTCCTTAAAACACTTAACTTTATGCAAAGTTTGACCGGTCTTCAGGAATAAGAGAGAGAGACAAAAAGCTCTGTGAATTTATACCCAGTACAGTGTGTTGAACTATAGGCCCAGCAATGTCAGCATATCAAGGAAAACAGCTCTTGGGAATGCTTAACACCATGGAGCAGAGAAAAATTTGGTATATGATGTAAATATTGGACTGTCTGTCTTTCTATGTTGTTATTGCTAAGTTCTTTACTGTTTAAGCTGTGTGGTACAGTACTTGTCAGTCTCTGTTGTACCTGAGAGTTCCTATAAACAAACAGCATTATGATAAATCTCTTGAGTTTCCCTGAGGCATTTTTGCTGCTGCTGGAAACCTGAGGTCAGTGTGCAGTCAGTCCTGCAAACATCCCCCTTGACTATCAACTAGGACAGCATGAGTCTGGATGCTGTGACACTGGAATGCTTTAATAAAAAAACTCACCGTACAGAGCTTTGGGAATCAGCATCTTTAAGAAGTGTAAAAAATCCTTTTGTTTCTTCTAAGGATCAGGAAAAAAAATCATGTCTGTCAAACCATCAAATGTGCAGAAGAAACTGTCCCTGACCATACTCTGTAAGTGCCCAGACAGATCTGGCAGTGAGAGCCCTACTACTTTATCCTGATCCACTGACAACTCACACTAAGGTTCCTGCCTCCTTCAAGGCTCAAGCTACAAGGAAACTAATTTCCAGTTTGAATTAAATAGATAAATTAATAAAATTGGATATAGTTTTTCCACTTTAGAGGCTGGAAGTCAAACTCAAGCAAACTAAAGCAAGATAACACCCAAAAATGGCACGCCAAGATTTAGTGCTATGGTTCAGAAAATCTGAGTTACTCATCTTGAGCTCTTAAGGTAGAGCTGCTTCCAAGGGAGCCCTCATAGCCTGAACTCCCACTGTGGAGCCCTATGGAGCAGGGCAGCAACTGAATAGAGCCCTGCCCAGCTCAGGGCTGTATGCTAGAGACGGGATACAACCACCCCAACTTCAGGCATCTAAGGAGGTTTTCTGTCTCTAAACTACCTCTGTGGTCCACACACAAAAGCAAGACAGTTAAAGCACCTCCCAGGACACCTATTCCATGAGATGAAGTACTTCCCTAGTTGTGTATATTTGTCTCTACTGGCTGAGATGATAACTTTTGAATGAGCCTGTTTCAGGGAGGGGAAAGTCATCATAGCTGGCTTAGCCCATTTCCCATTTCCCATTTTCATATATCAAGCTATATAAGTTAATATAGAAACATAGTACTGTAAGAAAGATGACACTTATTTCCACTGACTGGACCATTATGGGTACTACTAAAGTTCCTATTTGCCTATTAATTTATCTGTGTCTGGTTATTTATTTTTTTAATGTGAATCAAAGAAACAACCTGTGGTTTTCTCAGTTGTCAAATAAGTTCTGTATTTCTCAAAGTATATCATCCTAAGAGAAATGCTGAGATTACAACTCATGACAGTTTTCTGACATGGACAGGCAACAAGTAAGAATTTTCCTACACAAATCACATGACTTTATCGCAGGGGCCAGTTTCAGTCAACACCTGAAAGGCTATGCTGTGGTTCTGTTCCCTTTGTACCCTCTACCACATCCAAATCAAGATCTCTACTGGAAGTCAGAACACTCTCTTGCAGCTTAGTTTACAAAATTATCTTATGTCAGAATGACTTAGCTCACATGCGTATGACAATATTATACCACACATCATTACATGTATGAAAGCATGAATATGTTCTATTTGGAAATCCTAACCATGAAAAATGAAACCATCATTACTCCAGTTTTCATTTCTGAGACAGGGAATTGAGAAACTCTATTCCATGTGGACTACTAGGATTACACTAAAACATAGGGTAAGAAAACACTATTGTTTTACTTGCAGAAAAATCCCAAAAAGCTTCCACGGACTTTAAAAACAGTTTTGCTTTCAGTTCTATTAGATCCTATAGGAACAGGAAGAAGAGAAGACTTTTCTTGTGCCATTGTGAGTACATCAGCAAGATCAGTGCAAAACTGTTCCCATTTCTCTGGATGACTTAGAAGAGCTGGAAGATTAATTTGATAACCCAGGAAGACTCATTCAGTCCATGTTTGCAGGCTAGCCTGGCATAGAATGAAATACAGATTCTCCTCTGAAACTCCTACATCTCCCAGAGTAAATCTGTGAGGATTTGTAACACTCCATTGCCCATCCACCTCCGTGTCCTTGCCCCCACCAGCAGGGCCTCCCCAGGCAACTACCTGGGAAGCAATATTGGAAGCAATATAGACAGTTATACAGGCAATATTTTTATTACATCTGCTGGCAAAACTTGCCACAGATCCAGGCTCCCCTCCATGACTGTTCACTGCAGACCATGTCAGCCAAGGGTGGTGCAGTCAAGAACCTCTCTCCAGGTTTTACAACCATTGAGGAAGAAGAGGCTCATAAACAATGCCCTCTGCATATATAAGTGCTGTTGTTTGTATCTCCTGCCTATTAACAGGTATATCTTGTTCTTCATGATCCAGGAAGAAAAAAATCGTGCACGCAAATAAAGAATATATATGTATCTTTTTTAAAATATAAATCAGAATATCCTTTATGTGTGAATCAGGTTTTGTCCCATAACACACGAAAATAAGAGTTTTTCCAGAAAATGGTGTCATGCAGATTTCTAATACGTATTATCCTGACTGAGATGATGAAGCTACTTTTGTTCTCCATACAAAAGTGGGTGCAGTGAAAATTGTGTGTGACTTGCCAGCACATTTGTGTTTTGAAGGGTTATTGATGTGAGTAGCAGGTGAAGTGTAAAGAAAAGGCTCCAGCTGTTTCTTGTTTTGAATTCTTCCTTGGTGCAAGCACCAAGAGTAAATACTGGAATGGGAAAAGTTAAACTCATAAGTGTCTCTGTTACACTCAAAAAGAAAAGAATTAAAACCTTTTTCTGTTGGTGTGCTATGTAGTTCTGCAACATTGATTTTATTCACACATAGTGCACAGCTGTTTATTGAGTCTGACCCTTGAGGGGAAACTGAAGAAACACTGAAAATGAAACCACTCAGAAAAAGACAGTTTTCCCTTCCTGTTTACTTGATAGATGTTTTATATCTAAAAAAAAATCAGAAAAAGAAGGAAGCTTTTTTTATATAGCAGTGACATGCAAATCATTGTTCTGAATATTAGCATAATTATTTAAATACTTCTGATGTTTTTTCCATCTTATTCTCCAGAACATTTGCTTTCACTAAAAATGAAAATAGTGGAGAAGCTACTGTTGTTATTGTTCAGGAGACTACAAAATAAAAATAAGCAATGCTGTTCTTTGATTAGAATGATTTAGTAGCCAGACCAACTCACTTTTTTTATACTGCCTTTAAATGCTACTATAACCAGCCTTAAATATGTCATTCCCATTCTATTTGATTGTTTTGTCAGAATTAGAAATAGAAAATACATAATGGATTCAAACAAACAGAGACTGAAATGAGGTGACCACATTCATATCCCTGAAGATCCAATTTTGTGGGTAGGGAGGATGACTGGGAAGTTGCCACCTGAGTACTTTTTGCTAGACTCCTGCAGAACTTTCTTTACTTAATACAATTCTTGAATCAAGCGGTACCATTATTTGAATATAAGTACTTGCATTAAATTTTGAGCCATCCTTTTGGAACTGAAACTTTTCTTTAAATTAACAACACCGAAGACAGTAAATGTACAAAACAAAATGATGCCTTCAATCCCCCTTTCTTCTTAGGTGCCTCCAACCTTCCAGTGGCAACATCTGCCCAGCTGAAAATGATTTCCAGAACCATCAATTCTGTCTTCAGCACTGGGCAATTCATCACAACCAGATAAAGCTAAATTTTATCAATTTGAAATGGCATATGTCTATGCTTTGAGACTTTTAGAGGGATTCAGATTTAAGAATTCCTTTAGTTTACTTTATATTGCTATAGAGTCAGCTCTAGTATATATGTCAAAAACTGAAATTCTAAATGTTCTTCTCCTGAAGGACAGCGTGATAAAATCATAAACTACTGTGAGGATGTTACCAGAAAATGAGTGTTTGAACCTCAGGGAGGTTTAAAAAGCCAGGTCAAGGGGACTTAACAGAACACAGGATCCAAGATACAACCAGAGACAGAGCTGTCAAGTGCTCTGAAGACAGTTCAAACTCAGTGCTGCTTACAGAAAGAGCCAGTGGAAGATCTGAACAATGAAACAACTGATATATCAGGAAGGCAGATTTCTAGATATTTTGATGAGGAATGCTGAATAAATGCAGAATGCTATTATTTTCCAACAGGAAGGTAGGCTGGCCATCACGGGGTTGGAATGAGAAATGCAGATTTTAATTAAAAAGAAAAAAAATCGCACATCCAGTTCAGACGTAGGGAGAAATATTTCCCAGTGTGTTAACTTTCAGATTACTGCACCAGGACAAATGGGTACAAGTTTTTCTTCCTCATTTTTAAGCCATCTAAGCTGGAGGTCAAATGTTTGGATAAAAGTAAGCCCATGCAAATTTTCCTTTTGTTGTATGTAGACTATCTTTTCCTATTATATTACTTCTGAGTTTTATGTTAAAGTTATAATGCTCTTAATCTTCTCCTCTGTGATATCTACAGGAACAAGGACAATAGTGGAAACCTTCAGCCTGAATAGTTCAGCAGCTTAGGCCAGCACATGAATTGATCAAATGCAAATAATGTCCATGACAGTCTATGTTAGTCTGATTTATTTCAACAAATCTCAAAGCTGTATTAGAAAAAAGATCTCAATAAGGGGCTTAATATTTTGCTGCAATTAATGCTATTCTTTGGCTTATGCATAATGGCCAATCACTAAATAAGCTCTAGCAACCTCACTGCCCTTTAAAGAACCAGCTGAAAGTCTTTTGCTTTGAAATACATAGAAGAAAATAGTATAAATTCAGAAAGAAAGGAAAATATTAAGGGGCAGATTTAAACCTGCAGGTTATGTAACAGTCCTCTTTTATAAATCAAATCTCAGTAATATAATCAAAATTCCACCGTGAAGAACAGTGGATTGCACCATCACAGAAGATCTAATGAGGGTGAACCTTACAGATGTGATCACAAGCTTTCCCCCACTATAGTATTTCATACTAACAGTGGCACCCAAAGAACTGCCTTTCACAAATGAGGGACATCAAACAGTTTGCAGATCTTATTTTGAGTGCTAGATTATCCTCCTTCTAACCACATGGAACTATGAGCCCGTATGAAACAAATGGCCAACTCCAGGAGAACCTGCCCTCAGAGTGCCACACATCCCTCATTCACCCATACAGCAATAAGGTACAGTTTTATCATTAATTATCAGGCTCTTTTTTTTTTTTAGTCTTTGTGAATCATTTTTCTAATGATTCATAATGAACTCCCTAGAAAGCTAAACAGGAGCACCAAATACCAAAAATGTCTAGAATATAAAAAAGGCAAATTCATAATAAAACTAAAGATCCACATTTCTAATGACAAATGGTCAATTATCTGTGATGAATGAATTAATGTGATGACTTCAAATTAAGATGAAACATGTTTCCAAAATTTGTTCTCTATTTCAAAAAAAAAACCCAGAAGATAGATGTGGATAATAAAATAGTCCTGCACTGAAAACCGAAAGCCCATCCAGAGCAGCTTTCCTCAGGCACCCTGAATCTTTTCCACAGCACACAAGGGATGAATGTGGCCTAGAGGCACATTTAAGTGCAGCAGTAACCCTAGCAGAACTCACTGGGTACCCTCACTGCTTTATAAGTACCTGCAGATTTCATACCAAATCAAAACCTGTAAAAAAATTGCTCAACTGCCCAACTCCCATGCACTACTTGATCCTAAAAGTTCTTTGGGAATCTTAAAAACTGTTTTTCTAGTACTTATTTCTTTATTAAATTTAATTTTCCTTTTTATTTTTTAAACAGGAACCATTTTTCTACATAAGCATCTCTTTCCATTCCACAACTCCCTCTCACTGCTACAGACAAATACTGTGTTTATCCCCAGGCCCAAAGCAGATGCCACCAGCCATGGCTTAGGCTTTAATGCCACTTGTTCTTTCTTTCAAAAGAACATTTTTCAGATGTATCGGCTGATGGAATATGCCAAAAGCAGGAAGAGGATTGTCATCCATTCTTTTGCCCAAAGGTCTTCAGGATGAAAACACGGGAATAAACTAAGCTCATTAAAGTGCAGAATAGCAGAATAGTGATGGAATCCCTGAGACCCCTTTACCCACCACCACCAGCTTCATTCCTCACCTGACTGCAGCTTTCATTGCTCTGTCACTCAATACTGTCATGTGCACCCTTTTAAACCACATCTATATGGATTTTTTTGCCTATCCAAGATCAACTAGATCAACTCATCCTCTTTTTTTTTTTTTTTTGGACACATTCCTGCACAAAATAATCTGATTCATGATATCAACCTTTTATTTCCTTTATTCGCTTGCGACTCAGCCCCCAGATTTACTCACATATCTCCCTTTTCCAACCAGTTTGTAGCTGAAAAATGTTATTATTGCTGATCAGAAAGGAAAAATGCTTTATTTTCCTGCCCCATTACTGAAACTCTGCAGACAGATTAGTTACAGGGCAATGGGTCCTCACCTCTGCCTGAAGCCTCTTCATTGTATAAAAATGTAAAGAAATATGGTGGAGCTCCAATTTAATATTACTTTCCTCCATATTAACAAATAGCTAGCCTGGAAAACCAATTTCCTCCATAAATTTGCAGATTGTTATAGATGACACTGTCTATTAGTATTTGCATTTAGGGACTTCCACTTACAGAAAAGCATGCAATTATGTCTTTGCTATTAACTATGCTACACAAAGATAAATGTTATTTAAACCTGCTGCAAATTCTAAAGGCCAAAGAGTTTTTATAACTAGGTCATTTTTAATGACAATAATTCGAGACTGGTCAATTCCCTGCCACTTAAAAAGAAGAATCAAGCAGATAGAACATATTTAACTTTAGCAAATTCCATTATTTCATGAAACAATTCAGCAATATATTGCTAGATCCGATACTCTATGCTTCTCTCTTTTTTTTCAAAGAATGAAGGCTTAGCCTCCTCAGATCAGCCTGGGAAACTTTTCATTGCAAGAATTATCTACAAGAAGACCTGGAAAATAAATGGGATTATTATATTTTTGTGCAAATGGCTTCTTAGGCTGATATCTTCTTTTGCAGTTTTGGTTTAGGAAAAATTAAAGCAAAGTCTCCACCTGGTGGTCAGATGTATCTTAATGAAATCAAAACATTTTGATGTCTGGTCAACATTATATTTTGATCTCTTTCCTACTCATTCAAGCCATTGCTTCAAATTTGATTGTTACCATTAAACAGTGGGCAGAAACTTTGGGTTGTAGAAACAATATCCCGAATATAGTGAATATACAATGCTAGTCATCTGTACCTCCCAGGTTTGTAATTTTGCACAGATTAACACCTCATTTTTGTCTTGTTATGATCACAGTTTTAATATACACAATCCCAAAGTAGCCCAAGGAGGTAAATAAAAATGTGAAGAAAGGTTTAACAGAGTAGTGAGCCATTTAAACTGAAAAACTCTGCAAGTATCTTCTCTCAGAAACAAAAAAATGTCATCGCAGATTTCAATATAAGGAATGGGACAACCTCTGAGCTAAAAGAAGAATTAAAAGAAAACAGAAATTAAAAGAAAAAATTAAAAGAAAAGAGAGTTATTCAAATAAAGCTCAGTGTGGTGGGTTGACTCTGGTGTGGTGCCTTATTCCAACCAAAGCCCCTCTGTCACTGCCCCCCACAGCTGGGCAGGGGAGAGAAATTGTAATGACAGACTCATGGGCTGGGACAAGGGCAGGGAGAGATCCCTCAGCAGTGACCATCGTGGGCAAAATACACTTGACTTGGGGAAATTTATTGAATATATTACAAATCAAATCAGAGGAGGATAATCAGAAATGAAACCAAGCTTTTAAACACCTTCCCTCTACTCAGTCTCAACTTCTTTCACAGGATGGGGAATGGAGGCTGTGGTCAGCTCATCACACGTTGCCTCTGCTGCTCAGGGGGAGGATTCCTCAGTCTTCCCCTGCTCTAGTGTGGGGTCCCTCCCACAGGAGAGAGTCCTCTAGGGACCTCTCCAACATGAGTCCTTCCCATGGAGGACTGCCCAAACTGTTCCAGCATGGGTCTGTCCCTCCCATAGGATGCAGTCCTTTAGGGACAGGCTATTCCAGCATGGCTCCCCCTCAGAGTCACAGGTCCTGCACAGGGTATCCTGTGGGCATCCCCCTGCTCTGTTGTGGGGTCCTCTGTAGCTGCAGGTGGATCTCTGCTCCCCTGTGGGCCTCCATGGGCTGCAGGGGCACAGCTGCACCAGGGCCTGCAGGGGAATCTCAGCTCCTGGGACTGGAGCAGCTCCTGCCCCTTCCTGCCCCTCCTCCTGCACTGACCTTGGGGTCTGCAGGGTTGTTGCCCTCACATATTCTCACTCCTCTCTCCTGGCCCCTGTGCAATAACTTTTTTCCCCTTAACTCTGTCAGAGGCTCTGCCATAATCCCTGACTGGCCCAGCCTTGGCAGCAGCGAGTCCTTTTGGAGCTGGCTGACATTGGCTCTGCTGGACATGGGGGAACTTCTGGAAGTTTCTCATAGAAGTCACCCTTGTA
The DNA here is from genome assembly GCF_028551555.1 of Melozone crissalis. Lineage (NCBI taxonomy): Eukaryota > Metazoa > Chordata > Aves > Passeriformes > Passerellidae > Melozone > Melozone crissalis. The sequence continues at coordinate 55,413,334 of NW_026535805.1, forward strand.
GTCCACCCACTACCAAAACCTTGCCATGCAAACTCAGTATAATAGAAAGTTCATCTAGCAGTGCCACTGGAAGTGATGAGATTAATCACAATTTTAAGGAAACCTGTTTGAGCATGTGCCATGCATGATGATTGCAGTGGATGACAACATAGTCTCTGGTGATGAAGATATTTTTGTATTACAGGAACAGAACTTATGTAACTATTGGCCAAAAAAAATCGGCCAAAGAAAATTTTACATTCCAAGTAAAAAATAACAAATAATCTATGAATTGTTTAGATGTGCTATAAACTACAGGTGTTTTTCTTTATGAAACTATTGTGATTATATTGTAACATTAATGCAAATTCCATATTTATATATTTCAAACTAAAAGTTAATTTCCCCTTGAAACATTCTGTGCATGGTCCAGCTCTTCATCATTAATCTTCTGTTTTGAGCATCTCTGGTCAGCTAAGCCAATCACTAGTACAACTGTTCATTGGTTTTGACAGGGACAAAAATAATAGCGTGCCATAACCACCAGGACAGCTTTGGATCTAATGATCCAAAATTAAATGAATGTCTACACTCCCTTTGGCACCAGCTATCAAATCATAACTTGTTGGAACAATTACTGTGGATTCACACTGTAGAATTGTAAATTTATAGGCCACTGGTTCTTTAGCTATTTTCAGTTTCCACTCTGATTGAGTACTTGCCAAAAAATCAAATATAGTACTATACAGACCAGCAAATTATTTTGCTTAGTATCAAATCTTTCCTAAAGCCACTGTAGAAGAAACTTTCTCCTTCTATGTAAGTAAAAAATACAAATAAGGAAAGTTCAGATCATATATGACTTACGAGTTAATAATGGAGACTAAGTTAGAAATTTAAAAAAAATGTTGCCAAGTTTTCATGTATACCCATGGAAAATGGACAGAGAATGTCTCTGAAACTGTACAGTCCTGCTCTTGCCAGAACAGCAGGTGAGAAAACCAGAGAGCCACTCAGCAATGCCTATGCAGCCATTCTTCCACATCCTTTCACTTTGGGGCTGTTCCACTCGCTGTGGAATATTCATCCAGCCACTGGCATGGAGAATGATCAAACAGACAGACAGACAGATCTGGGCTTCTGCAGAGCAGCTGCACTGTGACCTCCCCAGTGTACCCTAGAAACTGGGGCTCAGCCCTGGCCAGGGCCTCAGGTCACCCTCAGCACACAAAACCCACTGGGCTCACCAGGGGCTGCATCCTGTGAACAGGAGAAAGCACCACAATCACAACTTTCAGACCACTCATGGATATGCAGAGTCAAGGTTATAAAGACAAACACCTTAACAGCAAATTTCTAACTCTAAAAGAAAAATTAAGGAAGTATCCACATGCTTCTACTTTGGCAAATTATTCCTGATCTTGTATCTTAAAAAAAATATTGTTTTTACTCATAGTCAGTGTGATACATATCAGTACAAAGACCAATAAACTCCTACCACAGGAAAAAAAAAGTTAATTTTTAAAATCTCACATAAGCATTGTAGAAAGGGGAGTGCCTACAGAACATTCCCACATACAAATGTACAAGACTTACCAAGACCACATCACAGAATAAAATAATTCAGAAGGAAAAAATACCTCTGAGGTAATCTCCTTCAGCCTTACAGGAAACAGCCCAAGCTTGCTCCCTTCAGGCATTTCATCTAATCTAGTTTTAAATAAGCCATATAATGAGCCTTCTACAGCTTCCCCTGGGAACTTATTCTACAGTCTAATTGAACTCGTTTTCAGGAAGTTTAAATTATTTTTAATTTCCTCCCATTACTTCTAGTTATATATATCATATTATTCTTCATACAGTAAAACCTTTTTGAAATACAGTAAACAGTAATTTTTCTTTGTAAAAATCTAAACCTTACCATCATTAATAAGCTTACTAACTTCAACAAGGTTTTCTTTTTCAAACTAATTTAATTTTTTGAAAGGTAACAAAGTGAAAACTGATTAAAAAGATTTCATTGTTTATAGATACAGATATAGATATATATAAAGTATAATAATGTTGAAAGGTATCCTATAAACATGACCCACTCAAAAATTAGGGTTATTAGTATCAAGAAGATACATTAGGTGAGTGTCCATTCCCTTAAATTGAAAACCTCCTTGTTGAAAAATACTTGGAGAAGTAAGAATAGCAGAGAAAAAAAAAATCCCAGTGCAAATTCTTACTGTCTAGATGGAACAGTCATTATCAAAATAAGCTACTTGTTTATTAACAAACCCTGCTAGCTCAGCCTTATTTACTCTATTAATCATATAGATCTATAGAAAGCATGTGCTGGGAAAAAGCCATTACACCAGAAGATGTGTAAATTTGAAAGAAATAAGCTAGGAAAAGGGCTTTTTGGTACTGTAGTATATTGTCTGACATTGTTCAACCACATAATGATGGTTCCTTGTTTTTGATAGTTCTGGTAAAGAATGTCTGTACCTGAAGAGTGGCATGGAAGGCAACTGGGTATGTCTGTACTACCTGTGTGCTATATCACCACGGGAACCAGCTGGCCTGAATACAATATAAAGTCTGGTACTAAGCACTAATCCAGTTGCCCAAATGGGACCAAGCTTAGTTACCACAGAGAAACCATCTGTTCCCAAACTGAATCACCTAAAAATAGTTCAGGTCTGTGTACAAGATACTGTGTCCAATCCAAGAAAATAATAGTTATCAAAGGGTAAACAAGCCTGGACTGGACCTCCCAAGGCCATTTGGTGTGACTCCTGCTCAAAGTGCCAGGCTGACCTGTGACAGCAACCTGTGCTCAAAGCAGGGGCAACTCCAAAGCCAGGACAGGCTGTCCAGGGCCACGTTCAGTGAAGAGTTTGTATCTCCAAGAAATGGAAAAGCCACAGCCTCTCCAGGCAAGCTGTGTTAGTGCTTATCTGCTCTCATGGGGAATAATTGTTTTTTCTTGCATCTGTCTGAAATTTTCCTTGCTCTAAGTTGTGCCCGTTGTTCTTCCACTGCACACTCCTGAGAAGAGTCTGGTTGTTTTCTCTGTACCTTCAGTTTAGGCAGCTGAAAACTGATTAAACCCAGCCCAGTCTATGGGTAGATGTCCTCACCACACAGGCACAATGCTCACACACATTCAACCTATCATCCATCAGAAGCACAAACATCTGATTTTGGATACACCTCCCTTTTTGCTGCACAGCTGCGTTGCAGCCAGCCAGTTCCCAGCTTGTACTGTTGTATGGGGTTGCTATGATGCCAAAAGGATTTTTACTTTTTATACATTGTAAATGTCTGTCCCTTGGCCCTGTGTGTGTCCACATTGCTCAAAAGTAGTCCTTTGCTCAATCTTCCTAATCCATCCTCAGATATAAGTATAAATTGAAAAAATCCCACCACAAGTCAGTTTTATTTTAAAAATATACTAAAATATTTTTGAAGGAAACTAACTGCATGAAATAGGTTGCATGGACTAAATGTAATGAAATCTTATAGCAAGCATTAAACAGAATTGTGCTGTCCAGGTTCAAACTTATTGAAAATAACTTGTTCAACAGCTGCCCTACCTACAGGCACCTGCAATTACAAGCTGCCTCCTTATCTGATTTTCCAATTCCCCAGGCACCAGGACCTATACTCCCAAGCATGCCCTGAACTACTTCAGTCTCACCAGCTCAGTGCTCCCACATACACCCAGCTGGAATCCAGGCATGGGCTTTTTTCACCGGACATCCTTTAGGGGACAGGCACCAAAAAGTAGATATTCTTTCTGCCCCTCAAGGCTCTCTGGTTATGAAAATGCTTTCTGAGAGACCACTTTGCATAAAACACGGGCTAGAGCTCCTAACCTATTTTTTTATTTTTAAGAATTGACAGAGAAGAGGGTAGCAAACACTAATCAGCAGTTTTCCAGTTAAATCATTCACCTAGAAAACAATGGATGTTTTCAGTTTGACAGTGTCCAAAAACATACCTTCCATCACCAAGCTATAAAGGCATAAGTAACCTTTTCATTCACTCCTCTTGAAACTGCTGTACTGTAGACAAAGTAATGAGCAGGTCAGAGAAGCAAGCATTTAGAGCACATACCTTGATCTCTCTCTCTGGGTTGTGGCTATGGGTTTAGTAGGAACTTGTTATTGGAACTCACAACAGCTGAGGAAGTGATGGAAACAGCACACACTGTATGAAAAATGAGCATTATCTTCTTAACTGGTGGATGTGTTTTATGAACAACTGTTAACTGTGTTACATGAGCTATTTTCAAATGTGCAAGTCAGGGAAAGACTGCATAGACAGATGTTCCTACTTACACCCCACACAAAGCACCTTGTTCTGAAAGGGTGAAAAACTTAAAATACATTCTCATCCTCATGTTTTTCTATGACCAATATGTGGACTGTTTTAAATCCCACACTGAGAGATCAGACTTTCCCCCATACAGACTACAGGAAGCTTTCATATTCCCAAAAGGTTTCTGCGCCTGGGACACAAAACCCCAATGTTAGATATTGTACAAGACTTTTGCTGACCTAGTGCCATAAACTGTTTCAAGGCATTACATCTCATTAGGCACAAAATAAGGCCTGCTAAGTTTCACTTAACTTTTCCATCTGGCTATCAGAGCAGATTCCACAGCCCATGGCACAGGGCAGATGTTTTGGGATATGCTCTTAATGACTCATGAGTCCAAAGGGAGGAGTGCTTGAGTCAGCCAAACAGAAACGCTGCCTGGAGGCACCTGAGAGGCCACCCTTCTCTAGCCAACTTAGCCTCCACAGAGGTTCTTCCATCCACTCATTCACAGCCCTGTAGATCCTCATAAAACTAAAGTGTAATTTGCCTCATACTCCTCTATGCTTTATCCTTTAAAACAGAAAATGAGGATACATTCTACCATGAAGTAGGCTGGTACAGTCAATCCAAGTGAAGAAAATGCAAAGTTAATTCTCTATTTCAGACCAAAGTTGGTCTTTCCCTTTTCTTGGTTTTGTTTTTAATTTCTTTCAGGTGTGGTTTAATCCAAGAGCTATCAGCCATTTCCTCTCTCTTGCTAAAGGTGTCCTGCTTTGCTGAAAAGGATCCAAGATTAATGAGGGGAAATAAAGGATGCAAAATGCAGTGCACATGACAGGATTATGAAACTCCTAATGTCTGCTCCCACAGTTGTTTCATCAATGAGTTTTTCATATAAAAATGCTTAAGAATTCCTTTCAGGGGAAAGTGGAGCAGGTTTTCCCCTGCTCAAGAAATTGTCTAGTTACTAGGCTTGACTCCTGTGGCTAGAGAGACATATCACAGCTCTTTAATACTTTTTAGTACAGTAAAACAGCTTCAAGAAGCTTTTAGCTCCAAGGTGGGAAATGAGAGATGAAGGCTTGAACCCTTGGAGGCAGAAGGGGGAATACTGGCTTAATGCAAAAGTAAGTGAAATTCCATGTTATATGGAATGTCAGATTAGAGATCAATGGCTTCATGGCTTAAAAGAAAATGAACATAATTAAAGGGCTTGATCATATATTATGCGTTAAGTTCAAACTCCTATGAAATCAAGGTGATTAAACACTAAAGAATTAATCAGAATCAAAGTCTGTCAAAGAGTGTTTTCCCTCTTGACACCTTGGTATTCCTTTAAAGTACAAAAATAAAAAGAATATTAAACCCATTTAAACCCCACTTTTATTCCATTTCTTTATATTTGCAAGAAAATAATTTCACAGAACTAGGCCTAATTATATTTCAGGGTCACCCAGTAGGATTCCTAATGTTTACGGCTCACTAAAAATTATGCTGCAATCACCATTTTAATTCCTTCATTATGCAGACCTAGACACAGTAGCCCTAGAAACTTTCTTATTAAAACTGCAGGAATCAAGATAGCTGTCCCTAAAGTCAGTTCAGAGCTGACTAAATATTTCCAGGATTTTGTTTCACAATGTTTATTTATGGAAAAATTGATTCTTGAAAAGAAATAAAAAACCAGGAGATTTTAAACTGTGTGTAAACAGTTGAGAAATAGAAATTTAGAGAGCATTAATGGAAATGTGCATTTTTAGGTGCTTTTGAATAGCCAGCCTGCAAATTCGGCATCTATTTCTCTGCAGATAACAGGAATTCTCTACCAAACAGCTTCTTATATCAGGTGTCCCTTAAAATATCATGTCCAACCTTTTTATCTTACTCTGCCTAATCATCATGAGACCTTCAAGGCTCATCTAGTCCAATCCCTCTGCAGGAACATCTCCAACTAGATTAGGTTGCCCAGAGCCACGTCCAAACTGTTCTTAAATGTTTCTAGGGGTGGAGCATCTACCACCTCTCTGAGCAAGCTGTGCCAGTGTTTCACCACTCCCTTTGCAATAAACCTTTCCCTTGTGACTCTAAGTCTACCTTCTTTTAGTTTAGAACTTGCCCTATTCCAACAGGACCTGCTAAAATGTCTCTCCCCAGCCTGATCATTTTTATTCTTCAGGTGCTGGAAGGCTGCTATGAAGTTCCCATTCAGCCTTTCCTTATCCCAACTGAACCCCAGCTCTCTCAGCCTGTCTCCACAGGTGAAGTGAGGTGTTGCAGCTCTCTGAGCATCTTCATGGCCTCCTCTGGTCCTGCTCCAACAGGCCTATGTCTTTCCTGTGCTGAAGAGTGGAGAGCTGGATGCTCTGCTCCAGGTTTCAACTTTTCTCAGAACATAAGCAGAGAGATCCTCACTTACAGGACATTTAAGGCTGGGGTGACCCCTGCAGGTACACCAGGAGCAACCACAGGGCCAGCAGGTGCCAGTGCAGCTCCCAGGATCCATCAGAACAATCTGCCTCCCACACACATGCAGGAGCACATCTCTGTGGGCCTTTAAGGACACTGCCACCATACACACACCTCCTGGGGCAATCAGGAGAGCAGTCAAGCTGATACCACAAACTTCTCTCATGTCAAGTGTTTCCTGCTGCCCTGCACACATTGGATGCTAAAAATTACTCCCAGCTGTAATTGGAGCAGATTTCTCAGCCTCTGCTATTCCCACTCTCAAATCAGCCAAGTAAAGCTTTTTACATTATCAGAGCTAGGTTTTATTTGGAAATCCCTGTTTATTTGGAAGTCCCTGTTCCCCAGGACTAGTCAAAAGGGATCAGGAGACAACTCCTTGGCTTTCTGAGGAAGAAGTCTTTTCTGCCTCTTCTTGTACCTCCATGTAGCACATACACTTTACAGTGTCTACACAGGAGCTGTCTGTAAGTGGGAAACAACACAATCTGCCAGGGAAGAAGTGCCATGACCTCTTCTGAGTAGTCAAAGCAAGTCTTTGGATACTCCTAAGGTAGAAAGAGTAGCTGCAGCAGTGACAGGGAAATTCAAGTGAAGAGAGGCACCTCTAGAGTTCCCTTAACCTCCTGCCCTGATCTGGGTAGTATGTATGGTCAGACCAGGTTTCTCAGAACTTTATCCAGTTGGGTGACTTATACCAAATGAAATACCAAGGATGGAGACTGTGCTATCTCTCTGGGCAACTTTCTGCAACACATGACTGTCCTCATTCCAAAAAGATCGTGCTTTCCAGCCTAAACCTTTCATTTTAATGTATGGCCATTTGCTCCTGTTACATTTCATTGTGTTTCTACTGACCTACTTCTCCAGCCTCTCCCTCTGGATTGCTGCCTGTGGTCCTTAAGGTGTGTATCAGCTGGTTCTTACAACTCGGTATAATGTGCAAACTTCACGGACAACTACTCCATTGCTTCCTTACTGCAGACAGAGTGATGCACTTCACTTGTAAGAAAGCAGAAGTAAAATGTTTACGGATAAAAAACATTTGTCAATTTAAAAGTGATTTAAGAAAATCCGATGACAAGATACACGTGATTATTTACTGCATAGACATCAGTCAGACAGACTTGACAGGGAGACCCTACTGTTGAGTCATGGGCCTTAGAAAGGACACCGCCGCGCCCTGTTTTCCAACTCCCTCTCAGAAGGGAGTTTAGCTGTAGCTGGATCCAGCCTTAATCTCAGCCTTGGTCAATGGTTTATGTCTAAAGGCTTGCATGTGCACAATCAAGCCTTTGTGTCACACAGCTAAGATTCCAAAGTTCAACATGCTATTATTCACTTACTGAGAAGCTGCTGCAGGAAGCAATCTCTCAGCCTCAAGCAGTAACCAGGAGAGAAGTCCCTACTCAAGAGGCGATCCTGGCACGCAGCCTCAACAGGCCCTGGGCTTTCTGCTCTTCTCCACTTATGTGGAGTGAGATAACTGACTCATAGACTTATCTGCATAGCAATGACAGCAATGAGTTTTTTCCAGACCTGGTTTGAGTCCAGCCTTGACCAGCACTATGGCTCAGATTAGTCCTTGGCTATTGTGTTGTCTCTGGACCCAAGTCCACTATCTCAGATGCAGCCATCAAGGCCAGATGCATCCATTACATGTGAGACAGGCTGTTTATCTGGGAGGACTGTGGGCAAAGATAAGGCACAGAGGCAGGAAAGAAGCGAGGGCAGGAAGGGCAGCTGTCTGTGCAAGAGTGAAACGTGTCCCCAGACCTCGGTCTGCAGCTAACACAACATCCTCAAGCATGCGCACAGAGCCCTGTGCAGACATTACAAGTAATTAAAAGCACTGTCAAAGGCTCTTTTCCACCCCTGAATTCGCTTTTATGAAACTGATAATTTGTTAGTTTGTAGGAGCTCTTCCTCAAACACTACATTCCCACTTAATTTCCTAACTTTTTACTGAAAACTAATCTTAACACACTAGTTTAGCACTGAAGCATCAATTTCTGCCTGAAAGCTTAAACTTCTATGCTGCCTGACTCATACAAACATTCAATAACTATTCAGCCCTTTCAAAGCACCTGAACCACCCATCTCCTACCCCCAGTGAAGCCTTTTCCTTCTTGGCCTCTCTTCCTACATGAATCTTCCAGGATCTTGTTTCCAACTCTCAGGCCCACAATTTCTGGTGGCTCAAGTTGGTTCTGGAGGCACATTTCCTCTGGAGGTAGTGATCAGCCAAAAACGTTCAGCAAAATCAGCAAGAGGTACTTCCCCTTAGAAGTCCCACACAACACATACTTATGTAGCTTCAGATATTTCCCAATGCATTCACTAGCAGCAAAGGTCACAGAAACCTTCAGAATGTCTTAGGCAGGGCAAGTTACACAGAGGAGATATGCATTTTATTTATTATTTTTAGTATTCATTTTATTGATGACAGAAAGGCAGTATACACATGAAAGTTTTGAATTCCAAAGAAATGAAACTGGTTCTCTATCACTTTTGTGGATTAAAAATAATCACAGTCATCAATGATACAGTATAAATAAATACAAAAATATAAAAATATAAGCATTACTTTCAAATTAAATTTCAGCAAAAAAAATTACTACTACAGAAAGTACTGCATTTGTTCAGCACTATGCTCATCCAAGAATAGGAAAATATACCTAAACTTCTACATCCTAAATAATTCACAACTTCTTCCAACTAGGTTCTGAGCATAGATTCTCCTTCTTACAAGAAAAATGTTTTAACAGCAGAGTTACACACCAGAGAAAAAAGACTGGGCATAAAATGCACAGCCAGACCTCCCAGCAACTTAATCTAACGATCATAACACATCCTTGTAATGCACTTCTGAGAATCAGCATCAACAGAGGCAACAAGACATTCTTTATATTTAGAGATGCAGTATAATCCTGAAATACTTTCAATTATCTGATTTTTACTTGAAGCATTTTGAGTATCAGACCTTCAGTAAAAGAATTACTATCAAGAGCTAGTCTCATTGCAAGTTGAAAACAAAACACATTCTTGCAAATAAATCTAACATTTGCAATTTGCGAAACATAAAAAGAGTACACACAGCTGTTTATTTTTTTTTTTTCTTATTCATACATCATTTCTAGGCTCCATTCTGGAACATTAGAGAAGCAATATTCTACAACTACATACAAGTTAAAGCACAATATACGTAAGCCAAAAAATAATCTACTTAAAATATGCAAGTTGTGTATTACTGTACACAACATGTCTGCACTTAGGGTATCCAAATGATTTTTAAAAAGAACAGATGCCCAAGATCCTACTTTTCCAACTGAAAGACAGCCAGAAATCAGAATCAGTGTTAATTAATATGTAAGTGTCAGTGCCTCTGCGTCGCACTACAATGAACCAGCACAGCAAGTGTGAAGTCATCACTCAACATGAGTAATGTTGCACAATACAACCTTTGTGTTTTATACTAACAGCCAGCAGTATGTCTAACTATTGACAAAGAAAGTGCCAGGTAAGCTTACAATTTTAGCAGGAAAACTTTGAAATTCTGAAATATTAAGAAACAATGCAATATAAAGAAAACAATCACAAATGGTTACAACCCCCACGCCTTTTTTTTAATCACTATATTAACATAACATGACTGATATTTTAAATAGTATTTACTTGAGCAATATTATCTTACACATTTTTTGATTTGTTAGTAATGGGCACTTTTCACTTGTACTATGAAAATAACATAAGCTTCAAGAATAATTCACCAGCAGAGTGAACCTTGTAAAGATCAGCTGGCATTGGCTCACCTCTTATTTGACTTTCCCAGACATGTCTCTCTTACTGGGGGGGAAAAAAAAAAAAATCTGTTTTCCAGATAAAGCTTTCAGGTTTTCACATAAATTAAATACATCGTGATATGGAGGGAGTGGGAGGGGGGGACTGGGGGCAAAGGGTATGTGTGTTGTTAAATCTTGTTTACTTCTAGAGATGCATAAGATATGCTGTCTACCACTAGGGCTGTATTCATTTTCTCACAGAAATTCAAACTATCACAGAGCATACAAAGGAAACCCCTCATGGCTTCAGGACACTTCATACTTTGTCCAAACAACAAAGGAAGAAGGTGAGGGCAAAAAATAAAATAAATAAAGAAATGTATCAGAAAAACAGAGAAATTCTTACAACTTAAGACTAGATACTGAAAAACCTACCCCAGTACTATCATACTTTTCAGATACACAGTACTATCATAACTTTTCAGTTTTGAAATTTCTTCCTCCCACAAAGGAGAAAAAAAAAAGGTTCTGAATGTTCCCCTTTAAGATATAAACAATATTTTGACTTTACAGTGTATTGACTAAGCACTCAGAGAAAAGCCCCTCTCTTCATTCTGATGGGGAGGAGGATGAAGGATGAAGGAGGAGGATGAAAGAGAACTATCAGTGGAATGCAAGCTTGGCAGAGTAAAAAATCCCAAAATGATGCAACTCAGATACTAAGAGAACGTTCAGAAGGGGCAATAGCATCTCTACAGCAAGAACTAATTCAAAACAACCTAATGCTAAATGGGGAGCCCTATTTTTGGCTTAATCATAGTGAACATTGAAACTTTTCTCACATGGAAACTCTGGAATCAGAACCAAAGAAAATGTCTGGCATCTTTGTTTTCTGAACATCCAAAACATGGAGACATCACCCTGTAAACCAGATGTTACTGCAAATATAGATTATATCTATACATACAAAAACTTCGAGAGCATTCCAACAAAAAGGTTGTTTGGTTTATTTTCCTTTGAAGTAGTGCTTTTCTAACTGCAACCTACTGATCATTCAACTAATTCTTTGACAGTAGCTTCACACACTGTCCTTCCAGACTGTAGAACATCAGAATCACAAGCCTCAACCAGGGTTTCTGGTAGCAGATTTACTTTGTGTTATGATAACTTAACTTCTCTTGTCATCATAATGCTGAAAAAATCCCATTCTCACAGTACTGTCCATCCTTTGTAGGTTTTCCTTCCTTTCAGTGTTGTAAACTCAGATCCTTTTTTAATGGTATTCCAGCAGCCACTTTACCACATTCTCTTCTTTGAAACTTTTTATAACTAATGCTGTGCTTCAAAACGCTTTTTTGTCTCTCTTCTTTGCCCGACTTCTGTCAGCAAAATCAGAATTGTTATCATAATTATACCAGTTCACAAAGGGAAGCATAGTAACTAGAATCTGGCCACTTCACTTACAATTCTTTTTTCTGATTAGAGTCTGTCAACTGCAATGGGACAGCACCTACTGTGAGAGCAGACTGCATGGCCTGCAGCAATTAAGGCATCAGACACATTGCGATCTTCACACAAAACATTCACCTCTAACTTCATTTCAGAGCCATAGTGGATAAAATGAAATATCAGACCTGGTTTATGAAGAAGCTGCTGAAACAGAAGTATAGCTTCCTCACTCCAGTGTTCCCCCTTCCCAGGAACCGTATCATGCAAAGAGCAAGAGTGTGCCAAGCGTGGCAAGTATAACAGACTTTCTGGAACAACTTTAAGTTTATGGATCTCAGAATAAGGTATGGTCTTCAGAAAGCCATAATCAATAAATGTAAGAACAACAGACTGATCTGTTACTTCACTAATTTCTGCCCTGTACCACTCTGCTTCCTGCCCAAACTCAATCAAGCAGCTAGCACCAGGTATCACAAGTTCTTTTGGCAGAGCTGGCAAGTTGTCAGGAAGGTCAGAGAGCAGCAAGGACAAGTTTCGCATGCAATCAAAGAAGATTTCAAACTGGATGCTGAAGTTTGAAGGATCAGTAACTGCAGTTGCACACCCAGGATATGTCCTGCCACTACGCAGCAGCATCCACATGACTGAATTTATCTTGAATGATGTATCAAACTCCTTACAGTTTGTATTACTACATTTTTCTGGTCCAACAATTGACCAACAATGACTTAAGACCTGGTTCAAATACTCCTGAAGTGTAACTTGTCCTACTAAAATATCTACCTCCCAGATATCAGATGATTTCAAGTATCTCAAAAACAAGATCCTTATTTCACAATCTAGAAGTGCATTTACTACATGGTCTAAGTGAATTTTCTTCAGGTTTTTAAAACAAATCCACCTACAATAAACAGCTTGTTTAGGAATACTCTTAATCTCATCACTGAGCATCTTTGCATTATTTAAGGATACCATCTCACATGTGCCATAATCCATGAAAAACACTAGCATTAACTTTTCCCTGACAAATTTCTTTATCACTTTTGATCGATTCCATTTTAAGTTCCTTTCAGATTGTGTAATGCATTCCAGACCCTGTTCAATGTCATCCACTCTAATCAAATCACTTCTTTGTGCTTCTTTGTCAAGCATGACATTTAACTCATGTAGTATTTGCAGATTTTTAAGTAACTGTACATAAAATTCTCCACTCTTTGAAATATTAACTACTTCTGCTGCTTCTACTTGTCCAGAATTTAAAACCTGCTGAAGGAGACTTAAGGGTTTTACAGAAATATTTTTCATCCCAGAAGCCTTGGTTTTATTTTGGCCACCTAAACTGTTCTTAGACTTTCGAGAATTATCATGTTGTTTAGGTTTATTTTCCAAAGAAAATACCCATGTGCTATTCCACTTTATGTTGTCTATTTTATGCAAAAGGCTGTTAGACAAAGACTCTCCATCACAAATTACATCTATTTCCCATTTTTCTCCATGTTGCTCTAAGAACTTGCAAGCTACTGGCTTGTCACTTACTGCTCTTGCAAAATATGCAGCACTTTCTTTAGTCCAGCTTTCCCCAGGAACACTTTTTACACTGCTAAGGAAACAATGAACACTAAACCTTGGCAGAGTTAAGAACTCTTCTGGAATCCTGCGGATTTTTGACGAACTTACAACTGCGGTATTACCATAGTCAATAAATTCTACCTCATAGGAGCTTCCCGATTTCAGAGTTTTAATAACTGCTCTATAGTAAAAACAATCAGCGTCGTGCTCTGCAACGATGAGATTCCCTACCATGAGCTCATTTAAGCAATTTTCCCGACCTCTATTCTCCAAGCTTTCATTCAAATCATCTGCTAATTTTATTATTAAGTTTTCATCTTCTGCAAAGTGAACATAGAAACTTGATGGACTATTCGTATGAGAAATATAACCTGCTACTTCAGTATTCACCTGGATATCACGTTGAGGAAGGCTGCTTAATGTAGGTATATTTTCATTACTCCTTTCCTGTTGACCTGCACAATTTGGTCTTTCATTCTGAGATTCAGAGAGAGTATTTACAGTTATTTCCTTTAAATGTAAAGCAGAGTAAGAGAGGGAGTGAGAAGCAGGTTGTCCAATCCAAGGTTCCTCTCCATTCTCCAGAAGAGCACTGAAAGTATTTCTAAAACTTTGCTCTTTGCTGTCATGTAAAGTTTGCTGTTTTGAGAATCCACTACACAACTTTGGTGTGCTACATGCAGTCTGCTCTTCATCTCCAAAATTCTCACCAGTATCTGCCTGGAAATACTCATCATAGGCTTGGCATTTCACTTCAGTTTTCAATTTAAGTATTTCAGGTTCTTTAACACTAACTTTATTAATTTCTTTGTCATCTTTCATGTGACATATCTCTCCTTCACTACTTCTAAATTGTTCCGTATGGCTTTCCTGAGCCAACTCTGCCAATACCTTTTCTTTAATTTTCTGACTTACTTTGAGCTGTCCATCATACAACTCCACAACAACCTTTCCATCTGGTTCTCTGGATAAAATTACAGCCTTTAGCAGTTTACCAAGGAATGTTTTCACAAACCATGTAGTAATTCTTGCTGGAAATTCTGCCCCCCTAAGATCTGACAGACAGAATTTAATAGCTTGCATGGGTGTGAATAGTAGGTCAGTGGCAGAATATGGAATAGGCATCAACTGGTCTCTCTCCACCATACTCCTATTTCCAAAATCCACATAGTCAACCAACAGAAAGGATGTTGATTCCACAGGAAAAGCCAAAGCTCTGTAAAAGAGACCATCTTCCACATATTTGGCTATACACAGTCGTGCATTGCCATGGTAATTTACATTACTTGACATTTGACTTACGTCACTAACCTTCTTCATCAATGCCTCAAGAGTTTCAGAGTTGCGGTTAAGCTGACAATAGAATTCTGAAGGACTATTTATGTGAGTTATATAAACCTCCTCCTCACCTCCAACTTTTATATTAAAAGATGAATAGCAAAAACTGTACAGAGAACCCAAACATGAAAGGTTTCTCGGTCCAACACATTCAGGCTGGGTGACACCACGCTCTCTGAGGAATTCCTCTACACTATTAAGTGGAGTCCGTAAGTCAACTACATTGCATAAAGAGTTGGGGCTCAGAAGAATAAGAGCATAAATGGTGCAAGTCAGTGGTCCTCTAGAAGAAGAAATGAAGTCTTCAAATTGTCTATGCACTTCTTCAGACCAACTGATTGAGTCAGTCTGTAAGACTACATTTTTAAGTCCACATCGAAATGCCTGACTCTCTAGAATTAGGAAATCTGGAAGAACACCCTGTACATCTTTAAGTGAAACTCTTTCCTGATAACCATAGTCTACAAAAACCACAACAACTTCATCTGTGGATACCTCCTGCACAACAGTTGCTCTGTACCACTTCCCATCTTTGGGATACTTAACAACGCAGGCAGCCTGTCCAGTTTTGTAGGGAGTGGTATGATCTTTATAATATGTCTGAATTTTTCCCATTAAGTTATTTAGCTCTGGCAGTTTGCTTTGCAGTTGACAAGAAAAATCTGCTGGGGAAAAGATGCAAGAACATACCACTTCATGAACAGTTCCTGGTTTAAACACAAGCTCCTTATAAACTAATTTTTCCTCGCATACCAACCTATGCATTTTAGAGACAGCACCTTCTCCTGAACAGGATGGCAAAACAGATTCTCTAGGCACCGGCAGCATATTTAATGATTTTTCCTTCTGAAGCACGTCTCCATTTCCAGATACCTTATTTTTGCAAGTATTACTGGTGTTCTCTGCATTGATTTTTTCTTTTTTACATTTGAGGTGATTCCCGCTGTGCCGCTTTTTTGCTGCCCTTACAACAGGCTCTGGTGGCTTCAGCCGATATTCAGCATAACCAGCTTGCACCATGCACGTGGCAACGTTTCCTTGCAGGAAACCAGTATGACACTGCACATTAACAACGTACTTGTTGTTTTGCTTTCCAACAACATGAAGCAGCAGTGGTTTGTTCAACACCACATTTTTAAAGAAATCAGTTTCTTTTTTAACCCACACACCATCAACAGGAAATGTGCAAGCAAGGGAACAACACACAGCTAAAGCTGGTAAATCAGAAAACTCGGGAAGCAATGTTTTCACATAGTGACAAGGTACAGTATCTGTATTTCCAAAATCCAAAAAGTAAACCGTAATGCTAACACGAAACACTTTGGTGACAACACCCCGGTAATAACACCCATCCCTGCTATACCGAGCACAGCACAGCAACCCCGGTTCTGGCTTTTTAAGGACCATCTCATCATCTCTACACTGACTGTATGTGCAGGCAATGTTTTTCATCAAGGCATGAAACTCATTCTGGTATCTGCAAGTTTGAATCCAAAAGTCAGATGGATTTATGACGTATACTACAAAAGCTCCGTAAAAAGAGTTCATTTGCATCTCTACTCTCTTGCAGTGGCTGGAGAAAGAAATGTCCCATTCAGGTAAGCAGGCTTTTTTATCTTTGTTTCCAGAACAATTCTTAGACGAATTGTTTCTCTCAGGACTTGGTTTGTGGTTTAGTGTGACACTTCTGGGTTTTGTTTCCAAAAGCGAGACACACGGTGCAGCTGTCTTATTCTGGTCTTCTGGATGCTCAGCATTAGTGCCAAGATTTTGTTTCTGCAGTGTTATGTAATACAAGCGTTCAGTGTTATTGTACAAATCAACTTGGACACACACAGAAGTTTGTCCTATTAAGGCTTGGGTAAGTTCTTGGAGCTGAAATTTTACTGCTGTTTCATCCTGACTACCAAAACAAGACAGCGTACATGGAAATGAAATCATTGGCAATGTCATGAACTCAGCTTTCAGTTTTTGAATACAACTAGGTGGCACAGCTTCGATAATGCCAAAATCCATAAACCAGACCTCCACGTGGTCAGAGAGAAGTTGTTTTATCACTCCTCTATGCCACTGTCCGTTTTGCCTCTTGGCAGCACAGAGCAGCCCGAAACTATCACAAGATGTGGTATTTTCTCCAACAAGAGCTTCATAGTACAAATGCATAGCTCCTGTCAAACATTCCAGCTCTTTCTGCCATTTCTGTATCTGACAATAAAATTTATTTGGGCTTACTGCACCAGTTATTTTGACATTTTCTTTACTGCCAACAGGTAGACATGGAAAGAGTTGATCTGGAACATGCCAAAAATCTGTTGGTTTCTCAGAATTATTTACGGTAAGTAACTCCCTGAAGGGATACTGCTGTGTCAACAGTTGTGGCATTCTCTTACAAAGCATTCCTTGGGGCAATGCTCTTAAAGTTTCTACAACAAGACAAAATGAATCTCCATCAATAAATTTACCTAGCTGCAGTTCAAGAACATCAGTAATAATCTTAGGCACTTCTAGAATAAACAGCTGATATGGTGTAACAGCCTTCACATGACCAGTGATCTGTAATCCCACCAGAGATGAAAAATAGTTAACAGCTTTTGGACCCCATCTTTCTCCAAGAGGAAGTATGCTTGCAAAAACACCCAAAACCACCTTTGGAGGCAGCTGAAACAATTTATCACTAGCAGCAGCAAGATGTGTTTCCTCAACAGCCAACACATGTCCAGTGTCTATAAGAAAAGTCTCACAGATGTTCCCTTTTTTTCTCAGAACTCTTCCTCTGTGCCATTCTCCTTCTGTGTCTTCCACCAAGCAAGATCCACCAACACAGACATCATCTTTTACTTTGAACACACGCTGTATTTCATTTTGTAGTATGAAATAGTCAAGCTCACATCCTGTGTTGTACTGAGCCTGGAACACTATGACCAAGCACTCAGGATGGCATTCTACATGAGTTATCTTCAATTTCTTATCTACTGAGTCTGGTGAAGGAGTCAGAGATTCCATCCTGTCTGCAAAGAAAAAGAGTATGATCATCTTGATAATTTTCTGTATTTTTTCTTTCCAATTCCTTACATGACATTTGTTTTCAAAATGGTTTAACAGCATATTATTAAAATTCTGCCTAAAACATATACTGAACATTTAAGAATGCCATGTTTTAGGCAGCTGGGATACACTCCATGCAATTCTCTTAGAAAAGACATGCTCGGGTAACATGAAAAAAGCTAGCTCTGGATTTGTTCATGTGGCAACAGATTTTGTATCACCTGAGATTAATTTTCAAGCAAAATGTTGCTTCCCCAAATAACACCAAGGTATTCCAGTCTGTTTCTCCTTCCTTTTAATCTGTAAAAGACCAAGGAGCCATCCCCTACTTACCCTGCATTTTCTGCCTAAATCACTTCTTCAAATCACTGACAATTTATAGCTCCATGCTCTACTGTTTACTCTGGCTGTCTGTACTAACAGCACATTTAAGGTTCTCATAATTGCAAGGACATACTGAGAATATCATCTATGTGCAACAATTCTGCACTGCTCATCAAGTAACAACTGTGCCAGCTGTGTTTTGTATGGTCTCAACACTCGGAGTGTGACAATTTAAATACCTTCACAACAATCAGACACTGTTCTGATCTGTAATCCAGTCTTGAAGCCCAACTTCCAGTTAAATTCATTTGCCAATGATTCAGTGAATCTGCGACTTCACACTGTTTAAAAAGGCTGTGTATGATGATAATTTAATCAAGCAAAATTCCATTAAATGAACTGCTGCTATAACAAAGTAATTTGAGGTAGACAACATCAAATGCAAAGACAGTGGATAAATGCTCAAGGATAGTCTGGACAAAGAAAACCTCCATTTATGAATTTTTAAGTAAAGGTGGAACTTCAACTTTCAGTTTCAACTACAGGGATTTAGGACGATTCCCTTAGCCTGTAAAAAATCTTTTGTAAAACTGTCATGATAGTTTTCATCACAACCAAACATGAAGCAGCTAGTGAACACATAACCTGTCTTCAGAAAAAATACTGATCCCTGTCATTCTAGCTCACAAAAAAATTTAAACCCCTCCCACAAAAAAACACACAAAACCACAAAAAACTCCCTCTAATAAATAAACTAACATCCCTACTGAAAAGCAGTAGGGCAGAAGGATGAAGGATGCATAACTTCTAAAACCAAGCAAAAAAACAAACCCAAAAAATCAAAACCACTGGACACCAAAAAAAAAAAAAAACCCACCAAAAAAAAAAACCCCCTCCTCCCAGTAAAAGCAGTATTAAACCCAGATCTGACAAATTCCTGCTTCAACAAGACCCCTTTTATCTACCTTCTCCTGTAAGAGAAAGTGAAAATCTGGGTGCTTTTCATGCAAGCAAACAGCCTTAAGGAATTGGTCCTGTCTGCCTGGAAGAAACATTTGATCACTACAGAGACTTAAACTTTACAAGGGGCCTGACTGAAACTCTGCTCCCTTTTTTTCTCCCCTTCACTGAAACTATGCCCTCCTTGCACTAACACATAACAAAATAAAACAATATGTGCATTAATGCTTGTCTGTTACCACAGTCTGAGTAACAGCATCACTCTGACACAGCCACATTTCTACAGCTGACAAAATGGCCTTTTCCTGTTTACTCACCTTTCCACCTTCATTAGTAACACATCTTCTAAAGGAAACGCAGCCCAGTAGTTGACAATTACGTATCTCTCTACAAGGAAGAACAGTAGAAAAATCATTAGAAAAATACACATCAACTAAATTCTTGTACTACTTCTACTGAGAGCACCCCTGAAGATAAAGTCTTTGAGATGTTTGTTGACAAGAAGCTCAACATGAGCCAGCACTGCCCACTCACAGTCCAGGAAATCAAACACAACCTGGGCTGCATCAAAGGCAGCATGGGCAGCAGCTCCAGGGAGGCGATTCTGTCCCTCTGCCCTGCCCTGGAGACCCCAGCTGCAGGGCTGCATCCAGCTCCGGGGTCCCCAGCACAGGAAGAACATGGACCTGCTGGAGCGAGCTCAGAAGAGGCCACAAAAATGATGAGAGGGCTGGAGCACCTCTCCTATGGAGACAGGCTAAAGGAGTTGGGCTGTTCACCCTGAAAAAGGGACAGTTCCACAGAAAACTTATAGTACCCTGCAATACCTAAAGGGGATGGAAAGTTACCTTTCACAAGGGCATGGGATAACAGGAAATGGGGGAAATGTCTTTTAACTGAAAAGGAGTAGATTTAGAAGAGCTATTACAAAGAAATACTTTATTATGAAGGTGGTGAAGCACTGGAACAGGTTGTGCAGGGAAGCTGTGCCTGCCCCATCCCTGGAAGTCTTCAAGCCCAGGTTGGACGGCACTCTGAGGAACCTGCTCCAACAGAAGGTGTCCCTGCCCATGGCATGGGGGCTGAAGGTGGATGAACTTTAAAGTTCCTTCCAACACAAACCGTTCTGCAATTTTCTGAATCCTTCTTCTGCCTGATAAACACACCCTGGAAAAGTTCCTCATACTTAGCTGAACTACAATCTTAAGATTACAAAAAGCAAAATCACAAAACTGAAAAACTGAATCCACCCTCCTAAAATCACAGTCTGGCTATACTTCCCTCACTGAAGCTCCAAAACCCAAACCAGTCAGAGGAACACCAGACAGGCATCCACTACCTACTTTCTAAGCAGGAGTGGTCACACATTTGTATTTGCTTGCAACATTTCAGCCATCAAAATGCAGAGTTCCATCACGCTCCACTAACTTAAAGACAATTCATGCCATAACAAAAGGACTTTTAAATGCAACCAAATGCAAGACACAAGGTACAGGTTGAGCTGCCTGCACTCTGGCCGACGCTGTCTGACGCGGCACTCACTCACCTAAGAGGAGCCGGGCACGGGCAGAGGGGCACGGGCAGAGGCTGCGGCCGCCCAGGCGGATGGGGGAGCGGAGCCGAGCGGAGTCCAGCGCCTTCCAGCAGCCTCCAGCGCCTTCCAGCAGCCTCCGGCAGCCGCCGCAGCCGCCTCACCGCCCGCGGGCAGCAGCACCGAACCGGATCCGGCGCCACCGCACGCGCAAAATGGCGGCGCGAAGCGCGGCCGGAACGTGCTGCCCGGGAACGCGCGTGCGCAGCCGCGCCGCTCGGCACTTTCGCGCCTCGGGCGTGAGACTCGGGATAGCCCGGGGTGAGCTCTGGGACTGCGGGTTCGAGTCCCGGTGCCGCCTTCCCGCGGGCGCTGCGGCTTGGTTCGATTTTCTTCTCGAGTTGTGCTTTATTTGTTTGTTCTTGGCTTGCTTCTCGTTGTTTTTCCTTTGCGTTTCTATGCTGCAGGTGTCATATTTTTAGGATGTCACGTGAGAAAAGTGCCCATGGGTCACAGAAGTTACTGGAGCTGCCCGAAGAGGATTCGACAGCTCTTATTCTTTCCCATTAGTGAAAAGAAATTCTCTAGGCTGAGAAAAGTACATCTTAACAGAGGGCAAAGTGCTGCCCCACTTGTTTTTGCATGTACATCAGATTTTATTTTTCTTGGGGGCTTGGAGGCAGTGTCGCTTTCTTATTTTATTTGGGGCTGTTTTACAAAGAGTATAAGAAAACTTGATAGGAAGTATACTCCTCTAAATATCAACATGATGGTATGTCTGTAACTGATAGAACTCTAGAAAGAGTTCAGCTGTAGATAATAATTTGTAAGGGTTTATCTTCAGTTTTTGCGCTTTGTTTTCTCAAAATATCAGCATTCCTGCACCATAGCTACACTTGGCAAAGTTAAGAGAGAGAAATGCTGGGTTTGCAATACTTGAAGATGTAGTAATCCCCAATGCTATAAGTAGCTGTGGAATTATTGGTTTTCTCTGTTATGTGTTAACTTTTGCAAATTATTATTAGTCATAATAAGTTTGATGTAATACAGTTTATAATTACTTTTAACTGGTTTTGATATAGTATAATTTGTCAGTTTTTGTGGCCAGTTCTCTGGCCATGTGTCTCAAAGACAGCTATTATATTAAAATCTGTATAATATGTGGTTAAAGTGGTATGTAGCTACTTGCATTAATCCTGACATTTACAGGAGCTTTGATTTTGTGGGTAAACCATCATGTTTATCAGGGTCAAGTATTTGTAAGAACTACTCAGAACGAAGGTTATAGAAGTCTGTCATTGATGGAACTTCAATTTCATGTTTCTGGATAAAATGTCTAGTTTATCGTTGTAGTTTTGCTTGGTGTCAGTGATCAGACTATACATGCATAGCGTAGTTATTCAGAGTTATATAAGAATGGGTTTCATTTGTACCATGTTAAGAGAGGGAAAATAAAACCAGATCTTTTGAAGAAGTTAGATTCTTGCAAGATGGGAACATTAGCCTGAAATCTGGAACCCAAGGTTCTATATTGTGTTAGCATTCTCTACACTGTGAAGGGAAAGGCTTGCCTAAGACCGGGAAATTCAGAAGCCTCAGGTACTGGATAAGTTCCAGAACTTCTGACTACAAAATACTACAACAGGCTGTGGGGTATGGTTATGTTTTTCCTGGTAATTGAGGCTGAAGTCAGTCCTAAAGGTAGAGTGCTACCATTGCTTTTTTTTAAAGGCAGACACACCCACATTTTTTCCTACTAAAATTACAGTGGTGATGGTAGCTCTAATACAGTGACCTTCTGGTAAGAACACTCAGAAATGTAATCTTGCAGCTTGAGCTGGTTTTTAAAATGTGCACCATTTCCCTTCAGCATGCCTTAACCACGGTGGAGCAAGTGTGTCCTGCTTGACTGAGGTTGTGCTGGGATGTGGGATAGGGATGTGATGGGGAAGGAAAAACAGAAGTTATAACCAGACCATCTGACAGGTACAATAGGATGCTGGAGCTTTCTTGCATTTTCTGAAAGGAAAAAAGGACTTTTTTGCTAACTATGAGTTTGTTCCAAAATTTGAAATTTACATAATTATAGCCAGTGAGAGAACATGTCTTTTCTGACACTGGAGTGAGGTGGGGGTGGTGTTTGATACTCTTTGCTCAGAATTGGTATGATTTTTATTTTTTTTCCCCCCCCAGGGTTGATATCCACATTGGAAAATGTCAAGTAGGCATAAAACACTGCCAGATTGCAGAAGTGAGGTCCTTCAATAACATTCGAGCCATGAAGAGTCACTGTAGGTTATTGGAAGCAATCAGGAAGCATGTAATAGCCCAAGCAGAAATCAGTGTTGCAGTACCCCAGAACATCCTTATCAAAACTTCAGCAAACTTGCAAAACCTACTCAGTGTGTACATTTGAATTGCAGATGTTTTAAAATGCTGCTGCAACTACACAATCCACATTGATTAATACTAGATCTTGGGGGTTCTCCCAGTGTTGTGTACTATGAAAATAATGGGGCTAACTCTGAGTTTTCATCTTTTTCACTTTCTTGAACTTTGAAAATTTTGTGTTGCTATTCCCAATGTTTTCCTTCCTTGTCATTATTGTGAGGAACTCATTAAGTAATTAAGTATTTTTGCTGTTTTATCCAGTATACAAGGTTAACAAACTTTGGTAAGGAATTTTTATATTTCATTGATAAAAATAAAATACAATTGAAACATAATTTTGTCAAGTGAGGCTCTACTCTCTTAACAAATCTTGACTAAGACAAAACCCCAGAAGCGAACCTCAGGTTGTTCTTTGTCTATATCAAACTACTGAACAGGATGTGTTCCAAAATACGTCTGTGTCAACTCAGAAATACTTTGTTACCAGGAAAATTCTGCTGTGACTCTGTATATGCTTTAAAATAGCTAATGAAAACCCTAAATTAAAAAAGCCTTCTGTTCTTATGGGAGAATGAAGTGTAATATTAAGAAAGTAAAAATTTTCTTCAGAATATCATACATGAAGCTCTGCTGCCAGCTGCCTGCCAGGATGTAGAGCATATTACTGTGTGAGTGAGCACCTAGTTGAGCTCAGATAATACCTGATCACCATTCTAGCTAACTTCCAACATCTAGGAAAACTGGGTTTGAGGGCAGGGAACATTATTTGTTCCCTGCCCTCAAAGGCAAAGTTATTATTTGTTGTAAAAACTGAAGGGCATACTGAAAAAATAGTACCCAAAGGATGGGTTTTGGATAATGTGGACATTCATCATCCAGTCTAAACACTAAAAGTAGTTTGCAGACTTCTTACATTCTTCTTGATAGGTGGTAAATATGTGTTTGCTTTGAGCAGTAGAAAAATGGCAGATAAAGGCTGCAAGCTGTAGGGTACCATATGAAAAGGAGGAGAGGAATTATCAGCATCTTCTCTTCTGTTAGGGTTTTGTTTTAAAAGTGAGTCTTACTGAATTCCATGTGGAGAAAAAAAAAAACAAAAAACACAACAACAGAATCAGGTAACCACCTGTTTCCAAGGAAGGCAGGAGGCCCAAACTACAAGAGGATGAGAGTGTCTCCCCAATGTAGAAATAGGAGAAGGTTTGGATCTTAATCTTCTCCTTAATGACTCCTTCGGGGGTGACTAAGGAGCTGAACGTTCATGGAACTGGTTCTGTGTGCTGACTGGAATGAATCCCATTTGCAGCACCTGACCTTCACAAATAATTATGTAGGGACCATAACTGCTTTCATTCCCCACAGGGAGAGAATAAGCTACATCAATATCCTACTTTTAAATACCAACAACTATTCTGGGATCTGTCCTTAGTTTTGCTAAGATTGTTTTTGAATATTAAAATCAAAATAGTTTCTCAGATAACTTACACTTCCTTAATTTTAGGAAGGACCGTCTGTCATAACAAAGTACTTTGAAACTGTCTCCTGTGGGATTGGGTTAATTCATGACATGCTAGAGTGTACAAGAAGAGGAAACCCTCCATGCCTCAGTTCCATTCCTCTCAGCTTAATTCTTGTGCAAACCTACAAATACATCAGTGATTCCTGATTGCCAGAAACATTTTCTATTGTATGTAATCATTTGCTTTTCTAAAAGGCACTGCAGCCTTCCTTGTCATAGCATTTATGTTTATCTTTTAAATAAATAGCCTTGAAAGGGAAGATGTAGGTAACAGGGTTCTGCGTGTGTGGTGACAGCAGAAATTCATGACATTGCATTGTTCTGAAAATGAAGAGTGAAGGCACCTCTGCCTGAGATAAATCTCACAACAAATGGGTTGTTTTATCCAGATCACCCCAGTTTAATTGTTTAAACATTATAATTTATAGTTAGAAATTAGGGATGCAAAAATAATCATATTGTTCTATTATGTTTTCCTGGAAAATTCAGTGTCTTCTGAAACATATAACAAGACCTGTATGACACGTATTTTTTTTTTCTGAAGTGAGTCTGAAAGTTTTGCTGTTTCTTTGTAGTCAACAAACTTGAAAAGTTCAACAAACTTGAAAAAAAGAGGGGACTCCAAAGAGTCATCCCAAAACAAAAGTTTGCGCCTGTTTTCCTAATTTGTCTTTGGAAGTGTGTCCTTGATGCGTTCTTAGTTTGTGTTTCTGTTAAGCTGAGCAGCTGCCACGAGGTGGCAGGAGCAGCCACAAGTTCAGAGGGATGCTTGGAAATACACTTGTGCTCCATCGGTAGAAGGAAGGAGCACAGCAATGATAATTCAGGGTGACCCACAATGAGATATGAGGGTGCATGCACAGGAGAGTTTCACCAGAGGAGTCATCACATTCATCACACGGTCAGTGTTGATATATTTTCAGTGGTTTTAGGTAACCTAAAATAACTCTTGAAATATTTTCAATCTATTTACAAGGCCTATTACTCAATATATAGTCAAAATTTTATTTCAGATAGTTTACTAAATCACAGGTCAGT
This sequence comes from Melozone crissalis, assembly GCF_028551555.1. NCBI lineage: Eukaryota > Metazoa > Chordata > Aves > Passeriformes > Passerellidae > Melozone > Melozone crissalis. Next base: position 55,439,039 of record NW_026535805.1, read on the forward strand.
CTTACCATCTCCATATCTTTTAAACTGTGTTAATATCATCACTTATGTGAAATTGGCCAGTAATTTAGCATCTTACTTATCAGAAAGCAGAGGGTAGAAACAGCTTTTACAAAATACTTTCAGTAGCAGATGACTGAATCATAGAATGGTTTGGGTTGGAAGGAAACTTGGAGTTCATTAAGTTTCAGTCGCCTGTCATAGGCAGGGACACCATCGAGTATTTATTGTTGCTTCTTAAAATAGACATTGCACATTTCAGTCACACTAAGTGTCAGAGCAGAGAGGTTTGCCCTTTACATCAGAAGATGTGGCCATTTCACAGATGAAAGAACAAAGTGAGAGTTGTCAGATAGTGGGACAAAGTAAATGGTAGAAGTTCTGTTAGTAAGGGCCTTCTAAAATAGATGAGTTTTGCCATACAGATTATACCACACCAGTACTGCTGTGCAAATGCAGACCCACATTAGTGGTGAGATTGAATTTCTCTGCTGCGCAGTTTGTGTGGATGGGGCTGTGGGGTAAGTTCACATCACTCTGTCATCTAAAACATCATTTAGGTCCATAGTGCAGAGTCCTGAGATGTCAACAGATTTGAAGGGAGGGAGGATTATTTAAGACTAGCTCTAGTGTAGTCACATGGCCTGCATGTCTGCTAGCATTTGAGATAGTTTCATTCCAAAGAATTTGTGTGCTGCAGTGCTGACCAAAGCTAGCTAAGTGGGAATGGTAGGGAGAGTCATATCCTGTTCTAAAGTAAAACTAATGTAAAAGCACCTCAGAGGGAAGTTTAGACTTAGGCACTCCTAAGTGCCTAAGTAAAGAATTGGTAAATTCTCCTTTCTTCAGCATAGCAGTGCAGGAGTAGGGCTAATAGAGCAATAGAATGATCATACAGGAAAAAGTAGTAACCCTCTTCAGAATAGAAATGTAGTAATTTCAATTACTCAAGTTCATATAGTTCCATTTTTTGTTGCAAATACTTTATTTGTGAAGATCTATAGATCAAAAAGTTTGGTTGTTTAATAGGAGCTGAGAGATGGAAACAAAACCTACTAAATCATCTGAATGATCTTACAGGTTTCTAACAGTATTCATTTCTATGGTTCATATCAGCTAATTAGCTTCTGGCCCCAAACCTGCAGGATACTATGTGAAGAAAAAGCCACAGCCTCTTACCGACTTTAATGAACACTCTGGATGTCTGTGCAGGTACACATTTTGGATTATGAAGATCTGACAGCATGTAATTGGTCCTAATTCATACTCCCTTAAAATCTTACTAAATCTATTGATGAATTTTAGACATTCAAGGAAAATCAAACTTGCCACCCTCTCAAGAAAAGAATATTTTTTTGCTCAGGATACTGCCCGTGCATCTGTGCACTGGACACATAATGTTTAAGGAATATAGTCTTACTTGGAATCTCTATGCACATTTTCCATTTAAATGTGAGCGCATAAATCAGAAAATAAGAAGACTGTTATTTTTAAGTTTCTCCATCTCAGAGTGCAGTCTATCTATAATCTAAAAAAAGGCCTTTCTGTTTAGGAATGTTGAACATCTCCATTTCCTACAGTAGCAGGGGTCAAAATCTTTTTGATTTAGAGCCATGGTTTAAGCTAGTCCAGTGTTAGCTTTTTCTCAAAAGCCTTACAATGTTAGACTGCAATGTTAATCATTATATCCAGCTTGTTAAATATTTCACATCTTGTCTCTGTTTACAAACAGAATGAGTTCTCTAAAACTCTTTTCTGATATTTATCATTGGCCATTTGTATGAAATCTGAAATCATAGTGCAAAGAATAAGATCATGGAACAGTTTGTGTTAGAAGGGACCTTAAAGATCACAAAATCGTAGAATAGATTGGGTTGGAAGGGACTTTTAGAGGTCAGCTAGTCCAACCCCCCTGTAATGAGCAAGGACATCTTCAGCTAGATCAGGTTGCTCAGAGCCCTGTCCATTATGACCTTGGTTGTTTACAGGGGTAGGGCATCCACAGCTTATCTGGGCAACCTGTTCCACTGGCTCACCACTGTCACAGTAATGAGTTTCTTCCTTATATCTAATCTAAACCTTCTGTCTTTCAGTTCAAAGCTGTTAACCCTTGTTCTGTGACAACAAACGCTGCTGAAAAGTTTGTCCTCCTCATTCTCATAGGCCCTGTTCAAGTATATAATAAGGAAGGCCACAATAAGGTTTCTCCAATGCTTTCTCTTCTCCACACTGAATAACCTCAACTCTCCCAGCCTGTTTCCAGTTTCCACAGCAGAAGTGCTCCATCCCTGTGATCATCTTTGTGGCCTCCTCTATACTCACTCCAACAATTCCACATCCTTATGTTGAGGGCCTCAGAACTGAATGCAGAACCCCAGGTGGGGTCTCATGAGAGTGGATAAAGTCTACTCTCTGAAAAAGTCTACTCTCTTGGAATCCAGGATACTGAGTTTGCTGAATACACTCTTCACTGCCCTAAGAGGCTCAAATTCCACCATTTCTTGGTCACTGCAGCCCAGTTGTGCTTGAGCTTCAAATTTCTCACCCGTCTCTCCTTGGTGAGAATGAAGTCCAGAACAGCACCTCTCCTTGTTAGCTCCTCTGTCACATGGAGAAGGAAGTTGTCATCAATGAATTTCAGGAACCCCCTGCATTGCTTAAGCCCTGCTAGCTGTCATTCCAACAGTTAATGGGGTGGTTGAAGTTCTCCATGAGGACCAAAGTTTGTGAATGTGAAGCTGCTCCTGTCTGTGGAGTACCTTATCCACTCACTCTTCCTGGTCTGGTGGCCTGTAGCAAACCCCCACAATAATGTCACCTGTCCCTGCCTTCCCTTTGATCCTGACCCCTGAGTTCTTGGGTGGCTCCTCAGCCGAGGCTCATGGCTGAGCTCTGTGCACTCCATGGTCATTGGCATAGAGGGTGACAGTCCCTCCTCATGTCCCCTGCCTGTCCTTCCTGAAGAGCCTGTATCCTTCCATCCCAACACTCCAGTCCTATCATGTCTCCATGATGCCAATGAAGTCACAGGTCTGCAGTTGTGTGTACATCTCTAACTCCTCTTGTTTTTTAATCCTCCTGTCCTATGTGCATTTTCATAGAGGCCTTTAAAATGAGACCCTGGTGAAGCAGATCTACTGGCTGGAGTGGCAGGAATTCCTTTGTGCTGCTCTTCAGCTGCTCTTCTGCAGCTGACCTGACATTGCTCTCCAGCCTCTTGGCATCTCCTGATGGGACTGGTATTGACTGGTAAGAATGGAATGGGTTGAGGTTCCCCTTTCCCAGCAAATATCAGCAATGTTGATGACAACATACATCTGCTTTTCATGCTTCCAGCCCAACCTGTTCTTTCACGTTAGCATTTGAGATGTTCGTGTATGTGTATGGATGGATTTTAGCATTAGTTCTCTTTTTAATGAGTGATCAAATCCTACCTTCAGATATGCAGAGGAAGCCTGCTGCATACTGCATACCTGCATACATATTTTCGTCCATTTAGAGATTCCTTTAGAAGTAGATTTTAAGTTAAGATGTCTTAAAACTGTTTGGGTTTGGGTATTTTTTCTGGTAAATTTTAGTTATTTATAGCACATAAAGTAAAAAATGTTTCTCCACTATGGTCTTTCAGACAGTATACTGGGTGAGTATGATATACTACAGCAGTTTTAATTACTGTGGGGTGCTGATCCATCCTTGGAATGGAAGTACAGGATTTTGTCATCACATGTATTAAAGGGAAGAAGACTGGCTGAAAATCACACCAGCCCTGGGAGAAATTTTTGGCCTATTGAAGTCTATGGCAGAACTCCCACTGAATTCACTGAGGCAAGGATTTCACTCCATGTATTTAAACAAGAAAAGTATTACATGTGTTACTAATACTGCATGGATAGTAAAAAGCAGACAGATTTTCACTGTCTGTCTCTTCATTGTTTGTGCTGCAGATTGATTTTGATCCTCAAGTCCCCAGAGCAAGAAAGTTTTCACTTTGGGTGTCTGCTTGCACAGGGAGACTTACACGAGGGCATCCATGTGCCTGTCAGCGTCTCATTGAAATTTGCAGCTGTGAAATTGTTTGTGGGATCAACACTCCAAAGATGATAGTGCCAGAGTTGAAAGACAGAGTGTATTCAGTAGCATAATTTTTCTTTGGAAACTCACTCCCACTTGACCCAGGGCTTGGCCACATCCAGAAGATTATGTAAGTTGCACCTCCCCATCCAGGTTTTGTGCTAAGCTCTTTTCCCAGCATTCAGTCTACTCTTAAGTTTTCCCTTCTCTGTCATGTAAAATGGTATTTCTGGGCAGGTGGAGATTTCTGCTTCAAAACACTTTACTTTTCCTTGCAGCCTAAGCCATGTAAAACACATTCAAACCTTGTACACAGTAAGTTTCTGGTACCAGCTCAACTGCCTCAGTGTAAAACCAAGTCCCCTTATGCTCTACATAGACGTGTTGTGAGGGTTACCAAAAAAAGGCTGAACAAACAAACATTCCAAATATTACCCCATGGATTCCTATGTTAATTTTTATAACAATAGCTATTTTTCTGTATAAATTTCTTTATACAGTAACAGGGAATGTTCTAAACTAAGAAGTCCAAAGGAATTACTGGGTGTTCTTAACAGTGTTTCACTTGTAGGATTCCAAGTACTGAGGCTCATCTTCAAAAGGAGTGCATTTCCAAGGTGCAATTATCCACAGCTCATGTACAACCCCTATGTGCATCAAATTAAACCACTCTCTAATTCCCACATGCTGCTGAACATATCAGTTTGAAATCCTTCGTGTGCTGAGGCCAGCATTTAAGATAGCCAATGTGGTTTTAAGTAGTAAATGATGATGATCTGCTATGATCGCTATTGCTGTATCCATGGCATATGGAGGTAAACATGAGCTGAATTAAAAAAAAAAACTCATCTACAAACTGCATTTATACTCTACTGAGGTTTTTTCAGACTTGAGGAATGAAGAAAATATAGTATTGATAATGAATGCTTCTGAAAATAAGGGCATGGCATGGAAAGGAACCTCCTTGTCTGTCAAATCCAGTCTCTTGTTTCCACCAGCTGTGTTACACACGACTCAGTTCTTACAGATTTCATATGAAATGTATTTGGTTTGAAGGACTTTTTTCCTTCTGCTGTTTTTCTTGAAATGTTCAGATACAAATGTGTTTTTTTGGTGTGAGACAAGAAATCTTTACCCTCCTTGATAGTTGCATTTATGGAACATGAAATTCAATTTAGTTTAAAACACAGAAAATAAAGTTAAATTAATTTCAATTACTTATCAATTAAAGGAAGTTCACACTTCTATAGCACTATTGCAAAACCTACCTCCATCAGAGAGAAAATATAATAATATTTATAATTTTAGTATATCTTTTCTGTCTGGATTTTAGGTGAGATTTGTGAAAAGTTTTCCTCTCCTATATTTGATTGCAATGTATTTTCTGCTTTATTAAGGGCTTTCAGTTAATAGAAGCTATTGTTCTCTTACTCAATGCATTAATAAATTAGCATTAGTAAATTAAACTAATGATACTTAATCTGTGTAGAAAAAGTAGACCTATGTTTATTACAAGTTGAGATTTTCAGGTCTCACTACATCAAATTGTTGTTGATGCCTGCTGTGTCACTTTCTGGTTTTGAGAATAAATGGAATATTGTAATGCTGTTATAGATACTATAAGACCACAGATTACAAATACTTCATATTTAATGAGACTCTTATTCATACATCTAAAACAGCACAATATATCTTGTGTATATAGATATAGATATAGATATAGATATATGTCTATATATGTATATATATAATATATTTTATATATGTATATATATAATATATTTTAAGTATATCTTAATCAGCAAAATAATCCTGAATATCTCTTTTCTCAACTAATGCTATTGTGAAACTCCAAGAATCTGCCTTCATTTTTGTCTGGAAATGGCACAGAAAGATTTTTCTAGATATTTCATTAGATAAACTACATTGTTACTCACCTAATGTAAAGGGAGGGTTATTGAAAATGGAAATTACTCATTCTCCTTGCAGTTTTCTTTGTTCAGTGGGATAATGGAACTGGAAAAAGTAGGAGGAGCTTGAGAGTTACATACATTCAAATGGTCATAGCAGTTCATGGAAGTGAATCGTTTTCTTTCATGTGCTCTGTGTCAGGGTGATCTTTCAGATGAACAGGTCAGTGTGGTCTGAAATTGAGTATTATCTGTTGATCTGAGCCCTGAAGTGTTTGCTTTGCCTAATTCTTATCATTCTCCATGTCTGTCCATCTCCTCCCTCCTCCACTTCAGGAATTGCACAATGTGCAATACCTCCAAAAGGTCTTATCAGGAATCTTTTGTAGGCAGAATAGTGAAGTCCTAAAAGGCAGAAAAATAATTAATTGACAAAATATAGCATTATCAAATGATATGCCTGTGGGAGCACATATCTAGCAAAACAGAAATCAGAATTTAAATATGTGATGAATATAAGCAAGTTTATAAGCTCAGGAGCTTTGAACTGGCTACCATGGGTAAACAGGAAAGAGGTGATTGCACAGACTTCACCATGGATTGTGCAACTGCATGGGGGATCTGAGGCACATGCTTTGGTTCTTCTCCTACTCTGACATCATCTTCAAATAGTGTATTTCGTGCTTCCTTGGACCATTCTCCCCTGCAGTCACATGCAGTTGCAGCGTCAACAGACATAGAGAAAAGCTGCTGTGAATTCTCAAAAATAGCAAAACTGAAAGTCAAGCCATGTACCAGGTCCTTTTAGTTAAAAAATGTGTGAAATAAAAAACAAAAGGGAGGAAAAAAGTTGGAACCAGATTGTTTCAGTGAGAAATACTGTTTTGAAGATTTTTGTTTTTCTTAATAGTCTTAGCATTTTGGGAACTTCCCCCTCCAACCCTCCTGAAAAAAAACAAACCAAAACATTAATTGGAGCAATTTGGGAGCAATTAATTTACTGAATCAATTCAGTTATTAAAACTGAAAATCAGGCACAAGTATAAACATAATTTTTCTTTAAAATCTAGAATTTTGCAGGAACTTAAACAGATTTGGGATATTTTCTGCTAAATAAAATAAAAATATCATTATTAGGAATTTTTCCCAGCTTTAAATTTTCAATGAATAGTAATTAATAGCTCTGAACTTGTGACATTCTTTCAGAACTCTGTCCTGATCTGCCTTTCTCCTTGGCTTTGATGCTTAGAGTGACACACAAAAATTTTTGGTCCAAAATGATGATAATGTACATAATACACTGACACAGGTTTTGAAGTTACATAAAACTTTGCAACTTAATGGGTTTTGAGGTTGCACAGACTTTCCATGTTTCTCCCTTAAGCAAATAAATGCTGCCTATTTTGCACCTTAAATGTCGACTTGTCTCTATGATATCTTTTTTCATTTTTTATTAAGCAGACCAATGTTTGATTTCTTTAACAGTGCCACATCAAACTTAACATTTATCACATTATTTGCCTTAAAATAAGAACGTTCACATAGATGCCATTGAAATCACAGAGCTGAGGACAGGCTACTTTTGATAAATTTATTTTCATTTACAGTTCTAATACCTAGCCAAAAACTCAAATGATACTTGGAGTTAATTAGAAATCTGACTTGCTAGATAAGGAGAAGAGCAGCACTGTGGTACCAGTGGTCCTCTTAAAAGAAGTTCATCTCACAAGCTTTCCACCTTGATGAACTGAGTTGAAATTGTGTCTCAAAACCTTTATTTCACCCTAAATAGAAAAAAATTCTGTAGAACTAAAAGCAAGTGATACTTAGCACCATGTAAAATGGCACCTGTCATTTTCTATCAAACTAAAAACAATTTTGGAGTGTGCAGATCCATTTTCTATGTCTTTGTTTCCAGTTTCTTCAGAATTGAGGAGGACTTCATGATGGGCATCTCTTAAGTATTCCTGCTCTAGGAAAGTCTTACTGGATAAGAAATTCATAGCTGTTTGTGACATACATATTTATTTGATTATTTTCTTCTTCCCTCATAGGAGATGGTGCTGATGTATGCTACTTAGTCTGTTTGCCCAGATGGACTGAGGCCATATTTCAAGAGTATTCTAAAAACTAATAAAACAGTGGTTTGAGAAAAGTGTCCTTGCAAACAAATGAATGGTAAAGATGTATTGGTAATTTTCAAGGGAAAAAAATCAACATTTTTACAGACAAACTTCCCCAATAAGACTACAGAAAATAAGCTAAAGAGAAATTAGGCTAATACATGTGACTTCTCACATAACCTTTCCTTGGAATCAATAAATAAGTCATAGCCACAGTAATTTTAGGAAGTGAATCACTGAAGATTGACAATATAATTGATCCAATGATAAAGCAGAACAAATGTAAATTGCTCAGTCTGCACAACAGTGCCTTAAAACTTGCAAGACTTTCCCTCAAGTGGTAAACACACTGTAACTCTTTGCTAAATCACACTAGAAATTTCACATATCTAGAAATCTGAAATCCTGAATTTATCTTGGAGATTGCTATATTGCTAATGATTGTACATTATTACCATGCAATGGTGATAATTAGTGCATTCATTATCTTCCTGGGCCTTTTTAACCACTAACAATTAGATATTATGGAGCTAAAACATAAATGTTGCCCTAAAAAATTTACACATTGATATCGTGACCCTGACATTATATATGTGGGTACTCTTTATTGATGTGATTTAGTCTACAAATAGTAGATTTATTGGCCTATATTTATTCCAGGAGTCAGACTAATGAAAAAAGCTGCCTTTAATCACGATATCAGGTCTAGGGGAGTTATTATTCCTTTTCATGGAGTATTCTTAAAACTACATCTGTGATACAGTGTCCTGAGGCTCTGAAGTAGAAGAGAGGAACTGACAAACTGAAGAGTCTGGAGGAAAGCTGATAACAGGGTTGGGACTGTGAAGCATGTGATGTGTGATGAGGGACAGCTGGTTTTGACCAGCCTTGGAAAAAGAGAACTACATAGTGGTCTTGTTGCTACCTCCAGCTACCTCATGGATACATCTTTGAGGAAGTGGAGCTGCCCACATCCAGGGGTGAAACAGTGAAACACTGAGGGAGATGAAGTGCAGCAAGGGAAATTCCAGTTACGTCCAGAAAAGAAAGTTCAGCGTGATCAAATGGTAGGCCAGGTTTCCCAAAGAGATTGTGAAATCTCCAGCCTTAGAGATTATTCAGAAGTCGTCTGGATGTGGTCCTCAGGGGCCTGATCAGACTTTGAATTCAGCTGTGTTTTGAGAAATGGTTCAACCAGATAGCAACCTGATTTCTCTGCCAGCCTAATTTCCTGTGCAATTCCATAATCAAACCAGTAAACCCTTCAATGCTTACCCAGGCATAATTTCTGAACTTCCCTGTAGAAAGTTTGGATTATAGGATTGTTCCTACCACAAACCAAGACAAAATATGCATAATATATCCATAATTGTTAAACTAATTTACTTTCTGTGTAAGGAAATAGGAAAACTAAAATTCGACTACATAAATGGCAAAGAATCCCTCAAAAATATAAAGGAAATATAAAGTTTATTACACAAATTTACATGACATTTCATGAAAGTTGATTTCAAATATAAGAAAGAAATGTATTTTGGTTGGTCCAGTTTCAAAAGATGCAGCTTTTGTAAACATTCTTTGGCTGTCTCAATTGGATGCTTTTCAATCCCTGTAATGTCACAGAAATATCTCTGTATTCTGAAACTATTTTTAAAACATTTCAGAACACAGAGGTATGACTTGGAAATACCTTCTAAACTTAAATAGCAGTAACTCCAATATTACTAACAGCATTATCATTCATGTCAGTGCTTTTTAACCAAAATATCCAGTGTAGTGTATTTAGTATAAAATCCTAAATCCTTCAGGAATTAAATGTTCTTAACTGCCAGTTCCATGTAGCCATGATAAGTAACTGCCTGCCACAGAAATGGATTCTGGAAGAGGAGATCATTTGGTTTTGGCCCTTTCCAGTTGCCTGTCCTTTTGGAAAGGGGAAGCCAAGGTGCTGTTACTCTTTTGTCTGTGTATTTCCTTCCCACCTGAGATGAAAGGAATGAACATGCACTGAACCTGCCTGTGTGTAATGCTAAGAAACAGGCACTGGGGAAAAAACAAAACTGAAATCTGGTTAGGTCTGTCATGGTTTTATACATCAGCACATATCTGAGCCATGAAACTGTACTGGGCAGAGCCACCACTGTGTCACCAGCTGTCACAAGAAATTAAAGGGAGCCTATTCTTTGGAAGTAGAAGGATTTCAGTACCAGTTATTTATAGAGTATGATGGTCTTGCAGTTAATAGCAACCATCACAGTGGCAGCTCTGACAACTGAAAAATGGGCATGATAATAATGAGATAATGATGAAATTTTGATAAATTTGTACTAGTTCCTGGTAACACTAAGACCATTATCTGGGAGTGGAACGTAAGTGATTTCTTTTCTGTACTTAGTCAGGAGTGCGTTTAAACTCTTGTTGATGAGTGTATACTTGCTGACTTGCTTATCTCACTTTTATGGCTAGAGTTTATAATTCCCTCTGTGATTTTTTTTTTTTCCCTCTTCTTAGTTTTATCATCCAGTGGAGAATGAGGTGAGATGAGTACTTGTGATGTCTAGCTCATGGTAGATAACAGAACTACCCTAGATACAATGGTTCAGATTCAGTTCTATTGAAAACATTCCCAGCACTCTCTCCCTGTACTTCCTCTCAGTTATATGGATGTGGAGATGCCCAGGCAGAGTCAATACTGTAGATGCAAGCGCAGTGTAGTAGATTTTTAGCTGAAAATAATTTTGACAAATAGCCCAGTGGTTTTTCTCAACTGCAAGGCCTGTGAAGTATTTGTACAGGGAGCAGGAACCTTATCAGCAGTGCTGACTCCAGTGCCGTTTATCAGGATTGCGCATGTAGGTTAAAGCTGGGTCCGTGAGTGAACGAGCGCGAGCATGAAACCAGGGACTGCCTGCACCTCCTGTTTACCCCAGCCCTTATCACAGAGGTTATAAAGAAGCTGTTCCACCTGAACTCGCTCAGATTATAAAGAAGCAGCAAGAAATACTACCTAGCTTTAATTGCTAAGGTGCCAGATACCTGAACTTTGCACATAACAAATCTCTGTTGGCTGCAACCTTTGCACGGCACAATAAATATGTCTGCTGCGTGGCACTGAGCTCAGGGAGTTAGTAACAGAAAAACAAAGACATTGCTTGAAATTAGTCATGTAAAATAACACTTAAATGCAGAAGGAAGCACTGCTCTACAGAAAATATATGGTCTAATTTGTTGAATAAAGAAATTAATAGAGGAAAAAAGTCTTTGTATTTCAGTACTGTTAATTAATATAAGCTTTATAGCAGTGTTTGAATTTTACTCAGGCATGAAAGTCAAATATAAATAAATAAAAAAAGGACCTTTTGCCCAGAAAAAACACTTAATGTATGCCAGCTCTAATGCTGGACTGATACCCTTTTTGGAAAACTAAAAAGGGTAAATAATGAATTGATAAACAGATAAATAATTCAAATTGTATTTTATCTGCTTTCACCTTAATTTTTTTTTTATCCCTGGGAAGAGCAAAGAAAATTCATGTGATATTTCAATAAATGTCACCTTTGCATTTTTCAGTCAAGTAAACAGACCTAATTTTATAGTTTTAGGAGTTGGAATTTTAAAGAGAGCTGCCCTGGGAAGATAATTCTTTAAGGCATCCAGGCAGCATATGTAAGTGGGATTGCTTGAAGTAGTGGCATAAATGTAAAACATAAACTGGTGTTTCCATTAGGTGCCTTTATGTATCACAAGATTCTTAAATGCTTTTGTAAACTGGCTGTAGCCATTGCTCTCTTTTCTTCGGGTTTTATTGTTTTAGATTGGAAAAACTAAGTGCAAGCTATTAGCAAAACATTATTCTTTAAAACAAAAAAAAAAAACCAAAAAAAACAGGTGTAAATTTCAGAAATATTCACGTTGTTAATTCCCAGTGTTCAAACTTATCTGGTATTGTGTAGAATACTGTTTATGGAGGTGCACTGGATTTGCCCAAAGCCTGAATTTCATCCATTTGCTCTCAAAGGGCAAGGAAAAAAAACACCTTTGGGTACATGATATTGAATGCAGTTAGGATTTTAAGCAACAGAGCTCATTAGAGTTGTTTATATAAATGTTATCTGGGCACCTACAGTTTTGTGAGTGCTTGTTATTTTAGTGAAAACTTAATTTGGTGCCAAAATGCTTTATGTTCCCTGAAGCATCACCGTCCTGGCTTCTCTGTTCAGGCTGTTTATGATTTCCAAACAAGGCATTTCAACCTCAGCTTCTCTGGGAGGTCAGTTCAACCAGTGGTCTCCCGGCACCTCTAACACACATAGACAGCATTTATTTCAGCACAAAGTACAGCAGTCACAGACAGTTTCATCCAAGAGTACAGCTGGAGGAAGCATCAGACTTGTGTATAACAGTCTAGAGATTTAAACCAACTGTCCAGGAAATGGGAGTTAGGATTTCCAGACTCTCCTCAGTCCATACATGCTCTATCTGACTTTTCTCAGCTTCCAGGTGACTGCTCAGCCCCTTAGCTGTTAGGCAAACATGTAATGCAAACCAGTTACCACTTCTCTTACTCAATAATTTAGAAAATGATTCTGAAGAAAATTTTATTTTTATTCAGATATTAGGTCTGTGTTGTAGCTCAGCCCTGCATTGCATGCTGTGTCAAAATTCTTACCTAGATAAGCAGTTGGGCAAGCAAAGAATACCAGGCTAAGCTTTGTTTCCTACAAAGGTAGGTAGCATTGACTAAAGAAGGCTATCTTTTGCCACCATCTTTTCCATTTCCAGGGAAGTGTTAGTAATAGTGATAGCATACTGATTCTTTAAATTAACCTTAGCTTAAAATACTAATTTTCATACTTAATCTTATTTGTTCTTTAGTGGAGAAGACACTGTAGCCCTTTTACTTTTCTAAGTGCGCAAAATAAAAGCAAAGAAATTAAAAAGAAACAACCAAAATAAATAGGGAAAAAACCAACCGACCAAAACAAAACAAAACTAAACCAAACCAACAAAAAAACCCACAAAAGAAAATAAGAGGAAACAAAATAGCCAAACCATGAATAACTAAACTTCCGCAGTGACAGCTGCCAATATTTCAGGGGTAAAAGGACAAGACACTTATTTTAACTATTATTCTAGCTATCTCTATTATGAGGAAGAGATAGGGGAATGAGAAATGGATTGTGATGCAGGTAGATACTCTAAAAAGGAATAAATCACTTCAGATGATCTGAAGATGCAACTACATTCACATCTTAATCTGGAGCAGCACATGCTCCTAAAGAAAACCCCCCCTTACTCTGCTTTGATTCACATCAGAGCTGTCTTGGGGTGCACAAACTAGATTCCTTTGAAATGAGATTAAAACAGGAGTGCACTTTAAGACCTCCAGTCCTTGCACTGTCTGTGGGACCAGATAAAAACTGGTCTGAAGTGTGCAAACATGCCTGCTTATGGCTGCTGAGTCCCCAGCATGGGCAATTCTGCTCTGCATGGTCACTGCTTTGAGTATGCAGCACTTGCAGGTGAAGGAGTAGAATGATAAATGCCCAGGAAGAAAGTACATATTTCTAATGTCTATAATTGAATCTCAAAAGATTTGTCACATCATGTCCAAGAACAGGAGGCTGAATAGGATCAGTTAATCTCAGGACTTTTTCTACTTTTGTGTTAGGCACCACATAAGTCTGCACCTCCTTATTGTCAATGTGTGGTACAAATCCAAGGTTCAGTTTCAAAAGAGTAACATTTTGAAAGATTAATATGAAGTTCTTTCTATCTTTAGTATTTGTTGTACCTCACATAATTTTTTTCCTGTTAGGAATGTGATGACCATTTTTTACCACTTGTGCAGTTTTTAGGAGTAGTACATGTAAAGTGCAGATAGAGCATAAGGATTGCAATCAAATTGTGGTCCACCAAAGAAATCCCTGAGCAAAATACTGTATTATTAAAACAAAAAAACTAAATATTAGTGTTCAGCTTTTAGCTCTGATAAATACTCAATATATACTGGCTTCAGAAGTTATTTCATGTTAGCTAAGCTGATCTTGCTGTTGACATATATATGCTTAACCCTATGGAGATGTGAACTTAACCTGACATTGAGTTGCATTTGCTGCAAGCTGGGAATGAGCACAGGGAGAATTACTCTGGTAACTTGGCTTTTCAACCAAACCCTCATTCTAGTCCTAGTGGATAAGCATTCAGTCATATGAGAAAACCTTACAGCCATGTATGTTGCATATTATTTCCTTAAGATAATAGGGATTTATATGCTTTATGATTCACTATAGAGCAGTGGGAATGGTTCATGATCTAAACTTTATTAAGCTGCAAACCCCAAGATTTTGAATCATCAGAACTAGTTCTGCGATTTATGTTTAACAGACAATACTTCCTTTCCACCTCTTTGTAGATAGAATAGTGTGGTACTCACTGGCACTCATAGAAACAAATGGTTAATGGTGAGGATAGCAAAATAAGCTTTGTAGAAACAGTGGTCACCAAATAAATGTTTAACTAAAATAAATTTGCCCTAGATTTCTTTGGCAAAATAACCAGGACGCTGAAAAACACACAAAAGTTTTCCCAGCACCTTTCATTCCCTTTTCGTGGAAAACAATAGTTTAAAATTCAAGAAAAAGTGTTCCAGTCTCAAAACACTTTGCTTTCTATTAGTATGTTTTCATGAGAAATTCTTCTTAAGTCTGTAGAGAATTTTCTAGGAAAAGTTTTCTGTCTTTAGAAAATATTTAAAAGCTCATCAAAAACATGGGGAACTTCAGTTTGAAAGAGATGAGTTCAGTGTTTTGCTTTGGGTTTTTGGGTGAGTTCTTAAATTTTGGTTTCATTTTATGGTTTTGCTCCTTTTTTTTTTGTGATGCATCTTTAAATATTTGTGGCTTCTGCATAGTGTTGTAAAGGAGCAGAAATGCAAATCCACCACTGGGAGGGTCCATGGCAACATGGCACATAACTGCTTTAGGCAGAGGATTCTGTAATCCCAATAGACTCTGAGTGTAACTTTGGGCCAAAAACTGTATTTCAGTAGCCTTTACCTGCTGTCACCTGTTTGGTTTGAGAGGCTCAATCTGAGCATTTTTTGTACCAACCCTTGTCCAAGTCAGAGATCTGTTAGTGTGCTGATAATACAAAAATGGAGAAACTGGGATTTTTTTGGCTTAATCTCTTCCCTTAGCAGATTTTTTTAATGGCTAAGTAATGAAATCTTACAGGCCTGAAAGGTTCTTGAAGGCCCTTCCTAAGGCGAGCTGTATTGCTCTCTGTGAACAAAAACTCAAAGGATGAAATCCTGGCTCTCTCATAGTTGATGGCAAAACTCCCATTGACTTCAATGGGGATAGGATTTCTTCCAAAGTGCATGGAGTATTCCCAGGTCCAAATGTAAGCACACCAGCTTATTAATAAATGCACAATAACACAGCAAGCCAAAGGCAGTATAAATACCTCAATGGGGTGTGATTCAGTTTAAATGCCAATAACAGACTTACTTCTGGAATCTGTGAGGGATCCAGATGCCACAGCTGAGATCTCTCACGTTCAAACATCTGGATTCACTGATTGCTATTCAAAAGGAAATAATTAATAAAGAAAAAGTGGCAGAGTGGTGCTATATATCTAATGGCACAGGACTTTATGGTGATTACGAGCTTTTTTCTAATGTTTAAGTAAGTGAGAACTGGATTCCTTTTCTGCAGTCCTTACTCTACCTTTTTCCAAGAGAAAGTGAAAAATAACAACTGGAGTTAACAGAGTGCATATGAAAATGTCAAAAAGTTTTAAAATTGCAATTGAAAAATACAAGAGAATATGAGTATTTTAATTAATATATTTTTCATATTATTGCTATCTCTACAAAATAGCTGGCATTTATGTCTATGTTTGAGTTAGAGATGAGTATCCTACTATTAACTGCTTTATACCAAAAAAACCCCAAATCATATATGGTCTGGGGCCATCTTTCCTGTATGGAGTTAACTGAGGCTTAGGGCAGTGGTCTGATCATTTTCTATCTGCTTCAAAGGAGCACATTTGCTAATTAATTTGATTCAGATGCGAAAATTGTCTTATACAATAGTTGAAATTGCATGTTAATTTTCAATGTCTCTTATCAAAGAAAAGTTTTGAAATTGTTCTTTCTGCCTGTAAGTGCCACAGAAAAGATATTTCATGCCTGAGAGAGAGAGAGAGGGAGCAAAAGGGAGAAGTCTTTTACATAAGCTGTTTTTTCTGTTTTTTTCAATCCTATCTTTGGAGACTGGTGACCCTAACCAGGGGATGCAGCAACAACCTTTAACAGTGGTCTGATAAGCCTGTGAAGTAATCACCTTTTGTCTAATCATTTCCACCACCATCCTGTAATGAAAGCATTTGCAAGGCAGGCAGCTAGTCAGTAAAAAATTTTCTTTGCACTCATTGCTACATGGTTTTTAGTTTAGGAAAACTATTTTTACCAGCTTGTATAATCATATATGAAATGTATCATACTAAGACTGCACTAGAAATTCTTACATGTTCTTGTGGCACAGGCCTTCAAGCAGAACTCATTTTTATACTGCAGGTATCAAACACAAGCAAATGCTGACTTCCTCTCAGTTGTAATTTATGTTGAGTGGAGAACGTCACACATGAACTCTGTAGTTTTTTACAGTGAGTTTTATATTCAGTTTCTTCTTTTTTAATGCCTTTGTTATCTGTTAGGTTAAAAAGTTTATGCTGTGTTTACTTTGATCTTTCTTCATTTTATCCCATGTACTTTGCTCCTTGAGCCCTTCCTCAGACTGAGCCCAGCTTGACATATATTCTGTGTGGCAAGGCTGCAGAGCATGGAGATGATCTTGAACTCAGTGATCGTGGTTCTGTTCTCAGGCAGAGGCAGCCCAGGCAGAGCTCAGGGCACCTTTGCTGCCAGTCAATCACCCAGCTTCTAAGGTGGGCTTTGCTGCTTTGTCAATCACCCAGCTTCTAAGGTGGGCTTTGCTGCTTTGTTGGCATGACTGGCAACAATCTAAAATTATCCCTCCCTCTATTTTACTGTTGAAATCGAGAATTGGTACTTGGATGGTAGCAAGACACTAGGAAATTAAAATCTTAGCAGATTTACTGCTAATGAAGCTGCAATAATTGCTGTTGTGTATTTCTTTGTCTGTAACTGCAGAAATACATTGAGCTAAATTGAATGCAGCTTCAAAGACAAAGCATTTTTGATGACACTGCTTGATTTCTCAGAGATATTCCATGGAAGCAGCTGCTGCTCTGGCCATGAAGCAATTGCTCTAAGCCTGTGCCTCTCTCCAGGGTTTCACATGAACTCCCAGTAAACACAGGACACACATTTCACATGCAGTGAAATGGTATGTCAGGAGTTATTACCTTTAAGCAATTTCATACACTTGAGGAAATTTCACCATTGTGGCTAAAAACTAATTTATTCCACAGGTTTTCAAATACATTAATGAACAAAAAGCATCTCACAAGCGCCTTTTAAAATGCACCCAAAAAAAAGAATAAATGTATCACTGAACATCCAAACATTTGGCCGAAGAAAGCCAAAAGTTTTTCAAAAGGTTATTTTTTTTAATTATAATTTTTTTTAAATGTTAAACTTCTAAGTCTGTAATAAGTATTGGAAGCTGATTTTCATTCAATCAACTTTGTAATCAACTTTCTAAAATTTAATGGAGGCTTGATTCTGAAAAAAATCTCTGTAGTGCTTATTTTAATTGGTTACCTCTGCGCTCATATTTAGAGCAGTTAGCAGCCTCGTTTTAGTTACTACAATCTTTCAAAATCCTTCCCATCATTGCCTTTTATGAGTTTGTCTATGTTTATATCAGATATATGACTTAAGAATATCTGTCTTTTAACTGTGTCCATGACATAATGAGTTTTCCACAGTTTAATTTATACCTGTGTTAATGAAGCACAATGTACATGTTTTCCCCCCAAATAATCTGAATATCATTTCTTGGTTGACATAGGCAGCCAGCTGTACGCCAGTAGAAAATAAATCTTTTTTGATAGTAATTATCATGAGTAATGGCAGCATAATAGAGTAATACACACACTCACAATCCTGCATATGTGAGAGCAGTCACTAGTTTCTACCAGTAAAGTGTCAACATTAATTTGCAACATTTAGTACTTTATTAAGCTCTTTGCGTTGCCATCACATTTCCCAAATTATAACCAGAAAGATAAATTAAAGTTTTGTGGGAGTTTTGTGAATTCTGTTGTCATTGAACAGTTAATTGAAATGCCTTCTATTCCTTATAATACTTTTCTTGTCAAAAAATGGTATGGATTGTCAGGTGTATTCTAATAAGCAGTGATCCAGAAAGTTGGTTTTTTAATAAAATTTCTTAAAAATAAAAATTACCACTGAAGGGAAGAAAAAATTATGAGCACTTTGAAAGAAAGGGTGGCAAGGTGTGACTGTCAGCAGAGGTGGCTAAACCTTCCTGCTGAAGGGAGCTGGGATAATCCATGGGAATGAATCTCTTTAAATCCTGTTCACCACTTGCTCCAGACCTTATTAAATAGTTCAAAGGAAGTTATTTTAAATATTATTCCTCTTCATTAATTAATAATAAGTAATGTTTAATAAACACAGCGTTTCATGCAGGCAGTGTTCTTGGGAGCAGGCTGCCTGACTGGTTTATTAGATAATTTAGAAGAATAACATTGTCACATTTAACTAGATACCTTATTGAAAACAGCTGTTTTCTACCAGTTTCTGTCATTGTAGGAGAACAGGTCTATTTTAATATTGTTTTGCATTATAAAAGCATTTCTTTTTGTTGGAAATGGGATGAAAGCAATTTCTTTCATGAAGGCGAAATTTGACTAAAGACTTGGAGGGAAAGGAAAAACATGTCCAATTGTAGATCAGTTGGTCTGACAGAAGTCCTAGATTTGTTGCTATGATTGTGTGCATTTTTTATATATAACTGGTAGCCCTATCTACATCACTAATTGCAGAAACTATGGAATCTATATGTAAAGGTATAACAATCCTTAGGCACCTGATTTGTATTGATAAGCAGTTCTTGGTGCCTTTGAAATTATTTCTTTTTGTCTTCCTCTGTGGTTGTGCCTTCCCTGACATAATCATGAATCTAATAATGAAACATAAAAATTGCAATACTGGACTTGAGCATTTCAATGTCATGAACTTTATTAATGTCTGTTTTTCTCCATAGTTGTCAGCCATAGATATCCACAGTTTGTATTTTAGAAGCATTCCTGAAATCTTTGGTGTAGGTTGTTGGTAGGACTTTTTTTGTCTTTTTGCTTTTCTAAAAACCCATCAGTGTTTGAGGAAAAATACCATCTGATGTTGCAATGAGTGGCTTCACCTTTCAGGGTAATGTTTAACCGTAGGTGCAAATGTGCACAAACAGAAAAGCTTTTCTGTAAGAACTCTGTAGTTCTAGTTTAAGAAGCAGAGAATGTGTATTTTCATCATTCTCTTCATTATTTCTGCTTAGCTAAGTTCTGCAGCATTTCTGAAGAAAATAAATAAAATTGGAAACGACTATCAAAATCCTTAGGATCATAGTCCTGCTTCCTGTCACAAGCAACTGTGTTTTCTTCTGCTGGTCATAAATATATTAAACTAGGCTCTAAAAATGTTTAGGTTTGGTTCCTTCAATGCCACTGTTTTTCTGCAGAGGCTCATAAACTAATGCATAATTTCCAGTCTTCGGCCTTGATGTACCATTGTCTGCTTTATTTTGTGCCTGTAACACCACCATCCTTAAGCTTATATGGCTCCTCTCTCTTTCTGTCAATTTACAGGGATCAGTAATCACCCTGATAGATGTGTCAGGCTGCTTTCTCTCTTCTTAGAGAAAGACGTTTTGCTTCCATATTGATTTGCATGGTCGTTCCATTCCCATCTAGTTTGAATTCATGTTTGCTGAATATAAAGAACAAGAAGTGCTTATAGTGTTCTGCATGAAATCCCAGAAGTATCAGGAAAAATAAACAGTAATTATGATTATATTGTAGTGCATAATAATACCACCAGTACAATACTTTCATTTCCTCCTCTCTGCTCCTAAATGAATGACCTTTCCCTTTTTACTACAGAAACTGATTCCTAATATTTGAATTTAGTTAATTTAGTTCCTTCCTGGGCCACTTTCTGATCTCTTCCATGTTGACTATATCCTAGATCACAGAAAGATGTGATAGGATTCAGTCTCAGTTTTAGGTTTGCTCATTGGGCTGGGTTGCTCCCCATCTCTGATGGCAATGTCATTGTGAAGTATCTCTCTTTATCACTAGAAAGCATCACAGCAGTTCTGCCACTGTGTGTGCCCCAAGCTTTGATAGAGAGTTGAGTTTAATGCCAATTTAATTTTCCTACCAAGCTTAACAGTAGCTTTCTGTCAACTACTTTCTTCCTATCCTTCCTTTGCTGTTTTTTTTCTTGCAGCATTTATACATTCCCTCTGGAGTTTTGACACAACTCCCTTAACCTTCCAAGACAGAATTTTTTGCCTCTCCTGTTCTTAGTCATTGTTAGTATTCTATTATATATTTTTATATTTAAATGTTTATATTCTGTTGAAATATTTTAACAGTATTTGCTGACATTTTTGATATGATTTATTCAGTTAGGCTGGGAGTTCTTAATTTCAAGTTTTATCCTCTTGTTTAATATGGAAATTCTGGAGCAGTATTGCTCTAAAGAAATTACATTCTATTTCCATGTGCTGAAGATCAGTCTCTTAATTTGATTTTTTTTCCCTAACAATATTCTCTTTTCATAAATGCTCGTTGTTGGCTGACATCGTTGGCTCTGATTCCTAGAAATTCATAATCTACCTATTTTCCTTCCCTTTTCAAGTTTTTATTCTCATTTTTAATTAAAATTCTCTGCAATTGCACTAGAAGAATTACTGGAAATAACACTTTCTTGACTGTTTTCCCTAAACTAAACTAAATAGAACTGCTTTAGTATGAAACCAGCAGAATCATTGCTTTCCACTTACCTAAAAATTAATAGAAAGTTTTCCAGGTTTCCTCAATTTGTATCTCATATCCCTCATTTTGTTTAGCATTGCATATTTTTGTTCACTGCCTACACTTTGATGACAAAATATGATGATTTGATGGCTTATTGACTAATTCTGGGTGAGCGGCTTCCCAGGTTTTTTAGATCCAGCCTCTCCCAGATTTGAGAGGAATTGCAGCATTTCTCCTCCCTGCTTTTCTTTGGTCCTTGGGTGATGGCATTCCATTGCAATTCTCTGTATATTATCTTCATGTATCCTTGGACTCTCCTCTCCCAGCCTACACCTACACTGGGAAACTAAACAAAAGCCTTACTTTTTTGACCCTTACTTTTTCTCATGGCTAAATACAGAATCAACAGCAGGGTTTAGTACCCAGGCACTATTGCAGACTTCTCTCCTGTCAGGAATCATTCCCAGTACACATCTTGCATGTGAGCATTTCATGTCAATGAGAGGATTTAAGTTGATGGACATGGATTGTGCTATGACCCTTTGACTCTGACCCAGAAAATTATCCTTGGCCCATTTTATGTGTGAGCTCATTTTTTAGGTACAAACAAACCCAACTGTCCTCATCAACCTTTCCCCCTGTTACTAGTTTAATTTCTTGTTTTTGCCAGACACTTTCTGTTTGTGTCTTTCATATTGTCCACTACAGCAAATCTGTTTGTCAAAGCAGTCTTTCTGTAGCAAAGGGTGTCTGAATTTCTCTTCATGCAAGTTACTATCTGCATTTATGGGCATCTTTAGGTGTGTGAATATTTGAGCATCATATCCACTCTCCTAAATTCTGTGTTCCATCCCTACTTGAACACCATCTTTCCACTCTTCTGATATTTTTCCTCTTATATTCTGCTTTTTCAAATATGTAGCTTCATCCAAGTAGTCATCCAGAGATAATACACCTCCTAGCTTTCTGGACCCACTCTCTCCTAACCATCATCACCTTCTCTCTATGGACCCAAACTTTAAAGAAATAGGAGGAAAATCACATCCAAAGTAACCTGTTTGTAGACTATTTGACTGCTGACCATTTGGTGTTTCAATCTAATCCTACTTCTGTGCTTTGGCTGAGTTGGATGTCCATCAGCAGTCATTAAAGGCTGAAAATTTCCAGCACTGATTGACCTAAGAGCTGGTAAGCCCATGTGTAAATTCACCTCAGAATAATATTTTTACCAAAGTGTAAAGTCATGGGAAAATTTAAAGCACTTTCCCAACATAAATCTCAGGCAACTGAAATTCAACATTAGGCTTGATATTAATCCCATGAAACTGAATAATAAAAATGCTACCTATAAATTTTAAGCACAACTTCAATTTCAAATACTTGGAGAAGTTTAACATTCTCATATTTATCTCCTTTAAACTCTATCATCCATCAACAAGTAACTTCATTCTACCCTCCACGTTCTCCCTCAATTCTACACTTTTGAATGCATCAGGAATTACTCCACTTAAGCAAAAAAAACAAATGTCCACCTATGTAAGCCTGTTAAGTGAAAATTCTATGTGAGGATGCAGCTGAATCTTTTAAATTTATTTTCCAGCCCCACCACAATCAGGCCTTATGAATTACTATTTAGACTGAAAGATTTTTATCGAATATAAAGTAGACTTACAGAAACAGCTACACTCTTTCCACAGCAATGTAAGGTCATTCTGAGAGGTATGCTGGAAACTATTAGAAGGAGCTATAGAATTACCTTGCTCTGAAGGGAAATTCTTAGTTCATGTACTTAAGCATGACAGTTTGGACCATTTCAATACTGTTATCTGTGATGTAGGTGTGTGCAGGTAATAGAAATATTTACATTTGTACTCTGTGGAGATCTAAATGTTTAATCAAATGAGTACCTAATGCTATCTGAGCTTCCTTGTGTTCCTCATCAATGGCAGCTATTTTATAAACAAGTGATATTAAACTTTTGATGTGGCAACTGGAAACCAGTCAAGATCCTCTAGGATATTCATTTATTTAAGGTCTTCAAGTTTGCAAATACATAAATTGCATGCTTTCTGTATTCTTGCATTGCTGTATGCACCTGCTTCAGTATCTTTAGGCTGTATTCAGATCACCAGCTCAGTCAAGAGAAGTCTTCTTTTAGGTCTTTGTGAAACACTACTTCACAGTCCAACCAGAATAGGACTTCCAGGTGGTAAGCAAAACCAGAAGGTACATTGATAAACATATTTAAACCTGAGATCTCAAAAGCTACCTGTGGGTCATACTTATTCTTCAGTTTTGTTTAATTAGATTAGGTTTTACATTCAGATATATTGCAAACTTTCTAGTTCATTGAATGCAAAATTGAAGGCTTGTGTATCTAATATACTTTCATCCATGGTGGATTGTCTTGTTTGAGCTTCTCAGCTGCTAGCTGAGATGGCTGCAAATCTTCTGTAAAATTCATATATTGTTTCCAGCCACCATACAAGTGTCCTTGATAGCCAAGGAGCTAAAAATACATTTGGCTGGCCCTGTGTCAGGAATGGATTTCACATACAGGCACCTTCCAAATGTCTTCAGTACTGCAAGAAGAGTAGACCTGCAGTGCTTCTAATTGGTTTGTGTGCCTTTATCTTAGTGCTTCTTATCTCTTCTTCAAACCACACAATTAGAGCCTCATCAGTCTCTCTCAGATAAGAGATGGTGTGGCTCTGACCTGTGTTTCTCTGATCCTTCTTAGCTTCCAGCACATATTCATTGAACTGGAACCACTGGGATTGAATAATAGCTCCGTTTGCTTTCTATTATTTTTATTGTTGCTGCTGAGAACATATCATTGCTTACATTACTACAGTACTGATATAATATTTTAACACTGTCCATTTTCTTGCTTCATTATGTTACTTTTCTTTTTGTACACCTCTACACATTGACCACAATCCTGAAGTGCTCGTAACTATATGCGTGTTCTCTGCCCACCAAATCCTTACTGTTAAGGTGGAATTCATCTTACCTGAATTTAACATCTGAATATTGGAGGCCTGAAGTCTACTCCACACTAAGGAACAAGGCACACATGTTGCATCACAAGCTTGGGAAATGGGCAGAGGGATATTTCAGGAAGCCCCACAGTAAAGCACTCTGAGGTTATGCATGGTTTAATGCCACAAAAGTGAGCACTTTAAGGAGCTGAAGAGGTGTATGATAAGAATCTGCTAGGTTGTCCTAGCAGAGGAATTCTGGAGAGGACAATGGATTACAAGGGCTTAGTGAACAGGGAAATGAGGAGATTTCAGCAGTGTAGCACTAAAGCAAGACTTAGCAAAATTCTAGCTATTAGGAAAAAGTAAAGATAACAATGAGATAGTGTGTGGTGTGGGTAATGTGCTGAAACAGAAAATAGGAAGAAGAAATGGAAGAACAACATGAGAAAATAAAATTCTTTAGGTGCAATTGTGGCAAAGAAAAATTAAACAGGGGTACTGGATACAAGGGGAAAAATGGTAAAAGGTCAAGAAATAGAAAGCAAAATGTGGGGCAGTCAACAGAGAAATAGCTGCTGAGATCAGATGACAACAAAGAGGCAACTTCAGAATAGAGCCCAGTCTTCCTGTCAGATAGATTAACATAACTCCATCATGGTCAACCAATTCATTTGTGAAGATAAAGTGACCCTTACTGTTACATGTCTCTTCCTTTTTCAATAAAATACGGCATAATTGGCATGCCAAAATGTTGGAAGTATATGCCAAAAAGTCTAAATAAGAAATCCTCACTCTTGCCAACCAAATAAATAGTTAGATATTTTCTTTACCTTGACTAAGCATGTTTGCAAAGAGCTTTAAAAAAAATTAACTTCTGAAAGTTTTCTTTCTGTTACTAAATAACATCTGAACTGAATACTATTTGAACAACAGGATGTTCCCAATTTTTTTTTTTTTCTGAGCTCCAGCTGCTATTGAAAGATAAACCTTAACCTATCTTCACAGTTTATGCCTTATCTTAGTGTTAAATGAGGTTTGGTTTCATTTGAGTGATCAGCATAATGAATCACTACACTGCTGATAGCAGAGACAATTGGACAGTCATGCACTAACATAAGACAAAATGCTCCAACTTCACTGAAATCTTTGAATAAAGAAGTTTTGGCTTAAGGGGCAACTGTTTTCAACTCACTATTATCCTGAGAGGCATGTTTTCCACAGATGTCATGGGCTGATTTTTAAAGCTGCAGACCCCAAAGCAGAAGCTCTGTACAGAATCCTGTTACGGTGTCAGTCTAGCCCTGGGACATCACCCAATGCGTAGGCAGGGCCAGCAAAGGGTAACATGCTTATTTCCAGCACCATTCTTTCTGACTCTGTGGTGGAGTTAAAAAAAAACCAGATTTTACTGAGAAAAATGTAGTGATATTGGAAATAATTTTTAACCAAATCTTTAGATTTGGAACCCCTTTGATTTATCAGAAGTCTGTATTAATCAGTGTATGGAAGTTTGTATCTGTAGACAAGTAAGGACATAACCCTTCCACATGTAAGATATTTACAGTAGAACTCCTATTTGATGTGTGAAATAATAGAGACAATTTACTATACTGAATAAATACACCTCTCTCATGCTGATTTATATTCCATCAAGGTTATAATTCATCAAAACTGAACTTCCTTTGCAAACATATAACTGTTACTAATATGACTTTTAGGAGACACATTTCCTTCTTCAGAAATACAATAACAACAAAAAAAGTCTTATCCTAGTTAGAAGACTGATAATTTTTTTTGAAGTCCAAACTGATAATAAAAGAATCATAGAAACACATAATCAAGGAAAATAAATAAAATAAAATAAAGTAAAATAAATTAAATAAAAGTAATAAAAAATTCATGAAGTACAGCAAATGCTTTACTTACAAAAATACATTAAAATACATTGCAAAAGTTTAGATTTTACAGCATATTTTAGATGTCTTGTTCCTGTGATAGGGAAATACGTAGTATTCTTATGCACCACAATATTGTCCATATATTGTCCCATACAAGTAAGGATACAATTATTTCATTCAATAATATCACCGTAGTATTAAAATATATTAAAATCTATTTAAAATATTGTATTAATTTCTGTTAGTTTTATGTTCATCTAGGGTGGTGTATTGAGTTTAGAAAGGAACTCAGAGGGTAAAAAATCCTTTCTTCTCAGATGCCTTCTAAAAATGAAGGATTTTGGATACCATCAGTAGTTTGTGCTGTTTAACCAGTAAAATACTCAGGTGTATGGGTAAGCTGAAGATATTTCAATGATGCAAGCCATGTTTAGAGATAAAAGGCAGGGATTTTTTCAAATCTCTGTGACTCTTGGCCTGTCCTAGAATTTTAAATCACAACCACTACAATAATGTTTCTAATTGTGAAAGCATTTTTACCCAGGAAAGGGAGCTGAACCCACTGTTTATTAAGGCTACATTTTCAAAGGTGACCATGAAAGTCAAAAATCTTTGATGTCAGCACCAATCAGATGTAGAACATGTCCCCCTTCTTTCTAACTTTTCAGAACCTCCGGCCCAACAGGTGCAGTTCATCATCCAGGAATGAGAATTATAACCTGGTCAATATAGAGATTAAAGTTCAGTCCCCACCTGACAGCCATATCTGCTGTCGTCACCCTTGTGGCTTCACGTGTTTTGTTTTCATTTCTGGTATCATGCAAAAGCACTGACTCATTTTTTTTTCTTCCTTGTATTTCATCTGCACCTTAGTAAAGGAAAAAATTATGTACAGAGACCTCTTTCTCCTCCTCAGATGAGACACTGGGTGTCACACCTATTTCCTTAGCTGTCATACATGAAGTCCACAGAGACTTCCTTGTGGCTTCAAACTCCTGGTACGTCACAGGGGGCATCTTCTGCAGTATCAATTATTTAACATTAGGGACAGCTGATACTGAGGGCTTCCTATGCTCTGTAAGGCAAGTTATAGTCTGCCTGTGGTTTTATTCCCTATCACTAATATGAAGATGGATTTTTTTTTTTGCCCTCTCCAAGGAGAACAATGTCCTAAAAAGACTCAGGAATTATCTAGTAAATTTGCGTATAATGTTGTGTAGAAAGCTGTGTTGCACAATATCAATCAGCTGAAACTGATGGATCAAATTGATGGATCAGCTCAGAGAGAGTGAAAGTGACCTGTCAGAGTCTTTGGCTTTGAATGATTACTGAACAGCACTCAAAAGGAGAAAGAAAAATGAACTGCTCAGAGTGATGGAAAAAATGAGCTCCCAAAACAACTGGAAAATATTTAAACATTACTCCTCAGTGTATTTGTGAGCAGTAGAAGCCAGGAAAAAGAAAAACAGCAAGGCACAATTACCATGAATGATAATTCTCATGTTCAAAGCTTCCATTTAATTGAAGTGCAGAAGGCTATTTTGCTATAGTGTGATTCTTTGAGGACCATGGTATTCTGTAGAAAATTGACATGTGACAGATAAATATTTGAAAAGAAATATCAATAATAATTTTTTTTAAAAACCCCAAAACTTAAATAAACTGTTTCTTTTTTGATGAATTCAGCTTGTAAGTCTGGAAAAAAAATTGAGACTCTGAGAAGTGGCCAGATGGAGAGATGAGGAAAAGCATCATAGAAAGCACAGTGGTGGTGTGAATTAATTTTGGGAAAGCAGTTGGAATTTTGCAGGCAGGGATGGCATCCTGTGTACATGAAAGCCTGTGGGCACAGCATGAGCTCCAGCAGTATGAAAATGATGGAGAGCTGAAACCATGGGAGAGATGAAGCAAAAAAGGTGCACAGAGTTTCAAGTTGGAGCTCTCAAAAACCGTGGCTCACTGAACCGCTTATGTCATGAATACAATGTTTTGGCAGGGCAGGCACTACTGAAACATTGCAACCTGAACAGAAAGGATGACAAAGTGCCACTGGTTCAATGGAAGTTACTAGAACAGCAGCATGTATTTTTACTACAGGAAATCCCCAGATTGTCATTTTGAGAGTAAATGGGTTATTTCTTAGCCTTACCTTTTTTGCAGATGCACTGAACATCTGTACCAGAAACAGTATTATTAATACTAAAAGAGACAATACATGATCAGTCTTCCAGTGGTGAGTTAAAAAGCAAGCATTTGAATAGAAAGTATGGTCAAATAAAAAAGAAACAGGGAAAAAATACTGGTTTAGAAATACATCAAGCACTTCATAATGTCACCTTGTTGAAGAGAGAGACTAAAGATGTTTGCTACATCTTTGTAGGGATGTCTTGGGAAAATTAAAAACTGAATTTAGAGATCCAACCTACTACAGTTTTGAAAAGCAAATTCCTTTGCCTAATGACAAAACAAAATGAAGGAACTGAGGAGGTTTAATACTTTGAAAGGAGAGTAGGAATAAAAGGTTCAAAGGATTCAGTACATTTTCTTATTAGTGCTAAAAGAAGTCAGACCCTTTGCCCAAGAATATACTCAAAAGAACTAAATAAATATGTAAAAAGGAAACATTTTCCACTACCTACAAGGAGAGAAATTCTGGAGGAGATGTCTTATGCCAAATATTTTTCAACTCTTGATGCCTCAGCAGGCTTCTGGCAGCGTTTCTTAGACAAACAGAGGGTATGTTTGTGCACCTCCAACACCTCCTTTGGGACACACAGTTTCCCCCAATTGCCACTGGGTTATAGTTAGCACCAGAGGTGTTTCACCAAAAAATACAACCATTTTTCTCTGATGAGGGACATGCCAAGACCTGAACAGATGAAACTGTGAACTGGGAAACGCACTATAAGGCTAAGACCAATGTTTCCCAAATAACAGAAGTGCTGGGCCTTTACCTGAATGAGATAAAAATAAATTTGAACGCCACATAGTGGGTATATTTCTTAGAAGAGAAAAGAAGGAAGAAGGGAGAAAAGACAAGAAGGAAGGAGAGAAAAAAGAAAGAAGAGAGAGGAACAGAAGGAAAGACAAAAATGATTATTTGGAATATAAGTAGGAAGGAATATAAGGAATATAAGTAACTTAGTATTAACCATAACTGCTCCTATAAACTGTCTGTTCTGTTTTCTTGCAAAAGTCATTGAATGAAAATGAGATTAAAAACTTAATAAAGTGTTTCAATGAGTTAATTAAAGAAGTTTTATCCTAACACTATGCAAAAACCTCTCCTGAAAGTACGGTGAAAACATCTGAGCAGTCTCCAGAGAGACAAAGAAACTCTCAGTATCACCAAGCAGACAAAAAGACTACATTCTATAATATATCATGCCATATATAATATATGCACATACATAATAGATACAATTTTATATATAAATATAAATATATATATGCACTATGGAATATATAATTAAAGGTTAATGGAATTTCTCTAATTATATCAGCATTAAGAAAATATTGTTACACTGCCAAAACAGGCACGACTAAAGTAGCTCCTCTCTAGAAGACAGAAGTGTAGGATGGGGTGAATTCAGATGAGTGATTTGATACGGATTTCTCCATGTAGTTGTGGGAAAAGGTGAAGTCTGAAGACAGAGTTTCATAAAATAAATTGATCTTTTAAGAAATGAATCTAGATTCTGAATGTCAGAAGAACTACAACTTAGAGTTTTCAAAAAATAAAGTGTTAATGCACAACATGGTTTAGAAACAAAATTTAAACCCAAATCAGTTTAATCAGCTTGGTTAAAGTTCGAATGTTAAATGTTTTGTTTGTTCAATTCTATACATTTAACAATTCCATAATTGCTCAGGCTTTCACAGCATGTAAGAGATTTGGTATATCCATAATATACATCCACAAATTATCTCTCTGTATCAAATTAATTCAGCATATCAGAAGTATTGTTCTTCTTCCTACATATCCTAAGACCATTGATTCAGTCCATAGGCAGAATGTCTCAGGAATGTGCAAACAATGGGTTTTGTGAACCAGAAGTATTGTAAAGAATAGGAGAGAGATAAAGCCCAAGGGAAACAAACAAGTGATGCCCAGTACAATTTCTCCCCGCACATTGACCAATGCCCAGCCCATCCCTGAGCAGTGATTGGCAGCTCCCAGCCAGCTCCCCCCAGTTTATGCAGCAGGCATGAGGTTCCTTGGTATGGAATGTCCCCTTGGCCAGTTTGGGACAGCTGTCCTGGCCATGCTCCCTCACAGGCTCTCGTGCATCTCCTCACTGGCAGAGCACGGGAAATTGAAAAGATCATGACTTTGGGTAAACACTACTTGGCAAAAGCAAAACTTCATTGAGTTGTTAACATTATTCTCATGCTAAATGCAAACTACAGCACTGCACCAGCTACTAAAGAAGAAAATTAATTCTATCCCAGCCAAAACCAGGACACTAGGTAATACAGCAGTATAGAACTGTCACAGCAGATTGGTGTATGCATGACCTGCATGCTTATGGGCTGAGTCATAACTTTTGTAACCTTTTTATAGCCATGCAACATGATATTAATACAGTCAGGTTCAACTTCAGGGTGAATAACCACTTGAAGGCAGTAAGGAGACACAGGCAAAATAGGGAAATATCTAACTCTGAATGGTAGGCACTCCACAGCTCTGTTTATTTGCAGTGCTACAGTGAACAAGTAAATAGATTTAAGGAAATAGTCAAAGCTGTTATGTTTGCGTGCGAAAATTAATCAAATGCTATGAACAAAATGCAATCTTTGGTACAATCTTACTATAAGAAAAAGTCATTTTTACACATCACAGCACATATTGGGGCAGCTGTGGACACAAAAGTAAACAAAACACATTACTTTTTTGGAAGTAAAAAAAATAAAAATCTGTATTGATTTTTATTGAAATCTGTGTCTGTGATTAGTATAAGCCAAGGACAGAAACCAGAATGGTAAAATCAAATAAATGACTGCTTTCTGGTGTCTTCAACACCAATGAATCCACAAAAGGAATTTTTGCAGGAAATGTCTATGAAATGGCATACTTTTGTTAATGTCATCAGACAAAATCCTGATTACAAGAAAGATGCCTCCCTTATTGGAAAATACAGGCCATCATACATCAATGGTTACCATTTGGCTGAGCTGATGTTAGGAGTTACATGATCTCAGTGCACCCTGGGAAATGTAATCCTTAAGTCCAAGAGAAAGGGTATGAAGAAACACGAGACTTTAAAGATAACTGCCATGATGTATGGTAAAATAGTAACATTGCAGGGTTATAGAAATTACTGCTTATCTAAGCCAAAATTTGATTTTTGATTCAACAAGCTAAGGAAAAATATTTAAATATGTGAATGTCAAAACATTTCCATTTGATCAGATATATGAAAAATTAAATTTACTGAACAAAATGTTCTTAAATATTTCCATAGTCAATTTTTTTACTGCAGTTAGCTTTGATAAATATGAATAGGGAAAGAATTCAAACTACTAGAATTTCTCATGACATAAACCTTGTATTTTTTGCCAATACACATAAACTTTAAAAAGGGGGATTTGTTTGCATTTAACCAAGTTTATTCTCTTCATAGGTTAATCTTCTTCATTAAGATAAAATGTATCATTTAGTTTTGATATTTTTGCTGTTATTAGCAAAAAAAATGAACCTAAAAATAAGGAAACAAAAGAATTATGCAGAGCTTACTTTCAAAATAGTCACGACCTGTTTTACCTGAATATTGTAAGTCAAAGTAAAATATTTTTTAAAAGGTATATGACAAGTTCTGTTCCAAAGGAAAAAAAAAAAACCATTCAATCTCCTGCCAGTAGTTGCACAATATTCTGATTTTGTCAAGTACTTCTATTCTCGAGCTTATCAACTTCTGTACTAAAGCACGATGCAATGATAATTTCTTCCATCTCCAGTTTATGCATTGTAATCACTTATGTAGATGTGGTGCATTTATTTGAATACATTGTTAGAGTTTCTAGCTGGGGGATTTGGCTCCTAAAACTCTGCTTAAGGGAAAGACCAGTGAACTGGAAGTGACTTATCTGCAGCTCAGTCTTGTGCCTTCAGATAAGCCTGGGGGCAGCATGCCAGTGCTTGAGGGACCGTGTCCTACCACAGTCCCTGATCTGCCGCTGCAGCAGAGGTAGGGCATGGGGACCCTCTTCTGTGGCATCAAAGACACAGGAGCGGTTGATGTGTTACAAACAGGGGATGCACCTGAGAATCATCACATAGGAATTAGAACGTCTCCCCTCAAAAGGTGGCAGGACCAGAAGCACAGCTCTAGTGCACCTACACCAATGCACACAGCGTGGGTATCGAACAGGAGGCGCTGGAAGCCGTCGTGCAGCAGGGATTCTGTGATGTAGTGGCCGTCATGGGAACATGGTGGGATGACTTGAATTACTGGACAGCCATAGTGGAGGGCTCTACACTCTTCAGAAGATACAGTCAGTGAAGAGGAGGCACTTGGATAACGCTGTATTTTAGGAGTGTTGGGATTCATCACGAAATCAGAGTTCACAAAATCATAGTTTTGGATTCTCAGAGCAGGAAGGATGAGGAGCTAGCAGGAGTGCTCACTGAGCCATTGTCAATCATTTATGAACAGTCCTGACTAACTGGAGAATCCCGAGTTTACTGGAGGTTAGCTCAATATCTTAGAGGTTTTTTCCAACCTGAATGTTTCTGTGACTATCAGCAACCAAAGCAGGGCATGGTGTGGAGCGCAGTGAGGATCTGGGACTCTCACCTTTGGACCTTTGGCAATTTGCTCTGAGCTTTCTAAACTGTTTGACTCAGCTGCTTGCTACAGACTATATAAATGAAGGTCCAAGTCAGAAGGCTCACTGTCCCTGAGGCAGCAGGGAAGACTTGAGGAGGGAAGAAAAAGGAGATAAAGAAAGAGCAGCAAGAGGGACCAGGGCTCACCATGGGCCCTGTGCAGCTCTTGCTGCTCTCCCTGCTGCTCAGCAGTGGTGTTCTCACACGTAAGTATTCTCTTTTATGTCAGTGCTCTCTACTGCTTTATTTATGAGCCCAATAAAACAACAATATTGAAAAAAAATCAAAAGGACCAAGGCTTTTAGAATTAGAAAGGTTCAGTGTGGCAAAGATACAATTTCTGCCCTTCATGGGAATGGGCAGTCATAGGAGGATCCCATTGTAGGAAAGTCATTCATGTTGCCTGATGGCTTTTGATTTAATTTATTTTGCAAGGCATTCACTTGTGAGGCATTCACTGTTTTTCTGTAGCATTGTCTTTTTAAACCCTCATGGAGCTACCATAGCTTGGAGATACCATGCAGACTTGGCCCAGCTGTTGCTAACCTATTTTGCAGCAAATGTGAAGAGAGAGAGCAGTACAGCAAATTGTATTTGGCAGGCAATTTAAATGCAATTTTGTATTGAAGGGATACAGTCATCAGAAAAAGAAGTAGGCCACTAAAGGATTTGTCCTAAGATCAGAAAAGACAACTGAGATCAATATGATGCTACGGATTGGGAGCTATCCTCGCTTCCCAAGAAGTGGCTTTTTAGAATACAGCTCTGTAGTGTTACCTAAGGCTTCAAGGAGCTTAAGGAGAAAAGTGAGTCTAGAGGTAATTATGCAGGTCTGGTTTTATACAAAGATCTAATTCATCATATGGACATCTTTCTTGAACTAATGTTCTGTTCCTGACTGATGTTACACAAATGTATTGCTATACAATAAACCTTGTTTCTAATTGCTATTAATGATATTATTAATTTTATTTTCATAGCAATAGTACTATTTCTGATGCTGTTGTTACTGTGACTAATGTTACAGTCTATTTCTATAGAGTGGTCTACTTAGAATTTCCAGAATGAAAATGTGGAAAGTGTGCAGAGAACATTGTAAAAAGTGCTGGCCTTCATGTGTGATATCCCAAAGAATGACATAGCATCCAATAAATGCCAAAAATTTAGTAGATTATGTTTAATTTAATTTAATTTAATTTTTTTAAATAGAGTCATATGGAACATATCTAAGACTGATTGGAGCAAATAATTCTTAGCTTGAATAAGCTTCCAACCAGCATTCTTTTCCTCCAAGGAATAAACTCTCAATATCCAGAAAAGATTTCTTGGCAGAGAATTTTTGTATTAACCTTCAAAGTTGTCCGATTTTAAACATACAAAAAACCAAGTATAGCCATTCATCCATTTTGCAGTATTTTTGTGTGGTCAAATAGACCAAAATTTAAAAGTAAAATGTGTTATATGGTACATTTTATCTGTCTTGATTTACAAACTTTTTTGTAAACAGCTTTTCTGGTTTTTAATGTTGTTTGTTTGGGTTGTTTACAGACGAAGAATTGCCTGAAAGTGCAAATCCAGGATGTTCAAGTGAGTGATTTTTTGCATTTCCTTTTTTTTATCTTAAGTCAGTATTTTAACTGAAAACATCTTTCAAAGCCTGAGTTTTCTTAATCTCTTCTTCTGGAATAACTTAAATGAAAGTGATGGTAATATTCTTAAGCCCTTCTTGCCATTTATTTTAAGTATTCAATTATCCATTAGGCTTGGTTCAAATAATTTTAAAACTTTCCTAAGACTGGACAAGCTGAGGTTAAGTTTCTGAACCTTCTTAAAGAAACTATTTTCTGTTGGGTTTGTGGGTTTTTTGTTTGGTTGGGGGTTTTTTTTATTTATTTCTTAATTGTCAGATGCAAATTCCTTCATCTAGAAATCCCTGGTTACCAAATATGAAGCTTTAACAGTGAGGTTAAGTACACTACACCTCCGTGTGGACTGAATCTCACATTTTATTTACCCTTCACAGCTGCTGCTAAGCCCACATAATTGCACATAGATTTCTAACTAAATACCTGTAGAATAAATCATCAACTCTGTCAGCAAGGACAGCAATTTCTTTAAACAAGCCAAGAGTCAGGAAATGCTGACTTTATGCACTATCTTTGTCATGAACTCTGACTGGTGCTGACTGCTCGGTTAGATACATAATGTTCCACCACAGGGTCAAAGTACTGGATGAGTTAGTTTGTTCTTAGTCTTCAGGGGTTTTTTTCTCCCTTTGTCGGGTGCTTTAGCACCACCTCCAGGCAATGTGGTTTACTTCAGATGGCTGAACCACCTGAAAGACTGCTGGGCTCATTGCCGATTTCTTGTTTATTTTTGATACAATTATTTATTTGTTATGTGTATATCTAAGCTTATAATTTCTCTATTCCTTTTTTGTTGTTTTCTGTTTAAAAGCAGGATATGAAGCAATAATTTTCACTCTAGCAATATAGATACTGGCATTTCAAATTTTTTTGAGTACAGTTAGAGACTAAGATAGCCAAAAGTGACAGGATTAGTGATGAATCTTTTAATAGCTGCTAATTCTAGGGTTAAATAGATAATTTAATTTAGTTCTCAAGTCTTTTTAAGATGCTGATTACTGTATGACAGTTAGTTATTATTGCGATAATTCTGTTTAGCAATTACATGAAAATAATCTCAGCTAAAGTATGTAAAGCTTATAAGAGTGATAGTGCAGTGAGGAAATGAGATTTACAGTACTAATTTGTTGTCCTCCCTGTGTATAAAATGGTGTGACATAAAGGGTGATGTTAACATTGCCATTGGCTTCTGATGTGACAAAGATTTGATAAAAGATTAAGCTACATTCCTGCTGGCACAGGCAGGCAAAGTCATACAGATTTGATGGTGGGTATTTGGGTTTACACCAGCATTACCTGTCTTTGTTTTTTCTATAAAAGTAAATCAGGACTGCATATAGTCAGGCAGTCACAAATAACCACAGAGGAGCAATTTAGGAAATCACCTTTCATTCAGGATCACAACAGAATCAGTTCCAGTGAGTTGCTCAGTCTGAACCAAGGGAACAGTAATTTCTGCTTCAGATTGATCTAGACTGCTCCAACACAGACACTTCAAGTGTCTGATCATCATCTTTAGTTTGAAACAATGGCTGCAGTTTTAGTGGGAGTGATTTGTTATTGAGGATATTGTTCGGGTTATGTTACTCATTTCAGACACCAAAGTAATGCCTTGTATTTCTGTATTTGACATAGAGACTATTTTTTTTTCTTTATACTTCTATTAGCACTTTCATTCGTGCTTGCAGGGTTTAAAATTACAGAGGGTTGGGTTTGAGGGCAACAGGGAGAGGTTAAATACAGGTGGAATTCATTCTTTTTAGGAAGCCTATTAGATTTTTGATAGAAAGAGAAACACCTCTGGAAATGCTCCCTCCTGCAATAGTCCTTAATAGGTCATAATTTAGTGGTGTTCCCTTGTTCTGGATGTTCTCCGATTAACTAAAGCTTACACCCATTGAAAATAATCTACCCTAGTAAAATTTTCTGATCTAATAAGTGAATTGGAGTAAATCATATTTCAGAGAGTCTAAAGCAGAAAGATTGTCCATAAATTCAGGTGAAATTGTATTGAGGAATGGTAGTTTTGGTGTGTTGTCTATTTCTATGGTTTTTGCTTTCAGTCTCAGTCATATGACTGGTAAAGCAGCCCCTTGTATTTGCATTATGATGGAAAAATCTGAGCTGAAAGGAATCTTTTTATTACCAATTTGAAAATTACAATTTCATTGGCTCAATTTAGAAGCCATAGGGTAGTTTTTAAACAGTTTCAGACTTCAAATTTTCTCCTGTCTTTCTCATTTGCTTTTTGGGCATGATTTGAAAGACAGGTGGGGTCACACTGTCAGATCCTATCTGAGCAGTGGACCCCAAAATTTATGCTGCTCCCAGAAGTTTTGTCCTATGCTTCAGAAAGTATCCAACTGACATGAAGACATCACTTCTCTGTCTGAAAGATATTCTATATAAGGAAATAGTTGGAGCATGGGTCTTCAGGCTTCCTTTTTCTGGCATTTATTTTAGTTACACAACACTAAGCAGGCACTGTAAGGATTACATATGCATATCCTACCCAGGTCATAAAACCACTCTTATTTTCCCAATTGCAGAGGATGCAACCAGATTTAAACCCCTGAGAAAATATGTTTACTCATATGAAGCAGAGACATCAAGTGGGATCACAGGAACAGCAGATTCTCGAAGTGGTTCAAAGATCACTTGCAAGGTAGGCAAAGAGGAGTAAATACACACAGGTGGGGACTGTGTACTTAACAGCATGGGAGCTGGCAGCTGGGGAGCATCCTTCAATGATTTTACAAACAAGATCATCTTTTTGGAGGGCACATATTGAGAATCATGAAGACTTAGCCCCCCCTGTTCTAGGCAGAGGCACTGAGGATGGCAGAAGTTCTTCATACCTCTGTGCCCGTGCATTTCAATCCCTGGCTGTACTTTTACATGAGAAAGGGGCAAGACCTGCTACTTCATTTTCCTTCGCTCCCAGGCTCAGTCTACCAATTTCCATCAAACATTCTAGAAGTTGAATTAAAATAACTCATTGATGCCATGAAGATCACATGAGAGCCTGCTGATGGTAACTCAAGACTATATCAGGCTGTAGGAGTAAAGGGACCTATAGGCCATTTAACTACCCAATGTCACCTTATCTTGCCCAAAACTTTCTCAACATAATGTTGGTTTTGAGGGGTTTTTTTCCTGAAATGGAGTAACTGTGAAAGATATTTTTATTTAGCGCATACTGTTCTGATGAAGTCTAAACACATTGATCAGTGTAATGACTCAACTTTTCATACAGTGATAATGCTCAAAACTCTCAGAAGCTAAGTTGCTCATTTAGTATGATGTCATGCCATTAGCCAAGCAAATACTTGCCCTCTTATCTCCTCCATGGAATTACCTTAAGCTGTTTATAGCGCTTTGGAGTCTTTCCCAACAGCTGGTAGCAGAGTGATCCTGACACTTTACAAATCCCAAGGAATTTTCAAAGCAGTAGCAGCGTGATCCTGGAAATGTGAAAATGCTAAAAAGAATAACGTATAATATTTGTGTTCTCAGGTTGAGCTGGAGGTACCTCAGCTATGCCGCTTCATCCTGAGGACAATGCATTGCTCCCTGAGGGAGACATTTGGTGTTGACACTAAAGAAAGGGCTATTCTGAAAAAGTCCAAGAACTCTGAGGACTTTGCAAGTGCCATGTCAAAGTAAGCAATGTCAATTATCAAAACTTGGGACCTTAACATGGAACAGACTGCAGTGTAAACGGTCCACCCTGATTATGTTTTTCTGGGCATGGAACACATTTCATGATCACATGGTAGATTTGTAAGCTGGTTCCACAGCAGAACTATGCATGATACACTGAAGAGTTTACATAGTTCTCAATTGCCAGTAGGGAAGGGAATTTTACACACAACATTTTAACCTGGAATGGTTTCCTAATTTCTGTCATCTACATCAGGAAGTTGTTGGGTAGTGGCTCAAAAGATTATTGCAAGTGTAATTATTAGTACTTCTCGTAAGCACATTCTCAAATGGCTGCACTCAGCTGGTTTAAGATAGTTTTCCTTTGCTAACAAACTGTGCAATAGAAAGGCATTTGAGACTGAAGTCCAGATTTCCAATCCCAGTCTGTAGCTAATCTTTTCCCTACCTATTTGCTTTTATAAGTAATTTTTTCTACTCCCTCCTTTCAGCTAGTCTCTAGTACTTGTCTGTGCATATTTTAGTCATGCACCTTCATGCTTTTTTCAGCGCCTCAGTAATTTTTTTCTCATTAGTTATAGATCTCAAACCAACTAGAGACAGTGTTAAAATATGTTTTACAGAAAACAGTTAAAGTTTTCTTTAAAGACTCAGACTAGTAGTGAATCCTTCGCATCATTTCCCAGTTTATTGCAGTAGTTAATAATTATCCCAGTCTAAAAATTTATCTCCTCTCTGCATTTATGCAACTCCAACTTTCAGCCGTTGCCCTTAGATGACGTAATCTGGCGAAATCAAAATGTCCTTGGTTGGAATTTTGTTGCTTTAATAGTAGTACTTTCTGTTAGTAACAGCAGTGAATAGACCAAGATAAACATGATGCTTTATCTCTAGCCCAAGAGGTTATTGATAACATGTTCTTCACTGTGTGGCTTTAATATGATTTCATACTAATGTTGTTTTTCTGGGGAGCAGGAATGAGCTAAAATTCAGCATTCAGGATGGAACCAAAGTCAAGCTGTATCCAGAGAAGGATGAGCCTCTGAATATACTGAATCTCAAGAGAGGTATCATCTCAGCTATCCTTGTGCCAACAGAAACGGTGGAAAACATAAAAACAATTCCAATGGTAGGTCTTTTGAAAGCATTCACTTTATTGTGTTAACCAATGGAAAAAATTTCACCTAGACAGAGTTATTCCTGAACACCATTTTCAAAAGGCCTGGACATTCAGATAAGAAAAGGTGCCTGTCAGGTAGATCAGGAAATGTCTGACAGCACGAGCAAAGGCATTCACTTCTTTCTTCTTTCCAGGATACTGTGTATGGAAAGTGTGACAGTGAAGTTGAATTCAAATCCAGAAAAGGGAATGTTGCAGAAGATATTTCAATCACGAGGTACCTGAAAGGCTGTGACAGCTTCAGTCCCATCAGAGATCATGTCAGCCCCATTGCCATTGTAAAAGGACTAGTAAGTATGCCATTAAAAATTATTTAATGTAACATTTTTCACACCACCACTTAAAATGATCAATAACCACTACCATGACTACTTTTATATTTATTTTTTGAAAACGTAGTTTTATTGCACCCTTCCATTAGATCAGACTGCAGTATTGTTGGCTGTCAATAGAAAAAAACGGATGCAGAGCAAGAGTTCTTCTTCTTCAATGTTCTTTCTATTTTAAAGGAGAGCTTTTCATATATGGAGTTACTTCCATTGATTATTCAATAATGCAATAATCTATCAGAGCATAGCCAAATTGGGTCAAAATTTTCAAAATTCCAATTTTATTTAAAACAAGTAGACCTCTAAAATTCTAAAAGTATGTGTAAGGTCCAGGAGGATAGGGCTCTAGCTGCCCTGAAGTAAGAGGTTTGACAAAATGTTTGGTCTGCCTGTTAATCCACAATGATCACATGCAGTTGCTTGCATGAATATGGTCAGATTTCTTTCTGATATGAAGGCATCTGTGCTTTTGGATGTTTTAACTAAAAAAAAAAAAAAGGTTTTATATAATGCGGAAAACACATTTTAGAACTTTTTTGCCACTTCTACAGCTTTTTGTAGATATCTTTAAAGTTTGTGTCATGAGACTGAACATCACAATTGTTACAAGGGGAATTAACTACTCCAAAAATTACAAATTGGTTTTATAAAGGAGCCTTTATTGTAGGCAGCAGGGGATTAATCATGCAGTAACTACTAACCCAAGCACCTCAATAAGGCCTGAGGGAACATTTCAGTGGGATTTTTGCCTGAGAAGAGACTTAAATCCAAAGATTATTACTGGCACAATTTTGTCTTTGTGTAAGAATGATTCCAGTTATGCATCTCCATTTCCAATATATAACTATTAATCTAAAAGTAAAACTGTGTCAACCTTTAAAACTATGATTGCTTCCCATTTTACTCAGTAAGCTGACTGTCAAACTATTTCTTTTACAGAACACTCCGTTATCTGCCCTTCTGAAGAGCAGTCAGTTCTGTCATTACAATATTGATGCAAAGAAAAGGCACATAAGAGATGTTGTCTGCAGTGAAAAACACCTGCTTCTGCCTTCCTCAAACAAGTAGGTTGTTCACTATTTATCATTAGCCTATATTTATAAATATCCATTTTAAATGGTGATGTATCACATTCTGCCCTGACTTCATCCCTAAATGGACATTTTGTTTTTAAGAAGGCAGGAGGCCTGTCAAGACCTTATAAAAGCTCT
Organism: Melozone crissalis; assembly: GCF_028551555.1. Classification (NCBI taxonomy): domain Eukaryota; kingdom Metazoa; phylum Chordata; class Aves; order Passeriformes; family Passerellidae; genus Melozone; species Melozone crissalis. The sequence continues at coordinate 55,479,876 of NW_026535805.1, forward strand.
TGGACTTAACTAAAGCACTAAATTTGTCTTTCTTTCCTAGAAGTCGCTATGTTGTCATGACGGAGGTCAACCAGACTCTGAAGCTTGAAGATACCCCAAAGATCACTAACAAAAATTTTGATGGAGGTATAGCTGCAGTTCTCAATATTATAAATACAGAGACAAACACAGGGAAAATTTTTTGTGATTTTTTTTGTAGTGAATTAATTAAGGATGTGGGGACCAAATAAACTCATCATTTTAAATGAAATATTACCAGCTTAGTAGGGAAAAGTTTGAGTATAAAATGAGAAAACCAGAGAAGTTTAAAAACACCCCTAATTTTAAATAATCTTTGTGTTTTCATATTAATTTTAAAATTATTCTTTAAAATTTAAAAATATATAATTTGCTTGAAAAGTAATTTTAATCTTATTGGAAATTAGTTAAATGAACCCTTTTCAGCTACCCATGATTTCTTAAGCATCTTTTCACTTCAGTGCCAAATGTAAACAATCCATTATTACTACATATTTTGTTCTGAAACATACTTTTCTGACCTGTTAATCCCAGTCATAAAATACTTCTTACAACATATATTTATTAAAATTTTAAAAAGAAAATTATGCTAATCTGAGAGGTGTTAAGGAATGATCTTCATTAAAATACAAAAGAATTTTGTACAAATACAAAAGAATACAAATATTCAAGTTTTTGGACAATTATATTAAATTCCACATCATTATTTTTGTAAACTGTTCAACAGTTATTAAATAATGTACAGACTTTGTATTTGTACTGAATGTATGACAGAAGATAAAAATTAACATAGCTCCCTGACAAAGACATAAAGAATGCATTTTTTTTCCAATTTCTAGATGCACTGGAAGAGAAGGGACTTGCACTGGAAAGTACAGATGCCAAACTGTCCAGGCAGGGCGATGCTGTTCTGAAAACCCTGCAGGAAATGCAGAAACTTGCAGTCTCCCAGGAGAACCAGCAGAGAGCAAGACTCTTTTACAGATTTGTTTCTGGGCTGAGGAGTTTGCATAACAGCACTCTTGGCCTTCTTGTACCAAAGATGATGGAAACCTCAAGGTGTGTTTGAGCAGTTCACAGTGCAAAAACACCATACATCAATGCCACGGCAAAACCATGCTATGGTTGATGATTTGCTGTAAATGGTTTTAAATTAGAGATGTATTGGATGTAATGTCTTTCAGAAAGATAAGTGTTATAAGAACTATACATAGAGAGAAATAAGGAAGGGAGCCTCAAGCCAACTGTGTGTGCCTGACACAATCCTTTGGATGTGTTTTTATGGCCAAATATCTTTCATGCAGCTTTGCTCAAAGATAATGGCTGTAATTCCAAACACCCAAGTGTAACTTATAGCAAAGAACACAGTTTTGAGTGCGAGACTTCAGCAGACATGGAAGAGTGCTACTGTTTGGTCTGACCCTGCCCTCCACTCCACACCCTTATTCTTTTGTCCGAGCTGGACTTGAGCCAGTTTACATATCCTTTATGTCCTCCATCTGTAAAGGAACTAGAGCCTCAGTCTGGGTCAATATATTAGATAATAATACTTGAAGTTGTGGAAAAGTCTGTTGTGAAGGAAAAAAAAAGATATGTCTATGTAATGATCATATCATTAATACTTACTTTTTCTAATTTAATTGGGTTATTAGTATAACTTGGAAAACTAAGAAACTTCTTTTTTGGTAAGAATTGGACATAATTTGCTTCCTGACACACATAAGCTTATATAATTTCTATTAAAACACCTTAATAAACCTGCCATATGTTTGTTTCAAACAGTCAACATGCAGCAATAACTGCAAACAGGTAATTAATTAATAAAAGTAATCTTTTCTCCTTTCAGCTCCGTCACTGTCCAGGCCCTGGCCCAGTGTGGGACTCCAGAGTGCTACAGTGCAATCCTTCAAATCCTGAGAACTGGAAACGTCAATCCACTTGTGGCAGACCTGATCACATATACCCTGGGACTGTTGCCTTCTCCAACTCCACAAAGAATACGGGAAATTCTTAACATGGCCCAGTATCAGCCAAGTAGAGCTTCATTCTATGGCCTGAGTCATTCTGTTACTAAGTAAGTAAGGGTGGCATGTAATTGTACAAAATTACCGTGCTTTGAGTAAACCCAAAGAGTGTTCACTTTTGTTTTATTTTTATTTTCATGTATTTTCTCTTTAGGAATAAAATATACACATTTCCCAATTTCCTCTTCTGTTTTTGATGTGTTTATCTATTTCTTTAGGTTCTACAATGAGAAGAAGATTGTGACAGAAGAAATAGCAGATGTTGCAGACTTCATGGTTTCACTGCTTGGCACTGATTGTTCTGGGGAAGATGAACTCACATACCTCACACTTCGGGTATTTTTATTTCCTTCTTTCCTTATTCAGGCTATTATTATAATACTAATATTATATTGCATGATATGATATGATATTATGTGATATTCTATGATATTCTGTGATATTTATGATATGATATTATGTTATATTTATTATCACATTACTTGTCTTGGTGGGGAGGAAGTTTTTATTATCTTTCTCTGTTTTCATCACTACCAGGCTATTGGAAACATGGGTGCAGTAATGGAGAAAGTTAAACCCAGTGTGAAATCTTCTCTGAAGACATGTATCAGAAATGAAGCTGCATCACTTTCAGTTCAGAAAGCAGCCATCCAGGCATTCAGGAAAATGACAGTTACTGAAGAGGTAAATTGGTGCAAGAACCAGGATAAACTCTTCTCAGTTCACCTTGACTGTTCACAGGAGTTATTGAATATGCAAAGCTATTCCCATTTTTTAAATTCTGCTATCTCCCTTTTGGCTGGCTCCAGTTTAAAGAACCCCTTATTAAACCCCTTTAATAAGTTTCCATACACATAGCTGGGAAACCTCCTGGTGTAGTGGGTGTTGCTCTTTTGAGATGCAGTTTCTTTGTCTAGTTATTCTCAGTTTAAATGGGAAGATCAAATCTGTTCCTTTTAGTGTCTTAAGTGTCTCCTGCTTATTTAAAAGTGGTGTTAACTAAGTAATTACCCCAGACTTAAATGTATTCAACTAAGAAAAAAGTCATGTCCCTATTTTATACTTGCATTTTTTTGTCATTGTTAACAGTACTGGGTAGATGTGTGTTTACAATGCAGTGACATTACAGCATCCCTTACAAAATAGGTATCATTAAACAGAGCATTTCTGCTCAGTATCGTGAGATAGTTTCACTATTGCAAAATTTCTTCTCTAAAAGATATGCTCTCATTTCCAGATAAGGCTTAAAAAGTCTGGGAAACTGGAAACACCTGAAACTCATACCCTCAGATTCAGTTTAATACATTTAATTTTTTTAATTATTACTTAGTTTTAAATTATGTTTTTTATTTTTCCTGCAGCAGTAGATTTTGAGCATCTTCTTTTTCTAAATTGAATGACCTTATTTCCAAATTTTGATAATTTGTCTGCACATACGATTCCCAATAATAAAAAATCTGAATTTTTAAGTAAATGTGTAACCTGTATGTACAAGATACAAAATAAAAGATTAAAAAGAAAGCAAACAAAAAAGATAAGGGGAAAAAGGAGGGGAAAAGTAAATTAAAATATAAGAAAATAAAGGATAAGAGAGACTATTTACAAGATCATTTAGTGACAGGACAAGGGAGAAGGGGTTCAAATTAAAAGAGAGTAGTTTTAGATTAGACATTAGAAATAAATTCTTTACTGTGGGGGTGGTGAGGCTGTGGCTCAGAGAAGCTGTGGATGCTCCATCTCTGGAAGTGTCCAAGGCCAGGTTAGAGAGGGGTTTGAGCAGCCTGGTCCAGTGAAAGGTCTCCCTGCTCATGGCAGAGGAACTGGAACTAGATGGTTTTTAAAGGTCCCTTCCAATACAAATGATTTTGTGATCCTCTGATTCTATGAAAATCACTTCCAATAAAGCCATAATTTCTATGATGTTTTCTAGCAAAAGAAAGTTTAACAAAACAACTTCAAAGAAACTGTTGTGATGGGCTATTGAAATAAGGTACAAAAATAGGTATGCAGTCACTAAAGACTTGGACTCCGTGATCCTTATGGGTCCCTTCCAGTCAAGAATATTCTGTCATTATTTCACCCTATATATTCCCAAAAGGGTTTAGCAATATCATCCATGAGCCAGTTCATCAATGCAAACCTCTCTCTGTTTGTGTAGGATCGTTCAGCCCTTCTCAAAGCATTCCAAGAACCGGATGCACCCACAGACAAACGTCTAGCAGCCTATCTCCTAGTGATGAAAAATCCCTCTCCAAGTGATCTTGCAAAGATTTTGAGAGTTCTCACAAAGGAGAAGAGTGAGCAGGTGAAAAGCTTTGTTGCCTCACACATTGCCAACATCCTGGACTCTGAAGAACTGGGCATCGAAGAGTAAGTGAAATTTAGGTCTATATTGGTCTCATTGGAAGAAAAAAGTTTTCCATAGCTGCAGTAGTAGTTATCTAGCAGTGCAGTTTTGGACTGGTTTTTCTGTTTATTTGGACAAGCACATCAGCTGAGTAAACTGGCTTTGTCAGGACAGCGCCAGATTATAGTCTTTTCCTTAAGTCTTATGTTTACTGTTAAATATGTGCAGAGACCTACCCATTAGCAATCAGCACAGCTGTATGAATGTCTGCAAAGGGAAAAAAAACCCTTAACTAAAACTAAATGAGTGTATGGAATATATACTAATCATATTTTAATTGCTATCCTCCTCCCTAGTCTAAAAAGCCAAGTTGAAGAAGCTCTGAAAGGAAATCAGCTCCCAACAGCCAAAGATTTCAGAAAATTCTCACAAAATTATCAGATTTCAAAAAGAGTTTCAGTACCTGGAATTGATCCCGTCTCTGCCAAAGTAGAAGGAAACGTGATATTTGATCCAAACAGCTATATTCCTAAAGAGACCATGCTGAAAACCACCCTGCATGCCTATGGATTCAACCCAAGTGATGTCTTTGAGGTACAACAATTAACAAAAACATTTGCTAGTATTCAGCTGCTTTCTTTCTCATTTCTGTTTTCTTGTAACAACTTTCTGTGAATAATGTATTTTTTTTTACAAGCCTTGGGAGAAATCACTGTGACTTCAAGGGGACTTTGATTTGGTCTCACTGGGCTTCAGAGCAAGCCATTCATTATGTGATGTCACTTGCCACTGACTGGATGGAGGACCCTGTGGAAGTTATTAAAGGGCTCAGGGTAAAATGAACCCATCCATACCACATTGACTTTGTGCTAATGAATCATCACTGGCACACTGAAGTACTCATAGTAGATTTTAAGTGAGATACAACCTATGCAGATATTTTTTGTTGAACCTCACCATAGAGATAAAATGAATTATAAGGCATAGTGTTCCATATCTTCTGTTAAGAGTCATGGGCTTCTAGGATACACTTCAAATGCATTTTTTGCTCCCCAGAAAGTCTGTTTGTTGTAAAGTTCCAAAGAAAAGGAGGCAACTATCTCAGTTATGCGTTGTCCTTTCTGTTCATTTCAGCTTGGCTTGGATGGAAAGGGATTTGAACCAACAGTGGAAGCATTGTTTGGAGAGAATGGATTTTTCCCAGACACTGCAACCAAGGCCTTGTACTGGGTTGATGGCAAAGTGCCAGAGAAGGTTTCCAAGGCGCTTTTTGACTATTTTGGTTACTCGCAGGATGGCAAGCAGGATCAGGTACAGCTTGAAAACATTCTCTGTGCATCACAGCATTCCTATTTTTACACAGTAATTACAGCACTTAGTGCTTTACTCTGTATGTTCCTTCTACTCTATTGTGAGATAAACAGAAATCCTTAATGTTATTTAACAACATGCTTTCTTAATTGTATTTGGAGGGATCTTTGTGTGGGGAGAAGTCTATAAGTGCATGTGCAGAATAGCTGACCTTCATGAAGTACCTGTTCTAGATATATGACCTTACATACTTCATATAAGTCTGTTTTATTGCTTTCTGACTGAATTTTCAGGATATTGCGAAAGGAATAATACTTAACCTTGAAAAACTGATAAAAGAATTGGGCAGCAAACAAGCTCCAGAAGGAAGAGCGTATCTAAGGATCCTGGGAGAAGAACTTGGGTACATGAAACTCAATGATTTTAAACTGCTGGGAAGCTTGATTTTAAAGAGTGTTAAAACTCTTCAGACTGTTCCTGAAATGGTATGTTTCTGATGTAGCAATGTGCATTATCAACTTTTTTTTTTTTAAACAGATTTTTTTAAGATTTAGATTGCATTTAACTATTATGCAAAAATATTTGATACCAGCATGAAAATATAATTATTTAAAATAAAATACCCAGGCTCATGTTGAAGGACTGAGAAAACTATGAAGACTCCCCAATAACCAAGTGGTGTCCTCCTGGAGGATTGGTGAGGGGAAGAAAAAAGGAAAAGTTCAGATCATATTGTATTGTTGAGACATCTACTGGAACAATTCCCAAAACTGTGGTACTGGCTATTAAGTTACATGACTAAATTTTAAATTATGTAAATATGTGTTAATATTAAAAATGTCATCCTTATCAAGTTAAAAAGAAACGATGTAGTAAATTTTGGGAATATTTGGTAATATCCTTCTTTCATTGAAGTAAAATAATGCTTTGCCATTATCTTTGGGGAAACCAGAATATTACATGATATCTAAACCAATTCACCTTTGTATGTATATGTTAAGGTAGACAACCTGTGTAGGTCAAGGCTGGTAAAAAAATCTGCTATTAATTTAAATTTCAGCTTTTGCTGACAGTTTTTCACTGCTTTTTGAAGCAGTGAATCTGTGGAAATTAGATTCTTACTCCATATGAAATTAACTTTTGGATTATAGAGTTGCAATCATTCCCTGATCAGTTTGAAAAGTACAAAATGTACATATTCCAAACTGTGGATTTGTTAGTGCTCATTTCCTTGTTTGATTCCCAGATTGCACAAGCCATTTCAAAAGGTGTTGACAGGGATCTATTTGTCCACTACATATTCATGGACAATGAGTTTGAGCTTCCAACTGGTGCAGGTTTGCAACTGAAGTTTGCCTTGTGTGGAATAGCAACACCTGGGGCAAGAGTAGCTGCAAAGCTTCATCAAAAAAGCGTAAGTTCCAATAGTTGTCTAAATTTTTTCTCCTCTTAATAATCTACATTTTAATGTATGGGTTAAACTGTAACACTAGAAGCATTTTAAAGATTGCAAAATGTTCTCAATATTAAAAAACCCTAACTCATTGGAGGTCTTTGGTTAATTTGTGGATGACATTTAAATTAGATTAAGAAGTAATGCATATAATAAATTACAAATGAGACATAATAAAATGTATGAATTAAAAGTATTTCAATCACTCTTTCAAAAATAACACTTTTTCATCTGTTTCTTTCTCTCCCCCTGCACTCAAAATACAACAGGAGAAAAGCTACACTACGTGAATTTGCTGTTTGAGCCTAAAAATAAACAAAACATTTTGTTGGGGCCAATTCAAAGAGAAAAAATTTGATTAGCAGTTAAAACAAATATTGAAAATTGAGTCAACTAAAATATTTTTCACCTGAGAGGGAACATCTTAAAATTGTAGCAAGAGTCAACTAAAATATTTTTCACCTGAGAGGGAACATCTTAAAATTGTAGCAAGAAAAAAGCATGTGACACGAAATTAATTATCCACTTAAAAGAAAATAAATTTTTCTATTCCTTTTTACAGTTCTAATAACTACCTTACTCTAACTTAGTCAATATTTTCTAAGAATTTCTTATTAGTGTCAGTTAATCTAAACTTTTCATTTCCTACCATATACAAGATCTAAGTCAAAATAAGAAATAAATTCCCAAATTTAGTACTTGTTGCCCTTCAGTTAGCTTTGGAATCTTTTCCAGAATTTTGCATTCTGTCCTTTCTTTCTTAATGGTCAAAGCAAAAGGTTGACAATAAGCCAGTGTGTGTTTGGAGAAATTCAAATCTTGGATCCATTTCTTTTTGTCATTTTGTTTGTTTGCTCATTGTCTTTGAAAACTGCTATTTTTTTCTTACAACGGAGAACTGGCTCATGTCTTCAGATTTATAAATACATGCAAGTAGCTCCATGTATAAAATCTTTCTGAAGCATGAGTATTTTTACATTAAAATAGGTAGGGATTCTTGATGTTTTCATCTTGCTGATTTGTATACCACAGTTACCACTTATACATTCCATTTGATTATGTGATTTGGAAATCAGATTTTTTGAATAGCAAAATCAATTCTGTAAAACTTTCCTCTGTATTAACAAGAGTGGTATGGGGTTTTTTTGTATAACCAGCAAGAAGTGTCTTGGACCAATAAATACCCCTTTTTTTTTGATTATTTAATAGATGCAAGCAGATCTCATTGCTAAACCTTCAGTAGCAGTGGAGTTTGTGACACACCTGGGAATAAATATGCCTGAATTTGCTGGAAGTGGTGTGGAGATGAATTCTAATATTTTCCATGAATCTGGAATAGAGGCACATGTTAGTGTAAAAGCTGGACAATTGAAATTCAGCATTCCTGCTCCGAAGAGTCCTGTAAAACTCCTCAGTATCAGGTAATGGGAACTGAATGAGAACTTTCAAGGCTATGTTCTTCCTTCTGTTCTTGGCTTTTATTGTGGTGGAATTGAAAATCTAGGATAGGCATGGAGAAATTTTCAGTTCAGAAAAATCCCAGATATTATAAAACTGCAATAACTTCTTTTGTAAGACAAGCAAATATGCCAGATAAGTGGTGACTTGCAGTCATGGCTTACAGATTATTTGTCACTATTTTTTAAATTTTATACAAGACTCTTACTATTTCCATTATTTTGTTTTCTTTCACATAAAATTATTATAATAGCAATAGATATTTTAAAATTGAATTTAAATTAACTGCTTGCATTAATTTTAGAGAGAGCAAATGGCTCAATACACTAAATTATAACTATCAATAATAATACCTACATCATGTAAAGCCAGATGTTATTTCAGTTAGCTCCTACATCAATAAGGGAATTTTATTCAGAAGTAACTGTGTTAATAGGACATCTGAGCACCTGTCCTGGGAATAAATTACTGACTCTTCTGTTTCAGTGATACACTGCATTTGGTGTCTCCAGCCAAAACTGAAGAGATTCCAACTCTGATAGAGAACCAAGAAACCTCAACTTCTTGTAAGCCTTTCATTCCTGGTCTAAATTTCTGCACCAAAGTATTGTACCCTAATTCCACTGACGCAGAGGCAGTTCCTTATTTTCCCTTGACTGGAGAATGCAGGTAAGTCATGTCAACTTAGACTATGTTTATTTTGTGCTAACTACCTTCCTGCTTAGTCTCCAATAGTCTCTCACATCAAGCTTACATTTAAAAAATCATTCAAACTTACTGGCAGCAGCAGCTCAGAAAGAGAGCTGTTGAGAACTGTATGATTTCTTCTGTTTGTGGTCCTGGACAAAAAAGTTTCATTTGTTTACTTCTTCTGTAGATTTGAGGTTGAATTAGTGTCCACAGGCGAAGTAAAGGAATACTCTGCAAGTGCAAACTACGAACTGCAGAGAGAGGGAAATGACCAGATTGACACCTTAAAGTTTGCTGTCCAGGCAGAAGGTAAGTGTCAAAAAAAAAAAAAAACACCTGTGGTTTTTCTCAGTTTTGAACTGTCATTTTATAGAAAAGACATTTTTAGTAATAAATCTTAATAGTATTCTTAACAGTATAAGATAGAATACCATTTTCACACCCAAGCAGGCCCACAATTTAACCAGATTTCCTTTCATGCAATCTCAGTGTAAGATTTTCATGATGAGAGGCCAATTTTGTATTTTGAATGATTTTAGTAAAAGTGTGATGTTGGTGAATCAAGGAAGCAAGGAAGAGGAGATATTGAGGGGGTCAATATAAGCATGAGAAAAATATGTTTCTTATGAAATACAGAATGAAAGCATACAAAACATCTGTGGGGTCATTTAAATAATAAAAGTATTGATGAGTCAGTGGATCAGCCCATGGTGTGTTTAGAAGATGAGAAGAAAAAAGATGGCCCAGTTGCAAATCAGACTTATTAAAAGTTGTGTTAGATCTTTAGTGGGATATAATTGTCAGCTGATTCTTTTTGTTCACCTTTTAAGAAAAGTCCAAACAGATTCCATAGTTGTGAATAAATAAAGTACATTATATTTTTTAGGTATAAACCAGCATGAGGCCACATTGACCTTCAGGTACAACAGAGGCAAAAAAATTTTGACCAGTGATGTCCAGATTCCAGATGTTGGTGTTGACTTTGGTACAAACTTCAGAATTACTGATGAATCCATTTCTGGGAAGAAAGCATACACCTTTGTCTTAGACGTCAACAACAGGAAGATTACAGAAGTTACTCTTACTGGCCAGATAAGGTAACTCAGGAAAATATTTAGAATTTAACAGCTACCTTTGAAAAGATTTCACTGGATGTAAAAATTGGGCAAAATTTTATCTTGTTTTGGAGAAATTTCTTAAATACAGACACAGATAAACTTGTCATTGAAACCCCATTATAGAAAAAATTTAAAGTATTTTATTTTTAATGTATCAAATGCATACATATAACACATTGATTGATCTTTCCTACTATATGTATATATATATGTATAATTTGTATTACAAGTTCCTTAGGTAGTTCTTCCATGTTTGCATGACTACAAGAATGCATTGTACTACTGTTATTGCAGGTGTGATAATCCAAGGATATAAACAAGGCAAGGTTTGTTCAGAGAGGTATTATCTTTTACTGGATATGCTTGGCTCTAAAAAAAGTTATTACATCTCCCCATGAAGAAATCTAATGGCACTCAGTAAGAAACAAAACCAAAAAGAACTGAGAGCTTCCTGTAAAGATTCCCACGCTTCTCGATGAGAATATTTCCGGGAACATCTACAGGGGAGCTAACAAAAATGTTCAGCCTGCCAGGGTTTCTAAAATTGTCTGCCTCAGAAACCCATAGTGAAATGGGCTGATCACATTCTTTAATAAACCTCAGTCTTCCATGGAATTCTGTGATCTTGATGGTGCCCCAGGGAGTCTTTGTCTTTGCTGTTCATGTAGAATTGCCTCTGATATCAGTGGGAGCTTTGGACAGATGTCAGAGACCTCAATTCCCTTTCATTTGCACTAACATAACATTAGAAGTTTGCTCGAGTCAACAAAGTTACAGAGATATAAAATAAATGTGAATAAAGGAAAATGAAGCCCACTGGCATAATATATTTTGCCAAGTGTTTTGTTTCTATGTGATTCATGGCCACAGTCTGTATCCTGAGTAGAGAATTCAGCTTGAGTAAGGCATTTAGAATTTGGTTCAGTTACAACTTTACCAGGACAGGTACATATTTCCATCCTTTTCATTCCTTTGAAAGTAAAACAGACTCATTACTGTGTGTATCTGCACAGTAGCATTATAATAGTCTACTACAAGTTTTCCAAAGTACCTAGCATAAGCTGAAAATATTCATTGAATTAGGACAGTGTTTGCAAGTTTGATTAAATCTAATTTTTTTATAACACCTATTATGCCTTTGCTATAGATTTAAATGCTGAAATTGCTCCTGAAAAAATACAATTAAATATTTTATTCACATGTGTTTTTTCTTTCACAGATATGCTGGAGTAGAAGAGGCAACGTTAAGAGGCATCATTGCTTTTCCTCGCCTGGAAACTGAACTTGAAAGTGAAGCATTGGTTAATTATTCACCAAACAAAGCATATCTTCAGATCAGCTCAGCTGCAACAATTCATGGAAACTCAATTTCAAAAAGAGTTGTTCTCAGATATGGTAGGAGCAAAAACATGATCCACATACACAACCTGTACACTTAAGCATCTTTTTATATTAGTTTATAGTATTTCTCAAAATTAGAATATTACTAATTTTACCATTTTCTTTTTAAAATTTGAATTTTAGATGCTGAGAAAGTTGAGCTAGAGTGGAATTCAAGTGCCAGTGCTGCTGTGAAAAAACTGTCTTCTGCCTTCCCAATTGACTTTTCAGACTACCCAAAAACTCTGGAGAAGCATGCCAATGAACTTCTGGATCGGAAAGTGGCTCACACAGATATGACAATGCGACATATCGTGTCACAATTTATTGTGGTATGGTTTTCAACCTGCAGTAGATATCTAGTATATAGCCCCGAGGAATTCTTGCCTCCCCCATGAAAGTCAAAATAAGAACTACTTATAAAATCACTCATCAAATTGAATAAGCTGTGTATTTACAGCTTTGATAAGAATGAGTCACTTTAGCAGATACCTAGACCCCAGTATTTGGGTAGTTCAAGTAACTTTCAGATACCTTCACTGAGAAGTCCTAAAACTTTTTATTTACTTTACAAAACTTTTCTCCTCATTGCAGGCAACCAACACCTGGCTGCAGAAGACATCAAAAGATGTCCCTTATGCCCAGACTCTGCAAGACAAACTAAGTGCACTGCAGGAACTGAACATTCAGAAACTTAACCTGCCTGTTATCACCATTCCTGAAGAACTTTTCCTGAAAAGGTAGGGAATAAAATTAGGATAGTGAAACAGGAAACTGAAAATAGATGTTTGTTCACACTTTAGTGTTACTTTATTTTGCTTTGGTTTTATAAAACAGGATGGAATTGCTGTTAACATCAGCGTAAAATTGGAATGATAACAAAGAACTTTACAGTCAGAGAAATGAAATTATAGGGAGGAATTGATGTACATATTTAATACAGATTTGACTTCATGTCGTATGTGAAGAGATACCAAAGTATTCTATTATAAGGCATACTGAATGAAAATACAGCATTCAACAGTCTTTAAGCCACAGAACTACCGAAGCCATGTTTCTCATAGATTTGTGTCCTACATCCCTGCTGACACTTTGGCCATCACCCTCACAGCTCTACATTTTCCTGTGCAGTCCTGTTGGACAGTTCTTCCCATTCCCCTACACATAGTGGTTAACCTCCACCAACAGAGCAACCTGACCTCCTCCCATGCCTGGCATGCTCAGAGGGAAGTTGTACTCATATGGACTGGATGTGTGCACTAGTTTGGTCCCATCCCTTCTACCTACAAGAGTTTCACAGGACTTGTATTAATGTCATTACCCTTCTGTTAAATTTCATAGAAATGAAATGCTGAAATAAATGAAAAGGACAACAGAGGCTAGTGTAAGGTTGGATTCGAAAAAGAAATGGAGAAGAGTCTTCAATTTTGTTTCTCTTAGATCTGTTTTTCCATGTATTCTCTTTTATTGTGCTAATATGGTATGGTGTGTTAGTGCTACACATCTCTATTGCTACCATTGGGCTCCTGAGCTAAGTATAAGCAAGGAAGAAACTGGTTTTTTCTCCTAGGTTGTTATCATCTGTGCTAATAATAGTAGTAATAATGGGGGTTTTTACTGCTCTTTTATGTAGCTTTTTAAAGGAACAAATTTCCTTTTATAATTTGTAATCTTTTTGTAAAGGAACAAAATTTCAAAGGCATTTGCTTAATTTTCATCTTAGGATGTAACTCTAAGTGTAAAAATTCAAGATTTTGCAATATGAAAGACCAGTTACGAAAACAAGAAAAGTATCTTTGCCAGCCTATTGTTCATTCAGAAATTAAGGCCAAGTTTCTTTCTGTTTTGCCTTTTCTTAATTACACTTTTTCAGCCAATGATCCATTTTTCAGTCCTAGTTCCTGGTCGCATGCTTAGATTTTTATTCAGAATAAAAAAAAATGCTGAATATTTAGATGAAACTTTTGAAATGCTTATAATGGGAAAGATAGATAAATTCTTAACACTAATATCATTTCATGCCTTTCTCTAAGAATACATCACTTTTTAAAAAAACATAATTGCCTTTTTCTGGTACTCAGCATCCCACAAGTGTGCCAGTGATTTTGGACGATTTTTTTAAATTTTACCTACAAGTCCATTTGTTTATGAAATAAGAGGAAAAAACATTGAAACAATTCCCTGGTATCAAAAATACTTTTGATAAATACTGATGAAGGAGTGCTTGAAAATGTTGACATTAGAGTTTGATCGTTACATTTCTCTCTAAAACTAAAATCAGGACATTGATATAAGCGTGTTAGGAAGCTCAGTGTCTTGGGCAGAGGAGGAAATCATGAAAACTCCTGTATATGCTTTATGAACTTAGTTTCTAACAGCCTATCTTTCTATCTTTATTTTCCAGTGAAGGCCAGATCAGATACAACTTCAATAAAAACAGTTTTGTAATTGATATTCCACTGCCATTTGCGGGAAAATCATCTGATGAGATATGGATGCCAAAGACTGTTAAAACACCTCCTCTGGTAGTGGAGTCCATGGGAATAAGTGTGCCATCTCAGGAATACAGAATCCCAACATTTACTGTTCCAAAATCCTATCCTTTCCGTGTGCCTTTGCTGGGCAAGTTGGAGGTCTCTGCTAATGTGTACAGCAATTATTACAACTGGACAGCCGCGTACACCGTGACTAACAGCACCACAGAGAGAGCAACCAGCATAAAAGCTACCTATAACACAAACGCTGATTCCGTTTTGGAGCTGCTTTCCTACAGTGTGAAAGGTAAGGATGTTTGCTAGATATCAGTGTTTGCAAACCTTCTTTAATTATTTTGTATCCCTTATATCAGGCACAGTGTATTTCATTCCAATTTAAAGACAGGTGTTGCGTGATCTCGAATCACTTTCCCTTTGATTTTAAAGATATTGGGTGTGTCTGTTTATTCAGGCACTGAAAGTGAAGAAGTCAGTTTAATTCAGTTAAGACTTTTACAGTCCATGTTTTCCTGGATGTTCCTTACTGAAGAAAATGTCCTTCAAAACTGAAGGCATGATTCTACAAACACTTGTGCAGCTGGTAAATCAACTGTTTTCAAAATCAGGTGTGCAAGTGTATGTGTAGGTATGCCCACAATTTATTTCTCAGTCTATTAATATGGGTATATATGTATATAAAATTGTTTTATCTTTTCTTGTGTCCATATATTGTCATAATATGGTATTTTTAAGTTGGTTCCCCTAAAATTGCAGTTTGGGCTCTTAAACAGCAAAAGGACAACCTGACTTCATTTTCTTCTAAGCTCCTCACCATAACTAAGGCATGATAAACAAAACACTAAAATCTAGGAATGTTAGATATGGGCTATTCCTGAGCCCATCTTCTTAATTTAAATAATGACATCATTTTATGCTATTTCACATTACTATATTTAGTAGTGTAGCGTAGAAACTTAATTTATTTTTAGTTCAAAGCTTTAGCTTCAAATATCCAAATAGTAGCCATTTTTACTGAAATATTCAGTATTTACCAAAGCATTTAGGCCTCTAAAACAAAATGTCATCACAGAAATTGCAATTCAAGCAGTAGCATAGAAGTTCAGTGGCATCAGACAAGTTCTCAAAGATTAAAAAGTATAGACACACTTACCTTTTGTCTCTTTTTTCCTATGAAAGGTTCTGGAGAAGCATCATATAACAGAAATGGATTCATCTGTGCATACGAAAATCACCTGAAGCACAGAGTCTTAACATCAGTTTTTAAGCTGTCTGGCAGAAAGAATTATGAACCTGTTCCAGTTTCAAACTACACCTTATCACTTACAGCATCAAGTACTCTGGGTCCTCAGCTTTCATTTTCCAGTGACATTGTTTCTGAAAAGATCAATAACATGAATACCAATAATGTCAATATGGAAGGGCAGCTGGAAGTGGCTTCAGTGTATGCAAAAAGCATTTACACTCTGTCTACCACATACAATGAAAAGAGGCGGGTTTTAGAAGGAAATTCAAATCTGAAGCTGGAATCTTCTTACCTTCAGGCTTCCAATCAGATATCTGGCAGATACAGTGATGGTTCATTTTCCATTACTTCAGTTTCTGATGTACAAAATGAGCTATTAAAGAACACAGCTACACTGAAGTTTGAAAACAGCCAGCTGAAAATGTCATCTGAAACCAACGGGAGGTATCAACATACTGCAGGTGTCAATAAGCTTGAAATAATTTTGTCAAAGAAGATGGCAGCACTTCGATCAGAATACCAAGCCACTTACAAGCAAATCCAGTATTTTGCTGTGTTTGCAGGTTCTCTCAATTCCCAGGACCTTGTTTTCAACACTGATATCTCCCTGACTGATCAGAAGAATCGAGCTGCACATAAGTCATCACTCAATGTCAATCGGTATGGTCTAGCCAGCAGTGCAACCACCAACGTGCAATTTAGTCCCTTGGCAATTCAGAGTGAAATGAATGCCAAGCTCGACACTGCTGGAGGCTCCATGTCACTGTCCTCTTCTGGGCGCTATGGGAAAAACAATGCAAAATTCAATGTAGGTGGAAGAGTGAGCCTAACAGAAATAACGCTGGGAAGTGAATATCAGAGTACGGTTCTGGGTATGGACAACAAACATGTTTTAAATTTCAGAGTTAATAGAGAAGGACTCAAGTTTTCAAATAATTTGCAGGGATCATTCAAAGAGATTAAGTTGGAGTACACAAATGATTTGAATATTCCAGGCTTGTCCTTAGCGTTTGTTTCAAAATTAGACAACAGCTTTGGCTTTGACAAGTTTCACAAGCATGTTTTTGACCTTCAACTGGAGCCTAGCTCACTAACAGCTAAACTGAGCAATAATCTTAAATACACTAAAACGGAAGTTTCCAACAAAGCAGAACTCCTTCTCGAGCCTCTGAATATGAACTTGGGTGGCAATGTCAGAGGAGCCCATGGAGCAGATGAAATAAGGCACACCTACACCCTTACATGCGCTGGTCTAACTGCAGACTTGAAAACAGACACCATGGCAAATGTTCAAGGTGCAGCAGTGAGTCACAGAGTTCATCTGGATGTGGCAGGACTTTCTTCCTCAGTTACCATGAACACAAACTGTGATTCCAAGCCTCTCCGTTTCAGCAATGTTCTGCGTTCCACTATGGCCCCATTTGTCATCACGGCTGACATACACACCAATGCTAATGGAAAGCTGGTTGCTGTGGGTGAACACACAGGAGATTTGTACAGCAAATTGCTGTTTAAAGCAGAGCCTCTTGCTTTCACTTTCTCCCATGATTACAGGGGCTCCACCAGCCATAGCCTGAAGTCTAGAGGAAGGTACACTACCCTGCTTGACAACAAAGTTCAGATGCTTTTTACTCCATCGGAGCAGTCAAGTTCTTGGAAACTGAAAAGTCAGCTAAACAATAATGTATATTCACAAGATTTCAGCACTTACAATAATGCAGAAAAGATCGGTGTGGAACTTAATGGAAGAGCTTTAGCAGATCTCTCTGTAATGGATAGATCAGTCATGCTGCCATTAACATCTGAAGAAGTTAATTTAATTGATCTATTGGGTCTCAGGAACAGCATATCGGAGCCTCAAGAATTCAGCATCTCTGGCTTTGTGAAGTATGACAAAAATAAAGATATGCATGTTATCAGCCTACCCTTCTTGGAAAATTTGCCAGTTTACTTTGAAAAACTCAGAGGCGCCATTCTATCCACACTGCAGCCCATACAACGCTATCTGAAGAGCATAGATATAGAACAACACATGAAAAGATACAAGGCAACTTTGAGCAAACTGCCACAGGACATTAATGATTACATGGACAAATTAGATATCAAAGGCAAAGTTAGCAGCATGAAAAACAATTTTGTTGCTTTCACAAAGGACTACAGAATAACATCTGATGATCTCCAAATTATGCTGGAAAAAGCCATGGACAATCTTCAAGAAATACTGTCACAGCTGCAGATCTATCTGATAAAAGTTGAGCAATACATCAAAGACTGTTATGAGCAGTACGACATTAAAGCACTTATTGCACAGCTTCTTGATCAAATAGTTGAAACAATGACAGCTCTAGAAAACAAATATCAGGTAAGAACAACTGTAATCAACATCATTGAAAAATTGCGGGTTTTTTTCCAACAATATGATCTTAACAAAATCGGAAGCAGCACTTTTGCTTGGATTAAAAATCTTGATGATGAGTACGGAATTACAGCTAAAATACAGGAAAAACTAGAATCACTCAAGATTCAGATTCAGAATATTGATCTCAGAAGCGTTGCGGAAAATTTGAAACAACAGATTAAAGCGTTTGATGCTAAAGAATGTTTAGAAAAATTTAAGCGATCATTGCCAATCGAAAAAATTAATGAAATTCTTGAACAAATCAAAGACTTTATTCTAAATTGGATAGAGGAATATGAATTATCTGAGAAGATCAGCGCTTTCCGTGGCCGTATGCACAAATTGATTATAAAATATGAAATTGATAAGCAGATATATTTTTTAATTGACAGAATGATAGAACTGCTTAAAACGTACAGGATAAAAGAAACTGTCCAGAAACTGACCATCTACCTGCAAAATGCTGATGTGAAGTCATGCTTTGATAAAGTTGTTGCTTTTGTTGATGATGCTGTCAAGAAAGTGCAAACCTTTGATTATGAAAAGATGATAAAGCAAGTCAACAAGTTCCTTGACATGGTTATTAAAAAGCTCAAGGCTTTTGATTATAACCAATTTGTAGACGACACAAATAAAAGAATTCGAGAAGTGACTCAGAAAATAAATGAGGAACTCAGAAATCTAGAACTTCCACAGAAAGCAGAAGCCCTGAAACAGTATATAAGAGATTTTAGAACTGTGATTTCAAAATACATGGAACAGCTAAAGGACACGAAGCTTGCTGCAGTAATTAACTGGCTCAGGGAGCTCATAGACTCAACAACATTTGCTAATCTCAAAGCCAAAGTAAATGAACATCTAGAAGACCTGCGAGAGAGGATTTCTGAAATGGATATTTCTCAGGAACTCCAGTGGTGTCTTCAGAAGATAAGCCAATTCTACAATTCTGTTGTCATATACATCTCTGACCAATGGAACACAGCTTCCAAAAAAATCACTGCATTGGCTGAAGAGTATGATCTAAAAAATTGGGCTGAAAATGTAAAACAGTTTGTTGAAACTGGATTTAAAGTCCCTGAAATCAGGGCAGTTATAGTCACTATACCTGCCTTTGAGGTTAGTCTCCGAAGTCTTCGGGAAGCAACATTTCGAACACCAGAATTCATTGTCCCACTGACTGATCTCCGTATCCCCTCCTATGAGATCAACATTAAGAGACTAAAGGACATGAAAATCCCAATGAAATTTACTACCCCAGAATTTAAAATTCTAAATACCTTTCCAATTCCTTCCTTCACAATTGACCTGATTGAAGTTAAGCTTCTGATTGTGAGAACAATAGACAAATTCATGTCTGCAGAATTTCAGTTCCCATCTATCGATGTCTATTTGAAAGATCTGAAGATGAAAGATATGCCTTTTTCTGATATTTCTTTCCCAGAAATACAAATGCCTCAGTTTCAAATACCAGAATTATTGATTCCAAAGCTAAATCTAAATGAGCTCCAGATTCCTAACATGAAGATACCCGAGTTCCAGCTCCCACATATCCCACGTACTGTGACTGTCCCTACATTTGGCAAGTTGTCTGGTGCTTTCAGAGTCACCTCTCCATTTTTCACACTGTCTACACAAGCTGAGCTTCGTAATACCACAACATCTGCAAACAGCCCAGAATTTGTTACTTCCATTTCAGCTCAAACAACATCCAAATTAGACTTCCTAGTTTTTAGCGCGACTGCAGATTCACGTCTGCTGGCCCCTGACATGAAACAGCTGAACCTTAAAAATGCCATGAAAGTCAACCATAGGTTCCTTAAAGTTGATCACACCAATGAGGTGGTGTTTTTAGGGACCTCAGTAGTAGGTGAAGCTGAAACTAGAGCAAACCTAAATACAAAGAAAAATTCAGTAGAACTACAGAATAACTTAATGGTCAAGCTGCAAAGAAAAATTTGGATGCAGAGTGGAATGGCATATTCTCACAGACTGAATATTCCACAAGCTGATTTCTCTAGCCAGGCTGATCTGATCAATAACATGACAACAGAGGTAGAAGCCGGACACATATCATTTACCTCTGCTGGTAAAGGAAACTGGAAATGGGCTTCACCTAATTTCTCCGATGAAGGCACTCATGATTCACTTGTCACTTTCAAGATTGAGGGCCCCACTATTACATTTTCTGCCAACAACAGAATAAATGATAAGTACCTGAAAGTCAACCAAGCTATGAAATATGAATGCCATTCCTTAATGTTTGCAGTGTTTCAGATTCAGTCTGAAATGGAGTCGCAGCGTGTGGGACGTAGCCTTCTGAATGTGCAAGGCACAGGAGAGCTTCTAGGAATGAAAGTAGAATTAACAGGCTCTCACAATGCTCGGCTCCATGGACGGATTACTGGAACTGTAAATAATGAACTTTCCTTCTTGGCAAACCCTTCCAAAATTCATCTTTCTACAAACAATGATGGAAACGTGAAAATCAGCTTCCCGATGAAACTAACTGGCAAAATTGACTTCCTGAATAACTATGGGTTCGCTCTCAGTTCTTCTGTTCAGCAGGTCAACTGGCAAGCTACTGGCAGATTCAATCAGTATAGATATTCCCATAATATGTCTGCTGGCAGCAATGATGACAGAATTGAAGCTCATATTGAAATGAATGGAGATGCCAACCTGGACTTCCTAAACGTTCCTCTAAGCATTCCTCAGATGCAGATTCCCTACACTGGAATCAAAACTCCTCAGCTGAAAGATTATTCACTGTGGGAACAGCTAGGCCTGAAGGAATTACTGAAGACAACCAGACAATCCTTTGAATTAAATTTGAATGCTCAGTATGAGAAAAACAAAGACATGCATGCAATCCCACTTCCTTTAGCAAAAGTGCATGAAGTACTTAATAAGAACATCCTTTTATTCAACAAGCATTTTGAGAAAGGGAGAAATGCAGCTTTAGATTTTCTTACAAAGTCATATAATGACGCCAAAACAAAACTGGACAAATACAAAATACAAACATCACTGAACAAAATACCACGGACCCTCACAATTCCTGGATACACCATTCCAGTTGTGAATATTGAAGTTTCTCCTTTCACTGCTGAGATGCCAGCCTTTGGTTTCACACTTCCAAAAGAAATAAGCACAAGAGGATTCACAGTCCCGATAATTGGATTTTCAGTTCCATCTTACACACTAGTTGTACCTTCTTTTGAGCTTCCAGTCCTTCATATCCCCCAGGATCTACGCACTCTAAAGCTTCCAAGATTCAGAATCAACAGCTCAGCAAACAACATCTTAGTTCCTGCCATGGGCAACATTACTTATGACTTCTCATTTAAATCCAGTGTAATCACTTTAACTGCAAATGCTGGACTGTTCAATCAGTCAGATATTGTTGGACATCTCGGTGTATCATCCTCTTCTGTCATTGAGGCTCTGCAATTTAAGCTGGATGGTTCAACAAGTTTGACAAGAAAAAGGGGATTGAAGCTGGCCACAGCATTGTCCCTGAGTAATAACAAATACCTAGGAGGAAACCATGATAGCACTATCACTCTCTTCAAGAGGATGATGGAAGCTACCGTGGCAACAAATATAGAAGTTGACACACCACTTTTAAAAATGAATTTCAGCCAAGAACTTTCTGGAAATACAAAATCTAAACCCACTCTTTCCTCAGGGATAAAATTAATGTATGATTTTAATACTCTCAAATATGGTACTAGTGCTAAGGGAGAAATTGCTCACAAATTTGCTTTAGAGAGCCTGACATATTACATATCAGTAGAATCTTCTACAACTGGGGGTATTGATGGAGTATTTTACACTGGAAATGCATTTTCTGGGAGTTTAGACCATGAGGTAAATGCCTATTTAAATGCTAATGGAGCTCGGTCATCCCTCAGATTCGAGGCCCACTCTAAAGCAGATGGACTCTGGATGATTGAAATCAAAGAATTACTTGCAGTTGAAGCATCTACCCATGGTATTTATGCAGTCTGGGAGCACAATGGGAAGAATTATGCACAATGTACATCTCGTTTCACAACAACAGGGACTCAGAGATGCAAAGCAACCCTAGAGCTGGCTCCTTGGGATGTATCAGCAGATCTTCAGATTCAAGCCATTCAGCCAAATCCCTTCCTGGGCATGGCATCAGTTAATGAGGCTGTTGTAGTGAAAATCAGTCCTGCAAACCAGAAAGCTGGCTGGAAGGGTGAAGGCCAAATTCACTCACTATCTCTCAGTCATGATATGCAGTTATCAAATGAAAACTCAAAAGCAAAATTTGATATTTCTGGTTCTTTGGAAGGATACATGGACTTCCTCAAAGTCATCAAGTGTCCCATTTCTGAGAAGAGCTTATGGGATATTTTGAAGCTGGACGTCACTACCAGTGCTGACAGGAAACAGTACTTGAATGGCTCAGCATCCCTCGTGTACACCAAGAGTGAGGATGGTTACTTTTTCCCCATACCTGTGAATAAGCTGACCGACGGCTTCACTGTCACTATTCCTGGGTTGCACCTCAAGGCTCCAAGCCCTGTCCTCAGCACTCCAGAGTTCAGCCTTCCTTTCACCACTCTCCAGGTCCCAGCATACACTGTTGACTTGCGCAACATAAAAATTCCACAGACACTAAGCACAATGCCATTTGATGTCCATTTACCCACACTGCCAAAGCTGAGATTCCCCAAAGTGGATGTAGGAGCAAATTATATTACATTAGAAGAATATAAAATGCCCTTTTTTGAGGTGACAATACCTGAATACCAAATAACTATGTCTCAATTCACTTTACCAAAGAGTGTTTCATTTGGCAGTTTCTCTGTAGATCTAGATGAAGTAGCTAATAAAATTGCAGATTTTGAAATGCCTACAATTACCATTCCTGAACAGAAAATTGAGATCCCCCCTCTGAAAATATCCTTGCCTGCTGGAATTTACATCCCATCATTTGGTGCCTTGACTGGATCTTTCAAAGTTGTTTCCCCTTTGTACAACGTCACCTGGAGAACAGACTTGACAAATAAGAAGGATTCTTTTGAACATTCCATTGACTCTACCTGCAGCTCAACATTGCAATTCCTGGAATATGACCTGAATGGTAAGACTTAAAATTCTATATGCCATGAGTTTGAGGGAAAAAATTCTTGTATTCTAGGATTTTCCAGATCTTTTTTCACCCAGAATGTTGCATATGAAGGTGTTTCTGTCTGTTTAGCATTGATTTTATATGACTTTTCTTTTATCAGGAGTGGTATTTTTTCATAAATTAGTATCAGAGACTCAGTCAGTCACCCTGAAGGCTAATGACTACATATATATAGCATGTGAGTCAGTCATATCCATGTTGAGATATAATGTGAATTTTAAAATGCTCCAGTTAAATGTTTTCATGTCTTGTTATTTGGGACATTATAGGCATTAAGTTTCTTGAAGCATAATTTGACATATCAGTGAAATACCCCAAAAGTGGCCAAATAACATAGAACTGGATATGTCTTTTGTATTTTTTGTTGGTAATATACACATTTGAAATCTTTTTCACAGTTGTTTCAAACTACGAATATAAAGAAGGTGTGTTTGTCATGAAGACAACTGGCAGCTTTTCACATCGTGACCTGAGTGCAAACTATCAGGAAAATCTAACTATTTCAGGATTTCGGTAAAGATTTGCTCTAATAATGTAATTTATAATATACATAATTGCAAATGATGTATTTTTGTTTTGATCTCCAATGCCCCAGGGCGCTTTGCAGTAATTAATAGGAACCTGTATGTATATCTACCTTGCCATTATGGGCTATATCCTTTTCCCTGTCAAGGTAACTTGAAAGCTGTTCCCTCTCAGGGTTTCTAGAACAGCTTTTCTCACCACCTCAGTGGTCAGAAAACCACTGAGAGATAAACACAGTATTTTATAATCAGAGAAGTTCTAGATCTAACCATCAACATAGCTGGGTTTGTTCCCAGTGGATCCCTCTGTCACCACAAGCCAGTACAGAGTAATTTTTATTCACAAGTGCCCACACCAGGAATTAGACTTGGCTCTCTTTCTGCCTGTTTCAATCTGCAAGTGTTGTGTTGATACATCCAAGGGACAGAATCAGTGAAGGCAAGTACAAATACAGATAAACAGTAGTGTCCATACTTGTGTTGGTGGAAAAATTGCCATCAGTTTGTAGAAATCTGTGGAAAGCTGACAATGGTACAGCTACAGGCTTTTTTTACCTGCCCTAATTTAATGAAAATTCATAACAGAGCTCAATATAGTTTTATCTAAAACAGGAAAATTGGAGTGACAGGAAGTTTTGAATATGTCAGGCTAAATTTTAAGAAATGTGGATAATAAACCTTATTTTCATCACAAAAGCATTGTTTACTTATATATATATATATATATATATATATGAAATTATAAGTGGTACTATGTTCAGACATACAACATTGGGCTTGTGCTTTCTGCATTGCTTCATATCTGTGTATTTACTGTGGTTGCAGAGGCACGGAGGACACTTTATCACTAGACATCATCAGCCCGACTTTCACAGATGTTCATGTGCGTTACCAAGAGAATGAATGGAAATCATCAGGCTCAATATCCTCACCCTCAGCTGGGACCCTTGCTTATGTCATGGAAAGCGACAATGAAACTTTAGTTGCCAGAGTGTACTACCAAACTCAGGTAAGCTTAATATGAGCAATAAAAAGCAAAAATATTTGGTGTGGTCAGAGGAAAAGTTCCCTTTTAAATTTTGTGTGTGTTTATGTTGAGATATAAATTAACCACCAAATTAAAACTATAGTATCAGTAATTAAAGGTTTTATTTCCTACACTGGCCTTTCTAGTACTAAACATAATATCTGCGTAAAGAGGTGTTTTCAAGCCCTTCACAGAGTTATTTTTTTCCATCTCCTGTGGTTAAGAAGGCACATCCACTGAAAGTGAAGAATGTACAAAGTCAGTTTTAGATAAGCTACCCGTCAGGTTTAATAGATAGCCATCAGGCTACTTGGAATTACTACATAAGTGACCATTATAGGAATAAGGGGACTAGAAGAGGTCAGACCATCTGTGAAGTGTCTTTTTTAATCTGTTAATATTAATTTTTTAATCTGTTACAATATATTATTTTATTATTGGCATACTACAATAATTTCCAAATTAAAATATTACGTTCCAAAATTATATTCTAATTTAGGGATCAGAAGCAACTCATAATTCACTATTTATTATAAAAATGGAAAAACTATACAGGTAAATATATTCTCATTTGAGGATTTATTAACTTCTCTGAATAACTGTCTAAATTGTCTCATTTATTTAAATGATTACAAAATTAAATCCTCTAATATTTTCATATGAAAAAGATCCTTTTTGAAATCACTTTAATTGATTTTAGGAATGAGTAGAAGTCTCATTTTCCCAAGTAATTCACCTGCCTTATGAGACATGATGGGCATTTAATACAAAGGAAGGAAAAATCTTATTTGCAGTCAGATATTAAAGACCAGACTAAGTTATGTTCTAGTCTTGCGCTTTGACGGAGCTTGAAATAGATTGGTACAAGATAATTTCTTCCAAAATAAACTTTCAAGATGAGAGCAAACAGACAGCAAACAGACAGTGGACAAAAAATTGGAGAGTGCTTGTCTTAATAAATCATAAAATTAAAGATGCAATACTGAGAATGTTAAAATACTCTCATAAATAATATTGGAGTTTTCTTATCCTGCTTTGTATTTTCAGTCTGCTCCCCAGAATGACATCAACATAGTAAAAGGTGAGATATCCCTTAAAGAACCTGACCAGATTCAAATGAAATTCAACTGGAACGAGGATGCTGCCAAAGACTTGCTGTTGGGTCTGAAAGCAAGAGTGCCTAAAATGACAAATGCAGTCTATAGATACGTTAATCGGTACCATAAGGAGCATACAGGACTGGAAATTAGTGCTGCCACCTTAAAGATGAAGAATATAATGCAGAATAACGCTGAAAAAGCATACACTTTTGCCGCAAATCAAATAGATGAACTAGATGCTCAGCTTCGCACAGCTGCCAATGAGGCCTCGGACAAATATCAGGAGCTGAAGTTCAAAGCTAAACGGCTTTATCGAAGAGCAGCAGATCAGGCCGAACACTTTGACTATCAAAGAATAAAAGCGGAACTTTTGAACGTTTTAATTGACATAATAGAACAGTACCACCAGAAAATAAAACACGTAATTGACTCAGCCACTGAATTCCTGAAAACCACACAATTTCAGGTCCCTGGGTTGTCTGAAAAGTACAGTGGTGCAGAAATATACCTCATGACTACAGAGAAGGCAGCAAAAACTGCTGATGTATGCCTTTCAAAACTTCAGGAGTACTTTGATGCCTTGATTGCAGCTATCAATGAGCTGGAAGTCAGACTTCCTGCTTCTGAAACAATTCTTAGAGGCCGTAATATACTTGATCAAATCAAAGAAATGCTGAAAGATTTGCAGAACAAAATCAGGCAGACATTTGCTACTCTTCAGGAAGCTGACTTTGCAGGAAGGCTGAAGCAACTGAAACAAGCAGTGCAGCAAGTTTTTCAGAAGGTAGAAGAAATGGTTAGAAGCTTGCAATCCAAAACTTTTGAAGACATCAAAGTCGAAACACAACAGCTGTACAAAGATGCAATGGCTTCAGAATTTGCCCAGAAGCTGAGATCCTTGACAAAAGATGTTAAAAAATACATTTCTCAGTTCAAAGACTTCAGCCAGAAGACATTCCAGGACCTTTCAAAAAAGCTGCACCAGCTGCTCCTCTATGTAAAGTCATTGCGGGAGGAATATTTTGATCCAACTACACTTGGATTGTCAGCGAAATACTATGAGGTGGAAGAAAAAGTACTGGGATGGCTGAAGAATATCATAGATCTTCTCGTAGATTGGCACAACCAGCGTATTGGAGATCTGGCTGGCATTGCTACACGCCTGACAGACCAAGTAAGAGAATTGGTGGAAATCTACAGTCAGGAATATTATGACTTTATAACTGATTTTGAAGGAAAAGGAAAACAGAAGATCATGGAACTCTCATCTGCTGCTCAAGAAAAAATCCGATCTTGGTCTGCAGCTGCTAAGAGGAAAATCGATGAACATAACAAGCAACTCAAAGAAAAACTCCGGGAGATCTATGGGCAGCTTAGTCAGTCCCAAGAAAAGCTAATCAGTGAAGCCAAAAGGTTAATTGATCTAACTATAGAGAATTACTCTGCTTTCCTTCAGTATCTCTCAGAGCTTCTTCGCTGGCTTGAGCAAATAACAGCTGAGAGCATAAAGCCGTATGTAGCTGTTCGTCAAGGAGAGCTTAGAATACAGGTGCCCATGTGACTGGCAGGCCATTTACCAAATGCCCCAAAAAAGCAGACAGGCACTCAGGAATAAAGTGGAAATGACACACATACTGATTCAGCAAGGCATTGAGAAAGGCTCCAAGAAATGGAACAAAATGCAACACTTCACTAATGAACAACTTGACACTGAGCAAGTGAGTCCTCAGGAGATTATGGAAAATATCCAGCAGCACATGAACACCTGAATGGGCATGTAGAAGAGGAGAAGTAACAAGTTTCTACCAAAATGTATTTAAATATAACAGCAATCAGTATACTGGAGCTTCAGGTATATATGTTTGAATCTGAATTTGTAAATGAAAACTTGATAATCTACACTAGGTTATTTTAATAAGCTTAATAAGCCAATAAATGAGTTCTTTATTACATTTTTGTGTCATTTATTACAACTACTTTTACTTGGAGCATAAGGCTTAATCCAACAATTTTCAAGGTCAATGGGAAGTCTTTTCTGTAATTTCACAATATGTTGGATCAAGTTAATAATGTGCAATGCATATTGTAAATAGTCACAAAAGCTATGGAATACATAGAATAAACAGGTTTTAAGATAAAGGTCACATTCATAAGCCAGTTGAAGGAAGACTTGGAAACACATCTATTTCCCAGCATAGAGATACCTTAATAGATAAGTAAGGAAAAGAGCATGTGTAAAACCATGAATTAAAAAAATTATAAATTCTGAAAATGGCATCAAAAATTGAAAATTAACATACAAATATGAACATATGTAGAAATCTGACTCCTGGAAATTTTCAGATAATAATACAAAGATTTTTTAAATAAGAATTAATTTATGCCTGTGTCAGTTTTCAGACAACTATACCAAGAATTTTATACGAGTTTTCTTTTCTACTGGCTAATTTATATTTCAGAAATACAGGGTTTTCTCACCTGTTTCTCCATGATATTTCTGGTTTCACTTTAAATTGTCTATGTTTTACTTATTATGAGTTTACTCAAGTGCCAAAGTTTCATGGACATCACTGTGTATGATAGAAGTCAAAAAGTTTTCCCCTCTTAGGCAGAAGCTTAGGCCATTTAAATGAATTTTCAGTTTAAAAGATGAATTTAAGATGTTGAAGAAGTCCCTCACAAAATAAGACTGTTTTTAAGTGAAAAATATGTTGACCAGCAGTGGTGTACTATACAGACAGTCCTAGAGAAATGCATGCTCGGGCTGAAATAATGTTGCCTCTTTGAGAATAAACTTTTTGACAAAGAACACTAGAAATTTTGTGCACATGTCTGTTTTGGTACAATCAATTCACTCTGTAACATGGTTCTTGCTTGTTCATTAATGGGAAAAACAGACCTCTTTTCATTCCATGGTGTGATGGAGTACATACATGAAGCAATGGAGCACCCAGACTTTGACATCCCTATTGATAGATAATATTATTATCTGAATAACTTCACCAGTAATGATTTTTATCAGATAATGATTCTTATCAAATACTTATCAGATTCTTATCTTTAACCCAGAAGTCAGAATCTCACAAGCATGGTATTATACACACACCTATCTAGCTGCCAGCAAGTGGTTGTCTCTTAGAATGTAAGGTAAATCAATTTTCTCTTCAGAGTTTTCAGACATCACAATTACAGCAAAAATTCGCAGAATAAGAGATAGAATAGTCCCCTGTGAACTATAAAATATGTTTTGATTCTGAATAGAACTAATCTGCATACGTTGCCCTGCCCAGAGGAACCAAAGGTATAAAATTCTCTTTTTACATGTTCTACTGAGCATCCCAGTAAAAAATATGTTGGCTGCAGAGCCCTTTTACCTTCATTCACAAGGAAACCAAAGCCTATGGGTCACCTGATCTTTATTGGATATCAGACTGCACAACTCATTTCCCTGAATTTTAACACAAATGTTTAAACACAACAAGATTTCTTGGCCACTGACTGATTGTTGCTTCCCTTCATCAAGACAAACAACCCTGTGAAACAAAGAATAGAATTATATTAGTTATGGGAGAAGAGCAATTTAAATTTTGTTTTCTTTTGTTTTTCCCCTCATGTCTATTTATTTCTGTCCATCATCCATTGTTCTTGGAAGAATTTTAAATGCTAAAAAAGTTATTTACTTATAAGGAATGGGTTAACTGAATAATAAATATGCCAAATAGTATAAATACTGGCTCCTGTTGGCAAGAGTGAAGCTTCCCAAGAGCAAACACAATAGTTTGCACACTAAAATGTGGTTAGAGGTTAGAGGAGATTACCAAGTCTCATAGCAGCATTGCTGCCAACTGGATTAAAGCTCTCAATCCTGTAATCGATGTGCCATCTTGCAGTCATCCCACAGCTGGTCTGGGAGGGCCTGGAAGCAGAACACTGCTCTCAAAATTGATCTTACTGGAACGTATCTGTTTTGTAAATCTCCAAACCAGAAAGGTCATCTCAAGCACCCCTTTGAAACTCGGGCAATATTTTGACACAGGAAGAGGTTGCTTATGTTTGTGTGTGTGCATCACATGTGACACAAGCACTACAACCAGGTGACTCTTTAATTTCCATTCTTTTTCCTGTTGTTTGGTTGTTGTTGCTGTTGTCTTTCAGAATCTAGAAAATTTTAGCCTTATTTCCCATGTAGTAAGCTACAGAAATATAGAAAAAACACACAATTATTCAAATTGTGTTGCAACTTATGAAATGTTTGCAATATCATAATTTGTAATATTATTAGTTCTATTTTGGCTTCTTTTCAGTCTAGTTTATATAACAGGAAATATTCTATTTCATTAAATCAAATTGTGTGGGAGATAACAGGGAAACAGCAACTATTTGGGGCTCAGTGACACTGCTTCTTTCTTTTCTTTTTCTCTGTAGTCTTCATCATCTGAATTCTCATAAATGCCAGAGAGGTTTTTCTTTATAATTTACAGCAGGTATCAGACATAGAGCAGAACTGGTTGTAAAAGTTTAATTACGTGAAACATTTTAACAAGAAATTGAGAGAACAATATGCCCTGCTCTAAGTGATTGTAGAAATAACATTGACAAGAAACGTGTGTGTTCCTAAATGAAAAACTTTTGCAGACGTAGGACAGCAAAAATGTTCCAGAATTTTAGATTATGCAACCAACTAGAGCTGATTTTTTATTAAATGATTTAAAAGTACATGCATAGTTTGCTGCATATCCAGAGATTCTTCACACTTATCCACATCCACACACACTGCCTTCCACTTCTGGCTCTAAATTGTGCTATTGATACTTTTAGAGCAACTGCCATTATGGCCTACTGATACCTTTCAAAATTTATATTAAAATATTTAGTTGTTCAGTAAGTGACACCAAAATTTGTACTACTCTTCTGCTGGCAGATTTATTGCCCAGGTGGGAAACCAGAATTTATTAAAGGCCATGCGGACATACAGAATTGCTCATATTCCATTTCTACACAGCCAAATCCTGGCCCAAATGAAATCAATAGCAAAATGTCTGTTGGCCTCAGCAGAAGTAGGCTTTGGCCAGTTAGATGTATAACTTGAGAAGCACTCTGGGATCCTGTAGGACAAAGATATATTATTATCTATTAAAATCTACACAAAAATATCATTGAAAAAACATGCAGACAAGAAAATTAATCACTAACAAATTTGAGTCAGGTCAGAATGAAGCTTGCCTGTACAACATTAACCAGAGCTTCTTTACAATTTTTTACCCAGTATTACTTAGTATCACAGAGAAAGTCTGTCAGGGCCAAGAATTCTGGGTTCTGGTCCCAGGCCTTAGACATGGAAATATACATATACATCTCATCACCTTTTCCCTCGTTTCATTATCCATTCAAGGCGTTAAGGGAATCTGGGACAGAATAAAAACTTGTGTTGATGTTTGCAAGACCCAAATGGGCAAATTCTTGAGCAACACAATCTGATTTAAAGCTTGCCTCTGTTTAGAGAAGTAGGTTGTAGAGACCTCCCAAAGTCCCCTACAACTTCAGTTACTTTGTGATTCTCTTGTGACTAAATTGATATGGCTTTGGGTTGCCATCTCTAACACTTTGCTACCCTTTGGTAGATGGTTTACAAGCAATTTGCTGCATCATTATTGTAATACATCATTATACATAGACAGAAAAGTTCCATGGTACCCCTGCATGTAAACACAACCTCATTCTGATTGCAACCATGAGGCATCCTAAAATTCCCTGAAGCTTTCTAGCAATTGAAGCCTTCTCAATTGGTTCTGCATCTTTCCTCTTCTATGCTTTTCATGTGAATACCTCTGTCATACCAAATCATAGAGGTTTTCCCAATATGCAGGAATTGATGTTATGGCTATAACCATTCATATTCTGACAGCATGATTGTTGTAGCTATTAGAAGGATAAGATGCACATCTTCTCAGAGCAGCTGAAGAGGGGTCCTCTGCTAAGCTGAGCCTTGTCAGAGTGAGAGGATTGAGTACATGAGTAGCAGATCCACCACAGCGTGGGGAAGTAACAAAGGTCAAATGTCTATACCATGCATCTGTTGTGAAGAATCTGCCAGGTATTTGCTGTAAACAGAGACCCACCACAAGTTATAGCCTCATATTGATGTCCCAGCGAATGAATTCAAGGGGACATGTTTAAAACAATCTTGAATTTATGGATAAATCTATTCATCTATACTGCCTTTGGGACTCAAGGAGCAAGATCTAGTCTCTGAACAAGTGATACAAACTAGCTCAAACATTATATAGCGTATAGGAAATAAGACTTGGAACAACTCTCTGTTCAAGTGTCCAAGTTTCCTCTAAGAGTGAGCCAAAAGCCATATGCAGCATAGGTGCCTGGGGGACCTGAGACTTGGTCTGAAGCAAGGAGTGAACCAAATGCACAGCAGAGAGAGCATGAAGAACTAAAATATTCACTGCATCTACCAGACAAATGGCATGGTTAGATACTTAGAAGAGGCCACTGGGATGAGTAAAGATGGTCTTAATTAAGGCCATTCCTGGGGAAAAGTATCAGACTGACAACTTTTTAAGTACTGCCTGCTACTTCTATTACGCTACTGAATGAGGCTGGTGACTCCTGGGTTTCTGGGCAACCTGGTTATTCTTACAGGGATAATATTCTGCTCTGCTTTCTGTGCAGCTTTGACTAAGGATGGAAAGGAAACACTTAACCTCCATACTTTTCTTTCCCCACATTTTCCCTGCTTCCACTACCTCTGCCACAGTTAAGATGTATTCCAATGTTGGTGCCAATTAGAGGGAAATTGTTAACATACTTGCTAACTTGTTATTTTGCTCTAGTATTTTTAATGACTACAGAACATTATTTCTGAAAAAATTGATACTGCTTTTATTCAGAACTGTTTTCAGTAGAAAGTATTTTATGGACATCTTTGTATTCAGCTCTGCCAAAAGCAGTGGCAGTTGTAGTTCGTTTGGTTGGTTTCATCTGTGGAAGCTTTTTGCACTGGAACCCTCAGAAATCTCTTTATCTGCTAACCTGTTGTTTTGTCATCAGTCTCATAAACAGCCCCACACTATGCCAACCAGTCACTCTGAAAGGTTATTTGTTTCTTTGCTTCTAATACCTGTAATACTCTTAAGTTTTAAATCAGTGGCTCTCCTGGCTGGAAGTGAAGATCCAAAGCCAGTTAGAAGGTGCCATCAGGCCCCTACACTAATGCCACCAGATCAAACTTCTGCATTTAGCCAGAAACTCCCCATTTCCCGGGTGTATGCACACTCCTTTCCACTTCACAATCCCATTGAGACTGCATCATATTATTCTGCTAAAAAGGAAGGAAAATGGAAAGGTGGTATCAGTCTCCAAAGTTCAGCATAGGTATTAATTTAATTTATTTCAAGATTACTTCCTTTGAATGTTCTCAAAAAGAAGCTGGATAAAAAAAAAGCTCTCACTTCTTTGATGCATGACACTTTGCACAGATATTTCCCATTTTTAGCAGGCTGTTTGTCTCTCCATAATGCTCTTTCCCTGATGTTACTATATTTGTTTATTTAATAAGCCTTTATTTTTCTCTATGGAAATGACTGGCTTATAACTATTCACAAACAATATGGACAGTTATGCAAAAGCATTTGATTTTAAAGCTGAAGAACAGAAAACCAGCCAAGTCTGAAGGAACACACATCTCTCACACATAGCCCATATTCCAGCAGTACAAACCCACAACGTCTCTCTCTCAGACACATCTGTCTATATGTGCAAACATCCATGCAACACACGTACTATGTACATTACTGTCAAGTTAAAAGCCTGAAGTTAATCCTTAATCCTTAGGTCATCCCCTTCATTTCAGCACATCGAGCTGTCCAAGCCTTCCCATCAGCAGTGAGCTGATGTAGCTCTTCCCACTCAGGACCTATTAATCCAGCAGTTTCACCAGTGGTGTTCCACCAGGTTCATCTTCCAAAACTTTAATTTTTGTTTAAACTCTGAATCAGAAATGTATAGTTTTTCGGTCCTGCAGGGAGGTAGCTTTCCTTTTTTTTTTTGCAGTCCATTTCAGCTGAAATTTGCTGATGAAAACATTGCACAGTTTTGTAAAGTGATACAGCTGATCTTATTCAACAATGGCCAGTTCCTCTTCCAAAAGATTGAGCTTAAATTTTCCAATCCTTTTAGAAACACACATTTTTTTTTAAATAAAAATTTTGTTGATATTCTGCTAACCCAGTATTGACCTGGTAACTTCTTTGTGGCCATGTGTATGTGTTTGTGTTGTCCCTCTTCAGGTTTTCACTGAACATCACTATCTTTTTGCTTTTTACAAATCTTCTTGATGTATACCCCATTCCTGACTTCCCTTGAAATGTGTTACCCATTGAAGAGACAGGTACAAGTTTTAATAACTCACTTTCTGTATTTGGGTTCAGTTCCTAGGCCAGTTTTTTATCCACTGCATCATTCATTCACCTCATTTTCTCATATTTTAGTTTCCCATGAGTAAAATGGGAATTATACTTCTCTGCTTTTCAATGGAATTGTCAGAATGAAACTAACTCATGACTTGGAGATAATCTGATAAATCTCATAGTGCTGAAGACCATGAAGTAGATAGACACACTGTAATGGCAACAAGAAATCAAGATACAGATATTGACTTCCCTCTTCCATCATCATGTTTATTGTTTTAGAAACTTGGAGTTGATTTCATGTGCTAAATCACTCAGAAACACTCTAGTCCACCCCAAAACCATCATACATACCAGGCATCAAACATATAACACTCTCATACAGATAAATGATCCGAGGAATGGACTCAACGGCTGCTAGCAGTTAATTTATATCGTGGTTTCACCATAAACTTTTAACTTTGGAAATAATCTGCCGCCCATTTCAGTTTTTTGGCTGCCACATAATGCACCTTTGTGAAGTCACTTTTCTGTCTAATAGAGATATTTCTTTTTATGGGTGAACATTTGTTTAAAAATAACAAATAATAATCTCATTTACCGTGCACAAAGAGTGAGCTACTTAACTGTATGTAACCAAGTCCCATTTTGTCTGGTTTAATGTTTAGCAAGGCATGAAAACTAGTTGATATTACTGGGAGAAGATGATTTATTTAATAAAATTACATTCCTTTTTTTTCCCATTAAAAAAACAAATAATTGTAACCAAAAAAAAAGTGTTTAAAGTAGAGAAGCATAGCCTGCAAAGATTGACACTGAAAAGTCAGCGCATATTAGAAAGTCTGATGCTAAGCTCAGCTGCTTCTTTACCACCACTTCTGTTCTGAGTCTGGTTTGCAGCCAGTCTGTGTTTCTGAAGTCGAGTACTCCCATAGTGATTACTGATATCCACCATAATGTAGTTAGCAGATAGCCCA
Source organism: Melozone crissalis (assembly GCF_028551555.1). Taxonomy (NCBI): domain Eukaryota; kingdom Metazoa; phylum Chordata; class Aves; order Passeriformes; family Passerellidae; genus Melozone; species Melozone crissalis. The sequence continues at coordinate 55,515,023 of NW_026535805.1, forward strand.
TTTGTTCCGCTCTGGATAGGGTTGCAAGAGAACATTTTAAGCCCACTTTGTTCCTTTGGGAAGGATAAAATTTAGGATATATATAGATATAATATGTAATGTGCAATGTCTAATATATGCATTTACATGTTTTATCTACCTGTCTGTACTCTCCTTGTGACAAGAAGTTGAACAGGAGTCAGCAGTATGGTCTTTCGCTGAAGAAGGCCAACCACATACTGGGAAGCTGTAGCTAGGAGGTCTGTGAGGAGATCCTTCTCCTCTTTTTGGCATTTGTGAGCCCACATCTGGATTACTGTGTCTGGTTTGGGGATCCCCAGTGAAAGAGAACCATGGACATACCAGAGTGAGTTCAGCAGTGGCCAGCAACCTACTCAGGGGGCTGGAGTGCACAGCATGCAAACAAGTGGTAGATGGATGAGTTTGCTGAGTCTTAAGAGGAAAAGACTGAGGAGAGACATTATTTCTGTTTTCCATGACCTGTTGCATGGTTATAGAGAAGACGGTCAAGCTCTTCTCAGAGCAGGAAAGACAAAAAACAATAAATAAAAGCCATATGAAGCATAAAAAGAAATTGCCCTGGGAATAATCAAACATTAGCATAGATCCAGGAGAGGCTGTGGAATGTTCTTCTTTGGACATGTTCAGAACTCAGATGTGAACATTCACAAACTTCATCTGACTTCAAAATTCAACATAACTTCCAAGTTAATCCTACATTGTGTAGGGTATTGGATCAGATGATCACAAGAGGTACTTTGAATTATTCTGTTTATGTTAAGACCTAAACCCCTTTTTGGAGTTGGGCTCCCAAAACCACTGAAAGGCTGAAAATTCACACCCATTGAATGACAGAGATTTCTCAAAGAAAAGCTTAACCATGAATGTCCTACGCAGGAATATCTTCCAGTGGAACTCACATTCAAACATGCAGCACAAATGTGTATCAAACATGGCTTCAGCAATTCTTGTGTTCCCAAAGCTATTCAGCAAAATGTATTGAACTGTTTCCAACTAACATTTCAACTCACAGAAAATTGCCCTACGCAATATTTAGTAGTCATAGAGTCCCTGCTTTGCTGCTGTTGTTTATCTTCAACACATGTAGAAATTGTTTTGGTGGAAAGATGGGCCAGTAAATGTGATCTTTTGTTTTGACGTAATTCATTCCTCTTACTCATTAGATACCTTTTGAGATTAATCTAAGAATGTTGCTCTTGAAGTCAACCAGATAACACTTCCTTTTTCTTTTGGGGAAGGGAGGGATGGGATGCCCACAATTTTTTTCCTAGAGCCACTCTGACACTTTATGCATTTGAGCCTTTGTTCTTAAAATAAACACATAAACTTGGCTTAAAGTAAGAAGTAGTAGAATTTGTTTGTTATTAGAATGCACTTGTGATTAGAAGAACCATTAAGCAGCAGCTGTTCTTATGCTCTGTGTGAGACGACCACACTTTCCCTACATATTTTGAAGGGCAAGAATGGCATGTGCTATGATGCTAAGGATCTCACAAATGTCAAGGATGCCTTTTAAATTACATTTATTGCTCTGTGCTTCTCCAGCCAAAGAAGCACTGTAGGAAAACAAAGAGACCCTGATAAAGACGAAAAGCTTATGTCCAATTATTTTTACCCCTGAGTTGCCTTTTGCTATCAGGTTTCCAAGCATAATTTTCTTGAGACGATTTCCACTCAGAGAAATAATACACAAAAAAAGAGCATTCATGCAGACATGCATATCTTCCTGAGACTGTCTGTAGCACTGCTATGTGTGCACCAGAGGTTGTGAACCTTTTCCAGAGGGCTGTAATTTCTTCAGTCTCTTCCATTTAAAGTATTTTATGCCTATTTCATGTCCGTTCACATACAGCCCCAGAAGTGTCTGGTAGGAAGCCATGGTGGATTTCTCCATATTTTGCCCTTCATTAACAAGTGGGCTTTAAGATCATTGAGGGTACCTTTAAGATCATTGAGTCCAACCATCAATCTGACACTGCCAAGTCTACCACTAAACATGTACCTAAGTGCCACATTTAATGTCTTTTAAATACCTCCAGGGATGGTGACTCAGCCACTTCCCTGGGCAGTCTGTTCCAAGGCTTGACAACCATGAAGATTTTTTTTTCCAAACAGCCAAACTAAATGTCCCCTGATGCAACTTGAGGCTGTTTCCTCTTGCCCATTGCCTGTTATTTGGGAGAACAGAGTGACCCTTTCCTGGCTATAACCTCCTTTTAGGGACTTGCAGAGAACAATAAGGTCTCCCCTGAGCCTCCTTTACTCCAGGTAAAACACGCCCAGCTCCCTCAGCAGCTCCTTGTTAGACTTGTGCTTCAGCTCCTGCACCTTTAGGATCTCCCTGTTTCAAAATATCCAATCTTCCTGCACTTCTCTGCCTTTCAGGCAGAGGCATAGTCCCAGCTGGTACCATCATTGTTGTGCTACCAGCAGGTGATAGTTCCTCATAGCCATGTACCACATTGCATCTCTGTACCCCACCACAGTTCTCCTGGCAGCTGGAAGCTCTATTCACAATAAACCTACCGGGGACAACTGAACAGACATCAAACTAATGCCTTTAAATTAATTATCTATAAAGCTAATTTGTCTCTAAAGGTAGGAGTGATTGCAAATAAGGAAAATATCATAGATTTTAGGGTGCAAAACTCTTGCACAACAACATTCAGGGAAGGACAGATTCAGGAAAAACAGAGGAAAACACAGATTCACAAAAAGCAGTGCAGTCCATGAAAGCCAAATAGTGGCTCTAGGACAGGGTCATTACCCAAAAGGTCACTCATGATTAAGGGCATCCTGTGCTGAGTACTGCGACAGCAACAGCACCAGTGAGAGCTCTGGCCTTGTGTTGGGCTCTATAAATACATGGATTCAAGGTGTGGGTAAAGAATCTTAAACAGATCTTTTCCCCATATTCAGTGCATGTACAGACCTCACATCGTGGCTTGACCTTCACTGGTCCTGAAACACTTGAAGTACATTACTTTTGGCAGCTCTACAGTGGGGTCAGCAGCCTCCAGCAAGAGCCAGTAACAAAGAGCTCAGGTGCAATAACATCTTAAATCACCACAGCTGCTTGTTTGGTGTGCGTGAGTCACAGGTCCAAGTGGATGAGTATAAAAACCTAAAGGTTAAATCTATATTAGTAAACTAAATAGTGTCAGGGCCATTGAGCCATCTGGAACAATCTGACGCATCCATAACATTAAACTCTCTTAACCTCTAGCACAGGACAGCTGCCTGCATGTTGCCTGCTGGCAATGGTCCCTGGCCTGAACTAACTCACAAGCCATACCTAGGAATTTTTTGGGAGGTTGTTAGTTGATCTAGGCCAAAACCACACCAAGGACTGTTCTAACAATTGAATAGTGTGGATGAGCAAATCCCAGTGCACGTGTCCATGCTTTGACAGTGCTTTATTTACCAGAATATGTGTACCCATAGTTTTCTGAATGTGTCACTAATCCATCTGCTGTCTCTAAGTATTTTGGTCTTTGAATATATATATTTGAAACATATGCGGCCTGACAGTACCTCTTTACTCTACACACTCCTAATTGGTGTGTTGGCATACAGCACCCAAAATTCCCTCCATAAATACACTTTTTATTCTTGACTGCAAATGAATACATCTCTATTTGGAATAAAACCTTCCATGTTTGGTCAAGCCAAGCATAGGTTCAGAACTGGCACAGCCTGGGCTGCACATCTGGAATGTGTGATGGCGTTAAGCGATCCTAAATACCAGAAGAGCAACAAGTTGGACTTCTGAACACAGCACTTATATTTATTGCACTGGCTTTGATGTTCTCTAGTTGTTAGGCCTCTATGGACACTCCTGTGGTGTGAAGAGTCTTGGTGGTTTTTAACCCATCAAATTTTGGTAAAATTCAGCAAGGTCTCTGGTTCTGGTCCCACAAATAGGAGCCAAATATGTGCTTTTTGTACTTCTGGATTGCCTGAAGATTTTTCCATTTTCTATCAAGGGCACCACTGCTTTGAGCACACTTCCTTTTCTACCCCTCCCTGTCCTATGCTGTGGGCAAAGACATGGGAAAGTATAACTTAGGGATAGTAAGTGCAGAAACCTGAAAATCTCCCAAACAAGCCCAGAACATAACTCTACTCCTTTAAATCATTGGCTTCTCTTTGCTTTAATATGCTTTGCCTCCAAATAAAACATTATTTTTTGGAACACTACCATGCAACATGCTTTGTTATCATTCAGTTAGTCCATTCTTATTACCAAACCTTGAGCAGATTTCAGTTCTTTAGATATGAAAAAAACCACCTTTCACAGAAAAGCCATAGATTGCTCCCCACCTCTCTGCAAGGATTTGGGAGCAGGAAGTTTCTACCTTTTATTTTTTTTTCTCCCAGTTGTTTTGGCAATGATTACTTTTAATGTGGTGTCAATAAATCCATTCAAATCTGGAGTAATGTTGGCTTGAATAAACAAGAAAAATTTCAAAAATAACCTTTCTCCTGTATATGTTCCAATAAACGGAGTCATGTTATACTCAATAGTAATTACAAGGTGACCCTATAAATTATTGTACAGTGATTCATGTTATTCTATAGACTTTAGGTCATACACTTCATTTCAAGCTGAAAGTGCTGCAAAGGATATATTAGGCTCCAGAGGAAACAGGGAAAGAATATAGTGTACACTTCATATTGGTATCACGGGAGACCTGGCTGTGAGAAAGCACTTTCCAGCAAAATATACTGAAATTACTGCAGTGAACCTGAGATAAAGAAGCAACTGCATGTTTCCCTACTGACTTGAGAGAGGGAGGACTTCAGCTTGTCGGCAGAAGCAGTGATTGGAATTAAATCTCTGTAAATTCTTTGTCTGTTCAGCACTAGACAGAAGATTAAACATAATAACATTAGCATGGTTTTGTTTCAGAAAATGATTGTGGTGATGTGACACTGTAGAAGAATTGACATACTTCATTTTCTTACAAAATTTTCTTCAGACTACCTGAAAACACTTTCTGTAGGAAGCAAATAGACCTAAATTTCAGAGGTGGGAAACAAGCATGAGAACTAAAAGTGAACTAAGTGTCCCACAATCACTTAGAATCTGGGAGTTTGGCCGAGGCACATATTCCATTTTTCTGATTTTCTCAGCCATTTTTTCTGTACCTATCCTTTCTGTACCTATCTGTCTCCTAGAGGAATAAGTGCATACCTGTCATGTTTGCAGAAGCTAAACAACCTCTTTCTGTTCAACTGACAAAACCCCAAACTTTGAGAATCAATCTAAGCTGGCAGAAGGAGAAAGGAAGTCACCACTAAACTAGGAAATCTAGTTTGCCTATCTCAGTTCCTTTGATTTTGGAGTCTTCTGTATTTTGCCTTTGACTTTCATTATCAACAGAGGGAAGTGGTTCGTTCCAGGAAAACCATTCTCTATTACCAAAGATGAACAGGTGGCTCCAAAACCAATTTTCTCTCTACAAACACTGAAACACAACCAACCTTCCCTTTGTCTCCCAAATTCATAGCATTGAAAAGAAGACTTTTTTCCACATCAAATGTGTCTGGTTGATCCCATCTGTGGGCCGCCCAGATATTGCTGGGAGTAATTGGCTGCAAGTCAGGTCAAAGACTCCAACAGACCACTCCAGTTTACCCCAGCTGGTGTCTTCCTGGTTTTCTCACACCTCTAATCATATCACCGGCATTCTGGTGTTGAATATACAGCAGGGAAGTGTCTGCCTCTAGGAGGGCACTTGAAATGGGCTGTCCCAGACAGGGCAGTTTGTCCAGCCTAATTCTTGCTTCTCACCCCACAGTGTGCAGAGCTCAGGAGAAGTGAGCTGTGTGACCTTCCCTTGGCAGTGTCAGATTGATGGTTTGAAGGGCAAAGAAGTTCAGGAAGACTGGGTATTCTGAAACAGGGAGACCCTAACGGTGCAGGAGCTGGTGCAGGCTCTGAAGCACAAGTCTTACAAGGAGCTGCTGAGGGAGCTGGGCGTGTTTAACCAGGAGTAAAGGAGGCTCAGGGGAGATTTATGGCTCTCTGCAAGTCCCTGAAAGGAGGTTATAGCCAGGAAGGGGTCACTCTGTTCTCCCAAATAACAGGCAACGGGCAAGAGGAAACAGCCTCAAGTTGCATCAGGGGACATTTAGTTTGGCTATTTGGAAAAAAATTTCTTCATGGTTGTCAAGCCCTGGAACAGACTGCCCAGGGAAGTGGCTGAGTCACCATCCCTGGAGGTATTTAAAAGACATTTAGATGTGGCACTTAGGGACATGTTTAGTGGTGGACTTGGCAGTGTCAGATTGATGGTTGGACTCAATGATCTTAAAGGTCTTTTCCAACCTCAATGATTCTATGACTCATCGCTTCCAGGCAGGTTTACTTTTTGCTCTTCAGAAGGTCAATCAGTTCAAGGCAGGTGTGAGAACTGCTGCACAAAACAGCCAAAGGGTTATATAGTGCACCTTTCAGTGTGTGGTCCCACCAAATATTTTTGCATGGACTTACAAGTTGGCCCTAAAATGGTTTCCAAAACAAGGTCAAGGGAATGCATTGGAAACTACTGCTGCCATCATTCAAAGAGCAAACAGCATCAAAACATTAAAACTGTGGAGTAAAATGTACCATATGTTCCTCCTGTAACGACAGCCAGCCTTACCTCTGGGGCTTTATTAGCCTGACAGATCCAGGCAGCACACGGAATGCTTCAGCTGAAATGCACTGGTCAGTCAGACGATGGCACTACAGACCCAGGTCCACCAGCTGCACTCATTAAAACTTCTGCTTGGCCGTTCATTATTCTGGTTTCATTCTCCATCCCAGATTTCCCCTGGTTACCTGGTTGGAAACTGTACCCCCTGATAATTCATATGCTGGCGCAGACAGCCCATGGCAAACGTTGCTAAGAGAGGGACTGCCACCTGTTAAGAATCCATGGTTTGGGGACGCACTGAAGTGTGCTCCTTTCCCACACTAGTATTTTAAAAGGTTATAGATCATGTGTGCATAATAGGCAGAACATTAGGTCACTTGTCTCACTTACAACAATAATCCGTTTTGATATGGGTCAGGTTGACACAAAGGGTCCACCCATACCAGATCTATTGATGAAACTGATCCCTTTCCCCCAAACTAATGAAATTTTCAACTAATGGGTACTTAAGTTAATAAAGTGTGCCACACATCTGCTAGAAGCCATTTGTAAAATAAAGCACTGGAGTTCAATTTTGAGAACATTGACATAATGTTTGAGTGGCATCCCACAGGGACCCAGCATGGCACCAAATTAAGGAGAGTAACACAATAAACGTGTGAGAAATAACGTTAGTATATAAACAGTAAGTAGGAGCTTCTCTTTCTTTAAAGGAAGCGTAATACTGCTTGGGGTTCATACCATCACTAATGAATTGAACGGGACAAATCCTCATCTCCCCTCACAGCCAATGAGCATTTGGACAATGACTTCAATAGCACCAGGATTTAACCTGGGGAATTATTTTGACAGAAATTGGCAACAAGCTGGTCCTTATAGCTGAAAAGTATCTTTTCACTGATCTTGTGTGTGGCTCCGACTCTCCACTCCATTTTGTGTTGTATGGTTTTGGTTTTGTTTTTGGTTTTTTTTGTAAAGGAAATTGGAGGGAAAAAGCATTTCAGCAGAGTCTGGGAGATTTATTTTTTAGTTCTTGAAGTTACCTTGCTTGATACAATCCAAGCTAAATGTTTCTTAGCTGCATCAAAGCTCTCTTTTTCTGCAGCCCTCCACATAGAACATAGGAATCATTCTAGACTATCAGCTGAATTTTAATAGTCCTCTTTCCTATGCCACACTACAAAACAAGAGGCAGCAAGGAATATCAGTGACTGACTGATCATCATGAGTGGCATTGCTCTTTTTAAAAAAGGTACTGTTCAAACATTGCATTGTTATAGTTGGCCAACATTTTTGCATGACAAACATTTTTGATTTTACGATTGTATTGAAAAATTTTTAAAAAGCAGGTTTTGACAGTACCACTCATAATCAATTTCCTTTTTAAGAAATTAAAACATTTGAAATAACTCAAAAAATATTTTTATAACAAAAAAAAATTATCGTACTTTTTGTAGTACTTCTGTCCTATTTTGAAGAGGAAAAAATTGCCACATTAATAAAGCTAAAATTTTAATTCAAAAACTGAGAAGGATTTACAGCTCTGTTTACTAGTTACTCTTTTTCTCAGAGTTTATATGGGAGAGAGATATGTTGATCTTATAAAGAAGACCTTTAAATCTCCTTGTTAGCATATTCCTAAAGCAGTTTTCAGTTAAATGGGCAGTTGCCAAGTGATGTGAAAAGGTTATACTGAAGAATTAGCAGAGTTTATGCCTTGACTTTGATACACATTTATTGTCCCATGACAGGATGAAACCTAGACACAGACAAGAGCACCAGGCCTGCTTTTGGTTTGCAGGTCTCCCATTTCAAAGTGCTGTTAAACTGGGATTGCATTTATAGCAAGCATTGGTTAATATTCAGTCTGTTTTTTACTAATAAAGCCCCTCTATTTTTAACCTTATTTATTAATAACTCACACAGATTAAACATTGTAAATGTGCTGATTCCCCTCTTTTCCCTCAGTTGTCCTCCATTTCAGCTTTTCGTTTTGGCAAACAGGAATTAAATGCTCATCAAATTCATGGGTTGAGGTTAAATGTGGTTGGAGCCCCCTTAACCACCCTACACTGGAGCACAGTCATTCTCACCCCTCAACGCATACATATGTTGTTCCAAGGATAATGTTTCTCACAATATTCCTAAGCTTTCAACACTGAGTTCAGTTGTATTTACAGTACATATATGGAAGGGTGGGAAGGGAATAGATGAGGATGTGCAGAAGAAGATCCCACTCAAACATCACTGCTGTGAGACTGTTTTTTCCAAGCTGGTTACTTATTGCAAGTCCTTATTGCATGAAGGATACCTTCATGCAATAATGCTGTTTCCCAAAGCAAACCATGTATGTATTCCTCATCCTATAGCTCACAAATACATAGGAACCTGCTCAGCAACTACAGTGGGGTTTGAACTGCCTCCTGCCTGCTCAATAAAGCCAGCTCGAGTGGGCTGAGGGGTCTGCTGTGTCTGTGTGGCAGCTGAGTGGGTGGGTGACGGGGTGAGTGGGCAGAGTGAAGTTTAACTCCAGCCAGGGACGCATCTCCACTCGCTTGGGTCACTCGGCTGCCGATCTCGCCTGTTTTACCCTGCTCTCAAATGTCACCCTGAGGGTCTGTCTCTCCAGGAGTGAGCTCTTGTCATGGCCAAGTGCTGGATATGTGTGTTACTGAATCCCTTAGCATCTGAATTCAGCAACTTTGAGTCGTCTGGTTCTGTTATGAATATTATGGGCTTTTAGGGATGGTCGAATCTAGAAGCCCCCACTTTCTACCATTTCTGAATCAGGCCTCCATTGCTTTTAGCTCATTTATACCATTACAAATGAGAGAAGAAGCACCCCTACAGGTTACACTTCTGCTCTCTACCAGGGCATGACTTCAGCTGGTGTCTTTGGAGATGAAACTGCTGTAACTAAGGACATGGTGGGACAGTCCTTTACCTATTTGGATTGACCCTGACAACTGAGGCAGTAGAAGGTAATCTTCCATTCCAGTGTGCAGAGTCAGCAGTTTAAGTTTTAACAAACTCTTCCTGAAATTGCCAAGTAGAGCTGCTAAAAAAAAAAAAAGAAACCTTCTCTATTTCAAATGTTTTCATTTTGAAGTATTCCTCTTTTCCATTTTCTTGATTCTTCCCCATATTTATAATTCAAAAAGCATGATGGGAACAGCCACCAACATTTTTCATTTATCAAATACAGGGATTTTGACATATGATATATTTTAACATAAATTTCCTTATGCTTTCTATAAAAATGTATTTAAGTAATACTGAGGAGATCACAATTATTTCCTGGTCACAACTCATGCCAAAAAGTCTACTTGCCTGTGCTATCATTTGGAGGAAATAAATTGCCATAGTATCTATTATCGACTTTTTAGGGAAACACCTGCATAATCTGCACAGGGAAATCTGGCAGAACTCCACTTCAGCCTCCTCATGTCTCAGTGTTACTCTTACAGCCTGAGGTTAAATTCTGCTGGCAGCACACATTTATGTTCTGGAAGCAATTTTTTGTTAACACCTATGGTAGCTCTTAGCATCAAGTTACTTAACATGACAATTAATAGAAATCACTGCAGTGGTGCTCTCTTTCATGTCAAATTCCTACCACAAAACCAGAAAGGGAATTAACCCCATCAAATAAAGAGAAGAAACACCATCTAAGTATTGTTTGGAATGAGGGGAAAAAGGTGTCAGGCTCCATGAATGCTGTTAGAAATTTATTTGTGTGGGTGATTTTATGAGTAATGCTTAGATATTCCATATGCTTCATGTATGTCATGCACATACGCATGTTTTAAAATAGAACTAAAATTCCTCTTTAGTCCTTCCTTTCTCCAAGGTTAGTAAGTTTTTGCGTATCTGCAACTTTTACTTGGTCCCTATACCCTCACATAGTTTTTCATCTTCAAGGTCACATTTTTCCAAGAATGTTTGCTATGAGCTTACAGGGAAAAGAGCCTTAGGTGCCTCCTAACAGAAAATTATGGTTTCATGCTCAGCTCTCATGTCTATGGACAAATGAGATATGAGCACTAGACAGAAAAAAAAGTGACAATTTTCATGTACACTTGAAAATTTGTCCTCTGCACATAGAATCGATTGGAGTTTTGGAGCTGTAACTGGGCAGTATCAATAGCATGCACTGCAGACCTCTGGAGTGTTAGTGTTTTCAATTGCCACACTGCCAATACAAGGAGAAACTGCCTCTGCAAATCCATTCCATGTACCTAGTATCTCACATTTGTGTGAAAAGCTGACTGGAACAACTAATCTTCTAAGTATGTGGTCATGATGTACCACTCACAGATCAAGAGAGGAATCTGGATTAGAGAGCAGGAGAAGGCATGAAAAGATTGGAAATGGGAAAGATGATTTGTTCAAGGCATCAGTAGCTGGATGCCATAAGGCAATCATAGCCTCAAAAACATCTTGGTCCCTAAATATCTTTGCAAATTTTCATCTCAGCATCAATATTAAAAGACAGAAACTATGCTGTAAATAAGATTAATTAATAAATTTCCTAATTAGACGTGCATATTTCTTTTAAAAAATGACAAATTTCTTGGAGAAGAATAATGGAAGGACAGACACATTCTGCTGCACAGGGAACTGGAATCAGATTGTGCAAGCAGCATCAGCAAACTCCATCTGTAATTGTCATCTTCCTGGTGGGCCACACCATCAAGCATCTCCAAGGTCTGTCATGGTCTCTTTGCTCTGTGGCAAGTAAGGATATTCATCAAAAAGCTCCAGGTTCCCAGCTCTCATACATGGGTGGCTCCACTTGGGAGTGAAAGGATACGACTGTATTGGAAAATGGCCGCATTATAAATCCAGCAAAGGAAGGGATTTTGTAATAAACAGGGAATATCAGAGACAAATGAGAAATAAAAAAGTAAAGAGCCCCCTCCAGTGTCACCACATACGTGATTAATGAGACTTAAGGAATTCTCCAATAGACTCTCCAAGCAACTGAGTTCTATTTCAATGGTATGCAGTCAGGTTGAATTTGTATTCAGAAATCCCAGCTGTACTCAATACCCAGGACTATTCCATATATGTGAAAAGAATTACACGCAACTCAGCTAAGAAAAAAAGGAATTGCCCTTCAAACACAGGATAATTTTAAGGCCAGGATATTGCAGCGGGCATTTTTACTATCTGTTTCTCCTCTCCTTCTTTAAGTAGAATACAAGAAAACTGGAAAGAGATGAAGTTATCAAAAAGTTATGACATAACAGTGGTATTCAGACACACCCCATTTGGATGGTACAAAACAAAATTGAAGTACTTTTTAAAAGAACAAAATACAAATACAGTGTCATGAAAAATTAAGACAATGGTGTTCTGTCTGCTTGACTTTTGTCTTGATATCTAACTTGCATGCATAGCTTCTCCTTGAACCTGATCTCACTGTCAGTAGAAAGAAGACACACTTTCCCTGGGTACTTTATTTTTCAGACTGTTGGCTTCAGATCTGAAAAGTCCCCTGTGCATCTCGCACATTGGTCATCTTTCCATGTGTTGGAGGCCACACACTGGGTCTTTGAGATTGTGGCAGTGAGACTGAAGACTAATCGACTTCACATCTGTAAAAGACTTAAGGAGAGAAACCTGAATAAATATTTCAAGGGGTGGATAAAGTAGCATTTATACAATTCTGGTCCATTTCTAATACCCACTGAGATCCCAGGCTGTTTCATTGTGAAGCCAGAAGTGAACGAAAGCTGAGCTCCTTTCCCATTCATAGTTGTTCTCTTTCTATTTAAAACAATATTTTGAAACATTTAAACCATATGGTTTCTTTATAGATAGTTTACATTTTCTGCAGTCAAAAATGTATCGATAGCTCCTTTTTAACTGACAATATGATGCGATCATAATATATTAATAGTTAAGAATTAATATTTAAACTAGAAATAATGCCTAGCCTAAAAATCAACAATCTACATCTTAGGACAATCCAGAAAGGGCTACAGTGGTTGTATGTGGTTTGGATGGAATGTTCTACAAGGAAAAATTATGTTTAGTCTGGCAAAGATTCACTTGAAAAGTGGTTTAATGATAGTATACAAAACACAGACAACTGAAATCTGGACAAAAGACAGAGGCATTAGAGAACCTAATTTCTTCAAATTCTGTAAGATGATTAAAGTAAAAAAAACAACCAGATCTTATTCTAACAGACAACTGCTGGTCTTGTGTAGCCCTTTAACCTTTTAAAAATAACCAGGAGAATTGCAGAACAATTAGTAGAACAAATATTTGTTCTTACACAAAGCATATTGAATAGATTTGGAACACAGGATGCAAGTAATTATTAGAATCAAAATAGGCTAATGTTCTCCGATGCTATTTGTAAAGCAATTTGAGTTTCATTATTAGAATGTGTATTTAACATATCATTTTGAATCTCATTACATGATATTTGGACTAAACTTAATAGGATTATTATTTTTGGCATTCATGGTCATGCAATATCCCTAAACAATGTTTCTGAACCCTTTAATACAAGAAACAGACATACAATGTCAAGAAACGAGCAGGCTTTTCAGCTTTTTTAACAGCACACTTATAAAACACTTTCAATTTCTGTATTTCTAGGAATATTTGTGAATATGTCAATATTAAGGTATTATCTATCTCTCTGCTTGTCTACTCTGTCTTCTACAGATGGGAATAAACATGGCTTGATTAAAAACCTTATATTATTTACTGCCCCATGTTCATTCTGAATTCTTTCTTCTAGCACAGTTTTGAGAATTACTTAATGTTTATGAGGTGATAGAGAAAAAAAACCTTAGCACTTATTTTGTTCTAAAAGAAAAGGAAACAGTAAAAATCTTATTTTCCAAATATGAGAAGTTAAATTGTCTCTCCCCACATCTAACACGGTTTCTAATGTGCACTGCAAAGCCCCTGTGACTGGCAGCAGCTGCCAACGAGACATTGCCCACAGTCATCTTTGAACCCAACTCGAAAAACCCAAAACCAAAAGAAGTTGAAAGCTGCCCTACCCTTCAGATAAGGAACAGTGCTAGTAGCCACAAAACTTAGTGTTCTTCCTACTGATCCACTGGGCATCATATCCATCACACATCCTTGTGATCAATGTCCATCACATGCTGATGGTGAGGTCACTGAGCCTCAAGATGAATATTTATGAATGGATATGCAAACAGAATCACAGGATGATCCTGGTTGGAAGGAACCTTTAAAAACCAGTTATTCTAACTCTCCTGCCATGATCAGGGACACTTTTCACTAGACCAGGTTACTTAAAGTCTTATCTCACTTTACTTTGAGTATTTCCAATAATGGAACATCCATAAGTTCTCCGGACAACCTGTTCCAGCATCTCACTACCATCAAATCTAAAAAACCAGCTTTCTTATGTCCAATCTAAACCTACTCTTTTTCAGTTATAAACCATTTCCCTGTTGTCCTGCCACTACAGGTCTTGGTAAACCATCTCCTCCATCTTTCTTGGAAGCCCCCTGTATATAATGGCAGGCCTCAATAAAGTCTCCTCCAAGCCTTCTCCAAAACTTTTGAAGCTTGATTTCTTCATTCCCCACCAGTCTCTGCTTGCCGTCCATGGCCACCTCTTCTGACAAAGGCTGAAAAATTACTTCTATCACTCGCTTCTGCATCATGGCCTATCTAACTCAGCCAGCTGGGATCTGCCACGTTTCACTGGAGATGCCAAAGGACGTCACAGAACTTGGACAGAATAAACCTTCTGTAACACATCAGCAAGAAATGTTTGGTGGTTTGATCCCTGTGCATTCAGTCAAGATTGCCCTGATTATGTGTGCTGAAGGGAGGGAATGAATCTTCTGACAGGATGTTACATGGAGCCCTCTTTACAATAGGTTGAATTTTTGGTTTATTTATCCATATTATTTAATTCAATGTGATGTCTGTGGTATGCATAAGTATTTGCCAATGGATTCTGTGTGGGAGAAGGAAATAAAAAAAATGGATAAATATGCAAATATGGTGATTCTAACCATTAATAGGGAGTCTGCAAGAACTTTGTTAGGGGAATTGAAAACACCTCAGCAAACAGTTGGTGCTGCCTGACACAGTGTATATCAACTCCCTCCAAGTGATTGGCTTCTGAGTTTTTTTTCTTTAATCTTGCCTTGACTGAGTCTTTGTGCTAAATTACAAGCTCTTTGGGAGAGGGGCTGTGTAAATGTTTAAGGAACACCTACTGCAAGAGAGTCACAATTATGACTTGGCAGCATGGAAGAAATAATGAAGAAAAGAAGAATGAGAATTGGGCTCTTGAAATGGCATTGTTCAACCTTCAATATCCCACAAAGATACAATTGAAAGTAACTAAATAGTAGGCTTAGTCCCACAGGTCTGAAAGAATTCCTGAAAGAATTTCCAGCCTCTTCAAAACAACAAAGGAAGCTGCCAGTCTGGCATGTAAGGATAGATTGGTGCCTGGTGGAAGTAAATTCCTCGTCTGAGGCAAACATTTCAATTACATAGCAGGAAATCCTATAGCAAAGGAGTTTCTGCCACATTCAGGAAGATTAGAAGGGCTTGACTCTACTCTTTGCACAGCAGAGAATGCTGAGAACATTTCTCTGGCTCCCCAGAGCAAGAAAAATGCCTCTGCCTCTCATCTTTAAGCAGGTCCTGTGATACGAGATTGGGTCCAGGTCTCGATGGAGTGTAGGTGAAACCATTTAAAGTTAAACAAGAAACAGGGGGGACAGATGCCATCTCCTCTGAAACTGCAGAGGAGCCAGCCTGCAATTAAGCAACCAGAAACAGACCAAGGATGCAAAGTTTAGTAATTTGTTGTTTCCCAATTTGTTAATGCATCATCCAAGATCAAAGATTTGCAACAAATGTTGTTTTCATCAGAAAATTTTAATTGCTTTATGCCAAAATTTAGGCTGTTGTAATTCAGTGCAATCTCTCAATTGTGTTTAAAAAAATGTGTGTAATTTTAATTTAGTGTTGTATTTAAGCACAGTGAAAAGCAGTGAAATATTCAGCATTACCACATCACTATGTTGTGCTCAGTTCAAGCCTTTGTTTTACATCTGAGACATCAATTTTGAAACTGAATGCTAACTCATTCAGTAACTCTTTGGATTAATGGGTTTCCTCATGTGATTTTGGGAAGCACTTCTTTATTTGAAACATTCCCTTTCCAACACTGCTTTGGCATAAATTTGCTTAACTAAGTATGATGGAAACCAAGGAAAAAAATAGATCCTCAATTCATATGATTTACAGACAAAAGGAGAACAGGGTGATGATCTGTCTCTTTCCAAATATGGGGCATTATGGGGAAAAAAGGAGAAAGCTGCAAGAATTGAGCTAAGGACAAGTGTTTCAAGGGCTTACTTCTCTTTTCCATTCACATCAAATCTGGAGATAAGTCAGAAAAGGCAGAAAAGGCATTCTATCATTAATATGGAAAAGCTGTAATCAAACTTGTTATTAAATATGCCTTTTTTTCTTCTGAATGAGAAGAGGATAGTACTCATCAGAGTTGTTTTGATATGAAGTATTTGTCTATAAACAGTTTTATACCACTGTGACGAAATCAACAGAAAATTATGACCAGCAGAATTGGTGCAGCCCCACAGTGTGAAAGGAGCTCTCTTGATGTGTGTCTAATGCTGTTTATGCTGCAGGGCATTTTAACTGGAGTTTTTTTGTCTCTGTATCTGTGTGCACCCAGCAGGTGCCATGATGGCTGTTGGTCCACAGAGATTCCTGTGTCCTGGCACTGCTACTCCCACTCAGAGCTGCACCACATGGTACAGTGAGGCTGGGAAAAGGGCTGCCACAACATCAGCGTGTCTGCCACCTCTGTCCTGTCTTCACCCAACTCCTCAAGGCACCTTATTCCCAGTGCAAATGGACAAATGATAAGTGACCAGATTTATTCTGTATCTCTGCAAGGTGAGATATTTAACTGTACAGCTCTGCTCTCAATCAAACTCTTCTTTCAGCCTTCAAAGTGCTGGTTCAAAGGCAGAGAAATGGAAACCTGGCAGAATGTATCCTGCTGTTATATTTAATTATATATTATATATATTATAATATATATAATATATATTATATATTTAATAGTCATTTAAATGACCCAAGGAGAAGATGAGGGAAATTAGGAAGAGTAGATAGAAAGGAAACGTAAATATTGATCAGAAGTAAAAAGGTTTCGGCACATGCATGAATATGATTAAAATGACTTTTATCCTATGCATAATTACTTAGAATATCTGTGCTTAGAAACTTTAAAAGGGAAAAAAAGTAATTTAAATAGATTTTGAAACAACATTCACATTGCACAAAGTGTATAGATTTTACCAACTTTTTCATATCCAACGTGTTTTGTCAAAGAAACAACTCAGATATAATGGAGTCTCCATGACAAAGTAAATATCTCTGCATGAGAGAAAACTATCCCATGTACAGAAAATTCTTGGGGTGCACAAGTCTGCACTCTCTGCCTGGCCAAATGCTGCCACAGGACTTGACAAGCAAGGAGGCATGCAAGAGTCAAGGGTGAAGGAGTTGGATGGTTCAGGGTTGGCTCCCAGGGATAGATTGCAATAATAACACTGAACAGTCTCCACTGGCAGTGGTCACAGCTGAGCTCAGCAGACAGGTGATGCTGTACTGAGGGTAAACACAGCCTGAACAACTCGAGCTAACCCCCAGTAAAAACCAGCTAATACACCAGAAACCCAGGAGCCTGGGTTTTCTGTATGTTGTTAATACAGGAGAAACCCAAAACATGAGGCTGCCAAAAGGCATAAAATAGAAATCACTTTGCTGAGCAGTCCAGGACTATTTTCACACTTTACCTTTTATTATAGCAACCCATTTGGTAATATGTTTCACTAAATTACAGAGCAGAGTTTCATCTACAAGGAACATTTTTCTTACAGCCTAGATCCTATTCCAGCTTGGACCATTGCACCTCAGCCATCCTGCTGAATTCATGGGGCACTGGAAAAAGGCAGTTCCACAGCCATATTTGGGCAAGAAATTCATAAATTCATAGAATCATTAAGCTTGGGAAATATGTCTAAGATCATGAGGTTCTGCCATCAACCTAACACTGCAGATCCCCCACTATATCATGTCACCAAGTGACACATGTACATGTCTAAAAGACCTCCAGGGACAGAGACTCAAACACTTCCCTGGGCAGCCTTTTCAGACACCTGACCACCCTTCACCCAGTGAAGAAATTTTTCCCAATATCCAATATAAACATCCCTTCGTGGAGCTTGAGGCCATTTTCCCTCATCCCTCCACTTGTTACCGGGGAGAAAACAGTGACCCACACCTTGACACAACCTCTTTTCAGGTAATTATAGAGAGAGATAAATTCCCTCCTGAGCCTCTATTTCTCCAGATTAAACACACCTAATTCCCTCATCAGACTTGTTCTCCAGACTCTTCAGCAGCTTCATTACCCCCTTTAGACATGGTCCAGCAGCTTTGAAGACAATAGAGCACCTGAATGATTATATCATCATCCAAATCAGAAGTAACTATGGACAGAAATAAAGTGTATTCCTCCCAATCTCAGTTTTGCCAGCTTTTGCATCTCCATCATGCATCCTTACACAGGTTTTTTTTCTAATGACTAATTGTATCCATACACTAAGCAAATGTATTTGTTCACCCTAATCCTCATTTCAGATTCACACACACAGAATGTGTTCCTAAAAGACTTCATAAATTATGGAGAAGATCAAAAAGTGAGTTCATTTTAAGATCTGCCTCATTCTTCCCATGAGGGGAAATGACCCCCTGCTGGCTGAGGAGGTTTAGAGGAAATGAAGTGTAACTCATATTCTGTTTGCCATGCATAACGTCTTGGAAATCATAGCATCCAGAGGGTCACCTCTTCTTGCTTGAGGGAGATGCTCTGGAATGTGTGGCAAGTTGATATTTTTCAACAAATTTGCATTTTGTGGTCTTGGTTTCTTTGAGGTTTGGTGTCTTTTTCAGGGAGTGGGGTTGGTTGTTTGTTTGTTGGTTTGGTTTGGGTTTTTGTTTGTTTTTTATTTTGTTAAACACAGGTAATAGCATATTGGAAGCTAGACCCAGCAAGCTTCATAAAGCACTGTTCTCTAGCTAAGTATTTGGATAAGTTAGACTTATGGGTCCAAATGTTCCATCAAAATAAATATTTTGATGGAACCTTTGCTCATTTTTTCAAAAACAGAAATAGGTCTGTTAATCCATAGAAAGGATTTGTATTGTTGGTTCCCAAAGAAGGCAGCTCTAGCTTGGTTATACTGGTATAACTTTGGCAAAGAGCTGTTCTAGAGTCTGGTATCAAGTATCCTGAATTTCCATTTCACAGATTGATCATGGAAGAACAGGACCTGGAAATAGGGTGTCACAAAGAGAACTTTTTATAAGCCATTAAAAAATTAACCCATTAATGACTCTGTAATTTTATTTAATTTTTTTAAGAGGAAGGGAACAAAAAGAAGTCAGGATAAAGTCTGGTTTTCTTCCATTCATTGTGCCTCCCTACCTGTTTCCCCCTACTCAAACTCAGATTCAGTCACCTCATGTCAAGCATTTAGCTCTAGAAAAGTCAGAGGACCCTATAAGATTTTATGTTCCTCTTGTCATCAGTGGATTGAGAGGAGGTTCCTGAATGTGGTGCATCTTCTGAATTGTCCCCTGGGAGAGTCTTTTTTCAATGACTGTTGGGGGTGTAAAGTATTCTAGATTTTAAAATGGCTCTGAATACCCAAGATGGATCTAAGTTCCAGAACTGAGAGTAACATTTGAAATGTCAACCTCATTTCAAAATTTCCAATATTCAAAACAAAATAAACACAAAATTTTCCTGCAAATTCTCAAAAACCTCTCAAGCCTTCAAGGTCATGCAGACTTTCTAGACAGAAAAGTGAGAGCTCAAGCCTGCAATCAGCAGCTGAACAATTTATTGTGTGACTCTCACCAGTCATGTGTGGTTAATATGAATCCACATCTCAACTAATGGTAATGAGGATCCGCACCACCAGGCACAAAAATGCCGACAATCTTACTGCTCCCCATGACTTT
This sequence comes from Melozone crissalis, assembly GCF_028551555.1. Classification (NCBI taxonomy): domain Eukaryota; kingdom Metazoa; phylum Chordata; class Aves; order Passeriformes; family Passerellidae; genus Melozone; species Melozone crissalis. The sequence continues at coordinate 55,534,780 of NW_026535805.1, forward strand.
TTATCAATCGTACTCTGCAGTTACATTCAGCTAGTACATAACTTACAAACTGAGCTTAAAGCAACTCTTAAATACATGTAATGCATAAAACTGTTTAAATAAACTGCAGGTGGGTTGCTAGGTGACAGATATGCACACAGAGATGCATAGAAGCCTTATATACAATAAAAAGAAAGTGATGCCAGCTTATTTTTAATCTCTCTGACTATTAACAACAACAAAAGTTTGTTTTGCGTGTACAGTTACTTGATAGGTCATCAGCATTCATGGATGGTAACCCTGCTATTGCTACTAGGGGCTTTTCTCTTTTTTCCTGGCATGTGATGTAATGAGTATCTTATTGACATTTATGAGGCAACTTTTCTTTTCCTCACCTAAAAGCTGCCCTTCCATGCAGGACTGACCATGCCAAAACACACACCTGATTTATGTGGTGGATTTGTTGCAGCACAATTGTCACTACACATAGTCATAAATGATTCAAGAAACCCATTAATACCTCTAAATCAGCATTCAAAGCTGTTTATTTAGATGTAGCCAAAGTCATGACGTGTCTGGATAGATCCCAGCCTGGACAATGAGTTCAGCCATAGCTCTGCCAAAGGCAAGCTACTTTTTTTCTTCCAGGTGCTTGTTCTACCACAGAAATTACTTAACACCTCAGCTGTCATTCAATAACATTATGAAAATGTCTCAGTTTCTTTAGCCCTTGTCTGCAGACTGTGGATGGCACCAGCTTAGTCCATCAAAGCAGTGGGGTGAGATTTTCCACTGTGCTCATTTCACTGGACTGGTGTGTAATTGCATGCAGAGGAAAATAAATCTTTCTAGAATAATCATGAAGCTCAACAACCTTTAATCCAGCAGAGCACACTGGCATCACCTCCTTATATAATAAATACGCGTCCAATAAATAAATGTCTGAAGGAGGCTTTATGGCAATAGAATCCCATTAACAGGGGTCAGGGTTTTACATCAAGGCCTGTTGGAGCCCTCTCCAAAGCAGTAGGCTGCTTTTCAGGTCTACTGTGGAGGTTTTGCTTTCTTATACAAGCGAATGTGGTTCACCTCAAGGGAAAAGAAAACAGATCATTTGATGGCTCATGCACACCACACTGCCAGCCATGAAGGGCTCATGGAAATACTGCGGGTGGAAGGCACCACAGTCTAATCCAGCAGACCTTTCCCTGGAGCCAGCTCTGGGGACCAAGTCCATCAGAGAATAATAAAATGGTGATGGAAAATGCAAAAAAAAACCAAAAATGCAGCAAGATTAATTAAATAAAGGGCATCCTTCCAAAAAACCTGTAACAACCCTGTGAAATGTGTTTTCAACACCACAATACTCCTTCTCTGTTTTGTTTCACAGCAAAACCATTACATGTAAGTGTTGCCTTTGAAACGCCAGGGAAAGACACTGATGAATGTTACACAGCAGACCAGAGGCTGCCAAAACTAACTGATTTCTGTTTAGAGACCCTAAGAGTGAAATCCCTGTGAAGTAGCAGAGCTTGAAGAGTAATTAGCTACAACCATAACAAAACAGTGAGCTACTCACCACTCAAATCTCTATGACTTCTCTGTTGTTATAAGTGACACTGGTCTTGCAGGTTGCTGAGAATGGACTGGCCATTAAAAGAATTACTTAGCAGGAAAACAACCAAATGAGTAAGATGCAGAAATGTCATCTGTTATGATAAAAAAATAAATGGTCAATGTTAGTGAACACTGATTTACCTGTTCCCACATTTTAAAGACTTTAGGCAAAATTGATCTAAATATCAATCTAAAAAAAAATTTTATCTAATTGATCAATTTCACTTACTCTGGTGGACACATACCTCTGGAAACTGTGTCCCAGCAGCTGTCATTTCATCATTTCACCACCAACGGTTAATTCAGGTTGTGGGGATTTGGGAGTTTTTGCTTTTTCATCAGCTAGACAAAAAGAATTTTCTCATAATTTTTTATGTCTTGCTTATGAGAATCTTTGTTAATATATTCCTATTTTTGCCTGAAAAAAAAAAAAAAGGAAGTAACAATGACCAGAAGTTTAGTCTGCATATCAAATGAAAGGAGATTCATTGGTTGTGTTTTCTATACCTGCTGTGTGAAATGGCAGAGTGGTGAAGTAAAAATAGATGGCTCACAGAGGTGACACACACTGGTTGCCATCAGTAATGTTACACTTCTAGTAAAGCACCCGGGAAATACCTTACAAAACCTCATAAAACCCAGAAATACCTTTTTCAGTTCTTCAAGGACCAAAAGGATAGACTAGAACATGAAAAGAAACATTTTTATAATATAATAACACATTAGGTATAATTAATGACTAGAAAGGTAAGGGTTTTTTATTTCTGTACTTCTGTTTCATTGATTATTTTCTTGACAATGTTGTTTGTAAGCTAATAAGAACTGTTTTTAGCTTCCAAAAAATGGATTGATCAGAAGTAATTCTAAAATAAAAATTTAATAAATCTGAAATATAAACAGTATAAATGTAAATTGAATTAATGATGTCCATATTGAATAAAGTATTGAGGAATCAGATGTTTGATATGGTTGATCATGATTTTCCCTAACCTTCAATCAAAAAAAAACCTTACAAGAAAACACCTTTAAATTCTGCAGAAACTCAATATGAGATTTCTTAAAACTCATGTGGATTCTTTCCCTAGGACTTCTAAGAGAGACATCTTAAAAATCATAAAAATAGACAGATGTAGTTAAGTTGTCATGGGTTTTTGGTAGATATGAAAATATAACAGCAGGGCTGCATTTTGTTGAATTTAGTCTACTTTTTATTGGACATATTTCAGCCAATTGCCATTTTGACTATCCTGGCCACCCTTTTGAGAATTCAGTTTTTCTGTAATTTCAACACATCAAGAGAGCAAACTTGGAAAAATGCCTTTCCCACCAAAACTACCCACAAATTGCAGAATCAACACTGAACTATTTTGTAGTGATTATTTCAGCGGCAGGATTTGAACTTAACATCCTCTGATCCGGGGGACTGAGATAATTTATTCACTCTTTATGAAAATAAAACCCAGCAATGTCCAAAGGAATTACCCTCTTCTGTAGGCTGAAACAATTATATAAAATGGTTTCCTTGTCAGCCACGGGAACAGTAGTCCTTTTGACATCACCATTTTTTCTAATACTGTCAAACATCAGTCTAAATGGAAATGTTGGGATTCAGCACTAGTGCCTCAGACCTGCTGACTTGGAAGTGTCAGTATTACTGCACAATTTAGTTAAAACATCATCTTTCTTTCTGAACAATTATTGTGTTTTGTGATTATTTGTAGACTGTAACTTCTACAGTAAAGTGCATCAAAGTCCAAGCTTCAGAAAAGTCTGGCTTCAGGTCATTTTGAAGTGGAGAGAGAATTTTGTGCCCTATTCTCTAAAGAAGTTTACCATGTGACATAGTTAACACAAGTTTTGGTAATCAGACTGTGATAAATGCTGTCACTTTTTTTAAGACTGATTTTGACATTCCAAGGCTTTGCCATCACAGATATACGTGGGGAGGCACTTGTTCCCTTAAAAAATGTCTAGAGACTTTAGCATTAAAATTGCAAGATCTGGAGCCCTTGGCTCTGGAGTTTATCAGCAGTGGTGATAATAGAAATTACTGAGCAGAGGTTTGTGACCTGGACATCGTGGTGGCAAAATACCACAGTCTCCCCCATGTTACAGTTCCTAATTTACCAACACACAATGACTTTCTATACTACTGTCTTACTCCTCCTCACCTTCAGAAAGTCTCTTGTGAAAGCAGCAAATGCATAAAGTGGTCTCTTGCTGTTGACAATCCCCTTTTCAGCTGCCTTTAATCAGTAGCAGGGTTATCCCATTAATCTTCTCTCTAAGAGAGGAGTCATCCAACCTACCAGCTCACAGCTCATTTCCTCCAGGTCCCAGCAGACCACCAGTCTTTCCAGGAGCTTCTTCCTCTGATTTCTCTTGGTAAATTCTCATAGCAACATTTCCATCACATAGGATACTATACAACAAGAATATTTCCAGCAGTAAAGTAGAGAACAGCAATGAATGCAAAGAACAGCAGCTGGGAAGAGCTGTGTGACTGGGTTATTTTAAAACCTTTCTCAATTTCCATTTTCAGTAAAGGTAAATTTAAGCTGTGAAAGAAACAAGGTCTGTTTTTACAGGAAGACACAATCAGCACCTGTGCAGTCTAGAACTTGTTGCTTTAGCCCTAAAAATTAAGGGGGAAAAAAGTAATTATTATTTAAATTTACAGGAGAAACACTGGCATCAGGAGAATAAATCTGCTCGAAGCTGGAGAAAATGTTGACAGAAGATTAAATGGATATTAAGTCTCTAGAAATAAATGCAGATGGCAAATTAAAAACAAAGAAACCCCTTTTTAATCTTTGGAGTGGAGGACTATTGAAAGAGGGAGAGTGGAATACAAATAGTTTCTACCTTCTCTCAAGAGTTTATAACTTCATCAACAGAGGTTGATGGGATTGGGATTGCCTATGGCAGGAGTGGCCTTGTCTCCTTCAGGCCTTTTTTGTACTCGTTCGCCTACACCCACTACTTCTCCAGTCATCACCCAGCTCCCTCACAGACAGGACAGAGCTGATGCCAAGAAAGAAATTCTCCCCATTTTTTTTTCATACTGTTCTGCCACCTGCTTGTCACATGCTATTGTTGAGTGCCTCTTCTGCCTTGGTAATGTTTTACAGTGTATATGTCTGCAGAGAGGGAACTGAGAAAACAGGGACATGATTGTCCCGGTTTTGTTTCAGGAAAACTGACCTTTCCTGTGCCAATTTGTTTCCAGAAAATAAAATAGCAGAAAACACTTTCATGGGGACAGGGGGAAAAGGCTTTACTATAGCTTAATTTACTGTTAGCTAGGTAATTACATTTCCAAAGTATTTCTGAAACCTTTCCATATTGCAGTTCTCAATTATCAAGCCAGAGGACACTGGAAAGTGATAATTAGGTGTGAAACACCACTCATGCCCCTGCAGATAGCCCTCCTGCCAGCCATTTAACACTTTCTCTGGTGCCAAAGCTATGAATGCTGTGTTTTTCAACTGCATTTGGGTACTAATAAATTATCCAGCAGTTGGAAAGCAATGGCCTGCCTAGATGGGAGTTTCACTACTGAGGTCATGGGCAGTTGTACCCCTGACCTGCCGAAACCAGACCTGCCCCATCCAGGGAAGGGTGGGACAGGCTTGTTGGCAAAGCTGCTCTATTTCCACAACAGCAGAGGCACAAGTCAAGGGTGACTGTCCTGGACTCCAAAATGCCTCTTTTTGAAATGGAAAGCTAATTTATTTGTGGGATTCAATATTGAGATGCACCTCAAGTGTGTCCAGAGTTGGATACTTGCCAGCTGGGGTTATCCCATGCAGATACAGTTGTCTAGACAGGTAAATTCCACTTGTCCTTTTTCCTCATTATTAAATGCTCCTTAAGCACAATTTACCTAAATCCTTTCTGAAGTAATACCAATCCAAAAATGCTGCCCCACCAGCCAGTAAAAAGATGTCAAGAGTTATAATTCTTCTGAACTACGTATGTTGCATTCACCTCCTTAGTTTATAGCAAATAAATTCTCCACTAGAAATAACATTTATGTGGATTTACAGTTCAAATCAAGAGCACCAAAAGTCGTTCAGCATCTGAACATCTACCTGGCTGCTAGCACATGTTTCAGAGGCACTAACTGAGTAGACATAAAGATGTCATGTCAAAACTGTCCATGTGTGCTGCATAAGCCAAGTCCTATCCCAGGACTGGAAATTACTTACCACTTTATGACTCTTTGTCATAAAAGAGTCATATGCTTTGTCATGTGCTTCATTCTCTGTTCCTAGAATTTGCTGTGGAAGACACTTGGTCTCTCTAAGTGATTTAAAGTACATGATACAAACACATCTGGCAGGATCAGAAATGGGCTCAACTGGGCTAGCACGTGGTTATCAGTGGTAGAGACAGAAAAATCCACATGCACGTGCATTCAGATATATTTTCTAAGCAAGTGCCTGCTACATTCAAAAGCTGCTGTTGTTTTTCACTCAGCAATGGTATCAATCAGGGATTGCCATCATGCAGCAATATGGCATCATGGGAGGAAAAAATCTAATACAAATGAGATAAAGTCAGGACCCAAAGTGTTACAAAACATAGGCATGTCTAAAATAGCTGTTTATTTTTGCCTTAGGTGCTTCAGAGCATCCTACCTGGCATTCATCTGCAGCCTCAGAAGGCTGCAGGCTTTGGCAGGTCCTGTGTCTTACTCACCAACTCCAGTGACCGCCCTGTTGCACTGGGACTGGCTGGGGTGGTGGTAGCTGTCCTGTAGGGTGCTGCGCTTTGACCTGGCAGCTGCAGCAGTGCTGATAACACAGCAGGGATTGTACAGCCTTTGAACATACCTTGCACTGCAGCATGTCTGTTCTTCCAGACTTTGCTCCCACTGAGGAGGTGAGGAGTGCTGGGAGGGGACCCAGCTGACCAAAGAGCAGTCCCACCCTATGACACTGTGCTCAGCAATAAAAGCTCAAGGAAAGGAGGCGAAATGGGAGGGGGATTTTCAGTTATTACATTTTTCTTCACAACTGTTACATTCTTTCCTCAAAATGGCTGAACAAGTGCCCACCAATACAAAATTTTGAGCATATTCCTCTTTTTAGTTTGCTTGCACACATGGCTTTTGTTTTCCCTATTAAACCATTATTATCTCAACCTGTGAGAGTTTTTTCCCATTACTTTCTCTCCATCCTGCTGGGGTAGAAGGAGTCAGTATTTGGCCTTTGGCCTGGGGCAGCCCACCCTACCCAGACTCCTAAGGATACCATTAGATATCTGTATTTAGGCATAAAACTTGTTCTCCTACTGCTCACCCTTAAAGAAGTTTTGTGTCACAATAACAGCTGTACAAAACCCAAAATAAAGCAGAAAGAAATTGAAATGAAGCATAGCCACAAAAACTTAGCAAATGTTGTCCATTTTGTTTGGCAAATTGAAGAATATGATGGGATAGAGACTTACACATCTTGCACATATGTACTGCCTGAATGCAACCCTGTCCCTTCTCCTTCCCTTCCTGATATAGTGTTGGCTCATAACTCTTGGCCATCTACCAGGGCTAAAAAGAGAAGCTGCAACCAGTTCTCTGCACTCACTGCCATGAAAAGTGCTGGCCTTGCTCACTGCTGAGTTTATTTGGGGATTCCAATTTAATGGCAGGCCCAAGGAGAATTTCCCACTTGTCTGCTCCTGGAAGAAACTGAGCCAAATGCCATACAAAAGTATATTTTCTCTCTATAGCAGCATTGTCTTTGGTAATCAGGGAGCTCTGCTGACAACCAAACATCTTACATATTGCAGGTCTTCTGTGAAGAAATGAAAACAAACAGTTGAGGAAAAATCACTTCAGTAAAAATTTCAGCAAAACTGGAATGGTTTAAGGCTCGTCTTTCTCTGTAAATATAGTGGTGAAGAGAATGAGATATTTCAGTGAAGTGCTCTGCCGCAGCAGAGGTACAGATGAATGGAACTAATGTATGTGCAACTAGAAAATGTTGAGTTGGGAAATTGTTCTACAAATGCCTTTTTCCCTTTCCTCTGATCCCCCTTGTACATGCATTCCTCTGGAAAAGTGCTGTGTTGTTGTGGCAAAGGGATCTTGCAAGTATGAATATTGATCTATCCCTTAGCAGAGGGAAGTGCTTGGGGTACAGCGTGGCTTGTGCCAATGGGCTGGAGTGCTCAGTCAGTAAGTTTTGTGCAAAGGAACTGAATGATTGGGGATTTATCCACTCTGACAAAGCACCTTTGTCCCATCCTCTATAAGAAAAAGCTTTAGAATCCAGTATATTATACATTATGAAGTATACATTATATTTATTATACAGATAGTTTATATCTGCTATGCCAATATAAAAAGACCTTGAAGTAAGTAGAGTGGATATCTTTCAGCCTCTTTACATTGTCATAATATCTCATTGACATTTTATAGAAGAATCTATGAGACAGAGGCTGTTAGTATGTCACATTTTAAGGCAAGCCAAAGATTACACAGTTAAAATGGGTCTGGCCTCAAAGGAGAACAGATGAGGTGACATTTTTCAGCTAGAGAATTGGTGGCATCTTGCATTTTCCTACAGAAAACATGCAGCAGCTGTACTTGAGTTTATTTATTACTTGAGTTTATTTATTACACCTGAACATACCTACAATGCTACTTACAGAAAAAGCATTTCAAGAACTTGGAAAGGGAAACTGGATGCCATCATCCACACTTTCAGACTTCCATTAAGTAGAGTCTTTCTAGTCACTTTGGTTTGAATCAGGTACTATGGGAAATATTTTCAGACAACTTCTGATTGACTTTCTATTATCGTTTTAAAAGGTCGTAAAGTGGCTGGAGTCATTGCAAGTGAAACTGTCAGGAAGGGGCTTTTCCATTTTTTTTCATAGCTGAACAGGAGGTACAGAAGAGAAAGACATTTCAGTGAAAAATAGTAGAGATGACTAGCAGAGCTGCTGATCTACTAGATCAAAGGAAAAATGCTGATTTAACCTGAACAACAATCTGGAGCTTGTATTTTACACCTGTTTCCTACTGTCCACTACTAAAATGTTTAATTCACTATCCAGATTGGACTTTTGCTTGTGGATTCAAGTTGTAAAGAAATTTTTAATGATTTCAATAGCTAAGAAAAAAAATCTTTAAAATAAACCCTGTATCAGACTTGGGGTTGAACACTGAATTTCAGTCCAGAGACTGAAAATAACAATTTTATCTGCCAGGCTAGAGCTTCAGAAAGCATATCCAATTTATGATAATGGTTGATTAGAAGCCAACACTATGAAAAATTTGTTAAACTTCCATCTGTGGATTTGTTTATAACCTTCAGAAGAAAACACTGACTGTGGATGCCCCATCCCTGGAAGTGTTGTGCACCATCTCTTCCAACCCAACCCATTCTCTGATTCTATGAAAATATGGTCCAGCTTTGGATTCAGCCCTGCTTTGGGCAGGCAAGAGCACCAGATGACTAAATGATCCTGTGACTCTGTAAGTGGTAAAATAGAACTTCAAAGCTGCTGCTCTTTGTTTATTGTAATGGGGAAGAAATTTATGAACTTTGTTTGCTCTTGGGAAACAGTTAATGGACTTTGCTTGCTCTTTGGCTTGCAAACTCTTAATCAAATTTGCTGTTCAGAAGTATTTCATTCTTTCTTGATAATCGTGAGAAGATTTGTGTGAATGATTTGTGATTTGGGATATCTTCTTTTTAAATATCTTTTAAGGGACCCCCCTCTTTACATAGGGCTAGTGAGGCACTGTGGAGCTGAGAGGTGACCAAATCCCTGATGACGGCAGAGAGGTAACAAGTTAAAAGATACCAAAGGACTGCAGCAATTCTCCAAGCATGCACTGTTACAAATATAATGTAATTTAGCCTTAAATGCTCTGCCCCTGACGGCTTTACTCCACTACTTGGCCCTTTCCATGTGCTAACAGAATGTCCACAGTCAGTGGGAGCACCTCAGATGTATTGCAGCTTGTCGAGGAACAGTGACATGATGATCTATCTGAGCCTTCCTGTACTTCCTCCTGAACTTTGACTACCATCATTATTGGGATCTTTTATTATTAATCCACTTAAGAAAGCAAGAAAGAGTGGCTGAGTAATCACTGAAATGTGATAAACTCCCAGAGCTGTTCTTCAGAAGGTCTAATGAAGCCCGAGCAGCAGTCAGATCAGCCATTTGGCACACTGGTGGCTCCAGGGTGCAGTTCAGCTCCCCATGAAACCTCTGGAAAGATTCTGGGAACTAGATGATGCCCTAAATGAACAAAGGCTGTTGTTCCAGAGGCTGAGTGACATTGAGTATTCCCAAAGGGGTTTTTTATTATTATTATTAGATTAGAATCAGTTCTTAAATCACTAAATTGTGTGGAAATTTCCTATTCCAGAAGTAAGCAAACATTCAAGAGTATATATATTTTACTTAGCAGCTACCACAGAAAAATATACAAAGTGGGAATCTGTTAAATACAAACCCTAACTGGATATAAAAATGTATTCCCTTGACTGGTCTGTTTCTTTAATAGAGTTTCATTAAAGAGGGAACCATTGTTTTACGGAATATTCTGTGGTTTAATAAATGAAATATTCAGCCATGTAATGTGTCTCAAAAATTTCAGGTTTGCATTGTACTTTAATTTTTCATCAGCATAAATTTCACTCAAATAACTCTCTGTAAAAAGGCTTCACTTTGTTTCTGTGCTTGTAAAATACTTCTTTGATCAGCTTTGTCACCTCTGAGATCATTTTTATTTATCCAATCCAGGTGAGACTAAAGGCACAGTTCATTATTTAAGAGGTCAACAGATACTTGGGACTCAATTCCTATAAGTCATAAGTTTAGGATACAATAGTAGAGTCCAAAATGGGGTGTAGTCTGGCATGCACACAGGCATATGAGTATCCCAAAACCACTCTTCCATGTGAAAGGGCAATAAGGCAGAAAAAGCACATGTTTGCTGTATGTATGGCTTTAATGGGAAGAGGAGACAGTGCAGAGCAGCCATGATACAGCTGGTGAGGATGGCAGCCCTGCCAGCCAGGCACATCCTAGTGGCAGCATGTCATGGCCCCTCCCACATCACACTGTGGGATGCTGATTTCACCCTCTACTTACTTCTACCTTGATTGTTAAACGCATAATAAATGGCACAAATGCTTCACTCAGTACTATAAATACTCTGCATGTCCATTTAAACCACACATATGATTGCAGCAATTGGCATGCACTGTAATCTCACAATGATGTAGTTCTAGAGATAATCACTGATTCACTAATTAATTTAATAGAAACAGATTATTTTATGGTGATCTTTGCCAAATGTCAGAAGGCCTACAACCTAGACAATAAAAGAGTGGATTTTAACTTTCATTCAGAATATGAAAATTTTCATAGCCACAACCTCAGGACCGCAGTCAGTTCCCTTGTGTGACAACCCTTGATTTCCTGTGGGGAAAGAGTAAACCAGCAAATCTTAAGCTCAGCTTGTGTTGGGACACTCTGACTGTCTGTTAGATTCCTTTTGCCCTATAAAAGATTGGTTATGTACCCTCAAAAATGTTGACAACATAGAATTACACAATAATCACTTGTTTATAAACTACCGTAGCAATAATTGCACTTGAAGATGGGAAAAGCACAATTTCTGAGACATAGATGTCATGGGATTTTTCTCATTATTAAACATCAAATTTTGTGAAGATTATCTCTTAAAGCAGAAATAACCCTAAATCAGCAACTGCTGAATGACTCCCACAGTCTTTTACTCACATACTTCTTCTGAAACTCTTCCTCAGCCAACTCCTTGTACCTTTGCTAATCTGTCACCTGGAAATGACACTACGTGTGCTCCTTATATCAGTGACAGTGCTCAAAACCAGTCAGACATAGACAGCTTCTACAGGAAAATTCAATTAAGGTTGTCATGTGGAATAACAACTATTTGATGTTCAGGCTCTTTTTTCCACTGATTAGTTCCAAATTTGTTTTAAATACCTGCTGAGAAGAAAGCAGCAGAATTAGACCCTAATTCAGCAAAAACCTAAGCATGTGGGTTTCTCCTACTGCATTAGTAACACAACTAAAGTCATGGTAAAGTTTGTTGAATTTGCTTTGCTTTGAAGCCATATCTGTGAAACTAAATCTCGTCTGCTGCACTAGGGGGACGCAGTATGTAGCTTTTATAAATAGAAGATGAACTATAAAGTCTGATCCCTTTTTCTGCTGTAAGCTAAAGTATGATTCCTAGCTTAACCACAGAGCAGAAGAACAGCCAACTTACCAAAGGGATGGTGTTGGCAAAACCCCAGTCATTATCTTCCAGCACAGTATGTTTGAAAGTGGGGAATTTTCTGAGTTCACTTTTGTCCTATGGGAAATGGAATCTCCTGACTCAGCTTTCTTCTACTACTCTCACACAAGCTCTGGTTTAGGACAACTAGACAGGATGTTCTTTGGGAAAAAGACAATAGTCAAACAAATCCTCTAGTAGGATATCTATAATTTTCAGTGACCTTAGCTCTTACATGTCATGCAAATTGTTTATGCTTGCCATCACAACCTTATTTGCCCTTTTTCTGCACTATTTAAAATCACAGAATGGTTTGAGTTGAAAGAGACCTTAAAGATCATCCAGTTCCTACTCCCCTGCCATGGGCAGGGACACCTTTCACTTGATCGGATTCCTCAAAGCCCCATCCAACCTGGCCTTGAACATTTCCAGGGATGGAGCATCTACCACTTCTCTGGGCAACCTGTGCCTGAGTCTCATCACCCTCACAGGGAAGAATTTCTTTGTAATATCTAGTCTGAATCTGTCTTCTGTGGTTTTAAAGCTATTACCTCTTGTCCTATCCCTACAGGCATTTGTCTATAGTACCTCTCAGCTCCCTTGTAGCCCTTTTAGGTACTTAAGGTGCTCTAAGTTCTCCCCGGAGCCTTCTTTTTCCAGACTGATCAGCTCCAAATCTCTCAGTCTGCCTGCAGAGGAGAAACACTTCTTTTTCTTCACCCCATGCTTGTCATGTCTGGAGGGATTGCTATTTCCTCTAGCCCAGGTTTCCACAGAGCTTAGAGAACATAATTCCCCATTAGGGGCTTAACGATGCAAATTCAGAATAAAATAACATCAGTGACACTTTGGAATGCAAGGTAAACCCCTAATCTCATACAATAAGCTGAGATCCTTGTAGGTCAGTGGAGAGAAAGAGATTTTAAAATCTAACAAATGCCTGAGTGAAGGCATGAATGCTCCCAAAGAACTTCTTGAACATCTATGTAAAATCCAGACCTCATTGCAGAGGCCCAACTTATATTAACTTCAGCAGTGCCAAGACTTCACCCTCAGTTTTTAGTTCCAGCAGGGTGAAAAGCCAACTTTGGAGAAAGTGATGGGACTGGGAAAAAGGAGAAATGTTGGAGGTGCAATAAAAATTAAAATGAATAATTAATTTCAACTGAGGTAGAACTGGGAAAAATTGTCAATACTGACTGCTGTTTCAGCTGGGTTCAGATTCTACTTATTTTATAAGAGAATATTTTAGCAGAAGATAAGCAATTTAGCAGTGTCTCTTCTGGAACTGCTTCCATGCTTATCCAAAGACAAAGTCTGTCCTTCTCTTTTTTGCATGCTTTTAAAATTTATTTGCTCATTTCTGCCTTCTACGTGGTAACATTTTTTGAAAGTTGCTCAGCTTCGTTCTGCACTCTTTCCATAGTATGAAAGCTTTATTGTTCCCTGTGAATGCTTCATCACTTTCCCCTCCCAGCTCCATGCTTTGGCACAAGTGGGCTCTTTTGAGCTTCTGTGTGAAGACCACCTGCAGCAGACCTTGGAATGACTAACGTGGAGGTGGGCTGAGATCAGCCTTGAGTTTCAAATGTACTCTACAACTCTTGCTGTTTCCTACCCCCCAAAACGACTTAATTTCCTACACCAACTGCTAAAGCAATAGTCCTGAAAGAGGGAGCAATGATTTACAGTGGCTCTTCTTAACACATGAACATTAATTTTATTTATTGCAACAAGTACCAAATTTGCTAGAGACGAGGTCCATGATTGGCATTTTGAAGGAAATATGGTAGATTACTCAAATCTATGGATATACCTGTAGAGATTTATAGACCATTGCCTTCAACAGTTAGAATGTAGTATATGACTAGTGCTGAGATCATGTCCAATGTACATTTTGCTCATTTACTTTTGCAAGAGGAGATGAAATAGCTGCCAATTCACAAAATTAAAGGGAGTTTTTGATAATAATATATTGAAGAGAAGATATGTAGAGGTAGGCTAAATGAAAAATATAATTTAAAAGCAAATACATAAACCCAGAACCAACACAAACTATTTGCTATTTTTAACTGCTTGAAAATTGCATTAAAAAAAAAAAAAACTCTCCTATGAAAACATCTATCCTATCTGATCCTATGAAGACTTGGTACTAGTCAAAGGACAAATTTCTTGCCTAGTCCTCTGCCTGGTAGAGAGTGCCAAAGGAGAGAACTCACAGTAGTTAACATTTAAGTGGTTGATGGAATTTACAGGGTCAGTAGTGACAATTTTCCAGCCATTCTCTTAATCAGGGTAGAGATACTTTGAAATCAATCAATTGCTCATGATAAGCAATAAGGTGACCAAGTGCACAATCAGCCCCAACAGAAAAATTCCTTGTAATTCATTGTGCAACAAAGCAGGTAAGAAAAATCTGCAGTTTCCAAACATCCCAGACACATAACAGCCAGACAAACACACAAGTGCACATACTGGGGAAATGAAATTAGCAAATGGTGTAATTTGATTTAGCCTATGATCACTTCTGACAGGCATGAGCTCATCTCTGATGTGTTTTCTTGTTGGTGCTGGAAGAACAATAATATGAATCCAGTTAGGAATGTTTCTGAATGTGATGCTTTCCTTTTCGCCATGCTTTCTTTTCCTTCTCTTTCAGTAAAAACACTGGAAATGTTTAAAATCCCTAAATCATACAAGGCATATTTTTAATATCTTGTACTAGGGATAACCTTTTTAATAGTACTGGAAATCCCCATATAGCATATCTAGGTGTATCCAGATGGATTGCTTCCATATGAAGACATTTTCTTCTGCCATTTTTCATTCTATTGTATGTATCTGTAACTTATGCTTTTTGTAACGAAGCGCTACTCTTAATAACCTTGTATTTTTTTATTTTTTTTTTTTTAGAAAGAGCAGATGTGATGAAGTGAATGAGAGCTCTTGGTTTAATAAAGCACAGTCATCTTCTCTCAGATGTTACAATAAACCAGATTAGATAGAGCTTTAATGGATAAAGTTCCAGCATTACTTCTGCTGTTGATAAATGATCAGAAAATTTCATTTTCTCTGCTCTGTGTACCTTGCTTACGTGCTTGTGTTTAACTGTTTAGAAACTGGAATTGTAATAACATGAAAGTAAAGAACCCCAGGATCACAAAATATCTCTTTATATAAATGATGATTACTACCTGATAGAGAGAAGTGAAAGGTGACAAATCCTTCTCTCTCAATTAAATTGCCTTCACGAGAGTCTTTAGTACATTTCTGGCCATAATGTCAGTCAAGCAATAACAGAAAACTCAGTGTCATTATGGAAAAAGGACATTAAAACTGTTTTAGAGGTGGAAAGAGGGGATGCACAAATATACTTCAAAGAGAGGGTCTTGTTTTCCTTTTATTCCCTCAGTATTTCCATGAAACCTAAGGCAATGACATCACAACAAAACAAGGTTGCCAAGATATACTATACAAAAACATGTTTTCACATGGTTACATTTTCTGCAAATTATAGTTCTTGGAATATAAATCAGAATAATTGTTTAAATCAGAGTGACTGTTGAAACAGATTTACAGAGATCAAATCAAAAATGTAATAATTCTTGTGGTTTCACTAATGCTCAGAGCACCAAATACTTCTGAAAATTTTGGTTGTCAGTTATATATAGTGTTTACATTAACATGCTGCTTGAACAGAGAAAATATATATTTTAAGATGAAAATGTGAATCCAGGGTTACAAGAATGTTTCTGAAACAGCTAAGTCATCTTGCTTCAAGTAAAACCAGATGTTTGCTTAAAGTGAAAGGCAATCATTTCTTTTAATTATGTTCACTGGTTAGGCCACCAGGAATATCCATATGTGCACACAATGATCCAATTAAAATCAAAGACCTTACAATGGAGAAAGCAATCAACAACTGAAAGGCCACCAAATGACATGCGAGGCACTGACCTGGACTCCACTACCTCCATTCATTCCTTTTCACTCACCAAGTCAAACGGGGGAGACTGCTGCACTCTGCCAACCTCCCCTGGGAGTGTCGTGTCCTGGGTCCTGGAGGTATCTCCGCGAGCAGTGGCTTCCTTAAACAGTTGCTCCAAATTGATGAACCTGGACTAGACACATTTCTCAACTTTGCACTGGGTCAACGCTCTTCCGTGGTCATTTCAGCTTTTAGGATATGTGGGATTGTGGTGAGTCTAATGGAAGACAGAAAAAATATGGAAACTCATGAGGTGTTTTGCATTAATATTTCACCAGAAGAGAAGGAGATGGAAAAATGGATCTAATACGTATATATTCATGTCCTCCTGAAATCTTGCCTGTAAATGCCACGTGACCATGCTTGGCAGAGACTGTTAGCACAAAATATTAGCATGGTATTTCTTAAATAATCCATACTCTTAACAGCTCTTCCTATCCTGGACATTTCACATGCACTTATCACCTAAATTTTTATCGGTGGCTGATGGCTTTGAAACTTTGCAACACTTTTCATAGTTCGAAATTTTTATTCAAAACTGTGTTGGTCATATATTCTTATATTCTGGATATATTCTTAGTCCTCCTGTGAAGAAATACATCTACTCATTTAAAGGGAAAAAAACATCTTCTGGGAACTGGCAACTAATTCCAGTATGACCTCCTCAGCTCCTCTGTGATCCTCTTAGCAGACAAGTACAGCTCTAGATCCATCTATTTCAATGATAGCTATGTATTGTTTATCAAAAATTGTGCATTAGATTTACTTACCATTAAATATACACATGATATTCACATAAACACACATGCACAAACAGTGCTTATACATATATAATATATTGCAGGTGGACATAACATCATATCCTTTGATTTTCTTCTTATAATATTCTTTCTGGAGCTGAACATTTTCTCCAGGAAGACTTGACAAGTTAAGAACTTCTTTTACCCGTAGTTTTCAATTGGTGCTACCTCAGCTTAAAATACAGGACCCTTTTGCTTCTGTGGCATATGTCTTGAGCCTACGTTTACCTTTTTCTGGAGGTTGCTCAGTTTTTTGGTGATATTTTATGTCAAAGAGTTTCGTCACCAGTTTATGAAAAAGAAAAGGAAAAAAAAAGAGGGAAAAACCCTTTGTAAAAGGTATTCTCTGACCATGTGTATTTGTCAGAAGAGCTGGCGTTTTCACACCAGACTGAATACATAATCAGGTGATAAAATGTCTTTACAAAAAACATGAAAAAAAACATATGGCTGCAGTGAACCCATTAGGATTTCTAACTGTAATTTCAATGAGCCAAAGAAATACCCCTTTCTATTTTCCCAGGTTACTTCTGTCATTGTTGGGTAGGTCATTCCAAGTGTGCAGTTTCTATGAAGGTGTTCTCCTTGTCCAATTGTGCATGATCTTGGTTCAATTTTGCATGATCTTAGTTCAGTTGCTATATTGTTTTGCTTTTGTTTTCTAGTCCACTTTTTCCAGAAACACTTCTCACCAAAGAAGAGATCCTTTTGCTTCCATCCTCACTGCAAGACCACCTTTGCCTCTTCCAAGCTTTACACTCAGCCTTAGATTAAGGCCACACTCTATAGCATTCTTTGATAAACATGGATATGTTCATATAACACCCATGTCCATGACAACTTTATTTTGATCTTCTGAGTCCTGTACAGTCTTTAAAATGCTTCTCCTTCTCATGGCTTCACTTAACTGTCAGTGTTCTCACAGGACCCTCTGTGCATAGCAGCCAATTCTTTAAAGTTCCTCTCATTGTTTTGACTAATAAGCATTTATGTTAAAACTCTGGGCCAGGATATTTAGTGGGGGAAAAAAATCATGCAGACCCTGCAAATTTAGTAGCAGACACTTGATTTTTGTTGATTAGCTTGTTGCCAGGAATATCTTCCTCAAGGCACACTCCTTTCTTGAAATACAACACACACTTTCTTGAAATACAACATCTTCACCACTTTCAGCCTGAGACAGGAACCAAGACAGCATTGGAGCGCATGACCTCCAAAACTTCTGGCACTGCTCAGTGGAAAGTAGATGGCATTACTGCTGATACAGAAGGGTAGCAGGCAGGCTAGTTTATATCCTAGAAGGAACCCAAAATATGTCCCAACTATAATTTATTGCTAGAAGCTATAAAATAGAGTTAAAGAATATTTTATTGTTTATTACCCTCGTCATAAAATATACAAGCACAGGAAATATAAACAACAGGAAAACAAGCTGAGAGAAGGCAAGCTTTCAGCTAGCTGAATCATCTCAAAATTCTAAATATTATCTCATGATGGATGGCTGCTGGAGTCTGCCAAAGGCTACCAAATCCAGTTCCCTGTTTCACACAGACCACCCCTATTGAGGATACTTCAATCCAACTGTGTTATCATATATTGTCCTCAAAACAGAAAATTTAATTTCCTCATCAACATTTGGTGAGACTTATGTTGAAAAAGGGCCTACTGCATACCTCTCTCTGGACTGGCTTTTGTGGGAGAATTGTTCTTTTCCACTGTGTTTCAGGGAACAATCGAGCATGTCTACCTACCTTACTGTGCTGGCCTGGGTAAGTTTTTGAAATCTAGATTTTGCAAGCTTTCCAACACTAAATTCTAATAATTTGCCAGTGGTATATTAAGTGATGCAAACACTATCTGTTGCATATACTGTGAGTTCCTGCTCATTCTCATTTATTGTTCTTCTTTTCCACACTGCTTTGGAACTAACACATCCTTCTGTACATCCTTCTTTCCATGCTGCCACACTGAGTATCCTACTGCTAATCTGAGGAACACTTAGGAAAAGGATATAAAATCAGAGGATAACATTAAAAAGGGTCACAAATTATATAACTAACACATTTAGTATATTCACATACCCACAGAGTCCACATATTCTCCATTACAGACACAAGCATTTCTGGTTTTAAATCCTCTGGTGACTGGGACCCTGCAGCCTCTCTAGAAAATTTATTCTGTTCCCCAACTGTGCCTTTTTTACTTAATGCATAATAAAACTGTCCCTCTCTGCAACTTAAATTGGTTACATCTTATTCTATGGATTATGGCTATGAAAGGCAGATTATTCCACTTTCTTGTAATTTAAGAATTCCTGAAAAGCAAACATTTGCTTTTGAAGCCCCCTAACTAGATGGGCTGGATTCAGCATATCTGGAAAGCCTTAATTAACAGAATGAACACTTTATGATTAACTGAGCAATCTGAACCAATTATTCTATTTCAAACGAGGCTGAAAAAGCATTTTGAGAACTTGCAGATAAATTGTATATTATATGGAAACATCATTGTAAAATCTCAGAAGTTTGCAAAATAAATTAAGTTTTACAACTACTTTATGAATTTGGAAAATGTGAGGCTTAAACAGGAAAAGTTCAATATTTGTCTTTTTCTCTCCTACTTCTTATTTCATTTAGCAAGAAAATGAACTCAGTGTTTAACAAAATTATGCTTTATATCAAATAATATATAATTATGACATTTGTGAGAAAAACATTCAAAAGGATCTTAACTAAACTACAAAAACATGGGTTAATCTTACGAACAAGTGAAAGTTCAGAATCCTGTTTAGGCCATGGTCTGCTGGTAATACATTTGCAATTAAAGTATTCTGTGATTTATGGAAGTCAGAAAGGAAATTGCTCAAAACCATCTACACTGAAGGTTTGTAACTAGCTCCCTTCTCCCAGAGGACAGGACTTAAACTGTCGCCACGGCTCAGCTCAGATCTTTGACTTGTTTTGCAAAATATTTATTTGACTTCTTCAACTTCATATGTTAAATGTACTCTGCTCAGTAAGATAGCTAGCACAGAGGTCACACAAGACTTGTAATTACAATATCAATCCTTATAAGATATTTTCTAACAAATGGAGGAGTCTATTTTTATTCTATTTTCATCTTCCTCAAGGAAAATGTTCAGACTAATTAACTTCCCTTGTCATTGAGAACTCAGTGCGCCAATAAATATAATTATAATCTCTTTTCATTTTTTAAATTTTAGACTATTTCAGTCTGTTCTAGTTGTTAAAATATCTATTCAGGACATTAAAACTAATGGCAAGGAAAAAAATGAAAATTTTTTCACAAATAATCAAAATTCTGAAGTTGTTTTAATTTTAAAATATTTACAAGCCTTTTAGTTTATTTTAAAAAACCAAATGTTTAAAGTTGCCACATTGAGAACATTACAATGGAATATATAGATTATAAGAAAAATAAATTCATAAAACCTTAAGCAAAATATTTGCAAGTTTTCTTTAGCCCTGTTAATATACCAGAAAACTCCATGGGACAAAAATGCAATAATATAAGGTAAGAAAAAAAGCAACTTGCAATCATGAACATAGGCTGGTCTCAACATGTTGATTCTCTTTGGATCATACATTTTCTTGTAGGAAAGCTAGGAATGAACAACTAGTCTGTTGCTATTGAGGAACAAGATGTGGTTCAAGGTTTATGTCAAAGCAAGCCTCTGATTCTATGATATTATCACCTGTACTTTTTGTCTCTTTCTTGTAAAAGAAATTCCTTGTGGATGTACAAGTAGCAGAGCTGATTGACAACACTGCCAGCATTAGTCTTGGCCTGAGAGACAGAACTGATTTTACAAGTGAAAAATTAGTTAAATGACCTTGGGGAAAAACACAAAGAATAAAATAAGGTTCATGCCACTCCCTGAATTAAAAGAAATAAGTCATCCTCCACTAAATTTTTGCTGATTATTGGTAAGCGCACATGTGCATTTTAAGGACCATGGTAACTGATGGCAGTTGTACAGCTGGGATCTGAAATAGTTGAACTTTTGATCTTCATCAAGACAGTGAACATAAAAGATCTGCAAATCACTGGCACTTCCAGTCGATTGGGTTTTCACAAGGCCATTAGAAAAACGGACTGCTAACAAATACAAAAGGCACTTGAAAATCACTAAAAGATATTGCTCCCTGGCAAAAACCTACTGTGAATGAGATTCTAAGCCAACTTCCCTTTCAAAAGTTGTAAATGCCCCATGGCTGGCTCTGCTCTGTCATGTGCAAATGATGTTTAGTCAGTACCTGAAGAGAGTGACCCAGTGAGGGGCTGAGGAGCGGAGCTGCAGTGGGAAGGGTTTGGGAGAATGGTTCCCTCTGATTATGAAGTGAGGCAAGGGATGGTGAGATCACAGCTCTGCCAATGCAGGAAAGGGCAACCACAGGCAGAATTTTGTCAACTGCAACCTTCCAGCCCATTGATATGACTTACAGGCCACTTCCATGCTGCAATCCAAAATTATCTCAGCAATCTATCAACACATCCCAAAGGAACTTGGAAAACCTGCACACATTGCAGTTACAGCCTGGCAGGGGTAGCCCATGCTGCAGATTCCCTGATGGGTTTAAGGTGGGGCAATGGGATGTAGAATCCCATTGGTAATAGGAGGTAAGAGTCTGAAGGAAATGATTCTCTACACACTTCCCATCCCAGCAAGCAGCAGCTCCAGAAACCACATGGAGTTTGAGTGAGAAGGTTATAAAGTGTCTTGTTGGTAGAACTGCCGCTATCAGTATCATGCTTGCACATGCCTTGGACTTGAAAACAGCATCATTATAATAGATTTCAATGGCATTTCTCACTTAAAGAGATGATGATGCTGCTAGAGATAGGAAAGGTGACTGTGAAGAAGGTTTAATTTGGCACGCAGTCATGATATTTTATCATATTTAATATCTCAAAAAATTTCTTTGTTAGGGTGGTGAGGCACTGGAATAGGTTGCTTAGAGAGGTTGTGGATCCCCCATTCCTGGAAGAGTTCAAGGCCTGGTTGGATGGTACGTAAGTGGAAGGTATTCATGTCCATGGCAGGGGTTTGGAACTAGATGATCATTAACATCCCTTCCAACCCAAACCATTCTGTGATTCTGTATTTCCCAGCTTGTCAATAAATTTGATCTTTTTTACCAAATTCACCCACATTTGTTGGAGGAATATATAATTTGTACCTATCAAAGTTTTTAAGAGATTTGGAAAACAGACAAGTGGATTAAGAGAAGACCAAAGGTTATGTCCTGGTTACAGAGGGGTCAGTTTAGCACTGTGTGGGTGTGACCAGGTTATTATCCAATATTGCTCACCTCTCTGTGGAGCCTGGGTGTCCTTACTGAAAGTTGCCCATTTTCTCTTGCTCTGGAAAGGTGATTGCATCCACCCCTCCATCCCACAGGTCCCTTTGTCATCCCTCTGAATTGTCGCCAGAGCACAACCATGGATCATTGGTGCTGAAAAGGACAGCAGAGGAAAGGTGATTGATGGCAATGCTGAAATGACAATGCAAAGGGGAGGGGATGGCAGTGGGTGACCCCAACCTAGTCAGGTCCAGGCAAGCCAAGCTGAAAGGAGCATGGTGGAGTGGTAATAAAAGCAGCAGCAGAGCACTAGAAGTTGTTGTGAAGGTCCCTGCACAGAACTGAGCTTGTCAGGAGGGCAGTGCCTCCCCTAATCAGACAATCTAGCTTCCAATGGTTTTGTTTTATCACCATTTTTTGTTATTTCATGCTGGGATGTGGGAAACATTATCTGTGGGATCTTCCCCACCACATTGCCTTTGCCAGGTGGAATGGCACAGGAACAGTCACCATATTGTCTTTGTCTGGGGAACCACATGGACATGACATTCAGGGGGGGTCCACCTTCTTGTTTTTGTTCCTGGTGGTGAATATTTTGTTATGGATAAAACACCATCTCTTTTTTGTGTACTTTTGCTATTAAAATTGCCACGGTTATTGTGTCTTGTTCCACTGCTTTGTGCTAAATTTGTGCTAATTTTACTTAATTGTTATCTCAACTCATGGTCTCTCCTTTTTTGCCCCTCCTATACCAAAAGGGGTGGGGAGAGGGAAGTGGTTTATTTGGAGTTTAATTTCTTGCTGGTGTTAAAACCCAGCTAAATAGATTTAGATTCCAGTGAGTTCTTCAAAAACTGATTCACTCCTTGGTGCACTTCTCTAATGACATCTCATTGTTCTTCACAGATCTTTGCACTTTGGACATCAAAATAAGGACCCAGGGTAGTTTGCACTAAGTCTGAGGAGCTATTGATGAATGAATCCATTAGTCCACATTAGAAGTCTATTTGCAAATGTTTATCGACCATCATTTTTAATCTTTTTTAAGGAAATTCCCTTCTTTATCTCCTGCTGAAAATAATTTATTTGATCTATTGTTTAGGCAGATTACTTCTATTTAATGTAATGCTGATTCCATGCCCCTTCCTTCTTAATGAAAGAATATTAACAAAAATAAAAAAATATAACACTGACCTTTTTCTCTCATTATCAGTGCATTATGTTGCCGTAATGTTATTGCTACATCAAAGTACTTTGAAATCTATTTTCATAAGCAAATGATGCTTGCCTTAAATTAAATTCTTCAAATTTGTTATGAATCCGGTTGAACTAACATATATTCCATACTTTTGTCTGAAATCAGCATCTCCCTTACAATCCTGTAATTGCTAGCACCGATATAATTATTCCTCTTACATTTAGTCTTGGCACTATGTTTCTTCTGACAGTCTGGCATTTCCAAATTCTTTAAATACTCACTGAAAGAGAATGCTGTAAATTCTAAAATTTTCTTTGGGCAGCTATTTTAAAGCTTTCAAATTAAAAAAAAAACCTGGATCTAATGCTGATTGTCATTTAAGAGCATGGATTACTACTAGAAAAGAATATTTTATAAAACATGTAATTTACCTTTCTCATTCAGAGTAAAAAAAATATATATATATTAAACATGTCTTCATATGTATCTTTAGAACTGTTATCTACAGTTCTAAAATTGGATCAATAACCTGGTCATTTTATTTATTCCCAAAAACTGCTTTCCTTATACTGTCCTTAACACTAACAGCCAGATTTCCTCTTAGAGTGTCCATATTTCTACAGCTCCCAATATTAAAAACCCCAACAAAATCCACTTTTATAATTGGGATTTTTTTGCTACACCTGTTACAGATATAGGTAACTGCTGCTTCCATTGGTAAGTATTTTGATTCTTTAAGCAAGGCTTTCAGTCGTGGGATTATGCTGTTTAGGGTTTGGAGTAAACAGTTTTTAATTACCACTCACATTTTTCTGATTAAATTTTTCCTTCCAGATGATTTGGTTTGCGATTGCTTTCAGCCCTGTGGGAGTGCTCCTTGCCAAGCCCCAGGGCATGCACACACATGCACACACGCACAGGCGCACACGCTGCAGGCACTAATGCATGCGCGCGTGTGTGCGAGCGCTCCGAGTGCGTGCGGCCGTGTGTGCACTGTACAGCTGTGCACAGATGGTTGGGATTTTATGTTGTTTATCCAAAGCAACGGCAATCAAGTTGCAAATGCTTGAGCTGAACCACAAGCATTGGGAAATTCTTCTGCTAACTCAAGTGTCGAACACAGGATTGTCCTGCGCCGGACGCAACGCGTTCTGACTTAGACAATCAGCATGAGCAATATTTTCAAATTCTCAGGACATTGAGTTCTGGCAACATGCAGCCACCAGCCAGCATTTCCCAGACTCCTGAAGTCTCCCAAAAGGAGTCCTTCATCTTTCCCAAGGCACTGAAGATCGGAGGTGCTTATTTGACTTGCTCATAACAATCAATTCTGAAAATAATTTGGAAAAAAATTAACATCACAGTATGAAAAGCAGAGTAGCAGAATATAAATGCAAACTGCAGTTCTTTCCAATACTGAATTATAATCACATTAACATTAAATAAGGCAGTCAGAAAATACTGAAGAGGCGGAAATTAAGAGGTTAAAGTGAACAGGTGATTTCATGGGCAGAGGTCAAAAAGCCAACCTGATCAAACCCAACCACTTGTGGTGTCAGAAAGAATAACTTTGTATTAGAAATTTAAAATCAAAACATCTGTCTTACTCAGAGAGGGGTAATTTAGTGTTAGTGGTATCCAATTTTCCTCTATACAGTGAAACAAAGATTTTTATCTGCTATGAACTTGGAAGAGAAGGGTTGGGCTCCTTGGTACAGTTTATTACAGCACTGTCTCTCCAGACCTGCATAAGGGTACTTCAGCAGTTACACGATCTGTTTGGTAACCCAGGAAGAGATTCCATTGTCTAAACTAAAGGATTCAGCATCATTTTAGGCAGTGAGCTTTGTCCTGCATGGCTTCCACCCGAGTCTGCAGAAAAGAGTTCCTTGAAGGCCTGAAACTCTGAGCTCCACGCAGATCTCTTGGGTAGTTTGAGGTACCTCAAACGCACCTGGTTGCCCATGCTTAGGAAAAAGAATTCCGCCTATCAGCAGCTTCTAAAAGTGGGACTTCTTTCTTAGCAAGTTGGCAATCTACTAAGAATTTTCAAGGTAAATGAAAGTTTCACATTAAATTATTTGTTTTTCATCATTTACTATTTGTGTTTGCTCTCCTTTGCTATTGATATGACCATGTATTTTCTACACTTCATACCAGTGCCATATATTAATTCATTTTTTTATCTGTACTGATTTTCTTCCTTGTTTCCATGTTTCATATTTTAAGTAAAAGTCTGATCTTAGTTTTTCTGATGCAAAGATTCACACTGTTCTCAGGGCTTTCCTGTCTTCCTTTCTTCTGTCAGCACAGTGCTTCCCATCTGGTTTTACTGTGATACTCCCAAGAACTTCGGTTCTCCAGAAGTTCTCCTGAAATTCTGCAGTGCCTGACATACAGCCTTTTATTTCCACCAGAAGTAATAAAATGCTTCATCAAAATGCAAGAGCTTTGCAAAGATTGGAAGAGGGCTGGACAAAATATTCAGCTCTCCATTCTGTGAAAGTACAGGCATTTTCCATATCAGCTGCACTGAGACCTGGCAGTCAGGGACCACCTTCAGAAAGGTCTCTGGTGCTGGAGCCTCTTCCTGCTTGTGCTCTGACCATGAACACATAAGCCCTTTTCCCAGAACTGTGGAGAATATTGCCTGATCCTTATTCTTCTAATTTTGCAAAGATAATGTCTTATAACTATCTCATTTTGTTGCCTGGTCTCCTTTCTTGAATACTAAATATAATCTATTATTATTATTATTATTATTATTATTATTATTATTATTATTATTACTATTATTCCAAAATATATAAAAAGCTCTTTAATGACTAATTAGGATATTTTTAAAATACTTTTCAACCCATGATTCATCTCTGCAGTACAACTGGTACTGGTCCTCCCAAAACAGAAATTTGTGCATTTTGCAGAGCCAAGAGATTTTGAAATAAAATGTTTATTTGAAGGACCATATCTTCACAGGTGTTATTTGAAGGACCATATCTTCATAGATGTTATTTAAAGGACCATACCTTCCCAGATGTTAGTTTCCTCAGAGACAAATGTAGCTGTGTTAGTCATACATTTCCAGCATAATCTTCTTGGTGAGGGGAAAGGTAAAAATTTTGTTTAAATTTGCTGTCTTGGGATTACTCAATAGTCATAATAAAAAAATGAAGGAGTCCCTAGAGAGATTTCATTCCACACATTTCAGGATCAGATTAAACACATTTTGATGTGTCTGTTTCCCTACAGGGAGCACGTCAGACACTCAGGATTCAGAGCTGAAGTTAAATTTTCAAAATTCCACATTAAAGTGGGAAATCCTTTTTTTTCTATATATCATTATTAATGACCATTATAAACATTATTTCTAGCCTCTGCTTTTGTTAAGAGTTTGATTTACAACAGCCCTTAGGACATTGTCTGCAGATTATGCTGACAGATTAATCACACAGTGTGTTAGGTAAATTTGGCACATCATGTCACATCTCGCCAATTACACGTGCAAAGAAAAGATACCTTAAACTTTTATTTAAACACAGTTTTAATTTGGGCTCTTCTGATGCTCTGACGTCTAAAATCCAAATAATAAACCAGGATGTACATACCATAACAGTGGTGTAGCAGCTCATGTAGTGGTTCAAATTCATGTTCTTGTTAAGTGTGTCAAATATCAAGGTGTTGTATAGAAGCATGCAAATGCTGTGGTGACTGGCACAGTATGTGGCCTCAAACAGACCTGTGTTGGTGGGTCAGTGCACACATTGATGTCTTGAACCAATCTAGAGCTTCTGAGAGTGCCTGATACACAAGTAGAGCAGTAATAGGGAGAGAACACGCAGCTAACATCTCCACAGGAGCCTACTGGACCATTGCTGAAAACAAAACTGCCTGAAGGCTCCCAGTCTCTGAGGCTGAGAGTTATCAGAACACAAAACATGAATTTGTGTTTGAGAAATGCTTGGTATCTTTTGATCCTGAAGTTGAATGAGGCTCAAATGAGCTACTCTGCTATTATCATCCTCATCATCTTCAGTCATGCTGCTGGGTTTTGACCACACATCCCAAAATACACTTGAACGCCCATATGGACTCTGTGAAAGGAGTTAGACAGGGCCCTGACATCCATGAACATTACTCCCCCTGAAATCTCTGGGAGTTATGTGTACATCTGAGGGCAGAGTTCGGACCATAAAGTTTAAGTACAAGCATCTGGGCACAATTTTCTCCAGTGAGCAGGATTCCAAGTTTCTGTAACATCTGCTGTGGGAACTGTAAGTACTTCATATTAATGTTGTAAACTGTGTTAGCTATAATCACCTTTTTTAATGGGAAAAAATGCAGTCATCTCCACCTGGTGATTCCAGTGATGCAGACACCTGTCTGCTAGGAATTGGATTGAGACCATTGACACATTTCACACAAGCTATGATATGATAATAGCCTGAGGTTATAATTTGCAAGTGACCCATGGACGCTGGGCTTTTTCCAGCAGACATCATGGTCAGATAAGCGCTTGTTTCTCTGTAGGGACTCAGCTAGTTCTATCACTTCATATTTTTGCAAACTGTTTGGCTAAGAGATAACAAATGCATGTGAACATAGGAAAGGAAAGAGTCTTTTAACTGTGCTGTGTGTAGAGAAATCAGAACTATGCTGTAGAATCTATTCTTTTCTTTTAATTGGCTTCCTACTTATGTATGTAAATATGTAGCAAGTATTGGTTTAACATTTCCCAGTGCCATCAGTAGTTCTCCTAGCTGTTTCTGATTCTTGATGTTTGTTGTCAATCTCATTATATCTCATTATATCTCATCATGTATGTGATCCTGATTAAGGAGAAGTGCTTGACTACACTTTATGCTTAAGGCTGATTTTCCTCATCTATCTAATTAAGGGAATAGTGAAAAGAGGGACAGGCATACAGCCCACAGTCAGGTGTATGTTGCCTTCCATAGGTTCTTATTGATACTTGAATCAGTCAGATTAAAGGAACCTGGAATAAATCTGCATATCACTCTTTTACTACAGCTGTAGAATGTCTTTATAAGAAAAGATAAGCTGCAGTTGAACTCTAGATGGAGTTCTAAAGAGCTATGTATGTACCTAGATATATTTTAACTAAAAATAAATCCTACAAGAATCTCTTTGTTGGAGGAGGAATATTTTACCACTCCTGCTCCTATGCTAAATTTAGTTTCAAAACTGTCCAAAGGGCAATATTTCCAGCTGCCCTTTTTAATGATTTCTTACTGCCTGGCCTGTGGAAATGAGTTGAAGCAAAAGTAAAATTTAGTGCCAAACTTTTCCCATAGTTTCCCATTATTTTCTGTGAAATGCTGTTGATGGCCAGTGTATCATTCCCTATGAAAAGGAAGAATATATTTTGGGAAATTGACAGTGTTCAGTCTATTTGAGTACAAAAGTAAGTCAGGCCCCAAATTCTCAGTACCAGCCTGTATCTTGGTCTGATGTCAGCATCAAAGAGGGGTTTTCTGAACTTGCAAAGATGGCTGCATGGATCTATACAGGTACCATACATACAGACAAAACCTGCAATGTGGAAGAATGAATTTTAAGATGGAGGGAGGAATGGATGGATACTCCAGAATCCTATAAAAACACCACATGGAAGTCTTTTTACCACCAGTATAGTAGAAACCACTGACTTTCTACTATGTCCCCTAAATGAACCCTTTTATGAAGCTCCTGATGTTAAAATCAAGCTCCCACAAAAGGATGGTGTGCAAGGGCACGCCATGTCTGTGGAAAGTCAGGGAGAATCTCCTGTGCTGTTGTAACCCTCAGGTGGCAGTACCTAGATGCAGTTTTGCCTTCTTGGATGAACATGAATTAATTCTTGGAGATTTGAATCCATGAGCCAAGTGTTTGCTGCATTGTAAAACCAAGTAGTGGAAGTATTTCTAATACTTGCCTCTGAGTCAAGGGTTAGGAGGCAAGATACCAATATAGCTGGGAAAGGTTGGTTTGCTCAAGCCAGTTTAAAGTCAATGTGGGAGTATAATTTTCCTCTGCTTGTGATTTTATTCCCACTGATTCCATCTGCAAGCATTGAGATGAACTGATGAATCCATGTTTTTACTGGATAAGTAGGTAGGGGACTCACAGACAAAAAAAATCCATTGAACTTTTATTTTTACCATACTCAAATTGTTACTAAGGAGTAGGTTTTCCTCCATACAAAATAAAATGAACTTAGATAAATTGAAATTCTCCAGCTTAAACTGCATGCTATTAGCACTGGCTAAGAAAAGTTCTTATTTTCTGGCATCTTCATGCAGTATGCCTTCAAAAGGAAAATTTAATAACTTGCTTCTTACCACAAGAATGGACCATAAGCAGAATTACCCATCAACTGCTTTAAACTCTTCAGTTGTTTGGATGTGAACAGCCTTCAAGAACCTTTCTGGATTCACCAATGTTGTGGGAACCTTCCACTTACACTTGGCTTGGGAAGTGTGAATTCTTATTTTGCAAAGAGCCTGGGGATCTTGCCAAGGCTAATATTCTGGGGTCCATATGTGCTAAGTGATCTGCAATTCTGGAGCACAGCAGCAGGCAGTCAAATTGGGGAAGCCTCTCAGAGACACTTCAACCAAGGAAAGGAATATGGATTTTTTTCAGGAATAAAGCAGAGAAATGGCCAAGAAAAGATCATTTGAAAATAGAAAAAATTTAAGATGAGAACTTTTGTCCAGGCTATGTGCATCACAAGCAGTTTTTTGTGTTGCTGTAAGTGACAAGCACTTTCCTTAAACACTGACTGTGTAAAACTCAGGATTGTGAGCTCTGAGACCACAATAGAACACATGTTTTACTAAAACTTTTCTGCATCCATTGGAATGACTATATGAGAGCTGGTGCAAGAATCTTGAGAGTGATAAAGCACCAAATAGATACAGATGGTATTTTTTCACTCATTACATAGCAAGAATGCAAATAATTGTTTTCTATTTTCTAATGTTACACCAGAATCTGACTAGCACTGAACAACACAAAAAACTCCTTATCTTTTTGCTTTCATGTTTGTCTAACAAAGTTCTAGGTTCTATGTCATGTATAACACAAGGGTTTATAGGCAGGAAAAATTAATCCAGCCTGCAGTACATTTATAATAGTGTTGATGAATATCCTCAGAGCAGGACTTAAATGGTTCCACCACATTTACAAGCGAGGTGCTCCACACTTCAAGAGAGACACTGAGGTGCTGAAGCAACAAAGCTGGTGAAGGATCTAGAGAGTAACCATGTGAGCTGTGGCTGAGGAAGTTGGGGTGTTTAGGCTGGAGGAAAGAAGACTGAGGGGGACATAATTGCTGTTTACAACCACCTGGAAAGAGAATGTATCAAGGTAGGCTTTGGCGTCTTCTCCCAGGCAGCTGGTGACAGATGAGAAGAAATGGCCTCAAGCTATGCATCAAGGGTCCTTATGCCTTGGACCAGGCTGCCCCGGGAGGCAGTGAAGGCACCATCCCTGGAAGAGTTGAAGAAACAACTGGATGTGGCACTCAGTGCTCCAAGCTTTGACTGAACACCATGTCAACTTGGACTTGATCCTGGAGCTACTTTTCAGTTTTAATGCCTTTATGATTCTATCATCCTATGCCTAGCAGTTAATTTACTGATGCATAATACTAGAAATGTTGTTTTCAATGAAAATTGATAACAATATCCACTCTGAAGACCACTGTTTTTCTGGCTTCCAGGAAAGATTAATTGTTTTTCAAAAAATACTAGCAAACATTGACACCATCTACGGGATCATTACACGAAATTATTTTATCATTCCATTAAATTATTTTAATCTCTCTTGGTTATAGTACATACACTTTAGTACGTTGCAGTGGCACTTTGTAACTTCATAAATTTTCAAGTGATTAAAACTGGTATTAAACATTAAATATTATATATTTAGAATACTTAAAAACAACCTGGCCAAATAATTCTGGATTTTGAAACTCCTTCATTATATGTTTGATAGTTCAGTGCTAAGAAAAACACCACTTAGCTCTGAAGTTCTAGTTTGTTTGATCTGTGTGACTGGGTGGAACTAAAAGTAAATATCTCAGTGGTTTCTCATTGAAACTTGCAGCTTTCTTAATGGCTGGTGTATTTTGTGTAATATACAATGGCAGTGGCTTAGTAAGTTTTTATGTATATAATTCCATTAAAACCTAGGGCTTCATAAAATAAAGTTGTCTCTTCTTAGTTAACTCCTTCTCCAGAAGTGAAGAATACTCCTAGTATGGAAACAGTGGGTGGTTTTCAGGAGAGGTTTGTGTAAACAGAGTAACAAGAGGAAGGGCCGGCAAGCAGATGGTCTTCTTCTGACTTCTCATTTTAGAGCTACTGTAGCAGGTGTTGAAAATGCCTTCCATTCTCCTGATGTAATAATGAGGGGAAAACAGACCTTTAGGAAAACCACAGGAAAGAGTAATGACTGTACATTCTGTCATGTATCAGTGGGAAATGTTCAAAAATGCAGTTACTTTCATGGAACTGATTAATATTTCAAACAAATGTGTGCCGCACAAAGGAGATGTGGCTATTCACAGTGGCTATAAATTACTGCAAATTACTCCAGAGAAAGGTCTGGGAAATGAACATCACTTTTCACAAGGGCCAGGATGTTGGCATGAAAATAGTTTGTATTTACATTCTAGCATTTTCATAACATCAACTCAAGCCATTGCAGAGTAAATGTTCTCCCGATTTTGTGCAGCCTCTTGTGTTTTCCTTTCCATGCCAGTCATCACAAAGCAAGTGCATTTACAAATACACTCAAAGCTGGACAAGCACAAACACATGTTGCATCCAGTTGCTAAAGAACGTGTAGAATTATCTGTCATGACATAGCTATGAATATTAGAAATTTTAAAATTAATTCTAGTTTGTTCATCTCTTCCGGTTTTAAATTTACTCTGGAAAAGTGGAAGAATGCAGAGATTGAGGACAGAGAGACTATACTCACAGCAATAATCCAGAGTTCTCCCTTACTAAACCTTTTCAAGTCTGAAAACTAAATGAGATTCTAAATTTCTCCTCTTTCTTGCGAAAAGCACTACTTTTATGGTCATCACTCCCCTTCATGAGATCTAACATATGCTCCTGAGTCAGCTGGCTGGAGAGAAGACAGAGATCCTTAATTTTATTGACTCCATAAATAGTCAAATACAAATTATTTGCTCAAGTTTCAGGAACATTCAGTTCACACCAGACAAGCTGAGTGTATTAACTGAGTATGATAAATCACATCTTTGGTATTTTTCATCACAGTAATTCTATGGTTAATCTTGTGATTTGGGCATCTGTCTTTACAACACTGAATATCTGAAAAGGAAGAGTGCCATTCTTCAAACAGTCTGACACCAATTTTATTGGCTTTTAAAGTTATTACAAATTGATTAGCATTCTGCACTTATTCTGATTGCTGGATTTCACTTACTTGGGTTTATAAGATTTTCAGAAATAATCTCAGATTTTAAAAGGCACATCCAATTTGAAAAACTCATTTTATGTTTTGTGGACATGTTGATTTTTATCTGTTTTTGTTAACTGCAACTGGGTTATGGCCTCAGGTGACTCTAATGTTAAAAAAAAATCAGATTTCTTTGAATTTATATAAGGTGAATTTGAGGCATCAAAAATTAATATTCACATCTAAAATCTTTCAGAAATGAGCCTCATAGTTCTCTGAACTACTATTTTATTTTTCTCTGTAGGGAAGAATAGAGCTAAAAACTAAAATGGGAATTGGAATTGTCTTTTCTTAGAATCATCTTTTCATTTGAATTTTATATAGAATGAATGAAATTTCACAAATGTAGATACACCTGATATAAATAAAGGGGGTAAAAGTCAAAATAAGTAACAAAATATGTACCTTTCTGGATTTAGAAACCTCAAGTACTAATAGTCTATGAAGGAGAAGAAGATAGGTTTCCCTTAGATTTATCACCTGGATATAGTCATAGATTCATAGCATAATTTAAGTTGGAAAGAACCTCTGGATATCTCTAATCCAACCCTGAACTCAAAGCAAGGTCAATTTAGATCAGGTTGCTCAGGTTCTTGTCCAGTCAAGCTTTGACTTAACTCCAAGTTTAAAAGTTCCAGAAATTTTCTGGATAATTTGTTCCAGTTTCTGGCCACCCTCGTGGTGAAAAACCATTTCCTACAATGTAGTTGGAATTTCCTGTGGTTTTCATATCAGAATTTAATCACTGAGCATATCTGAGAAGAGTCTGGCCTGGCCTTCTCCATGCCATCACATTAGGCTGCTATAGGCAGCAGAAAGACCCCAATTCCTCTTCACTGGACTTGCTTGAGTATGTCCATGTTTTTCTTGACAGGGGGCAGTACCCTGGATGTGGTGACACAAATCCCAGATAGAAGGTTATAATCACTATTTTTATAGATACTCTGCCTTTTCCTTTTCAGCAAAACTGTTCAGAGAATAAAAAAAACAAAAACAAAAACAAACCCAAAAAAACAAAAAAAAAACCACACTGACTTTTGATAAAGCATTGACTAAGAAAGTCAAGTGAGGAATGAACACACTTCTCTGTGGAAGTGGTGTCTAACTGAGAACTGTGTGCACAACTTGGCAATATGGGTGACTGCACATTCTGGATCTGCCTGGTCTGCTGATGTAGACAAAGAATGCCATGGAACATCTCAAGAATCCTTTTCCCTACTTTCCAGAGGTGTTTAAATCCAGAAACACTCAGTAACATTGTCTAATTAACCTAAGTCATGGAGACCTCAGAATAAAATTCATAATTAGTGTCCAACAAACAAACAAGTTTTTTTCTTTCTGCCAGGAAGAATAAATAAATAAATCAATAAATAAACCAGACAGAATGTTCCAAAGATCTACAAATCAGGAATTTTATTGGCCAAAGCAGAAAAATGTGTTTGAGTGAGGCAGAGTGTATTAGTAACAGCCCTTATCTTCCATCGGGGAACTATCTGGAGTGTCCCTGAAGGACAGAGGCATATCTATGAGGTGGCCAAAGTGCAAAATATCTTCAGCTTTACAGGGGGGAAAAGAGCATCTTTCACCCAGTCCAGACCTAACCAGCAATCTGTGAAGTTGCATCACCTACTTCCTGTGCAATGCATCACTTGCCATAAGAACAGATGTGCTGGGTCAGATCAAAAGTCCATCTAGCCCAAAATCTTTTCTCTGACAGCAGTCAGTTACAAACATGTTAGCAAATAGGTGTGGGCAAAAATCAAAAGCAGGAATCTGAACAGCCATGAAATTTGAAATCAAAATCCTCAGTCAGGTTGGAAATTATTCAGAGTTTCTGTCCCTGAAACAGGTCCAGTCAAATCCCTACCTCCATCACAAACTCTCTCTCTGACAGCACTGAATTCAGTGTGTGCTGGTGAGTGTGAGTGGAAAGGCTCAGGCAATGAAGAGACAAATTCCACAGCTTGAACTCCATGCTTTATAATAAACATTGGTTTTAAATCATTGTGGAATTAGCCCAAGAGAGTTGAATCATTCTGCTTGTTTCAGTAATCTATTAAAGACATATACATACTTGCATAGTCTCTCACTCTGTCTTTTCATTTTCTGACCAGCTGGATAAATGTTGATAAGGCGGTACATCGTCCTAATTTTAAAAAAGCTCTGTATCTCAAGGATGTGTGTTTATAGGATTATTGGACTTCTTCATGACCTAATACAAACTCTTCTGCCAAAGGATGAACTTGATGCAAAGGCCAGATTTTAACTGGAAACACCCTTGGGGTTTTTTGCAGCAGAATGCCACACACTGTGTGTGGGAATACTCATGTCCAGGACAGCCTTGCTGGGATTACTGAAATATGAATGCTGTTCGTAAAGCACTGCACCTGAAAATACTCTGATCACTTACATAGCTGTGGATTGGGTTGATTAAAGATACAGGTAGGCATCCATCCTCTGGATAACTAGGGTATGTAGAGGAAACAAGATGACAGACGTACACAGGATATTCCAAACTCCTGGTTCTGGTGCTGTTATTTACATTATAACCATCACTGCAGAGTTCCACTTTCAAAGATCACACCCAAAAATCAAACCCAAGTGTGCTCAAATTTTTCTCCCTACCAGTAACAAATGTCAGTCTTAACTCCAAGCACAAATTGTCTCCTCAGAATAAATCAACAAAATTCTCCTATTTCAAATTCAGTTCTGACCACAACATTTTGCACCTGCAGCAATAAAGGCGCTTAGGAATGAAATTTTTCCAAGAGGAAGCAGCTCCCACTATAGCAAAGCAAGGGAAAATCTGTTCATATGAGTAAACGAGGGTACGCAGGCATGGGAGGGGACAGCTCTCTGACTCCCCTTACCCCAAAATGGCCCACGCAGGTTGGCCACTGAATCAGTAAGAGCATGTAGGCATTAAAAAAAAAAAAAAAAAAAAAAAAAAAAAAAAAAAAAAAGAAGAGGTAACACCTCTTCCTTCTGAGGTTTCAGTCCCCTCCCTATGTATATCCATACCTGTGTGTTGGTGTGCACATCTGTAAGGATGACATCTGTTCATGGTCCAGAAGATGCCTTTGCACTGAAGTTTAAATTCACTGCTCATCAAAAGGCACCTTCCAATAACTCACCCTTGTGCTTTTTCCATTCTCCTGCCGCTTTCAAGCCTTGGAGACTGACAACCAGACACTGGAAAGTGTTTCAACAAAATGTTTACTAATGCAAAAAACCTAGCAGGAAGCCTTGAATTTTTATGTAATACCCATGAACTCAAATCAATTAAAATTTTGGTTCCGCTATAAATGTTTCAGCCAGCTCTGAGCAATCCATAGCTGACACTTCCTTTCCTCCAGGAAGCTCTAAGCAGCAGCAAAGGTTTCAGTCCAAGCCATTACGTTAATAGAGCACACACAGACCCTGTGCCATGTGTCTGACTTCTGAAGGGCCGCTCGCTGCCCACCTGGCACAGCGCTTTGCACATGCTGCTCGAGCTGCGGAGACAGACAACTCCCCGGGGTAAACTGCAGAGTTGAAAGGCAAAGGAGAGGCACCTCTGCTTCAAATGTCTCACTGAAGCACTGATGGGGCTGATCGAGTCTCCACTGCAGTTCACTTTCCCCCCATGTTTCCGAATTTTCTGTAGAAGCTGAAGTTTTTCAGCCCTGTCCTTAACCACTCCATAAAAACAGTGGGGGATCGACTTGACTATGCTTACATGAAGGGAACAGGGCTAGCTTTCCAAACTGGCAGTGTCTCTCCTTCGCCTGCTGAAGCCAAGTGTGCTGCCAGCAGGCCCCAGGTGTGTGCCACATGAGCAGGTGAAGAAAATAAAAAATGTTTATATGCATTGCGATGACAGTTCTGAGTCCATGTAAAGGAAAATACATGACAAGGAGTGTGGTTATCCCAAGACACCAAAATTCCTCATGTGTACAAACAGGCAGGAATCCAAAGGCACTCTGCCTTCATCTTGGAAAAAAAATCACTGGGCTGTTGCTCTTTACCATGAGTTTCTATTTTATGTTTTAAAAATTGATTCATTTTCAGTTCTACACTTTTTTTTTAATACATTTTCCTCGAAATAGGCAGCAAGGAACTGCTTTACAAGACAGAATGTCATACTTCATTTACAGGACTGCCTAAATTTAAGTGAGATCAGAACCAGCCACAGACAGGTCCTTTCAAAAACACTAATTAAACTACTCTTTGAAACCAAAGTTTAAATCGGAATTGTCCCTGTGACAAAAGCCTCCATGCTTATAGAGCTCTAACAAGAAAGATCTAACATGCAGCTTCTTTTGAAACAGTACAAGGCACTCGTGACCAATTCATAGAAGTGTCCTGAGCTGACAGTCTGCTGATAAAAAGCTTATGTACAACCAAAGCCCAGCGAACTTCATGATAAAAAGAACCTTCTTGCTCTGTGCTCCAGTGAGGGGAGGCAAGCGTTTTTCTTTTATTTAAAGAACCATTCTGATTATATTTGTTGTGCATCTTGAACAAAACCTCTCCTCTCGGACAAATGAAAATTCATATCATATTAATGCCAACATCTATCCATTAATGCACATTCTATCACATCAAAAAGCAACATCTTAGACATACATAGTAGATATGGCAGAAATGCCACAATGAGCAGATCAGACCACCAGAGTCTCTTTGATAATTTATGATTGCATGAACAGTGAGACAAAAACTGATAAAAATGCTTTACCTGTGACATGAGCAGATGAAGTCTCAAATTCTAAGCCTCAAGAAATTTTATATACCAAACTATTTCAGTTTGGTACATGGTGAAACTTTCTGTTAAGGTTAAGAAAATGATAGGAAAATCACAAATGCATTATCCAGCTAATTCAGATTCTAAAACGGATTTTCAGGGTTAAATTTATTGTTATATATAGAAGAATCATTACTTTTTAAAATCTTAAATTATACAGTGAGGTTTAAAAAACATTATCCAAAGCAGTCACACACCTGCTTGATTCAATGCCTGTGTCCAGCAGACTTTTTTGGCACAGAGGTGTGTGAGTGAAAACAAAAAGGAGCTCAAAAGAGCATTTGTATGTATATGCTTTTATCTAAGCAGGGACATAAATTTCAACCACAAGAGTGGGATCATGCCTGGTTTAAGTTGAACAACAGAAAACAAAATGGGCCTCTTGAGATTTTATTACCATCTTCACTTAAAAAAATAATATCTTTTAAAT
This sequence comes from Melozone crissalis, assembly GCF_028551555.1. Classification (NCBI taxonomy): domain Eukaryota; kingdom Metazoa; phylum Chordata; class Aves; order Passeriformes; family Passerellidae; genus Melozone; species Melozone crissalis. The sequence goes on from NW_026535805.1 coordinate 55,572,688, forward strand.
CGTAATCTACAAAGTAAATGGACTATATATATAGAGAGAGAGAGAGAGAGCTGCATCTGTTTCAGAAACATGAAACAGCCCTGAAGTTCAGGTTGGGAGGTAGAGAATGGGTGGCTTCCAACCAAATGAGTTACTAGCTACATTTTGTTTCCTGAACGTGCACTGGCTGCTCTGCTCTGTGGATTGTTACCAGCTTCAGCATTTTTTAAATATTTCCCATTACCCTTTATTTGATATTTTATGCTTCCCCTCATAAACCCTGAAGCAGATTAATTGTGCCTGTGATGTTTGTTTGTAAGTACAGCTGCTCTTCCTTCCAGTTTGTTTTATAATTGTGATGTCTCAAAGATATCCTCATAAAACTGACGGGTGGATCTGCAAACAGCCAGAGTTTTATCAGAAAGGAAATCCAGATTAAAGTTATCGGAGAAAACATTTGAGTAATGCTCAACGTTACCAAATAAAATCACAAGAGAAAACTTTAAAAAAACCATTACTTCTTCTGCATGTTTATTGTATGTATATAAATACTGCTAATCCTGTGGTTTATGTTGTTCAGTAAATACAAATACACAGTTCTGCTACAGTAGGATGTCTTAGAACAAATAATAAACCCAAACTCAATAGTCTAAGATGTAATACTAATTGGTTCAGAGGCTGTCATGCTGTACCTCCAACAAGTGCTATATTTCAGGATTCTTTTGTTTATTAGTTGGAAAGGATGGGTGAAGTTTTCAGACCAAAGCAATTGCTAACTATAAAACCAGATCAAATAAAGGCTTCAGTTTGAAAGAGCACCTTTAAAGTCCATTTGTGAGATACACTGTTCAGCTGTTAAATGTCTTGTAAGTTTTCCAGGAACTTTGTTGAGCTTTCTTCATAAAATCTATATTATTTTCATTGAAGATTAATGATAGACTTATTAAAAAATAAAAAACTTGGAGAGGCTTTCTGTGATTATGAGCAAAGGTCATCACACTACATTACTTTGGAATGTTTTTATAAGCTTTGTCAGTAGAAGTACACTTTAAAAAAAAACCTATACACCAACTTTTTCAAATCTGTTTTTCATTTTTAAAATATATAATTTATTTTTTCTCTTTCATTTATGAGTACATGAACAATACCAAACAAATACCAAAATACCACTCTCAGTTCCATCCACACAGTATCATTGAATGTCGTTTCATTATCACTTGTAACTGAGCAGCCATGGTCAAATCAACAGGGCAAGACAGGGAGGATTGTGCCTGTGGGCTGGCACGGGTCTGCATGCTGCAAATGAAGACAGAACATGTGCAGAGGGAAAACAGCTCCTGCTCCTCCATTTTCTGTTACTCAAGGCAGGATAAAGGGTGCACAGTTCAATATGGCTGACAGAGAGGATTTGTGTTTCAGAATGAAAATCATACATAAAACAAACAAGGAACCCTTTGGGGCTACTGCAGCCAGCAAAGAGTGTCCCAGGAGCCAAGGGATGTGAACCAGGGAATGCCGAGGCTGCCTGCCCCTCGCCAGGCCATCGGGGTGCAGCGCTTTCTGCTTCCTTGGTCTGCAGAATAAGAAGTGGTATCCACTGTCATGTGGCAGAAAACAAACAAATAGAAGCGTCCAAGATGAGTGGCTGGTTGGTCTGACTCCTGACTTCTCCTTGTCCCTGCCTCTCTGATGGAGAACATTGCTCTGCCTATTTCAGGGTCTACGACTGTTGAATCTGTCAACAGTGATAGACTCAGGTCTGAAAGTGACTTAGGCAAAAGTTTTTCCCAATGCCCAATTTGAGATCCTCGAGAAGCAGCTGAAAGCCAAGAAAGCTCCTCTAAGCTGCAGTGGCCTGGGTTCATGCCGTGCTAGGGCAGCACCAGCATGGATGGGATTGGTTTTGCCTTTGTTTATCCATCAGTACACACAGGGCTCTGCAGAAGGCAGTTCAGGTTTTACAGAGAAATTTTATGCTGGAGTATACTGAATTACTCCTGGTGGTGCCTATTTCTCCAACAATTAGAGAGAACAATCTGTGGCTTTGATCCTAACTCAGGCATCTTAATTGAATTACCTGAATCCAAGCCTCTGTTTAAACATTTTTCTTCAACCTTATGTAACTGAAGTAACCATCTATATTGGTATGCACATTTTTAAACAACTTCCTAAATGCAGAGTCATCAGTCATTGCTAGAGAGCACAACATTTGACGGAGAGGAAGAATACAATTTAAAGTAAAGAGACATATATCACTTTTACCTGAAGGAAAATTAGGACTGAAATGGTAGAAGTACACTGGACCATTTTGGTAAATTCCTGTAAGCAATGGTGTCAGGATACCACCTTCTGTTGCTAACTTGAAATCAGGGAATAAGTTTAAACAACCTGAAACCTTTTTCGAAAAATGCCCCTTTTTCTAGAAAAACTTTTCTAAAAACACCTTTTCCAAAAAAAAAAGCAAAAAAGCAGCAGTGAATTTGTTCCCTTCCTCAGAAAACTCTGTAGTCATCAAGATGTCACAGCAGTCTTTCCCAGTTTTCCAGTTTGCCAGTATTAATGAGAGAAAAGGTGTTAAATATCACAGAATCGTAGAATATCCTGAGTTGGAGGAGACCCACAAGGATCATTGAAGTCCAGCTCCTAGCCATTCCCAGGATAATCCCAAGAACCTCACCATGAGTCCTCCATCAGCATGGCTATTGCTGTGACAGCCCATAGTGACATCCAGGTCTCCTAAGAGATGCCAGCATCCCGTGATGGCCGATCTGCAGGAGTATTTACTGTCTCCACCACTACTGAGATAAGACAAAACTTCTGGCAGGCTCCTGGAGTAGGAAAACTGCAGATGTAAATTGGGGTTCTATAAAATTATATCACCTAGAGCAGCAGCACCTTGTGAATCTTGAACTTAAATTCACATACCATTATTTTCATGCCAGATGAAAAGTCTACAGGACTGTAGATAAGGATCAAATCAGTTGCCTTTTATGAAGCATGGCTCTAACAATTGACAAATCTTATTCTAAAAAATCCAAATGCACAAAAACCAAATGCCACAATCTTCACTTCAAAGAGGAAAACAAAACCTCTTAGATAGGGTCCCACAGCTGTCCTTACACTACTGAATTAAAGAGTGCCTAACCATATGCCCACCATCAGAGCAGGATTTTGTGAACTGTTACTCTCTTAGGTGGTCCCTGGTTTAGTCTCGCCCTGGGCCAGCTAATATTTTCCAAAACTGTTCCCAAGCACACTCTGGGCATTAGCCTGTCTCAGGGATTATTGTCTATCAGTAACTTTACTATGATGTCCTGTGCTGGACAGCAAGAAGGTTGAACAGTGTGAGGTAGGTCATGCAGCTGGTCCTGGTGAGAGAAAATGGCCATCAGCAGCCTTTGGTTTCCCAGTAAAAGGCAGGAACACCAGGGACAGGCATAGGACTTGATCAAATGCAGCCCTCCATCCATCTGAAATATGCCACTACATTCTCTTTCAAGCATTAAATCTACACTGCTGATCAAAACCTCAACGTTCTCTTCCCAAACTTAAAACACCAAATAAAACCTGAGATAAACGTCACCCTTCAGCGAGTCTTCTGATTACCCATCAGTAATTGTGCCACAGTCCTCCATCAGCATGGCTGTTGCTGTGACAGCTCATAGTGACATCCAGGTCTCCTAAGAGATGCCAGCATCCCGTGATGGTCGATCTGCAGGAGTATTTACTGTCTCCACCACTACTGAGATAAGACAAAACTTCTGGCAGGTTCCTGGAGTAGGTAATTGTTCAGTTCTCTGCAGGATGTGCTGGGGTTCTATAGCTCTGTAGCCACCTTCATGGTTTTCCCTAATTCCTGCAAAAGTGCCATGATGACCACAGGGTCATTGTGCCAATTTAGTCATTATGGTGGTGGACTCTGAAGCTGGGAGGCACAACCTGTGATTAACCCTAGAGACAGTGCAGCAATCATTTTGAGTTACTACCAGCCTAAGCCAGATTTGAACTCCTGACCAAGAAGTGAAAGGCTTTGTATCCTATTACCAATATCCTAAATCATTCAGCCTCCCCTGCAACTATATTTTTTGGATTATTATGTAGGAACAATAATAGAATACCCCATAAACAGGTTCTTTAGATATTCAAACATGTCAGGTTGTACTTTCTACATTTTCAGATAATTGTGGAGTAAATATTTGTTAAATGAAGTATTTTACATCTGCCTTGGACCAAAGTGATCTTTCTGTCAGTAATACCACAGAACACTTGTAAAAGTATGCCGGCCATTACAGAGTTATGCACTCTTGGCAAATACAGTCTTTGAACTCATGTTACTGTGCTGCCAATAAAAAACATGTTCTTTTTTATCAACTGGATGTCTTTCAATTATACAATCATTGTCTGACAGAAAAGCGGTTGAAATAGATTTTTTAAAAATCCTTTTTTTTTTTAATTTCACACCAGTTGGCAAAAGGTTAATACTTGTTTGCCTAACTCTCAAAGAGACATTTGGTGTAGTTCAACAGTACAGAGAAAATACTGTATAAAGATCAAAAGGAAAAAAAGCATGCACACTTTCCTATGAAAGACAACACATGGTCCTTGCAGAAGGAAATGCTGCATTTCTTTCCCATATATCAGAGCTAATCCTTCACCTCATCATGGTGCTCATCTGCAGTTAAAGCAAATTGTGCTGGAGCTGGAAGCCTGTGCTGTCCAACGTTTTCATAACCCTTTTTAATCCTATAGAACACCAAAAGCAATCACTTAGCAAAAGTAATAAAATAGCTGCTTCAATCTAGACTGCCATTACACATTAGACATCCATATATGCAGCCAAATTCAGACTACACTTAAAATTGCAAAGTTATCTTTCCTATCCCTGTAACCACTGAAACACAATGAAATTACTTCTCATGGACACAACAGCACTGAAAACACCCACCAGCACCTAGTCAGAACTGCACATGACAGCATGGATGCACTTTGTGATCCAACATGCTGCCACACTTTATCCACTCCAGCACAACCTCACACATACCTGATATATGCACAAAATCTACTTCATCCATAGGTTTGCAACTAACAAAATACAGTTTAAATACCAAAGATATGCCAAGGTGTCTCTATTCCTGAAACACATGCAGCTCCATCTTTTCCCACAAGCAATGTTACTCCTTTTGCACTTTGAAAGTTAGTTTAACCTTCCTGTGAAGAAAGGATGCACTTTTAATTGTCATCTATGTAATCACCCTCTCTGTCTGCTCTTCTTTCCATGTACAGCTCCTGTACTTATCTTTTTCAATCATCCAGTCAGTGGAGGTGTGAAGACACCTCAGGTGCTGCTGCAAACTGAGTCCATTTGCGCTAGATGGATTTGTTCGTTAAATCAGATACCTTCCCCTTTCCAGCTTTGTCACTTGACAGGACATGTGCACTGATAACTTTCCTGTGTCTGGTCTATTTTTAACCTTGTCTTTGAGATTCTAGGAGTTGTTTGCCACTGTATACAGACAGTTAGGTAGGCTACAGTGGGCTACTAGGACAGTAAATGCTCATTCCAAAATACCCACCAGTTCTCTGAACTTCCTGATGAAGGGGGAGGAAGGGAAACCTTTGTTGATGGTCTATCCTCTGGTCTATCCTCCTGTTGATCTCTCCCAGAAAGAATTACTCAGGGATGCTGCAGTCTGCTGGGAAGGTGATGCTGTTTCAGAGGTAGTGAACGTAGAATGAAAGATGAAGGAAAGTCTCCAGAAACCCAAACCAGCCACTTCTCTTCCTGTCTTTGCTGGGAAAATTATAATTCTTTCATCATCCTACTGCATTTTGTTTATTTAATCACTCCCTAGAGAAAGGAATAATTATTTGAAAAGAATGGTTACTTGATCCGCCTAAAAATGTGAGAGAGGAATATCTATAGCTAAAGCAAAGTTAAGTCTGACGGAAGGATGGCTACATGGAGGAGGTGAAATATAATTGGAATTACTAAGAGACATCAAAACTAGGAGATGGTATGATCAAAACTATTCCATACAAATATTTGGATTCACTGGGGCTGAAGCATATATCCTTTTTGTCTTTAGACAATTCTGATATCAAATATTCTAATAATGATTGAGTGTTTTGGGGGGTTTGACTCAGCATTTATAGACCACTGGACCAGGTAGCTTTGTAGGAGAGAGGAATCTGAAGGTGTTGCAAACATTTTGTACCACATGGCCCATGACCCCTCACTCAAATCAGCATTTGCAGAGAGCTATTCTGTCCACCTCAGCCCCAGGTCCTCCTTTAATTATGTCTTCTGTTTCCATTGCATATAACAGAAATTGAAGGACAACTGGAAACTATAGGGCCTCTTTTGGTGACTGGCTTCCTAAATTAAACACAACAGTAAAAGGCCTGCAACTAATAAAGATGAAGATGAAGATGGATCCTATGTAATACCTATGTAACACTTAATGGAAGAACCATTAATGACCCTTACCTAAGATATCCACATTACCCCTTACCCTGCCTGTTTCATTGTCTTGTAGAGACAGGGAATACAGATTATTACACTTATATTTGAAATTATAATCTTAAATTGTCCTGTTGACAAGAGGAAAAAGCTCTTCCGGAGAATGATTCACTTAACATAGATGTCTGTTTTGGCGACTGCATCTGTTTCTCTCCCTTGACTGTATGAGGAGTTTTGATAATTTGCTGACACTTGTCTATGTTACAGCTACCTACATTTGCTAATGTATTAATGCTATGCTAGGTATCTATATCTCTTGACAGGAGGCTTGTACAATTAAAAAGTCAAAATCACATCATTTAATCATCCTTAAATAACAAATCAGAGCTTCACCAATAAATCCACAGCCATAAATGGCGCAGCTCCAAACTTGTCCTCATTCTTATAACCGATCTATAACTAAAAAACTCTTTCACTCACCCTTGTCATGAATCACCAGAGATTCTTCCCTTCTAGTTTCTTGTATGGCATTTTGGACAAACAATTCTTCTGATTGGCTCAGGTGAACATATTCTCACTACACCATGCAGCACTGCAGGACTTTAAAAATGCCTTCCTAGCTCACTGCCCATCTGTATTAACAAGCAGCATATGCTTTGCATAGGAAATGGGCTCTTGAGTGGTCCTGGTGACCACTGAAGGGTTAACCCTTCCCGCTCTCCTGGGATACAACCAACAGGCTACCCCAAGGGCTGCTCCTCTCTGAGCAATAAGGAAGGCAGCTGCTCCTGCCCACTTAACCATTCAGCCAAGAAACAGAAAAAAATATCAGATTGGCCCATGATGTGTTGCACCCAGAAATCCAAATTATGCCACTTTAGCTACTTTCCTGAGGCACTTACACCCTGTGCTCCCTCTAGAGTGAATGGCAAGTCAGAGGCATCTCTGGGTCACAATTCAACTAGGTAAGGGTGGAACACCTTGAATAAAGGGCTGAAAACTCTAGCAAAACCAAAGGCAAAACATGGTTAATTTAAACACATTCAGTGTCATCTTACTTTGATCCCAGCCCTGCTGCAGTGCCTACAATCTTCAGGTCCAGGTGACAACAGAACAAGAGTGGAAGAAAAAGGAGATGTTTTCTTTCTTTCTTTCTTGTACGAACTTGTAGGATTAAGTTCCTGCAGATCTTTCTCATATGAGCTCATGACTGGATTTCTGACCCTGTGTTTTTATTTGTTTTGCATTTTTGCAATCGTTCTGGCTATTGCAAATAATGCGATACCAGAACAATTAGGCGTGTTAAGTTATAGGCAATAAAGAATTTGGTATAACCACAAATAGGAATACCAATGTACTAGGATTAAAAATTTTATGCCAGATTGCTTCTGGTGCCCTTTCACAGCAGATATTATAACTTTTGTGAACTTTCTACTATTAATCTCCTTTTTAAAAATCAACTATCAAACAAAATTAACTTTCATTCAGCAAAATGTCCTAAAACAAAAACCTCAAAATACAGATAATAAATAAATTTATAGAATGAGAAGAGAAATATAAATTACCTAAAGAGAAAAATAAGAACTCACTATTTTTTAAACAATTTGCTTTGCTTTCCAGATTTCATCTATCACCAATAACAAAACAGAGCATAAAGGTATCAAAAATGTGTCTTCTGCATGAAAGTGATATCAGTCTTTTCACAATGACATGGCTAATACACTAACAGAACTCCTAGATGTGCTTAAACTGGCGATAGAAAAGCTTAGATCAGCCCAGACATTAAGTCACCTCAGTGGGCATGATAATTGATAATTCTTTCATATGGTGATCAAAGTGGGGATTATTATCATTTGAGTAACGTGGAGCACCTACTCCAGCAGATACTTTTGGGAACAGCTGGACCCATATATATCCTATTGACCTTGTGCACCTGAAAAAACTCCTAAATAAGGATTCCAGTCCCCCTGAGACCATTCTGAAATCAGTAGGGAGAAAGGCCCTCTATGCAGCTTCAGTGCACGGAGCCAGGGCATGAACACGTGCCCTGCAGTGTGACCATGCAAATTATTGCTGCCAGTCCACAGAGAAGGCTGACCCAGTCTGACTTGTACTCCTCCAGACAATCTGAGAATTACCACAGGCCCATGACTTTTGTCATGGGCAATTTCAGCCCAACCATCTTGCTTTGGAGAATAAGAGAACGTAATAATAGAGGTACCATCAAAGAGGACCAGCTGGCCTAGAGGCCAGAGAGGGAAGTTTAGCATTATTGAATTTACTAGTTAATACAAATAGCCCTAAGAGGGCAGTTTAGATGGGATGCTTGCTGAATTTTTGCTGGAATTGTCTGACCCCTCATCAGAGAAACTTGCACTGTTCTCAATACTAATTTAAGTGCTTCATATAAGTAATTTAAGAATTACACTGACAAACAATGAAAATATAATCTTTAATTAGGTCTAATATACCTGGAAGTTGTCACCTTCCAGAATTGGAACTAAAAAACAGGAGGGTTTTTTTACAAGGAATCCATTTCATAGCATCATCTAACTGCAATCCTGAAATTGTCAAGAGAAATCTCTCCTTTCAAAGTTTTCTTTATTTTCTCACTAGGGAGATACCTTTTGTGAATCTCACTCTGAGCTGCCTACCACTCATCTGTACATATTTCAGCACCCTAGGCATACACTCCAATGTTTTGAATACCACTCCTATGTATAATTTTTAAATATCACAACACTGGACACTATAATGACTCTCTTCTATTTCTGGATCTGGTCCTAAGTATCCAACAGTAAGAAACCACGTAAGGAAATTTTATTAGCAAGTAGCATAGCTTGACCAAAATCCTAATCAGAACAAGTAACCAACTCCTTTTTCATTATTTTCCTTGCCCAGGAATAGGAGCTAACTGAGTTGATCAGGTGGAAAGTTAGGTCCATGTACATCTAAGCCTCCAAGGGGAACTGCTCAGGAAAGGAAAAGGTGCACATTGCCTTTCTTCTAGTGTGATAAATCACTGAAGATGGGGTGCACTGACTGGGAAAGCCCTGGGAGTTCGTGGTTGCAGTGTTATCCCTCAACACTTCATTCCTGATGAGGTATAAGGTATAATGCAGCCCTCAGAGTGCTGTACTCTGCTATGTTCAAATAATGAGCAGAGACTGAATGTTTCAAGTCCTGAAGATTGATACCTGTGTAAGTTTATCATGCTGCCAATAAAGCAAGCAAGTCCTGTGTCTGAAACCGTTTTCACATTAATTTGTATATGGCTACTGAGTTAGGAAAACATTCGGAAAGGCTGGATAAGTATTAAATTCTGAATGTTTCATATTTTACATTAAAAAAAAATTGTCATTCCTTGTAAAAATGATCTGATCTTCAAGAACTCACCAGGTTCTGAATGGAGGTAACCTGTATTACTTATGTGAAGATTAACAGCACATTTAAACAGGTAAAATTATGCTGCAAAGTTTACTGCGGTAGTTGTTACAACAACTCTAAGGTTCTCATTCTCCCTAGGAGCTAGAGCTCCCAAAAATTTGAAAATATCCACCAAAATCCCAACTCAGATTTAAAACAATCAAAATAGCTAAAAGAACTGAAGCACGACAACTTAGGTTAGAGAAAATTACAACTGTAGTTTCTATTGCAGATTCCTGATAACTGTTTTGTTAATTCCATTTCTCACAATGTTCCACTATTATTTACATCTGAAGGTAGGAGCCTTGTGCAAAAGAAGAAGCAATTCAGTATTTATTTAATTAAATCAGCTGTAATTTACCATCAGTATTTCTGAGTCTCGATGCCTTGGTCAGACATGAAATCTGGATTGCACCCACAGACAAGTTGAAGAAAAAGTGATAAATTCCTGGAAAAAAAATTTAACTGAGAAGCCAAAGACTGGAGAAGAGGAAGCAGGATGGTTGTGGTTAAACATATAATGGTTATACAATGGGTATGACCTTCACCAGGAACACTGATCTTCCTTTTCTTTTTTAACCGTCAGACAAGAAAGAGCAACAATGGGCACATAACTAAAACTTCAAAGTCTTTCATCTTTTACATGAAAAACCCTCTAAGTCTGCTATTCCTAATAATCATTACAAGTAATCAGACTTTGAAGATGATGAAAATTTCTTCTTTTGGTGCAATTCAAAAGTAATTATGGGTATAGCCTAACAATAGCTGCATAATAGTTCTACTTACAACGAAATTGATTGATCAAAAAATATTATCCAGTGTCTTACACCTTTAGGATGTCTCAAAATCACATCTATTAACCAGATTGTTTGCCTGGAAGTCATAACCCTGAGTTACTCAAAACATCATTTGCCAGATAACAGAATGATATTTGTTCTCAAACGTAAGTTTTTCTGGGTCATCATGTGAAAATATACGAAATGGGCTCTGAGCATGCTTAACCCTGCATATCCTACCCTCTTTTGTTTTATTTTTCCCCTTAAGTAGTGATGCTGGGAGGTGATATGAGATTTTGCATTTCCATTCACAGCAGAGGACTCCATGGAGTGCTCTGATTTGTGACCCTTATCCTTGCCACACATCCTTGTTTAGGAGCATGATGACTTTGGACAGCCTGCTGTGCCCCACACTGGGATCTACAGTAGCACAGACTAAATATTATCCATTTAAAATTATACATAGAGATCCCTTGCAAGCAAGACCAGAGACATTTCCTTCTCAGCTCCTAATACCAGAATAAACTAACATGAACTTAACAAGAAAAAAAAATATATATATACACAAATTGTATTGTTGATTCCTCCTTTCTGGGCTACACTGGTGGCAGTGTTTTCTGTTTCTAATCGCCATGGCCTTTATGATACTGTACTTAATGAATTATGCTCCTCGGGAGGAGGTCAGTGAAAGAATTGAGCTAAAAACCCCTAACAGTGTTGCTGGCCAGGAGCCAGCTCTTTCAGGGCTGTGTTTCTGCATGAGGTCTGCCACAGCTGGAGTGAAACGACTTGCAGGTGGCTCAGTGGGCAAGAGATCACACAGCGCTGCTCTGTCCGCCCCCCGACAGCAAGGAGGGAGTCACCTATGCCTGCCGCTGGTGGCTGAAAATGAGCAGGAAACGTCTGACAATCTTGATTAAGAACTCCCAAGCACTGAACTTTCCATAAGGAAAAGGCACACTCAGATCTCTGGGCTTTGACATTCCAACTTCCAATTTAAGTACTGCTTGAGGTCCAGGAGAAAGCACTAATGCTTATCCTTAGGATGTTAGGCAGTGGATGCCTTAATAAAGACATGTGCATGGCCCAGTTAGCACGCCAAAGCCTGGGCAATGAAGTAGGTATGCTCCATTTTCCCCCAAGTTTCATTCAGAGAGAATTTATAGGTTTTATTTTAAAAGTAGCTGAAACATACTAAGTAATTTTCTGGAGTGTTTTTAAACTATTAATTTCTAAATTACATGAACAGATGCATATGCACAGTGGAAAATAGCATCAAATAGCTTGGGGGAACAGAGGAGCTCAACGGCCTGGCCAAATAAAGTTAGGTTCCACTAACAGCCTGCTTGGACAACTCCTTTCACATCCCTGGGAACTCCACCACTCAGCCGTTCAGCTTCACTTTCTTGCAGATTAATCATTTGTGGTTTTGAAAATATATAAATCTTAAAGATCTGCAGAAACAGAGGAGCAGAAGGCTTTTCCACATCTCAGTCGACAGAAACTACTGTCCATTTGCTGCAGGACTCATTTGAGGCTCCTTAGCAGGAGAGACACAACCCTGATGTGGCAGCCAAGGATGAAGGGCTGCAGTGACCCTCCCAAATGCAGGCTGGGAGCCAGTGGGGCCACTGGGAAAAGATCAGGGAGCTTGGGGAGGGTGTTCAAACCAAACACAAACATCTTTCCATCAGCAGCCACTGAGAATGTCCCCACAGCAGTGACAGCTCTGCCTCTCCTAGGCCCATTGTAAGGCTCCTCATAAGGAAAAGCCAACCCCAAATGTAGCACACACCAGGACTGATGGCATGGCAGCAGGGTAGGACCTCAGATTTACATGTACTCACCCACTCTGCTGCTGCTTTCACCAACTCAGCTTCTCAGTCTTCTCAGCTACCACCAGTGAGAATTATTTGTAGAAATAATGTGACTCAGAAGCAACACCATGAGTGACCAGCACAGCTGGCGCTTTTCTCCAGAAAATTCTAAATCAATCCTATTCTAGAAATTTCTGTGAAGGATAAGCATACTGCATCTTTGGTGCTGGGAGTCCTTAGGTTTGGTGGGACTACAAGGCAGACCTCTAAATCTGGGATCAGCAAAATATTTTCCTGAGCCTCCATGACTATATTCAATGTTTTGCTCCAGTTACGGTGATGCAGGTTGGCACAGATGTTGTGATGCCAAAAAAAAGGAGACACCATAATGATTTCTGCCAGACTTTTCCATGTAAATAAAATGACTGTTATTCCTTCTTCAAAAGTAAAAAGTGAATGGCTTAAAATGTGGCCTCCTTTCCTTTAGCAGCCCTCCTTAATAATTACATTTATCAAACCAGAAATGAGAAACATGTGACTAAGGTGACCATAAAATGATTATGAGAAAAATTTTAAATTCACAGGTGAAATACAGCAATTACAAGTAAGTGTAAGTGTTGTTAACAAATCACTGAATATAACTATCCAGCTAGTTAACTAAGAAATAACTCAGTGTGCAAAGAACTCGCTAAAAGTTATAGAAAATAACATACTTGGCCAAACTGTCATGAGCCCACTGTTTTGGCTCTTGATTCACCCAGTATGTCTCACAACATTTACAACACAGTTTTTTCCCCATTTCCTTTGTGTAAAGACATGCAAATTTACGGGGACCCAAACCAAAGTCCCACACCTCCTCAAATTTGATTATATTGTAGACATGCCCCTATAATCTGGAAAGAGTTACACAGAAACAAAAGAAGCTAATGTTGATAGGAGTATTCTTAATTATCTTTACACTCATCTCACATTGCAGTACTTGTAGTACTTATGGACAAGCCAGGCCATGGGATTAAGGACTAGAAAGAGTCAGTGGCACAGCATGTTCAACAAAGCACCCTCAGCTCTTCCCATTTGGTCTCTAGCTCTCATTCCTGCACCCTTGATCATTAAGTCTTAATTTACTGCAGTTTAAACAACAACAACAAAAGGTATAATGAGTAACATACAAGCTCATGTTCTGGTAGCTCTCATTCCCTATAAATTCCCACTACACCTAGGAAACTGTGGTTTGATTTTCTGTATTGCTAATTGGTGAGCACAGCCAAAGAAATTCCTAGCAGGTTTTCATCTCTTGAATTTATTTACCACCATGGAAGGGGAAAGGGGCTGCTCCTCTGGGAAGGAGGGAGAAGTTGGAAGGATTACATTAGTTTGACCTTACATTTGAGCTGACATCTAGCACGGTACTAAATCAGTGACTTGGCACAGGAGAGGGGATTAGCACGGGTGGGTTACAAGCAGCTTGCAGGAGTGCAGCTGTCCTGTGGCTACCAGAGGATGTCAGTAGAGGCTCCACTTGCAAAGGAGCCAAATGGAAAGAGGCAAAGGAAAGAAAATCCTCCAGGTTCTCTTAGTATAAAGTGCACAATGCATTAAGTTCTTCAAAACGGCTTGTCTCTTCCAGCTAGGAAGTCCTAATGATTTAGGACTACCAGTGAGCAGCAGTATATTGAAGGATGTAGCAAAGCTCATTGGGCTGCTTGTAATTTTTCATTCTTTCACCTTTCAAAAGCAACATTTTTTCAGTTATTTTAAAACAATGAACAAAGTCAGAAGGCCCATTGTTGGAATAGTAGAGATGCTGGATATCAGATTAAAAAGAAACAAAATGTATATCAACTTCTCCCTCTCCTCCAGCCAAGCAGCCACAGATCCAGGAACACTTAAATGCAACAATAAAAATGAAACTTCTCTAATTATTGCTTTGCAGGGGTTGGCCTGCAACCTTTTAGTAAAGTAAACAATGGACTAGTGAAGCACAGGGTTTTAGCTAGAATCCCAGAAAATATTATATAGAATAAACAAACAAGCAAACAATCAAGCCCAAAATGGAAAGTATTTCCTCTGTTAAATTGTAGCCTATCACCTCTTCCAAGTAAAAGCTGACATCACTTCCACAGTGAACATTCCTGGCCATGGAGTCATTGATAAGAGTGACTGAGCTCCAAAATCAGGCAGATTTTGATGGCAACAGCCATGGCTTATGCTGAAAAATCACAGATTTTGTGGGCAATGAAATACTACCACAGAAGAGAAGAGGTATCACCATTTAACAAGCTTTCATCCAAGAAAAGTCGTGGAAAAATCCCACAAGAATTTTCCTCAAAATAAATGTGGACTTTTCAGGTCTTTCTATCCTGAAGTAATGCAAAGTAAGTTTACTGATTGAATAGGAATCTGAAAATGCAATGTTCTGTTAGAGGATGAAAGCTTTCATACTCCCAGCTGATATCCTCTAACAAAGGATTGAGAATCTCTCTCAGTTATTCTAGCTTGGGTGGATGCTGTTTGGTTTAACATTTTCTGCTCTTCCATTCTGCCCAGTCTGTAAATACAAATTATTATAGCTCATGTGGTCACTAGAGTTGGTCAAGTGTTTCAAGAAAATATTTTTTCTTCGGAAAAATGCCAGTCCTAGAAACTGACATGTTTCATGGGAACATGCAAGTTTTAAAAAACTTTTGTTGGGAAAATTTTCTCAGGTCCAGAATGGAATTTCTGGTCAAAACCACAGGGAGAGAGGGAGACGGATCTATCTCATAATAACAAATACCACAGTGATCATCTTTCCTCATAAATCAGTCCTTTGAGGCTTCTAACTATTTTTTATCCCAGTTTCCTACACAAGTGATGAAAGTTACATGATCACAGGACCTGTCTGTTTATCTCTCAGTCCTCCATTAAAAACATGGGGAGCCATTGGCCAAATTCTGTATTTACAGAGGTTACTCTGCACTGTTTGGGAGTTTTGGATAAACCAAGGGCTGAGTAGAGGAGAGAGAAGTAGCTACTCTGCCCACTGTGGGGAAGTGTCCAGCATGAGAGCAGACATGAATCCTGGTTTCCAGCTTGCGAAAGAGTCCGGCAGATGTGAGGTGGGGAGCTGGAGATGCTCCAAGGTGATCACAGACATAGGGAAGCAAGACTCTGAGATAATTGCAGTGGATGGGTGATGAGAAGAGGCACATGACTCATCCACAGGAAACTTGAATTCTCTATTCGCTTTTCCCAGAACCACCTGCACTGCTTTTCTGTAGGTTGTCAGTGTTTTCTTGACAATGCTCTTTGCCGACCTGAGCAGCACAGAAAAGAAAGCACAGAATTGTAAATAGATCTGATACTTATCTCTTTTTTGAGTGCAAAACTATTTGCTGTATCTTTCAGCGCTGCTTCTTCACAGGCATCCCTATCTACCTGATGCACTTTACATTTTTCCCCATATCTTTTTGCTTAATTTTATATCATTGGTATTTAAGGCTCTGTCTCGGGTGAAAATATTAATTTCTGGTTTTCTGGTTCCTTCCATCTGAGAAGACTCTCAAGTCTGAATTGTGTAGCTTGTCAATTATTTCTCTTTTCCCTTTCTGTAGCTGCAGGAGCAGACTCCCCATGGTTTACGAAGATGCAGTGGTCATGGGTAGGGCAGTCAGGGGAATTAGGGGACATGAGAGATCAGACAAGTTTGACTGGAGGGAAAAAATAACAAGCTTTTGATTTACTGAAAACGAGGAAGCTTCTGTGAAAAAGTACCAGAGAAGGCTATTATAAGTTAGCAGGTATATCGCTGTGAGTAAAATGCTTTTGACACTATTTAGCCCTAGTAGAGGAAGATTTGATTCATCCTCTGGGTATTTACAGGTTATGAACAGATTTTGCTATAGGAGCTGAGCTTCACAGGCAGGTACATTCTTCATGGTCTGAACATGCTTATTTAAAAGTGCAATTGACATGTATTGGCATCTTCTCAGAAACCTAAATAAATATAAACTAGCTCTAGAGCCTACGCCCAACTGGTTCATCTGAAAATATTTTATGATTGGAACAGACGTTTTTCTTGTAGTCCTTCAGCAGTAGAGTGCATGCAATATCCCTCTTAACAAAATTTATCAAAGGGATGTGCAAACCCAAAATAACAAGAAGATAAAACCAGCATTGTTCATAATGAGTTATTTTATAGGGTGTTTCCCATCTTTAGCTTCAGTGTTCTGGTAATTTAACACATGGAATAATACCAGCTAGTAATTTTGGCTTTGAATGATGTTATTTTATGTCATATGAGAAGTTAATTGCATCATAGACACAGTCAAAAAGGAAAAAAAAAATCCCTGAGATATGGGACAGGTTTCTTTATATTGTTGCTTTCTATTCATGCAGCACCAGTCCGTGCTAGACCAAGCAGAACCAAAAATGAGGAAGGAAAAAAGTGGACACAGCAGGTGCAACAGAGAGTTCAGACCACAAAAGGGTGCTATCATTTTATAACATGAGCAAGCCTTCCATAGCGACCTGCAAAGAATGTGGCCTTTGAAATAGCTTCACTAGAATTAGTAGCCTTTCAGGAAATATTACTAATGTTCTGAATTCCACTTGAAAATTTAATTTGCCCCCTGTTATTTTCAGGCAAATTCCAGCAGAGCTTTATTCTATGAAATCTGCGTAGGTGCATAAGAAACATCGTCTTGATTAAGGAAATTCATCCACCTTTGCAGGCAGGGTGATCTATTTATCCTGTGTGTGCTTATCTGCTCGAGAGAGAGCTGATATAATTCACATGTAGGGGTGTGTGTCTGCACTGGAATCATATGCATTCTGTAAGTATGCCAGGAAATGTCTAATTAACTTGGAAGAATTGAACTGTTAACTAGCAAGTATTGAAACATTAACTAGTAAGTTTGAGATGAGAAAACTCACAGTTTGGTCTTAAAAACATGCATAGTGCTGCAGTATAGAAAAAAGAAGCATGATGTGATGCTGCTTTCATACTAACATTATACCAGAAAAGCAATTGCCTATTGTATGGAAGTCAAACTTCAATTCTGAATGCTCTTAATTTGAGGAGTGAGAATCAGGTGGCTCTGAGCTGAATCCCTGTGTGGGTACCAAAGGCAGGCAGGTGTGATACAAGGCGGCTCAGTTGTCTTCCCATCGGTATGCCAGGGAGGAGGCATGTCTAGTTGGCTCAGTCAGTGTGACAATCAGGTGTGGCTGGCCTCCAGAGACATTTTCAAGCTTATTTTAGCGAACCTAGCAAGTTATCAGTGCTGATGAGGCTGCAGTAGCACCAGTGGAGCGCAGGCAGCCGGGGCAGTCAGAGCCCCTGTGAGTGCCCAAAGCCCCCACTCTGACAGTCGGGGGGTCCCTGTGAGCAGGAGCCCAAAGCCAGATGCTGTAATGGATCTAAATGCCCAGATTGCACAAGCCTTGTTAATTTGCAGTGGCTCCTGTGGCAAATGACATGGTCTTTTACAGATATTACCCAAGCTTGGAGAGAAAAAAGTCCTAGCTAGATTTGTAACCCATTAACAACCACCTCTTAGAAGTATTTATTTAACTTATGAACCTAGACTTTTTAAATAGCATTAAAAATACAAGGTATGGGTCACAATTTGGAAGACAAATTAATAAATTGACATATTTCTGCATTGGAGGATGTCAATGTTATTCAAAAATGTCAATGGAAATGACAGTAATTGTCCAGCTCATCGGCAGTGCAATTCTGAAACTTGCTACTTTATAAGCACAAAACTGATTTTGGATTCGATTCTGCTGAGATCAGCTAAACAGTCAAATTTGTCTTTGTAGCTAAAAATAAAGGTGAACATAACTTTAATTTATGCTGCTTTGATATATTATATACTGTACATTTCTTTAGAGAAATGTTCAGCAATACCACCTTTTTCAAAGTCATGTGTAATAAGATCACTGGATTTGTATTTTTGTGTCATGCTAACTTTAATTTTTGCTTTGAAACAATCTTCAAAAAGGAAATGTGGAAGTCTCATACACCCAGCTGAACATTGTTTCAATCTATGACTGGCTGCTGGCTGTCACACTGTGTTATTTCACACTGCCATGTCTGAAAAGATGTAACAGAATGTGGCAGAACACAAGACACATCAGAAATTCAGGAGCGGAAATACAAATTTGGGGGGGGGGGGGGGGGGAAATTAAAAAATGTACAGTTTGTCTGTAAAACCCAAGCAAGTAGCAAATATGTGACCAAGTACCTGACAGCCAATTTGGAAAGGAACTTATACCACTTCCTTCCCTCTCTCTACAATTAGTGGGTGAGAGGGGTCTGTCAGCAGGGAAAGAAAAATGTGAAGCTAAGAGCAAGAAAGACCAGGAGAGCTGCCTACACAGCCTCCACTCTGGTTTGGGTTTTGGTTTTCTTTATTTTCTTTTCTTTCCTCTGGGTAGATAAATTAATAGTTCATGGCATTTTCCATTTTTTTTCTGTGGAAAATACGGGTTCAGAGAGACCAGACATTTTATTACTTCTAATCAATTCCAACAAATTGTTCATTAACAGAAAAGAACTGGAAAACACCCTAGAAGTTGAAAGATTCCTGGTTTCCCATTTGAAGTGACTTTAAGCTTTGAAATGGGTTTCAAATGTATTTTTTTAAAATGTCAAAAAGTAAAATGCCTTAGGAATCAAAATAATTCAAGTGAAACAAAGCATTATTTACTCTAAAAATTTTCCATTTTTTCTGTCTGAATAAAAATCAAAATAATTTCAATTGCCTTGACTGACAATATTTCCCTTCCATGCTTCTGAACTGCCAAGCTAATACAAAATTTGTTACTTTCACTGCCATGTACTAAAATATGCATAAATCTATCTATCTATCTATCTATCTATCTATCTATCTATCTATCTATCTATCTTTATGTTGGCTGTCAGTCAGGAAAAGCAGATGTAAATTCAAATTTAATCTGTACATAGGAAAAAAATGAGGTGGAGGTTAACCAATAATCTGTTATAGATAGTGTACATTAATTTTAGGAAGCATGACCTGGAAAACAGCTTTTTCTCAACAGAGCTTGCCAGAATTGTTTATAGTGATGCTAAAAAAGCAGCACTTGGGAGATTCCTATGATTTGATCAGAATTTAAATGAAATCACAGTAAGATAAAAAGTATCAGATATAGATACATGTATATTTTAATTACACTCTAATTTCAACTTTTGTTGTAAGTTTTGCTGCATCAAGCAGCAAAACACACCTGGGGAGCTGTGCTTAGCCCTGCTCCCTCTGCCCTCTAATGAGGTCAATACTCACTCCTCACTCCAATAATACTGCCATAACTGCAATAAAACTCAGAATATCCAGGGTAGTTAAAAACAAAAGGTAATTTTTAACATCTTAAATTACATTTTCTCTTTCTCCACTGGATATAGAAGCTGTTTACAGGTTTAGCAATGGGTTAATCTCCCACCTAAAGTGGCCTGCTTTAACCTGGCAACATTTTGAAGAACGTTTAATAGTGGAACTGCCTGTTTCCAGTCTCTGAAATTTTTGTGTCTGGTCAATTTTCATTCAGATGTATGTGGATATGCATGGTGTGCACACATACAGCCCAACTAGTAATTTTGATGGTAAAGAGTTCATGTAACAGCTCAGCTTTTAAGATCTGCTAACCACTGACTTTGGGAATCGTGCTAGCCATAGAACACATCTTCCTTGTGCAGGGCAGTGCAAGGCAGAAATCTCCTGCTGGACCCAGGACAGGGTGGTGGATGGGAAGATGATTCCTGCTTCTCCAGGGCAGAGACACACACAGCTCTAATGGGAGTGACCCCTTCCAGTGGGCACAGCTGTGCTATGTTTCTGTGCTGGGGCTGGTTCAGGGGTCTCTGAGTATCACCCCAGTGCCCTTGCCCAGTGTAAGACAGCTTCTGCTCTCGTGTCTGAGCGGCCTCCTCCTGTAGGCTCTGCTCCTGAACATAAAGGAGCCCCTTTCTGCTGCAGAGACAAACAGCTAATGCCAGCCCAAAATGCTTCATGTAGGACACACGAGCCCATTATCAGAGTCAGCTGGGCTGTACCAGCCCTGCTCCCTGTTTGAGCTGCTAAAGTCTCCCTCTCCATAATGTATTTTAACTGGACAATGCTGCTTCAAGTCCATGGCAAAACAATGGCAGATGTGTTCAAACACTTTGCCAGAACAGAACCAGGGTCCAGCCCTCAGAAACATCCCTTGGCACTGACCAATTTACTAACATGCTAGTATAGCATGGAATTCAACTTGCTGCAGCCTTTACTCACTGATACACTGAGCTGACATATCTCATCCTCTAGACAAATGTGAAGTCAATTTGTACATCTGCAGTGGCCATTTGCTCAGGATCTCTGAGCACAGGGCAGCTTCCCTGGAGCTGTTGAGCTTCTCCAACAAGCCTGCCAATTGACTGGAATTCCTAGACTAACAGCCAAAAAAGCAGCAGGACAGTAGATGATGTATAAAGGTTTGCAGCCAAATATGGTGGAGTTGGCACCTGTGACTTTGGCTCAGCACTGCAGTTCCCACTGTGAAGATCAGTGATTATTGCTTTAATAAGCAGTTCTTAAGTGAGGTACCTGATATCTGTTGTTGCAAGAGAAGGAGTGCCAAAGGCACAAAAGATGGGGAAGTTTTATAAAAACATAATCCTTGAAGCTCACCATTCAACTCACCTTGGATTTCATTATTCTTGAAAAAAAATTCTTTGAGTTATTTTACACACAAAAAAAAATACACATAAAGAGATTTCTCAGTGGGTTGCTTATTAGTTGAAATTTTGCAACTTGCCAAGAGTGCCCAGATTTCTGAGTCCCATTTAACAAGAATCAAAACTACAGAAGATCTGTAACTATATACTAACTTGTAACTAAATACTAACTTGATACTAACTTGTTCCTAGTAGCACAACACTTACAAAGAAAGACATCACCATGATGTTAGTTCATAAATCACTGATGCCAGCAGGACTCTGCAAAGATTCTTGTTTAAAAACACCAATTAAGGCTTGTGTTTCTTTGAACATCAGAAGTGGACACATGTTTATGTAAACATAGTACGCGCATGTCAATTCTGTTGAGCATGGTAGTAGTTTCTTTAAGTTACATTAACATTAAAATAAAAAGTGAAGGCAGGGTGATGCTCAGCAACAGCTTAATCTGTTTAACTTTAGAATGGAAATACTAACTGTTCAGTCTGAGACTGGGAAATAATTAATCCAGATACAAAGAAAGAACTCTCATCTTTGAATCTGTGTACTGTATTTTTTAATAAGTGTGCATTAATGAACTATTTTATGTTACTCATAGTGTTGCAATTGGCCACATATTCTTCAATTATTATAGCTACAATTAGAACATCAGGCTTGGTGAAAAAGATAAAAGATCTGTTTTGTTAAAATCTCTGTCCTTAACACAAGAAGTTAGGCTTCTTAAGATTACTCCGAAGAATGCCTCTTTCTGAAGCACAGAGGATCACATTTTGTAGTCAAGTGAAATCTCATAGCAATGTGACTTGTAGCATGTGAAACTATTAATCCTGGGACCTCTGCAAGAGTTTCAGGAGTGTTTCCACTGCTAAATGGGAGCAGCATCTTACAAAGGTGTGTCTGTCTCAGGCTTACCAGCAGATGGAGTTGGAACAAGTCTTGATATGCATCATCATTAACATGAATAGGGGTCTTTTCTGAAATAGCAGCACATAGCTGGTGTACTAGTGACACCTCCATTTATAATATGACAAGTGTGCAAGATATAACTCGAAAGAGATTTTTATTCAAGTCCAAGTGAAAAATACACACTTGAGAAGCCTGGAATTTGTGCTGCAATGTCCAACGTAATTTGGTAAAGGTAATACAAAGGACAAACACGGCTTTTTTCCATTCACAAGCAACTGACTGGGTTATGGAAGTGACTTGCAAGGCTTTAAACTATTTCCAGAAAAAGTGAGGTTATGAATGACAAAAAAAAGCACCATGCCAAAGAATA
Organism: Melozone crissalis; assembly: GCF_028551555.1. Lineage (NCBI taxonomy): Eukaryota > Metazoa > Chordata > Aves > Passeriformes > Passerellidae > Melozone > Melozone crissalis. The sequence continues at coordinate 55,595,141 of NW_026535805.1, forward strand.
CATTGTTGCAGATCCTCTTCGCATACAGCTAATTATTATAGCAAATTTCTCTAAGACTTATCTGCATTAATAATTGCAATGACAAAAATTGCATTTTGGACAGTCTGAGACTGAAAACTTTTAGAAACTATTTAATTAAATCAAGAATTTAATTAAATTTCCCCTTCTTCCTGTTCAGTTGATGTAGGAATAGATGCTTCTCACCTAAAATAATAATGGAAAAAAGATGCTAATTGCTTCCACTTCCATGAGACATATGAAAAAAGACTCACCCTCTGACTATTGTATTTTGGTATGAGGACATTCCACGAGTCTTTACATTGGAAGAAGCTGTTCTGATTGCAGACCACAAACCTCTCGTTAAAATTCTTGAAGCAGAAACTGATTATCCGGCTGATACGTTACAGAAGTGGACATTAAGGCAAAGTTCTTATCATTATGATATCATAGCTAAGCTATCTGAAAAACAAAGCAGATTTTTTTTTTTTTTCCTGTTGACTATTAGAGATGAAAAGGTTACCACAAAGAGTACTTCCACGTACTCCTCCTGCCTTCCTCCCCCTTTGGGAAAGTGGGACCATGCACTTTGAAAAGAGTCCCTCAGCAGGAGATCCTGCTGCCTTGCAGCTTCTGCAGCATTTAAAACCCGGGCAAAGTAGGTGAGAAGTGTTGGTCTGAACTGGCAGTTTTTTACATTCACTCCATTAGGGTGCAAATGGCTAGAAGGGGCTGGACAGCGAAGGAGCAAGAACACAGAGTTCAGAAAGATTTGGGAATCTGTCTACAAACCAGGCAGCCACCTTGTGAGCTCACCAGCAGCCCCCAGGTGAACTCTGTCATTGCAGAACTGCCTCCCTCCAGATGTGCTGGTATATTGGAAGGAGCAGAGTGAGGGATAAATACAAGACAGTTGACTATCAGTGGCCTACCTGGGTACCAATTTTGATGTCAGAAAGACTGGAACTTCTGCTGTGAAGGCAAGAAGTCTTTAATTTGGGAACTAGAAGGCTTAAGCACAAACAGAAAGAAAAATTGCGTGATCACCCAGAAGTTTTCTTTAGTGCCCTCTTCCCAGGTGCTTTACCTGACCACAGAGGATGCACCCAGGAACACGTGGTCACTAAGTGGAACAATAACCTCTAATAATTTTAAAATTACACCCCTCTTCATTTTCACTTTCTACCCTCTAATCTGGTATTCCACTTTATGGGTAAAGCCTGGAATGAAAGATCCGTTCATCCTTTGTGATAAATCACCAATGCTCATGCACTCCTGCAGCACCTGCTCTGGCCACTGAAGCCTCTTTAGCTGCTCTTTGACCCTAGCAATGCTCAGCAGGGCCCCTTGCAGTTTGGCAAGCACACAGCTTCTTGTCCTGAGGGACAAGAATGCAGCTGACTCTGCTCAAAGGTGTTTCACAAAATAGGTACCACTCAGGTAAATTGACCTGCAGTGTTTAATCCAGAAGGAACCATGTGGCTATATGTATATTTATATATATATGAAAACCATGCATCCATCTATCTATCTATCTATCTATCTATCTATCTATCTATCATATATATGTATATATATATGTATATCGACTGGTATAGATTATGTATATATACCAGTAATGTAAGCGGCACCAGCCCACTGGCATATGCAATGGCATTCAAAAAGCTGCTCTGTGAATTTATTAGGGTACTTCCTGGCATATCTGTAGCCCAGGTCATCTAGCACTCTCATAAATTTCTGGGCACACTCAGGAAGTTGGCAAAAGCCAGGAAACATTCCCAAAAGGCTGTTTATACTGTTTGTATCTGAACCTCCTGTTCAATAGGAAGACAGAGCCAGGCTGCCAGCCCCTGCATTGCTGCATTTATAAGCTGAGGTGTAAACTCAGAGCTCACCTACAAGACAGGAGCCTAGAACAAAAGAGACAGACCAAAATCTTTTGAAAGAGACAGACAGGAATAACTTTCATTCTGCTCAATTTTTTAATGGTAAGAGCTCTAAATCAGGGTAGGGGAAATGATCCTTGGAGGATGGGTATCTACACTATACACTATAGGTGTATAGTCAACTGCAGGGAATCCCTTCTCAACCATGGTCCCCCTTAGTGTAAGACAGTGTGAGATCCTTTATGCAAAGGGGCTTAAATTCACTCATGCACACTGTAGATTTTCACAGCACCTGGAATCCTCCACATCACAGTGGAGGAGAAAGGATTTGAATCTGTCGCACCACGATGTCCTGATCTGCTGCAGGAAGGAGGGCACCCTACACACATCCCACTTCAGGAGCAAAAACCCCTCTAATTTATCACTAAAACCAGAGAGAGAACTATTTCATCAAAGACAACCAAATTACAGATTGTGAAGAAAGGCACCTATGTTACTAATTTTAGAAACATGCAAATGTTCAGAATTTGGCAAGCAAAGGCACCTCGGAGTGTCACCAATCAGGTTCTTCACCCCTGAGCATCACTCTGCAGCGTGCTCAGGCACCTTCCCCAGATTCTGGAGCCCATTCAAGACCCCAAGCTCTTTCAGGTGCTTTAAGAGCAGGAGGATAGTGACAATCTTCTATGGTTCTTAGGCCAAAGCTTATCTGAGATCCAGTCTTTTCTGCAAATATCTCCTAAGCCCACTTGGATTCCCTGCAGCTTCACATATTTCCATAACACAATGCTTTATAAAATGAAGGTTCTATTTATTTTCTCATTTATGTGCGTGTAAATTCAGTGCAACTTCACTGAAACCAGTGACTGAAACTGGCAAAGCAAAACAAACTATAGGAAAAATCAGGCTTTGCATTTCTTAGTTTCAGTTCTTGCATGTGACAAATGATTCTGGGGCCCTGTTTTGGAAGCATCTAACTTGAAACAGCTTTGCAAACCAAAGTACTTAATGCTGTCTAACAATCAGTCTTCTGCAGGCTCCCAAAAGTGAAGTCTCACTATTGCAAGTCACTCTTAAAAATCTTGGCCATTTTTTCAAAGGATGTGTCAGGGTCTCAAACAGATGCAAAAGCAATGACCACTCAAATAGTTTGGTGTTTACAGGTTCATCAATCAAAAAGAAACACTTTGATCACCTGACATGATTCAAACAACATACTTGATATCTGATACCGGACCAAGATCATACAGATCTAATAAACTTTTGGCTCCTGCAAATTTCTTTTAAAAAATATAAAAGAGGATCAGTTATAGAGAAGTTGATTAATATGCACTCTGTTCAAACAGTCTTGAACATCTGTGTATTAAATTCATTTATTAAATTATACCAATCTGTATTTTAATGAGTAAAAGATACTTATTCTGCCATCCATCAAAATAAACTCAGGAAATACTTAACATTATAATCATTTTTCTTGTTTGAACATGAGTTATGAAATATGAATCCCACACTAAGAATGCTGTACTTGCCATTATGATCAAATATGTTTTTACAGGTGCACCAAATATTCTGTTTTCATTTCATTCTCAAACTGTTGAAAATATAAACCATGTTTTATATTTCTTTGGTAGGTAATATTGCCTTTTTCCCCCCACATGGCACCCATTATTAGTGAGTTATTACCATGCCTTTTTTCAAACACACACTACATATCCTAAAGTTGCTTAGTAATGAAAATACAAATTTATGTAACATCTAATATCAAATAACATTTAGGGCACACTTTGGCACTGAAAGGTTTGGGGCACTAATAACTTTCAAGTGCATGTTAATATTGCCAGATAAGGTGTATACAATCTGTTGGGTTAAGTTCAGCCTTTTACCACTTTGCATTTTTGGCCCAAGGAAAGTTAACTTTCAGGTACAGCAGGGTTTAATACATGCATGCACAGAACTTTTGTTTCTTATTGTTCTGATAATTGTGATTTTGATTTCCATTTTCTTGGTCTCTTTTTATTAAAAAAAAAAAAAAAAAGAGGAAGAGGAAAAAAATCCTGGCAGACAGACAGCAAGCACAGCTGGGACAGCAGGTGAGCTAAATTGTAGATTTCTCCCCAGTATCAATTTGACACTATATCAAACACTAAGTATAGTAATTTAAAAAATTCCTTCCTTCTATTTGAACAGAGTGGATATTCTCAAAGAAAACAATATTTGGGAAAGTGCAGCAAGAAGAAGCAAGATATGACTGCAAGGCACAAAGCTGCTCAGCAGGAATTGACTCCACATGCCTCTGGGCACTTCCATGGAGCTGCAATCCAACAGGGAGGTTTGGCACTGGGACTGTGATAAACAGGTAGAACTCACCAAATCAGGAATCCAGTCTACAGTGCTACTTGCAGCAAAGAAGTGGGAACCTCTCCACTGAGTTCAGCAGGAGTAGGTACAAGCCACGAAAGAACACATCAGCAACAGAGCCAGCACGTTAGAAAAAAAAGCAGTCACACTCTGGAAAGCCCATTTAACCACACATTAATCTGTTTTCTTTGTAAAACATATCAAGAGACTAGGAAATAATCTGGCATTTTTTTGGCAAAGGGGGAAACCCCTTCAAGGAAACCATCACCTCATGCAGGTGCTACCATAGCAGAAGTCACCACCATGCCAAAATTACAGCTGGGGCAATGTTAACCCTTTTCACAGGTATGTGGAAACCAGCTGCTACAAGGAAGTTCTATGGTGATGACAAGGAGTAGTAACTTTGTCATAGCTGATTGTCTCCATACATGGCCCTAGGAATGAGAAAATTTACCACTTCTAACTTTAAATCAGTATTCAAAAAACTAATTTTCTTAAAAGACATCATTGTCACTGCATTTATGATTTTAACTCCTTGTCTACTTAGTCCATCTCATATACAACATTCTAGGTAATTTCTTTTTAAGGAACCCACTATTTTTGTCTTGTACCAACAGTTTATGTGCATCCAGAAAGTAAAGAAAAGCCACTGGTCTGAATTCTCTAAATAAACAGGCCAAATAACTAATACATTGTATTCTTAACTACCATTTGCCTTGAAATTCTCCTCCTTAAACAGCATTCAGTCATGACTGAAAGACTTACAATGATGCAAAGAAGCTATCACATCCTCACATCCTGACCTGTGTTATTACAAATATTAATTGTGGGCATTGAAGAATTTTCCACCTTCACCTTTTTTTAGGCACAATTAATCTAGAATTGTATTCTGAATACTAGATTCCACTGAGAACACTTCAAAGATAAGAAAAAAAGTAAAACACATCTGACAGGAACATAACCACCACTTGGTCTACCAGAAGTATCTGAAAATCAAGCAAGTTCCTATCTCTTCCCCATCTATTTGGAACAAAACAAAACAAAACAAAACAAAACAAAACAAAACCCACCAAAACACACACACACACAAAAAAAACCACTGCCAAAAACAAAAACAAAAAAAAAAAAAAAAAAATAAAAGGGGAGCAGACTTATCCTTCCAGCTGGCAAAGCCTAAATCCTTTTTTGGCTATTCTGCACTATAAAAACTAAAATATGGACATATTTACATATTTACATGTGTAAAAAAACCACAAACACTGGGTTTTTAACCAGAGAAGCATTTTCCCTGACTTTTTTTATTAAAAGCACTTTCCTGGATTGCATTCTATGGACAGGTTGGAAATATTTGAAATGTCTCATTTATTGTCCAGTTGGGATGATCAACAGGGATTCATCATTAAATGTAAATAAATAATTAATAAACTTTTCTCTCCATTTTACCACTTCTAGTCAATGCATCAAGAGGAAAAACTTTGAGTTGGTGGAATGATTTCTGCAATCCCACATGATTCTAGAAGGAATCCCTATCAATACAGAAATCACTATTGTCAGCAACAAACAGGGCTTTAACGGTCATGGTTCTTTTAAACTCCTCATCAACAAACATATCAAAAAAGAAATATGCATTAAGTGGCAACCCAAAACCAGTACAGATTGGGCATGCATCACAGACAACACTTAGTTAAATGCTGAACAAAGCTCATCAGGAATATTGAGGATGTTTGAAGCTAATTACTTGAGCCATGGAATTCTTCCAGGGAATGTCTGTCATTTGCAGACCTCTCATCATTCAGCTTCAGTTTGGACCCTCTTTTTCAGGCTTGCCACACAACTGAAAATTTGGCAATTATTTTATTACAAAGCATGAACTTATACTCTTGTATAAACTTGGAAAAGATTGGATAGTTTGGTAATTTCTCCTCCTTGGCCCCCACCCTGATTTGTGAACCAAGCAGCACAAAACCAACACAACATTTCAGGCTAAACCAGTAAAAGAGTCAGTAAACTACTCCTGGACTGCTTCTTACCTGACCAAAATTTGGAAGTTAAATTCTCTACCCTTACGAAAGAGGTTGCTCAACCTTCTGCCGTCCTAAGGAAACTCAAATAGTTTCCACATGTGTGTGGCAATCCTGCTCATATGAAAAATTGGCAGAAAGTGTTTTCTTTCTTTTACTCATTAGAAGGGCAAATGGCTGCAAAAGGTTTTTCATGGGAAGAATTTGTTAATTTAACTAATGTTAAGAGAAATAAGAGAAGAAAATAGCAGTATATTTATCAGTCTTCCAGAGAAATACAAACTTCAGTATCTACAAGCAGAGAAATAACACTGGGGTCTAGCTCCTAGTCCCAAACACCCACCCAAGGATGCTGATAACAGTATTCAGAATCAAAAATGTGTTTTTCTACTAGTAAGCCTTTTCCTTTGCCCTTTATAGGCTATTATAGGTATCTATGAGACATTTTTGTATCTAGTTGTCAGGAAGAAAAGTTTTGAGTAGAGAGAAAACACAAGCTAAGACTCTTAAGAGAATAGTCTACAACCAAACTATTATTGGGGTTTAAATCTTCCGATGCTTCTGATTATATTTTGCCAAAGAGAATCCAACTTCCCTATGTCCTAAAAAATCCTTCCCCAGACTTCTATCGGAGGTCTTTGGAGAGCAATATATAACTCAATCTTTCTAATCATTATATTAAATAATAAGTTCTTCAAGACTCTGAATGCATATAATTAATCCAAGGGTGTAGACAATAAAATGCTAATAGGTAAAAGATTACTTAACATGGAAAAACCGAAATCTCTTAGAAAAAAATAACAGATCAGAGCAGAGACACTCCATTCAAATTGAAGATACCAAGCAAGGACTAATGCTGGAAAAACTTTGGTATGAGAAGCAAATGTAAATTCAGCACAAGTTCACAACATTATATGGCTTTTATAGAGGCAAATATATCTCTGAACTACATATAGAGGAAAAGGAATGGGGTTTTTTCTTTTATCTCTGGACTCTGCCATGGTTCTTTCTACCTCAGTGCTTGGAAGCTATTAATAAATTGGAGGGATTACACAGGAAAGTACATGAATTGTCCAATGTTTTATAGCCATTGATCAAAATGAATATGCGAATTTCAGACGGTTAAATGCTAAGCAAAGAATATAAAAAATACATATATTTTAAAGTCCAAAACACAGACCTGTTTAACCATTCTGGCTGGGTAAGTTGCAACTTCTTTTGCCAACATTGGGAGACATCAATGCCTTCCCATAAAAAAACTTGGTTCAGGTGTTCAATTTCTGTACGTGTTTAGGTGTAGAGCTCCCAGACGGCAGCAAAGGTACTGCACATCTGTGAAGCAGCTGCACATGCATTACTTCCACATATCTGAATCAAGGATTCCTGCTGGTTTTGCACACTTACTGTACATATGCTACCCAGTGTAAGTTCACCCAGAAGTCCCTGGGATTCCTTAGCTGGCTGTCAAAGGTGATGTCTGAAATGTCTTCTGCCATTAATAATTGGACAATTGACTCCTGGTTGCCTGTCTCTTCCCAAAGCAACTTTAGGGGATACAAGCTTGAAAGTAACCTCAGCTACTTCCTAACCATCTTTCTTCAAGAAAGACCTCCCAGCTCTAATGGCAAGGAGCATTGCTATTGCTGCAGTCGACCAGTGGAAATGTTTATTTTTGTTTGTAATGTCTATCAAATTTACATGTCTCTCTCAGAAGCCATATCTTGTAAAATCTGTCTGCTAATGAGACTATTTTTTATTTCCTGTATACTTCTTTTTTTATATATCACACTGAGAAAAGCAATTGACCAAGAGCAGACGCAGGAAAGATAATGCAACTGCTGAGAAGATAGCCATAATTAAAAGCTATTATTTATCAATTTACCATGAAAAATATTCTAAGTGAAACATAAACTGAAATTTTCTCTTGGACATAGCTGAAAATAGTCCCTTAAGACAAAGAAGTAAGAGATTGTTTATAAGGGCCAGTTCTCAGCAGAGGTTTTGGGAAGGAAATAAGCATTCTTCACCAGTTGCACAGTATATTGCCTTAGGCAGAGTACATTGATACTAAAACAGTTTGTCTTATTATTCATCTCTGTTCATTTCTGTAGTTGGTTTTGGTGTTGACATGAAAATAAATGAATAACAGAGTATCTAAACAAATGTTTTGTCTAATGGAGATCTTATAAATGACATGCCAGTTACACAAAATGTCAGATTCTCTTCTGTCGCTGTGTCTTGCATCAAAACAAAGTATGTGATTTATGAGAAAAACAATTAAATACAACCAAAAGTGCATGGAAAGACTCTTTCTAAATTCCACGGAGCTTCAAAATGGATTTTTTAAAAGAAGAAATAAAATTTACTGACAAAAAGCTTTTAACCTCAGAAGGCCCATGGGAATATTAAGAAACTTACACTACTCTGAAAAGAAAGACCAAGTGGAAATTCCACAAAGCACTTATAGAAGGGGAACAGAATCTAAAATAAGACATGTAGAATAGATTTAGATTAGATAACAGTAATGTAATCTATTAATATTTGGTGCACAAGACTACAATTCCCACAAACATACAAATATAGATGTGAAAAGTTTAAGTGACCAGTGTGTCTACCTCCTAAATTGCATGTTTCTTATGGTATCAACAGAAGGGAGGAGAGACTACCCCAAAGAATGCCTAAATGAATTTTCTGCCCTAAATTTTTCATCAGAGTCTAGAGAAGTACTTGAAGGAGTTGATTTGCAATGCCTAGTCCAATTCTTTACTTCTCTTGCTACAGCTACAAGAGTAAGCACCCATGGATTTTCATATATTGGCCTAAACCTTTAGTGGAATGCTTTTCCCTTCAAATACTCATCAGATTTCAGGTGGAATGGTGCAATTCCTTGCCCTATTTCTTGCTGACTGCTCTTCCCAGGTCCTAATTTCTGACTGGTCATCAGCAGCTCTTACCTACCACTCACTACGAGTTTTACTGATACTCCCAGTATCCTACCCCACTGTGACTGCCCATGGTGCAATTTATTCACTGATTAATCACTGCTTCAGATGACATTTCTAATTTTACCACTCTTTTGGGGACTCACACTTGCCCAGACACCTGAATAGGCTGCACATGATGCACGTTACAAAAATGTCACAAAACTTGATGCCTATAGTTAGCTGGCTGAATTGCTGCTGTGTGAACAGAAAAGAAATAATCCTGTTGAACAAAAATGTAATTGTACCTACAGATGCATTTGATTTGTGCCACTGAATACATTTCATTCTGATAAGCTCCTCTCAGGTTCTTTAAAGGAAGAGGACGAGAAGGCCACTGGACCAAGCCAAGAAAACATTCTAGGCCAAGTCAATAAAGGAAATGAAGAAGCCAGATGCTGATAACTCTTTTGGGGATGAATTAAAGACTGCTGATCAATACTTCTGTTGGGGCACATATCCTAGGTTCAAATGTGACTCCACACATCTGGAGTTGGTCCTGACTGGCCTCACTTGGGGCTGCCACATTTGCCTCCAGCCCATGGGCCCTGCAGCCCCTGCTCAGGCTGGAGCCTTCACCTCCTCCATGAGCCATATCATCGGTGCACGTGCCGCTGTTTCTGGCCACAGACCCTTTGACTTGGACTCAGACCTATGGACCCAGTTGCAGGCTCAATCTTGGACCAGCCTGGGGATCAGTGGACTGTCTCCAACTCTAGTTAGCATTACCAAAGCTGGCCCCCATGCTGACTCATGCTCTGTCTCTACCCTGGCGTCCCTGGGGACTAGCAGGTGATCTGCACTCCTGGACAATCTCAGCTACCATCCCTAGGCCTGCCTTACTCCCTTGTTTGGAGGCAGTGGGATGGGGCTGGCAAGGCCTCTGCCCTGCTGGCCACGGCTCCCATCTACCCAGCCCTTAGGGAGCAGCTAACCCTCACTTGCATCCCAACACCTGGCCTTGAAAGAATAATCCCACCTTTCCAGTGTAAATTCCTGGGTTCCTCTTGCTCCAAGCTCCAGCCACAGTGCCAAAAGTGAGGTATTCTTTGTACAACTGGTCAATGGAGTTCTATCAGTCTGCCCCATGCCCTACACCCTGCTTGCCATACACAGAATTGCCTTATGCAGGAAAAATCTATCCCTCTTGGGTTTTGTGTTGCTGAAATGGCTCCTGAGGTATTAAAGAGTCTTTTTTCCCAGCCCCACGACCAAAGAAGAAGTTGAGACTCCTCAGCTCTGCTTTTCAAGGCTGTTCATTTTCTCTTATCTAATACATTCTTTCTCTGACCTGCTGAGGTCTGTCTGGCAGGTCGGGTTGTGGCACACTGACCACCCTCAGGGCAGTGTTATCTTTTTGTTCTAAAAGCTACGTGTACATTATTTACAATAATTTTCCAGTATCTATCACTTATATTAGACAGTCTGTCTCTACTGTAAAACAATCAAAAAGTGTCACCATCCTAGCAGAAGATGGAGGACAAGAAGAAGAAAGACAGGACATGCTCAGATTCTTCCATCTTGCCTCTTGAACCCCCATTCTAAATCCCCAAAATTCTACTTTTCCATCCTGTGATAAATTCACTTTCATTCTACTCAAACCCTTGTGGCTTGTAAATCTTCCCACGAAGTTTGTAATTTTTTCCATGGGCTAAGATCGAAGGCACAGGTGTCTTTGACTCTGTGCCAGGGTCTCTGAGCCTCTTGCAGGGTCTCGAGCCATCCAGGGCAGTCAGAGGAATGTCCTGGATTCCAACATATCCCCATGTAAAACTCAAGGGGGATTGATGCCTTTTATCCTCTGTGTTCCAAGATAACTCTTCCCAAGCATATTGTTCAAAATTTTCCAAGTCAGCCTTGGAGCTCATTCAATGTACAAGCAGGGATACCAAAGTCCCAAGACCAGAAGGGCAGAGGAGGGGTGAGCAGTAATCCCCTTGGCAGGGGCACACGTGGGGTACCAGACCCAGTCCCCTGGAACATGCAGTGCATAAATGGATAAAACAAATGGAAGTGGTCCAGAGGTCATCCGTGCTCCCTCTTCCACTCATATTCTAACAACAAGATGAAGATGGTGATGAAGATGAAGATGAAGATGAAGATGAAGACTGCTTTTGCCTTTTTTTTTCCTCCAAGACATCTTCCCTCAAAACCACACAGCCAAACAATCTCAAATTACTTCAACCCTAAGAAGTGAGTTGCCTAAGAATTATAAGACTCTGAAGGATGTTCCAGTGACTTAAGAAGAGTTTGAGTACCTCTGTTCTAGGAATGGTTCACATGCTCCACATTCTAAATAACACTAATAACTGTATTTGCATTTAAAGATAGATGACAAAAATTTTATCACACAAAAATAATGGCCCTCCACACACCTCTAGAGTCACCAGAAACTAACTGCTCCTCAAAGGAAAGAGAATCTGAAGGTTATGTAAGAAGGGTGTGCATTATAAACTAATGCATATCCAGCAGTTCTAAAATTTTGTCAAATCAAACAAGAATTATATCAAAATAAATTTGAGTAAATTGCTGGCAGTTATACCTTCCAGTGAGTTAAACTGAAGGCAAACAAAATTTTAAAAGCCAAATATAGAATAATTTTTCATCACAAAGTCAAAATATGGATTTGTTTAGCTGGGGTAATTGTTTCATATTGTACTGTAATGACTCAACAATAATGATATCTATGATGTTTCTAGAAACAAGGTGATTTTCTTCTTTAGTAATTTCCAAGAACACTCATTTATTCTAGAATCATGTTGACCAGAAGGCTTTAACTGAACTTTTAGTGAGCAGCTACAAAATACTGAATACCAAATAACTATGCTATATAATCCAATAACTAGACCTTAGAATAGCTGTGGGCTTTTGTGTGTACTGGGGAAAAAAACATGGTTGTGTATTCTTTCTGTGCAAGAATGTTAATTTAAACTGATTTAAGTAGTTTAAATTTCTAATCTTTCCTTTGATTGAAATATTTATGGGATTATTGATAGTCCCATAAATTCTGAGCACAGTAAAGATCTGCTCACAAACTGAATACAAATGTGGACAGAAAAGGCCAGATTTCAATTTCATTTTAGTTCAGAATTCTATAGAATCAGTATAAATACACTTTTGAGTCCTATTATTTTAAGTAATTTGATTTACTAAATGATGTGAACTAAAAAAATTTGCTTCATAGTCCTTTTATTTAACTTTAAATTCTGCTTTGAATTCACCAAGTTTCAAGTTTCTTTAGTTTCAGAGCAAGTAAAAATTCAATAAATTCTTAAGAAACATGTTATGGATAATTACCTTGTTAAAATTCTTGAAGCAGTATGGGTGTTTTTTACTGTACTTACCCTAATATTTGCCCATTGCACACATGAACATTATCATCTTTTATTTGATTCCATAGTTCCTCTTTCTTTGAGGCCTATATATTAAGGAAATAATATTGTTAGGCTCATTTGCACAATCCAAATATCCAATATTCCCATGATTCGTGCATTTCTCTTCTCTACCCTGATAAGGATTTTAAAATTACTGACCAGCACATGGCATGATGACTGGTAAAGAATGTTGTATGAAAGACTGTGCTGGTTGGAACTGAGATTACCATTTGTTTCAAAATGTTCCAGAGAACAATTGCCCACTGAGATAACGTAGGTTAAGTAAAGAAAACATCAAATAGAGTTTAACAACAAAGTCGAATCGTGTATTTAAGGGAAATTCTCTGTATTTAACATGGTGCCCTGTGTTGCAGAGTGCAATAATAGACTCTTTAAAAAGCTTTCTTACCTATTTTTCTAACAGTGCCATAAAAAATGCAGTTACAATTCATCATTTCAAAGAGGTGACCCTAGGACTTTAGGGAAACACAAGTAATTATATGGAAAGGATATGTTATAGAAATAATAAAATTCCAGTATAAAGGTCAAGCTACATGAAGTATAAAGCTTTTATTAAATAACCTCTAGTTCTGACCTAGAGATCCTCAAAATCATTATGATCATCCCTACCTCTGTTAAAATTAAATGGTTACGTCAAGAAACATATTTTAATATCTTCAGCATAACTTTTACTGAGAATGCTCTCTTGAAAGATCAGATTATAGCAGTATCATGAGGATATTTGAATAAAATATCAGTATTTATGAAGAGCAACTGCACCCAGCCTATCTTTTACCTAATTTTACTCTTCCTTGTGCCTCTGGTTCTTTACTTTTAAGAGCAATTTGGGGCAATATTTATTTTAGTCTTAGTCTAAAAATTAATGAAATAAATTCACTCTGGAGTAGTGTTTTATATACTGTTAGAGCAGATAGCAGTTCCAAATTTGTCAAACACAATATTAAAAAATCTTGTAAAAATCACAGTTACTGTACCAAAGAGCACCTGTCCTAGCAGATGATAAGTTAATGAGTCCAAACGACATTAAATAATAGTGAGAGAAGTATGGACAACAATTGCTCAGTGACCATTCATGAGTGATCTGCAAAACAGCATGGTCAAAAATAAAAAGGGACACAAATGTGTATTTGAAAAGAAGAAAAAATGAAATAGTTCTCCGAGTACAAAGGACAGCACATTGACTGCTCACTGTGATATATTCTACATGATTTTTCTCCCTCCAATGTCAACTCTTGTGAAAACTATTTTTAGACATTTTTCTTAGCTATTATTTTAAATTTGCTTGTTTCACAGTAGAAGACAAGGTGGAAATATTGCAATATAGGCTATAAAGAGTTAGACACTTGTTGGTCAAACATGATGGGAGATGCTGAATGAGATGGAAGCAAGTGGGAAAGTGAAGAACTGTGAACTTGTACTCACATTTTTGTTAAGCTCCTGGAAAAACAATATTCTTTAGGAAGACAGACGGATGTCAATGAAGCACACATTGATCTGTAATAAATGTGGAAAACTTGAGGCTGGGAACTTTTGAGCATTGACTAAAAGGTTCAATAGGTAATGAAATCAATGGGAAATTCTTGCCTCATTTTCAGAACAGGATTTGAAGATCTTTACTTTAAATGCACTTTTCAACTGAGAATATGAAGCATTTATATGATGGAGAATTAGTCTTTCCATGTTTTCCTGCAGAACTTCCAGGTAGAGATAAGAACATCCTTCCCTATTTTTCCCTTCTCTGAATCCATTTCATTCTTCTGTTCTGTTCATAGACATTTTTTATTAACCATAACCTACAAATTTTTCTATTTTTGATCTCTATTGCTTACTGTATTCATTAGCAGGTGAGCATATATTTTTATAGAGCATGTATGTATAAAAATAACATCAAAAATATTTTAAAGTTATATTCAGAAGTGACAGTGTGGCAGAATAAGCTTGCTCATGCAACCCCAACTGATTTATCTTGAGAATATGCATTTTGATTCATGCCTTCATTACATGATCATTAACTTTTTTTTCCATTGCACACCAGCCGTTTCAGTTCTCAGAGTGGATGGTGTTTACTTAATGAACAGCTGTTCAATATTTACTTCATTGTTCAGTACGTGGGCCCATTGTTCAATGGATGGCCTCATGCCATCTTTGTTGCACACTATTCAAACCCTTCTCTAAGGGACATTAATTAACCTCCCCATGAGTTTTCTTTTATGATGCTAATCAGTATAATTTTGAAAGCTTTACAAATATTAATTATATCCACAGTATCCATGTGAGTTTTATGCACAGCCTACAAACATGAGACTGAAGCGAGGAGATTACATTTAATAATATCCATGAATTTTGAGTACTCTGTCTGACACACCTGGGGTTTGATTTCATTGACCTAAGTTGCAGCTGGGAGTCTTCAGCACATCTTCCAATATGTTTCCCCAGTCTGAATCTGGCTACCAAAAATATTAAATACATTCTTTTAGCAGCAATCTATGCAAAGTTTAAGTTACTTCCTCAGTAACATATCTAGAGCTGAGATGGGAAATCAGTGTCTAGAATTGTATTCAGTTTTCATAATGAGGCTCTCCCTTTCTCTTACTAAAATCTTTTGCTCCAGCTTTACCTTCCTTTCCAGTTCTGCAACAAATGGGTGATGAAGACAACCTTATCTGTGGTACAAACTCCAGAAAGGCACTCTCCGTCCTCTCATGGGGGCAGAGATCCTACAAGTGGAAACATATGGACCTCTAACTAAAAGTTGCCATCACACATAGGCAAATCTTTAAAGCAGAATTCCCTGCTTTTTGATGCCTAGAATTTTAAATGTTCATAATGTCTCATTTCACACTTCCAGTTTTCGATGTTATTGATTCCATGCCCAGGTAATTTCCCAGTGGAGAAGGACTTGGGCGTACTGGTGGATGAGAGACTGGACACAGCCCAGCAATGTGTGTTGGCTGGCAGCCCAGAACACCAAATGTGTCCTGGGCTGCTTTCCAAGCAGTGTAGGCAGCAGGTGAGGGGGAATTCTGCCCCTCTAATCTCTGGTGAGACCCCACCTGCAGTGCTGCATGCAGCTCTGGGGTCCTCAGCACAGGCAGGACATGGAGCTGTGCAGACAAGCAGTGCAGAGTAGGCCACCAAGCTGATCAGAAGAAAGGCTGAGAGAATTTGGATTGTTCAGCCTGGAAAAGAAAAGGCTTCGGGGTGACCTAATTGTGGCCCTACAGTACCTTAAGGAATCCTACAGGAAAGAAGGATGAACACAATTTACATGGTCATGCAGTGACAGGACAAGGAGGAATGGGTTCAAATTGAATGAGAATAGCTTTACATCAGACATTAGGAACAAATTCTTTACTCTGAGGATGGTGAGGCCCTGGCACAGGCTGCCCAGAGAAGCTGTGGATGCCCCATCCCTGGGAGTGTTCAAGTTGAAGCTGGATGAGGTTCAGCAAAGCCTAGTGCAAAGTGTCCCTGCCCCTGGCAGCAGCTTGGAACCAGATGGTCTTCAAGGCCCCATTCCAAGTCAAACCATTCCATGATTCTATGATTCTCTGAATCTCCTCTCTAGTTTTTGTTTTCCCTTAGTTCTCCCTTAAATCCCTGAGTTCTTGTTTCTTTAGATATATTGTTTCAGTCCAGCCCTTTTCTTTCTCAAATTTAGCTATTGTTTCTTTTGCATCTGAGCACAATTCTCTCTTTACAATTTTTTTGTGCTAGAACAAGGTTTATAACAGAAAACAGGTAATTCTCATAAAGAATATAGTGTCAGACCAGTTCCCTGCTCTCATTTTAGTGACCATCTAAGT
Organism: Melozone crissalis; assembly: GCF_028551555.1. Lineage (NCBI taxonomy): Eukaryota > Metazoa > Chordata > Aves > Passeriformes > Passerellidae > Melozone > Melozone crissalis. The sequence continues at coordinate 55,611,585 of NW_026535805.1, forward strand.
GATAAAGTTCACCTTTTTTTCTACCACTGTGAGCTGAGGCAGGCTCTGTTCTGTGGTGAGGGATGGTGCCTACTGAGCAGAGAAAGATTTATGGACAATCAGACACATGAGGATGCTTTGGAGCTTTCAATCCATAACACTGAAGGTTTCTTATCTGCATCTTCACTGAAGTATGAAAATAACCACCAAAGGCATACTTTCATTTTACAAACCAGCCCCTGAAAATTTTAATTTCTCTTGCCCTAAGTATAGGGACACTGGCACATTTCAAGGCCTGGATTTCAAGAACTTCAAGGACATGGGCAAAAAATACTTTTTTTTCCTTGCATCATTCCTAGAAATGGCAGAACTGTTTTGGCCAGAGCTTTCCAGAAAAGTACAGCCTGGGACAGCTACTTGGCATGGAAAACTTCAGTCAGAGCAGTTACAGTTTGGCACAATTATAAGTAGAGAAAATCAAAGTTTCATAATAGGAAGTATTAGGTAATTTTTAAAATAGGCAGTTCTATCACCTATAAAACCTTTAAACATAAAAAAATATTATTTATGTAAACAAATATCAAGAAAAGTCCTTTTAAAAAGTGTCCTCATGAAATGGAGTAAAAACAAACATACAAAAATGTGAAATATCACATCCTGACTCTGAAAAATAAAGACACATATACTTCTCCACCTTAACACAGCATGTGTCTTGAGCTTTCTTCACCTCAGTCCAAAAACAGAAGAACAAAAAACATAGCTTTAATCTGCCAGAAGATTTTTAAAAAAGAAAAATATTAAGTTAGAGTCCTTGAGCTTCCTTCCTTCCCTGTATTAAAGTATGGATAGTCTAGGGCCTAACTTCTGATATTTTTCTGGGTCCTTTAATTTAGCTTAATGAATCTCCAAATAATGTATTTAATTTTCTATGTACTGCAATCTGGTGAAGCCTCTTTCTTCATCTCTCTCTCTCATTTTTCCATTCAGTCAATAAAAATTCTATTGCCCTTGATTCCAGTCTCATGGGCCAAGACTTACCTCAAAACTTTAAAATGTCTTTCACTAACTTTTGAACAAATTTATTACAAAGCACTGTCCTGGAATTAAATCCACCAGGGATATTCAAGGAATATCAATTGGGAGTGCTTAAGACAGTTTAAAATCACATTTATTCAATAGTCCCTACTTTCTAAAGTCAAAGAGGGTTTTATGACTGCCTAATCAGTCTTGGATAACATTCTATAAATCTTCCACATAATTTCTGGATTATTCACATAATTTTTTCACTTTCTAGAAAACAGGATTCAGAATCATACTCACTCTGGATGTAAAATCTTCATGTCATGACAAATGTACATCATCTTTGGAAGAGTAGATTTAGCCATGAATAACAGACAATCCAGCACCAGCCCTACATTGAAACAAAACCCACAAAGTCTGTTCTGTTGTACTGAGGGCAGCAAAGGATTGACTTGAATAAAAGTGATCACAGGCTTTGTGGATAGTTCAGAATTCATATCAACCAGCAGAAAGTCCCTGGGATAAAAAGAGTTATCTAAATTAAAGGGTTATATAGATACATATGATACAATATCACTAGTATATATTGCTTCTATTGTTTACCATAATCCCAGGCAGTAAACTCACAGAACCTTGCTGGTTTAAATAAAATGCAAGAATGAACTGACTGAAGGATACATTTTAATAGCCCTCTGTCAGAGAGAGTTAACACACTTGCACTTCTAACAACAGCATTTTTATTAAATCTTTATTATGTTGTATTAAAAAAAGTCCCCTTAGCCCTCAGGTAGTTGGTTGATGCTGAGTTTTCAAATGAAATATTTATGAAGTTCTTTGTTTAGAAGTTTAATTGTATCTTTAAATGACTTTCATATGTTTATATGCTTTACCCTCCCATATAAATGCCATATGATGCTCTATCATACTGTCCTGAATAGTCATTATGCATTTCACCATCACAACTGTTACATAACAATAAGCAGGAAAAAAGGACAAAAGGATAACTAAGTTAAACCAGATCTTATACATACTTATTTTGTTGGTAACACAGATTGTATCTCCAGCAAAATGTGTTTCTAATCATGTAACATAGCATAGTGCTGTAACACTTTCCATATTTAAACTTTTGGTCAATGTATAATACTATAAAAGATACTAAAATGTACTCTGCACTGACCTTTCTATTTCTCTGCCATGAGCAGAGGGAAGGAGAAGACTCTTATGAGAATGGGGCTAGAATGAGAAGACCTAAGGAGTACTCTCTAAATGAAATTCAATTTCGCTTTTATAAGAACTCTGAAGACCTACCAATCCTGTGATACAATATTTAAGGAAAGAGCATGGCTTAGAAGCTTGGTCATCCTTCCAAGAAATAAATGACAATTTTCAAAATACTTATTGGATTTATCAGCTAAAGGGACATTTTCTAAACCAAAAGCACACTGGTGATTTGTGTCACTTCATGAGAAAGTAGTGCTGCATTAAATCTGACCCCACTTTTTTCAACAATGCTATTCAGGTGTCTTCTGTAGAGCAGATTTTGGACATCTGGTCCAGGCAGTCTCTACTATTAGTCTTCAAAAGGTCTAGGCCAGTTAGATGATATGATTGGAGATCCCAAATAAAGGTGTCCACAGCTTTATCTGTGGAAGACATCCGCCCATCCACCTGTGCAGCCCTTTTCTGACCCACAGCTAGGGAGGGAGATCATGAAACCAACTCAACTTATTGTGAGAAGTGACACCCTTCTCCATGCCTTGGGCAGGCTGGAGAGTCACCACAAGATGAAAGCAAAGGAAAGAAAAAGATATGAGAGAAATTTGAAGGAATAAAAGGAAATTGTAAGTTCATTACTTGGGATGTTCGCTTGTAGTTGCCAGAAAGGATGGGGAAGGATATGAGATCTGTGGTTTATACGAACCATACATTACTATTATGTAACCACAGGTTTTAATACAGTGTTAGCTCACAGCACTACTCAAACACCCTCTGCAGATTTCGTATTTGTTGTTCAAGTACTACATAAAAACCCTTTGAGGAGAGTATCAGTTCATGGCTCATGAAAACCAGTCCTTTTGGAAAACTGCAATAAAAAAACTGCTGTTGATCAAGAGGGCTGTCAGTGCATGTCTGAGTAACATGACCTTTCAAAAATAGCAAGTACTGTCTTGCTAAATTTGTCCTCTTGATGACAACTTTCATTGTAACAAATGGCCCCTAAGCGCTGTCTTCTCCATATAAAGAACCTCATCCAGTTATTGTACTAACAGCCAACAGCTTCTGAGAAATAATCTCATTCATTATTTAAGGTAGAAACCAGTGTTTTCCTATATAATACAATAGTACAGAACTCTATGTGCAACAGGAAAAGCTCTGAAAAGTATCTGTGGGGACCACTGACTTCAGAAGATTTTTTTAAAGCTGCTGCTAGTCTATAGAGAAGACCACCTGCAAGAAGCAAGTTTTTGTAAAACTTTTGCAAGTTTTTGTATAACTGCTCCAACAATCATGCACATAACTTTGAAGTCCCATGTGTTAACTGCACCTGCTGAAAATTTATGGAACTCTTCTCATCAAAATGCCTATCTTGAAAAGACAAAGTTATAGCTAGATATGATCAAACATGGTAACCTTTTAAGTCACATTAAAAAAATCAACTGCCAGGTTTTTTCCTATATTTTATAGTGTAAACATAATTCTATGCTATAATTTTATGCCAAATTGACAATAGTATTTCACCAATTTCAGTAATTAGTTAGTTAAATGTATCACACATAAAAGAAATTTTTTTCAATATTTTTCCAATATTTTGTTCTCATACAAAGGCTGGATTTTATTCTAGTCTCATTGATATAATTCTATTTACTTCACAGTCGTTACTTATTAACACCAATGAGAAGAGAAACAGAGCCATTAAATCCATTTCCTCTCTTTTTCTTGATGCAACCTGATGCTTTTTGGTTTACCATGGAATGGTTGCACGGTGAGAGAGACAGATTTGCTTGTGTTTCTAATAATGTGTTCTCTTCAGACAGAGTCAGTATTTGCCCTGCCCAGTTTGACTGGCTTCACTTTAAAAATCCTTATTTTTGCCTTAAAAAAATTGGAGGGGGTAAAGAACACATCCATTAGGACTTGCTTTCATTTGGGAAATGTGACTGAAAGGAATATCCTTTTTTGTCAGAGGGAACTATATTATTCAATTTCTTTTGTGAAGGAAGCAAGTTCGGCTCTAAAACTAAATAAAGCCCTTTACATCCACCAGAATGACATCCAAGAATGATGCTTAAAACCTTTCAACTCTCCATGTAAGACTTCATGACCCTTTAACATCAATTTTTTCTTGGGCAGCACTGTCCCGTAGTTGTTCCTTCTGTGTGTTCAGCCCTCTCTGATAGGTGTCACTCGACAGCAAGTGATACCCCCTGCCTGTTTCTGCCCTGAATAATCCTGGTACTTCCAGTACATCTCATAAGAACTTCATTCCACTTATTGTGCTGAACTTATTCTGCTTTCTGGAAAATGCTTAGCAGAACAGTACATGCTATTCCAGATAAGGTCTTATCAGAGAGCTGAATCAGGACAAATAGCCTATCTTTATGGAAGAACTGTTTTGGAAGTATTTCAATTGAAATTTAATGGAAATACCATTAAGCTTTGTTTGGCTTTGTAAAAGGTGATACAAAATACTCTGAATCAGCGCAGCTGAAAAAATACAATCCTCACTGATGGTCACTGAGAAAAAAATTTTCCCTTTTGAGAGGACTTGGTTAATTACTTTGCTTATTTGTGACCAAAATTGAAAAGAAAAGCAAAAAGCTCTGTCATTATTCATTATGTATGTAATTTATCACAGAATACAGTTCTGTTCCTCTGCTTATTAAGCTCTCCCAGACATTCTTTTGTGTTCTGGGCTTCTGAAAAAGCCTAAAGTAAAACTGATGTTGCCTAACTGAATCACTGCAGTCTTCTGCAAACCTCACTGATGGCTTCTCACTGGTACATCTAAGCTGATTTGGGATTTTAGATATTTAATGACCTGCATGGAAAAAAATAACTTGATCATTCATTAAAAAAAAAATTAAAAATTAACAGTTTGCACTTCTTGCATTTCATTACACTCAGGCAGGATTCTGCTGAGCCCTGCAGACCCCTCCAGTGCTACATTCTGTTAGTGAAAATGGCATGAAAGGATGAGCAAGGGTGCCACACAAAAAAACACCTCAAAGTGCAGAACCGCTTAGACTTTGAATTTCTTTCTCCTTCTCTAACTGATCTCTCCTTTGAGGAGCTTTTGTGGGCATTACCGCCATAGCTGCAGTACTCTGCTGCCCCAACAGTGTGTGGGTCCGACAAAAAGATCCTGGTAGGCTGTGTTCATGTCAGCTCAAGAGAAAAAGGCCAGTAGTCTGGTGATCCTTGAAAAGCATTTGGAGGCAGTCAGCTCCAGCAGTTAGCCAGGAATGATGGAAAGGAACAGCCTGCAAGCATTTCTCAAAAGAGATCGGTCAGAGAAGGAGCCTGCAGCTGTAGAGCAGGGAGGCACTCTGTTATTGCTCTTGCTATTTTTCTTTTTTCCTGCCTTTAAATAAAGTCGATTATTATTCTTTAAGTAAATCAGGCTCACCCATGTTAGTCCTTGGCTGAGCTCTGAGTGTTAAGTTGGAGCACTGTGCTGAAAGTAAGGCCATGATTTTCAAAAAGTCTAAGGACTTTGGGCAGATATAACTCGATTAAAGCTGGGATATTTAATGTTGGCACATTTTGAGTGATTTTCACAGTGGTGCAGATGAAACACTCCAGTTTTGGAGAGAGACCTATTTAATAGCTGAACCACATTCCCATTCCCTGCAGTGCTGCTTCTCCCACGTACTGCAGAGAACAAACAAAAGAGAAGGATCGGCTGTGCTGTATCAGGTAAAGTTCTTCACTCCATTCCTTCTCCCTCCGTTTCTTCTGTGCCATTGCAAGAGTGAGAGGGAATGTATTCCCAACACCACATCCAGGCTGGAACAGTCACATCCCAGTTTTTGCCCACAATAGACAGGAAACAAGCAATGATAAATCATGGAGTCACAGGCTGAGATCATGCCTGCAGATATGTTCAAGCAGGTTTAAGGGCGTTCCTCACCTGGACATTCCCTACCACCCCAGGGAAGCTTTGCTCAACAGCTCAGTCCCACCGAGCTGCACCACTCTGTAAATTTACAGATACCAAGTTGAGCAGGAGTGTTGATCTGCTAAAGGGTAGGAGAGCTCTGCAAAGGGATCTGAAAAGGCTGAATCTATGGGCCAAGACCAATGGTATGAGGTTAAAAAAGACCAAGTGCCAGTCCTGCACTCTGGCCACAACAACTCCCTGCAGTGCTACAGGCTGGGGACAGAGTGGCTGGAAAGCTGCCAGGAGGAAAAGGACCTGAGGGTGCTGGTTGAAAGCAGCTGTACAGCGTGTGCCCAAGTGGCCAAGAGGGCCAATGGCATCCTGGCCTGTATTAGGAATGCTGCGGCCAGCAGGACCAGGAAAGAGTACTGTACTTGGCACTGCTGAGGGACATTTGGAGTGCTGTGTACAGTTCCAGGCCACTCCAGGAAGGACATTGAGGTACAGGAATGAGAGCAGAGAAGGGCAATGGAACTGGTGAAGGGTCTTGAGCACAAGTCTGATGAGGAGCAGCTGAGAGAGCTGGGGGTGGTTAGCCTGGAGAAAGGGAAGCTCAGGGGGAACCTTACTGCACTCTACAACTCTCTTTAAGAAGGTGATAGTCTGGTGGGAGTCAGACTCTTCTCCCAGGTATCCAGCAACAGAGGACACAGCCTCAAGCTGTGCCAGGAGAGATTTAGGTTGGACATTAGGAGGAATTTCTTCACTATGGTTAGACATTGGAACAGGCTGCCCAGGAAGGTGGCGGAGTCACCACCCCTGAAGGTGATTAATGAAAGACTGGACAGGGCCCTTAGTGCCATGGTTTAGTTAGTTGTGCTGGGTCATAGGTTGGACTTGATCTCAGAGGTCTTTTCCAACCTCAGTGATTCTATGACTGTGTGACACATCACATCCATGGTACTGTATTTTCCTTAGAAAGAGTTTTGCATGAAGGATGCTGGAACCAGACAGTAGTGGTGTCAGATATTGGTGAACTGCTATGAGTAGAAATATATAAAATGTAAACATAGGAAGCTTGACTTTACAGTGTCTCTGCCTCCTGCAAGAACTTTTCCTTAGTATAGGCATCATAGGCTCCCTCGTGGGAGGTAGCAGACAACAACAGCTATTCAACTTCTAGTTTTTTAGCAAAATGGCAATGAACTTTCCTAGCTAAACCTTTCATGTCCTTTTGGCAAGCCCAAAAGTCCTCTCCTGCCCCCAAATCCCAAATCTTTTCATCTGGGGGAAAAAAGCAAAAAACAGAATGGAAGAAGTATTTTTTCTGATGGGCTTGTGCAGTTAAAAATCATAAAGAAATCTACATGCTAAGGTTCCAACAGAAACAGAGACTTGGCTGACTTCTGTAATCTGAATTTTGCATTAATTAAGTGTTTTGAATTTGATTAGAATAAACTAGCCATCTGATTTGGTCCAGCATTTGCCCCTTTCCAGACTTTTTAAAAAACATATACAAAATGATCCAGGATTCTAACTAAAGTAATGAGAAGGGAAAAAGGAGGATGGGGAGTTGAAGACAGAAAGATAAGCAGGACACAGACAGAAAAAAAACCAGTTTTCATCTCCCTAGGACTTGCATTTGGATTGAATATCTGTTTTACCTTGTAAGACCTATACAGATAACACTCGTATATTGATCCTGAATTCACATATTTTATATATATTTTTAATTGGACTGTAATTATTTTCTGAAACTAAGAAACATGAAATAAACATGGTAACAATTATTGGTGCTTTCTTCCTGCTTTTGTTGGATCTTGGAGAGGCACTTGACAACCCAGACCAAGGCTACTTTGACAATGTTTGAAGAACCAGTTCAGCCATAGGTTGATGTCAGCTCCACTAATCAGAACTCTCTCAGCAGATAACTGTATTCATATGTTGCACTGCACTGCTCAGATGTGCGTGGCAAGCTCTACCCATCACATGGGCTACTCAACATCAGCTTTCTTTTCAAGAAAATTTATCTTGAAACTATTCATTCAGCTGTGGTGTCACTGATTTTTCCTTTAAACACGCCTTCACCAATTCCTGATGACACACATGGAAGTGTGACTATCCAGATGCCATCTGGATGCCATCCAGAGGGACCTGACAGGCCTGAGAGGTGACCCAGTGAAAACCTCACACTCATCAAGGTCCTGCACATGGATCAGGGCAATCCCAAGTCCAAATACAGCAGGGCTGAGAATGGTTTGAAAGCAGCCATGAGGAGAAGCTCTTTGAGGAGCTGGTGGATGAAAGACACAAATAACCCAGCAATGCGAGCTTGCAGCCCAGAAAGCCTAACCAAAAGAAGAATTCTGGGTAGTGATTCTGCCCCTCTTTTCTTCCTTCCTGAGACACTACCTGGAATACTGAATCTAATTCCGGGGTCTCCAGCACAGGAGAGGTAGCGTGTCTGAGGAGACAGCAGGTCCAGAGGAGGGGCTCAGAGGACTGGAATATCTCTGCTATGAAGACAGGATAAGACAGTCAGGGCTGTTCAGTCTGGGGGAAAGAAGACTCTGAGGAGATGTTGTGGACTTCCAGTGCCTAAAGGGGCTACAAGAGATGAAGAGGGACTTAGTACAACACCATGAAGTAACAGGACAAGGGAGAGTGTGTTCAAATTCAAAAGAGGGTGGGTTTACATTAGATAGAAATAAATTCTTCACTAATAGGGTGGTAGGCACCGGAAGAGGTTGCACAGAGAAGTGTGGATTGCCCCATTCCTGTATGTGTTCTAGGCCAGGCTGGATGGGGCCCTGAGCAACCTGGTCTAGTGCAAGGTGTCTCTGCCTGTGGCCAGAGGCTGAAATTACCTTTAAGGTCCCTTGCAACACAAACCATTTTATGGTTCTATGCCTGCTTCAGTCAGTGTGAAACCTTGGAGAAGAGCTCATCCTTACATCATTACAGCCTTGTAAGTAAAGCACAGGAGCAGAAGGAACAGACCCAGAGTTCAGTTCCCCATTCAGCTACAAGGAGGCTGAATCCTCAGCTCCCATTTCCCAGCATGCTGAACTGCAGGCTATGCACCACTCTTTGTTTGTGCAAACATGTGAGCATGTACACAGAGAGAGGAAGGGAAGAAGGTGTTGAAATTTGTCCTGTGACACTGCCAAGAATTCAAGATTCATGGGGCCAGACAGACACTGAACCAAGTTCGATTGTGTAATCTGCTCGGCGACCCACAGTCCTGGGAATAGAAGCAGTAGCTGCTGATTTGAATCCCCCATTTTCTTCCTTGACTTTGTGTTCTAAGTTATGCTCCATGTGGATTTACCATCACCTATGCACCAGGCAGCTCAGGTGTCACGTGATATTTTCTTGTGCAAAAGCTATACAGCCTTCTGAGGACATGCTTTCAAAACATTCAGCTGCAGCAAAAGGTGCCTTAAAGCACAGGCAGCAGCCAAACTGTAGACACTTCAACCTTTTACCAGAATATTTCAGACCTTATAACAATCCTGGTTATTATTCTTGGATTTAGGTGCTTCACATCTGTTGTGTCCTGGGCAACTTTGTATTATTCTGGATCTCATCTTAGACATTCACAACATAATAGATCTTTAGCTCCTGCTGTTAATTCATGCAGCACACCAGTGCTTTAGGCTTTCTATAGAGCTGAGCAGAGACATGTCTGAACTGTGTCCAGTAGTTTCATTACTGTGTCACTTAGGATGTATGTGTTCCTGTTCAGGAATTTAAACATTGATAGAAAAATTGGGTATGTTGAAATATTTTGCTGTTCTTTTGATCATCTAGAATAGTTTTCCAGTGCTATATGTCGTTTGAAGAGCACTTTTATGCTGCTTTTTGTTGTTTTTTTAATCCTAGACTGGAACTAAATACCATGCAGTTGCTCTCACTGCCCCTCCTACAAAGAGGTGAATCAGAAAGGGGTAAAACCTGTAGGTTTAGAACAGTTTAATAACTGAAATAAAATATGATATAGCAATAATAAAAACAACAATAAATAATAATTATAATTAAAAGAGAGACAATAAAGAGAAGGAAGGAAATAAAACCCAAGGGAAACAAGTGATGCCCAGTACAATTTCTCCCCGCACATTGACCAATGCCCAGCCCATCCCTGAGCAGTGATTGGCAGCTCCCAGCCAACTCCCCACAGTTTATACACCAGGCATGAGGTTCCTTGGTATGGAATGTCCCCTTGGCCAGTTTGGGACAGCTGTCCTGGCCATGCTCCCTCACAGGCTCTTGTGCATCTCCTCACTGGCAGAGCATGAGACGCTGAAAAGTTCTTGACTTTGGGTGAGCACTACCTAGCAACAACTACAACATCAGTGTGTTGTTGACATTTTTCTCATGCTAAATCCAAAAAACACAGCACTGAATGAGCTAGGAGGAAAAAAATTAACTCTATCCCAGCCAAAATCAGAACAGATTTTCAATGCAGATGTGAAACAGAGAATCTGCAATTTCCATTTCAAATAAATAGTGAAAGGGTGTGTTGTCAAAAAATTGTCATTCAGTTGAATTAGGATCTTAGTCATGGAGCTTTATAACTTAAAGACTCATCTCACAGGAAGCAAAAGAAACCTGTTAGCAGGAGAAATAGAGTATGCTGAGCAGAAACTCATAATAACATCTCTGTTGATTCACCAAGATGCCACCTTGATCCCTTTATATGCAGTTGTGATAGTGGCAGAAGAAACAAGATTTCTCCAAGGTTTCTGACTTGGCCATGCCTCTTTCTCTGCATGGACCTGGAGTCTGGAGCCAAAGTCCATGGTCCCAGAAATGTCAAAGACTAGCTGGAGTTTAACTTTTACTATTTCATTTAACAAAATATGTATATTCGTATAACACCATGGCTATGATGTGCCATGATCCTAACTACAGTTCCTGTCCTGGCCCAAGCCCCATGTATCAGCAAAGCTGTGTTTCGTTCAGTAAGACTTGGGTATATCTCACTTGGAATTTTTTTGTTTGTAAGACAAAGCTCACGACCCCAGTTCTTTACTTATCTGTATTAAATTACAAGTGTTGTTGCTACACAATGAGGAAAATTGGTATCAGTCAGTTTTAAATGGATTGCTCTAAAATTGTAACAGACCACAGAAAGATTTCAGAATCTTCTGTTTATAGCAACCAACAGAAGTTTTGTTTCCACTCAGTATTTTCCATGACATCTACAAAACACCACTAGTGAGAAGGCTCAAGTGCTGAGATCACTGTTTGTCATGATGACCAAAATTACTTTACAGTTTCCCTGTGCTTCCTGTTCCCCCATAATTATTTGTTGTCTCTTGGCTTATAACAAGACTGTAAATTCCTTCAGGTTTCTTTTCCTTTGTTTTTTACAACACTTAGCACAACAGGATCCCAAGGATGTGAAACATTTCAGTAATACTGCAGCTAATAATGAAATCACTGGGGTTTGGTCCAGTGTGGTTTAGTTGTAAATCGGTAAGGATAGGGAAAGAAAAGAATTATTTTCAGAGTTCATCTTGTCTACCTCCTTTCGATATTGTTCACCCAATTCCTGTTACTGGAGTTGGGTTGACTACGTGGTTGGTCCAGCAGTACAATTCCTCCAGCAAAGTTCTTTGCCTCATGTACAAAGCTGAGCTCAATGGCATTGCTATCAGCAGTGACATGGGATATGGTCCTCTAGTTTTGTTTGTACATTTTTAAAATTTATTTACTTAGTTGAGAATACCCACTCATAATAAATCAACTCCAAGCCACTCCCAATGATCCTCTTCAATACAAAAGTATGAGATTACACCTGTTGACTGAAAAGAAAGCACCCCTTAACTAGGAGCAAATTTCCTCATGGAATACCAGAGAACAAGTTAACTGACTCCCTCTCTTCTACTACAAGGGAAATGTCTCAATTCCAAGATTTCAAGTAGCCAATGCCTGGGAGGAGAAAATCTAGAAAAGTTCTAAGTTACACTGAGAAGGAAGAAAAGGCAGGTACAACATTTATGTAATATAAACATGCCCCTCCCACTCCCCTGCTGCTCATATTGGACAGAAATATTAATGAGAAAGGTATTTGGAGTGACTGCTGTGAAGGGAAAGGAAAAGAAAGCACGGATGATGTAATATTTTGGCAAGTGGATGAAGAAACAGGAAGGGGTTTTGAAGTTAAAATGAAGAAAGTAAAGACAATAATCAGAAGAGAATTTTAAAAATCAGAAACAATAACATCCATCATGTGAATATAGACATTGGTGAGCAGGTGCTGTTGCAGGTGCTGACTGGTGGGAAGGAAAGTGAGTACTCAGGTTTTGGTTGATCCTGCTGAGAGGATGAAATGCTTCACTGAATGCATAAAAAACCAAAGTGGGTCAAAGAGAGGTAGAGGGCCAAGGAAGAAGGCTCTGCAGTGCTACCTGGAGAGCCAGGAGGAATAACAAGGGAAAGAAGTAAGGGAAGGGGGAAAAAAAGAAGAGAAAGAGAAGAGAAGAGAAGAGAAGAGAAGAGAAGAGAAGAGAAGAGAAGAGAAGAGAAGAGAAGAGAAGAGAAAAAGAAAAATAGAGAAAGCAGGGAGAGCAGAGAGAGAAATGAGCAAGCAGCTCACCAATCTGTAACACCGGTGGCCTAAGAAACTCGCTAATAAAAACCATTCCTGCAGATGGAAAGAACTGAAGAAAAAGGTCAAAATGTTTCTCAATTTAGGTTTGCTTCCTTATATTTTAGGTCAGACTTTTTTCTTACATTTTTTTCATATGCCCAAAATGAACTTCTTAAATTACTCTGTTTAGAAATAAACACATGGAAACAATAAACATCTAGAACATCAGCTTGCATATTTCCTTAATGTATGCATATTTCTCTCCAATTTTCCACATGAAATGAGACTAATTCACTTAAATTTCTTGGGATCCACCTCTGTCAAAGTTTCCATGATTTCAGGGTTAGCTCAGTAGTTGGTTAATACCTTTGAGAGCATTGACTTAAAAAGTTTAAGTCAGCCACTCAACTTGTGCATAGCAGAATATTTACACCATATTCAAGTGACCTCTGTCAATTTACACAGATGAGAAATTACCTTTTATTTCTTTTCCTATAAAAAAAAATAAAGACAATATTATGCATATAGATCTAAAGGAATACAATCAAGGTTTCTTCAAAGGTTTTTCTACTTTGAGGTATTTTGTGCCAAATTATTAATATATTCTTTGAAATTTAAATGTGCTGCTTTATATTCAACAGTTATTTGCAAATGTAAAATTAGTTCACAGTCTTCTCTTGGTTAATGCTGACAGCAGAACTTTTTTCAATAAGAGTGTTTTTCTGGCAATCCTGGAGCAAAGAACTTCTCTTCACACTGTTTAACTCTGTTGTCCCCAGCAGTGGCAAAAGGAGACGCACATGACAGCCCATGATCATGGTTACTTTTTGTGGCACATGCCCTTCAAAAATTCCCATACCCCCAATCCAATACATGAGTGATGCCAGAAAATGCATACCTATGTGGTCCTTCTCATATCTGTCAATGGAATGCTGCCCATTAATTTGGCTAATCCTGTGTTGAATGTGCTGACACTGCCTCCACAACATCCCAGGGCACCACAGTGCTGATTTGCATCACCTCTTTTATAAACGGTAATTTTTTTTCTGGTCTGTTTTCCCTTTTTTCATTATTATGCCCATGACATTTCAGATTCTGTACAGGTGATTCATGCCAAAATCTCACTGACTGCTGCTATGAATTATCTGCCCCAATTCATCCAGGACAGTTTTACTCCTAATTTTGTAGTGGGAACATATTCCCCAGCTGGAAGGAGAGTGTGGCCCAATATGCAGGAAGAGGTAAGAAGGAGAGGATGTAAGCACAGCAGCACCTATTCAGGCACCATGAACTAAGAGAAAAGGTCTTGGGCTGCTGAGGAGATCTGTGGATGTATTAAACTATTCTCAAGGGCTAGTTTAATGTGTGGTTGGAGTCAGGAAAAGACAAAAAACCACTCCACTCCTACCCCTGCCACTTATACTTTCAAAGACTTCTTGACAGTTTATAAATAAAATATAACATAACTACAAATTTATAAATACATTTATATATATATATAAATAATATTTTATGCTGTTCTAACCAGTGGTCCCTAACTTTTACCAGGTCATATGTTGTAACGCTGGCTAGAAACTACCTCTGTGTACTAACTCTTTTGGACTTTATGTCTGATTGATTTAAAAAGTTTAGTGTCATGCAAACATGAAGAATACCAAAATAATTCATCACCTTCCAATGCATGGTATTAAGATTTTGTCTGTTTAATAGCACTGGTTAAATACCTTATACCAAGCATTATCAAACAGTGGAACTTATATACCAAGTTCCATGGTTTATCCACTGACAACTAGAATCTCTCATTTAGAAAGACTTCCATTATGTATTTATTTTACATGATGTCAAACCCATTACAGTCCTCACTGCACAACACTCTCTGGGAAAGACATCACTATGAAAATGAAGCTGCCTACTTCTATTTTTTCCCTGGTCTACAAATTCTGTGCTACCGTATTTTTTCATGCCTTCTCCTTATTACAATGAAGAATGATGGAATATTAATTACTTTGTTCTCTGTACACATGGATGTATTTTAATAAATCTGCTAATTTGGTTTATGTATCACTGAACTCCTTTATGTTTTATTTTTCAAATTGTGGACCATTCTTTGGCTTCTTAGGCTTTCTATTTTAATAATATATGGACATAGGAAATGAAGATTATGCCAGAAGTTGCAGTATTAAATTAATAAGTTGTATGAGTGATATAAAAGGCGGAATACTGTCCCCACTTCTGCTCACTATTTGCCAGTCCCCATGCCACTTAAGGGTGTGCAACACTACACTTCAGTTGCCCTCGGAATAGCTTAGTGCTTGTTCTTACTGATTCATCATTATACATACAACTACTTTAGCAGGGATTTTTATGTAGGAGATTCCCATTGATGTTTATTTTTAGGTATCCAGTTTATTTACTTATGCTCTGTTTTAACCAGCATTTTCTTCACACAATATCTTTTTTTTCTGTGATCGACTGCCAGTGGTCCTCCCATAGAATTTTATCTCTCTACTCCAACATACCCTTAAAGGTTGTTTCATGTAAAGGCTATAAAAATGTCAACATGGATTAGCTACATTCATATTTTTAATTATCCAATCATTTGTGAATGACCTGCTTTCAACTGAGTGGCTCTGCAACTGCTTCATTCCCTTCACTCACGGCTTTTATTAAACCTGACACACTGTAGAGCCTCTTTGACAGCCACACAGGAATCACACAAACAGGAGACAGAGTTCCACCCAGGTGTTTTGACACCACCCCATCATATGCACCTCTCTGGAATATAGCTATGACTTTCAGGCCTGCTGCAGGATAATCAAATCTGACAGATGATGCTATTTTTCCTGCTGTTACCTACACTGTAATAAATGGAAAAGGGATTTGCTCTTTTTTACTAAGTGAATTTTAACTTGTGCAGATAATACTTTTCTATAACTGAGTTACAGCTGAATATATGAGAATGATCCTACTATATTTTTATGAGCTTTATAACTTTTACAACTTTTATGTTATTAGATATCATTGTTAATGTCTCAAAATTTAACATTTCAAAAGTTGCCAAGTCCCAAAGGCTAAAAGGAACACTTGAAACTTTTCACAGGCAAGTTCTTGTTTGACAACTTACACATAAGTATGAGCTTAAGTTAAAAAATTTAAAGTAGGAAAAAGCACTTTTTTTCAAAAGTATTCACTGGAACAAACTGCACAGTGATATGATATTTGGTTTTGTTCTTAGTATCTTCAGATCAAGACTCTCCTGCAACTACAGATTAACCAACCACAAGGTATCAGAAGCAGTAATTATTTGATATTTACCATATCTATTCTGCATAATAAAATTATATTGATTAATATAGCATTATTCTGGTCATGAACTCCATGAACTTTACAAGATTTACTTTATAGTCTGTGATGATAACAATTCTTTATTTTGAAATCCACATGTCATTCTGATGCAGTAATATGTTTTAGAAAGTCAAGCCTAGGAAATCTCAATCTTTGAATTTTTTGGGAAAAATAATCCTACACAAAAAAATGCTGAACTTCTTGACACAGTCCAACAATGTTCTGCCAAGATGTCAAGGTAAAAAAAAAAATAACCAGCTGGGCAGTGATGCATGAAGCATTCACAGGAGAAAGCTTGCTTTTACGACAGTAAAAGAATTAATCAGTTCCACATTTTGAACATTCTATAAAACTAAGACTTCCCAATTTTTTCCTAAACTTTTGAAAATACATTTAATATAGGTTTGGTCTGCTTTGTTATTTTCTCAATTAGATTTATTTATATGCCTATTTCCCATGCAGCATTTGTCTCTGTTCACATTGCTGGTCTGCTCAAATATTCATCAGGGAAGCAGGAATGGGGAACTTCAGCCTTCCACAAGGCCTCCAGTGAGGCAGTGGGTTGATCCATAGGATGTAGAAGGATGGTAAAGGTAGGTCTGTGTTACTGGATGGTCAGATGGAAAACAGGGCTTCTCTGTGTTACTGGATGGTCAGATGGAAAACAGGGCTTCTTTTACTCTTGCAGCACCCACATTTCTCCAGTTTGCAGGGATAGGTCATGTTTGGACCCAGCAGGTGTGGCAATTTGGAAATAGCAATCCCCTCCTGACCTATGAAGGAAGAAGTGTGTTCCCAACTCACATCACATTTTATGCTCTGCAGACTGTGCAGTGCCGTGCAGAGACCCATTGCAATTGCTCCTCCTAAAAGCTTTGTTTTCTTTTACGAGATGCAATATTTACTTTGTGGATGTCAAGAAGCTGGAGAGGGTGGTTTGTTAGCAGTGACACTGTAAGACACACACTTGAATTTTAGCTAAGGAGCAGAGAAGGCTGGAGGCAATAAGGGCTGCATTCTTATGTACATGTCAAGGGAACTGCAAACAATACCCACAAAAGTCTGATAAAACTCAGTGATCTGAGGCACAGATGAATGAATGACTTTTTGCCACCTTCCTCCACACGTAAGTATGTCCTGTTCCACAATCATCACCTTGAAATCAAGCCAGACCAGTGGCTGTGGAGGTACATGCAACAAGACATGGTTAACTCCTGCTGTGTGAAAGGTGTTTGTGATGTGCCATTACCTCCCGCTTTCAATTCTAGCTGAATGTTTCCTTAATTGTTACCACATCACTTCTAGTTTTGTTTCTCTTTTCACTATTTTTATTGGGAAAATATGCAGATATTTCCCCTGAAATGGAAGCTGGAAATCAACTTGAGATATGGTGAGGTGAGTCTTTTTCAGCAGTTGATTGCTCCCAGCCCTTTCACATACTCAAAGTAAATGCTGGAGTTGGAATGGAATACTTCAGTCCCACAGGTTCAATGCAAAACAGATTTTAATCTACAGTTTGTATTTTTGCTGGTAACACACATTAAGATACTTGATATCTTAATGAGTTGCCATATTCAAGGCACTGAATCAGGAAAAATAGATTTCAGATGGAAGTTAAGCCCCCTGTAAGCATCCCCAAGCAGAATAGCTTTTCAAACTGTGTGTTTTCCCTTTCAGAGAGGCACACATGCAAACAGATTGTTTAGGGCCTCCTCTGAGGCAGTACATACCTCAGGAACAGCCATGCCTCTCTGCAACTTAATGGCCACATTTACAGCAGTAATGAAAATGAGGCACGACTGATTCTCTACCCAGCTGACACAGCAGAGGTTTCATCTGTACAACTGAGCAGCCTTACTGCTCAAACCCAGTGGTACCTGCAAACTTTTTTGCTGGGAATGAACTCTGGTGTGTGCCACCCATAGGTGTCTGTTCAGGCATCACCTGGGAGACAGCTTCTTGGCATGAGGGAAATGCACACCCGAGCCTGTGTGCTAGCAAACAATACAGGCAACATGTGGCAGTGCCTGGACCTGCACCAGCAGTGATTACTTTATTGGAAGAGATGGAATCAGTGTGTGTAGCTACAATTATTTCATGTCAAAGCATTAAGTAGCCATGAGAGCCCCGTGTGGGATACCCTCAGGACTGGTTTTGGCCCTATACTCTAAGTCTCCAAACAGAAATACCTCAATGAGCACCTATGCCATGTCCAGGGGCGGCGCTCGTTTGTCAGGATGAACAGCCAGGGAAGCTGTGCTTCCAGAAGTTTTTGCTGTTGCAAGTAAACCCAGTGGAACTGTGTTAGTCAAACTAACAGACCATCCATCCAGTCTGCTGTAGAGAAAGGAGACTCAGATGTCTTTTGTCTCTGGCAGTAATTCTTCCATAGAAATACAATGCAGTTGAATGGGTGCTTTCCAAACACAGTCTACACCATTCTCACAAGCCTGGAGAGCTTTTATTTATCTGTGCACAATGTTTGTTTTTTAATTGGACATTACGGAAACTCTGACAGTAACGTAAAAGATGATTAGCAATAAAACAACATATAAACTAGTGGCTTCTAAATTTAATAATAGGCTAAATGTCTACATTCAGACATGGTTAATCAAAACCAGTTTGTAAACTTCATTTTATTCAGGTCAGCCAGTCAACAGTACATGTAATGCATACTATAAAACTGATTTAGGGCTTTTGGACACCCAAGCATCTACATAAACCAAGCAAGCATTAACCAGGTCTGTCTACTCATAAATTACAGCACATTGTTTTTAAGTGACCAGGATAAAAAGCAACATGCCGTGAACCATCTACATCATGTTTTTTTCTCCTTTGACCAATTTCCCAGTTACTCTCTCAAATTATCACTCCAGTTTCTTCTTTGTTCATCCCTGTATTGTTTCCATATAACTGTCCAAACCCGCCTGCAAGGCAACTAATCAAAAAAGGCTGAATCTCAAGAACATTGACCACTTGATATTTTGCCCAGCTTATTAAAAATATGAGTTTGACATCCTGCAGCATGTTTCAGCAATTGGTTTGCAAATTACAGAATGGCTAAATACAATTAAATTCATTCCATTCTGCACAATAACTATTTAACATATGCTGTGACTCTTGTACACAGATCAGGACTCTGCACTGTTTTCCTACAGCTGTTAGTCAAGTCTTGTTGCCTCGTACTACAGAGCCACCAGTTCTTGTAACATAAACAGACTTGAGCTGGGTCATAGCTTGGTTGCAATTTTAACAAAGCTAAATAAAACCTCAAACCCCCATTCAGAGGGTTTTTAGCAGTAGGGATGGCCTTCCATAAGTGAAATTATTCATTTCTCTGTACTCACTGCAAATCAATACTGGGTTCCCTCACCTCTCTTAGAGGTGAGCCATTCCTAAGTACTGGACCAGTGCCTTGACTCTTCAGCTCATACACTAGAACACAGGCAGAGCTGAAATTACTGCTTATTCCAACAGCGGGTTTTGCATAAATTTATATCACTTTTCTTCTCCTTAAAAAGTTCATATTTTATCCACTACCATATATGTGATAATATATGGGCTCACAAGAGCTAACACGACACAAGATCTGTCCCATGGATATTCCATGCCACTCCGCGTGCATCGGATCTGAGAAGCACGTGATCCATGACTCCCAGGGGATATGAAACACATGTGGGTCTGATTCTCCACGTTGTTATTCCAACTCTACACCCTTGCAACTCTAACAAAGTTACACCAGTGCAAAATTGTTGTACTGAAGTGGAGGATTAAACCCATATGTCTCTTCATATGAGCCAAATTTACAGGACAAAGTTTTTCAAATGCATTCAGTAAACATTCAGACTTCTTCAGAGTTCTATACCTGTTTGGTTCTCAAATGATACTTTTCCTGCTTAAGGAAAAGCTTTATCTTAAGGACAGCAACTGTTACTTGTTAAAAGGCTGTCAGTAAGAATTATGAGTTATTGAAAAAAAAGGCAAAAATATTGGGAAAATTTGCAACTTACAAAACACAAAACAAGATGGCATTTCCTCAAACTCAGTCAGCCATGATTAGAGCCCCTTTTGCATGTTAAGATCCATATCTCTTTGTAGAATCACAACCCATAACCTTTTGAAAAGTCTTATGATTTCACTGTGCAATTTTGAAGAGTTTCTCCTGGCCTCTTCCAGACAGTACACCTGCAAATTAGTTTAGCAATATTTTACTGCAATAGAAAATTAACTAATTCTGTTTGATTTGGATTTGTATGCAATTCTGCAAACTTACAAGCTATATGCTTATATACTAAGTCAGATACAGATAGACATTCATTAAATAAATATTGACTGATTGTCATGAAGTGTAATTTAGGAACAGGGATCTGTACTGGAGCTCTGAGGGTATATTACTAGCTTAATTTAATAGAGAAACCAAAAAATTCAGATTAGCTCTCTATATAAAGCTTTAGAATATTCCACTGCATTAAAAAATTTGAAATTTCATTCCAGTCGATGAAAAATTATTGAACCAGCCTAAAGAATTTTGAGAGCAGATTTTAATGCTATGCAAAAAATACTGAGGAAATGTAATAATGATGAAGATAATTACAACAAAAATAATAAAAATAATAAGATTTTAAAACTAATGATGTCTTTTTATTTCAACCAATTATAGCTCAATTCTGAATATATGTTCTGAATATTTTTTCCTTCAGGAAGTGTCTTTGATCAAGGCAGTTATTTATTTGTTTTGTTAAGGGTTTAAAATGATACCTTACAACCTATACCTGTAATATGATTAGATATAGAAATCAATAAATAAGCCCCATGAACAATTTTATAGTTTGGTATGATAGTATTACATTCTAATATAGTTATTAACATAGTAACCAAGAAACAGTGGTGACTTCAGTTATTTAATACCTTGAGTAATATCTCATATGAATATCATTCATGGCCTAAGTTAGAATCAGAAGGGCATATCTAAATACTAAAGGTTCTGTGATCTAAACACTTTTTTGTTTTTAAATAATTATGTACAGATATTTCTTTAGGCTACAATATCTCTCACCTAATTCTAATAGTAACAAATATTAGGAGATTGTTTCAGCCACCTGAATTTAGATGTCATATACTTGAGTGAAGGGGCTGAACACACAGGGGACATTAAGGGACCCACAGAACTGGCAGCTCTGATGTACCACCAACAGTTTTCTAGAGCGGCAACTGGAGGTCAGTCAGGAAAGAATAATAATCCCATTATAATCTGAATTTCTAGCTTAAGCACTACAGTCAGTGGCACTGAAACAGCAATTCAACTTACCTGGCACACTTACGGTAGGATTTGGTTCCTTAAACAAAGGTATCTGCTGCCATTGGGAAGCATAAGAGTCCTTTGGGCATAATATCCATTCATCCCATCCCAACAGACATATGTAGGAGAGAAGAGGTAATCTTTCCTCTTCGTTGAAAATAAACACTGTCATAAAGCTGAATTACATGGTCACTTTTTTGGGATTTCTTTCATTTGCCCACACATGTGCTCTGCCACGTTAGGTTTGTTGTGTCTGAGATGACCACACAGTGATGGATGTTCTGCAGGAGCAGCAGCAGCTGGGAAGAAAATGAATCGAGATCCTCTGGTGAGACCCTGGCATCAGAAGCCATCTTAGATGCCATTTTAGATATCTGAAACTTCTGATAGGTACTAAACAGAACTACAGAAAAGCCACACCTTCCACCTGAACTGAAAGTCACGTGGGATCTCATAGGTGGTGTCCCATGAATCCCATTTATACAGTCCATCACCACGGTTCCACCCCTACTCTGGAATTTGGCCTATAGATCAAAGTTTCTACCAAAGTAGAAGCTGTTGGTTGGAGCTCAGCTGTATGGGAATTGGCAAAATTGACTAATGAAACTTTTTCACCACCTCCTCTGTCTCCTCTGTGCTCTCTCTGGGATCATTCCTTTTTCTAGCAGAATTTTGTCCCCAGCTTTATGAGTATGACTGGTCACTTCACATGAACTGCTGCTTTCCTGAACATCAGGAACATCATTAGATGACATTCTCCAGTATTGTTCTCTTATGGACAAGATAAGTAATGCTACCAGAAATGCATTAATTTTGTGTAATTTCACCTCTAAGTCCCATGAACACTGAATCCAGGATTTGATTTTGTGGTTCTTTTCTCAGAATTTCCAAGGCTTCAACATTTCTTTATAAGACAATTAAGCACCATTCCAAGCCAAAAAATATTATAGAAATGGATAAAGATAGCAAACCTTTGGGCTTAGCCCAGAGAGGAAAAGAGAAGGAAATACTATGAGCATTTTTTCTACAGCTGAATATGTATCTGACATCTGAATCAAAATAATTTCTACTTAAAGAAGAATTACATTACAGATACTTTTAGCAATGCTGCATACAGCATCACAAAATGCAAAAACTTTCATGATGCTTTGGAAAACCAACAGGAATTTAAATGAGATATAAACCAGGCATCTTCTAATCCTTCTTCAAGTTTTGTTCCTTCTTTTCTTCTTGTTCACAATATGACTCAGAAAGGCAGATCCTACCTGATATAAAACAGTCCATCCAGCTTTATCAAAGTCATAGTTACGGTCACACTGAAGGAAAATTTGGCATGATGCATCTAAAGTCCAGATTTAACATTAACTGTGACTAATTGTGAATGTTGTAGATGTTTCTTCCTACGCAGAGTTATGTCTTTACCTGAACATCTTTCTGCTTTTTATTATTAGGCCTAAATAGGACATCAAAGGTTATTTTTTTTTAATCTTCATGGAAAAATGTCTCTCATTTCCATAAAACTTCTACTTCTTACTTTAATTTGCTTCTGAGGACTACAAAACATCTTATTGTCCGTAGCAGAAGAAACATCTGTTGAAGTCATACATAGTTTATTGGCTGGAATCAGTGATAAAAGACAGCATAGAGACTCACCAAAACATTTCATTGCTATCAACGTAAAACAAAATATTACAAAAAAAACAAGCTTTTTTTTTGTTTTTGCTTTTTTCATTTTAATAAGAGAAACATGGGGAAATTTTACAAGCCAAATAGACAAGAAAACTGTGATTTTAATTCATTAAGCTTCACATGACCAGATTTTGTATCCTAGCCAGCTGAGGCCTAACCACACTAAAAAACTGTTTTGTAATTAGCTAAGAGAGAGAAACAATTTATGAACAATGGTATTTCTCTCCACAGGATTTCCTGTTTAGAGGAATTGCTTTCTACACTAGAATTGATTTTGCTCTTTCTACCTACTGATCCATTTTACCACTTGCCTAGTGCAGCCTGATATTAATTACTACTGGTTTTTTTGGCATAAAACACCAACAAGGCCCCAACATCACATTTCAGATCTAAGCCAGCCTCCTAGAAGTGAGGTGGGAAGTATATGCAATGAAATTAGAGCTGCCATATTTTTCCTTTTTTTATTAGTCTTCCCCAATTCATCAACTCTCTACCTTAGAATATTAGAAAGAAGACCACCTGGCAGGTTTACAGAAACCTGACTGTCTTATTGGCATGAAAATACAAAGGCAAATAATTTGAATAATGCTTCTGGTGATGAGGAGGAAGAATTGCAAGGTGGTACATTGGCAACCTTGTTTCATAAAATACTCTCTTGCGTAGGAGCAAGAAAGAACGGCACCATCAGAAGGAACTGATACTTAGCAATTGTGGTCCCCAGCAGATACTTTGGCAATTGGATACAATTGTCTATTCAATTTCCCCCGACTTGCAGGTGTTCAAGCAGGGTCTAGTGCTTCTGCTCAATTACTCTTTTATATTTTGCTATTCCATTTCCTTTTCAATGGTACCCTACCTACTTTTTCCTTTATGATTTGAGTTGGGTTTTTTCTCCCTTACACCCTGGAAAATTAAATTTTTCCCATTTTGTCAGTAACCAGTTTCATCTTTTCCTTTTGCAGATTCTCTCTTCTTTCCACCATGTTCCTTACCC
Organism: Melozone crissalis; assembly: GCF_028551555.1. NCBI lineage: Eukaryota > Metazoa > Chordata > Aves > Passeriformes > Passerellidae > Melozone > Melozone crissalis. Next base: position 55,635,610 of record NW_026535805.1, read on the forward strand.
TTATGCATAATTCTATGGGAATCATCTTTTCGCCCTCCTGATTCCTACTTGACTTCTTTTCTATTATTGCCATCTATACCATTTTCTTTTACTTCATGTCAAATTTTATCCATTTTCTCTTATTTTCCTTTTCCTTTCTTGTCTTTTTTTTCCCCAGGTTCTCCATTGTACCTCGGTTTCTGTTGTACATACACACTGGCATCAGGGAGCATGAAAAAAAGGCAACAAAGGAAACAAAGTCAGATGAGGAAAGCACCAGAGGTCTGGTTATCTTTTACACATTTATTTTCTGCATTTCATTTTTGCCTTTTCTGCATTTGCCTCAAGCTTGATGATCATTTTATTCCTTAATGTTCTTCACACTTTTCCAACAGCATCAGTTGTTTTTGCTTCAGGTAAGCATTGTTAATTGTCCTAAGCCGATATTTATTCAACAAAATGTGTCTTTCTTCTGCATATACAATTGTGAAAAAGGCGTAACTCTTAACTATGGATGAAGAGAGAGGTTTTGCCTTTTTGAGCCAGATTTCTTAATTCCAAGGTCCAGAGGTTTATGACTTGTTTTTTGTAGTTCCAGATCTGCGGTCAGGATGCCCTAGCACTCAGCTGGAAGCATCTATGGCTTCTTTAAATATTTTTTGTATTTTGTTATTTCACAAAACTCTGTAACATTTATGTCAAACATCAGTATTTCAAAAAACCCCATAGTATCAATAAGGATCTTCTTCATAACTGTTTTTTTCAAAGCTTGTAGGCCTTCAGTCTCCTTTAAGGAAGCCGCAGACTATTAGAAAGATAATAAAAATATTCGGATAAATTAATGATTCACAGCAGAATCTTTACAAAACATATTTTAACAAGGTAAAAAACAATCTGTTATTGATACCTACAAAGTTAAAAGCAGAATGTGTAGTGAAGAGTCATTGCTACTTGTTCCTTCTCAGCAAAGGTTGTTTCTGCACTTGGCTGCCTTTAGAGAGGCTAGAAACAGCATAAAGCTGCTTTGTTTCCATGCCTGAGTTTCTAATCTCTTCCCATACTTGTGAAAAAGGAAAAAAAGCCTTAGGATATTACAGATTTAAACATAACAAGATTATATTCCTCCTCAGAGATGCACACTATGATGGATCTTGTGTTTTAAGATGGTTATGGGTACTTCTGTATTATGTATGAGCAAAACTATGAAGATTGATGGAGTCAGAGAATGTAGCTGTATTATAACTTTACAGGGAATTTTTTGAAATTACACTATTATCTTTTCTTTTCTAAAAAACCGAGATTTCCAGGTAAAGCTTGGCATCATAAGCAGCATTTAATGTTTTCCAGTGCAACTTGTTGGAATTTCTGTAGATAAACTACCTAAAGCTATACTTGCCAAACTGAGCAGCCACAAATTCTTCTTTCCTTGACCTTATTCTTGCATATCATAAGTTCCTAAGAATACAGACCTGCTATATTTATGGCTGTTATGGTGATTATCAAGCACACAACGAGCAACAGTAAATAGTTTGGGTCAGCAGTCAAAAGGTAAGGTAATGCAACCCACCCACTTGCTGCTGCAAGAGACATAAAGTTTTGCTGAAGACATCAAATCCTGAAGGGACTGTATGATCATAACAGTAATGGGAGGAATTATTATGAAAATACAATATATAATTAAATGTAACATTCCTTTGAAAAAGAAAAATCCCCACACAGGATCATTACACCAGAGACAGGGATACCTGAGAATATAAACAAAGTAATTTTTGGCTACTGTTTATTGCCATTTGACAGTTTCCCTGTAGGTTGTGTAAAACAGAAAGGAGGTCTTAGCCACCTCTTTAGGACTGCAGACCATAAAAATTCCTTTTGTGCTAAATACTCTTTCCATAGAAAATGATCTGTCTCATCTAGCTCTATGGCATATGGCAGTTGTTAATACAAAGGAGTCCCATGCCATTTCATATGTCTTATAGAATCTTCTCTGGCCTCCAGATGGGTCTATTGTACATTGCTTGCTCCAGGGGGACATCTTGGGTACCATATGTCACAGGCATCAGGAATTTATAGTTTGGCAATCAAACAGTTGCCTACATCATTAGTGAGGGAATCTTAGACACACAGCTCTCATGAAGATGCACAAATATTGACAGTTACTTAGGTTTAGGCTCTGAATTTGAAATTCCTTCTGAATTTAAAGCAATTTTAATTCTACCCCTCAAATTACAGAAGATTAATCCTACTCTTCATGTTATCCTCCAGTGTAAGCATGGGAAGCACACAGCTGGGCTGTCACAAATCAACTCCTTGATTTCCATTGCCTCAGTCGAGCTCCACGACCTTGTCAAGCACAGTGGTGAGACTGACTGGCCTGTAATTCCCACGTTTTCCTTTTCTATCTTTTTTTAAAACAGGGGTTATGTTTCCCCTTTTGCAGTCAGTGGGAACTCTGCCATAATGCCACAACTTCTCAAATATGATGGGTAATGGCTTAGTGATCTCATCCTCCAGTTCCCTCAGGACCTGTGGATGAATTTCATCTGTTCCATGGACTTGTGCATCTTCATGTTTCTTAGATGGTCTCAGACCTGATCATCTCTTACAGCAGGTGGATCTTCATTCTCCCAATCCCTGCCTTTGCCTTCTGGAATTCAGTTCCGTGGCTGGAACACAAGTCGGCGAAGACCAAGAGTTGTTGAGTATCTCAACCTCCTCCTCATCCTGGGTGACCATGTCTCTCACTTCCTTCCAGAAAGGGTTGACATTTTCCCTAGTCTTCCTTTCATCACTGAGGTACCTACAAGCAAAGAAGCTTTGCTTGTTGACCTTGATGTCCCTGGGTGGATTTAATTCTATCAGCTTTCCTAACCTGATCCCTGGTCCTCAGAAAATTTCTCTACAATCCTCACAGCCTACATGTCCTCGCTTCGTCCCTCTTGGACACTTACTTTTTGCATCTGAGTTTGTCAAGGAGCTCCTTGTTCATTCACACCGGCCTTCTAGGGCTTTTGCCTGACTATTACTTTGTGGGAATGCATCGCTGCTTGGGGGGGGGGGGGGGGGGGGGGGTGATCCTTGAATACTGGCCAGCTTTCTTGTGCCCTTCTTCCCTTCAGGGCTCTATCCCACGGCACATTACCAAACAGATCTCTGCTTCTCTGAAGTCCAGGGTACTGAGTTTGCTATGTGCCCTCCTTGCCACCCCATAGATCTCAAACTCCTGTGATCAGGAAGCTGAACCCCTAGCTGTGGCACCAGTCCTGTAACCATTTTTCAATCAAGCAGATTTGACTGGCCCTTTCAAACCCTTGTCACTAAGTCCTTGTGACCAAGAAGACCGATGAAAATAATAGCAGCTCTGCAAAGTTCCTCACTGTTATTCCTAGGGCTCTGCAATCCTTCCTGATCCTGCTCAGCCTGCTCCTGCCTGTACCACTGGTGCCCATGCAGAACAACAGCAGCAGATAATGCTTTGTGTCCTCTACAAGGCTTGGCAGTCTCTCGGTGACGTCCCTGATACCAGCCCCCAGTAAGCAGCACACCTCTCTATAGAGCACATCAGGCCAGGAAATGGGTGCTCCTGTACCTCCCAGAAGGGAGTTATCTACCACCATGACCCATCACCTTTTCTTATTTACACTGGTTTTTGTACAGGGAGCAAATTTGCATTTCATTGCATCACACAATGCTTGACCAAAGAATTAATAATGTTGTGTTTGATCCAGAGCTTCCAAAAGGAAGACTTGCCTATGTTATGCTCTTAAATTAATCTCATTATATTTAAATTGTTTAAATAAATTAATTTTTTTAATAGTTTAAACTAAATATTTAAATAATTCAATTATTTAAATCAGTAAATCACTGGCCCTGCTGGGGTCAAAATTATTGTTCTGTTCATGAGGATTTGCTATTGGTGTTTCCTTGATTACTGATAGGTGCCTGCAACAACCAAAATATCACAGGTAGAGCAGTTATTTCTGCATGTAAAGACGTTGACAATTCCAGTGCCTTATACAATACTGTGCAACAATGTTGTAATATTTGGCTTTTCAGGTTACCACAGAATACAGGGAGGTCAGAAAATTACAGATATTCCCATTATTTTTGGCTTCTCAATTGATATGTACTACAAGTTCCTACAAGGAACACTAATTAGGTGTTGGAGGCTTATTTACAAAAAGTCTCAGTATTCATTACCCTCACAAATGACCATTGCAATATTCAGAGCTGAGTAAATACAGGATACACAATTCACTGAGTTTACCTTTGCTTTTATCAGTATGGATCTGCTTTAAAGACTACCCTGAACTGATCAACCATGTTACCAGGATTATTTGCTTTCTGCAAATGTTAGAGATCAATGAGGACTGAAACCCACTTACAGCAGGCACTGTGCCTCCTTCAACAGCCAATCTCTGCAGCAGTGCTTCCAGACTTCAAAGACAAGATCAGCTAACTCTTCTTGTAAAATAGGCCAAAGTCTACCCAGAGAGAGCAAAAACGTGTAAAATTGGATACAAACTGACAAGGCCTTCAGATGTACTGTACATGGTGAAAGAACTCTGAAAACCTGAAATATGTGTCTGAGGTTGCAGCCTGTGAAATTGCTGCAGTTTTGCCAACATAAAATTCTCCTACAGACTTGAAAACACATAAGAAACTTAAACATTAAAGAACAAAGATGGATAAAATGAACAAAAAAAAGAATTCCAGATTTTACACACTTTGTGGTGAATTATATTTTTAGGGTCAATCCAAATGATACATTTCATAGATTATTATTATACAGTGAAAGGGTTCCTACTCAATTATTAATTAGCCAAGATGGTGGGTTAGCCCTGGCTAGCTCCCAAACACCCACCCACTCACTCAGTCAACTCCCCTCTCCCCTACAACACTGAGACAGTAGAAGGAAGGTGAGAAGACTCACAGACTGAGCTGATAACAGTTTAACAGAGAAAACAAAGGTTGCATGTGCAAGAAAAACAAAGTAAGTAATGAATTCATTACTTCCTTTAGGCTTGCAGATATCCAGCCTCTTCCTGGGCAGCAGGGGCCCTGGATACACAATAGTTACTTGGCAAGACAAATGCCCTTCCTCCTCCTTTTGCCAGTTTTTATTTCTGGGCACAATGGCATAGGATATGGGATATCCCTCTGGTCAGTGGGGATCAGCTGTCCCAGATGTGTCTCCTTGTAATATTTTTCCTTACCCCAGCCTTCTCACTGGGGTAAGCAAGGAGGGGAAAACCTTTGATGCTCTGCAAGCACTGTTCAGCAAAAGCCAAAACACTAATGTGTTACCAACACTGTTTCAGCCACAAATCCAAAGCACAGCACCACACAGGCTGCTGTGATGAAAATTAACTCCATCCCAAGCAGAGCCAAAGGGAAATTAGAATTTGTCTGAGTGGCTGGATAGTAAATATGTAATAAAGACTAATTAAAGCATAACTGGGTTGATGAAATGTGGATGAAGGAAGAATGTAGAAGAGTCACCAACTACCAGCAAATAGGGACTTGACCAAGGATCCCATTGTCCTTAAAACCACATAGAAAGGCTTGTGTTCGAAGGGACCTTAAAATCATTCAGTTCCAACCCCTCTGCCATAGGCAAGGACGCCTTCCACTAGCCCAGGTCTCTCAGAGTCCCATCCAACCTGGCCTTGAACGCTTTGCAAGAGTTTCAGTGATCCCACAAATGGCAATGAGGAGAAAGCAAAATGTTTCATCAAAGTGGAGGATTTCATCCTCATGCCATATTACAGAACCAGCATAACACCCATCCTGTGGGGAGAAAAGAAGGGGATGTAATGCAAGAAGTATAAGTGTAAAACATTTTTCTGAAAACACTGCAATGTGAATGGTACTTGCAAATTCTTTCTTCTGATGAAAAAGGGGTTATCAAGCCAGCAAGACAGGCAAGTTATTTCAAAGTTCTTCCAGTTTTGAGCAGTTTCCATACATCTAGACACAGTCCCTGCTTTTTACACTGTTTTATGAGAGAAAGTGTTGATTTTCTTTACATTAGCATTTGCCACAAACCCAAGCACAAGTGAGCTCATTCACCAACTTTTGCAAATGGAAGTGGGTTTTCAAACCTGATGTTTTACAGAAAAAAAATAAAAAAAGTTTTGGAACTCTGCTTTGGCCTGAACCCATTCAACTGTCACTGAGGACAAAAATTTTTCCAGTAAAAAAAAAGATGAAAAATCATTTTTTTCTTTGACACTCTGTACCTCAGATCATTCTCTTCAAGAACTTGGCTCACCCTGTTGTCAATACACATTGTTTGGTCACTGTTTTGGATTTCTTGCTATGCACAAGAAGTTTTCACACTATCTTTCGTAAACTCTTCCAAGAATTAATCTGGCAGGGTGCTGACCATTCTGGCCTGATCCAGAAAAACACTTAAGGCTGTCTTTAGGCACCCGAGTAGTTCTAACCAGACTGAGCTCATAATACTATTGTTTTACAAGATGGTGAAATATCTGTTTACTCATTAAAGTCTGAATATTAACATTCAAGATTGCTTGTTCTATCCATTACAGATGTTTTCTCCTCATAAATGACAATCAAAATTTCATTTGTTTGATGTTTATATCTTTGCTCAGTTTTCTACTCTATTGAATAACTCTCAGTGAAAAATTCCAGGCTCTTCTCAAACAATTTATTGTTCTTTTCTTTTTCTTCATTATTATTAATGGGAAATTCCAAACTTTGCAGATAAGATTTATATACACTTCCAAATAGGTCAGAAAAGGAGAATATCAGAAAAGTTTAAAAAGCCTGTTTTGCAATTTATGGCTTTATTGAAAATAAAAAACCAAACAAAACCAAACTCCCAACCAAAAAAAAACCCCAAAAGCTTCAACTGCTTAAGAAAGTATAAAATTGCCAAAAACCTCTGTGACTAATGTACCACAAAGGAATCTGTCTTGCAAACATTTATGCGCCCAATTAATTTTAAGCACATAAGTAGCTTGTATACCTCACTGTACACTTTCATTAATGACCTAACTAATAGGAGACAGAATATGACTATTAAGCATTCAGATCACACTGTGAGAAGAGAAACAACAATGTCCTGTTGCAAAAAGAGTTAGGCTTTATATTTGCCACATAATCTTAGATTCATTTCAGTTTTCAAAGGGATTTTTCTTAAGTTTAACTAACTCTTATATTTTTCCTTTGTAATCACTCTCTTAATACACACAGAAAAAACAATAACCCTTTTCCAAGCAATCTATTTAGGTTCTCCTGCAATTGATCACCTTCTCATCTTATTACCATGACTGTATTCCAGATTGTGCTTATTTTTCCTAAACACATGTGTTTCAAGCAAGTCAAGCATTTTCTTTCTTCTATGGCTTTCTGATTCTCTCTGCCCTGGGAATACTTACCATCTATCTCCATGTCAGTGTAATACTGATAGATATCACCTCTCTTTGTAATGCATTAAAAATGCAGCTTACTTGCATGGCCTGACATTAGAGTACAGAGATGAAAACACTAAGGTCTATTATGGTCTATTATAATAGTATGGTATTCTCAATGATACTTTTTTGTTCTAGGATCCTTAATCTTTTTTTAACTAATTTTTAAGACAAGGCATGACTTTTTGTAAGACTGCTTAAGATTTTTCTCAAGCTTTTGGACGTACCTTTCTGAAAATATGATTGTATTTGAGCAGAACTACAATAATTTTTAACAAACTTATTATTTAAGAGTGCTGTACAGTCTACAGTCTAAAAGCTTCCAACATCTCCTAGTTAAAAGAGTTCGAATGGGAAGGAATGAAAAAGATGGCGCCAGATTTCTCACACTGTCACCAGATGACAGGATGAGATTCACTGAAACACAAGAAACTCCATTTCAGAAGAAGAAATTTTTTTTTTTTTTACTGCAAACATAATCAAACACTGGAACAGCGGTCAAGAAAGCTTGTGGAAGGTGGCCAAAGTCCAACTGGACACAAGGCTCTGTGCAAGTGGCTCTAATGTACCCTACTTTGAGCAGGTGGATTTGACTAAGGAACCTCCAGAGATTTTTGACAACCTCAGCTGCACCCTGAGTGGATGACTATGAAACCTGACTCTTCACTGCTGATATTGAAATACCCATCTAGATGTGGACAGCTGTCTTTCAAAAACTACAGCAGTAGAACATTTGGTCACCTAAAACCTGAAGTCATTCTAACAAGATTGATAATGAAACCCAAAAGCAAAGAGGAAAGAGCACTCTGCTGGGATAAGAGATGCTGACACTGGGATTGTTCATCTCAGTCGCTGGGAATTGTAAAACCAGTTTCCATATTGTTAGCAGTGAAAACTGAGTAAACTTCAAAATCAGGGTTCCTGGTGCTTCCTCTCCTTCCAGACACCATTACTTTCTCATTTGTAGATAAAAAATATTTTAACTTCAACAAGAGAGGTAAGGTATTAACCATTTTACTGCCTTTTTTCTGTCTTCAGCTGACAGACAGTTTCATGGTCAGTAAACTTCCTTAGACTATGAGATAACTTTTCAGTCCCAATTGTATTTGTTAGGTACATATCTTAACTATGAAACTGTGAAACTTCTATGCAAAAGACATTGCTGCTGCTCTGTAGGTTGATGCATAGGGGCTTAAGATGTTAAAATCCAATTGTGTGCCGACTAAGGAAGTCTTCATTCATCCATGACTACATGTTTAATATCATAGCCAAGTGCTCTTGAGCTTTGTTCTGATAAGCACAAAAGCTTATAAATCAGTTAAGGCTGGGGTTTTTTTAAACTATTTTTTATTAAGTGTATATAATCTAGCAAAGAAATTAAGAGTTCAAACACCAGTCATAGGTAAATGAGACATAGGAGGCATGTGTATACATAATTATAGTTTGTGTCCTGTAAAGATAATCTTTCTTATGAAACAATGAAAACAAACATAGAATCAAAACCACAAAAAATAGGAAAGAAAGAGTAGAGAGGAAAAGATAACATGAAAGATTAATGCAATCTGCAGTATATTAGTCTGCTATCTGATACTCAAGTGTGTGCTCTGTAACACTGTACTATGACTCAACTGATCTGACTAGAATAAAGGAGTCAGTTTGTGATGAAAAGGTGTAGGTCTTATGTATTCAATTTATTTATACTAAGCCAGTTTTCTGTACAAAGCTTTTAAGTTCTGGTAGAAAATGAAAACATTGCATCACAAATCAGTTCTAATAATTTTAAAGGGTATTATTTTAGTAATATTTACAGAGTGCACTTAATATTATTTACAAAAAGGAAAGTAAAATAAAAAGAATATTCAATTTCCCAATTTCTATTTTGCAGGCATCACTAATATTCTTCTAGCAAAACATTTTTCAGAAAATATTTACATTTTCTGGTTGTTAAGTCTTCCTTATTGAAGAATATTTTTTAAAACATGTCTGACTGAAGTTTCAAGACCCTAGGTGTCAGTTTCCAAAAGGGCTGTGCTGTCCCAGCCTGCCAGCTTGTTTGGAAACCACTCAAGAATCTCTAATAGTGTACTATACAACAATGGCAAAATCCTCTACCTAAAAGTGTTATGTCACCTTTGAAAATAGGACTAAACTCACTTGGCTGGTGCCACTAGAGCCTCAACCACGTTTTTTTTACATTGCAAAAGTGTAGTCCAGATAGAGAATACCGTGGCTGAGAGCCCTGTTATTCTCCTGGAATTTCATAGCTTCCAGGGCAACAGTCTAATGTCACAATCTAAATGGTATCATTGCAACACACTCTCCTGGAAATGTCAATATATTTCCCTTCATGCAGGACTCTTCACCACTGCCATCTCCCCAGCCAGGCAAGGAGCTCCCACAGACTCTCCATCACATCTGCACCAGAAGCCATTGTCTCAAAAGCCCAGAGGCATCTCAGGTGGCAGCAGAGACTCAACTGTGGACAACTGCATTAAGGCCATATAGTTTGTTCTCTTATCTAGGTAATTCATACTAGCTGTACTGTAGACAACCCAATTTAGAGGCCTGCATCTGAATCTGAGTCTAAATCCCAGACAGAATTTTGACTTGGCATCTAATATTAAGCATAAATTTCCATAACTGGAAAGAAAGTATTTTCCAAGTCAGCATATTGACCAGAATTCTGTTACAGAAAGCTTAAAGGAAGTCAGAGGTAAAATCCCCAATTTTTAACTATATACGTAGAACTAGAAATTTAGAAGCTTTGCAAATTCCAGTGCTGCATATTTATGCACTTCAGTATTTTAAGTGACCATTAAATGACCTGATATGTGAGCATTTGCAAGTACAGGACCTCAAAAAGTCTTCTGCATTCTTCCAGATAAAATGAATTTTACAGTAAAGTAAATAAATTGGCCACAGTAGATGGTTTTGGTGAAATACTTCAGAATTTGTAAGCAAGAATACTGACATGATGATTGCACTGTACCATTACAATATTGCAATTACATGCAAAATAGGGTTTGTGGATCTCAGTCATTATATTAAATTGCCACATTTATCCTTAGATTGATTTAACATGTTTATAAAAAATTATTAACACTTTCTTATAGTACATTAAATTATCCCAGAAAAGACATGTTCATATTTTGAACCATCAAATTTATTTTGAAAATTTGGGTTTTTTTCACATTTTAAGAAAGTATTTCATTTTTCTTATCCCAGTTTAGAGAAGTACCTTGCAATAAGAAGAACACCGGGATTCTTCTTCACATGTCAATGGCTGGCCACACTTTTCGTTTTCAAAGCAGAAAAGCTCAAATTAAGAAACAACTTAGAGGTGACAGATAAAAGCTTGCAGAAAAACTGAAAAGGCAGCTTACCGGGTTTCTTGGATTTTTCTTAGCAGATTTCTTTGAGGATTTTTCATTTTGGAAGTTCATCACTTAATCTTTATTTTCATCATACATACTTTAAAGAAAATCATCATGATTTTCAACAGTCTATTTATTGTGCTACACATCACAATTGGTAATTTAGAAAAATTAACAGTTTCTCTAGAACACATTATCAAAGAACATGTATAACTCTTATGTACCAGAAAGATTTTTTTCTCCCACAAAATCCACTGATGCACATCCAAGAAACCCCTGGACAGAGCCTGCTGAAGATCTTTTGCACTTCATGTATAAGACTGCTCAATTCAAATAATGTGTGCAACGCTGAACCTAAGAGGCATTAATGCCAGAAACAACAACTGCACCATATCAAGCCCAGGAAAAAGTAATGGGACTAGAAAGGGAGATTTTCCAAAAATCAGAGGTTTTATTTCATCTGTAATATCGTTGATAAATGGAAACGCTACCATGCAAAATCTCAGCACTTTTTTGGCCGGAAAGGCACTCATGCTAATATAATGAGTCTGGATTACAGAGGTTTGCCAAGCTTAGATCATGTATAGATTAGTAATGATGCCTTTTAATGTCTTAATGACCTCTTAATGAAATACATTTATAATGCTACAATTTGGTGAGGACTCACTAAACATTTTTCATATCAGAACATGATGTTCAAAGCTAAGTTCTTAATAATAATTAAAACATGTATTGTTCTTTTACTCTTCAAAGTGCTTTAAGAACATTAGTAATTAGTTAAAAACCTGTGTGCTGGATGTATGTTATCTGTTTAGGCTCGAAGAGGCCCACAACAATCAAACTGGAGCTAGCCAGTAAAGTCCAAGCAGAAAATAGTCACTTCTTCTGTGTTCTAAAGAATTTTAGATCAAGGCAGGAAAGACCTGTCACAAGATAAATTAAATGCAGGTGGTGGCCACTTCATACAAATAGTATTAGACAAATAATATAAACATAGACTATACTTTTTAAAAATGTACCCAGAATATTAAAGCTTAATTAATTTTTTCTAAAAAGCAGAGAAAAGGCAACTTCTGAAACAAAAAAACTCCCCCAAACCAACTGAAACCTCATTTTGCTAATTTATGTTCTCAGCCTCCAAAGTGAGCAATTTTCGCATAAACAGTGGGAGCTTGTGGTGCTGATTCAAAACTTGCTAATGCTCACTAACTGTGAGCTACAACAAACCCCATGTACAACACACCCCTTTGCTCCTGTGACTGATATGTGGCAGGGCAGGGGTTAACTGATCAAAGGAGGGACTGCAGCTGGCTAAATTTCAGGGGCTCATCATCTGCCAGATCAGTACAGGTAGGAAAAGAAATCAGAGGTAGTTGTGGCCAAGCAAGGCTCATCTTGAGTACCCAGAGAACATGGCTGCTTGAGAAGAGAGGCTTTCCTTCTCAGGTTCACAGGCATATGTCTCCCAAGCCAGGGAAAACTTTATTCTGAGAACTTTCCTTCAGTGCTAGGGAAAACTAATTGTTTCACACTATTGTACTGCTTCAGATGGAACAATTAACTACTGCATAACAATGTGAATTCAGAGACTTTGCTTTTTATCTATCAATATTATAGAATTTTAACAAATAATTCAAATACATCTCTGAAAACTCATGCAAGAAGCCAGCTATACATGAAAATCTCATTCTAGTTAGGCTAGATTTTAAATTGTTTTAACACCTAATGCAACTGATGTGCTTGTTTTCTAAGGAGAGACAACAGCAACTCCTATATTCACAGGAATGTTGCGAAGATAAACATATAAAAGATTAATCAGCAATGGCATTATGTGCTCAAAATAAATCTGCAGCTAGATTTAGTCAGTTGGAGTTGGGAAAGATTTGGCTGTCTGCTTATGATCTCAGTTTCAAGGAGAAAAAAATGTTTATATTTAGTTGAATTTGAATTTCAGCAGTCAAAAAAGGTGTTACTTATTATCCTTTCTAATTTCCTTTGCCATTTTTAGCAATGTAAGATTTAAAATAAAGAGATACTCCAAGCCTATTTAATTTGAAGCATTATGAAAAAAATTCTAATATTAAACTCAGTATGTTTTAGCAAAACATACTTTTTAATTTTTATTTGAGAAAGGAAGAAATTAGGAATAGAGGAGAATTTGGTGATTAAAAGAATGGCATGAGATATTCAAATAAAGAACTGATTGTAACAAAGGAAACACCTTTAGTAAAGGGCAGAAGCTGAAAGTCTGATTATTTACATATTGCACTCACTTGGATTTCTTCCAGCCATATGCTGGAATTTCACTTTACCTTATGTTAATTTTTTGGCAAATGGCAGTATGAGGCTTGTGAGGTCTTCAGAAATATGACCTAGAAAAAGCCGATAGCAAATTCTTGAACACACTTGTTCTACTTAAATTATACAGACAGCACAAGAAAGGAGAAGGTTCAAAAACGCCATGGGATCTCAAGCTGTTGACTTCTGAGCCTGAAGAAAAAGTGACCAATTTCCATTCTTTTTCTTGGAAGGGGTAGCGAGGCCAAGTTTTATGGAGCAAGCCTTGCCCTACCATAGCCATCTCCCTCCTGCCTGCTGAAGAGTCAGTCTCCCCAGTAAAGCAATTCCAATAGACCTCTGAAATCCAAGGCAGGAAATTCCTTTCAGCACTGCTTTCAGCAATGAAAAGGACTGTCAAAACACCTTCCCAGAGGATTACAGGGCTCCTGCCCAGGAACTAGTGGAGAAAGTTCAGCACTTACATGAATATAATGCCCCCAGCTCCAGTCCATGTGTAACAAGAGCAGCTTTAAGGCACATTTATACTAAGGCCAGTTAACACTTTCAAACTCAGCACAAGAATTTCACTTCTGTACCACAGACTGTTAAGAACTTCTAAAAATACACCAAATGTATTCTTCTCTAAGTGTGTGTGCTTCCCAGTTTGCAAATAGAATTGTTTTCTTAATTAAATACTGTCTTTTTTTTTTCCAAATCTGGGTAATACATAATTTTACTAAAGACCTTTTAATAGTCTTCCCATCAACCCACTGCATATGCAATCACATTCCACATGCACAGGTATCAGTATGCATATATGTTTATTCAGCTCTCTTTCAAGCACAGTAACTATGAATTTATTGGTAAACTTGGAAATGTTGCTAATTTCAGTCCTTTTAAATACAGTTGGTAAGGGGGTGCTGCTCACTAGAATTCAGTCAATGATGGCAGGCTGCCAGGACAGGATTGGGTTACACAAACACCTGAAAGTTCCAGCCAAGATGTCCTAGGGCATATATCACTGTGTCCTGAGATGTTCAGACATCAGCTGCCAGACAAGAAAGAGCCTGATGGGTCCTGTCTCTCCTGTGCCAGACCCCTACATATGTCTTAGGTGCACAAGAACATGTCAAATAGCACTAGATTGCTACACATAGGCAGCTAAATCCAGTTTCCAATGGCTAAGTAGAGTGAACAGCAAAACTGGCCACAACAGTGAAACAGCTGAGCTCAGTAGCTCCAGTAACAGCCTAACCTCACCTTTGTGCTATTAAAAAATAATTGTATTGAAAATAGCAACTACTTGAAATGTTACCCCCGCCAAAGGAAACCCCAAGAAAACTAAAACCCCAAAATAATAGGTTCCCACAGACTATAATGGAAAACAGCCACAGAACATTACACAGCATTTCTCAAATGGAATTGTCTGGATTTATTATTTCAGTGTACCTTGTAAGTTAACAGGAGTTTGTTGTCAGTCATAGAATCACTGAATCCTAGAGTAGTATGGGTTTAAAGGTCCTTTGAAGGTCATCTAGTCCAACCCCTCTGCAATGTGCAGGGACACTTTCAACTAGATCAGGCCGCTCAGAGCCCCATCCAACCTGACCTACAATGTTTCCAGGGATGGGGCATCCAGCACCTCTTTCAGCAACCCATTCAAGCGTTTTACCAAGCTCTTCAATAATTTCGTCCTTAAATGTAATCTACTCTCATGTTTTTTTGTCATGTGCCAGCAAGCCACAGTCTAATATTTGTGTAATTGATATATTTCTATATTTTTAAACAGGTAAGTATTTCAGAGTAACTATAAAGACCACCACCTCTGGCTTCCTCCTCACCCCTTCCCCCAGTTATCTAGTAATTGAACTTGCCTTGGACCTGAATAATAAAACCAGTTGAAACTGGAGGGATGTGTCTGTCTATAACCCAGAAGAAAAGTCTGTCATCTTTTAGAAGCCTGCAGAGAAAAAAGTGTAGTAATGTTACAGAAAGGAAGATGGAGACTCCACACAGTCTGTGCCCATGCAGCATTCTGGAGAGAGGCGCACAGGAAAAGCTTCTTCACTACTGCTAACTGATTGAAAATATAATAAGCCAAAATGAGGTTCCTTTCTCCTGTGCAGGGAAAATGATGTCCTGTGAAGTCAGAAACAGAAGCAGAAGATGAAAAGGCAGAAAAATTTATCAGAGAATAATGGATGAACCATTACAGGTGCTTTCACGGAAAATGTAAGAGAACCTGATTTGCTGCAAACTGGGAAACTGCCAGAAATCACGGCAAAATATCAACAACTGCTGGGTTCAAAGGGCTGCAATCAGTGGCCCCACGTTCAGTTGAAGGCCACTCACTAACAGCACAGCCAGGGGTCAATAGTGGGACCAGCACAGCCTAACCTCCGCATTCATGACCTGGACAATGGACCAGACCCTCAGCAGAACTGGGAGTAGTGGGGTGAAGGTGCTGCCACGCAGAGCAACCTCAGTGGGCTGCAGAGATGGCCATAGGGGAACATCACACCGTTCCAAAAAGGAAAGTATGAAGCTCTGCACCAGGAAAAGGAATAATTCCACACACCCATGCAGGCTGGGGAACAAGTAGCTGGAAAACAGCTCTGCAGAGAAGGACCTGGGGGTCCTGGTGGACAAGTTTTCTTCAAGCCAGCAATGAGTCCTTGGAACAAGAAAGGCCAACAGTGTCCTGGGGCTGTGGCAGGAGGAGCATTGCTAGGAGGCTGACAGCAGTGATCCTTGTCTTCCACTCAGCAGTGGCGAGGCCTCATCTGCAGTGCTGTGTCCAGTCAATGGATCCCAATGCAAGAGAGACATGGACTTACATGGGCAAGTCAAGCAATGGGCCAGAAAGATGATTGAGGGATAGAAGCAAGAGAAGGCTTAGAGAACAGGGACTGTTCAACATGGAGAAATGTCAGGGGGCTCCTATCAATATTTAGGGGAGTAAAGACACCTGATGTAAGGAAGTAAAGAAGTGGGAGCCAGTGACATGACAAGAAGAAGTGGGCACAAACAGAAATAAGGGAAATAAGATTAAAAAGTAAAATACTCCAAACCATCTTTCTTATGGTGAGACTGGTCAAACACAGGAAGAGGTTGCCCAGAAAACTTGTGGAGCCTCTATCACTGGGGAGATTCAAACTCAAATTGTCATAGAGCTCTGAGTAACCTGCTGCAGGTGACTGTGCTTTGAGCAGGGGAACTGATCTAGAAAAATCTCCAGAGTCCCTTCCTACATTATCCTTCCTGTGAGTATCTGTAACTGTAGTTTAAAAGGGCAGATGAAAAAGCAGGAAAATAACATTTTGCTTTGTCTTTTCTATGTCTAACTTCTAGAGTGAAATTATAACTACGTTGTTACACTTGTCTGTGTACTCCATTCACCATTTGTGCTAGATCAGGAGCAGATGGGTTGACCTCTATTTCATTTGATGTCTAAACCTCACGTTTGTTCTGGAACTATATTTCTTTTCAAAATTAAACAAGGAAATAGAAAAACAAAGTCACCTACTCTGCCCTATAAAGAACTCTAACAATGTAATGGTGGCAGGGAAAGGAAAACAAGGGATCTAAAATGTTAAAACTTTCTTTCATGTAATACTGACATAAATTAAATGAAAATTATAATACATCATTAAATTAAAATTCAGTCACAGATTTTACTTCACCAACAACACAATTTTAGAGTATAAAGAATATTGCATTATTATCAAAGGTACAGACAAAGCACACCTGACATTTTAGCAGATTTAATATAGTAAAACTTGTGCAAAACTTGTTGTAAAAAAGAACAATTTGATACATTTTAAATGGCTGAAGCAGAAATAATTTTAATTTACTATCTGCATTGGGACTAAAACCAAAACATTACCACAGCAGGTTTTTTGCCGCATATTGACCTCAAGGGCAAAGTAGTTGGTCCCATCACTAACAAGAAGGAAATAGCGTAGAAAGGCGTTTGGAAAGTTTACCACTTTCTAGTGGTTTGTATTTCATTGTCTCCCTTTAACTCTGCATATGGGTCTATGACTGCTTAAAGGGAGACCACATACAAGTAATCATAATTAACAATTCAGAATAAAATTCAATATTCTGCAAAGGCTAAGCAAAAATGTGATCCATGTTGCTGAGGCAAAAGGCAGGGCTAGAAGTGACTTTTTACAAGAGACCAAGCTCTGTACCTGAGCTGGAGCCTGCACCCTCTGAAACATCAGAAAATCTCTGATGAAGATTCTTAGCCAAATATGGCTCTCATTCACGAGTAACAGTTCTCATGGTCAGTTTTAGATAGCAACAGGAGAAGGCAAGAGAAAGAAGAAACCACAAATTATTCAACTAGTTCTCAAACGTACTTATAAATGGAATTTATTTTCTTGAAATTCAATGTTTTATTTCATTTACAGTTTGCAGCTATTAAATATGAGGCAGTTGCTGTGTGAGTTGTTCCAGTACACACAGCTGCATTAACAGCTAGCTACAAACACTTTTTACACTAGCGGGTACTTTCAAGAACCAAATGTCTCTTCAGGAAGTTTTACCAGCAACTTTTTTCATGTGCTTATGCAGTTTCAGCGATTTTGGTATGTTATTTTCCACATACATGCACTTTTTTCTGTCTCTGCTGCCTTAAAACTAATTTCCACTCATCTGTGGGGCAACACTAACAATGACACTTCCATCTGTTCCTCGACAGGATTTGCTATCCTGTAACTGTTGACATGTAAAGGGCATTTTCTATTTTGATTGGACATTAATAGTGCTTTCTTTGGATTGATCATTTTAAACTGAACTATGAAATAGCTTTAAATATATAGGTCATAGCAATTATTGTGTTATTTATATTACTAAACAAGTCTGCAGCAGATGGCCTCCAGGGCTCTGGCCAGAAGAACCGAACTCCTGCAGATTTATTTGGTGCTTAGAGATACTACCAACTAACTTCTCCAACCGGCTTGAATGCCACTGTGCCTCTCATTTGATGCCAGCAAAAATATTCCAGGCTTATTTGTTTCAGCACCAATATTCCTCCAGGCCTTCCTGGTACCTGGCTATATAAAATGTTCCTGCCTGGGCCATGGGTCAGAAGCCATACCCCTGCAGTAAAATGAAGCAGCACCAGAGACCCTTAGCCATCCAAGGCATGCAGCCTGGCCACATCTACACTTGCTAATACTTGGCTCAGTTCCTTTTTGGAGCTAGGTGGGACCACTGTGGCCATTAGACAAAGTTGTTATATTGTTATAGTTCTGTAGGGGTTTTTTCATTCATAAGTGCCTGAAAAATACAAAGACTGTACTGCAGCCCTCCAGGGTGACTTCTCCATTTCACAAAATGTAGGCTGGATACAGTGTGATGGTATGGGCTGGGTGAGAATGCAAAGGCTGTTAGGACAGCTCTGGAAGACCACATGAGGTGAAAAACATCATGTTTGGTGGAGGCTTTTTCATCCTGACTACTTAGCACGGCTCATGGTGCAAGTCCACGCCGTTGAATGCACCCAGGACTGTTCATCAGAGTGTTCACAGACACAGAACAGGGCAATGCTTGACCAATCTGAACAACCAGTGGTTCAGCACTAAAGGACACTCACAGGTCCTGTTTCATGTATCAGCAAAAACATAACCAGGGAAGTAATGCCAAATACTCATGAAAATCTGACCTCATAAAGTGCTACCCCAAGCTTTCATAACATAAATTTTACTTTTTCCCTATGCCTGAATTAAACGAGCCTTTAAATGTATTTATTGTATTCCAGCCTGATCTACCAAAATTTTTTATGCATATGAGCCACTTTAAGATGACTGTTTTCCAGGATACTGTTTGTTTAAGCAAGCCTATGCATGTCCAGAAACTCTGGGGCCATTGTTCTATGTTAGATCACTCACATGCTCAAAGTTTTGTGTTTGCTATAACATGACTTTATATATTAAAAAAAAAAGCACCTGAAACCAATATTATATACATATATATATATATATATAAAATAGATAATATTATATACAACCTTCAAACTTCTGATTCCAAAGCCTTGCAGTTGTATTTTTTATTCTTATAATACAGGAATACCTACAAAAATGTTACTGCTGCCATTTATGATATGAACACAACTCAAAGGCACAAGGTCTGCATGTGCTCACACTATTGGGCGCAATAAGAAAATCAACACTATGTCAAGTTAATTTTTTTCCAAGGAGATGTGGAATAATTTAGGGCATTTTCCTACCTAAACTTTCCCTTTGCTCACAGACATGGGCAAAGTGCCTCTTCTACAAAGTGAAAGAGCTTTTTGTGACTTCACTACAGTCACTGACCAACTCTTGCTCATATCAGAAGAAATACATGCATTCATTATTTTAATATCACACGTGAGCTAACCTGCTGCTGCCAAACCAATTTTATAAACAGTTTAATAAAATGTACTCTGATCAACAATATATCAATCACCTCAGTGGTACTTTTATATATTTGCACATTAGACAAACTGAGTTCTGGAATAAGAAATGACCTGAAGGATTTGATGTGAATCTCAGGAAAAAAAGTGATGTTAGTTGCAAATAGGAACATGAAAACTGTATCAGATCAGGCCAAAAGTCCATTCTGTCTTTGACAGCCTCCAACAGTTGTGCCAAGGAAAGGGCAAGCACACTGTGGCTACTTCCCTTGTGCAAGCTCTGGCAGAGTGACAGCACTCAGGGCTACCTGAGCTTTACAGAGCATTCTCACATTTAACAGTCCCTGATAGATTTTCTTTCCATAAATCTGCCTTATCTTTTTGCAAATTCCAGTGAAATTTTAGGAATCGGTGACATTTCCTATGAAGTTTAAGACTACTTAAAGTACTTTTTGTTTTGAGACTGCTGCCTATTAGCCTAATTTGTTTTCCAAAGGTTTTGCATTAGAAATTATAATGAGGAATCACTGTCCATTCAACTTGGTTTCACAAACCAATGCCATTATTTTCCCAAGCTACTTTTCTCATTAGCTTGTCTTCCAATTTCCATTTTAATTTCTACTTACTATGTGGAGGAATTTCTGTGAAAAATTTTGTCACATTTTCCGTATCTTTTGTAGAGTTACTGTACCCCTTCTGAGAGACAGGAACGGCAGTCCCTGTCCAAGCAGAGAGCATGTCACCATCACACAGAGTAAGAATGATGACATTCACTTCCCAATGGCTGCTAAATATTACCTGATTGTGGAAGAACAAGGCTTTATAGTGCATCTAGACACTCAGCTTTATCTCTTTTCCTATATCCTTTATCTCATATGTCAACATGTCCATCATTTTATTGTTCAGTAGGAATCAAGAAGTCCTTCTGCAACCTGACAATTTTTCTTAAATCTAAATAACTCAGTGTGAACAACAGATTTTACTACTCCAGTGTCCTCCCCTTTTTCCAGATTATTTATACCTCTGTTGAACAGTACTGACCTTCAGACAAACTCCTTTTAAGTCCTACCTGTTACACAATCCATTGAATAAGATGATAATCAATTCCTAACCTTTCTTTTCTACCAAGTATCCACCCATCTGAAGGTTGGAATCTTTATCTTATTGAGCTTGTTCACCACTGCATACCACCAATTCACACACTAAGGTGAAGTATTCCAATTTTTGTTTTGAGTTTATGCAAAGTCAGGAGCTTGTAAGACACAAAAGGCTGGCTCCCCAGTCATCAAAACTTTACACTATTTATATGTTTTAGCCAACAATGCCATCAGCATTACACAATTCTTTTCATTAATTAGCACTCACACCCCTTATATGGTAGTTAAAACTCTTGTTTATCATGATAATTAGTCCACATGCACAGTTCTTTCCTCCATTTGAGTCGAGAGTCTGTTTAGAGTAAGTGGTCAATGAGCTGATTCCCATGATTTCCTACTGCTGGACTTACCTTTCCCTCAGCTACTGCACAGTTCTGCTGACTTTGCTCCTGGTGGCTGTCATCCAGACAGCTCCTTCATCTTGGGATTGTCTACCCTTTTCCTTAAAACAACTGATTAGTCAAGTATGCAATGTTCACAATGCAATTGCTTAATAATAAATGCCTCATTATAGCTACTGATTAACAACTAAAAGAAATTGCAGTTTGAGTCAAATCCTAAGGGGCTCAAATCTTGAGAGGCTCAATAAGACACAACTCCTGAATCTTCTAAAAACCTTTAATGAAAATTCTTGCCCAAACCAGGAGGGCCAACCATGCCTGGTGCACCACAAGTATCATCAGCCAGTCAAAGGAGGTGATTGTCCCTCTGTACTCTGCACTGGTATGGCCTCACTGTGAGTCCTGTGTGCAGTTTTAGATAACACAACATAAAAAAGACAAAGGTATTAGAAAGCATCCAAAGAAGAGCTACAGATATGGTGAAGGTCTAGAGGGAAAGCCATATGAGAGCAACTGAGGTCACTGGGCTTGTTCAGCCTGGAGCAGAGACTGAGGGGAGACCTCATTGCAGTCTTGAACATCATCACGAGGGGAAGCCAAGGGGCAGGCACCAATTATTCTTCCTCTTGTGACCAGTGACAGAACCCAAGGGAATGGCAGGAAGCTGAGCCATGGGAGGTTTAGGTTGGATGTTAAGAAAAGGTTATTCCCCCAGAGGGTGGCAGGGCACTGGAACAGGCTCCCCAGGGCAGTGCTCACAGCACCAAGCCTGACAGAGCTCAAGAAGCATTTGGACAATGTTCTCAGGCACATGGTGGGATTCTTGGAATGTCTTGTCCAGAGCCAGGAATTGGATGTGATGGTACAGTGTTGTAATCTTGTTGTTGTATTTCTAAAGTCCCATACTGTCGCAACCATATTTCTAAGGTCTCGTACCTTCTCAATGATACTTCTTGGGGGCAGTTCTTCACAGCTCTGACTTCTTCTCCTGCTTGTTGCTCCTTCTTTGTCAGGGCTCCTTATCAACTCAACTCAACTGGCCAACCCCAACCCCTTTTATCCTAGTTATCTTCACTAGCTACAGCTGCAGCCCAATTAAGGACATCGCAGCTGCAGCCTATCAAAAACAACCAG
The DNA here is from genome assembly GCF_028551555.1 of Melozone crissalis. Lineage (NCBI taxonomy): Eukaryota > Metazoa > Chordata > Aves > Passeriformes > Passerellidae > Melozone > Melozone crissalis. The sequence goes on from NW_026535805.1 coordinate 55,657,720, forward strand.
GGCTTATCAGGGCAAGGCCTATATACAGATATTCAATATACAATACACATTTTTACTAAGACTCCTACTATAGTACAGATGTGTCCCTTCCAACTCAGGATATTCTATAATTATATGATTCTGTGTTCACTGGCCTGGTTTGCCTTGGCAGATGAGGTCACTTGATTCCTCCAAAGAGTCACAGAGATTTCTGAGGCACCATGCCCCTCCATGGAAAATGAAGCCGATGGTTCTCAAGGGCACCATATCTATTCCTATTTCATTTCCACTTGTGTTTATTATTCCTACCACTGATTTGATCAACATGCATACCAACCTCAGGTTTTGGCTAGAGCCAGTACTTCTCAGTCCTCCAGCACCTCCTGTAGCATGTGATTACATAGTCCAGCTGCTTCATGCCTGAATCCCTGTGTAACTCCTGAATAAACATCATCCAATCTTGTCAATTTTCTACTATTCAATTTACCTGCCAACCTGGTTTCTACTGGAAACATCTCTTCCAACACTTCTACCCAAAAAGCAGCATTTTAGCATGAAAACCTCCCTGAGCTCCTCTCTGATAAGCATGGGGTTTAGTTTATTCATTACATTTTCTCTGCGCTCCTTTCACACCTTACCCAGCAGGCATGCAGGCTCTGTGTCAGGTTCGTGGTGCTTAAGGAAAAAAATTACAGCTACTTTTATTATCTTCACAGAATCACAGAATCAATTAAGTTGGAAAAGACCTCTGAGATCACTGAGTCCAACCTATGACCTAACAGCAGCATGTCAACTTGGCCGTGGCACAGAGTGTCATGCCCAGTCTTTCCTTAACACCTCCAGGGATGGTAACTCCACCACCTCCTCAGGCAGCTCATTCTGAGGTCTAATCCTCCTTTCTGTGAAGAATTTCTTCCCAATGTCCAACCTAAACTTCCCCTGGCGCAACTTAAGACTATGTCCTCCTGTCCTCTTGCTAGTTGCATGGTGTTCTTTTGCAAGTTGATCCTCAAAACATCATTTAAAAAAAAATAAATTAAGTGGGCAGGAATGTGTGCACTTTAGTGTCTTGCAACAGTCCAGGTGCTCTGGTCCAGTTTCCTCACTTAGATGCAGCTAAGGGAAACATCCTTGGGGATGCTGGATGACAGCCAGCTCAAAATGAGCCAACAACATGCCCAGGGGGCCAAGAAGGCCAATGGCACCTTGACCCATATCAAGAACAATGCTGCCAGCCAGACTAGGCCCTGGTGAGACTGCACCTCCAGTAGCGTGCTCAGTTTTGGGCTCCTGATTTTAAAAAGGTCATTGATGTGCAAGAGTATTTTCAGCAAAGAGCAACAAGGCTTATGAAAGGTCCAGAAAACACTATGAGGTATTATGAGGAACAGTTGACGGAACTAAGGGATGACTCTTTGCTCTCTAAAACCACCTGACAGAAGGTGATAGTGAGGAAAGGGGTGGTCCCTTCTGCCATGCCTACAGTGAGAGGAAATGGCCTTAAACAGACTGGGGAGATCCAGATTAGATAGTAGAAAAAAAAGAAATTCACTGTTAGAGTGGTCAGGCGTTGGATTAGGCTACCATTGGGGGTGTTTAGAAGGTGTCTGGATCTGGCGCCGGGTTGATGTGGTTTAGTAGTTTTGGGGTTGCAGCAGCAGCAGAGGACTGATGGTTGGACCGGATTATTCCACCTTGGTGATTCTACAATTCCAGCCCTCAAACATACTGAAGGATAAGCCTCCACTTCGCTACCCCCTTCTCTGCCATTTTTTAGGCACTCCAGCTCATTTTGCTCTTTCAAAACTACCTATTCATTTTCTCCTTTGCCAGAATTCCCAAAGAAACCGTGACCAGAGAGAAAGAGTGAATTACAGGCAGGAGGAAACCTCGAGACGCGCGTCCCGGGATGACCTCCCTCCTCTCTTGCTCCTGCCATTCCCAAGCGGGCGGCGGGCGCCGGAGGCCGGGCGAGCACGGCTGGCTAGGAAGGGCAGGGTAGGTAGGGCTGGCTAGGAAGGGCTGGGTAGTAACGCTGGTCCCCTCCCTCAGAGGGGTCGCAGCCACCACCCTCACGGCGCGGCCGGCGGGGGGCGGGTCGGGCCCGCCCTCAGCGCGCCCCGCGGCCCCGGCGGAAGGAGCGGCCCGGCCCCTCCTCGCCCGCTGCTTCCGCCCGGTGTCGGCAGAGACAGCGCCGGCCGCCGCCGTGCCGGGAGCTGGAGAGCCTGCCAACGGGGAAGGTAAGTGCCGCAGCGGCCCTGCCCTGCCCTCCCCTGCCTCCCCTGTCCCTGTGCCGGGGCCGAGAGCCGCCCCGAACCCGCGGGCCGTCCCTCCCCGCCGCCGTGCGGGGCTGACCCGCAGCCTCGCCCAGCAGGGAGGTGCCGCCAGCCCGGCTGTGCTGGGTGTCAGCTCTGTGACGGACCCGTTGCTGCGAATAGCCCTGGTGATCTCTAGGCGTGCGCTTGAGGATGGACTGATACATCCCATGCCGAAAGAAACGCTTCGTGCGTGCTCCCTTGACTTGTTTTGTCATGGAGGAGACTTCATGAAACGAGTCCTAAGTGGTGTCTCCTTTTCCAGAAAATAACTGAGGTGATGCTATTTGTGGTGTTTTTTCTGTGTGTTAGCGCTTATTCCTGTGAAGCATCTCTCAGAGCTGAGTGATGCTTGTTATCTTGGTGGCGTGTTATAAAACAAGAAACGAGGGAAAAGTCTCTGACCTGAAGGGCCTGTAAATAGGAAAAGAGGAAAATAAGATTATAAATTCTTAAAAGCTAGAAGTGAGATGAGATTTTTTTAAGCAGAAAGAGGCATGTTTTAGTAGAGGAGATACTGGTTTGGAAAAGCAGGCGTCCTGCAGGCTCACACCCTCTTTCCAAACCTGCCAGGTTTGCTGTCATTGCTGGTTCTGGGGCATCATCACTGTCATCACCCACCTCCATGCCTGTATTTCCTACACAGGAGAAGAGATGCCTGTGCCAGACAGGGTGAGCAGCAGGTTCAGGAAACAAGTAAATGCTGGAATGGAAATGTGCAGTGAAAGAAATCAGGATAATCATGAAGGGCTATTTGAGGCATGACGGTTGTTGAGAGCTTTCTTAGTGGTAAGTTTTTTGTTGCATTGCAAAAATTTAGAAACAGCTTATTTTCTTGAGACTTAACTATAATAATAAAACCTCGAATGACTTGGGTGATGCAGACTCTTATTTTTTTAGGTGTTGAATACTCCTGGCCCTCTGGGACGTTACGGTTCCCAGTTAAGGCCTGAGAGTCCATCCGCATGGACCTGTGTCAGAATCTGGACATGAATCTGTATTCTGTGTGCCTCAGGGACTAGAATCCTTCAGTTACTGATTGTGATTACTGCAGCTTCCTATTTTCTTGTGACATTTGCTTATGATGTCGATGAGGGAAGTGGTCACATGTTTACAGACCTGGATAAGCGGTGACATTAAGACTTTATACCTTTCATCATGGAATTACTACAAGGTTTATATCAAAGCAGTCAAAGTCAGTGAATTTTTATGGATCTTGGACAGTACACTAAGCCAATGCCTGTGAAACAGGCAAGCATGTATGGTTCTTCTTTATGTAGTTCCACACTGAGTATCCACTCAACTTGCAATGAGGTGCAGTCCAGGAACTTTCTGGAATAGATGTGCTGAGGTCTTAAAGAGCCACTGTGGATTTCTCCATCAACGCATCCTTGCCTTTCACTCATAGGTACCTCTGGTTTTCCAAACATCCAGCCTCAAGTAGTTCTGTGGGCCAGAAATCCACTAACTCGCTAACATCTGTTAGTTTTTGACACTCTTCCTGCTACTTCTACATGGCATTATCTATTTCATTTAATTCACAAGGACAATTACAATAAATTGTGTATGTGTAATGGTAAAACAAAATTTCCAATGACTGGCCAAGCCAAAGAACTTGTCAGTAAATTTGACAAGATTTACCCTACAGCTTCCTAATTGTATTGTTTTCAGTGCTGTTTTTTGGGGTTTTTTTAGTTGACAGCTTTGATTTCTTTTAAATGAAACTTTATTTTCCTATTCTTGTGGTTTGTTGTAATGAGGGCACTTTGTCTGGAAAAAGGGGTGGTCCCAATTTTGGATGATGTCTAGCTTATTTTTATTGAGTATTAGAATCAGGATTTCAAGGTTTCAGCTTTAGAGCATGCTGTGTATGCATTTGTACAGAAAACTTGTTTGCAGGATATAAAGGACAGGTAGTTTTCCCTTACTTAATTCAGGCATGCTCTTAATAGCAATGTGACTGTGTTTTTTCTGCAAGTGACAAACTGCTGTGTAGACACTGAAATGTTTGACAACATTGGATTCCAGTTTACATGTTGAATGATGACATTTAGATGTCTTGTGAGGCTTGTAAACAACTTATACTGGGGGAAGTAAATTATTCTGGTAAAAAAAAATTCATAATAGGAAAAAATCCATGTAATACAAAGTGTCTGAGCTTAAAGAACAATTAAGTGTGAAACAAACTGCAGTTTTCACACTGAATACAAGCCTGAGTACATACTCACTGGTGAAATGAATGAGAACTGCTTGTTTAGCTCCCTGAGGTTGCGCAACCACCTCATGTAGTGTGACAGCACCTTGTTACCATATGTTAGGTAATCCTGATGTGCCAGAACAATGTCTAACCAGTGATGCTACAACTTCAGGTTTGGCAGGGTTTCTTTCATCATTATCCTTGTTTCTTTCTTCTATTTTTGCTTCCTCCTGCTGCTACCATGCTGTTCACTTGGTTCTTTCCAAGTTTGTTTTCCATCTCATCTCTAGCTTCTGTTTAGATTCTGTTCCCATTGTCTTTTGTTTAGACCAATTATTTATTCAAATTTTTAGTTTAAAAAAAACCAACAAATCACTTGCGATACAGACTTTTTGCAGAGTCTGAAATTTGGAATGAGTATCAGGTGATAACTAGATTTTTATTTGAAGCTGTGATGAGCACAGGCTTTGTTCTTGTATGTATTTGTTCAAAGTCATGAGTTATCAGGATTTAGCAGAGTTATCTTGATGGGAGGAGCTGGGCTCTAGTGCAAAATGCTGTAATAGAGTAACTTCAGAGGTTCCTGGTGTGGTGAGGAGCAAGCTGCAGTTTTCCCAGCATGGTGAATTGTCTTTGGATCCTCTTGTGACTGGAGCTGTAGGTCTGTATATCAGAGCTCTGCGATGCATAGGCGTTCCTGCAGCAGTGGCTCTGGAGAAACCTTCTGGCTCCTGCTCCACTGTGTCCAGCCTGGCTGTTCAGTTCCCTGCCCTGCCCTCCTGATGGGCAGGGCCAGTGCTTCTTCCTGGGAGGGACTCGGACTCCAGGCCTCACATCAGTAGTGCAGACAGTTACATTGCTGTAGTGACTGGGCAAGGGATCTGATGCTGCTGTTACTCATGTCCTCTGGTCATTGTTTCCTTCTCCTGTTTGACCTCTGTGTCCTTTGCACAGAGCTCTGTACAGTTTGCTTTCATGTCTCTGCTTGCAGTGCCTTCCTAACCTGTTTGGGTGAGTGGATGAGCTGCTGTAGAAACATGAGGAGATGGTAAGCTGCAAGCACAGGTTGAGTGGTTACTCACACAGGTTGAGAATGCAGCTGTGACTAGTAAGTTGGCCTGCCGTGAGTCGATGGGATTTGACTAATTCTTTTTTGTCCTCATTAGAAAGCAAGAAAACCAGCAGCAGCTGGAGAGCTAAGCTGAAGGTGGGATAAACAGTTGATGTAAAAACATGCACAAGTTGAAATAATAAAATGAGAAGAAAAAGGTGTTTGTTTAGAATTTGGAGCATATTTTTGGTTAAAGGACAATAACTAACATGGAAATATGGAAGAAAGAAAGAAAGAAAGAAAGAAAGAAAGAGGGATAGTTCTGTGCGAAGGTTTATGCTGAGCAGCATAGGAAAGGATGGGGGAAACCAGATCAAGGGCAGTGTGATGCTGATTGTACTTGTGGACTTTTTTTTCTTTTTAATTTGATATCTGCTTATGCTCTTTGAACTTTGCATTACTTGACAAGACAAAAGGAAGAGCAGCGCTCTCCATGAAGTGGTGAATCTTAATCTGTGATAGGAGGTGGAGAAGGAGTTATCAAACATAAGGGGAAAGAGATTTGCTTTTTTCTGCTTTTTTGCCTGTTATTATTGCTGCTAAAAGATGGATGCTTCTTCAAATGCTTGACTTCTGGGAGCTATGGTGTCAGTGAATACATAGGTTGCTGTTACTTTAAATTGCTGCATTTTTATGTTTCATTGAATGTTGGGCAGATTACCTGTATGACTTGAACATCTGTCCAGCAGAAATGTGGGACCTGTAGTTCTTTTGATGTAGGAGAAGAAATATGAGTATAGAACATATGGTTGAAGAGCCAAAAAGTTTTTTGGTGGTTTTTTTTTTCCTTTTGAACAGTTCTCATTTTCCATAGGGATAGTAGGAACCACATGGTAAAGAAGCATCATCCTTGTTTAGAGAGCAAGTGTTTTTTCCCCAAACTCTTAGACCACAAGCAGGCTTATTTGCATGAATGTTTCCTCTCTCTCAATGCTATCTTCAGTTTCTTCTTGTCCATGTGTCCTTGATAACCTGTACCTTCACTCTTTTTAAAACTTTTTTTTGCACCATATTTTGATATTTCTCTCTCTCCTTAAAAGCAATATCCTGTGAAAGGCCATGTCTTCTTCCCCATAATTGACATAACTGTTCACTTTTAAACATGCTTTGGTTTGTGTGGGGATTTGTGTTGAAGTTTAGAGGCCAGGGATGTTTCTTCTGTATCCAAACATAAGCATGATGGGTTCTTGTTCATGAAGTATAACATTCCCACCTCTTCAGGCAAGTTTTAACCCAGTCTTCAATTGTGGTGTTGCATTTCAGTTTTCCCCACTGCCTCCCAAAATACTGATGTTCCACATAATTCTAATAAACAAGTTGCATACTCTGCAAACTTTACTATATTTGTGACAATTTTTTTCATGCTATCCATTCCAAAGTGATTTATTCTCCCTTTGACTTTCTGGGAAAGTTTATTTACAAGATACTCTTGACATGAGTCTACTGTCTTTGAAATTTGTTGGTCAGAAGAGACCTGGCATAGTTTTGTTTTTTCCCTGGAAACCTTTCTTACCATGTAGACATTGTACTTCAGCAGCAACTTTTTATGTTCTTTCACACAGATACTCTATTTGACTGAGGTCTTTTGCTAACATTGCAGTTTAGTCTCAGAATATAAAGTATATTTATTATGCCTACATGTTATTCATGCCTACTACCTTCTGTTTATTCCCCTGTGAGATTTCAGTTTTAAAAGCCCTGTTTTTTCTCTGGATCCAGTACTTTAATGCAGTATTTGGAGGGAAAGAGACCTTTGAAAGTTACTTTATTTCACTGGTAAATTTCATTAGTGTGTACAAATGAGCAGCTTTTTCTGCCTTTAAGACTAGAACGTTTCCCAAAATCCCACTTTCTGTTCTGAAAAATGCTTCATACTACACCAAATAAAACCATCCTATTTGCTTTCATGCAAATGAAATTATCGTTACTTCCTGGAGTAGATTTGTTTCTTTAAGCAGCAGCTTTCTTGCTCATTTCATTTTAGGTCATGGACATTTTTAGTTTTATCATCAGGCCTGCACTCACTGGGAAATTGGGAATTTGCTGGGAGAATAGCTACCACTTTCTTGTAATCTGTGGGATTCCCAACATTAATTTTGCTTATGAAGTTACTTAAGGAAAAAACAAACCAAGACAAAAAACTTGTACCCGTTTGGGGTAATTTTCATGTTGGTAGCTCTCAACAGTTCACAAACAGTTCACTTTTGAAAAAGTGAAAGTTACCATCTTGTTGTGATTAAATAGAATAGCAAGACATGATATGTAGGACTTCTTCCACTGTATCCTGAAATGTGTTTGATAGAACATGCTCCACTTTTAGAAAGTCGTGTCTTTATACCTTTGCATACATTTGAGGTGTCTGGTATTGTGTGAAGCCTCAGGGACCCTCGGCCACACCAGGGTAACTTCTCAGGGTTTCCTCCATGCTCGCTCTCACTCCAGTGCTCTGTGTTCTGTGTTTCTAACCAAGTGTTAAACTGTGATAGCAAATGGAGGAGCTTTGATCTAGCTGGTAACAAAGGACATGGACTCTGCTCTTGGAGCACTGGGCCAGCCTAACTGAGGTTTTGTGACCTTTGTTAAGCTGAAGGTCTGTGACTGCCAAAGGAGAAAGAGACCAGATCAAACTTAGAGCGATGTTGCCAGGGCTGTAGTGAAATGTATCTGCTTGCGGTGTCAAGTGCTGTAGACCACCAGTGCATGCTTTCAGAGGTGTGGCTGCTTTCATAAAGGCTTAATAAAGGTTCATGAGTGTGCCTGATCCCCATGGAAGTCTTTCATTTGCTTTTTCACCTTCTTGAGAGTAGCGAGGAAGTCAAGGCCAAGAGTTCTGTAGTAGTTTAAAACTCACAGTGACATACAAAGATTGGTTAAAAGTTGTGATGGGCCTTCCTAATCAATTTTCCCAGGGTTTTGATCATCTTATCTGTTGAATAATTTTGTGCCAGGCCAGTGTATCATTGTAGGATCTGAAAATGTTTTCTGATTTCTTGATTCCCTAACTCCAAAACTCTTTGAAATTATTTCAGAGCAAAGCACCTTTTTGGAATAAGGTTGGTGGAAAATGCATCTGTTCCTGATTTGAGTCCTCAAATGGATCTTTCTAAGCTAACAATTTTTGGATTTGTGAGTCCTGTCCTGCTTTGATGAATAGCTGTCTCTATAATTGCATTTATAATGTTTAGCAGTGACATGTGCACCTTGTCTGGTACAAAATGGATACCCAGAAGCTATTTTCCCTGCATCTCTAACACCAGGACACACTTTCTTGGTCATTGCTACAAGATTATTAATGGTAGTATCATGTTACAAGGTCTTGCAGGTAGATCAGTTCTTCAGACTAGGTTTCTCCCGTCTTAGGTCTTTGCACAGTCCCCCATATGTTGTCTCTGAACTAGGTTCAGACTTGAGAAGTGATACCAGTTTTCATTTTGCACTTCAGCTTGTTATCATTACAACCCTGAACATGAGTAATCTGTACCCCATTTCCACATGTGTCACTGATATTTTTATACAGTCTTCAGTGAAATTCTCCCAGCAGTTTTACTCCTTGAGGGAGTGGCATGGGGGAATGACACAGGAACAACACAAAGTGAAGGCATTGTATTGCTAGCTCATCAAGTGATCACTAAAAACAAGGCTTCCTAATTACTTCACTGGTTTTAGAGGAAAGCACTGTTGTTTTGTAAAACTATGTTGCTTCGATTGATGCGTGTGCAGTGTAAATTTTTTAGCTTTGTTCATTTTTACAAATAATGTCTAACAGTTTTTATTTACTAATTCAGAGCTAGTGTGAAAGGGACTTGTATATGACTTTGACAGAGAATTGTGCTGGAAAGTACAATGAAGAAATGTTTCATTTTTATGTGTTACTGGCTGCTGCTGCTTTTCTTACACAGAATTGGTCAAGATTTGTGACTGATGTCACAATAGCTTGCAAAGTCTTTGGCCTGTGCTTATTGTTTTCCCTGAGAAAATCTGGCATCCATTGTTTATTGTTTGTCCAGATAAATCTTTGATGAGATCTGGGCATCGTGTGTCATGTCATAGCTCATCTCTCACATCACGAAATCCCCACTTCCCTTGTTCCTCTTTGCAGTTTTCTTACCAGGTCGCTCTGTCCCTCTCTAGTTCCTAGCTATGAGCATGTAGGTTCCAGTCTGCAGATCAAAGAGCTTACGTCAGGTCTGGATGATTCTCCTGTGGGAGTAATGTAGAAATTGTCAGAGCCTTAGTGTAGAAGGCAGCTGAAGGAGTCTTGCTGTTTTTCTAGTTATTCTTTTACATTCTAGTGTTGAATTCAGTCACATAAAATCACCTATTAGGGCAGGGTTTCTTTTTTATCTATCCTGGTACAGCTAATCAATAGAATACATCTACTTTAGTTTCCTATATTTGGGGGGGACTGGTCCTGTTTAGATTCCTTTTCTCTGACCTAAATACTTAGTTATTGTCATGGACTGTGTTCATGAAACTCTGCATTTACTATGGTACTAGAAAACTTGTTTGAGATCCTTGTTTTATCTCCTGCTTTATTTTTTCTGCTGTTTTAGAATTGTAAACTGCTGATTTGTGGAAAACTCTGGAGAAAGCTTAGTCTATCTTTATGTTGAGATCAAAATTACGTTTTGTCCAGCTGAGTCTTAAAAACCTCCAAGAAACATTCCGCTGCCTTGCTAACCAGCACCCATTGCCTTCTTAGCAACAAGTTTTTTATGATGCCTTGGGGTGTCAAGACACAACTTGTGGCTGTTGCCTCTTGTTTTACCATCTTCCATTGCAAAGAAAGGTTTGGCTGTGCTGCTTTTGCAGGTCTCCTTCAAATGGCTCTAGGTTGCAGTTTGATTGCAGCATGGGAGACTGAAAAAGCACAGTTCATAAAGCTTTTCCTCTAGCCTAGTTATTTACTTGACCCTCCCAAGTTTCCTTGTGTTCTTGATGTGGGGGGCTTGAATAGAGCTGGGCTCAGTGTTGGAGGTATGTTTCTGATTAAAATCCTGAGTTTTGTAGGTACCAGTATTGACCCAAGATTACTTGACAGCTGGCAGACAGTAGCTGATTATCTTTTAAGCTTGTTCAGTTACTTTTCAAACTGTGCAAGTCAGTTTTATTCAGCCTGCATTTCCTTGGCCTAGAAAAGAAAATGCAGTGGGAGACAGTGCCAAAATTCTTAATAAGGCAGTGTGCATTACATTTACATATTTTCTTTCATTCTTGTGGCCAGGTATTTTATAATTTAGGGCAGTTGCATTGCATTGCTTAGTATGGTTTGCTCGTGGCAGACTGGTCTCTTATTCTGTTTTTATGTGATCAGAGGAACTTACACAATACATGCTCCTGTGATTTTTCCTGTGGAGTCAGCTGAGCCAGAACTGCCTATAGTGCCTTGGGTGCTCTTTCTTGCCTTTTCTGCTGGAAAATAGCTATGATTTTAAATACCTTTTCATCCTTAACCATCAAGACGTCCAATGATTTACAGTGTTTTTTGATAAATAGCATCCTTGCAATTGACACTTTATGGTGTATCTAGTCCAGTCTCACGAATTTACATGCATCCAACTTTGTAGGTTATCACTAACATGTAGTCCAGGTCCTTTCTCAAAAAGGTCAAAGCAGGTCATGTTGCTGATGGCATTGTCCAGTTGGGGACTGTCCTGCCTTTCAGGGCAACTTGCATTATTTCATAGTCCTAATTGTGCATGTAGGGGAAACCTTTATTATTGGAATTTCCTTCTCTGAAACTTTTGACTATTTTTCCTTGTCCTCTGGGCATACATCACATGTTTCAGCATCCATATAATCTAATTGGCTTTCTCTAGTACATTGATGTCTTGCTTGTCTGAGGAGTCCAAAACTAGGCACAGTTCTCCACATGCGGTCTTTCCATTGCCAAGCAGCAGGAGATACAAACATTCCAAGATTGCAAGCTATTCCTTGTGCAGCCTTGTATACACTCGAGCTTGATGGTTACAGGGGCTCATTACTGGCTCATTTTCAGCTTTCTAATAATTTGTGTCTTTTTTTGGAAAGCCACTTCCTAGCTTTTGAGCCACCAGTCTGTTGCTGCATTGGGTTGCTGAACTCTTGGTGCAGGACCTTCTGTTTGCCCTTGGCTTTCATGTAATTCCCACCTTTCCAGCCTGTCAGGGTCCATTTGGATAGCAGCCAGTGTTTCAGTTGGTTTGTCTTCCTCCCCCTGACATTTTGCAGGACCCTTCTGAGAGTGGCTCCTGTCCTGTGTGGAGGTGTTCAGTGGAGACATTGGACATTATTGCCCAATACTCATCCTTGAAGGACATAATTGGTACTTTAATGCTTGTTTCATGTTCTTGGGTACAACTTTGAGTGGGAATTTTTTTTTTTTAATAACTTTCTGTGAACTGAGATGAGGTTGACTGGCCTAGAGCTCCCTGGACACTCTAACCATGGTGGTTGCCTTTTTTGCAGTTTCCAGATATGTTTTCCAATCATAGAATTGTTAAGGTTGAAAAAGAGCTCTAAGATCATAGAGTCTGACTGTTAACCCAGCACTTCAATGTTCATCACTAAACCGTGTCCCCAAGGGCCACATTTACACATTTTTTAACACTTCCAGGAATTCCACCACTCTCCTGGGTAGCTTTTTCCAATGCCATTGTAACTTACCAGAAAGGATAGAGAGTGGCCTCACAGTAGCCTTTACCATGAGCACCTTGGGGTGTGTCTCTTATGATTTTGTGGAACCTTTTATGTCAAATGTGCTGCAGTTCTTTCTCCTTTATTTTGGTTTCACCATTATTTTATACAAGTTACCTTTGCCCTTGTGGTTATGATTGCATGTTTCACTACAGCATCTTGCTTCAGAATAGGTACACCAACCTGTTTGTCCTGTCTTGTGATTGAATAGTTTATATGCCAGATATCCATTTAATTACTCTGATTACATTACATGGTGCTTGTCTGAGTTTGTGATAACTCTTTTATTGAACACTCTTTAAGTGTCGATCAAATTTTGTTATTTCCAAGTTATCTTTGAAATAAAATGTCAAGTCCAAGTAATAGTGTAGGATGGAGCAGTTAAAATATGTTATCAGGAAAGAGGCATAAATAATTAGCCCGATGCTTGCAAAGTTCACTTAGCTTTACTATCTGCATTTTACTTTGGAGTCAGTTGAACTAAAGATGAAAAGAATTGATCCTACAGCAGAGATAATCTGCCCTTTGTGGATAACTCTATTTCCAGGAACTCCTGTCTGAAAAAATGACTGCAGGTGGCTTCTGGATCAGTAGGGAGACACCAAAATACATGTGTTGGTTTGCAGGTGCACCTGTATGTCTTCATATGTTTTTACTATGGTCTTTGTTAACCAGGAGAGGATTTTTCTAATCTGGAGGTGGCAACCAAGAAACTGATCCCACAATTCTTCCCCTAATCAGTTCATGTAGTGACATCTAAGGCTTTGTATCCTGCAACAGGAGTTTGTTTTCTGGTAGACACCCATGTTAAGGGTGTGTTAATCTGGAGCTAAAGCCCTGTGAATCGAATATTTCAATAGTCTAACAGAAATTTTTACACTAGATTAAGCACTCTTGACAGAAGCTGAATTTCTTATAATACTTTTCCTACATTTGGTTAGAGAATTTATGTGCAGGGGTTGAAGAGAAGGAAGAAAATACTTCTTGGGATGTAATAAGGTCTGGTTTCTTAGGTAGATGCATCTCTTTGAGTCTTGTTACCTTTCTCCTTGATAACTTGTGAAACTCCCACCAGTCAAGTTTGTCCTTCTGTCTGCTCAACACTCTTGGAGCTGCTGTGGCACAAGCTGTGCTCTCTCTGTGGGCTGACAGAGCCAGTAGGAGCCTCATCTCTCGAAACCTCTGCCTCTTAAATCTATTTGGAGATTGATAGACTGTCCTATGATATTTCTAGGGGAAATGCAGGCAATTTGTGCCAAAAATAGATGCCTGTAATAGAAATACTGTTCTTCAAAGCTTCATTTAGGAAGGAGGAAGGAGATCCAGAGGTATTTTTGGCTACTATTGATTTCATCTTGAAACAGGTCTGAATAGTATTCTGGGAGAATATCCACTATATTTCCCCTGTTTTTCTCTTCTGTCCATTTTTATTACCAAAGGCCGTAAAGTTGTAAATTAAAACTTAACAATAAATTTAAAAAAAAATCCCTCAGACACTACATAGAGCTAATACAAAGAAGCCATTTGGGATTGTCTCAGACAAGCAGTTTTTCAAATAACCATTTCTTCTTCTCTGGTGTGCAGTCTTCCTTTCAGGTACTACAATATTATGTGTTTTTGAAATCATAAGTTAAGTCAAAGACTGGACCAAAGCTACAACAGCAGGTCTGTGTGAACCTGAAAATCCTCCTGTGCCAGTCCAAAATGTATTGCTGAGTTTTCTGTTCTCATTGCTTAACTTCTGACCTTAATGTTGCAAATACTTCTTTTGAATGAAAAGTTGTCAGTGGGATTTCCATTTAGATTTGTAATGTGAAATCAATTCATAATGAAAATTTGCAACAGATTTTATTGGTTTTGATCATGATCAGAAACTTTGTCCAAAACCTACTTTCTTGGATAAGAGCTGGTTACTTTTGCTTCTTGGATTGTAAACACCTCAGAAAAGGAGTGACAACTTATGTTTACTGTGGTTGTTGATGTAACTGGATTTCTTTGTTGAAACTGTTTTTGGCTTATTTCACCTGTAAATAATGAAGAAATACAAGCAGGGATAATGCATTAAAATGTGCCTCTTTATAGTTTGGCAAATTTGACTTTACTTACATTTTGGTCACTACAAGTTTGATAATAACATGGCAAACAATGAAGTAGTAAAGGTGTCTGCGTAATCATTAAAAGAACTTTTTGGGATGCTGGGTTGAAATGGGCAGATGGGGGTACAAGGTTTCATCCAGGGAATTGTGCTGTAATTGGCAGCATTAAAGAACACTTCTCCCTTCCCTCCAGCAGTGTTTTCTGTTTGTACTATATTCAGGTTTTTTCATGGTGGCACTTGTTAGTTCATAATAAAACATTTTCTGTCTTTTCTGCATTGATTGTTCTTTACCTTAAACCTTTCAAAACCCCAGATTAAAATTTGCAAAAGTAAAGAAATATTGTTTAGTCAAGTGTACTTTTCTAATATTGTCAAATGTCATTACTTAAAATTTCAGTCAGATCTGTTCCTTTTAAGTTGTGTAGCACTGAGAATTTCAGTGACTATTAGTGAGGGTAGTGCCTCCCACTTAAGAGTGCAGCAGACTTGTAGATCTTTCAGGCTTTGGTTTACATGCCTGAAATTTCACAAACTGACTAGGAAATTTGTGTCCTTGTACTCAAAAATGAATGGTCCTTTTTCACTAATCAAAAATAGTTGAAAACCTAATGTAATTTTTAACTATGCTTTTGACAGTTAAAGAACTTGCAATGACATTCATGCACTAGTTCTGTTTGGCATTTTTTCATTTGTTTGCCTTCAAACAGCTTTCAGATTAATCTTCTCAGTGGACAGTATGAACAAGAAATTTAAAATATTTGCCTTTAAGGAAGAATAGAGCTTATTGTCCAGTTCATCATTGTGTATTTCTGAAACAGAAATACTGAACTGGGCCTCAGATTACTGGATATGACAGCTGCTGGGGGAGGGGTGGTTTGGCTGGGTTTTTTTGCAGTTATTCTGGGGGAAGGCATAATGACAAAGAGACAGCTCTGTAAGTATTGACCTGTTATAACAGTATCTTATTCTGCTCAACAGCAAACATGAGGTCAGAAGAGCCAGTGCCCTTACATGAAGAATTTATCTACTGTTGTGGAGCTGCTACCCATGTCTTAAAGTGTGGGCCCTGGAAAGACCTCTCAAAAGATGAAAGTAAAAATCTACCCAGGCTCTTGTTCATGATTATTCCTGGTAAGGGTCTTTTTTTTGTGTTTGCGTCTAGAAGTTTGTTGATTGAAAGGGGTATGTCCAGTTTCATTTTCAAAATTCTCACTGTCTTAAGTGGTAAATTCTGGCCCGTGCACATGGCCAGTAACTCAGTGGTACTACAGTGGTGAAATTTCTTTGTTACATTTGATTGCTACTGTTACCTTTATTTTTAACAGTGCAAGAAGGCAGCACTTAGAAATTAGGGTGTCTTACTCATTTTCTTCGTGGCAGTGGTTTACTGAGAGCGTTGTGGGCTTTTGTTTGTTTTCATTGCTCTTCTTCTGTTTATCTCTTGCACCTTGAAGTGTTTCTGCAATGTCAGCTGTGTGCCAAGTGACAGATGAAAGTTACAGTATTTGAGGAGAAATTCTAAATCCAGTTGTTTCTTTTAGTTTTGGTTTTTTTTAATAGGAAAAGTTTTTTAACTTAGATTTTTACACACAAATTTTTATGCTGACCCTCTTGAACTCAGTGAGTATTGTACAGCTCCTAATTATATTTAAATGGGGCTGTCTTAAAATAAGAGCTCTAAACTTGCCTTTGGCATATGTTAAAATTAATGGAGATGTTCTAAGTTTGTTGAAGTCTACCAATGAACTGTAGGAATCCTGATCTTAGCAAAAGTAAATCTTGAACCCACTCAAGCTGTGACTCTTTGACCACCTTACAGTTTGCAGATTTCTAATGCTTTCTATTGTTTATTTGGATGTTCTGGATACTGTTGTTATTTCTCCCAGAATGAGTGGTACAAATAATGACTTTTCTAAGTATCCACAACTTTGGTTCACTGTTAGTGTACCTAGTGGCTATTTATGGGACTGTGTGTGGCTTGGTCTTTAGTGGTGAAAGAGAACACAGGTCCAATTTTTCAGGGTTTTTTTTTCAATGTTTTGGAAGGTCCATGGAATATTATTTGTTAGTTTCCTTGGGCACAGTGGTTTTATGCCTTTGCCTCCAGGAGCTGAATAGCAACTTCTTAAGCCAGTGACAGCGAAGTTTAAATTCTTTTCTTAACTGAAAAGAAGCCATCTTTGAGTGCATCTTGTTCCTGTTTTGTGGGGAATAACCTTTTAAACCAAATACACTGTGCAGTATCTCTTCAGTACCTCTCTGGAGGTACAAGTCTGATTTCATGCTTTTCAATTGCTGCTTTCTCTCAGTTGTGGAAGGTTTAATTGAACAGCTAAGTTTAGAGTTCCTTTTCCCCACAAGTTCTGGAGCTTTCAGCTGTCTTCAGACTGACACCTTCTGTTTGGAGTGATAGTAGAGGCTGTAACAAAGATAAATCTGTAAAGCTAGATTATATCAGTGGAAAGATATGTAGGAGAGGAGCACAAAAGTCAAACATTAGCATCCAAGGCATGGTACCTCTGCAAGGCATGTAATTATTCTGTTCAAAACGTATCAAGTCACATACATTGCATGGTCTCCATATTCATCACAGGAAACTTTTAATGCAAAAAAAATGTAGTGGCAGGACTACATGGAGCTGATTTCTTGCAGAACAGTTCTGTGAGGACTCCTTAATAACATCTTAAGATAGATATTCAGAAATAGACATCAGTGAAATATTCAGTGTACTTCTGTCATGGTCTTCAGGCTTTTGCAAGTAGCTGATTTATGGTTTTGCTCGTATTTCAGAATTATGTTGGTAATAAGCTGGAAGTTCTCTCACTGCAAAAACAATTTAAAACCTCCGCAACCACTATAATGCTCTCTTCACTTTAGGTGCCTAAATTCAGTTGTGAATAAAGTTACCCAAGCTTCTTGCTGTGGCTGGCAGGGAGCTTAGTGGGACCTGGCATAACAAAGTGCAGTTTTGCTTCTCATAAAACTAATGGTGAGGTTTTTTTGCTGCTGTTGCATGCCTCATTTTTAGCCTTCAAGGAAAGGCTTATCTACAGTGCAAAAAACGCAGCCTTAGTCAATGTGTTCATGTACATAAAAATCAGGATTAGATAGCATTTCCCTTAAGCTTTTGTAACTTCCTGAGTGTTAAATGTGGAGCCCTTCTGGAGTCCAGCCATTTTCACACTTGAAAAGCATGTATCCATGGTTGAGATTCTTTATGGAATGGGGGAAAGAGGGGCAAAAGGACAGCTTGGTACACAAGTCAAGGAAAGCAATATTCAGACAAGGGCAGCTCTGACTTTAAAAAAGGAGAGCATGCACAGGCAAGTGTGAGTTATCTGAAGGTGGTTGGTCCTGCTGCATTTGTTACTCTGTTCTGTGTATTAAACTGCTCTGGTACATACTTTTCCAGTCCTAGTGAAATTCAGGCATATGATTTTGTTAACACGTGGTCAAACCAAACAGAGTTGTGGGTGGGTATTGAGAAAGGTGACAAAATTCTCAGTTTCTGCTGGAATTGAATTGTTGCAGGAGATTTGAGAATAAACCCTGTGTATTTATTTTTGGTTTGTGTGGGTTCCTCTCGGGTCCAACTTAGCTTTCTCCCTCTCCCCACTTTTTTAAAAAAAAATACCTCCTAAACATTCTTCTACTCTGAAATCAATAAGTTAAAATGAAACAGGATTCTGCCTCTTGAGAACTGATAGTTCACTGTGCTTGTAGCAGTTGAAAAACAGAGCATGCAGCAGGGTTTAATCTCATTTAACTGCAACAAGCTAATTTATTTTTTGTTAGTGGCAGTGTGAGTGAACTTATAATTTAATAAAGCTTTACTGTATTAATTGAAATGTTTAATAAACACTTTGTTTCATAGCATTTCTTCTTGTGTCCACAAAACCTCTGAATAAGAGTAATAATGTGTCTACTAAAATAATGACTGTGTAGAAGGTCCAATTTTTCCTCCATCTAGAACATATGCATATACTTGTTTGACTTTCTGAAGATAAATTCTTTTCTGTTAAAATTGATGAGATTTACTCATGAGAGTAACATTAAATGTGTACAGATGGAGGATCAGGTACGTGGTTTTCTGGATATGTAGGTGCAATGGAAAGAACAGGAATTACTGGTTTTCCCCTTGTGTCCCAAAGGACTGTTTTCACTTTTACAATGTTTGTTTAGTGTAAAATTAGCAGTGAAATACAAAATCTGCTACAGCAATATTTAACATGCCTTGTGTTCATTGAAAACCATAATCCACAAAGCGTAATGGAATATTTTTCTGTTTTAATAGTATCTATTTGTGCCTGTGTATTTATGAAACATTTAGTCTTGTAAATAAATACAAATTTTAAAACCACTGTGCTGTTTAGCTCATGACATTTTGCTTTTCATCAAAGTTTTTCTTGCATTTAATTGCAGGGGTACATTGGGATACTTTTGTTTCAGGCTTCCTCATTTGTGTTACCGTTGCTGTAAACAAGGCAATTTTGCAATTTACAATCTTGTACTTGGTAAACATATATAATGTAAATAGTTGTTTTTTGTTGTTTTTTTTTTTTTTTTGTGGTAAATCATGTTACACAAGTTTCATTCATTAATATAGAGAAATAATTTCAGAATCTGGTTCTCTGGCCTGCATTCAGAGTATTCCCTATGCTTTGCCAAGTTTCTTGATCTGCCTGTTTGCCGTTGAATCACTGCTGGGTTTTTGGATCATGTTACTGTTTTACCAACTCATGCTGTCACTTGGTGATGTTTAAGGGCTATGAGGACTTAAACACACATCTTTTTCAGGTATAAAGATATTTCTTCTGAACTAATTCTGTGAGTCAAGAATTGATTGTGCACAACAGAAATTGCATATTTAGATTCTCATCTCTTAGGAGTAGTTACATGTACTTATATCAACAACACTGCTTCATTGAAGACTGCTGAACTATTTTTTAGCAGTGAAAGCAGAACAAACAATTTGTCTGGATTATGACAAGTCTTTAGTATACTCTCTCTTGAGATGAGAGTTCCTGTCAGTTTTAAAATCTTTAAATTGCCATTTTTAACTGCAACATAGGGACTCTAAAAAGCCTTCTGTAACTTATCTGGCTTTGTCTTCACCTGCTGTTTTACGTAACAGTCATCACCCTCAACACTTGCATAAGGAAAGTTATAATAAGAATCACTATGTTAGAATACTTCTCAATAAAACTAATTGTATAGTCCTAAAGCTTAGTTTCTCTGTATTTTGTTTCTTTGGCTCCCACCAAACAAGTTTCTTGAAAGTTATTAATTTTTCCCTCTGCTCAGCTGTTACTGGAATGAATTGTTCTTCAGGAGGGTCTACTGTCACCACCAAGACCAAGGGGTAAAAGCATCTATTTCCTCATTCAGCAAACTATGTAAAGCATGTTTAATTCTCTTCAAGTTGGTTTTAGAATGGGCATACAAAATCAAAATGTATGTAATTGAATGCCCTTGTTGGTACAAAATCTTCCTGTTGTAACTTGGTCTGCAACAACTGAAGTAGATGTAGTGAAGGCTCTCAGTATCAGCAGATGAGCTTGCAGTGTGTAGCTTTTGGCAACCTTAGCCAGGATATAATCTGGAATCCTGCATGGAATCTTGGCACCTCATGTGGGTGGGTCAGACTATTTATGTGAGGCAAAATCTGATTTTGGAGTCAAGACCATGAAGTTACTCAGGGAAGGTACTTAATCTTCTCAGACACTGCTTTCCAAGTCAGCAGCCAGGGGCTCCTCCCCCAGCACATAGCAGTGTTCATGATTTGCCTTTGAAATGCAGCTGGAGGAAAGGAGGAAATGTTGCTGGCAATGGACAGACATATTAGGAGGAAAATAGATTTCTTATCTCCTGGGCAAGGGGTGTTCTGGGTCATGTGTATTTTGTGCCTGAAGGCACTGACTGAGCTCCAGCAGCAATTCTGTGAACAAAGTTGAGAACCTGTTCTGTCTGAATGCATTAGGCAGTTTTTTCCTCTTTCTAGTTTTGTGGTTGGTTGTTCTTATTTGAAAGAATAGTACCAGAGCATCATCCAGGAAAAAGAGTCTGTCCTCATGTGTTCTCTGCAGTTTTGTCACTACCAGCAGGATTATGAGAGCTCTTAGGAAGTTTTGTTTGGTTTTTTGTTTGTTTGTTTGTTTGTTTACTTTTTCTTGGTGGTCTGTTGGGGTTTTTTTTTGGGGGTGGGAGGTGAGGGGGTAGTCAAACTGAGTCCATGACATGACACCTGGTTCAGAAAGGGACTCTAAGGCCCAATTTCATCCAGCCTGATTAAACAGCTAATTCAGATGCCGAAGGAAGGAGCATAAATTTCTGGGTAGTTTGTAGAACGAGAGGATAGGGATGGTACCATGAGCATTTCTGCCTACTGAGGGGTTAGGTGGCTGCCCTGAGATGTGAATCTCCAGCTGTGAAGGTAATAAAAACTTCACTGTGTGTGCAGCCTCCTCTGACTCTGCATGAGCAGGGAGGAGCTGGACTCACATCTTAGATGATCCCTTCCAAATTCAGTGATCCTGGAAATGTGACCCCTGAACTGGCCATCCAGTCTCCATGTGTGGATTCTGGTCTTGGTTGTTATTGGGATACTTTCAAAAGGTAGTAAAATCTATGGATAATCTTAGATAAATACTTGATAAGCATTAGTCATCCTCTCAAAAGCTGTATTTTGCTTCACAGCTGTACTGAACAGTGAAAACCTTTAACAATGAAACTGGGTTTGTTAAGTGTTGGGAACCAAATAGAATTAAAAATTGATAAGGAATGAAGTATGCTACTTAAATACAGTATAAGCAGAGGATGCCAGAAGAGGGAGCTGTTCTAAAGATTAGAAAAAAAAAAAGTGTGTTTTGGCAAAGTTATTGCTATAATAGCCAGATATATCATACTACAGGCTTCATGTTCTCCTCTGAATGCACAGGTAAGCATTGACTGATTCTCTACTGTATTATTATTAGAAGAAAAAATAAAATTAGTAGTTTTATAAGACCACATTACAGTGATTAACCAGTTATGTTAGTTGTTGAAGGTCATACAAATGCATTTGATTTGCATTAGGAGGAGTGAGGTAAAGCAAGTTAAATTAGAGCAGAGAATATAAGATTGGGAGAAGCTGGGGCTTCTGTTCCCACCTTTCCATTGGGTTCCTTCTCAGTACATGGCCAATCATCCTCCCAAATTGTGTCCCAAAGCACCAAAAAAATCTTCATTCACATTTACAGTATTTGTAATTACACAATAACCTAAACTTCTAAGCTAGCATTCACAGCTAACACCAATTAAATAAATTAACATAGAAGCACAGCTGCATAGAGTGAGACAACAAATACTTCCTCTCTGGAATGTTTAAATCATTGACCAGCTCTATGGGCAGCTCCACTCTTACTCACTGTGAAAAATTTTTGTGCCAGGGCAGGTATCACCTCCAATGTACAGCAATAAATAGGCAAAGGACATTAAGGAAAATAACTCATCACACGAAAGTACTTCAGGTCTTTTTTAAAGGAATCGTTCATTTAAATTTGGATTTGGGGGGTTGAATTAAGTAAGGCTTCTACATGCAATGATAATTTTTAGGTGAAATTCTGAAAGTGTAAGTACACTAGTACTTATGTTGAAAAAAGCTCCAGAGGTCCCCTGTTCCTACAATAACACTCTTAATCCTGTATCACATATTTCTGGTGACCTAAAGCTGAGGTTGTTTCTTATGTGGATGTTTTCCATGATATTAATATTGTACTTTATGTGTTTATCTTTACCTACCCCTGCTAGTGTAAGGTACAAGTTTTCATGAGTCCTGTTGCCTTTCCTCATTTTGATCATGCCATCCCAAAGAGAGTAGTGCTTCTGTTGTCCATCTTCAGCTGAAACAATGGAGCAGAGAAAAAGGAACTTTTAGGTGTTCAAAAGTGAAGATGTTGCTATTTTACACATCTGGTCCAGGAAATCAACTAAAAAATCTTGTTTGATTGGAGTCTTGGCTGTCTTGACAAAGCCTGTGGGGGGTTATGGAGCTCAGAATGGCAGCTAGTCCAGCTGGCACACTTGAGTCACATGTGGCTGATCAGCAGGAACTGAAAAAAAGTCTGACTTTTGCATCTGATTTGTGTCCTTATTATATGCTGTTCATATCCAAACAGCTGAGAAGCGTGCACAAATACTCTGTTTAGGAAGAATTTCTCTTTTACATTTTATCTTAGCTGCAGCATTCATCCATTCTGTGATATTTGCAGTGTTTGAAATTAAACTTAGTTCTGCAGATACTATACTTGACTGGATTATTTACTATAAAACATTGTTCCTTACTGCGTGGAGAGGATGGCTGTGAATCTGCAGTGCTTTCCTGAAGAGAGGAAGAGAAATGCTGTGCTCTTTTATCATGGTCTTACCTGCAGCATGGGGATTGAAGCAACCACTTGATCTTTGAATGTGTTATTGGCCTGCTGGGCTGCTCATTGCACTGGCTCAGAGAAAACTACCTGGTGTTCCTAAAATTTTCAAGAATGTCTTTCCCTGTACTCCAGCTCTCTGTATTATAATCTTACATGATCAGCATAACATAATTAGAATTTTCCTGGAAAGTCTCTACCATTATCTGCTTTGATTAGCAGGTAACACTTAAGCAATTGAACCTCTCTTTAGATGTGGGTGGCTATTGAGGAGACTGGCCATTCCTATAGCTTTTGCCTTCACACAGTTGTTAGAACCATGATGTTAGGTGTAAAGCAGATGTTCCTGAGTGTAAAGTAGTGTGGAAGTTAGAAACTATTTGTAGAGTGTTCATTAAGACTCACTAGACAATGGAAATCCAAGAGATTATTGCTTGGAGCACTTAAAAAACTTCCTGAGGCCATTATTTTGCAATTCAAAATGTTTGTCAACAATACTGGCATAAGGTATTCCTTTTCCCACCATGCTGTGCCATTCCACCCCTCAGTTATGCCAGAACAATACTTTGAGAGATCATGCTGTGAATTAAATAAATAGATACATTTATTTCTGGGGTCTTTTTACAGCTGGAGCAGTTCCCTGTTTGGGTTCACAGCAGGGCCCCCACAGAGCTGTGCCAGTGTAATTTAGGGGCTGGTGAGCCGTGGTAGGAGGGTGGGAATGATAGGCAGGGGGGAAGGTGGGAGTTCCTTCAGCTGGATTTGCCACAGAACCTTATGTTGTTAAGTTACGGTGTCAGTCCCCAGCACTCAGCACACACATGAGTTCACATGCTCTGTCTGGAGACCTTGGCAAGAGCTGGTGCCCCACCAGCCTCTCCAGGTGGTAGTGATTCCCTGAGAATGCCTCTCCCTTGAGCCTTCTGCTTTTGTTTCCACTGCAGCTCCAGCTGAAGCTGCCAACTCTTTACATTTGACCCTGAGTTCTCAGATTCCGACACCGAGAATTTGTATTTTACATTGAGATTAACTTTTCCCTTTTTTCTGAGTAAAAGAATTGGCTTTCCTACTCTCCAGTAACTGGTATGGGGGATGCAAAAGTCATCACTGAGAGCAGACTGTCCTGTAGAGTTAAAGGTTTGTGCCCCATAACAATCCAGGTAGAAGTACATAGAGTAAGATAAAATGTTTTTCCCTTTCCCTATGATTGGTCTTCTTATCAGCAGGTAAGGAAGTAACAGCACAGGTTTTTATTTCAGTGAGACATAAACACTGCAAAACAGTTTTTATTCTTATGCTTGTATGGGGTGTATATCATTATATTTTGTGTATTTACACTTGGCACAGGAGCAAAAGCATACACACAAACACACACAAATCAAGAAACAACCCACCCATATCTACCTGATATTTCCAAAGGTACTCCTCCCAACTTTTCTAGCCATTTCTTTAGCTCTAATGCAAATATTCATGACTTAATTACAAGATCAGCCTTGTTTCCTCAGGTGATTGTGCATGTAAGATACTGTAAGCTGGAGTTGTTTGTGCATGAAAATTAAAGTATTACTAGCCACTGATTATTTGGTTTGTTTCTTGTTTATAAAATGTGAATAAGTACCACATGATCCTCCCCTTTACTTACTGAGGTAAATAGTTTGACTTCCTGAGGACATTATTTATAGCAGATAATACTAATTTGTCTGTACCTATTTGATTTCTGTTTTCAATCCACACAAAACTTTGAATATGTTAGTGAATTTTCCCTAGGCTTTTTCTGAGACATAGTGGAGGCCAAAGGATAGCAAAATAAAAGCTTGGCTGGAAAGACATGCATGCTTGTAGAGTACCCCCTGAAGGAAAGGTGTGTGTTCTATCCCACATTATATATTTAAAAATTCAATTCTTAGCACACTGTTCTTCATTATTTTTGCTGCTTCTGGACTACTTGTGACTAATATTTTAAAATATGCTGACAGTTTAGCTTTGTTTACTGGGTCAGCCCACGAGCTTCCATTGTCTTCAGAACAGAAAAAAACATAGTCTTTCATTAAAAATAAAAACTTCCTCATGCAGAGAGGAGCCTGTATGTCAGATCTAGGTTTGAAATATGCAATTTTTTTTTTAATTTCCCAGTGCTCCAGAAGTAACTCTGATGGGGGCTTGGCACAGTTGAGCTTGTTAAGTTTGAGAAGGCAGAGTAATGACAGCATGGTTGAATGTCCAGCTGTGTTTGACAGTACTTCCCTCCACTAAATCTGGGTGGCAGATGGGACTTACTGAAGTGACTTACTGAAATTTCTCAATCCACAGCCTTCTTTTGGTGTCCTCTCCCTACTAATGAGGCGTTTTCAGCATGGATCCTTCCTGCCTGGCTCTGTGAGCAGCATCAGGGGAGGAAGTGATCCCTCTCCTGCAGCATGCAGTGGCTTGAGTTGGCCAGAGTTATGGAAAAGTTGTGTTCTGGAGTATTTTTCTTGATTTGAAAATTTTAAAAAAGATCTGTTTCTCTTCATGGGATATCTGAGGCAGGATGGAAGAAGAAATTGCTTAGTGAAGGACTTACCTATGAAGGAAATCCAGTGTTTCCATGCACATCATGTACAAACAAAGCATTTAAAGTGTTTAAAGCTACAGCAGCAGTGTATAATGTACTTACTTTCTGGGAGCTGATACCAGAAATACCTGAGCTACTATGAATTTGCCTTGATATTAAACATTTTGACTTAGTTGTATCTGAAAAGAATGAAAACTAAAAATCCTCTTTCAGATTCTAGTTAACACATGGTCTCATTTCTGTCTGATAGTAACTCTTATAGATCACTAAATCAGTACTAGAAATAAATATGACCCATTATGTTCAATATCTGGATTATGGAAAACAGTATGACCAGAAACTCAGTTAGTTATAACTCTTGCTCTTGTTTTTCTGTTATGGGCATGGGAGATTTTGTTCACTGTCCCGATTTCCCTTTTTGAAAACAAACCTTGATTATCCTAGTTGGATTAAAAAACTCTCATAGGAATAAGTAAATACATAGTGATACATAAATACTGCCTTCAATCTCTAAGTTTTAGATATTTTTTATCCATTGTCACAGCCTTCTCTTAAGAGCCAGAAACTCTTGGCAATAGATCTTGAATGGGTAAATAAATGTGCTTGTGAAGTGATTTGTGTTTTATGTTTTCCTGAAAAAAGTGTTTCAGTTGAAGTCTTCATGGAGCATCTACTTAGGACCAGTATTAATACCCCACCTACAAGGCCTTTTTCCTCAGTCAGAAAAGCAGTGGTTTCAATGCAAAGAGTCTGTTCCTAAGGAAGTGTGTTGGTAAATCTTGGTTTATCCATGTTCAGAACAGTCTGCTCTTTTATCTTGCATTTCTGAAGATTCAAGGCAGATGCAAATGCAAAATTAGTGCTCTAAATCACCTTAGATTGTTGGTTTCAAATGCAACATTCTTGAAGTTTCAATACACAAAAATTGCAAAAACACATTTTCAATCTATTTTTCTGAAATTAACTGTCTTGGTGCTCTCTGTTGCCATTTATTTCCTGTCTGTTACTACCTTGATAAAACAAAACAAGCAATAGCTAAAACTAATAACCCCAAAGTACCCAAACCTGTGCGTTTTCTTATTTTTTTTTAATTCTTACCAGTGGTAGAATATAGGAAAATCTGATACAGGTTTGGAAATATTCTTTTTGGTGCCTTTTGAGTGTATTGTTTCCTTTCTCCTTGCATATAATTTAAAAGTGATCAAATTTTCAGAGTTGTGTGTCTGCACAAAACAAATAATTTGTGGTTATCTTGGGTTTGAATTATTTTTTTCCCATCTTTGTCTTTTTCCTGCTGCTGTTGTCTCATCAGGGCTATGTTACTCAGATGTTTCATAGGCTTTCTTGTGAACCCATTTGACATCAAGTCTCGTGTTCCTCTTCATGCACTTCCTTTGTTCTCCCTCTTTCTTTTAGGAGGTTTGTTTTCTTCTGGTCCAGTGCTGCTTCAGACCACAAAGCTGGCTGAAAAATTCCCACTGGGAATTTCAGACCCAGCACAGAACTCACAGTAGCCTCTCTGCCAGCATTGGTTGTAGGATGGTTTGGGTCAGACCAACCACCTCTGGGGTATTAAAAGTAGTTATATCTGTGTTCATCTGCTTAAGAGACTGTGTATGTGTATATGTGTACTAGGAGATCTAACTAAATGTTTTCATTTTTCATTTACTATGGGGAAAACAGCACACAAAAATTATTTAATTGTAAGCACTAGAAAATTCTGGGTTCTACTATTGAAAAGTGTGAAAAAATGGCTATTCCATTGAGAACTCAATTATTTCAGTTTTATGTCTCAGTCTTAACTCCCTTCTAAGAAGCATTAGTTCACAGACACATTAAAAAATTAAAATCAAGGCTTCTTTTGTATTTATGTACCTCTTTTGGTTGAGATGGTAGAAGTAATTTTGAAGTCCATCTGTGGACTTTATAACCCTTGCAATATTGCTTAATTACAAAGTTCAGTAGGTTTGCAGTGGATGAAATCAGCATTTTGGACTTCATATCTTATCTGCCTGGATAGATGCTGTTAATTATTGCCATGGGAAAACCAGCATATACTGTGACATTTTTTAGCTGGTAATTTTAATTCACAAGCTTCAGGCATTCTTGTCACTTGGGCAAAAACAGCTGTGTTAGGTTAATTCAGGTTTATCAGACTGTCTGTGGGTTTTCTTTAGAGGTGAATGAACCTACATTTATCCTAAAAGTGAAGCAGCATTAGGGAACAACAGACAAGCTTATTGGCTTTGCAAAATATATACAAAGAATGTGTATTATAAAATCCTATATGTAAGCTTTATAGCTGTGTCAAACTAATAACAGTGTATGTGTGTAGGAATATATGGGGAAAAAATGTGAAATGTTCTTGAAAAATCTCTCTAATAAGCTGTGTTACAGACACCTGGCTGAATCCTTCTGAGATTCCCTATTTTCACAACTCAAGCAAATATCTCACAGTGCTTTCCAGCCAAATTCACTATTCCAGAGTTAGAGAGGATCAAACAGAGTTTTCACATGTGTTTCTGTATAACGTCCTTGTAATGTTTTGCTGCTTGGCTGATGCTGCTCCCCCAGAGTAGGGACTATAAAGGGATACAGGACGAAGAATGCCAGACCCTGAGACGTGTAAACAGGTGAAAGTTGCATTGACATGAGTTTATGATGGTCACTCCAATGTTATTTGACATGTTTTATATGAAATCCCTTGACCTTGCATGTCAGAGAGACCTGTGTGTTGCCTCTTAAGGCCTGCTCACCAGCCACGGTGTCAGATTCTGCACTTTTCTCCCAAGTGTGAGAACATCATTGTGTGTTCTGCATGCTCCATTTAAATTCTTCTGACATCTGCGTGGGCTGCTTTCCATTCATTAACATAGGGTAGTTGCATCTTCTTCCATGGTGGCTGGTCACATGCCAAAGGCAGATTAAGTTTCCTTGAGCAAGGAACTTGTCACTGAGGCTCTTCAAGCTGGAGCTGGGAGCTTTGGCAGCTCTGTGAAGAGACAGTGAGAATCATCACCACAAAAATGATTTTTATGTGTCCTGCTGTGCACCCCTGGATTTCAAATTTGCTTTATAGCTGCCCTTTTTATTTTATTTTTCTTTTTAGAAGCTGCATTTGTTTTTCCATGCAAGAGACTATAGTGTAAATACTGCAGCATACCCTTCATTCTGAAACTGTGGGTTATTTCTAAAATTACATTTATGGTAATTGCTGGCATATTTTCCAGTTCCTTAAAGTTCTCTGTAAACCTACTGCTGGCTGTGTATTTCCCTTCTTGTATTCATGTAGCTGCCTTTATTCTTTATGGTCCTGCGGAGGTCCCAGAGCAAGCAAAAAGCAACTGCTGGAGAAGTGCATAAAGCACCACGGCTCAGTTCCAGCCGCTGCTCCCAGGGATAGTCAGGCTCCTGGAGACACCACTGGGAGCAGTGGAGAACATCTCACAGGACAGTGCATGGAACCCAAATGCTTGTTTCAAAGCAGGGTGCAAGAAACCTTGTCACTGTTTGGGATGGCTTAGTTACATGGCAGTTTTTCATTCACTCCCTACCACTCTTGGCTTTTACTATATACTGCTTAAATAAATCTTTCTCAATTCAGCTATCCCTTCCAGAACTGCTAAAAATTACTTAGTTTTATGTTTTAGTCTCAATTTCTTTTGAGCAAGCTGTATAGATTTTTGACTTACATTTTTTCTGCGCAGAAGGCTTCTTTCTTGTTTTGGTGACTATCTTCATTTCTAACCTGGAACATTTTTTCCATTGGGCTATCTAATGCTTGTGTTCTCTTACCTGTGGTTTGCATTTGACATGAATGTGTTCTGTTGCTGAAGAATTCAAAATGCTTGGCAATTTGCAAGCCATAAAAGCTGTCATTGCTTGTGAGGAATGGATATGGTCTGTGACTTTTTAAGAGAGCATGATGTGTTTGTTGTCTTCCATTCATAATTAAACTGATGGAGTTGCACTGATAGTGCACTGTATATAAGTTTAAATTTATCAAGTCTGAATAATTTCTCTTGTGGAAGTGCAGCATCTCAAATATTAGTATTTCATTTTAAGACAAGCCAAGTTTGACTTTGTGATGCATTACATAGGAAATAATGTGAAGTTGGGATAAAGGTTGTTCTTTAGAAGTGATTTCCGGGTAAATATTTTGTTTATAGAAGTTGTTCTCTCTCCACTGCCTAAGTGTCTTGTTGAGAAAGCAGATGGCATTTAAAAATCTTGATTTGATGGAAAAAGCATTAACAGGAGTGTTTGAAAGTGAAAGGTAGGCAAATGCATCTTTATAAGTCATGTTTGTATTTCTACTTATATGGGTGACTAAAGAGTAGTAGTTCTAGTTCTTGGAAGCCTGTATCTGCAGTATATAGAAGTGGAGAATATTTACCTCCTAAAGTAGCTCTAGGTTCCACCTCTGCACTCGTGGTTGTTCTGTACTGTTTTGTGTTAGCTGTGGGTGGAACACATCGGAAAAGGAAGCAGTGGATTCCCGTCTTCAGATTAAAAATGGAGAGACTTTGAGCTTAATGTAGAGTAGCTGGGTGAAATGTCATGTGTTACGGAGAAAAACAGGGAGTGTGGCAGGAGTCCTTTGCATATTGCAGCCGGTGGGTACATCAGATAAAGTAGTCCTGCTGTTCTCATTCACTGTGTAAGTTGTCCATTTGACACAGTCTTTCCATGAAGTGCTTGGAAATCTTTTGCAAATTAGACAAATCCTCAGTGTATTACAGTCTTGATTCTCTTTCTGTTATGGTCACCATTTACAGCTATTGTTTAAAAGACTTCTGAAACAACATAAATGCTGTTGAAAATTAAGCACAGTTGAGAGTAACTGCTTAAGATGTGCTTCATGCTTCAGATGACTGCAATTTGAGATTTATTGGCATGCATGAGTGATTCAGCTGCCCTGAGGCGTCTAAGGATTGATGGGGTATTCAAATAACTGGAGTAACCTTCAAATCATGGGGGTTAACACTGCATTTACTTATGGTTTCCATTTTTTGACACTTAGTTGCTGAGTGATAGAGCATAGGCAGTTCTGGTTTACTGTACTGGGAAATCCTTCTAAAGCACTAATGAGCACAATGCCTGGGTGCCCTTGTGATTGACCTGGTAGTTCTTTATCTATAAAATAATATAATTTAATTGAACACAGCCTAAAAACATTATTGATCACAGACTGCTGTATGTATTAAGTCCCAGTTATTTCTATTAGTTGTTACTATTACTCTGTTATATGAAGAAAATCTTAATCAGTCTAGGTTTTTTTTTTTGTTTCATCTCATAAAGTATTTTGACAGCAGCTCAATCAAGAACATACAAAATTACTTTGAAGACATATGAGATAAACATTATTCAGTCATAAATATTGTAGATGCCAGCTTTCAAGAGCTAGGACTATTAATCTGCATTTACTTAGGTCACTGCAAATCTGGAATAACTCAATTGGAATTGCAGGTTCAATAAAGAATCAATTGATAACTGCTTTACACATGGTGATTTTTGCTGTAGAAATTTTCTGTAGAAATTTTTGCTGTTAAAATTCTTGTTGATTTTCATTCCCCTGTGTGCCAGCAGTTCTCATTCATACCCCTTCAAGGCATTTTGAAATGCCAGTAGCAGTTCTAACAGGTCAGATCTCTCAGATATCTCTTACCAGGAGCAGATGCTTATGAGGACTGGGGTTTCTTTTGCATTTATGGATTTTCTCTTTTACCTGTCTAAAAAACACACCAAATTAACACAGGATAAAAGTCTCCTTTCCCTGAAAGAAGTATTAGATTTTCTTAGGCTTTGTATAATATTTGATGCAAAGCCTCACTGTTCTTTAGCTGATGACCAAATCCTGAGCAGATTTTACATCTTAGGTTCACCTGCTGATGATGGAAAAGAGCTCCAAGATGTCTAAGCTGCTGTCATTTCTCCCCATCCTTGTTCTGCATTATTAAAGGAGAGAAAAGTGCAAAGAAAAAATGCTATGATTGAGATTAATTTTGTGATTCCTTGATCTCAAAACTCCTAATGGTGTTATATTCCAGGATTAGACATAATGCAAAACATTATGATCATTTGTACTACAGAAGACACAATTGATTTTGGATTGCTGCTACTTTTTTCTTCTGCCTTGCTGAAAGACAGATTTCCTCTGTGTAACATCAATCCCAGGAACTTGACAAATGATGTCAAGATTGTGTTTTATTGTCTCTGGGGCCCTTCATGTTATATATTTTTGATGTATGAAAGCGTGATGCAATTGTATGGATATGTGAACCTCGTGAATTTTAAATTGTTTTCCTGGAAATCAACTTGCACAAATTTGATTGTGTTCTGGAGTTTTTACAAAACAAGTTTCTTTTTTTAAAAGTCTCCTTTAATGGCAAGCTTACAATGAGATGCTTAGAAATACGTAATAACTGATTGTGATGTTTTGGGGTTGAGGATTTTTTTTCCCCCCACATTTGTGTGTGTAATCCAGTAAAAATAATGTTTGTCTTAGATCACTAGTTTTATTAAGATTTAAAACCCCCCAGAGACACTCAGTACATGCAAGTGAGGGGTGAAGTGTGTGAGATACATTACCTAGAGGGAAAGGCTCCCTTCCTGTGCTCATGCATCATCCCAGGGTGAGCTGTGGTACCTGCTCCCGTGCACGTGGCTCTGCTCTGGGTGGCTCTGGGTGCCTCGGTGGCACTGGGCTCAGGGAACCTCTTAGGACAGCAGTGAACTTACTGTGTGCTACCTGAAAGGCAAAAGGGTGGAAGAAAAACAAGAAAATATGAAAATACCCACTACAGAAAGAGAAGAAGTGGAATAACCCTTGTTTTTATTTCCATACACCATTTTCACAGGTACTAATTTGATTATAGGTCTAATCCTTCTCTGTCACTATCAATACTTTCACAGCTCAGCCCCTGTTATTACAATCAGATGGATATAGAGGAGTTGACAAAATTTGAATGAAGGCTTTTTTGTTTTGAAATACACTGGTGTTATTTTGGAATGGTTTTGTCTTAAAAAATGACAGCCTTTTGACACAATACTGCTCATGCTGCCTTTGGCTGCTGATGATACCCAAACTAAGAATTGCCTGATGTGGGAGTTGAAAGACAAATAACTGAGCAATCCCAGCCATGATGGTGAGCTTTGCTGGCATCTAAACAATAATAAAAAATCAGTGTAACTACTCTGGAAAACCATCAAATAAATAAATAAATAAATAAATATGAATTTTATGTTCTGATGTCTGTGTGGAATTTTTATGCATCCTGTGGAAATTAGGGAAGTTCTGATTTGTCTTCATATGAATTTCCTCTCCAATTTACATCACTAGTGATATCCAAACGAGAAAGAAAAAAGGAGGAGGAAAGTATAGAGTTTTGTTTGGCAATCCAGAGATCCCTTTCATAGATGTACTTTTATCTTTGGGACAATATTTCTGTTTCCACATCAGCAGTGGTGTATGACTGTTGATATTTTCTGTGTTTAACAGTGGATTTTAGAGTAGGGTGGTCTGAATTCCCAGGGCAAGCCATGGCCATTCAGACACCGGCCTTTTATGAGAAGTCCTCAAAAGCTGCTGGGACACCAGGAGGGAGGACAGGTTATCCCATGGTTCTAGAGCAGAAGAGTTGAAAAGGAAAGAGCTTCTCCACTGGTGTAAAAAGGGACAGATAAAAAATGAAGTTGCAAGCAGGAAAATATTTATTTGATCCAATGTGTTTAGGATAAAATCATCCTTTCTTTTAGGGTCAGGACAGCCTTTTTGTATAGTAACAATGCCACATACCTATTTTGAAGTGGTAACACTGAGATATTTGGAGAGCAGGCATCTGGATCATGTGATACATGCTGTAGACTTTGTGATGTTTTAGTTTCACATTCCTGTAACTGGATGGGATAGATAAGCAAGCTGGTTGACCTCTGATGGAAAAAGATGTTTTCACTTGTGTTGGACTTCAATTTTAGGTTTTGCAATTTCGAAGTAATTCTGTAAAATGCTTCCCATGAGTGCCATTGGTCACTGGAATTAAACAAGTTCAATAGCATAGGGGAAATGAACATAACATTGGGGAAATGAAAACTGGAAATGTACTAGAGAAAATAAATTAGCAAATTGCTGTGTAATGCTGTTTAGTTTGTTTTGAAGCAGATTGCTTGCTGTTGGAAGGTTATTATTGACTGTGCTTGTATGTTTTGTTTTTTGGCAGGTAACCCAGGACTGGCAGGTTATTACAGGACCTTTATACAGGCCCTTTATTGTGGACTGAACCAGCAGTATCCTGTCTGGGTTGTGAGCCATGCTGGACACTGTAAACCTCCGAGTGGGATGGAAATGATAGAAGGTACAATACTGTAACCTATGCATACAATTGTTTATACTCTTCCAGTTTCAGTGGCAAAACTTGTGCTTATTGAAAACAGATTGACATGAGTTTTGAAATGTCTCCATTGTATATCCACAGAACAATTTTCAGTGGTATGAGAAGTTAGTGAAGTATTTTAGATAAATTAGATTTGCCAGACAAATAAGTGCTTTTAGGAGAATAAAAGAGTTTACTGTTGGCAGTTGTTAGAGACACATTACAGTGAAGAAGGTCTAGAATGTGTTTATGTTGAGAAGAGTAGATAGAAAAGTACATTTTTAAATTAAATGTCCAGTTCAGAGATGGAGTACATTAGGAGAGATTCAATTATCTCAGAATTTAAAAATAGCCGTACTAAATCAGTGAATTACCTGGAAGTAAGTCTTTCTGAGACTGGAGTATGGGATGTTTGCAGGGGAGAGGTTGCTTGTGTATCTGTTAAGCGTCCTTTAACATGCAGATCTGCAGCAAGAGATGGTGCTCCAGGCATAGTTAGGTGGGGGAACCTGCAGTGAATCCTGTCCTGAAAGCTGATTGATGTTGGAAGTCCTCTGGACTTGGTCAAGCTACAGTGACGTAGCATAAATTGGCATTTCTGATATTTTCTTCCTACATCACACTGTGCAAACACCCCACTTTGGAGACCACTGACTTAGAGTGTGCAAGCTTTTAAATTGTGCACTTGACTTGTGAATTATGCTGCCCTGTAAAGGGGTCTTAAATGTAGCAAACTACAAAGGAATAATATGCCTGATAAGATTTAGTTCAAGTACATTTTGGAAGTCTAATAAAGACTAAAGTAAGTTTTCCAACAGCAGCCATCAATCACAGACTACTTCCTAATTGACTGGAGAGATATCACTTAGCAATTTGGAAACTGAACAAAGCTACACCCTTCATTTCTACTTCTGTATGATATCCTTCTTTTCAGAGAACTCTTGCAAGCCCTGCTCCACAGAGGCACACACGATTAATTGAACATTTCTCTGCTGCAGTTCTGCTCCCATCAATCAATCAATCCACTGTGCAAAACTATTTGAAACTTAATTTTACTCATTGAATACAATACAGAAGTTATACCTCAGTTTCAAAGTCCTTATCCTCCTCCTCAGCTTTTAAAAAGACATTTGTTTTGAACACTACTGTGAACATAAACCAGGCCAACATCAATCCTTAGGTGTAGGCAAAATTACAAAAAGGAGAACAGTTTTCTAGTTCTCTCTTATTTGATTTAAAATTAGCATAAAACATGCATAGACAGCAGGTGTACATACATAGCAATGTTTAATTCTGTAGACATCTAGACATAATTAAGTGGTTTAATTCTGTAGACATCTGCTGTGGCTGGATGAGAAATAAGAACTAGAACATT
Organism: Melozone crissalis; assembly: GCF_028551555.1. Taxonomy (NCBI): domain Eukaryota; kingdom Metazoa; phylum Chordata; class Aves; order Passeriformes; family Passerellidae; genus Melozone; species Melozone crissalis. The sequence goes on from NW_026535805.1 coordinate 55,692,801, forward strand.
TCACACAGAAGTAAGTGTAGAATCTTGGGATCATTACATTTGGAAAAGATCAATACCCACTAAACCATACCCACTAAACCACATCATGTGCCACATCTGCTTGTTTTTTGAACACTTCCAAGGATGGTGACTCCACCACTTCCCTGGGCAGCCTGTTCCAATGCTTAACCACTCTCAGTGAAGAAAGTTTTCCTGGTGTCCAAGCTGAACCTTTCTTGGCACAACTTGAGGTCGTTTTCTCCTGTTGTATCCCTTAGAGACCCCCCCTGCCTGCCTGGCTACACCCTTTTTTCAGGTAGCTGTAGACAGCCATAAGGTCCTCCCTGAACTTCTTTTTTCCAAGCTGAACACCCCCTGGTCCCTAAGCTGCTCCTCATCAAATTTGTGCTTCAGACCCTTCCCCAGCTCATTGCCTTTCTCTGGACACACTCCAGTGCCTCAGTGTCCTTCAAGAAGATGGAAGGCATGCTTTTGTTTGTCCTTGGGGCTGCCAATAAACTATTTTCGGTAGGAAAGTGAGACTGAGAGTAAAGAAAAATTAAATCAGAAATAAATTATTAATTTATTTACCCTAATAGTTTGTGTTTGCCAAGTGCTACAGAAATATGGAATCCTGTGATTCATATCTTAATCAACTAAAGAGGCACAATTGATGTATTAAAATTTCATATACCTAATTAGTAGCTAGTCAGTATTCATTACTTAATGATACCATATTTGGTCAAATGATAAATAATATTCAAGATAAATCTCTAGAACTTTGTAAACAATATGGATGAGTACTGAGTTAGACACAGTCAAATCAGCAAGGCATGTTTTTCCTTCTGAATGACAGGAAATTTTGAGTGGCATTCTTAATAGTCAATTTACAAAATAAATTTCCAGTTAGATCTTTAATGTTCTATGGACTGTAGAAGATAATAGTGTGTCCTTAAAATCTGCTAAACTAGCCTTAGTTTATGGTTCTTGGTGAAAAAAGATAGGTCATGACTGGTTTCTAGTCCATCAAAAGAGTGTTTCCACTGCTTGCTCTTTACACAGGGGAAGTAGGGCCTTCAGACCATTTTGAAACTGAATTACATCCTAAGAAACAGTATGGGAAAAGCAGAGAAGTGGTGAAGGAATAATAAATTATCTGTGAAGACATTGATTATGTGAACCCAAAATGTTAATGTACCATCAGTGTGAAGTTTTGAACTCAAATTAAGTTGTGCATAAAAAGAAATAAATTCTAGCATTACAGGAAAAATTGGAAGTGGTATGTAGCTTAAATTTATTTGATATATTGCTTCTTGGCTGTTGTTATAATTCATCTGAATGGAGTTTGCTTTTGCAGCCCTCTGGCTTCTAATGAAACTGCAGAATTGGCTATGAGTGAGAATCTGCCTCTAGCTCAAGTGGTATAAATCCAGAAAAAATGACTGAAATTGTTTGGATAAAATTGAATTTATACTTCAGCAAGTTCATAATCTTGTTAATTGTCCACCAAATGACAGATAGAAGTGTGGGCATGATTAGCAGATATGATATATAGCTACATACCATAAGTTTTTACCATCATGATATGCTGTGCTGGCAGGAAAGAGCCCAAAATAGTAGCCTGAGCAAGACAAAGAGTGTGGTGTTCTGTAATAAGAGGTTATGAGTTATTTAGGACCATGATTCCCAAACTGTGATCTGGCTGATCAGATGCAATTGGCACTTTAGCTGCTTTCCACTTGCTAAGGGGAATGAATAGTAACTAAGAATACTTTTCTAATAACACTTCTGTGTAAGCATTTGCTGCAGTGCCCTTGGAGATGTTGCACCACCATGAATGTGTGGTGCTGGCAAGGAGTGGGATTGCGGTCTGCACTGCTGCATACAGGAGAGGAGGAGGTCATGGAAGTTTGGTGTTCCAAGAACTGGGTTCCTAAAAATAGGGACGTTTCCTTGTTGTTGTGTATCACAGAATTATAGAATGGCCTGGGTTGGAAGGGAGCTTAAATGTCATGTAGTTAACATGGACACAGACACCTTCCACTAGACCAGGTTGCTCACAGCTCCATCCAGCCTGGCCTTAAACATTTCCAGGGATAGAAGTTACATGGACACAGGGACTCTGTGTGCATTTGGTAGTTTTTGCTGGCTTGTGACTAATTTATTTTAAGTAGAATAGATGTTTTTAGCAATTGCTGATGAGGGAAAATACCTACATTGCTGAATCAGGTGGATCAGAGATGCTGGCAGTTTCTTTGGTCAGTACAAAAACACCTCAGAATTAATCTCTCTTGTACTCAGAAGTTTTTTGACCAGCAAATCCTTATCTATGCTTCAGCCCTGTATGATTAGCAGATATGTGGCCACACTGAGGTATGCAGTGATGTATTTAAAAAGCATTTATGTCTAGCATATTTATATATATGGGAGAAAAGCAGTAGGAAGGCAGCTGGGCTGGCATCTCACATACATACTTTAAGCTTATGCATATACACATTTAATTCATGTTACATACATTTAATTCACATTAATTTCTATTTCAACAACATTTTCTGCTTCCTAGGCTTATCAATTAAAATATCTGAGAATCATTAATTATATTTAGTATAAGTTCCTTTGAGGTTTAGTCAGTTATATTTCTGTATTGCAGATGCAGAAAACTCTGTAGTCATGTTTATGGCCTAGAACATATTAAAATTCTGCTTAACTGTAATGCAGATTTATATGACACAGTGTCTCCCAGTGTAGTGGTGTCACACTGTAGGTACAATAAAAACCCCAAGTTTTGAGCATGCCATCACAGTAGAATTATGCTGGTTTCACAACTATTTCATACCAAGTGTCATTTTTTAATGTATAGAGAGGGGAAGGTTCTTGTTCACGGAGCTGGCCTTGGCACTGATGAATCACATGGAGCTCCTCATGTGGTATTTGTCAGCAGTGAGGGACCCCAGGTCAGGGTGTGCACAGAGGGACTGGCTGTTGTCACAGGATGGGACAGCAACTGTCACTGCAGTGCAGTCCTGCTGCCGCCCCTCGTGATCCAGCAACTGCTGCTGCCCAGAAACCTTATTCCGTCCTTGGAAAAGGCAGCCTGAGGAAGGAAGCGTGTGTGCATGTGTAAAAGTTATTAGGAGCCATTTAAATGTTGAGGTTTTTGTCTTAGCCTGGTAAGATCTGAATTTTATTCTATGGCTTTAATGCGAAGTGTCTATTTTAAGGAAACAAATGGTCAGTTCATCTTATGAACCCACTGGAATGCCTGAAATCTAGATGTGTGAAAAGTAAGCAGCCCTAGGGATGCTGCACTACTCCAGTTACTTTCCTTTAAACCACATTCAGTTAATTATTCATGGAGGTCCCGTAATCATGCCCATAATTATGCAAATACATCCTTAGAGTGATATCTTGGCATTTGGCATTGACTTTATCGGTCCTGCTTAATTTTAAGCATGTGTTTAAAAGTCTTGTTCCATTCAAAATCAAAACTAAGAAAATTAAAATTTTGCCATATATGAAATATTTTTAAGTTGCTCTTGTTGTGTTCTTTTCTGGCCATTCAAAATGTTAACAATTTTAAGTGTTTATATTATCATACCTTAGCAGCCATGTATTTAATTATAAAGCTCATTTAAACACCATTAAGCTCATTTTGATAGCACTTAATGTATATCCCATTGAGTTTGATGGAGTAGTGACTAATTTTTGCTGACATTACAAGGACTAGGACTTTGTCTTTACATTTCTTATGGCTATGTGAAAAATAGGTTCTCTGCATTCTCTTATTTCTTTCAGGGTTTTCCACTAAGTCTGTTGACATAATATCTATTGGAATATTATTAAAAAATGTTTCTGTGGAGAGCTTTTTAATCCATTCTAGTACCTTATTCAACTAATTCCTTGGTAAAAAGAACTAGAATTTTTTATCCATACCTACAAATAAGAAAAATATAATTCTGTTTTTAATGATATTTGAAAAATGATACAATCTTCTGGATCTTTACCCAGAAAACAAGATGTTAAAAAAAAAAGGGAAGAATTCATCCATTAGAGAGCACAATGTCTTTACTGCATTCCAAGAAACTTTGGATATAGGCTTTGAAATTGTTTATGGGTTATTTTGTGCGTTTCATCCCATGACATAGGTATGTTCTGATTTGATGCCAGCTGATAGCAGCATTTCTGTTTAGATGTAGGTGGCTTTTAGTGGGGGGGCGGGGGAAGTGTTCAAGAATGTTCTACCTGGTCAAAAAGTAACAGTTCCATCTTTTGGTATCTGTCTGAAGGCAGGTCACAGTTCCCTGGGATGAGCAGTGCTATGATGTTTTAGAGTAGCTTGCTTAAATGTTTACCATATTGTTGAAGGGAAAGTAAAAACCTAATGTAATTTGAAAAAAAAACCCACAATATTTATATGGTCAGGTTATTTTCCCCAGGGAGAATATTTAGGAATCTTTTAACACAACTCAATTTGAAAGATATTCTTGCATCTGCTAACAGAATGACAATGAAGTAACCCCACAGCAGGGAATAATCGTTATGTTTGAAAGTGTAAGAGGCCTGGATTTGTTTTTGTAGTTGAGTCAAAAAGTTTATTCGCTTCACAGGTTGGATGCAGGAAGAAAAGCTGATCAATAGTTTAATTTAGCAATTCTAATTTATATTAGGGACTTCTGATTTAATTTTGATACCCACAAAACTTGCAACAAGTGGTGCAGATCTTGATGGGATCATTGCAGTGTTTAATTACATTTTTATTTTTAATTAATAGTGATCTACAGCTGTAAGAGTGAGAAACCATCAGTAATGCACATCATCATTCCAGATTCTAAAAATAATCAGGTTTGGAACATGGACTCTTTCTGGTTTTGTTTCAGTTTCAGGAATTTCCCTTCCTGTGAGGAGCAATGTATGCATCTCAGGAAAATACAAGAAACTGTAAGGCAGAGTGGGCAGAAGAAGTGACTGCAAATGGCCTCATTCTTAAATAATCAGTAATGAATTACTATTACCTCTAGTGTATCTTAAATTTGTAAGATCTGAGTAGAGGCACAGTGCTTGAAGAAATGATAAAGAACAAAATTATGTGGTACTGTGGATTCAGGTTGAATGAGTGAGTCTCATTGCTGCTTGCTGGATGAAGTTTTTCTTTCTTCTAGTTTTGATACCACGTGGCACTACTGTCTTTCTTTTAAGATAGACATATTCTTACCTTTCTAAAGGCTGAATTTGAAGTTTTGTCAATTAATAAATATATAAAAATAACCTAATTTACTACAGTTATTGAATTACTTGGTGTGGTCAGGTTATTTGTTTGACTATTTGTTTGCCAAGTAATTCCCCATTGGGTTAAACATTGTAGATAATTAAAATTCTTTGGCACTTTCATTGTCACTTTTTTAAGAACAGAACTATGATTTCAAGCATATTATTGCTGAGCTTGCTGCCACTTCCTTCCATGCTATGGTTTACGTGATTTGGGGAATTTTTCAGATAATCACAAAGAGGGCAATATCAGTGTTCCTGAATACACTTCAGTATGAAAGTATATGAGCATATTTGGAGCTGTGTCTAGAGTCCAGGTAAAACTCAGGTGATGTCTTATTATATAAATTATACTGTAAGGCCTCAGGCAGTTTCAAAATGTTTGTATTGAGCTGTTGCTTCAATGCCTGCTGATGTAAATGAGTGAGGAAACCAGACTTTTTACGACTGTGACTCTAGAACTGCTTGTGGTGAACTGATTTCCTTTCCATGAAGGACCTCTCACATGTGCAAATGAATACCTAAAAATCCCTTATTCATCCCCTACCACGGGCAGAGACACCTTCCATGAGGTAAGGCTGCTCAAAGCCCAGTCCAGCCTGGCCTTGAGGGATGGGACATCCACAACTCACAGTACAGAATTTCTTCCTTATACTTGAACTAAACCTGCCCTCTTCCAGTTTAAAGCCATTTTTCTTTCTCCTATCACTTCATGCCCTTGTAAAAGTCCCTCTCTGTCTTGGTTGTAGCCCCTTTAAGTACTCAGTTTTGTACTGGTGGCACTTCAGTCTCTATTTCACCTATCAGGTAAACTCCCAAGTAGAATAAAGCCATCACAGCAGTACCTTGGGCAGGTTGCCATGGTTGTATGCTGGGCATTTTGGGTGGGTGGCTAAGAAAGAAACTTTTAGCATTTTCTTCAGGAAGGTTAAAAAGGAAACTGCTATCTTGGTAACAGAGAATTAAATATTAAACAGTGTAACAGAACACTGGAGAAGGAAAGATAAAAATCAGAATTTAAAGCAGTCATTTCACAAAAATGTGTTTCTTCCCCAAAGATACAAAATTTGCACTGAACAGCTTATGCAAATGGTTACCTAAAGCATCAGCAACTGATAAAGAAACCTGCTACATTTATACAAAGTACAAGGTGAAATTCTATTTGCTCTGCTGAGTTTTCCCATTGATTTTCATAAATTCAGACTTTTGCAGGTGCTGTTTTGTCTGTTTCTCTTTTGCCAGTGGGGATCAGTGCTGGGAGTCACTGAGCCATGGTTGGTTCCCTCTGCTGTCAGGTCCCACTCCTTGTGTGAGGAGGAGCCCAGGCAGAGATTACAAAGCTTTTCAAGGCAGGTTGGGAGTGTTGACTGAGTCCTGTGAGGTGACACTGCATTGCAGAATATTTTGCAGACGAGCTGTGCTACAGCCCTCAGCACTGCTAGCAGGGGGTCGTGTTCTCTACTGCCATAAACTGACATTTTTGCAGTTTTTGACAGCTCTTTGCAGTCAGTTCTGTGCTACCAGTTTACTCCAGCAGGGAATAGAAGATAATAATTCTGAAGGGTTCTTATAATCTATCAGTTTTGAGGGATACACGTGAAAGATGGAAAATTGTTATACTTGCCTAAGTAGATAATTTACTCCTTAAAAAGGATGTTGTTGTTAAATAATTTACAATATGAAATTTAACATTTCTATGGACAAATGAACATAGAAACCTACACTTTTCTTTATACTTCTATTGAAACAGTGTCATCCAAGATGAATATTCACAAGGGCAAAGAAAAAGACTAAGTTTATTGGATGCCATCCTAATGCCTATTATAAGAGCTGGTGAAACAGGAAGTGCATTACTGTTATTTTAGTACTACTCTGAAGAGTCATACTTAATTGAACATGTCAGTCTTGGCTGATACCACACTAATGAATAAAATTTTGGGACAGATTTTCAAGAAAAATTGTGACTGGCCTGGCAATTAAAAGTTACAGCCTGAATTCAGTAGAAGCATCAAACACTTCAGAAAATGTCTCCCATCCATCTGTCCAATCACTGTGAAGTACAAAATCTGTATTGTAACTTAGGCTGTTGTATGACTGCCCTTCTCAACTCCCTGCTTTTTCCCTTTTCTTTCTCTTAACATCATGGTGTGCACCTTCTCATTTTCTCTTACTTTGAAAATAATTCTTTTTATTTCCTGTCTGTGAAATAACATGGGTTGTCTTCCTTGGCCAGCTGTCTTACTCTGCTCTAAACTGTGGCTCTCCCTTGTTTGCCCTCAGTCCTTCTTTCTCTATTTGTATCTGTTTAAACTTCCCAAAGTTTTGAAGTGCTGTTTTCAATAGGTGTGGCTGTTGGACTTGCCTACTGTGGTGCAGCACCTCATTTGTCATAACCAATGGAATCAATGCCTGTGAAGTGATACTCATCTATTTTTGTTCCCTTCAATACTCACACAATTTCTACTGTCCTTTCCTTACCATCTCTGCTACACCTCCCCATTCTTGGTGGTGTGCAGAACATCATTCTTCTGGTTTTCTTCCATTGTTAATCTGTATAAAAGCAAGTTGTGTTGAAGTGTGCAGTTTTGTTTGTGTGGGTGAGTGTGGTGCATTGACACAGCCTTGCCCTTGGCTTCAGAAACAAGAAACATAGCATGGACAATCACCTTCCCAGGGACTCAGACCTCTTTGCTTTTTGCTCCTTGAGGTCATTTTATGTTGCAAATTCAGATCTGCTCCTATACAGGGATGGGTCTCTAGCTTGTACCCTGCAAAGTGTGGGGTTTTTTGTAAGTTTGTTTTACTGTTTGTTTTCTCTCTTCATAATGCAATGCTGAGAATTCTTACAGGTTGCACTTCCTGCAGTTATTCAGCTTACTGACTATAAAGTGCAGTCATTCAAATATAGAAATATTTACCATATACATTATGTAAATCACCCATATAACATTTGCTTTATGCTCATTAAAGTGCTTGGAATGGAGATGTTGATTGGTGTAGAACTGCATAATAAAACACTTCTTAATGGTGTTTGCCTTGCATTGGGGACAACCAACAAAATTCTGCTTCAAAGTCTGTACTTTTATTTCATAATTACTTGATAATAGTTACTTTGAACAGAGGGGAGCAAGACTGGAAATGTAAAATAAAATAAGTTTCTAAGAGATAATTTTAAAAGTTCAGAGTGCTCCTGTGTGCTTTTAATAAAAATCTGGGGTTTAGTACTTGTCATGTTTATTAGTTCATTCTGTCAGACTACTGCTGTACTAATTCAATTATAATATAGCTTCCTTTGAAAAACATATTAGGTGTTAAACAAGTGTCCCAGCAATAGATGTGTAGAAAGCAAAGGAAATCAGTAGTTCAATTTGTAAAATAAGGCCTTGTTATTTTTCTAGTAAAGAAAATAATACATATGACCATTTCAGTATCTTGAGTAAATGGTAATTTATTTGTGGAGGATACCTTTACAAAAAGTAATTGCTCTAATAAACACTAATGAATGGTGTGTTTGTCTTAAAAGTTGCATGAACAGTTCCTGAGGGTGCCAGGGCCAGACTAAGGTCTAAGGGTTAATCTAAAACACAATGCTTTAAGACCTGGTTCTTAGTGTTAGGAGGAGTTCTTCAATATTTATTTAACATTCTTTCAGGGTTTCCATCCTATTTCTTTGGCATTTTATTGCTTGCTGATAATACAAATTATCCATGGTTCACTAATCAAATGAAATGATTAGTGAACCATGAGCAATGTATCTCTAGGGGATGCCCATACTAGACCCACAAACATTAAGTCTCAATTTTTAAGCTCACAGTTCTATTTTAACACTTTCAAATGTGATGGTTCAGTTTTGAGGAATTATGGTCTTTTGCTATGAGGAAAAAAAGCATTCAAATTATTTATTTAATTTCTAGAATTAGACTTCATATTATGCACACCATTTTAACGGCTAATCTAAGTAATTCAGTTGTAGTTTCTGCCTCTTACTACATAAAGGAAAAGAGAAAAACTTTCCAGGTCTGCTTCATCTAAACACAGATTATTCAATCAAAACTACTGCTGCTCCCACCAGTCTCTATGTGTTTGTGGTGGAAAAAAGAGGTGGTATGTAAAGTCTAAAACACTTGACCCAATATGTTGGTTTTACTTGGGTATTTGGTGGAGATGCAGAGGAATTTATGTCCCTGAACTACCCCACTAGTTCAGTCTCCAGACACTCAGTTGTCCTTACCCTGCAAAAGGTACAGTTCTGAAAATTCTTGAGCATATGAGTTTATAGAAGTGATTGACTGAAGTTTGTCCTTAGCTATCCTGCTACCACTTCTTAGAGTCAATGGTCCATGGAAGAGGAAGATACAGTGCAGGTAGACCAGTGTTTTTTACCTCCCTTTCCTTCATGATGTGTAATTGCAGGTCACCTTTCCTCATGGTTCCTTACTTGTTCAGGAGTAATTCAGAGGCCTTGTTTATGAGCTGATCTTAGGACATACTTCAGAGTCACTCCATGACAAGTGGACAAGTGTTCATATGTACTGAGCTCAAATACTCAGTCCCCTGTTGTGACCAGGGCAGTTCAAGAGTTTGGATATGTAAAATTGTGAAATTTGGGAAGTGCAAAGGTGTACAGAAATTTGAAGGTCTTGTTAGAAAGTCAGGCCTCTGGTATCTTTTTGAATCTCCCAGTAAAAAGAAATCTATGATTCAGCAGACTTTTTAATGAAAGGCTAACTTTTATGAATTGGCAGGCTCAAGTCTGCTCATATAACTGCTACACTTTTTTTTATGCATAAGAATTTCCCTTGCATACACAGCAGAAAAGCAAACAAACACAATTCTCTGTTATTTCCCTGAAAACCAAAGTCCTCTTTCCTAGCAAGATTAACTTGTTGACTAATCTTAGAGCAAACACTTCATTTTAATCTATCATTGTTTTCTGCCTGTAGTTTTAGCAGAGGTTAGAAAAAGACATTCATTCAAGTGATGGTGCATTTGTTTTTCTGAAAGCACATCAGAAAATTAATGCTTTGCCAAAAAAAATAAAGAAATACAGTATTTCTTTTAATACACCTATAAATAAAGTCTTAAAATCATGTCTTGGCCCAGATGGGGTGTTTGTAGCATAAGGTACAAGTCGTATAATTTCTACTATCTGAAAACTGCTTAAAAGCGCTCTCCTTCAGCCATGGCGTGTATTCCACACCTGAGGTGAAGTCACTCTGGTCTCTTCTTTGATGTAGAGCCATTGGAGTGCTGACTGCCAGTGTGTTTGTGCAAGTCTGTTTGCTTATACAAAGAACCCATTTAAGCTTCTCCACCCAAGAAATTCATGTTGATTTTGGATAATCCCTGGGCGATTTTATTCTGTAAAATAAATAAATAAATCTTTCCGACTTGTGATGCAGCCCAGCTCTTGCACATTTTGGACTGTTAGAAGTGTAGCCTTTGTTTTGGGGAAACATGAAGTGACACAAGACGTGGGCAATTTTATGTTTGTCCAGATGTCAAATAGGATGTCTATTTCAGTATTTCAGGGTTGTGTGACACTGGAGCTTCACCTGAGGAGTGTGGGGTTGGTCCATGATGAGAGTTTTGCATGGGGATTACCAGACCCCACACTGCATGCTCATTCCCCAGTGTGGCTTCTCTAGGAATAGTGCCAAGGTGATTGGGTTTGGCAATAAACCACTATTTCAGAAGAAAAGGAAAGGTTGTATTAAACAGCTGAAACAGTTCTCTGGGGTCAGCCTTGGCTGTCAGGACTCACTGGCAGTCTCAGAGAGGTTTTCTGTGTGTGCAGCACAGGCCAGTAGCCAAGGGAATCAGAGCATCCTTGCTCTGAATGTGTGAGCAGATGCACTGGGGGTGATTTGGCCCACAGTAGAATGAGTGTCCATGATCATCATCAATCACAACTGACCCATCCATCCAGTTAAAAATCACTTCTGCAGGCTCATCTCTCCCTAGCTCCCTTAAGGAAGCACTGGTGCACAGACTTGAATTGAGTGTTCTCAAGTCTGGCCAAAAGCAAGGAGGTAAAAGCCATTGTTTTCACTTTATTCTGAATCCCCAGCCATGTCCTTCCTCAGGGTTCTTGCTCTGGCAACACAGCTGTTCTGAACAGGCACATTTCTACTGGGGCCAATAGCTTTGGATATGTTGGCCAGAATGTCTACACTGCTATTTATTAGGTAAATAAACATTAAATTAGGTATGTAATGTCTTAGCTAATTAACTGTATTTGTCTAACATAGTTAATCTAAACTTGGAAAGGATTGAGATGGGCTTAGACTGTCTCTGCTGTGCTATTTATTAATTTCATGGCAGCAGTCTTCAGCAGCTCTTTTAGCAGATGCTGAATTCGTATATGGAAAAGCCATTAACCTCGTGAGACTGAATAATACAAATAAAAATTTGTCTTCTTTCCTCCTTGGTTTTTGGGGTCTTGAGAACCATGAAAAGTTCTCTACAAGATTTATACACCTACTTTACCTCGCTTTCCCTTGCCTTTAACTGGAAAATAAGCTGAAAACACTTATTTTCAATAATTGAAATGAAATGTAAAACATTAAAAGATGTGCTGATAAACTGAGATGGCAGGGCCTGAGTGAAACAATACAGAAATGATAGCAAATGATTACAAGGGACAATTGACTCACTCAACTCAACACTATATATGTTACCAACACATATATATTGCAGTATGTGTTGTAATATATATATACTTAATATAACTTACTCGTTCACTTGTTACTCTATCCAGTGGGCCATAATGTTTCTACTATGCTGGTGTTTTTTGTGTTACATATACCTGTAATTAGACTTGGGATGTAAACCACCAATTCCTGCATGAAGCTGAGCTGCTGTGTAATTTAATGTAGGAAAGGCAGCTTTTGCTAAAAGTAGAAACTAAATTTAAAACCAGTGTTTTTGCCTTAGGCTTTTATTTAGGGTTTTGGAAAATAGAACAAACTCTTTGTTTTCCATTACATGCAGAAAGCCTAATAAACAAAATATCACTTCTCACCTAATTTTGCATTCCTTGGGTGTATTTTGGTATATGCTTTTTTGTTTTGAGTAAATTACTCTAAATTATGCTGGGGTATGACCATTGGTAGTTTTAGCAGAAATACTAGTTTAACTGAAGAACAACTTTGTTGAGACTTTGATGGTAATTATTTAAACTCAGAAAAGATCAGTCTTGAGCAATTGTTTTGCTTCTAAAGGGTATGTTTCCTACAGATTATCAAAAAGATGATGTAGTGCCAGCCCTCTTGGGCTACAAATTAGTTCTGTCACTATCAACCTCCCAATAACTTCACTACAGCAGTGTTAGTAATCTTTAGTATTTGAGGTTACTGTCCAGTTGCCATGAAATTTACTGTGTATGAATTAAAGCACTGACAGCCATAATTTGATAAATGCTGCTCACAGTCATAGGCAGTTAACTCATAGTTACCTCTTTCCTCAAGCAGGTGCAGAACAACCTGAAACAGAACTATGATTCTGACTTTCTTGTACAGTCATTTTTCAATGCATTTCAGTCTTTTTAATGTATTTATCTTTACAATGTCTTTGCCTGATGGACACTTTCTTCCACATCTATTTTTCACACAGGAGACTGTAGCAGAGCTCATCAGAAGACACCAAGTGGGAAGTTAAGCATCTTACTGGGCCAGTTAGGGCTGTGTGTGCACTCTGTTAGCTGCTCCTGAGTTGTTAGAGGTGGGTGGATTTTGCCAGCAGCCTAGGAGCCATCTGTAGGGCCATGGCTCAGTAACTTGCTGGTCCCCACTGTGTGTCCAAACTATGCTGCCAGGAGGTTTAGCTTACTTCAGGCTCAAACTGCACTGCTAGTCAGCCTGTAAGGAGCATAAAAGATCAGAGGTTTAATCTGTAGTGTGAAACTGAATCCTGAGATAATAGCAAAGATTTAAGAGATTAAGTGATGTTAGTACCACTCCATCTTGTCTAGATAAGCTAGGGGCATATGTCTCTTTTCTATTACTCTTTTTAGTATTACTTCTTACAATCATGTCAGTAGAGTAGTCCAGCATAAACTGGAGTGGTGTATCCTTAACTTAGTGTTTTGTTTAGTGGGTAAAGCACTTTTATAGCAATGAAAAAGCTGTGAACTCCCTTAGACTGGGGAACTTCAGATGCATGTCACCCTTGTAATAAGCAAGTTAAAGATGCCTGAATTGCTGCATATTTTTACAGACACCAGTTCAATTTGTCTTGTTGACTGGCCAGGAAGCAAGGAGCCAAATCCTCATCATGATGGATTGCCCAAGCTCCTTTAGAAAGTCCATGGCAAAGCAGGAATGAAATTGTACTGTAATCTAGAACTATGAAGCTCTAACTTGATTTTCCTCTTTGCAGCTGAGTTGACAATGAAAAGAACCTGCCTTAACAGGGATATTTTATGTAGGTGCTAATGTTCTGTGTTAACATATAAGCGTTTTCTCTTTTTCCTCACTCCATGGGACAGGACATTTTTGTGCATCTTTAACACAGGATATTTTTAATATCTGAAGGTTGCTAGTGCATGATGACATATATGGTACCTTGTCTTCTGTGAGGAGGGACTCATTGCTGGGCAATATTGCTGTTGTAGGTCCTGATCTCTCAATGTAAAGTTGGATTGATTTAAGCTCATCCAATGCCCTGAGTTTGGTCTTGTTCTGAATGAAGGAGATGAAAATAGTGGATGATGTGCTATGAAATCTCTATGTGTTTACATACCTTGTGCTGGTTCCCAAGCTACACATAAGGCTTTACATCCTCTGCATGTGATTTATCAGTCAGTATTTTCCAGTGGTGGTAACTGAAAATTAAATTTTTAGGGGTCTGGTGAAGTTTGGGGTTTTTTGTGTGTTTGGTTTATTTCAGGTTTTTTTTAAATTAATACATGTTTTTATTTCAGTGTTCTACAAAGAAGAGGGGCAAAAAAAAAAAAAAAAAAGACATGCCTGAAATTTTATTCACTGAACCAAAAGACTTCTTTTCTTTTATGTTTCAGACACAGATATTAAGGAGCTAGAGGATGTTTTTGGACTTAACGGCCAAGTAGAGCATAAGCTGAACTTCCTCAAAAAGAATGTATCAAAAGATATAAAGCTGGTACTGATTGCTCACTCTATTGGTTGCTACATCACCCTGGAGATGATGAAACGAGCATCAGAACTTCAGGTACATGAACCTTCTGGAGTGGGAGTTGCTTTATTAGCAAAGCAGTGCATGTGCTCTCAGCCTATGGCTAATGCCATGTATTTCCTGTGGAAACTCGATTCTGTTATACACAAACAAACAAAAAAGAAGACTTGATCTTAGTTACATATAATAAAACAGACTGATGTAATTCTGAGTCTGAATTTGGATCTTTAATGCCCTTGGAATATAAATAATTAATAATGGTGAGACATATATTTATGACTTCCTTGTTCTCATCTTTAAATAATTTATAAGCGAATCGCTAGATATTTGCCAATTGCATTACGTGTTACACCAAAAATTAAGAGTGATTGGGATTTTTATGGTGGTCTCTTATCTTGAGGCAAACAGATTGCTGGTTAGATGTGGGAAAATGTATGGGAATGAATAGTAATATAAATTATGAGGAGTACTACTGTGAAAGACATTGTTTTTTAAATTTAATACAAATATCACTGCTTCTACAATTCAGTCTTGGTTTGTGTAACTCAATGAGAGTGAGAGCTGTAACTGCATGTTCTGTATATCTGAACATTTTTCTTTGTCCCTGTGAGGCAGGGTAAGAAGGCTGAAGCAGGACCATATCCTTGCCCTCTGCAAATGGCAAACTGTGCTCAGGACCAGCTGTCTGTTAGTGGCTGATAAATGGAGAATAGGGAATTTTTATTCTTAAACATTCACTCCTACTAAATCATTGCTTCTTCCTTTACTTTATAAAATCTTCAGTGGAAGGAAGTTCCATGTTAGTGGTGCCATGAAGTCTGGGGTTAATATATGCATGTGGTTAATACATGTAATGTATGTGGTTAATATATGCATATCCACTGCTTCATAACCATTTCCACCATTAACTTCTTCCTTTAAAGGTGAAAGGAACTAAAAATGAGAAACATGAGGATAAACTGACACAAAATATGTGCATTAATTTGTTCAAACATGCCAACTTTTTGGGAGTCAAAATCTTTAGTCTTTATTGCTCAAATGATTTTATCTGCTTTCAGTTAAACTAAAAATTGTTGAGTAACATTTCTACACCTGGCTCACTCGATGCTGGCAGTTTTTTGTCAGTATTTTGAAACATAGGCATCTTTGGGACCCTCTTAGACCTCATGGTGCACTGTGTGCATAAAGTTAATATATGGCAAGCTACATTTAAGATGCATTCAACAATAGAAAATATTTGTGTAAGCCAGAGTATTGTGCAATCTTTGTCCCTTTGCCAAAAATAAGTTAACTCTTAGGTTTTATAACATATGAAGTGTGATAATAAGAAACTTGTGTTTCCATCTCTCCCTTTATTTTTACTGGAATATTTGATTCCCACAAGATTTTGAGCACATGTGTATTTTAGTAGCTAGATCATTTGATTTTATATTTGTGTAGTTCTTGGTGATATTTTTTCATTATATGAATTTTGGGTTTGGTCTTTAAATTCTCTGCTTTGCTAAGAGCCTTTCATTATTTACAATTTATATTCTGAAATAGAGGTTAATTTGTTGCATTTTTTATTCAAATAATCCAGTAAACATTTATATTTGGAATGTATGTTTAGCAGATTTGATTTTTAGAATCACACAGTCATAGAATTGTTAAGTTTGGGAAAGATCTCTAAGGTCATTGAGTGCAGTTGTTAATGCAGCACTGCTGTGTTCAGCACTAAACCATGTCCCCACAGTGCCACATCCACATGTTTCTTGAACACTTCCAGGATGGTGATTCAACCACTTCCCTGTGCAGTCTGTTCCAGTGCCTGACCTTGCTTCACTGAAGAAATTTTTGTTTCACGATTTAAAGCTCTTCTGTAATCCAACCACATACAGACTAGATTGTCACTCCCTAAGCAAGCATCAAAAGGAGAAAGTACATCCCCCTTCTCTCTCCTCCTTGGTTCCTCTCCAGCTGTCAGTTGTCACAGAATTACAGAATCTTCAGGGTTGGGAGAGACTTTCAAGATCATCAAGTCCAGTCATCAACCCAGGAGCACCCTATTCATCCCTAACCCATATCCCCAGGTGCCTTAGCCAGTATGCCTTTTCAATACTTCCATAGACAGTGCCTCCACTGCCTCCCAGGGCAACTTATTTCAATGCCTAACCACTCATTCAGTGCAAAAACAATTTCTAATAACTAATCTGAATCTCCCTTATGCCATTTCCTCATATGTTTTCCTTTGAGACAGGGCAAAAGAGACTGACACCCATGTCACTGCAGCATCCTTTCAGTTGTAGAGGCCTCCTCTTCTCCAGACTAAAAAAACCCAGCTCCTTCAGCCACTTTCCATAAGACTTTTCATCTAGACTCTTTACCAGCTTTATTGCTCTTCTTTAGACCTGAATGCAGCTGCTATCTAGGGCCCCTGTGCTCTGCAGCTAAACGGAGTACTGCATTTTTTTCCTTAAACTTGTGTGAAATAATGCTTTCCTCTTTAATTAAGAGAAATGAAATAGGAATTGCCAATTTTTTGCAGCATGAATTCAGTTTTGGAGCCCATCCCTATTTTCCCATTGTTTCTCAGGGAGGCTTCCATTGAGGGTTCCTTCAGGAGACCCATTAACACAAACTTAGTCTTAGGTTGGTGCCTTTAACCAAGTCTGATTAGTAGAGAAGAGCGCACAGGTTGCATCCATACTTGTAATTAAGTGGGGCTATGGCACAGATTTTAGCACTGGGACAGTGATGCTTTAAACTTGTCTTTAAGTGCCTTTCTGGCCCAAAGGAAGCAGCAACTCCCAGCAGCACCTTTGCATGGTTCTGGGCTTGGCTGAGGTCTAGGACCATTTCCAGTAGTTGGTTTGGATGCTGGCATCCTCTTTGGAGGCAGGAGACTCATCCATGTGAGCACAGACCATCCCATGCCCTCCTGTTCAGTGAAAAGCTGCAGAATAGTTCCTGGCTGCTCTGTTTTCTAGCTCATGAGTAACCACAAACACTTTCCAGTTGTCATGGTGGGCTTCGGGTCTTAAGAACATTCACCTCTCCGTGGGAAGTAGAGCATCCAGATTTTGCCAGACTGCTAAAAAATTCTGGCACTTGGAAGGAAAAAAATCAGCCTCACTTTGTGAAGATGGAAAACTGCAGTAATGTACAGCTTCCTTGATACTTGCTCTTAACCTCATCATCTTCTTCGCTCTTTATTCAGACAGCAGAACTGAGAAATGAAGCTCAGTGACAAAATTATTTTCTCAGTTGTTGGAACATGCATCTGACCCATAAATATGCTACGTCCTCCAGGCATTCTATTCTAAAATGGAAATCCTTACTTGGAGGATTTCCTTGTACTTTACTGGCAACACTGTTGAGTGTTTCCTAAAACACTCCATTTAATCATTAATTTAATCAAAGATTGACAAGTATCCTTGCTAGTGAAATTCAATCTCTTACAGCATTACTCTTTCACTTGCTGTGATGCTTTTGAAATGCTAACACCTTTGTGGTAGTAAATTAACTCTTGTTGGTGAGTACAATATCAATATTGCTCTTCCTGTAAAACTCATTGAAGAGGATGAGTTTAAAACCTCTGAGTATTATCAATTTAAGCAAATTAAATTTCTGTAATATGTAAATCAAACCCATGCATTGCTGCTGTGTCTTATGGTGTGAAGAAATATTGGGTATTGCTGGAATTTGTTGATTTCATAAATGATAGCAAAAACCACAGAACTTGGAATAGTTGTGCATAAAACACAAGGAAACCCTGACACATCATTTCTGTGCACATACTGATTATTTAGTTTCAGTTGCTGAACACTTGATTGTGGGTATGGGAAGCACTTTCATAATGTTAGGAAAGAGAAAACAACCATGTTTTTAAATATGGATACTTAAGAAAACAAAGTTCTTTACTCTGGAACTACTGGAAATCTACAGGATCTGTGAGATTGTGAGATTGAAGGAGGGGGATTTTTTTAACAGTACAGGAACTACTAAGCATGTCTGACCTTTGAGATTGTAGGGAATCTTTTCAGCAGGATTAAAGGAAGGGGGAAAAAATATATGAAAACAGTGACAGTCATTCAGTTTCTGTTTTGCTGAGATTAGAACCTAAATACGTCATCCAATACTCATGGTGTCACCATTACAGAAAACACCATCTGAAAGGATAGCAATGTAGCAGGTCATGACTAGAAGTTCTTGTGCTTTATGGAAAGAGAGAAAAGATGAAAATATAACCACTCATGAGAGAAAAAGGAATATAAATTTTTATTCCATATCTGAAAGTTTCATTTGATATAATAGCATCTGATTCCAATGTTGATTACCTAAATTAGATGTCATGGTACTTTAAACTTTAAATATAGCTGTTTTCTTGGTGAATTAACTTCCAATGGTCTCACTGTCTATTATAAAATATGCTTAGCAAGGCATATTCTTAACCACCTTGAATGCTCCTTTTCAGCAGTAAGCTTATCTCAGATATTTTGAAAAGTACAGTGAGACTGCATAAAATAGACAAATATTATAGAAATATCTATTGAGAGAGGGAGTAATAAATATATTAATTTCTTGTTAGTTGCAGGCCTAAATGAAAAAGTGAAAAAAATCAGCATAAAAATAAAAATGGGTAAAAGACTTACAGTAACACAAACTCAGTGACAATATTTGTAAAATTATTATTCAGGGAAAGAAACAGCTGGCTATGCTTAGCAGACTTCACAAGGGAATTGGTGTACATTTCAGATAAATGTGTATCTTGTGAAGAGAGCTATGATTAAATATGATATATAACTAAACTGGGTCTAGTGCTGTTTTCTTCTTCAGTCCATCCATCCACATACATGAACTACATATTAAGAGAACAAGCAAATGGCATTGGGCTCATATACACCCACCTTCATCCCCCTTTGCATGTTGAGGAAGCAAGCAAAGACTTTGACACAATTTCACACTGATTTAAACATCAATATAAATTCAGCTGCCTTCAGTGAGATGAGTGTGTTAGTTTAACTTTATGGGTGTTTTAAGTGGGTCTCTGAGTTAGATTATTTTTATGAGACACAGAGAGAGATTTGGCAGTTCTATCAGTTCTTGGTGTATCAAGTCTTTGGAAGCATATACAAGGAAGCCCAGGCGGTCTGAGACAGCAATTAAAATAAAATTTGCTTTAGTTGACAGTTTACACATTACAGAGTCTGCAAAATCCACCTCAGAACTCTGGATAATGCTTTGGGCACTATCAGTAATTCTGATGGAGCAGGCAGTAATGCAGCAATAGGAACGTGGGGCATATGCAAATGTTCTGCAGCTCGCTCACCTAGGAAAAGAGAGAGGGAGTGCAGATGATTTATTAAATCTAACCAAATAAAATAAATAAGATATTGCAAGATACTTTATTAAATCTAACCAAATAAAATAAATAAGATACAAATAAAATAAAATAACCATCAAAGAAGTTGCTACAAAGATTTGTAGAAAGATTTTTTTTTCCTAAAAAAGAAAATATGAAAAAAATCTTCATATGAAAAGCCAAGGCAGATATAAAATTTGCTCTCTGTCTGGGTGAGAGGCTGCAAAATAAGGAGATGGGTTCATGGCAAACAAAGTTTTTTAAGGGAAATAGTAACTTTTGACTGAGACACTCATAAGAAACTTGGATTTAAAATTTCAACAAACCTTGAGAACACCATCGGCGAAAGGCCGATAACTGCAGAATGAGGTTGAAAGTCTCAGTTCACCCAAGAGACTGCTAGCAACCATTATTTTCACTGGCTTGATGACAGACCCTAACCCTGAGGGATCCAGTTGTATTCTCTTCTACCTTTCCCCTTCAAAAAAAAGCTTTAAAAATATAAACTGTAAGAAAATGCAGCAGTCAACAGGCAGACGGCTCTTTTCTGTAACCCTCAATGGACGCAGCCTTTGTCAGCAGGAGCAGGCACTGTCCATTGCCGTGTGCTGTGTAGGTCTGCTAGAAATTACTTCACAGGCAAACAACCCCATCTTGTAATACAGCGAATAAAAATGTTAAGTGCCTCAAGGATGCAAAAAAATAAATTTAGGAAACTTAAAATGAAATGAGATAAACCCTGTTGAAGGTGATACAGCTCCTAAGATGTGATGTGCCTGAGGGAGGTTTAAATTTTAACAGTTTGTCATGTGTATGCATAGTGTACCTCGTGTGGTTTTTGAAGTGGGTGAGCAGGTAGGTGTCACCTGCTCTATCCTAGATCTTTATGGGGAATAATGGATTACATATACTTCAGTACTCTCCTGAGTCAAGAAAATTTGCTGTCCATAAGTGGAGATTTGTAAATAGCAGAGTGACGATTTTTGCAATTAAAAGACAGGCTTGACAAAATCAGCAACACTGGATCTGTCAGCTTGTAATTACCAAGCAGATGAATGATAGCTTCTGCTTTTAACACTGATCACATTTTAAGAGTGAGAATTCAGAGTTGATTGCAGCATTGCACTAAGATTTCCTTAGGATTTGGATCTTAAGCCTCTGATCAGAAGGCCTGAGAAAAGGCTTCATTCCCAAAATTTTCTGTGAAAAATTATGTTTTGTTAATATTGTTCACTGAAACGCCAACTTCTCTCAACTTGTTTAATATATTGGCTTACTGCTCAGTTGAATATAGAAACAATATGAAAAGCAATATTTTGATCTGTGATGATTCAATGACGTAAAACTTAAGAACAATCGTTCTGATTTCAAGAGACTTGATTTTTTTTCATAACATTGTGTTCATTTCACTGCTAACAAAACATCTGATTTCAAATGTATGTAGTCAAAATTCTAATACACCTATAAAAATTATTTTTTCTAGGAAGTTAAAAGACATTAAAGTAGCCAAATGTATAAACAGAAAAGAAAGAAAAATAAACTGAAAAGTGGAATCTATGATCATTCATCAGGAATCCAAAGTAAAACATGAGAATGAGGCGGAAATGAAGGACTAAAAATAAAATGATGGTTAAAATGGTAAATGGCAAAATAACAGGATTTACTAAGTACTTTGAATTTTTACAGATTTGTTAATAAAATCTTTTATTTTGAATCTCCAGAAATTAGATTCATATTGTAATAACTAACTGAAATGATTGTATAAAAATGAGGGAATTGAAAGCAAGAAGTGAGTTTCAAAAACAATTAGGATTTCTGTATTTCTGTTTTAAGAAGAGCTCAACTCAACACCGTTCTACAAGCCAGATTTCCAAAGAACATTTTATGCTGGGAGGTGAGATCTTTTGAAATTCAGCAGATGTGTGCACATAGCTCTTGAAAATCAGAGAGTCATCTCTTTGGAGAATTGGACCAAATGATTGGAATTCAGTATATGTTGCACGTAGCTTGAATTTTTTTAATGTTTTTATATGGCAGTTAATGTGCTTTTACAGAAGACAACAGAGCCAAAAATCTAGCAGTTCTCCTGCTGTTTTAATAGTAGGTGAAGGAGAACATAGCCAGTTAGGACACTGAAGAGTTGTTCAGGAAAGGAGCAGGTGAAGGGATATTGTATCGTTTTTGAACATAGACTTTGCAAACATAGTTAACACTTTGAGCTCAGCTTTAGCTCTAGTAACCAATATCTGTTCCTAGAAGCTCTATGTTAAAATGGGATTTCACTGCCAATTTAGAGCCCTCAGCAAAGAAGCTGAGCTACTGTGTCAGCTCTTGCCTCATGTTATATGTGGTAGAGTTGCTCAAGCCATGAGGAAGAACTTGGCTTGGAACTTTACAAAGGAGGTTACTGAAGATGGACAGGGTTGTAATTGCAAATATTTCCTTCTCTGCCATATTGTTCATTTGTTCATTGCACATGATTCATGGTGAAGCCTAGGGGTACTTCTGCTGCTTTGGTTCCTACCCAAGAGTGGTGTGTCCTGTTTGAAGAGTTCACTGCAGGAGTGAAAGGAATCAGAAAAAGACACAAACTTCATACCAAACAGTTATAACATCTCTGAGATTAGTTAGCACATCCATTGCATTGAAGGGCATTTTCAATATCATGTGGAATTAAGTTCAGGCAAATACTGGAGATTTTTTTTTTCTGTATCACTTTAGTGGTTCATTGATTGCTGATTATTGTAGGGGAGTTTTTGCCAATGCCACTATTGATCTTTTCAGATACCTGAGGATGTGTTCCATGACCATAAGCCTCTCCTTAGGGAACTAAACCAAGCCCTAGATTTCTTGTTAGGAATCCCCATCTGTACTCTTATGACTTAAGCTATCTTCAAATTAAATATAATAGAAGTCCTCTTCCTTTTCTATTTGTTTCAATGTGTAAGTGTTTGAAATACTTAATTTCTGGTGTTTGGATGCAAGTCTACTTATCTGTGGCATTTTGTGAAAAAAACTCATTGGAGTTTGCTCTTTTATGTGGAATTGAGTGTTAAGTGTACATTTTAGCACAAGTTCAGGAAGGACAATGTGTTTAATTAACTTATTACCTTTGAAGTCCTGTAAGAAAGTTGAATTTATGTTAATGAAAATATGCTTTTAATAACTTTGTTACAACATTTTTAGTCACTGGAAAATTTAAGAACATTCTGCTCCATTTCAAATTCCAAAACAAAGCATAGTTTTGTATAAGGAGCAGAATTTACTGAATTCTAATTGTTCTTGAAAACACTGAATTTCTGCTCCTCTATTTTAAAACAGCAGTATGACTACTGCAAGTGTATTTTACTGAAATGGAAGGTACAAACCCCAGTTCTCAATAAATATAATTTAAATTGTGACCTTTAATGGCAACTGGCATGGCTCAGGCTTTTTACCTGGCACTGGCAATTGAAAGATATTCTGCTAATTCTTGTTTTCAGTTCCACTAAAACCCTT
Source organism: Melozone crissalis (assembly GCF_028551555.1). Classification (NCBI taxonomy): domain Eukaryota; kingdom Metazoa; phylum Chordata; class Aves; order Passeriformes; family Passerellidae; genus Melozone; species Melozone crissalis. Next base: position 55,716,037 of record NW_026535805.1, read on the forward strand.
ACTTACCTGATGACCAATTTTATTTGTGTGATAAATTAGATATGCTAATTTTTCTCTCTCAGCAGATTCCTGCATATATTCAATTTGTTATAATAATTAAGGCTAGCAGTAGTCTCTAGTATTGCAAAGGAAGGAATTTTCTATTTTTCCCTTGCTATTTAAAATCCTAACCCTTCTGGAAAGATGAAAGCAAGGATGGAAAAATGAGCTGAGAGAATTCCTAACTCCCTTCTCTCTCTTTTTACCTTCTTCTGATACCCTGACAAGAATTTGGGATATAAGTTCTCTCTCAAACCTCAAATATTCATGATTTCTTTTCATTCTCTGACAAAAATATTAAGTTCTGCTTGGTGCATACTTCCTGACTCACTCATCCTGTTTTTCCCTGATATTACAAGGCAGAGCCTTACTGTTCTTCTTTTTCTGGGGTACATAATTAAGCCACTAAGAGACTTTAATTAGTTAAAATGGTAGGGGCCTGAACTCCTTCCAATATTCAATACCAGCCTAGCTTGTCTAACTCCTAACCCTTTGAGCTGAGAAAGACTATGGATCTGGTTTGACTGGATGCCTTTTTGAGGGCTGACTTAAGTGAGTGGTAAAATAAACCCCTTCCAAATGTCATGAGTGAAGCACTTAAAAACACAAGTCCGGGGGTCTCAAGGCACTGATGGAAAATCATGGCCTTTCCTTTTCATCAGCAGAATGAGATTATAATTGTAAAGCTGGTTTCTCATTTACTTTGTTCAGCTCCATTTCCTTAAACTGAATGGATTGTCATTGAGATTTATTGGTAGGTATGGCTGTACATCTATGGCTGTGAAAGCAGTTGGTTCAAGACAACACAAAGTCTGATTCTTAATGTTTTCTTTTGGTTGAGCCACCTCTTCACTTTAAGAGCATCTTGCTGGCTCATCCTAAGTGGCAGATGTGCCAGAGCATGTGCACAAAGGTCATATCTGCCAGTCCCTGTGCCATAAGGGTACCTGTAGATGCAATGTGGTGATCTCACGGGAGTGCTACACTGAAAAAAAACCCACCCTGTTCTTCCAAAATGAAAACGGAAAGAATTTCTGCTGGAAAGTGGCAGCTGCATTCTGACATTCATGTAATGGGAGCAACTGAAAGCTTTATGGTGTGTAACTGTGACACTGCATTCCAACATAAGCTTCTCCCTGCCCTTCTTCCAACCAATAAACTATTCTTCCTCTCTTTTCACTCTCACCCCTCCTAATCTTCTTCTGTTTATATGCTTTAATCATAATAGCAACAAATCCATCCCTGCTGGTATTATCACACCGTTGCAAATTTTGGCTGTCTCCTTTGGCACTTCCCTTGTAGATGGAATGACATTGCCCACTTTGATGGGGCTTAATTCTCTATGTAAAATACTGCCCTGTCAATGAATATTTTCTCTATTAAACTATTTTCAGTCCAACAATAAGATACAGAATTTTGGGAGAACAGTTTTTTCATTATTACCTTAACCCATAAAGAGGCTTTTTTTTTTTAAATTCAAACATTTTGGGCAAGTTTTCAGTTACCCAAATATTTGTAGTACAGAGTAATTTGCATTTCAGCCCTGTGAGACTTATAAATGTAATGAACAGTCTGTGTGTTTAATATTTTTTATATTTTTAATAATTTGCAAATAGTTCAGTACGTAGAGCTGACCTGTTGAAAAATAGTTTGCAGTGTCTGTAGAGAATACTTCTGAGACTTTTGTGTATTTAACAGATTCTGAGCTTCAGCTGGAAAAATTCTAGGAGTACTTCTTACTGGAAAATATTTCAAGTAATGTGAAGCAACAGATAGTTTTTTCCTGTGCCATGACCCAGTTGTAAGGTGAGGTATGGAAAGTCCCTCTCCTATTGCTGTAAAACAGGTTTCAGGATTGGAAGTAAAGTACACAGAAAATATTGATACCTGCTGAAAGGTGTGATTGAAAGTGTATTTATTTCAAAGGAAATTGTCAAAGGTCTCAATTTACTTGTCAGTCCAAGAGATTAATCTCTAACTACCATGATCAGTGTTTTATGGTAGCCATGGTCCTCATCTGTCTATCCAAGAATAGATAAGATAGTCTTGGTTTCTAGAGCTGGGAATATTGTGTCTTTGGTCATATCTACATGGAGTGTAGGCTGTCACATTTAATAGCTGGGAAATGATCCTTTGATCAGAATTTATTCCTGGGGCAGAATTAAGACATATTAAATTTTTGAAAATTTTGCCACTAGTTTCAACAGGAGCAATATCACCCACCCACCTGTACTGTAGGTGCAGTCACAGAGCAGCAGGAGTACTCACAGGGACATGGGGCACAGTCTCATTAGGGCTCTTCTTTTTGGTTACTGTGTTTGTGATCACTGTTGTCAAAGGTGATTTCTTATTCTCAGCAGCTGTAGCTGGATGCTGCTGAGATTTCCATGCCTCTCACTTGCTTATCCTCCGTTACCTTTGTCCCATTCCAGTTCTTTTGTGATTAAACTCTGCAGAGCAACTTCTACTATTCTCCGAATAACACAGCACAAAGTTAATACTGTGGAAGCCTGATGGTGACTCGTGTTTTAGCAGGACTCCTCATATGGAGAGTCCAATGAATTTGGATGCAGGACTCCAGTGCATAAGGCTCAGAATCAAATTTATGCTAAGTCAGTGGAAAGTGGCCTTAATGTAGACATAAATTTAATCACACCTCACCTTGGTGCAAATGACACTCAGATCCACATACCTAAGGATGTAATCATTGTACCCAGCACTGTATTTGTCATTACACTGGAGATCATGGTTTGAAATACAAATACATTAATAAAAATGCTGGTCCTTGAATTTTGTTTCCATCCAAGTGGAACTGCCAGGAAGCACTGGAGGCTTGGGGTCTTATAGGTGTACTTCAAATAAAATTGGATAATGTATGTTAAATAAAAAAGGTGCCAGGACATGGAAAAACCATGTGATCACTGTAGAGTATTTTAAACAGATGCAAATTTTACCTGCTATATATATCATCAGGTAGAAGCTAAAAGAAAACAATAAAAAAATAAGCAAAAGTTTTAATCAATTTGAAAAAATGTGTGGATTATAAGTATTTTAAAATACTTGGTCAAATTCAGATGTTGAAGGAGATATCATTTCTATTATAATATTGGATATATTGAATATAAGAAACAATAGGTTAAATAACATAAAAATTCAGTTTGTTGTGCTCCATTGTAAAGGAAGGTACCAAAAAGGAAGATACCAAAAAACCTTATGGTCAGGAAATATGAACCAGCTTACACAACAAGGAAGTTTCTCTTAGATTTACTTCACTGTTTCTTGGCTTACATTTCTGCCATTTGCAAATAGTGACTTTGTCTGATATCACTGAGGTCAGCATTGCCCATACAACTTAATTGTCTTAAAAAGAAATCCAAATATGACCTTACATTTCCCATCAGTTGGTGCCATTATAGAACATTGTGAAGTTGTGAGAACTGAGTTATGCCCAGTTTCACAAGATGGGTCTCAGTGTGCGCTGTATCTTTCACCATCTTGTATCTTGAAGGAAGTTAATGCTATTGAAATGTTTGGAAACAACATACTTCTGAGGTTTTCAGGAAGATTTATATATATGTTTTTTTCTTAGAGAAACCTCCCAGGAAGTATATATCTATATACACTGTTTCCTGAAGAGCTGATATAGCTGATACGTCTTGCATAGGTCCAGATAGGAATAGCTAAAACCATGGGATATGTGGTTATATGAATTTGTGTTGTCCTGAAGCCAGCCTGTTGTAGTCTCTGGAGTTCTCTCTTTTATAAATCAGGATGATGGAGACCTGTCTAAGTTGACCACCTCCCTTAAGGTCAGTAATAGTGATGAAGTTTTTTAAAGGTGAGAGGGGGCTGCATGGGCTGTACCTATGATCAAACAGAAAAACAAGAATGGTCTCATCCTCAAGCTGAATTGAATATCCCAGTCTATTAGAGTATGCTATAAGTAATTTTAACTATAAAGACATAAAGTTAATTCTGAAAAAAGGAGAGTGCATCAGACACCAAGAGGCAAAGACATCCTTGACATCAAAGGTAAATGGAAAACAGCACTTGGACTGGAAACAGCCCTTGTCACACAGCCAGCCTGAGCTTAGGTTGTGAGTAGTTAAAGGAAAAGACTGTAAAGAAAGCTAAGAGAGTACATCTGTTATGGTGGCTGTAGATCTGTAGATGTGCACCATGTAGATATTGTAAATATCATATATATATATGTTTGTGAAGTTTTTTTATTACTACTACTACTACTACTACTACTACTACTACTATACCAAAGATGTTTATGGACTTTTCCATAGTCCACCAAATATTTTTTGTCCTGATGTTAAGTATAGCTTCTGTGCCCTCATCATCAGATGATGCCCTCATCTGCCTTCCTTGGAAGCAGTAAAAAATGACCACAGGTAGAGAGTATATGCAGTGTTCCCTATAGCACTGTAAACCTTGTTTACATGCTCACAGTAAAATTCATTGAGTATTTGAAATCACAAAGGAATTCTCCACCAACACTGATTTCTGTGTTTTGTTTTGGTAGCATTTTCTCTAGACTGAAAAAAAACCCCCTTTCCTGGGCTTTAAAAAATATTTTAATTTAATGAGTTCCATATTAGAAAAGGGGGCCCATGAGAGTGATAGTGTTGTGAGTCTGCCATCTTCTCATCCTGTGCTGTATCATCAATTTTGGGGGTTTGGATCTTTTTCCAAAGCATCATAAAATATGTCATTGGGTGCTGGAGAATTTCTTACAGCTTGATGGGAAGGAAATACAGAATGGTTGTGGACTGGGTTTACTGATCAATCTTGTGCTGGAGTGTTGAAAAGTTCATCTTATTAACAGAATACTTTGAATTATAAGTATTTTTTCCATGGTGTTCTCAACTTCACTTTTTTTCTGATTTTTTCTCTTTTTTTGGAGGAAAGGTGAAAGCTTTAGGAATAATGTGTGATTGGTTTTCTCCTCCTGAAAGGATATATTTCTTTCCTGAGCATAACGCTGCAGACATTCTGCCAGCTTGCTGTATAACTGAAACATAAATACATTTTTGATTTTTGAATGTGTTAAACATTTACACGAAAGAAGGAATAGTGGGGAAAAAACCCTCACTTTTTAAGTGAACACATTTGCTTTTCATCATTCATTTAATCAACATCTGTAATATGCAGTCCCAGGACAATGTACTTGCATGAGAAAAGTTGAATATATAAGTAACATCATCAGGCTTTATATTAACTAGTTTTTTACAGCTCCCTGATACAATGTTCTGGTTTGGGAAGTCCAGGCTGTCTGTACATCCATGTAAAGGGGGCATTTCTCTTTCTTGCACCATTCCTGCTGGTTCAACAGTTCAACAGCTGGGACACTATACCTTGATGCAGCATAAAAATTTGTGTCAATGCAGACTCCTGATACCCGCTTTAGCATTTTAGATTTTTCATTTCTTTCCATCACATTTACTTATGTCACTTGTTCCACCCATAATATTATTGAGTGTCCTTTGCATTTATAGCCCTTAAAATTTTGTGTAGGTATGATTCTCCACCCTCTTACCTTTTTGCTCCCATTTTGCCATACAATTAATGTGCTTTTTTTCTCTTCTTCCAGAAATTTTATCATCCAAGCCCCTTGTTAATTTTAGGCTGTATTTGTGGCTCACTCTTGGTTGAAATCTTTCCATTTAAGATGCAGAGCACAGGATGCAATCTGCATTATCTCCCAGAGGCAGAGCTTCCTCTGGTATTTGTGATGTGTTTCCTCACTGTGTCTAACATGAAGTTGCAGAGCTTCTCTCTTGTTTGCTTTCTGCACCATATCATATTGCAAACTTGCATCTCCCACTTGTCTTTATCACTGCATTACTTGTCAAGATTTTTGCTACTCATTCATGCTTTAGATTATTTTTACTTAGCATATTTAAAAATAGTAGTAGCTTCTGAGTTTGTTCTGTGAGCTGAATAATTAAAATACCAAATTTAACTTAACCTCATTATTACACCACTGCTTTCCAGTTCAGGAGTGGGGTGAAGGTGGGTGTTGTTTTGGGGCTCTTGTTGGTGGGCAGGTATTTTCTGAACTTCTGCTTAGGAAAACTGCCTTAAACATCATAAAACAGACACCCAAATTGGATCTCAGAAAGGTGGCTTGGCATGTACTGAAGCACCATATCCATGGAAGCTGCAGTCTAGCTACAAAAGAGGTAGTGACAGTCAGTATGAAATACCTCTAGCTTCTTGTCTTATACTGCCTATCTGCAATTCAAAGATCAGATCTTCAGATATTCACCTGATATCATAGTTACTGCATGTTTTCAGTTTTTACAAAAGTTATACATTCTGGTCTTCTTACATTGCCATGTTAAGGGGCACCAGTGTATTTACAGTGTTTTCAGTGCTAGAGATCATACACTGCTGTGGATGGGCCCCTTTAGAGAACACTTGCTCAGATGCTGCTTAATGGTAGCATTTTGTTTCCAAAATATTGTTTAGAAGTGTGCCCAGCTGCTTCTCCCTGGAGGAGGGGTCTCATTTTGTTCTATCTGATGAAGCTCCTAGTTGTAAGTTGTAGGTCCTCTGTAATTAGTGGGAAGCAGATAATTCTACTAGAAAGTGTTTTTAGATCACTTGATCTTTTTTGAGGATCTGTCCATGACAGACTTCAGTTGGGAGTCTTGGGTGATTTAACTCCTATCTCAGGCACCTCAGTTTAGAACCAGTAGTGAACTTGGATAACACTGAACCAAGATGGACTCTGAAAGGGCGAAGGTTTATTCTCAGTTATTTTCCCACCATTTCATGGTGCAATTTCAGCAGATACCTTTAATATCTGTGTTTGTAAATGCATACACAGTTAGTGATGGGCTGTTCTTTCTTTGCTGAGCATCTGATGAATGATCCCTTGATAACAGAGGGGAGATCTTTATATCCTTGCCAAGGTTGCCCCACAGTGTGTTTAGAATCTCATGCAGACAAAACCGATTATTAAATATCACTGAAAAGGTCAAGGTATCTCTGACTAATTGAGGTAAATGTGCTAAACATTGTATTTAATTTTTTTTTAATAAAACATACCAAGGCCCACCCTGTGGCTCCTGTCAGCAAGTGGAAAATACAGCTTAGATTCCAGCCATGAATATTCCAAGACCTGAACTTGATTGCTTCACAGACGTCCTGTATTTAGAAGAATCCCTCGTCTACACTGTTTTTTAACCTGTGCCCAGATGTCCTGCTGGCTTTGGCCAGAATCCTGCCAGAGAACATACTAAAAAGTGTTGGTCTTAGAGCCTGGGCCCTAGCCTGGTTTCACTTACCAGTACTGAGGTTATGATGCAGACTGGAAAACATGGGTTTTATCACATGTTAGGAGATAATATTTTTTGTGCTGGTTTCACCTCTTTCTATTTACAGAAGACATACAAGGGGAAAAAACCATGCTAGCTAGTGAATTAGAAGTGCCTCTGCTCTGATAAAGCTCAGGTTATTGCTGTACTGACAAAGAGAACTGTTTGTTATACTGCTCTTCTGGCACAGCTCAGCTGCTCTGTGCATGTATGCATGCTTTACTGTATTTGTGAATTTGCTCTTTTAGTGTAAGATGTCATTAATATTCATGTAACCAGTGTGCTGGATGGGATCTCTAGGTATTGCTGTATTTATTCAGGGAAGAATTAGAAGCATGTACCTGAGTATGCGCACGTGTGTGTGTGTGCATGTGTTAGACTTGGCATGTGCCCAAGGTAATGCCAAGGCTAATGCCTTAGAGGTAAAGGCACTGAAGTTGTCAAGCAAAATTTAATCCAAAGTTTATGTGGGAAATGGATCTATGAACTGCTTGCATGCTTTTATGCTCAGTCCTTAAAAGTTCATTTGATTTTACATACTCACGTTTTATATCTTTGGTGCTATTGTTTGGGTGCATATGTTTCTATGTAAAAGGCAAATAGCATCCTGACCTTGTAAATCATGTTCATCCTTAGGATCGTTACTCTCTGCTGCTGTCCTGTTGCATTTACACTGCTGTGCTCTAACCTACATGAAAACACGAACTGGGTCGTTGTATGTTTAAAGGTGGCATAAGGTAGTTCTGCTGAACAGTAATTTCTTCAGACACTGTGAGAGAATTTCTGCCTGTGTGTCTGTGCATCCTGGATGTGCCTTCACAGCCCTGCATGTGTTGATTCCCTTCAACAGCTCAATCCCTAGCTGGATCCTCAGTATGCCTATGGAAATTCTGCCAGAAGGTCCTGTGATCAACCCTGGATCCTTGATTCACTTTGTTCTCAAACTATGACAATTCAAATACCCTTAGTGAAGTTGAGCTGACAAGCATGAACCTGATGCTGTTGGTGACAGTCAAAAAGTCTATTTTTCTTAGGGAGCAAGAGATCCTTCAGCCCATCAGAGAATTTAAGGGTGTTATTTAGTTTTACCAGCATGTTCACAGAGTTGCATATACTAACTGCATTTGTCTGGAAAATAAATTCAGCTCTTCAGGGAGCATGTTATGTGCCTCACAGAAGACATTTTGTAGAAAATTTAAAAATCTTTCCTTCTGTCACTCAATCTCCCATTTTATATAATGGAATTAGAAGTCTGGAAAGAAAGAAATAGAAAAAAATAGAATGCATCTGATGCCAGGACACAAAGGGAAAATTTGGGCGCTAAGAAACAGGAAATGTAGAAAATTTTAAAGGAAACTTTGAAATCAAGTGCACATTCCTCTGCTGTATTCTATAGCCCCTGTATGTTGGGAGGGGTCCATAGAAGATGTCAGCAGAAGATTCTTGTGCACTAAGCAGCCACTAGTGAACTAAGCCACCATTACATGATTTGTAACAAAAAATACAAAACTTTCCTACAAAATTTTGGTTATTTACTATTTTTTTTACATTTTTGGTTTACAGAAACAGTTTGGTTACCCAGAAAAGTAACCTTTGGTTAGAGCATAGAATTGTAATTTACCATACAGTTATTTAAAATATTCCTGCTTTTGCAATGTATATTTTCATGTGGAGTCATCTAACTTCACAAATTTCAGTTTATTTGTCTATAAAAAGCATGCTAAGACTTCTCTGTGGTGCTTAATTCTTATAAAGCACTTTGAAATAACAGTTGTAAGATCCTCTGTTAACTGTGTTTGAGATATTTGTTTTCTTACCTCTTTAATATGCCAAACATTTGTTTAGAATTACAGGAGATCCATAGGGTAAAGTAGAAGAAAATGCATACAGTATGTTTTTGATTTCACACCAGGAGAAAAAAAGTGTTTTGTCATTTGTGTCCATTCTTTGGCTCTTTTGCTGTCATGAAATCCTGTGGATTTGTTGATATTGAGCTGTGACAGAATTCACTGGTACAAAAACCAACATCTTAAACTGACGAAGAATAAATTATTCAAGATTTTAAAGTAGATCTCTATATTTTACATATTATATTATATTAATGAGTGAGTGAAGTGAATGGGCAAACCCAGCAGGTCCTGCTGTGGGGAGAGGACAGCCCAAGCCAGCACTGTCTGGTTTATCCTGTGCGTTTTCTTGGAAATCGCTCGGCACAGCTGTGGCAATAAAGCACAGAATACTTCCCTGATCCTCGTTGTTTTGCCTGCAAGTTTCTGCATACTGAGTAGAAGAAATTGTGTGATTAATGTGGCATTCTGTGTCAAGGGTAGACTGTAGATTACCGTTAAGTGCATCATTATGTTATCTTTGAGAAATTTACTGGGTTTCACCTGACAGATGATAGCTTTTCTTCTGCCAGCACAAGAGGGGAATAACAAACTAATACATGGAGTGACCTAATATATATCAAAAGAAATGCTGCTTTTGACAGAGAAGCAGCTCTTGCTTTTTGAAGTGTTTTGAAGGAATTTTAAATTAAACTTCCTCACTTGTTTTCTTTCCAGAGCCGGCTGTGTGGGTGCAGTGCTGTGCTTAGGCCCTCCATTACTGAGCACCGGATGGTGCAGTGACTCTGATGTAACACATCATGGATTGTTTCCTTCCTTCTGCCCCCTGATTTGAAGTCTGAGTTCCCTTTGGGCTCTGAAATGCATAACTGGTGTGGGATCTGAGCCTTGTGATCTTTTTGGTGGTGGTTATTGTGTTAACCATTTCTGCCATCCCAGTTATCAAGAATGGGTTATGCAGCAGGAGCAAGTGCTTTCCAAAAGCCTCCCTGCTCAAAAGCCAGTGAGAGCCTCCAGCAACCACTGCTTCTGTCATTAAAGCAAAGTGAACCAGTGATTTATTTCTGAGAAGTTTCACTTTCTGGTATTTTCTTCAGTGGGCCAGAATATTTTTATTTTATAGCTCTGATAGAGATATCTGAGCATATCTGTGGTCTGTCATGAGCAGGGGTGGTCTGTTCATTGAGATCCAAGGGACAGGACTGAGAAAGCATGGCTGTAATTACTGTATTCACCTACTTGGGACTTCCTCTGGAAAATAATCTTTGAAATGGCTCTTGCTCTTTTCTGTTGGTCAGTGTTTGCCTTTTTGCATCCTGACTGCTTTTCTCTCCTACTTTATTTCTATTAGCAAAATGCCTCTCTGTATTAAGAGCGGGTGGCATGGTGTGACAGCCCTCTCCAGGCCCTGGCTCAGAAGGCACACACCTGGGGGCCTGAGTCCGCAAAGAGCATTTCTTGTGTTATCAAAACTGGCTGAGTTCAAAAGCATTGACCTCCTGTTGTTGGCATTGAAGGACTTAACTGCTCTGAAAATTAAGTGACTTCTTTCAGTACTGGTTGTAAGTGGCATCCAGTTTTCAAGCATGATTTTACATTTCTCAGCACCATCATTTACCAGTCCCTTAAAGAAGTGGTATTACCCATTCAAACTTCAAATTGTAGCTGAAGAATATATTTCAACTCATTCAGTAGAAGGCACTAGTGGAAAATATTACTGTGGGGGTGTTTTTAACTTTATCCAATTTGCATACTTGTAGTATTTTTATAAGGAAACCATTTAAACATTTTACAAAAATCCTTTGCTGGTGTGGTTGAGACTATTAAATTGTGCAGTGTTAAACAGCAACTTATTGGAAATTTAATGGTTTGGCTTTTTTGTACTCTGTTCTCATTTTAATCAAAACAAAACAACTTGCAATTTTTACTGCAAATCCAAACCCAAGTTTGGACATAACCCTTATGCAGTGAAGCTATGAAGGTACTCAGTTGTCATTTTGTCATGTTGCTGTGGATAGATTTAGATAAAAGCTCAATTGAAAGCCTGGATTGTACAGGAATGTATGTGTGGAATCTTGCTAGAAGTCTTTGCTTTATTCTTTAATATTTATATGGACCAGTGATCCTGGAAAGTGAATCATATTCATTGGGGATTCTTCCTAAACAAAGACCTCGGTAAATGCCATGCTGTTACAGAATGGGTATTTAATATTCCTTGTTTTGAGAGCTCACTTTTCCTGTAAAATAAGTAGTTTCTCTTCCCTCTGTGTTCTAAAATTTACTGTGCAGGTCATACATTCCTGAAGTTAATGGACTGATTGCTCTAGATACAGAAATATATAAACAGTGTCAAAAGGGAAACTCCCCAAGTCCCCACGCCTTCCTCCTGTGGTGTGTGTTGAAAGAATCAAGAGCAGAACATTCTGGGCTGGTTTGTTCTCTGGATGCATGCTCAGGCCATGCACCATTTCATTCTCTCTGTGATATATACACACTGCTAGACGAGGGAGTAGGAGCTGCCTTGGCATCCACATGAGTTATGTGAAGAGTTTGCAGGTAATGTTAGCTTTTGGTTCTTAACAAAATGTAGAACTTCTGAGACACTGCATCAGATTGTAGGCCCTTGAACCATTTGGGGTTTGAGCCCTGTGAAATGTAGAGTTAAAAATTAATGATTAAATAGAAGCAGCTGCCTTGGTGACTAAACAAAAGAACATCTATTCCTTGAATAGTGAACTTTAGTGTAGGTGCTCTCCTGAGTGGTGTCCTGATTTCACTGAGTGAAATCTCACAGTTCAATAGCATGATAAGGGAATAACTGGTAAATAAATTGGCCAGTTGTACAAATACTGTTGGTTGTCACAATCATCAATGGTGACAATTACAGTATAATTTAAGAGTGCTTGTACTGTTTTTAGTGGGTTGACCAAAGCAGAGTCAAGGATAGGTGGTACACGTCCTGGACACAAGGCGTGTTTGCCTTCAGTCAAATCACTGGCCAACTTCCTGTAGTCCCTGGATCCATTTGAGTCTCTGTTTCCAGAGTCTTCTCTTGCTCAGCTCTCTGCCTTTCCATGTGCTTAACAGATAAATATTACTGGACTTTGAACTGGGGGTAGTTTAAACTAGGTGAATCTGAATGTTACTCTCTAATACTGTTAATATTTGTGCATTATATCTAAACATATATACATATGTATGGTAAAATATACTATACTTTTATTCTATAAATCAATATTTGTAGTAGTTCTTGTATTTTGACTGATGGTTTTCTCAAGAAACTTACATTAATTATGAGGAGGGTTACTATAAATAAAAGGATCATTAACCTTTGCACATTATTTAATGGTATTTATGTGTCATTCATAGTTATGACAATACATGGTGGTTATGATAGTGTCCTCCATTCTCAGAATAATTGGTTTTATAATAATTCTGAAAATTGTAACTTGAATATAATTCTGTGCCATCTGCCTGATTTCAGGTAGTGTAAACTGTGTGTAGATAAATTCCAGGCATTTAAAAATTAAAAAACCCCAAAAATTATTAACTGATGGTGAGCATTTGAATATTATTAATTTCCTTAGTTTTACCTGAATATTTCTACTTCATTTATTTCAAGACACAAATAGGACATGCTTTTTTATATGTGTCATTATAACAAAACGGGTTAAATCTCATATCTACATTTCTGTTGCAAAGAAGTTGAACTAAATCTTTTAAGCAATTCTGCAGCCAGACGCACATTTCAAGATCAGGGCTTGGGAATTCAGCAGTAAATTAAGAAATAGTGGATAAATGTTTGAAAAATATGAATTTTACATTTCTCTGTTAATGTCTGCAAAAGGTTTAAAAAAGAAATTAAATAAAATTACCCTCCATTTTTAAAATTTGTGGGTCATTACAAAATGCAGGAATGTACAGGATGGGGTAGCAGTTTTCTTGGTTTCTCCCTTTTCTGCCAAGGTTTAGCAGCTTTCTCTGTGGTTAGTACAGCCATCCAAGCAACTAATCCTATATCTATAAACTGCAATGTCAAAGGATTAAAGTGTGCCTGGGAACACAGGTCAAATCTGCTTTAGATCACAACAGTTTGGGTTCACCTCCTAGCTGAAATATCACAAAACTACCATGTAATTTAGTACAAGTTTTGCATTCCAATACTTCAGCTGCTGGTTGCCTTTAATAAAAAGAGGCCCAGGATTGATTTCCCTGAGAAGGTATTTTTCTTTGTCTCAAACCAAAGCAGTATCAGCTGGAAAGCAGAAGGATTTATTGAAATAGTTCTGTATTTTTATATAAATAACTCTTTCAAATTCTGCTTTTAAAATTCTCTAAGAAGTACAGTTTCTGATGGTGGGTGCGTGACACAGAGGTTTCCCTCCCCTCTCTCTGTCTGGCTGAACACAGTGGCTTAGGAGACCGGGGGCAGTGGTGACAAGTTCCTGCCTGGCACAGCCAGTATGTTTCCTCTGGGACTTCTGCACCTCTCCAGGTGCCCTGGAGTGACAGCTGTGAGGCTCTGCAAGAACAGTAACCAGAACAATGGTTCAGCTGGCTTGAAGGTGTGCTGAGGTTGTCAGGCTACAACCTGCTTCCATAAAAATTGCTACCTTGAAAAAAAAAGACAAGTCATTTTCCTTCGGACTCCTTCTGAAGGAAACAGCCCCACTTCTTACAGAAGCCTGCTGCCTCCCTGAGATGGGTTAAAGATGTGAACAGAAAGCCTCCCATCTTCCCACGCTGGTACAGCTCTTGGATTATTATCAATCATTGATTCTTCAGGTAGATAGCAATGAAATTGCAACAAGCAGCCCAAGGACAATCAAGAGAGACTTCAGGGCCTTGGGACAACTGGTTAAGGAATCAAAAGCAGAGCTAGTATTCTCTGCCCTTCCAGCTGCAGGGAATGATGAGGGAAGAAACAAGAAGAGCCAGCAGATCAGTGCCTGACTCTGACAAGTTGTTCTCTGAGTATCCAGACATGGACAGTGAGCAGAATGAAGCCCCCATAATCTATGGGGAAATGGTTAGTGACCTGCTACCCAGCAGAGACACACAGTTGTCAGTGACCAGGGCAAGGGATTGTCACCCTGTACTGGGCAGTGTTGAGGCCATGCCTCGAGTGCTGAGTTCAGTTTTGGGCTCCTCATGATAGGAAAGACATTGAGGTGCTGGAGTGTGTCCAGAGAAGGACAGGAGAGCTGAGAAGCACAAGTCTGATGAGGAGCGGCTGAGGGAGGTGAGTGGAGAAAAGGAGTTTCAGGGGGACCATATTGCTCTACAACCATCTGAAGGAAGGTTGTGGCCAGGTGGGGATCAGTCTCTTCTTCCAAGGAGCAAGTGATAAGACAAGAGGAAAAGGCTTGAAGGTGTGCCAGGGGAGGTTTAGATTGGATATTAGGAAAAATTCCTGCACAAAAAGGGTTGCCAAGCACTTAATAGGCTGCCCAAGGGAAGTGGTTTATTCACCATCCCTGGAGGTATTTAAATGATGCATAGATGTGGCACTTGAGAATATGGTTTATTTGTGTATGTGGCAGTGCTAGGCTAACAGTTGGACTCAGTGATCTTAAAGACCTTCTCCAACCTAAAGGATTCTGCGATTTTATTATATTTCCTGAATTTTTGCAGTTTGTTCTGTTACAATGCCCAGATTGTGTAAGCATCTCTGGGTGGCATTCCCTGCCTTCCATTGGAGGGCTGCTGGGACCAGGAGTGATGCACACAGGTGTAGAGACATACATCAGCTGCATCTCATCTGGGAGTAAAGAAAATTATCATAAAATATATTTTACAAAAATAAGAATCTAATTTGCACAGCATGTAGAATGATATGTGCTAAGCAGACATATGTAGCTACATTTACTGATATTGAGTCACCAAGAAAGCCCAGCTGTTTATAACGTATTATCTACCAATGCAATATCCAGATCCTCTCTTAGGTTTTTTTTTGATACTTCTGTTAGGTAGGGTTGTGTCTCTTTGAGAGTTATTCCTATATGAGTTACTGCAATATATTTTTACTTCCAGAAAAAAGTTGCAATTATTCTTTTAGAATATTTGCTTGATGTTAGCATTGAAATATAACTATGAGTAAATGTATTAACTCACTTTCGATTAGTATGGGTGGATGTGACTTTAATTAATTTATTTTTACTTTAAGGCCATAGTGTGTTATTATAAAATAAACTAATTACCACCTTCAGAATGTCTATTTCATTATAAGATATAAAAAGCAATATCTTGTGCCAGTATACCCATTGTAGTGAAGAGGCTGTATGCTTCTTGTTCTGTCCAAGTTTACCTGTATTAAGCTGCAAATTGAAAACCCTGTATGTTGTCAATTTTTCAAGTTACCATCACAGCAGCTGACATTTTTAAATTTGTTTGTTTGGTTTACTTAGAGGAAGCAGTTTACCAGGTGAAATGAAAAGCAGTGTACTTATCCTGTGATAAAAAGCCCGCCGGGACTGAGCAGAGGGCTCCTGCCTGCTGCCCTCTGCTGGGGTTACTCCTGCCGGTGCTTCCAAAGGCCGCTCACCTCTTACTCACCTCTTGAGTTCCTATCATAAAACACGATTTTGTAACTGTGTACTTGTTTGCTTCATGTTTTAAAAAACTGAATCTGGGCACATCACACACCTTTGGGGCAATGTGCCTGGAAGTTCAGTGTCATGCGATGGAGACTCGTGTAAAGGTTGGGTGTGCATGGGCTGTGCTGCTGTGCCTGGAAGCTCAGTTTCATGCGATGGAGACTCGTGTAAAGGTTGGGTGTGCAGGCTGGGCTGTGCTGCTGTGCCCCTGCTGACGGTGCTGTCTGTGCCCTGGCAGGTGCTGCGCTCCGTGCTGCTGTTCCCGACCATCGAGCGCATGGCTCAGTCCCCGCAGGGCAAGCTCATGACGCCCCTGCTGTGCAAGCTGCGCTACGCGCTCTACATGCCCGTGTTCCTGCTGTCCTTCCTGCCCGAGGGAGTCAAGGCCTCCCTGGTGAGGTTTGCTCTGCGGGGGATGAAGACCTGCGATGAGTCTTCAATAACAACCTCCATAAATCTCTTCAGTGTCGACTGCATTGGTGAGCACCTTTCTGTGTTAAACCATCTCTTGTATTTTTCTCATTTAGTAAATGTTGATTTAGTTTTTTAGTATTAAAGTATGAGTTTAACATACTTTAACAGAGGAGTAACAGATCTGGTCTTTTCTACAATTAAGACCATGGGTACAGGAAAGTCTCGTATGAGTAAATTAAAAAAAAAATGTTAAAGGCAAAATAGCAAAATATTTTCACAAAGAATATATATTTCTTAAGCAAACTGACCTATACTACTGACATGATTTCTCATGTGATTAAAACACTCTTTTTACAATGTACTTTATGTGACTTACGTCTGCTTAGTTTTTGCATTTCATTCATATTGGATGGCGAATGTAAATCAGTAATCAGTTTCACAAAGAGTTCTTTGCATCTGTTTTTATTAAGCTGTTTTAGCCAGCTGTATAGACTCTGTCATCTGAATTGGAATATTGGTAAATTCAGAAAAGGACCTTCAGTCTACAAAGACTCATAGAAGTTACTTTATGCACTGAATTTCAGCACTTTTTTGGGCACGAAGAGAAAGATTAACGCTTCTCCAGTGTATATTGTACATATATTTTACACATTCTAGCAAGAGAAACAACTTTAAGAAGCAGAATAATTTCAGATATATTAAGTTAAGTTTAGAATGAAAACCAGAACGTGAATTGTGCTATACTCCAGGTATTTTGGTAAGTTAACAGTTTAAAACAATTTGGAATGGAATTGACATGCTAACGCAGTAATAATAGCAAGAAGGAAGTTTTGATTGCATTAATAGTAGTAAAAACACATTCCTACATTTCCAGTTGGGCTCTGTCTTCTATCAGTTAAATTTTACTTACTAATCATCCAAACAGATGTGCCAGAGTAACTGGGATTGCAGTGAGGGGCTGTGCCTTTCATGGGTCTGTGGCTCTGTGTGGGAGGCTCCCTGTAGGACTGTGGGGCTTGTGCTGCCAGCCTGGGCAGCCCCACTTTTGTTGTACAGACTGGAAATAATGACAGTCACTCCCTTGCAGTGCCCTGTGCCTGACAAAAGCAGACTCCTGGTTCCTAATACACATTTCTGATTGAACTCTTCTACTTTGTGGCTCGAGTTCCTATTAATTGATGACAGTTTCGTGGTGACCAAGGAGAAAGCAAGCATGCAGTCATACCTACACGAGGTATTCAAGTGTCTTCCTTTGATAGTTTTGTCTCAGAAAAAGCTATGTGGGGGTCTGTGAGGTCACATCTCCACAAGCCAGGAATCCTTCTCTGGTCCCCACAGATAAACTTGTACCTCTAAAATACAGGTTATACACAGCCAGGGTTGTATTGGAAATGGTCCTTGGCCTGTGTTAACCTCCAAAAAAGCAGGGCCAGCCATTGTTTGTATGTGTTGTTTGGCCCAGGCCACACTGCAGCAGCAGGAATAATTGAGCAGAACGGATTTTGTGTTCTGCTGTTGGACGTTGACCCTCTGAGCTCTTTAGTCCCCAGGTGAATGAGCCAGGTTGATGTGTGCCTGTCAGCCTGTTGTAATTTCCTCTGTGTACCAGTGTCTGACCTGTGTCCTAGCTGTAAGGTAAAGTGAGGCAAGAAACCAGGCTGAAGGCTCTTCACTCATGGGATGTGTTCTCTGGCTATGTTCAGTTTGTTGCCTGAATTAATTCTACCGAAATGAACACCCCTAGGAGCCAAAGTCTTGTAAAACTTGCATAAATAGGCCTTATTGATGCAACTAGTTCTTTTGGGCTTGTGATAGCATCTCTCTCAAGTACAATTCCCCTTTGGTTTGCATCTTTGGAAACTGATGGTGTTTTACAGCCCAGTGACTCAGGACCACATGTGTGGATTAATAATCTCTGAGCATCCGGATATTGCCTGTTAACCTTCTCTTTTATTGTTTGAGGACAATAGAAAATGTTACCATTCAGCAAAAATTTGCTAAATCTAGCACAACAACTGAGTGTGTCTTCTGAGACTGCTCATCTGTGAGTTACTAAAGCCTCTGAATTTTTGGTAGATGCTTTTCTGAACACTTCCTTTTCCCCTAATAAATTACTAGATATAGTTCAGAAACATTCAGCAAATGAGGTTGTTTCTTCTCTCCAGGAAGGTTGCATGTCAACTCATTAAAAATATACATATTGCCTTTGGCATGTAACTCTGTTGCATTACTGTAATTGTAATAAAAGCTGTGATTAAGGGCAGAAAAGATGGTAAAAGTTTCCTTAAATCTAATACGTCCGTTAAAACAACCCAACCTGCCAGGGATTTGTTACCACATCCAAAGCTTAGTCACAACAATGTTTTCTCTCCTCTGAAAGGAAATGAGGTTTGAAAACTTAATTAGAACAGAACTCGAAGACCAAGTGCTTCTCCCATTGACACTGAGAGTGAAAAGCTCCATTCAGTTGCTGCAGGATCAGGCCCTTGGCTGAAAGAATCAGTGAAGGAAGAATTACATTACCTATTATTGCCCCACTTCCAAATTATGTTTGTTCCTGCTTCTTATCCAAACACGTCTTTCTGTTGTTCTAACTCCATAGTTGATGATATATGGAAGCCCCAGTTGCGCAGCAAGAGGAATTGTGATGACACTGTCCAGAAAGGGAATATAATGAAGTGTCTTGTCCCAAAGAGGAAACAGCACAGAAGGAGAAGAGACAGCAGGGACTGTAAAGAAGATGGATTGTAAGGAAGGATGGGAACATACAGTGTATAAATAATAAAGGACCTATAAGAAACAAGCAAAAGAGGCTGAAGGGCCTTTGCTTACCTGGTTTAACTTCTAGCAAAGATATCTTAGGGCAGAAAAAAGCATTATAATGAACAAACAAGCATTTGGGTACTTGTGTTTATGAACTTAGAAGATCAATAGACAGAAATATTAAACATTAGTGACCCTGACTTATCTGAAACATTGTCACTCTGTTTATTCAGGCTAGCAAAACAAGGCTACCCCTATCTAGCACAGCAGTGGTGGTTCTACAAATCATGTATAGTCCTGAAGTGCTGGAATACTTTGGCACTCCAGTGCCCTGAAATTTGTAAACATTTTTTTGGTGACAGATGCCAGTAGCAGACTTACAGGGACAGTAAACCGTTCTATCTACATGGAACAGGATTTATTGTCCAGCCGTTTGACTGGCAAACTTCCTCCATTTGTTTCTGTAAAATTTCCACAAAAGCACAGACATTACATAATGGGTAAACACTGCACAGCTTTTTCAAGAGGCAGGCTCACAGGTCAGAGGTTAATGTCTGGATGACAGGGAAGATACAGATAAGCACAATAGCAAGAAAAACCTCTAACTGGCCCAAATGAGGTGGGTCCTTTGTGATCTTGAACCTGTGACTTCCCTGGAGGAATCTCCCTGTTTGTTTAACCTGGTCGGGGAGCAGGGGAGCACTGCAGCCTGGGCCAGGGGGAGGTCTGCTTTGTACTGTTGGGGCAGGTTAGGAAGGAGGGGACTCAGAAGCCTGAAACAAGGCTATCAGATTCATTTAGGCTGTCACATAAGTGAAAGCTGGAAATTAGAGATGCCGAGTTAATTTAAGCATCCAACAGAAGTTGTAAAACAAATAATTAAGATAAAACTCCAGAGTTGTGTTTCAAATTTTATCTTGTTCCAAGTGTGGAAACATTCAGATTTCATGTGGAGGGTTTAAATTTCCCTTGTTTTACAGAGGCAAAAAGGGCTATAGCAGTTTCAGACACTCCACAGGACTGTAAAGGAAGCAAGTCCCAACTGAGGTGCTGAGGCTTGTCTCCCAGCAGTAGCTGCTTCTCCCTCTCAGATGTACAGGATGACAAAATTAAATCCCTGAGGTGCCAGAGAGTAAAAGATTTTATTGTGGGATACATTTTACACAACTATAAAATACCATCTTTGAGATAAATTTACATCAGAGGCCAGTAATATATAAGCTTCCAGTTGCTATGAAAATGTAACAGAAGTTTTTACATTGACAACTCAAGTTATTTTAAAAGTTTATTTCCAGGAAGCCAACTGGAAGGTAGCATTCTGGGTTTGAATTACCCAGCCTCAGGAGTTATCATGGTTTGAGATCTGTTTCTATTCCAATTCTTTTTATTTATCAGAGAGGTTTGAAATGTGACATTGTGGTTGGTCTTCATCTGCTCACTATGAACATCATGCTGTCTGAGCAGCTGGCTTTAAACAGGAAGGGCAAATCACACCCTGCAATGACCGATGCATTTTACTGATCACAGGGGGACTCTCTCTACTAGAAACCAAAAGCAGAGGTAGATGAATGTCACTCAGAATCCACTGACTGTTCTCTTTGCTTCAGATACCAGAAAACAATGTCTTCCAGGTTTTCTATGCAGCTTTTACCCTTGCTGCTAGGACAGTCAGATATCTCATACTTTGTCTGCATTAGAATTTACAGCTGCTGATTTCTAGTGAGAGTCATGGTGTTTGTTTCCTGCCTTCTTTGAAAACTCATTTTACATTTTCACCTCAATTTCCTGACAAGTAAGATGGGAAACTTTTTGGAGTTCTTCTTCTGGGACTGAAGTGCTGTGGAAATACCCATCTAACCAAAATGCTTGGGTAAGGACAGTGCATCATGTTGTGTTCATGGAACTCAGTAGCACCTCCACCTTTTCTGCTTGTATTTTTCAGATATAAAAACCAGTGCTTAAGGTATTAGGTGAGCACTTGATAAAAATCTTCACATGAAATGGTGAAATAAGAGGTTTTGCCCCTGAAAAATATTTTTAAAAGCTATGTAATTGCACAGCTAAAATTTAGTTTACTTTTCTTTCTTGCTCTGCTTTAAATTAAAATGCAACAGAAGTTATGATGAGCGGATTTTAATTCAGCACAGAAGGCATAGTTCTTTTGATTTTTATTTTGTTTTACTGAACAAAATAAAAAGAGCTCTGCCTTCCATGCTGAATGGAACAAAACCTATCCATTGAGGCATGCACAGCCAAGAAGGATATGCACATTATGTACTCATCTAGGTTTTATTTTTCAAATGCTGAACCAGCATGTTTGAAAAAGAACCCAGTGTTCAAGACAATGGATGAGCTATTGGCCAGCATCACATAGCTGGTCAGCAGCAGAGCTCTACATAGACCTGCATCTCAGGGCAGTAAGTTGATCTACTGAACCTGCCTAGCCACTAGTTTAACCTAAAAATACATGTATGTTAGTCATGAGCAGCTTCCCCAAACCACACTGGCCAGACAGGCTGGTGCATGCAGTGCATTTTAAAATAGAGACAGAAACTGATACTGCAAAGGATTTCAGGTATTACCTTGCAATCTCACACCTACATCTTTACCATCCTACCATCATAGTAGGCAGGAGAATAAAAGCTTTCCCTACACTCTGGGCACTGGGTAACTGTGCAGATCTTTGAACCCAGACCAGAACATTTTCAAGTTGGTTTTCCAGGCTGATGGAAATCCAAGTCCTGGTAGTAAAAAGTGATTGCTTTATTTCTTCTGATGAATGTACGTTGTAGATAACTTCTGGCTACAATGCAGAAACCATTTCAAGGATGTTTTATATTTAAATATGTGTAGAATTTCAGACATGATGGATAGCCAGACAAAATTTCATGGTGAACAGAAATTACTGACATGGTGCATAAATTCCATCTACACAAACTAAACCATGTTACATCTGTGTAGCATAGTGCAGTATATCACAGGTGGGCAAAAACAGTGGAGCTCAGCTGAGGTGCTCAGCAGGTCTCCTCTCTTCCTATGTGCATTCTTTGATGCTCAGTGGGACAGAAAGAGGTCAGAAATTATACAACAGATAGTCTCTCCCTCTTCACTAACATCTGATTAATTAGGCTTCAAAAGAAGTCTGTTCTGAAATCAGACAACTCTACAGCCATCTCCTGAAAAATGTTTTTTGCCTCTCTGAATTTGCTCTGCCAGAAGGCTGCTTTGGTAGCCCAGCAGCCTGGCCCAGTGTGCAAAACCCTCTGGTCCTGCAGTGTTTCTCAGCTGCCTCTTGTGTGCTGTCACAGTTGAGTCCTATCCACTTCTGACATTTTAAGTGATGATCGTAATATGTGTTTCTGCAAAGTGTTTAAGAGCGTGTTTCCTTACCTGTGGAAACACAGTAATATTTTATCACCTGCTTCGCAGGAAAAGGCGCCAAAGAATAACAGTCTTTAATATTTTCATGTTTCCTTTGCTACTGTTTATTTTCCTGTGTGATGCCTGACTAAAATGTTTGTTTAATGTAGTCGGACAACTCACCTTACCAAGGCAGCACTTAAGCCGATGGAAAAACCTCACATCTGCTCTATTCTTTCTGTGTGAATAAACTTTTCCTTATTTCAGAGTGGGATGCTCATATTAAATTACTGGAGGAAGGCAATGACTTTTATGTATTTATAGTCCTATTTATTTATTAAAGTTAATCTGCTTCATAATTTACCCCATTTCCAAAAGAAAGAAAGATGTTTAATGAGGATTTTTATTACTTGCAAAAGCTTTTACTTTCCTGTGAAAGCCTTATGAAAATAATAGTAATAATGTGGAAATTTCTCATTTGGTCTGTTTCTGTTAATTATTCCTCTCTTTCTTCTTGGGGGGAAAACCCAACATAGAAAACTCCCATCATAAATATTACTCATAAGGCGTGAATGTTTTGATAGTGGAACTGCTGATCATTTCCATGAAATGTGAGGCACAGTTGGGATTTGGTTGGGGAAGGGGAGATTGTTTATTCACCCCTGGTGAGGCTTCATCCCCAGGGACACGATTTACACCCACAAATTTACAGTGAGTCTAATGATGTGTTGCAAATGGCATGAAAACGGAAGAGGTAACATCAACAAAGCAGAAAGGATGTTGAAAATAACTATATGCCTGTGAAGTGCTACCAGCTACAGTTGCTTTGTGTTAAACTATGCCAGACAGTTATCTGCAGATTGGCACTTTATTTTTCCTGGGCCAATACAAGCCCCCCTGAATTCAGGGGAACAACTCCCTTCTGCAGTAGGCTTGTGCCTTTTGAATGAGACCTGTCTGCTGAAACTCCCCCAAGGAATATATGAAGTAGAACTCATGGCTCTGATATAACTTGTGTTTACTGGTTAGAAATTTAGCTTGATCCATCAAACTCCTTCATCATGCAGTACCAGCAAAGCACTTAAACTCATGCTAAATCCATACCCATGGGTAAACTCTAGACATTTGTCTTGGAATAAGTTTTTTTTTTCTGAAAATGACATTTACAATGCTGGTAATTTATTTAGTACCTGTTATTTCACGTGACTGAAGTGGACACTGGTTTGGATTTAATTCCTATGATCAGCTAAAACAATATGGCAATGCACTTTAATGCTGCTCCTTGTCATGAAGATGTCCACCAGCACTCAGTAATTCTATAATGTGACAATACTGACAAGGATAAAATTCCTACAGAATCTTCATGGATCTGAGAAGAAAATGCTGGCTTTTCTTAAGCAAACACAGAGGCACAAGACATTGCTTTCTGCTTAGTGCAAATGCCAGGTCTATTTAAAGCGAGCATTAAAAGAATGCATTCTGTTTATGAAGTACAAAGTGGTATAAAGTCCACCTTTCTTATGAATCAAAGCCACTCCAGTTGTAAGAATGTTCACTTTTTTCAAAGGACAAGTGATCCAGATGTTGAATTTCATGAGGCTTCCTCAGTAAAGAATCAGCCCTAGGTCCCAGTCCAGAAGGGCACTTAAACTGACCTCCATGTAGCTACTACCAGGCCAGACCCCTGTCTGACAAAGCAGGGTAATCCCACAGAGCTCAGGCAGGAACCACAGGGAGAATGGAGATGCTGAATTGCTGCAGACAGTGTCCATCCTGGCCATTCCTTATGGACTGAGCACCACCTACAGCAGACCCTTCTGTGTCCCTCTTGCAGACACTTTCCATAACCAAAGTCTGGACGCTGGCAGAGCTCCCAGCATCACAGCCATCTGCCACAGAATGAGAGCTTAAGCTGGAGATGAATTTTTCTACCTAAGGGACAGTTCTATCATTTGAAGATGGTGGGAATTGTTCCAAAGTAACTTCAGGCAGGATTAAGCCCGTGGACATTTCAGTTTTCCATCACATATGCCACTTCATCTGCACATGCTTCATCACACAAAGTAAATGAGTGTTTTTCACACTCCCCAACAAAGCATCTATTGTTTGCAAAGCACCTGGGTATAATCGTTGAATAACATTTTATTTTTGCCTTTAGCCTCTACTCTGCTTTCTCAAACACAGCTGACTGATTTTCTTGCATAGTTCTGCTCTTCCTGCAACTGTGGTACCAAGCAGATTGGAGAAGGCCGTCCGTAACAATTGCAGCTGTTTCTGCCTCTTCATGTCCATCATGGTTATACATTAACTGCTATGTTTGCATTCTAAATTCAAGTGTAAACTTAAGCAGACCCCAAAGTCAATGTTTATATCTTGTAAACCTCTAAACATCAACATTTTATCTAATGTGTCTGTGCATGTGTGGAAGCACATGTTCCTGCATTAGTCATCCTTGATACAAAGCAGTTCCTTCTGTTTGATGTTTTAAACAATAAGTTATACGATATTTCCAAGATTGCTGTTGGCAATAATTGCCGGTAGAAAATATGTTTTCCTCATAGGAAATTACAGTGCTGTTTGGTATTATTAGTTCTTACCACTGTTTTCTGACTCCTTCAGAGGAATGACAGAGATTGCTTCCTCAAGAGCAAAGGATAAACTGGAAATGAAACTAATGTTACACTTCACTGAAGAATCTTACAGTAAGACAGGCAACTTACCAGGAAAAAATGCGATCAGATAGTAGTCTATTTCTTGAGGTAAACTTATTTTCAAAAATTCAGTCAACTATTTGCAGGCTATTTTGATACAAATGCAGCATTTAAGAGCTGTATTGCAGCATGTCAAAGTTCAGATAAACTGCACAACACATGAAAATCACAGACTCACAGGGAGGTTTGTTTTGGAAAGGACTTTAAAGATGATCCCTGCCATGGGCAGGGACACTTTCCATTAGAAAAGGCTGCTCAAAGCCCCATCCAATCTGTCCCTGAACACTTCCAGGGATGGGGCACCCACAGCTTCCCTGGGCAACCCATTCCAGTGTCTCCGCACCCTCAGAGTAATAAATGTGTTTCTAATATCTAATCTGAACTTGCTCTCTCTTGATTTAAAGCCATTCCATCTTGTCCTATTACTCCACGCCCTTGTGAGTCCCTGTCAGCTCTTGTATAGCCCCATTAGGTACTGGAAGGTGCTATAAGGTCGCCCAGAGCCTTTGCTTCTCCAGCCTGAACAGTCCCAACTCTCATGAGAGAGTCTTCGGCCATAATCATCCCATTGAAGTCAAATTATTTTATTCTTGTACCGTCTGCATGAAGTCCCTTGGAAGGACAAGAAAAACTCTGTGTGCATATCTGTAACTCAATGTTCAGCAGTAGCAATTGAGAAATAAACTGTAAAATCTGTGGAGCAGAAATGTTATTTTTCCTGATAGCCTAAGTAGCCTCTGAGATGCTGAAGCCAACTTGACTGGGACTTTTTGCACTCCCATGCAGTATAACTCTTTCTTAAATGCAAAAAAAAAGATCGAGTCAGGCACTCCGGACTCTTTCCTTTGGCTACAATTACTGGAAAAGTATCGATTTAATTTTATATTGTCCAATTTACTTTTACAGAGGCCAGGAGTGGGAATTTCAAGTTGTCAATGTGCATATTTTAAAATATTTCTGAAGCATTTTGTAATAACAGATTATTGAGAAATTATCCTGCTGTGAGGCAGATTTGCTAAGGGAGGCATCAAATAAATGTTCTGGAAGAAAGAGACTAAGAATTTGTGGAGGTTTTGTGGAAGTCTCTTGTATGACAGAAGAAAGCATCACTTCAGGCTTTTCCAGGTCAGTATGGCCAGCACCTGACAAAAGATGTCCTCAGTCTCTGCATGGTCCTTAGCCAACACAAACAGCAGTCTGATGTAATAGCAGTAATAGAAATTAAATGGCAAATGGTGAAATAGCAGATTCATTCTGTGAAAAAAACCTGACAGTAAATGATAGTTTTGTAAGGCAGAGCATCAGAAGTGTCCTGGGAAGCTGTAGTGTCAGTATGGGATAGAAAGATGTATGGAAACAAACTGTAGAGAGTGAGAGATTAATGACAGGGTAATGAGGTTGCTTGTTTTTCACAGGGCATAAGACTTGGCTATTAAAATCACTCTGCTTCCTCAAAAGAATATTTTCAAGTATGCACAGTGGTTGAAGCACTTTCAATCAGGCCAGTGTCATGGGAGCTTTGGCTTCCTTAGCCATGAAAAGGTGATTAACATTGAAACATTTAGTAAAGGATGCTTGATGATGAATTCAAGGGAAAAGACAAAAAATTCCTCTGTATATCACTGTGAGCAAATTTGTGCTCATGAATGGTGTGAAATTATGGTAGAGAAAGAAAATTCATAAGGGAGAAAAGGACTACTGGAAGGTGGTAGATGTGGGAGGTGATGTGCAGGTCATGTAAATTTCTAAAGCATGGAAAGTAAAATTTTGCAAACCTTTAAAAATCATCAAAATTATTAGTTAATTGTCTTAACAGACACAGGTGGGAGAACTGACAGAGCTGGGATATCAATATGAAGGGATCTAACACTCTTGAGAAAGAAGAGCAGGGAGAAAGGAGGAGGATGGATGTGCTTACCTTAGCATCTACATATTAAAGCCAAGAGATCTGTTGAATATTACATTCACCAGAGCATGACAGATGGATTTAAGGGACTTCTAAGAAAATTTGGAGCTATCCAAAGTGCAATATGTAATATGGTTGATGGTTGTAGCGTAGGGAATCCACAACATACACTGTTCAGCTACTACTCACAGTGCATTGCTTTACCTATATATTTATATATATAAAATATATATATCCATATGAAAATATATGTGTAATAGAGCAGAAAAAGAAATTGGCAGACAATATATGGCAGTTTGATACAGAAGATGATGCCTCATTTGAAGATGAGGCAGATTGGCTTCATATTTTCACAAAAGGGTAACACCTGTGCTAGAACAGAAATGCTTAACATATTTACAACATAAAGCTCTATTCACTCACTAATCTCCTTAAAATTCTGCCATAGTCAGTGGAGAAATAGGTAACACTTGTCTAATCTGTCTTTGTCAGTACTTAAGGATGAGATGAACCATGTACTTTCGTCTGACTTTGAAGAAAGAAAAATTAAGCTTTAAATACTCACATTTAATCAGGTGAATCCTATGACAGACATAAAATACAGTTGTTTGGACTGAACAAGAGACAAATGAAGAACATAGAAAAAGTTTTCTAGTAAAGGGCAGTAATTTAACTTACATGTCCATGGTAGATGAGGTAATATATAATGGAGTACATTGCAACAAAAGTGATTCAGTTTAGATTTTATTTAATGATATGAGCAGAATTCTAGATGGGATTTCCTATGAAAATAATAAAACTTTCATCATGTGTGCATCCTAATGACAGGACGCATAAGGACCTGCTGAAAATAACATAGAACCATTGATTCATCTTAAGAAAAAGACACCAATGGAGATCTCTTCCAGCCCTGTAATGTCATACACACTGATTAAATAGACAAGAGTAGCATTGAGAATTTCAGAACCCTTAATGAGGGACAGTTTACCTTAGAAGAACCAAGCAAAACAGGTGAACAGATGCACATAGAATGATTGAGGAAACCCAAATAAAGGTAAAGCATGCCTAATGTCCGACATTAGTTAAAAGCAAATAAGGAAGTTCATAATGTGACTGAATTCTGGTATGTTTTTAGCCTTCTCCAGTTAGCATTCTCCAGCTATTCAGGCTCAGTTGAATTAGCACTGCCATGCATTGTCCCCATAAGCAGTTTTGGTGGGGGAAGAATCTAATTCTGTGGAAACAAGCCATTCTCTTCCACTTGGCCTCAGGGTCCCAGAATAGTTTCTGGCTCCACTTTGTACACTGGTGCAGATACAGCCTACATTTGTACCTGCAAAAGCAACCAGAGTTTGGTTGTTGAAAACAGACTGTGGAAGTTTGACTTCACAATTGTCAAAACAGAAGCTGGGAAGGTGCATTTTGTGTTGGCAGAAGGGTAAAATAGCCTAGGAAAGGCTTTTTACTAAGCTGTTGATCAGTGAAGGGACAAAGGACTATCAAAACCAAGCCAATGTGGAAATGTGTGCTTTACAGCCTGGCCTTTATGGAGCAATTTAGTAGATTTTTCTATTACCAGTGAGTACTTGATGAAGATACAATGAAAGGCACTATAATTTTCCAAAGCATCAGGCCATGTTTGGGAGAGCTATACTATGCACTGGGTTTAAGAACAAACCCTTAAAGCTCTAATGTCAATGAAGGGCAAACTGATCAAGAGCTTTGCTCAGATTTCTGTGTAGGAAATGTGGAATAACTAAGTAAATTGTAGCCACTCTTCAGTTTTTTATTTCAAGTCTAGTAGAAGTGATGTTCAGTGCTTGTAATAATACACTAAACAAGAATGTTGTTTTTTTAAGAAATAGTGACAAATATTGCTGAAAAATTAGCTCAAAATTGGTTGAATATAAACACCTTCATACCGAGATATACTGTTGACTTACACAGGAAATAATAGCTGGAAATGAGGTCCAAAGTTCATCTTCCCTGGTCTCTCATTTCCAACAATAGTCAGAACAAAATTCTTTCAAGAAATAGGCAAAAATTCTGGATTAGAAAGGTCTGCCAGTTAGTAAAGGCATTGTTTTTTGAGGTAAAGGCTTAAAGACTTGAGGCATTTGTAGTTACAGTATGTAGGTCTAAATGATAGTATGTTAAGAGAATTCTAAATATTTCTTGACTTCCAATGTCTTTGTCCTCTCTTGCTAATTTCTTGGCCCTGAGAGGTTCTTACTGTAATGGGTTGATGTAAAGTTGCTTTCCTTTCACATGTTTTTCTGCTTCTTAATATTCTTTTATATTACAAAATTTGCAAAATATTTTTTAATAACTCAAGAGTTCTCTTCTGGGCCTGGTTACACATCAGGTTTGTGGCTTTTAACCAATAGTGAGCTGTCTTTCGTTAAAAGACAACGTCAAACACAAGGGAGGACAGAGACCAGCTGCAAAATATTGTTTTACTGAAGAATAAATGAATTAACTGAGTGACATTCAACCTGGAAAAATAAAGCTAATGGAATACGTAAGAATTTTTTTTTAAATATGTAAAGCATAGATTCTCTATAGATAGGGAACAGAATCAAGGGACGCAGAAGTAGTGAGTGAGTGAGCAAAGCTTAAAACTTGTTATGCTGCAGAGTCTCAGAATACCCTGCAGAAGTACTGAGAAAACCCACAGCCTGCACCACAGTTACAAGGGGATCACTGATCTCTTACAAACCTCTTCAGTTCTTTATTCATTTCTTGGTGAAAAAAAGACAGTATCTTGGTATGTATGACCTTCACAAAACAGTGTAAGGTATCTCTCCACTCTCTGTATTCATCTGCTTGAGGGCTTGGTTGATCTGAGTAGTGGCACCAGATTTGCATTTTGGAAGCATCATGAAGGCAGGGCCATGCTCTCCTTTTCCTCTGAATTTGTCCACTCTAGAAACTGTTACAGTATGTTCTTCCAAGGTTGATGCTGCTGAAACTGTACTATCTGGACCTTGAAGTAAAAATTTGGCTTTGTGTTTCTCCTTGTATCCATTGCAGAGCATAGCTCCTACTAACTTATAAAATAGAACAATATTTTCATGTGTAGGACTTAATAAATTTACACCTACAACCACAATCTTGTTGATAGAGTCAACATAATCTAAGGCCAGCAGCAGTGGGGAAATGAAGTGAGCTCGGGTAACCCTTTGTAGTCTTATGTTTGTCTGATGAACAAGCTATTAAAGAATGTGTGTGTGCATCCATTAAGTTGTCTAGATTGGGGCTATCTTCACAACCACTCATTTTTGTTGGAAAAGGAACTATTTTGATGATTTCCTGAAAACTATTAGCCAATGAAGTTGAAAAGGATTTTTTTCCTTTGTTATTGTCCCTTGTTTCATTAGTATGGCATCTCTTTCTGTCTATTCTATCACAGTAAATTCATTTCTGTAGCCCAGCAAAGAACACTGTACCATTTTTATGTAATTAATATACAGGGAAAATTACATTTATGTATAAATTATATGATTTATACATAAATAATATTTAAATAATAAAATAATACTTATGCAATTAATATACAGAGCAAACCAAACAGAATGAGCTCTAGTCACAGCACTACAACACACAGCTATTTTTAAAGTAATCTAGGGCATGTATATCTCTGAAAATTTATCAGGATCAAGTCAGAAATACATAACCTTTTGTATTTTATGGATATGTGCGCTGTGTTTAAGTAATTTTTTCAAGAGTTCTTTCCATAAAAACAGTTCCAGATCATCTCGAATTTTTTCAGGCAACATAGTGTGACGCCTCAGTTTTTAGTGTGAGTTTATGATTAATTTAGCCCTAATCTAATCTTTTGTTTGCAAATAAGCAGGCAAATCTTCTTTGGATATTCAATAATCAAGCAAGAATTTTAAAGACTTGAGGAAAAACACATATTTCTGTCCAAGTACAGGAAATCTCTGTATTGCTTCAAGAATCAAGTATAAAGTTTATCTGTCTTGAGTAAGAAATGTGTGCAATTTGCACAACTTCTCAAGTTCTAGCATAGATCTCTTGATATCCAGAGAGTCAGCAGACGAGAAATTAGTTTTGACTATTGTTCTAAAATCTTTAGGAAACAATTGTAATAATTCTAGGCATGCATTTCTTGAAAATCAGGAAGTTTTCTATTTCACTATGTGGTTTGCTTGGCTACACTGTGGCTGTATCAATGTGTTTGAAGTTTTGCTCAATAGATACAGGTATCCATCTAATGACTGGCTGCTTGAATTGGAGATTAAAGAACCCGAAGCATTGAAAAGCTTGATTGATTTCAGTCGTTATTGTTTGTGAAAACTAATAATTTAGCTGAAGGATATTAAGTCCTTGCTGTGACACTTTGGGTTAAAGAGCTACCAATGATATAAAGCACTCTATTCTTTTCTGGATCCTTGATTTGAGTCCAATCAGTGTTCCTCTATCACAAAACCCCAACAAATAAATCAAACACATTTTGGCACAGTTTGTCGTCTCTGCTTAGCAAATGTATGAGACTGAACTGACACTGATCCTTAATCACCTTTAATCCATGGAGAGGGAATGATCCTACCAGGGCAGGAAAAAGGTCACTGGCAGGATCATGGGGAGAAGCTAAGTTGGCAGTAAATTTCATAAGCCTGACCTGGGAATAAATGAGGAGCTTCATTTTCAAAGTAATCTGTATATATAAAAGATCTGCAAAAGTTACAGCATTTTAAGGTATTTATGTGTTAAAAACACTATAAATACGGTATTTGTCTGTTTAAACTTTGATTCACTTTGAAGCTCTTAGGCCTAATTGTTTATAATAGTTAATTAACACTAGCTTTTTTTTTTTTTACTAAATCTTGGTAACCTGGTTGTGAATTACAAGGTGTATCAGCAGCTTGAGATGGAATAGAACATGATAAAAACTTTGGGGTTCTACAGCTGTCACCAGGTACCTTGACCAGTTTCTGTAGGTTTGCAACCACATTTTTTTGTTTGTTTTGTTAGAAATAAACCATATGAAGGAATATTTACAAAGGCCATTATGCTGGAAAAATTCATGTTATAAGCTTCACTTTCTGTGTTTTGGATTATCCCACTGACTCATACTGACTCATCATGCATCAGTCCAGTATATGCAAAAGTACACATTTGAAGGAATGGGATTATGCCATGAAAATTGAGAACAAAGCCCACTCAAATTTGCTTTAGACTGTTAAACCAGATCAACATATTGAATAAGCAAAAAGATGTTTACAGGAAAAGCTGAAGAGCTTCTATATTTCTTTTCCTAGAAATCCTTGACTGATTCAAAGCCAAATTGTTAGGAGCCCGTTTCCTAGTTAGGAATTGAGAGTGCCGGGGCACTGGACTTTTGCTTTCCATGCAAAGGATAAGAAAAAAAAATTTTTTGTTCCTTTCTTCTAAATTCTTTTCAGGAGAGAACTGCAGTTAATGTATCCTCAGCAGGTAGGGAGATGGCTTCATAAGTCACATCCCAGCAAGACAGGATTTAGGATTTAACTCCAGCCTTGATACTGCAAACCATCCTTGCCCACTAAGGAGCTTTCAGTCCACTCTGTGTGTCTGTGACTGGAGCTGTGGAGCACTCACACTCATTTCTGTGAGAACACCCTCCCCATTTCAGGGTCTGAATATCCATGTTACCAAGAGAGCTGATGTGAGTGGTGTACATCTCACTTACACATCCCATCACAGCAGTGCTGTGGTTCTTCAGACACTGAATGTTCTCATGATTTATCACTGGGTGAAGTCCTTCCTTCAGTCCCTTCTTGCTTTTGGGAGGAAGCTCTACAAGTGTACAACTTCTCATGAAGCTCATCAGCCACACCGTACACCTTCATTTTATGGCAGGATCAGCTTATTTCAGTTGAACTAAATGTCAGTTAGGGACTGGTGGAAGACACAGGGATTTCAAACTACAGGACCGTTGTCATCCTCCAGATATTTAGCACTGTCACTTCAAACATTCCTGCTAAAAGCAAAGAGGCAGAAGTGTGTGTGTGCAGTATTAGGTCCTCCAAGCCTTTGGTATTGGCTTCACTAAGCCAATTCAGAGAAAGATTTTAAGTTCAAAAAGCACAGTTTTCTCACAGAGGCATGTTTTGACTTTGGGTACTTTCAGACTAACCTTTGGCTCTGTTTTTGAGGTTTTCTTCATCAGATAGTTGTGAAGATTTTGTTACTTGATCACTGTAAAAAGCAACGTTCAAGGTAATGGTGAGCAATAATAAGGGAATATGATGAATTTGGCTCTGTAATTTCAATTTTGATAAAGAAATATATTTTTCAAGGACTAATTGATAGACATTTCTACACAATGTTTTTGACTTGCAAGTATTTTTAAGACAGTCTACAAAATACACTTCATTGTCATAGCAGCCTGAAGCGTGTTTTTAAAAAACTGAGAGACATAGAGATTTTTTAATTTGTACTGGGTCTCAGAGGATTTCAGTGATAGTTCACAAAAATTCCAGGCCACTTGACCTTTCATCCCACAGTCTTATCTTTCACTTGTAATGATTTTTCAGAATACTAATTTCAGTATTCTTTTACCTTTACTGAGCCCTGGATATTTCTCTTTTCGGTGACGGTAGTGGATGCCAAATAGATGGAAGCTACACACTCACCCTAGCCCAGGATGGAACTGAGGTCTCAGCTCCAGCAGAGCTTCCACACAGCCCATTAAGTACATTTCCTACATTTGCATTTTGAGCCACAGTCCTACAGTTTGCTGGATGTGCTTTATTTTTGTGCAGTGAATGGTTCTGCAGGCTTGGGTGAAACAGCTTCACACAGGAAGTTCAGCATGTGGGCTCTACATTGCATTTTATATTCTACTTGCAATCATGACAATAAAACCCAATAAATATTTTTCCAGGACTCTTGGTAATGGTAATGTCAGTAACACCAGGTAGCAAACACTGTACAGGTGATCTCACAGGACAACCTTCCTCTTCAAACCCAGTTACAGATTTCAGACGCCATTCATTTTTTAAGTGTCAGTATCTGGTTGTGCCCAGTTCACAGCCTGATTTTCAGAGCTGCTGAAAAGCTCAAAGTAACAGTCCTTGAGAGCTTTTTTAGATGGCTTTCTAATTGCACACAAAAGAGGTAAGTTCTGAGGTATTTCCTTAGAAAAAGCCGTTTGGTATTCATGAAATAAGGAAACAGAACAAGTTTTTTTTTTAAAAAGGAAAGAACTAAATATTCAAAAAATGCCAAGGTTAGCAGAGTGTAGTATTAGGAAATAGCAGAGAGATTTCTCCCTGAACTTGTGACTTAGCTTTTGAGAAAAATAGCTTTTTTGAAGAAGCCCAGATTGACATTCCATGGCAGCCAGAGAGAAAGTTACTGTTCCTGCTTTATAATTGTATAGCTTTAAATATAGCTTTCCCCAGACATTAAACATCTTACACTAATGTGGATTAGAGGGAAGCAGTGGATTTAGGATATTTTGACTTTAACAAAAATGTTTACAGTGTCTCCCATTATGTTCTTACAAAGTTTGGGAAACATGACATACCTGACAGCACCTACTAGACAGATGTAATGGGATTCAGGAAGATTTTTGGAACTGGAAAGATGTATCTAGTAGGATTTTGTGACAGTCTTATCTTCATTCCTTTAGTACTCAGTAGCTGTTCCCTATGTGACCAGCGGAACACAGTGTGTGTGTTTGCTGAGGCACAGAAAGCACCATGCTAGAGTAGGCTGCAGATGTGCTGGAGAGGGACAGGATCAAAGTGACCTTCACAAGCTAAGACAAGTGCTGGGGAGCAAGGAGAGGACAATGCTGTCATTCCTTAGGGAGCTAAGTTGTTCTGTGTGTAAATTTCTTACAAGGGTGGTAAATTACTGGTTAAGGAATAGTTCCACAAGAAAATATAATGGGAATATTGTGTGTCACAAGTTCATGTGGGTTAATGTGCTGTAAAATGAAGCATGATTCTCATACATATGAAGAGGTACAAGGGCTGAAAGAGCTGCAGCTCTGCTGTTGAAGAGAGAGAGATTCACTAGCATGAGCTGAAATTCAGCATCAGTAAGATTCAAGAGAGAGATGAGCCACTGGTCATATCTACAGGAAACTAAGTAGCAGATGTAGAGAATGGTATCTGAAAGGTGGGGTTGATATAAGTATAAGGTATCTGGCCTTTGTAGAGATTTGCCCTAAAATTAATTTTATTGACTGTGTTTACAATTAGAGGAGCTCAGGGCAACGCACCTAAAGTGAATGCATCAAATATGTGTGCAGATCAGTTTCCTGTGGCAGCAAGGTTCATAATTAATTGCATATGACATTAAAAAGTATTTCCTTTTATTGTTTTGTATTTAAATGTTTTGTGCTCTGAGAGAGGGAAGACCAGTGTGTCATAAAGTAACATGAACATGATGGAACAGATGTTTGTTGTACTTCTTTGATTGTTTTCCCCACCGTTCTCAGTTTTGCAGTGCCCCTCAGGGGTTGTGACTGTCAGCATAGAGTAAATGGTTCTTCAGGTGTGGTCACATGGTGTAGTGGTACTGCAGAATTGTGCATCATCTTCCTCCTGCTGTTCAAGAAACTTGGTATATGGTGTGATTGGACTTTGGAGTTAATGTGGGTAGTGAACACCAGTCATCTTGGGGATCTCTGGATTCTGATTGCATTCTTTGCATTGATTATAAGCTTGTAATGGAAAAAACACTGGGTTTTTTCTGCACGTATCTTGATTTCTTTAATTTGAACTTCATTACTGCATTGGTTTTTTTTTCTCTCTTCTCATTGGCTCTGTCTCATTCTCACTGCCTGTTCCTCACAACCTGACTAACATCATGTCCTGTGTAAATGCTGTCAATAAAGGACTTACCTGTTTACCAGATGATTAAGAAATCAAGTACCCATTTGTTTTTAATATCGACCTGGACTAGAATCTTTGGCCAGGATTCATTCCACTTCATTTTAGTAATTAATTAATTCAGTAATTAAGTAAGGTCTAAAGGTTTTATCCCTGAAAATAGAGTCATCTTGAGAAGTGATTTAATCCATAGCAGAAATTATTAATTTGCCAGGTGTGTTCAGTAATTATTTAGAGATTTTAAAACAAAATTTCAAATTGTATTAATTTATTAGGATTTATTTGCATTTTATTATAATAAATTTATTATTTTAAAAATTGTGATGACTCTAGACCTTCTTTATTGTTATGAAGACCAGATTATCTAAGCCTATTTTTTTATTTGCTTCCAAACTCCTTATCATATTACAGCCTTTCATTTTATAGATGTTTAATTCCAGCCAAAGTTTGTTGTGTCATATGTGAGAGAGTTTTTTAAAGACCTGTAATTTTTGTAATCTAGTTATGCATAGAATAAATTCAGAATTTAAAGATCAGTGAAATCCTATTTTCCTTTGTAAAATCAGTAGCAATTAGATAGTATTTTCTACTCCCAAAGCCGTTGGACAGGGTGATTCTTGTGTAGCAAGATTGTTATTAACTCAGCAATTCTCAATTTGGAGTTCTTTCAAACCCTAAATATGCCTTCTAGCCCTGATGTATTTTGTGTTCTCTCCCCACTGTTGCTTCTTCTCAGTGTCTCACTACTCACTCAAAGAGAAATTGTTATCACCAGAAAAAGAATATAGAGAGCAAAAACCTCCTGAATGTATTGAACAAGAAAGTTGGATGCCATAAAGGAAAGTCATTTATCTTCCAAACAGCATCATTATCTTCTTTAGCTGCTCCCTTAGCCTATACAAATTCTGTTGTAGGCCTCTTGTTCCTGATATACCTAAGGAATATTTTATTGTTTATTTTTAAATCCTTTAATGTTTGTTCTTGGAAACCTACTTCTGCTCTTTGCAATTTCCTCTTACTTAACGCCTGCTGAAGTTTAAGTTCCTGTTTATTGGTTTCCCTAGGATCGTGTTTCCAAAATTTGAAGGATTCCTGTTTGGTTGAAATAGACTCTTGAACCTTGCTGTTCATCCGGTTTAGCTTAATCCTGCCTTCCTGGTTCCCTTTCTTGCACAGTGCCCAAACCTTCAGAGACATTTCCTTTCGAAGTGCTGCCCTTGCTGCCTTTGCTGTCTTACAGTTTTACTTTTAGTATCTCTGTGACTCATCTCAGCTTACTACGTGTGAATTTCACTTCAATTCTTATTATTTACTGAAAAAACCACAAAACCCACCCAGAAGTATTAGCAGAGTGCACTGAGAACAGGAGGTAGGATAGAGGAACCAGCAAGATGGGAGAAGGGGAGCAGGACAGTACTTCTGTTCCCACTGTGTGACTGAACAGGGGGTGGAGAGCTGCCTGCAGCATCCCAGCAGTGTTGAATCTGTCAGATTCTGCCCTGAGGGCCACTGCTACTGTCATCCCTGGCCTCCATCCACTGCAGGTACTGCAAGGTAATGCAGCAGCTCTGACTGCCCTTCTGCTGTCTCCTGTGGCCTGCTAACAAGAATTGCATTTTGGGCTGGAAAACAGAAGTCTTGACATAGTGAGATCCTCATACAGGGTGTTTGGTGCAAGTCCTGTTGCCACAGATATCCTGCCAAATCCAGGCTATTGCACTTAGTGCTTTGTGAAATCCTCTAAATCCAGGGAGGTAACTTGGTCACCTGAATAACCAGCACTTAGAGTAGCAAGCCCTGCTCTCCACATCTGCCTTCTGACACAGAGCAGGGCTTTTGGCAAACAGCTTCAGTTATAGGTAATAATTCTGAGCATTAAAGTCATACAGTTACCACATTAGAACCTCATAAGTCCTCATTATGGACTTACAGAGTGGTCTGGATTGGAAAGGACCTTAAAGATCATCCAGTTCTAACTTCCTGCTATGGGTAGGGACACCTTTCACTAGACTTGGTTGTTCAAAGCCCCATCCAGCCTGGCCTTGAACACTTCCACGGATGGGGCATCCACACCTTCTGAAGCAACCTGTGCCAGTGCCTCACAGTAAAGAATTTCTCCCTCATAGTAAAGAATTTCTTCCTAATATCCAATCTAAACTTGCTGTCTTTGAGCTTAAGACCATTCCCCCTTGTCCTATTACTCCGTGCTCTTGTGAGAATTCCTACTCAGCCCCTTTGGATACTGGAAAGTGCTACAAATCTTCCCCAAATCCTCTCTCATCCAGGCTGAGCAGCCCCAGCTCTCTCAGCCTGTCTTCACAGGAGAGGTTTTCCAGCCCTGTGGTCAGTTTAGTGACTCTCCTCTGGACATGTTCCAATTGTCTTTCTTATCTCTTGTTTAAGTTTTTCCTGGATGATTTTTGAAGATGCATTTGAAGATGTGCATCCTTCTAAAACCAAGGAATGTAATCCATCAGTTTGGAGCTGAATTGAGAGGACAACAACCAGTGTCAGGATATGAACTCAGCAGTGCTGTAGATGCACAGATTTTGCCAGCTGCACCACAGGATTGGATGGCTGGGTTGCTAGAAATGAAACTGCACAGAGACCCCTTTTTCTAGCAGAGTAGGGTGGGACCAGCAAATTTGTTGGATTGTCTATGACAACCCTTTCATCTTGTCAAGGAAAGGCAGAACTTGCACAAGCTGCATTCAATGTTTAATTGAAGAAGGCAGAGCTCTGCAGGCCTGTAACTGAATTGCATCTGCTTTGGCTGGCTCAGAAGTAAATATTACTTTCTAGGGTTTTTTTAATTCATTTGAAAGCACTGGCTTTGTCTGTTAACATTTGAACTGCAGTGGCATCACTCATCTCTCCAGTGGCATTCTGTTTCCTTAGAGCACTGCTGGAATTCAGCCAACTCCATGTTCTGGTCACCACCAAAGACCTGTGTGATTGCCACTTCCTCCCCTGTCCCACAGTGTGAGAATGTTTTACTCCTGTCTCAAAGCAGCACCAGATCCAACACTGTCATTAACTACTTGTGCACAAAACTTCATTGGTTCGGATTTTTAAAATTATCAAAGTCTTTCAATTTTCTCCTCTTTTTCAGGTGAAGATTTAGTATCTTAAAATACTTTCAATTATTTTGAGACCTAGAAATTGAAATGTTTTTGGATAATTTAGCCATGTTGGTTTTACAAACTGGTGAGAAAGTAGAATATTGCCATTTATTCCCACATATAGGTTATGAATGTCTCTGTGATCAGAGGTCAGGAGAGGCTTGGCCATTTTATTAGCCCAGTAAGCTAACTGGTCCAAAAAAGAGCTAAAAGAAGTGCTGATTCTTTGGCTAGCTTCACATTTCTTCAGTACAGCGTGATGATGACAGAAATGGATAGCCCTTATTAAAATACTCTCTCATATTCTGGACATGTAATGCATGGAGCAACTCCTGATTCTGCAGTTGAATACAAGGTTTTTCTAGCAGAAGAATTCATAATCTGCAGTGCTTGTTCAAAGCCAGGCTTTGGACTGTATGATGAGATTCTGTAGGGTCTGTTGTATGAGAAGTCAGGCTAGATTGGGTAGTGTGATCCTTCTGTGTCAGGATGTTTAAATGGGTGAACATTTAAGCTTTACCTCAAAAGGTTTGTATTTCTATCCAATTCTATGTGCATTTAAAGAGATGCTTATTGAATAATTTGAACATTGGGGCAAAACAACGTCACCTGAGAGAAGATTGGCAGAAAATCTGGTCCAAAAGGGGTGGGATGGTTCAAGGAATTGGTAATGAAATCCTTAGATTTTACCAGTCTGCTTTATTCTGATTCTTGTCCAGCTTTGGTCATAGCCATTAAGCCTTTCTACTGAAGTATTTCTACTGCAGCCAAGCAGCAGAGACTCAAGTCCACTTCTGAGTCCCCCACTAAGCATGGGTCCTGCTTGGATTCAGGGAGAAAGTGGTGGTTTATCTCAGATAAATGCTGTCTAAAACCTCTCAAGTTGCATAAATGGAAAGAGTCTCTGATGTCAATCTCAGTGCTGTTTCCAGGGGACAGGTGCCCACCTCCCCACTGCTGCTCAACAAATAAACTCCAATTTGAATGATTTTTGAATGCCCAATTTTCACAAAGTATTTCAAAAGTCATGTAGGTTCTAGGCATCCAGAAAAACCAACCCAACTAAGCACCTTTCAGAAGTGCTTAGTTCCCATTGCTATCTAACATATAAGGGACATGCCTGAACTCAAGACTTCATAAAATTAATTAGGTTTCCAAATGTTAGACTCAGTCATTTATGTCTCTAAGACAGTGTCTTGCAGATCAACTGAAAATAAATTGCACTAAGCTATTTTTAATACTTTACATTCCAGACAGCTAAGACTTAGGCATTTGGTGTCCAGTCCAGTCTTGACTGGACACATGCCATCAATTTTATGAAGGACAACCACATATTTGTAGCTGACATGGCTTTTTTTATTTTTTTGTGTTGAATATTTGAATGACTTGCATAATGATATGTCAATAATTTATTAATCTACTGATTAATAATGCCTTGTAATGTATGTTTTGTATTTAAAACCCAGTCTTGAAAACCCTCCATATGGGATTTTCATGCTGACCTTTACTTTTCTAAAAGCATGTAATGAAAGCTGGTCATTAGAGTTCTTTCTCTGGTCAGGAGAGAAAGTCATCACCATGGGCTGATCTAGAAGTCTGTAGGATAGATGGATAGAGTTACAATTGAAAAATCCTTTCCCTCTCCATTAGTTATGGAATTAATTAATTAATAGGAGGTAAGTTAATTCAGTCTGTATGCCTTTTTAATTGTTAAGTGAGATAAACTCTTTCTGTCCGTGGCATTATTTTCCATTGGATTGTCAAGACGATGACTGCTCTAATTGCTCTGGTTTTTTGCAGAGTTGTGTCTGTATTGTACTTATTAACAGTTTTGCTATGTATTTACATTATTCCCTGTTTCTTTTTCTGTAGCCAACATCTTGTACATGGCAAGCCAAGAAATGATGAAGGTGGTGGAACGAGACAGTACAACCATAAAGCAAAATTTAAAGAAGGTAACTGTTTAATCCTCAGTTTTCAAAGGAAGCCCACATGC
Source organism: Melozone crissalis (assembly GCF_028551555.1). Lineage (NCBI taxonomy): Eukaryota > Metazoa > Chordata > Aves > Passeriformes > Passerellidae > Melozone > Melozone crissalis. The sequence goes on from NW_026535805.1 coordinate 55,756,974, forward strand.
ATGAGATGTTACACACAGTTACATTTATGCAAAACCAGAATTTCAGCAGGCTTGATTCTGCTTTTTTGTGAGTGTCATTCCATTAAAGGGATCACTGATTCTTAAAATGTGTTGATCCACACCTTTGTAGATGTAGCATTCATCACTATCAGATGTACCAACCTATCTGGTTTGTTTTCCTTGCTGGAGGAGAAGCAGCCTGTGTTCTGGCTGGACGTGAGGTGTGGCTCCCAGTGGGGCCCATAGTTACCTGGGTTCTGATCCCACAGATGGGGTGTCAGTTATTACCATGGGATTCTCCTGGCTCAATCTTCCATGGCTTCAGAATTGAACAGAGAGGAGTCAGCAAAATTATGGCTCCACCCTTTCACCCATTGGACTGTAACATAAGAGAAATTCCTCAGAGGCTGGAGGTGCTACTCTACAGGTGAATTAATTCATTTCAGGGACCTTTCTCACACTGAGCTTTCTTGTCTGTATGGATTTAATGTTGAAAGAGATTCTGTAAAGTTCCTATCTGCACCAGTCGCATTTTCTCAGTCACGGTTCAAGGGTTGGCACAGGCCAGGAACTGTTCTAACTGGAGTTCTGATGTGGTCACTCTGTGGTCACCATGTTTTGGAGGCTGAAATAATTTAAAATGTGACAATGGTCAGACAATTCCAGATGGGTTATGAGCCAGAAAACTGTCACATTTCATAAACTTCTATTGTGATAGCCCCTGTGAAAGTAGATAATCAGGGTAACATATTCTACTGTGTTCCTTTCCTTCTCTACAGTTTTCTGTATCATCCCTGTCTTTTTGCTGGAAGAATGATTCTAGCACTTTGCACTGGAAGAGATTTTCCTCAGAGAGTGGAGTTTTCTAGAACAGAGGTCCTAGATCTCTGTAAAATTACTCCGTGCCTTTTAAATAGAAACAGTATAAAGTTCATTTCATAAAACAGTCTTTCTTTTTGTGGCTGAAAATATTTATTTTTAGTTAGTCCATTTGCCTTCTCTGCACTTTGAAAGGTATGTTCATATTTTAAAGGGGTTGAAGTAGCAAGTAGCACACAGTAACAAGGATCCCTTCCCTGTACCTGGCATGCCTGCGCTTTCTCATTTTTGTTGCAGAGCAGTCAAAGTTCTGCACTTTGTGGGGAATCTCAGAGAAGAGACTGAAGGGCTCATCTTGCAGACTGCAAATACTCCCATTGTCTTTAAAAAGCTTTCCATGGGTTGACCGAAAGCCCAGTGAATTCAAGGGAAATGGTTGATTTTATTGACTGAATCACTCCTCTCAGTGTCAGGGAGCCTGTTCCCTGCCTGTTCCCTAAGCCAAGGCTGACCCCACACAGGCAGGCAGTGCCCTCTCCAAGCAGGATGCAGTCCCACAGCACCTGAGCAGAGCACAGCAGCAGGGTCTATCAACTGTCCCAGACAAGGCAAAGCAATGAAACAGGTCCAGCATCCCTCCAGAGAATGCAGTCAGGAGCAAAAGGGGACAGGGGCAGAGAAAGGAGTGGAGACAAGGCTACATAGGGGTCCAGAGTCTATCCTGCAGGGATTACCAAAGACATGGTAGAAGGGAGGCTGCAAGGTGGGAGCCATCCAGGTGTCAGGCTGTGTGTGGTGTAGATCTGATGTTGGTCTGGGACACAGGGCCAGGGCTGGAGTCACTGCACAGTGAAGCTTGAGAGGCTGAGACTAAAGCGGGACGGAGCTGGAGAGGCTGGAGCCCTGTGCAGGAGGTGTGGGCTGGGGCCAGGCAGGGCTGGTGAGGCTGTCAGTGCCCTGAAGGGTGGCACTGCAGGGCCCTGTGCTGGCAGGGTACAAAGTGAAGAGGGCAGGAGCAGGACTCCAGGTGCTTGAGGAAAGGTTAAGCACAAGCACCCGTGCTTGAAGTTAAGCAGGAATGCTTTGTTGGGTGGGACAGTAGTGGTGACAATCAGCTGCAGCTCCAGTGACTTCAGGTGGTCAGTCAGATGCTTCACATTACAAAAATTCTGATTTCTTGTACTGAATGAAGCCCCATAGCTAATAGTAAAGTTTGCAGGTGTGCTAGTCTGCTCCATCTGTGCTTTTGTTGACTCTGTCAATCTAAGCATGGCCTTGGCAGGCAGGAGCTGGTTTAAACCTGTGTCAACTTTCTTTTATTGATTCTTCTATGTCCTCATACATGTGTGGCAAACATACTCAAGAAAACAAAAAGCTGAAGCAAGCTTGTAAGAGTTAGCTAACCGAAGAAAAAGCAAGTCTTAAAGTGAAGCTAAATGCTTCTCTTTTTTCATCTTCTAGTAATTTCTGGGAATGTAAGAATTAAGGGAAAAATTTTCAGTTGGCATCATGTTAAATTTGAAGAGTATTGACAATAAAAATGGGCTTAACATATAAAGGTTGGAAGTTTATAAAAACAGGAACTATAGTCCAAGTTGCTATAGAACTGGCAAGCTGTTACTTCAAAAAATTTATACTGTTTAGTAGTCTCTGTGATCCTATGGTAAAAGCCAATCTTAACACCTGACTTTGCCAGCTGCTGTGGAATAGAAAAGTTATTTCTGGATCTTATTTGCATTCTGTGATCTGAAAGAAGAGACACAAAATTATTCCAATCTTTCCATGTCCAGGTTTAAGTATAATTAATACTAGCTAGGGACCAGGAGAAATTTTATCACCAGACTGCAGATTCTTAGTCTTACAAAGTTAATTGCTTGGATTTATGTTGAAAGAATGGGAGCTGGAATATTGTTTGGATAATTACGTGAGGTTTTTCACTTAAACTCTTTTAAAGTCAGGACTTGTGCACATTAGATAGCCGTGGAACTGTATGAGGAGGATGGAGACCTGTCTGCTAACAAAGTAATATATGATAGAGCCTTTGAAATATTGTGTAAAACTATTTGTCCAGATCAAGCAGTACATGGATGAACAGGAGTTTGAGCTTCATATTGGAGTGGCATGGGGGGTTGTGATAAACCAGAAAATCCAAACAAATAAGGTAAGGGATACTGATAAAAGATTTCCTCAGATCTGGAGGTTAATTATTAGCTGATCATGTCTAAGCTGAGCTACCTGTGTTCTTTCACTGTAATAACACCAACTCCCTTTCCTAACAGAAGCTGGAGGCAAAGATACTACTGCACTAGAGGAAGTTTATTGTAATTCCTGCACAAAAGGAAGTGGGTGTAATTCCATGTTCTTAAAAGATGGATCAGCACTAGGCATCATGAAGCTTTTACAAACAGAATAAAAAAAAATTTAAAAGGCAAAGGAAAATGGATGTATTGGGCATTCACTAGCGTGCCTGGAATGGACAATGATATTTCCTTATACAGATTCTCTACAGAACTTAGATTTTTAAGTTTGCATTGTATCCTGTTTATTGCTCTCTTTTAAGACTTAGCCTTATTGAGTCTTTTTCTAAGCATATAAACCTGTTACAATAAATATAACCTTATATAAATCAAGAAGATAATTGCATGAAAGGGTAAAAATAGGTGCTTACAGAGGAACTCCTCTTAAAATAATCACCCCTTGGATTTTGCATTTATTGAGAGATGTATCTGGTTCATTAGTCCATGTGTATTACACAATAGTCCTATTTTGAAATGCAGGATCTGCTCCAAAGCCCTTTTAAATCCATTGAAGAGCTTCCACAGGCTTCAGCAATTTTTGAATCAGTGAACTTTTGTAGTGGTTCATAATTTTTTAAGATGATAAACCATCTCCTCCAACTGCAAATCAGGATTCTTTTGGTTGGCATGTTAATCCAAAAACATTTATATGTTCCTTGAGTTTTTTGCCAGTGTTCTGGTGTAGCAGTTGCATTGATTGCATAAGGAAAAAGACAGGAAACATCTGAAGTAGAGATACAAAGATGAAAAAACCCAACCTCTTGTCTGATAAGAAAGTTACAAACTGGAAATTTATCAACATATTAACCTATTTTCACTCAAACTGTGGAAGTTTGTATTGTAGGTGGCTTATAGACCTTATAGATGATTAAGTGGGGAAGAAATACAGTTTTGAAGAAATTGAATTAATGAAGTCTATGTTTACTACTTTGTGCTTATTCCAGTGGTGTATTTAGAATTTAAAGCAGTGCAAGTTTATATCACACCAATGATACCATAGATAATATGTTCTCCAAAAGTATCAACTAAACAGTGACTTGCAGAGGTTTAGAATAAAGGCTGAAGAATGAAGTATTTCCTCTCCACAGAGAAGTGCTAGGCTTTTCTTTTGCAAAACTGTCGTTGCTAGAGAATTTTTTTTTAAACTAAGCAACCAAGTACTATTTTGACCCCTGAAGCAACTGTTTTGATGTTGCCTAGTCTTTTTGTTTGAGTCTCTGTGGACATCCATGTGGGTTAGTAGTGATTCCCAGTGACAGGAGCATGATCTGAAGGTACGTGCTTAAAAGAATGTTACAAATACTTGGCCTGCCCACAGCGTGAGTGAGGTGCTTGCCTACATTTGTGAAAAACCTTCCAAACACTCTTTCTGAATAGGTGCAAAGTGTTCTCTCTAGCCAAGAACACCTCTGTTTTTGGCTGGTCTCACATCCTTTTTGGCTTGCGCTCCCTGGAGGTGCAGAGTTGAAGCCAGGGAAGTTGCACATCTGCTTGGGGATTTTGGTGCCCCTGTCATTTAACCAGAAGAACCAGCTTTTCTTTGAAGTGCCCAGAATGCCTAATCAGGGATCAGCAGCTTCTCTCCTTGGTGGAAAAGGATCCCAGTGGGCATTTTAAAAAGTCAGTGTACCACTATATACTTACCTGTGATATTTCATGTACTCTGTAACTAGGCATCTGTTACCATCATTTGTGCTGTGTGGTATTCTAGTAAAGAAGTGATGACAAGAATTTCCAAAATTTTTGGTGTGAGTACAAGGTGTGTGCTGCACACAGTGAGCAAAGATAGCAATATTTCCCCAGCCTTCTGAAGAATATTTAAAAGTTAACATCAACCCCTTATACTCCTTTATTTCTTAGTTCCCCTTTGCAATGCTTCCCACTGGGGAGCATTGCCTTTTACAGCCAGATTCTGGTCCTGCTGTTGCAGGAGACATTTGACTTACATTAAGTCCTAGTGAATGTAGACTGTGTCAGACTGATACTCAGAGGGAAAAACTGCTTGCAGTAAATACAGTTGGAAGAATATATCCCAGCAGTAGTATTGCTTAAATAGGGGTTTCAGGTCTGTTTGTTTTTATTTTGGTATTTATACAGACTTCACTTCTGAAATGTTCATGTTCCTGACACATCTAAATATATACCCTCAAAATGCTTTTAAGTCTTTAAAAGTAACACAGATAATATAAATAAGTTAATCACTCTGATTTGTTGATAAATCCTGTGCATCCTTTTTAAAAGCACAGTTTTACTTTGCATTGAGTTTGACTTATCATTATCTGTGAGAAAGTGGAAATAAAAGTGGTCTCTGTTGATCTCATGGGTCTTTGTGCAGAGCAGCCAGTAGTGTTGATAATAAACTGCAGCAGAGTTAGAGAAGCCCTTTTCCCTTTGTTGATTTACCAGGTCTCAACATTGATAAAGGCATGAAAACTGTGAGAGTACTTGAATATTCTCACTGGGGAGAGCCCTCACACACCTGGAATCACATGCAAAATAGCCACTACATCAGGCCCCATCTAAGGGACTGCATCCTAATTTTTCTGATAGTAAAATGTTTCTTCATCTCCTTTACAGACAGGGAAGCTGGTTTTGTTTTTTATTTATGCTGGCTTAACAACACTGGCCACCATTATGTTAAATAAACTCAGCACAAGCACTTGATCTACCCATTGCACCTTCACTGCAAGTCCTACAGGTGGGTATTTAAAAAGAGCATCAGGACCCCAGATTGTCAACTGCCTTTTCTCCAAACAGTCCAGCTGAAAACACTGGGCTTCATACTGCCCTTGGAAAGCTGAGAAAACCCAGTTCTGATAAAACAAGCTGAGAAGCAAGTTCCCCAGGACCTTACCATCAAACTGGCTGATCTCAACCATGGCAGCATCACAAGGGAAAAAGATGGTATCTCAGAGAACCATATCCCAAAGCATTTAGGGCTTCCTAAGGCAATGCCAGCTCTTTGAATTCCCAGAAGCCAAAGTACAACTGAAGCAAATTTTAAAAAAGTATGTCCCAAACCAGTCTGTTCCCCTATTCTTTTGGCAGGCTAAGGTGGAGACACTTTCATAATTCCAGAGAAGCTGAGTAATTTTCTATAAACCTTGGTTGAAACTAAAATTAATTCTGGGATAATGCCTTTTAAACTAGTTTTCATCCAAGAACAAATAAAACTGGTTACTGTTGAGAGATGTCACCCAGAGAGAAGCTGCTGGAGCAGCCAGTGAATACATGTGGGAGTAATACTGATAAAATGTGAATGTATCAGAGACAAGGATTTCAGCAAGGACACTGGGGCAGTCCTGCTATTGCACATATGCCACTCCTTTATATCCACAGAGATCAGTCCTTCACTTTGGCCATCAGCTGCAGTGGTGCCTGCCCATGTAATAAGATCCTAAATTTGTTATATATAAATGTCTGGTGCATTTGTTATAACATGCACCAAATTCCGGAGAAATAAAAAAAATTCAATTAATATATTTTAACTTCTTATTTTTTTTTTCAGTGCTGGTCTTTGACAGTTACAGAAGAGGCAGAAAAGAAATCTCTCTGTAATTCACTTCTGTGAACTGTCATACATACTATAACAAGTGCCAATGGAGTCAACTGCAGGAAATCTTTATTATTTTCTTAGAAACTCTTTAAAATGTAAACATCCTGTTGATACAAATCTCAGATCCTTCTGATGTTTACTTAGCAGCTGCCATCATTGTGCAGTGTCAGAGTACAAATACCATATTACAGGGTATGAGGCTGACAGAGCACTATTTGGACTTGTGTTTTATTTTACAGAAGCTAAGGCTGAAAATACTTCTGAGCCATTTAATGATAAATCATCATCTAAGAATACTGCTATTATTTTAAAGCTATTTGGAGTTTAGAAATTGCATAACTATTTCAAATGCAGCATTGAAATGGCTGGCAAAGATGGCCCACGTCCCCTTCACTGTGCCTTCAGGATCAGCAGATCCTGAAGGAGGACATGTTTTAGTCACTCCTAGCAAGCAGGATATTGCATCAGGAATCATAAAGTCTTTGTCATGTCCAGTGGTAGGTGCCATTTCCCTTCTGAGTCAGGAATACCTGGAAGTCTCACCATTCAATATTGAAAAAGTATAAAAGATAATCCTCTCACCCTCATGGCAGAAAAGTTTAAAAAAAATGCAAATATTGGAAAGTTTAAGCCCACAGCAAAACCAGAAAGAACTTCCTATTTATTGTTTTGCAAATCTGGTTTTTTTGAGCTAGTCTAATTATTTGGGGGCCTGACTCATCATTTCTGAATGCTTGGATTGGCAGCAGCTTTCCATTGCTGGTGCAGTGATTGTGCTGACTCAGGATGTCTTTACAGCCATCCACAGGAAAATATGCATTTTACAAATCCATGCAGGCCATATAGTGCATGCCAGTGTTCCCTACATTAATGGAGATCCCATGTGCCTCTGGTTACACATGGTTTGTTAATTATTCCTGCCTGCTGCAATAGCAAAGCTCCTGGTGTTAAAATTAAGATGGCAAGATGGATTCTGGAAACGTTCATTTAAATATATCTAAAATTGTGCTGTTTAAATGTATTAGGAAAGAGGGGGACGTTTTAAAATCTGTGTATTTCTTGCCTGTGTGTGACACAGGCAAAGAACAGATACATTTTGTTATTCAAAAGGACATGGTCAATCTCATAAATGGCAGTCAAGTAGCTGTCAGGTTTCCTAGGCCCTGTACGAACATCTGGATCACTGAAAATTTACACCTTGGTTGCAGTCTTGCTCTTTCTCATAATCCAGTAATAAGGAAGAAGTTGAAATTAAAAACCACTTCTGGTAAAGTTTTGGATGTGCAGATGTGGGCACATGGACAGAGTGCACACACCAACACCTGCACATGAAATAAGCAGGAAAAATAACTGCAGCATCAAATCAAGTTCCCCAAATCTTGTTTAAAAACTGTTCTTAGTTGATTATAACAGACACAAACCTTACTTAGTTGCATGTATGACTCACGTGTCTGTCCTACTTTGACTGGTTCTGTTTCAATCCAGAGGATTCTACAATGTCTGCAAATAAAGCTCAGGGAAAATGTGCTGTTTTCTCATGGTGGCAGTTCCTAGCTTGGAGAGGGAAGCTTCTCTTTCCAATGTAGAGGAGACACATGCTGAGTAGTAAAGAGGTAACTAGTGAGGGAGCAGCGAACAGAGAGGAGCAGGAGGAGGAGGCAGGAAGAACCAAAGGCTCTGTTTGTTTGGCCAAGGAAAGCTTCTGGTGCTACAGGAGGTGGTGGATTGGAACCACCCGAGCAAAGCCATCTTTCCTGAATGTGTGATGGAAATTGGGGTGTCTGGTACACATGTAAACACCACAGCACAGTCACCTGTACATAGATGTTTTTATGCTGAACTGAACCCAGCCCTGCTGACAGAAACAGCTGCTACTCTGAGAGATGCTTGAGGAACAGTGCTGGGAGTAGAGGCTCTAGAAAAAACAACTAGAGTTGGAGTGGGGACTCAAAACGAGGTGGAGGACCCAGGGGACTAAAATCTGGACTTTGCGGGGCAAGAATGGGGGACTAGAACAAGAAGCAGAAGTAGTACCAATTGGAAATAATGAGATATGGAGAATAAAACTTAAAATAAAGAACCAAAGTGGGTGTAGGGCAGTCTTGAGACCAGAAAGGGTCACAGAACGTCAACTGTAAAGAGTGAGCAAATGACTGGACAACAAGACCAGTAGTTGGTAAAAGTTCTGCCCTTTTCTGCTTGGAATGGAACCTAAATTTCCAAAATCTTATTGTTCTTGTTCTCAGCAGATGCCATTTACTATGTTTGCCTTAAGATCAGAAGCAGAATAACATAAAAGAATTTGTAGAGATGGATAGTAAGTAGTGAGGACCTGGTGTTCCAGGTCCTGAGGTAGCAACAGTTGACTAAATGTCCATTGGTGACTGAAGGTTTTTAAGTGTGATCCTGGAGAGCATCTTTGCTTTAGTTTCAGCTGGAAGGACTCCATGTGGTCCAAAGTATGGTAACCAAAGTATGGTAAATATGGACAAACTGGACATTTGCTTCAAAAACACACCGTAGATTTTCAAACTAAATCATTAATTTCTGTGCTGGATGCCTGCAATGTGACAGCAGGAGGAAGGTGTCCCATGCTCCTCTGGCCAGAAGCTGACAGTGCTGCTTCTTTCAATTACACCTTGACCTTAAGGAACAGAGGCCTAAAGCAGCAAATCTGGAGGTGTTGACACTGTTGGCAGCACTTGTAGGTGCCACATGTGAAATAGCTGAGGTTTGGTTTACCTCCTCAAAGCCCAGCAGACTGTACACACTGGTTCTGCTAAAACCAGCTGCATTACCAAGCATTTCACAGCTGGGGAGCACTGACCTCAATTCAGACACCTTTTGTGTAAGTATGCAGCACTGAGCTTTCATTAAAACATCCCTTTTCCTTTTTCTTCCTTCATTAACCAAAAGAGCTGTGTAATGGAGGAGACAGCATGCTGGATGTACAAGCTCATCTGTGGCAGAAGGGGTAAAATGCCTATTGAAGTAAAAGGGAGTAAGCTGATGGTAAAGGCACCTAAACTTTTAAGAGAATAGGTTCTTGGTGAAGTCATCAATATTTTTCATAGATAGTCACAGTTTGTTCTCATTTTTCTGAATATCTCATTTAAGACCTTGAAATGTGTATTACAGACAGATAAACAGTGTTTCAGAACACCTGCAAAAGCAGTCCAGGAGTGCTGTTCTTTGAGTACAGTTGATACTGTGTAATGCAGCACACTCTGGAAAACCAGCTTGAGGTGTTTCACTCTACAATGCATGCTTTCATATTCATAAATGTAGTTTGACATTAATTTCTGTGCTCCCCACCTGCAAAATGAAGATAAAAATTGCCACTAAGGTGCTGCAAAACTAAATTAATAAATGTGAGCATGTGAATCCTGTAGTAGTGCATGCCAGAGGAATGCAGAGCATAAAGAAAATAAATCCTGTCTGTAAACCATGAAATATGTAGTAAATAAATCCCCAGACCGCACACAGAATTTAAAATGAAAAATAGTATCAAATAGCAGCTCATCAGCTGAATATCATCCTGTCAGTGGATTGAGTAAATCAAGGATCCTTTGGATCATGCAGCGAAAGATTAAACTGTAATGCAAATATACCGGGGCAAGCTAAGAATGCACATAAATCTTCCATTTAGGCATTTTCAAATCTGTGTGTTCTCAAGTTTACAACCCTACCTGGAGAACAGCCCATTTCACAGTCTATGCAGACTAAGCCAAGTATTTAATCCACCTTTGTAAGTGTAAATGGCTTTTCATCTTTTTCTAAATGATTGTGTGATGAGTCTCTGTAACTTGCCTTTCAAAAAGTCTAACCATTTCAAGGACTACTCCATTAAGTTGGAGCTGCTGCATTGCTTTTTTTTCCCCTCAGTTTCATAATCTTTAGTGCTGTATCTGTTGGTAATGGAGCCCAGGGTTGAACATAATTTGGTCAGGTGTTTTGCTTCCAAAAGGCCTGAGTGCATCTGGACATTTTACATTGGCTTTTCTGAAGAACTTTTGCTAGTTTGATATCTTGTGATTGATGAATTGAAGGCAAGATCAAAAGAAATTTTCTGCTAGACCAAACAACACACACCTTGTTTTCAGCAAGTAGTGAGTGACAAAGGAAACTAGTAATGTTTGTTAATATGGGATGGTTTATGTTCTATGTTTTGTACAGAAATAGAAGTATAACTGGGGTTGGTGTCTGTGCAACTGAGATACTATATTTTGAATACAGCCAATAGTCAATAATGTACAAGATTTGGGCAAACTTCAGCAAGAGAAAAGTGAGTTAGACAAAACCTTGTAATAGTTTGTGAAATGCAGTCTGGGCTCTTAGCCCACCTCTACCCCAGTGGGTCCATTTATTTATATTCCACATGGCTACAAAAATGATGGAATTGAAGATATTTGTGATGAAAGGAAAACTTCTTGTCCCCTAATTTATGTTAGCATTGCTCAATTATTCACTGAAGTACAGAAATGAAATATGAAACAAATGTGAATAATGGAATTGGGCCAAGCTGTGTGTGATGTGTTGAGCAATCAGCATCCTTCTGGTACCTGCATTCGAACATTTTAGTATGAAGAGTGCTCTCCATTAATCTTGTTCTTGTACAGTCTGAAATCCATAGGTTTTTTACTCTCTCCCAGAAAACTAATTCCCCCTCATATACTTTATAGAAATCGAAAAGCATAGCCAGAGCAGGCAAAGTTGAGCTGAAAATGAGGAGAAGTGATGACTTGGGGAAATGTGACATTCACTGCTTCTGACAGAGAGAAAAGTCACTTCCGTGAAGATGGCATTTTCCTGGAATTTACAACTTTCATGTTTAGGTGGGCTCTAGGACAGGTAGCACCTGCTTCATGTATGTCATCAGCCAAGGTTATTTGGGCAAAATCAAAGCAAAATGGACTTTTGCAGAATTTTAGTTCCATGTTACAACCCAGAAGAAAGTTGTTGTTGGTCTCTGGGAGGTGCCTGCACTCCACACAGGCAGTACTTCACAAGGATAAGACAGAGAGTTGGGACTGTTCAGCCTGGAGAAGGGAAGGCTCCAGGAGACCTTAGAGCACCTTCCAGTACCTAAAGGGACCTGTAAGAAAAATAGGAATGTAAGAAGGTTTTTAGCAAGGCCTGTTGCAATAGGACAAGGGGCATTGGTTTTAAACTGAAAGCAGATCAGTTCAGACTGGCTGTCGGTAGGAGGTGTTTTCACAGTGAGGGTGCTGAGACACTGGCACAGGTTGCCCAGAGAGGTGGTGGATGCCTCAACCCTGAAAAAATTTAAGGTCACGTTGGATGGGGATTTGAGCAATGTAATATAGGTGAAGTTGTGCCTGGTCATTGCTTTTTTAAAATAGCTAGAAAGCTAACACGGAAAACTGCTAACAGCTATGAAAAACACAACAGCTGGGCTGCTTGCGGGGGACACTTCATGGACAACTCCATGTTTGAGCCATAATAAGAAATTTACTAAGTCAGCCAGGCTTTCATCAGCAGATTTCTGTTTTCAGAGTTAAACCTCTATTGTGTTCCACAATTTTGCAGAGCATTTAATTGTCTTCATCATACCTGCAGACCTGGAAACAACCAAGAAGTACCAGTCTGCTATTCCTCACAGTGTATCTGAGGATTTGATGCATTACTTATTTCCAAACTATTGCATTGGTTGCTCCATCAGTAACATTCCACACTGATTATTTGATGTGCTTTTCTTCCTAGCTGATTTTTTACTATGGAACTGGAGACAGCTGGTGTCCACAGCACTACTACGACGAGATCAAAATGGATTTTCCAGACGGGGACATCCGGCTCTGTGAGAAGGGGCTCCGCCACGCCTTCGTGCTCGATGCCAGCAAGGAGATGGCTGCCATGATCACAGACTGGCTACAGGATGATCTGACCAAATTATAAACACTAATGCAGTGATCAACGAGAAAAAGATGTAATTGTTTTGTGAACGTGTAAATTTTTTTGTGAGAGAGTCTGTCTTATTTTTTTTTTCTGTTTACTATAGATTATGGCTTGTTTTCTATTGAGATGTTTTAGAGAAAGTTAAAGAGAGACTGGCTGGTCCAAAGTATAGTTTTATTGACTCAGTGTTTATGTAGTTTCATCCTGAGTCTTCAGGACTCTGGAAGACATGGCAAAGGGTGGAATATTTATTGTCTGCTGGCACTTTACATAATGCTGACACAACGGTACCTGAGCTGCTACCACCCCACTCTCTGCTGCAGAAGTGTCAGCATGTGGGTGGGTCCTGGAAATGGTCCTGGGCAGCCCTGACCTTGTCTCCTCTGGGTCAGAGGGGGTCGGTGGTCAGGCTGAGTTTGGGATGGGTTCAGGGAAGATGTGGAGATCAGGTGTGCAGTTTCTCCGAGTCCCACCACGGGTTTGGGGCACTGCCAGGACTCCACAGGGTACTAGAAATGCTGTGAGGTATCTGTGGCTGCTCAGCAAGGGAATATATAGGGATCTCTTACCTGGAACATGGCCAAGTGTTTCATTTTTCAGTTGACTGTAGAGAAGGGAAAGTACACTGGTCAAAAATGCCAGTATTTAAAAGTTAAAATGGATTGCAGAATCCATGTATAACAACTTCTAGGTGGCCTAGCTCTCCTAATGAAGTCCATGAGAACAGTGCTTGCTCAGCAACTTTAAAGAATTGAACCACTTTTGATGCATGTCTAAATTTCAGTTCTTTGCTCTAAGGACTGAAGTATGAAATCTTCTGCCAAGCCACAAATTAGGTATGTTCCCCATCAGAAAAATCTGTTACTGTGCCATGACTGTACCCATGACATGGCATGAATGTTACTGCTGAGAACCAGACCCTTGCATGGTGCTGACAAGTTCCCTGTTCCTCACATTTGGTGAACCCTTTCCTTTACAGATGAAAAAAAAAAAAGAAGAAAAAAGCCTCCTACCAGTTGTGATAACAAAAGAAGTTGCAGGGAATAGCTAGAAATGAAAATATTGCTAGTAAGGGGAACAGAGCCAAGTGTAATCAGGAAAAGCTTTCTAGCCATGAACCTGTGAAAAAGTCTCCCTGTGGAGTTCATAAAGACATTTATAAATAAGCAAAACACTACAGCGTAGTCAGGGGAGGTCCTGTCCTTGCAAAAAGATGAATTTAGATGATGCACTGAGTATCTCACTTACATGATTTATTACCAGTTTTGATACATGTGAGAATGGTATTGGAGAATGTTCTCTGTGATGCAAAAAGATCAATTAGTTGCTTTGTTTTCTTACACAATTATACACACCCCTTCCACTGCTCTCTAAACCCTCCTTGAACCTTTCACTAATATTTAGAGCAACTTGTGATAGAGTTCAGTTTCTGGATATCTGGGACTAGTTTTCAGACTTGCAGACTGACACCGGATTTAAGTGACCTTCTCTGTATCAGAAACTGGTTTAGCTTTTGAGACTAGCCAGTGGTTTTTCCAGTCACACTGCCACGTGATGAAATGGCCATGATGAGTGGGGCAGGAACGCTGGGAGCACAGTTTCAGCAGCATGGGGAGGAACCAGGCACGCTCAAAGTGAGGAGACTTTGCCCATGCAACTGATTCTGCCTATTGGAGAGTCACGGGACTTTCCATCTTTACAGGTCCATATTCAGTCATGGTCAAAACAATCCTTGTGCTCACTGTAGAAATCCACAGTTGTATGTGTGTGTGTGATAGGCCCCAGATGTTGGGATCATCCCAGCTGGAAGGCCTTGTGGCAGATGCTCCCTGCATCTGCTGGCTGAGGTTTTCCCTGGGGCAGAGCCAGGGAGGACGTGCCCATAGGTGGAAATACTTTAATGTACACATATATGTACATCTGCACCTGTCTGTATGTCAGCAGCATAAAAACCACAGCTCACTTGGTTGTTTTGGTTTGCACATTGGTGTGGTTGAACAAAACATTTGTTCTTTGAAGTATGTGGAGTCAGGGAGTGGACAAAGACTCAGTTTGTGGGAGTTCAGCTGTTGTAGTGGATCTCCTGAGACCAGACAGATTCTTGCATTAACCAAAGATGACAAGCAGCTACTACAGCCTGGAAACTGAAGCACCTATGAGAAGCAGTTGTTTACAGTGCATTATGCGTATACTTTGTATGAGGAATTAATTTAGCAATACTTGTACTTGACTTGTGTATGCCTTTTATACAAAAGTTAATCCATTATACTAAATCCTAACTGCATTAAGACCTAAACTGAGATTAGGTCTGGTCAGTGATGACCAGATCTACTGCAGAAGAATGCCTTACAATTTTCTTAAAAGAATTTTCTCTAGTATTAAAAATAAAAACCATATTGATTCAATTGCTACCTTCTGCCTAGAAGCTGTTACTGTAAGGCAAAGATCTGAAAATTTGCTACTCTGTTCATTGCTAAAACACACGGGCCTACTTTCCACAGCTGTATTTCCTGAGAGGAGCAGATCCCACACAGTGAGAATCCAGCTCCTCAGAAGCCCGTGGTGTTCATTGTCACCCCAGGCAAAGAGTGTCAAGTGCTTGTGGTCCAAATGTGCCAATTTACCATGAAAACACAGTGTGGTTTTTGCCTGTTTTAGACTATTTAAGAATTCTTGGAAAACCTATCACAAATATATTGACTGTAAGCTGTAGCACCTACTCACTGTCATCCACATCTGTGCTTGATTCTCACCACACGAGTAACCCTGCTAGTGCAGTGACTTTGACTCATGTGCAAGTGTTTTGCTAGATCGATACCTTTTAATAAAAGTACACAGTTCCAATAACAAAAATAAAGAAATTTATGGTAAAATGTAACTTGAGTCTTTGTTTTGGTAACTTGTTTAGTTCTAGTTCAGCTCCTTTATTACTTCATGCATACAAAATCTACAAAAATACTTTCCAGACCCCAAATTTCACATGCAATGCCGACATCTGCCAAGTGCACAGAAAATCCGTGGGTGGTAGGCACCTGACTCTCTTAAGCATTTTTATGCAGAGCCTCTCCAAAATAATCAATCAGTTTCCCCTTGCTGCTTCCAGCTCCATGTTTGCTGCTCTGAATGAGCTATAGAGTGTGTGGATCAGTGAGGCTTGTCCCTTCAGGAAGCTGGATGAGTGCTTGCCCAGTGTTTATGGTGAAGAATTTGGAGTTGGACTCCAAGCTAAACACCAGATTCTTGACTCACAGAGACAGATTGCATACATGAGCCACAGCAGATAATCTCTTCTGTGCAGCTGAGGTCATTTATCTATTTATTTTACAGAAAATGGGTTTATATGTGCATCCACCCCCATCCCTTTCTTTGGTCCAGCTAATTGCCAGCAAAGACTTTAAACAAGATGTTCAATGTTATCATTTTAAAGTCACTCAAACTATTACTGGGTTTGGATAGACTCACTAGACCCAAGAGATTTGTTTTACTCTGTGTCGCAGGTCGTGCTCAGACTCCCAACTACAATAAGTTTCTGAGGCTCTTCACTTGCAGGCAAATGTTCTCTTTCCTGGCACATTTACAAAATAAGGATCCAGAGAGCGTTTGTGAGTGACCAGGAACTATTAAAACAGCATATATTTCTGGAACAGCTGATGGGGGCTGAGCACGAGCAGCAGACCCAGCAGTAACAGCACAAGCAGCTGCCAGGAGCGATCGCTGCTCTCGGTAGCATCAGGCAGAAGTTCTGGAACAGGCTGACACTCGTGCTCAGATGGGACAGGCAGGGAGGGACTTCATTAAAAACTCTTTCAGAGTGCTTGAGCTGA
The DNA here is from genome assembly GCF_028551555.1 of Melozone crissalis. Classification (NCBI taxonomy): domain Eukaryota; kingdom Metazoa; phylum Chordata; class Aves; order Passeriformes; family Passerellidae; genus Melozone; species Melozone crissalis. The sequence continues at coordinate 55,773,386 of NW_026535805.1, forward strand.
TAGACAACAGCCTGGGTTTTGCCTCTTGCAGGAATGTGCTTGCAGGACAATAGTTGTGTTGCAGAAAGTAGTTTGCAGCAGCTAATAAAATACAGGTGTTGTCTAAAACATCTGACCGATGTACCTGACTGCAGGGTTTGCCAGTCAGGCACTCAAAGATCTTTTCCATCCTGTTTGAAGCAATTCACACTGAAGGAGGAAATGAGGGGGGCCTCCTGCTCTCCTCCTTTGTGAACATCTTCAACAAAGCCCCCAGAGTGGGAAATACTGTGCTTCATACACTGAGAAGGAATCCATGGGATGAGGTAACTCAGAATTAGGAAAAACAGGCTTTCCTAATGGCAAGACTCATCCAGTCCTCTTCCCTAACCAGCACCCTTAAAATTTGGAAAGTATTCCACTGTTCTGATCTAACTTGTAGGACACAGGAATGCCATTTTCAGGACATAAATGTTTTGATGTCCTAACATGCTCTCATTGTGAAGGGGGTACAGCAACTCATTGGTGATTATAGGAAAGAACTTGTATTTTCACCCACAAAGTAAACCCATGGGATTTTAAGTATCCAGAATGGTTCAGCCCCAATTCAGATCCTGTCCTTGTTTACCAATGCTATGCATTTTCTTCTGTTGTATTCATGTTTGACCTTGGACATCTCCTCTGTCCTTGCTGTGCCTTTGATTTCTCTTCAGTTACACACTGCCTAGTTTATGTTGTCGATCACTTGAGTAGTCTGCAGTGCTGTGGAGTGAAAACCATTGAACACAAACCCCACCACTCCCACTGGTTTCAGTGAAGACATGGTGCAACGCCTGTGAACAACCATTTGCTCTCACCCTTCACTGCTCTGTTGAAAATAGCTTGTTAGGATAGCACATTCCTGTAAAACTGCTCACAGAGTGGGCCAGGGGCAAAATGCCATCCTGCCTCCCTGCCCAGAGAACCTTTACCAAAAGATCTCCTCTTAGGCCAGTGTCACCAAAAAATGGGCATGTGGGGATGCAGAACACTGACCAAAAGGTGGGTCCTGCTTGGTCAGTCACTCAGTGTGCACTGGGAATAGAAATGACCATGCCTCACTCCAGCTCAGTTCTCCACGTTTCTTCTGGGTCTTGAAAGCTGAGTGTGGTTTGCTATGTCTAAAACACGAACCTGATGCCTTCCATGCCTCCAAATGTGCCTTACTCCACACCTGCATGTTCACAGTACTGTGTGCTTAGGGATGTAGGAGAGAGCCATAATCCCTATTGCCTTCACACTCTGTCTCCAAGGCACCTGGGTGATGTCCATTGCAGGAGCACCTGCTAAAGCACCTCACTCTCAGTCCAGCCTGGCCTTGAACATTTCCAGGGATGGTGCATCCACAGCTTCTCTGGGCAACCTGTTCCAGTGCCTCACCACCCTGACAGGAAAGAATTTCCTCCTAATATCCAATCTAGATCTCTCCTCTTTTAGTTTGAAACCATTCCCCATTGTCCTATCACTATCTGCCTGTGTAAAAAGTTACTCTCCCACTTTTTTACAACCCCCCCTTTAGGAACTGCACAATGAGGTCTCCATGGAGCCTCCTCTTGTCCAGGTTGATGGAGTCAATGGAGGGAATCCTGGCTGGCTGGCTGGAGCTGGATAGCTTCTCATCATGGCAGGTGAACACTATTCAGAAACACAGGGAAGAAAAAGGATGTACATTTGATGATAAATCCATCACAAACACTCACTGTTCTGTGACTTTATTTATTGGAAAATACCTGTGGCTTCCCTGGAAGGCAGTTTAAAATGAATGGGTATTTCATTTTTGGTTTAACACCTTAGGTAACCCAGGGAATAAAGGTGGTTTACAAAGGCTGCTCTTGACATCTGGTTTTAGGACACAAGCACAAGTCATCAAAAGAAAATCTTGCAGAGGTCTATTTATCAATAAAATATTTAATAAACTTATCTGTACAAAATATTAAAAAGGTTATTGAAGAGTATACAAGAATATTTATTTAACAAATATATACTGCTATATAATATATTCAAGAAAATATAGATTGCTGTTTACAGTTCATTTACAATCCCATATGTACAATCTATTTAAACTTTAGATACATACAAACAATGCATTTACACCATCACATACAGAGCTATCTTCTTCAGAGATATTTCACACACCCAGACCTGAAAAAGCTGCACAAATACATGGATAGTTCAGAGGCACACACAGGGATACGAGTATTGCTTCAAGAATCATAACTACTAGAAATACAGCTGTTGGAAACTTTTAAATTTTTTGATATTTTCCTTTCTAATCAAAGAAAAGAACATATAAATAAAACCACGACTGACCAGCAGAGAGGCTCGTTTTGTCAGAGGAACTCCAGAAAATGTTGACTTGACTCCAGAAACAGAGAACAGTGATGAGATACAAAGGGACTGGGCAAACTGGATCAACATTGCTCCCTGCTTCATCTGAGACAGGGAGCAGCAGGAGCAGAGCAGGTCTGTGCTGCACAGACCAGTGTCCATTTCCTCTGAGCAGCATCTCCGCCAGCTTTCCCAGTGGAGCTGCAGAGCTGGACAGAGCTGGTGACTCCAGGCGGCACAGCCCCTGGCTGCTCCTCAAGCTGTGGGAGCTCCATTTGCACAGGCACTGCACAAACCTGGCTTCAGCTGAAGCTGAAATGTGGGAGCTCTGCACCTTCAGCACCTCAGGAACTCGGACATTTCTTTAAAGGTTCATCACTCACAGCAGGTGGGATGGATGTAAGCAGCATGATCACCCCCTCCCTGGGCAAGGACAGGGTGAGCTGCTCCTACAAAATGCCCCATCCCAGCTGATCACTTCCTACACAGCAACTCTGGCACCTTCAAGGACCAAAGCCTGGCCTGTCCCTGTGTGACTATCCCTTTTCCTGGCTTCTGGATGCTGTTCCACACTGCTGCTGCTGGCTGAGCTCCTGGGAGCCCCTTGGTGCTCAGCAGTTCCTGGCACACAGCTCCCTGGGATGACCAGCTTGGGAGAAAAACAGCCCTAAGCTCTGCCTCCTGTTTATTCCCTACTGTTCTCCTCCCCTCTCTTCACCAAGGCAGGATGGAGGAAATGAATGAAACCCCACAGGGAACACTACTATCTCCCCAAAAACTGGGACCAATGCCACAGCTCCCAGAGAGGCTTGGCCCAGCCTCTGGGTCTCATTCCTCTGATGATGGAGACCAGGGTGGCACCAGCACAGGCTGATATTGTGGCAAAGAGAAGGGGAGGAGAGACCCAAACACTCCCAACTTCCATCAGAAAGGCACTTGAGTGTGTGACCCATTGTGAGCAGATCCCCTCCTCTCAACAGCTTCAACCCTGCCAGACCCATCCCCTCGCTGTCCCCTGCCCAAAGGGGCACTGACAGACTGCACCCAGGGACACACTGCACCCAGGGACTGACTGCACCACAGGGACTGACTGCACCACAGGGACACACTGCACCACAGGGACAGACTGCACACAGGGACACACTGCACCCAGGGACAGACTGCACCACAGGGACAGACTGCACACAGGGACACACTGCACACAGGTACACACTGCACACAGGGACACACTGCACCCAGGGACTGACTGCACCACAGGGACACACTGCACACAGGGACACACTGCACACAGGGACACACTGCACCACAGGGACACACTGCACACAGGGACTGACTGCACCACAGGGACACACTGCACCACAGGGACACACTGCACACAGGGACTGACTGCACCCAGGGACACACTGCACACAGGGACACACTGCACCCAGGGACAGACTGCACACAGGGACACACTGCACACAGGGACTGACTGCACCACAGGGACACACTGCACACAGGGACACACTGCACCACAGGGACTGACTGCACCACAGGGACTGACTGCACCCAGGGACACACTGCACACAGGGACACACTGCACCCAGGGACACACTGCACCACAGGGACACACTGCACCACAGGGACACACTGCACCCAGGGACACACTGCACACAGGGACTGACTGCACCACAGGGACACACTGCACACAGGGACACACTGCACCACAGGGACTGACTGCACCACAGGGACTGACTGCACCCAGGGACACACTGCACACAGGGACACACTGCACCCAGGGACACACTGCACCACAGGGACTGACTGCACCACAGGGACTGACTGCACCACGTCCTCCTGCTGCTGAGCCTCAGCCTTCCCTTCCTCACCCTCCTCCCTCCCAAACACCACTGCAAGCTTCCACACTCCCCATCCTGAAAACCCAAAGCACGAGCACGACTATCAAAGCAGAAAAATGAGCTCACAAAATGTATGACTGAACTATTAAGTGGTGATGACAGAAAAATGGAGAGCAAAACCTGCTGAAAAAACATCGAAAATGTGTGTTCTGGTTTCATCCATGGAATGGATGGGGATGGATCAGGCTTTGGTTTAAGATTTTTCAATACCAGTTCCATGCAAATGCTCTGCTGCCCAAGCTTCCCACCCTAGTCCATCCATTGAGCAAGAGTCCAACATGTTGCATCCATCAGCCAGCCCATGCTCCTTCCCACCACCACCTGTACCAGGCTCCTCTCCAACGCAGAAAATTCAGGAGCTGTTTGAGGACTGCAGTCAGTGAAAGTGAAAAGCAGACACAGGGATATTTGTGTCTTGAGGTGCAAAGATGCAAAACATCCTCTAAGATGCAGGGAGAGGAGAGGCTCCTTGGTCAGTAGGCTACACCAGCATGAATTCCAAATTTTCTGTCATTTTCTGAAGGCCCAGATCACTGGCTGGTAGGACATAAAGTGATTTTCAGACATCTTTGCACCTCTATGTACCTCACAACATGTTGTGCTAGGAACAAAGAGCTCAGAAGGACTGAATGCAGCTGGTTATACCTTGGAAGACATAAACCAGCTTATGACAAAACTGAAGGTGTCACACACACCAGCCTGGTGGAACATCTCGCTCTTGTACCAGCCATTAATTCAAAGATAGGAAAGACACAAAGCTCTCCCCCTCCCACACAAATTCACAGGCTCCTGACCATCAGCAGCACCCCACCCATGGAACAGGCACTCCCCAGCTCCTTTCCTCATTGTGTTTCCATGGAGGACACACTCCCACTGTGGGGACACTGCCATGCTCTGCTCCTGCCACCCTGCATCTCCATTCTGACCCCACACAAAGGGACCCCTGATGCCAAGGGAGCTGCTCTGAGGCCAGTGGGACCCACATCACCTGCCGGTCATGAGCAGAGTCACACTGCTCTCAAAGACCTTGCTTTTCCCCACACAGGTCTTCCCATCCCCTCACCTACCGCTCAGAGCATGATGTGAAGAGAGAAAAACTCACCCCAAAATTCCAGCTGCACCCAGGAGAGGGGACACAGGAAGTGATTTGGTGGGACTGCCCAACCAGGTCCATGGGACAGCCCTTTGCTCTGATCATCTGTCACACCCAGATGTGGGGCACACAGTGCCATTCCAGGTGGCAGCCTCTGTGCAACGCCCAGGCTCTCACTGCCATTGCCCCACAGAGGGTTTTTGGCTCTTCCTCCCTGGCACATGGCCCTGCTGCCCCAGCACAGATAAAAAAGAAGGCACTTGGATTTCAGAACCCAGTATGGATTTCCATGCTCAGCAGGAAACCACAGCATTTGCCAGCAGTTTTAGCCCAACACAAGTATGAGCTGGGCTGGCATGTATGATGTATCTGCCCCCTTAACGTGGGTCCTGGGGTTTTGATGGAACTACAAACACTGCCATTGATACAATCCTGACAAAAAACTCCTGTTAAGGCTGGAAGCAAAGCCATGGCAGCCCCTCAGCCTCCAAGGTGCTCTGCTCCTTTTCCCTGGATGCAGCCCTTGGCACCTGCATTCCCAGGGGCTCCCAAGGGATGCCCCAGCCTGTCCAGTCCCCTCCCTGCCAGCAGCAGGGGGTGTGTGTGTGTGTGCTGCTCTGTGGGGGCCAGCACAGGTGACTCTCCCCAAACACCACTTGAGTGCCTGTGGGATAAGGGCTTAAACTGCAAAAGGAGCTGTTGGTTTTGCAAGGGGAGTCTGATGGATAAATCACTGCCCAGTGAGAGCTGTGCAGCCAAGGGCTGGGTTAAAACCCACAGGATGCCAACACACTTGGGAGCCACTGGCACTCAAACTTGAGCAGAAGGCTCAAGGCTTGGGGTTTGCTTTTAACCAGAACTGGATTTTGCCTTTGCAGCCTTTTCCTCATGGGTAAGCCAACCATCAGCCAACAGGCAAAGAGGATGTGGCTCCATCTGCCAGTGCTGATCAGGAGTGAGGCCACTGGGATCAATGCAGCTGTGCCAGGATGAAGCTACATCAAGCCCTTTTCCATATTAATCCTCTTTGCCAGAGGATACTGATTTCCCTCCTATCACTGGATTTGAAGTATGATGTAAAAGAAAAAAAAAGGGGGGGGGGGCGACACATGGTTAGAAAAGCCCCCTATTTTAAGAGAATTAAAAATAAAATTTTCCTTAAAAAAATAAAACCTGTGATTCTTGGGAAGTATTTCTAGGCCAGAAGCACCCCTGGTGACCAGGGTTAAACAAGGCATAAAGTAATTTTGCTTCTGACTGTTCCTGAAGGCAATGGCTTGAGCACAAACTCCAAGAACCCCAGATAAGGCACACACACCAGTCAGTCCCTGTCCCAACTGGGCAAGTTCCCCCAGATCCCAGCCCCAATGCTTCTAAGTCAAATGAGATCACTCTGCAAGTTTCCCTACTCCTGTGCAATTACATTCCCAAGTCAGAGAGGAGGGAGCCAGTTAAGCATGGATACACAGTCCTTTGCAAATGCTTAATATTTCTAGTTTCACTGTAATTATATCCTGCAGATAAAAATGGTGCTCAAGGTCAAACAAATCCTCCAGGAGAGCATGCACTGCATGGAAACTGTTTGGGTTTTTTTTTAACTGGAAAGGTTGTACAAATACTGCAGATTGAGAACCTATAATTATCCATTAAAATCACTCTGAGACTGCTGAATTAATATTTGTCCATGTTCAACCTCTAGTCTCATAATTATAAAGTTTACACGTGCCCAAAAATCAGCTCAGGCAGGAGGCAACTGATCAGAAATACATTTTTCTGGGCCTTTCCTTTGGCATTAGAGCGTGATGTTCTTTGGAGAAGCAGCTCCAGGGATGGGGGCTGGGCTGGGCCACCCCTATCCTGCAGCCAGTGCCCCACCAACCTCTCCAAAGGCAGGATTCACTGCTCCATGGCCTCTACTCACACATCCCTGTGTTGCCCCAAAAGTGCAGGGCTGCAACAACTCAGCTGAGAGAGCCTGGGAAAGGCTTTCACACCCACCACTCCCATTCAGAATCATGCAATCATTAAGGCTGGAGAAGACCATGTCCCTACCATCAACCCCACTTCATCACCAAAGTCACCATTAAACTGTCTTCTCAACTGCCATATCCACGCACTTTTTGAACATTTCCAGGGATGGTGACTACAATTCCCTGGGCAGAGCTCTACAACTCCTTCTGTGACTTTTTTCCCTGAATATTTAACCTAAATCTCTACACGCTTGAAATGGCTCTGATGGTTGCTGCCGAAGACTAATCCCACTGTTTGGTGCAACCTCCAAATCTGCCTGGGGATGGAGAGGCAGCCCTTGCAGTCATCATGCAGGGATTCATAAAGGGGACAGTGGTGGCTTTTGCTCTGGAAATTCTCCTCTGGGAGCAAGGAGCAATGTGAGAGCCAAGCCCTGCAGCTCGCTGTGGGGGCAGCACAGTTCCCCACCCAAGCCCCCAGCTCCACTCTCCTCCAGCCCTGCCCTGCTCATACCCATCCCTCTGGAGCAGCCCCAGGCAGGGAGCTGCCTCCCCTGCCTCCTTAGAGAAGCAGAAAGAGGATCCAACTCCATCCTTTGCCCTCCCTTGTCCTCCAGAGGTTGTTTGCCCAGGAAAGGAACAGGAGGCACTTGGCACACTTGGCACAGGCCCAGCACCTCTGGGCTCCTCTCGGGGGGATGAGCTTTGCTCCCCCGCCAAACACTCCTGTCCAGGGGTGCCCTCAGCCAGGAGAGCCAGGCTGGGTTCCCAATGGGTGAAACCATGGACAGCATCACTTCACTGCCAGCAGCAGCAACATCTGTGCTCCCCCCAGATCTTCCCCTCTCGTTTATCCTTGTGTTCCAGGCTATGGAACTGCAGCAACTGAGCCACTGCTTTTGTCCCCAGCACCAGCAAAGCCATCACTGGGCTCAGGACAAAAGCCCCAGCAGTGGGCACTGCCCCAGAACTGGGGCTGGGGTGAAGAGTTGCCAGACCCAACCTGTCACCCTGCTCTCCATCAGCCACTTCCAGACCTGAGGTGGGTGACATCTGTCTGTTCCCTGCAACTCTGGATGAAAAATACCCACAAGAACTGGGAGCCACTGGCATTACCACCCCTGGGACACAGTGCCACAGGAGCAGGTCTCAGGACACCTTTTTGGTGGAGGCTCACAAGAGCCACCAGCCAGCAGGGGCTGCCAGGAGCTATATATATATATCTTGCTTGGATATGAACTGCCCATGAACCTTCACCACAAATATTTGGAGGAAGGGGAGGGGGTAAAGGAAACAAAAACATTTTAAAAAAATTGTCTCAGCAGTGAGAAAAACTATCAAACAACCAAAGGCAATTGAAAAATTAGGTACTTCCAAAGCCTGGTAACTTTATAACTGATGTGGAATCTGGCAGCTCGAGCACTGCGGTGCCAACCTCCTTCCCCAGCCAGCTGTGCTGAAGCCAAAGGGAGGAGGAAATCCACAAACCCTCGTGCTGACCCCTCCTCATCCACTCAGGAACCTCCCCAAATGCTGACAGGGAGAAAACGCACAGCATGGACCTCATCCTTCCTCTTCCCCCATCTCCATCTCTCAGCATCCCCCTGGATCCCTGGAGGGAGGTACATCATTAGCATATATTTACATGCATGCTGAGATAGGGACATGGGTTTTCCTCTTGGATGCATGGATGTAAGGCCAGAGGAGCTCTGCAGGTGTCAAGGGGGTACATGAGACTTAGGGGCCCCACACTTTCTCCCCTGAGCTGCCACCAGCCCCAGCCTGAGGATGCAGAGCAGGCTCTGTGGGCAGGGATGGAGGGAGCTGGGGGTTATCCCAGTGGATCTGTCACTGTTTTCCATGGACACATTCACCTCCTACTGATGCACTTGGGGGGAAGGGGCTGTTGAACCTCACCAAGGCTTTTCTGATCTTTGAAATCAATTGGATCTCAGTAGAGTTCTTTGAGGCGACCCCCTCTCTGCCCTGGCCAGGCTCAGCCCTCCCAGCAGAACACCCCTGCCATGGAGGACATATGCAGGAAAAGCCCTATGCTTCCAGCAGGGATTTACCTCCTCCAAAAGCAAACTACCATCACTAATAAGCACTGATGCTTACACACCAACACCCTGGCCACAAGAAAAAAACAAACCATCAAACACAAAATCTGTGCAAACACATCTCTGGTCTAAGCCAAGCCACTCAGCAAAGCCAAAGTTTGGTACCAAAACCCACTGAGGTGCAGCAGAAAAGCCTCCCAGCATCCAAAGCACACCCTGGCATGGATGAAGAGCTTCTCTGGTTTAAAGGTCATTTATTAACTCAGCTCCTGAGTTGCTGAAACCCTTTCAGCACACGTCAAAGCAGCCCACTTAGCATAGCAGTCCCTGAGGGTAGCACTCAGCCCTCTGCATGGGAAAGGTCTGTTCCTGGAGGATCCAGCTCCCTTAATGGAACAGGGAACAGCCAGCACTCCAGGGAGGGACACAGCTCCCTGGGAAATCGAGGCCAGAGGAAGACAGGGTGGAGCTTAGTGCTTTTATAGCGATTATTTGGAAAGAGAAGAACTCGAGTGAAATGGCTCTTCCCTAGGGAACCTGGGACCTTTGTTTCTCTACAGGCAGGCTCAGGATGGCTGTGTGACTTGCAGGCCTGATGCTGGGCTCCCAGTATGCCCTGGAAACACAGTTTTGTGCAGGAAAGGGAGGAGACTCACCCACCAGTACCTCCTGCAAGACACAGACAGCAAAGCCAGCACTTCCAACCATGTGGAGTGGAGGCACCCCCAGCTAACACCTCCCAGGGACGCTCCCATCTTTGTAAGAGCTCTGCTTCACACCTGACTCTTTTAGCCTCTGGTTCTCCCTCTTTCCTGTCTCTGCCAGCAGACTCACAAGCCTCTCCCCACTGCAAACAGGCCTGCACCAAGTGATTACAGCTCATGACAGCCACAGGTTCTCCACCTCCTGCCTTCCCCCAGGGATCTCTTATTTTTCCACCAGGAAACTCAGGGCAGCAATTTGAAGACTGCCAGAAAAACTCATTTGACTCAAGAAAAGAGCATTCCTATCTCACCTCCATCCCACTGCCACAGCCAGAGGGTGATGCTGGCCTGATCTCTCTGCTGCAGACACCAGTCCACCTCCCCCCACCCCAGGTCATCATTCTGGCCAAGACAATTTTGGCTAGACATTTTCCAAAACCTTTGGGAAAGAAGTTGTCAGCTCCCCTTAGGCAAACCAAGTGTATCAGGCAGAGCTCAGAGGCTGGGGAGACATTCCCAAAGCACAGAGATGGTGGCAGCCTCAGTCTGAGGGACACCCCCCATACCTCCGGGGGTCATGGCCAGGGTGGCCCAGGGAAGACAGGGGACACCTGCTCTGAGCTTGGCTTTTGGGAAGGCACACACCAAAATGTGTATGTGTGTATATATCTATATATATTTTTTATATATATATATTTATATTTATATATATATATAAAATGAGCAGGGCTGCCGAGCAAGGCCAGGAGGGATAGGAAGAGCTGCAGAAATTGCTACCTGCAGCCACACGTCTCCACGACCATGTCCTCGTACTGTTTGTAAACCACATTGTTCCCAGAGTCAATGTAGAGGATGCTGATGGGGCTGAGCTTGGAGGGCACGCAGCAGCTCGGGGGCGTGGACTCGGGGTCCATGGAGTTCATCAGGGTCTGGATGATGGCGTGGTTGGTGGGCTCCAGGTGGGAGCGCAGCGGGAAGTCGCAGACCCCCTCGCAGTGGTAGGCCTCGTAATCCAGGGGGGCGATGATCCAGTCATCCCAGCCCAGCTCCTTGAAGTTCACGTGCAGGGGCTTCCTGCTGCAGCGCGTCTTGGCCTTCTTGCCGTGGCCTCTGCCCCCGGAGCGGGCCGCAATGGTGGTCCTCCTCTTCCTGCGCCTCAGGAACGCCTCCTGCCCGGGATCGGGGGGCTCCAGGAAGGGGGGGCTGCCCAGGGCCTTGATCTTATCCCGGATCTCCTTGAAGAGGTTCTCCTTCCTCTGGGCGCGGGAGAAGGCCACGAGCAGGGCCCGCTCGTGGGGCTGCGGCCGGGGCTTGCCGAAGCCCAGCTGCCGGGGGGGCAGCGCCTGCCCCGAGCCGTCCGACACCACCCGCAGCTGGAAGCACAGCAGCTGCTCCGAGGCCGAGCTCTCCCTCCGGGCCCGCAAGGCCTCCCGCACATCAAACACCTCCCATCGGGAGGAGCCCGCGTCCAGAAGGTCCGCGGCGCGGGAGTCCAGCAGCCGGGGCTCCTCGCCGTCCCGGGCGGGGCAGGCGGCGAGCAGGAGGCGGTGGAAGGAGCCCTCGGGAGACAGCGCCAGGCTCCGGTTCTCGGGCACCGAGCGCAGGATCCGCAGCTCCGCGCCCGTCACCTCCTCTGCCTCAGGCAGGCTGGAGATGTCAAAAAGGTACCGCTGCTCCGAGGCCGACGGGGAGGCATCTGGAAGAGATAACACAGAGAGGAAAAAAAAAAAAAAAAAAAAAAAAAAGGAAAAAAAGATTTCAATATCAGCAAGCCAAAGCCAAGCTCTCATTAGGGAGGTGCAAGGGACGCAGAGCTAATGGGGGAGATGTCGCTGTGCAGCACGGCTTCCTCAGCATCCCAGCGGGACACAGGCTGTGTGTCCTGCATCAGGAGCGTCACTCTGCCTGGGGGCACCGAAAACAAATGGGAAGGAGAAGGTACAGAGGGAGGGAGGAATCAATTCAAACAATTGGCTTCTCATCAGCACTCTTCTCCACATCCTGAGGAGGCTTCTCTGCTTCCTCCCAGGTGTTCCAGTGACCCCAGATGCACCACTATTCTGTTTTGGCACGGAAGCCACACCTGAACCCGTGCAGCACATTACCACCCCCAATTGGCAGTTTGTCACCTATTTCTTCTGCCCCAAGTGTCACTCACATACACATGCTGTTAGAAATTCCACTTTCCCCTCGCAGACAGGCACAGGCACACAGGTCTGATAGAGGCACCCACAGCAGCTGAAAATAAGCCCAACCTCAGTTTGGCGCTACTTTTAGTGCATTCAAAGACCTGACACAGACTTGTGCAGTTTCTGGCACTGAATAAATATACTCAATGTGAATTTAAAAAGAAGCACCAAAGGAGGTGGTGCTGGGAAGAAGAGGTGAATTGAGTTCTGGGAGGGTTGGTTTTTTTGTTTTCTCCCTCGTTAACGAGAAACCTGACCTGGGCATGCTGCACACATCTCTGCTGTGCCCGGAGCGCCCCGACCCGCTGCGGCAGGGCCTGCCCGACCCCCCCGCCCCGCGGCGCCGCTGGGCACAGCCTGCACCGCCCGCCGGGGAAAGAAACTGCTTCTCCCCGCCTTTCGCTGCTGCTGCTGCTGCTATTATTATCATTAACGGTACTATTATTATTCATTATGGTTATTAAAATTACTATTTGAAAAGCAGATCTAAAATTCCTATGAGAAGCAGATAAGAGCAGATAAGGAGATCCCTTTGAAGAGTTCATCTGGTTTCGTTTTGCGCTGAAATTTCCCAGGACCTGTGCTCAGCTTTCGCCCAGGACTCACAAGCCGAGCACTGCCCACCCTCCCACCGGAGCATCCTCCTCCCGGTCCCGCCTCGCTCCCGCGACGTTTCCCACCAGCTTCCAGTAAACCTCCTCCCGCAAAGGCTGCCGGCAGGATACGGCCCCTTCTGGGTGTGGGAATGGGGCTGGGGGGTGCGGGAATGGGACTGGGGGAGCTCTCCCGCCAGCGACAGGGACGGGGTGCGGCTGGCGCTGCTTTTCAGTTTGCGTTTTCATTTTATTCGATCAGGAATGTATTATTTTTTTCCCCCGCAGCCGTGCGAACTTGGCCGGCAGGGCGCGAAATACATATATACATGTATTTGTTAAAAGTTTATTATTTGGTGCGTATGTGCATTTGATTATTATTATTAGATTTGCGGGTATGAAGAGGGCAAAAGAGGGCGAAGAGAGGGAAGGGGACCGCGATGCCGAGCTCAGCCGGCGGCGTTAGCGGAGTCGCTCCCTGCAGAAATTGCTAACCCAATCGCTCCGCAGCCCGCGGCCGCCCGGGACCGAGCACTCCCCGGGACACCGCGGCTGCGCTCCCTCCCTGGCCCGGCCCGGCCCGTCGCGGTGCCCCGCGGAGTTTTTCGGGCTGCAAAGGCTCTGGCAGGACGGGGGATGCGGCGCGGAGAAGCTGCTCTCAAAGTGCGCCGCACGGCCCCGCATCAGGTGGCGGCAGGTCCCGAGAGCCCCGCACCGCCGCTCGCCCCGTCCCGAACCGCATCCCCAGCACCAAGCGCCATCCTCGGTACCGACTGCGTGTGCAACCCCACCGCCACCCCAGAGCCCCGCTCTGTGCCACGCTCATCTCCGCCGGCAAACCTCTTCACCGGTGCCAGGCACAAACCTTTTGCTGTCCCCATTATCAACCCTCCTCACCGTATGCTCACGCACAACCCCACTCTCAGCCCTGTCCTCGCCCCCAGGGCCACGCTCAGATTCGCGCACGGCTTCGTTCCCGTCAAACAACCGGGATGCGCAGCCCCTATCCCGTGAAGCTCCATCCCCTGCGACCACCCCGTGCGGAAACCAGCGCACAATCCCACACCATTCCCCAACCAACGCACAATCCTATCCCGGGCACAGCCCCATGCTCGGACCAACATGCGAGCATCCTCTCCATGTGCCACCACGTCCCCAAACTCACGCTCAGAGTGATGCACAACCCTGTGCATCCATCCCCACAGGCACACAGAAGCCCGACTCCCCCACCCGTGCACCGTCTCCATCCCCAAGCCGCATCCCCATCCCCAAGCGCATTCCGAAGCCCAAGCATCGACTTCTCTCCCGCCCGACGGCGGAGTCCCGGCGGGGCGGTCGTTCCGCGCTCGCCGGTCGGGCCGCGGCTGCCCCGCACTCACCGCTGCGCGCCCGCTCCGCGAAGCCCGTCACGGTGTCGGCGCGGCGGCCGGGGGCGCGGCGGGCGGCCAGGCGCTGGTACAGGGCCACCATGTAATGATGCGGCACCACCGTGCCGTTGCGGAGAGCCCCGTCCCTCCGCGGCGGGGAGGAGAAGGGGGAGGCGGCGGCGGCGGAGGAGGAGGAGGCGGAGGAAGGCGCGGCTGCCGAGGGTCGCTGGGGAGCGGCCGCCGACGGGCCGCGCACGGCGGCGGCCTCCAGCCCGCGGCGAAGGCGGCAGGCGCCCAGCAGGCAGAGGCAGAGGGCGGCGGCGGCGGCGCGGAGGCGCATGGCGGCGGCCAGGGGCTCGGCGCGGAGCTGCTGCCGCCGCCGCTCCCCGCCCGCTTTTGAACATCGTCTTCGCCGCCGCCGCCGCCGCCGCCGCCGCCACCGCCGCGGCCGCGGCCGCCCGCCGCCCGGGGGCGCCCCCTGCCGGCCGCTCGCCCCTCCCCGCCCGAGCTCCGCCCGCGCCCGCCCCGGCAGGTGAGAGACACCCGGTCACACCTCTGGCTCCGCCCCGCCTGTCCCGGCAGGTGAGAGACACCCCCGGACACCCCTCTGGCTCCGCTCCGCCCGCCCCGGCAGGTGAGACACCCCCGGACCCCCCTCGGGCTCCGCTCCGCCAGCCCTGGCAGGTGAGAGACACCCCGGACACCCCTCGAGCTCCGCCCCGCCTGTCCCGGCAGGTGAGGAACCCCCGGATCCCCTCTGGACCTCGCCCCGCCCGCCCCGGCAGGTGAGAGACCCCCGGATCCTCCATCGGATCCCGCCCGTGTCCCCCGGCAGGTGAGAGACCCCTCAAGGCTCCGGGTCAGCACCTGGTGGGGGCACCCGCACCCCTCGTTTGGTGGGGGGAGCTGCGTCCCACAGCCCCGTGCCAAGGCGTCACCCACAGCCTGGCTGTGTTTGACTTTGGAAGGTGACCCCAGTTCGGATGGCGGGAGGTTGGGGGGCACCACCACCTCTGTTTGCAGGGGTCAAATTTCGGAGCGGAGACTGACCGGAGACCACCAAAGACTGGACCGGGAAACTTCTCCCCGTATTGGAGCGGGTCACTCAGCGCCCCGTACTGGGGCGGGGGTCCCGGTCCTACACTGGAGACGGGGCTGTCCCGGCTCTGTTTCGAACGGAGGAACCGCACCCCATGTTTCGGGCAGACTCCCTTTTCCCCGACACTGACCCGCGGGGGTGATGCCGGCGGCGGGGCCGGGCCGGGAGCGGCCGGGGGAGCCGGAGCGACCCGCTGTGGGGCGGCCCCGGGACCCCGGGCTCCCCTCGCACCGCTCCGAGATGCCCCGGGCTGCCCCGAGCCTCCATCGGCCCCGGTAATTCCGCCTCGGGAGTCCGACACCGAAGCAAAACAAAGACCCAGCCGGGCTGCGGGCTGATGTTTTCCCTCGCGCGGAGGGTTTCCTTGGTAAAATTCAGATGTTTCCTTGGGTCTCGATTAAAATAACAAAGTGGGGTATTTACTAGGATGTTATTTCAAGTCTCTTAAGTCCCTGGTTATGTCTGTTGCGATTTCTCCGCAAATACAAAAACAAGCGCTGCGATGATTTATTTGAAGGAATGTAGGTGTTTCGCCAAAACAAACACGACTTTTTTTTCTTCTTCTCCCCCCCGAAACAATCGCTTCTCACGAGCATTTGTCACTGCAGCCTCTTGGATTTCTTTCTGCTGTAATTTTACAGGTGTCCTGTCACTGCATTGTGAGCAGGTTTCTAATGCCAACCAGCGGCTTTGCTCGGTATGTACACACACACTGTGCAGAGGCACAGACGGCACTCCCAGGACACCATCCCAAGAAAACCCCACCCCAACAAATTCTTGTCCCATGCACGCTGGATGGCCCGGCCTGAAGCCATTTGCACACCTTGCACAGCACTTGTGGAGTTTGCACAGGGCTTGCACAGCCTGTCCATGGGGTTGGCATGGCTTGCATGACATTTGCACACCCAGTGTGTTCATACGAGGCCTTGCACACACCACCCCCCCCAGCAGCTAGTGACCCCCGGGAGCCTAACCCAGCTGGGGCAGGAGGCAGGGGAAGGGCTCACAGAGGAAGGCTTCATTAACTGTTATCCTTCCGTCAGCCCCTTTTTAAATCCAGCCTGATGCTGTTCAGATACGAAAGGTCATTTTTAAAAACCATCTGACAAGACCTCCCAGCCCTGAGGCCTCACTCCCCCCTGGCCAGGGTGCTGAGGCTCCACTCAGGAGCCCTCCCAGAACTAGAACATGGCAGCAGGGCTCAAGGCATCTCTTCCCAAAGATGGGAATGCTGAAAAGCACTGTCTGGTCCTGTCCCACTTAATCCCACCTCAAAGAGTAGCCCCAGGCTCCAAACTGTGCTCCTGATGCTCTCACTGCAGCACATGGCAGCACTCAGTGCTGCCCAAGGAAGGGATCAAAACAGTCAGCAAAAGGATGGAAGGATGGTGGGGTGGGAAGGACTGTTCAATGGGCAGACAAGTCTATCCATAAACCTCCAGGCTTCTTGCAATGGTTTCTGGAGCATCCTGCCTGGAACCATTTCACACAGTCAGTTTTATGGGAAACATGAAAGGGACAAAAATGGTGAGTGTGGGCCCCAGTCCTACAACCCTTCAGCCTCAAGCTCCAAAGTCTGCACATCCTCCTGCAGGTTGGGGTGCATGTTCCCACCCCACAACTGTGGAACCCCAAGCTCCACCAAATTCCCTGGGACTGGAACTGTCACTGTCACTGCATTTTTGATCTGTATGTTTCAAAAATTAAAGTTACACTGATGCAACAGAAAGCTGTGCCTCATGTTTGTTCTTCCCCCACAACAATTTTTGCCCACAGACCAGTCCTTTTCTCAGCCCCCAGTGTGGGCACCAGGGCCAAATCCCTCCCTGCTTCGAGCTGGCAGAGCTGAGGAGTGGGTTCCTGTGCATCAATTTGCACCATACCATCCTTGTCCCTGTGTGCAGCTGTCCCCATGACAGAGCCTTGTGCTGCTGGGTGACAAGAGGCAGATCCCTGTGCTCATTGTCTGTATGGAGACCCAGACACAGGCACACAGACCCCCACACAACCCCAGTGACATGGACACATGCCTGTGAGCACCGAAGGCACATGAACACACACACACACACACACACACACACACACACACACACACACAGGTACCCCAATCCAAGCAGCAAATCCTGCCCAGCTGAGCCAGAGGGTAGATGTGAAACCCCACAGCTCATCCTCCCAACCACACAGCGTCTATCGAGACGCACAGGCACTGACTTTCCCATCTGTTCTCCATTGCAGCCTCATTTAAACCCTTTTGGGCTTTCTTGAATTTCCATCAGCCCAGCCCAGACCAGCTGCAGGACCTTCCCAAGCCTCCCAAGCCCTGCACAGCAGCACAGCAGCTCCTGCCCCCAGTCCTTCCCTGTGCTGGGGATGGGCTCCCTTCTCTCCCACTGCAAAACTTTTGTGCATAATTTCACCCTGGCAAAAAGCCACTTTCTACCAGCCCCCTTCCAAACCCAAATTAGCATGCTGCTGCAGCAGCAGAAATTGGAGAGGAAAGGCTGCAGTTTTATTTTACAACTCAATTAGCAAGTTTATACAGAAAAAAACACCCACATAACTGAGGGAGATTTTCTGTCCGTTCAGCTTCACCAGTAAATAGACTGGTTCCTCCTGAGGGCACTCCCCACTGCTGTGGGCACAGCAATGTGCTCCTGCCCGTGGGGCCCCTCAACCAACGTGCTGGTCCTGGCTCCAGCCCTGCTCACTTGCTCCATCTTTCTTTGCTCTTACACTTAAGAATCCTCTGGGTATCTCTATCACGGGCTGAAAACACAGTTTTGAGACTGTCCTGACACCCTGTTCACAGAGTATTAAATTGGAAGTGTGCCAAAACCTAAGATGAAGATAAAGGGCCACATTTGCCTCTATTTTTTCCCTAAGAACCAGTCCCAAGGAACATGAAGCCAATGGCTGTCTGCCCAGGAGGGATCCTGACTCCTCAGACAGTTTGCACCAGGTCCCACCACAGTCTCTCCCTTCCTTGACCAACCTGACTCTTCTGGTCAGGTTTCTGGAAGGAAGGGGACAGTCTTCTCACTAAGCCAGTTTTATTACTGGGAATATTTTTTGCATGGTGATTGCTTCAGGGTCAGGTAGGAATCATTCCTGCCTGGCTGACATTTGGGCTTTTCCCCTCTGTTGCAGTCTCCCTTCCTGAGCTCCCTATTTTTGTGCCCAGCACTGCCCTTGTCCTTCTGCATTGTCCATGGCAGCTGGGGACCTTTGTCTGTGGAGCACTGGATCATCTCCATGCTCAGGGGTTGAGTCCTGGTCCTGGTGAATCACCCTGCCATGGCTACCTCCTCTTGAACAGCTGTGGGCAAGGTCCCAGCCTGGCAGAAGGGCTGCCCTACTGATGCTTTTCAGCTCAGGAGTGAATTTGATTTAATTAGAACTGCAACAGGCATGGAAGACCACTTCCCAAAGTAGGAAACTGAGGCAGAAGGGAAATCCTCAAGGAATAATCATGTGCCTCATGTCTCAGCTACATTCCCAGAGCTCTGCACCTTCCCTGTCATCTGCCCTTTCTGATGGAATAGAAATAAGCTGCAGTGACAAACCCCCTCCACACCTCAAAACTGGAGGTGTTTGCAGCTGTTAGCTGAGCCAGTGGGGCTCCACCAGATTTTCAAGTCTTGAGCAAGTTCAGTGATCAAACCATTGATGCCAGTGGCTATTTGGAAGATGTGTTTTCATGTAGTGACCACACAAGAAGCCTCTTGGGGCTTCACTTAACAAATGTCTTCTAGTGAGATGGCTGCAAGTGACGGCAGGGCCAGCTCAGCAAGTAGCTAAGCAACAGCAGCGTTTTCTTTCCAAATCTTCCAGCAACTCCTTCCAAAACTTACTTAAACTGAGGCCAAGCTGAATTCTTTCTGATTGTCCGCTCAGGGATAGCCAGGGAAGATAAGACAAATCAAGGTACAAACCCCATGCATGAAACATCAGATGGATTCAAGGACCCCGTAGGCTGCTCTGCTTCAGGCCCAGAGACCTGACGTCAGCTCAGTCTGGCTGCCTAAAGCTGAGCTTGTCTCACTTCACTTTCTATTTGAGCAATTTGAGCACTGAGCTCTAGCTAGGGGACAGGAAATGCTTTGTGGAGAGTTCAATCCTTCTGGAAACAAAAAAGCTTCTTGAAAAAAGCTTTCCAATATCCCCTCAGGGAAAATTGTCCTATTCAGCATCTGGTTGACAGGGTCTGGCATAAGCCACCCGAAAATAGTGAGTCAAAACACAACTGAGCACTCAGTCAATTAAAACAAATTTTAAAAGCTGACTCTGCTTTTTGAAAAGTGCAGAGTCAGCAAGTAATTTGTCAATGCACCAGTCACAGATGCTGGATCATGGTGATGACTCACCACAAGTGTCCTCATGGTGGTAGTCTAGGCCAGCATCTGGTTGGAAGGGGTGGGATTCACTTCCCTTCATTTGGGTTCCTTTTCAGTCTAACTAATCACCTTCTTCCCATTACTAGTTCCTGGAGGGAGAGCAGTACCTCCAGAAAGCAGTTCCTGCAGCATGAACACAGAGCCCAGCTGAGACAGCTGCCACAGAGGTCAAGAAAGCTGTCAGCTGTCTCCTCCCAATCCTGGATGAACATGCTACAAGGGGAACATGCTACTGTCCGACAGCTCTCCTCAAGCTCTGCTCCATGATTCCTTATTCTTATGTATTAAATCCTTTCATCTCCACTCAGTCTTTTTTTCTCTCATCAGTTTCCCACATCACATCCTCCTCAACTTCTTGTCCTCCAACTCCCAGTCCCTTTGTCAAGGCTCCTGAGATCTGGGGGCATCAGGGAGGAGAAGGGGACACCTGACTGGGAGAGTATTTGCCAGCAGATACCTAAGGGAACACCAGGAAAGGAACAGAGTACCTCACCCTGATCTTTCCAGCTCCCACCTCCTCCTAGGAGACTCCTTCTCTGCCCTCTCCCCATCCCTTCCAGCCAGTGCTGCTCATGACTGCTGTGTCAGGCTCACTTCTCTGCCACTTCAGACAGAATTTCTCCATACAAAACCAAGTTCTTTGCTTTCCATTGCAATGCGAAGTCTTACCACCAACTCCAGTTATGGGTCATAACTCAAATAATAACTCCAGTTACCTCACTCATAACTTTCTGTGCAGCTGTTCACCACTATGAACGTGGAAGGAAGGTGTCTGGGTTTTTTTCCCCTTTAAGTTATCCTCCTATCCTTTGGTATTGTTGTTACCTTTTTTCTCTCATTCGCTTCAGTGTTCTAATCCCATGCTTTTATTTTCTGCCACAGGCCTGACAAATGGAACTAAATTCTGGCAAATTTGGTTTCCTGAACAGTTACTGGGGACACCACCAAGCCCTGGGGGTTGGCTGAGGTGTGCGGATGGCCAGAGCAGACCTGCCACCCTCAGCCCCAGCCCAGCACTCCTCTGTGCCTGCTGCTGTGCTGGGCTGTGAGGAGGAGGAGGAATGGAGGAAGGTGAGTGTGTGGGTGGGGGGAAAGATGTGGTGCAAAGTTGTGTTTGCAGCTTTGCATGGTCTGCATCACTCCCATCAAAGCTTGTCCCCGACCTCCCTGCCAGGGCACCATGTCCTTCCATGACACACGTGGGGGGTTTGGCCCCACAGGAGAGATGGATCTCACCTGAGAGACCCACAGACACCAGCACACGCCATGGGGCAAACTGAGCAGCTCACAAACCAATTCTTACCACTGATACCTCCTGGTCTCCTACTCAGTTCTGCACTTTAAGCCCACCATTTCTGCTTTCCTTTTCCATCTTGCCTTTTCCAACTTTTTCTAAACAAAAATCCATGCTGTGTGCCTCTTCCTCCTTCAGCTGCCGAGCAGCATGAGAAGCTCGGAAGAGAACCCATCCCACGGAGCCATCGCCCCGTCCCAGCTCAGCAGAGGGGCCGGGGGCCGCGCTGGGACCGAGCACCCTCTGGAAGCGTGCATTCCTGGGAAGGGCTCTCCCAGGGCAGGAGCACCATCTCCTGGAGAAGGGATTCATAGCACTGCGGCTCCGCGGAAGGCGTTTTCCGAAGCGCGGGTGGGATGTGGAAGGCACTCGCAGTTCGGAAGGCACCCACTCCGGTTTCTCTCCGCGTAGGCTGTGAAATACTGATAAAGCAACCCTGTACAAGTGTGTCCTGTGTAAAAAGGAGGGAGATGGAAAACTGGCTGCAAATGGGAACACATTTTGTGGCCACATCCCTTTTTCTCTCTGCTCTGCATTAGACAGACTTGAGTGTGAGTTGCAGGATCAGGTGTTAAAGTTTTTACTATGGGTATGTCAGGTGAAGTTGCATTTTATTTCACATTTGAGACTCTGTCTCAAACAGTCACCAAGTTCATACAAAGATGAAATCACATATTGCTTAAGGAAGGGTCCTTTGCAAAGTTTTGAGGTGTAACATAGAACAAGCTTTCTGCCTATGTATCTTTCCATTGGTAAATGCAATAAAAGGAGATATATGCAATGTATTACATCCTGCAGCCCCTGCAGATTTATTTAGTTCTCTTACTAAAGTTAAAGGCATGCCTCTGGACAGGGACAGCTGCATGGATGGAGCCAGTGACACACATCAGTGTGGAATGTCAAGTGCCCTGTTGGGCATGACCTTGATTGTGTGTTCACAACTGCCTGTCTCAGCTCTCTGCAGACAAGCTGGTGTAGGCTGACATCTGTTTGTGCCTCAATAAGAAAGGCACAGACCTGTTATTTATAGTAGGACACAAAGACGATCCTAGGGGTGGAGCACCTCTCCTATGGAGACAGGCTGAGAGAGCTGGGGCTGTTTGGGCTGGAGAAGGGTCTGGGGAGACCTCACTGCAGCCTTACAGTACCTATAGAGGGCTTACAGAAAAGAAACAGAGCCATTTTTTATACGTATAGACAGAGACAGGACAAGGGGGAATAGTTTTAAACTTCAAGAAGAGAGATTTAGATTTGATGATAGGAAGAATTCTTTACTGTGAGGGTGGTGAGGCACAGCCACAGGCTGCCCAGAGAAGCTGTGGATGTCCTGTCCCTGGAAGTGTTCAAGGTCAGGTTGGATGGGACCCTGAGCAACCTGACCTGGTGGTGGAAAGTGTCCCTGCCCATGACAGTATGGTGGGAGAACAAGATCATATTTAAGGTCCCTTCTAACCCAGGCTTCTTTATGATTCTATGATTTATATTTAATGCAGGCAACACACTTGCTTTGCCTTGCCCACTTGTCTGTCCTTACCCACCAGAACACTTATGCACAGGTTCAGGCACCTGAGACAATACCAGATTCTTTAATGTGAATATATGGTGCTACCTGAGACATCCAGACCTCCAGCTGCTGCCTCAGAAAAGTGGGGGGGCTTCTAACCTTCTGCCTCATTGACCAGCACGATGTCAATAGACCTTTTCCAACCTAAATGATTCTGTGAGTCCTGAGTATCCTGCAGAGAAACCCCAGGTACTTATTTTAGCACCTGAGCACGTGACCTTTTAAAAAGATCATCAGAATTTAGTAATTTTTTAGGAAAAAAATAAAATGGGACTTTCTGGTACTAAAGAAATCCTTGAAGAGCACAGCACTCTGTGTGGGTCACTTCAGCAGTGTACAGGGAGCTCTGCTTATTTCTGTGATTCACACATTGATCTCAAGGTTAGTAAGTCAAAATATGCCATTCTGGGCTCCTTCATCTGTGTCCAGAAGAAAAGTACAGCTCAAAATACTTAATATGACTGAGTCCTGAATGAAATTAAATTATTTGATTGTTGGGAGGGCAGCTGCTGTTTTGCTAACCACTTCACACTTGGAACAAGGAGATGCTAAATACTGCCTCTGTCCTTTCTGTAGGCCTCACCCTGCATGCAGATTCAGTCTTGGCTGACAGTTTTTATAAGAGTCAAAGGCATGAGGATAAAGGTTGTCCTGGGCCTTGATTAATTACCAATGTGGAAACTGCAAATGAACCCAGATCTGAATCTTCTCTGCAGCTTTTTCCTCTGAATCTTCTCCACAGTTTTTTCCTCTGTACAGTACTGGCTTGTGGATGCAATATTTATAAGACAGGTTATGAATATAAAAGCTCATGAGCTCTTCAGGCAGACATAATTGTGCAAGTAGAGGTAGCCACTTGGGCCACATCTATACATGTACATGAAATGTTGGTAGGAACACTCATTGGTACCAGGGTCACGTGCTGTGGATCAGCCTATGTCCACATGGATAAACTCCCATCATCTCCAAGGCTGATGGTCATGTACAAGCTGTCAGCTGAGAAAGGTCCCCAGCCTGCCCCAGGAACTCTTCATCAGGGTCTGAGTCCAAAAACACACCAGAGACCCTCATAACTCTGTGACAATGCTGAGCTAGCTCCCTGGCATTATTAGTTTTATTGTGTAAATGAAAGACTGGACACCCTGGAGATCAGGGTGGGGCACCTGACAGGCTTGTGTATAGAAAACCTAGGTCATTGTCAGGATTGTCTGTGGCCCTGCCTTCATTCCTTCAAAAGCTTATTCCAGCATGGCTAGGCTGCACCTTAGCCAGCCAAGAAACAGTGGCTTTGCTTGTTGGAAGAAAGGTCTGGGTCCATGGTATTTGGTGGGGAGCTCAGAAGGTGGCAGCAAGAGCAGTGAAGAACACTGCCTTGGGAAGGGAGCTCAGCCAGGGCTAGCTGGGTCCCTGGGGCAGCCACACTCCTTCCCACCTTAGTTTTTCCCTCTCTTTTGCAACAAGTCCCTGACTGCTCTTGTGGGCAGCTTGGGAAAAGGACTGAGGAAATACCAAAGTTGTATTTACAACCTTGCACAGGATTGGAATGGATGTTCCCGGTGGAGCGTCAGAAAGGAAGAGCACCTTCCATGCAAACAGCCTTTTTTTTTCAATTCCTGCATTTCCCTTTTTACTTCCCAGTTCAGCACTGCCCAGACCGCTTCCCCTGACTGTGCAATGCTCAGGTAGCAATTACCATTCTGGTTTTGTAATTGTAGCTTTGAATGCCCCAGTGACTGATTCCAGCTTAGGCTCCATCGTATGAACAAGGAATAAAAACAGCTGGTTGTAGGACCAGCTTGAACAATGTGCTCTCCCAAGGAGACTTCATTTCCATTCTCCTCAGGATGATTGTTTCTCTCACCAGGTGGCGGTTGCTTCTTGCACTAGAGAAAACTGAAAACTTGACTCATGAGAAAAATATCCAAAATGTTTGCTACACCATTGTACCCTAAAAGGCTACAGCTCTTTCTGGGGACATTTTTCCCTCTGTCGTTCTGAAGCACAATCACCCACTTCTCTAAAATCTCCAACACCCATATAGTGCCACTTCAGTGTTCACTGTTTTGGAGGAGTGTGATAAAGAAGTATTTAGGATAGATTCATTTCACTTGATCTACAACATGAGATTTGTTAGACACACATCAGCTGTGCCACTCTTTGGATCAGAATTTTTCCTTTTGTCTATTGACTACAAAGCTAGTCTACCAGATCAGCACAGAGCAAGATGCTGTGCAGGTCAAAATCTAATTTAAAGCAAGAATAATCTCCCTGTGTGACACTAGATAAGCAAGTAGTTACTGCTTCATAACACCTTTACAATTGCAGCCACAAATATCTTAATTAAAAAACCATGAATGTAAATATCCATGTCCATGACCTGTGGAAACCCAGAATCTGTTAGCCAATTTCTAGGTAAGCATCAGAGCATCTGACTCAAAATGCTTGTTGTAAAGTATCTGTGGGCTAAGTTCAGCTCCTGAAAGAAACAGCAATGCCCTGGAAAGATGTTCACCTTCCTACTCCAGCTGTGTATGAATGCTGGTTGATGAGATGGGTTGTACTGATGGTGCTTTGAGACAGAGGCATCTTGCAGATCTCTCTGGACAACTGAGTCACTCTATCCTGGGTTGCTGTCACCTAGAAAAGGTTGGGCCATTGAAATGGCTCTCATGGCATCTGCCAAACTAGTTATCTTGGATTGAAAAAAATGTAGCAGAACCAATGTGACTCAGTTTACCAAAAAGCCTGCATTGTACTTACATTTTATTTCCATCACATTGGAGGTATATGAGAAGTGGCTGGTGAGCCAAATCAAACAGGTATCTGCTGAGTTTATGCCTCAGCTTTTCCCTTAGAGGGACACAAATCCTGGCCTCTCACCTACTGAGCTGCCAGGTTTTTACAGTGGTTGGAGGAGCTGAAATTTGTCCAGCCATTCCCTCCTGTGTTGTGCTTGGTTAAAATGGGTCATTGAGTCACTGCAGTGTTTTTCAGTGGGGAGCAGCCACAGAGACTGGCAGATACAGGGAGCAACAGACAGAGCAATGGCACACACCTTTTTAGGAAGAGGTGCTGAAGAATAGCATACTAACACCCCTTCACCTCCCAGCCCTTTTTGTTTTGCTTGCTAATTCCGAAAGTTGAAATTTTTCCTTTTGGGAGAATTTCAGTCAGGTCCAGAATCACTCATAAAAATGGAGGAATTGTTCCAACAATGACCCTGAAAGGTTTCCTAATTTTAAAAGGAAATCCAGGAACAAAGCCTGGCTAGCTCTAACCAGGATGGTTCACACTGTGCCCTGGTGGGCAGTCCAGCAGAGAAGCCTGGGTCTCCATCACTCTCAGCCTTTACACTTCCTTACACAGTCAGGAATCTGCATCCAGGGAGTCACTTCCACACTTTCACACGGTAATGAGCAACCAGGAGCCAACACCAAAACCAAGCAGCCCTTGGGCTCTTGCTCATCTCCACCTAAATAACTTAGCACAAACATAAACACCTCCAGAGCTTATTTGGTGGGAGTGAGGGAAGTGATGTTAAAATCCTTGGGCTTCGGTCAGGTGTGTGGTGAAGACAGACTTGAAAATCTTGGCAACATATTTAGGTGGAAACTTGTGCAGTTATTGACTGTTCCTTCACTTTTCCTGGACTGGGGAAATACTTTCCATTGCTGCTATGTAAAGACTTAACTACCCAAAACCTATGGTTTCTTTGGGGGAAAAAAAAATTAAAATCACTGTATCTCTCTACTGTAGATGTGGTTTTTGAATAATAGAGACAACTTTCTGCATTTTAGGGTTTGGTTTTATTAAACTGAGGGAAACCAGGAAATCTCATCTTTTCTTCCTCACTGGCTACCATGAAACTGATCCATGATTTACCTAGTACCCCCAAATTTAAGAGAGGCGGAATTTTAATTCCAGGGCTGCAGCAGGTCAAGAGCCAGGCTTATCTTTCAGCAGGGATTACCTATGGTTTATACTAGATTATTCCTGACATGTGGCTCATCATATTACAGGTTAAATGTTTAAAGCAGGGAGGAAAGCATGAGGCATAATGAATAACAGCTCTATAACTCTGTTCCTTTCTCTCCAGAATAAATCTATACTGAGTTTAGGAGGTGTGTAGATTAAAAGACTGCCATGACAGGCTATCAACAACCTTACCACATTATATAACAAGAATGAACTTTAAATCTACCATTTTGGCTACCTTTGAAACTCACTGAGAAGCCCAGTCCTAATATAAAATCTCCTAGTGGTTCACATCTGGGTTTTGTAATTGTCATCTGAAAACAAATAGTGTTAGGAGTGATAAGTGAGTGATCATCTCACTGGACTCTTAGCACAGCCTTTTTCAGTAATGAAATTATATTGCATCTCTCCCAAATCAAGGCTGGAAAAAAATTCCATGTTCAGCTTTTAAATTGTGTTTCCATAGCTGATTTATTTTGTTTTTAAATATGTTCATTTGCCCTTGCTTTTTCCCCCACATTTTATTTACTATACCCTAAGCAGGGCTCTGATTTCCCCTCATCCTGCCATGATTACAGCTAGAGTCCTCTGCCAGGGATTCAAAAGTTGGTGGACAATTTCCTCTGGGCTTATAAACCCACTGTTGTTCTCCTGCTGCTTTGAGGAGATGAAAAGCAAATCCATGAGCTGCCAAGAATCACACCCAGGCAAGGATGCAGTGCTGCAGGAGCTGGTCCCTGCTCAGTGTACAGGAGACAGACATGACCCTGGGATGAGTTCATGGGGTCACACCTTGACCCTGATGGAGACCCTTCATCTCCCTGTGCCCCTGTGAAGAACAGAGAGGGATTAAACTGCAGGGCTGCAGTCCATTCACATTGAACAGAATGAACAGACCCCAGCCACAAATCAGTCAATATTCTAACAGGCTCTGAGAGGTTTTTCTTCCTTGCTTTAACCCTTTGTGGGACCTCAGTGCCTGCTGGAGATGGCTGGTGAGCAGTTCTTGAGCACAGGTGGTGATTATTCCCCTTTTTCACACCACTAGGTCCACCTTCATCCATGCTGAGGCTGGTGGCTGAGCAAACCCCTCTGGGCAGTGTGTCAGTGAAAGTGAACTATTTGTGTATCAAAAGTAAATACAGACATCAGTCCTAACTGCAAACACATCTCTGACTGACTTTAGCTCTGTAGAAAATCCCAGTGTACCTGGTTGTGAGCATGAGCTGAGGGTGACCCTGGAGCTGGTGGGATTGTGTGTGTGAGTGAATGGTGCCCAATAGGGGTGGGCAGTGGGCTCCCAAAGGGGGAGTGCCACGGTTTAGCAGATGCTATGAAGCAAATTAACTTTGCTGCATGCAAAACCAGCCCGTTGAGACACAGCTGGGGCCTGCAGTCAGCACCAGTGCCCATCCCGTGTCCATTGGTGGTATTTGAGTGCTCTCTAGTGGACAGAAAACGGATCAGAGGCGAACAAAACTGATGTGCTGTTGTCCCTGAGCCTAAACACTCTCAGCTGAATGTCTGAGCATTGGGACTGTAATACCCACACACCATGGGCCTGTGCCAAGCGTCTGGGAGCAGGATTTGGGAGGGGGGCTCAAAGCCAGGTGTCCCTGATCTGTGACACTTCAGGGCAGAGGTGTGATGAGAGAGCAGTGCAGGGTGGCAAGCAATGCCCACCTCACCTGGGAAGGGCTGACTCACAAGCACAAGAACTACCTCCACCCCTTTTCCACTCTTTTTCAGTGCTTTTCCTTGTGTTGAAGGAAACACCTGCAGTTCCTGCTCTTGTGTGTAGTCAGCAGTGAGAAGAGGAGAGGTACTGTGGAAGGAGAGTAGAAATATTGGTCGTGGAAGGGAAGAAAGAAGTGGGGGAAAATTATATAAACTCATTTCCCAGCTGCTGCTGAGCCTCAGGAGCCCTTTGCTCTGAAAGCCCTACCAGTGCTGGACATAGCAGCTCTGAGGGAAAATATTCTTGTTTCATAGCACAAAGTGATAAGCAACTGGGTAAAGTGGAGACCTAGACTATGTCAGTGTGAAAATCCAAGGTTATCAAAAAGTCAGCTCAGGACACAAGCCATAAAATAGTTATGTAGTAGGGATTCCCAGACCAGCAGAACCATACTGCTGAACCCAAATGTTCAAAAGGTGTCCCAAAATCATTACATTTATAAGGATATTGTAGTGCAGTTGGGATTTACTTATAGTAGGTATCTGAGTTTTGAGTTCTAAGAATAACTCATTTTCCTTTTGATTCTGTGAAATGACAGCTAAAAGATTTTTTTATGGTGGTGGTAGTAAAACCAGAAACAGACACTTGACTCATGAAACAGCAACACCTCTAGTTAAAGAGGTTATATGCTCTCCCCAAAAACTCTTTGTTTAAAACCTGGCTTCTCCATCACCTCTGTGTTGGGAGAGATATCTTAGCCTTCCTGGACAATACCATTTTCAGCATGAGTTCCTCTTACAAGGACACTTCCTAATGCTCAGACATCTGGAAGACAACAAAAACCTCCTTCAACCTCCTATTGTGCTTAACTGCTTGTCTCCCACTCTTTCTTCACTTTCTAGAAGTTTTTCACAGAAATCGGACTTACCTTTTCTTGGAGTATCTTCTCTCACTTGGAGCAGTCATCTTTGGCCTTGCCTCATTTATGCAGAAAACACAGAGGGTCTAGTACAGTACCACACATACCTGCAGTAAAATAACGTGCATTTCTATTTAGGCAGTCATTCTATGCAAATTAATTAATAGTTTTGCTACAGAGGCTATGCATAAATTAGGCTAGTAAATACAGACTGCATGAATATGCTGATTGAGTTTGTTGAGGGTATGAAAAGAAAGCGGAAAAAACCAGAAAAAGAATGGATAAAAATAAGTTAAGCAACATACCATACCAGTCAATACTGCAGAGCTAAGAGGCAGGGAAAAAAGCCATAAATCCCAAATAAAATAGTCCTGAAACTTCAGAGTTTCTTTATCTTTCCTTTGTTCATAGAAAATTTAACTGAGGGAGAAGGGACCACGAAAGAGAAAGAAAAAGCTGAGGGTAACCCAGGTAGTAGGTAGGAAAATGTAAGTTTATAAGCGATGATTATTATTAATATTGGTCCTCAAATTCTTTGGACATACTTGTAGGGGGATAGACTATAATAAATAAAGAAAGTATAGAATGTAATCTTACCCCCTAAAGAGTTGCAGCTGAGCCAATTACAAAGGATTCGGAGCAGGCCTGATGTTAACAGGCCGCAGCTGCAGCCAATCAGCAGAGTGTTATAAAAGAGTGGATTGGTTGGCTGAGGGGAACTGGAGTCAGTTGCTGCTGTGAGGGCAAGGGAGAGTCAGGGCCTGGAGGAGCTGCCTACAAGAAACATCAAGGAGGTATGGAACTCTAGCAATATGGGGTCTTTGTAATGTAATGATAATAGAACCCTTGTAATATAATGACAACACTTTCTCCCATAGGCTTTCCCCTGTGGGTTTCCAGTGGATAATTGAGTAAAAAAATTGGTTAAGTGGAAGAAATTTTCTGTGTAGCATCCAAAGCAACATGGGAATCAAACTTCGAGTATTCTGGGAGCTTGCTTTTCAAAGAGGAAAATTGATGCTTAGCTCCTGCAGATAGCTCTATTGGCATGTTAGTTTTCTACTGACAGGTTTGATCTGTGTCCACCTTTGATGCAGAGGTTCACTCTTCACAGTTGCCATCTGAACAAAGACCCTGCCCTAACCTTATGGGAAAATCAGCTGATTATTTCCACAACTTCAGAGGTTAGCACCACTGGGGCACTTGTTTTATTCATATGTTATGATGATATGGGCTGTGGAGTTATAAAAGTGCCATGTATGACAAGACTTGTTAGGAAATCAGGTAAACAGGCAGTGCTCAGATTTCTCTATGAGTGCACAGACACAGCATACACAGCCTCTCCAGGACAGAGAGTGGCAGCTCACCAGGGCCAAGCAGACACTTCTGTTTAGGGAGAAAATCCCTAGCTTTTGAAGCCTCTTCAGAGGCACTTGGCAACATCTGGAAGGACACTGCTCAGTGAGCATGACAAGCTTCAGTGGGAGCTCGTGGGCTCAGGTCCTGCTCTATTTTTGCTGTCTCAGATAGCAAACTGCCAGCTGCTTACTCCTTGTTACTATCTGGATAAATTGCATTATCCAGGAAGTCAAATGGGAATAAAAATGCCATTAGAGAAGCAATTTGTTTAGCCATAAAGCTATTCATTATAAGCTTTCAGGAGCTCAACCCCAGGGCTTTTTAACCCTTCAGAGGCCACATGAGAACAATTAATGTTCCAAAAGCACTTTCTGGTGACTTGCAGTATTTCTGGAAACTGCAGCTCCTATGCCAGAAAGGCTGCAGCTGGGTGGTGGTGTCTACACTCTGCTTAACGAAAGGTTTGTAGTGGCAGGGAGAGAAAACAATGGGGATTTAGGAAGGAACCCCACCTATGAAGTCTCCCTTTTCTTTTGACTCATAGGTCTCATGTTCCAGATTTCTTGTTTCACCACAAGCATCAAAAGATTGTTTTGTGTCTGCCACTTTGGATCACTCTTGATTTTGACATTTCCATCACTCCCAAACTCCTCCAGGGTGAAAAGTCTCACTCTACTCACTAGGTCCTCTTTCAAGGGCTGCTCCTCTCTGGGGACACTGCTGCATACCCAGTTGAGGTGCTGAGCCTGTTTGGAGGCTGGTTGCACAGATGCAGTGTCAGCATCTGTTTTTTATCACTTTTATAATATTCCCTGGCTGTGGTTTTTGCCTGTCCAGAGAAGGACAGCAGAGCTGGTGAGAAGGGTCTGGAGCACAAATGTGATGAGGAGCAGCTGAGGGAGCTGGTGGTCTTTAACCTGGAGAAAAGGAGGCTCAGGGGGGAACCTCATCACTCTCTACAACCACCTGAAAGGAGGATGCAGCCAGGCGGGGGTCTCTTCTCCCAAGTAACAAGTGACCGATGAAGACAGAGCCTCGTGTTGCACCTAAAGAGGTTTAAATTAGTATTAGGAGAAAAAATTCTACACTGAAAGGGTGGTCAGGCATTGGGATAGGCTGTTCGGGGAAGTTGTGAAATTGCTGTCTCTGGAAGTGTTCAAATAAACATGTGGCTGCAGCACTTCGGGTTATGGTTTAGTGGTGAACATGGTGAATGGGTAAACGATCAGATCCTATGATCTTAGAGGTCTTTTCCAACCATAACAACTTGTAATTCCGTGTTCCACAAAGCTGTGCCCGCTGCGAAGCTTTTTTTCCCAAGCCTTTCTTCCTGCAGGAGCCGTGCCCGGCAGCGCAGAGAGGCCTCGGGATACCCAAGGGCCCAGGTATGCCCAGCAGCCCGCAAACAAACCCGGGCAGCCCAGCCGAGCCGCGGGTGCCCCAGAGGCAGCACAAGGACTGGCTGCTTCCCTCTTTCCCAAAATAATCTTGGGAACACGCAGCCGCTCCGAGGCGTGTGGCCGGGCTGCGGGGGTGGCCGTGCCTCGGGATGCAGCGCCGACCCCACTGTGTCAGCGGGAGTGCGTGCGAGCTGTTTCCCGTGAGGAGGAAGAGAAGCACCGGGGATTCACCGGAGTTTGGGGGCAGCTGCGGGAAGTTTGGGTCCGGGAGGACTTGCGGGATAAGTTAGTGGGGCTCACGCGGCAGCACTCCAGCCCGTCGGTGTAGTCGTGGCCGAGTGGTTAAGGCGATGGACTAGAAATCCATTGGGGTCTCCCCGCGCAGGTTCGAATCCTGCCGACTACGAGCCGCGTTTCTCTTTTCCTCCCCGTGCCGGACGTTTTCTTCCCCCCGCTGGTTTTGCACCGGAGCCGGCGGCGCCTGACATCCGGCAGGACGGCGGGTCCGGCCCCGGGAAGAGAGGCGGGACCTCCTCCCGCGGCCATGGAGCAGCGCGGCGCGGCGCCGGCCGTGCTGGCCACCAGCAGGTACTGTGAGGGGCCGGGCCGGGCAGCGCCCCGCGCCCGCTGCGGCCTCGGCGGGGCAGCCCGGGGGGGTGCGGGCAAGGAGAAAGGGAAGGGGAAGCAAAGGAAGGAGCGGCGGAGGCTGAGAGGAAGCCGGGTGCTGCTGTGTGGGTTTGCCCCGGGGCACGTCAGATGTTCACCAGTTTTCCTGCATTCCACAGCCGGGGGGATCCCTGGCCCGTCCTGTGTGCCCTCCTTCTCCTCTGGTGACCGCTCCGCCTCCTTTGCTGTCCGCTCCGGCGCAGCTTTGGGTGCTGTCCGGACACATCTTTTCCTCGTCAGTGTTTGGAGATGGGTGGGCAGGAGTAAGAATTTATCCTGCGGTGTGCGGCGGTGTCACAGTGCTTTGGCTGGTGCCCGTGCCCGCTGCTGTGCCCTGTATCCCCTCCCCGTGTCCCCGCTGGCCGGCAGCCCAGGGACGGGCAGAAAAAGAGTTTATTCTCCTTTCCCACCTCCTGGAAGCTGCCCCTGCGTGGTGCAGGGGCGCTCTTCTCCTTTGCGTTAAGTGTTAAACCCTGTTTCTTCCTAGGTGTGGTAAAGAAATCCTGATGAGAAATACCTCAAGAAGAAAATGCTGGTGGCAATCTTTTATAGGGAAATTGATGGATCTCTTTCTCTCTCTTTTTTTTTTTTTTAATCTCTGAGATATTTGAGACCACATGAAAGCAGTTTCCTGTCAGATGAGACGTGAGAAGCAGAAGTGTTGATTCAGCAAGGTTCTTACCTCCTAGGACATAAATAATGAGTATTTCAGTCGATTTAACTTCAAAGTCATTATTTTAATATTTAAATATTTGGTTGTATCAGTGATGGACTTTCCTTGAAGCAGTGGCCTTGAACCTTCAAATGTATCTAATGTGACTAACAGATGTTTTGTAGGACTGACTTTATATTAAGTTTAACCTTGGAAATGGAAATTGGAACACCTAGATTAATTTTACAGTTGTTCGATTGAAAGACCCACTTGCAAACTGTCCCACTGAAATTGCAATGCTTTCAGTGATAAAATTGGGTACATATGCATGTGTGGGATTAAGACTTTAGCAAGTGGACATACTTTCTAGCTTCTGAGGTGAAATAGCTGTATAGTTGTGACCTTTTCCACTCTTTTTCCCCACATACTTGTTTTGGGAATAGGATTCCTAGTTGCTGTGGTAATATAAATCATGGAATCACAGACAATGCTGAGTTGGATCATGGAGTCCAACTCCTGGCTCGGTTCAGGACATCCTGAGGATCACACCATGTGCCTGAGAGCATTGTCCAAACACTTCTTGAACCCTGTCAGGCTTGGTGCTGTGATCACTTCTCTGGGGAGCCTATAAAATCTGTATACTTGTAATTAGACCAGACAGAGAAATAAACTATTTGGTGAGTACTTTCCCTTCACCTAATAAATAAAACTAGTTGTACATTTTTTTTTTCTCCTTCTGTGATGACCAGGGAGGTCACAATTTGGTCCCCTCTGGAGAGAGGTTTTTGGAGCTGGGTGCTGCTGGCAGGGCTGAGTTTATCAAGGCAGGAAGCACAGACTCTGCTGTCCTGGCCATACAGATGCTGGAATAAATGTTTCTCTGGTCCACAGCACTTGCATCTCCTGTTTTACTTTCTTTCTGGAGGTGCCTATTAGCTATCCCCCATGTTGGCCTTTCAGCACAGAAAGCAGATTAATTAAAATACAATTAAATGATTATATGCAAATCAAAAATCCAGGAGTGAGCACCCAGCTCTTCCATGAGCTGTGGAAGCTGCTCAGTTCAGCTGACCTTTGTAGTCTGCACTTCCTCTGTTCTGGGCCAGTCCTGCATGGTCTGATTGTGCAATGCTCTGATTCACAGCAGTGCTGCTGGTATGAATGGTCTCCTTGTATTTGGGTGAAGTGATTCCTGTTAGGATGGTTATCTGTGTGCCCACGTCTCTGGTGAACTCTGTTTTGTAGACAGAAGTGTAAACTGGAGATAAGCTAGATTCAAATAAAGCGTAGAAGCAATAAACCTGTGTGTCCAAGTTAAACAACCAGTTTTCTCCATTTGCTGCTTTTTTTTTTTTTTTTAAGATACAAGTGCAAAAATAATTGATTTAATGTGAAAGATGCAGTGAAACTATATTCTGTCTTGGGGTTTGCAGGTACTGATTCTGTTTGAATAACAATAACAGTATTTAATTAGTTAAAACATTAGGGCTGCTTATTTTGAAGGCATTACAAGAACTAAAGAGCACTTTGGATAGTATGCTCTGTTTGTCTCAGCCTCCCTGCTGGTTTCTGTTTGTTTAGAATCAGTTTTATATTTACAAAGAAATCCCATTGCTGTAGAAGATAATAGGGTTGGGTTTCCTGTAGGAGATAATAATAAAAATGATCATAAGGCCTAAAGCAAACAAACAAAAATTTAGCTATTCCCCCTCCCTCTAATAATTTTCCATGACATTTTAGCACAGACTTCTAACAACTTTAAAAGAAAAACCCTGGGTATCGATAAAGTACTTACTAACTTCATTGCAGTTTCAGAACTCTCTGATGCAGCAGCTCTTACAGTGAAGTTGTCATAGTGTCATCTCAGAACATCTGTACATGGTTGCTAAATGCCATTGAGGATGGTTCACTGGTCATTACTCCTTTTATTTCTATTAGAGGTGAAAAGCAGGTTAATTAGTCATTTATACTCTGTGTTAACAGAAGTAGAATCACAGACCTATTTGAGACGGAAAAGACCTTTAAGATCATCAGCTCCAAGCATTAACCTAGCACTGCCAGGTCCACACTAAACCCTGTTCCCAGGCGCCACATCCACACATCCTTTCAAGGACTGGTAATCACACACTTCCCTGGGTGTCATTGCAGACCTTTTGGCTGCCATAGCTGCAGTCACAACCTGAGTGCCTGCACATCTGGAGGGCTGTTAAGATCTGATTATTGTGATTATTAGAGAGAGATACTTCTACCCAAATTAATGTGCAAATGAGATCATATGCTAAAAATCAATAATGCAGATTTTATTAAGTGAAATGTGTGGAGACAAAGATGCAGGATGGGGGGAAAGGCAGAGAGAGAACAATTAAGTAGAAAGATAATCACTAGCCTTGCGGATCCAGCATTGTTTTGTTGGTCCTTCTTCGCCCTTTTTGGTGGTAGGGGTCCCACAAAACATACAGTTTAATGGGATGGGTTATTTATACATTCAGGTATAAATAGGTATGCCCAGGCACGTCCCCTTCAGGGTGGAGTTTTGCACTGTCTTTTGCTACACTCTGAATCATGTACAATCCTCTGATGGAAAGACCCAGAAATAAATCTAGGGGTGCTTTGGGTGACTTTTCTGGTTTATGACACCTTTTAAGACATGGTAGCTGCCTCTCAGTCCTGTGTAGTTGAGCCTGTTATGCCCCATCAGAAGGGATAAGTACCCTCAGGCCTCAGAGTGTGAATGTCCTGTGCTCAGTGTGTCTCTTCTTTGGAGTCATTGGACTATGGTTTCCTGCAATCCAGAGCTGACCTTCAGCACAGTTCTAGGCTGGCCTTCTCCATGGACTCCTTGCAGTGTTACACTCTTCTCCCCCGCTCTTGTTTACCTCTCCTTAAGCTTGAGATAACTTGGACAATAGTACTCTCTTTATCTTATCTCAAATCCCCATCATGTGGCTTAATTTACTGTTCATATTTCCAGGAACTCACAGGGGCAGATTTGGGGTGGAGGCATTGGTGGTTGCACATGAGGAGTTGCTTCATTGTTCAGTCTGCCAGAGTGGGCAAAGTCCTTTGGTGACCTTAATAGTGTTTAGGGCTTCTGTGAGCTGTAAGTCTCTTCTAAGAGCATATCCTCTGCTGCAGGTATATTCTAAAAAAGTCCAGATCCAGCTGATGTTACTGGCAGGTGCCCTTAGAGTCAGCATTTTGGCTGCTGCTGAAAGAGGCAGAGTTCCAGCTGATGGTTGTTACTCCCAGGTCCCACAGGCTGCTGTGTGAAAGCCAGGCACCTGTGTATTCACACATGGGCACTACTGGTTCTGTGTTTTAGAGCCAACCACCTGTAACTGAGAACAGAACTTGTCTGGATGTGTAGAGTGAAGTCCTTGACTGCCAGAGCATGGGAACAGAATCAGAGCAGACAGAACAGCATCATCAAAACACTGGAGATGGTAGAGCTGTTGTTAAAGCCCTAATTCTTTAAATATGGCTTGCAAAGAGGATTGGGTACAAAACAGTCTGGGTCCTTGTTTATTGTTATCCTATTTATCAGGAGCTCTCAAGATATTCTCTTTAAAAGGCTTTTTATTCGAGCTTTGGATTAGAGATTCAGAGATTGTCTTCTTGGGGAAGCTCAAGTTTCATAAGAACTGATCAAGTTTTGACATGATGAGAGGAATCTTTTGAAAGATTGTTTGAACCTAGATTGTTTAAACCTCTTGAAAGTGTATATTAAGTTCAATGCGTTGTGTATCCTTAGGTGAAAGGGCACTTGTGTTAATGATTCCTAAACTTCCTGAAGGAAGAGGTTGAGAATTCCACAAGAGCTCTGCAGTCTGTACGAAATCCAGGGAAGATGGAACTTGATAATCCTCGTGGTTAAAGTTTAAAAAGGCAGAAAAAATGTTTAATAATGCTAGTTTAGTTTTCTTTTAAGTGGTCCCTTCTGATTTCTCTAAAAAACATTCACTCACACATAGGAA
Source organism: Melozone crissalis (assembly GCF_028551555.1). Classification (NCBI taxonomy): domain Eukaryota; kingdom Metazoa; phylum Chordata; class Aves; order Passeriformes; family Passerellidae; genus Melozone; species Melozone crissalis. The sequence continues at coordinate 55,810,580 of NW_026535805.1, forward strand.
GAATGTACTCAGAGATGTGTTCAGAGGATATTCAGTGCTGCAGACAGTGAACTTCTGATTCTGGCAGCATACCCAGCGACAGCAAGTGGTCTGTGGCTTGGCATGGGGTAACTTTGGGGAAGGGATCTTTGATCAGTTTTGGTTTTCAGGCTGTTGAACCAGACTGTTTATTTCATTAAATGTACCGATCAATGCTCCAACAGCAACTGCTTGGTCTTACTCTTGACATGTGAGCACTCTAATATGACCTGGCATTCCTCTTGAAAAACGTGTTATAAATATTTTCAGGTGGTGCTCCAGGGGGAGGGTGGCACCACAGTTCTGTGGATCTGAAGCGGTCAGGAGGAAAAAAAAATGCATTGATTAAACTGCAGCAGCAGCTCCCCTGTTGCATTTTCCTCCAGGAGGAGCCATGGGTGGTTATGACTGCTGGCAGCTCTCAGAGGTTAATGCTGTGGTTGTCTACTTTAACTGGGTATGAAAGGACAGGTAGTTTTCCTCAAAGACCTTCACAAGTGGAAACTGCATTTGGCCCATCAGTCTGCTCCAGCACTTCCTTTGTATTCTGGCTTTAATCCATTTCCCTGGTTGGCTCTTCACAAACCTCAAGTTGTTCTGTGCTCCAGGGAGCTCCTTCTTTCTTTCATGGCACCTTTCAGTTGTTGTCTCTGTCATTTCTGGGAATGTCTTTAGATAAAGGAGAGGTGGGTAGGGCTCAGCATGAGTCACTATGAACAGACCTTTGTCTCAAAATAAACCTGACGAGAGATCTTTGGATCTTCTCACCTGCCATACTGGGCTGAGAGCACTTTGAGCTCCTGCAAGTGAAGTCCCATTCTCCCATTCTGAATGAATCCACATCTCTTCACAGAAATGTTGTGTTCCTGGTATGCTGCCTGCAGTGGCTCCTGGCAGGTGCTTTGGGATGGAATATAGGAAACAGGCCATGTCCCAGTTAGTCTTGTTACAGAGTAGGAGGTGTTGAGGGCAGGGTCTGTGTGATGTCCTGTTCCAGTGAGAGCTTTTGCATTGATTTTCTTGGGCTTGTAACTGAGAGAGGGACAGCTAAAAATCTTTGTGCCAGTGCCTGAATTCTGTGTATTTTCTCCCCTAGGCCAATTCAGAATACACACACGGGGCTGGATTTGTCCGTGCCGGAATACCAGGAAATCCGTGGGAAGATGATGTCTGGCCATGTCGAGTATCACATTGTCGTCGTTACCCGACTGGCTGCCTTCAAATCAGCAAAGCACAAGCCTGAAGATGTGGTTCAGTTTATGGTAAATATTTCATCAGACCTGTGTTAGTGATCACTTTCTTAACCAGCTTTGGTTATTTCTGTCATGATGTGGCAGATGCTTCATCATCAATCCCAGCCTCTCCAGGTCAAGGTCCTTGGTAGGACAACACTGTCTGTACCATTTCTGCAATTCCTATTCCATTTTGCATATTACATTATCCACACAGTAATTGAACTTTTTATTCCAGGAGCTAAAAGTGATGATGGCTGTTGTTGCCTTTAAGGCATTTTTCATTATGGATCAACAAATAGAAACCAATTAAACTTTTTGTAAGTTCTGCTACAAATTAGTTTCTCTAATATATGTATCAGTACAAGACTTTTTAGGCAAACATGAAATAAATATATAATAGCTCATTTGAATGGGTCTATTACCTGGACACAGATTTTAAAATCCTTCCTAAGAGAGGTTTACAAGGAAGCGTCCGTATAAAACATTATTTAGCTGGATTGTCTTTTTCACTGTACCTGCAGAGTAAAGGTTTGAAAGCACAGCACATGACTTAAACCAGGTGAAATTAATCTCATCTATGGCATGTGCACATCCACTTAAGCTGTTGCCCCTGGGACTGTCTGTCACGCTGATGGGAAAAGGTGCATTTAGGGTTTTCTTCTGATGGGAAAAGGTGCATTTAGGGTGTTCTGTTTGATCTTCTTTAGCTGCTTGCTGAAGCACTCCCAAGAAGTGCATTTCTCTGTCCATTGACCATAAGGGGACACACCTTGTTGCATGCTGTGACCATCTGCTCTTTTCAGATGTTTTGGCAATAACTGTAATGTCAGAGTGATGTGAGTGTGTGGTTACCTTGTAGACCATGACCCTTTAGTGTAACTCACACTTCATGGAAGATAGCTGATAAAAGCCTGTTTAAACAGTCTGATTTGCAGATAAATATCTGGCAGTGTTGTAAAGAAATGCTTTACAACAAATGAGATCTCCTGCATTTATTCCACACCTTGTGCTATATATAACCATGGTAAAAGCAGTGATGCTGGCATAGGAGTCTGTTCTGCTCACCTTGCTCATCCCTGACTGTTTGTTCTCACTCCTGCAGTGTTTCCTTTTGTGTGCCAGTGTTATGTGGCTATTCCATAACGTCAGCTGAGGAGCTGCTCCTGGCTAAAAATGGGCTTGTTATTCAGTACTGATTTACACCTATTCCTTGAGCCTGTGACTTGGACAGTATCATTATAGTTTGTTTTAGGGCAGGGAAGGGCCAGATAGGGGCAGATAAGAGACAGGGATGTGCAGTTGCTTTTTTTCATGCAGCAGTGCCTGCTTATATTATGTAATTTTTCCACAAAGCTCTGTGGAAGAAAGAATCTGGCTACACCTGAGGTGTTAAACCGGACTGTCGTCACCTAACTTCATTTTGTGTCATTTCAGAACAAGTTGATAAAATCAGCTTGTCTGTGAAGAGGAGAAACAGACTTTGTACTGCAGTCCCTCTGCTTGCTGGGGTTGTCTGTTCCCATGTCTCTCTGGGAGGATTTTCAGCACTCAGTTGCTCTTCTCAAGTGAAATGAACCTTCCTGATTTCTCCTCTGGTGAGGTCTCCTGACATTTCATTCTTGATGAAGAAGATAACTGGTGGAGCCTGACGAGAATAACATTTATCTCATCAGTTACATTTTTTTCAGCTGACTAAATGTGATATATTATATAGTTTGTTGTGTGAGAGTAATTTAAAACTGTGAGCTGGGAGGTTGAGGATGGATGCTTTCCATCGATTCATTCCGATGAGTCTTGTCTGTGTGTATTACTGGAGGGAACAGAGGCATTCACCTGTCGTAACTTATCTCTCTGGAAGTTGGATATTTTAATCTGAGTCTGTCCGTGCTTATATGGTCAGTGGGGAGGAGGGGAGTGATGTGACTCATCCTCTGGAAATGTCTCTCTTCTTTGACCATAAAGGGAAAGTATCTACATTGTAGACAGCTGCAGTGAGGGGCTTCAACTCCAGGCTGAAATGTGTGAGGGTCAGTAGGGTTGCACACAAATCACTGTGCACTTGGGGGTGCCCTGGCATTTTCCACCTGGCCTTCAGAAATTGTGGGTTTCCTGTAGATCTTTTGTGGTATTAGCCTGCTGCACACGAGCCCTTTGGATACCCCAGAGCATCTCAGATAGCATGGGATGCCTTTTTCTGGGCAGAACAGTCTGCAGATGTCTGTGTTTGGTTTCCTAAACTCCCATCCCCATCACTGCAGTGCTGTTGAAAAGGCTGTAGCTGAGCTCTGTGGGGTGGGGGAACCCACTTTGCATAACATAAATGCACCATTTGAGAAGCCCTAAATTACTGTAGGTGTGTGCACAGAGCTGGCAGGAGTGACAGAGGACGTAAAGGCATTGGCACTGCCCTGAAACAGCCAGGAGAATACATGCAACATGCAAGGTTCTACTGGCTGCCTGTGTTCAGGCAAGTTGAGCTTCAGTCACATTTCACCAAAATGTTATTTTACAATGACTGTCATGGGAGCTGAGATACCTTATGCATGTAGGCAGATGGCTCAACCTGGAGAGGAGTGCCAGTCCTGTGGCTGCTGGGGAAGGCAGGTTGCACCCAGAGTGTCTGCGCAGTGCCCTGTTCTGCTGGATGCTGGAGCAGCACGAGCAAGAGCTGTGACCCTTCCCCAGAGTTGCAGGGAAGTGTAAGAGAGGTGGTACCTGAGGAGCAGCAGATCTAGCACATCAAATTTGTATCACAAACCAGAGTGAGATGAGACATCTGAAGAAGGAAGAAGAAACTACTATGTGCCTGTTCTGGAGCAGAATGGGAGAGGAGACATCTTTTTTTTTTCTTTTTTTGAAACTGCCAAATTGGAGGAAGGAGTCAGTGTCACGGCGCTGAGGTGACACGTAGTTTAGAGAAGGCAGGCAGGTGTGGCAGGATTTTCCTTGTCTCTGGATGCTGATTTTTGGATTGTCTCTGTTTTGGCCAGCTGGGGAGCCAGCTCTGTGTTTTGTGGCTCCTCCTTGCCCTGTTGCTGTCCCTGAGGCCTCAGAGGAGCGGCTGCTCCCGCCCTGCCCTTGGGGCCTGCACCACGCTCAGCGAGTGCTAGTTAGTGGGACCAGTGGCTCCAGCAGCTCCTCTTTTCCCTGGGAAAGGCTGGTGAGCAAGGCAGAAGCATCCTCTAAGCTGGCTGTGGTCTCCAGGATGGAATCCTAGGATCATTTGGGTGGGAAACAGCCTTTAAGATCCTTGATCCAGCTTTTGACGGATCACCACCTTGTCAACTACGCTAGAGCACCAAGTGCCATGTCCAGATGCTTCTTGAACACCTCCAGGAATAGTAACTCCAGCACTTCCCTGGGTAGTCCATTCCAATGTTTAATGACCATTTCCAAGAAATTATTTCTGATATCCAACCTGGACCTCCCCTGGCACAGCTTGAGGCTCTGTCCTCTCATCCTGTCAAGATCTAAGAGATGTGTTAAGGGGATGGCAAAACCCAGATGAACATCAGAAAGAGACTTCAGATCTGACCTGTGAGGCCTTTACTGTGGGGCTAGACAATCCAGAGTGCCCTATTCCCCAGCCTTAACAGGACTATGCAAAATCAGCATTGTGGCATCTCTAATTCAAATGTCTGTGAAGAATTAACAGAATAAGAAATTCACTTCTGTATGACATTCTAAATTATTAGAAAGTGGAGGGATTTTTTAATTTTAAAAAAATGCTAATTGTAAAATAAGCAAATGGGTTTTAGAACTGCATAACCTTAAGGTTATATTTGGTAATTAAAGGAAAAGTCAGTTGCATTTCTTTCAAAGGTCAGAATACTCTTGTACTATCGTAAGAGGGAAATTGGTTTTCTCTTTGGTACTGCTACCAAGGTGATATTTAATTATTGCCTGTAGATTTGCCATTTTCTGTGATAAAAATAAAAGGCTTTGCTTTTCTTAAAGGCATTTCTTCTAGCCACACCTTAGCTCTTTTAGCAATTAACTTCTCTCTTCCCAGCCTTATTAAAAATCCACCCAGCCTTTAGTGCCTTCTCTTTATATCTGCATCCAGTTTGATTCTTCTGTACAAGTTATTTGTTAGTCAAGTTTTTTCCTTTTCAAAGCTGAACAAATAACTACTGGTGTTTGACAGGCATAGCACAATTTAGGGAGGCATTTACTATAGAACTGTCTTCCTCTCCTAAAATGAGAGAGTGTATGAATACGTGGGTGTGTATTCATTTATATGTTTTCATCATTGCCTTTTTGCATATGTTGGCCCTTTTTTTTTTTTTTGGGCCTCAAAATCTGTGCATTGGAGTTGCATTTTCCTGACTGTACATGTATGTTGTGAAGAAAAATTCCTTCACCTTATGGCTTCTGTGATGTGAGAAGAGGGGAAAAAATTCATGCTCAGTGTAGCAATAGGTTCAGGAGCCACTAAGGATTCATGCTGATTAAAAAGAAATATCAGAGTTCTTGCTCTTCTGCTGGGCAAAACAGATGAGGAGAACAGCATGTGGTCATGTAATTAAAATCTACTATAATGCACACCCACGGGGTCACCAAGCAACATTAATTCTGGTATGGCTTGAATTGGGAGTTTCCAAGCAAAAGCTTGGGTTGTGGTGCCTGGGAGAAGGGGTGTTTTTGATTCCTGTACCCAAAGCTAGTGGTTGTTTAAAAGGACAGAGATGCTGGATCTCCCTTTTCTGACAGTGTTAAGATGTGGGCTTTATAAGAAGAAAGTCACTGTAGCCCTGGTTTTCATGAAATACTGTAAAATCAAGCATGCTCTTTGTTGGTGTGCTCTGGCTGGCAGAGGGCTCCAGTTAGCTCTGAGATCTCCATTTTGTTGAAATCTTTGCAGTAGATATAAAGCATATGAAGACAAGTTTGAGGTCACAAATGGGGCAGTAAAAGGAGCTTTGAAGGGAAAGGAGGCATTAAATAGCATTAATACTGAATGGGATCAAATTCTGCACACAACTGCGAGTGCCAGGCTCATATCCCGCAGCCATTTCGGTGTGTACTTTCCTGTGTGAGGCCCTTGGGAAGAGGGGGGCAAGGCACATGCATGAGATTTGAAGGATTAATAGCAAACTTCAGACTTTCACTTTGAACTTCATGGTGGTTTTGTTAACCTTCTAGCTATACTTGATCACATTCAACTTATTTATTTGTTCCCAGTGGGGAAAAAAAAACCATTCAACCTATGCCTGTCTGTCTTTTAAGTTCTGTGTTGGATGTGAATTGTTACAGGCAAATAAGGTCTTGACCTGGCAAATGTGCACATGCTTTGCTGTATTTGCATGATTAACTCTTTTGAAGTGAAGCAGATTGAGCCTTTGATATTGTGCCTTGACAGAACTCCTTGAAGTGTGTGCATTCAGGCTGACTTACAGGTGGTGGGGTTTAGCTCCACAGTGTTCACAGAGCTCAGTTAGAGACATGGAAGGGGAGAGGATAACTGCAGGATCAACACCTGGAAGAATTATAGGCACCAGAAGAAAAATATTTGAATATTAATCAAGTCAAACTTTGTTTACTTAATAGGATTGGTAAAATGGGGTTTAGAGCAGGGCTTATTTTCTGTCCTGACATTTTGGGCCATAGGATCCATCAAGGATTTTCAAAGCACTGTAAGTGATAACCAGGAAAGGCAAGATTTAATTTTGTTACATGCTGATACACCTTTCTCCTGGAAGACTAACACAGGATGTCAAATTGAAAGGGTCCAGAATTGAGGCAGCAGCAGTGCTTTCTAACTGGAAAGATGTGAGAAATGGTCTGCATCATGTCTGGGATTTGCTTGAAAAAATGCACTGTGTGGAACCTGTCTGGCACTTGTGTAAGGCCTCTGGGCTGCTGCATCCAGCTCTGGGGTCCCAGGTACAGGAAAGACATGGACCTGTTGGAGCAGATCCAGAGGAAGGTTACAGAAGTGGTCATAGAACTGGGACAGTGAGGACACAGGGAGGGGAGAGCCTGTTCAGCCTGGAGAAGGCTCCAGGGTGGCACTGGATTCCTTCCAGTACATGCAGGGGCTGTAAGAAAGCAGGAGAGGGACTGGTTACAAGGGCCTGGAAGGGGGACAAGGGGCAATGGCCTTAAGCTGAAGAAGGGAAGGTTTAGATTAGATGTGAGGAAAAACTCTTGACTGTGAGGGTGCTGAGCCACTGGCATAGGTTGCCCAGAGAAGCTGTGGCTGCCCCGTCCCTGGAACTATTCAAGGCCAGGGTGGATGGGGCTCTGAGCAGCCTGGTCCAGGGGAAGGTGTCCCTCCCATATTGAACAGTATGATCTTTAGGGTCCCTTCTAACCCAAACTGTTTGGTGATTCTCAGCACACCAGTCTGGGGCTGCTGGGCTCAGCCAGCTTTACGCCACTGCATTTCCAGCAGCAAACCCCAGGTGAACCTGGCAGCAGAGCTGAGTGAGGGGCTGGAGGCACAGGGACAGTGGGCGAGGAGCCTGGCTGGCAGGGGCCAGCGCTGGGCTTGGGTAAGTGGGGAATGGTTCTGGCTGGAGGGCTGACACCTCTCTGGTCAGCAGGGTGTTCTGCAGGGCTGACACCTCTCTGGTACAGCTGGGTGTTCCAGCAGAGGGCTGACACCTCGCTGGTCAGCAGGGTTTTCTAGAGGGTTGACACCTCTGTTCTGCGGGGCTGACACTCTCTGGTACGGCCGGCTGTTCCAGCAGAGGGCATCCCGGCACCGCAGGATATCCACGCGCCGGCACGCTGTGCTGCGGGCTCTGGGAAGCACATTAGTATGCTTTGGGGACAGTGCTGTCACACTTGCTATTCCGTGTCGCCTGCGCGTTCCCGGCGTTGTTGTTCAAAGCTCACGCAGATCCACAAAGGCGCAATTAGCGATGGGATGCGAGGGTGTGCGTTTGCTTTAGGTGCAGTGGTGTAATTAGACATAAATTGAGATTTATGAATAATTTACAGACTTTGATAGAGGAGGAATGAAAATTAAGCGGGGAAAGAAATAAGTTTGTGTATCTCAGTTCAGTGTTGGAGTATTTTTAAAAAACTGTTTTGGCATAATCTTGATTGGCTGCTGTCTTGTAATGCTTTCAGAAATTAATTTGGTAGTTATTATTGAAATTAATTAGATGTTAAATGTTTTTTGCAAATCAGGCTTAATTTTTTTTCCTGGATGGAGGGTAATGATGTTTTTTTTTTTTGAAAGAGCCCCAGTGAATTCCTTACTGCCCTTACATTTGTGCTTACATAGTATTTTTGGGAGGGGCTCAGGCGTTGTACCCTGCTCAGAGTGCTACTGGGACCTAGCAAATTAAAAATGTACAGCAGTTCAGAAGCTCTGGAATTGCTTTCCCCTCTCTCTTTGGGGGATCTTTCAGAGAGAAGATTGTGATGTTCTGGAACATCTCTATTGCCCTCACTTTAGTGCCTGGTTGCTGGATATCATTTCAGATCTGGCATGTGGAGCACAGTGTTACGCACACTTTACCTTTGTTACTTTCACAAGACAAGTCTAAAATTCTTGGTTTTCATTCCCCTGTCGACTCAGGTTGGGTGTTGTGTTTCAGATCTTTGTTACAAAGCTGCTTGCCTTTTGTGCCTGGGCACTGAACCCACAGTGAACATTGTACAGCTGAAATGCAAATGCTTTTCCAAATCATCTGGCTAGGTTGATAATTACTGTGAAAGGCAGGGAAGCGTGAAGCTGAGGTGGTTATTGCTCTTTGTGCCCACATCTGAATCAGTGAACTGGCTGAGGTGTGCCTGTTACTGCCAGGGCCTGTTCCCTGGCCTGGAGGGCAGCTCACACAGTCTGGCTGCGTGCACAGCATTAAACTTCCTTACCATCTGCAGTGGGCATCAGTGCCCAAACTGGCTGCTCTGGGGTCTCTCCACTGGGCCAGATTTTGGGCTGAAGAGTTATCTGGGAGCATGGCAGCTGCCCCGAGTGTAGGAACTGTGCCAGACATTGTCAGGTTCCAGTAGACACTGTAAATGAGATTTCTAGTAGGTGCTCTCAGGTTCCAGTGGCTGGGAATATGCCTGATGCTGTTTAGTGTGCCTGTATAGATGCAGTGTAGGGATTCTGCATTGATCTATAACTCATTTCCCTTCTGTGCTTTTTATTAGGTTGACTTTCTTTATCACTGTGTTGTTGGGAGAACTCTGCATTACTCCTCTCCAAGATGTGTGCTTGAGTCTCTCCTTCTTCTATATCCATCTCAGTGTGTGCAATACTGCACATATTGCAGTATTAGGATTCACTCCTCTAGAGTTCAGCAACACATGTTACAGGAGGATGAGAGCTGGACCCTAAAAGAGTATCTGTGCCCTATGCACTCCACTAGCACTGGTTTTGGAGTAGATTTTTATCTCTGTATTAATTGAAACAGTTTGGTAGATTATGGATCCATGGAGGGCCTTGACAAATATATTATCTGTATAACACCTGTCAGGATCCGTCCTAGTGGACGGATGACCTGATGATTTGTAGGAATGATCTCAGAGTGCAAAAACTAACACCGTACAAGGGGGTTTGCAGTGATAATCAAATCAAATGCAATTTTATTGAAATAACCACAGCAAAAATGCAATAGAGGGATTAAGGGAGTGAAAAAGAGAGAGAGAGAGAGAGGGGATATAGCTACCAATGCAGAGACGAAGTCCTTTGGTCCAGTCCAGGCAAGGGTCTGCCTGCTATGCTGGGGAGATCTCAAAGGCTCTAGCTAATTCAGAGGTTTTTATTAGTGAAAATGGTGAGGGGGGGGAACAGATACAATAGGGAACAGATGTAACAGGTAGTCTATGTCCTCAGCAGTAAATGAGAGCCATTGTTTTCTTGCTCCAGTGGTCACAACCTGCAGGCAAACATCTTGCTTCGGTCAGCTTGCCTCCCCACACACCTCCCCCAGGCTGGGGGTTTCAGTCCCAGTCCTTGGAAGGAGCAGAGGGGCCTTTTAGGAGTTTCATGTCTCAGTCCTTAGTGGAGAAGCTTCTTACATCTCAGTCTGTCTGTCACAGTGGTTGTAAAACAGGTGAGGGTCTTCTGTGGGAGACCACCCGAAACTCAGGAGAAGTCCAGCCAGGCCGAGAGGTGGGACAGCTTCCAGAGCTGCTATTGTTGCAAACGGGGCACGGTGCCCCTTCTTAGCATACAGCAAACACACTTGTGAAAACAATAGCTCAACACTGAGCTTTCAGGTCTCGGGGCCCGTGGCGTGTGACTTTTCTCCTTCAGAGCCAGATATTCTGGACAGAGGGGGTCTTCTCTTCAGTGGTCTCCCAAGGACGATTGTGAGGCAGATGAGGGAAAATTCTGACAGACTCTCACAACACCACAGAGCAGGGAAGTCACCCTCATTGCATCTGTAACATCACTTAGAGATAGTGTTTTGTTTGTGTGTGGGTTTTGTGTATTGGTTTAAGGTACTGAATTCAATACTTAATGTGGCATAAAAGCCACACCTTTTCTAACCAACATTCCCATAGCTATTGCTTTCCTTGTAATATCTTGAGCCTTATTTCTCCTCAGGCTTCCTGTCTTTGTCCACAGGAGGAATGACTCCATTCACTGCTGGCATCTTCTCCCTGTATGAGAACCTTTTAGGCCATGGCCAAGTTGTTGATTTTTATTTTCTCATGGATGAACTGAATAGTCAGGGGTCAGCTGAGGTCTTTGCCCTCTAGGTTTTTCTGTCATGTGCTCTTCAGAGCAGAAAACGTGACAGTTTTTTAGGCCTAAGCAGCCAAAGGGCACTGAAGCCACCAGGAGTGAGGAGTGGGACAGTGGTGCACAGACATGGGCAGCTTTCTCCACCATGTACCTACCAGGCAGGGCTTTTGTTCTCTCCTGTCTCTCAGGACTGGGCATCACTTTCAGTGGACAAGGATTCCTGCTGTCAGAAAAGTATCTGCAGCAGTGACCTTCCCAGTATTTCATTAGCTGATGAGTCAGACAAATGGATTCTGGCAATGAACTTTAATTCCATTAAGCAGTGGATTTTTAATAACAGAATTAGAAGACTAGCAACAATGCTTAAGGATTCGCTGGGTACATACAGGCTTTTGCTATGTCATATGTAAAGCTCCTTGCTAATACATGGTTTTCCACTTCCACAATTAATGTTTCACTGCTGCTTTGCTGCTCCTGTCTCACCTGTAAAGAAATGAGCCCAGACAATACATTTTCATTGCAGGTTTCCAAGAAGTACAGCGAGATCGAGGAGCTCTACCAGAGACTGACAGCACGGTATCCACAGGTGTCTCTGCCACTCCTGCCTAGAAAAGTTCTCTTTGTGGGGGAATCTGACATCTCTGAGCGAAGAGCTATGTTCAATGACATCATGAAATTCATCGCCAAAGATGAGGATCTAGCAACGAGTCCCGAGTTACTGGAATTTTTAGGTAACTAAAAGATGTGAGTGTCCCCTCTCCCAGAAATGTCCTTTATGGAAGTATTAAGTTCTTGACTTGGGCAGCCAAAACCTAGAGAGTGCCAAAATAAAGGCTGTCCCTGAAAATGTCCTCATGTGCATTTACAGAGCTGCACAGTTGTGTTTGCTGGTGTTTCTCCCTCCTCTCAGTGGACACCTGCCTCATTTAGAGATGTTGATAGGTACCTTCAAAGCAAGCATTGTGCTAGCCTGTCCCTGGTTTCCTGCTGTACTTCAGAACATGTAAGCTTAGAAGGCTCAATAGTCATATGTTGTCAGTGGGGAGATGGACCCTAAAGGGACAGTGCAGGGTCTTCCTTAGTGAGCAACTCTTCCATGTTTTGTCTGATTTTCCTGCAAATTATTTACTCTGAGAAAGATTTAAATGGAAGACAGATTCTTTGTTAGTTAAACACATTCTATGGCTAGCTTTTTTTTCCTTTTTAGTTTAATTTTTTTTCTTAGTTTTCCTTAGCTTTATGTCCAGCTCTTGTTGTCTTGTCTAGTGATTCTTACAGTTCTTTTCTGCTGTCTCTTGGGCAAAACAGGGTTACTGAATGAGTGGAACAAATGAGTTCCCTGCTTTTAATTCAGCTGAGGGCTGCTGGGCAGGGAGTACTCCAGCCTGGTGCTGTGCAGGATTCTTAGTGGAGGGTTACTTTTAAGTGAAGTTGCAAGAAGCTAACAAGTGTAGACAGCCCATTTTGCAGAAGTGTCAGGTGTGTGCCAGATAAATTCTGTGAAATTGGGAGCTTCCTAAAGTCAAAGGGGGCAAAGCTGCTTAAATGCATGGCAAAATTCAGGTAGTTAGGCTTTTGTTTAGGCTTTTTTTCCCTGGGCAGTATTCTCTTGCAAGCAGATCCCTTGCACAGAAAATTCAGAATTCATGTTGATTGATCTTTGCATGCTGGTTAACCTAACCATGGTGCACATCTGTAGCTAAACTAGGCTGGACTCCATTCTGTGGGCAGTTTGGGTGCAAGTAATGTGAAATCAGAATTTGCATTAGAATAGTGTCAGTCTTACCCTTATTTGGCAGATGCAGGCATGAAAAGCTAGGTGAGATGAGTCTCCCATGCCATGTTATTCAATAGTCAAAATGGTGTAGCCATGAATTTTATTCATCACAGCTTTCAGCAGCCTTTTTTTTAGCTGATCTCATTATTTTAAATTGCTTTCCTGGACATTCAGAAACTCGCCAACAAGGAACCATTTTCTCCTCATTCTGCTGCCCTTTGCATGAACAAGTGTGGTGAGAAGACTTAGTTTTATTTTTCAGTTGGCTGAATTTGCTGAGCTGATGCATCTTGCATACTGAAGGGTGTTAGAACTTCAGGCTTCATTTTTCAGTGTAAACTGAAGAGCTGCTGTAGAAACATGCTGTCCAATGCTCTAATTTTAACCCAAGTTAATTAAACTGTATCAAAAAGAGGATTTTATCTCTACTAGCTATGTGAAAGTTAGCTACCTACATCTGTGCAGAGTATTTACAGTGTCTTTGTAGCCAGCAGAAGAGAAATAGGCACTTCAAAGAGAAACTCACATGACTTTATTTGGATGGGATGAATCACCACGTGGAAATTCCATTGTTTCTGTTGACTGTAGAAGGAACATAAATAAGCAGATTTGACATGTGTTGCTGTGTCTCACTTAAAGTTCATTTCCTTTATCTTTCTCTACTTAACTACTTTGAATCAGTAAACAGATCAGACTCATCATGACACATAGTGAATAAAGGGAACAGTGGGAGTATTTTGAAAGAGTTTCACAAAAGCTGATCATGTCCTTCGTTCCTCAAACAAAACTCTAAGCAACAAGTGCAAGATATAAAAAACCTGTAGTATTTATCTCATATACCCAGTTTTGCCTCCATTACTATGTTTTGCAGGAACAAAATCTTCTAGTGCTGTTGACTTCAAGGGCAAAAACTTACCTGATGACAGGGAGAAAGAAGATGAAGAAAATGAGGCATTGGATTTTTTCAAAGAGGAGAAGACACCTGACTTAATCTCACAGCTTTTATCAGTGGAAGATTCCAAAAAAGGGGAGAAAAAAGAAGGGGGAGATGAAGAAGAAGAAGAGGAAGAAATTTTAGACCCTCTTGGTATAATCAGGTATGGCTAAAATCCTGTAAATTAGGTGTTTAGACTTCAGCCTTCCTGAATAAGGCTGTTGTATGTCACTGTCCCCACATTGCTAAATTTCACAGAGAAGGAGGGGCCTTTGCAGTTCATGAGTGAGGTGCTTTGATAGAGGGAAGAGACTTGGTGGTGCCTTTTCAGTGCATTCCTCAGGACACTGAAGTGACAGGGACGTGATGAGTGCCTTGGTACCAGTCCCAGCTACAGAAGGTATTTGCTGGGCACTGCAGGGTTCCACCACAGAGCATCAGCCCTCCAGCATCCAGTGGATGTGCCTTCTGGAGTACACGGGACACTCTGATTGCAGTGTCTGGAACTGCTTTTGAGCTCACTTGTGCCTTTTCTTTCCTTGTTCCTTTGTCTGAAGGTGTCAGATGCTAAATGCCACTAAGACATATGCAGGAACAGCTTGAGAAACAGTAATTGGGTCAAAGCTTCCTGATACTGGTATCTGTGTGTCCAGTAATTTTCAGCCAGTTACTTTCTTCCCTTCAAGGTGGAATTTCACACTGAATTTCAAACTGATTTCTACTAAACTCTGGAAGCAAATTAAGCTTTTCTGTGCTGGGATCATGAGTATCAACTACTTTTTAGGGTGTCTCAGGCTTTAGATGTACAAATGAAGACGGTGTAGCTGTTCTTGATCTTCAGTAAGCACTGACTGACCCAGCTGGATGGTTCCAGCCACCCAGAGTCCCAGCCACTACTGAGTGTTGTCTTGGATCTAGACTCTGCTTTCAAAATGCTTCTGCATAGCAATAGGCAGTAACTGAGAGTAACAAGCCAGACCCCTCTCTTGGTGTTTCCCATTAAATCATTTCTGGGGGATCATTCACTCTAGATCTAAGCTGGAGTCTCCTACACTAAGTTTGGTCAAATAAGATGAATAATACTGGAAGCACTATTTGGACTTTCCTCCTGCTGTTATAATCATGTAATTGTGGATGCCCAGATATTTTCCTTTTTACTTGAAGTATTTAATCCTTCAAATCAGAAAAACATTAACTATTACTCTTTTGATAAAATGTGCTGAATTACTCAGCATCAAAATTATTCTTTTGTTTAAGGAGAGTTTAAAAATTTAAATAACTATTTACAACAAGAAGTTAGATAAAGCAATACTTCCCACAAAATGGTTCTTAGTTTGTATTTTTACAAAAGCAGCTGTCCTTTTTTGGATAGGAAAATGATCTATTGGGTTAGCAAATGCAATGTTATATTTTCCAACTTATAACAAACAGAAGCTGTAAAAAGCTTGCTATGCCAAAACAAACAAGAAGTTTGCTTTTCTCCTCTGCACAGCTTGACACAGCATTTGAAAATCTTGATTATTTTGGTCTTCCAATGCACTGAAGGATGACAAGACCTGGTATTTAATCCTCATTTAGTTTATTGCTTCCATTCCTTCCAAGTACAGAATTCTTACTGAATCAAAATAACTTCATTTATATAAGAAGTATGGTCTTCACTGGGACAGAGCTGCAGCTCTGCAGCAGCAGTTATGCAGTCAGATGTTTTTCACTCTAAAGCAGTGGCTGGCTATCTATAAAAGACATCTCCATATCTGTTTATTGCTGTTTCTATGATTCTCACATGTGCAGTGCTGGGGCAGAAACATGAAAGTGGAAACAAGAATTCTGAGGTGGATTTTTCATTGTCTCTGTTCTCGTGCAACTCATCCTGCTTCCATGGAAGTTGTTTTCAGCTCACATCAATGGAGATGAGATTGTACATCAGCACTGTATCCCAGCTCTGTGCCTTCTAGTAAGAGGTGTCTAGGAGAGAGGCCAAAGGCAGGAGCTTAGTGGTCAGTGGATAGGCAGTTCTCAGGGGACATTTTAGGGTGTCTTCTATGCCTGTTAAAATGTTTGGTGCTTGCATGCTCTGAAGAGGGAGCTGAAGCCCCACAGCTTTAGTGCTTCACGTGTGCTTGAAGTTACTTTGGCATGGGAATGAATAAACAGGAGGTGAAGCAGATAGATAAATGTGTTTAGTAGTAAATTGTCCCCTAGTGCCTAGTAAATTTAGGTTTAAAAGGAAAAAAAATAATCCATGCTCCTTTCCTCTCTGAAAAACCTTTGGAAAGCAGTAGAATCAGCACTGAAACAAGCCAGTCCATTTTGTGAAGTAGTGGTGTCCAGAGTGCTTTGAGCAGCAGAGCTCCAACCTAAATTGAATCATGTGTTTGGCATAATCTTACAGGTTTTTTGCTTTCTGGATGAGGATGAAACTGCTCCAGTAGCACAGGCCTCCATATGCTGTCAGCATGCTTCATTTGGTAACAACTTCTCCTGGGCCAGAAGGCTGTGAATTGGATTTGGCCCAGCACTGCTGCTGTGCTGCTGAACCACCCAGTATCCAGTTAAATATCAGGCCTTAGGGGTAAAATGCTAAGCTAGAGCCTTTTTTTTCCCTGTTTTTGTATTGCTGGTGTTCACCCAGGTGGAAGCTCATTGTGGGCTGGTTCCTTTTGCCTGAAGAGACATCCCAGTGGTGCTGATTGTCTGCCTCGCTTTCAGGGCTGTGTCTGAGCTGCTCTTTGATGTCAGGTGGGCACACTCGCTTGCCAGTTCAGCTCCTCATCTTTTGTGGGTATTAATGATGGTCTACAAACATTATGTTTCTTGTTGTATGGCTCTTATGCCTCAAAGCTTTCTCTCTGTGTTAGCAGGGTGATTCTAGGATTCTTGCTCTTAACAGGATTCTTACTCTTAACAGGATTTTGCTCCTCTTAACAAAGAGGAGGACTTGGGGTTTTGCTCTTTTTCCAAACCAGGAACATGTCAAAAACAATAGATATTTCTGATTAAGTTTTCATCTTTTAACATGCCTCCTCCTTTATATTTTTTTTACCCCAGAAGCCAGGTTCTTCCTAGAATAAAAGGTGTTCAATATTAACTCATATTTGTGGGATGCAGTGGTATTGAAATTCATTGAAATATGCTTTCTTCTCTTCACCCTCTGCCTTTCTTGATAGTTTGGAGTATTGGTATTCCAGTGTATTGTCACCAATTACTCTGCAAGTTTTCCTGGACATTTGTAGAAATCTTTTCAGCTTTGGACAGAATATACAGGTCCTGTAGGAAAAATCACTCCTAATACAGAGTAAGGCTATCCTTTGATATCAGCTGTGCATAAGGGAATGAATTATAGTATACTCACTTCTGTAGCAGTGGCACACTTACAGCTCTATTTCACTCTTCTTAGCACTTCAAGTATACAGTGACTTGTAAGTCATTGTAAAGCTCTCATAGCATTTTTTAAAGGTGCATCTCTTGGGTTTGGTTTTTTTTAATTCATTTTTTGTCTTAAGCCAAAAACATCATAATATATTTTTGTTAAAATGTTTTATTTCCTTGATAAGTAGGAAATCAGATACATAATTAACTCCCCATTGTAGGGACAGTATTAGGTATATTGACTTAGCTTTGTCACCACTCTTTGTCACTCTTCTTTAAATCCATAGAGCTCACTATTTGCAGATACATATTTTTAAATCCTTGGTAGGCTACCGTGGTACTTTGGTATTGGAGTTTTTAAAGGTGCAGTATTTTTAAAAAATGTTTTAAAGGATTTTCCTCATAAATTGCAAAATAATATCATGTGGCTAGTGTCAGTTGCAGGGAGTTCTCCAACTGGCATGCCTTCAGGAATGAAAGAAACAAGAGCAATAAATCTGAAAGAGGCTAATACCTCTGAAGGACAAGGCCTGGAAGAGAAGCACAAGTTGAATGAACTATTCACCTGAACTTGATGGTACTGTTGAAAATTCTGCAATGGAAAAGGGTATGATTTGCCAGTGGTTTGAGGGCAGGTTGGCAGGGAGTGAGGGGAGCTGTGTGCAGCAGGATCCAGAGCAGCAGCAGTGCTCAGCCAGGGCTGACTGGGCAGTGTCTGGCTGTGGCTGTACCATGACATTCTCTGTCCTCTCTGTGAGGTTGGCTGGGTCCAGAATGCAAGTGCCTGCTGGCCTGGGCTGCCTCCTGGGCTGTGATTGGGATGCTTTGGGAGAAGGCAGGTTGTCCCAAGCCAGGGTGTACCAGGGGCTGTTCTGTGCTTGAATTGTTGAACCGAGCTCCTGTGCTCAGGCCCAGGCTGTGAAGGAATTACTCAAAAAACCAGTATAGTCCCTGTTTTTCTACCCACAGAGCTTTCTGCCTGCTGCCGTCTTCGCTCCACTCTGCCCTCAAGCTACCCTAGGGTTTGGCTTTCTGTAGACAGGTCAGGCATCCAGTTAGGATGCTTAATCCAGGCAAGATCAAGTTCACATTTCCAGGTATTCTTCTTAAAGCTAGTTAAAAACACATCAGAGTAACTGAATTGGGTTTTGTCTTCTTCCTCTGTGGGTGAAATACAGAGTTCCACTGTTTATATTTTGAAGCCAAGAGCTTTAGCATCCCTCTCCTCCCACTTTGTAGTCACAACAACTGAATTTAGTACTTGTGTTCAGTTCATTCCAAAAAACCTCAGAAGCAGCTGATTAAAATGACTGTGAACCAGCTCCTCTGAACAAAGCAGCAGCAATTCTGCAAAAGGAGTGTGGCTGCCTTGTGGGTTAAAACATGCAGCAGCCCTTTCAGTGCATGCATTTCTTCAGCTGCAGTTACCTCCTGAGGTAATATTTGTTCACCACTTTGGGAGAACCCACCTTTTCCTGAGCTTTTTTTTCCTGTCTTCATCAGCTCTCTGCAGCCTTTGCAGGAGCCTCTCCTCACACAGGGTTCCTCCCTTCCGTCCTTTTTCCTGTGCCTCCCTAAATCTTTCAGTGACAGCATGCATTTCCCCAGGCATAGGTTTTTCCTGGCAAACTGCACAGAGGTGAGTATTCCCTAGGCAAGAGTTCTTCTGTCTCATCATGGCTCCTGGAGAGTTTCTGTCTTGACTCTGTGCCTTTACTATTGTTTCAGAGGATTTCCTTGTGGCTTCTCCTCATCCAAATTTGTGCCTCTCCTGAGGAATACAGATATGTGGGTAGGTGGGAGCTTTGCATCTGTTGTGATTAAACACAGATACAGCTGAGTCCTGACAATAGTTAGGAAGGGATGGGGCTGGTGAGGGCTGACTTTTTGGGTGTCTTCTGCCAGGGGTTTTTGAAGTCTTTGTAGCTGGTTGTTGCTGGGGTCAAGCCCAAGCACCTCCAGTGCTAGAGGTTTGCTGTTGCTGGGTTAGTTGGTAAGGAGATTATTGAGGCACTCAGTGCTTTTCCTGGCTGCAGATGAAGCAGGTGATGGCTTGGAGCAGCAGACTGGCAGGGAATGAGGAGCCAGGAACCAGCCCTGGTCTTGCCAGAGCCTGTAGAGCCAGGCAGGCTGCAGGAGGAGGGTGGGTTGGCACACAAGCCAGCAGTTGTTTCTGGGTTGCATCCTACACCTTTGTGTTTCCCAGCCCCTTAGTGGTAGTCAGGCTACAGCTTGACTGCTGAGTTGTTGATCCCAGTGCTCCCTTTCCTTTCCTCTTCCCTGTTGGGGCAGAAGAGCTGAGAACAGCCTCAACCTGCTGTCTTTGGGGAAGAAGTGAGTGGCAACATTTGATCTTGCTTCCTCTGCCAGAAACCTTGGGCAGCTGAGAGTGGCTGATGGAGAGGCAGAAATCAGCTTAAGGGGAATCCTGCATTCAGCATCTTTCCAAGTGGTTTTATTGATGGAGTGCCCAGAGCTGTAATAGGTGAGGGCAGTGTACTTGCTCATGGATTTTCCCCTCCAAGGAAGAAAATTTCTGCAGGCTGGAGTGGTGTTGCAGCACAGCTGCTGTCTGCTGGACAGATGGTCTGGAGCAAACTTGTCAAAATGTGTGTTCAGCTGCTGTGCCTTCTGGTCCTTGGCTGGCAGGGTTGTATTGCTGCCACTCCTCAGGCATCCTGCTCCTCAGCCACTCACAAATTCACAGCTGCCCTTTGGGCCAGCCAGGTACGTGTTTGCTTCCCCTCTGAATCCAGTAGGATTTATACACAGCATAAAAACTACTTGTCTGTTTGTCCTGGTCAACTAAAAGAGAGTGAAGGTGTCCAAACATCAAAGAGTGAAGATACAGGTTATTTTTTTCTTTAACAAAATTCAGATAGTCAAAACAATGAATGGGAAAATAGAGCTTTGTTTTCCTAGCAGTGTCTGTGTCTGTGCTCACAGCTGTGAGGCCTTCAGAGATTTAAACAGGCAGATCTCTATTTTCTGTCAGTTGTTGAATCACAAGCTTAGGTTGCAAGGCATGCTTGACCATCACTTTGCCAAGTGACACAAGTATTTGTCACAATTCCAATCCAGCTGCTGTCAGATTGGCAACTCACAACATCCCAGTAAACAACCCTGTTGGTCTTCTACTGACAGATAAAATTTTTCTGAAAACCAAAGATAGTAGTCTGGTATGGTCTTCTTCTCCATCAAAGAGAGAAGGAGAAAAGGGAGCAAAAATTCTGTATTACCTACCCAGTCAGAGGAAAAGTCTGCCTCACTTTTCATAAATTGTCTGGTCTCAACCTTTTTTAGGGGCAACCTTGTAGCCTCTCCTTGGATTGTTTTAGTTGAGTGTCTTGGGAGTAAAGCAGGTTGGCAGGAATACTCTCCTTGCAGGAATTTCATCCCTCCAGTTTATCTCCTGAATATTTTTGGTTTTTTAGGTGCTTTGAGAGTGGTGTTTCCTATGCAGAGGGCTTTCCTTTCTTTTCTGCCACCAATCCCATCTCCTGAGAACAGCTTCCAATGTGTTTCCTTACTGAAAATCTTACTGTGCCCCCACAAATGGGAGGTTGAGGGAGATTGAAAGAAAACATTGGGAAATGAAACCATGTTTAGCTGCTGGATCTCACAGAATCATCTATATTCATTCTGTTTAAAGTCTTCTGAGTGGCAAAAACCTGTTCTCTTGAGATAACTCTACCAAGGCTTCTTTGGCTCCAAGTGGTAGAACTGAGACCTTTCCCTAACTGTACTTCCCAGCCAGGGAAATCAAGTTGGATGTGTGAAGAACTTGACCCTCTTCTCTCATGGCTTTTCTTTGGGAGGACAAACTGAATGGAATTATGCTCAGGAAAACTGAGATTTTTGGGTACTCCTGGACTTGTAGTTGACATATATTCTATCCATAAGCACTCCTTCAGGAGAGTGTGTTGCACAGGTGGTTGCTGCTGTGTCTGCACCTGGCAGTCAGAAAGAACTGTACCTTGGGATCAGAGCTAGGGCACTCACACTGCCAGAGGTATGGGAGTGCATACCCAAGCCACAGCTCTAAAGTTGGCTGCTCTGTGTTTTCTTTTCTTTTGGAAATAGTAATTTCCCTGACCTAAGGAAAAGTTGTGTGAGTCCTCCCTGTGCCAGCATTGTCCTTGTCTGCATTCATATTTCCCTGTCTAGTGTTACATTTTTGGTCCCATGAGATTATGCAGTCATTATTTCCCCAGGTTTTTAAGCAATTGCCTGGCTTAAAGTTCAGTGATGAGTTTCTGTCATGACTGGCTTGAGTGATTCCAGTACATCCATAGCTGGAACATGAGAATCCTCTGGGAAGGAGTTTAAGTAATTATTTTAATGTGCTTCATTTTCTTTCTGATTAGAACACTGAATATACTTTAATGGGTTTTATAAATAGTTAATTTGTGTTTATGCCATCATCCTAAGCCCAAAGGGCTGAAAATAGCTCTCTAGTCTGTGTAGTGTTACAGCTGTGCACCATCCAGTGGTGTTTCCAAGCAGAACACAAATGTGACTTCACCTGGGGTAAAATGCAGCAAGGACTTAATTGCTTCATGCAACACTGCATTGCAGTACCATAAATGAAGAACACTTAATTCAGCTGGAAACACAGAGAGAATTGCACCCATGTAAATGCAAATACCCAGCTTGGAATTTGACCAGATTGCCAAAGTATATTGTCTCTTTCTAATAAAGGTTTCACAGGATTTTTAACAGACCTGGTTCATTGTTTACAATGTACTAAAGGAATAAAACTTAACATACACTTTTCTGTATACAGAACTGTGGAGCCAAGAAATATCAGGGAAATGAAATGCCACTGCCACTGGCTGGTACCAGCTTTCAAATAACTCCCATGGTCCTCTAAGTGAGCTCCTGGCTTTTGGTTTCCCCCTCCTGTTTGGCAGGACATGCAGGCATTTGTAACAGAGCTAGGCAGCACTGAAGGTGTGCAGGAGCTGCTGTGAGCATATCCAGCAAGTCCTCACTTAACTGAGAAAGAGAGGAGCAGGAGGCAGGAGATCCTTTAGAGAGACTACAGCATAAATTTATGACTGCACAGAATCAAGTGTCCTTTTCTTACTTCTCCTTTGGAAGAGGATTGAACATGATGTAATTGGGCAGATTTAAACATGTTTTGTTTCATGGACTTTACAATAATGGGGTGACTCAAGTCCTTAATTAGAATAAAAAAGCATTACCTCATCGATGAGCCTGCTCCTTTCACCAAGGCAGGGGAAATCTTTAATCAACAGATGCAGGGAACTGCTCATAGATGAGACAGACTGCTAATGAGGGATGGATTCAGAGCTGCCCTACTGCTTTGCTGTGCACTAAAGCTGTCTGTGGGGTGAATGTGGGCTCAGTTTAAGTCGAGGTGGGAGACTTGTTTTTCCTTTCATCTGATGCTGTCAGGTTCCTAATTCAGCAGACTTAATAAAACCATTGTTCATTTTTCCCATGGACCTGCTGCAGACATTTCTGTCTTCATTTCAAGGGATCAAAGAATCAGCTTTTGCAAAACCATTTTTGAAAGCAATCTGTAAAACTTAGCCAAAAATGCATGATTTAGCTATATAACTATAGGATGGTACTAATTAACACACCTGGGGATCACATCTTTTACTGCTGCCCCTAGCATCATTTGGCCAGGTCTGGAATCATCTGAAGTGTCAATTAAAAAGGAATGGCCCTAAGGACAGATGCATCTGGGACTCAGCAGCTCTTCATTCTGCACTAGAATTTCTTGGGTCACATCACAGTACTTAAAAGTTAGATTTCTCCATTATCCCTTTAGTAAAAAGAATAAAACTGATTTTATAGATCTGCCTGGGGAAAACTTTCCCTTTGCACAGAAATATGGCATTCAGATAGTTGTTAATGACATTGTTGTTGAAGCAAATAAATGCTTTCCATTACCTTCTGTACATTTTGGGTAAGAGTCAAACCCTTTCTTTCCATATTACCTGATATGCCCAGTCATGTCCAGATCATACAGGAAGTAAGATTCATTATGAAAGTGAAATACACAGCTGTGGTAGGTGATTTGACTGTGGCTAAACTAGTAAATAAAAGCAGACAGGAACTGTAGTGTTGCTTTTGCCAGCTAGAATAAAGTAGCTGCTGTCCAACAGTTGAATCCTTCCGCTCCTCAGAGCAAGCTGGCCATGTCCAAAACAGGAAAGGCCCTAAGCTTGTACTGATCCCTAAACTTTGTCCAGGCATAATTTGGGAAAGCAATAATTAGCCTGGGGAGCGTGCTAAAAACTCACAAGGCAGTTACTGTGCACCATTATCCCAGCCCATGCACTCACCACATTTATTTGCTGTTGTTGGCCTTTTGTTGCCCTCAGGGCAGCCTGAGGAGTGTGCATGTTTAAGAATGAGGATTGGAGCTGTTGAGGCCCTGTAAGGAGGTGCAGGCAGTACTGAGTGTATGCCTGGCACCTGAGGATGCTCCCTGGCCATAACCCCCAGCAAGGATGGGTCTGGCTGCTGGCACTCTCTTGGGTGGTGGCACAGCTCAGGAGCTAGCCTGGAGCTGGATAGGTGCAGCCTGCCTCCTTGGGGCTGTAACAGTTCAGCCCTCTGGGTGTGAGCTGTGGTGTATCACATGGCTTGGAAAAGGTCTTGATTGTGATTTGCACTAGTATAGGTGATTTTCTGAGGTCTGCCCTCTGAACCACAATTTTCTGTAATAACTGCTCTTTATTTGTCACAATACACAAATGGATCAGAGTGGCTTGAATGGAAAACTTCGAAGCTTCTCTGGTCTTTGCTTTATTGCTTTTTGTCTGTAATAGCATCTGAGGTGTACTTGATGGCATCATCAAACACAAAACAGTGTCATGCCCTCAAAACCATCTTACAGAATCACTAGGTTGGAAGAGATTTTCAAGATCATTGGCTCCAACCCATGCCCTACACCTCAACTAACCATGGCACTGAGTGCCGCATCCAGTCTTTTTTTAAACACATCCAGGGATGGTGACTCCACCACCTCCCTGGGAAGACCATTCCAGAACTTTATAACTCTTTCAGTAAAAACTTTTTCCTAATATCCAACCTCTGTTTCCCTAGATGCAATTTAAAACTGTGTCCTCTTATTCTGTCAGTTACTGTCTGGAGAAAGAGACCAACCTCACCTGACTACAACCACCTTTCAGGAAGCTGTAGAGAGTGATAAGGTCACCCCTGAGTCTCCTTTTCCCCAGGCTGAGCACCCCCAGCTCCCTCAGTCATTCCTCAGAGGGTTTGTGTTCCCAGCCCCTCTCCAGCCTCATTGCCTCCTCTGGACACACACAAGTGTCTCCATGTCCTTCCCAAACTGAGGGCACAGAACTGGACACAGCACTCAAGGTGTGGCCTCACCAGTACTGGGTACAGGGGAAGGATGAGCTCCCTGCTCCTGATGGCCACACTGCTCCTGATACAGGCCAGGAGCCATTAGCCTTTATGGCCCAGGGCACACTGCTGGCTCATGTTCAGCCAGCTGTCACCAGCACCCCCAGGTCCCTTTCTGTCAGGCACTGTCCAGCCACACCACTCCCAGACTATAACTTTGGGTTATCATGGCCAAAATACAGGACTTGGCACTTGAATTTATTAAACTTGATCGGGTTGGACTCTGCCCATCCATCCAACCATTCCAGGTGTCTCTGCAGAGCCCTCCTACCTTCCAACAAATGGACACATGATCCCAGCTTAGTGTCTTCTACAATGAAAGACTCAATACTCTCATCCATATCATCAGCAAAGATATTAAACAGAGCTGGTCCCAGCACAGACCCCTGAGGGACACCCCTGGTGAGCAGCCACCAGCTGGATGCAGCACCATTCACCACCACCCTCTGGGCCGGCCATGCAGCCAGTTCCTAACCCAGCCCAGAGAGCTCCTGTCCAAGCCATGGGCTGCAGCTTTTCCAGGAGTGTGCTGTGGGAGACAGTGTCAAAGGCCTTGCTAAAGTCCAGGTACACAACATCAACAGCCCTTCCCATATCCAGCAGACAGGTCTGATGATCATAAAAGGAGACCAGGTTGGTCAAATACAACCTGTCCCTCCTAAACCCCTGCTGGCTAGGTCTGGTACCCAGGCCATCCTGGAAGTGCTGCATGATGACACTCAGTATAAACTGTTCCATCACCTTACCAGGCACTGAGGTCAGGCTAACTGGCCTATAATTACCTGGATCCTCCTTCCCACCCTTTCTGTGAACAGGTATCACATTGGGCAGTTTCCAGTTATCTGGAACCTCACCAGTGAGCCAGGACTGCTGGCAAATGATGCAGAGTGGCTTCACAAGCTCATCTGCCCGCTCCCTCATCACCCTGGGATGGATCCCATCTGGTCCCATAGATTTATCAACATCCAAGCAGCTCAGCAGTTCTCTGACTGCCTCCTCCTGGAAAACATTCTGCTTCCTGACACCATCTACCAGCCCAGGAGGACAGCTCTCCTGAGGACAAGCCGTCTTCCCACTAAAAACTGAGGCAAAGAAGGTGTTAAGCACTTCCACCTTCTTTTCATCTGCAGTTACTAAGTTCCCTCCCACATCCAGTAGAGAACAAAGGTTGGTCTCACCCTTCCTTTTGCCATTAATATATTTGTAAAAACATCTTCTATTATCCTTTACAAAAGTTGCTAAATTAAGTTCAAACTGAGCTTTGACCTCCCTATTTTTTTTCCTACATGCTCTAGCAACTCCCTTAAATACTTCCTGAGAGCCCTGACCCTCCTTCCAAAAATGATACACCTTTTTTGTTCCTAAGTTCCTCCGAAACCTCATTGCCCATCCAGACTGGACATTTGCCTTGTTGACTCATCTTTTGGCACACAGGGACAGCCTATTCCTGTGCCCTCAAGAGCTCTGTTTTGAAGCTTGTCCACTTTTCCTGAACTCCTTTGTTTTTAAGGGCTGCTTCCCAAGGAACTCTCTGAATAAATCTCCTAAATAGGGTAAAGTCAGCCCTCCAGAAGTCCAGTGTAAAAGTCTTATTGATGTTCCTCCTGATTTCACCAAATATCAAGAACTCTTTAATTTCATGATCACTCTGCCCCAAGCAGCCCCCAACCACCACATCTCCCACCAACCCATCTCTATTTGCAAACAACAGATCTAACATAGTCCCTCCCCTGGTGGGCTCACTCACGTGAGCTGTGACAAAAAGTCGTCCTCCACACACTCTAAGAACTTCCTGGACTGCCTCTTTTCTGCTGTGTTAAGTTCTCAGCAGATGTCTGGTAGGTTAAAGTCACCTACAAGACCAAGGGCTGGTGATCCTGAAACCTTCAGCTGCTTGTAGAATAAGTTGTCCACTTCGTCCTCATGGTTGGGTGGGTGCTAACAGACTCCCAGTGGGATGTCAGCCTTGTTGGCCTTCCCCTTAATTCTTACCACAGGCATTCAACATTAGTTTCAATACCCATGGCATCAAAAGCTTCCCTAATATAAGGGGCCACCCCTCCACCTCTTCTTGCTTTCCTGTCTCTCCTGAAGAACTTGTAGCCATCCAGTGCAGCACTCCAGCCATGTGAGTCATCCCACCACGTTTCCCTGATGGCAGTTACATCATAGCTCTGCTGCTGCACCATGGCCTCCAGCTCTTCTCGTTTGTTGCCCAAGCTGTACACATTGGTATACATGCACCTCAGCTGGGCTGCTGATTTCACCCCTAACTCAGGCTTACCACCCTTGGGCCTGCATCCAGACAGCCCAGCTGCATCCCCCTCTCCCTCCAAACCTAGTTTAAAGCCCTCTCCATGAGTTCCACCTGTTCATGAGCTAAAATCCTTCTGCCCTTAACAGAGAGAAGGGGCCCATCCAGTTCCAGCAGAACCAGGTGCTGTAGAAGTGGCCCTATGATCATAGAACCCAAAATTCTGCTGATGACACCAACCCTTGGGCCACTTGCTTAGAATGTGGCCTCTCCTATTCCTTTCATCATTTTTCTCTGCCACTAAAGGAACTAAGTAAAACACTGTCTGTGCTCCTGCCCTATCAACCACTTGACCCAGTACCCTAAAGTCCATTTTAATTGCCCTGACACTCCTCTTTTCAATCTCATCACTGCCAGCCTGGAGTATCAGTAGTGGGTAATAATCAGAGGGCTGAATCAGCCCAGGGAGTCTCTCAGTGATATCCTGTACCTGGGACCCAGGGAGGCAGCAGACCTCTCTGTGGGATGGGTCATGGGGCCCTCTGTTCCCCTCAGAAGGGAGTCACCCACCATGATTACCCTTCTTTTCTTTTTAATGCTAGAGGAGTAGATCTGTCTGACAGATGAAGCATAACTGGGAGGCTCACTGGGCAGATCATTTTCTTCTACATCATCTGGCTGACCCTCTAGATCCAGGCCCCCATACTTATTCTGAAGTGGCACCTCAGTAGGTGATGGGGGTTGGGAGGAGTTTTTATTACCTTCCCTGAGTAGGGACCCATTTCCACTCCCCTGGTGGATACCAGGTGTCCTCCTATTGCCTGACAGTGGGAGGCATGGGAGTCGTCTGACTCCTGGTGGGCCTCCCTCAAGGATGGAAGGGCAGAACCCCACCAAGTCTATTTCCTTTCACTTTCCCTGATACTCCTTAGTCTTTCAACTTCCTCCCTAAGCCTAGCCACCATCAAAAAGAGATTGTTCACCCATTCACACTGCAGTCAGGCTTCTGCAATGCCCCTTGATACCACTGATAGCTCAAACACTCTGCACAGGAAGGGGTCTGGACAGATGTATCCTTTTTGAAGGGTTCTGTTTGGCTACAAAAACTTTCACTAACTGCAGTTTTTGATCTTGTAAAAGCCATTACTTAAAAAAAAAAAAACCTCAAAACCAATCAACCAACGAAAACACAACAAACAAACTGCAAACCCCACTAGCAGGAGGAAACCTGCAGCCCTGCCTGCGCAGAGCCCTCTTTCAGTCACCATGCTGCCAGCCAGAGGAAAGCTGTGTCCTGTGCCTCCATGGCTAACGAGAACTCACTACATTATCTAGAGCTGTTTGCAGCAGACATCTTGTTTTTCATCTGTGTGATGGGTTCTCTACTGTCATTGTGTTTTAACAGTCTTGTCCTGGAAACTCATTCCTGAATCATCCATCTTTCTCCTCCTGGCTATGAGTGACAGAGCTGTGGCCTCAAGTGTAATATGGAAAAAAGCAGATATGTTCTCAAGAGACTCCTGAGGGTTAACCCTCACTTCATCCCTCAGGGGCTGTTGCACCAAACCCTAACCTCACTGGAGTTGTTTTTGTTTGTTCAGCAATGCTGCCAAGAGACAAGGGCAGTGCCAGACAATGCAGGATGCTGGAACAGGAAGGAAAAGCACATGGTCTAGAACTATGCACCAAAGTCTCAGGAGAATTAGTTTCAATTTTTCATTTCAAAGACATCCCATTTAGGCTGCAGATACCTCATTTCTGGTTTTCCAAACCAGATTTCATTCCCGATGTGTAAAGGAACAATGCTGGCATGTCCTGACATGCAGGAGTGCAACAACTGAATTCTGAAAGGCTGTGAGGTGTTTTGGGGCTATCCAAACATTGTGGTTTGTTGACAGTAAACATTGGTTTAGTTGTCCTTGGGAGGTGGTGCTGGGGATGCTACCCAGCCCATTGTATCCCTTACTCTCTTGGAGGAACTTCCTTGGTCTACCAGTCCTTTTCCAGCTGTTGGCAGCCCAGCACCATTGCTCACAGGAGGGATGCTGCCATGGTGCTGTTCTGTGCTGCTGGTGGACATTATGAAAGATGCTGAGGTGTCCTTAAGCCCTACAGCCAAATGGACAACATGGCAAAGGACAGTCTCCTTTCTGCCCTCTGCTTATTAGTTCTTCCTGGAAGGGGCTGGTACCCAGGGCCCCTCACAAAGACCCTTTCTAGAAGGTTGTTGTCATTATAGTGCAAGAGTTCTATTATCAGTACATTGGAAGGGTTCCATATCGCTGGAGTTCCATACCTCCTTGATGTTTCTTGCAGGCAGCTCCTCCAGGCACTGACTCTTCCTTGTCCTCACAGCAGCAACTGACTCCAGTTCCCCTCAGCCAACCAATCCACTCTTTTATAACACTCTGCTGATTGGCTGCAGCTGCGGCCTGTTAACATCAGGCCTGCTCCTAATCCTTAGTAATTGGCTCAGCTGCAACTCTTTGGGGTATAAGATTACATTCTATACCACCTTCATTTACCCATACTGTATCCCCCTACAGACGGTGACAGGGACATCAAGCTTCCCTCCATATACAGTCCTGTTGCAGTATCACACCAGCCTTTGCTCCTTCAAACGCCCCCGTGTGCCTTTGTTCTGTGCCCAAAGCATGTCATTAGCACCAGTTCAGGCTATGACTTTTTGGAGCTCTAGCACAACCCTCATGTCATTTCAACCACTTTGAACTTAAAAACAGTTGCAGAATAAACAGTAATTCCAGAATGCTACAGAGAGCAAGGGAAAACCAAAGCCAAGTGTTTTAAAGTATGTATACAGTCCTGCACCAGCCCTCTGGTTCAGCAGGGCAGGTGTGTGTGCTGTCTCCTGTGCTCGTGGCACCTCTGCTGTGGAATTCAGTATCAAAATCTTTCCAAAGCCACTCCATCACTGCTCCCCTCAGCTGTGCGTGGAAGAGAAATGATAATGACAGAACTCATGGGGTGAGGTAAGGACAGGGTGAGATTATTCACCAGTGACTGTCACAGGCAAAACAGCTCTACTTGGGGAAATGAACTGAATTTATTACCAGACAAATCAGAGCAGGACAATGAGAAATAAAATTGAATTATAAAATGCCTTCCCCTCACCCCTCCCATCCTGAACTCAGCTTCACTCCTGCTTTTTTCTGCCTCCCTACCAGCAGTGCAGGGGATGGGGAATGGGGCTGAGGTCACTTCATCACAAGTTGTCTCTGCTGTTCCTTCTCCTCAGGGGGAGGACTCCTCACATCCTTCTCCCTTGGGGTCACAAGCCCTGCCAGCAAACCTGCTCCAGCATGGCCTCCTCTGTCCATGGGCCACAGGTCCTGCCAGGAGCCTGCTCCAGTGGGGTCTCCACAAGGTCACAGCCTCCTTCAGGCATCCCTCTGATCTGAGTTGGGGTCCTCCACAGGCTGCAGGTGGATCTCTGCTCCCCCGTGGGCTGCAGGGGCACAGCTGCCTCACCAGGGGCTGCAGGGGAACCTCTGCTTTGGCACTGGAGCCTCTTCTCTGCCTTCTTCACTGCCCTGGGCATCTGCAGGACAGTTTCTCCCTCAGTCTCATTCTCTCCTGGCTGCAGTTGCAGAACAACTTTTCACCTTTATCTATGCCATCACAGAGGCACTACCACCATGGCTGATGGGCTCAGCCTTGGCCACTGAGGAGTCCCTGTAGGAGCTGGCTGGCATTGGCTCTGTCAGACATGGAGAAGCTTCCAGCAGTTTCTCACAGAAGCCACCCCTGTAGCCCCTGCCTGCTACCAAAACCTTGCCATGCAAACCCAGCACAGGTACCAATGTCCCTTCTTGGAAGAGCAAAGGAAGATGAAGGGAGACAGGAGTGAGGCCAGGAGCTGGGTGGGCAGCATAAAGGGGCTGGCTACAGGAAGAAGTCAGCCCTGTGAATCAGCATTTTGACCATATCTGATGTCAAAATGTAACTCTGTGGTGTTATCTGTCCTTGCTGTGTGGCATGTGAAAGGTCTGCTGTAGCACTTCTGCTTATGGATCCAAATCCTGAAGTGCCCTGGGTCTGTGTTTTCTGTCTGTAATGATCATTCTTCCTCCAACACTGCCATAGCCACTGTAACACAAGGGAGTAAAAGCTCAAAACATTGTGCAGTTATTTGTAATTGCTACTCCCCTGCTCTCATCAGCATCATTTCAGCACTTTTCCAGCCCTCCCTTTTACTGACAGAGATCAGTGATCCAATTTGTGTTCCCACTCTGTGTTCAACCAAAGATCCTCCTTTGCCAAACCTCAGGTAATTTCTCACATCTCCAACTTACTAGATGGTACAAGATTCTTGACAGTGTAGAGCTTTAATGTTCTTTGCATGAATTGAGGATTTGGGAGTCAGCAAACTGACCCAAAGGATCAAGTTAGCTCACAGGTGAGTGACCAGTAGCTAAACCTGGCTCACACTTTGAGTGACCAGTAGCTAAGCCTGGAAAGAGCTCTCCTTGGCTGTTGGAGCCCTATGTTTGCTGCTTTTTGTCCCCACAGACAAGCCTGAGATCTCATGTCATCTGGGATATGAGAGCCTGAGATGTTTATCAGCATTTCTACCCACAGTAGATGTTTATCTTATTTCTACCCACATTTCACAGTGGGTAGAAATGTTCCCTGATCCATTTTTCCTGCTGCACCCTTCAGCACAGGGATCTTCAGGGTTTAATACAGCCATCTCAAGGGGCAGGAGCAGATCATCAGGTGGCTGAGCAGGAGCAAGGAGTGGGGTCTGCAAGGGATCACTTGTGTGGATCTACAAGCTCAAGTTGTTTGTGTCAAGTGATAATCCTCTGGAGATGTGAGATGCTAGCTGGAGGCCTGAGATCATCTATCTGCCAGCTCTGAAGAGTGCTGTGGGAATACCAAGTGTCCTCTGGCTGGGCTGAGCTCAGAGATTTTTTTTTGCCAGTAGGAGGGGAGTGAATTTTGTTAAGATTTTGGAATATTGTCGTGGCTGCCAAATAACACCAGCACTGAGTTGGATCACATGCATGAGCAGAGCACTTGTGAAGACTGCTCATTTCTTCTTTCAGTCACGTGCTGTGGCTGCTGGCACTGAGCAGGTTCCAGTGATTCAGTGCCTCGCCCCACTGTGCTCCCCAAGGAGTTTGTGGTGCTTCCCCACTGGAGCCCCCTCCAGCCTGACAGCCGGCCGCTGGCACACTGAGCTCAGTGCCAGCCCCTGGAATTACTGACCTTGCAAAAACTTCTCTGCTGAGGAATCAGGCTAGTTAGCAATAAAATCATAGATAGGAATCCAATTTTAAAAATGTAAGAGTTTAGTCAGCTGTTTTTTACTTACAGCAGAAAGCAGCTCCTGGGCTGCTGCCACTGCAGAGCCTCAGTATCTGGCTTAGGAGGGAGGGATTGTGTCTGGGGTGCTCCCTAGTGTGACTGTTCCTGCAGTCTGACCTCCAGCAGTGTCTGCAACATCAAAGTGGAATTGCTTCATGCAATAGGTATATCCATGGCCTAGGCAATATTTCACCCAGAGCAATTTTACCTTACCTCTGATTTAAAAAAAAATCATCACAAGAAACCTGTAGTCAGGAAACCAGTGTTCTCTTTTCATGGAAGCTGTGTTGGTGTCATGATCAGCAGGAGAGGCAGCAGGCAGAGCAACAGCAGTGCCACTTAGCTCTGACAATGTCTCACTGTGTCCTCTCTTGTAGCTCCTGTGGAGCCATCTCTGAGTTGTGGTGAGAGGTCTGCTTTACCCATGGCACAGCCAGGAGGAAAAAGTCACCTCTGTGAACAACAAGATGTGGGGAGGGAAGGCAGTGGGGAGCCAGGCTCAGCCCCATCATCCCTCCTGGAGTTGATGCAAATCCTGCTTGGCCTTGCTGGAATCTGCTCACTGCCTTGGCAACTGGAGCTTCTCCTGAGCTCTTTAGATGTGCTGTGGCAGGTATGTCAGGCAAAGTGTTACACTCAAGGTTTTCTGTAGGCTGGGGGTTGGTCTGTGCAGATACCAAGCAAGGAAAAGGAAAGGTACCCTTCAGACTGAGTTTTATATGGAGTGTCTGGGATTAGAGGCCAGAAGTTTTTTATGCAAACATCCTCTATTCTATTGGAAGCTTTTCTGTTCACAGACAGAAAAATTAGAGTTGAGTCTGCAGTCTGGGCTCTTGTGCCCCCTATGCTGTAGGATGTGGTGAGGAGGGAATTCAGGTGAGGCAGCAGCAAAGTGGAAATTATCTCCTCCTGAGGAGCACAGTGTGAGTCCAGGGGGCTGGACTGCATTCTCTTGTGAGGGGGTAAAGATTAAACAACCCCAAATGAAAACTTTATTAAGTAGAGGTAGCAGTTGCAAACAGGCTGCCTTGGAAGCAAACAGTTGCTGATTAGACCTTGCCAACTCCGGTGGCGAGATGACATTTTATAAAACTTCAGGTGTTAAGCTGGAAAAGGGTAGGTCTAGATGAGATATAAGCACAATAAAGGTGGTGAGACACTGGCCCAGAGAAGCTGTGGATGTACACCCCTGGAAGAGTGCAAGGCCAGGTTGGATGGGGCTCTGAGCAGCCTAATGGCATGTATCCATGTACACTGCAGGGGAGTTGGAATTGCTGATGTTAATGTCCCTTCCAACCCAAACCATTTTGTGACTCAGCTGTTCCATGAGGTGTGAGTGCCCAGCACATCTGAAAATGGGCTACCAGCTATTCACATGTTCAGTGCTTTTTCAGAAAACAGATCTAACAAGAAGCTACAGTAGTGTGTTCATGTCAGGAGGGGAGCAGGTTTCACCATTTCAGTGTAGAAGAAACATCACTTCTCCAAAATGGTTGCTATTTGCATTTGTCACTTATAGCTGCTACTTGTAAGAATTCTCAACATGACATTGCATACTTTTAGTACCTTTAACTCCTTTTTTGTGAGACCTTCTTTTAAAGTGTTTGCTCCCAAATCTGTTGAGAGTGTGGCAGAAAACATGCTTACTAGCAAGTTTTTTTCACATGCTGTTTCAGCTTGGGTGACTTGGATTGTGAAGCTTCTCAGGATGTTTGTGAAGAATGTCTCATAAAGGGATGATGTTGGGAGGTTGATTTCATTACAATGGTCAAATTTAAATTCTTGTGGCACATTTTATTGCTGAGGTATACTGCATATAGACATCACTTTACAGGCAACACAGTACTTACTCAAGAATCTGTTGGTTTTGGAGCTACAGACCTGAAGCAATCATTAATTAATATAAGAGAATGGATTTTTTTTTTTCTAAGAGTGCAATTTTTATAGGGTTGAAAGAAAGTTTCCTGAAAAGTAACTCCTGAAATGTAACTGTTCCTGAAAGTAACTCCTTTAGCTTTAATTTTACCTTAAAGGAAATAAACCAAGGGATAATGTCTTGCAGAATTTTTAAGTGCAAACTGTTCTCCCTCATTTTATTTCCTGATAAAGCTTTGTTTCTTCAGAAGGATTTTGCATTTATTTAAGATTTGACATGAATTTTGCCTTTTATTGAAAATTGACTAGTAAATGTTGTTTATTTTTAGGGACTAGCAGTTACAGCTAGTTATTTGTGATCAGCTTCAGCCTCTCCCCTTTCTCTTGTTTTGCCTGCTGTTACCTCTGCTTAGTTCTATCCATATCCATTTTTTTTTTCTCCTTACATTTTCTCATCTGCATTTTCCCACTTTCCAAGTTTCCTGTTTCTCCTTCAGTTACTGCCTGGGGTCTTTTTCAGAAGCGTAATTTGACCAATGATAATAATTTAGGGTTAAAGCAGAAAAAGAAGAGTCCAGAACAGAGGTCTGGAGAGTAAGAGGTACATGATGTGAAGAAGGGAGTTCAAGATGACAAGGAGGCCTTATTGTCAGTCTGGAGGGTAAGGCAGCACTGCAGATTCTGGAGGTGGAGCAGGAAAATGTCTGATACTGGCCAGAAACATTGGGAAAATGAGGAGGAGGGATGAAAAAAGGGAAAAGGATGGAATTGGGCAGAAATTGTAGAGGCTGGACATAAGGAAAAAAAAAAGGTGCACCAGAAGCAGAGCAAAAATCAATGCTTCTCTCCTTTTATCAATTTGAAATCAATCCTGCCAGACATACAGATAGAGAAAGAGAATTAAGGGCATGATAAAAGCTGGTGTGCATCAAGCCCTGATGCTGCCATCATCATGTTTGCCTTGCAGCTCTTTTACTCATTCATAGACAGACATGATACTCTCGTGTCCTTGTCCTGCCAAAGAGTGTTGTGGTTTTGTCCCTCCCCGTTGCTTGTGGCATCTGAGTGTCCAGGTTAATGCAGAGATAGCTCAGGATCTCCACAGAGAAGCAGATTCCTGCAGTGGTGCAGTGAGATCACTGTCTGCAGGATCCAGAGGAGAGAAACTTCCACTGTCCTGCTCCTGCTTTAGAAAGAATCGGTGGGAACTTTCAGGATTGCTGTGTTACACTTGGGGTAAGATACTGTTATTAATCAAGGCTGTAGGTTGATGAAAAGAGGATAACATGACTCTGGACAGATTTTAGTAATGAATGCTCTTTTAATTACCAACTGGTTATATCTGATAATCTGCCTTTCTATAATTTTACTGAGCATCAAGGCAATGCTCACTGGCCTGTGCTTATGTTTGACTTTTTAAACTTTTCTGATTTCTAAAATAGCTTTATTTTTAGCCCTCTGTAGCTTCCCTGGAGTTCTAAACTGTGTTGAGTAGTTAGATCCAGGGTGCAGAAAATGCCTGGCCAACTTTTTCCAAAACATCTTAGTTCATGTTATCTGGTATTGCATATCTGAAAGTGTTCATCATTAGCATGAGTATTAGGATAATAAAAATTTCACTGCTGTCAGAAACCCTGGAAGTACCATTTTGCCGCTTTGCAGATGAAACCCAAAATACTAATGAGTATTTTTGGCTTTTTCACATCATTATTGACAACTTTATTATGCTTCTCTTGTTCTGGACCACTGTGGTTTAATTTAGTCATGATTATGTTTTGAAACTTGTCTTTTGTTGTTCCTTAACTTGTTTCAGCAAGTCTTACACTCTTTAGTCTAGAAAATCAGAAGAAAATTATAAAGAAATTTCCTTTATGTTAATTTTCCTTCTTTGCAATCTAGTCTCTAACCCTAGTTCCCTTGCCAGGCTTATGAGTGCTCAAGTGTTTTATTAGTTATTTAGTTAAAAACATTTTAGGAAATGTTTCTCTATTATGATTATTGCTAATGAGCTGTGTACTAAACAAAAGTTGTCCATCTGTGGTCTTCTCATCTGCTTTCAAATTGCATTAGAAAAGGATATAATCAGAAAACTTGAGGACAGATTATGAACACAGCTTGCCTTTGTTTAGGAAGAACAGGTACTCTTGAGTTCTGAGCCCTTCAGAAAAATCTTTCCACAAAAGCAGGTCCCTGGATGGGAGCTGAACTCTTGAAAATCTCTTCCTTTAGGCTTTCTTTCCATCTGTTGCTCTGCTGGAACAATAATCCAAGGCTGACCTAATCTCAGAGCAGCAGCAGACAAACTTTGCAACTGGATACTCTTGTTCCAAATGATTTCTAATTGCAGATTTATTCCATCAATTACACATTATCTTACTTTGGGACATGCCAAAGCCATTTAAAATCCTGTAAATTAGCATGATGTCCACAAGAAAAAGATTGCTGTGTTTGGTACAGTATCCCTGCAGCCAGCACTTGTGGTGGCAGCTTAATGCTTAGGAGCGAGGCTGTGTGAGCTGATGGGCTTTGAGTTTCTATTGGGCATCCCTTGGCCAGAGCAATTGAGAATGACCCCTTTTGTCCTGTCTGTTATTACCAGGCAGCTCTGGAAAACGAGCACTGTTGAGTGAAAAGAAAGCAGCAGATGACATTTTGTTTTCTGCACAAACTAGTGTATAGGATCTTTGTTTTTCAGACGTGGTTTTCAAGAAGATGTGCAAATATTGCTGCTATTCTGGCTGTAGCTCTTTTGTTCAAGCCTGACCATAGATCTGTGGGAGTGGGGATGTCCATTTATATTAGTGAGCTCTTCCCTTGTAAAATTCCATGGATGCCTGATGTAGAGGTATGTATATTCTGAATAAGTCTTTTTTTTTAATATTACTGTAGCACTCCTTTTCTGAAATATAATTTTAGTTTTGTAAAAAAGATATGGTCATATTTTCAGAATAATAACACCTGCAGACTTTTGCCTGTGTGCTGAGATTACTCGTGATTTTGATTACAACTCTCACTGTTTTAACCCAGCAGTGAGCACGGGGCAGCGACTCCTCTCTGTATCCAGTGATTTAAACCAGTGTCACCCAGCATTGGATCTGCTTCCAGATCCAGTGTTTCACAAACAGCTGTCTCACACAGGTCTGGAAATCTTCTGACTTTGAAGTGTCTTAGTCATCCTCATTGCTGTTTTCCACAGCTGACCAGAAAGCTCTTGTGCATTGCTGCTGTGCCAGGGAGACCTGGAGGCTGCCAGATGAGTGACCTACATTGTGTCGGTAAACAGTAGCAGGAGAACTGTGCTCACAAAGTGAGTGGGGTTTGAAAGTGTCTGCATACAGGGTTTTGTTGACATTTTCGTGGGTGATTTGAGGATCACATGGGAGGCAGGATTCTCAGCTGGACTTCCAAGTGTTCCAGCAGCCTGACTAGGTGGATTCATGTACTCTAATTTCTGATCATCCAGTTTTGGTCCATGTCAGTTAGAAGGCCAGTCTTTATGTACAGTCACTTAGGAGGCTCCTTTTTAGTCAGAGAAGGAGACAGGAGTGTTATTTGAGTTATTCTCACAGTGTAGACATCAGTAGGCTCAACTGGGTAAATAGTTTCTGCTGAACAAAGGATTACGTCATCTTTAGGGCTGGTTTGGTTTTTGTTAAGGTTTAAAAGTCACTAGTGTGATGCTCCAAAAGTTCACTTGTTTCATAGATGAATAAATAGCAGTAACACAGGTCATCTTCTGCCAGCTGGATGCTGGTAGTTTCAAAATGTCAGATGCCAAGGTTGTGAGCATGATGTATGAAGAAGGTGCTAATGAAGTGCAGGGTTTGAATACAGTAATACTTTGGAAGACCTAATCTTCCTTCATTTCTGTCTTCTCTAAAGACTCTACATTCTTGCACAAGTTTACTGCACCCTGGTACATCATGATCATCAAATTAGCTGTTCTTGCAGCTTCTCCTCTGCATGCCTGCCAGCTTGGGGCTTCACAATCAGCTTGGCTCCAGCACAGTCCCTGGGCCTTGCTTATGGGGAGGTAGCACCAATATACAGAGAGGGCATGGGTGGGCAGGCAGATGCAGCCTCAGGCCAGCTGCAGAACCTCAGACAGTCTCTTAAACTTCCCACACCCCCTTCTCATCTGTTAACCTCTGCTCAGCACTGCAGTCTGGACTGGCACAGCTAAATACAGAACCGTGGGAATCCTGTTTTCCACTTAGGGACTGACCTCAACAGTGGCCCTGTATGGATATGCTGGAATTACTTGGCAGTCCAACAGTGGCTTCCTTAGAAGGGCAGTGAGGGGAAACAACTTGGAGGCAGAAAAACAATTTCCTCTTGTTCCTACCGGTACCAGTCAAGCCCAGCGGGTCTGGCCCTGTGCCCTGTAGCTGCCAGTGGAGTCCCCTGGCCAAACAGAAAGTGAGCCCATGTCAGTGGGCTGGTTTGGTGGCCAGACCACACAAAAAGTCATTACCAGGACATTTCACTTCCATTATTTCTGTTTTACATGCTGTTCTGTATTATGCTCTTTATGATTCTCTTCCCTTTCTTTGGTGCTTCCCACTATTCTGGTGTTGTTTACTGCAAAAGCTTGAGCTAACTAATAATAAATTCCTTGCTACCTTCACTGGAGTGGAGACCTGTTGCTTGGCAAAGTACTGGCTCCTGTATATAATTACCTGTGCTATGATGGTCTCTTAGGCATCAGAAAAGCTGTTGTAACTCCAAATGGACAAGAGGTCAGACTTTTGGCATTCTGTGGGTTGGCAAGTCCTCACCTGTATTGTCTTTCACCTCTCAAAGAATACTTTGTGAGGCGTGAATTATGCAAATAAAAGTTGCTTCTTCTATAGTAGATCGGATTTATTTGTGTTTGCTAAATCTTTTTTAAATGGGTTTCTCAGCTCTGAATGACTCTGTCCTACTGTTCTTCCAGTTTTGTTGTTGTTTGCTTTACCTTTACCTGTAATATTTAGGGTCATTTGAGTGATAGATCCCTTACTACAGTTAAAAAAGCAATGAATTTGAGTTTGTGTAGTATCCTGGGTGAAAGCTGCCTGTACATATTATAACTTTAGATTTTGACAGGTTTTGGAAGAAGGGTCTTCTGCAAATGCTTCAGTTTGAAGCAGTTCCTTGGAGCCATGCTTTCAAAAGTAGCTCAGATTCAGAAGTTATTTGAGGCATATCCCTAATGAATATGAATGCAAAAAAAAAAAAATTCATTATAGTTCCTGCTGCTTTAAAATGAAAGCTTTTGTTATGAATAGCAGTTGTTGACACCTGCAGATACCTTTAGAGTATCAAATAGGGTATATTTCCAAATAAAGCAATATTTAGGTTCTGCATGGTGCTTGCTCTTAGGCTGCATTTGCCACAAAGTGGTGGTAGCAAGATAATACCATCTGTGAGTTCCAGTTTGTTGATGATAAACTTGTGAAAATATCTGGAAGTAACTGGACTCTGCTTTTGTGTGCAGCTGTAATTGGAAGAGGATTTTACAAGACTCTTTAATGTAGTTGGAATGTGTGTGTAATCTTTTGACCTTGTTCTTAGTTTTTGATGAGTATGGCATGTTAAGTGCTGATAATTGGGTTTGCTCTAGGCTGAAACCTGACCTGCTCTCTGCAGAGAGGATCAGATCTTCTACTGGAAGGGGCACTCAAAGGGGCTACCTTAGAAATTGCAGTGCCAGGGCTGCTGAGATGAAGATCTCTGAAATACGGCAATTACTTTGGAAGGGCATGTTGTCCTAGGGACTGCTTCTCTTTCAGCCTAGTTTGAATTGGACTTTTCACCCAAAGGTTATTTTCCTCTGAATTTTCTTTTCTGTGCCATCTGGTTTGCCTCATGACTCAAGCTCAATTATTGTGGGAGCTGCCTTGTAGCTTCAGCTGGTGGAATGTGAGTCCTGGGTATGAGAGCAAGAGGCAGGTGCTTTTCACTTTGCTCTTGGAAGGGGAGTCAACTCTCTTTGTTTAAGCCATGTGCAAATGAGGGGAGTGTCTAATACCTTTGTGAAAGGAGCATGCAGCAATCATAAACAGCAGCAGGAGCAGGCCAGGAAATGGGGCCAAATGGATTTCCTAAAACTTGTCCATAGGGATCAGTGCAATGGACCAACCTGCACTTTGTATTTCAACCCATCCTTTTCTGTCTGTCTCAAACAGTGTTGATGGAACTGATCTTTCTTATTTTAAGCCTTCTGTGTGGGAGGAGTAAAATTGCTTAAATGTTTCTGAGTAGTAGTTTGCACAGTGCAGCATTGTTAGTTCTGCCTTTCCCATTCCCATTGGACTCCTTGACATATATTAAGAGTACACAACATGGGTCCAGCTAGAAAATGCCAGAAAATGTACACTCCTTGACATATATTAAGAGTACACAACATGGATCCAGCTAGAAAGTGCCTGTCCCTCCAGGTCAGTATCCCATTCCTGCCAGCAATTAACAGATGCCTCTGCACCTGTGTCTAAACCTTTCCTAGCCTCCCACCATTTATTTTCAGCTTATGAGACTTTCTAGCCATAAATCTTGCTTGTTAAAGGAAGTGTTGAAGCTAACTTTCTTTTCTCTTGGGTTTCAGAACTAAAAAAGCAAAGACAGCTGCTCCTCCAGCCAAGGAAGAGAAGCCCAAATTAACCATTTTTGAAGAGGAGGTGGATCCAAATGAAGGACTCTTTGGCCCAGAAAAAGATTTCTCATCAATCGGTCCCAGAAGAAAGATTAAAGAGAGTAAATCTGTTCTATATTTGTCTGTACACAGATTGTTTTATCTAAAGCATGTGTATAACTGAGCCTTTAAATTACAGTGATGCATAGTATACAGACTAAATAATGTCTTGGAAATGTTAAGGCAAATTTTCAGCTGAGCAGAATCATCTAGAATCATTCAGAAAGAACAAATGAAACCTGTAGCTCTCATAGCTGTTCTCTGTAAACATTTTGAACTGGGATATCAAGGTCTGTGGGAGCTGGCTGTCCCATTCATGCCACACTAACAGGAGTAATGTGACCTACTTTTGAGTGCAAGGAAAAAGCAGATTTACCAAGTCCTTAGAGTGCAGAGTATCGCTGCACTTTATGGACTGGAAGTCTTTGGAAAAAAAGAATTGTCTGCATGATCTGTTTTTTTCAACCCACCTAGCCAGATTTACTAGTTAGTGTTAGTGCAGGCCTTGTGTTACATAGCATGATTTAAATACAGCAGCTTCTGATTCCCCTTTCTAGATCTGAAGTTATTTGAAGACCCAGACCTCGGCGGGGTGGTGAGACTGGGTGACTCACTCCTGCTGCCAGCTGCCTGTGAGCACAGCGAGGATGTGCTGAGCAGGGAGCCTGAGGAGGACACTGAGGAGCTGCTGAGGTACTCATCTCAAATCTGCCATGTGGGATGGAGGTGGTCTGATCTATTCTCATCTATTTAGGTTTTGAAAGAGATGAATCTGGGGACAAAGCTTAAATACTCAGAATGCAAACTGTGAATCAATACTTGTATCAACAAGTAAAATGTATTGAGTGTCATGGAGCTTGGACATCAAACACATTACAAAGGAAATTAGGAAGACCCTTTGAGAGAGGTGGGGTGCAAGGAGTTACTATGTGACTCCAAAGGAAGAGCCTTGAAGGCCCAAGGTGTGCTATCTGGTTCTTGTTTTCTGCTTTCTGCATTACACTTCTGCTTTCTGCAAATGATCCACAGGGAACCTGACCTCCACTGTGAAGAGTGGGCAACAAAGCCCAGAGATAAAGAATATTTCAGCTTCAGGGCCCTGAAATCAGGGGCTCTTGCCACAGGAGGAATGATTTTCATGCTGATGGCTCACAGACTTCTGTGCATGTTTCCAGGAGGGATCCTGTGCATACCTGCACAGTTGTAAAGGACTCTTTGTCACCCTGTGTTTCATTTTTAATCTAGTGGGAAGGAGGACTGGAGCTCACAGTTGCAGGAGGGTATAATATATTGCTTCTCCCTTGGTAGTGCAGCCCTGGAACACATCAGCACACCATGCATTTATCCCTGACACCTCCCTCACAGGGCTGGCTCACCTGTGCTGATAATCCTTCAGAGATGGAGCAGGGAACCAGGGTTTGGAGAGACACAGGGAATCTGTGCTGCAGTAATGAGTCAAATTCCTTCCTTCTGGGTCTCCAGCTGGCATCTGAATGATGAGGCCAGCCTGCTTCCAGTGCCAATTTGTGTCAACCAGCTCCTGTTAGGATGTATGATTTCCACAGCAGGTACTAAACCCAGGAGAGAGACTCTGTGTGTGTGTGGTTTCAAAGCTTT
This sequence comes from Melozone crissalis, assembly GCF_028551555.1. Lineage (NCBI taxonomy): Eukaryota > Metazoa > Chordata > Aves > Passeriformes > Passerellidae > Melozone > Melozone crissalis. The sequence goes on from NW_026535805.1 coordinate 55,852,731, forward strand.
CCTGAAGCAGGTAATTCTGCAGCTGTTGCTTTCCACACATGGAAATGTGCTGGCTATCTCAGCAGTAATACCTGACTGACTTTAAACAAAGGTTAAATTGGGCTGGGTGCCATCTTGCATTAGACCCTGACAGCCCACCTGATGTTTATAGAAGCTGATGGGGCAGGACATGACCTGATTTCATGCTGTGGTATACTGAGAGCAAACACATGTGTGCTTGCAATATTTTCTTGTCTGCTAGTGATCAGCATACAGCACTTCATCCAGAGTGTTCATATGACTACAGGAGAAGGGCCTGTTCCACTGCAGTCCTTGCATTTTTATCCACTTGAGAGAACTTCTCCATCTGTTGTGTTAGTATCTTTTGGATTATATATGTTCAGAGAGAGGTCTCTGAAGTCTGCTCTGAGACCAATAGACCATGCTTTCAGATCAGTTTGGGATCATCAGCAACAGCAGCACACCCAGATGGTTATGGGAACCCATGGGAAAAGATGTAATTTCTTTTGAATTCCAGTAGTTTTTGTTTATTCCTGATTTGTCTCAGTGCTTCCAATAGTTGATAAGTCATCAAGGTCCACCTGGAAGCGAATACATGTAATGAAGCAGAAAACCATGCAAGTGGTCCAATGGGAAAGTTGCTATGAGAATCCAGAGGGAGCTCCTGGCTGTGCAAGAGGTTTTGGCAGATAGATCAGGATCTGTTGACCTGTTCAGGTGCCTAACACCCTCTGAAATTCCCCTGGTAAACCCAGTTCATGGTGTTACCTGCACATCATAGAGGGCTGGTGAACCCAGTGCAGGGCAGTTGAGGGTAAAGGAGAAGCTGCTGTCCAAGACGGGAGGAGGAGTGGCAGTGCTGTTTTAACCTAGTGCAACACTTCACCTCCCCCTGTGCAAATTCACTGCAGTCACCTGAAATCCAGTAGTAGGGCAAAATGCACTTTGTTTTCTGTTCAGCTGGAAGCCTCAGCAGAACAGTCAGGTCTCAGAAATGTAGAGGCAGCATTTGAATCCTCTCCCACCTTCCCTTCCCACCCAACTGGTGTTGAATGTTCTTGCAGGGCAGTGCCACAGGCTCTTTTCCAGGCAGTGACCCTTTGTAGTGACAAAATGTTTAGTATAAGCTGCACTCTGCAATCTCCCTGCATGGGAGCTTGAGCTTATTTTGAGGCCTAAGAATAAGTCTTGCCTTTGCCATGTATGTGTTGACAATTACTGTCCTTTCCCAAAAAGGACTGAAGAAATCTCTCTGCAGCCCTCAGGTCAGAGTAGGAGCTGTGACAACCCAATCCTCTAGCAGGCTAGAGCTGGATATGCCACTAGAAATGGAAATGGAAACTCTTGGTCTCTTGGACATAGTCAGTTCTATCATACCAAAAGTTTATGTGGACACATTTTGTTGAGATCTAGGACTGTCCTGAGCCATGATGCACCAGCAGGTCTGTGGTAGGTCCAGAAAGCTGGACATGTTCACTGCACTCCAGTGGAGTAGCTGAATAATGCAGATGTGGGAGCTCTGCAATGGTGCAGTGAACATTCACGTGTACCTCAGGGTCTGCTCACAAATGTGTGGTAGATCTGAGAAGTGTCTGACTCACTCTGAATCATGGGCAGAGTTAGAAGAGAGCTGCCTAAGGCAGAGGAGAGCAGAACCTTCTTCCAGAGGGGGATGGCAAGAAGATAATATCCAGAGCAGAACACAGGAGCAATGAAATCCTTTGTGATCTTTATGGTACCTGAGTGGTTTGAGCAGCAGTAGCCCAGAGCAGTGTCAGCACAGCAGTGAATCCTCAGCAGTGGCTGTAACTCATGAGCCAGAGGCTGTTAAGGAGACAAATGAGTCTGCAAAATGTGCGTGGGCTGGGCTTGTCGCAACATGAGGGAGAAGAGAATCTGATAAACGTTCTCACTGCAAACCGAAGACTGTGCTCTCTGTGGATACTTGCTCATATGCAATGAGAATTACTGTTTTAAATAGAATCACCAACTTGACATTAACAAGTGCTGAGCATTGAGAAGAACCAATTTTGCATTCTAAGTGCAGTGGGAGATTTCATGGGCTTTATCCCTTGGGACTCTACAAAGCACATCCCTGAAGAGGCCAAAGTCTGCTCTTCTGAAATCCAGGGTTTTCTGAGCACCCACTTCACTGCCATGAGAGAGTCAAACTCCACCATTTCATGGTCTCTGCAGCCCAGCTGCCCTGGAGCTTTACATTCCCCACCAGCCCCTCATTGGTGAGAATGAGATCCAGCCTAGCACCTCTCCTTGTTGGTTCCTTTGTTATTTGGAGAAGGAAATTTTTCTCAGTGCATTTGAGGGACCTTCTGCAATGCTTAAGCCCTGCTAGCTGTCATTCCAACAGTTAATGGGGTGGTTGAAGTTCTCCATGAGGACCAAAGTTTGTGAATGTGAAGCTGCTCCTGTCTGTAGAGTACCTTATCCACTCACTCTTCCTGGTCTGGTGGCCTGTAGCAAACCCCCACAATAATGTCACCTGTCCCTGCTTTCCCTTTGATCCTGATCCTGAGTTCTTGGGTGGCTCCTCAGCCGAGGCTCATGGCTGAGCTCTGTGCACTCCATGGTCATTGGCATAGAGGGTGACAGTCCCTCCTCATGTCCCCTGCCTGTCCTTCCTGAAGAGCCTGTATCCTTCCATCCCAACACTCCAGTCCCAGGACCTGTCCCACCATGTCTCCATGATGCCAATGATATCATAGCCCTGCAGGCATGCACTCCTCTGCCTCATTAATCTCAATCATGCCTGCCTGGTGTGATGGATCAGGTTTTTGTGGAAAACCAATGCTGGAATTGATCCTATGAATGTTGCAGCAGCTCTGTGTGCCTGCAGAATTACCTAAATTATCACACATCCTAGCCTGAAATAATTATCACAGCTGTCTGAGCAGCCTTTCAGGGGAGATTTAATTAGCTTCACCTTTGATAATGAATAGGAAGCTGAGATGGAAGGAAGCAGCTGTGAGCACATTTGTCTTTTTCCAGTGCTGAAAAAGAGTGTCAGCAGCAGGATCCCAGTTCTACTGCCCTGTGATGGCAGATCTGGTGTGTTCCTTCTTAGGATTACACTGATAACCCTTTCAGGAGCATTACACTTTTTAAGGCTGAGGATATTTGTGACACTGCACCCCAGACACTGTTCAGCCCATTGAGCTTCTTGAGTAGGTTCATCAGCTTCAGGTTTGCCAAGGAACTGTTGCCACCCTTGAAGCAGAAAATGTTTGTGTGTTCTTTCAGCAGGCATTAGCAGATGCTGAATTCAGAGAGTAACACATCTTCAACCCACCCAGGAGTCGTGTGGAACAGCATTTCCAGCATCAATGCTCACTGTCCTGAGAGTATGAGAACAACATGGTAGCTGGGAAAAAAGCTTTGAGAAACTCCAGAGGGTTTATATGTAGATCCTCTGGGGAGAGGATTTTTGGGCAATGTACAGGTGGAAGAGAAGGTTGCAATAACTGAGTCAGAAATTTCCTGACCACTCCAGGGCAGTTTCTCTTGACCACTCCAGGGCAATTTCTCTTGCTTACTATGATGGAACTGTGGGGAAAGGTCCTTGATTTGGCTGCAGTAGGTTACAGAAAAACAAATTTTTCTGTGATGGTTTTCAAGAATTTATTTCATTCCTGTGATGTATCAGGATGCTACTTACAATCATTAGAAAAGCTATAAAGTAAACTTGCCAACAAAACAAACAGTTTTTTGCTAGACCAGAAATATTAATCTTTGCCCCACCCCTTGGAACATGTATGGGTTGAGATGCACCAGATTTCAACCATCTTGCCCCAGGTTGTTTGCATTTTGACAGACATCATCAGCTCAAGGGGCAAAAGTTGCCTGCTATGCCCTGCCCCAGCTGTGCCTTTGTCTGGTGATTGGGGAACTTTCTAGATAGGCAGGAGAGAAAGGTTTTTAATTTTTTCTGACTGGAAAAATTGAGTTTTCTCATTTCCAAGGTGAGTGATGTAACCAGCAGGCTGATTTCCTCAGAGGGCCTCTTGTGGGACTTACCTGCACTAATGAGCCTGTTCTCTGGCACCCAGCCAGGCAGCACCCCCAGGCTGCCTGCATCCATCCTCATCCTCTTGGACTCTGCAGCTGCAGGACAAGAGCACTGTGTGCAGCTGCTCCAGGGAATGGTCACTGTCCCACTCCACCTTCAGTTGTGCCAGAGAGGTTTTTGGAGGCGGGCTGATCTCTCCCAGCCCAAAGCCATGCCAGTGGTTCTTGTAGCATTTCAACAATACAGACTGTCACATTCCTGTGTCCAGACATATTTCCTGGCCCTGGTTAAAATATCATTGTGAATTTACCTGTAATGGATTGCAGAGGAAAGCTGAAGCAGGAGGAGAGAGATCTTCACAGCCCCCAGTGCTTGGCATTCCTGGGATTAGCTCCAGCCTGTATCTTTCCCTGGGCCTGGCTGGACATCACACTGTCTCTCCTGACCATAGCAGATGTGATGGGCAACAGATACTTTGAAGTCTCCTGCCTATTTTTGGGCACAAGTCTTTTCCCAAGTTGTAGATGTGATGTTACAGCACTCCCCAAGGCTTCACCAAGGTATCTCTTGTACTTGGAATTAACACCAGACAAAATAAAGAACATAAGATAGCAAAAGATGAAAGTCTGTTCTGCAAGAACTGCAGTTAGTTACACAACTGAGCTTCAAGCATGAGCATTTTGGATTCTTAGCAAATTATGGGGGTCTTAGTCTCTTGCTTTCATTACAGATTCTCCTCATTAAAGCATTCCCAGCAAGCAGAGGTCACTGTCCCCATCTGCATGTTGTACATGCAGACAGCCATTCCTGTCCCAAAGATCTGGTCCAGAGAGAAGGAACAAAGTCCAGAGAAATGGCACCTAAAATGTTGATGTTCTTGTGACAGCTGCATCTGTCTCCAAGTCAGAACTCATTTACTCTCTGGAAGTCCACATGCCAGCAGTCATGAAGGCTTTGTGACAGCCTTTCTTCAGTAAGGGCTTTGATTGCTTTCTTTTGGAATTCTGAGAGAATTTCCACCAATAGAGTCAGTAGATCAGCACAACAATATGGCAAGAATTTTAAACAATGTGGCACTGCTTCTCTTTTACAGAAATAGAAAGAGACTAATTAAAGAATGATTAATTACATGGACCCTCTGTCTGATTGTCTATAAAAAGATGGGGTGGGAAGGTTCTTCCTTTAATCTTGTTTCAGAATAATTGCTTGATTTTTTTCTTCCTCCTCCTCGCCTGGAGTTAAATATGGTGGTAGTTATGCACTGTAACAATTCATTTGCTTTCAAGAAATAGAAGTCCTTGTTTCTATCTCTGCCTGAGGTGTTTTGCATTTTACCTCTTTAGTTTTGCAAAGACAGTTGTGTCTCACATGATCAAACAGCAGTGGATCAAACAGCTTGCCTAGCATTGCAGTGCTGAAAAGCAGGTTTTGAGACAAAGACCACGTATTATCTGCTGTGTTCTCTCTAAGAGACTTCTGTCTAACCAAGGTCTTGAAAAAATCCAGGGCAGAAAAAGGAAATTACATCATCAGCTTCCAGACTTTCTTCTGCAGAATCTTTGGCTTAAAAGCAGAACACCAAACCCCCACCCCCTAAAGACCCCCACAACCTACTGGATTGGATCTTTTTGGGGGTATTTTTTTGGCTGTGCTGAGTGGTTTTGTTGCTGTGATTAGCACAGAAATTGGAGTAGAGAATTCAGGAAGTTGTATCATCATGCCAGGTTAGTGAGCTGGATTTACTGCTGCCCTTTCTGGGTAGTGCACCTAGTTCAAAATCCTGCTTCCTCCATATGGTCTCTATGTATTGTGCATTGTTCCTCTGCTTATTATGTTTTCTGTTATTTAAGAACAAAACTTCATGACATGGACACTGATTCATTCACTATTTGTTCATGCCAAGAAAGGAGGCCTCAGAAATACCAGCCTTAACAAGTTTTGTTTATTACACAGCAAAGAGAACAAGAACGTGTCTTGGCAATGTGATCACAGGTGTGATACCTCTTGGATATCAGTTTGCAACAAACACAAAGGCCTGGGCTTAAATGAAATTAATTTCTTTGTAGATGAGGAATTCAGAAATACATTGAGTGTATTTTGTAAGTTAAGCAGGATATGTCACCCACAAAGAATGATGGAAAATAAAAAAACATCAGAAGTCCTATCTAAATAAAAGAGAAAATAATCTCCAGAGTTACTTAGAGGATGAAATTTGAGGTGCTGCTTGCTGTAACATCAGAGGTAGAGTTCAAGGTGCAGAACTCTGGGGCAGTGAATGGCTCTGTCCATCAGCAGATCTGTTCAGGTGCTCCCTACTTTTAGATAGCAGTGTTCATGCTATTGATTTTACACGAGCAGCCTTGGTTAAAAGTGATTCTTTTAAGTTTCCCTTTGGGAGTCACACGAAGATTTGTCTGACTTGAGGAATGGTTTTACCTTAAAGAGTTCTGATTGTCTCTACACCAGAAAATTTAGGCTAATCCTGATTAACTTCATGGCTGGTTCATGGTGGGTGTAGTTTGTCTCAGCCTGGGCAGTAGTGTTGTAAGTTCCTCTCAGGTTTTAATGAGGGTGAACAGGAAAAAGAAACCCTTGAAATCATGCAGTTTATCTTATTAATAGTGGGATCCTTAGCCTGAGGGGGGTGTAGCTCTTGCAAACCTATGGTTAACATTCAAACAGTTTCACTGGGGATGGAGGAGTAAAATGTCTCAGAGATGTTGGTTCTTTGATCATGTTCCTGGTCATCCCAGACAGTTGCCTCATCAGTTGCTTCCCAAATTATGGAAAAGCTGAGCTTTACATTTAACTGTCTGCAGACCAGTCGTACTGCTGTGTGGTAGAGGCATTTATAGCACCTCTCCTGAGGCAACTGGAGAACAAAGAGAGAAAGGGAGGAATCACTGTCCCATTTAGGAAACAGAAATTATCCCAGGGGTTTCACAGGCATCTGGGTAACCCCTCAAGATGCCTCATTGCCTGGCAGTGAGGAAGTTATACACTGGATATTAGGACAGGTTTTTTTACCCAGAGGGTGGCTGGGCACTGGAGCAGCTCCCCAGGGCAGTGGTCACAGCACCAGCCTGACAGAGCTCAAGGAGCATTTGGACAACTCTCTCAGGCACATGGTGTGACCCTTGGGATGTCCTGTGCAGGTCCAGGAGCTGGACTTGATGATCCTGATGGGTCCCTTCCAGATCACAATATTCAATGGTCCCATGATTCTAACTACAAAAGGCAAATGAGAGGAAGAACCAAAAAATACACAAGTTGAAATGATTTATTCATGCTCCAGGGACTGCCTACCTATAGGTAATGGAGAAGAAGAAACTAAAAAAGCATCTTCCTTAGAGTCTGGTACCATATTGTGTTCCAGTGAGTGGAGCTGCTGAAGAGAATCCTTCTTTTTCTTTACTCCATATTGTGACTTTCCAAAGGCACACAGTTCTTGGAGTCACCAGATAATCTATGATAAGGGCTCTCTTAAAATCTTTTAGCAGCGCATGTGGGAACAGAGTTGGGCATGCACAGTCTGCTGCATATCTGATAAGGTCAAACAATGCAGGTAGAAAATACCCTGAACTGTTTGAGGTGTTCTGGGTTATTTCAGTAGGAATCAGCAGCAAATTATCATCAAAAAGAGTTGTTGTAAGTGGTCATAGATTGCAAAACTTCTTCAGTGTCCCAGAAGTAAATATGAGCATGTAATTTTAAAATCCATTAGGGTTTGCAGTTTCTCATGATTGAGCATGGGGATGCTGAATCTCAGTTTTGGTTGATGGGGATGAAGAGGAAACAGAGTTGAATGTGGATAATTTTACTTTCCCATGAAGATTTATGGGGAAGCAAAGCATCCTGTCACAAAAGCATTATTTTCCCAAACTAAAATAAAGTTTGGTGGTTTTAGTAATCACTAATTGCCTTTAATTTAGACATTTGAAAACATGCTGTAAAAGTAACTTGTATGGGTTAACTTGTATAGCCACATAAGAAAAAATATGGTTCTTATGAAAACTTCTGTGGAGAGAGAAATTTATCAGAGTAGATCCTTTCCTGCAGAAAGTTTTGTTTTGAAAGATTGAATTTTCTTACAGAACAAAAAGCCGTTCAGAAATTCCCAGGATGTTACTGAAGTTTTCTTTTCATTGCAGAGTGGAAGATGATTTTGAGAAACTCTTAGAGGTTACCTCCAAACCAAAACCTAAGGTCCCACCAAAGCCACCTCTGCCTCAGAAGCCAGCAGTTGCCCCCAGGAGCACTAATTCACCTTCACTGGCAAAGCAAAAGGAAAACAGGATTCAGACAATGAATGAAGTGGACATTCTCCAGTATATCCAGGAAAATGAATCTATCAACAACCAGGATACCAGTCTTTTTTGAACATATGTATTTTAAAATATCCTGATGGCTTCTTGGCCCCACCTCCCAGTGAGCTGCAGTGACAGCAGCAAGAACTGCCCAGGTGTTTCTGCTGTCACAGGGCTCATTTGTGTACCAGGATACAGAGAGCAGCAGGTTTGAGCAGCAGAACCTCCCTGTGAGGTTTGCAGAACACTGCAGCTGTGATCTAATGTTGCCTTAGATTTTCAGGGTTTCACAGGGAATGTGAACAAGGATGCAGCCCTACAGATTGTCTACTGCTATTTTAGTATCAACATTGTACAGGTTTTGGCCAGTTGATTGAAAATGGTGAGGATGTTGTACACATGGCAACTGTGAGTAATGTCCAACAAATGGTCTGAGGCATGGTAGGATGCTGTTCCTGTCATTTTTAGATAGTGTTTTTTAGCTCAGTGGAAAGGCCATTTCCCTTTTATCCAGTGTGGTTTTGTAGCAGCCTCTTCCTCCCTGACTTGTATTTTGGTAATTTTTAACAGGAACTGCTAAATGTAGTTAACAGTTCCTCTGTCTTCCCATGGAACATTGAAATCCCAGCTAACCCTGACAGTCTGCTGCCTTAATTGCTGCACAAATGCCAGCTTGTAAGAGAACTTTAGGCCTGCAAAGACCATGCTATGCTATCTCTGATTCCCAGGGAGAATAGCAGATGACTGGGGGTGGCTAAGAACACTCTCCAGACATAGATGGAGGCTACAGTGCCCAGGAGGTTTGGATGCTGTAGGACTCCTATGAACTCCAGATTCACAAGGGCTGATTTTTTCCAGCCAAGTCTTCCTGGGTTTCCACTGTAGTTAGTGGAAAGAGAGAGGGGCTTCTCCAGGAGGTCATTCAGTGCAGGTGTGTTAATGGAGGAAATCTGAATTGCTCTCTGGAGTCACTCTTTCTCTCCTATTCCTTCACTTCTCCCAGAATTTTTAAGAACCAGCCATGGTGATTAATTCCACTAAGCTAAAATGAGTTTGTGTGTTAAGATGGTGGTCTGTTCTTTACCATGTGATGTTTAAAACAAGGGAAGACAAACTTGGCAGTAGCTAGAGGAAAAAAAATAGGAAGAAAATATACTGGAGAAATTTTAATATGCAAGAGAAGAAAAACATTGTAGAGTAGGTATCCAAGACTTTCCCCCTTCTTGTCAAACTCAGGCACTCTGGTTGAAGATACTAAATTTACACCTAATGTGGGTTTATACCTGCTGTCATGCAGTTTCCTGAACTCATTCCATGTGTGGTCTAGCTAGAGATGAAGACAAGCTCCCCAGAGGGAAAATATTAATATATTTAAGCCATACCATCATCTCAATATTTGCCTTTCTAATATAGAACAAAATAAATAGAAAACATTATCTATTTTTAATAATGAAATTATTTCTATCAGCATTTCCTTTTTAAGCCTGTGGGAAATATTATAAAAGTATTTTGCTTTGATGGGACAGATAAAATATAGCCATTGGTTCTCCTCTGTGTATGGTATGTTTTACTATAATAAAACATTTTGCTAACCTGCAGGTGTTACTGTTGTTGCTGTTGTTCTCTGGGTTGTACAGTAGCAGCAAAGAATCGATTCCATTTAGCTCAGGAGTGCTGTGCGGTGTTAAAGTGTAAATAACTATGAAACTGAAAATATAGCTGTGCTCACATTTCCTTTGAGAGCAGCTAAAGGCAGAACCAAAGGTATTACCTAGTCCTGTCTGTCCCCCCAGTGTCCTGGTGCAATTAGGAATAAAAAAGGTGAATAAAAGCAGCCAGGAGAAAATAAATGCCTTGCCTAAGAACAGGCAGGGAATAGCAGGTGGGAAAATTTAATTCAGGGCAGCCTTGCTTTTGCACTCCCTGCTGTCATGAACAACCACTATATTTAACTGAGGGCTCAGGGAGCATCATCTCCATTTTACTCAGCCCTGTTTGGGAACTCTGCCTGCATTTCTGTATTTCTGGGCCACAGCCCACCCATCTCATAGCCTGAACACTGCTAAAACTTCCCAACTGCAGGCCATGGATTTAATGATCAATACAGTGAGTGCAGTTCTTCACCCTCCTTTAATGGCCAAGGAATATTTTGCCCCCCAGTTCTCCCTAAAATTGTCAAATAACCTAAGCACAGGGAAGGAAGAGCTGTTAATTGTTTCCTGTGCTAGATTTTTAAGCTTATTTTGAGGTCAGTATTTTACTTCAGAAAAAAAATAATCTAGCATTCCTGTCAAGAAACTAATATAAAAAGATCCTTCATAAACCCTGGTGTTATGCTTTTGTTTTACAATGCAAATGCCTAGCTGCAGTCATATTTTTGGGCACTAAGAGGTGAGTTACAGTCATTGAATACATTATATATAATGAATCATTATTATACAAGAGAAGAATGTCAGACAAAGGTAGCTGTGAAAAATTGAACATACTATTAGAAATGGCATAGGGAAACTATACAACATACTTTGCATCCTGCCAGAAGAGAACTTTAATTTTTTTCTTTCTTTAATATTTTACTTCTAGTAGCAGCTATTTGATTAGCCTGCTCTTGACAACTCTTGAAATTCAATTATGGACTCTAATGTAGTTCTTGGCTGACAGTCATCACCTTCCAACATCAGTAATAGAGTTCATCAAAAGATTTGACAAGAGTTATATTTAAATCCTTAAAAAAGATGGGGAGGTTAGTTAGAACTCATAATAGATACCTCTATTGCCTTATAAGCAGCTTCTTCTTTTGCATAACATTCTGCTTGCTCTGTGGTACAGCACTAATTGACAACTAACACTGTATACTTCATTATTTGGGTCACAGTTAAACAAATTATTTTCCCAAGCTGAGTATTTCACAGATGAGTTGTGGGTCATCTGCTCAGGTCTGTTCAGTTGCTGAATTTTTAGGAAAGCTAATTCCCATGTAGCACTTAAGGCCTAGTTCTGTCAGTGACAATTTGCGTTGAGTTGTAAAACAAAATATTAATTGAAACTGATATTTCTGCTAATTTTTGCCCAGATGTTAGCTTCTGCAAAGAAGCTGAGCTGGGTACAGCAGAATACACAAGTTAACCTCTGATTTAAGGCCATGAAAATCCAGCATGCTCAAGGGCATTACCTACTGTAAATGAGCAATCCCTGAGGTTGTTAGATTTAATACTGAGTACCAGAAAGCACTGATGTTTCACTTAAAAATGTGACTGTCACTAATTCACCAAGGAGTCTTGAATCTTTGTGTATGCATGCATCAACCACATTTCATCTCAATTGAAGCGATTTCAACTTTTGTGACAGTTTAAATGTCTGTGGGTCAAGAAGATAGAAGGCTTTTACTATGAAGTTTTATCTTTATTTTTTATCTGTATTCTTACTTTTCATCTCAACATCAAAAACTAGAGTAAATTAAGTCACTTGCTTTCTTTTTTTGTATTGTGCCCATTTCTTCCTTTATTTATCTTTAAACCCTCCTGATCCAATTGTTTTCAGCCCTCACCATATCACTGATCTTCCTTTAAAGCCTCCTGCATTTTGTTATTTCATGTCATGCATTGAACCTAATGAAGAATTCAAGTGATGGGAAAATCTTTTGCACTGTTTTCAGTAAAGAACTAGCACTGGAAGGTGGTAAATTAAATTAATTTTCAAATTAAGTGCTGCTGTGAGAGTTCAGAAGTCAATAAAGCTGCTTAAAGGATTGATTAGTTCTAGATATTTAGGGACTAAGTTTTATTCACACCAAGATGTTATGGATGCCTAAAATTTAAATGGGGTCAAGGAGACACCAGTTAGACTCATGGAAGATAAATCAATTTATGTTTATGCCACTCAGAGCTTGGAAAGTCCTTCAGCTACAAGTTACTGGAAAGAAGGAGAATACTCAACAGCCAAATATTGTCATATTTCCCTAGAGTGATTTGCTCTTGGCTGTTTAAGGAATACTGTTCTGGGCTAACCCAAAATTCCCATGGAATGAATATCACTCAGGGAGGATTTGATGACTGAGGGAACAGAACATATTCAGTGCTTTATCACCCTGCTTCCCAGCACCCTCCCAAAGATCCCTCCACTGGCCTTACAACAACAAAGCAAATTCTCCCATTTACGCAGGAGAAAGTCCTGGAGCCAGTGGAAATTCTGATTTCCAATCTATACTTTTTCAAAAGCCGTTTTTGACCTTTAGTGAGCAGTAAAAGTTCAGATGGTATCAGAGGAAGATTCCAACAATTCTTGGATGCCCTTCCAGATCCAGATCCTCTGCTCTAGTGAGGATTCCCCATCTGGAATACGACACAGTTCTGGTGCCCCTGATAGAAGAAAGACATGGAGCTGTTGGAGTAAGTCCAGAGGATGCCCTGAAGTTGGTGAGGGCACTGGAGCACCTCCCCTGTGAAGAGAGGCTGAGAGAGTTGGGGTTATTCAGCCCAGAGAAGAGAAGGTTGTGTTCAGGTCTCAGAGCAGCCTCCCAGTGTCTGTAGGGGGCTACAGGGAAGATGGAGAGGGAATCTTCTTCAGGAACTGTAGTGATAGGACAGGGGAAGGGGCTTCAAAGTAGAGGCAGGGTTAGATTAGATATTAGACAGGTATTATTTACTGTAGTCATGCCCAGACACTGGAACAGGTTCCCCAGAGAAGCTGTGGATGTCCCTGGAAGTGTTCAAGTTGGATGGAGCTCTGAGCAACCTGGTCTACTGGAAGGTGTCCCTGCCTATGGCAGGGGGGTTGGAAATGGATGATCTTTAAGGTCCCTTCCACCCAAACTGTTCTGAGACTGATGCCAGCCTGGATGGGAAGGTTAGGATACACTACAGTTTGCTTAGGATGTCACACCCAGGAGGCTTAGCAGAGTAACCGGGCAATAAATGGGCATCATCACAACACCATCAAATGGCAGTGGAATACCCCCAACACAGAGCAGCTGATGTTATTTTTGATCTTTTTCAGTGAGGTGCTCAGGAACCTCAGAGTCTGAAGTCATCAGCAAATACAAAAACACCTCACAGCCCACTGCCCCTGCTGCATTAACAGCTACCATGGTTTCTTACCCTCAGATATATTGTTTTAATTATCAAGTACCAAGGAATCACTTGGTATCAATCACCATTATCAATCACCAAGGAATATTAAACTGGAGATGTGGAGCTGTTAAAGCCATGGGGAAGCATTATGGTCAGTGTGACATCTTCCTTGTGGTCCTCCAGTCACCAAAAAATCGTAACAATGTATGAAAACCTATCATTTTGTTGGGTTTTGGTAAAAGAAATGCAAGCCAGTTTCTCCTTGAACTCATTAAATACTCCCACAATGCAATTTAGCTATTTTCTACCAAAGGCAATGTTTCTGATGTCATCAAAATGTTGCTTCCTGTGACTGCTGTGAGGGTCATGCTCTCAATCTGAGCTGTCAAAACCTGGTGCAGATCAGAGAAAGCCTGGTCATGCTGATGCTGGAGAGAGGAGGTAAAGGAATGGGATGTGACACCACTGACAGGCTTGGAGGGCACCACTGAGAAACAGGAGAGACAGGGCAAAATGAAAGGAGGCATCTGCCTGATTTATACACACAGCTCCAGAGCCATTCAATTCCCCTGAAATATCACAGCTCTAGGACTGGAATCAGCAATTAGCTTCGTGATTCTGTGGTGAGAGGAGCTCCATGGTTTTTCAAATGAATATAAAAGAAAACAAAATTATAAAATTCCTGGGGTATTTACAGAGCACTTTTCTTACTTCTCTGGTAATCTATCTGCCTTTTAAGTCCTCCCAGAGATTTTGTCTAACACTCATAAACTTCTCTGATTTTTCTTTGGCAATAATGGTTTAATGATACTGATTGTACTCCAGAAGAGCTTAATGAAACAGTCAATTTGGTAATGTCTGGCTCTGTTAACAAGTTCTTACTGTGAAAAACCCAATCATTTATTTACATTGGATGCTGAGAACAAAACTACCTAATGCTTCCCTCCTGTCTTAAGCAATCAAATCTGCAGGCTACTACGATTTGTTTTCCTGTTTATGTCTACCCCATCTCTACTTTTTATAACTTACTTACTTAATCTTGTGTACAGTCCCCAAAAGGATTTTTTTATGTCCAGAACTACATTCTAATTATAGCTGCAATGCCTATCTAAAAAAACAAAAAAACAAAAAAAAAAACCACCAACACAAAAACTCAAAACAAACAAACCAACCTAATTTACGTGGAACTGTGTGGACAATTCATCTTTTTCATGAGGAATGAGAAAAGAAATCTGAGCCTGTCTTCATCAGTGGTTTAGTTTAGCTCAAGGGAGCATTTTCACAGCACATCTGGCTGGCTCACCTAACCCTACTCTGGTTCCCATCACAGAACTGCCATGGCAGCAAACCAGACACATGGGTCCAGAGACCCACCCAGAGGTGGAAATAACCTCCCCCAGGTGTGGGCACTGGGCACTCACCACCAGCTCTTCCACTCTGCACCTGGTGGTAAACTGAGCCCCAAACCCCCTGAACTCAGCCAGTTCCCTTCCAGCTCTGCAGTGAGGGATTGTAGGGAGGGAGCAAAGGGAGGAAGGGCAAAATCTTAGGAATGTTCAGGTGTTCCATGGTCTGCAGGGGCTGGAGTGGGTTTCACAATACCCAGCCAGGTCCCCTCCTGTAACAGCTTGGTCTCTGATCTTCTGTCTCTGCTGCCCAGGCTGTTTGTGAGTTTTGCATTAAGCAAACATTGGCTCAGCTAAAGGAAAAAATTGTATTGTGTGGGGATGTCAGGAGAGAAAACAAACTCCTGCTCTCAAGCAGATATCCTACTTGCTGTAAAATCCCTCCTAGGTTTC
Source organism: Melozone crissalis (assembly GCF_028551555.1). Lineage (NCBI taxonomy): Eukaryota > Metazoa > Chordata > Aves > Passeriformes > Passerellidae > Melozone > Melozone crissalis. The sequence goes on from NW_026535805.1 coordinate 55,867,927, forward strand.
TTCTTCTAGGAATGCTGTTTCTTTCCAGTTTTTCAGCTGGGAAGATAATGCATGATTTTGGCACTGCCTTGATTCTTTGCTGGAGAAAGGGAAATGAAAGTCCCTGTGGCTCAGAAGGGCAAAGGCCTGCATGTCTGCCCTCCGGGGTGAGCAGGCAGTGCACCAGGGAAAGTCAGGAGAAATAAAAATTTCCTTTTTATTTAAAACGAGAGGAGACTCAGTCCCAGGCCTGGTTTAAAAACCTGTCACTGGGGGTCACTATGAGATGCTGTTGCTTTCTCCCATTTCCAAGCTGGCACCACACATGGGATGGGCTGGATGGGCTCTGGGTGCCAGCTCTGTGCCACCCTGAGGTGTGCCTTCAGCCAAGGCTGACAAGCAAAGGCTTTCTGAATAGTGCTGCATTTCCTCATGTACCAGCTCCAGTTTGCCCATATTTCCACATGTGTGCATGATAACTGGGTTTCGTAGAGCAGCCATGAGCTGACCCATCTCCATTTGATGCAGTAATTAGCAGATTGACTGCCTTCCCCTTTGAGGTACTGACCTGTAGTGGCTCCTCCCCTAAATCACTGTAGGTGAAATCTGTAATGTCTTCATTTACCACAGCTTTTTTTTTCCCCATTTCTGTTGCTATTTCTTTATTTTCCTTTTTTTTCTTCTTTTTCTTTTTTCCACTTGACCTGCAGATTTTCCAGCTTTGTTAAAAAAAAAAAAAGGAGTTTCTTTTGTTCAGCCAGAGGATAAGAAGAGAAAGAAAAAATGGGGAGTTTAGTGGGAAAAAAAGAGAAGTTTCCCTAGAGCCATGTTTGAGTAATGAATTCCATGTAATTCTAGCAGAGATGCACACAGGGCAGCATTAGAATCCAGTAAGAGATCCCAGGAGATGGCAGGTGCCACTGCTGCCTGCTGCTTCCCCTGGCTGGGAGCACTCTGCTCCTTGCTAGTGACACTCCAAAAGGTGCTGGGGAAGGGTGACAGCGCTGTGCCCTGCCCTGGGGTTGGAGCATTCACCCTGTGACTGCCAGAGACCTGCTGCCCCCTTTCCTTTTCCTGTGGCTATTTTAATAACATGAAAACAGCTCAGTTATTTTCAACACTTCTGGAGACTGGGATTTAAGGTTTGGGAGTAATTTTTAGACGCTGTGTTCTTCTCTGTCTGACAATATGTAAAAATATATTACATATGAGAACATGGAAAAATCAGAGAGGCTCTTTAACCTTCCCACAGTTAAAGAGGGACTCTGTAGCAGAGCCAGCAAAAGATTTGTCTGGTTTCATATCTTGGCCATGAACCTCAAGGCTAAACTAAAAATATAAACCAAACAATCCTGTGGGTTAAGGGACTTTCTGATTTGTTTTCACATTTTTGTGATGTGCATAAGAATGACCTGAAATATTCACCCTCTGAAAAAAAAATTGCCTGCCTTTTCTGTGTTTTCTTAGAAATTTGGGGATATGTTTTGTCTGCTGGACAGACAGTGAACCGGTCCCATTGTGACAGAAGAAAGGAGGGAAAACTATCTATTTTGGTGCTATAGGTTTTCATTTCTTTTCCAGTTGATTTTCTATTGAATTTTAAAATATGTAACAATACTTGCGAGAAAAACAATGCTTGTTAGGATTGCTAAAGAATTTTCCCAACACTAAGGGTGTGAGAATCTGGGTTTCCTCCTATTTTTTCCCAATAAAATATAAAAAGGAAATGACTGACCTTTAAAAATAAAAGAGGAAAAGCTTAAGTGTTTTCTTTATTATGTCAGAAAAACAGGTCCAAACTCTAAATTACTTTAAAAATCATCTTTCCACCATCAGTCTTAAGTCCTTGAACCAGTCACCATTCAGTGACCACAGCCTGCTCAGAATCAGGACAAATAAAACTTCTACTGGATTGGTGTCAGAACACTGTAAGACAAAACTTCTTGGAAGTTGTTATAGTGCAAGAGCTCTATTGTCATTACATTACAAAGGTTCCATATTGTCAGAGTTCCATACCTCCTTGATGTTTCTCGCAGTCAGCTCCTCCAGGCACTGACTCTCCCTTGCCCTCACAGCAGCAACTGACTCCAGTTCCCCTCAGCCAACCAATCCACTCTTTTATAACACTCTGCTGATTGGCTGCAGCTGCGGCCTGTTAACATCAGGCCTGCTCCGAATCCTTAGTAATTGGCTCAGCTGCAACTCTTTAGGGGGTAAGATTACTTTCTATACTACCTTTATTACCTATATTCTATTCCCCTACACTTCTTAGTGAAACCCAGAGATGCCTGGAGTGGCACAGACACGAGAAAGCTGCCGGTGTGGATGTCCCCAGGATGAAGCACTTCAGACCTTGTGGTTTGTTAAAAGAACAGGTCTCGGGGCTTTAGCTGCGAAAGTCTCTTTTCCTAGCTCGGTGCTTGAAGAAGGAGTCAGAACTCTTAATTTCTTGTTCTCGAGGTTGTTTATTGTATCTTATCTATAAAATTCTTTCTCCTGGCCTGCCGAGGTCCCCTCAGCAGGACAGTCCGGGCACTCTGCCCACCCCCGGGGTGGTGTTATCTTTTTACACTAACAACTACATGTAAAATATTTACAATTACTTCCCATTACCTATCACCTATGTTAGACAGTGAGCTTCTACTCTAAACCAATCTAAAAGTGCCAACATCACAGCAGAAGATGGAGGCCAAGAAGAAGAAGAAGGAGAAAGGCTGGACACGCCCAGATTCCTCCATCTTGCCCCCTGAACCCTGATTCTAAAAATCAGAAAAAAATATATTTTTCCACCCTGTGACAAACTAATTATTATTCTACTTATACTTTCGTGGCTTGCAGATCCTCATATAAAGTTGGTAACTTGCTCCATGTGTCATAATCAAAGTCACAGGCATCTTGGGCTCTGTGCCAGGGTCTTTGAGCCTCCTGACCCAGGACAGCCAGAGGGATGTCCTGGGTTCCGACAAGCAGGTACTGGCTATAGATATGGGATAGGTCTCTTTCCCTGCGGTTTTGCAGCGTTGCAAAGTGGTTGCCCGAGGAGAGGAGAGGAGAGGGGAGGAGAGGACACAGCACGCTTCCTGCTATTATTTCCCAGCTGATTACACGTCACAAATGAGACAATAATCCCATTTGGCACCTGGCTAAACCAATATGAACATGATCCTTATTAGAATTAAGCGGCAAATTATTCCCGATGCAGATAAATACATCTAGCCATTTCCTTGATGTTTTTCTTTCCTGTTTTCAGTTCCTTAAACTTTGCCAGGTTTTAATTGTTCAGGATAACATTTCACATGCCCCATTATTTGGCTCCACTTGAGATAGTAACAATGCTTCAACTCAAACAGCTCATGAGTCTTCATATGAAGTAGTTGTAGGAAGTTCTAGTTATATTTTTTCTTAAAACTGTGGGTGAGAAGGCTTTATGGTCTCAAAGCTTGAGAGAATGGTTTGGGAATCAGCACAGAAATCACTTGGATGTCAGAGTTGTTCCTTTTGGTTTATTAATCAAAAGCAGACAAAATCCATATCTTCTGAAATTTGTGTGTATGATAAGAGAAAAAAAAAGGAAAAATCCTGATGTATAAACTGCCAGTACTGAAATATTGTGGGCAATTCTACACATTTTGCCATGAACGGTCAGTGCCCATCTGCAGCTGGTCACTGGGCACAGCATCTCTCCTCCAATAGCTCAGTGCAGGAGGATGCTGAGCAAGACCTGCACAACTCTTGGCCACCAGTGTCCTCCTCTGGAGGGGCTGTGGCACGTGGTGATCAGCCTGGATCTGGCGACAAGACAGACCTGGGGGCCAGCAGCTGCAGGCCAAGCAGATATTGGACATCTGCTCTTAGGCAAAGGAACCAAACCTCAAGGATGGTGCATCTCATCCCAGAGCTGGCAGCTGAGACTCCTTTTATAGCCCGTGAAACAACTGGTGTTTCCAGGCTGCTTCATCTGACCTCCATGTAACCCAGGGCGAGGTGACAAGGCCTCTGGAAGTGCCTGATCTCCTCTCCAAGGGACCATGGCCAGCTCGCTCAGCTGCAGGCTGGGAGCATCTAAACTTGGGTGAAAGGGATCCTGCCCGAGGAGCCTTTCTCCAAGAGTCAGGCTGGGTGTCCCTGGGCTGTAAGCAGAGGAGGCAGCTGGCTCTCAGGAGGCTGTTCCAGACTGGGACCCATCAGCTGGAATCGTGCCATGAGTGTTATTTTGGCCCTGTTCTGCACATGTGCTCGGGGTCGTTTGTTAACAGACGAGCCAGCCTAAGCATGCACTGGCAGTGGGTACACGAGGGGAAATGGAGAGACTGTGGCTTGTCCCAGGAGGAACTTGGCTTCTCTCAAGCCATGAAGGTTCATCTCCTGGGAAACAGGTCTGTCCCTCTCTGCCAGGTGCTGGCCTTGTGGCAAAAGTACATTTTCACAGGGAGTCTTTAAAAATTGGTTCATCAATTTTAACCCTGGAAGGGCTATAGAAGCGTTGGGGTGCACACTTGGAGCATCTACCCATTGAGAGGGAGGCACGGGTCTGTCTCCCCTAAGGGAGGCACAACTGTGCACATTTCCCCAGCAGCTGACCTGGAACATAAAACACAGCCCTGGACACATTCTCCCCAGACATGTGTTTAGCACAGTTTGTTCCACTGACCAGCAATAAGCAGCTGCTCGTGTGGCCATGTGGTGCTGGGCTGGGCTGGGCTGTGGGCAGCAGGAGCTCCTTGCCCTCTCTAGTTCAGCACACATGAGCTGCCACACTGATACTTAACTACTGCCTTTCTGACACCCCAGTGAAATAAATTCACCTGAACCTGAAACCTGTGCCTGGTTTAAAATAAATTTCCACAGATATTTTGATCTTAAAGGGATTACTACCCTGGGGCTTTTGTACCTCAAGTGATTATTTGACATTGCCTTCATGTCGTACAGGAAGGATTGGCATTTAATTGGAGTCTTTGGGAGTGTTGAGATATTTCTCATTACAGAAGCTGGGGGAACACCATAGTCCAGGTGCTGAGTTTCATGTGGACAGATACAATACCTGTGTGATCTGCACTGTTGTGCACTAAAAATGGCAGGGAGTGACTTGCTGGGTATTACTATTGTTCATTTGCTCCTACAGCCACCTTCCATTTTCCCACAGGAATAGCTAACAGTAGAGAGTCTAATAGGTTTCCAAATGTTTCCCTGCTCTTCAGGGTAAAACTGCTGGGTTTAGAGTTAGGTTAAAAGACTCCAAAAATTGCTTCAATAAGCTGAAATTTCTGTTGATAATGAAACCTTGCAGAAACCTTTGCTTCAAACGGCCAATTAAGCTCCTAATCTGAGTAACTCCTCTGCCACTGGGATTTAAAAGACAAAAGGTCAGGCTGAGATGAACGTGCTAACAAAACCCTCAGCTCCATGACTGGCCTGGGCCCACACATCAGCCCAGAGCTGGGGAGCACTGGACAGCCAGGGTGCATCAGCACATCCCTGGGACAGCAAATGCCACTGCTGCCGTGTCCTGGGGACCATGGCAATGGGTGTCCCGGCAGAGGTGCTGACACAAAGGGTGGCACCACCTAATCACCACCTAACAAATGTGTTCTCCTTCAACGACCCTGCTGTGACTCCTGCTTCCTACCCCCTTTTCATGGCCACATTCTTCAGCAAGTCTGCTTGCCCTCTCCTGGGAAACATTATTCCAACACTGCATTCTCTAGAACTCCCACCTGGGATGGTAAATCTAAGCCTCGGTCTAAGGAAGCCTGACACAGCACTGTAAGGCTCAGACATTGTGGGAGGTACCTCCTGCCATGAGAGGAATGATCCTTTTTGCCCCCAGCAGTGCTGCCCAATCTCATCTTGCCACAGCCTACTCACATTATTTCTCTGCTGGCCCAGGACATGCTCAGGTGTTTATTGAAAAGCACTGACAACCCAAACACTGGTAGCTGATTCCCTGCAGGACCCTCCAGCACTGAGACCAGTGGCACAGGGGGATCACACTGCTGTAGGAGTGGTCCATGGTGTGAGCTGGGCCCCAGACCAGGGGACACCATCAGGGCCAGATGTGTGCCAGGGACCACCAACCACTTTGGTGTCTGTGAGAGACTGAAATGTTAAGGGTTAATGACTCAAATAATCAACCACTGGTAAAAGCAGCAGGGTGTGCTTTGCTGAGCCCAGGTTTGCACCCCCAGCTGAAGGGGAGAAGGAGACCTGTTGGGTGTGTGGTGCTGAAACCTCTGATGTGCACAAGCACAGCCCAGGTGCAGGGGGTTGCACACTAACCATTGGAGGACGACCATGACAAACCAACCTTTGTTTAGCAACTCCCTGATTTTTGAGCCAAATAAGAGAAAAAGCTGATAAGAAGCAGATCCACCCTCGATGGATCAAGACTGCAGCCATCACTTTGCAATAATCAAGTCTCATTGCTAGATCCTCAGGTTATGATACTCTTGTATTTTCAGAGACCCCCAACGAAGGCAGGAATGATGCATCTGACTGCATGTTCTTAGAAGGCTAATTTACTACTTTATGATACTATATTATATTAAAGAATACTACACTAAACTAAACTAAAGAATACAGAAAGGATACAGACAGAAGGCTAGAAAGGTACTAATTAATCTTGTGACTCTTTCAGGAGCCTTGACACACCTTGGCTGTAATTGGCCAATGGGTGAAAACACTCACACCAGGAACCAATGAAACAATCACTTGTTGGATAAACAATCTCCAACCGCATTCCAAAGCAACAAAACACAGGAGGAAGCACATGAGATAATATTGTTTTCCTTTTACTCTGAGGCTTCTCGGCGTCCCAGGAGAGAAATCCTGGGCAAAGGGATTTTTCCAGAAAATATGACTGCTGCATGGTACCTTTTGTCTCTACTGTCTACTCTTTTCCTTTTTTTCTCCGTCTTACTTTTCCTTATATATTGTCTTAAGTAATGCTTTTATACTTTTGTATTGTTATATTTGTAGAGAGAATAACAAAAATGGCTACACACCTCCTTTTCAATGCTACCAAATTGTTCTAAAATAACCCTTAAAAAAATAGATATGTATATACCAGTCATTCAGTGTCATTTCAATCTAATCCACCCCAAGGGATCTACCAAAAAGGTCCATTATTGCATCACTGAAAAAGTCCTTTTGGTGCCTGGTACCCTGGGCTGGTGCAGATTGACTTTCCCCAAAGGTCCAAGCCAAGCCTGGGGACTGCAGCTTTGCAGTGAGGGAAGAACATGGCGATTCTCAGAATTCCCTCTTTTCTTGCTATGCTATGCTACATGAGTTTTTTACATATATTTCATCTTAAGGAGGATGCTTTAGAAATAAATTAATTCCCAAAGTAACCTTAACTTCCCAAAGGATGTTAATAAAATCAATATATTCTCAACATAACAAAAGATGACTGGCAAGGACATGCAGAAGAAAGCAAACTCTTTAGCAGCACATGAGCTCAGAAGGAAAGAGCTGTTTCCCATTACACAGACCATTTCCCATAAATGTTAACTTGAAGCAGTTACTTCAATAGTGCCAGCCAGACATTTGTTGTTCTCTGTTCAGTTTTGAGTAAATCATGACTAATAGGCCCAGCCTCACTGATAAGTGCACAGAAGGCTCACTGCCCATGTTTTCCACCAGTGTAATTAACTTTTATGGAGTTGCTCCCGATTTGCACCCATTAAGATGCTCTGACACATGACTGCAGATTGGCAGGTTATCACACAGCTCCTCAGCAGCAGCAAGTGCCCAAGTGTGATGTGAGGCCCTGGCAGCAGAGGCTGGCTATGACATCATGTAGCTCACAGGGAAAGAGGATACAGCTGCACCAGATTGCCTCATATCTCCTGAAGGCTGAAATGTTGGTCCAGACAGCCATGACAACTCCCACTGCACGTGGGAGGAAACGTGTCTGACTGTCTTCCATGCAGAATATGCTTTCCATGACTGCCCCAGGCTATTTTAGGGAGTTGTCTCCACTTACATACAGCAGGGATGGATCCAGCCAAGCTCCGTGTCCTGCCATGGATACAGCAAGTGCTGGAGCCAGGGAGCACCAAGGTCTCCTGGCATTCAGCTGTGTCAGTCAACTGCACACCTGCTGAGGATGCTGGCCTGCAGCCACCAGCACTGTCTGGCACGTGGGGTGGCAGGTGGCATTGCTGTGCTCCTGCTGGACGTGCACCGTGTGGTGGCACTGCCTCCCCAGAGATCTCCACCACCAAAATCCTCACTCATCTCCAGCTGCAAATAAGGACAGGATGTTCCTGCTAAAACCCAGCTGCCCTGCAGCAGAAAATGACAACTGTTGGAAATGAGAAAAAGCCACAGGGGGGCAGAAGAAGGGAAGAGTTTCCACTCCTGCTTGAAGTCAGTCAGAAATCAGCTGCTATGGACTTAGCCCACCACTTCCACTCTGCAAAACCTGCTTCCCATTATGCTGACCCAGCCCCAAATGACCTCCACCAGAGCTTCACCTTACATGTTGGTTACCAAAAAACTGCACTGGCTGTGTGCTGGCCTGCCAGGAACCTTCCATGTTAGGCAAACACCTCTTCCAATTTTTGAAAAAAAGCCCTTTTTTGTTGAGCTGTAACCCAGAGCCAAGGTATATTTAGTGCTTTCTTTTTTTTTCCCCCACATAGATCAAGCAGTGGTTGGTACAAGCTTGGATGCAAAGAGGAAACAAGTGAAGCAGCAGGGGTGGTGAGGAGGGAGCTGGTTAAGCTCCTAGCAAGCAAGGGAATGGTTGATAGAGAAACACTGAACTTTGGAATGTTACTGGTAATTAATAGTTCAAAATCTTCAGCAAAATAAAATGTTTAAGAACACTGTATGTTTCATGAAGGCTTTATACATGGCAATTTTTGCAGTGGTCCCAAGTGTTTAATAAATCGTATTTATCTCCCCTTTAATCTGCCTTTTTGTTCATGAACTAGCTAAGTGAGGTCAGAGTGAAAGAGTGAAAGAGCACTTTTGGCAAAGGGAAGCTTTAAATATGTCACATTTAATAGAAGTAATAAATGCACAAAATCCCAGGATTTATAAAGGGCTTTGTGAAGGGAGGTTAATTTGCATCTCTATTGGATATCTTTCCCTAATTATCTTTTTGTTGTTGATGTCCTTAATTCCTTTACCATATGGATGAGTATTAGGGCATTTCCTCTGCCATTTAGGGAATGGTTGACACAGTTCACTGCAGAGCTGGGACTCTTGAGCACAGATCAGTCATGGAGAGTGCTGAAAGCTCCATGTCACGCCAGGAGTGAATCATTATGGAGAGATGCCCACAGGGACTTGAACTTCTTTTTCCCTGTCTTTGCACTCACAAATTTGTTATAGCCCACAAGATCACCCAAGCAGAGGCATGCCAGAGGTTATTTATGAATCCACGGATGGACTTGAAACACAGGTTCGCATAAAAAATAATCCTCTGGTTTCCAAGGCACCCTTTATCTCTGAAGTATTTGCCAGCACAGCCAGGCCAGGAGAAGTTTCTCTCACATGCAGTTTTTTCAGTGATGATGCTGTTTTACCATGTCTTTTAAGGACTGACATATTTTCCCATAAAATAAGAGGAGTAAGCACCCAAAGCCTGGAGGAAACAAATGTTGCTCCTATCTTCAGGAAGGACAAGAAGGATAACCCAAAGAACTACAAACTGATGAGCCTCAACTTTATCCTTGAAAACCATTTCCAGGTATATAAATGACAGGAAAGCCACAGGGAGCAGTCAGCACAGTTTCACTAAGGGGAAGCCATGATTGACCAATTTTACAAACTCCTATGAAGAAATAACTGGCCTGGACATGGAGGAAGAGGAGTGGATAGTTCCAGCCTGGATGTCTCTGAGGACTTCAATGCTGTTTCACATCAGATGCCCATAGACAGGCTCTTGGTGCGTGAGTGAGTTAGGCAGATTGAAAACTGGCTGAATGGCTCAGTCCAGAAGGTGGTGACACAGTTTAGGTGGAAGCCAGTGACTGGGAGTTTGGGGTCTACACTGGGTCCAGTTCTGTATGACATCTTCAGTGGTGGTCTGGATGAGGGGGAAGTGTGCACCCTCAGCAAGTCTGCAGATGATACAAAACTGTGAGGAGAGCCTGATAGCACAGGGCCACACTGACATCCAGAGACCTCAACAGGTGGGAGAGATGGACCAACAGGAACCTCATGAAGTTCAACAAGGGCAAATCTGAAATCCTGCACCTGAGGAGGGACAGTCCCATGCACCAGAATATGCTGGGGACACCCCATTGGAAAGCACCTTGCCAGAAAAAGATCTGGGGGTCCTGCTGGACACCAAGTAGAACATGAGCCAGGAGTGTGCCTTTGTGAGAAAGAAGGCAAATGGTACTGTGGGCTGCATTAGACAAAGAATTGCTGGCAGGTCAAGCTTCTTCCAGTGTACTCAGCACTTGTGAGGTCACAGCTGAAGTGTTGGGTCCAGGTGTGGGCTTCCCAGTACAAGAGAGACACGAACATACCAGAAAGACTCCGGAAAAAGCTCACGAAAAAGATTGAGGGTTGGAAAATCTCTCCTATGAGGAAGGACTGGGACTTTTCAGTGTGGAGAGAAAGTTCAAAGTGAATTTTATCAATGCACATAAATACCTGAAGGAGGGCTGCCATGAAGTTAGAGCCAGGATCTTTTTGGTGGTTTCCCGTGACAGGACAAGAGGCAATGGGGACAAACGGAAACACAGAAGGTTCCCTCTGATTATTAGGAAACACTTTTTTACTGTGAGGTTGACTGAGCGTTGGCACAGGTTGCCCAGGGAAGTTGTGGTGTCTGCACTCTTAGCCCATGGTGGGGGAAGAGTCACATATTGAGGTGTTGTGATGGCCTCTGTTGAAGGCAATCTCTTATCAACCCAGCTTCCCAAAGAGCTGGAAGAGGAGCAGTGAATTCCCACATTACTTGGTGCCCACCAGTACTGGAGTATTTCTGTGGAAGCCAAGAGAACTGAGTGCAGGATGGAACCTGGGGTTTTACACATCATTTTGGCCATCATTGTGGCTCGCTAGTGTCACCCAGATTTTTGTCCTGCATGCAAAGGCTGTTTGTCATCACAGGTCTCTCCACCTTTCACCCAAGCCACCATGGCCTGTCAGCTTGCACTCAAATCCCATGCTGTATATCAGTGTACTTATTTCTGTGGAGAAAAGTGAGCAATTTAATTAATGCTGAATTTGAGCTCATAAGAAAGCAGGAAGCCTCACTATCAGATAAGATTAATGCCAATCCTGTCCCTTTCTCAAAACTCTCTTCTTGACTTATCTGACTTCTTGCATGGATGCAGCCTGCATGTTTGAACAAGGAACAGCTGTTTTCCAGGCATCTTTGTCTCCTATTGTGCTGAGGTCTCCATTGTTCTCTGCAGCGCTGTGGTGAGTGACAGATCTTGCACCCATGCCAGTGCCTGAAGCTCACATGCTGAGGATGCTGGGCAGGCTGGAGCTGGTGTGCTGCAGGGACACCAATGAGCTGCTTTTGAGCACACTTCAGCCATCTAAATTAGGAAAAGGAAGAAGCACAACAATGAACTCTTTCTGAAATACTGAGACCAACAGTATGAATGCTTGCTGCTACTCAGCAGCAGAATCCCCACTGCAATTTGAACAAATGCACAACCATCCTCTGGCTCCTCATACCATGCCCACACTGCAGCCCAGAGTCAGCTGTGAGCCAGAGGTGATATCTGGTGTTGTGTGAATGGAAAACCCTGAGCCCAGGCCACCCAAAAAACCCATCTTGATACCCACCTGCAACCAGTTTGAGGGACTGTGCTGCTCTCACCACAGCAGCACTGCTGAGCCACCAGGTGCAGAGAGGATTCCCCTGCCGCCTTAACTCCTCCACAGAGAGGAGCCTGGGGTCAGCTGGAGCCAATCTCAGCCTCTCGCTTTGGCAACAGTTCAAGTAACTTCCCCCCTCTCCCACCCCAATTGAAAGATGTCCAATCAGATACATTTACATAAAATGAATTATTTATTATGAAAAATAATTAGAAAAAAAGATCTCAACTGGGATTATTTACTACACAGTATAAAAGCTAAAAGCACTGGTAGTGTATTGTATAATAGATGGACCATATTAAAGCAATTATATTAATGCTGACAATAAGAAATTACTTTAAAGTAGAGATTGATGTAACTCACCAATATCAACACTCATGGGCAGGCCTCTTTCTCTTAACCTTGAGGAGAATCCTTGTTGAGCATCCTCAAAACCTGTCTTGTTAAATATGTTGAGATTCATCAGTCTCCTAGGTTTTACTATTTTATCAGTGGATTTGAAATAGTGTTAGCAATATTATAATCATACCTTATACTTTTACATACAAAATTATTATAAAAATCAGTTAGAATTTAGTTAATAATATTAAATGGAATATACTATAGAATTAGCTATTGATTCTGGCAAGAAACACTGTTATTATTTTAATTGATGTACTTCTGGAATCATTAGTATCCTCATTTGTTGGATTAAGTACCATACTCTTACATATAAAATATGTAAAAAATGATTACTTAAAGAAACCAGATTCTGATTAATAATAATATTATAATAACAGGGTGTAACAATAAATTCAGAATGCCCATCATGGTTGAGGATCATCCAAACAAATCATCATACAGTGACATTTCCTTTTCACTCTCTCTAGGACAACAGTGTATTTTTCCATATCATGATGGACAGTGATTAATAATTTTCAACTATCCTTTTTCAGTTGTACCAGTTGGTGTAGATCAGGATGTTTCAACAGTTTTTAACGAGGGTATCCCAGAGGTGCTGCTGCATGACAGCACCACCTCCAAGTTGTAGAGGGATCTTTGTAGGCAGGTACCTGCTGGCCCATGAGATCTGTTGTGTTTGCAAGTCCACATTACAGCAGCCTCCAGGCTGTTTGAAGGATATTTTCCACTGGAGTGTTCCAGGTGTTACCATCAGGATGATGACCAGGAGCAGCCATTGGTCTGTAAAATAAAACAATATATATCCTGGCAGCTGTGCTGGATAGGATAGGTTAATTTCATTAGTTCAGAATGTGGGAATTACCCATGAACTGATTCTGTATTGGTGGCCATTAGAGTCTGTAGCCACCCAGGCTAATGGTCCTCAAGTGTCCATTAGAGTCATAGGTACAATCCCAGCTGGGGGAGTTTGACCTTGATGGGTTGGAACATCTTTAGGTTGTCCTGGAAGGCTTGACCATTGGCACGAGCTTGGATCCATTCTATGTGGATTGGTTTGGTTTGAGCCTGTAAAAACATCACTTCCAATCTTTCTTCTGCCACACCTCTTTTCCATTCACCTGCCACACTATTGTTTTCCATTGACATAACCACTGGCACCAGCCCAGATTGCATAAGAATCAACATATATTGTCTTTGCTTTCTCTCTTCCTGCCAACAATACAGCTTTTAACATTCCCACCTGTGCACTTCTGTACGGGGATAGAATATAAGAAAATAAAGATAGTGTAGAAAGTAATCTTACCCCTTAGGAGTTGCAGCTCGGCCAATTATCAAAGATTAGGAACAGGCCTGACTTTAACAGGCCACAGCTGAAACCAATGGGAGGAAGAGTGCTATGAAAGAGTGAGGTGGCTGGTTGAGCAGGGAACTGAAGTCAGTTGGCTGCTTTGTGAAGAAGAAAGAGTCAGTGCTCTGAGGAGATGTCTATGAGAAACACCAAGAAAGTATGAAACTTTTGTGATAAGGAGACAACAGTATGGAACCCCTGCAATAAGATGACAACACACTTCCCATTCTTTCTTCTATAGCTTCTATTCCTGTCTGAATGTTAAAAGCAACTGGTCTGTACTTCCATTTACCATCAATGTGTTTGTCTGACATATCAACAAACCAGACATCTTTAACTTCAGAGTCTAATGTAAATGCAGGAACATCAAGTACAGGACTAGGTTTATATGGCTGTTGCAAAGCTAGCATATCTGGGGCCACAGCTATGTAATTTTGCAGATTTTGTTGTCCCTTCAGCTATATCCATCTGATCCTGGAGACATGGAAACCTTCTGTGTACTGTTGGTCTTTGTGCAATTTGTGCAATCCCATCTGGTGAAGCATTGCCCTTCTTAATGGTGACTGACAGGTTAAAAGGTCCTTGGACTTGCACAGGTTGATGCTGTTGAATTTTTCTACTTGTTTAAGAGCTCAGGTCAGAGATAATAATCCCTTTTCCCAATCAGTGTATCTCATATCAGTATCCTTCAATCCTGTGGAACTCAACCTTAATGGTTGTTTGGGTGCATGTGGACTTTTCCAGAACATATTACAGTAAGTCCGATATTCAGAAAAACCCCATTTTACTATTATAGGATCACTGGAATGAACAGGACCTAGTGCTTGATGTGTTTTTAACTCTTCTATCAGTGTCTGCAAAGCCTGTTTGTGACTATCAGGCCACTCCCAGGTCTCTGTTTTTTCCTCATTAATGTGTGAAATGGTCTTTTTATTAGAAAAAATCCAGAAACATTTCTCCAGTATCCTAAAGTACCTACGATCTTTTGAAGTTTCTTTTTAGTAGTAGGAGTGGGTATAACATCCAATTTTGCAATTGTTCCATCTGGGATTGCAGCCTGACCAGCAACCCACCAGGTTCCTGGGAATTTTACCCCTTTAGAAGGGCATTGTCCTTTAGTAGGTGCATTTCTATCCCCTTGTAATTTAATTTATTCCGTCTATACTGTGCTGTTGTTCTTACTGCATCTCCCTCTTCACCTTCTGTCAACACATCATCAGTGTATTGATAGATTTGTACTCCTTCCAGGATTTTCATTTGTTGAAGGAGTTCAACTAAAGCATTGTGTGCTGTGGTAGGTGAATAGTTGTACCCTTGGGGCAGGCAATTAAAGGTATATTGTGTTCCCTCACAAGTGAATGCAAATCTGGGTTTGTCTTCTTCCTGAGGCAGAACCATGAAGAACATGTCTTTAATATTAAAAAATGCCATCCCTGCATGTACAGCTGCTTGCAGGGCAGCAGTGAGATTTGCAATATTTGGGACAGCTGCAGTGAGTGGTTCTGTGTTAGCATTAAGTTGTTGATGATCAGTTGTTAAGTGCCAGCTCCCATCTGGTTCTCCTAGCGGCCAAACAGATTATTTTATGGGGAATGTGTCCTAAATATATTCCCCTTTGTTCTAAATTCTTAATTAATTCATTTACCCTTTCTTTGGCTGCAGGAGGAATAGAGTACTGCTTGATATTAGTCACAGCAGAAGCAGGTAAAACTGGATAAATTTTTAATAATTAATTTTTCCATTTTTTTCCAGAAAATTTACTATATGGAGTTTTTGTGGGCCCAAAGGACCAGACATTCCCATTGGGCAATTGCCAAACTTTTCCTTTAAGGATGTCATATCCTGAAATGTTTTCTTCATGATCTGCAATTGCAAATGTTGGTGGTCATTAATTTTTCCTCAGATAACCATAAACAGACTTTGGCAGTATAACATATAGTAGTTTGTTTATTGAACCTTCTTCCTCATAGACAGATTCTTTCTTTTAAAACTGAAGTTTAATTTTTTAGCATCTCTGGGGATAATCAGAGATAGCTGAGCTCCTGTGTCACACAGCCCTTTTTGAAACACAACATCCTGCAACACTGAGGCATCAGCTCTCTGAAGGCAATGTGCAGCAGACATGCATCTGCAGTCACCCTTATGCCTGGTAGCCCTGAGCAGCTCAGCAAAGTTGCAACATTCCCTCTTTTCTGCTCCATCCCTTCTGCTTCTCCTCAGGAATATAGCCAAGTCCCATTCCTACCTGAAAGCAAATAAGAACTTATTTTGTAACTCAAAAAGCAGTGAGAGGATTAACTCTTCTCTAATCCTTATTTTCTAGGAGGGGCTGAATCAGGCAGACTGCAGTTTGACTGCCTTCACCTTGACTAACCCTCTACTTCAACATGCTTTATCCTCTGTTTTGTTTCCCTTTTGCCTCCTGTAAGTTTCTGCTGTTTTCATGACTTTTTAAATATGCTACCTGCCTTCAAATGGGCCTCATTTCCTCTTCTTTAACTGTTTGAACTTTCAATATGGACTTATTAAGCCCAGTCTTATTAACATCACACAGCACAGAACTAAGGGACAGCCTTGATCTCAGTGCATCACCATCAGACAGTGGATTCAAGAGAGTGAGGAGCCATTGCCACTCCTGCTCAGAAAGCAGCAGTGACACACTGGGTGCTAAAAGGCGTACAGTCATAGCTGGTCACCTGAGTACTGCCAAGCTGCCTGTAGAGGGAGAGACCAGAACTCCCAGAGGATGATTCAACCTTCTTAAGATATGTATTGTTTTCTGTTTGTCTTCATTTTCTCTGTCTCATCTGCCTTCCTAAACATTTCTGCAGAATTGTAATTTTGTTCAAGGTGGCATTTAAGGTAAAATATCCATGCAGATTAGATTAGTTCTGGATTGTTTGATCCCTTTCCAATTTCTGAGCAAACACTGCCAACCATTTCCAGAAGTGCCAACACCTGGTGAAAAAAACACTGTTATCCTTGCTGCTGCAGACTTCTTGTCTCCTGAGATGTAAGCACACAGCCAGCACTATTTTACACCAGTTAAATAACCTCATTTCACAGGTAATTTACACCAAGGGAAAGCATATCAACAGGTGTTTTGATATCTGGAAATATAATTTCCAGTTTGGAAAAGCGAGATCTTTTGGAAGTGGTGCAAGGAAAATGTCATTAATGCAACTGAAGTGCAGTTTACACTGAGTTTTGGGCTTAAATTCGTAGAATAAGCAGTTGTGGGACCCAGAGTACTTTTGGAGGCGACACATAATACCAGGCTGCTGACACTGCTCCATGTCCCCCTGCATCCGAGGCCTCAGCAGCAGCCACACATGCATGCCTGGCACAAGTGTGTAGCTGTCAGCTTGCTTGTCATGGTGCCATGTCTGTGCTCAGGAACTGACAAACCAAGCTGATATTCATCCTCTGCAGGAGAGTAGTCAGAGCTTTTGCTTGGGGAAAAGTCCTGTTTTCTCCACTTCCTTTGTCCCCTACTCCACAAAACTTGCACCCACAGCTTCTGTATGCAGGAATGCTCTAACCCTCAACACTAAGAAGTTATTTCAGGTGAAAAACCTCCCCATGACTCCCACAGGGTTATAAGGCTGGAAACAAGGCTCTAGGCTTGTGAGTGATGGATGTCTTCAACCTGCTGAGGTTGGAGGGAGGAAAATGAGAAAACACTGGCCTTGTCAGGGCTGGGGGGGGTGAGAGCCTTTCCCTGTCACCTTAGCAGGAGATTGTGCTGTCCCCCTGTGATCCACGGGAACAAGGATGGAGAGGCCAAAAACAGGGATATCTTTTCTGGTAAGGCAATTTGCAGTTTATCTTTAGTTATCTCAGGCGAAAATAAAATGTGTCCCAAGAGGGCACAGCCTTTCCTACCCATTGAATTACTGCACAGGGATGTGCTTCAGGCAGCTCTGTGTCTCTCACAACAGGTGGCTTTGTACAGCATCAAAGTGAAATCAGTGACCAAACTCCAACTGTCAGAGCTCTCCAAGAGCCAGCTGCCACCTCTGGATGCAGAGTCATTGCACTATTGCCCTTCCATGTCCCAGGGGACACAGAAATATTGGCCACAGATAGAAGATCTCAGGACAAAAGGTCACATAAATCTGGGCTGCACAAAAATCCCATCAGCCGAGCCAGGCTGCTGCAACAGGCCTACAGTTCCCAGCATTTACTGTGCTGGGACAAAGGAGCCACAAATGCTCCATTTATATTCTGGCCTTGAAAGGCTCTTATTTACATCCAGACAGATGCTGCTGAAACCAACACAAGTGGCACAAAGACTTGCCACGGGTGCCTGGCATTTTCCCACGTGACGCTCCAGTTCCCCCCTCGGAATATGGGAAACCCAGTGTCCCATTTACCAGAAATGGTCTGGCAGGGCTGAATTGGCCATGACTATTTATAGAAAGAGCCTCACAACTCAAAGCATCCTCCCAAAAAGCAGCACACAGAAACCTGCTTGTGCCCAGAATGGGGTGCACTGACCACAGTGCTAATGAATGCAGATGGCAGAGCTGCTTCTCACCCTGCTAAATTACCCATGAAGATGAACGAATATTTTACTTTCTGGGCTCAGGGAAGCACAGAAGGAAGGTGTGACACTTTTCATGCCAAGAAGAAGTCCTGTGCCCCCCCTGCCCTTGCTCACAGGCAGTATGCCAGGAGTGGGATTTGTGGTGGTGGGACCGGGCTGGATCCCATAACAGCACCACAGCTCCTGCCTTGAGATTTGCAGAGCAATAGTTCTTCCAGTTAGTGATTAAACCAGTATCTCTGCAAACTCTGATTGGTTTTGGTTTGCAATTGGCATGGATAATGGTTTGTTGCCCTTTTTCTTCTAAATTGATCTTAAAGTGTTCTCTTTGCGAATATCTTACTGAGCTCTTTTTAATTAAATACTTTGTTCTTATTGAACTGATGGCCCAGCCTTGATTTCTATTCACTTATTAATATGCCTAACTAAGTATTGCAAACATAGGGAAGATGGGTGAAGGCACTTCCAAATTGGTGAATTGATTGTGGACCTCTTCTGCCTTCAATCTTCAGCTGTTGCAGCACAAAAATTAAGCTTCCCTGGGAAATTGAAACATAAGAGTCTATGTTGTTTATGAGAATGTTATCCTCTAAAATGAGGAGGTGATGACTGAAGTTGAAGGAAGGACAGGCTCTCCCTCATATCAACAGGACAGAACTCAGATATGAGGAGGAGGTAAGGATCACCACTGAATTTCAAAGCCTAAAAATACCTAAGTCAGAGAAAGGCCTGTAGATACTCTGGCCCTTAAACAGGTCAAGCCTTGTAGTAAGAGAACAAAAGGGCAGTAGGAACTGGACAAACCTTGCCCAGTGTGGTTGGAGCAGAGATGCAGGGGTGTTGCTGCTGCCAGTGCTGGGAGCAGTTGTGATTTTCAGCCTCCCCAAGGCACCTGTGCTTGCAGGGACAAGGACACAGGGGATGGCTGGGCCAGGAGGAGCACCAGGCTCTCACCTGCCTTTGCACTGCCACCCTGGGCAGGAGCAAATCCCAGTAATGGCCCAGAGGCTGATATTAGAGAGTGCCATATGCCTGCTTATTTGCAGTTGTACCTCACACCTGGGCAGCCAGATGGTTTTTAAAAATACTGTGGAAGGGACTAGAGACAGAGGTGCTCTCTGGTTTTCACTGTGGTCCTTCAGGAGGCTCAGGAGAGGCTGCTTCACCTTGAACTTAGTCTTCTGACCAGTGAAAGTGTTCATTTATCAAGACTAGGTCCAAGGCTTTTTGCTGTGACATTAATCAAATGGAGGGAAAACCATTGCTGAAAATAAAAATTGAGCTTGAAGTAGGCTCTTTTTATTTAATGAAAATGGGCTTTTCATGAGATGATCATTCCCTGTGGCAGGCTGGGGTGGCAAGTGCCCTGCCAGATGGGAAAAGCCTGGCCTTGGCACCAAAGGCCACTGACATCTCTGGTCTGTGAGCAATGCCTGGACCCCCCCAGCGAATGTCCCAGTGCCTGTGTGTCCCAAACCTGCACCCACTGCTTCCCAGAATCTCCTTTTGAACACACCTAATGTCCTTAGGCAGGAAGGCAGCTGGGTAAGAAGTTATGTGTTTGAGCAGCCAGAGTGGGAGGTGTCCTGTTCCCCAAGATGCTGGCACAGAGCACTGTCCCTAATGAGTCCCTGTGGGAAGGAGCAGAACATGCTGACCCAGAGCAGGCAGCAGTCAGGACAGCAGTGTCCCTGGAGAAGATTATTTTAGTGTTTTCAAAGCCATTGAGCTTTGACTGAACTCAGCCAGTACCAAAATTTGATGGGACAAGAAGTGCATCTTGCTGGAAATACAAATTAAACTATTAATGGATTTTCTGTGCCCTGAAAAGTGCAAACTAATGTATGAACACAAGATCTTCTTATTAAAACCAATCTGGCCTATTTCTTCCATATAGCAAACTTTTTTCCTGAAAAAAATATTTAATTTCCAATTACCACAAGACAAGAAAGTTTTGCAGTGGTTAGAATAAACTTCCCTGATTAATTTTTAACTATCCTGGCTGAAGCCTCCTTGCACAGAGAACATGATCTAAATTAGCAAGAAGACATAAGCATGAGGGTTTTTTTCTGAAAGCCTGTGTGCATTCCAAGCAACTTTTAAGAGCATTTCCAATGCTAGCTCTTAAGAGAGACTTTATCACACTGAGATTCGAGGATTAGAGCTTAAAAAGAATCCCTAGACAAGCTTGAAAATTTACAAAAATAGGGGAAGAAACATATTAGAAGAAGAAGAAAAGATCCGTTGTGAACGTGGCAGCACGTGGTTCTAAAGATCGTAGAAGAGAGTGACGTTCAACACAATCTGATAAAACACTTCTTCCTTTATCCATTATGATTTGAGAAAGAGAAACGATCCAAAATGAATTTCATGTTCTGGATTAAATGGGCAGGCAGGAAGTTCTGTTTTCTGTTGCTTAACATCAGGATTACCCAGTGTGCATGTTCCCAGCAGAGCCCTTGGCATAAGCCTTGATTACCTTTCAGCAGGAAAGCCTGCTCTGCCCAGGGGGCACAGGGCAGTGTAAAAATGCATCAGAATAAGCAACTTCAGCATTGTGATACAGGATTCTTGGTAGCAGTTTATTGATGGGATCAGATTAGAGGTTTAGAGCCTGCCTAGGTGAAGGAGGTGTTTTTTGCTAATGGAACTCCAGGTAAATCCTGCAAGTGCCTTGGGAGGCCTTCAAGAAAATTTTACTCTGTTCCTGGTGCTACTCTTCTTCTGGGTTCTGTTCAGCAAAGTAAGCAGGTACATAAACAGATACCCAAAGCAGGTAGGTAATGACAACTCAGTACTTTAAAAGGATCTTTTTGAGGTGTATATATATATATATATATATAAAAGGGTCTTTCTGAGGTATGAGTCTGGCTGGTGCCCAGGACAGACAGTGTCCAATGGGTGTAGGAATGGAGCTGTGAGAGGCACAGATGCTCTTTGATAGTGTAGTCAGGGAGTTTGCATCAAGAGGATTTCATAGGGCAGGACTGTGAACCTGGGATTTAAAACATGCTCCTGGTACTTCTCCTGCTTCCAGATCTCTTCTGCTGACATCTGAGTGTTGGAAAAGAAAGCTTCCATTGGGCATGAAGAAAACTTTCAAACAGAAGGGGAGAACATCATCCAGATGCATCTTCCCATGGTGACCTCCCATGCAGGCACCATCCAACACAGGTGACAGCACTTACCTCTTAGCCAGTTTCAAGGCAGGAACAAACATATTTAGACCCTCCCTGGTGAAGACTTGCCAAACCTGGTCTGTATGATCCACAGGGCAAGAGGTTCAGGAACTCTCCAGGACCCTCAATCCACAGCTTCAGCACTCTTATAGTTAGAAATATTTTCCTAATATTTCATACAAATTGTTTGTGGCAGTTCTATCAAATACATTTTGCCTAGTGCTACCAACCAGACAGAAAAAGTCCCTTGCTGTCCTCCATCCCACATTCAGAGACTGCTGCATGCTCCTCTCCCCTCACTCCTCTCTTTTCCCTGCCAATCCTCCTGACACATTGTTCTTAAACCTCTCTCTGTCACAGCTGCCCAGCCTGGACAGCAGCCAGCCTTTCTTAAACTGGATTTAGTGCATAAACCCAGGACTCATCAACAAAGAGCAGGGCAAAACCACAGCTTGTGATACCAATACAACCCAGAATGCATTTCCCCTTTTATTTAGTGCATTTACCCTTATATTTCACATTTCATCTTCTATCTAATAAAAACTTGTGCTTGGGGATGTTTGAAGTGGGATTTGTTTTTTAGTTGGTTGGTTGGTTGGTTGGTTTTTTGGAGGGTATGTTGTTTTGCTGCCTCCTTGGTATTTGCACATTTGAACCCTCCTTCCCAAATTCAACATTTTATTTCATTCACCTTCACTGGTTGTGCTTCTCCCCTGTCTTGCAGATTGTTCTGAGCCCTGCTGCACACCTCAAGTAGATTTGAAAACTTCCCTTGAGAGGCTTTATCCCTCAGCAAATGAAAGAGCATCCTTTACTCCATCATTAACTCAAAGTGGAAAAAAATTGACTAAAAACGCTGCAAAATTTTTAGAGTGCAAACTATTCACAGCTTGCCCTTCAGTGCCACATGCCAAGCAGTTCAGTTCCCACTTTGCTATGATTTAATCTCTTTCACATCCTGTTAGATAGTATGTAAGAACATCATCTAGCCAGGACAAAAGCATTTCTGAAGTCATGATGCAGCACAGCAGCTACTTTTTCCCTGTTCTTGGGACCTGTTATCCTGCCAAAGAAAGGAACCAGGCTGGACTCATGTGACTTGTTACTGAAAAATCTGCTTCTGTTATATTTGCATTTTATCCTGCTGGTGCTTATAAAGTTGTAAATAATTAACGGAATCCTGATAGGTACCAAAACAAGTCTGACTGGTCTGGCTTCTCTCTGTCCACAACCTTCTCCTTTTCCTTCTGTTGTTTGCTCTTCTCTAGCCTTTTGGGATCTCCCCTTCCACCCTCATTTTGCACTCAAAGATGATTGTTAATGTTTCAAGGAGCACTTCAGCTGATCCCTCACTTACCCTTGGGTGATTGTCATCTGCCTCTCATGGCTTATCTAATTTCTCTAATTTATGCCTTACATTTAAAACCTTTAACTGATTTAAACATTTCAGCACTGAGGAAATTTCCAGGGAAATACCAAATAATAGTTATTATGCATTGATTTATCAGTCTGCTGACTCAGGAGAAATATTGTGTATTTTAAGCCCCATACTTTCAAAGATACTTTCAAATGCAGATAAACATGAGATTTATTTGGTCTATTGATAGCAATTTATAACCCTATTTGGAAGATAACATTTTTGTTGCAAAGAGATAATGAAATATCAAGTTTCAATTTCCTCTTTATATAAATGTGACTCCTTCAGATGCTACTCTTTATCATTTATAAAGCCAAAATCTGCTGTATTTTGGTTTTAAAATTTTAGGGTTTTATCCCAGTAGTAATGGAAGTTCATAATTTTGTTTCACAAATCACTCAAACTGTTACCATGGAAATAATTCTATATGGAGATGGGTCAAGAGAAAATAATCTCTCAGAGAAGATTGCTACTTGTAAAGCACATAAATTATAATAATTTAATCAAAAGCATAAAGTAGTCAATCTGAAAACCTATGGAAATATAATAATTCAATTGAACTGCCTGATCTTTCTCTCCTGTGCATATCTTCTCCACTATTGTTAAAAATCCATTACTAATTAATCTCTAATATGGTTTTCCAGGACACACCCCAGTTGGCCACTGAAAGTATTATGCAAAGGAGATCAGAAGGGGTTGATGCTGGATGAAATAAAGAGCATTGTTCTCACTCCTGCTTGTCACTGCAAGATAAATGTGATTTCTCCTGGATATAGAATCCTTTATCTTTACGCCCTACTGTAGTGCTGTGGGAAGGCTTGCAATGCTTAATCCCTTTCTCAGATGTGGCTGCACATCCACTGTGAGTATTACATTTCCAGGAACCTCATCTCAAGCTCAGTGAAAAAGCCCCCCAAAAAACAAGGGGGCTTTCTTTGTAAAGAAAGCATTGTTTTTGTGAAGTCCACCGTGGATGCAGATACCAGCTGAATTGTCTGCTAATTATTTGGTATTGAAACTGGGTTTTGTGTTAAAGTAAGGAAATCCCATATTAATGTCACCAAGGAAAGACCTGATGATTTTGGTGTAGAACAAATACATTGCAGAAGTTTCATTTTACTTTGCTTTGGTTCTTCATATTATTTCCCCTGTGAACACTTGTGGTACATCTGCCACATTGGTGTCCATGAGCTGCACTAGCAGAGAATTTCCTATCTCACTGTCTTTTCCCTTCAGTGTTTTACCTGGGCCCAGCCACGTTTTTATCTGAGATCTCTCCAGTGCCCTTCAACCACGATTGACCAAGGTGTTATGTTTGAAATGAGCTGCAATAAGAGACTGGCAAAATTCTTCCCTTTTCAAAGACAGCTGAAACCAGATGGATTTATTGAGTGATTTGCTCCTGGCTATTGATCTCACTCTGCCAGAACTGGGTTAAAATCCAAAGCACCCAAATCCAATGTTATCCTTCAATTCAACTTCTAATGCCTTGTCATTTCAGTTTCCAGGGTGATCCATGAATGTGTGATAACCTATTCTCACCTAAAAACTTTGGAGCAAGGTGAAAGGGGAATAAAACTTCAACAAAGTTACAAAATACAGAAGAAGAAAATTGAAAAAAATAAGACCCAGTGTCCCTGGACAGCAGGATTAACCAAAAAGATATGAAAACTTATGATTAATGTCACTAGGAGAGGAGAAGTGATTTTTCCTTGCAGAAATTATATAGGGGAAAATATAAACTGAAAAAAATGTAATAACAGAGTTATTGGGCTATTGTTTTCAAAGCTCAGAAGGACAGACTTTTACCTAAAATGGTGATAAGATATTTAGAGAGAGAAATGCAGGAAAATCAGGAAGTCTGTAAGATAAACTTAAAATGGCTTGTGAAGGCTTTGAGCCTCTTGGTATTGACAAGGCATTAAGTGCAGACAACATCCGCCCAAGGGTGCAGAGGGAAGTGGGGGTGGGATGGAGACAAGTCCAGCAGATTTTGTTTCCAAGGTCACACGTCCCCCACACTGGGGGCAGACCAAGTAAACACAGATGAGTCAAAGGCGCCAGCAGCTGCCAAGACTGTTCAATAGCAGCAATGGAGAAAATCCCGAAGTTTGCAGAATGTTGGGAAGGGCTGGAGAAGGGAGGCTGGTTGCTACAAGGCAGATCCAGGCTTTCTGCACCCTTGCTCAGCAGCTCCCAGCTCTCCCCATCAAAGGTGTAAGGAACACCAGTAAATCACTTCCAGCAGAAATGTCCAAATGTTGGCAGTGTGAATGTGCTTTGGTCAGCATGAGTCAGAGCTCACAAACATACACTTCAGCTTGGGAAATTTCCAAATTTATGAAAAACCTCAGGCATTTCTTTCAATCTCATTGAAGTCAAAGAAGACACATATGAAGAAGAGTTTTATATGAATTCCCATATTGGATCCAGATTAATTTAGTTGTTGACTTTTTAATCAAACAAAGCATTTCTGACCTAATCAACAGACATTTATTACAAATGTGAATTTACCACGGAGTTTCATTTTTTTTTCCAGATGATTACTCATCCTGACATGACAAGTCCGAATACAGATGGTCAGTTTTAATAACAGGTTACCTTAAGAATGCCTTAGTGTTCCTATTTGCCAAATAATAATAATAATAACAATGATAATAATAATAAATTAATAATAATAATAAAAACCACCCAATGGTAAAAGAAATGCTATAAGAAAGCATTAATTAATGATCTTGTCCTAAAATTCTAAAATACTACACCACCTCTGAATAATTAATTGTTGCCAACAACCAATTAAATAACTCTAAAGAACAAGTGACATAGTGGTGATGCATCCTCAAATCATTCATATGTCTGACTGAACTTTGTCACATAAAATTCATCATTTCAGGTAAGAAGGCAGCCTTGTCCACAGAGGCTTTGCATTTTCCTTCCTTATTGACCTACCATTGTAAAGTAGTATCACTGTAAAGAGCAATATTGATTTTCAGAAGGTCTTTAGAAAAGCAGTCTCTTGGCTTCATTAAAAATTGAACAGCTTATTATAGTGATATGTCTGGAAGAGAGCTAAGATGGTCTGCATTAACCTCTGACTGACTAGAGAAATAGGGGAAAACCATGATTACATGTGTACGAGTCCAGACTTGGAGTTTCAGACCTAGTCTAGCTTTGACCTCCAGCTCTGCAGATGCCTCCACAGCTGCTGCCTGTCTGTGGAGGTTCCTACATTGCATGGGCAACTCAGGATTTTACCAGGAATTTTGTGAAGAACCAGAACTTCTTCCTGTAGTGCCTGGATGTGTCAGTTTAGGTGGGTTCAGTCCACCTTACAGCCAAACCTGCTCGTGTGACCCTGCCCTCCCTGGCTATCTCAGGGTGCTGGGGCTGCTGCTGTTGCTGACATTTGTCTCATGATCTCATTCCCATCTTTGATACCTAAAAGACAGTTCCTGGCAATGCCTCAATTCGGTGTCTCTTGGGGCATTTCAAGCCCCAATTTAAGGCTCAGCTCTCACATGTATGTGTAAGCTCCCTAAATCTCTTCCAGAACTCAAAGTCAGATGTTGCAGCATGTGCCAGCAGTGATGAACAAGCCATCATCAAGGCCTGTTGTTGGATGCTCAGTTTGGTCATTCCTACTGGGTTTTAGCACCTTAGAGCCTGAGGGATAAGTTCTCCATGGCTTTCCAGAGCTCTCGGGTGTTTAAACTGCTCTGGTGCAGCATCTGGTACTTATAAGAGATCAGCTGAGCTTGAGTTGGCAATTTGGTCCCTGTGGGACCTGGAGTTTCTTGATGTTTATTGTCCTGTCTGATGTATAAGGCCATAGAAATGCTACATAAACCTCAGAGGTAAAGAACAAAGTAAAAGTCTCAGATGGGATTTCTGAAAGTTTTAAAACTTTTTCCATCAGGCCATTCCCAGCAGACAGAAAAATCCTGGCTGAAGAGTAAAGGCTCCTGAAATGAATAGCATAAAAAGACATCTTTTATTATCTTGCTTCAAAGTACAGATCACGACCGTTAAGTTATTTGGGGCTACAAGTTCCAGACCTCCTTCTCCCTCCCCTCCCCTTTCATCTAACCAGCAGAGGAAAAGGCTGTAACAGCCTTTAGCACAGCATTTAGCACAAGGTAATGCATCTCTCTCTAGAACTAATGAGAACCCCTCCAACCCCCCTAGCAGACCCCCAGGCAGATTATTTCAGCATCTGTGTGATGTGCACAGTGACAGGCTGAAGACAGAGGTATTTGTCAGCTGTCTCCTTGCTGACCTTTAGATAAGAGCAGTCTTCCCCTGGTTCAGGCCACCAGAAAGGAAAAGGTCTGCACTCAAGAAATGCCCAAACTGGGAGCAAGCTGCAGCTTCCAGCTTCCCTTTCCCTGTGTGCTGGGCTTCTTCAGCAGCTGGGCTTCTTCAGCAGCAGTGCTGTGGAGGGTGGGATCCAGCCTCCACCCTGTTTGGACAAAGTCATACTGATGTCATTCCGTGGGTGTCTGATGTATAAAGCTAAAAAATGCCAGTGTCTGCTGTCCCTGGTCACTCTGGGAGGCTCAGCTGGGGTGTTCCAGGCTGCTGGAAACCCTCCTATCTGCCAGGAGTGGGGGGAAACACATCTCATCACCCAAAAGCAGCATCTCAGTGTCTCTCTGCCATCCCCACAGGCACCTGGGACAATCCTTGTGGATGTCCCTCCAGGGACCAGACCCTGGAGTTATGACACATACCCTACTGGACACAGCATGGCTGTAGGACCCTGCTGGATGTCAGGAGGCAAACATACACACCTACTGCGGGTGTCTGTGCCCCAGACCCCAGCCTGCCTTCTGGTGTGCCTGCAACCTGAAACACCCATTGGTTCTCCCTCTCTAGAGGGTTGTTCTCTCTCCTGCTGCTTTGTAGTCATGGAATTTGTTGGAAGTTAGCGCCTTCAGTGCCTCTGCATCAAATTTGGCTGAAGCTGCTGGGCAAAGGTCTCAGAAAAGGTGGGTCCTGGTCCCACAGGAACAAAGAGAAAAAAAAAAAAAAAAAAAAAATAATAATAGTACCCAGGAAAAAATACCCTGACCTGTATGGCACACAGTAATGTGCCTGGGGCAAAGCAGCAAGTTGTGGAGCCAGAAGCGGTCATGTCAATGCTGACACCTGGGACACATAAGTGTCCTTCTCCCTTTCCTCTACCTCCCTTCACCCCACTTTGGGGTACATTGGAATTCTCAGCACCCTCATCCAGCAAAGCAAATAAGGGCTTTCAATGACATTAGCAATCCAAAATGGCTCGGGCACACTGTGGTGAAAGCTGGAGTGTGACTCTACTGGAGCAGATGGTGCTGAGTTATTGAGGCAGAGCAGAGGGCAGGCCCAGAGAATTGGCAATTAAAGGGTTAAAGAGCACCACAGTGACTGTGAAAAGCAGGCGGGTACCCAAAGTGGCAGCGTTCTCTCCTGGATGTACACACAAGCATCCCCACTGGTCCCAAAGCCAGTGCTGCTTGCCAAGAAGAACCAAAAAAGTGTTAGACTTTTGGCAGCAGCCAACTCTCCCCTTTAAATGAGTTTAATCAATTCCTTGCTTCAGGTAAGTACAGTCTGCTGGGCTCAATAGTGAGAGGGAGGTTACTTATGGAAATACAGAGGAGCATAGATGAAATATAAATTACCCAATCTAATATATTAGCATATTTTTGAGCGATGACTGATCATTGCCTTGCAAACAGCTTGCTGCTACCTTCCTCAGCAGTAAACATAAAACATGAGCTGTTTGCTAACATCATGTTCAGGTTTTTTTGAGCCTCCTGCACTCATGATCAGAAGCAGGCCATGGATCACCTCCACACCTGCATGAGGCTGAGTTGAACTTGTGTAGGGGGATACAGTATGGGTAAATGAAGGTGGTATAGAAAGTAATCTTACCCCCTAAAGAGTTGCAGCTGAACCAATTACTAAAGATTAGAAGCAGGCCTGATGTTAACAGGCCACAGCTGTAAGCAATCAGCAGAGTGTTATAAAAGAGTGGATTGGTTGGCTGAGGGGAACTGGAGTCAGTTGCTGCTGTGAGGGCAAGGAAGAGTCAGGGCCTGGAGGAGCTGCCTGCAAGAAACATCAAGGAGGTATGAAACTCTAGCAATATGGGGCCTTTGCAATGTAATGACAATAGAGCTCTTGCAATATAATGACAACAAACTTGTGGTCATGTGAGGTGACAGCCATCCTCTGAATGCCTCCAGTTGTCCTGCAAGTGAGCAGAGAGGATTCTGCATGCCCTGGATGTGTCAGTGCAGGACATAACCACGACAGGCTGGTTGCCAGCTGGTGCTGCCTGCCTTGGCAGGGCACAGAGGGCCACGAGGTAGCTCTTGACTCCCTGCCTGCTGCCTCCAGCCTTGGCTGGGCTGGGGCTTGGGCAGATGAGGCTGATCCAGCAGCACAGCTGACTGCCTGCCACCCTTGGGGCTCAGGGAGAGCAGGTGGAGCTGGGAGCACACAGAGTGCCCGAGGGTCCTGCTGGCAGTGGTGACTGCTGAGCACCAGCTGCTGTGCCACTCTCTAGCTACTTGTCATCAGGAGGTGACAGGGACAGGAATGCCAGACAGATGGCCTTGTGCTGGGCCTGGTGGCTCTGCAGCCTCCGTGGCACTTTTAAGGAAACTAATTGGTGATAAATGTGCCTGTGTGTGCCAGCAGTGACACCACAACCCTAAAGCCATCAGCCAGCACCGATGGCTGCTGACATGAGCCTCCCTGGGTGAGGAAGGGCTCAAAGGGACAGCACCTCCTGTCCCTGCTGCTTCTGGAGCCACTGTGAGGCAGGATGGAGCAGGAGATTCCCCCAGCTTTCTTTAATAAATGTGTGGGATTGCTTGAGGCACATGCTGAGTGAGATCAGGGCCACAGGACCCACATCCCACAGCTGTGCCCCCCACACTGCACAGCCAGGCCTATGTATGCAGCCTGGGCATCTTTGTAGCCCAGGATTTTGGAAGGAGGAATGCTGCCAGTGTCTAGAAGGAGAAAGAAAGAGATGCTTACTGGTTTAGGCTTCTGCACTGCCCTTTGCCTTGGGTCTTCAGAACTGGTGTGTTTGGGATCACACTGGCCAGAGCAATGGCAAGAGCAGAGGGGGCTCTAGTGACCTCTGAGCTGCCACTGCCTACAGGCTGAAACAGTGTCTGATTTTGCCAGGGTCATCCCCCAAAATGTAGAAGTTAGAAACAGGAGAAAAGATAAAATGTCATTGGGGGGGTTAGTGTGGGAGTGGAGCTTTATGAGGGGACATGGAAGTGCAGGTCCTTTGTGGCTGTGCTGGTGCTCCCCAAAAGATCTTCAGGCACGCTGCTAAATGTGAGGTGTTTAGAGGCCATTTTTCCCCAAAGCTTTCCCAAACAAGTCTCTGGTAAGCCCCAAGGCCAGTGATGGCCACAAGTGCAGGCTGGTAGGTGCAGACAGCGATTTGCTGTGGCTGCACCCTTGTCTTTACAACACAAAGGAGTGGAACAGCCCTTGCAGGAAAAGAGCACAGCATTTCTATTGAAAGGTGGGACCAAAGGATGGGAGACAATTTGTGTGTGGCCACAGGCAGCACATTTGGGACTAAAAAGGAAAGCTCTATCAGTGCAACTTTCCCAGACAGACAAGCCATAAATCAGAGTGCCCTTTCCCGTCTCCTGCATTGAGCTTCTCTTTAGCTGCTGCAGACTCTGCTCATCCATTTCCTTCCCTCCTCTCCACTGCTTCTTTCATTACCCACTACAAGACCTATTCATGGACATCCCCTGAAATGTCCCATTTGTCGAGGGAATTGCAGTGCTTGTTTTCACTTCCAGCTACTGGACATTCTGAGCCAGGGGCCCAGTTTTTGGTAATAAACATTCCCTTTGTCAAAAAAAAAAAAAAAAAAAAAGGCAGAATTAAAGTGCCAGCAAGCACTGTCTGTCTGCTAGACAGGGGGCTGGTCTGGCCTTAGCCAGCTATTGAGATGTCTTTGTGCCATGTTGCCATAGCTACCCTCCAGCTAAACAGGGAAAGAGCTCCTTTGTCCCAGATTAAGACCAGCAGACTTTTGGATCAGAGCCTGATGGAGACTGGGGAAGGAGCTTGTCTGCAGCTGCTGGGGCTCTCCTGCATTATTGCTGTGTGTGCATTAGACTGGGCAAAAAAAAAAAAAAAAAGAACAGGGAATTGTTGGAAATACATTGATTTCATATGCATATATAGATATACATATATGTTTATATACTTTATTTATATATATATATATTTGTATATACAAAGGAGGCTGTGGAAAGGTACTAGACTGAGGGACAGGTTTGCCAGGAAAGAGATGTAACATGAGTAAAAAACACTTGAATTAAATACACCAGGAGCACTTGCAGCACTTGTCACAGTCACCAGGGATAGCAACTAAATCCCTTAAAAGGGGACCACAAGTCCTGACCAAACTGTATTCTGAGATGAAAATTCACATCAAACTAGCTGGGCCTTGTGCTATGCAGTGTCAGTGCTGGCCCTGCAGGTCCTTGTACATCTGTCTTTGCAAACTCAGATGTGAGTGGATTTGGGCAGAGAAGCATTGACAGACTGGTCAGGAGAGCAGGCACAGAGCTGCAAAACCCCCATGGAGAAACAAGGGGGCATTGGCCTAAATGTTAATTATGAAGGGGATTAGTATGCAAGTGATTTTTTTCTGCCACAACTGGGTATTTAGCTTGGCACAAGTGAGGCTGGGTGTTCCCACACTGCACTGAGGTAGCTCTAGTTCTGAGTTTTCTTTCTGTCCATCTTAAAATAGCCCCATTTCTTGAAGGTGCTCAGACAGCAGGGAGAATTTCAGACCTCCTGAGGCTGAGATATCCAAGTGACACAGACTACTTAGGGACTGAATTTACATGAATGCAGAGAAAAACGGCTGAACCCTCTGAAAAGGGTTGTTTGGATACAATGCAAACAAATTTTGAAGGAACACCTAAAGGCATGGTAGTAAAAGACAAAATATGTTAAAAATAAATCCAGGATTTATCAAGGTCACTTGAGTCAGACTGACTTGATAAGAAAAGGAAAAAAAAAAGAGCAAACAAAGTTCTCCATGGGCTTTTTTAGACAAGGGAAATGCTTTAGATCTAATCTGTCTGGACTTCGGCAACACTTCTGATAAAAGAGCCACATGGGAAATCATTGTTTGTGTTGGAAGAAGCAGGGACTGGTATTTGAGCTGAAGGTCTGTCAGGAAACAGCCGGGAACAAACACAACAGGTTCTTCTGAAAGGAAAATGATAGGACCAGGGAGACATAATGGGTGAAATTACTTGGAGCCAGTTTTAGGTAGTTCTCTTCTGGAACAAAAACTAAGAGCTAATGATATTTGCAGACAATACACGGTTGGGAGGCATTGGTGAATCAGGAATAGCAGAAAGGAAAAACACATTGTGTTGGAGAGCTGGATCAGCAGACCTGGAGTGAAGAGTTCAAAGTGCCTGGCATGCACTGAGGCTCCCTCTACACTAATTAATTAAAGTGAGCCAGGGCAGGTTTATGAACTGCCCCATGATCACCAGTGAGGATAAATTTTTATGTGCTTCCTGGCACTGTTTGATGGGGCTGAGCAATTCCCTGCTAGACAATGCCCAGGCATGGTTTGGGGATTAGCAGCGGCCAGGGACAGCTTCCAAGGGGCTGTAGGGATGAGGTCACTCTGGTTTGGAGATTAAGAGAGTCATGGATGTGAGCCATGCCTCACCATCAGGCCCTGGCTCACTGTACTGGCTTGCCATAAATGTGGCCTAAGAAATAGCAGTGTTTCTGATCAAACACAAAATGTGCGCCAGACAGCAAATACAGTCACAGCTTGCATCAGGAGAGAGGCTTCTGAAAGCATCCTTTTGCTCCTTTACAACGTTTTCTGGGGAAAAAAGTGTTTAATCATGGCCTCCTCTAGCCCAGAGTCATCCCAAACGGATGGCATGCAAGGAAGAAATATTGGGGGGAACAGCAAACATGTCCAGTGAGAAGAAATTGAGTGAATTTGGCCAGTTTAGTCTGACAAAACAAAAGCTAAGAAGCAATTAACTTGTGCTGTCTACTAATACATCAAGCAGATACACACCAGAGGATGAAAAAAACCATGTAAGCTAAAGCCACTGTTGGCACCAGTACAAATTATATCAGCCAGCCACAGAAAATGACTTGAAATTAAAGTCATTCTAATCAATGGATGAGAGTGCTTCAGATACAACAGGAGAAGCAGGAGTGAATCTTGGTTTCATCACCTCTTGGGAGATGATGGCTGCACATCTGGGGATATGTGTGACAGGGTGGCTTGTGACAGTAGAGGCTGGTGCCTTCTGAGAGACTGCCCTCACTGACCCACAAGGACCTCCTATCCAGCTTCTTCTCTTCCTAAATAATTCACAGGAAAGTCTGGCAATAATGACCGCCAGAAGTGATGCTGAGCCTAATAATTCCTACCTTCCACTGAGCTCTTTTATTGACCTCACTGACCACAGCCCTGTGCACATCAGATGAGGCACAGCTGTTCAGGGAAACAAGTGCCAATTGGTGTGGTTTTCCCTGGATTGCTGTGTAAGCATGTGGCTTCCTGAGAGACTTGGCCTCATACACATTGTTAGAAATTAAAACATTGGGGGGAAAAATATATATATTAAAATAAGGGGTCCCATAGTATGTGTTATGAACTGCAGCCTGAGGATGGTTTAGAAGGCAAGAAATTGTAGTAATTGCTCTGGCTAATAACTATGCAGAGCCAATTTACTTCTTTCTGCCTTTTCCATGCTTGTGTGTCTCAACTATTAGTAATGTTTTGTTAATTAAACCAGTGCTTTTCAACTGTGGTCTGCATGTCCTGGAAGGTTTCTTGGCTACTTGGAAGCAGTGGTGCAAAAAATGAATTAAGAAAAGGAAATCTGTGGTGGGAGCCCTAAAATTGCTAGACAGAAAGTTGCTGTTGCAGAGCAGTCCCTAACCCCCAAAGCTCAGCTGTGCCCAAACCTTGTTGGAACATTTACACTTTGTCCAGCACAATCAGACTGTCAGTCACCCAGCCTCCGTGGTTACATCCATGGGTATATCCTCTCTAAGGTAGCCCAGAGTTGTAGGGCCCACCCCAAAACAACAAGTCCCTGCTCATTGCAGAGGGGTTAAAAGGTCCCTTTCAACCCAAACTATTTTCTGATTCTATGATTCCATTTATATGCAGCACACAAAGCCTGCAGATGGATACAAAATACATATCCATGTGAGAGAACTTGGAGAAGGGCCTGTGCATGTCAAAAGGCAGAAAAACTGAATTACTGTGTCTCGCAGTACCTCCTGTGCTCTCACAGCTTTTCATGGATTTGGGGAGCAGTTGAGAAGCTCCAACTGTTGCAGAGAAGCAAGAGGAGGAGGAGGAAAGGCAGCAGCACAGCAGCTGCTCTGTTTCAGTGCTCCTTTGGACACTTGCCTTTCAGCCAAGTCATTCAGTCCCCACATGCAATAGTCATAACTTTGCATAGTTTAGTTTTTATCTGTTACTTAGTCACGACCTGATGACAAAATCAGCAGCACAATTCAAATCCTCCACTAAGAGTATCAGTAGCTCTGAGATGTCTCCTGAGACACAATTTACAAATCCTTCCCACTTCTTAGGCATCAGCTGCAAAGTTTGCATACAGATCCAGGGTTATTTAGATCCAAGCGCTTGAATCCATTTCTAATATTTGCAGTTTGAAGCTCTGTGCATGTGCCAACTTCCCTTTCTCTAAAGCTGCCAATTTGTAGAGTGCTACTGGAATGGAGCAACTGAGGGAAGACAAACTGAGGTCGCAGGTCTGGGGCTCAGGTGAAGCAAGTTGCTGTCATTGTCACTGATGTGTCTCTGACAGGGACAAATAGTTTAATCCTTCTTTCTATATCCTGGGGCACTATAAGGAAAAATGTTCTTAAGAACACAGGACATTTAGGCTACAGTGATTGGAGCCTTACGAATAGTCCCCACAACTATGAAGATCTTTTAGGCACAAAGGATTTCAAAAGCATAAAGACTCCAAAATACTTTGATAGCTTTGGAGGTGAGAACTTGCATACATGTTCATATACGTGTAGATTTCTTTAGCAGTGTATTTACACCGCAAAAGTTGCTCCCTTCACTGGAGGACAGCAGAGAGGCAGCACATTGTCCTGGCCACAGTGCTGGAGTGGATTGCAGAGGCCATGAAGCTTGCATTGAAGCCCTGGCTTCATGCTTTGCCACCACAATTGGATGCCCAGAGAAGCTGTGGAGCCTCAGCCTTAGGAGACATTCTAAACCTCACAGGAGATGGCCCTGAATCACCTGCTGTAGCTGGCCTTGATTTGAGCAGGGGTATGGACTAGATCATCTCCAGACATCCCTTCCAACCTCAGCTCTGCGGTGACTTTGTGATAGGCACTTCCACACACATTTATTTACATCATATATATATAAACATACATATGCAACCCCTCAGTGCTAGGACACATAGCTGAGTTGCAGAAGCTCAAATAATTATCATCCATCAGGTGATGCCAGTGAAGCTCATGCACTCATCTGCAGAATCTTCATGTGCAACACACAGTAAACCTCTTTTATTGAGGTCTAAGCTGATGGGCTTCTCAACTGTTGGGCTGAAAGGCACTCCAGCACTCTCTGCTCCAGAGATGGGCTGGAAAGGCAAACCTGGCCAGCAGGAACCCAGGAATAGGCTGTGCTGTCACTGCTGCCCAGGCTCTGAGCCTTGCATGAGCTGCATGTATAGATTCAGCTGCAGCAATCTGTGTTCATTGGAGCTCTGAGGAGAGGAGGTGAAGGATTGTTTAACTTGACCTGATACTGATTCAAACCCATGTAAGGAAACAAGATATAGTCTGTTCTGCCCCTTTCTGGAGCTGCTGGAGCATATTTCACCAGTACTTCTTGTGATGCTTCTCCCCCAGGCCTTTATGTGACAAATTATCTATAAAACTTTGATGAATAAATAAGACTTTTTAAGATATTAAAAAAAAATTGAGAAATATTGCAGTATGTACAAAATACCATTGCTTATGGTAAAACCTCCTAATCTTGATTGGCTGCTGATTTTAAGCAAAACAGGAAGCAGCTCTTCAAGAAGGTTGCTCTGCAGCAGTGTGATTATCTGGGAGCCAGACTTGTCACTGAGCTCCATCTGCTTTGTATCACACCGAGACTCAAGCCCAGACCTGAACATCACCAGAACTGCAGAGTAGCTGCAGTGGATGGGTAAGGCTGGGCCAACAAGCCCATCAGTTCTCAAGAGTTTTACTCATTTGGACGTGGTGTTCTTACAGCTGCATTTCAGACACCACAGCAACTCTCCTGAATGCCATATTGGCTGCACTGGGGGATGGTACAGTGGCTGGCCTGACCTCTCTGAGGAGGAAGTTTTCTGCTTACAGGATAGTGAAAGGAGACTCTAAGATGGGGCTTCTGTCCTCATCCAGGAGCCATATGCCCTCTCCTACTGCTTGTCTCCCCAAGCAGGCAAAATTCACTTCATCCCTGGCCACTTTTAGTCTGTCCTAGGGATCAGAAGATGTCTGAGGTCAGCATATCTGTTGCCAGGCTCATACAGTGCCCAGACCCCACAGAATTTGTACTCCAAAAGCAAAGGAAGGTGCTAGCTAGGAATTTGAGCAATATTGCCTGCCTCTAACAAGAAATTTGGCTGGTGCTGTCTGCTGAAAGCCTGTACACATAACCTTCTAGGAGGAGACATTTAGTCAATACACTTGGTGTGGAAAGCAAAATGTAGGTAGGAGCAAGAGATGAAAGCTCTCTTAATCATTGTCATTGATTTTCTGAAATGGCTCCATGTCTGTTCATAAGAAGGATGCAGTGACATTCTATGTTTATTCAGTGTCTGCTCTGGGTGGGAGGAGATGGCCTTGCCAATTAAAGAGTTTAATTAAAGCTGCAACCTTTCTGTTCCAGAGATGGCAGCCTGTCATCTGCCAATTTACTTTCATGAATAAGTCATTAAAGCTGGAGCTGCTGAGGACTTATTCAAACAGCTCGTGTTTGCCGTGCATCTTCCCTGCTTGCCGGAAATCATTGCAGGTGCAATATCAAGGCCTTGAGGTGAAACCCAGGAATACAAGCCTAAATAGATCAGAATTACATCTGTGATGTTTTACTGCAGTGTTGGAATCTCCCAAGAGCAGGGATGTGCTGTTATAGTCCATAGCAAGATTAATATAACTGCATTTCATGGACATGTCACAGCCCATAAATCTTCAGGGGCACCTAATTCCATTTTCTGCCTAGTTGCTCACTCTGGCTCTGTATCAGAGTGAAGAGGTGCCCATCACCTCTGAGCCACGGCTGCCTGGGATGCACCAGGTTCCTCAGTGACCAAACTCAGATGGTCCTGTGAGAGGGAAAGTGGAAATGACAGCTTATAACCTTGTTTTTTCTACCTCATAAATTACTTTGTGTTCAGATGAGTAAGTTCAACTCTGAGTTTCAGGCTGTTTTGAACTACCTCTGGAGATTACTTCCCATGATCCACATGACTCCTCTCACAATTGGTAGAGGAACACTAATCTGCAATTTAAAGTATTACTGTTTAGATACAGGGAGCCACAAGCCATAAAAAAAAAAAAAAAATCCTCATTTGCTAGAGATTTCTTAGCTCTTGATGGCTATTCTGCTGCTTTCCAAAGTAACTGAGTCATCTGTGCTGAAAGACAAGGCTCTTTCATCTGGACCAGGTGAGACCTGAGTCTGCATTTGGGTGCTGCTCATCATCTCTGGGGGTTCCTCCAAGCAATCTGTTTCCTTCACTAATAGGAAGGAAGATCCATGGCTCTTCCAAACCAGCCTACAGATGAGGAGAGACTGGCATTAAATGGGGAGTAATGACACAAGAAGTGAAGATGATCTGCTTCCAGGCCAGTCTGGCTTTGTGGGAATTTGCCAGAAGCAACTGAGGCAGATACATCACCACTCCAGTGCTGCTGGCTTTTCAGCCTGCTGAACATCTACTACACTCTGCAGATGAAAAAATCCCAGTCATTTTGTGGAATTGAACAGACCCCAGCCCCCTAAAATGTTAGTCCAAAGAAATTTAACATGCTTGTAGATGCAGATAAGACCAACCCCATGGGTTTGTGCCACTATGGATTTGTGCACATATATGTCTGTGCATACAAGTACTTATGAACACTGCATAATACATTAGGAGCCAAAATTCAGTAATGTGGAAGTCGACATCATTTCATTTCATAGTGATGTTAAAGAAATATTTAAACATTACAATTATTAAAACTTTAAAACCTTAGGATAATCAAGTTGGAGGCTGGGAGGGATGTCCACTTTGGCATGACAGAAAGAACCAGACAGGTGAGGTCTTCAAAGCTAATTTTGGGCAGCAACTACATGACACCCACAAAAAAATAAGTGAAAAGTTATATGGCTGAATCTTCTGGTCTGTTCCTGTTTTTCTCCTTTACAGCTGTATCTGAAGCCTTGAGCCCCCTTTGAAAAACTTGATCCAAGCACTCAGGCTCTTCAGAGAACAGCAGAAAGGCTCTGTGCTAGAGGTTGTGCAACACCCGGGCTGGAGAGCCAAAATTCAAGCTGATTCAAGCAGGTACAACTGCAAGCAGTGAGGTGAAACTGAAAAAGAGAAGCTGCAGATTAAATGTCAGAGCTGTTTTTTCCAAAGCCAAGGTCTATTAGCCTGGGGGACAACATCCAAAGAGAGTTACGGAATTCCCATTAGCTAGCCCTTTTGAAAGCTTTGCTATACCAAGAACACTCAATAATACATTTTTTTGGAAGAAACTTATGCTGGCAAAGAATCAGGAGGTGAATTAATAGATCCTTTTTGGCTCTGATTTTTATAACTGCTTGCATTAAGTCCTAATACAGGAGGTTATCTTTATAGCAGGCAATGAAAGGTTTTTCCTGTAGGTCACTACCTGAAAAGTACATGCTGCACATCTTTAAAGTACAGGACATTTTATAATTTCATTTGATTTCAAGTGGCAGGAGTATCCTATAGCCAGCTTCAAGTTAATATTTGAGCAAGAATCAATGGCATAATTAAAATTTATGGCTGTCCCTCATCAACAGTTCCATGTGACCAAGTTTACAGCATGGTCGTACATGGATAAATCATTTAGTATTTATGGATGCCTCATAAAAAGTCGTGAGGAGGACTTATCCACAAGGGATGATGGAGTAATTACATACTGGTATGGTTTTAAACATAAATGTAATTTGTTATTAACGGTGTGAACTGAAACAGGCTTGACTTAAAGGGACAGTGCTATGTCAATAAAAACCTCATGATAGGGCCTAGTGTGTCCTTAGAAGGACATTCCCTCCCAGCTTTCTGACTACTGTACAAAATGTCAACATGTGTAGAAAGCCCTAATTGTCAGAATTGTTCTGGAATGGTTTCTTTGTCCCAGTGGAAAATGCCAGTGGACATGGATCTCAGATTTAAGTGCCAACAGATGGCAACAGCCAATAGATGTCTTTTTTCCCCTCTGGAAGGCTGGCTGCCTCTGAGCAAACCTGATTGCTCATGGGTAAGATCAGGACTGTCTGGTCAACCCTCTTCAATCCCACAGCTAACCTTGAGACCTTTTTCTGAGTCAGTCAGAGCAGAAGGATGTGTTTTGTCACACCTTTCCCAGGAGGTTGGACTCTCCCCAGCTCATTTCCTGGTGTTGAGTAGCACATGCCTTAACCTGGATTAACCAGGTGAGAACTACATGGGATGGAGAAAATCCACACTACACCCACCCACAACAAAGTAGGTCCTCCAAAGACAGACAGCTTTCATTGCAACTAACCCTGCCAGTGCCTGGGAAAGCAGGTGGATTTAAGGAATGCAGTCTTGGCGTT
The DNA here is from genome assembly GCF_028551555.1 of Melozone crissalis. Taxonomy (NCBI): domain Eukaryota; kingdom Metazoa; phylum Chordata; class Aves; order Passeriformes; family Passerellidae; genus Melozone; species Melozone crissalis. The sequence goes on from NW_026535805.1 coordinate 55,907,488, forward strand.
TGCAGAAGAGTGGGATATACTCCCCAGGAGGCACCAATGCCCAAGGAGGTGTGTGGGCTGATTTCCTAGCTCAGCTTCCCTCTCTACATGGGAAAACTTGTATCCCAACCAAAGGCACAAGTTTGACACGATAGGATGAAAGAGACTGAAGGTCCACCAGAAAAAGTTTAGATATTAGGAACAGTTGCATCACTGAAGGAATGGCTGAGTCTTGGGACAGGCTGTCCAGGATAGTGGTGAAATCATCCCTGAAAATGTTCAAAAGGGGGGTGTGTGTGTGTGTATGAGGCACTTGGGAATATGGTTTGGTGAACATGGCAATGCTGGGCTAATGGTCAGATTCTATGATCTTAGAGACCTTTTCCAAACTTAGCAATTCTTTGATTCTGTGACTCAAAATGCAGACTTAGTGCAGCTGGACATTGCACCTCATCTTCCAGCCCAGGTTCCCAGGTATTTTACCAAGGCCTATCCTGCAGCACAGGCAGATGCAGTCTTTGATTCCCAGGAGAAATAATCATCCTGCCATGTAATTGTAGAGCACCAGCTTATTCCTGATTAATGGCAGTATAAATGAATTCTGATAAATCAATGAGGAGAAATTAAAGATGAGCAAGCTGAACATCACTGATACAACTCATTGTCTTCTACTGAGACAAATGCTGTGTGAATCCTGCAAGGCTTTTCTCCACTTTACTTCTACTGCTTTATCATTTCTTCCCTTAAATAGAAATTCAGGTCTGATAAATAACAGTTTTGATATCTGCTTATATTCTGATGAGTGTCTTTCTTAAGACACAAGTAAATGTAAATTTTCTCTCTGCTTAATATGCAACCCTAACTCCTTTTGTCACAGTGCAAGGATTTTCATGGGGTCACACTGGCCAAACCGTAATTACAAAGGATTGCAAAACAGGGGGAAGATTATGTTGCTGGTCTTGAAGCAATTGAGGAGACAAAGAAAGAAACAGGTTGAAATGAAAAAAGCAGGGAGGAGAGAATTAAAGGATGAATAATTAATGTTATAATTTGCTACACTGGAGTAGTCATGTCAATTAATAAAACCTATAATGCAGAACCATCATTTAACAAATTTCTTGTAAACCTGCTGTGCTCCTTGCCTGTCTGGTTTTGGGGGAGAGGGGCTCTGCTTGTTGGCCAAAGCATGAACAGCTCTAAACTGAACACTTGACAATTTAGTGCTATTGAAAGTGGACAACACTATCAGGGAGCAGGTTTGACACATCAAGTCCTTCCAGTTTTTGAAGAAAAAGCATGAAAATGACTGAGCTGTGCAGCCAAGATCTGTGCATGGACTTTGAAAAGAAAGAGTGCCTTGGAGCTCAGAAGGAGCAGAGACAGGATGCTGGGGCTGAACAGGTCTGATCTCCATCCACAGAGGCTGAGAAGAACACTGGTTCCTCTGCAGGCTCCACCAGCCACTGACAGAAAACAGTCTGAGAAAATATGGCCATTTTTGGGCTACTTGGGACATAACTTGGAAGCACTAGCAGGCCTTATGTTACAAGTGTAAATAATATAATCAATATTCCAGCATTTTTCTTTATTGTGAGGCCTCCTCTTTTTGGGAAAGATACTCATTCCAGGGATTTGCACTCCAATAAGACAGCTGTGTCCAGGGCCATGCTGGCCACTGCCTTCACCAGCTGGCCAACAGCCTGCAGCCTTGCTATGGTGCACGTCAGTCTTTTGAAAGCTGCAGATAAACTCATTGTATGTTTTATCTGAATTTATTTAAGCGCAAAATAACCTGTCACAAGGAGTTTGAGTTTTCACTGACCTTCGCCTGATACACAGCTCCAAACCTGGCAGTATGTCAGTATATTTAAATCTGGAGTATAAACACAAGCAGCCTTGCTGTGCTTCCCTTCCAAAAGACTGTTTAGGTTTCAGAAGCCAGCCATGAGCTGAAAGAATTTGTTCAACCAACTCATTGTGTTCCTTTCCTAACTGCTGCTAATCTGCTCAGAGGAAAGGTGCTTTCTTCCCCTGTTGTGCTGGAGGTTGCTATATCAAAGCTCAAAGCTATCTGCAGGGAAAACAATCACTTATGAGCTGAAATGCACTGAAAGTGGCATTTTGCCAAACAAAATGCATTGCTACTGTCATGACAGGGACCCTCTCACTTTGCACATATATAAGCATCCAGGAAGGACTTAATTACAAAGAAGATCATATTCTTTTGGGGATGTTGGAAGTGTTCTTGGTTGGGTTTTTTTTGTTAATGTCCTCATGAAACTGAATCTTCCCTGGCAGCTTTAAAGCACAGGGCTAGTGGCTTTTCTTTCTGTCCCACAAATTCAGTTCAATCTCCAGATATTTCTTGTTCATTTGGAAGCATGTTGAGATTGCAATCTGTTTCCAAGGACAACCAGCTCCCCAGTGGCAGATTTACAGACTCCTCAAGACAACAATGCTCAATTTCACAAAACACGGAGTATGAGAGAGGAAAATGGAAGCCCATAAGGAACCTAAAATCTCCAAATTTTAATTTCTCTGGCTTTTTTTCAGCCGAGGCAGGGACAGAGTAGTCATGGGTCTGAGGTTTCCCTCAGCCAAGTGGAGCTTGGGCTCTCAGCCAGATGCTTGAGTGTTTCTTAAAGATGGAACAGCAAGATTTGTCCCAGCACTGCTCCCTCTTGACACCTCAGCCCTTGACCAGCATCCCCCAAAACACTGTTTTTGCCACAGTATTATTAGGACAGTGTATCCCATCAGTAGTAAGTTGCTGTTGAAGTTGGGAAAGATGGTGGTGGCTTGACATCTTCCATGCAGTGGTACCTCACCCAAGTTCTGACAGCAAGGAAAGGGTAACTCTCACCTGACTGGTTGCTTGGTGGCTCAAAGTGGGAGTGATGTGGGTAGCCACTGAAGAACCAAGCACATTATTTCCCTGCTGACAGGATGGACTCACTCCAGACTGCTCCTCTGCTGATTCAGTATTTAGGCCTCCCTCTTCAGCCATCTTCTTCAGCACTGGCAGGCAGGAGACAGCCCTGTGAGAGGAGCCTGCTGAGCCACCTCGCAGGGCAGTGGGAACCTGTGAACATGGAACACCCTGGACAGAAAGGGGAATCCCTTCCCTCATCTGATGTCCATTTGGAGAGAAGGTGAATGGAGAAAATTATCATTTTCAGTTTTGTGATTTTTTTTTTGACATTTTAAAAGAAAAAGGCTGATCAAAGTAGCCTGCAGCAATAGTTAGTGAAACACTTGCTTGAACCATGGCATTTCCAGAGTAATCTTTGCTCTGAATAACAGAAGCAGAGACCTGAAGCCAATCTCTAATTTTCTGAGTGAAGTGTATTCATTCAGGAGTGACAGACACAAAGCCAACTGTGAAGCTACAACTCTGTATTTCACCAGAACTATTATCCTTCCACTAAAAACTTCCATTTCAAAAAGCTGATGTGCAATGGTTGAAAAATGGGAGTTGAAAAATTCTCAAGCAGTTCCATTTTGGATCTTCTCTCTTCCAAACATTGGGATACTGTGATAAACTTGAGGCCTCTTGGTATCATTTGTAATGTCTTAGAGGCCTCTGGTTTAGAACAAAAAGCATTCCTGGAGATTAAATAGCAGCACTTTGTCAATATTTTGGAGTTTCCCCTCAGTGAATACAGAGATTAGTACAATGATCCAGCCAGCTCAGTTCATTGCCAGTAAGAACATTATAAATACAATACCAACAAGACATTTTCATTTCAACTTTTGACCTCAAGGTAGCAACTGCAATAAAGCATGAATACAACTGGCCATGGCTTGTAAAGGAGGCCTGAGTTATTCTCCTGCTTAATGGCAGCTGATATATGTGTGTTTGCAATATCTCTTGTAGGAATGCATTAAGCAGAAGAGTTAACTAGTGTCAACTGATGATAATGCCTGGGGCTTCCTCTGGGGCGAGCCCAGAAATGGGCTGGGTAAACAGCACACAGACTGCAGACACTGTGGCATGTTTGCTGAGGGGACCTTCAGCCAGCAGTGCACAAACAGCCTGGGGAGACTGGGCTCTCCTGAATCAACAGGCCCTCACTCCAGCCAAATATGAAATTGTTTCTCCTGGATGAGATAAAGGCACTGGCAAAAATGATGAGTTATTAGGTTAGTTGTCAGCACCAGCTTTGCAAATGCAGCTGAATTCCAGCTGACTCCAGTTAGCCTGGGAAGACTGCACACAGCAGGTAAAGAGTTGATGAGTCAGGGAAGTACTCTTCATACCTTTTTGAAGAGGTCAAATATGCAGTTTTCACAAGGGGGCCATTCCATTGTACTTTGCCATGTACCAGGAATTTTCATCAGTTTATTTTTACCTGACCTTTGTTTTCTTTTATGGATTGAAAAGTCTTAAATCTTGGTCTCATTGTGTCTGGAACATAAAGGTCATGTTAACCATTTTCTACCAGGAAAACCTGGGAATAAGCCAGAGAAGCTCCTTGTGGGTGAGCAGGATGGGTGTTTGACACATCTTTGTGGGATTCCTGGTTTGCACAAACATTATCAGTCTCAGCATAGGTCCCAGCTAAGACCAAGGTTCACAAAGATTTATACACCTATAGGTAGTAAGATATTACACAGTCTCAAAAGAGCTTTGGCCCAAGTCTTCCACATTATTTGGACACTCAGTTCTTGAGTTACATACCAGAGAGATTTAAGGATCTCCCCTGAAGCCTCAGTAGATGATGCACAGTTTGACATGGGAATTATGGCTCAGTTTTGCAGCTTACAAATTGATACAAAGAAATTCAATGGCTTAGGCAAGGTCAAGCAAGAAGTCTCCCCAGCCCCGATCCTCAAATCCAAAATATCAGTTGCTGAGTGTGAGTAATGGCTAGGGAAGGAAAGAGAGGGCAGTGTAGGAAAACAGAACAAATGCGGATCAGAGCTGTTGTTGAGACTGAGGTGAAAGGAGAAATGGGCTGGGATGAGGGAGATACAGGCAGTAGCTTGGATAGGATGGGAACTCCTCAGAAGTAGTAGAAGGGGTTTGTCTCCAGTCCTGAGCCTGCATCCATCAAAGTGCCTTGCACACACTCCACAGCAGTGCAGACTCTGACTAAAGCCAGGCACATCTCAGGAGACGGATAGCCAATATAAACCCATACCTTTGAGGTTGTGAGTTTCTTTAAGCTGTTTATTTATGTATGCAAGTGTTTTTATTTTAAAGTTATATATTACTAATTTTATATTTCATTATTTGGTTTATATGTAAACTTATTATATGTAAGTTTATGCATTTATTTACAGAAACTTTTTTAAGGCAGAAGCAATTTTTTAAATAGAGGCAATTTTCTGCTCTGTCCCTTCACACTGGGTACCAACTAAGCCATAGAACAGGTGTGGTAAATCCACCCCAAAGGGCAGGTGGATGGAGCTGAGCTTTTCCTGCACAGACCTGAGATAAGTGTAATCAGCTGGAGCTGACACTGCCTAATCTAGGCTGGCAGGAAGGCCATTTAGCAGCGTGTCCTTGACATGAGTATCTCTCCTCTACAGCTATCACAGAGCCCAGACTCACTGAGTTTCAGGGTGTGTAATGCAGTTCAGGAGAGGAATCTGAGTCTCTGGGCCTTTCCCTGTGGGAATATGCATGTGCAGAAGGGGGAAGGTGGATCTCACCCTGCTCAGAACATGAATTATTGATCTTGAGCAGGCAGCTTTTCTGTGCTAGGTGGGGGCATGCAAAGCTAAGTAAAGAGGATTTCTTTTATTGTGGTTGTTGCTTTTGCATGGATGTTGTTCTGGCAAAAATATTGCTGTGGGTTTATAAATTATGTGTGTCCAAAAGGAAGGGCTGGTAAAATCTCCCTTTGTTCTCGTGGCAGTGTTTTCTCCAGGAAGATGGATTGGCTGCTCTTTTTGACATGAGCGATGAGGGCAGGATTTTCTCTGGTTATAATTGATCATGTAAGCAGACAATAGGAGAAGACACTTCTCCAGGAGATCTATAGTCACCCTCTGCAGCGCTGCATTTGTTACTACCTGTGAGTAGAAGCTCTGAGCTGTGCCTGAAGCTGCCTCCACAGCCTGTGCAGCCCTGTCTGCCCCCTCCCCGGGCTGCCCAGACCTCTGGCACGCAGAGGTTAAGTCCACCATTGTATCACAGGGGTTATTTTTGTGCGGCCTGTTTATCTTCAGTCCCCAGGTCATTAATAAACATCCTTTTTCAAATACTCCGGACATCTGGAATATGGTTTGCTTGTCTTCTGAAACAATGATATCCTTTTAGGTTGGTAAGGGAAGGATGAAGACTAAAGCTCCTTCTTTGGAAAAACACAATCTACATTTTCTTCTCTTCTATTCCCATTCATTCACCTGTCAGCTGGGATTGCAGCCTGCTGGAGCATTTAAGCAGGTATTTAACTACCATGCACATGTACAGACCCACTGGTATCATCTCCCTGTCACTATCACTGCACAATGCTATATTTGCACCCTGAGCACAGGCAGAGCCATTTGGAAAAAAGCAACATCTGTTCCTTTTATACAAGACTAACTACTCACATACCTGCAGCGGGGTAGCAAACCTGGTAATTTTCAGCTCTTTTTACTTCATTTAATATTTGTTTAAAGAAGAATCCAGATTTTTTTTTAATTTTTTTTTTTTTTAAAGAAGAATAGCCAACACAAGAAGTTCTTCAGATGAGAGCTAGGAAAATGCAGGAAGGTTTCATGGGTCTGTTCTGCTCATGGGGGTCAGGTGCAGGGATATGAGAGAGCAATTTAGTTTCTCTCATTTTTTATTTCTTTTTGAAAATGAACCAAATTCTAGAAGTGTCTTTTTCTATGCAACAACCAGAGAGGGATTTTACAGTTCCTAGTCCAGATGGAGCAGGCATCAAGATTTAGATGAAATGCACCCTCCCCTCCTGGCCTTAAGTGTTGCTGTAGTATCTGCAGTGATAAGTGGGGTGGTGGGACAAGGCTCCAAGTGCTCCAACCCCTCTGTCCTCCCTGAGAAATGCAGCTCTGTCTGACTGTCAGGCAGATCCCACACAGCTCAATGGGCACAACTGCAATGACCAGCTCCTCCTGATGGGTTCCACTTGGCAGGGGAGGTCACAACAGATAGAGAAATATTAGCCCCAGGATTTGCAGCCAGAACTTGGGTCTTGGCCTTTCCTCTGTGACCTTGCTGAGACTGGAAACTCCTGTGATGGGAACTCGCTCTGCAACCAACAAGCCATGATCACATCAGACATGGATTGAGCTGGTGTGGAGCTGCTGTCAACATTGTGCCTCAGTTTCTACCTATAGAAGATTTTTCTTGAAACATTTTAATGAGGCCTTTTTGTGCTTGCAGCAACCTCCAAAGCTACCTGTTTATGACCAGCAGCTAACAGAGCATCTGGCTAATGATCATCTATTGATCATTCATTAACCTCTGCCAAATACAAAGACTGAAACCTCTCATTTGCATGCTCTGCAGATGTCTGCCATTGTTGCATAATGCCATTCACATGTTTTGCAAAATTAACAAGCTTTTTGGGCTCCCCTCCACCCCCTTAGGCCAGGAGTGAAAGGAGAAAAGCCCTTTGTGAGTCATCTCCAACTGAGCCCTGCTGGCACAGTGTGGCCTCAGAGGAGTGGTGTTTCATAGACCTCAGTGGCTGCTTTTCATCACTCCTCTTTGAGAAGACACTCTCTCCCACAGAAGTAAGGCAGGAAAATTGTGCCTGGAGCTGGAGTGGTGTTAGGGGTCAGCAGGCAGCCCCACATGACTCAGGGCTGAGGAATGTGCAACCAGACCCTGCTCCTGCAGTGGGCACAGTCCTCCCACACACCACTCTCTGCTCAGCATCCATCCATCTCCTGCAGGATGAGCACTCTGGTATCAGCTCGGCTAACTGGAGCAGCTCCTGGGGAATGCTGCTGTCCAGAAATGGTTCCTAAGGCTTTCCCAATGTTATTCCCTAATGTATGGAGCAAATAGAAGAGGCACTGGGTTTGGGTGGCCTCTTGGTCAGGTACTCCCATCCCAGAACAAGTGATGGGTGATGAAGGCTGCAGATGGAAAAGATACCATCAGACCAGGTATTTCAACTGGGAACAGTCTGTTATCAGTGGTTTGTAGCTCCAGAGAGTCATCCTGGTCTCTCATCTCTTCCGGTCTCACTGACAGAGGCTTCTGCCACCTCAGTTCCACCAGATTCATTTGCCCAGCTGTGTAAAATGACCCAGGTTTAAGTAACCCTGTTGACCTTCTAGAGAAGGGCTGCTCTGTGCTCCCTACAGAGAAGAAATTCCTGGAGATGATGATGTAAGCCTTGGCTGGTCAGAAATATGATCTTTCCACAGCTTTTTGCCAGATCACATCTTTTTTTACTGCCTCAAAACCAGACAAATATTAGTGAATATCATTTGCTGATAATGCCACAGGGATTGGCTGGTTCTCTTACTCTCTAGGAACTCTTTGTGGCAAATGCCCACATCAGTGCTAACATTAACTCAAGCAGCATGACAGATGATGTAAAAGGAACTTTCATTACCTTTGATTCTCAGAGGTGCCCCAAAACACCCAGGCTGACCCAAGGCCTCTTTCAAGCTGCAATGGGAAGCAAGGGCTGGTTGAAACACAGAGCCTGTAGCAGCAGCTGTGTGTGCAGGACCACTGTGGCTCTCAAGGTGGAAATGGAAGGAGGGTGGCATCACTGATCAGTGCATCACTGAGCACAGAGGGGAGGCAGCTGGTGAGATTTTGAGAGTCAAGGATTGTGTTACATCCCTGTTTTGTCTGCCATGTCTGTGCCCCTTGAAAAATGTGCGTATGAACCCAGATCATGTTTGCACTGGGATGATCCCAAACTAAAATGATCTTTATAGAATCAGCAGGGTTTTTGTGAAAAAATGCCCACACAACCACAACATGCCTGGCTGGTGCTCCTCACAGCCTCAAGATGCTTTGAGATGCTGCAGTAAATTACCCATGGGCTGCATGTCCCATGATGGATCCTGTGCTTGGAGTTCATGTGAGGCACCTGGGTGCAGCACAGCCTCCTCCTCTCCCACCTCCTGCTCTGGGTCTGCATCCCTCCTTCAGAGCCTCCCTGTCGTGTCAGGTCCTTTGCTGATTGCAGCTTCCCCTGTGCAGACACATCACATGCAAGAGGTGCAATTCCAGCCTGGCTGCAGTGCTTGTGAACTGTGACTGCTTCACAACTGGAAAAGGGATTACCAGCAACACCTCTCATTTCCTGTGCATACATGTAGAGGTACATATCCCCCCATCTGAATAGAAGAGACAGCTCCAGTCCCTCTGTGGGACTAGAAAACTTTTCATTGTTTCTATTTTCATCTGCTGTGAGCTTGGCTTGCCCAGGATTTATCTCAGCTCATAATGTGTTTACAACGAGGAAATTCCTGACATGCTATTTTCCAACTACCTAGGCAGGATCTACCACTCTAGAGATGGCAAATGAAGTGCAGGATCTCAATAAAGAGTATGCATTTCTGTGGCATCTGAATAAGAAAAGCCCTTTTGCAAATGATACATTTGGCTTTAGAGTTCCAAAATCCTGCAGACATCGTGGGTCAAGGTTTACTGAACAAAACTACATTTACTGGTGATTGCTCAGGTACACGTGGAGGAGACAAGTTTTCACTGGCTTGTTAGGGGAGGAAGTCTCCTCTGTACAGAAATGAATCATCAAGGCAGACAGTTTATGGTCCTTTGGGAGTCTGCAATGGCTTTGAATTTTAGGGGAAAATGTAACCTGATTCCCTAGAGAAATCAGTACCCAGTCCCTTTCAGATCTTTGACTGAGGTCTTGACCATTTGCAGTCCTTAAGTATTGCAGGACACCCCTCTCAAGGGCTGTGCCATTAAAGTCTCATTCCCATTTCAGCTTTGCATTCCTGTGCTGTGGCCCTGGGCTCTGCACTCCAGCTTGGAGCAGCTCTGTGGCACCTTTACAACCATGCCTTGTTGTACCACCTGGCTGCATCTCATCCTCGCAGAGAAATGACTTTCTGTGACAAAGTTTCACAGGTTAATATCATCAGAGAAAACCAGCCTGAAAGAGAATTTGAGAGGTCACTATGCAGATCCCTTGCCCCAAGACAAGTTTGACAGTACTGAAACTAATCCTGGCAGGTGCTTCTCTAACCTGTCCTCAAAAAGACTGGTGTGAAGATTTCACAGCTTCCCTTGGGCATCCAACTCCTTGCTTCAATATTTTGAGAAAGTTTTTCATAATTTCTAACTAAAGTCTTTGCTGTAGTTAAAATCCATAATTTCTGACCCCTTTCCAGGCACAGATGGATTATTCCCTTCCTTTCTAAGGGCACTTTTGCCTTGTTTCAAACATTTATCTTGCCCTGGCAGTCACCTGTTGCCCAGACTGATGTTCCCCAAGTCCTTTGAATCTGTTACAGATGGATAATGAGATGACTGGCTCTCTCAATTAAGGGATAACTATTGTGTGAATACTAAGAAAAGCTTTAGTGATGTATAGTTATGTTATTGTAGTTTAGATGTCCTCTGTTCTCCTTTCTCCCCTGTATTGTGACCATCAGACAGCCTGGGTTGTCTAGGGCAGGTATACAAAGAAGGCTGCACATGTGTCCCTTACCTGGGGCAGTTGGGAATGGAAAAGCTCAGGGGGTTGCTTAGGGGTGAGGCATGGCAACACCTGATCTCCAGTCCAGTTACAAGAAAGCAGTTTCCACTGATAAATGGCAAAGAAGAGCTGACTGACATACTTTGGGAGGGGCCAGGCTGGCTGATGCAACCCCCAGGGGTATAAAACACTGAGCATCCATCTTGAAGATGAACTGGCCATGTGGTATCCACAAGGGGCAGTTCCCAGCACTGCAGCTTTTTCCTTAGGTAATCCTTTGTTGTATTTTTGTCAAGGTTTAATAAACCTTTTTAAATTTTCAAAGTGAGCAGTTGTTTCTCACAATCCACAAATTGTATCTTCTGGACCTGAAATCATTCGTGCTGCTCCCCTCTGAAGCTCTTCCAGCTTCTCCTTCTGCAAGTGCAGTGACCACACTGCATATTAGGCCCCAGCTAGGTGCTGATAAATGGCAATGCTCCCTCCACCTGTCATGGGGATCAGCCCTTGAAGAACAAGGTGACCAAGGAATGGGACTGTGCAGAGCTGTCACCACATCAAGAGGCAGCAGTTATCCTGCACACCCACCAGTGCTGCAGGTGCGAGTAAACACCCTCAGCATGTGAGCCACAAAACACAGTGCCTGTGAGCACCTGTTGGCTGTGGCACATCCCCCACCTTGCTCCTTGGCTGTTCAGAGCTAGCAAATTAAAATGACCACTGAGGCATCTGAGATTGTGCCTAAGCCATGAGAAGCCAGGATTTAAGAAGCTTTTATCATTTTTGCAGAAATTGCATTGGTCTGTGGCTGTGTGGGCATGGAAGATTCTAAACAGCTCACTTTGCAAAGTTCTTTCATATTCCTTAAGAGTGAGCCATGCTCTTACACCCAGCACCAGGCTAAGAAACACAGACTGGTCCTTGTGGGCCCTGAAAAGTCACCCTGCCTGTCTGCCTTGGTACTCCCAAGAGCCTGAAAGCAAAAGGAACAATTATTGACTAGCACTGGCTAATGAAGAGAAGCCCTTGTAGCATTGACTAATGCCATCCGAAGATGGTTCATGCCAGTGGAATATAAAAGCCAAAAAATGTGCACCAAGTCAGTTCAGGGAACAGATCCACCAGAAGGCAACTTTTCTTTCTTTTCCCATGAGACCAGATCTGTTTCTTGTACAACTGCAAGAGCCCTAAAATGTCACAGGAAGCCTGATGGGAATGAGGGGGTGGAGCCTGGGCCAGGAAGGTGAGAATTGCCGGCCACTGACTGTAACTCAATACTAAGTTTTTGAGATTTGAATTATTCCCACCTAAATCTCCTGCTATCTCCTCTGAACCTCTTGCCATGTCATCCTGTATAGAAAAATTGAGAGCATGTTTCTACAAAGGCTATAAGTGTCTCCTGCATTCCTTTAAGGAAGAGTGAACATCTGCAAAAGCCCTGCTCTTCAGACACACAGGTGCATAGCAAAGCAGAATTCCTTTTTGTTTTCAAAGGATTTTAGGATACAAAAATGCTGGTAGTTTCATTTGCATTAAAAAAAAAAAACAGTCCAATTTTGTAAAGCATATGCAAAGTGAAAAAATATAAATACCATGTCAAAAAAGAATATATTTTTGTAGGTGCCTTATTTCAATAATTCAGCAGTCAAGACCTCAGAGTAGGCAAAATTCCCTTTTAAGGATCTCAATGCTTATGTATTTAAAAACAAAAGAAGCCTCACAATTGTGCTTCTTGAACTTCAGTCTTGACTGCACTAGTGTAATTAATTTATTAAGACATGAGAGAATTAATTGCATTAAAAGTACAGGCTCCATTCTGTCTGAGTATACAGTAATTGCCATTTCATTTGGCTGTTAATGGACATTTTCTTCCTAAATTTTTACCTAAGAAGGTAATGTAGCTCGCAAAAAAAAAAAAAAAAAAAAAGAAAAAAAAAGCAGCATACTTTTGGTGGAATGCATCAGGTAGGTATCAGAGAGGTCAATTAAGTTTTTACTTTAAACTGTGACTGCCAATGATTTAAGTTCTGAAGCTCTCAAAGTGCTGACTGTGCTTAGGTTTCACATGATTTCCTTGGCTCTGATGCTTTGAAAGTCTGGATGAGAGCCAGTGAGAGATGTTTCTTCTCCCAGTGTTTGCTCCATCCAGGATCTCCATCCTCATCTGGACAGGATCCAGCCATCAACCTTCCCATCATCACAGGGCAAAGGATGAATACTCAGCCACCTGGCTCATTTGAGGACTTTGGCATGATGATGTGTTATGGCATTACCTGAGGGACACTCTGCAGTGCACTGACCCTAAGAAGGGCAGATGCAACCCAAACTTCCCAAAAATGGGGAAGTTTTAGATCCAGAACTTCAGCCTGCAATGTTGCCTTGCCCTAGGGCATCAAAACCCCACCAGGGCCTTGTGTTTTACCTTCTGAATTTCTGCAGCATCTAAGTGGGAGCTGGCCCAATGCTATGTTCTTGGTGGAGTTGAGCAGATGGATGTGTAACTCCTGCTTTAGCCCCAAAGTCTGGGAGCCCTCCTGGAGCTCCAGGACCCTGGGGCTGAGGCAGGAGTTACACATCCATCTGCTTGGCTCTCTCAAGACACGGATGCCATAAGAGTTCTCAAGCACCCTGAGCACTCAGGAATCAACCCCAAGAGCAGTTGCACTCCCTCCACAGAGAGCTGGCAGAGCTCAGCTCAGGACCAGCTCAGGTAACAGCACATGCAGAAGCACTTGTGCTCCAAGGACTAAAAGTCCACACTGCATCACTCCAAGGGTGTCTTGAGTCACCTCTCCCTGTCACCTATCCCTCTATCCCGTGAGGCTAGGACCAGGACCCATCTTTTGCTAAATGGGAACTATTTCAATTTCCAGAAGTTGGAAAACTTGTTGCAATAACTCTACACTCCTGGAGTAATAATGAATAGCATTAAAATACTACTGCAGACAAGATTTTTTTAAATAGTCAGTTTAGGACAAGCCAGTGAGGAAGAGGGGAGTTGTAGACAACACCTGCTAAAAGAATGACAGGCCTTGCTGACACCTTAAAAACCACTTCTTCAAGAGGAGATGCCATGGCATGGCTCAAACCACAGCCCACTTTACTTTAGACACTATAGGGACATCTCGGCCTGTGACTCCAGCACTTGTTTAACAATTTAATGTGATAATCTGCCTGTCCTAAAAGACCTGCTTGTGAGTGACTGAGAGATTGTCTTTTCTTCAAGTATGTCTGTCCTCTGAGCCCCACCTCAGGTAAACAAACATTTAAAGGTGTTGAGAAGGTAAACACACCTTTAAAGGTGGTGTGCATTTCCTAGCAGAAACTGCCCCCAAACAATGTTTTTCCAATGACTCAGGAGAGAAGGCCATTAATTTCATGTCTCTAAAAATAATCCTGACCCCTGTGTCCTTCTGCTCACTGGCAGCTCTGTGTTTGCAGAGTGTGGAACCACCCTGTGCCTGTCCAACAGCACTGGGTGTAACAGGGCAAAGTGCTGCTCTCTGCACCCAGCTGGCTTCAGTGTCCCTGCCAGCCTTGGTCACAGCTTTTGTCTTTGCTGACACTTCCCTGCATTTCCCTTCACAATTCAGACCTAGACTACACAACTAATCTTGTGCAGGAGTGGTAGAAAGTGCAGTCATCCAAAGGGAACAATGGTCTGTTCCAGCTGGAGAGCCCAAGCAGAAAGTTTATGTTGCCTGAGCCACAGCAGCAACTGGATGTCAAAGGCCACTGGACCAAAGGATCTTCTGATCTTTCCCTTACTGTGGGCTGGGTTATTTCCTTCTCTTTTCTCCCCAGATTGCTTCACTGTGCATTGCTGGGCAACATTCAGTCTTATGCTTGGACATTGCTCAACAACACACACGTGGCATGAGGTTGTCACTGAACTGCTGGGATTCTGTACTCAGGCACAGGGATTTCTGGGCTGTAGCAATACAAAGCACATCAGTAGTTATATATTCATCAAACTTCACAAGCTGGCCTGGGATGTTTCTGGAAGAGAAATGAGAATTTCTGATTTCAGTGGGTGTATGTTTGTTTTGGGTTGTTTTGTTTTGGTTTTTTTTCATTGAGAGCACTGGAATAACTTGTACTCTTATCTTACTTTTTTAGTTTGGCAAGGTAAAACATTGAATTTACAGCCGTTTTTTTATTATCTAAAATTCAGATGAATTAAAAATTTAGAATCCAACATATCTAAAACCATTGTTATGGTATCAGAGCATTTCATTTAATCACTGATTGCTGTATTCATCTCACATGCATTAGATGCTTACAGCAAGGTATCAATATCTTAGCTGAATTCCTGCTCTCATTGTAAAATGCACAAAGACAAATATTTGTTTTCATGTCATGGTTCATCAGATTTATTTCAGAACCCCATTTTTGAGTAGCCTACTTAAAGCTCTGCACTGTCTGTAAGAGGATTCTGGGCCACTGGGACTAGACTCAGCCATCTCCTTGCCATAGTCCAGCATCCTTGCAGATTCATTATGTATCCTTCCCAGTTTCTAGCTTCTACTCCAAAAGGGTCTTCTGTAGGTCTTATGGCATGTCTGGCCAGTCCTGTCTGGATATCTCAGACTTCCCAGAACTCCTCAAATGGCATGAGGATCCCAGGTTTTAACTGTGGTTGCTCAGATCACACATTGGCCAGTTGAGTCTGATCACAACATCCAGATAGTCCCAATGCTTAAAAAGTTGTTGTAGATGGTGGCACAACTGTCACCTCCCAGCAATGACCTGCTTTGAGTTAGGACCATAATTAAACGTCATTTCCCCTTGGTTGCACAGTGCTTTACGGGAGTTTATGAGATTGCACTTGAATTTGTCTGGCTTCAGCTTCCAGCACTGTTTCTTGTCATGTCCTTCTCCATTAGATTTAAAAAGCTCTTTAACATTGCAGCCTTTTTATTGACTGTAATTTGAGTTGCCACTAAATCTTCTTTTCCTTTATAAATCAAACTGATCACTTTAAATCTTTTAACGTATTTTTCCAGGTCTACAAAGTACTTTTAAAAATTTCTTCTGAATTTTGGCACCGTTTTGTTAACTCTTTCCAGAAATGCCCATGCTAAGCTGCAGGTTTCCTTCTACCAGGCACCTGAGAGGTACACTCACATGAGTGTGAGTGCATCATTCCAAGCAGTTCTCAGACAGAGGGGTGAGACAGGCCTCTCTGGAGGGCAACACTTCTGGTTTGAATTGGTTTTGCATTAAGTGAACCACCAGTGTCTGTAGGAGGCTGCATCAGCCGCAAACACAGCGAGCCTGAGAGCACAGGGAGGTAGATGGGAAAAACATGGCAAGAAAAGTCTGCCAGGAAAGTGCCTCTAGATGAGATCCCTCCCTCAGTCAGACCCCACAGGGGAAATAACAGGAAATTCCAGTGGAGGTTGGACCCAAATTTTCTTACATGGTCAGGTTAAACTGAGAGAGCTTTGACTGAGATGTGAGTCAGAGTCTCTAAAAGTGACAAAGGACAATAAACCTGGATTTTAGGGAGTGTTAGTACTAGATAAAAACATGTGGTGGAGACTCATTCTTCGCAAATTTTTTGCAAAAAAGATTGCAAAATATTTACAAGAATGTAAAATGCCAACAAGGCCCTTTGCATTCTGGCAGCTTTTTCTCACCCAAAGTTTCTTGATGTTTAACTGCAGGTGCCCATCTAAAGCTGCTTTGGGCCCTCTGGTTAACATGATGCTGTGCTCAGAGGTACATCAGCTGCACACGTGCTTGTGCCACCAGTCAGGAAACCAACCCAAAATTTTAGGAGGACAGGTGGGGGAGTCAGGCAGTGAGCAGGAGGAACCTGACCAACAGGCCATTTACACTGCTTGGAGCCCAAGTTCCATGAACAGAAACAAACAGGAACTGTGCCATTGTAGGCAGCATGTGTGGTGTGGAGTAACAACACATCCTAGGGAGTGGTTGGAGGCCTTCCCTTCCCTTCCCTTCCCTTCCCTTCCCTTCCCTTCCCTTCCCTTCCCAGGGCACAGTGCCAGTCCTGCTGTCCCTCCTGCTGGCAGTGCCAGCGTCCAGAGCCCAGACCCATGGTGATAATTTGCACACAGCATCAGCACTTTGGGGGCTGAACATTAAAATATGTGGCTGATGCTGGTGATACAATGAGAGGATGACAATTTTGGTTTATGCCTCTTTTAGCTACAGAATCTCTGTTTGCCATCATGGAGGAAAATACCAATTACCCCCTGCAGGGAGGATAGATTACTTGATGCTGCATCAGTCACTACCACTGCTAGCAGGATAGCACAAACTCATTTCCCAGAGGTCTCCAAACAGCTGTCAGAGAATAATGACTTTCAGTTGCTGTAGCCTACACCAACTCTGAAGTGGTGACCTAGAGGCAAAAAGACTGAGTCACATTACAAATCCCTTCAGCTTTCAGATGAGCCTCAATTTGTTCTCTAACACCAAAAGATTTAATTAATATGGATTATCATTTTTCACAGCACTTCTCATTTGTGCAAAAATTGGTCTAGAGACCAATTTTCAAGAACTCCTTGTCTTTAGGAATTTTGCCTGTGATATATATGAGCACTCTTCCTATCAATATTTTTTATTCTGTTTTAAAGTTTCAGGAATAAAATCTAACCACTCAAAACAAAAGTAAGCTTCCTTAATTGAAAAAAAAACCAGTATTTTTACATGGAAGAGAAGGCATATAGATAAAATTACTCAGTAATGTATTATCAAAGAACAAGACTTCATACTAAAAAGAAGCAGTTGTAATGACATGTCAGGATTTCTAAATTCCCCTCAGATTCTCACATCCCATTTCTGCTACTTTTTATGTTGCAGTTGAACTGAAACATCAATTCCTTGGGTTTGAGTTTTATTTTTAATTTCTGTCTGTCCTCAGTGTCTGGGCTCAGACTTACTTCTCATTTATGCTGCTGTATGGAGAAGTCTCTCTGAAACTGCTGAGACAAAGCAAAAAAATGTGAAGAATCAGGTGTCCCAGCTGCATGAAATTAACTCAGGTGTTATTTCCCCAGCAGACAAACTCTGATCATGGCCGTGCTAGACTTACACCACTAAAACTGTGGTCAGAGTCTGATAGATTTAGCATACATAGTTCATACCCACAGCAATAGATCATAGTGACAGTGATATTTCTGTCTTGCAGACACAAGAGAGGGCTATTGAAAGATGAAAAATGAGAAATTTTGTTTCAAAATAATGAAACAGTTTACAAACAAGCAGTTTTTATAGGGAAAAAAGTAAACCTAAAACAGTGTGCTTCCGCGATGAAATGTAGACAAAATAAAGGATTAGATTTTTCCATCATATTAACAACTAGTGTTCCAACCAGACCGAGAATTTACAAAAGGATGCTCGTGCTTTTTGTGGGTGCAGTTGGCAACTGACTGTGGTATGGATGAGGAGAGTCATGTGCTGATATCAAAGGAACAGCAAAAGTTCACTCAGGAAGCCCTTTGGGTTTAGCATTGCTTGATCTTGCAATTCTGTCCCCAGTGATTTTCATAATCACCAAATAAGAAGTGAAAACCTTAATCCTTCCAGCAGCACAAATCCACTAGAGGGAAATCAATTTAGAGAAATCTCTGTGGAGGTAAATGAGCCATTCTTTTCCTGCATAGTTTGTGAACAAAGAGCTGGAGGCACTGATAAAAAGTATCTTTCTGCTTCAGGAAGGATAAGAGGAAAGGTCAGAGAAGCCAAATATTAACCAGAAACCAGTTAGTAGTTAGGTAGTTCTGTTGCAGAAGAAACACCAACAGCCTCCAAGCAGCAACCAAATAATTCACAATTACAGGCAGAGAAGGCAGAAGAGGAGCACCTGAACATCCCCAAGACATTTGGTAGGAGTCACTTCTATTCTTTGGCATGTCTGCAACACAAAATTCTCTTCCTGGGCCAGCTGCTGCAGCTGCCTCCTGTGGCCATCCAGAGTGCTTCTACACCATCCCAGCTGCTTGTCCTCAACATTATATTCCCATATTCCAACGTGGGCCTCCCAGGGCTCTCCCGAAGGCCTGGTGGGCTCAGGACAGGGCAGTAGCAGCCACTTGAGCCATTCTTTGTCCTTCATCTTCAGTGCCAAGGGATGATCCCTGGCATTTTAGTTTTCTAGTGCAGACACAGCCTGAAATCTTCATCACTTTAGGATGATCCTTTAGAGCCAGGAGAAAGAAGCAGGCACGTTCAGAGTGTGATATCAGAGCTATTGCAGACATTAGGATTAGGGGAAATGCATCCTGAAGTGCCTGTATTTTTCCATTGACTATAAAAACACTCCAGACTCTTAGCTCACAGGCAGAAATTTACAGTGTGAACATCTGGAGTTGGTTGGCCAATTCCCTCCTTTCCTGTCAAACATTCAAAAATTTTTTCCATAAAGACACCATGACTGAGGACTACACCTCTAGCACACTTGCAGACAAAGATACTTCCCCTTATTTGTTTATGAAATATTTCAAGTAGAAATTTACTTCTCTAATGAATAAAATAAGGGCATATTATGAAAGTGAATATTTAAATACAATGCTTAATTTAGAGCTAATGCAAAGCTAGTCAAATAAATGGATTTTTTTTTTTTTGTTAGCATAACACGGTACAGAAAATGGTTGCAAATATTACTCACTAATAAATAGAGCAAGTTCCCAAAAACAGTATTTGTAGGGCAGTCTCTGTCTGACAGACAGGTGACCTGCATCACCTGCAGCTTTTCCATGTGAAGTGAAGCTGGAGTGACACAATAAAAACTGTCTGATCCAATATGAAACCTTCCTGTAAAAAGGTAACTTATTAAAATGATATGAGCATGATTGAATCAGTTCACTGAATTTTTAGCAGATCAGCATTTTGCATGTCTGACTGCAGTGATTCTTCAAACACATACCTACAACTTTTCTGTACTCCTTGGGATGCTCCCATTCAAACTCTCAATGGTTCAATGAGGGGGAAAATAGACCCAAAACATTTTCAAAGTACCTTCCTTAATCCCATTTAAAATATACAAAATGACACTTAATTTAGCCTGAAGTACAAATTTAAAACTTGAGCGCTGTAGATAACTGGGTTTCAGTAGGTGTAGCTCAGCTAATGCTGCCCTACATTTTATCACCTCACAACTTTCTTCATCACAATCAGCAGTGTAAGCATTCCTGTGGCTAAAGTCTGCCTTACGTGCTGAGCGTGGACATGATTCAGTGCTGATTCAGTGAATAATGGTGTTTTGTAACTTGAACCTTTCTCTGATGAATAATTTTCTGTGGGAGTCCTTCAGTGAGGTGAGCAGGGAGTTCCACACTGCACAGCTCATGAACCAGTGAGGACTCGATTGCCCTGACAACAGTGCGTCTCCGTGAGGAATGGAGCTGGGAAGGGAGGCTCCCCTTGCTTCCAGTGGCCAGGAGGAGCGTGGTGTTGGTGACTGTGAGCACCTCCTCCACTGGCACACCCTGGCTCAGCTGGGCTTTGTGCTGGGACAGCCTGCCCTGTTTTGTGGGCCTTCTCCAGCACTGCAGACCCGTCAGTGAGAGAGCCCCCAGCTCACGTTCTCCTGAGCATGGGGCATCAATGGCAGATGGAATAAATGGCTGGGCTCATGGATGGCCTCACTGGGGTTCCAGTTAGATGGTGTTGGATTCCCCTCTGGCACCAGCAGTGGCTGTGTATCTTGTTTTCTTTCCAAAGGCAGGAAATCTCCCACCTCAGGATTCTCTTGGACAGGATGGGTGATTCACTTTGTGCTCCACTGCCCCTTCCTCAGGCTACAGCTGGGGACTTTAAATAGAAAATTGTCTCAGACAGATTGAACACTGGGGAAACCCTTTTATGACCCAGAATGTGCTCTCCACACAGCATTTGTTTCATTGCCAGGGGCCCAGACTTCCTGAGCTCCATCCCCTCTTCCCGGCTGCCTGACATCAACAGTGTTTCCTTGCATGCCTGGGATGCTTGAAATCGTTGGGGCTTAACCGGGAAACAGCCAGGATTCAGGGAAACAAGGGTGAGATTCAGTTTTCTTTCTGATAGGAAGAATTTGCTGCAGGACACCACTTTGTTATGCACGAGCTTTGTTTACTCCCCATTTTGCCAGAGCCCACTTGAGGCTCTGGCTGCTGCAGTCACTGAAGCAGATGTTTCCTGCCCAGATCCTGCTCTATAAGAGCCCACGAGAGTAGAAGGTACTGAGTTAAAAATGGGATTGCTTAATTTTGAGTTGTGTCTGGCAGCCAAAGACCATAGAGGTAGCAGCACAAAGGCTGCCCCGTGGGTGTGAACACCACTGGTGTGGGCAGAGAGCTGTTGTGTTCCCTGCAGCACTAAGAGCCCCCAGGGTTTTTGTCAAGCCTTGGGTAGGATCTGCTACACTCCTAGAGTGAGGCTCTCTCTTCTATGGTGCTTTAGACTGATATTTTCCCTACATGGCTTACTGAAGCTAAGTCATTTGGGCCATGTCTGATTTAGGGAATAGATAGGACCAGGGCACAAGCCTGGAGGCTTCCATAAATAGAATATTAGCTCTGTGGCCAGCATGGTTTTTGTGCTCAGAGCATCAAACACTCCCACAAGCAACTGCTGCACAGGGTGTGAAATATGGACATCTTCCATAAATGCAGATTTCTAACATAATAACATGCAGATGAAAACCAGGCTCTGGGGAGAAACAGACTGGCCTGGCTTCAGCTTTGCACCCTGTGCAGGTTGAGTGACTCCTATAACTGCAACAATGAAAGCCCAGGTTTGGGCCTGGCAGCAATGCTGCTGGGGAAAGGTCAAAGGACAAACACATGTGCAAAAAGCAGGCACTGATCCACACCAGCAAATGGCCTGCAATGATAGTTCCACAAGAAGGTTTCTCAGAGCTAACTGGGCAGACCCATGATTGGGTCAACACAGGTCTAGCAATGGCTCTCTCACTGGGTAGGAGTTTCTCGGAGCCTGCTGGACCTCAGTCCCAGAGAAACACACTTAGAGTGTGTAGAATGAGCTGCTATTCTCCTTTTCCAGCCAAGTTTGTAAAGGGAGGTCTAATCTCTTTAGAGTAACTGGGCAAAATCCTCTACCTGTCACAGGTTGCAGCAATGCTCTTGCTCCCACAGGTACCATTGAGCCCTGCCTGCACACTTCAGAGGACAGTGAAACCAGCCTAAACTGCTCCTAGCAGTCTGAGAGTCTTTCCTTCCTCCCCTCATAGTTTCTGCTTTGCTCATAGCACCTGGCAGTAACACAGCAACAGCTGTTTGGTCAAACCTGCCCAAACCTACACGTTTAGTGTCTTGCTGGCCTTACCTCAGCTCCAGAAAGGATGCTCTGAACCCCAGTCCCCTGCCTCCACCTTGTCACTCTCCTAAGAAGGGAAGAGCAAGCAGCATGTCAAATCTGAGTGAGGAAGAGAAATATGCTAAAACAGCCTTGTTCTCTGTCACCAGTAACAAAAAGAGAGGTGTGGGAAGCTTGCAGCACTTCTGTTAAGTAAGCAGGACAAAGCAGAGCAGGTTTCTGTGTGGGAGCCACTTTTCTCTGCTTTGGAAATGTTTTTTAATGTGTCCTGCCTGATCCATGCCCTGATTTTCCTCCTATTGCCTTTCTCCTTACCCTGTCTCCCCTTTTCCACTTCCCTCCTCCACCACTGGTGAAAGTATTGTGGAACAGGCTGATGTGTGTCAGTCTTTCATGGTTTGTTTTGTCTGAAGTGTCATCCTCCTTTTATCAGTCCATCACAGACATGTTGGCTGTGACTCATCAGCACAGACCCATCAGTCAGCCTCAGCCTTGGGGACTCACACTCAGGTACTGCCAAGGAGGAGTGAGCCTTAGCTTGGTTAATCAGAAATTTGAAACAAACCATTGGGCAAGAGATGACCCAGACAATATTTTCCATGCAAGCAATGTTTTCCACCATGGGTTTCTCAGATAAAAAGCAGGATTGTTTTCAAACAGATTGTAGGGCACAGGTCAACAAAAATGAGCTGTTTATAATTTTTGCTGTCAAAACAGTGTATCTACGTAGATCTCAAACAGCCTTGTAATCCATGGTTATCTTTTCTGTGTTTGTTTTCCAGCTGAGACCTTAAATAGCTTCTTAGATCATACCACAGTGCAGTGCACGTGTTCCAGGTCCTGAGTGCTCTCTTTGGGGATTGAACTCATGTCTCACCAAGCTACCACTCCTCACCAGCCACTGTATTACACACTGGGGTGTTTACCAGCCCAGGGAAGAAAGTCTTGCCCATGGCAATATTCAGTAGCATCTGCCTTCAAAGCATCATTGGTGATACTGGTACTAGGCTAAACATGTCTGTAGTAGGTCTAATGGGTTCCTATTACAAATTTGTAAAGAAAAGGTCTATCTATCTATTTGTAAAACCCATCCATGTTTTGGAAAGGTCATTTTACAGGGATAGTTGGCACAGCTCAAATTTCATTTATCCCAGTGAGACCAGGGTGCTGTTCTGGGAGAGGTGGCCATACAAGGACACTAAGGGGATCTTGGGAAATCAGTCTGTTCCATCTGCCACAGGCTGCCACAGGCATGTCCCTTAATCTCCTTCCCTGAACCTTCCCAGCTCATAAATAACAATAGCATTATCACTTTCTACTTACCTTGTCTGTGTGGACTGCAGCAGACTAATGCTATGTATTTCCTCATGGCAAACACCAAAGGAGTGATGCATCAGTGCCTCAGCAGAGGCTATAATGGAAGCAAATATGAATAACCTTGTGACCTGGGAAACCTGAGATATGCAGGTTTGGGCAGTCAGGCAGGGGATAGCAGTAACCCAGCCTGCAGCAGCACTCCCCTCCTTAAAATGAGGCTCTCCCCCACACCCCCAGCTGCCCATGCTGATTCCTGTTGGATCTCATGCAGTTAATTTTCCATTCATCATTTCTTTTTGATCTTGATTGCAACTTCATTTAGGAAACCAAGCTTGATACAACTGTGAAGAGGGCAAGTTCTCTGATGGAATTTACTGACTCTGCTGAATTGAAGCAAACTATACCTATATACACCAGACAAATCAATGCCCCCTAACTAACATCAACATGTATTAATTTCTGTACCAGGAATGCTAACAGCAAGTTTCGATGTGGTGAAAAGCAAATATTGATCTGTTTGCTTGAAAATCAGATTAGGCTCTGTCCATAGGCAAACATTCCTGCTAGGAAGTAGAGGAAAGGTTGTTTCCCCTTCCCCCCTCTCAAAGGCAGCCAAATCAAATGAAAACAAAAATCTGTTTGATACCTAGTAAGTTTTTAATTAAGGAGAAACCATACCGAAGGGAAACAGAAGCCCTAGGGAGCTGTCAAATGACTTCTGGTAGTTTTTTGTGGCAGGAAGCCACAAAGGTTCATAAGGGCAGCCACCCATTAGTGCCTCTGCTCCTTCTGAATGGGGAGAAAGTGCTCCTGAGTGAAATAAGACCAAACCTCCCATGAGCAGGGGCAAAGGTACTCAAAAAATCTGTCTGAGCACAAGCATTTCACATTTTAGTCTTCAGTTTGCACTTCAGCTCTGCTGCCTCGAGGTGACCACTCCCAGCACTGGCATGTCCTCCTGGTCTCCCTGTCATGTCTCACCTGGAATGAAGACACAGAACCAGAGGACAAGGAGCCCTTCACTTGTCATCACCAGCCTTTCTGTCTGTGTGGCAGTCTCCTGAACCCAGAAATCCACACCAAGGCCACCTCAAATCTGGCACAAGATGGGTTGCTGTGGCCTCAAAGCACCAGGAGAGGCTTAGATTTATTATTAGGAAAAATTTCTTCATGGAAAGGGTAGTCAAGCCCTGGAACCGGCAGTCCAGAGCAGTGGTGGAGTCACCATCCCTGGAGGTATTTAAAAACTGTGTAGACATGGCATTAAGGGACATGGTTTAGTTGGGGACTTGTCAGTGCTGGTTAATGGTGGGACTTGGTGGTCTCAGAGGTCTTTTCCATGCTGAATGGTTCCATGATTCCATGGTTTCTGCAGGATGGAGGGAGAGCTGTGAGCTGCTGGAGGGCTCAGGCCATCCCAGCACGCCTTCCCCAGTTGTGCCTAATCCCTCGTGTCTGCACAGGGCAAGAGCAGCTCACAAGAACCTGATGAGCTCTTGGAGTGCTCCAAGGGTTGCTAAAGGGAAAGGCTGCTCAGGAGCTGGCCAAACATTAAAACTGGCCAGGGAAAAGCTGCCTATTGTTTGTGCTTTGTGCTGTTTTGCACTGCTGTTCATTTCCAGCATAAGGTTCTTCACTCCGGATGCCACACACACCTTTATTTTCACCTCCATTGGTCTGGGGAGCTATCAGCCTCTTGGCCTCCTGAGGAGGCGATTCCCAGTTCCCAATGGCTTCAGGAAACCTCTCCATCATGTCCACATGCCACTGAGAACTCTGTCTCTCCACCTCTGTCCCTCATCACAGCAGCCCAGTAAAGGATGAGCAGGCACACATCAAAACCTCCTCAGGCAGGAGTGGGTTACCCACCAGGGGTGACTTCATCCCACTTGACAGGGATGAAAGGCTGATTTAGGATCTAAAAATTAAGTCCCAGGGAATGCAATTAGTTCAAATAGGCTGCTAAATATCTCAGCAGCCTTCAGCTAGCAACAGCAGGTAGCAAGCCACTCTTTTGAACATCTTCCATGTGATTAAAACAAACCTCTTGCTTTTGTTCTGCTTATTTTCCTTTGCAATATGGAGGAAATCTACCAAAACTGGAGGCAAATGCACAGCCTTAGCTTGACTGTGCAGAGAGAAAAAATTCAGCTTTATGTCATCTTCTCACTCCAGAACCAAGAACAAGTGTAGTCAGAGGTTTGCTATTCAGAGCTACCCCAAGGCTGCCCTGCAGCCACCTGGGCTGGTTCCAGAGGGACTGGTTCCCAAGATTAAAATCTAGTTAAAATGCAAGCAATTACATTTCAATTATTAAGGAAGCATCTGAAGGATGTTTCAAATTCTTATCTCTGAGCAAGGACTTGAGGTACCTATCAGTGTTCTAGTGAGGATCAGGTTTTGCTTTGTGCAGCACTGAGCACATGGATCTCACCTGAGAAAGAAACAATTGGGCATAACCTGAACAAGCCCCATCTTTAATCATGTGTTTCCTCTGGTTGCTCCATCTGCCTGTAGACAGAGGCACTTGATATAGGGGTAGACTGGATAAGCAAAGTGTTATTTCCTTCATCATTACATCAGGAAAGATGACAATTTCTCCTGTGGAGGCTGTCTCAATGAGTATGCTTTTTTTCCTCATCTCCCAGACCACATATTGTTTTACAAGCTCACATTATAAAAGGTTAATGGGAGAAGCAAGCACTGACAGTCGTTTTCACTCCCCTGGAATGATACACTGCATTGCTGCAATTCAGTTCAGTGTAAAGTTTCATATAACAGTAATACCTGCAGAAACTAACTGCTTTCAAAATCTTCTATTTTCTTTTTCATTTTGAGCAAAACTTCTTTTTTTGTTTTTGACTCTTCTTTGGTTGAACTTTGACTTGAATAAACAGCAACATCTGGAATTCAGCAAAACACACCATAAAGGGAATAATATGTCCACAGCAGTTTTGCTGGAAAGGACAAATCCATTTATTACTCAAATGAAAAGTTACGATTGCTAAATGTCAGATGGAATTAGAAAAAAAATTGAATCCTCTGTGTGTGTCCTTGCCAGCTTCGCGTGTATAGAAAGCTGTTCCTCTGTTATCACTGGTCTGTCTTTCTGCCTTTTTCCATTGCTGAAAGCCTGTGAGGACTTTCCTTCTGCAGACCCACCAGGTCAATCTTTTACCTTTACACTGGGGCAGAGCTGCAGCTTTTTCCACTCAAATAAGGAAAATACATCCCAGTGTCTCTGATCAGATCATGCTCTAATCAAGTGGCATTCTTCTGGCTCCTGGATCAGACACTCCAGGAAAGCCCCAGGGATGCTGGGAACAACTGAGGATGTGCAGGCAGTGGGGGTATGGAGGGATGAAGGCACTGAGCACCTCAGGAAGGGAATGGCAAGTGGCATCTCTCTCTGTCTCCCTCCTCCCAGCTGAGCAGCCACAGATGTTCTGTGATGGTGACAGCACAGGACACCTGAGCCCCAGGCACAGGGCTCAGTTACAGACCAGATCCATCTCTCTTTGCTTTGTTTTCCAGTGGGTAGCTCCTGGTTTCTAGCACAAACTCACTTTCTTCAGAGCACGTGTTGAGGTCAGGGAGTGACAGCTCCCATAAATCAGCAGAAGCCAAACACATTAATCCAGGAACAGAAGGAGGTATTCAGCTAGTTCGGCAATTTTTAGCTTAGAAGCCTGGTCCAAGGGTTGAAACGCTGCCCGTCTGGAGAATAAACATCACCCTCTGTTCCTTTTCTCTTTGTACCAGGAGGTGTTTGGGGTCTTTGCAGCACAAAATCAAACTTAGGAAGGTGAGACAGAGATTGGATTTATTTGCACAAGGTTGGGGTGGGCCCTGCTCCCACCCCTGCTTCTTCCAAACATCTCATATGTGATTTAAGATGTGTTTCTGATGGCCAGACCCAACAAGAGGCAAGACCTCCTCAGCCTTAGGGACACTGTTGTGTGTGGGGTCAGACAGGTAACTTTCAAGCATGTGACTGGTTAGTTCAAAGCTGGGTATCCCTGTCTCTATTTCAGCTGGATTTTGCACACCATTTAACTGAGGGCACATTGGTTTTGGTCCAGGCCATGCTGCAGGTAGTGCTGCCCTCCCTGAAAGCCCAGGTCTGGGCTATGGGGTGATGCCCATTGCTTCTGCTGCCCTTTCCTTTCACAGCAGTGGTGACGTGCAGAGCCTCTTATGGCTTGTGAAATCAAAAGCTAAACAGATTCCAGGCAAGGTAATGTGTTAGTAGGCAGCATTTTGGGTAAGCAGCATAATAGTTTATGTAAATAAGTGAGAGGTTTTTCCTGTTTATTCTCCTTCCCCATGAAGAAAGCAGAGGTTGCATCCATAGCAGCAAACTCATCCTGAAGGTCCAGGTGTGCAGGTTTGAGCTCTGAAACTTGATCACAGGTGCTGCCAAATTGGCAGCACTGCCACAGCTCAGGGCTGGGCCCCCAGCACGGCCCTTGCAATCCCTGGGAACAGTTTAGGATTTAACAGGGACCAGAGGCTCTTCCCAATTGGCTATTTGAGTGTGGGCAGCCTAACTGGAGATGTGGAGATGCCACTAATGGGCAGATAAGCTGCCTAAGGCTGAGGAACACCTCCTAGATGTTTAAATTCCCCAGTGAGGATATACCCTAGAAGTGTACGTGCGTGTATCCTTGGGATAAGTGTGACCTAACAGCAGCTCTGCAGGGTAGAAGTGACAAATTCACACAGGCCTGAGTTAGACTAGGAAAAAAGCAACACCTTAGACTGTAGGTGAGTAAAATGATATTAAATACAAAGAAACCCTCACCATGAGCAGGAACTGCTTAATAGGGTGAGTTACACTTTGGTTAACCACAACAATCCCATCTCCATGGAGTTTGGAATATTGTTTTAGCTACCACAAGTACCCATGGCTGTGCTTGTTTAGGATATCATTTCCAGCTGCTGGCACAAGTTCAGTCTCAGCAGAGGGTGTGAGGGACCCTCCCTTCCCTGGCTGGGGGAGCCCCCATCCCGGGGCCATCCCCACCTGCCACCAGCTCCAGGAATGAGTGCCTGGGAAAACAACTTGGTTTCCTCTGGCATGTTATGGCCCTCATCCCGGCAGCTGCACAGGACAGGTAGCCCAAACAGCAGCACGTGTTTTTGGCTGCCTGCCTGCTCAGGGAGGGCTCTGGGCTGGGCAGTGCCTCCTGGACAGCTCTCACTCAGCTGCCCTGCCCATCATGTCCCACAGCACATTAGGACTTCTCTTGCCCATTCCCCTTCCCATGTTTGTCCCTCTCACCAGCAGCACTCTGTCACCATTCCACTGCCCATGTGGGAGTTCTGTCAGCAGCAGCTCTGCCCCATCACTCTGTCCCTGCCACCCATGGGGCAAACCAGGGCACTGGGGCCGAGCTTCAGCCTGGGTGTGTGTGGGGAAGCACACACACCCCAGCCCCCATCTCTCACTTCTTCTGCTTTGACAGATTTCCAGGACTATTCCTGGTGCAGACCGGGGATGCTCCTGGATTTTTGGCAGCTTTTCAGTCGGGGGAGTTGTTTCACACCCGGCTCGAATGATGGCATATGTGTACAGTACCAGGAAAATGTAAATTTTTTATACAATCCTACATATGAAGACAAGGTTTCACAACAAGAAGCATGGAAATGAGGTGGTTGGCTGCTGCCTGCTCCCATTCTCTAATTTCAGGAATCCTGTTCCTTGCTGAGAAGAAGGAACACATATTTTAGATTTTACTTTAAACTAAAATAGACCCAGGATATAAGTGGGAGCATGGATTGCTCTCAGTGTCCTTCAGAAAACAAATCTGTGAGATTCCAGTGAGAAGTGATGAGGCAGTCCTTCAATTTCCAGTAATAAATGCACAGTCCATATAAACATATGGTGCTATTGGGACAGAGATGCAGCAGATATAAATCCTCAGTGCCTGCTTGAATTCACATCTGGTATGTGCCTTGCATCCACTGACACATCACATCCGGCCAGGGCCACCATAAATTTTATGAGTTTCACATTCCCTTAATCCTTTTTCTTACTAGAACCCAGAGGAATGCAGCATTTCCCCCAGTACGTGCAGTGTTGCTATTTTTAACTCTGGACCTATCAGGATGATTTTTGATGTTTTTTTCCCCCCTGAAATCTCAGAATAGTTCAACCAAGTGAAAAACAAATCATCTTTCATTTCTTTATTTGCTGTGTTTAAGTACCAGGGCTGAGAATGTGGAAACTATCCTAATAATGTAGTCTCAGATCATCCTGGATTCTCATAGACGATTTATCTGCGACCAGAAGGACAGCAATCCAGTATCCACTCTGTGATCAAGAGGGAGCCATAAAAAGCCTTGCCTTACAGAAATTAATGTCTGTGTTCGATCACTCTGCATAAATAACAGACCAGACCCGTCAATGCCCTAAATTTGCAGAAATTCACCCATCTGCAGTCACTAGTCACATCTGCAGGAAGGCACATGTGCTCTGGAACTGGCAGTGCCACTGTGCCCAAATGAGAATGAGCAGAGGTGTGTCCATAATCACCCTGTTCTTCCACACTCACACATTTCCACATCATTCACCTGTTACAGCTGTCACTAAACCAGAGTGGGCTTTTTGCAGAAGGAACCTTTGCTTTATTCCTGGCTTGCAGAGAGCTTGGCACCAGAGGAGCCCATCTCTCCAAAGACAGGCACTGCACTGAGAATAACAGCAGTGGTTTGAGCCCTGGCCTCCCTTCTGCCTGCTTGCGTATCCATGCACGTACACACACATGCCCAGACTCCCCAGGGCCCATTAGCAGCCCTCAGGAGGCTGGATTCTGACCTAACTTACAACAATTTCATAATGACTAACAAAATTTTCCTTGGTAGAAATTGCTGCTGATTTATGCATGTGCCAGACACAGGCACTGCTGGAGTTAGGTGTGTGTGTGTTTATTCTTTCCAGGAGATGAAGAACAGAAACAGGAACCTCAAACACAGGCATGGAGGCACCAGGGGCAGTCACTTCCAGTGGCACATTGGGAGAGATCCCTGTGCCAGCCTGCCTAGCTCTTGCCATACACAGTTGGATGCTGGTCACACTCCTGCTTCTCCTGTTCCTGCAAGGGCCAGGGTGTGCCCAGACCTGCCACCCTCCATTGCCATTTATTTCACTTCCAGGGCAGAAGGGTTTTTTCACTTCAGGGTTATTTTTGCAGCTGTAGGGATGCAGCTGTAGGGATATTTTTCCCCCAGTGACACACTGTGATTTGCTCATTCCCAGAAGAAGTACGGACCAGGCTTGCCACAGGTTTTCCTGGGGCAGAAGGGTGTAAACCAGGTGGGAAGAGCTGATGGCTTAAAGAAAATAGCAGAGAAGGCTTCATCTCAGTGGCACGTACTAGGCCAGCAAGATGAGACCCTCAGGCTGTGTCTGCCTGCTTTTCAGGAAAGGTGAAGGCACTGGAAATGGAAATTGGGCTAGCTGAATGAGGAGGCAGAGCCTGTGGCCATAGCCTTGAGGTATCCTGTGGAGGAAGAGCAAAGATTTCCTACAGCCTGATCCTTCACTCCAGGCACTTCCCAGCCGGGACATCACACAGCTTCCTCCCTGAGGGCAGAGTGAAAGGTTCCAGTCATGCCAGGGTGCCACAGGTGGCTCCACATGCCACGATGTGTCACGAGGTCCCATGGAAGGTTTCCCACTCCAACCACTCCCACCTTCCCCCCTGCCAGACCCGACCCCACTGCAGCCATACCTGAGAGGGAGCAATTGAGGAGCACCAGCAGCACCCAGGCTCCCCCAGCACCTCCCCAGACCCCACCCCAGAGCAGAACTCTGCTAGAAAGGTCCCAGCTCAATGCATGCAAAGCAGGCAGCCACAGCCTGAGGGTCTCCCCTTGCTGCCTGGTCTGTGTCACTGAGGAGCAGCTCCCCAATCACCCCAGCACATCTCAGGAGAAATTGCACCATTACTGACTAATTAGGAGCAGATGGGATTCACACCTGAGGAATCTCAGCAGACAAGTTCCCAGTGCTGTAACAGTAGGTCATATATATAGGGGAATATGCAAAATTTCTGGTTGGGAAAGGAAGGTTGAGAAGAAATAAGATCACTTACTGCTGCATCAGAGCATAAAATGGGATCTTTCTTCTTCCTTTCTCTTGTGTGTGAGAAGTTTTAGATGCATTTATCTGTAGGAATATAATTCTGCTTGAATGCCTTCTGCTTTGTCTCTTTCCTAATCTAAGTGGAACAAATTAATTTTAGAAGTCCACAAAGAACCTTTATCAGCTAAAACATCCTCAGTGTTCTGAGATAAGGATTTATTCCAGCAGTTTCAAAACTGTCTTGCTGCCTCTCCCCAGCGTGGGGGTTTCTGGACTCCAAGATTTGGTCATAAATTGTGCAAGTGCTCCCAGCATTTTTAATTAATGTAAAATTTGCATTTTAATGAAGGGGTGATGGAGCCTTCCAGCAATAGAAACAATTACATATCGACCCGATGAATTAGCAGCAGGATTGCTGCAGTGAGCAGGTTTAGATTGGTTTTGATGGATTCAGCTGTGGTGTCCTAACTCTGCCCACACTGAATGAGCAGAGGTGAAATGCCCTGGAGCAAACCCCAAGAGAAAGCTCCTGGGAGTCCCGCTGATCTGGGCAGCTCACACAGCTGTCAGCACATTCACCCCCTCTTGGGATTTGCTCGAGGAGCAGAGAGGGGAATGAGAAAGGAGTTGAGGTGTCTTTCCTTCTTTGCTCCCAGCTCTGGGTCCTGGATGCTCTCAGGGAAGATCCAGGGCTGACCTTTCCCTAACACTGGGTGAATGAGAGAAGATATTAATTTGTGCATTTCCAGATTTTCTGCCCTAAGCAGGATCAAATGGCAATTTGGCTCAGTTTCTCCATTCAAATCAGCATGAGATATGGAAAGTTATTTTCACCAGTTCTACAGAACCTTCATCCTGTAAAGCCATTTTCCCTTTTTCCAAGTGATGATGATCTGCATAGCTGCATTTCAATTTGCAGGGCCTGCTTGAAAATCTCCATTGCTTGGCAGTGCATCAAGAGGACAATTGTTGGAGTGTTTTTTGTCACAGGGAGCTTGTCTCAGCATGCATTCCTCTGTGCACGGCCAAGGCACTAGAAAATGTTTTGCATCCAGGAATTATTTATAAAGCAAAGAGGAAGTTTAAGATGACAGGAAACATTAAGACTTTCCAGCCTGTTGAAGAGAGGGGAACATAATAGGGTTTCCTAGCAGGTCTTGATGCTCCACAAGATATTTTATACATTTCCTCTCTCCGGATGCTGTGCAGTAAGAAACAAATGAGTGGCCTGGAAGTGTTTTATTTTGTTGGGTTTTTTTCATTTAGACAAGAATAAATAAAATCTCAGTCAAGCTGAGAATTCATTTCAGATAATCTCAATGCAAATTCAGTCTTATTTTTTTGACCACTGTTCTCCCCCATAGATCAACCCCAACAAAAGCATGAGCTGTACTTATGCCCAAGTCCTTAGGAACAGCAGAGCAGATGTGGTGTCACAAGTGGCTCTGGATCAATATTCCTGACTGCCTCTATCTTGTCATGAAGTTAAACACAGGGAACAGGATCTCCCCAAGTACTGATTCATCTCCTGACCACTGACCACCAGAATAGAAGGGGACAGAACCAGCGACGGCAGCTAAAGCAGGACATTTTATCTGCACATCACAGCAGGAAAGCTTTTTGGGAAATCTCCTAAAATGATACCAGAGAGAGGTTTATGCTGTAACTTCTGAAAACAAGAGAATCAGGCAGATTTAGCCAACCACAGTAATGGAGTTTTCCTAGACCAACCTTTGAGAAGACCTTTAACTCCTGGCTGTACTGCATTTGCTAAAAACTCAGCTCCTCTTAGTCTAAACAGCAGCTCTCCCCACCCTCATTTCTGTGGTCTTGACCTTGTGAGCAGCCTGTGTGGTTATGCTGGTATTATCTGATTCATTCCTCTGTGCTTTCACTGCCTTGTCTGCTCACTCACCCTTGTTTTTCCACTACTGGGGTTGAGGTGCATTACTGTCTGTTGTTATTGTGCTGTCAAATGCCATCTTGAGCAAACCTGCCTGCCTCATATAATCTGTACCTCGCAAATCCTTCCCAAGTGGGGATTTGCACAGCAGGTAAGAGCATGCAAGGAAGGCAGCATGGGCACATGCAAACAGAAGAGCCCCCCTGACCTGCAGCCAGGTCATTACAGAAAGGGAGGCAGCTGGCTTGGGGGTTTATATTATGCTTAAGTCTCATATTAGGTGCTTGAGTGTTGAATTCTTTATTTTGGGATCTGTATCTAGAGCATCCTTGGTCCGTACTTGGTGCTTTTTCCATTCTTCTTGTTCTATTCATATGGGCAAAGAACATTTTCTTACTTTATATCTGTCAGGTCTAACTAATTTCTCTACTCAGCAGTTCTCATTTTACATCTCCTCTTCCCTACCTCTGCCACAGCTATATCTATTTGTCATCTTTTATTTTCTTACTTTCACTGAACCTCATTTGCTGTCTGCTTACCCCAGCATTGCCCTTCCCTGTGTATTTTTGTCTTTGGAATGCCATTTCTGGATAGTTTTAGTATCTGTGCCTTAAAGAAATCCATCTTTTCCACCCTCTAGGCTCTGAACTCCTCAAACCAGGCAACTTTGTTAGTCACCTTAATTCTTCAAAATCCACTCCTTTGCATACTGGCAGCCCAGGCAAAGGATATACTTATGTTTATTCTTCACCCAGCATAAATTAAACCCCCTCACAGTCATGCAAGCTGAGGCCATTTCCTAAAGCTACTTTTTTCTCAGCCAGAGCATGACCAACATTAGATACTGAAAATCAGAAGAGTCAGTGTCTCCACTGACTCTAAACACAGTGTTTATTTAATTAGTCAATTAAATAAAAAACAGGCACCAAGAAATTGTGCAGCTTCTTAAGTCCTAACATAGTCCCTGTGATTAAAATTTAGAAAAAAGAAAAAAATAGGAAAAGGGAAAAATTCCTGCCTGTCCTCCTGAGAAGCAGCAGATGCTCTGAAGATGAAAGCAAATTCTTCAGTCTAACTTGCAGATTTATAAATTTCAGTGAGTTTATTATATTATTTGCTACTTGACCCTGTTACCCCCCATTGGCCTCAAATGTCAGGTACCTCTAAAATAGAGGAGTTCTTCAAAACTCAAAACTAATTATGCAGTCAGGTCCTTGAACTTATTCTGTCCTCATGGGATGTAGAAAAAAACCCAAGACAATTTATTACTGCACATTTCTTGGAATTAGAGGGATCTTTGAAATCTTGTAGAGATTTTCCAGTTTGGCAGTGCAGGGGAACTTATTTCTTACAATAGACACCAAAAGAATGTGAAAATCACTGATTTCAGCAAAGGTCCTTGTTTTCCAGCTTTGTGATTGAGGATTTGAAGAAACATTTAAGGTGATGGACACTCACAAAATGATAATTAAAAACTCACTAAGAAAAACCTGTATAAAGTATAATTTTAGAATTATCTGCTTACCTGAAGAGTCAAGGGAGAGCAGGTTTTGTGAAATGCTCTATGTGTGCCCCTCACATATAAAATACAACCTTGAAAAAGACATCCCATAATTGCCACTAGTGCAAAATTATCTACTTATCATGCATATAACATGTTTGTTTGGCTTACAAAAAATGTGGTACGTTTAGAGGAGCAGTTTTACTCAGGGGTTGGCTTTCAACCTGTGAACCCCCACCAACAATAAAACTTCTTGGGGATAAACTCTTCTCTTATTTAATGCTGAATCCCTCTATACACTCAGAATTCATCATTAGCCCTCATGAGAAAATGGCTACTTTTAATCATAAGTAAGGACAAGTCACCATCCAATCTTGTTACCAGATGAAAAGGGGAAAACAGAGATGTAAGACATTTTGTGAAACAGTAGATTTTCCCCTTAATATGAAGTTTCAGTCATTTCAGTACATTCATCACAAGATACATGAGATAACATTGATCTGCTTGAATTTTGTCTGTTTTTTTCAGTTGTAGACATATTTATCTTGCTGTCACATATAAAAATCCTTTTCCTTCCTGATGGGACATGGACAGAGAAATGCCCAGGTTCAAATCTTTAGACATTTCTGTGGAACTCTTACTACAGCCTTTTCCCATTTCTCTCCCAAAAACTCATTAATGCAGAGGCTACAGCTCAGCTTCCTCTCAGTAAATAACCCTTGGTGGAAAGGACTACCTTTCTTACTTGCACATAGGCCAGCCCAGCAGTCTGTGCAACCTCTCTGGATAATCTGCTCCAGGGATCCACTGTTCTCAGGGGGGAAACCTCTTCTCCATGTGTTTGAACCTCTCAGGAACATTTTGTGACCACTGTCTCTCTTCTTGCTGCTGCACACCTCAAAAAGAGGATAGGTCTGCCTCCTCCTCCTCCAGGTTGACATCAGGCTTCCCAAAAAGGGATTTTTTTCCCAGACTGAGAACACCCATATACCCCTTAGTGTCTCACAGGGCAAGATCTCATGGCACTGGGGACACTTGGGTGCAAAATGCTCCATGGCCACGCTCCTAAAAAATCTTCCAGAGAGCTTCAAATCCCAAATTTGCTTACAATGAAGAATTGTTTAAGTGCAGGATCCTGAAATATTTATTTTTTATGACTAAATCATAAAATATTCCAGTTATATGGCAGCATATGCAAGCTATTTTTGTTGTTAGGTATCAATAATGGTTAAGAAGAAAAGCTGACATATCCCAGTGCAAAATATGTTTGAGCAGGAAAAATTAGGTTTTCCAGGTTTATATGTATTTCTAAAAAACAAAATGTATTTCCTTTAAAATTGAAAACTGGAATTCAAAAGAATTTCAAACAAATATTGTACCTCAAATTTGCAACTGCAAAAAGCAAGTCAGTTTTTGGTTATCATTAATGTAAGAGCGTTTTTTTCCCCCACTAGTAGGCAAGCAACTTCCTTGGGGGAAAAAAAATTCTAATGCACTTTTGTGAATAATATTCATGGCAAAAAGGTGGGGGTTTTTCTAGCTAGCTTGTACAGAACACATGATCACTCCCACTGCATGTCATAAATTTGCACAGCAGAGCACTCTTGGCAGTCTTCTGATGGGACCATTTTTTAAACTATAATAAGTAGATCTCCTCAGCCTCTCCTCCAGTCTTGTCATAAATCTATCACACCAGCCCCTGGCTTTCCATTTCAGCCCACACACACCTGCCTCATCCCCTTATACTTTCTCTAACATCCTTTATTTGTGCATAGCAGCTTCTCTCTGGAGGATCTCACAGCTTGGGTGTGCAGCTCAGCTTCCCATGCAGCAGGGTAAGTGCCAGTGAGGTTGTGCTGGCCAAAAGTTGTGAGAAGCAGCACAAATTGCACAACAAACTCTTCTTCAGGTGAGGTCCCTGTGGCAAGGAAGTTGTCCTGAAAGAAGGAGCAGAGGCTGTTAAAGCAGCTGGTGTTCCTCAACCTTGCCCAAGACAGGAATGCAAGACCAAGATCATAACCTTGTACAGATCTGGCAAGAGTTTCAGCACTTTCTTTCCACATTTGAACTGGAGGCTGCAACCCTTTCACTGCCATGCGCCTTTTGGATCAAAAGAGAGCCCTGCTCCACTCCAAATTTACCTTCCAAATTTCTTACAATATTATCTGTTCCTTTTTCTCAGTCTGGACAGACCATGCTATAGGAACAATAAATTGTGTAGCTCTCATACTGAACTGACAACCCTCAGAGTAGAACCATGGCCTTGTACCTGTTGTAATCACCATGCCTTCTTTGGGGCATGGCCAAAACTTCTGCCATCAGAAGTCACATTCAGAAATGTTTCATTCTCTGAGGGTTGCTCTCACACCTCCAGCACAGCTGACACCACAGTCCTGTGCAAATTCGTGCCTCCCCAGCCTTGTCACAGGCCAGCCTTCCTGGCTGCCACAGCCACAGCCTTTGTGCTGCTCCATTGCAGAGCCCAGCTGTGCCCCAACTGCACTCCCTGCTCCCACAGATTTTCTGCAATAGATTCAAGACCTGCAGAGCTGTAGTACCTACTGCCTCACCCTCCCATGCCCCAGCTTAGCCAATTCTCTGCAGTGCCACATCTGCTGGGCCCCAGGAGCTGCAGCACTGCAGGTCCAAACCATGTCCCACACATGGCCAAGCCCCACAGGCAGATCCACGAGGGCAGCTCTGTGGCACTGTGATCTCTCTGTGCTACCAATCCACATGCAAACTGCAGTCCTTTGACAAGCAAGCAACCAAGCAAACACCATTATATACCTTAGCCAGAAACCAAATGAGCATTGCAGGAAACTCATCCTCTCCTTGGGAATCCTGCAGAAGCTCATCTTCTCCCTGGGGACCATGCAGTGGAGGCTTCCAGTGAAGGCTTCAGGGTGAGAGTGAACAATGTGCAGCAGACTTCTGCCTCTTGTCACTACCTTTGCCCAGGCACATCACCCAACATCCTCGAGACTCTTTGGGAATGATCCTAGAGAAGGCTCCTCAGCTGGTCATGAGCTCAGTGCACTGACCCTGTGGCAGAAAATGAACAAGAAACCCAACTCTTGACAAGCCCATGAGTTCACTCTGAGCCCTTAGTGGGAGTCATTCCTCTAGACTGCAACAGAGCATCTCCTCTGCCCTGACTCAGGCTCCCACAGCATAAGGAAAGAATCACATCCTCGAACAGCTCCTCTCTGTTCACTTTGCTGGGAGTCCCAGACAGCTGGCTCTGACACAGGCAGCAGCTCTGCAGATGTCCATGCTCAGACATTTGGCTTCCCTGCTCTGGGCCAGCTGCTGGAGAGAAGCAAATCCCTGTTCCTTCCCATCCCTTCAGTGTTACTAGACCTGCCTAAAAGAGAACTCTGAAGCTTTTCTCCTGAAAGGGATCATCCAGGACTGGTCTCCACCTCTGTGCTAAGTCCTCCACAGCTGCTTTTCCCTTGCTTCTTCTGCTTCTGCACCACAGAGGGACAAGGAGAAGTGACAGTGCTCTGAATGGGAGGCTTCCTTCAGAGGTGGAGTCAATACCCTGTTCAAAAAAGTCAAAGGGCTGTCTAAACTACCAAGTGCTTGTTTAGCACTACATACCCTTGGGATTGGGAAAGGAGATGAGGAAGATTCTTTTGAGCCACTCTCCTCATTTTCCTAGGTTGTTCATGAGACCCATCTGAATCCAAAGCTTTAGATTTTCTCCAGGAAAAAATAGGATATTTTTTAATACCAGAATTTTCCATGGAATTTGGTAAATACTTCACTTTGAAAATCAAGTTTGGGTCACCTGCTGCATCCTGCAGGTGACCATAGCTCAGCACTTTGATTTCTGTGTGGTACCTTATCAACAGTCATGGGGCTGGTCTCCCCTGATCCCTTCACATGCCACCCCATGTGAATCCATGTCCTCCAGGAATGTGTTTCTCATATTGCAGTGCCTTGGCCTCGGAGTCTATTTGAACAGACAGCTCCAGCTGGGGATTTTTGTCTCGGCACAGACTTTGAACAGCTGCTTGTGGTTCCACCCAGCCCAGCTCCCACCCTCTGCTGGGAAGCATGTCAGGCTGGGAGGAACAAAATAGCAGCAACCCTTGGGGTGTCATGGACCTGCAGTGGGAGCAGGGAACCAGCTGCTGAGATGGACAGGCCAAATGTGGAGCTCCCTGACCGTCATCCATGAAAAATGGAGGCTTTTTATAACACAAACAGAAGATGACCCTGCCTGGAGAAGGGCTGACAACATGGGAAGCAGTTTTGTGCACCAGGGCTGCTCCTCTTTCTGTGTGGGGCAGCCCAGGGGAGGTCACCAAGGTGGGTGTGCTCCATTACCCAGATGTGTTCATGGCATTTGTGGATGGGCATTGAGCACAGATGATGGCATCAGTGTAAGAAATTGCTACCACTTGGAACTAAAGAGTCCCAGGGGGCTCTGCAAATACAAACTGTGCTCTTCCAAGGATGTGGCTTATTACTGGCTTAACCCCAGTGGCTGAGCTGCCAACAAACAGTCCTGCTCTCCCACTGCCCCATCCCTGCAGTCTTCTTCTCCCTCCTCATCAATTTTACTGAGGGACATGGAAGTTTTGTGGAATGGCTTTTCTGATCTGGCTGGAAAACAGGTTTAGGTCAGGTTTTAGGGTTTTTTGGCTGGGCTGGTTTTCAAGCCTGATCACTGCCCTGACCAGGCACAAGGGTACTGAGCTGATCCAAGGAATGGAGTTTAGAACACATGAAAAGAGAAGAACATGTCTGTGCAAACAAGGTCAAGGAGCAGACAAGATCTCATGGTTACAACCCGGCACAGCTGCTTTTTCCATGCAGTGCCTCACAATGTGTCAGTTTGCTGATGGTGCTGCTGCTGCTGCAGAGGATCATTCCATAGGAGTGAAGACTTTCTCTTGGAGAACCATCTTGCAGGCAAACCAGAGCCTGGACTTTGTTCTTTCTCTGGAGAAATGTAAAATCTAAATTGCTCTGAAGGGGATGAGAAGATCGCCTGGATTTCTTGCGAACATGATCCCAGACACATGAAGATATTTTCCCTCTGTCCTAAAACCAGTAGAAGAAATTCAAAAAGTCTCTGTGGTTAAGCAGAAGGCTGCACTAGCACATCTTCAGAGTGAGCTGTTGTTCAGGTGTTGCCCTTATCATGGAAAAAAATCAACAATGGTTTTCTCTGCTCTCCCACCTGCCCAACAGGTCTTCAAGGAGAGGAGAGAAAACACACCCAGGATCAAAATTTTGTGTTGCAAAGAGCACAGTGATTTGAATCATCCTGAAATTTCATGTCTTCACAAAAGTAATGTTCTTTCAAAACTACTGTTTTGCTAAGATGCAATTTTTAAATTCTAAACTGTGATATCCAACACTGCAGTGAAAAACAAATCAAAAATCCCACTTAAAAAAAAAAAAGTTTTATTCTGAAATTATGTTGAAGCCAGACACATCTACATAATGTGAATCTTCTCTTTTGAAGTAAAATTTCAGGCTAAATCAACATGGCTTTACAGTGTATTTTCATAGCAAGTGACTCTTTACAAATGCAAAATAATTTCTTAGCAAGTTACACACCAAAACTCAGGAATGTGGGAAATCCAGATCAGGAGCAAGCTGAGAGTGTGCCTACTTAGGTTCTTTGTTAATTAAGATGGATTAAGTCTTTGCTGTGGACTGGAGATTTCTCAAAGGTGGGGCAGCAAGGTGTTGTCTCTGGTGAGATTAGGAAATCTCTATTTTCGTTTCCACTGCTAATACCCCAGATAATAGAAATGTGCAGAATGTGATCTGGTAAAAGCTTTCAGTCTCAGCTGAGGCTTTGCATTCCAGCTGTCAGGTTTTCACTTGTTTACCTTGGAGCCTGGCTTCAAGGGATACGATGGAAGAGATAATTGGAGTGGAGTGGCTGCCAGCAAGAGAAAAAAAATGTTTCAATAAAAAGTATTTTATTCTGCTATGGATACTTATATGAACAAATGTCACCCTTGGGTACAGACCAGAAATAATCCCAGGCATTTCTCTCTCTCCCTCCCTCCCTCTCTCCCCATACCTCCCCTGCAGCAGGTTTCATACCACACACAACATCACTGCACACAGATTTCTATCACTGTTTCACTGCCATGGGCCCCAGGAGCTTTCAGAGCCAGGATTGCTGTGCTGTTCCACAGGCACTGGAACAGGGAGCTCAGGAGCTGAAACTGAGCAGGGACTGGGGGTGTCCCTGCCACAGGCACCTGCCTCTCCTCCTCGTTTTCCCTGGGCA
The DNA here is from genome assembly GCF_028551555.1 of Melozone crissalis. NCBI lineage: Eukaryota > Metazoa > Chordata > Aves > Passeriformes > Passerellidae > Melozone > Melozone crissalis. The sequence continues at coordinate 55,948,429 of NW_026535805.1, forward strand.
TTGCTGTTGCATCCTTGCCCCGGGGAAGGCTGAGCCCTGGAGCTGCCCCACCTTGCAGATGTACCTGACACCAGCCCCCAGCCCTTGCCCACCCCCTGGATCAGGAGAGTTTGCTTCTGTGATTTCTACAGTGCAGAGATAAGAATAAACCCTGAAACTCTAACAGGACCTCACACTTTGAACTCTGCTTTCCTCCCCAAAGGGGAGGGAACCCAAATCTGCAGTAACCCAAATCTGGCTTTCACAAGAGACAAAAGGTTTTCAGGCTGTCCAGACCCAACCTTTGAAAACATGTTCAAAATCAAGTAATCTTCTTATTTATTAATAGCACCTCTATTAACAAAACCTTCTGGAGGAAGTACTGTGTTTATGTGCTGACCCTATTGTCAGAAAGTCAGAAACCCAAAGTCTGACTGCAGCAGAGAGTCAAAGGGAAAATATCCCAGAGCTCTGTATGGCTCATTCTGAATTTTGCTGCACAGCCCTTCCTCCCTGTGCCCCTGTGCCCTCTTGGCAGCTAAGTCCATAAATTGGATAAACTATTTCAATTGGCCCTTCAAATCGACTAACTAGCTCTATAGCAAGTCATTAAATTAGCATGGCAGATGAGAAATTCCTGTCACTGGACATTTTCATTATTACCTCCTAAGAGAACTTGAGCTCCAGTGAAGATGTGGCCAGTCAAACCAGCAACTCGTGAGCATCTCGTGTATCACAGCCCTGATGGGAGCTGGGATGTGCTGGGAGTGGTGAGCAGCACCAGCCAAGCTGGTTTTGTCATCTCCAGCTGGGAGCTGCTGCCTCTGTGCCAGACCAGCCACTGGAGTGTGGCTCCATGCCCAGTCCTGGGCTGCAGGAGCAAGGATGTCCCTGGGGCTAAAGCTGTGCGCAGGGTAGGAGCAGCTCCTGACCTGGGGAGTGACAGTGCACGACCTTCCCACACCCCAGCAGCATCCTGGAGCTGGTAATGGCCCTCCTGCACCTGCAGGGGTGATGGGTCAGTCAGCTGTGGCCAAAAAGGTGACGAGTTTCCAGTCTGCTCAGCTCCCTCACCTCGCTCCCTGCAGGAGCACCGAGGCCAGCACAGGCAGCCCTGGCTCAGAGAGGTTTAAAATGCTGTGGCCTTTGCCATCATGGTTGCTGTGGTGTCATTTGAAAGTCTGATCTGTCCTCCCTGGCCAGGTCCTGCATGGGCCAGGAAGTCTGCCCTTGATGACTTTGTGGGAAGCCAGAACCCACCATTTCTGCCTGCATCCTCATCTTTCTTTGTCTGCTTTCTTGCTCTAAAGCACTGCATTTGACTTTGCAAAGTTAACCCTTTAGGTTTCTCATTTGAACATGATTCTGCAAGTCAGTGTCCTCACTGATAAATTCATGTATGAATTTCCAGCTCTTTTACAGCTATCCTTCTTACCTTGACCTAACAGGAGGAATGATTAATGACACCAATATGATCATGCCCTTCTGAAGTGATAAATGGCTTTTACATCAGGTATGCAAAGATCTGGGGAATGCACAGGCCATTGTTCCACTGCACATTGCAAAACAATGACAAAAATGAACTAAGGCTCCTCTTTATCACCAACTATCCAAGTCAACAAAGTTTCCTTAATTAGACTGTTTGGTTTGAAGTTTGTTTCTTAGCAGGAGGAAGTTAAAGAAATTAAGACCCTAAACACCAATGGTGAGTATAAATTTTGTTTTTCTTGATGTTCCTGTTGTTTTCTGGCCACATTTTTTACTGCTGAACACTTCCTGTGTAGGATTTCCACCAGACTTCTTACGTGTTCTTGCCCCAATGTGCAACTGTGTTCATCCTTCACTGAAGATAGATATTCTCACATAGAGACAATCTGTTTTTTTAAATGCATATGGTGCTGTAGCAAAAGGACATCTGGATGATCTTGAGGAAGCTATTAATCAAAGGCCTAATTCAATATTTCAGAAATATTCTAAATTCTTTTTTATTTCAGATTTTGATACTCAATAGGCAGGGTCTGCTGCAAGTGACATGTCCATAAATGCTGAATTGACCCCTCAGTGCTGCTTTGATTTCACTGATTTGCTGGAACGTGGTGTTTGTGTACACAGTGGAAAAGAGTGTCAAAGCACCTTGATTTATGCCAGATTTTTGCTGCTCTCATTAATGCCATGATGTGGCTTACCCTCTGGAATGACTGGGAGCTGATGGTGCTATGGGCTCCTTTGGAAGGATCCTAATGTCTCACCGTGGGTTCTCCCAGGGGCAGTTGGCTTTCTTAGATCCCAGTCCAAACTGTAAGAACTAACATAGACTGTCCTCTTTGCTCTTTTTGGGCCACAATTTGGGATATGAGGCTTGAAAGAATGCAATGTTTCTCAAAATTCTTTCAAAGTCAAGCCCAGTGTGAGGCACTCCCAGACAGCATTTCAAATAAGCAAAGCATGAGCTTTAAGTGTGTCAAAATAGCCCTTCTCCAGGAACTGCAACAAAAAAATAACTCCCACGGCTGGCTGGTCCCAGGCAGAGCAGCAGGAAAGGCACAAAATGCAGAGTCCTGGTGACACCTGAAAGGACCTGCCAGATGCTGCCTGCACCAGGCTGGCTCCTGGGGTGCAAAGAGCCCATCAGCTCCCTGCTACTCAGAAACTGAAATGGGAAACTCCAAACAAGCACAAAGCAGCAAAGCGGTTTAGAAGAAAGCTCCTTCCTGTTTTATCCAAACAGAGCCAGTTGTTGGTGAGCCCAAAGGGACAACAGAAATGCCACTGAGGCTGGAGTCTCCATTTGTCAGCTCAGATTATCTGTGCATAAATCCCATGAAGCAGGGGCCATTCCTGCATGGTGCTGGGGGCTGCTTGGCCTGCTCAGCCACCAAAGAGCCTGCCAGGGTTTCTGAACACCTTTTGCCTCAGCAAAATGGCTTGGCCCATCCCAAGGCTGAGCCTCAAGTCTGGCATGGTGCTGTGCCAGCCAGGCACCCTGACCCCTCATGGGGGTGGCAACAAAAGCCACCTGCTCTTAGGGGAGAAAGATGAAACCACAAGTTCAGAAAGATGTAACAACTTGAGTAGGGAGGGTCAAGCCTCTTTAAGGGATCAGATTAGACAGAGCAATATTAATAAAAGGTCTGATACTGGTAGGTTTAAGGCCACTGTATAAAGACTTGCTGATTTGAATGGGTGCAAGGGAGAGCCCTGCAACAGCAGGGTTTGAGGGGACTCTCCAGGCTTAGACCCTGATGCTTAAAGCTTTCAGGTCTTCTTTAGGCAAGGATGGGAGGCTGGACCACGTCTTCTCCATGTGTCCTTTCCAACATGAATTATTCCCTGGGTCTAAATGTGCAGAAGAACTTCCTAAAGTTCCTAAAGTTGAGAAACTGATTGGTTAAGAAATGCATGTTTACTTTGTCTTCTGGTGAGTGTCCTTTGCTGAGGCTGAAAATAGTTCAGTTGCTGGCACTGCCTCAGACTTTCTGGGTGATCCTGAAAATAAAAACAGTCAGACTAGGTGTCCCAGGAACACAGCATCCTTTCTTTGCCAGAAGCCAAAACAGGTGCTGGGTAAACTGCTGAACCACTAATCCCTATGCTGTACTTTTAGTGCCCAAATGTTCAGGGATGAGAGCAACACTCTCTTCCTTCTGCTCTTTGCCTGTCTCTGGAGCTGAGCCCTGTTTTGTCTCTGTGTTTTTAAGTGATCCAGCACAAGACCCAAGTCTCACCAAGCCCTTGTTGCACTCAGCTGCAAACTCCTCTCTCCTCTGATTGCCCACAGGCACAGCACCATGAAAACATTGCCTTCTGTCACTTAATCTGTCACTGAAGAGCAAACCCTGGAGGATAAATTCAAAGACTGCTTGCTCTTTTTTTTTTTTTTTTTAATGCAATTCAGAAACATGTTTCCACTTCTCTTTGGTTTTGAAGATGTTTTCACAGAGAGAGCTAGCACACAAGTCAGGCAGCAGTTTCCTCTTTGCAGGTGCATAATGTCAATCACATCCCTCTGCCTGAGCTTTGTCCTCCTGCCTGGCCTACTGACAGTGCAGGCTGTACTGAGGATGAGAAAAGGATGGGGCATGAGATAATCAATCCTCTGGCACAGCTCATGAGCCCTCACTCAGCACAGAGTGCCTGTGCCAGGCAAAGTGCAAAACTCTTCTTCCACCAGAGACAGGGGTTTGTTTGCTGTGATTTAGAGAATCCAAAGGTTCGTGCCAAACCCTAAACCCAACACTTGTGTTGTCACTGATACCATTGCAGGAGGGAGCCAGAGGCATCAAGCAGTAAATTCAAGAGAATTAAAACCATCTGCTGCCCAGGACTGCCAGCCCTCATCTCCCTGCAGAGTCTTGTGAGGCAAGCAGTTTCAATATCCAAGTTACATTTCCTTGAAAGCCACCTAAACCCAGCCAGAAATGCTGTCCCTCTTGCACACAGCAGGAGGTAAAAGCCAACTGGAGCAACAATTTTACTGGAAATTCTAGATCTTTCTAGGACACCTCAAGAAAGTCTTGAGTTGGAAGGGACTTTAAAGATCTAAACCCCTTGCCATGAGCAGGGACATCATCCACTAGATCAGGTTGCTCAGGGCCCCATCCAGCCTGGCCTTCTAGATCTTTGCAGAGCAGTCAGATCCATTTTCATGACCAGGGAATGCAGACACAGATGTATACTCACATCTTTTGGCAGGATCAGAGTTCTCACATTGGTTGAATGTGAGATTCCTGTCCTAAGGAATCTCCCATCTACACAAGCATCCATGTGAGTCTAATTTTCACAGCCCAGTGAGCAATGCTCTGGATTCAGCATCTGGTATTCCAAAAGTGGACAAAATGTGACCAGAGACAGTGATAGCACAGTTTCTTACAAAGGGATGGGAAAGAGATCTGATTTATTATTTATAATCTAGAGGCAAACACCAACAAGGGGGCAATAAGATAATTTTTCAGTGGACTGCATAAAGCTGAAAGAAGTGTCCTTTCAATCTCTTTAAATTCCTGTGAGCTGAAAGTGTTCCCATCTCAGCAGCAGTTTTCTCCAGAAGCCAGCTAGTGCTCTCAGTGCCTTTTGCCAACAGCAGCTATAATTACATTAAAAGGATGATTTGCAGAAGCAGAAGGAAGAGAACATGTGCGGAGCAATGTTACACAACATTGTAAGGAGTTTGCACACTTCTGTTGTTCCAGCAAACCTCTTACAATGACACTCACATGCTCCTATTTTCTCTCTGTATTTCGGAGATAAGGCAATTTTGAATTCTTTTGTGTGATTATCTCCTAGATGCAGAACTTTGACTAATTGCAGCCATTCAAGGGGAGCTCGATGACCCCAAAACAATTCCCTGCTATGAATGGCCATTGTGATCCCATAAAAATAATGGCACGGGATGTCATACATCCTTTCCTGAGCTTCAGAGAGGGATGCTCAAACACAAGAACTTAAAAATGAAACAACATTTCTATGAAATGGAAGTGACTGCAGTGTGTGCTGCCATTCTCTTGGTGTTTAAGTACATTTACCTCCAAATGCTGTCCTTTCTCCCCAAGCCTGAGCTGTAATTAGAATTCTACCTTTAAACCTGAGTGCAATTTGTAGGCTTAATAGGGCATCCAGCAGCAATAATGGCAGTAATTACAAACGTGCTCGGTGTTCAGAACTAAAGAAAAATACACTAAAGACGAAAAATGCCATCACTCAAGAATTCTTTTGAAACAGCACAGGCAGAAATGGGCAGGTTTGCATGGCTATAAATATCAGCAGCACAGAGCTCACATTATTTAGAGCACGTGTGTGGTGAGGGCTCTTCTGAAAGACGCTGGGCAGCGATAAAGCTTGAGAGCACATGCGACCTGGGAAATATCGAAATATTATAATCTGCTCTGGAGACACACTGCTTTTCTTTATGGCTTGCAAAAATATACTGGAGATTCCAGCTGCACTTGGCTGCAGGAGCGCCTGTTTATGGCAAAGGGAGAGAGCAGGGGGAAGTATTGCTAAAGGAGTTGGCAATGGATCAGCATGAGAAACTTGGTAGCAAGTTACTTTAATGGCATTGTATATCCTGTCCTGAGAGTGGTGGTGAAACCGCTCAGGGAACAGTTTGTAACAAACCACCTTCCAGTCATCCCACGTGTATCATCAGGATCCAAAACACACGCGGCGTGGATATAAGACAAACTGATGGGGATCTTGGTAGTCACAAGTTGTTCCTTGGGTCCTTAGGAGAAATTCTGCTTGAATTTGGCAATGTCTTGAACACAAACTGTTCCCAATAAGCCATCAGGAGACCTAAATTTCTCTGTTTTTCTCATCTGCCCTCCAAAGACCAGGAGGACAAACTGAATGTGTCTAAACAACAAAGTACCGTAGCTCATCTCCTTATTTTTTCATTTTTAATTTAACCATTAACCATTTCTCTGAGTAGCTCCTCTCAGACACTAAAAAACTTGTATCATAGTAAAACTGGGAGGTTTCCAATTTTTTCAACCTGTGAAATGAAGAATGAGAAGGCAGAACTTCTCTGATATTTTTATTTAACCCCAAGCTGGTCCTTTCTCCAGTTATCATACTATACAAGTCCAAGCTGTGCACCCAAGAGGTGCCTGACTCCAGGCACTTGATCTCAGCACTACCACAAGGAACAAGCCATGTTACAGGACTTCTGCAGTTCTTTCCTTGCTGCCTGGGGAAACCAGGTCCTAAACTGAAAACGTGACAGATGGTGTTGGTGATTGATGAAATTAAACCACAACCTTGTTCTGCAGAACCAGGCAGAAATCTAACATGTCTCTGCACCTTGGACAAGTCAAAAGTAAATGTTTTCAGCCTCAAACTGCACAGTGGTACTTCTCCAATGCTGTTAGCATTCTAGGCATTGAGGTTGGAGGTAAGAGAAGTGTTTCTTGTGGGATGCAACCATTTCACATGGCTGAGAGTGGGAGCACAAAGTGCCTCTGAAACAGCACTCATCTCATGGCCCTGCTCTAAGCACTGATGCTGGAAGAGCTCTGTGCAATCTCACAGGGCAGCTGCTGCAGAGAGAGGCTCCAGGTATGGGTTAGATGGAAAAGACATGGGACCCACCCAGATCATCCTCTGCAGTCCCCTAAAGGCTGCTTGGAAGGGTGGATCAGCTGTCTCTGCAGGCAGCAGCCCTGGAGGAAAGTCCCCTGCTTGAACACACCAGGTGGGTTAGCTATTCCCAGCCCACGGGGGGGTCTCAGACCTTCCCTTGTGTCCCTGGGAAGTTTGGATGCCAGTGGGCTGGGAAGCCCTTGTGTGCAGAACTGGCCCTAGAGCCTGAATGGTGTCCCAGCTGCTCTCCCTAAAGGCATTAGGCTCAGTTTAGTTCCCTAACCAGCAGTGCCCAGGGCTATTAAGGCACCCTTTGGCCTTTGCTTCCTTACTGCTGCAAACTCTGTGCCCATCTCACAACCATGGCAGACATTTTGGCTGATTAAGGGCATCCCACACGGCACAGAGTGTCTGTATTTCTGCTCAGAAACCAGGCTGACAATACCCAAATCCTCACTTTTTAAAAAATATTGTCATCCCCAACACAAGCTCAAACTTACAAGGTAGATTGCCTGTCAGTTCATGTTTCTGTATGCAGGATCCAGTGCATGTGGATGAAGATATAAACACATGCCCAAGGTTGTGCAGACATTTGACCAGCAGAGCAGCCGCTCTCACCAGTGGTTTCTGAATCTCAGTTTCTAAATATACCTTGCCCATTCACAGGAGGAACACGGTTTGGCACCTCCCAAGGGGCAACACAGATGTTTGCCTCCCAATCCCTGGAATTTCTTGAACTCCTGAGTACAAAAGGGGAGAGGTCAGAGGTTGAGCAGCACTATTTATTTTGACTCATTTTCTACCAATTGTTCAAAACCATGCACAGATAGGGCATTTCAAGACCCATGGGCTCTGCCTGCATAGCATGGCAAATTCCAGTCATTCCTCCAGGCTGATGGGGGCTATTCAAGCCCCACTGAGGTAAAGTGGATCCACCAGCCCTCAGTCTGCTGGGGAAGGACCTGTTCCAGACCGACCACTCTGTTCCAGACAGACCATCCCATCACCATGGCACCAGTCCTATGCTCCATGGGGAAGAAATCCTGGGCCTCGGGAGGTGTCTTACCTGCCAAGAAGCTGCCCCACACAGACAGGCCCAGGGAGGATGTGCAAAGATTTCTTCCTTTTTAATCAGGACCACAAGAGAGAGAAGGAGAGAGGAGACACTTGCTGGACTTCAAATATTCCTTTTTATTATGCAGATATACTTCAATTTACTTAAATTAAAAGGGGTAGTGAGGGCACTGGAAAAGGTTGCCCAGAGGAGCTGTGAATGCCCCATCTCTGGAAGTGTTCAAAGCAAGGCTGGATGTGGCCCTGAGCAACCTGATCTGGTGGAAGATGTCCATGCCCATGGCAGGGGGATTGGAACTAGGTCATATTCAAAGTCCCTTCCAACCCAAACCATCCTGTGATTCTGGAAATTTCAGAATAAAAAGTCTGCCACACATCCACAAAGTAGAAGGTGGTTTTTAGAACTAGGTGCTCAGGCTTCAGGCAAAAAAACCCTGCAGCCCTAACAAAAGAGCTAGGATCAGCACTGCCCCTTCTTGTGTCACCCTCCTAAGGGCAGGTGGCTCTTCCCATGAGGATGGGGACTGTCTCACAGCTATTTTCCCCAGCCCAAGCAGTCACACACATGGCTATCAGAGTGCATCCCAGGCCTGGACACTCACTGGGATGGGCACCCAAGAGCTGTTCTTCTCTGATTGGCCCCAGCCCACATGGAGGAGCAGACTCCAGCTGCATCAAGTGCTTTCTGTGCCACCAGAGGACCTGCACTCACCATGGCTGGTGAGCATGGGGCAGTTTCATCTCAAAAAAAAAAAAAACAATAACAAAAAAAAAAAAAAGAAAAAAAAGCCTAGAATTTTCTCAGCTGCTTTTTCTGTAAATATATTCTAAACTGAAAACTAAACACTGCAGGAACAACTTCAATGGTTCCCGAAACAGCAGGTCAGGGTGGCATGATTGCTGTCCCTGACATTATTGCTGCTTAAATAATGGGAAAATACATCACAAATGCTGGCTCATCTCTCCATCCTGCTCCCATGTCACCTGCAAGGGCCACACTTGAGCAATACTTGTCGCATGAAAATGTCCCCAGTGGGGAGGAAATTCCTGCCACAGAGGTGGCACTCATTCTGCACTACTTTCAGGTATTTCTGTGGTAAAAAGAGACAGAGATCTGAGACATCTGCATCCCCCAGTCTGTCCTGCTCACCCAAAGGCTTTTGAGACCAGAGGGGTTCATGCATCAGCTGCAGCCTTCCCTTATGCTAGCTCTGAATCACCATCTGGCACTGGGTGGTTTCCAGCACCTGGGAAACATGAATATGGATCAATGCAATCTTTCTTTCTCTCCTTCCCCCTGTCCCTGCCTTGGGCATGCTCTGTGCTTACATCTGCAGCTTCAAGGGCTGCAAATACCAATAAAGATCTAAGCAAATGAAAGCTTCAGCCTGCATTCTCATTGAATGCAAACAAGATGTTTTTAGAAACAGCCCTATTTCATTTGCTTACATGTTCTCTGCTGATTTAACCTCTCACAGAAGTTTTTTGGGTTGAGGTGAAGTGGTAACATTCCATGCTAGTATCTCCTCCCCTTCTCTCCCCAGCCCCAGGATGGTCTCAAATTCACTCTCATCCAGCTTCCCACTACAACAGGTAGAAAATCTGTTTAGAAGCAGCAGCAAGAGCACAATCTCCTCTGTGGTCATTCCTGCCATGCCTGCTCCAGGTCAGCACCACCAGGGCAAGCCAGTCTACCTAACCTGGGCTCCTAGAGCAAATATTGAAGTGATCTCAGGGCATGCTGCAATCCAAACAAATCTCCATGTGAGAGTTAAAGCAGTGCTTTGTCTTAGCCACTGAATTAACATTTTGAAATTTAGATGTACCCAGGTCTCTATTTTTTTTCCTGTATTTCTACAATACCTATCACAGCAGCATTCTGGTTCATCCATTATGTTCCCAGGCATGGTCCCAAAACAAAAAAGAAGTTGCAAATCAGCAATCTGTGTCACCCTCTAGAACCAAGAGGAGTGTGGCTTTGTTTCCATTGGAGCAGAAGCACTCTCTGTATCATTTCCAGATCAAGAAGCAAACTCCAAATTCTTTGGCCTGGCTACCAGAGCTCAACTGGCTGACTGTAGGGGCACAGTACAGCTGGGTTAATAGCCACCATTCCTGTAGAGAAGTTTAGTCACACAGTGCTGTTGATGACCCCCTCCCACAGCAGCAGCAGCCCTGTGAGGGTGTAGCTGGCACAACATCAGCCAGCAGCACCCTGCAGCAGGCTGGTAGAACTCCCTGCAGACAGCAGGGAAAGGCTGTGAACAGTCCTTTGAGGCCATGCTGCTCATGATACCCACATCTGGAAATAAATAACCAACCATCTGCACCTCCAGTTTGTCTTCACTTAACCAGTGCATCCCTCCTTACCACTGTACACATTAATTTGGACCCTGACCCAATGGAGCATTCAGACACCCGCCCCAGCTCAGCCACTGGTCCTGCTGGAGCAGAGAGATGGGGTGATGGCAGGACAGGTGCCAAGCTCATCCCTGTGTGGTTGCCTGTGGATAGTAACCACTTTTGCAGGAAGATGGTGTCCCCTGCTCCATTTATCTCCAGGGGGAGAGCTGTGCAATCCCTGCTCTCCTGTGTCCTCAGTGCATCCTCCTTGTCCCTGCTACCTGTCTTGGCAATGCTGGCAGACTTGTGGACTAGACTGGATGTGTCCGAAAGTGCTGGTGTGGTCTTGCCATGGTTTAACCCCAGCTGGTAACTCAGCCCCACACAGCCACTCGCTCACTCCCCCTGCCAGCCTGATGGGGAGGGCAAAATTGAGATAAAGACAGTTTGGAAAGGAAAGCAAAAGCTACACACACAAGCAAAGCAAAGCAAGGAATCAGTTTACCCCTTCCCATGGGCAGGCTGGTGTTCAGCCCTCACCAGGAGAGCAGGACTCCATCACACCTGACTGTGACTTGTGAAAGTGAGCACCATCATTCCAAATGTCCATCCTTCCTCCTGCTCACCCCACTCTACATCCTGAGCATGATGCACATCCTGTGGAATATCCCTGAGTCAGATGTCCTGGCTATGTCCTGGCTGTGTCCCCTCCCAGCTCGTTGTGCACCCCTTGCTGGTAGGCAAGATGAGGAGCAGGAAAGTCCTTGAGGCTGTGTAAACCCAACTCAGCAATAACTAAAATATCCCTGAGTTATCAGCACTGTTTCCAGCACAAATCCAAAACACAGCCCCATAGCAGCCACTGTGAAGAAAATGAACTCTACCCCAGCCCAAACCAGCACAGGTCTCTAGCCAGGGCTGTTTGCCTCCACTCTTTCATGGCCACAGCCCTGTGCAAAGGCAGTGGATGGGGCAGGCTACAGCCCAAATCTGGGAAGGGTGTGTCCTGTGTGAGTCTGGTCAGATGGAGTGTCACAGATCCAACAGGTCCACAAATGCCACCAGCAAAAGAACAAGGACAGGTTTTTCTGGCCCAGTCCCAAGTGAAAAGTGGAAGCAGGGGCATGAAGCAAACAGACAAAAGGCCTCAGTAGAAGCTGAGGATGCTCCATCCCTCAGAACAGCTTTCCACCTCTGAATAGATGAAGTCCAAGTGCAAATATGGTCCTGCTCAGGGACAGATGATAAGGATTGATGCCATAAGCAAAGCAACAAGATCTTAAATCTCTTGATACAAGTGTGGGAAGCCACTCAAAGAAGCTAGAAATCATGCAAAATGATGGGGGCTATGAACTCAGGAGCTTAGCTCTGGTCTGCAGGGATTGCTGTCATAACTCCAATCTTAGCACATCATCGCTTTAAGGAGCTAGGAAGGGGGAAGGAGTGCAGGGGTGCTGTTATGTATCAAGTGTACATACCACTGCCAGCAACCTGTCACTGGGCAATGAAGAGCCACAGAGTCAGTGCATGAGGGCGTGGAATGAAAGGGAAAGCAGCGAGGGCTCTTCTCTGGACCACCAGGACTGGGGAGCAGGAGAGCAAAATGTCTGGGCCAGTCCTCCAACTGCCAGAAAAGATGCAAGGGAGAAGCTGTGATCCCCAGCTGGGACTGAGGGTGGCTGCTGGCAGTCAGACATCTCTGTGTTTATATTCCAGCTGCCTCCCGTGGAAAGTGCACAGAGTCTGGCATTTCAGAGTAAATGTAAAACAGCAGGGACTTTGATTCACAGCTAGGATTTATCTAGGTACTGCCTGTAGTCTTTGTGGTAAGGCTCAGATTTTACAGTTCACTGCCCCAGGTCGTGATTCATTGTGAGAGAGGCCATTAAAAAGAGATTTACAGAAGATATGAGAGAACTGCCCAAATTATCCACTAAGGCTAAGCAGTCATTTCTCTCCAGCCAGAATTAAACACCTTATCCTGGTCAGTCCCATTTTCTTGCAGAAGAAAGATGCGCAGATGAGCATTGTGCAGCCAGACTGCTCCTTTACTCAATAATGTGAGCAGGGAGAGGTCTGGGCCTTGGCCCTGGTGCCTCACACAGCCCTGGATCATCCTGCAGGACTCAGCACAGACTCCAGAACAGCTTAACCCAGAGAAGAGTCTCCCTAAAGAGCAGTCTCCTCATTTGGAAAGGAAGAGATGTCATCCTCACAAAGGTAAGCTGGGCCATGATGTACACATCACAATAAGCAAGCAGGGAGTTTCTGGTTTATTTACTCATTAAATAATGAGTACAGGTACAGCCACAACATCAGTCACTGGAGATCTGGTTTAGGCTCCTCTAGATTCACATCTTCCATCACTATGGAGGGTGCAAACTATATGATGTGGAGAGACAAGACACACTTTGCTGCTGAAGGAGTTCTAGTTTTACAAAAGGAGTACACATTTATTGAAGCAGACACTGAACACTTTATCCACTGACCCTTGGACTCATAGCACCTTGTACATTATAGCCATACTGGCCCTAAGAAGAAGGAATTGTTTCATATAAAGTGAAAGATCCAGAGAACCCCAGCATTTAGAAAGCCCCACTCCAGCATCAGACAGTCTGATAGCTGGGATGTTCTCGAGGGCTGCCTGAGAGACCTGCCTTTCCTCCTTCATCCCCAGACAATGACCCTGTCCCTAATGCTCTAGGCACTTGTTGGCATTTGGCACTTCCTGACCCTGGCACTGTTGGCCTCACACCTCACCCGTGCCCAGGAGACCTCATTCCCCTTAGACCAGACTCAGTGTCAGCCAGGTTGAGGCAGGCAGCTATCTTTGTGCCATGCACATCCCAAAGAAGTCCATAAGAGCTGTAGCAGCATTACTGTCCCATTACATCACTGCACAGGGACACAGGATCATTTTCATATGATATACTACCAGCTAAAATAGTAATATGAACCCCTTGCTTCATGTACTGAGGAATTCAGTCCAGACAGAGTGAAGCTGCCAGACTGAACCTCATGGCATCTCTGACTGGGCCATGACTGAAGGACTCAAGTATGTGTCCCTGAGGCAGACCCAGGGCTCTGTTGGTCGTGAGGTTGTTGGGGTTTTTTGTTTGTTGTTTTTAAATTTTACAGTAATATAATTTTCAACCCAGATAAAGATGCACAGATAGCATGGATCACATGAAAATTAGGAGGCTTGAGGAGTCACAAAGGGTAGACAGCACATAGAAAATCCTAGCTGCTGTAAACACATCAGGAAAGGGAGAGGGAGGGAGAAGCTGTGCCTGTGGGAGGGGGGCACAGCTGAAAATACTCCCAAGGCCCATGTCTTGACCTTTACATGAGCTGAATCTTTGATCTCAACAGAGAACTCTCACAAGCCCTGCCAGTACAGCCAAACATCAGCTCACAGACATGCACAAAGCTGTGCCTTCTCCCTCCCTCATTCCCACAGGGGAATATCCCTGCAAGGTACCTCTTCACAGCTCCTCACTTAAGGGTCAATTCTTTAAGTTTATTTGTCGACTTGAGTGATTTAAAATTTTTTCACAGGTCTATTATTATTATTATTATTATTATTATTATTAAGCAATTTCCATTAATAACACAAAAAATTGTTGTAGATTTATATTCTCATAAATGTGGGTTCAGCAGGACATAGGGTGCTGACCTCTCCACAGCCAGGGAGGGATGCCAGCCACCCCCCAGGTGACAAGGACACACAGATCCCTTTCTCTCCTATTCAGGCAGAGCTCATCCTGCCCCCAGGCTGTGATGTTAGACTGGACAAGAACCCCAGAATTTACATCTCTCAGTTTTCTGAAACAGGATTTAGCTTCAAATCTACCCCCAAATAAGTCTTGTTTTTCAGACAAGAGAACTGGGACATGTAGAAAATAAGACCTGCTTAGGCAAGTGGAATCAGTTTGAGGAGTCTAAATACTCCATCATCTTCTCTTGGAAAATGTTTGTATCCCAGATTCTAGGCTTACTTTTCAGTTTGTTTTCTCAAGAATTGCATTTTACTTGGGATTAATATGTGTTGGCATTGTACTTTCACCAATCCTACCTAACCTGCAAACTTTCTCTTCCCCATCTTTAACAGTAACCCCTTTGCCCACACAGAATCACAGAACAGCAGAATCATGGAATCTGCTGCTTTGGAAGGGACCCACAAGGATCATCGAGTCCAATTCCTGGCCCAGCACAGGACAGCTCCCAGAGTCACATCATGTGCCCAGGACTATTCCATTCCTGTCTGTCCTACCAGATAAGTAATTGCAATATCTTGCACATATTCCAGGGAAGGGTAGGACTGCACTGGGAAATAAATGTCACAGTCTTCAAAGGGGAAAATGTAAGCTTTGTTTAATTTCTGTCTCCTTACAAGGGCTGTGTCCTGGTTCTGAGAAACATGAACTAAAGCTGAGTCGATTTTATTGTGAGTGAGTAATGGACAATCCAGATGACTTGCCAGGAAGCATGGCCCCAGGCTGTGTGGTACACAGCTTCCAGGAAAAAAGGGGCCTTATTTGTAAACAGAAAGCAACACCACTCATTGTTATGGAAAGCAATTCCCTATCTGAGAAGTGATGGAGCAGAGCCACCAAGCCCTCTTTAAAGGGAACAAGTCTACCAAACAGGAAGGTCTGAGGCGTGACAACGTCTGGATAAGAGGATAACAAGCACATATATACCTTCCTGCCATTATGCTGAGTAAAAAAACTAGTGAGTATTTCATGCCTGTGGAAAGTCTAACGCTGTGCAAGCACTTTTGCTCTGCAGAATGTGGAACCAGGCCAGCAGGGTCCTACTGAATTCTGCTCCACAGGGAGGGTTTGTCCCTCAGCTGCCCTGTGCTCACTGACACAGTGGTGAAGCTGTCCACCCAGCAGGAAGGGCTTCAAGCCAAGCAGAACCAGTGTGTCTCATGGGTACCAGCACTCAGTGGTCATTTCACTTAGTAAAAGAGAGCACAGACTCTTCATGCTCCTCAGAAGTCCACAGGAGAGCCAGAGGGGCAGATGTAAAATGGCAAAATGCTGACTTCTGCCAAATCCAGAGCAAAACTCCCACTGGTTTCAATAGACTCAGTTATTTATCCTTAGATTTCAAGGATGAGACTACTGAACATCTTGTCTAAAGCTCCCATGAGCAACCACAGTTCAACTCATCACCCCCAAATCTGCTCATGACCCACAGCAGTGGTCCCCAGCTCCCCCTGTTCCTGGGCCACACCACAGCAAGTCAGCTGGGGGAACAACACATCTCTCACCCCTCACAGCCTCAGGCCTGTGTTTTTATTTACAAGGACAACACAAGCAGTGCTGTGTTTTGCATGACAAAGATGCCTGCTCATCATGGATGGAAGTTGACTGATCTCAGAGACATGCCTTAGGAAGCTGTCCAGTCCTGCTCTGAATGTTTCAGGTAGCAAGGAGCCCATGCATGCCCTCAGAAGTTCATTCAGAGGTTAATTGTCCTCCTCCACGTGCTTTCATGGGATCTGCAGCATTTTCCTTCCCCCTGGCTGCTCCTGGGACCATGTGGTTTGGTACTAATGCTCCATGCTGGCACCAAGCTGCATTTCACAGGGCAAAATATGCAGCCCTCCATAAGCAGATTAGGAAACACAAACATCGAGAAATGGAGAACAGACTGGGAAAAGAACTCTTATCCAAACAACACCCAGGGCAAGAACCAAGGCCTCCACTTGGTGAGAAAATTAGGGAAAACATGGGATTTAAAAGTGAAACTGTTGGGAGACCCTGTTACTTTGCACCATTACAGTGACAGTGTTCCCTCAGTTCTGACAGGCCCATCATGGTCCTGTTTGTAGCCAAGCTCACTTCTGTATGAACATCAAAATATGTCTCTTTTCCAAGTCAGGTGCATAGTGCACACAGCATCATCTGGGAATCCGAGCACATCTGGATTGTTCAATGCTTTCATGGTCTTGTGGATCTTGTCATACATGAGCAAGGTGCCTAGAGCCCACCAATGTACTGGGCACCACAACAAAAAGAAACCGCTGCAGCCCGAGGTGTGGTGGAAGCTGCAGGAGAACGCATCACCCAGCAGCTGCTCCCCACAGCTGCTACACCCTCCAGGGCTCCCCCACATCTGCAGATGTTACAACCATTGCAAAGTGGGTCTGCATTGTGATCTTACTAAGTTACCTCAGTGCACTCTCCCCAAAGCATCCTCAGCTCACACTCTGCATCTGGATGTTTTTCTGAGTTAATGAGTGTGAGCAAACTGCAGACACTACTCCTACCTCCTCCAAATCTCTACTTTCTTCATCTCTCTTCTCCTTTCTGCTTTTCTCTCTAGCTTGTCCCTTCAACCTCATTCCATTTTCATTACTCTGCAGTGTTTAAATATCCCTAGCAAAACCTGGGTACTACAAAAAAATAAACCAAATGCAAAAAGAAGGCAGAAGTATTTAATACATAAACAGCTGGTTTGTAGGAATCCTGATGTCATTACTTCACGAGAATAAAGGAGTATAAATTCTAATGCAAGTCTCTCACTCAGTTGTAAAACATGCTGCTGTATTTACACTAAAATAATCGTCAGACAAACAGTTATGTGTTTTTTTCCCAGAAAATTCTATCCTGAATTTGTTCTTAGAGAGGAAGTTGTTCATAGTCTCTTACCACCCCCTTTCTTTGATGCCTGCTATTTTAAAATTGTTCCACTCCTTTTTTGCCTCTCTCCCCATAAAAGTGGAATTACTTTAGCCCACAAGGTTACTTCTTAAAGCCTCCTTCTCAGCATATGAATCCAATTTTAGATTTTCAGGCTTAAAAATAAATATCTGACAAAAACCCCCAACCAAACAAAAAAGATGTTCTAAAGAGGGAGGAGACAAAGAAAGCTCCAACATCCATTGTTTCAGCCTTAGCTGTCTCCACCGTATTCAGCAGAGTCACATCTATTTTACTATAAGGGATGTGTAATCTCTGGATGGATCTGCTTAGTGAAGATTTAGTATTGAATGGGTGATGCCTGAAAGAATAGGAGTGTGACTGTAGTGTGTTGCCCAGAGATGGCTGCTCATTAAGCTGCCCAGAATAAACAGTGTATGCATGCAAATTAGAAAACTCTTGGGGAAAAAAGCCACTTACATAGTAATGGCCTAGCTCTCAGAAAATCTGTTCTGTAAAATTAGTTGTTTGTGGAAGACTGCACTTTACTTTCATACTTTCTATTAAGTGTGTAAAAATATATTAACAACCTTTTACAAGTTATATTTGGGCAACATTTGCAGTCAATGTGGTCTCTCAGCAGCTGTATTAGATGTACACACATTGTTTTAACACAGGTTGTTACCTAGAACAAAGGGTCAACACAAGCCTTCTGGAGCAAGCAATCTGAAATTCATTTGAGGTTGCCTTCCACATGAGAATAGTTTCAGCCATTCCCTAATATCATCTTCTCTCTCCAGACCAAGATTCTTTAAAGAGAATGGGGTTTGTATGCGAGATAGGTGTCCAGACTTCAAAAGGCAGTGAAAATATATCTCAAAAACAGAGCAAATGTACCTTCCAAAACTTTCCTGTGCACAATCCCTCCAGTGCCATGTGTGACTTGGGGGCTTTGTTTCTTTTTTCCTTCCCACTGGGTTACCAGTTCAGCATTTTTGACTTGGTTTCCCTCTACCTTGGGCAAAGCCTGGAAAATATAAACTGCCCCATAAAGGGGACAAACACAGGCCCACTATTTACCCCTACACTTCTACTCTGTACTTTCTTTTTCCTATACATAGTAAAAATGAGACAATTCATAGCAGGCCTAAGTTTGGCTGAAATCAAACACCAGTTTTCAAAAGACTTTTTGATCCAGAGAGAAATGCCCACAGAGCTGCAGAATACATTGGGTTTGACTGACAACTAATTTTTCTCCCTACTTTTCTGTCTGGCTGTGCAACCAAGAAATCAACTATTCCAGACAAATTTCCCATACAGAACCTCTTCATGACCCTTCTGGATATGATGTCACTGGGGAACAACCTGAGGGTTTCCAAAAAACTGGGATTCCTGCCTTAAAACTTCCTCCACTGTTATTATTCCCTGATGGCACAATAACAGTGGTGGAAGTTTTAAGACTCGCAATAAGTACTGGGAGAGCGGGGATAAATGATGATTGGCATCAAAGCCAGAAATCATATCTTCTGGCTTTCTCCTGGTTTGCATCTATCATATGGTATTTTATGTTCCTGGAAAATCATTTGTGGTAAGGTTTTTGGAAATGAGTGCTTTTGGAAATGGTCTTCTAAGTGAAAATGTAAGCACTGCAATAAATTACTTGATCTTCAAATGTATTCAACAGCCTATGGCTCTTTAAGGAATCAGAGCTATGGAGTGCTCAGTGCTTTAAAAATGAGTCTCATTTTCTCTTGTGCTCAACTTTGGATAAAAGACTTATTTTAATGTTCAGAAAAGGAGGATTTGCTCATACTGCATAATCAATCTGTAATCCTTAGAGCTTCTAAATGTGAAGTGCTGCTGTTAATTCCCTTATTCTGGTGTGGTTTTGAAGGTGTTCAGTGGAATAAATTGGAAATGCAACTTGGAACAATTTTTTATATGCTTTGAGGAAACAGGATCCAGATGACAATTGATGTGACACACTTGTCACCTGCAGCGGAAAAACCCCACCAAGAGGGAAGCCATAAGGCTTCTCCCCGTGCCCACGGCATCCTACTCAATTTGTGGTACAACAAAAAAGGCTTTGCAGCCGTGTATTTATTTGTCTTGCTTAGTGCCCTTTGTGCTACTCCCACACATTGGACTTAAAAGCTTTCTTTGAAAGTTTTATTATCTTTGGTGTCTCACAGCCCTGAGAGGCGCGGCTGTTGCAGCCTGTTCTGGAGCGGGCGGCAAAGCGCTCTTTGTTTCTGCTGAGGGAAGACCCTGAAGGCCACTGAAGCTCTCAGCAATGTTTCCTTTTAAGGACGAGCTGAGGGAGGCATTCTGCTTTCATCTTAAATCTTACCAGATGGGAGGGCAGCTGGTGCTGGGGACCAGGCAATGATGACCTGTGCTGAGTTTCCCCAGTTAGAGGAGATGCAGCCAGTGGACAGGCATTGCCAGGGCACTGCAAGCCTGTGCCCTGGCAATGCCTGTCCACTGTGCTCTGTCCTGCAGCTCTCTGTGGCTCTTCCTCAGCATTTTCCCTGTAGAACAGAACTGATCATCTCACTGGATCTGCTGGCAGGCTGCCCAGCCAGCCCTGCCATCGCTGGGGACAAATCAAATACTGCTGACAGTGTCTCTGGTTCAGGAGCATGAGAAAGCAAAGCTTTTCCCAACGCCTCTTGCCATAGCCCTTTCCCTACTGGGATCACTGCCATGTCTTATTTAGAGATTCCCTCTTTCCAGGCAGGAAAGATTTGAAACTGCATTTGAAAGAGGGCGTATTTAGATGCTTATTTTCTTCTTGCTGGAAAATGTGACTGTTGTAGGAACGTTGTTTTCACAAGCATAAATGCTGTGCAAGGAATTACTTCCTAATATGAAAATATGGACAAACTATCTCAAAAGCACATGGCTTGAGTGCAGGACTATGCAATGACACAAATTAATCATGCTGACATGAACCTCCACTGTAAAAGCAAACTGTGTCACATTATCATTTTCAGCCCAAGAAATAAATATATATACTGCAACACTGAAAATAAATCAGAGTCTAGCAATAAAAAACCATCACATTTCCTGTAGGGGATGAAAAAAAAACCAAACAAAACCACTGGTAGCTGTATGGGAGAGAAAAGGGGCAAAGATAGAGAGAGTTTTTACAAGGCTATGTGGTGACAAGAGAAAAAACAAGAGTTTTAAGTTGAAAGAGGGTAGATTAAATTGGATATAGGCAAGAAATATTTTACTGTGAAGGTGGTGAGGCACAGAAATAGGTTGCCAGAGAAGCTGTGGATGTCTCATCCCTGGAAGTGTTCAAGACCAGACTGGATGGGGCTCTGAGCACCCTGGTCCAGTGGAAGCTGTCCTTGCCCATGGCAGGGGGGTTGGAACAAGATGATCTTCAAAAATCCCATCTAACCCAAACCATCCTGTGATTCTAGAAGGCTAATATAGCAAATGGCATCAGTGCAAAACATTGTTCTGTGTGGGCCATCACCCCTCAGTCCATGCAGAATCTTGCTCACCAGGGTCTCTAGAACAGCACACCAAATTTGTATGAATTTAAGGATGGTCAGTAGAAGCAGGAGCTTGGTGATGTCTGGTGATCCCTCTTCTCCAGAGGGTCACCTGCAGTCTGCTGTTCACTGGCTGGTCTGTGAGCAAAGCTCAGCTTCCCCCATGGGCTTCACTCCTTTCACAGCTCCCAGGTTCACTCCTGACCTCTCTGTTGCCTGCCTGGACCCAAATAGTTGCACTCCTCCTGATATGAAACCACGATCCAGCAGGAGAGTGGGACTCTGGGAGCATCAGGGGGAGGGTAAAGGTATCCCAGCTCTGCCTCTGTGATGGGGAATCTTATTCTCATCTGCCGCTTGTACTTCCTCATCACCTCTCTCTGTGTAGCTGGCTGCTCTCCTGATGCCTTCTCATCCCTCCATTTCTCTTTTCCCTTCTCTGGATCAGTCAGTGCTTCATGTCTGATTCAGCTGCTTCCCCTGCCTCCATGATCAACAGCTCCTTCCCTGGTAATTTTTCCTCCTGTGGATCAATCATCTAATTCAACATACACCTCAAAATATTCAGCTGTCTAACATCCCTCCAAAGCCTCCTGAAAGCCCTGTTTCATCTCCAGGATCTTCTTCAGCTTTGTCTCCCAGCTGTGTCTTGTCTCCCACAGGTTCCTCAGAGGCTATTTCCCACCTAGAGTTTCCATTATAAATATTACCCAGGATAATCTGCCTCCCACAGCAGGCATCTTTGCTCTCTCTGCCTTTAAATGAATTTCACTGCTGTCAAAATTGCCTTTATCTCCTTCCTCGGATCTGCTAAAACATCATATCAAGCTTTCTCTACAAACTTTAGGCAAAATAACAACCCTCTTCCCAAGTCAAGGCCTCCAGCAATCATTTTGTGTTTGGATTTTTAAGAGTTTTGCCTGAATCAATCTTGTTTTGAAATAGTAATGATAACAGCTTGCAAAGTACATACATTTACATACCTCACTTCATTCAAATTAAGTGGCAAAGATAAGAATCTCCAGCAAATTAATTCTGCTAATGTTCTAAACTGTGAATTTCAATCAAAGCTGAAAACCAAACCAACTCAGCTAAATTGCTGGCTCTTGTTACACTCTAAGTGATCTAAAAGCATGCATCAATAAGCAAAGCAACTTCACTTTGTGCAGCTGAGCTCCAGACTGATTTGCTGCTTTCCAGAATTGTCTGATAAAAAAAGCCACAGTCAGCTCCAGCTAATAAGAGAAAATCAATCCAGAGCCAAAGAGCAATAAAAATGTTGTAGCAAGTTCAGAACATTTTGTCACAGCTAAAATTGGTTTCCTACGAACCATCTGAAATCATATGGACTGCAAAGCCTTGCAGTTCGCAACTGTTAAAATAGCAAAGGCTCTAATGATTCCAGAAGCAAGCAAGAAAATCTGGTTTTTGTCCCAGCATGAGGGACAGTGATGAGGTGAAGAATAAGAGATGCGACACAAAGGGTTTGGAAATTAATTAATTGGTAATTAATTTATTACTCAGTACTCTGGGTCACTTGAATCCAGTAGTTCAACTTTGTAGCATTTAGACAATCTGCATTTTAACTTGGATAATTTAAAACTGGACTGCAGTTTTTGAGGCAAACAGAGACTCATAGATCAAAGTGGTGTGGAAAACTAAGAGCAAATAAAAGTGAAAGGTCTGAAAACAACTGGGATGCTTTGTTCCCAACGTTCCCATACTGCCACCATGGCCGGGTACCCCACAGGCTCTTATTTGGATTTCTAAATATAATTTACCCCGGCGCAACTAAATCCCAGGAGTGCACGGGGAGAGAGAAGGGCAGTGTTTACAGACTTATGGGTGCAAGATTCCTATGGGGATTGTGGATTCACTGTGGATATCCCTACCTTGCCAGTGGCCAGGGCAATTCCCAGCAGATGGGTCTTGGAGCCCAGGGCAGAGGGTAGAGGGAATAAAACAAAGAGCTGCAAGCAAATAAAGCAGCTACACAAGGAGCAGAGCTGCCTGTGACAGTATTTTTTGTGTCCTGGGAGGCTGGGGCTGATAATGGCAAGCGCAACCTCTAATGAAGAGGAGCCCATATGTCAGGGCATCTAGCACAGCCACAGCCTGGCTGCTGCTCTCCAGAGACCAAGGCCACCTCCTCAGCTCCCAGTCTGCCCATCTGCCCCCTCTGAACCAGCAAGGAGTCAAGTCTCTTGCTTCTGCAACTGAGACTGAAATGTGTCCTACAAAGCAAAGCAGTCCCTGACCTTTTTTTTAAAGAACCTCTTGTGTTTCCACTGCTGGCGGAAGCCAGAGCCCTGTGTTTGGCCACAAACAGGCTTCCCACGAGCAGATGTGCTCAGAGCATCCACCCACACGGCTCCAAAAGGAAGGGCCTTGGGAGGGAGCAAGCAGCTTGGTCTCCACCAACTCTTTTCACACAGATCAATGCAGAGTCATTGAACAGAAATGTCTTTTCATTCTCAGCAGTGGAGGCCATGCTCTGGCCTGTGACCCATCCCCTCCCAGCTGGACTCGAGGAGAACCTGGGATTTATGATAAAAGACTGCTTCCCTCTTTGTGCTTCTCCCTGTGGCACCACACAGCTTCAGCAATGTTTCAAAATGTTTTAAAACAGGTCCCTGCTTCTATTTTTACAGGAACATCTCAGCCCTGTGAATTTTGGTGTCCCCTGCATATGGTGTGAATCGTCCTCCCCAGGCAGCGTGGGGAATGAAGCAAATGGGGAATATGATAAATATCTCCATACCATGTACACGGGAATGGTTTTCGGTAGATACAGCAGCTCTGGTTCTGTGCCATCACACTGGAGATTGCATTTCCCACACAGGGTGTGGTGAGGCTCCAAATGTGCTCTGTGTCACCCTGACAGAGCCTTCATCTGCTGTGCTCCACCTCATTCCCATGGGCAGACGGTACATTTTATAGATTGCACATTTAGTTGATTGTACTATGCATGTTTCATTCCTTGCTGATCATACCTTGATCAGCTAACTACCTTGATAGGACTGTATATTTAAAGTGTTTCAATATTTTCCTTGGCATCTGCTAAGAAGAAATCAAGTGCTGTCCTCCCTGAACACTGTGGGTAACTCTTCCTTCCCCTGAGCTTCAGAAATAACTTCCTAGCACTGTCAGACCTATATATCACTTATTTTCTCCCCATGATATTTTTTGTCAATGTGAAATAATCACACTTCCATTACCCTCTTGTTCATTCAGATAGCTCACCCTTGGTGGAAGAATCTATATTTCACAATGGTTTTGCAAAAGGGTTGCTCTGATTTTGCTCAAGAGCCCTCTGTGTTACTGTGATAAAATTGTGGAATTAGGGAGAAAGGAAGCTGCAGGGAGCAGTCTGATGGCTTTTACACACACAGGCACCACTTTTCTATGAATTATAATGCAATTTAACAGTTGCAAGATCACACAGAATTTCTTAAGTGCTATTAAATAAGCAGTGATTTTATACTGAAGCACAGGCAAGAAATGGAACCCACAGGTAGAGCTAAAAAAGTGGCACATTAGAAGAAGTTGGGCTTGTGCCTAGGCTATTTGGTCTCTCCCTAACTGTCCAGTCAAGTTATTCAGGCAGACCAAGCTTTATCTTCATGGAAAGTTTCTGAGCAGACACTCAAACAGTGACAAAAAGGAACAAATATACTATCAGCAGTGAGATTGTTCTAAGAATAAAACAGGCATGATTGTGGGGAAAGCAGACTGTGAAACACCATAGACACAATCAGGAGGAGCCACTGCAGTAAAAGAACCCAAGAAAATTTAAAATTAAATGCTGATTGTGTGCATCATGACAACTACATTCAACCCCACTCCTGCTGTGACACGACAGGAGACACAGAGCTGACAGAGAGGAAACAACAGGGAGGCAATAGGGGAAGGGAAGAGCAGCTTCCCAAACCCCACAACTCCGTGCATGACTCAGTCTTTCATGAAGCCCTAAATCCATCATTTCTGGGGAGAAATGAAGATTGTGACATTGGCACATCCCTCACTCCCAGGCACTGCCTGCTGCCCTGCTCAGCTTGGCGTGCATGGACACCAGGGCATGGCTGTGGCCAGCTCTGCCCATGGGGTCGTGTCTGTGCCTGCCCTTGCAATGTGCAGCTCTTCTGCCAGCCAGCACCCCTCAGCACATGCACAGCACAGAGCAATGATGCTCACTGGTGGCATGGCTTCCTCTCTAGAATTAGATTCTTATTGATTATGATAACTAAAGCAGCCTCACAAGGAAAGTACTTTGGCATTTGGGCTCTTCTGGCACTATTATTTGTCAGAAAATTAATGGCATCCCTGGCTTTGCTTTCCAGATGGACATTGTAAGCATCTTCAGGCTCCCCCCTGAATTTCCCTTCTGCTGCTCCTTGTTCACAGCTGTGTTGAGCAAAGTCCTGGCAGGCTGGAGCTCAGCAGATAACCGGAACAGGGAGAGAAAAGTTCCTAAGTTTCAGCTTGTCTCAAAATGTTTATTCACTTCATACAGAGCTGATGCTCTTTCGTAACATATAAACATGCTGTTGCTAAAACTTTATTGGGCATAATTACAGCTCTTTGAAAATTCTAATTATATGGATTATTAGGAAATAACTTAAGAGCTTGGATAAGATCAGGGGATTTGGATGGGCTAACAGTGATGCAACCTCTGTGCCTATAACTGTAAATTAATAATTTTCCATGGTTTATGTATACATTCCACTTTTCCACTTAATATGACACTGCAGGCAATATGTTTCACATGTTTCACATACTGCCTTGCTCAATCCCTCTAGCTCTGGCCCTTTGCCTGCTCAGGCACTGGATTGTCACTGTCTTTCAGCAAAGACCCCCTTGTTGTACCCCTTACAGACCATGCCATGGTCCCAGCCCTCAAATGCTTGTTCAGGCTGCTAATTTTGAGGTTTGCAGCTTACTCTTGTCTCATACAAGTAAGGTATAATTTCTTTTGTAAAATATATCCACCTTGAGGATTTTTCTGAGAGATGATTTACAGGTTTGTATTTTCCTGTTTTCAGATTTTATGTGTTTTGTAATCAGCTCTGGATGATAGCAAGAACCAGAGCTGCAGAGGAGTGAAGCTACAAATCCAGCACAAATCCAGTCTTGCTCATTGACATTTGCCTTAAATGGGTTATTACTCTTCCTCTTGGACATTATGGGATGAAACCAGGAATTGAATTATTGAATACTGTGAGATATCAACTTGCCAGTTTATAGACTTATTATAATACGTGGTCTGAAATGTTAATCTGCTACTAATAAAATTGCTGACTCCTTGTATTAGCCATTGTCCTCAGGCTGGGGCAGCCTAGACCAAGTCTCACCTAAAAATTTGGCACCCTTTTTGCACCATGAATTTGTCTCACAAACAGACCCAGTCCTATAACTGGGAGGCTTTTTTCTTTTGGATTGGTCAAAATGTATTACAAATGGAAACAATGCAGCTTTCAGGCACAGTGGTCTGACTGCAGACTGCCATTTCTTTTTCTGCATGTGAAAATGCAGTTAATGTTTAGACTGTACAGACTCTGTGAGGAGCTGAGTGAGGAAGCAAACTCTGGGTGCTGTGCAGAATCACTGCTGCTGCCAGACCCCACCACCCATGTCAAGCTGTCCCAACAAACTTGCTGACCCTCTCACTCTGCAGATGGGGTTTTGGAGAGGAGAGAAGGATGCTGTATTACCTCATGCCTCAGGAGAGGGGAAATAGCTCAACAGGCACCACTAGGTGCTGCTGGTTTGGCAGGCAACTGCACCCATTGCTTGTGGCCATCAAGATCTGCTTGAGCAAAGTCTCCCTCCAGCCTCTGGAGAGGCTCAGGACAAGAGGCCGGGATGAGAGATCTGTGCCAGATCACCCTCCATCCCTGCTGTCCCTGCCTGGACAGCCAGATGAGTGGGAACACATGTTTGGAAACCTTCCTTGACCCTCCTTGTCCTTGACCTTCCCACTCTGCCAAAGCCTCCTGAGGTTTGTCAGCTGACCTACAAACCAGAGCAGTCCCAGCTGATGGGATTCTTTATGCAGACACAGGTTATAGTGTTATGTGAGCCTTACAAAGGCTCTGACATTTTGGGAGTTATAAATTTATCACCAGAGTTTAATTTAATTAAATTTCTGTGAAGACACAGGAAATGTCAGCCCATGAAACATTTTTGGTATAAAAAGCCATCAGCTTTTATTGTGCATGGAAGATTACTTATATGCTTATATTTTTCTAAGATGTAAGAAGCTTGTGTGTTTGAGAAACTCATTTAGGACAGTCCTGGAAAGGAAGCAAGGAGGAAAGATGTCAGAGGGGTTATTGCAGTTTACCAAGCACCACCCAAGAGGTTTCAGGTGGCCATGAGGTAAAAGTTGATGTCTGGGCCACTTGCCAGCAGCGTCACTGGCTGCACGTTCTTTGCCAAGGAAAAATCCCATGAAAGGTTCTTTGCCAAGGAAAAATCCCATGAAAGGTCATCAAAGCAAAAGAGAGGCTGAGTGAGGCTGGGAGAGAGCTGTGCACAGGACAGAGTATCCCCAGGAAACGTGGGATCAATAACCCTGTCTGTTATGATCCCAAATCCAATCACCAGGGCAGCCCCTGTCACTGCCACCCTTCCATGCTATGCTTTAAGTGATTGTAAGTATTTCAAAGATTTTCCTTTCCAGAAGTATTACATAAATAATTCCAGGACTTGAAAAGTTCTTTAAAACTTTACAACAAAAAACTGAAAGATCCCCCCCTTTCAGGAATCATCCATTCTTTGTCCTTACACAAAATACATCAGAAAAGAACATTTGGGATAAAGTCAGCAAGGCTTTTAAACTGACTATTTTTTATTGAAACCTTTGTTATGAGTATCAGTGATCAAATACATCACATCAGTATGGACAAACCAAAATAAATGTCCAAGTTGAGCCTTCAAATAGCCTGAGCACACTGTTTCTTTCTACTCACGATGATGAATTTGGTTCTAAGTTTTTTAACATTAAAGTGCTAGCGACAGAACAGGATGAGTAATTCATAAGGAATAATTTCCTCATTCATCCAGCCATTTTTCTGCTCTCTTATTTTTCATGAGGAGATTGTAATATTCTCACATTCATTCACTCCTTGAATGTCTTCATCAAATAAGCTCATCACTTTATTAACTGCTTGTAGCCCTGCCTGGATCCCACTGCAGCAAGACTGAGGATGTGTTCAGGGGCACACAGCAATCACCAGAGAAAAAAGGCATAAAGATGGGGACCCCTTGTCTGAGAGAAAGGGTGATTAGGAGACAAGTGGTTGAAGCAAACAAAATAATACAAGGGTAAAATGCTGAAAAAGGCAATTATTTTTCCTCTCATAACATAAGAAAGAGAGAGTATTCAATGAAATTGCAAGCCAGAAACTACACAATGTCAAAAAAAAAAAAGACAAAAAAACCCAAAACAAAACCAAAAAAACCCTCAAAAAATTACAACATTGGAATCTACTTCACAAGACAGTACCAGTGCCAAGAGCTTAGCACAATTCAAAGGAGGATTAGACATTTATATGGATAATGGGAATAACGGATCTGAGAAAATGATTTTAAAAGCAATAGAAACCCTTTTGTTTCAGGGCATTGCCAAGTCTTGCAAGGTCAATTCCTCACAAGTGTTTGCATTTGAAATTCAGAATATGAATGTCTTGCTCTCTCGTGGTCTAAGAGCACAGCTTGCATGGTGTATTTCTGCTCCTTGCTGGGATGGGTGGAAACAAGCTGGGTGCACAGTTTTTACACACAGCCTTGTCAGTTTGTTTTGTTACAGCACTGTCTGCAGCAGCATCACCTACCCCAGTGTCCAGGGGTGGGGAGGGCAGCCAGGTCATGGTGTGGATTGCAGGCTCTATTGCAAGAGGACATTTCTGGAGGCCTGTTTCAGGAGCTAACCCTGCTCTGTGGCATCAGCTGTGGCTACAGGGGAAGATTAAGGCAATTCCCATTTGCAAAGGACCAGGGAAGGAGGAGGGCTAGCAGCTGTGGCTTTGCTAGTGTTATGGTTTGACACTGGCACAATGCCAGTGCCCCCATGAAAATTCCCCCCTCCCTGGCATCTGCTGTGAGGTGCTACCCGGGAATGAGCAAAGCAGGCTCCTGCTTAAGGAAAAAGGAAAAAACTTTATTAACTAAACTACAAAAACTAAACTACAAAAGAAAAGGGAAAAAAAACACAAGGAAAATGAAAACTACACAGAACCACTTCCCCCTCCTCTAGCCCAGCCAGATCCCCAATACATTTGCATTTCCCAAAATTATCCACACTCGGTCTGGCACCACCCTTTAGGAAAAAATCAAATCTTCAGCTCATGAGGGGTAGACGGAGTCCTTCCTTGTGCCACGGACTTCTTGTCACAATCAGCAACCGCCCGGAGTCCTGCTATCTCGTGACATCTCCTTTCCATGCCGAGGTGCTCTCACCACCAGGCATGGGATGGGGCAGGGGCCTGCTTTCAGGGTGAACCCTTTTTAAGGATGCCTCGTCTCGTTCCAAGCAGAGCACAGTCTCATCTCTGGGACCTTTGTCCCCCCCATTTCTTCTATATCCCCTGGGGCCGAGGGGTCTCAACACCAAACTCTCTTGACTCCGAGCCTCCGCTTCCCCCTGCAATGCAGCCTCTGTATCACCAGGAAACAGTCCATGGAAATACAACAAAAGAGTCCAGCAAAATTGCCACTCCATCTTCCTCCATTCCTTCAACATCTCTCTTTCCCTTTGCCAGACCCCCCTTACTGGCCTGTTTCTTCCTTCATCTTCCACTCTTATCCCTTTCCCAGGAAAGGTAATGTTCCGTGAAGTTCTCACTATCCACAAGGGTTAAAAGCTCTCCCAGGCGGCCGGGCTGCTCGCTGCCCCCCCCTTCTCCTCCAGCCGTGCTGCCGGCACATGATATCAGGTTTCAAGGTAAACAGTTCAAGCACAGGCTGCATTCCCTCCGTCTCCAAAAGCAGTGGGGGGGGGGGGGGGGGGGGGGGGAACAGGTCGCTCGATGCTCCCTCCACCCTTCCTCCGAATCCGGGCCTACCATAGATGGGCCACGTGGCTTTCCCCTCCCCCAGCCCAGCCAACAACTGGGCCGGGGGAGAGGCCACACTCCTTCACGCCGGAAATCCCAAGAGGGCTCTATAGGAAAAGAGCCCTGCCTTTAACTCCTTGGGTTTGTAGGCTCAAGAGGCGGATCCAAATGCCCCACTGGTCAAACCAGGTGCTCATCTCAAAATCCGACCACCCATTGGTAACCACAGCAAAAACTACATATCCCAGATGTCCCATTTCCGGTCAAACCACGACAGCTAGGAGTAAGGGGCAGCACTTGGAAAAAGATAGAGAGAACAGAGAGAACCTTCCAACCTTAGTCTTCTCAAAGAACTTAGAGTTTGTATCAGATAATAAAGGAGGGACAACTCAAAAAGGCACCAAGATGTTCCCTTCCCATTTCAACACCTAAATGTTCTGGATGTCAATGTATTCAGTAACACATTTTCTCATTTTTGATACCCAGGGTTTTGCAACACCAAAAAAAATGGAAGCTTTTTTATGGGTGGGGAGCTGAAGATCTTTTCCAGATCCTGTTTTGCATAGATTTCAAACCTTTAGAAATCAACCATCATATTTTGTCCTTTAGATTCACCACCTTTATGAAATTTTCCCACTCTTCTTCATAGCACCCTCATGTCCTTTATGGGATGTGATTTGTGAGAAGGTAGGCATTTAATCAGCTTAGGCATTAAATAGGCCCTGACACAAGAGCCTGGACAATGCTTCCACAGTTCCAGCTCCTTCCAGGCCTGCTGTGAAAAATAATCTCATGTTCTGTAATGAGAACAGTAAATTACAGGAAATAATGCAAAGTAAAATGATCATGAATCTTCCACACTCCCCAATGAGACCCCCACTAATCAGAAAGGTGAGAGAGGCTTTTCCTGGAGCAGAGCCAGAAGTGAGCTTGCATCACCATTTCACAAAGTTCCTCAGTGGTTCATGTCACTGGGTTTCCATTTCTCCAGGGTATTACAGTCCTCCCAGGGAGGCTGGATCTGGACATGTTCTGCTGATGCTCATTAAGTGATGTCAGCCAAGGCCATGGCTCAGGATTCCTCAGGGGAATTTTTCCTGTTCTGGTTTCACTGTAAATAAGTGAATAACATTGTAAATGCAAGGCTCCTAACCATCTGGACTCCAAGCACAGTTTTGACTAATCTGTTTCTTTCTCAATCATTTTGTCTGATAGATCCTGTCCTGTGCCTCTGTGTACCCACACACACTCAGAGGCCCAGGTGCATCTGTGCCCCATCCTGAGAACAAAAGGCATAGCCTGGCCTCCACCGGGTTACTAAACTCTCCTGACCTCCCAAAACATGTGGCTACTTCCAGGCCAACCCAGGAGAGTGGCCTCTGACCCAAGCCTGAAGTCCCTGAGATGTTGCCAAGGAACCTTTGCCCCTTTGCCCAGCACTGGTTACTATGAGGCAGATTTGTGGGAAAAAAAAAAAAGGACTGTACAGGCTACTGCTTGGCTCTAACAGGCAACTGGATACCATTTGGGAGGATAAAGTCTCACTTTAAAAGTCCACATATTCTCTGGGGCAAGGAGCACAGTTTGTTCTGGTTTGTTACTAAAAAAAAAAAAAAAAAAAAAAAAAAAGCAGCAGAACAGACAAAATTATTTAGGAGTCTGTGATTTCCCAGTCTGTTCATCACACCCTATCCTGGCTGGTCCATCCCATGTGAAGCTGTCTAACACTTTGTATTGTTGCATCTCAAGTGCCATCCACCTGTGGGAACTCAAAAGAAACCCCATAATATTAACCCAGCCTTTGACCAACACAGAGTATCGAGTCACTGGCAGGGAGTAAATATCCCTCCTGTTAGCCAGAGATAACATTCATTTTCTCCATCAGCCTCTCAGTGCACAAACACTGTCTGTCACTAGGAACTGATCTCAAATCTCTCACAAAGAACATCCTAGACAGTAATGAAGTTTCAGAAATATTGACAAAAATCACTTCTATAATTTTCAGTCAGCTCAATTATGCTAAAATAGTACTGTCCATGCACAAAATAAAACCAGAAATCTGCCAGCTATCCCTTTCTTCTTCTTTTTTTTTTTTTTCTTCCTGTTAAAGAGAAGCAGCTACATCCAGTTTCCTTCTCTTTCCCTCCTTCAGTAATGGCACTGCACTCTGTGGAACAGCCCCTGCTAGATCACCTAGCTGAGTCAGAGCCAAACCACCCAGAAACCAGGGGAATTACCAGGAAGATGGCTAAAGCCTCTCACTAAAATAGTCCAGTTGAGGTGATGCCAAGAGCACAGGCTCCACATCAGGGACAGGCAGCAACACAGCACTCTCGTACCAGTGGAACTCCACCCTGCAGGAGGAGCCATCACAGTTCCTTCTATTGGCTACCAAGTTCATCAATCTACTTGTGGTGGAGAGGGAGGGAAAAGCTCATTTTAAGGTACTGCCTGCACAGAGAGCTGGCAGTCACATCATGGAATTAGGCACTGGTGATTATCTGTGCTGTTATCAAGGTGCCCACAGCAGTGACAAATCTTAAGAGTTCAGGCTGGGACAAATCAATCAGCCTGGCTTGGTACCTTTGGTTCGTTCTACCTGCAATTAAGGGCCAAGTTAAAAGAAAAGGCTTGAGTCTTGTAACAGACATACTGCTCACAGCCCAGGCACTCCATACATGCAAATAAATATACTGTATGTAGTAATCATGGATACTTTGGCAGGCCCCTTCTCTGGAGTTCTTGAAATGTGTGTGCTAGGAGCCAAACATGCATCCTCAATTCTAGATCTCAGAGTGTGCTTTGGAAAGGTTGCTAGTCCCTCTCAACACACTTGTTTGATGCACATGCAAAATAAACCGTGTTATTTGAAAAGGATGTGATACACCCAGTGTGAGCACTTGGAGGTATGAGGTGCAGAATTCTAGTAAAATAAAAATGCCAGAGCACCAGACTGGACATAGGAATTCAATTTTCTGTTGGCAGAATTTTCTTTCAATTTTCTTTTGTCTGCGTCTACTACTGTCTCCCACAGAGTGCTCAGGAGACAGCAAAAAGCAGGAATCATTCCCAAAAGCAGTCTGGTTAGAGCCACACAGCTCTGGAGGTGAGGAGAGGTCCATAGCTTAGATCAGGGCAGCCAAGCCAGCCTAACTCAGGGCAGGGGCCAGGTTCTGGCAGGGCTTGACTAGTGTTGATGAGGCCAAAGTCCCCTGGATACCAGAATCTGGTTTCTCTTGGGTTTACTTTTAGAAATATAAGGCTAAGAAGGGAAAATGTCTTTCTCTGTCACTTCCTCCAGCCTCTCTGCTCACTACCAATGCCATTTGCAGCAGCCCAGAGGTCTGCACTGCTGTAACATTTATGTTTGCTTGCAGAAAAACCATGCCCTCCTTGAACATTCAAAACACCTTGCAGACACCTCCAGTGGATTACAGACACTGCTGGCACACCAACCATAAATCAGTGCCTGCAGGGATCAAAGGGAGGGCGTCAGCAAGGGACCATCATCCTTGGATGCACCTGCAGCCACAATCCTTCCCAATCCCTTTGCTGTGAGCAGAGAAGTGCTGAGATCCTCAAAGGTTTGAAAAACATGCTTACATGCTTGGAGCAACTGGGATTCATATGCTCTCTTCATGTGAATTCCTTCCATTTGCCTGATTAGCTGCTCTAATCAGAGAGAAGAGAGATGCAGTCAGATATCATCCTGTCTGCTGCACTTCCCCAGGCACCGACTTGGGGCAGACAATGGGGGCACCTCTGCTCATCACAGCTGGCACCTGAGCCAGGAAAAAGGATGGTGGGGAGAAGGGAAGAGCTGGTCACACACAAACATGTGTGTGCACAGACACAAGGACAGCAGACAGTAAGAAGTGACCTTTGGGCAAGAGCACAGAGGAGCTTTGTTGTTCTTCCATTTGGTATCAGAACTCAACATGTAAAACAAGGGTTTTTAAACTTTCATTTTCATTCATGAGTGTCTGCTATACAGAGCCTAATTAAAGCCCCTCTGTTTCCACATCAGTGAAAATATGCAACCTGTATATAAATGCTTTCTCTACAAGCTGAAAAGCCAAAATTATGTTATTCAAATCTGCTTAAAAAACAAGCAAATTGTAAACCTGGAGCAGTCTCAGAAGTAACTTCCAACTATAAAACAAAGCAATGTGGAAACACAGCTTTGAGAAAACATGGCCCTGCTTCTCATTTAAATAGACATATTTATTGGTGGTAAGACATAATGCATTTCAATCTCAGCTGAATAACTCACCTCAAAGGTTTTGAAAGAGACACAAATCTATTTTGAAAATACATTTCCTTGTGTAAGCATAAAAGATGTCCAATTTAAAGCATAAAAGATGTCCAATTTGCATTTTTCAAGTATGTCATCTTTTCTGAATAGAAAAGAACATTAAAAGGTGAAGGCAGAAGTCTGCAAACTCCCAAGAAGATGTGTTTTATTTGTGACCCTAATAAAATAAATAAAGAAGGCAGCATCTAAGAAAATTAAAAGCTAGGCAGAAATGTAGAGGAAGGTCTGACAGCAACACAACATAATATTAAGAATTCTTTATGTCTAAAAGTGAGCTTTGGGAGGGTTTAGTGCTTTGCAGTGTAACATGCTTAAGCAATTCAGCCCAAAGAGGAGAGAGGAATTTGGGCTACTGGATTTGCTGGGAAGAGAAATCATCCTTAAAGAAGACCCAGCATATGGATTCTGCTCTGAGTAACTTCAGCCTTCCAGGAGACCCTAGTTTTTACTGCCTTTCCCTGCAGTACTGTGTAGCACCAGGAAAAACAGATCCCCTTCACCATCTGAAAACAGCTGAGATGCCTTTTCACTTCCCTGTGACATTTAGTCATGTTTCCCTGTCTGATTTCCATGTATTTTACATGCAGTAAGGATTGAATTTCAAAGCAAGTGGTGGCCTCATGGGGTGGGGAGGGGGTTCCTGGGAAGAGGGGTTCTGCAGGGCTTGCAAGGATGAAGCTGAAGCAGCTTTCCTCCTGCTGGGTTCACCTGCTCACAGATGGCTCTAGGCTAGGATTTTACCATTTACATGTGGCTTTACAACTTCATAGTTGATATCTGATGATCAGCTGCTGGGAGCAGCACCAGCACCTCCCCAGCCATTTCCTGAGGAGGAGGTGACAAACCTGGCACTGTGACAGCTTCCAGTGTGGCAGTGTGGGCACAGCTCTGTCACACAACAGATCCCATCACTTCCGAGGGGATGGGAGGCAGGGGGCCCTCTCCTCTGCCAAACCATCTCTGCATTTATTTATTGCTAGTGCCCAGCAGTCTCCTGTAATACTAGAGGTCACATTTTGGAAAGGAACATGTCAGAGGATGAGATGCTGGCACAAAAGCTGAGAAACACTTCCTCCTGCATTGACCTGGAGAATCTGAACCCCCTGCTCCTGTGTCTGCTGATGCAAATGTACCAGGCAGGACAGGCAGGAACTGTGGTTTGTCCATCTCTCAGCTCTGTCAGTGACACCCATGGGCCATTTGTTACCTCAAATATTTTTGCTGTTTGCTGGGATTTGGTGAGGAGCATAATAAACATGAAACATAACAACTAGGCCACATTCAGTTCCTCACAGTAAATATTCTCAAGTATTTTACATCTTGAATGTGAAGAAAAAATAACTTATTGAAAGCAAATATGTTGAGTAAGAGCCCTGAAATACAGCTATAAGCACTGAGGTGTCCACAGACGTCCCCATTTCTCCATCCCTCTGTTCCTTCCATCCCTCCTTCCCTTTTTCCCTTCTCTCCCTGTTTCACTGAGGATGAATTGCACCACCCATGCACCATGGTCTCTTTTTTCAGCAGATCCCATTCTTTGGCACTTCTTCCATGCAGTCATTCAGGAGCCATGAGTTTGCTGGCTCTATGCTGGCCTCCAGTGAGCTCAGCATCTGAGAGCAAAGCCTCGACACTTTTTGTAAATTTAGGTTCTAATCATGCTGTGGCTTGATTCCCTGTTTGCAAAATGAGCATATTAATCCTTCCTCTATCCCACTGTTTATCAGCCTTGACTTATAAGATTGTAAATTCTCTCTGGCAGGGTAGTCTGTTAGAATGTGTGCTTGCTTCAACAGAGCCCTGAAACCCCTAGGAGTTTCTAAATGCTGCTGTTCATGTATTATCATATTATTCATCCTGATTAATTTCTGGGCTGTATCTTTAAGCAAAGACTGCTGTTTCCCAAACCTTAACTTCAGAGTCCACGAGCCAGATTTATTTCTGCTGTTGAGCCATTAAGTTACATTACTGTTAATAATTCCTTGCTCTGAACACACTGGCTTGTACTACCCCATTTTGTGCTCCTTCTACAAGTGATAAAGGATAGCTCTGAGGAATTTTCATTGCAAAAGAAATCAATTCTCAGCTCGCAGGGGAAGATAGCAAGGGCCATATAAGGTGATCTCACACTACCACCACTCCCTTTAACAAGACTGTAATTTTTTCACAAGCTGTACATCTGGATGCCAGCTTTCCAAGCACTGGGGTTGATCTATCAAACACAGCAAAACAATCTCTCTTTAAAATGAATGATGGTGCAAATTGTTCTCAGAAAAGAAATCTATCAAAAAAAAGAAGAATATAAATTAAAGGCTGGACATGTTGGCAGAGGAGGAATGCTATATGGTTTACATCAAGTTAATCCACTGCCAAAACTTTCTCTGATTTATATGCTAAAATGGCAACCCTAGACTAAAGGTAAAAGGGGCACATTGCCAACACAGAGCCTGTTTCTGCAGGGGCTCTGCACATGCCTAACTCCCTGTGTGCTCCCAGGCTGCTTTGGGGAAGAGCTTCTTACCCCAGCAGTGCCTTGGAGGTGCTGCTGTACCACCCAGCAGCCAGGGAAGGAGGAGCTGCCCAGCTGGATGCCCGGGAGCTGCAAGGAGGAGTTCAGTGAGTGATGGCATCTCCTCCTCACCCAGCAGGCCTGAACCCAAGCTCAGCCTTGCTCCCAGCCACTGGTGCTGTTACAGGCAGGGAGGGCTGTCCTGGAGGCCCCCTCGGTCCCAGCACCTCCAGCACAGCACTGGCAAGTCTCAGCTGAGAGCCCCAGCCCCGGAGCAGTGACTGTGGTCCTGCTCACATCCCTATGGGACCCCAGACTTGATTCAGGGCAGTGTGCTGCTTGCTAGCAGTGAAATCATGAACTGCAGGGACCAACTGTCCCTGCTGTGACTCTTTCAGCCACTGATCAGGCTCTCCCCTCTGCCAAGGGGCTAGGAGCCAGCCATGCAAGGTTCTGCACCAGCAGCTCCTGCAGCAAGGAGCTCCACACTAGAGAGGACAGGGAACCCTGTGGATGGCTATGGAGGGTTCCAGGGGAACCTTTGGCCCTTGGGATAGGAACACAGCGGGACTTGTTACTTACTGTAGTTACAGACAATATGCAGTGCACAGCTGAGACCCCTTCCTCTTTAAAGGACAGGGGGGCTTGGGGGTCATTTAATACTGTCCATTACACACAAAAATTTGATTGCATGAGCACTGCAACTGCAGCATCAAGCACTCGGGAGCTGAGAAGTGCCAGAAATAGGATTGCTAATCTGTCCTTTATTTAGTCTACTTTTGCATGTGTGCTTGATAAGGTCTTTAATTACAGGATCTCATGTTTGCAGCTGTGTTACCAAACAAACACAAGGAAGCCCAAATCAAGCTGTACAACAGCTCAAACAAGGGTTTTGCGGTTTTGCTAATTTCCCAGTTCTTAGTGTGACTGAGACTAGCATTTTTGGTCATCAAATTCTCATTTGCAAACCTGTTGTGCTCCTCCTCCAGTTCTGCTATGCAGCCCCTTTGCTGATACAATGGTAACCAAAGCTATTAGGAATACTGGGAAGATCCATCAGAAGCCACATGTGCATTTGTCAGCCCCTATTACAGGCTGAGCAAGGTCCCAGCTAATTGATGAGACAAAGCAATTTCTGTGATTGAAAGTCTATATAGAGATAAAGCACTGCATTTTTATCCGGTGCAGCTTTGATTTTTCGTTAATTACTATACTAACTTTGGAAGGAGGGGGGGAAGTATTTATCCCACATAAGGCAAAGAAAACCAAAGAGTATACTTGGCAGAGACACACTGTATTTGTCTGGGATGAAAAACAGGACATATCTGCTGGTAGACAGCTATCCAGGGAGATATTTTTCCCCTGCTGCACTGTTTCTCTTGGCAGCACAATGTGCTAACTTTAGAAGTGTCTGAATGCCTTTGCTAAACTATTAGCGCAAAATAAGCTCCTTTGTGTTTCACCCATTCATGCCTCTTAATTTATGTTCTGGCATCACTTTTCCTTGTATTGTGCAAGTCAAGAGTCTGCACATGGGGCCAGAATGCGTTTGTGCAGAGGCGAGGATCAGGACAAGCCCCTCAAGTCGATGCAACTATGCCAGAAAGGCAGAGCACACCGTGGCTCTTACTAACAATGAATTCACACATGCCTTCCTTGAAATCTTGCTCAGAAAGTAACAGTGTACCTTCCTCTTGGGGTTGATGACAGGCTGACCAAAACCAGGACCAAGCTGTGGTGAATGGGGCCAGGGCCATGCTCCCCACTGTCTGGGCTCCCTGTTTGCCCCATGCTGGCAGAGCCAGAGGCCACCATGAAGTCCATCAGCAGAGCCAACACATGCCTGAAGTGAAGTGATCCTTCTTCTTTTGATTAGTGTCTGTGTTACAGCAATGTGTTTTATTGCCTGAGAAAGAGACAATTAAAAAAATCTGCAGCAATAAATAATGTGAAACAGGATATTCAAGAACAATAATCCAAAGCACTGCCTGAAGTGAGGGCCTTTCCCTTTAAACACTGCACACTGCAAGTTCCCTGGGGCACCAAAAACCCATTCTTTCATGTTCTTTATGGAACTAAGGGAATTGCTGGTGCTTGACCTATCAAGAAAATATCTATTTTATAAAGGGGGATACCGAGCCAAGAAGTCTAATGCTCTGAAGCTTGACTGACACAGCTTGCAGAAACAGCTGCAGCCCAGGAAGTTTAAAACTTCACTTTTCCAAACCTAGAGTAATTCACCACCTTCCCAGTGAAAAGGACAGGGAAGCAGAAGTGCTTTGGGTGCATTTACTTCTGGGGAAGAAGTGTTCAAATCCCCCGAAGGCGGCTCCCCAGGATTGTCCCTGAGGTAGGCTGCTGAGTGCTGGGATGGGAGCTCACCTGAAAATCTGGGCTGCTGGAAAAGGCATGGCCAAACCCCAGATAAAAAGGCTGCTGATGCCTGTCTGGGACCCTTTTTACAGCTGGGGAGAAAGAAAAAGGAGAAGTCCCTTTAACAGGAGCCTCCAGCTTCCTTTGCTCATCCTTGCCCAAACAAGCTGCAGCTCTACCAGTTTGGAGGCTGAGTTGGGCTTGGGGATTTAGAGTTGTAGCTGCCTGAGCCTGATGCCCCCACACCTTCAGGGACAGCAAGGGGTGACTGATGTCTTTGAAGCCACCAAAGTGGCATCCCCAGAGAGCTGAGCGCTGACACTGACGTTTTCTCTCACTCACACAAGTGTCCTGAGGCTGCACAGCTGCCAGAAATCATAGGCTGAAAACACACTTCTCCATCCTGACTCCATGAGGGCTTTTTCTCAGATTTCAAGCCCTAGAAATAGGTACTTTTCATCCTTAACTGTGCCTTGTTCTATCCCCTTCACAAGAGAATGCTCCTGCAACATCTGTGAAAAGCTGCAGCTCCAAAGCAAAGTTCAGCTCAGACCACAGATGACTGGGAAGAAGGGAAAGAAGGATGGAAAGCAAGAGGACAAGCAAGCCACCAGTGCACCAAGTCTTGTTTCAGCCTTCCAACACAGGCCAACACAAAGACAGGATGACTGCAAAGCTGGCAGGTAAAAGTTAAATAAAGATACCTGCCAGCTGGAGGGTGAATGTGATGCTAAGAAAACATGGCTAAGTGCAACACATGAAGTGGTCCAATGGAAAACAAAAAAATCATCTACATTATCTCTTTTTGAACTGTTTATGGCTGGGTCTAATCACAATCCTATTAATGTCAGTGGACAAATTCCAGGTAGCCAGGGCTGAAGCTGGCTTTGGCTCCATAGCTTTGGCTGCATAGCTTTATTCAGGGATATTAACAAATATGTTTCACGGTGTGTAATGGGTAAAAGCACCACTGCTGCCTCTTGGCTGCACAGTTCAGAACAAGGGGCAGGCTCAACAGCCCTGGAGCAGAAAGGCAGCTCTGTCTGCTGCAGGAACACATCACTTGATTCAGATGCAAACTCTCTAATTTATGCAGACAGACATACTTGTACACAGACAAACACGCTGGGTTTTCATCCCAGTGTATGGATGAGTGGGCTAATGAAAAGAGATGACATCTTTCTCTTACACACACGCAGTCACCTACACAAAACCATGCTAAAAATATTTTGTAAAGGCAGCAGTCAAGTACACTGAATAGGGAACAGCAGAATTAAGACTGCCTATTCATTTTGATACAGTTCTAAGAATTAAAGTTAAGCAATAATAGTATTGTCCTCAGTGTTACATTAACAATTCCTGCTCTATTTGTTCTGAAAGTACATGCCTTGTATTAAAAATGTCTTCACTTCTTTTTTTTTTTTTTTTCTATCCAAAGTCTTGGGGGAGAAAAACAGGAAACAAAACTCAAGTCTTTATTTGTAAAAGTTTCTGGAGAGTTTTCTCAGGAAAAGGAAAAGCAAAAACACTGAGATTAGGAAATGTCAGAGTTAGGGCTGCCCAAACATGGAGACACTTTTAATTTACTCACATGTCCATCTCCAAATAAAGTGAACCAAAAATGCACAGCAAGCCCTGGCTCCTGAATGACTGACTCTGCAGCCTTGGGGGAAGTCTTTTAACCAAAGACATCAATGCATTTAAATTCCAAGGGGAGATTCCTCTATTCATTTTTCTAACAGGAACTCTGTGCCAGGGTGCTTCCCCCACCTAAGTCACTGGCAGTGGTTCAAGCTGCCACCCCCATCTAAGAGCAGCCTGAAGGAGGAGACGCTTCAGCCACATTTGGTGAATAAGTTCTCATATCCTCTCCTTCACATCCATTTCACACTTGAGCTGTTCTGTCCTTTCCCCTTAAAATGTCCCAGTTCCAGGCCTGTCACATAATTTCTTCACTCACTGAAGTCCCAGGATCCCCAGCCTGCCAGCCATATCCCTATTTCTCTCCTTCCCATTAATCTCATTGCTCAGCCATTCTCAGCTCCCCATTTCCAGACTCTCTGCTATGCATTTCCAGTTCTCCCTTATTTTCCACCCTTTCCATCCTTCATGTCTCACCACCCCATTCATCACCCTCTGTTTCTCTTTCAGTATAGTTTAGCAGGGCTCAGTGGGATTCAGGGACAAGGTGAGGCCAAGCCCTGTGGTCTCACTCTCCTGCCATTGCCAGGATGGTCCCACATCTCCCTGCACTGGATCTGTGCAGATACACCACTTGGAGTGCAAATTAAAAAGTTCAAGTGAATCATTGCTGGGCATGTAAAAATAAGAATTTTTCCTAAAACTTGACACTAAGGCAGATTTTAGTGACTACTGGAATTTGAGGGAAGGAGTAAAAACACATGCTGGACATGGGATCCACCTGTGCCAAGCATACTCTTCCCACTCAAAAGCAGTGATCCTCTCATCTTTGGTACAGACAAGCAAATCATTTAGAATCTTGGTTGTTTCAGGAATTATTCAACAGTAAGAGTTTTTTTACATCTCTGTAGCATATCTTAACCAAGGCTTTTGGACATGGCTTGTAAGCCTCTGACAACTCTATTCTCCCAAAGGGCAGGAGAAGGATGGATAAACAGATGGAGAATGATGAACAAACCATCTGTGCACCCACAGCAACCCACCAGCTCCTTGGGTAGCCTGCAAGGACCCCCTGGGCAGCTGCCCAGGGGTGGGATCTCCCCAGATTACATCTTAACAGTCACCACATCTAATAAATGGTGGGAAATAGAAGGTGTGTTCCATGCTTATTGCCACACAATTGATTATTTTACCTAAGCACAGCACAAAAGCACATTCTTAATGCAATGCTGTGACGCCCATCTCCTCCTCCAGAATAGAACAACCATTTATTT
Source organism: Melozone crissalis (assembly GCF_028551555.1). Classification (NCBI taxonomy): domain Eukaryota; kingdom Metazoa; phylum Chordata; class Aves; order Passeriformes; family Passerellidae; genus Melozone; species Melozone crissalis. The sequence continues at coordinate 55,990,235 of NW_026535805.1, forward strand.
TCTTGCAGGAATAAACACAGGACACTGTCTTCCCTGACATCATTCCCTCCCTTAGCTAAGCCAGGATAACTCACAGGACTTCTCCCCGGAAAAACCTGACCTTCCCTTCCTGCATTCATGGATTCTGCTCAAAGAGATTCTCATACAGCTGTATATGAGCTGGCTTCTAGATAATATCTCTTCTGTTCCATGCCTACTTTTCTTGCTGAAAGACAGGGAAAAAATGGCTTTCTTTTAAATCATCCTCTGGATATATATATAATTTGAACATATCCATCATCACTGAGTATTCTATTGGAACTTGCAGACATGAACTATAATGGCACAAACTCAGTCTGTGTCTGGAAGGAACAGAGTGGGTAATTTATCAGAAAACAGGGGGGAAAAATGTGCCTTTATGCTTTCCAGTGTCTAGAAGATATCCAGAACTCCATTTCAAATCATATCATAAAGGTAAAAGCCTTAAGGACTTGAAAGACAGCAGTGAGTCTTCCCAGACTACCTACCTACATTGATTTTACCACTTGGACCTGAAGATCCTGAACAACACGTTTTGGTTATTACAGAGAAGTTCACCAAAACAGGCAGGTGCTGGCATGATTTTAGGGCTGCAGGTAAAGTTCTCAGAGGAAATGTTGTGCTCCATTTGCCAGCCTGTCTCCCCAGTTTATTTATTTATGCAGCCATAACTAAAGAAGTTTACATAAAGACCATGAAATGCTGCCAGGAGGAAATGCAGTAACATAAATTGGCTCTCAGTGAATGCCAAGACAGAAGGTGGGCAGAAAGGGGCTTCTGTTGGTGTGTGATGAGTTTTGGGGGCTCATGAACCACAGAATTAGGATCCCAATCAAGGATTTTCTGAATTTTTATAATTGTAAAACTGAATCCCAGAGTCCTACAAGGTATTTGTACCTTTTTTATTCAGGTCCTCTATTTCTATTCTATTCACACATCACTTGGATCATGTTGTACAGCAACAAATAAGTTTGTGATTCTCCCTGCCATCCCTTAGGTCTAGGCTGCCGCATTCACATCTGAGATTTCTCAAGATAAGATAAATGTCCACATGTCCAGGAAGTCTGCAGCTACCATGGTGGGAACGCCAACCTGCTCCTTCCAGCTGGCCTGAACACACCTCATGATGACTCTACACATCAAACAGCTACAGACACATTGTGCAAGTCCACTGCTCCCCAGAATTACCAGTTTACTGTATCTGCAGGGTACATCCAATGCCCAGATGTGCAGTAAATCCATCCAGCCACATCCCTGTGGCTCAGGCCCACTGCCACAGGGCTGCAGTGGCACAGTAGAGTTAACTGCTTTCCAAAAGCACCAGACTTGTGCACGCACCATGGCCAGCAAGAAGGTTTCTGGACACGTGGCAGCCCAGATAGATCTATTGCCTTTTAACTCCAAATGGTCACTTAACATCTCGAAACTCTGGACAAGTACAGAAAAAACTCAAGACTTTCTGGGTAAGGCTTTGGACAAAAAAAGTGATTATGCTAGTGACGTGAGCCGAACATCATGGCTAAATTTCAATTTGACACCAAGATCCACTGGTATGTTCTGCCTGCATCACAGGCTGATGCACATAAGCCATGGGCAAATGACTGGCTGCATAGTTTATAAATACCTTTCTTATTCTTTGTGAAAGAAAAAGTTGTTTGAATGCATATTGTCAGTGAAGCAGAATTACTTGCGCTCAGTCTTTTGACTGTCACCTATGACAGATCTACAGGAAAACATCCTTTTAACTAAACATGTGACTGTTGGGCATATTTGATGACAATATATTTCAAAATGATCAAAGTCAGCTGTCAGAGAAATTAGATTAGTCATTATTAGTCTTCAGTAGTTCCCATGAGAACCTTGAACAGTTGGTGGCTCTTCTTAAAAGATTACAGTAAGCCTTGTAATGTGTCATGATGAAAGTGGTAAAGATTTGGAGTAAAGGGCAGACTGCTGTCTTTATTTCTGAAAGTAGATGGCTTCTAATTGAGACTTTTAATTGTACTGAATTTTATCAGTTTGTGATACAGAAAACATCGAAAAAGGACTTACATCTTTCCGTGAACTGCTGGAAATGGTATTTTAAATTAATTCCTCTGAAAGAATCTGGTTCCTAGCAGCCAGTGTCAATGCCAACAGATATTCTTATTTCCACACCATTTCTCCTTGTTCTCCTACTAATGCCAAGATGAGAAATGATGCTGATATGTGTTCACAGGACTAATTATTACACACTGGATCCTACAGTCATATCAGGGAAGTTGAAACAAAATTGGCAATAAAATATCCATGACCTAAAAATAAAGTTGGGGAAGTTCACAGTGAAATTAGATGAGGTTTTAGCCATCATGACTGCTGGTGTGCAATATAATAAAAAATTATTCACTGACTTTTTTATTTCTTTCACAGTTGTAAATTTCTGTGATGTGTAACACAATGTGCAAAAATGGAAATCCTATAAATTCAAATAATAAAGGATATCACTTAAGTAATATTTAATCCAAAGAGGTATTCAGATAATCTAGAATATCTGAGAACAATGATTTCTTCAAAGCATTAGAAAAGATTTCTCTTTGAAATGGCTTGTTTGAAGTCTTTTTGCACAGCCATAAAACAAAAGACTCTCTGTTTAAAGGATTACATTTAAGGACCCCTTTTTCCTGCATTTATTTGTTGGAAAATGCTGACTGGGGAGACCCCTAAACTGCAATAGAGAGCATTATGATTGTCATTTCAAAGGAGACTGATAGCTTCTTTAGATCTTTCTCCAACAGTGAGGTAATCATGCATCCTTGTCCTTTCATTATGATTTCTTAGCCCAAAATTTATCAAAGAGCAAAATTTTATAATGCTCTTTTTAAAAGAGCATTTTGATGTTCTTTACTGTCTTTCATGCTTTCTTTTCAATTTTTTCTCTTTATCCATCCCTGAAGCACATACCTCACATAACACAAAAGGACTTAAACCCTTTAAAGTATATAATAGCATGGGTCTTATAAAAAACAAGGTACCTGATCACCAAGTTTTCAAAGTCCTTACTTGTGTGATTGTCTACATGGTTTTTAGGCCATTTTTTCATTTTATGTGAAAAATCACAATATTACCACTACACAGTTCTTTCTGTGCTGAGTGGCTTTGGGTTATGTGGGGTCCTCATGAAAGCAGCTTTTTCCTGATGTACCCAGCCAATGCAGCTCCTCCAAAATCATCACATCAACAACAGCAATAGCATGTTAAGTTCCCGAAGACAGGGGGTTTTAAGAAGAGAAGGGATATGTGGGAGCATTTTCCTGGCTGCCAGTGGCACAAAGGCCATGGAAATGTTGCCCAGGGCTCCCATGGGCAGCCTCTGGCTGAACCAAGCTTGTGGTTGGAATCTCACCCAGCTGGTTGTTCAGAACTGCAGATTCTCTGCAGTGAATTTAAGTTTCCAGGTTTTTCCCAGTTGCTTTTCCCAGCTGTCCTCCACAAACCCCACCAGAAGCAGCCATGGTGTCCTTGGCTGTGCCAGTACCAGTGAGGTGCTGAGAACTGGGATCCCAGCTCCAGTGCTGCCCAAAATCACTTACACCACTTGACTTTAGCAGTGAGTTTTGGCCCTGACCAGCCCTTCCAAATAATGCTGAGGCACTGTCAGGAGTGACAGTTAGGCCGGAGAACATTCCCAGGTGGTGATTATGGACAAGGCTTCCCTGTTTTGGGAAGGAAAGGGAATGGAGTCCAGCTAGAAGGATGCAAAACCAGGCCATGCATTTCTTGCCCTCATGGCCAACAGTCCCTGGAGTTCAGGGACTTCCTCAGTCAGAGCTGGAATCTTTTTGGGAGTTTGACTGTTCTCAATTACTTTCTATTTCATGTATTTGTCTAAATGTATGTGAGATCATGGAAAGCTTTAGCATCCTTCACATCCTTTGGCAAGCAGTTCCACAGCTTATTCCAGTGTTATTAATACCATACTTAAATGTAAGTGATAATAAATCTATCGTGCCTTGGGGAAATCTTCCAGGGTGTAATAGTTTTAATAACTCTTAAAAAGGTTTTGCTGGGCTTACTGTCTGAGTACGCCTAGCTTCAAATTTCAGCTACTTGGTTCCTGTTAATGCCTTGTCCATTAGCTGGTTAAAAAGAAATATATTACTAGATACTTTCTCTGAGTAAACTGTGATGAAACCACTCCTTAACCTTCTCCTTTATGTAATAAATCAGCTGAGTTCCTGAAATCTCTCCTAAAGAGGCATGCTTTAAAAACTCCAATAATTACACCAAATATGTTGAGGCATGACTTTCCTTTCATAAAGGAGCCCTTTTTGGCTGCAGAAAACACACCTTGACAGAAATAAATAACATTCACTATCCCTTTAGCTTTTGACATTATGAAAATGTTACAGCGAAACCTTTGGCCTATCTCCAGGCCAGAAAAATAATTTCACAATTAGCATCCCAGAATATTCTCTTATGAGCAAACTCTGCTCCAAAACAAAAGTGGATTTCAGTCCGCAAATGTTAGTCTGAGTTCAAAGTGTGCTAAGGAATATAAACAGCTTATTCAGCACTACATTCTTTGGGAAATTTTTCCATGGAGACAAACTCTTTCTGAACAACAAGAATGGTGCTAATTTGTTCATATGCATATAATTAACTTCATTCCACTGATTTTCTTGGAGATTTGCTAGAAGATGAGGAGTGATCTTTATACTTCACACCATAAAATGTGAAATGGCAGATCTTCTTACAAGATATGAATTGCCAAAGGAAGAAAAAATACATCATTACAGTTCTATTGATTTGGTAGTAGATATACTTAGTGTTTCTTGTTAGATCTGATTTTCAGGTGTATTTTTTCTCACATCCCCATATTGTTCTCTTGTATAAGACTGACGTTGAAATGTGATCTTCTGGTTGAATGAAACAGTGAAAACTGAAAAATAGGCATGCAGTAAATTTGTTTCATAATGATTATACAGTGATGTTCACTACTGGAAAAATTAACCACTCTTTCAATCTTGATTTTCAAGTACATACCACTCCTTAGACTTCCAGGCATATACTGTAGGAATGAATACATCTTCTCAAATGATAATCTTCCATTTTACACATCCACCTTGCCAAATCTTGTGACTCAATTTACTCTGCAGGGATTTCATTTTCTGTAGTGCTGATACTCGAAGCACTCCCTGCACAGAGATGTAAATAACATTCCCCTACACAGCATTTCCAGAATCTCCACTGAGGCAGGAATGAGTGTCTTTTGAGCAAAAACTGGTGAGGGGATATTCCGAAACAGACAACTTGGAGCAGTATTACCACAGAGAATTATTGCTCCATAAGTAAAAGTGTGTTTTCAAACTCTCCAGAGTGCCTCCACAGATTCAGACAATGTGCCAGTAAAATGTGTGGTATCTGAAGCTCAGAAGGAGCTGCTCATAGCAGAAGATCCAAATGCACATGTGAAATCTGTGCAGATCTGGGAACTGAGATCTTCAGAGAAACACAACTCTCACACTTGTGCATTGCACTAGGTTTCCACAGAGCCCTGCTGGAAACCAGTGCTTTTGCCTTCTGAAAAAATTGAGTTTCAGTCTTTATGGTTGGAACCTGAATCCTGAATATGAGCAAGATGATTCACATTCTTCAGAGGCACACAGATTTCACATACTACATATTTGATCAGACAGTCACTTGATTTAGAGGATTGATAAACTAAATTCCTGCCACAGTGGATGTAAAAGTAAGGCAAGAGACTGCCATTTTGCTAATTCTCTCTTCCTTTATTAAAATTTAACTTTAACATATGATTAAAATCCATTTTGATATTTACTGCAAAAGAAACAAGACCAAGCCAGTTGCATTGGCTCAAAAGCTAAAAAAAAAAAAAAAAAAAAAAGATCAAGTACCTCAGGATTGTCTGAACAGCATTATTATGGGAATTTTCTATGTTGCTAATACTTTGATAGCACTAATCTTGCTTTGCAATTAACATCCAAACAGACACTCATGTATTTCAAACCTTCTTTTGAAATTTAATTCATTATCATAAGGTTTTCCCTCATCTCACAGGCCCTTTCCCCACAGTGACACAAGTTAATCTCAGGGGAAAGGGCTCTAAGCTCTGAAGCAAGTCAGGTTGAAGTATGATTCCAATAACCTCTTCTGTATTTTTTTCACACCAACTTTTCTCATCATCAGTTTCAGCTTCCCTTTAAAATATATTTTTTATTTAATTTTGCTTCACGTTTCCAGCACTGCAATTTAATGTCATCCTCTTTGATTTAAAAGAACATTGTTTTTAAGGAGAAAGCAAGCAAGCAAGCTTTTCAATCTTTCTGATGTTTTTCTCTGGAGGGCAAATTTCTTTTAATCACTTTCCTGAGCGTAATTTAGCACATGTAATTATATCTCAAAACAAAAGGAAGTGAATCAATGCATCACTTTGATTTTAGGAAATACTAAATATAATCAGTCTTAGGATTTCTTACTACCCTTTTGATACAGTTGTCATTGCCAAGGACCAAAGTGCTTCTGAGCAGAGAGTAAATAAGAAGATGTGGTGCTTGTTATAGAACAGCCTTTCTGAAATGCAGGACTGGTGTCTGGAGGCATTATGGTTCAGGTCTAACCTGTCAGCCTGATGCAAAATAACACACAGTCTGATTCTGGCACACTGCTCCAGTTTTGCTTTATAGAAAAATAATTTTTTTTGTTTGCTTTTTTTAATAACACAGTCATCCCAGATCACACTTATGTCCTAAACACCAGACCATCCTAAACCCATGCAACTGCTGTTGTGCACAACAGAAAGGATGTTCCCTGAAAGACAAGTGATCCTATCCCCACAGAGTGATCTCCTGCACGTCACCATACTTATCTCTAAGGGCTTCCTCCCTCTCTGACCGTTTTCAAAATACCTTGGTAGTGTGATATGTAATGTAGTTAATTCATGCTGTATAAACAGATATGTGTGGATATAAAATATTGTAGAAATTATGTTTTAACCTCCCCAGCCAGGAAAGGAGTTCTATTCGGATTGTAACTAATTCCTGGCATCTCAAGATAGCATCAGGCCTGTTTAACGTCTGAATGGGACCTTCCTGGACCATCAAGGATCATGATCATTTCGGTGTCTCCTGCACCTGGGAGATAACATCGGGGCCTTCCTGGCCCATGATTAACTTCAGTGTCCCAAGAATTTCACTAGATTCAGACATGTCCTGATTGCATCTGGGTACTCAGGGACAGATACCAACTTATTACATGTGAAAGCAAACTTCCCCTGAGTACCTAGACTTCTGTCGGGGACTGCAGACCGGGACCGTATTTGTCTATTTCAACATATGTATGAAAATGGATTTACATTCGAAGAAGTAAATAGAAAGATGTGGTCATCTATGCCTCAGGTGAAATAAACTGTATATAAACTGGACCTGGACGCTGGAAACACTCGGTGTGAACCTTTGAGGGGACACCTTCACTCAGCCGGTCGAACCTCTGGTTTCACCCAGCACCCGTACCCGGGACTGATGCTGTCTTGATTGTGGTGATTGCTTGAAATTATGTTTTTTTGTAAATGACCCAATAAATCGTTGTTAAATTTTTCATAAATTTGGCTATCGATTTGATCATTTATAGCAGTACCCCCTCAATGTCACACATCTTTGTTACACACTCTGTGGCTGATGAGAAGCTGGTTTGCTGTGCTGTTCCTCACAAGGGCCACTGTCCAGCTGTGCAAGCATTTCTCTGCCTCTGGTGACCCATCATCCTGACTTTGCAGTGCCCTTATTTATTTACAATCTTTATTAATTTATCCACTCTCACTTCCTAAGGTACTGTACAGCTCACTCTGATAAAACAAAGGAAAATACTAATCAGGATTAATTGCACTATTATAAGCCAATGGATTCAATACAATTGCAATGGCTAGGAGGGAACATTAAACTGCAGATGAAGAACTCATACCGGAAACACAAGATGGTGGAAATTAACATATTTTTTTCAAGAGTTATTCACAACTAAGCAGCTGCAATAGATCCTTCATGTACCCTTCACTGTACCTGCAAGCAAGGGCAAAATGGGCTGAGCTCTCCCTTTGGCTGAGGATGAAGGGGGTTTGTACTGAGCTCTCCATTTTCTACAACTCGTGTGCCTGGTCATATGCAGTTGGAACTGACATTGACAGTAGTTCTGGTGAAGAGCCAAGTAGCATTAAGCACTTCTGGAGTCTAAATCCACTTTTCCAAGGAGACAGACACCTGGGACAGGACACAAAGGAGTGGGCTCCGGCAGCACCGAGGTGGTTCCCAGGCACTCGCTGTCTCCAGCACAGGGCTGAGTGAGGCACTGCAGCTCCCTAAACAGAGTTTCCTGAAAACAGGAGCCACAAACCAGCCCAGAGGGGAAGGAGCCACATAAGCCAGTCACAAGGAAATCTTGAGGTGGTGTCAAGCCTTACCCCACCCAAGGGTGCTGTACTTGGACGCTGTTCACAGCCCCATGGGGTGGAGAGCCCCATTCCCACACCCACTTGAGTGCCTTTTTCCCATAATACACAACCCCAGGATGCAGGAAATGGGAGCTCACATCATTCCCTGGCCTGAAGAAGTGTCTGCACATCAGAGAGCTGGTTTCAGGGTTGTATTTTTTCCTTCAGGGTGAAAAAGGAAAATGCAGAGCATCTAAACTGCAAAACTTGCCCCTGTGAAAAGCTTTTCCAGTTCTGGTTTTGTTGGGATGTTTGTTTGTTTGTTTGTTATTTTTATTTTTGTTTTGTTTGTTTTTGTTTTGGGTTTTGTTGATTTGGGTGGGTTTTTTTGGTTTTTTTTTTTTGGTTTGGTTTTTTTTTTTTTTTACAAGGAAGACAACAAACAGGAAAAAGAACAGCAAATTTTGGCCAGAATAAAAATCTATTCTGAGTGAAAAAGAAATTTTCCCTTCCTCTATCCCATGAAAGCTACACAGTAGCTCTTGCTGTTCAAGGAGTAACTTTATGCATCTCTAAAATCCCTCTGCCTCTTGGGTAAAATGCTAGGGGTGTATTAGAAACAACCAGCAATACCCTGCCAACCCTCTGCTAAAAGCAGCGGTGATGAAACAACCACCAAAACCGTGGTCTGTGGTGAAAACAGGAGCTATAAAAGGGCCTGGCCCAGCAATACCATGTGCTGCAGCCCTGTGCCAAGCAGCACAGCACAGAGGCTGAGGATTTCCTGCTGGGAAAGATGCTCTGGCAGCCTGTGGCCATCCAGAGGAAGCCTGGTCGGTCCCCCCACCAGGCTCCACCTTCTTGATGCTCACTCCCAGCAATGTTCTATGACAAGGAAAAGGACAATAAAGCCAGTTCCAGGTGACAGTCCTCCATGAATGTCCCCACAGCACGATGCTTCCACTGCTGTGCACGGTTCCACTGCCTGCAGCTGGGAACACATGAGGCTCCCAGACACAGTCTGAGTCCTTGGCTGCCTGAAGCATGAGGAAAAGCCTGGGAGGTGGCTCTCCCTCTTGTCCCACTTTGACTTCTTTCTTTGAACTGCACTGTAAGTTTTCTTCTCTTCATCTGTAGTTAATCTGCTCACAAAGTCACACAGAATATGAAATTAAAAATGTGGCAGGCATTTTTTTCTGTTGTCTGCTTTTTGACAGCTTTTGGAAGAGAAACCCAACTTCTGGCTTTTTGCCAGGAGGATTATGTTGTTTCACTTATGAAGAATGCATTTTTCATAAGCAACTATTTTACATTGCAAACTCTGGGCTCTTATTCCAGACAGATAGACTACTTTTATGAAAGTTTCCTCCAAGATCTCATGTGGCTTTTAAGTCCATGAGTGTTAACCTAGAAATGGTATAGTTAGAGAACTGCACACAAAGGTATATTCATCAGGTCTGGGACTGCTCTCACACTGAAATAACTCTGTAGAAGTTAAAAAAAAAAATCAATACATTCATAAAAGTGAACACATTTGAGCATAATGTACAATTATAGAGAGACTGTATTGTGACCTGTGGCTGTGGCTGGGCAGGAAATGCCTTTCCTGCCTTGCAAATATTCCTGGGATTTCAGAAATTACTCCCATTTCCATATGTAGGAAAAAGAGAGTTATTTTACTGCTTTCATTGAAATGAAAGAGCAGAGAGACAGGCAGACAGCCCACAGGGCTGTGGTTAGGGCTCTCACCTAGGATGAAAGGGATTTAGGATCAGATTAGCTGTGCTTGCTGTGGTTTGCAGAGGGGATGGGGCTGCTGGGCTCTCAGAGGCACCGAGTACTCATTAGGCCGCTGCCTTTTTCAGCTCTCTCAGCTGAAGATTTTCAGTTTTGCACAGATCATTAACTGTTCACCAGGTCAGGGACTTGAAGCTAATTAATCTCCATGGGAGACTGATGCCAAAGCCACCTTCTTTAGGCCCCTGAACAGGCTGGGCCCGGCAAGCACCAGGCAGGGTGCGAGGCCTCAGGAGTGACTCAGCTCCCGCAGCCCCAGCCCTGGCCCTGCTGCCCTGCCCAGGCCCGCAGCCACCTCTGTCTGCCCCAAGGCACTGCTGAAAGGGCACCTGGGCAGTGGGGCTGCACCAAGAGCCAGCCCAGGGGACAGGTGCTGGCTGTGTCACACATCCCTGAGTGGCCAGCAGCAGGTCCTGCTCCACAGGACCTCAGAAACCTCAGAAACCTGGAGGAGTCCTTCTGCCAGCATCTTAACCCTGCACCCTCACCCTCACAACCAGCCCTCTGAGGGACAGCATCCAGCCTCCAGGCTAGAAACTGGGCTAAAATACACATGGCTTCTGTCCTTCAGAGACAAGCCATGCCATTGCTGTGGTGGAACTCACTGGATTGGAAGGAAAGGTGGCCCAAGTTGGGTTCAAGGTAGTCTGAGAACGAGGACCCCATGGCTCTCTCCCTACACCCAGCACCACCTACACCCCTTGCCTGTAGTCACAAATAAAATCCTCCTTACTCCTTTCATACCTGTATCATGGTCACTGACCTATATTATGCTCACTGGGCCAAAGGAAGGCTTTCAGGTTTCTCCAGAAACTTCCCTTATTTAAAAGCTTTCCTAAGTTTTAGATAGGTTTAGATAGATTTCCAGTGTCATGGGAAGCCACCCAAGAAGGGAATCTCATCCAGTCCCCTGCACATCATAAGAAATTAATTCTCTAACAAATTCCATAGCATGAGCCCAGCACTGGGGAACAAAATGCTTCATTTCAGCATTTGTTTTTTATCCCTCTTTGTTCTTCTCTGATTATTCTTTTCTTTACTGAAAAAAAAGCAAAATGAGGGTGCAAGAGCGGTAAAATATGAATGGAAAACTCCTACTTGAAAGTTCCCTAGCTTAGCTTGTTACTCTGGGGAGAAGAGAAAGGCACTAGGAAAAAATGTGAAAGAATATATTTTCTACTTTTTTTTTTTTCACATTTGTATTTGTACACAGCCCTCTTACTGGGACCAGCCCTGCTGTGGGAGCTCAGCCCCCATAACATTGCACATTTTGTAACTTAGACACCTCAAAAGGGGTACCCAAATCAGGACTTAAAATATCCCTCATCTTTTTCTGGAGCTGCTCTAGAGTGGGGCTGGTGACAGGCTGGCCAGGGATAAACTTGCAAGTGAGTGCTCTTGAGGTGACAATTAATAAGTGAAATTTAACAGTACATGATTTTTCATGTCTCTCACTAAAGAAGTCAGTGTTTCCTGTGGAGTGTTCCAGGAATATCTTTAGGATGAGTTACAAACATACAGAGAGCAAGACAGAAAGTTACAACACACAGCCTGCACACATCACCCCTTGACTCCATTGTGGCCCCAGGTGCTTATTGTGAAATAATTTCCAGTTTCTTATTTACCATATTTTCTCTTGAAAGTCACTATTGCCTGGTTTCAAACTCTCTGTTGGCCAAAACTGTTCTGTTTAAAGCAAAAGCAAATTATATCCCAGAAAACCAGGAGAACATGGCTAGAAAGGGAGATTCCCTGGGTGTGCAGGGGGATGAGAGTTGCCCCACCTGGGGCTGAAATGATCTGTTCATGAGCACAGGTGCTCTTTTCTGGGTACCCCTTGCCTGGCCAGCTGCAGCTCTGACCTTCACCCCCTGCATCTCACATCTGATTAATCTGGGAATGCATTTCTTTAAGGCTTGACTTTGGTTTTTGGGCTTTCAGAAGTAGTTTCCATTCGTGGCTAACATGCTGGGGTGGGTAGACACTAAACAAAATGGAGGAACCAGAATTTAGCCCAGTGATGACAACCCCCAGCAACTCCATATTAATGGGAGCTGCTGAGAATGCTGGTTTTGGTTGGGTTTAGTTCTGAAATCTTAAAACACAGGTTGGTCTTGGACTTTCACCTTTTTCACAAAATCCTGGCCAAGACACTTTCTAGAGATGCCTAAGGTTAGATGAGTAGACAACATTCAAAATACATTAAAAAAAGAAACAAAAAAGGAATCTCCTCTTATGCCTCCCCTCCATTTTATCTGAGGCAGCAGAGCTCCTGCAAGGAGGATCATGTGGGGCCACACCAGTCACTGCACAGCAAAATGCAAGTGGGGAAAAACTAATTTCTTTAGAGGATGAAGTGAGCCTCACTCTTTAATTCCATTAACTGCTCTGTTTCTCCCAGGCATTCTGCAGGCAGCAGGAGAATAAGAAAGATCCATTTCACATGGTGAAAAGGACATCTTTGAAAAGAAACTCCTGAAAATGGAGGGGAGAAACAGCAGCTGTAAAATTATTCTGCTATTTAGGTTGGAATTCTAATATTTTATGTATGCCTTAGAGTTTTCTTAAATGTTTTCAGAGAAGATCTTGTAGCTGGAGTATAATGAGATTTTTTTTTTGGTTTATGCTGTGGGATTTTTTTTTAACCCTTGCTCTTAGTCCCATTTTTGGCTTGAGCACAGTCTCTAGATGGAGGACAGACTGCACACACACAAATACACACACACAGAACCAAGCACTTGCTTTCATAATATCTGTCATCCATCCAAATCCACTCTGCCTTTTCGTCACATAGACAACATTATTAGCTGTACCCTTTGCCCTTCAATTACCAAGCACTTCATGAGTCTTGCAGCACTCCTCCAACTTCAGAGCAGCATGGAGCTCAAAGAATCAAACAAAAACAAACAAACAAACAGGCAAACTACTTCCCTGGATTTCCATGCATACTGATGATATAGGGCAGAGAGGAGACTGCAGAGGAGGAAATATGACTCAGAGTTCAGTATGGATTTTAGTTCTCTTTTTCCTCATTTTGGGTTCTTGCATGATTTGGAGATTTATTTTTTTGTAATGTAAAGGTGGTGAATTCTGATTCGGTGATTCCTCCCTGTTCAGCAAGTCTGACTTTACACATCGGTTCTGTAGAGTATTAGTAAGGTGGATATCACTGACCAGAACAGAGATGGTGTGAATGGTCTCAGAAACATGACATGTTTGAGACCTGTCACCAAAGCCACCCACACAGGCAATATTCAGGTGTAGTTCCATGACAGTTCCCACCCACTCCTATGAACTCTAATGTCTGTGAAGTGCAGTGAACACCCTTGCTCACCAGCAGCAGCCCCATAACTCTCCAGGAACTGCTGCACGGATGTGCAGTGTGAGACCATGCTTCTCCCTCAGGTCACATCTGTGACCGCCTCTTTATCCAGAGGTACATTCAGTGCCCCTGGAGCTCCAGTGATTTACATGGCTGAGTGCTCAGCTTTGAGCTGAGAGTGTCCTCCAGGGTCTCCCTGCAGGTATGGGACAGACACTTCCCTTCCAGGGCTTCACAAAACCTGCTCCCTTTTGGGGGTGGCAGGAAACATCTTCACTGTACCCAACAGCATTGATTTGGTGTTTGAAACCTCTTCAGCTCTCTGAGCTTCTGTAAAACACAGAGTGAACAGAATCTATGCAGTTGCATATTCTCATCTCTGCTAAGACCCTGGAGCATCCATTTGAGGAGATACAAACACCTTATTCACACCATGGTGCTCACCTGAAGATCAGTCAGGCTGTTCAAATGCTGTCCCAGGAAACCAAGCATGTGCTATGCTGAGTGAAACTACCATTGCCCAAATGGCACACTCAATGGCAGTGTAGAAAGCTGTAGGAAATGTGTAATAGCATGACAACAATAATATTGATGTTAATATTAATATCAATGTTAATAATAGTGATAATAACAATAATAATAATAACAACAACAAGAAGATGTAAGAATTGCGCCAGGGAGGGAAGCATTTGACTCAGATCTGAAAAATTATGGCAGATTTCTCTTCAATGTGTTACCCAGTAGTTTATTAAATTACCCAAGAGTAAAGGGCTTCTTCTAACCAAGGGTGTTTCATCACCCAGAACATGTTTCCACATTCAGCAACAGCTTTTGCTCAACTTCAGCTGAATTCTCTTGCATCACCCTGGCTGTGGACACAGCTGTAAAATCACTCCCTTCTCTAGTCAATATAAGGCAAAATATTTATTTTAATAGTGCTGGCTAGGCCAATTTCATTCATAATTGAATCAGTGGTTTATTTCTAGGTCTTTTCACTGACCACCCATTCATCACTTTTAACCACAGGGTTCAAAGAGCTGCTGGAAGGCAGAATCTTCTAAAAACCCAGCACAAGTGAACTGTTACAGCCCAAGGGCCAGGCTGTCAGCCTTGCTCTGCCATCACAGCTCCTCAGCCTCAGAAAGGCCCTGCTGCACAAAAGCCACTCCAGCAAAGATCTCTACAGCCACTGGCACCTTGGGGCATACTTTCAGTGACAATGGAAAACGCACTGGTTGAGTCAAAACAGCCCAACCCAAGCTCATCCCACTGTCCTGATGTCCCCTTAGAGCTGCTGGTGTTCCCAGGGGATCCTGTGGAGCTTTTTGGATCCTGTGGTCTGCACCAGCATGTGGCTTCACATAATCCATCACAGATGCATGCTTAGCTCATATTCTCTTTTTTTTTTCTGGTGAAGGTGACCAAGGGAGCTGTATCTACTTTCTTGTTCCATTGCACACCTAACTTCTTGTAGTATTGCACAAATCCTGTCCTGCAGAGAAGAACTGCCACAGTGCACCAAAGCTCTCCCTTGCACAACAGCGCAGACGTGGTGGTGCACGGAGGGATTTTCAATACTTCACATGTCATAAGAAAAGGGATCTGCAAAAGATTTGAAGCCAAGAGGTTTAGACCAGGTGTATCTCAAGGGTGTGTTGCAGCAAGGAGTTCCCATGCACAGCAGTACAAAGAGAAGCCAACGCCCTCCCTCAGGTAACTGCCTTGTGCAGGTAGTGGGAGCCGAAGATCAGAGTCTGTGATTTGGAGCAAACACCAAAGACAGCAGACTCCAGTCCCTGTAAGCCCAGTCCCAGCAGGCAGTCAGGCTGACACATACCCAGAACAGCTTGGGAACATTTTCTGTTGGAGTCCTACCTTTTATGTCTTCATATTCTATAGATTTTTATACTTCCCCTTCCAAGCAGAATGTTTCACTCTGCTGCCTCTTGTGCTTCTGTCCTTCCCAGCTTCACTCAATTCAAGAAAATAATTTTTTTCAGCCAGTACTGTACCTCTTTCTCTTGTAACCATGGGTTACAAGAGAAAGAGGTACAGTACTGGCTTCCCTTTTGGTCATTTCCAAAGTGCCTAAAATTATCAATATTCAGATTGAACAGCCTAATTCTCAAATTTATCTCTAATTTCATAGACACTCTTGGTGCCTTTCTCCAATATCTGCAAAATGATACTCCTGTTAACTGGGGAAACAGCTTATGGAGAAGTTGGATTACCACCACAGTTCAAATGATTACAAGAAGAGAGATACAGTTTTTCCACAACAGTAAAAATTTCAGAATGACCAGATCCAAGTCTCCTTTTTCCATTTCACATCTTTCAGATATTTTGATCAACTTTCCACTCTCTCCTCCAGCCACTCCTGCGCTTCAGGTCAGCTGGTTGTTTCATGGAGCCAAGCTCTTTTGATCCATTAGAAATTTGTCCAGCATCCATTGCTGAAGCCAGTTGGAACACAATTTGCAAAAGCAGAACATTAATCAAGTCGTAAATTTGTGATTTTCATGCAAACCACACAGAGATTAGTGAGCTACTGGCTCAGTTATACCATCCATTCCTCTGACCAGCAAAGTCTGAGGCCTTTTTCTCTGGAGAGCTATACTGGAAAATCTTTAGATAATCTTGGTCTCAGAAGAGGATCTTGAGCTGGGCAATATTTATTTTAGATGAAAAAGTAAATATGCTATTGTGGATTCTTGGATGGAAAAAATATCTCACTAGAATGAGCAGAAGGATGGTTATGATTTCCACTTTGATGATATATTGATCAAGATAAGAAATAATTATACAACTCCTCTAAAATATTATACAAATGGAGAAAATGATTCTATCTAAAAAGCCAGATATATGTGTCTTGGAACAAATCCAGATGCACCAAATGTCTACTTTTAAACTTGGTGACAAATGGAAAGAAAGCTGCAGTGATTAGTTACAGCAGTTTTAAATAAATATAAACTAGGAATGGCTCTGACTGGATCTGGGCGAAGTGACCTCCTGAGCTGAGAAGTGACTCTCAGATTTCAGGAGGATGGAGACCAGCTTGGAAGAGCAGAGCCTGAGGAGTGTTCCATGATGTGATTTCCAGAGAACTCTTAGGGAACCTTGCCCCGTTCCAAAAACTGCAAACACCTCAAGTGTCTTGCTGTGTGAAAATTTCCCATGGGAAAATTTGGTGCAATAATCCATGCAGGGGACAGTCCAGCACATGATAACAACCTCTGGCAGTGTGGAAGCAGGCAGTAGTGATGGTGAGGAACAGGCATCCAAACCCTTCATGGTGCCCTGACTCCTGTCTTGTGTGTGGGGGTTTGCTCACAAGAGCCATGAAACACTCACTATTTTAATAAAGCATTTCAGAGTGTCTGAGTGATGTGTGGTCAGCTCACACCTCACTTACAGAGCTCCTCAGCCACTGCTGCACCCACCTGCCAAGATGTCTGAAATGTCCCTTGCCCCATTCCCCTGCTGCCCTCAGACCTGACCCCACTGACACCTGTGGGTGCTGCTGCCCAGCACACACCCGAGCTGTGAGACCCATCAAACTAAACACTCTTCTTTCCTCTTTGCTAAAGGTACTGTAAGTACAAGCCCTGAGCTAAATGCAGCAAATCCTCAGGAATTTGAAGTGCAGATGACACATAAGATGCAAGGCTGGGGCCAGGTCTGTTGCTGAATGTTTTGCACAAGCTGTGTTTTATCAGCTCAGAATGGCCCATGCTGATGAGCACAGTGGCACAAATGGCACTGAAGTTGTGCCTGTGCATTGCACAGTAATTGTCAGACAAAGGATGGCAACAAAGCAGAGACTCACATAAAATTAGATTAAAAACTTTAACTCTTGGTGCATCATGCCCAGAGTTTCCATGGATCTCTAACTGCCCAGGGAAAGAATTTGCAGTGGGAAGCAGAGGCTTTTCTCTGAATTTGTAGCAAGCAGCTCACTGCTGCACAGGCTGCAAACACAAGCTATGGACAGCTGACATCTTCTGAGTGCACATCAACCCCAACTCTGATTTATGGCTGGAGCTTAAGCAGGATTTATCTTCAGAGCCACCTCAAAGAGTATTATGTGAAAGGGGAATGAATAAAGCAAGAAAACCATAAATTTCTCTTCCAGTACAAAAACCTGGACACTCAGTAACCATGCAGAGACAAGAACTAAGGGGAGCACATCAGTGTGAATGCTGTGATCTATGTTAAAAACCTTCTCTACATTCCTCATTAGCATTCCTTGCTAATTCCTTGCTGGGGGGAGCAGGTGTTCATATATCATGAAAGAATATAGATTTTCAAGTCATCTACTGTTTTAAATCACTTCCTCACTCAACCCCCAAACAAACAGAAAAGCAAGTTAGGATCTGGAGAGAGAGATGCTCTCCCTTTGACCAGACTCACTGCACAGAATACCTGGAGCTAATTCTGCTTTTCTGCTTTCTTCTGGCATAAAGGGCATCAAACTTGGCAAATTGTTTGAAATGTCCAGTGTGATTACTGGCAACAGAAAGGTCCTGAAAGAAACTTTTTTTTTTTTTAAACACCGAATAGCATAGACAAAATGGCAAAAATAATGTCTGGATAAAAATCTAGGCTACATAATGCTGGTTTAATTATATTTTCTCTTTAGATCTTATCTCCTAGTGATAAATTCTTACTAATTCACTCTCATCCCAGATTTATTCCCCCTGTCCTTCAGTAGTGCATTTAAAAGGCATTCTGCTGACAGATCTTTGTAAATTTTAGTGGAAAAAAGTGAAGAATTGTCACTGATAGTAGGCCTATGGCCACAGGTATAGAAAAACTTATCCGGTCCCTCTGCTTAGTGTTGTCTACTAGTAGAAAGGAAGCACACAGGAAAGCAACAAAAGTGTTGAACCTACAGAAACTGTAAATGAGTAATCTTTAAAATTTCATTCCTTCCCTGAAGGACAGAGAAGGTAATAAATAAGGAAGACCCAGCTAAGGGGGTGGAACAATCCTGCTGTCCACGCACAGGTGATGCGGGAAGTACAAACTTCAACAGAAAATGCTAAAAAGTCTGCACATTTCCTAGATGTGACCCACTGTCAAACCCACATTACTCAGGTTAAACAGGAGCACAGATGTTTATTTCGGTAGAATAACAGTTCTTGCAAATAACAATTCTTAAAAACAATAATGATGGAGAAAAGCAAATTCACCTGGGAGACAACAGAAGTAGAAAAACAAAGAAAGAACTTATGCTAGAGCCCGGCCTGAGCCCAAAACCTGTTCTGCCTCTAACCCCAAGAACACTGATACACAGCTGACCTCTGCAAAATCCTGGCCAGGTACTTTTCAAGCCCTTGTGCTATTGAAGATAACAATTTACAAGCCTCCTAGAAACAAGATATGGAAGGACAGCAGCACTGTAAAAGCAGAGTGCAAACTATATCAACACACCCTAGCTGGATGCAAGTACTTAGGCTCTTCAGCTCTTCTTTATATTTATTTAAAACAATAATTGTTATATTATATTAATATAATATATAATATATTAATATAACATATATACATATATAATATGTAATGTATAATGTATAATATTAATTAATATAATAGAATAATATTATATTATGATTAACTAGAACTCAGCAATCCATGACCAATTACCAGTGGGCAATGGGAAACAACAGATTAACAACTTAAAGGTAAAAAACCCATAAAGTCACAAATGGATGCACTTTCTATTGCCAGCGGCCTCATTCTGCAGCAACATTAATGTGTCCCCAGGGAATAAATAGGGCCATATAATGGCAATTATTGTCATGGGCTCATTGCAGACATGACCTCACCCTCAGGACATGGAATCTGCCCCTGACTGGGCTGGAGCTCCAGAGGAATTTTAATGATGGTGTGTGAGGGTCAGGCTGTGACACCTATTTTGCATAATAGAAACCCATCTGGTGGGGCTGACTGAGGCTGATTGCTATCTGAGCTCCCCTCAGGGTCTCCAAGGAAAGGGTTGGATCAGCAGGTAGCTGAACACTCCCTCCAGGTGCTTTAGTTACTGGAAGTGCCCTGACAGAAATATTAAAAATTTTCTATGGCGCAACCTCAAATTTGAACGCTTGAGAATCCTTTGGTTTGGAGTAACACTTGCTTTCCTCATGGATCTAGAACAGCCTTTGCCTACTGTACCCCAAATAACAAGCAAGGCTGTCTTGTGCTGTCAGATTTTACCCATGTAGTTCTGTGTTACCTGCTAGGGACACTCACTTTACCCAGAATCTCAGAAAGGCATTCAGCAGCACCCAGGAAACTGGAGGAAAGTGTGGCCTGGCAGTGACCTGTTAAAGTGCTGACTGCTCACACCTTCACCTGCTGGGAGCTACCAGGCTTGGTGGGAAGACGTGGCTGCTGTAATGCACAACCATTCTCAGCTAGCAGACATCTCCCAGTTACTCTGCAGAAAGCTAATTCCAGTTCCCAGCTAATTCCAGCTCTTGGCACCAAATCCAGGTATCCCCAGGACCCCTTAAATGGTGAATGAAGCCTTCCTTTTGTCAGCCTCTGCCATACCAGTCCATTAACCTCAGTGAATTACCTCGCAGTCCCCATCCATCAAAGTGTCTGTCTACCTGAAGGAATGAAGAGTTATTTCTTGGGTCTGTCACTATGTGCCAGCTCAACAGCTAAAGCATTTATTCAATATGATTAATCCATTATATCCTAACTGTGGTATCTGCCCTGTCAACCTGAAGACAGGGCCAGAAAAGTTCCCAGGAACATCGGAGACAACAGCAACAGGACTGACAAATCCCATGTGTATATGGCATGCCAGGGGCATCCAGGAAAGCATAAATTCCCTTCACTTCCCACACTGGTGTTGGTACACTGCTTCATTTGAGAAAAATGAACTTTGACAGGAGGCAGAAAGGGCAGGAACAACTCAAGGGGCAGCAAGAATCATTTCACAAGTAGTTCCCAGTGTCTAAGAGAGCTGAAAAGATGTGTGGTAAGAAAGGTGTTTCAGGGTGAAGATAAGGGTGTTCAGATCTTATGATGAGCATCAGTACCCAGAAGTGCCATGCCTTTCACCTGTTGAAATATCTGGGATCTCCCAGATCTGTTCCATCACTGTGGTGTTTAGGCTTGCCCCACCAGAATTCTACCCCACAGCCTGCAGGATCCCAGTTGTGACGGCACTGACCAAATGGAGTCAGTCAGTCACAGCTGACTGGTACCTGCCATTGCACCTAATCTCTATCCAGCACTGCAGAATATGGCTAGCTACTGCGTTTATTGCTTTTATTCCTTCACTGTAATCTAGTCCTTGAACCTGGTTCCTCTGAGTTGAAAGAGTCTGAAATGCTGCAGTATTTGAAATAATGCTAGCAAGGAGCCAGCTGTGGCCCAAGTGCTACAGCACTGGCGACAGAAGAAAGCACTTAGCACAGAGCATATATACCAGGGTAATTTACACAGAAGGATAGGTAAGTTCTCACTATTCTTTCCTGAATATTTACTGGGCTTGCTTCAATTACAAGGCTTAGTGGCATGAACTTCAGATGTATGATGCTAAGTATTTTTCTAAGGTCATGGGCGGTAATTGAAAGACGACTTTGATACTCACATTAAAAACTACTGCTAATAGGGAACAGCTCTGAAATCAGCCCAGCATGATGTCTTTCAGTCTTGGTAATAATGAATATACAAGCAACTCAGAACAGTCTACTTGATGGAAACAAAACATAATTTGGCTGGTTATTTGCTTTTGTTCATCTTTTGTTGGGGAAAAGGGAGGGGAGACAAGTCCTGTGGCAATGGCATTGAAGGGCCCATCTCCGTTTTGGATCTGCTGAGATTAAATATATCCTTTCAACAACAAAGGCTGAACTCTGATCAAAGCCCCACCAGCAGCACGCCCTACAGTGGGACACAGCAGATCCTAATTCCTGCGAGTGCCCAAGGGGATGTGAGTCTCCCATCAGTCAAGTAAGACAAGGACAGGAGAGAGCACTGTAATTTGCAGTTCAGCCCAACAAACCCTGCAGTCTCTTGGCTTGCAGTAACCTGGAATGCATCCTGCAAACAATTAGCAAGATGGCTTTTCCAAGCCTGTCAACACCACATGGCTGTTCTTTGAAATTGTTTTGTTCTTCTTACCCTCCCTCCCAAGAGCTTTTTCAGGAACCCCACACACATGCTGCTGGGAGTACAATTATAGGACAGCGTGTTCAAGTAAAAATTCATTCAGCATGTTTCTGGGATCCCTTGTTTTTATGCAAGGGCCTCTGTGCCTCTTCTGCCTGCACCCAGTGTGAGTGCAGTTGTATGAGATGCTTGGACAAGCAATTGCCCATCATGTGCAAATAAAGGCTTGTTTTGTCGAGCAAACATATGCGTGCAAAAATGTACAGTCCTGTGTTGTGATTGCCTAAAATACCATTGTGGCACAACAGTGAGTTATAACATGTACAGGGATAGCTTGTCTCTAAGTAATTCCTTGTGTTCTGCACAGACTCTTCCAGAGGCTCCTGTCCCGCTGTACTGCAGTCATTATGTAGGACAAACACTGATGTTAACAGAGTGAATAAAAAAAATATTTTCTCTACTTGTAACTCAGATTGCAGAACTTCTATTATAGCTCAGTTACAGCTTTTTGCAGGATGAAAAGGGGATCTGCACCAGCCACTCCCAGGCAGGCAGAGCTTAGCAGTGGGCAAGTGCGTCATTTCCACTCTCACCTTGCCTGCTTGTCCTCTGCTCCTCCTCCTGCACTCAGCAGGAGCAAACCTCTCCCAGCCTTCTGTGTTACCCAAAGAACCATGTTACTTACTGTCAGCAGCCTACCAAGAGTTTCTGCTGAGAAATTACCTCAAGTAAGGGCAAGTCACTCCTACTTCCCTACTGCTGGGGACAACAAGGAACAACAGCACAGTACAAGGACCATGGGCTGGTGAGGTGGGTTGGCCACTTACTGCCCCAGAAGGAAATATGGCTTCAAATCTAGGCCGAGCTATCAATGGTCTGTGTGTTGCTGATCAAAGTTTCATCCCCTCTCTTTCTCCCTTCCAAGATAGAATCAGGGTTCTAGGAGTCTGTGCAAGTTACCATAAATGTGGGGTTTTGGGAAATTGATAACTATTAATCTAAATGTTTTCAAGTCAAAATTCTCTGTCAGACTTTCAAATACTCCAGCAAGATGGAACCACCCACTCTAAGTCTGTAGTTTTATTCTGTATTTGCGGTCTAGAAATGAATTGAGAGTTTCCTTTTCTATTTTTAGGAGTGCAATTATTTTAAGAAACTTTAAGTTGTTGGAGAGGTGCATTTCCATGCATATTGTACAATCACATCTGAAAGAGAAAACATTAAAACAAAAGTACTATCTCCTATCCTGTCCATTAGCACTGAAATAGAACTAACCAAGCAATCAATACTATTGAATCAATTGTAGAATCATAGAATCATTTTGATTGGAAAAGTCCTCTAAGATCATCAAGTCCAACAGTTAATTCAGCAGTGGCAAGTTCACCACTAAACCATGTCCCCAAGTGCCACATCTATACATCATTTAAATACTTCCAGGGATGATGACTCAACAGCTTCCCTGGGCATGAAGAGAGTAATAATGTACCCCTGAGCTCCCTCACTTGTTCTCCAGACCCTTCACCAGCTTTCTTGTCCCTTTCTAGGATTGCAAATCACTTAAATATTCCTTATTCGGCAACTGGACTTAGCTGCTCTGTAAATTTCCACTGAAATCCATAATACATAAAAGTCGATGTGCTTTATCAAACAGGGATGTGGTTACCTGCAGAGCTACACTGCACTGCAGGGAAGAGTGTGCATGGGCATGGATATGGTCTTGTCTTTTCTGTGGTGCTGTGTTTATCTGTAGGTCTGTGTATTCCCTTTGTGCCTGACAGCTGCCTGATAAATTGCATGGCCACTGCAAAAAGAGATAAACCCTGCTGCAGCAGTTTGGTGATTACATCAGTGTTCAATTTAAGGCAAATGCTAAATCACGGAAATCAACAGTTCATGCAGAGATCAGAGATTACTGGGTTTCAGAAGCTAACAAGCAGTGTGACTTTGCTCTGGAATACAGGAAATCATAGTTCAACTTTCCATACAAGCATAATAGTGAAAAGATTCAGATTTGGTAAAGCACTTCTGGGAATTTGGGGGCAGAAATAAAAATTCTTTTGACTTTTAAAAATTGGGTTTAGTAGTAGTAATAGCAGTAGTTATATTAATATTTCACATTTTTGATTTTCAAATAGCTCTTTCCAGTAGTTCTTGTAAAGGTGGGGGATTTTTTGTATTCAATAAACACAATCTCAAATTGGGGACCCACAACAAATGGCATATTTGTGATCTCTGACTGTGTAATAGTTGTCCTCAGGTTCATATTTCCTGTGTGAGATTCATGATTATGATCTTAAAAAATGACTTTATGTGCAAGATTTATAATCATTGGTTAAAAGCAAACAATTCCACAGTTAACTCGTTCTGCCAAATAGTCTTATAGAGGAAATGTAAGTGGCTATAATTCAGTCAAGGCAAATCCAAGGCTGTATCCAAGCAGAATCCTCACTGCATTTCTTCTAAACTAACAGCTCCATCTGGGTATATATATTTTTAGTTTTCAACACAAAAACTCCCAGTAATACCATAAAAGGATGAGATCAGTTATTTTTTTTAACTAGGCAAAGCTTAGATAACAGCCTAACTGCTCATATTTTCTTACTGTTTGTTTGTTGGTTGTTGACAGCATAAACTGTAGTCCCAGGCAGAAATCCTAGCCCCACCTGATCTCAAAGAAATTTCATTCTGTTTCAAGAAAAAGTAGGATTTCAGCTTCATTGATTCACTTGGATTCATACTGCCTAATTGTCTTGAAAAATGAAAGTTTCATATCATGACTCCTAGTGCAAATCAATAAGGGAAATGTTTTTGTGAATGTTAGTCGTACAGAATTATCTGTCCTCTGAAATGTCTACTTCTTTTTCATTTTAGCAGAAAGGTTTTGTATTTTTTTTCTCATACTTTCTGACTTTATGGAGATCTTGGGTGTTTTCCAAGATTTCTAAGCATTAATGTTTCCACTTCTAAAAAATACCAGCTGCTTTATGTTTTTCTACCCAACTCTTCACACCATCATCAGTCTAAATCCTTGGCTTTGCAAGCTCTAGATGTATCTGATAGCCATATGAATGCAAAGAAGGGCATAATTCTGAAGAGTTCATACTCACATAAAAGCAATTTTCTTAAGAAAAAGAAAGTCATTGAAAGATTAATATCAAGATATTCCCAAAGTTGATTTCTTAAGGTATAACTGTCAGTGTCAGGAATGATTATCACACAGATCAAAGGATGCATCCCACTTCAGCTGGGGACCAGCCCAAACACCCAAACATCTGAGACTGTTGCTTCCTGTGGTTTAGATATCGTTGATGGCCTGGAACTAAGCAATCAGAAACTCTAGGCACTGACCTAAAGCCCATCTCCACTTTGCCCAAACCTGGCAGGCAATGGCTGCAGTAGGAAAAGTTCTCCATCACCCTGCATTCTGTGTAATCATTGCCTAGTAATTGATCTTACTCCAGTTGTGAATAATTTCTGTACCAGTGTGTGTTCCTCAAGAAGAGAAGCATCTTGGGAGGGTTGTCTGTCTTCTCATTCTGTGTCCTACCCCTGTGTACTCACAGGGAATGGGGGAGCACAACTTTAGGGCAAATCCTTCTTCAAGCTGACCATTGAAGAGACAAGGGGAGAAGTAAAAGAACCATTGACCCAGAAGAAGGAGTGCATCTACCAATTACTTAAAATCCTATGGGATCAGGATCCTCATTGGGCTTAAAAGCTCTGGCTCCTACCTAGGGATTTAGGCACTGGGACAGGCAGTTGGCTGTCAGGTGGCAGTAAAATTTGTAATGCTCAGGAGCCCCATTGTTTTCCTAGGAGCTGTATTTCTTCAGTTAGTGATACACCCTCACCTGGTGCTGTGTACATGGGTAAGCTGCAAATCCATACAGACCATTCCAGAGCACAATGTCATTAATCAACTGTGTTTTCAGCAGAGGTCTCAATATTGTGCAAAAATCATAGTTTGCTAAGTGAAACCAGGGGGCTGTTCTTTTCCTCCAGCAAGCATTCCCCTTGCAAAATCCAGAACTATTCCATTTAAGTGTTCACAGTTGGCTGAGGGAAAGAACTCTTTTTTTTTTTTTTATGTGGCAACCAAAACCAAATAAATTTTTTTTTCCTGAGAGCTGGACAATGTACAACATCTCTCCAAAGTAAGAAATAGTGCTTGGTGTCTGACTAAAACCAGCTCAGAAAAATGCATCCAGTTTTCTAAAGTAATCACTGAAATATGCCCATGAACTCCGGCCTGGAGGCTACAGACAGACCTTAGCTTAGGCAGTGACTTAGTCCTTCCCTCAAATGCTGCTTGAGAAATGGGGCTGAAAGAAGAAAAGAAGGACAAATCCTGAAGGATGGGTGGATGGATGGATGGATGGATGGATGGATGGATGGATGGATGCTCTCCTTCTTTCCTTTCCTCGGGATCCCTGTAAGTCACATTCCATATCAGTTTATATGAATACAGTCTGCTCTGGAGATGTAGAGTTTCACTGCCACTGCTGCTACTGTGGTTTTATTTTCTAAGTTTGTGCTGAGAAGTAAGAAACCAGATTGTTATCATCAAGGTCTCTGGAATCCAGTACCAGTTTTAGCACTGGAGTGAAATGCATCTGATAATATCCGGGTCTTTGGTAGCATAGAAGAAAAAATCAGCTCTTTATGTGAGCAGTGGCTGGGGCACCCTGACAAACCAGTGCCCTGCCAAACCAGAAGCATTTGCAAGGTTTCTTTATCTTCATCTGTCCAACAGGAGAGCTGCAGCAGCTTTCTACAAGCTCTGATGTGTTTCTTTCTCACTGCAAGGACCCATCACGACTCCTGATTTACTTTACTTTTTCAGAGAGAGGATTGTTTTAATATATTGAGCACTTTGTCAGTCAAGTTAATATCCTTTGCATTATTATGAGGACATAAAGACAGCAAGACTTTTTGTACTTTAACCACAGAGTTGACTCTTGCAAGACCATTGGCAACAGCAGTCAATTATGCCATGCACATTATGACATATGTAATTCCCTTCCTCCTAGAAAACAACCATGTGGTTAGATGCCAGCCCTTTGCCTGGGCATGCACAGTGGAGAGCTTAGCCTCTGTTTAGAGGTTGTGATAGGCAGGTGATAAGGTCCTGTTGATTATATTCTTGACATCTGCTCTGGTTCTGAAGATAAGATTTGGTGTGGACTCGTTGAGAGATCTGAGTGAGCCTTGGAGTCAGTAATGTGCTGGCAAATGATTTCTGCCTTGCAGGCCTTTTCATCCAGTCACAGAGCGAGTGGGAGAAGCTATAATAAAATATTAAACTCTTTTGTTCCAAAAACTATTCCCTACTCTTCTTTTATGCCTATATTTCAAGTGCTACAGCTCTTGCCTCTCACTGGAGCCTTCCAGTGACTCATTAAACCTTGGAGCCTCTAAAAAAAAGATACTCAAATCCCATTCCAGCTCGGCAATATCATCAGATCAGATCAAATTTGACCCACTATTCCAACTGTTCCAGAAAGTGTTGTTTATTTCTCTTCCATCCTAGAAGCAGAGTCTGAACAACTGATTAAATCTCTGTAATTTACATAACCAGGACCTGTATGCAAAATTTTCTCCATCTATTTGTACCACTCAGTGACAGTCTGAAAATTGCATGAGAACTCCCAAACTCAACAGGCATCAGCAGCTGCAATCCAGGCTGGCTCTTCAACAGATCTTGAACAGATTATGGCACAAAATGAGTGAATAGCAGGAACTCTGTGTTTAATCTCTTCTGTTATATCTACCTCCTTAAAAACCTTCTTCTACTCCACAACAAGGGCAATTTTCCAAACAGGTATTTTTATTATATTGCCTGTTTCACTGTTACTGCTATGAAGGTGCCACGCACCAAAGAAGTGGCTGCTCCAGCCTTTGAATCAATCATAAAATCACAGAATGGCTTGGGTTGAAAGGGACCTGAAAGAACATCTAATTCCAAATCCTTGCTGTGGGCAGGATGCCTCCCACTAGACCAGGTGGCTCAAAGCCACATCCAATCTGGCCTTGAACACTTCCAGAGACAGCTCAGCTTGCAGCAAGTGACAAAGCCATTGTTTGAACAATCCCTTGATGATCTCCTCCTCTCACAGAAGGAGGATATTTGGTGCATGTTCTCCACTGCGCTCAGGAGAATTGATGAGAAGAGAAAGCTCTAACTCACAGTAGCACAGCTCAGTGTAGCAGACTCCAGGCCAAAGCCAAGGGTGCCCAGGCACAGCACAGGAGCCACTGCCTCTGGGCAGGACTGAGCAGCAGGAGAGAGGGTGATGGTGGTGACTAACATGGACAGGAAATGTTCTGGTGACAGCAGAAACAGCAGAAGTGACCTTCCTCCTGCCCAGCCCCAATGGGGTGGTTTTGGATGGCAGCTCACCCAACTCAGGTTCTCCTGCCCTGACCTCACAGCCCCTCTGTTACTCAATACAGAGGTTGGCTGCAGGTTCTGCTTCTCTGCCCTGCCCCAGTCCTCATGCTCACACAGCCCCCCAGGCAAGTTTTAGCTCTCTGCTTTGCCATCTTCTAAAGCAAACTGTCTGTGGAACAGGGAGTGCCTGCAGGATTAAAGAGAGGCAAGTCCCGTCATGTTCTTCGCTTGTCCCAAACTAAGGTACATATAATGTCCTTATTGCTGTGTCCTCCTAAGTATGGGTTACTCAGCATTCAGGGAGAGCAAGGAAATAGCACTTCTGCAGAAGGTAATTTGTTTTATCTTTTTTCAGACGCTTGAGGACTTGTTTTGTTTTTCGTGTCCTCTTTATGAGATGAAGATTGCAAAACCCTGGTAATGTGAAATTCACTAATGAAAGTGCTACTGGCACACAATTTACTCAGAGCTCTGCTGCTTCAGAGTTTGGAGATTAACTCTGAATAACCAGCACACATGACTCAGTTCTTCTCAAATACTGTAGTGTATCCTCATTAATGAGGATGAAAACCATAAAAATCATGAAGAGGATACTCTAAATACTGAGGATTAAAATAATGAAAATCATGAAAATAATACTAAAAATGAAACATTGACAATTTTACTTTTTTAAGATACCTTTTGGTTATTTCAATTTTGCCATTTGTTTTTTGAGGCTTACGAGTTTGCTCATGCCATTTAGATGGTATATAAAGATTTCAAAACAAGGAACAAAAATATTAAGATGAGAAAGAGAGAGCAAGTCCTCTACTGAAGGAAATTAGTGAGAATTAAGGCTCTTTGATCATTCTTAAATTATCCTCTGCAATATCTGGAAAAGCATATTTTGGTTTTATCCTTAGAACAACTGAACTATGGCTCCCAACTCATTGCTTGTCTACAGAAATCTGGACTTTAGGCAAAACATTAAAGACATGGGACTGATAATAGAAACTAGTGATAAAAATGGAACTTGAACTGCTGCCTTATCCTCCAGTATAGAACTATGTTTAAACTGACCTCATCTTCACAATCAGCCTGGCTGTAAGCCTCTGAACCTCACAGTCAGGTTCAGCTGGGGCAAGCAGTGGGGCTGTTCACTTTATTACTACATTCTGCCTTTTCTGAAAGTGTGACAGCACATAAATGGGGACATTTCCTCAGCAGCTTTAACACACTTTGAGTGCTGACTGGTTGCCATGGCAAGTCAGCACTTTTAGGTAGCAGGCAGGAAACAGGGATCTGCTTGTCCAACAGTAGCAGCTGGGGAGGGCCCTGTGCATGCAGCAGTGTGGGGATTTTGTAACTTCCCACCTCAGATATGGTCAAGCTGGCTGGGACTTTGCATCCAGCTGCTTCCTTTTAGTAGCTTCATTTTAGACAGAAGAATCAAGGGTAAATGAGTCACTGTTTCCAGACCGGGAGATCAGAACAGAGGTTTGAACACCATGAGATGTCAGCATCAGTGGTAAAATGCCACATCTTGCTTCCCTTTTCCCTTGTACCCATCCCATATATCACAGCCTCCTTGGCTGTGCCACTGAAACTGAGACTGCACTATAACAAAATCATTGGGATAATCAGGGTTCAGCTTCTTTGGAGGACTGTTTGAATATATGAGGGATAACCAATATTGGCATCTAAAAACCTAACAGTAACAGAGAGCCCAAACCAGGATATCGCACTCTGGGTGCAATCCCACAAGTGATGAACAGACAACAGGGTCACAGGGTAATTCAGGCTGGAAAGGACTTGGGGAGGTCATCTAGTCCAGCCACCTGCTGAAAGCTGGGTCAGTCACCACCTCTGGGCTTTCTAGCAGAGCCCAGGATGTAGCCAGCTGCCCTCACTGTGAGGGGACACTGCTGACTCATGCTCATCTCACCCTCCTCAGCTGTCTCTGAGCTAGGCAGCCTTTGAAGATAATGACAGAAATAGGTGTCTGACCCATTTCAGACATCTGCTGCTGCATGAGATGAATCACACTCCTGCAATGCCTGGCTCCCTCCACTGACTCCAAAGGGAGACCAGGGTGATTAGCTCTGATGTAAACATCCACACCAGCGGTGCTTTCAGCCAGATTAACCCTGCCTCAGAACCTTTGCTGCATGCTCAGATTTTACTGCAAGATGTCACACATTTGTGTGTGTCTCTGTGTTTGTTTGTGTGTGTGTGTGTGTGTGACATGCACTCCTTTGCATGTGAAGGGAGTACAATTCAAAAGGATATAAATTCACAACAATGCACCAAACTGGAGGTACTTGAAAGAACTGATTCACATTTCAATGGCAGATATTCTAGCAAATATCAACCCTAGTGGTTTCTGAATGTTAGCTTGCTTTAAACATATGCCAGAGATTTTATTTTTAATGCTAAGTAGCATGAAGGTATCTTTCTTCTTCTATTTTAGTAATATCAGTTTGATTTTCTCAGGCAAAATATAAAATTTGCTTTGAAGCAGTTGAGAGCATCAAATTCTGCATTCAACCCACACTGAGATCATCCTTAATTCTGTTTTTTCTCTGTAAGAGTTTCAAAAAGGAGCCTGAAGTCAGCGAATTTGACTGACTTTAGCTCCTGGTGGAAAGGTCAGGTAAAGTTCAACTCCTTTATAACAGAGGAACAATTCAGGAGGTCTTTAATCGTTTGTCCTGTAGACTAGCAGAGTCCTCATCTTTCAGTGAACATAATGGCTAAAAATTACATTAAACCTCCCCTTTTTGAGTAACTGCTCTCCTTCTGACCTCTCTGTAACCCTGAATATTAGGGCTTGCTCTCCAGTTTGAATCACAGATGAGTGTTGCACTTTTTAGATGCATGTTAAATAATCTGCCACTTTCCTCTGACTGAAGACAGACACTGTCTCTGCAGAAAAATCCAGGCAGATAAGGGAGAAAGCATCACATCCCATTCCCAGAAACCAGCCTGGACAAGCAAAGTACATATTCTTTTAATAAGGGTGTTTTGAAATGTTGAGAAATCATTGATCTTAATCTTAAAAGCTGCCTTTAGCCTCCTTTCATGTACTTTGTAGCAGCTTCCTCAGAAGTCCACCACAAGCCTTCCCAGTCATGACGATCTCACATCATCTCCAAGCAACTGACCACGTGCATACAAAACAGAGAAAGGGTTGCTCATGGTGGTCAGAGCAGATAGGAAAAAACAGAGAGAAAACAGGACTCCCCCAAAGTCATTCTGAATAATGAGATTGATCAGCCTCTGCAATTCTTACTCCATGAAAATTGTGGATATCCGGCTGCTTGACTCCAATTGGGCTTGGATTACTGTGCCAGCAGAGGATGGTCTAAACATTTAATCCAATGCAAGGGGGTTTTCAAATCACTTGCTTGGGTCTTAGTATAGCATTGCCAGGCATTCCTTCAGTGATGAAGATTTCTATGGAAATATTGCACATACAGGTACCTGGAGAAATTCTAGGGGATCCTTGGAGAAAGTGCTTTCATAATGGAGAAAGAAGCATAACCAAAGAGGAGTCTGGTCCATCATGCTAGGAGGTGTCAGAAGTAGAAACTGGTGTTCTCCAGTTGGTTCCATCTCTTTGTTTATGCCTCTCTGCATTCTAATGTTCCTCAAGTTCAGAAGTCAGCAGACAGCTCCTCTTTAACTTCCTGTTTCTCTGCTAGTTTAAATTTTGGCGTTGTGTGTAGTCCTAACCACACTGGAACTTATACCAAGTCTGGAAGGACAAAGATCCTTGTTCCTGGAGAGAGATGCCTGAGCTCAGAGACACTGTGAGATGTGTCCCACCAGCAATGCAAACCCTGCTCTGTCAGGGGCAAGAAACAGGCATTACAGACAAAGAGCTGTGGGGAGGTTTACATTGGGTATTAGGAAAAACTTCTTCACGGGTAGGATAGTCAAGCATTGGAACATGCTCTGCCCAGGGAAGTGGTAAAATTGCTGTCCCTGGAAGTGTTCAAGTGTGTGCATGTGGTGCTTAGGGACTTCGTTTAGGTCCAAGGTTTAGGACCTGGCAGCGTTAGGTAAATGGTTAATGAGGTTAAATCCTTTTTATGTTTATTTATAAGACAGCTAAAAGTAAATTCATGCTCAGGATGCACATGACATAGTTATTAACAATAACCCTGGATTTATTAGTAGTTCTAGCTGAGGTGCATGTCCACCAGTTTCATAGATGGGTATAACACACCCAGATCTCCCAAGAGTATTTCAAAGAATGCATAGACCTCAGACATTCCTTACCTAAACTATACATGGACCATATACTCCAGAAACATGACCAGCACTTTTGATGATACTTTTTATCTGACTGCTAAGATATTACCAAAATCATAACAGAAAGAAACCTATTTTGAAGGAAAGACTAGCAACATAGCCCAGAGTTCATTGTTTTAAATAAGTGTCTCATATTTTGGGCAGAATGAGTAAGATGCAGCAGATGTTCAGTGCAAAAGGATCATTTTCTACTCAGGAAGTCAGAGATTTAATAATAAATGTGGCCTGAGGATTCAAGTTTATAGTCTGATCCTATGGGAGATTCTGAGCACTCAGTGCCTTTGAAACAAGCCTGCAGAATCTGTGAGAGACGTTAAATGAGCTCCTCAGGGCAGGCAAAGGGCAAGGCTGTGAGTGAAGCCCTCCTGCCCAGGAGATGGGACAGACACCCCCAGAGAAAGCAGCAAGCTGGTTCTGAGCAGCCCAACCCCCAGCCAGCACAGAAGAGCTCATCCAGGACCCCTGAGGGGCTTCTTGCTGCTGTCCATGGCCCACAGCCTCTCCCTTGGAGCTCCCTTGGACAGACCCCTGAGCTCCACCCAGTTTCAAGGTCATCACACCCACTCCAAGTACTGCTTGCAGCAATAACTTCAAAAAAAATAAATATCACCAAATCATATAATTGCTGAATTGAAGGAACCTTAAGGATCACCTCATTCCCAGCCCCCTGCCATGGGCAGGGACACCTTCCACTGGACCAGGATGCTCAAAGTCCTGTCCAATCTGAATACTTCCAGGCATAGGACATCCACAGCTTTTCTGGGTGACATGTTGCAGTGTCTGAGCAGCCTCACAATAGAGATATCACACTACATCAAGTTTTTCTTAGTTTGTTGCCTCCTTTTATGTCTTTTCATGAAAGTTGTAGGAAGCATCACATTTGCACAGCAGGCAGGGGGTATATGAAAGTTTAACAGTAATGCAAAGATCAAATAAACATCTTATCACAACAAAACCCCTGGCAGTTTCTGGTTAATCTCAATCTTCTCTCTGGTAGGTGTATAACAAGTACTAAATGTCAGTGCAAAGTCTCCGTGGAAAGTTCTTTAAAAAAAGTGTTGCAAATATCACATTTGTTTCCTCAGATGATCCCATTTCTCCAGTTGCCATTTGTGAGCAGGGTCTGTCAGGTGTCACTCCAGGGCCACTGCAGCAGGAATGGCAGCAGCATTACATCATCCAATGCTCCACTGGCTGGGGTGACCTCACAGCTCTTAGCAAACACCTGCTGTCAGCACTTGCTATCTTCTCTAAGGGCTGATAAGGTGTTGAATTTAAAATCTGCATGTTACCTCACCTGCCCCCAGCTCCAGCTACTGGCTGAACATACTCTAGAGGTTCTTAAACACTTTATTGCAGCTATAAAAGTCATGTGCCACGCATAAGCATTTTGGTAAAACATTATGCAGATATTTCTATCAAATACATCTTTCATGTCATTCCTTGAAGTGAATAAAGTCTCTTGTGAGGTTTCCCAAGTACCTGATTTGTGGGTTTTTGAAGTTTCATTTATCACTGCTCAAAGTTATATGAAAAGGAAAAAATACCTTAATACAAGGAATACAACAAAGGACACACAGAAGGCACATTCAGGCGGAGCACAGCATCCCCAGGGCAGAACAAAAACAAGACCAGAGCCTGTCTGAGCAGCCCAGGAGCACCCCCATGGGTAGACAGATTTGTCAAAAGGCAATTTGCTCTTCTCTAGCACAACTCAACCCAGTGAGAAATGAAACTGGGGGCTGCTGGGTGCTGGGGATGGATGCCTGGGGAATGGAAATGGGTCTGAATGGAAAATGGGGCATGGGGAGGAGGGCAGCAGATTCACATTTCAATCACAGGTGTTTTAGCAAGCATCAACCCTAGTGGTTTCTGAATGTCAGTTGGTTTTAAATATATTTAGAGACTTTATTTTTAATAGTCTAGGTAACACAAAGATCCTTTCATTTTCTTCTTTTATTTTGGTAATAGCAAATTGATTTTCTACAGGGAAATATAAAAGTCTGCTTTGAAGCAGTCAAGAGGACCAAATTCCCTGCACTGAGATCATCCTTAAAGTGGGTTTTGGTAACCAAAGCCTAAGGGGCTGAGGCTGTGAACACCCATGTCAGTGTGGGGACATCCCTGAGGGTCCCATGCTGTAGGAGCACCCCTGAGGGACTGCAGCTATAGGTGACCCACACCCACACCCCCCTGGAGGAACTGTGCCCGTGGGGAAGGCAGCAGTGCCGGGACACCCTGAGGGACTCCAGACAGAGGTGACCCTCTCCATAGTGGGGACATTAAACCCTTTGAAGACAAGCTAGACTCAAAGAGCAGCAGAGAAAATCCTAGAGAAACAAATGGTGGCAGAGAAAACTGAACAAGCAAAAAACATCAGCAAGATACAGTTCCAAGCACAGCCTCAGGAGAAATGATGATGCCATCAGAGAAATCAGAACAGGATAGCTGTGACATGGGCTGAAAGTCAGGGAAGGTGAGGCTAGGAAAGGGGACATAATAACTCATTTAGGGGAAGGAGGACATAAGGTATTTGTGTTCTTTTTTTCCTTGGTCAATATTTGTAAGACATCAGAAATTTGTGCTGTTTGTAATTAAAGCAAGTAAAGAATCCCAGCATTGAGTGGGTTTGGCCTGCAACTTCCCTCTCTATAGGAATTAGTGTGTTTGAGGCTTTCATCAAGGAGCTTTGGTAAATCAGCTGCCTGTCCTCAAAGAAGCAGGCACAGAGAGCTGCCAGACATACCTGATGCCAGAGACCACAGGCACACACCATTTATTCCTGTTTGGAGGATGAATGGAGCAGTGTGTTTTGCTGAAGTTTGTTCAGAGGCCACGGAACTCTTCATGGAGTTTGCTTTTGCTTTATACAGAGTTCCTGCCGTGTGTTCTCAAGGCACTGGAACAGAATCAGCCAATTCCCAGCATTTCCTCTGTGCACATTTGCTCTGTATGTGTCTCTTAAACCACCCCAGGCCAGGCTTGGACCAGCAATGCTGCTGAATGAGATGAGATGAGGAGAAAATTCCCTGTGCCCAGGGTGGGAAGATCTGGGTAACAGGCTCTCTGCTACAGCTCTTCCTTAGTGAAGCCTGCCGGATGATTTCCAGGTTTTTTCAAGATGTACAGACTTTCATTTACTTGCACAAACACACAGAAATTTCTCAGCAAAGTGGGATGCGTGCCCATGTATCTACATTCCCATTTGGATGGGAATAATTAGCAACTCTATTTTTTTTTTTTCTGTTTAGAAAGATCAGGTTGTAGTCTGGTTATAGTCTTCATTAATTCATTTCTTATTTAAGTTATTGCCTGTTACAGACCACACACACACTATCTACTTGTGGCGCAGCATCTCAGTCTCTCCCCACGCTACACAATGTGTCTGGCTCCATAGAATCATAAATCTTGAAACAGTTCTTTAAGGTCATCAAGTCTAATCATTAATCCAGCACTGCCAAGCCCAGCATTAAACCACATCCCCAGGTGCCACATCTACATGTCTTTTAATACCTCCAGGGATAATGACTCAGCCACTTCCCTGGGCAGTCTCTTTGAAAGCCTGATCCCTGTTTCAGTGAAGTTGTTCCCAATAGTCAATCTGAACCTCATCTGGTGCAATTTGAGGCTGCTTCCTCTTGTCTTATCACTTGTTACTTGGGAGAAGAAACTGACTCCCACCTGTCTCCAACCTCCTTTCAGGTAGAGAGTGAGAAAATCTCCCCTCAGCCTCCATTGCTTTACCAAGCCTGAGTGCAAGCACAGCTCCTGGCTGTTCTGCAGCACAGAACTGAGTTGCTCTTTCAGCAAGGCCTCCTGATAATAAACTCTGTGCCAAGATGTTTGTGGGTGACAGGCATGAAGATGAGTGTAAGTCAGGGCAAATGTTTTTAAAATTTCACACATGTGTTTATTTTTATCTTTCCCCAATATTTGTCCAGCTGTCTAATCTTCCTAAGAACTGCATAAATCAGGTTAACTCTTGCCCAGTGAAAAATTCCATGCCAAGTTCTCCCAGGGAGAACTAGAAGTGGGGTTTTCAGTCGTGTCACCCCATCCTTCCCCCACACACCTCCCACCAAAATAGTCCAAAAAATGTCTCTAATTTTCACCTTGAACAATATACCATGGTAAAAGAAATAAATTTCTTCAAAAATATTAAAATAATTTTTATTAAAGAAAATGTTCCTCCTTCAAGCCTGACCCTGAGTTGTGGTGTCACTCAGATGATGAGATTTATCCATGGTTTTGGTTATTACAGTCTGCAGCACAAGTCATTTTACCTTTGGTATGCTGCTCCCATCTCTTCTCAAGACCAAAATTTTCAGTGTGTGCTGGTATAGAAGATTTGGACAAAAAACCCTCTATTTCTCTGCATGCAAATCTCAAAATTAAGGTATCCACCTACCTACTGGTTTCTCAGAAATACACCCCCACATTTTCCCTTGCTCTTCTCCCACACTGTGCTACCTTACCAGACTCAGTAACTTGGCTTCCAGCCTCAAATTACTCAGAAATATAATTGGAAATAGAAATGTGAAGAAGCCCCACTCCAAACCTCACCCCTTACAAATGGACACTGGTGGCCTAAGGCAAACTGTGACATCCTAGTAAGGTGTTAAAGAGTCGTGTCCTGGGCCAGCATGACACTGTTGTGGAGCCAGCAATAGGCCATGAGGGTCTTCAAGGGTCTCAACCAATGCAGCAGAATCCCACAATCATAGAATGTCCTGAGTTGGAGGGGACCCACAAGGATCAAGTCCAACTTCCAGCCCTCCTTTGGATGCTTTCTAATAGCTTTGTATCTTTATCTTTCATGACAATTTTAACAAAGAGAAGGCCGTAGGTGTTTCTTGTCACATCCTTCCTCTATTCCTTCTCCACATCCACACAACAGATCAATTTTTACCATGTCCAGAGGATCCAGTGCTCCAAGGCAGGACTCTCAAACCCTCCATGGGCACAGCTGCAGAGAAGGAGACCTGAGTGCATGGAGAGAAAGGTCCCCTGCACCCAGGACTGCATTTCCATGAACTGGCCTGCACATCCACCAGTGTGTGACACGTTGGACAGCTTCATCCCACCCAGTGGTTAGTGGATGCTTCCAGCCACAGGTCTGGTCATGTTTTCATTCCCTGCTGTGTCTGTGGGTCCTCCCTAGTCAATCTGTTGGGATGCTGAGTGGCACCTAACATGATCAGGTATTTTTGTCCCTTGTCAGGTGTAGAACAGCTACAATTTCAAGTCCAGCATCATTTAATATTGGAAGTTTACAACATTTCCAATAACATTGCAAGAACAAGGTGCATACTGATGTCCTCTGCTGAAGAAAGCAAGAATAACTCAACTCAAAATCCCTCATGGTTAAATGTAAAAAAACCAGAATCTCGATTATTTTACGTTCAAGATGACCCCAAGTTGCACCTTGATGGGGTCAGATTTGGCTCTAAGGAACTTCTTAAGCAGGAGAATAATATAGTCCTGGAAGAATAAATGTCTGCCATGCAGAGGGACAGTAGAGCCTGCACCTTAGAGACAGAATATAAACCAGACTAGCAATGGTTTGGCTGGCAGTAGTTCTGACTTCAGCTCGAGGATGTACTGGAGTCTTTCAAAAGTCCCTTACAACCAGCATTCCAATGATCCTGTGAAAATGCAACCAGAACTGAGAACTGCATCCAACTGCTTTACTATTTGCATAATACCATTCCCTCCTGCCTCCCTGGAAATTTATCTCTTGCCTTCATTTTGCTATGCCATTTCTAAATACTCAGGTTTTCCTTCCAAAAATTCTAAGCTGTGGCACCTACAAGCAATCTGTTCCTTGAAGGTTCTTTTCTGCTAGCCTGAAGATCCTCTTCCTGTATAGAATTAAAACAAGGAGGAAGAAAAAGGGGATAGGATCTCAGATAAGGTAAAAACTTAAACTCCATCAAATTCATCATCAGATGCAGAAAATGAATCTGAACTTTTCAAACATAAGACTTGCTTTGTTACATGCTGTTGCACACCTATATCATTAACTCAGAGCTCACAGATAATGTTCAATAGATTAATTTCTGATTATATGCTAAAATTAATGCTGGAAGGGACTATCTAAACATTTGGTTTTGCCTCTGGAACATTCAAAACTTTTACACTTAAGCATTTATACAAGAGCTGCAAGCTTGTGCTTGACAACATATATCTCCCAGAAATACCTTACTCTTGATGAAATCAACATTCTAGTTCATATTAGACCCAGAAGTGGGATGGCATCACACCTTGTGCCAGTCATTAGCAGGTGACTAGAACTGTCACTTTGTGTGGAAAACATAGGAAGACAGATTTGTGTTGCACAACTAACGGAGGAGAAGTGCCAATGCCCAGCCAAGCATGTTTCACTATTACCCTGACCATGCTGATCTTCCCTGAAAAGATTCATGAAACGTTTCACAGCTCTGCTCCCCTCAGTCTGATTTTTCATTCCCCAAATACTGACAGTGCTGAAGTCACACAAAGAGACTGAAGTGCTGTAGGAAGAATGACACCACCATGCTGGATTTGCTCCTTGTTAGTCAGCAGTTTTCAGCATGGCCCCTGGTGAGCCTTCACTCCTGCTGCACAGGGACTGCAAAGGTCAGTCATTTCTGGGCAGTGTTGACAGGACTGGATTGCTGCAAGGCGTGCTGACTAGATTTGCACAGCTATTCTAAAGATTAAATGTGGTTCAGACAGCTGGCAGGCACTTCAGGCTGATGCTGTTCCCAGGGAACAACACCAGCACAGTGCAGGCACCTTCCCTGTGATATGAGAGGGAGGATGTTCTTTCAGACCTGACAGCCCTTTCCACAGGGAAAAGATCATAGAGGCTGCTCATGAAGATTGATCCTGCTGTCCAGAAGCCATGGCTTCATCTTTCCCTCATCCTGGCAAGTACTTCTGGGACCCCACCAGAAATCTGACAAAACAACCACTTGCTCCTCTTCCGGGATATCAGCTTGGAAGAGTAGAGTGAGGGTTGGCAAGAACAGCTTTTCTTCACTTGATGCTGCTTTATTGCAATTTAGTGACATGATCCCCCTAAAGAGACACAAATGCTGCATTTGGATGGACATTGATCTGGTACAGCAAGTCCAGAGGAGGGCCAGCAAGATGATTGGAGGTATGGAGCACCTCTCCTACAATGAAAGGCTGTAAGAATTGAGTTCATTCAGACTGGAAAAGGGATGACCTAATTACAACCTTCCAGTACCCAAAGGGAGCCTACAAAAAAGATGGAGAGGAGCTTTTTGCAAGAGCATGTAGAAACAGGACAAGGGGGAATGGATTTAAAATTAAAACCAGGAGGTTTAGATTAGATATTAGGAGAAGGTTTCTTTCCTGTGAGTGTGGTGAGGCCCTGGCACAGGTTCCCAAGAGAAGTTGTGGATGCCCCATCCCTGGAAGTGTTCGAGGACAGGTTGGATGGGGCTTTGAGAAACCTGGTCTTGTGGAAGATGTCCCTGCTTATGGCAGGGGAGCTGGAATGGGATGATCTTTATGGTCCCATCCAACCCAAACCATTCTATGATTCTGTGATTTAATCTCCAGATAAAGGAAAGAGTAAAAACAAAGGAGGATGAACCATTTGCTGCAAGACTCAAAGTCCATGAGTTGGATGTCCATGCCAACTTGGATGGACAAGGTGACTTTCAGCTTTCACCCACCCTGTGGCATAGATAAAAAAAAGCCCTGTAAGAGCTCTTTCACGCTGATCTGAGAGGTTTCACACCTTGTGTGGTAAATATGAGGTTCTCCTACAGCTTGGAAAACTTGGCTGGGATTGCTTACAAGAGATGTGACTTATCTCACAAAATCCTCCCCTGCCCCCTAGAAATGTCACTGCACCAGAAAACGCAGCTTGTTTCTAGAAGAATGACATGACTGAGGAACTAAGGCAGGCCAGAAATATCCTCGGGCTGGCACAGGAGGAGCACGATGCCAAATGAGGACAGGGCGGTGACGGACAG
Organism: Melozone crissalis; assembly: GCF_028551555.1. Lineage (NCBI taxonomy): Eukaryota > Metazoa > Chordata > Aves > Passeriformes > Passerellidae > Melozone > Melozone crissalis. The sequence goes on from NW_026535805.1 coordinate 56,030,596, forward strand.
GATGAACATTTCATCGTGACCTGGCACCAAACTCACATGCTTGTGGTTCACTAAAAGGCACTGCAGAGCGGGGGAACAAAAGCACAACACTCTCCTGGTGATTTAATCTCACTATTAAATGAACAAGGGCATCTTTCAGATGCTCAGGGTTTTAGTTATTTGCAACAATATTAGAAGAGCATTTTGACAACTGTGAGAAGTGCACTGGCTTCAAGGGAGAGTAAGAACAAGCAGGGAGTACCTCAGGAATGCAAAAAAGGGACAACATAAACAAAAAGGGGGAAAAGGGAAAGAAAGAAAGAATGTGCAACAACTTCTACAGATCATATAGGCAAAGTTTGGAAGTAAAAATAATACTTTATCACATTTTAACCAGGATGCCATGGTTCATTGTGTGGACAAGGCAAGGTGGCTAAATGGGGATACACACAGAGGGCTGAAAAGGAGATTTTCTGAGGGGAAAAGAAGTCAAGGAACCTGGTGCACTTGAACCAGGGACTAAATTAATTCTATCCCAAATGTTACAGATACACATATCATGCAGGAAACCGGGCCTGGCAGCAAGTATGTCTGAACAACTCTGTCAAGGAAGGATGGCTTCCTGAGTGGTGTCCAGAGTTTGGTTTTCTGAGCCTAGGAATCCTGAGACTAAAAAGGTGTGTTAATTGCTTTCTATAAATACAGCAAGGAGGAAGGGGAAAGCAAACAGAGGAGAGGAAAGGATCCATTTAACCTAAAGCACAGTGTTGGCAGGAGAACAAATAGGTACACACTGTCCACAAATATACTTAGGCTGAAAATTAGAAGGCTTCTTGCCTCTAAAGTGATCAGAATCTCTTCCAAAAGCAAAGCATAACATTTCTTTGAACACAGACTTTCAGGGTGAATTCTTTCAAAAGCTTATAAAAGAGATTTCTGTGATAGCAGGGGAGTTGGCTAATAAGCTGAAAGGTCTCTTTTTCTAAAAACAGCTGTCTAGATCTAGAATAGTTATAAGAAGGTGGTTTAAAATGTTTATTTTGCATGCTTAACTAAAAATCATTCAGCCTGCAACCATGCAAAACCCCACTGGTGCCTCCATGAGTTTCAGGGCAGTCAAGTCCTGTTTGTGAACCTTCAACCCACCTGTTGCTACTTCAGCTCCCTGAGAGCAATGGGAATAGGGGAGAAGAGCCCCCTTTAAAATATTGACAAACACATTTCTTCCCCCAAATCATAAGAAACAAGATGGAAAAAAATGCAAACTTCATAAGCTCTACGGTAGAGCTACAAAGCTGTTCTGAGAGTGCCACTGGCACCTCAGACAGGGCTCTGAGCAACTCATTCTTTAAAGGTCTCTTTCAACCCAAACCATTCTATTACTGTATGATTCTATGGCCTTGGTTCTCTCTAAGCCTGTGTCTGTGCAGAGTTACTCCAGTGCAGCTGTGATGTCCCAGGTTTGTGCTGCACCTCATTCTGCTGGAGCCTCACTCGCTCTGTGCAGAATTTGAGTGGAGCTGGGCAGGGCCTGCCAGCCAGGTGCCCGTGACTGTTCTCTGAATATCATTCCTGCATCAAGGTTCACAGAACAAAAGCAGCACATGACAAATGCAAATCTTTGAAGCTGCAAATGGCTTTCAAAAAAACCACTAGTTGGTTAATTTGCCAGTGACAGAGAAGACAAAGCCCCACATTTTCCCTGTCTTTCCCATGGAGCCCAAGCTCTTTCCCAGGGCAGCAGCTTTGGAGAGGAATATAGTTGAGCCTTTGATCCATGCACTATTTTGGGCTGTAAGAGTTGTTAATAACTTTTTGGAAAAACAGTCCATTAAGTTTGCTCCTCATTCCTTTCCAGCCATTTTCACTGCCTCATTTGCTGGGGCTTGTTGTGATAGGTCATTTCATGTGGCTCATTGTGTTGAGATATTTTAGTGCATTGCTCAAGATGCAGCACTTTGCACTTGAAATAAATGCTGTAGTCTGCTTCTCTGTTTTGTTTTCTTTGTTTGTTTGTTTTTAAACCATGGTAGGTAACTGGCAAGGGACAAGCTGACCTGCATTTTCTCAGAGAATTTATGCTTCTTAGATTTGTATAGGATGAGACATGGTGTTGTGTGGTTTGGACATCCAGCCATGGACTAATATTCCATTCTTCATTAGAAATTCAGAAATATCTTTTATTTACACTCTGAATTCTAAAAAATGCTGAAGCAGTGCCAGGATCTACTGTGGGCAGCAGAAAGGAGGTCCAAAGGAGGCCATTAGGATGGTAAAGGGTCTAGAGAGGAAGCCATACGAGCAGTATCTGAGGTAACTTGGCTTACTCAGCGTGGAGGAAACTGAAGGGAGACCTCATTGCTGTCTAGAGCTCCCTTACAAGGGGAAGCAGAGGGGCAGGCACTGACTTCTTCTTTCATAGTGACATGAGGCTGTGTCAGGGGAGGTTGGATATTATAAAAGCGTTTTTCACCCAGAGGGTGGCTGGGCACTGGAGCAGCTCCCCAGGGCAGTGCTCACAGCACCAGCCTGACAGAGCTCAAGAAACTCTCAGACAACACTCTCAGGAACATGGTGAGATTCTTAGGATTGCCCTGTGCAGAGCCAGGAGCTGGACTCAATGATCCTTGTGAGACACTTCCAGGTCAGGACATTCTAGGATCCCATGACTATTTCCAAGAAAAAAAATGTTCCAGAATGGAAATTATTCCTGATCAGTTGAGAATGTCCTGCATGCAGCCCTTACCTCAGTCCACGATCCTTTCCATGTCTACACAAGGTCTGCTGCAGCCCAGGAACAAAAAGTCCTGGATTTTCTGTGATTTCAGTCAATTCACCCTGTGATTGGCTCAGCTGGTCAGAGAAGGATGTAAATAACACCAAGGTTGTGGTTTCGATCCCCATGCAGGCCATTTACTTAAGAGTTGGACTTGATGATCTTTGTTGTGTCCCTTCTAACTCATTCTTTCAATCTGTGAATAACCCACTCTCTGCCCCAGATCTGAGTAGTTTTGAAATAAATGGGGGAGCTAGAGCAGGATGATCCTGGGGGCTGTGAAGGGGCCACTAACAGAAAGGAAGGACAGCCAAGAGTTTCCAGTCCCAGACACTTCTCTATGGGAGCCCTTGGGGATGGGTGTCTGTTTTGGACTTGTTCTGGTGTGGGTGAGGCTTGGGGATAGAGCAAGGACAGAGCCCCATGCTGCTGGGCTGTCAAGGACCTTGCCAGGATCTGAAGTGAATTCACAGAGTCTCTTTTGTACTGCTTTTGAAGATGGATGCTACATCTGTCCTTTCCAAAACTGCAAAGGTTGTGTGTGCACTTGAGAAGGTCTATAAAATAAAGCTTAATAGTTTAGAAATTCATCTTGTTGGCCCTTAGGTACTCCAGAGTGTATTCCATCAAACCCTTCCTTATTTGAATCCATCTAACCTGACTGGATTTAAAGCCTCAGATATGATGTCTTAGATCCCTTTCAAAAGCAGAAAGGTTTCAGTTTCTAGGCAGGGCACCACTGACTCCAGGCTAGTTATCCATAAATCTGTGTTTCTTATTACCATCAAAGTGAGATAGAGAACTATTTCAAAGTCATAACAGCATTTGAAAGAGCCTGAAGATCCTGAGCAGAAAGGATGAATTATCACCCTGGGTAAGAATCCTCACTTTTGCAATTTTTAACAGACTTTACTGAATCAGATGCTCCAAATGTGTCCTATTCTTCACTGGAAACTACTATTTCTTTTCCTGTAATTTCCTAGTTTATTTTTATTGTCTATGTGTCTTTAGTACACCAGCCCAAAAGCTGTTTATTGTGGGAAGCATACACAAGACTCTTCCCCACTCAAATTGAATACTTTGGGTTTCATTTAGAAATGCTGTGCAGGAGATTTCTGCCATTTCAGGTAGTATCATAAACATCTCTGTGTTCAGAGTCAGTGAGAATTTGTTGTACCACTGAATTCACTGCTAGAAGGTGCTCAAAGCAGAGCAGATGAGCCTGGTATAAAAGCCAGCATACAGCAGAATCAGCGGTATAACTCTACTGTAAGAAATTGCAACTTGTCTCTATTTGAGTAAACATTCACAGAGAAGTTATTTGCTCAGCTTTGAACAAACTTTTCAGTCAGTCTGCCTGCTTTCACGTGATAGAAATGAATAAAAACAAAGGTAATCCCATGATACACAAGGTGTCTTCCGTAAATCTGGGAAAAAGTTGTCTTATGTGCAATGACATTGAAGACCTCTGACCACAGCTCAGCATCTCACCCCATTACACAAGGCATGAACAAAACAAAACCACTGTCCTTCTGCAGCTCTCCATTCCCTTCAGGACACCAGCTTACACCTCTCCTGTTTTCTTCTGCTTCCCCTCAGGAGATCTCACTGGGGAGATGTGCCAGGGAAGGAGCCATGGACCAGACCCAGCTGAAACAGGGGATGAAAGAGGAACTTGACTAAGGAACTGGCCAGAAAGATGTACAGCCATGTTCTGTCCCTGAGGGTCTCCTTGCTCTGAAACCAGAGGAAGACCCAGGTTTCACAAGATGGCCTGGGCTCCTGGATTTTGGATTTCATTTTCATGCCTATTATTTTTCTTTCAGAGTCCTTTTTAGTACCCAATTTATTCAACTAGAGGTGATGATTACAGTTAACATCCCACCTAAAAATATAAAGTTATTGCATGGAGGCAAAGGGATGAGCCCTAACCTTTGAGACAGAAAGGCATTTATCCAGACCACGCGGATTGGTGACATTGAGCACTGCAGGATCTAAACCACTCTTGAAAATTTGTTTTTCAACAAGAACTGAGCTGCAAATCAGCAGAACTTCAAGTCCTGCTTGGACCAACTGAGCAGCAACCATCACTTGACTTATAAAGGTACATTTAAAAACTTTAACTAAACGGCAGTGCCAGAAAAGGGCAGTGCTAGAAAATGGTAGCCAGAGTGATTCTTGCACAAGTGCTCCTCCATCAAGCCATGACAAACAGTTCATGGCACCCACAGAGGGAAACAGTTCCAGAAACCCCCTCAGAGGCTCCAGCAAGATCCACACTCCACCTGTCCCTAGGTAATACAGTGACCCTGGACAACCATAAGTGACGCTCCAGGCTCAGTCCTCTGCTCTGCCCACCCTACCCCACTATACAGGAAATTCCCCACCTTGAGCATGTTCACTTGCTCACAGCTCAAGCTCAGTTTGCCTTTATCACCAATATGTTTCCCCTGAGCCAATGCACAAAATTTAGAGGTGCTTTTCTTCTCAGCTGTCCAGCCTCCATCCATCAACACAACAGCAGGGCCAACATGCAGTAATTTTTTTTCATCATCCACCAGTCTGATTCATGAATGGTCTCCAAACATTTACAAGCAAAGGCCACAAATACCCTATCTGAGCATTTGCAAGGTAACATTGGCTTGTGAGTTCATTGAATGGCTTGGTTTGGTTTGGATTGGAAGGCACCTTAAAGATCACCCAGTTCCAGCCCCTCTGTCATGGGCAGGAGCACCTTCCACTAGACCAGGTTGCTCAAAGCCCCATCCCATCTGGTCTTGAACATTTCCAGGAATATGGAAAGGACAGTTCGAGTAATTAAAAACAAAAATAATTCTCTGTTTGGGGGGAAAATCTCATCCTTTTCCCTGATCCTTCCATGAACTTGCTACGTTTTGGCATTTGACAGCTGGCTTGGCTGAGGACAAAAAGTGCCAGCCAGGCTTGTCCAGAGGGTGCCCAGACACAGTGACAGGTATTTCAAACTCACAGGAAGAAACATCTACATGACAAATTTTGTTCCATCAGCCAGTGCTATCATTTCTGTGAGTGCCACTAATGCTGACAGCTGAATAGGTAAACCTGGAAGTCTTCACTGACAAAGCACACGTCTACAAAATTGTTTGGGTTTCATTTATGGGGCAGGGTGTGTCATGTAACTGTCCTCAAAGCTCTCTTATAATCAGCTGCTATACCAAACTAAGAAGACATTTGAAATGTGTACTGTGGCATTCTGCTTAGATCTAGTATTGCTCCAGTGCTACTGTTCATTTCTATGAACAGTTTGGACAATGAGCAAGATGGAATACTTTAAAAAATTGCTAGCTACAAGAATACTCCAATAGATAAATTCAGAGATTAAAAGGCTTGAAAGAAAATCATAAATTAACCCAACTCTGCAAGATTTAATTGATTACATACACATGAAAAATACTAAACTTGAGAAGAATGAATCAGAGGCACATACACAAACAAGGAACATGTAGGTTGGCAGCAGTGCAGCAAAAAAGGGCCTGGAGTTACAATGGATCAAAAAAACAAAGATGCACCAAGAATATGAGACTCTCTGTGAGACAGGAGATAATTACTCTGTTCTGGCCCACTCTAGAAAATCCTCAGCTAGACCACTGTGGCTCAATTAGAGAGAATAGAGACAAACTGGGGAGATTAAAGCACAGCAGCCAGGATGATGAAAGGACTCAAAACTGTGACCTACAGGCAAAGGCTGAAGAACAGGGGATTGTTTTCTCTGACAAGGGGGAAGCTTGAGGGGTTAAAACTTGCAACTTTCCTTTGTGTAAAAAGCTCAATTCTGAGCTATTGCCCAGTAAAGTAAAGAAAGATAAAATCAGTTTTCAACAAGAGAAATATGGGCAGGTTATTGCATACTTGTAAGAAGGAGCCCTTGACATAAATGGGAGATTTCACACAGACTAGATATGCTTCATCCCATGTCACTGTTAATTATGCTAAATGCCATTCCCAGGGAGTTATCCTGCTGGGACTATGCCTGTCTTGATCCATATCTGAGCCACACAGAGCACAGCATCCTCAGCAGATGGAGATAGTGCTGGACAGCTGAGAGGGTCCAGAGTGAAAATCTGCCATGACCTGCACTGGATGGGAATGTGATCTGCTCTGCTAAAAGCAAAGCTCACGTGTGGCCCTGCCTAGATCCTGTATCTGACAGCACAGGAAAGGGAGCACGTGTGGGAGCTGTCCTGATGACTCACAGAAAGGTGCCTGTGCTTTAGGGGAGGGAGAGCATTTTCTTGTGGGATAGGCAAGTTTAAAAAGGGAGAGGTTCTTTAAACCAAGGAGATTGCTGCAGCATGTAGGCAAATCTTGGTTGTATAACACAAGCAACCATTTGGAACAAGGTCATGACTGTTCTTAGCAACACTGGTACTTTCCTGCAGCACAGATCTACTTCCAGCAGTATCCTCCTGTCCAGTCACAGGCAAAGCATGACACAGAGCAGTATTTAGTGAATTTCTTTTCTAATAACCCCCAAGAGCTTGAAATCTGGCAGGGTAAGGGCTTACTACAGTCCTACTGTTGCTGAAGGGAATTAAAAGGCTTGACTCAAATCCAGCCTAACAGGCAGCAGATATAACTTCCATCTCCTTGCTGGAGGTGCATCCAGCTGTGCTGCTCCTTTGTGTGAGAGCTCTCTTTGTCCTGCGTGGCCCATCCCATGTAACAGCAAAGGACTCAGACCAAAACCTTTCAACAAACTCAGTCATCAGCTTCTGCGGAGGAACTATTTCTGGTGGAGCAGCCTTGATCTCCATGAGCTGTTGGCATGAGAGAGGTTTGACTGTGTGAAAAAGGGATAAAGGATCAAGCCCTGAAATATTTTGTCTGAAACAACCTGGGAATGCTCCTCCATGCTGTGAGCAACCCTGCACTCAGTCATCTGAAGTAGCTGCTCTGACAGGATTTAAGTCTCCATAATTAGGTCTTTCCCATATAAAAACCCAAAGCACAGACTTTCAGTTTTAAATAGTCCTGGTCTGTGTTCACCCTTCTGCCTCAGTTCTCAGAGGCTCTGCTTTGTGTCTGTGGAGGCTGTGTCATTATCCACCCACAGCAGCAGCAGGAAATTTTCATGGGCCCGAACCTAACTTTTGTTTTTAGTTCAGTTTCTGACACCTCGCTCCCACTCCCGTCCTCAGGAACAGCTCCCAGGGAGGGTGAGTCACTTCACAGCATTGGGAAAGCAGAAATGAGGAGCTCATCCTGGCTCCAGCCCTTTCCTAAAGCAGTTTGCACAGTTTGCAGGTGCAGCCCCTGGAGGACTGCAGCCAGCACAGAGATTTTTCCCTATCACTGACTGGGGGTCCCAGAGATCTTAGAGAAGGTCTGGAGAATTTTCTCCCTTTTCCCCAGCAAGGCACACACAAACACAGCCCACATTCCCTCTTCCCAGCTCAGGTGAGACTGCAAACAAGGATGTGTGAGGCTGCAGGGATGGGCAGCAGGCAGAGCAGCAGCTGCTGGCTGTGGGAGCTGCTGGTACCTTCTGCTGTGCTTTCCACAGACCTCCTTCCTTCTCCCACAGCTGAGCTTGCTCAGGAGGTTTACAGGAGGTTTCATCCTCTGTCTCTGTCCTAAAGGTCTCCTCACTGCCGTGCTCTGCATTAATTTCCTGGCACCACCTCAGCCACAGAGAAGCCCCAAGGCAGAAGCACCCGGGAAGGTGGTGGTGCTGGGATCACCTTTACACCCCTGACACGGTGACAGGATAGTGGGAGTCTCTGGTGGCAGCTGCCAGCTGGGAATGTACTCTGGACAGAGGAGGCAGAGAGCTGGCAGCTGACAGATAGCTCCACAAGCAGAAGTAAGTTGATTTTAGAGACTTTTTAAAGATTGGAAAGAGTTAGTGATAAAGTCTAAATGCAATCTAACATTCAAAGGAGAGCTCATGTTTAAAGCAGGAGATTTGGTCAACCAAAACAGCAAATAATCACAATTTTCATTCCTGACACAAAGGGGATGTGTCTGTATGAGTTTCAGAGTGCTTCAAAGAAAGGTGAGCATTCAAACGTCCTAAACACCCATTAAATTGATGATTCTTCACAGAACAGGCTAACCTCACTGGCTTATTGTGCCTGCAAGAGTATTTGTCTAGTCATGGATAATTGTCAGAATATTTAGAATTATGGTTTGGAAAAGCATAAGAGACCTGGAGATCCGTCTGAACCCTCTGAACCTTCTGTTTGCAAATGCAGGATGGCAGCCTCACACAACTGGGTTTTCCTGTTGAGTCTCCTGGCTCTGCTGTGTGTGTTCCTGGCTAGATATGCCACAGGAGAAACCTCTCCTGTGTGAACAGGGCGGCTCTTCGTGCAGTCTTAGCCAGGAAAGCAAACAAAACTGAAAGGCAAATGTTATCTGACCACTTCTAAACTTCAAAAGCATTGAAGGTCAAGCTGCTATGTTGGTATATAGATATATGCTAAAAAATAGCAGCACTTGGAAGGGCTGAGCAAAGAAGCTTCCTGTGGTTTGCTTTTCTTTTTTTCAGACTGGATTTCCTGTCAGGTACACCCAGAATGAGGAGAAGGGCACAATTGTGTGGATCAGGAGGAAGAAAGTCAAAGGTGATCCCTGATGAGGAGGAATTGTGGGTATGACTGAGCTCCAGGGCTCCTTTCCCAACATCAGCCTGGCACCAAACGTGCTCCAAGCAGCCCATGGCACATATCATGTCTGTCATGCAGCTCTCTGACACACAGGCATTTCCTCACAGGCACTTCCACAACATCTGTGCAACACAGACCTGGCCAGTATTAATGTTATACATGACTGAGTAGGAGAGACTGAAAAAAGCACAGTGAAATTGGGCACATGTGTTCGAATTGTCATGTCAGAGATTGACACTAATTATGGAAGTGTCACTTTTTTAACCCACCTACTTGCTTTTTTTCTGCACAAAGTCACAATTCAGGCATTCTTTGCCCAGTGAAGCATTATGCAACTTGTTAATTAAGGCATGAAGAGATTTTGCAATCCTCAATTCTGCCTGAGAGGCTTTCCTATGGTACAGGGCTTCCCTGGGCTCCTAAGGGCAAGCAACTGGCGTCTGCCATGTCAGAAGTGAATATTTCCCATCTTCCATGGGGAAGATCTCTTTTACAACATTCCCAAATGGCAACAGAGGACTAATCTAATACACACACAGCCATCTGACCCCAGAAGCAGGAAAGTCAGTTTTGTCTGAGCTCAAATTTTTCTGTGTAAGTGCTAAGTCACTAAGAGGTGTATTTTGTTTGAGACTGGCAATTTCTGTTTGCAAAAAGATTGTGTAGTATTTTTGAGCCTGTGGTGAGAGAAAGGCAACTGATCTCAGGCATGAGAACACATGCAACTATTTGTCATAGAATCATGGAATCACAGAATTATAGAATTGCAAAATCACAGAATTGTTTGGACTGGAAGGAACCTTAAAGAGCATCCCATTCCAATCCCCCCACCATGGGCAGGGACACATTCCAGTGGATCAGATTGCTCAGGGCTCCATCCAACCTGGCCTTGAACACTTCCAAGGATGGAGTATCCACAGCCTCTCTGGGCAACCTGTTGCTCTCACAGGCACATCCCCTCAGGAGCCTCTGAGAGCTCAGCTGGGGTGTGGGTGGCACCAGTTCAGTGGCAGCAGCCCAGTCTCCAGCCAGGCAGCACAGACAACCTGCAGCTGGCTGTAACCTGCCTGGGAGGGCAGGTGCCCTCCCTCAGGGCTGCACCAAGCACCCTCCACCCTCAGGCCAAGCTCTTGGCAAAGCCCTCCTCACGTGTTAGCTGTGCTCACAGACAGGGCTCACAGACAGGGCTCACAAGCACAAACAGCAGCATAAATCCAGCAGCTCCCAGGGTGGGTGACGTGTCTGCTGCTCTGCCCTAGTGGCACATTGCACACCAGAGCAGAGCAGAGATCTGTCTGGGAAAAGGCTGCTTGAGACAGTGGAGGGTGAGTGTGTTAGGGCAGCCAGCCCTCCTCCAGAGTCTGCAGGGAACCTAGAGATGGGGACAGTCTGATGTAATTGTGACCACAGGACTGCTGCCTTTTCCTGAAAAGACAGGCCTATCTGCATGCCAGGCCCACCACAGCAGCAGGCAAGCTCATCCCTTACAGTGTACAGACAGCTAGCATTGGACTCGAGGGCTTTGTGGCCACCCAAAGGTGAGGATTTAGCCCTGAATGCATAAACCTAGATGTTGCCTTGAAAATAAAGCAACAATGTACCCCCTCCTCAGGGAAGATGTGAGCTTTGCCATGGCTGACAGCACTGTCTTGTCAGAGGCCACCTTCCTCTCATTTTTAGCTGAGACTCAGCTCTGTCCCAAATGTTTGCTCCTCCTTGAAGGCTTATGGAGAATTGAGCTGGGAAACCTGTATGGTTTCACCTCCAGCCTAGAAATGCCAGAACTGAGACTGCACCAGGTCTGACAGCTTAGCAGGGAGCAAAAGCACTGAAAATCATTTCTGTGGCTTTTCAGAAGCAGGCATGAAGGACATGACATGTTTTAGGATTGCTGTCACAGGGGGAAAGGCTGCCTTCATGTCAGCTTAATGCTGGAGAAGCCTGACCAGGTTTTATCGTTGCCCTTAGCACAGCACAAAGTCTGTGCTGCTCTGCCCAGGTGAGAGGTGGTTATTCATTCACCAAACTTCAGATGCTGCAGGAAAGTCATTTAGCCCCTGAGCACATGCACATAAATCAGCAGCCACGTTAAAGCGTATGAGGAGTTTTAAAAAGCACCTTCCCTCCTCCTTGGTGCACAGCAAAGGCAGCACCAGCCTTTGATAAGAGCAGCATAGAAAGCAATAGCTGGTACAGGCATTGAGTTAATTCTTGGCTACCAGCTTCAGCCCCAGGACTCCACCTTATAACACAGCTTTCTCCTTCAGCCTGTGGAAGCAGAGAGAAAAGAAAACCAAAGTGTTATCCCAGTTTTAATGATAGCCATACCTGGGGGAAGCCTCAGACTGAAGGGAAAGAGCATGGAACATGCAAGGTGCACCTTCAGGACAAGGTCCCCAGTGCATGTGTCGTAATGACAGCCCGCTCTTGGATTATTTGCCATGTCATTGCTAAGGTTACTCCTGCTGTGTCTTCTGCACTGCAGAAAATAAGGGTGGTCTGCAGAAATGAAGGTCACAGATGGGTAGCAGATATCTCTGACACTTAAAGCCTTGGTAGGCGTGAGTGGAGATGGTAGAGTTAGGTGGAACTACAGCATTACAACACTTTCCCTCATCCCACCCAGAACTTATCAGCTAGAGTAGCCTTACAGCTCCCTTTGCCTGCAGGGAAATGTAGCTCTGCTAAAAGGAATATTTTTTACAAGGGCCAACTGCTTTGGTGTTGTTCCCACACTGGACAGCCTTGAAACAAAGTGCAAAACCAGTCCCAAGAGAAAATTGTTCTGTCTCTGTGCACAATCCAAAGGCCCACTGCTGAAAGCAGGGAACCCCCCAAAAGCCTTCTGCAGATTTGAACTGAGTTATTCAGGAGAGAGAAAAATGGTTATTTCCATGCATCAACTTCTCCCTGTTACATGAGCAAAAGGTGAAAAATAAATCTCCATAATGGCACAACCACCTACAATGGCACCCCCTCTTTGACTAGAAAATCATCCCTTATGGTCTCTGCTTTGTCAGTGGCTGAGAACAAAATAATAGAGGCACAGTAGGATGTCCCTGCCACCCAGCTGGTTTATGGCTGACCAGGGCTATTGCAGAAGAGATGGAGGGTTTATGGATCAAATCAAATCCTTCTTCTTGTTACTCAAGGCAACAAACCATCTTTACTCTGAGTGATGGAGAGGAAAGCTTCCAGATGTCCAACTTTTTGGCTTCTTGGGAAAATTTTGCCTGTAGGAGCTCATTTTCCCACACAATTAAACTTATGGCCTTTATAGTTTAGGTGTCATTCCCTCTATGGCAATTTCAGAGGACTGAAGGGAAGATGAAAATAGAATGAATCCCTTAGGCCAGGGAGGAAGCCAAACCATGGTTGTGTGACAGCAACTTTCTTGGCACTCACTGGATGTGAGGAAGGTCTTCTAGACAGAAAGCAAGAAGTGCTCTAATATTCTTGGCAGTTTTAGGTTCATGTTTGGACTCGATGATCTTAGATACCTTTTCCAACCTAAATAACTATATGATTCTATGAGTGTAAGAATTTGGCATCTACTACTGCACCCCAGAAAACCTCAGCTCTTCCAGCTGGTAAACTGGCACTCATCCCCATACACAGAGATATAAATACAAAACAGAGCAGCAAAGCAGACCCTTTCTGAGGGTAGATAAGGCTTTCCACACTTTTCTTCTTCCCTCTGTTGTCACGGAATCATAGAATACTTTGAGTTGGAAGGGATCCACAAAGATCACGTGTCCAACTCTGAAATGAATGGCCCATAGAGGGATCAAACTCACAAGGTTGGCGTTATCAGCACCATGCTCTGACCAGCTGAGCCAATCTCAGTCATGATAAAACCAACCCAGTACCTCATCTCCATGGCTTTTGTGTTTGACAGTAAGCATCTATCTACATATCTCAGCTGAAGAGAGGTTTTTCTTCCTGTCAGGATGGCTACGTACAAAGGAAAGCTTACCCAGGCCTTTACAGATCCTCATTTTTCTGTTACACTTGCAATATCACAAGTTTCATCACTAAACCAAAACCCAAGGCATTTCTTGTGGCATCCAAGCTGCAAATTGGAATGTCAAGTAAAATGAAGACTTATAGGGTAGTAATTCCCCAGGACAAAAGAGGGGCCGCTTCTACAAAGCACTTCTGTCAGCTCCATGGAAATCCTTCCAGCAGGCTTAGCCTATGAAGGAGGAATTTACAAGCTGGTGGTGATTAAAAGCCAGAATTGTGAAAACGGCAAGCAGGCCTTGCTTAAAGGGCTAATTTGATCCAAGGCAATAATAGCATATCTAATGGAAAGGCAGTTTGTATTCAATACATCATTCCATCCTCTCTCAAAAATGCAGGGATAAGCTCCACCACAATCCTGGATACTCATTCTGATCACAAGTTGCAGATCTGTCACTTGACATCAGCACCTATTACCTCTCAGATTCCCTTCCAAGGAACATTTGGGGCCTGGCACATACCTGGTTTACAGTGCGAAAAAGGGGAGAAATACAAAACAAATGTCCAGATTCTGCCTTCCTTATATTCAGGTCCGGTTTCAGCACTGAATAAAGGAGCAGAATCTGGCCTTGGGGGTCTCAAAGGCACTGCAAGGCAAGGCAGAGCCTGAACTGACTCTACCCACTGCTAGTTTCCTTTGCATGTGACTGCAGTCATGCAGTGTTCCCCAAATAGAAGTTCATACCTTTTCACCTTCAGAGCTGGCCTATTTCTGCTCTCTGGTACTCAAAAATAAGTTTCTCTCCATCCCAGGAAGGAGCCATGCTATAAATATCTTCATGCAAGTTTCCTAAGTCCTAATGTTTCTCACAGAAGGGTGCAGCTCCTTGTGCAGAAGCGACAAGCCTGGCTGGGTTCTGCAGTGCCTTTGTTAATGTCCTTGTGCTGCTGTGGCTGCAGAGTAGGAACGGAGACATGGGCAGGTGCAGTAGCATTGCTGTAGCCATGGTGGTTTAGACACCAGCAAGACAAAAGTTAGGAAAATCTCTTCAAACTTCATCAGCACTGGTGGGGCCACATCGAGAGCCTTGGGTTCAATTGTGGGCCCCTCACGACAAGAAAGACATTGAGGTGCTGGAGCATGTCCAGAGAAGGAACACACTGAGGTGTGGAACACATCCAGAAGGGTCTGGAGAACAAGTCTGATGAGAGACCTGGGTGGGGGTTCAGCCTGGAGAAAAAGAGGCTCAGGGGGAACCTCCTCACTCTCTAGAACTCCCTGGAAAGAGGTTATAGCAAAGTGGGGCTCTGTTTCTTCTCCCAAGGAAGATGTGACAGGACAAGAGGAAACGGCCCCAAGTTGCACCAGGAGAAGTTTAAATTGTACATTAGGAAAATTTTCTTCCCTGAAAAGGGCGTCAAACATTGGAACAATACCCAGAAAAGTGGTAGAGTCATCATCCCTGGAAGTGTTCAAAAGACATGTGGATGTCTGTAGGGGGATAGAACATAAGTAAATACATACAGGTAGTATAGAAAGTAATCTTACCCCCTAAAGAGTTGCAGCTGAGGCAATTACTAAGGATTAGGAGCAGGCCTGATGTTAACAGGCCACAGCTGCAGCCAATCAGCAGAGTGTTATAAAAGAGTGGCTTGGTTGGCTGAGGGGAACTGGAGTCAGTTGCTGCTGTGAGGACAAGGAAGAGTCAGTGCCTGGAGGAGCTGCCTACAAGAAACATCAAGGAGGTATGGAACTCCAGCGATATGGAACCCTTGCAATATAATGATAGTAGAACTCTTGCAATATAATGACAGCACATGTCCTGCATTCACATTAAGTTAGGAGCATGGTTTAGTGTTGGACCTGGAGGCATTAGGTTAATGGTTGGATTCCATAAACTGAAGGGCCCTTTCCAAGCTTAATGATTCTATGCACTTTAATAAATCAGCTCATACAGGAGGAGGGTTTGGTTGTGAAAAGTGCATTACCTCAGTGTTTTTAACTGTGCTTTACATTGGGCCCTTCAAAAAATAAGACTCCGGTTTTCTTAAGAACCAGTTGAACTGATGGAAACATTCAGAATCGTGTAAGGGGAGAGGGGGCCTGAAGGGATAATGTGTCTTGCCCAGGGAATCAGCAGCAAGCCCAGGAGCACAGCAGAAGCCTCTTAACACTATGCAGCAGTGCAATAGTAGACCACACTTTTCTTGCCTGAAAGGGGCTTATTAAAATAATTAAGCAATATAAACACTGTAGAAACAGTGATGCAGGCACATAGGAGATTGTAGCCAGTCCCACTGGGGAGAGAGACCAGCTAACTGCTGCATGGCACCTCCACACTCTCAGACACACTGGTAGTGCTATTTCAGGGATTTCTAAATCACCTCCTTGCTTCAAACACTTTTGACATGAAGCTAATCCCAGCAGTATCCATGAGCCAGGCCTGCCAAGAGGGATGCAGATCAGAGCAGATGTTCAGGGTGGCTGAGGCAGTTAGACACAACCAAGCCAATAATGAGGAACTTTTATAAGGAACATTAGCCCTACATCCTTGAAATGTGAAGAGATTGAGGGGGCATTTCACACCCCACTTATTTCTCCTGAAAAAAATGTCTTCACCAGCAAACCCTCCCACCAACACCTCAGCATGTGCTGCAGTGTCAGAGCCTGTGACTCAGTGACAGCTCCAGAGACTTTGAAATCAGCTGCTGGATTAATGGGACTGTGTAGAAACACTACCTTTGGGTAATTCCAAGAAATATAAGCTCTGTGACTAAAAAAAGATGTTCTCAGACTGTTAAATATTTAGCTGCCAACTGGGGTTACTATGGAGAGAGGTGCCTCTGTTGGTAAAGGACACCAAGGGCAGGATTTAAAGAGCCTATAAGGAAGAAAAGCAGGTTGGACAAAAATACATGTGAGTGTAAGATGGATGGACAGTCACAAGTTCAAGACCTTTCAGGCTAGTCACTTGATGAACATGGTGATATCTTCTTTGCCTTACATTTTCTGGGTCTTGTACACAACAGGCAGTTGGCTTTCAAAAGGATAAGAAGAAATACTGAGAGAGGAAAAGAAATTATTTTGTGAGTCAGCTATAAAGGAACCTAAGGAGAGGGAGAAGAGTCAGGTGTCCCTGGGACCTCCTTGGCCTCATTTACTTCTTATCTACAAGGGTTAAAACATAAGCAATGTGAGCTGAGAGTCTCCTCAGCCGTCCAGAAACCACACGGGTGAAGGGCAGGCACGGTGTAGGGAATGTCTGTGGCCAGATAAGAGCTGTGCAGAGAGTCAGATAAAGGTGACATTTCTTATCCAGTTATCAAGCAGTCTGGGAGTTTGACAGCCATGCTATGTGTTTGATATGAAAGGAGGGGACTCCCCAATCTCCTCCACTCTGGCTGCTCACTTCTAGCTGATAATCTGCCCGGCCTGGGGGAAATACTGCTGCCTTTGGAGGGGCAGAGTATTTTCCTCTGCTAAAAAACCACATATAGCCAAAACCAAGAAATAAAAAAAAGCTTGTACAACTGCCTCCAAAGCTGATTAAACTGTTGAGCAAGCTTCAAAAAGCACAAGCAGTGCCCTACACATATTTAATCCATGAGCTCACCTAGGAAGAATCCCTTTGTTAGGCCAGTGACTACAGCCTGAGCAGAGAGAGGACACACCTCGGCCTTGACAGTGCAGTTTTGTAGGAGTAATTTGTTGATCTCGAAGCATGAAGCTGAGTTACTGAGGGTGTAGGAGGAATAAATGTTCTGCAGGAGCAGCCCAGCTCCATCAGTTCTAATCAGTAATACTTGCTTGCAGACTCTCACCCCTGTTTTTCCTTCCTCACTGAAAACAGAAAAAAACAAAGCTGCTTTCCATAAGTGACAGCTGTGGAAAATAAAGTGAATTGTTTTGGCCACAAAAATGAGTGAGCACCGTCAGTGACTCAGCTCCCTGTCACCGTCCCCAGTGCAGGTTTGGTGCCGTGGCTGGCGAGAGGCGCTCAGGAGGGGCAGGAGCTGCAGGGGCTCAGGGTGTGCTGCACCCTCAGATGGACACAGAGCTGCTCACAGGAACTCTGGAGCTGTGTTCCCAGGGCTGTGTCCTGCCCTGCATGTGTCCCTGTGCACCAGGGGGACAGCCTGCAGCTCCCACAGCTGTCCCCCAAAGCCACGTCTGAGCAGAGGGCAGTGGGGGAGTGGAGTGTGCTATATTTGTGTCTGCACTGTTCCCCGTGACAAAAGATTCATCAGACACAGGCAGGAGGGCTCCACGTGAAGCCAAAAGAAAGGCTGGAGGTAATACTCAAAATTAATAGTTCTTGCTCATGATGCACAGGGAGATGTTGGGCATGTGCTGCTGCATCAGAGGAAACACAAATCTCTCCTAGTGATGCTCAAGAGTAAAACAGGGACTGAAACCTCTCCATAGGAGAAGTTCAGATGAAAATTTTCCATCTGTAAAGGTGGGAGCATTCACCAGACTCCAGTTCTTCTAAGAACATCTAGGAAAGGGCCAAAACTGGTGCTTGCCAGGACAGAGGACATTTACCTTCTTTCTAAAAATGTCAGACTCATGTATGAAGAGTGGAATGGGAACAACAGTCATGGGCAGACAGGAATGATTGGGAAGTGCACAAGCAAGATGTGAATCCTAGCAACAAACACAACCTTCTCAGCACAGAGGCTTAAATGCTTCCCATTGAGGAACTGATTTGATCCAACAGCTCCTCACAGTTTGTACAGACAGGAAAGATCTGTATTCAGTAATGTAGCAATATGGTTTTCCTATACCAGGGAAAAGGTCCATTAATCTTGGCATATTAATAAATGAGCATCTATTAGCCACAAATAGGCTGGAGATCAGATTCCAAGTGCAAGGAGGTGATGCTCAGAGCTGCTCTGTGATGCTAGAAGGAGAGGTCAGGAGAGGGAAAAAAAAAACAAAATCTGATGGACTTCCAGAGAGATTTGGGTAATAAGGGACAATCACAGGGAATTAGCATGCCCTGGGTGTAGAGAACACATAGGCACCCCTGTCTGGGTCCAGGTGGGGTCTGCAGCAAGGAGCAGGGCTCTCAGTGCAGCTGCAGATGCCCGTGCAAAGGGGCAGGACCAGGGACAGCAGGGTCCACTGTGGCTGGGGAGGAGCTTCCAGGCTGGTGTGCCCAGTGGCTTGGTGGGTGGGCTGGGGAGAGTCCTGACCCCTGTGTCTGCTGCAGGGCTGATATCCCATCTGATCCTGTCCTGCCAAAGGGGCAGGGCTGGAGCAGGAGCCACAGCTGGAGCACACGGATCTCTGTCCATCCCAGTGACAACTGGGGTGCTGCCAGCACTGCACTTTCACACACAGAAATCAGAATTAAGTGGCAAAGCAGAAATCAAGTGAAGCTCCCCTGGGTGCTTGGCTGCCATTTGGGAGACAGAAGCATTGTGAGCACACCTCAGTTTTTGAGCTGCCCAAAGCAGCACAGAAATAGGTGCAAGACCACAAGCCATGGAGTCTCATACCCTACAGGTCAGTGAGGACCCTCCCAGTGCAGGGCACAGCCACAGCACAGGAAAAGCCCTGTCACTGGACAGAGCAAGCTTGGACTCCTCTGCACTAGCACCTCGGCTCACTCATCTCCTGTCCCATGTGGATGAGGACAGGATTCTCTTGTCACACCTGTGAAACTCACTCATCATCCCTCAATTTAAATAATGCCTTCAGAGTCCAGCAGGATGGAAAGAGGTCAGTTTTGCTCATGCACGCTTGGTGAGTACCTGTGCAACTGCAGCGTGGTGGGCAGGACAGTCACTGAGACATCCAAGCTGTCCCTCAAAGAAGGGAGACCACTAAACATAGGTCTACTCAGGAAATAACCTGTGAAACATGAGTTTGACCTCCTCCCAACTTTGTGAGTGACAGCTAGGCTTTGATGTACACAACCAGTGTAATTTTGGAAGGACCTCAGGAGGTCCCCTGGTTAGGGCTGGGCTAACATTGACATTAGTCCAGGTAAATTGGACTAATGGCAATAATTTCTTTAGAATTCACAGACAGCTTCTGTTTGATCAAACCCCTGCTTGGTGACAAATAACACAAACAGCAAAGAAAAAGACAAACAACAATCCTGGCTCCCACCAAAGCCTGAGCTTTGCATTCAGTGCTCTGCTCCCCTCTGTCACAGCCCCACCTCTGGGTGAAAGGGCTTTGGCTCACAGGGAAAAGAAGGGGTTAACAAACCCCTCAGCAAATGAAGCACCATTGGAAAAAGCTGGACTGCTACTTTCTAGGATCTACAACCTTCAGCCAAGGGACTCAGCTTGCAGGGAATTGTTCCCAGAGTGCCACGGTAGCCCAGACAGTGTGACTGAGTGCTGGCATGATGCCTGTCACACCGTGAGAGAACTTCTAATCCTGGATTTTGGGTTTGGAGTTTTTTAGTTGATAGTTTTGTTGAGTTTTGTTCTTGCTTTTTTCTTGCTATTAGTTATTTTTATAGCATTATTTTCATGCACAACAGGAATTGTCTAATTGGAGTTGTTTTATTAAAAAAGGCTGAAGAGCTTCATGCGAGACATCAGGAAATTCTGCAGGACATTCATCAAAGCCACAAATTCTGGAAAATTTTAATCCTGCCAGTATTATGGATGAAATCCCATGAACATAACTATGCGCACATGGTTTTGCAGACCTTTTATCCACAAAAATGTCCCCTATCTGTGCTATCCACAGTCTTGCCGAGACACATTGATAACCCTATCGGCAACACCCAGAAAGCCTCAAAGGAATACACGGCGCAACAAATGTTTCTGGACAGGGACAGGGAAGCAGTCTACACTCAATCTTTACTTGAAGTTGCTTCAGTGAGAGGGCAGTAGGTTTGAGAAGCTGGTGCCTGAAGGCTGGGTATGGCCCCGGCTCACTGCAGAGCACACAGTGATGCTCAGTGCCACCCAGCAGCAGTGCCAAGAGCTGTTATGGCCAGCCCACCAACCAGGGCTGGAAGGGCACACCAGTCTCCCCTGTATATTTCATCCAAAAATGCAACAAATTTTGGCATATGAGCACCTTCTGGGTTGCTTTTCTTCCTTTGTCAACTTTTAAAGCACAGCCACTGGATTGGCTTGCAGAATTAACACGTAAGAATGCATATTTTTCTTGGGTTTTTTAAAACCATTCATGCACAGACTTAACACAGTCTGTTAGTGGAAGAGCTGCAAGTTCTGAGACCAGTGTGTGACTGCTTTATGGAATAGTCATTTGGGAATGTCTAATAAACAATTGTTTTTAATTTTAAACATCTGTATCTATAACAATAGGAGCAGCTGATGTGGCCCTCCCTGGTCCCGGCTCTGGCTGTAGTTGGGTAAGGACTGGCTGCAGCCTGAAGGCGATCTCGTCTGGCCCTGCTGCTTCTCATGCTGTAATTCTAGCCCTCTGCAGCTTGTCCTGGCTGATTTTCCCCTGAAACTTGATCTTTACAGGGATCAAAGGAGAAAAAGGAGAAACAAGAAACTTATTTCAGCCATGGCAGCTTGAGCTGTGTCTCCAGGTCAATCCCAGCCACTGGCTGCTGCCTGTGGAGTGTGCTGCTGTGTCCAGCCTCATGTCCTCATCCTGCCAGCAGAGTTTGCCACAGTACAGTCCTGTTTGGAGAAAAGTAACCTGCCAAAGGGAAACCTTGCTCCTAATCACATGAGGAGTTTCACCAGTGCAACAAAAATCATGCTGACATGGAATGACTCTGCTGATAAACCGACCTTCTGAGACAAATCAGTATAGTCCCAACATTTAACAAGGGGTTCAGGAGATTAACATCACCAGCAGAGTGAATCAATGCACTATTCACAATTTGTGTGCTATATGGTATTAGGGAGACCGTCTCCCTGCAAGGTGACTGTGCACCAGCACCCCAGCCCTTAGAGACAGGGTGTCCCCTGGCAGGAGGGGGCTGGCACCAAACACACCCACCCTCAGCTACCTGAGGGCAGCTGCCCTGGGCCCTCCACAGCATTTGCACACCTTCAGCATCGTGTTGGTAGCAGTCAGCCAGGAAGAAACCTTCCTTCCATGGGCATTTCTGCAGGGTGTGCAGAGAAATGGGGGTCCCTAAATCTGCCAGGCAACTGCCCCCAGCTCAGGCGCCCAGCATAGACTCCTTTGAATGACTGTGGTCATTAGTTTCTTGTGATCAGATGGAAGAAATATGTCTGGCTTATTCTTTTGCCTAGTTTGTGAGATGTAAAATTACAAACGTTTAGGTTTCAAATACATGCTTAGGCTAAGGAGAGTAAAAAGTGTCTGGAACCAATAGATATTACAACTTCTGCAGTAAGGTCAGTCTAAGAGTGCGAGTGAAACATCCTGCCATCCTTACTTAGCTGTTTCCCTGGATTGATGAAGAATTAAAAGCATTTCTAGATGAAAAATGTGCAGAGGAATGGCTTTTTATTAAACCCAGAGGTACTGCTGGAAAAGACAGAGAATCCCTCAGGAATCAAAGCCCTTCTTTACAGTCTGAAATCTTCCCGCATGAATATAGGCTGGGAACACTTGCTCTGAATTTCACACATTTCACACGACGCTGTTAGATCTGAGCCCACCCAAGAGGAGAGGCCACCGGTGTCTGGGAGCCAGGGCTGTTAGCAAAGAGCTCAGGCATTAGGCACACCTTCGCTAAATTCCTGGCTGCAAGATAATTACTGCAATTTGCTTTCCTTGTCACCACTTTACTGGTGTGTGTCTGTGTGTGTCTGTGTGTCTTTTTCCAGCCTCTCATTTCAGTAATCACTGGGACTGTTTTGAGTGAAATGCAGCAATCACTGCCAATGCAAAGTGTTCTGTCACCATCAAGAAGGAATGAGCTCCCCAGCTGAAGGACACCTTGTTTGGGAACACTTCCATAGAGACACATCCTCCTGCCCATCCTCTCACCGTGGGAAGGTGTGCTGGTGCACGGTGTCTTGACATGAGCTCTCTCCCATCCGGTTTCCTTGTGCCTCCAGATGCCAACATTTTACTGTCCCTCCAAGATGACTGCTAGAGAAAATGGAAATTATTTGTGAGTACTTTTAGAAAGCAGTATTTAGAAACTCGGAGTTTCTTTCAGGCACTCATGGTTGGTTGGTTTAAACCCCCAAAAAGATATATATTTATCTTTGTCTTTCTGATGTTCTTACACTTGCACACCAGGCAGTGATTTTCCTCAAAATTTTCCAAGCTGATCATTTGTCAAAAATACAGTGTCCAAATACTCTTGTAAGAACCTTGAACGAAAAGCCTGGATTTTAATCTTTTTATACATTTACACAAGTAGTGTGACTACATCTAGCTTTGCACAGACCTTATGAAAAACCCCTGGTCTAAAACTCACTCTGTTTTCACCAGATGAGGAAGTTTCCTGTCAGCAGGAAGGGTCAGGCTGCTGCCATCAGACCCCAGAGAACCCAGCAAAGCGGGACCGGATCCTGCACTCCCGACTTGTGCTGCTGCACGCAGGGGGAAGACCCCCACAGAGCAAGGGCTGTAGGGTCAAACTTCGCGGTATAAAAACCCCGCTGCACAAAAGCTTAGGAGCAGAGGCAAGGCTCTTCCAGAGAGCCCTGGCAGATCCTGCCTCCCACTTCCCCATGCCCTGGGCCCTCTCCAGGCCCTGGGGGCTCCCCAGTGCCACCACCACCCTCCTGTCCCTGCAGACGGGAGGGAAGGGGACATTCGCATGCAAATGAGGGTGATTTCCCACCAGGAAACCCCCTTTGTTTCCAAATCCATATTTACAGCCCTGCCAGAGCAAGCTTTGAATGCAGAAGCGGGTGAATGACCTAAAAACAACGGAACTAAGCATTTAGCATAAAATCCCACCCACTGGTCCCCTTTACTGGAAAGCAAGATTTAGCAACACAGACAAAACCCACACAGACTGGCAAGTGAGGAGGGAAATGTACACACTGAGTTAGTTGGTGCTATAGGTCTAATGCTCTTACTCTGCAGCTCCAGCTCAGTGTGAGGTACCACACCAGCGCCCCCGGCTCTGACCCCCCTGTAACAACCCCACCTTTCAGCACCAGTTTGGTGATCATGGAAGGAATGCAGAAATGCCCGCAGCTGTTACTACACCAAATGGTAAAAACTTCTGAGTTATGGATGGATAATACACTGCTGGCACACACACCTCTCACAGGTGACTTTCAAAGCCTCTCACTTCATGGCCCCCCCATGACAGAACTGGAGAGAGGTCTGTCTGTCCTGTGCACAGTGTGCATGGCCACAAAACTGAACTTACCTGTCTGCTACTTTTCACAGACTGTGACTTACCACTGGCTTACCACCCAGTTACCACTGCCACTGGGATCCAGCCTGAAGAAAACTTGCTCTCAACAAAAAAATGGACAAATTCAAGGGAGGAAGAGGAAAGTGCAACTCATTCTTTCCTCTAGTAGCATTGAAGAAAATGTCCACCCATTACATCAGGCTGCTCAAATCATGCACTTAAAAACATAAATCATGGAAACATAGGGTGGTTTGTGTTGGAAAGGACCTTAAACATCATCTAGTTCTGCAGCCAAGGAATAAAATCTGTGACTGAAATACTGTTAGTGACACTGATTTGAGTAAAACACTCATCAAGTCCCTTAGAGCAAATTTTTTTAAGTCTTTTACTGCAGGGGTTTGTGTCAATTCTTTACTTGATGCCTTGAGAGGCTACCTAGAACAGAGGCTGGACAGTGTTATGGGAATAAAGTAGGTATTTATTAAAAGGCTTTCAAAGGATACACCCTGGGCAGTACAAGAGCCTGGCCGTGGCTCTGCCCAAGAAGGATTCTGGGTCATGTGTTTTCACACTTTTATAGGTTTTGGTCCATTTACATATTGGGGTCAATTGTCCAATTACAGCTCCAGGTTATGCAGTCCCATTCTCCCAGACTGTTCTCTTCAGCTTGCTGTTGTTGATACTTTTTGGGCCTGAAGCTGCAATGGTGTCCTTGGTTCTTGGCTGGAAAAGAGTTGTTTTGTCTCACTAAACTGTGAGGAGAACTTCGAACACTTTATATGAAGTTCAGAGTTATATACTAATGCAGTACAGAATCTGGAAAATATGAAAAACAAAACTTAAGGCATCATACTGAGTTGCTAAAAAAGATTTGTAACCTATCCAACATAATGCAAGGCAAATGGAGCTAAACTAATTTATTGTTGCAAACCCAGAAAGTCATTAAGAGGACATTGCTTTAAAGTCTTGCAATTGCACTTGTGCAAACCCCCTGGAGTGTGTGGAGTTATGTAAGGGTTAAAAAAATTAGCAAGCATAAAGAGCCTAACTCCAATGCATAACAAGTGCTTCAACAAATATTCTGCCAGAAGTACCAAGGAGATTTAATTACTTCTTTCTCCCACCAAAGATGACTTATTCTGTGTTTGACATACCCTATGGAGTGTGCTTTCCACACAGAGATCTTCTATTTGATCATGCAAGGGCTACTTACAGCTGCTGGGGGTAAAAAGTGAAGAGCAAAAGCTGTTTCTTACCTTCCCTGGGTGGCTTCATCTTCAGTCTGCCCCGACAAGACACCCTCACACTGCCAAAGGGTTCAGCCTGGAACCTTGTGGGAGGGCACAAGTGGTCTCCTCTCTTGAATGGAGAATGATGGAAATGATGAGGGGGCCTTTCAGCAAGGTGCCTCTGCATTTCCAGAGTTTGCTACTAAGGAAGTGACAGCACCATCACAGGGTTCTGGCTCGCATGAGAAGAAACAACTTTAGCAGAAGCTGAACTCATCTTTGAGCAGAATCAGGGAAGGTACAACCTTCCTCAACTTACTCATCTGTGTAGTGTGTGGACACAGCTGGCAAAAGCCTCTGTGCCCAGCAGTGTGCACAGGGACTGTGAGTCAATGCTTGACCTTCCTTTGATGCTCTGACTTGCTCAGCATCTCTGCTTCTCCTGCCGAAAGGTTACAGCAGACA
This sequence comes from Melozone crissalis, assembly GCF_028551555.1. Classification (NCBI taxonomy): domain Eukaryota; kingdom Metazoa; phylum Chordata; class Aves; order Passeriformes; family Passerellidae; genus Melozone; species Melozone crissalis. The sequence continues at coordinate 56,055,908 of NW_026535805.1, forward strand.
GATGGGGATCAGATGAATATGAATTAGGGGGCCAGATGAAGATAAGCAAGGGGAGGTTCAGATGAAACCAATCCTCTGTCTGAATACAGGGTGTAGGTTGTCAGACACCTGTCCTGAGCTCAGGTGCCTGCCTGGCCCCAGTGGTGCAGGATCCTCTGGGTACACTTGGGCAGATGCAGCTGTGGGGTGGAATTGGTCAGTGTGACATCCCCACGCTGTGAGGTGACAGCCTGGCCCTGTCTGGTGTCAGATGGAGATGGTCAGTGTGACACTCTCACATTGTGGGGTGTCAGATGGAGGTGGTCAGTGTGACACATTGTGGGGTGTCAGAGGGAGGTGGTCAGTGTGACACTCACGTTGTGGGGTGTCAGAGGGAGGGGGTCAGTGTGACACTCTCACATTGTGGGGTGTTGCCCTGGCCTTGTCTGGGTGTTTGAGTCATGAAGGGTGGGATGTGCCACACCTTATGTTTCCCCTCCACCAAAGCAAGCCCAGCAATGTGACACAAATAAAGGAGTTAGAGCTCTGATCCCACCATCTGACCCCAATGGGTGGACTCCCACAGTGATCTCACCCTCACGCCTTACTCAGCATCACGGGTAGCAGAGAAAGGTCATGCTCGGCTAAAACCAAAATGTGCTTTCTTGCAGCTTCTCCCCTTTGGGCCAGAGGCTGTATCCCTGACTTGGGCAAAGATCCAATTGGAAATAATGAATGTAATTACCTTGTAAGCACCTCAGTGGAAAATATTGGTATAGTTAATTATACAGGGATGCAATGCTAACCCATTTCCCAGTGTTTAAAATACAAATATTAATGCTTTCTCCTTTGGGGTTTTGAGAAGACTAGTTATTGCTGCAGTCTAACTGAATTGATAAGGTTTTCAGCTATTGCAATCATTTTAATGAAAAGGCTTCCAGTGTAGGTTTAACATCAATGGCTGGCATCAGGTGTAAGAGTGTTACTCTGCACAGAGCTGGGGATTTGAGTGCCCCTGCAAGAATGAGGGCCCCTTTGGTCATGGCCCTTTAAGCATCCAAAACCGAGATCTCTTTCAAAAGAAGTTTGATTTTAGTGTTCTCAAATTGAAGATAAGAAACTCACACATTGACTATCCAGAGAACTGAAATTTAAATTTGAGTATCAGGAGAGTTGAGAAGGATATCCAAAACCTAGGACTTCAGTACCTTTCAAGAAATCCTGATTAAACTGGCTATGTAAAAATGAGTCTGTCTTTTGTTAAGGATCATAGAAAACAGTGTAATAAACTCACAGCGTGGACTGAGCATGTACTCCAATATTTTCACATTATGGCTGATTGACTTCCCAGGTGTTGAACAAGGAACCTGTTATTTCTATGTCAGTCTGCCTGAAAAGCCCCATCACTTTCAGCCCTCTGTGAGTAAATGAGCAAAAGCCACTCCATGTGTCTCCCTTGCTTTGGTATTTGTTAACATTTGTTAACATTTCTGAACTGTATGTACCCTAGCAGATATTCATAGGTCAAAACCAGAAAAAGCTCAACTCTCTTCTCACATCTCTGCAAAAATAATGGAGATTTATGAAAACAGAAACCTGTCCTGAGATTTCCCTTTAATATCTCCGATAAAATTTTTCCAGAGAAAAAAAAAATAGGAGACATCAGCATTTTGGGCACAGGTCTTATTGTTCAGCGACAATCACATTTTGCATGAGGCCAACTCCTCCTGCCAGAAGGCAAAGCCACAGGCAGCAGCAGCACAGGGCCTTGGGCACCTGCCCAGGCAAGAGGAGGGAAGAGACAGGCACATTGCCCTGCTGGGGATCCCTGACACGGAGAGGCCCAGAGTGCTCAGGTTGCCACGGGAATTAATGAGGCCAGCAATTGGGAAATGCATCCAGGCAGCTCTGGAGACTCCTGCTTCAACAGAGAGCAGTGTTTGCCCCCATGCCCTGCTGCAGCAAGTGAGGCCACGCACTTCAAGCAAAGGGGAGACCACTAATAAAAACTGCTTTTATCTAAATACTTCCTTGAAAAATAATCCTTACAGCTGGTGCTGCTTTTCAGCTTTGTGCCTGTTCTGCTGCACCAGCAGCTCACTGGGAGCCCAAGCACAAGCCACAGAGGCTGCCCGTGCTCAAAGCAACAAGGATGGATTAGTCACCACCTCGACTTTTGAGTACATTTCCATATGCCACACACAGAAAAAAACACTAAGGAAGCAGCTCCCCCAAAGGGAACTAAAACCACCATCCTCTAAAAGCTGCCAGACAGGTATTTCAGCCAGTGGAAAAAAGCCAAATAAAAGCATGTTTAGGCAAGGGGCAAGCTGTGGTCTAGTTCAGCTCTATCCAGGGGTACTGCTGCAACCAGAGGACTGTCTCCATGAATCACAACACTGCTCTCACAAGTGTCAGCATAGAATCTTTTAATACTTTACATAAAAAAACTGCATACACTATAGTTTTATGTAAACATCATATACATCTCAGTTTTTGCCATGTCAGTTTATTAAAAACAGTCTCGGTACCACTGTTGAGGGAAGAGGGAGAAAAGTAAACAAACATAAATGGATACATTTGTTCTCTGAACCAGAGAAACAGAAAATTATTTTCACCCAGGTTGGCCACCTTGTGAAAATAAGTATTAAATAAACTTTGATTCTTTAAACTGCCCTTTAGTACTAAAGTCTGATGTACTCACTGCATAAGTAACAGTGCTTTCACCCATTTTTTTTCCAAGGCAAAAATATACAGTGGTTTTATTTTTTGTCTTGTATTGAAATCAGTTTTAAACAAGACCCAGATGAGGTTACTGAGTAAGAATGTTTCCAATGCTACAGTGTTGTATGCAGATGATGAGTGCATTGAGTGTTTAATTTAAACATAAAAAAAATCCACCAAGTTGTGCAAAGTAACATCTTTTGAAAATAAACTTTTAAATAAATCCAAATCAACACACTTGCAGGAGACAACATTAAAAGTAAGGAGCAGGCACCAAAATCATAATATGGCAATATCATCCCCTTGCTCACCCTGCCTCATCTGTCAGGAGGTGGATATCCAGCAAGCAGGACAGTTCAGTTTACTTTCTGGCCTGGTGGCTTCTGCAGCTGGAGCCATTTCATGGCTCCTGTTATCAGCAGGCATCAGTCACTCAGGGCAAGTTCCTTTGCACAACACAAGTCCCACCTGGGCACCCCCTCCCCACCTCACTTCAAATAAGCACCCCCTGCACTACCCCAGTTTGCACAAGACAAAAAAAGGTAACATATATACAGGCTTCGCTTGGGATGACCCTCCCTTCCCCTCCCAGTCTCGGTCTTCAGGGCACTAATTTCCACAGCAGGTCAGGCTCAGGCTGAAACACGTGAGGGAGAAGCAAGGATGCCGCAGGCAGCCTGGGAGAGGCAGCCCCTTTCCCCAGCTCGCCTGGGTGGAGGCACATGCAGGCAGGAGGCAGAAGTCCCTTCGAGCATCTCCGCTCCACCGCCCTCCTCTTGCAAAAGAGAGGAGGCTGCCCGGGAGCAGGGAGCAGCAGGTGTTGGCAAAAGGGCAGAACCGGGTGCAACGATCGCTCAGTCCAGTCTCAGCAGCTTTTTGTTGTTGAGTCCACGACTAACTCGCAGGGGTCAGTGGTAGGAGAAAGCTTCTCCCCACTGTTTTCCTAAGACTCAGGGCATGCAATCCCCCCCTCCCTCCGTCCCCACGGCTGAGCAAGCACAACCCTTTTTAGCCAAGGCTCAAGGAGCGTGCTCCCTCCCTCAGCCCCCACCCCATGCACAGCCAGTCCCTAGCGGAGGGGACGGGCAGATGCCGTGTGCGTGTAGAACCCAGCTCCTCTCCACCTGCCAACAGGTGACCCGGGCGCTGTGCCCAGCGCCGCGCTCCAGACACGCCCTATAGCACTTTGCAGCAGTTGATGCAGCCGTTCTGGGTGCCGTAGCGCTTCTGCAGGGCTGCCCGGGTGGCAGTCTCGAAGACCTCCCGGACACCCTCCTTGGTCTTGGCCGAGCACTCCAGGTAGTCGTAGGCCTGGATGCGAATGGCCATGGCCCGGCCGTCCTCGGTGCGCACCGGCTCCTGCTTCATGCGAGCCAGCTCGTTCCGAACGTGCTCGTCGTTCCGCAGGTCCTTCTTGTTGGCCACCAGGATGATGGGGACGTTGGGGCAGAAGTGCTTGACTTCGGGCACCCACTTCTCCGGGATGTTCTCCAGCGAGTCCGGGCTGTCCACAGAGAAGCACATGAGGATGACATCGGTGTCCGGGTAGGAAAGGGGACGCAGGCGGTCATAGTCCTCCTGCCCGGCCGTGTCCCACAGGGCCAGCTCCACCTGCTTGCCGTCCACCTCGATGTCCGCCACGTAGTTCTCGAAGACGGTGGGCACGTAGACCTCGGGGAACTCGTCCTTGCTGAAGACGATGAGGAGGCAAGTCTTGCCACAGGCACCGTCCCCCACCACCACCAGTTTCTTGCGGATGGCAGCCATGGCCAGGCTCGCCAAGCTGGCCTTGCCGTGCAGCAGGACGATGGCAGCGCCCTCCTCCCCGCGGCCGCCGCCTCCCGCTCCCTCTCGCTTCTCACAGGGCACCGTGGCGAGCCGGCCCGCGCAGGCAGGCGGGCGCGCCCTGCTCTCTTTGCTCACCGGCACCGCGCCGTCGTACTCTGCCTCGCGGGAGCGCTACGGCCGCAGGCAGCGTCGCTGGCCCCGGAGCTCTGCGGTGGAAGCGGTGCCGCCGTTCTCACCCTCACAGCAAGCACCGGCACAAGACGAACTCAGCGTAACGACTGCCGCAAGCTACGGCCCAGCGCCGCTATTTAAAGGCGCTCGCGACTTTCTTAATATAGCTGGCCAATGGGAAGGGAAGGAGTGAGGTCATCCCCGGCGGAGAGCGCTGCGATTGGCCGGCGGCCGCGGGCGGGAGGCGGGGCCGAGGCGGGCGGGGAGCGGCCGGGCCGGGCCGGGCCGGGGCGGCGGGCCCGGGGTCGCGGCGGGGCCGGCCGGGAGCTCCCCGGCCCCGGTGTGAGTCCTCCGGCCCCGGGGGATCCCGGCTCGGCGCCAGCACAGGGCAGGGCCGGTCCCCGCCGCAGTCTCCCCGCTCGGGATGGCCGGTGTGAAGAGGCTGGGCGGGCACCCGAGAGGAACGGGAGGTACCGCTGCGTCCCTGGTGCTGCTTTTAAAGCCCGGGCAAAGTGAGCAGAGAGTATTGCAGGCGGCTGAATAAAATGCAATTAAAGCGTCTGCTGGGTGCTACTGGAAAAGCGCTCGACTCCCTTCCTTAAAAAAATCATCATGTTCACCTCTTGGCCAAAAGGGAGTGGAGGAATTGTAAACCGGGAGAAGCAGGCTCCAGTTCAGGCTTGAAATGAACTGGCCTTTGGGTCTCGGTTTACAGGGAATCGGAAGTCACAGCAATGATAAAACGAAATGGAAAATAAAGGGGCGCAAAGCGCTGCAGTGCCGGGTTACGAGTCCCTTCACGGGAGGAGCTGCGTGGCCTGGGCTGGGCTGGGCCGGGCCGGGCCGGCCGCAGTGCCGGGGGACACACGGACACCGCGGGCAGAACGCGCTCGGTCCCTGGTGCAGCCGTCGCTGCCCAGCCGGGTGTCCCAAACTTCTTCCCTGCGAGCTTTCCCACACAGGCGATGTCCTGCGGCTACCGCCTCTCGGGGCTGGATTCAAAGTGTCTCGTTTTCCTAGCCAGCACTGGTATTAGTGAATGGAACAAAAACGAGTGGTTTGTACAATACTGTTGTTATTAAAAATTGTATTTTGAAATACCCACTTGGAGAGTGAATGCATCACTGAGTACATCAAATTGCCTGACAAGTTACTTGCAGCAGACTGTTACAGAGGGGCGTGTGTCAATAGGGCCAAAGGTTTATTTAATCCTAGACATTGAAATAAAATTCTTTTTCTGTTAGATTTTTGTAATATCTGTTACTCCCAGTCAAAAGAGCACATCCCCAGACACTGACGGATGAATTTGTACCTTGATCTTACAGGAGTTTGTACAGCATATTTTATGTGAACGTGATCAATTCAAACTGACTTTTTAAAGAATCCAGCAAAGTGTAGACATAGACATGGATGTTCTTCAGCACCTGTGGCCTTCGAGCAGGCCAAATTTCTGGCGTGCATCATCCCTTTAAATCCTGTCACAGCTCACAGTCTTCAATTCTTCACAAAACTGTGTGGAAATCATCCCCATGCTGCCGTGTCCTCTGGCAGTGGTACACTGGCAGCTTATAGCTATTTTCTCCCCAGTCCCAAGTAGGTTGATTTAGCTCGGGGAGGCGGACAGAGGGAATTTGCCGTGCATTCCCGTTCCATGGACACCCCACGGACCTGCCGCTCCCGCCAGCTGCGCCGACAGCGCTCACCGCGGGGCCACAGCGCCCTCTGGCGGCCGAGCTGCGCCCTGCACCGCCCTGCGCCTGCTCCGTGCGGCCCGCAGCTGGAATAACCCACGGCTGGAATAACCCACAGCTGGAATAACCCACGGCTGGAATAACCCACGGGTGCAAAAATCCACCACTGCAAAAATCCTCCCCTGCGGCGGCAGCAGGAGAAACTGCAACTGCTTCATCCGGCGTGAAAGGTGCTGCTTAAATATACTTCTGATTTCGCTTGTATTTGACTTTTGAATCACACCTGGGTGTTTGGTTTTATCTTTTCAGCAGCAAAACGTTTTGTTAAATAGAAAAAGCAATAATGCAAATGACCAGTTACTTTGATCGACTCATCTGTGCTGTGCCACTGGAAGGCAGGTAAATAAGCAGCTTATTCATTTCAAAGCACACGGCTCTGTTGTTGCCCAGAGTGCTGCTGGCATTTACCGGGTGCCTCAAGTGTCCCACATTCATACCGCTTAACTCTTTAAAGGTTTCAAAGCAGGGTGACCTCGTCCAAATTGTCTGCTGGTTCCAGATTCCAAATTGTGCAAAGGAATTACTCCACAAATGTCCAGCTAACCCAAGTTAAATCCATAGCATGATTTTTTTCTTGTAAATGAGCAGCACACATATATTTGCAGCAACCAGTTATGGCCTGAGCCCTAACTGCTTCACTTTTAAGTGAAGTCTCACATCTCTAGTCTTCCCCACATTTGCACTGAAAGCAAAGTGCCTGATGTTTCATCTCTCACCTTGCAGGACAGACTTCAGCAAAGGCTGTCTAACTCCTTGACCAAGGGTTTCAAATGCTTTATAAGTCTTTTTTTTCCAGAAGCTTTATGTCATGAGACTCATCCCTGGGACCAACTCAGGCTGAGATCACTCATTTCACTGTTCTGGGGTACACTACAGCAACAGCCTCTGTGGGGAACATCTAAGTCACTGTGGTTATTACACATCTGTAATCAGTGAATGTATCCAGCTCATGTATTTTAGGGCTGAATTTTAACTTATGTTGCAGCTTTTAAATTTTCTGCATGAATCTCCATGATATGCTGAACTATATTCTTTAGGCAACCTGAATCTTCTCTTCTAGTTATCCCAAAATGTGCACTTTCTAAGTACAGCATTAGTTCTGCTGCACCACATACATCTGTATGATTGATGAAGAAAACATGAAGTAGGAGAAAGAAGACTCCACGTGTTTGCTTTTATTGCTTGTGCTGATGGTTTTGAGATTAAAACTCAGATTTTGTTGGGCTTTTTTTTATTATTTAATTCAAGTGGCTTTTTTTTTTGTTGAGAAGACAATTCCTGTAAATTACTGGAGATTGTTTCCAGATTATATTCCCCCCCTGCTCCTCTTCTAAGCAGATTTTCTAAAGGGCATGTGTGTAACTCAGATAATTTGTGTTCAAGCATAAATCTGTACCAAAAGCATGAAAGCTCAGTGGGGAAGGCAATCTTTCTCCCTTTTGTAAATAAGTAGGCAAGTAAGTACATTGTCTGCTGTGGCATAACATGCTGAGGGAGCCATGTGTCCTCTAATGGCACACAAAGTCCTGCATGCTGGCTTGCAATGCAGGCATCAGGCATCCTGCAGTCCTTGTGCAGGCAAAGCTTCTGAGCAAAGTGAGGAAGGCAGGAGGCAGTGACATATGAGCAGTTCACAGGCTAGTGAAAAAGCACACGAAAAGCTCTGGGTAGATGTGAGAGAACAGGCAGAAATGGTATCTGTCTCCCTAAGATAAGGAGTTTGTGGCACATTCAGGAACCAGACCTTGCTGTGTGTCACTGCAGGTCCATTGCTTTCCAGCGTTCCTGGAGAAAAGCAGAGTTAAACTCTCAGAGCCCCTTGGGATCAGTGCCCTCAGCAGACAATCCAGACTGATCTACCCGGAAACTGGAATGCCAAGGCACAGCAGGAGAAGGTGAAATGACCTGTGTGTTTTCATACAGAGGTTTATGCTAAGTACAGTGCACGTGAAAGCGCACCATCCCAAAAAAGAAATGCTTTCATGACTAAAGAGCTGTATGGGATCCACTGGCATTGCTCTTCCAGGGAATAAGAGAGGTCAGTTGGAAGCTGTTGGTTTTAATTTTTTTCCAGTTCTTATAGCAGGACTATAAAATTCATACTTTAATAGGACTCAGGAATATGGGTTGGCAGAGTAAAATTATACCACTACAGTAAATTAAAGTGGCCTTTTGTCTCCAGCTAAGTGCAAATTAAACAAAAGCAAGTTCCTCATCCTTAGACTAGAATTTTCGGCCTACAACCCCTCATCTCAGTTGAAAAACCCTTCTGTAGCTGAATGAAATAAATGAGCTGACCACATAACTATTAGGGATACTGATCGTGTTACATATCTACATGACCAATAATCCCTTTGGAAACAGTTGTCTCTGCAGAGAGACCAAACTTGTCACCCTCTGGTTCCTTTTGTTCTCAGATTTTACTGACTGCAGACACCTTACAGTCTTTGTCTACCAGGAAAACTGAGGGTAAAAATTACTTGTCCAATGCCAACAAGATAGCAGGAATTCAGTCTCTCTATCTGGAGTTCAAGATAATATCCTTAACAGTGGGAAATTCTTTAGACTCTCCAGTGGATGTACTTCATTCCACTTCTTTCAGGATGGTCAGACGCTGGAAAAGGCTGCCCACAGAGACTGTGGAGTCTCCATCCTTGGGCATATTCAAAACCCAGCTGGACACAGGCCTGAGCAACCTGCTGTAGTTGGTCTGCTCTGAGCAGGGCAGGGTGGAGCAGATAACCCCTCCTCACCTCATCCATTCTTTGATTCTGCAGTTCATTTATTTGTGATGCCTCAGCAGATCTGAATGTTTGGAGGGTCTCTCTGGCAGATGTGCTCCTGTTTCACACTCCAGCACTGTCAGCCCACATTCCCACATTCCACCAGGGAGTTTGGCACACTCAGCTCCGAGGTGCTCGCACAGGATGAGTCTTTTGCAATAGGAACAAGGAAACTTCTGAAGTAAACATGTTGTGATTTGTTAATGATTTGTGTAATTCCCACTGCATTGGCAGTAGAGTAGATTTCTTTAAAAAACAATGATGTCATATGGTTCTCCATGTAGATTTATTTGTTATATTAAGATACATTAACCTATTCCTTTCATAACTGTGGTCTGTGTGGTGTTTTTTCAAGTGTGGTGGTCAGTTCTCTCTGCAGGGGAACCCATGACTTGAGGAAGCTGAGGCAGCAACAATATTGGAAAAAACTGATCTGAGAGAAGGCAGTTGATGGTGGAAATTACTATCCTGTAAGTAACAAATTTCTATTTCATATAAATTAACCATGACTTTATGAAGACTGAGAACACTTTCTTAATTCCCACCTGGTCACTGATCTGTGAGCAAAAGCAGCATGGGTGCACACAGAAGAGCTATTGCCGCTGTAGAGAATTCCACTAACAGATCATGGCAGGAAAAATGTCAATAAAACCAATCTGGAAAGTTATTCACTACAGTGTTTTGCATTCCATCTCACTCACAAAATTAAGTCATTCAATCTAAAAAAAAATTTAAATCTGTTATGGACTAGACACTGACCACAAGCAGTATCTGAGATGATAAAACAGAAGTATAGGGTACTGCAGGAGTCTTGGTTACATACAGATTTGGCTTATACCTTTTTTTTTTTAATTTATAATATTAGGCAAGAACAGGGTAGTCACAATGTCAGAAGAGTCTGATGTCAGAGAAATTAAAAGATGGAAAAAATAGGGAAGAAAGGTAAGAGAGGAGTATGGGGAGGAAAAAGCAGATAAGGGAAATGCCAAACTAATGGAATTTCTCTCCTCTCCTCATTCTACCCTTCACAAAAGCTTAAAAAAAAACCCAAAAAACAACACATCCTGGGAATATATAATTTTGTACTTAATCTTTATTTTCAAGGAATGGCTGCTTTTAGGAGAAAGTTAGCTGTAGCTGGAGATCACCCCTGTGGTAGAATGTGCTTCCTCTTTGCTCTGTGCCATGAACACCTTCCCAAGTGCTATGAGCCAATGCTGACACTAGTGACACAGAGATAGAAGGGGAAGAGATGAGATCCATTCTCCTGAATGTGCCAGGGAAGGACAAAGTGGGTTCCTGAGACCTCTGCCCAGTGTTCCACAAGGATGTAGACATCTACAGATGTTACTTTAATGTTTTTCTTCGTGGACAGGACTGGCTTACAGCAAAACATCCTTGATTTTTGGGTTCTAGAAATCAAAGTGTTCTGCCTCACAGTACCTATTGTTCCAGTGGCTGCCAAGATAGAACTAAGGTATTAAGAAGAAACTACTCCAGGCAAGGAGACAATTAACACCACAGAAGGCTTAGGCTGCCAGAGTTGGGGCATATGCTTACCTGGGCTGTTCTGCCAAGACAAAAGAAGGTGATGATAGAGGCCTGGAGATCATTAACCAAGTGCATTACGTGAGGAAAGGAGGAGGAAAAAAACACTACAGGCACTGCCAAATTTTGTGAGAAGGGAACATTATTTTGTGGTTGGATTTCATCATGTCTAAAGGTAAGCAGGTATCTTTGTTGCTGTTGTGTTTGTGCTGTAGAGGCTGCTTATGTGTTATAGGAGGAAAACATCCCTTATCTGCAAAGCATCACACTTGAAAGCTGGATTTATTTCTTTCTCCACCTCCAATTGAGGCTGAAGAGAACAATTCTAGGTTGGAGATGTGGAACCAGGCCTGAGAAATAGAAATGATCAAGCTACCATTCTCCATGGAGGTTTTTTTTAAGGGAGTTACACAGAGGCTAGGACAGAAACCAGCACTACTGGAACAAGCACAAGAACATGTGTTTTTGTGAATCTAATCCCAGGTTCCTGGTAGTAGGACTCAGTGGCAAACAGCTGTGCTGACGCAGTTTCCTTCCATACACTTCCTTGAAGGGTGTCCTTAGGGAAGGGAGTCACCACACAAGTATCCAATAGTCTGCTGTGCTAATGGCAGCAGGTTTCTGGCTGGCAGAGCAGGTCTGACTTTCTCTAGGATTCATTTGTAGAGCTGGCTCAGGCTTGGTTCCATATATGCATCAGGAATGCAATGTATAGCATAGAGTGCAATGGAGGCAGTGCTATCTCCACCTCTTCTTCAGGCACAGGTGAATAAACTGGGGTAAATCAGCCTGGATCTGGGGTAGGATAGTCCAGTTCATGATTGAATTCCTACCTTAAAAGTAGAGGAAAAGACTAGACTTCAATTTCTACACCTCTTATAATCTGAATGTATTTTAAATTTTTTTGTCTTTCCCTAGCACTTGCAGGCAGAGGACATAAAGAAGAGGGAATGCCAGCAACCATGCTGTCAACTTTGCAAGTCATTAACAATCTGGAAAGAGACTGAGACATACTGTCAACTAAAGCAGAACATCTCAGAGTGGCACAGAGATGGACAAAAATGAAAAGATTTTGGGTGCAACTCCCCATTCCTCCCTTCTGAGAACCACTGAGTCCTGGCAGCACAAAGAACTGAGTTATGAACTGAGATTAAAGGCACAAGACTGGAAGCAGGCAAGTAATGTGACTGCAGGGTTTGAAGGCACGTGCTGAAACACAGAAATGGACAGAGACATATTCTAAGGTAAACCCCTTCTGATCCTGAAGTGAAGGTACAGCACTAATTGAGTGTAACTGTCATGAACTAGGAAAACATGGAAATCTGTCCCTTTGTTTTGCTGCCTTCCTTGATGCTGGTGTCATCACTCTGGCAGCCTGGTTAAAGTTTCCCAGGAGGAAATAAAATGAGAACAAAGACAAATTTCTAAATTGATTGTGCACCTGGAGCTGTACACTTTGCAAATGAGCTTTTCCACGTGAGAGACATGGCAAAATACACAATTAAGATTTTTTTCTTACCCATCTTCCCACCATTATTTGTCTGTTGATTATATCATGGGTAGAAATGCTGGGGCTGGCCAAGTATTCAGTATTGGATGGATTGCTGCTTTCCTCCTACATCACTTTTTGGTAGCAGTTTGAAGTCCACAATCACACTGTGCCATAACAACAAATGCTTCAAGGATGACATTTCCAAAAGTACCTTTCTTCCAAGAATCTCTGAGTGCTTTTCACCATGAATTACCAGCCCATCTCTTGGTGATAAGTAGGTGTTATTTCAGTCTTCAAACTGAGAAACTGCTGCCTAAAGTAACTGTGAATCATCCACTTCCTGGAGTTTTCTTTTTCCTGTTTTCCATACCCTTTCCCTTTTGTCTCCTGGGCCATTCTTAACCGCAATTTCCTCTCCCCTCTGTCTATAATAATCCCCTCGATGCAACCTGATGTTGTACCCAAACTTTAAAACTCTCCCCCCCTGCCCCCCGCATGCAACTTGAGCGTGTGTGTGCTGTGCAAAAGTGCTCTCCTCATTCAGGCAGAAGCATCAGTTGAGCCCTTCAAAGAGCTGTATTTATGTAGATAGGTTTAAATTGTTATTTCCATCCTGTATGTGCATGTGTGGGTGGGGAGGATTAGTCTGCAGATAAGTTGAAGAGCACAGGTGTCTCAGGTGCCTCTGATGTGGAGCACTGAACCGGAGAGAGGCAGTTTTGCAAAGATTTCCCCTGCTTGGAAAGTTCAGACCACTTGGGTGAATCAGAGCTCACACTGCCTGGTGCTTAGGAGGACACTGGGCAGCATATTGGCTGGTGTCTGTTTTCAGTCTAAATAAACAAGTGCTTTCCTCCAGAAGGGTGTTTTGTTCAAGATAAGGGTAACTGGTTTCACTCCCAGTATTCACTGTACATATCTCTGAATTAAAAAGTTGTTACACTGACCTTAGTTTCTGTTTCTTAACAGTAATCTTTTTATTGTTTTTTTAAATGGGAAACATAAAGTTGGCAATCTGTTTCCACTGTATACTCCTCTGCAACTGGAAAAGAGAAACTCAGGGGAGTTTTTCATAATCTTTTCTTAACCTGTATAAATTCTCTTTTTTGCCACTTCTATGAAAAAGATCAACAGTCTTCCTCTGTATCTGTCTCAGAGCACCTCTTCAAAAGATGTTTACTATGTGGCTAAGAAATTGATTTGGCTGAAGTCCATATTTTAGGGCATCTGTCTCCCAAGAGAAATCCAGGCTGGATAATTTCCTGTTCTGTATTTTAGCATTGTTCTGTGTATTATCCTAAGGCTTCTGTATCTGGGGTTGCTTCTCTGTTCCACCTCAGGCTGTGTCTGCGTGGCTGTACACAAGAGGATGTGCATGTCTGCCCTGCCAAGTAGCTGGAAAGAAGCAGAGCCCCATGGCAGGGGGTGCTAGCTCACCTTTCCCACGTAGGAATGTGTCCCCTGTGGGGGTCCCAGTTGTTGGTTTCTCTGGGTCTGCATTGAAGGCACTTGAGACAGTAATTCATGTTCGGACTCAGATACTTATTATTTCTTATCCGTAAAACAGTCTCACTACCGTGAGTTCAGCAGCTTTTCTTTAGAAGGCACAAAATTACTAACAATCTCTTGTTACAAGGGTTTTTTAAGACTAAACTATCCAGTTAAGAACTGACACCTAGATTATTTTCCCTTTTAACCCAAAGAGCCCATAATGGGAACTTTTCTGCCAAATTACAAAATGCCACCCAAACCCATGAAGAAGGAGGAAGAAGAAGCATGAATAAGAAACCCAGGACAGCACCCTGTGCCCTCCATTTTGCTTCCATCCACAACATACTAAAAATCCCCAAACCTAAATTTCTCACCAAGTGATACACCTACACTACTCTCTATAATCTATTTCACACTTTTGTGGGTTCTAGTCTATCTTAAAGTCTAGGAAACTTCCTCCATGAATGAGGGTCAAAGTCAGTGCTCCCCTGGGGGTCAGGGCACCCCAAAGCAGACAGAGAAATATTAATATTCCTGGTGCCCTGGGTTTCCACATCCCAGGACCCTGTGCAGCCCCCAGTGCAGGGACACCTGCCAGGTGACACTGGGCTCCCACCCACAGCCCTGCTGGCATGGGCATTGTGCTCACTCATGGGAGGAACTCAGGCTTTACCCGTGGATGAGCTCAGACATCAGCCATTGAAGAGCTGGAAAGTCTGTAGGAGACTGATATTTGGAAAGTGATACATGCCTGTATCTCAAGCTTGGAACAAAAATTAATAGTGATGAATCCATACAGAAGCAAACTGCCAGCAGTCAATACCCAGGCTAAGCTTGAGCCAAAGTGCTCTCCTCTAATGTAAGTCATGCTGCCAGTGTTGGAGGGGAAAGGAGAAGAAAGAGAGGGAGAGGAAACTGTTTTATTAACCTTTTTTTCCCCTTACTTTTGTGTATTTAAATATTAAACATGAGTATTTATTAGGAAAATAAAAAACAAAGGAAAGAAGTACTATGCAACAGAAGATGGAAATTAAATGAAGCTCATCTATCATTCAACAGGGCCATTTCTAAGATGAAAAACAGTATTTGCTCCCCATCACCACAGTTGTCCAATTGAAACAGCAGGAGAATTCATACTATATTAGGTGAATATGATGTTATACAGTACAATTAGGGATTTCAGTGAAGCAAATATGCATAAAATGATATTGATGTATTCAGTAGAAATAAGACTAAATAAATAAATAAATAAAGTACATAACAATAAGAAAAGAGTATGTGAGAGCAATTTTCAATTTTCATTGCAGAGATACTTTATTCATTCCATGAAATAGTGTTGTAGTAGCCTGCATGCTTAAGAATGTCAAGGCAAGGTTTGTAGACAAGCTGACTTTGTTGGGAAAAGAACAAACAAGTTCTTGGACACTTATGTCTTCGAACACCTCCTCCAGATCCTGTTTGATAAAGGACCTGACTTCCCCCCATAGAGCCCTACAGCCCATGATAAGCCACAAAAGCCATGAGAATCTAGAATGTGTTTTGTGCAGAGATGTAGGAGGAGCCTGTAGGCTTCAGAGACATCTACAAAGTGATATATCAGCAGTGCTTTAGCAAAAACCTCCCTGCACAGCACCAGTGCAGGGCTTTGGAAGGAGGAGCAGTTTGGAACTAAAAAAGCCCCGTGTGTTCTCTCCTTTTCATTGCCTGTTTTGCAGATGCAGTGGAGAGAGGGTAATATGTCTTGCTTAGCAAGACCAATCTCCATTTTGCATTAGTTTCTTATGTAAATAGGTCTTCTGAGTAGACAATCTATCAGTCTACCTACTAATTCATCTGTTTACTCAAAATTATCTTCAGACAGGAAGCATGTTCTCTTTTATGAAAATAGATTCTCTTAGGCTTTTGTCTCAATTTTCTTCATAATGTCTTGCCACTCAATCAAATTCATTTTGTGAAATGTACTGCATCTGTTTTAAATAATTCATCATCTTGTACCTCTGCAATCACTTGGAGAATGTCAAAGTTATACAAGAGCCTGGAATTTGTTATTATATTTTGATGGAGATACAAGGTTGGATCATGGTATTCCTCCACAGCAACTCAGAATAGCATATGAAAAGGAGGAAAGACTGCAAGTTTTTGCCAAAACTAAATTCTGTGTGTCTCTAAGGCCTTGAAAGATTAATCTCTGCTAGTGGACTTGTCCAGCACTGCACTGTTGATGTGTTCACATTTCAATCTGCTCAGTTGCCCAAGACACGTTTCATGACAGCTACCTCCTATGTCAGGGTGACACAGCTTTTGGAGAGGACTTGTCCCAGCACATCCCTCAGGCTGTGCCTGTTGAGGGGACAGATTGGTAGACAAACATTCAGCTCATGAATCACACCCATGACTGGTTTCTGAGCAGTGTGGTGCCATTGGGAGCAACTTTGCCAGCTCAGGTGTGGCTGAGCCAAGCCCTGTTGCAAGGTGTGTGTGCTTGGGTGCTGGGAATGGGGATTTAGCTGCCTCTCATCATCCAGCCTTGACTGAGAGGGAGTTAGTAAGCTTGAAGACATTAAAAGGAGCATTTTTTTCTCTTTCAACCCTTTTGCTCAGGCAGTAGGACAGTCTTGGCAGAGACTTTCCTTGGCTCCCACCCAACTGCAGGCCCAAGTGAACAGAGAGCAGAACCAGGTCACTATCACAGGCTGACAAATCCAGTAGCCCAGTAGAGGCAAGGCTGCTGCAGGTCCCTGGCCCCAGGGCCAGATGTCAGTGGGGCTCAGTGTGTGTTCCCAGTGGGCACAGGAGCACAAACACACACTCACTCATATCTGGGTACACATGTGATCTGTTCCACAGAAACACTCAACACACACACACAAACACAACCAGCTCCAAGGGCCTCATCCTGTTCTGCTCTCTGGCAGATCATGATGAAAGCCCATCAATTAAAAAAAAAATTATGTTTATGTTTATGTTTACATCTATACAGTGTGGATCCCTCCAGCCACTATCCTGAAACACTCAAGTCTACACAGTAGCTGGTCCCTGAATCCTCTCATCTCCACTTGGCTCTTGCACAGACACACACAGTCAGGTCTCTCAGCTGACTTCCAGGCTCCATAATACCCCCAGTAGCTGGCCAGGACCCCCTGGCCCTTCCAGTAGCCAATACAGAGATCTCTGGTGCCTCCACCATCCTGACCAGGCTTATGGTTGCTTTGGTACCTGTCTGCTAAAGCCTTTTATCCCACTCACCTGTTATTCCAGATTGACATTCACCAGTGGTTCCCTTAGATTCCCAACACACATATGCACACAGAGCAGAGTCTCTCACCCATGAAAAGCCTCTGAAGTGGAGTTCAAGGAGAAGACAAGCCCTTCTGACCAGGTGCAGGGCGTGGCCAGCCAGACAAAGCAACCAACCAACCCTTGACATGCCTCTGGCCCCTTTTATCCCCTTATCATGGTGTTTTTCCACCCTTATTCCTTTCCAAACCACCAAGATCCCTCCCTTTCCCCCTGAATTGTTCCTCCTCTAAAGATCCCATAGTAAGTCTTATGCAATTGCAAGATGCTCCTCCTCTGTGTCCCATACTGTGTCCTGTATCCCTTGGCCCTCTCAGTCCACAAAGCCTTTCCCTTTAGCTCATGAGCGCCCCAGGCTGAGACCCCCAGGACAGCCCTGAGAGCAGCTGCACTGGGGCTCATGTCCCCTACTGAGGTTTCTGGGGTTCCCCCTGTTGGGGCCCAGGACATTCCTCTGACTGCCCTGGGTGATTCAAGACCCTGGCAGGGGGCTCAGAGACCTTGGTACAGTGTCAAAAACACCTGTGCCTTCGATTTTAGTCCATGGAAACAATTACCAACTTTGTGTGAGGATTTATAAGCCACAAGAGTTTAAGTAGAATGCTAGTTTATTTGTCACAGGGTGAAAAAGTAGAATTTTGTGGTTTTAGAATGGGGGTTCAAGAAGCAAGATGGAGGAATCTGGGCATGTCCTGTCCTTTTTCTCTTTCTTCTTTTCCTCTATCTTCTGCTGTGATGGTGACACTTTTTAATTGGTTTAGAGTAGAGACAGACTGTCTAACATAGGTGATAGGTATTGGAAAATTATTGTAAATAAAGTACACATAGTTTGTAATATAAAAATTTAACACCACCCCAGGGGCAGTCCTGGTGCCACAACCCGACCTGCTGGACAGATCTCAGCAGGTCAGAGGAAGAATGTAATAGATAAGAGAAAATAAACAACCTTGAAAAGCAGAACCAACAAATCTCGACTTCTTCTTCAGTCGTGGGGCTGGGAAAAAAGAGTTTCTAATACCTTGGGTGTCATCTCAACCACAGAAACCCAAGACCTCCCACTGCCTCTGATCCACATGTTCCTGTGTCACACTCCCCAGCCACCATGGGAAGAGACTTTTGGGTATGCACACAGGCTCTGCCCATCAAGAACAGCTGCCTGCCAGCACTTACCCTGGAGGGAAGTGAAATGTAGCTGTGCTTAAAGCCTTTGGCAGGTTAAAACCTAAATAAATATTTATCAATGGCCAGAGGTAGGAGAGAGAGATAATAAAAATACATCTTTTGGAAGGCTCCCTGTCCACCAGTTTACTGCAGGAAGGTAAATTTAAATTAATGTTGCACTTAAGCATTGCTTTGCTTTTAAAAACAATGAATGGGCCTGGGTACATTTCCAGTGACCTGCTGTAAACCTGGCACACACTGCATCAGTAGTAAATTGCCAACAGATAATGATGCCCTGAAAATATGAGGGCGGCAGCTCAGACTTTTTCTTCTCTTCATCCCAGTCTCATTGGAAAGAGCACACTGGCTTCTTTCCCAGCAACTGGAGATCAAGACCCACAGGACTTGCTCAGCCTCTGTCATGGTTGTCAGAGCATCACCATGGTACCCCTCACTAAACCAACACTTCAACCTCATGCAGGGACCACAGAGGAAGGGGTGAGGGATTGGGGATGAGTGGGATCCAACAGCACAAAAATAAGCTTGTTATTTTCTTCCACTACAACACAGACAGCTGGATTCTCATTATAATTAGACAGATATGGAAAAGCCTCATGGTAGCCCCTGTTGGACACACTTCTGTGATGATTGCCGTACGGATCAAGAGGTGAGATTGCAAACTCAGCACTGCCTTTTTGTTTTATGTTCATGCAGTGACAAACATGAGGGTTTGGACCATCCCAGAGCAGAGGGAGGTGCCCCTGATGGTGACAGTGTTTTGTGATGTCCCTTGTTTGTCTGGCCACAACCCAGCTGCTTTAAGACCATGACAAATCATCACATCTGATAAACTCTGTTAACCAAAGATCTCCCCAGATTCTCAGACTGTCAAGAAAAGACAATGATACATTGCCATTACCACAGGGCTTCCCTATGTGGTCATCCAGCAAGACCCCTGGGGAAAGAGAGAGCCCTGGGACAATCTTTACTCACTTTGACTCATTGGGAAGCCATCCACCCAGTTCAGGATCTGGTCTTGGCACTTAGTCTGCTGCCTCATCTCAGCTACAAATTAGTGTTAAACATAAATGTTATTTATTTCTAATTAATTATTAAGGCAATGTGTAACAGCACTTAGGAAAGATCATACTGGTGTGTGTCTGGATGCAACCCAGCCCTCCCTAAATCACTCTGAAAGCTGACTTCCCTCCTGCTGTAAGCAGATTACTTCAGTCTCAGTGTTGGTACATAAGGAGAAGATTTGTCACCCTTCTGGAAAATCAATAGGCTCTTGGCAAACTGGCTTCAGTGCTGTTAATCATCCTGATGGCACCATCTGCCCATCTACCAAACTGCAGCAGGAGAACCACCCTGCCTGAGGAGCCTCTCAGTGGCTGCAGAGCCCTGGCACAGCTGGGTTTGCACCTCTCACTGCATTTGAAACAAGCCCACCCAAAGGTACAGGAGGATCCGGGGACTGGGAGTGCAGAGTTCATGGAGGGCTCTGTCATGTCTCCTCTGCATTTCTGTTCCATATCTGGGGGCAGTGCCTCTGCCTGGTGCCCAAAGCCAGCTGAATGTTCACAGGGAAAACAGAGGAGTCAAAAATGCTGAAAATTCCAGATGCCTGAGGCATCACTGCTGGTGTGTGCGGCTCCTCAGTGCCTCATCAACATGCAGAGGATGGAGAAGTCCCATGGCAGATCTCGCTGGCTATGGACTGTCACTTGTCACCATATGAGGCTTGGTGTGAGTGCCCCACCTGCCCTGCGAAGAAGGGTCTCCTCCTCCTCCTCCTAACCCAGCTCAGTGCTGCTCCAACAGACAGGAGCAACAATCTGTGGGAAAACCTTCTGTGCAGGCCCAGGGCAGGCTGGAGAGGCTGGACCCAGCTCCAGGAAAGGGTGCAGGAGATGACAGCAATCTGTAGCATGAGCAAAGAGCTCTGGCCAGGCTCACAGGGCATTGCTGCAGCACCAGTCCTGGCTGCTGCCTCTGGAGAGGTGCTCAGAGTGCAGCTGCTGGCATGGGGAAGGGATGGGGCAGCACCTTCACACTGTTGCTGTGGCTTCCCATCCTGTCTGCCCAGCCTCTGCATTCCTCCAGTGGGGAACCAGCACGTGGGGCCTGCAGAGAGCCAGGCAGGGGACACGGGAAGGGGACACGGGCTGGGAACATGGTCAGGGGACATGGTCAGGGACACGGGCAGGGGATATGGGCAGGGGCAGTGCCTGACTTCCTCCCTCTCTGTATTACTCAGTGCTTTTCTGAATCACAGACCTGCTTTGGCCGTGGGATATCAACTATGAGATTCAGAAATTAATTCAGCTTGGGAGCTTTGGATGACTCAGACTGCTATGAAAACACCCCAGGGCAGAAATGAGAAGTAGGGAAAATTCACCCTGGGGGTATCTCTCAATAGACTTTAACTGAGGACAAATTTAATTTGCAGAACTGAAGCATATTTTATTTACTTTTTTTAAACAAGCATATTGAATTGAAATATTCAAATAGGTAATCAAGATGCTCTTAATGGGTTACTTATATTGAAAGAGAGTTTGTTTGAAATTCCTCAACCTCGGAGTCCCAGACATATTTCCTTCCCCCAAGGGAATTCTCTGTTGAATTTCTCTACTGCATTAATTATGAAAATCAGAATTCACCAAATAAACAGACAAGATGACACAGCACTGATGTTAGGCTGCCCACAGCCTAACCCGTGATCCTGCTGGAAGTTGTAAGTCTCAATGGAAAAACAGTATGCAGTAGTCATATGTGCTTTTAGGAGTTTGTAAAGACAGAGCTCTTTCTCATGCATCACTGGGCTCCCAAAGATGGGGCTAAGTTATAACAACCCTTAGAGTTCACTTAACTCTGCTGCCAAATGTCTGCCTGAGAGGGAAAAAACCATACATTTTTGTAGCTGGAAAAATATTGAGGCAAAGGATTTGAAACACTGAGCCATATGGATTCCTGCCTCAGCTCTCTTAGTGCAGCAATGCTTCATTGCAATCAATAAATGTTTCATCATCATTTTCTGGTGCAGGGAGGCTTTAAGGAGCCCAGGCTCCATTCTTGGCTCCACTGTCTGCTCACTGTGAGCTTTAAGCTTCATGTCATGTCAGTACAGCAGGACTCAGTGCCCTGTTTTCGTCATGGAATGCAGGCTGTGTGCTGGGGACTCCCAAGGAAGAATCAAAATCAGAATCAGAGCAGTTTGGCCTGGAAGGAACCTTTAAAAGCCATCTAGTCCAACCCTCTGCCATGAGCAGGAACACCTTCAACTAGATCAGGGTGCTCAGAGCAACTGTGGCTGCTCAGCTTGACCTTGGATGTTTCCAGGGGTAGGGCACCCACCGTCTCTCTGGGAAACCCGTGCCAGTGTTTCTCAACACTTTATTTAAAAGCTTTCTTCTTTATACCTGAATTGATCCTCCTTCAGTTTAAAACCATTGCCTCTTATCCCATTGCAACAAGCCCCTACTAAAATGTTTGTCCTCATCTTGCAGTACCCTTTAGGTACTGGAGGTTGTTATAAGGTCTCCCTGGAACCTTCACTTCTCCAGGCTGAACAACGCCAACTCTCTCAGCCTGGAGAAGTGTTGAGCCCTCTGATTATTTTTGTGGCCTCTTCTGGCCTCACTCCAACAGGTAGATTTCCTTCCTGTGCTGGAGCCCCCAGAGCTGGATGCAGGAGTGTGGGTGAGGGCTCACCAGAGCGGAGCAGAGGGGCAGAATCCCCTCCCTGGCCCTGCTCCCCACTCAGCTTTAGATGCATCCCAGGATGTGGTTGGCATTCTGAAGTGGTGTGGGGTGTTCAGGACAGCTCAGGGTGCTCTAGTCCCTGTGCGTAGGGGATGACAGGCAGCAGATTGTGGCAATGGAAAAGAGCAGGCAAAATTTTGACCATGCCTTCACCCTGGGAAGACAGTGCTGATGACTGGCATCTGAAGGGAAGCTGCTGCACATGATATGAAAGAAACCCTGAGAGCAAAATCTGGGGAAAGATGTGGGGAAACTCCTTCCAAAAGCAAGGCCCTGTGCTGGAGGACCCATCTGGATCCCATTTGTTGTCCATTGCCTCTGGAGATGCATCAGATTGTTTGAAACCTCCCTGTGACCCACCCAGCCTGTGAGACACAAGAGCTGGATCTGGCTGTGTTTTCATAGACTAAAGCCTGGGATGTGACCAGGGCTGAAATTCACTTGGGGGAAGGAGTTCAGAGAGACCTGTGTGTCTTGCACTGGGCTTTGAGAGAACCTCAGCAGAAAGTGAGGGGCAGTTTGGCCACATCTGCCCCCAATATGGCACTTCTGCAACAGTGGGGGTGATTTTAAGGCTTTGTGCTTAATAATGCAGTTTTTATATCAGTTGATTTTCTTACTTTACTGATGGCTGTGCCTGGTCCTCCCTTACACCCCCCCAACAAGTCTAAGCCAAAGCAATCCCCACAATATGCTAAGGTAGTGTTATGGACAGTGTGGATCCTCCCTTGGAAAGGATGGTGATTATCTCAGGGGCAACATGGGTCATAGGACACTGGCTTGAGAAAATCCAGATAATGGAACCTAAAATAATCCTGGAGAAATTGCTTCTCTCTGTAGTAACAAAGAGACAATTGTTGAAGCGACCTGCTAATATTCAAAATGCTTTTAGGAATTAATTAGCTATTGCTGATGGCATTTGTGACTGACTACATCTGCCTGGGACATTGTCAGAGCCATCAGCCAAAGTTTTTGCCCTTCTGAACTTTATTTTCTATAACCTCTTACAAGCTGGAGCAGGTATAGTGCTTTATATGTATCATTTCCTTTGAAAGATTTATGATATGGGCTAGATATCTTCATTTCTGCTTAAAGCCATAGAAAACACCTCTGTGGCTGCTGACACACCATGAGCATGAATCCAGGTATTCCCTACAGGGGATGCAGGACAAGGAGATACATCCTTGTGGACAAGCCCAGCTGGTGAACTGATAGCTCTGTTTTTCTTCTGCCCCAGGAGGAATGTGCTCCCCTGATGTCCTGCCTGAGGGAATGCTGGAAAAGGAAAACTGAGTTTGTTTGCTAGTCCCACCTCTTCTGAGAAAACTCTCCTGGAGGGAGCACTATCCCACAAAGCATTTCCATGGGTCACACTTTGCAAAGGTGTTCCAGGGTGTAAACTGCATTTATTTAAAACACAAATGTGCTTCTTCTGCACAGTTCAGGCATTGTATAGCAGAGTTATGCTGAGATGGTCTCTGGCAAATGGTTTAATTTTAGAGGGGACTTCTGCATATGTACAGCAAAATGCAGGTCCTAACTCACAGCTACAGCTTCTTTGTGTTAGGGACCAACACATCTTAAATAAATGATAACATTCTTCCACCCATACTCCATCTGCAGAAAAAATATATGTAATTAACCCTTCCCCATTATCCTCTGTGTTTATCTGTTTGCACTCGCCTTGAAGAACGGAAAAGCCACATTCACTTTGTGCTCAGTTACACAACTTGAGCCTTGAGTTTGACTCTGTGGGTTTCCAGCAGGCCCTGAGCTCAGCAGGGCAAGGTCCTGCCTGCTCCAGGAGGTGGCTCCTGCTTCCCAACCAGCTTTGCTCTTAAGACAAGACAAAGAGCCGGGTTCTCAAAATGCACTATAAAAGTACCTCTAGGGATATCCAACTGCAGCACAAAAGCATTTCATCTGGATTTCCAAAATGGCAGGGTGATGGATATGTTTTGTATACAGTGATGAATAATTCAGTTTTCATGTATTTGCCTGACTTCACAAGGACTCATCCTGATTTCAGTCTGAGAGCTGCCTTCTTTTCTAATCACTACTGCTTCAAGAAAAAAAGCCATGGCCCTGGGGACAATCCCTGTTCCAGGGCAGTTGCCGCAGCCCAAGAGGAGTGTCCCCAGTGCTGTTCAGCAGGTGGCTCTGGTGGGTGCTGCATTGTGGATATCTGGGGTAGAGACGCAGGGACAGATGGACACAGGAACCAGGAGGCCACTACTGCAGAGGGCAGGACTTGTTCCCTTTTATCATTTCACTTCCAGCCCCAGGACTGCCCTCTCCCTTGCTCCAGAGCTGGCATCTGTCAGAGATGTTTGATCTCACTCTCCTGCCCCAAAAGAAGCTTTTCTGTTGCCAGTGGAGAAGCTGGCTCTGGGTGGGCAGGGGCTGCATGCAGCTGTCCATTGCAGCACAGTGAAACCTCTGCCTGGGCACCACCAACCCCATTCCTCATCTCAGCTCTTTGTCCTGCCCAGCCACAGGCGGGGAGAGGCTGATGCTGCTGAGCTCTTCATCACCTGACTGCCCCTGCCACCTGCCAGCCCCTCGGTCCCCTGCCATGTCACCTCCCTGCCCCTCAGCTCCCAGGACCCTCTCACCTGCCTTGGGCACAGCAGACACAGGAACTTGCCTGAGCTTAAGGGAGACCTTACTGCTCTCTACTGCTCTCTACAATTACCTGAGAGGAGTCCTAATGAGGTACAAGTCTCTTCTTTCAAGTAACAAGCACAGGATGAAAGGAAACGGCCTCAAGTTGTGCCAGAGAAGGCTGAGATCAGATATTAGGAAATATTTCTTCACTGAAAGGGTTATCAAGTGTAGGGGGATAGAACATAAGTAAATGAAGGTAGTACAGAAAGTAATCTTACCCCCTAAAGAGTTACAGCTGAACCAATTACTAAGGATTAGGAGCAGGCCTGATGTTAACAGGCCGCAGCTGCAGCCAATCAGCAGAATGTTATAAAAGAGTGGATTGGTTGGCTGAGGGGAACTGGAGTCAGTTGCTGCTGTGAGGACAAGGAAGAGTCAGGGCCTGGAGGAGCTGTCTACAAGAAACATCAAGGAGGTATGGAACTCTAGTAATATGGAACCTTTGCAATATAATGACAATAGAACTCTTGCACTATAACAACAACCAATGGTAATCCCGATGTGATTCAGGAAGAAGGACTTGAATACTAAACTATATGACTCCCTGGATGTGAGATACAGGACTCAACTATATAACCCGGTGGATTTGGGACTAAACTATATAACCCTCTAGATTTGGGGAAAAGGACTTGAGTACTAAACTATTGGTGAAACATATCAATTGCAGCTATAGAAGATTTTGAATATAAGTACTTTGTAAACTGAGAAAAGCTGCAAAACTGAACCAACACTCAGAAATATATATATATTTGCACTATAATATGTTGTCTGAGCATTTGTATAACTGTTAAGTTCTGAATGAAATATATCATAATGTTAATTTACTTGAACATATCCTTCTAGAAATGCTGTAACTGTGTAAAAGAGAAAGGGGGAATTGTGGGGGGATAGAACATAAGAAAATAAAGGTAGTATAGAAAGTAATCTTACCCCCTAAAGAGTTGCAGCTGAGCCATTTATTAAGGATTAGGAGCAGGCCTGATGTTAACAGGCCGCAGCTGCAGCCAATCAGCAGAGTGTTATGAAAGAGTGGATTGGTGGGAACTGGAGTCAGTTGCTGCTGTGAGGACAAGGAAGAGGCAGTGCCTGGAGGAGCTGCCTACAAGAAACATCAAGGAGGTACAAAACTCTGGCAATATGGAACCTTTGTGATGTAATGACAGTAGAACTCTTGCAATATAATGATAACAATCAAGCATTGAAACAGGTTGCCCACTGATGTGGTGGAATCACCATCCCTGGAGAGGTTTTTTAGATGTGTAGATAATGCTTAGGGACTTAGGGACATGGTTTAGTGGTGGCTTGGCCATGCTGTGTTAATGGTTGGACTGATGATAATGATCATAGAGGTCTTTTCCTACCTAAGTGATTGTGATTTTAAAGAAGCCAACCTTAAACTGAGGTTTCAGCCAAAAATGATTGCAAAGGCTTCCCCACCATTCCCGTATGTGCCAATGTCTATTCCAAATCCCCCCATCCCTGTCCTTTGCCCATATTCAAGACTCCTGAGTAAAGTAATTTGGTGCTGTCTGAGGGTTATCTTGTGTTTGTAAATCTGAGGAATGCTACTTTTAGCAGAAAGTAAACTAAATGAGAGTGGAAAAACAGGCAGGGGTTTGGGGTTTGCTGGGCAGGTTGGCAGCACAGCCCTCAGGGCAGGAGGAACAGGAAAGCTTGATCCAAGGGGACATATGGGGTGAGAGGACCCTTTGGGAAGCTGATGAAGACTGCAGGGGATTTTTTAAGGACCATTTCTACTGCCACAGTGGCCTGGAGTCCAGGCAGCTCCAAGGGAATTAAAAGTCACCATATGCTTCTTTACCCATGGCCTTACCCATGTGTCTGGTACCTAAGAATCCTGGTAGGAACCTGCAGCAGGATCTGGTCCAAGCTTTTTGTCTTGCTCCAAAGGACACTCTGCAGGTTTTGGGGTTCCCAAGGGCCCTGGTATTTGGGATCGTTTGCAGCATCACCTGAGTGTGCTCAAATACATCCACACTCCTCTGTCCTTTCTTGCTGGGCATGAGGCATGGCTCCTGCCTGCGGAGTGCCCACATGGCCCAGGGAACTGGGAGCCATCCAGGGACACCAAAGGGGTGGCTCAGCTGGTACAACTTACAGAGTGGCCCTTCAGCCAGAATGACGCTCTCTGTATTTTCTGCAGCTGCTGCACACTTAATATAGATTGTAGAAGTATAGGTAAGAGGGACTACTTGGCCTAGGAAGAAAGATTATTGGAATGATTTGATCCTCCTGCTTCCTCTTCAGTGAGATGAAATTTCCTTTTATTTTCAAATGTGAATGAACTAAAATTCACAACAGCTCAGGCTGAAGTCTCAACCCAATTTTAAACAGAGTGGGATGTGAGTGGAAAACTGAGCACTCAGAGCCCTGGAGTAAGGCCACAGCAAAGGGAAGAGGACAGCAGATCCAATACCCTGAGAGATCCTGGGAACAGCTCTGGATTCCTAATTCAGGAACTGGTGGTGCTCCTTGTGCCAGGGTCTGTACCTTCTACTGGAGATCTGTGTGCATTCTGGTGCCCTCTCTTCAAGGGAATCATGACCTGTTGATGTTTGGCAACCACTGACTGAGCAATGAAAAAAGGCTGGCCTGTTGCTCTACTTTGTTAATGACACAGTTATGGTGTGGGGAAAAACAGATTGTGAACTGAAGAACAGGCCCAGAATGTACAAACAGAAAGGAAATCAATTACTGCTAAGCAAAAAAAAAAAAAATTCTGTCATTTCAAAAGTTCTGGGCACATGTCTTTGCTGTTTGGGTGTTGTCCATGTCTAAATTTTACATAGGTAATTCAGACAGACAAGTCAACCCTTGTATGTCTTTCAAGCTGCTCCTCATTTTCCCTGTCCTCAGCTCCCCTGCTGCCTTTCATGTCACTGCATGGAAACCAGGGCATAGTCCATTAAATTAAACAGTAACAATGGATGACCAAGCTTTAGAAGGAAAAGATGATCATTTATCTGCCAGACACTCAAGCCATAGGGTTCACTGTCTCTGAGGACAAACATGACAGGGTAGCTTGATTCTAGAAACAGATGGGCTATTTCACTAGTCATTAATCTCACTGCTAGCTCACAAACATAAGACCACACATTTATTGTATGACTGTGGGTGTGCATCCTTTTTTAGCAAAAGCACTCCTTCATGAGGAATGAGTCACATACATAAAGACCCTGACATTATCCAACTAACTCATCAATAAATGGTAAAGTGCAAGATGTAGATCCCCCTGCACTGCTTGACTGAGTCATCCTGATGCTGGATTTATCACAGCCTAGACAAAGTTTCTAATAAGAGCACCAACTGTACAAAGTAAGGGTTTCCCATTGCCTTCAACTCAGTCAGCTGAAGCTCTCAGAAGTGACTGACTGAAAGGGTTACACATAATGGCCTGCATTAGGAAAGGTGCCTAAGCAGACCAAGGGATGTTAGTGTTTCTGTAGACTTGACACCTGTGAAGGCGCACTTGGAATGTTGCATTCAATTTTCTGACCCTTTCCCAGTTCAAAAGGAAAGCAGAGGAACTGGAGAGAGTTCAGCAAAGAGCTCCCATGACAGAGGTCCACAGCACTCTGCCTACATGAAAAAGCTTCTTGAGTTGGGCTTTTTGAGCCTGGCAAAAAGAAAGAGGCAACATAACAGCAACCTACAGCTCCACAAAAGAGCTACAAAAAGGACAGAACCAACCACAACCACCTGTGGCAGTAGAAGGTGATAGAGGAAAGGGCAACAGCCACAAGCTGCGGATTGAGATGCTTTGTGCACCAAAGTAAAGCTCCCAATAGGTTGTTGCAGGTTGCCAGCTGAAGGATGGGACTCAATTATACTCAGGGTGTAGAGGTGAAGTAGAGATCTTATTATTATCTTGGGGTCAATGCTGATAGTCCATTTTTCCTCTGAGCCTGTGAAGAAAGGGTCTAAGCACAGGTCACAGGGACCTGGAGCTTTGGAAAAAGACAGGGCCAATAAGATCTTGTAGGATAACCTGGAGCAGCTGTAGGTACAGAGCTCAGTCCACTGTCACATTGTCACTGTGCTGCAGGAATAAATGGTAAGGATGTGTTGCTTCTTCCTGGCACTTCTATTGTAAATGTCTCATGAAGGAAAAAGAGATTCCAATTTACATATCCTGGGGTTGAATAGATAAGGAATCATTTTGAAAAATGAGTGTACGCACATATAACACCCACGCACGTTGTTAAACCTTCTGACCAAGGAGAGATAAGCCTGATGCTGATTGTTTATGATGATGCAGTAAAATTTCTATGGAATTGTTTTTCTTGGGTGAGAAACAGAAACACACATTAACTCACTTCATTGTAATGCCCATTTTATTGTAATTATCTTTCAATTCTCTGAGCTTTCAGCATCTTGTTTTGGCATTATAAACACCTGCAAATCCTATGTAACATAAATAAAAAAGAACATCTTGTTACAATAATATCTATAGAAAATGAGATAGGTGCAGAGTATGATAATTGCAGCTTTCCAGCTCCCCTACATCCATACACAAACCAATAACACATAAAGGCTATCTATTCAAAGTGCTAAGTCTTTTCATGTTCTTTATTAGAGCACAGCCTCATGTGATAGGCTTCATAAGTAGGTAAGAAAATGATTGTTTCAAAAAAATTATGATCAGAGAAATTGTATTATTCTAATTTTTAGGTAAGTAGCTGAGATGCAGCTCCTTTAAGAAGTTTCCCTGACATCAGATGAAGAGCCTGGGGCAGTGGGAGGAAGGCAACCTAGAGCTCCTAACCTCATCAGTCCTTCTGAGAACATCCCCTCCTTAAAGAGACACATCCCAAGAATTTTATATTGTCAAGGGATTCAGGAGGAAAAATTATCCCCTCACTAGCCTTTCTTGGCAACTGCAGTAAAAATCCGTGGAAGGAAATCCTCCCAAACACTGTTTAAGCTAAGGGTTTGGATGAGTGGCATCTGGCCTATCCATTATCATACCTAACCCTTGGAAAAACAGACTGTGGGTGCATCCCTGTAGCTGCTGGTATCACCACTCAGAGGAGCAGTAGGAGTGACATTGCAGAATGAGATTGTAATCAGATACACAATTCTAAGATGGGCTGGAAGAGGCCTGGAGGATCAAGTAACATGTGTTCTAGGATCATAGCAGCTTAGGGAAAAGGTAGCAGGATTGTAGCAGGTTCTATAGAAGAATGCTGACAGAAAGTTAACTTTCAGTACTTTAACAAGGCATTTTAGGGATTAACTCCTAGACCTTTTTAGTCTATGACAGGTATGATCCTGGAACCATCTCGGAAAATGTGAAGAAAACAGCTTATAATACCTCTCCCTCCCTGAGAGCAGGAAAAAAACCAGCTGTGCTTCAGGATAATGGGAAACAAGAGTGACTTCTGTGTGCTAGGTGTGGGTGAGAGCACAGCCTGTGACTTTTGTGCTGTGCCTTCAGAATCACAGAAATTGGTGGAAATGGCTGTGGTAGAAAATGCAAGGGAACTGAGATGTCCCCACCTTTCTGCACGTTGCTCCAATGCTGCACTGCCCTCATGGGGCACGTTTCCTTAAGTCCAGCCTGAACATCTCAAGCCACAGCTTGTGACCCCTGCTCTGAGCTGCCATTATAAAGAAGGGCCCAGGTCGTCTTCACAACTCCACCTTGAGCAGCAGGGCCCAACACTAGATGGATGCATGATTTCAGGGGTTGAGTCCAAAGAGACAGAGTGTTTCCTTGCTCTGCTGGCCACACTTCTCCTACTGTAGCCCAGTATGTGGTTTCTTTAATTCCTAGTCAGAGTGTTTTGCTGGTACATATGCTCTAGGGCTTTTGGTGGGTTTTTTTCTCCTTACTTTGTCACAAAATAAGTTTTTTTTTCTTCAGGGGGGTCACAGGAAGAACATGGGTGAATGTTGGTACTTGGATGGATCCCAGATGACAAGTGCATTCTCAATGAGTAAACTGACAGAGTTTTAAAGCACTTCTTGTCTCATGTCAGAGGGTTTTCTGTGGGACATGTGGGATGGTTTCTGAGACAGAGAAAGGACTGTTGTCACTGTGCACCTGGAACTGGAAGAAGCATAATCTTCCCAGAGTGAATACCTGAGCGAAGAAGGGTTTATTTCTTGTGGCCATGGTGAGCCTTTTCTTTATTGATTTGAGAAGCTCTGCAGTCACAGTGGGCAGAACTAGGTGTAAATAATTAAAGGCATTGCCAGAAATAGCTATGGGACTCAGCCTGCTATATGAATAATATTTCATTGTCTCTCTTTTGCTGCATTTTATCTTGAAATAAGAGATAAGATCCTGAGAAACAGCCCTTTTTGGGATGAAAAATACAAAAGCACATATTCCTTTGGAATCTGTATGTAATGCCAAGGCAATGCTGAAAAGGAGAAAGACATGTCCCCAGAATTTTAGGGAAACATGAGGAGTCATAGCTACAGTCCATCTCACCTGGACATTTAGTGTCACTCGCATTCCACTCATTGCTCTTTACAGAAGAATATTTTCTGAGCCTTGAAAACCTAGGGATAAACCATGAGGTGCAGGCAGCCACATGAAGGAAGGATGTTTTCTCAGTTTGCATCCCTGGTAGTTGGAGCAACTTCCAGCAACAACTGGAGGTGCAAAGTGACTCTCTGTAAGAAGCGAGGGTGGTACTTGAAGCGAACCAGTGGGAAATAAAAAATGATGCCACTGAAAATGAACAGGACGATGTAGAGGATCTCTATTTGGGGTTGATCAATGATGGGAGCTAACACCAGGTACACAGCTGCTATCAGCACAATTATGGGGATGATAATTGGGACCTGTGAAGGCAAAACATCAGCATAAAGACTCATGTAATTCTGGGCTTCTGTGTGTCTGGATAACCCTGGAACTTCTGCAGAAGGCTTTGTAGATGAAACCTTTCTGCAACCTGAGGTATTGCCAAGAAATACTAATTAATCCAGACATCCTGTTTCCCAGCCTACCCCCACCCCAGGGCTGAACATCCCTGCAAGAGCTACACCACCATATCACACCTTAACCCCTGGTCTTTCCTGCCCTTCTAGACCTGAAGATGTAAACTGCTGGGTTTACTCTCAGGCCTGTTCTTGCTCTCCCTACTACCTTGCATCTCAAAGCCAAGCTGTAGACAAAACACAGAGCAATTGTACTCAAATCAACTGTACCTTAGCACCCTTGCACAAAAAGTTTTATCTGTGTATTGAAGACAGGTGGACAGGCAATCTCAGAGGCAGTTTCTGTAAGCCTGATCAGAAAGCATTTAAACTTCAATTTGAAGCCACCCTTCCGCAAAGGAGGGTGGCTTGTACATTCATTAATAATCCTCAGTCACTGAGGAAGCATTGAAGATCAGCTCACTCATGACATCAGGGGAAGAACATGTGACTCTTCATTTCCCTCCTTTTATCTGTTTTGTGGGGAACAAATATGTCCCTATGTCATCTCAAAGAACTTGGGGCACTCCACCTAAGTTATTTTTCCCTCTGCAAGGTTCTAACACCTGGGCTACCCTCCAAGGAGTTTGCGCAGTCTGTGAGTATAGACAGGTGATTACAATGTTGATCAGAATTATCCTTCATTTACCACTTAAATCTTTTAGAAAGAAAGAGGATATGGTAGATATATTTTCATAGTGAGGAGACAGAGCATTATTAGCTTATCAAGACAGAGAATTCAACCTTGACTTATGCCTGTATGTTCACACTGTCTCACCCCTTGTTGACTTTGCGGACACAAAACTTGAAATTAAAAAAGGAAGGACAACCACATTGAATCTGTAAGCCACCAGTGCTCACTCTTTGCTCTAAATGTTCTCATAGTCATTTGAACGATATAGGGAAATATTTGAGGGTTTTATGTTATTACTTTACCTTGTAAGATCTTGGCAGTTCTGGTTTCTTGATTTTTAAATACAGGAGCCCAGAAATAGTCATTCCATAGAAAAGCCATGCCATAAAACTCGAAGAAAAGAAAAAAAAAATTAGACAGCATTACACTTGGGGTGAGATCACCCAGGAATGTCAGTCCTGCCTTGCAGATCCCAGATGTGCATATCTCTAATTAAAAAAGTGAATATTGATATAAATTTAGTAGTTCCTCCATTAATTTTCTTTCTAGCACAAACAACGAGAACTTTAGAATTATCTGAACATTACTGATTCAATGAGGATGAATCACATTCAGTCAAGTCTCTAGTGACAGGAGCATTCATGCATTGCAAAGGTGCTGGTTCCCAATCTCTTTCTTTTCCTTCTTCCCTCCTCCTCTCCCCAGTATTGGTTAGAAAGCAATAGCCCAGGCTCAAAAGGATAATGCAAGAAAATACTTATAAACAATGTAAGACCCAGGAGCACAGGGGATGCAAACAGAAACCCTACACACACATACCTGAAGAAGTTGACAATGCTGGTGAAGCTCCCTGATATTATCATTATTAAAGACATGGCAGATGTGAACAGTAGAGCAGGGGAGGGCGTGAGGCGTCGCACATGAGCCATGGACAGAATGTCTGGCTGAAAAACAAAGCAAAGCATCATCATTTCATGGACTCAGAGCTCCTTACTCATCCCCCTCAGCTGCTAGTGGGAGCTTTGCCTGCAGCCAGAGCCATTCAGAATCAGCAAATAAGCACTGTATACAACCAGACCTACTCCAAGGAGTGTAAATACAGGAAACTCCTTCAAGGGTATTTTTATTGTGTCTCACTGGTTTCATATCAAGCATGATCAGTTTGAGCAGGCAAAATGAGGTTTTCAAACTACTGATGTGACAGAATGAGTCAAATTAGAGCACCATCAGGACCTTTTGCCATGGGCCCACTATTCTGCCCTCTGTCATGTCTCTCTGGGGCTTGACTTCTCTTGGGATGACTGCAAAATGAGACAAGAACTAGTCCTGAAACATTTATGTGAATATAAATTACACCAGGATTTGTTTCAGGATTAGTAGCCTCTTTATTGTTTGTTTCATTGGCAAAGTTTAATGAGAAAGGCTGCTTTTAAAATTTTATTTTATTTTATTTTTAATTCCCAACCAAAATATCATGAAGGACCTTTGCTAGAGGTGAGTGTTTGAGAAATGGCATAAGCATTCAGCTCATAGTTTGGTATGGTCAGATTCAGACCATCTGTGCACTTCTCAGCACAGAGCTTGCCATGATAGAGCAGGCATTATCCTCAGAGAGAGAGGTTGAGGAACCAATAACCACCGAAATCAGGAACCACCAAAACCAGCAACCACCATTCCAGTCATCTCCACCAACCTGGTCATTCATATGCATAAAAGATTCCCTGGTATGAACCAGCAGCGGAGCTGGAGCTGGTGTGGAATCACAGATTCATAGAATGATTTGGGTTGGAAGGGATCTTAAAGATCATCTAATTCCAGCATCCTGCTGTAGACAGGGACACTTTTCACTAGATCAGGCTGCTCATAGCCCCATCAAGCCTGGCCTCAAATTTCCAGGGATTGGGCATCCACACCCTCTGTGTGCAACCTATTTCAGTGCTTTCACACTTGAGGACAGAAATGCCAGATGCTGTGGGTGGGAAGGACCAAAAAAAGCAGAGAGGTTCAGGAGGAACACAAGAGGCCTGCTCAAAACAGAGGACAAATGCAGCTCGGCCTTTTTTCTCCTCCTTGTGGAGCAGTGTGGTTAAGTGTGTGTGGAGGTGTACCTGTGAGTGAGGGGGGTCTGTATCAGCAGCTGGGATGTGGCAGCAACCTTGGGGGACTTGTTAGCCTAGACAGCACAACTGGGGAGACTGGGATCCAGGAGCTCAGTATCTGAGCCCAGCTGCTGGAGGGACCCACACGGTACATATGTTTTATATATATTTCTCACTAACAGACCCCTGATCAGCCAGAGAGGGAATGAAAGGCCCTTGGTGTTGTTAGTGCTGGTGTTTGTGTGAGCCCCAGGTATGCCTGTATGTGGAGCTCTATGTTCCCTGCTGGCTCTGAATGCATAAACAGATACACAGGTATGTATGTATGTGTGTATATAAATATGTTTGATACCTGTATTTGTGTGTGTGTGGCTGCTGGGAATACATGCTGGACTTATTGGTTGGACCAGGGAGGAGGGAACTGCAGCAGCCTGACCTCCACTGGGTTACCAGATTTGGCCCACCTAACAAAACCAATGATAAACCCAAGCTAGGAGAGATGTAAGGCTTGGTATCACCTTGTAATTGCTACGAAGCTTGAAGAGCAGAGATATCCTATTCTGCATCTAAGCTGGACTACCCATGTGAAGGCTGGATCACCCCTGAGACCAACCTGTATAGTCAGTATAACAGCTGCAAAGGCAGCTGGCTGGTGCTGGGCTACCCTCCCAGTGCAAGCAAAGGTGCCTTACAACACACAAGCATGGCCAGGTTCTCCTTTCCTGGCAGGTATATTGACTAGCTCACCCCACAGCCTCTGCCTGGTGCTCCAATGCAGCCATTTTTGAGTGGTTCATTTCAAAGCTGTTCTTAAAATTCAGACTAGATGTGAATATGTTATCTTTTTGAAAGCACCTGACTGAAAAAGAAAGCCCAGAGACAACATACACTGTGGTATTTTCAGGGTCCCCAAGACGAAGGAGCAATTGAGAATCTGACTCCCTGTTCTTAGAAGCATATTATATATTCTATTCTATTCTATTCTATTCTATTCTACTAAAGACTAGAGAAAGGATCCTTACAGAAGGCTTAACAAAATACTAATGAAAAACTTGTGACCTATTCCAGAGTCCCAACACAGCCAGATGGTGATTGGTCATTAAGTAAAAACGATTCACATGAAACCAATCAAACAACCACTTGTTGGATAAACAATCTCCAGATTGTTTGGTCATTAAGTAAAAACAATTCACATCAAACCAATCAAACAACCACTTGTTGGATAAACAATCTCCACATTCCAAAGCAGCAAAACACAGGAGAAGCAATCAGATAATTATTATTTTCTTTTTTCTCTGAGGCTTCTCAGCTTCCCAGGAGAGGAATCCTGGGCAAAGGGATTTTTCAGAAAATATGACAGTGACAATACACCTTACATTTGAAAGAGATGGGGATTAATGAGCAAGGAACAAACCCCTTGAAGAGCTATCACTCTTCCAGTTGAACATACA
Organism: Melozone crissalis; assembly: GCF_028551555.1. Taxonomy (NCBI): domain Eukaryota; kingdom Metazoa; phylum Chordata; class Aves; order Passeriformes; family Passerellidae; genus Melozone; species Melozone crissalis. The sequence continues at coordinate 56,091,660 of NW_026535805.1, forward strand.
CAGTATTTTCCTCTCTGCTTTAGTGTGACAGGAAGGTGAAGTTGCTCAAAGCAAGCCAGAGCCCTTTCTTTGTGCTCACCATGTGGCCCTCCCTGGCAGCAATGTAGCACACGCGGCCTCCGCTGAAGAACGTCCCATTCGAGGAACCAAACGTGGACAGGGCCACCGACAGGGAGATGAGCCATGCCCAGCTGCCCAGGACTTTGTCCCTGAGGTGGGAAAGAGTTCACAGCACAAGATGCAGTTCATAGATGTATTGAATACTCACTGTAGAACCAGACAGGTTACATCACTCCATTATTTCTGTATTGTACAGAATCTTTTTCTGAAGTCTTTCTAATGATTTAAAGTCTTCTTGCAATTCCCATACTATTTAGTGACTTGGAAGTTTGTCTTGTCTGACAGCTTTTCTTCCTGCTATATATATATTCTGTCTGCACTGCAATGGTGTACAAAGAGGTCACAACAGGCAAAACCACCTTTTTTGTGTACTGAAGCTGTGGCAAAACACCTGAAGATACTGCTATCACAACCAATAATATTAGCTCGGAAATCACAGAAAAACTGTTCCCATCGCATTGGAAGAAATATTCTGCATTACAACCTCTTCCTGAATATGCATAGGATTTTAACCCTTTAATCCCACATGCACCTAATACTGCTCTTCTGTGAATTTGACTTAAGCCAAAAAAAATTATTTGAATTCCAGATGTTTGGTTCTACAACATGTTCAGACATTTCTGTTTCTACTTAACAGAAAAAGTAGCAGAGTTACAGAGTTCAAGGTAAATATTTGGAAGGAATGATAATTTTCTCACCTAAAAGTGAAGATTGTCTTCTGGAATGAAGCAGCATTAAGAGCATTAATTGAGTAATAAATGTTGGTGTTTGGGGTAATTATCACATACACAAACACTGTTTATCTAATTGGCAAAAATCCAAAACTCAAATGTTTTTTAAGATCACTTTATTTACAAGCAAACTGAAACCTGTGGTTGCTGTTCAATTGCTGTCATCAAAGAAACGCTGGGAAGAGTTTCCTGAGCTCCTTTTGTGGCTGCACCTCTCACTACTGAACAATGTTTCTTTCTGGCAGTTTTCCTCTTATATAGGGAATAAATGCATTTAAATGTGACAAGTCCTCCTCTGGCTTCTTTATGCTCCTCCTATTCTTTCTTAATGGCCTGAATAGCTGCGTGTCTTGTTTGTGAGCCACAAATTTCACCTCCTCCTCAGACTGGCTCCCTACCTGTTCCCCAGCCTTTGAGTGCCCAGATTTCCTGTCACTAGTTCAATATTTCTTCCTGAATTGCACTCTTGGGTGAAAAGGTTAATCAGACAGGAAAAGGAGATGCCTTACAAAGGAGGAAGCTCACAAATAACTTGTTAATTAGGAATGATGGAAAAGGAAGTGCAGGGAAAGTTCGTGACACTGCAGCTTAGTGAGGCTTTGTAACATACTCAAACAAAGCACTAGACCTTTAAAAGCTCCCACTCATAATGATGTGAAAGGCTATTAGAGAACACATCCAGCAAGAGCTCAGTCAGATCTTCAAATGGGAGATCTTGTGAAATGCACACAGAAGCAAAGCTGCTGCTGACTTTTTAGGAAGAGCAGCACATAATCTGTGGATACACCATGTCATCATTTCTGTCTGACAACTCATTTAGTGCTATCAGGGATTCTGTGTCTTTGGAAATATTTAGAATAAGGCTGGATGTTCTGGTGGAAGATCATTGATGATGTCTATACCTCTCATGATGGTCCCTTCCTTCTCTTCCTAAATTCCTCATCTTGTACAGAAATTGTTTAATGTCACCAAATACTTCAGGTTGAGGAAAGGCAGAAATTGTTTCTGTGCAGCTCTGGAAAAACACAAGCCAATTGAAGTTGCAGTTACCAAAGGCTACCTAACCTGTGTATAGCAGCTCTCAAAGGTGTTGAGATCAGTGCAATTTTCCATTTCCCCACAGAGGGAGAAACTGAGACAAAAGACTCTGATCTGCTCTAAATTCCAGGTGCAAAGTAGAGAGCATTCAGCCAGTTGACTCCTGTCTCACTCCCAACCCACTGCCTCTGCATTAGCAGGACAGCACATTGCCCTCTCAGTTTTCCTGGAAATATCTAAAATGTGCAAAATTTCTCAGTTCCAAATCTGGATATGTACCCTCGCTGCATTCCCAGTGCTTGTGGGGAGATGCTCTTGGTGTGACCTTCACCTCTCCCTTATGGACACTTTCCATGAGGTAAAACATGAGTTGGGGGAGTTACAGGTTCCCAGTGTAAACAAAGGGAATGTGGAGTAAGGAATGTGCCATCTTGGCAGCCTAGATGCACCTTGGAAACCATGGCCAGATGGAGCTGGTCAGCCTTGGCCTCATAGAACCCTAGAACCATAGAACAATTTGGAATGGACCTTGAAGATCATTCTCTTCTAAGCCCCTGCCACAGGCAGGGACACCTTCCACTAGACCAGGTTGCTCAAAGCCCCTCCAACCTGACCTTGAATGTTTCCAGGGATGGAGCATCCACAGCTTCTCTAGGCAACCTGTGCCAGTGCCTCACCACCCTCACAGTAAATAATTTCTTCCTTAGGTCTAATCTAAACCTACTCTTTTTCAATTTGAAGCCATTCCTGCTTGTCCTACTTTTACATACCCTTGTAAAAACTTCCTTTCCAGCTCTCTTGTAACCCCTTTAGGCACTGGAAAATGCTGTAAGGTCTCCCTGGAGCTTTTTCTCTCCAGGTTGAACAGCCCCAGCTCTCTCAGACAGCAATGTGCTTCAGCCCTCTGAGCACCTTAGTCACCCTTTTCTTTTCTGTAACATGGCCTGACCAATGCAGTGCTGCCATTCCCTCTGGGAATAACATTTAGATCTCCTGAAACTCAGGAGAGAACCAGTGTTTCTCAGAGCTGCACTGCCCGTGCTGCCCCACGCAGAGCTCACCCCCAGGTGACGGCCACAGCTCCTGAAGACAGCAGCTCAGTGGGAGTCATGGCTACCAGGTAGCTCACGTTTACCAGCAAATACAGGCACGTAACCAAAGGAATGGCAATCATCAGAGCTCTGGGAAGGGTCACCTGGAAAAGGGATGACAGCAGTGTTAGGTGCAGCACTGTGCTTTTTTTGTTTGATTTGGTTTTGCCACCACCCACATCTCTCATTGAAATTCCTCCACTTCCTAAACCTTTCCTCAGAACAAGACATAGATCCAGATTCACATGGCAGCTTTCACAGCAGTCAAAGTTAGCCTGAAAAAACCCACAACCAACAAACAAAATAATTCAAACAAAAAGAACCCACCAAATCTTATTAAAAAGATTTGGATTTGTAGCTGCCTAAGATGCCTTTTGCATATTTCTTGATTATTTCAATATTGATTTATTTGTTATTAGTATGTTATGTGTCCTGGTGTGCTGCATCTCCCCATAAACACCTCACTGCCCTGGACAAAGTTCCACTGTATGTTGTATCACATTTAACTACTCTACGGTTTAAATCAAAACAGGGGTTTGATTTCAAAATCTCAAAGGGGATTTGCACTAGGAAGGAAATATTTATTTTTTCTTAGTGGCAGGATTGTGTCTTAGAACACCACAGGATCATTTAAAGACTCAATAAAATCAACAGTGTCTTATGCAACTGAAAATACTGGGAAATGGCAACTGTAGGTATCTAAGAACCTGAAATATCAGTTTTTGCATTCCCCATTCTCAACACAGGACAAGATACAGCAATTCCTAATGGTGGTGTCTCCACTCTGGAAGGGCCTGAATATCAGCGCTCACAATCTTGTGGAAGAGAGTGGCCCTGGGATCTTTGCTGCCATATAGGTTAATATTTAACTGTGTATTTGCATTTTATCTGTAGGATCTCGTGGGCTGCACTGGTACAAAGCACACTCTAAAACTCGGCACTCACGCAACTCTTGCAAAATAAGAGTTGTTCACTGCTGCAGTGTTTGATCTGTGAAAATGGGTAATATGGCACAGAGAAGGTGATGTGAGATGCAGATGAGCTACTTCAGTGCCTATAGCATGGACTGCACAATGCTAAAATATAGATGTTTAAAGATGGGGATTGTTCACAGAGTTAGATTCCCTTTCCAGTGAGGCTGGGCTTGCTCTGAAGTTGCCCCTCGATGGAACAGAGAGAGATAAAGTAGTTTTCTAAAGCATAGATTATGGATCAAGTCTTTAAGAAAATACATGTTGTTAAGAATCCTTTATGGATTATAGCAGTGAGTGCTTTTCTGAATAAATCTAGGTGTCTACAGTGAGATCCTCTAAACACTAAGAAAAAACTTCATCTCCAAAGCATCCAAGCGCTGCCTAATAATTTCTTTCCAGTCAATGGGTTATTTTAGGACTTTTACAGGACCACAAGATCGTTTGGATTGGAAGGGACCTTAAAGATTATCTAGTTCAAATCTCCATGCAATGAACAGGGATTCCTTCCACTACACCAAATTGCTCAAAGCCCCACACAAGCTGGCTTTGAACACTTCTGGGGATGGGGCATCTGCAAAATCTTTTGTGTCAGTGTCTCACCACCCTCACTGTAAATCCCTTGATTACCACTCTTAACACAATCACAGATAAAATCAAACATATTAACAGCAGGGTTAAGTATGTAAAACCCAGCTTGCTCGCTCATTCACTCACCTCAGGCTTCTTCAGTTCCTCAGTTACATAATTTAGGTTGTTCCATCCATCATAGGACCAGAGCCCCTGGTAAAACGCCACTCCAACTGCCCCAATACCTGCAGTGGTGCCTTGAAAACCGTTCTGAAAACTCTGAGTTTGTCCCTTGGCAAGCAGCACCAACCCACCCACCACGATCACCAACAAAGCCAAGAGTTTGGCAGCTGTAAAAATGTTCATAACAGATGTTGCCAGCCTCACATTGAGGCAGTTGATGATAGTTAAAATCAGGATGCAGGCAGCAGCTGTACATTTGACGGCAGCCTGTGGAGATGAGCACCCTGGGTAGAACGGCGCAATGGCGTACTCAGCAAAGCTCAGACAGACAGCTGCCAAACCAGCTGGTCTCACCAGGATGACAGAAGTGTAGGCGAAAAGGAAAGCAGGAAAGGAACCAAAAATCCTCAAAATGTAAATATATTCTCCTCCAGACTCTTTAATTATTGTTCCAAGCTCAGCGTACGACAAGGCTCCAAACATGGCCAGGAGACCGCATGCTGCCCAGATCAGCAGGCTGCTGGCAGGGTTCCCCATGTGGTGCAGTACCCACTCAGGGGACATAAAGATCCCTGAGCCTATCATGGTACCTGCAATTAATGACACGCCGCTAATCAGGCCGACCTCTTGTTTCAGTCTTAACTTCTCCTTCCCTTCAGTCAGACCTGTGGATGAATGGAGTGGATCTGTTGCCTTCCTTTCTCTCATTGTGGAAATGTTAGGAGACAGGAGATGTTGTTGTAAGGAGAGAATCTGAAAAAGGATTAAGGCATTTGAATAAGGATTACCTCAGGCTTTAAGGTTTAGTTAATAATTACAAAAGTCACACTGAACGCTGTTGAGAAGCACAAACCTATCTTCTGCACTTCACATTCTTTCATTACCCATCTTATCTTGGTAATTTATTATGCCAAGTTTGATTATCCCTGAATCTCATTGCAAGCAATAGTAATGGATAGTATCCAGCACGACCTCAAAATCACTCAGCACATTGCTGGACTGTGATCCTGGTTATCTCTCCTTTAAATCATGCCTCAAACAGCATGTGAAATAAGGATCAGGTAAGCAAAGTCCCCATGCAAATCTGTACTTTATTCTTTGCTGAAAAGTCAATGTACAAGTACTTGCCTCAGTGCTCAATTGTATTTTCATTCTTCACCGTAACATGATCAAACAATCAAGTCTGCTGGCCAACATGCTAAGGCTTTGCTCAACAAGGAACATTTCCAGTGTCTTGATCAAAGAAACAGAAAGGTTTTGCTAAAAACAGTCCAGAGACACTTCTTCTGCACTGCAGTAGGGGGCAATATGAGCTTTTTCCAACTTTAGGAAGTGGAGGTGGAGAAACGTGAACAGGCTACAATTACATTTTTCCAGGGCCTTTTTACCGTTGTACATAAGGTGTGCACACTCCTACCAGACCACAATCTTCAGAGCACTTTGTCACAGCTCATTGTACACACATTTCAATGCACACGACAGAAACATGGTACAAGCTTTTGAAGATACCTCTGACCCTTACTTAGCTACCTAACACATAAAATTCCAGACCTTGAGGCAGGTTCTGCTATAAATATGACTATTACAGTGCATGAAGGTGTATTTTGTGATCTGAGATGTGTATGAAGTAGAGTGGAAGGGAACTTCCACATGGATTCCTTGAACACGAACTAAACTTTACTGGACAGTTACTGTCCTTGGAGGTCTCTTGCAAACTTCTGTTGCCACAAGTACCAGCAGTGACACCTTTCTCTGCCCTTCACGGCAACCACACATCTTGAATCTTTAAAACTGTCTGTTCTCAAATACTTGAGCTAAAAAAGGCATGATTATAAACCGAGCAGTATTTATATTGTTTCTCTAAAAATTCCTTCTAAATCATTTAGACTTCTCTTTCTTTGCCTTTTTGCAAAAGAAAAAAAAAAAAAAATCTAACTAGCTTTGCAGTTCTCTGCAAGAAGAGTCCAGGGTAACTCTTGGACTCTTAACAAAACTTATGGGTCCACAACAAAAGCAATAGATACAACTCATACAGTTTTTCATGCTAAGGCAAATAAAGGTGCTCAAATTTTATAATCAGGTTCAAGGACTTTAAGTTCTCTAAAGAAGAAAAAAAGCTCTCAAATCTCATTAAAAAGTATAGGGGTTTAGAGTACAAATGTTATTATTAGATTAAGGAAACAATGAAAAAAGTTTGCTGGGTTTCATAAAGGATTTCAGGAGCTATTCCTACATCACCTCTCTAGTATTCACTAGGAAATGGATACCAGCTGGTTTTCTCCTAATTTCAAAGTCCCTTATAGAAATTCACAGCTGATCAAGGGGTAGCTGCAACAAAAGTGAAAGCTTATACTTTATCTGTCAAGTAGGTTTTTTAAGCTTTCCCAGCAAAGGTGTGAGTTCTGAGAATAAACATACACCTTGTACTGCAAGGGTGCAAATTAACACATTTCAAGTTAATGGTTTGCAAAGTGGTTGAGAACTTGGAGGGAGGCATCCCAGTAATGCAGAGTATTTTGGTTTGTTTTTGCTAAGTGACAGTGCTCTTCTTGTCTGGTTTAGCTATTTGTAGTGTATTCTTCTTTAAATTGCAAATGACACTGTAAGGCAATGCAGGAATCCTTTAGGGGTTCAAAGGTCTAGGTTTTTTTTCCTGCACTACTGACACTCCTGTGTGCATCAACACATGTATTATGTATACCAATCCTTACTGAAAACAAAGGCACAAAATATGGTTAAAACAACGCTAAAGGAAAATTTCATATGACTACCACTAGTTAAGTGTCCTTCTAGTAAAGTTATCCTTGTATTTCTCTAGCTCTTCTCCTGTTTTAATGAAGGAACTTCTGTTCTGAAGTGTAAATGCAAGGTTCTTGGAGGGGATTTTTTCAAACCTTTACTGTTCCTGCTCCTGGAAATGAATAACTTTTAATCTAATGTTGTAGGGAAAAAAAATTAGAATGTCTTCCAACTTGATCATGTAAAAAAAAATTCTGTAAGGCCTCTCATATAATGAGAATTAATTAACTGGTATGTCAATAGCCTCAGTCAATTCCTAGAGGGAAGTATATTTCCAATCCCAGATTCATTGTTACTGAGTTCTAACTGCTTCCACCTAAAGTAATAAGGAATCTAATTAATAATGATAAGAACTTGAGGCTATTCCTGTGGAAGCTAAGGTAGTCTAATAAATGCAGTCTAATGTTTTGGACTTTTTTTTTCCATTGTCTTGTTCTTTTTTTGACTGATATTAGCAGCAAGGAGCAGCCTCAGATAGTTTACTCAAATGAATTGTCACAATTATAATTTGTCAAAACTGAGTATGGAAAAGGACAACTCACTGCTCCCTTCCCAAAGGGAGAGGTATAAGAAGGAGTAAAAAATACAAGTTCTGCCGCCTTCTCGTGTGGAGTAGCAGAGCTTTGCTGCTCAAGCTGTCGCCTAATACATCGCCTACCTGAACAATTCTCACTTACCTTGGACACTGCAAGGAGTGGTTGCCATCTACTGGTCCCGAACAATAATGCAACATGGCTCACTCTGCATTTGGGTTTGGTATTTCGCATTCCTGCCTGAAAAGAAAACCCACTGTACATATTACTTCTTCAACATTAAGACAGCACAAATAGACTATATTCGAGCTGGGAATTAACAGTCTCCTTAATGTCTTTATGGATTTTTTTTTTGTCTCAGGAGTAACTATGAGGACTAATTTAAAGTAAAGGTCAATGTCAGTGGTAAAAACTAGACAAAACATGTGGGCAAATATTTTGCAATATTTCATTTTAGGTCCCAGGAGTATTATTTGGAACACAGTTATGGGCTTGGTTTCCCTGTCCCACACTTGGAAAAGAGTTACAAATCTCTAGATGGGATTAAAAATAACCTGTAATCTGAGAGTGGAGTGGCCAAAATCATCGCCCATAACTTTCTTTGGAGGTAGACACCAATACTAATAAATTAGTGCAGAGATCAAGATTTTTTCTTTTTTAATTAAAAAAAAAACCACCAAACAACAAACATCAAGTTGGATGAGAGGTACTAATGATTAGAGAATTCATTCAGGACATAAGATGTGGGTTTGATGGCCTTCTCTACTTAAGAACATGGAAACCCACACATTCAGCTTGAATACTCTCACCTCCAAAATGCAAGATTTGAACTGCAGTTGCAGGCAGATCTTGATGCCAGTGCTTGCCATATAAGTAGAGATGCCTGACTGAAAACAGAGAGGGAATAAAGGCTAGGAAAGTGGAGTTCTGAAATACATCTCAAGCCCAGAAGAAAAATTGGGGCAGACAGACAACATACCCCAGATATCCTGTGTGAAAACAGACAAAGGAAAGAGGATGCATTGAGAGGTATCTGCCTGGGGAACAGGTGCCCCATGGGTTTGACTCTAATGCTCTACATCCCCAGTGCATCCTGGCTCTTCTCACATCTGAGCCTTGAAAGGGTGCAGCTTTGGGCCTCCATCCCTGTGGAGTTGGCCTGGACCCACCAGTTTCTTTCATGATGTGCCCAGGAGCCAGCAGTGTGTGGTTGCCCCCACGGCAACAGTGCCTCTGGCATAAAACCAGAGCTCCTTGTGCAGCAGAGCTCTGGCTGGGATTTTAAAAATGCCAATGTGAGCTGCAGCTAGCAAAACAAAAACACAGCTTGGGCTACTGGGAGTACGGTGGTGGGGTAGAAATGACATTTCTGAGGATGCAGGATAGCCCTAGGGTTCACAACAGGAATAATCATTAAAACTGAGCTTGTTTGTATTTAGAGTAACTGCCTTTCTCTGTCATGTTACAATAGCAGATCTGAAGTTAGGGGTTTAAGAGTGAATCTTAGACCCAATAATTTACCATGAGCTGAGTTAGTGCTCCCTGTCTGGGTCTGCAAACAGCCTGCAGCTGAGCTTGAGCCTCCCTGCTCCTGCCAAGCAAGGGCTCAGCATATTCTGGCTCTGCAGCTATTGGACTTTGAAAGGCTTGCTTTTGTTTTATAGATATTCCTTCTTAAAATGTATTTGGTATCCCATGTTTCCAATTAGGCACTGAATATTATATGTTCAAGAGGAAGCTGCTAGTGCCATACTGAACTCCTTAAAAACAATGGGATTCAGGCAGAAGGAAATCTCAAAGGCTCAGGAGCAAGCTGTCCCTATATGCCAAAAGATGAGTCAGTGGGAAAGAAAACCAGCCTGACTGAATAGGGAGGTTTTGCTGAAACTCAGGTAAAAAAACAAAGAGAGTTTATGACCTTTGGAAGAAGGGCAAGCAACTCAGGAAGAATACAAGGATGTCATTGGGTCATGTAGAGAGAAAATCAGGAAGGTGAAAGCTCAGCTAGAACTGAATCTAGCCACCACTGTGAAAGACAATAAAGAGTGTTGAGGATGAGAGGAAATGGCCACAGCTGTATCAAAGAAAGTCAACATTGGTTATCATGAAGAATATTTTCACCTTTTTGAACATGTGGTTAAGCATTGGAATGGGCTGCAGAGGGAAGTGGTGGAGTCACCATCCCTGGTGGTGACTAAGAAACAACTGGTTGTGGCACTTAGTGCTAGGGTTTAGGTGGCATGGTGGTGTTTGGTCAAAGGTTGGACTTGATGGTCTTGGAGGTCCAGCCTTAATGATTCTGTGACAATAGCTGCTCTAGAAGATACTGATGGGGTAAGATGGAAAACTGATGAAATGAGAACCACAGCTGAAAATAAATAATTACAACTTGGGGAAAGTACTGATCCCACCTCTGCTTGCACTGGTCGAGATAATCTATCAAGGGCTATTGGTACTTTTTCTTTCAGCAACTGAAGAAAAATATACAAATTTCTTCATTCTGTATTTCCTGGGTTTATAGCTATATATATACATATACACGCACACAATATGTGTGTGTGTGTGTGTGTGTGTGTGTGTGTGTGTGTTTGTGTGTGTTGTTGTATACACACACATGATCTGTCCTGTTTTCTTTTCCTAGCAATTTAGCCTTAATAATTTATTTGCATTAGTTTGTACTCTTAAGAATGCCTTTTAAATGTTGGAATTAAATTTAATTTATTTGTTAAGCTTAATTCAAGATTAGATTATCTTGTCCTATACAAAGTCTTTATCAAATGAATGCTATCATTACCAGAATACAAATAAACATTTTCATGAAAACTTTTTAGGAAACAAGTTTAAAAATAGAACTTAAACATGCCAAAATTCTATTTAATCACTGAAATGCATTCCTACATTTCTGAGTAGATGCACAATAATACCTTCACTAACACAAGATAGTTTTATTATTTTTAGGATAAACTTTTGCAACACATGTTTAGAGCTGAACGTGTTAATATATATCCGTTCTGTTAGGTAGCATTCTATAATAAAATTGTTTTCTCTGTACAATTTTTGTGAGAAACATCATAATTACATTGACCCAAATAATTCCAGTTTTCCTCAGGTGAAAAGGGTATATAGTAACCGCAGGTACTAAACTGAGTTCCTTAAAATCTTAATGAAAACTGATCCTTATCTTTGGGACCAGAAGTGACATTTAGGGCACACAGAAGGCAGCACCCTTCCCCAGCCTGCCCCACTGCTGCCACATCTTCCCAATAACCCTGAGGACTGAAGGGTTGTTTGCCCACCTGCCTCTCTTCTTCTTCTTAATCACAAAAGTGAGGGAAGCACCACCTTTGGTAGTGTGGCACAGCAGAGGACCTGCCCTACTAGTAGGAGACTAGGAAAAGCACATGGAGAACAACAGCCAGGAAGGAAAATAGGGTAAGGTTGCTTGCAGCAGCTGGTGAAAGTTTTGTGAGTTGCCTCCACCTGTTTGCTTTCCCTGGGCCAGAGTCAGGAGTGCAGGGTGGGGCTGGGTGGCTTATCCCTGCCTGGCACTGCTGCTGTCAACACGTGTGAGGCAGATCACCCTTGCACTGCTCTCCCCCCACGCAGGGGTGGGATGTGCTTCAGCTCACAGTCAGGGCAAGCATGAGGCCAGGGTTTGCCCCTACATGCCCAACACACTTTCTTTGTGGAGTGGCTATAAGCTGCATGATGGGCTCTGGGCCATCCATGCTTTCAGCCCTGTGAAGTTATCTCCTGGGATGAGCTTAGTCAGGGTCAAGGGGGCTCAGCCAGTGTCCAGTAACTGCCTAGCTTCTCAAAGAGCTAGGACAAGGGGGTAATTTTAATGCTGTTTAACTAAAACATCACTTAGACTGTCAAATATAAAGGGAAAACCAATGTTTGCCTGGAAAAGTCAAGTAAGTTATGGCACTCTAACATCTCTGGCTGCTGCTTTATGAAGTTGCAACAAACATGTATTTTCCAACTAATGCTTCATCTTGTGCATTTTTACCAACAGAAAAACTAATGATCTTGGGATAGTGATGTGTTGAGACTAATTCCTCCCATCTGTATGCTTTGGTTAAAGCTAAAAATAGATATAAATAAAAGGAAGAATGAAATGGATTAAGCATCTTTTCTTGGCCTTCCAGGGGAAGTATGCATGGGAGATGGGAACCAGGTTTTCATTCCACTTGGTAAATTTTCACCTGAGATCTTATGAAGGAAAGAACTGTGCTAAAAGGTTTGGAGGACTCTTCCTGGTCTAGAGATTATAGCTCCTTAATCACCCTTGTCAGTGATGCAGTCAGCATGTAACATGAATGTAAAGGAATCACTCTTAAGTAGCATTGTTCTCTTGAATGAAAATTGGTTGCATCTACAGATGATGTCCTCTAATTCTTAGTCCTTAGCCAAAATGAGTGGAAAGGTACCTCTTATTTACACATAAAAACTTCCTGATTTGCAATCCACTAACAGGATGTATTACAAGGGAAGAAGTTTTCCAGACAAACTGGATTTCTGTCTGGAGCCAGCTCAAGCCAGTAGGCAAAGCAAGCTGCAGGGTGTGGTCTCGTGCCTACTTTTCCTGTGCCTTTCCTGTGCCGGGGAAATGGGAATTGATTATTCCCATTTGATGAAGAGCTAATCTCTGCTTCCCACTTGCAAAGCTCTTCGTTCCAGGTGTCACAGAGACAGTAAATGTACAGCTGGCTGGGTGGTGGAGTCCTCCCCCAGCAGCTCCCACAGGAAAACAAAGCATTTCTCTTCCCTCTCACCCTGCCTTTCCATTTTCTGCTCCAGATGCTGGCTCACCCTTGGGTCCCCACCCCAGCACTGGGAGTGCAGATGCACAAACAGCTGTTGGGCCCTGATAATAGATTAGCTGAAGACAAGGGGCCTGTGCTACAAGAGGGAGAGCTGACTCACAAAAAGAACTTGAATTTTGTAATATTTAAAACCACGTTGTTTCAGCTCAATGAATTTCATATTTTGTTCTGTATTTGACTAACTGCCTAGGAAGAAGGGTGCATCAGAAACAAGAGAAGTACTTTAGAAGTCTGTAAAACCTGCAGATATAATTAAAGGTAAGCCCACAGAGGTATGAAAACACTGTTATTATCTATGTAATATGTGCATAACATTGGCACCTACTTTTCAGTATTACAGTGCTCAGCCATTTGTTTATGCTCAGGAAGCAAGATGGAATTTCCCTTCCTCAGTTTGTGTCTGGCATTCAATACTCACTGTGCTGTGCCTTGCTGCTCTGAAGGCATGTTTGGCACAGAAGGAGGTTTGGGTTCTCTCTGTGGAAATGGGAACCAGTGGGTATGTCTTCATGCTATAATGATGATTCAGAACAGAGGTCTGAACTAGCTCTGAGCCGATACATCTGTGCTCCAGTTTGGTATTTAATGATGTGTCCAGTCATCTTGTTGCTTGTGGTTGGGCCCCCTTGACAGTGTATAAGAACAGGAAATTCTTGTGAGCTTCAGGTGCAGTTAAGATAGAAGAAAAAATTATAGCCTAGTGATTACACCAGAAGAGCAGAGATGACCCAAATGTTACCCTAAGCAAAGTCCACTTGGTGTCAAGGCTGCTGGTTCAGAGCCCTGTCAGAAGAACCTTTGGCAATTGGGAGGATCAGTATTTGAAATGGCAAGAGGTAGAAGGGTGTAAATGAACCTAAGACATGAAATTATGTAAGTCAAAGTACTGTTGCAGATCTTTCTTCTAGTTTATCCTTTGCACTACAGCTTTGCGTTTTTGAAGATACAGAGAAGCTCTAGCTCATGCAAGTTAAGTTAGTGAAACTTGATGCAAAAAAATCCAAATTTGTGGATATGCTCTTAGGGTTCTTAAAATGTATTTCCCTAGGAGAGAGAAAAAAAATGCATTCTTCCCACTCTTCCTTGCTCTGATATGGCTGAATTATGTCATCCTAAGTGTGCAACAAAAAAAACCCGTCCCTATTACTCAGAGTTCTTGTGCTTGCTTCCATTGCTTCGGATATTTCTTTGAACTTTTCTCCCCCTTTTAGAAATTACAATATTTACTCATTACTACTTTATATATGAAATGAGTGACAATTAATTTGATGCCCAACTCTTGAGGTTTCATTCTTTGTACTGAGTATCATATTCAGTCTTCAGCTCTAAGAGCCACAGAATGCTTCTATCATGGAGAGTTCCTGTAATTTAATTCTCCACTGGAAAGAAAAATATACTTTCATTTAGACATTTAGGCTCTTTTTTAAAGATAAGCATTGATGCCACTCTGTTGTGAATGAAGTGAATGTGAATAAAAAACCAGCTGACATTATTTCTGGCTTTGCTCTCCACACCTATTGACATTTATTCATTCATGTACGTGAGGTGATGCCATTAATGACTCTTGTTGTGTTACAGTAGCAGTCTCTGGTGCCTGTGACTCTGAGGTATGTTTATGAAGTTTGTGCAGACCTCAGCCAATTATGAGGGGATGAATGACTTGGAGACTAAAGCCATCCTTCAAGAGAAACAAGTCTCCTCCACCATTATAGCATAGATTTACATAGCAAAGCATTTTCAGGAGAGACATTTCATTCTTGGGACAAGTTCATGACGATCTGTGCTGCAGGGCTGTGCACGCCACTCACTGACACCTCCTCTAATGCATCTCTTTTAAATATCTTGTTCTTGTTCTTGCAGAATTATTATCTTGCTAATAATGTCTGCAGGAGCAATGGCCATGTGTGCAACGGAATGGCAAGTCAGCATTTTAGAACAGTAGTATAGTAATGAGTCATTCAAAAATGGGATTTGTGACAAAATTTACTATAATACAATTGTGAATTTTCTGTAGGTGCTAAACTAATGTGCACTAGCTCAGTATGTTATGTCAGTTGCTGTCTAGTCCATAAAAAACAGATCATGTGGCCTTCCTTGAAGAAATTTACAGGTGCACATACAGGTAGGGGGAAACAAATGGAAATAATACCACAATTTTGAGGAATAGAGCAGACTGGCCTTTTCAGCATACTCAGAGGCTGGCTGTTGTCAAATGAGTTTATGGGAATAATACTAGAGGAAGGCCTTTTTGTACCAGTTTTTGTGTTAAATGGGAAATTTGAAGGATAAGTAACTCAGAAGTGTTCTTCCCACATATGGGATTAAAAGCTTAAAACGTGTAGTTTTAAACATTAAAACTAGACAATGGATGCAATTGCACAAAGTGGGTCAAATGTTTCCATATCAGAAGAGAGGGTTGAGACAGGCTGTGAAGATAGAGGGAACTCAGACAACAGTATCAGTACAAGGAGAAGCTGCAGAACTTGAAGCTGAGCAGAGGCTGGGCAGGTTAGTGGTCAGGAGCAATAGAACAGAAGCTCAGCCCTGACTTAGCACATCAATGGCTGTGGCAGGGAAAGGCTGTGCTTGTGAAGCAATGGTGGGGCAAAACCATGCAGGAACAGCAAAGTCACACTGTGAAAAGAGTCTGCAGCTCCTAAGCCTGTTTCTCTGAGGCTCTGGCTACAGATTAGCCAAGGGGGAGCCTTGGCTCACTGGGACAGAGTTCTTACTGCAGTAAATCTGCCTATGTATTATGGTCACTGCCAGACTAAAACATGAAATACAAACTAATGCCTACAGCAATGCATCTAGCAGCATGTCTAGTGACTGCAGCATTTCAGACTCATTGATTTTATAAATTAAGTCTCTTGACAAAATAGAATGCAGAACCCAATGCATTGGGTGCCTAGATTTGGTATGCAGTGGTGATGTGGGAAAGTTAACTTCAGGATGGGATCTGCTCCTGCAAATGCATGAAACATATATCCAGACCATCATACTTTATCAAGATGTAGCTCACAAGGGACATGCTAAGGATATAAAGCACCATTCCAGGGCCCTGCTCTGGAGCTTGGACACACAGCTCCAGTGGCTCCCGAGCTGCAGGGCTGTCCCTCAGGGAAGGTGTAGGTAGTTAACTGCAGCTGTTGTTTCACAGAACTCAGAGGTTCACACATCCATGACTGCTCCTCTTAAGATGTAGGATGACAGCCAGACTGGGGATTAGACAAGGGATAGTTAGACTTGGGGTTTGGACTAGAGGGTCATTAAATCCCTTCCAACTCAAACTCGATGCTTCTCTGACTGCAAGGCCAGCAAGCAGAAGATCTGAGATGAAGATATGGACTTCTTCCCTGCAGAACAGACCAGCTGCAGCAGAGGGCAGCCAAAGTAGGCTACCGATCTGGGGACTCTTTCCAAGGAAGTAATATGCCTGTAAATCTTGAGCAAAGGAATCAAATCTGGGTGCTCCCCCCATCCTGGGAGTGAAGGAAGTCACACACTCTGTTTTAAAAGAGTGCAAGCTGCATTTTTTCTGGAGATGGTTTGAGAGGGTCTGCCACATCTAGTTGTTTCATTTTCATGGCAGAATACTTTCGTTTTTCTTAATACAGGTTAAATATTTGCCACTCTGATAGATCCAACAGCACTGTTTGTCAAAACTGCTGGGGGACATAAATGTCATGGCACAGAAGGATAAATTCTGTTTATGTCCAGAGTTTTAGGTCCTGAAGTTAGAGAATGTAGACCTCTTCATGATTAGGCACTAGCTGAGCAGGGGTGGTTCAAGCTGTAGCTTTCAGTTTCTGTAAGTGCTCCTCAGTTAAGTGCCTTACCCAGAATGTCAGAGGAAGACTCAGGAGGAAGGCAATGGCATCCAGGCTTTCTATATCCTTGGATACTGTCTTAAACTGTGAACTGTGTACCTTTTTAGTATTTTTCATTGAGGATACTTATTCACAGAAACTATAGCATTACTGTGTTGGAGGAGTTTATCTGAAACGTCTGGAGTGTAAGCAGAGCCCAGACAGCTGTGAATACATCCTTAGCATGAGGAATAGCTATGAAAAACATTTTGTAATGGACTGATATCAAGTAAAACTATCTAAAGCATTAAGTATTTTTAAAGTTTCCACTCAGAAAAAAGGTAAGAGAGAAAGGCATTTATTGAACTATTTTAGCATGAGTCAAAAACTTTAGTGCCACTATCAAATTGTGAGATGTGTCGTGGTGGAATTGTTTTATTCTTTTTTTTAAAAAAAGATACTTTAGAAAATAATCAAATAATTGTATTTATCAGATCAAATCCCAAACTGATTGCACTTAAACATTTTTCTGTTTCATGATCAGGTTGGTTTTTTCTGAGAAAAAGCACACTGAGAAGCCCACTGATGTGGAAATCATTCAAGCTTATGCTTTTCAAATGTTGAGTTCTTTGTGAAGATTTGATGTGTTATATAAACACTGATTAAAACTATTGAGGACAAACAGGGTCCCCAGAAGGGTAAGAGCTGGAGAGCTGGTATAATGTAGACCAGCTGCTATAAGTGTTCAAGATGCCAAGAGCATAACAGGGTTTCCTTCAGTCCCAGCTGGTCTGCATGAAGGGAAGGGCTGGCTTGGAGGCTGTGACTTAGAGGCCTTCTCTCCTCAGTAAGCACAGGAATTGTCTTTCCAGCCCTGCAGCCTCCCTGGAGACAGCCCCAGGTGGCAGTGGGATGGGACACGGGGGATCACAGAGATTAGCCACGTGAGTGGCAGCAGGCTGCAGACATCCGAGTATTTAGCTGACTAGTATTAGACGCAAGAAATCATTTTCATTTCTTGCAGAAATGTTTCTATCTTTATCAGGAGCTGGGAACTTTTATGTTCTTAACCATGTCTATAAATACTGAAAACAGTGAGGATTTTCTCCTTTGAGACATCTCTATTTTTAAGAACACAGTTGGTAGTCACAGACATCTCATCCACACAACTGCTGTGCCAGCAGTAGCACCAGTTCAGGTGCTATTCCTGCAGCCCTGCTCGGGGCCTGGGGTCCCTGCGACAGCGCGGCCTGGCTCCGCCCTGCCCGCACAGCCAGGGGTGGGTCAGCAGCAGCGGCGGTGCAGTGCCCACGGCACCCAGAGCCACGTTTGGTCTGAAGGTTTGATCAGGGGATGGTATCTGTCAGTGCTGCAATGGAGCATTCTGTAACCAGGCTCTTGAAGAATGGCTAAAAAGGCAAAATAGGGGATTTTCTTGTGAAATGCAGGTTTTAAAATGTCACTGACATGCAGAGATCCCTCTAATTTCTAGGGGCTGCTGAATATGCAGAATTTATGCTCATCTTTATTGAGGTTATCGAGATGCAGCGCTGGCAATGCCTACCAGCACCAGAACTGTATTTACCAACAGCATCTCCCTGCTGTACCAGTGATGCCATCTTTAACTCTCTCATGAGAAGGGAATAATTGGCTCTTTGCCCAAAATCACCACACAACAACTATTAGCACAGCAGTTAATAAATTAGTAACTGCTGAGATGCATTTTTGTTTGGTGTAACACACACATGCAAACACACATCCCATGGGTGTTGTGGGGAGCTCAGGAGTCACCAGTGGCCACTGGGGACCCCTCAAACAGGGCTCACCTCCCCTTTGTCTCCCAGGCCCTCAGATGGGCACCACCTCCCACTGTCACACTTCCTGAAAGGCCTGAACTCACAGGATCACAGAACTGTTAGGGTTGTAAGGGACCTCTGGAGATCATCTAGTGCAGGCCCTGCCAAGGCAGGGTCACAGAATGTCTCCAGAGATTAAGATTTCATGGCCTCCCTGGGGAGCCTTTTCCAGTGCTCTGACACTCTCAATGTAAAGGTGAACTTCTCCATGTTGAGGTGAACTTCTTGTGTTTTAGTTCATTGCCACTGGTGCTGTCAGTGGGCACCCCTTAAAGTCTGGCACCAGCCAGGCACTTCAGGCTGGAGGAGACTGAGGGGAGACTTCATTTCAGTCTTCAACATCCTCATGAGGGGAAGTGGAGAGGCAAGCAGCAATGTCTCCTCTCTGGTGACCAGGGACAGGATCCAAGGGAGTGGCTTGAAGCTGAGTCAGGGGATGTTTAGGTTACATATCAGGAAAAGGTTTTTCATCCAGAGGTTGGCTGGACACTGAACAGGCTCCCCAGAACAGTGGTCACAGCACCAAGCCTAAGAGAGTTCAAGAAGCACTTGGACAACATTTTAAGGCACATGGTGTGACTCCTGGAATGTCATCCTATGCAGGGCCAGGAGTTGGACTTCTTGATCCTGATGGGTGCCTTCAAACTCAGCAAATTCTATGATTCTGATTCTGAGCACCTGCCTTTGACATATTTATATGCATTAATGAGATTCCCCTCTGTTTTTTCTTGACTGAACAGGCCCAGCTCCCACAGTGTCTTCTCATACGGGAGATGCTCCCGACCCCACATCATTTTGTGGCCTCCCCTGGACCCTCTCCATTAGTTCCTTGTCTTTCTTGCACTGAGGATCCCAGAGGTGGGCACAGTAAGTGAGAGTGAGCACAACCACACAGAGCCGGACACGAACGCTGTGTGCCGGCGGGAAGGGCAGGGACGGGGACATTCCCCTGCCGCGGTGCCCGCGCTGAGGGGCGGCGGGCGGCGCATGCGCGGCGGAAGGGGCCGGGGGCCGCCGCCTCCTCCCTCCGCCTCCCCGCGGGCCGGGCCGGGGCGCGCAGGCGCGGCGGGGCCGGGGCGGGCAGGGGCGGCGGGGCTGGGCGGCGGCGGCGGCCGGGGGGAGCGGCCGGGGAGGTTCAGCCGCGCTCTCGCTGTCCCTGTCCCTCCGCGCCATGTTGTTGTGAGCCCCGGGCGGGCGGGAGGGGAGGCAGGAAGGAGCGGCGCCCAGCGGGAGCGGCAGGAGGAGGAGGAAGGGGCCGGCGGGCGGGCAGGCGTGTCCCAGCGGCCGCTCCGGCTCCATCGCCGCCAGCCAGCCCGTGAGTACCCCGGGGGGCCGGCGCCGCGCTGGGAAGGCCGCAGGCGGGCGGAGCGGGCGGGCGGGCCCCCCTTCCTCCAGCCCCCTTTTGTCTGCGGGCTCGGCTGCGCGCCGAGGGAGGGGAGAGGGAGGGGGAGGAGGGGGAGGAGGAGGGAGGGGGCCATGTTGTGGCAGGTCACCGGGCGGCGCGGGGCCTGCGCGGCGGCCTCGCCGCCTTTGTGTCCGCCCGGGAGCGGCGCCGAGGTGGGGACAGCGAGCACCGTGAGGGGCGGTGGCGCCGGGGGAGCGGGCGAGGGAGGGGCGGCATTGTGCGCTCGGAGGGGCTCGGGGGCGGCCAACCCCGGCCCGACGGGGTGTGCGGGGCCGCGGTGGTGCCCGGGGGAGCCTCGGGGGCCCGGGGCAGACGGGGGCGGACGCAGCACCGGGGCTACAATGGGCTCCGGCTCGGGGGGTAGCGGAGACGGGGGCGGCGCTCGGACCCCACGGCCCATTGCGTGGCTGGGATCACACGGGCTTTGTTCGAACGTACGAAAAACTTGTGTTATTTTTTTAGTGCTCTTAAAGATAATAACCACTTCCTGAGAGTGCAGCGAGAAGGCCGAATGCCTTTGGTAGCTGGTGGCACACAATGAAGCGCTAGGGTTTGATTCTGCTTCAAACCTGCCCGTGCAGACCACAAAAACAAAAAGTTGAGGAAAATGCCTCCTGTCCTGAGTGGATCGTGCGTACAGCGAACAGTTTGGGGTTAATCTCCGTGGCAGTTATTGTGCAAAGATTTTTGATTTTTGGGTTTTGTTTTGGCATTGTTTTCTTTCTTGTATTTCCTAAGGTCAGATCCTTATTTCTTTGAGAGAAAATATTTTGGGGCGGTTTATATTCTTCTCGTTTACAGTTTGTAGCAAGATGGCTTAATACCAAAATGTGCAGCGTGTTTGAGATGTGATAAAGAGGTTCTTAGCACCTGATTTCGGGATGCTTTTTTCTGAGCAATTGGATGTGTATGAGCAATGTGAATCAGTAAAACTCTTAATTCGCCTAATGTTCCCTATATATGCTGCCTGTTAACAAAATACTTTGAGGTTTATTTTACTTTCTCTTTGTTGCATCTCCACCGAGAGATCAGGCCTTCATAGTTTCAGTGAGCTGGTGGTGTAGCTCTTCAGGTATGTGGGATATGAATGCATTTGAAATATAATAACTATGCCATGTTACCGTTTTTATACATAAAGCATAGTTTTGTGTTATATTTAGTGACGTCTAGATTTAGAACCAGATGTTAACAACAGTCGCAGTTTTGTTGAGAAGCTGAGGGAAACGTTGCCTGATTTGCTCAGCAACTCTGTGTCAACACGAGTATAAATATGCTAGGGAAGTGGGAGAAGGAAACTCACATTAAAAGGGAAATGCTAATTTAGTGGTGGTGTAGTTTGGGTTATATGGGTGGAAATGACACCAAATCACCTGACAGTTTTCTGAAGTGTTCAGAGTTGAAAATTTGGCCCAGCAGAATGGTTAGTAGGCAAATGCATGTGAGAAACTGCTTGATAATGCACATTCTGCTGTTTATTAGGTGGATGTTGAGCATAGGAAAAGTCCATGTTATTTGATTACTCTTTTTTTCTGCATTCATAACAATGGTTTGTTTTTATTTTTTTCCTGGAGTGTCACTCTGTAGTAAAAAATCTTCTGTGTTAGGGATGTTGGCACAGCGCTGAGGCAATTGTAATTGTATCTGCTATCGTGATTGAGCTAATAGTGCAAGCAGTTGGCTGAAAGAGCTGGGCTCGCCTCCCTTTTTTTGAGAAGATGCCTCTTGTTATGACAGTTGCTATTAAATCTCACAGTGGATTGTGGGGTACACTGAAGGCTTTATGTTGCTGTTTTCCTCGGGTGTTCCTCTGCAATGCTCTCGGTGGGCCAGATGTTGTGCATGTTTAGGGCAAGTGTGTTAACAGAACATCAGCTTGCTGAAGATGTGAACTAGATCTGATTTTTAAACAGCACTTTCGAGTTCTTGCACTTTTAGATATTGCCCCCTCTCCTTCATTTAGTGATATTTGAGTGTGCACTGAATAATCAACATGTAGAAGCATTCTCTTTGATAATTTCATCTTTTGCTTTGTACAGTGGTTTCCAAAATCTCCAAATTATTAGACCAAGTTTTTATACACAGAGGCAAGTAAGCCAGTAGAAGGTTTGAATTCCTGCTTGTATGTCTTCCTGCTTTTTTTTTTTGAATGTGGAATTATATGAAAATAAGCTGTCTATTGCACTAAGAAGAAACCTAAATTCTCTTAAATGTTAAATTATTTGTTGAGAATCTCCTGTAAGATGAGGGTTAATACATTGAATTTTCTTTTTACAAAGTTGGATAGAAACTCTACAGAGGAAACAATATAGGACAGTAGACATGATGTGTAAGTGCTTCTCATTGTGTGTGTCAAAAGTGTAGGCATGTAAGAGAGTTATCTGTATTCTTTCTCTTCGAGTAATTTGGGTGAAAATGTTTGCCTCATTGAATTGGGATTTCCCCACCCATAACATAACTGTTGTCTTGCTTATTGCACATAAGCCAGTGCCCAGACCTTTGTCTTGGCAATGAGGAAAGAAATCTTTCCTTTAAAAGCTCCTGTAACAAATAATACCAATTGTGTGATGTTGCTAATAATGAAGTTGGAGGCACTTTACAGTCATATAGTGGAAAAGCATTTTAAATTGCATCAAAACATGTAAAGAATTCAGTTCTAGCTGTTTCAGTGTCATTTCAAACAAGTTATATACAGCTTATACAATGGCTTGCATGCTGAAACTTTGCAGCAATCTCACTCAGAGTACCTGCTGGGGCTTTTAGAATAGTAGGCAAGAGCTGATATGTGAAATGTTTAGCTTACAAATAAAGACTACTTTTCTCCAAAGATTATATTTCATTATTGCTTAACAGATACTTTTTCTAAACATGGTTATTTAAGAGCAGTTGTAGGTATGTAGAAGAAATACATCTGAGGAGGTTATGACAACCATCTTAGGGGTTAAGAAGAAAATGCCTAACTCCACAGCAAAAGCATCTCAGTAATGAGCCACACTAGATTTTTTGCCAGTTCTCTGTATATGCATCTCTTTGCACTAAACTTGAGTGGTGATATGATCTGCTGTCCTCTGCAGGCTCTGCTAAAAACACATCTGCAGCCTTTCTAGGCAGGCTTATTTTTTGACACCAAATATTTGTGTACCTTGGACTAAATAGTCTGGTTTACATTTTGTAGTTGTGATTATTTTTAATTTAATTTTTCATACAACTCCAGGATAGATTGCCTCTTGCTTCACGGAGGTGTTGGCAAAAGTCTCAGTTACAGGTAATAGATCTGGTTGTCTGTCTTTCCATATAATGCTTTCAGTATGTAAATCCTGGTGGAAGTAAGTGGAGTCATGTCAGATGTATGTGTTCATAACTTTGCTCTTAGATTTCATCCATGTTTTTTTAGGAAGAATTTTGGGTGATGGATTGAACTAGTCATCTAGTCATTTTGCATGGCTGATAGGGAGTTTCATGTAGAATTAGATCATAAATCTCTTCAAAAAGGAAGTGAGTTTTTAAAAGCTGCATTAATTCTGTAACTCTTCACATGTGTGTATTGATTAAATACAAAGCTAGACTTGCTGGAAATGACTTTGTGTAGTTGATCTAAAAATAAGAAGTCTAGCTTGACTCCTATATTTCAAGTATCTTCTGCTTGTCTCCTCTATGATATATATTGCTTAAATTTTAGTTCTGGCATGGCACAATGATGAGTTAATCACATAGTCTGAAGAAATTGCAGAACTTCTGTTACTACGGTATTTTGACAATAAGCAAATAGCTACTGTAACAGTACTGATAACACAAAGTAGGTTTAGAGCTTGCATTACTCACAAAACCAAGATTGCTCAAGATTAAAAAAAATACTACCATATAACTGTCTATATATTATATTTTTCCTTAAATATGTGACATTTGGTAGTCTGTAAGATTCCATGAATAAGGTAGAACTGTGTAGAGGGATTAAAGGACTGGTTTATTTTGTCTATATTTGGGATCTAAGTGTTGTAGTCTGATTAAATATCTATCCACATATGTTAGATTTTAATTGGACTTGCCATTTTCCTCTAGCATGAAAATAAGACATTTCTAAGAGTTGAATTTTTTTCTCCCTTAAAAAGGTTGTGGGTGGTATTTTGTGCTTTATTTATGTCCATTCAGATACCAAGAGGCTGATAATACATCAGTTGTGGTAGATTAGGAATGTGGAGATCATTAAGTGTGGGTGTTCAGGCAGGGACAGGTGATTTTTCCTGACAAGATTTTGTCAATACCAGAGTGTTTTGCTGCCGTCATTTATAATTGTTTTAAGCCAAGTCTTAAATGTTTCACAAGTGAGCTGTTGAATCTAATTTTAATCTGAGTCTGAAATCTTTGTTTTGTGAAGACCCCCACATGTACTGTTGTGTGGGTTAGAGACCTTTAATGTCAATTACTATGTTAGAATGCTGTGTGGCTTAACACATTTGAAAGAACAATTGAGACTGTGGTGTAAGAGTGAGATGTAGTTCCCATAGAAAAGTTAGTTTTCTGTGCTACTTTGATACATAGTCTCCTAATTATAGAATCAGACATAGCAGTATAACAGAATTAGTGGTTTTACACATCATGAGTAATAATGTAAAAGAAACTGCTGCCTTTGTGATTGAAAATTGTATTTTGATTTTTTTAGCAAGGAAATACGTGGGCAAGCATTTATAATGTATGGAGCTGTACCATTTTAATGTACTATTTTGTAAAAACCTCTGTGGTGCTTTTTTTTTTCTTGTAGAGTCGTAGTTCGGCAGTGGCATTTAAGATTTAAAGTTTAAATCAGTAAACATATTTCCCAATAAGCATTGTTCTTGTATTGCTTGGACTTTTGGTTTTTTCCAGTCCTAATTTATTAGAGCTATATATTTAAAGATATGTAGGAGAGACTTTTTTGTTATTAAAAGTTTTTCTTTTTAGCTTCCTATGTGGAGTGAACATTTTTTGTGTCCTGCTAGGCATGGATTAAATGTCCTGGCTGGAGATGAGGGGAATGATGCATTGGTGTGGAAGCCAGTGAGGCTGGAGTAGGGGTTGCCCCACCTGAAGCAGCAGCTGCAGTAACAGCAGGGCCCAGTTCAGGTGGAAGCACTCCTCACACCGTCCCTCTAACTCAGGTGTCAGCTGCTTCCAGTGCCCAGGTACCCCTCAGTGAAGGTTCCCCATGCCACAGCTGGAATTTCTTCCAGCAGCAGGCTGGAGGGCAGCTGTGCCTGGCAAACCCTGCTGGCCCACAGGAGATGGGGTTCATACAAGTCATCCAGGAGGTCGTAGATTTGTTTTTCATTGAAACAGTTGCTGTGTTTTGTGTCAAATCCACATCTTTAAGAACAATATGTGTGAATTAAGGTGATTTTTCAATGCTGTAATAATACAAACTAAAACTTACCATTCATTTTGTTAAAGCAGTTATACATTTAACTGCATAAAATAATTTTGAAATATTCAGTTGGAACCATTTTTTAACTTGCATAAGCATATCATATTCCTCTGAGTGCCTTTTTTTTATCAGAACACGATAAAATAATTAGTTTTGAATTTATGCAAAGCAATTGGTTCAGTTTGAAAAGGCATTCTCTCCTGGTGGGCTTTATGAGAAGTAATATGCATTTAGTATTGAGTCTTAGTTGTTACACTTAGAGATAAGAATGTTTTATTCAGGTGAAGTAGAAATAAAATTAAGTGTAGTTTAAAAGGTAACTCTCCTTTTGCATATGGTTACCAAGAAGAAAAACAAAATCCAGTTTTAAGTCTTTTGCCCTCAGATGTTTGACACAGCTTCCCACGTTTCTTTTAAAAACTTTTGTTTGGATTTGAAGGTAGGAATTGCTTCCTCCCTCAGGATTCTGGTAGCGTGGCGCAGTTTAGGTCCACAAGGAACTTCTTGCACTTTCCCAAGTACGTAGGGACTGTACATAAAAAATGTATTACTGGAGCAAATGTAAATAAGCAAAATTTGCTGACCTCACAAGCAGGAATGCCTGTTGTGTCTTCATCTTCTTCACCTGTTCTTTCTCATTCTTTGATTTCTTTTGGCATTTTGTTTCTGGCTTTCCCTTTTACTACTTTCTTCCTCTTATATTGACCTACATAGCAAAATAGAAAACCTTTTACCTGATGTCCTGCTTCATGCTGTATCCCATTCTTTATTACTTGTGCAGAAGCTATAAAGCTGTTTTGTAAATCTAAAATTTGACAATATTTTATTTGTCCTTTTGGATACACTTCGTGAGAATGAAAAGGATGAGTCTTTCCTCACTAGTGGAAGTTGCACAAGTAATGGTTCTGATTTTCTCTAGCATTTCTCAAGGCTGATAGGTTGTGTAGGTAAAATTATTCCCAGGTAAGTAAGTGCTGAATAACAGTTGCGTCTCCCTTGTGCCATCTGCTTTCCATCCCTGGTGATAAGAGCCATGCCTTTATCAGAAGCTTTGTTTAGTTCAGTTAGTTCATCCAAATACTTCTGGATGCCTCTTGCAGGTTACTGCCGTGAACCTCATATGTGTTTTCTGGTAACTTGAGTGGGGGATGCAGAGGAGCTACTCTTAATTTTTGAAATGCTTCACTGGTTCTGTGTGTTATGAAGATTTGGTGAAGGGGAAGCTGCTCTTTGCTGTGCATTATCCATGTGGAAATAGTAGTTTTCACCTTACCGGCATCATCATCTTACTGTTGTGCTGTTTTTTGCCTCATTTGCTCTCCTTCTTCAGTAGCAATATAAACCAGCAGAAATCAAGGACAGATCAGGGGACTTCTCCATTTCAATTTTTTGAATTCTGTGTACCAGTGTTCTTTGGGATTTAGTTAAGATGAAGGTTACTGTTTTGTTTGAGGTGTTTCTGGTTTTTCTGTATTTGGGGTTTTTTTTGGGGGGGTGTTTGTTTGTTGTTTTTGTTGTTGTTTTGGGGGCTTTTGTTTTTGAAAACTATAGAGTTAGATGTACCAAAGAAATGGGTTTTCTAAAATCTGTATTTATGCAAACAGTGGAAGGAGTTTAGCTAGGATTGTGTTCTGTGTCTACTACACAGACTGTGTAGGTTAAAATACTAAAAATAGAAATTTTTGTGCATTCAAAGAAAAAATGAAAAGAAAACTAGTACAAGATAAATATCTTGTAATGTCTGATGTTCAAAGAATCACTGGGTTGTTTGGGTTGGAAGGGATGTTGAAGATCATCCAGTTCCAACCCCTCCACCCTGCCATGGGCAGGAACACATTCCCCCAGATCAGGTTGCTCAAAGGCCCATCCAGCCTGACCTTGAACACTTCCAAGGGTAGGGCATCCACAGCTTCCCTGGGCGCTGATGCCAGCAGTGCCTCACCATCCTCATAGTAAAAAATTCCTTCCAAATACCTGCTGTAAACCTGCCCTCTGCCAGTTTGAAGCCGTTTGCCCTTGCCCTATCCCTCCATGCCTTGGTCCAGCTTTCCTGTAACCCCTCTGGGTACTGGAAGGTGCACTAAGGTCTCCTCAGAGCCTTCTCTTCTCCAGGCTGACCAACCCCAGCTCTCCACCAAAATCCCCAGAACTTCTCCCCAGCATTGTGCTCCATGCAGTTTTTCAGGGATATGTTGCAGGGTGGTAGAAGTGCTGCAGCCTTCTTTGAAGTGTCTCCTTGAGAAGCTGCTCAGAGTAAGGCCGCAAGAGCAGCCATTTCAAGTCCTTGCACACACACAGGCCCCAGGTGGCTCAGCAGAGGGACAGGAAGGATCCTTGTGTGATGTACTCCAGCCAGGGTTTATTGCATCTGCAGCGCCAGAGGGAGCAGGGACAAAGACAGCAAGGTTAAGTGGGGGGGCACAGGGGCAGTGCAAAGGGCAGTGGCTTACAGGGGAAACTGGGCTGGCCACCAGGACTACCACAACCAGTGAGGAAACAGGGAAAAGAGAAACCAGTTTGGGGAAAGGACCTGGGATGGATCAGTGTTAAGCAGGAGTCCATGGGGGAGTCCTTTCTGTCTGCCCAGCTAGGAAAACTCTATGGTAAGTCTCTCCAAGGCAATGCTCTGGGGATTTCCCTGAGGGGGAAGGATTCAGAGAATTCCACAGGGGTAGTCTTCTGTCAAGTAAGTCCCATGAGCCTGAGGCCTTAATTGGGAATTTCAAGTTAATAGAGAATGTGGAAAAACCTTATATCCACTTTGATACTAGAAGATACCTGATACTTTCTGAGTGACACTGGGTGATACTTAGAAGTGAGTTGAAAGAGTTGTTATTGCAAGCAGTTAGACAAACAGGCCAACTTGGTTGGAATCACTAATGGATTGTGAAGAGTCTTCAAATTAGTTAAAATGCCAAAGAATCTCTGTAGGAAAATAGGAAGTTGATAAATATACTTCATTAACTGCAAGAAATGAATTCCTGGGAAGACTACTGAAACATTATGTTGGTCTTCTGAAAGCCATCTGAAATAACTTCAGAACTGAACATAAGGCAGACAGTGTCTTCAGTAAAGATAATTACTTGTCTACTAGGACATTTAATTTTTACTGTGGTTAAAGACTGAGGAGTTATTTGTCAGTGTCCCTGATAAGGAGTTATTGAGGGATGAACTGTGGGAATTATCACTGAAGTGTCATTAGTTGGAAGGCAGTTCATGCCATTAATAAGATGCTTTAACTTTTGGTCAGCTCTGAAGCGATCAAGTAGTTGGATCAGATATTCCTTCCAGCTGAAATATTCTAAGTTAATTCACAGTAGTATTGTAGGCCTTTGATTGCTCAGAGAAAGATCAAATGGGCTATCCTGGAGATCCATGGTGGTATTGAGGCTTAGTGTACCTGAATTTGGAAATTACTAAGACTAATGAAAGAACTCTAGGTGGCACAAACATTTAAAAGAAGAGGAGGAAACTCAAACACACCACAAGTGGATTCAACACTTGGTTGAAATGGAAAATTCTTTTGCAGAGTGTCCACTTGACACATTGGTGTCCAAATTAACCAACCACCGGCTCAGAACTAACATCATTGTCTTACAGAACATTTCAGCATAAGAGGCACAGAGACATGCCAGTTGTTATTATTCCCAGTCTGATGTGTTCATCTATATCTGCTTCAGCTGCACAATAAAAATTGAAGTGGTAGACAACAGTTACTGATGGCCAGCACTTCAGAGACTTGCACTATTTTGCAGGCAGAGGGGAAGTCTCTAAACAATAATTTGCCGCATAGAAGAGAGCAGAGGCTGGAGGAGCATGCTTTGCATGAGAGGTAATAGCCAAAAACCTTTGGACACTCAGTTGAGTAGTTGTGCATGCAGAACTCCTCAGTACAAGATGTCAAAGCCAGCACTGTTAATTTGAGTTGGGACACCACCATTGGCATCTTCCATGTTAAAACAGTAGTGACCATGCAGTCACTGACAAGGTTAAGGATAAACTCCTTAACCTAGAGATAATCATCCCTGACTGTCATTAATCTTTCTTTAAAATATTGAATAGTGAAAAGAGTTATAAAGGATAACAATCTAAGTATGAAAGCTATTTCACTTGAGGCTTTGACATTTTTTTCTTTCCCTCAACATCAAAAAAGCATTTCAGTCTCTGGTAGCAGAGCATTTGAGGAAGACTGCTGTGTGCTGTGGCATCATCCTTTTGTTCACATCCCCATGGGGCTGCAAATAGGTTAGTGATCTGTTTGTCATAAATTCACATCATTTCAGGAATGAAGAGTTGTCTAGGATAGAAAGGTTTAGTGATCATCAATCAGTATGTAATATTTGGATTTACAGAGAAGAAGTTTTTTGTAAAGTCAGGATATATTTTCTAGGATATCAGACTACTTGCAGATGCTCTTCCACATGCTGAAGCAAGCAGCTACAGCAGTGTGATACTGCCCAGGCTACTTGTCCTATCTTTTCCTATTCAGCTCCATCTACTTCCCTCCCTCATGGCAAAGGTAGTTAAACACTTCATTAGTTTAATCTGAATACTTTAGGTTGTGAATTTTAACTTAACCTGGGTGTTTTTGTATCTTGCTTTTGAAGAAGCAAGAGATCATAGGCAAGACTGACAGAGAAAAGCTTTGGCTGTTGCAGCCTTTTCCAAAAGTCCAAAGGGTAGTGGTGCTATAAACAAAAGAACATAAATTGTGTCTTTGCCCAAAGTTTCAGTTGAGCTGCAGTTGCTGCAACTCATTTGTGTTAGAATTGACAAACATCTCAAAGTTTTGTGAGTGGCTGCGGTAACAAAGAAAAACTCTTCCTTGGAGGGGAAGAGGAGAGAACAAAGGAAAGAGTCTTACTGAGTTCAAGAGCTTTTTGGTAATTCTGTGGTCTGGAGGAGAAGCTGTATGTTTCAGTATTTGTAAGTATCCATCCTGACTTCTGTGGGAGTCTATTAGAACTAATACAGCCATGAGAAAATGTGTAGATGCTGTTAAACCAGCAAAATGTGCAGATACTTAACAGGATGAAACGGACAATTCCTACCAAAAATTCTGCCTTGGTTTTTTAATAAGATTATTTTGTTTGTTGTTCAAATAAGGTAGACTAATATGTTTGTGCAATAGAAATTGGGAAAGCATTTTCCCATATGAGACCTCACAGTCATGTAGCCATTCCTTGAAACAATGAACATAATCTCTTCATTCAAATTGAAAACAACATAATCTGTTTCCTGACCTTACAGTGGGAATTGCATTTCCTCAATCATTAGTTCTTCCTTTTATAACTTTTACTTTAAACTGTCCCTAGAAATCTAAATATTCTTGCAGTCCATTTTTTTTTTATTTCCAGTCTTTTTTTGCAACTTTTACTTCAGCTTAAAAGTGAAGTATAGTTGTGAAATATAATAGTTTTAAAGTGATTTCAAACAAATTTTCATCAACAGATTTTTAAGACTTTTTCAAGTGTTAATCACCTATACAACACACAAATACTTTGTTAGTTTTTCATTGCAATAGCTCAAGTTTAATCTTAGCTGATTAATGGGGTGGTTCTCCCTGTAAACATAACATCCCTCTGAAGCTGTTTGGAAGATCATTTATTTCTGTTTCTGCAAGCAACAAGTTCTCTAACAACTTTTTTTAAGTATTATCTTTGCGTGCTTGGGTTTGCTCTGGTTTAATTTTGATTTTGCCATTGTCATCAATTAGTTCCAGTAGCATTTAGCTGCACCAAACTAGAAACTCAGATTATGCTTGTTGAATGTATGATTTAAGCAGCTTCTCAAACTTGCAAATAACTAAAACTTTCCAAGCCTCACAAACTAGGAGAAGAAATCTTAGACTGGCAGGATTTTCCATTGTGCCTAGAGGAGAGCTGAGGGGGAAGGAATTTGATTCCTGTTTTGGAAAATCTGTTCCCTGTTAAAAAAACCTTATTCAATAAATTCTTGGAGAGATTTTTCTGTCATAGTAGTGTTGTATGAGATGGGGCAAATACTGTGAGGTTTTTGAGTGAATTGTAAGGTTGGAGGGTTTTTTCTGTTAAAATATTAAATGTCTTGCAACTTGATTAGTGAGCTATCACCTTATTGCCTGCCTGCTTGTGACTGTCAGTTTGGATAGCAGACGTGGCTGGAAAGAGGAAATATGTCTGTCTTTCCCCTCTCTTTGATTTGAAGTAGCTGAAAAAGGAGTGTTTTGTGATGTATTGCACGTGGTTTCATGTACTTGGACTGAAAGAAAAGCACTGAGAAATTTTTGGTGATATGCTTTAAAGCACTTCCCTAGATAGAGAGAGGAAAATTACAGTGCTGAATTTTGCAGATACTTGGGTTGTATTTTTAGTATTTTCCAGCATGTAGTGCATGGAATAGGCAGCTTAATGTGAACTGTCATCAGGGCAAGGAAAAGGAGAGTTATTGCAGTCACCTGACTGTGCAAGCACGTTTGTTCTGTGTGACTTCTGTTCTTTAGAGACTTTTTCTTAATCACTCCTTCCAGTCACATTTGCTGTTTTTGTGTGTCTGCACAGTTTTTGACCTTTTCAGCAGCATTTCAAACTGCAGGTGATGGTTTCAGCCAGTGAGTAACTTGACCAGTTTCCCCCCACTGCAGATTGTCTCATGTGGTGTCAGGTGGTGAGCTGCTACTTCCTGCACGTGGACTTTGTGTTAGTTGTGTCTTTATTAAATGTCTTCACCAGTGTCCTTGTGCTGTCCAGCATACTCCTTTATAGTTCCACCTGCCTTGATGTCTCCAAATAGCTGGCAAGCATTGTAGAATGTCTTCATGTGAATGACTGCTTTATCTCACTTCACCAATTTGGTTTCTTGTTGTATCAGTCTTTGTAATGTGTCTTACACTTACAAGTTCTTTGAAGCAGAGTCCTTCATACTTTAGTGCTTATTCAGTAATTAGTGGAGGGAGAGCCTGGTTTGATATTACAGCAAACAAATGGCATGTGGTCAACTGTGCATTATCTTATTTACATATAGATAAACTTTGGTGTGGGTTGTGCAGCAGTGGCTCTGCACAGAGTCCATTCAGGTCTGTGAGGAGTTACTGGCAGCAGCATAAACCTGAACTGTAGCGCTGCTTCCAGAGGGGTGTGGGCTGGGACTGGCCTTGGAGCACTGCAGGGGAACCAGAGACCTGAGCTGGTGGTGTGTGGAGCCAGCTGGAGTTCTTTGGCATTCATTCCCATGTGCTCCAGGTTCTAGGTGAGATTGTGAGTGAGGCCTTGTTCTAAAAATTGTTATTTGTAGTTGTGAAATTTTGTCCTAAAGTTAAAACTTGTTTTAGGCATTCTAGGAGAGTTTTGCATGACATCCAGTTGGTGGGAGCCAGAAAACCTGGCTACAAAAGGCTGCATATGGGCTTTTAAGCCTTTTGCATTTGCAGCAAATTTCTTGATCAGTTCTTATTCATTTCCTTACATTATTCATGGTGTCAAGAAAATAGAAATGTAGGTTAGTGTTAGTTCTTTTGCTTAATCTGAGTTCTTATCTGTGGGTTTAGAATGCTGTTTGCCTTTTTTAAAATGTGATTTAAAATTGGTGGTTTTGAAAATATGACACTGCTGTTTCGCACAGAGGAGCTGCATTTAGCTTTCTGAACTACCTTGACTTGGTACCATGACATTAAAGTCAGGGTGAAGAAGGCCCTTGTGTGTCTTTGTGAAGAGTTATGTGAAAGCTTTTTTCTCTTCAGTGCAAAGATGAAGAGAAAAGCAAAGTGGATAAATAGTGAAGGGAAGCCTGTAGTTGGGTAGATGATTTCAGGGAATGCTTTATTTTGTGTGAAGATGAATAATCTGGAATTTAGACATCTAATCAGAGATTTTGCTCATAAAATCAGCGTCTGAGTTTTTTTAGATGATAATTCAAATGTGGGTTGTTTCTATTCACAATTTCTGCTTTTGCCTGCCCTACATATTGTGTCTGTTCATGTACCGATAACGGCATTTACATGTAACTGCTCTTAAATTTTTGGCTTGTTAAATGAAAAAGTTGAAGTATTTGGATTTAAATCCATTGAAGCACAGATGTATCAATAGCAGTCTTTGAAGCCTGATTAATTTTTTTACTTTTGTTTACTGTCATTAAAGGTATAAAGTCTTTGATGTTACTTTAGACTTTTACTTTCTTTGGAGGACTATGCTAGCCAGCACTTAATGAGATATTAATGTCCAAAGCTAGGCTGCAACTCTTAGTGAATTAGAAGTGATGCTTACTGAGGTTAAAGTAGTCTCTAGTTGTGGGTTTTTAGAGTTGGCTGGGTTTTCCAGCTTTTAGGCAATTGTAGAAATCTGCGGGTAGTTTAAATGCATGTTGTCCAAAGAGAACATCCTTAGAAAACAGCTGAAATCATTGATAACAGCAATTTCTTTAAATGTCCGTTCACCTGCTGTGGACAGATAAGTAGAAGACACATCTACTTCCCTGTAGCAAGGGAGGAACTAAAAAAATACACTAGAAGAGGTTAGTTTTACTATTCCCTGACTCTCCTTGAAGTTATGCAGACTTTAAAAGCACAAAAAAGTTCAAGGTGGATTTTGAAGCAGACCAACACACACTTGAAACCTTGGAGTTTTTCACTGTTGTTTTGTGCTGGGGATACAGAGAAGTTGTGTGTCATGTCAGCACCTTTCTTTGCAAAAGCTAGTTATTTGTAGTGGAATGAGTAGTCTGAAAATTCCAGGCTTTTTGTTCGTTTGGGGTTTTTTTTGTACTATCAGCTGTTCAATTAATTGCATAAGAACTAAGTAGTTTCATCTCTGGTTGTAGCACCCACTTTGAGAAGATCAGACTGTGTTGGTGTCACCTAGTTTCTTCTTGCCTGCTCAGGAGGGGAAAAAAGAAAGCAAAACTGAAAGGCCAGCATTTAGTTCAAATGGTACTGGATCGTGAGGGAGCAGAATTCATAATGCTGGAAACTTCTGAGCAGAATTACTGGGAGAATTTCAGTTTTTCTATGTAGTGTTACTGAGAACTAAATCCTTGAGAAATTAATATTCTGTGTGGCAAATGAGTTTTCCATATTCTGGAGGAAACAAAATGAAAGTAAATGCTCTGAAGAAGAGGATTGTTACTTGGCAGTTGTTGGAGGTGGGAGGAATGTTTGTGATACCAGCTCTACAATAACACAAAATAAAACTGTTTCCTGCAAATTCTATTAGAGTCACTTCTGGGATTTCCTCAGCCCCACTTTTAATAGGTGTGGTGTCCATGTGTATGTACATACAAATGAAATAATTTTCTTCATATAAATGATACTATGTATAAATGAGTTATATTCCATGGGATTCCTTAGGATCACATTAAGATAATGTTAAAACCCCATAATTTGTCAAACAGAAATTTGAAGTCTGGGGGTTTTTTTAAACTTTTCAGACATTTGTGTACGGGAGATGTTCTGTTTCAGATTCTTTGGTAATAAACAGAAAAGTGAAGATAGTTGAGATTTCTAAAGAAAACACATCAGCAAAAAGAATATTGATTAAAATGTAGAAAATGAATTTATGGAAATTTTACTTGATTCGAGGCCTGTGGATTCCAGAGTTCCAGTTCTTGTTAACACATTTAAGACAAGCTTGTTGACTCTATCAGAATGAAAGCTATGTTTCATTAATCATTACAAAATATAGCAAGATAAATTGTCCCTAGTTCCTGCTTGTGTGTAGATATCTTTTAGAGTTTATACAGAGTTTTCATCTTCATCAAAGTTTTAAGCCTTTTTTAAATAGTATATTGCCTAGAAAGCATTCAAGGGTTTTTTTAAAGTTTTTTAATTTACTAAATAAAGTTTTTGAATGAGAGCAAATGATGAAGTAATGAAAGCTGATGTCTCAGAACAGCAGCACATCAAATTAATGTCACCCTTCTGTATAGAAGTAGCTGGATTGTTATTACTCCCTGACAGAGCCTTTCTGTGTAGAACAGGATAATAATGGTTAGAAATGTGGCTCCTAAATTCCTCTAAACTTCTGTTGCACCACTTGTAGCTCTTGCTACTGCTACCAGAAAGGGGATGCTGACTAACCAGCTTAACAAGAAGTGTAGATATTTAAAATTAGGAAAAAAAGAGTTTAGTCATATGCATATAAGTAATCAGCACCAATTAAATTAAGCATGTTTAGACAGAAACTGCAACTCATATTTCATTTCACAGCTTTGTTTTCAAATTTCTGAATATATTTAGTGTCTTCCTTTTTTGTTTCTGGTATACTCATGAAGGATCATTGGAGTGAGAGTTGCAGAATTTTGTGTGCATCAAAGGAGGGTGAAGAGTCTCACCAAACTACATGGAATTTGTACCTAAACTATTTCATATTGCTAATTAAACCTGTATGAAAAAAATTTCTTGTATGAAAAATAGTTCTTCAGTTTGACTTCTGAGCAGTAAGGGACCAGTCAGCCATTTTTAAAGAATTACTTTTTCTTGTAGCTCTTTTAAATAATCTAAAAGGTGTATGGGAAATATTAATTTAATCACTTGTTCTAATTAATTTTTTTAAAATAATTTCCTGTTTACAGAAGCTGTCACTGGACAAGTTTTTATGGGCTTTTTCTTCCATTTTGTAAATTTATGTTACATTTTATCACATTTCTGGATTTTTATTTTGCAAACTTCCATTATTCTCCCTAGAAACTCTTTTGAATGGATAACTAAGTACACAATTAAAAAACTGAGAAACCTGCTAAGGTTATTTAGTCTAAACTATATGCCCTGTTTACGTAGGAATATATCACTTCAGCTTTTCAAATGGTGCAAACAGTGTAACTTACCAATGGTTATGAAATCTGGTTTCAGTACAAACACATTAATTTTTGTGAGCCTGGTAGCTCTGCCAGTATTTGGCTGTACAGATTAAAATCCTGAGCTTGAGGACATTTGACAGTAGTTTAGAAAAACTTGTACAAACAGTTCTGCCAGTCTTAGGGCAGAGCTTGAACTGATAGGGTGGGAAAGAGAATCATGAAAGCCTGTGCAAAGAAGAGGCAAATTTCTTATGTGATGGAAGAGTTCATTTTTAGAGGGAGCAAGTGCAATTTCTTAGAATCTTTAGCTGGCTTTGAATGAACCATTGTGTAGTTCTGAAACAGGGGGCAAGATGTCCATAATTTTCCTCTGCTTTTCTTTGTGGATAATGATGACATAATAATAATTTCTCGGTATCATCTGTTGGCAGAAGACTGCTAAGTGAAGACTATTTACTAAATAAATCAGTATTTTCCAAACTTGATGGTGACTTGTGAGATACTATCCAGCATACTTTGATATATGTAACACATATATGCATTTTATACATGCTGTTGATAAAAACCTACAGAATTCATTTCTCCTCTGTGCAGGCTTTGAGGTTATTGATATTCCTGTTGGAAACAAACAGACAAAGAATGTGAGTTGGCTTTTTCAGCAGGCTGGACTCTGCTTTGGCTGAGGGTATTCCCCTGCCCCTTTAATGTGCTGCAGAAACTCCACCTCAAGATCTGCTCTTTTCTGTCATTGACAGAGTTCTCAGTGCTGCTAGGATTGCTTCTCAAACTACAATACAAAGCTCACAAGGAAAAAGCACAAGAGCCTTAAGATCCAGAGTGATTGCTGAGCCAAGCCCACTAAACTGAGAAGTTTGATCTTGTTAGAATATTTGGATGTACTAGGAGTCATAGAGTGCAGAAGTGTAGTACTGCTCAGTCTGAGAATGACTTAAGAAGCCAAAAATACTGCAGTTGAAGAATTATTCACTTCCTTGCAGAAGTTTTGGTTGGTTTTAGAGCACTCTATTTTAACACAGTGAAAATGGTTAAGTGCTCACTGGAGGAAGATGCACTGTTGAGATTGTAGCCATATAAATATATGTTAGAACTTAAAATTGGTTGCCTAAGTGCCTTATACCTTCTTTGTTTGGACTGCTCAAGGAGCCTGGACATTTTGTAGTATTTTGTGAAATTTTCAGTTGTGTTACTCTTCCATGTGGCCCTCAGAAAACCTTGCCTCTTATCAAAACACAGCACCTGTTGACTTTAAATTACTTGGGAGCAGCAGCTTTCATTAACCAGTTTGGTAGTAAGTGAACCTCTGTTTCTCTGATGCTTCCAAGAGTTATGAGAAGATGCATCTACTCAAAAGCAGCTTTAATCAAACAAATATCTTGTTTTCTTTTAATGTTACAGAAAATTGTTGGTGCTTAGGGGACAGAACAGTTCACTTGTGCTTCTCGTAGTTTCCTGTTCAGCTACTCAACAGCTTTTGTTGTCTGGGTGCACTGTGGGTTGGCCTCTTAATCAAAGTAAGGATGTTTTATGTCATTTTGGCAAAAACATTATAGAGTAGAAATCTCATAACAGGTTTAACGATGTGCAGTTTAGGCTGCTGGTATAGTTATTCTTTCTTGTCCTTTGTTATGAATCTGTTCTAGATTTCTGTCTCATATTTGTATCAAAAATACTATTTTTATTTCATAATTTCAAGTTGGCCACCTATCTAAAAGGTTATTGTTGAGCTGTCTTTTTGGGAACTTTTTAAATGTCACGTGTCTGACTTGGCTTTACAATACAGTGTTCAGCTTCATGGAGGATTGGCAGAATTGCTATGTATTGGGTATTCAGAGTAGTTTAAGTTGATCATAATGTTAAGTCTCTGCCATAAGCATATATATTGCATAAGATAAATGCTACAGAAGAACCACCCCTGTAGAAAGCTGCTGGAAAGGTATTTTGCATTGAAGACATTCAGTAAAACTAAGAAAAAAGCAGAAGCATTTGCAGTGTAAACAGCTTCCCTTTCTTTCCAGTCCCAGTGCTTTAATACCAAGTGTTCTGTGTTGAATTTCTGGCCTAGGATGCAACTTCAGCTGCAAAATATTTCTTCTTTGTCACAGTGGTAAGGGTATTCACCTGAGAGGGGAAGGATGACATTTGGCATTTCTTAATGCAGAAAAAGTGAGTTTCCTACTTTCTGGTCATCTGGTTTAACCACTTTTGATCTATAAAATAAAGTCATATTTTTCTCTTTGATACTGTATTTTTTGTTACTATTTTCCACAGGCTTTTTTTCAAAGAAGGGGCTGTTCTTTGCTTTTGCAAGAAAATGGTTACAAGCTTATTTCTGGCAAGATTCAGGGTTGTTTGAGAGAGTAGCTGTCCCAAGATCTGGATGCCTGGATTTCAGAAATGGACATTACTGTAAGCAGTGTTTCTTGTGGTAGTCCTAGATGATTTCCTGTCAAGAGTCTGCGTCCTTAACTCTGCCCAGAGTTATGGAGGGCAGAGTTTCACGTTTCTGGTTGAGTTACCATGTGGGCAGCACTGAGCGGATGCTCCTGTCCCACCTCACTCCACATCAGCTTCTCCTTGTTGCTCTTGTCAAATCTAGTGTCCTCTTCCCTGTGGTGTTTTAGTTTAGTGGTCACTTCTCTGGGTGATCTCGTGAAATTCTCATGCATGGAAAAGGAGTGAAAAAACCTTCTGAATCAGTTACCTCAATGGTTACCAAGTTCATTTAGGGAAAGTGCTAAAAACTCTTGGGTGAAGGGTGGCAGGACTGTCCTCTACAGGGTCTCAACAGAGTAAAGGAACGGGTTTTGTGTCGGCCTCTAGATTTATGAAAAAGTATTTAAATTTCAAGGAGAGAGAGGAAGTGTAAACTTTAGAAGGAAAGAGTCTACTAAGACATAATTTTGTTTTCAAACAGAAATTTTGTGTTAAAATCTCATTGCTAATGCTGCAATGAGAAATGGACTGAAATGTGCTGGTATGTTGTATCTAGAGCCTGTAGAAGAAGATGAGAATTTTCTGTTGGTGTGTTAAGGGGGAAG
Source organism: Melozone crissalis (assembly GCF_028551555.1). NCBI lineage: Eukaryota > Metazoa > Chordata > Aves > Passeriformes > Passerellidae > Melozone > Melozone crissalis. The sequence goes on from NW_026535805.1 coordinate 56,130,816, forward strand.
AAATCATGAATGCTTATGCCATTCTACCTACTTACCAGCAGTATGTGAGGAACTCTTTTACCTAAAGACAGCTCAGTGTGTAATATCTGTTTGTGCGTAATTTGGGGCCCTGTGGAATGATCTGCTGTGTTCTGGAAGTTTGATGCCATTGTCCAACCCTCTGCCATGGGCAGGGACACCTTCTGTTAGACCAGGTTGCTGAGATCCCTGTCCAGCCTGGCCTTGAGCAGTTGCAGGGATGAGGCATTGATGTAATCAAACAGAACCAGAAAAAAACCTTGTAAATGTTGAGCAGTATGTTCCACAGGCCTCTTTTGGACTTATGAATTATTCTGTATAACAGGGTATGAATAAAAATAGAAAAAGGGGGTGGGGTAATGTTGTGAATTTGTGTTTTAAAAAGTATTAAAATGTTTATTTCTGGAACCTATGAGTTAAGTTAATGTTGGTATTGAGTTAGAGAAGATAAAACTCCTTGGTAATACAGGTAATCCCAACCGAAGTTCCTCTTTTGGGGAAAGGACATATCTTATTTGTATATGTATATCTATTTTATACATAGGAGATCCAGCTGGGTGGCATTCTGGATGTTTTCTTCTGCTGCTGTAAGGATAGGGCTGGGTTAGTGTTGAAGAAAGGCATGGAGATACTGGTGCTGCCTGTGCTTTCTCCAGTTTGTAAACGATCTGTGAAACAGAAATTTGTGATATGGGGCAGGATCTTGTGGGCTGTTGTTTCTGGTGGAAAAAAGGACTGGTTTTTTTTCTTGCTGCTGGTTAGCAATAGATAACGCTAACTTAAATTTTAATTTTTTAAGAAGGAGGCCGGTGAGCAAAATTAATGCTCATTGTGCTAAAATGTATTTAGTTTCATAAAACTTCAGTTTCTTATAATGGTCTTGGGACAGCTTAGAGGAAAAAAGGAGCTAGCTGTGCTCTTACCCCGATTCTCGGATTGCCTTTTCTCAGAGACGGGGAAGGAGGGGTGGTCATGGTTTTGGACTTCACTGAATTGGGAAAAATAAGCATTTCTTATTAGGTCTTGTAACACCAGAAAAACACAAACAAATAAAACCACCACCACTGAAAGTTAAAACCAACAAAAAAACTTAAATAACAAACCCCAAACAATCCACCCAAAAAACACTACAACCAAAAAAATTATGCCTCTTTCAAGCTTGGTTGTTACCTAACAGTGATTTGGGTAGTGTTTATGGTAAATATAATTTGGGGAGCTTTACCTGCATATTTGTTTAGAGATCATTAGATCAAAACTACATATTGAGACAGAAGTACCTAAATTAATATTGGTTTGTAATTGAAACTGAAGTGCATGACCTCAACACGAAAAGTGGCCTAGCTAGGTAAGATAATCAGCTCTCTCAGCAATCTAGAAGAAGTTATGTTTTCAGAAACTGTAATATTCAAATTCAGAGGTCTTCAAGGTTTGATTTTCTGATTTTTTTTGAAGTAATTGCTCTTGTACTGCTATATTTTCTGTGTGCATGCACAAATATTTGATTATCCCTTGGAGCTAATAAAAGTTTGCATAAAATATGAATCTGTTTTTTAAAACACTAATTTGAAGAAAAATTTTAGGTTTTTAAAGGCTATGTTAAAATCTGCTTTCAGTTTTTAAAAAACTAAAATCAACCTAATTGTCAGCATTACTGGAATAAAGCCATGTGCTGATGTGCCTACCCCATAATTCAGTCTGAAACTAAATTTGCTTTTCAGTATCTGGATGAAATTGTTGGAAAGTGATTTCAGACTCCATCTTAACTAAGATATTGTTCTTCTTGAGGGAATCTTTGAGCTATGAAATTTCTTTGTTAAAAGCAGAGAGACAGTCTCAGAAGTTAATGGCTTAGAATGATTGAGGCAATAACAATAGTTTGGGAGTAAATTTTTGAGAATGGAGTATCTGTTGGCCACTTTTCCAAGCCTAAGAATGAGTTGTTTGTGCCAGAATGTTGAAGGCACCAGATTGTTTCTTTGCCTAGTATTTGAGCATCTATTGAAAAGTGTTAGTTATGTGTTATCAGCTGTGTGGAATAACATCAGTTTGGTTTATTGCTGGTGTAAACAGATGGATTTACTGGTGAAAGTAACTCCTCAAGAGAGTGGTGTAGGGAGGGAAATTCATTTTACTTTGAACTTGAATGACTTTGCCTGCTGGATGTCACTACTGGGGGAGAAGAGAAGGGAAAGAAAGAACTCTAAATTTCCTTATTTTATTTGTTTTTCTAAACTTAACTTATCCTGGCTTTGAAAATTCCTTATGGAAACCATTTTCTCAGAAAAGAATGAGCCCAGTGCATTGTGTCTGTGCCATGGAAAAAGGAGGTGGTTTGTTGCAGCAGCAACTCTTACTTTTGTAAAAATCCTCTTATATTTACAACAATTAAAAAAAAAACCAAACACCAACCTGTGGAGAAGGAAGAATGTGATTTCCTGGAAGAAAACATGAGGAATTGTGATAATGCACTCGGTTACTAGATTTTAAAAGTGACACATTGCTAGTAGGTTTTGTGACCTGCCTTGAGCTTTTCTTTGTTTGCTGTCAGGTGTACTCAGTAACAGTGTGCAACAGTTCCTCTCCTTTCTAAAGGATTTTATATGGCCAAATCTTTAATTTCATCTCTTTCTTTCATATTCATTGCAAAGGTGCTATTGGCTACCATTCCTGTAGTGAGCAGTATCTGTGCAGATATGTGGAGATTAAATTGTTTAAGTTTCTTGGAATTTCGTGCATGTTATTATATTAGCAGGGTACATTAAATTGGTCACTAACTGTATCTGGTAATGAAATCCAGACTTATGTAGAGACTGAATGGGGAATCACATTTTTTGTGTGCTTTCAATATGCAGAAATCTTCAGGAATACTGAAAACTCTTAACTTTTGTAAAGATATTTGACTAATGGATTTTTCTTTTGGTTTTTCCTCTGCAGGTTCGATCTGTGGATGAGATGAATCATGAGTTTCAAGCTCTTGCCCTAGAATCTCGGGGAATGGGAGAGGTAATTACTGAGGGCTGAAAATCCAGTTGGTGGTTTGGAATTGCTGGTACAGTTTATGAAGTTTAAATAATACAACATGAAGCAAAGACCTTGTCTTAAGAACAAGTTAATTGTTTCTGTCTTAGGTGAAGGGAAACTAATTACATTAAAAGAATGTTGGGATTGTTATTGACTGGTTCTGCTGTTCTATGTCATTCTTCTTAGATGAGTGATAGTTCTAGGGAACTGAAAGGGTTAGTTTTTGTAAGAGTGTACAATTCTATGAAAGGAGGCATGTTTTCAGTCTCACTGTATCTAAGCTAGTGGAACTTGCTACTCCTGAGAAGCCAGGGAAACTGGGATTTGGAAAAAAGATTTGGCTCCAGAAAAATGAACTGGCATACCCAGCAGAAATGTGTGGTAATTTACTGTTTTTTCACTGGTAATTACTCCTTAAAAGATTTTAACTAGGCTGAAGAGTGCTGTTATGTAATTTAGCTGGAGGGAAGAAGGAATATTTCTTTTGACTGATTTGATTTGTTTGGGTTTTTTTAAGTCAATGTACTTTAAGGTTGGGGGAAGGAATTTAAGAACATGCAGGATGACTTTGCTCCTTCAAAAGCAGTTCCCTGAACTGTTTAGAAGGTAATTGACAAGTATTAGAATTATTTGCCTAGTAAAGAACCTAGGAAAGAAATTCATGTTGAACTAAGATTTCTAATGTGGATCCTTTAGTCTTGCTGGGTATTTACCTAATTCAATTGATGATTGAACCAGTGACAATATTGCATCCTAACTTTCTTAAAATGATGGTAGGAGTCTTTATGGAAGCCATAACTACTGATGAAAAATAAATGCTGTGCTCTAGTTGCTAAGTGTTTCTGAGCTGACACATGGCCATTCCTACTTGATTTTTTTAATTTAATGAAGCATTCAAGCAATCACTTGGCTTTTCAGCAGTTTTTGCTTCATCCAGGGTTGTCTTTGCACCATCTCCCATTTGAAAAAAATAATAGATGGAGCCCTGTTCTTTAGAAAGCTGAGTAGCCACACTGCTCCCCTCCCAGTTCTTAAAACTCCTTTTGAAAAGTAAAAGTGTTAGTGAGGTATCTGTGATAGTACCAACAGTGTGATAGAGTGGAAGGGTGACATTCATGGTGGTGTTTGGTCTTTTGGCACCCACAAAGTACTGTAAAAAGCTTGAAAGCTGTAAAAAGTGAAAGTGAGGGATGGCACAAATGCCTGGGAATTAAATTACAATATATATGACTGTTCATACCAGTCTTTATTTTAGGTTATCTCAGATGGAGGGAGGTATTTCTGCATGATTAGGATTCTGTTGGTTTGTTTTCATGGCATTCAGTGGATCTATAAAGATGTTTAAAAAAACTACACACAAAGAGTCAGAGTTTTGGTACAGTACTGTAGCATCAGAAATTGGTACTAAATTGTGACCCTGCACTCACCAGGTTATTTTGTCTTTAGTTTCAATGGTGTCTTCCAGATATCTTGAGGTAATACAGGTTCACATAGCTAGGTTGACTTACTCAGTAATTTTCTTGATGTATTGCACAACAGTAAGGTAGCTCTGGGATACATTCCATGGCTATTTTAATCTTCCTTTTGATTATAGCCTTCTAGAATATTAAAGGAAACGTCCTTATAAAGTAAGCTGGAATTGGTGAAGGCTCCTACCTGCTATCCTCCATATGCTTTGAAAGGTGTCAAAGAGAGGTCATGTTAAGTGAACTGTTTCTAGCTATTGGGAAATTATGTTCCTTGTTTTATCTTTCTGCCAGGATTTTTCTCTGAACTGAAATTAATTTTTTTTCATCATTCTAATCCTTACTGATACTTTTCTTCCCAACCGGATATCAATACCTAGCTGTTAAATCTGTTGCAGACATCTTTCTCTAAATGTGTTTCATAATTTTCACTTGGGTAAATTGTTACATTTATTATTCACAGATGATGCTTCTGGCTCCAGCTCCCAAAATCTGTGGTGACCTATAAGGTCACTTTAGTGTTCTGAAGAAATAAGAACACATGGTGTTGTTTCTCTCTAGGCATCTGTTTGCTATATCAGGGCAAGCCAGAATGGTCTGCAGGACTTTAGTGTGACCCACTACAGCAACACAAAACTTAGTGCCAAACAGCACAGAAAACTAAATCTTCTTTTGATAGTGTCTGTTGGTTTAACTTACAGGATCAAAGCACACAGAGTTCATTTGAGGAACAAAGTATTCATTTCCAGTGTCAAAACTTCTTTTAGAGAAATTCAGCTGAGATGTTCTTTGAGCTCTGTAGGAATAGATAAAGATCTTAAAGATAATTTTAAAAAATAATTTTAAAATCCTTCATTTGAGAGTCAGTAATGGAGACTGTGCAGTTTTATATCAGAGAGCTGGTTAAGAGACAGCGTTAGCATAACTGCTTGTTATTATTTGTGTGTAGTAAAGGGCTTTGTTGGTCTTTGTCTGGCAAACACCTAACAGGGATCAGTGCTGGTGCTGAAAAGGACACATTTAGTGTACTTTTGGGAGAGTAGTAGTAGTAAGAAATACTACAACCTGCTCCATTATTTTTACTTATAATTGGATGTATCTTTGTAAAGTTTGTGTTTTATTACACTAAATGCAGGAAATGTTGAGGAAAACATGTGCTAGCAGAGTAAAACACAATGATTTTAACTATCTGTATTGATTTGAGATGACTTCTAGATGAAGTCTTTTTTGGTAGAACTAATCAAACACATTGTTTTTCCTGTCTGTTTCATTTTTCTGAAAACTACTTATTTTATTTGAATTCCACAATTAAAAGAATTGACAACTGATAGGGTTGTTTATTTGACAATCCAAGAACTAATACCTTCATTTAAAAAGAGCATAGTGCATGTCATACCCATTTGTCAAAATAAATAATAAATGTAAATCAGTGGCTCAGGGAGTCGCAGTATTGTTAACTTTGTAAAACTGCATTTATTTAAATATTTGAGGGACTTTGTTGTGTAGAAAGTTTATGAAAATCATTTCAGTAAGTCTGTTTAATCTTCAGTAGTTGAAATTTAGCCTCTCAGTATGGATCATGCATTATGTTTTGTGTTAAAGATACTTTTATATTCTTTGTCTACCAAAGTACAACTGAAAGCAGTTGAATCTGTCTGAAATTTGAGAGTAAGTAGTTTAAAAAAAAGGCAAACCTCAAAAAAACCAAAACAAACCTTAAAAAGCCCACACAAACAACAAGAGCAGCAAAATCCCCCCCAACAACTTGTACTTTTGCAGTGAGTGTTATTGCTTCTTTCTGCCAGGGGACAGTTTTCCCTCTCATACAAATCACATCAATGAGTTTTTATATCAAAACCAGTATTGCAGTGTGTTCTGCTCTAAATTTGCTTATTTTTTAACACTGAGTTGTCTGAACATACCTGTCTGATAGTAGAATTTACTAATTTCTGGGTGAGCATAGTTCAGGTAATTCTGATTTTATGGCACTTGAGATATTAGTAGATCTGCTTTATTCTGACAGGGTTGTGTGATGTGGTGACACCTTCACTTAGGTGTTTCAAAGCTCTCAGCTGGACACATATTTGAAATTGGCTTAGACAGCATTTTAAATAGAACGTGATTCCCAAAAGCAAGATTTTGTAGATAACATTAAATGCTTGCTCCCTGTTCTACCACTCTCCTACAAAATGAAAATTAAGTAGTATTGCAAGCCTGTTACAAATAGAAAGCTAAAAAAGATGTGTATATTCCATAGGCTGATCTGGATTTTGTAATCTTCTGCTTTTAGCTGAAAAGCAGTTGTAAGATTCCATTAATCTATTTCTCTGCCTTCAGATGGCTAACTTCAGCCCTTAAATTTGAGGTAAACTTATATCCTGCTGCTCACAAATTATATTTGGTTAACACCTGGTGGTGATTCTCCAATGCATTTGGGAGTGGGCATCTCTGTCAGGGCAGATCACAACAGTACAGCACTTCCTGCAAGCATAACATTCTCCTGTGGTTTTATTGAGCTTTGGCTGTTGATCGTCTTCCAACCTGAATCCTTCTCTATTAATGAATTTCTGGAAGGAACCCAGGGATTTGAGGTTAACCTGTCAGACACCTTCATTTCTGGTGAGAGCTCTGGGCAGCACAGAAAACCAGCAATCCTTAATTTGTCCAGAGGAGCTCTTGTCACCTCTGTTGCACTGTTAGTGCTGGGGGCTGCAAGTGGCAATCTTATCCACCTCCTCTTGAGGCTGTTTTCACAAGTGCTTTCAGTGTCATGCTAAGAAATATCTATATTATATACTGCCTCCTATTACTAGATTCATCAAGGCTCATACTAACCAGCTGTGAAGTTCAGAAGAGTTTTTAGTCACTTAAGTTACAGAAGAAGCAAGTTTCCAGAATGTACGCATTTATTGCAGACAGCTTCATCTGATTACGTTTGGTTCTTTTTAATTTCATAAAATTTAAAATTCTAAGTACAGCATTACATTATGCAGAATCTGATGGAATGTGCAGCTTTCTTCTTCCCTGCGTATTGCAAGTTGTTTTCACTTTCCTTTCTGTTGATGTACCTTGTAAAGTACCTATTCTGTCTGAGAATACAGTTTTTTAGTTACGTATAGGGAAAATATGGCATGTAGGGTTTGGCAGTTGTACTGTTACTGATGGGAAAAGGTACAGGAATAAACTAGTAAAATCAGAGCAAAAAGGATGCTAGTATTTGAGTAATTCTTGTTTGTGTGGTGCTTCTGTCATGTCACACTAAGTGTTTCTGCTGTTGACGACAGTACAAGAAGTGATACTGATCTAACATGACACTTTCTGGTTTACAAGTAGGAATGAAAAAAAACATACATCTAAATAACAGTGTTGGTATGTGGAACTTCACATATGAATGTCACAGATTTTTAACAGCCCTATGGTCTGAAGGAGCTGACTTGCTACCATATGCATTAGTCACTTTCTAAAATTTGGAACATGATACATTTCCAAGGGAAGAGAACTTCACAATGAACTGCAGCTCTTTCTGGTTATCACAGTATTGGTTAACAGCCAAACTTCTGAGTCTTTGGCAGGAAGGCACTGTTAGTTAAAGCTTCTGAGAAGACTGTCTTGACTTAACACAGGGATTAATTTGATTTGCTTTTTTCACAGCTGCTTCTATATTCTGTATTTCTTCCTCATAACTTCAGAATTTCAATACTGTTGGAGTTATTTTAGCAATTCCTTTTTTACAAAAAAAGAGGCAGAGCAAATTTTTACAAGGGCAGATAGGGGTAGAATGAGGGAAAGTGGTTTTAAATTAAAAGAAGAGAGATTTTTGATTAGATACAAGGAAGTAATTCTTTACTGTGTGGGTGGTGAGGCACTGGAACAGGCTGCACAGAGAAGCTCTGGCTGCCCTATCCATGGAAGTGTTCAAGACCAGGTCAGATGAGGCCCTGAGTAACCTGCTCCAGTAAGTGGCCATCCTGCCCATGGCAGGGAAGTTGGAATTAGATGATCTTTAAGATCCTTCCAACCCAAACCATTTTATGATTCCATGATGTAAAACTAATTACTTGCATACCCTCTTAATATCCTCGTGCTATTTTTGCCCATCTGTAAGCATATTTCAGTAAAACCATCATCTTCTTTTGTAACAGCTTTTACCTGCCAAAAAGTTTTGGGAACCTGATGATTCAGCAAAAGATGGACAAAAAGGGATATTCCTTGGTGACGAGTGGAGAGAGACTGCATGGGGAACTCCTCGTAAGTGATTGTTGTACATGTACTGAAAATCAGTCATGATAACTGAATGGTATTCAAAGCAAATTTTGTAACTGAATCTTAAATTTTATTTTCCTTTCATTTTAGTTGTGAAAGTGTAAACTGCATGGTGATTGTATTTCAATAGCACTTTTTGAAAGTTTGATTTGGAATTTTTTTTAATGTTTTGTTTTAATACTTCTGTTATGATGAAATGCAGAAACATTACAAGCTGTATTTTAAAAAATACTATAGTTTTATTTATTTGTTTGTTTTTAACAGACCATTCTATGTCCCAGCCTATTATGGTACAGAGAAAGCCTGGACAGGGTTTTCATGGAAACAGTGAAGTAAATGCTGTATTGTCTCCACGATCAGAAAGTGGTGGCCTTGGAGTGAGCATGGTAGAATATGTGTTAAGTTCCTCTCCAGCTGATAAATTGGATTCCCGGTTTAGGAAAGGAGCTTTTGTAAGTAATACAGTGTGTTAAGCTTGCCTGGTTACCTGCTATGGTCTTTGTTACATGGTTATATTTTCAGTTCTCTTTGTCTGTTTTTAATTTTTAACTCTTTAGAAGGAAGTAGTTGCTATCTGTCTGTCTTCCTTGGTTGGAGGGGCAGAAGAGGGAAGTGGTTTGGGAACTTTAACTAAATAGCTGTCTTAAAGTGCTTTCCTAAAAACTTTATTTAAAGGTAGGGGAAAGACTGCAAATTGCTTAATTTATAATGTGTGATGAGCTTTATTCTAGATCTTCTATGTTTTCATGTGAGTTTGTTTTGTAACTGGATGTTTTAATTGTATAATATAAACTTTTCTCTAATTCAAAGTGTTACTGCTTTAACAGCACCGCTATAGTTAAGGTTGAGTTAGCTCTTCCATTATAAATCTTGGCATTCCTTTTCACATTTTGGCAGTTATTAATTGCATGTGGTTGAAACTTGATGATCAAGTGACCCACCAAATGCAATTTCATTGACAACAAACTGTTTGTGTTGTTTACGTGCACTGTAGTGTAGAATTAGGTCACCTTGTGGTGCTCCTATTGTGTTCTGTTCAATATTCAGAATCAAACAGATTCTTTTTCCTCAGGGCACTAGAGATGCTGAAACAGATGGACCTGAGAAAGGAGATCAGAAAGGCAAGGCTTCTCCATTTGAGGAGGACAAAAACAGAGATCTTAAACAAGGAGATGATGAGGATGTTACTAAAATAAATGGCAGAGGTTTGCCAAATGGAATGGATGCCGATTGCAAAGATTTTAAGTAAGCTTTTAACTGTTTCTCAAGAAGACAAGCATGTCTCTTAAGGGCATTATTACAGTTCTGGTTTGTGTGTCAGCTTTAAACATTACCCAGCTGCAGACTGATTCTTCCCCTCTCAAGTCCTCCCTTTCCCACCGTGCCACATGTTTCTTAGGATGTCATTAATGTGTGTGTCACTTCTCATGAGACAAATTCATCTTAACATAGTAACTATTAAAAGTAAATGGGTGCCTTCTGAATGTGGTGCATTAAAGAGGGATGAAAACTTTAACCCTTTTAATGTCAAACTAAATTTCTTTCTCTCTCTGCTTCTTTTTAATGCTCTTTTGCATCTGAGTGTTGTAGAGAGTAAGTCCTACAGAATTTTAACTTCTGATTTTGCTAGTGGATACCACAGCCTAACACAACTAATCATTTCCCCATAAGTCTTTATAGAAGCCATATCTTTGACTAAGGTGGAGCAATGTATTTTCCTATTCATATAATTAAATGTCACCCATGGAATGGTGTTGCGGTTTGGTTGTTTTTTTAGGGAAAAATAGATTGAACTAAGCTCAAGCTTTTGAACAGTCAAGTCTTACATGACAGCACAGCCAGTCTGGTTTTTTTTCCTAAAACTAAACTGCATTTTAAATTGAGTACTTGTTAAGGGCTGATCCTTCTTTCTTGAATGACTGTGATGCATTTGTAAGTGTCATACAGAAGAATTTAAAAGATAGAGAACTAGAGTGCTGCTCATAAATTTATATTAATGTGATAAACATGACCAGATAGTTGTGGTTTCATTAGTTCATTACTGAGCAGGTATAATAAAATGCATGCTTGAATCCCATACGTAAGTATTTCCTACCCTTTAAAAAATGTGTTTACCTGAGGCTAAAGAGGGATTCTTGAGGTCTGTTTTTCAAGCCATATCATTGAAAATAATACAATTCCAAGCATACCAGAGAGCTCACATTGGCTCCTTTCAGTTGTGTGCTGCAATATACACAATAAGCAAATTACCAAGTTACCCATAGCAAATGCAGAATAACTTCTGTCCTGCTTTTCTTTACCAGTATCTATTTCAATTTTGAAATAGGTGTTTGTGAAGTACCTTCTGTATTATTTAAAGAGAGAAGTTGTTGAAAAATACACAAATGCAAAAAAGCATCCAAAGCCAGTAAACCTCTCAGAAAAATAAAAAAATAAGGCCTTCTAAATGAAATGGGCCATATGAAGTGGTGGTATAGAGCCCTCCAAATTGAGGTTTATAATTGAAGTATTGACACAACTTTAACTATAGCAACAGAACAGCACCAATGTAAGGAGCAACCTGTATTAGCTAACCATAAGTATTAACAAAGAAACTTCACCCTGTCCTCCTCATTGTATTTTTATTGTACTTGTAGCATTTTTAAACTAAGTATGTACTGAAATAACTGCCTTTTTTCCTTTTGTTCTTCACTTTGTTTATGCTGTATTTCACTTGGGAAAAATAGGGAATATTAAATGGCTTTAAACTCAAGTTTTCAGCAAGACATGGTTGCTTGCTAGGATACTTAGATGGTAAGCCAGCATGTTATATGCAATCCTCATGAGGTTTCTTTTTACATTAAAGAAACCTCTTGTCAAAAACCTCTTCCTTTCTTTGACATATTTTGTCCAGAGTAATAAATCATACCGTGTTGCTGCAATAAACTCCCTAAAAGGCTGATTTCTAGCTGTACAGACTTAAGTGTTGTTATCAGCCATTACATAAGTGCTAGTAGATTTCTTTGCATTAGTCATGGGCTTCAGTGAGGAACAGATACTTTGGCTCTGGAGCCCTGAAGAGGAAGCAGAACAGGTAGTACTGAGGCTGTGTCTCTGACCTAGAATTAGCAGTACAGCAGACTGGTCTGGCACTGTACTGCTGGAATAAACATAGGTTCTTCCTGCAAGATGGCATTTGGTTTTTGAGCCCAGTTTTCACAAGTAAAGCCAGCTAAACTTGAAGTTCTGCAATTCCTGAGAAACAATATATAATCATAAAGTTCTGCCAACACAATAATGTTAGTGGATCATAGATTTTCTCACACAACTCTTTCTTAGAAGTTAACTTAGATTTTTGTCTGTAAAAATTGAGAGTCTAAACAATATGGCCTCCCACAGAAGGTGGGATACCACTCAAGGTGTCCTAAATCTAACCAAATAGTGTTGGGAATCTCTTTAGGATGTTACTCTGTTGACATCTCACCTCATCAGTTTGCCTGTAGATGTTTATAGGTGTACAAAAAGTCCCCTGTAGACTACCAGTCAGATGAGAAAGCAATTCAGCTTTTATATATAATACTGTATCTTTGATGCTGTATATTCTATTCAGGGTTATATTAGGAACCCTTTTCCCCCACCTGTCATCACTGTAGTATACTCTATTAAATGAGTTGTGTAGGAAATGAAATGTTTTAGTCATATGCTAAATGAAGTGATTATTACTTCATTTTACTCAAGGTAAAAATATATTGCTTGCTTTTCAGATGTGAAAAATGGTTACTGTATTGTATGTGTGTCTTTTCCAGTTGAAATTTTGCTGTGTCTTTCTGTTCTTTGGCATGAAATGCCCTTAGCCATTTCTTTTTTTTAAATTTCTCTGCAGTACCTTTCACGTCACTACCAAAATACAATAAAGAGACATCCCAAAATTCGCAGGTGACCACAGTTCACTCCATTTGACTCAAAACAGCCTCACAAATCAGTTTGTTTTTCTCACAAATTATTTGAAGAGCTCTGTAGTCAATCTTAAACTTACCAAAAAACCAAATAAAATTATGCTTTAGAGTTAAATGCATCCTTTATCTTGAACCATCAGTGCATGCTGGTTGAAAATGATAAAATTAGTCTGTCACTTCCCTTTGTAAAGTCTCTTGAGTTCAGAGCTGCTTTGAAAGTAGAAATACTGTTCTCTGTCCATGGACAGCTTTATTTAAGACTGAAGAGTCTGTCTTAAATTCCTTCTGAACAGTCGTACCCCTGGAAGTCGACAGGCCTCCCCAACAGAAGTAGCTGAACGCCTGGGCCCCAATCCCAGCACCACAGAAGGATTAGGTCCACTTCCCAATCCTACAGCCCACAAGCCTCTGGTAGAAGAATTTTCAAATCCAGAAAATCAGAATCTAGATGCCATGGAACAAGTTGGTCTGGATTCTCTACAGTTTGACTATCCTGGCAATCAGGTACAAATGGACTCTTCAGGAGCTACTGTAGGACTTTTTGACTACAATTCTCAGCAGCAGGTTAGTAATGGACTGTGGAAAACTGATCCTCTAAGTTGTTGATTGTCCTCTTGATAATTCCTCATTTCAACATGCAGTGCATTGAATATTATTTTGTCTGTGTCTTAGTAAAGGGCAAATAACTGCATAATTAGTCTAGAAGAATATTGTTGCATAATTTTCTAGTTTAGTAACTTGCTATTACGGAAGCTTGGTTTGACATATTTTTTTTTTCCGTAAGCAAATCCAAGTATATTATAGCCCTGACTTTGGAAAACTGAAATGCATCTTTTTTCTTTTTTTTCTTCCCAATAGCTTTTCCAGAGGACTAATGCTCTGACTGTTCAGCAGTTGACAGCAGCCCAGCAGCAGCAATATGCACTGGCTGCAGCTCAGCAGCCACACATAGGTGAGGTTTCTGCACAATGCAGCGAGTGTCCCTGGCAAAAGTGGGTGTGTTGTTTTGACAGACTCCTTTCAATTTACCCAGTCTTCTCATTCAGATAGATACTGATCACTTGGCCCGTTGCAATGGTTCTCATGAAAACTGCTCAGAAGGACTGGCTATGACTGTACTGTCCTTAGTGGATGTTTTCTGTTGTAAATTTCCCCCTTTGGATAGTTGTATACAAAGAAATAAAACTTGTATTTTTGCTTCTGTAGCATAACAGTTCAATGTTGGTGGGAATAAAAGTTAAAAATGCTTACTGCTATAAGCAGTAATAGAAACACTAGTTTTATATACTAAAATCCAGTAAGCACTTCTAAGATTCTATTGCAGTTTAATATTTTTAGTAATCCAGTTAAAAACCATTGCACAGTAGAATTTTGAAATCATACGGTTGTGTTGATTAAGTTTTAATTTTTCCTTGTTAATGGCACCATTTAAACAGCTCTTTCTTCTTGCAGGTACCCTAATGAGCTAATTCTTTAGCAGGCATTTTTTCAGTGCCTTTAGTTCAGTGAGTTAGTTAAATACACCAAGTTCTTCAAGTGCTGCAACTCAACAAGGAGCCTTCATTTCAGTGACAGCAATTTTATGTTCCACTGTGGAGAAGCTGTTAGTGTTTAGGGGAGGGAGGTTGGAACGCACATGGAAGCAATTCCTTGTTTAAGGAAGGGAGGTAGTTGGGGTTTAAAGATTTCTACCCTCTCCACTGGGCTTTCCTCTGAGAAAAAAAGGATTCTCAGGATCAGATGGGCAGGCAGAAGTAGGAACTATCTCCAGTGGCTTGTGTCCATGCTCTCCTGCAAATAAGTTTTCCCACCAGCTTGTTGTTTAGGTAGATTGTGAGGTCTGCTTAGACTGGGAGCAGCAGCCTATAGCTGGGATTGAGAAGTGGCAGCTCTTCACAAATACAGGCTGAGAGCTGGAAGCCTGGCAGATTGAGATGTTTGTTGAGTCCACAGGTCCTGTCTTTGGCTTCTAAACTGTGGAGAAGCCCCTACTTTGTATGAAGTGCTGACTCAGTAGTCAGCTGAAATTTTTCTCTTTTAAATGCAGCCTCTTCTCATGTGCATATTAATAGAAATTTATCAAAAAATATTGGGAAGGAGTGACATAGTTTGATGTGCCTTGCTTGCTGCAACAGTTGGTGACTCAGTGTTGGATAAAGTACATGAACCCGACTGACTGGGGAAACTCTGGGTAGTGATGCTTTGTTTGCTGAGTTTCTGCAATTGTCTCTGCACCTGTCAATTCTGCAGTTGGAATTCCATTGCAATTCCTATATCAAATTAGGATTCTTGGGAAGTAAGATTAGCATCTCATATCTGGCTGTTTAAAAGCTAGGTATCTGACTTAAACTATCTGGTTAAATTTTTTTGTAATTGTCAGTGAAGAGAGATTTTTGTCTCTAGCAGGTGGTTTATTTCATCTGGCTGATTCACTTCACACACTAGATGACTTGTCTGCTACAGATTTCCTTGCAAGATTAGTTTAACTTTCAGATAGTTAAAGTTGGGCAAGATAAATTCCACTTTGAATAATCCCTTCTGTGTAAGGATGGATAGACGCATATGAGATAAAGCTCCTTGGAGTCTTACAAAACAAAACAAAGCTGTTAGGCTTTGGGATTAGTAAGAAAGGACTGATGAGAAGACATAGAAGTGTTGATTTCTGTACTTAGGTACCTGGTCTTAAGAGCTTCCAAAGTACAAGCAGTTCTGATTTTAACAGATAGGCTGTGTGATTTGGGTGGTGTGAATATGATGATGCTTGCTAAGAATGTTGGCTGTAATGAAGCTCTGTTTGTTACTGCAGCAGGCGTGTTCTCCGCAGGCTTGGCCCCAGCTGCTTTTGTGCCAAACCCCTACATTATCAGCGCTGCTCCTCCAGGGACTGACCCGTACACCGCAGCTGGATTAGCTGCAGCAGCTACCCTGGCAGGTAACTGAACACTGCAAGTGTCTGTCTTGATAATGCAACCGAACAAAAAGAGAAAAAAAATTGAAATCTGTCCTGTTTATTCTCTGCAAATGTAGTTCTGGGAAGGAGAGACTTGTAAAAAAATGAATACTGCCACTTTGAATATTCTTACTACAATAGAAAGAATTTCAGTTTGTTGTATATGGATTCCAAGTTTCTCTTGCCACTGGACTTTCATATACAAAATATAGGGCTTTTTTCCTGTTCTAGAAGTGTTTATCCTTAATAAGGTGAATCTGACTTTGACAGTATGTATTATTTTCAAAAGATGTGTCAGCTAGCCTTTCCTTGTATATTTTTACTCAGTGCATTAATTTTCTAATTCTAGCTTTTCTCATTCTCAGTAGGCATGAGAATAAAGATGGTCTCCAGCATGCTAAAAGGCCCAGACAACAGAGAAGCATAGGAAGATCTCTTAAGTTACTAGATGTCACTGTGAAACACCATGACTGAGTATTCAAGTCCTAGCTAGTGCTCAGACATGTGCATAACATTAAAAAAAAAAAAAACACACTCCTTTGTTTCCATATGGTGTTTCACAGGGAAGGCAGTAGAAAAAACTAAGACATGTATACACAATGGTTTATATGTATAGTCCCATGATACAGAGAGATTATTCTTCTACATGTTCCTCAGCAATAGACTGGAAGAGTTAAGTGTGCCCACTTTGAAGAGCATCATGTATGTGCAGGGGAGGCACAGGCAATAGTGTTTATAAGCAAGGGCATCATACAGAAGGGAGGAATCATAGATTATCAAAGTCTCAGTACATCACTATCAGGAGGATAAATTTTGTTCATACTGTGATATTCTGAAATGATCTTTTCTTCCAACCATGAAAACTGGTTTTGAATGTTCTTTGGTACACAGGCTCTGAATGGTTTAAGGTTTTTCTTTGTCATCTGAGTCTCACAAGGGTATTCATTTTTTCATAAAGATATGACTTGGTGTGAATTTTTAAAATTAACTCGTTTGTATTCATGTATCATTTTAGCTAATGTGAGATTTTTTTTCTTTTTAATACTGATTTCTCTTCTGTAACTGAGAAGATGGATCAATGAGGGATACTACAAGCAGTATTTTAAGCAGCTGCACTAGATGGAATAATCATGCTTTCTGGTTTTAGGTCCTGCTGTGGTTCCACCTCAGTATTATGGTGTTCCATGGGGGGTGTATCCAGCCAATTTATTCCAGCAGCAAGCTGCAGCAGCAAATACCACAGCAAATCAGCAAGCAGCTTCCCAGGCACAGCAGGGACAGCAACCGGTACGTTCAGCATGAAAAGCAGAGCTGCCTTCCCTTAACATCCCAGTGTGTAAGGGTCAGCTGCTGGAAAATTGTACATCATTCAGATGTTGAATTTTATTGGATAATAAATGAACGTTAAAAACTCTCAATTTTCTTATTCATTGTCACTGTCTCACACCATGTTAAAGTTAATTTACAGTCTCGGTTCTTGAAACAACAAGCATTTAAAATGATTCCTTTCTTCCAGTTGCTATTATGTGTGTAGGTGATGCTTCCTGTGTAGTAAATTAATGTAGTTTAATTTAGAAAACTGACATAAAGGGATGAAAATATACATTCGGGTAATTTTAGGAGGATATTAATTCCTTTTAAGCTTGGGGAAAAACAGATCTGTGTTTTCATGAATTAACTGGAAGACTGAATGTTGCACATTTTTCTGTCCCTTTAAAAAGTAGGGAAATAAAGGTGTTACCAGTAGTTTTGTTGCTTCACAGGAAGGAAGGGTTGCCCAGCTTATTTTTCTGTGACATTAATTGTATTGCAGCATCACCATGTGCCATATGGTGTTTTTGTCTTGGTGAAGCAAGACTAAGCAATTGTTACAAGAATCTGTAGAAAATTCAGTTTCTTTAAGTATTTCTTGAAAAATGCTAATTTTCTATTGTTTCTCTGTTTTAAACTATTGTATGAGTATTCATTTTCAGTATAAATGAATGGCAATTTTGACAAAGGAAAACCCCAAATTTTACAATAACTTTACACTTGAATGAATGCAAGTCTTTCAAATTTTTTACCAGCAGTATGGTTAATTTCAATGCCATTCTTAGAAATGCAACTTAAGAAGTCTGAGATACCTTTAATTCCAGGGGTCTCATCACTGTTTTATGTTCAAGTGGATATTTCTTTCTACTGATTGTTTATCAGTGACCTGCATTGGTAACTGAATATATATTGTCTCTGCAGTTTCTTTTTGTTTTCTCTATAAAGTTAATACTGATTTATGCAAATAACATATACGGTTCTTTGTGGGAATATATTGTGAGTTGCATTTCTCCCTTATTTCAAACCTGAAAAAGCTGATTTTAACCAAGAGGAATAGAGTAGTTGCAAGAATTTAGATTGCTTTTCAATCAGATTCCCGGAGATTTGCTGTCAGAACATAATAAAATATGCCTGTGTTGCATGGTGATGGAGTGTTATGTGAATGTTTAAAACTTAGTGGGTGCATTATTTACAGCACTGTTGACAATGGAGTGTTAATTATTTAGACAAGTTACTACAAGTGCTGAAATACTCAGATTTACATCATTCAATTGCCTGGAAGTAATGTCAACAAATGTGTTTATCAAGGAAGGTCAGGTGTTCAGTTAATAAATAATGTAGGTTGTAAAATGTATCACTCTTACAGATTTTCTGCCTTCCTGTATACTCATTACCATTGATGGAACATACCTGAGTCCTGATGTCCAAAGCAGGGCAGATATTTTATGGTCGCATTGGTCAACAAAATAGTGTATACCTTTTATTCTTTGCATGTGTATATTCTGGAAACCAATGAGGTGCAGGATTCCCAAAGTGAAAATCAGGGCTGAGAGGCATCAGATGCTCAAAGCAACTGTTCTAGACCTTTGTTAGCACATAATAGATTGGCTTCCTTACCTTTTAAGGAAGGGGTGTTGTGTTGGCCTTTTCCAGGTCCTGCGAGCTGGAGCAACTCAGCGCCCGCTCACTCCCAACCAGGGGCAGCAAGGGCAGCAGGCAGAGTCACTTGCAGCAGCTGCAGCAGCAAATCCAGCTTTGGCTTTTGGTCAGGGTCTTGCTACAGGCATGCCAGGTATGTATGTTATCAGTGGATTAAGAGACTCACAGAAAGTAAGAATATTGGTGTTATTAGGTAACAGATTGACAAAGTGCTGTTCAATTTACAATAAGCTGCTTAGAATTGAGTTTTATAGTTTTGTGTTATTCAATTGGTTTAAAATACTGGCACAGTTTTTTTAAAGCACAAGAAGCTCCTCTAGCATTTGTTATTTGGAGCATTTTCTCTGTGTTTGCTGTTGTAAATGTATGCACAAGAAATAAAGGTTTTTGCAAGGTAATTTCATATATAGTGAAGCAACTACATGCTGTCTTAAAAGTCATTTGTTCTCTGGTTCCTCTGCAACAGGAAGTATTACGTTTTGCTAGAATAACTTTTTGGGGGGGCATAATAATATCTAAAATTCAGAATCCAAAATTAAGACATTTTTAAAAAATTACTACTTGATCATATCTGAAGATCACAAAATGCTTGGAAACACTCCAAATGTTGGGGCCTCAGATTCTTCTCATGTGCATGGCTTCTGACTTCCTGAGAAGTGGTTCATGTGTTGTGGAGGGGTTAGGTTGAAGTTCAATATCTAAGTGTTTGGTGCAGTTGCCTGAGCAAGAGCAGTTTCAGTATACTTGGCCATTCCTCACTATGAAAGTTAAGGTTTTTGCATAGTTGAGTTAAATCATGTTGATCCATTCCTTTGACCTGTGCAAGTTCTCTCGTTGGTCGACACCACTGTGAGATGTCCTGCAGCCTGGAGCCAGAGTTGTTCGCTATGTGCTCTGGGGCTGCATCGTGCACTTGGCCTCCGATTAGCACATTTTTGATTCTAACTGCAGAGCAGACTGGCTATGGTGCTTTTCCTGTCTGTTTTCTTTTATAACTGCAATTTCTATTTCTTCTCGTGCAGTAGTTATCTTCAGCTTTTAGCATCTTTCTCCTAAAAATGAGGAATCAGCAAAGTACAGTCCTGGTACCTGCCACCTGCCAGGTGGTACTTCTGCACCTCACCGAAGCAGTGGATAAGGGTACAAACATTGAGGCATGTAAGAGATGTTATAACCATCTTTGCACAAGCCTCAAAAGCTTAGCTATAAATTATAATTTTTTTTTTTTGAGAGGGGATGTGGTGTACATTTTTTATGGTTACTTGTTAGTTCTTTGGATCTGGAGTAGTAGCTGTCTTAAGAGTAGTTCTTAAAACCTGTAAACCCCACTCAGATGGATGATTGAAAGTAATACTGAGTGGTCAAATACATAACCTCAGTAGTGCAAGAGCCTGTGCTTTGAAGAAGGTACTGGAAGACTTTTTTTTCCTCTTCCACAAGTCCTAAAAGGTTTTCCATGAGGGCGGGAGCCTTTTTATTCAGTTTCTGTTGTAGGCTCCTGCTTTATCCCATCTGATGCTTCAAGTCTGGATGGCCAGAGAAGAACTTTATTCTGAATATATTTCAGACTCTTGTATGATAGGAATTGTGTGCAACTGACTTAAGCTTTATCAACCACACTATTACAGGGAATAGAGCTGAAAATATAAAGACATTTTTTCAGTCATCATCAGATGGATTTGTAGTGACTCAGGAGTGCTGGTGATTCCTCTTTTTAGCTTAAGAAGAATATAAAATGAGGAAATTAAATATGTGGGAATCTTGTTACTTCAGCTCTTCTTGAGAGAGATGCTTGGGCTCCATTTATAAGCAAAGAGAAATAGGAACTTTTACTCTTGATTTGTCTGCCTCTATTTTAGTTTCCTGATTTAGGATAAAGTGAGTTTGGCTCCAGAGATGCCTTTTTCTATTACCTTACTATAAAATTGAATCTGGATGACTAAATAATACCTAGATACCAAAATGTGATTCAATGAATCCCAGACAGCAACCACTGAGCAACACCTGTAATAAACAAGATTTCGTGTGGAATTCATATTTCAATGGACTAAGATGTTTTACAAGAATATGAAGGTCCAAATTGAGTTTCAAGCTTTTAAATACTCTTTACAGAAAGGATATTTGTAGTTTGTTTCATTTTGAACTAGCAAGTCAGAATATATTGTTCAGCTTGTCCATGCTGCTGTCTTGAAATTATTTTAGCTGCTTTCTCCTTGTCACAGCCTTTGTGTTGGATGAAATTCATGTTGTCCCAACTATTTGATGGCTTTATTTTGAAATTTGATGTTTCAGGTGTTTCTGTGTTAGCTGTTAAGGAAGATGTATTCCTATGTCACTTAAGATACCTATCTCATTCTGTGTGCAGAGAGAAGGGGCCTGAAATCCAGGTTACTTTTTCACATAATGGTACTGTCAGGTCTCCTTTCAGAAATCATAGAAGGATAGAATGGTTTGGATTGGAAGGGGCCTTATAGATCATCTCGTTCTAACCCCTTGCCATGGACAGGGAACTTTCCACTAGACGAGGTTTCTCAGAGCCCCATTTTGAACCTGGTTTTGAACACCTCCAGGGATGAGGTGGCAGCAGCCTCTATGGGCAACTGTTCCAGTGTCTCACCACCCTCACAGTAAAGAATTTGTTTCTAACATCCCATGCAAAACTGCACTCTTTCATTTGGAAGCCATTCCCTCCTGTTCTATCACTTCATGCTCTTGGAAAAAGTCTCCAGCCTTCCTGTAGGCCCCTCTGGGTACTGGAAAGCTGATAAAAGGTGAAACTTATGGTTCTTTTTTAGAACGACTTATTGTGAAGTGTACTTTGCATTGAAGTTAAACAATACCATTTAAAATTCTTTCTATCCTAATATTGAGCAAGTCATTCAATAACAAAGATTCTAAAAAAACAGTGTTTCTGCCTTAATATATGTGTGCAGAAAGTATCAGAGGGTATTCCCAAATTCATAGGGCAGTTAGTATGCATTCTGCTTACGAGTAAAACCAGTGCTCATCACAGGCAACTTCTGGACTTGGCTTAATCATCCAAAGTCAGGAGTCTGCTTGAGACTTCAGCTGTCTTAAGGAGTCAGTGGAGATCTTCCTTGTGCATTTGCTGTAAAGAGACTGCAGAGCTGCTCAGCTTACCCAGAAATAGATGTCTGTAACAGCAGGTCAGCCAAATCCCACCAGAGGCTCCACTGACTGCACTGGCTAGGTCAGATACAACTTGGTTTTATGGAGCTCACACAGTAAAGCTGTCATGGTGCATCTGGCTTGCAGGTGGACATGTAAAGTGAGTAGTCTGGGAAAAAACACCCAAGTAAAAAGCATTAAAATCAACAGTTTCTCTCCATTGGCATAGGATTTGTTGGTTTTATTACCTAGAGGAATTTGAAGTGTGACATTGTAGTGGGAAGTATGAAATAGAAGTCAGATTTCATTGTGTCAGATATACAGTGTAGGCAAAGTTACAGTGGTTATAGAAAGTATAAATGGGTTACTACCTGGATAGTAAGTTCTGAATTTGATTTTTGAGAGGCTGTGCAGAGATAAGGCTGAGCATGTCTTCCTCAGTACAAGCAAAAGGTTATAGGGGTTCAGGTTTTGGACAAAGAGAATTGGGGAGGGTAGAGGATGGCATTTTTAAAAGGAGCAGATAATTGAGTTGGCAGTAAGGAGTGTCACAGCTGTTAAACTGTGTAGAGACAAGTGGCAAACTGGTATAGATTGGGATGTCATCACTGAGGGAAGTTGCACTGCTGGGTGGATAAGGGCAGTACTAAGGATGAGCTGCATGAGCCAAGAGAACAGGTTTCATTTCCTCTCATTCTGTAGGTATATTCAAGGTTTGTGTGATAAGAATCAGAAAGTTTTTCAGAGTCTGTGGTTTCTGGAGACATTTAGAAATCATTTCAGCAAAACACCAAAGTTTTAAACTAGATTGTTTACTTTCACATTCCCTGCTGATACAGAGGCAGTAAGTATAGATAGAGCAGTTGAACTCTAAAATAAAAGGTGCGATTAGGAACTGATTAGGAAACAGTATGTTTTAGTTTTCTCACTGCATGGGAACACCACAGAGAACTTGAATATGAAGGCACTGAAGTAAGATTGATAATTGTTAATTTTGAGGGGAAATTGCACAGCCACAGGGAGAGATGATGATGTGATGGAAGGTAATAAAATCTGAAACAGGAAGAGAGGGAATTAGAGAAGAGAACTGCCAAGTCATCACCAAGTCATCACCTTATCTCTGATAAGAGAGAAGGCAGGGGAAGTTTCTAGATTTGTGCTCAGATTTCTGGGAGGAGGCACAATTTGTGGAATAGTGGAAAGGAAAGGAGAAGCTCTAAGTTTGTTGTGAGAGCTCTTCTTCAGTTACTTAATTTGGTCTTGGATGGTCTCTCTGAAATTTTATTTTTGGTATCAAATCAAAAAATTTTATACCTTTGAGGCTGCAGATTCACTTAGCAAGGTTTTAGCAATTTCACAAATAGCCAGTCCTATGTTGCTTTGTTGTGTTGGTTCAAAATGTATTCCAGAAATTGGAAACAGAAATGAACCCATCAGTTCTCATTCATATCTTGAACCTTCTGTGGCAGTATCTGGACGCTATTGACCTAGCTTATCATGACTTATTTTAAATGTACTGTCTGTGGGTGGATCACAAATTCATATAATGTCAGGGAAGTATCAAGAGGGCTTGGACATCTTGTAATGTAAAGAGCAAGGGCAAATTGCTTCAATTTTTTAATTTAGCAGTCATATGAGTAAATTATTTTAGAAAATCCAACATTAATTAGATAATAATGCATTAGTATTAATTTCAGTAAATTTAATTGATGCAAAGTGTAAGTTATCTCCCCTGCCCCCCTCCAGGTATTTTGCATTGGAAAATAGGCTTGTTTACATTGTGGGCTTGAAGTCATATAAAAAGCTGTATGTTAGCTTCAGATGAGTGGAAGGGTATAAACATAAAATCAGTGGGTGTTTTATGCAGTTATACTTCCAACAGTTACAGCATTATCCATAGGTTTGTGCATTTGAAGAGGGTAGGTGGGCAGAGTAAATACTGCTAAGCATTAGCCAATTCTGGGTTCTGAAAAAGTGGTTTTATAAGATACAGCAGGAACAAACAGCAGAACCAACATGTTGTTATCATGTTCAACCTGCTATGAGTAGAAGCAGAAATTATGTAGGTACTAGTAATTAACATGGCTAATGTTTGCAGGAACATGTGTTGTTATAATGAGCTTTTGTACTGTGTCACTAATCTCATATTTTGTGTAATCTGCAGAACTATAATGAAACCTTTCTTTGTCACCTTTCCCTACCTTGGGAATGTAGCAACTTTTCTTAGTAGTGGAAGGGGTAGAGCAGAGCACATTTTTGTAGGTGGAAGAGGCAGTGGCACCTCTAGCAAAGTATTTTATCTAGTTCAAGTGTAAGAACGTGTTTTGGTTGGTTTTAACTGGCCAAATTTTCAGACAAATGATGTGGAGGGCAGCTGTCTTCTTGTGCTGTTGGTGGGAAAGAGAAGGTAGATGTGCCTGGAATGCAAAGCAAGTAGTGAGCAGTGAGAACAAACAGATTTAGAATTAGAGCAGTGATGATTTTTCATAACCAGTATAATGCATTCACTTCCAGAACTGTGAATTGAACCTAAAAATCTGGATTTTCATTGCTCCTGTCCTGTTCAGTGCTGCCTGAGTCTCCTTCATATCTTGATATTATCTTATCTTAGTGTGTGAGAATTTGGACCTGTGTATCCATCTTCCCTGCAGAGCACTGCAACCACCAGGCCAGAAGGCAGATGATGTTTCCACCTCTTTTTTTGGATTGTATCTAGGCAGAGGAGATCAGAGATGTTTCAGAAATTGAGGATGAGAAAATATGACTTGGAAGGCTGCTGATTGTGGTACTCACCTTAAATCAGAGGTCCAGTTATGTTCAGGTCCATATGTATTTCAGAGAGAAATCTGCTAGACCTAGTTCTGAACATACAAGGCAACTGATGGGAACAGCTGACTTAAAATAGAATGCAAAATCTTTGTTCTTACATGTACAAAAATAGATGTGTGACTTTTGCAATCTTGTCTTTTTTCTTAATACTGTTAGTATATATTTGAACATGGGAGGAATATTGAAATTCCATTGGGTTTTATTTCATTGCTTCATAATAATACTCAACCTAACAACTAGAAATTGTTGTATTTTCAATATCAGCACCCTTTCTTAGATTGTTGTAGCTTGTCTTCCATTTTTGAGGGATTTTTATTCCAGTTCATCTACTTCACGATAAAGTGTCAAGAGCTTTAAAATTAATTCTCTTGCTCTAGTTCTGAATAAAGGGGGGTTTTTTGCTTGGCTTTCTTTTGGATCTTTTGCTTTTCTTCATTCAAATACTGTATCCTGTATTCCTTCGAACTGCTTGCTTTTCTTCTTTTTCAACTCCTCCTCCCTTTCTTCATCAATTCCAGTTCTTAACTGTCAACTGAATGAAGTGTTATGCTTGGATTACAGTCTTTTTTATTCCTGTGAAACTGGCTGGTCCAAGGTACTCCTGCACACACAGCATTCCTTTCCTAATGTGTTTTTTGCAGATGGACTTGAAGTGTGGTTAGGTAATGTGTGGAATTGCCAGACTTGCATTTAGCTTAGCCTTTTAATTGTACTCGTCTCAAGAGCTTCTCCATGCGCAGAGGAGTAGAAGAGAAAAGTATTTTAAACTGCTGAAAGAAATTGATTTGATAATGATCCAAATCTGCCAGTTGTGTTGTACCTGTACCTTCTCACTACGGTGTTAGAAACTTTAACCTTGACAGTAATTTCAACTTTAGACTACTAATTTTAGCAGTTATTTTAGTTGTAAAAAATAGCTTGAAGCATTTCTAAATCTTATTTTATCCCAGTATTTTATGATCTTTATTGCGTTTGCTTTGATGTCCAGTTGATATTCAGAGACTGTGGCGGGAATGCTGGTTTGTAGTTTGTGATTAGAATATTTCAAGGAGAGAGGAAATGCTGACTGTGTGAGCCTGTGTGTAGCACTGATCCTTGTCTCCTGTGTGGTGCAGGTTACCAGGTGCTGGCTCCCACTGCCTATTACGATCAGACTGGTGCCTTAGTCGTAGGCCCTGGAGCGAGAACTGGCCTTGGCGCACCGGTCAGATTGGTGGCCTCAACTCCTGTGCTCATCAGTTCTGCAGCAGCACAAGCAGGTAAATATTTAATCCTGCACAGAGGTTTCTTTCACTTCTCTACTGAATCTTAACAGTAATGTTGATTAATATTTGACATTGTGTTTTTCTGTGCATCTGTGAAGTTTTCTAGTTATGAGGGATATACTGTGCATGCTTGCTTTTTTATTCTGTCTTCTGTTCTTTCTCAGAGATGGGATTTTCCATTTTTAATTGGAATTTACAGTCCTCTTCTCATACATACACAGGCATGTGTCTGCAAATGTTACTTGTCAGATAGGAACATTTTCTCCTTCCTCTCCCCATGCATTATAACATGCACTTCTCATCAGTCCCCTAAATGGTGTCCTCTAGGTAGCATCATTTCATTGCTTCAGCCTGGCAGAAGATGGACTGCCCTGGAACCTTGCTATGCTTTTCTCATGAAACTTCTTTTCTCCTGAAAAATGTGGCAAGGAGAAAGCTATGTATAGAATGGAAAGCAAAAGAGGAGAATTAGTTTTATCAAAACTCTCTAGTTTCCCTCTTTTTTACCAGTTGTAAGATCTAGTATTACTTTACTGAACCATTTATTGCATTTGTGAAATTAAAATCTAGAATATTAATCCTGGATTAATTAACTTAATCTGTTCAGAAAATTAGATTTTAAGTAAATCTATCAGCTTCTTTCTCTGTGCAGAACTTGGCTTCTGACAGTAGCTGAAGATGTCTTTGAATGACTCTTAGCTGCAATTCTGCCACTGCAGTTTTGGATATAAAAAGTTCAGTAAACAATAATGTCTTACATGTTTACACTTGAAATTCCCTCAATTACATTAACAGTTCTGCAGCCTTGATTAGCCTAAAACATGTGTTGTCTTCACTCTTTTTCTTTGAGTAATTAAGATTGTATAATACTATTAAGTCTCTTAGTCCTTTAATATGTGAATTTCTGCTTGTTTTGAGAGGGCTTCAAGAAAATACAATTTAATTCTGAATAATCCATTTTCAGTCAGAAATGTTCAAGAGAGTAATTGTGATTGAAAACGTGTGTTTTACAGCTGCAGCTGCTTCAGCTGGAGGAACAGCAAACAATCTCGCAGGAGCCACGAACGGTCTATTTCGGCCACTTGGTGCCCAGCCACAGCAACAGCAACAGCAAACAAATAGTAGCCTACAATCCAATTCATTTTATGGCAGTAACTCTTTGACCAATAACTCCCAGAGCAGTTCCCTTTTTTCACATGGTCCTGGCCAACCAGGAAGCACATCTCTTGGCTTTGGAAGTAGCAGCTCTTTAGGGGCAGCTATCGGCTCTGCACTTGGTGGATTTGGCTCATCAGGTAGGTTGTTAATATAGTGAGGACATTCTGTGAAACTTTTGTGCTAAGCAAAAAAATGTATCTGTATCAGGCATCATATATATACATACATTTCTAAAAAGAATGCAAAAATAGATTATATAAGTTTAAAACAAATTAGAGGGAAAAATAAAAGAAGTTTTTAAAATTTACTTGGGTTCTGTATAGAAGATGCATTTTTGAACAATATCTTGTAGTCACAGGAATCTCCAAAATACTTTTCCATACTGATCACTGAACTGTGCCCCAGAAGTTTGTTACTGTTTCTGTAAGCTGCTTTTGTTTTCAAGAAGGTCTTCATTCTATGGTTAAAGTAACAATTGATGATAGTGAAGATATACATTCTTTTGTTTTAATAATTATATCAGAAAAATTCCTAATTTTCTTACAGCCTATGACTTTCTAAATTTGATCTAATATCAAAGTGCTTGTTTCCATAACTTTTTAAAAGTATTTATAAAACCAAAATACCTAATACCAAAGAATAGTCCTGGTTAGCTCTAGCAGGTTTAATCTTGGATACAGTTAAGCTAAATAGTTCTATGCATGTTTGGGGCCTTTAATTATTTCAACAGATACTCCTAAATACTACCAACCTGTTTATATTAAAAAAAAAAAATCATTCTGTGACATTTCTGCTCTAAAGCAGAAATTTCATATTCACAGTTTTTAAACATGCAAGGTAGGTTTGTTATATTTCAAATTCAGTTTTAGTAAAGTAAGATAAACATTTTTAAAGAAATCGCCTTTTGCTATTAATCTCAAAGTTTACAGCTTCTGAATTGCTTCTTATTACTAATATTATTTTAATGAAATCAGGGGAGCATGTTTGATCTTGCATATCTTGCAAATGGGTAGAAATTGGGGGAATTTTATGCGTTCTAACAATTCTTTGCAAAATTAAGGAAAACTAGTGCTAAAGAAAGCAACTTTTATAAAATTACAAAATGGCCTAATATATGGGGGAGAAAAAACAGAAGGAAAAGCACACCCTTCAGTGTTAAGTCATGGTAGTTGTTTGGTAACAGTGTGACTAGTGACATCAAATATGTTGCATACCAACACAGTTTTTTTCTCAGTGTTAATTTTCATAAAATAATCAGAAAAATTATTTACTTTAACACAACTAATGTTAGGAAGTCCAAAATCAGGTGTTTACACTGATCCTGTCCAGTATCTGATTTTAAAGAAGAGACCGGAAACATGCCATGTTCAATTAAAAAAAATAAATTGAGGCTATTCAGTAGTGTAGGTTTTATTAATTTTTCCTTAATTTACAGCAAGTAAATTTTATTTACAAAATAGTGCTATCCAATATTACATAATATAACTTGTCCAGAGCTATTTGTAAGGTTTCAGTGAATCCTTAGCAGCTGTGTTTCACTCTAGGGACAGTTTCATTATAGTGGTAGATAGTCATAATAAATGTATATATTTAATACCATGCAACTATTTAAGGTCTCTAGATAGAATAGATATAAGTCATAAAAGTTTTTATCCTGCATTATCTGAAGAACCTCCATAGAACACAAATTTCAGTTGTGTATCTACTTAAGAAAATCAGCATAGATTTTTCTGGCACAGGAGATTAAGCCTTTTTCTTGTAGCAAAGGTCAGTTACAGAGCTTTATCCAAAGCCCTCAGCACAGAGAGCACATGCTGAAATCTTGGAGCAGTATCCAGGGTGATTTAATTAGCATGGTAGTTTGCACAGGGAAGCAGGAACCCTATGCTTTTGCAGTTTGAGAAGTGCTGATGAAAGGTGCTATCTAAACCTGAAATATTTTTCGTCGTATTGTTAGAATAAAAGTATATTGAAAGTGCCCTTCTGCCAAGTATAAATTGTACTTGCCCTAATAGCCACTTAAAAAGTGCTTCCTGATTATTTTTTTTTTTTAGGATTCTGGCCTGTGTGTATATATGAATTGAGTTTCACAAATGAGCACTTAAACAATTGGTATTCATGCATATTGAGGCAAATTAAAAGTTTAATTTTTTATGTGCCATGGTTTCAGCTTCTTTGTAACTCCCATCAGTATGTTGAAAATGTTGAATTTCAGTTAAAATATAGCCATGAAGACTGATAGATGGCAGAACACATTTTGCCCTATGTTTTCAGTTTTTGCAGGGGGCAAAAATAGCTGCAAAAAATGTGAAGGTGAGCATGTTCTAGCTCGAATGACTGAACAAAGTAACAGCTGAAAGCAGCAAACATACCATATAAATGACTGTATGTACTCACAGTCTCTGTTCTTTTATAATAAAGTTATTCATACTCCATTTTAAAGGTTTAGGTACATGATGATAAGTCACTGCAGCTTAACAGGTAGCCAAGAATTAGATCAACTGTGGCAGCTTTCCAGATGCCGCCTTCTGGCTTGTAACAGCTGTAAAGGAATTGCATTAGATAGGGAGGGGGGAAGAGGAGTAAACCAATGCAACTTATCTTCTGTGTTTTGTGAGCTTTGCTTGTTTTGTGTGTGAAAATGCAGCTCAGCTGCTTTGTGGTAACTTGTTAAGCTGCAGTAATTTAGCTGAATAAGAAACGCTGAAAGATGGAAAAATGGCAGTCCATCATGTAGCATTGTATTAACATTGATATGGTTCACTGAGCCAGAGCCTGTAGAGCTGGTCTCAGAGCTTGAGACTTCTTTCAACTGTTGCCTTAATTTGCTCTTCTGGTTTCTTATTCTCAGTCTCCTTGCCTAGTTAGTCCAGTATCTTTTCCTTCTGGTTTCTCCTCTAGTATGTCTTCCTTCCCAGTTTCCAGGCAACATTTATCTCCTGCTTCCCTCCTAAGTATGTTTCTGTTTCTACTTGTACTGTGTGATGTTCCCATCATCAGCTTACTATTCAGTCTTTTTGCCCCACAGTCACATACACCTTCTGCAGCCTAACTTTTCTTCAGATTTGCTTTCTTCTCATCCTCAGTCCCACTGAAAGTGCTTGTCACTTTTTCTTGCAGTCTCTTTGTTGGCTCCTTTGTCTTACCTTTCTCGCTTCCTTCTGGTTTCCTTTTTTCTCTTTCCCCTCTCCCTAGTCTACTTCTTGTGTTTGGCTTTTGTCTTCCTGCCACTTGAAATAGAAAACTTCCTTTCTTCATTGCCTCATGGGCCTTTCCAACACAAGGTGGAATCTTGGACAGCAGTTTCACAGTCTGTTTTTGACATGACACACTGAAGTTCAATTGCAGGCACAACCTTAATCAACCATCTCAGACGTGCTGTGTATGGTCAGGAGTTTAAGTTTTCAGCTATGAGTCTGTAGCAGATCCGTGCTGAACTTGGGTGAACTATGATTTTGCAAAGATTTTTAGTCTAGTCTAAGAGTGTGAAAATAAAGGTCTCCTGTTGCTGGTATATTTGGTCTGAGTGCATGAGAGCATCAACTTCTCAAAGAGGTAGCTAGATTATTTTGGTAAAGATAAAGCACCTTTCTTTGCCAGTATTTCTGAAATGGCAGTGTTTAGACAAAAGTTCTATTCAAAAAATTATCCAGGCAAGTTCCTGCGATAAAAAATATTAGCCAAGTTGTTAATGTTATGAGAAAACAAATTAGTGTCTTAAAAATGGAAAGTTTCAGGCGACCTTTATATTGTTCCATGCCGCCAGCTTTAGTAGGAAAGTACTTTAAAAGGACAAAGGTGATGGAAGTAAAAATTGTGACCTTTCCTTTTTAAGTTGAAATAGTCAATAGTAGTAATCAATTTTCCAAATTCAGCTAAGAAAGATATTCGTTATTAAAATATCCATAATCTTAGTTTGATTCATGATTATAATAATGTTCAATGTTTAAAACAGGCACTCTGGTTTAATACTTCACTAGTATGCAGCAGATACTAGAATTTAACATTTCTAAAAGCTTTTTATTGTTCTCCTAATTTGTCCTAGACTGCTCATCGCCCTGCTGAACGCTGCTGTGCAGGATAACCAGTCCTTCACTAATACACTGTTATACAAAGCCTCTAGTCTAATTTGACTTTCAGAAACACTCATAGCAGTAAAATCACGTTTTTAATTTCTCACTTAACTTTCCTATCTCTGCTGTGCTTCTCATCTTCTTTCTTGGCCTATTCCCTCTTTATAGTATCTTTTCAAAACACTTCTTTGAGAGCCATAATTCTCATAGGGAATTTAAAGTAGTCATTTTTTTCCTACAGGTGAGGGGTTCACAAACAGGGAAGTTCAGAAACAGCTGAACATCAATATAAATTATTTTGTGAACCCTTAAACAACAACAAATTTCCTCTAGACTTTTTCCTGAAATGAGCATCACTGTCTGACTAATAATTTATGGTGGAAAAAAAAATTACCAAAAAATTTAGCGGCAATGTTTTTAGAATAATTTATCCAATAAAGTGACAGTGTAATCTAATCTTATAAATTCCATATTTGTCCCAAAGCCTGAAGTCAGGCATTTAAAACAGAGTACTGCAATATTACTGTGAGAAGTCTAGTGTGAAATGTTGAAAGACATGGACATTGATGAAATTATTTGCCAGTGGTATGTTTATACCCACTTAGTTTTACTTAAAAGCATGTGTGGTTATCACAGTGATTGTCTTTGTCATAACGATTGCTGTAATTATTGTGATCGCATCTGTTGTTGCCCAGCTGTAGTTGGGGATAGGTTTTATTCAGTTGACACTGTGTAATTAGGGTCTTTTTATTTCTTCTTCAGTTGGCAGTTCTGCAAGTAGTAGTGCCACAAGGAGAGATTCTCTATCTACTAGCTCTGACTTGTACAAAAGATCTAGTAGCAGCCTAGCACCCATAGGGCAGCCATTTTACAATAGTCTGGGATTTTCCTCCTCTCCAAGTCCAATAGGCATGCCTCTGCCAAGCCAAACGCCAGGACATTCACTTACGCCACCGCCATCACTTTCATCACATGGATCCTCATCCAGTTTGCATTTAGGTAAAAAAAACAAAAACAAAAACCAAAAAAACACTTTTTGTTTGTATGTGTGTATGTATTTCTATGTGTAAAATATATGTTGCATAAGAGATGTCACATTACCTTTGCTGTTAAACAGTTTTGTAATGAAGAGGGGCCATTCCTGATGGTGAAGAGCACGTTCAGATGCTCATTGATTTGACAGTGGAGGGCACTCAGCTTTTGGCAGTATCGGGCCAACAACTGATTTTTCTTCCCTTGTAGAAGCCCAGTAAGAATTATTGGTCCTTTTTCTATTATGTTTCCACAGTATGACAAGCATAGGTGCATTATTTTTGTTTCTCCTCCACTGTGTTGCCACTTTAAGGACATTGTAGATGATGTGTTTAACAGTGAAGTGACTTTCATTAGTGCCCCTTGCCATGATAAAGTAGAAAAGTGAGCAGTGCTCTCTCTCAATGTAAAATGTATTGAAAGGTGATTTTTGAATCAGTCAACCTCATGGCCCAATTACTTTGCCAGGAAGACAGTAATTTATCACCAGACTGATGGAAGGAGACAAAAAAAAAAAAATTGTCAAAGAAGTAGCAAAGGCATTGTTAGTGGTGGCTCTCTGTTATCAAATGTATTTTTTTAAGGAATGCTGAAAATAATTTCTTGAATTTTTTTTTTTTTGGCTAGTAAGAAAACATGGGAGCTCAACCTTTCTTTAAAAAAATAAAGGATCTAAAGAAACCCCACCACAATATACAGTATATTTAGAAGATAATGCCTCTAACCCGAGGTTGTCTGGTACAGTTTTTCCTTTTCTGCTGCGAATATTTGCAGTCATTTAATTTAGATGCTAAAATCATAGAGTGGAACTGGATTTAATTAAAGATTGAGTTGTCAGTTGCTCCAGTAACTGTTCAATGCACAGTTCCATGCTTGCAATAGGCAGCACAATCCCCTATACCTCTTAGTGCAAATAAAACAGGAAACAAAATTTTTAAATGCCTACCATAATACACCTTTAGTGAAAAAAAGTATGAGTAATTTGTATAGCAAAGGTAAATAATTAAAATATATTACATTTGCAGTACAGTATCCCCTTCAAGGTTAAGTGCTGAATACCCGAAATAAAACTGGGCAAGGGGATGTTTCAGCACGTTTTATTTTTTTTTACTTACCTTTTTTCCTTTTTCAGGTCTACAAAGTGCACCTTTGGGCTGAGACCAAGCATGGAAAGTTTCAGCCCAAATGGAGGCTTTTGAGAAAGTTCTGAACATCTGACAATGGGGTTATCATGGAAATCTTTTTCTTTCTTTCTTTTCAAAGTACTCTCACCATAGTTTTCATATTGCTGAAAACTATACTTAAACCAAATTTTGGAAGGCATTATCTAAAATTTAAAACATTCAAAGTTTTGTTTGTTTCACATTTGATGAATGTTAAAAGACTTTTTTTCAGTTCTGAGAAAATAGGCTGTGATCAGTACAGAGGATTGCCTCTGTCAGCAGAAATTGTTAAATACTGACTTTGACCCATTTTGAACTGTTTGGCAGTGTCAACTAAGCCTAATACCTTGTTAAAATCATGTACTAGATCAGTGTGTAACTGCCAGAATATACAGTTGTACTCTGAAAATTGACACAACCTTGTTGGCTTCCATGTGTCCTCTTCATCATCCAAATGAAGTGGACCTTGATTACTGATAAAAACTTTTTGCTATATTACAAAATCAGCCTGAAATTTGGAAATGGAGGACTTTTGGATATTTGCTTTCAGAAAAAATGCAGAAAAATACAGTAATCTTTTTTAGCCTTTCTGCCCTGTGCCATATTTTTGCACAGTTGCATGCAAAGTGTACCATGTAAGAGTTTAAGGTTATTTCTGAAGTCAATTGTCTGTCTTGTTATATTTATTCTGGTGTGTTCATCAACCACTCTTGGAAGCATGTTTTGTTCTCACATACAAAAAATAAAAAAATCAGAGGTTTCTCACCAAGTGAGAAGTTATACTTGAAATCAAACAGGGAGTGTACTTTAATAAGGGGTATGGTTACCATGTAGTCACTTTTCAGAGTAGAACAACATTGTAAGTTCATGTCTGCATGCAGTTTCCATTGGTATTCTGATAATGCCTGTCAAATGCAGCTCTCCCTCCACCTTCCAAACTTGTCCTGCCTGCTTGTATCAACAGGTTCAGTTAAGTTTAACTCTTGTTTTAAAATGGGCATCAAACTCAGTTGCTCCTGTTTCAGCCACCAGAATCTAGAGCACTACACTGGGAAAGGGTGCATGGTTTTATAACCCCTTTGTCAGACACTGCTGCAATTTGTAGCTTAAAAGAACAATTTCCCTTTTACAAGAAATTTGTGATATTTTGCTGTTTTTATCTCTTCTCACCAACTTTTATCCAACATCCTAAAGTAGGAATGTGCTAATAACTTTGTGCTAGTGTCAGTTTTCCTGTATTTGAAGAGATTTGTCCGTTGTCTGTAACTGCTTCTTTACTGTAATCAGCTGGAGCAGTAAGGTCATGAATTTGAACTACCCTTTCACTCCCAAGTACAAGGAACTGCAAGAGGAAGTGGTTTTCCATTGTCATAAAAAACCCTTTTAGATTTGTAGTCCTTACCCTGTTTGATGGTACATTGCAGCATTTTGAGAATAGAGTTCTGGTGTAGAGTAGGATTTCTAAAATCTGGGCTTTTGGAGGTAATTGTATCCTGTGTGTTGGGACCCAGTCTTGTTAGCAGTTGGGATTGCTGTTTCACCTTCAGAGATGGTCATTCTGGGTAAGAGTCAAGGCCCCTTGGCAAAGCAGTGTGGGGAGCTTCGCATTGCCTCAGCTGTGCCCCTCCTCTGTAGGGCTGCAGGGAACCAGTCATTATAAACACATGCATTGATTCCTGAAATATACATAGATCTGTGTAATTCTGTTTTCCATATGAAGATGAAACTTTAAGCTTAGGATGAGCTGAAGCTGCTTTTTTACAGATGAGCAAATACTTAATAGAAATTAAGTTTAAAGCATTTACATACATGTATGTGTGTTGCTAGAAAAAACTGCTGACACGTGTAAATAAGTTACTCTGCAGTAGACGTATTTTCTGTCTTTATTAGAAATAATTGAAAAAATACTTTGATAAATACTAACAGACTAATGCTGTCAAAATAAATGTGCCTGGATCTAGTTTTTAATGTTTTTTCATGTTCTCCTTAACACTAAATGTGTTAAGGAGTCAATAATTTAACATGCTTTGTGTCCTTGAAACTAGGCTCTGATTTAGATGATCTATATCCCCTTTATATCTCTCTGCCTTTTCCTCCCTATGGATTAGCCATGGGGGGTTTAAGTTCAATTAAACTGTAAAGCCATCTTAGTATTATTCAGTGCTTTGGAGATCTTTGTTTTATGAGATCAGAAGTGGTAGCTAATTGATTATGTGAAGAACGAACGGCACACTTCATTCCCCAGGAGTTTGGAATTGTGTGCCTATACTGATGTATAGTAAGTACTTGAGTTTTTCAGTGCTTTATTCAGTAGGGTATGTTCCCCATATAACTGACAAGATGCAGGCTATTACTTTCCTAGTTTGATGAAGAAAATAGGCCATTGTACTCACAATTATATCTGCATGTAATAAGTATCTAAGATAATATGCCTTTATTTTGGGAGTTTTACTGTTTTTCAAATCTGCAGAGTTGCCAATGAGCCCTAACATTGCTTTAATTAAAGGTTATGTGAAAATAAAAGCTAATTACTAATTAAATTACTCTTTTTTATAATAGTATCCCGTGTTTTAGAAGGTTCTGCTTTCTGAGTACCACAGGTTTTTCTGGGCACAATGGATGTGCTTTCTTAGTACAGCCTTCCTGTATTATTGTCCTGCTTAACGTGATTGTCTGAAATAGTCTCACAGGCTAGACAGGAGCCTCCCAGTTGCAGCATAGTTATCTTACAAGTCTTAAAAAGTGATGGCTCCCAAATTAGACTGAAAAAGGTTTAATAATTCTCAGCAGGAAGTGCATATTACACATAAATAGCACATTTGTTAAAAGCTACCAAATTTCTATTTTAGTTGCTGGAAAATATTGTTTCATTTAATTTAAAGACATGAAGGCTCATTTAAAAAAAAACAAGCTGAAACAATTCCTGATTCACATGTTCAGTTCTGTGACCATGTATGTTGACTGAGCATATGATCAAAACTGCCCTATTAGTTTCTGGCACACAATTGAGCATGTGATCAGTGGAGCAATAGTGATCCTGCAACAGGAAAGCAGCCTGTAAGTTCCTTTCAGCAGATGGGCTCTGGTGCCCTCTCGTGATATTAAATAGTGTTACTGCACAGCACCTGCAGGGGAGCCAGGATTGCACTGCTGTGCAATGTTTACATACTCCAGATGAGAAATACCATCACTTCAGCTGCATAACTTTTTTTTTCTGTACAAGTCCATTCCTAGAGGAGGAATTATGGCAGACCATCACTCTGCACACTGCTTCACCTGCAGAATGTTGGGTGTTTCTTTTCTTTTTTTTTCTTTTTTTCTTTTCTTTTTTTCTTTTTTTTTCTTTTTTTTTTGTTGTTGTTGTTAGTACCATAGTGTTTGTCAATGGAAACTAAAAACTGTAGTTACAAAAATTTTGTTTTTCTGACTGTAGAGAATTAAGAGGCCTTAATTTAAAAGAAAAGCTAGTGATTTTTGAAAGGTACTATGGGACATAAAGTATTTATTAATGTTTGTCACAGAATTTTGAAGACTTAATTATAAAAATAAGTACTAATTATTTCTGTTTTAGGGCATAGTACTATATAGTGCAATAAATGTTATGCTTGATGTGTCTTGCAGAGCACTAACATTTCAGATTCTGGTACTAGAATTTGACCTTTTGAGAAAGATAACTTCACCATCAATACATTGCCAGCCCACTGTAACACTGCTGTTGCCTGGCCTTATAAATACTTGGAACCAAATGAAGGATTGGCTAGGGCACAGTGAGCTGGGGTTTTTTCTTTATTTTTTCTTTTTTTCCTTTTCCTTTTTTTTGCCTTTTTTAAAAATTAAGTTTATACTAGAGCACCATTCAAACAGCACGTACTGCAATTTGTTTTAAATTCAAATGTAGATATTTATTCTGTTGACTTTGAAAGGGCTTTGATTACAATGTTACTTCCTAGACAGGGAGACACAATGCTTTCCTTTTCCAATTCATAGTCAATACTTTCAGGGAGTGTTTGGTTTTTTCTTTCCTTAGTTTGGTTTTAGTAGTAGAATTGAGGTTTCTATGTGGGAATTGCCTTTGAGTATTTCTGCTTGTAGTATAGTAAGAGTATTTCCCTGAAAAATCATACAGCAGTTGGAAAAATGCTTTGGATGTGTTTTATGATAATTGCTGCCTTTTGTAGAGTGGAGGGAAGAGGCATGCTGGAGGAGTTCAGAGTGACACACACTGATCAGAGAGCAGGGTGTGAGGAGACATGCACAGGACTGTAGAGTGACAGGAGCTGTAGGTGGAATCACTAGCAAACAGGAGCAGGACATAGACACAGGAAGGCAATTCAGTTCTTAGAAAGCGAGCAAGGATGAAGTGAGAGTGTTTGTGCAGTGAGGAAAGGACTTCATGTTTCTAAAAGGAGTTTCACTTTGATATATCTGGGGTTGTTGGATAATTAAGTAGGGCACCCTTAGTTACCTGGTTGGAAATGTGACACATTTAGTGCTGAGGAGAGGTACCACATTGAAAGCTTAGGATGCTGAAGTCATCAAATAACCTGCAGGACAGGTACAGCTGGCAAGAGGCACCACATGTGCCTCCCCAAAAATGCCCTTAAATTGCTGTAAGCTGGAAAGGCATCTCAGTAGGGACTGAAGGGTAGTTCAGATTTCATGGTCCATTTTGACACAATTGGCTAACTTCAAGACTACTAACAAGGGTATAAGCCAGTATGACTCACGAAGTGGAAATCTGCCCACTAAGCCTAAGGCCCACCCAGTTCTAAAGTTTCTGTAAGGCTGAGTGGGTGCTCACTTTACCTACCTTGATATATTCCTCTAATGACATTTCTTTTCCTGGTGCCCTTCACATAAAAATGAGGAGGATAATGGTTTTATTTATTGCAAGATAAAGCTATCTAACTCCTCTGACCACAATGAGGTAAATACAAATAACAAGACAGCACTGTTGTTTTCTTTGGCTCCAGGGTGTATCGGTAGTTTTAGTTCACTTGCTGTTTTGCTGTTGCTTACTTCCCTCTCATGGCTGTGACTGACAGAGCTGCTTCCTTGTAGGAGGACTGACAAATGGTAGTGGTCGCTATATTTCTGCAGCCCCCGGAGCCGAAGCCAAGTATCGCAGTGCGGCCAGCACCTCCAGCCTCTTTAGCTCCAGCAGCCAGCTCTTCCCTCCCTCGCGCCTCCGCTACAGCAGGTCTGACATTATGCCTTCCGGACGCAGCCGGCTGCTGGAAGATTTCAGGAACAATCGTTTCCCTAACCTTCAGCTAAGGGACCTTGTTGGGCATATTGTTGAATTTTCCCAAGACCAGCACGGTTCTAGGTAATTATTATAAGAATAGTTAGTAATATTTGACTGCTTTGATATTGTTTTATTAATATGAAAGTTTTGAATGAGGTGCTTGTCGTTTCAACTCAAAGCATCTTAATTGGAGCACACACTCTTAGGCTGACCTTCTCTTAAGAAATTTCATTGTAAAAGTAGTATTAATTTAGCTGCCTGTAGAAATTTTCAGCGTAGAAATAGCCTCATAACTAGACTTGTAAACTCAAGTATTAAGGTATCAAAGAGGCTTTGATTAAGAAAACAAAATATGTGGCATCTGGAACGTACAACTATTTTTTGTCAGTACATCATCAGGTACTTAGTTGCTGTTATTCTTTTCATCTTTAATGCTTTTGAAATGAAAGTTTTCAAGTCTTAATTTTACTAAAATGTATCCTTTTATATGCAGAGGCACTACTTTCATTTTAATAAATTTTAAAAATGTTGACTGCCTTCTTTAGTGTTGAGGTGTCTCATTGAAACAGTGTTTGAGAGGTTTTCCTGTTGTTGATGTAAAGCATAATGTACCTTTTTTTGCACTTAGGTTTATACAGCAAAAGCTGGAGCGAGCTACTCCAGCTGAGCGCCAGATGGTATTTAATGAGATCCTGCAAGCAGCCTATCAGTTGATGACTGATGTATTTGGAAACTATGTAATACAGAAGTTCTTTGAGGTAAGCATAGCACTAAGTGTATGGATGGACATGCAGATGAGGTGCTATAAATCTGATTAAATTTAACTGGTCTTTCTTTAACTGGTCTTTCCTTAACCATAGCAGAATTCTGCATGACTTCCACAGAACTCAAGTGTGTCATTCTGCATGGGTGTTTTCTGTTCTCTACCCAGTGGTTTTTGCCATAATGGACACAGTTTCTCCTTATACTGGTAGTGTATGAACACTGTGCACATTGAGGTTTCACAGACCTCTGAGGAGAACTTAGAGAGACTTTCAACAGATGAAAGGGAACATAAATATTTGAAAAATGCTTTTTATTGGTTACTGCATCATGGTACAGAATGGTCTGGAAGATGCACTTGAGCTCAACCAGCTGTGTGAACTTCATCCAGTGCTATGTATGAGGAAACTCCCATAAAATGTACAAAGACAGAAGAATTTTGAGTAAGAGGTATCCATCATAAGATATATCCAATATTACTACAACTAGTATTTAAAACAGATTTGTCTTCTCTTAAAAATTATGTGGTAAAAAAAAAAAAAGGCTTCATCAAAGAATTACAAGATTTGGCTTGCAGAGAGAAGAAAAAAGTAATACCTGTGTCCTGGGAAAAGTTATATGTGGGAAAGGTATCTAATATACTGTACTTTAAATCAAGGGCCATATCAAAGACTTGTGGCAAGAAGGTGGTGCTGGAAAATGTCCAGTAAGAAATAAGATACTTGCTGTAAAAAACAAGAATGTAATTTTTTCAATAATCTATAAAATAATGTCCTCATTTTTTTTACTTCTTTTTTAATAGCCAGTCAAAATATCTTCTGTAAAGTGTCACTGACATATGATACACAAGATCTTGATTTTGCTTAAGGGTCATCATATGCTATTTTTTCCATAATGTTAAGGTGGATGAATACACAGTTAATCATTGTTAGCTGAGTGTTTTCATCTTAATTCTGCAGAACACTTCTCAACAAAAGTGCATGTGACCTTACATGTAATAGGGGACCTCATTTTACTGTATAGGTAGGCAGGTGAAGTTGTTGGTCAGGCTTTCTTCAGAGCTGACTACAGGTGTGGAGTTTGACCATTCTCAGCAATGCTGCAAGAATATTGCTGTGACATCAGCTGGTTGTCCAGCTGGTCACTTCCGTGTCCTCTCTTACAAGATGTGAGATACGTTACACAAGTTTTGAGATAGAAAATTGGTTTGGATCCATGCATAATAGTGACCTGTGATCAGTTTGCCAGTATAATTTATTTGAAAAAGTGGTTTATTGCACTTAAATATTCCTACAGACAGGCAGATATAAACTGTATTATTTCTTCTGTTGTCTTTCAAGGTCATGCATTTGATAGCAGGTATGTGAACAGGATGTGCAATATTACAAAATGTTGCATTTAGAAAAGAAAAGCTTCTGGTAAATATCCCCATCAAAATACAAAGTGAAAAATTATTCAAATGTTAGAGTCATGTACATCCTGACAGTACTTACACTGACATGTAAATTCCAGCATGCTGCAGTATGTCTTCATTTGTTAAGAGCATATTTATTTCCTTTCAGTTTGGAAGCCTGGATCAGAAGTTAGCCCTAGCAACACGCATCCGTGGTCACGTCCTGCCCTTGGCCCTGCAGATGTACGGCTGTCGTGTCATCCAGAAAGCTCTCGAGTCAATCTCACCTGACCAGCAGGTAATTGTAAGTTAGAGCAATGCTTTTTTCATTTTATTTATTTTTATTGTATCCCTCTTTTTACTTGATTAAATTGATGATTATTCCCTTCATCATGAAATATGCTGGGGGGCTAAAATAGTTATTTAAATGAAAGTACTGAGGTATACAGTTAACACCAGTGAATATGAAGGTTGGAGTCAGGATGAAATTAAATTTTTTCCATTTAAAGAAGGCGAGGTGGGGGAAATACCATCATAAAGACAAGAATAATCTTTGTTTTTCCAGAATGAAATGGTGAAAGAGCTGGATGGCCATGTTCTGAAATGTGTGAAGGATCAAAATGGAAACCACGTCGTACAAAAATGCATTGAGTGTGTTCAGCCCCAGTCACTCCAGTTCATCATTGATGCATTCAAAGGACAGGT
Source organism: Melozone crissalis (assembly GCF_028551555.1). NCBI lineage: Eukaryota > Metazoa > Chordata > Aves > Passeriformes > Passerellidae > Melozone > Melozone crissalis. Next base: position 56,172,196 of record NW_026535805.1, read on the forward strand.
AGTGCCAATTGTTCATTTCCTCTTTGCAGGTTGCTTAGATTTCACAGAAGAAGATTTGCAGGTTTTTGTCCATCATTTGCATGTACAAGATAGCATTTGCCGCTTTGCACTCAGCTTATTTTAAGTAGAATGAAAAAGGGAATGATGGCATGGAAAAGCTGTTGGAGAGGCAGTTAACATGCTGTAAAAAAAATTAATTTGTTGGACATAAGGCTCTAGAAGGACATGTTCGTATGCATTATAAATAATAATAAATATTTATGTAATAAAAATACATAAAAGGGACTTTGCATGCCCAGGCTTTGTGTTTGTGTGTTGTGATAGCACCATTTCACATTTCCTTCACAGCTCTTGGCAGGGCCATTTTTTATACAATAATAACAACATACATGCTCTCTAGTATACATTTTTCATTAAAAATTACATTTTCCTGTCCTGTTGAACGTGTGTCTTTCAGTGTTTCCCAATGAATGTCAGTCCTTAAGGAACTGCAGTGATGAAATTCACTAATCTGTTCCCTACATGTGGACTAGTGTGAAGGGGCTGTAGTATTTGTTTACTTCAGATTGAGGTTTTTGTTTTGTTTCCCAAAAAGCATTATTACTGTAAGATTGATATTGTGCTGCAGGCTAGTGAATGTGCTGCAGCTAAATAGCATTTTAATCCTCTGAGACAAGCGTGTACTTTTATAGTCTTGAGAAGAATTGTAAATAGAATAGTAAAAATCTTACTAACTTGGCTATATAACTAAATTTTACTTTAATGGATTGCCAAATGTATTTCCTAATAAAATCTACAATATCTTTCTCATTTTACACAACAGCAATACCTGAATTATTGTTGTACATAGTACTAAATTGCATACCAAGGTTTCTAGGGTTTGGTCTTTTTACACCAAAAGTGTGTATGAGGGTGTGTGAGGTACATGAGATGCATTTTTTAAACTGTAAATAGAGCCCCTTGACTAAAGTGTGAGTTTTTGTACTGAACATCCATTCTAAGCACTAGGTAATTAAATGTAGAAAATAGTAGCTAATGTGAAAATGCAAATGAAAAATGTTACACTTGTGACATTACTTGTAATTTTCTCCTGCATTTTGAGTTGATGCCTAATCATACAAGATTCTGTGTTCAGTTCTGACCAACAATGAAGTTTTTGTAATTAACCCCCAAATCACAAATGTAGCTTCAGGAGAAGCAAGCAGAAGGAATAAGCAAGATTTGGCTGTATGTTTTGAGTAGTTACTTACAAACTTTGTATCTGTAACTGGGAGCTTATTGTGTATACTGGAACATGAAATTGGTGAAAATCAGCCACTGTTACTGAATTCCTTTTTATAAGTGTCAAAGTCTTGAAATTTGATAAGAAAGTAAAAAGGAAAGCTTTAAATTTGAACAGCAGTAACCTAAGGGTCATACTTCCAGGCTTTCCTCTGCAGCTATGTAGGCTAGAAACATTGTAATGAGCACTTGGGTTCTTGTATGTTTTCTGGAGTCCTTGACACACAAAAACCTGCTTTTTCATCTTTTCCTGACTTTCCCTGGAAATGGAATTCTGGTCTGAGCAGACAAAACTTTTTTTTCGTAGTAGTTGGTGTGTTCAGTTCCATTTTGAATGCAGCAATATTGCAATAGATGTGAGCTTCAGTTGGTTTAATTCAGTTTGCAATCCTGTTTTCAAGGTATTTGTGCTTTCAACTCATCCATATGGTTGTAGAGTAATCCAGCGTATTCTGGAGCACTGCACTGCTGAGCAGACTCTGCCAATCTTAGAAGAGCTGCATCAACACACAGAGCAGCTGGTGCAGGTCAGTGCATGTAGGGTCATTGTCAATGCACTTCAGAGCTTTTTGTTATCATTTACCCCTGTATCCTAGTTTAAATGCATTTGACTCTTTTTAGATTTGTAGACATTGTTTTGGTTTTTTTTTTTTCCTTTTATAGTTTTAATGAAAATGAATGTGGAAATTGGGAGGCAAAGAAGATATAAAAAGTGTTTTTCTTACCCTTTGACTGTAGCTTGGTGTTCAGGGGAATATTACAGCTGTTAAGAAAGTATGATCTTAAATTTGAGGACTTCTTTCTTTAAGAGGATAAAAGATACTCTAGCAAAACACTGGTTTTACAAATTGTTTACATTTTTTGTGTGAAATTTGTGGTCCATTAGGTAATTCTTGATGAAATATTTCTTACATCACTTTGCTTCTGTAATTTTGACGTTACTGTGTTTTCCTTATATCCATGCAAAGAGTAATTTCATACTTTATGCTTATGTACAACAGCTGTCAGTATTCGTTATTTGGTGTGAACACAAGAGAAAATTTAAGTCCTCTTATTTTCAGGATCAATATGGAAATTACGTTATTCAACATGTACTGGAGCATGGTCGTCCTGAAGACAAAAGCAAAATCGTTTCAGAAATAAGAGGAAAAGTTCTAGCTCTGAGTCAGCACAAATTTGCCAGGTATTGCATAACTTTCATATACTAAAGATTCATTAACCTTGTGAAGTTGTAATACTGGATTTATTTCTTGTGTTACTAAAGGGATACAATAATTTTTTTTTATTATCTTACCTCCTGAAATTCCATATTGTTACAGAGATGAATGGTAGTGATATTTTTATAGTGGGTTTGGGGAAGGGAAGAGACAAATGTTCTGTAGCAAAACAAAGGAGGTTCTATGGGTTTATGGGATGGTTTTTGTTCACTTTGTGCAAGTGCAGGGAACGTGTTCCAGGTTTTCACATAAGGATGCCCAGAGCCAGGTGAAAAGCTCTGCTGGAACTTGAGTGATTTGCTGATGACAATGAGCTGGGACCTGCTGACTCCCAATCCTGCCTAGCAATTTGCAAGTATAGCAAGGCTAGCTTTAAAAAATGGTAGTTCAGTCTGACAAGGATTTTCTGTATTAGAAAGTCTGAAAGACTGCTGTAGGGAGGACTCAACTATTCTGAAATTGGAACCTACAACTCCTCCTTTTGTGCTTTTTGCTGAAATATGGATTATGTGCCTTTTGTGAAGGAAAAATACACCTGAGAATTCATTCTAGGTGATTTAGTGAGAGTAACCTTATCATCAAAATGACGTAGAAATGCACTGTGACTTTATGGGGGCATTTGTTTTTAAAACCGCTAGCGAACTAGTTTATTTGGATTTTTTTTTTTTTTTGGCCTGAATAGAACTCTTCAAAACCCTCTAACTTGCTCAATTTCTAAAGCACAGATTTAGGACTGGGATCATTTTGCTATGTTGCAATGGCCTTTCCTGCTTCTGAAATAAACTGGAAGGTCAGAGGCTTGCTCTACAGAAGAATATTTGATGGAATCTCTGATGTAGGCATGCTCTTGGAAAGTGCCTTTATTCACAAAGCAGGAGTCTTCATTCCTGGCATTCTCTGTTGGGTCTTCAAAGGGCCCACAACCAAAGTAGATGTGCTAGAACACATCTGCAGCCTGAGGTCCAGTACACCTATGTTGGTTCAGTGGAAAAGTCTCTCCTACCAGATAATCAGAAAATAACCCTGTCACATGGATGAAGTAATAGTGATGTGGTGACTAACTTCCTCAGTCATTAGACTGGAGATTTGGAAATGAGGAATTGATGCATTTGCAATATGCTCTTCACTGGCATTAAGAGCCCTGAAGAACTGATAAACTTCCAGAGAAATTGATAGTAGTTACCTGAAAAAATGTTACATCTCCAGTCCTATCGGAAATCAAGGCAACCCCGACAAAGGGAGGAAATTATGCATCTGACTCCATTGATATCAGAAGGCTAAATAATTACTTTATTATACTATTATTATTCCATACTACATTACACTACATCTAAGCTGAATCTGCACAAGCACTCAGCTCAACTGAACAGAATCCTGTGACACTCAGCCGACAGTCCTGACACACACACGTGGATTCAGTAGGTCAGTGAATCAAAACGCACCAGAATCCAATCACCAATTCCCTTCAGGTAAACAATCTTCCACAACATTCCACATGTTCCAAAACAGGAGCAGTAAATGAGATAAGAATTGGTTTTTTCTTTCTCTGAGGTTCCTTTCTGCAATTCCCAGAACTTACCCTTGGGAAGCTGTGCCTTGCTTTTCTCTGTGAGGAGAAATGCGGCCACACAGTCCCACCATGGACTTGCCCTCTTTTTCAGCAACGTGGTGGAGAAGTGCGTGACGCACGCGTCGCGCGCGGAGCGAGCCCTGCTGATCGACGAGGTGTGCTGCCAGAACGACGGCCCGCACAGTGCCTTATACACCATGATGAAGGACCAGTACGCCAACTACGTCGTGCAGAAGATGATCGACATGGCCGAGCCCGCCCAGAGGAAGATCATCATGCACAAGGTATGGGTGTGCATGCTTGCAGGGATTCAGAAATACTCCTGGGAGCTGTTCTGCCACAGCACCTTGCCCTGCACGTGTAAAACTCAATGCTTCTGTAATCTAGAGCTTGATGACATTTACCAAGCTCCATGACATTCAGTGGAGCTTGGTAAAGGGGAAGACATTCAGGTCTCTGAGCGCTGAGCTAAAAAAGGAAAGTTTCAGTAGTTGGATTTCATCTTCTGTCTTCATGCCGGCTTTTATGTGAAAATACTTGTAACAGGAAAATGTAGTATCTGTCATCACTATTAATATAACAGGAGAAATACTGTTTTCTCTTTTTATTTCCTGCTTGTGGCTATAAATCCACTCTGCAGTTCCCCCAAAAAGAGATTGCCACACTTCCTAGCATACAGGCACATTTCTATTCAAGAATGTCCAGTCATGGAGAAGTGTGCTGTTGCCATAATGGCCAGAGGCTATTTAACACAGGGCCCAAGATATTCCTGCAGGAGCTCTGCTTCCCCCAGTCACCAACAGGGCTCTCCCACAAAGTACTGCCTCCGTTTTCCTGCAGTAGGAACATCAGTTATTTGATGAGTCAAAATCACCAGTTTTACATCTTTCCAGAAACTTCCAGCACTTTGCGATACAGGCTTCTGACATCTTTTTGCATAATTTTTTCAAAGTGTCGTCACCTCTACTTAAAAGTCTGGATGTTAAAAAAGCCAAATGTGTTTCTTATTACAGATTCGACCCCACATCACGACTCTGCGCAAATACACCTACGGCAAACACATTCTGGCCAAGCTGGAGAAGTATTACCTGAAGAACAGTGCTGATCTGGGGCCAATTGGTGGACCACCAAATGGGATGCTGTAAAAGACAAAGAGAAACAGAAGAAAAATTAAATTGTGAATTATCAAAACCTACAACTTAACTCTAAATGTTCTGATTTTTTTAAATCTATTTATTGACTTTGTTCATCCATTTGTAAAATTTTTATTCTTGTGTATATTTTTGGGGAGTGAATTGTTAAAAAAAATCTCCAGCCCTGATCCGGAGACCTATCAGATTGGATGGCTGGCAAAGCACAGAATGCCTGTATATGATGTAATTGTATCAAAATAGCTGTCACATATTTTGTAAATTTTTACCTTGTAAAGTCACTGAAATAGTTTTTAAAGGGAAAAAGTACAGTATTCTTTTAATACACTGGCTTGCAATCTGGTAGGTCTACCCAGCATCATAGCACAACAGGTTTATAGAGTTGTATATAGAATTAATCCTTATTTTTCCCTTTTGTGTGAAGTCTTTTATACCAGATTAAAATTGATCAGCTGCATAAACATCATTTAACATGTTGAAAAGTTAAGTTGTATTTTGGTGGTTCACAACATCCTATCCAAATAACAAACAGGGCACAGCAAATTAAAGTAGGGAAGAACAAAACGATGGAAACTTTAAAAGACTAGGTTTTGGCACTTGCTGTGGATACAGGTTTTTTTAAATCATGCCCTAAGGTTTTCTCTAGCGATGTATTAAAAATAAAGTGCTGTATATACTTATATATTTAATTGTTGTACAAGGTAGAGGGATTAAAATGATGGTGGTACTTCCATTCAGCAAAGTACTCTGTTGGAAAAGGAGTGAACCTGTATTAACTTTACAGTCAGTTTTACAATGCAGGAAGAGTAGAGATATGTATTTTTTTATTTTGCATATAGAATTGTAAGGATTTGAAAGTGTTGAGCATTTATTTTGCTTTCTCACTGTAGATGCAAAAAATAGATAATGATAAAGAGAAGGGGCCACTGAAAAGTAAACTTGATAGCTCAACATTTAAGCATGATTGATTAAATATTCAGATAGCTTTTTGCTTCCTATAAATATATGCATTGTATACGTGTAGTTAATAGGTGTAAGTTTACAGTTTGAAAACAAATCTCTCGTTTCGATGTTTATTACAAAGCCTTGCTAATTTAGTAGTGATGCTTACCTTGGTTGTACAGATGTACATTTGTAAACCTTCATGCTGTAAATGTAATTTGTTTTACTCCTTTTTGGGACAAAAATTTGCATTTTAGTGTATATTCATATCCTCATTCCCTTCTTTCCCCCAGCATATAGTGTTGTATAATGTAAATTTATTTCAGCAAATCAAGAGTGATTTTTTTAAAATTCTATCTTTATATGGTTTCAAAAATATGAACCGGCTTTCTTTTTATCTATTGTGAGAAACATTATGTTTTGTTTATAACATAGCTGTTGAATTTGTTCATATGGACACTTTCGGAAATCAATCTGTTCAAATTTTAAATCAGGATAAATAAGCATAGTAAGAAGTGGACTGAAATATTTGGTTATTACAGAAACCAATGCTTCTTCCATCTTAATAAATGTGGCATGAATTTTTTGTACAGAAGAGTACTGTATTTTTGAATAGCCTTCTCGCAGCGTAAAGCAAATATGTATGATACTGTCGATTTTTTTCTCTGGACATATGACATTGTAACAGTAACATAAAGATGATGTACATATACAAGCGGCCTTATGTACATTTCCCAATGATCTTTTTAAGGCAGAATTGTGACCATATGTGTATAATTAAAATCCTTTTTAATCCTTTGCCTATGGAAATATTTTGGAAAAAGCTTACTTTGTATATTCAGTTTCTGAAAGATAAAGAAAGTGCTTTGTATGTTGTTGAAGTAAGTATTTTGTGTAAAATGTTCATTTGGATGGCTTAACCTAAAGTTTTGATCAACGTGGTAGTTTGGAAACAACGTCTTGAGTATTGATCAAATAAAAGGCTGTTTTGGTAGGGGTGTGATCATGAGAAAGAAAATAGTAGTGGTACAAACTTGTATGAGGAATTCTGTCATGTTACTGTTGGTACCAGGGTTACATAACTGCTATCTAGCAGACATCCGAGGCGCTGCGTTTCTAATGGTAGTGAGAACTCCTTAATAGGCAAATGGCAAAGTCTCTTCCGGCCTACTTCCAGTGCCTGCATGAAGTGAAGTAGGAGGCCTCGTTATTTTGAGTAAGCACAATTCTAATTGCCAAGTAGTTTTTGCATGGCAGTTCACAAAATTCCCCCCCAGAGGTACCAGCCCAGTCATTGGAGCCAGAGCTTTCTTGTAGTCACCCAAAGGATGACTTTGAGCCACTCCCTTGGACACATCAATTCTCAGTGACTGTCTTTACCCTGTGAACCTGTGCCGTGTGTTATAATCCACAGAGCCGGCATTCCTTCAACACCTAAGACAGTACAGCAGGCTTTTGGGGATGTTCAGGCAGAAACTGAAAATGTCTCTGTATTTTGTCCCTGCAGCACTCATGCCATGGTTGAATTTAAACAGTCCTGTAACTGTCATCCTTGGTGCTTTCAATATCTTGAGTATAATCTTCCACTTGCTCTCCTGAGATCATTTGTGCACAAATTCTATCCAGGAACATGAAAATCACTGGATTTCCTTTCAGCTATTTTAGGGTTTGGGTAGAACCACTAGACTTTTTGCTCAAGTATTGCTTTTTGATATAGATTGTTTACGGACCAGTTTGATTAGGTTTGACTCCAGGTGGCTCGTATTGAATAATGTAATGTTCACGTGTATATACTGTAAAAATCAAAATGAAAATGTGTGAATAACACTGTGTGAAATATATCTGGTCTTGTGTTTTTCCTGTAGGAAAGCAGCCATATTCTCATGTGACTTACCTGTGTCTGTGGAGCTCAGCTTTGGGAAAGTGCTCGCTCACTTGTTCTGATAGGAACTGGGCAATTATTGAAGAACCCTGGATTAGATCATTAAATTTGCAGAGGGCACTTTTGAGCAGCTAAACCTTCCTATTTTATGCAATGTCTTTACTGATGCCTAGTGAAGGCTACAGCCTTGTGACAGTTTCTTTTTACATCCCTGCTTTCAGGATGAGTTCAGGAGCATTTGAGGGGGTTAGCTTTCAAATGAGAGAAGAAATTGTTAGCTCTCTGTGGCATCCTTGGATCCACACTCATTTCTGTTACTGCCCAGGAGGTTTTTCAAAAGTCCATTTTTAGCTGAAGGTGTGGAGTGAACTGACAGCACAGGAAATGAGCCTGGTGGGAAATAACTCACTTAAGGGGCCCCTGTGGACAGAACAGTCATAATGCCCATCCCTCCATCCCTGACTTTTCCATCAGAGCATGGAGAATATTGAAGTTTTGGGGTCATAATGCTTAGACATTTTAAAGCGCTGATGCAAATTCAGAAACCAATTTAGTCACTGTTTTCTCTAAGGGACGTGCATTTGGAGAGATGCTTATGGCTCACCACAGCACAGCAGCACAACAGTGAGGTTGGGCTCCATGGGAGTGTTTGATGCTCAGCATTCCAATAACTGGGAAAGTGGGTTAACAGTGGGGTGATGCAACTCCCACCATGTCATTCAGGGAAGCTGAGAGAATGCAGAAGCATTTTAACATCTAGTGACTGGTCATTGAAGCTGCAGATTGCATGCAAGTCATGCACCTGGGGGGAGAACTCAGGGCAAAGGACAGAGCGGCACTGCCCCTGAAGCCAGGGTGGCTACAGCACTCCAGTGAGGAATTCTGCATGGAGCGGTGCCTGAGCATCCTGTGTCCTGAGAGTGGCAGACCCTGTCCCCGTGATGACACAGTTCTGCTGCTTGAGGAAGGAAAGCGGAGCACCATGAGCTGTGTGATCTGAGCTGTTGCAGCCCACGGCAGGGCAGGAGTGGCTGTTGGTTTGTTAACACAGCGGTTCACGTCATTCCACGCTGCCAGTACCACCTGAAGTGTCATTGGTCTGTGGGCAGTGCTGATGTGATGAGCTACAGGCAGTGCTTTACTCAGCCCAAACAGTGTCAGATACACAGGCACTATCTGTGCCCAAAGGATGCTGATTCAAGCACCCCTTGGCTTGGGAATGAGGAAGCTTGGTTCCTGTCAGGGATATATCTATCCCTCTTGGGGCTCTGCTTGGTTCCTGGTGTTGGGCTAGGGAGGTGTGGGAGAACTTGGCAAGTGCAGATCCTGCCACCCAGGAAGAGACAATCTGAGATGCTGCAGAGTGAGCCTGGGGTGTTTGCTCTCCTGTGCAGCAGAGCACCCCAGGCCTCCCCAACTCCAGAAGGGATTAAAAACCAGCACTGTCATCACAGAAAGAGTCACACGTGGAGAGGATGAAAGGATGTCTGTCCATCCAGTGTTGATAGTGCTCCAGAGCTGATACAGGACATGGGCCTTCCTGAGCTAGTGCAGGAAAGGCAGTAACTGCTTTGGCCAGGAGAATGAACCAGATCCCAACATCGCACGTTAGGTGTCAGAACACAGAGGCTGTGGAGTGGGGGAGCGACCACCCTGCACCGAGGCAGGGAGGGGTGGGGAAGACCAAGCTCAGGGATTTACCTGTGCTGCTGGTGCTCCTCAGTGAGGAGGTGCACGGGCGTTTCCTCCGTTGGACGGAGCCTGCTCCCTCTGCAGGCTCGCTCTGTGGTTAGGGAACTTGCCCAGCAAACGAGATGCTTGAATTAGTTTCCATTACCAGCCTCAGGGTTTTGAACCCACCTCCCTCACTTCACAGGCATTTTCCTAACCACAAGGAGCTGGGCGGGTTTACTTTCTACTCCTGAATTTGGGCTGGGCTTTTAGCACAGCTCCAACCATTCATTGCATCACAAAGAGCACAAGATGGAGCATGACTCCTAAAGCACGCAGGTGGGAGTTGGAAGTTCTGCACCTGAGATCCTTGTCTCCACCTCGATTCTCCCAGACTCGCTTAATGCAAAATATATCTCGGGAGCAGCATTCCCCCATCATTATCAGACTGGAAACTTTCCAGAGGCTTTATAAAAGGCAGCTGAAATGCAGGAAGACCTATTCTAAAGACCCTCTTTCTTTCATTAATAAGAACAAACATTGGAATAATACGTTCAGCTTCTCACCAGCATCAGTACTCTGGGCACAGGAGGCCTTCCGTCTCTTGCTCTTCTGCTTGCACAGTGCCTGCCCAACCCCGAACTCCCCAGATCTGCAAACAAGAGCCGGGGCGCATTGCAGGTGACACAGCTGGTGTGCGAGAACATCGGGTGGGCGGGGAGAAACCCCTCACAAAGCTGAGCCCTAATGAGCTTCGTTTGAGCTTCAGACCTGCCTGGAGGGCTCAGATTTCCTGGCAGCCGCACAGCACCGCAGCCCTTCCTCAGCCTGGCTGCTGGATGGTTTCCCAGCCCAGCCTCGGGGAGCGAGCCCTGCCCCAGCACAGCCGTGCTCAGGTGCTGGAGGCTGGGGGAAGGCTGCCTGCTTGTCTGCTGATCACAGAGCAGGTTCACACGCTGCAGCTTCACAAACACTCGCTCTGAGTACTGGCTGCAGGTCGTACCCACAGCAGCAGAGCTGCCCCAGTACCTGAGTGCCACAGAGGAGTGTCACTCGTGGGCACTGGGGGGCATTGGCCAAGCCTGCTGAGCTCCCTCTCCTTACAGGTGATGTTGGCTGTGCCTTCTCAGGCTGTGAGGCCACTGTCTGCTCCTGTCAAAGGGCTTCCCTCAGTGCTGGGGAAGCAGAACAGTTGCAGGTGTCAGGTCCCAAAGCAAAGATCCCCAAAGACATACAACTGCTTACTGAGGGCTAATGGGAACTAAGAAGGGAAGTGTTACGGCAAGGGAACACACACAGGTGGTGGCAGAAAGCACTGGCTAGCAAGGGAGATGATGACAGCACATTTCACAGCTATGTTCTCTTCTCCCAAATATAGGCATCCCATTCTCTGTCTAAACTGGACGATCAAAAATTAAAGGTTCCCTGGTGGGAATGAAGACTTCTCTTTCCTCCCCTGTATAAACCTTATCTCCCTTTCTCTGAGACAGCTAAAATACAGCATCAGAAAGTATTTCCATTCTTCCCTGCACAGGATCAATTCAGGAGGAGAGGTTTTGGGAGGCCATCTGTTCATACAGGCTGGATCTTGGAGAAGGATTCAGCCCCTCTGCCTGGGTCTGCCTAGATGCTGTTCCTTGCTCCACACCAGTGTGGGAACTGGATCCAGAGGCTGGTACAACAATCACAGCAATCACTCAGTAAGCAAGAATGAGAGGACTGAAGCTGGGCTGAGGAGCTGAGGATGGACAAACTCAGTGCAAATCACAGAGTCCATTCCAAGCCCTTGCATGGAGCGGTGGGATGAATGGAGCAGAGTTCAGCCCTATCAGAGATCCAATCTATACACTGATCTCTTTCAAGAGAGCCATTTGGCTCTTAAAAAGCCTTTTTGTATGAAAGCTCACCATCTTAAGTACTCTAAAACTCACATGATGTCTCCTGTTTCCTTGAAACATCATGTGTCTCATGAGAACTAAGAGTTTGATTATTCATCCCAGTTTGGGAGTCACACAAGTTCACATCCTGCAGGGAAGGGGTCTATCATGCAGCCCTTCCCCATGTGCCACCCCCTCCACATGCAGGCAACCAAAAGTCCAGAGGTCTGATCAGGGTGTTCAAGGTGACCCAGCCCACATTTCTGTGAAGTGCAGCACAGCCCTCACTGGCCACTTGCAGAAGGGATACCCCCACAGGGCCATGCAGCTACACCCCACCAGCGAGGCTATGGGGGAAATACCATCCCAGTTTAAAACCAAATCTGTTTAAATGTGGATGCTCCCCGGCAGACTCATCCACTGGGAACAGATCCCATTGCATCCTAAGGGATCTGGTGCCATTGGAGGAACCCTTGATCATCCAAGACACCTGGGCAGGGCGGGGAAACATTCCCTAGGAGCTTGCCTCAGCCAAACCTTCTATTCCAGCAGAATGTCTTAGATGCCACTGGACACCTTAATATACACAGTTGGTCTCTTCACCTAGAACATACCAGAAATCAGTAAGAAACATTTTAAATCAATGGTTAAAAGGAGGAGGAAGAGAAGGGAGGGAGGGAAGAGAAGGCAGGACTAGGCCCAAAGGGTTTGTTGGGAGTGGGAGTGAGAACAACTTTATATTGAAGAATGGAATGGGATGAGAGGTGGTGAAATAAAGCATCTACATCTACACACACACACAAAACTTCTGCAACCACAGTGCAATAAACAACCACAAGGACCTTTTGGATTACAAATAATGGGAGAAGGGATAGGGAAGGCAGACGGAGCACCTTGAAAACCAAATGATGCTTTTAAAAAGTACATAATATAGTAATAATAGTAAAAAGACACTTTATGCACTGCAAAACCTTCATTCCAGGCCTCCCTGTGAAGTATAGCTAATTTCACAGTCACCTTAAAAGAAACCAAACTAAAAAAAAGGAAACAGAATAAAATTTGAGGCAATTAAAATATCTGCGTTCACCCCCTGTTGCAAATATCTTTGCTCACCCAAAGTCAGTGCTGTCAGAGTGAAGCAGGCACTAGGCACACATTCCACACTAAGCTGAAACCCCTGGTAAACCCACAGCTTCCTCTCCCCCACAGGCATGTAGGTCAGCAGTGCAGGACCCAACACTGCCCAGCCAGGGTTACAGCCCCTGCTCCCGCCCTTCCCTCCAGCTCCTCGCCCACGTATGTGCCCTGCTGTGCCCCTGCCCTCCTCCTGTGCCCGTCCCCAGCGGGGCAGATGCTCCCATGGAGGTGGCTCAGCCCCAGGAAGGTGCTGGCAGGCAGACACGGGAGCACAGCTCGGTCTGTGCCTCAGCCTTGCACCTGCACCCCCCCTGCAGCACCGATCCGCCCGGGGCAGGGGCATCCCCACCCCCGGGAGCTGGGGAAAGGCGCTCTCCCTGTGAATGCACGGGAAGGGCCAGGGCGGGGGATGAGACAGGATGGGTGGGAGCGGTCGGTGGTGAATCAAAGCTCTGACAGCCAGGGCCGGGAGGCGCTTGCACCGCCTGGAGGGGTCGGCCAGGAGTGACGGCACTCAGCGCTCAGCCAGGGCTGCCCATGCCTGCGGGAGGGGGTAAGTGGCCCTGAAATGCTAAATGAAGGGTGATAATCGCAGCGAGATGCATCCGTTTGGTTAATCAGGAAGAGAACCTGTACATTGTGTCGTATCAATTTCACCACTTAGTCACCACTGGTGGCAAGAGGAAATGGTAAAACCTGTGGCTGGCCCCAGAGCCATCGTTCTTCAAAGACCTTCAGCCAGTCCGGGGTCCAGATCACCTCAGCTTGATGAATACATAAAAAAACAACAGTATTTTTTACAATGTTCCAAATATCTGTTCTAATCAGCTGTTACTGAAATGGAACTAAAATCTCTGATGCAGCCTAGCCCTGCTCTCACAACTGCTCTGCCGCAGCATCTGCTTCTCCCAAGACCAGCTTTTTTGCATACGTAGGAGTATAAAACCTGCTTTGGCAGAATTCCTGAAGTTGGACGTGCTCACTCAAATTCTCCATGCAGCAGAAACACCTAACTCAAGACACTTGGCTGTTTAAAGGTGACAGTCTTGAAACTTATAGTCAACATGTTTCATGTGGACTGAATACTTCCATATTTTGGCTAAAACACTTTCATTTTTTCCTTCATTTGGAACTTTTTAATGAACGGTACCGCTCTAGTTTGTGCAGAAACTGATAGCTAACTTCAAGGGTATGTTGTGTATTGGGTATGTTCAGAGAGGAACAGGGACCACATTCCACAAGGAGAAATTTTATTAAAGTTTTGTGCAAGTTATTCAAGTATAATCTATCATAAGATAGAGCATAAGCCTCTATCACAAATCAGGACAATAAAGGAATACAGAGAAGATACAGGAGGCCTTTGACAAGAGATTATACCTCATTTGATCTGGAGTCCCCATCTCCCCCAGGCAAATAATGGGTCTCTGTGACACTGCCAGAGCCAGCTGTAGGATTAAAAATACACATATTTTATTGTCACTTATTGAGGTACTATAAAAGCACCAAGCATCACAGTTCCTATTTTGCAGGGTGGCAGGCGGCTGTACAGGGCCCAACTTCTCTCGTGGTCAGAGGGTGTGCAACTCAGGCAATCTGCAAAACTTCTTGTCAGCACTTCCCCATTGAACACATGAAGAAAGCTCCTGTCCCCAGGGGGACCACAGGATCAATGGAAAGCTCCCCTGGAGGAGCGGGGTGGCTGCCACAGGGGAAGGCAGCAGGTACCAAACAGGAGGTGCTGTGGAAAGAGGGTAGCTCTGTCCTCCCTGTGCTGCCTGCCGTTGCCCCAAAGCTCCCAGCACTGCCTGCCTGTATGTTCCTGGGAGTCATGATACCCTTCTCTCCATGCTCATTTTCATGCCAGGGCAAATCCCATTCTGTGCTCAAATTATTTAGGGTCACAGAGGTCGAGGGATCACGCACTGCAAGCCAGCATGAGTCACCGTGAGTGAGCTGCCCTGAGCTGACTACGGGTAAGAGCATCACAGAAAGGCAGCAGAGCATCTCTCTGGGCAAGGGAAAGAACAACAAAAAAAGTGGTTATTCAGGTGAGTGCTTTCAGAAATACCTGCCTAGTCCACAAGCTCTGAAAGTGGTGGGCGAAAATTGTTGAACAGTGAAAGCAGCATCCAGTAGTACAGGAAAAGGCCTCATTAAGAGAGAACGAGTCAGTCTTTTATTGTGGGCAACACCCGTGTAACTCCAGGCTAATGGGAAACCCCTCCGTAGGTTTTCATGCACCAGCCCCCAAAATCCAGCTCTGAGGCTCTCTGGAATGAGCATGCAGGATCCTACCAGGCCCTCACATGCAGCATCAAAGCAATGCAGCTGCTTTTATTACAGCTGTTTATGAAAACTATCACAAAAGTGACATGCCACTGCCAGCTGAGCTTTTGCCAAAGGAAGGTCTGCTTAATTAGGTCAAGAATTATTTGGTTAGTGGCACAGACATATATAAATATAGTTTTCAGTGTCCACACAGAAGTTCTCACTAGCAGAACAAAGGGAAAAGGGATAGAGGAGAAAGAAAAAGGTCAGCAAACTCTTGGGAGAGGCAGCCAAGTTGATTCAATTAGCAACTATAAAGCCAACACTACAGCTACCCTAACACTTGGACCATTACACTTTGCACTGTTTAAGTGGAAATAAACCCCAACCTCTGATTTTTTACAAGAAGATTTATTCTTGTCCAAGTAAGCAAGGTCATCCTTTCCATCAGAGCATTACACCAGAAGAAAGGAGATCAGAGCAGACATGGCCTCAGGCTAACTGCACACTCCACACCTTAGGGTGGGCCACAGGGAGTCTCCTCCGGTCTCTCACTTCCTGGGAGTGCAAGCCAGGAGGAGATGGAATTGCTCAGAGGTGTCTGACTCACTGCAAAGGTGGCTGGACGGAACAGGCAAAATCAGATATCACTGTGCAAGCAAACTGGGTGCGTTCAGGTGATCCTGCTGAAGTCACAGCTGCATGTGGAAGGGTCAGAATCAATTATTTCTACATCAGTGCAAAAGGACATCCAAACCAAAATGCACAGGATTTGCCAAGGCATGCAAGGAGTTAGGAAGAGCTAGTTGTATTTGGTGCCACCAGCCTGAACAAAGAGAAATGGCCTGGTGAGCAGTGGCCCCTGTGTCTGGGGGGACCCAGAAGATGAGTAGCACAATGGCTGGACAACAAATGTTGCACTCTGGCAGACAAGCTCTTGGTAATCTGAGGCTGAAGATCCAGCTTGCTTCCTCTTCAGACTCGTTCTTAATGCTTGTATTGGTTTAATGGCTGGGCAGATTGCTCCTTTGTTACTGTAAGCAGTTAGAAAGAGAAGGATGTGGTGTGGGCCATGGATAATAGAGGCACTGGCCTGAGGAACTTGAAAGGGGAAGAAGAAGAGAAGCTCCAGGCTAGCAGCAAATGAAACTTTGCAAATCTTCCTGGTCTACACAGTCTCCAAATAGGTCACCAGCCACACTGTCCTAACCTACTCCTGTCAGGACAATCCTTCCTGTTCCATCTGCAGGTATTAGCTCACTGATCAAAGCTTCTTGTCAGCTCACCATTCTGGGGCACCATGCATGGGAAACCCTGATGTCAAAGGCACTGTCAGTGACAGTACTTTGCCCTTCCCAGACACCATCCCTTTTTTTTGGGTGCATCTCCCACCTCACTCCAATAAGTTTCTAGGGCAGACTGAATCTGAATGCATTTAACTAAATATATTTAACATCCTGTTACTGCCTCATGTGTCCAGAGGCGCCCTCTTTCCTCTCTGTTCTGTTCAGCAATCACCACAGAAATTCAGGGTTTCACCTAAAGCTTTGCTTACATGTTATACCTGAGAAGTGAAACACACACAAGAGCTGCTGGTTCCCTGTTCTTACAAATCCCCTTTAGCCAACTGAGCTACCACATAGGGGGAAAACCAGACTTCTTTCTCTGTTGTCACAAAAACAACAACAGAGAAAATGGCAACCACCACCTCGGAAGCCAGCTACATGAAGCCAACCAGAAATAGCACATGTGAGCAGTGAGCTGTCAAGCCCAGCAGGTGGGCAGCCTGGACACTTACAGCAATCTCAATACTTGCACATACTCTAACCTCCCACTGTGTGCTAGGGAATATATTTCTCTTCTCCATTCCAAGATGTCAGGCTGTAGCTTACTTAAACAAGTTTGTCAGCTGATGAAATCATTGAGAAGTGATGTGTGAGTCTGTCCAGCTTGATGCCACAGGTACAGTCCAGCCCTTGTTAAGGAAGCAGAATCTAACCCTTTTTCTAACCCTACCCCACCTGGTCACAGACCATTAATGAGCCATCTAAGGACACATGGCACCAGGCTTCAGGAGTCATCCATCAGTCACCTGCTCTGCAGGCTGCACTGCTGCTGACGTGCAGCTTGAGGTGAGGACACAGAGTAACATCCTTACACACTACTGTGGGTGGCTCTGGCACCTGGCAAGCCAGGCAGGCAGCTCCTGCTGTGTGACACTCACATTCATCGGGGCAGGGGACAATGGCCTCTGCTCCAGAGCCCAGCGCAGAAGGGTGGTGGTTGCCCAACAGCAGCGGTTGCCATCCCTGCTCCCAGCTCGCCTCTGGTGGTAGCAGAAGCAGTGAGCAGGATTCCTCCCATGGCTGTGTTTCCTCTCTTCCCATGGCAGCACACAGCTCAAACCAGCTCCTTTTCCCCAAGGAAACTGACTTCAATTGGGCTACACTGCTGGAAGCCCTTGATCCAATTCTGGGAAATCCCCACAGCTCCACTGCACTGGGCAGAGGCAACCAGCTCCTATGATCCCCTGAGCTCCAGGCTGCCAAGAAACTCCTCTCCATACAAGTCTCATCTGGCTTTTCAGCATGGAGTTCTTTTGACTGAAACCACAATACTTAACATGCTTCAATGATCAAGCGGAGGGCACGGGAATGTCACTGAAAACTCTTGGCTTCCAAACGCTGCATTGTTCTTCTCTCACCCCATTCACAGATCCCGACCAGAACATCCCAATCATGCTCTAAACCTTTTCTGGCCAATCCAACAAGAAGCACCACAGTCCTATTTGATTGAGGACACACACAGGCCCATGCTGGCATGAAACCCAGCGCCACTCAACCCCAGTACTGCTTGCCACTGCTCCCAGGAGTGCTCTGGAAGTGTTCCCTCCCTCCACTGTGCTGCCAGGGTCCACCAGATGCAGCCTTGGCCAAAATGACCCCTGATCCATCAAAATCTGCTGAGAAGGCTGGCTGTGCCCAGCATGCATTTCCTGATTCCCAGTAATGACCATGCAGATGGATGTCACCACCCACCCATCAAGTCTGGGTGATGTTTTCAGCCTCGTGCTCTGCAGGCCCAGCACCAAGCACCTCTGACCCAAGCCCTGTCCCAAAAGTCTCATGTCCAATGTTCTGGAGGCACCAGGTCCAAGACATGGCAGGAAGAAGAACCTGGTGGCCACGGCTCACGTGAGGGAAAGGCAGGGTGGTAGGAGCTGCATGAGTAATTTAAGAGAGAGGGAAAGAAAGCAAGGTAATTAAAGATGTGATAAAATCTCAACAGTTTTAGCCACATTGAATATCCAATTAGGGCTATAAAGCCTTTGGGGCACAGCTGTGGGAAGGGATCCTGGGTCTGGCACAGATTGACCAACACCTACTGAGAGCCTCCAGAGCAACCAAGAAATACCAGTTAAGGCTCGTTTTTGGTTACTCCTCTCCTCAGCAGCTCCAGGGCAGCAGGGCCCAATGGCTGCAGCCTTAACCACATCCCTCATCCATCCAGCTGTGCCATGGCCATGCTGTGCCCATTGGCCATGTGGCCAGTGTGTGCTGCTACACCTCCCAGCAGCTGTAAAAGTTCCTACAAACTGCTTTCTTTTTTTCTTCTAAATAATATTTGCACACACATTCAGCTGCATTGTTTACAGCAAACATTTCAACATGTGCTGGCACAAGCAGAGAAAATGAAACAAGACAAATGAATGGACTGGAACAGGAACTCCAGCCCTGACCCCGTGGAAGGGCGATACAATTCTTCCTGCGGTGTGTTTTTACTGGATGGTTGTTGCCTCATTTTTGCCATCCTCGGTGGGACGTGCGAAGACCAAGCCGCAGCAGCACTGAAGTCGCTTTTAACTCCAGAAAAAAAAGGGCGAGTTGCAGGAGGGCGCTTCTTTCAAAGCGGCATTTTATGCCGCAAACCTCTCGCAGCATTTTACGCTGCCAGAAATCCCGTTCCGAGCAGCAGAAAAACGTGTGCACGAAGGCACGGGCAGAGGCTATGGGGCCGGCCCCGGGGACCCGCCAGCAGGAGGGAAGACACCTCTCTTCCCCAAACACGAATTTTCTGGGGGAGAAGCCCCCGCTGGAGGTGACCGGCAGCTAGGAAGGTTGCCCTGGGTGTGGGGCCACCGGGGAGCGCTCCCGCCCCTCTCCCCGAAGCGGCGCCGGGGGGAGACAGCCGAGCGCCCCCGGGCTTTTCTCACAGTGAAACGGGAAGGGAGGGCTTGTAACAGTATCATTATTATTATTATTTTGAATTATTATTTTTAGCGAGAGGGAAGGAAGCTCGGCGGGAGCAATGCCTCTGCCAGAGAGGAAATCTGGGAATGCAGGGGAAGGGAAGCGGCGGCTGCCGGGGGAGCGGCCGGGGAGCGGGGCAGCGCGGCCGGGGAGGGGGCACCGGCGCAGGTAGCGCGGCAGGAAGCGGGGGCGGGAGGCGGGCAGGGCGTGCCGGCCGGGCCGGGCTGGGCTGGGCTCGGGAGCCGGGCTGAGCGGAGCCGAGCCGAGGGGAGGGGAGCGGAGGCGGGGCCGGCCGGGGGGTGGCCGTAAGGTGAAGGTTGTTGCAGTGGGTTCATTAAAAGACAGAGTTCAACTCCTCGCCATCGCAGAGCGCTGCTGGGAGGCTGGTTCGGCTGCGTGCGAAGGGGGAAAAGGAGGGAAAAAAAACAAAACAAGAAACAGAAAAGGGAGCGAGCCCGCAGCTACTTAAAACAATTGTAAGAGGAGCGGAGCAAGAGCGGCGTTGGAGACGGCGGGAAGCAGGGGCAGGCTGCGCGCTCCCGAGGCCTGGCGAAGAGGAAGAATGATAAACGTGGTGCTCCTGTGGCTGGTGGCCCTTTGCTTCCAGGCTGCTGTCCCGGTGAGCCGAGGGAGCGGGGCGGGCGCGGCGCACGTGGGGCGGCGGGGCCCGGGTGCGGAGCGGGGCCGGGTGCGGGTCCAGGGCGGCGGGGCAGGGTGGGCCGGGCCGGGCTGGGGGGACCGCCCGGCTCTCCGCTTCGACGGGCTCCCGCAGGGGATCGCAGCGGTGCCCAGCCGTGCCGGGGCGGAGGGCTGCCGTGGCCTTTGTGCTGGCGGCGGGCCCCAGCCCGGCTGCCCCGGCAGCCTTAATTCAAACCAGACCCGCCGCGGCGACTCCCGACCTGCCGGCGGCTCCGCCCCGGGGCGCCGCGGGGCGGGCGGGCGGCGCTGCCTGCACCCCCCCCGGCCGCGGGACCCCTCGGAGCGCCCCGGAGGGCCGGGGGGGGGTTCGGATGCTGTCGCCGCCCCTCCGGCGTGTCGCGCCCCGGCGGCGGTGAGCGGTCCGGGGAGCGCTGACATGTGGCCCTTTGTGATTCGGCTGTGGCCAAGTCACGGGGGGCTCCTGGAGCTGCGGCGCTCCTGCCGTGCCCCGGCGCAGCCCCGGGGAGCGCGGGTCGGTGGCTCCCCGCCTCCTTTGTGCCCGAGAGTCCCGGCCCAGGGCAGGGTAGTCCGGACTCTGCTTTCTGCCGCTAAAACAAAGGTGCCGGTATTGCCCGGCTGGGCGCACGGCCGCGCCGGTGCCGGCGCTCCCCGGAGCGTGGTGACCCTGCGGCAGCGAGGCCCGTCCCGGCTGCCGTGTCCCGGAGCAGCTCTCGGGGCAGCCCGCAGCCGTGGGGCGCGCTGCTCCCGCAGCACCAGCAGCCGCCAGGTGTCATCCGCGGACAGGGCATGGCTCTGCTCCTGCTGCTGCTCCCGCCCCGCCTGCGAGAACCTTTCCGCGGCAACCCAGCCCCGTGAAGTGCTGTGCTCGCTGCTTCAGGTCTGTGCTCGCAGCCTGGGCGGCGTCGAGCCCCGTGTGCGGTCGGAGGGTGCGGGGCAGGAGATCTTGCGGCCGCGCCTCGAGGGCCACAAAGCCCCAGTCCTGTCCCTTTCTTCTGAGATGCGGGGCACGCTTCTTTGCTTCCCATGTGGTCCCTCACCAGACCCGAGTGTGCACCGGTTGGGAAGTCTTCCTCTTTGGCTGAGTTAGGAGAAAAAAAGTGGAGCGTGAGATAGTTTGAGCAGGCATGGCCATCAAAGTAAAACTAGTGGGGTTTCTTCTTTCTGAAATGATTGATTTAGAACTTGCTTAGGGGTAAACTGCAGCACCAGTCGGATAAGGAGTGGCAGAACAAAGTGCACAGTGGGATCTGAGCTGCTCAAAATACCTCTGGTTTTGCTGTACCATTCTGTCTGTGAACTTTGCTTGTAGTTCTGAGCGTGGACCCTCCTGGCCCACATGGCAGTGAGTCGTTATGAGATGGCTAAAAATTACAAACATGTGAGTGTAGGCAGCACTGTTCCATGGAAGGAAGGCTCTGCTCTCAACTTCTGAGTAAGCTTCTGCTTAATGAAGTGGGGAAACTGCACTTAATTTGCAGCTTCTCTACTCTATTTGGATAAAATTCCCCTGTGATAAATATTCTTTACTAGAAATGAGAAGGACATGAAGTAAATGCTTGTCTGGAGTTCTCCTGTGCCTGTGAGATGCTCAGGTCTGGCTGGCCTTTCAAGGGGTTTCAAGGGTGAGCACACGGAGGAGCAGAGGTCCTGAGGCTCTCCAGGGTGACTCAGCACTGAGGCTGTTTCCCTTCTGGTGATCACATGGCTTTTTCCCCCATGTCAGAATGTCAGTGACAGGGACTAATCTGCCTTTCCCACCCACTCAATGCAAAATAATTACGGTTTTGGATTGAGTGTTTGAAAACCTCTTGTGTTGAAGCAGAGTGGCCTTGCACAGTACTTCGAATCTGCCAGACTGCAGTGCTGTGGGCATTGCCATGGTTGTGTTGGGTTCTTGGTGGTCTGATTGTTGGGATGGATGCCACTGCTTCTGGCACATGGCTTGGCCCTTGGCTCTTGCTGTGTAACTTGGCTCATCTACGCATATTGTCATTGGAATAATAAACAGGAGCAAGAAACTGGCCAAACAATAGTTGTTTTCTTCCTGAGTACTCTTACCTGCAGGAATGACTGGGGAGGTTCCTGGTCTCCTTCAAGGTGACACTTTATTGCTTAAAACACTCTTTATGAGAGTAATTGTGCTCTGTTATTATGATGGAGACATGGACTTCCTTGAAATGAGAAGGCTGATACATCTTACCACTTTAAGAGTTTAACCTTGTTATTCTCTAAAATAGAAACTTTTACAAGGTATAACACTGCCCAGAAGCCAACTGATCCTGCTGCAGGAGGGCAGTGGGCAATCCAGCCCCTCTGGTGAGAGGAGGAGGGTTGTGATTGTTTTGTCTGGTGTAGGTGCATGCTGGTGGTTGACAGAAGCTTACCAGAGCAGGCCAAACCTTTTTCCAAGGGTAATGTCATATCTGAACATAAACTAGTTAGAAGAAATTGGGTAGTCCAGCTTGCTTGTTAAACGTGCAGGCAATGGATAAGGAGGAAACACTTCTTTTCTACAGTATGCACAGAACAGTGTCACAATATTCATCTAGCACTGTAAACAGAGCTTCTCCATCTGAACATTGACTTGCTGGTGGCCACCTCCCGGTGAAATGGTGACTGCTCTATCTGGTCATCTCTGAGTAGGGCAGCAGCAAATGAGCTGGGGTTTGTATGGTATAAAGGGGCTCTAGTGCAGTTTTGTAGTCTTTGTTTCAGGTTTCTCTCAGTTTCAAGTGGTGAGAAGAGCTAACGTTTTAATGGCAGCACTCTGAAATTTCTGGAAACAAACAATCCTCTCTAACAACCTGAGACAAGTTACAGCAAGTGCAAGAAATCTGTAAGCCTTCTAAAATTAAGTTAGTGCACAAACCTGAAATGTAGGCTGCTGTTTTAGCAGCAAAATAGGTCCATTTTAAGTATGTGTTTTGCATTGCCTGTACTCGGATGTCTCCAGGTGGCCTGTATACCAGCACTCTTTCCTAACCTTGTTTGAAGGGATTCCTGTGTCCAAGAACCATACTAATACCCATGAGAGAGACATTCCACACTTGTTTCTGGCATCTGAGGAGCTGGGGTTTTAGGCCCTCCTTACAGGGAGGAGGGAGCTTCTTGGGAGAGAGAAGATAGGGCCTTTGCCTGAGTAGGTGCTGCCAATTATAAAATTGCAGTGCTTCAGCGTTGCAGCGTTAGTGTTTTCATCCTAATAGCTTTGAGATAATAAAGAGTAGAAGACGTCTAATACAGCACTCCTTGACAGCTGAAGATTGATGGGTTTGCTATGTTCAAATGGCACTAGTCCCTCAGGACAGCGTTCAGCTGCTGCTGAAGCACCTAAATGTAGGTGTCTGTGTGTGCTGGGTGCTTAAGCCCTCATTAGAGTCAAGGCGATGTAATCAGTGGAGCCAAAGAGGGCGATTATCTGACCAGCCCCTGCACGTCTGCTCCGAGGTGAGTTGCTTTGTCAAGGCTTTATTGGCTAGATCTCAAGTTGCCTATAAGAGGAGCACAGCACCTTTACTCTGGTGCCTTTATCTAGAGCGATTTAGCTCAAAGTGATGGACTTTTTATCTGTGGAAATTAATCGTAATTCTCTCCATAAACAAACAGACTGGACAGAACTAACAAAGCAGTGAGGAGCATCAGCTGCTGGCTAGAACAGCAGCTCCCTTCTGTTCTAGTGTAACTGTAGTTTTGCTCTGCTAAAGAATGTGGAAGAAATTAGGGATTATAGCTGGGTCCCATCTCAGCACTCTGAAGTGAGCAGAGTATATGTGAGCAGAAACATAAGTGGTTGTATTTGGGGGGGATGGTTGTGAGCTGTTGGGTAAGCATCAGAACATTGTAATATTTAAAGACACAGTTTATTTGTGGATTAGATGAGAGGAGCTTTTGTTACTCTGTAGACTTTGATATAGGCAGTGAACTTAGAGTGGGGAAGTTGTTTTGACCAAGAGTGCAAGGTCTTCTGATGTTTCTTATAGGTTCATTTCTGAGTTGAGAAGATATTCTTAAATGCAGAAGGCATGTGGTGCCTCCTTTGGAGTGCTGAGTGTCAGCTTTGCTAACAGGTCTCTGTGTTAGGGCTGACAAGTGTGCTTCACCTGAGCTGCTGCTCTGCTGGCTACTGGTGTACCACAGCCATGAGCCTTATCTGGCCTGGCTAGAAACTTGGGACAGTGCCCTTTCTACTGTGGGGATGCTCATGGAAAAGTTACTGCTCTGTGAAGCCTCACCTCAAGGTGAGATAACATTTGGACCTCCTACAAGCAACTCTTGTGGGGCAACATCTGCTAATGGGGTGGTTTCCCAAGCTCTCTGTTTCTCAAGCAGTGCTTGGCTGCAGTCGGCGTTCTGGGTCTTGTGGAACCGGCATGGGTCCAATGGAGTCTGTTAGCTTGGGCTCCTTGCCATGCTCCACTGTAATGTTTGTATCTTGCTGCTGAGACCAGTCTCACCAGTGAGGCTTGCTCTGCTGGATGGGAACCAGTGTGTTAGTGGGATTTGGATGGAGTTGGCAATAGAACTTCCCGTTGAGTCACTGGAGCGGCAGTAACAACTGAGTCATGGAGGTGTTGTAAGTCATGGCTTTCCCTGCTAGGCTTCTAGTTAGAAACTCCTTGGGGTATTTTCAGTTGAAGAACTCTTGCTGCTTCGCCTCTGTGTCTTGCTGCTCTGCTCTCTGGACTATCTTCTCCATAGCCCATGTTTTTGCATCATGGTTCTCCTTAATGTCCACTCATTTTGTGTCTTGGTGTTCAGGCTTTTCTAATAACTGAAAGGTCTTCTGGATTGCTCTTGCAGAATGACTCCTGACTAAATCAAGGCTGCTGATATGACATAGGAAACTGCCTGCCAACCAGCTTAAACTACTCATGGATATCCTGCCATGCATGAGGGCTCTGTGTTGTCATACTCACTGTGTAGCTTTTCTACACTGCCTGTGCAGTAATGTCAATGTCTTGATTGCCAGTCATAGAAGCAAAGGCTGACAGTCTTGATTTTTGGCTGTGGGCAGTCCCAGGTACACACTCCTGTCAGGCAACCTTCTGCAGAGTACAGCCAGTTCACACAACGACTCCTCAGAGTGCACTGGCTCCATCACCTGAGCACACACAAACCATAGCTGGAGACTGGGGCTTGCTCTTTGTCTGCCTCTGCCGTGTGATGATGAGCTTGTTGCCTCTTTTAAATGTAAGGAAACTTGAACTCTGTTCCACTTGGAAGGGGAGTGTGCCGAATGCTTTCTGGGCGGCACTGCAGACCGTGATTGTCCTGTCCTGTACACAGGAAAGCTCTTGCTAATTAGTTCCTAATGCTGGTGGCTGTACACATCCTGGTCAGAGGCAGGCAGCAGCTCCAGTCCAGCCCCTTGCTCATATAGGGATTACTGGAGGAGCAGGCTGTAGATTGAAGCCAGAGGTGGGCAGGGGTGAGTGGAGCCAGTCTGCTTTCTAGAGAGCAAGTGGTGATTAATATAACGAGTTCCAGATGAGAGCTCTTGTGAAGCTCCATGTCATAGCAGTGGTGCTGCTGTGACTATTCTGCTTGGAAGCCTTTGTGTATTCTCTGGGGATCAGAGCTGGCAGCTACAGGGCTGTAGGAAGAGACTACCTGGCTCTTTCCTGTCCCAGAACAGGATCCCATTGTCCCATCCCATGTTGTCTTTTCCTATGCTTTGAGACCAGAAGAGAGGAGAAATACAAATATAGGTATATATTTATAGAGAGAGACATCTATGGCTGTCACATGCTACTTGTTATCCAGCTGACAGCAGAGTTTGGAGGCTGTGTGCCCTGGCCCTAGCATGGTGATCTGGGAGATTTGGTACCTATGCTCTGCACAACACAGGAGCTTAGAGCAGCCTGTTGATCTACCAAAACATCAGCCTCTGCTAAAAGCATCTGCAGAGGAGAGAACGTGTTATCCCATTGACCAGCTAATAGGGATCTTCTTTAGGGACAGAGTCCAGGCTTTCTTCAGTCAGGAGGCTGATGGGTAAAGCCCAAAGTAGAGGAACCACAAAGCTTGCCTGAATTTGTATCTAACACAGGTGCTAATATGTGTGATATTCTTCACTCACTTGCTGTGCTCTGTTGCTTATGAAACTGTGACAGAGACTCTCACCAGCAGATTTCATGGACAAATGAGATTTCTCCACCTCACTGGCTCTAGCAGCGTGTGAGTGGCACCTCCATGCAGTGGAAAGTGGTGGTGAGGCTTGCATCGAAACTTGCCCAACAGCTAGACAGC
Organism: Melozone crissalis; assembly: GCF_028551555.1. Lineage (NCBI taxonomy): Eukaryota > Metazoa > Chordata > Aves > Passeriformes > Passerellidae > Melozone > Melozone crissalis. The sequence goes on from NW_026535805.1 coordinate 56,198,351, forward strand.
TTTGACTTCTAAATCTCTTTCTGTCCTAACGGAGGAATCATCTAGATCGTGACTACTTTCCCATCAGTGAACAAAGCACGGAACAAAAGAGGCTGACTCTGGCATGTCTGGGCAGTGGCAAGGAGTGCTGTGCTATCGTGCTCTCACATCGACTGACTCATGGCCTGCAGAAGAAAGCTGCTGGCTTAATCCTGCAGCAGCACCGGCTCCCTCTGAAGTGTGTTTAACCTGCAGAAAGTTCCCCAGTCTGCATCTGCAGTTGCACTGAGCTGTGAAACACTGGTGAGCTTCTTTCTACACAAGCTGGAAGATGTGATTATGAATAATTAGAAGTTATTACTCTGGTAGCTCAAGAGTGTTAAATGCTCAGTGTACCCTCCCCCCTACACCCAGCAGAAGGGGTTAAAAAGATTCACCAGCCAGAAGGGGTTAAAAAGATTCACCAAATGTTCCTACACTGGTGCTTGTAAGTAAATGTGGTGAGTTGACCCTGGAGGGCACCAGGTGCCCACCGAAGCTGCTCTGTCACTGCCTTTCTCAGCTGGGCAGGGAGAGAAAATGCAACAAAAGACTTGTGGGTCGAGATAAGGACAGGGAGAGATCCCTCACCAGTGACCATCACAGGCAAAATGGACTTGGCTTGGGGAAATGAATTTAGTTTATTACCAATCAACTCAGAGTAGGATAATGAGAAGTAAACCCACATCTTAAAAACACCTTGTCCCCATTTTTCCCCTCCTTTTTTTGGCTTAACTTTAATCCAGATTCTCCAGCTTTTCCCCCCGGGAGTTCAAGGGGGTGGGGAATGGGGGCTGTGATTAGTTCATCACACGTTGCCTCTGCTGCTCCTCCTCAGGGGGACGACTCCTCGCAGTGTTCCCCTGCTCCAGGCTGGGATCCCTTGTGAAGGGTTTGTCTCTACAAACTTCTCCAGTGTGAGTCCTTCCCATGGGGCTGCAGGTCTAAATCACTGCTCCAGTCAGGATCCCTTCCGTGGGGTGCAGTCCTTCAGGAACAGGCTGCTCCAGCTTGGGTCCCCTACAGGGTGACAGGTCCTGCCAGCAAACTTGGTCTGCTATGGGCTTCTCTCTCAATGGGTGCTACAGGTCCTGCCAGGAGCTTCTTCCAGAATGGGCTTCCCATGGGGTTACAGCCTCCTTTGGGTGTCCCCTTGCTCTGTTGTGGGATCCTCCAAGGGCTGCAGGTGGATCTCTGCTCTACTGTGGGCCTTCATGGGCTTCAGGAGCACCAGGGGTTGCCGGGGAATCTCTGCTCTGGGGCCTGGAGCTCCTCCTGTCCCTCCTCCTTCACTGACCTTGGGGTCTGCAGGGTTGCAACTCTTGCACATTCTCACTCCTCTCTTCTCCGACTGCAATTACTCCTGTGTAATAACTTTTTCCCCTTCTTGACTGTGTTATCCCAGAGGCACTGCTGCTGTCACTGATGGTCTCAGCCTTGGCCAGCAGTGGGTCTGTCCTGGCTGGCTGGCACAGGCTCTGTCAGGCATGGGGGAGTTTTTGTCTTGTAAGAGAAGCCACTCCTTTAGTTCCCCTGCTACCAAAATCCTACCATGCAAACCCAGTACAGTAAAGCACGTTTGACACAAGGTGTCTTGTGACCAACTTAAACACTAGAGCCACAATTGTGTAGGAAATCTCATTGTCTGGCCTATTCTGTAATGCACCCCCCTCAGCAGACTGCCTGCTGAGAACCTTCCTGTGCTTATTTGGGGGCATACTGCTTGGCAAGGCTCAAAACTATGCCATAAATCATTCTAATAATATGATGGTATTGGTGGTGTTCTAGTGCCTGGGGATGTTCTCTGATATTATTTAATTTACTAGTATGATGTAGCCAGTGGGTCTCTGGCTGCAGGCCCAGAATATTATGAAGTTGAGAAAACTGCAGTATCCAGTAAAAGAAAGTGAAAGTTCACAATAGAGGATCACAACTCTTCTCTTGGAAACTGAACCTATTTTGGGTAACTCAGAGAGCTGAGCAAGTACAGTTGTGTGAGAAGTCCTGTGTAATCCATCAGTTGAAGATTGTGAGGTGAATACTGCACACCTGGGACAGCAGTCAGTGTTGTTGTGATGGTGCTGGTACATGCCAGTGGTTCAGCCTGTGCTTTTAGACTTGGCCCATAACGTGGTCCTTCAGCATTTTGTGCTCTGCTTTATTCAGAGGGATAATATGCTGGCTAGAGCGGGTAGTCGCAGAGTAGACCCAGACATTTATTCATATATATGAAATATTTTCAACTTAGTGATGTTGGAACAGTGTCTTACAAGTCTGATCTGTTATGTCACATCTTGGCTATGCTGATGGCACCTCTTGACAGAAACTGGTCTGAACTAGGGGACATGCTGTGCTAGGAGTAACTTGGTAGTAAAGCATTCACCTTGCCTTGCAATTTTTGCACTGTTTTATTGACTCGTTGTGGTGCCTGTCAATCTGTCAGCAGTGGCATTAGTGGTCTAATGGAACAGAAGTGGTTCTTGTCTCTTCACAGTACAGATGTGTAAACCACAGGGATGTCCAAATCACAGCTTGGAATCTTACGGTTGCCCATATGAGGCAGGAGAGCATCCCGAGTGCACAAACATGGTGGCATCTCCCACTAAACTCCAACCTCCCCACCTGATTTGGTGGCTGCCCTGAAAGAAGGCCATGGGGAAGACAGTGAACAAGCTGTACGCCCAAAAATGACAGCAGGAGATGAGGCTTGGATAACAGCTGAGATCAAAAGGAAGCTCTGATTTATCTCACCTTGCAACAGTCCCTCGTTCATGGCTCTGCTGTACAGCTGTGGTGTGAAACAGTGTAACTGGGTGACTGGGTCAGAGTCAGTTTAATCCAGTAGGTGTTTGGTCTAGAAATGCTTAATGTCCATTAATTAGATTACTGGAGCAGTAGGTGACTGGAGCGCCATTGCAGCAGCAGGGTTTTTTAAGACTGTTTCTGGTGGGAGGATTTCATTTGGTGCTTCATCACTGGAATGATACTTCAACACCCTCGTGACTCAGCATGGAAGTACACCAGTCAGCTCTCATAATCTCACTGAGGTGTTGCATAATTTAACTGTGAATGGGCAACTGCTGTCAGAACTTTGTAGCATGTGCAGGATTAGCAGCGCTTTTGTAAACCTGAGCACAGAGACCATAAGTGTCCTAGGAAGGAGTGCTGTGAGCTTAGTCTGTGCCATTTCATGTGGGTAGATCCCTGGCTGTGTGTGCTCCAGTGCTTGTGAGCATGAATCTCTCAGAGGGAATGCATGCAGTCTGAACTGTGTTCCACCATAGAATAACTCAGTGGAATGTGGTCCAGCCTGTGCCCAAAGACCACCTGAGCTGCTGCTGTTTCTTCCAAGGAGACCAGCAGCACCCACCACACTTGCATGGTGCTTTTCTTCAGGAGCTGCTACGACTGTTGTGGAAGGAGGGGGTAATGGTGAAAGTGCCTCTTTGAGAAGACTCTTGGGATAGGGGAACAGGGTATTCCTGATCTGAGATGTGCCTCCTGCTTCAGGTGGAGATGTTTCTGTCCTTCTGAATGGCTTAGTCATGGCAGTATAACTGCAGCTGTTACAGGGATGACTTCTGCATTCTAAACAACCTTGGCTTAGTCAACACTGAGATCCTGTGGATAAGACACTGTGATAGCATGCCTCATAATGTAGAGAGACTTGATTTCATCAGATCTAAGCTGGCAATGGTGAGCCATAGAAACAAACATAAAAAGAACACCAAGAATCATAGAATAGACTGAGTTGGAGCTGCACAAGGATCATTGAATCCACTGTGTGCTAGTGTAAGACCTGCCAAGAGGCAGGAACTGCCTTGCATTGGGTCAAACCCAAATGTAAAGCTGCCTGCATGGTCTGTGTGAGTCCAGCCACTGGCTGTCGTTTGGAACTCATGAGTTCATTCCTAGCAGACTGGTGCTGCCTGCTGTGAGCCCTGCTGAGCAAGAACAGAGTCACTTAGAACTGGTTGGAGCTTAGCTGTGACCAAATCAGAAGGGTGCTGTGGAATGCCAACCCTTGGCTCATTTTGCTGCCCAAGTTTCGCTTCTCTAGCTCCCTTGCAAATAGTCAAGGTCTTCTGTACCAGACTGACAAGCAACAGCACCAAGCAGTTGGGTTTTGGGATGTCCCTGGTCCTGCCATCTGGTGTGCACATGGGAGAGAGAGATTGCATTCGTGCCTGTTCAAGCCAGGTGGCTCCTTCTGGGTGCTCCCAGTCCCCTGATCCATCAGCTCTTCAGTGGGGGCTGTGTTTGAAAGGGCTGGTGGTGATGCTGCAACTGAGAAGTTGAGTTTTAGATTTATATTGAAATGCAGCAATCCAAGGGAAAACGTGTCTGGGATGCATGTATGGAAAATACAGATTGTTAACTGTCCTGGCTTAGGTCCTGTCACCCCAGGACAGTAGCAAAAACTAATTTCACAAGCCTTGGAGACTTCATTGTGCATCCCTCTGAAGAAAATGTGGAATTTTCACAAAAGCAATCAAAGAGGCTTTGTCTTGGGTTGTTGAGGCTTGGGATGTTGTCATGATCAAAGGAGCTGATGTAAGTTGTGTAAATTAGACTGTGAGCAGATCAGCTGGGAAGATAAAGCAGAGTTTGATAGCAGCAGGCCTTGCAGCTGGCAGGTGTTTCTGTCACTGAGGTGTGAGCAAACAGAAGGTAACTTTTGTTGTCCTGTCCATATCCGGTTGCTGCAGAATACATCCTCTTATAAAACATTATCTGGGCAGTTCCACTGTAACTCTGTCACTAATTGGAACACCTGGTCAGCTTTTTTGTTGTTGTAAGGCCAAGCATTTGTAAGTTTAAGTAGTCTTACTTAAGTTTACCAATGGCTTTAGCTGAGACCTTTGGTACTACTGGGTTGCAGGTTCATCTTTCTGCTGAGGTTTAAACAACATCCTAACTGCTGGGAGCCACAAGTCCTGCCCTAAGTACAAGCTTTTGAGTTTGGTGCACTAGGGATTTTTATCTGAAACTTGGATTTCACTAATTTAATGTAGCACTGCAAGCAATTTGCTCAAATTAGAAACTTGTACATATCAGTAGTAGACTGAAAATGTTTCTGTGATCCTTCAAGAAATCTTAGAGCTTGGTCTCCTGGCTCCTTGGCATATCTCACATTAGGTAATTGCTGGACTTCAGGGTGGAGAAGAAGGAAACTCTTGAAATAAGAACCTGAGTCTTTTCCTATCCTTGTGTCTGGACACCGAAGGCTGTTGCATTTTCTCTTGTCTGACAATTGTTCCTGGCTGCGTGTTGGCTTCTCTTGTTCAGGTGAAGCAGAACAATGTCTTTCCCCCTCAGAATACTGTGTAGCATTGTGATGAGGTGGTTTTTGACTTCTGGGACCACGTCTGCTCAGGTCAGAGCACTTGTGCAGCTGTAGCACTGCTTGTGGTAGTTTGCTGATCACATTAAAGCTGCCATGGAGCTCATTTGAAATGGATGGTAGTTCCACCAACCAAATTGCACAGCATTGTCTCCAGGAAACAGGCTTCCCTAGGTGCTCTGGTGCTGCTGAGAGGCATCAGTGATGCACAGGGTGCCACGACTCTAATTTGAGGACTTGAGATGCCACAGACCACATCTTGCTTTGCTATAGCCACGCCTGATTTCTGAGCTGGGACTTCCTGAGCTGACTGGCTGAAGATGACAACAGCAAGCTGTGCTCCCGTGGGACCAAAATCCCTGAGCTGCCTCTGCCATGTCCCCACACTGGTGTGCTGCAGGCTTGTGCTCTGTCCTGCAGCCACGGCCTGGCCAGGAAGAGCATGAGGGGCCAGGTCCCTCATGCAGGGCTGAGCCCCCGGGTGTGGGGCTGGGCCAGGCCCCTCATGCAGGGCCGGATCGCTCATGCAGGGCTGAGCCCCCGGGTGTGGGTCCAGATCCATTATGCAGGGCCAGATCCCTCATGCAGGGCCAGGTCCTCCCCTGGGCTGTGGGGCTGGGCCAGGCCCCTCATGCAGGGCTGAGCCCCCAGGTGTGGGGCCAGGCTAGGCCCTCGTGCAGGGCCGGGCCCCTCATGCAGGGCCGGATCGCTCATGCAGGGCCAGGTCCTCCCCCGGGCTGTGGAGCCGGATCCCTCATGCAGGGCTGAGCCCCCGGGTGTGGGTCTGGGCCAGACCCCTCATGCAGGGCTGGATCCCTCATGCAGGACCGAGCCCCTTGGTGTCCTGGCACGTGGCCCACAGCCCCTCAATGAGCCTTTGGAGCACACAGGGCTGCTGGGACAAGCCAGTCCCAAAAGGAACAAATGGGGGCACTCACCACCTGCAGCTCTTGCCTCAAACCCAGCCCTGGGCTCCGTTCAGCAGCCTCAGGGCTGTAATGGCAATGGCTGCTTTGCTGGGAGCTGGGTGGTTTCTGAGGTGTGTGGAGAAAGGAGCCTGACTTCCCCAGCCCACACTGTTGCCAAGGAGCAGCCAGGCAGTCTGAAGCCCACTGTTGCACTTGTCAGGAACTGTGGTTCTGCAGCAAGTTTAACTGCAGTGACAGTCCTCAGTGCTGATCGCTGAACAGGGTGAGTGCTGTCAAGAGATGGGGCAAGGAAAGGAATTTGCCTCCACCACAGATCAGCTGGTTGGGAATAATTGGCAAAGAATGCTGAAGACATAAGCCCAGTGTGTTTATATGTGCAGGAGGCAGCGCTGCAAAGTCCGCTCTCTTATTTGAAGTGGCTGTGGCTGCTGTGTATGTGAGGTGAGTTGCTCTTTCTCACCTGAACTCCACAGCAGGGGCTGCATGTGTGCAGGAGGAAGAGGCAGCAGGTATTTAGATCCTGTCACTTCTAGTTTCTTCTGCTGGCAAGAGGGTTGCATTTTTCTGTGCTGTAGTTACCAGTACAGTGTGGGTAATGTGTGGGTTTGGGCTGCTGGAGTCCTCTGCTGGACAGGTTTCCATTTCATAAAGATTTTCTGCTTGTCAGCATGCTCCTCTCTTTAGCCTTACTTTGATAGGTTTCAGGAATGGGCAGCCCACCTCTAGCCTCTGCTGAAACCAAGCAATTCCTGGTCTGTTCCTTTCTAAACAAGCAGATAAAGTGGCTTTTGCTGTAAGAGTGACTCTTCCCTGCTGGTTTTGCTACACTAGGAAGTAGGAAGTGCTGGTGACTTTCAATCAGAGGATTTTAAGACAAGCTAGGTTTGCCTAGTCTTGACTTAGGCAGCTTGGTGCTCATCTCTCAAGCCAGCTTAAGTAGATTGAAATTAATTTCCCAGGATGCATGGCCTCAGTGAGCTGCACCTACTTTGCACAACCCTTTGAGCTTATATATTGGCTGTGGCTTTCTTTTGCTAGCTCAAGAAACAAATGCCTGAACTATCAAGTATGTTGAAGAGCTGCAGGGAAGGATCTTTAAAGAAAAGTGGTTTATAACATAAAACTGAACTGGCTACTTCTCATGAGATTAGCTGCAGGGAAATGAGCTTTCTCATTTGACTGCATCTTCAAAGCACTGGCTGCCTTGAATGTGGGAGACAAAAGGGACCCCACTTTTGGCCATATTGTGACAGCCTGTCAGTGATACAGAGTTAAGCTGTGTGCCTATTGTGGCCACGTCTGTGCATGTGTTCTGTGGTGAAATTCAGTCTTTGGCCTGGGCTGCATTGCTTGACAGGAAGGAGCAGATTGGTGTGGGTGAAAGCAGTGGGTGTAGTAACTTCCTTGTCTGATACATAGTCCAGGTGAAAAAGCAGGAGGACAGGCTGTAACTCACTTCTCTATTGCTGAGGGACTGAGCAGGCTTCTGGTGGGGCTGGCTGAGAGGGACTTGAGAGGCAGCTGAGCTATTCTGGCACGGTGCTCTGTGCACTGCTGGCACAGAGGGCTCCCATGCACAGCTGCTGTCCCTGCTGCCATGGGCATGGCCATGAGCTTCCCCTGCTGAGGAATCCATAGCCCCCTGGGACTGCAGCTACTCCAGCTTTGCTCAGCCCTCTGTGATGAAGGATGTTCAGTGTACTCTTTGTCCAGGAATAAATGGCAAGTGCACTGGGCCTCCTGTAAAGTTCAGGTGGCTCAGGATGAAAGCAGAACTGCTCTGGTTTGAGCAAGACATCTGTGTAGCCTTTGCTACTGTGTATTCCTGCTCCCAGGAGGACTGGGAGAACTCAGAAGCACTGCTGTCAGACCTTGGAACAAACATGATCCATGAGCAGACACTGCAGAACCCTCCCTACAGCCCCTGTCCCTGCTCATTTTTGTATGAACCTGTGTGGCCCTCTGAGTCAGGCTCTGATTTGCGTGTTGCCTGCAGTCTGGTGATGTGCGTTTCCATAATGCATGGCGGGCTGGGGAATGAGTGTCAGCATCCCAGAGTGCAGGCTGTGAGACTGTGTGAATGCTTAAGCAGCCCTGGCTGCCACGCTCTGCCCTGTGCCAACACAAACACTTGTGCATTCATGCACTGAGTAGGATTGGGAAACTGGTCCTGCTGGAAAATTCTTTGCATGATATTTTATCCTCTTCTTACTTTTTTTTTTTTGTTTGGATTTGTTGGTGGTTTTTTGGTTTTTTTTTTGGGAAGGGGTGAAGTTTGGTTTTGGTTTTTTTTTTTTTTTCTTTTTGTTTAGTTTAACAAGAGTAGTTCCCTGATCTGGTTCACCATGAAAGGGCACAAACAGACGTGCAGGGGATGGTCCAGGAACCATGAAGTGACATGCTCTTGTGGTAGGTGGGAGTTAAAAGGGCCCTGCTGTGCAGTGTGAAACTTAACCTGGTGGCGACAGGCTGGCTCGTTTTTGCTCTTGGCATGTTGATTACTGTGTTTCTGCCCTACTTAATTACAAAAGTTGCCCTGTCACTCTAAGGAGAAAATGTAAAGCTGATTGGGCAATAGTGTGGAGCCTCTGGAAGCATTGGGACACTGGCTGCTCTCTGCCTGTGGAGTAGCTGGATGCTCTTCCTTGGCCACTGCATCTTGTGCAGGGGATCAGGGTATGCTCCTACAGCTGGAAGAAAAGGAGGATCACAGCCTAGTGAACAGTGGGCACTCTACAGTCTGTTTTTTTTCTCCCCATGGTGGAATAGATCTTAAGAGCTCTCATCCTGTTTTGAGCAGCTACTGGAAGGTGTTTTGCTGCCTTTGAGAGCTGAGGGCCAAGAGGAAACTGCTGTGTGATCAGGGAGTTCAAACACACTCCCTCAAAGATAGTTCCTCTCTCAAGTCACCAGGCAGAAATAGAAGAGGACGCCAGTAAGAATGCAATTAACCAAGATTTCCCATATTTCTTTACACTAATAATGGTCTGATAGACAAGCAGCCGGATTAACTGGCTTGCTTACCTCTTTCTGCTAAAATGGTGCTTGCCTTGCTGAGCAAAAGAGCCCCCTTTGCTTTCCACTTGCTTCTCTTTGGAAGGAGCACCCTCTGAGCCACTCTCCAGCCTTGCTGCAGGTGGCACAGATTGATGGTTGGAAGGGTGGGGATGCTGAAGCTTGTTGATACACATCAAAAGGTTGTTGAGGGCTCAGGAAAACACCACCATCTGAAACAGGGAGGGCACTAGGAAGTGAGAAGTGCTAGTGACTTGGTTTGTAGAGTCATAGAAGGGTTTGGGTTGGAAGGGACCATAAAGTTCCAACACTCCTGTTGTCACAGCAGTCCTTGATTTAAGCAGTATCTTATCCACTAGCCAGGGATAAGATACTGCTTAAATCTAGGCTGTCCAGCCTTTGAACTGTGTGTGGGGTGGCTGATGGCTGTCTTTGGCCTGTGCTGTTAGTCTGCATCTTTGGCTACTCTAGGAGGAGAAATACTTCATTAACCTACGTGATCACCAGGGTTTATTTTGAGCAATGGAGTAGCAGGAGAAACAACTGCAAGAGAATTTAGGTGAGGTGGTGCCACATTGCTGCTGAGTTCTGGTGTAACAGGCTTGCATGCAAGCTTCACTCTTGACTTGCCATATAAAAGCATCAGCTTTTTCTGCTATTCCAGAATTTATGGCTGACTGTTAAAGATCTGAATGGCCAGCTTAATTCCAGAGCCTGTATGTCTGTAAAAGAAGGGGGATAGGTGAGGATGCTGCTGGTGGGTTTTATATAGTTGGTTGTGGGTTTTTTTGGTTGTTGGCTGGTTTTCTTCTTAATTTTTTTCCCACCTTAACCATTGAAGCTGTCTCCTGACCATGAACATCTGGGATAGGAGTTAATTGTGCATGGGCTATTAACTGTGGAATATCAAGGTTTAACAAATCTAAAGTTTCCTTCAGCAGGTGGTTTTGTCTTCCCCCCACACTAATACCAATATTACATTGAGGTTAGAAGCTCTTCGTGCTGCTCTGCCTCACATAGCATTTCTGCTCTTCAGTGTATAGGAAAAGGTGAAAGACAAACCTTTCTGTTTGAGTTTATATAGAATTAATTGTTCCAATCCTTTGAAAGTATTCTTCTAGATGCTCTATTGTAGCCAATTTACAGGGCAAATGTTTGTCTTGCTCTTGTATATCTCTTAAACAAGAGCAGACTATTGGTTTTCCTTCCCATTTTTGGGAAGTTGCAAATACTCTCACAGGATGGTTAGGGAGCTGTTTGAGGTGGGAGAGCTCACTACAGTTCATTCTTTTTCAGCTGAGTAGAAGGATTTATTAGGGGAAATAAATGTGCAAATTTAACAGCTTTATTCAGATAATGGAGGATTTCAAGTGTTTTTGACACTGCAGATCACTAACTGGATTAAGAAGAGTTGGATACAAATCATCCTTAATCTAGTTAAGGGCTTGTAGCAGCTTGTGGCAATGCCAGTGGTTTTGCTTACCTCAAAGAGCAATTTGAGAAAAGCTCTTTCCTTTTGCATGTATCAAATTAAATAAATGTGGTTCTCAGTTGGGGCAGGGTTAGATCAACTAATCAACTACAAATCTCCCCCTCATCATGAGAGAGTGCTTCAGATCTCTGCTGTAGCAGGAGGGAGCTCTGTAGCAGCTGATGGGATAAGCCCAGAAGGACCCATGCTTTGAGACTCTGACCAAGATGAAGACTGAAGAATAGTTAAAAATGATACTTTACAAAAGAAAAAAAATCTGGACTATGTCAGCCTTCTGGATCCAATAATATTGCTAATGAGTTGTGAAAGCCTGGCCCATTGTTGATTAAATTGAAGATGCCACTAAGCAGCTTTCTGGTTGTCCCAGCAGAACTGAATAACTATTGTTCTGCAACAATGCAGCGCTCAGCAAGAGCAGAAGCTAACAGTCACCCCAGGGTTTCCCCTAAACAGGCTGCTTTGATCCTTGTGGAAGAGGGTCTTCCACTGGTTGATGAGAACTGGTTAAAGCATATCAAAAATACTGTTAAAAATTTTAGCCCTCACATGCAACTGAATTCAGTGACAGCACATCAAAAGGACTGTACAAGTATTTCCAACCACTTGTCTGAACAGCTAACAAAACCATTCAAGCTTGTAAAATGGTAAAAAAGCAACAGGTTGTAGATGCTTGATAAGAATGTAAAGATTTTTTGACTAGACTACATGAGGTACCATCAGAGATCCACTCTCTGAAAGGTAAAGTAAGCTTGTTTTAGACTGGAATTATTTTCAGCTCTTTTGTATGATAGCATAACCCAGTGTTCGGTGCCCCTAATCCTCTTAGCTAATCAAAATCTTTCCCGTTGGTGTAAGTCAGCTTCAGTAAAAGGTCATTGAAAAACCTTGACCATGAGGTGTTTGTTCTTTGAACAGCACAGTCTGTCTTCCTGATGCAAACACAAATTAGTTCAGTCCCTTCCAATGCTGTCCTGAGTCAGTGTTTTCTAACCTTGCTGTGTCTGAAATCCTTCAGCAGCAGATCATCATAGAAGCATGGCCTTTCTGCAGTACTTGTGTTTTGTGGGGAGGTTACCATCTTTTATGCCCACTGAAGCTGTAATTTATGGAGCAAGAAATGTAGTCCTTATATAACCATAGAGTTACATAAATTGGGCAAATGTTCCTTAATGCTCGTGTGTCATGAAATTGGATGATGTCACGAAATTACAGCACTTTGTGAGTATTCTGACTGCTATCCACATGTGCATAATCCTGTACTTCCCTTGAGTATTTGGGCCAAAGAAAGTCCGTCTCAGATCCCAAGCCTCGAGCTGCCTGGTTAAAGGAAGGTGCCACAATGCCCAGAGGAGCAGCTGGGACAAGGGGACAAGACCCTTGGGGACATGTAGCTTCACTAAGTTCTCATATAAATCTGTGGAAAGCAGGCTTTACTGATCCTGATTCATGTTTTCTGTTATTCTTACGTGCAGCAGCCACCCTCAGGGGTTGGTGGGTTGTGTTTGGAGAATGGGTGCTGAGCAGCTGCTGGACAGCTCTGCCCTGCAACACCTTGGGTGTCCCTTGGTTTACACTGAGCTGCCCTGGGCTTCTCTCCTCTGAGGAGGACCTCACTATCCCTGCTCTGATGCAGGAATCAAACTAGGACTCAAATGGGTACATTACAAAGGCTGTGGAGAAGCAGAGCTTGCAGCAGCCTGGGAAGAGGCTCAGAGCTCAGGTGTGAGGGGAGGTGTTAAGGGTAGGCTGGCTGGACACATTCCTTAAGAGCAAAGGAAATGTGACACAACTGAACAAGCCACACCTATTAAACCCCTCAAGGCGAAGGGGTGTGGGGTCAATAGGCAAGATCTAGAGTTGCCATTTTATTTCTTGGCAGTCTATGATCCTTTTAGGAGGATTGTTGAGGTCTGCAGGCGATCAGTCTGTCCAGGTGTTGTTGGAAATCTCTGTGAGCTACCCCTGAATATTCAGATTTGGGGGGAAGGCAGCCTTGATCCTAGCTGAAGGTGTATGGTGATACAATCTTCAACTGTATTGGCAGTGCCTTACTTCAATAAAAAGCTGGAAAGTTTGCTTTCTAGCTGCTTCCAGGAAGTTTTCCCACTGGGAGGAGAATGCAACCCCCACCTTTAGCAGCACATTCCCCTTTTGCACTCAGCCAGGCTGAGTGAAAGAACAAAGGGTTGTGCTTGCCACTGCTGGTGTGAGAAGTGAGAGAGAAAAATGGTCTCCAACCCCCCATCAACAAAAACAGTGCCATTTCTAAGGCCTCACTTATCTTCTGAAGGTACTGGGAAGGGCACATGAGGGAGCTGAGTTGGGCAGCCTGGCAGTTCTTTCTTAATTCTTTATGCACCAACAGTTCGTACTCTTTAATATTTGAAGTGAAGTGAGATCAGCCCGTGTGAGTCACCACCCTTGGACACAAGAAGGAAAATACATGGGAAGTACTTATCTGACCTACTTTCTGTGGAAGGGTGCAAAAGCTCAGTGCAAACAAGCAGGGACAAATCTAAAAGTCAAAATTACCTCATGACTTGCTGTTAAGCAAGAGATCGAAGGGCAATTCACTCTAGAAATATGCTTGCAGAAGCTTAAGGAATAGTGCTTTGGGGATTTATTTTCAGTAGGGAAGAAAAGAGCTAAAAAAATTGATGGCAGCTTGGTTACTTGTCTTCAGAGAGGTAGAATCTAATGGGCTAGTTAACCACCTTGGAAACTAGTTCTGTGGAAATGTGGGGAATGGATAAAGTATTAAGGATTGAAGAGAAAGCTATATAAACCTGGTATCTTAAGAATAACAAGGAGATAGGACCAATAAACACATCCATTGTGGGTAATAAAGTGACAACTACAGAGCTGGATTGTTTTGACAGTACACAAGGGTGCTGGCTAACTTCTCCCTGGGATGAGGATGAATGTCATATTCATTTTAAAGTGACACTGTGTTAATGCAAGCTAGAGAGATACAGTGGGCCTGGTGGCAAGAATATGTGTCCTTTTTTTACATAATAAAATGAGACTTTGCACTTCTTGGGATCATAGGGATCCCACAGCTTGGATGAGTCAATGTGACATCTAAACTTGCAGATGGCAGTGCTTGAAAGGGGTGACAAAAGTGTCTTGAGGATGGGATAGAAGTCAAAATTTGTGGAAATGGGGGATGTAGTTGGGTGTCAAAAAGATGAAATTTGGAAGAAGTGACTTAGAGGGTTTTGGTTTGAAATTTGAGAAGGGAAAATGACTGGTTGGGTAATGGTAGCCCTGCAGAAATGAACCTGAGGCTCATCATGAGCTGAGAGTCAGGCATGTTTGTAGTGATAGGAGCAGTAAGTGTATACAGCACAGGCCAATGAGATGCATGAAATAATCATTCTGTAATTAGTAAACACTGAAAGAGTGTTGTCTTCTTTGGAGATCCTGAATAGCTTTGAGTGTTGTATGCTCTGACAAACAAGTGCCATAGAACAGGGGTTTGGCCTCTTGTTTCAGCAACTGAATTTCAGTGCTGGGTAGTGCACTCCTTGGAGTATAACTGGAGAAAGCTCAGGGCTTATTCTCCAACAGTGAAGGCTGGCTTCTATCTCTGGACTTATTTTGAGTGCCCACACATAGTCAAAAGGGACTTGGATTCTCCTTCTAGCTAGCTCAGACCACAGCTAGGTGCTTTGGTTTCAGATGTGTGAACAGTATTTGAGTCATAAAGGGAAAGAAGACAAACTATTTTCCCTTCCCTTCTGCTCCTTAGAATTAATGCAGTGATTTGCAGATGGAGTGGGTTGGTAGATAGGGATGGCACAGTCAGCACCTGGAACAGGCTGGTGGGCATTGCCTGCTCCAGGATGCAACACTGAATGGATTGTTTGCTTTCTTCTTTCCCAAAGCAACTGCAGCCTGGAAGCAGTGCAGAGAAAGGAGACAGCAAGACTGACCTTTCCAATACCAGAGCTACTCTTTTGGGGAGGGGAGCTGGAGTGAGGGAAGAAGAAAAAGTGCAGTCTCAACAAAAAAATTTTGTATGACCTCTAGGAACCCCTAGAAGACTCTGCAAGCAACCTGATCACTTCAATCTCATCACTGACACATCTTTTTGCTCTTCTCTTTAAAGCAAACTACAAATCTGAACCTTCCCCCTGAAGACCTTGATTCATCTGGTGATGAGGAAGATGCGTTCTCAGGTTCAGGCGCAGGTGAGTTATTAGCACTTGTGCTGGTAGTGCTGGATCCTTCTAGAATGTGGCACTTGAGATCTCAGTAAGCACCCAAGGGAAGGGGGGAGAGAGAGGAATCCACACACACACACACACACACACACACACACACACACACACACACTCCAGAATATGAGAGCTGGGAACAGAGAAAGGGCCTAACCTATTAGTCTTGTATTCCTTGAGATTCTAACAATTAGTAGAAAATGAGCTGTAGGAGACTTGAGAGGGAGCAGAAGCAGAGGTAGACTCCTTGTGACTGCTAATGTGAGATGTGTGAAGAATGTTATGAAACTGGAGTGATTCTTCACACATGTGGAAGAGAGATCATAACAAGGCCCTTTATGAGCAGGTAGGAGATAATGTTTGAAGGTGTGTAAACCCCAGCCTACCAACATGTATCAAGTACAAACTTTATCTGTCATCAGATGTGCATGTTCCCATGGGCCATAGGTTTTTATAAGTGATAAGGGGGATTTAGGGTAGGGGGGAAAGTCTATAAAAATGATTGTTAAACTGCATGAGAGAGACCCTTGGTGTTCAGTACTGAAGTTGAGGGGATGCTAGTGAGAAAAGAGCAGGCTATTGAAAGCTGAAGCATGCTATGCTTCTGCTTCCTTCCAGCCACAAGTTTGTATTTTAGATTATACTCTGCAGAAATTAAGACCCTGAAATCAGTTCCAAATGTGGTTGAGATTGAAGGTGTGACTGCTCTAAATCAAATAAAAGTGTTTATGGAAAAAGACTCAGCTATCTACCCTGAGTGTACTGAAAGCAGATTTCCCTTGTCAACCTCACCACAAACAGGCACTTTTGCCCTGGGGAGAAGCAGATGACCAACAAAGCGTTGCTCAGTACCACATTGGTCTGTCCCTTCCTTATTCCACTGAAAAGGATGAAGAATTACAAACTGAACTTTGGTTATTATGAAAATTGACTATGAAGGTTAAGCATCCTCCTTAGACCAGTGTCCTGAAGATACTATTAATAGGCCTCTAAACTGGCCAAGGATAATATTTTTTTTGGTTGTTTGTTTTGCAGGTCCCCTGACTGATCAGTCTCGCACCTGGAAAATCCCAGGAGAATCAACTAATTCCTCAATAGTGGCAGCACCAGTGGATTTCAGTGAACAGCCAT
Organism: Melozone crissalis; assembly: GCF_028551555.1. NCBI lineage: Eukaryota > Metazoa > Chordata > Aves > Passeriformes > Passerellidae > Melozone > Melozone crissalis. The sequence continues at coordinate 56,214,500 of NW_026535805.1, forward strand.
TTCATGGGATTGAGAGCAGAACTGAAAAGGAAGCAATATCTCCTTCTGCAACCAGTAATCCAGTGACAGAGAAACCAGTCGTAGCTGTGAGGGACGAATTATCCATCCTGGGCTCACCTGATGGGAAACCAACAAGCCATGTAGTCACAACAACAGTGGGAAGTCCCACTGCTCACTTTCCTTCCGTGGTTCATGTGACTCCTTCAGAAGCCCCTGCTGTGGTCCATGAGCTTGAGCCTCAAATCCCCAGCTCTGATGTGCCAGACACCAAGGATGTCCCTGAGCCCCTCTCTACTGTCCATGGTGAGGGCGAGGTGGCTGCCACCGCCGCGGCCACAGCGCCGGGGGATGTCGCTCCTACACATGAGGAGGTTTCTGAAGTTGGCTCTGGAGACCCGGTGAGGACTAACAGTTCTGACACCCTTTGCAGGGAGATGTAGTCTTTAGTAGCATGTATTAAGTTGATTTGGTGGGAATGGGTGTTAATTAGTCAAAACCAGTGATTGGTTTAATGATTTGTGTTGGTGGACAGACATGATGGCAAACATGAATAACCTGCCCTGTATGTCCCAACAGGGAGACTTCATCTTGACTAAAGACGAGGAATTTCTCCCCACCCAGAACTCAGAAGTACTGGCTGACTCTGAAAGGAATGCCAAAGCAGCAGGAGCCTCAGGGATTATGGACAGAAAAGAAGTTCTTGGAGGTACCAAATATTTTGGATTTCTAGTTGGTAAAAGCAGATTCCTGGAGTCTCCTGGCAGCAGAAGCTGCAGTTGCACAAATACATCTCTGAGCAAGGATGCCAACCTTTTATGTTAGACCTCTGAAATGAGGGTGATGATTCTGTGATGTCAAAACCCTAACAGGGGCAAGTATTAGTCTGCTAATAGCAGCTAGCAGTGGCTGCTTTATCTGCAACTTTGTTTAAACCTCTTCCTTCACTCCTCTGAAAAGTTACAATAAAATTTCTCTGTTGCTACCTCAGTCAAATTACCAGGGTTGAGCGCCATAGCCTTGTGTGCTGTGCAGCATGGCCCAGTGGGAGATCCATGTCCCTAGGACTGGCTGCTGTATTTGAGCAGGTGCTTGGTTTGGGAGGGGACAGAAGGACACATTAATTTAAGTCATTAGGCCAGGGACAGGTAGGGAACAATCTGGAACTTAAAATCATAGTAGCACTATCTGGTATGGCATCTAGAGTAATCTGTTTTTTTCTCCCCTTCCAGGTGTTATTGCTGGAGGACTTGTAGGCTTGGTGTTTGCAGTGTTTCTAGTTGCATTTATGCTGTACAGAATGAAGAAAAAAGATGAAGGCAGCTATTCACTGGATGAACCAAAACAGTCTAATGGGGGATACCAAAAACCACACAAACAAGAGGAATTCTATGCATAAACACTGATCTTCAGGACACTTCTTATTCCATCTTTCTTGGACTCTTCTCTCCCTGCACGTGGACCTCCTAGTGTGCTTTGCATTAAACTTAAGCCATATGATCATTGGGTTATTTGCCCTTACCACTTTGCCATTGGAAATTTTTAAACTCCAAAGTAGATCTGGATTCATTGAACATTCCCTGCTTTCTTGCACAACTTGGGTTATTATTTTTTTGGTTTTTTTTTTTTTTTTTAACAGAATTGGAACTGCAAGTTCCTAAACTCACTTTGGTTTATCTAAAGACTGCTGGGACAGGCGGTGGGGAGAAGATAAGGGAGCACTGTATGTATAAAACTCTTCATATTTAGGGAAAGGGCTAGCAAGAATAACCAATTACCAGTGCTCACATTCTGTATAGCAGGGGTCCTTCCTATTTAACTCATAGATGTGTTTTGAGTGTAACAGGTGGCTGTGCTGGGCAGACATTTGGTACACTGCTATCCTCTAGCTCTTTCTGACAGCTGTATTTGGAGCACTTAATGCCTATGAAACATCAAGCTGAACTTGATCTCTGCCAAAAGGAGGTGTGACGGGCAGGGTAAACAAATGACTGTCACGTGGTTTAAAATAACTTATATTTTGGAAGCATTATCCCATACTCAGAGCCAGCTCCTAAGCAGCTGGTACGTACACTAGCAAAAAACAAACCCCAAGAACCCCAAAACTAAGTGGAGAGCTAATTTTGCCAATAGTGTTGGGCTGTCCCACTACCCTCTCTCTCTCTCTCTCTCTCTCTCAAGGCTTAGGTAAGAAGTAGATTTTTCCAAGCAGTCTCATCTCAGACATTCCCTTTCCTTGGTGCTGAGTGAAGGGTGGCTGTCCTGCTGTCTGATCTCACCCCAGGCAGTCGCAGGTGACCAGGGCCGTGTTGTAGCCGGTCACTGCGGCTGTCTCGGAACGCGCTCTGCCCTCTGTGCCACAGGGTGCCATGGCACACAGGGCTGGGAGGTGGGAAGCAGCACCTCATGGCTGCAGCTAAGGAGTAGAGAAAGCATCTGAAATGAGCCTGGGGAAGGCTGAGTGTAGGTGGATTTAAAGATGCAACAGTTGGTGTGCTTGACTCTCGCTGCTCCGGAGCGGCTCCTTGGGAGCTGTTCCTGCACTTTGGAGAGAAGCCCCTCCAGGGATGTCAGTCTAGTAAGGGCAGAAAAGCACCCCCTGAGCACAGTCTGGATGCCTGAAGCTGTGTGTGGTCAGTGTGCTGTCAGATGTCAGGCGCTGGGGCCTCACTGGGGGTCTGGAGTCCTCCGGAGCATCTCAAACCATGCGAACACGAGTGTGGTGTTCTGTACAAGCCTTACTTCTGCTCTGCCTTTGGGTAGCTTCTTGCCACTTCAGTTCCTCGTCACTCAGTGCAGAAGGTATGGAGTGGGTGGAGGAGTGTTTACAACCGATGTAAATATTTGTACTGTCGAGCCAGAGGGAATGATCAGAGTACATTGGACAATATTGCAACAGTTGGTACAAATGTTGCACGTTAACAGACAAACTTAAAAACCTGTGTAATTTAAATGAAGTATAAAACACTCCTGAGCTGCCAGGCAGCTAAAATTGGTGCCTTCGCTGCAAACACAAGAAAAAAACCCCAAAATGGTTCCAAATTCTTCTTTATGCACATGGAAAACTTGTGCATATGTGTAGCTGGCTGGTTTTTTAAGTAAAACTGCAACAACCATTATGGTTTTTTGTTAGGGTTGTTCTGTTTTCAGTTGTTTTTTTTATTTTGGGTTTATTTTTTTTTTTTACTGAATGAATTTTTATAGGTTAATGCAATGACCAGATGGTGTTAATTTCAGCTGTTAATTCTTTGCTTTGTATAGGAATGTAGAAATGTTTGATAGGTCTATCTATGAAAAGGTTCTTGTAAAGCACAGGAAGATAAAGTAGAAAAAATCAGTTGTACCTCACAACCTTGTTAGGGGGAAAGGAAAAAAACTGTATATTTTGGTAGTCTTAACTGACAGTTTGTGAAACAAACATGACATTCTGTGTTATTTAAGTGGTACAAATGAAATATGAGTTCTGACAGAAGATGCAACATTGGGTTATCTCTATGCCATGTAAAGGTATACTGCAATAAATGGCATTTTGGCAAGAATGTGTCTGACACAGTCTGTCTGTGAACATTTTTGTGTATAATACATCAAAAAGTAGATGTTGTTTTTAAGACTGCCTAGGTCTTTAAGGAATTTGGATTACAGAACTGTTAATTTTGGGGCTAGAGACACAGAGATTCAGTTCAGCACTTGAAGGGTCAGAATGTGGCCTGCCTTCTCTCCCACCCTGCCCTGAGTGTCCTGGTTGCAGTGAGCTGCTCTGGCTGGAGGCACTGGTGTGGGATACAAATGGGCTCCAGTGGAGAGCAGAACGAAATGTCTTTGTTAGAGCCCTGCAGCATTTCATGCTGGTTCTGATTTTGGGACCTCTCCTTGTGCAGAATATCACCAACCCCAAATGGTGATAAAAGTTTCAAATCTTCCACAGGGCTTCCTCCACCTCCTCATCTTCTGCCCTCAGGAGTTTGAGAGCAGAGAGGACTGTAGGAGGGCAGCCCCAAGCCTTCCCTAAAACCTGCTTTCCAAGATGAATTGGAGATTGTACCCCCAAGGAAGGAGAACAGAGCAGGCCTGTCCTCAGCATTCTGCTGTGCAGCATCAATTACTCTGGGGTGCTATGGCTTGTGTGGGAGGAGATGGAGCATCACACAAGTAGAGGAAAATTATTCCCCTCACAAAACAGGGAAATCAGGAGCTGCTGTCTGTCTGGGTGGGTCTTACTGCAGCTTTGCAATTATTTACTTTTGTAAATGTTTTGAACTGCAAGAAACTTATTTTTTGTTCTGTAAACTGGCCACTGTATTTTGAGTGTGTTTACACTGGAACCATGGGGGGCTATGTTTACAGAAAAAACCTAAATATTTGGAGGAATCTTGGAAATCAGAAAGTTTTGAATCCAGGCAAAAGGATTGAAGGGTTGAATTTGGAAGACATGTTTCCATAGTTAAATACAGCTGAAAAGTGCTTTTTAACTTCATGCCAGCTTTGCCAGTCCTGAAACTGGCTAGACTTGTGTAAGATCAGAGTTGGCTGGTTCGCATTGCAGGGCCTTACCAGCTGTGAATTCACTTCCTTAGGGGCCACCAAGACTTTTGCTTCCCCTTTTCTAGTCAGTGATAATATCTGAAGTTAAAGCAGCAGGGAGGGAATAAAATGAAGTGCTAAGGGAAGTGAGAAATTCCTGTGTGAAAATCCTTGCAAGTGCAACACTTGTCTGATCCTCAGCGTGCACTTCAGAGAAATTTTGTTGTACCAAGAGAGAATTATTTACAGGAGGGCTGGTCTGCCTCCTGCTTTGGCACAGGTTGGCCTGGGTTTTCCTGAGTCACATTTCTGTTCACTGTGCTTCCTGACTTTCTTCTTCATCCATGCTGGAGCAATTATCACATTTGCTCTTGTTCACAAGTGAGATGCAAAGAATGTGGCTGGCAGAAAAATTTGACCCCTTCTTTGTTCTGGAAAAATGAGCTGGAGGGTGTAAATGCACTGAATGTCAAAGAAGGCAAACTATGAGAGAAGGAGGACTTTTCACAATTCTCACTTTGTCAGGTTGTATTAGAGCCTATAAAGGAAGCTAAAGCAAATCTAAAAAGCTGTGTAATCTTGTAATTGAAATAGAGAACAGGAGAAAAAAGAGGGCCACTCTACAGGGGTTCTGAGAAGAAAAACTATGTCAGGCATTTCATAAATGCCTTATCTGAGTCTTCATCAGGACTAGTGTGTATGTTGATGAAAATGAGTAGTGGAATGAAGGTGCAGGGTGAAATTCGCTCCATTTGAGAGCTGCAAAACAAAAAAAACCCCAAGCTTTTAAATATGCAAGAGGTGAGGTAGAGGCTCAAAACCAAATTAACATTCTGGGGCAGTGTTTAGGTCATAAAACTGCAAGCCTGATGGACAGAATTTTTAATAAGTTTGTCAAGTTACAGGACAGCAATTTTACTGCAGAAAATGAAGTGCAGTGTCTTCACTAAGGAAAGAGGAAAGGAAAAGGTGCAGCCTCAGCAGTATGCAGGGTCTTACAAAAGGATCTGATGGACAGAGAAATTAGAAGGTCAGATGATCATATACAGCACAAAATAGATTCACCAAAAGTAGTTTGCGCCTGACTAATCTGATATCTTGCTTTTTGATTGCAGGTTTTTTTCAGTCAAAGGCAATCTTTTCTAATTGAACTTCACTAAAGCAAGTTATCAGTGCCACACAGAAAATGAATAATCAAAAGGAGGAAGCTAGGGATTAGTGGAAGAATTGTAAAGTGGTGAGAAGTCAGCTAAGGAACAGCAGACTATGCAAGGCAGAGAGTTAGTAGGGAGAAAAGACCTCTTTTTGGGGACATCTTTCTAAATACTGTCTGACGTGAAGGAAATACACAGAATTACATTTGCTGTTGGGAATTTGGGCACCCTAGACAGTTTAGAGTATGAAGGATACATTAATATTCTGACAAGTAACATTTAGGGTCAACTTCAACATGACAAGGTCAGGCATGAAGGGGATAACAAAAGGAATTTCTGCTCTAACCTGGGAATAAAAGGGGAAGAAAAGGCTAGGTGAATTAGTCAATCTTAGAATAATTATGTGTAATTATGTAGCTGTAAGAAAGGAAAAAATAATACAGGATGTAGTAGCCAGCAAATACTTCCAGCAAGCAGAGGGAATTGTTGGCATCATGGGTATCATTATACAAAGAACTGGCAAGCCCTTTGCTTACCATCACCTACATGGTCTGGGGTTAACTCCTGTTGGCAAGGAACAGAGGAAAAACATTAGGATTATGTGGGAGAACAGAGTCTTTTCCCACAGTAAACTAATGGTATTTTGTTTGTCCAGCTCAGGAAAACACAGACTGACAGGTTGTGCAGTTGCTGTCTGCATGCTTGTCGTGGTAAAGGTCAGTACCAAGGATGGTGATGAACAATTTAGGCAAAAGAATAATATGGGAACAAGAAGAAAAGAAAAAAATTAATTGGCAAGTACAAGCATTAAAAAAATTTAAAACTTGGAGAATCATTCCATTAATGGTGAAGGAGAAGGATCCAAATGTACTGAATATACAGCTGGATGCTCAGGAAAATTACAATATAAAATGTTCCTGAGCCAGTGGGATGTCTTTCAGCCAGTAGTCTGTGCAAAGAGCACAGGGACCAGTTAAAAACCCTTCCTCTTTCTTACCCAGTTGTTTTTGGGGGTTTTATTTGGGTTTTTTTTCTTTTTTTTTTTTTTTTTTTTGTTTGTTTAGTTGGTTGGTTGGTTTGGTTTGTTTTTTAAATTTACTCCAGTTTATTACTCTCCTCCTTCAGCATGGAAAAGCAGATGGGCAGCCTTCTGGAGCATTCTTTGAGATGATAACAGAGGGTCATTTGTACCAATGTACTCTGCTTTGTGCACACACACATGTATACATATACATGTGATTATGCATCTGCATGGACACACAAATATGTGCTAATGAGAAACTAAAATAGGAACAAGGGAAAGGGAATCACTGAATCACTAAACTTTAAAAAGTCAGAAAATATTTGGTGCTTTTAAAAGTAAAAAATGCTACTTTAAAATGGCATAGAGCAAAGGATAAATAGGTGTGATTTAAAAATAAATATTAGGATTTGGACAGATCCTAGGCCCCAGAGCACAGCTGTTCCAGTTTAACCAAAGCCACGTGACACTGTTGTATAAAAATGTCCTCAGCATAAACCCCTACTTGTCTAAGCCAACCATCAAAGCATTCCTGGCCCCTGAGAACCTGTGTGGGAGAGAGTGGTATGCTTAAAATGTGCCACAAGGCCAGGGGTCCCCAAAATGTGGTACCCCTCTGATATGCAATGCATTTGAAAATAGCATGCAGAGAAAAACAATCACAAACCTCCAAGCCTCAAAAAATCCACCACCAAAACCTATCTCACCTGCCTTACCTCTGGAAGCCATAGGCAGGAGCCAGCTGGATTCCTCCTGTACACAGAGCTGGGGCTGCTGAGGTGACTGAAGTGAGGGCAGGGACACAGAGGAAAGGAGTGGGACAGCCTAGAAGAAACTTACCCTGATGCCACCAGTGCATTTCTCCCTCTAAACAAAGCCTGAGAACCTGTGCCTTAGGAGACTGGACAGCTGTTCCTTCTTGTGGCAAACCAGGTTGCATCTCCTCCTGAATGGACAGGGTTTGAGTGCCAGCAGAAACTCGGCAGGAGCTGAGAAATGCAGGGTGTGCATAAGATTCCTCTCCCTTCTGGCACCTGACTCCCATCAGATTTGGAAGTAGTACATGCTGAGAGCAAGGGGCTGCTTGTCTGGATGCCCCCTTAGCATGAGCACATGCTGTTCATGGGCCTGCTGCTGTGCTTAGGGATGTGCTGGGTGCCAGTGTGGGACACTGTGTGACCACAAGGAATCACAGAGTTTGTTATTCTAACAGACACACACACACACACACTGCCTTACACAAAACCTTAGCTGAGGAAAGCTTTAAAGTTGAAGCTTAGGAGGCCTGTGCAGAGCAAAATCAAACCAATCAGAATTGAGGCTGAAATAATTTCAAAAGGCCATTAAAGAACATTGCTGTATTTTAACAACCCCTCAACCAGACTAGAATCCCTCAAAATAAAGCAAAAAAAAAAAAGAAAAAAAGAAAAAAAAGAAAAAAAAGAAAAAAAGAAAGAGTTGGCATATATCTAAACAAGGGAGCAGATGGCCCACCTAATTGCTTATCTGTCAATACCTGGAGAAGATCTGAAAACTGACTTTGCTGGCAATCAGAAGTCATGTCAGTCATGGTCAGAGGCCTTCAAAGCCCACCTGAATGGACACCTGGGCCTGGCCAGCCCTTCAGGGACTGGCACAAAGAGAGTGGGACTGTATGTGCAGCCACATGCAGCACACAGCCCTGATGTCATTCCTCATTCAGAACATGCAGGCCTCAAGTTGCCTTTATGAATAGCTTGATGGAACAGTTGAGTGTTCAGTCTTCACAACACAGAGCAATGGTTCAAGAACTTTTAGGAGTTTTATTGTTCTCAGGGTGGCACAGAGAAAAATATGAATATGGCTGTTTCAGAGCAATATTACCTACCTTTTGTTCAGACTGAAGATGTGACTTGATTATTATTATTGCTATAAGAGTACTACTGGAGGAAAAGAGAGTTTGCAAATGCTCTTGAAAGTGCTGTTTGAGTCTGCTCTTCCTGCTCAAACAGTGCAGTTAATGTTTGATAGCAGCTGCCTGAGAACACAAGCCTTTGAACTGTTTATTGTTCTTGGGAGATGGTTTGTCTTTTTTCATACAGATATATATATACACACACACTGGAGCCTGGCTGCAAGTTTCTCAGGCATGACATAAATTATTAGAGCCCTGCTCAGCAGTGCTGTCAGCTTTAAGGATTCTTTTCAGATGTTACCATCTCTATTTCCGACCCGAAGCCGCCGTGCGCTCGCACCGCTCCAAGGAGTGGTCGTGTGGTTACTGCACAGTGAGGATTAGTCACACATTAACCACAGCTATAAAAACACATCTATGGGAAAATCACAGCCAAACACTGAGCCCTTTGAGGCTGCTGCTCCTTTCCAAAGAGGTGGGTTGCTGTTCCATTTTGCTCCAGCATTGTGCAACAGACTGCTCATGGGCACGTTCGTTTTGCTGTTGAGGTGCACTGTAGCTTTTCCTCTGGCACTCCCCTACCTTCTCCACTTCCATGGGCCATGGTGGACAGAGGTCTTGCAGGTAGAGCCAAGTCAGCCATTGTCTCCAAACCAACAGGCCCAGGCAGGGGAAGGGGTACTCACACTGTTTCAGTGATAAGCCAAAGGATTCCAGTGCTACCTGAAGCAAAGCAGGTGATGTCAAAAGATGAGTTAGGGCTAGAAGCTTTTGATCTGAGAGGAACAAGGGCACCCTTGCTCATTGCCAAGATGACAACTAAATGCTGTGGCAAGTTGCCTTGCTTTTTGCTCAACAGGATGCCCCCATTCATCACTGTTGTCCTTCTCTCAACATTTCCCATTCTGCATAGTTCTCAGCAAAGTATAGATCCTGCATTCAGTTTCCAAGCCCTGCTCTTCACACCTTCTCAGAGGTAGTAAAGCTGGAGATCTTAGAGAAGAAGGAGAAAAAGGACAGCAGCATACCCCTAGGAACATGTGACTTGTTAGAGCCACTCTGCATAGAGCTTTGGCCTCTGAATATTGCTGGGATTGACACAAGTCAAAGTTTCCAGGAGAGCATCCCAGATCATCACCACCAGCCATGTATTCTGTTATCCCCCCACTGCTGTTGGATTCCATGCAAAGGATGACAAACCTTCTTAAAGGGAAGATTTATTTTTTGAGGGGAACAAAAAGGCAGTGCAAATGAGAAATACACAATTAGGAATGCTTTCTCCAAAGCTGCTTTGGGCAAACAAAGAAAAGCAGCACTCATGGAGAACATGTAATTACCATGTCCTCTGCCCCACCCTTGACTTCTCAAGAGAAAATTTCTGTGTTTACTGATTTGCTTCAGGCCTGTGTCACATGTCCCATTGCAAGTCAGCAACCAACAAAGTCCCTTTCACATAAAGAAGTGAGGTTCCTTTAGATTCCTGTTGAATATATCAAGGAGAACTGGGCACTGGGAACAAGGCAGTCCAGCTCCCTGGTGTTTCTGAAAGTGATGTTCCTGTGTTTGGGAACTGAAGCTGGGAATCCTCAGCCAGTTTCTGTGATTCCATTAGGATTTCTGAAGCCATGTCCTCACCCTGGCTCCTGCCTGGAAAGGGAATTTAGGCTGGGGTAGGAACTTACATAATACCATACTGTGAGAAGTTGTATTATTCTGGGAAAGGGTGTGTTTTCTATGCATTGAGCTCATTTCCCTCCTTACCAAGCCCCACTGCCTCTAGCGCCTGCTCCAGCTTGTGTTCCTGCTGCCCCAGTAGCACATTTCAGACCTTGCCTCCCCTTCCCTACCTGCAGGAATAGAAAGTTACCTGGGGCTCCTCACATTTTCTCTGCATGAGGCAGCATAAACTCCAACTTCTCCTTGAGCATGGAGGCATTAATATTGATCTGGGAAACACCTTACAGAAAAAAAAAGATCTGGAATTATTCCATGCAGAGGGTTCCTACACTGATCCCCAGTTTCATAAATGGGAAAATAAATCCTGCACTACACAATCCCTTGGCCAGTCAGGGCACTTTGCATGTTATCTCAGCACTGCCTCTTGAGAAGTTTGCTTGTCTTCCCATCAATCCTCCAGCTCCTTTCCCTTGCATTCATCCAGGTTAAATGAGGTATGAGCAGTAAGAAACACCATGGTGCAATCTTCACACAGCACTGCTGGCATTTCCTGTCCAGAGGCAGCTGCACAGCCTTCTGTGCTGTGGTTCTTCTTCAGGTACACAAGGACTCAAGAGGGGCTGAAAAGCATGCTGAAGTTTCAGGAATAAGTGTTTAAATTTTTTCCTGTCCCCCTGCCTTCCCTTGCTCACTGTAATACTCATGACAATATTGGACCCAAATATCTCTCTCAAATATTGAGAATACAGAGAACAAATACATGTTTTCAGAAGTTCTTGCACTACACAGTAAAGAAAGGCAGCTGAAGGCTGGTCCCTGCAGTCTGGAGATGGTGGCAGAGCTGAGGGTCTCTAAATCCCATGTGCCTCTTGTCCCTGCAAGAGGAAGAGCATGGTCACATTCTGAGAGCTGGGCTGCTCTTTGCCCTTCCAACTAGCAGCATGGGGACAGACTGCCCATGGACAAGAGAAGCTGCTGTCAAAACCTACAAGAAAGAGTTCTCCATGCATTTAAACAAGAGGAAACAGAAAGAAAATGTTGGCAACAGGAAAGCTGAATTAGTCACCAATAACACTGGAAAGACAGAGGTTCTCAACATTTTCTACACTCCTGTCTTTACCAGAACTGCTGGACCCTCAGGCTTTCAGAACAAAAATCCAGGCTGAGGCAAGCACAGACCCACAGCTGGTGAAGGAGGAGCTGGTCTGTGAACAATTACAGGAGCTTGGCCTCTGCACATGGATGGACTCTGGCAACATCCCCCTGAGGGTGTCCAGAGACCTGGCTGATGTCAGGGTTGAGGTGACTGTGATCTTTGAGAAGTTATGAAGATTGAAGGACATCCCAAAAGACTAGAAGAAGGTTAAGGTCACCCCCATCTTCAAGAAAGGCTTAAAGAAGGACCCAGGAAATTAGAGGCCCATCAAATTATTTCAGTCCCTGGGAAAGTTATGGAGCGAATCCTCCTGGGGGCTATCACAAGTCAGATGAAACATGATTGGGCAAAGCCAGCACAGATTCACCACAGGCAAATCGTGCTTGACAAACCTGATTGCCTTCTACAATAAAGTAACCTGCCTGGTTGATGTGGGAAGAGCAGTGGACATTGTTTACCTAGGTTTCTCAGAGGCTTTTGATACAGTTTCCCACAGCCTCCTCCTAGAGAAGCTGATGTGTTACAGTCTAGACAAGCCATGGGAATAATCTCCCCAGGGAAGTGGTGAGTTCCTCAGCACTGGACACTTCTGAGATTTGGCTCAACAGAGTAGAGGGACATCTTGCCTAGACCAGGCTTTTGCCATGAAAGGTTGGACCAGATGAACCTAGAGGTCCCTCCCAACCCGATATTCTGTGATTATCTGACACACAACTAATCCACTTTGGATCTTGTATGTGGTAATGCTGTTCTCCACCAAGGTCATCAACTGTGTTTTAATATCTTTCTCTATTAAGGGAAAAAAATGTTACCTTACAGTAGTGATTGAAAAGTTGGTAGAGAGAAGGCTGGAAAATTTTTACAATCCTACAGCAAAAGTCTGTATAGATGCACATAATTGATAAAATAAATTTGTTTGATAGAATCTGTGCTCAATCCTAAATATAATCCTAAATCTGTGCTCAATCCTAAATCGTTTTTTTCTGAAGCAAAAAAGGCCATGAGTGCCTATTTCTATAAGGATTATTCTTCCATTATCAGTCCCACATCTGTGGTCAGGGTGAAACCAGCAGCTGGGTTTTGGTGGAGTTATCTTCCTGCCCTGCCTCCTGCCTGCAACACTGCTGAGGTGCTTGGTCATCCCTAGGGATGGGTGGCTTTGTCCAGAATGAGGCATCTCTCAGGTGCCCCATCCTGTGTGACCTTAGAGAATGAAAGTTTGTGAGGGGCTTGAAAATCATATTTATGTTTACAAAGAAGTTCATCTAAACCCTGACTGGTGCTGACACGAGACACATAGATAACAAGGAGGATCTTATAAATACACAGATGGAGGTATATACACCAGGACAAAAGTTTCATGGAACTTACTAAACCTGAACCAAATGTCATTTTTTTTTCTTAAGAAATTACCAAATATCAATTGTGATAGGCCAGAACCAAGAAAAAGAAATGCAACATTTCTTTCTGAGAGATCAGTCATACTCTGCTTGCAGTGCTTTTCCTTTGGCTTCTTTTGTTGAAGCCTTGTGCTGTTTCATGTCCCCGGGGACCATCACCTGTGGTGTGAGGTCTGACCCCATTCAGACATAGCTGATGCTCACTTGTTGGGAAACATCACATACCATCAGCATCTGCCAGTACTTGATGATTTTGTTGCTAAAAAATTAGGTAGCTTTACAATAATGTTTGCAAAACAAAGTGTATGTGACTAAAGGAAAAATAAAAAAACAATAACTGAATTTCAGGATGGAGCTCCTCCTCTGGAGCAGCTTCCCAGGGCCACCAGGCAGGACAGTGCATGAAGATGTGAGCAGCTGGTGATGGTGAATCAGCAACAGGCAGGAAGGAATCTGCTGAGGGGGCAGGAGCAGGACCTCATGCCAGCAGCCACTGTGGTTGGTGGAATTTCCTGTCTGTCTGTCTGTCCTGTGGTCAATGTCACCGTGTGGCTTTTGAAGTCCGCAGAACTCGGGCTGAAGGAGCCTGTCCTGTGCAGGTTCTCACGTTCCTGTTGTTCCTGCATGGTTCTGCTTATGCAAGGGAGGAAGGCCAAAGGGTTGCCCAAAATCCTTCAGGAGCAAGAATCATGGTGAAATTCAACACCAGCTCTGAATGTCTGAATTGCTGAAGCCTGGGCTTTTCTTTGCTTCCCAGAGAACAGAACTCAGGAGGCAAAAGCTGGCTGATGGAACTTCATGTGTGCCTGCCCTCCCGATGGAAAGCCAGTCCAGGGGGAAAAGCCAGCTGGACTGTAAGCATGTCAAAATAACCAGCAAGGAGAAGGCCCTGGGGAGATCTTAGAGCACCTTCCAGTACCAAAAAGGGCTTCAAGAGAGCTGAAGAGGGACCTTTTACAAGGGTGTGGAGTGATTGGATGAGGGGGAATAGCTTTACACTGAGAGAGAGTAGGTTTAGGTTAGGTGTTAAGAAGAAATTCTTTCCTGTGAGGATGGTGAAACACTGGAGCGTGTTGTACAGAGAAGCTGTGCATGCCCCATCAATAAAAGTGTTCAAGGCCAGGCTGGATGGGGCTTTGAGCAACCTGAGGTAGTGGAAGATAGTGGAAGGTGTCCCTGCCAATGACAGGAGAGTATCTGTGTGTAACTAAAAATCTTTAATGCCCCTTCCAACACAAACCATTCTGTCATTCTACGTGCAAAATAGATTTACACGCAATCAAATTTCAGCAGCAATAATTTGTAGGACATCTGTAACCATTTCAGGATTCTAGTACATTTAGCAGCTCTTCCATGCACTCCTGGCTGCTGACATCAGAAGAATACTGTGTGTGCTTGTTAGGTACAGGAGCCCTTTGAGAGGTCCTCCTACACAGACCAAGATCAGAAGTATGACAAAATGGATCAAATGAACATGATTAAGCAATACTCCCTTCCTAGGGAAGAGACCCTGACATTTGTGATAGGCCGGTGTTGAGAAGCTGAGTCAGGTACAACACCTACACAAACCCTTCATTCACAGGACTGTTAGCACAGGAGGAAGCTGTTGCAAAGGTCTTTATTTTCCACGAGTTTCACAGAAATAGGAAAAGAAAGCAGAGTCCATTAGTGCCTGACTGAGGGAGAGGCTGCCGAGTTCAGCCCGTGTTAGGGAACTGAGTGAAGAGAGAAAGAAAGAGCTTTGTAAGGAACGCTCCGAGCACAGGAAACGACCAATTAGTGCCGCTGCTCACAGGGTGACTTGTTTTTCCTGTCAGTGCTCAGAAGACTCCTAACAGGGAGTGACAGGAGCGATTTGGAAAGGTCAGCGAGAACCTGCGGGCACGTTTGTGTGCAGCAGCAGCAGCAGCAGCTGTGGGCAGAGGGGCAGTGCCGGCCCCAGGTGGGTCCTGCAGTGTTTGGCACCCGGAGGTGACACGGCCTGTGACAGCAGTGACCAGGAGTGATGAGCTTGTGGCAGCTTAGGGCAGCACAGGGAGCTCCTGCAGTCTCCAGATGGCTCCTGAGCATCCTCCTGGAAAGCAGGAGTTTGACAGGGAATGCAATTCCTGGGGAACCCACAGGGGAAACTCATCTCTCACCTCCTCTGGCAGATGTGGTAACCCTCATTTTAGCTGATAAATGAAAAGTTTAGTGTTGAATTCTGAGGCTAAAATACTGACATCCTGCAGTTCAAACTAGTATGACCAGGTTAGAAATGGTAATTTTTTTCACTTGCACAGAGCTCAGAATTCAATGGCACACATTGTGAATTACGCGAAGTGTAACCTGACTCTTCATTGTTTTTGCTAGAAAATTAAATAAGCTACATTAATACCTGCTTTGCCACCAGCATACAATGTATTTGCCATGTGAGATGTCACCCATAATATCACTGTGTAAGTTCAATAAGGCCATCTTTTTTGTGGAAAAGAATTATGCAGGTAATGACAGACAAGACATCTCCAAGGTTTCAGCTCTAGCAATTCCTGAGTCCTAAAAATGGTTACACCTAAGAACTGATAGAGACACACTCAAGGCTGCAAGTGCCTACCACTTGCCCCAGGAGCAATGCAGCTGGTTAACCGCTTTCCAGGCCACAGGTGAATAAATCCTGTGGAAAAGGTTTTAAGCAGAGTAGTGTTTCATTTCTCCTTTGCAAAGCACTTCCTAAGAGCCAGGCAAAAAGCTTTACAGTGCTCAGTCACCATAGGAACCTGCCCTTGGGCTTTGGCTGTGCAGGGGTTGCCTGGAAAACCCACACTCCCATTCACACCGTGGCTGAAGCTATCCAAGACATCCAGGTGTTAGTGAAGAATAAATTGCAAAGTGATGGTCTTTGGGGGCTTTATTTCTTCCTGAAAATGTATCACGTTTATCTAGTCCTGTTGAAGAAACCCCTGTGGTCCTTGACCATGGGAGGATGCAGATTAACTTTCTCATTCTCCAGGATGTTGACAGGATCACTTAGGAAAATTAAAAAAAAAATTGTCTATGATTCTCTATGGTGAAAGCATGAGTGGCTGTGTGGGTGTTACATTTCAGAATTATTTCTGTTTTGTCAGGTTTTCCTCGACCTTGTACTCTGAGTGTGCTCTGTCCCCTGAGCCATCTGCCTGTGTATTTCTTCTGACTTTCTCATCTTTGCAGATGTAGTTCTTAAGCTTTTACAGGCCACGTTTGCACAGCTTGACACCCTGCTTGGCCACAGCCATGAAGTTCCTGAGTTGAAAATTAATGAGAGAAATCATTATGTAAATTAAATAAAATTGTCAACTCTTTTTTTTTCCCATCCATGCTATTTAGGAGCATATGCTACAGAAGGCATCAGGATTTAGAGAACAAAACTGGGATGAATGAATGAATTCTCCCCAGGTACATCTATACTGGTCCATAAAATGAGGCTGGAATGGGGGTTCAGCCACAGGCACAAATGACAAGCATGTCTAGCTGTTAGCATGGAGCCCATCACTGCTGGCTGGTACTGCCTAGCACTGTTCCAACAGCACCCTGAATCAGCCAGGGAACACCACAGGATGATAATTTTTCCCTGTGGTTGGTTCTGCCTCGGCCAGAGTGCATGGGGCAGGAACACAGCTCAGCCATGTGCATGGGAGCTGTACTGGGCTGCTCTGCCCCAGAGCAAGCAAATGGTCCCTGGCTGATTTTATTTATTAATGGAGATTGAAAAGAGAGGCAAAACCTGGATACACTCTGTTAAGTGGTTTTAAAATTGAAGTAACTTGTAAGTGTGCATCATGGTTTAAGCTGGAAATTGAGTCCCGTGGAGCTGCTCCCTTCCCCCATCCCGAGACAGAGACAGACAAAAGGTAGAAATTCTGAGCTGAGCTGAGGACAATTCACTAGAAACAGCAATGGGATAAGAAAACAGTGACAGCAACAGCAACAATATTAATAACAAAAGTATACAAAAAGTGAGAAATTTGCATACAGAAAATATTCTCACTGACTCACTGACCTGAGCCTGTGCCAAAAGCTCCTGAGACAAGAAAAAAATTGTCCCCCAGACCCTCTGCCTGCCCCTTTTCCTTCCTGACTTCAAGTCATCCCCCCTTCTCGTTGGAAGTGAGAATTTCATAGTCCTGCCCCCTTCAGTGATGCGAGTGGTGCAGAATAACAACCCAGAGGTGCCCACACAGCTCCAGGCTCCACCCTCCTCATGGCTTGGCCAAAACTAGGACAATGTGAAATTGGGGATTTTAAAAAATATTAAGTGTAAATTATTTCCAGCCTACAGACATGATGAAGAAACTGGGGTGAGCACACTTGTTCCATGCCTTGGCAGAGGACAAGCACAACAGGGATAAATGCTGGGAACACAAAGCCCCAAAACCATCCTTTCATTCAGTGCCTGGATTCATGAAAGCTGAGTCCATGCTAGAGCAGGTCAGGGAGCACTGCAGTGCCCTGTCCCTTGCTGTGATGGTGGGGCAGCAGCTGGAGGGTGGCACAGGCTGCCACTGGAGTCCCCTCTGCCCCTCCTTCCCCTGGCAGCCAGGACACATCCATCCTGGCCCAGGAGCTCAGGAGCGTTGCCAGCCACCTGAAGCCAGAGGGATCAAGGGAGCATTGAGGGAATTTTTAAAGCAAAGATAGATTTTCTTTTTTAAAAAAGGCAGCCCACTGGCTTCTGTGGTGGCTGTTGAGGGACTTTTTATTTGTACTTTGCTTTTTAGCCAGATTGCTAAACACATGCTGAGTTTGCTTATCTGCCCTTGTATCTTCCATAATAAATGCAAGGCTCACCTTTCCAGCAGCATTGTTTGGAAGAGGTTTTTCTTTCACAAAACTCAGTTAAACATCTTTCAATAAGCATCTTTCAACAAATGGAATTTTCCCCCTCAATATGTGCAAGCAGAAAAAGATGTGCCTTCAATCTGTGGTGTGCCAGCAGATAGATGAGTGTTCAGCAGGTGGGAAGGCTCAGAACTTCAGAAAAGAGTGACAACAAGCCTGAGGGGTGAAATGTTTGCCCAAACACTTTTAGTAAGGCAGCAAATAGGAAATAAATTTTTTTTAATGCACTTCCATTCTTCCACAATTCAGAGGGATTTGAACTTCCAGAGTTCAAGAAGAGTTTGGACAACTCTCTCAGGCCATGGTGTGACTCTTGTGTTGGCCCTGTGCAGGGCCAGGAGCTGGACAAGACAATCCTTGTGGCTCCTTATCAGCTCAGAATCTAATTCCATCTCTGCAGCACCAGCTTGAGGCACATCCCAGTGAGGCAGAGTTTTCTGGGACCACTGCTCCACCCCTGCTCATGCTGGGGTCTCAGCCATGAGGATGGGTGGTGCCCCAGGGCAGGAGCTGGTTCCCCAGCAGAGTTTCTGTGGTCCAAGGAGTGAGCAACAGGAAGGTTTGGGCAGACAAGGGGCCCTGGGGGCTCTGCATGAGCAGCTGTGGGGTTTGGGACAGAAGGGGATAAATACTCAGGAGATGGCTCCAGCCTGGGCTTCCAAACCACCATGCAGAAGAAAGGAGAGAGATGGCAAACCTGGGATCACATTTTATGCTATTTCTTGTGCCAAATAATGAATCTTTGTCTAATCCCAATGGGGTTCAGGCCCCTGGGGTGCCTGTGCTGCAGCCAGGCCAGTTTGCAAAAACACAGCCCAAAGGGCTCCCAGAGTGGATGTCAGGAACCATCCAGCCTTGGCAGAACTTGGTTCCCAGGAAGTTGCAAAACCTGCCTGGGAAGACAGGCAAGTACCAGGCTCCAGGCAGCCCAAGTGCTTCCTTCAAAGCCTTCTGGAACTGATCCATGAGTGTTGTCACCCATGGGATTTTATGAAGTGCTCATCTCCATCCCTGAGCCTTCTCCTTTTGCAGTGTCTGGTGAGATTGCACTGAGGGTATGGCAATACCCAGGAGTGAATCACACACACCCTCTGTGTAAAATTTCATGGCCTATGAGCTGTTATGATATGGTCCAGATCTTCCTGCGCCTGGAGAAGCCTCACAGTTCCCAGGAGGGCTCCTTGCCTCAGCCCTGGAAGCAGAGCTGGGAGCTCTTTGTCCTTCTCCTCTTCCTCCTTTCATCTAACACACTGAGCATGGCGAGGGGTGAGCTGCTCTAGAAATGACATCTGATGTCACAACAGCAAATAACAGCCTATTATTTATTATTTATTGCCAACCTGCTGTTTGTCTGGGTTAGTGGGATAATCAGCTGCTGATGGGCTTGGTCAGTGACATTTAGTCAGCACAGGTTTACAGAGTGGTGGTTTTTAGGACCTCAGAGAGTAAAGGTGCAAGGTGTACCATTAATAGTGCTCTGACAATGTCTAGACTGCTTTATTTTATATATTGTGTAACAGTTATGAAGGATACTGCATTTTATGGTACACATGAAGGCAGGATTGAGTCAGGACCTCCAAGGTCACTGTCACATTTCACATCAAGAGATCTCTACCCCACTGCTGCATTGTTTCTAGCTGTGAATAGAGACTGACACAGAGATCATTTTGACCATTAACAAACAGCACCTCTTTTGGAAATGCAGCCAAGTGCTGAACTGAGAAAGCAAACATCAGCAGTGTATAATCAGGCTCCCAGCAGTTCAGGAGAGGAAGTAATAAATAACTTGCCTACCTAGAACTGCAGGAGGAACCCAGCAGGTTGCGTGCAAGGACCCATCTGGGCACTAGGAAGGAAGTTCAAATGCGTTCTCTTGGCGCAAAAAATAGCCTTGGGTGCTCCTATAGACACAGCACCTGGGCAAAATTTTCATGGTTTTTTCCTAAACCTTTTCCTTTGGCAAAACAATGCACTGTAATGATTTGTCACTTTGTTACTGACACAGAAAAACCATTACCGGCCAAATATGCCTGAGCATTCTGCAAAGCCAGGATTACTTGGGTAAGTTTTGCTGAAATCAAGCAGGCATTTTCCAATCAAGCAGGTATTTTCCCAGGAACTGTGCACCAAGAAGAGCAGTGCAGAGCCCAGGTGTGGAAGGAGCCCCGTGATGCCTGTGCCTGCTTGCCTTTGAGTGCAGGGAGAGGCTGGCGTCTCCTGCAGGAGTACAGGGGACAGACCTGGAGATCAGGCTCTGAGTTCAGACCAAATCTACTTTTGGATAGTTTTGTTTCTTTCTGGAAGTCTCACACCCCAGGACTGGGGATCTGGACCACATCTTTTAAAAAGACTTCACTGCCTACAGGGGTAGAAGCTCAATGATGGGAGCTTGCCACTCTCAAATGCACATTCCAACTTTATAGTATATAGTGTGCCTCCATTTAATTCTCAGTTTAGAGTGCTGTTCTTCCTTGTTGCCTTAACTTTAATAATATATTTATTGCTTAGAATAATACTGAATCTGTAACATGAATGAATGTTACACGACTGTTTTATTTCTAACTTTTAATAATGGCAAAACATTTTTAATAAAATGTATATTACATTCCCATATACTATATACACTATACTTACCTTTAAAGTGTGTTTTATTATGTTACTAGACATTTTTTTCATTGGAAGTTTTATTATGTTAGTATACACATTTTTTTCATTGGAAGTTTTATCGTGGCAAATTATTAAAGGTGCTGCAAATCACAGAATCACTATGTGGAATCACTTTGTTTAATATCTGTTAGGACTTAGTCTTCAGAGATTATGCAGTACATTTGTGAAATAATTATCAAATATTGGCTTGCTCTTATTTCTTTTAACTTCAATGGAAGTATGACTGACACCAGTATAGTCATGTGTCAATATGTTTCATTGATAAAAAACATTATGTTCAAAATTCCTTTCTTATTTGTAGCTAGGAGCTCAGTTTTTGTATTGTTTACAGAGCTGCAAAGCAGTGTAGTGTCAGAGTGACTCATGAATGGAAGTTAAACAGATTACAGTGGGTGATAATGCAGCCTGAAAAGGCTGGGTAAATATAACCCCCAGAAGGGAAATTTACTATATTTTTTCCATGAAAGATCAGCTGAACTTTGTGTTTATCACTCAGGAACGCAACAAGTTCTGGCTAGCTCCTGTGGCTTAGAAACTTTTCACCTTGCAATTTTGATGCTTCATTTCCAAGCTCCCTGGGATTATTTAATTTAAATTTTGACTCTCCATTATAGTTTCTTCAGGTAGAACAAGGTCAGATGTTTTATTTCAGTATTCTGAAGTTTTGCTTTTGGGTTTTTTTCATGAAGAAATCACACAATGAAAGTGTAGCTCCAAAGTATTCCTTCTCAGAGCTGCACGACGCTTCACATCTGCCCTGACTTGCATAACTTTCTCTCTGCATTGAACAACCATCTTTAATGAGGGAGCTGTTAAAATGTGCTCTGTTCTCTATTGAGACATGTGGGGAAGGAAAGAAAAGATTTTCAATTGCCGTTAAAAAAACTCTGGCTTCCTCTGACTGTCTTTTTTTATCTTCTAAATTTCATATAATAAATTACTTTGGCTGCTTTTAGGAAAACAGCTCACATACCCATTCCCTGTCATTTTATTTCCATACATCCCCAGACTGCCTGATAACAAACATCTTCTGTAGGGAGGGAACAAAAGAAACAAGTTGATCCTGCACCATGGTCACTTTTGGTCAGAGGTTTCTCCCATCCTGAGTATATCCACCACATTTATTTTCCTGCTTGTGCTGTGGTGCTCTGTGTGTTCATTCAGGGAGTGGTATGTCATCCACAGAAACACCCTTCCCAGGGAAAAGTTTTCACTCTTCAGGGGAAAATGATACCTGGATTATCTGTGTGCACCTGTGAAGGCTGTTGCAGTTATTCTCCCTTTCTGTTGAAGTCAGTCTTGAGTAACACCACTTGAACCCTCTGTGAATGCCGGGGTGAAGAATCTTAACTTGGAAGCATGGAAGAGGTTGGAAAATTGGTGCTACTTACAACTTGCCAGTCATTATGTGCAAGAAAATATAAAAAGCAAAAGAAACCTCCAAATGGATGAATAATTACATTTATCCTTCCTGTGCAGTTAACTGCAAATAATAAAGTTGTCTGTGTAATCACATCTGGTAAAATGCTACTGTTTGTCCTTCCTCATGTGTTACAATGGGCTTTACAAGAATACAGATGCAAAGGCCACAATTCACATTCCAAGGGGCTTTCCTCCCCTTTTTGGGGAAATAAACCAATCAAAGGTATTCCAGGGTCTTTGTGATATAACAGAGCATACTTTATATGGAGGCATGACTTTTGTCTTCAGATGTCAATTTTTGAATCAGAGTTCCAGAGAATTATTGCAAAAAGCACTTGGTAACAAGCACTGGAGATTTCAGCCTGAACCCTGCAAAGAGCAGGGCCAGCTTCAGAGATAGACAAGATTGCCTACAGGATTTTTCCAGACAGATTTTCAAAAGTCTCTAAGGATACAGGCTCCACAGAACCTTCACATTACTCAGGCTTTAAGTTCTGAAAACAAAAAATCCTGAGATTACCCCAGAGTAATATTTGGAAAAATATGTAATTAATTAACTCCCATGTGTACTGCACATTATCTCTGCCATAATGTCTATTTTTTAACAGAAATGTGTTGAATTACAATCTGTTGGTGCTCACAAAGGTAAATGCATGAAAAAACAAGAAGAGGTGTGATGTGTGGTTGAGATAAGCTGGGAGAACAGGGGCACCTGTGAACTTCACCCCCACCCAGCAGATGGGTGATGATTTGCAGGAGAGATCTCTGTTTCTTCTTCCTTTCCTCTCTGCTGAGCAAGGTTAGATTTAGATCTTACCTAAGTGCAGGCTCTGTATGGCTTTAATGACACTGGGTTCTCAGCACAATTATAAAAAGGGTTTATTTCTTTGTGCATTAAAAATCAGCAGGAAAGGGAATAACCTCTGCTGCTAGATGATAATTTAATACTGGGGATAATACTGGTATATTGGTGAAAAACAATCCAAAAGCAAATGACATTATGGCAGCATTAAGAAAAGGAAAGCTGGATGGGAATGCAGATTTATAATTATTTATCGTAGCAATCCACGCAGATATCTACACTTAATTATTCCATGGTCAAGAGAATAGTTTCAGCCAGAAAGGTTAAGGGAAGGTCATTCCAGCCAAACAGGCTGATGGTGCATTCACCTGAGGGGAAGAGAATAGGGGTGCAGCTGAACAAAGCCTGTGAAATAAGTTCCCCTGTTCCTTGAAGAGGAAAACTTCCCTCATCACTGCACAAGAGGCAGGCACAGCACTCTTTGGAGATCTTGGGAAAAGCAGTAAAGTGCTGCCACCTCAGCATTCCCATGAAGAGTGCACCTCTAATCCATATATACATACATATATATATAAAAATAGAAATATCTATTTGCATACGTATTTGTATGCTCTGTAACCAGACTTCACAGCCTCCCTTTCACAGGAGTCCACTAAGGGTTGGAAATAGTCTTGATATCTTCCATGATAACAAAAAAATTCCATTTGTTCCCAGATGCCAATCCGCTGCAAACACTTCTCACAATCTCTGAGTACTCCAAACCTTTTTGGTACTTAAAGTACATTTTGGTGCTTAAAGTACATTCCAACCACTGCAAGTTATCCTCAAATATGCAAATGTTTACATTTATGGAAACTTAAGTTTCTGCTTTTTCTTTCTTCCTATCTTGGTCTCGCAATGACCGAATTCTTGTGCCGTTTTTGCGAGCGCTCATTAACATCAGCAGTTTTATTTTGAGCCCATGGCTAGAAATCCTGTGATTAATCCTACACTGATCCCTTCTGTGTTTTGGCATGGGCAAGAAGTGTCAGGTTAAGCTCAGCCCACCTGCCTGAGCTGGGCAGGACAGCGGTGGTTGTGCGTGGTTATTCATAGCGTGGGGTGCAGCTTCAGTGGGCAGCTTTTTAATAATGTAAGCCAAAAGTGAAAGGGTAATGTTTACCAAACCTGTTTCAAAGTGGCTGATTAATCAAATAAATGGGTGTTTATTGAGGCTGTTGCTAGGTACTTACTGTTATTGAGATAATTGTGTGACTCAGCTACGCCAGACAAAGAACTCTACTGTTGCTCCAAAGTACCGACTGGCCAAGTTTGCATCTTACACCAGGGTAAGGGCAGAGACTTTGCTCTTTCTGCTTAGTTTTTTTCAAAAAGCTAATCAGTTAGTTTATTTATCTGACACATCATCCCCTTTTACAGCCAGCTCAAAATGCCTTCTTCCCATAAACCCCAGAAACACTGACCCTTATGCAGAACCCCTTCATTTCCATTACTGACACCAAGGTGTGGACAGACCTTTCTTTTGTGTATATATTATATTATATTATATTATATTATATTATATTATATTATATTACATTACACTACATTACATTACATTACATTACATTATATTATATTATATTATATTAATTACACAATATTATATATTATATTAATATTTATAGTAGTCACACCGTTTTCTGCTAAACATCTGTATAAACCATAAAGTCATCACCATTCAAAGCACTTGTTTACTAAATAACCAAGTACTTGATTAGACAGGCTATTAATGGAGATTTAATGATAGAAATTGCATATTACAACTCATGGCTTATGTTTTTCATCTAAAAAAAAATGGAAACTTTTTTGGAGACAGCTACTAATGGGTATAATGATAGAAAACTCTCCTTGCTTCTCAGAAGAGAGCTTGGACTACATGCAGTCTGAGGTACAGGAAGAGATTTATATCTGCTGATTGGGGGGAACACTAAGAACTTATACCTGCCCTCCAACTAAATTGCATTTCACTATACCTTGGTTTTATTATTTTCATGTAATAGGCCTTTTCTCATTCCAAAGAAGCATGTCAGTGTTCTGCTGATGGTAGTTTGCATACCTCAGTGAGTAGTAAAAGGGTATTTGAAATCACAGGGACATGTTTACTTCAAGACATCAGTTCAAATTTGGAGTAATGTTACCACCAGTGGTGTTATAATCAGATTTGCACTGATATATCTGAGAGGAGAATTTAACCCTTGCTAGTCATATTCTGTAGCAGATCTGTTGGGTTTTTTTAATCTTCACCAAGATAAATTATATATTATAAAGAAGCAGTATTTTACTTGCTCAAGGTTGTATTTTGATTAGAAAATCTTCTGGCATATGTTAGAGAGATCACTGCATTTTAGCAACAAACACTTTAACTTCCTGGAAATGCTCAATATTTATTTAAAATGTTCCACTAACATTTTCTTTACTGTAACATTCAGGCATAACTGAGAAATTTAGGTCTGAAATTTAGGTTTATAGATCAAGGTCTGAACCAGGCTTTGAACCAGGAAGCGGGCTCTGTTTGAGCCCTCTCTTTTGATTTCTCAAATTAATGTTTTACTAGAAGAGTTTTCACTGGAGGAAGAGAACAATCCTGCTGCTGATCTAACACTTCTTACCCTCCCAAATATGTTATTGAAAAAAAAAATGTAATGCCTATGATGGCTTTTTTTGCTTTCACTGGTCATGAGCATAAATCACATTGAGCCTGTACTGGAGTCTGGAGCAAACCTCCCAGATATGACACTTTATTAATGGTCCTTGTGGATATCCAGAGGGGGAAAATCCCCACAGCAAGCCACTGTACAGAAATGAGAGATTAGTGAGTGTTAAAGGAAAGTAAGTGAAGGGTGGAGCAGAAATCCCCTCCGAGTTCTGCACATGGCCCAGGGGGAATTAGTAATAGCATTGCCCCAGCTCTCTCTGCCAGCTCCCTCCAGCCTCTCAGACATCACCTCTGTCACACTGGGACAAACAAAAAACAGTGTTTTTTCTCACACCATCCCCTTGTGAAGGTGGGGTGGCACTGCCATCCCAACAGGTGGCACAGGATTGTCTCTGCTGGGATTGTTGGGGTCAGCAAGGCAGAAAGCACAATGGGAAAATTGAAGAAGGTCTGGATGCAAGGTTCAATCATGTTCTGAGTTTCTCCACAGCCCAGAAGCTGTTAGCAGAAGCCAGCTTTTTCTCCAGAAGCATGTGTCAAGTGGCCACCAGTGGAAGATAATGGTGTTAAGTCAAAAAGATACTTCCAATCCAAGAAAAGGTTAAGAGGCAGCAGCTCTTCCTTGGCTGTGCCTTAACCTGACTCAGAATTGGGAAGCTCATCTCCCTGCTGAGAGGGCAGCAAGAGCCTTTCCAGGTCCTTTTTTCCACATCCCTGCTGTGGGGAACAGCAACCATGAGCTCCTCTCTCCTTGGAGCTTTGGGCAGGAGAGGAAAATATCAGCCTTTTTGATAACAAAATATTTTACATGCCAGATACTAAAGATATGTAACCCACCTACCCAGTGGGTGCTAACAACCTTTTTTGACAATGGGCAATGAAATTTACTAGCAAGTTCAATAGCAACAAACTACCCTTGAAAACACTTCCCTCAGGTAGAAATTTGGATTTTCAACTCAATTATTCTTGGGTTGTTTTTTTAAACCCAGAATTTGATTAGATTGCATTTGCCCTGAAAGCAGTGGGAAATGTATTTAGTGAAGGGGGTCTAGATACTGAAAATACTTAGTCTTTCAATCCTTTGAGGCTTGGAAAAAAATGGCATACTTTAATTGATAGCTGTTTCCTCTTCTAAATATCCAAGGTAACCTTTGGTTTTGGGGTTAGTTTTTTCTTCTTTGATTTTCTCCTGTTTGCAAGCAAACAGAATGAAAAAAAAAGAATGTCTTCATTATTTCTTTTTTTTAATGAAAAGTTTCATTTCTCCCAGCTAAATGCTTTTTTTTTTGGCAAATGCCTTCTATATGGCCCAGCCAGACCTTGCTTACAGACTGCAAATCCTCAAGGGATTAATTCTACCAGAAGACACAATTCCTTTCATTCCTTTTACATTACCCATTCCTTGGACAATGCTAAACAGAGCTGGGAATGCTTCTCCACACCCTTGGTCCTCCCAGTCTGACATTTTCCCAAGGGGGAAGCAGCCTGTTGGAAGTGGCGCTGCCACCTTCAACCTGAGCAAGCACAACTGGCTGGGCTGCTGAAATGGTTTTGGGTTTGGGTTGCCTTGCAGCAGCCTCATTATGCCACACCTAGGTCATGTGCAATATGAACTGTCTTGATGAAGGACAAATGGTTTATTTTTGTTTTAACCCTGTAATTGGTTTATGTATTTGCACAATTTCAAGCAGTGGGTGGGAAGGAGGGAATGTATGAAGGGAAAGCTGTGTCTGAACTTTGCTGCTGCTGACTGATTCAACTTGTTTGTTGAATCTATTTACCAGTGTGATAGATGAGTAATGCAATGATTGACTCTCACAATTAATGGACAAATATCATGTATATAGATTAAGAAAAGTTTATAGATTTATAGTTATGTTTTA
This sequence comes from Melozone crissalis, assembly GCF_028551555.1. Classification (NCBI taxonomy): domain Eukaryota; kingdom Metazoa; phylum Chordata; class Aves; order Passeriformes; family Passerellidae; genus Melozone; species Melozone crissalis. The sequence goes on from NW_026535805.1 coordinate 56,241,649, forward strand.
CCCCCATGGTTATCAAGGGACAGCTGGAGTTGGGACATCTGGGCGGGCTGGCTTGTCACTATGGCAACATCTGACCGGTCTCAAATCAGGATTTGAGGAAGAGATTTCCACCACTGGACAGTGAAGAAGAGGTTGATGAACAGAACTTTGGGAAGAGTTAAAGGGTTAAAAAGGGAAAAAATTCCATTTTGAGGGGGCTGAGCACATGGTGGGGAAAATCTTATGCTCCTAGCACTGTAACCTTTTTTCTTTATTCAGTCTTCTGTTGTATTTTGGATAAGGTTTAATAAACCTTCCTAAACCATGAAATGTGAGTAGCTATTTCTCACACCAGAAATTACAGGAGTCAGATGAAAACAAAAGCCAAAATATCTGACATTTGGTGCCATGTGATGCATAAGGCGAAGCTGGGAAGGTGCTCCCCTAGTTTTCTGTCACAGGGGTGTATGTATTCGAGTTGTTCGGATAGTATTTGATATTTGGATATGATACATATATCTCACATGGGAAGCACAGACCAGCTCTCACTGACACCAACCAGTTCAGAGCCCTCTGAGGTGCAGGGAGCACCTGCAGGTGCAGGGCATGGCCTGGGGGCAGCATCAGTGCCTGGGAACAGCCTCCAGAAGGGAGAAGGTCGAGGGCTGTGTGCTCAGTGTCTGCCCTGCTGACACCCCTGCAGCACCACAGCAGAGCCCTGAGTGGAGACCCCCTGGCCCTGCCTGAAGAGCCTGTCCAGATCTGCCCCAGACAGAGCAGATCAGTCAGGCTCGTGGTCCTGGGGGCACTGGAGGGTTCCTTTCCTGCCACAGGAGCTGTGCATGTGTTCTTCACACTGCAGTGCCAAGGGATGCCCTGAGCTAACATATTTTGCAATAGGCACGTCCTTCACTGGGACAGTGTCTTTGTTTATGGCTCTGAGCTGTTCTGTCTGCCTGTATCCCTCTCCTCCCTGCAGTTGCATCAGTGTGGCTTTGTTAACCCTCACCTATGATTAACAGTCTGAGCTGCTGTGCAGGGTACACAGCACAGTGAACTGTGGGGTGAAGTTTGCAATATGTCCTCATTTCAACCTCAAAATACTAACCTCTTAAATAAAACCAGCTGCACAGAGCAATTAGCAGGCATGAAAATTTTAAAAAGCTTAACAATTTGATTTGGGAACCTTCTGAAGACTCTGTGCTTCTGTCCCTGGGAACGACAGCTTTACAAGTTCAGTAAATACATTCCTTTCTTTCCCCCCCCGCCCCCCCCCCCCCTTATCCAGGCACAAAATATTTTTTTTCATATAAGAAGATTTAAAAATAAATATTAGAGGGTCACGTATACATGCACAGAAGCACACACATGCTTACATGTCCCAGTTAAACTGCAACTGCTTTAGCTGTAGGCAGATGCATTTGGAAATTGGAGAGTCTGTTTTGCTTAAGAGATACAGGAAACACTTTGGGAAAGTGTTAAAGAGCATCTAAGTTGCATGCAGAAGCAATACAGTGCAGAACTAGTGCCACTGTATTTATAATGGCAGTGCTTGCAGTTTGCATTAAAGACACTCTGGGTTTTTTAGGTGACTTGCAGAAGTAATGGGAAGAGAGTTCTCCTTGGGGATTTCACTACATTTCTCTTTCCCATCCAGAGGCAAATCCAATTCCCTCTCCAGCTGGCAATGAAGGAGCATGCTGAGACATCCTTATCACCTTTCAATTGATCACAGGGGTTTTCTGTGTCCATCTAGCACTTGACACCACTGGAGCACTGCTGCTTTTGCACCTCCTTTGCTGCCATTATGGAGGTGTCACCCTGTCCCTACCACCACAGCCTGTCCACGGACATTGGGGCAAGGCTGTCTGCTGGTTTTCCATCACACAACACTGTGTGTTTCATGGTGGAGAACTTTGGGGGTGGATATGGGGGAGACTGGTGCTGCCTCCTCTCCTTCCTCCCTTTTCTGTTCTCTTAAATGAAAAATTCAAATAGTTGTATTACACAGACACCTAGGGAAGAGCAAAAACTCATTGAGTGGACACAGTGTGTCTCCAAGTACTTTCCCAGCCTCCAGCTACTCCAAAATCAGGGATTTTCTGAGTCTGTTCAGCAAAGCTCTGTTTCAATCCTCTCCATAAAGCCACATGGCACATCAGCACATCAAACTGGCTCAGAGTGATGAAATCCTCTTGGAAGAGCTGTTCCTCAATCCAGCCAGGCCAGACTCAGACTCTGGAGGAGGAGGTGAATACACAACAATTCAGACACCTGGGAGACCAAATGACATCTCCATCTTGGTGGCAACTGGCACCTCTCACCATCCATGATCCTGCAGGTTGAAAACAAGCTGCAATTTGCTGGGGAATGTTCAGCCCACTGCCTGGCCCTGTGGGAACTCAGCACATCACTCCGGATGTCCAGAGTTGCTGAGAACCCTCTTGGGGGGCTCGGAAGTCCTGGAAGGTTGCCAGAAGCGCCTGGTGGCTTGACTTCGATCCATCTAGGGATGTGCCACCTGTGTATGGTGAGGACATGAGAGGCACTCAGGTTTGAATGGTGCAGGAATGATTTATTTACAGGGTGAAAATATAGATTTTCGGGTTTTTGGTACAAAGGGTAATGAAGACAAGATGGAGGAATCAGGCCGTGTCTTGTCCTTCTTCTTTCTTCTTCTTGTCATCCATTTTCTGTGATGATGTTGGCACTTGGGGATTGGTTTAGAGTAGAAGTGCACTGTTTAACATAGGTGATAGGTATTGGGACATAAAAGTAAATATGATATACGTAGTTTGTAGTATATAAAGACGACACCGCCTCAGGGGCGGTCAGAGTGCCTTTGGCTGCCTTGCAGTTCAGATCTTGGCTGAGCAGAAAGAAAAACTTTGTAGATAAGAAATAATAAACAACCTGAAGATTGCAAACTGAAGAGTCCAGTCTCATCCTTCAAAGCTCGGGCTGCTCACAACCATCCCACACACCTTGGGGCAGACACAGACAACTGGTCCCGAGATGGCCCCAGCAGGGTACCAGGGTACCAGGTACCAGGGCCAAACCTCTGCCACAGAAGAAACAACCACAGAAAGGTCCCAGCTGCTCCTCCCACAGCTCTGAGTCCTCTGAGCTCTCCAAAACTGCCATTTACTCTCCTAAACTACCCCCACCACCTCAGTTTACACTTGGTGAGCCTGCATCACCTTAACCCCTCCACCTCAGCTCTGTGCACAGCCACAGTCAGGCTGCAGTGGCGCTGCTCTGCACAGGGATGAGCCATGGCTCAGCAGAGGCCTGGCTGCAGCAGAGCCTCCCAGCAGAGCCCTCCCATCCCTGCCTCTTGCCGTGTTTAATTTCTCCCCCACGCTGTCTTGGCCCGTGGCTGCAGGCTACAATTCCTGACAGTAACTAATGCAGCAGCAGAGAGCTCCAGATGAGCCGGGAGAGGTCAGCCTGAAAGCAGGGCTTTAGGAGCAGCCAGAAAGCAATTGTCCAAGAGCAGGTCCAAAGCAATCCTACTCCAGCTAACACTATCCCTCCACATAAATAACTCCTCCTGACTTCTCCAGGCCTTTGATTTGCTCTGTTGGAGGAGCTCTGCTGCTGCTGCCCCCCCAGCAGGTCTCACCTCTCTCTGTGCAGCTGTTTGGGCTGGGACTGCACCTCTGCCCACACCAGTTCACCTGGAGCAAACAGTGACCCAAACTCTGGCTAAACAGTGATCCACAGTCTGGCCAAACAGTGACCCAAGCAGTGCCTGCCCTTTCATGGGCTCCTGGCAGTTCCATGTGATGACATCAAGTGGGCGGCTCCTCACAGGGCTCTGCAGCATCTCTTCAATACTCCTTGGGTTATTTTTACTTTTTCATTTGGGCTTGTAAATGTGGAAATCACGTCTTGATGCATTAAAAGGTCACATTTGGTATTTACAAAGAGGAGCTTTGCCATTTTTTTCCAAGAATGCTGTAGAAGTGGAAGGGACCACTCTGCAGATACTTGAACAAGATGTCTTTAAGCCAAAAAGGCCCCACCATTTCCATGTGACCCTATGAATGTTAAGCCTTCACATGATTTCAAACAAGCAGCTGAACAAATTCATACCAGACAAAAGCCCATGTGGGTATGAAATGCAAAGTCCCTCCCTCTGGTGCAGAAGGCCCTGTGCTTTGGCTGAGAGAGGCTGGGACACCACTGTGGGTAGGCTGGACATGTTTGCCCCATTCCCAAAGCCTGCCTGCACCAGATGGGACAGGGACAGGGACAGGGATGGGACAGGGACAGGGATGGGACCCTGGGCTGGGTAGATGTCTGATCCCACCTGGTTGTGTGCAGCCATCCCTGTGCTCTCTTATAGTGAGCAGTAAGGCTGCAGGGGCAAAAATTTCAGCTGATTTTACATGATAATAAATATATTTGTAAGGGAAATTGCATAATGTGGTGGCTACAGTGGAGCCTCCTCACCTTTTAGACTCCTTCCAGCCTTTTCCTTCTCACTTCAGTCACAGCCATTTCCAAGTGTCTGATTTGAAGGTCTGATCCATGTTATATCAAATAAAAGATCAAATCCCTTGTTTTCCCAGGAGCAGGGCCAAAAGTGAAACTCCAGACTGTTTTGTCTGGATTCAAACCCAGTTTCTTGCTGGGTTTGATATTAGATATACCTGGATCTGATATTAGAGATACCTGGAATTTGGCCCACATGGTTTAAAAATCTCAGGAGCTCTGAGGAAAGTGAAAAAGCGGCATCAGATTTTAGACAGAAGTGTATGCTGGGGAAAAGCCTTCATGTTTTAGCTGAAGTTCACACAGTTACCCCTGTTCTGGATGAATCATAATAAATCCTTTAGCCTAATTGTACTCAGGATTTCATCACAGAGCTCTCTGCAGAGCTTATGACTTAAGAGGAGGAAAAGAAAATGGTTGCAAAATATGGGAAACATGAAAGAGGCTTTTGCATACTCTTATGCTCTGTAACAATGAACCAGCATTGTCCTGGCCCCCAGTAAACATTCAGAGCACTTTATAAACATAAGAAGGCTTGTGAGTTAATGACAACACAATACCTGGGTGCTGCAAAGCATTTGTACTGATTAAATGAACATCCTTTACCCCAACACAAGGATGAAATGTCACATAAGAGCAGTAGCAATGAAAATGTTGCAGATGAATGCCTAAATATTGGGTTTCCTTCTATAGCAAGGAAAAGTCTGTTCTTTGGTCTTCAGAAAAGGTGTCAATAAGCAGTGTTGTTTCCCAGCATGTTTGAAATTCAGAACACTGTTTTAATACCTCACTGTGGAATTAAGAGTCTATTTAAGGTCTTGCTATTGATGTTTCACCTGGTAAATATTTGAGGAATTTGCAATAAATATTTTTGCCCCATTTTTTCTCAGTTGCGTATGAATCAAGAAGTCCTGTAAACTTTTAAAGGCAGATTTGTGTTGCTCCCTGCTGCACAGTATACAGGAACTCCAGGGATTTAATAGAAAAATACAGAAACTATCAAGACTTGCACATGAGTTGTTGCTATTTTATGCTAAAACATGTTAGTTAGGTGTTAATGTTCTGATCTCACAAATATTTATGCCAATAAATAACTTGAGTTAAAGGGGAAACATTGCTTACATGTGTGACATTAGTTACAGTCACAAAAATGTGCAGGACTGGGGTTCCATCTTGTAAACCTTCATTTGCTGAAATTAAAATCATAAAAGGCCATGTTATTTTAGGCAGCATAGATTTTTGACAATTTTTTAAAAAATATTTTATTGTAGGACATCGTAGGACGTCATCCATCATTTATTGGTTTATTATTGGAGTGGCTCTATTGCAACCAGGTGGCAGGACTGTTTGTACCTTCTACATGCAGGAGTTTGGGATCACCCTCCTGACTCAGTGTCCCTCGAGTTCCACTGTAGCTGCCCAGAACTCATCTGGGATCTCAGCAGCAAAAGTTTTTCACCAGGAAATGTCAAAATGCAAAATCCAGGGGTTTTTTCAGAAATATGTTTGGTTTGATCAAATCCACTTTGAGAGTTGCTTTTAAGGGTGAAAAAAAGGAAAATAAAAAATTCTGATTAAATTTTTTAAATTAAAGAGAAGCATCAAGGAGCTTTCAGGAGCCCTATATCTATTAATTGGTTTGGCTTGGGCAGAGTAGAGACTTAAACCTTGCTTGCACACACAGGCAGCCTGGTGTTTGGTTTACCTTACTCTTCACTTTCTGCATTTCCTGGCCAGTCCCGAGGGTGATGTGCACTCCTGACACATTAGTACATGCTGGGAATTACAGCCAATGCTGGGAATTACAGCCAAAGCATCGACTTCTGCAAGCTCTTTAGAAGGCAGCAGCACCACTCAGTCCCTGTGCCCTGGGACTGAGTAAACTGAACAGTAAAGTAGCTGAAGAACAAAATTATACAAAATGCAAGCCATCAATAAACACATTTTCATGCTGGGAACTCTGTGAAATGGTGACCTTTTGTTTTCTAAAGAGAGTCTATGCAACTGCTTACCAGGTTATTACAGCATCAGCATTGCATCACTCCCAAGCACACTGCAGACAGCACCAGGATAAAGGCATCAGAACAATGAAAGATGACTGTGACAATTATTATGTGGCATGTAGCTCTTGCCTTATTAAGCAATCTGTTTCCCACTCCTTTAGGGCAACCTGAATATGCCTTCAGCAATCTTGCTCCATTCCATGGCAGGACAAAGATTACAAGGCTGTTAGAAAAGAGCCTGAGATGGAAGAACCCTTTAAAAACTATTTAGGGACTAGCTCAGTCCCTGGAGAAGATTTGTTTTAGGTAAAGACAACGTAAAACCAGATCAACAGGAAATTCTTGTCAAGGACTTAGAAACAAACAACTGCTGCACGAAGCATCCTAACTTCAAACACCTTAATGCAGTAATTTGTTTTTAATCATCCATGAGATGGAAAATATGAGGAAAATGTAATATAAATGTCCAAGAATAACAGCGGTTAGTTGTTTGGATTTAAATCAAAGGCGGTTTCTGTGCTGTTGAAGGTTTCCACACCAATGGGAGCTCAGGGTGCAGCAGGCTTCCATCTGCTGAGGACAGACACTTGTCCTCTCCAAATGCTGGGATAACACTGCAAGGAGCTGTGCTGATAGGGCAGTGTGGCTTGGCCATTCCCTGGGGGCGAGTGAGCCTGGCTGGAATTGCTCCTCCTGTGGAGATCCTCACCTGGTGCCAAAGTTCTGCTCCAGTGATACCTGGCAGCCGCCTCACCTGGACCCTTGGGGTGTGTGGGGGCCCTGCCAGCACTGGGACCTGCCAAGCACTCAGAGAGCTCTAGAAACAAAGCAGTTAGAGGTCCACTTTGGAAAGACCCCTCTTATTTCCATGGTGATAAAAATAAAATGTTTCTACCCTCTTTTCGGGGGCTCTCAAGCCTGGTTTGGGATAGAAAGGAAATAAATTTTTATCGTGGGGAAATGGAAAACAGAAAATCTTCTACGCACCTGTCTGCTTCTTTTGGTGCCTAAATACCTTTGAAAGTCCTGCCTTGAGTGCCAAAGTGATGATGGATCACACAGTATTTCCTTTTTATTATTGCACTGCATCCTTTGGGCCTCACATTAACATAATTAGGGCCATATGGCACCAGAATCTTTGTTGGTTCAAACTGACGCAGCTCCTTTGAAGTCCGAAAGCCTGTGCCAGTTTATACCTGCTGAAGATTTGGTTTATGGTCTGGGAAATAAGAGAGAGAGGGGGGGAAAGGGACCCAGGCACTTTTTGTAGTTAATTAAGAACTACCTAGATGTATTTGTGCCCCGCTGCTGCTGTCCACCAGGAGCAGAGCCTGAAGTGCCTCCATGGCTGTAATATCCTTTTGTGATTGCCTCTCACTCTCAGCTGCCCTGCCTCTCCTGGTGACTCAGAGTGTTTCAGTGACTGCAGGTAGAGCTGCATGCAGTGAGTCAGAGCCAGCCAGCCACCTCTGGATGGCAACCAAAAGCATCCCATTCCCCTGGTCCTAAGGAGGGAAAGAATTACTTGAGTGACTGTAGTCTCTGTGCAAAGGAATTACTCTCACTTTTCCTCCTTGAATTTATTGTGAAAACAGTTACAAGTAAATAAAATCTAATGAAAATATCTGCTGGGTAAGACCAAAAAGATAATGAAATGTAGAGAAGGTAAGTAATGTAAATCCAAAGCCATGGAATTAGAGCCAGGGAGCAGAGAATTATTATGACTGGATGAAGCTTCAAAGCCCAGGACCAAAATTCACATTCTTGAACCCCTTTACAAGGCACCCAGAAAAAAGTAAATTATACTGTCAGAAATGTTGCAACTGGAGTCACTGAAAGCTCTGAGTTGTCAGTACCTGGAAAACTCTGATAATTGGCCTTGGGAAGTAGAGTCGTGTCTTTTAAGAAACTGAAATGTGAGTTTGTGCATCCACATTCTGCCCTGCTCCTGTAAGAATCCTAAAATGATGTTTCAATTCCAAACACTTCCCTGTTTTGAGGCAGCTCATATTGACATCTAACCAAGGCTGGTGTGCAGTGGATCAGACACCCATGTCCTGCAGCCAGACATGGTCTGGCCCAGAGGGCTGGCTGTCCCCCACCCCCTACCCCAGCTCACCCCCAGGGCTCAGAGCCATCCTGGGATGCAGCAGCCCAGGTCACCACTGCACACATGAAATACATTCCTGCAAGTCTCCCAACAGCTCCAGTTAGCACCAAAATGGGCCCAGTAAAAATTCCTTTGCTTCACAGTGCTGTAGGTCACAGGGAGAGAAGGGTAACCCAAGTGCTCAGCTGTGGGCAGCAAATACCCAAGCAAGGTCTGGAGCCCAAACATGCCCTGACCACTTTGCAAATGCCACACTGTACCTGTCAGCTGAGCCACTCTGTGCTCACTGCCTTTCATATAACCCCCTTTAATCACAGAACCACATAATATGCTGAGTTGGAAGGGTGATTGAGTCCAACTCCTGATGAAGGAAGGCAAATTTTGGTCTCAGAAGGTCCTTGAGATGTGTAGCAAAGGGAGTCTGGGACTGCACTGTCTGTCTGCTTTTTCCAGCCCTCTCAGTGCCTGAGAATGTGCATTACCACTCCCTGCAACAGGAGCTCTCCCTGTGTCCCTGGGTGAGAACAGCAGCACTATGACCTCTGTGAACTCAGGCACCAGGATTTGGCTAGGGGTGTTTTTATCCCAGGCAGATCCAGGACTGTGGAAGCTGTCCCTGCCGATGCAGGATCTCTCAGGTCCCTTCCAACACAAACCATTCCATGGGTATGTGATTCAATCAAATAGAAAGGCAGCTGAGCCCTGCCTGAGCCAGAGCTCTCCCTCTTCCTGAGAAAAGGGGAAAAATCAGCTCTTGCCAAGTGCCAGCAGGGAGAGGGCAGCAGCAGGACAAGGTGCCAGGCAGAGCCCTTGCCAGCCAGGCACAGTGTGCCAGGGATGCTGGGCAGGGGTTTGTGTTTGCTGTAGGTGTAGCTGATTTTCTAGATCACATCTGTTCTTAATCTTCTGCTACTATGCACAGTTAAACATTTCACAGGGCTTTTATCAGCCAGCCCTCAGCTGGGACTAGGAGCTGGTTATTCTGAGGAATTTCCTGCTCTTAAATTAGTCTGTCACAGGGCAGAGAGGGCTCATCTCTAACCACAGCTTCAGCACATGAGGACTCCTTCCAGATCTCACTGGATGGCAAAGTCAAAGTGATTTCATGTGGCCATTACCTCTTGGTAGTAATAATGAAGATCAGCAGCCTTCGTTAGAAGATTTCACATAACCAAGAGTGTTAAGCTTTGAACAGACTAAAGAATGTGGATTTAGACAGTGAGACCAAAATTTGGTCTATGTGAAAAAGTTACTTCCCCAAAAGAAATTTTAAACCCCTCATCATCTCATATCTCATCAATGCAAATCAATCTAATCCAAATATGGGAAAATTTTACCATTGAGATGAACAGATTGCAAAAAGATTTGTCTAGATGTGAGGATTTCTAAAAAGGGGGGAAGTGCAGGTCACCAGGGGTGGTTGTTTAGAGTCAATGCAATATGGGGTCATAACAACAGACAGAGTAATTATCAAACTGTAGTGACTGTTTTACCCTAAAAATCAGCAATTGATTTGTTGTCTGCATATGCAGTGATGTACGTCAAATTTTTACCACTTTTTGACTCTCCCAGCTTGAAAAATCATAGCTTATCTTCATGTTTTGGTGTTGATGCCCCTGTTTTAATGTGGTTACATAACTTGCAGCAATTAAAAGCATTTCATTAAACTTGTTTTGCAGGTTATATATCACTCACTTTATACTTCACAATTGCCCTCCATCAAATCCTCTTTGTACTTTCGGTAAGCATTCATTATATCCTGTGCCAGTCCAGCAAGGTATAGCAGCAGTGTCACAGTCAAATTGATTTGGCAGTGAGACTCAAACACCTGCAGGTGCTGGAAGAGATCAAGATTGTTTTGGGGGAGCTCAAAACTGCATAATTCAGACTTCTTTAGCCCTATCTCAAACCAACATAGAGTTGGGATAGTGGAAGATATTGAGCTTTGGCCTTCAAAAACCTTTGTGCATTCAGGTTTCAGAGCAGGGCACTTCCCTGGGCAGGGATGAGTAGCAGAACAGGGATAATGCTGCTTTTAATGTAGGTGCTGGTGAAACAGGACTGAGAGGAGTTTTGCATGGCTGCAACAAGCCAAAAGACTGGGGCTCAACCCTCCCCTCTCTTGGTCCAACTTTATGTTTTGCCTAATGCTGCAATGACACAAAATGCTTCTGGCAAGGGAAAGACATGAGTTTCCACCTGCCATGGTAAGGACAAGGCCAGACCTGGACTGGTTAGCCCTTGTTGGGGATGCTCCCCAGAGCTGTGGTGTTTCTGCATGCACTCAGGTGTTGAGGAAGCCCCTGTGGCTTCTCTGGACCTCCCTGGCCTTTTTGGAGGGGCAGGACAATGACCACCCCCTTAAGGAGAGTGTGGCTTGATAGGAGGGCAAGAGGAGGGAAACCAGGAGATGTGTGAGAAGTGGCTGATGATGAGAAAGGACCCGTGCAGGGAACCATATTCATAGTCCAGGTAAAGCTTTTCCTGGCTGCCAGGGGAACAGGCATGTCCTGGAGCACATCAGCAAGCTGGTGCCCATTCCAAGCTGGCAGCACTGGCCACCACCTGCAGTTCATCACACCTTGAGTCGGAGTCCATCACAGCAGTCCTGACCTTGCTCTGTGCTGTTTGCTCTTCCTCCCACTCCCTTTTTCTGTCTTACACCAGCTAAAAGTACCCAAAGTGTTTCTAAAATGTATTGAGTCCTACCTCCAGGTGAGCAGAATCCCAAACATAAACTGTTCCAAACGATTTCTCACTTGAGTCCAAGCACTCCCACTTTGTCACCATTGACTCTTTTAGCATCATTTGGTCACTTTCCTCCAGGGCCCAGGTCCCTGTCATCTAACTTCAGCACCAGGCAGAGGAGCATAAGGTTGGAGCCAAACTTTGCCTCCTCTGGGAAGCATGAGAGGAGAGGAAAGAGTCAAACCCCTTTGGACCTCACATCCCTGGCATAATACTATTAACTGACTTGGCAGGAGTAGCATAAGGCTTAATTAGTAGCTATTTGTAAAGAGCATAAAGATAATTTGAAGTGCAAGATGATGTATTAACCTGAAGAATTAGTCTAATTAAATGCTTGAAATTGCTATTAGATACCTAACATTATTAGAGCAGAGGTTTTATATCAATAATGTAATGCAAGCACAGTTTTGATTTTCTGTTTTGAAAAATACTGCCACAAATTTAATTACAGGCTGCTTAATTATTTTATCCCCATTAACAATAGTCTTATCTTAAAATAATTTTAGCTTCTTTATATCTTTCATGCAGATGTGACTAACAGTGGTTTTTGTTTCTAAGAAATTAATGTCTGAGCTGAAAACACAGGAAAATATCCATCTTTTTGGGTTTTTTTCAAAATCATCTTTCAAAGGACTATAATACGCAAATTTGGCTCCACAGTGAAGTGATATGGACAGAGGTGTAAACTCTCCATCCAGGCAGATGCAGAGTTTTCTAGGATAAAGTGTTCATTATGCAGAGTCAAACCAACAGTGGCTCATGAGAAGTGTACTCCTGTTTCCCTTTCCCATCCCCTCCCACTGTTCCCAGAGCAGAACTCTGACCTCATTGTGAACCACCTTGTGGTGCTGACCCTGGGGAACCATAACCCCACAACACACAGAACAATGTCTGGGGGACTGAATCCCTGAATCAACTTACTGTCGGGTGAGACGAGTGGCAGAGCAGAGGAGACTGTGCAGCCCAGGATGGAGGAGAAAGCAAAGCAGCAGCACTGCTTTAAACACCAGCTCCTTCCAAAATCCCTTTATTTGTAGCATAAAGCCATGCTGTTGGAATGAGGGGCAGCCACCCCAGCACACTACTGCCAAGCAAGGAGAAAACAATTAATAGCAACACAGCAATTACTAGCACACCAGTTGTGATCAGAGATGCAGCTGATCTCAGGCCTGCTGCAATACAGATTTGCCAAGGACAGGAGGCAGGAACAAGACCAGCTCCACCCAAACCTCTCTCCTGCTTCCCCATGCATGCAGTACCACGAGGATTTAGGTCAATAGGCTGTGTCTGATGGTGCAGTGCTGACACAACCGAGCAATGTGCACCTACTCTGCACAAAGACAGGAACCATTCGTGCCAGCTCCAGCCAAAGGCTCAGGCAGCCCATCATCGTGCTGCCAGCAGGGACCAAAAATCGGCACCTGGGGAAATACATCAGGAAAATGCAAATGTAGCATGACACTTGCCCCATGTACTCTGTCAGCCTGCACATGCCCATAGCTCCTGGGCTCAGGCACTGGGGAAAGAAGCATTTCATTCTGTGAGTTTTGAATCTTCATCTCTTATCTTTGTATTCCTCTTGCAGTGACAGTGAAAGCAGACAGCTCCTCTCAGCTGGCCCTCTTCATGATTTTACACACATATATCTCTAAGTCCTCAGGTGCCTCTCATGGCAGATGAACTGAGGCACACATGGCTCTTCCTCACGTAGTGACCATCCTCTGCCTCATTCTCCCTGCTGGCCTTCTTGGGTATTCTCTTTCCATGTGTGGAAAGCTGGATCCTTGATGGATGGACAAAGGACAATATTCTGAAGGTTATAAAAAGGATATAAGCAGGATATAAAAAGAGGAGAGCCAATATCATAAAAATACTGATCACTCAACTCCCAGAGGAGATAGAAGTGAGAAGGCCAGGGATCCTACACATGTTCCTTTTCTGTATCAAGGTCTCTCAGTGAGCTACCCTTCAATCTTCTAGGAAAAACAAGTATTAGGTTTTTCCTGGTATAAGACTATTTAAGGAAAATTCTACAGTTCCTCTTATTAACCAAATACTTTGAAGACTTTCCATACAGTTATGATTAGTCACTACTGACACATCCTATCTATGCTGCTCTCAGAGCTGCACACCATGCCCACTGTAGGACCTCTAAGGGAATTTTAAAATGTATTTAAGTGAATACTTTTTGAATGTATTTAAGTGAATCCTTTTACAGAGGTACACCTTGTGCTTAAGGCTGATGTTTTAAGGACCTAACTGTGCAGGTTGGAGTTTATCAGAATTTGAATGTAAGGGCCACATGTACATCACACACCTAAGCATTACAGAAAACTGCACTAGAGCTGAAACGCCCATGAAAGTCACATTACAACCCTAAGATGCTGTGGAGAATTTGGAAATCACAGTCTATGATTTATTTTATTGGTATTTTCACTTTTCTTTCCATTTCCTCAGTGTCTCCATCCCATAAAAAGAATCAAAAATGCATGAAATAAGGCATTCAAGAGAGAGGGACACATCAAGTGAAGTATTGCCTGCAAAAAAATGGAAATATCAGTATTGTTGAGCAAAGCCTCAATAAGACATTATTTAGCCATCCTGAGGTAAGGAAAGAAGGATTCAAACTGGAGCAAGCTCAGAGAAGAGTAGCTTGAATGGCTGGAAGAACTGGCAGTCTATTAGACATGGAGAAACAAAAACACCTTGGCTCCTTAACTGATGCCAAGTTAAAATGTGTTGTATAAAATGGCTGTTATACAATATGAGGGCACCTGTGAGACATGGAAAGGCTGCTTAAGGAAAATGTTGGTACAGCAAATTATTTAAAAGCTAGCCATGAATAAGGTTAGGTTGGAAATTGGAAAGAAATTTCTTCCAGGGGAATGTCACTCTCTGAGCCTTTCCCAGAGAAACAAACAATCCAGTCACTTCTAAACTTAAACAGTTTATGAAAGGGATTATGTCAAAAGGCCTCAAGATTATGTCACAGCAAGTCTCTGCCAGTCCTATTTGCCAACATCCTCATACCCAGATAGAGCTGAGCCAGACAAAAACAGCCTGCCTGAATGGGGGAACTTGGCACAGGCACCAGGCTGCAAAACTTCCTTGTAAAACTGTAATCAGAAACCTCCTTTTGGGAGATCCACTGAGGAAAGCAGAACCATTCAGTAAGTATTTCTGTAGGGGCAAGGAAGAGAGCAGTGTGTTTCTATGGCTTCCCAGTTCATTGAGAGGACAACGGTGAACGTGTTGGAGATTCAGCAGGGCCAGGTAATCTGAACTCCAGAGCCACAAAGGAGTTAGGGGAGGGAGACTCGGTGCACTGATGATAAACATTGGAAAAGCTGGAAAGTTCAAGAGGGAAGAAATGGTCTCATGTTAAGGCAGTCACACATGAAAATCAGGATTATTTGCATAACCACAGGCCAGGTATCCCACTGCTCTCAGACAAGGGAATAATTCCATTAGCAAGATTCATTTCACAAAGAAGGCACCAATAAGAACATAATTCATGGTTCACTGTCTTATTCAGACTGGTTTGATTTAATTACTGGGGGGACTGAACAGCTGAGTGGTGATGGAAAATAGGGGTTCTCAGAGCTTGGTACTCCTGTATCACTGCAATTACAAAGAGCAGCATACACTGCCAGTAAAGCACACATTAATTGGACTGTGAACATGCTAATTGATAGGTCTCAAACAGTGACTGTCAATGGGGAATCATCTAGTGATGAACTGCAGGGATCAGTGTATAATCAATGCTGCTCAAAATTTTGTACACTGTTCTGGAAGCACATACAAGGAACATGCTGAGATAACTTGCTGTAGGTGACACAAAGTTTGACAGGATGATAAATAATGATTAAGATAAGGCTGTCATCCAGAATCAGCTGGAAAGAGAGATAAATCAAGCTGATTCAAACAACGTGTATTTTAAATTAGAGAGCTGGGAAATGACAGATTTCATAGCAAAGAGAGCTGACCATCTGCAGAATGAGGCTGGCCCTAAAAAGCCATTACACTGGAAGGATTGAGGGATCTTATCAGTCAAGCAACACAATACGAACTCCCACAGTGACAGAAGAGGATAAAGCAATTTCTGTCTGTACAAGCAAGGAAGTTGTTTAGCAGCAGCAGAGAACATATTTTGCCTCTCTAATTGTCTAAAGCTGATCCTGAAAACAAACAAAAAAAATCTTGCAGTTCTGGTGCCCTTTTTAAAATACTCTTGCAAACTGAAGAAGTCAAGAAGAGTGTCATTGGAATTAGCTGAGCAAAACACCTCTAATGAGAAATACAGGCTCAGCCCCCTCAAATTATCAAAAACAAGAGTGAAGGGAGTTTGACTACAGTATATGCATTTGTTTTGCAAAACTGAAACCTGAAGAAAAATAAAGGGTTAATAACAGCTATGGCTGCACACTGTAACCAGGTGAATTTTGAGGGGAAAAAGGGCACTTTTCTAACAGCACACGTGCTGCAGTATTAGATATCACAACCTGTGGTGTGTGCACCAGGGAGCACTGCACACCTTGGCAGCTACGGGTGAGCTGCAGGGCTCTGAGGAGGGGCAATGTGTAGTTGAATTAAGTTCTAACTCCCTGCTGCAGTTTGGAGAGTGCTGTTGCTGTGTAAAATGGGACAGGAGCTTTCACTGAACTGCTGATGGACAGCATGGGATAAGTGTGACCCATGGTGTGCATGGAGCCACTGAGCACGTGCCCATGAAATACACTCATGAAATTTGGCTTATTTCTGTCTGCAATCCATTGTGGGGTGGAAAGAAACAATTTGTGACTTGGGTCACATAGCAGGACGATGCATAATGATACTAATTGACCCTGACAGCACAACACTCCAAATGCTGATGAGTTCAAGCTTTTTGAAGTGCAGGCCAACATCCTCCTTACAGCCAGAGCTCAGTGCTGATGGAAATGTGACATTTTGTGCTCCTGGAGTGCTCAGGGCTGTGGGCATCCCTCCCAGCCACCACACGGGCAGCAGAAACTGTTTGGTCCCGTCCTGGTCCACCTTTTATGGGAAGCTTGTGTCCGATCTGCCCTTGTATGAGTGGATGAGTAGCTCCAAAATAGGCTGAGAGCAGAGAAGCAGGTATGGGAGAGCCTGCTCTGACAGCTCTGAGAGGGTTGGCACTGACCACAGGGTAACAGGATGTTGGAGGACACTTGGCTGAAGCCTCTCCAGTGGGTCCCCAGCACAGGGAAGGGGATCTCAGCCTGGCTGTGAAACATCAGAACAAAGCTGTGATGGAGGTTGAACAAAAGCTCCTGACCAGCGTGTCTTCCCCAGCCTTTGTTTAATTTAACAGTGAGAGGTCTCTTAGGAAACCAGGAGTCTCCAAAGCCCAAAGTAAGCACAGAGAAAGGCACTGATAACAGAGGAATTCGATAGATCCCACATTTTTCCATGGATGGTGCAGTGTCTGGATGTGCAAACAGAGCAATGGGTGAGCCTGTGGCTGAGGAGCAGAGACACCCAGCTCAGAAGCTGCAAGAGAGGGAGGCAGGCAGCCTGTGAAATCAAAGACATGTGTTGCTGGGCAGAGTGGGCAGGAGAGAAAACCTGGGAAAAGCTCACATAGTTTGGGAGCTGTGATTCAAAGAAAGCCAGTTCTGTGTGAACAGTAACTTGCTGCTCCTGTCTTCAGGGAAGAAGAACTTTGTATTTTCTTGTGACAAAGCAGCCATATAAAAATGTTTGAACCCATCTTCAGTTTTCTGTCTGTAGCTGGATTTCTTTTACAAAATCCTGAATTTTAGTGAGCTACTTGGGTTAAAAAGTTCAATGTATGTTTGAGAGTTTTAATGCTCTGTGTGTGTGCCTGTGTGAATATGAGTTTAGGCACCCCAAATTATGTTTCAGCTTCCAATCGAGGGCAGCAACTTTCTCTGCAATGTCAGCAGCC
Source organism: Melozone crissalis (assembly GCF_028551555.1). Lineage (NCBI taxonomy): Eukaryota > Metazoa > Chordata > Aves > Passeriformes > Passerellidae > Melozone > Melozone crissalis. The sequence goes on from NW_026535805.1 coordinate 56,258,918, forward strand.
TGACTGGAACAGCATGTTTCTAATGAGGGAAATGCAAAGTATAGCCAGAGAGAATTTAGGAGACAGACTAGAAAAAGACAACTTCAAAATATTGTTAGAAATGAGCTTATTAAATGTGCATGTTTTGATCTCTGCATCCCACACAGTACAAAGGGTCCACTGGCTGCGTATGAAGGGGGGTGGAAGGATCAATTCCTATCAAGGACATCAGCAGAAGTACGCAAGGATTTAGGTGTCTCGTTTCACTTGTGGTTTTTTAAGCTTCTGCTTATGACTGCATTTCATTTTGAGCTTTGAACCCAAGAGCAAAGGTGCAGTGAGCCACAGATGTTGGGAGACCGAAGCAGGGCCAGGCAGCGGGGCCTTGGATGTCAGGGCATGGAAACAGGGGCCATGGAACATAAACATGGCAGAGGGGCAGGGTCATGGGCAGTAAACACAGGCTGTGCAAGCAGATCCTGTGTAAACATGGGGGGTCCAGCAGGACATGCCTGAGCACAGAGCTTTGGCAGAAAGACTGGAGTTAGGTCCCTTCTCCTTGGAGAAGGCCTAGGGGAAATCTGATCACAGTGCTCCAGTAGTGCTGGGGTGCCTATAAAGAGGATGGAGGGTGTCTCCTCACAGGAGAAACACATGAGTGTGGCAGGGCCATGATAGAGTGGGGGAAGGAGGATGCCCATGTGTGTGGAAACAGAGCAGGTCAGGGCATGAGACAACAGCAGAACTCTGGAATGGAGAAATTTGGGAAAGCAGCCCCCCTGCTTAGCAACACAGCAGTACTGCATGGCAAATGTAACAGCTCAGGGAGAAGGATTCAGTCCTCAGATGGTGTAAGGGCAAAAAAGGTGTGGAAAGCATCCATTCCTTCTTAAGGATGGTGTGTATTATTTGCCAGAAAAATAAGCATGAGACAGGTTGCCTTTCCAAGGGCAAAGGAAAGGCAACCTTATTTTGGAGATAAAGTCAATATAGACATAAAGGAGATCCTCTTCTGCAGGAAAGTGTTCTGTGGAGAAAAATGAACTATTAACTTGGTAACTGATGCTTTACTGGTTAAACTGGAATGAATCTCATGTGCTTCTGCTTCTGATCTCATTGTTTCCACTGGATTCTTTGGGCTGAGCGTGGGAATCTCACTTGTGCTACCACACCCATAAAGATGATCCATGCTGGGAAGATGATGCCTTTGCTCCACTCACCACATTTATGGTGAAGCTGTTCTTGTACCAGCATTTGTAGGGAGCAATGTGGGAAAAACAAGCATGTCACTCTGACAGAGATAAGGAAATTGGATTAAACCAAGTGGATAGGGAAGGAGTTGGAGTTTAGCTAGAGCATCTCAGTTAGCTGGCATGAGTTCCCTCCGTCCTCTCCTGCTTCATCACATGTGACACAAATCCATGAGCTCCTCATATGCAGCCTGTCTGCGCTTCATCCATGGAAAACATTGAGTAAGAGGTGATGTGAGCCAGCCTATGCTAAATCAGGTCAGAGCTGCTAACGGGGCACAGAAACCATCGTGGTAATTTCCATGCTGCTCCACACATGAATGACTACAGTATATATTTCTATTTATATAATAGGGGAAATAAGTTATTAAATAGGATTCCAGCTGCAGATGTACTTGTGTGTCGTAAGAGAGGTCATTGACATGTAGCTGAATCAAGGAAGATGACCAAGAATTTAAGAAATCTGGGCATGTATTATTTATGGAAAGAGAGGATCAGCGAGGAGCTGTGTGGCAATTGCTGGGGGCGGAAAGACTCATGGTGTCTGGGTGAGGAATACTTTGTGTAATCTGTCTAGGAAGGGAGAAGTCATCTGATTGAAGGAGGAAAGTATACAGATAACTAAAGCAACCACAGGAGGCTGCTGCACGAAGCCTCCCAGGAAGGAACAGAAGGGATGTTAGGATGCATTTTGGGAAACATGAAAGCTCTGCATAGCACTGAGCACACAGATGGGTCTGAGGTTTATTTTAAAGACTGTGTTCACCACAGCTGAGGGCAAAGCTCAGGAAACATGTGAGGTATCATCAAAAATCCAGCAAAATGGCATAATCCCGCTCCTCTGCCATGATACACAGGGACAGCAGAAGTAAGTGCAGACATCCAGGGCATCCAAGTTTGCTCCACCCTCAGCAGCAGGGAGAGATCCAGGGGTCAGCCTTGAAAAAGCAGAGATTGTCTAAAACACAAGGACCAGCAAAGGCTTGGAGAGCAAAATATCTCCTGTGTACCTTTGGCAGCAATCTCTGCAAGGGATGGGCTGGCATTAGGGGTAGATTACCAGCTTTTTTCTTTCTGCACCTTCCGGGCTTTAGGGTGGGACCCTCATTTTGCAGACCTCTGTTTTCTCTCTTGCTCTTCCAGAGTGATCCCATCTCCCCTGGGTCCCCAGCTCTTCTCTCAGCCTTCAGCCTGCCATTGCCTCACCCCTGGCAAGAGTTCAGTGATAATATAAATCCAAACTGAATGTGGTGGATTTAAGCCCAGCCTGCCTAACACTGTGCTTCCCAACAAGCAGACATATCAATGTTATGGGAAAATTAAAAAGAAACTTCAAATACAAACCCTTTTAAGGACAGCCAGTCCAGAATCAGTTTGAATCTGATCATATTTTATGGTTTAAATATAAATCCCTTTAAGGGGAAAAAGAAAAGCCAATAAACAAAAGAGATAATGTAATGGAAATAATGTTTCCCTGCCCAGGACAGAGCTGCCAGGCTGAGCCCTGGCTGGCATTCACACAGAGCTACCTCACACCTCCTGGGTGAGGATGAGGCCCCACAGCCACATTTCATTGACATGTTGATGTAGTGCAAATAAAGTAGGGCTGGAGCTGTGGCTGCTACAGGCAAGAGGAAAGGAAATGAGCCAACTGTGATGTCTGTGTATACTTGCAGATTATAGGAATGTGTTTTGCTGGCCTAATGGTAATCCAGACTTTGAACTCCCGTTCATTCCCTTCCCTCTCTCCCATGACATAAAATAATTCCTCAGGACTGTCTATAACCCCCAAACTCCTTGGAGCTTGTTCTGTGCAATGTTACACCACTGGGGCTCCTCACACTATTGTGTAATGGGGTGAGATCAGAGGAGCTCAGCCCCTGTGGCTTGCACTATCTTGCCCGCCCGATGGTTAGCTGCACATTAAAAACTAAAGAACCATTCCTGTAGGATTACAGCCATGATTCTTAATAGTGACAGGAAATACTGACACACAAGTGATCCAGACCAGCAAGAAATCCATTGATGTGGGGAACTTTTCTGCTTATGTCTATAAGTTCAGATGCTGTGGTCACAGTTTGGGAAATTCAGCCTTTATTTGTCTTACTGTGCTTTACAAACACATATGGATGGGTTAATTGTGGAGTCTGGTACAGGGGCAAGGACAAGAGCACTGTCATGTTTTCAGATGTGGTGTTTGGCCTCGCAATGTTAAATAGAAACCTGAACAGTATTCATGGATTTAACCTCTCAGCAGATGCACCCTGATGGTCAGATTAAAGCCTCTGAGAATGAGGAACTACCATGCCAGGGTAGAATTTTCCTCTCAGGTGAGTCATTGGCCTTTGCCAAGCTCTCGTGTTAGAAGGCTGTCAAATGTGAGGCACAGAGACCAAGCACTCCAGCTTCCTGGAGTTTGCCCTCATTAAACAGTCAGGGGGGTTTTGCAGCCTTTTTATTTACAAAGAGCCTCTGGAAAATGCAGTTTGAAAATGAGCCTGGCATGGTTTGCTGGACTGTATTCTGACCAGGAGGTCTGAGCAACAGAGATGGGACTCAAAGCTGTGTCCTTGGTGACTTACTTAGCTTTCTAACCACAATTCAAATCTCAGTGCATTGTCAGGCAAAAAGTGAGGGTACTTGATCAAAAGTAAGGTTATTTGGAAGCTTCAGACAGTGATCTGATGGTTGTCACAGAATCATAGGATTCTAGAATGGTTTGAGTTGAAAGGGGCTTTAAAGATAATCCAGTTCCAACATCCCTGCCACACGCAGGAACAACTTCCACTAGACCAGGTTGTTCAAAGCCCCATTCAACCTGGCCTTGAACACTTCCAGGGATGGGGCATCCACAACTTCTCTTAGCAGCCTGTATATATTTTATAGATATTTGTATATAGTTTAGTCACTAAAATTAAAATAACTAAAATTTGAAAAGCTGATCATATGGATGTGTAAATATGCTGATGCAGGACAGGAAAACAAGAACACACTGTGTAGTCACTAAAAACTATTTAGGTCCTCTGGGGAGTGTAAAATGTGTCTGGGCTGAAGGGAGAGGAGCACCAGGCTCCCAGCAGCAGCTCATGGGATGTTCTGGTCTCCTCCAGCATCAGTGTTTAACCATCCTGCTGCTGCTTCCCTGATGTCTATTACCTGTCCTTCACTGTTGACTACATAGAGTTAATGGATAATGAAAATATGCTTTGGGAGAGATTTATACAACCACATTTTATCGTTGGGTCATCTTCTGTTGGCCTGTGTGGCTATAAACTGGGGGGAATAGATTACTCTAAAATAAGCCCTTTGGTCAGAGAGGATGAGCTGTGGCTGCAAAATGCCATTCACTGTCTAGAACAGGCTGAGAAGAGAAGATTGCAAATGCCCAAGAGCTTAAACATTTACACTTGGAGGTAAAACAATGACATTCAGTCACCCTGGGCCTGGTGTTGATGTTGGCACCTTGCCCTCAGATCATTCTCTGGGCTGGTTTCCTGTAGCAATGCCATCCCAGGGCTGATTATAGACCAACCCCAAGCCAGACAGAGGACAGGACTGTGCCTCTGGGTCTAGCCTGAGGGCCACAAGATGAAGATTTGACAAGAAACTAGTTTCCTGTTTACTTGATTAAATACAACTATGAAATTAAGATAAAACACATCCACAGCCCACTAGAGGTGTGTGAGATGCACCACTGAATGTTTGTGAAGTGGTTTGGAAGTGAAAAACATTGCAGCAATGCAAAGCCCTGTCCTTGTGAAAGACAGCTGATTGTTTCTTTTACAAGGCAACAAAGTCCAGAAAAGTAGAATGGAAATTAGCAGGTCTCCAGATCCCTGGCAGCAGCTGCAGCTCTGACACAGCCTGATGCTGCAATCTTCTGGAGAGAAGAAGAAAGCTGTCTAGCACTCAGTGACTTCAGTGAATGAATGCTGTTATTTATTCAGAGGAGTACAGCTGCATCCCCCAAATCAGGAGTTCAGGCCTGGATTCAGCTGCCATCACAGTGACCACTGTGGCTTCAGAAAAATCTCACCATCCCTTTATCACCAAATCTGCAGCATTGCTTACTCAAGGCTTGTCAGTGAAAGCTTCTTCAAAAAAGCTGACAATTGGTGTCCAGTGCATTTTGAAAACTGGCAAAACTATATGATGGCAGAACAAGCATTGCTCTTGAACTTTTAGAAGAATTTGTGTTACAAGGATGAATGTTTGTATTTGTGAGTCTATGGGACACAGGATCATGAAAATCTTGGAGGGGCAGAAACATGCACAATGTGTGTCAGTAGTTCTCTTGAAGAATCCCTAATTTTATTGAAGGACCTCTGTAGGATATACTGCCATGGAGACTGATAACTCCAGAGCACAGCAGGGGCATTTTATAGCTCTGTACTGAGAAATCCGTCTATGCAGTGAGGTACAAAATACCTTCTTATTCCCCCATTGCCAATACCCAGTTGCCCACCACATTATTTGATATATTTCCTGACTGAAATGTTATTGCAGGGTTCTACTGGAAAAGCAGTGAGTGTCTCTGCCCTGCTTGTTTGGCTACCAAAGGGCCCTTGGTGGGATCCTACCCTGTTTGCTCTCACCTTCTGCTGCAGCTCACCACCCTTCAGCTGGGCTGGGGCAGAAGGGGATGTTCCTATTTCCAGTGGGGATGCTTTCAGTGAAGCTGTGGGTGAGGGGGTTTCAGGCACTGGTGTGCTCCCTCTCCTCCAGGGCAGGGCTATGCCCTCTGCCCCAGGTGACAAGGCTGTTCATGAGGTAAAGCACACACAGCCTGGTGGGAAGTCCTCAGTTTAACTCACAGCAGTGCAGCTCTTGTGGACAGGGATGGTTCAGCCACTGGAAACTGGAATAGGAGTCAAGCAGGCTCTGTGCCAGTCCCAGCTTTGTTGCCCTGTGGGACCAGCAAGACCACAGGAAAAGGTTCAGGGCAAGGAGAGTACAAAAGTCATCACCTTCCCAAAGCCCTTCCCTTTACCTTAAATGCTGATTTAAATGCAATTGCTGATTTAAACTTGCATCTCAGAATCATCACCAACTTGTGCAAAACATCCTTTAAGCAAGAGGCAAAACGACTTTTTAGGAAAGCTGTGGAATTCCTGCCTGAAATTAAAGTGCTGGTTCTTTTTGGTCCCTCCAAGCTATTTTTTTACAGTTCCTTAAGCCACAGGTGAGAAGAAACAAAAGCATAACAAAAATCCAATTAAGGAAGAGCTTTGGGAAAGTGCTTGTTGTTTAAAGGTGAGCTGTAGAGGTAGCCAGGAAAGGTGGGTTAAATGCAGAGCCTAAACATCCAGCAGCCATAACTGTTATCTGAGCTCTGCACCATTAGCGATGCAGCAATACTGGTTTGGGTTTTCCCCTCCACTCTCCAGGTTCACACGTGAGCAGGTCTCCACAAGCTACTGTTATTGGTCTGATGAAAAATTTGTTTGAAAAATAAAACCTTGTTAGAAAAAGAAAGCGTATGAACAGGCAAAGTAACAAAAATTTGGAGCTCTGGAAAAAAATTTTGGCTCCAAATTATTCTACATTGGGAAAATTCATCGGGTGCCAAGAGAAAACAAAAAACCCAACAGCCTTGTTTTGATTTCCACCCATTCCAGTTGATCCCTACTCTCCAGGCTGAGCTTATCTTTTTAAAGAGCTTCTTATTCAGTGAGCCACAAGCAGTGACTGCAGGGAGAAAGCCCAACCTAGTTTTATGTAGGATGTTTCAGCTGCCAATGAAAAGATCTTCCTTCCCTGAATGTCACAAAACCTACACCACCAAACTGTGCCATAAGTGATGTGCATGCAACAGGATTTCCTTGTGCTCCACTAAACAGAGACAACCTGAGACCCACTTACCCATTCACCCACTGAAAAGGAAACGGGATGAAGAATTAGAAGAAGGAACAAGATAATGAACGCAAACACATTTGCCATTCATTCCTCACCTGACTTTTGTACAGGCTCTTTCTCCTCTGTCTTTCTCTCCCTTTGACCTGTATGTCTAAAACCACTCTGCAGGGCTTCTGCCTTTTTCAGTTTGCTGGCCTTGGTGGAGGGAAAAAATCAGCTTTAATAATTTTAGCTATCTGGCAAAAGGCTTGTCTTCTCAGATGGCTGCACAGATGCAAAACGCCACAGACTGAGCAGTGCTAATCCACTAGGTAAAATGAAGACAGAGTTTATGAGAAAGAAGTGGTTTTATGCAGGTAAGTGACTGAATCTGCCACTTCAAAAGATCAGAAGAAAATAAATCAGCTCACTCTATGGATTAAATTCTGCCTGTGGCACAAAAAGGAAGCACAGCTGTACTAAGGGCAGCATTGGCCCTGGATGTATATTTGGTTAATTAGATCTTTTTCCTCCTTCCCAACCAGGATAGCTTTGTTTTATGTCTGCGCCTCTCTCTGGTCTAGTCAGCCCCAACATGATGGAAATGCCTGTTCCATGCTGCTAAAAGGCACAGGGATTCCTGTCTTTGGCAGGGAAATATGTGTGTATATATATATATATATACGTGTGTGTATCATCTCTTCTGAAAGACACGAGCACTGACAGCTCTTAGTTCAAACTGAAGTAGCTCAGGTATATACAGGGATCTGTTTGTATATATTATTCAAGTAAGTATGTGTGTAGATATTATAGAAAAAATGCACATGTGGCTGCATACTCCAAGTGATGTATTTCCATATGAAGTCATTTATCTTGAGAGGCAGGCAAGGAGCAGTTTCTGGAGCAGCTTTCTGCTGGAAAGACTGACTAAGAGTGATCTCCCTCTGGTCATTTAATGAGTGGTGGGGTCAGATTAAGATCTCTGAGGCTTTCAACATTTAGCTTTCTTTCTCCCACCTATTTGTCTTTCTTTCTTGTATTATGCAAGAGATGAGACGCTCTGATAAAACTCTTCTCGTGAGAGAATATGACTCAGTTTTCACAAGTGGATACCCCAAGAAACATAGCCATCATTCCTCATAAGTCTTCATATAACCAAAATAATAGCAGAAGTGGAGGCAGGAGAGAAACAGGGTCAGAGGGGTGAAGTGGAGGAGGAAGTCATAAACTTCCTTCTGTATTATTTGCACTTAGATCCTACAGCCTCTGAATCACAGCTATGTGCACAAATAAGTCACAGTCATCTGCAGGAGTTCAGCACAATTGTAATCATCACCCTTTCTACTCCAGAATTTTCAAAGTTAAAGTATTAGTGGCATAATATATTTGTACACATCCAAGTTATACCTCTGCCATGGAGGGGGGTCCCATTCTTCTAATCTCATTCAGCTGTCAAACATCTCTTGAATGAGTCTGGGAAGAAAATCTAATGGAATAAACCACATCTTTATCCACCAAGGGAGAAAAAAACTTGAAAACTCATTGTTTTCTCAGTCCCAGGAGTGGATATACCTAATTCAACCACAAATTGTTGGGGTGAGCAGGGTTCACGGCGCAGCCAGGAAGACTAATTCTTTCCTGTGCAGGAATTACCATGTTAAACTCCCTGACCTGGGTTACACAGGAGGTCAGATTATATTATCACTGTCCAAAATTCTGCTCCCAGAAACCAGTTTCCAGTGCCCATCTGGCTGCAATCCCAGGTAAACATGAAGAAAGGAGAAAAGCAAGCATGTGGTCAGGGTATCTCGTTTCTGTGTGCTGCGGTGGAAGGGCTCTCACTGCTGTCGGTAAGAAGGCAGCAGACATTCCTGAAAACAAGAAAAGCTTTAGCAGATGTCCAGGAGGGACTTTTAGGGTCATGAGTGGCCAACATGGAGCCTTCCCAGCCTTGTGCGCCTGCAGGTAGTTCCTGCTGCTGACTCAGGGTTCCCAGGTGCCCTGAACTTGATTAAATACAGAGAAACTCCCCCATGGCAAAGTGAGTCCCAGAGGTACCAATCATTGCAATGGGCAATGCTGCCAGTTTGTTCCATCCATTCCAGGACTCTCCTCTGGGCCATTAGGTCCCTACTGGAGAAGGGGATGCCACCTTGCCCTATGCAGCCATTCAATAACCATTTTGCCCATAAAATAACATTTCTGCCCCAGTGAGATACCAAACAAGCTTTGCTGCCTGTCTTGTCTCTGCTGCAGCAGTCAGCCCACAGAACAGACCTGGAATGGAGTATTTCCATGCCATGGATACCTACAGGCATGCCAGCCCTACACACCTGAAGGCCACAATATACCTGGAGAGGTATCTGCTCTCTCCAGTCAGCCTAAGCAGCAGAACTTTATTTCTCAAAGAGTTGAAGGAACATCTGCTCAGTAGCTGCTCACCTGCCAACACAGGTAGCAGAGCCTGTTTCTCTGGTTTGTGGGTGCTCACTTCCAGCTCACACTTATCCCTAAAGCTCCAGGATCCCTTTTTAGCACCTCCTGTGTGAAATGCTTAGGCAGATGGTACCAGCAAGGCTTAAGCTTTCTTTCGAGGTGCCAAGAAATCACCTGCCCATCCCTGATTACCAAACACTGGCCTCCATCCACTGTCCTGTCCCCACCCCTGGGAGGCTGGTGAGCCCAGAGCTGCTCTGTGACTAACGCAGGAGCGAGGAGGCCACCATCGGCCACCTAAATCAGCTGAATCAGAACAGCAGGGGAAAAAACAAAAAAAAAAAGCTGTGTGAACAAGCACTAATCGCTTACAAGCCGCAGCATGAGCATCAGGCACATCAGTGAGTCACGGGTGAAATGTGTGACAATGACTTGGGTGAGGTGGGAAGGGCTTCACGCCCGGGCGGGAGCGAGGGTGTGCGGCGCAGACACAGCCCCGCCAGCCAAGTGTTTCCCACGCACATTCCTCCCCTCCGTGCACTATGAAATTCGGTCAGGAGATAAGGCATGGAAGCAGAAAGAGATTCCTAGGAGGAAAGCGAAACAGAAAAACAAACCAGCATGGTAATTTCTTGCTTGTGAAGAGCGGTATTTCCATGTGCGGGCTTGCTCCACCTGCAATTTTACATGTGTACAGTGATTTCTGATACATGCCTCTGGTAAGAATCTTGATCTGTCTCAGGAAAATCGCTTTCTTGTTAATTTATTATTTGATATATATGTAAAACAGCATACAATATAGCCTCAATCCACTGAGACTCATGCCTTCAGGGCTGTGGGTAAAGGAAAGAGTACACAAGAGATAAACCAGAGAGAGAACTAAGCTAACAGCTGAGCACCCTGGGTTCAGAGCAGCCCCTGGTGTTCTTTTAGTCATGATTACCAGCACTGTGTTAGCACCCACAGCAGTGCATGGGGCTGAAATTACACACAGCAGGTGCCTATCAGTGGGCATCCCTCAGCAGTGCAACCCTGACGCCGGACAAACACAAAAAGCCCCGCCTAGGGATTTTCAGGGTAATGGGAGACAGATCTTTGGTGATGCTGAACTGGGTGAGTCTTTTAACTGGAAATGTTCAAGGTCAAGTTGAATGGGGCTTTCAGCAAGCTGCTGTAGTGGAAGGTGTCCCTGCCCATGGTAGGGGACCTGGAACTGAATGATCCTTAAGGTTCCTCCCAACCCAAAGGGTTTTGTGATTCTGTGATTCTAAAAGTCCTCCTATGAGCCCTTGCAGCTGAACACTTTGCAGCAGAAGAGCATTCCTGAAGGAGTGCTGCCTGTCTAAGGGCCCACACACTCCAGACCTCACCTCAGAAGACATCTGTGCATGATGGGTAAATAGGTGAAAAACGCTGCCCTGCAATGAGCAGAGTATTGTTCCAAGCAGTGACCTCACCGGCTCCGCGTGCTCCCAGGTATTCCAGTCAGCTGCACCGACATGCGGGTACCTGCCGGGACACCGGCCCAGCCCCGGGGCTCCGTGCCCGGTAACAATGGAGCAGAGCCCAGGGCGAGCCAAACCGGGATTACAAAAGAGACCTGAGCTGCAAAGGAGCCCTGAAATACTACAGCAGCATGGCAAACAGGGCTCCAGAGCTCCCCCAGCCAAACCACTCAGTGGCTGTAGGTGCAGCCAAAAAGCGCTGGAGGAGCAGCCTGGAAGGGAGAGCCCCCCCATGCCCAGCCCCTGCAGGGGAGGCGCAGCTCCCAGCCCATCATCCCAGAGCAGCTCCTTCTGCCAGCACCGGCACACGGTGAGCTTTCCACGCAGCCAGCCCTGATTGCAACACAATGACTTGCAGTGGATTACAATTAAGCAAGCAGTTAAATCGTTTTTCAAATCAGGTCCTAACATGAGACAAGATGCAAAGACAGCTCCATGGAGGAAAAGAAGGGGGCGGAGGAGAAAGGGAGGAGCGCTCCAGACGTGCTGTAATATAAACCAACAGTGCGCCCGCCCTGGTGGCTGCCAGCCTGGGCGCTTTTCAGACACACCTGAGAATGGGAGGTGAAGCCAGAAGCCCAGGCAGACCGAGAGCCACCACAAGCCCGCAGGGTGACCCATCTCCTGTGTGGCTCACGTAGCTCTGCAGCCTCTGCCCACCCCAGTGCCTGGTGTGCAGCGATGCCTCGTGGCTGCAGGGCTCCATGGGTTTTGTGTTGGGTGGGCACCACCCGACCTGAAATCCCAAGCACGCAGGGCTCTGTTGCTGGCAGAGACTACCAAGGCAAGCCCATGGTGCCTGCAGCTCCCTGCTCCCCTCCTTGCTGCCTGCCTGCAAAAATTCCCAGCAGTTCAGCACATTTTTTGTTGTTTATTCTGCTGACCTTTGTACAAAAACCAGCCTCTGTTGTTTGCAGTGAAGAGGACACTTGCAAAGAGCTTGCAGGTATTCACTGGCTCCTGGAGCAGCTTTGGGTGCTGACAGAGAGCTAAACAGCCTTGAGCATCCCTCCTGCCTGTGAGTGACTGGCTCCAAGGTAATCTTTTTGTGGATGTGTGAGTTTTAGTTCACACCATCTAATTCTGGCTGGGAATGAACCAAAACCCTCCTACAGCCTGGGAGGGGCTGTAGGACATGTGCAACAGCCCTTCACAACCCTTTTGTTGGGTATTAATGGGTTACCATGACCCTGGCTTCCAGGTCTCCGTTCAGTTCACACCAGTTCCTCTCAGACAGTGCGAGTTGTGCATCTCTATCACTACTAACACTGGAGCAGCTGCCACTTCTTTATCACAAATATACACTTGTTTTTATAGCAAAGAGATTGAGCCTATTCCATCCTAGTATGAAATCAAAAGTACCCACTGTTCTCCTTTTTTTCAGTCTTGCCTCTGGCCTCTCCACCATCATTATATGGCAATAAGAACCCAGCTTCAGTCCTCTGAAATGTTTTTTGCATCCAAAGAATGTGCTTTTCCAATGATGCCCTTCTCCCCTGTTCCCAAAACATTATCTTTTATTTTTTTAATTGTGAGTTAGAGTGAGGCCCTGGGACAGATGGGCAGAAACATCCTGGAAAGGGCAAGGCTCTTCTTTTCCATAATTTTCATGGAGCAGAGCACATCTACAGGCCTAGCCTGGCCCCAGGCTAGGGGCCAAAAAAAAGATGGGTGGAGAGCCTGGCTAACACCTGCTGCAACCCTACCATGTCTGGCAGGTGTTGGAGAGGCTTGGGAGGGCAGACACCCTCTCCTTGATGGAATGGGGTTACAAGATCCCATGTCAAATGGAGCTGTGGCTAATGCAAGCTGTATCTGGGGCTGCTGTATTGAAACTGCATTGAGCACTGAGCTCCTGGTGCCACTGAAGCACTCTGCCTTCCCCAAACTTCCTGGGAAGTGTTTTGAACTTTATTTTTAAAAGTGCAGTTAATCACAGTGCAGGGCTTGAAATGAGTCCAAGTGCAATAAAAGCAGCAGAGCCGGCTCAGCCCAGTGAGCATTGTTCACCATGGCCTGACTTCAGGCATCAGGAAACTTCCAGATGTAACTTTGCCGCTCCTGGCTCCTGCAGGAATCTTAAATGCTTCCATCTGTACAGGGGAAAGACTCAGAAAAGCAGCTCTCCCTCTCCTTTTACTTACATTCCTCCAAGCAGCAAGAGTTGTTATCCCACAGCCTCTGCCATTTCTGCTGGCTTCACCCTCACTGATGGAACACTGCACCCTGCACCCTGCCCTTCCTTGCTGCTCCCACCCCTGGCAGGGAGCATCCTGAGGGAGCCCCTCCATCTGCTCCTGCTCTGCCTGTGGTTTACAGCACGCTCCAGGAAGGCATTTTCTCACGCTATTAAGTTTTCACTGGATGTGGAGGGGGATCAGGAATGCCTCGGATGGCGTAAAAATTCCCTTCTTGGTTTGGTTATTAGGATCTAGCAGCAGTCGAAATTATAGCCTGCATGAAATCTGAGTCTGCTGCCCTGCCATGGGTGAGGAGTGCACCCATCCCCACTCCAGGTACACTCAGCATCTCCTGGGCCAGCCCCAGAGCCTCTTCTGTTCCCCCTCAGGCCTCCAAAGGCAGGAGTAACTTGTACCTGTGCAAGCTCCCTGCTTATGCCCACAGTCTGAGGGTCAGGAGGCTTTCTGGCTAAAAGGCCCCAAAATAGCACTTCCAGCTTAGCTGCTGCCCTGGGGAAGTTGTCCTTCACTCAATCTGCTGTTTTATTTCCAAGAAGAGGCTGCTTTTTGCTGCGTGTTTATCACCTTTTCCTCTTTCCCAAATACTTCTAAGTAACAACCCCATGCACAAGCTCTGTAGATGTTCCTAAACACCCCAGTTACATTTAGCTCCTTGGTCCGTGCTCTGTGAAGCATTAGAGGTGTCTCACAAATGTAAATTAATTGATTTTTTCACTCTAAGAGGATGGAGGTGAGCAGGGGCTAGGCTCCTTTTGCAGATGAGGAGGCTGACAGGAGAGGTCCATGGCTGCACACAGGGCCACACAAGGGGTGAGTTAGATCACAAAGCTCTGGCTCAGAAACTCTGCTCAAACCACCAAAAGTCAGGGCAGAGGAAAATGGGAAGGAGCAGGTCCAAACCAGAAGTGAGCAGTGCCCAGGACTATAAATAGTTTCATCTGACACAGCTTTTGTGAAGCTTGTGTAAAATTCAGAAAAGGCTGGTGTTGCCCTGGGGTTTACGGCAGTGTTTCTTTCCAAAACCCTATACAGATCACTCAGCCCTCAATACCCAGATGAGTCCTGGAAATGAAAGCCCAGTGAAGCAGTTTGTGACCACACAGACCTTGTCTGTGGCCGGGGCTTTGGGTGCTATCACAACAAAGCCAGTAACAAAGTACAGCTGCTCTAAAGCAAACCTGCACACGAGGCCTTGGAAGAGTGGAGCAGTGAGTGAGAAACAAGGAGGAGCAGGGGAGAGAGGAATGGAGATGCTTGACAAGAGGAGCTCTGGTAACCCAGGATCTCTGGGGAAAGCTAAAATGCAGCACTGTTTACCTGTCTGCAGCATGAGTGGATGTGTTTGCACCCAAATACAGAGTGAATGTGTTCAGAGATGTGACTGCCTGCCCTGTGCTCCTGGCTGGGAATGAACCAAAGCCCTGCTGGCTGGAGAGGGGGGAATGTGACTCAGCATGGAGGAGCTCCAGCCATCCTGCCAGCTGCCAGAGCTGCTGTCCTCAGGCTGTACGTGCCCCCAGGCCACATCTTCTGGGAGGAGGGATGTTTTCATAGACACTGTGCCAGAGCAGAGGCAGGATGCAGAGACATACAAGTTACTCATCCTGGCTTAAACCCCACAGGATGTCTCAAGTGACTGAGCTGTAGGCTGAAATAAAGACTTAAACTATCACTTTGTGGATTTTGGCGATAAATCATTGTCTGCAGGGAGGGCCAGCATGGGATGACCAAGTAGAAAACCCCAAATGACAGCAGAAAAAGCTGCCAGATGGAGTTGTCTGTTCCTGAGGGATTTTGGCATCACTAGTGGCTGTCGATGCCCAGGCCCTATTATGGCAATATCGGAGCAGAGAAGTTGTGGTCACAGGGGGAACAATGCTTATTTTTTGCTCATCTGTGCTGGGTGATTTTTGTAGCTGTTCATAAAATTTTGAAAACTAGAAGTTTCTGTCTTCTCCATTTTTCTGCCAGTGCAGCTTCTGTTTCTGAGAACAGGCCCCAGATGGGGAGCAGTGGAAATGAGATGTGAAATGAGAATTCAGATTTCACATTAGAATCAGAAATTAGGAACGACAGTTAGCTCACCTCTCCACTTTCTATGTGGGACAAATTAATTCCCTCAAATTTTCAATGCTTTCAGTGTTATTTGCTTAATCTGATGGAACAGATCTTTTATTAGGAAATTAAAATGTTTTAGCATGATTCATCAGGAAGCAGATAAAATATATTTAAGGAACTATGTTAAATTATGATATGTCTAAACATGTATAATAAAGCAAGGATTTCCATATCCAATTTATACAGAAGATTGTACAAGATTTATTGGACCAGTCATTCTAATGCATGTTAATTTTGGGTATAATAACAGAAATGCAAAGCAAACTGGAGGACAACACCTGTGACAGTTGTGACATGGTGGAAATAATTCAACACCACCCATTAAAGCTGAGCAAAGAGAAAGGAAACTGAGAAGTCAGGAAGATGATACCACAGAAGAAGAGAATGAGCTGCTGCTCCTCCAGAATCAGACATGGTTTCTGTCTTTGCCATTTCTTAGCTCATTACCCCTAGAACAGGCTCCAGCTGTAGTGCATTGACATCCCATTGCACAGCTACCTTCTCATCAAGTCCTTCACTAGAAACAAAATCAAAACCACTTGTGATAGCTCTGTTAACTGCCAGCAATCTGCTGACTGGCTTTGGCAGCCATCACCCTCACCTTCCAGGCTGTAAGGTTTTCCTCACTTGTTTGCCCTTTTCCTTGGACTCTTGCTCCGTTTTCACCCATATATCCAACAGTGTCTCAGACAGCAGTTCCTCCACAGTTGCAGAGACTGCTGTCCCAAGGGGGCTCACTAATATCTGTGTGGAGTAGGCAGGATTATGATGTTTTGAATGCTTTCTAGTGCTCCTCGTTTCAAGGATTACTTGATTTCTTGTGACTGATAGTGTTACAGATGTTGCGCTGGAGCTGTGATGGCAGCTGGAGTGCACAGTGTGAGAACTGAAATTCTGTTTCAAGCTCCTGCAGTAACCCAGGAAAATAATATTCATTTGCCTCCCATTCCATTCAAATACACACGTGTGGACGCTGTGGCCAGATGGCAGCCTGTACAACATTTATTTCTGCAGCTCTCTGAGATACCTTACAGGAGATTTTCTTTAGGATCCACATCGAATGGGGTTGCTATACTAAACTTGTTCAGCTGGCCTGATTCACTCTGCTCAAATATGTATAAGGGTATGTTTCAAACTTTTTTCCATGGGAAGAAAAAAAAATGTAAATAAGAAAAATACATCCTAGCTTATTTCTGCATTCTGCAAAGGTCTGGTCTCTTCACCAGGGTTTATTTTGGCAGACCAGAGTGCACAGATCTGCCTGTGGATGTCGTTTCCAAGCATGTTTGCTGTTGAAATGATCAGCATCTGATCCGTTCCTATACAGATGCCTGGTTCCCATGATTTTTTAGAAGTGGGAGGGAAATAGAAATGTGATTCAAACATCACAGTGCCTTGTATAAAGGTACCCTATGGCCAAGCTTCAGGACCTGTCTCTGCCTGCATGGGGTCAAACAGAATGACATGCATAAAAATCTGGACCTCATTTTCTCTAGGTTATAAACCCACAAAACCTGAGTCCAAGCTTAGAAAATCTTTTGTTATCTCTGTTCCAGAGGATGGTTCCTGTGGATTATTGAGCAATTCAATTGATCAGGAAGCCTAACAAAGTGCTGGAGCCCCCCAGCCCTGAGGTACCTGTGCAAAGGGTCCCTCATCTGCTCAGCCACTCCCTGCTGTGAGGTGACAAGTGCTCTGCTATTGCCTGAGCTCGTTTTCATCAAGGACTGTCATTGGCATGTGTTTGTTTGCCCACACCAGCAGGGTTCTCAGGCTGCACCTAACTCAGGCTGCACCAAGGGTTCATGGCATCCTTCTCCACTAAGTGTGAGGGGATGCTGGTGCAGTAGCAGCTCCTTTTGCTTAGAGACCTTGAGAAACCCACAGGTAATATAGAGTGACGAGTGCTGGGGACCCAGACAGGAGGTAAAAAGAGGGCTTACATAGAGCTCTATTGTTATAGCAAAAATAAGTAATAATAGCAACCACAATAAAAACTAGGACAAAAGTGTTGATTCATGCCAACATCCTCAGGATACATAAATGTATATATACACACACACATAAGCACACTCTTGAGCCTGCAGGTACCAAAGTTGCATAGATAAATATCCAGATAGTTGTCACATGCATTTTACTTCTGTAGCACTTCCCTCTCAAGGATCTCAGGGACCTTTGAGCACATCCACAAACACTTGAAGTGAATAAATATTGAACGTGAATCTCCAGTGAGGAAATCCTGACCCTGCTCTGAGCAGGGATGTTGAACCAGATGGTCTCCAGAGATCCTTTCTATCTCCAATGATTCTGTGAAACAGCCTTAAACAACATGGGAAGTCTGGGTTAGGATCAGATCCTGAGCACATAATTCATCAGACCACTTCTTAGAACTTAGATGGATGGAAGAAGTAGTTCCCCTCTAAGAGTGCTACCATCAGGAATTTTATGCTGATCCTACCTACTACCTTCTAAGGAAGTTGGACTTGATGACCCTTGAAGGTTCCTTTTAATTCAGGATATTGTATGATTCTAAGGCAAGTAAAACTTCATCTTTTTCAAAGTCTTAGAGAAATTGTACTCAGCAAGGCAAAGTTCCTTCTTTGGATGGGTGTTTCCAAAGATCTCAGGCCTTGACTTGCTTCTAGTTGAATCCATGGGAACAAATTAACACATTAATTCAAAAGGACTTCAGTTAGGCTGGCACATGGAAAATTCTACCATGTTGCTTTTAGTGAATAATGACTGTAATTAATAATAATCCATTTTCTCTTTCGGTGCAATGGTGTACTCGGGTAAAATGATTGCTACTCTTTACAGTGACAGCCATAACAGGTATGTTCAGTGCTAGCTCAGGTGGCACTGGACCTATTTTTCCTCTGTTCTCCAAGTGGCAGTGCACAAATCCCTTGCACACAGGGACAGACAGACATTCATATGCGCTAGCCCAAAATATCTTGAGCCCATCACACTTCAAGTAGCACTGCTCCATGTGGTTGCATGAGATTATTCTGATTATGTCCGTTGCATCAGATCATTTATGTCCTCATTTTTGTCTCCTGAGTTGTCCTTTTTCAGGGCTTCCTCACTGCAGTTTCTTTTCCTTTGCACACTGCATACCTTGTTTAGATAAGATATTCAGATTTGGGTATCTTAGTCAGCTTCCATGGTACTTAGCTGCACAAAACCTTCTGGTAAGGCAAACCAAGCTGCTTGTCTTAGTGGTTTAGTTTATCTCTGTCATAAAATTTAACCCTGGTGTAATGGGGGTGTGTATGGGGTAATGAGACAAGCCAGTTGGGAAAATGCGGAGTGGGACAGGTATGTCACTGCTGAGAATATTTCATTCACCATTCATGGGGAAGAAAGGTCACTGAGAGTGAGCCATAAAGTGGATGCATTGCCCAGGCAAGATATACGGACACCAGAGGTCATACATTAGGTATGACACTTTTTATGAAATTCATTTAAAGGGGGGTTCTGTATATCCTAAATTTTATTTTTCTTCTGACACAGGAAAATTCCCTTAGGCTACCAGCATCAGCTGCTCTCTGTTATGCTGCCATCTGTTATGTAAAATAACTAGAATTCCTTTTTTCTCCTTCCCCCATGGCTTTCCTGTTTTCCAGCTTCGGTCAGTTTTGTCTTTTTGGCTTTCTTTTATGATGCAAAATAGCTTTTTACTTGTTAAATAAATAAAATACTGCCAGAAGACTTAAATTATTTATCTTTACATATAAAATGCATCAATTTGTTTTTACAGTAGTCATTTGAGAAATATTCATTGCTGTACTTTCTAGTTGCTGACTTAAATCACAATGTGTTCCAAAGTGTATGGGCCATTTATGCTGGGAGTTGAGGCAAGTCCCCTGGGATGGTGTGGTGGTGTACTTCAGATCCAAATCCACATTCAGACTTTTAGACATTTTTGAAATTGAAATGTTATTGAATTAAGGGTTTGGATTTAGAATTTTCATTCATTTAAGATCCAATACTCAAATGAGTAGGCCAGGAACTAAATATATGTAATATTTATACTGCCAGTCCTTAATAGGGTGCTTCATAGATGGCAATGAAGTCTTTGATGACTTGTTAGGTTGATATGGAATTTGGAAATATGTGAAACATGCTGTAAAACAGACTGCACAATTGTGTTGTTATCTGAACTCTTTTCTTAAAATTATAACTGTTCTTTATTTTTTTCTGGTGAGCCTCAGACAATTTTTAGGACAAGCCCTCAGCACATTTTCCTGTGCCGACTACACATTCACTATTTCTCTAAAACGGAAGAAATAATCACTGTATATGTAGAAAAGTCAAATTCTTTCTGACCAAAGGGGTTTTACAGAAAAATGACTCTTCTGCAGATTTTCAGATGACTGTAGTAAAGCCAGGGTTCAACAGTCTGTACTGCCCTCAGAAGACAGCAGATGCTGTGATGCAATGTCTATCCCTCCAGCTCCCCTTCCCCCCGGGGGTCTGGGCAGCTCCCTCTGTTCCCTCAACTGGTGGAAATGATCTTGGAGTCTGCAAACTCTCTGCATCACCAATCTCTTTATAGAAGTTTATACTTTATAAAAGTAAGGGACAGTGGAGCTTTTCTGTATATTAACCTCAATTTCCAGGAAGAGTGAAAATGTGATGGCACGGGACCAGCCACAGGAAATTACTGATCCTCTGCTGGTATAAAAGGAACAAGAGGAGAAAAGGTGTTCACTGCCTGGTGCAAAATAGCTCTCCTATTTTGTGAGCTTTTGTGGGGGAACTGGGAGGGAAGAGGCTGAGGTTTCTTCCTGGAGCTGATCAAGGAGAAGCAGAGAGGAATGACAGGATCTGCTTTCACTGGGCACTGTTGTGTCTGTTGGCCTCCAGCAGATGAGCTGCTGGAAATTGCACAGAATTCATAATCTTTATGCATTCCTAAACCACCTAAACTCCTTTTTTAGTCTTCCAGAAGAAAAGCCACAAAACTCACACAAAGCCTGTTTCTGTGTGTAGGTGCTACCTTGCCACCTGCTCCACAAACTCATCCCTTCCCTGGGTAGCTCCTGCTATTTGAGTGATCAGGTTGTCCTGCCTAGGAGCTGTGACTGTCCCAAGGGCCAGCAGCAATGGGCTTGTGGGCCCCTGCTTTCAGGAAGGACTAAGAGATAGAGATGATGGATCTCATACCACTTCCATTCAGGTATTTAAATTTTGCCACTTAGGTCTCCGCTCTTCTGAGACTCCATTAAAGTCATTAGAGGCAAAGCAGGAAGTTGGAGGACAAATTTCTTCCTATCTAACTTTGACAGTTGCCTTTGAATGAGGAGAATACTCCCTTCAGCACAGCCCTTTGATGCCACAGAAAGCAGAGGGAAGCTAAAGACAACTTTTACATGTTGAAATTTAAGTGAAGCTGATTCCACCTGGAGTAGTCTGTGCCTGATGTGTACCAGGAGGAGCCTGTGGAGACACAGCAAAGCTGAAAGTTAGCAAGCAGTGAGCTGACACTGAGCACAGCAGACTGGGAAGTGTCCATGGAGATGTTTACCAGATCAGTGGCACCACCACAGACACAACCAAAGTTGCTTCAATTCACTGTCAGATGCCAGTCAGACAGAGCCAAATGCAGCTGCACAGAGATGTCACTCACTAAGGTCCCCTGGGGTAATTTTAGAGGTGTATTTTAGAGGTTCCTCTGCTGGAGCATCCAGCATGGATGTGTGCTCACTGTAGGGGAATTATCCAGCCTTCAATCTTGTAGCATCACACTGGTAGACTGAAGACGTTTCCCTCTTTTGTAAGAAATCATGCTTTCTTAGATCAGTTGGGGAAATTGGCAATAAATAATGGATTTGACCATTATGCCTTTAAGGCTACTAAATATGGGGGAAATTACACATATGCAGTTTTAACTCTATGCAGGCCCTTAAGAAGGGGCTGCACATGGAATATTAACTGCATTATTTTACAGGAATTCTCTGGTTAGGAAACTGCAGGACAGCTGTAACTAGTAAGTTACCCAAGTCTCAGGACAGTGGAGTTTGGTCCATGAGGTGTGTCTTCTGGGGGCTTTAAAGGGAGTTTATAGAGATTTGTGTATTAGGAAATTTGAGCCAGGACACTGAGATAAACCTTTCTGTTACATGACAGGCACACTGAGCACTGTGGTGAGTTGCTGAACTCCCCAGTCATGACTGCATGGCATGTTCAGTATCACTAACAGAAACAAGGGATTTATCAGTGGGAAAAATCCCAATAACTCATCCTGTCTGCCACTTCAGAATGATATATACTCAGATTTCTTCTTCTTCCACTGACTTGCAGCCACCTTCAGGGATGGGACAAGAGCAGCTGTTCAAACACTATGTAGCAACCCTAAACCCTGCAAGGAAGTGGAAAGATTTATCATTACTCTTCATCTCCAAGGAATTCCTGGAAGATGGTGGAAATTACTTTTCATCCCCAAGTATACCATGTCTCTTCTGACAAAAGTATGCCAAGGTTTCTTTAGTGTGCCAGCACATTTGACTTCTTTGTTTTGTGCCCACCAAAGGAAGGATCCACTATTGCAAGGCTCATGGAAGAAGAAATATTGAGTTTTCAGCTCAATTTTGATAAATTGAGAAGTGAGTGTTATGACTGAGAAAGCCTCATTTAATGGGAGTACTGAAGTCCACGTGCTCTGAAATTTATTTTTTCCTAATCTCTCTGAAAATGCAGAGAATGCAAAAGAGTTTATGTAGAAATCAGGGGAGAACTCCTTTTGCTTATGGCCATTTCTGACTCTCCTGTTGACACATCACTTGATGCCCTTCTCTACAACAAAATTTTTGTTTCCCAAAAGGAAGTGGAAGAGGTATTCCCATGTGATTATTTTCAGGAAAATAGTCTCAACTTGATGACACTGTAGGCATATTTATCTAATAATATTCTTCTATCTGTGTTATCCTGAGAAGTGCACTCAAAGAGATGTACATGATCACACAGGTAACATCTAGCATTGCACTGGGAAGCACTGCAGTTAATTTAGTTAAAACTCAGATACAGGGCTGGGCTGGCAGCACTTCTCTGCTTTGTTGAGGGTGCAGGAGTGGCTCCAGAGCCCACAAAGCACAAAGAAAATCAGAAACAAGGTAGCTGTGCTGTATCTTCATGATCCAGACACACTGTGCTAGTGATACTTTTGCCCATGTTACAGAGGTAAAGGGTTTGATCCTTCTGGTGGACTTTGGATCTCTTACACAGGCTCCCCAACACCAGAGCAGAGCAGCTAAAAGTGAAAACCTATCTGAGGCTTCACACATCTTTAATTTTGGACAATGAAGCCTCTATCTCTGCTTCACAGATCCAATATTGCTCCTGGCATGGATTTAAACAGTTGTAATGTCAAGGATTTACAAAAATTCAAGCAGCAGAGTGTAGCCCAGGGCTTCAGCAAGCACAGTTTAAATGGTGTAATTAGGCATTTACTGAGATGTTTCTTGGTGTAAATTGTATTACCTGTTCTTCACACTTGCTTACAGCCTTTGTTAGCAGAGACAAATGGTACCATCATAAGTCCTGTTGAAACATTCAATCTACTTTTAAGGCTGGGTTATCCATAAATTCCAGCATTTATTAGAAATGCCATTTTTAGACCTTTACGTAGAAAAGGAGCTGTTTATTACAAACCAGGTCCATTGCACCTCATGTGTTTTTCAGGTATGGCCTACAGAATTCCAGCCTGGAAGTGCAGAGGAGCAGGGCTGTCCTGGCAGACTGCACAATGCTTTGCTGAAGACTTCTTTCCTCCCTCAGCCTTCATCCCTCTTGTCTATCTGGACTGCAAGCTCTCCCCAAGGGGCGGACTCACCCTTGCTCATGTCAGGTGGTCCCAATGCAGCCTGTGAGCATTTCTCTAACATACACATATAAGACATTTTCAGAGGAATAACAGGACATTTGGAAATGGGAATTGCTTTTCCTTTTTGAGCTCTCTGCAATGGGAGATGCTTACCAATCTACCAGGAGCCAACAGCTTGTGCTGTTTTTCCCCTCTCACCCTGACCTTGGTACAGCTCTATTATACCAAGATACAATATTCCTACTATTGTTGAACCTCACTTCCTGAGAGACAAAAATCTGGGTTCTCTCCCTCTGAAAGTGTGACTCACAGCAGCAAAACAAACCTCCTTCACAGGAGGTCTACTCTTCCAGAATAGTTCCTCTTCTTCTCATTCTTGAGCTCAGGAAATTATATCAGGAAATTGTATAATACAAACAAAACGTGGTTTGAAGGGGAAAGGGCAAGCTTAGATTGAACAAATATCTTTCCTGTTAGGATGCTCATGATGAAAACTGCAAATGTCTGTCACGGGCTGCCCTTCTGCCAAGCGTGCGCTTTCTTTCCTGGCCTGAGTACTTTTCTCCTTAATACCAGCTTACCTGCTGTCTTACAACAGATGCTAAGAGTGAAGAAAGAAGCAAACAGCTGCAGTAGGAATGTAACTTTAAAACTATTGCTGGTAGATATTTATACAAAGAACTGGAGGGATGATTGAAGTTAATGTAAAGGAAACCACCTGTGGACCAGAAGCATTTAATTTCTGTCAACAGGGTACAAATTGTAAATGGCTTTGGCTTCCAGCTTTGATGTTTACCAATATCTGACACGTACATATATAAAAGTGCATGTTTATTCTAGCACACTGTCTTCATTTTCTTCCAGCAAACCTTTGAGAAGCACTGTCAGCATCACGAGCCCAAAGGCTGAGCTGCTGTGGCTGGGCACTGCTGGTGGGTGCCCAGGCCCTGCCCCAGCCCTGGCCAGGATGCCAACATCACTCACTTTGGAGCCCAGCCCCTCTGGAACAGCCACAGGGTGTTTATCACTTGTGACTAACCCACCCCAGTTCCCCCCTCTGTGCAATGAGTGCCGCTCTCTGTGTCTGCAGAGTAAATCAAGAATAACTCAATCTCAGTTGTCGTGGCATCTAAAGAAGCTAGAAAGGAAATCTGAGTTGTTTCAATTCTTTCTGTGCAATTTGTTCAGCTTTCCCTCCTTCAGAAAGGAGGGAAACGTGCAGTGGCAAGTCTGGCTGTGAATGTGTTTAGGGAGGGTGAACCTGTGGGTGTAACTCTATCATCCAGTGCACCCAGGTTCACAAAACAGGCCTGTGAGCCTGAGAAAAAAGGGCATAGAAACAGAGAGACAAAGAGGGAATAGATGACAGAGGGGAGAGAGTGAAGAAGGAAGGAAGGAAGGAAGGAAGGAAGGAAGGAAGGAAGGAAGGAAGGAAGGAAGGAAGGAAGGAAGGAAGGAAGGAAGGAAGGAAGGAAGGAAGGAAGGAAGGAAGGAAGGCTGAAATGAGGAAAAAAGAAATAAAGAATAGAGGAAAGGAGGGACATACATACATCTTGTTTTAAAATTATAACTTTCCTCATGGTCTAATTTTCATTACTGAGTCAATATATGAAATTTACCATTAAAAATTACTTAAGGAGAGTAACACAGTAAATACCATAAGGATGGAAATATAACCACAGCAATAAACTAAAATGGCTCAAGGCATACCAGCTCTGCACACTAGCACCAAACACCTCTCCATCCTCAAATATCAAGAGACAATATCAAGCCAAAGAATATCTCAGAGAAGTTTTTTCTCCCTAACTGTTCAAATCCATATCTGACCTCTGCTGGCCAGGTTTCTCCATGATGCATTTGCAGAACACTGCGTGTTGGCTTCCCAGGAATGGCTGAGGCTGGGAGGGGATGTTTTGCATGTGGCTATTTTGATTCTTCTCTCAGCAGAGTTTTTAGGCAGCTGGGCAATCCAACCGCTGTTTCTAACAGTTTCCAAAGGCTGGGCAGCCAGCGGTGCTGTGGCAGATAGCACTGGGCAGGGTGAGGTGTGCGGCTGCTCTCCCGACAGGTACCCGGCAGTGTGACCTCGTTTCGCCTGGGAACTCCCCGGGTCAGGTTTCCCACGGGCCAGCACACCTTCACTGCCACCCAGCCAGGGACAGCTACGGCTCTGCTGACACAGAAATCCCACCCCTTGCTCACTGAATGCTTTGTGGGCAGAGTGTTATTAACACGGATTTCATGGTCATGATCTTGCTGTGTTTCTATAAAATGTAATTCACTTTCCTTGCTCGTTTTAAACTTTTAGGAAGTGCAGAGAGAATGTGACTGCATGGGAACATGCTGGACTGGCCCAAAGCTGGGTGAGTTCTCCTCTCTGACTGCAAACCTGCATCTGAGATGCATGTGACAGGCAGGTGATTGGTTTAATACATCACTGAGAGGCATTCACACACAGGGTGTGCTACAGGGACCTGGGGGAGCACAAGCAGACCACAGTGAGGTGCATATTGCAGAGGCACAAGTCTCCACAAACATCCCAGCCTCGTGCTCAGCCCTCAACGAGAGCCATGGCCTTGTGGGGAAGGGTCCCCCCCCCTCCCAAGTGCTGCAGGGAGCATCCCAGCTCCTCAGGAATAATAACCATTTAATTCCATGTGTCCATCTGACAATGATGGATCCATGAACATTAATCACAGGTAGCCTCTAAAAGTAGCTTCAGACACAAACTGTAGTATTCCTCAGAACTGCCAATTCCTGTTTTAATAGCAGAGCTTGTGAGCTCTTGAGCTTTAATATAAAGTGTATCATGCACAGGAACTGGGAGCTCTGCATGGACTTAAATGTACTTTCTTCTTTTGTGCATTAATATGTTGGTTTCACTCTGTAATCCTCAGCTGGCCACAAAATTCTGTAGCCTTCTAGATACTTGTCCCCTGTTAATGAGCCCACAAGACCGATTTCTTGGTCTTATGACATCAATGTGACCTCATATTTACATGGAAAAATCAGTGGCTGAAAGTATTGGAGCAAGTCAAATCCTGAAATCCTTTCCCAACCAGAAACCTCATCAAAATCAGCAGGGCCAAAGATGTAAGAATTGCTCATGTAAAAGTTTCAGGGCTGTTCTTTCAATCTACATACCTAAAAAATACCTGCTAAAATGCGTCAGATCAGTTTGCTTTGTGTCTTTTCTCGCTAACTTGAAAAATGCCTTGATGATTGCACAATCACAGTCCTTCAAAGAATAGCTCTGATTTGACTCAAAAAAAGCTTCATAATGCTGGCTTTGCCACACAGACTGCTCTTGCCTTTGGGATGAATGGGGTACGTTCTGCCTATCAAGCCGAAATCCATGCAGCAGTGCTCAGATTTTAATGAACAGAAAATCTTTGCTGGAAAGACAGGTTAGACTTGATTTATTTTTTTCTTAAGAAGAGAAAATATTGTCAGTAGCAGTGGGAAGGAGTCAACGTGTATTCACTGGTTACAGCTGTTATAAGATCTTGTATATGAAAAGTATTAGAAAGCACAGCTTTTACATTTCCTGAGGAAAACTTAGTTACAGATTCGTATTGATGAACAAATGCTATGAGCTTTTCCCACTCCTATTGACATTAAGGGGAATTTTGTCATTCATTTTCTAAGGAACAACTTTTGGTTATTCTCTTTATTCCATGCACAAGAATGCTAACTGAGCAGCACAGGGATTTAACTTCAGAACACGCTTGTGGGACATTATAACACAGACAACGCAGAAAACCTGATTTCAAAGATATGTCTTAACAGAGACAGTGCTGTAGGACCAGGGAATGAGCCTATTGTGTAGACAGCAGGCAGCCATGGAAATCAAGGACCGCAGACTGAATTGAAGTGAGTTCCTACTGTAAAGCAGGAGAGGATAATGTGATTCATGGATGTATGAACAAGGAAGTAGTGAGTAGGAGTGGGGAGCTGATTTTATCTCTCCTCACTGCTCTGGTAAGACTAATACTGGCAAAGAGCATAAAGTTCTGGTGCCTTGTGTTTTAATTGTAAAAGCTGGAGACAGGTCAGAGAGAGGATGAGAGAAAAATGTCTCTCTCTAGTGAAAGCCTGGAAGGAATCTCTCTGCTTACCTTATCAAAAAGATGGAGACATGACTTGATTAAAGCATACAAGTACCACCACAAGATAATACCATATGCAAAAGATCTTCTTCATCTAGTGGAGAGAGCATAGCAGGAATCAACGGCTGGAAGCTGAAGCCAAACAAATTCATACAAAGAAACCCAGGCATGCATTATTAATAGTAAGAGCAATTAATCCTGGGAACTACTCACCAAAAGTAGGGCTGGATTCTCTGTCTCTTGATGTTTTCAGATCAAGATTGGATGTCTTCCTAGTAGAGGTGCCCCAGGCAAACCCTTATGAAAGGGAAGCAAGGTGAGACATAATAGTCTGTGATACACCATCAGACTGGTTGACTAGATGATCCTGTTCTTACTACCCACTGGCTCTATCTCTGCCAGTAAATTAAAGTGTCAGGACCCAGGCCCAGACTCCAGAACATGATCACCTATGCTATTAAATTGTTAGGACAGTCCTTCATACGTTGTTGACCAGGCTCAACTGGCCCTCTCCCAGACACACTTGGCACAGTTTGGGAACAAGCATAGTCCAAGGTTACAGGAAATTTGGACATGGGCACTGTATTTTGGAGAGGAAAGGAATATAGTAGTGGTACATGCTGACCAGACCACCCTTTGGCAAAATCTATTTTCACCTGTATTATTTGCAAAGATTTGATTTGGCTACAGCAGCTCGAGGTTTGACACCAACCAAGAGAAATGTCTGTGAATCAAATATTCCAGAACCGCCTCCATGTAGGTGGAATGATGTTGACACACTCACAGCTTTGAAGAGCTCTAAAAGGGAAAAAGGAAGAATGTTTTGACATATTTTGAATATTCAGAAAGGCTAATTGTTTCCTGAAGTAACTGACATTCCATAGGAGTAGTGTATTCCTGCCCATCATGTCCATACTAGATGGAGACATTGAAGCAGTGCTTCCCACACAGCCCTGGCAATTAGGCAACATGGAGCCTGATGACTGGGATCTTTTAAATGTCAGCACAGCTTCCTATTCCAGCCCTCACCCGGCCCTCATTAGCAGCCCGGAGTTAATGTCTTTGTTGCTGCTGGTGATGATGTGCAGGGACACAAGTGCTACCCCTCCATGTCTGCTGTAATAGGAGAACAAGGAGTGCAAGTTCAGGATTTAGTATCTCATCTCAGGGATCCCACGAGGATGCTCTTCACTATTTCTGAGAGCTAGAAGCATTTCTTGCCTCTTGAATATTAAACAGACACGAACCCTCAGGCTTTTTATAGAAGAAAAAAATCCCACATGCTCTAGCTAAAGCTTTAGCAGGCTCTAAACAATTTCTACAGTGAAATTGCATTTACAATTAATTTTTTTCCAGCACTGTTGAACCTGGCAGCACAGTAAATATTGTATGGATCATAGAGACAGTTGGGCAGCAGTTGCTGGGCTACCACTGTGCACATCAGAGGCCCCTAATGCATTAGTTTGTCTACTGGGAGACGTGGGACAAAGGACTGGAATTCTAGTAAGCCCCTATGTAAAAACTTCCAGATTTGATCCCTGTTTATAAATCAACTAACACAGAACCCCCAAGAGAAAACAAAATATTACTGACACTTCTTTCTAGTGTAAGAAATGAAGGCAGAAAACCCATGTGCTTTAAGTCCATGAGATGTACAAAGAGAACTGGAGGGCAGATCTCCATTCCAGGCCTTTGTGCAGAGACACCAGGTGGCTTTATGGTCCTGGATGCCTCCAAAAGAGATGTCTTGCTCCATGCTGAGTACTGAAATGCCATATCTAACTTAGCAGACAGTGCCTGAATGAAGAACTTTAGCATTAGTTCCCATAGCTCCCCAAATCACCCTTTTGCTTGGTGTGTATCAAAAAACTCTTGCCCAAGAAAACAGAGCAATTCTGAATCTCTCTGAGACTCTCCAAAAGAGCTCCACAGCTGCAGCAAGGGAATGCAGAAAGACCCTTTTCAGTTCTCTTCTGCAAGCCTGAAGGTCCTATGCTGACAACAAGGTCATCTAGCTCAGATCAAGGTTTATTATTTTTGTGAAACTCAGATCACTCAACACCTGGAGCCAATTTCCTAAGCATCTGCACTTTTACAATGTGAAGCCAAGGTGGGATGAAAGGGCAAAACCCAGTCGATTCTCAGAAATTCTGGCACTCTTGGGCTTTGCAAGCTTGCCTTAGCTGAGTAAAGTTGCCATTTGCAGGATATCTGTGAAAAGCTTCTGGATTAAGGGAAACAACGCTGTGGTTGTGATTTTCACGTCATTATACAGAACACACTTATTTTAGAAAATTTCATTCACATTTCATGCTGGCCTTAAAATATTGTGTTGTCATAAAAGCTGGATATAACACTGACAAGCAGTGCTCAGAAAAGATGATACAAATCCATGAGTGAGGTGTAGAGAGGCCCATGGTTTGCCACACTCATCCCAGGCCAGCTTGTGCTCCTGCAGTCCCAGCTCAGGCAGGGTTCAGGAGCTGAACCACTGCCAACAGGCATTTACAATGGGACCACTCAGTTTTGGGGAGAAGGTTGCTTACCTCTGTGGTCATGAGGAATGCCACAACTCTAGGCCATGGGGCAGAAAGGGTCCTAGAACTACTTTCTTGTTCACAGTGGTGCCATCTTAGGATTTATCTTGCCAGGACAAGAGAGGAAAGGAGCAAATGAAGCTCTCTGAAGCAATTCAGACACCAGGACTTAGCAGAAAAAAAGTCATTATTAAATTTATTACATTAAGTTTGGGTGTCTACATCTAAGTTTCAACATATAAGGTAAAGGAGAAGTTGTTTTTATCACCTAAGACCTTTGTGGTACTTCCTCTGGCTTTTCTAGACAACAGTGCAAACATCTTTGGGATTGTGCTGTGTCAATTCCCACAGCACCACATAAAAGTCTTGTGCATCCCAGGACACGTGTCTGGCCAATGGAGCTGAGCCCACAGGCCCTTTTAATACAGAGCTGAGACCCACCCCAAACTTCCTAAGGATTAATTCTGAAACTTGTAATAAATGTCACAAATTTAAAAAGACAAACAGGTAAAATAATATATTGGTCTTTTAATTAAGCTAATTACAAACTTTGAAATGCTACTCTTAGTTGTTTTATTCAAAGCATAGAGGAGTATCACAATATGAAGAGCTACCAGTGTGGATTTCCGTACTTTGTATTAGTCTTCATTCCAATTCTAGGTACTGGAATTTTATCTGTGTGAGATGACATTGTGTTTTCAAAAAAGGTCATGGGTGGATCACGTCTCTGGATGCAGCACTAGTCTCTAGTGTTTTTAATATTTTTATAGACCACAGAAAGCAAATGTGGGGATAAATTCCTAGGACATATCTATGCTGCTGCTGCCCCCTCTATGACAGTGACAGTGAATTTCTCAGCCTGAGGCTCTGCACAGTGAAAACTTCCAACAGAGCAAACAAAGGGACAATTGTAAGAACAGAGTGGTTTGGCAAATAAATGAGTAAGAGACTTCCTTGGGCACATTCAGAGTTGCCAAACTGAGCCTGAACACATGACCTAGCATCTGTCAGGACATGTCCATGCCCAGTCCTGTGAAGGACATGCTTTCAGGCAGGCCGAGATCTCAGACATCTCCACTGTGCTGTTGATGGTCTGCTGTGTCACAGGATCACAGAGTATCCCAGCTTGGAAGGGATCCATAGCTGGGTTATAGGATATCTTATGAGAGATCCTGGAAGCATCCCTCACCTCATTATTGTCATGCCATTTTTTGGGTTTTGTCTTCTACCTTCTGTAATATTTTCAGCATGTGCTGCTAAGCTGGGTTCAATTTTGAACCACATGTCCTTGGAAACTGGAGCAACCTAGTCTCAATTATACATTCAGAAACTTGGGACACTAAATTCCTCTGTGCACCTTGGATTAGGCAGTGTTTCACCAGTCACAGCACCAAGCTGTTAAGTTAAATGAACAGAACCTTATTAGAGGGAAGGAAACAGAAGGAAGCAAGAGTTGGGGAAATCTGAATTAACACCCAGCCAGCCCCAGGCTTGCCCCTCAGCAGAGTTATAAAGGAATTAGCCTGGACTCTTCTTTCTGCTTGCAGCTGTGACAGCACAAAGGGATAGCACTGCCCTCCTGCCTGGTCCCATTCACCTTGAAACGTGTCTGTGCTCAGGGTGTTACAGTGGGCTGCCTGCTCAGGCCATTTCCAGGGCTCTGAGTATCCATGGACAATGTTTCCAGCCCTGCTGCTGGTGGCCCCATGGAATCATCAGGCCAGCCAGGTGCTCCCAGTTGCCCTAGACTGATGCCCAGTCACCTCCAAGCCATGGGTTTTACCACGGGGTGCTGTGGCTCATGCAGTATCAGCTCTTGTTACAGCCAGGGACCTGCTCCCCTCTGCAGCCATCACTTGCTTGGGTCACCTCTGGGCCACCCACCCACAGCTCCCTCGACAAGCTGGGGGTGCCTTTCCTCCAGGCTCTCTATACCTTTTACGACACCCAGGATCATGTTCACAAGCCTCCTGTGTGCAGCAGTTGTCTCCTACCATATGCTTTCACTGTACCAAGGCCAAAAAATGTAAAGTTTCTGGGTATTACTATTGCAAGTGACAGAGATGGTTTCTGTGATACAATGATACATGGTCTGTAGATTGCAACTCTCTAATGGTCAGAGGTGATGGAAGTGTAAGGAGGGATGATGTCCCTCTGCCCCCTGCTCAAGAAAAGGGATGTGTGCTCAAGTACAGGAGGATGAATGGCACGAAGGGAGGTAAGGAAAGAAAACACAGAGAACAGCAAGGGGGAAAAGAGAGTGGGCAGAGCACATGATATGAAATGGATCAAAAGAGCAGGTAGAGAGGCAGCGCATCTGAGACATGGTGCAGCCATTTCCTACTCATAATTCATTTTCCCTGAGGATATCCCAGTGCTTCTCCTTCTTCCCCTACAAGTCTTCACTACTGGCACACTCTGACCCAGGGGCTGCAGGCCAGGACACCTCCTGCCTGGACAGCCACAATGGCCCCGGTGCTAGAGACATCCAAAAGAGCCTGGAAATACTTGTTTCCACCCTCAGCATGTTTAGCACTGATATTAGCCTTGAAGGTTCTTATATCAAGCACAAAATGCATCTGGTTCAGGTTTGCCAAGTGCTATAACAATCTATACTTGTATTTCTCCAAAAGCTTCCTCCTGGGTCCCAGGATGTATTCTTCCTCTTATTACATGTTACAGAATCCCCCTTCGCGTTGCACACATGAAGAACGGGGCTAACTGAGCCCTTCACAGCACTGAGTTTTGAAGAATAGCCCGTGGGCATTGTTTCTGTCTCCCGTGCGAGGCGCGGGGCCGGAGCGCTCCGTGTGTGACACGGGACAAAGCTCAGGCTGCTGTGACACCCTCGGAGCCGCAGCGGGGCTGTGGCAGGGACCGGGAACGGAGTCACGGCGCTCTTGGCTTCGATAAGGGCGTGAGAGATGCTGGCACCAAGCCGGCAGTGAGCGCCCCTCCCCTCCCAGTGCCCCCGAGCCAGGCTGCCCCGCTCCCGAGGGGCTGACTCATGGAGATACAATAATCAAGGGAAACGAGAAATATTTGGCATTCCTCGCGCCCTGCCACAGCCAGAAATGCTCTGGGTTTCGTGCCCTGCGGGCACCTCAGGCCGAATGCCCGCGTTCCTCGGAGCATGGAAGGGCCCGTGGTGTTTCAGGAGAAGGGAAATGCCTGGGCCGGGCTGTGCCAAGGCCGGTGCGGGATGAGGAGGAGGAGGAGGAGAGGCGCCCTCAGCAGCCGGGGCCGGGCTGTGCCAAGGCCGGTGCGGGATGAGGAGGAGGAGAGGAGCCCTCAGCAGCCGAGGCCGGGCCAGGCCCGCCTTGCCCGGGGCCTGCCGCCAGCCCCACGGGCATCGGGATGGAGCGGCAGTGCCAACAATGAAGAGTTGTGAGATGAAATGGAGACTTTCCCTGTGGAAGAGTCCTGATTCACATAGAAAGAAAGAAAAACAAAAAATCAGTCTGCTGCCACATGCCTGGCTTGGCCCTGTTACAATTTACACGCGATTTTTGAGCAGCCCTCTCCGTGGCTGGGGCAGGCATGAGCCATTTTGTGCTTAAGTACAAATTAAAGGATGTCTTATCTTTGTTTTCCCATCGTCTGTCCTCTCTACAGCTGATCTTTGTACATCCTTGCATTACAGGAAGGGGAAAAAACTCCCAAGAATTCACTTGTATTGTATTGAAGAGAATGTCTTAAAAAAACCACACCCCACCCCACCCCCCCCACCTCTGTTCCCCCCTCGGGTGATGATTTTGGGACCTTGCAATATCAAGTTTGGGCTCCTGTTTCAATGGAGTATCTTCATGAAATAAACCTTACTGAAATCTGCTTCTCCATCACCAGAAGAGCCCTCCTGGATAAATCCCACTTCTCTCCCTCCTGTAAATGGCTGTCATGATATCACTCACCTGAGCTGGATCTGCATGGCTTAAAGTTTACAACAATGCACAGAAATAAAATTAGCTTTTTCACCATTTCTTTCTCAGATTCTCATCTCCTAGTTTCTCTTTCTTACCTACATAGGAGGAAAGAAAGTGAAAGCCTTTCTGCTTGTGAGACAATGAATTTCTCTTTTTAATTATGAGGGTGTTTTGCCATAAATGTGGTTTAACTTCTACCCAGGTTGTCTTCTGCTTCTCCCACTACTTCTCAAAACCTTTCAAATACGTAATGTATTATTGCTTCATGGGCTCATTGACTCCCACATTGTGCTGGAATATGCTCCCATGGGAATACTTATTAAGTCAAGCTTTTTAAAAATTAAAGGGGCTTTAAGCAATCCTTCTCCCTGCCAGTCCTGATGGCATTGCTGAGGACAGACAGGGCTGAGGCTGCCCCTCTGCCCCCTTACCACGGAGTCTAAGTGGTTTGAATCCCTGCCTCCCTCAGCAAGGGTGCTTTTTGGACCAATTTCTTCATTTATCACCTCTGCAACAGCTGTTTCTATTGTTGAAATTTGAAAGGAAATCACCCCACAAATGCCCCAGCAACTAGAGGCCACAAATGCCCCAGCAACTAGAGGGTTAAACATTTCCTACAGAAACCTTCTCTATCTGAAAATTTTGGTTAATATGAACCAAACTTATTTTTTAGACTATGTGTATCTGTTCTGAAGGGGGGGGGAAAGGAAGTGACTTTTTTGCTTAACACAGGAGAAAATATTACACAAAGGTAACTAAGAGATCTTTGCCTAGACTAGAATTCCAATGTCCTCTCTACAAATAGCTGGACATGAGAATAGGGACTTGACTTTTCCTCTACAATCTATATCTGAGTATGAAAACAACATTTCCTGTTTAGGCAGAGATTGAATAAACAGTTAGAAGAGAAATTTTCCCTTAGGTTGAACTGAGAAACAGAAGTTTAGTGTTTCTGGAGATGAGAAATACTTCTGTTAACATCTAAGATATTTGTGATCTAAACCAACATGTCTCTTAGGGGAGATAGAACTTAAACCTTCAAAGACTTTTTTTTGGTAAATTTAAGACAATTTTTAAATTCAAGATGGCTTTCTACAGTGAAAAGTAAAACCAAAAAGTTTAGCAAAAGCCAAGAAGGGATACCAAAGTAAGATTTCCAAAAAATATGTCTCCATTTTGAGGGTCAATATTTTTGTCCAAACTTAACCCAGATTTATAAGTAGATTTATTCTTTCTAAAGATGTTTTGATTTTGGTGGGGTTTATTGTTTGTTTTGCAGTTTGGTGGATTTTCTTTTTTTTTTCCAGGAAAAAACATACTGTTTGTAAAACTAAATTTAGAAAGCTTCCATGTCCTCTCACTACATCTGGAATAAGGATTGTGACCATTTGGTTACGCTGAAGTAGGTGAGAGGCTTCTCCCTCACTCCTATTATTTCTTCATCTTGAAAAATAGTGGTTTTCCCCTGTGGTGAAACAAGGAATCAGTTTTCTAGCTGGATTTCTTGCCAGGCTGTGACCTGTCTCCCAGCAGGATGAACTGCACTGCAAACCTTCTTTCTCATTTAATGCCTGGCCAAGGCATAGGAGAAGTTTTGAACAGGAAGACTGTCAGCAAACCCCTGTGCACTTTTCAGTCCTCTGGCATCTCACTAGATGAAAGAAAGAGATGGCAGAGGAATTATCTCAGGCAGTGGTGCAGTCTCTTGGCAACTAATTCCTGAGGGAAGCAAGAAAAAATTGTTCTCCAGGTTTGAGGCTCTTACTGTCCAAGGAAAAGAACAAAACACTAAATGCATTACTTTTGGTGAGCTACCTGTAGGTAAAAACACGTTTAATTTCTTGAGCTGGATATCAGTTACACTATTGTGAGTAATATCAGCAGGATTACGGCGATTTTGCCACTCCTGCAGAGTCAGAGGACGGCAAACTGAAATCGCTGCCTTGATCTGCTCTGCCTGTTTGCTCTTGTTAAAAGGCTGGGGACTGGTTTTCAAGTGGGACAGGTTTTTGAGGGCTCATTGTCAACAGCTGTAAGTGCTTTCAGCACAGCTCACACCCAAAGGCAGGTCAGCGAGCGCTATTGTTTCTTCCCTTGGAAATGTACTGAGCAACGCCAGAGATGCAATTTTATGTAACACAGTGGTGTGGTGTGCTACAGCATTCTGCAGGCAATTTAGGGGCTTTGTGATCTAGACCAGCATGAAGAGGCAAGGTTGCTTTAATAAAAGCTCACTCCTGCCTCTATGGTATCATCAAAACAAAAAGTTTTACATGACCTCCCCTTCGGGCGTGCTGGTTTTCAGTGGCAGTGGTGCACTGATGCACTGATCCAACTTCACAGCCAAAGCAAGTGCCACAAATTATTGCAAATTAATAAAATAATAAAAAAGTTTCAGCTTCTTCTATATTTGTAGGACCAAGATGCTGCCATGCATTTTATTGTATCCTTAGATTTTACGACATTTCCTCCTGTGGGCAGAAACCTTAGAGCCTCCAGATTAATATAATTAAACGAAAGTAAATGCCAAGGGAATAAGGGCTGCAATATAAACTGCCTAAATTCTGACTCCTCAGTGGATACCTTGCTTTTATAAGAGCCAGCGAGTCAGAGTATGACCCTGGGTGCCCAGCCATTGCCTCCAGGCTGTCATGGGGAAAGCAAAGGCTCATCCTGCCACCTGCTAATTCTTGAAAGTGCACAGTGAAATACAACATCTGAAAGGGCAGGACTGAGCTTTACATCACTTTTTAATTCAATGGCTGATTCATTCAAATGAGATTTACAAAGACATTATGCAATTTTGCAGCACACAGTCACCAGGGTTGTGTAATGAATATCTAACCTGCAGCCTGAGAGCCTTAACTGGGTGTAGATCATCTCATGACCATGGTTGGGAAGCAAACAGGGGCCATGCACCAACTGAGCTTGTAAAAATGTGTTGAAGTATCTGACTCAGTTGTTGTCTTATATAAAAGAGAAATGCTAGAGCATTGTGAAACCTTGGAGTTATGCAAGGAGGGAGTTTAATTACTGTTATTGAATTTGTACATTTTTTGCCCTGCTAGTAGCTTTTAATTACTCATTACATTTTAAGCACTTGACAATTAGAAATAAGAACTGCAGGCAAATTTGTCCTTGATACTGCTTTTAGAGTAATGGAAAGTTAAACCTCTCAGTACAGCTTATTTTATAGAGATATTTTAATTCATACATGACATAATGAAAAAGAGAAGCTAATAAAAATCTTGTTCACTCATTTCTCCCTGAGAACTTGTCAAAGAGATTAAACATTTCTCATTAACAGTTTTAACTTCTATTAGAAAGGTTTTCTCACCTTGAAACACTTCAAAAGCATTTATTTATGTTACCAAAAAGCATTTCTTGAAGTTATAACACACACACACACATCTATTTTCCAGCCTCCAGTTTACTGAGAATATTGACATAGTTTCTTGCAAACAAAAGGTGTAAAAAAGGTAAAAATACAGTATTTATTGCTGTAGGTATGAAAACCTAATAATAAAAACTTGATACAATTAATTGGAGAAAAAACTATTTATTTCTCATTTAAAAATTGAGGAAGAAAAAGCAGAAACCTAGGTATGCCTCATTATCGAGTAAAGTTTTTGAGCGCTAATGGAGTGAAAGACAGGATGCTTGATTTTTTTTTTTTTACATGGACATCTGCAGCAATTCTTCTGGAAAATATCAGGAGAAAAACAAGCAAAAATGCATTTGATAATGATTCATATTTGCTCTTGTAAACATGGTGAAAGCACTCAACACAAGGAAATGGATGTCAGTTCTGCAGAGTTATGGAAGAAACATAATGTACACTAGGCAATGCTGAACGTGGTCTCCCTTGTCCCTTAACATAGTCCCTGTGCCATGGCAGTGACAGACACTGGATTTAACTGAATTCTCAGCTACATTCCTGTTGCCCCTGCTGGGTTTAATTTACTTATTTGGTTTACTAGGTAGGTAATGACTTGTGTGGATTCATGTGTCTGTGATTATCAATACCAGTATTGCTCAATACTTGGGATTGAGTCTCCATTGATTCTATTAACCAGCAAGAAGTACAGAGCCTAAATTGTGGTAATGGGGGGAAAAAAGTATCACATTGGTGATCCTGTATTTTTATAGTTATCACTTTCCACTGAGTCTATGCTCTGCACATCCTCAGGGTTGCAGCAATTCATTCTGGTGGCTGATCTCAGTTTTGTAATTCAATTTTTTGTTTCTTATGTAGCAGAGTGATGGCACATATAAACAAAGCATGTCAATTTGATTTGAGTATTTTGACTTGTCCTCAGACATCTTTACAGCATAAGCACAACAATAATAAATCTCTGCCACTATTTATTTTTTTGTACCTAAAATCCCTGGCCAAGCTCAGGAGATGAACATAACTTATTCCTGCACAAAAGTGATGATTAGGTTTTTGCCCTAAAGGTTCAAGGTGGCTACAAAAATAACTGAGTCACTACCATGGAGGTATTTAAAAGGAAGACATGTAGATGTGGCTCTCAGGGACATGGCTTAGTGGGTGACTTAGCAGTGCTGCTTAATGGGTGGACTCTATGATCTTAGAGGTCTTTTCCACCCTAAAGGATTCTGTGATTCTGTGAATTAGCATAATGTCAAGGTTTATTCCCACAGCCAGGTGCCCCTGGTAGTCAGAAGGAGGGGGCGGGATGTAGAGTGTGTTTTGGGGCTGGATGTGCCCAAGTGCTACACAGGACAGCTTGGTGACCCAGAACAACATCCCACAGGTGCCTGTGCCGGGACCTGTGCCCTGCAAGCCTGGAGCTTGCTGGTGCCAACACACCCAACAAGCTGGTCAGACTTCCAGCTCCAGCCACCTACCTGGGGTAGTTACAAAACAAGCCCCAAATTACACAAAGCTCACTCAGCCCACCACCGGATATTTATTTAGCCTTGCCACTCTCAGACAATGTTTTCAGCCGGGTGGTGAAGAATTTGATGCTAAAGACTGAAGCCAAAACCCCGAAGGCTAAGAAGCAGTGAGAGGCAGTGGCGCAGAGCCGCGAATCCCGGCAGCCTGTGGTGCCCCTAGCTCGTCTGCCCCTGTTTTGGGTTACACAGTGTGGGTGACTCAGCCAGGGAGAGGGAGCCCCGGGAGGGGGAAATAAATGTGTTTGGAGGAGGAAATTGAAGGAAGAAGAGTATTTTCTGTAGGGGAGTAGAGTGGTATGTAGGACTGCTCGGTGAAAACCCAACATAAAACCTTGCACAAGCCTGACTGCTATGATCCCCATGACTGTCTTTTCATTCCTTCAGTAACTGAGGCTTCAGCTCAGCAAAGCATTAAAGCTCAGGCTTCATTTTATGCTGTCAGTAAGTGCTTTGCTGAACAGGGGCTTAAAGTATCAAGCTCCTTGCATGAGATTTATCCCACCTAATTTTAGACATTTGCAGCGCAGATATTTACGCCAGTGCTAGTGACCCCAGGCTCTTCCCACTGTGAATGAGGACAAATAAGCATCTCTTGGGTGCCGTTCATTAGGCCTACTCTGCCCTAGAACAACAAATAGCACTCACAGAAGTATTTTCAATCAGAGCTCAAAATAGCTAAATCAGATGTAAACATCTACCATCCGTGTACCTACACTCACGCACCTGAACCACAACAGCCTCTGACAACAGATGAGTAGGAAAAAACCATACCAATTGGGAGAAATCAGGAAAATGCAAACTGAATTCTAACAGAGAACGGAAACTGAAAATTATTTTCTCCCTGAGAAAGTTACAGTTGGAATTGTTTTCAAGACAAACAGAGGAAGAACAGAATAGGCCATTGTTATTCCCTTGTTTAAGGCATTATTTCTTTCATACTTGCATTGTTTGAGATTGCTTCCCTGCCTCCATTGGTTACTGGGGATTCCTGCTCATCCACCTAACTTTTAGAAAACTGTAGTTAGGTGAAGTTAATCTCCTCTTGTGTCAGACTGCTGGTTTTGAAGGAGTAATCTCAAATATTTGAGATATTTCTGCAAAGTTATTTGATTTGGAGCTCATGTTTCTCTGAATATTGAAAGCAAGCCACTGCTTTCCCTGTGGAGGCAACTGTGATGTAAACTTCTGGGAATCACTGCAAACATGGGAATGCCTGGAATCCCTCTGGGAAATAACTGCAAAACCTTTAATCCCTGTTATCTCTGGGAGCACATATTTTTGTTTGCTTGATTAGCAGTGGGAGAGGATGAGTGATTGGTGTGTTGGGCAGTAAAGGCTTGTGCTGTTTCTCTGCTGCTGCCTCAGGCTGCCTTGGGGAAGGTGCTGGTTCCTGGGCAAACACCCCTGAGCAGAAGAGCCAAAGCAGTGCTTGGTGTGAAGTGGTGGGAGGCAGGGAATGTGTGGCAAATACAAAATCAGCAGCAGCAACTGCAGCTGTTGAAAGTACAACACAGTGACCAGTACTGTTAGACTTAGCTGGTGCTCAATCACAGAATCACAGAAC
Source organism: Melozone crissalis (assembly GCF_028551555.1). Lineage (NCBI taxonomy): Eukaryota > Metazoa > Chordata > Aves > Passeriformes > Passerellidae > Melozone > Melozone crissalis. Next base: position 56,299,123 of record NW_026535805.1, read on the forward strand.
CACAGAATCACAGAGTCGCAGAATCTCAGAACCACAGAATCCCAGAATGGCTTGAGTTGGAGTTCCAACCCTTTGCCATGGTCAGGGCCACCTTCCACTAGAGCAGGTTGTCCAACATCCCATCCAACCTGGCCTTGAACACTTCCAGGGATGGGGCATGCACAGCTTCTCTGGGCAACCTGTTCCACTGTTTCATCACCCCCACAGTAAATAATTTCTTCCTAATATCTAATTAGGAAGAATATCTAATTAATGTGGTCTGACTCCTATGGCAGGAGTTTGGGATGCCCATTTAAGCACTGAGTTGAGGCAGTAAGTTAGGAGTAAAATTGCTCAACATTTCATTCTGCAAACAGTGGAGACAGGCAGCTCCAGAAAATAATTCATGCTATCCCAAGGAAAAAAATTAAAATTTGTGGAATGAATCTCTCTCTGAACACAACAGTCTCTCTAACTGCAAGAAAGTAATGGAATACTTAACAGTGGTGGATAGTTCACTCCTTAAACATTGCTAGTACAAACACTGCTGATACAGAATCTTACCACTGGAAAATTCTTTTTTTTGTGCACTTTGACATCTGCTAAAGTGAGGACTGTGCTGAGATTGCTGCTTCCATGTGCTCTCACAGGGCAGCTGATAACAGAGCTCTGGGCTCTGTGAAGCCTGCAGAGGGAAAATTCATGTACTGGACTACAAGACATCTTTCTATTTTGACATCTTTCTGACTCTAAGGTGAAAGCTTTTAGCACAAGCCTGGGAGCTATGTGGGCACCAGACCTAGTAAAGGGTGTATTTTACTTGGGGACAGATTCTGTCTGGATGTTTTGTGGGGCCAAAGAAGAGGAAATGATTCACTGACAAAGGGGGGAACAGATGCCTTGACTCACAGTTTCCTGCTACAACCACTAGACAATTCCTCTAGCAATTCCTTAGTGCATCAAAAGGATGGATTAGTTTCTTAATTCCTTCAACATCATGAAATGGTTTTCCAGTATTATTCCAGGCTTACCATGTTGCCTACTGGAGGAAGATCTCCAGGTTTTATTCTATAAGTTCGTAGAAAAAATGCCAAGCTAAGTGCATTTGCCTGCCCAAATGCTAATTGCTGATGGAACCAAAGTGCCAGGTCTGCTGCACTGCTTTCCTCACATGTGGAGGGCTGGGAATATGGAGTTGATTTACCTATATCTCACTTAGTTCATGGAATTCCAAGCATAACAGAAGATTTTTTTTTGTGCCTAATTTGGTAAGTTTCTGGATGATGGTTAAGAATCCCAAAAGGATTATATCCACATAAAAGCAAATTTCAGACATTACTGTTCAATTAAATAATCCTGGGGTTTCACTTTCTTTCCAGTAAATAGAATTTCTTTGTATCCATGACCACTGTAAATGGTTTCTAGATCATACAAGGAAGATCAAAAGAGTGATTTATCAGGCATGGATGCAAAAAGCTTTTACTTACACTTAAGCTGTCAGCTGTACTTGAGAATCTCAAACGAAACTCCACTGCTATCAGATTGTCTCATATATGCAGTTTCTTTTATGATTATTTCTCCTAAAGAGAAAACACGCTGTTTTCAAAACCAGTATGCTTAGGCTGACAAATCCACAGGATCCCCTAGAAGGAGCGCTCAGATTCACAGCCCAGGCAGCATTTCCTCTTGCAGGCTGGTTTTAGTTTTAAGACTGTGCCATCTGCTGTTGGAACTGCAGATTTCCCTGGGTCCGCAGAGTCTGCAGCAATCAGTTCCGACGGCCTGGCCACACACGTCTGTGATTTGCCCCAGGTGGGGGACACGTTGTAGAGTGACTGCCACCCCTGTCAGAGGCTTCAACCATACCAGGGTCATTTATTTCACTCCTTTGAAGGGCTCTGCTTTGGCATGGACATGTAAGGGCTTCCATTTTCCCCTCCTGCTCAGAAGTATCAAAGGTGGCATGACACACATGGGATGCATAGTCCTGTTCTACAATATTAAGTTTTAGCAAAAAAATAGAACCTCTTTCTGGTCTTCAGTTCCATGAACAGAGAAGGTGCACAGGCAACTAAGGAATGGGCAATTTCACCTTCCCAATCTTATACTTTTGTTCCCATTGTTTATATGCTTGTGGGATCACAGAGCTATTAAAAACTAGACTGAACAATAGAGATATTATTCTGCTACTGAAACTGGATTACACTCCTAACCACAAGCTTCTCCTATCTGCCAACATGAAAGCGACACCGCTTTGGGAAAACTGAAAATGACTGTGCACTGGGTACTCAGATTCCTCACAAGGGTAACCCACATCCTCTGCAGAAGCATTTCTGAGCTCAAAGGTCTACCAGGAAAGACTGGCAGGGAAATATTCCCAAATGCATTTTGAAGTTTAACATTTCAACACGGGGCACTTTCCTGGCAGTCGCTGCAGAAGAGGCATGCTGTGCTCCAAAAATGAGGCAGTTGGTATAGGGATGAGCTCTCCAAGGGAACAATACCACATTTTGAGAGACACAACTGACCTGGAACGTCTTAATCCCACTCCTGCTTCCTGTTATAACTATGTCTGACTGTCTCACATCACCAACATGCCTATTAGACAAGGAAATAACACTATTAGAAAAGGAAATGCTTACATTTTACACACAGAATTATGTGAGCAGTTAGTTAATAGGACTCTGTTACTGGGAGCTGTAGGACCTGGCACCTTTGGCACCTGTCTAATCAGGGGGATGTATATGCCTAGGGATCAAACTGAGAATGGCCAGCACACCACACAATAAGCTTGTTAGAAATCCTGAGGCATACACCTTAAACCCTGTTCTGCTGCAGGATTTAGGCAGTTTTTAAGGCTTGTTTTTGTCTCAGCAGCATGAAGAACTCCCAGATCAACAAGCATCATTAATACTCGCAGCTGGCACGACACCAGTGCTCCTCCAAGTGCTTGTCCCCAAGGCTTTAGGTGTCCATCCTACCATCAACAGTTCCTGCACCAAAATGTCACCCCCTGGCCATGCCAGCCCACGCCCCTGGCCACACCAGCTGACCCTGCTGGCCACACCAGTCCATGGCTTGTTGAACCTGCCCCAGTGCTACTCACAGGCACAGCACTTCTGAAGTTAAAACTGAGGCTCACAGGGAGAGCAAGGAGTGGTGTGCCTTGGGTAGACCATGGGCTGGTGGACTCTGGGGAAGGCTTATCTGAGAAGACAAGCAAATAAAGGATGTGAAAGCAAAGCCATTAGCTCCTGAGCTGAAATTACTTCACCAGTGTTACCCAGCAGAGCTGGGAAGTGAACATGGCCCCCAAAGGTCATGTAAACCATGGTTTGTTTTCTAGTTGAAAAATAAAATGGAAAATACCAGGAACACAAGTAGAAAATCCCTTTTGCAGACTGAGAATGTGGCTAATATTGGTGTTCCTCCTCTGCTTCATTTAATCATCTTACAATTTGTTTATAACAGCAAATGATTCAATTTCAGATAGAAAGATGATGAAGTGTCAGCAGAGACCTTTGACTTAATGATGGCCAGCATTTCCTTCCAGGATCTGAGTTTTTCCCACAGGACCTACCATCCACACCAAGCCCTTTTTCAATGGGAGCTGCCTTCTCCCAGTACTGCCTGCAGCCTGAAGCTAATTAGAGGAGAATTGTGCAGAGGTCAAGATGCTGAAGACCTTTCCCAGTTTTCCTGGCTTTAGGAGGTTTCAGAGCGAGCCTTGGGCCAGAAGCAGGACTACAAATGAAAACAGGAGGGCTGAAAGCAGGAGGCAAATGTAGCTATGAGTTTTTGACCAAGAGGGCTTGGGTGAGAGCAAGACGTGAAGGGAAGTGAGCTCCTCCTGGAGGGAGGCCTTGGGATCCAGCTATCACTGGACAGACCTGGCAGATGGAGCTGGGCATGGAGCCACCTGCTCCTGCCTCAGCTGCCCTCTCCTGCCTGTCCCGAGGCCAGAACAGCTCTGCCCACCAGCATCACCACTCAGACAAAGAACTGAGCCTTGGCATGACTGCCTACATTTTCCAGCCTGGATTGCCTCCTGAGACACTTTGCTTCCCACATTCCTGAGATGGATTTAAAAATAGGACTGCCTCTGCTCCATACCAGGTAAACAGATCTTATTTTCCTGGTGTGTGTGTTTGAATAGCATGTGTCGCATGGTATCTAATGACCACGGTAAGCTGCAGGCAGTACAGTTTTTGGAGGCTGAGAAAAGACACATCTCATCTCTGGAGATGTCTCATACAGTGAATTTAAGCTCAATACCCTAAATTTAGAACAACATTACATGAAAGGAACATGAAGTGTAAGGAATTGTTTAAAGGACTTGAACTTAGCTTAAGCCCACACTCCTACAAACACTCAGAAAATTGCAAGGTACTCCCTCCTGAAAAACAGCTACTAAATATGCAGCCTTCCTTTCTAAAATGCTGCATTATCTGGGAAGAAATCTGGAAGAACAAGTAACAATGTGCATGGGAGTCTCCAGTAGCACTGCTGCAACTACATGTTGCTGTATGGTGTGGCTGGCAGGCTGGTGGGATGGCACTGAGTGCTAAATTATGCCATGTTGTGAGAGAGATGCAGCCCCAAAAATGAAATGTTATCAGAAAAGTTACAATATAGTTGCCATGGCAATTATAAAAAGGGAAACCATTGGTGCCATTTATTTAATTGTCACATGCCTTATGGTGAAATCTTGGCGCTCTGGGTTGTGGAAGGAGATGATAAATGTGGGGTTTATCCCAATTGGCTGAGGGGTTTTTTGTGTAGACTGAGCAGAAGAGCAACAAACCCAACAAATCTTGATTGTCTGGATCCTTGGGCCACAAACCAGGGACACAGTCTTGGGATCCAGACAAAATGGTAGTTTCAAAAACCTTAGGACTTAGTTGCTAATAGAGATTTCTACTAAAAACCCAGATCCAGAATTTTCTTTGTGATTAGTGTAGCCCTGTGGCCTGGCTGCTCACAGGACAGAGCCCTTGTTGGAGCAAACCTATGTGCCCTGGAACCATGGGCAACTGCCAGCCATGGAGGAGACTCAGCCCTCCACTGTGACTCCTCCTTTGAAGGATCTGGGGTCATATTTTATTTAAAGGAAATTAGTAAACTGGCTAGGAAGCAGAAAAAACACGAGCAGCCAGCTCCACTGGTGCCCCTCATATGTTGATGAGGAAAAGAGAGCTAAAATGATCCCACACCATGTGTCTAGGATCAAGTTAATAGGTTACAAAGGCTGAATGTTACCTCTCCATAAGACAATGCAGAAAAAGGATGTCAAGGGAATGTGCAAAATAAGAGACTCCAAAACCAACATGAGACCTGTTGGAAATGCCTTTTGGTGAGAAATACAGTTTTAATATTTTTTGTTTATCAGAAGTGATTCTAAGGGGTAACATAGATGTGACACTGAAGCACTTTCTCAGGAGGAACAGGAGAATGATATCGCTGTCAGAGCAAGTCACAGAAATCAGTGGTGGGAAACCAGAGCTCGATAACATTAAATTAGCAACAAGATGTAGGTTTTTTTCACGTGGAGGATGACTAAACATGAGAAGAAACCATGGAGGATGTGGTGGATGTGGTCCATTTTTCAGACCTCCACATCTCCAGATCAAAGTGGAAGATCCTCTTCAGATGCGAAGCTTCTCTGAGCACATCCAGGGACAGCCATGCCTTTGATACCCAGATCTCACAAGAATGGGAAACTGCCTCAACACTGCAGGGTAGCCACACTTTTTCCAGTGGATGTGTATTCAGACATTTTTGACACTAAAACTTTCCTGAGGGAAGTGATGCCCTCCCTCCAGTGTGTCAGCTGCATCTCTCAGAATGCTGGTTTTGATAGCAATAAACTGTGTGTCATCACTCATTTACTGCATGCTCACTGTGTCGTGTGCCAGTTTGGATTAAAGCAAGGAGAGACATCTTAATTTGGAGACTTCTCTGTAGACATCATGTTCCTGCAAAATTGCACACGTGCTGCTGCTTGCTGATGAAGAGACCTAGGAAGTCTTTAAAGCATGAGCTTGAAGTGTTTGTCAAAAGAAACAGCAAATTACCAGCTGGTTTCCCAGACAGCTGGATGTGGGACACAGGCTGAAAAGCACAGAGAATAAATATGCATGGAAAGAACATAATAAAGCCCTGTCTTTTGCTTCTAAACAAATACAGTTATTACTTGTATAAAATATTTATAATAGTACGTTGTAAGTTGCATTCAGCTTTTTTTTTTCCCTGCCAGACTCCCAGATCACCACTGACATGTGCAAAAAACCTACCAATCCTGCTGTATATTCAGGCAGCTCTGCACAGGCTTCCACCCAGGGGAAGAATGGGTGCTCAGGGCGCGAGTGATCCGGGGCACTTAACAGCTCCTTTCTGAATTGTTTGACAGGGATGCAAACCTCTTCACCTCCAGGAAAGCCAGTTATGCATACTTTTATGTCTACTTTTGCTTTGCTCTCAAGGCCTTTGATTTTATCTTTAAACCAGCAGTGTTTACGGTTCTCAAGATGATGTGTTCTGCTAAACAAGTTCCTTTGTCCCACAGTGTGGCTGACAAATCTGCTAGTGAAACAATTTTACTATTCAGCAACTTCAGTTCTGCCTCCAACATTTTCTCTGTCGCCTTTGAACTGCCACTGCAGCATTGATGCCTGCTCTGGCTCTGCCTGCCATGCATGTCATTGCTATAGCCCATTAAAGCAGTTGCAGCCGTGCTTACCACTGGCTTCCTCCTTCCTTTGAAGCCGCTTTCTTTGACTGGTCTTAATTAATGCATAAGCTGGGAAAGTGCCTTCTTTCCTCCTTTCAGATGTTTTTTGTTTCTTTGTTTTAGTTTCATGTCTTTGGCTGAATAGATGCTTCCAGTATGTTCTTTATGAAAATGAAAGGGAAATTGAAGCTTACACAACTTTTTTATTGGTGAAAGAAACCCAGGCCATGGTCTTTCTTTGACTCCGTTACCATTGCGTGCTTTTTTGACTCCATTGCTTCTCTTTATTCAGGAAAGCCAAGTAACATGATTAAAGTCTTCTTCCAGCTCAAAGACTTTGACAGCAAACAAAGATGGATCACTTACCAACTGAATGAATCATGTACAGGAAACCGAGGCAAGTGTTAAACATATTTACTAGGGGAATCAGTTAAGAATGGTATGCTGAAGATCTGCAATTAATTAACAGCAGTTCCCTGTACTGAAACAAGAGATTGAAAAGCTATTAGATAATTAGTAAAATTCTATAAAGCTGCATTCCTCAAAGCAGCCACAGATGCCGAAAGGAAATGCCGGACTGCTAGGCCAGATACCAACTTGTCAAGGAATTAATCATCTTATTTAATGCCAAATACCTGGCCACGTGGGCAGCTGTGCAAAAGAGCTGAATAGTCTGAGCAGATGGAGCATTCCTCTCTCATTACTGGTCATTGTCACGCTGCTGCCAGGCGTGCAGCCACCACCTTCCTCAGTTTCCTCACCCACAGGCTAAGCAAGCTCAGTGCTTCATCAGCTTTAGGCATGTCCAGGGAAAGTCACTGCTGCTCCAGGGCTTCAGACAGGAGAAAAAATGGGAGAAGTTTGCAAATTATACAAATAAGTGATGAATACATGCCCTGCACATCAGCAGATGAACCTCAGGACTTGGTGCAAATGTCCCTTCAAGCCTGTAAACAAGCAGGGTGTGAGACCATCTCAGCCTGTAAACATCTTCACTACAGCAGAGGGGGAAGGGTCCCAGCCCACAGCAGGGCCTGCAGCAGGAGCTTGCTGGGGGACACATCCTCACTCAGCGTCTCATTGCCTTCAAATGCCTGAAACAAAACCTCCTGCCCATGTTTGCACAGTGCCTCCGAAAACCTCTCCCAGCTGCGGGCTCAGAAACACAGGGACTGCTCTATGGCACTCAAATGGGTGCAAACCCCTACTGGTTTCCACCCAGTTACCCCAAATCTCCGAGGCTCGGAGAGGGGAAGGCAAAGCCCTGTGATCCTACAAGAAGGGTCTGTTCTGAACAGCCTGGTCAGCACCAAGGCTCCTCCAAGGGCAGGCACAGCTCCTGCTCTGCTCTGCCCTGACCCAAGGATTTCTGAGCAGCTGCTTGGAAACAAACTCCCTGCCTTCTTCCAGATGCAGCTTGCTGAACTCCTCAAGGTTAGGGAGTCTGGTTAAACAGTCTCCTCACTGCCCCTCAAAAGATGGTTTTGATGGGACCTCAAAAGATGGTTTTGCTGGGGGAGTTTAAAAGCTTCCTCTCGATATCTCTTATTTCTTTGAAATCCCTAATTTTTCTATCATGTCTGTTGCTGTTGATTAAACATGAGCAGTGTTAGGGTAGGACATTTCTCTCGGCTTTTGTAGAAGAATCCTTAAGTCTACTGTTAATACATCAAGTCAGAACCTTTTAATTTCTGTGAAATGTTGCTAAAAATAATGTAATTCCTTCCTTTTTTCAGTAAATTTCATTTTTAAATGTTTCAATAGAAAATTGAAATAAAAATAATGCTTTAATTTCAGCTAGAAAACTCTGCTTTGCCTTTACCATGAAAACTGCCCAAACCAAGATTTTGGCCTTTTTTTTCAGTTGCCATATGGTTTTGTCAAAATCAAACAGTTTCATGAAATATTTAAATATTAATAAAACTGGATTTTTCTCCAGAAAACTTCCCAAAGCCTACCTTCATCATTTCAGCACTCTGAATGACAAACTCAGCACAGAAACAGACAGGTTTGACCAGGAGCCATCAGGCATTAGTGTCTACACTATTTTGTCAGTGGAAATCCACCACATTTTGATCTACAACAGATAGGTGGTTCCAGCCCCTAATTATTGGACTTTCTGTCCAGGTATGAAGGGAGAACAATTCCCTATCTGACATTTGCAATTAGCTCATGTCACACATAAATGGAAAAATATCTGCTCAAGTTTGCAATAAAATTTCCATGCAACATGACATGATAATAATTTGTGCTATTTTCACAGAGCAATAATGTAAGAGATATGCTGCCAAATGAGCCTGTAATAATACTAGAAAAAAAAAGGTCTAATATGATGATGTTTATCTTTTTAAATAAATGCCATTAGAGGCCAGCCACAGTAATTGCCTCTATTGAAGAAAAAAAAAAGAAATAGAAAGGAATGGTGCAAAGCAGTAATCTCATACTCAATTAAGCAATGCTGACTCCTGAAATGTCTTTCAGCTTATGTTTCCCAGGAAAAGAAAAACAAACTAATTTAGATGAGCTGAAAGTAGTGAATTTATGTATGAGCTGAGATATAGATTGTATGCATTTTAACAGCTCAGACCTGAAGAGATGTATCTTCATTTTACAGAGAAATAAAGAAGGGCAAAAAATAAAAATCAAGATAAGGAAAAAAACAAAATACAACTATCTATACTAACCACCTAACTGCGATTTTTAACTATGGAGGAAGTCTCCCTCTCTGACATTAGCACGTGATAACTCAGTTATCAGCTCAGGGCTCCAGATGGGTGCAAGATAGACATATTCTCACAAAACATCAGTATCAGACCTAGGAACAGAAACACTCACATTCCTGAGGTTTTAAACCACAAGATTATTCAGTGCTGAATTTTAGAAGATAGGCAGTGTGAGATACAGACAGCAAATGATAACTTGTGTGATCCGTGTTTAAGCAGAAGCTTCCTATCCCAACAACTGTATTTGAAGCACCACCATACCCTCACAGCTCCCTCCTGTATATTAAGCATTTCTCCCTCCCAAAACCTTCTTCTCCCCATAAGGCCATTCAACATACCATTTTATTCACAAGTCTCCTGTATTTCATCCGGAAATTTCTAGAGTGCTATAAACACCTTATTGTGCTTTCAAAACCTAGACTTCTTTAGGATTAACTGTAATTCAGCCTGGGACGTGGGAATAAGAAATCTTTAATCCCTGAAGAGTTGGTGATCCAATGGAAGGATGGATAATGAGCCTTCCCTATTGCTATCTTTTCAGTGGGTTTCAGTTTGAGCTCCAGCACTTGGATCCACGCTCAAGAGAGAGCAGTCCCTGCTGGGTGTGAAATAAACAATGACAGATTAAAGCCATTCCCTTACCAGCCTTTTCTCTGGGCTGGGTTTACTACAAACATGACTTTTTATGCTGTTTTAGTTAAATAAGTTTGTGGGGATTTTTTGTGGGGGGAGGGTTGGGGTTGAGGTTTTTTTTGGTAGTTATGGCCCCTGGTAAGTCCCACTGTATTTGTGCTAGGTGCAAGACACAACGAGGAGCTCACTCCTTCCCTTCACTGCTATTCAACGTTTATTAATTGCTCGGGGGTTGTCCCCCTAGACTGACCACGGCAAAACTCAGCTTTCCTCTTTAAAAGAAACTCGGTGACTTTGAAAAAAGACTTTCAGAGAGCATCATCTGCACTTATTCATCAGGTGGCTGTAGAAATTTTCCATCGAGCACGACAAAGGGGTCTGTGGTTGGAGGCGCTCCGCTCCGCTCGGCTGGCGGCGGTGAGATGCTGCTTCTGGGAGATGAGCCCGAGATGAGAGCGCATCTCGCGCTGCGTTACATGGCAGCGCCTGTCATCACCACAGCGATGGTGCTCGATAACGACATGTTTGTAGCGCTGCCTGACAACACAAGTACATCCCCAAACACTGTTCCGTCTAGACCGGGGAATTTTGCAGAAAAGCATCACTTGTGAGCATCCCCGCATACCCCAATCCCCGGCCAAACATCTGCTCTCAAACCAGCGCTGCTGCTTCCAATCGAATCGCCTTCACCTTTCATCGCGTACCACTCTCATCCTTGCACAGGGGAGACCCAATCCGTGCATTAACCCCTTCCTGCCCCGCAGCAGGGATCGGCCGCGCCCGGGGTCCCACTCCCGCCCCCCGCACGGCGCCCCCGCCCTTCGCCGCGAGGCTCCCGTAAGCACCGACGTGTCCGCGCCCCCCGGGCCCCCCCGCACCGCCCGGCCGGTTCCCCGCCCGCTCCGCAGCCGCGCTGGTGCCGCTCGGGGCGGCGGCGGCGAGCGCGGCTCCGGCACCAACTTTGGGAGCGGAGCGAGCGGAACATCCCCGGCGGGGGCGGCGCGGCCATGCTGGGGCCGGCGGCGCGGATGGCGCTGGGCGCGGGGGAGCTGCCGGGGCGGCTGCTGGCGCTGCTCTGGCCGGCGCTGGTGCTGGCGGCCGCCGCGGCCGCGCTGCTCGTCCTGCGGGGGCTGCGGGACCGGGGGGCCGTGCCGGGACCCCCCCGCCGCCGCGCCGCCGGGGAGGCGCAGGAGGAGGAGGAAGAGGAGGAGGAGGAGGAGGAGGGGGATGGCCCCGCGGGGGCCGGCGGCCGGGCGGCCGGGGCGCTGCCGGCGCGGCAGCCGGAGGAACAAAGGCGCACGGCGCAGGTAAGGTTAGTGCGGGGTCGCGCCTGGCCCGCTCCCCGGGACGGGACGAGCATCCTTCCCTCTTCCCTCCCCGGCACCTTTTCAGGGCACAGAACAGTCCTGCACCCTCTGCGTCCGGCCCCGCCGGGCTGCTGCCATCCCATCTCACCCTGTTTCGTCCCATCCCGTCCCGTCCCGCCCAGGACTCACCGTCCCGAACCTCTCGGTGGGATTTAGGGATGAGGGGCTCAGCGTTCCCCTGAACCCTGTGGTGCCATCAAGATGACAGTACAAGGCAGCAGGTTGCCCGAGCACCTGGCTGGGGGTGCTGGCACCGGCCTTTCATCCGCCGTTCTGTCTGACAGCACAACTCCATTTGAGATTGATTTTCTTTGCAGGGAATTGAGAAAACTCCAGTTAATGTCCATCATGTTAAGAAGGAATATACAAGAATAGTATCCATACTACGGTGTTAATACAATGTGCTAATTATGTGTATTTACTCCAAATCAAAGCTCTCTTGTTACCACATGAATACCTGGCTGTGAGCTGATGACCACGGCTACCCTGTTGAATACCTGCTGTGAGTTTGATTTGATGCAGTGTTGAAGTTTCTGTATGACATTGGCATGACTGTTGCTTTGACACACTGTAAGCTGTATGTAGCAGAAAATCTCAGTGTAAATTACAAAGAACAATTTCACTGAGGCACTGCAATATGGAAAGTAAAAGTCTCAGAATAATTTACCAAACATAAGTATGTACTTAAAATTATTGCATCGAGCTTTTTTAACATTTTAATCTGTTACTGTTGTCTCCTAGGTCTCATTAATGAGCAACACAAACAAAATGTATTTGCAGGATTTTTTCTAAGTGTGCTATAAAATAAGTGGGTTTGTTCCTCAGGAACAGAAATGTGTCAGGCTTTCCATTGTAACGCTAGTTTTCAAGGGTTTATTATTTTGTCATGGAAGCTTTAGCTTTTAGTTGTATTATAGTTATATTTTAAATAACTACTCAATTTTAGGGCATTTTTTCTTTCATCAGTCAGAGCAGAATCTTGACCTGGCAGCACAAGTACCCCTGAATTAGCAAAGAACAATTAAATCCAAAAGCACTCTGAACAGAGCTGCCAGTGTCAAGGGGTGAAGAAGGATTTCAGTAACAATTTTTATCATATTTTTATAATGATCAATACTAGATAACTTGAGTTGCCTGCAGAACGAATGAAAATTTTCCAGAGCCACCAATACTGGAGGCAGTGTGGGACAGGAAGGGAGACACCCACTTTATTGTTTAATCTGTTACTAATATCTCCTAAGTCTCAGTTCGGAAAAAGACAAGCAAAATGAATTTGCAGGGGTTTTTTAAACGTGTGCTATAAAATAAGTGGTTTTGTTCTTCATGAACAGAAATGTGTCAGAGACAGTCCAGGTGCTGTGATGGTGGCAGGGTCATTAGTTCAAGCTGAAGGCATTGATTTGAATAGATACCTTCTAGTCAGAGATGCTGCATCTCACAGGCCTAAGTAACAGAAACCAAAGAGGAGCAGGGATAAACTGAAGGGATAAATTTGTTTACAGTCACGTGCAGTTTCTGCCATTAATCTCACCTTTTCCAGCGCTGAGCAATCCCTACTCTTTAGGGACTGGGCTCTAGCAGTTGCATTTACACAGTAGCATCATCTTCTGTATGAGACCCACTGATTATTGTGGAGAGCATGGAAAACATGGTCCTGAGGAGGTAGAGGATGAGAAGAGGATGATCAAGAAAAATAGCTTAAAAGATCCTAAAGATAGATAACCCAGAGAAAATATCTTGCATACTGAAAAGAAAAATGAAGGCTTGTCCTCCCATGACAGTACCGTGCCCTTTCCTTTCTTTGTTTGTCTCTTTTGTTTTCTTTTCCCCATCGTGCCTTCTCCACTGCTCCTTGTCATTTCCCATCAGGTTCTCTCTGCCTTTGGAACATCATATCCTTGAGGCAAAAACTGTATCTCCTTACTTAAGTGTAAAACGCTGCACTGCTTTGGCGCTTAGCTGATGGGAGGATGCCAGAACAGCCAAACACCTTTGATATGCTGAAATTTTCATATGAAAATCTCCACCAAAGCAGCAGCAGAGGTGTCATTAATAACAAAGTCTCCCATTCATACACATGGCCAATGTGATAAGATGGGGTGTGCAGGATGGGACCCCCTCTCTGCTGCCTGCTGAGATATGAAAAAAACAAGAAACAAATTGCCTCCAGTGCTCAGGTGTGTTGATACATCCCAGCGGCCAAACATCTGCATTTCCTGGAGTGGTGGATAAGTCAGGATCTTAATTAAAAGAACCTAGGTGGTTAATTATTTTTTCAGTTTGGGAATGTATGTTTGCCAGTGATTCCCAGTTGCTGCCCCAGGGGTGGGCTGTCAGGTTGCCTTCCCATGAAATCTGCTCTTACTTGGCTGCAGGATGGTGTAGGACTGATCTTCATCCCTTTGTGTGTCCCTGCTCCCCATAGCAAGTGTCCAGGAGCCATGGTGCCCTGTTAGACCCAGACTGGGTGGCTTCAACAGCTCTTGTGAGATCAGTGTGTTGAACAAACTTTCATAGAATCATGGAATGGTTTGGGTTGGAAGGGGACTTTGAAGATCATCTGGTTTTAACTCCCTTGCCATGGGTAGGAACACCTTTCACTAGACCAGGTTGCTCAGAGCTCCGTCCAGTCTGTCCTTGAATACCTGCAAGGATGGGGCACCCACCACTTACTTCCCTGGGCAACCTGTTCCAGTGCCTCACCACACTCATGGTGAAGAACTTCTTCCTAATATCTAATCCAAAGCTCTTCTCTTCCCATTTGAACTCATTCCCCCTTGTCCTCTTGTGCTCTTGTAAATAGTTTTGCTCTATGTTCCCTTGAAGTTCCCTTCAGGTAGAGGAAGGCCTCAGTTGGATCACTGTCGTGGTTTAGGAATGGTAGTCCCCAATTTAGTGTGCCCACCAAGATTCCTTAAAACCACATGCTCCTCCTTCCTGCTCTGCTGCTTTTCCCCTCCCACCTGCAGTGGGATGGACTTGAGACTTGGCGGCACAAAAGGTAAAGATCATAAACTGAGATAAGATCAATTTACTGGAAACAGCAACGAGATAAGAAAACAAACAGGAACAGGAGTAATACTAATGACAGAGGCTACAAGAAAAGAAATTATTTACACAGAAACCCCTTGACAATAGACAATACCAGACTGGAAGGAGCCCCTTCTCTCCAAAAGAGAGTCCCTTCCTCTGGCACCCCTGGTAATGACTGTAAGGTGGGATAGAAAGGGCTGCCGAGTCCTGGTCACACCACCTGACAGCTTCTGCAAAAAATTAACCCTGTCCTGTCCAGAACCAGGATAGTCACCCTGAAGTTGTCTCTTTTGCAAGCTGAACAATCCCAGTTCTCTCAGACTTTCCTCATAGCAGAGGCTCTCCATCCCTCTGATCGATTTGATGGCCTCCTCTGGACTCACTCCAACAGGTCCATGTCCTCCCTGTGCTGGGGCCCCAGGGCTGGATGCAGCACTGCAGGTGGGGTCTCAGCAGAGCAGAGCAGAGCAGAGCAGAGCAGAGCAGAGGGGCAGAACCCCATCCCCTGGTGCTTTGGGTGCTGCCCAGGACACACTTGGCTTTCTGGGCTGTGAGAGCACATGGCTGTGTCATGTCCAGCCTCTCACCCACCACTTGGTTCCAATGGATACATGGCCTCCACACAATCACAAGCACATTTTGAATGCGATCTCATTATGCATAGAAGAAAAAGTTACATTCTGGCTGTTGTCACACAGCCATACACACACAAAAAAAAAACATCTAGAAATTATGCTGAGTGTGTTTAGTCTTTTTCAGAATTGCCTTTTCCTTAATTTTGGGAAATTGCTAATGAGACATGCTGGAAGCCAGCTGATCTGAATGGCAGTTATTGAGTTGGGTGGTTTGTGTTTATTCAAAGTTTTTGGGCTGTTCTGAAAATTGATCAGTTGTAAAGAAGAACATTTTTTACAAATGCAGTGACATCATCTTCCTTAAAAAGCTTCTAAAAATATGTACCATCTGATACATTCCAAAAGAAAGCTTTCTGCTTTTCTGAAGTGTCTTTATAAACTGGAGATACTTTTTCCATCTTGCAGGATTGCTTAACAGTACCAGAACTTCATATCCATCCCTTCAGCTCCAGAGTTTCATAAACAGAAAATAGAGGTTTTCTTTTACCCTTTCAGGTTACACAGTATTTTTCATGCCAATGCAACACACTTGCACAATTATTTTTCTACAGCTGTCTTGGATGAGCATTGATTTTTGAAGTATCCTGGAAGGTGTTGGAGTTTGGTAATTGCCTCCCTAAAATGGAACCTTTATCCCTTGTTGAGATGGTGCTCTAATTAATCAGAATAGAAGATGCCAGGAAACTGATTTCTTCATCCCTCCTCACAACAGTAGTTTTAATCTACTCATGCTACAGAAACTCTTTCCCCAGATATGTTTTTTCCCCAATGACGAGGGCAGCTGAACTGAGGCAGGTATGTGTCATGTGTGATTGTGGTTTTGGCTGCTGTGTGGCTTCTCGTGTGTCCAGGGAAGGCTGGCCAGCTGGGGGACATGTAATGCAGGCAGCATCACCTTAAGGATGTTTCCCTAAATTTTCTTGTGCAGCTGCTTTTGGATGTGAATGGCTACATACATATGCAGTCCTGGCTCCCACTTCTTGTTATCAACCTGTGTTTGTGCTCAAGGAGTTCCTATGGGCAACTCCGTCCCTGGGAATGAATGGGTTTTCTGTGCTGATGGCCCAGATCCTTTTCCACAAGGTTCTTGGAATATCCATTTGATGGGAGAACTGCCCCTTTCTTTTCTACATTAGGTGCCTTAAGGGAAAGGGAAAATTTCACATATTCCTAGTGTGTAGTTCTATTTAGTTCTGTCTGTTCATTGCATGTGTTTCCCATGTAATTTTCCTTTCCAACAGACTCTTTTTTCCTACTGGGAACACGTTTGTCTGTGATTTGAAGTGATTTTGCCAGGGAAAACTTTGTGTTACCATATATCAATAACAGCTATTAACAATAAAATTATTAGTACTTACAGTATTGATCAAAAACCAGGATTCTGCTCTCTTTTCACTCCTCTTTGCAGACATGTCTTTGTAGTGTTGTGAGCAGTCACGTCCCAAAGAAGATCCTTTATGTCCTTCTGCCATGCATGGAGAGCCACTCAGTTTCCTTTGCTAACAAACCCAACATTTTTTTTGGCTTTCCATTTTTACCTGAGCAGAAACTGCCATTTTGTTATCCTTTCTCTAGCTGTTAGAACGGAATGAGTGATTCTCTTTGAAGCTGCTACTTTCCTGTTTCTCTGGTGGCCTCTGCCTAAACCCCATCCTTTCTCCTCTGACAAATGCAGGCTTGTCTTTTCCCATTCACCTGGTTCCCATTGGTTTAGGGAATTGGTCTCCCAGAGCAAAGTCCATCATCAGGACAAGACCATGTGGCAAAGCCAGGCTGGCCAGGATGTCTGCTTCCATTTATGAGTCAGAGTTAATGAAAGCCAGCCCTGCTTTGTTTCCCAGCACGTTTGTCTCACCAATGGCTCACTGTCCGTGGATGGAGAAATGCAAGCCGTGTCTGGCTGCAGCAGCAGCAGCACTTGGGTTTCCTCTCCCTGTGGCCCAGCCCCTGTTTCTGTGCACAGGGGACAAGAACCCACCTGCAGAGAGCCAGCAGTGAACTGCAAGTGGTGCTGTGAGTAATCTGACTCAGAGCATGGAGTGTAGGGAGCAAGGACCAGTTCTTCCAGAGGATGCTGAGAGGGGTGAAGACTTCCTGCTCACTTTTCAGCTTGTTGAAGATCTACTGAGAAAGCTGAAAAGTGCAGTCATACTTTGTTCAGTTGTAACAGAGCATGTTTAAGGGAGATTATTTATTTCCCTGCTTAGAAAGTCCTTTTTGTTCTTTTCTCCCACTCCCTCCCTTAACATTTTAATTTAATGCGTGTTGGTGTTACTTTTGTCATACCAATATTGCCTTTTGGCCTACATCCATGACATTTTTCATGTGTTGTAACAAAGTGAAAAAACTCCAGTTTTTTTCACTGGAATTGAGCACTATGAAACAATTTAATTGAAGTACTTCTTAAATCTGGAAATGGTTTTGTGTTCACAGACCCCCTGCCAGAATGGGGTAGTTTTGCTTCCTTTCATTTCCAGTGTCCAACCCACTTAATTTGAGTTTTCTGAAAGTGGTAGCTGAGAACAATTTTCTGAATCTTTATTCATGTTCTTAAATGAATTTCCTGATTTCCAGTGTGTGAAGCATATAATAGCTCCCTTTGGGTTTCATAGGCTGAGTTTATTTTGTCCTAGTATCCCTCTACTGGGCAAACCTTTCCATGCCTTCCTCAGGAAGGCAATTTTAAGCACCTTTCCCAAGAGGGACAAAGGGCAGTTAGTGAACCTGAAGCTGATATTCACACAATTTTTAATTACTCCTCTAACCAGTTGGTGGCACTGAGATGTGAAAGCAGGCAGCCTGATCTGATAGACACAAAAGTGTTGGGTTTTATAAAAATGACTAGTCTAGCAAAACTATTAAAATGCATAAAGGTTAAGTTTCTAGGTGTACAGCTTTATGGCTTTGAATATAAGGCTTATATACTAAACCCAGCATTTTTTAGCACTTGGAGATGTATCACTTTGCCTCCTTCCTTTGTGACTTTATTTAGAACTATATTAAAAGCATGAAATAAATTAAACACTAGCTCAAGAGAATCAGAAATTGCTAATTTCAGAACAATCATCAGAAATATAACCTTAAGTTACACTAAAAAAGGGAAAAAAAGGCAGGGGGTGGGGGGGGAAATCCTGTTCCACTGGGTCACGAACCAAATGGCCATGAACTAAAAATAATCTTTCTATTGTTCCATAGAATGTGAGTAGAAATTAATATGCTAAGTCTGATTCCACTAAAAGTCCTGATTCTGTTTCTCTGCATATATTTGATGTATTTGGAATTGTACTTAAGACTTAATATAGTAATTTAATGAGGTGGATTTAGATGCGTTTTCCCCATACAAAACTTCATTTTTCATTAAGAAAAAAAATTCTCCTGACAATATTAATTTCTCTTTAATGATTGCATTAGGTTAAATGAAATAAAATAATGAAAATTCCTTTTTCCTTTTCATAGTGGCCAAATGGCACGATAAAGAGGCATGACTAATCCCCTACCCTAAGGGCTTCAAAAGGAAAGAATAGGGTAGGGTGGGGTTCCTCAGCCACACAGCCAGCTTACTGCCTGAAAAAGGGTTGGATAAGGGCAGGATTTAATACAAAAGGTCAGGCTAACATAATACATTTCCACTGAAAGGAAATAGAACTCAGTAAAAATTCTTGGTGATGAAAGAAAGGGAGTTGCTGGCATTACTGAAGGATGGCAGAGAAGCAAGAGATATTTCAGGTTAGAAAAAAGCATCACCACAGTGGTGGGACATTTGCTGAGCATCAGTCAGTGGTCAGGTTTGGCATTTTTTTGCACTCAGCTGCTTGTTAGGAAGGATGCAACAAGGTTGAGGAGTCCCAGGTGGGCACTTAGGGCTGAATAGCCACTCAGTCATGAAGACCCCTGGGACATAGTAAATGACTGTCAACAGTATATATTTAACCTCCTAGTCAGTGATGGAGAGACAGGGGGATGTTTGTCTAGCAGGTGAAATATCATTTCAGTAGCAAAAGTTGTGCTCGTCTGGTAAAGGTACGCGGCAGTCAGGTTGGCAAAGCACTAAAACAAAGTGCTGCAATTTTCCAGCTCCTTGCTTGCTGTCATTTATACAGAGAGAAGGTCCAGGAACGTGATCCTGCCCCAGCTGAGACAAGTCTGTCAGAGCCAATATCGTTTGCATCTTCCCTGATCTGTTATTGCACTCAGCATTTTCCTTCTGGATTCTGCCTGCCTGTGTGAGGGCCCTGTACAGCCTCGGGCTGTGCTCACTCACGCCAGCCTGGGGGATGAAGGCACTTTCATGTCCTTAATCCTGACATTTCCTTGTCTCTGCCTGCAGTCCCTCATGCTTGCAGAAGCATCTTGATATAAAGAGAGGCTAACAGGAGGTGGGGTGTCTCTTATCCTCTCATCTGTGTGTTTCTGAAAGATGGCAGTAAAGCATCCTCCTCCTTGCCTCCTAAGCTGGTGTTGCTATTTCTGTGCCCATGGTGGCAGTCTTGCTCAAAGTGCCTTCACTTGGGAGGTCCATTTGCAAAGCGTTTAGAAAACAGTGAAGATTTCATTATGGGAAAAACAGGAAAATCACCAGGGTTTGATGACACCAGGAAGGAATATTTCACTTACATGTTGTTTGACTTCCCCCAGTCATCTCTTCTTACATTCATCTGATAAAATTCAGTTTTCCTGAAGTGCTGTCGTATAATTATATGTCATTCCCCCAAGATTCTATATTGCATAGGAATTGTTGTCTTCTGAGACAAGATCCATCTGTATTTTCACATATTTAATTGGACAGAAACATATGCTGAGAAAGAAAGAATAATATAAACTCAAGATTTTCCATATCTACGTGGTTCAAATTTTCACCAAAATGCCCCTGGTTTTGTATTTTATATCCCACATTTTATGTGAGAAGCTGCTTCCCTCCCTGCTGCCAGTAGAGTGGGATTTTTCCCTTGAGCAGAGCAGGAGATGGAAAATTATTTGCTTTGTGGTGGGATTTATGGAGTGCCTCTAGTAAATGAACCTGAGAGGCTTAGAAGAGAGTGCCCATGGGAAAAAACAAGACAGCCTTGCTAGCTACTGACAAATGTTGCTGGGTTTTAACAGAGAAGTAATTATTTTACTAATGTTCAGAATATCATAATTGTAAACAATTCTATTGTTTGCGTTTGACAGCCAAGGGAGATGGAGGAGATTTTGGCTTAAGCTTGTAATGTGAAGCTGGTGGAATTACTGATATAACAGGCAGGGTTTTGCCTCCTGCTGCTGTGATGTTTTACTGAAAGACCCCAAATCAGTATTGTTTGTGTGCAAATTCCACAATTTTGGGGCTTCCTTTCCTCATCATTGTGGAACTTGGGATGAACACCAGCCTGCTGGGTCTGTGTCCACCATGGGCTTGTAGCTGGTCTGGAATTCCAAGCAAACACCTCCAGGGATGAAGCATTTGCCAGCATACAGGTGCCTGTCATGCACTTTAAACCAGACCTTTCTGAGACTTGTGAAAAATGGCTCTAAAATCCTCAAAATATCAAAGAGATGACTATTAAGAGTCTGAAGGATTGCAGCCCTGGGACAGTGTTCACAGGGGTTCTTGGATGAGGGAAGAGACAGGAATGTTGACTCCACATTCAGAAGGCTTGATTTTTTATTTTATGATATATCTATATTACATTATAACTATACTAAAAAGAATAGAAAGAAAGGTTTCCTCAGAAGGCTAGCTAAGCTAAGAATAGAAAACAATGAATAACAAAGATCTGTGGCCTGGACAGAGAGTCCAAGCTATCTGGTCTGTGGTTGGCCATTAATTGTAAACATTCAAGATGGCCCAATCAAAAATCCACTTGATGCATTCCACAGCAGCAGATAACCATTGTTTACATTTTGTTTCTGAGGCCTCAGCTTCTCAGAAGGGAAAAAATCCTAAAGAAAAGGATTTTCACAAAAGATGGCTGTGACACAGCCCCACAGGGTCTGCTGGGGAGAGACACGGGCAGTCACCCACAGGATTTTATCTGCTGCTAACAGTCATGGCCCCATCTCAGGGACAGAGATGACCTGTGAGAGTGGGGAGAGGGAGGAGACAGGAGGAAGCATCAGCTGCCTTCCCTTCCCCAAGGGGACTGGGCACCTGAATTCAACAGGATTTGGATCCAGGCAGGGCTGCCCTCACCTGCCACGGACCCCCTTGCCCCAGGTGGAGGAGGCAGAGGATGGATCAGGGATTTGGGTGACTGCCTGAGTCAGGCTCCCTTCTGGGAGATGTAGGTTTGGCTGGGCAGCGCAACAGGTCTGATGGGCTGAAGGAAGCCTGGGCAGGGCTGAGCAGCAGCTGCATTGCACAGGGAGAGCAACCTGCATAAGTCAAAGAAGTGCCATACATCCAGCAAGGAGCTGCTCTGTGCCAGGAGACACAGAAGCACCTGTGGAGGGAGCTTCAGCCTTGTCTTGGATGCTGCTGGCTCTGCATTGTGTGCAGTGGCCCTTGCTGTCTCAGCTGCAGATTTACACCCTCCCATCCCTGTAGCTGGTGGCTGGCAATTCCCAGGGAATTCTGAGACAGCTGAGACATTAGTTAGACTATAATTTGAAAAGTCCTTAAACATTTCTTGTTTACTTTACTGGATCTAGGTAGGATAAAATCTATTCTTTTAGTTGGTCAGATAGACTTGAGAGGGAACATAAGGCCCACCCCAACTGGTAAACAAGAATTAAAAATAAGAATATTAAAATAAGCCCTCTCATGTCTATGCTGTTTCTTTAAGACAGGCTTACCCTATTTGAAAAACAACTTTGATCCTAGACAAATCTTATGATAAACCACAAATATGTCTGCTTTGGAATAAATCTTTGTGGAGTTTCTGGATTTACATTCATAAAGGCTTAGCATACACTAATTAATTTGGAATAAATTACTCCAGTTGGAACAAGGCCACAAATTCTAGCCCAGATTTGTACAGGGAGTTACTTAGCTGTATCTTTCAGACTATTAAATGTATTATAGAAAAGTATTGAAATAAATATATTTTTATATATATTTACACATACACACTCATGCATGTATATGTACTATAATGCGTTTTGTTATTGTCCACTTCCTAGGTTCCAGTGAATGGCCATCTTATCACATCAGTCAACATCAGAGAGAAAAAGCTCCTCAAGGTACCAGCAAGAGTTTTAGAGTTTACATATTATCTTTTAAGAGACAGTTGTTTTAAGAATGTTCCTTTTTTTAAGATAGTTTGTTCTTCCTTGGTTTGCTGCACTTAAGAGATGATGCAGGAATATAAGACCATGTAATTTTCTGGCACAGCCACACTGTAGTGTTTGTCACTGCCACCACAAGGGGGATGGTCTCATCATCCAAGCCCAGAAGTGAATGCTGGAATCTCTGGTATTTCCATTCCTGCTCTGACAGGGACATTTCCTTGGGTCTGTATAAGGGTTTTACCTTGGGCATTGAGCACTTGTACTGGTAGGGAAGAAGCGGCTAATGCTTTAAAGAGCTTCCAAGGCTTTACAGCAAGTTCCAAGTTGCCCAGAGAAGCTGCCTGCCCCATCCCTGAAATGTTCTAGGCCAGGCTGGATGGGGCTCTGAGCAGCCTTGGCTAGTGGAAGGTGGCAGAGGGGTTGGAACTGGATGGTCTTTAAGGTTCCTTCCAAACCATTCTGTGATTTTGTGACTCTAAGTGAGGAGCAGCCCCTGAGCCTGGGAATGGAACTACCTTTTCTGGCAGGGGTTTCCCACCTTGGAAAAGTCAAGAGCCACTGTTTAAACTAGAACATTTAAAATTTATGGTTTAGGGTTAGTGCTACAATTTCATCAAGCTGTATGCCAATGGCCTCAGCTAATCCTGTGCCCTTTCAGATTAGTGCAAACTGCATATACCTTCATTAAAAATAATCTGTTCCATGGTTTGAAGTGTAGGGGGGGAAGGTGGGGTTGGGGTTTTTTTGTTAAGCATTGTCAGGGTCCTAACTCTTGATTATTGCATTCCTGATTTTAAAGGGGGTAAATATTTCAGACTTTCCTCCTTAAGAGGAAGAACATTAGAACTTAGGAACAATGAATGCAAATCTCACTACAGAGCAGGTACCTGAATTAAAATGTGAACTTTCTAATCTAGCAGATAAATTAAGATTTGTAGGTCCGAAGCAATAGCATTTATTGGTTTGGAATTTGCAATAAAATCTGCTCAGGAAGACTTTTGCACACACTTGAAAGACTCTAGCAACCTTCTACTCACTCTGAGTATCATGGGTTGTCTCCATTTCACAACTATTGCCTTGACTCTTTTTTTCTTCTGGATGAAACATAACAAATACTTGTTTTATCTTGCTGCTCTATATCTCCTCCATACTGCAGCCTAAGAAGAAGAGGAAAACCCAGTGCTCAGACAAGGAAGTGCCAAAGGATCTGCTTTCTGTGGAAAAAGACAAACTGCAAGAGGAAGAAGGTAACAAAAGATCTGATTCTTCTGTTATCTGATGCATATTACCAAATAATAACATGGGATGAAATATGTCAAAAGGGAGGCCTTTTCCACTATTCTGGAGTTCTGTGTTAGTGGGGAAAGCTGCCAGTTTGAGAGTTATTTTATCACCTGCTCCTTCCTATGTGTAACTACGTGGACAGGTGCTCTTGTGATCTGGCTTAATTACAGAGGAGTGAAGAGAACTTTATAAACTCTCCTTGAATAAAATGGATTGAACCCTGGAAGATTTGAATATACCCAAAAAACGTGATTCAAACCAAACAAGCTTAGATGTTGATATAAAAAAATTGATATATTTTATTTAATAGTAAAAGAGGCAAAGAGAAAGAAAGAGAAAAGAAAGAAAGAAAAATAGAAAATTAGGTGTGTGGGGGAACAGGGAGAGTGACAAAGATTAGAAATGTATCACCCCTCCAAGGGTTCCAAGGCTGCCTCGTTGTTTCCCTCCATCTGTTCTTCTTGGTGGTCCCCTGCCTTAAAGCATGGAATCCCAAGGATTAATATACATTTGGGCAGGTGGGAATGGCCATGTGCCTCCTCTGAGGGGGGCAGGTTTGACACTGTCCCTTGCAGCACTGTGGATCTCTTGCATTACATGCAGTGCCCTGGTGCAGGGTCTGAGGGCTCTTTGGGAGGGGCCTTTGATGGGCCATAACACCTCCTCTGCTGTCCCTCACATGGATGTCCCTTGGATGTGGCTGTCCTGGGTGAAGAGGCCCCACAGCTGAGCTGGTGTGCACAGCAGAGGATGGGCACTCACTGGCCAGAGGCTGTGCCACACACCCAAACCCTTTCCTCCTCCCCCCTTTGCTGCAGGGTCTGTGTGAGCTTGGCAGCTGATAAACCTGGGGCTGTGGCCTCCACCTCAAAGCACTTGCTGGGCTGGGCCAGGGGTGCTCTTCCAGATGCTCTGAACAATAGTGTCACTTTCCTTATCTCAACTTGTCCTATGGGTTTAACTCACAGTTTGGGGTTTCAGTCAGGAGGCCCATCCAGGGAGGGCTTTGGGGGTGCAGTTTCATTATGCACTTTTCTTATAAAGGGCAAAAGTCCTTCATAAAGATGTTTAAGCCATAAACCACAGCATTTCAGTCTCTGACATGGGCCATGTGCTTTCCTGCCACACTCCCCAAGTCCTGACTGTGTACACAGGGAAGGCAAATCTGCAGGTGAGGAAGGATCGCTCAAGTGGTCAGAGGCCCAGTGGTCAGGGAGTCCTTCCCCTAATCCTGTGGCCTCTGCCATGCTGATGCACAGATGGAGCAGCACACTGTTGTGCCCACGACTGAGGCTGGTAAAGGTGCTGGGGCAATTCACAGCCAGCTTGTAGCATGCCTGTGAGCAGAGCCAAGACCTTTGTTTCAAACAGATCTGCAGAGAAATCTGGCAGAGGCCAGCAAGACTCAGGCCAGCTAGAATTTCACTGGAAAAGACATTGCATCCCATGAGCCCCTCTCTGCCTCCCCCCACCAAGGGCTGCACTGAAAACAACAAATTCTAAGCTTTTCTGGGCTTAAAAGATTACACTGTGATTAGTGTGGTGGTGAGAGCAAGAGAAGCCCTCACTGCTGTTGGACCAGAGTCCTTCGTGGGGCCTGTGAGGCTGCTGGGGGAGAAGGGGACACAGCAGAGGCTTCCTGCAAATGGAACTGTAATTTTTTGAATGGATGAGCCAGCTGAACTGTTTCATGTGTTTTTCAGGAACACTTCATGTGTCCTTCAGAGAAAGGAAGTGTCTTGGTCAGCTCCAGGGATTTTTTTTTTCCTTCATTAACCATTTTTACCAGCACCTCCTCTGACTTCTTGGGCCATGGAGGGCATGGATGGAGACAGGATGTGGCCCCACGGGTGGGAATGAATGTGTATGTAAACCAGATTAGTGGGAGAGGGTGTCCACATTGTAGGACAGGTCTTAGGGCTATGGAACCCAGTAAATAGAAGCCTTATTTAATGGTTAAGATTTGCATTAACTTCTCCCCACTGTCAGACATATGAGGAGGCTGATGCTCTGCTGTGACACCTCCCCCAAAGGAATGGGTGTCACATCAGGCTGACACACAGGACAGAAGAATATGTGCAGTTACATGGGTCAGGACACAACAGACAGGTCTGTGATGGGGATTTCTTATGTAACACATCTCTGCAGAGGGAGCAAAGGCTGCACACAGGAGACATGCTGCACAAGATCTGATGCCTCTTTTACAGCCAGCATCAGAAACTTTCAGATGGCTATTTACCTTGCTGCTGAGCAGTAAAGGCAATGAAGAAAGTTGTTTGATAGCTTAAAAATGAACTTTGCTCTCTGTTGCAGGAGTCTGGCAGACCAAGATCAGCAGCCGTGAAAAGAGACACTTAAGGAAGGAAAGGCTGAAACAAAAAGGTAAATGTACAGGCTCAATTTACACACCTGATCTGGCTGGGCTGCTTACCCCTCCCCACAGCCCAGTGTCTGTTTGCTCTGTTCATCACTTGGCAGCAAAATCCAGGCACTTACTGAGGCTATTTACTTAAGAAAAACAGCTTTGGGAGCTTTTACTTGGAGCTTGCCTTTTACTCCATGCTCTCATTAAAACACACAGCAGAGCACACAGCATTACCCACAGGACTTGGAAAGCAGATTTCTCTTAGATGGTAGATCTGCTGAAGGCTTGGTGTCACGTGGGCTTGTTCTTTTTGCATGGCTTGACAGAAGTTTTCGATAATGGATGTTTAAAAACACAAATAATTTTCTCAGTTCCAAACAGGTTCTTTAGTCAAGGACTGCCCATACTAAAGAACTATAAAAGGAATATACTCTTATCCTAATGAGATAAAATGACACAACACTTGGTGCTCACTCCACATTTTTTCTCTGGGGATTTCAGGGTGTCTGCTGTGCACTTATGCCTATACACATGTCTGCTAATCATGTTATATGTAATAACCACTATATGAAAGCAGATCATGGAATTAAGACATTTGGAAGTATTTTCATGATCTGTGATAAAATGATCAAAATAACTTTAGGTTTATAATATTAGAGTAATTTAGAAGCTAAAATAGGAGTTTGGATACTGGAGGGACATAAGTGGATTAGGAGATGTAGCTGGATATATGTGTGAGTTAGTGCACTGTCTGCAATAAGGCTCTTAAAGTGCTCTCAGGTGCTCTATTAAAATTGAAGGGTAAGGGAACAGGAAATTTCAATAGAAAAATATACAGACACCTTGGGACCACTTTCTCATTTGGGTTATATAGAGTTAAATATCAAGAGTTTAGATTTTTAACTCTAGGTTTATCAAGGGTCTTTAGAGGCTGGAGGTGCTGAGGTCTCCAATTTCTCTCCAGCAAAGTGAATGGGTCCACATTTCTTTCTTCATGTAAGTTGATCTCTTGTCATCAGTGGTGCCAGCTCCATCTGCAGAACCCCACAGGGATTAACCCTAAGGTCGTTCAGGTGTTAAGGGCTTTGCTGACCCAGGAAAGGGAGCTCAGTTCACCAAGTCTCATTTGAAGCACCAGAAGTCTTTGGTGCAGTCCTGCAGCCTGGGCTATGCAGAATGCTGACCCCCTGATCATGCTGGCATGGGCATTTCCAGAGTAGTGAGATCCGATCCAGGAAGAAGCGCTAACCCTGCAGAGTGCCGGCTGCTGTTCCCTGGCAGGGGAGAAACAGCAGCATCACCATTAAGGGATGTGAAGGTTGTGAAGGAGCTGGTGTCAGCAGTTGGTGGTCTCCCCCTCACCAGAGCTCCAAAAAATGCTTTGCTGTTCTGAAGGCTGGAGTCATGAAACTCTTGAGGAGTCCTTTGGAACAAAAATGTTGAAGATAACTGTCATTTTTTAAAATATTCATATGCCTGCACTGATTTCTCTAGCAGCCTTGAACTACCAACATCCAAGAGGTTTGCTTTCTTTTTTCTTGGAGGTCCAGCTGTTCTCTTTCTCTCCCTTCACTGCTCTGGGCCCCCAGCAGGACTCTGGAGGCTTTGAGCCTCCCCTCCAGGGAGGGATGCCTAAGGCCACTGTGGTGCCGTCTTTCTCACATTGGCCTTCCTTTTCTCCACTTCAGTGTCCCATCCCAGGAGCTGTGTTTCACTGCCACCATGTCTGTAAATAATTTCAGTTGGAGAGAGTCTGATGGGTTTAGATCAGGTTTTGCTCTGTTTTCTCTCTTGAACAAACTCTTCCTTGTAACTAAAAATAACGATGATCCTGTGGTAATGTTGTTCCCGAGAAGACCCCTTCAGAGCATCTCTGGGTAGCTCAGTGGCTGAGCCAGCCTTTGATTGGGATGAGAAGAGAGCAGTGTGGCCGCTCACAGAGGACACTGGTGGTGGTGGAAAAGGTGCTTTCTTTGCCAAGGCAGAGTGTGGGACTGTGCTGAAGGGCTCAGGAGCTCTACGGGAAGAATTGGCAACCTCCAGATCAGAAGACGATGTTTTCTCCAATGTAGGTGAGTGTTGACATTCCAGTATTGCTGAGGTGAAGCTTCACAAATTGCTGTGTCCTTGCTGCAGCCCCACTGACATTCATCCTGCACACACAGTGTTGTCCACCCCCCTAGGACCCTTTATTTCCCAGCAATGTGAAAAGAAGGGTCCTTATGGCAGGAATTCCTTGTGTTGCAGACTACCTGCTGGGTGCAAGTTGTTTTCTACCCACAGGTACTATTTGTGCCTTTTACAACCAAAGCCTTGCCTTCTGAGGATGCTCACACATGGTCAGAGTTAGGCTGCAGGGTATATTCATGTACTTCAAAAAAGGAAAAGGCAGGATATTCCTAAACTGAAAGCATTTGATTTTGACTACATTCTCAGTGATTATTGAGCATGGTGGCTGAACTGAAAGGTATATAAGGCCACATGATAACTCACCTTCAGCAGCAGTAATCCGATACTCTGATGATTCAGAAAATGCTCTTAGGTTGCCCTCATGTGAGTTGCCTTCTCTGCTAGAGTCCTTTTCTTGCCAAGTACAGGGTTGGTGGGGGAGGACATTAGCACCATTTTTACTCTAATGCTATCAAAAGGCCAAATTCCAATACATGATGAGAACTTTGCCAGCAGTGCATAAAGGGGGCATCAGTTCAGATGAGTGAGGAATTTTAGTCCAGAGAAGTGCCATACTGCTGTGATGTGCATGTTGAAAGTCTGAGAAGGTGAACGTGGTGATGGGGCTGGACTCTCCCTGTCCATAAAGGTGATTTCTCCTTGCTGGAGGCTTGTCCAGCAACAGCAGTGGATGTAGGCTTGGAATGAAGAGAACATGGAAGGGCTGTAATGAGCTTGGGAGCATGAGGTGGAAACTGTGAACATGACATGAGATTTTGTTTGCATTTTAAATTCAGGAACATGGGATATTGCAGATGTAAAATCCTGCCCTGTGACCTTTGGGACATTGTCAGATCTCTCCAGGGATTTAGGTGAGTGGCTTCTTGTTGTACTTCTGTCTGAATTCTTCTATCACTTTCCTGGCTGCTTGACTGAAAAGAGCTCTCATTGATCATACATGGGTCTTCTCCCCTGGAGCCACGTCTCATTTTTCACTCTCCCTTGCAGAGCTTGCTTGCATCTGCAACCCAGCACACCAGTGTTTTAGGGAGCAACATTAGAACCTTTACTGAGTGCTTTCCAAACTCATGTACTCATCTTGGAACAAATTTTAAAAAATACTGCCTCCCCTGCAGATTCTTTCTGTTAGGTTGACTCACACAGAAGGTTTCTGTTGTGCTCTGATAACCAGCAAATTCCGAGAATTTCAGAGCGAGGGAGGGAGTGAATGTGCAGCTTGGAAAGGCTGTGTTAGAGGCTGCCTAGCCAGCAGCTTCTCATCCAGCACAGTGAGGAATTTCTTGCCTGAGCCTCTCCATGCATGGCCTTGAGAAGGATGGAGCATCTCCTCATTTTGCATTGAGTTAAGCCTCATTTTTGGCTTTCACTTTGCATCTTTGCACCTGTCAGTCTTCACTGATTGACTGCACACACCCCTGATTCATACATTCCCTGCCTCCCAGAAACTCACTTTGATTGAAAGTTTAGCTGGATGCTGAATGCAAAGTCTGGTCCTGAATCTATTAGAGATGCTAAAGACAAGCATAGATATATATATAGATATCTGTGCACAAAACAGTGTGTGTGATGTTAGCCAGAATGATGATATCAGCTTCTAAAGCCAGATAAGGCAATTAATATAACACATGCCATATTTAACCATCTGTTTTCCAATACTTTGTCAGTGGATTCTAGCAGTTCCTAAATGTATAAGTACTCAACAAGGAGAAATATTTTTTAACATCTGCATTTATGCACCAAAAAACCAAACTGATACACAACTGCATAAACCTCAGAGTTTATTAGGTGAAAGGAAGAAAGGGAAAAAAACCCCAGTTTATGAAAGATGTGAAGAATACCCTGGTCTGTTATGTACAGGCCTTAGAAAGGGCTAAGGGGAGTATTCAAGGAGGCATGTGAATCTTACTGGCTGCTTTAGTTACTGAGAGTAATCATGAAAGCAACTTTTTCCTCCAGCAGCTCTCTCACCTGTGCTCTTTCATGGAGCAATTAATTTGGTAATTATGGATTTCTGTTAGCTTGAGCAGAAGCTTTCTCACTGAAGGTGGTGGGAGTTGGAGCTGGATACTCTGGATGTGGCTTTTGTTCTGCAGGAACTACAGCTCCCTCCTTAGGTCCCCAACTGAGATGTGCCAGAAGTTTACTTTTCTGAATGCTGTTAGTGTAGCCACTCCTGAGTGAGTTGTTTTTAATAACTTATGCATGTAGTGTCCTCGTCCAGCCTTTGTTAATAAATCCACAGTGATGAGATTAATGTGTGGCTTAAATTACATAACATGCAGGCATCGTGACATAGCGAGCAGACAGAGGCATGATTAATTGGTTTTAATAATGTGAATATACCTATGTGATTATCTTTTAGGTTTGGGATTTGGGCTTTTTTTGGTTTAATTTTTTAATGAAGATGCTTTCCTGTGTGCAGATAACGTGAAGAGTAAATCATCTGAGGACAGTCCTTCCAGATGCTGTTGGCATGGCAGCTCGACTTTCCTCCCAGCAGATGATGCGTGGCAGGGGCAGGGTACGTCTCTCTGCCCTTCCTCTGTAGACAGACAAGTGCACCAATGCAGGAACTCTCTTCAGTCCATTCCCTAAGCCTCAGACATCAGGGTCCACTTCCCATGTGGCTCATTTGCTGCTCAGGGAGAAATCCCATGTGGGTCTGGTTTTGAGCAGGTGCCCAGAGCTGCTGTGAGTCAGTCAGGGCAGCGGTTGTCCAGGTGGAACCCTTAAGAAAGGCAAGAAAGTGCATTTTATTTATGTTTTCCCTCTGAAGAAAAACAAATAATGTGGTAGGTAGTGTTTATTTTGGTATGTACACACTGGTGCAAAGTGTAACTAGAGCTGCTGGGCAGCAGCAGCAGCAGCTGTAGGGGGCTGTGTGCAGGCTCTGCAGCAGTGCCCTGCTATCAGCTGTGGGCAGATAAGCACAGGAACGGGGCAAGCACAGGGTGATCCCTCCCCACACCCTGCAGAGAGTGGGTCAGGGACTTCCTGAGCCAGAGGCAGCAGGATGGGCTCTGTGTTTCGAAAAGCCCCATGTGTTAGCAGTCAACTCGCATTACTGAATTTGTGAAACGAGTTCAAAGCTGTGTTTGGGTTTCATAACTGAAGCATTGTGTTTCCCTCCCTCCCTCCTATGGTTGTGTGGGAAGGTGGAGCTGAGTGGCCTTTTCCAGGCAGCTGCAGCCTGGGCTCAGTGGGGTGGCTGGGGGAGAGCCATGGGAGGACAGGGTG
This sequence comes from Melozone crissalis, assembly GCF_028551555.1. Taxonomy (NCBI): domain Eukaryota; kingdom Metazoa; phylum Chordata; class Aves; order Passeriformes; family Passerellidae; genus Melozone; species Melozone crissalis. The sequence goes on from NW_026535805.1 coordinate 56,330,505, forward strand.
CTTTTCAAGCTCCGTGTACCTTTGCCAAAACTTTAAATTTCCTTGGAAATGCCCTGAACCCAGATGCAGAATACAACTCCAGTGCATTGCGGCAGTCAGGATTTCAGTCTTTTTATGACTGGTAATGGGTGTTTTTTTAGTTTTAAAAGAAAGACAAGCATGGGTCCTGAGTGGCTGGAATAATTTGGCATGAACAGTGTGGGTATTAGATGACCTTTTCACTTGACCTTTTGGTCAGGATCGAGTGAAGTATTTACATATATATATACCCCTGTTGTTGGGAAGCCTTTCCCTGCTCTTGCAGGAATGATGGCTGATGAGCTGAGCAAACCTCTTTGTGCTCTATCTGCTCTGATTGCTTAACTGCAGGAGAACCCAGAGGGGTGGAATGCATTAAGGGGAAAAGATTGTGGTTGTCTTCCTTCTCTGCCCAGCGGTAACTGAAGCTCTGCAGCAGATGCACCATTTTGGCCGTGATTTTATAAATAACACAGTTTGTTTTAAAAAGAATAAAAAGAAAACCCCCAGCCCTGAGCCTTCCCTTCCCTTGGTGCTGTGTTTCTTTACCCCTGCGTTGCTGCAAAGGGTGCCTGGCCCTTTCCAACTTCGGAGCCCCGTCACGCCCACGCGGGATGGAGGGAGGCAGTGTGGGCAGCTCTTCAGCAGTGTTCCCTTGCACTACATTTAGCACATGTCAGACTTGGCACACTCTGGGCTTGATCTGCACTTGCACAGGCGAGCAGAGCTCTGCTTTTGGAGTTCCATATCTGTCTGAGAGTAGAAGGATAGGAGCAAATTCAGGAGCTTGCTTCTGCAAACATCAGAGCAGAAGTGTTTAGAGGATTCAGTCTGTCTTACAGCTTGCTTTTCTGTTCTGGTATTTTTTTTCCTTTGACTCATCAGCCTTGCTGTCGATGCAGGGGAGGGGTGCGTCAGGAACATGTATTCCCTGAATTTAGATGAGGTAATGGTTGGCATGAAGGTTGGCGCTGAAAGCAAAATGAGCTCTTAGACAGTTAAACACGGCCTGTTAGCTCTTGCAGGCTTGGGAACTAAAAAAAAAAAAAAGCCATTCATAGCCTAAATATGACCTGGGGTCATTTCATCAAATCCAGGGCAGTACATGTAATGAGTCTCTTTGTTCTGTGCTGGGCTGGTACCGCCAAAGGAGATGCATGCTGGACTCCTGCCTCTGGCCTGGCTGGTGGAGCTGCCTTAGCCTGCTCCCTGCTCCACATCGGGTTATCTTTTTGTGAAGTACCAGCAATAATAACACCCTCACTTACAAAAGGCTTGAGATTTAAGTGTTGGCACAACTGAAAGCATATATACACAGAGGGAGAGAGGGAGTTAGTGGTAAAGGGAACTAGGCAGTCACTTTTGGAATATTTAAAAGACTCTCAATCAGGCTGGTTTCCAAACAACACACTCCTGTGTTGACATTCATTATTGAGACACGCTTGCTGGTGGTTAATTCTCAATTATTGTCATATCTGGAGTCCTGTGTCCATTTCTGGGCTCCCCAGTACCAGACAGTCAGGGATATACTGGAGAAGGTCCAGCCATGCCTGTGTATGAGCACCTGATGGGGTCACGGCCTGGAGAGTGGGGAACAGGCAAATGGGTTAGAAGTGAATTTCCACTTATCCATAAGTGAAAACTTTTTTTTATGGGGAAAGTGGTCAGGCAACAGAACAGTTTGCCCAGAGAGGTTGCAGACTTTCCACCTTTCAAAATATTCAGAACTTTGCTGCATTCCTGAGAAACCTGCTGTAGCTGAGCCCTCTGAGAGACATGAAGTGGGACTAGACAATTTCCAGAGGCCACTTCCGACCTCATTGATTCTGAAATTCTCATTCTGTCATCAGTCATTGTCTCTGCATATTCAAATAATTAGTCCTTAGCAATCGAAGCCTTTGTTAGCTGGGGGCATTCAGTGTCTTGGAGTTGAAGCCACATGGTCAGCACTGATGGCTGCTGTCCCAGCAGTCCCACCAGCAGGGTGAGGTGGCCAGGACTCTGCCATGAGAGCCCCAAAGTGGAAAGCTTTGCTCGTTATCTTTTTCCCCTACTCATCATTAGTGTTTGCATACTTTTCATTCCTGTCACAAAGAGAAAGAAAGGGGGCTGAACCTCTTCTGGTCCTGACATAATTCACTTCATTTTTGAGCCCAGGAAGTGCTCTGCTTTCACCAAGTACCTTTCTTGTTCCTGTTCTACAGGGTTGTTCTCTGCCTGGGAAGCTTTACTTGCATGTGCTTCCTAATACTCCATTTGTGCACCTATGGCACACATCTGCCACTGCCCCTGTGGTGACATTTATGCGCTTGAGCTTTGCTGTCCCACAGAATGCATTGCAAGCTGTGGCTGGTTCTGCTGTTATAAAACATGTAACCCACACAGTGTGGCCAGCTGGGCTGTTTTAGAGCACTTGTGTCTGGTTCCAAGGCAAGGGAATACTAATTTTATCCCACGCATCTGCTTCCAAGTGCAGCCGACCTGTGCTTTGGCAACAGCGCAGTGCAATCTCAGAAAATCCACATTCTGCTTTGCAAATGCAACAGCTCATGACCACGAGAGTCACTTTTTATCTGTGTCTTGGCATCCTCCCAATGAATCCCTCTCGATTGCCAAAGCAAATTTTCCCCATAACTTTAAGAAAAGTTCGATGTCTCCTGATCCTGTGTCTCCTGACTCCCAACTTTCCTTCTGTTCCAGAGTTACAATCAATCGTAATTCCTTTGTTTTATGGGAATCAGTAGCTTTTTTCCACTAAAAGAAGTCTTCAGTCTGGGATTTATTTGATATTTTGCCTCTACTGAATTATGCTGAAGGAAGGTGCCAAATAAGTGATTCTTCCACCCAGCTGTTGACCTGTAACACAGAAATTCAAGCTTTGGACTGGAAATTATCTACCCATTTTAACTGAATGTATTACACTAAGTCTACAAGTGATGTCTTGGCAAGGATTTGGGTTAGGACTGTGTTCCTAACACAGTACACTGCCCTTTGCAAAGGGATGGTTTTTTTATACCAGCCACAGAAAAGCTCAGTGCTGTGGACAATATGCAGCCTACTCAGGGGTTTGCCCTGCCAGATGAGCCTCCCTTAAGTTTCTGCTGCCCATATTTTGTGACAGCATGCAAGAGAGGTGCTGGTAGATTAGAATCCAAATGTACAACTCCAGAGTAGAAAATTTTGAATCCCTGTCTTGGTGACACAGACTGTTTTGCTGCAGTACTTTCCAGTTTCATTTTCCAGGCCAGATAATTAGACTCAGCCTGTACAGTACTGCACTCCACCCTGTCTATCAGCAGGCACAGAGAAGTTGGTGACTGTCCCCTTTGAGCAGATCCTGCTGCTGTGGGGCCCTGTTTTCCTGCTCCCCAACACCCCCCAGGGCACAGCCATCCGCTCCCTGTCCTCTCCTTGTTACACCGGGGAGAGACTGGAGACCAAGGGCATTCAGGCAGTTGGTGCTGGGATGGACTTTCTGCCTGCAGAGGTGCTGGCAGCCGCCCTGGTTTCTGAAGACGCCTTCAGTGTTGTGCCTTTCAGGATTTAAATGTGTTTTCATTGCATGGGGTGCGTGGAAACCACCTTGGCCTTGAAATGCACTCTGCAAATTTGCTGCCAACAGAAAAGTACAGCTTTGTCTGGGTGGAGTTTGCTGGAGGACTGGGGTGGGTTGCAAGCAAGAACTGAAATGGAAAATGACATTTAACATCATTGCTTTCGTAAAAATGAACAGCAGGAATTGCCAAGATGTTGGCCTGTGTTGGTGCTGGCAGAGATATCACCTCTGTCAGGGCTAAACCCACATGGGGAGCAGGAGGACATGCAGGGCACATTTCTTTTAGTGTTTATGCTCACAGTCATTAATGATCAGTTTTAGTCTGTTGGAGAATTGATGACCCAAGGAGAATCAGATTTAAAAATACTAGAGAGTATTCAAAGTTTAAGGACACTGTGGGAGATGTCACTGAAGGGAAATATGCTACACAACAGAAGAGATTTTAAGTCAGAGCTTTGGGATAAGTACATTTAATCAGAGCTTTGGGATAAGTACATTTAATCCGATTTCCCCATCAAATCCAGCAAATTGTAGAGAATCTTATATTGCCCTTAATTTTAGTCTGAGTTGATTTTAAACACCCCTGGGACACATACTTTGGGACAAGTAATTCTGAGATGAGGCAGTCACTGCTGTCTGGCAAAGTTTCATGCCCACATGTGACAAGGGTGAAGCATTAATGTAAGCCCATTGCAGGCAATTTGCCATCAAAACTATTTTCATGTTTAGAAGCATATACATAAATGCACTTTTTGAGATATCAGAAGTTAAAAAGGTAAAAACAACAGTTGTGGCTTTCCATGTGTTAAGTTATGGTCTGTTTTGCTTGCACACCCACAAGAACATCCATGAGCAGAGCTGCTGCCTTGCAGCTCAGGAGGGCTGAATTCTGTTTTGGACTGGAATTTTATGAGGGAATGCATTCAAAATTAGTTGTTCCTTTCCCCTTTGAAGAAGGAAAGAGATATTGTCTATATAGAGGGCATGGATTTTAAACTGAGAAGCTTGAATAATGTTTATAATCATGTTTATAACATTTGGCAGCAAACTGGTCAGAGCAACTTTTTGGAAACAGTTTTCTTTTATCATTCCCAGCATGCTTTTGGTTTTGGCCCTGCTTCAAGTAGAAGTCTTTCCATCCCGCTTGGGAATTTTTTTTTTAAGAGAAGTAATCAGCTAGGAGTTATTATTATATGTTTTCAAACTTATATTGTGTTTTTAAAGTCATTCTTCCTGTTAGGATAAGACTTAAGATTGTTACATTCAAATTGTTAAAAAATAATCAAGTAGTCCTTTCAACATCTTATGCTGATTTATCTGCTTTTTTGCACCTCATTCAGTTTGGGTGAAGGAATTAAACTGGTCTGTTTTGCCTCCTTGACTGAGGATAGTTTGCCAGGGCTTTGTGGAGAGGCAGCTGAGGGCTTGCAGCCAGATTTTCAAAGGTACCAGATGCTGAAAGATAGAGAAACCTAAACGATTTTGAAAAGTTTTTTGCCCAGTTCCCATGAAATTATCAGAATTGACGCAGGGGAGGTGTTCTCTATTTCATGCCTGTTTAGCGTTGTATATTAAGGAGGTTTGGAAATCAGTGCTGGGATGGTGCTTTTCTGGCTTACATTCAAGAAAAGAAAATAGAAAAGGAAGATGAAGTTGAGAATCTAGTTGGTTCTATTTTTTGTAAGAAAGAAAACACCAATGAGGGCAATAATGAATGCACAAATCCTTTGTTAATATTACTCTTCCAAATGAATAATTGCCCAGAGGATGGTGTGTTGCAGTGAATGGAAGAGCCTGCTGTGTCTGCCAGTGTTTCTGGATATGCCTCAATCCTTCTTCATAAAATTAAAAGGAAATATTTGACAAGCCACTCTATTAGTTTTGTAAAGCTTGTTTTCTTGAAAAACAAGCTTTACAAAACTAGAAGGGCTTTTGGTTTTGTATGTGCTTTTCTGCCTTTCTTTAATTTTTCTCCTGTCCTGCAGAGTGCTGTCACTAATTGTGAATTGGCAGTCAATGTATATGTCTTAATTAATTTTTAAAATAAATTTGGAAATGTTTTAACACATCCAAGACATGAATACATGCATATCCAAATATCACATGAGCAAGCAAGAAGATATTTTTTGCAGCATTTGCTGCTCATGTGAGGCTGGGAAGTAGTATGGATTTGAACATAATTCATTCATATGCTTGCCCTAATAGGTGACCCTTCCATGATTGACCTGGACTCTGACTGGAAGGCTCCCACGGAGGAGTGGGGAAACTGGACTGGAGATGAGGAGCATCAGACGAGGGATGAGAAGAAGGTGAGGCAGTGCTGTGGATGGCCAAGGGAGACCTGGTCCGATGGGGTCAGTCTCATCCACACTGGGGTCTCCAGTCCAGCCCTGGAGCCAGGCTCCTTTGGTTGTGGGGGCTTTCTCATGCTGGGAGGAAATGCTTGGCATGGTCCCTGCCTCACTTGTCTGTGATAGCTGGAGCTGGGGAACACACTTGCAGGAGGCATGAGATGGGCTGGGGGGAGCTGGTTGGTTCTGGGAGTTCATCATCCCCCTGTGGTGACTGCCCTAAGCACCAAACCTTGGGTGTTTGCACCCTACTGCTGCTGACCTTCTCAAATACCCAGACCTTAAAAGAGGTGTGGAGTCCAGAGCTGACACAGCCTTCACAGCAGCTCAGGCAGCCAGGACATATTTATTTAAGTTTGCTGATAAGAGGGTTTGGTGACAGTGATACAGTGGTATCTTGGGTGGAGATGTAGAAGCAGAGGTCCTGCTGTTTAAATGCTTTCTAGAAGCCAGAGAAATGTTCCCTTCAGACAGCATGGGAAGAGCAGGCTGAGCTTTTTGCAAAGATATGTGTTAAGCTGAGGTGTGCACCCTATCCAGAGAGACAGCCCCTTGTACACTGTCAACACATACTCCTGGAGGTAATCAGTTTTCCTGAAAAAAAAACCAGAATTAGCTGTCCCACGACTCCTCTTACAAAATCTCTGATGATTGCAGGATTTGCCAAAAGGCAAAGCAGGCATTCGTTTCTGTCTTTCTGGACCTGAAAGCAAAACACAACGGAAGAAGAAGAAGATGGAAGTGAAGGAAGCAAAGGGTGGAGCTGGACTGAGGCATGTGAGTATTTTGTATTCCAAGAGTTGTGTTTGGTTTTCCATTAGCAGAGGGGGATTCTTCTCTGTTAGGATGACCTAAGGGAGACTTTTCTTCCTCTCTGTCTTCTGGCTTTCTCTTCTCTTTTCTCCCTGTCTTCCCATAAAAAGCAGTTATGAGCACAGGGAACAGTGGAGTTTTGCAACATGGTATTCCCTAACATATTTTCAAAACACTTTGAATTTGCAGTACAGAATGTTGTGCACTAAACTTGGAGTGCATCTGCCTAAACATTTTTTCATCCATGATTAAAACCAGATGCACTCCAAATTTAGTGTACAATTGGCCTGTGTTTCATCTGTAGCTGAAGGTCACCCAGAGATATCAACAGTAATGAAAAGGTGGTTCCCAAAAGTCAGTGAAGATAAAACAAGGCCATTGTTATACCACTAAAAAGCTTATTGAGGGAAAAAATGTCTCAGAGTGTAACAGAGAAAGGCTGTGGAGAATGTCAGTTCATTTGGGATGGGAAGTGCCAGGAACAGAGTGTTGACTGGCTTTTGGTCCAGTGCTTGCCTGTGACTGGTGTTCAGTGAAATGAGAAATTGTGGGGGAAATGTCCAAATTGTATTTCATTCACTTGTCACAGAATGTGTTTTGGACATGTACAGCTGCTTTTTTTTTTTTAATTGTCTTCCCCTCACACCCACTGTGGTCTCTCATAATCGTTGAGATGATTTTGCTCCCAGATCTCCTGATGCTCCCATTTTAAGGGAAAGGTTTTAACTGCCTGACTGACCACAGTCCACATAATCATCAGGATATCCCAGAGTTCCCAGAGTGCTGCCATACCTTTTTATATCCTTTTCGGACATAAAAAATGAAATTACTTATGAAGCCAGATCCACAAAGTTGCTCATCCCACTCCTTGTGCTACCTGCAATGTTTCTGTGGACTCTAGTCACTTAGCAGTCACTGGGCACGTTACTCTTCAGTGTCACTACACAATGACAGTACTTTCATCTCAGTATTTCTTTGCTCTTCTGTTCACTGGGAGAAGCAAGGGGAAAAATAACACTGAAGAACAATTTCAACACTTTAGTCCCCTCTAAAACAAATAAATAAGAGGTAGGTAGTTAACATGGCAAACTATTCTAATAATATAAAAATTAATTTGTCCTGCAGTTTCTTTAAATGCCCCACAATAATGACATTTTTTCTCATATTTTGTACTTGCATATGCTTCGTTTAACTCATATGCTTAGTGAAGCATATTGTTTCAATTAAGCCCCAGCAAGGTTTGCAAACAAGAATGGAAGAAGGCCCCAGGGACTTGATATCTACAAGAGATAGCAGTGATGCAGTCAGTGCTTCCTTCGAAAAATCCTTGGACATTGTTAATAATTCACCCAGTAATGGTAAGTGATTGTTTTTGCACATCTGATGAATTTTCAGAATAATGTGTAATCTAAGAAGTATTCACAAATGTATTTTTAAGTGAATATGTGAAATGCTTCTCCTTTAGCTGCATATTTTAATTCTTTGAGAGGCTCTGTATTACTCAGAGGCTATTCTGACAAATACTTGTTGCTGTTCCTCTCAGAGTGACTGAGCAAAAAAAAAGCTACTATTGCATTTAGTGACTGTAATTTTTGCACAGCTCTGTTCAACATGAAACAGAAGCAAATATGAGTGAGTTAGAGCCCACTTAAAAACACTGAGTTCTCCCCATGATTTTGAGTTACCCTAGAAAGTAGGTGGCCCTTGTAAAACACACCTAAAAACCTTTAAATCCTCTTCATCAGGCAAAAAGCCAACAGTTCTCAGAGATGCAATTGCATGTGGAAGGTTTGTGCATTGTCCCTGTTGTTTGTATGGCAGGTGTACCTGGAAAAAAGGAGAGGAGGAAGAGGAAGAAAATGAAGAAAGAGACTTGAGGGAGCTGTGTAGCTGCCAGAGTGCCAACCTGATGGGGCAGACATGCCAATGAGCTGCAAGGATTCTGCTTTCTGCGATGCCGCTGAGCCCCAGGCAAAGAGAGGCTCTGGGAGACCTCCCAGCGAGAGGAAGAGAAGAGGAGCAGTGAGCCAGAGAGCGTGAGTGTGTGAGAGAGGAGAGAGGGAGCAGGCTGTGCACAGGAGGTGGTTTTGAAACAGAGTGGCTGTTCATTGCAAGCTGCTGCCCTTGATCAAAAGCTGTTGAATGGGGTTTGACTGGTTGCATTAAGTCCTTTCAGTTTTTTGCTGTCACGTTGTTTGTCAACTTGTAGTGTTCTATGCCATTGTAGAAATAGTGGGGCTGTACCTGACTGTGATTGTACTTTGGTCCCATGGAGGATCCCCCAGCTAGTCTGGTCTCCCCGGCATTTCTGCAGAGGTGCTCATCGACAGGCTGGTAATGTACAGAAGGAAGCACTGTTCAGAAACAAAGGGAGAATAACATGGATCATTCTCCAACTTCCTGACTCTTTTAAATCCTTGGTGGCTGCTATTTGTCAGACTTTTGCCTCTTACCTTGCCATATTTATACTTTTTACCCCACATCAGACTAGTTCGCTCCTTATGGAACATTTCTAAAGGAGGTTTTTAACTTGTTTGGAAAGATGGTCTAAACCCATTTTTTCCCCTGGATTTCATGGTGGGCTAAAGTTTAAAGTCTGTATGTCCAAAGCATGTTGCATTTGTACTTATAGTAGGCTGAGGTAACTTTTAAAAATTATTTTTCTTAATCTGATGTTTGGAAGTTTTTTATCATTTTGTCACTTGAATATTCTAATATAAACTAAATTTGTGAATGAAGTTTTTAAGTCAGTTTAGTATTTATTGAAGGGTGTGTATTTCTCCTTGTCAGAGGGCTCACAGTATGGAGGAGAATGTGTTACAATAGAATACTGTGGTTTATAAGCAATGCTGAACTGACACCACTAAAAGCAGAAGCCCTTTATCCCCAGAGGAGCTGCAGCTTTGGTGGTAGCTGGGGGGTCTTCTGTAGCTGGTAGACAGTCCTGAGACTGTGCCTGACCCATCCCAGAAGTGCTGCCTCACAGGATGAGAGCGTTTTTCTCAAATCTCCATCTGCATTTGACTCTGTGCCTTTGGAGATGGTGGGGGACAGTTACTAATGCATGTTAAATGTGTGCACATTTGTAGGCTTTGGGCTGATGCTGTGAAACTCTTCACTAGGACAGTGAATAACCAGGGATGTCTGTGGCTTTACAGTGCCACAGCTGCACTCCTGTTTGCATCATGGAGCCAGAGGAGAGCTCTGTGCTTCTGCCATTGCATCCCTGATCCCCAGTCCCAGCTTGTCTAAGCTTTACTTGCAGCTCAACACTTTTCCCTGATGGCCTTCATCTGTTGCATAGCTGTCAGATCGGCTGTACCCTTCAGAGAAGCAATTAACTGCAGCAATGTATTTGTGTTTAGAGTTTAGCTACTATATGTTGAAGCTACTATATGTTGAATCACTCTTGTGCTGTGATTTTTGGGGTAGTTAGCTGTACTGTGTGCCCTGAAATTTAGCACAGTAGGGTTGTTTCAGAAGGCAAGGGAGGGGTAATCTTAATTGATGCCAGTTAACAGCCCACTGTCTAGGATCTGCACATCTTGGTGTTTGTGTCTCAGTGTAGGCGAAATATTGGCAGTTCATGAATGGACTGAACAGACCAAAGAGCTTTTATGGGGAAAGTAACTGGTTTGGAATAGATGCATAACAAGAAAATACATGGCCTTGCTGGAGGAACAGGTACAGCAAGTTCAAGGATTTAGAAGATGTGGTAATGAGTATGTGGGTAATGAACAAAGTTCTGCTATCTCTGAAGCCAATGGAAGACATTCATTGACCTCATTGGGGCCAGGATGTTGCCCATGGCCTTTGCTTAGCATTGAAGCACTGTCATCTAAAAAAAGAAAGAAAGAAAAAAAAGAGATAAAGAGAAGCTCTTGATGGACTACAGATTTCTTCTGCTTTTTTTTCCTCTATATCTGCTTGTAAACGCTTTGATGTCTTTGTAATTATGCTTTATTTCAACATTTTTCAGTATTTCAAATGCCACTGTTTTTATAATAAAACATTAAAACTTTCGTCCAAAGCCCAACGCTCATGAGGTATTTTATTTAGTTTGTATGTGTTTGAGTAAGAGCACGTGTTTTTTGCTAGAACCATTCAATTCTCAAGCTTTTTTGAGGTACTGTAGTTTTTTTAAGAGATTCCCTTCATCTGAACTCTTCAATGTTTAGGAAATCCTAGTGACACTCTTTTGTTGTTGAGATGAAATAACAATCCAGACTTATAACGCTGACAAGCTGACTGAGGTGCTGATGACAAGCAGCACAAATGATATTACTGTTTTTGTGTCAAATTCTTCAGTACCCCTCTTCCTGACTTCAGTGGTGTCTGAGGGTAGCATTTTCCTTCTGGCTTTACTGTTTCACCCCTGAGAATTCATCACAGTAATAGAGAGATGGGCTCAATAGTTTACAGCAGCACATTATTTAATACAACTCTCTAATGTAGGCAAAAAAGAATACACTTCTACAACTAAATGTTCTTGATCATAGGCTTTCCTAAATAATTGAAAAGCACCTTTCAGGGTAAATTAGGTGGCAATGTACAGCACGCCTGTGTGATTAATCTCTTTTGTCAGCAGTTAGGAAAGGGTATGTTGGTTGTTGCTTGTTTGATATGGCTGTGGCAGTGCCTGGAGCCTTCCAGTACCATGTCCCCCAGCAGTGCTGCTGCACAGGCTCCCAGGGATGCACAGTGAGAGAACTGAATTTACAAAAACAACCAAATCAGAACACAAAGCTCTAAGCAACTCTGTCAACTTCCATTCTTTCACTTCCCATTTGTCAGAGGCTGAAAAATCATCACACAGCTTAATAAATGGTCTCTGCAGTTGCTTTGAAAATCAGACAAGCTTTGAGTTCCTGAAGAAACTCCCCTTCATCACCACATGTTCAGGTGAATCCCTGGTTTCTGTGCTTTTAGGACAGAGGCTGTGCAGATCATCAGCCTGCTCTGCTGCTCCTGGCTTCAGGAGGCTTAACTGGTGTGCTGGATGTGTGCATTCTCCCAGTCTCTGATCTTTGCTAGCTGGAGACTATAGAAAATCCTCAGACAGAAGATGCAACATTCCCCCAACATGCTGAAGCACTGCTTGAGCTATAACTGAATGTTATTCCTTAGAAGAGTAAATAGAGAGTAGCTCTCTCTGGTCATTCAATAACTCAGTGTAGTCTAATTGCCAGTTCATGGGCCAGGTCCAGCTGGCACCCCCTGCCTTTTCCCTAAGCAATTCATTAGCTGCTTGAGGGGCACTTGCCTTAGGAACAGCTAAAAGCTCTCCACATGCCTGCAAATGGCCCAGCAGCTGGAAATCGAGCCTCTGGTGCAGCCACAGTGTGAGATGTAGGATGAAGTGTGGCTGGCAAACATCTATGATCTCGTTAGGGGCAAGCAATTAATTGTTACAGCAGCAGCTGTAAATGATGAAATATATGGCTTTAAGTTTCCACTTTCTCTTAAACTCAGTCTGCTCTATTTTTCTAATGATGCTCTTTCTTGTGGGCAGCTCTTGAAAGGGGAAGATTGGCTATATCCCTAATAAAAGAGCCATGTCCAGATGCAATAAATCCATAGGCATTAAGATGTGGCTGATTATGTAACTGACAAGCTCCTGACCTACAAAGTTGTGTTTACTTGCAGGCAGACAGCAGGATGCAGAGGTAGAGGCTGAAGTTTCACACTCAAACCATGGTGTAACACTGCCAGGGTAAAGACAGGCAACCATAGAGAGGAATTTGGCCTGCTGTTCCATAATTATCCATAACTGTAATTGTCTATAATTATCAAGGTCCCACCCAATGTGGAGATTGGTGGCACAGCCAACATGTGCACAAGCTGACTAGCAGGTAGACATGTTAATTGCCTGGCAGGAAATAATTTCTTTATTATGCTTTACCATAGCAGAGTAGCTATGGGCTACTCTGTAGTGCTGAGTATTTTCTAAGGGTAGCTGGATGTTGTGAGAGAGGGTTTTGAAGTCATGGGCCACAAAAATCAGATATAGGAAACCTTGTCCTTCTTTGATTGTACTGAATGAGACCCAGGCCCAGGGATCTTTTCAAGGTAAAATGAACTTTCTAGCATGTGCCATCCCTGACATTCAGCCCTGCAGGTGTTCTTGCAAAGGAAAGATCCTCCCGTACTGACTGCACAGACACTGTAATGCATTGATCTCAGAAACAACTCTGTGTCTTCTGGGGAAAAGGCCACTGTAAAATTGACCCCTGTGTCATCCCACCAAGAGACTATCAGAAATTTGGCAAACACTATTTTCTATCAAACTTTGATTCTCTTTGTACGCACGATTTTCCTTTGGTGGTGGTTCTGTGCAGCACACCCTGCAGGGACACATGATAAACGGCTTCATCGAGCTCTTCTGGCAGCACCAGTCTCCTGCCACAGTGTTCCTCCTGGACACCTGCTGGCCTGTGTCATCCCACCAAGAGACTATCAGAAATTTGGCAAACACTGTTTTCTCTCAGATTTTGATTCTTTTTGTACATACACTTTTCCTTTGGTGATGGTTCTGTGTAAATGGCTTCATCGAGCTCTTCTGGCAGCACCAGTCTCCTGCCACAGTGTTCCTCCTGGACACCTGCTGGTGTCCCCAGCTGCAAAGCCAGTCAAGGAGCACACGTGTAAAGGAATCACAGCCATTAGGAGGTGACTCCCTGCTTCCCTGAGGAGGCAGTGTTCAGGTGCTCAGGCTCCTCCTGCTCACCCTGCCAAGATTCATGGAGGGGCAAGTCCAGGCTGAGGCTGGAAGGGGGAGGCTGCCAGTGAGTACAGGAGATTTTCCATTTCCAGTGCTCACTGTTGTTCACGTGAAAGCACTGAGATATTGCAAGTACCATTTTAGATCATGTTATTTTTAGACATTTTCATAGCTCCTCAACTGTGTGGAGGCTGCTATAAATGAAACACAGCTCTTTTAGTTTTGAATATTTTGATTCTCTAAATGAAAAGAATTTTTATTCAGTGTTTTAAGACGTTTTAAGAAAATCTGAGCATACAATGAGTAACCCATGAACAGTCCTGGGTTTAGAGAAACTTTATATCATGCTGTCATATTTCAGCTTATTTTCTAACCCTGACTTTCTGACCCATCTGTTATGAGTTTAAAAGGTTTGGAACTGAGTTTAACTGACTCATACTGGTAAAAGATAATTCATATTGTTAACAGCAACCAACTAGAACAAATAGTACAGAAGCTTGGAACATTACATTAGGAATCCCAAAATGAAGTTGATTAATTCGGTAAACGAGTAAAATTCAATAATCACAAAACTCATTGTGATACATTCTTATTACTTTCTAGTCTTTTTTACAAGAAACCACTGATCTTCCAAATTAGGCTGTTTTCCTACAAAATTCATCTTGGAGAAAAAGGATGGTAAAATTTGTTAATGCTGACTTCAGGATATCTGTGATTTTGCTGTATGAGTCACCAACAGGAAAGCTTCTCCCTGACTAATTTATATGAAGGTTTTTATCCTCTCATTGATATGTTAATGCATTGCTTTTACTCTAGTACATTCTTCTCTTTTTTTAAGGAAGCAAAAAGTCAATCCATACTTTCAGCCTGGGTATTTTTCACACCTTCTGCACCAGTTCTATAGATTTTTCTAAATTCTGCTAAGGGGATACAGTATACTTTATATTGCAGTTTCTATGTAAAGATACTACTTTCTCTGTGATGTTGAAAATCTTTGTTTTTCTTAATCTAAAAATGTTTGTTCAGCATGGAAAATAACCGAATCTGAGGACCTAACTAACCATTTCTCTCTTTTTTTCTTGTTTTTTTTTGTGGTTTTTTTTTTTTTGTGGTTTTTTTTTTGGGGGGGGGGGTTTGGTTTGTTTTTTTTTTTTTTTGTTTTAGAATGCTGAGTAGCAGGCATATGCATAAAGTTATAGGAAAAAAAAAATTTTAAAATAGCAGTAGCTTGTTCCTGCCCTCATACTCAAGTGCCCTCCACTTGGGATGGAGGAGCTCCAACATGTCCTGCACTGCACCTTTTATCTCCTGGCAAAGAAGCCAATGGACAAGACGTTCCTGTAACTTTGATTGACCTGTAGTAGTGTTGGTCACATCAGTTCATGTCACTGTGCCTCAGTTTCTCAACCCCCATCAGGACAATATTTTCACTCTAAAGTGATATGAACTCTGCCTGACATTGCATATGATTATCAGTTCAGAGTCTGTAGGTTTCCATTCACACAACACAGCAAGTGCTGAAGCAGAACAGCACCTTATTCTTCACAATATTGCCATCCTGGCTATAGTTCAGTGTGTGGTTACAGCATTAAACCACCATCTTCTAGCCAAGGACAGGCATAAGAACAGCATGAGAGAGAAAATATGATATTACAAAAATTAGCAGAAAACAGTCTTAGTGCTGCATTGTTTTGACATCTTGCAAGTGCAGGACTTGAAATTTTGGAAGAAGTTGAAGCCTGGTCTCTCATTTACCTGATCCTAGCTGTTTTGCTGTCACCTTATTAAAGTCTGATTATCCAAAACTAATTTGTGTTTGGTAAAAAATTGTCAGGCTCTCTCAAGACAGAAGTGCAAATCTCCTGTCTAGACATGGGTTTGAAAGCCCGACTAGTTTGGCTAATGAGGAACACCTCGATATCAAACCCTCCCTACCTGCTGAGAGGGAAGGAGTTAAAACGTCATGCTGGTAAAGGAATCCCAAGCATCCTTTTGCAGCTGCTTCTGGCTCGCAGATCTGTGGATGGCTTCCTGCTCTTACTGCTGTGGATGCTTTGGTCCTGCATGCCACGGTCTGCTTGTGAGGAAGTTTTATCACTAGTACTCGCTGATTCTCTGAGAGTTTGCTCAGCCTGTCATGACTAAGCTGAGCCCGGAGTTTTTAATATATTTAGCCTCAGAAATCCTCTTTGAACTAGCAAAAAGGAGAGAATTAAGGCTCAGCGAGAAGGAGTCTCTTGCCTGAGGTTATCTGGGCCGCTTGTGGCAAGGAAGAACTGGAATCTTTCACAGAGGGTAGGACTAAAATCATTACCCTATCACCTCTTCCCTTAAGTACAAGAAACAATGCCATCATTCTCTTTAAATCGTTCTTTTCCTTTTTGTTTTTTAAGGGGGGAGAAAGTGGAGAGGGTTTTTTTATGCAAATTCAATAGTTGCACATCAGCTTTTCCTGCTGTGGAAAGCTTCTTTGTGATGTTAAATGATATTCACATTATTCTTCCCAGTATCTTTGTTGCTGAGTATAACAAGCAGCGTTTGCAGAGTATAACAAGCAGTGAAGCTCAAGGGAATCACATCAATTTTTATTCTGAGTCTGGCTGACAAAGATATGAACACTTAATTAAGATTTCTTTCATCTCATGAAAATAGCCCTGACAATCTGAGCCTGAGGAGAGCTTGATCTTAGCGAAGGCACTGTCCAACTGCAAGCTCTTAGCTGCAACACTTGCCCTCACAAATCGCTTGAACTGAGAGTGGGATCTAAAGGTTTCCAAGTGGATGTCCAAACTTTGAGGGAAGGGCTCCTCCTTTAATTTCTAGCTCATTCTAATCCTGTGAACTCCTGCTTCACACAGGGACAGACCAACAGGAAGGAGAATCTCTCAGCTCTGCAGAACAATGCAATCAATTCAGGCATGCATGCAGCAGGAATGGTTGGCTTAGGCTTCCCAAAGTGCCATCTGTGAGAAAAATGATTTTTTAAATGACTGATTACAACAAAATGCACATTCTTTTTTCTATTTTTTTTTTACATGAACACGTGTATATTGATTAAAATTAGTCCCTTCTTGCTGCATTAAATCAGAGTGTTGATAATTATGCATCTGTGTACAGGGCTGAGAACATCACAGCACTAAAGAAACAAACAATAGTTTGTAAGAGGATCATTACAGCCATCTTAGCAGCACTTACAACATGTTTATTCAAAAATGAAATATGCCCTAAGGAAGAAAAACACCAACTATGGAACTCTGGGGATTTAAAATTAAAAGGTCACTTTCAAAGCCCTTAAGTAAATAATTTCAAACAACTCAGCAACAGCTCACATTAAAAACAGACTAGGCAGCTAAAGCAATAAAATGTGTTAATTGTACAATCTGGAATGTATCAAAAGGACAACCACTGTCACCCCCATTACCTTCTCACTGTTCAAAGTGAAAAAACTCAATACTGACACACATCTTGGTGTATATAGGCACAGCAAATATTTATGGTTCTGTGTCTCAGACTGTGCACTGCCAAGAAGGAAATACTTGCAGCTGCAAGTAGAAGGTTAAATAAACTGTGTGCACTTCTGCATCAACAGCTCAGGTCTCTCCAGAAACCATCGGGTCAGGGGAAGTTTACAGGTCCTGCTCCATGTGGGAACAGGAGACTCTGTGTCTAAGTGGTGGTGAAACTTATCACATACACAAATGAAGACAGCACTTGGATTTACACACATTATTTCTATGTAACATATTCAAAAGTGCAGCACTCACAGGTTTCAGTGGAACTAATGAAGCATTTCCATTACCCACTCACCAACAGAGGCTAGAGTAGGACTTGGGGTCACCAACAAAGTAAAGCACGTCTGTGGACTAAATTTCACCTCTTCTGTTTTCCCTCTAATGGCATATCCTCTTAGCATGTAACACAGTCTTAATATTATTTTTTAAAATTCCTTTAATCCAAGGAATTAAAAGAACAGCAAAACGGTTCACGCGAGCAAAACCTTCAGCAGGGAAATTCAGCGAAAGCCGGGGCATGTTGGCAGCACCTCAAAGCAGACCTCTGCATGCTCTCCCCAGATGTCATGGTTTAATAATGGTACTTCCCAGTTCAGGACCCCCACTGAGACCTTCCCAAACCACGCACCGCTCTCTCACTGCCCCTTCCCCTCATCTTTGCCGCTGCGCTGGGATGGAGTTGAGAATTAGAGGCACAACAATATAGTGGGAAAATCAGAGATAAGAAACCTGTCCCTGCTCCCAATACACAATACCAGTCGGCTCCCTCCTCCACGTTTTCTCCATAGGAAAAAACCCTTTTTTGCCTGCTCCTGGCAATGATCAATGATGTGAGCTGGGACAAAATAACTTCCACATATGAGCCATGCTCCCTCCTGGCACCTGCAAAAGTTAACACTGCCCCAGCTGGAATCAGGACATCAGGAGACATTACTTACTCATTACTATATTAGAATTAAGGGCTGTGCATAATCACAAAATCAATTAGGCTGGAAAAGACCTGTGAGATCATCGAATCCAAACCATGACCTAACACTATGTCATCCAGACCATGGCACTAAGTGCCACGTCCAGCCTTCTTTAAACTCCTCCAGGAACACTGACTTCTGTTCCAACATCTAATCACCCTTTCAATGAAGAAATTCCTCCTGATGTCCAGTCTAAACCTCCCTGCCGCAGCTTGAGGCCATGTTCTCTAAAGCTGTTCCCAGCTGCCGGGTAAGGGGCAGAAGAGCCCGACCCCCCCCCCGGCTACAGCCTCCTTCCAGGAGTTGTACAGAGCGGTAAGATTCTCTCTGAGCTTTCTTTTCGCCAGGCAAAACACCCTAAGCCGTTCCTCCTTCTCCTCCAGCCGCTTCACCAGCTCTGTTGCCCTTCTCTGGACATTCTCTACAATTTCCACGTCCCTCCTGAACTCGGGGGCTCAGAACTGAGAATTCGAGCCGCCTCTCACGCGCGCTAAGCACACGGGAACGTCTCTAGACAACGCAGTTTTCCCCATAGGTTTATCGCTGCCTCCCCGGCTGCCAAGTTCCGGCTCTCCAAACGCCCGGCGAGCAGAACGGGGCAGGGCAAGACTTTTCCCCGCCAGACCCGCCTGAGGGCCGGCGGTAGAGGCGGGCAAAGCCCAACATGGCGGAAGAGCACCGCCCCCACCTCAGGTACGGCCCCCGCCGCCGCAGGTGAATGCGGGGCGTCGGTACCAGAGCTACTGTGATTGTTCAGCGGTGCTGTCAATCACCCGTCACCGCGGCAACAAAGGCCCGCCCCACGACACTCTCTCGGCGGTTGATTGGTCAGGGCGGCGGTGACGTGCGCCGGGGGTTTTACGGTGTTCGGTGTCGGGAACTGCTTGGAGAGGGCGGGTGGCGGGTTCGGCGGTTGGAGCTGTGCGCTGCCGCCATGACGTTCAAGCGGAGTCGTGACCGCTTCTACAGCACCCGGTGCTGCGGCTGCTGCCATGTGCGCACCGGCACCATCATCCTGGGCACCTGGTACATGGTGAGAGGCGAGGGCGACCGGCCGGCGGCTGGAGGGGCGGCGGTGGGGGCCGTGCTCAGCGCGCGTGCGCGGGGTGCTCGGTGGGGCGGGGGAGCGGCGCCCGCGCGGCCGCTCTGAGGGACAGCGCGCGTCCCACTCCCGTCCCCGCTCCCGTCCCGGGCAGCCCTTCCCTGTGCCGGGGCGGTCGGGGGACGCTGCACCCGGGGATTTCCTGCGGTCACCCGGCGGGGCTCGGGTCCCTCGTCTTTCCCGAGGTCTCCTTCGTGCTAATGAAGTCCTGCTGTCCCTCGGCAGCCTCCCTTGTCGTGTTTGGAAAAAGAAAGTGAAGAGAAAGTTCAGAGTGTTTTAATCTGCGTTTCAGAGAGATTGTGTTACTCTTCTCTTTCTTGGTTTGGAGGGGTTGAGACTTTAGTACAGTACTGAGCGTGTAAGGGAGGAGATCGGGGTGTATAATAGGGGAATAAGGTGAGGTACCCGTGAATGCTGTGCAACCTCTGAGAAGAAGATGAGTGTCCCCCGCTTTGTGGCAAGGGAAGTTCCTGGTTGTTCCAGATTCTGTTCCTGAAACAGTGATTGAAAAGCAGTGGAAACAAATTTGTCTCCCTAAACACTTCCTTTTTTCTGGCTGGTGAGTGCTTTCTCTCCGAGGAAGAGCTGTGGTAGTGCGGATGAAATGCTAGAAATAAAGTTCTGAACTAGGGCGAAGTAGAAAAGTGAAAACAGTAGCAGCAAGTTAAAGGCCTGGAGCCCTAACTTCCCTTGGTTCCCTTAAAGGGGGCATGAACTCCCCTTTATTGGAGTAATTTCCTCATCCTTCCTTCCCCTTAACCCTCGTGGGCAGTAAAAATGCGAGGATAGTTTACAAAAGTTGCATCATACCTTTTCTCCTGAAGCTGTAATCAAAAGCTGTGTTCTCCTTTGGCCTTCTGCGAATTTTAAGAAACAAAGAATGCCGAATTTTTGTGTTGATATGAAACAGCCATGCACATAAACTGCCCTTAGAGGCATGGGGGTTTGATTTTGGGGAGCTTATGGTTTATTTTCAACAAGTATGGGGAGATCCTTTATTTTTATGCGGATTGGTCCCTCAGGTGGCAAAAAAAAAAAAACGTACAGGCAAAACAAAGTGGCTGGAGAGACAGGACTTGAGGAAAAGGGAGGGTAGGGCGTTGGAAATGTAACAAAAGTTTAGGGAAAAGGTATCTCTTTCAAAATGAAACTGGACAAAAGTGTTGGTGCTGATTAAGTTCCATTATTAGTTCATTTCAAAGGAAAAGGTCCATTGTAGTTTTGAGAATCAAACTTCTGGAAACCTGCAAACCAGCCTGTGCTGATGGATGGAGTTCGAGAATGTGCTTCTGGTCCCTGAAGGAAAAGCACAAACCGTGAACAGCGAGGGGGATGCTGATCCTTGCTCCAGAACAAAAGCACCTCGCTGCCTTCCGCGCTGCGATTCCTGTTCGCGGGAGTGTCCCTAAGCCCAGGGGCTTGCTGGGGCGGGGGACAGGGGATGTTTCCGTGGCCACAGACCTGGTAGCGCTTCCAGTTTCCGCCTCTCCTGCCGAGCTGATGTGTCCCCGCGTTGCCTGGATGCGGCGCCTCTCTCTTGTCTCTCAGTGGGTGCTGGGCCGGTGGCGGCTGCCCCGGGCACCCCTGGGGCTGCGGGCGCGGACGGAGCCGGCTTTGATCTCGTGTTACCGCAGCCTCGGTCGCTGCAGGGAAAAGTAGAGCTGAGGTCAAGGTAGCAGGGGGCATGCAAAGTGCTTTAGAGGTGCGAGTTTTTATTAAAAAAACCCTGTCTATCGAGCACTTTGTTAAGCCGTGCGTTGAATATTTTTATCCACTTCTCAGCTGTCACCTGGGTAAGGGTGAGAACTTTAAAGTCTGGCAACAGCTCTCTGTTTGAGCTGGAAAAGGTTATAACATGGTGGTCTTCCCTAATGCTTCAAAATCAGAATTCAAATATAAATTACTTTTTTTTGAAGGTAAAATACACTTTTGACAGTGAAAGTTAAATTTAATTGCTTTCTGCCAAGCTTTAAAAAATTGTCCAGAACATACCAGATTTTTTAGACATCTTAATTAAAGCCCTATTTAAGTATAGCTCTAACTTAGTCTTTCAGATTCTTATGAGAAGTATTTCTAAATCAATTAGGTAATCTCTGCTTTTAAGTTGCAGTGGGACAAATAGTAATAACTTTATGTGTAGGGTGGTGTTTTTTGGTTTGTGGCTTTGGTGGGGCTTTTTGTTTGTGTTTTGTGTGTTTTGGTTTTGTTGGGGTTTTTTGAAGGATGTAGCCTTTTGGAGGGGGAGAACGTTTCGTTCAAGAATAGTTTTATGTTACAGAAAATCTTGCTATTTGCTATATAAACTGTGTTCTCGTGCAGTGCAGTCCTGAAGGAATTTGCTATCAAACTTAAAATGGAGTCTCACAGCAATCTACTCCAGATGTTTTAGTAAGATAAGCCTTCTCTCTACTTAATACATGTGTTTTTTTTACATAACCATTCCTTTAGGCATTCTCCTATTCTTTGTTTATTTGTGTACTTTTAAATCATGCCTGTAATTAACTTTGCTCCTCACTGGAACAGTTTTATCACTGTCCTTGCTGTGTGCTTCTGCAAGTCCAGAGAGAACCAGGACTACTTTCTAAAATGTCTGCTGCTGATGCTGTGTGAGCAGAGTGTGTCTCAAGCACAGTTCTGTCTGTGTGCTGCTGCTCTTTGTGTACATATCAGCACATAAAAGTGTATTTACCAAAAGAAAAGTTAAGAACATTTCTGGCAGAATTGTACTTGGGTTCCAGGTCTGATAAAGCTTGGTTAGCTCTGCAACACCCACTGCTGTTCTGTGTAGGAAGGAAAAAGAAACCTCCTGTTCCTCTCTCCATAATTGCAGTCGTGTTGCTTTGAAGTTTGTTTCTTCCTGTGAAGTTTCATATTGGGCACTGTGCTTTCCAGAGACCGGAAGCAGGAGCACTGCCCTGGCAGAAATGGGATCAGAGTTCAGTAAACAGCATGGAAACCAATAGTATTGTTCTGGAGGGAGGGGCTGCTGCCTTCTGGGCTGCAGGCAGTGATGCAATTGCTGCTGCTGAGCAGGAGCATGAGGGGAATCTCTGCAATTGTGTGTGCACTGAACCAGAGTGAGCCTAGTTACACTGGCTCATTTCTGTCAGTCTGGTACTGCTGCTGCTAGAGGCTCTGAAGTACCCTAGCTAAAATTACTCTTCTTCAGTTTTTACTATTTCAATATGTTAATAAATCAAACCAAATCAGAATCTCCATCTTGTTTGTTTTTTTTTTTTTCTTCTCCGTTTGGAAACATGTCTAGGGAAAAAATACTGCAAAAGTGAAAGGAAAATGAGTGTAGTAGTGCAAGGCAATTTCCCTCTTTCCCCTCATGAAAGGATATAAGCAAATTCTAAGTAGGAAGTCTTGGTTTTGCCCAAGTCCCTCTGAGTGCTTGGGGAAAACTTGAGTTCATGTTTGGGCCTCCAGAGAGTTGAAGCACTTACCTGATGAGGCATAAAGTGCACACTGTGGAGATAAAACTCATTAATTAAAAAGCTAATGCTTCTTAAGAGTTCCAGAGTCTTTTGAGTTCTAATCATATGGGGAGCTCCTATTTCTGTTACCAGTGTGTAATAAATGATGACTTTCTACTTGAGGATTGGAAATTTCAGCTGTTTGAATCTTGATACAAGCTACATCAAACTATTACACTTAGTTATCCCAGATATGAAAATGTAAAATACACTCCTTAAACTATTACAAAACTAAATTAAGGTTATTTTCATCTTAATGGGATTATTTTTTAAATAAGAACTTGAACATGCATTTTGCAGACTTTTTTTATTACTGTTTTTGATTTCTTAGCAAAAAAAAAAAAACAAAATGAGGCTGCTGAAATTTCTGAGGTATTGCTTAAGGGTGCTGCAGTATCTACTGAGTGCTGTCTTGTCAGGCTTGGGGTTTTTTGAGTTTGTTTTTTTTTTTTTTGAGGGGGAGATGGTGATGAGTTTAATCCTCATATTATACTAAGGCATACATGAGTTACATTTTTTCTGACTTCTCTATGTAGACATTTGTTGACATACATTTGATTTGCAGTGAGTATATACTTAAAATCTCTAACAATGTTCTGTGGTCCAAACCATATTCTTACTGCCTGTTACGCTGATTATTTTGAAACTAGCCTTGTGGTCTTGCTGCTATCAAGCTTCTGGGAAAGAATGGAAGTAGTTAAAATAGAGGCTCTGGCTCTGTAAGTCTTGATCACTTTTAACACATGAGTTTCAATTAATTGCTCAGTGTTGTGATGGATTTGTAAACAGTAGTAATGGAGCACTGGAAACTCTGAGGTGTTAATTGGCCACGGTTTTGGTTTGTTGTTTGTTTTTGTTTAGATTTGTTTTGGTTTGTGACTATTTTTATTTGGTCTCATTGGTTCTAATAGATTAGATTTTGAATGACTCTTATTTTCTGTTTTACTTGGATACCATTTCAGGTTGAGAAAATAAACCTTTAATACTTAGAACTACATTCAGTAACTAGTGAAATTACCAAAGACTTCAGTATTTGGACCACAGAATTAGGACCACAGATAAGGTGAAAATAAAAAAGAAAGTGACAGATGGAGAATTACAGTCTCAAAATTCTGAGGCTTGCAAGTTCTTCAGTACTTCTGTAGTAATTCAGGTGCTGCTTGCTCCTTATCCTGAGGCAGATAGCCTATGATGGCAGTCAAACTCATGACTATGTATAAACAAGAAATGATTTAGTTGTAATTGAACGTGTACTTTTGTGCTTTATAAAGTAGAGGTCAATATTTCAGCTGCCTGAGACATGAACCTTGACTTGGGCTTTTTGAAACAAGTACAGTGCAGAAAGTATTTTCCAACATTCCCAGTCACTCACTGAGAGGAGGGAAAAGAGGGTTGAAAATGCAGAGAGCATTGAGAGCAGAAGGCCAGAGTACAGAGGGATGAAGCAGGTGAGAGATAAAAGTGTTCCATATTTTTGATGAATAGTGAAGGTAAATAAGATTTGAAAACAAGGCAGGTGAGCAACTTGACAGTTTGCCCTTTAAGAAGTGTCCTGTGAGGGTGAAAATAAGTGCAGTTCTAGGCTAAAGATATTGATGGTTAAACAGAGTTCTTCACTGCCAGCTGTTTTGGCTACAATGTTTTATATAAATGCCTTATAGAAATACAAGTGGCTCAAAATAGCTGGAAATTCTAGTAAAGTTGTGTAATACACGATGAGATGATTGCATTTCTACAAAGTGAAATGCACTACCAGCTTTAATTCCACTGAAGGGTTCTTTTAGCAGGAAGTGCAAGCAAGCTTATCACCATTTATCTGTAAACCCTAGGGGAAAAAAGAAGAAAGAATTAATAAAAACAATGAGGAGGGGGGGAAAGTTATAGGAACTGTGAGTCTCAACATTTTTACAAGATTCAGAGTTTTTTTTTTCCTTTCTGAAATCCTCAGTAATTGTACATAGACTTGCCACCATCATTGACTTCTGGAGCCATGCCCATAGAAGAAGAAATACCTGGCAAATATTCTTAAGTTGTTAGAAACTACAAACCAGTTTTCTTTTTATTTTGAGGCTAATTGGAAGGGATCCTGCTGCTGGTGGTGACAGTACTGAATACTGATTGGAAAATGTCTGCAGCTAGAAAAGACCATAATGAAGTTTTTGTTGTGTTATGCAACCTTTGGCTTGTGTCTCCAGATACTAGTAACAGAAACTATGTCCCTGTAAACCTTGGGTACTTATAAATGCTGTCAAGGCAATTTTACAGAGACTTCAGCTACTTCTGATTCTTTGAGCTCTTACTGAAGACATTTCTGGTGTGTACCAAAATGGGGCAACAGAAGGAGCCTTAAGTGTCAGCGTGAGGGAGGAGAAAGACTGGCGAGCACACGCTGTGGGGGTTGATCTTTGTGTGAAATTTTTAACTTCCCCTGTGCTTGTGTAGACTTTTTTGATAAGGTGAGGTTTCAGTAAGTGACCTGGGAAGCAGAGGAAGATCTTCTCTCTAGCTTATTAAGGCTGAAATGTGGCAGAAACCCAGTAACTTATTGCTATGTTAAATTAACTCAATTTGTTGTAGAAAGCAGAAATTCTTTCAAAATATTCCTCATTCTGTACCTTTGTATTCGTGACCTTTTTTAACTGTTTCCAGTTTTTCAGCTCACAAACCTGTACATTCATCAGGCAGCGTCGGCTTAATTATGTTATTTGAATCCCTAGGAATCTTACCATCCCCTCAATTTGCAGAGTTACTCAGTGGTGATTCATTGAACCTAGCAAGTGCTCCACGCTCTTTGGGTTGTTTTAGTAGTCATTTAATTAAATGAGCTTGAAATTTAACTGTAAGTTGTGCTCTTTTTTTTTTTTTCTTCTTCCACATACAGGTAAAGAGAAGAGTTTATTTTTAACTGAAATAAAGGATTATTAGTGGTCATTAAAAAACATCTCAGCTGTTGCAAAGTAATTAACCTTGAGGTAACTGTGATCTCTCTCAGGTGGTGAACTTGCTGATGGGCATCTTGTTGACAGTAGAAGTGACTCACCCAAACATGGTGCCAACTGTTGATATCCAGTATGAAGTCATTGGAAATTACTATGCTTCTGAGAGAATGGCCGGTAGGTCTAGAGCTCTGCTGGTGATGGGAATATAAAGCATGCACTGCCATGGATTTGCCTTACACCAGGTTGTAATATATGCATATGACTTTTCATAAATATGGTTATCTTGTTTTCTGAATTTTTCTTCAGTTACTCTGGGATTGAATTCTTCTACAAGAATAAAAAGAAAGCTTTATGGGTTATTATTATAACTTCATTTTATACTTCATTTTATACTTCATTCATTTTATACTTCATTTTATATCTCATCTTCAATGATGAGATTTCTTGGCTGTCTGATGCTTTGAGTGTTGCAGTATGTGTGGGACATCTCTGACTCGCTTTCTCCATAAACATTAATTATCTTTGCTGACTCAGTAAAACAAGCTGCAGAAAACAAGTTTAAAGACTTTTCTTCAGAGTTCTTGGTCATCTTCATAGATCAGGAAATACCTTAGAGCTCCTGCATATGAATTTACTGAGAAGAAAGCCATGATACCTTTTGAAGAAGAGAGGAACAATTGGGATGCCAAGTATTTGAGTGAAACCAAAGTGTTTCTCTAAGTTTCACCTGCAGAATAAATGAGAGAAAGCATAATGAGCAGAATTATGCCCACTTTTCACTCTTCTACTAAGTGCATATGTTTACAGCTGTAACTGGTGTCAAGCTTTTTAATTATTGTATCTGTGAACTTGAGCATATGCTTTGCTTCTCTTGGTTTTAAATGTGCAGAAATGTGTAGTATGGCACTTCTGAACTACCTCAGTCTGTTGTATTACATGAAAATTTAGGGAGGGTCAGGTTCAGCAAAGTAAATAGAACAGCACAAAACTGGTTTTGAGCATTCTGGATTAATTGTTCATGACCTGAGTTGAGGATCTGTCTGTTCTGACCTGTGACTGTAACTCACATTTGCTACTAATGAAATGGGAGTGGGAGCAAGGACCAAATTCTTTGTGAGGCTAAGATATTAAGTAAAATCACAGCAGAGGTCTGTAAATTGTCATAAGATCTGTAAAGGCCCTTGGGGTACTTGGTAGCCTTTAGCTTATATGAGTGAAATATGAAGCTGGAGGTGCTTTCTTCACTCTTTAGTGTAAAATCTATCACATGCTTTTTACTTAAAAATTCTTATTCCTTATTTTGGGATCTGGGCTGGAGGGCTTTGTGTGTGTGAAAGAACCTTACAGGTATTATTGTACTAGTGTATATTGTGAGTAATAACTCCTCAGAAGACAGCCACACTCGCTGGTGATTGCTGAGACTTGTGTCTGATCAACACATTTCAGACATGGGGGAGCTCTTCCTTGATGCCATCTGTGTATGTAGATAGTACTTGCAGAGTAGAAAGGGTTCTCAGATAATCTTTTTCAAGCAGGAGAACAAAAAAATTTTGGCTTCAATACTGCTAAAACCCATTTATTTACCATGTCCGTAGACTCTCAGGCTGGTTTCTTTGTGTTTAAAAAAGAACAAATTTAATCTAACTAGTGGAAAGCAGCTCTGCTTCTGTAATCAGTAACTGTGATGTGCAAGGAGAATCTTTATCATGCAACTTCCATGAGTGTCCTGGATTTTGCTACAAATTGGTTTCTGTTCAACTGCCTTTTCTTGTAAATAGTGGGATACCTTCCACACAGTGATTTCCTGTTTTCCTTAGTGTTACTGAAGAAGCAGTGCTGCTCCCACTGCCAATGACCAAATTATGTAACCAAACCATTTTCAAGTGTAAAGGTTGATAGTGTGTTAGCTTCCCTTAAGATTCTGTCCAGTTGTAAAGTTAATCACTCACATACTTACAGCACTGACACATATTGCAAATCAGCATCATTGTGGTGCATTACTGTCAAACTATGTCAGGCTTCTAATTGGTGTTCCTGGGCTTCAGTCAGGCTTTTGATTAAGGCAGAGGGATTTTTCCAAGCAGTTGTAGGTTTTCTTGAACCAGATCTTTTTTTGTTATGAAGGATCTGAATTACTCTATTCTGCTACTGGTAGTTGGCATGGATGAGTCAATTGAGAACAGATCATAGTAATGGACAGAGCTTGGGTACCTGTCAGCTGCAGTGTGACAACTCCAGGAAATGACTAATTCTTACTGTTTTTTGTTTTTTTAATGCAGAAAATGCCTGTGTTCTGTTTGCTATCTCCCTCCTCATGTTCACAATCAGCGCAATGATGGTGTATGGTGCCATTGCTGTAAGTATTTTTATAATTCATGGTTTTAGAGTTGCTACTTGATTTTTTTTTTTAACTAAATAATTAACATGCTGCTCCTTTTTTCTATTTCTTAGCATCGTGTAGGCTGGCTGATACCATTTTTCTGTTACCAACTCTTTGACTTTGTGCTCAGTTGTCTGGTTGCCATCAGCTCTCTAACCTACTTGCCCAGAATCAAAGATTACCTGGATCAGTTGGTAAGTATTCAGCTCTAATTTCAAATGTAAAATATCAATTTAAGTTTGTTTTTATTGGATCAGTGACTGAGTTACACTTCCCTTTGCATAAGAAAAAGGAATTCAGCCTGCAGCAGCCATAGGTGGTTATTATGGGCATGGTAGCTTATCAGAGGTGGAAGAGTTAAAGTTGTCATTGCTCCCTAATAGGAAAGCCAGGGAGAGTAAGGAAAGAATTGTGATGGGAACTACTGGTTTAAACTGTGTTGGCTACATTTGCCTTGGACATGTGTTCTTTAACACACTTAACTGTGCCTTTTAAGCAGTGGAGCTCAGTGGCAAATTTGCTGCTGCAGATTAAAAATGTGTTGACCCTTATCTGGTGGGGGACAGGAAGAGAAGTATAGGTAAGGGTTCCCATAGCATTACACATGGCATCTGAGCTTTCCTTTTTACATTCTGTATGTCTCTTCTCAAGTTGCAGCAGCACTTTCTAAGGAAATTGCAGTGGAGTTCTCACTAACACTGCCTGTGTTTTCACTGCAAGAAGAGTCAGTGCATAGAATGTACTGTCTGCATTGACAGACCATGAGCTCTGGCTGGCTGGTGCTGTGATTTGCTCAAGTAGATGTTTAAAAGCAAGTCCCTTTTAAAACAGACAAAATCTTAGATTGATGTTTGAGAGAGGCTTTGTTACTGTGGTCAGGGAAGGAAGAGAGACAGGTTTGGAGAAGTTCTGGTTTTGCTCCCCCAGGTTTGGGGTGACATCTTGCACTGCACACCAGTGTGTTACAGGTTGGACTGCCAGGATATAATTAACAGTAAGTCATTAAGTTGTAGAGGACCATGAGTACAAATACTTTTCTGCAGCTGTGAAGAAGAATCTGTGTTGGCATGAGACTGATGAAGTGACTAGGGACACAGACTGTACTGTAGTGATCTGTTCTTGTAGGACAGAGACAGGATAAATACTCTGCTTTGTGGCAGGATAAAGAGGAAACTTATTAGAAATAGAACTTTTTGTTTCAGAGGAGTCGTTTACACAAGGGTTTGTTTCATTTGGTGGGAAGTTTGGATGTTTTTTACCATATTTGATTGTGCAGCGTTCATTCTTATTTCTTCCCTTTCTCTCCCTTCCCCCATGTTTTTTTTTCACTAGCCTGATTTTCCTTACAAAGAGGATCTCCTTTCTTTGGACTCCAGTTGTCTCTTGTTTATTGTTCTGGTGTTCTTTGTATTATTTATCATTTTAAAGGTAAGTTAAAACTTAATCATGTGTCTGTTGCAAGAGTTAATAAATATTAAGATGGTGTCAATCTGAGTTAATTCTCAATGCTGAATTCAGAACCCAGCTGCTTTCTTAATGCTGAGGTAAGAACTTCTTTGAGCACAATTGTTGGGATGTTCAGTTCCAGCATGACTTAGGTCTAATCTGTTGTGTACTGGTGTCTTCAGCTAACTTGTGTGTGAGCAGTGGGGTGTGCTTATGCAGCTCTGCCCTTCCTAAGTAGAAAGGAGGAATGCAAAAAGACTTTTTGTCTATGTGGAGATAATTTTAATATTTGTAATTAAGCTTGTAGTGAAATAATATTGAGTTGATGTATACAAGTTTCTAAACAAAATGTTTAAAATCTCTCACTAAACAAAATGTTTGAAATCTCTCACTGTGCCTAACAAACCAGAATGCAAGTTTTGGAAGGAAGATGATGGAATGAGGAAATGTATAAGTTAATTTTAGGTCATCCTCCCTTCTGAAGGATGATAGTAGCAGTTTCTTTCTGAAGATCCAAATAATGGGGCATTCATTTGGGTTACAAAAACTCTTGTGTAGACAAAGCATATTAGAGAAATGTATTTATAATATACATTGGCCATGATACTGTTCCTTTATTGCATTCAGGTTGCATTTCAGAAAAAAATAAATAATGAAAAATAATTTTACTGATTTTCTATACTTTTTCCAAGAGGAATGTTTAACTGAGGAGAGTGAAAGCCTAATACAGTAGGTAGCACTTGTGTATTGATTGGGAAATTTGGTACCTTAGGTACAACAGTGCTAACTTGTCAGTGAGAGATTTGGAAAAGTTAATGTTACACAAATTAGTACTAAAAACCCCTAATCCTCATCATATCATGATAATGTTTCTTTCTGCAGCAGTCAGTGTTGACTCGAAGTTCAGGGTTCACTGCTCTACCCTCTCCCTGCTGCCTCAGTTGTGTGTCTGAGCCCTCTCCCTAACACTGGCAGTTAGTTGGAGCAATAGTGCTAACTGGGGGAGGAGTGGGATTCTGCTGTTGGCCTCTCCTCCTCCTCCTCCTGGCAGGCTTGGACTGAGATCCACAGAAGCATCAGCCAGTTGGGGATTAATTTGATTAGCACTGCTGAGGCAGACAGAGATTAGTTGAATGGATCTGTGAATTCTTTTGCTAAAACCTGTGTGGTGCATCCTCTATGAGTCACTGTGAATGCAAAATGGAGAGCAGCATAGGTATGTGGCCAGGTCTGTGAAATAGCAACCATTCCTCACATATGTGTTGTCTAAGTTGATGTATGCTCCTCTTTATCGTAGGAATGTCATACAACATCTAGTTTCTGAATCAGCCAATGCTTATGAGGTGTTTAAAAGAAAGATCTCTCTTTCAGGCATATCTCATTAACTGTGTATGGAACTGCTATAAATACATCATCAGCAGAAATTTGCCAGAGATTGCTGTGTACCCTGCTTTTGAAGCTCCTCCACAGGTAAAATCTTGTTTAAGATAAAAGGAAACAGTATCATTAATTTTGAAGTAGAAAATCACCATATCCATGTATGTTTCCAAGCCTTGTCCAGCTTTCTAAAGAAAGACTGGAAAGATAAAAAATTATAAGGCAGCTAATTTTGTGGTGGGTTATTTCTTAGCTAAATTCTGAGTGTCTAAAAGGAGGGTCTTTAGAGAGAAGTCTTTGAATGTTTTTCTTGTGGTAGAGGGAAGCTTTGATTGCACCAGTCCAAACCTTCCTTGCTGCTTTGCAAAGTCAAGATGCAGTGGGGTGTGGAATAAAGAACCAAGGGTTAGGCTCAGCAGAGCAGTAAACTGCCTCCTGCACCTTCTTTCACTTCCTCATTTGCTTACTAGGAACAGCAGTAAATTCTTAAAATAACTTTGCCTGCAACAGAGGATTAAGTTGCTGATGAGCCATGTATGCTTTTGTTCTCTTTTTTCTGTTTTTTTTTCCTGTTTGAAACCTCCTGCATTAATCACTTCAAAATGTCTTCTCCTTAGTATGTTCTGCCAACCTATGAAATGGCAGTGAAGATGCCTGAGAAGGAACCTCCACCTCCCTACATACCTGCCTGAAGCAATTTGTATGTTCATTAACATCTGTACCAGCTTCCTGGGGGTTTTGTCTTTTAATCTTGCAAAACTGCTTAAGTAATAGAAATATTCAGGGCTTTAGGAGCAAACTGTTCTGTTTAAAATATGTTTGATATAAACTTACTAAGCAACACACATCTGAGAGTGATTTCATTTGCTTTAATTTTTGTTCTCCCTAATGCTCTTAAACATTTTATTGCCTTAGGGCCTTACACCTGCAAGAACTTATGCATGTGACTAACTTGTGGCTTTTAATAATACCAATTGAGCCACTCTCATTGAAGTTAGCTGTGATTATAAGTGTCTGCAGGATTATGCCCTTAATTTATATTAATTTTTTGTAAAGTAGTTCATAAAGACAATCTGGTCGTGCAGCAAAATGACAGTTTGCCTTTATCCATTTTTTGGAAGGGGAAGGGTTTGAAT
Source organism: Melozone crissalis (assembly GCF_028551555.1). NCBI lineage: Eukaryota > Metazoa > Chordata > Aves > Passeriformes > Passerellidae > Melozone > Melozone crissalis. The sequence continues at coordinate 56,362,303 of NW_026535805.1, forward strand.
GTGGTATATATGTGACTTTTTTACTTTGCACTTTTCTCATATGTTATCTTACCTTTTATTGTGGTTTTTTTGGTTATCCTTTGTCTTGAAACAGTATTTTTGAGGAACAAGTGAGGGTGGCACAGGAGTTCTATTACAACGAGCTGGGAATGCAAGAAAAATAAACAGAAATGTGGAAGATGGTTGCATGCTTCTAATCTTCTATGTATTTTCCTCTTTGTGATAAATGATACTTAAATAAATCTTTTACAAAATGTTTACCACTAGTGTTGGTTGATCTTTTTGGTGACTTTTTCGTTTTGGTGACTTTTTCGTTTAAGTGCTGCAGACAATCCAGCATGCTTAGTTGCAGATTTAGTGGTTGATCCATGCTTCAGTAGAAGTCCTTATGTGGCTGGAGAACTTGGATTCTCTCCAACACACAGTCCTGTGTTAAAGCCTTTGCATTTCAAGTACTTGGATGACTTCCCCTTGTCTGATTGGTACTTACCCATGAACTGGGAAAAGGCAATTGTACTGGAGGCTTAGCCCTTGGGGAAATCTGATGTCTGGTCAGCTCAGGCATTAAAAGCAGGACAGACACCCAGTAGGACTGCAACATTTACACTGGAAAATGTCCAGAGTTGTTGGAGATATGCCATAACTTAGTGATGTTCTACAATCAGCAAAAAAAACCAAACCAAAAAACCAAGGTACAAAAAACTTTCCACTCTTCCTCTTTTGTAGCAAGAGCTGTAAAAAGGTAAAAGATTATTTAATGATTTAGTATGGCTGAAGAAATAAAACACTACTGCTTTGGAAGAGAAGAGCTACCTGGTGTTAAATTCTGGGAAAATGGATTCAGATTGTTGCAGCCTATAATTTCTGGGGTTATTCCTGTATTTTTAATATGTATCTCTGTACACATTTAAAGATGCTCTGTTAGGGCTGTGCTACCAGCAGTAGTTTCCCCTTTTTAGTTAACTCAGGTGCCACCTGTGAGAGCACTTTGAAGCGCAGTGGTCTCAGAGCCTCTCTGCCCCGTTCTGGCAGTGCTGTCCTGGTGGTTACCCCGAGGGGGTACCCAGGGTGGGCCCAGTGCTGCCAGCAGCTGCACTCCTATTTCCAGATTCTGAGGAGCTGCCCCGGATCTGAGCTCCCACAGAGGCTCCAAACCCAGGGCATCTTTAGATGCTGCCATGGCCTGCTTCAGTGTGACTGGAGTGGGATGTGTGTGAGTGTGTGAAAGACCGCTGTGGTTTCATGCTGTATAAGAAACAGCTGAAACTGGGTATTGCTCAAACGTGGATTCCAGCACACTCTGCTCTGGGTCCCTCTGTAGTGAGGGAGTGTCTGTGTCTGATCGTGAGTGGGCAAAGAGCTCCTGCCAAGGGCTGTTTACTGAGACTGTCCTAGTGGGTGGCTGACCATGTGTGTGAGCAGTATTTGACAGCAGCAGGCACTGCCTGAAATTTGTCTGGGGTGTGTGTGCATGTGCTCTTGCTCAAAAAAGCTGCAGTGTCTTCTGAGAGAGAAAAACCATTATACTCCCCTGGAGCCCTGCCCTGTGGCTTTCTCCTGCTTCAAGGGTGGTAGTCCCTCTTCCCTGCCACTGTCTGCAGCCTTTGGGAATGTGATGGTGGCCTCTTCTACTGTGCTTTCATGGTAGAAGTAGCTGAAGAGAGTCAGTGCCTGCCTGATACTGTACAGCTGGGGGCTTGGTGGTGCCTCTTCTAAATCAAGGCTTCCTGTTCCCCTGATGGAGGTGATGGGAGAGATGATGATCCTGCATGTGAAAAACGCCAGTCACTTGTTTTTAGAACTTTAAAAGTTTAATAGTAATAAAATGGTTATAAAAATAGTAATATAATTAGAGTAATAAAAATTTGAACAACTGGGATTAGGACAATACGAGACAATAAAAACAAAGAGTTACGGTCAGTCTGGGTACCTCTTTCTGGGCAAAATAAGCCCGAAAAAAGACACACATTAACAGAGGATTAACCCTTAAAAGCAATAGCCTGTTGCATATTCATACATCTCATACATGATGCATAAATTCCATGTAAACAAACGATTCTGTCTGGTCAGTGTCACAGTGTCAACTTCTTCCTCTTAATCCTGACGGCGTCTTCATGGCTAAGCGAGGCGGGAAGAGTTAGTTTCTTCTGATAAGTGAGCAATAAATCCTTTTTCTCTGAAAAATTTAGGTGTCCTGTGGCTGCTATCTCGGTGCGAGTCCTTTCTTTAAAAAGAATCTTACATAGCATAGTTTCTAGTTTAACATTATGTTATAACTTAAAACTGTATTTAACACACTACTTAAGAAAATTAACACAACTTTCTAACATAACACATACAATATTAATTTTAAAATTTGTGAAAAGCCAATAATAAAATACGTATTTTTCACACTGCAGTACAACGAGATACAGATTTGGCAAAAGCGTCTTCTAAAGCTCTGTGCTGGATATGAGGGTGCCTTTGAGCCTTAAGCCGTGCTTTCCCAAAAGCTCACTGCAACTTCCTGCAGGAACTGGCCAAAATGTCCTCGGCCACATTGGGCAACAGAGCGGGCAGCTCCTTGTGCCTCGGTGGTCACATTAGGAGCTTTTCCCCACTTCTTTGCAACTACTGGCCTGGTGACAGAAATGCTAAATTAGCCTGGAAGGAGGAACGGTGTCAGCTCCCCCTGCGCCCAGGTTTGAGCCCTGTGCCCCGGCCCTGCCGCACGTTCCCACCGAGGAGCTCCGATCGTCGCCCGTCTCTCTCCCTGGTGCCGAGCGCCCGTCGGGGCGGGGGAGCGAGGGCTCCCGGCCCGCCCAGCGGAGGAGGCGGCGGGGGCGGCCGATGCCCCCTCGCTGCCCGCTCCCCCTTCCCGCTCCCGGCAGGTTAAAAGGCGGCGCGGCGGGCGCGGTGCCGGCGGCAGCAGCAGCACCATGGGGCGGGCGCTCGGCATCCTGCGCTGCTGCCTGGCGCTGGCGCTGGCGCTGCCGCCGCTGCCCGCGGCCCCGCGGGGCCCCGCGCTCCGCCCGCGCCGGCAGCCGCGCCCCGGCGGCCGCTCCGCAGGTACCGCACCGGGACCGGCCCGGCCCGCGCTCCCGCTGCTGCCCCGCGCAGCTCTTCCCTACCTGAACCCCGCGTAGCTGTTCCCTACCTGCGCTCATTGCTCGAAACATCTTTATTTCAGATTCGTGCAAGGACCAGGTCACTGAAAAGGTTTTTTTCTTTTTCAATCTAAATAAGGGAAGTTTTCTACCTACAAATACTGCGCTGGCTCCACTGGCTCACTGGCTCTTTTTTCTTTCTTATCTTTCTTTTTTTGTTTTTTTTTTTTTTTTTGGACAAACCTTGCTTGTCTTTTTTTTTTTTTTTTTTTTTTTTCTTCATACCTTAAGCTACGCATGCATGCACTAACATTTCTTCATGTTCTTTTCAGCTTCCCAAAGACGAAACTGAGTGAAACTGAGTTACAGGATGAACATGGAATTATATAGAATATAGCTGGGTGGGATCCTAGATTTGTCTGATCTATTACTCCATCCAAAGGCAAAATTAACTATGCTGCTGTGCTTCCTGAGGAAATTTGTGCAATTTCATTTTTTCCCTCTCTTTTCACTTGAATTAGAGAAAAAAGTTTCCAGTGCCTTGGGGGGAAGGGGGAGGGGGGGAGTGCTGTTTTCATCTCTACTTTTAAGATACTTGTGAAGATGTTTTTAAATTTCAGCTGGAATGGAATAATAAAAGTCAACTTGATAGTAGCCAGGAGAGGTGTGTCGGGTTCCCAAAACAGCCCTCAAGGTGTGAATTCAAACTGAACACCTCATATTTTGCTATTTAATGCACTGGTGAGCCCGGATGTCTCTTTTATAGAAATACTCTTGTTTTGGGTTTTCCATTTTTCAGCTGCAAATCCAGCCTTGATGGTATAAATTAAATACAAGATACTGTCTGTGTCAGGATGCGGTATATCAGGACAGGGAGGGGGCATTTCAGTTGCCTACTGCCACTGTCTTGATTGGTTTTTGTCTTCCTAGAAGTGATGTTTGTCTCTGATCTAAGCTATGGCTTTTCTGCTTCTGTCTAGATTTATATGGCAGTGAGGAATTTTGGAAATGTGTGTATAAATGTTTATTTTTACATATAAAATTACTTAATGAGTAATTTCATTTTTCTCTCTCTGCTCTAGAAGCCATAAACAATAACAATTTCCAAAGAAGCCTTTTTACAACATCATTTGTGTCTTTTTCCTTGTTGGCCTTTATTTGTTCTTGTTGTGAATTTTGGATTGTGATTTACAAACAAGAAATAATTCCTGATTAGCAGTTTATATTGTTACTATCCAAAAATATATTATGATCCATTCCCTATATGATCTAGTCAGATGTTTTGCCATTTTATTTCTTTATCTTCTAAAAACTGAAATTCAAGCATTATGAAAATAAACAGTAAATACATTTATATATAATTGTTTCATCTCTTTGTTGGCTGTTACATGAAAACCACCACCCTTTGTTTCACGGATAGTTAGACATTTTGAGCGCTCAAATGTGCACCTATCTATTAATGCTTAGAAAAACCCAGTTATTTATTACTTGTCAAAATTAATATTTATGATTTTCTGATATGTTGCTCACTATGATTTGAAGCCTCTTCATAAAGAATCAACCAGCATTATGTGGCAGGAGTAGTTTGCCATGACAGCACTCGCTGCCCTTGGGTGAATCTCCTGTCCCGTGTGGGAGGTGACTGAAGCATTTTCCTTCCCTCTTGGCAGACACTGCCTGTAAGAACCGGCCTCTCGACCTCCTCTTCATCGTAGACAGCTCCCGCAGTGTGCGACCCGAGGAGTTTGAGAAAGTGAAACTCTTCCTGTCAGAAATGATCGATACCCTGGACGTCGGTGAAAGAACGACGCGCGTGGCCGTCGTGAACTACGCCAGCACCGTCAGGGTGGAGTTTCCCCTCCGGACCCACTTCGACAGAGCCTCTCTGAAGGAGGCTGTGTCCCGCATTGCGCCCTTGTCTGCTGGCACCATGACCAGCCTTGCCATCCGAACTGCCATGGAAGAAGTCTTCACCGAGGAAATGGGCGCCCGGCCAGCAAGCTTCAGCATCCCCAGGGTGGTCATTGTAGTGACGGACGGGCGGCCGCAGGACCAGGTCCAAGGTGTGGCGGCGAGCGCGCGGACGGCCGGCATCGAGATCTACGCGGTCGGGGTGGGCCGGGCGGACGTGCAGTCCCTGAGGATGATGGCCAGCGAGCCCCTGGATGAACACGTCTTCTATGTGGAGACCTACGGCGTGATCGAAAAGCTGACATCCAGATTCAGGGAGACTTTCTGCGGTAAGGGGAGCAGTCCAAGAGAGCAGTGTAACTTGGCTCCTTTGGACTGCTGCTGTGGTTGGACTCCTTAAGAAAGACGTTTTTCAGAAGTGTTATGTATCACATCTAAATCACATCCTTTACCATCCATTGGGCAAACAAGCCAACCCTCTTTTTCAGTGGAGGCCAAGTAATGACCTTTTCATTTTGAATAGTGACCTCAGTGTAGGTGACAGATCTGACTCGAGTGAACCTCCTTGTGCAGCTGGCCAGATTTAGAGAGAAAGAGAAATTACAGCAATCTGGACAAGGTTTAATTGTATATATTTACTGAATTACTGAAGGTACACCAGAGCTGTGCAGGCTGCTTGTTTCTTTCTTTTTCCATCTCATTGGGAAGCAAGGAGGGTGGGAGTGTGGAGCTGAAGGGATTCCCTGTAGGTTCAGAGTGGGACAATCGGTGTGGCAGGTAAGCCACCACACTGGCTTGAGCAATCTGGTGCAGGATTGAGCCCAAATGCAGCAGCAGAACATCTCATGACAGGCTTTCACTCCTTAGGCACTGCTGGGCTTTTCCAGTGTGCCAGGCTCACATCTCCCTCTGTTTCTCTGCAACTTGATTTAGACAAGGAACTGTGGGATGGGATTAATTAGCTTTGCTTTTTCAGTGCTGATCTTCAAAAAATGCTGTATGTATTTGGTTTAGGCTAGAACTCCACTGACAATGCTAGGCCAGAGTGGGCTGTTACTGTCATTTACAAGGAAAAAAGGTCATCGGAGTATTTAGAGCTGCCTATAGATAGCTGTGACACAGCCCTACTCACAAAAATTAAATGACAACTTCCTGACAACTAAAAAACTTGTGCAAAATAGATTTTTCTAGTGAATTTCTAAGAAATTTACTTTAAAATAAGTCTCCAGCAAATCATACGTAAAATAGGTATAAATGACATTGTAAAAGAATGAAAATAACAGCCACTTCCTTGGGAACATGGTTGGCGGTGTGTTACTTTTGTTATTTCAGAGCCTTACTAAAAATTACCACCACATCTTTGGAGTATGTTTAAAGTGAATAAACCTCTTTCTCTAGGTATGAAGTAAACGTGTAAGACCATCTGCAGACAGGACACTTTGCCAATAATTAGCATAGGAAATGCCTTGAGGTTTGGCTTGACAGCACGCTGTGCTGCTGGTGTGACCAGATCCTCACAAGTGCCCACCTGGCTGGACAGGTATGTGTGCTGTGAACACAGCACTCATGTCCACTCATGTTCTCACCAAAGCAAGCTCTTTCATAGCAGCAAAGAAAAATCCCTTGTTCTTGGGAATAAACTGTTTATTTTTCTGAAGCATAGAAATTAGGCCCCTGCAAGGCTGGAGGGTAAATCAGAGAGCTCACACATGTACACTTCCAGTGGAACTCTGAGTCGCCTGCGTGCAGTTTGCCAGAATCTGGGATTCATGAAAATAACAGGCTGAAGGAAACAGTCTTTAAAAAGACTCCTATAAACCAAATGAATCTAAGAGGGTCTTGTAAGTCAGTATGGTAAACTGGGTCTCTTTACAGCTCCAGAGTGCTTTTGGTCAGAAATGTGGACTCACCAGTGGCAATTAGGATTTTCTTTCGCTTTGACCAAGGCAATTAATTTATTTGCAGGGTGAACTATAAACAGGGAAAGTAATGTTCAGGGGAAAAATAGTTGGCTAAGATCATGTTCTTGATCTACTGAGAGCATTATTCAGCATGAAGCCATCCCAGAGATGGAAAAGTCTTAGCCTTGAGTAGCCGTCCAAGTCAGTGGACGTTTGACTTTCCTACCACAAAAATCTGACTGAGTCTGAGCTTCTCACTTATGCTTGAAAAGATCACCCAGAGATTTTGTTTATGTAGAATTCTAAATCTTCCTTGTTTTAGAAAATGGGAATGTTGCCATTTTGTTGCCACAAAATTGCCTTGTTTTCAGAAGCACATGAGAAGGTTTAAGCACTCTTACTTCTAATTTTTTATCTCACCGGTATTGCTTTGGAGATTGATTTTACCAGTAGTCCATACCCACAATAATACTAATTAATGACTACAAATCTAAGTAAAAATCTCAGGTAAAACCTTCCCCTTCCCCTTCCCTTTCCCCTTCCCCTTCCCCTTCCCCTTCCCCTTCCCCTTCCCATAACAGAAAGGAACTGCATACAAAGAACTAGAAGAGCTTTTCATGGCTGAATTCTCCTTTCCCATGTAATGTTACTGAATATTTAATATCTCTCCTTGTTGAACCATCTCATTTTCAGTTCATCTTTTCTCCTGCCACCTCAGGTAATGAGTTATTTCTGTGCCGTTTATGGCCTCTCTCTCCTGGCTATGGAGTGCTGCTAAGGAGGTCTGTAACTTGTTGTGACAGGAACACTGCACTGACATTCAGTACCAGTAATCCAGCAAACAGTGCAAGATGTCCTTGTGTAAGCAGGAATGAGTAATGCCTGTTCCTCTCCTCTGGGGTGGCTGAAGCAGCTCTCTGTCACTGCCCTTTGCAGCTGAGAGGTGTGTGTGCCCTGGGGAGCCACTGCTGCCAGCAGCTCTGTGTGAGTGATGGGGCATCCCACCTCTGTGACTGCTATGAGGGATACACCCTGAATCCAGATAAGAGAACCTGCTCAGGTATTATTCCTTTGGATAATGAGTTCAAATAGGAAAAAAAAAATACACTATTCATGGTTTTGAGATGTTACTTGTTTGCTTCTGTTGAAACAACAAACATCTGTATCTTTTTCAATAAGAATTCTAGAAATGAATAATAAGGAAAACTCAGCTGCAAGTAATGGTGAGATGTAGTTTGATTCTATCACTGTCCTTTTTATTGTGCCTACAGATCCATTCTTTAGGGCCAGATGCTGAAACAAAGTCTCCAAATGTAGACACTATAGATATTTTCTCCTACTACTTGTTCTAATTCCTTCAATTACTATTGCCATTTCTGAGCTGATTCCAAATCAAAATACATTTAAAAACAGGAGTGTGCACTCCATCCCAAACTGCTTGTTATTAACAATAGGTTGTTTCTCTAACATTCTTACCAAGCTGTGGACCCATGTGCACCTGGGAGGCACGAGTGTGACCAGATCTGTGTGAGTAACAACAGATCCTATGTCTGTGACTGCTATGAAGGCTACACCTTGAATCCAGACAAGAAGACTTGCTCAGGTAAGAATTAAAGGCTACTTGAATACATGAAACTCTTGGAGATATGGACACGTTTTCTGTGAGTTACCCTAAAATGAGAACTCAGCTGTCATCTTTTCCTTGTTTCTAATTGTCACCCTGGTGTTTTAAGATTTTCTAAGCCTTCTGATGTTGACATTCTTGTAGTGAACTTTCTCACACACTTTCTGTAAATAACTCATTGTTTTGCATTCCTTTATAGAAGAAGAAAGAGTTAATAGACTGTTAGTTCAACCAGTGTCATTGGAGAGGTGTCACTGTCACCCTCCAATCCGCTGTCACTTTTGTAAAACTATAAATATTAAAGTCAGAAAATAAACTCCCCTTTTTTCCTTCACCTTGAGAGCAGTAGTGTGCTTATGTTCTTTCGTATCCTATAGCAACATCAATAACAGTAAGATTGTATTTTTCTTTAAATTTGTTGATTAGAAAATGCAGTTTGGCACTTATCTACCATTTAATTTGTTTATTCTTCACAGAATTCCATGAACACTGTTTAGCGGCTTAGTCTGACACAGGGCAGCTTATCGCTCATCTCATGGGGGTTTTTAGCTTCATCCTTACTGGGGATGTACAGGACTCTTGGGATTGCTGATGCAAGACAGAACTGCATGAGATGTGGTGTAGTCATGTCTTGCAGTATCTGCCTCCTCCATTAAATAATTAATAACTGAATTCACTTGTCTGCAGCATAATATAATAATGTAGTAGGACACTGGTTAAATCGTAAGGAAATTAAAATTTAAAATGTTGAGCATTTAAAACAGTATGTGAGAGGGATTAACAGGTTTCTTTCCTAAACCATGGCTCACCACAGCCATGGACATGTGTGCACCTGGGAGGCATGACTGTGCCCAAGTCTGTCTGAGGAATGATGGATCCTACAGCTGTGGCTGCTATGAGGGATACACTCTGAATCCAGACAAGAAGACTTGCTCAGGTAAGATCTGATTAAGGAAAAATTATGTTCCACTAAAAGCAAGCGGCTTTTAAAAATCTGACTAATTGATGTTATTTTTTCTGATAAAATAACAGAGTTTTTGTACAACTCCCCAAAACTCAGGACAACTTTGTTTTTCCATATGTACAGTAGTAATATGAGATCCTTGGCTCTTCTGCAGTAGCGTGAAGCTTGTATTTGGTTAAAATTAAAATGCCATTTGGCATTTCCTTGAGGACTTCACAGTATTTTCACACCCATGGAGAATGAATTGCCATATCCAGTATGTGATGTGGACCATTTCTGTCAGAAAGTCTGCAGTAAAGCAGTACAAGGGAATGAGATGAGGGAGAACATGGACTGTGCTGGAAGAATAATTAGTCTGTATCATCATCAGTGTGATTGCTCTTTCTGGTGGATGTCTTTGGACCTTAAAAAATATTCCAGCCTTAAGGCTCTAGAAGATGGAGGGAAATGTTCCTTCTCAGTGCTGGTCTCTTGTGGAGAGGAAGAGCATAGATGTAGCTGGTACTCAGGGATGTACACTTGAGTATATATCATCTACAAATTGTTATCTATTCTATAATATCTTCACTTGATTAGGGTTTGATCTTCACTCTGAATTTCTTTGGATGTCTCATGATTTATTTAGGCAAAATCCTTTTTTTTCCCCACTTCCACTATAATCCCTTTGCTTCCTATATTTTGTGTGACAAACTGTTGAATTTAGGCTTCCAGTTCCAGGAAGCTCCTGGGCAAATCTCTCAAGGTAAGTCACAGGTCTCACACCTCAAAGAGGTGAAGCCAGAGGGTCTCAGTATTTCTTCCTGCCTAGCTTAGGAGCTGATTTTGTAAATATGGTGCTTAGGATTAGCTCTTAGCTGGCACTACAGAGAGACAATAAACATGTGATGGAATGTAAATTCAGTTAGGCCTCCCCTTTGGGAGTCTAATCCCAAACCTCATTTCATAGCACTGGTTCTCCTTCTGCTTACTCAAACTTTAAATTATGTTCTTCACATGCTTTCTTTTTTTCCCTTTTGAATCTCATTTTGCAGTATCCTGCTAATGTTTTCCCAACCATCCAGGTCTTTGTCTCAATTATATCACAAAGATGTGCAAAAAATGATGCAAAAATAGTCTAGGTCTGGGAGAGGGTCTTTTTTTCATTTTCTTTTACCTTTTCCTTTTTTTCTTCTTTTCCTTTGGTTCCTTTCCCTTCTCCTTTCTTTCTCTTTTTCTCACTCTCTTTTCTCTCTCTCTTCCTCTCTTCCTTTCTTTCTCCACTCTATTTTTTCTTGTGCCTTGCTGGGCTCTCTTACTGCAAAGATATCCAAATATAGGAACTCCTTCTCAGCTTGCCCTTTCAGAATTGACGTGTTAAATTTGGCAGAAAACAGCAGCCTCACACAGAAAGTGCCCACTTTGTAACTGGCAGTGGGTGTCACATCTTTTTTAGCAGCCACATATATTTTTCTGTTTATGATCTTTTCACTCCATAAAACAGTGTCTTCTCCAACTCAATTAGAGTTGAAATAATGCCAAATAGTCTCTTAAAATCAAGATATTTGTTCTCTGAAATTCTGTTGGATAATTGTTTTGTAGCTTCTTCACTTTCAGTTCCATTCCTTTTGCCATCTGTTGCAGCTGCAAAAAAGTGTTGCCAGTATTCCAAAATTTCCTACTAATTTTGTGACGTTGATAGTCAGATAAAAACACGCTCTGTGCACCCTGCTCTGGTTAACAGCACGCTGACATGCAGTAAAAACATCCTCATGTGAATGCAAATGAAGATACATTTGCTAATGGGAATCACTATGACCAGCTCTAAAATTTGGAAATGGATTGATATTCTCTGAAGTTTGGATATGGGTTGATATTCTCTAAAGTTTGGAGCTTTCACCTGCACTCGGGTGTTAAAAAACAGTTCTGTGTCCCTCTGCCTCGCCCACTTGAGCAAATGTCAGAGACACAAAGAACTTTATATGTAACAATGTTAGTAAATGCTCACCGTGCAGTCTTTGTCAACTTATAAATAAGGCCTTCCCTAATTTATGTAATATTCAGCAAACCCAGAACTGACAAATTGTTGAGAAGAGAAGAGCTGGGGTTAGTCACACACTTTGCAGTACTGTGGAATGTGTGTACCACCATGCAAGACACTTTGAGGTGATGTCCTCCCCTCCAGGCTGAATTTCATCTTGCTGTTCCTTTCTTTAGCTTCTCAGTGACTTTGTGTCACAGTAAAAATACAACAATTTCAGAAGTGTTTCTTTCCTTCCCAGTCTGCTTACTGTAAAGTTGTTGTGTACTGGAAACCTTTCCTAGTGTGCCTTTGGAGCTGATGTGGCACCTCACATCTGGTGGGGTTACACAGCTGGGTCAGAGGGAGCAAGCTGTGAGGTATCCCTTGCATTAATTAATGTATTAACCCCCAGTAAGACAATTGCTGCTCCAAGGTGAGATCAGTTACACATCTCAGCAGTTCCTGATAAGATTCACAGAGGAGAGGCTCCCATCATGGAAAAGCATTGCCATTGGGGAGCATTAAAAATGTTATCTTGGTTTTGGTGTGTGTGCACCAGGAACCTATGGCTGGTACCAGGTCTGTGTGAGTGATCACAGACCTGTGACTGCTATGGAGGCTTTATCTTAAATTCAGATGACAAAACATGCTCAAGTAATAACTTAATATTTAGATTTTTTCCTGAATATGTTTTTTTTTATTGAAGCACCTCTTTTTAATGTGTTAAACATTTTTAATCTGTTTGAGAAATGGTCTATCAACTCACAAGCTCTCAGGAAGTATAATCCCTTTTCATTCTTTTATACCTCTTTCCAAAATATGTTGAGCTAGTTTGGTCCTTCTTCTTTAGTTTTAGCAGTTACTGTATTTAAAAGTAGTTTAATGTTGTCTCTTATCTGTCATCATACCTTGAAGGACTCACTGTATTTAAAAATACAATATGTCATAATCTGCATTCCTGAAATGCGAATAACTGGGGGTGTTGGCAAAGCAGGGTTCTGGGGCTCCTGCCTCAGGGATGTGAGTCTCCATTGCCTGCCAGCATTTGGAGAATGGCTGGGGGGCTCCCAGGGGAGCAATGCTCAGGTCAGAACTGCTGCAATGCTAAACCTTGTATCCTTGGCATCTCCTCTGAGCTCAGTGGGGCAAGGATGAACTCACCAACTGTTTTCAGATGGGCAATACTGGGATCAAGTGTTGGCAGAACCTCTCCACAGTTTGATGCAGAATGCAAAGTTGGGTAGGAAGGGACCTCGGGAGCTGCCTAGCTGTACCCCTGGTTCAGAGTGGCAATAACTTGCCGTCACATCAAGTGCCTGAAGATGCTGTGTAAGAGCACAGTTATAAAATTGGTGGATATAGACAAACACTATCTGCAAAAATAGTTTTTTGTTGGTCTGGACTTGACCACAAAGGCAGTGTAAAAACACAGCTTAGCATGCTTTGTGTGTCTTGTTGGGCATCCCAGTGGCAACAGGAATGCCCCAAATTTTGAATATCAAATACTGGAACACTCTCAATTTTACAGTAGGACTGTAGAAGAATTCAGAATATCTTTGGACAATTGCCAGAGCTGGTTGGAAAAATAATTTTGCTAAAAGAGACAAAATCCAAGGAGGATCTGTATCTATCATTGGAGAATTTAAATGCAGACATAAAAAGTTAACTGGCAGCTGGTTGGAAACCAACCATGTTGGTATGATGTTCTAAACTGGCCTTCCTCCAGCTGACTCTTGAACAGCTCTTCTTTGTACATTGACCATAAAGCCAGTGGAATGTTCCAAAGAGGGGAACTGAACAAATAGTGCCTCAGTGGAATCAAGGAGACACCAATTTCAACATTGGCTTTAAGACAAATGAGTTTCTGCACTGCCAGATCTGCAACTTCATAGATTTTGCAGTTTCCTTTTAGAAGTGGAGTATTAATGGCATGATTGACAAAAAAAAAAAAAACCCACCAAAAATCCCAAACCAAACCAAGCAAACAAACAAAAAAAAAAGAAGCCAAAACAATCCAGGGAAAAAGGGAAATGTACTGGTGTATAATTTACTGGTTGTATAATTTACTTTACTTTTACAAATGCTCACACACTTTGCTAGACATTAATCAGCTATGCATTTATATATCTAGAGAAAACAAAATTTATTAATATGCTTTTGCTGCCTTTGCAAGTAATGCAAAAAAAAATTACCAAGAGATGGGTATTTTATGCACATAATACTACTTGGTAAGTTATTGAAAATGTATTTGTAGGCTCTCTTTTAAGAAGGCTTTGCTTTTGGAAGCTTATGATTCCAGTCTCAGATATGGATGGTGAGCTCACTACAGTACCTGTGCTGCAGTGGCTGTTGATACATTTGTTCTCAGCCTCCAGCAAAGTGGTGCAGCCTTAACTTATTTACTTTATGGAGTAGGTGAGGCTAAATTGCCTTTCATGCAGCCAAGAACTCACAGCCATCTACTGATGCTTGACATTATTATACTACAGTGAAATTGTCATCACTGTTGGGGTTTTTTTGTGAATTATGGAGAAAAAGGAATTGTTGAGGACAGCTGAAGCTGGTCCCCTGTAAGTCTGGAAGACTGAGTTCAAGATTTAGGAACAAATTCAAGGAAGCACTGTGGAGTATAGCAATGATCACTTTCCCTTTCTGAAGAGACTGGTAACTTCTGTGTCTTACTGACTGGCTCCTCCAGTTAGATGGCTGTGTCTTTCTGCTAGATTTTAAATTCACTTGGGCCTATTTGAATGATGCCATTCCCTCCATCTATATTCATGTGACATTTGAATGGATTTGTGTCCATACTCCCTATGCATGCATGTCGCAAATGTCAGAAACCAAGAGTACTTGTGGGGTAACACAATTAAAGTTGAAGGGGAGGCTGGTTGGTCTCTGCAGCCAGGCCTTTTTTATATTTTTATTTTTTCTCAGTAATGGTCTAATTTAAAGAGTGTAGAGGATCCAAGTAGGCAGGTGAGGATCATCCTGCTCTGCTTCCTTCTTGGCTCGAGTTGAGCTCTCTCTTCCCTGTCCTGGAGTCACTCACACCAGCCCCTGTTCACTGCTGCCCCTCCTTCCCACCTGCCCTGGCTTGCAGTGCTCGCTGTAGTCTCAGAGCGTGGGTTTGATCCTTCCACAGGATCAAGCATTTTCTTGGGATTTAAATGTTCAATAATTGTAGCAAATACAGTAAATGCTGTTTTCTCTCTTAGGAGCCATAACGAGCAGTCTTGTAACTGCTGAAGAGTCCTGTAAGTGTGAAGCTATAGCTGCCCTCCAGGACTCAGTGACCTCACGCCTCGAAGCTCTGTCCACAAAATATATCCTTTTTCTGACATGATCACCTGCATTCAGCACTTTCCTGGTATTTTAGAGGTAGATGTTTTGTTATTAACCAGGGAAGAAATATCCAGGGAAGAAAGTATTTTCAGGATGATTTCAGAAATATTATGGAAAAAAAGATAGGTTGTTGCAAACACCACTATGTTTTCACATTTCATTGAAGAGCAACATGATACAGATAAAATAAATGCATATGTCCACACCCCCTAGATTATATCTGCCATGTTGAACATCAAGCACTGTTCATCAAACTCATAATTCTTCTGGCTGGCTTTTACTGTTACATCAGACACTCAGTTTTGAGCCCTCCTATTATGTCCCAAAACTTTAGGGACAACTTCATGGGCAGTGTGACAACAGTCCCATTAGCTGTGGTATTCCTCAGCATCCCACCTCCATAGGCAGACACTGTCCCAAGTGATATTCCAGCACCTTCTTTTCCCTGAAAAGGTGTGAGCCTGTTGGTAGGAAGGCATGCAGGAGCATGAGGGGGCTGCAAGGCAGGGTGCTGGAGGCTGTGGGCAGGCTGGGCACCCGAGGTGCCGGCTGGGGTGGGATTTGCCGGCCGCGTTTGCTGCAGTGCCACGGCTGCAGCCGGGAAAGGAAACGTGGTCAGCCCCCGGATCAGACGTTCCACAAACATGTGGGAGAGAAAAAAACCCCGACCAATAAACAAAGAGAAAGTGGTGATCTCTGTGGTACCACAGCAAGCCTGAATGCTGAAATAAATGCCCTCAGATGACATGGCAGGAACTAATAACTGGAAGCTGAAGTTGGACAAGCTGTGGTACATCATAAGGCATGATTTTTAGAAGTGAGAGTGGTTGATCACTGCTACAATTTACCAAGGAACGTCACAGATTTTCTTCACTGAAAATTTCTGAGATGGAATGCTTTTTTCTGTCAAAGGTGCTCTTATTCAAATAGGAATTGATTTAAAGGAGCATTATGTCTGTGGTTATCATCCTAATCTCTGAGGCTTCAGAGTCAAGGAAGAGTGGATTAGAAAGGAATCAAGGAAGAGTCTATTTAAGATTAAAAAAAAGGAGAGCAAAGTAGTGATATATATATCAGTTATACATAATTTAGATAGATACATGAATTTTTCAGTTTGCCAAAGTTTCTGAAAGTCAAATAAACACTTCTGCCAAGGACACAAAACTTTCCCAGTTTTTGAATAAATTCACAGTTATTTTTATGAGGTCTAATTGCACATCCCTCTTCATGCGGTGTGCTTGGAGTTCAGTTTATCTGCCTGGGAAAAGCAAAGGGAAGAACTCAGATTTTCCTGGATTATAATGTATAATTCTAGGGAATCTAGTTAAATCTGAACACATGTATTAAACCTGTAATGTCATCTCAGTAGTAGCACGTCCTTCAGAGATCAATCTTTCTGCCCCAAGAGCTCATGTTGAACAAGAAAATGTTCTAGGTTTAAGTTAGGAATAGACTTTATACAAAGAACTGAGGCTTTCTTTCAAAGTTTTTCTTTGATGGGCCATTTCTATCCCCAGCCTCCTTTCAAGACAATCTGGAAAACATAGCAGAGACCATCACCTTCTGCTCCTCATCCCTGGGTATCACCTGATCCAACACATTATAAGAAATTAGGGTTGTTGAGATTATTTGGGAAGATGCCAGATCTTGACAGAGCTCTAATATGTTTGGAAATTTCTGTTTCAAGCATGTATTGACCTCACCGAGAAACCAGACTGTTTTATGAAAATGCAGCAATATGAAAGACTGTAAATAAAACAAACCTTATAGCCATCTATGTTATTGCCCTTAACAACTGACCACTAGATGAAGTGTCTGAGAAGCTGCAGGCATATCAAGACAGACAGCAGATTGTCTGAGCTATCATTTTGCTTCATTTTAAAGTAATCTTTCAGAATCAAGCCTTTTTATTGTTTTCAGGAAGCTTTATTTCATTGCACAGCTTACAAAACAGCAGTGGTTTATTATTATTGACAAACATGGAGAAGACTTCAGGAAGACAAGAGTCTTGAAAATACAGTGACACTAAGGATCTTCATGTATAGTCACTTTATAGCCATAAAGCTACTCATCCCTGCTGTGCTTCAGTTTCTACGGCAGATACTGCTTTTCTGTAGTAACTGCATTTTTTATTCTCTTACTTCAAAGTAAATACAGAAAAAAAAAGAATGGATACAGTATATCACATTATATAAAATTTTGAAATGGCAAGGCACAATGAAAAAATGTGCCTATGTCTTCTGTCAATTAAATGGGGAAGTAGGGATTGTGTAACTTATTGTAATAAAATATAATATGATATGCACATTGATGTTGGAAGTTATTTTGTATTCAACCCAAAAAAAAAATGTGTTATGAAATAAAGGGTTTAAAAAACCCAAGGAAACAAAACTTTAGGGATAAAGGAGGTATACATGGAAGAAATAAACAGAATACTGCCCCAAGTCACACGTTTTGAAAAAGAAGTATTTGATTTTAAAATCTAAATGTTACTGTAAATATAGATAAAATATTGAACAGTAATTTCAAGTATTAATAATGTTTAAAATGTAGAAGAACAAAAAACATCCTAGAATTTAGTATTTTTATCCTGCAAGATTTACTTATGTTCTTAGTCAGTTGTTCCTGTTGTCATTACAGACTTTACTGACACTTGTGTCAATCAGGCTTTTGGGATAAAACACACAAGCTAACAACTAAAAAAAATTAATTGTTAAAGGAATCCAAATAGATACACTTGGCATTTATAATAATCCAAATACTATAGAAACTATATTTAAATTATGAGTCAAAACTATGTGTTTTTTTAATGGAAAAATCCCATATATTTTGTAGACCCTTGCAATATAATTGCACAAAATATTCCATGTGGTAACTGGTTTGCCAAGGATGTATGAAACAACATCTGTACTTGTTTCACACCCTGCACACACCACATTCAAGCACGTTCAGTTATGTTCACTGCACATGGGAGTGTGACTTCAGGTATGCCTGCACAGCAATGTGAAGCTGGAATATAACACCAAACAGCACAAGTGAAAATGGGACACAGCTTCAGCTGTAAGGGCTAAAAATGACACTATAAACTCTCCAAGAATGCTGGATTTGGCTCTGCTTGGTATTTTGTGGTGTGTCCCTGTACTGATATTAATTTGCTGTAGTGCAATTAAAGTTAGCATGGGATGCCCTGGCTATACTGCACTTCTTTCTTCAAAGTGCTGTGCATGCATATTTTTTTGTATTTCTCCAAGTCATGGAGTTTTATATCCAGCACTTTACTTTGCTTACTTTCATGTCCTCTGCTTAGGCAGGAGTATTATATAGGCATTTATAGGGCCAGAAGTATGCCTTGGCCTCTGTAATTGGTAAGAATAAACAAATTGTAAATCTAATGCAAGACTTTACAAGTTCTTGGCAATTGGGAGGGGATGACATCAGTCCTATTTACACTAAGGCCAGTTTTCAGATGAGATGTAAAATTTTATAGGATAGTGGAATATTGTCCTGGAGGCCAGATGTATCTTGCAAGCTGTCAGCTGGGCAGGCTTTGATTCATGCACTAGTATTCATAACTTCATTTTGCATTATAAATTATAATATTTACATTCAATTCCTCTGAGCAATCACCTTCCTCACTTTGTGAGTACCAAGTAAAATTCCAAGATTATATAAATTATTTGTTTAAAATAGGACATATTGTTGTTCAGAAAAATTGGATTTATTATCCAGTGTGCTACAAGCCAATAATTACACACTCAAAAGAGACTCGATTGTTCATTTCAGAGTTGTGCACCCAGGTCTGGGTGCTCAGTGGTGTTCCAAAAATCAAGCACACTGCCTATAAAAACTTCTTAAACTTAGTAAAACACAAAAATATAGTAAAATTTCTTCTGAATACAATAAAATTGCACTACAGATTCTGTTTTTGTCCATGTGCACTTCATGAGTCCCGAGGCAAGTTTCAGTTTTGGGGGTCTTTCTGTTAAGACCACCACAAAGTTGGAGGAATACCTTTGGTCTGTGTAATGAATTCATGAGTCCAGTCATTTCAATTCCATGGCTCTGTGTGTGGTTTCAGCAGTACCTGAAAAGGTCCTTTCCACTTCTCAGCTAGTGGAGATCTTTCCAGGTTTTCAGGTACTCTTGATCTCCATGCTTGAAAGAATATATTGGTGACTTGATTGGGACTGGTGTTATAAAGAGCAAGTACCTGTGTAATAATCTCAGGTTTTTCTATAAAGACAAGAGATAATCTGTTAAAGCTTTTTCTCTTACCACATCACCTGGTCAGTTTTTCCTGTCAGTTTCACATCATGTGGTGTACCATATAGAATTTAAAATTTTTCTCAAATTTGTTTTTACAACCTGGCAGACTCCTTCCAATGTATCAAATCAGTGGTTGAAAAGGGAACTTTTACATATACAGGGTTTTAGTGTGCCCAAATTCTGCCTGCAATTGGACTAAATGCATCCCATAATTCAGTCTTACCATCAGTACTTTCCTGGTCCAAATTATCACTATCCTGATTCTTTCTCAGAGAAACCAACAATTGTGCCCTTTTTTCTTCACTATCCACTTTCAGACACCTTTTCTCTATACTAGAAAGCAGAACAGCAACAAGATAATTTCTTTTTCTCTTCCATCGTCATTAACACATTTGAATCAAACACCAATTACCTGCATTTCTTTCTTGTTTTATGACCATTTCTCAATGAGAAAAATAAATCCATACACAGGATTTCATCCCACTTATCTAATCTTCTGCAAAATAACAGTTGTAGCATGTTATTATGATTTAATGTTCCCATTTCTGGCCACTTTTTATCACCATCCAATTTATATTTTGGCCACCATTGAGTACAGTATTTCTTTAACTACCACTTTGTAAGAAGTTCTCCACCACACTTGTCCTAGTGATTCAAAATACATCCTAATGGAGAACAAGGAGAAGGTTTAACTGATTGCCCCATTCCACATTGTTACCCAAAAGAGAAAGTTTTTTAACCATGACTTCATACACTCCACTTGTCACTCTCAAGCATGTAAGTATGAGTTTTCCAAAATTCTACTACACAATACCAATTCCACAATATTATATCAACCTCTCTATTTACTTTATACAGTCTCTTTTCATGTGTTGCATCTTTGTGTCTCTTATCCACTCCTGGGTGAGGAGATACTTGCACAGTCTCTGACCAAAAGGACAATGGATGCTGTAGTTACATAGTGCTACAGGTTACATAGTTCTTCTGTTAACTAGTGTTCTACCTTCTGTTTGTCAATGACTCTCTTTCTTCTCATGTTAATTAATCCATGCGCTCAGTCTTTCTTTTCTTTTGGGTTGGTGGATTTCTTGGGTTCGATGGTTGCAATCTGCCCCTGCCAGAATTTCCTTTTACCCAGTCTGAGCTGATTGCCACACAATGCTGAGTTGGCTTTGTTTCTTTCTTATCTTGGGAGTTCTGCCAAATGTGGGCCTTGTGGCCCATAAATTCTCCATTCTTTGTGTCCATTATCAGTGTGACATCCTTCTTCCCAAGCTTTATTAACCTCCCCCTAGGTCTGAGATCATCAAAACTTGTCCAGTTGTAAATTTTAACATGGCAGTATTAGTGAGTAATTTATTTTTCTAATACCTCAGCATCACTGAGAACTTGTTAGTGTGACATACAAAGCTGTGTTTCGTGTCAGGTACGTACAGGCAATGTGTGTATTTGTGATTGTGATATGTGTGGAAACTGACCATAGGACAGTTATAAAGACAAATTCTAATAATAACTAAGGAAAGTAAAGCATGGAAGAAGGCCTTTGAACCTATCTTTTGTTTGCAATTAACCTTAGTTGATTTAGAAGCATTTGAATTAAAGCGTCAAGGATGTTGCTCTTTGCTTGTAGTTAAGCCTTAAAGAGTTTTGCAATAATAACCTTCTGAAGTATAATTTTAGAATATTGCTTGTATCCTTGAAACAATAGCTTTGGAATATATATAAAGGAAACATGCTTATCTCACACCTTAACAAAACAGAGAAAAACAGCTTGAGAAAGGAAGATGAACATCAACTCAAGGGTTTATAGTTTCAAGGACCAAGGGAAGCTGGACATCACTGTTATGAGATTTATAATCTCTGCAATTGAAAGGTAGGCCCACATCTGGAGAGCTGGACTTCACCAGATGGGATTCTTCCTTCTTTTGGAAACTGGACCATCACCATCTGGGGATACTCCTTTCTGGGATACATCCTGAGAAAAACTAAATCACAATAGTGTATAGAATTGTGATGTAAAAATTTGGAATAGAAACTGATGATGAGTAAAAATTTGGAATAGAAACTGCTAAGAAAGCTTATAAGTACCCCTATAAATACCTGTAAGCCTTAACTATCGGTGTGCAGTTGGAGGGAAAACTTCCCCCACTGTACCCGGCACTGTACTGCTCATACTGTACCATATTAATTAATAAATTGATTAATGCTTGAATATCGGCCTAATCAAGCTTCTTACTTGTAACATTAGTTGCTCTTTGTTTCAATGATTAAGTCTCCTTCCTTTTTAATTAGGAATGCCTTTAAGCTGAAGAAGGGCAGGTTTAGGTAATATATTAGGAAGAAATTCGTTACTGTGGGGGTGGTGAGGCTCTGGCACAGAGAAGCTGTGGATGCTCCATCCCTGGAAGAGTTCAAGGCCAGGCTGGATGGGGCTCGGAGCAGCCTGGTCTAGTGGAAGGTGTTCTGCCCCATGGCAGGACATGGCAGGGATGTAAATGGCCTTTGGAGTCCCTTCCAAACCATTCTATGATTCTATGTTGATGTAAGTTACACTACAAACACCGTGCGCAGACAACCTGCGGTTCACAAACTTGGGGATATTTCTTCGTGTAAAAGCAGCGTGACCTTTATTAACGAGCCGGCAGTGCCTTCTAACCGAGCCGAGCACTCCCGAACAGCCTGAGCCAGTCGATGCCCTCAGGGCCCAACGCGGGAACCCGGGCCTGCCGCCGGAGCGGGCACACCGTTAATGGCGCCGGCCGCTCCCCCGGAAGCGGCGCCATTTCCGCGGGCGGTTGCCAGGGGGACGCGGCGCCGGCTTGGGCGCGCTGCCGTGAGGGCCGGCCCGTCGGCTCCTGCGCTCCGCCGCGATGTTCATCTACCTGTGCAAGAAGGTGCTGCTGGGGAGGCGCGGGCGGCGAAGGGCAGGCTGCTCTCGGGCAGTGAGAGCTGCCCTGGGGAGTCCCGGGGATCGGGAGCGCGGAGCCCGCGGGGGCTGAGGGGACCCTCGGGGCTCTCCCGCCGCCCGCGGCTGCTGCGGCACTCCCGGACCCGGTGCGGCACTCCGGGACGCGGTGCGGCACTCCCGGACCCGGTGCGGCACTCCGGGACCCGGTGCGGCACTCCCGGACCCGGTGCGGCACTCCGGGACCCGGTGCGGCACTCCCGGACCCGGTGCGGCACTCCGGGACGCGGTGCGGCACTCCCGGAACGCTGTCCCGCTCTGTCCCGCTCTCTCCCACTCTGTCCCGCCGGTTCCCCTGGCCTAGCCTGGGGCTTCTTCGGTGTCCCGCTGCTCCGGCAGCTCCGCAGTGTTTCCCCCGGCAGGCTCTGGACGCGGCTTTTCCGCTGGAGGCCCAAGCCCTGTGCACTGTGTGACCCCTGTCACCTGGTTTTGTTGCTCAGCACACCTTTGCAGGTGTCCTGTTATTATTATTTACTGCATAAGTTCAATTGCTTGAGGGTGGCACAGTTTCTCTAATGCTTACAGTACTGTCTTCTCTCTTTTTTTGCATGTACAGGTCTGTTAATAGAAATAAATTTGTCTCTTGTGCTATTGTAGATGTCTCTGAGATGTTCAGATAAGACGATGTAAAATAAAACTTGGTTATTGCAACTGTGTAGAGATACAAATACTTCTTTTTCAGATTGCAATTCCCGGTAATATTCGATTAAAATGTATTTCCTGGAATAAGACCCAAGGTTTCATAGCCTGTGGTGGAGAGGATGGATTACTGAAAGTAATAAAATTAGAAACACAAACAGGTAAATGGGAGGGGTGTGTTAGTTTGTTAGTTTTTGTTTCTTTTTTTTTTTTAATTTTTTAATTTGTATCTTAACAAAACCTACCACACTTAAGCATAACTTCTTCCCCAAGTTACTTGACAATATTACATATGTTTTAAATCTGTACATAGCTATTATGTATTTCTTGTAACATCAAATTTTTTCATCATGGTCTTATGTATACAGTTTTTCTCAAACTGGTCTTATTTGGCACACAAATAATTTGTCTGCCCATTATATCTGCTGAAGTTCTCTTCAGTGCTGCTTCCTTTTTTTTTATTTTTTCAGGGCATATAATTAATTATTTTTGTGTAGACTCCCTCTTTATTTTGGAACTTAGTTTGTTATTTCTTGATTTTCTTTGAATCTTTTCTACCATCTTAATTATTTTACAGAGAAAGCTGTGTATTTTCTTTTAAATAAATATGTTCCAGAAAAAGTAAAATCCATTTTCAAAAATTTTGAAACTTTTTTTCTGAATGTAGCGAAATGTGATAACCATATATATTGTTGTGGGGTTTGGGATTTGTTTTTCTTTGGTTGTTGTTGTTTTTCTTTTTTTGTTTATTTTGTTGCTTTTTTCCCCGAAAAACTGCTAGACCATAAGGCATGTACCAATTTGGATGACAGATGTGAATGGCAAACACATGGAACTGAGGGGTGGAAATTTCATCCTGCAGTTACTATGTACTTCTTTTTAAGTAGTTCAGTGTATCTATGTAAATTGTGATTAGAGCTTCAGTATTCATAGAAACATGATAACAGGTATGCTTTCTAAGTTTAATTTTCGTAGTGAATTCTGTTATTTTTCAGATGAGGCAAAGATAAAGGGACTAGCAGCTCCTAACAACATTTCTGTGACTCAGACTCTGGAAGGTCATAGTGGTAAGTGTATTTGGACATTTGGTCTACTTTTTGTTAGAATAGAAATACAAGATTTTTTGAAGCTGATAGAGTAATTTTGGTATAACTTTTTATTGTAAATCCAAAATAAAGTTTGTGAGTATTCAGCATGGTATCTAATAGCTTGGCTGTATATTTTTACCATGACATCTTGGATAAGGCTGTTTGGGTTTTCATTCTAGTAATGTCTGTGAGATTACTGTTACAGTAGTTTTCCATTTTCTTCTGAAGAAATGAAAATTGGTTCAGTAAACTTGATTTTTGTGTTAAATATATGGTAATTTTCCCCTTTATTGATGAATTACAGAATGTGTATATGCATAGACTGCAGTGTACAAAGTTTAGAGAGGTTAGAAAGCAAGCTGGAGAAGTATAATGTGTGAAAGTAAAAACTGAATGCAGCACAAATTAGGGAGGACTTAACTTCTCACATGAGAAATGCTGGATGGTCATCAGCCATGGACAATGGGATACGAAGAGGATGCTAAAATCCTTGCATTATTTAAGGAAATGGACTTCTTTATGAGGACTTGCAGTTGAAATCTGCCAAGAGTCAGGGTATTTTAAGGGCTTAATTAAATATGATTGGAACAAAGTAATTGGGAGGAATTGATTTAGCTGATACTTTGAATGGATGTCTTCAATTCTGAAATAGATTCCTATTACCCTAAAAATCTCTGACAATCAGAATATCTTTGATTGCATCTGTTGATAATGTTCTTGACTGAAGCACTAAAAATGGAAAGGATACAGAGAAAATGGGTACCCAGCAGTGAGGGGAGGAAAAAGTGTGATACAATTTGATCTGCAGTATGGAACTGATAAAATTTCAAGTGTGTATTTGTGAGTGGGATCCCATGTGAAGCTTGAGGATCTGAAGGATTTGTGTGTAGAATGCTCTTTTGGGTAATTATCAGGGAGATTATGTTTTAAAAGTGCAGCAATAGTGAGGATCAGACTGCTAAGAGGAAGAAAAACCCCAAACTTCCTACAGCTGCAAAATTTTGTCAGTGACCCAGAGTGTCAGAGGTGGTCAGAAACTGCAAAACCATGATTTGGGTTTTGGGTGTGCTCAACAATGAGCAGGATTTGGAGAGGATGTTACTCCAGTGGGTGAATACAGAAGCAAAAGGAGCTCTTGAGCAGAATTTTGAAAGAGGAAATAAGTGACACAGAAAGAAGCCTTCAACTAAATCCAAGTCAGCAATGTAAATTTCTAAAAAGCTCCAGGTTGATTAAGTTGGATGTTGTATTTTTTATTAAGTACTTAAATAATGCCAGTAAAAAGCTTTTTATCACTTTCTAGGTTTTGTGCAGGTTGTGACATGGAATGAACAGTATCAAAAATTGACTACCAGCGATCAAAATGGCCTCATCATTGTGTGGATGATGTACAGAGGTATTCTGCAGGATAAACTTGAGATGGCATAATATTCTGTGTCATTAGAAATATTTTTATCCCTCACTTGTAGTTTTTACTGTTGTTTTTCAGAGTTTTTATTTTGCAGATTGTATAGCTCAAAATAGTTTTAAAATTACTTTCAAGTTTTATAGTAATATTTGTCTGTAATTTTATAGTGTAGTCACATGACACAAGGCATTTGTCCTGCAGAGCTACCACAGATGAAGATATCAGTACTCAGCCATGTGCTTGATAAACTGCTCTAATTTTTTTATCTCTGTTGCTTGGAATAAGAAATGAAAAATATATTGTGCAATGAGCACAAGCATGTTAGTAGACTACAAGAACTTATCAACACTGCAAAGAGCATCAATTAAATACTCTCATAAAACCTATCTTTAGAAATGTTTAAGGTAGTGAACCAATATGACTAACCAGTGTATGACTATAATTATCTTTTATTGCTCTTGACCCTTTCACACACACATATACTGTGGTTCACTGGAATTCATTTAAAAGCCAACAAACCTCACATCAAGGTAGCCACTTTCCAACACATGTGGGAAAGAAAAAGAAAATAAAGGGTTTTCCTATTCTCTTGGGAATTTTAGTTTAATGAAAAATGGAAACAAAATCTTAGCTGTTCTTAATATTTCAGGAGTAAAGAATAAGTCTTTCTGGCTGATACATGGTGGCTACTGTCACATAAATAATCTGTTAGTTTTGGAAAATAATCAGTAAATTACTTATTACCTATTCCTAGCGAAGCTAGTTTTTCCTTCTGTTTATGTTTCCTATTTTATTGTCAGTTCTGAAATTCCTGAAGCACAGAGCTCTTTCTGTAGGCCCCTCTTGGACTTTGGCTCCCCTTTCCGAGTCCTCATTCATCACGGTTGGCTTTGGGGATGAGCAGCTCCCATGGGAGCAGTGGGTTTCACAGTAGCTGTGTCTGTGCCTTCTGGGGACACTGTGCTGTGGTCTTGATAGGCTTTTACTGCAAGGGCAGCTCAGTGACTAGCATGTACCTTGAGTCCTCTAGAGGTAACTGAGTTTTTCTTTCACTTCTAATAGGTTCTTGGTATGAAGAGATGATTAACAACAGAAATAAATCAGTGGTTCGCAGTATGAGCTGGAATGCTGATGGCCAGAAGATTTGTATTGTGTATGAGGATGGAGCTGTGATTGTTGGATCAGTGGATGGTAAGATTTTAAGCCCTACTAATTGTTGTGCTGTCACACAAATTTGTTTGTGGTGTTATATACACAGTGGCTCTGTTTCTCTAGGTAAATATTATTAATAGTTATTTACTAATTGTGGCTTTGTCTTCAGCTGTGTTAGTTTTTACATTGGTAGCTTGCATCCTGTTTTTAATTTTTGTGGTATATTTTTTAAGTGCAGTCATTGTTTTGTTCCAGGCAATCGCATTTGGGGAAAAGACTTGAAAGGCACCCACCTGTGCCACGTGGCCTGGTCCTCCAACAGCAAAATTTTGCTCTTTGGAATGTCAAATGGAGAGATTCACATTTATGACAATCAGGGAAATTTTATTGTAAGTTCATTGTGGTATAATTAAGGATTATAATTATAATATCAGGGTATAATAAAAATTATATATAAGGATTATAATTTACTTCAATAGGCATAAAAGCTCACTTCCTTTTAATTTATTAATGTTTATTTAAGTGGTGGACATCAGTACTGAGAACTGGACAGCCTCCTTGAATAAAAGCACAGAACATTTATTCAAGAGTTCTGCAGCTTTTTATTATAATTACTTCTTTTTTGGTAGCTAAATGATTATCACATCAACTAATGCCTTTCAGCCTTGCAATAGTTACTGAAAATGTAAAGTAGGAATGGTCAGACTGATGAAATTGAGTTAAACTCTTCAGGACATCTGAAAATCTTTACTTTCAAAGATGTTTGTGATGATAGGTCAGATTTAATATTTTTTAGCTGTTGTTTTTTTCCTTCTTTCATAATGTGGAGGAACTAATGCTGGCTTAAAGGATATTGACTTCTTACAGCTTCTGCTTCCTAAAGTATTAGTAGGATTTTAGAAAAAGCAATAGTTTATTTTCCTGTTGGTTCTATCATTCTTTAGAGAGATCCTGGTAGTGAGTAGAAAAATAAAAGGAAATAGCTGTAGTATATTGCTGAATTCCTGCAACTTAGATTTATTTATTTATTTATTTATTTATATCTACTTACTTAAAGTATTGGAATGTGACTATAACAAAAAGCTAAGTAAAACAGTAACTTTAAAATCTGTGTATTTGAGACCGTGTTTTTAACTTTTAGATGCTTAATATGGTGAATTTTCTTCTCCTTTCCATTACCTTCCTAAGAAAGTGTCTGCTACCCTTCCCATTTTCTTTTCTTTATCCTCCCACTGTATCTTTCTCTCTTTCCGCTGTGTGAGTCATGGTATTTCCAACTGCTACAAATTACTGAAATTCTTGAAATAATTTGCTGTCATTTCCCCCACCATATCAACAATATGCATGGTTGTGCTTTCTCTCCCTCTCCCCCTCTCTCCCATTACTTACCTGGCATTCCTCTTGGAATTGATTCAGGAATTCCTTTATCTGTCAGACAAACCCTTACTTGTGTTACCAGGTGTTCTGGACTAGTTATTGCACAAGGTCTCTTAATTGGTGTTCTTATTTGGACATTAGTTTTTTCCAATTATTTTTATATGTTATTCAGTAAACTTTAGTCAAGAAAAAGCAAACAAAAGTTTTTTTGTTTTGTTATTTTTGTTGATGTTTTTGGGTTTTCTTTTGTTGTTTTTTAAATTTTGTGCCTATGAATGGTTTGAAATAATGATTATTTTTTGCTGTGTTCCAGGGGGTTTCTTATGTTTATGTACATGTGTCAGTGGTGGCCTTTTTACGTTGTTGGTTTTCTTTAAGTTACTTTTCAAAGAAGGAAAATGCCAACATTAGGGTACTTCTTAGTAGTTAAAAATATATGTTTTTTGTATGTCTGATCTGACTTTGATTATATAAGGAAGTTTTTCAAATCCATAAAATTCTGACAACTTCAACATTTTTCTTGGGACAGGAAAACAATTTTGCTTAGACATCTTGTCTTGCAACTGTCAGTAGAGATTTAAATTATTCTTTAAATAACATGTTTTATATGACTTGAATTAACCATTCCTGTGCAGGTGAAAATGAAGTTGAGCTGTTTGGTGAATTTAACTGGAGCTTTCAGCATAGCTGGGATCCACTGGTACCACGGTACCCAAGGCTACATTGAGCCCAACTGCCCTTGCCTTGCTGTCTGTTATGACAATGGGAGATGCCAGATCATGAGAGATGAGAATGACTACAGTGAGTACAAAATGTAGAGTGCAAGTTACTGAGCTTCCCTCGACCCAAAATGTCTACTTGTGTTGATATTCTATGTTTATTCCTTAAAAACTAGATCCTGTTTTGATTGATGCTGGTATCAATGTAGTGTGTATTCAGTGGAACTCCAATGGAAGCATTCTGGCACTGGCAGGCTCCCTCAAAGCAGCTTCTCAAGATAAAGATATCAATGTTGTGCAATTCTACACTCCCTTTGGTGAGGTAAAAATATTTGATACATAGTGTAAATGTTTGGGGGTTTTCTTCTTTCTAAATTTTATTATGTTTTGCTACAGGGTCATTACCAGTGGAATTTGGAAGCCAAAATGTAGGTGTTTAGTGCTCTGAGGTCCCCATCTGGGATATCCACATGGATCTGGAAACAGGACCATGTACCCTTTTAGAACAGCAGCATAGTGGCCAGTGTGAAAATCCTCTCTCAAAACACTAGTGATAGGATAAGTGTGGTGTCTCACTTTGAACACCAGACCCCTGAGATGACCCTATGGAAGATAAGCAGTTTGGAGCTCAGGTACCAGTCCAGATGTCAACATCTGTGTATCAAATCCAGAAATACTTGTCTTTCTACACTGGCTGTGTAAAGACCTGGGCATCTCTAGATTAGAAGCTGAAAATACAGCAGTGAATGAGTATTGGTATTAAATACTTGATATTTGCTCTTTTATATGGAATCAGTAAAACTGGCAAAAAGACATCTTGTATCAGTAAAAGCAATGGCTTAGAAACCTCAAAAAAGCTAATTTTTTTTCTAAACTTCTTCATTTGACTGTTGATGCTATTGTTTTGTAAATGCTTTTTGTCCATCCTGGCTTTTTATAGTAGATTAAATGTTTGATAGTTGAGAGACAATTGGTCAATACATTTTTTTTGTGCTGTTTTTACCTTACCAGGTAATATCCTGTTCCCTCTTGGTAATACCCTGAAAATCAGAGAGTTAGTGTTGTGTATCAGAGTGTAATGAAATTTGTCCCTTGTACAGAGGAAGTACTGGCCAGCTCTGAGCTGTGCTGTGACAGGGGTTAAGATCCAGCGTAATCTACAGGGGTTGCCTTAATTGAAAGGATTTAATGGAACCAAAGGTTTTGGCAATAATGTTGCATCTCTGGTTGCTCATGTCCTTTGGATTAACTGAAACTGGTGTTCCAGATTTTTTATTTAGTGTTTAAAGTTTTCAGGTATTAGAATTGTTTTGTACTCTTTCTGTACTCAGATATGGACTTAGCTTTTTTGGAAGATGGTATTTTCTGTGAATAATGTGTGAGCAATATTTTGACTTGGTATTTGCATCTGATCAAAGGCATGAAATAGGTACTCAAAAGGAAAGTTAGAACTGAGCATCAATGTTCAAATATTTTTTAAAGCCTAAGATTATTCAAAAATGTACAGTAAATAGTAGATAACTGTATCTTTTACTACATACATCTATATTATTTGCAACTAAAATGGTACCCTTTTAGAAGGATACCCAAAGAAGTGCTCTGTAGGACTTAGGTTATACTTTTGAAAACAGTATTTTTTTTCTAATTGTTTCCTTCATTCAATTTTAATTCTTCAGCAATATAAAAACATTTGAAAAAAGATGGAAAGTGTACCAATTGCCTTTCTTAGATTCTTTTGGGAAGGGGATAGAGAAGAGGAAAATGTCCATTGCCTCACTGAAAATTGTGTTCCTTTGCAGCTAATTAATTGCCTGCTCTTGACATCGAGTAGAGATATGTTTTTATTTGTTTAAGCTATCAACTGTAGTTTAGAGTGTTGTATGTGAACTGACTGATACACTGCCAGTGTCAGTGAAACTTCTGACACATGTCAGGATCAGTGCTACTGCTGTGTTTTAATTGTGACTGAAATCATAAAGGTGATTCAAATTACCAACCAAAGGGAATAATGTTTATACTGTCATTCTCTATCTTCTGTTTATTTCATCGAGCTTGAACTATCACTGAGTCCTGTTGTTTCTTTCTCTCTGGAGAAATAAAGTGCAAATGAAAAAACAAACCAAACCTGAGGTGAAAGAACACATTATGGTGTACGCCTTAAATATCTCTCTTTCTTTGCATATGTATTGCAGTTTGAGAATTGTTATGTCAAGAATATCTATAGGGCTTTTTTCAACAACAATCAAAACAGTAATTTATGTGTTTTAGAGTGGCTTTCCTGTGATAAATTCAAATCTTTTTCTTTCCTTGTTCTAACCAAGCACTTGCGTACACTGAAGGTTCCTGGCAAACAGGTGTCTTCCTTGTCCTGGGAGGGAGGTGGACTGAAAATTGCCCTGGCTGTTGATCATTACATATACTTTGCAAACATTCGTCCACATTACAAGGTACGTAGTAATGTGAAACTTCATTGCATTAATTAGTTTCCTGTTACTTATTGTCTTTCTGATCAGGTTGAAAAAGTAGCTTGCTCTAATATACACACATATATGTGTGTGTATATGTATATATATGAAACTAGTGCTTAACTTATGATTGCAGCTTGATCAACACTACTGACTTGCAGTTTTAATAGAATGTGGGGGTCTGTCATGGTGATGCAGTGACTTGATATTGTAAAGCCATGGCCTTTACAATGCATTTGGAGTTTCACTGTCACAATAAGGAAACAACTGGGCACGATTCTAAATTTGGTAGGACTTGAGGATGCCATTAGGTAAGGCTGCTGTGTTTTCACTGCTGTTTGGTTAACTAGGTTGGGCTGAGTCATATGATGGGAATTGTTTGAGCCTTACTTTACTGCCATTTTTTTTAGTGATGAATTATTCATTTGAGCCTGGAAAGTTGAGTAGACACCTGAACAATAGGAGTGAATGCAACCTGATAGATGTACTTCCTGCTTACATTTCAGTTCCCAATATACTTCTTACAAGTGTGTCTCATCTAATTCTAAATAATGTTTTATCTTGTTTACCACTTGAGTTTTTTCATTTGTTGTCTTTTTTTTTAGAGTTCGAACTATTTAATTTAAATTTACAGTTTAACAAATAATAGCAATTACTGTCCAGTATAGAGTATTGTATACTTCTTTTCACAGCACAGGATATGTTCTTTAATCATCAGTGTGTAGCCACTGTAATTAGAGAGAGTGCAATGTGAGGAACATCCTGCAGCTATATTGAAATGTATTTTGGTCAGGGAATTGTAAACACAAGTCTGCTAGGAAGCATTTTCAAATAGTTTGTTGTAAATATTCTGGAAAAGACTTTGGAAATCTGAGCTGGAAATTAGTCTTGCAGGAAATGCTACCTAATGTTTATTCTGGGAGATGTGCAACAGCTGGAACACAAGCCTGTTGCTTTTTCTTAAACTCATCAGTATCTAGGAGACCATGTGTGTTTCAAGATCTGGCACAGTTTGCAAATTAATAATACTTTGAAACTTTAGTTTTAGGAACTGCATGTGTAAGCTCATTTTTTTTCCATTTTGCACAATTTAAAAGGAAAGAGATATGTTCAAATTAATTTATTCCTGCAGCAAATAAACTTAATATGTTGGCAGTGTACTCTATTTCAGTGTTAAATATTTTCATGGTGAATGATAAATGTTTTTCTTCAATAAATACTTCTGCTGTGTTTTGGTAATATAAGTTACTCCCTTTTAAGAGCTACATATTCTAAAAGGTGACAGTCATTAAATGGGAGTGATTCAAAGCTGTAATTATCTTAGGCTGGATTGGAATTAATGACCTGGAGATGAAGAGTTAATATCACATTACCAATCTACTGAATAATCTGTTTTCTTCTATTTTTCAATAAGCCATAATAAGAGAAGGGGGGCTTTAAATGAATGTGACAGTAAAAACTATGAATTGAGCTGATCTTTTTAAAACTATTGATAGTTTGCCTGGAGTTGTAGTACTAGTTTAGAGTCTGTGGGTCTATTCTAGAAGTTCTTCTGTTGATGCTGTAGTTCATCACTTTGGTTTCATTTCCTGAGGAGTGTGGGAGCCTCTCTTGCCAACACTAACATGCTTCTTCTTCTCCCTCTCTAGTAGATGCTGATGCAGAGAATTCTGTTAGGTTTTCTACAATTGCATCATCATCTTTTGCTTTAGGTCTCATTTATTTGACAGATTCACCTCCTTCCTATTTTCAGATTCTGTTGTATTAGAAAGGATTTTCATCATTATATTTTGTACTTTAAATCAGTTGAATGCAAAAAAATGCATCCTCATGTATGTTCTGTTTCTTTTGCCTTTTTGCCCTTTCTTTTACTTGTTACAGGAATAATTACCTTCTTCTGGGAGGAAGGGAGGGGTTTTTTCATGGTACTAATATGGAAGAGGTCATGTGAGTTACTACAGTGCTCCTGTATAATTGCTTATTTTTGTCTGCCTCTGGAATTGCACTGTTTAAGGTATTTATTGTATGTCCTATGGGAAATGAACTTCAGGTTTCTGAAGTTCACAAAGTAGTCACAAAAGCAAACAGTAGACACAAAGCAAGCATTTTCATGGCAAAAACCATCATCACTGGCTATTTCTGAATACCTGCTGAACTATATAAATATGCTTATATACCTGCTGAACAAGGAGGAAACAGGGCAGAGTGAGATCTTGTCAAATTTTAAGGGTGATCCTTCAGTTCTGATGGTGATAGAAAAAGCTTGCTGTGATAGAAAAGCTACTTTGTCAGTTTATCATTCGAGTATCTTATGTGAGCTGTGTTCTCATAATAAATCAGATTGTCACTTGACAGGTAAGAAATATTGAATACTAATTGTGTATTAAAACTCTTTAATGGCTGGAACAATTCATTATTGAATTCTTGTGGTTTCTGATTGGTTTTACCAACATTGTGTTTCTTGGCAGTGGGGTTACTGTTCCAACACCGTTGTTTACGCCTACACCCGAGCGGACCGCCCAGAGTGCTGTGTCGTCTTTTGGGACACAAAAAACAATGAGAAATACGTGAAATATGTCAAGAGCCTTATTTCCATAACAACTTATGGGGACTTCTGTGTTTTAGCAACTAAAGCAGATGAAAATCAGCCTCAGGTAAAATCTGTCTTAATTTTCATTTGAAATGCTTTGTTCCACGTGTCAGTTCTTTACAGCCGGAATAAGATGAAATGTAAAAGTTTGTATCTGCCTTAGAGTTGTGTCAGTTGTCGTTTGGCAGAATGGCATAAATGGGCTCTGTGTTCAAAAACACACAGTCCCAACAAACAAAAAGTAGCTGATTCAAAGTAACTGCATCTACAGATAACTCCTAGCAGCCATTAGTAACCTAATAAAAACTGCAGCCTTCCAGATGAATGTTTCTTCAGAAATATTTGGAACAGTTCTCCAGAGACAAGGTTAAAGCATGAGAATGGTAATGAATATTTCGTCAGTCAGAAATGGAAAAAATGGGGCAATTTTTTTGTAAGTTACATTTTACTGCAAACTTCTTTGTTTATTAATTTATTTTATGTGTAATCACAATTGATAAATGTATTCTTTGGTTAATGAATGTTC
Organism: Melozone crissalis; assembly: GCF_028551555.1. Lineage (NCBI taxonomy): Eukaryota > Metazoa > Chordata > Aves > Passeriformes > Passerellidae > Melozone > Melozone crissalis. The sequence goes on from NW_026535805.1 coordinate 56,396,325, forward strand.
TGTTAGTGTGATACTGTTACATGATTTTTCCTGTGTAATCATTTCAGAATTATTTTCTGTATCACTTGTATATTGCTTACAAAGGAGGAGCAGGAGACAGAGTCATTTGGTGCCATGGTAAAAATCCCCAAACGTGCTGTAGTGTTGCTTTGCTTCATTGTGCCATAAATGGTATACTCTCATATGGATTGAAAACATGGGACTGGGGCCATTTGCTGAAGTTGAGTGCAATAAAATAATTTTTTTTTCTGAATTGTAATTTTAAAGGAGGAAACAAACAGTTGAGAGACTTAGTGTAACTCTATTGAGCATAAATAAGAGATTTAATTTTCTCACCTGAAAATTACAGATAGTGAGGACCTATCATTTGTTTTGAAATGGCCCCAGTGTAATTATTAACACTGTGAGTTGCCAGGTTTTAGGAAATGAAGTGCATAGATTTGTGGGTAGCAGTTATTAGAGTTGTTGTCTGAAAAACTGATTTGGTTTACAAGAGATTTTGGTCTTTAGAATTGTGGTTTCAGAATGGCAGAATTTAAGCCATAGCTAATGGGAAAAAAATTACTTAATTTCAGCAGGACCTGTTTAAAGATATTGCAAGTAGATGTGTCAGACTTTGTGTTGATATCCATAACAAGGCTGGATAAATCAGCCAATGGAAGCTTCCTTCCCTGGCACCACTGTGTGTGGGTCATGCAGCCTGTCTTGGATACTTTTACTCCATTACTCCTTGACAGGCTCTGATCTGCTGACTTGGAGTCTCAGAAATGACTAGAAAGGACATAAAAGAGAAATTTATTGTAGACTCAATGTGGGGATAATTTACCAGAGAAGAATTAACGTAAACATGATATAAATAAAAAACAAGAGTTAAAAAAGCCATGTGTGTTTTCCTACACAGGCAGAGGCAGAGCATTTTTTTTTTTTAAATAGAAATCTGAGAATGCTGGTGAAAAGTTTAACTTATGAACAAAGAAAGAAAAATACTATTTTTGTGAGGTACTTATTGGTGACCAAACCAGAAAAAAAATCAAAAGAAATCCACGTTCAGCTCTTTTTCTTTGGAAGAATGAAGTTCATACAGTAGATGAAAAGCTAAATTGAGCTGCTCTCATGTGATGAATAAGATGTCAAACTATCAGTTTAAAAGGGTGGCTGTACAGTTACTGTAGTCTGCTACCACAATTACATGCATTGTTCAGGAGGTGAAAGAGCCATGAAAAACTAATTATCTTTCATTTCCCAGAGAGTCAGGGTAACAGCTCATGGGTAATTGACATTTTGGTAGCCCTGTATATTTTACTTATTTTAAGTTTAAAAACTTTACAATAAAAGTTGCTCCTTGACTTCCATACTTCTCATTCAAGGCATTTCCCTATATAATAACCATTCAGATATTTAATCCTTGATTTAGACCAGAAGAAAGAAATACATAAACTACAAAAATAAAGCATTATTGCCAAGTGAATTTTTATGTATTTGCATCTTCCTGATAAATACATAAATTTAACAGCCCAGTCTCTGAGGTAACTGTGCTATTAAAGCCTTCCTGAGTGAGATTACAAGAAGGGAAAAACTGAAAAAACCCCCTCATCACTTCTGTAGTACCTGTGATACTGCAGGGCAGAGGGAGAGCCTCACTGACAATTCTCCCCAGACTGTTACCCTCTTGGAAGTTCAAGGAGATGGAGATCTGCAAAGCATAGAACAAAGATCCTAAGTTCTGGGAGTTTATTAGATTGTCTTTTGCATGAGCAGCTGATGAGAACTAAATCCCTGAGTCAGGGCTGTATCATGCCTGTAAATGCTCTCAGTGCAGCCTGTGCCTCACACAGCAGCAGGGAAGATGCTCCCTGTGTTGCCCATGTGTTGTCTTTGGATTTTGCCTGGTAGATTTGCTCCCATGCATAAAACAGCTGGTTACTTGCCTGTTTTGTGCTAGTTCTTAATTTATAGTGCTAATTGGCAAATAGGTCTCATTTACTCTCAGTTGCTCTCGTGCTTATGCTGCTTTATATTTGCTACAGTCATGGTCTCTGTGTTTTCTGTTTCTGATGACCATTAAAATGTGTGCTGTGGGTTATGAGATGCACCTCCACAGAAAACTGTGTGCAGCTTACTGATCTACAAAAAGTGTGGTACTAATGACACTTGCTTTTATTTCCATACAGTATGTGCTGGTTCTCTGCAATTCTATTGGCACACCCTTGGACCCAAAATATATTGATATTGGTAAGTAACTTGCAATAGTCTTATTCTGTAATCTGTGTTGGAAGTGACCTGTTAGTTATCTTTTAATAAAGATAATGGCTTATCAAACCACTAACATTCCTTGTCAAATTGGCTCAACTTAAACTGATTCTTCCAGTTAATGCAAACTATGAATAACATAATTTTAAAAAAATTGCTACTTTTCTTTATTTCTTTTTTTTTTAATGGATGTCTTTTGGTACTTCAGATTTTCCTTCACAACAGTGAAGAAAAACAGTGGTAATTCAACCTCTTTATAAGAAAATGTACTTTGAAGAGGGTCCAGTTGTATCAAAGGAATTAAAATAATTAGATATGGACTTTCATTTAAAAAAACCTTGTTGCTGCTTTCCATATAACTTAAGCATCAATTTCTTGTGCTTCAGTGTTGAAAATATATTTTCCTTATCTTCATCACAATTGTTTTATCTAAGTAGTTTCAGATTGTAAATTAAAAGTCAATTAAAAAAAAATCAGTGGATTATAAGACAAATATGAAAACACTCCCAAATCCTTACTAGTGCTGAATTCCAGGTTTTCCCTAGTGCTTGTTTGCTGCAGGTGTGGTACAGAACATTTCCAAGTAATTGCATGCCACTGTTTTCTGTGATTTTTCCTTGAGAATAAATAGCATTGATTATTTTCCCTTTAAACAGATGAGGGAATTGTAGTAAACTGACAAATTAATCTTTTTATTTGACGAATGAATCCACTTTTATTTGTTCTAGTTTTTGCTTTATTTTTGGTTTCTTACCCAAATATATCTGAATTTGGATTCAGAGTAGACACTGTGAAACCTGTTTGCAGTTTTCTTTTTGAACCTTGATTCTTTGATTAACTCTCCTGTTTTGTTTTGCAAGGCTAAATAACTTATTTAAATTTATAAAAATATTTATTTGCTTTTGAATGAGAGAGAAGACTCTATTATGACAAGAAACCTCGTGAATTTTTTTTTTTAATGCAAATTGCCTTCTAGAGCCATTGTTTTATCCTCTCTGCAAAAAGAAACTTTTCTGGATAAATTAATCTCAGTAGAGAAGTTAGTTTTAAGTCATAGTGCTAATACTTGGAGTTAATATTAAACAACAAAGAGCCATTCTCTCTGATAAAATTGATGAGTAAAGTGTCTAGCAAAGTTTTGGTAAGATAGAAATGATGCGGAAAGAAAGGTGAAGAACTATTGAACAAGGAAGTAACAGCAATTCACAGAAGAGTATAGGTAGGAAAAAAACCTACCAAAGACTAGAAATAATCAAGATCATAAATGATTATTTTCCTTTGGTCTAAACAGCTTTATTCTTTATTATATATAAATTAAATTTTCAGTATCATTTTCTAATGTTCAGTTTTTCAGTGATAGCAGGAGGAAATCAGCTTTGAGTCATACATATATTTTGAAATTTGTGCCCTATATTGTAGATCATAATTAAAATTAAGAGTATGCTCTGATAAATGAATTTGACTACTTTGTCATATGAAAGGTTTATGAAATAGTGTGGTAGTTTTAGTCTTGTGAATTCTGGTTCTGTCCCTTTGATGTCCTCTTGCCACCTTTTGCAATAGGGGGGGCCATATCAGAGTCTGAAAGACTAACATGTCCAGGAGCTTCAGTTTATCAAGTTTATCAAAAAGTTTATCAAGACTGGAGGAAAAAACATCAATAAGACAATGTAACAATGCTCTCCACTGCCAAAAAAACCCATACAATCCAAAGCAAAAAACCTAAGCCCAAAACAGAATCCCATGAAGTAAGATGATGTGATGGGTGTTAGGGGTGTGAGTTGGGTGCCTGTTTTGTCCCTGTCCTATCTCTGCTCCTGATCAGATGTCTACACTGTATGTGCCCATTGGTTTCCTGGATTTGCTTGGCAGGCAGGATTGGGGTGGTGGGAGAGGGTTCAGGAACTTAGAGGGAGTAGTTCTTCTCATTTCTGCAGCTGACATCTAAAATAAGTTGGGTGAATCATTGATGAAGGGGGTCTTTTTGCTCTCCACTGGGTATGCAGAAGCCCAGGGCAGCCAGCTCATCTCTGTCAGAGATGTCTAAAATTAGGTGAGATGAATCCCACTCACTGTTAAAATTAGCTTTGCATGTACATGTCTAACTCTGCATTTAAACTCTTTGCTTTGCATTTTTCTAGTGTTCAGTTTGTGTGAACTTTGTGAGTCTGTGAGAGTTTAATAATTTTTTTTATTATTATAAACAAAGGTTTCTTTATGATTCTGCCAGTAGGACCCATCTCCTACAGCTGCCTGTACACAAGAAAAGAATCTTTTTCAGTAACTGGGAACACTTAAAAAGAAAGTCTATTTAATTGAAAAATGCTGTTGTTTTTCCAACTGTACTTGAATTGTCCTGATTAAATAATTTTTTCCTTTAGCATAACGAAGCTTTCTGCAGTCTGCTCCTGTTCCCTCCAGTACTGGAGGACCAGTTTAGTGCATAGATTTGCTCTTTCCTAGAAGTGAGTTCATTTGTAAAAGTTCAGCTTCATGGATGGACAAATACCTGAGGTTAGGAATATTTACATTTTTGAGTCCTGAAAAATTTCTGTAGCCTCAATTATAAGCGAGTCTTTCATTACTGTATTACACAGCCAAAGATTCAGCCTTTTTTTTTTTTAATATATGCATCCTGTAAGACTCCTTTAAATTTTGCTCTCCAAACTTGCAGAAGGATTGAAGGTAAAAGTGAAAAGCAAATGCCTATGAATGCAACTCTTTTGGAACACTTTGTGCTGGTTTCATCATAGTTACCTTCCTCTTTTTGTAACATTTGAAAATGCAACTTTATAGAACAACTAGAAATATTTACAACATAAGGTCAGTTGGTGTGAGAGGTTGACAGCTGTACATAGTCAAGGTCCTATTGTACAGTATATCATGCTGTTTATCACAGTTGGAGCTTTTTGGCAGTAGGAAGTGTAATTGTTCCAGTTTGACATCATGCTGAACTTAAGCAGCTGTCTGGCCTTGCAGAAGTCAATAGAGAGAGAAGACCTTGTAAAACCTTAAGGGCAGAAGACCTTTCTGAACGTTCTCTAAGATTCTGGTTGATACATGATTTCTAACAAAATTGTTGTCCTTTTGTTCTGTTTATAAATGAGGAAAATCAGCATTAATTAAATCAATTATCTGATCAGAGTCATTATTAATAGTTTAAGAAATAAGCAGTTAAACGTTAAAATGAACTTCTCTCTTACTCAAGATAATTGGATGAGTGTTGCTGACTTAAGAAAAATGCTATTATCTGTTTCTAAAATTCTTTTTTTCCCCTCTTCTTTCTACTAATACAAATTTTCAGCTAATTTCCTTTTAGTAAACTAATAAATTGTTGCATAAAGTTCTGTCCATAAAAAGTTAGGTAATTTTTGTTTTGAACTCTTGCACTTGATTCAGACTTCTAAGTGCCATCTTTCAGAGTGGCTTAAATACACTTAGGTTGTTACTTTATTTGATTTTCATAAATGCTGGTGAAAAATGATTTGAACATTGTAGAATGTCCTCAACAGAGCAGTTGGTATCTGTGTGCTCCTGCCTTTTCTTGTGTGTGTGCTCTTCACTACCATGAGTCTAAACTGTATTTTTTGACTGGCTGTAACTGTGGTTTCTAGCAGACTGCCCCTTGTTGGAGCAAGAATCACCTGGAACTCTACTGAACATAAAGTGTTTACTCCTCTTTGAGACTTAGGTGCCTTGCAGGCCTCTAGGGCAAAGCCTCTTGGATTTTGTCCTGGTAGGACATGTACAGTGGAGAAAAAAGACTGCTCATGTAGGGATGCTAAGTAGCTGACAGAGCATTTAAATAATGCATCTGAGAACGTGTGTTAAGACACAATTTGTCTGAATAGTCAATTTATAATATTTTCTAATACTGTTTCAACAAAGCACTATTAATCTCCTAATGACAAAGAAATTGTGATATTATGCAATGTTTGATTCGCCCTCAGGAGATGTAAATCTTGTGTTGTTGGGCTCTAAGCCAGTAGCTCAAGTAAGGCTCAAAAAAAGAAGAGCTTATTTCCTTTATTCTGTTGATTTTTTAATTATATCATTAGCTTTCTAATGTTTGTCTCTGTTGATGATGGCAATAGAAGATTAATTAGTCATTATCTGATGAAGAGCCATCACTTTAGCTTTCTTTAGACATTGATGGGTGGTTACACTTTCAGCTGTTCCTCATACTGCTTTTTATTTTGTCCAAAGGCATTTTGCTTCCCCTGCTTCCTGTGCCTTGTGTTTGAGGTCCTCCACAATAGCTCGCGTTTGCTAGCCCATAAATTACTCTTTTCTTCATTGTCTAACATTACTGCATTCCATCCTACTCTGGGACAACAATTAACCAGCACAGTGTCTTGTGTGCATGTTTTACAGGCTCACAGGCTTTCTGTCAAAGTCCTTTGATGAATAACTAAATATAAACTACAGAAGGTTAAATATCTTGTTATATAATAACTTTTTAATGGAAACACAACAGATGGTATCTGCTAAGAAAAGGTCACTCAGGCTGGATTATATCATCTTCTTACATGTGCTTAGGAGCACTGACATAGTGATGTGTTGAGTTATCTTTCAAGTGTGTGTTAGCACCCAGTGAAATTAATACAACAGCTTGACCAACATACAGGTGGATTAAAGGCAGAGCTGGAGTTCTGCCCAGGTGTCTTGCCTCCCTCCTGGATGCCATAACAGGGATGACTGAGCTACATGTGAAAAGCACTTGAATTGCTGTTACTTACTTGATCCTTTTAATGTAAATTGTAACGGATTTTGAATATTTATGTTCTGTAAACCGTGGTTGTTCATGAGTTGTCCCACATGTCCCAACATGTTCAGTTGTCCCTGCTGTTGCCTGACATTTTTTTCCATTTTGAGCCAACACTTGTAGAGATATTTCAATCAGGCTCTAAAATAAGGTAGATTTATTGATTAGACTAAGTTCATTCCAGTTTCTCAGGAACAGCCTGTAACAGACTTGTATGAAAACAACAGTTTAATATTGTGTCTGTCAGATTGCTTCCTTTCCATCAGATTTAGGTGGGATCACTTGTCTTTCTTGTTTGTGTATGCTATCTCATAGACTAGAAAGCGTCTCAGCCTTTTCATGTGGTGAAGTAATGTAGTCATGCATTAAGGTTGATTTCTGTCTATATTTTTACAAGAAGATTAGACACTAAAGCAGGTGTTTTCTAGCAGCTTTGAAGTGAGATGGAGTGTGTGTGGATGAAATGCAAACATTGTAGAAGGTTATTCGAGATTCCTGGGTATATAGGAAAGAAAGTTTCTTTCCTTCAGGGAGGAGGCTTTATGAAGGAATAGTGAAGAGAAATGAGGTGAGAAGAGAAAGGAGGGCCAGAAAGAATTTAAAGGGCAGTTGTTTCACATGTTGGAGTTGTTTTGATGGGGATGATGTGTTTACCCTTTTCAGTATTTGGTCAGCATCTGAAAAGTGAAGCACCTGTTAAAATGTTTTTCTCACATATTTTCAATGTCTGAAAATTAAGTATTAAGACATTAATACTGAAGTTAAGTATTGGCATGGAAAGCTGCTGTGTAGTGGAAGTGCTGAGAAGTGTCCAAATTTCTTGCCTTCTTCAGACTTGAGGTACTTGCATTTCTGTCTGCTTAACAGAGCACAGGTTCTGTGAAGGGCACTGATGCTCAGCTGAGCAGCACTTGCTGGCAAATCAATGCTGCCGTATAAGATGGTATTTCCCTACCCTAAAGGAAACTTAAGTAGTTAAACCAGCTGCCTGGGAAGGGATTCTAGGTCTTCCTCAGCCTGAAGGGATTGAAATGAGCATATTGTCTTTCCTTCTCTGCCCAGCAACAGCCCAGACTTGAAGAGGCTGGGACATTCTTCCCTCATGTTGAATTTATGCCGTCATGCAGTCAAGAAGGAAAACATTTCAGGAACAGACCATAGCCCAGTGTGGAAGGCTCTGAGGCAAGAAGGTGAAATGGAATACTTTCAGTTGGAGGGGACTGACAAGGATCATCCAGTCCAGGATCACTCCAGGGCTGACCAAAATCATGTTGCTAAGGGCATTGTCCAAATGCCTCTTAAACACTGACAGGCTTGGGGCACTGACCACCTCTCCAGGAGGTTGTTCCTATGAGTGCCTACCCCCTTGTAAAGAAATGTTTCATAGTGTCCAGACTTGCATTTGAGTTGCTTTTTCCACAGATTTTTCTGTTTGTGATTTTTTTTGTTCAATGACTGACCAATATAAAAAGCTAAAACAGTCCTACAAAAAATACCATGTGTCCTACTTTTATGTAATTGATGAAGTTATACAGGCAATTCTGTAAAAGCATCAGTTCCCATGTAGAAATGCTGCTCTCTCAGATGTGGCTCTGCATGGATCTGATCCTGATGATTGTGTCTCTGTGCTGTGCCCTGCAATTTCACATTTGGCTTAAATCCAGTCATTGCTGAGCCTGTTGTTGCAAAGAAGGGAAGGCCCTGCCCTCCATGCTGGCTGCTCATTCCTGCCTGCTCCAGCAATTGTGATTTTCTCTTTAATCCAACTTAATGTAATCTTTTATTTATTTAATTTTGAGGTCAGTTAGATGAATGAACTGATCAAATTTACTCTGTTGTCCAGCTGCTGCTAGAGCTGATATGAAAGAAGTGGCAGGAAAATGTGTCAGGGGTTGGTGCGTATGTGCTTTTTGGCAGCAACTGTCAGTTTAGTCTGAGGCATGTCCATAAAACACCTAATTGATTGTATTCTCGTGGATAAAGCACGGATACTTTGCCATCTTCTTTCTGGTTCACAACAGACCATATGTGAACAACTTTTTTCCCAGATTCAGGTGTTTCAAGGTGTGCACAAATAAGTTTAGGCTCCATGGAAGCTGTAAGTCAAAGGGGGAGTCACCTCTTGAGTGTGAGGAATGCCCATGGCTGCAGAGGTTGGCATGGCAATGGGATTTAACATTGTCTTGGACCACAAGCACTCAAATGTTGACGAAGTTAAGTTCAGATATGAGGCTTAACACAAGTGTTGTGATTTGAGCAAACCTTTTTCCCTCACAGGTCAGGAGATTCTCATGTTTAGTTTTTAAAGGATAAAAGCATTGGTTGTTATGGCACATACAGCTGGAAGTTAATAAAAAACCAGAGCAAACACATAGAATTTGTTAATGTTTTTGATGAAACAGGAGACTGTATCCTTCAGTGACTAATTATTGAAATGAATGTGTTATAAATACATGAAATACTTGAGTTGCATATAATGACTAAACAACTATGCTGCTCATGTTAAGCATCATCACTAAGCCTTCTTGCCCAGTATTGACATTTTTACTAAAAAGTATTCTGCAGCCATTGGGTAGCTTATATAATCCTCTTGGTTTCAAAGAAATGAAATCTGTTCAACCAATCTTCCCCCATCTGTCTCTTGTAGCACTGCTCTTCTATGTGGCAGGCTTATAGCTCCCTCCAGAGTTCTGTTCTGTGCTAAAATTAAGAGGAGAAAAAATAAGAGATTCACTGTAAAAGAATTGTATTTTCTACTCACATCATGTTATCTGCATGACTCAGTGTTCCACTACCAGGCTGGTTTGCACAATTCTTTGGAATTTATCTAGCTTTTTTTTTGGTGTCATAATGATTTACTTATAGAACTTTAAGACATTGGCTGATTTGCATACTAGGTTTCTTTATTTTTCTATGCTTTCACTGTTTTTGTTTTTTCTTTTTTTTTTTTCCCACTGAACATGGACAGCAGGAATGAGATACTGAATTTGTGCGCATATTCTAAGTGGGCTTAGAGCTAAAGTAAAGAAAATGTCCTGCATTCCTACACTGTGATTTTTTGGTATATTCAAATAAGACTAAGTATACAGTCTGCTAAATATTTAATTTATTGCCATTCAGATAAAGATTTTATATTTGGCCCAACTATTAACTAAGGTACAAACAGCATTTCTAGGTCTTGTCTAACTTAAAATTTAGGAATTGTTTTTAAGAAAAAGAATCTCTTCTAGATTGCCAACTTTTGAATAGCCTTAAATAAGTATTTAATAGATCTTGTTAAGGAGATTCAAGATGCTCCTGAGCTGGTCATTAACCTGAAAGTTTGTCTGTATGTATTTGCTGTTTTCTGCATCAGTGCATGAAGATTTGCTGAAATAGCAGGGAGAAGAAAGTGTTAATGGTAAAGTCAGAACTGGTAAAGAAGTTCTCTGCTCTTCTGGGCAAGTCCACAAGGCTCCTGTGAGATTTACTACCAGCTAATGAAAACTGCTGTTAGGTCGTGTGTGGGCAGATTTTTTTGGTCATTGTTTTTTGCATTTAATGTATGGGTGTGTTTTCATCCATCTTGGAAAAAATGTACAAACAAGCATCTACTCCAATGCTTGCTGCTGTAATTTTGCAACTCTTTGGGTTTTGTAACAGAGCCATTGTTTGTCACGATGACCAGAACTCATGTGATCGCGGCTTCCAAAGTAGCGTTTTACGTCTGGCAGTACCGGGTGGCCAAGAAGCTCACAGCCATGGAAATCAACCAGCTGGCACGCACCAGGAAAGAAGGCAGGGAAAGGTTTGTCTTCAGGCTTTGCCATTTTTCTTCCTCTGCTCTAGTGTCATTGATAAGGTGGATTCTTCCATGTCTAAAATGCAAACCCTTGTCTTCTCATTTTTCTGATCAGGTTTGTTGAATTTCAGGCCTGTAAGATGATATACTAGTTTTGTATAACAACTATGTGTTTGTTATCCACATCCCTCAGACATTTTTGGATTAGTTTCTGTTCAGTGTCTCCATTTGGTTGCTGCATGTTTTCCCTTATGGAACTGTGTGTCTTGATGCCTTTTTACCCCTCTGCTGTTTCCCCTCCATGCTCTTAGTTTCAGGCAGCTCCATTGCCTCTGATAACTTGAACTGCTTCTCGTCTGTCATTGCCTGCAAGAACTTAGTCTGTCCAGCTGGCCCTTCTCTAATACACTTGTGTCTGGTTGTGGCTTTGGCAACTAATCCTGTATGGACTTTTATCCTCTCAAACTAAACAAGCCAAAGTCAACATTGTTTTGCTTCCAAAATATTTCTTTCCCAGGTGCTCATTTGTGGCATTAACTTTTCTGTCACCTCCACAAAGCTTGCAACTTTGTTATGGCTTTCTTTTTAGTTATTTTGTGTGTTCTTCCATATAATCTTTCTATAAACCTACCATCTCCTATCACCATATATCCCTAATAATGAGTAATTATTTGTGCATGCTATAATAACTTAGATTGTTGTAGGACTTGGATGTCCTAGCCTTGGACAAGATTATAAATTGATAAAAATATCAAAAAATGTAGACACTTGTAATTCAGCCTTAATGAGGATTTTAACATTCTAAAATCTTTCCTAATGCTACTTTTTAAGGCAAGAGAGAAGTTATAAGTGTTGAAGAGTACAGTAATACATAAGTTTTTGTGGATGTGAAGGTGAAGTGCTTCATAGTTACGGAGAAGACCCTGGGGAGATATGGAAGTGCACGTTTGAAAAGGACAACTGAGTGGTTGATGGTTTTCAGCAGGACATTTAACTGTAACAGCAGAAACTTAATGTTACAGGATGAAAGTTTACAGCTCATAGGGAATAGACCATCAGGGGCTGTGAAAGGGAAAGCAACTGCCATATCTGTATATCAATATAAACCAGATTTATCAAAGGGGATGCTTTTGAGCATAAGAACAGGCAGCTTTTATTCTCTTCTCCAATTCCAATGGTTTCTTCTCCAAGGATGGGACATACTGATGCTACCAAAGTTGATCCTTTCTTTGGACTCACTTTTTCTTCTCACTCTCCTCCTTTACAGGATCTATCATATTGATGACACCTTTTCAGGGTCTGGAGACGCTCACCTTGATTACAGCAAAGCTTTTGAAGTGAGTGATATTATGAACTAGTTTATTGTGGTGTCACTGGTAGCTTGAAAGAGCAGTAATTAGTGTTGATTTATTTATTTTCATATATTTTCATTAGTAGAAATGGTTGTACTTAAAATTTCTTTTACTTCTGCCTTTTTTTACGTGTTATGTTTCTTCCCTCTGGCTGGTGCTGTACTGTGTCGTGTGTTACTGGAAATACATAGCAAACTATAGTGAACATGGAAAAAGTATATTCTGAGTGTGTACAGTATATTGACATCTGCTGTCTTCCTGGTCAGAAGCAGCTCCCCTTACTTCAACAAAACATAACTTTGTTGAAACTCAATAACCTTTATGATCTTTTCTAGTATTTTTGGCCATTTTCACTTCATGTGTGTGTGCAAGTGCTGTCTGACCCTACTAATGTATCTGAAATGAATTACTTAACAGCCCTCACAAGCCAGGGATTGTTGCTTTCTTGTGTTTTCTGTTAAACACCTGCTGCATTTTGGATTTCTTATTTTTCTGGAGGGAGGGGCAGGAAAAGAAAGGAAGCTGTTAATATTATTGTTATGATTGCCATAGCAAAGGCTACTGATGCCATCTACAAACTATCCACAGACTGTATGCTGACAAGGTTTGATAGCCTCTTTTCATGTGGATACTTAGCAACACTCTTGTTTATTTAAATAACCTTCTTTCTTTAGCAGGGCATGCTTACCTTTGCAGTAAAACTGATACTGATATCACTTGTTTGCTTTCAGGGAACAAGAGATCCAATTTGTGCAATAACAGCATCTGATAAGATACTGCTTGTGGTAAGCTACATGATTAACAGAACTCCTAATTGCCTCTTGTGTTTGTAGGTATAACATTCTTCTCTCTATGTTCATAAGCAGTCATAATTTCAAAGCATTTCTGAATTTAGAATTTACACAGACAAAACCTCTTTCCTCTTCTTCAAAGATAACTTTAATGGTTTCTTCTGTTAACTTGGATTCTTTCTTTAGGAGGGCTAATTCACTAAGTACTTGCAATTTAATTACAGAGTAGTTGCCTGAGTTAATACTTACACATAGGATTTTATAAAGTCTAGATCAGGACTTAATTCTGTAATCTGAGTCCTGAGAAGTCTCTTTGAGACAGTATTTGAGACAGACAAAGACTTACAAAGTTTGTCTGTTTACATATGAATGGTATAATGCAGAGTACTGTACTATATACAGATGAATACTTCTGGATTATACAGTTGTGTGGGGTATTGAATCATGCCAAAGAGCTGGTGCATTTTTTTGTTCTAAGCTGGAAAGTGATCTCATTAGGTGAACAAACTTATATATGGGCTTTAAAGCAAGCTAACTGAACAGAACAAAGAGAGAGAAAGAACTGTTTCTTCCTGTTACCCACCTTCCAGGAAAGATCTTGTTTTGTCATGTTCTGATTCTAGTGTGGATTTTTGTTTGTTTTTTTATATTATCCTTTGACTGCATTTGACAAAATCAGAAGTTCATGGGAGAAAGCATGAACAAAAAGGTGTGATGGTTAATAGGTGACTATGGGCTTGTTGCTGCTTGAAGAATATGAAAATGAACTTCTGAAAATAATTAATCTGTAATTTTTTTTAAAAAAGGAAAGGAATGAGAGGAAATGCTTTTGAGACCAGATCTGGATAAATGTGCTGAAGCTGAATGCAAATGATAGTGGTTCAATTTTCTAACACTTCTGAACTAATCTGCTTTTTAGTCTATAGGGTATACATATGTGAAAAAGTCAAAAATGGTAATTTATGCTGAGGATGTTAGGGACAGCTTTGGGGAAAGAAGGAAGACAAGGAATAAAGTTTTCACTCCTTTGAAATTTAATGTTGACTTATTTCCAACACAAGAGTTGAACAGTAGGCAAACCAAGCTGGATATGTTATTCATTTTACAGAAACACCATGAGAAAATAGTGGCAGTGATCATTTCATTTCAAGGATGTCACTCCTTTCACCCTGATGGCCTGATGGTATCTTGACACAGGGAATTGGTGTTTCATTCAGCAAAATAAAGATAAACCACACTAGTACTTAGATTTATTCCTGTTACTCAAGGCTGTAAAAAACCAGTATATTTTATAGCATTTCCTTTTAAATCTAGCTCTGGTTCTGCAGTAACTGGTGAGACTTGTTGGTATGGAGACAGCCCCACATGAGCAGAGCTGTCCTGCTTTCAGACCTGGGCTGGTGCTGCTATGTGCAACTCTTTGAGGGGATTTGCCAGTGTGGGACAAGAATCTTTTCACACTTCTCCTGTTTTATTGTGTAGACCCTGTCTGGATGGTCATGGCTCCTGAAATTCTGTGTGCTGGATGTGGACTGTAACTGTTTGTTTCAACATCCCTGATTTAAGCAGATTTGTCACTTGTAGCATCTTAGAGTATCTTGTTTGAATACCAGAATTCAGAACTTTTAGGGTGATGATTCTCTCTTTTCACTCATGCTCTGTCACTTATCCCAAGGCTCTTTTGTCTAAACCAGCATATAAATAAGACCATTTTAAAGGGTTTACTGATGGAGAAGTTCTCTCACTAAGGCAGCATTGCTTTCCTCTAGGGAAGAGAATCTGGCATTATTCAGAGGTACAGCCTCCCTAGCGTGGCTGTGGTGCAGAGCTACTCCCTGGACCGGCGTGCTTATCAGCTGTCTTTGAACTGCAACTCCAGGTAAGCAAAGACCTGTTTCTAACACAGATATCCAATTTCAAAGTGAAGCACTAAAATTTGTGAAAATACTAATTCTGTAAAATCTAAAATTCTATATTTGTTATGTACTAATTTTAATTTGGTATAAACCATTTATTAATTTTAGTTGTCCTTAATGGTTGTTTAATGATTTATTTATTACTAATTATTTCCATCTGGACAGTCATTGTTCTGAGACACTGTTAGTAAAAGTCTCCTATTTTTCACACCCTGTGTACATGAAAATATCTTTGTTTTATTAGATGAACCAAACATAACCTTTCTTTGATCATGACACAAATAGATAAAATTATGTCATAACCTGAAATTTCATATCTATGACTTCTTTCTGTTTCTGTGTCCTTCTAAAGCCTGCAAACTTTGTACATCCCATTTAATTTTCCATTGTAACATGCTATAACTAGTGGTGATTTCTAGTAAGTCTGGTTCTGCTGAACTTCATCTGTGCTAATACTGAAGTTGCTTTCTACTCAACAGCTTTTTTTTTGCAAGAGAGTGCATTTGAGTGTTGGCAGAAAAGGCAAAAATATACAAGGATTTGCAAGGCAATTTTAATAACTTCAAACAAACATAATCATTTCAAACAAAATTCATAATGCATGTGTAGAGATCTCTTGCCTCTTCAGGTATAGCCCAAAACCAGAATACTTTGCTTAAAAGGCAGTGTGATGTAGTCAGAGCCACATTCATTTTGTTTTGAACCCGAGTTGTTTTCTTGCTAAATGATTTTATTCTAATGAAATAAGCTCAGATCCATAAGTATTTTGAGGTTAATTTTCTAAATTGTGTTTGAAATTGTAATAGGAATTAAGGCTGTCTACCTATCTATGTTTAGAAATACTTTTAAAATGGCCTTGTAGTAAATATAGGTTACTATGATGCACTGAAGACCTATGCAACTGTAAATTTTCAAATGTAGCCTTTTAGAAATTGTATTTTTCCCATCTTTTGTCACTGTAATATTTTATGAAAAATCCCTTCACCAGGATTTTTCTCCTGAGAACCTGAGAAGCCTCAGAAAAGAAATGTAAACAATAATTATCTGATTGCTGGGAATGTGGTTTGGAGGTTGCTTACCAACAGGTGCATCTTTGTTTGGTTCCATGTGAATTGTTTTTAATTAATGGCCAATCACAGCCAGCTGTGTCAGACTCGTTGTGTCTGTCACGGGTTTTTATTCTTCATTCTTTGCTAGCCTGCTGATGTCTCCTTTCTCTTTCTTTAGTATAATTTTAGTATATAATTTTGTTTTAATATAATATTATATAATATCATAAAATAATAAATCACCCTTCTGAGAACTTGGAGTCAATTCTCATCTCTCACCTTGTCCTGGGGACCCTCAACAACACTGCAACAATTAACAACCACAATATTTAAACTATTTCAAAGACGAATTGGATTATACTTAACATTGTTTTTGAAAAAAGTGAAGAATACTCTTTGTAGAAATGCAAGAAATCACATTTTAGGAATTAACAGTCTGCTTCACCACACTGACTTTTTAATTTAATAATCTGCTTCATTGCCTCCTAGTAAATAAGGAAAACCCATTCTATTCAGTTGTTAATTTGAGTCTTTGTCAAAAAAAGTTTGGTGAGCAACAGACCTGTAATTTATTCAACTTGGTATCTGATGTATCTTCAAAATGCTGGATGTAAAAATGGGCATATTTCAGAACCTTTGCGGGGCCAGATCCTGTGTGAGCAGATGAAGAACATCTTTCCATGAGTCTGGTCTCTGCTGTGCAGATACATGAAAATCATATGGATCTGTGCTGGTTCTGGCACACGACAGCATCTCATGGAATCTATACTGTGCCAGGTTAGAGAGCTGTTTCAGATTCACAGCCTTGAGCAGTGTCACTTAGCTGCCTTGTTTCTCTGTGTGCTTTTCTGTAGTCGCCTCGCTATCATTGACCTGTCAGGGGTTCTGACGTTTGTGGAGCTGGAGGCGCGGGCCGCCGACAGCGCGGGGCAGCCGGAGGCAGGCGGGCAGCTCCGGCTGGAGCGCAAGGACGTCTGGGACATGAAATGGGCCAAGGACAACCCGGACCTGTTTGCCATGATGGAGAAAACAAGAATGTATGTCTTCAGAAACTTGGATCCAGAGGTAGATATCAACATATATAAACTACTCATTTAAAAAAGTTCACTCTTACGTTAATGGCTCTTTCTTGAATAGCGTTATTGTTGTGCTTACTGCTCAGTTCTGCAAGTGTTTGTTTATATAAACTTGCTTCAGGTTATATAAAGCTCAAAATCTTATCAACTCTCACATGGGAATGTTGTTTTGGATCATATAGGTAGAATGAATGGTCAGTCCTAGAAACATAAAAATGGTGTCATATTTTTCTATAAATGTATGAGATTTTCAGGGGTGTATTTTTTGTATGCTTTGGAATACATAAATGCGGTTTTAGTAGAGATACTTGTAAAATGGTTCAGTTGAATCTAAATATTGGCAGGTGTTATTTTATTTCTTTGTCATAATTTAGTTGCAGAAAACATGAGGATTTTTAATAATGTCTGTATTTACAGACTTGTCAATAATGTTAATGATTATAGTATTTGTTTCTTGTTGGAAGTGCAATTATATCCTAGGTTGGAGAAGAATGTATCTAAATGTATACTTAGGATTTAGTCAGACAGAATACAAGTTCATTCCTTTATAACTTATTTAACTTTCAGGAACCTATACAAACATCTGGATATATTTGCAACTTTGAAGATTTAGAAATCAAGTCTGTTCTTCTGGATGAAATATTAAAGGTCAGTATAGCTAGTTTTATTTTGTAGGAAAAGTCGATGTCTTTCTTAATGATAGATATCTGTTTTGTTGGGTGAGAATAAAAGTCACCAGGAATAAAAATATGTTTCTTTATCCATTATGTTAGAATCCTGAACATCCTAACAAAGATTACATCATCAATTTCGAGATTCGGTCATTACGAGACAGTCGAGCATTGATTGAAAAAGTTGGCATTGAGGAATCTTCCCAATTCATAGAAGACAATCCACATCCCAGACTTTGGTAAAATCTCCTATAAGCCAAATTTGTTTAAATTTATCTACTTTTCTATTCTTTTCCTGTTCAGACAGATCCAGTATGAAAATAAAAACCCTCAACTTAAAACCAGCCAAAGCAGTATACATTTTACACACAATCATTTAAGATTTAATGAATGTTGGAGTACCTAGAATGTCAGGCAGGTGCTGTATCATGATAGTGGGTATAGAGTGTAGGCTCAGGACACCTTTTTGCTCTGTGCTATATGGGCCCCAAAACACAGTGTTCCTTGTGTGTTGGAGGGAACTTAATGGAAATGAAAAGCTAACAGAAAGTTAACCAAGTTGGTTAAATTAAAAATAAAATGTATGTATTGAACATTAAAGAGCTTAAAACCTGGTAAAAGGAACACATCAGACTGATAGTAGGGTAAAAGTAGTTTGAACAACCTTGTAGCATTTGGACAGGCCTTGAAGGACAGAAAGAAGGGCTGGGTGTGTTGTGTTCCCATGCAGCATCTCAGAAGTAATCTGAGAAATGGAGATAGTGGCATGCTTAAACTAAACATGGCTCAGCTATTAAACTAAAGCTGAAAAGCCTGCAGACTAAACATGTTAGAGTAAACCTGTGAAAACAGGAGTGCTTGGAAATCTGTTTAATATCCCAACTTGTAAGGGCTGGAAGAGTAAAGGCCTCTACTGATAATTTAATGAAGAGGCAGTGCAGAACCTAAAACTTCATTGACAAGTTCCTTGATGAAGGAGACCAATTCTCCTTAACTCTCTGGAGACTGTTTAATTACCTGTGCCTTTCTTTAGTAATATTGGCTCTGTTTAGAAGCTAATGGTCTCTTGCAGCATTGGATGCTTAGCTTGCATCAAGGGGGTTGGAGAGTTCACTATTAGTTGTGATGGTTCAGAGATGAATTTAGAGTTGATGAAAGACTGGACAAGACACCTTGCTTTAAAAGTTTGTCCCAAAAACCATTCTTTTCTATCTAGTTGTTCCTTTGTCTCCAGAATGTTAATTTTGAAAAACAGTTATATATTGAAAGTTTCTGTAATACCATAATTTTATTAGCTTGAGTGCATACGGTGAAATGTTAGTGTTTCGAGTCTTCATTTTTACAAATGTCTTGAACTAGCTGAAGATTTTTGGAGCTTTCAAATTGTTCATGTGGTTTTTTGCTAGTCCTGTCTGTTCCCTTAATAAAAAATTACTATTAGTTTTGCAAGTCTGTGTCTCAGTAAAAGTTCTATATCATAAAAGCACAAAATATAGGTGAAATTCTGTTCACTTTGCTCTGGAATTGCCATGAATTTTATTTTATTATGAGAGAAAACATGTCACATATTTATGAAGAGATTCATTAGAAGTGCTGGATATAAAGCCAATATATTCCAGATCAGAACAAAACAGTGACCTTGCTTCTAGAAGGCAACAAACAGGGTGATGTGTAGATCAATTGGTTTCTTTGATGTCTGTGATGAGCACTTAAGTGATCCAGCCTTCTCAAATTGATTGAGAGATACACAGCTGATACTGCCTAAGCATGGCTTGGGTCACTGAATACAGCAATAATATTAGTGGTTTTGTCAGTGCCTCACTGCACTGAGTTTGCTTCACAATGTCAATCAGCCAGTCTAAATTTTAAATAGCCTTACTTTTGCAGAAAATTCTGGAGCTCATTCAAGCACCTGATACACACAGGTTGGCCTGAATTCCCTATTTGCAGAACTAACCAATAGGGCAGTACCAATCATAAAGCTCCCCAAAAGTTTTCCCTCCTGTCCCAAGCTGCTGTCCTAACAGGACCAGGAACATCCAGATGGATCAGAAGGATAATTTATTTGTCATGGCCAATGGAGCTGGAGGCACTTAGATAGAGGCTGCCATCAAGGCTTAAAGTTTCCACAAATGCACAGGGAGAAATAAATAAATGGAACTGCACTGAGACCAGCAACACATTTCACGTAAGTGTAACAGTCAAATCTTGCCCATTCCTCCCAAGCCAGTGCCCCTCTGAACAGCTGAACTAAACAATATTAGAAATTATTTGAACATCTCTCCCTGACCAAGTACCAGGCAGATCACAGAATGTTTTAGGAATAAACAAATGACTGTATTAAGATTAGCTAGTAAACAATAAATTGCAACAACTTGTATGTCTTCTTTAAATGATTACTAGTTAAATATACCCTCATTTAATTGACTCTATGGCTGCTCTTCCATCTGCTGTGTTTGTTTTTCACACAGGCGACTCCTGGCTGAAGCTGCTCTTCAGAAGCTGGATCTGCAGACGGCTGAACAAGCTTTTGTGCGTTGCAAAGATTATCAAGGCATTAAGTTTGTGAAGCGCCTGGGCAATCTGCAGAGCGAGTCCATGAAGCAAGCAGAAGTGGCAGCCTATTTTAGCAGATTTGAAGAAGCTGAAAGAATGTATCTGGATATGGACAGAAGGTAATTGCATGTAAACATCTCAGCAGTAGAGAAGTCTGGGGGGGAAAAAAAAAAACATTCCTTAATCAGGAATGGCTGTTTTCTCTGGAGAGTCTTTACCAGTTTCTGCAAAAACATAAAAGGATCAGATGGAGAAACTTTTGGTTTATCCATAGATAACCAGTTCTGTATGTAAAACAGTGCATTCCAAACTGTTTACAAAACCTTGGCTGCTCTAGGTAGTGCTGTGTTTTATAGATGGTTTTTTCACAAGTATTTTGTTGGTATTTCAGCTGGGATTCCAAAAATACAAACAATCTTAAATAATGTTTAATTTATGTGGTGTTGCTCTGTGCTAGTAGCCAAGTACACATTCTTCTCAATTACATATACAAACAACAGAGTTTTTAATGAACTGTAATCTTTGGAGAGACAGAAAGACTCTGGATGAAACTGTGAAACATTGAAGCCAATCAGTGTAATTTTTGCTCAGGAATGAAAACAAACAAAGCAGAATTTTAGTATTGCTGGGAATATAAATTAACATTAAATAATTAGCCAGAGCATTGTCTCTGCTGAAAAAGGATAATGAGAAATCACCAGCAGCAGTTGTGCAATGTAGCCTGTAGATGGTAGTCAAACATGGAGAAACGTGAATCACTTAGGCACATGAGAAATTTTTAAGCTTTGATTAATGGAGCCATGAAAAACAGTAGGGAATGATGGAGAAAAAAAATAGTTATTATTTCATGCTGTAAGAATAAAAATAAGGGGGACAGGGTGTCAGGGCAGAGAGAAGGCAGGAGCTGGGGAGAGATGCCCAATAGTGCCTGGTAATGAAAACTTCCTTGCATGTCATTAATTAGTTGCTGGCAGTTGGGTGGTGTGGGGATGTGGGCTGCCTCCTCAGCACTTCAGTCACACTGCAACACCCAGTTTTAGATATGGCATATTCATTTTCACATGGCCGAAGAGAAGTTTGGACATAGAATTGCAGAAGTCAAAAACTTACTTTTTTGTTTACTAGTTTCAACTTTCACAACTAGAAAAATCCTGATAAGGATCTACCATAAATCACAATGAAATAAATCTATTTTTCAAATAAAATTCGAATGTTTTTAGATAGATGCTCTTACTTAGCTGACTGCATTGAGTTTCTCGTGCCTTCCTTAATTTACTTGTAAGTTGAGGGCATTTTTAAAAGGGCAAAGGTCTCTCCCATTTATTTTCTATGCACCTGCAGAATTACTTTTATATGAGGTAATAATAGAATTATTCTATTTGGTGGAAAAAACATGCCAGACAGACACACAGGGAGTCATATGTATGCATGAATAACAAAAAGGAAAAACTACTGCGGAGTCCTTTCTCCTTTATCCAAAATCACCCTGAATCTGGAAAATAAGTCCCTGAAATCCATTTTATTACATCTCAGCTTTAGCCTCCATTATTCATATTTGTTGCTTCTTGGTCTTTCCCCTCACCTTCCTTCTGCTTTTAGCCTTTTGCAGCTGCTGCCATCTCTTGTAGTGGGTCAGCAGTGAAAGATGCAGAACAGAGTAAGAGGGAACCTGAAGTAACATCAGCCCAACTGTCTCGCTCATTTAACTCTTCACACAGGAGTGTGGCTGATAAGGAAGCGCATACTGTTGTATTTGCAGGGATGCTCCGATGAAGGCAGGAATGATGCATCTGACTCCATGTTCTCAGAAGGCTAATTTATTACTTTATTATACTATATTATATTAAAGAATACTATACTATACAAAACAGAAAAGATACTTACTGAATGCTCAAAAGATAATAATGAAAACTCATGACTCTTTCCAGAGTCCCTACACAGCTTGGCCATAATTGGCCAATGAGTCAAAACAACTCACACCAGAATCCAATCAGGCAATCACCTTTGGATAAACAATCTCCAAACACATTCCACATGAGCAAAACACAGGAGAAGCAAATGAGATAAGAATTGCTTTCCTTTTCTCTGAGGCTTCTCAGCTTCCCAGCAGAAAAACCCTGGGCGAAGGGATTTTTTCAGAGTGTATGAATGCCACATGCATATGTGTGATATAACCTGGGAGCTCTCTTGAGTATTTGCTTTAATGGAATAGTGTTGAAATCGTAAACAAGTTATCTGGGATCACTCTGATACCTGCATTGCATGTGAAAACACTTTTGGATGCTTTTCTCAAGATGTTTGGTTACCTCTTTTGCTGTGTTTGACTTTTCCCTGCTGGTTCCTGTTCAGAGACCTTGCCATCGGGCTGCGGATCAAGCTGGGCGATTGGTTCCGCGTGCTGCAGCTGCTGAAGACGGGCTCGGGGGACTCGGACGACGCCCTCCTGGAGCAGGCACACAACGCCATCGGAGACTACTTTGCAGACCGACAGAAATGGTAGGGCCTGCAGAGGAACCAGCAGTAAGGAGCTTACAGAGGATATTATTAAACTGATGACAAGACTTAATTTATGAGGAGGGACAGGTACAAGGAAAGTCAGGATGCAATACATAGGATAATTTTGGAATAATGAGATTTTGCTCATATCTTTATGGTTCCATTATATGATAAACAGAGAGCTGATGATCAGCTACCGAAATGGTGAAGGTCACAGAAATCTCTGCTTTGCCAGAAGTCTGTCTCCTTCAAAGGAAGGCAAGGAAAGAGAAATATCTGTAAAGTTATATTAGGGTGGATATAGAACATATTAAAAAAATCCCCAAAAGGGATTAAAAGTAGTACATAATTACTAACTACCAGTGAATTTTCTAAAATGCTTCAAATCACAAATATTTGGTAAGGTCCAGAGTTCTCCGAGCTGCATCTGTCTCCCAAACTGGGTACCCAAGGAAGATTTTAAGGGCAGTGCACACCTGTAATGGTATTTCTCCAGAACACATTTTGCAGTCAGGTGCTTACTGAGCCAGAGGTAATGTCTTCATAGCTAATAACTTACAGGGAATGTTTTTTGTGAATGTTTGTTGTTGCCTTCTAAGCCCATGTCTTAGTTCCACAGCTCCACTATGTATTGACATTATCCAAACTGTATTGTCCCAATGCAGCTGAAAATTTGTGATTAGATTAGAAATTTGTAATGAGATTAGATTTCGAAAGTTGACTTTTAGATGCTTTAGGTAACTCTGGAGAATGGTCTTGGAGGTCTTGGTGTTTGCATTTTAAAATACAGAAACGCAACAATAAAGCCCTTTTCTGGAAGTTTAGCTATAAATTGTCCATTGTCTCCCCTCATCTCTGCAAACGTGGGAATAAAGCTTTAAGAATTCTTTGACTTCCTAATCTTATGCTAGTCAGAGAATCAATATTGCTACACTTTTAATATAATGATCTGTGAAAATTAAAAAAAAAATTAGTGCATTTAGTGCACTGTTTTTTGGAAAAACAGTGAAGTTCTAGCTATGAAAGATTTTCAGGCAAAGTTACCTATTTAAAATAATGTGATTTTAAATTTAAAAATGCAAAATACTTACAGAAGTGAAAACTTCTCTTGTGTTTATACATCAGAAGCCACCACTTATTTTTTTGTCTTATTAGGTTAAATGCTGTACAGTACTATGTCCAAGGACAAAACCAGGAACGTTTAGCTGAATGTTACTACATGCTAGAAGACTACCAAGGATTGGAGAATTTGGCCAACTCACTTCCAGAGAATCATAAATTGCTTCCTGTAAGCAAAAAGCACTTTTATTGTTCATTGTCTTATACCAAACGATTTATTTGAAATTTCCCATCTTGGGAGGGTTAAAAACAAGAGAATGAATTCAGTGTATGACCTACTCACTTAACTGCAGTGGTGTTACTGTGGTATTGATCTCTAGTATTACTGTTATTTTCACACTCCATCACTCTTCCTTTCCCTTATTGTTCCAGTTCCCCAGAAAGACCTGACTGACAATACTTTTAAAGGAGGGAAAGTAGATGGGATAGGGTGTGTAGGATAAATAGGTGTACAGGGTATAGGTCTGTATATGTAGCAGGAAATTACCTACTAAACAATAGCTAATTTAAAACTATGCTGTGGTTGACTTAATCCAAAATGCCTGAAAAATGCAAAACATGCTCCTTTAATGCCTTTTCCAGTAAATCAAGACATAGCATTGTCTTTTAACCTCATTGTAATGGCTTTCTTGAATTCAGAAGCAGTGTGTGAGCCTAGCATACTGTTCTAGAGATTTAAAACAATGCCTGGTGCCTTCACAGGGTCCATGAAGCAAACAGCCCATTCCCCACCCTCTTGGACTTAAATTAACCAAACAGGAGCACTGCTGTTGCTGCACAATGTACTAAAAATGAAGAATTGAATTTAATACAGTGCTGATGTTTTTTGCAGGATATAGCTTATATGTTTGTGAGAGTGGGGATGTGTGAACAAGCTGTGTCAGCCTTTCTGAAATGTAATCGACCCAAGGATGCTGTGGATACCTGTGTGCATCTCAACCAGGTAAAACAGCAGGAGATAATCTGTAATAACACCAGGGTAACAGTGAGATTTCTATCCTAATACCCAGTGGAATACAAATCCATGTTAAGTGTCAGATGATTTGTCATAATTTCTGGAAAATTCATGCTTCGGTGCTTAAGCCATTTCTCTGAGATTAAGATTAAACTACTGGAGGGGCTACATGCAAAGCTACATGCAGGGTATGTGGGCAGCATGCTCAGCACAGACACTTGCAGCCTCTGTGGAGCTAGGCTGTGCTGCCTCCTGATGGAATGGGACAAGACTGGAGAAGAGATAGGTGTCCATTCTGGATATTTTCCACATCCCCCTCCTTTGTATAGATGCAGATGGATTTGTGACTGCATGAGGATGTAGCCGGAAAAAGCAGAGCTGGAAACTGATCTGCATGTTCATAACTAGAGTTGTTTCCTGGTATGATTTAACCTGTGCAAATGTCTGTGTCAATACAAATAGGGGAAAAACTGAGGATGGCTATGAGGAACTCAATGGATAGGAATGGCAGGACTGCCTAGGGCTGGCTTTTTGTGAACAATTTCAGTTTATAGATCTGAAGAGCTATAAGGTGTGAGATTCAGTTGAGATCTCAGTCCTGCCAAACTTTTCATCTGGGGCAAACACAGTAGCCAACCACTGAAGATCAGGCAAATTCACAGACAAAATGAAGTGTATAGAAAGATAAGTAAAGTGCTACTGTGTGCTTTAAGCTTCTGGGCTGAGGTCCTCTTTCAGACATGCTTTTGAGAGTCTGGTTTAGACTTTTCTGGGTCGAAATCCCCATGTCCAGATACGAGCTACAATGAAAGGATTTTGCATAGCTTCATAAAAGTAGAAGCAACTGTTTTATATGTGGTTTTGGACAGAGGTCTATCTATCAGCGATGAAGAAAGACGGGGAAGATTTTGAGAAGGTCAAAGAATCCGATTTTATTGTGGACTACAAATGTTTATATACTGTTTTAGGAAAGCTAGTAATGTTTTACTACAATGATTGGGCTAAAGATCACATAAACTTATAGATTTTAAACATCTCTAGCTTGCAGAAGTCTGATGTAATTTTCTTTTTTCCAGTAACACCGATTTGATCTTCTTGCAATCTTGATTTAATTCTCAAAGTCCTGTTTGCTCTTGCCAAGGCATCCTGTTATCAAATCTCTTATGCTAATAAGGTCCAAAGTAATCTCTGTTTTGGGTACCCCAACATCGATCCAGCATTTTTTTCAGTACTGCAGCATCACGTGATTGGCAATGATGTAAACATTTGTATTCTCTTGCTTTTTATATTAATTTGTAGTAGTCTGGTTCAAAATGGTGATGAAATATTGCACACAGATGCTGCAGTCTGTTCATGGATAACTGGTTCGTTCTGAGAGTATATTTGAAAAAATGAGATTAATAATTGTCTCCTTTAATTTCTAGTGGAATAAAGCTGTGGAGCTGGCCAAAAATCACAATATGAAAGAGATCGGATCCTTGTTAGCCAGATATGCAAGTCATTTACTGGAAAAGAACAAAATCCTTGATGCTATAGAACTCTATCGTAAAGCCAATTATTTCTTTGAAGCTGCTAAGCTCATGTTCAAGGTATGGCAGGTTTTATTTTTATGTTGAATGACTGGGTTTTTGGACTAGCTCTTACTATGTCTGTGCTACTTTTATTCCCTTGGGGTTATTTTAGTTTTAACAATGTCTAGGCAATAAGCAGATGTCATCATACAGGATACTGCAAAGATCAACCCAACTCCCAGAGTTTCGATATCTCTATGTGTAATAGTTACCCTGGGTGTCCTCTATAGCTAGTGGAGAGGAGACTTTGGGGACAAAAGCCATCAATTTACTTATTTTGAGACTTTCACTTCAGTAGGAGATGAACTGCACCTCAGGAAAAGTCCTGATGCCCTGCATTGCCTAGTAAAAGAGTATAGTAGACTGGCCTGGGGTGCAATGTCCACATTATTTTAGATGTCATGGGAGTTATTTTTATCTCCTTTAAAAAAACCCCAAACCAGCAATGTAAATAACTGGAAGTTAAATTTTGGTATTTCTTCAATTAATTCCTTCAATTAGAAATGGTTGTGGTGTGCTTTTAAGATAAAGATGTTGCTTAGATTTGGTTTGGCTGCAGAAATTTCTCTACATAGCTTAAAGTCTTGTAGGACTGATAAGTAATTTTTACAGCAAGTATTTATAGCAGTATATATATATATGTTACTTCAAAATTCATTCTTCTTTTCTGGGAAAACCATCAGACCTTATTGAAAGCTATGTATGTGTTTAAAAATTGCTATTTTTTTAGTTTATTTTTATACTAGATCACTACCCTTATACATGGTTACACTGATTTATCCTTCCTGAGAATCTGGCTTTATATACATGTTAGCTAAATAAATATAAAATAACGTGCATACTTCACTTTGACATTTTCATTTATAGTTCTGTTTGCAGTCTAAATTATTACATTTAAAGGGAGAATCATTTTTTGGCATGATTTCCTAGGTTTGTACAAGCATGCAATTGTCCAAGAGAATTAAATCCCTTTGTTTTTCTTAAAGATTGCAGATGAAGAGTCAAAGAAAAGGACGAAGCCTTTGCGAGTTAAAAAGCTTTATGTGCTATCAGCCTTACTTATGGAACAGTGTCATGAACAAATGCAAAATGCACAAAGGGGAAAAGTTAAAGAGAAAAGTTCAGAGGTAATGTCTTTTTTTTCCCCTTTCTGAATTCTGGTATCTGCTAGCTAGTCAGAATAAAGCAAGCCATCTTCATGGGAGCCTATAATGTTTTTTTAATAACCCTTTTCCCTGCTAAGAACAAAGCTTTCCTTCAAGCAAGTCCCCCATGAAAACATATTGTTTTAGGTATTACTTTAAAACGTTTAAATCATATGTATTAGTAGATATTTTGCTTCCTAAGTTTAACATGGTTTTCTTAATATTTTCACTATAACAATGAAAACCATACTAAGAAACTTCCTGCAAGACTCTTGTGTCATTTAGGAGTAAGAATTGATCCCAAAGGGTGATCTGTGATTAGATTAAGCTATGTTGCCTGTAATTCAGCAGGGAGATGGCTCCAGATACAGGGAAAGCAAATGGAAGAATTTTTTTTTCTCTGCTTACACGTTCATCTTCATATCCACAAATGAAATGGTTTAAACAAATTTTTAAGACCTCTGGTGTTGAAATGCAGTATTAATCCAAACTATGAACCAGTCTGCAGATGTGCACAAAATATATTTGTATACACACGTATATGATATTTATCTTTGAAAATCTGCACCAGATGTTGTGCCTGTGCTCTGTACAGAACGCCTGACAATGCTCACTGTAGGTCCATTTGTATTTTGCCTACTTAGCACGGACAGTGGTGTAATCACCAAGTATAGAAAAGCTCTTTTCATATATCCCCATTTCCTGCTGTATCTGTTTCATGTAAAAATTACTTGTGATACTGGTTTGTTTTCAGAGTGCTTCAGCTTTGGCTGGTTTGCTGGAAGAAGATGTTCTTTCTTCAACGAATCGCTTTGCAGACAATGCCTGGCGAGGAGCTGAGGCTTACCACTTCTTCATACTTGCACAAAAACAGCTCTATAAAGGTTCTGTAGATGCAGCACTTAAAACAGGTAAAAATTAATTTTCAACCCTGTAAAGACAGCACATATCTTCATTTATAGCTGCCACATTTTTCAGTTCTTAATAAATCCATGGAATTTAAACCAAAACCATATGATGAATTGAATATGGCTGCAGTCACAATACCTGGAAAGGACTTCGCTGAAGAAAATGCAAATCTTTCCAAATATTACCTGGTAAATTGGTTAATCTCTGTAGATGTTCTGCTGACTGTTTTGTTTCTCTCCCTAAATTATAAGGCATGCCTGAATTTACATCAGACCTCCTTGTAGAGCTTCACAAAAAATCTGTGGGAATTAAGAGAAACAAATAGCACCTTGTACTTTGTCCAAGTAATGAAGATTTCAAATCCTTCTAATATTTTTACAACCCACCAACCAAAATAAAGTGTTTCAAGAAGACACCAATTTCCAAGTGAAATCTGCTAGTTTGTTTTTTAGAGCAATGCTTCAGTAATGTCAATAAAAAGACTGTGGTTAATTTTGTCCTATTTTTAGAATTAATACTGTCATCTGGTAGTAACTATTTCATACAGATGCTTGCACTTCCCAAGAAAATGTGTAATAATTTCCTTGGATTTCTTTTTTTCATTTTTTGTAGCTCTTCATTTGCGAGATTATGAAGACATTATCCCTGCAGTTGAAATCTATTCCCTTTTGGCACTCTGTGCGTGTGCAAACAGAGCATTTGATACTTGTTCAAAAGCCTTTGTTAAATTAGAATCCTTGGAAACTCTTCAGCCAGAGGAGAGGCAACAATATGAAGAGCTTGCTCTAGAGATATTCACAAGATATAGACCAAAGTATAACAAAACAGCTGATCTGGATGATGTTCTTGAGAGGTGGGTTTATTTTTATATGATACTATAATAATACTGTCACTTTTTTCTGCTGTTCGCTGTGTTTTGGGTTTTAGCAGGTTTTGTGTGTGACCAAATTAATTAAGTACTTTGCTACTTAAACCAGATATTGGTCAAGAATGAGGCAGGAGTTAGCCAGTTTGGAGGAAGGTAATACAGCACTGTGTTTGGGAAAATAGACACTGACTGCATTTGAGGATCTGGGCATAAAGATGTAACTTCATCTCAATTTGAAATGCAAGTAGACAAAGCACAGGAGTTTTAGGACCTTTGAGACTGTGTCATGTGACATTAGAGCATGTTACTGTTTGCATCTCCATGGTGGAGTGCTGAAAGTATCAACAAGGGACTGTTTAAACATTATTAGCGAACAGGTCTCCAGTGTTTTGTGAATTACCTAGATCTACTTGATGTGAAAAGAGCAATAAGTGAAGTTAAAATTAGTATGAAGGGCACATTTAAGGGGTAAATCCTTGGAGTGGCTGTACCCACAACAGTGTGTTTGACATTTCCCGTTGAGAGCATGGAACTTGTAAATATGGAAATCAATTTTCTTTTAGCAAACAGGATTTTAACCTGTCTTGATTGATCCTACTGTGCAGCTGTACAGAATCTCAGTAGCAGCTGTGATTCTGTTGACCCTTCAGACATCAGAGGACAGAGTATAATAGCAGTGCAGGTGTCTGATCAGGCCTTACTTTTATATGGCCTTCACTGCTTCTTTTCACCCCATCTTTTGGATCTGCTGGTCCTGATTTGTGACTGTATGGTTCTGGGGGTGGGCATTCTCTGGTGTGAAGATTTATATACTTGGTTACATGAACAGGGAAGTGTTACATGAGCTAATACCTTCTAATCAACAACTGGCCCACCGCATTTTTATTCTTTCAGCTTTACTCTTTTCTTTTTCTTTTGTAGTGGAGATGGTAAACTTCCTGTATGTGTTGCAACAGGAGCCCCTATCCTGGAGTATCAGTTCTGGATGTGCAGTGTGTGTAAGCATTGCATGAAAGCCAAAGAAGCAGGCCATTATAACGCCTGTCCTCTGTGCCACAGCACAGTAAGCTGAGGATAAAGACTCTGTATCTGCATTTATGACTGCTAAGAGCAGCCTCTAAAATGTTACTATCTTTTGAAATACAACTCAGGTACTGTATTGTAGCAGTTAGTGCTGCTATTAGAGAAAGATTAAAAAAAAAAAGCAAAACCAAAACAGAAAACCCACAAGAGAAACCTTTACTGCTTCCATTTAGCTGAAGAAATTACCATGGAAATAGATTCCATTTTTTTCTACGCTTTTTAAAAAAGGTTTAAGGTAAAAGCATTCTTTTTGAATTGTAGATTGAGCCATGTGAGTCGAATGTAGGCTCATATCAATATGTTCTACTCTGAGCAGGCTCAATTTTTTTGTCTTAATTCCATAGGAAATTACTGGGTTTTCTCAGAATTCACAGTTTTTTGAGGGAAGTGATTCCCGAGTTGAAATAACATCACAATAATTTTGATAATATTACCATATGTGTTTTTGTACTACTGTTAAGAGTTACTAGAGTGATGATACCAGTATAAGCATACATTAGTGCTGGTTTCTTTTACTAAGTGTATTTAAACCCACCATAAAATAAAGGGCTTGAAAACACGCAGCAGTCAGTGTGTCGCTTGGGTTCCTGAGCTTGGGTGGTGTCATCTTCACCAGCTTAAGGAAACCTCCATGAACTTGCAGCCTGGAACCTGGCACTTTCCATGTAGCTTGGGAGAGCAGCCTGCATCTGTTGAACAGATTTCAGGAGCTGAAATGTCACCCTTGTTACACACAAAGGTCCAAGGAACAATGTCTCGGTGTCCCACCTTACTGCTGGTTTGTGCTCTGGCAGTGCTGCAGGGCCTTGAGCATAGGGTGAGCTGTGCCCAGGCCAGCACCTGGCTGCCTGACAAGAGCTGTGACGTTCACATTGTGCCTTGGCACGTTTGAGAGGAGAGCAGAGGAGCTCTTCTGTCTCTCACCTAAGCTTAGGCCAGGTAAGGATAAGCCCCATCTCCATAGAATCACCGAGCAGTAGAACAGCCTGGGTTGGAAGGGACCTTAAAGACCATCTTGCTTTAAACGTGCTGACACGGGCTGTGACACCTTCCACTAGGCCAGGTAACACACAGCGCATCTAACCTGTTCCTGAGTATTTCCAGGGATGGGGCATCTACAGCTTCTCTGGGCAATCTGTTCCAGCGTCTTACCACCCTCACAGTAAAGAATTCCTTCCTTATGTTTAACCTAAACCTTCTTCATCTTAAAGCCATTCTCCCTTCTCCTATTGCTTTATGGCCTTGTAAACTGACCCTTTCCAGCTCTCTTAGAGCCCCGTTAGGTACTGGAAGGTGCTCTGAGGTTCCCACCAAGCCCTCTCCACACCCCCATCTCTCCCAGCTTGTTTCCCCAGGAGAGGTGCTCCAGCTCTCTGATCGTCTTGCTCTCCTCTGGCCTCGCTCCAGCGGCTCCACACCGTGCCTGCGCTGCGGCCCCGAGCTGGGCGCTGAACTGCGGCTGGGGGGTCGGGAGAGCGGAGCAGCGGAGCAGAGGGCTCCGTGGTCCGGTGGTGTTACTGACACCATTGCCGTATTGCTGTGCTCTGTGGGCAGCTCTCCCCGGCCCAGCACCTTGTAAACGGGTAAAAAAGAGTCAATTTACAAGGGCATAAAGGGATAGGAGAGGGGAGAATGGCTTTAAGATGAAGGAGAGGTTTAGGTTAAACACCGTCTCTCCGTGGCCCTGCTGTTGTTAGTGACACTACTGCCGTGTTTCTGTGCTCTGTGGGCAGCTCCTTCCGGCCCAGCACAGTCTCTACGCAGCCCGCTGTTGTTATTGTGACCACTGCCGTACTGCTGCGCTCTGTGGGCAGCTCCTGCTCTGCGGGCAGCTCTCTCCGGCCCAGCACCATCTCTCCGTGACCCTGCTGTTGTTACAGACGCTATTGCCATACTGCTGCGCTCTGCGGGCAGCTCTCGCCGGCCCAACGCCATCTCTCCGTGACCCTGCTGTTGTTACAGACGCTATTGCCATACTGCTGCGCTCTGCGGGCAGCTCTCGCCGGCCCAGCACCATCTCTCCGTGACCCTGCTGTTGTTACAGACGCTATTGCCATACTGCTGCGCTCTGCGGGCAGCTCTCGCCGGCCCAACGCCATCTCTCCGTGACCCTGCTGTTGTTACAGACGCTATTGCCATACTGCTGCGCTCTGCGGGCAGCTCTCGCCGGCCCAGCACCATCTCTCCGTGACCCTGCTGTTGTTACAGACGCTATTGCCATACTGCTGCGCTCTGCGGGCAGCTCTCGCCGGCCCAGCGCCGTCTCTGACGTGGCCGCGCGCGCCGGCGTGCCCGTGACGTCACCGCGATGGCGGAGGAGGCGGCGGCGCTGCTGGCGGCGGCGCGGGCAGAACTGCGGGCGCGGCGGCTCTCGGCGGCCGAGGAGCTCTTCAGCCGCTTCATCGCCCGCAGCCCCGCGGGGTAACGCCGGGGCCGGGAGCGGGGCGGGCGCGCCGAGCCGGGTCCCGCTAACGCCGCTCCCTCTGTCCCCGCAGTGCCAGCAGCGACCTCGCCACGGCGCTCAACGACCGCGGGCAGGTGCGGTACCTGCGAGTGGAGTTCGCCGCCGCCGTGCGGGACTTCACGGCCGCCATCGAGTGCCAGCCCGGCTTCGAGGTGCCCTACTACAACCGCGGGCTGGTGCGCTACCGGCTGGGTACGAGCCGGGCACGGCAGGGCCGGGCAGCCCCGGGTCACGGGCGGGACGAGGGCGGGCATCGCTCCGGGACCGGCGCCACACGCGGTGCCAGCAGTGACAGCGCCTGCCTGCCCCCCGTGTGCGCTTACACCCCTCTTGCAGGCTATGCTGCTGTCATTCGAAACGATGCTACTTCGTGAAGAATGGGAGGAAAGGTGTAATTGACTTGTGGAGAAATTCGCGCTGGAGTGAAACAAGCCAGTTCCAAATACTGCCATTAAACCTGAGCTAAAGCATCTCCCAAGCACCTGTAGCACAGCCTTCTCCACTTCCAGTGGGCTGCTGGCCACCTCTGGGGAGTTTCCTGCCCCGTTTTTGGTGATGCCATCCCAAAATGACAGCCCTGTGCCTTCTGTTGGAGCTTGGCCATTGCAGAGGTCGAGCCACTGGAGAATGGAGCCGGGCCATGGGCACCCGCTGGAAGCTCTGTGCCTGTGTGCCAGCTTTAAAGCAGCCTCATTGTTGGTGTGTGCCTTTTGTCTCCTCCTCTTTGGAACAAACTGGCTGAGTTGAGCCTTAAGTGCATTTGAGTCCATTCTTGATGTGAAACTCTTTGACTCCCAGTTGGGCCTGTGGAGAATCCAAATGCCACGGGTCCAGGAAGCAGCTGCTGCTTTGTGGGTGAAAGTGTTGGAGGTGTTCTTGAGTTGTCAGAGGTTTGTGAGCATGAGCAGTTACAGAAAGATAATTTTACTTTTCCTTTTTTTTTGTCTTTTTTGGGACAGGAGACTTTGATGAGGCCATGAAAGATTTCAGGAAAGTATTAGAGTTAAACCCCCAATTTGAAGATGCTGCATTGAGTCTAAAACAGGCTATGCTTGATAAAGAAGAAAAAGAGAAGCGAGGTTATTGAAAATTCAAGATGTGATGTGAAAATATTCTGCTAAACATGTGATTTTTGTCATTGATGGGTGAAACACAAGATCATTTACATCTGTTATGACCTGCTGGAGAACTTCATTCTTAGGTAAATAAGTTAAAAATTGATTATGATTGCAAAATAACCCGGATTTGGGATTTTTATTCTTGAGGGAAGGAGTAATGTTGATCTCTGTGAGACACTTGTACAGATTTTGTACAGAAATACTTTGTGATTCTATTGTTTGAATTAATTGAAAATAAATTCAGATTAATTGAAAATAAAAATGAACATGTACTTTTTATCTCATGATTGTCTGCAGAGTTTACCATAGAAAATATTCACAGGAGGAATTGTGGCTTTCTCTTCCTTATTAAAGAGATCAATTCCCTGAAAAATGCATGTGAAATCCATCTGATAGAGCTGGCTGTGAACACCCAGGCAGCTTCATTTCTCACAGGGTAGGAGGGACCATTACTGAAATCTGTAAATCATCAGCAAGGAACACCCTTGCAAATTCATAGCAACACAATTTCTCATAAAAGAAATACTCTCTGATTGCTGACATGAGCATTAGGATTTTGTTTTTTATATTATGCCAGTGACATTTCTGCTTCTCACGGCAAGTTCCTCCATGCATGAGCCAGGAGCTTGCAGAAGCACAGGGCTCACTGAACATGGTGGGACCACTGGGGCGAGTGGTGAGAGCAGACTGGAGCCTCTGGACATCCTTCCCAGCAGCCTCACCCAGATCACTTTCAGTGTGGGGATGAAGTTGCAACAGCCACAATGAGCAAATTTGAAACAGGGCTGAGAGAATGCTGCGTTTACCTCTCATGCTCTTGACACTTGACTGCAGCCTTTTGAAGTTACAGAAATAAGATATGTAGTACCAGGATGTGACCATTCACAGTTTGAGAAATAGGCAATGCCCATTTTTCCCCCTCAGAAGTCTTAATTTTGGACTTGATATATTAAGCACATGCTTTGCTACCATTTATCTGGGTGTTCTGTCTCTAAAACAACACAGACAATTCAATAACTTAATACACTGCATGCCACCTCAGTCTTAAAAAACTGAGCAATCCTACCAACTCTTGACTGATGGTGAGAAGGTGAGCTAGAACTAGACATGTTCCTGAGTGACCTTGCCAAGACAATTAAAAAAGCAGTAATGAACAATTGGATGTGACTTAGGAAGTTTTACTGTGAGAAGAGAGATCACAGATGTGATTCTGCACAGAACACTTAAAATGACAGGATATAGATCAAAATATTAACAGTGAACAAGCATTTTAGGAAACAAAGATGCTAGAGATAATATTCCAGCTTGTGTTGTTTTGTGAATGTTGCTTAATTACTTCTCATGCAATTGCTGGCACAGAAATACTGCACAGGGCTGGGGAGCACTTGCCAATTCTCCACAGTATTTCCTTGTTTCTCCTGTGAAAGGATGAACTGTCATCCTGCATTTCACCTTAATCTGGAATTCTTTCAAGGTAATTTTGGCCAGTAGGGTTTTCACATTTTCCTCTTTCACATGCACACAAGTCACTTAGCTCTCTGGCTTTCAGGTTTTCAGCCTGAAATTATTAAATAGCCCTGCTGGTTTCAGATGGGGTAGAGTTGGTTTTCTTCACAGTGGCTGGAATGGGGCTGTATTTTGGATTTGTGCTGAACACAGGGCTGATAATATGGAAATGTTTTTGTTATTGCTGAGCAGGGCTCACACAGAGCTGAAGCCTTTTCTGATTTTTGTACTGCCATGGTGGGGAGGAAGTTGGGGATGCCTGGGAGCATGGGAGGAGACACAACCAGGACAGGTGATTAGGGCATAATGTTCAGTATATAAAATGTATAAAAAACCTCCAAAACTTGAAGAAGAGGATGTATTTAGTAACTCCCCTTGTCCTGCAAAGTTTCCTGTTATAAAAGTTTAAGAATTAAAAGTCTAATGGAGGGTAATAAAATTCTTTTATGTAATGTTTTGTGAAATTCAGGGAACCTCTCGGCCTGTAAAAGGAGCAGGGTTATGTGCTTTGGGTGCTTTGCAATGTGAGGTGCTGCAGCTTTATACCTTCACTGGGCTTTAGGGGTTGTCTCTGCATGAGAATTCCACACCTCTGTGGAGCTCCTGGGTCAGTCCTGCCCATTCCACTGCCCTTGTCAAAGTCATGGGGTTGCACCAGTAAGTCACACAGATGGTTGCTGCTAATGCACTGTGACTCTCTTTACTCTGGCCAGAAATATTTCAGATGTGAATAATTCTCAGCTGCTTTCCCAAGGTTTCCTACCTATAAACCTCCTCTCCCAAACCCTTGACTTTCCTTCCACAGCCATCACTGGCAGCCCCTCTGCTTGGCTTGTTCCCTGTAGTCAGGGTTAATTTGGCAATGAGTAACTGTTCTCACCTGATGATTTACCTCTAAACTTAGGAAGAACCCTGTGAATTCCATTACACGTTACAGAATCTCAAAGAATAACATCACTGCCTTACAGACAAGGCAAAGAGTAACATCATCATCCTGTGCTTTTCCTAGGACTCCATTTGTCCTACTGAAACATGGGAGGAGGAGTTGTTGTCACACAACTCTCAGTGCTGCAAGGCCTTTCCCTTGCTTTTGCAGAAAGGTGGGGAAAGCTGACAGAATGCCAAGGTTAGCAGGGCACTGAGCAGTGTGACAAGAGTTTCATGCATATTTAGTGTGAGTGCAGCATGGGGAACAGGGAGAGCCTTTCCAATTGGAAAGCTGTGGCACGTTGAGGCCAAAGGGTTTGTTTGTCAGGTTGCCAGAATAAGTCTCTCTTCCAGATGCCTTCTGAGTGAGCAAGGGAGGTTTGGTCAGCATGGAAAGCCTGAAACTTCTGGGCTGTTGCAAGTGAGGGCTGCACTGTGCATTTCTCATCTAGTAGGTAACCTTGTTAAAAGTGACTGAGGAGAGAAAGGTGCACTATTCCACTTGTGTGGGATTGAACACCTCTGTCTCAATCAAATTCAGCTATGCAGGTCATGCTCTCTGTTGCCTGTCGGGATTCAGAAAAGCAAAACCAATGTTCAAACCAAAGACTGCGAGTGGGAGGGTAATATCCAAAATTCTTTTATGTCAGCAGATGTTCATCTGCCTCATCCTTTTAACAGACATGGGCTGGATCAGTGAAACAGATTTGACCCCAACCTGTGGCTTTCATGCAGAATGGAAGGTCTGGTTGCTCTGTATGAAAACAGTTTGCTAAGAGATCTGGTCAGGTTGGAGGCTTCACTTCCAGTGTGTTGTGACCATTTGAGCTGAACACTGGTCTGTTTCCTAAGATCATTTCCAGGACATTCCTTGTAGGATCCCTTTAGTGCATGAGCAGGGAGGGATTGGATGCAGTCCAGAGCATTGCTTCCTACAGCTCATGGTGATCAGTTCTTTTATCACTTGTGTTTGTGATAAAATGAGCATGTGAAATGGGCCTGAAGGATGATATTCTTGTCTCCCAGCAAGGAACAGCTGGTCCAGCTGTGTCCCAGTTCACAACAGTAGGTTTCAGCCTAACTCTGTTGCTATGGAAAAGGCTGATCAGTGCTTTCCAGGCTGGGGACTCCCCAGCATGGGGACTCAGTTATTTTTAAAGCATCTGTCTGTGCATTAAAAATAACTTCTCTCCCAATTCCTTTTCTCCACTTTGGCTGAATAATGAAGGCTTGTTCAACTACAGTGGTATGTCCAGAGTGGTTCCTGAGAGCTAATCCAAGGAACCATTTAAGCCCACAGGCCTGAAAACTGCAATCTAGGGCAGGAGTTAGGTGCTGAAGTTCCCTCTGCAACACCTGAGAGGTAGGAATAATCCCAGGAGGATGGAGTTGCAGAGCAGTACACCCATGCAATAGCATGGCTGAATCATACCTTGGGAAAGACACCCTCAAAGGCAAACAAGGAATGCCTAACCCAAAGACACCATGAGCTTTGGTGTGAAAATCGTCATCTACACCATGAACAGCAACCAAGGTAGGAGAAAGAGACCAAGGATTGGAATTGCTCTGGCTTGTCTTTGGGAAGGGGGGAAACCTGAAATCACTGTCGAAATGGGTATGCACATCTGTCTCTTCTTTTCCATCTCCCTCCCAGTGTATGTGGAAAACTCTCCTCATCTGTCAGGTGGTGGGGGAAGGATATGGAATGCTCCTGTACCTCTTCCTGGTTTTCCGGGCAAAAGGAGAGGATCTGGGATAGCCCACTTACTGCAGACAAGTTTATGTAAATATACTCTGCAAAGCTGCAAGACAAAGTGAACCTCAGTTACACCAGAGCAGACCTGATGCTCCCCTGTGTGGCCTGAGAGTGCTGAGAGGAGCATTTGGTCATTATTATGTTCCCTTCATCCCAGTCTACAAATTTCTAGAGGACTGCTTTTTAGATTAACAGAAAGGTAACCTAACATTATAAATTTGCTGCTGTTGTTAGAAACAGGGAGTGTGCTCTCCTGGCAGATGCAGTAACTAGCTGGGCTCTGCAGTGTGGGCTGTGGACAGCAGAGTGCACTGCTCATGCAGCAGAGGAAGGCAGCACCCAGGCAGCTGCTGGGGGTGCTGGGGCCACAGCACCGTCCCGTTCCTTTTCACTGATCTTACTCCTTCAGCAGGTACAGCCTTAAGAGGGCATTTATTCAGCAATCATCTCAGGCAGGACTGCAGCTTTTGGGAAGTGGGCCAGGTGTGTGCACTGACCAGCCAGGCTGGGAATGCAGGGGCTGCAGGAGCTGGGAAACCCTCTGGAGAGCACACACAGTGTGCCATCAGCACGAGTGTGCCATCTGCCCCCTCTCACTGCTGCTGAACATCTACATGTGCTGCTGCCACACCTGCAGGTACACTGTAGGCACATCCTGAGGGTGATTACAGCTGGTCATGGGGCAGGTTTGATCTCTAAAAAATAAATAATTTTAAAAAAAAGAGCTTTCTGTGTGCACAGAAACAAAAAATAAGAGGTGTCATTTTTGCTCATACTACAATATCCATCTGCTCACATTTAGTTAGCTTTTTCCATACAGGGGCAGGTGAGAGAAATTGAGGAACTAACAGATTTCCAGAAGGTCAGGTTCATGTCATGATACAAAGCTCTGCATTAGGGGGAAGAAGTGTGTGCCCTGGTGTTGCATGCTGGAGGGGCTCTGGCAGTGACTGCTTGGCTCTTTGAAGCCAGTGTTGGTACAGCAGATGGTTGCTGTTGCACATTAGCAAGGAGATGTTCTGTGCTTACATTGCTCTGGTGCATTTTTATTTGACTTTTCAGATTTGCACTTTACATTCAGATGGGAGGATTGGCAGCTACTTTATGAAGTATTACAAGAAGCAGCCATAATTAGGACTGGAATAATTTTAGTGATCTGCAAGTCCATATTTGAGCATCTGGAAGAAACACAAAGTGTTATTTTGCAGCCTTGGGTCATTTTCTGCTAAGTTTTCTTCTGTAGTCACTTCAGAGAGGCAACAGGTTGCAAGATTTACTGATGCTGTCAGCAGACTCAAGAACTTTCCAGTGCTGTCCCACCATCTGGTCTTTAAACTTCATGCAAGTAGTTCTGGTGGTTCCTGGAAGCAGTAGCTCCTGTGTCCAGTGGCACCATTTGGAAAGCAGCCAGCACAGCAGAGCCTTCAGGTGCTGTTGGAGACACACACAGAGGCTGAAGTGAGGAGTGATGCTGGAGCAGACAGCTCAGCAGCTCTGGTTGTCCAAGGGTGGATGAAGCTATAGGAGAAACCCTGCTCCTTGGAGGATTTGAACAATTCAAAAGCATTTGGAATATGGCAGCGTGCCTTAGTGCCTTAGTGTTTGTTTCTAAAATTTGGATATGTTTTCTCTCAGACTGGGGGCAGTCCTGTTGAAAACCTGCTGAAATAATACCTGGCTCCAAAACTGCCTGCTATGGCCCAAGTCCAGCATGCCCTGCTCTGCTGTTGGCATCTGCTCCAGAGCCACACCAGCTGTGTTTGGCTTGGCAGGGAGCTCTCCTTCTTCCCTCTCTCATGGGCTCAAGCTGAGACCATGGGACTGCAAACCACGTCCATTCCCTGTTCTTGTCCCAGAACTTTTATTTTTGAGGTCCTTAAGGACAGGCTCTGCATCGCTTGTGTCACAAAGCATGGTGACCTCTCGGGGTGAGTACACAGGGCCTGGTGTTCTTACCAAATCCAGTTTCTGTGTGTCATCTTCGATCTGGAGCAACAATCCATACTGGTCCAGCAAGTACATAGCCCTGGAGACTATCAGAAGGGTGACCTGGAAAGCCTGAGAAGGATACACCGTGTGTTTGTGTAGCTTTTAAAGAATACATACATGCTTAAAGGTGACATCAATGTTCACAGCCCATGCTCGAGGCATTTCAGATGCCAAAGTCACAGCTCCTAAATCTCTGAGAAACATCAGGTCAGGGGTGCATTGCAATGGTTTCTTTCCTCCTTGACAACCTACCCTTCCTCTCCCTGCTTGAGCTGCACTGTCCTCTGCAGGTGCTGCCAGGTTGTGTGTTGGTAGGAGAGCACGCTGCCACCAAGCAGTGCACATACACCTGAGAAGGAGAAAAAGTGACATTTGATCCATGTCAAATCCCACTTTGCAGAGCAATATTTTGTCCTTGTCTTTTGCAGAAACTACATCTGATTAGACTTATGCTTCTCTGGACAACTCCTTGTGTCACCTTCTAGCTGAACCTGCCTTGAATTTAAAGTTGGTGTCAAGGAAGCCCTCAGGCAGTCTGGTAACTCAGAGGCTGAGACAGGAGAAGTTAAAACCTCACGTGCTGCAGAGTATCAAAACTAGACAGAAACTCAATCTGGTGCCTGCTGCAGCTGCACACTTAGGAAGCAGCACAAGCTAGAATTGCATCATGTTCATTTCTAGCAAGTTCAAGAGTTGAGGTGCCTATGAAAGGCTGAGTAAATAACAGTGCAGTTGGTTGAGCTGCCCAGGCAGGGTGAACACACCATGGCTGATATCAGTACATGTCAGGACAGGCAGTTCACTCAGCTGGAGAAAAGTACCCTCAGGGACTGTCCTGGGTTTTTTTCTGCTCTCTTTAGTCCTTAGAGGGAAAAAGGATCTCAAAATTTAAGACCAAACCCACATGCCTCTGCTTCTCTGACACCCGAGGAGATGGATGACTGACTAGGACAGATGAGAGACAACAGAGCTGAACTTCGTGTGGCTATTGGGACACATAAGTTGATTTTTCTCTCTAGACATTTTGAGCTGAAGTGATATGAATCTGAACCTATTCAAAGCCAGAATCACCATTAAAAAATCATATTTACATACAACATTCTTTTGTTTACTCCAGCCTGTCCAATCTCAAGTTAGCTAGGTGGCAGAGGAGATTTAAGAAGAGAACAGAATTAAAGCTGCACACAAGGTATTTGAGATGAATGTGAGGTGCCTAATTAAGTCTGTGAGATGCCTAAATCTCTTTCTAGAAGCATAGAGTCACAGAATATCTCTGGTTAGAAGGGACCCATAGGGATCATCAAGTCCAACTTCCTGCTCCTTGCTACCTCCAACTAAACCACATGACTAAGAGCATCATGCAGACTTCCAGGATAGGGTCCACAAGTTGGAGGTGAGCCTTTCACTCAATCCTACCTGCTCCAGTTGCTGTGCCAGGGTCCTTACTGCCAGCCTTTTAAAGTGAGGAGGGTGTCTCACCCGGGGGCTAACAGGCACCGGGCAGAACTCTGCAGCAAACTCACTGCCATTAATCTCACACCTATTTGAGAGAAAGAACAACAGATATAAATAGAAATCAGGGCTTTGCTGATGAGTTAATTGGACAGCTAATACTACTTGCCCATCCACAGTGATGTTCCATCTTGGGTTGCTGTTGAAGTCTGGAGATGAGGCTACCCAGCAGTTTTCCAGATATAACTCGACACTGGGGCTCTCGTCCTTCAGCTCCACCTCAAGGAACACAGGCTCCATGGGTTCTTTGAGTATTGTCGTGCTGGGCCCATAGAACTCCATGAAGGATTCATCTTGAGAAAATGTCAGGGGGTTTTGTTGTTGTTTAATATTATTTAAACTAAAACATACTTGGAAATTATCTGATTTCCATAGCAGGAGATTTACCTTTGGACACTCTTGAAACTACATTCAGAGCTTGTCTTACCCTCCTGTAAGCTGCGGAGAAGGAAATTTTAGTGAGGTTCTTTAGGTGAAAGTAAGGCATTTCTTAACAAGGGAACTTAGGAGTGAAAGAGTTAGAGAGGTTTAAAAATGGAGGAAGAGCATTGCACACCTGCAGTATTTGAACGTGAAAACATCGTCCCAGAGCCAAAGGGAGGGGATGTGGCTGGGTCCCTGGAGAAGGCACCAAGCACTAGGGTCTCTTTGGCTTGGTAGTAGCACAAGACTGCTAGTCTAGAATAGAAGAAACAGCAATTGTTGTGTTCACATCTGTTTCCCAGCAGCTGTACAGAAGTGAGCAGTGTCAGCCAGCAGCAGCTCCTACCTGTAGTCTGGATCTCTTGTGATTGTTGGTATGCTCTGTCTTGGAAGAGTCTCTTTCTCATAAGAGATTTCATTCTCATAAATAATGTGGTCACCTTCAAACTGTGCAAATGGGAAGTTCATTGTAAATTGACTCTTCTCAGGAGCTGGGGCAGGGGACCAAGGGAGAAAATGCAGGAGAGGCAGAGAGTTCCAGCAGGTGTATCTGCTCTGGCCATGGACTTACCCTTACAGAAGTGCCACAGGTAGTGACATGGAACTTGAAGAAGGCATGGGCTTCATTATACTCCTTAGGCTTGCAGGAGCTGTCTCTTAGCTTGGTTTTACTCATGTCAATGGCAGGAACTGTCTTCATTTGGGCAGATACCATTATGGTACCATCTGGGTGGCATACTGAGAAAGGCAGAGAGTTGATTTGAGCTCAAGAAAGAATCACACATATTTTTATTGATTGATCAGTTACATAACTTACTTATAAATGCTGAAGAATTAAAACTGCAGCTAATGGAGAACATCTGTAAGGTGTCCATAGTTCTCACTTTCCTTAGGGCAACATCAAACCTTGCTTTAATTTTCTGAAAGGACACTTCCTGTGAAGGAGGAGATGGAAGAGATCTGTTATCTGCTGTACATCATCCATGTGTACCAAGTTCTGCTCCATAGCTTGTGCCACTTGAATATTAA
This sequence comes from Melozone crissalis, assembly GCF_028551555.1. Classification (NCBI taxonomy): domain Eukaryota; kingdom Metazoa; phylum Chordata; class Aves; order Passeriformes; family Passerellidae; genus Melozone; species Melozone crissalis. Next base: position 56,439,402 of record NW_026535805.1, read on the forward strand.
CAAGTCACAAGAGGTAAATCAGTGTGAAGGCTCAAGCCTGAAGCAACATGAGGGCAGAACTACAAGTTTTCTTGTATGAATTTATCAGTCACTGTCACAGAGATAAATTTGGGCTGATTATTGTGGAATAGTTCAAATTATCACAGCATCAATTTCCCCCTGCCATGTCTTAAAATTTCAGCAAAATTTCCTTTAAAAGAGCTTCTTTCATAAAAGCTATATTGAAATATTATTTCTGGCTCAGTGCAGATGTGACATTTTGCCTCATCTTACTAAAAACACTGAGGAGTTTATTTTTGAAGACTTGGTGCATATCTTTTAGAGACAAATGGGGACTGCAGATTGCACAATACGTGGTATTACCATAAGGGTCCATGTCTAATGCCTCTTATCCTTGCTCTGTCTCAGAGTCCTTCCCTCTGGAGATTTTCCAATATGTGCAATACCTCAGCACTACAGGCTGTGACTGCAGGACTCTGTGGGAGCAAAGAGCTCTATGTGCTTTAGAAAAGGCATTGCTGAACAGCTCCTGTACCTCATAGATGAGTCCCCCAGCAAACAGAGGTATTTGCAGGATCAGGTGTGTGGAGTTGGTGGCTGCAAGGTACCCATTGGTGAGGGCAAGGTGCCGGTTCAGGAGCTTGTTACCAAGGTACAGGTCCCAGTACTGGTGCAAGCCAAAAGTGGGCAGGGTCAGATACAGGTTCTCTTCATCACATGAACCAACTGCTTCTGGAACTACTGTGGGAAGAAGGTGGGATGAAGAGTTAGCAACGAAGGAAGGTTTGATGGTGAGGTTTGGCCCAGGCAGGGATTTCTGTCACAGGTAGGAAACCCCAGCAGCCTGTTATGTGCATGCTGGCACTGTCTGCAGGGCTTGGCTGTGTTGCAGGGGTGTACCAGATGACATCTGGTGGGATGGGGAGTCCTGCTTCAGCAGTGGCCTGCCAGCTTCCTTCCAGGACTGTTCCCTGTTTCAGTAAGGCAAGCGGAGCTAGGTATGTAAATACATTTTTTGATCAGCCTTCTTTGAACTGAACCAAGAGCTACTTCAGAGATAAAATAGGACAGTGTCATCTTTGTGGCATGCAAAAATCTAATAAATTTGAGAAAATACCAAACAGACCTCCTGACTGTTTCAGCAACCTGCTAAATACAGCTCTTAGTGGATGATTTCTCCTTATAGAAATACTGTCTTTGCAGATTAGAGCAATGTTTTTGAGTCAGTTAAGTTCTGCCCTGGATGCAGAGGCAGAATTGTGTTTGCGGACAAACTGAAACTTGTAGCAATGTCTGAAAGTTTTGCCAGTAGATGTATGTTCATGTTCTGAGGCATCTTGTTCAGAGTTTGCAAGCCAACTTCTTCTACACACTTGTTTTATTGCTCTCAGTGTCTCGGGGGCAGACTGTCTTGCCAGTATGCAGAAGAGCTGCCATCAGTGGAGCAGCAACTTGGCTGTTACCAGCAAAGAGCTGTGGAGGGGTGGGGTTTTCCCCAAAGCTCTCACCCTCACTCTGATGGTCTCACTGAATTCAGTGACAGCCATGCTGTTGATGCAAACCAGTTAATGTCAGGGGAAAGCTTACCAATATCGGCAACCACACACTCCACCTCTGCTGCCTGATAGTAGAGCGTCATCTCCAGACCCACACTAAGGGTGTAGTTGACCAGGAGGGTGTATTTTGTTTCATTTCTATTCACATACTGAAAGAGAGAGAAGAGTAAGGCTGCAGCAGCTTTTGGAATAGGCAGGCATGTATATTTGAACAACACTAAATAATTATTCCAACACCCTCCTCTCCCCTGCAAATAGCTCAGGCTCCAAAAGCATCGCTTCAGCTGGCCTAAAGCTATTCAGAAATCTGGCCTGGATTCAACTGCTCTTTCAGCCAAATATGAATGTTGTGCTTTTTTCAGAAAATGAAGACATTGAAAATGAACACAGTGGTGGTTCCTCTGTGGTAGCCCAATGGTGAAAGAACTCAGAGGGAGATCCAGGTCCAAATCCTTATTCTTCTTTACTCAGAGTATGGGCTGAAACCAGGAGAGTAAGTAATGGGTTGCATGGAAGGTGTGAGGAGATGCTGTGAGAGTTCTCTCTTAACATCCTCTTTTCCTTCACTGAAAGTGTTCCCAAAGCAAAACCTAGTGTTCAACCTGAAAGAAATACTTCTGGATTTTTTCTTTTCTTGCTTTGATCCTTAATGCAATTTGACTGTGGTTTGACTGCAGCCTGAAAACTATTTGCACAAATCCTGTGCGTTCACAATGTTGTTCCTTGTAACAGCATCGCAGCCTTGCGTGGTTTGGTTGAAAGAGTGGTAGAGGACTTGCAGTTATACGTCCTCCCACTGAAATGAGAGGTTGAAATCCCTCTGTGAGTATATACCTTTTACAAATATTTAGATTACAAATGGTCTGAAGCTTAGCAAAATTACATTTAGAGTCTCTGAGCCTTCCCGTAGCATGCTCACACGGGGCATGGCCCATGCCAGCAGTCACACAGTGGGCCCAGGAGTTACTGGATTTTTGAAACTGGTGTTTGCCAGCATTGCAATAATTGATTCCAAGACACTCCTGTTTCAAAGGACAGCATCTAATACAGACTTGACAAACCTCTTCCTGCTGGATGTGCACTCAGACATTAGCCATGCTGACAGGCACTACAGGAAGTAACATTTCATCCCATCTAATTACACTTGATACTGATCTCCTGGAGATCTGTGGAGAGCAAGGTGGGGACATAAAAGCCTCTGATCTTAACTCAGATGATCTCAGACTCACTGACACCTTTATGATCAAGGAACTGTTGGTTTATAAAAGCTATACCATGCTCTGCAAAGGGACTGCCCCACCTCCTCCACTCTGCTGCTGAAGTGACCTGCTGTATCCTACCTCTCTCAGAACATAGGGATCATCAAAAGAGACTTCCAGGATAAATGCTTTTGTTCCATTAGAAAAGGGAGTTTCATAAATCTTGAAGCCGTGGTGCTGCGCTTCCCTCAGGGAAAATGGCACATTTCCTACTGTGATTGCCACCAGAGAGACATCGGGAAGAAAGTGTCCAAGTGCAACATTAAATAGCCTTTCCTCTGGCGCAGTGTCTGCAGGGAGAGAGCATCAAATTACTGCTGATGTGGATCAAATAAGGAGGACGGTTGGGGTGGCCTCCCATTCAAATTCCAGGAAACTTAGCCAGCAGCCATCTCTTTAATGGCCCTGATTAATGAGTGTTTGTGTTCCAGTCAGATCTGAAATACTCTGAGTACATGAGAATTGCTTCAAGCTGCAGGGGATTAACAACAAATACATAGAACTTTATAGAAAGTGGGTTCAGTGACTTTCTAGAGGTGCACTATGATGTGCAATACCTTTAAAGAAATCTAGAATTTAGTTCAGTCACATAGCATTTGAAAAAATTATCATAATGTATGGTAAGAGGCTTCTTTTTCTTTTTATATCACTTATCCAGACAATTCCAAGTATCATTAGTGCCTTAATGCATTGGAACATTAAATTTAAAAACCATGACTGCAGCACTGGGTGGCACAATGAGTTCAGTATGCTCCCAAGGTATCAAATGCAGCAATTTGGGGGAGAAAATACAGTCAATGAATGCTGTCCTCAGACAGTTCTTCCCAGTGTGATAACTGCACATCACAACATCTTTATTCCAGTGCTCACTGGAAAAATCCAGGCATTAACAAGAAAGGAATGTTTACATTTTTATCAGCAACTTATAAGTTAAGGCTAAAGGGTTTTTGCTGGTTTTTTTTTGTTTGTTTGTTTGTTTGCTTTACTATAGTACTTGAATCTTGACATTGCCTAGAAAATTGTAAGTGGGAGTTGAGAACATTCTGGTGAATGGAAATGTGTGGCACAGGTTGGGTGGAGCGCTGCATAGCACAGCAGAAAATTGGTAAGGGTCAATGAGAGGAATGACTTACTGTTGATAACAGTTGGTGTTTGTGGCATGAAAGGGGTGGTGATGGATTTGATGACTGTATACTTCGTGGTTTGCCAATCTGCATCCGTCCATGTGTGCTCCAGAAACAGGTCAATGCAGTAAGTGACTCCATATACACCACCAGATATGGAGCTCTAGGAGGTAAGATGTGGGATTAAATCTTAATGCTCAGTAGCTTAATGAAGAGATGACTGAATATGGTTAAAATTCTCACACTAGAAAGAGCTAAGGTATTCTAGTACAGCTTGAGATGGATTTTGCTAGATTTTGCTTTTTTCTTTGGTAGCTTGGCCCATTAGTCTGGTCCATGTGTGGGTCAGATACTGCTGAGATCCTTAACAAGGAGTATCAGGGGTGTCCTCATTAAGTTTAGCACATCACCATGTTTGTTTTGTTGGGATTTTTTTTACCATTCCTGGATTGCCAGTCATGTCCCTTGTTCTGTCTGTTGCACAAATAGGGAACTTGTAGGGGGATAGAACATAAGCAAATAAAGGTAGTATAGAATGTAATCTTACCCCCTAAAGAGTTGCAGTTGAGCCAATTATTAAGGATTAGGAGCAGGCCTGATGTTAACAGGCCACACCTGTAGCCAGTCAGAAGAGTGTTATAAAAGAGTGGATTGGTTGGTTGAGGGAACTGGAGTCAATTGGCTGGAGGAGCTGCCTACAAGAACCATCAAGGAGGTATGGAGCGCTGGCAATGTGGAACCCTTGCAATGTAATGACAATAGAACTCCTGAAGAGGATAAGTAAAAATCACACCAATTCCATCTTGTAGGAATATTGCCAATTCCTTTCTAGGTGTTCAAGTTTGGTGGCGTTTTGAGCAACCTGATCTACTGAAGGATGTGTCTGCCCATGGCAGCGGAGTCTGGAGTAAATTGTAAAGTGCTCTCCAGCCCAAACTAGTCTATGCTATTCCTTTTGACATTGCCTCTGTATCTGTAAATTATGTATTGGTGAGGAATAAATTGTGTTCAAAGCAGATGACTGCACCCCAACAACATGCAGAGAATATGTCCCTTGCTAAATCCTTCTGTCTTGGAAATTGACAGGGAAATTACTCATTGAACCAGGCCAGAAGTTTACCAGGACTAGCTTCATTATTGAACAACATTAGACAATTAAATTCCAATGTCCAGAGATCCCTTCACTCTAAATGTATTAGTATGCCTTATAGATTAACAACAAAAAGCAGACTCTTGCTTTGACCATGTTTTGTCATTATAAATTCCCAGTTTCTGAGTAAGTGCTTTCAAAACACAGAGAAGCATCTAGCTCTTCAAATTTATTGTATCTGCAAATTTTAAGCAGCAGTCAATCAGTATTTGGATTTATCATGATTTGACACATCTGTAGTACAGGCCTTCAAATGTATTTGTGTGTGACAGGTTTTTACTAACCTCTAGCTTGCCCCCTTCTGCTCCAGTAGGGATGGTTATTCTGATGTGTGTCTCGTTGTACTCCAGTAAGTAGTTCATCTCCTCTGGATTCACTATGACTTGATCATCCACTCCCATTACAATGCTTTTAGACAGGAAGGTGGATTCCTGGACCACTAGTGTGGGGATAACTCTTGGCACAGTCCATGTTAGCGTGGTATCGGTGAAGCTAATGCCATCTGTGGAGTTAGATAGTTCCAGAGAGGGGGCAGTTACCACTCAGTCCTGTCTCTGCCTTTTCCTGATTCCATTTCACCAGGATATCTCTACAGCTGTCACTGATGCAACACCTTGCAGGATATTAGCCAAATGATGGCTATTTTGTCACAGCGACCCTGGCACTCGAAGCAGACCTGAATCACCAGTTTCAGGTGAATCATTAATTTATTCAGAAGAACTGGCAGCTGTGCTCTCAGCTACCTGCTCTGTTGTCCCAGGGCTTACTGGCAGAAGAAAGAGGGCACAGAGCAACTTGTTTGCACCTTCTTGAAATATTGGCTTCAAGGTCTCATCAACTTAAAACCTTGTGCTTCCTCACCACTTGTTCACATTAATAATCTCTGTGAGATTATAAATGGCTGTGAGAGCCAGGTGCAGCCACCACTTTTCTGCGAAAAGCCAGGCCAGTCCTGCCTCTCCAGAGAAAAGGATTACGTGAGTTTCAAGGATGCAGAGCTGCATGCCTTGCATGGAATGGTATGAAAAAGAGGAGCCAAGGCTGTGGGATTAGTCCAGGGGAGGCTCCCTGGCTCTTCTATAGCAGTTTTTCTTGTTTCCAGTTCCCTGCATCTAATGTGGGGATTTGAGAAACCAGAGACATGACACTGCACTGGGAACACAAGTAATGTAGTGTCACAGCGGGGACTGTGTTTGTCCAGGACCAAAGCCACAGACTCTTAGCTCATGTTGTTCTGAGAGAAGCTTGTAAACCTCTTCTCTTAGAGAGAATGGGAAGACTGTGTTTTCTGCTACCTCCTTCAGTGGTTATTTTTAGTGAAGAAGGAAGAGATCCTTACCAACAGGACAGGAGACAGTTGTGTCAATCATCAAAAGCAGCCACCGCTGCCTGTACATGGAAGTGGAAGTGATCATGTTCATAGTTACACCACTGACCTGTTTGAGCCCAGGCAGAAAAAGAGAGCTGATGTTCTGGAGAGGCAGTGGGAACAGCAGAGCTTTGTGTCTGGCTGGGACCAGCAACTCACCATGCTGACATCAGACTCGTTGCTGTGGTAGGGCGCTCGCAGGTACACCCGGGACAGGCTGTTATTGAAGCTGTAGCCCAGTTTTACTGCATCACTTACTGTTATTCTCTTTCTCCCTGATGGAGAAACAAACATCAGTTGCCATTGCTGGTATGCAACATTTTGAGTCTGCAAGAGAGAGATGATCTATATCAGTTCTCTGTCTCTTAAAAAGCTGAGTAGTGATACTGTGGTGGCAGTTTCCCTGTTAGAAGTGAGAGTAACTGGAATGATACTGAGAGCTCATCTCAGGCAAGAAATAACCTTGAGATATATATGTGTATATATATAAATATGTAAAGATAAGGAATTCTATAGCTCTTTAAGGCATCTTTAGAGATACTCTTCTAGCATCCCTGGAAGACATGTAGACAGGTGGCCTTGAAAAAATCCACTGTGGACAAAATATCTGTGCTGTTAAGAAACTGATTGTCCCCATGTCTGTTGATTGCTGGAGCAGTCCAGAGGCCAAATGACAGACTACCATTTATAGTGTGTCGCCATACTGTGTCAAAGATAAGGAGAGAGCAATGGCTGTACTGGCCTAGAACAGAGTCCCCTGCAGTGATGGCCACATGGGAGCACAGTCAAAAGGAAAATGGGCATCAGGAGCAAGTAAGACATGAGAAACATGGGACAAGCATTTATATTTGACAGAATCACAGAATGGTTAAGGTTGGAAAGAGCCACTGGAGGCCATCTAGTCCAACCTCCTGGCTTAAGCAGGTTCCCCATGAGCATGGTACTCAGGATTGTGTCCAGGCAGCTTTTGAATTTCTCCAGATGAGACTCCACAACTTCTGTGGGCAATCTGTTTCATTCTTCCTCGCATTCAGGTGGAACTTCCAGCGGATCAGTTTCTGTCTGATCTCTTGTCCTACTGCTGGGCACCACTGAGGAGAACCTGTCTCCATCCTCTTGATGCCCTTCCTTCAGATACTTGTGTGCTAACATTCTCTCCTACTCTTTCCCAGTCTAAACAGGCCCAACTCCCTAAGCTTTTCCTCATAAGATAGATGCTCATGTCATCATTTCCCACTCATTCTTTCCAGCCTCAAATATTTTTCATCTCAGTGACTCCTGAGCTATCTGTACCTTCTTTGTATTTTGTATGTCTTATTGGATTTCTCTTCAGTCAACTTTTCCAGACTTTCCTTGGGATCAAGTAAGGTTTTAGCAGCCACAACATCTTTTGGTGATGAGTTTGACAGTTTCATTACCCATTGTGTGAAGAACCACCTACCTTTGTTTGTCTTGAGCTCAGTTTCCACTAATGGAACAAGTGTATGACTGTTCTCCCACCTAAATGTCTTTTTTGCAGTCTAGAGGTCTAAAAATACTTGAGAGGTTTTCAGTACTTGACGGCAAATTTGTCATCTCCCTTTTTTTGTCAGAGATGGAGCTATGCCCCAAGAATGACTCATAGGAGCAGAGAGAAGAGGCAGGCTAGAACTGTTAGGAAAAACTCCCCTTCATACCTCTGGCAGTGCTGACATCCATGCTACAGTGTAGTCATTTGAAACTGCTGGGACATCAGTCTTCACTGACACCTGGGGACACAGGAGGATTTAGCAGTTTGCATTCATTAGAGGCAATTAAAGTGTTTGCATGGCGGTTCTTGATGGCAGTAATTTTTGTGGCCTTGAAATGAAAGTTAGTTGGCCTGGGTCTCTCCACTGGAGGTGTAGGAAAGCAGGTTATTGGCATTAACAGGACTGGTTCTCTCTTCCCATGCAGGCTGAACACCTGAAAATGCAGTATCCCCAGTACCTAAGGTAGGTGCTGTGGTGTAAATCCTTCCCACACGTGCTGCAGAGTGAGGCAAGGAAACAGGACAGTCAGAAGACGCCTGTACCATGGTTTAATTGTATTGTAACCCAGACATGACTGCACAGCCTTGAGTTCTGACAGGAGAAGTATGTTTTCTTTCTCCTGCCTGTCGCAGGCATGCACAGAAAGCAATGAAATTTGGATTGTTTGCTGCCTCATTTCTACACTGGTGTGTAGGTGATGGAGGCAGGCTGAGCAGCCCAGTGGCACCACGGGGCAGGAGGCAGCTCCTGTCTCACAATCATGTCCTGTGAGTTGTGTGATTCAGCAGAGATACAGCTATGCAAACTCTAGGTTTTATTATTTCAGATATGAGGATGACATTCTCACTGCTGCAGCACTTTATGACCAAAAGGGACTCTCACGAGCTTAAAAGCTTGGCCTTAAGCTTCTCTGTTCATTTTCTTGCAGAGGCTTGCATCTGTACAGTTTACAGACTTCATCTGTACGGTTTACTGAGTTTCACTGCATACAAAATATTTATGGCATGTAAATGTGTTACTAATCAGATCTGCAGTTACACACTATGCTAAATATCAGCAGGTTGCTATTTTGCCTGGTACATGGGGTACAATCAGCTTCTGACAGGAATTTGTGGAGGTTGCTGTTCCTGGTAGGGAGCTTGGATGTAGCGTCTCCTTCAGAGGGAAGGTTTTTACCTCCATGTAGTTTTCTTCACACACAATTTCTCTTGAAGCCCAGGATGCATAGGAGCAGTACATAGGGTAGGTGTAGGTGACAGCTGCCCTCATGCTTGAAAATGAGGAGACTTTGATGTTCACAGTCAGTGAAAACAGCTCATCTGCCTGGGAAGAAAAACTGGCAATTCAGCAGCTGGTGTGGAAGTTTCCAGCAGTGGCTGCATGGGACCATGCAGCCCAGTGTTCTGCTTCTGAGATGAGATGAGAACAGCTTGAGAACTGCAGTAACAGCTCCTACAACCAACATACCACCCTCTCTGAAATGGTTTGTGTGCAGAGAAAGTACTGGAATTTTTGTTTTGAACTAAGTAGTTCAGACCTAATCTACAAATGCTATTTAATGTTTAACACCAGACTAAGTCCAGTAAAAAAATTCCTTTTGGTTCTTCAGCTCCCCAGAAGCCACACACAAAGCCATGGATTGTCCTTCTATCTGACATAGATGTGTATTTTTTACAGAAGAAGGCAAAACCTTTACAGAGAAATTTCCAGCCTGGAAATCCAGGTCATTGCACAGCACACTGTACACCCCCATTCTTGTTAGCTAACTCTGCCTATAAAGTTTTACCATATTTTTTCTGTGGGGCTTCCAGGACTAACCAGACTAAACATGGACAAGCAATGAGGTTTCTACTCTGATTTGTTCTGGTTTTGGGTACATTTCATCTCAACTAACATTTAGAAATTAGAAATCCGGGCTACACTTTTACACATATTTTTGGAAGGGGTGAATCACCTTCTGGAGATGCCTGCTTCTCTCCATTGACTATTGTGGAAGAGCAAACAACTAGTTTAGACTAGACATTATCTTTTAGATGGCTAAAGTTACGTGAGGCAAATCTGGGTCTAATAGACGTGTGTGATCTACGTTCCTAGGCATGTGTTAACAGGCACATTACCACACAAATTAGGCCAGGAAATGATCTGCCAGAATCACACTGCAAACATTGCTTTTTCAAGCAGATGCCTACTTCTTTCCAGAGAGGCTTTCAAGAAACTCTCTGGCAAATCAGCAGCTACAAGGATATGCTTGAGAACTGGCAGCTACTCAGCAGCATTAGGATAAGTGTCATTCCACGGAGAGAGGAAATCCCATGTCAGTCACACTGAACAAACCTCCCAGCAGAGAGCCATTGCCTATTCATTTCCACACTACACTCCCAACACTAGTTCCTTGAGTTCAGTATTCTCAAAACATGCCATTAGAATGCCATATGCTATCTCAATTTTGTGTTTTTGGAGAAGATGTACTGCCTGAGCTGCTTCCCAGCCTGTGTCTGGGCCTTACCTCATTGGCCACGTGACAGCCGAGCACAGAGGCGCGGAACACGGGATTGCCCCACACGTCCTCTGACAGCACATAGCCACAGCGAGAGGCCAGCTGCTCATCCAGCAGAACTGGGCCAGAATAAGGATCTGCAGAAAAAGGGAGAGACATGGGGGATGTAAAGCTCAAGGCAACTCTTGGGGCAGAGTGGTGCTGAGGCCCTCTCACACAGCTCTTCGTGTGGGTTGGGAGCTCTCCAGTAACATGGCTGCTAAGGAGCTGGTGACACTGGGCTGGCATGAGACAGCTTGGCATGACTCAAGCTCACACATATAATGTGCACTTCAATGCCTGTTTCCTTGCATCCAGAAGCTTGTGCCATTGCCACTTTGAAGTGCTATTAGGTGAGTTTCTCTGAAGCATCACCTTCATTTCTCCCTCCCTGATTTTGGTCTCTAGAAAAGAGTTATGGGCTATTAAACCCATCTGTTTCTAAAAATCATCAAGGTGGGATAATCTGCTGCCCACTCTGCTCAAACGATGTGGTCACAGATCTGTTTTGGGTGGGCACTTTTACATATTGATCAGGTTTGCTTCTTCTCTCTGTGTGCTGTGAGGCCTATGGGAGAGCCAACAAGAGACGTGATAGGGACTGGCCGTGCTCAGCTCTTGGTGATGATAGAATTAGTAACAGCATATTTTGTTAACCAATCTGATTAAGGAACCATTTTAGTCTTGGGCTAGACACAAGAATTTGTACAAACAGATAGGGTTTAACTAGCTGCCACTGCAATTTCTAGATTTGTTTGTCATGCCTATATGTTGGACAGTTCTAGAACTGCTGTTTCAGTAGATGGATGCCTGCAGGCAGGATAGGCTTGGGAGATAAGTGGGAATAATTTTAGAAGAAGGAATAGCTTTTATGAGACCAGCTGATAGAGCTGGAAGAAACAAACAGCATTTTGTGCCTGAAGGCTGGTCTGTTTTTTCCAGCAGTATCAGTTACTCTCATAAATGCTATCCCTTCTGCCCACACCCTTTCCGTACTCGATTTTTTTCAGTTCTGCCTCCAAATCAAATGAAAAAAAACATAACGCAGAGAAGAGTGCACTGATCTCAAGAGAAATTAATTAGGTTTGGGGTGAAATCACATACTTTTCACAATCTGATATGAACATTTTCTGGTTTTCATTTTGGTTCCGGAGGTTTTTGTTTTCTGCAGAAAATGGAACCCCTTTGTCCAATCTGAATCATGGTATTTAAAAGCCCCTTTGGTGCTAAATAAAAAGGAAATAAAGATACCCTCCAAAGTGCTTTAATTGCTGCAGCACTCACTCAGCCCTCATTGAGAGTGTGTTTTCTGGGTATTACCCAGCCTACACTGCTGTTGTCATTGTGCTGTTCAGGGCATATCCAATCTGCAATGTTGCCTTTATTTTCCTTGCTGGACATGTGTGAGGGCTCAGCAGAGGGAAGAATGAAAGCCAAATGTCAGTCCTTCCTCCTCAGACCATCCTTTCTCCTTTCCCAGCACTGTAGCAGCACGGGGCAGAGGGGCTGTGGCTGTGGTTACCAGCTTTACTCCTATGCAGGGTTAGTGCCCAAATTGAGGTGGGAGAGGCTGGCTCAGGGTGACAAGGATCTGCTGCATGTTCCTTGGGTGAGTTACCAATTATCAATAGATGGCAGCAGCATCCAGATCACAGACTCTGGGATCTCTTAGGTGATTCCCCAGCCTTCATGCTATTCGGGGCTGCCACTTGTAACTCACCATAGATTTCCAGCTGGAAGAACTTTCCCTGGAGCAAGAGTTTATTCAGTTTCATCCAAAAAATTCTGGAGCGGCAACTGCTCTCTACAAAACCTAGTGGGAGCACATATAGAGCTGATGAGTCAGTGGGACTGGAGGGCAGAGAGGAGGCACATTGTGTTACAACCAAAATAACCGAGTTCTTCTCATCCTTGCCTCTCTCCCCACTCTGCTTTTATCATGTTTCACCAACCTGGGGGAGCCATCCGCCTCCCTTGTCCCAGCCAGAACAGGAAGAAAAACAGCCAGATCCTGCAGTATAAGCACATGAGCTAATAATAGGGAGAACAGAGAGAGAAAAAAAAAAGATCAAAATGGAAAATTAAGGAGGTGGAAACCAAAGTCTTGTTACCTGTGCAGCAAGTGACCCACAGCCTCCATCTGTCCCCAGGGTCCTGTGCATGGGCAGCAAAGTCCTCCTCCCTGTGAAGTAAAGCAGACCCAGGTGTGCAGGTAGAACTTGGTCAGACCCAGGAGCAGGGGTACAGGTTACCTTTCACAGACTGTGCTTCTTCTCCAAACCTTGTGTATGGACCAGGAGAGGCCAGTGGCTTCTGTTGTGGAAGGACACCTGGGTGGAATCCTGCAGTGCCCTCCAACGTTATCAGAGCTCACTCCCAGCAGGGGAGGCAGCTCCCTCTCTCTGGGAGGGCACAGCACCCTCCTGCCAGATACCTGCAAGGTCAGAGGCTGCTGCTGAGCCCAGCTGTAATGAGTACAGCAGACTTGGTGCTTTCCATCAACCCCTGGCAAGTATTCTCACTCCTTACAAGCCAGTTGGGTAGCTCTAGCTTCAGGTCTTTAGAACACATGAAACATTTCTCCAGAGGTGTTTTAATTTGGTCTACACAGGAAATACATTTTTGTTTCTGTGAAATGTCTCAGTGACCCAGCCATGCCAGAGATAACAGCAGTACTTTGGCAGCTGCACATTTTGCTTTTGTGGATCCAGTTAGGTTGCCCTTTGATTTGTTTGATTATCAGAGAGTGTTTTGGTGAAAACATCTTGTTTTCAGAAGTGCTGCAGTATCTCTGTATCAGTCAGACCATGTACAGGTCTGTAAATGGCCAAGCATCTTGCCTGGGAAAGTCTTTGCTCATAATGGGAGTTGTTTCTCTGGGACTGCAACTGACCCAGGAAAGAAAGGCTGAGAAGCTTGGACAGCTAAAAATACAGCTTGTGTGGCATGGATGAGACAGGGCAGGGTGAGGAGTACAAGAGATTTAGGTTGTCATTTTAGCCATTTCAACCCAGAGCTCAATTTCCTTTTTGCCCCCATTTTGGGCCATTGACCAAATGTTTTTACCTTACTTTGTTTCACAGGCATGAGCAGAGCTGTGCTGTAGAACAGATTGTTTTTGCTGTGCACTTCACACCACTGTGGGTAAACAAAAGCCAGTGGGCTGTGTGTCCCAGGACACAGTGCAATCAGTGTGATTTCTGCCTCTCCCAGAGGACCTGTGCAGTAACAGCAGTGCCCCACCACTGCCCTGCCAGACAGGCTCACTTTGCACAGCAGCAGGGAGCAGTGGCACACATCTTGTGTGAGTGCTCTGGAGTTGGAGCCCCAGGGCTTTAGCAATCTCCTAATTAATGTCCTTTGGCCACAAGACCCTTTCTCATTCAGTGGGAGCTGAAGTCCAGCTTCTGCCACAACTTCTCATGAGCCCAGGCAGGACTGGCTGCGTGATCCTGGCCCCGTTACTCTGCGTCCGAATGACTCCTCATTGGATCCAGCTGGAGCTGGAATTCTGCTGGAAATGGCCGTACTCAGATACCACAGTGATGAGTGTGGTGTAACAATGAGATTTTGAATTTTGAGTGAAAACTTCAGTATATTTGGATAGCAAACAGTTCCAATTTTGATAAGCCACTTCCAAAAGACGTGTAGCATCTCCCTGAGATACTGTGAGTCAGGGTCTGAGGGAGCCATGTTTGACAGAGCATGATCACAATTTATTAATTAGCAGTCAACTGTCAGGGCAGGTACACAACTGCAATTAGCTGCCACAAGCAGTGAGACAAGTTTCTGCATATTTGGACAACTCAGACCATCGTGATTACTGTGTTTCTGGCATTAATTTGGTTCTAAGTGGTACAGAAGTGACTTTGGATGTGACATAGAAATTGTGGTCAGTGTGTAATAGCCAGCTCTTGGCCTCACTGTCAACCAAGCAAAGCATGTTCAGGTCAAATGCTTTTGGCTTTCAAGGATCCCTTAAGTGCTGTGGAAAGCATTGTTAGCACTGGGCGTCTGGAAGCATCAGCTGCTCGTGGTCCCTAAAGTTCCTCTGGTACTCATTATAAAGGTAGGGAGGATAAGCCTATGTGTTCCAGGTTGTTTTATTTGTCTACTCAGTTTTCCTCTCTGTTTTGGCTGCAAAGGAGCACCCATCCTAATGTTCTTGCAGGGTAATAAACAGCTGCTGCATTTCAGCTTCGAGGTGATGGCATTCTGCGGTGGATAAAATGATTCATGGCTTGGGTTCTTTTGAGCTGAAAGGTACTGTTTGAATGTAATGTTTTGGTTTCTCTTTTTTCCTGCATGGGTCTGGACCTGGGCTTTGTATTATGAAATGTGTTAGAAGGTTTAAAACCAGCCACTTGGAGCAGCACCTCTCCCAGTGAGGCTTGCTTTCAGTGGTGGAAAAGGCTCCAGCCCTTTGAGTCATGGTGTTTGTGTCTGTTTTTCTGTGGCACTGAAATCCCCAGGTTACATGAATTAAAAAGATTTTTAATTTTTCTGTCTCAGGCCTTTTAATGATAACTTTATTTCTACAATTGCTTAGAACCAAATTGGTTAAAACCAAATTTTAATGATAACTTTATTTCTAAAATTGGTTAGAACAACAAAGGAAGTTGGTGTTGGTTGGGTTTTTTTGTTAGTTTGTTTGTTTTTTTCTTTGTTTGTTTTTTTTTTTCTCCCACTATGTCCTGTGTGTTGATCTGAAGTAAGCCTCATCATTTCATACTTAATCTGAATGTGGGATATAGTAAAAAGGCACCCATTATTGGACAAAAAAACCAACAAACTAGTGAGCAAAGGGAGAGGGAATGGGTCAAAGTCCTGTTTTAATGTATCAGAAGCAGATTGACAGAATCATTAAATCACAGAATGGTTTGGGTTGGAAGGGACCGTAAAGATAATCCGATTCCAATCCCTCTGCTATGGGCAGGGGCACCTTCCACTGGATCAGGTTGCCCAGGGCTCCATCCCACTTGACCTTGAACAATTCCAGGGATGGGGCAGCCACAACTTCTCTGAGCAACAGTCTTTGCTTATATAGAATCTTCACTTATGAGTTGGGAAAAGCCAATATAAGGTATCTCTGCCCTCCTCGTCATCTTCCAACTACAGGACTGGCAAACATGAAGTAGAGATAGAAATATTTTTATGTCAGTGTTTCTAAACCGAGAAGTGGCTGCCCAAGAAGGGAAGATGTGGCTGTCAACTAGAGACAGCCTCTAGATAATTTTCAAGGAGATGCTAGAAGAGATGTTTCTCCATGGGAAAAGATATGCCTTTGAGTAAGATGAGAATTAGATAAGCAGGTTGTGAGTTCAGAAGGTGAGAAATGTGAATGGTGTAAAGCTTTATCTCTGAGAAGGGTTTCTCAGGGTGTCTGCGAGACACAGATGTGCAAGTGGCCTCCACCTGCAGGGCAGCATTGCTGTTCTGGAACCAGCTTAGTCACCTTGGCAGGAACATGAGCCTGAGCTCTGCTCTCACCCACATGCACCAGGAGCTTGTAAATGCATTCAAAAGGCTCTTGAATTCCCAGGGTAAAATAGCATAGAAAGATTGCTCTGTTTGAACTTCATACTGTGGCACAAGATAATCTCAGTGACTGATGTCACTGCTCTGTCTGTCTTCATATGCACATTCTTGTTTCAGAGGGTTGAGGCCTCATTCTTCTGTGCAGATGGTGCAGGGAAAAATATACCTGTAAGAAGCAACTTTAGAAAAATCAGCTGAAAGAGGAAATTTCTTCCTATCCCCATGAGCAAGTAGTTGGTTTATGCTCTGGACTATGAGAGTTTACATTCCTCATCTGTTATTATTAAAGTATTATAATAATAATAATAATTATTGTCTGTATAATGTGTGCTTAGAAATTGCCCTTGTGTTTATGCCATTTTTATCTTTAAAACATACCACACTTAAATGCATATGAATTCCAAAAAGCAACTGTTGCTATCATTGCATGCCACTAAGCCGTTAAAGTGGTGGAAAAAGCACAAATAAGCAGACTTGTACCTTGATGGGCTTTTAATTTTTTTTTTTTTAACGTGCAATTGGTGTTAATTTCTCTGTGTCTGCAATGTTTGTGTTCACTATAACTGAACAATAGAACTTTGTTTTTGTTCTTTGTGTAAATTAAAAACATCTGTTCTCTTTATACGAAAAGTTGTTTTTTAAAAGAAGCTGGTCTGATCTAACTAAATACCAATGCTGTGTCCACAATGAGTTACTATTAATATTTGGGAAAGGCAACCATCCAAAGCAAGTGTAATGTCAAATCACTGGCGGGAGTGCATATTTATTGCTCGAAGTGACAGATAAAAATGCAGAGGTTACAAAAACAAAATTCTTGCAGATGACTAATGATGCATATATATGCCCCCAGTGCCCCATCACCACATTTGCAATTGGCAGGGTGTTCTCCACTGCCTCCTGCTCTCCAGGATTAATCACCTAGAGACTGGTAGCTTGGCACCCTCCCTGGAGGAGTGACACTGCTCCCACCTTCCCTCCGGCAGGCCCTGCATGGAGTGACCTTTGGGGCATGCTGGAATCTGATCCATCTATTTCATTTGTCTGACTTTTCCCCCACCTCTCTCTAGTATTTGACTGCATGGGCTTATTTTCTGCTGAAGGCACATGATTTTTTTCTGTGCAGGTGGAGGAGGTGGACCATGCACTGCATGTTTCTGTGGTGCCTGTGACACCAGCACGGTGGTGGTCTTCAGAGCTGACTGTGCTGGTATGAAGGAGTTGGAATCCCAAGACCAGACTGTCATCTTATTCATCAGGAGTAGTCCTGCATTAAGCAGGACTGAAGTAGCTATTGAGGATGTTATTTCAGATAAAAAAACCCCCAACACTATTTGTCATGATCTGCAGTAGCAGAACTGGGATCTGAGGGGTTCAGCACTCTCACTGCCCAGGTGACCATGGAGCCTTGTCACTATTGTATTTGAGCATCTCAGAGATGATGAAATTGTCCTCACAGGCAGATGTCTTCAGAAGGACATACATCTAATCAACATTTCTTGATGAAGGGCCTGATTCAAGAAAACGTCTCTGTTGAGTGCAGTAGTTCAGCCCTTGCTTAAATCTCATTTATTTCAGTAAGATTTAAGTGCAAGTAAACCCTTCCCAGACCCTTGGCATGCCAAGCTCAGACCTGTGTCTTACCTTGCTGCTACCTCTGGTGTCATGTGCTAAGGGTGACATGCCTTTCACTGGCAGGAACCAAGAAAAAAGCTTGACTGTGCTAAAGAACTAGATATTTTGTTGATATGCCTATTGCAGTCAGTTCCACAATAGGTATTAGCCTATAATCAGCGTAATTTCCTGGCTCCTTTTTAGTGGGACATCTGTGACTATGTCCTTCCCCTTTCCTGTTCTCCTGTAGAGGAGCCCTGTGCTCCTTTCTTTCTCTTACCCTTTTCCCTGACTACCCCTAATACCTGTATTATTCACCTCCATGTCTTTCTACAGCACCTCTGCTCTCTTTGCCATGCACTGTGGCAGCCCCCATCCTGCTCCCCACAGGTACCTGCACCAGTGGGCAGCCGTGTCCCAAGGAGCTGTCAGCAGCCTGTTGGTGGCATTTCACCTCCATCTCAGGCACCCACGGCTTCCTCCAGGATCTGGCTGAGCACAGAACTTGCTGAGTCACATTTTCACCCCAAAACCACTCATGTGCTTCCCCAGAGTCACACAGTTGTAGGCACGGCTTGGCCAGAGAGGAGCAGACAGCTTTCACCCTGAAGCACATCCAGGAATGCTAGCAAGAACTCGCTTTTATTTCCTATCTCGGGTTACCGCAACGCGGGTTAGGACTACAAAAGCTTGGAATCCCTGGCAGACAAACGCTGTACATCTGTCTGAGATGATGGCCAGCATGGACAGCCATGGGCTTCAGCCCATGACCAGTGTGAAGCACTTTGTTCCTTGCTGAGCAGCTGTCATTAACAATGATCTGTGAGGTTTCTTCCCAGTTTCACTTGGTGGCTTTCATGGCTGCTCTCTTCTCTGTGAGTTCTCCACACTTGCCTGTGTGGCTGTGGAGGTGATCTACTGCCCAGCCTCACTGATTCTTCTTGTCATGTTGCTGTCTGTCAGGGGGATGAATGCTGTTTCCATCAGTCTGATGAGCTGCAGCCCCTCTCATGCTTGGGGATGTAAAACCTGTGAAATGGGAACAGTACTTGCTCCCAGGGACTCTTGTAAGGGATTAGTAGGGGATATTTGCTGGGTAACTCGAGAATATCTATAACTCACCAGGCTCAGCCTCCCTGGGAGTGGAGGTCTGTTTGGGAAAATGATCTACGGGGTCACTGCCTCATATCACTGGTACCTTATGTGCCCTTTCTACTGCCAGAAATTGGTGAATTAATTTAGTGCTGCACCGCAGGAATTGGGCCCTTGTGTCCCATGAGACCTGTTACACTTCCCCACCTGTCAGTAGGACCTGGTGCTCATGGCCCACAGTGAAGGGGAGAGCAGGGTGCAGAGTCCTTTTGTTCTCTTGAGGGAAACAGTTTTGATGCCGATTGTCCCAGGTATCCAGGCTGATCTGGTGCACGATGCTGCTGTCGCCGGCAGGCATGGTATTTTAACGGTGTGTGTATGTGGAACAACAGCCTAGCCGGGTGAATATCTTTCCAAAAGCAGTGCTCAGAGCGGTAGCTGCCCAGCCGTTCCCGAGCCCCCGGACCCCGCTGTCCCCGCCGGTTCCCATTAGGTGTCTCCCTTCCCCTCCGCAAGGCGGGTTCGGTCCGTGCCGCAGGGATGGATGGAGGGTTCCCAGCGCCGCTCCGGGACTCGATCCGACCCGGCACTGCAGGGCCGCCGGCAGGCTCTGCCTCAGGGCGCCTCGATGGATGCTGTGCCGGGAGTTTTGCTCAGGAAATTTCCTTGGCACGGGAAGGGAGCTGGATCCTGCTGCCGGCACCGCTGTCAGGGCAGGGTGCACCCTGTTCCAGCCTCTCAGGGCCGCACAGTGATCCTTGGGGCTCCTTGGGGTGTTGGTCTCTGTCTGTTCGGGGCAGACAGCATCCCTGCTCTGGACAGGTGTCCCGGCAGGCAGGGACAAACAGTGCTGATCATCACAGAATAACAGAATAGTTTGGGTTAGAAGGGACCTTAAAGATCATCTTGTTCCATCCCTGCCATGGGGTGGGACACGTTCCACTAGACCAGGGTGAAACCTTAAACACCCCCAGGGATAGGGCATCCACAGCTTCTCTGGGCAACCTGTTGCAGTGCCTCATCACCCTCAAAGAAAATAATTTCTTCCTAGTATCTAATCTGAGTCTCTCCTCTTTTAGTTTAAAACCATTCTCCCTTGCCCTATCACTATCTGCCAGTGTAAACTTTGCTTTCCCTCTATTTTATAAGTAGTTTTTAGTAGTTAAGTTTCCTCTTTAAGTACTGGAAGACTGCTAGGACATCTCTGTTTGGAGACCTTCCTGCTTAGAGATCTCACCTGAGCTCTGATTCTCTGCTCTAGGGGTCTCAGCCTGTCTCCACAGGAGAGGTGCTCTAGCTCTCTCATCACCTGTGTGGCCCCCTCTGGGCCCTCTCTAATACATCCATATCCTTCTTGTGCTGGGGATCCCAGAGCTGGATGCAGCACTGCAGGTGAGCTCTCATGAGAGCAGAATCATGGGGCAGAATCCCCCTCCTCACCTTGGAGCCCACAATGCTTTGGATGTAGCCCAGGACATGATTGGCTTTCTGGGCTGCCAGGGCACTCTTGTGTCGTGTCCAGCTTTTTGTCCACCAGACCCCCCAGATACAGAGCTGCATCTGTGTTGTATTCATACTTTGCAGCTTCATGGAGTTTCAGGCGGAACCCAGATTTCCTGGTGTCAGGAAAGCAGGACAGTCAGGTGGAGGGAGGCTTAGAGAAGGGCTGTTGCCCAGTCACAGATGCTATGAGGGGCTACACAGGTGCTGTCCCTGTTTGGGACCTGGGATGTTCCCCTGTGTTACCACTGTGTGAAGAGAACACATGCAAAGAAGGATGCACAATAGCAAGCCATGCACTAACGTGCCTGCCCCCCTCCCTGAATCCTAATATGAAATCATGACAATGATGTTTTGGAGACTTTCTGTGGTGAGAAAAAGGCCCTTTTTGGCAATGGGGTAGCTGGGAGCCTTTTGCCTCTCTTTCTGCAGTGCTTTCTGATCCTACCTCTGCTCTAATAAGTTTGGCTTCTGTGTAGTCCTTGTGATATCCCATGGAGCTGTCTAAAATTAATCAAGTTTTGTGCATCTTGATACTGGACATGAATTTCTGCTGATCCAATATTATTTGGTACTCAAAATACAGTGGATTGTGAAGGCAGTAGCAATACAGCACCCTGCATGCTGCAGCCTTCACAGAGATCATCCAGTCACTGCCGTGCCTTCTCCTCATCTGAAATCACCTTGCAAAGGGATTTTTGTGGCACTAAAAGTTTTATAGCTGATGGCATATTTTATTCTTTATTCACATGCATTGAAGTGCCATCAGTGGCACTCCTGCAGCATATGAGTTTAGGTCATCTTGTCACCATTTTGTAGACAAGAGGACTTAAGCTTGAGCCTAAAACATTGTGCTAAGATTTAAATACCAGAGCAGAATGTCTTTACAGAAGTATGTTTAAAAATTTTATTTTTGTTTTAATTTATTTATTAATTCTGGGCATGAGCTCCTGTTGTTGGCAGTGATGTTAGTTCAGCTGTCTCACAAACAGAGTTTTGCCCCAGATGCAGCTGCAGCTACAATCTGTGGCATAGGCTGACTTTTTTAAACAACATGTAGCATCTGGTCTCTGTGGCTTGGGCCACTTACTGAAGGTCACACAGCAGAGACTGGGAAACAGCCCAGCTCTCCTGCCTCTGATCTCTGCACTCGAATGTTTGCAATGCTTCCTCAACCACAGAACAGCACTAATGTCCACAGGCAAGAGAGGTGCTGTAGCCAAACCTGGGAGACGTGGAATTCAAGATGGCTGAAAATCTGTCCGAGCTTGGAGGTGAGTGGTTAATGAGCTGGAGTCTGGCTGGTGGTCAGTGCTGAGTGGCAGCTCTCAGCTGTGTTACTGGCCTGGATGGGGTCACACACCTTCACCACTGCCCTGGGTGATGGCCTGGCAGGCACCTCTGTGGATAATGCCAGCTGGGGGGAGCTCTGAGTGTGCTGGAGGTTTGACTGCCATCCAGAGAGACTTGACAAGCTGGGGGAAACAGGCCTACAGAAACCTCAGAGAGCTCAACAAACAGGAATGTGAGGTCCTGAACCTGGGATGGAGCAAACCCATGAACCACTGCTGGCTGGGGAGTGATTGAGTGCTGGGAAGGAGCCTTGCAACAAAGGACATAGTAGGGGTCCTGGTGGACTCCAAATGGGACAGAAGTCCCCAGTGGGCCCCCATGCCAGCAAGGCCACTGTCCCCTGGCTGTATCAGCCAAAGCACAGCCAGAGGCTGAGGGAAATGGCAATTCCATCCTGACTGTTGTGTGCTGGCCTACTGGGCTCAGTTTGGCTCCTTGGTACAGACGTGACATGGACATCCTCAAATGAGCTCAGCCAAAGCCACTGAGCTGTCTGGGGGCTGCAGCACATAATGAAATAGGAGGAGACACCGAGAGATCTGGGCTCTCTCACCGTGAGGAGCATCTACTCACTGTTTTGTCCAGCTGCCTAAAGGAGGGTTGCAGAGAAGACAGAACTGAACTTTCTCAGATGTTCATAGCAAAAGAACACAAGGTAATAGTCACAATATGTCGCAAGGGAAATCCTGACTGAATGTAAGGAAAAAACATTCACAATCAGTGGTTAACCACTGGTATGATTGCCCAGAGAGGCTGTGCAACCTCCACCCCTAAAGATTTTCAAAACATGACTGAACAAAGCCCAGAGCAATCTGATCTAATTTTGAAGTTTTGAGCACAAGTTTTGACCAGATGACTCCAGAGGTCTCTTTCAACCTCATTTATTCCATTACTTTACAATAGATGGATACCTTTAGTATAATTCCTGTTGTATTCCTGGGTGAACTGAATAGAACCTTTTGTCAGTATTATTTTCACAGGCACACCTTTCATAACCACCACATATATCACAAAAGAGAAAAAAAAGTCCAACAGTGAGGGGAAAAAATTGAAGCAAAACAATGTTCAAGAGCTGCACAAAACCTCCAGTGTCTCAAAGCTGCTGGTTGTTGCTAGTGTTGGCATGAGAGGAAGTATAAAGTAGATTAAGTGCAAGGACAAACAATCTGAGGCATCCTGCTAGCAGATTCTCCTGTCATCCTTCTGCCTCCCAACATGAAATGGTGATCCAAGCAGTGCAGAGTCTTGGATGAGGCTCCAAGCACTGAATCACTTTGACTGCCCTCCCTCCTCTGCAATGATCACACACAGAAAACAGAAATGACTGAGAGAGGCTTGGGCCCAGTTTCTAAAGGAAAGTCACTTTTCAGCACAGCCCTCATGAAACAGGATTGCTTAGTTTTGTCCCTTAACAACCTAATGGCCTGATGAGGACTATACTTGTCAGGCTGAGTTTCCTTCCTCAGGCTCGAGGAAGGTGAGTTTAGAAAGCTCTTGTTGCTGCAAAAAGGTGATGGTAGCCTTGAGATGGGATCTGTCCCTTGATGGCCTTCCTCCCCCGTGGCCCCAGTCATATTTAATGAAGGAGATGCAATGAAGTGAGAAACATATCTTCATGCTGCCAGAAAAGTGCATTGATAATATAATTTCTAGATGGTATGAAACCTTGTGCATTTGAAGATTATTAAGGCTCCAAAGTGAAACTCCCATTAGTGTGACAGTAACTCTATCTTCTCATTATTATGCGAGGACATGGGCCTCTGTGTACATGGGAAATGGACTCCAGGCTTGATCAATCAGGTAACACAGCAAATGGTTAGTGAATTGTGTGAAGTCTTTGGGCACATTGGTATCTTAAACCATCTGGATATCTAGGGCATGGGTACAGGTCATTTGCACACTTTTCATGGGCAAACTTGTGCAGCTCAGTCTGAGAGTTAGCACAGGCAGGCAGGAGATCTGCAGTCAGAGAAAGGAGTGTTTGATGAGATTCATTCAACCAGAGAAAGTGTAACTTTACAGGTGTAAATGTATTTCTGTGCTTGGCTGCTAGTGCTACACATCCCTGAGCCTTAGACCTTATTCTTAGCCTTGGTCACATCTTCCTTGACCGGTGCCTTCTCACCAGCTTGTCATGGTCTCACCAGACCCTTCTTTGCTCCCCTTCCACAGCGTGTTCCTGCCCAGTGTGTTCTGCATTGATCCACTCCCCTCCATCCCTGGCATTTCCCCATCCGGTCTTTTAAATATGGTTAAATCATCTACTTGACTTATAGGCTTTCCCTGCATTCTGCAGTCATGATCTTACTTCATTGCTCTTCATTTCCCTGACCTCATTTTGCCTTCATTTTTACCACTGACTTCAGACTGAGCAAACTAGTAGGCAGATCCATGTTGTTACAGTAAAGGTGTTTTTCTTGGGCTGCAAATCAGAGAAACATTTTGGTGTGTTGTTAAGCCAATCCTTGGTGTGCTGAAGTGTGTTCTCCCATTGCCTTGAGCAAGGAGTATGCCTGCTGGTGAGTGAGGTGGGATTGGGCTCCTGAGCTGTGTGGAACAGTCCAGAGCCTGTGCAGGACTGATGTTAAAGCACAGATGAAAGCAGCAATTTGCCAGCAGTGCTCTTCGTGTTGCTGTTGTGGCCCAGACAGTTGTGCTGCTGAAAGGCTGAAAGTGACAAATGTGAAGAATAAAAGACCAATAAATAGAGATCAAGGGGACTATTCAGTATTCTGTAATCTAAGCAGTAAACACTGGGAAAAAAGGGTGCAGGCTTTACTGGGATAAGCCCTAGAAATCAATGATGTGGTACAACCTGGGAAAAACATGTGGAAGTGGTCATACCTAAAGCTGGAATTAACACTTGCTCACTCAAGGTTATCCTTACTTGGATTTAGTATCATACTGAATCTAAGATCTGCATCAAAACTCTTTCAGCTGTGTTGGCCAGACTGAGAACTTGCTAATCTTGTTTCCTGCTTTGCACCTCAGGAGTTCACCTTTTGTTGCTTGAGGTTGTTTTCCTTTATATTTGCACAATCTGAAACAAAACAAAACAAACCCCAACAAAACCCAGCATAACCCAAAATTTCAGAGCAATTTTTTGAGGAGTTTGAGAATATTGTCTCTTCTGGTATGATCCCATGTGAAGCTCTATTAGTTCAGTAGTTCCCTTGGCAAGGGAGAAATCCCTATAATGACTGGCCATGTTCCCCCCTGTTCCTTGAATCTGGACAGCTTCAGGCAATGGCAGGCAGTTGGCAGCTTCCTGAGTAGCAAGAACAGTTTCAAGAAGCAATTGCAATAATTTCTCTCTCCTCTCACCTAGAGGAACTGAGCTGCTGCTGCCTCCTGCCTCTCTGTTTTGAAAGCCTCTGGCCTTTTCTTGGGCATCACCATTTTGAAGTCCTGCTCATTACACGCATGCCAAGTAATGCCACTTTAGAGAGCCAAGTCCATGGACTTCAGAAGGACCGCTCGTGTACTTCGGCTTCTGTGTGTTTACAAACCAAGGTTTTACCTTGGGTTACCACCACAGAGATTGATGGGAAATCTGCTCAGAGGGTAAAAAAAATAATGGAGTGTATGTCTAGCAGGATTTCATTCCAGGCTTAAATTATATAAACACTCCTATAATAAGCATCTTTGGCAAAATCCATGACCCAGCTGTGCCACTTTTCTTGCAGTACTTCTATTCCTGGATCCATTTTGCCGAGCTGTAGGAAATTTCTTGAAGTGCCTAAGTAAGCATCTCCCCAGGTCGTGCTCCCACAGCAGCCAACAGACAGAGGTCAGCTTCTCCAGATGGCATGTCCAGCCTTAGCTCTGCTCTGGAAGTGGAGATGGAGCCAGCCTTTCTTCTAGGACCCTACTGGGAATTTACAGTGACTGGACTCCAAACTAGCCTCAGTTAGATCCCTAAAGCTGGGGGATGGAGGGAATACCCTCAGCTCTTAATGTCTGTGAGGTTATTTCTCAAGTCCTTGTACCCCTGACCTGGGGTGGGCTGTGGAGGGTTGTCGTAGACATCTTTTTTGTGAAAATCCTTTCTTAGAATTTTTTTTCTCTTCTGAGAAGCTGAGGCCTCAGAAACAAAATGTAAACAATGGTTATCTGCTGCTGTGGAATGCATCAGGTAGATTTTTGATTGGCCCATCTTAGATGTTTATAATTAATAGCCAATCAAGGCTGAGCTATCTCATCAGAGTCCAAGAGAGCTGCCTTTTTTAATCATTCTTTTCTATTCTTAGCTAGCCTTCTGAGATGAACCTTTTTCTTCTATTTCTTTTTAGTAATATATATATATCATAAAATAATAAATCAAGCCTTCTAAACATAGAGTCAACATTTTTATCTCTTCCCTTATCCAAGAACCCCTGTGACCACTGTCACAGAGGGTGATGGAGCTGGTCCTGCTGCTGTGGCCAGAGCCACAGGTGGCCACAGCCACCATCCTCTGTGCCCAGAGCAGGACCTGTGGGATCAGGGGACTTGTGAGACGAGGGGACCTGTGAGACCAGAGTCTGAGCATCCACACCTGCAGGGCTCTCCACCACACGGACGAGCTGTTTGCAGTGGAGAATCATGTATCACACAGAAAGTTCAAAAAGACAAGAAACTTGCCCTTCAGGAATTATTTTCTGGCTAAGGAAAACAACAGATAACATGGATCCATGACAAGAAAAACCCTGTAGAAAATAACCTCAAGGGTTAAATCTGATGAATATAAAATACTGCAAAAGCTATAACTATAGAACTATAACTCAGGATATTCACTATGCTTGCTAAATCTCTCTCACACAGCATTTTAAAAGACCAACATTTTTTGAAGTAATCTTTCCCCAGCTATTCTATATTAATGACTATTTACATAATAAGTTATTTTAAAAGATATATGCATAGCATACTTCTTTGAAGATATGCATTGGATAACTTGGAATAAATCCTACCTCATTTAATACAGATTTTCTGAGATGTGTAGAAAAATGAGAGTCTTGAAAAACCTGGAAAGAATTCACATCTGATGAAAAAGAAAATATTATATGTGATTAAATTTTCCAACCAGCTTTAATAAATACACTGATATTTAAACCAGAGCAAAACAGAACAGTGAGGTATGTCAACATTTTTCAAGGCTTCTAATCATTTTTCAGAGCATGGATACTGAAAAGTTATATCCAATTATCATTACTCCTTTTTCTTCTCTAAAGGTCTGTAAAGTAATTGAGAAAGTAAGACAGGATTGGAACATGCTGCTAAAAGTTACTAGAACACCTAAATCCTCTGAATTACAAACAAAATAAAATGGCAATCACTGTAATGATCAAGCTATTTAAATTAAACTAAACACAGTAAAAAAAGTATTTTTTAATAGCAGGGAAATGAAAAGTTAAAAATAACATTTTCTGTATGAGATTGAGGTTCATTAATGAGACCTGCAATACTTTTGCCTCTTAAACCCATATCACATATAAAGTGCTCTAACACTTCTGGTTTTTAAAATCCTTATTTTTTGTGTGCATGTGTCTTTCAACATTTGAATGCATCTCCTACATGTAAAAATCAGTCCTTCATGGTGAATGAACGTTTTTAAGATGCAGTACCTGAAGTTCTGGAAATATTTCATTATTTATCACAGAACACTCTTTCTAGCCTGCCACTCATACTTTCAAAATTTAAACAGAGCTGAAATAAGGAAACTAAAGCAAAACAGAAAAGAAGCTGTAACTTGAGTCTGTTCAGCTGCAGCACAGCCTGCCCGTGAGAGGAGATCTGAACACTAATCTCATTGTTGATTTACATCAGATTCCTTTAACTTTTGTCTGAGTCTTTACTGAGGCTGTTCAAATCAGTTTGTAAATGTAGATTGAAGGAGCAATTTATACCATTACCTTGACAGGCAACTCAATCAGGATAATTTGTTGAAAATATCTATTTAGAACTCATCATGGAGGCAGAGCATTTAATGCTTCCCTTTTTCAATAAAGTAAGGACGACTTGCTAAGGAAATGGGGAGTTGAAACACTTAAAAAAATTACTTTCTAGAAAACAGATGTAATTAAGCTCTTATTAGCTCTCTTTGCATTGATGTGATAATGCAGGATGCTTTCCAAGTCATGAAGGGGCCTTAACCTACAAAAATTACTTGCAAATTGTATAATCCAAGTTTTAATAAATAAATGTTTACCAAGTTATAGTAAGGGAAGCAGTGTCCACACTAACAGAAATGTATTACTTTAAAACACAGGTCCCTATTCAGCAAATCAATTTAACATGTAGCTAGCAGATGAACAATTCCCTTAACTTAAATCTATAAGGAACTCTGTTGTTGAAATGAAGTGCAGACATCTAAAGCAGGAATCTTTCCAGCAATTAATGAGTAAGGTGCTCAATTTCCCACATGCTTCAAATTTAGGATAGGAAGGCAGGTTATCTGAACTGGCTCTTACCTATTTGAGGGATAGATTTTTTTTTTCCTGATAATTTTACTGCTCAGGAGGCCTTATTTGCAATTCTTAGGTGTAACTTCTCACCAGTTTGTAACCCCAGGAAGGGCCAGCAGGCTCACAGACTCTGAGAGCACAGCAGGATCCCCTAACTTTGTGCAAACAGATTTTTGCAGGGATGCAGGTTTTGCCAGTTTTTGAAGCTGCTCCCTGCTCAGAATCTGATGGGCTGGCAGTGAGGTGCAGGCAGGAGGCTTATGAAAGATGCTTGTGAAGAGCAGAAAGCTACTGCAAGGGGCTTCTGTAGATTGGTATGGAAGTGAAACCCTGATTGCTTGGAAAACCCTGCCTAAAAAAACATAATACTTCTCTATAGAAGTGCCTAAATGTTTTTTCAAACAAAAGTACTATGAAAGAGTTAATATGTTGTAATTTCACACACAAAACAAAGGCACAGATAACTTTTCTTCTTCGTATCACAGAGGCAGCCAGTAATAGAAAGACTCCTCTCTGGTTCTGTATTGCTACCACTGGGGCAATATTCTCATTGCTTCTTCTTTTCTTGAGGATTTATTAACATATTTATATCTCATAAAAGAGATATCATCAAAGAGATATCTATGCAATATCCAAATATGCTAGGGAAGAAAATGAGAGCATAATGTATGGGTTTGAAACTGCCATTTCAGTAAAAGCATCTTTTTTTTTTTTTTTGCTTTGAATGTAAAAACAGTGAAAAAACCTAACAAAAAAGTGGAGGCACATAAAAAATAATGTATTTTTTATTGGATATGAGAGCAGACTTTGTTTTTAAATGTATGAACAAATGGATAGATGGAAGAAACAGTGGATTTTGGGTGGCGAGGGGCTCCTCTTGTGTCTAGTGATACACCTGACTCCAGCAGGGTTGCCTGGGATGTCCAAAGTGCCATTAACTCTGTAAGCCTAATCTATTTCTTGAGGAAATTTTAAGCAGATAAGGGCTGTTTAAGCCTTTTCAATTTAAAGGGCTGCAATACAGCAGAGAATGAAAATGGAACGTTTTCCAAACGGTGAGATACAATTACAAAGTTGCACAGCAGCACTGGAGAATAAATACAAGCATTTCAGGCTGATAAGCATCGGCGTACAAACTGAGTATGAAGATAATTTATATTTGTTTTTCTTTGGCTATTATGAACTTTGATGATTTTCATCCTAATTTAATAGCACGATAAATCATTTTCATGAACATCATGCACTTTCATTGCTTCCTTGTTAAAATGTGAGCTAATTGTCCTTGGTCTTCAGGGAAAATAAAATACAAATACTCTTCTGAACAACCCGAGTCTCTTAAGTTCAACAGAGTTGCCTGAAAGTGCAAATGTCAGAGCAGCCTGCCGTCGTGCTCCTCGCGGGAAGAGATAAAATCGGAGTGCGCTGCCGTGTGCTCGTCGTGCTGCTGGGTGAAGGAAGGTCCGTGGCTGAGGGAATTCCAGAGCTAGGCTTGCCTCTGACCCCTTGAGCCTTTCCAGACTGTGCCAATGGCTAACACCAAAATCCCACTGGCCTGGGCGGGCCTGGACACCTGCACTGGACTTGGCAGTGCTGCCCTCGCACTGACTTTCTGTAGGGAAAGAGCTTTGCTGCTCCAAAACCCCTATGCCTGCTCCTTGGGAATGACACCAAAGAATACCTTATAAATGAAGTATGCTTCCCATTAGGGATTACAGCATCATTTGATCAAAGTCCACTGGAAATAGCTCTTGGCAGCACAGACGTTCTCTGTAACTCTTCACTCGCTTGACTCTGATTGGCAAAGTTGGGAAAAGCAATGCTGTCTGGAAGGCTAGAGGAGACAAGGACATGACAGGGGTTCTATTGTTGTTTTTGTTGTCTTTCTCCTTGGTTAATGAATGCCTGTGTGAAATTGGTTTTATGGATGCAAAGAAAACATTGGCAATGGTTTTATTCTTCTGTGGAGCTGATCGTGCCCTACACACTGGCTTAACTTGTAAAAGTAATGCAATACAGGCATCGCTTAAAATTAAACAATTTTTTGGCAACTCTGGTGAAATATATTGTCATCGGCTGTAGAGCACCGACACACTTGATAGAGTTAAAGAATGTTTGGAAGACTTCAAGCTCTCTCTGGTTTGAGTTTAACGAAATCTGGGCAATCAAAATGTCTACCTGGCAGCTCACAAGAGACACTTCATGTTCATTATTTTGTAGTTAAGCTATTTATCTGTCCTGATGTGCAAGGATACAATTTGTATACATTTTTAAATCATCTATTTCCATTGTAAATTACCCATAAATTAGATACAGACATTTAGGCACCTCTGAGGGGTTTTTCGATCTCTATTTTGGTATTAGGAATACATGTTGCTGAGTTTTGTACATTGGTTCCTCTCTGGAGCAGATCAGTGTTTGCATCTGGGAGAAAAATACACCCCTCCACTGCCTCTTCTTTCCATTCTATGGGCCATGAATCATAACCTTTAAAAAGATGAAATACTGGTGCAGTGCTGTTTTTTATGGCTTTTGTTTGAAGACTGCAGAGCATCTGACAAATGTAAATTGATCCTGACAAAACCTCAGTGAGTTATTATAGAGCTAAACCTGTCCTTCATGGAGATGACAAAACATAAGTAATGTGATTTATAAAAACCTCCATACCCCAGATAGGTTGTGAGCATAGTCCTAATTAAACACGTTTGAGTCAGTTTTCCTGTTGCACGTAAATCTACAACACCTTTAAGAAAAAAGACAGAGATAGATGAAGGAGCAAGTCCTTTTTTTCCTGCCATATTGTGCCTCAGTGTTTGCACTTCAATGTAAGAAAATTAAGAACTAGTTCACTCTATTCCTATGAATTTGTCTTGATCTCAAGTGCTGGTACCCAGATAATTGGACATCAAGATGAGTACGCATTTGTTTTACACCATCAGTGGAGAAGACACAAAGTTCTCCTCCCAGCTTACTCCCCATATGTGAAAATTGTCCTATTGTTAGTGAATGTGCAATTCTATAAAAAACCAACCAAAGACCCCTGAAAAAATAGGGTTTGTACAGAGCAAGAGAGAATGGAAGATACCAGTGCTTTCCTGCTAAAACAGGTCCTACATTCCTCTGAGTGGTCTTCAGGCCTTTCTCACCCCTTTTTTCTCCAGACACACATGTTCCAGCTCATTTTACTTTTATTTCCTTTTTGTGAGTGTAATGTGCAGATTACACAGCTGTCTTTTTGGTTATTAAATGGGTTTTTATAGTTCAAATATATCTCATGTCTGTGCATATAATGGTCCCAACATGTTTATGACAGGTTATGTCATTGGTTCCCTTGTTAGTGAAACTAACAAAGCTTCTCCATTAGTTTAAGAGGCCTGGGAATTTTGTGCATCCTGTTCTTGTTGCTGTATGTCAGTGCTGGGCAAATTGCCATTGTACCTCGGTGCACAGTTCACTGGTTAAGAACATGTGAGTGTGTCTCCCTCTAATGTGTGGCTCCAACAACAACCTGCTCATTCCCCAAAGCCAGCAAA
This sequence comes from Melozone crissalis, assembly GCF_028551555.1. Classification (NCBI taxonomy): domain Eukaryota; kingdom Metazoa; phylum Chordata; class Aves; order Passeriformes; family Passerellidae; genus Melozone; species Melozone crissalis. The sequence goes on from NW_026535805.1 coordinate 56,470,974, forward strand.
GGCAGTCTTGCCAATTCTTGAGATTTTATTGTGAGTCCCTTGACATTTGGTGTGTGCCTTAAAAAACACAGCTCCTGGAGTTAAGATGACTACATAAGAACCTCAGCTTTCATTTGAAAAATAGCATAAAATAACATATTCTGAGCCTTCCTGTTGTGGAAGTGTTTGGAAGTAGACCCCAGTGGTTTAAAAAAACCCTAGACAGCAAATGCAATCAACCCCCAATGTGTTATTAAAATCATATATTGCGGTGTGATTTTTAGCTAAAGACAAGTTCATGAGCATGGGAACCTGTCTGCAACTTTTGGATGGCTTGAGCTGGCAGTGTAAGAGATGCTGTTCCTATTCAAGTGCTGGGCTTTTGTACTTTTGATGCTGGAATTCCCATGCTTTTTCCCAATGACAAATATAGTGCTGATCTGTGTGCTGCTTAGGATTTGACTCATCTGCAGCCAGCAGCCTGGGGCTGCTTGGAACTGAAACTCAGGTATGTTGCGCTTAGTCAAGGACAACTCTGCTTTAGCTCACTCTCCTGGAAGAAAGATCAGACCTGTGCAGGTGCTAAGCAAATTCCTCCCTGGTTACATTCCCATGGTTCTGAGAGCCCTCAGCCCCTTTGGTCTTGGCTCCAGAAGCCACACAGCCATGTGAATATTACTAATAAATATTGCTAATATTGCTAATATTACAGTGCTCTCTGCTTTCCAGTGTGGTAGTTCATTTGGGCACCCTGCTACACCAGCACAGAGATACAACTCCCAGACAGGAGCAGCTTGGAATTTGGGGTGAATGCATTGGCCTGTTCACATCACTATAAGGAGAGCTATGTTAGCAGTGCTTGGGGAATCACTTCTTAGTGGTCATTTGCCCAAAAGAGGCCCTGTGCCACCAAAGCTGTGCTTTCCAGCACCTGTGCTCACATGTGTTTGACAACTATTGTGCTCATATATGTGTGAAAATGGAGCATCCCAAGCTGGATTTACATTTTGTATGTTGGGCTTTTAAATATCTGCCCATGCATGTATCTAAAAGCACCCTCTTCATTGGACTGGACTTTCTAAAGATCACAGTCCTTTCATCAGAAATTGACTTGTAGCAACTTCAGCACTGGCTTGAAAATACTCACTGCTTGAGATATTGATACTCTTCTGCATTTTCCCATCTATTTCCTCCTTGGGTTTAGCCAACCCCTGTGGTCCCATATGGGCAAATTTGGCAGGTGCAGGGGATGGATAACAAGCTCTGGAATATATTTTTCCAAGTGTGTCATCTGGCTTATAGAAGAGCTCTGGCTTAGCTGTACTGCCAGTACTGGAATGACTCTGGAGCTGTCTCCCAGTCAAATGGTCATAGAGCTGGCTGGCTTGCTTTGTTTTCCTGGACAGAGCATTGTCTCCCTTTATTAAAAAAAAAAAAAATATATATATATTCCCTTTTCACTGTAAGAAATATGGTCCACATGAAATATCTGACATTAAACCCCTTTTTAAAATTCCTTCTGCAATCTGTGTACTAGGTCCATTAAGATAAAGGGAAGTATTTCTCCAATGTCCATAGATGTTTGTGTTATAGCTGGGAGAAGAATTATAGGAACTACCTGTATCTCTGCTTCTGAATTCCAAATTTCATCTCTGAGAGTGAGTGCAGAATTCTTTGCTTGCAAAACCACAGCTGTGGTTGATGACCATAATGGACATGAAGCAGCACATTTTCTTGCAAACATTAATAACTCCTGTGCACATAGTCCACATTTTGCAACCACATTTTCAAACCACGGCATGTTTTTCAGAGGACAGCTGCTTGAGGAAAGCCTTTCTTGCTACCAAATGCTGGCACTTGGTTGCAAAGGTCTGCTCTTGATTTAAAGAGTAGGAATACAACAGGACTGGTGGCCCAGCACTCGAAAAATCAACAACTAAATAAATCTGCTAGCTATTATTGATCTTCATTTCCCCCCAAATGGTATCAGAATTCAGCATTCCTCAGGCTGAAGGGAATGAGGAGTTCATTTTTGAGTACTTGCCATAGTGCATATGTCAGTACTTGCCACTGACTTTCCCCCATTGCAGCCATCTGCAGCCCTCCTGAACAAAATCATGTGCAGCATTGTGTTTAATGTTCCTGAAAGAAAAGGGAACATGTAATAATTATTTTAAAATAAACACCAAAGGGACAAGTACTGTGTTCTTTGGCTTAATTCATACACGGATGAAATCATTTCTCTAAGCACTCCTGCCAATGTCTTGTTTCAAAGTCTGAGCCTTGGAGGAGGGCTGCAATCACTGAATGAAGTGTCGGCCATCCCTCCCTCCTCCCGCCCTGCTCCCAACTCCACAGCAGCCCAGCGAGCTCAGCCACTGCTGCACCATGTCCAGGGAGAGGAGCCATGGAATACCTGCTCAGGATGAGAGTATAGCACCATGTCCAGGGAGAGGAGCCATGGAATACCTGCTCAGGATGAGAGTATAGCACCATGTCCAGGGAGAGGAGCCATGGAAAACCTGCTCATGATGAGTATAGCACCATGTCCAGGGAGAGGAGCCATGGAATACCTGCTCAGGATGAGAGTATAGCACCATATCCAGGGAGAGGAGGCATGGAAAACTTGCTCAGGATAAGAATATAGCATAGGCATTGAGTGTGAACTCAATGAGCCCAGGTGCCCTGTGGCAGCCAGCTCAGGTGCCCTGGCACTGGCTCCCCACATCACCTCATCATGGAGCAAACACAAGTCCAATGGCACTGTCCATTGTGGGCTCAATGCCTCCAAGAAGCTGGGATCAGCCTGGTCCCCGTGGTTGGGTGGGGATGAGTGGGTTCCCCCGTGGATGCCACGTGTGCTGCCCTCCTGGCTGACACTGAAGGGCTGTGGCTGTGGCACTGGGACTGTGCTGAGGGAGGTGCAGCTACTGCTGTGTCCAACTCTGGTGTGTGGGCTCCAGCTCCTGGTGTGGGCAATATTAGACAACTCTGCAGGCTTAAAATTTGTTTTGTCTGTATTAGATAAGAGTGCTTGTTCTCTCTCTCTTGCTCTCTCTCATGCTCTCTTCCTCCCAATCCGTCTCCCTTCATTTGCAGCACTTGATGGCAGTGGTACAGAGAAGGGGTCCAAGTTCAACATGTGGCTTAGCCCATCCTGAAAATCCCACTGCTCTGTCTGGCTCTCAGCCCACAAGAGAAGGGGACATCAGGCTGAATGTATGAAGGTGCTGGGATACCCATGGGTTATTCATAATCACCTGAGATCAGGTGTGGTGAAGTCCAGAGTAATGTCTAGCTCACATGTATTGCAAATATATTTTGCTTTTTTTTCATTTCTGTGATGGGCACAGAAAGAATTGGCACTTGTGTGATGGTGTGGAGCCACAGAAGTTGGGGCACGATGACCTCTGCAGTGTCATGGCCAGGGCTGTGCTCCTCTGCTACCAACATGCCAGGACAAAGGACCAGGGACTTGGCAAGGGCATTTACCACCTCTTGGCAACCACTGTCCAGTTTAATTTTTAATTACCTTCGAGGACAATCTCAAGATATTACCAATGCCCTCAGAGGGAGTTGCGTCAGTCTGTATTCAGAAATCACAGTGAAAACTCAAACTTTGCTTTGGCATTCATTCTGAGGAACATTTTAAAACTTTAGTATAATTGAGATGAGACCCTGTAACAAACCTGTGTTTTGTTTTAATTTCCAAACTGTTATTTGATTTCTCTGAGATGGTGTCTATCTTGTCAAACAGAACATGATAATGACACTTTATTTATTGTTTATAGGAAAATCTTCAAAACCTTCAGCCAGGACTCCATAATTCCCACTTAGTGACAACTGAAAGAAGTGGGTTTCATCTTGTCTGCATGAGCCTGGCTTTCCCCCATCAGCATCACTGCTTTAGCTCTGAACCAGAACCAGGATCATTCCCACAATGAATGCTTTGCCAGCACGAGGGACGTTTGCAGACAAACCATTCTGCACTAGTAGACAGCTCAGAGTTAGAACACAAATGCTTCAAAGGCTTCCAGCCATCTCAGTGCGAAGATGCTGATCCTGTGAGCAACATCCTGCACAGATGTCTGCTCTGTAACTGCTTGTGTGCATGTTAACACTAGCAGGTGATGACCTGACCACCGGGCTGAGTGCAGGGCTGTGTGTGGGTGTGCAGGGGGTCAGTGTGTGTTAGAGAGGAGATTTTCTGGATGCTGATCTTGATGCATGGTAGCCTTTGACGAAACGCATCGTTTACCCTAAAGAGAGGCCTGATCAATCACAACAGGTTGAGCTCTATCTACCTAGTCCTAGCCATGTGAGTCGGTGGCTAGGGAGGAAATTGTTACTCTCCAGCTCAAGTGAAATGAGTCATGAAGAAGCAAAGATCCTGTGTGAGTTTGATACAATGTTCACTATGTCTTGGAAGAGCTATTTTAAGAAGAATTTGGCCAGAATCCTCGACTTTTGATTATTCTTCTTTCCTTCTCCTTGCATTTTACTGTTTCCCTGTAGCATGTTCTAAACGTTGTGTCTTGATTTATATCTGTAAATAAATCTCCTTATTTATGAGGATGTAATGTCCCTGGGGTCCAGGAGGCCCCCGCCATTCCATGGAGCTGAAAGAGACGTTACCTAAGTGGACCATGAATCAGAAGTGGGGCAGACAGGGAGAACTATTTTTACCAATCCTCTTGACTTGTGAGGGGGTCTGCCCAAAAGGCAAGTGGGGGCAGCTGTTGTGGGGGACTGGGAAGGTGTTAGGAATGATACCCTGGGGAATAACTTCTGAGCATTACAAGGTGCTGTGCTGAATTATGGAACAGTTAAAGGAAGCAGGAGAGACTGTGGGAAAGCTGTTCGTGTGCAATCCAAGCAATAGCCAGGACATTCTTGACAGAGGAAGAAAGGTAGAAATTGGTGGTAGCTGCTAAAATGAATAAGTTGCTTTCTGCTGCTTGCTTGCCAGAAGCAAGCAAGATAGAAAATGTGATAGAAAATGTGTAGCAGCTGGAGTTGGTTTGGTCACAGTACAGTTATGATGGAGCTTTTCATGCAGCCTTGTAAGATTTACTTCCATTCCTGCATTGCCCTCTGACAACATGAAATCAAACCTAGTGTCAGCAGTGCCATTGCTGGCCAGTGCCCACAGAGGAGCTGCATTTCCGTTCTATATCTTTGAGTGAGAAGCTTACAGGAGGTGTCTGCTTTTCTTGGGAGAAAAAGGCCTTCCATCTTTTTCTGGACAGGTTCTGGTTGGAGAGATGTGGTGTTATCCACAGCAAATTCAGGTTGTGAGGAATGCCAGTATCTGTCACCTGACTTTTCTGTGTTTGTGGCCTTTTTTGGTAGGGTAGAAACTTTGTCCTAACACAAGTATAATTTCCATTGCCTTCACTGAGAGATTTCACAGACTAGGGATCAAAAGTCTTTCCTTGATTTTTTTTTTATTAATCCGTCTTCATTTTTCAGGAATTTTTTTACCCATTTATCTTTGTAATAATACTCTGCTTGCTCATCTCAGTGAACTGGAGATGAAGAATGGCTCTATGTACTTTTACAGATAGTTTTATTGTTGCTAGTAGGGTCCTGATCTATGATTAGAAAAGTAGCTGTCTTGGAAATGCCATCTTCTCACTCAAAATATATGTTCTGGCCTGACTTTGAGTCTAGGGTTTTACTGTGAGTGATTACTGAAGATAATGTGTTTATTTTAATAAACTAACAAATGTTCTACTAGCACATCACGTTTAAAAACATTTTCATTGAGTCCTTCCTTAGAAGGCTTTAATTTCATGGGAAGATTGAGTCTTCTGCATGAAAATTAGAAAGGTTTGGGTAAAACCAAGAAATATTTCAGGTGAAAAACATTATTAGAAAGTTCTATGTCAGGCCATCTTCATGTCCACAGTTTCTCATATGAACTGAGCCCATCTCTCTGTCCTGATGTAGTCACAGAATTGCCACTTTGCACTGCTTCCCTTTGGAAGCTGGGAGATGCAGTTCAGCCAACTATTTTCATGAAACTAGAAGCATAGCATTTAAAGATTAAAATATCGGTTTATATTTCCCCACTCCACCTCCACAAAAAAAACACCAAAACAAAAAAACCCTAAAACCCCCCAGGATTTCTGTAAAAAAAGGGAAAAGTGCTGGCATAGGCAGGAGACTGACTGAATTCCTCTACATGTCACTTCAACACACTTATTGGCTTAGAAATGATGACAATGTCCTCTTGCTAGTAGTGAGGTAAGTGGCAGAAAGCAGCCAGTACTCTTATCAACTCCCTTGAGGAGTTTGGGGAGTGACAAAGAAGAAAAACCATCTTTTGTCTTGCACATAGACCAACTATGATATGTAATCACATAAATAAAGAGCACACAACCAGCCACTCTTTGTCAGCTGTCTAATTATAGCTACAGCCAACTAAATAGCCAGCAGCATGCAGTCCTCATTAAATCTGCTGTGAGCAGAAATTTCTGTTAGGGTCCAGAGAAGCTGGGATAGTGAGAGGCTGGACAGAAGTCATGCAGGGAGAAATGATTTGAGGAGAGGAATGGCTCTGTGGTCCCCCAACTTTGGAGACTGAGGAACAGAAACACTAATATTAAGAGGACATGACTTTTTTTTTGTGAAATTGAGTGTGTGAGTGGCTCAGAGATGCTGAAGATGATTATTCAGCTGCTGTGATACTTTTGAATGAAAACTTTGAACTTTTTTGCTGAAAACTTCCCTTTCAACCTTTTAATGACTGAGTTTTCCTTTGCTTTAACCTCATTTATGTTGTTTTAACACTGGTAGGGGATGAGGTTGCCACTCTTGTCAAAACACAGAAACAAAAAAACTAATAAATAAACAACCCTTCTCTGCTTTTATTACAAAAGAATGCTGGTTGTGTGTCGGCAGCTGTGATCAGAATAACAACACTGAAAACATAAGAGATATGCATGAAAAAGCTGGTTAAAATGTCCAGGAGGTGTTCAGGTGGCAATATTAATAGGGGGCCTCAGAGACTCTTTGAAAAACCTTGAAATCTAAGTTAGAGAACACTTTGATAACTATTTTTAAAACATGAACAGTACATTTTCTTTTCCTTCTTTCCATGTGTCCATTCTCTCTTAGGATTCTCCTGTGGACAAAATCCCTTCCTGAACTCTTGCTATGATCGTCTGTGGTCTGCTTCATTTCTGAGCAGGCGCACAGCAGAGCCACAGGCTGTATTAATGGTTTGATCCAGCAGCAAGAGCTGAATGATGGGAGAATATATAAATCAGCTTTTTCCACCTGAAGCATGATTCTCTAGGGAATCATGAGTTCAAAAAGGAATGAGATCTTCCTCATAAAAAAATTCAAACACCTCATGGTCTTGGGGATATTTAAATGCAACCTGGAAAATCTCCTGATTTTTTCTACCAGCAGCAGCAGCAGCAGCAGCAGAGTTTGTGCAGCCAGAGCTCGCTGGGAGCTGTGCAGCCGGAGCTGGTGGCACTGGGAAGGTGCTGCCAGGTGGAGAAGGGAAAGGAGCTCCTCTCTGCTCCCTCACCTCCACCTCCCTCCTGGCTCTGCTGGGTCAACCGTGAGGAGTGAAGGGAAGGGCACCATCTGCTGCCATCTCTTCTCTTTCATTAGGAGCCTGGCAACCATTGCTTCTAGACCAAAATGCTTTCAGCTTAAGACTGACCCCCTCAATATACACCTCTGAGCAGAGGGGTGGTGTATACAGGCCCATCACTCACAGCTAAAGGGCATCCACAGCAGCATTTAGGCCTAGAAAGGCACAGATGCACAAAACTGAAGACATGTTACGGCTGATTTGCTTCTATTTATTCTCCAAGACCGGTGTAAAGGAGTTTAAGGTCTGAATTCATTCTTAGCCATGCACTGAAGTTGACAGAGTTAGATCAGGACTGTGTTTGGCAGGATTTCCATGTCCTGCAATTCAACATGGAATATGTAATCATCTGACAGAAGGTTCAGTATGTTTAGTTGTATAACTGTTAGAACAGATAAAGGATCAGCCAGGCAAACAGTGAAATATGAAAACGGTTCTCGTAAAAACATCCCAGCCTTGGGGCGTGCATCTGCCAAAACTACTCCGTGGTGACATGAATGGACACAGCATTTAACTACTCTCCAAGAGCAGAGAGGATTACAAGGAGGTGGGGAAAGCAGAAAGAAGCCAGAGCAAGCCTGCCAACAATAGCAGGTTGCAATACTTAATCTCAGTGCTTGTGCCAATGAGCTTCGAAGCTGCTGTTGTTTTTATGAGGAAAAATGCAGAAAAGACTAATCTGTGTATTTATGTCTGTCTGGAAATGTTATAAGTGCCGTGTGGTCATTTTGATTCCAGAACCAATGGGGTCGGTATTCCCAGGATAGGGAGACTTGGACAGGGTGCCAGAACTCAGCCACTACACGTGGGACTGCAAGAAGAGCGAGTGAGTAAATAGAGAGATTCAGCAAAGTAGAAAACAAACCACAAACTCTACCCACACTTCCAAATAATCAATCTTTTTGGGGCTGTTTCAGCTCAGGGCTACAGCTTGTATGCCCTTGAGAAGTTCTAGAATATTGTCTTCAGTCCTCTCAAATAACAAAGCCACCTAAATTGCTCATTTTTTTTCTGCTGTGAATATATCTGTTATTTTGTGGGAGTTTATACTGGTGAGGTGAGCTAGAGCGAGCATCTTCTGTGCTGCAAGCTCTAATGAACACAGGCAAGTGCAATAGAGGGGCAGTGCTTGCCTTCCAGTGACAATATTTCCCTATATTTACCAGTATAATGTTTCACAGAATGAGGGTCTGTGGCTTATTATCAACTTGTTTTTCCATTCTCAATGGAAACAGAGCATTTCTTGACAAAATAGGTGGGGTTTTAATTGGTGGCTACTCTGTTTTGGTTTTTGGTTCCATGCAATTCTTTTGACAGTGGCAGCAGAAGTTGTCAATACAGCACTGACTTTTTGTGGGCAATATGGTCTGTATGCAGGTGGCAGGCACATCACATAGGTTATTGATCAGTATTGGCACAGGGCAGGCTTAACATGACAGAAATTTGTGTCCTTTACGGTTACCACTGTGGTTACCACAGGCTGCCTGGGGGCTTTGGGGTCAGGTTTTGTTACTGGTGACAGTGCAAGGAGGAAGCAGGCTTTCCATGGGTTGTTTGAAAGATCTGCAGAAGTGGATTTGGATTCACTGGGCATTCCCTGAGGAGGGTGGAGGAATAACACAGATGATTTGCTGCTACTTCATACTACTTGTTGGTTGCACAAAAGCCTAATACACTGATCTGTCTTTCCTATCTGATCCTGCCATGGTAGTCTCCATGCTGTCTAAGGGTTTGTTTGATAATGTGTCTCTGGTGGTTTGTGCAGTTTTGCTTTAATCCAGCTAAAGCTTAGCTCTGTTTGACTGGTAAAAGACAGTGACACGTAGGGGTAGAGCTTCTTTGGCTTTCTTTGCTGGGTAGGACAGATACTTGGCAGCTGAGTTTCCCAGGGACCTGGGGATTAAAGTGAACCTTGAGTTTCTTTCTTACTTGAAAGTCTCCATCACTCCAAATCTAACATTTTTCTTCTATATAGGCTGTGAACTACTGCAGCGAAGAAATGTTTTCCAGATGACACTGCTCCATAAATGGTGTTGGAGGATGTCAATTAACTGTGATGGGAGCTGCACATCTCCAGAGTACTCACGAGATCTCTTTTGACAATGAAGTGTCATTTTGGAGATAAATGAAACCTGTGGACAGGTAAGAAGTTGAAAATTAGCATAATCTTTGTCTAAAATTGATTTATATGAACTTCAGGAACGATTTCTTGGACTAAACCTAGGCTAGCCTGAGCCTAAAAGGGTTTGCTGCTTCTCTAAAAACTTTTATCTTTCAATGTCTCTGTATCTGTTAATGTTACTATAAATTTTAAGGAATGGAAAGAGAATTTCCACCACAATGGTGTCATACTTTGATGTTCACCAAAGTTTGTGACCTTCCAGATCTAAATCTCAATGTCTAACATGATAGCTTTACCCAGTATAAACGAGAAGTTGCTGTGCAAACGGGAGTTTCAGCTGAGGTGGAAGACTGAACAATTTCCTTTGGAAAAGGAGGAGATAACAAGGAAAATGGATGTTCAGCAATGTGGGTACTTCAAATACAGATTCCCACATGCCTTGTTGTAATTTGTCTTGATAATTCTGTGGAAAGCAATTTTTCCTCCTGTTATCCTGGATCAGATCTCTCAAAGATATGAGATGGAGACAAGGAGAAACTGTCCTTCAGATTGAAAAAAAAATACTAGATCAAGCAGCAAATAAATAAACTTTGTGTAGTCAGACACTGTTGCTGCATACCTAAATCTGTAATATCATATGAAGTTTATCAGAGGGGTTGGAACGTTTACACCAGTGTTGTGGCCAAATTTCTCCTGGGTGAATTGTCATCCATCTTCCTAAATACTTTTGGCAGTTTCTACTGGAGAAAGAAAAAGGGTTTGCCACGTGCTGAGGCCCTGGACTGCACTTGGGTGGGGGCTCATGCCCTGTCCCTGTGCATGATCCCTATCTGAAAAGGGTAACATTGTCATGTGCTGTGGGTCAGTTGCCCACTGGGATGATAACTCGGGATGGGAGATCAGGGAATGAATTCCAGGGAGGCTTGGAGCCCCTTTGGTGGGGTGGGCCTTAGCAGACGAGTGTGCTCCTCACGCCCTGCTCCAGACACCTGTGTGCTGCTCCTGTAACAGCTCCAAGCCTCACTGCCTTTGATCCTTGGAGGCAATTGCCTTTCCCTGGCATGGTGGGAGGGTGAAATGACTCTTGCGAGCACGTAGCACAAATGAGCTGTACGAGTGCCATAGTACACGGGAGAAATGTGAGTCATAAATCATCCTTAACATCTGCTGGAAAAAATATTTGTGCCTCAACACAGTACCCATGATTGGTGTTATTTGGTATGTTTGGGACACAAATCCATAAAGATTGAGACTAATGGCTGCTTTAACAGGCGTGTCAGTTTGGGGCTTAATGAATTTGTTAATATCAAGCAACTTTCTCCCCCCAAACAATGGTGTTGGTAATTCACAAGCTGTTATTCTTGGAGCCCCACTCTAACAAAAGCCAGCCTCTCTGTCTGAATGTTGCTGCTTTCATATTTTATTGCAGAAATTACACAAAAATATTTGGCTTGTCTAATGAGGGCTTGACAATATAGTATATATTGCTGAAAATGTGTCATCACATTATTCCTACAAAAACAAACTTTTGTGTTTTTTTTCCTTGTCCACTGGCATTTTGCTAGTTCAAACTGGGGAACAGGGGATGTCTGTGTAACTTGTCTAATAATACAAAACAAATGATACAGTGTAATGCCGGCATTATCGTGGATATATAGATTGTTCCTTTGCACTTACACTTGTTCTCCTTCTTTAGATCTATAGGTTTAGACTGCTCATGGCATCTGGAGTTTAAAAGGCTTTAGGAACATGTGGTTTGTCCTCCCTGAATGTCCTTATTAATCCATGTTCTTATGTGCTAGATCATGCAATTTGTTTTGCAGGAGGCCTTTAGGGCCAGGAAAGCTTATTGTGGTTATCTAATCTGACCTATTTCATTATGGAGGTCACTGAATAGCCCCCTCAGGATTTCCTGCAGCTGGGAGAGAGAGTACTTGAAGAAAGTTTTCCATTGTAATCAGAGATGGCTGAAGGCTTTTTGGCAGTGTAGGCAAAAATTTCTTTTCAGGGCAGCAGCAGGATGAGTTGTGAGAGTAGAAGGGCTGGAAGGGGCCAGGGGATTTCAGGAGATGGGGATGAGAATGCTGGGATGGGTCAGGAGGACTCCAGTAGGCAAGTGTGAGATTAGCAAGCTTTGGGAGACCACGAGTGTCAAACAGGCTCAGGAAATATCACAAACAACTGCAGAAAAGATATGGCGGTGATTAAGCTTATTTTTTGGAAGGTGAGTGCTTCAGGAGGAGGTCACAGGGCCAGGCAGTTTAAAATTGAAGTTTTACAGGCTGGAAATGGAGAAGAAAAGTCATGGATTCCAGAGAGGGAATGGAAGTGATGGAACTGTTGAGAGAGGTATGAGTGGAGGGCGGAAGGGATTTGGGAGTCACGGGTAGTTTGGGAATTGTCATTTGAAGAAGGGATTCTCATCTGATCAAGCCCTTTCCCCTCTGGATTTACAGCTCCTATATTTCAGAGGAGAGTGAGCCCCACAGCCTGAGCCCCTGCTGACCCCCTGAGGCAAGAAACACCTCCTGATTTGTGCTGGTCCTCTTTGTTCTACCATGCATCAGGGGACTAACACAAATGGATGGGAAGAGGGCTACATGCAGGCAAGGGTCTTGAGGGCGGACACCTGGGCAATAGTCCTTTCTGCTGCCAGGAGTAGCAGGAGACACCATAAGCTGCTGCTGTGCCTGTGCCCTGTGCCCTGGCACAATTCCCAGTCCTTCTGTTGGGGCAGGATCAGGCATTACCTTGGCGCACACATATGCTGTGGATCAGAGGGGTCCTCCACCTCTTTCCTGGCACTGCACAAGAGGGCAGCTTGTGGATCCCCCTTCCCACTGCTCTGGGCTCAGCTGTGCTGTGATTTGGCTCTGATCTTGTATAAAAGCCACACAAGTGGTGGAGAGTCTACCAAGGCTCTTGTTAAGCCAGTTCAACGAGCCTCTTTACTGGCTTGAATCTATTTACCATCAGAAGCATGGGAGAAAAAGAAACAGAGCAGAAGAGAGGTGCAAATTTTGCAAGGCTGGTCACCAGTTTGAGAAAAAAGGATAGCAAAGACAGCTTTTCTCTAGGTGCAAGGTTAGAAACACAGGGCAGAAGGAAAGAAAAGAAGCTGACATGAATTGGATTAGGCAGCTAATGAAGGATTGAAGCAATTCATTATATTGCTACTGTGGAGGAAAACAAATACCTTCCTCCCAGAGATGAGAGATGAGGAAAGAAGTGGATATTTTCTCAGTGCAGAGTGCAAAAAGCTAGTGGTTGTCATGTCAGAATACAGTATCATTGGCTCTGTGAGGGGGAAAGTGTGGAAGAGTTAAGACTTCCAAAGCTGAACTGAAGATTTATAAAGTCTTCCTGAAAAATGAAAGCAGAATTTTCCTTCGATAAACAGAATTTGTCAAATACCGTATCTTTTGTGTCCAGTTTGGTATTCCCTCTCTGACAGTGCCCAGATCTGATTTGTCAGGGGGAGACAGTGTGTTTTGTGAAACACACACGCAAAGGGAGTAGCTCAGTCTTATGGAGGGGAATCAGGCCACACATGGATGCCTAAGTCCCATTTTGTTTTCCTGACAACCTCTAATCCAGCCTTGGGCTGTGCACTCTCTCCTTTTTCAGCAGCCACACTACTTAACCTATGGCTGGAAGCAAAGTTAGTGCACTGAGGAATTTCTGAAAGGCTGTTCATTTCATGACATAGAGGAAACCCCACAGAATAAGGGGGCAGGAAGAGACCATAAAACCAGACAATACTGTTCCTGGCTGGATGCTGGCCTGAGTGAGCCAGAGAAAAGGGATATTACCTAAGAAGTAGGGCAGAACAAAAGAGGATGCTCCTGTGTCTACTCACCTAGTTTATTATAATAGAATTATAGAATATTCTGAGTTGGAAAAGACCCACAAGAATCACTGAGACCAACTCCTGGGCCTCTGCAGGACAACCTCAAGAACCACCACGTGCCTGGGAGGATTGTCCAAATTCTTCTTGAGCTGTGTCAGGCTGGTGCTGTGACCACTTCATGGGGACCCTGTTACAGTGCCCAACCACTCTCTGGCTAAAGAATCTTATTCTAATATTCAGCCTAAACCTCCCCTGACACAACTTCAGGCCATTCCCTGAGGTCCTGTCACTGTCACTACAGAGATCAGTGTCTAATCCTCCACTTCTCCTCATAAGGAAGCTGTAGACTGTGATTGAGTCTCTTATTTTACTTCTCCCTGTTACTAACAGAGAAATACAGACACGCCACTTTCTAAATGGAAATGAAAATCAAAATAGCTTTTTTGAGAACTGATCCAGGTCCTGGGAGAATATTTGCCTAGATCCATCTCGCAGAAAATTGCTTCTGGTGGCAGTGTTTTTATTTCAGTGACTGAAGGAAAGGGGTGTAATGGAGAAATCTGGTCATTGCTGGTGGGGAGTGGGGGTCCAGGCAGCTGTTCCAGGTGTGCTGTGGGGCTAGTACACATCTGGATGCGCTAGGTGGCAGGATCTGTCTGCAGCAGTGAAACACGCTGTAGGAATGGTGTTTGCACTGGACAGAGAGCAGGTGGAGAACATATTTCCTCAGAGATGCCAAAAACGAGTCCAAAAGATCTCTATCTAAAGATGGTATGCAATTCATTACCAAATGCAAAACAGTCCCCTCCAGCATAGCTCACTGATGAGCAAGAGACTTACATTTTGTTGACTGAAAAGGAAAAAGGGGAGTTTTGCTATCAAAATATCTAGAAGTCTTGTCTTCAGGTAGAGAGAAAACACCATGGAAAACCGCTCAGTGTCCTCTTTCTCTACCTGTTTGATATCCAATAAATTTAAAACTGAATTGCTTGTTACATCTTGGGCAGACAGGGATTCATGTCTGCTCTTACTTGCTGCTCTTGGCCTGACAGAATCATAATTTGATTCTTGCCTGGAAACTGTGCTCAAGAGCAGCAAACAGCAGGTGTGTGAGGAGACCTGAGGTGTTCTGCAGTGAAAGCCTTGTTTGAGAAGCCTGGCCCAGGGGAGGGCTCTCTGTGAAGAGAAGTTTATTAGAGGTGCTGGTAGCAGCTGTGGTGGCAGAGATATGAGCAAAAGGAGAAATCACATCCTTGCTTCTGTGGAGGGGGATATTGATTTGATGTGATTTGGCTGAAACTACATGGAAAGTTAATAACAGGGCCAAGACTGGTGCCAAATGAGCTCCCTGGAGCCCCGAGTTTGGATGTGCAACCATGTCTGGTGTGAAAACAGGTGTTAGCTGCTTTCTGAGTTATGGGCTAAAGATGTTGATGTTTGACAAAAAGAAGATAAAGCTTGGGAATAGCAAAAAACCCTGACCACAATATTGGAATGTTGTCACCCTGAGAGTGTAGTTTGGTGAAGGGACAGGTCCTATTTTTCCCCAGTGTTGAGCATTTGGGGTTCAGCCTACTCTCTGCAGATTCCAACAGGTCACACATTAAGTATGTGTTTCCTGGAGGAGATCCACAGGATCTCTGCTGTGAAAGATCTCCTAGTCACAAAAATTTGAAAACTGTCATTGTGGTTGTAGACTTCTCCCTTTGTACTTCAGAGGCATAAACATAAAAGATAGACACACACCAAAAGGGGAATCTTCATGCTCTGTCCCTGTGAGGGATTCTGAAAGGTCTTTTTTCGTTTTTTTTTTCTTTCTTTTCTTTTTTTTTTTTTTTTCAGAATAACAGCATGAATACAACTTGGCATTTTCAATTTTAAGCAATGACTAAATGAACTTTAGGTCATGCCTTCATATGGAAGTCAGTTGTTTTGGCTCCTCTCTGACAAGCAAATAGTGAAAACCAGGTGGTGGACAAGACTGACATACTGTACCTTTATGTGTCCTTCTGAAGAATGCATCAGTGATAAGGCAATACAGTTTCTTTCCTCCCAGATTTGCAAAGTATGCTTTCTATTTTGAGCAGGTTGCAGGGCATATTGGCTCATTTTTTCCTATGGCAGCCTCTGGTCAATTGGTCATGTTGCACATAATTAATTTTGACAATCATCATCTGATCCCTCTTCCCACATCACTTGCTGCTTATACCACTGTAATTACAGCCCTTGCTTAACTTCTGATCTACAAAATGTTGAAAGAAAGTATCATTTTGCCTTCAAGATCCATCCAGACCAAAACCTATGTTTGATTTGATATACTTGGACCAACAAATAAAACCACAGGTAAGAAAAATAAACCTGTGGATTCTATGCCAGGTAGAGCATGGAGGAAAGTAAAGCTGCCCTGTTCCCTGCTTTCCTTTTCTTGTGACTGAAAAGTAACCTGGCAGAGGGAAGCATCCTATGGCATATGGTCAAAGGGGCAATTTCATTGTCCTGTCTGTACTTGAGGAACATGGAAAGGGATATCAGCTTCCTGGGGTGATGTGGAGCCAGCTGTGGTGTTTGCTTTTGATGTGGAACAGAGCAGAGAACACACTTCTGGCTGTCCTTGGAGCAGCAAGAGCTTGGGGCTGCTGCTTCCCCCTCAGGTCTGGCTCCCTGTGGAGCATCTCCAGCTGGGGATGGCAGCACACAGGGACCATGCAGGTCCCTTAGTCCCACCCTGAGTGCTTCCAATACCGTGAGATTTTACTGCTTGGAGGCCATAAAAGTGCCTTAACAAAAGCTGGCATAAAATTTGGGCAATCTTCCAGAACAAAGGCATGAAAATCCTCCCAAGCTGAAGAACTGCATTTCAATTTTGTGCAACCACTTGTGTATTAACCCTAAACCTCTGGCTTTTTCACTGCTTCACCAGATCTTCCTTCCATTGGCAATTATCCCCTCTCTCCTCTCTGTCAAGACTAACTGACTCAGTTAGTCATGCCTTCTTTTCTTTTATTGGCTGATCCCACTTTCCCCACCTCCTCCTGCCCATGTTTTTTCTTCCCATCTTTCCTCTCCAGAGCTTTACCAAGATCCTTTGCCAGTTAGAGTGCTCTCTTGCATTAGCTAAGCCCAAGATTCATTCTGCCTCCTTCCAGCAGACAAACCTGGAAGGGGCCAAGGCAGGGCCAGGAATGGCAATCCAAATGCACCAGCAAAACACACAAAACTGGCACATATGAGTCAGTGAATATCACTTTGGGCACAGGAACAAGAGAACTCTGGTAATCATGGGAAACAGTGGTTTTGGCAGTGTAGGGGAATGACATCTAGTCAGGACTTTCCAGGTGCAGCTTTATTTCCATTTCTGAAAAAAAAGGCGCTGAGAAGGGAATATGGATAGCCTAGGATGAGGCACGTCTGTCTGTGAAGGGCACAAGCAGGGTTTCTAGCCCAAGTTTATGATGGTCTATCAAGTTTGAGAAGTGGTCTGCAGCCCCAGGGGTGGCCTGAACTGGTATCCAAGTACAGCAGATGGACTTTCCTCTTATAAACCCTTATTTGTTTCCAACAATGGTTCCACCAGACACCAGTCAGCCTTGATCAGGCTGAGTTCACTCAGCAAGTACCTCAACTCAATCACTTGTTTTTGGTTTGTCTGGAAAAAAAAAAAAAGGAAATGAGAGAAAAAGAAATCCCAGGAAAAGTGAACATTTCTGAGAATGATGGTTGTTTGCTGTTTCACTTCAGTTTTATATGAACTATTTGGGTTGGCTATAGCAGAGCTGCCAGGTGGCTAAACATGCCGAGTGAGTGTGGTCAGTGCTTGGGACACGCACTGTGCTCAAGGCATCCAAAAAATTGCTCTTGACCTTCATTTAGTCTGCCAATCACTGCAGGCTGCCCTTACATCACATTTTCTCACTAGCCAGTAACAGATTCATAGAAATTAGGGATGGAAAAGACCTGTTAGGTCACACAGTCCACTTCCCCCCTTCCTTCTCTCTGCTCCCTGAAGGTCAGCCCAGGGCTGTTCCCTACAGTGTATTTTCTAGTGCTTTGTCCAGTGTTATTTGAAATGACTCAAGTTGTGGGGCTGCCAGCATTTCCCTCTGGGAGCCTATTCCACAGTCTAATGGGCTTCACTGTTAATTTTTTCCTGATTCCCAGCCTAAAATATCCCTTTACTGGTTTTGTCTCATTACCCACTTGCACCACCCTCCACAGTTCCTCTCCTTCCTCCTCATTAGCAGCGCTAACACTCCACTCTGAGAAATCACCAGTTAGCTGAGAATTTAAAACTGTTTTGCAAAAAGTAGGCACTAGTGCTTCCTTTAGAGCCACTGCAAAGAGAAGTTAAGGAGCTGGGAGAGAAAGTGAGCAATGACTAGAACCAGACACAAGCCTCACATCTTGCAGCTCATTTCATGGCCTTGGTAGATGAAAGCCTGTTCTCACCTCTCCAGTCAAATTTACACACAGTGAGTTGAAAATGAGCAGGCAAGAGAAGGTTTTGATATTGATCACAACAATCCCTTGACATTTCAGTTTATTGAAGTGGTGACTGGGAAGAAGGTTCAGAGTCTTTTTCTATTCCATCACCTTCTCCCAAAAAATGTCTTATTGATGTTTGGACTTAGCAATATCCAAAGCTTTTTTTTTGGAGCAGTATGAGGCAGGTTGCCAGTGTTTTCTGACTAGATAACGTCTCAACCCAAATTTCTGGATGTAAACAGATACCATAGTAGACTGTCTCCTCTAGCTCCAAGCTTCACAGCTGGGCCTTGTCTCTAATGATACATTGAACTAAAATCCCAGCCGCAAACAGGCACAGTCTCAGATAGAGATTTTGAGCCTTGAGCCTCTGTCTCATCAAAGAAGAGATGCTTTCTCATTTATCCTTCATCAAGTGTTTCTGAAACCACTCTGACTTTTTAGATCAGGTCTTATTAGTAAAGGTGCTTGCAGATCTGTGATAATGTGATCCTGGCTTTATCTCAGTGCTTGTTGGTGCTCTCTGAAGCAGTCGGGCATGGCGGGAACCCAACCTGTGAGGTCCCTTGAGGACTGGGCCCTCAGAAACCAGAGATGGACGAGACCTACAGGATTACTCATCCTGCTCGTTCCCCCGCCAATACAAGCCTGTTCCCCGCAGTACATTTTCCAGGGCTGTGTCCAGACTGATCTTATTTTTAAATGATTCATATGATAGGGTTTCCTCCAGTTCCATTGGTGACTGGATGGTTGCCAAAACATTTTTTTTTCTCCCCTTTCTTTGACTTTGCCTCTTTGGATTCATCCAGAATTTTGAGGTCTGCAATTTGTACTGAACATAAACTGGCAGGGAGTAACTGGAGAGAAAATTTTGACTTTATCCTTGAGGATAACCTTGAGGTTTCTTGAGGCAAACAAATCTCTGACAGAAACCAAGAAAAGTGTTGTTTCAGAGTGCCTGGTGAAAGCTGCTTGTGGAGGACAGATGTGGGTTGATTTCAAAGCACCTTTCCAGGCCTTCAGGCTGACATCAGTGGTATCACTGAGGGTTGTGTCCTAGCCGCCAAACTCTCGTGACTGGTGACTGGGATTGTTTCTTCCCTGAATTTACAATGGCAGTCTGAATTTCGGGGGACTCTGCTGGGCCTATAGCCAGTGTGCAAGGAGTGAGGTTGGCCAGGTGCATTGCTGCACTCTGGCTCCTTTTTTTATGCCATCCATGTAACTTCAGTTACTTATTGCTGCATACTGTTTTCCCTCCCATGCCACTTGTCACTGTCCTGTGCACTGTTTGGAGTTCTTGGATACTGATGTCTGTGTGCTCAGGATCTCATCCTTCATGAAGTTCATGAATTGCCACCTGGAAAATCATTTGGGATGAGCAATATGATCAGATTTTCTGTGGCCTTCAGCACTTGCTTGTGGGCAGCCATGTCCTCAAAAGGACAAAGCCTAGCTCAGGAAAGAGCTGCAACTAGTAACAAAGCTTCCACTATGAAAGGACCAAGGTTTCACCCCTTCTACTTTTCCCTCCATTTTTTCTCTGCTGCTTCTTCAAAACTTTTTCTTTTCCCTCTCAGGGGTGGATTGTTTTGTGTGTGGGATGTGGGGTGTACCTTCAGGTCATGCTGTGTGTATCTCTGCAGCTGTGGGTAGCTAAATGCTTAAGGCCAGTGCTGCCAACAAGAACCTGGTCTGGAATGTCAGTGGTCTGTAGGCTGAAGGGTCCCTGCAATGGACAGCTAGAAGATAGGAAAGATTAGGAAATAGTGTATGAAAAACTAAAGAAGGAGGGTAAGGAAGAAGAGGACAGAGCTCAGGGCCACCTCTTCACAGAGCACAGTTGTCCCAGAGTCCCTTGGAGCTTGCCTGCCATCATCCATCACAGGAGCCGTGATCCTCATCAACAGGATGAAACCACCTCTGGAGAGAAGTCCTCCACCTCTCCACACTGCACCCTAAAAATCCTTGGCCTAGACCTGTTTCCTCCTGGACATTTAGAGGTTTCTTTTTAATCTTTAGACATGACATGTCACTGAATGACAAATTATGCTCTGGTATGATTAGTCTTAGAAAAGAGCTGGGTGTCCATGAGCATCCTTATTACTTTTACTTAAAGGAGTGACAAAACCTAATTTCTTCTTTTTTGGTGCCAGCCAGCTGCAATAGGCTTATCTAAGAAGATCTTAAAGCACACTTTATCTTCCTGCATGTGCTCTTAGAGATGTCTGCATGTGTTTTTCATTATTTTATCTTGTCATTTTTCCTTGGAGCCTGAACAATGACTTTTAGACTGCAATGACTTTTGTCCTCTAGGAACAAAACCAATAGGATCCAGACTGGGTTAGAGGGATGATGGCCAAGTGAGTTCCAACAGGTGACACTTGTGTGCACTGCACTGTGCTACATGTGACCTATGTGCTTTTCTTTTTTACTTGCACAGCTAAAATATGTGAACTTAAGGAGATCCTGTCCTGGAAAATTCTTGCCACTCATCAGTCAAAAAGCTTTTGTTACTTAGAAGCAAAGATCATGAGGAAACCTATATTGCTTAGCAGGAATAAAATTATTATTATAAACACTCTGATCTGGAAATGTACTGTCACCAGATAATCTTCAGAATAAAAATATTATTCCTTAGCAGTGACTGAAATGGAAGGCTGACCACAGAGGAAATAATATGAATTCTGACACAAATTAGCCAAAGCAAGATAATTAGAAATCAAAGTAGGAAGCTGGCGTGGAGGAATTTAGTCCAGTTTTTCTCACACTGCAGATGATTGTAGATACATTCACCCTGCAGTATATTTCTTAATATCCCGACCGAGCGAATGCATTTGCAGTCAGTGCCCATGGCTGGCACCAAGTTGTGTGGCCATCCCCATGGCATGGGACACATCAAATCTTCCTGCTCCCCAGAAAACACACTTGATCACACTGCTCCATCAACAGTGGTGAGATATCACCACTGAGATCTGCACACTTAGAATACTTAACTTTTCACCACGTAGGAAACAAATCACATTTAGTTTTTTTTATAAATTAAGCTAAAGTTCAAATGGTGATCATCCTGTGAACAGACAGGAAATAAAAAGGTGGTCCAGTTTCATAGTTAGAGAATACAAACCAGAGATAATCTTTATTTTTTTAAAGCCATCCCACAAAGGTCAAATTTAATAAGTTTCAGGGTAAAGTGAAGGAATCATTTATTTTATCTGGCATGTAACTGATAACAGTGAATGTGTTTTTGATCTGTTTATTTATAGCATCACCACTATTGTAGATATGGTGGGTTGAAAATTTTCCATAAAAATTGTTTTTGGATGAAGATTTTCCTTTTGACAGTGTAATTTATTTTGGTGAAGAAATGATCACTCTTGGGAAAAAGTTTCCCCTGAAAAATAGTATTTTGGCTGAAAATAGATTTTTTTATTATTATTGTTTTTCCTTTTTCCTATGAAAAGTCAGAATTTTCCACAGTGAGAAAAGAAAATTCCAAGTAGCTTCAGCATGAGGTATTTTATAGATAGGCAAGGAATAATCCTGCCTCAAAGGGAGTATAACAGAAACTGTCAAAAATCTAAGAAATTTGGATCAGTAATTTTGAAGTTACAAAAGTTTAAATTCAGCAGCTTTTCATGTGCTTAATAGAACCTCTGCAGTGATGTGTTTTTAATGCCTCAATTTGGGATTGCCCATCTGAGAACATCTCATTCCAATCACAAAGTCCTTTTCCATAGTGTTTAAAGTCAGTAGAGACCGTGAGATCATCTGCTTTGGCCTCCTTACACGTAACTCAGTTAACCCCTTTCTGAGCCCAGAAGTCACATTTGGCTGAATCGCAGACACAAGAGCAAAGCTCCCACACTTTCTTCTGAAGAGTGGTTCATGTTCTTCTTGTGTTGTTTCTTTTGTTGTTAGATCTATCTAAAATTGCTCAAACACTTAACTGAAAATCTGCTTTTTGGCTATTGACAATAATTTTCTGTGTGTATTCAGATAGGTTAAGGATCCCCTGTCCAATTTATTACTTTATTTTCATAAGATTGTGGTATTTGACCATCAAATTACCAAAATTTTAATAATCATTAATAATGTGTTGGTGGTATATGCAGTAGAGTTCTTCAATCTCTGACGATGCTTGCTGGGTGTGTGAGGAGTGGGGAAAAGAGAAAAACAATGTTCTTTAAAAATGTCAAAATTTTATTTAGTGTGGTGGCTTTTGCCCCACCAAAGATACAGGAGAAATTTAATCTTAGATAACAGCAGCTTAGCAGGTTTCTCAGGGCTGCAGCAGTACTTTTTGCTTGATGCCAGGACCTCAGCCTGGCCCACTGGAGCTTTAAAATACATCTCAGAACTGCTGCTATCCAAAGAACCTTTCTCTTTTATAGGAACAGCCCATTCTTTTTCTCCTTGCATGTATGAATTTTTGGAAAGCCCTTTTTTAGTAGACCCAGGTTACTGTGCACTACAGTTCACTCTGCTTGCCTTCTCCCCACTTTTTTCTGCCATTCACTTTTTTAAAATCATCCATAAATAATATCAACTGTAATTTTAAATTTCCTTTCAAATATTTGAGGATAGTATGGTGTAGATCTCATATTTATAACCAGCATTTTGTGACCCTCCTAGAAACAGCCCTATTTGCTACATTATTTACAAATACTTTGGTGTATATCAGTTAGCTAATTTTCAATATATTTTGTATACAGTTCTGATTTTTATATCAGAATATTGTGTGGTACCAAGTCAAACACCCCATAAAATTTTATTACATCTACACAGTTAAATTTATAAAAAAACCCCAACTTCTTAGAGAATGAACTCAAGTTTGTTTAAGTAACATTATTTTCCATAACCCATTTCATGTTGTCTGGTATTCATTATATTGTTCTCCTTTATCAGTTAAATTCCATATGTGCTTTTTTTATTCTTTTGTTTGAAGTCGATGTCAGGATATTCAGTAAAGTAACTCTGGTAGGTAGTTTGCTGCTCTCAAATGTTTGTACAAGGTGATCATTCATCTTGTGCCTTCAGACTTGTTTGGTATTCTGGGATTTAGTAAAAGCAACAAGTGAGCAGTGATTTCTTTAGGCAAGTCTTTTATGACTCCTGAGTTCAAGTTATCAAGCTGATGGCTTTAAAATATACATCCCTATATAACATTATCTAATTCCCTATTTTATACCTTTTTCTTCTTTGAAATAAAAAATGACTAATCATACTTGGGTGATTGAGACACATAACGGTAAAATAGAAAACATATTTATTTTATTTTTATTTTTAAAAATTATTTCTATTTAGATTTTTGCCCTTGTCACTGAGAAATCACTATTAATTTTCTTTGATCTCATTATATTTAGTTTTTTTTTATTTCAACTTGTTTTGCCAACCATGATGTTTTCCTTAGGATCTTTTGCCCATTTTGCACACCTTCTGCTGTTTACAAAAGCTAATCTCTATGGTTTGGTTTGTGTTTGATGCCTTTTTCTTGAATAAAACCTCTGAAATTCCAGGTGTCCAGTACATCGCTGAACTGAGGCAAGCTTTGAGGTGCTGCTGGCTTTTCCCATTGATCACATGAGGCCTGGTCATCTAACAAGTTCTTGAAGAACTCTCCACTGTCTTTCATAATTTTTTGTCCACATTTTTCCTATTACCACATTTCTCTTGTGTTTTCCCAGTGTCAGAATATAACTGCTTGGAAATACCAAAATATTTTTGCTCTTTGGCCTGTACTGTGTTTGCCTACATGAAATAAATAGAAACTGGTCGTGACCTGAAGTTGCTAATCCAGCACTCTTTCATTGTTCAGAATTGAATTCACACCTTTATCCATATAAAGAGTTTCATGGATGTGTTTCTCTTTAATAGGCAGCTGCTTCATCATCCTCTTTTTTTCCTTGGACATTTGTGGTGGCTCACGACCTTCTGCCCTCTCTCCTCAAAAACTTCCTTTGGATTTTGCTCATTGCATTGACCCGTGGATGTTCAGGTTCCTACATTTCTGACATACCAAAACTCAGTCATGGGCTGTCAGAGATCTGAGTTAACTTCTTGATCTGATTTATTTTTTAATATTATCTGATTTACCTTATAATACTACCCACCTACTACTTCCATTATAAATTACTTTCTTCTGGTGTGGTCAATAGGGACTGCAGCTCCACAGATTGAAAATATCCATTTATGGCAATGCACTCAGTCAACCAGGGAAAGCTAAATTTAATCTGTAAAGCCTTTTGGGTCTCTCTGATTAACAAAGTACAGAGACCTTTATATTTTATTCTCTGAAGCAGTGAGATTTATGAATTCACCAACAAATGATTCATAGGTTTAAAAAATAAAATAAGCAAAAACTTCCATAATTAATTACTCAAGTGCTGAGCCTGAATAGCTGGAGCTGAGAAGGTAAGACATTCCAGAGCTTGCATTGTTGTTGCAAATTAACTCTGTTGGTTGTAATTTTTTTTTTTTTTTTTTAGTTTCTCTTTACCTGCAAATCTTGTTTTCTGCATAACTGTAACATATTAAAGGTACATGATTTGTTACACACAAGTTAGGGGTTTGACCAAAAAACCGATTTAAATGCTGATGGATTAATGAGATTTGAAGCTGAAAGGCACCACTGTCCCAGTGTATCTGACCTACTCTGTGACAAGTGTCACTTAATTGCAGGCAGGATTTTTGCAGTGTAAGGAACTGGAATTATTTTAGTCTTAGACAAATGAATGATGCTGTGGTTGTTAACGTGCCGTTGGACTACTAGAACATGTCACTTAAACATCCAATCTGAATTTAAAGGCTCCAAGTGATGATGAATTTACCACTTCCTTGGGTAGTACTTTCCAGTGATTAATTACTCTCTCACTGTAAGGAATTTGTGTTCTATTTTCAGTTTACATTTCTCTGCTTTGCACTTTCAGCCAATTGATCTTCTAGAGCCTTTCTCTGATACAGTTAAGGGGTAGCTCATATCATGACTCTCCACTTCAGAAGCTTTCAAAATTCTGTTTCTTTGAGGGCCAAAACTGATTGAACTCTTTCTTACATTTCTTGATGGAAGATGTATTTTCTAGAACCTTTCCAACTTTTGGTCTGCTTTAAAATGCAAATTCCAGAGCTGGACACATTGCATAAGGTTCTTAACAAATTGTGTGTGGAGGCATTACTATTTTTTAGCATGCAATTAAAGTGATTTTTCCCTACATTTTGCTGCTGTATCATGATTCCTGTAGCAGATTCCTGTGATCCACAGTCCACCTCTGCAGTGTCAATCTTCATCCCATGCATACCTCCACTGTTAACAAAGGTCGTTTTTGTGGCAGAATTCACTCCATTACAGCAAAAGTAAATAAAGCCTGTCACCACTCTAGCAGTGAGCAGAGGTGCTTACCTTGGAGCTGAGCTGGGTGGGTAAATACACTGTGAATGGCCAACTGGAGCACATCCATGGAGTGTGTCAGAAAGGAATCCTGACAGTCTATTGTTTCACTCCTGCCTGGCTCTTTAATGTTCACCCGGTGTGAAGAAGAAAAAGCAATTATCAAAGGCAGCTCTCAGGAGTAACTTTACATATGGGATGCAATTACAGTGTGAAAGAACTCTGGCTTCACGGTGACTGACAGTGACTAAGAGATGTGATTACCAGGGAACTGGCTGCCAAAATCACATCCAGGAAAAAGGTGCGGGGAGGAAAAAAAGCTTTTGAGCTGGCCTGCATATTTGTCAGTCTACAATTAGTGATACTGGCAAATTGCTGAGCATTTTGGTTCATCCTCAGATGGACTAATGCAGCCCTCTGTGTCCCTCAGATACTCCTGCATCCACCTGCATCTCCCCTGTTGGAGCCTTGAACATGGCCCTGGTGAGAGGCACAGCCCAGCACTGTCACTGCACTGCCAATATTGTGTCCAGCTTTGGAGCTGCTGAAAGGTGTCACAGCCCTGCTCCAGGGACACTGCAAACCCAGGGCTCTGCACTGTGTCTGCTGCCTGGCAGGGAGGTAACAACTGCTGGCAGCTTTCTCAGCAGCCCCTGTGCTGCCCTGCAGAGGGGTCTGCTCTAAACTGGGGCCATTCCTAGCTGAGATGCTGCAGGGCATCATAATAAACTTTGGAGACCTAAATACCAGTTTAAAGAAGTTTAAAGGACTTGCAACACTGTGCCCACTGTCAGCTAGCCCTTGGTATTTAAACCAACAGCTATTTTTCTATGAAAACATAACTCTGACAAATAGATTCCCTTTTTTCATTTTCCATTTGTAATCTTAGATTGTTTTATTTAATGCTTTTCCCCTGTGGGTTTCTTCAGTTTGGCTTTGCTGTGAGCCCTGAAGAGTCCAGGATGTCAAAGAAAACTATATGAAGTCGCCATCATGCCCTCATGGCTCTAGGTTTGCTCTTGATCCTAAAATAATTTCAGAGTGGTTCTGTTTACAGCACACCTTGTAGCCTGACCTCCAGCTACTCCTGGACTGCATGTTCCCTCTCTCTTGCCTCATATTTTGTTTTGGCCTCTCTGCTCTGCTCTCCTCCTGATTTTGTTTGATGTTTCCCAGACTTGCTGCCACCATTTCTCCCTTCAGAGAGATTCTGTGCCCAGAAAGTCAGGGACCTGGATTGTTCTCTGTGGTTGTGTTTGTTTTGCCCTTAGCCTTAGGTGGTGCCATTCCATTTGGTAGTAGCAGCAGTGGGATGGTGGCCTGGGAAGGATTTGGGAGGACTTTGGGGGACTGAGACCACCCCATTCCTCCTGTGAAACTGGCAGTGTGGTCCCTGGCATGTGCTGACCATCTCCCCTAGGCACAGCTTGGGGGAAGAAGCCAAAGCCCTCGTTTATTTTGCTGGTATGGACAGAGCCTTGGTGTGAGCACAGCCGTGCATCTGCTCCGGGATCATCCTTTCCAGTTGGGAACCGCTGGCTCTGCCGATGCTCTCGCTTGTGTCTGCCTTGGCTGACAAAGCTCTCACGCAGAGTTGTGGCATCTTTAGGCCCTGTTTTAGTACTGCTACTTGTCAGTGGATACATGAGTCAGGACATTGCCAGCTGCCTCCTGCCGCGCCCATCTGGGGCCCAGCCTGCAGGCTCTGATCTCAGGCTGTGCCGAGAGACACAGCATTCTCTGCTGCTTCCTTTCTCGTGTGCCTGCCTCTGGGCCGACACAACTTTCAGATGTTTCACTTTGCAACGTGCCTTTTCTGCTTTCTGGTGTGTTTCCCAGGTTGGCTCTGAGAGAATGAGTGGGTCAGGCTCAAACTCATTTGGGAGGTTGGGTGTCCACCAGGGCAGGCCCTGCTGCACCTTCTCATCTGTCCGGAATGGCACCTGCTTCCCACCTGGAGCTGTGCTTTACCCAGAGCTTGGCGCTGCCAGGGGTGAGCTCTGAGAGATGTGCCCTCACTCCCTGCATCCCTTGTCCCTGACTGGTGACTACGTGACTCCGTGATGAGCAGTGCAAGGGCTGCTCTGAGAGAAGCTCAACCCCACTCTTGCACTCTTGGCCCCAAAAGCACAATGGGCCAGAAAAATATACAATGTTTTTCTTTATGTATCCACACCCAAGAAAACTAAAGGAAAAAGGGTTTGGTTGGAGGATTTTTTAAAATTTCATTTGGGCATGGAGAGTGAAGAACTAGAATGGAAAATCAGGTGCAAACATTTTTTGTCTCAGATTTTTTTGTGTAACTTTGACAAGATAAACAATCTCAGAAATGCCAGCAGAGGTGCATAGGTAGGGCAGGATTTCTAGACATGTGACTCCTGACTTTTTATTTGTCACAAAATGTCAATGTTACAGCTTGCAATATAAATAAGCATTGAGAAGTAATTTGGGTAATGTAGCCTTTACTATACACTTGTGCTGCTTCGTGTTCCATCAGCCTTTCACTTTAGATTATCTCACACCACTTGGACACATGGTAATATTGTAATTTCATAATATCTGCTGTATTTTGGATGGTGCTGCAGTTTTTTTGTTCCTGTTTTCTTTTACAACCAGCAGATTATATCCGGAAAACACACTTCATATTCTGATAATGGAGGAGGAGGAGTGTAATTCTGGTCCAAATGAAGTCAGTGGCAAAACTCCCATTGACTTCATTAGGGATAGAATTTCACGCCATCTTGTGTTGCCTTGCCTAAAAAAGGAGAAGAGACCTGATGTAAAGCCTATTGTAGTCAATGGAGAGATTCCCAGGGATTTTAATGGGCCTGTATTTGGTCCAGCATGAGGTTATTCAGTCACCTTCACATTTTACAGAAATATAGCACTTGTGTTGCATTCTCAAAGGACTAATAAACTAACTCTGAGTTAGATAAATTTCTACACATTTCTTCTCTTGAAGCATTTTGGTGTGCTAAGAAGTTCTTTCCTATTTTTTTTCTTCCTTTTTCCATAGTTTCTCTTTTCAGACACTGTTTTGCCTTATGGTAGTTCTAAATCATCACAAAACAAATCAACACAGAACAATGAGCAAGATATATAAGTTTGGGTTTATAGATTCCAGTTCCATGAACTTTGATTTAATAAACCTACCCCTCTTTTTTTAGCAGAAAGCACAAAACATGGGCAGGCTGATGAATTTGAAACCTGGTTCTGATTCTGACCTACATTTAAAAGCTAAATTTGAGTCTGATAAAGTTTTAAAAACACTGGTAATATGAAAAAGATGCTTCACTGTTCCCTTTGTATTTTTAACCTTTTTTCCTATTAAAACTGTAAACAGTTTTATATTATTGCAGTGAATTCTTCTCTAATTTACTCCAGTGTAAATCCAGAGGAATGTTTCTGAGGGCAGGGGAGCTGTTCTGCATTCTCACTGGGGTGAATGACGGGGGCTCTGCCAGGCTGTTTTCCCTTCCTCTTCCTCCTGTCACTGTTTGTCTTGGATAACCCTGGACAAAAAATGTCATCAAATGCTGCACTGGTTCCAGTGATGTTTGGTTGTCTCTGCCATTCCCCATCCCTTTGACTGTGAGTATTTAAGTGCCTCCAATATCTAAGAACCAAAAAAGTTCAGGCTAAAAAAAGCCTTTCTGGTGGATTCTATTTACCTCCTAAAAAATATGACTATTTATTTTCATTTTTGCATTGGAAGAAAAACAAAACCTCAAGCATTTATGAAAACCTTTCTGTGGACTGAAACATCTGGTTTTGCCTCACATGTCAGGGCCTGATTTGAATCTCTTGCATAATTTTTGATAAGGCAGATGAACTGTCTCCTTCTCTCTCTCTCTCACATACACATGCAGACATTATCTGCTTTGGATTTTAGAAACTTTTGCGTCAAACTTTTTTTTTTAATTTGAAGAAATTTTAGAAAAAGGATTATATTCCATTTTAGAAATTAACTTTATGTCAATGTTTGTGAAGAGTTAGCATCAAGAGTGTTTTCAGTTTGTTTTCTTGCAAAATGAATTTGATTTCAGCAGACAATGGACTTTTACTGAATTTCATTCCAAAATTAAAAATGTTCTGTAGAAAATCTTGTATTTTTAAATTTTTTCCTCTTTCCCTTCCACAGTTTTTCTTCATAGTTTTCCTCACAATAGTGTATAGAGTGAGCATACAAGTGGATGTGTTTTAGATTTTGAGCTAAATCACAGTTTTTCATTTACTCTGTGTGCAGATGAAATGCACAGATCTGTTGTCCTTTGGCTAATATATGCTTGTGTTCTTTATTGATCTAAGCATCAGTGCTCATTATTACAGTGGGACTCATCAAGTCCAGGTGCACAGACCTGAGGTTGTATCTGACAAAGGAAATATTCCCCTGGAGCTCTCAGAGAATTCAGTATCTCCAGCACACAGCCCTGACTGCTGTGCCAGCTGTAGGATAAATAAATAGTTTCTTGGAGGTGGCTCTTTCTCTCTTTGACCCTAAAGGGAATGCAGGGATTAGTTCAGACTTAGATACCTGAATGTTAGACGTGTAAACTACGGCAGATGAATTCTGCACAATGTCCTTGGAAATGCTAATTGACTTCCTGGAAGAATCAGTTTAAATCTTCCACTTGATGAAATGATATTGTTTATTTAGTTACTGTACGAAATTCTTGCAAACGTGAAATTGCAAACTAAAGGTCCTTTGTGCCTTGTGTGGTTTCTTTTCAGAGACAAGCCCGCTCTCTTTATGCATGCTCTATAATCTAATTTTATACATTGTGACTGCTTTCTTCCACCTCAGGAAAAGAAATCCTTCTGGGAAAAGTTGCAATGTGATCCAAAGTCCAAGTCTTTACATGGACTTCAGTGACTTTGAATTATGAACAAAAGTGTTTGGCATTTTTTTCAGCAAAAAACTCCAAAGTGAATTTTCCCATTATTCAGAAGATACAATCTATTGTCAAGTGTTAAGGATATTGTGATATTTAATTGAAAACTAGTGCCATTAATTATATTGGGAGAGTTGTTTTTTTTTCTCTTCTACCTTCGTATGTCTAGTAGTCAATAATTGTTCATTAATAGCAATAAATGCACGTCTGTCGGCAGCAGGATTGCATCAGAAATGAAAGCATTTTTTTCCTTCACAGATTAGATCCTGGTTAAAAACCAATAAACAGGAAATAAAATCCTCTATTGTTGGGCTAATCTTCTAATGCTGCATAGGAAAAAAGTTGACACATTGTTTTCTAAACGAAAAAAATTGTTTTCTTATTTTAAGGCAAATGTTCCAAAACCTTAGGCTGTATTTACATTTTTTTAGCAGCTTTCTGTAGTTAATTTTTGTCATATTACCAGCACTACCTTCTGTAGTTAATTTGGCGTGCAGAAAGCTGTGATTAATGGGCCTTTGCTATAGCATTAATTTTCAGCCACAGCCCCTCCTTGCCCTTTGGTGTTGTGTTAATGACTGGAAAAGAACCATGAAATCGGGTATGGCACAGAGCTATGGTGTGGTGAAGAACAGCAGCCAGGACTCAGGTCCTGAGATGCATCTGGGCAGCAGAATGTGCCTGATCCAAAAGTATCTGATCTGGATAATAAAACCAAAAATGTGTGAGGTGTTCTAGGGATTAGGCAGCTCTGGTTTATTCTGAACAAGTTCTCCATTTTACACTTTCCTTTGTCAGTGGTAATATTTTGGTAGTTATGAAGAAAATTACTGGGGACTTCTTTTCAGTCCTTGGGAGGATATGTAATTTGAAAGCACTTTCCTCAGCAGATGTTCTGCCTGCCCTGACTGCTGTAAGGGTTGCTGGCTCTTGATACAAAACCAGCTGGAGTCATTGCAGTGAGTTAAACTTTACACCTACCCTGTTCTTATAGAGAAGATAGTCCTAAAATGGTCACCTCTGGAGAAGTAATTTGCTGTGTTAAAAATACCTAACATCATTACTTCATAATCCTGTGAGCAAACCGCTCAATCAGCAAACCAAATAATTTAATGATGAGGCCAGAATTATTATTTATTACTACCAAAATAAATGTGAGTATGATAAACTTTGGTAGAAAAAGATTTTCTTTAATGTGGGGATGTATCCTACCTTGAAAAAATCCTCCCCATCAGGCTGTTTGCAAAAAGGGGGAAAGAGTGGAAGGTCCTACTTCTCCCTGTTCTTGAAACTGCTCCTAGGGGTAGAAAAGAGTACTAGATGCAGCAGGAAAAGACTAAAGAGGGAGGAAGCAGGTGGTATAACCTCCTGTTCCATGGACTGTTGCAGTGGTTTGTGCTGAAGCTCACAAGCGGTAGCCAGGACCCAGAACTCATCATTTTTACATGCAAATAGCCCTGCTTGCTGGAAAGTCACATTCATTATTCCCCATGTTGTCCTGAAATGTGGTACTGTCCCTCTGAGGTGTCTGAGTGGGAACTGAGCTGCAGGGCTCGAGGGAGTTGTCAGGTTAACCTGAGGGGTGATGGCCCTGGCTGGGAAATTCAGATATGTCAGGAGCTTCACAAGACACCCCCAGGTGACATCAACAACAGGTTCATCTACCTCGTTCTCATCAGGGCTGGCCTTGTGAGCTTGCAAAAGACATGTCACCTGCAGACAAGGGAAGACTGGAGAATAAAGCCAAGAAAGTAGATAGTCATTGTAAAATGCTGTGACTTTGTACCTTTTCCAGTTTAAGTGCTAGACTTGGCTCTCTTAAGCCAAGAAGTATCATTTCAATCCCTCCCACTGATGACATAAGACTGCTGCATGACACATAGCCTTTATAAAGCATCAAACATCTAGCAATGTGATAGTTGTTTTTATCACAATGCTCCCAACAAACGACACATGCTGTTAATATGAATCTATCTTTCAGCAGCAGATATTTCAGGCACTGTTAGAAACATAATCTCACAGTGTTGCCCTAATAGAGTATACTGCAGATGTGAATCTCGCTGCAATGTATTCTTTCTTTGGTTATTTTCCTGTAGTTCTTGGCTTCAGTGGGACACGTGCCCATGTACTGTGAACATGCTCAGCCTTGTTAATCTTTGTCTTGAGTCAGGTCTTTTTTAGCCTAAGTTTGTAGGAGCAGAGATGCTGGAAGGGCACTGCAAGAAGTGGCATGGGCTGGAGGGCACTGTGGAGGAAAGGGGGATCAGCAGGGCTGACCAAGAAATAAACTGGGACAGTAGCAAGGCTGTGGTGCTGTTATACCCTCCTTAGAAGAGTGTAGAACACATTTGAGTGGGACTAAGGGCACAGCATGCCAAGGGTGGGGGAATCCCTGGGCTCCTGGTACGGCACTCCCAGGGATCCTACACTGCTCTTGAGGGGCTACTCATGTTTGTGTTGGCTGCTGGGTACGGCCAAGAGTCACCCATGTCCCTTGGGCAATTGTCCATATCCCTTTCTGGTGTCTGTACTGGCACATCAGCAGTGCCAGAGCTCTTGTCTTGGCCTGAAATCCTGGTATTTCTGTCCTTAAAATGTCAGAGCTGGCCTTGGCATGGACTTGGCTTGGGCTAACTGAAAGTCTCTCGTACTTTTCCTGATCTGGAGTTAGTCTGGGCCAGGAACAATCAAAAAGATGGTTTGGATATGACCTCCCTATTTTAGAGGCCAGGAGAGTTTAATAAATGCATATGACCATGTTATGACAGCATCGTTCTGCTCACAGGGCCAGAGAACATGGCCTGGAGCTGCCCAGTTTATTGGTAGGGATGTAGTCATTGTGTCTGAAACCCTCCTGCAACAGGGAGGCTCTCGTTTCTTCTACTGTGATGTAAAGAGCACATGAAATAAGAAAAAAACCAGACATTGATTACATTTTATAAAAGATATGTTCTTTTAAAATTTGCATTTTTGCTAAGTAGAGAGCAAGGCAGAAAAATTTAGAAGTTAGAAGAACTCAAAGAAAGGTGGAGTTTGAATATTAGACAATACAATTTTACATGTGAATAAAAATTGAGAAAGCTGCAGAAATCTAGAAACAACAGAAAGTCAATGTATAAAAGTCTACATGCTAGATAAACTAGATCTGGAAGATCTTGTGGAATATCTGATTGGTTTTTACAAATTAATATCTTCTCAATATTCATATGAACAGATATAAAAGTGTTAAGCCAATATTTAATAATTCCTAGCTTGTCTGTTGTCTTCTGTTACTAACCCCACTAATTTAAATAGAATTGATCTAATATAAGGTTGGTGGGGCGCATTGTTGAATTTTACTCAGAAATGCTTACAGACTACCCTTAGGTTTGTTGTCACAGGCCAGGTAATTGCTAATTCTTTGAATATGAAATGAATAATAATTTAGTATTATGGGTTCATGAAGTCCTCCGCATTTGTTAATCTCACACTCTGTGTAATCCTAATGAAGTTCTGTTTCCAGTGTATGCCTCTGTTGTCCAAATCCTAAATGTATATAACACATGGTCTTATACTCAGTTGTTTGGAAAAAACCCACCAAAATGACTTCACTATTGTAGCCTGAGAAAATTGTGTTCTTGCAGCTGCCTGTAGCTATCAGTCAGGAACATTTATGTTGACCAAAATACTCAATAACTGGGTCATTGCTGTATTGCTCTAGTTTTGTTGTAAAACCTGACCATGGTGTTACTCTGACAACATTGAAGGTACAGCCATGATAAACTCTGGCTGTTGAGTTTCTCTTTTTTGCAAAGTGAACCACCAGGACTGAGAGGCAGGTAAAAATTATAGTGGTTTCTCCAGAGTTTCACTCTCTGAAACTTTGGAGAGTGCTTCTAAAATGTCCTTACCCTCTCACATCTCTATAACCTGGACAGACAAGGAGCCTGCTTTCTGCAGGCTCCAGTCCGGGTTGCCAGACCTTCCCACCAGTATTCCCTAACCATCTGACTGAAGCAAATCTTTAATTTTTCTCTTCTTTTGTTGAATTTGAAAACTCATTTGAAGGATCCTGTGTGTGTTTGTGGGTGACAACACTGAAATGAAAGGGTTGACAGCATTAATTTGCAGCTATGGAGCAGTCACCCTCCTGGGCTTGAGTGACAGTACACTTCTCCTGGCCTCCCGAGTGGCTAGATGGTGCTGGCTAGTTTGAGACTTTATGCCAGCAAGCATCTCTGGCACATGGAGCAACAGACGAGAAAGCAGACAGGCTGGGCTGCAGGGGCACATGGATGACACCCAAAAAATGTCTTCTCCAGAAGAGCTCATCTCCCTCATCTGCGTTTTCAGCTCACGCCGACCGGCTTGAAGCAGAGCCCAAAGGAAGCAGCAGCGATTTGCCGATCAGAGTTCAGAGCACATCTTTTCCATGACACCCATGGGGCCCCAGTCCCAAGCATTTCAGGGAATAACTGTTTTCCCTTCTGCTTCTGCTCTTCAAATCTGGTAATTTAACATTACACTCCGCCACAGACCTGAATGAGAGCAAAAGTTTAATCATTTCCATACTCCCTCTGCTCCAGTCAAGAGTTTAGCCTGAGCCCATTTGCAAATAAAACAACGAAGAGAAGACTGTTGTCTTAAATGCATCTTGTAGCTGTGTATTGCAAAAAAAACCAACCAAACAAACAAAAAAGTGAGAAGCTGCAAAGCCCCTTCAAAGGCAGGCTGGTAGAGCTAGGAAGTGTTTTCTTTTCACATAAAGAAGTAATGCTCAGTCAAACACCTACAGAGTGTAATTGCACATGACAGTCCATGTCAGAGTTCAGCAATGAAAATTGAAATGAGTATTTTTTTGTTTTTCAAGCTGGAAATTATGTGTCAGCCTAATGAGTAACAGGTTTTGTTTGTTTGTTTGTGTTGTGTTTCTGTTGGTAGGGAGGACATGCTCCTTTGTTCTCACCATTTTCTGCTGTCTTGGGTCTCTAATGCTACCATGACATTGCCTTTGACAGACTCAGCTGGAGAAGCAGACCCACTTTAACTAGTGGTGCCCAAATACCAGCTGTGTGATATGATTCACTTTGTGGAGGAGGAAGAGAATTGTTTGTTTAAGTCACTGCCTGGTTTATGCCTGAAGGACGCCTGCTACAGAGGAGGTTTCACCTGTTAAATCTACACAACCTGTTCTCTTTCTAAAAAAGTACCTTTGACAGTTGTCACATACACACAGGTGCTGTATAAATGAACTGACATCTGCCTTACACACCTGGAATTAAAACCACGCTGTGGTGCTCTTTTCTCAGTAGTTTGATCGTCCAGCACAGCCCCAACAAACAGAGGCTCATCTTTCTGAAGCACAGTTTAGAAAAATATGCATTTCTTTCAGAGGGGAGGTTCAAACACTTTGAACTTTAAAAGACAATCTAATTAAGAAGGTAGGGAATGTTACTTTTAAGACTGCAATACATTCAGATCCTCTAACATGCAGTTTAGCTAATTTAGTGTGCTGGATGATTGAGGAGAAGACATGTTAGGAATTATATGTGGCATGATTTTAATAAATAGGGAATTTTTATTCACTGTTTATCATAAAGCAAAACATGAAGGGACTTCTGTGAAGATTATGGGATGGCAATTTGAAAATAAGCGGCCCATAGTTAAAGTGCGGCGCTTATAATCTTGAAAGTTTATGTGAATTTAAGAAAGCAATTAGATGAATTCATGGAAAAAGAGTACTCAAAGGCTAATAACACGAAGAAATAATCTCTGTCTTAGGAAGTCCTTATGCCTCTGATTACTGGCAGCAGGAAAGGAATGCCCAGAGAGGCATGAAGAATCCTTTCTCCTGTTTGGCAGTTTCTTAGTCATCCTCTATCACTAACAGACCCAAATCAGTCTTTGTGCTCTTCTTGTAAAATTAAGACCATAAACACAGCAGTGAATATAAACTGGTGTTAAAGCTCCATGAAGTAGATCCTAAATTTGGGGTACTAACACTGCCAATTTCATGTTCCATGTTGTGAGCATTTGGTTCACACAAAATTTGTGATTTAAATTTTCTTCTTTTATGTTTCTCCATAATTTTATACTGATACCAAAATATTCCACATTGTTTTAAGTAAGCTGATTTTTAATATTATCCTGTTGTTAAAATAAATACTTTGAGAGATTAATCACTTTGGAATTCAAGTAAAGGTGAAAGATTATATTTTATGGTATTAGAGTAACTGATCACCTCACAGAAAGAACATAATATATGTATGCAATTAGTTTGCTTATTTTATTTTTATTTCTTAACATAATTTGCAGAAGAGATGGTCTTTTTTGAGTTTAAAGAATAAGTGTTCTACAGCAATGAATATTGAATAAATATTATAAGCTTCGCAATATCTTTAACTGTATTAACCAGTGTACAAAAGGCCTAACTTTCAATTTGTGCCTGTAGTAATAGGTCCTATATACCCCTTGCCTTACACACACATACACATACATATATGTCTTCATGTATGCAAGCCTATAGACATATTTTTTATACTTACACTATGTATTTATGAATGGTACAGAAATGACACCTAAATTACAAACCTGGAAAGAAAATGAAAAAATATTGCATATCAAACAAGGACAGTGGTGCTTTCCTCTCATCATAGAACCGAGTTTTAAAATAAAAATTATATAATGTTGGATTTTTCCTCAATGTAATACTAAACTGTTGACATTTTTCGTCATAACAAAAGGCTTATTAAAAAAAGTTGTCCCAGTCTCTTAACTTTGTCACTACTTCTTTTGACAGATTTGTTATTACAGTTTCTAACAGAAAACCCTCATTCTGTGGGTGTTATAATGGGAAATGTGTCTGTTAATATGGCAAGTTATATTTGGAGACAGCATGTGCAATAGTAAATGCCAGAACACCAATATGACCCATCTGCCCAATATGTAAAGTATAATAACACCATTATGAAGTGATGATATGTTTACATACCCTTGTAACAGGATTAAAGTTTTCTTAATTGTCTCCTGCTTGAACCTAATGTAATGTTTTTGGTGTGTCCTATAGAATAATATTGAAAGAATGAACAAATCAGTGGCGGAACCTTCTGAGATTTGCCTAATTACAACCCAAATTGTTCCCATATTGGAAATTACATGCATATAATGCCTTTTGGGGCACAGAGTAGAAGAAGCATGTGAAGGTCAGCCAACAGTATTCTGCAATGAGTTCCGTCTTCATGAACTTTAAAAATGTCTTTTTCATGCAATGAGACACATTAATTTACTAGAAACAGATTTCAGAATTGTTTTATCCCATTTTGGAAGGCTTATTTCTGCAATCCTCATGAACCTGCTGAGGAAAACACAATTGAAATTGCCCCAAATTTAGTTAAATCACCACAAATGGAAATCACTCAGCTAGATCATGTGTAGTATTTAGAATGCTGCTGCTGCATTTCAGGCATGTGATTTAAGGGCTCTCGAGAGGTTTAGAGAACTTCAACCAGATCTTGACCTATGCATCATTCAAAACAGCCCTGTGACAAGCAGGGGAGTCTTGGGCAGGTCAAGAAGTACCAGCTGCATGCAGGTGTGTGTTCCCCTGACACTGCTTGCATGATTATCATAGGTGAACATGCGACAATTTTTTTTATTTTCATTCCACTTCAGCATTTTTTACAGCACAGCTGCTTGTTAACCAACATGATGACTTCTTGCTGGCCTAGAAGTGCAGCCTCACTGAGCAGAACTGCGTGTCTGGGAGCAGAGAGATACTTGCAGAATGACTAAATCTTTGGGGAATGCCTTAAAGATCAGTCAGGTCTTCCTGAGCTATTGATAATGGCACATGTTTCAGGCTTCATTGACTTGATTACTTCAAGTCAAAAAAATCCCTTGGCAATCTCCTTCAAAAGTGCAGTACGGTTTTCGTAGTGGTATTATGCAATAATTCTAGGTATTGAAAATCATACAAGTCATTAAAATGTTAGCATCTATATATTATTTTAAGGAATATTCTAATACCAGCATTCTAATAAAATCTCAGTTTCACTCAATGTTCACTCTGAGGACTTATATGTTAGAAGCAGTCTCTGTACCATCCTGCAACAATGAAACTAAACAACATGCACAAGTGTTGGTTGCCTGGGTTGTTTGCAAATAAAATATAGCTGCTTGAAAGGTGTCCTACTTCTGCCTGCTTCAGAAGTATGGCAATGCAAATAAAAGGAGTAGATGTAGTCCATGATGGATATGGGTCAGAAAAGAATCTGTAAAGGTTGTCCTGTTACAGAGAGAATCTGTCTGGGACATCCTCTTTGGTAATACAGTTCATGTATTGTAGCTTAGGATTTTTTACTTTCAAAGATGAATTTTGGCATCAGTTTTGTTCATTGGTAGCCTTTTTCCTTCCAAAATCAGTGCCGAAACCCATTCTAACTGAGAAGAAGGGAAAAAATGTCATTTGACAGTGCTCCATGACCTTGATTTGCTCTGCTTGCAGGGTACAAATGAAATCTGTATGTGGTTTTTTTGGTTTTTTTTTTAATTTGTTTTTTTTTTTTTCCCTGAGACTATTGCTTACATTTTTCAGTTCACTGGAAATTTAGCAATTTAGAGAGCCAAGTCAGACTCCTTACACGGATGAGAAGAAAAATGAAAATGCAATTTTTCAGGGTGAACAGCATATTTGACATGTTGTGATAGTGTTGTACTCGCATATCTTGTGAGCTTGGGGTTTAACACATCGTTACCATACAGATTATGGGAGCAACATAAACTGCTCCTAGAACAGTCTCAGACCTGAAGTCTGCCACTACCAAGGATTTGTGCTTCATGTTGTTATACAGAAACAGCAGTTTAGACTTAGTCTACACCAAAGCTTTGCAGCTTTTCAGAGCTCTGGAGCCTTGCAAATGTCCAGGTTTTGTCTTGACCTACTCTAGCAGGGATGAGTGGGCAGGGAGTTCATGCTCCTACCCGCAGCACAAGTGTGGATAGCATTAGGGCTTGGACTCAGTCCCGTGACAGGAGAACTGCAGCCAGACTCCCTGGAGTGCTCTGGATGTTTTGTGCTGAACCTGTAGTGCAGTCTGACTCTCCAGCCAGCGTATCTGGGCCCATCACATCAGCTTAGCTGGTGCTTGCAGACATGGAGAGCTGGCGTGGAGTTCCCAGTGTCATTCTTTTCCCAGATTTTGGCTGCACAAGGCAGTCATGTGTTCACGACACGAACACCTTCACGTTGCTCCAGTTCATGGTGGCTGGCTTGGCGCCATTGCTTGCCCTCAGCTAAAGCAAGATGACTTCTTGCTGCCTCATTGGTGCCACTAACTTGTGTTTAAAGGGTCTGGGTATGTTTTCTGCAGGGCAGAAATAACCATTTCCAACATGGAAAATGTTCATTAGCAGTACTCTCTTTCTGGAGATTTTTAATACCTATTTTTACCCTTAGTGAACCCTGTAGCTGCAACAAATGTTGGCAGTTTAGTGGGTATTATCTCAGATAATCAGCTTTATTAACAAAACCAGGTCTCACAGCTCACTTTGGCTTGGTTCAATGCAAAGCAGCATTAACAATTTAAGTTTAGTCTGAGCTAGTTGCCTACAAGGGGATTGCCAAGTTTATGTGCATGCTTCTGTGTAATTATAATTATGAAAATTACTCTTCAGCTTGTGAAATGGTGGATTTTTGCAGGCTTTTTAGATTAAGAGGCTGTCAAACATATATGCTGTTCCAATGTACCATTCCACGGCCTCCAGAAAAATAAATTATGTTGAATGTAGGAATCCAAAATCCTTGCTATACAATTATATTATGATTTAAATATTATTCATATGAATTATGGTAATACCAGTTAAGAAAAACTAAAGAGAATTTATGATAAATTATTTTCATAAGTTGCGTTTAATTTGATATCGTTACTCATTTGCAAAGGAACTCTTTTTTTTTCTATCACCATGTTGTTGAGGATGGAATCCTCAGCAAAATTTAGAATTTATGGTTCACATTTAAAATTATGGACAGAAGAAAGATATCATTAATCTAAACTAGTTACTTTGGGTCTTTTGGGGTATTTTGGGGTCTTTCATTGTGTGGAAAATCCATAGCAAAATATTCAGGTATGCTTTTGGCTGATGTCAAGGTTTCACAACATGATCTCTTGTCTTATCCTTTGTGTCAGAATGGAGATAAAGTTGGTGCAAAGTCTTCATTATCAGTACCAGGACCATCACTCCCTTTAAAATATTTCAATCAGGAATAAACTTTATCCAGTAACAAACAGTGGGGTCTAACAACCTGTGTTAGTTATTCCACAGGCTGGAGGGAGAAATTTAATAGTCTTGTAAGAACTCAAAGTCTATGAGTAGAACTAACTCATTTAGAGATGTAAAATGCATTTCAGGCTAATTTCCAGATATGTTTTTCATTAATGCAAGAAAGAGCCATATTCCTTTGTCTCTGACTAAAGCTGTCTGTAGAAAGACATGAAAAATACAGGAAAAATGTGTAAATAGTAAAAAGACTGAGTATGGTGAGGTGAAGTTCTGCACACTGGGAGTCTACAGGGAGACCTGAAATGTGCAGTCCTGGATGGCCATGAATCTATGCTAATTAACAAAGGCCAGGAGCATGCACTAATGTAAGTTAGTTACAGCCCACTGAATCCAGCCACAGCAACACCCGCCTTTAATATACAGAGAGAATAATTGTCATGAGGGACTTGAATCCAGGATGCAATGATGGAAGCTCCACTTCGTGCAGAGGGTAGAGAAGCCTCTAAAAATGATGGATGATAGATGATGGTTTTCTAACACAAAACATACTGGGTTTGACAATGAGTAATTTTATGTTGGATCTTGTTCTGATGGATATAAATGAATTAAACAATGTGCAGCAGCCTTTAATGGCTATAGGTCTGATGATCACAATCTGATTGTAAGTAATATGTAACTTATACTTAATATATTAAAAGAGAACCATTTGTGCACATTTGTGAAAGTTAGGGAGAAGTGATGAATAAATTTTGTGGAAGTTAGGGAGAAGTGATGAATAAATTTGCCTCTAAGGAAAATTGGAGATGTAAAAATCTGAATGAAAGCAGGGAGTTCCTCAGCAAGAGTTTATTATTTGGCTGGTAAGTCTTGACTCCACATTCATAGGATATAATTTGCTAAAATAAATTCTGGTCCAGTGGAAAAACAAGGCTATAATCATCCTCAAACATCTGACATATAGGAAAAAAATAGAGATAGTTGTAAACAACTTGTATAAATTAGAAATAAAACTTACTACAAAATCCCTGGTTACAGAACAGGGATAAGGATATTAGGAACAGAAGAAACCTTTGGGAGGAGGAAGGTTTTATGCTAGAGAAAGCAGAATATACTGACAGTGATGAAGTAAAAAAGACAGAAGTAACATGGATTTCTCATCTCCATTTGGAAATATATACTGTGACATACTTTATCACCTTCATAGCTCATCAGTACTGAAAGAAAACAATAGAGATCTGCTAGGGATAAACATTTTTATATCGTCTGTCTTGGCTAACTTGCACTTAAGGATCCTGAAAGAGTTGGCTGAGGACATCTCTGTTTCACAGATGTTCATTTTTAATAAGTCCTGAAATCTTGGGAAGCATCCAGAACAGAGGAAGAATTGCAATATTGTGCCAGCAAACAAACAGCAGAAATTGCATGATTCAGACAGCTGTAGACTGGTGGACCTGGCATCACCTTCCCATCAAATAATGGATAGTCTGGTACAGAATTCTGTTGATAAGAAATTAATGTTCACATGAATGTAACCAACGTCTGAACAAATGGTTTAGGTAAATATGGAGTTTACTTTTAGGAATGACAAATTAAGTTGATTCTGGTGACAGCACAGACAGCACATTATGGATGGATTGTTTTGATTGCACCAAGTGTTATTCTGACTAAAGGATCAGCACTGCCTGATATCAGCAAGGTGTACTTGGAGTCTATTGTGACTCACATGAAAAAATCTTAAAAGTCTTGTCAGTGAGTACCTTCACTAAATAGAAATGCTTTCAGCAGAGCTACAGAATGGGGGCTTCTGCCTCCAAAACCGTGTAAATCTTCCCTCAATGCTATGGAAGTAAGTGTGCATCTATCCCTGTGGACATTTCTGAAAGACACAAATACTGTCAAAGTGATTTCTTCTGATGATTACACAAAGTACTCTAAATAATTCAGTCCAATAAAAAAATTATTTACTTAACAAAGATATGAATATATTTTTTCTCTTTGTTCTGTTCTTCTTAGTTCCAGCTTATTGTTCCTGAAAGGAAAGGTGATGAGTTGGAGATTTTGGAAAAAAATCAACAAAACCCCAAGCCATAAAAATGCTGGAGAAAAAGACTTTTGGTGACAGAACTAAAGTAAAAGAGCAGGGTTTTTTTTATTAACAAAAAAATTAAAGGCTAAGTGGGATGGGAACTTTTAACAATAATTTATTTATTGGAAAAAGCTGCTTTGTGAGCAGTTTTTAAAAGTCCCGTTAATTTTTTCTTTCATTTGACTGATTTTTTTTTTACTTAGCTTTTGAAAATCATAAATCATACTAACATTTTTTAGACCAGAAAGACCATTTTTATATTTTAAAATGGCTCGTTTTTTTCTGAATTGTTAGCTAATTCTGCTAATAGGCAGTTATACAAACAGAAAATTGTATATTCTTCCCATCTGAGAATCCGAAAGTCCAAAGAATTATGAAAATTTTAGTGTTCTTGGAATTTTATTGGTGACTACTTTGAATATCTTAGATGGGAAAGATAGCTGTTTTGGGGAGAAAAGAGCAGAACAACATTGTTCTATTATGTAAGAGACAGATTACTTGATTATAGAATATGAATAATTTCAAACAGGATGAGACAAATATGAAAATAAATATTTGCATAAGGAAAAGCTGATCTTTTGAACAATGAAGCCATAGCAACTTATTATTTCTATATTGAGTCCAGTAATTTATAAGACTGAAATTTATCTTCTGGAAAGATAAGCCAGTTTTGAATCTATGTCTTCAAGATAAAGTGTTCTATCATTTTCCTTGGGAGATAATTTCAGTGATCAATGATTCATACTTTTATCAAGATGCACTTTTGTTTTGAAAATCTGTCTTTTGCATCCTACTGTTGACTCTTAGACCCTAGTCCAGGTTTTTCCTAGAGAGAAATTTTACTTGAAACCTGGTCCTTCTGTTCCAGCTGTCAAAAATACGGATCCATAGACAATAAAGGTATGATAGACAGACCTCCAAGGTGCATTTTGTACTGTGGCTCAAGGCAGAATTAAATAAACCTGTGTCATTCCTGCCAGATGCTTTCCTAACCTGCTCTTAAAATCCTCCAGGGATCCTAGAGGCTCCTTAGGAGACCCACTCCAGTGCTTCATTATCCTAACCATTAGGTAATTTTCCATAATACCAGATGAGAGTCTTCCTCAATGCAGTTAAAGACCATTACTTTTTGCTCTTGAAGACAAGGAGAGCAGATTATTGCTGTCCTTGTGCCTCAGACTTTCCACTATCTTCAGCTGATCATTTCTTGAACCTTCCCTACACAAAGCAATGATAGACTTGGCTTTCCTCAGAGTGCTCCAAAGTAGTGCACTTGATAAAGTCTTGCTAAGACTTTGGCTTACATTTTAAAAGTATTCCTATTGCTATGAGGCCTTTCAGGAGGTGTTCATTCAGACAGTGACCACTGTTCTTAAAGAGTATGATCTATTCAGAATCTTCATTTGATGCTGTTGGAGTACATTTAAGTTCTTGTATTGCACATATTACCAGGGCTACATGCCCCGAGAGATTTGAGATATCCCAAAATGTAGTTCAGACCTGTCAGCCCAGCTTTCCTTCATTGTTGAAGTCTGATGTGATAGTAACCTTGTTTTTTTGGAAACATATTTTTCACATTTGAAAATGTCTGTCACAGTTTGGAGCATCTTGCTAGATTACATCACAGTGGCATGCAACACACAGGAAATCTGAAAAATATGCTGCATTAAACTGCCCTTAAGGAAACTGTGGTATTCAAAATAGAATATGTTTTAAATCTTACTCCCTTGTTTGTACAACTGGCCTGTGCTACGTAAGCCCTGCTAAAGCTCAGAGGTTGTGTGCAGTAACCAGGTATCCCCTGGTTTTGGGTAAGTTCACTCACAATGCTGTGCGCTCTGTTTTGAGGTGAGGGGAGCTGGGGAGGTTGGTGTTTTAACCTGAAATGAATTATTTGC
This sequence comes from Melozone crissalis, assembly GCF_028551555.1. Lineage (NCBI taxonomy): Eukaryota > Metazoa > Chordata > Aves > Passeriformes > Passerellidae > Melozone > Melozone crissalis. Next base: position 56,515,539 of record NW_026535805.1, read on the forward strand.
CAAACTATCTGATTGATAAGGGAACTGGGATACAAAAGAACGAGACATTTATCATCTGAACTCAACTCAGTTTAGTGAGACTTTATTGACACCAGAACTTCTCTAAGATCTGCCAAGGAATGTTAATCACTGTGCTATCTTTCAAGAGGAAAGGAAAAACTCAGTATAGAATGAGCCCTTTATTAGTGTGCAGATAAATATAAGTGTAGATAAAACCAATATACTTTGTTATATTCATCAGGGATTGCTCCCTTTATGAAATTTTACTTACTGTTGCCAAATGATTGATGTACTTGTTTTATGCCATAATTTCATCACATATCCTTCTTTACAAGACATTGAGAAGGCACTGTGATTCTCACTTGATTTCAGACTTCAGCTGTATGTATCTCTGTCCAGTTTGGCACCCTATTTAACCTTCAGGGCAAAAAAAAGGTAACTTTCCCCTCCATTGCCTTTCTTTACCCTCTCCTCCTCCACTGCTCTCACCTGCACCCTGCTCTATTTCCATAATGTGAATTTGATTAAAAGATGCCTTTGGCTCGACTGGAGTATATCACATTTCTTTAAGGGGACAGCAGCCTCTCTCCCATGGTGACTATCCTGAAGCCACTCTGGTCTGTTCCAGGGCCCTAAAATATCATAATGTGAATAGCAAAAGTAAAAATAACATACAAACAAAATCAGCCGAAAAATAGAAAGGTTAGTATTTCGTATTTTTTTCTTTAGAAAGTAGCTCATTGAGCAGGCTGGGTTAGTTTCAATCGTTTTTTGTTTCTCATTCTTTAGGAGAGAAGTGGACTGTGGCCAGGTTTTGCTATCACAGCCCATCTGTGTTATGTGCTAGGGAGACAAAAGAAAAGGTTAAAGATGTTACTGTGTAAAATGCTTTATATTTTAGGGGTGGGAAGTAGAGGAGCTAGGGAAGATAGAAAATTATTTCCAGTTGAAGACTGTATTCAAAAATTATCATCTTTTGTTGGTTTCAGTTGTCTGGGGAGTTTGAGATGAATGATGTTACAAATTGCTGATCTGATGTGTCAGAATTAATTTATTCTTTCCATAATTTTTTTATAAAGCTTGCTCTGGTTGAACTTTGGGCTGTTTTCTTCTGGAAATAAATTTAAAAGTGGTTTGACACGAAGGTGTAAGTATGGAAAAATGTTAGCATAGTACTAAATATGTATGTACTAGAAAATAAAATTTAACTCATCAAAGGAAAACTTGACCAATATGTCAATCCATCATTTTTCCAAATGCTCCAGAGTCTTTAAATGCAAATTAACTGCCCAAAGATATATTAAAAAGATATTATTCAGGTTGTAATGTCAAATACTCAAGTGCTTGGAAATTGCTGTCCCATACAATGTGAATTAAGATCTTATGTGCATATGAAGCTGTCACTAATTGCATGGTCCAATATGCTTTGCTTCAGTGGGACCTTTGCCTCTTTTAAGGGAGGGAGTGGATGTTACTGAATTAAGGAACAATTATTACTTATCTTCTGGCTAAGTATGTACTTGAACTATGAAGTCAGAATTATTAATTTCCCCATAGTATTTTCTGTCCTGTGCATGGCTTTAAAATCTGGGCTTTATTTATCCAAAATTCTTGAGAGTTAATCAACTTTCAGGTACAGGGCAGCACTATCACAAAAGCTTTTGGGCACTGGGGTAAAACATTGGATGCCAGAATTTAAATGCCAAATTTGAGACACCATGAGTCTGTTTGATTGCCAAATTCAGCCATATATATCACAGTTTATGTTCAAAATAAGATCTTGTTGCCTTTATTGATAAATGTGAGTCAACAGCAGAGATGAAAGTCATTTGGGCACTCAAATAATGAAGACTTCACTAACAGCAAGTGCCTGGGTAAAGCTTGGAATACACGGTTTTCCTCCTGTAGCTGACAAGGGCCAACATCTTTGCAGGATGTAAAGCAAAATATCTAAGAATGGTAATGTCACTGAGAACAAATGTCATTTTGACCCTACTTCTTTATCCAGAAGTTATTAGAAGACTAAAATGGTCATGGGGAATGGCAATTTTCAAGATGGTTTTATTAAGAGCAAGGCTGATTTTGCTAAGTAAGTTGCAAATGCAGACTGTTTTCCAAATCTCGTTTTTGACCATTTTTTTTTCGAGAGGGCAATATCACACACCTAATATACAGAACTCTCTTTTTTGCTGGACTTCAAGTTTCTTAAATGAAAAAAAGAGAAATCTTTTTCAAGTTCATTGAAACAGATTTCAGATACTTTTGCCCTTATTTTTGTTTTTCAGAATTGCCACCATGTTAGTTGAAAATTAAAGTAAGTTTGTGATGGACACCAAGTACGTAGAAGAAACAATCTAAACTGTTAAGCTACAGTTAAGGTCCACTGAACAGGGAATTAAAAATGGGAAATCTGGGGGAAAATTTCCTAACCAGACACAGCTATTCAGAGTCTAATCCAGAGCTGATTGTGACAATGCATGCCTCTCCTTTGAGTCTGCTTAGTTTTTATTATTCTTTCAGTTTGGAGAAATTCTGTGACTTCCCTCTTGCTGTATAACACATTTGCCTAATCATTCATTCTATCAAACATTTTACTAAAATGGAAAAGTATCATCCATGCTGTGCCCTTGAGAATACTGAGCCACATATGGTCTAGAATGCAACATTGACTGAGTCAAGATGAGAATTCAGAACAGATTCCCCAGCAGTCACCCTTTTTCTTGCACATCCACCTCCTCCAACAGCATCAAGTGTGGCAAGGTTTTGCATCCATATCTGTGTTTCAAAATGCTTCACAGGGAATATACATGGCCAACCCTATGGCTTGGGGATTCATTTCTGGCTGCAGGTTGATGGTTGGTTTTAACATATAAAGCACTGAGTTATGTTGGTTTTCCTGACCCAAGACACCACATTTTATGGATATTAACAGGATGTTAAAGAGGGCACTGTGTGTTGTCAATAGACCCTGATGTAGGAAGTTCTGAAATGGGTGATATGAGATGAGTGATATAAAGGACACTGAGAATTTAAAGGGTATTTGTTGGCAGTTCCTGGCAGGTTATCTGAAAGATAACAGGTAAATTATTTCTCATGAGTTTAACCCTTGATATTGTAACTGGATCTATAGAAAAAGAAAATTTTTCAGGGCATGGAGAAACAAAAGGCTTAATTTGGCCTGAAAAGAGAGGAACTGCAGAGAAAACAGAAACTGAGGAACTTTACCAGAACTCATGTATGTTCATGCATGCATTCATGATTAGCATGATTAGAGCTACAGATATCACCGGGCCTATTCCCAGGCTTAAAGATAAACTATTGATTAAATATTTAACCATATAGGGCATTCTGCAGAATGAAGAAGTTATGGTAAAACAGAAGAAATGAGATTGGAAAAGTGAATGGCAAGTGTTTCAGAAGGAATGGATTTGTTTTTAAAGGTTTAATTTGCCTCCTTAATTAACTTTATTGTATAATATATGAGACTCTTTTCTCAGAAAGATACTCTTAACAGATTTTCTCTTTTATTCTGTTTATTTTAGTTGAAAACTCCCCTCATAATTATTTTAATTACATTTCAGTATAAATAATGGGGACTATTACTGGCAGTATTTCCAGTTAAAATATCCCAGATATAATATCAGTTTTCTCTGAAATTCCAGATATTTCAAAAGTAAATACCCTCTTTTCCAAACTCCTCCATCTTCATTTTCAGAATACTTTTAATGATGACTTTGGAACAGTTGAAAAATCAATTTTCTGGCCCTTAGAAATGCTGAGATGGAAAATCAGTCCTTCCTTTTGGCTAACTTCAAAGGAAGTTAACCATTGAACTTTAGTATCATTTACATATGATGGATTCAGTTTTAGTGTTAAAATCTTGTATACATCAATCTTCTATCGGTGGCTGTGGAGCCCAGCAGAGCATGTCTCAGATATTCAAGCATGTGAAACTCCTGAGAGGTCACATCTTGCAGTTAAACAGACAATTTTTGATATCAGGTTAAAGAATATACCCTTGAGGTGATAATATTGCAAATTTGCATTTTCCTGGCCAACCATTTCCAATGTCCTGCAGCTTTAACTCTTCCTTCAGTTGCATCCTGCTCCTCCATAGCAGCATTGGTGCTGTACATATTTCCACTCCCAGAAGAGGTTGTCTTTCAGTTTCTGCCATGAGGTGGGAGAGCAGGAAAGCCAAAAGCTCTCTGCAGCTGCAGGGAATCAGGGTTGGCTTGGGTCTGAGGAGGCACAGACTGGCTGGATCTCCAGGAGCTGGAGAAATGAATCATGGTGCATTCTCTGGCACTAAGTTCAGCTTGTGTGGATGCACTTCAACTTGCTGACTTTCCCCCAAAACAAAGTGGCTACATCCAAATTGCCTGTGAGGAATGGTACTTGTCTATGCTTAACCTGAACCATGCTGGCCTGGTGTCAGGGGAAACTCCAGCTGGCACAAGCCAAAACTGTGCCAGGAAGTGCTGCCAGTGGTTAACAGGATGATTTGATGTTTGCCAGTCATCTGACCCTGTTGAGTTTTTTGGTGTAAATAATTCCTCTGGAGCTCATCTTGAGTTGGGAAATCTGGGCACTAAGCACCATCCTCACATGTCCTAGGAGGCACTGTTGGTCCTGCCACGCTGCTGATGGAAAGAAAGGACCCAGCACCCCTCTTCCCACAGGCCCTAAGCATGCTCTCAGTCAGGCATGGCTAATGTTTTACATCAGGACAAAAAGATTGTTGTCTAAAGAGAATGAGCTCATGCAGCTCCACAGCCTTTACCTGCACTGATAAGTCAAGCCCTGTGGTACCCTATATTAGTTACCTGAATTTTAAGCCCATTAGCCACTGTGCCCTACTGTCACTGACTTTCTAAAAGTTCCTCTGAAGATGTCCTTTAAAGGCCTGTATTTCATACTGAGCTGATAATAGTGCAACTCCATGGGTCTCAGAATAGAACTTTGTTCATCTTCCTTATTGAGTGTGGGCTGCTCGCTGGAGGGGAGCACTTTTTGGTGCTGGGTAACCATCCAGAGTAATGGCTTTTATGAATTTTGCTGGTATGTACTGTAATAACATTAATCATGATGAACTCATTTGGCAGTAATAAGAATGTCATATGTACTTGTATAAGAATATTCACTGTAGTTCATCATTAATTAACTGGGCTATTATTTTAAAGTGTTACCAGACATGGTATGTAGAAATGGTTTACTTTGCAATCTCCTAGTGTTGAAATCATGTAGGCTCTTTTGCTATGGTTTATGTCAGAGAAAATCACAACAGAAAGAGTGAAGAATCCAAGACTAAGATAATACATTTCAGCTGTATAACCTTTGGAAACAAGAATGTAGGACTTGCCATTCAGGCAAAGTGCTATGAATGTTGTGGCCTATCTAGTCTGCCTGTTTCTCAGCATGTTCTGTGCTAGATATTCCAGGTATAAAAGAGAAAGAACACAAATGGGGATTATATTCTGAAAACCAGAATTTTAGTACATCCTACTATTAATAATTTGTTATTACGTACAAAGTTTACATGGTAGTCTTTTGCAAAGGTCACTCATCCAAATAAATAATATCAGCAGTTTCTTCTTTACCCATTACTTTGTTGTCATGCTTAAAGAGTTTTAGAGAAATCAGTTCTCTAAAACTGAGAACTTCTGAGTTCTGTTTTAGGTAGAAGAAAAATGAAGAAATAGGCTTGGAAGGAACTGCTGGATACTGATGCCTTATCCCCTACTAATCTATCCAACCTTTCTTGAGTGCATCAAAGTTCAACCTGGAATTAGCTGGGTTTCTTGCTACTGTAAAATGGTTGCAGATCTGCAGCCCAGTTACAAACCTTCTACTTGCCAAATGTAATGTTGTTTGCTGCTAATTATTTCTTGTGATAACCCTGACTTTCCAGTTAAATAGGACTTCTTCCTCTCTACGTTTATTCTTTTGATATATTTATGGAGCAGACCATTCTAACTTTAATTGCCAGACTAAACACATTATGTATTTTAATTACTCTCAAAAGAAAGGTTTTTCTTTTCCTTTTAATGTCATAATGGCTCCTATTTCCTCTACTCTCTTGTCATAGGTTAACTGTCAAGACTTATAACTGATTTTGGGTCAGTGGGACTGTGAACAGTACAGTAAATGTTGTCTTGATGCTACTTGTGACAATGGTGTTTATATTTCTTCATCCTTGCATCCTTTCCTCCCTCCTTTCCCTCTACATCCTAAGTCTTGAATATTGCCATTGAAAAATTCATCCAGATCTTTTCCATCTTGATCATTTCCAGCCACGGGGCCTACAGCTTCAAGAAGTTATTTAGTTACACCACTGTGACAGTGATAATCATACTGATCAGCTCACAAGTTTTCCTTAGCCATAAATTATTTATTTGATAATCAAATAGATGAGTTTTGTCTGTTGTACCCTGATTCAGAAGCATCTGCATGCATTTCAGTCTGTCCTTCAGCTTTTGTTCCATGCCTTAACATATCTTTTTATTAATTATTAATCTTTGTTGAGACCCAGTTTTAGAGAGGTACAAAAATTGACTGAGAAACACAACATAATCCATTAATCCATTCACTTAGGGGTTTGATTGTTCTGCTTTTTTTTCATAGCTTTAACCAGCTTCAAATCTGCTCTTCAAATCTCTCTCATTGATCTTTGTGATTTCCAGGAATACATTGGCACAACTGCCTTGCATTAAGCACCAAAGCCTTGAAGAGTTACGTGATGTTATGAGATGAAAATTCTGCCATGCTGAATGGATGAATTATTCTAATAAAAGAAGCTCTTCTCATAGCACAGGTTTTCACCATTGTGGATTCTTTAATTGGGAAGATAATTTCAAGGACATAGCCTGATCACATTTACTAAAAACCCTTCAGAAGAAAATGATGTTGAAGGGTAGAGAGGCTAAAAGTGTTTTTAATCTCAAATTTCCTGTTTAATTCAGCGCTTGTGTTGAAATTTATCATTGTTCTAATTTTACTTTTCATAGATCTAATTACAATGCCAGAAAAGCAGGGTTTAAATGGCCCTTTTTTGAATTAATAAATTAAAATGATATATGTAGATGTGTGGAAAATTCCTTTGGAACAGACATTTGCTTTCTTCAATAGGTTTACTGGAATAAAAAGAGAAATACAGGCAATTTTTTCTCATTCCACACTCACTACTGATTTTAAAGTATCAACAAACTTAAGCTAAATGTAAAGTTAAAATTGCTTTGTTAGATTTATGCACTGAGTAAAAAGATTGTTTACCCCTGTGGACCAGGTGGTCTTCATATATACAAACTCCAAAAAATGAATATACTGATAAGTGAAGTGAACCAAGACAATTTAACAGCCAATGAGTAATAACTCAGTATGAAATTGTGAACACACTTGTGCTGTGTTCCAAAGCTTGTTACAGGTCAGGGGAAGAATAAGTTCCAAACTAGAGTTGTCATAGCTTTCCAAGAGGATCACTGACTCATAGAATGGGCTGGGCTCTGGAAGGACCTTTACAGATCATCTTGTTTAACCCCTTTCCATGGGCAGGAATGTCACCCACTAGACCAGGTTGCTCAAAACCCCATCCAGCCTGGCCTTGAACACTCTCAGGGATGCACCATTCACAACCTCTCTGGGCAACCTGTCCCAGTGTTTCCCCAACCCCAGTGAAGAATTTCTTCCTAATCTAAACCTACCCTGTGTCAGTTTAAAGCCTTGCACCCTTGTTCTATCACTCCATGCCCTTGCAAAAAGGCAGCTCTCTTGCAGCTCCCTCTCCAGCTCTCTTTAGGTACTGGAAGGTGCAATAAGGTGTCCCCAGTGCCTCCTCTTCTCCAGGCTGAACAGCCCAAACTGTCTCACCCCATCTTCACAGGAGAGATGCTCCAGCCCTCTGATCATCTTTGTGGCCTCCTGTGGACTTGCTCCAACAGGTCCACATCCCTCTTGTGTGTGGATCCCAGAGATGGTTTCATCATTCCAGGTGGAATCTTGTAAGAGTGGAACAGAGGGGAAAAATCATCTCCCTTGACCTGCTGGCCATGTTGCTTTTGATCCATCATTCCAGGATATAGTTGGCTTTCTGTGTACACTACCTTTCATCTGGTCTCAAAATCATGAAGTTCTCATGGTCCTCCCAAGTCTCAGAAGACCCCTCTGGATGGCGTACCTTCTCTGCAGTGTGTTGAATGCACCACACAGATTGATGTCATCAACAGCCTTGTGGGTGAATTCATCCCTATTGTCACAATGATGTCAAACAGACCCAGCCCCAACACCAGCCCCTGAGGAACAACTCTCACCACTGATCTCCACTTGAGCATTGAGCTGTTGCTGCAGCTCTTTGGCTGCAACCATCCAGCCAATTCCTCCCCAACAGAGGAGTCCACCTGGCAAATCCGTGTCTCTTCAGAGACAAGGATCTCTTGTGCAGCAGTGCCAAACGCTTTGTGCACATCGAGGTAGATGACCTAAACTTCTCTTTCTTTATCTACCAACACCCTATCCCCATCACAGAAGGCCACCAAATTTGTCAGGCATGATTTGCCCTTACTGAAGCCATGTTGTCTATTACCTGGGATCTGAAGGAATCATTTACTAAAGTGACAATTTGAAGGAGTACTTGTCCCACGATACTTTTCAAGAGGAGGTGTTGGTACATTAAGGGAAAGAAAGTGTATGTGTGTGCAAGAAAGATGACATTACCTACTGCAATATCTGGAAATGAGAATGGCTGTCTGAACCTAATTTCATACATGCATAAATCACTTTTTTTGACTTATACTTCGACAATTATCTTTACAGGTGTTCCCTGTCCAATTTTTGTTTCCTGTGTTAGAGATGCTAACCTCCTACTTAAAAGAGAAATACAGGTAATTATTTGTACTATGTTACAGTGTAGTTTTAATTTGTTGATCCTCAAGTGATTTACTATAAATAGTGGCATTGTATTATAGCTCTGTCCTAAGGATCCAAACCTCACTATTAATCAATTCACTGTGGTTTATAAAAGAGATGGGAGGATTCAGTAATGCTTCACAAAAAATTGATAAGAAAAGAAAATTCTTTGTGTTTAGAGTTTTCATTTATATCTCTTCATGGCTTCACCTGCATTGCCTCAGTACTACTTCCATCTTTTCTTCCATCTTTCTTTTCTCTTGATATCAGTGGGGAAAAAAGAGGCTTGGGAGAAGGGAAGGAGGATTTTCACACATCTACACAAATTATAGCCACAAAGGACCTTTTGTCTCAGCAGAATTATTTAGGCCATAAATCCCCCCAGGATGGTCCCATCACTAAGGGCAGAAATCTCCAGCTGACCTGAAGAATCTGTCTGAGGAAGATATCTAGCCCAGATATGCCATGGTGAGGGCATATTTTTCTCTGTTAAGATCAGTCAAAGATATCCCATTGCACATTGGCACCTCCTTTGGTCTGCATATATCTAGTCACAGCCAGATGTGTTGTTTAAAACCCAGAACCTCAATATGTGTTGGTGACAATGCTAGAAATCTATTACTGGAAGATTTTAAGTACTATATCTCATTGTAACTGAGTAGCATAGCTCACTGTTGAAGTTTTAATAGGTATGGATTTCCAAACCCCTACATGTTCTTAGAGTTTTTCCCCACCTTATTTAAAAAAAAAAAATCTGCCTCTTTATCAATGCTCTTGTGATGGTCTCACCAGTATTTTATGAGCGTTTCTTCCATGTACTCTCATTTATATCTCAAAAGATCACTTTTTTTCCCCCATTATTTTTTTTCTATTGTCAGGAAAAAAATACATATCTTATGCCTTAGATGCTTTAATCATATTAAAATAATACAATCTGCAAGATGAAGACCTTGAGCTTGGATTCACTCCACCTCACTTTAGGCACCAAACCAACTTGCCTAAGGGTTCTTACTCCTCAGCTCCCTATACAGGCAATGAGCGTGTCTGTCTGCATCTGTTGGTTATAGATGAAAAATAGGCTCCAATTTAGATATCTCACTTTAATGTTCAAATGATGTAAGGAGATGCAGGAGAATAGTATATAATCCTGGTTTCCATGAAAAAACAGCCTCCCGGGCAGGATGTACTGGCCTTTCCTAGAAACTCAGCAACATCTCATTTCTTTACCTTCCCTGTAAACTAATGTGACCCACTAGCATATTCACATGTCCAAGTGCATTTGGCATGTGAGAAAAGAAGAGAAAATGGATTTTAAAACCAGCTCTTAACAAAAAGCACAAACTCTTTGATAAAGCTCTCCATTTCTTTTGAAGATCAGTTTGAAACAATAAGGGAGGGTAGGGAGGGGAAATCACAGAGAGGTATTGGAGCAGTACAGTACTGCAGGAGCACATCATAAGTTTTGGCTATTTGTACCAAACAAAGTCCAGTATATCACCTAGCAGAATACTGTAATGAAACTGGCAAAATGAAATTTAAAAATAAAAGAGAAAATGCCAATGTGCTTGTCATTAAATCTCTTTCTGAGCTATAATCCATCCTTGACTTTTCCTTTGTTATATTTTCCTCTTTGTGGATACAAGCCAGAAAAAACATAGTTGTGGAGGCTGAAAAGGAGGATAACAAATAGTGCTTGTGTGTTCTTGGGTGAGATGGATGAGAGGTGGCAGAACAGGGCTTCATTTGGAAAAAATCCTGCATGCAGAGTCTGACTTTCACATTGTGTGTGCAGGACTCGGTTTCTACATTGCCATTCTTCTCATGGGAGTTGGCAGAATCTGAAACCAGTTCTGGGCCATTGCCCCAGTTGTACAAAACACTGGGAATGTTGGTGTTTTAACATTGGCTTGCAAAACACTTGTGATACCTGATTTCTTTTTAAGTCTCTCTGAGAGACAAAGATAACAGGAAGTTTGCAATATGGCTCTGCCTTGAGACTTGTCATTTCTGCTTCCACGTTTGACACGCTCTAGGTACGTGACATGGATTAGACTTCTGAAGGTAACAGGGTTATTTTGGAGACTCAGCTGGAACTGAGGTTTGAGGCAAAGTCCCCAAATTCCTTCACACAAAATTTAGTGTGTTCTTTAGCTTCTTCTCCTGTGAAATGAAATTGATGGCACTTTCTTCAGAGAAAACTGAACAACTCATCGGTACACTCATGCTGGAAATCAATGGCCAGTTTAAGAATTATTGTTTGGCTACGCATGTTGCACTCTCACAGGTCAGCAATGTGCAGTGCTATGTCCATGAAACAAGGTGCTGGTAAAAATTGATGTGCTTTTATATTAAGGGCCTCAGAAATGTTTGAGAGTATTTGCCATTAAAGTGCAACCAGTTTTGCCTTTGAAGATCATAAAAGCCCCAGAGAAACAACACAATTTTCAGTGTGAAATTCAGGATTCTTATGATATTTCATTTCTTAGCATCTGCTCTATCCAGTAAAGTTATGTAAGGTCCTGAATTTGGGCTTTCCTTGGATATGCCTATACTAGCAAAACAAACAGAGACAGGAATGTTCCCTGAACACAGGAACTTTATCATTTATGGTGTTCCTCAGAGCAGCCTGGGACAGGCTTTCAGCCCATGCCTACCAGCACTACCCTGAGCAGTGCCCAGGAATGCTGGGATTTAAGGCAGGATTGTTCCCAGCAGACAGTTTGCTTGTAGCTCTCCTGATGTGGAGGGCAGAAGATTTGGATAAGATGGATGTGGAACAGCCCATGCCAGTTGGCTCCTGAGCTAGAACATGGTCCAGGGTACATTTAAATTGTAAAATGTTACAGGTGTGGCCTGAAGGTCTGGGATCTTGCATGTGGTGTAAGTATCATAAAATGTCATTGAAACTGACAAATTTTCTGACATACTGTTCTATCACTTAACCCTTCAGTTTCTTAAACCTTGTTCAAATTACATCTGTATTTCTCTCTCTCTCTTTTCATATATGTACATGTATATATAAGTACAAAAATAAAAGAATTATAGAATGATTTGAGTTGGAAGGGACCTCAAAGATCATTTGTCCTTGAACACTTCTAGGCATGGGGCAGCCACAGCTTCTCTGGGCAATCTGTTCCAGTGCCTCACCACCCTTACAGTAAAGAATTTCTTCCTAGTATCTAATCAAAACCTTCTGTCTTTCAGTTTGAAACCATTCCCCCCTTGTCCTATCACTATGTGCAATTATAAAAAGTCCCTCTTTAAGTCCTTTCTAGTCACTTTGTAGGCACTGAAAGATGGTGTGAGGTCTCTCCAAGCCTTCTCTGAACAGCCCAAACTCTCTTAGCCTGTCTTCATAGAAGAGGTGCTCCAGTCATTATGTGTATATATATATATATATATACTTCCTTTTTTCCTAACTGAAAAATAAATGCTTGAGCTAACTTTCCCTTTGAAATAGAGTCACAGAGTTACATGGACCATTAACTGACTAATTTTCTGTGAGGCTATACCTAGATCTAATTAGGATCTATTTGGTTTGCAGTCTATGGGTCAATTTCCTACATTTACGTGTGACACTTCTATGAAGTGTTGTCGGCAACAAAAGAAAGCCAGGTAAAAGAGTCAGGCCCCCCATAAGATTTGCAAATATTACTGCTCAAGATCCCAATTTAGAAAACCAGGGAGAAAAAAAATCAGTTTCTGTGCCTTTCCCTACCAATGTACTCCTTTACAAAGTACTGTCTGATACAAAAAAATGAAGAAATTGAAACTCTTTGTTCCTAGATAATCAAATAAAATTTTTTGACAATAGTAATGAACTTCTTTTTCAGCATTTCATACAAATGACTTTTAAGTTAGTGTTGTTTTCATGCCTCCATCCTCCCTGCTTTCCCCCTGAGCACTTATTTTGCAGCACCCTGGGAGGACTTCTAGGGAACACCATTATTGCTTCTTTCATTACCACTCTCCCCAAAACATGTGTCAGAATCAGTGACATGAATAGTCCCAAGGGGAGCAGTGACAGGGGACAGAGGTCACAAGCAGGTGGACATGGTTGTTTCATCCCCCAGCACATGACACAGGGCTGCACACCTGCAACAGACTTACAGCTCATACCTGTGACAGATTATTCACATGTTTGAGCTTAGTGGCAGAACAATGGCCTGAAATGAAAGCAGTGCAGGGATAAAACAATTTAGTGTTTGAGTACCTTTGGTTTTTGGGGTGCTTATATTACCTGTACTTACTTCCATCTGCTTTTCCTCTTCATTGCTGCTATCATCACATTAATGCCTTTTTACTTTATTATCTCTCCATTCAAGCCCTGGGAGTTTTATTTGCACTGGATATTTTACAATTTTAATCTTAGCTCAGGCAAGAAACTTTCATGCGTGTTTTCCTACTGAGTTTTTGCTGAAGGCATGAGGGATTCAGCCTGCACACACACAGGGCATGCATTGCCACTCTCTGTTATGGTTCTGTTGTTACCAACGCAAATTTGTCTCATCCCCCAACTGACTTGCCTTCACTGCAGTGTTCCCAATTCCCTTGACATGACTTTACTTCAAGGAAAGGTCCTTATATAGGGATATGGGGCTGAACTCATGAGTATTTAACAAAAGGGCTTCCTTTTTTTCTGCTGTCTTCCCATATATGTTAAAACATACAGTATTATTTCCCCTCATAAAGAAAGAGCCTTTCCTCCCAGTTCCTTTTCAGTAATAGCCCCACAGTGGGAGTTAAGATTGAAAAGGCAGATTGACCATCCTGCTGCCATGCAGCTGAACCATGCTTGATGCATATGCCCCATAAGCCACAGATGTTTATTCTTCTAAAATAGATTGATATTGGAGTTGTCTTTTTTACTTTTTCTCAGAGTCTTTATTAAAACTATTGCTAATAAGACATTGGTACAACAACAGAAAACATTGGTAAAACAACAGAAAAAAAAACCACCCCTCCAAACTTCAGATGTGCTGGCTTGCTCACATACCTACTTTGTTAGCAAATGGAAATATCCGCAAGGAGCTAATTTTTTTATTCTTTGTTTTACTTTCAACTCTTTCCCTCTTACTAATCAGATGAAGTTGAAAAAACCTGGATCAAGATTATTCATCCTGTAAACCCCAGCCTCATGCCAGTGTGACAGACTCTCCTGGCTCACATATGAAACTTCCAAGTGCTGTGCATGGGTGGAGAACGTGGCTGCATCTTGTGGTGTGGTGCGGGGAGGAGTGAAGCCCACTGTGCTCTGCTCTGAAGCAGCACACAGAGCTCCTGCTTTCACCTATCAAACGTGTTAGACAGTCAGCGTGAACAATCTGGGTGATTAAGCAGGAAACTTTATTATTAATCATGTATAGGGAAAAGCTTCCAGCTAGTTTTGCGAGGAGGCTCAATTTGTTGTAGCTCTGTCTTATATTCCTGTTTCAGTTTTCATAGGGTAATCACGTGCCTTTGCTAGCACATAACTACTGCTCCTTAATGTTTTATAATGGGCCAGACAAGTATGGTTCTTTAAATGTAAAAGACTGTGCAAACTTAATTGCAAAGCTATCCTAACTCCTTTATTGTCCCATCACCACAGCATTTGACATAGTTGGGAAACTGTCAGGATTTCGCAGTTTGTTGCCATCTCTGCAGCTTAGTTAAAAAGTTACTGGAGTGAGATCAGAACACGAACAGATTCTCCAGTAACCTCATTTTTGTCAGTAACTGGGACAAAAAGATCAGTGTGGATTCACTATTTTGATCTGGAAGTTAAGGAGAAGGAGTACTAGCTTTGTCTGTGCAGTTAGGCACAAACTTCCAGACCTGCTGGGATTCCTTCCCTAACCTCTTTTAGTAGGGATTTTGAACTGTTGCTATCTGAGCTTTCCTCACCTGCACCCAAAGCTGGTTGGTTTAGCTCGATTCACTTGGCTGGCATGAATGGGTCCCGTGCTCACAAATAAGCAGTCCCTGCCTCAGCGTGCTTGCTTGAAGTTTGTGTTAAGAGAAAAATAAACTAGAGTAATACATAGTCCTACTTGCCTCGGTCCTCCTTTTATTCAAAATCAGGGACTATTTTCCCTTGCACTTACACAAAGGCCTGAGTTTAAGAGCCCAAACAGTTCTGCTGACTGCAGTCAGCTGCTCATATGGTTAAAGTTATGCATGTGCCCAGGAGCCTTGCTGATTTGTGGCCTAAGGTCACATCTATTAAAGCACATAACACAACACTAAAACCTCTCCTACTTATCCAAGCCCTGTTAATCTAAACTACTTTCATGTCTCTGTTCCATTTGGCTAATCAAGGCTTCAGTAGAGTTGTTCTGTGAGGATAAATACGAAAATTGGTTGAAGTCTGCCCTCGACAAAGTACTTCTGGCTCCCAGAGCCTTTAATGAGAGCCCCGAGTGTAGATCTGAGGTTGGAACTTGGCTCTAATGAAAGGTGGATTTTTCAAGTCTTCTGTGAAGTGCTTCACAAAATGATGGGTTTCAGTTTTTATACCCACACATCATATTGTACTTGCAGTTACCTTTGGCTGAACGATTCATGGAATTTCTTGCTATCACATCCAAAAAAATGACACATTGAATTGCATATCAGCTGCATACATAAGAAAAGATTCTTCTCTAGGACAACACAATGAAAATGCTGCTTGGATGATCCCTCATGTCTCAATTGCAATTTAGCTTTATTTTTCTCAAACTCTTCTTTTGGTGTGTGTTCATTTGGTTCTTTAGTAACCTTGGGGAGATGAGCATGTCTAACTTTCTAGAACTTCTCTTTGTTGTAGAGAAAAGGAACGACAACCAATTGTTGAAGAAAAATAGTTTTCTTGTCAAGGAATGATTTTTCATTGACAATGAAAGCTTGATAGATACTTACAGATAGTATAAAATATAATTAACTCTTGAAATATGAGAAAAACAACAGTTAAAGAAGTGTTCAGTCTGCTGATTTACAAACAAGGTGTGCTCAGATGTGAGACTGCACTAAGAAGATTCTGACAGTGAGAAAAAAAATCTTGTGCTTGTAGTTTGCAAGTACCTTTGTGCATTCAGTAGCTCAATATATTTTCAGTAGTCATATTCTGAGATCTGCAGGACCTGAAACAGCACTAACAGGCAGGGCCTCCCTTCTGCAAAGCCATTTCTTAGAAAATAAATTAAGAGAATTGTCTAGGATGAATGGAGAGAATTCCGCCCTGGACAGATTTATCTCTTCACATGGACATCAGAAGGGAGATCAGTGGCTAGTTTAGACTAGGCACATAACTTGAAAGGGTTTAAAATTAATGGGGTAAATCACAGCCAGGGTGTCTGGCTGTGTGCTGGAGCTGGTTTCTGAGAGCTGAGGGTCTTCAACACCCAAAGGAGAAATACTCAGGGAGTTATTGCTGTTGAAATCAGGGCTAGGTGCTTCTCAAAGGCATCAAGTCACTTAAACCAGCCTTCAGGGTACCCAGCCTGGGGAAATAGATGGGCATAGATACCTAAATCTCAGGAATTGCTTCAGCCCTCCTACAGCTGATGCTGCTCCCCAGCCTGGCATGTCCCCATTCAGACCAGTACCCCTCTGACCGTAGCATGGACCTAAAGGAGTGGTGCTGCAGGATCAATGCCTCTCTAGCCACTGCCCCACCAAGGTGGGAGGTATTGAAGTCTTTGCTGTCTGTTGACTCACCTCTGGGAGAAGTACGAGACCACTTTCACTGCAGTTTCTCCTGCACCAGGCACTTCTTGGAGAAGTGGGTAACTATTTGGAAGTTCTGAATGAAGGGTCAGTGAGCCATGCCCATGTCTCCATCTCTTCCTCATGTAGGACCAGGTGCATGGAAACCCACTGAAGCCTGAGATCCGTGGATGGACATGAGTTCCAACAGTGCATAGATGAGTAATTCTGAGGCTCCAGAGAAAACTCATTATTTCTCCTGAAGCTCATTTCCTAACTTAACTCTTTCTGAGTGAGGAGGCTGCTTTTTAAGTTCAGTGGGTTTTTCAGCTAAGAGTGTTTAGTGTAGCTGGAAGACTAAAACGTTTTTGTAAAAAGTACCTAATATTTTCAAGGATTCAGACAAGATATGATTACTACCACATTTTGGCACTTGATTGCTGCTGAGGCTTTTAAAAATTGAAATAATTGAAACAATGACATTTAGCCTCAGTCTTTTTGTGTTTAAATTGCTCTGCTAATTTCTCAGTGAAATAGTATTTTTTGTCTCAATAGGAGTATGCCTTTATCACACAATATGTGCTGATTTCTCAGTAAGAATAATTCTTCAGATCTGACTTTTTAAGTGAGTCCAGGGTCCCAGAGGGATTTAAGCCTCTAATTTTAAGTGCAAGCTAAGTGTATAAGTACTTCTGGAAATATGGGCAAGAGTCAATATTTGGTTGGTTTTGTGGCAAGCTCCCTTTAGATCACAAGCATTCAAGGAGAATATTTTCTTGTTTTAATGGACATTTTACAGAAGAAACATTTTATTACTTGGAAAGGTTTCCTATCTAACACAGATTTTGGGTTAGAATCAAATAAAGCATAACAATGTGTATTCATTTTTAACACTTACGTCACACATTCGTCATTTTTCAGCGAAGGTAAAAGTTATTAATTCCTTTAATGTACAGATTCTTCAGTCTTTGGAAAGAGAGGAAGACAATAATTTTATTGATTTATTTTTTGTCTTCAATACAAGCACAACCTTCCTCCACTTCCAAATTCTTCCTGTCATCATAGCAATTCAGTGCTGCTGATTTAGTGAATTGGATTGAGGGAGACAAGCAATCCAGCGTGTCGAATTCGAACTCTGACCTTCCCTTTGCATTGTTGCACAACTTCTTAGTTTTACTAATCAAGAAGCATTCACCCTCCTTCTCTTTTTTCCAATGAGCAACAATTTGAAATATAGAGGGACAGGGAGGTTTTGGAAATTATCAGGAAAAGACACCTGTACATTTTTCTGGTTTGGCTCTGAGTTAAGCATTTCTTATGGATCTGAAATCTGATATTATTTGCATTGTTCTTCAAATATCAAGATAGGACTAAATTCCTCAAGATTCCTACTATGCTTAAACACTGGAAAATGTCCAAGCACATGACTTCCCATATGCTGTCTTCATCAATAGTTGAGCTGTTGACATATGAATCATGATAAATTGAGATGGACAAGACATCAAGTACATTTTAGCTCTACAGCAGCTAAATTCACAGGGACTTCCAGTACACTTGTACAGGTCGTGGAAGACCACGGTGCTCATGCTTGAGCTGTGGTGTGTTCAGTGCTTGCTGCTATTCCATTAGGTCATACAGTGGGAAAAAGTACAAAAATAACAAACTTGTTAGTCTGCTAATTGCAGGCTTGTTAAGTGATATTCCATTTCTGGTGTTTCTTTTTCCTTTCCATTGCTCTGATTAATGACTGCTCAAAACAAACACAAAAAAGTCTCCTGTAAAAAAAATAATAAAATTGCATTGCACCTGAAAAATCTTTTACTAGATTTTCTAATGCTAACCATGAATTTGAAGATACAGCTACACAGCTGAAAACACCACTGCTGCATCCCATTGGATTTATTCATTCAAATGACATCCAACTGTTGAGAAAATCACCAACTTATTTGTGACTTAGGAATGGGCTTTTGTAATTGAAAATTCTATTTTTTATGTTCTTCTAGAACAAGAATTGCCTGTGTACCTAGGATCTTTCCCTTCTCTGTGCTTTGTGACAGAAACCTGGTGGAAAGTTAGGACTTCTGGATAGATTTAAAACAGTAGGAACTCTCAAACCTCTTCTTTCAGTGGGAGAAAATAATTTTGTTTTAGTAGCTCATGAGGGAGGGCTTTTGTGAAATGAGTTTTGTTCTCTCTTTACCTCAGATAAATTTCTAAGATGATTTTGATAGCAAGTACTTATTAAGCAACATTCATTACTATGGATACCTTCATATAGAAAAAGACAATTTTGTGTTAATTTATTTCAGTCATTGTTTCAATATTACTGTATTTCACACAAAGGCCCACCCAGGAACATTCAAAGCCAGGGTACATGGGGCTTAGAACAACCTGGTCTAGTAGTAGCTGCCCCTCCCTATGGAGAAGGGTTGAAACAGGATGATATTTAAAGTTCCTTCAAACTCAAACTATGCCATGACTATGTGAAAAACCTCAAGTGTTTTAATAGTTCCTTTAAAAAGAGTTCCTTGCTGTAAACCAGAAGGCCTTTCCTGCAGAATGGACTTTGTACTGGAGCACAAGTCAAACCCTTTGCAATTTTACTTTCAAAAAGCATTTAATTATGTCACTAAAACAAAATAGAAGAATTTAATAAAAAAAATGGCCTCAGTTCTGTGTTGTGAAATTTTTTACTTCCTGATGTGGTGTCTGAGCAGATCAGTGCAAGACTTCCTTGCAAGTCATGCAGGCTGCACCTCATGTAATTTATTGATGTGCTTCTGAAATATAAGAAGAAAGATCTGGAGGCTGACATTTGCCGTGCAAAGATTATTACTCTTTGAAAAAGAAAACATATTACTCTTTAAAACTCAGGCAAGTGGCATTGTGGGAAGGTATAACACTGAACAATTGAAAATAAAAATAAGGGAGAGCTCCAGAACTAACCAGAGCAACTGCAAAGACCCCAGCCAGCAGCCTCTCTCCAGCTATGCTGTTCAAACATGTCTGCAGTTTAATGAGCCTTTTACCCCTTGTAACATTACCATTCCATGAAAAATGACTCACAGATGAAATTCATCAGTTTGACATGGAGGGATGCCATTTATGGGCAGAAAAAATTTATTTTTTTTAATCTGAAGACAAAACCTTTTGAAATTGCAACTTGCTACATTGAAGCTGTGGTGCCCATGGCTTTTGTAAACCAGTAAGGTTCATTGATTTCAAGTCAATTAATTATTTCCTCAGAAGTTTTAAACCATAATAAAATTGTGTGTGTGAACATGGAGAGCCATGTCCTCACATCCAACTTTAGTCACCTGGACTTTCTCATTCATAGCTCGTGGTGGGAGACCTTACTTAGCTTTAGTGTCCCCCTCATTGACTATTGGTGGTGTCTGAGTGAGTGGACAGCCTGTCCCTCTTCTACATGGGTATGGTATGATGAGAGGAATCCCTCATACTACGAGCAGAAAACAAATGGATTGAGGAGGGAAAATACTGAAAGCTGTACTCTGCTTTAAATGAGGAACAACACCATTTCAACATGAAGAGTGGGCCTAATCCACCATCTTTTTTCTTTATAAATTACAATGGTGGTTTACTACTTTTCCTTTTCTTTGCCATGGGCATGTGCGAGATGCTTTGATGATTAACTAAAGTATTCTTAATGGTTTACTTTTCATTAGAACCCCTTCATCTCTTAATCATTCATTTTAACTAGCTTCTGTCTACTTTTTTATGTAGTTCTTTGTTATTTATATTAAAAGACTCTTCATTAGGCTTTTTGCACAGGGTGAACAAGACTTTATATCCTTGCTTAACCAAACTGGCCTTTGTTGCCCTCTTCTGTGTTTAGATTATAACCAGGATGAATTTCACTTGCGGTCTCTCCAGCTGTTTTTTAAGTAGTTCCCACTTTTCTGCAGCAGATTTCCTTCACATTAGAAGATTCCAATCCAAATTCCATAGGGTATTTTGCCTTCTCTTTAAATCAGCTTCCCTTCATGTTTCTCTTCCACGGGTCCTAGCTCATATGAATCCTACAAATGCCGTGTTATAATTAGAACTATGTGAACACAGTACTTCCATTTCTCAGAGGTTCCTGCAAACATTTGCTTTGGGTTTCATCCATATGAACTCCCATTCCTTGGTAATTTTGACTTTGAATTGCATATGTGAACAAATCAAACATCACTGAGGTCAAACTCAGCTCCAGTGAATCAATGTTAGGAAGCCCTGAAAAAAAACCCAACAAAACAACTCCCCAAAAACCCCATGAAATTTTACATTCTTTGGGGTAGAATCCATAGGGCTTAAATGTTGACATCAGTACTGCCCATACTGAAATTTTAACCCTAGAAAATCAGTGCTTGTCTTCTCAGACATAAACAGTGAAGGGGTTTTATATATATATATATATAATATTTATTTAATGTGTATAACAATATTTATATTATATATATATAAATCGTGAGCCCCTATCCTACAGGGGTTCACGGCTCGTTGTTTTAGCCTGGAGCACAGTACCTGGGCGCACCTTCCTGTCTCAACAGGCTGGGTGAGAGCTCCCTCTCCTGTTCCGTCTGGATCAGGCTGTGCCCTCCTGACCCCCACATCTCACCAGGTGGGTTTTCCCGGTATCAGGCCCAACGGAGTGAGCTTGTTTTCCAGGTTAGGAGTTACCTGCCTTTCACAATAAGAAACTGTTCCACCGTCTTTTTTTTGAAATTTTTTTTCTCTCTCCAGGTAAACAGTAAACTCTGTCGAATGAGACAGCCCAAACTGCCGAACACCAAGCTGTGCAGTATTTCTTGAAAAGGTCTTTCAGTATAGAATAGGAATGTTGGAAGACCTTATTTCCCCATTTTATTTAGGTGCTTCTGCTTTTTTCAAAAACAATGACCAAAAAACAAACAAACAAACAAACAAAGGAAGAGAAATTGAAACTTTAAAATAATTAACTTATTTATTATTTTATATCTCTTTGTAGGATGAAGGAATGAAAACAGACATACAAAGTGAGAGGCATAAGAATGTTTTGTACCAAAATCACCAAAAATTGTGCAATTTTCTCTCTTAAGAGAGGTGATCATTTTGCTACGGTCCCTCACTTTAATAGTTACATGTGCATTGAAATTCTAACTTGTCAAAATTGATTTAAAATATGTTAATGCCTTTTCCACTATTCCTTGAATCTATTCCTTGGATCTATTCCCAAATCTATTCCTTGAATCATGAAACTGTGCTCTTTTTTTGTGAAGCATCCCAGCCATAAAGGACACAAAAATTGCACCATTAATCTTACAATTATCAGTCTCTTATTCTTACTGTGTGGACAAGCCTACAGATGGAATGTCATCTCCTCACTCCTGAGTTTGGCAATTGCTGTGAGTTACTGCCCAGGCACCCAACATAGTTTGTGGTCACTGTGTGTTGGATCTGGAACTGCTTAAAAAGGTTGGAATCGACTTAAAGCTTCATGTTGGTTCCTTTAGGAAGAGGGTAGCAAAAGGGCAGGAGAGCTTTAATTTATCTAGTGAGTATTGTTGACATTTTTTGTGTTAACAACGTTAGGAAGTTGCTGACAGTTTGTTTTCTTTATTTTTTTGTGTTTTGCTTAGAATTCTTCAGTGGGAATGGAGTTTTTCATGTAGAACGAAAGCAAATTGCAAGTCACAACAGAGTATAAGAGAAGGTGGAATTTTCCTTTCCAGACGTGGCATTTGCTGGAAACCATAAAAATGAAATAACAAATTACAGAATGGAGATAATAGCATTTTAGAAAGCCACATTAAATTAGAACAGTTGAAGTCAAATTCCTTGCAGCCGCTAGCGCCAAATTATGGACAGAAAGCCAAGAGGATTCTTAAAAATCGCTCTCTTAATTAATGTAACATTTTCCTTGTTGGCCTGCAGATCTGCCAGTGTGAACAGCGTGTGTCTTCCCCAGGGGCTATAGCTGTCTGGTTTGTTCAGCTTTGGGAGCCGTGGGATGCCTTTCCTGCCTGGGACAGGTTGGGATGGGGAGGGAGGCAGGGGCGGTGGGAGCCCACTGGAGGGCAACCGAGCTCCGTCTGTGTGACCCCCGCTCCTGCCTGACCCTTTGGAAAGAGTTTTGATCTGAACTCTAATAACAGCTTACATTTCCACGTCCGTATTGGATCTGGAGTTTCATAAAGCCAGGCCAGCACTATATGTTTTTGCTCTCTCAAATATTACATCGTCTATTTATACTGTGTGTTTTTGTAGCCCATGATGTAATATGACAAAATTTCAGCCATGTGCATCACACATGCAAGTCCGAGCACAGCTGGGTTGTGTAGCATGGCTGAGGTAATGTCAAGAAATTTCATATTATATTTAAAATGACACCTGTAAAAATAATCTTCAATTTGTAATTTAAATACTGTAATACTCAATTATGTGAACTGACAGGAAGTGTCCCAGCGGTTTTAGAAAATAACATTCTTTTATCCATCGAACCTTTGATGCATTTTTGAACAGCCTTAATGGAAGTTCAGATCATGACCTTCTGCTTTGAGAGAACACAGTCAGGGAGGAATAAGATTTTCTCCTGCAGCAAGGTGAAGTCTTCTCTCTGCATATATTTTTGCTTTCTTGGAATGCAATGTCAGCTGTGCTCACTTCATCATTATCCAAGCTCGAAAGCTCAAAACTGTAAATCTGGCCCAATTTCTAGTTGTGTGCCCTGCTTACAGCAGCACATGCATGTCATCTGTAAATATATATCCTGCTTTACTCCTAATGAGAGGCTTCGAAGGTTTTCCTGCAGTCTGCTTCAGTAGCAATGAGAGTCTATTAATGTGGGAGTGAGGTTTGTGACTTGGCCACTGAAAAAGCTCAGGAGTCTTCCAGATGCAGGAATAAGTTTCAGATATCTACTGAGCTGCTCTTAAGTATGTCTCCTTTGCTTATTTGGGGGTGGGGGAGTTGTAGGAGAATGACAAGATGTAGGCTCTGTGCAAGTAGGTTATGAATGTGATAGCTCTGGGACTTCCCCCACTGTAAATTACACCTTCTTCCCTAATTCTGTGGCATTTCCCTTATCCAAGAGCTGTTTCTTAAGCCTCTTGTGAGCCTTAATAGCCAACCCCCCAACTTGTACCTGTTAGTGGCTTCTGCAAAATCTTAAGAGATTTCTCTTACGTCCTTTTCCATCATGAACTTTTGAAATACTGAATGTGACTTCCAGAGAGTTGTGCTTTGTGCCACTTAAATAAACTCTGTTCTTTCCATTCAGCTCTGGTAACCTGATACTGCACAATAAATGCTAATAAGTTTCCTGCAGAGTAGTGCTCTTAAGACAGCTTATTTTTCATCCCTCCTTTCATGTTGTTCCCTTATTGATGACTCAGTCCATACCACAAGTGTTCTTGAAGATAAAATGTAAATAACAGTGGAAGATGCTGGTCTAATAAGGCACTCAGAAGGACACAGGAAATGCTTCATAAAGAACATTTCTTCTGCACCCGAAGTTGCCCCTTTTAAGGCTGTTAATGCCTATTACTATTTGGAGGCCATTAAGGACAAAATGTTGCATTAAATAATTAACAACAGCAAATTAATGATTTGGTCTACTGCAAATCAAGGACATATGCCTTTACTGACCACCTTGTAGGCTCAGCAGGGGTTTGTTTTGTATTGATAAAAAACTTTTCTAATCCCATTCTTTGTAGGTAAAACTCACCTGCAGTATTGCATGAGAAGGCCTGAATGACCCCTGTGGATACACACATGGGGAATCAGGAGCAAAAAGAGTGGGAGGGCTTTGTTTGGCAGGGAGAAACTCTGTCAAGCGTGAATCAAATGTGCAGTAACAATCTGCCATGGCTGCACAGGCAGGAGCCACCAAACCTTTGTGTCCCTTTGCCCTGTCCAGAGAAGGGTGGCCTGTTACTGAGAGCCTCCAAGGGCACCCTTGCCCATGTCAGAGGCCTTCTCCTTTCCTCTCCTACAGCTCCCATGGGCTGAGTTTCCTTCCTTGGACATTGCTGTGGTGGTAAGGGGAATGCCTACATCCATCCACGTGTGCAGGTTTAAGGAAGTTCATCTCCCTGCAGGCTGTGTGCAGGTTTAAGGAATATCATCTTCCTGCAGGCTGTGTGCAGCAGCCCAGGGAGGGGACAGACAGGAGCCAGGGCCACCTGCACAGAGGGAGAGGTGGGTGCAGGAGAGGGAGGGCTGCTCTCTGGGGCAGGCAGCAATGTCAGCAGGGGTCTGCAGGAAACACTGAGCTGTTTGCTGCTATTGCTGCAGGGGGCTGAGTGTGGCAGTGCTGTGGGGCCATGCACAGGGAGGAGACAGAGCTCACAGGCAGAGCAGCAGACAGTGCCTGCCCTGGAGAGCTCCCACACTGATGCTTCAAGGCAAAGAACAACCCAGCTGAGCCCTTTTCAATGCTTGGTGAGGAGGGAGAGCACATCTTTCCCTGCTGCCTCACGCGACAGACAACAGGAAGGAAGTGCTCTGCTCTTAAAAGTTTGTTTCAGTCTCATGTTTTGAAAGAGCAGGTCACTTCAAAGTCCCACCATAAAATTACCAGATGCCATCTGCTTGTTACAAATGTGCAAGGGAAATTATTGGTGCTTCTGCCTTGTTTCTGGGATCCAAATGTATGTATGTGCCAATTATTTATTTTATTTTTAAACAGACTTGTTCAGTTGTCTCTCACACTTCCAGTGTTTCTTACACTGAACATCTCCTTGGGATGTCAGCCCTTGGGGTAGGAGACCACGTGCCTGCACTGCTCTGCTCATTTGTTTGTTCAGATGTAAAAGGACCTTAGTGTCCATGACAAAACCCAGGGAGGGCAACTGTCAGAGTCCGTGTGGTGCAAACGTGTTTTTTGGTTGAAGCAGGCTAAATCCAGTGGCTGATATTGTGCAGCTTTCTTAACAGTTGTAAGCCACAAAGCATTTCAGGATAGGGGCCCTTGATGTGCTATTTCCAGAGCTGATGGCCTGGCAAGATTGTTGGTTTGTCCTGCTGTGCCTCTCAGACTACAGACTTTTACCCATATGCTCTATTAGCAACCTTTTTTAGACAAAGTTTTTAAATCCTCAGTCACTCCAATCATCTCATTAGAGCTGAGAGGAACAGGATTCAGTTCTTCTGTCTGCTGTTGTCACTTAAAAAGTTGCTTATCTTGCTGAAATTCAGGTACCTAGTGCAAGACAATTATTCAGATTTTGTCTTTAGTCAATGCTGAGCTACCTGCAGGTCCAAAGGGCATTTTTTCCCAGTTGTTGGGATCTACAGTAGGATGGGTTGGAACACGATCATTTATCTCATTTTATTGTAGAGGCAGGTTGAACAAGCAGCTTGGATTAGATTGCTAACTTTTACAGCACTAGGGTGGTATGACCTCTGCATTTAAATCCTTACTGTCAGAGTGCTTTCTGTGAACACTGGGTAATAATAAAACCTCTGAAGGGATTGTCCTA
Organism: Melozone crissalis; assembly: GCF_028551555.1. Classification (NCBI taxonomy): domain Eukaryota; kingdom Metazoa; phylum Chordata; class Aves; order Passeriformes; family Passerellidae; genus Melozone; species Melozone crissalis. The sequence goes on from NW_026535805.1 coordinate 56,541,569, forward strand.
CTAGGTTAATGGAGCATGGCCTCAATCAGAGCCTTAAAAATGCTTCCTTATAGAAACAGTAACTGATCTCAGTGGGGTTATTCCTGATTTATGCCAGTGTAAGAGAAGGACTGGTTCTCAGGTTTCCTATTGCATTCAAGCTAGCTAATTTTTCACATTCATACCAGTTTGGGGCTGAGTGCTTTACTTATTTGTGTGACGTTTACATTTATTTTTAACCAGTACTTGTTAAAAATAAACTTTTCATCAGTGAACAGTCCAGGGTGGACAGGTGACTCACATGTGCTAGTGGGAATGGGATGAATCAGCAGCACCATTTGATTCATAGCACAGTCTTTTGTAGAGCAGCTGCATCTGGAAGGACTGGACATGCTCCATGTTTTGGCGTGTTACAGCCTTGTCCCCAGCATGACTGGCTTCCTCTGTCAGATATCACAGCCATGGGGCTCACTGCACAAGAACCTGTGCCAAGCCAGCACTGGGTGTGTTTTCAGCTCTCCCTGGTATCAATACAGGCTTCCCACAGCAAACTGACTTGCTCTGGCAGTGCTGTCTGTGCACAAGGCCAAGCCCAGCCCTGGGGCAGGTGGCTGAAGCTGTGGGGGCTCTGCTTCTGGTCTCCACTTCTGCCTTTGGTGGTGCTGGGACATCAGCTGGGCATGACCTTTGCTATTGCCCCTGTGTGTCACCTGAGGTTGGCTGTGCCCAAGTGCAGTGGAAGTTGACTTTCTACATCCATGCACTCCCAGGCATTTCCAGGAGATTAAACCCCCCAAAACACGATGTGGCCATGATCAGTTATTACTGTACCCTTAAAGTTATATTGAGTCTACAGATATACATATTTATGCCTTTCTGTTAACCCAACTATATGTTTTCAGGCCTTAAAGCTGCAAGACATTTTTTATGTTTGTTATTGAGAGCAGATGTGCCCAAATCCAATCATATTCTACTGAAGAATGTCAGGGTTGTGAGAGGTCAAATGGTGAATGCCTTTCAATCTCAATTATTATTTCCTCCACTCAATTGCCGCAGCAGGGAAACTACAGTTGTTAATAGAGATCTTAAAAATATTCAAATATTTTACAGATCAAAACCTCTCTTGTGCCCTTTGTTTTGCCTCCTTCTGGTCCTGAAAACTACTCTGGCTGTGCTGCTACATCATCCTGGGACTGGAGCTGATCCTTTGTCCAAGTACTCCAACGAAGCGCACAGAGGACATGCTAACCTGCTTTAGAGAGTCATCTCACCCAGAAACCAACCCCTTTTGGGGACATGTGACCACACACCCTGCCATCTGTCCTGCAGATGCAGGGCCCTTCTGACAGGACCTTGCCTTGCTTGTTGGTCTGCATCCACCTCTGCCTTTTCCCGAAAGGACTGCTCCCAGGGGCCTGAAATGGAAGGCACCAAGAGGAGTTGCAAAATATTTTAAAATTCTCTTTCCTTTCTGAACTATGGATGTGGCAGTGACCAAAGTGGATGGGAAAAGTGCTGGAAGGAGAAGGGCACAGGAGCCAGGTCTGTGCATAAACACAGCCCAGGAATACAGCCTTAGTTTCCTCTGCTGTGCTTGGGAATGGTCAAGGGATGCATTTAGATTTCTTGCAGGCTCCATGGAAACAACCATGCTGAAGAGTAGAAAAGTCCAATTTTAGATCTATGACAGGTTCTTCCCTTTCCTTCTGGGGCCTTGGAAGGAGGATTATGGAATAAGATGTGATTAATGCCCTCTCTCTGGGAGGAAGAAGACATGATTGTGCATTCTTTCCTAGTCCCGTCCATCATCCTCAGTGATGCTCATGGGAAAGCTTATTTCTCCACAGGCAACATTTGCAGAACTAATTTTGAAAAAAAAAGGAGTGAGTTTAAATAAAACAAAACATAATTTTACAATTATCTGCAGTGATTTAACATTTATTGATTTTCTTAGTCAGATTTTTTTTCCTCTCTCTTCAGAGCAGCTATTTAATACAAATGTTCAGTTTTTCCCGTGGTATTTTTTTTGCACTGAAAATGTGTGGTGGGCAAACTGTAACCACGTTGTGAAGGCAGAGATTTGAAGGGTAATTGTGAGATTTTAAAGAATGTATGAGCTTTGTTACCCCTTCTTGTCCTTTCTCAGTCAGGTGCCCATCTCTTCTGTGTGTTGCAAATAATGAATATTTCTTCCATTGATTTCCTGACTTTCTAACTAAAACACAAACCAGGCATGGAATAAAGCTCAAAAACATCTTCAGTTTGGAAAGGATATGTAAATAAATGCAATATCCTGGGTCAGGAGTCTTGTCATGTTGAAGAGCACTAATAGTCCTGAGGACAGGGCTACCAATGGGTTTCATTGCCTTGGGTGTTAGGGCAGGCCTGCTTATGTTTTTTACCAATAAGCTGGTTTTAGGGGACTGCTAGAAAGCACCACTGTTGAGAAGTGATACCAAATCCAAAGTCATCAAATTCAGCACCTGATACTTCATCCCTTCCTTCAAATATTAAAGTCCCATACTGTGCTGTTCTCGGCACGCCAGGAGCCTTTACCTGAAAACACTGACAGGACAGTGAATATTATGCTTGGTTTGGAAAGACAATAGCTTGGGAAGGGACCTGGAAAAGTGCTTCCCACCCCTTAGTTTCTTCAGAAAGTCAGCCAGTGGGAAGCAGAGGAAGTCTCTGTATCAAGGCCTCTTCATCATCTCACTGCAGGTGGGAGCAGACTTAACATCACTTACAATGTTGGAAGCTGGTTTCATTTTCACTAATTAAAATTAAGACATGCTCAGTGAGTTTAACACCTGGAAAGCCTTGGGACTACTAAGGTTTCTCTGTCTGTTTGAGACAGTGAGCAGGACTGCCAGCTCCTCCCTGGCACCTCCAGGGATGCTGAGGAAGCCCCCAAGGCTGCATTTGTAGCGGTGGTTGAGAGGGGTCACAGCTACTGAAAGGTGGACTCCTCTCTGCAGCCAACATCCCTCCTTCTGCTGCCACAAGCATTGCCAGCCCCATTTGCCACACAACTATAGGGAATTTGGGACATCTGGGTCTGAGGAGCCTCATAAAGCAAAGCTTTGGCAACAGTGTTTGACTTAAATTGCTCATTGAGCAACACATTTAATATAAGTGTGCTTGGATCTCTTTTGTATCTAACAGCAGTGACAGTCCAGCTTCACCTCACAGATGTGGTGGCCTGAGTACATCACAGAGCAGGAGGTGCTCTGATGGAGCAGGAATAGGGGCACTGAACTACTCAGAAATGTGGGGTTTAAAAGCCTGTGCCCGCCTCTCAGGGTAGGTTAATAGGAAAGCTCTCACCACATGGCTGCTTTCTTTGATAGATAAAGGACTATCCAGGGAGCAATCTGAGATATACATTAGGCTCTCACACAGAACTGGGGAGTCATTTCAGTTGGAGCAAAACTGAAGATTAAATCTTATATTTCACTGAAGGGGCTCTGAGTGGCAGTGAAAAAAGCCAGAATACAGTTGCCTAAAATCTCACAACGAAATGCAGAGCACAATGTTTAATTAACCTTTTCTTCTGATACCTCAGGAAAAGCCAGAATGGATGTGTTTGCTCTGCCAGCCTTTGGGGAGTCTGTAGGACAGTTGTTCCTTTCTTAGTGTGAAGTGCACTGAGACAGCAGGGATGTTTCTTTATGCGTTAATTTGTGGGGATGGCTGTAAAGTATTCAGGGCAATGTCAGCAAGCAGCTGGGACCTCTGTGGTGTCAGTAAGGCTTTCTCATCTCCATGAGATGCACGTTCAGTATGGGGTGATTTGTAACTGGGGCATTTGGTTCATAATTTTAATAAAACATCAGAGATTAGGAAGTGTTCATTTGTGAAAATATACAGATTTTATGTCAAGGAAAATATTCAAGATTTTTGTCAAAAGGCTGGGGGATTGTCCACTTGAAAACATACAGGTGCTTCATACTTCTAGTTTCCCTCAGGGTGGGCTGTCTGCCCCAGGCTTACCTGCCTCTGTGAGGTGTCTACAAGCATCTGATAAAGTCTGGTGGCAAAAGGAGCTTTTTAGGATGATGGAGGTCCATTGAGTGGTTTGGCAGGCAGAGAGCAGCAGTGTTAGGGAGTCAGAATTCCATATTTTTACTGAAGTTTTATCCCCAAAGACTCCTCAGTGTTAAAGCACTGGCCACCCAGCACAGGTTCCAGGGAAAGCTATGGTGGTGTCAGGATAGCCCTAAATGGGAGTTCCATAATGCCTGGGTTAACTTCAAGGCAACATCACTACCCCATTGATCAGAATTAGTTTCTTTTCTGCATTCTGTTTCAGAAGTGAGTGTGTTGATGGATAGATTCCATATTTTCTCTCTCCAAAGTAAAAGACCACTTGTGAAGGTTGCTTACAGCTACTGCTGGCCTCAGCAGGCCCCAGCAAGGTGAAAGGTCCCTGTTTCCCCAGAGTACTGACACATTATGATGGCTTCATCTGATTAAAAGGGGATGTTGGTCATTATGTTATGACCCAAATTTCTTTTTTTGGCAATCATTCAAAGTGTTCCCAGGTGCCCATAAGGCTGTTGTTACCTGCAAATAAAACATATCTTTATAATAAGAACATTAATGTTAATGAACAATATCAAAATGTGCCTTTCCCAGGCCTTTTTTTTGCATTCTGATGGATTGAATGATGGAAGGGAAACATATGCTTTCCAGATTGAACCCAAAGAGTTCACTCATTCCAAGTCTGTGCTCCTTCAAACTGCAGCCAAGCACAGAATAAATTGGATAGTATTTGTCATCCCCTTGGGATTAATTATTGAATTTTAGTGGTAAGTAGCTGCACCAGTGAAGGTTACCAGTTTGTTATTTAACTTTTAGTTAGAGCACTGAAGGAACTAGGAGGGGTAACTGGTTAAACACAAATAACTTGGATATTTCTGTGCAGTGTAAACTGGGCAACAACAAAGGAGGTCAAATGTTCAGCTCATGAAATAGTGTGTATGTATTCACTTCTGCTGAGGATTAGCTCAATTGTATTAGGAATAGATACTCCCTCCAGGTTAGCATTAAAGACCATTGACAGAGCAACAGGAAAAGTCTTTGGCTTTTTATAGTTAGTGCCATAGTTGACCTGGGGTTGGTACTGTCCTGGAAAAAATGAGCATTGTTTTCTTAAGGACTCATGTCAGCCTTGAGCTTTGGACTTCTGAAAAAAGAATCTTCCATCTGTCAGGCAGCATAGGGTTAGGACACTTGTCCCCAGGGTCTCTTTTGATTATGTGATGAAGTTTTAAGGAAACTAGCAGATGACTGTGATAGGGAAAGAGCTGGAGCTGAGCTTGAAAATCAGGCAGATTTTTGTTTCATTAAATGCACATCTTCTTAGCAGGAAGTTGAAAAGGTAAGGTCAAGAGAAGAGGGTTGTGCCAGGGCTGATGGTGAAAAGGTTATGGATTAAAAATATAGTTCGATTTACATATTTTTGAGATGAAATGAAAAATGAGCTCTTTAAAAGTAAGTTAATTAATCACCATGTCTTAGCTATTCATAGAGCATTTCCAGTGATCCACAAGGTAGTTTTTCATGTTTTCTGTGGTCAGGAGCTGCAGAACATTATAATCCTTTGCTTATTTTATTTGCATTCTAGTTTTTGGTCCTTCAGGAATATTCTTATAGGAACATGTGAGGTCAACTGAGACAGTGTAGAGAGGGCTAAGTTTCCAATTCTTTAGCAGTTGTATCGCCTTTACCATTTTTTCCTTGAAGCAACACTGTTCTTTGGAAGTGATGGTCTGGACTATCTGATTTGCTGCATGCTCCTTCCATCCATAAACTAGGATTTGTGTGCAAAAGGTTTGCTTTTAGGGGGGACTCAACTGGAGCTTCTGTCCCAGGCTGGCACTAGAGGGTTTCCCTAAGGGCATGTATGGATCCAAACCTGCCCCAGGTCTTTCACACAGCTTCAGACCATGTGTAGGGAGCTTTGATCCATGGAGCCAGACTCAGCCTAATCCCAAGGAGTGCCCTGAACAGTAGTGGTCTCAGCTCTGATTTATGCTTTCTGCCACAAATTTAACTCAAGGCGCTTCCCCTCACCCTTTTTTAGTCCAGGTGATCTGATGTTCTTGGTGATTATCTTGTAGCTGTCTCTACGCTTTAGCCAGCTCTACTCTGATAATTGCACTGAAACTGGAAAAACCCAGGCTTCAGCTTCTGCTTGATTTTGGTGGCTCCTCATGATAACATGGAAGCTTTACTTAAAATAAAGGCTGAAGGGGAGCCAGGACTTTTATACTGCCAAATGCGGAGGCAATGGTGTGTTGTTTTGTGTCATGTCTTAGTCTGCAGTGATACAAGAAACCATTAAACACTGCCATTCTTTTAACCTTGTGTCTTACCTCAATACCTTACTCCCAACTGGTTTGTTTTGCTGAGTGGTACTGCAAATGCTCCATCAGAACCCTGCCCACCTTCCTCTCTCAAGAGAGGAAATCAATGTTCAAATTGGCAAATCAATATCCATGGACAAATTGGGCCATTGGGGAGGATGAGGAAAAGGCTTCCAGTGCAGCACTTTTCTGCTCAGTCAGCTCTGCCTTATGCAGCACCACTTCTCCCAGACTTGTGTCCTGGCTGCCCAGCTGATCCTTCCTCTCCAACCCCAGTCTGAGGCACTGAGAAGAATGTCAGTCAAAGCATCATTTGGGTTTTTCTTTCCAGATTTCATATGTGGTCAGTGAATGCTGTTTGAATATTTTCTGTCTCATATCAAGGTGAACAACTCAGCAACTCCATCTGAGATCCTTAAGGCTCATTGTGAGAATATAAATTCAGCAGCATTTGTTTGAGGGATCATGCATCTTTCAGAAATGTAAAATAAACCCACAGTCATGCTGCCCTGCGTAGGAAACTTCCCAAGCTGCAGCCAGAACTTTGAGTTCAAGCATTGATATTTTTTAATTTTGGCCAAATGGCAGGTGAACTGAGTCTGCCATCTCCACAAAAAATGATGCTTAGAGTAGATCTGTTGAAGCCTGAAAGCTGTTTCTTTTCTACAAATTACACATTTAAAATAAAGGTTCCCTAGATGCAGTTGAAGCCAGGAAGGAAACAAGTACAGCAAACTCTCCTTCTGTCTTACTCTTGTGATGCTGACTCCAGGTTTAATTTTCTCTCCCCGACTAGCTGTGGTCTAGAAAGCAGGAAACTTGTAATCACATTTTTGTTAACAGCTCAGCAAATGTAATCAAACCATCTATTTTATTCTGCACTTGCCTTCTCCTACTTGCATTTCCTGATAAATGACATGAGGTGAATAAGACACTAAACAGTAAGCACTGGGCTTTCAGGACAATTTGTCAGAAATGGTCCTGTTTGCCTGCCCTACTTCCTACAGCACTTATTCACAGAGAGAAGATGTGGTTGCTACCAGTGCAGATGTGTTCACAGTCTGTAGGAGTCTGGCCAGATGCACCCACAGCTTCAGAGAACTCCTTCCCACAGATCACTGCCTATGCTGAGGAGTGGAGAAGAGCAGAGTTTTTGTTTGTGTCCCTATTGTTCTCCAGACCAAAATGGTGTCAGCCACTGATCATTTCCTCCTTCTTCCCCATCCCCTGGAGTTATCATAATGTGCAACTAGAAATACCATAAGACAAATGATCTCTGTGAATTGCTTGATCTGCAATGGATGATCTGGCTGCCACAGAAGAGAGCTGAACACTTTCCTTGCCTATTGTAATAACACTTTGGGGAGGAAAAATACCTGATTCCTAGAGTACAACATCAGTCTTTATTGTCACTGTGTTATGGAACAGAATATAAGATAGAATTTGGTATTTGTAGTGTCAAATATAGCAAGTAAGTTTTCCCTCTGAAAATCAGATGATTTATTCAATACTTAGCCATCCTTCCACAATTATCCAGTAATTGGTCCCAAACCTGAATGACTAGTTCCTCATTCATAGACATGGATCTTAAATTTCTGTTGCAAGACATGTTTTAGTTTGATCAAAAGAGCCAGACTGCTACAGTTGTGCACCTATTGCATACCAATTTTAGAGAGTTTATATGTTGCTAGCAGTCAATACTGATGTTATCCTGAACATCAGAAGTTTAGCATTTAGCATGTGTGCTGAAGGAAGAAGCAGGAATTTGGTCTTGGATTTGTTAGACAGAAATGATCAATTTTGATAATAACCTGTTTCTTGAGGAATATTCATTGAAGATGACTAGCAACAAGTTGGAAGCTATATTTCTAATTGTTACAGATGGGGGTAAAAGAGTTGTCAGGGAGAACAAAACTTGATTCCAATAGCAGGCTTAAAGGTAATTTGAAATATTTCATAGTTATTTTAGGCCTCATCACCAAAGATAAATCTGGGGAGTTTTAGGAGTAAATTTAGTGTAACATATTTGCAATAAGGTTTGCTCCCTCAAAGGGTTGTAGCACATGGTGGGGAGACACTGACTGTAGGTTAGGGAGATGTCTGCCATTGATCATCAAATGAAAGATGTTGAAGATGCTTATCCAAGGAGTTATTCCCTCTCAGACAGAAAAGAGGGAGGTCTGGAAGACTGTGACTGAGTGACTGTGAAGGGGCACAAATCTATTTCCAGTTAGTAAAAAAATATTTAATCTCCTTATTAATTTATAGATGATCCTGCTATCCAATTATGCTAGCGCTGGATTTGCCCGGACTTTTCATGACAAATGTCCTATTGAAATCCTTATTTATGTATCCTTACTTTAAAGCACCTTCATTAATGGAGAACCTGTTTCCTGACATTTTGTCACTCTATACATTGTTTTATGCTTGTTTGAGTGTTTGCCTCACATGGAATAAATGCCTTGAAAAGGTGTCAGCTACAGCCTTAAGAAAGGTCTTCATGATCCTAGGACAGCTGTTGTGCCTTGCTGATATACAGATAGGAATTCCCACAGGAAGGAGAAGGTGCTGATATACAGCTGTAGGGCCTTAGCTGTTTCAAGGGCAGAGTCATTCATCACGTAGTGTACCCATAGGTAATACCTCAGGGTTCAAAACCTGAACCACTAAATGTATAAAATATGTGACAAAACCCTCATATTTTGTGTTAAAAAATATTGTCTGTAAGACAGGCAGTTTTTCAGGGTGTAACAACCTCTGCTTCTACATCCTCAGAGGTGTCAGCAGAGGTGCACACATGCACCTGAGCAAGGAGTTGGGTGGGTGGGAGCTCACATCTCCAAGCTGGTCATCCATCTGCTTGTGTTCAGTGGTGTGAGCATGAACAGATGACTGCTGTGCTTAGCTCACATTTTTGGGGATGGGGTTTCCACAGCTCTGGTTTCTAAATGGGAGCATAGTGCCTCTCTTGCTGGCTCAGCCCCATGGTCACTTCAGCTCACCCTACCGAGTCTGATCAGCACCAGGTGCTTCAGAGGGTGATGCAAAACACCCCACAGTTAGCAGAGGTAAGGTATTTATCATATGATAAAGTTTCTTAGTGTCAAACATTTGGAGATCAAACACTTACAGATAAGGTTGTACCACCTTGTTGTGTACAACAGCTTTAGCTGTGGTTACTCTGATTATTTCTGTTGCTTTTCTGGGCATCCAAGCCATCTTTTCTGTGACATTAGATGAATCTAGTAAGATGTGTTGCAACAAAACTAATTTCTTTTTTTTAAAGGTAGAAATTATAATATTCCCTATTCTACTTTCACTGTTAGCACCAGGAAGCAAAAACTTGTTCTCTCAATCATTTACACTGCAGTGATAAATCTGAACTTTTCTCTCTTAGTTCCAAGAAGGAGGAAACTTTCTTTGAACAAGCACTGTGGATTTCCAATGCTTATTCTGTTGTCACTGCTGAGATCCACAGATAGTGCTAGCACAGAGCTCCATTCTGGAAAGAAGATTTCTCTTTCCTCTCATGGGGAACAATTTGCTGCTATATTGCTTATTTTTATTTACCACTCTTTTGACTGCTAAGTATCAGTAATGTATTAACACTGTACTTTGTATTTTACAAGGAAAATGAACATTATTCACATTTTATTCCAAACATAAATATTCTCAGGCGCAAAGATGAAATGTGTTTAGTTTCATCTTACTGCATGGAGCTAATGAAGATGATAAGCAACCTGTACAAGTTTATGTCAGGTGGAGTAATTTAATTAATTTTTTTAAGTATTTGTTTGAACATAACTTGCTCTATTAAACAGAATGAAATAGCAAATAGTTTAATAAATAAGGCAATCACTCTACTTTTAGGTAGTAAAGAACATATTTTTGGCATTGAGTTAATAAGTTCTATCTCTCATCTTTCATATCCAGGAGCATGACATGTACTTTTGATGAAAATACAGCTCTGACCACAGTCTGTGTTTGTATCATGTCACCTAGGAGGTGTAATTGTCGACTGGCAGCCCAGAGTGCTCGAGGCAGTAGAAACACTCAGCAGAAGAAGTGCTCCGTGTCCCAGAGCGTTTTCAGTGGAGGTGTTGCACAAGAGGGGGAAGATGGACACAAACAGCGAGCTGGGAGGTTGTGGAAAGCAGGACAGCCTTGCCAAGGATGATGGGCAGCCTGGCAGGCTGCTCAGATCTACCACAGTCAGTCAGGAACTTTGTTGGTGCAGGAGTCACTGAAAAAGAAGTGGGATTAGGAGATTTTGTGAATAAGGAAAGTGGTCTTGGTGGGTACTTTAAAAAGATATTCTATAGGGGTTTGTCATTTGATCTTATTGAAAGATCAAATTGATCTTATTGTATGTTAGAAAGGTATACATGTATGACATTTTCTTTCCCCAAATTCTGCCTTTTTTCCAAAACCAAGAACTTTGTATGGGGCACAGTCAGTTGTTGCTGATCAAAACAAGAACTTCTATGAGAAATGTACTTTAAAAGATAATTTTGAATTCTGGCCCTTGCATGTTAAAAAGAACAACACTGAAACTAGAAGTGCAACAAAATTTTTGGCAGGGTCTTCATAAAAGCCTACTTTATCCATTAAAATGTGAATCTGTAGTAAAACTTAAATTTATTGAAAAAAATATCACCATTTCTTCTTTTTTATTGGTCTATTATTGAAAATTGTCTGTAGTAGTTCACTTCTGTAATTTGTCAGTTTTTAGCCTTCTGGTTCTTGTTAATGAATTTTGGTCTAGGAAAAAGAAATCAAAGATGTACATTGAGTTGCAGCAGGCATTTCAGCATGATGCTGCCTGTTGAAAGGGTAAGTCTTACTGGCACTCCTTTCCTTTGCTCCTGCTTTTGGCATGGCATACTCACTATCCAAGAGCTTGCATTTGTTCTCAGTGCTACTGTTTTGCACAAGACTGAGGATTTTCACCTTGAACCTCAGGGCTAGATCATCTTCCTACCTACTGCACTCAGAGCTAGTGCACAGGCAAATAAAGCCTGCCCAAGGGCCAGTTAGTGGGACTTGCAAGGGCACAGCAGTATTCCAAGTCTATAAGTCCTATTTTGGGAAGCCCTTCTGGCACTTTGGAGCATATTTGCTGGGCTGTGATCATGGTGTACTCCCACCATGTATTCACACCTGCCCTGCCTGTATTTGAAGCCAGGCAGAGGCACAAGGGCACCAGAGACAGGTGCAGAATGGAGCTCAGGCAGTCAGTAGGGTGGGCACACCGGAGGGGAGGTTGTTGGAGGGGCACTGGACCATGCAGGCTGTACCAGATTGCAGCAGAGCCAGACTTTAGTGTCAGTCTCACCATGGAGAGCATGCCTTGAAGAGACTTGTCAGCTTATATCCCAGACTGCAGTAGAAAATAAAATCCAATGGATTCCTTTTTAAATTGTGTTCCACAAACTTGCTCCAACCCTTCCTCTTTGACCCTTTGTGTTCAGTTCACGTGAGCGGTGCCAGTTTTTGGTCCTATCATCATATTTCTACAGTGGTTTTTATTATTTTTTCCCCTGCAGTTTCTGCTCATGGGACTCTTTATTTCACTGATGAGCCATTTCCTCTAAAAAATGTAAGTGAATCTTTTCTGTTTCTCATGAGCTGAGTGTGGAGGCCAGGTCCCAGACTCAGGGCTGCACAGGTACGGGCTAGCAGGGTGACCCCACACTGTTTGCTGTGCAGGGGGTGTAGCTCCACCATGAAACAAACTGCCGGCTTAGAGATAATTAAGAAAAGAGAAGTCTTGTTTCTACAGCAGAGTTCCAAATGCTGCTAATGTAAAATGAAAGTAGAAGTGAAAAGAAACAAGCCATGTAAGTATGGGAGTATAGTTAATTTATTATGGCAGGTCTATAGCTTGGCTCTAATCCTTCGTTTGGAAATCAAAACCAGACTGCTGGAACTCACCTGCCAGACTCAATCTGTTTCATAATTACCTGTGGGTTGCTATTTTTGTTTACCTTAATAGCACAGTAAATACTGCTTCTGCCTTTGTTTATGATGTATTTAAGTGATGCAAATATCTTGAAGAAATTCTGGTTTTAATGGCACCCCAGTGACTACCTTCTTTCACCACCCAATATAGAAGCCAATGGATCAGGCCTCCAGCACGAGAGCTATATTAGAGGGGAAAGAGATTTTAGTATGCTGCCAAGCCTGATGTTTATAATGATCTTCAATTTTTAGTTGCTGCGAGTGATTAGAAAACACAGGGGAATTTATTTTAAGTACTGAATCTGTTTCTTTAAAGGAAAGGTCCAGCAGTCAGATGATTTACTAATAAAAGCTTGAAGTTTGATTTTCATTGCCTCTTTCTAGATAGCAAGGCTGGGACAATGGGACAAAGGGCTGTCTTCCTCACTGACAGTCCTGCAAAAAGGAGATGCATGAATTAGGAGCAAGCTAATTTGTTGACTGGTAGCAGTGTCTGGATTGGGCTCTCTGTATGCATGTGCTTAAAGGTTAGAATTGTTTCCACCTCCCCCTATTTGATACCATGAATCTCAGGATGATTTTATTACTTGTTGGGGAGAGAAATTAACTTCTCTCTTGGACTCAGTGCTGTGCATGACAGTACTTCAGGCTGGAGGTAGTAACATAGTAGACAGAAATAGACTGGTTTGCTCAATACTTGTTTGCAGGTGATGCTCAAATCCTCCAGCTCTCTTTTATTTTAATTTGAGGAGTTTGAGAGCCAACATGATTTTCATGTGTTAAAGAGGCTTCCTGTTACCAAGGAGATCTACAAGGTCACACAATTGCCCGAACTGACCTTGATGCCTCTAAAAATGATGTCGTGAAATGAACGTATCAACAAGAAAGGGCAATTCTCAGAGTTTTGGGGTACTTGAGTAAAATACAGAGCATGGCAACGAAAAAGAAAAAAGATGCAGTTTTGTACAAGGAATATTATGAAACTTCTCATCATAGCTGCTTTTGTATCTGTGTTGGATGAGGTAATTACGAGCCTAGCCCAAAACACTTTGCGTGCTAAAATAGCTCTTTTCCCTTTGGAAAATCTTACTGAAATGCTACCTCTGTAAACAAAGTAAAAGAACCCAAATTGTAGCTCTGAGAGGCTATTATCTTGGGAATTGGTCACTTCAGGTCACACAAAGATCTGCTTGGTTACATCTTGGTTAAGGTGATGTAACCATCACTATAATATCAAAGGGCCTTCCAAGGAAAGCAATACTAATAAGCTAAGAACAAGGTTTTATAGAGTCTCTACTGCTTCTCCATTTTGGGGACTGGTGTTGTCAAAACAGATATTTTCCTGAGAGAATCAGGAAGCTGGAATGATTTCCTTTGTCCTGTTTAGTACTTGTGCTTTCTGAAAGTGGACTTTTCATGAGTTTTACTTTGAAAAAGAATCAACAGTTGCTGTTTATGAAAATAAGAGGGAGCTGAAGTGCCTGTAGTGTTTTGTAATAGCAGGACACTTCTCTGAGAGGCCAAATTAAGGCTGGATTTCAGAGTCTGATTTTGAAATCATTACTTTTTACATTTTTGTGTACCTTTAAATGAGTCATGCCTGCAAAGTAGGTAACATCTCATGGTACTTTGAAAATGTCCCAAGCCCCCAGTTCCAGTTCATTGCCTAAAAATGCCAGTGCATTTTTCTCATAAAGAAACAAAATCTCAGTTGGAAATGTCAATGTCTATCTCTACATGCAGAAGGAAACAGGAATTTTGACCAGTTTTAACTGAAATGAAGGTTTCTTTATAGCTGAAGGGAAATCTTTGCAGTCTAACATTTAATGAGTGGTACCAATTCATGTTTTATGACATCTGATAATCTTATTCTGAATTTCTAACTTTATAACTAAACTCCTTTAATTTCGGCTTTGGAATAAGCAAGGCTATAATGAATTTTATTAGTTTTTCAATTTTAAAAATCTTATAAAGATTATATTTTAACCTGCAGTTGAAAATGACCATCACATTCTTTTCTTCCATCTAAAACAAATTTGAGAATGCCATCAATATTATATGAAATTTTACAGAGGCAGGATAGTTGAAATCATATGAAATGTAGCACTATTGGTATCCTTTCTTGCAGTCATATCTGGCAAGCTCTCAGAACTACGGGTTATAAACTACTATTTTATTTATTAATCTGTTAGGAATTGTGACTGATCTAGTGAGGAAGAAGAGCAATTAAAATACGAGATTGTTATTTGCTCTTGTACAAAGGTTGTTGTCAATAAAGTGGAAAGAACTGTATGGAAACAAACATGTATAAGCATGATCAAAACTCATTAAATACAAAATTCATTTCCTTCAATTCTAATTATCTTCACTATATCTTTTACCTTTGGCAGATTTTCTTAGGGTTGGGAGCTGTAATGAGAGAGTTTTTCACTTCTAAAGAGAAGTGATAAATCTGAAATGAACAACTGTTAGTATGATTGGTAGGTTGCTGGAAGAAAATACTTTTTATGCAGTATCTTGTCCAAGATTCAATCAGGCTTAAAACCAAAGCATTCCAGTCAGACAGTTCTCATGGATTTTCAGTAATGAACAAGATAGGGTGGGTGGGGGAAATATTTACCAGTGTCTCTAAGGCTCTTGAACTTCATATTCCTTTGCATAGTTAATTTACTACTCAGAACTTAGTTACTACATCTGGGTCTTTCAGCAGATGGCTTCTTTGCCCACATTTAGTCATTGTGACGTGTGGCAGGGCACGGCCTGAAGTGGCAATAGCTCTGCTTTCTCCAGCAGATGAAAAAAGATCAAACTCTCCTTAAACTATTCATGACAAGGGGACAGTCTGGCTAAAGATTTGATCATTCCAGCTCCAGTGACTTCAGGCCGTAGGGACACAAGTTAGTGACCAAGGGCCAAGACAAATGCTTCAGCTCCCATGGTGTAAGAAATGAACCTTGGCCATGTTTCTGGAAGATATGGTTTGAGTTAACAATAGTGAAGAAAGTAATGAAAGTCCATGAATCTTTCATGACTGATTGTGAATTTATTGTCACTCTCCATTACATGAAATTGAAATAAGCATAATCAAAGAAAATTTTGTTTTCAGCTGATATTCAGTAGTTCATCTAAATTTGCTCATGTTGATGCTTGATTGCTTTAGGCTGGTATTCTAAATGAGAAAATGAAAGTAAAGGACAACATAGAAAAAGGCCAACAAAGATGCAGCAGGGGGGGTGATTTCAAGATGTATTTTTGTCCATGTAATGCCGAACATTTTCAAAGAGCCACACTTCCCTCCTTCTGGTAACAATCAGGGCTCAGGGTCTGCCATAGACCCTTCTCTCATTTTCTGGTCAGGTAGTATTCAGTTCTATAGCCTCTTGTTACAGGGGTCATATGCTTCTAAAATGATGGTTGCATATTTCTGTGATGAAGTAGAAAAATTTACACAGAAATGTGCAAAACAACTGCAGCTCCTACATCCCAGGGAGAAGGACAGGTCACTATCAAATGCCATGAAAAAGGAAGGACAAAACCAGGTCAGCCATTATATTTGTTATCCTTATTATCACATCCACAGCCACAAATTTTTCATCAGTTCATCTTTTGCTGTTTAATTTATCTACTTGCACTCTAGGAAATGCAATGTTACTGAGAGCTCTGCAAAAATCATTGCTATTAACTATTAGCTAAAAAAATGCTGTTGAAAAAGCTTCCCATAAGACTGAAAATTTATGTTGTACAAGTCTGTGGCGATAGAAAGTGAATATTAAGTATTTTTTCTTTTCTTTTCTTTGGCTACTACTGGGTGTTCTGTTAAATGCCTGAAGTGTATAAAGCACAGTGTTAAAAGAACAGCTGTTTTATAAAATATTGAACTTATGTTCTTACGTCTTTGACAAGTATTACATTGAAAATATTTGTTTATAGAAGCCTGTACAATATGAATATTTAAATACATAACAGCTTATGTTCTAGAGGAAAGGTCAGCCCAGCTGAAAAGTCTTCAGAAAAGGGCAACTGATGTGTGGGAAACTGATCTACATCCACTGAGGAGTTGCTGACTTTGCATATTGATTGCATTAAAATCATGACCCATGGTGTAAAATGAGAGCAATTCAGCTTAAGGGTGGAGACGTGTTTTAGATTTAGATGAGGATTGAACTCCACTATGTACCTAGCAGTCTCCTAATACTGTCATTGCAAGTTTCCTACTAATTCTTGGTTAAATGTCTGTGTTTCAAATGCAGGAATTTATATTTAAAAATGTAAAAAATACAATAATTTCTTACATTTTGAGCCTGACATGTGACTGAATGTCGTGGTGAATCAAAATTAGTTTTTTTATCTTTACACGTATTTCTATTTTACTGTGTTTGGGCCTTCGGTGGGTGTTCAGCTAGCAGGATTTTGTGAGAAAAAAATGCATGAAAATTTTTGTGGAGACACTTCTTTGCTGATTTCTCTTTTCAACAGAGCAAAAAGCTCTGTCTATTTTGAAGGCTTGTGCTTTGAAATATAAAGAGCTCATCTGAAAGACAAAGTACCTCTTATGGCTGGGAGAGCAGAGGGAAGGGAGAAGGTGGAACTCCCAAGACCTGTCAAAGCCCGGGATGGCCAGGGAACATGTGCAGATCTCCAGCACCCTTCATCAGTGAAGAAAGATTAGGCCCACAATGTGGTTCCAGACCTTCTCCTAAATATTGGTGAGAAAAAGGGGAGCTAAAAGCCACAGCACAGCACTTCATCTCTAGCTTTACATCCTGTACAAACATTTCACTTAGCCACTATTTTGGCTCTATAAAATAAACAAATCTGTACTGCAGAAATGTCGGTTAAATGACTTCTAGTGCTTTTAGTGGGCTTCACATGGGAGACGCTGGGTTTGTATTGATTTACGCCGGCTGATGAGCTGGCACAGTGTTTATTCTCTGCAGCTTTTATAAGATAATTAATGAATAATTCAAAACTCCAATGCTTTGAATGGTGGTTGTGCCTCACTGAGGGAATGGCTACCATTGCTGAAAAATTTTTAAGTGCTCCTTGGAAGAAATCCAAACAAGCCCAAAGTATGACAACTTCTGGTCAGATTCCCACCCAATTCCAGTATTTCACATCCAAAAGTCTTTAACATTTTTTTATGTGTCAAGACGATTAATATTCCCTTATCAGCTCCTCAAGATGACATATGTAATGTCATCAATGTCAGGCATCTTCCTCTCAGTTGCTGCTTTTCTCTTTAACTTCTCCAGCACAGGCAACAGTCCACATGCTGAACTCTATTTGGGATACTAAAAACCTTACCTTGTTTAGATGTCTTGTTCCCTCTTTTTTTCCTAGCAGGATGAATGGAGAATTTTGGACAGATCATATCCCTGGCCTTAGGTTGACCCCACCAAGGGACCAGCTGTGAGACTGCTCACTGTTGCTGTGAGCAGATTTGGATACACCACTGAGCATCCCTGCAATTCTGTTTTCACCTCCAGAATTCACACCCTGGAACAAATACTTTTGAACAGTTACAATTGTAATGTAAGTGTAATGATGGCAAGAGATGCCAGTTTGACAGATCTAGAGAGCTGCAGCCTCTCCCTCATTCTTCACTTTTATGAGAACACGAAACAGGAATTTGATCCCATCCCTATCTGCAACATCTGCACACACAGACTTCTCCCTGGGCTGGAGTGATCTGCTCTGGAGCCAGCCAGATAGTTTTCAAACAGGGTAAATATAGCCTTTGGAGGAAGTTTTCCTGTGTAGGGAAGCCAAGGTTGCCTCTTTACAACTGATTTCCACAGCTCAAACACCGGTTTTCTCTGTTACATAAATTATTTTACTAGAACACTTTAATATCCAGTAATATTTTATTAAGTGAATCATGCAGCTGACAGAAGGTTTTTGTACTAAAGAAGTGTACAGCTGTAAGGTGAGGGGAATATCAACGGGTTATGTTTTCTGAAGCCCTCCCTTATGGATTCTTTCTGCTCTCCCTCCAAAACTGGGCATGGGATGCATGCTGTGGCCTTGTCAATTCTGAGAAGGGCTGAATAAATACTCAGTGACATTTATGGAATGATCATTTTAATATAGCCCAGAATGAAATTTTTTTCTTCTGCAAAACACCACATTTGACTCATCATGAGTTTGAGATCTGAAGTACCTTTGAGATCTTTCCTGCTGAACTGTTGCCCAACCACAAATATTCTCCACTCTGTATCTGCATTTCAGTTCTTCTGTACTGGAGTTTATCTTACCTTATGAAAGGCATTCAAAAAATAAGCATTCTGTCTATGCAGTTCCCAGGGCTTCACTTAATTGCAAAGCAGAGACACAGGGATCTTTGGAGGGCAATTCATCCCGACTGTCCCAGATACCTGGAATTCACATGAACTATTGCAAATTGTCTTTCAACAGTATCGACCTGTTTGACTATTTCATCTCCCAAGATCATTGATTTCAGAGCTTGTAGTTCAAGTGCTTGTCAACCCTTTAATTCTGATGTTATATGTGTACAATATAAATATTCTATTTATAGTGTCTGTCTTCAAATAGCAATAAATAAATTTATTGATAGGTATGCTCAGAGTAGGGTTTCTAATCAGGTGTAGAGAAAGAATATTATAGGTGCTTTGCCTAAATTCTACTTCCCTAGTTTGTTTAAAAAAGTAGTGCCAGTGCCAGTGCCACTCCTTGCCACTTGCAAGGACTATTTCTGCAACCTCTATCTCCAGGAGGCTGGTATTCATGTTCAGAAAGAAAATTTAAAGGCTTTGACATGAGTTCATCTTGATATATCTACAGAATTCTCCCTTTAATATTTTAATTATTTTTCTCTATCTTTTAAAATTATTTTAAGTAATGGCTGAAAATTAGCCTCTCTGGTCTTTTAATTCCTGCTTTTACAGTAGGCTGAGATTGATTTTTGTGAGATTCATACAGTTATCCATGAATCCTCAAAAATAATCACAACTGGTTCGGGTTGCTCTAGGTAAGTTCTTTGACATGTACTTAATGGTATGAAACCTCTTTATTTTTCTAAACATATTTTTCCCTTTCTGATCCCTCAATTAAAAAAAAAAGTATCTGATTTATTGTGGGATTAATGATGATATTATTAGAAATTACTGCAAACATTGAAAGAACTAACAGTCTTTCTGTGTAATTTTTTTCTTAGTAAGGAGAGAGTCTCTGTGCTCTTTTGATTTCTAACGTGTAGCTGCATTTCGTTCTCATTTCTCACACATTCTTGTGGTAGCTTTTCTAGTTTCATCCATGCTTTTTCTTCTCATCCTTAGTTGCTTTTCCTGGATCTCAGTTTTCTTCTCAGCTTTCTCTGTTCCTTTTCAGTCTCACATCCTTAAAGGGCTCCTAATGGAGCCATATCAACTTTTCACCCCGAACTTGGATTCTTCCCCCTTTCAAGTTCTCTCATTTAGAAATTCCCCATCTTGTCTTTGTTTCCCTGTTCCTTTTCCTGAAAACATCTTCCAGTTCCTTGAGCTTTCGTGCAGCTCATGACCCACTCTCATATGATCCCAGCTGGGCTATTCCATCCAGCCCTGGGCTCCCAGCACAGGAAGGACATGGACTTGTGGACTTGTTGGAGAGAGTCCAAAGAGAAGGCCACCAGGTCATCAGAGGGATGATGCACCTTTGTTATGAGGACAGGATGAGAGAATTGGGATTGTTCAACTTGGAAAAGAGTTGAGTGATCCAAAATAATCTAATTGTGTCCTTCCAGTTCTTGAAGGGACTGACAAGAAAAATGGAGAGGGGCTCTTTATGAGCACCAAGAGTGACAGGACAAGTGGGAATGGCTTCAAACTGAAAGAGGACAGGTTTAGATTAGAATTTAGGAAGAAATTCTTTACTGTGAGGGTGGTGAGGTACTGGAATATGTTGCCCAGAGAAGGTGTGGGTACCCCATCCCCAGAAGTATTCAGGCCAGGTGGGACTCTGAGCCGCCTGGTCTAGTTGAAGGTGCCCCTGCTATGGCAGGGGGGGTTGGAGCTAGATGATTTTAAGGTCCCTTTCATCCCAAACCATTCTGTGATGCTATCCATATTGCGCTATTTCTCCTGTTAAAGAAAACTCAATTTTTTTCCTGATCTGCTCTTCTCAGTCATAAACTAAAACAACTTCCCCTTTTCTGCCCTCCAGTTATTCTGAACACATGTGTCCCCATTCCACGTGACTTTCAAACAGAGTCATTGATCTCCAGGAGATCCTGCTCTTTTAAAGCTTCAGAACTTTGCTATCAGAAAGTATCATTCCTCTCTACTCCTTGCTATCTGTTTATAGTATACTGTAGTGTTGACATGCCACTTTTCTGCTTCCTTTCTTTTCACTGAGAAATACAAGAAGCACTCAGACCTGTTTCTGGCCTTCTCCTGGATTCTAGAGATTACTTTTTGCTTGCTCTCTGCATAGAAAAGAATTTCCATAATTTTTAATTCTTTTTTTTTTTCTGAAGTTTCTATACTGGTATTGAGATATTTCTCTAATTTAGCATACTGCTCCTTCTGATGTACCTGTGCAATGCCATTTTCTGTTAGGAAGCTTCAATTTTATTATTCTCAAGGAGCGTTCTGCAAACATGGAACACTTCTGGCAACCAGGTAATTTATTTGAGAACTACTCAGTTCATTATAAAAGAAACACAGAGCTGCCTCTTTTTCCAGAAAGATGACAAATTAGGTTTCTCATTTTATAAAGTGTATTTTCTGTTACCTATGTTTGTACTGACCCACATCTTTCCCCTCCTCTATCCAACTGTACATAGCATTTATTCAGTGCTAGTATTTTCTTTATGTTACCCTAGAGCTAGTTTCTTGGTGCCTACAGCACAACCAAGGACAATTTTTTTCTAAAACTTGTTTTTGTGGTTTTGTTTTGGTGATAGTAGGATATGTCCCACTAATTTTCCTTCTGTAACCTTAAATCTGGCTTGTATCCTCATGCCCACTGAATTACTGTTACATGACATAAAATCTTCACATCATATACTATATTATAAAGCTGACCCAACAACAAAAACCACTACTGTGGAATATTATATGCTTTGTGAAATCACTTTTGCCTGTTGCTATGGCTAGAGGATGCGCAATGAACAGTTGTAAAACAAGTTAGTTTTACATACGCACATTTCTGTAGAAATAAATCAGTCACCAGAGAATCATTCTCTTGGAAACCAAACACTGCGGGTGAGTAAAGAGGCTTGGGAGTGGGGATAATCAGCCATGGCTACATCTGCACAGCAAGGACCAACAATAGTCTATCCCAGAGCATTGTGTAATACAACAAAATCTCCCCCTTAACCTTGAATCTGTCTTCATTTGAGCAAAATCCATATTTAGTTCATTGCTCCCAAACACACAAGTGTTAGTTTATGGAAAAAAAAAGGTCAAGCTGAGTCCAGCTGACCCCTTTTTGTTTCTGCTTGCACTTGATTATTTTCCTTTTTTTTTTTAATGAAAAGTTCAGCATGTTACAAACGACTCATATGTGAAAGAAATCTGGACATGAGCAGATAGGGATGCAGCAGGATCTTTGTTGCCACATGATCTTCCATTGTGCTTCCCATGAGATCAGACTACAGCTAGAACACCATAAATAAATAAAGAATTATGAAGTACTCTCGACCTCTGCTGGAATACTCCCTCTCTCCTCTAGGCTACTCCTTCAATATTGGTGAAAAAACACTCAATATCCATGGTAATCCTTGCCAGCATTTTTGACACCAGAGCTCAGATTATATTTTCTTCTGTGCCAAACAGTTTGTTTGCTGACTGTTTATGACTCTCTTTTCCTATTCTTGCTCCACTCTGGTGTCTTTTTCCAGGAGGGCACGGAGAATAGAGGTTGGGGAGCTTCTTGAAGCAATGCCCTCATCTTTGCCAGCTGTCATATTTGACATCATGGATTCCTGCCTTCCCAAAATGTGTCCACAAGGCTGAAGGACCCTTAACTTTTCTTGTGTTTTTGTTATGGCCAATTGAGTAGACCATTGCATGGTCTCTATTATTCCTGCTGATGAAGAGCAGTTGTTAGGGCTTTATTTTTTTCCTGATTAAATTTTTTTTTTGTAGGACCAGGGGTGTAGCCCGATGTAGTCATATGCTGTCATCTCACCTTTTGTGCTGGAGCCAGAGATCTTTTCCTACTTCTCAAAAGGGATTTCTGCATTCATTCCAGAGGGCAGCAACCCAGTGTTATACTGAGCATCTTTGACCTCTACTGAAACCTGGCTTTCCAGGCTGCAAATGAGAGGTATCTCAGAAGAAAATTAAAACATTGGGTTTTTCTGGTTTGATTTTCATTATGGCTGTTATCATTGCAGCAAAAAAGAAGGCAACATCCTTTGGGATTTTCCACGTGTATAAAATGAATTAGCAAAAAAGGTAAATATGTAATGTAAGGGCAAATTATCAAGGTCTGGACATTCAGTCTGGATCAATTCTTAGCACTAATATCCTGTATGTATATATCCAGTAGGATATGGGGATATAGGATAATCATTCATATATAGGATATATCCTTTGGGTGGATTATACATATATGCTGATGTATTTAAGTCCTCTTTGCTGATTTAAGAAGATAGGATTTTTTTGTCTGGTATTCAAAATGCAGCAGTCCATGACATTGAAACACAAGAGAGAGAACAGATTTCTGAAAGCCACTGGATTATTGAATATTTCTACTACGCCTGGTACAGAAAGCGACACTTGCTCAATTTTCCTGCTAGAAAAAAACTCTTAAAATTTTTTTTTTAAATTATTGAGAAAACTTCAAAAGTTTGAAATCAAAGCTGCTACATTTAGTGCTATTTTTAATTGAATGAACTATATTTTTACTAGAAATGTAGCATTTCTAAAAATAAATAAGGGGACCTGGAAGCTTTTTCCCCCCCAAACATATCCTTTCTTTGCCAAATCACATCTAACAGCTGCAGACTTTATAACATTATATAAATGTTCAGACTGGCTATAAAAGATCAAATATAAAATTCCAGTGCATAGAACAACTGGTACAAAGGACAACAAAACTGAACTGACTAAAGGCTGTTCTTTAATTTACCTTTATTAATTAAAAACTTTGTCAGGGAACAGAAAGAATCTGTTTTCATTATAAGGTGCTGTGGTAAGGGTGGTAGTAGTTCTGGAAGAAAACTACACTGAGAGCACAATTCCCTCTGGAGATATCTGGCTTGAGAAGAAGACAAAACTATAATTTTACTTTAGCTCATGGCTCCCCCTTAAGTAGGTTGGGAGTTAGGGAATTCTGTAAGAAAAGAAAACCTGGAGAACATTTGCTGTTTTATTCCAGCTCTGCAGTCCCCCTGGACACAGCTCTGTGCCAACACCATAACAGATAAGACAGTGGGAAGAGAGAGCCAAGAGTGAATAAGCTCACAGCTTGGGGATACTGCACTAAAGAAGACACATTTTGCAAGACTGCTCTGCCCTTTTTGCATCTATGCTACATTTAACAGCACATGATCTGTTTTCAAGATCGTTTCCTTCTGGAAGTCGTTCTCACAGGCCAGTCCTGGGAGGTGTTAAGTGCCTTGAACTTCCACTGACGTCAGCAGGGCTGTGGCACCTGGGACGGGCCCCAGTGACCTCCCTGTCCACCCCTCCAGCTGCTCCTGTGACATCTGGACACTCGCAGGAGCTGGCTTGTGCTTTACACCCAGCATACCTGCCTCTAAGTGTAGGAGCTCTCTGCTTATGGTTGCAAACACTGCTGTATCCCAGCTGCTGAGTCCTGCAAATGTTATTTATCTGTGGCTCCAGAAAATGCTGTTTATCTGTGGCTCCCATTAAAATCCAGAGAGTTTACCACCTGTGACATTTCAGTGCAGTTACTGGGCTTGCTAAAGTCTCCCACAGGCAAGCCACTGCACATGCCATACATTTGTCCGTCTGGAGGGATGGATTGGACTTTTCACACCACCTGTACCAGTTGCTAAAGTAACTGAAAGGTAATGACAGTAATTTGGAATGTGTCCTTCAAGCCTTGCTGCCAAGTATAAAGGAGAGGAGGAGGCAAAACCAGCCCCTCCCTTGAGAAGTTCGAAGTAGGCAGAGATGTCTCTAAGGGAAGTAGCAAATCCCCAGTATCTTCTAGAAAAGTGACATTTATTAGTCAGCCAGGCCTTCATTTGAATTTCTTTCACATAACAGTTGGAAACTTTCAATTTTGTTCTAGTATGACATTAGCAATGGCAGAGCTGAATGTAACTTTCCAAAATGCCTGGACCAGAGACCTTACAGCATGGAGAGGGACTCAGAAAGGACACAGAGCAGAAGGAGGAGGAGAGGGAAGAAGGCACAGGAGGATGCTCCCTTTAGCAGAGAGGGGTGAGTGTTTCACTGTGCTGCAGGCTCTGACTGCATTGCCCAGGTTCTGCCAAAGCATTAGGGGGAAGAAGAGATGTGAGGTGGAGCCCAGAGGAGTCCTGTTCAGGAGCTGAGGCATAAGAGTCCCTGAACAAGTAGTACAGGGGACTTTTTAGTCTCTGGTGAAACCATTGCCATCTTTTCTTATGCCTGACTGGTGATGTTGAGCTACACCCCTGTCTGAAAAGCTGCTAAACCCTCAGCAGCCCGGTGATGGCAGGAAATGGAGCTGCTCTGTTTTCTTGGTCCTTGCTTGTGTTTCCTGTCTGGTGATTCCAGCTAAGCTCAGTAGTAAAAGTCATGGAAATTGCATGTCCCTGAATGCCTCCAAGCTTGGACACTGAGCTGGAAGCAGTACAACAAGGAAGGTATAATCGTGAGTTCCTCAATAGCCAGTACTAGCTACAACAAAAGGAAAGCCACAGAGCTGCTGCCATGGCATCCTGAAAGATGAGAGTTTTTTCAACTGTTAATTATTCAGCTTTTCCAGGCTACTCTTATACTTTTCTTCTTTGGCCTGCTCCCCCAAGAAAGTCCTGTTTGTTTAAAAATATCACTTATGAGTGGGGAAGCATTGCTTTCTCAAGTATCCAGATAGTGCAGTTTAGGTCATGTCAACCAGATGTAGAGACTCCTGATCTAGCAAAGAC
Organism: Melozone crissalis; assembly: GCF_028551555.1. NCBI lineage: Eukaryota > Metazoa > Chordata > Aves > Passeriformes > Passerellidae > Melozone > Melozone crissalis. The sequence goes on from NW_026535805.1 coordinate 56,566,931, forward strand.
CCAGATAGTGAATCTACATGTTCCAGCCCATAGGCTCAATAGGGACTTACAAGCTGAAGTCTGGGATGGTTTAATCACATTCACTTGGTGCTGTATATGAGCTATGTAATATCTCTGCTAGCTTGCATTTCTTGGGCACAGCACTGCAGAAGTGGGAGTATGCTGCACCTGGAGTAAAAATGGTTTATGTCTGGTGGGCTTCTGTGTCTCTTCACTACACACCACCCCACTCATGGTTCTGGCATCAGCATGAATAGAACAATTTTGGTTTATCTGCTACTGCCCTTCTCCTAGACTTCTGGGGATGCAGCTGGATCTGTGGATATTAGAGAGCCTACCTTGGTTATAATTTACAGATTATTTTAGTTTGTCTCATAGAAGTCTTAGAGTAGTCTTAAGGTCTCTTCTACATCCTACTTCTCCCCTTTCTTTTCCATTCAGTGTTTGTGTCTTCCTTCATGTCATGTCCTAACTCTTTCCATCATTCTCTTCAAATAGTCATTCCTTCTCCCCTTCCTCCCAAGTTAATGTTTTGATACTGACAATATGGGTGACTGCATCTGGGCTCCTTTAGCAGTTAATGGGAGAAAACTGGGGACTTTTAGTGTAGGGCTCATCACACCTTCCTTCAGGTGTTTGCATTAGAATGAGATTAGTTGTGCAATGTAGAGGGGTAGAATATAAGTAAATAAAGGTAGTATAGAATGTAATCTTACCCCTCAAAGAGTTGCAGCTGAGGCAATTATTAAGGATTAGGAGCAGGCCTGATGTTAACAGGCCGCAGCTGCAGCCAATCAGCAGAGTGTTATAAAAGAGTGGATTGGTTGGCTGAGGGGAACTGGAGTCAGTTGCTGCTGTGAGGGCAAGGGAGAGTCAGTGCTGGAGGAGCTGCCTACAAGAAACATCAAGGAGGTATGAAACTCTGGCAATATGGAACCCTTGCAATGTACTGACTATAGAACTCTTGCACTATAATGATAACTCAACAGAACTCTGTATGTCTGCTGAGGTAAATCCCAACCCTGTCATCTAATTCTACCTCCTTGGCCTTCACTGGGACTCTGCGTTTTCAGCTGCCAATTCCTCAGGCTCTTTCACTATTGCATAAACTCCTGGAGAGACCTTTCTGCTTGCTCCACAGATTTTCTCTAGGCTACCTATAGCCCATTTTCTCAATTTTCCATTTTCCTCTGTACTAAACTCTTATTGTAACTTCCCTGTAACCTCCTTCCCCATAGGCTCCTTTCTAAACACACTTGTTAATACCTTGACTCATGAGGTCTGACTACAACTCATAGCCATTCCCTGTCGTCTTTTGCTCTTTAAACATTGAATTCTTCAAAACTCTTTCTTTGGGAAACTCTTGAGCATCTGAACTGCTTTTTAACTTTCTTCAACATTTTGCTCTTGTTGATAGCCTCTCTGTCTTCCATTTCTCTCTTCCATCTTGGTTCTTTTCCATCTTCAAAGCACTTGATTTTTAGTCTCCTTATTTCTCTTGAAACTTCTTGGAAAATATTGTCAGCTTCTTATCCTCCACTGCTCTTTTCCTTTCTCCTTTCAACTGAAGACATCATTACAGACTCCTGAGATGCAGCAAAACACTATTGTTAGAACAGCTTTTAAACCTATGTCTATGTTGAGGATTCATGTCCTGTGATCTGACCTGTCATCTCATTCACCTCTCCTGGTTTAGCGGGGTGTTGTCCATTGCCTCAAACGCAACTTGCTGTCTCAGACTTCACCTCATTACCACTGACAGCAGCTCACACCTTTTTCTGCCACTCAGATTTCTCCTCCATGAACGTTTCTGCTTCTTCCTCCGCAGCATTTGCCAAATGCACTCCCCAGTCTGTGTATCAACAGGGCACTGTGCTAATGAGATATATGAGCTGTCATGAGCAAATGTGTCAGGTAAGTCATGATGTAGAAAGCATAACATATAGAAAGATGGTCAAAGGTAGTAACACAGATCCCAAAAATTTTCTCTGTTACACAGAGACAGATTTCCCAGTGAATGTGCCCCCAAAAAGAATGTAAATTTTTAATTAACTAACATTACTAAGAAATATCCATATTTTTACGGTGTTAGAGGCTGCACTAAGCTGCCTATATGATAGACCTGTGTGTTCACAGCAATATTTATATTGAATATGGCAGTGAAACAGATCCTGAATTTTAGCTAGAGTTTGGAGGTCTGTAATTTTTCAAGGATTTGTCATATGAATGTGTTGACAACCTTAGCAATCTTCAGCATCCCTCAGAAAAATCCTCGTGGAATTTCCTGGGCTGATATGCATCATACACTTCTCTTTGCTTAAGACTGAACTCTGTGGCAGGCAGGACAGATGTTGGTTTCCTACACTAATGGCGAAAGAACGCATATACATTTCACAGCCTGAAGCCTCAAAGCATAGAGCTCTAAAATAGTGCTCTTGACTGCACAAAGGAGCTGGTTTCTGTTGCAAAGTTGCTCCAGTCCTGGATAAAATGAAATGTTTTTCCATTCATCTTACTTGTGCCTTTATTTAGCCATGCATGTTTTTCTCCTCCTTGTCCTCTTGTCTCTCCAGAACTGTGCTCAGTGGTAGGTTACTGATTTTAAAAAATTGAACAATCTCTTTTTTGCTGACATATGAAAACCAACTGGACACATTTCACTGGAATGGAGATCTCCGGTCAGATTTTTATGTAACATGTTTGCGTTGTTAACAGCACACTCAGAATCTCCAAAAGGGGGAGTGGAAAGAGGAAAAGGGTCTCATGACCTTCAAATGGATCCCAGCTTATCCACACTCCATAACCCTCTCTGGCCCCTAGTTGCAAAATAACATGTCCTGCAGGTGGAAAAATGAAATTTCCAAACCTCATAGAACGTCAAATAAATTTATGTTCAAGTCTCTGATTTTAATAAAGATTCAAGGAGCTCTTATTTTATCGAAACTGTTTGATTTTTTTTTTTCCTGGCCTTGAAATAACACTGGTTTTTGTTTTGCTTGAGAAGGAAAAAATTCTTAACATGCATGTGACTCAGAAGAAAACCTGTTTGTTTTCTTCAATAAGTATACGATGAATCATTGGTGATTTACCACATTTATTTCACTGCACATGAGATGTGTTGTGCAGTTAAACTTGGTAAATCTTTGTACCTCAAGCCTGACTCTGCAGCTCTTGCTTGCTGTGGAGCACACAGAGAAGCTGTCTGCAGGGCAGAGCTCTAACTGGGAGCTAGGGAGCCAGAGCCAGCAGGTTCATTCCGATGCCAGGGCAGGGATCTGAATTTGTCTCTTCAGGAAGAACAGCCTGGAATTAACAATGCAATCTGATGGCTTCAAGCAGGACTGAAAATAAGGGTATTTTTCAGAAACTGGAATATGCTAACATCCCTGCTCTCGTCCTGAAGGGAGCAGAGACTGAGAGCAAATAGTCTGGGAAAACTTATCCATCTCAGGGTGCAGTAATCCAGTTGTAAGTAGGTGGCTCTCTGGCCATTGGCTACCCTGTATCACAGTAAGCCACCAATTTGTCCTGCTGGGATCTCACCCATGCCTCTTAAAGTCAGATGCTTCTTCTTCATTTCAAGAATGGCTGTTTAAAGTGCTTGTACTTTGATACAGTGTAGGGAACAGGCCTGTATAGGCAAAAGGTGGACCAGATGACTGCATAGTCCCTTGTTATCATAGATTCCTGAAATTCTTTCTCTGCATCTTCCTATTAACCCTGCCAGCACCAAACTTAGATATAAAAGAAGCAGCTCACAAAGTATTCAGTCACAAAATCTCAGAGGCTTTTCTTTCATAACTAATGAAAAATATCATAAGAGTAGTCTGTTTGGAAAAAAACCAAACATTTGTGTTTTGATACAGTGTCAGATATTAAAAGCTTTCAGTAGGCAGGAATCCTGGCACACAGGTTTGGTGAATGATTGATATTCTACTCAGGCACTGGATGAATGGAGCTGGATGAACAAAGAAGCAAACCATGTTGTGATTCCTCCCTTGAAATGAAACTCAGGACATCTAGGATAATGAATTCTAACTATTTTTCACACTTTGTACTTTTTTTGGTAACTAGTGAGGTCCATATCATCAAAAGAACAGATATGATATCACAAGATAATTCTGGTGCTATATTTACTTTGAAAGGAAACTCTGTGAGAAACATTGTAGACAGGATCAGAATCCATGCTCTGGAGTGTTTAACCTAATGAAATTGATGAATTTTGGATCAGCCATTACATCAGTAATGAGAACGATGCAGCTGATGAAGGATAAACTGAATAGAACAATTTTTCAAGTAAACTGGTAAATGGAAAATAGATTTTAGGCTGTTAAAATAATGATAGTAAAGGGGATGAAATTCATTGCTATCTGGTTGCTAATCATTATGCCATATGCTAGCAAACCTTCAGAGTTTATATATTTGCTTCAAAATGTTTTACCTGGATAAATGTATTTAAAGGTTTAATGTATAAGATTTAGTGCCCTACAAATCTTCATAGCAGTTGACAGCTTCCTTGCTGTTCGAAGAGATGAGCTTGGAAGATGGAAAATAAAGGTGTCCCTAGGGAGAGCAGATGGGGTGAGAATGATGACGGAAAGGGATTTATCATGAGATGATTTGAGCTGAGATTTAGAGTGAAAATTACCAAACAAGATAGGGACTTAGGGATGTCACTTCTACAAACCAGGACTATCAATAAGGACTTAAACACCAGATTCCAGCAAGAAAGAAAGAAAACTGAAGTCTTGGCCATAGAAAAGTGCTCTGGACTTTGACTTCCTTTACCATACATACAAGTGTATTTCATCGGAGAAGGGCGGGAGAAGCTGGAGAAATTAAGTATAACATTCTGGGAAACCTGAAAAGGTGAGTGCAAGCATTGCATCTTTCAGAAAAACTTATCCAATGAGTAACACAAAACACCCCTCAGACCACTTTCTGGTCCTTTCCTAGGCTGTACTTTGGGCTCAGAGAACATCTCCATCTATGTGAGCAATCAAGTAGTCACAGCTGCTGTGCTGGTTTCTCTCATGGTTAATCTCCTCCCTTGCCCCCAGCTCTACCCTACAGTGAAGTCGTTGTGCTAAACCCCTGACATCCCAATAACTCCATAGCAACAGAGCACGGTGTCCTAAACACAAGATTAGGCACGGAGCCTGGCCAGAGGAGGAAATGGGGATGTGGGGTGGAGGCTGTGGCTGGAAACGCGACACACCTGCGGCCCCGCGGTGGCCAGGGAGGGGCCAAGGCACAGCAAGAAAACCTGCAGAGCTGAGAGCCAGGCTGGTGATCCTGTTTGTGGCACTCCAGAGAGGCATTGCTGGAGCCCTGTTATCCTTCACTGCTGAAGGCAATTTGTGTCTGGCTTCCTTCTGCCAAAAGCTGCATACTTGAGCTGTCTGTGCTATCCCTCAGTAGCCTACTGAGGCTTGAGCACGGACAAAAGCAGCACCAGAGCTAAGCAGGACTATAATGCTTCCTGTACTCAATATGTTTCAGCCAAATTCATGGTTCCTTGTAATCTAAGATGGTCATACAGTAATTTAGACCCCCTTGAACTCATATTCCCCTATGCAGTTAGATTTCCTGAAGATAAAGCCCTGTTGACATGGGAAAGTTTTACCAGTTATATAGATGAAGTTAAGCTGGTGTAACCACACCCTGAGCATGCAGAGACTCCTTCGGGTGTAAAAGTGACCTTTTCAGTATAGCCTGCACTTCTACGTGTGCTAAACCAGAAAATTCACATTGATATTTTATTGGAGAAGCACCCTACTATCTGAGCATAGACACCTTAACTGAGTTGGTAAAGTCCCCAGGAGCAGGTGTGTGCCTCTGGGAGCTGATTCACAGCTCCAAATTTGTGACCCTAAGCACTATTGCCAAATGAGTGTGTTCTGAATTTCTTACCATTGTTAACTACAGATTACCTTTTTCATTAATTTCTCGAGTCTAATTTAAACAGAAAATAGGTGACAAAAGAAATTCATGGTCCATCTATTCAAATTTGACCTAGCTAAATGTTAGAATAATTTTAGCCTCAGCAGGAAGCTCTTTGTGAGGGTAGATTTTCTTAGGGGGAGCTGAAAGCGTATTATTGAAACCAAGGGTCCCTGTCCAGTATTATGTCTTTTCACAAGGAGGAGAGGTCAACTACTGAAAGAATAAAATCTGCCAGATTTTTTTTTTAATATGGACAAAAATATGTATTCTCTTTTGGCTGAACTCTTGGAAATCCTTGATGGTTTTTGGCTAAGAAGTTTTGAAAGAATATTTTGCTAAAGGCAGCTCAAAATGTAGTGTGAAGCAACTAAAGTGGCTTAATTTAATAATTTTCTGAGGCACTGAAAGCGCTTATGGTGGGGAAATTGCTGGAAAACTTAAATCATCATTGGTACTATTGGTGATTGAAAATGCGAATTCTTGAAGTTGGATATAAGGGATTTCTGCTGTTTATAGACATGTATACTCTTATTGTGCAGATGCAGCTCTAATCTGCCTGGAATCTCAGAGTTTCTGGCCTCTGTCATACCTTGTGATAGTCTCAATCAATAGTCCACTGATTACTGGTGCTTTTGTTGGACTTATTTCATGGATTGTTTTCTTTTTCTTGTACTACACAGGCAACTCAGTGGGAGTCTGCAGCCTAATTAGTTTCCCTATCTTGATCTGAAATCAAGGGTAGATGCAGTTAGCCTAACTCAGACATCTAACTTATTCCTATATTTTATGAATCCGATGAAGTAGCTCTCCTAAAGCAAATGTGCCACTTGCTGCTGCAGTCAACAGAAGACTGCAGGTGACTTTGAAGGTTTCCAGAAGAGAGTCTGTCTAAGTGGTCAGACCCCATCTCTCTGCAGCCCTTCAAAGACACCTGTGTTTCTCCTTCTGACTGTAAAGGGAATTTAAGCACTTAACTTGATAGGTGCCTAAAATTTTGGTGGCAAGTGAACACTTGAATGAAGCTAACACAATTCTGTTTCAGATTTATGGGGCTTCACTCTAAGAATGCATATATATGCGCATATATATATATATATATATATATATATATAATGCCTTTATCCAAGTAGGCATGCTTCTTTTGAGACATTTTTATTTATGAATTTAAAAAGTTTATATGGAAACCTGCCAGGTAACATTGGTTTTGTATTTCTGATTTCAATTTGACACAGTTTGCAAATGCCTGGCCTCCCAGAAACACAAGCTTTCTTACCTCTTATTAAGTTCACTGATCTGGCCTCTCTGTGTGTCTGGTTTGCATTCTTTTTTTAGCCATCAGAAACTTACTGCCAAAAAGCAGCACACTTAAAACTGCACAATTTACAGAAGCAACAGTAGATGATTCATTGGTTGAGTTTTAACTTGAGCACTCAGCAAGAAAATACTATGCATGGACCTTTGTGGTGAGGGCAGCAGAAGCAATGTTTTCCTTTTGTTAGCAATCACTTACTGTAAATTGCAGCTTTCAAGTCTTGGTGGCACTGTGAAGAAGTGTGTCCCCACATTGTCCATGTATGGCAAAGATGTACTGCAAAATCCACTCTTTATGTTTAAACCACCCATTTTGCCTTCAGTGAACATAAGCCAAAAAAAATAGTTGTGACTGTTTCTTAAACCCAAATGTTTTGCATGCAACTTTTCATGAAATTAAGCTACTGTTTTAACTGGGTAGCAAATATTAGTTCTAGACAGCTATGGAAGAAAAATGAACTTGATTTCATCATTTAAGCTCACCGCAACACTTTAAATGGTTCCTTCTGTCATGTGGAATGGAAAAAAAACATTTTAAGCTAGCACATATTTATTCTGAAGCAGTAAAAATCAAAACTTATGAAAAAAAATAAAGAGAAGCTGTTCACAAAATCTAAACACACAGTATATATTTCACATGTTTTTCTGTTGAGACCCACAACCTGAATCCCTCTGGCTAATTTTGTTAATTAGGTATCCCATTACATTCTTCATCTGATAGCGTCAGACTTGTGTATTCTGGCAGAAATCTAAGTGTTGAACTCTTCCTAGTGTAAGAAGACACATCTCAAACTGAATTTTGGTTCCCTGTTTATCCAAGCACTAGGTATGTGTTTGGTTTTAAAGAATATAAATGGCCCATTGAAACTGATGTGCTGTGAGAGTTCCCCACCAGACAAATGACCAGATCTGACTTTGGCTGCGGCTGTGCAGCCTGACAGAAGTTAATGGTATTGCTGAGATATAACTGAGGGCAGAATTTGGCCCTGGTCCCATGCTTGTCATAACTTACCATACTAAGCTGAATGTTAAAAGTTTTGTACAAGGAACTCCATGCAGAGATCCAGTGATTAATGGGATCTGGATGCAGAAATTCCTGTGGGCTACAACTGAAAATTCATTCCTCTGTTTTGATGGCTGTTCATTTTAATAGAGGACTTTGATACCACATTGTGCCGACAACTGTGGAATAGTCTGGCTACTTACATTTATCACTGAGCTTTCAGGCTCTTGAACCCTTATGGAAGCTAGGCATTGCATGAAATTCCAAAGTACCCAGAAGTTTAAAGCTGCTGTTTTCTCCTTCCCTTGAATTTTGACAGGTCCTGAGAGATATTATTTAAACTTCTCCAGAGAGCATTAATAAATTTGAAAGAAAGGTAACAAAGGATAATTTTGTTTATATATGTACCAGTACAGCCATAGCAGACAGTTAAAAAGATTTTCCTTACAAAAAGTAAATAGACTTTCACAAAAACGTAACCAGGCTCCATTATGTTGGGAAGGGTAAACTGCAGGTAGTTCTGTTTCTCAAAAGGGATGCTTTATGGAAGGGAGCATGGCATTATCTCAATGGGACATTTGAATCTATTTCAGATATTATGAGCTGCTAATTTCTTGTTTTAAGAGTCCCAAAGGTGTTCCTTCAGCTGAGCTGGCATCAACAAAGATATGAGCTGGAAATCTTGATGAAGGTAATTTTTAGCTGCTTTCTGCCCCCTACCCCTGCTCTCTTTTACCTGTAAAATATTTCTTTTAAAATTCTGAGGTGTATTACTCCAGAGCAAGACACTCTTAGTATAAAGAGGATCTGAGTATTGCTTAGCCTGCCCTACAGAGTGGTTTTCCTGATCTGGCAGAGGAGTGATAACAAAAAATGTGGTCTTTGATCGTTGAATTCTGTGATTACATTTATAATTCCACAGGTGACCCAACCACGGATTGATGTTTAAGGACTATGTAAGTAAAGGGGAGGGAAGGATGGCGGATTTGATATGTGTGATTTCAGCTGCTTGAAGATGACACTGTTTGCATGGCACTGTCACCTGCATGTCTCACTCGAGGAGATTCTTCTAGGCAGCCCTGGATGCACTGAAGAGAGAATGTCTTGTTCTGCACATTGTTTCTTCTGGTCACCTCCTTTTTCTGCTGCTGTGAAGAAGATGGGAAGGAGGAGGACAGAAGTGTTTTCTGGTGCAAACGCCATCTCTATGTGTGAATCAAAGCCCAGCAGTAGACACAACTAGGCAAAAGCAAACCATGGTTTGTACTGATGCGGCTTAGGAGAAAGAAGCTGCTCTGTGCATTTGCAAACTATTGGGTTTTTTGCCTGTATGTGCTGTGCCTTTTCATCAACAAACACTGAGCTTGGGTGCAGATTCCTCCAATCTCTGGCCAAGCAACTCCTCTTGAACAGAAGGGTCAGGGAAGTGAATATGGGTGAAATGGAGAAGACAGTCATCTTCACATAAAATTCTGAGCTTGTCAATACCAGAAGAGAAGCAAAGTTGTAAAACCTGTTGGCAGGAGTGCAACCCAAGTGAAAAATCAGTGCAGGATTACCAGCTGAATTGCACTCTAACTCTGTGAGTCAGTTTCTGTTCTCATAGGGTGCAAATCTGGACCAGCTCTCCTGACTCCAGGAAAGTATTTCAGATTTTATATCTTCTAAGTGGAGCTGAATTTGGCCCTCTCTTGTTCAGACTGGAGTTATACTGTCAGTCCACAAACTTGAGTATTTTTAGCAGCAGTTGTCACATCTAATCAAACACAAAATTTAGCAGGATGAAGTGAGAAAAGTGCATGGTTCAGGAGATTTAAGGCCAAAATTCCAAACATTTTATTAAATCTCTAGCTGTCAGATAAGTAAAGAAGTTTGTATATATAAATATGTATTTAAAAGTTATTTACTGATACTTTTATGCTCTTAGCAACATTCCACTTTTGAAATCTCTAGCAGATGCCTCCTATCCAGAGACTAGTTTATGAAAAACACGCAAGAGCCCAAGCACCAAACCTTCAACAATGATATGTTATCTTAAAGTGAATGTTACAATGTTAATTAATAAACTAACCACATTCACTTATGAAGAGAGCACAGACAATAATATATAATTTATTTTCCAATGCACATTACAAGTCACTAATGCTCACAAATTTTTAAAAGAATTTAGGACCCAAGATTGGTCCATATAAATAAAAAACATATAAATTGGCTGATAAAAAGAGTTAGAAAAAGAGATAATATCAATTCATAAGCAGAACCATGTGTATACACAGGGAAACAAATTTGGTACAGTAGGCTATTCCTTACTGTCTATTCATTACTGATTACTCCCTCATCTTTAGCTTTTAATTCCCCATATCAAATCTTTTCAACTTATCATCAGCTATGGAGATCGGCTGACATATGTTTGCCTAGTTCAATCTGGCCTGAGGCAATATCACAGCTAGAGGGATTTCATGGAAAAAATTACCTATTCAAGAGTGTATTGTCAGTTACTGAAATGATATCAAGTCAGTAATCTTGAAGAACTGATTTTGTGGAGTTGGTGTATTCTTTTTCCATGGTTTTAAAGAAAAGGATTGGAATAAAACAGGAGGTATCAAAAGGTGAAATATTTGAGATTCCTGAATGCTCAATGAGTGTCCTGAAAAAAGCCCTGAGTGCAGCCTCCTCTACTCAAATTTTTACTGTGTGACTATCTGGAAATTTATCTGATGAGTTTGGTTACCTTTGTAAGAGTGATTTGTCAAGAAGAAATTCTTAAGTCTATGTTGGGAATAATGTCACAGGAGTGAGACTGTGATCTTGTCATCCAGTTGTTTCTTGAGAAAGAGCTCAAGTTTTGCAATCCAAAGCAAAGAAAAAAATCTCTGAAAGGAGACTGAGGTTTTAAATTAACAGTTAATTATTTAAGAACTAATTGCAGTTGGAGACACTCAGGAAGACAAGTTTCAAAGTTGTTTTTATTTTTTGGGGGGTAATTTTGAAGTTCTTAAGGTTTTCAGTTTCTAAAATGGCTGTACACGTGCAGTTGCAGCTTTTCTGTGTGTAGCACCCCCACCCTTACGTGGTCCTGCTGGTATTTCTGAGGCTGCCCAGCCTGAGTCACTCTGCACGTGTCCAAAGGAGTCAGGCTGCTGACTTCAGGGGCTTCTCCAGAAGCCTTGAGGAACCAAATGAATTCTGCCTTTTCTCCATTTCCTTTGGTACTCGTGCTTGAGTGGCAGAAATGTGGAACAAGATAGTCCATTTGGCTGCACATTTGCTGAGTTTACATGAGGTGGGTGAGCTAGCTTTAGCATGTGTTTGAATAACAAAAACTTGCAAACAGGCAGTTTCTGTGGGAAAAAATCCCTCACAGAAGAAGGAAAAGCTTTTGCTGTTAAATTTTACCTGATAGTTCACTTTTTTTATCCTTTAAACATCCTGGAAAGAATAAAAGTTTACTGGTAGGAGTGGGGTTAGGGACTACTTCAGCAGTACCTTATTGCCACTGTAAATCTAATATGGGAGAAAAAAGAAAAAAATGTGGAGAAGGGTGGGTGAAACATGGCACATATGTTAATAGAGAAATGCAGGACCTGAGAAAAATAGCTTTCAAGAGGATTTGCCTGGCTATGTGTCAGACTGGGGAGTATTTCTGTGCTTGAAGTGAGCCAGATCCCTGTGAGAACAGGGGCTGACTTGACAGCAAGGACAACTTGCTTGGTGACAGAGAGGAAGGAGCACTGCCATCCTTGTGTCATTTTTCCACACTTATAATCAAGCCCCCAGGCTCCAGGGGAGCATCAAGCCATCTCAGGATGGACTCAGGGTATTGATAATATCTAGGCTTTGCTTTCCCATTCCCTCACTCCATACTTGCCCGAGTTACATCTGTGGAGGTGCACAGATGTTTACACAAAACACAAACACTTGTGATGTCCCCTGCCATGCACCTCACACCTCCCTCTCCCCAGGACACATGCTGTGTCCTCTCTCTTAAAAGTCACAAGTGCTCTTTCCCCTGAAACTCCAGTTTCTCACTGCAACCCTGGCAGACAGCCCCTTCCACATCTGCTTCTCTCATCCCCCACCTGGACATCCCGGTTTTGGTCTGCTCCAGGGACCTGTAACCTGGGCCTTTGTTCCCTCTCTGCCCTCTCCCTTACCTCTGCTGCTTTTCCAAAGCACATTCATGTGATACCTTTGGCTGTCCCTTGCAGTCCTAGAGCTGCCAGCACCAATTGCCATTTTGCTAGCCTTAAGGACACCTTTGTAAACATGTGCCTTACCACTGGATGCTCCTTCAGCAGTAGCACTTTTAACTGTGCTTTGCTAGAGGTGCCTTTTGGAGCCCATCTCTGTAGAGACCCTGCTCCTTTGCTGGCCCACCTCCCTACAGCATTTCTAACAAGATTGTTGTTAATATATTGGGTAATTTATTTTCCTTATGTATTTCAAGTTGTCTTACCGCCATAAATAACTCCTGGACAGGTCTGTCAGGTTTCTTTGGATGCCCTGTTATCTGAGATGGGTGTTGTACAGCATGGCCTGCAATGCATGAAATCAGAGCAAGCTGCTTGCTCGCGCCGTGCAGCATGGCTAATCATTCTCAAATGCTATCATCAGTTATCTTGGAGGAGTTAAAAAAAAGGAAAATACTGAAGCAGTCTGTGGCTGATTTAATCTTTAAAATCAGGAGAGACTTTGCAGTGATTAAAGAGCCATTTCCTGACTACATATTGATATGAGTTGCTTCCAAGTCAAATATGAGGGAGACTGACAGGCATTCAGTCTTGGTCTGATTGGCAGGTCCCAGCCCCATGAACAGCGAGCTGTTTCCTGCTCTTGTTTAAAGGTGTTCTGGGGTGGTCTGTATTTAATACACAGCCATCTCAAGTAATGACCCTGGTATTTTCTATTGTAATTGACAAAATTGCACACTTTAATTTTTAGCATCCATAAGGACAGGTGGAAAGTTTTATTCAAAAACTGAAGACTTCATGTTTTCCAATAGCTTCCAGAAGCCAGTCACTTTGGGAGCAATTCTGTGTTCTGAGAAATGCCAGAAAAAAATATGTGCTGAAGGATTTTTCTGATATTACTGAGGCGCACTGAATCCTTTTTAACATAAATCAGGAAGGCAAAGAATTGCAGGCATGAACAACAGCAGTTTTGTGGGACAATGATCTTTGAAATCTGGAAAGCACCTTTAGAAGCCCTTGATCAGCATGGAGAAGGTGCTCAGGAAACAGAGGTTTGGTCCAAGTATTTCTGCAGGGCAACTGAATGAGTATGGCTTTGTTGTTTCACTTATCCAAGGAAAAGTTGCTTCATCTGAAGAAAGGGAGGCTGAGATAGGCACCTTCTCCATGAAGGATTTTGGCATATACTTCAAGTTTGTGAAAGATATCTTGCAATATGGTGTCCAAAGTAACAGGAAACTCCACTCAGTGATTCAGCGCTCTCTTCCAGTTCTGCATTCCTGAGGATGTAGAAAGGTCTGTGTGAACTCAATGTTTTTATTAAGGATGGTCTGGATTATGAGTTTACAATAGATAATCATGTACAAATGGCCTTCCATTTTTAGCTTCCCCTCCCTTCAGAGGGTTCCTCCCTGCACAGACATAGTTTTCCCTGTAACTTCAGTGTGGCTTTAGGCAGAGACAGAGTACCTGCAGCTCTGGGAGACTTAGTGCTGAAACTTCATCAGTTGCAATTGTTCACACAGTCCTGTGCTTTCCTCAGAAATCAAGTCACTCCTACTCCGATTCCTGTATCCCATATCATCTCCCTTCGGAGATCCCAAGCCTATCCTAACAAATCATTACATTCACAGAAACATCCAGCAAACTCAGGCAAAACAGCATCAGAGATTTAGTCTTGCTGCTTTTTTTTTTCTCTCATCCCATCCAGATCTGATACCAGAGACAAAAAGGAATTTTGCTGTCCTGATCATTCTCTTGCAGTTATTTACATTTTGTTTTACTCCTAACAGCTAATCAATTCAAACAAAAACAAATACTTCTCCAACCTCAAATGTGAACAGCTTGTGTGTGCTTTTTTTATATGAAAGACAGCCGATAGTTATAATCCCAGCAAAAAAAACCCCAACTTTTCTGCAAAGAACTAAAAATGTACCAAAACACAAAAGAGAAATGGGTTGAGGGATTCAGGATGAAAAAAAAGGGCTTCAGGGAATCATTGTGCTATTTGCAAAGCAAAATTGCCGTTTCTGTAAACGATTATTTAATTGTTGATATGAATTTAGCATGGTGATAAAATTTTTTCCTGGCTCTGACAGACATTCTCTAGTGGAAAGAAATAAATCTGGGGAGTTTGAATTATGTGCAATTGGATCACTGATTTGCTCTAACTTCAGCATCAGTTGGATGTTATTGTACTTTTCTGATACATTTCTATATATGAAAATGCAACTTGAAAAGTATTAAAACTGATTAAATGTGACATTTCTCGACATAACACTAATATAAAAGGCAATTCCAAGCTGTGGGACACACCTCTTGAGTGCTTTGCTATTCTCACAGAGGCTGGAAAATGTGCTTTTGTCTCAGCAAAGATCTTTGCTACCTACCAGCAATGAAGCTATGTCACGAACTGTAATTTGTCCAAGTGCAGGACGAAATCTGAAAGAAACTCAACTTGCAAAAGTAATCTGAGTTACCACACAGGAAGAATTAATATTGAGCTTTTTTATATGTTTGTGAAAATACAAAATTCTGATTTTTATAATATGCCAAATGCAGATGACCAGCCTCTGATTGGAGTAGGAATGCATGAGCAGCAGTGCCTGTATATCTAGGGGAAGTGCCTGGTGTGCAAGTCAGAGTCAAAGAGGATAAAACTTTTATTAGAAAATGGAAGTATTTAAATAGAATGTATTGTTTGCATTCAGCTTGGAGAAGAAGAGTCACAGAGGTGTCAGTTTACCCAGCTTAGAGATGTGATGAATATGAGCATGGAGGTAAGGAGCATGAGGCAGAAATCCCTCTGGTTTCTGTTTCTGTGGGATAGGACTTCTCCTTGATCTTTCCTTGTTTTCCTCTCCTCCATCCTAGCCATTAGGATTTCTTCCTCATTTGGTTCAGCAGATGTTGCTTGCCTTATGCAAGAAGATGTTGTCTTAAAAAAATTTCAGAGGAAAGTTCAGCCTGTGGCTTGTTACTGCCATTATTTATTTTGAACAAGATCCAAGATTATAAGGCACATGGACAATCAGGCTATGGATAAAATGATTAGGATAGGGCTGACTCAGACCTGTTAGTCTGGCAAAGACTCAGCAGTGTATATTCCAGAAAGTGAACTCCCTAAGAGTAATTTGCCTTATCAGAAGCTTTTATAATTCTGTGTGAGATGATAGTGGATGGAAATAATCCTGTTTGAATCAAGGATATAATTTCTCCCCCTTTTTTGTATTTCCAGAGATGAGAACTGTAGCCATATCTACACATAATGCTTTTATTTCTATCCTATCTCATATTTGTGTCCTGTGCGTCTCTTACTCGAGGAGCTGAATCAACAACGCACATTTGTCTGACTATGTGAGCCTAGCAGAAAATCTGCCACTGCTGTTCTGAATTCCTTCTTACCACAATGTGTGAAAAGCTGTAACAAACTTATTCCTCAGCTAGTTATCCCTCAGTTCTTTTCAATTCTCATCACTTTATCTTTCAGCTCAGGAAAAGAGACGAGATGAATTTAGATTCTCTGAGAATAATCTGAATTTACTGAATTCAGCATGAAATGAACACATAATATATGCAAAACTGTTAACCTGCTAAAGAACAGCTCCTTTTATTTTGGGATTCATTCCAACAAGTTAATGGGACTTGCAGACAGTGTGCAACAAAACAAATGCATATCAGAAAAACTTAATTTATGTTTATGCTGTTAAATATTTCCTTTCACCATTGAAACGGAATTTCTAAGTTATGAAAAGCAGAAAGCGAAACTGAAAAAACAATTAAAGCTGAGGAGGGCTACTTTATAATCTATGTCTACTTTCTCTGGGCTGCATCCAGGAATTAAATTATTATTTATCCACCACAATATATCACAGCAAAAAAAAAAAAAAAAACAAACCACAAACATAAAAGCAAACCAAAAACTCCCAAAAAGAAAGAAACAAACAAAAACACCCACAGAAAAAAAATACCGTGCTTTGTTTCCAGAAGGGTTTAACACTGAGATAGCTATCTTGAAGCAAAAGGAAAAACAATAATAAAGCCTTGCACTATTTCCTTTACAGTGGATTCAATTTTGCCTTAAATTGCTAAAAAAAAAAAAAAAAAAAAAAGTGTGCAAGGAGTGTTTTGCCTAAAACAAAACTTCTCAAAAAGAAATTAAAAAAAAAATCATGTGATGGAAGTAGCCTTTGTGCTACTTCAATGATAAGGACACTTCATCAGATTTTTAACAGACATTTTTGCTGAAATTGCTTCAAAACAGTTATCTATTTTCTTATTCTGAAAGTAAAATTCTCTTGAAGCCCAAAAATATAATTTTAAATATTTCAGCATAATAAAATGTGTCCAGTATTTATAGAGTAAATAAAAAACGTTCAGTATTTAGACAAATAAATTAATAAAAAAGTTAGAAAATAAGTCTTAAATCTACATGGGAAAATTACTTTGTTGTTAGCTTTCAAAAAATGCAAGCACAAACTATGGGTTTTTAGTGAAATCACTATCCTACTCATAAGTCCCTGCAATGCTATTTTTCAAAGGGGAAAATTAACTTCAACCATAGGAAAAAAAAATCCTTTCTTGATTATTTAATGTACACTGAATGAACAAAGTATAAAGAAGTATGTGGCTCCTCTGTTAACAGGAATTTCATGCATCCTTATCAGAATACTGTGGTTAAAGAAGTAGAGCTATACTCTCTCTTTCTTTGTCCTGAGGACTTTTCTACTCAAAACCAGATGGACATTAGAACGAAGCACTTGATCTTATATAAATATTAATATTTAATATTATTAATTATTAATAAAGTGGCAGACAACAGCTTCAACAAGTTAGCGCTGAAAGCAGAGGAGGTGACAGGATTTTGGGGCTCTTTCAAATTTTGTCATAACATGGACATTTTAGTGCACTTGAGATCTCGTGGTTTTGCACAAAAGGCTAAAAAGCCTCTGTCTTAAAGCAGGCCCAGCAAAATTTTGAGCACATGCTTGAACATGAAATGCAAGGAATTATCAGGGAGAGGCTGAGAGCTGGGACTGTTGAGTTTGGAGAAGTGTAGGCTCAGAGGGGATCTTTCCAACATGTATAAATACCTGATGGGGAAATAATAAGAGGTGTAGCCATTTCTAAGCAGTGCTCAGGGAGAGCACATTTGGAAATACAAGAAATACTCCTTAAATAGAAGAAAACACCTCTTTATGTTAGGGTGGTCAAGCACTGGAACCAGTTGCCTAGCATGACTGTGGAGTCTCTGTCCTCAGAGAAATTTAAAAGACATCTGGACATGGCTCTGAGCCTGATCTAGTTGATCCTGCTTTGAGCAGGAAGGTTGGACTAGATGATGGCCAGAGATGCCTTCCAAACACAGCCATTCCATGAGTCTGGGATTCTGTGAGATAGTGGATAACTGTGTTTCAGTGGAAAATTCCCCAAAACTTCCATAAAGAAAAAAGCAGGATCAGAGAGGGTGCCCTGAGATGCTAAACTTCCTCATTTCTCAGAGCTTTTCCTCAGACTCCTCTTAATGTGGACCCATGCTTAGTTTTACAAGTCAGTTATTATCAAACTTTGCTTTTCCAAAAATCAGTGTAAAATGAGCTTTGCCATGGTAATTTTTCAAATTTTTAAACTTTTTAAATTTTTTTTTTCCCTTCACAGTTTGACAGTCAAAGCTTTACTTGCCAGCTAACAGTCTTTGGTACACACTGTTCTATCTGCAGTGTGTCCCACAGACTGTCGTGCAGAGATGCGAAATTCATCTTTACAGCAGGTGTCCAGCTGAACCAGGGACCTGCAGTGAGCTCCGTGTCAGGGACCTGCACACCTGCTTGTATCTTCTTACTGACCTCAAGTCACTCCATTTGTCTGCAGGGATGAAGCTCTACTACAATTCCTGCTCTTCCCCTCCTTTCAAATTCTTAGCTCACAGAGAGCTACTTTCAAGGTCAGAATAAAAGCAGGAGTTCAGAGGATTTTCATGAAGTTGAAGTGAGCTACCACTTAGCTGAAGTGAACTGCAATTTTTCTTCCAGCGTGACAGTGACAAATGGTGTTTAAAACATTAGAAGTGCTTTGTAGTAGGTTATTCAGAATGCAAGTTTAGTGCTGATTGACTTGGTTTTCCTCGGGTTGTATTGTATCTACAGTAAGAGTGCTTCAGGAGAACATTTATCTTTGCTGCCATGTAGGAGCAATCAATCTAAATAAAAACTATGAATGCAGATTGAGCCTAAGAATGAGGATCGTTTGCAATGTCAATTTGTCTGAGAATGCCAAGAAAATTCAATAAAAATGAAAAAGCAAATTACATTTACTCAGTAACCAAATATTTAGTAAACAATTACCAGTATTCAGGTTTTCCTTTCCTTGAGTTAAGCATTTTTCTCTCTATAGGAATCTCAACTATTTCTTTTCCATTCTCCACTAATCACACTTAGGAAGCTTGCTGGGAAGTGAAAGATTGCTTTTACCTGGTTTCACTATGCTGCTAACAATCTGCAAGCAGTATGTAACCATATGCAGTGCTGCTGCAGGAATTATCCAGAGCTCTTCAAAGTCATCTAATTACCCATGTACCTACTACAGGACATACTGCCTCACACTGATTTATCCATGGGACTTAAAGCTGGGCTGGAAAGACCACCTCTGAGGGGTGAAATGGAGGTTCAGCCTTTCTGACTTACTACTTAGCCCCACAGCCAGGACAGTTAATGAATGCCAAATGTGGTGTTGTGGAATTAGTCTACCAGGATCTAGCCAAAGACTGCCAATTTGTCTCACATGGACCAGCAAGTAGCCAGATAACAATCTGAGGTAGTAACTTTGGGGTAAAATACTGGCCACTTCAAAGGCAGTAAGATTTGTGGCCTGTGTTGACACTGTGCCTGTGATTTCTGCCCTGGTTGCAGATGCCTAGTTCAGATCTGTTGATGGATTTAAACTATCTCCCGAGTCACCTAGACTTTGCCTCTCCTTACGCTCGCTGCCCTCACCTCACTCCTGTAGTTTGTCTTCAGCTTTGGTCGCCAGCCACAAGGTTTCTACATGAAAAGCACTAATCTCTTTCCTATCTTTCCCGTTCCCAGTGAAAGCTGTTTTCACTCAGGCTGTTGTTGGTACTGGGGATGACATTGTGCAGCACACGAGGAGCGCGGGTGGGGGGAGCGCGGCAGGGAGGCCGGGCTGGCGCAGAGGTTAAGAAAACAGCTTCCAAGGAGCACCCAGCCTCTGCCTTCCCCTCGTCTGCTCTGTCCTTACTGTGCATGTTTGTGTGAGCATCTGTGTACTTGGAGAATATTATTTTTTTCCTTGTTCCTGCTAAGCCTTTTACATGTGCCTGCAGGCAGATGTGTTACAGCCCGCTCAAGATTTTGTTTTTGTTTTTGGTTTGGGTTTTTTTTTAAACAAAAATTCTGTGTTTGCAGGTTATTTCACACATGAATTAACACTATCTGAAATGGCAGACTCTATGAAGTTTAAATTACTCTATCACTCACGAGGAGCTATGTCGCTAGTGTTACTGTTCTCCATTTCATTTAAAAAGTGAGGAAAACACAATTCAAATGTCTGCAGACTCAGCCTAATAAAAATGATGCATTACATGTCAAACTGCTCCACTCCCACCCAGCCCCTCCTTTCTCTAACCTTCCCTTCTGTTGTTCAAAAAGGAGTCATGCAATAGCTTCCTTGCTGCTGTTGGTTTTTGGAAATAGCCAGCTGATTCTGGTAGCTCAGGGATTAGTCTATTTTGCTTGCACTCAGTGAGCAATGCTGTGCAAAAACTTGCCCTGCCTTAATAATTTGGCTCTTTATGCTTCACTGGAGTTTACCAGCCCACCTTGGCTGCAGATCAGGTTTGAGATTAATCTCTGTGTTCTACCAGCCATCTGAGCTGCGCAGTGGTTCACAAATCTCGCAGGATGTTTCTGTAATTATATGAAGGTGGTTTTGCAGAATAAGCTGATGAAAGGAAAACAAAATGGAGCTCTTACAGGCTGGTATTTCATACTAGTAATCAGATTAGGTCCAAGATGAATGCTGCTGGTCTTTTACAGGCACCCTCAGAATACAGAATAATTGCAAATAATCATATTTAGAAGGAAATGATCTGAACACTTGAAAGAAATATTAATGGAGTTAATGCTTCTAACTGTATTGCATATTAAGATATATAGGTCCAGTGACTGTCTCAAGAGCCACTCAGAGCTAGTGGATGGCTCTAAGGAACATTTTCAGGCACTGGGACTGCAATGTCTGTACATTTAAAGTGTCACAAGGCACCCTGTGATGGTCTGGGTTGGGACCAGGTGGCACCCTGCACACAGCACACAATTGCTAGGAACAGCTTGGGATCTTGCACAAGCATTTCCCAACTGTTTGGATTTGACCACCCTATTTAAGACAGTATAAAATCTTAGTAATATAGATACAGGCTGTTCCCTGCCAGCTGGCTGCAACACCAGAGAATGGCACTGGGCACATTTAATTTATTAATATTGACGCAGCCAAAGAGGCCAGAGGAATTTTGCCACGAGTTTGAAAGGAACCAGCATTTGGCTGGTGCTGTGCAAGCATCACTTCCAATCTGTAGCTCTTAAAGCACTTTACTAAAGGGACTAAGAACTAGTCTCAGTTTACACAGCGAGAGTAAGATTTGGAGAAGCTAAATGGCTTGAATAGGTCACAGATTTCATCTGTGGCAATTCATCTGTGGAAGAGATTCCTATATCAGCATAACTTCATGTCTTATTGTCAGACTCATTTATAGCTTTCACCTTGATGTGTAACCTTCAGTTTAGCGTCTGACCTTCAGTACGTCCCCAGCAATCAGGCTGTTCCTCCTTTCTGTGCCTTCAACCAAGTCTCTTTACTGTCTCATCACTTTAAGCTTAAAATCTGTCTGAATTCAAATGTGGGAGAACTCCCTTTTCCTGTGTATTGGCCAGATTGTTACTTACCACGTTAAACCATCTGTTTATATTTTCTTTACGTGCGAACCTGCTGTAAAAATTATCTTAGTGAAAAATGGAAGAATCCACTATTACTGCTCTTCAGAAAGCCAAAGAAACAAGAGAGACAGATCACCAAAATTGAATCTGTCATTCTTGTAGTTTTTGACACTGAAAACTTTTTTTAAAAAAATTCTGCGCTGCATTTTTTACTTTATTTAAAATGTAAAATAGGCATCTGCAGCCCAGATTTTCTGACTTATAGCTGCTTCTTTAGCTAAAAGTCATCTCCCCCTCACTACATACCTTTCCTGTAGGGTCCCTTGCGACCCCAGCTGCCATGATGGTTTGAAAATGCTGAGTCAGCACCACTGTGGTTTATATTTGCTCTGTATTTGTTGGCTTTTCTTCTTACATTTGGGGGGAACCTTGACAAAATCTCACAGTCCTTTCTCAGGAAAAAAAGGGGAAATATAAGGAAAACAAAACACACAAAAACTGGGACATCTCAGGGGGCCATGTTTAAAATAGAAGAGAGAAGAGGTGCAAGGGATTTTCCAAGATTCAAACATGCATCAAGCAAGGCAGTGCCCACTGCTCCCCGAGCATGTCCTGGGTGCTTGTGGGCACTGCTGATGCTCTGCCTGGAGAGAAATGGGGCTGGGAGGTTAATGCCCATTGCTGCCAGAACCTCTGCTTCCTGAGTGAGTCTGGGAGAAATACAGGTCTGTGGTGGTTATTTCATCCTCCCCATAACCAAGCAATGCAAAGCAAACCAAATCAACAAACTAAAACCACAAAAACAAACAAAACAAAGCAAAACAAAGCAAAACAAACCAAAAAATAATGGAATGGCTTAACCCCAGCAGGTAACAGCTTCATACAGGCTCACTACTCCTCCCACCAGGTTGAGGGAGAGTCAGAGAAAGTAAAAGAGGGAAAACTCATGGATTAAGATAAAGACAGTTTAAGAGGTAAGGCAAAAAGCTATTTGTACAAGCACAGCAAAATAAGTAATGAATTCCTTGTTTCCCATTGGCAGGGAGATGCTCAGCCATCCTCAGGAAGGAGGAACTCCATGACATGTTACATTAACTTTGTTCCTCATTTTATATTACTGAGCAGGAATTCATATGATTTGGGACATCGCTTGGGTCAGTTTGGATTAGCTGTCCCACCTGTGTCACTTCCCATCTCCTTGTGAACTCCCAGACATCCTGGTGGGATGGAGCAGAAAAGGCCTTGATGCTACATAAACACTGATCAGTAATAACTAAAACATCTCAGTGTTTTCAATCCCATTTTCAGCACAAATCCAAGGCACAGCACCATATCTACTATGAAGAAAATTACCTCTACCCCAGCCAAAACCAGTACAATGAGAGCAATGAAGAAGGTAAAAACGGAAAATAGAAAGGAAAGGAAGAGAAAACATGGGCAGGAAATTTTATGGGCCGGTAAGATGTATGACAAAATGCTCAGCTACATCTTATAGAAAAGTTTCCTCTTGCTAATTTTTTTTCCTGATATTCAAAGAGCAGTGAAAAACTGAAAAAAAACCCCAGCCACTAACAAGGTTGTGGGGTCTCTGTTACTGGAATTATGAGAGAACAGAAATTGCCAGAAATAGAGAAGACACAGATCTTTAGGGCAGGTTTCACTGGTATATAGGGGGTTGTCAGTGGTGGGAGCTACAGCTCAGTCACACCCCTATCATTTGCAGAAAAAGTGAGATCAAGACTAGCAGTTTATGGCATTGAGGTTTTACATTCTAATACAAAATTTTGATCTCTCACAAGGATGCTAATAATACTGAGGACAATACATGAAAGGTGTTCCTAACAGTAATGCTGAAAATGGTGCATTACAGACAAGATTTACCAGATAGAAAGACCCTTCCTATCTAGAATCTGCCTCCCTTGGAACACTGACACTCAGTTGTCCTTCAAGGACTGACCTTAACTCTACTGAGCCTTTCTATGCACCATAGTCTTCTTTCTCAGATTGAAATTTAGTATGATCAGATATTAACACAAATGGTTCTCACCTCCTGCTCTCCCACCCCTGAGTACCACAAAAGGATGCAGAGGAATCAATGAAGTGATACAGGAATGGGAATATAAGATATGTGGAAATTTTTTTGCTTTCTACCCATAATCTGTGGAGTATCCTTGAAGTTCTGTGGCTAGTTTGGGCCAAATTTAGGAAAGATGAGGGTCTGTTAGAGGAGGTCCTGATGGTCACAACAGAGTAGTTTTGGAAACACATATTGAAAGATTGAAAGCACAATTGAAAGCACAGATTGAAAGCCTGTGTTTTTCTTAACACAGAGTAGAGATATCTCAGAGGACATATGAAAATGCATTACAGATTATATAATTATAAAATTACTACAAGAATAACAGAATAATCTCTTTTCCATGTCATTGAGGATAGCACAAGGAATAATGGGCTTAAATGAAAGGCAATAAATTTTAATGCAAAGGTGTTACCTATGAAGAGATTAAGCCCTGGGGATCCTGAAGAGTTATTCTATAAGAACAATTAAAATGCAACTGTTTAGAATGACAGATGCTGAATTTTGTCAGTACTGGAAGGGGAGGAGAAATAGAGCACTGCTAGAGGTTTCTTTCAGATTTATTTGCTGTGATTCATACACATATGCATAAATGATTCATATTCATACACATTTTTTTTCAGCTCAGAGGGAGGTCTCTGCTGTTGCTGAATATTTCTGCTTTAGTACAAACACTGCATAGTGAGTCCTGATGAACATGTGATTTTTTCTGTTATGATTTTAACTGTCCTCTAGCTTTACTTTCCATTTAATTGCTGCATTTGGATTGCTTGCTGGTGTGATATCACCACTTGCTGCCTTTGTTTTTCTCCCTTCTCCTCCTTTTTCCAGCAGCCTGAGCTTCCCTTTTACCCACCACTATTACGTAACCCTCGACTTTGAATAGTTACTTTCAGAGTGGAAGCGTCAGATACTTTCCATGACCATCCAAGTTGACCTTGGAACTTCTAAGCTGTGGAAACTGAGTTTGCCACATGGATCTGGTTTTAAAGCACCTGACAAAATCAAGTGCAGAGCTACTGGAGGAAGGGACCTCTTCTTCCCCTGCAATTTACCAAAGTCACCGCTGTCAAAATTGAGGAAGATGGATTTTGCTCTCTGGCCAAAAGTTCTGCTCAAGCACTTAGCCTGTTGGGAAGCCAAGATCCACAACACTTTCTGGCTTCCAGATTACTGATCAAGGTGGCCCCTAGTAAGTGTTCAGAGCTAAACAAACTAAATGATGACTTCCTTCACCAATACAGGGCCTCTGCTCTGCAGAACTTGCAAATTTGCCATAATGTAAACATCCTTCCATCATAACAGAAACAGATGTCTTTCTATTAGTTATGTTGCTACGTCTGCAGGTGCCAAAAGCATCACACATACTATTTGCTCTCTGCCCAAAATAGCGATGGGCAAACTTTAGACAGTTTGGTGAAAATTCTGTTATGGCTGGATGGGAGTTGAACTTCTGTGACCTCCATAAATTAGGAGAAAGAGCTGTAGAAATCTATGGGGTTTTTTCATTATTATTTGAAACTGAAAATCTGCAGGAATCAGGTAAAAAATTATTTGTCCACTTTCAGTTACTGATCATCCTGAGAAAATATAGAACAGTAAATTACTGACCCTGTTCATAAAGGAGTGGTTCTGTGGATTCAAATCCTATGTTTTGATACTTCTTCAATTCTAGAAATGAAGAATTAAAGTTTCTTTAAGAAAAGAGATTTCTTGCAGGGACCAGGAGACAAGTTGTGTTTCCATTTAGGGAACAAAGTATATAACAAATAGGGAAATAACTATATTTATACCAGTTCTGCCTTATATCATGAGTTGAAGAGGAAAACTAAATAGACAATGTAAAAAAAATTCACTTCAAAAAAGTGTTGTTAAGCTTCCTGACAAAATCATAGGTTGTACCCAAGAGATGTTCAAAGCACCAAAGGACCCAAGTGAAGAACTCCAGTCTCCTGAATACGTTTGCAACTGATTTATTCATTTACGAAACACAAATGCCATCCCTGTATATAAGTTGACTCCCACATGGATACTAAAGAGATTCGGGTCCAAATATCCACATCTCAGTTTACTGAGTTTAATATTTAAAAAATTAAAATCCTAGTTTTATTGGATAAACCCAAGCAGCCAGTAATTTACATTCCCATGCTCTACTTTCTAATAGTATAATTTTTAATGGTTAGATAATGTAGTAGTGGGATTGTTAGAAACACAGCAATACTCACCTCAAAGGCTTCTGGCAATTATTTGTCTCCTGCTGCTGGAGGTTCTGCTGTTCTGAGCTGAAGGCCACACTGGAAAAAACTAAAATAAATACATACCTGGAATTAATTTGTCCTGCCTTGAAACTGTTTGCCAAAGTTGCAAAGCAGTTACTTTTGTAATTGGTTTTTCTGACAACATTTGTGTGAATTTTTCTCCTCTGAGATGGCATCTAAAGAACTAGGGATTCTTATAAGACCAAACCAAATGTTATGAGTTAATTAGTACCAAAATGTGAATGAAAGACAGTCCCCTCAACCACGTTAGGCTTGGTGAATGAAGGAAAGAGATTTATCATTTTGAAAGTTGCTAATTGTGCCTGTTTCTCTGTTTGGAGAAGGGAGTCTGTAGGTCTGGGCCAGTTGCCCTTGGGGACCTATCTGTTAACTCACTGTCACCTTCTCTTGAGATACCATCATCTTGTAATGCTGAGCAATAAAATTTATAATTGTTGGTCTTTTGAAGCCCATCACTAAAGGACACTAACACAGTTTGTTTACTCTTAAGGAGTTCACAAGAAAAAGTTAAGTAATTAGATGAGGATAATGGGTCAGTACCAAGAATAAACCAGGCCGAATACACATTTCTACTTCAACCAGACTTCTATTTAGCTTTGTTTTACAGTAGAAAAAAATTCAGAATGAAAATAATTTCAAAAAGAGTTGTTGTTTTTTGTTAATTAGGGGACTATTTACCCTAAAAGCATCAGCTCATCTTTTAATTACTTATCATTTAACCTGTAGCTACACTAATTTATGAGTTGAGTTTCATTTCCATGAATTGTTTACTTTTTTCCCTGTTAGCAATAGGAAAAACACAGAGATAATAATTTATGGATTTGATGTTTACCTGGCTAAATGGATGTTTACCTGGCTAGTGGATTTTGTTTTAGGGAATCTTCTGTCTTATTCATAATTTGTTCCCAAAAATACATTCAGGCTCTAATTAAAGAAAGTTATTTTACTCCAAGTCTAAATTGGCATGTGCCTTGCAGTGGGTCAGATCACCTGCAGAATGACTGGAGTGCACTTGGTTTGTTTTCTGAGTTGATGTCATGACAGTCTAGGCTGTACCAGGTAATATGTGAAGAAGAAGCAGTCTTGAAAGCATAAAGTATTTTCACTCTGGGTTCTGAGTTTTAATAGATGGACTGAACCCGTGTTCTCCTTCTTTGACCTGCTTTGGATCTGACTGGATCAAATCTCTGTACTGCATTACCTTGCATTCCTGATTCCAGATTTAGACACGTCAGGTCCATCACTAGCTCTTTTATGCTGCTTAGAACAGGAAAACTGGTGCAATGCCATTAGATTTTTTTGGCAGAAAGAAAATAAATAAAATTTAAAAATTATTATTATTTAAATAATAAATTTCCAGAACTGCAATGCTTGCCAAGATTGGGACAGCTCTTGTGCTGGGCCAGGCAATCCACACCCATATCAGGCATTGTCCACTGGCCACATCTGCACCAGTAAGCAGTGCTGAGGCCTATTGTATAGCTCTGAGGTTGTGACCCAGTTTGGCCATGTTCCTGTTAAACTCTCATCTTTCTAAGCAAAGATTCTGCATCCTAATTCCCCATGAAGAATGCAGCATGCACAGCACTAAATACTGAGTGATGCCTGGGAATAGTTGCAAGGACACTGTAAGCAAAGAAATGGTACAGACCTCCAAGTTCCAGGCCTGGGATCTCAGCCATTTACTGTCATGGAGATGATCATTATTTTTGAACCAATGACAGGCGCTCCAGAGGAAGCACAACACCAAGGAGGTGCACACCAAAGCACTGCAAAGTTCTTCAGGATGCTTTTAGATGATGGTGGTGACAGTGTCTAACAGCGGTGACAGTGGTTCTGCCATCAGCCTCCCTTGGCCCTTGTATTCTTCAGCTCTGAGAGCTAAAATGTGGATGTCCAAATGTGAGAGCTTCAAAAGAAGCATTGAACTAGAGGCCCCCTCCCCCAAACAGGATCTGGACAAATGCCAGGCTTATGGAAGGGCCCTGGAGACTGATGTAGGACTGAGGCCAGTAAAACTGCTGTCTCACCTGGTCTTCCCTAGAAGGATGAGCATTGATAGTGAGCATGATGGCTACTAGGATAAGGCATTCAATTACATTTGTCTGGAGGGAGAGTTTAGTCCTGTGTGACATTTCCAGAAAAAAAATGGTTTTGTGTTTCTTGTAGCATATAAGAAGTTTTGATAACATCATGAATAAATATCTATAATTTAACCCCCTGACGTTAGCATTAATTTGGGTGCTTTTGAATGATATGTCACTTACTATATGTTTTCTTTATGTTACTGTTTCAACCTCTGAGACAAAAATGCTTCCTTCAAGAATTTGCCCTTGCCTCACAGAGAAGTTCTTTGCTTCCAAACAGTGCATCATCGATGAAATTATTTCTGACATCTAATACATTTCTGACATCTTTTCTTTTCTGATAAAGAAAAAACGCCTTTGAAATACTGAGTTTAATGGCAGAAGACTAGATGATCTGACAGCAGTATTTATGGGCAGTACTAGATGAAAGTTAAACTGGCATTTTTATGCCCATTACTTTGGCCAGATGTTTGGCAGGACCAGATGTTGCTCTTGTTTTCTTCCAGCATCACCTACAACAGAATGAAACATAAAACATAGCCACTGAAGCCACTGGAAATTGCTACCTCTACCTCCTGAAGGCCTGGGGGATGTTCACAATTACTGGTCCACCAAGTCCTACTCTGCTGATTAGTGCTTGGCTTGGCAAGATATTGTTTGACTTCTAGCACCTGTGGGAATATCCCCAGACTATGGACAGCCCCAAGGCTATTTGCTCTAAGCAGACACATGATACATTGATGGACAAAAATAATTTTTAAAAATCAGACACTTCAAACTGTTTGTGCTTAGGGGAAAGCCTTTGCTTTTTTTTCCTTTCGCTAGTTTGTGTGACCACTCCTGAAAATAAAAGGTTCTTAAAAAAAAGTGGAAAACAATTTTGTCAGTTATGTTTCTGTTTTAGTTTAACATGTTTGATGTTCCTATTAGTTCCACTTGGAGAGAGAAAAAGGCTTTCATTCTGCATTAGCTGATTGTTTCCATCAGTCTCCTTTCCTCCTTCCCCCCCATTTTTCACACCTCCTACTGTGTATGAATGCCTGCTGCACCATTTATTTTTGCAATGTGTAAACTGTTACTTCCTCCAACAAATCAGATCTGCTTAGGGTGAAATTAAAGATCTGAAGTGGTGATCATCCTGCTAGTCTGATGTTTTAAGATGTCTGTACTAGTCAAGAAGCAGCTGCCCTGTTCTGCCTATAGATCTTTAATAATTCTGAAAAAGAATTATGGAATCAGAAATGAAATATTTTGGCATAAAAAGAAAATTAGAAGAATCTGTTCCAGGAAATGCAAGCTCCTCCAGTGAGAAGAAATCTGGAAAGTAACAGGGGGAGAAATAAATGACCTCTCTTTGGTGCCTCCAAGCACTGGGCAGGAGTGCCTGGAACTCACATTTTGGTGCCAAGGTTCGAGGTCATGGTATGGACAGATTTAAAATGGACAGATCTGGCTAAGATAGAAGACAGAGTGTGGCCTCCTTGTATAGATCATCTGCTCATGTGAATTCTCCCCATATCTCAAAATAGCTTTCTTGGCTGCCATGGAAAAATTTTTATTTTGTGTAAGGATTTGTAGGATGAAGTCTGTACATTGTGTACTCTTTTATTTAAAATAAAATACATGATGCTACACTGGTCTGGTCTCCCAGCAGTGATTTTTGTAATTTCCAGGACAAGAGCTGGCATATTTATCTAGAGGATGACACAACCTGTCTGACATGTCCCAGGATAGGTCAGGCCATGCCACTGGCACTCTGGATGTGTCACTGGCTGTAAGGGGAATTGAGGGTGCCAGGTGGGAGGATAGGTTTGTGTTTTAAGTGATGATTGGTAGGATGAATTTCTTTTCCAGGAGAGGCTCTTGGCTTCCAGTGGAAGACAGAATCTCTGCGCAGGAGTAACTCTGTCAAAGCAGAGTTGTGGTTTTGCATCAAACTGCTCTTTTTTCCCTCTCAGGGCATGTTCATATTTCTAGAGGTATGGGCCATTAAAGCAAAGGGATTTTCCCCTTGGCAGATAGATTTTGGAATCCATTTGCACCATAATCACTGAAAGGTTTTCCTCTTCTTCCTTCTCACTCCCTCATCACACCATGGAAGGTTCCAGTTGCATTTCTTTTCTTAGTTTGCAGTCCATAAGGGGATTACATCTAGGAAAGTAACCTGACCCCCGTTCCTAAGGGGAAGAAAGACCCTGAGAATCAACAGAAAACACCCCCAGTCAAATGTTTGTGTCCCACTCACATTTAGCAGCTCACACCAATGCTCTAGCTGTTCAAAGAGTGTTCCTACCTTTTTTCTCATATCCACTCTTTTTCCATTGCTATTTAAATACCTCACATAACAGTTACTAGTGCTTAGCCTAACTGGCTGAGGCAAATATTGTAAGATAATTTGCAAGGGTCAATTCAAAGTTCTATTGCATTTAAAAAAAAAAATCGTTATACTGGTGTTTCTTATCACTATAGGGAACGCACATCTAATATCTATTAATTGGCATCACAAACATGTGTTTCATGTGGTTTGTTCTGTTTTGCATCCTCTTCTGAAGTGATGGAATTAAATATTTTGAGTTGGGTGTTCGGGTTCTGGTCTTTTCCTTTTAAATATAGATGAAATATAAAGAGAGTGAAGAACTGCAGCTTGTGCTCAGGCAGAGGTGACAGTCTTTAATTCCTGTGGAATTTGTTTAGCCCTGAGAAAGTTTGTAGTCACACTTTACTTTTGTTGTATAAAGCAGCTACACCAGGGAGGATCATGACAAAAAAATTAAAAAAAAATCCTAAGCCTTGCACCTAAAAGATGCATGTACCTTTTTGGTATGGTTGCAACAGTGGTTGGATGATTGCTTTCAGTTTGTATCAATTTAAGCAAATCCAGACAAGCAAGCCTGTCTCCAAACATTCACAGGTTCCTGGGCAAATTTTTGGGCACCAACCCCAAATCAGCTTCTGGTTGCTGGAGCTGTGCTGCTGCTCAGGACAGAAGCTGGAGATATTCAGGTACCTCTCTGGGAGATGTTTTTGGACAGTAGGACAGTATGAACTGTGGAGAGGCTGGGGCTGGATCACAGCATCTCTGGCATGCAATGACCAGGAGAATAGGTCTGAGGACACCTGAGGTAGAAACCAACATCTTTCTGGGACCAGCTCTGAGATCTGCACATCTCTGTGCTAGCAAACCTCCTCATCCTTCAAAACAGGGTGGCTTCATCAAAACTGCATGCAGGGAAAGGCTCCCCCTCTGATTTAATGTGTGACCTGTGACATGTGATGGTTTCTGTTTGATTTACTGGTGTGAAACAAACCCTAAAGAAAGATGGAGTAGCAAAGGGAAATGTTTCTAAGTTCCCTTGATTTTTCTCCTGATTTGGCAGTGGCATCTCCATATCTGTATATGTGGATTGTTCTTGCTGACCTCAAGCATTGCTCCTACATGAATGACATTACTCAGCTCATTCTAGTGTTGCCAGAATAAAGGCCTTAAGTCACCACCACTTTTCTTAAACTGCTTAAGTATTTCCAGGGAAATAGCAAAGGTGAGGCAAAACACTGTATTGAAGTCTGCTGGAAGGAGAGAAGACTTCTTATTCAACTTGGAGCTGAATTTGCATTTTTTCCTCAGGGATACTTGAAGTTGAGCACGTGCTTTCAAGCTACTGCTGCTTTGGAAGCTGGTTTGTTCAATTTAGGATGTAAGTAAAAGTGTTTTCCTGTAAAGAGAATAATTATATGCTCCCAAACACACAGAAGCATCAGAATTCACAGCATGGTCTTTACAAGGGTAATAAAGTTTTATGTGCATGCACAGAAGAAACAGTTTGCAGCAAAATGCTTAATGCACCCAATTATCCCCCAAAATAAATGGATGAGAAAGAAACTAGCAAAATTTGGCTCACGCTTAATTATTTAACATTTGAACCTTTCTGTTCTTAGCAACAAATTCCCATTTCTGCCACTCATTTCTTGATACTTTTCTTTGTCTGGACTCTTGTAACTGCACTTCAAGCAGTTAGGAGGCTGCCCAATGTCAGCATGAAGAATAAGGGGAAGGCTTGACATCAATTACAACATTACACACAACATAAAATTTAATGGCTTGAATCAGCCTTTCATTGCTATTTAAAGCAACCATGTATGGTTTTGCTAAGATCCTAAAAATTAACCAGCTTCTTAAGGTCTAAATTATTCAGTATCATGGGATCTTATGCTGAGGTTTTTAAAGTGTTATTTCAGTTCTGTGGTATAACTGGGGGGAAAGTTTGACAGGTAAGTGGATTTTTTAAGTAGAAAAGAAATTAATCTCCTGTGCAAAGAACTCTGTGAGGTAAATTAAAAGAAATACAGTCCATCAGATTCTCCACTGGCTTGCAGTCTTTGCAATTCCTTGGAGAGGAGACAAACTGAAGCAGTGAGCCTGCCGGTCCCAGACCTGGGAGGAATTTGCCCTATAGAATTTTATGCATGCTCTTAAATAATCAGGAATCACACTGAGGACTTTCAGTGGCTCAGTGATAAAGTGCTGGTTTTCCACCTTTGTGGCCAGAGTCAGGATTTACGTGGTGGCCTCAGCTTTGTCTCTCAGCACCGCGCAGCCATCTCATAAAACACAGGGAGAGGGCCCTGGCTCCCGCGCGCCTCCGGTAAGGGTGGTCCCAGGTCAGAGCTGGGGTCACCCCCAGGGCAGCACAGGCAAGCCTGCCTGTCCTGCAGCTGCAAATTATGGACTCTGGATAAATAAAAGGCTCGGTTTCTAATTTTTTAACTAAATAATCGGATAAAACTTGGTAGAAAAAAGAATCCTGAAACTGTTCAAAAGGAAAAAAAAGAAGTCCTCAGGAGATCTGAAGATATGTTTTTAGTCAGTGGTCTGTTGTATAATTAAGAAGCCACTTTGATGACAAATGAGATGGTTGCAGACCTTGACTATCCCACCTTTAATAAGGAGAGAAAGATATAACCTTTACTTTGGGAATGTTTCACTGATTTTATTTACAGTCCATAAAATTTTACTTCTCTGTGCTGCTGTCTGCCAGGAGCAGCTTTAGTTTGGACTGGATGGACAAGGAGGTTTAGTGAGTTTTATTTCACACTGGTGTTGTTTTTTTGGAAATATTTTTTTCCCAGCTGAAGTATAACTGTACCCATGACCTAGGTCACAAACATTTCCTGAAGGGGTTGTGAAATTTTCCACCGATTCCAATGTTTTCATTGTTGATATTTCCGCCATTTAAAATGTATCTGGTTTTAAATATAACATTTTGCTTTATCAACACTGGGAATCACAGGTACCTTTTATTGACTGTATGGAAGGAAATAGCCATAGGATTTATCTTGCAAGTCTTGGAATGTCTTGGAGAATCTTGGAAAGATCATGCAAAGGCCAGACATAAATGCAGGTATACGACAAGCAGCTTTTTTCCAGCAAAATATCTGATCATCTTCCGTCCTCCCACCCCTGTCCAGGGAGAGAAGCCAATCCCCCTTTGCCAAAGGAGACAAGGAGGACTGATATTTCCCAAAAGAATCAGCAAAGCCTCTTGTGGCACTCTGGGACACTGGTGAGGGATAATTGAAATTCCATTAGATCTCAGGCCAACACACACACAGATACATATTTTCTGCAAAGCCCTTGAAATATAGTCTAATTCCTCATCCAAACATCCCTGCAAGGGGAAGGCTGGAGTCATCTTTATTGTATGTGTTGTGATTTGATGGGCAGGGTGAATCAAATCCTGCCACAGAAAGTAAACACAAAAACCAGAAACTGATCCTGAACCTTGAGGAAGGAAAACAACCCAGATTAGAAATCTAGCCATAGTGTCATCTGGAAATTACCCGATGGTTTTTACCTGGTACATGTTTGGAATTTAATTAAAATGAATGTGATATGAACTATTTTTATATTTTAAATTATCTAAGAATTAGTTTTCATAAAACAAAATCTATTCCATTACCTCAGTGGTTTAAAGGTTCCCAAATCTCTAGTTTAGTGGACAAAAAATATTTAAATAAACCATTATCTAGTGTTGAACCTCAAGGCTTTCAAACTGCAGCTGATACACTTTGAACAGCCACCACCGACTCAGCCACATACGACATAAAAACCTCTAATCAATGCCATTTTTACATAAAAAGAAAAAGACTGGGCTTCCCATCATCAAAGGTTATGGTGTTTACACAAAAGCTGCAGCTAACCTCATAAAACCCTGCTGATTTCCCAGTGGGGTCCTTGGAGGACACTTGGCTGTGTTAAATGACACACTGACTTCCAGCACCAAAATAAACCTGGTTTCCTTTTGGAAACTGGGTGCACAGTGCTGTTCTTATCAAGTGGGCCTTTTGACGAGCTCATGCAGAATTCCTTACTGTGAGACCTGTCTCTTAAGAACTTCACCTCCAATGATCTTTTTACAAAGACAGACAAAACCTCTGGGAGTAAATCACAAAATTGGAAAATTCTGTTGTTTTTCTCTGGGTTTTCTTTGGTGGTATAGATTTTTTCTCTTTTTAAAGGAATGCCTGTCCTAAAAAATTATTAAATAGCTGCAGTAAATAATGAGATTTTTTTAACAGCTAAAGAGAAAAGGAAAGAAAAGGAAAGGAAAGAAAAGGAAAGAAAAGAAAAGAAAAGAAAAGAAAAGAAAAGAAAAGAAAAGAAAAGAAAAGAAAAGAGAAAAAAGAGAAAAAAAGAGAAAAAAGAGAAAAAAAGAGAAAAAAATAAAATAGAAGAAAAGCGAAATGGGAAGAGGAAGAGGAAGAA
This sequence comes from Melozone crissalis, assembly GCF_028551555.1. Lineage (NCBI taxonomy): Eukaryota > Metazoa > Chordata > Aves > Passeriformes > Passerellidae > Melozone > Melozone crissalis. The sequence goes on from NW_026535805.1 coordinate 56,601,535, forward strand.
GAAGAGGAAGAGGAAGAGGAAAGAGAAGAGAAGAGAAGAGGAAGAGGAAAGAGAAGAGAAGAGAAGAGGAAAGAGAAGAGAAGAGAAGAGAAGAGAAGAGAAGAGAAGAGAAGAGAAGAGAAGAGAAGCAAAAAAGAATAAAAACCTAGATTAACAAATCTCTCCTTTTGACTCTAATTAATCTTAAATGAGGCATATACTGAGAATTTTTATTTATAAAATCATTTTATGCCAAGCAATTAAGCCAAATTTTCTCCAAAAACAACAGTCTTGCCATATTTTCAGAGGCATGTCAAAGGATTGTTATACAATAGTCAACATCAAATGTTTGATTTTTCCATAGGGTGAGTAAAGCAGAATGATGTGAAAAAAATACTAAAAATATGACCAAATTCTCTGTTGTGGCTTAAAATGTTATATAATATTTAAAGTCTTATAAAACCTGAAGTCTTATGGTAAAAATTCATTGTTTTAAAAGAAAAAGAACAATAAAAAAAAGAAACAATTATTCTCTTTTGTTTCTTGAATCTTATGAAGTTAAACAAACTGAACAAATTAAATTTTTCTAGACAATTACACCAACTCCAATTAGATTTTGTTCCAGAAGAATTTGCTCCCCTTACTCTGCCATTATTTCTTTAAAAGCATTTAATATTAGTGTCTAAATTATAATAGGAAAAGTCCTCCTCTTTCCAGCTAACAGGAGCTGGGGAGTGCTTTCTAGGGACTAAGGTTTAGTTAGGCAAGATCAGAGATTGAAAGATCAAACAAATTGAAAATAAAGATGAATTGTGTCACATCACAGGTCTTAAAATTAAGACAACTCATTGCAAAGAGAACAGAGCAGCTAGGTTTAAATTACAGAGTTTTTTTTATTGAAGAGTGGAAAGATAAAATATGTTTGTTGTGAAATCCTCATCTTTAAATATTAAAGGCCTTTTAATATGTGCTTTTCTTTCCCCTCTTGCTCAATTAAAAATATGTTAATGCAATGTTAAATTCAAGATTTAAACCCACAAGAGTCAGGAAATTCAGAACTAAAGCTCCTTTGGTAACCCCAATTCTGTTCCCATAGTGCATATTATTTTTTATGATTGGGTCTTTCATTATGTGATCACATAACACTGGGGCAGTGTGACATGCAAAGAGTGGTATTGAATAAGTGTGGTTTGTTATGGAGGTTAAAGAAATGTCAATGTCACTAAGTAGCCTTGCAAAAATGTAACAACTGCAGTTTTTATAAAATTATTGCTTTGTTATTAAAAAGTCAATCGCTTTGAGTATACTGTTGTACACAAACACCTTTTTAATAACGGTATGTGCAAATGCAAATGCAAAAAAAAAAAAAAGGGCTTTTTTTCTTTATCCAGAAACAGTTCTCAAAAAGATGTCTGTAACTGGATGAAAGGAACTTTCTTTTTTTATCCTTCAAAATGGTGGGGGTTATATCAAGCCCTGTGAAGGCAAGTGGTCTGAAAGATGAACTGCTTTTAATTACAGAAATAGGTTTGGAAATTTATTTGCTACAAAAATACAGATACTTAAATATATTACCCAAAACTATTTGATAGCCTAGAAGTAAGGTGTGATTCTTGCCAGCTTTTGAGTTTGGAGGATGTGTTCAGAAGTACTCTCTTCGTTTCTGGGAAGGACTTTCGATTTGGTGATGCAAAACTTCATTACAGACAGAGATCTGAGACTTCCCTCACTCAAGCTTCTACTCAGGGACAGTAGCATGCCAGTTTCTGTTTGGACATTATCCCATAGATGTGCAAGTTCTGTAGGTCTCAGGTACACCTGCCATCTTCAGACTCCCAAAATAGGTTAAGGTTCATTCATAGCTCCAAATGTCTCCAAGACCTCAAGTAGGAAATCTTAGTCATATTCCTCTTTCATTTGAAGGCAAATGCAGTATATTAAGAATTAAATGAAGATCTAAATATGCTCCTGTTTTTTGGACAAAACTACACAATTGGTGGAAAAACTTTTAAAGATGGACTAGTAGATCCCATGTGAGTAATAGGAGGAAAGTTCCCTGCTATGCCTGTGTCCATGGAATGGTGCATATGCTAGAATCAAAAGCACAGGAATACTTTCAGAAGGATGACTTGAGAGATGGAAGACATCTCAGAGGTCTTGTCCAAGTAGGGCGTGTGCTACAGCCAATGGCAGAGGTGGTTGAAAGGTTTCAAAATTGACATTTATTGAGAGCAGCCCTTGCAGAGAAGGACTTGAGGGGGAGGGTTCTTCCTCTTTGTTCTGCTCTCATAGGACCTTGTCTGGGTTTCCACATCCAGCTCTGAGGTCTCCAGGATAACAAAGACATAGAGCTGCTCAAATGGTTCCAGGGGAGGCCATGAACATAATTAGGGGGCTGGAACACCTCTCCCAAGCTGACAGGCTGAGAGAGCTGGGCTTGTCCAGCCTGGAGACGAGTGAGTTCTGGGGAGGCCTCAGAGCACCTTCCAGTAAAGAGAGCAGGATGGGAACATTTGCAAGGCCATGGAGTGACAGGACAAGGAGGAATGGCTTTGAACTGACAGAGGGCAGGTTAGATTAGATGTAAGGAAGTATAAAATAAAAAACCTGTTTTCTGATTAGTGAGCTGAGCCAGGTCATTAAGTGGTCAGGTGAGGGCAGGAGCTGGAGTGCTGGCATGGAATATACAGCAGGGAGGAAGACTATTTTTTTCTAATTATTATTTTTTAAAATTTTGTATTTTTATTTTTTCTTATTAGTTTTTATTATTATTTTATCAACTGTTCTAGGATTTCTAGAATTTGCTTTAATAGTGTCCCTAGGGTTCATGTTCACAGCATAATAATCATATCCTTCTAATGTTGCTCTCTCTCCTGTTAGTTTTAATACTGATTTGCCAAACCAGACACTCAGAACTCTTTGGGATATTTACACTCAGTGGCGTAAGGAAATAAGAAAATGCTAGAATCTTCTTTTTACTGATGCAGAAATGGAGACAGCTGCTGGAGGCTAACTTTAGCATGCCTCTGGTTTAACAAGAAAGGTGTGGCCCTTCAGTCTGCAAACAGCCTGTGAGCGCAGTCCAGGCAGGTCAGGCAGAGCCTGCTTTTTGAGGCCCTATTGCCCTTTCCTCCTGCAGAACAATAATGAAAAGCCTGAGGTAAAGCCATCTTAGGGGAAATGTCCTGTAAGTTTAAAAATAAAATGGGGGAACAAAACAACAAAAGGATTTGTTGATAGTCTCTACTCTCCATCCTGTCTGGCAGCCCCCTTTGTGGGGAACCTTATGGTCCTGTTAGTCAGGAAATGGGAATTAAAGTTCTGTCAATCACATCTAGGAAATAAATGCTGTCCCATCCATCAGCCTTTTCTTCTGCCATGTGCCTACCAAGTCATCAAAGCCATTTCCAGCTGCTTTTGTCTTTTCCTGCATGCTGGATGTGGCTGACGTGTATTCAGTCCACTGTCAGAGAGAGGCTGGCTGCTAAATGCAAGGTGTTTGGGGCTGCTGATGAAGGGGATGAGAGGAGAGAAGTGTACAACAGGATTACACATGATCATCCTGTTTGTTAGTGCCCTCCCAGCTCCCATCCTGTGTCCTGGCCAGAGCCCCTCGGGGAGGGTCACCTGGAGGACTCCAGTCCCTTCTCTTGCTTTGAAGGAAGCAAGGAGAGGAGGTGGGTGGGCTGGGATTTGTGCATTGCCCAAGACTGAAGGATGTTACACCCTTGTCTTCTTGGAAAGTGAAGTCATATCTCATATTAGGGGGATACTGGGGGTGATGGGAGAAGTGGGCACAATATCAGACCAAAATCCAGATGAAGAAGAGGACATCTACTTGTGTTTCTGTGTATTTCTAAGGCTGACTCTCAGACAGCTGGCACTTTTTGGGAAGTGTATACTAAATATATTCCCCTACATTTAGGGACTAAAAGGGATCCCATTTTAGAAAAGAACACGTCACCTCCAAGATCATTCCCCTGCAGTCTAAGAAAGCCTTTCTTCCCAGAAGTGACAACTGACTTCTCCTTGAAGTTTGAGACTCCCTCTTTTCTCTTTCCCTTTCTCATTCTTAATATCTTTCTTCCCCCCCACCTAAATTTTTTGTTTGTTTTTGTTTGGTTTTTTGCGTTTTTTTTTTTTTTTTTAATTGTGTTTAGGTGTTTGTTTTTGTTTTGTTTGTTTTCCACTTCATTCAGGTTTGTATAAGTTATGGGGGCTAATTATGACAGGGCTCAGACCTTTCTAATTAAGTCAACTACAGAACCTAGACTGTGGAGCAGATTTCTGATTTTGTCTTAAGTCCAGAGATGAAATGGGAGTTTCAGCTCTTGGAGAAACATAATGATTTCTGCTGGGAGTGAATTATAGAGCTTCATGGAAAGAGATCAGATTGTCTTCTTCTTTGCATTGCTTAGTAGGCATTTTTCTTTCCCAGACTCATGAACAGGTAAGGAAGTGGAGAAGAAAATACTGCTGACACCTTTTGTCTTTGCAATGCTGTAGGTGGATCAATTCCTGTTAGCAAAAGGTGTCAATCTTCTTTCAGTGGTGTTGGCTGTGGCTAGAGCAGAGTCTTCTTTTGTGAATTTTCAGTTTTGGGGCCTCTTTGGTGCAATAGTATTGTGAAGACAACAGGATTTTATCCAAGATGACTGCAGACATTTAATCCTTGGACTCCTTAAGTAAAATGTTTCTGATTTCCCAGCAATCCTCAGTTCTTCTGTGGCTCAAAGTCTAATGCTTGTCTTAGAGGTATCAGGAAAGATGTACAAGCCATGTGTTAAATGTGCTAAATCTCTGTTTGTTTCCCCAAAAAGCCACTTCAGTACTTACTTCTGACCATCAGGCGAGTAAAGGGAAAGGACATACGTGTGTGAAAACAGCTACGCTGGATCAGACTAAAGGTCCCTTGGCCCAGTGTCTTGGCTCTGACAAACACTAAGGGAGGTGTCTTTAGCCAGCAAAGGTCATGCAGAGATATTTCTGTCTTTTCTCTCCCCCCACCCAACCTCCAGAAATCTGGGATTTTCTGAGCATGAGGTAATATCTTGGTGGACCCTAAATTTAATCTGAGTACAATGCCTTTTTAAAATTACTGGTTTCATCTGTATTGGTGCAGACTGCGAGCAGCCTGGGCTAGCACAGAAGTTGTGTGCCCTCTCTGCCCCAGTAGGAACATGCTGATGGTAAATTTATAGTGCTGGTATGTAAAACACATTAAACAATTTAAGTAGAGTAGGGTGAGCTGTGATGTGTTATTAGTCTTCAACAGCATCAGCACATCAAGTACACACATATTTTCCATTTTCCTATAGATGTCATGGCAGACTTCAACAAAGGAGCCTGAAGGACGCTTCTTGCCAAGGAAGGACAAAGTTATGGAAGAATATTTTAGGTGGGAAAATTCCTCTCAGATCATTGCATCCACCACCAAACCATGTCCTTCAGCACTACATCTGTATGGCTTTTAAATCCCTCCAGGGATGGTGATTCAACTACTTCCAGGGCAGTCTGTTCCATGGCTTGAAAACCCTATCCATGAAGAAGATTTTCTTAATGTCCAATGTAAATCTACTCTGGTGACACTTGAAGTAATTTCTTTTTCTCCTGTCACTTGTTACCCGGCACAAGAGATCAACCCCTACCTGGCTACAGCCTCGTTCCAGGGACTTGTAGAAAGTGATAAGGTCTCCTCTCAGCCTCCTTTTCTCCAGTCCAAATATCCCCAGCTCCCTCAGCTGCTTCCTGAAAAACTTGTGCTCCAGACCCTTCACCAGCTTTCACCTTTTACCTTTTTCTTTTTATTTTTAAATTAAAAATTGCTTTTTATTGATGTCCTTGTTTCAGTTGCTTACAAAAAAAAATTATTCTTCATCATGAAGGAAAAATATAAGGTGCTTCTTTGCCAATGGACAATGTGGATGATCAGGCTCAATGCCAAGGAAAATTGTTTTTTCATACTCATAAGAAGTGGGAGGAGGAAGGTAGGCAAAAAAAACATAGGGAAGGACATGAAGATAGAGGAAAGGAAGGAATTTAAGGAAGGAGACAAGCAAACAAAAAAAGACAGAAATTGGCATGGGTAAAGTTATGTACTAGGAAAATAATTTTCCAAAGGGACATTTTGAGCTGATATGAATGGAAATGATGCTGTTGCCTGGGAAAGAAGTCACTGCAGTTTTTATAAAGAAAAAGTGCTCCAGCTAAAATTTTATCTTTCATTTTCTTGTGAGAAATGGTGGTAAGAGAAACTGGTCGCTAAACACCAGTGACATATTGTAAATCCCTGGGATCAGCATGCAGCCATGATGAGTGTCAGGCAGTAATTTCAGAGCTGCGGAACAGCAATTCCTGAAGTGCTGAGTGTAGAAGAACTTGATAAAATTTAAGTTCCTACCCACAACTTTGAGATTTTTTCTTGTAATGTCCTATAAAAGCACCCAGGCAGAGCACCCACATTTTCTCAGCCTGCTAGAGTCTTTACATGCTGGGTTTTTTTTAATATAAAACAGTCTCATTTTTGATTGGATGGTCATAAGTCTTTAAAAAAGATCCCAGGTTAGTTGTGTGAAGAAAAATTTAAAAAGCCTTTATGAAAGATAGTAGTGCGTAATACATTCTCTAACATTAGAATTCATCTTTGTCTTTTAGCATCAGCTTAGATACTAGATAATTATGTTATTTTAATTTTCCAGTGATTTTAAGAACCTGATACAACTGAAAAATAAGCACTAGTGTACCAGACTTGCCAATTCCCTTCAATTCCCATCTCTCTCATAATTTGTTCCTTCACTCTAGCTCCCACAGCCACTCTCTCTGGTAGCAGAAATACTGTAACATTGATGTCTGCCGACTTCTCTTTCTTTCTGCTCTCCCCTCCAAGTATATAGCTCACTGCTCCTCTCCAAATGGCAAAAACTCTGAGGAGCAGCCCCTTGCTTAACATGTCAAAATGTGAGTTCTGGCTGGCGACTGCTTTGGTTTTGTTCCCTTGAGATCTGACAGTGCCAGAAATCAAAGCATAATTTTGCAGATGTCGAGATCCCGCAAGCCCCCTAGGTTGGAGATCTAAGCCAGAAAGCCAGCTGGCACTGTGCACTTATGCTAAGAGTGTAAAAGTATACATTTTTAGTTTTCAACCAACAATGACCGACCACTGGTAACTTCAACAGAGTGAAGCATAACTAACTTTATTTTTGGAGAGTAAGTGGGCTTTGTGTGTTCCCCTGAGCTCTTCATCTGTTCTAGTGCTGCTGTTTTAAAGATGCTTTTACAAAGTATAGAAGTTTTTTGGTGCCTTTCCAGCATATCTGCTGCTCTTTAAAGGGATACCACACTCTGACAGCGCCTCCACAAATGTAAGAGTTATTTCAAGCAAAACTTAACCTTCTTGATTTCAAAGTGTTTTACCTTTCTTCTAAAGGAAGTGCTTTCAAGGGGGAGAAACACCCACACCCTTCCCCTGCCCCCCTCAAAACCTACATGAGGATTAGAAGAAGATGATGGGACAGCTCATCTGCAGAGGGCTACTGGACAGTCAGGTTGCTTCTGGGAGCTTAGACAGACGTCACTATTTTATGTTATGCACTATGGGAAGCCCAAGATTCGACAAGTTGAGCTCAGACTCAAGTGACAGAATTCACTCCTGGATGAACAGCAGGCTAAGCCAGGATCCCCTCAATGCTGTACCAGCAATGCAGCAGGCACTCATGTTTGGTTCTCCAGTGTCCGGCCTTGTACTCTGACTGCAACCTTACTCTGAGCTATTATTTTTCCTGGTTTTCATCAAAATTCCAGGACCTGGGGAACTTTTCCTAAAGCAAATTGCACCCAAACCTCTAGGTTCTCATGCACAGTTTAAATTTCAATGAAGTGGTATTTTCCAATGAAAAAAAAAGTTTAATTGAAAAATTCCTGACAAGCTCTAATCCTATTAACTTCACTGTGGTTGCACGTATGCTAATGAGAGCCGTGTGTGTGAGACTGTTGCTAAATTTGCAAAACACAATACCCAGGACATGCATATTATATGTAGTTTGACACAGGCACATATGGTTTATATTCTGTATTCTAAAACAATATTATGAACATTTTATAAGGTTGCAAAAGTGAGTATTGTAAATTCAAGAAATGCAAAAGTTATTGAGGCATGCACTTTGGACTCTCCCTCTCTGCAGTGTAATTGACCATATACACCTTCCACTTCCTCTTCTCTCCCTGCCTGTCCCTCTCACATTCCTCCTCTCTATCCTCAGTGACTTTCCTCCCTGGATAGCCTTTCTTTTTGGCAAGAAGAATGTCTTACACATGACTCTAACATGGCACTAGATGACATTGTGAGCTAGTTTTGTGTTTCCTTCTCTTAACTTCCTTCTTTCCTGTCAGGTTGGACTAAGTTCTGCAGGGAAGGGGATGCCTGCTCCATGGAGTGTGGGCAGTGATTACTGTGTAGGTGCATTGCTCTTGATTGCTCTTTGGACACTTTGCAGAAAATTCAGTCCAACAATAAATATTTCTCTAAATATATGCTCTGTTATTGACTATCATTTATAAGGATTTACCTTTTTTGACAAAAAAATTCTTTGTGTCCTAAAGTTATGCCATTTTTCCTATGACAGTCAACCTTGCCTTACAGATATATACTCTTTTGCTAAGGTATGTGATTGATTTGTTTCAATGCTCTCTTTGCCAGGCCAATGGAGAAGTCTTTGCTGATCTGAAATTCCAGTGAAATCAGCGGGACGCTGTTCATGCTCAAGGATTTGACTCAATATTTTAACTTTGAGAGTTAAGACAGACACAAATTTCCTCAAAAATCAGGAGAGAGCTGACTGGGGACAATGTCAGCCCAAAGGGTGGGAGCATCTCACCACTTTCAGCAAAGTTAGTGTCTAGTCTAAGGTCTGATCCATCCTTAATCAATGGAGAAAGGTGGCAGAGATTAATTCCCTTTCAGTGTTACCTGCCTTAATTATCTTTCTTTGGAGAGGACAAATTGTCTTCTGAAGGCATTTGCTGTCAATAATCAGAGATTTTAACCATGCTGCTTAGGCCCCATGACTAATTTCGAGATGGCTAAGGTACTAGGAGATGATTTCCATGATTTGTTTGTGTGGCAACTGAGCTGCTACTGGGTCCTCTTGCTTTCATGGTGTCTGATCTTGTGTAATCATCTGCATGATGAGGGAGAAATTGGCAGGAAGGGCACCACACTGTCCATGTCCTGAAGCAGAGGAGCTGATTTCAGCTGCAATTTCTGTGATGCACCACAGAAATTCTGTTATATATACATTAATATTGTGCTGACCTGAAAGGAAGTCCTTTTATTCAGCTTGACAATATGAAATATTTAGAATCCAGTTGACTTGATCCAAAGGAATGTATTTTGCTTACATTTTCCCTGTGGAAAATGGAAGCATTTTTGGAAAAAGTTGCATTTTCCCACAGAAAAACTTTTTTTTTGCTCAAAAAAAAATGTTTAGATGGAAAGTTTCCAACCAGCTGTAATTATAGTGCATACATAAAAGGGACCAAATTGATGCTGTAAGGGCATTCCTGACTGTATTCTCTCCATAACTTCTGAGTGCTAGTCTTTGTGACATCATAATTTTTGAAAGTTATGAAATTTTTGTGACATTCATAACTTCTTAAAAATTAATGTAAATGTACTGCTTTGTATTCTGTATACATTGAATTATGCTAAAACAGAGGGCAAAACCACAGTATGGGCAGTCACCCATTAGGCACTGGGCAAAGACCACCAACTCATGTTCATCTCTGAAGCTGTTGCTGGGTCTGATTCCTGAAGTGTTCAGTTTTATGTCACTAGCAAGTCAAAAGGAGATGTAAATGATAATTCTTAAAGTGTGAAAAAGAATGTGGCCATTTTCAGATGAGCTGTGATCCCTTTTTCTTGGAAATAGGTACATTTTGGGGAGAATGGAGGGCTGTTGCTTTCCTCCCCTCAACCCCCTCTGGAAGTAACAAGCTTATTGCATTTTACACCCAGGTGTTTGCCATAGAATCTGACACATAACCATGCCCTGGAAAACTATAAAACAATATAATTTATAGAAATAAACTGAGTGAGAATCATTATTTTTTATTGGTACCACTTAATGTGCAGAAAAAGCATACTTTCCAAAAATATGGAATAAACGTTCTGTTAGCCTTATTGGGTCCAAATGTTAGGGTTTAAATTATTTTACTATGCAAACTTTCTTTCATATCTTGGCAGTAGTGATTTCCATTTTTATTCCTTTGGTATCCATAATCTTATTAGAATCAAAAACATATGCTTTGAGATCATTGGACAGATCCCTTCTCCCACCCTACCCCCTTTCTCTCCATGTTAAAAAAATGCACTGAAAAGACTGACACTCCAGTATTGAGAATAACAGGAATGGTACAGGCGAAAAGGATGCAGGCTACCAAGTCTGAATGGGAAAATTGTTTGAGAAGTGTGTTTTGGTCTTCATGATTTTGATTTGGAAGTCATTAAGGGTGCAAAAGCCTCCAAGCCTCCCACTGGCTGCCATTTGGAGGCTCACTCCTTCTCCTGCAGCAGGAGGTGCTCACACCAGGATCACAGATTTACAACATGAAAACGAGTACAGGCAGATTTGAACTTTATAACACTTTTGAGGATGTAATTCTTGCTGCAGCCCTTACATCTTGATGTTAGGCAATCGTGTCTGTGGGGCTGAAATATCAGCTCATTGCTATAGATTTATGAATATCCTTTTTTTATTTATTATTAGCAGAGAAATGACAAAGTTCTTAGCATGCAGCCTGGCAGTTTGGTAAAATGTATTCCACCTGGGTGCCTTTAAGCCACGGCTTACTCAGCAGTTGAAAAAGAGTTGGTGGCCTTTATTTAGATATTTTCATGATAGTAGACAGATTTTTTTCCAATTTATCATTATGGAAGCACATACATTTACATCAAATTAGTTGCCATGAGATGTTCTTATGATTACAGAGAGAAGCCTAGAACAAAGTACTTGCTTTTCTCTTCTGAAGCATCTACGGCATCCTTTTTTTTCATCTGTGGTGTATTCTACATGAAACAAGCTTTTATTCCTTCTGATGTCCAAAGTTGGAATAACAGTTGAAATTCCTTTCAATAATGTGAGGGAAATATAAATCAAACTGGTTGCAAGTACTCTGGAAGCTTCATGTAACTCTAAGGCTGCACTTAAAAAATTCAAACATTCTATGGTATGCAGATTCCCTGCAAATGCCCCCAAACCATCTTAATTCCCCACTGCCAGTGACATCATATAATGGCTCTTTGAAGAAAAGTAGAAATATTAAATGTTAAGTACAGTCCAAACCCTGAATTTTTTAAGGGAGCCGACATTTACTGAATTGCAGCCCATCAACTAATGACACTTAGAAACATCACTGGGGATATGTGAGTTGTTGCTGTATTTTTAGCAAAGACAGTTTTCAATCACTGTTTTGGGAGAAGAACAGAACTCAGCCCACAAGAAAAGACTTGTAACTTGTGCTTCTCTAATGATGTTTTAAGACAATCTCCTATTGAGATTTGCATCCTGCTTTCAGCTGGTTGAAGAGTCCTTACTAATTTCATAGAGGTTGTTAAATACCTTCTGGATGTAGAGGGTTTTGAGGACTTTAAATAAATTCATTGAGCATGGCCACAGGTAGAAATGGTCCTTGAGAGGCGACAGGCTCTTGGTTCTTTTTCTGTTTGATCCACAGTATTATTCTGATATTTTTCAATATTTTATTTTAATTGTATTATATATTATGATTCTGATGTGTTAGCTAAGCAAGATTTAAACCTATCACTTTAAAGATGTCATTGGATTTCGTAGCTTTGTTCAATCCAAATTTACTCTGCTTGCTCCACTACCAAGAGTAGTGAGGTAGTATTATACCTTGAACTTTTACAACCTATTTGCGTGTAGCACAAAATGCACAACTCAGTCCACTTCTGAAATAGTTTTAATCCGGAAAAGCCACGTTTGCTGTCAGAAGATGAGTTGTGCCAGCTTCACGGGCACTTAATCCAAGCGCAGAAGGAGATCAGGGTTGCCCCCAGTACCTTTTACAGCTGATGTGGAGACAGCCATCCCTCAGCCTGAGTTCATGCCAGTGTAACACCTGCAGACAGCACGTGCTTTCTCCATATCAAAAGCCAGGCATCTCCAGGAGGTGGATGTTCCCCTCTCTCACCACTGTGGCCATGGCCTGAGATGACTGACTCCCGAACGTTACCCAATTTGTAGGCCATGCTGTTTACATTATCTGCTGATTAAACTGAGGAAGAACAATTGTGGTTTGTTTGAACTTGTCATGAACTGAACTGGATTCTCAAAGTGACAGTTGTGGCTGAACTATAAACTCAAGGAAAACTTAGCAAAATGTGTGAGTAAGATTCCAATCTTTGTATTTGGTGACCAAAATAAAAGGAATTCATAGAAAAAAAAGGAAGAAGGACATTGATTTTAGGTAGGACTAACCCTGCTCCTCTACAAGTAATTTTAAGGCACCTGAACTAGAAGATATTCTGGTATTTTTTTAAACGGTAATTGAACATACTTTCTGCATGATGGAGAAATGATTTCAGCTATAAATAGGAAACTTTTGAAGATAATTAACAATGATTTTTTTCTCTTCCAGAAAACATCCGTAGAAATAACAAAATTAAAACAAAAATATTTTGCTGAAAAAGAGTAACTTTTCCCAGAAGACATGAGGAGTGTTTTTCATTAGTATGAACCATGGGAAATATTGCAGCTTCATCAGTGAAGGCCTGACATACGATTTCTATCAAAGACACATTTCATTTACCCTCAGTTTATTCAGCACTACTCTTATACAATGTTCCCTACCAGCTGTTGTTGCTGCTGTTTGCTGGTAATTGATTGCTTTGTTCCTGGCCTGAGAAATGGTGTTACTTAGCACTTGAGCTTCTAATGGGCTACCAGTTTCTTCCTTTACCAAATATTAATAGTGCCAAAAATTATGAAAGACCCTAACAAAACTTGGGATGCAAGTAAAGTTTTAAGTTTTTTTGCATAATTTCATCCTTCCCCACATGAGTTATATTGCAGCGAGTACTCCTGACCCTCTAAAATAACACAAATTTGCTAAAGTATCTGCTTCCTTATGTATCAGCCACATGTTCTATTTTTATCTCAGCGGTGAGTCCAAGAAGTCAAATTACCCATTACTAATGGTCATGTGGCTGTAGCAGCTGAGATTCCAGAAAATGCTGAGAAAACGCCTGAAAATATCTTTGAGAGAATGCAAGAAAAGCACAAGTCTGCATGCTTTGAAGTTAGTTATTAGATGAAGTAATCTAGATATATATATTTTTTTCTAAAGCACTTTAAAGAGTGGCCATTCTTGCTATGGATTTTCATTCTGGCACCACTTATTTGTCTAACTTGAGACCATATTATGCAGTCATGTCAATGAGACTTCAGTAGCACTGTGTGCAGGAGTAAGTGTGCACCAGCACTTGTCAAAGCCATGAAAAAGGGCAAACTCTTATTGATTTACTTTTTCAGTAGAATGTATTTTATGAAATAGGCTGGAAGTTGGTCTTGAGGACTCATGGTTGAAACATGTTATTGAAGTGATAAATTCAAGCACAGAAGTGAGACTAATAGATTATTGCAGGGTTGTTTCTTCTCAGAGGGTTTTGTTGTTTTCTTTTTTGTAGTTGCTTTTAGTAAGGTGGAATGTGCATTCTTATTTCAAATTAAACAATACTTGCATTTAGTTCATACTATATCTAAGTATAATTGATGTATCTGGTCTGTATCTGGCTGACTGACAATTCTATTGTCAATGCTACCATACTCATTCTCACAATGTCTTCCAGAAAATTTGGGAGTTGTGGAAAAACTCCATGTCACATGATCTCCCTAAAGGGCCAGAAATTTTTATTTACTGAGCTATGTTAATGGCTGGAGTTAATGAGATCTTCATTAGGAAAATAAAACCACTTTATATAGAAAAGAAGAAGCCACAAGTTTGCTTGAAGCTGATGGCATTCAGATTGGGTAAATGCCACACAGTGTAAAAAGTGCTTTGGAATTTGCCTAATAACAGGTTCTATAATTAGACTATGCCTCAACATTCCTGTTAATGATGTAAAGGAAGCTAGATAGGCATTAAACATTTGATAGTTTTTATTGCAGACAGGAGGAAAAAAAGCATTCATTAATTCTAATAAGTGCAAGTATTGAGCAATTCACTGGTATGAGTGCAAGTCAGTTTATAGTTACGGGCGTAAAATCTGGACCTAAATGCACAGAAAAAAGGCCCCACATTTTTCCTCAGTGGTTCTAACCACAAGAATTTAATAAACATAATTTCCTCTTCATGTGTGTCCAAAGACAAAGGTGAAGAGAATTTTTAAAATCTCAGCAAGACAAACTTGTACTGGAAGTTGTCCAGTCTTGTAATACTGCTTTTAAAACATAGACTATTCTGCAAAGGAAAGAATCAATCCCCTGCTCTGTGTTCAGATGCTGACCAGTGGGAGTTTTCTCTGATTAATGAGTAAACATCAGACCAGAATATTGCTCTGAAAGGCATAAGCTGTGGATGTGATTTGACCATTACCATTGTCCTGGGTCTGTCCACTGGGGCATTGGAATGCCTCTCTGGTCCCACATGCAGGACTCATCAGAAAGGCTTGGCGTCATGTAATACTAACATAAACAGTTTATAGTAAAGGAAATTGGGATATAAAATATCTGAAGAGGAGAATGTAGACACAATGTGTGTTTCAAAAGTGCATTTGGTACTGCACTGAAAACCAAAAGAGGAAAGAATATTACAAAACAATTTACACAAATATCTTGTCCATTTTTTTTCTGTTCTATGCCAATCTGCTATTAAATTACACTGCAATTAGCATTTCTAAACCCTAAAGATTTGTACCATGACAATAAACCTACAATATATTAAAGTAAGGATTTTCAAAAGGCACAATGAAAATTCTGCCTGCTTCTATATTCTTCTCCTTGAAATATATTCTCAAGACGGTAAATTTTCGCCACCAATTTTCCCTGAAGTATATTTTGCATCTGGGTGAAAGTGCATCATTTTTGTACCCATGCCAAAGTCCCTTTTTTTTCATGCCCCTACCCAGAACAGGCTTTCCTTAGGATCTCTGTATTCAGAGCCAAGTTTCTGTGTGTTTTTCATAACACTGCAATAATAAAGGGAAAAAATGCATGATAGTGATGAAAATACTGACTTCATCCATTTGGGAGACACCATCACTGGGTGAAATCCCTGTTTCATAAGTTCACAGCCAAGTGAACACAAATTGCTGACTGTTGGGTCCTGCATCAAACCAGCCAGAGACATAAACTTAGGGACTTCCTTGAGAAACACTATCTCCTAAAGGGGTCTCTAAGGAAAAATCACTGAAGATGGAAATGGAAAAACAAACAAGCAAAACCCCCTGAAATCAAAATAAACAGTCAATAGATTATATAGAAAACACAAGAGAGTTTCTTGTAGCACTTTATAGTGGTAATGTTAAATTTATGATCTTGGAGTCTTTTGTATATGTTGCCCAGTCTTACCTTCTTGTTTGCTCTGGCTCAGGTACTGAATCCATCTTCCTTGGTGTTTCTAACAAATTAATAATTACTAAAATGGAATATTGGCCTAAACAGCTTCGGCCTAAACCCACAAGGAAGTGTTTTGGGGATGTTTGGTCAAAACCACTTATCTTGTGGTATTCATTGTAAGTATGAAACAATATGTTCCTCACAACTGCTATGGCAATAAATTTTGTACTTTAAGCCTGACTTTTGTAACTTTCATTGATTGTTCAAGTTCAAGTCAAGTTTCAAATAGATTGCTTCAGTAGCTTTAGAGTTCTAAACACTTAACATACATAAACATTTCTTCAGCTAAAACAGCCTAAACAAATTCCAAATTTGGACAATTTCAGGACATTCCAGAGCTTCTTCTGGCCTCTGAGTTGGTGACAGGCTAGTGTGATCCATCTGTGTGAAGGCAAAATGTGACAGCCTTGGCCAGGACTCAGGGTCTCTTTATGCAAAGGCAAATACAGGTCCAAGAGGGAAAGATGCACCGCTGCAAACTCGCAGCTAAACATATACCACTATGAATATTTATGATTACTCTGTGATTCTTGTAATAATAAAGACACACAGAGATGTAAAGATAGATAAATAAATCTCTGAATAACACATTTATCTCTCTGCAAAAGAAGCCTTCCCTAGCAATTTTCTATTTTATCTTTTTTCATCTTAGCCCTGACCCACGCTCTTTGCTTGCATAAACACAAAACAGGGAGGTTTAATGTGCACAGAAGTCTATTCTCAAGAACACCCTTAACCACCAGAAAGATACTAAAATTGGAAGCAAATGTCCAACACCAAGGTTCATTGCTTTGCCCTCAGATAGCCATGTATGGAGTGCAGAGATAAGTGAAACCTATGCACTTCATCTCTCAAGAGAGGTAACACAGAAATTAAGGGCACTGAAAGGTGAAGATGCATTTCATTACCTGTTTATGTGTAGATCCAGTGGAGCTGAACCCTCCTTATGGAAAGAGAGAGGAAAACTGAGAATTGTTAGAGATTATTTATCAGTTCCTTAAGCTTTAAAACTTCACGCTGTGCAACTCACCATCCATTTCTCTGTTAAGAGGATGGAAAGATCATCCTCCTAACTTATCTCTGGTTCTTTGTTCCCCTGCCATTCACACTCCTAGCACTCAGAGCCCAGGGAAAAAAAAACAAAAACAAAACAGGAAAACTCCAGAAAAGGCCAAAATTTGCGGGTGTAGGTTTCCTGCAATGCTATTTTTTAATAATGAAGACCCCTTTGTATCCTGTCTTAACTTTTTAAGACTCTGCCTTTCCAATGTCTTGAATTATATTGAGACCACAGCATCCTTCCTGTCATTCAAGTGAAGTCCTCCACAGAACTCGCAATGACCTTATTTATCCCTTAATAAGCTGGCTATGATATCTATTCTTAACTATGGCTGTACTCTCAAGACAGGAATTCCTGTGTGTAACGACTGCAGATTTGGGGTGATATTGGAATACGCAGAACAGATATGGTGTGATTCTTGGGATATCATTCTCAGAGCAAGGAGTTGATCCAATGATCTTGATAAGTCCCTTACAACTCAGCATCTTGTATGACTCCATGAATATTATCTAAGGTTTGGATTTCATATGTATCATTTTGACAAGGTGTGACTAAGATAACTAGATCCATGTCCCCATTTATAACAACAAGTCTTTATGTAAAATTCTTATCCCTTTTTGCCCTTCAGAAAACTTCTCAAATCTTTACTCTACAGACTGGTGCAAAAATAATATTTAAAAATAAATCACTAGGTAGAGTTATCATGTCTTATTGAGGATTGCAGGGCTTTTGAAAAACTGGTGAAATCGTTTCTCCGAAGTATCATGGTGTAACTAAGCAACCATTTTGATTAGTACATCATTTATGATACAGAATAAAGTGATACTGTTTTTAAGTATAAGTTTTCTTATTTTTTAAGACTGACTACATCTTTTCTCCATCAAATTTCATCATTATTTCATCAAGAAGATGAAGAGTACTTCCATTCTTGAACTTTTAATAAAATGATTGAATGAGAGGAATGTGGCTTGCATTCCAGGATGGCTAAAAATTTAATATGAGTTAGACAACTTCCTGAAAGAGCTCTCCTAGTCTGGTTTATGCAGCAGGTCTCCATCCTGTCTTCATGCAAGTCTTTCCTAGGAGATATGTTGAGCTCAATCCAACAGGTTTCTATCTTTTTATCACAGGATCAGACCCTGGTCCTGATACCTTTCACAAAGCAGAATTGTGGTGCTGACTTGTTCAAGACCACCCCAGAAATTTTCTGATACCATGCAGTTTTCTGTAGTCATTCTACATCCACTGATTGAGCTACCTCTGACCTATTTCTGAAGTCACCTCCAAAGAGAAACCTCATCTCAAGAACTGAAAAGATGCTAAAAAACATCTTGTCTCCATACATTGGTAAGTAACTTAGTCTACACTAAAGAAAGAGCAAGATTTTTGTGGTTCTGAAGATTGTTATGACCATGATAATATAGAAGTTTCCTGGTTTTTCGCATCCTAGGAAGGTCTTGATTTGTAACTGAGATGAAATCTCTCCGAGTTCATAATACTTCACATTTCTTCCTTCTTTTTTTAATAACAAGCAAATTTTTAAATTTTTTTCATGAGGTTTTCTAGAACAAGGCAAACCATATCTTTCAGGACTGTTTTGGGAAGAACTGATCTTGGTTTTCCTCCAGGGATTGGAATAGATGATGTCTTGAGATCTCCACTACCCTGGTTCCCTGTAACTCATGGTTTATCATCTTGAAGACTTTTTAGTAATACTGATTTCTTGTTATGCCCTGAAAATTTATTAAATGTTTTAGGGACTAAGGAAAGAGATGCAGTTAGGAAGAGTTTAGTAGATAGATTCCTAAATTCTTGCAGATGTCAGCCAGCTATGTTATAGGTGATCATCTTTCCTCTGTAACTCTCTTATGTCTCATTCATGTGACATGGAAACAATTACAAGAAAATGCAGATGTAGATTCCAGTAATCTCTTTGGAATAGATAAGTAGACTTTGAAATAATTTACAAATGATGCACAAAATCTGGGAGCCATCTGCTCACTGTTGGGGAAAAAAAACACGTTTCTCCCAACAGGCTTTTTATATACAGAATTGCTCTTTTCACACAGCAAGGAGGAAAACAATAGATATCCAGCAGTCTGGAATGCAACTCACTCACACGCGCTTGGAGAGCTGCGTTGTGATCAGCTCTCGTGAAAGTAATTAGGGCTAGAGCTGTGTGTATATTAGGAAACTTCTTTTTCCTCAGCCACATGTGCAGCCAGGGCAAGGACCACTCACAGCAAGAGCTGCCTGTGCTATCTGTTCTCCAAACTGTAAATGAATTGAGGTGAATGTGAAATGGAAGAAGGCAAGGTGGCATTATAAACCACGCCAGGCTACCTATACTGCAATATCTGATTCTTCAACCTCTTGGCAAACTTGAAAACAACTTCTGGTCTTATTCCTGTGTCTTGCAGAGCTCTGCCTAAGCAAATCTCTAAAAAACTTAAAAGGCTTTTGCATTCAGCATATGAAATAAAAATCTTTAATTCAAAAGTAGGAAGGATCTTTGTTATGCACTGTCCTTGTATTAGCTGATTTAACAGTTAAAATCCCTTTGAATTAGTGGCATGTAAACTGCACTCTAATTGTAATGGTCTAGAGGTCTTTTGTCTGATTCTTAATCATGTAAGTCACATAAATATTGCTAATGTTTGCACAAGCCAAGTCACAGCATTCGTGGTGGCAGAATTGTCAGCCTAGACTCCGCTGATCTTCAGAGGATACTTCTCTACTGTGAGTCATAGTCTGCACGTGGCTATATCAGCACTTCTGATTTTCTTGACAACCCCATCTGTGTCTGCTGGCAACACTCTCTAGGTTTGACCAGAGTGGAAACAATTCAGAACAATTCTGAAGCAATGAAATGCTGGTTGTCAAATAATCAGATTCCCAGGAAGACAGTGTCTCACCGCAGATGACAGTCTCATTCTTTCTGCCTGAGATCCTGCTGAAAAGTCCTGGTGTGAAAAAGATGAAGTATGGGGTTGGTGGGATTTGATGTGAGTTATAAAGGAGTGAAAGGGATTGTGGTACAGTGGGAGGTCAGTTGAGCTCTCAGCATGTGCCACCATTCTGACTGAAGTTCTTCACAGTAGATGGGTATATGGGCTGTAGGATCCCAGATGCCATACATGATTTTCTCTTGGTGTTGCATATCATCAGCTAAATGTGAAACAAGTAGGATCAGAGTGGAGTCCAGTGCTGATAACTGGTAGTAGAGGTCAAGGGTAGAGTCCTGAAAAGAAAGAGTGCAAATTCCCACATGGATCTGGAATATTCAGCTACGAAATCCCATTTGACTGCTATAGGTCTCAATTTTGGCAGCCAGTTTTATGACGTACTAGGAATGAAGTCAAAACACCCTGAGTGCAACACATATCCTCTATCACAACATGAGTCTTCTGAGTTCCACAAACTTTGTGAGTTTAAAAATATACAGACAAATTATTTTGAAGTATTCAGCACCAAATATCAGTTTTGGTCAGTAATGAGACACAACTAACTCTATCAAAGTTGGGAATGATGAATGATAGTAAGTGACCTGAGACTGAATGCTGAAGTAGATCTCATCAGAGATGGTAGGCTTCTAGAAAGTCTGCTGAAATAATGTTTTATGAATTGGCTGTAGTTCAGATCTGAGAGATAAGTTGTTCATTTGGGACCTTGATGAGTCAGCCTTCCCCATATTCTTTCCCCAATTGCTTGGGCAAAGCTTTCCTTTCATCCAAACTTAACTGATTATATACTTGTCCAAATTTGGAAGAAAAAGCTCAAAATCTCAGTCACTGGCCAATAAAGGGCCATTCTCCAATTTCCCATATAAACACTATTAGGGAAAATCCCATTGAATTCAATGGGATAATTCATTTGAGTAAATGAGTGGGAACTAGAGTTATATCAGGAAAAGCAAAGAAGATTAGATTCGTACTTGTTTATTGTATGAACAGATATATTTTTCCACACTTCTGCCATCAAGTTTTACTTAACTCTGTGAAATATAGCAACTGGTAGTAACGCTGCTGCGACAGGGTCCTGCCCCAAGGGAATCCTATCTTGGCTCACTGTCATATCAAAGGCTCAGAAAGAGGGGCTGCTGAGATAATTTGCAAATTTGGATGGGAAATCTGCAGTACAGCAGTGTTGCCACGGAGCATTCGCACATACGGTTTTTGTTACCCATTGTCTGTTCAAAGTGCTAGACACTGGCCGTGTGACTCCTTTAAAACTTTCTTTTGTAATTTATTTATCTAGGAAACCACAGTTTACACTCAATGTCTGGTTTCCAGTGAAGTCTTACTTTTATTTCCAGCTGAACTTGCTAAAGCACAAAGAAGTCAAACAACCAGTGAAAGGTCACTTTTTGATATTAGCCAATGCTTAGGCCAGATCACCACCCAGTTAGTTGGTAAATCTTCCAGAAATTTTTTTTTACTGTGTTTCTCTTCTACTCACCTGTTTGAATTGTTCTTTTATGGAAGCTGTAGTGTAAAAGCCCAACACATGGCCTTAGGGGAATGTTTCATGACCCTATTTGTGGAAAAACTTAGACAAGATAATTTTGTAGATAGGGACTCTGTACCAGATGAGAGTGTATGCTGGTGTGTACTCCATAGTCTTGGTGTTCTAGCTCTCCAAACCTAGACATCTCAGATATCTCACTCCCTTTATCCATCTGTACAGGGTACTATAGAATGAAAAATGGTAGAAATGAGGAGATGAAGCAAAATTCATTCTAAACCATTACTCATCCTGGCTTGGATTTGGCACACTTGCCCAAGAGTGTCCATGGATTTGTGATCAATCCCAGTTACAACACCACATGTTTTACTAAGATCACTAAATATTGTTTCTCAAGGGAATCTGACAGACCTGTTTGTTCAATCACTGGCCTTACTTCACTCATTCTGAAATTTAAAAAAAAAGGGTGCCCTAGGACAATACCTGTAGTTTGACTTAAAAGGATTGCAGTGACAGACATGAGGACAAATGTAAAAGAGTCAAGACTAGAAAGGAGCAAGATCAAAAAATCAATACAATATATTATAGTATGAGGTAGAATTTGAAAGACAGAAGACCATTGTACCTACAATTACAATATACAGCAATCACTTGCTTAATTATACTCCAGCAAAAGAACCAAATTTTTGGTTTGAACAGATTACAATTCACAAGAAAACTGACCGCATAAATAAAAAACCAAAAACTAAGGTACTTTTCTCCTTTACATAAAGGTCCCCTTCAACAATTGTCTGTTTTTATTCAAGGTCTCAACGCAATCTCCATCCCTGTAGGTGGTACAGACAAAGGAATGGCCAATGAATGTGTGGGAGAACCAAGGAGCATGAGAGTACTTTGGTACTCTCAAAGCATGATGTGAGTTAGGACAGAAAAAACATATCAGTATGTTGTCATCTTATATCTTGGCAGTGGAACCGTGCATCCCAGCCTAAGGAGACAAAAAAACAAGAGGAGAAAAATAAATGGAACCAGTAAATTTTATTAAACTGGCAAGAACTGAAAATCCCTTAACTCAACTACTGAGTCTTCTGGTGGACTTTCCCCATAAAAAATTGTTGATGGACCATCTCTCTTCATGAACCTGGTTTCTGGGAGAGGAAAATAGAGTCATTTTGTGTCTTGTAAATGCTCTGGAAGACACTTTATTGCTCTCGCTTGCACCCATACAAAAAGCTGTATCACATCTGTGGTTATGCACTGCATACGGTGTTGACAGTTCCAGAGGATCAAAAATCACAAGCCTGATTTGCAAAACTGTGCAATTAATTCCCAAAGTATCATTATATTTCATCTGATTTATTTTAAAACTACTACAATGAACTTCTTGGCCTGTCTTTAAGCTTTGGAATTATTCCTGCCCCTTTTCAGCCCCGGTCCCCTAAAGGGTCACCCTGGATTTCCAGCTCCCACAGATGCATAGGATAAGACGATTCAGTGCCTTATTCCTGGAGCTCTCCTGTCTTAGTCTCATTGGTTTTGTCACCACCCATTTCTCTCTTCATCCTATGGAGCCTTTTTTCTCCTTCAAAGACATATGTCCTTAATTCTTCCCTTAGTACTTTTTATCATCTTGAAGATCCTTAATATAGATACGTTTCTCTGCTGCACCTTTAAGTAAGTGTATAAATCTTATGATTCCTCCTTTATTTCCTGTGTTTAGTAGGAAAAGAAATGTTAGGGGCTTAATCTAAAGCAAGAAGGCTAGGCATGAAGAATTAATTCCTCAAGAACTGGGCTTTTCCTGTCCTCTCATCCCACTATAAGAGCTGACTTCAGAGGAAAGGGAGAGCACTCGATTGCCCCCATTGAGTCCTCCTTCCATTTGCAAACATTGTTAGATTTTTTCCCCAGGAAAACCTAAATTCAAGAGGAAACTGGAGCTGTTCTTGTGGAACAACTCACAATGGCTTCAGATACAAATGGCATAGTCTCTCTTCCCCTCCTCTGCCAAATCATATAATAAAAATTGCTTCCTGCTGTATAACAAATTATGAACACAATGTCTGCGGAGTGCACTGATAAATCTTATCACAAACCATATACAGTTGTGACAGACAGTCTCAGCTCGAAATTGGATCCCATTTTTCTCCTCTTATCAAATGGACCATCCCACGTGTCAGCATTGTTCCACAGTAGGGCTCTGCCTCCCCCGATGGCCGTGCTACTGTTCCTAGGCAGAGTTCAGGTGTGATGACCTGAGCCCCGGACCCCGCTGGGGCCCGGAACTGCAGCGCTGGGACCAAAGCCCCTCTGGCTCCTGCCTGCCCTGCCAGCTGCCAGTACCAGCTGTTTCCTGCTGTAGAGCTACCACACCACTGAATGCTTTAAAAATGTTTTTAGCGGGGATGGGAAGTATCCAAAGGAAACAGACAGGATGAAAGGAAGGAGAGTTCACTCTGGCTGATGGCACCATAAAATGAACTGAGAGTAATTTAGAAGTGAAATACCTAAGTACTTAAAAATTTCTAATAACTTGTTGCTGCTGCTAGCTTTGTTCCTGTCACCTCCTTAAACTATATTTCTCTATTCAGATACTTGGAACAAATTCTTATCTTCTTCCTGGTAAAGTGAACTAATGAGCAGTTGAAGCTGCTCTTGGGACATTTCCAACAGACAGCAGAATTTTCAACTAATATGTGTGTGCATGTGTGTGCATTTCAAGATAATTACTATTCCTCTTACTGCATGTCTATCTGTATATTTATATGCATATATTTAATACATGCACAGATATGTAAATTTCACAGCTGGTTACATTTTTTTGAAAAGTGATATTTATTTAGAGATTTAGCTCTTGTTTGGGAATTCAGTACTTGCTAGAGATGCTTGTGACTCTATAATAAGTTTTAAAGACAAAAACCTTCTCCCCACCCTGTTTGTAGACCTTGCAACTGAGCTTCTAGGGAAGGAAAAGTTCTTATATTCCATTTACTATGAAGAAAAATGAATTAGAAAATAGATGCAAGTTACCAAATAATACTCAGCATTTCTCTGAGGTTATAATCTCATCTTTTCGATTCTAAACTCTTAAAAATTGGACCCGTATTTTTTTTAGTATTAGTTAAGAAATACAAAAAGCCATGACAGCCAGAACTGAAATGGTAATGCTGTACAAATTAATAATAATAACAAACAAGTAGAAATCTAATCTTCTTTGTTTTTCCTGATGTAACTCTAGTTCCAACTCACAACCATTTACTCAAATGAATTATCCCATTGAATTCAATGGGATTTTCCCTAATAGTGTGTTAAATGGGAAATTTATGTTATCATTTTAGTAATTTAAAAAATATTGTGCTAATTAAGAATATGTACTAAATTGAATCAAATTCAAAAGGAAAAATTCACTTCAGGCATCCAATTTGAGTGTGAAGAAAAAGCTGTTTGTCAAGTTATAAATGTTTTTGTTTTTAAATATCTATTGGAGGAAGGAAGGTTTTGTGACTGATATAATAACTGGACTGGGAGTTGGAGAACCTGGGTTCAATTTGCAGCTCTTCACAGACTTCCTGTGTCACCTTGAATAAGCCATTTACATTTCCCAGTTCTTTTTCCTTCCTTCAAAAAAGGAATAATTATATCTCCTAACAACACAGGAGGTTTTCTGAGACCGACTTAAGAAACGAGATTAATAACTTATAGAAGAGCTCTGACTCTTGGAAGTTACCCTGCAACCTCATGTTCTCAATATGCTCAGAGCGCCAGACTCCAGAGCATGCTGGAGGGTCTATTTTATCTCTGCTGCACATGAGGATCTATATTAAACTAAGCTGGATAGGAGGGATTCTGTTGATATTGTGCATCTGGGAAGGAAGATTTCTGTAATATTTATATTGCTTCTAATCCTACTTAGGACTCTTTAAAAGTTAAGGTTGTCTAGGATTTTCAGGGCATGTACAGCAATTACAATATTTAAATAATAATTTTTAAAAAGGAATAATTGTATAAGGATATGAAACCTTTGGAGGGGTCTTGCAGTTTCACAAGTTGAAGAAGATCTGATGTGTCATTAAAAATTTAAAACGACCTTCAAGTTTTATTTTTTCCTTTTTGTTATATAAAACCTTTTTATTTGTTGTCATTTGACATCAGGATATATTCACAAGCAATGTATATTTTGATATACATTGAGTGTGAGTGTGCTTCCGCACACATAATGTGTGTGCATAAAGAGAGTTGCCTCTGAGTGCATGAACTTGTGTATGAAAGTAGGAACAATAATTTTCGTATTGCAGCTGTGGCTGTTTTCAACATCAAAGCGAAATGAAAACAGTAAAAGTAAAAGAATAGGGAAAAAAAAAAGAAACATAAACCAAACTATTATTAGAGAAGAACAAAGGAACTGATCCCACAGACAGTTTTTCAACAGCTGGCAAGGTTCATCAGCTATTTTTACTGGTCTAGTGCCTGTCCTCTAAACTGTCATTTTTTCTGTTTTGTTTTGTGTACTTTTTTGTTCATGAGTAACACTTGTGGTTGGATTGATTTCAATTATGCAGGTGTATGTGTTAACTAAAACCGTACTGAAGTCAAGGAAGTGCAAAAATCAGCACCCTCAATAGTTCTGGAGGGACTTGTTGCCTTGATCTCCCAGGCAGGTGGCCTTTAGATAATGTACATTTAACAACTGGTCCAGCATTTCAAATATCCTCCCTGGATTTTGTCATACTGTTAAACAACCCTCCAAGTAAGCACCTTTATTCCCTATTTGTAGTTAGCTGGGAGAGCCTTTACACCAACAGCCATTGACAGTCAGAATTAGTTTGTATTGGTTGTCAAGCAGTCAAAAGGTTACTCAAAAAAAATCACATGACTAAATAAAATTGGGAAACTCCAGGTTTCTTTTGGCTCCTCCTTTCCAGCTTGCAGTTGTGGTCTAGAAACTGGAACATATTTATTTTACAGGAGGAAAACGGAGAATCTTAATTGTATAACCCCAGGAGATGAAGTTTCATGGAAAAGAAACAGCAAACTGCCATAAGATTCAGGATGCAAATTATGAGAGCTGGCAATATTGAAGTCACATATTCCTCTTCTTCTAAATCTTGGATTGACTAAAAGAGATGGGCTTTCAGCATTGCACAGAAGCTCTCCATGTATATAGAAATTTCATCCATAAATGATTCCTGCTGAAGCAGCTTCTCTGCCCTTTATGGGGCTGATGAGAGTACTGTGACTGGTAGCACAGATGTTTTACTACCAACAATTCTCCAGAAATAGATTGTGAAGGAAACCTGGGAGAATATTTTTTAGAATGTCCTGATTAAAGAAACTTAGCTGTCTAAAAGATGTGATTTTCCTGTTGGGGGGTAATTATTTATAGTTAAGGCTTTGCAATAAACTCATGATTGGGATAAGGGACTGATAAGTGAAGCAGAGTAGCACCCATAAATAGGGTACAGATAGGAGCAATAAAAATTCTTTGGTTTCATCACTCTTGGGAATATTTTCCAATTATGTTATCTATAGAAGGCATTAATTCACTGAAAACCAAAACCATAAATACCACCAGAAATTCATCAAATCAGTAAAAGATTTTTTTGGCCCATTTGTGGAGTTATGGTTAATTTGTGACAGGCCCATGATTATTATTTCTCATTGGGTCAGGTTCAGAACTCCCTCTCAGTATCTGTTTCTTGCAGTGTGATGTCTATGAATGTCTATCTGGACACAGGCAGGGATTCCAGATATATAATTTTCTTATATAGCCCCTGCAGGAATGGAACGACCCCTAATGAGTTATTCCTTCCTCCTGAAAGTTAAGCAGGAGCTGTCTAAACCTATCCAAAAGGATAGGTCTCATACAGGGACTTGAAGTTAGCATTTTCTTTCAAACTGCAGCTCTGAACTCATGGATATTTATTGGGTGTGCCGCCTGCTTCAATATGGAAAAGAGAGAATCTTGCTCAGGAACTTTATATATGAATTTGAGTGATTGTTCAGAAGTGAGGACTAGTGTTTCATGTGGGAGGGATTTAGAAATAGAGTTGTCCTTCTCTGAGAAGCTTATCCTTATCAACAGCAATTTAGCAGGTTGGCTGCATGGATGAAGGGAGCTCCCTGTGTTCCTCTTTTCTGGGAGCTGAGCCACTGTGCAGTTCAGAGTGCAATTCTTATGGACACAGTAGGAGCCCCCATGACTGACATGGAATGGTATCAGCTTCCATTTTCCACCTGCTCAGTACAGAGTCCTACCATTCCTCAGTTTGTAAGGGGTCAGTTCCTTCAGGCTGGGTGAAAGCCACTGTGTTTGCTTTGCTCTCTGCACTCTAGACACTGTCCACGATCTTGCACCATGTTCTGCCTGAGCATCATGAATCAGACCTTCCTGAGGGGCAAAAGTGGAGAGAGATTTCTTCTTGACTTGCGTATGGATTGCTTGGAGCTCAGACTCCTTAGCTAGGGACCTGTCTACTGAACTAGCAAGAGCAAGTGTCCCTCAGCTCTTTCCCCAGGAGCTGGAGTGGAATCCTATCTTTCTTTAGGCTATCTTTAATTTATATACACTGAGCCCTTTCAAAAGGACTTCGTTAGATTTTGATCCTGACTATTCTTGGGGTAAGTACATTTAGCTTTGGAATTACTTGATAACATGTGGAATAATATTTACATTGGCCTACTATGAGAGGAAAACATGAATATTTCAAACTGTGTTCCATGTGTTTACTTTTTAAATCCTCCTAAGCCAGCTAATTTTTACACTGAGTCTGTACATTCATTACCTGGAATCACACACTCAAAGAAAATGTCTGTGGATTGATCATGCTGATTTCCCTACACATGCAAAATCATTCCTAATAGAAATATTGGCTCTTAAGGGTATTTTTGTATTGGGTTGCTTTAACCAACTAATCAGAAGTTCTACCATTAATTCCCTTGGGAAAATGTTCCACTGACTAGTAGATCCCACTGTTAGGAACATGACTCTGGCTTTTAGACTGCTTTATCTTGGATAATTTTGTCCCTTATCTATTATTTTATATATTTCTCCATGAAAATAAAAAAGTCCTTCTAAGGCATCATCAAAGCGTTGAAGAGTGTTAGAAATTGTGCTGTGAGCCTGAACAGCTGGGGCTTGATCTTGTTGTCTCTACATGCCTTGTGTCCTTTTAAGATCAGTTTGGGATTCTGGCTGGCCTCCTGCTGCCCATCCTAAACGAGCCCTGCAGTCACCTGGGCCTGGTTCTGTCTGAGTCTATTGGCTACCCATCACAGCGGGGTTTAGTAGCCTACATAATGTCCTTTGCTGTGGGAGTGAAATCTCATGGACAAAATTAATCTGCACAGGAATATGTCTGCTGCCATCTGAAATGCCCCAAAATTTACCAACTGGTCACACAAGATGTTTTGTCTGTCACATAGGACACGCAGTGGACCCACACATATATGGAGGGGGTCATGGAGACCGTGGAATACCTTAGCCATCTAAAATATTTCTATGTACCTATGTTTAGACAACTGAATCTCATCCTGAATTTCCAGGGAATGAATGTTTAGGTCTGTCTTAAAGCTTTCAAGAAATGTATTTATTCAGGTAATTTAACCATGCAGATTCTTCCTTTTGCTGTAATGTTTTAATGCCTTTCTCCGATGGCTCATTTAATGCTTCTACTTTATAGTAAGATAAGTAGAGGTTAAAAGTTAAAGAGTACTCCATTTATACCTAATTCAAATATGTTTTAAAATTATAGCCTAAGCATGGAGCATGAAGAATATGGTTACACTAGATATTAACCTTATCTTCTGGCTTGGCATCAAGCTTGAGTATCTGGATTAGAAGTGTCTTCCTCTCCCCCAAACATGTAGTGAACCAAACACGAAGCTTGTGTGCTCTGAGTATCACCTGAACTGAAAGTCTAAAATCAACAGGGTGTCTATCACCTACTGAAAGCAGATGCAAAATGTTTATTCTGGAATTCTGTAGTTTGAATGCTTATTTATGGAAGTTAGATTTCTACTGAGTGCAATACCATAGTCACAAGCCCCAAGAAATGGATTGAGATTGACACTTCTTTGCAAATAACTGGGAAGAAAAATATTTGTATTCTCAAAACAGAAACTAAGATGTTTGCACAGACAACTTTCTTATTGTCCAACATTTACTCTACAACCAGAATAATTCCATATCAATTATTTATGTGAAATAGCTTGCAAGAAATTTAATTCTAGAAGGTGCTACTTTTTTGTTGGATCTATTAATTACTTGAACTTTTGTGAAAATTTTAAAACATTCAACTTCTCTCTCCCTCTATGTCTGAGATTAAAAATGCCAAACCTTCTGAGTTTTGCTTCACTGTCATCACTTGGACAGGCTTTGCTCTAGCTGCATGTGAAGATCTCTTTGGTAAAGGCTTTTTGTTCCCTCTAAAAAGTTATGTCAAAATTCATATTGGGGCAATGTCATACTTGGGAATGTATAGATGATATGCCATTCACCCTTATCCTATAATGACATGCCCGTATACAATGTCCTTTTCTGTCTTTCTTGCAGGCTCTTGATACAGAAAGACACTGAAAGAGAACTACAAGGTCTTACTAATCCTTACAAAGAGCAAAATCCACTAAACATATTCATTTGTTGTGTATGGGAAGATTGCCTTTGATTTACCTGGATTAAGACAGTGTTTTGGAAACACAATTATTAACAGAACTGATAATGTAATATACCAAGACTTATACCCACAAAATCAGCATTACAGATAGTCATGCAGTAACAGCTGTGTTAT
Organism: Melozone crissalis; assembly: GCF_028551555.1. Taxonomy (NCBI): domain Eukaryota; kingdom Metazoa; phylum Chordata; class Aves; order Passeriformes; family Passerellidae; genus Melozone; species Melozone crissalis. The sequence goes on from NW_026535805.1 coordinate 56,631,456, forward strand.
TAGATCCTGAAATTTTGCTGTCAGCCCTAAGGAGTCAGAAGCTACCTCTAGTGTTGTATAAATCTTATGCTTTAAGCAGAAATGTGCCATGCAGAGTACGTCTGCATTTCAGCTGACCCTGTGCATTACAAGTCATGAGATGCTTCCTTTCAAAATCACAAGATTAAAAAAAATCATAAATCTGGAATTCTTTAGATTTACCTTCTGTCATCAGAGGTGTTAGCTTTGAAGTCTTCGGGAGTTTCTTCAGGCTTGATATACTCCTCTTAAAAAGAGAAAACAAACATCCCTAAATAGTATACTAAGCTGAAAAGTGATTTAAAAAATCAAATACAGAAACCAACGCAATTCATTGCTTGAGGGAACGAAAACAATCGTGAGAGTCCCCAGTGCTAACTCACTACTCCTCTAGTGTGTTTCACTTGTATAACAGAATATTTATATTTGCCATATGACTTTATTAATTCAGATGGGAAAATATTCCAGAATATGTTGCAGTGTTCTCCACCAAGTTCTGGACTAATTAATTGTGTCTCTTTTCATGCTTTTGCAGGTCCTTCAAGGAGTACTGATGAACTTTCACCTCAGACATTGTTTTCTGGGGAAAGTTAAAATATTATTTGCTTTTACTTGCATGTTCCTACTAGGAATTGGCTGTTGTGTGCAATTAGATAATACATCAGCTCCGAGTTTCCCAAATGTCTTGGTCTTGTTTATCGGTTTTAATCACCTTTTAAAGCATACTTTGTAATCATGGCTGGTGTGTGCATATCAGCACATGCAGAAACCTGCTTTGGGTCAATGAATGTGGCCATAAGATTGCCAGATGGGTAAATGCAGCTCTTCTCTTGCTGTGCAGGCAGGCACTTATCCAAGCTGGGAAGGGATCTAACCACACCCTGCAGAGCCGGGGCTGTGCATACATGCAAAACTACTTCTGTGGGAGAGACTGCAGAGAATTTACAGCTGAAGCCCCGGGGAAGCAGAGGTGGGGTGTGCCCACTGTGTCTCTCATGGCAATAACAGGCACAGCTTCCAACTTGGCAGCTCATCTCAGTCTGAGTTTCAAATATTCGCCAGAGGAACTAGCGGAGATTAGCTTTCAAAGTTAGGTCAGGAAAGTAATTCACAGTCTTAATGCTCTTGAACACAACCTGTTCCTGTCCTGTACTTACAGCACTGGGCAGCTGAAGGTCTTGAGGAGGATAGGTGGAATGAAATATGAATGTCTACAGAAGGTATTAATGCAAAAAAGTACATGTCAGTGTCTCTGAGTTTTGCCTTTTACTGCTCTAAATAAGAGTAATTTTCACAGAAGTTCTCTGCTCCTGGAATTGCAAAATTTGTCACTGTTGTCCTTATCTTATTTTCAAAACCAGAGACTAACAATATTTTATGTATTCACTGATTGTTTCTACCCAAAGGTAATGGATTTACTTTTACCAACCCATTTGTTGACATAATGAGTACTGAAATAAAAATGAATGTATTTTTTGTGCACCTCCCGCTCGTTCAAATATACTGTTTTACCTCCAAAATATAAAAAAATACTGCACACATATATGTATTTTCTATGAATCCATAACTATACATAATAAGGTTATATATATTATTAAAATTATATTAGTTTTATAGTTTATTTTTGAGGAGAAATTAGTCTGCAGTACCTGAAAAAAGAGGAAGTGTTAAACCCAAGAAAGTTTGATGAGAGAACTCTCTGTCATGATCTGTACCTTGAGCTGTAACTGCTCTGAATATTGATGTCTACTTCTTACTTATAATCAACCTCTAAATGAAGCTAATAAGAATATATTTACATTTTTGGAATGGTGTTTTACTTGAAAACATGGATTGTCATGTTTTTCCTGTGTCTGTTTTTTGCATCTTTTAGTGGATGTGATAACTCAAGTAGCTTTGTACCTTATACTCCTTCTTTAAAGGGAGATGATTTTTCTCCCCTCTACTCATATTTGTAAAAGGGAGTTAACTTTTTTAACTGACATTGACTAAATTGAACTGGATTTGGGCTACATTGAGTTACTGCTATAGAACTTGCATGGGATCAGATCCCACTGTTTTAGAGTTGATGGGAACAAAACCAGGTTTACAGTGTAGAAAGCTTGTATTAAATTTTTGTTCAGTAGAAGCTATGGAAAGAATATATAGTTTTCTTCTTAAAATGATTTATTTAAATGGGTAGACTAGAATTATGCTTAAAGCCAAGTGTCTAAATGCACCTGTTTAAGTCAGCTTCTTGTTCTCTCAGGTATTTAGGCATTGAATTTTCCCCATTAGCAGCATGATTGACACTGTGGTCCTTACAATAACACATGATTATAAGTCTGAAAATAGCAATTACATAAAATGGAAACCAGATGTTGCATGGAATTTGACTCTCTTGGTTTCTCAGTGAAGTAGATGAATTTGTAAAGCAGAAAACCACAATCATTATTCAGATGGATTGTACATGAATTAATGACATAATATCTAAATCATATATGGTTGAAAATAATGATTAACTTCAGCTATCAAGATAAGCTAATGGAAAACAGATTTTTTTAAAGAAAAAAATCAAGGACATGCTCTTTTCAATATACTTTATCTTTACAGTAATAACAAAACCAGACCTTTAACATTTCTTTATCCCTTAGATATCAAGGATTTACATTAAAAAGAAACTCTTCACAACTTTTAACCTCAGAGAATGAGCTAAACAACCATTTATATTGCTTTTTTTTTAAAGCCAAGTGCTTTACCTTTTTACACTGGAGCAAATTTGATCAAATCACCTCTCCTTAATGATTGTGTTCAGTGAAGGAACCTCAGCAAATGCTCAGGTTGTGCCTGCACAAGTGTTTAGTGATGCTCAGTCCACAAAGCCAAATTCACAGCGTGGAGGTGTCACTTTGGCAGACTGGCAGAGCAACCCCTCAGAATTTTAATGCATTCATAACAATGAATATCAACCCTTGGTTAACAACATCCTAAGTGGTTAAGTTTATGAAAGCCCAGCACATCATTTTCACTATCATGTATTCTCAATGACATCATCATTGTAAAATTAGGAACTTTCTTTCTGTCTTTCCTGCAGATGTGGAAGTTTGAAATTGCATTCCATGGTCCTGTGCCACATTTCATCAGCGTTTTTCCTTTGCTTTCTCCAAAGGCTGGCCACATGTGGTGTGTAGATTGCTGGTGCTGTTTGGGATCTCATATCAAATACTGCTACCTAATCCCAGGCGGCCTCGGCGGGCCCACACCTGCAGCTGATTGAATCCTCCCGGAGTACAAAGCCCTGATTTACAGCATCAAGGATACAGGGCCTGGTTGCAGCTGGGCTCCAGCAGGAAAAGGAAGTTGTTCATCATCTTGTGTGCATTTCATTAACAATAGTGTACCCGATATGTAGCTTATACAATAATTTCAAATCACTGACAGAGAGCATTATGGTGTTTGGCATTAGGAGGAAAAATACTTCAGGATGGGCAAATTAAATGTGAGCGTGAGGTTTTCATGCGACCCAGTGAAGGTCCACATGCTGATTTACACTGGGAGGGCTAATCTTGAAATATTTTTGTTCTTTAGCTTTATCCCATTTCTTTCCTCTTGTTTGATGAGCAGACTGATCCAGCACTGTGAGCCTCAGTGTAAGAGGATGGGGGAAAGCTGCCTCAAGTTAAAACACTTTCAGAAGTGTAGGTCTGTAAAAAGAGTACTGAAGGAAGGGATGATCATGGCTACAAACCTATTGCCTTTAAAAACATGGAATTCATGGTCCAGAAATAAGCCTTGAGATAAATTCTGCCACAGTCTTGCTGAGCCACGAAGGGATAAATCTAATTTAATTTTCATATCTGTATCAGTTAGATGTGCAGCTGTGGGAGGAAAGGGGAACAATTGGGATGATGTTCTTTAAGCTTGGGTTTTCTACCATTTCAGTATCTACTATCCTATGGATTTAGAAAAGGTTGTGGGTCCTATTTTATGGCAGGATGAATCTTTCACTTTCACTGGTCTAAAAGTTTTATGGCTGACAATTCAATGGTTTGGCTTAATTATAACAGATGACTTGTTACAAAAAATATTGCATCCTTTATGAAATGGTGTCTTTTGAGTGTTTTTTCCTTTTTTTGACGACCTTGTTTCTTATTTTAAGAGAATTTATATTTTTTATTGAGAAAGTTATCTTGTTTTTTTCCACTTTCCCCAATCAGAAGGCTTACAAACAGGCTCACAGAAAGAGCTGTTGCATACCTGAGCTTTTCAAATTCAAAAATTCAAACTTTGGATGAACAACTTCTAAAGTGATCTCACAGGTGTTTTTCAGAAACACTTGCTTCCTGACTAAATGATATACTTTACACGCAAAAGTCGTTGAACTTCTGTAATTTCAGTGTCAAATATAATTTATATTTGAAGACATTGATCTGAAGGATCTTTAAAAATATATTGAATGCCTGTACAAATTGAGCTTATTTCTGATGGTGCTAACCCAGAACACCAAGACAGTTAAAAACTATCATATTTACTTGGTGATCAGGGAATTACAAAACATATCTTGAATAACATATTTTTTAAGAAACACACAGTCATAAATGCATTTGAGATGGGTTAAGATTTGCATTCAGAAAATCTTAGTTCAGTGGTTTTATTATAACGTTTCATAATCCAGCAGTGTTCTTACTGAATAGCAAAAAAATGCAGGAAACATTTGTGCTTGAATAAACCCATTGGTTGTTCTTTATCCATTTATTTCATTAATGTGCAACATGAAATGTTTTGCTGGAAACAATTCTCTCTAATTTGCAAACGCAGTTGATGACTGCAGTTCTTTAATCAAGAAATAGATTTAAACAATACAATGTTAAAACTCTACAAAAAGAAAAAATATTATTTTCCCAACACTTTTTCCTGTGATCACACCATTTGTGAGGCAACTGTGTGAATAGTATCACATTCATTAGTGTGGTTTTCTGGAAAAAAGAAAAAAGAAAAAAATATTGGAAAGTGTGTAAGACATTACCCAGAAAACTCATTTATGTAGATAGTTTTAGAGGTATAAATCATAGGGAAAACTCAGCTGTGCCATTTGCTGTGAGATTCCTCTTGGCTTCAGTGATGTGAACTAAAATTATTAACAAAACACAGTTCTTACACGATAAATAACAATGAGAATAGGAGTAGTGAGGGTGTTTCTCTGTCTTTGAGATGGTTTTGAGACTTAAGCCATATTTCCTTCAGCACCACATACTGAGTAACATTTTCAGACTCCTTTTCATGGCTACCCAGTTATGAAAAAAAAAGAAACTTCTTGAGTAACCTTAGCTTCCTCAGCCTTTTTTCTGTTGTTCCTTATAGTGTCTGCTCACATATCAGTCCCAAACTTGTCATTCCTCACTGCATGCCGTCTGTGCTAAAAATTTCAGTTGCCTATTTGCTTTTTCTCCCTTTATCTTTACTCTTTTTCTCCTGTAATTTAATTAAACTAGTCATGATAAAAAAAATAGGAAGACTGAGGAGAGTTGTCCCAGATTGGATATCCTGATTTCACAAAGGGAAGAGTATAGGATAAGTTATCTTGCATTCTGAATCCAGAAATATGAATCTAATTGAGAACTGGAACAAATCCATTAAATTTGTCTGTAAAAATAATTTGCCTTGAATAGTTATCCATACAGTATTGTTGCTGATACAGTTGTAAAAAACATTTAGCACGTTATAATCCAATCTCTGCCCCTATGCAGGCCTGGGAACGTAGTTTGCTTAGGAGGGTAACAACTTTTACAAAGTGCTCCTCATGGAAATCACCTGGAAAACTTCCAGGATGGCATTCCAGAAGTTATGGTTTTAGCAGTCACAGAAATGCACCACGCTGCATTTCCAGATCCTACATACAGTAAAATGATTGTATGGGGTAGCACCTTCAGCTCGACCCAAGAGCACAGTTATGTTATTGAATTGTTCAGCATTTGATATGCAATGTGGGATACCCTGAGGCTCTCAGTCATTGCTGGCCCACCTCTGCTCACAGAACAGCCAGGGGTAAGACCTGAGCTGATTCTACAGAAAGCAGAGTTAGACCAGTACTGAGAGCCTTTGACAATTCCACGTTGCTCAGATCGGTCATGTACAGTTCACAGCTCCCTATGTATAGGCATGCATGTTTGGGTAAGGCATTGTAATTTCTCTTTGAAAATGTTTCCTTTTTGCTACAGCTGTTTAATGAACTGCCCTTCTGATATTTTGGCAAAAACTTTATCTTTAGAACGCCTGGAGTGACAAAATTTGATTTGGCAAAGTACACACAATATGATGGCTTTAAATAGAACAGAAATTGCTTGAAACCTAGTCTACAGCATTTAAAGAAAACATTTTGTAATGGACCAAAATGCTCAGCTCTTATCAGCTTTTAGGCTATTCCATGAGTAATGTCATCAGGGTTTGAGCCATCTATCAGACAGGCTCTTAGGCTTTTATCTAGGTGTACAGAAATATAAATAAAACTTAACCCAAAGCACAGAAAAAGCATGACTCTTATCTTGGAGCCATGTCAAATTCAGAGTACATATGTAGCTTAAAATATTAAATTTGCTGTATTTAATTGACTATTTTTTAATAAAACTTCTAGGAATCCAGTATAGATTTGGTAGCCTACAATGCTAACTACTGCCTAAAATGTACATACTTAAAACATGCAACATCTTTCAAGAAATGACCATTGAAATATAAAATAAGGTAAAATGACAAATTTTAAAAAAAATGTAAAAAACATTGTTCAAAGAATCCTAGAGTTTTTTCAAGGAATTTAGAGTGAAATTTCTGGCTCTTTTTGGAACAGATTTCACCAGAAATGTCAAGAATTGGTACAAACAGAGAAGTCCTGTGATCCTGTTATAGGAACTGAGTCTAAACAAGAGAGTACAGAGATATATGACCAGCTATCAACTCTAAGTGGAATTAAGAACTAGAAATAATGGTAAGTATCTTCTTTCTGTTGAAAATTATCTGACTTAGAGCTAGCTTGGGTGTAATCTCATTCTTCTTCTCCCATTGCACTTCAGTGATATGAGGAAAAAAAAAATCAGTTGGTTTACTAAACTTCTTGAATGTAGTTTTTTGGCATTTTAGTTAGTAACCTACCATTCCCTCTCCTGATACTGGCTGCTCTGATTTTGAAACTTCCCCAACCAAGAGATATATTTATTTTCAATTGATCTGCACAGACAAGATCTTTTAGGTCTACTTTTTTTTTCTGGAAAGAGGAAAGTATAGTAAAATGCAGAATATACAGGGATTATTTCAGAATTATATGGCCTATTCTATTCTACTCTACTCTACTCTACTCTACTCTACTCTACTCTATGCTTATAATTCTTTGAACATGACCCCTTAATGATACAAACTTGTGAGGATCCTTTTACTCCTTGTAAAGTAACCACATTTTACTTTTGATAAAGTGCCTCCTTATAAGCATTTCTATATGTAGTCCTTCTCTTCTTGAACATTACTCCAGAGGTTCATCTTGCTCCCTTTCATTTCAGTTCACAAATCACTATTTTTTTCAGCCAAAGGCTCCTTTATTTGGTAAGTAGCAGAGCAGAACTTTATCCGCATGTTGTCACCACTGGTTTCCAAAATAGCCTATTCAAGTGGGTTGGCAAATTTCAACTGAAATATGTGTAGAACTGAAAACAATATCTGTCTTCTTGAGTTACCAGACTTAATTGTGCCAATGTATGCTTTCATTGCCTGTTGCTGTTCCACAGCTTTCTCAAACATAAACAAAACAGAGTTCCAAAATATTAGAACTTTCCAGCTTTGAGCAAGTTGTTTTCTTCCTCAAATCAAGTAAGGGAGTTTCTAGTTGTCAAAGAATGGAAAAAGCATTCAAAAATATTTTTTCTACCCAACTGCCTTTTAATGCTTATTTTGTATTCCGTTTTTGCCCATCGTGTTGCTGATGTGTTTGAGAATGCAGCAGGGGCAGCTGCCAGTTCCTGACCACTGCGGCGTCTGTGAAGGCACAACTCTCTGCACCTCTAGCTGGGTGCCATCTTCACCCATTTAATCACAATATATTTCTATATGCTATTTAAGAACAGCTCATGCACTGTTTATTATTGTACAATACAGTAGAACTGAGTGTGATTGATTCAGATAATATAATTTGAACCTTATGAACTCCGTCAAGCTTGAGAGTCATTCCCATCACCACCTGCTATTTACTGTTAGCTCCTTGACTCCACATACCCTTCATGTACATGTGCATATGAATATACTAACACAGGTTTTGTTCATGCTTCATAAACTATGGTTCATAAAATTAGGTAGAACACTCTCCAGGAATAAAGATGGCAGTGGGTGGCTGTGTTTTAAATTTCAATGTTCAATGGGAAATTAAAATATTGGATAATAGGAACATGAAGATGAGCCCAGAAAACTCCTTTTCCTAGTCCTAGGTATGTAATTTGAAATTAATTTAATTTACTTTTGATGAATATTTGGTGAAATATTGTAAGTTTTATCTGCACATGCTTGTTTCTAGCTGTGATGCTACAGACGATCCAAACTAAAATGCCATTACTCACGTGAAACTTAATTTATTTTAAAGATCTCAGTGACCAGGCATATGGTTCTCAAGTTAAGCAAAGCACTAATTAAAACAGCTGCTCTATCCTGGTTTTTTTTTCAGTTTCCTAACTGCTTGGATTCTTCTTTATCCCAATTGTTTGGAGATTTTTTGAGGCTTAAGTTACGAGGGTGTGGGTTAGAAACTGACTACCAAAATTGAACATCTGTAAACTCTTCATTTCTGCTGCAGCAGGTGTCAACTTTTCCCTAGATGACTGTCCTGCTGTTGTTCTGGTTACATGTAGCCTTGTCAACAAGCTGTTTGTCAGCTAGTTCACTCATTTTTCCTTTCCTTCATTATTGATCAAGCCAAAAACTGGAGATGATTGAGGGTGGAATTCCCTTTAGCTCTGCATTGTTTGATTTAAAGTGTAATCAGACAGGTCATAGAGAAAGAAATGCTGAATGAGTAATTGCAAGTGACACTGTCTTTTATGATACTTTGCTTTTCAAGGAGCTGCAAATTGTAATGCTTTGGAACATTAATACATTGGAACAAACTTGACTTCCTACTTAGCAAAAGCCATAAGAATTCCCTGGATGTCTGAGTATATGTTTCACTAAAAAAGACAATCTGATGAACACATTTTCAGTGATTTAGAATCCACTACTATTCTTAGTGTGTTGTTCCTTTGATTAGCAATCCTCACTGCAATTTCATGCCTGAATTGTATTGCTCCACTTGCCAGCTGTTGGGAGGCATTTTATCTGCTAAAATACATTTCCCTTGCCTCATGCTATCAACCTTTATTTTTAAAGACTGGAGAAAAATAATTTCTTGGGGTTTGTCTCCTTGCTATGCTCATCACGGCTGTCCTTGTGCCTTGCAAGAGGCAGGATGTCTAGTCCTTTAAAAGTTCCTGTGACAATGCTCTAAACCATCATCAAATGTCTTCATCCAAGTATTTTTGAGCATGCTTGGTCAATGACTAGCTGTGAGGCTTTCTTGGGACGTGCCATGGAACAAAGAGTCCTGATGAAAATGAGAGTATGTTAGCCCAGGCTCAGTGCCACACTGATAGCTGTGTGCTTAGCTAAGAGGGAGTTTGTTCCAATGCCTGTTGAAATCAGCAGCCGAGTTCCCATCTGGGTTCTGGAACAGGCTCATGTTTTTAGGACATTACAGATTTCTTAATAATAAAATTACTCTTTTGAGATTTTATATCTGATGTGAACGTTTATTTAGTCCCATGGGACTTCTTTCTATTAGGATTTTGAGTATCAATTCCATATAATAAATAGATAAATTTTCAGTGAATCTGAGGTGAAGCATGTTTTCCCACCAGATATAAAAATTAAATTTCAGTCTTTTACTTTTTTTCTCTGATTAATCATTAATTATTTACTATTTATCAATGATTTAGTATTTCCACAATAATTCTGATTAGCTTTGAGTATCAGCCTGATTTGCTAAAACCCACTCCGAACTCAGGGTCTGGGCTAATATCAAGGGAGTCTCTGCTTGCTCTCAAATTCAGTGAGTAAAATATGTCCTAATATTTTATTAGCACTGCATGGAAGCAGCAACTATTTGTACAAATAAGCAGCTAAATTGGAAAAAAATAGCCGGAAAAATAATGAGTAAGAAATGCTCACCTATAAGAGTGAAAAGGTCTTCCTGGTTCTTCCATGTAGTTGCATTCTGGTGCAGTTGCCCACCCTGCACAGAGAGACTTTCTGGGGTTGCATGTAGAGTGTTGCCCACCTGCTGCACCAGGTGGAAGAGGAGAAAAATGGGTCTAGAAGTGCAGAGCTGGGTCAGTGCTGTGCAGTGCCTGATGTGGTAATTCCCGGGGCAGGTACCCATGCTCAGCACCCCTGCTCTGCTCCCCTCAGCTCCCAGGCAGCAGTCAGCAGTGGGATGACACCTCCAAAGGATGCTGCTGTTAGCTCAGAGTTTCCTAAAGCTGGCTGTGCAGGTGAATGCTCCCTGCCTGCCTGTGTGTGCTCCAAAGCCTGTTGAATTCGGTGGCCAGACTCCCACTGGTTCCTCTGGGCTTTGGAATAAGTGTTCAGCACTTTTATGCTTTGGAATGGCCTTGTGCTTTCTTGGACTCCAAAGTTTCTGAATCAGAGTGTTGAGCCTGTCTCTATTTCTGTGTGTTTCCATGCTTCTGAAGGAGGCAGAAGAGGAATACGAGCTGGATTGTGTGCTTGCTATGTGGCAGTTGATGTGTGCACCACAGATTGGACACTGCTGCTGGAATAAAGGAAAATAGGTTTATGGGAAACTTTATGGCTTTAAGAATAAAGTAAGTCAAAAAAGTCCCAAGAAAACCCAAGAATGAAATTCCAGCAATCTCTTAAAACAGAATATGAAATTTCATTTTGAAACCACTCTGAAATCTCTACCAAATAATTTTCCATTTTCCTTTTAATTGCCTGGAATAAATAATCCATTTGTTCCTAAAGGGCTCATCCCTTTCACAACCCTGAGTCAAAATCACGTAAGGGTTGGAAGAATTCTTAATATTTCTCAAATAGTTTCTCTGTTAAAATCTTACTCAGTGAATTTGTAGTAAATTTGTTTGTTTTCCCACTTTTTTTGTTGTTTAACTCTTTTTTTTTGCCCAAAGAGACAAACCAAGGAGTGAGTGTGGAGGTACGTGGCCCATCTATTAGATTGCACCTTGGAGTTAAATCATGCTACCTAAAATAACATTACAGACTTTATTTTTTTATCTGAGGATATCCTCCAGCTTTTCTTCACTCAAAAGATTGCACAATATGTTATTCTTTTACATCAAATATTTAAGCTAAAACAGAGTTTCTACTGTCTCACAGAATATTTTCTCTAGCATCCTCTGAAAAGCAAAAATTCTAGAGAAAAATTCAGAAAAGCAGAAAAAGAGTTGATAAATATGAGTTTCAACTTGTTTCTGTGATGAATTGTCTCCAACAACCTGGTAAGTAGGGTCACTCAGTGCATATTTCCATGATTAACTCAACTTTCATTTTAGCTTTGCAGTTCACCTTTAAATATTTAGTTTGGTTCCTGTGGACAAATGTTGATGTTGGCTCTCCTGTCAGACTGATGAAAATGTTACGCAGATGTCCTTTGGTGATTCAAAGGCCTGCAAATTGCTAAATGATGAACTCTCTTTCTCCATCATTCTTTTGGTTGGTGACTTTCACTCAGGATCCTTTGCTACTTGCTCTGTGTGCTTGTTTAATATCCCTGCTCTCAATGCAGTAATGTCTGTCTGTTTGCTGGACAAACTGGCTGCATTGCACTCTTTTGAGAAGACTGCATTTTCCTGGTTGCTGTTTAGAACTGATGACAATGTCCTACATCCTCTTTAGAAATACGTTGTCTCAGATGTTAAAGCAGTTCCTTCAGCAGTTTTACTGGTAGCCCATAATGAGCTCTTTCTCTAACAGTTCAATCCCACATATCATTTGAGGAAACCTAATTTAGTCTGCACAAAAATTCTATTTCTCAGTCAGGTCTTCCCTCCCCCCCCACTGGAAAATATGAAATTTTCTTTCTTCTCGTGGGTTTCCATGGCTGACTTGGTAACAAAAGCGCTGTAATCCCTGGCTCTTTTCCCTTGCTAGTCATTTGGGGAATGTTCTGCTGTAGTCATTTAAATTTGAGCTGGCCTTTCAGTAATTTTGGGGATCCTCAAATTGCAAGGCTGGGAACAAATAGGAAAGAGAGAGGTTTTCATACTGATTTAGATGCCTAGAGTTAGGAGACTACTTTCCTCAACTTGCTTGCTACATAACCTTAACCAATAATATTCCTGCCTTGTTTATAATGCAGATTGTTCTCTTTAAAGGGAAGGCTGGAATTTAGATCATATCTGCATTTGAATACTTCATCCATCACATCACAGTCACACATCCAGCTGCAGAGCACTTTGATTAGCACTTAATATACAAGTAGCAAAACTATTTTATCAGAAGTACAAGACTGAATTGCTCAAGGAGAGAACATTTCTTTGCAATGTTCTCTGAAGCCCAAGTGTTCTTTCATTCTTTCTTAAGAACAGGCAAGGGGGAGTCAGTTGTTTCAACACTGTCTCATGGCCTAAAGGTCAGCTTTGCTTCTGACTCTTCCTTCCAAATTCAGAATGCACCCTGGCAGTCTAATGTCGCAGACATTTTTTCACAGAAATCCTTTCTTTCAGATTTCTGCATTTTCTGGGAAGCTGAGGGCCCCAGAAGAAGAATGTAAACAATTGTTATCAGCTGCTGTGGAATGTAACAGGGACACCTTGATTGGCTCATGTTTGTATGTTTATAATTGAGGGCCAATCACAAGAGCAAGCCAGGGGACCGAGTCCCTGGGCACAACTTTGTTTTGGATTCTTTCTTTTCTATTCTTGGCTTAGCAAGCATCTGCAACTTCTCTCTTTATTCTATTTAGTATAGTCATAATGTATTTTATATCATATATCAATAAATCCAGCCTTCTGATCAAGCAACAAGATTCACCGTCTCTCTCTCACCAGCAGCGACCCACTCAGGCGCTGTAACAGTCTAATGTGTCTTGAGCACTGCACCTAGCCAAAAATGTAATGATTTCACTTAAGAGTGAGTGACAGACTACATAGTGAAATTTTTGGTGCATGAATGTGTTTTCACTATGTTCAATTTCTCCAGCATCTCTGATAGCATCCTCATGTTGTTCTCAGCTGCTTTGCGGACAGCTTCTGAAACCCAGAGCATTATTTTCATTCTTTAGGAAACTTACTCTAATTTTAGTGAGTGAAGTTTGATTTCTTTAGTGCACCTTACATTTTGGCTGTATCTACGCTTCACAACAGAGTTCTGCTCTTGTGACATGTCAGCTTGCACTGACAGAGCTGGCATGTCCACAGGGAATGGTGTGGTGCCACATGGGATACCAGCCCAGCTGTGAGAAGACAGCAGCTTGGAGGTCTGGCAGTCCCTGAGCCAAGCCATGCTTACAATAGTGCTGTAGATCAAGGATTTGCTAGTTCTGAGCTACTTTGGTTAGTTCTTCCTGTACCAGTACCATGTGATTAAAGAAAAATCCCACTTCATGGTAAATCGAGGGACTTTGTAATGCATTTTAACTTAATTATGTTGCATTTTTTTCCACTTGCTGATTGAAAGTTAACTTTGTGTTGATTAATTGATACAAACAAACCATAATTAGCATTGCTCCAGAGGCTAACTTCCATTGCTGGCAAAATGAGCTTTAACTTCATTCATTTTCGTGGACTTGAGCCTGCTTGTGTCAACACCAACTTTGGCCTTGGAGAGTGAAAACAATAGAGTCATACAAAGGAAAGTGCTCTTTTCCAGTGTATTAAACAAAGGATAATATTAAGTTTGGATAGTGGATAAAGTTAAGCTATGTTAATACTTATAATCAACTACCACTCTGTTGAAATTAGAAATAATGCATTCCTGAGGTTTCTAGCTATTTTTCCTGCCAAGAACATGTAGTGCTTCTACCAATTGCATAGTAAAAACAAGAGACAGACTTTCTTGCACTAAAGCAGTAAGCAGTTTCTGTAAGCTCACCTTTAAATCATGGACACCTTTGTTATTGATCATTTAAAAAATGCAGCTGCTTGATAAAGGGCAGTGAAAGCTCTACATAGTTAGAGAAACAGTGACTGATCAGAGTTTCTGTGTGGTGTAAAAAAATTTATTGCAGAAAATAGCAGGAGACTAAGAAAGAGTAAGGCTCTTTCTCTTCCTCTCTCTTTCTCCCTGTTTCTCATTACTAAAAGGAAATTTGCCTACTCCCTCTGAAACTGTCACCCTGTCAAACTGAAAATTTTCCATAGGTGCTGGGCAGTGGATGCAGTGAGTGCATCCTGGGGCCCTGCATGCTGGCTTTGGAGGAAGGATGGCCTCTTGGGTCTCACCTGGATTAGAAAAATTGACAGTCAGAAACACTGCTGGAATTCCAATCCTCAAGCTATTTTCAACACTCAGCTGAACAGAGCCACAGCTGATCTGGCGTAGTGATGTGATTGTTGAGCTGGATGGATGGACCAACTCGCCAACACTTGTGTGAGTCTTATCAACCTACACTGCTCCAGGCCTCAACACAAGCTCACTGTACTCATGCACTTTGGCCTGGGTATTCTCTGGAATAAAGGTAACAATGGAAAATACTTTGACATCTCGAGCAGTCCATCTAATGGGTCGTACAAAAGTAGCTCCTTTCCTCTAGTCGTGACATTACAAAGACATCATTGGAAAAATGTACAAGACTGAAGAGTAAACTTTGTATTAAAGACCTAGACTTTTCTATAAATATATAATTTTTCAGGTTTTAAGAAACGATGCTCCATATGCCTACTCTTCATCTGTTTTCTGTGTAATATAATTGGGCCACACTTTATATCTGAATATTGTGTTTTTGTTGATTGATCATGAGAGATATTATGCAGTCCTGTTTTTACTTTTAATATACTATGCCTATGTTTGAACCTCAGATGTGATTTAAAGACTCTTCTTCTGGTCTCAAGGTACTTGAAATGTTATTTGACCTTTGTAGGCAATGTGCAGCAAAACATTTTTTTTGCACTGACAGTGGTCTTCTGACTCAGTCCTGATGATCAAAAATTTTGAGAGGTAGAGTGTCAGTGCAATTAATACAGAAATAAACATTTGTTCAATTCTAATCTCAAAAGACTGCCAAAACACATCTGACTTTCTAAATGGGAAGGGCTAGTTAGTTCATTGAGCCAAATAATGTTAATTTTTAGTGCCTCACCCAGGGTGACCAGACCTTTATATTGTGTATATGTTTTCCTTTTAGTGTAATTAATAGTTACTAACTTTTAGTCAGTTTTGTCCTAAAGAAGTAAACAGCTTTATTAACTTATTATTAAAAATAATTGGCTTTCAATAATTACAGTGGTCATCAGCTTCCAATGCAATCCTATATTTTTTCCTTATAACTTTCACTTGGGAAAAAAAAACCCAACTTGCCCTGATACATATGTATTTTACTCCAAGGGAAAAGGAGAACTCTTCTGTGGATTTTGATGAATAGTGACCAAACCACACCTGAGTTACAGGTCATTAAAAATAAGCCATATTTCAAATTTTGGAATTTGGCTTGAACTTTACACTTGACACCTTTCTTTTTATGAAAAGTGTCATTCAATCATTAATGATGAACAGTTAAACTCTGGACCTCACACTTTATGTCCCAAGTGAAAAGTGGTACCTCTAATAACACATTGCACCTTGAGTTAGAAGAAACAGAGAGACTTAAGAGTTATGGCTGCTGCTCCCATCCACACCACTGTAAATTGAATGGCAATCTGTCTCACCATCGAGGCACTTGTCAGTGCAAATTTTTTTGACTACATCACTAGCACTCCTTATAACATGAAGTATTTATCCAGTGCTTATCATACTCTGAATTATTGTTCCCGTTTTGCTCCTTTCCCATTGGTGTCTTGTCTTATTTTTTGACCTGTACTGATTTACTGAATAGCATTCCCTAAATGACTGTTACCTTACTCTTTTTTATGGATTTTTAAGGTTTCCACACTATCCCAAAATCTAGGGGGGATTTCCACTTCCCTCATTATAATAAGACCAAATACAGAACTGATCTAGACCTGGCATGAATGCTACAGCAGAGACCTCCATGTGTCTCTGGGGAAGATAACAGCTGGTGAAACAGAATAGCAATCAGGGAATAGAAACCTTCTCCAATAACACATTTGTTCCAAGAGCTTTCTGTCCTCTTTAGTCCCTTTTGTCTTAGTGTTTCTTCCACAGATACTCATTGAGATAGCTCCATACAGATGTTTTTATATCACCAGAATTTTTTTTCTCTTTGTAATCAAAGGAGATTACAGTCAAAAGAGCACAGAAATGTGTTCGTGCTAAAACCAAGGAACAAATTAGGATTATAATTTTGTAGTCTTGGTTATTAGGGGAAAGGAAGTTATCTTTGCTATGGTATCATAAAACCATTGAAAAATCTAGGTTGGTTAGGATCACTGGAGACCATCTTGTATGAACTTCTATCAGAATCAGGTCTTAGGGCTTTGAGAGCACTATGAAGCCAAGTCATGCATGTTTTTAGATGGAGAATCCAATGCTTTTTTGATCAATCTAACCTTAAATGTTATTGTTCTCATGATGATTTTTTTCCTACATCTAGATGGAATTTCCCTTAAAGCCACTTTCTCGTGTTTCTTATATCCTCTTACTGCATCCTTTGGATGTATATTCATCTTCTCTAAAGCCAGATTTTAGGTATTAAAGACTCTGATTAGGTCCCCCTTTAAACTTACCCCAGGCTGAGGAATTTTAAACTTCCTCCTTTGTCATACGTAAAATCCTCTAGTCTTCTAATCATCTTGGTAACCCCTCACTGAACCCTCTTCAATTTTCCAATGTCTCTCTCACATTGCAGGGACCAAAATTCATTCAGTATTTGAAATGTGGCCCAGCAAGGGTTGAATAGAGCTCATTATCCCACTCCTTTGCACCATTCATGTGTCTAGAAAAACTTATCATGAGGAGCTCTACTGTAATTTTGTCCAGGGCAGAAGTGAGGCTGACTGGTCTGTACTTTCCTAGATGTTTCTTTTTGCTTATTTTCATAGATAGGCATAATATTTCACCTTTTCTAGTAATCTATGGCTTCATCTGAACTCTGGAATCTTTCAGAAATAGTAGGCAGTAGCTTTGAAACAATGGAAAAAAACCCTTTGATGCATCCCATCCAGTCCAACACACTTGCATATGTGGAACTGGTAGAGAGGGTCACCCTCTGGACCTTCCTCCACTGTGGTTCACCATTTTCTTTGATTGACCTCTTTACACAGAGACTTAGAGGATGACATGATCTGTGAAGACTGAGATGTTTTATTTACTAAGGGTGTGTCACAGACAGATCCTCTCTGCCTCTAGAGGTTATTGCAATGCAAATAATAACAATGGCAGTGACTGCATTAAGCCTCAGAAAGTAAATCAAATTATTATGCCTTAGGTTGCTGAAGTAATTTTACTTACCTTTTGATGTCTGAATATATGTGTATGCATCCAGTCTAATCATTCCAGGCTGCTTTTACTTCATTGGAGAGAAATAGGTGGTATAAAAATGATTCACCTGGGTTTCTTTAGATATTTACTACAGAATGAGATTATATGTGCTTTGTGCTGACTTTATTTACCAGACTAGTCAGTGATGACCAGGTGTCTACACTTGTGAAAAAAAAATCCCACATTTATCCATTTAGCCTGTGCCAAGTGTGAGGAAAAGTTCTTATTTCAGCAGCAAAGAAAAAGGAGGTAAGAACTCTCATGACCATGTGGTGCAGCTCAGTTTCCCCCAGTAACTTGGTAGGTCACATTAAATACCATCAAACACATGAACTTTCAGTGGCTTCAGTACTAATTTCTCAGCAAAGCTGGCTGAAACCAGCTGAACAGTGTTAGAGCTATTAAACAAGAGAGAAAACTAAATGGTTAAAGTGAAAAAAATTAAAATGGAGAAGAGAATAAATAGAAAGTTATTTAGCTTCTAAAGCCAAATAAAGCTCTTGGGTTTCTTCTAAAAGTTTGTAAAGAGAGCAGTGGGTCTCATAGTAGTAGCAGCATAGTCCTTTCCACCCAGCACACCTACTGTTGCGTATGACACTGGAAAAAATCAGCACCTTTAGCCTCAGTTGTTGCAGCTGCAGAGCAGATGGGGATCAGTGTTGTTTGACTCCTCCACATCTAATTAACCTGTACAAAGGGGAAGGCAGTCATAAGATCCTAAGTGAAAAACCCTGTGTCTCTGTCAAAGGCCTTTCCTCTCTGAGTGGTGAAAAGCAGGGAGAGCTCTGTGTCTTAGCAGGTACAACTTCTGCCTTTCAACACAGAGGCCACACTTGGTGTTTAAAGGAGCTGCTTTCTTTAATTCAGTGCATCTCACCTCAGGACTAATGATGTGGCCTAAATTAAAGAATGACTTGACTCTCAATTCTGTTGTCAGCTAAGAATCTCATATTATGAAGGAAGTTCAGATGACATAATAAAGTCTAAACTCATCTATGGATAGAGAAGAAGGAGAGCACAAAATCTCCTAATACTGTAAACACTGCACTGCAGAAGCTGTGAATATGCATAAAATTTCTTCTGAGACATTCTGACAGTTGGTTCTCTACAAACACGTATGAGTACATATAGATAAATGTGTGTTCTGAATGCTTGATATATAATATAGTAAGTTTAGAGAAGAAATGTATTTCAAGAATTCTTGTTTAGCAGAGGCAGAGATGACTAAATATTTAACTTGTGTAAGTAATGAATGGTAGCCATTTACACAGCCATAAATTTCAACACCTGTGAACAGAGGTGGACTCTCATCCGAGTTTTCATTTGCTCTTTATAGATTTGCTTGCTATTTATTCCAAGATAGAGTTGTATGAGAATGGGAATCACATGATTCCCATTCTCATCCCCAATCACATACATGGGAATCACATGATTCTGATGAGACAGACTTGGTGACTCAAAAGTTTAAATTCTCTGATTTAAAGAATTTATAGCCTATTAAAACAGATATGAAAAATAGTTTGGGCATGTGGATGTATGAAATGAGCAAGAATTGCTTTAAAGTGTCAGGTTATACCATGCTTTAAAAAAAAAATTCATAAATCACATTTTGCCCTTGTGTTATAATGATGTTTTGGCAGTTGACTTGGTGAGATGCTTATTTAAAATAAAATTTTAAAAAATGTGTTTTTTAAATAAATGTAAACGTTGACTGAACACATTCGCAGTAATAATTACAGATGGTATCAGTGAGAAAAAAAAGCTTAGCAGGTGTTGACCTAGTCAATATTCTGACATATTTTATGTTATTGCCCAATATAATAACATTAGACAACGACATCACCATACCACTTCAGAGGTGTATGTAGGTATTCATCCGAGAGTCATTAAATACTGGATTTTCTCAGTGTCACACAATTGCAGAAACAGTTGGATATTTGTGCTGATCCACTGAGGAAAGTGTCAGCATTGAATGGCCCTAAAATGTCCTGTTCTTTAACTAAATGAAGCATGCAGAGGGTTGACATTTAAGCCTATGTCAGTGAGTATAAAATCAGCACAATTTTTTTTCTCTTTTTTTTTTTTTTTATTTTTTATTTTTTAAATGCCAATAAACCCGTTCAGGTTACTTTTGGGATTCTTAACAGTGTTAATTTCTTGGCCATTCACTATTTTGAAGATGATGTTGTCTTCCATTTCTTAATTTATTTCTTTGGATTCTTTAAGAATTCTTTTTCCTCTATCTAAAGAGTTCACTGTTGCTTTCAGCTTCACTTTAGTTTTCATGCATCTATCTATACTTGAGTCTCCTGACAGCTTAGTTTCTCCTGTGCCATTCAATCCAATTTTTTCCTCTTTACTTGGAAGTGAACTCAGATCATTGCCTGACTCCGGGTCTTGCCATATGCATTCCCTCACTTCCTAAGTTCAGGATAGCATCTTTCTCTTTTCCACCTTTCTTTTTGGAATGTAACTTGTAAAACAGCCTACATGTCTCAATTTTAACTGAATGAATTGGCCTACCTGTATGCTTAACCAAGCAAACATTAAATATCCTGCTGGTTTCTTCCAAGCTCAGAAGAGACTGATGTACTGCAATCAAAACTCATTGCTATTGTCATTGTTGCTCTTATTCTGGAAAATTTCCCTGGGCAAGAGTTCCAGCCATAAATTCGCACAATCTTATGTTTAATGCAATGCAAATACAGAATATAGGACTCGACACTTTTTTCTCTCAGAACTTCATGCAAAGAACTAGACTGAAGATCACACAGAAACTTCTAGGAGCATCTCTCTGCAGGAATGGGCAACACAGCTGGAAGAGAAAGGAATTCAGTTGGTTTGTGGAAAAGAAAGGAATTCAGTTGGTGGAGGGTAGAAACTCTTTCCCATCAGAATTGAGTCAGGTAATTTGATTTTTCTTGCAATGATTACCCTTCATAACCAAGCAGCTGTAGAGATCAAAAGAATTTTATTATGGCCCAGATAAAAGCTGTGAGACTGTCCCTCCATGGCTGTATTACAACTGATTGTTACAAAAGAAGGGGTCTAGCCACCAATCTTGCTAAATATTGGCTTGTGTTTTTTTTTCTTTTGTGATCATTAAAAATTACAGAATAATTATGTATTCAAGAGCTAAATTTTGGATCATTGGCAGCCCTTTCTCTTAGAAGTGGCACTGCACTGGGTCAATTAATGTGCTGGCTTTAGAGGGACAACAGTCCTGGGTTAAGTGTCCCACTATTTTTAAAAGGGGTTTCCATGTCAAATCTCCTGTATTTTAAAAAACATTTTACACAGTTACATCAGCACTCCTACAACCTCTTACTTATTAAATATAGTTCCCAGTGTGACTCCCTGGCTTAAATACAGCAGGTACTTTTATGAAACCTGGTTTGAGTTTTTAGTGCAGCTGTGCAGAACTTTCATAATGAAACCCAAAACCCAACCAGGCTTGAGTTTCATTACAAATCTGAAACTTACATCAGGTTTTCTAAGGGGTTTGTCAGAGTTCACAACTCTAAAGATTTGAGGCTGGATGAAGAAAGCCTATGCTGAGTTATGATTTCAGGTGCGGGCCAGGGAAAATGTGGTTTGACCCTCAACAAGATAAAGCCTGTTGGTTAAAAAAGAATGAGTCCTTGCAAAGGGAAAATAGAGGATGAGTTTCATAAGCTCTTGCAAGCCAAAGTTTTAAGCCACAAACCTGTGCAGGTGAAAGTTTTACCAATAGTTATGATTGATTATTTTTCCTTACCCTGATATATTTCTATCTGCCTGGCATTTGTTGTATTGAAGTTAAACCTGTTTGTACAGTTCTCAAACAGTCAAATAAAGGGGTAGTACAAATGCATAATTCCTTTGATCTAACAGAGAAGCCAAGGAGTCAGGAGATGGATTCTGCACACGCTTTGACCACTGACTTGTTATCTCATCTTGTGCAATAGGGACAACATTTCCATCTGTTTATTCCCATGTCTTGAAATTATTTTACCCTCTAAAGTAAAGCAACTCCAAGCTAAAAGTCTGTGCTAATACAACCCTATTGTTCTTCCGCATTGTTCTCCGCTGGAGGTGTGACAAAAGCAGGTCTTTGTGCAAAGATACACCAACATCACAGGTATGAAAATGTGAAATCTGCTATCTCAGAATAGTTAGAGATTGTTCATACTCTTGCTTCTGACATTTTCCCCTTTTGTCTTTCTTTTTGCTTCATCCATTAAGAGTCCAGTGAGGATATTTATCAGAAATGCCTTTCTATCCATAGCTCCCAGAGTTCCAAGGAAGAAAAGTGAATATTTTGTGCAGTTTTACAGCTTCTGATTTTTGCCAAGACCCAATTAAATGGTCCAACTGACAGTAGGCTGAAAAGTGAGTTTCAAAACCATCCCAATAAATTATGAGCCTAAGTTCCACTTTAAAAAGTGGTTTAGGTATTGAAAAGACTAATTCACATTGAAAGCTTATGGTATATCAATCACTTGCAAATCAATAAAATGAGAAACTTTTCCCAAAATATGAATGTTTAAAGTGTTTGTGGGTAGAATCTTGGTTTAAGAAATTTAGCATATTGTTATAATGACTTGGTTCAGATCCATCACTAATTTTATTCAGCTGTGAAGAGATTGATGACAATTTTCATGTCAGCAGAAATAGAGTATCAGTGCAGGCTCAGATTTGTGTCTCCCTAGTAATTAACATATTTAACAGCAGAAAAATAGATTTTTTTTAATCTTCTCCAAGAATTATCTAAGAGATGGAGAAAAAACATTACTGAAAAAGTCATAAATTTATCAAAATTCACAGAACTCAAAAGCTTGTCTTTTTATCCTAAAAGCTTAGTTGGACTAGTCTTTACAGCTTTACTAAATGTGACATCCAGTGGTCAATTGTCACTAAATACACTGAAAAATCTTAAATTTGACATCAAAAATGCCACAATTCTACTAATTTTGGCAGAGACTGAAACTAGAAGGATGTTGTCCAGCTCTTTGCCAAACCGTTTCAATGTATCTTAGTTAATAAGTGCATCACAAAGATTTGACTCCAGGGTCCTGCATCAATCTGAAGGTACTAGCAGTTCAAATCCTCCTTCTATTATTCCCTTTTTTAGCATTCAAGCTATTCTTGCCCAACTGCAAGAGGCCACCTTAGGCTAAGACAAGTGGAAGAAGATTGGATGAGCATTTGAGCATTCTTTTCTCAAGAAGGAAATACTTAAAATGTTTATGATTTTGTGTTTTGATAATGACAGGATGAAGAAATGGCCTCAGGCTGGGCCAGGGAAGGTTCTGTTTGGACATCAGGAAGACTTTCCTCACAGAAAGGGTTTTTCAAGCATAGAACAGGCTTCCAAGAGAAAGTGGTGGAGTCACCATCCCTGGGTGTTGAAGAAATGGCTGCATGTGACACTTAGAGGGGGGTTTAGTTGATAAAGTGGTGTTTGATGAAAGGCTGGTCTCAATGATTTTGGAGGTCTTTTCCAACTTAATGATTTTATGATTCTATTTTATTCAACATCCTTTTAACCTGTAACCTTAAGACCTGGAGACTGTTGTGAACTAGAATATGGTGCTTTAGCTTGGGAGTAGTACCAGCTTTAGCTGCTGACGGGGGATGCCTGCAATAGTCCTTTAAGTTGTGCATAGCAAGTCATCATATATTGGGTTCCCTCTGGTATGGGGAACCACTTAGTTGTTAAATAAAACTGAGCACTCTAAACTCCATTTCAGAACTGGATTTTGAGAGCATACTGCTTTACATAAATCATAAATATTGTTCTTATTCTTACAGCAATCTGTGAGAAAGATGGATGATTTCTAGAAAAGCATTAGTTGATCTGTGGGTCCAAATTCTTGCCAAGAAGAATCCCAAAATCTACATGATGACCCATAGCACTGGATGGTGCACTTGACTTCCTGATTTACTGAGAAATGAAACAAAAAACATGCTGCCAGAATGCTTCCAATTTTTCTCCCACCCGAGGAAAGTCTGTGCCTGATCAGCTTTGCAATTAGGAAATATTCTCTTGGAATGGTTGTTTGACATGACAGAATATGAAAAATTGGACAGAAGTCCCTTTTTTACCTGGACAATTTATCCTTGTGGGGATTATCAAGTATATGGTTTGTAGATTTTAAAGCATATTTTGGGAATGATTTTGGAGAGTTGTGGTTGTCATATAGTCAGCTGTTAATCCCTTGGACACACAGATCTTTCCACTCCTTGAAGGTAAGCTCTTATCCCTTAGGTGAGATCAGAAATCTGTTCAACATTTCCAATGGCTCCACAACAGTAACACAGGCAGTTTGAGGAGGAAAACATAGAGAAAATGAATCTATGTTTTATTGATTAAACTTTTAATTTTAAAGAAAATGTAGTGCATTTCAGCATGGCACTTTGTAATGGTAAAGATACAAACTTTTGCTCTGGAACTCATTGAAAATACAATGGCAGCAATTAATCATTATAATTATTATTATTTAATTTCAATAGTTTTTCTAAAAATCTAAATAAACCACTGAGAGAATGAGATTATTAGAGAAGAAGAATTGCATAAGTTTACTGGAATATCTGTATTTTGCTTCTTACTATGAAACAGTGTAATTCACATGCAAATTCTAAAGCATGATGAATTTTGGTGATTATTTATTTCCTTAAGTAACTTCTGGGCAGTATTCTACATGATCACTTTGAGTCAATATCAACCACAGTTCCATCCAGGAACTAGTAGGAGTCTTTCTCCTATTTCCACCCTTCTCTTATGAAAAAAGAATAGAGAACTTTTTATCTATTTCTCTCTCACTTACCCCCTTAATGCCTAGGACAGGCTTGCTCTGCCCAAAGGAGATAAGAATTCAGAGAGGACTGAGAGACAATCAGAGCTATGTGGATATATGCAGAGAAACCCACAACCATTCCTTTTAGTCCCAACCCAAAATGACCCTTTGCAACTCAAGCATCAATGGAGTGATGAATCAGCACCTTCCTATGACAGTTGCAGTCCTGAAGGAGTAGTTCTTTCTCGTGTTTCCCTCTGAGCACTACAGCTGAGGGTATGCAGAGGTCAGGATGGAGCCCTGGCCCCTAGTTTTACAGTGTGAATAGTAAGAGTGTGCTCCAATCAGAAATAACTCAGCAAAAGACATAACTTAACTTTGTTAATTATATTGACTCTTATATAGACCATGAGTAAATAAATACCCTGCGTACAAGGAAACTTGTTTATGGAATAAAGCTTAGCTCAACTACAATTCGGTGCTTTTAATACATTCAGAGTACATTTTTAATGCTTTCACATGGCTCAATAATACTTCCACATTGATTTTTCCCCTTATTATTTAATCTACTCTACAGTGAACATGCGACAATGGCTCATTGATTTATTGTGAGTGTAGCAATAGGTTTATAACTGCATGAATCATGCAGATTGCTCAATTCACCACATGCCTTAATAAAAGTTTCACTTTAATAAAACAGAGCTAAGGCAAATATGTCCAGAGCCTGGTCTGACATTCCTTATACATTACCCTGCCTCAGGAAATTATTACTATATATTTTATAGCGGCTACAGTAGGTTGGGGATCAGGATTAGAGCATAGTAACTACTGTGACATTTAGCAGAACTCCTGTGTATGCCATTAACCCTCACGGGGTGGACTGGCATGGAAATACTTTGGAACAGTGGTTTTCATCCTTTTTAAATGATTGAGTCAAAAAAATTCTGTAAACCTATGATTCCTCATTTGCTGAACTTAATCTCCTAGCAATTAATCTGTACCTTTCACAGGTGCTTTTGAAATAGTTTGTGGACCTCACAGAGTCTACTGCTCGTAAATGGACATCACTCTTCCAGGACAGCTACACAGAGATTAATTCACCAGTGTCTTGCAATTGCTAGACTTTGAAAACACAAAATAATCTCAATTGTTACATGTATTTCTACCTCATATCTCAAACTATTGCAACAGCTAGATCTTGGCAAGATCTAATGAGGGGGGCTAAAGTCTTTTCCAGCTGAGGTCGTAGAAAGTATGATCCATTTATCCACACCTCTTTCATTGTAGGAAAGTTAAACAAATACAAGCCCTATGATAGGCAGATATTTTGACTCTTCATTTTATTCAAATTGGTCTTAAGAAATTTCAGAAAGAAATAGTGAAACTCTTGTAGCAGCAGAGGTTTCAGAATGTGTATCTTCATTTGAATGAACACTGAACTCAAATTTTGGATGAAGATATGGTAGACACATTTCTCTTTATAGCAATGAAGAAACATATTCATTTCCTTGGCCCAGCTTCTACCAATTTCTTTCCTAATTAGTGGAGCTGAGATATTAAGCACAAAGCTATTCATAACATAATTTTCTTAACATATGTAGTTGAAGTGGAATTTTAAAAGTTTTAGTTGTTAATCTTACTAGTGAACTTGCTAAAGAGAGAAACACATCAATATGAAATGGAAAGAAAATCTTTAATGTCTATGAGCATGTTACAATGGCTGTGTTTGCATTAAGTTCATTGTAACACTTATTGTCCTCTATAAAAATGCCATAGTTCTGATGTGAAGGGTCATAGTGTGGCACTTTGTTTTTATTTTGTTAGTTTGGGGTGTTTTGGTTTTCTTGTTCAGTTTTTTGTTTCTTGTTTTTTTGAGTAAGAAACATAAATGCTGTGACTTCAGCAGTAAAATTTTATTCTTTTGCATTTTTTGCAATAAGGCTTTTTTGCCTGGGTTTCTGCATTTTGAACACTGTTGCATAAAGGTGATGTATTTACAAACAAAATAAAATTAAATCCACAGACTTTTACTCTTGTTAGGGAAACCCTCAATAGAAAAAAAAGTAATTGGGAATAATCACTGAATTTAATAAAAACTAGCTCTGGCATTACTGTCTTCCAGTACAATAAAATACTTTTTCTATTGCTAGGTTGTCAGTACTGCAAAGTGGTTTTTAATGCATAAACCTCAGGTATGCAGATAAACCCAAGTACACTGGAGCCAAGACTTGAAATTGGTGCTTGAAACATGTCTTTAAAACCATCTTTTTTGTCAGGGGAACTCTCTGTCATTTGGAATTATGGGATTTAAGGCCCCTCCTGACTATGAAAAGAGCAAGTGTGAGGATTTCACCATGATTACTTTGTAGCTTAGTATCTGAATATCTCCAGCTGTAAGTCCAGCTCCGATCACAATAATGTTGAATTCAGGCACACCACTTCAGAAACCAAGTGCAAAATGGCTGAAGATCCAAATGGTTCCAGTTCATTGCAGCCTGCTTTACTTATTAATTTCCATTATCTCACTCTTTCTGCCTTTCTTCCCTCGGCTATTAACTGGATTCTTTGTAAGTGTTCAAGAATTAATTCTGCAACTGTACCTAAATGTAACCATGAGGTGCATATACATATATATATATATATATATGTACACGAACCTAAATGAAAAAAAAAAAACCAAAACTTATTGACAGAGAACAACTTTACATCGTTTTTCAATAATAGTGATGCTATTTTGTGAAGTTGTATGTAATCTGGGAACTGTAATACCAGAAAACAGAAAACTTCTGTACCAAGATAATGTTTTGAAGCAGAATTGAAGGTTATGATGTAATATGCTTGGAGACTCCTGTTTGGAGCTCATTAGGTTTCATTTTCTCTAAGAATAGAGATGGGCAATGGCAGGGTTGCTCAAGTGGTTTGTTTAGTGCAGTTGTGTGGACACGTTCCCAATAGTGCTTCTCAGACTTGGGAAGCCAGGCAGTGTTGTTATTATCACATCACTCTTGGAAGTTGCACAAAGATGGTTTTCCTTCAAATGACACTATGGAAAAGAGACAAATCTTCACTCAGTCCAACACTTTCTAAAATAAGCAGGAGTTAATTTTTATCTGTAGATTCTGATGGCAAAACCCTCTGTATGTAAATTACATATTCCCCTGGGGTTCTCTTTCAAAAAGTTCTTTATATGCTAATACATGGTAAACAACCAATACAATATTAAAACACTGGTTGAGCACACATGGCAAAGGGATGGTTGGATATTTTCTATTGTCAGGGGGTTCAAAGGTGAGCAATAGTGTTTCTTTTCTTATGCCCTTTGTCATTAATATTGTTTTTGTTACTGTTTGTTTCATCAAATTGCTGCTTCCAGAAAAATGTTCTGATTAATATCTGTGCCTTTAATATCTGTGCCTTCAATTCTCCTCTCCAGCCACCACAGGGGGAGGGGAAAGAGAGTAGGACAGGGGAAAGGAACAAGTGTCAGTGTGGTTTGGGGAGTCTCAGAGGGAGCACTAAACTGGGGAGTACCATTCCTAAACCACGACACCTACAATCCAAGAAAGCATACATTTTTATTATTTTGAGAATTATTTTAATGGTCTGCAATCCATAAAAATAAAATCAGTGGACCTTCAAAGACCACTTCTAGCCAACAGATCACTAACAACTTTTATCTGTGTCTTGCAAAATATTTTAAAATGAATGACTGGAAGACGACAGCATATCTGGGAGGTCATTGTGGAATTCCTTCCTTTGGTGGCTCAGTAGAGTTGGGTGTCCTGACTGCAACCATAATTTTTAGATGTGCTTCTCCTAAAGCCAAACTTTCTAGTCTTAGCAAGATGTGCATCAGTCCTTGCAGGTTCAGTTAAGTACCTAATAAGGCATCTGTGAAGCTCTGTGCAGAGCATCCTTGTGCATACAAATTACTCAACAATGCTGAAGAGAGTATTTTTAAATCCTGCCTATATTTTTAGAGGCAGGTAGCTAAATGCTCCACCAGGGAGACTGGTGAGCTCAGTGGATGTTTCTAAGGCACTGCCAGCACCTATGTTGTAGCTTTGATGGGTTAGTCTAGAAGCTGCCAAAACCATGGAAAATAGAGCATCAGGCACTTCTCAGAAAAAGTGATTTATACCCAAATATTATACTGCTGAGAAGCTTAATTTATTCTGTTGAGCTATAGGTAAAATGGGATCAAAGGCAGTTTCCACCCCTTGTGGAAGCTGCCTTTGTGTTAATGTGTTTTACATTCACATTAACATTCACATTAACATTCACACTAACATTTGTATGAAAGAAGCTCCAAAACTACTTTATGTGGGAGCCATGCCACTATGCAGAAGGGATAATGAGAACCACTGGGAAAGAGAGAGAAAATGTGTCTACTTCAGTGGGAACACCAGGAATAATCTGCCTTTCAGTCCGTCCTTCCAGCTGACAATTATATTTAATTATGTGTTGTTACATACATTGTTCAATGTCTCTTGGATTACAAAAAATATCTAGGAAAAAGGAGCAAAATAAGGCAAGCCTGCACCTTAGCCACTAAACCTCTGAATTATGTTCTCTTGTGTCTTTTATGGGGTCATGGAAGTAGCATTTGTTTCTGCTCTGTGATTGTATTTGAGCAGGAGAGATGGCGCCTGCCCTCACTGGGCTCAGCCAGGACCTTGTGGAGACCAGGTGCATTCTGCAGCCCAAGGAGCTTGGAGGGATGTGGCATCCCAGAGACGGAGGTTATACAGCTGCAACCTATAATTGTAACAGTTTTTAGAAAAAAAATGGCAGCGTTGTGTTTCATGTGGAGTTCCAGTCAATCACTATGCAGATGGGAGATGCTCTGAGTACAGTCTGAAGGTCTGTGCTCAAGGGAGAAGTGCACCTGCCTGCCACACGTAGACAGGAGAGATGCACCAACCCAGGCACATGGCCCACATGCAGAAACAGAGAACAGAACATCTGCAGACCACTTGAGGAAACAATAGGTTTAGATACTTGCTGAAGTGGCAGTTCAGTAGGTGGGGTTTGGATCAAAATGTTGTGCCTAAATTCTAAACATTCTGCTTTGGTTTTGATGAAGACACTTGCATCTTTAATTGTATGTACTGGATGTCAGTTTTATGTACTGAACTTACTGGCTCAAATTTATCCAAAGGGCCAGAAAGAGAAGTCAACAAGAATTGAACATGCTTCTTCCAAAGTCCTGGAGCCATTAGGAACCTTTATCCTTTCTCTGACTGCAAATGAAAAAGTTACAGTGTTACAAAAGAATCTTGAGTTGAACCATGCATTAAAGAGACTGTGATTTCCCCCCTTTTTTTCTGCTAAATGTCTCTGCCAGTGCTCTACCAGTAACTCTCTTTCTGATAAAATATCTATGTTACTGATGGAGCAGGGTTGAATTTTTATGCTTTGCAACATTTGCTTCTCAGGCAGATAATATATTTCCATGGAAATACAGACCATTTCTCACTGCACATTTCAAAGAAAGAGCATGGCAGTATGCCATGTTATGGCTGTTAGCATCACTATATCATCCCTTCAGAGTGGTCTGCTCTGCTACCATTTTCCAAGGAATCTCTTTCAGGGCATGACACTGTGAAACTACAGAAATTATGTTTGGCAATAACATGGGTTGATGGCAAGATATGTCAAACAACTGAAATTATAGCCTCCCTTTTCAGAAGCCGTCCTCTGCCCCATCACCACCACTGATGGTTAGATTTGTTGGTCCCACCTCCCAGTTTGCACAAACGGGACAGAAGGAGAGCAGTGAGTCAGAGGCACAGCGCACACTGTGTGAGGTGTGTAAAACATCCCTCAGCGGGAGCTTGGCAGAACAGATAGTCATGTAAGATGAAGTGAAATAAGTGTTCCTTTGTGAATAGAGGCCCTCTGCCCAGCCTTTGCATCACACTGCTTAACCTGGCCTACAGCCTACATAAAGATACATAGATTATAAAGAAAACACTCCTTTCAGAATGCGATGTGAAAACTTGTAAAACATTGCTTTTGTCCACACAACATGTATTCATTCTGGAATGTCAAATAAACACAGGGGCTTGCTGAATATCCTTCCTCTCATCTGACATTTTGGGGTCCAAACATAAAACTGATGCATTGCTAAGAGGGGTAAGAAATAAAAATCTGTAAAAAGTAAAGCGTCTCAGAGACTGTAAATTCTTTCCTGCATGAAAGTCCAGGAATCAAAGTGTGACCTCCTCAGCATGGGTAGAGAATTGGGGGAACATGAAGCCTTGATCTCACTCTAAGCATTGTCCAAGGTGATTTAACTCAACAAGATGGATCAGCTGTTATCTGAGCTCTAAAGGGTAAAGTACAATTAGCCCCTTTGCTGCCAAGTGAGACAATTTTAGTATACTAGAAGTAACATAAAAATCTGGTCAGGAAGGAAGGCTATTTTCACAAAGTGCATAAGGGTTTGGATTTTTATAATGTTTTTCCTATGACTATTTTGTCCAATGATATTCTGAAAAGTGTCACTCATTCCTTGTCTTCTCATACATGCTTTTTCTGTAACTCTTTGCTTTCCACGCCGTCTAGTTTGTAAACAATATGAAAACAAGAAAAAGTGCTTTTCCCATTTTGATACTGACTTCCATTCGACAAAAGTTCTTAAATGGGAAATAAGCAGAGAAAAATAACTTGATAACACTGATTTTTAAGGAAAAGTGGAAATTCTGCAGACTTTTTCATTGCCTTTAAAAATGAATTATCAAAATCCAGAAAATGAAAATTATATTTCCAACTATGCCTTATTTTCTGCTAAATACCCTCTTTAATTGACAATAGTCATATGTAGTAAACATTGTTACTATTTTTTTCTGAAAGATTGCTCTGACTTTTTCTTTTATGTGTTTCTAGGATAACATTCTAAGCTGTTATTAATTAAAAGCAAAATCTCATATGATTTTAATCATAAACAATATTATATGATTCTCAATAAATTCTTTTTCTTATTTTCTTTTTTTCAGCTTTTTATCTTTTAGATTTTTTTGCTTGCAATCAACTAAATGAAGGTTAAATAATACTACCAAAGGGGCAAAAAAACTACTGTAGGGATGATAATTTAAATGCTGAAACTAAATTATGCTACTATTCATGATAAAATATTTGCTAGCTTTCAGATAACCTTGGCTTGTGTTAACTATCCTAAGAACTTGCCTTGCAGATTTTGCTGAAGAAGTAAGTCAGTGTGAAGGAATGTGTCCCAAATGTCATGTTTCTGTTTTTTGCTTTTGCATTCCTCTAGATATTTGCTGTGTGCACAATCTATCTTTGGGAAGCTCAGTGTAAAGCCTGGGATATGTCATCAGGAAGGGAAAAAATGAACTGAGCAGCATTTGTCAAATATCTGCGATGATTGCATTATCATATGTTTCTTATAGGATGTTCTGCTGAGGAAGGCCCACTTACAAGGCCTCTTCCTTCTCTTCCATCCCTCTACCCTCACCCCATCAAAAAAATATTCTAGCTTCCGTTGATCCAGAAAATGCTTAATGTCATTTTAATGCACAGCACAGAGCTGGCACCCTCAGGCTGTGAAAATTATGTTCTGGTATGTGATGTGGGGAAGGGAAAAAGTGAAAGATACTGCCTGGATTTGGCAAGGATATCAGGAAAGGGAATGGGAGTTGGAGAAGCTGTTAGGAAATGTAGATTGGTTAGTGTGTCAAACAAAGACTGAATGGGAAGGACACAAGGGAGAAACTGAAAGTTTTGTGGAGAATATATGAGGTGACCGGCTGAGTTTGAAAGCATCCCTATCAACCATTTCAAGTCTGCTCCTCCTATTTCAGCTTCTCGTTTACTCGTCATTCATTACTCTGGTGGTTTGCCTCTCCAGTGACTTTTTCCTGAGCAAATGACATTCCATGGTCTAAGTCAACCAGGTGTCCAGGTGCTTCCTCTCTCCTACCTTTGAATAACATCTCCTGAAAGCCAGGGAGCAGATAAGATACCTCATCATTTTCCTGAAGGCCAGGTTAGTGTTTTCTTTTGCATTCAGTCCTGTGGCACCCATCCATCCTTGGGAAGCTAACACTGACTGTTTTCTCTTGCTGCTAGCGCCTCTTTCAGACACTGGGATTCTGTAAACTGTTTTTATGGTGTTCAGTTTATTTCTTTTCCCTGACTTTTGGAAAAACCTTCCATTTTCTTCTACCACATTGCTCTCCCTGCTGACTTCTCTGGCTATTTGTGGGATCTAATCACTCTCTGTAATAATTTCCTCCTCCCTCTCACCCCGTACTCTGCACTTGACAACATTGCTTCCCCTTGCCCCCTCACTGGGTAATATTTTGGTAATCAATTCACTTGAATTGATTACCAAAATTTGGTAATCAATTCACTTCCCCTTGCCCCCTCACTGGGTAATCAACTGGTAATCAATTAACTGTGACTTAAGTGTTATCTCTCTTTTCCCACCTGACTTGGCATCCTATTCTGATTCCAGAAATAAGCGTGATTATGAAACATCTTGGACAGGTACTTGGCTGGCACAGGTGTCCAAACATTCTGATCTCTCCTGAGTGGCGTATCAATTGCATAGATCTTGTGGAAGGGAAGAGGAGGCCAAAGCTGTCCCTATGCCTCTACTTAATCTTTTTTGTTCTGCAGGCAATGATTTTCAGATTGCAAATCCTCTGAGATGTATGCTGTGTTTCATAAGTCAGCCCTTACTATTTGTGGTTATGAAAGGGCTGAAGATGTCTGATAGCAAAGGTGACTATGAAACTAGATCTCCAAAATGTCATGAGAAATTTGATACAACTATTTATTTACATATTACAAAAGCAAAAGTCTCTTAAGAGGCCCTATAAAAATGGTAGGCATAACAGTGAAGAGTTTACTTTGTAGCACACTCCTTTATGAAAGACTATAATTGAAAACACAGCAGTTTTAAGACCAGAAAATAGAGAAAAATGTATAGAAGGAAAAAAAAAAAAGAAAGGAAAACCCCAAGCATTTGAACTTCAAATCTGTATGACTCATTTCTGTTTGAGTCATTTGAGTCATTTGAGTCATGAATTCGGCCATCAGTCTTTTCCTTTGTTTTGGCCTATTATCAACGGCTAGACCACAATCCCATTTCCAACAGAGGATGATACCAAACATGCTTTAAATACAGGTTGCTTTCCTTTTTTATTAGAAGAGCGCAAACTAGTGGATTGACTAATGCTGTCTATAGAAAGCATTATTTTGCAGGATCTCAACCTAGGCTAAAAGATATTGAAACTAGACCTAATTTGTTAAGATCACCTATTTACTACTAGAAAACACTAGTATTTTTACTTTTAGCCATATTTGATGTTGAGGACTAAAGGATGAGGTTCCAATTTTTTACATAGTTCCCATACAGAGAGACTATTTTGTCCCCATGGCTATTCTCCTTTCTCTGCTTTCTAAGCTGGACAACACCCCTGGGATGCCCAAGGAAAGGAACGAGCCAGCAAATCTTGTCTGAAAAGGTCAGTTGCATGTGCTCAGTCAGATAAAGAGATAAATTTCTGGTGTAAAAGTTTGCTTTGTGCTTCATCTTGTGTAATCACAAAGGCATGAGAT
The DNA here is from genome assembly GCF_028551555.1 of Melozone crissalis. Classification (NCBI taxonomy): domain Eukaryota; kingdom Metazoa; phylum Chordata; class Aves; order Passeriformes; family Passerellidae; genus Melozone; species Melozone crissalis. The sequence goes on from NW_026535805.1 coordinate 56,665,460, forward strand.
GAGACCTACTTTGTTTCTCGCAGATAATTTATCCTACGGTGGTTAAGCACCATGGGATGAATCCTAAAACCTCTTCCCTAGATTTTATATACACTATGGTTCAGAGGAAGCTTCCAGGAATGTGGAACATCTTTGTGTGTCTTTGCTGGGGAATTGTTTCAGCTACACCTCCTCTTCAGAGAGAAGAGCATGAATGCTTCACACTCCTGAGGGAAAATGATTACTACTTGGAGGAAAAGATCTCAGTTTGAGAACCAGAATTATCTCAGAGATGTACTCAAACTGAAGGATGTTGGTGCAATATGTGTAGATGTGAAATCTTTAGTACTGGGTTTTATCTGGTAGTAGTATTGATTACTTGTAGTGGGAAAACTGCCAAAAGAGGAAAAAAAACCTATGCCAGTTTTCCCTTGGGAAATTCCCTTTTAGCTCCAACTCCAAGAATCTTATGCTGTTCTCAAAACATTCCATCTTACTATGTTCTGGTAAAGGATAGCACAGATAATTTTTACTTGTTTCTTCATTGGAGGAATCTATAAGGTTTTAGAGAAACAACATCACCTTTCTACTGAAAATGGAGACAGGTCTATGCACAAAAATGTGATTCTAGTTGTGGGTCTGAAACAATATAAAGGTGGACAAAATCTCAGGTGATCTATATAAGGCTGCAGCCTTGCATCTGGTTTGTCTGCTCTTCTCCTTTGATACTATCACTGGTTTGTTTATTTTTTTCATCTCCTTGTGTCCATCTCTCCATTATTCCACCTCTCACCTCTCTGTGTGAGCTGTGGGAGATGACCATGCAATGTGCTCAGCAGAGAAGGCTCCCTGGTGCCACCCTTTGAGCTGTAAGTTCTTTGAAGAACTTGAGCAGGTCCTTCACCTGGCAATCAACAGGGTGAACACTTCTTTTGGGAGTCCTACTACAAGCCAAGTAATAAACCAGAGCTTTACCAGTAGGTGTGGGCAGACAGAGAGCCTTCTCAAAAACCTGCATCGCCCAAGAAAGGATATGACACTGCTCATGGAGGCCTTGCATGGCTGCAGGGACAGATCCATTGCGCATCAGATCCATTTTGCCAGCCAGTATCTTGCCTATCAGAATTCACTCTGGGAAGTGATACGGATTTAAATGTTCAGACAAATATCATGAGAAAGAAACTATTGATGATGTCATTAATCCTACGGGTTATTTCCAGAGCAAGGCTCCAGGATCATTCTCTTTACACCCTTGTGATTTTTCTATCTGCCCAAGAGTGAATGACATGGGAAAGCAGAACTTGTGTGGACATTTTGAAATCTTTTATGCAGTGACAAGTACTGGTAAAATTTCACCTATAATTTCAGCCATATCTTGATCAGTGTGTTTACCCACATTCAGCTGCCACGTAAAATAAAATCCTAAAACAGACATTGAGAATAGCTGGACAGCAGATGTTATGTCTAGAGACTACAAAACTCTGCTGTTAGTCATTTACAGTTTGCACTGTTGGGGAAGTGACCCAATACTGATCAAAATCAACAAAAGAACTTGACCTAAATGAGCTACGTATCCAAAGAAACTTGTTGAATCAAAACAAAATTGTGAAGAATGAGCTACTATGACAAATCACACTATTTTGCTGAAATATATCAGAGAGCAATATGCAACAAGATTGCTGCTTCTTTGGTTCCTCTGAGTGGAACAGTAAAATCTTAGACATCATCAGCTTCAGGCTCTAAGTGGGGAAAGGATTTGGTTCAGCTGTCTACCAAATTTCTAATACTTTCTGATACGTAAAGCATCTGAGACATCTTCTTGCAAAGAGTGAATATGGCACATGGCTACTGCAGATCTCTTCTGGAATTGTTGGAGGTTAAATGAGATGATTTAGGTGGCAGATGTAGCCCAGAGGTGCTAGTTGCCTGCATATGAATAAATGAATTAAGGCCTGTTTAGCACAACCTGACAGCACTAGGAATGATTCACCTTATTACAAAACAGATCCTACAGCTGATCTGTAACTTTCTGTCAATAGTCATCGCTTTTGCTTTGTTACAAACCTTTGGATGTTAAGGTGGACCCTGCTTAGAGTGCCTAACTGTTCAACTCATCATGCACAATTAAAGTTTCTTTTAAAACAGTCCCATCTCACAAATCCTGAAACTCCAGAAGAACATAACACTCATCCTGTATCAGACTGAGACAGAAGATAGACAGTCACATGAGAAGCTATTTAAAATCTGTATAACAACTGGGAAAGAGAGGATTAGAGCATTTCTACTAGTGTTATTCAGTTTCAAAGACATAAAAAGGCTAAAATAAAAAAAAAATTGGGAGCGTGGATCCAGTCTTTTGTGTTCCTATCCCAAAGCCCACTCTGACCTTTCAGGAACCATCGTTCAATTTCACTTCCAGAGAGCAGTAGAAAAGGCAAGCTGTTAGGGTGAAAAAATTCTACTGGGTTTTCTTGTTCTTTATAGAAGACTGAACATTAGTTCACAATCTTAAATATCTGTCACCACATCATCTGTCATGCTTGAGTATCAAGACACAGTTAGTGAGTAATAAAAGCCCTCTAAGTGAAAGAGAGGGAATACCCCACGTCCTGAAACATCATAGAATGTTCTGCTTCATGCGACATTTTATTATGCTAAGTTACTCTATATAGTTTTCATCAGGGTTTGTTTGGTTAACCTCTGCCTCTTGATATATTTGTCAACTCAATTAAAAAAACCCATTAAAATAGTATAAATCAGATTTTTATTTTCCCCTTTTTCTAATATTTGATTATCTGCTCCTTTTTCACCTTTTCCCAAGGTTCCTTTATTTAGGTCTCACACATAAATTAGCTGATGAAGAAGGCTGGCTCCAAATGCATTTCATAGGTCCTTTGAGACATGCTAAGACCAACAATTTAAACCAATTTTTCTCCAAATAGGCAACACAGAGTTAATTTTTGTGGTTGTCCTTTGCGTGGATGTGTGGTGTGGACTTTTCAGTGCCACCAAATCAAACACATGAACAGCAAACCAGCAGTAGCAATACAGTGACATTTCCACGATTTCATCAGTAAAATCATAAAATTAACCACCAAGAGTTTTGGGAGAAGTCAGATGAACTCTCACACTGTAATTGTGGTAGGCTGAGGTTCAAACCAGGGTGAAACACTTTAGACCCATAGTAAATGTAAAGTGGTGACCTCATGTGAAATAAAGCAAAACCATAGCTGATTACCACACATATTCTTTACACAAATATTTCAATAGGTTTTAAAAAGGAGCTAATAGCAGTAGCTATGCTAGTCCTGAAGAAGAATTAAATATGAGGTTTTGACTGCTTTCTCTTTGCAAGTTTAGCAGTAGTATGGATATTCCACACATGGTACTCATTCCCTTATTAAATTAGTCATTGTACTTCCCAGGTGCCAACCAAGCCCATCCTTCTGCCAGCTTCAGCCCATAGATAAATTCCAGGCATGTGTCCCATCCCAACAGAACAAAATCTTAGTGGTGAAGCCATCTTTTGGTCAGATTCACAGGGGGTTTCAGGTTGTAGGAAGCAGTGCTCATCACATTTCATTGCTTGCTGTGCCAGAGCACAGGGTATTATCTGATGCTGAGCTGCAATGTACCCCATGGCTACAGATGGTGAGTAAAAGCACTGATAAAGGGCCTAAACCTCAAGCCTACTTTCACATTGCCAGGAGGAGTGTCCTCAAGCTGCTTTGAAGCTTTCATTGAAATAGAAGACATTTGGTTTTTATAGGGAATCAGGGTTATTATTTGACTGTGTAAATAAACCTCAAAACTACAGCAAGTCCGAGGAAAACAGCTTGTGAACATTAAAAACTTTCCAGTTTTAAATTTTATAATCTCCAAAGCAGGTCAACAAAAATGCAGAATGGTCTGGAGTGAAAGTCTGATGAGGAGAGGCTGAGGGAACTAGGGTTTTTTGGTCTGGAGAAAAGGAGAGTCAGGGAAGACCTAATTGCTCTCTACAACTCCCTGAAAGCAGATTGTGGTGAGGTGGTGGTTGCTCTCTTCTGCCGAGGAGCAAGTGACAAAAGGAGGGGGCTTTAGATTGGGTATTAGGATAAATTTCTTCTTGGAAAGTGTTGTCAACTATTGGAACTAACTGCCAAGAAAAGTGGTGGAGTCACCATCCCTAGAAGTGTTATAAAAATGTGGAAGGGACACTTGAAGACATGGCTTAATGATGACCATGACAGTAGTGCCGGGTTGATGTTTGGACTTAATCATCTTAGAGATCTTTTCAGATCTTCTATGGTTCTAGGAGCCTTAGATAGAATGATTTGAAAAACAGCTTTCCTCTTGTGCAGTATTTTGCCTGAGATGGAGCATCAGGAGCAGACGCTCAAAGAAGCTGCAGCTGTACATTCCTAACATCTCAAAAGCAGAATACCTCATGATGTCCTGAAACAGTTTGCTTTAGGTCCATTGTAAGACCTGTCTCTGGACACTCAGATATTTCTGTAACACTTTTTTTAGCTGATCTATGCTTTTGACATCCAAAATTTATTGTGAAGATGAACACTGCAATTTTGCTCTGTGGAAAGAACAACATTGTGTATTTATGTTTGTGAATCTTCTATGTGATATTTTCATGGAGTGCTCCCATTTGCTTGTTTTTTGGGTTTAGTTATTTCCTATACATCTCTAAATCTTTCCTGTTTTCAGTTGCCATTCTCCCTTCCTTGCTTTAGTCTATTCCAATATTCCTGTTAACCTGAAACACCCATCAGCCAGGGAAAAATATATTAATATGAGTGTTTAAAGTATAATGAAAAGTTTAATTTCAATTTCTCTGGTCTTCCATAACATTCTAGGCAGCTCTGGAATAAAACCCCAAAAAATTCAAATAGGTAACAATTTTAGCCCTTTTAATTTTAAAGATCTTCTCAACCTGACCTAGCTGAACAAGTGTTTGAATCTCAGTAGATATTCACACAATTCAGTGAAGCTACAGTTATTCTGTGTTAATAACATAAACATACTTTATTTCCTTTTTCTGTCACTTAAAACTGCATTAATCTGAGGAAAAGTCACAGGCTGATTTTCCAAACTATTTTGTCATTACAAAGCTATGGTAATTAAATAAGTTTGAAATAAGGGGTTTTTTTATTTTTATTATCCTTATTTTCTCTGACACCAGTATCTTAATGTACTGATTTTAAACACCAAGAAGCCAGAAAAAAAAAGATGTTTGAGCACTCACTTTTGTGATCTTTTCTATTAATTAAGATGATGAAAACTTTTCTTGTCATCAATTAATTAAGAAGAATTTCAAGTCTAGGACTTAAACTCAGTTAGCAAAATGACAGCAAAATAGATCAAATGATCAGACTGAGAAGATTTATAAGCAATCTTAGTCTAGTGCATGCATAACAGCTAATGAGTAAAACTATACTCCAATGAAATAACAAAACCTGCTGATTCCAATGGCAGAATGCATCTCATCTACTCATGCTGGCAACCTTCTAAGGCTGTTCAGTGACCAATTATTTTCCCTTCAAAAATATCACACATGTTTCTTAGCAAATTAAATTCTGTGCTCAGGCAAGGCCAAGATAACAGTAAATATCACACTTCCAGAATAATTCTGGTGACATAGAATTGTTGTTATCATTGTGCAGAAATAATGCCAAAAGAAAATGATAACACTAATGCAGAACATTGCGGGAAGGCATGTGAATGATATCCCAACATGTGGCCTCAATTCTCTCTTGATTCAAATCTTTATTCAAAGGCCATAAAAAGAAAGAGAATAATAAAAACAGAAGAAAAAAAATGCTTCCAAAACCCAAACTAAGAAGCTAAAAAATACATGTAGTACATATAAGACCTTCCACTGCATTTTTTTCAGACCTGTGGGTAGGGCCCAGCTTAGGCATGTGGTTTTGGCGCCTAACTCTTGAGGGTCTCAGTGAGGAGAAGTGAGCAGAGGCAGTGGGTTGCATGAGGTATTTGCTGAGCAGTTCTGAGTACCTTCTTTCTCTAACCATATCTTAGGGAAAAGACTTCTCTGGACTAGACTGCCTTTCTATTTGTCTTTACAGGAAGTGAACAGATTTACAAACAATAGCAATAAACAATGGAATGCACCCAGATTAATTAATAGTCAATTTTCAGTTAGGGATTCTAAACAGCAGAAAGATGTCTGCTGTCTCAGAAGAGGCAGACTTTTTGGGATTCATCATAAATGTGTAACATTTCTGCCCAGGGTCAACAGTGGTGTACAGATTCCCAGAAAGATCTCAGCATGTGAAAAGATTCATAGTTTCCTTCAACACCTTAGTGAAAGCACTCACAGCAGAAACACTGCAAAATCAGTGTTGAGTTGAACTATAGCAATAAATGGGGCAGGCCAGTCCTTTTTGAAGTTTCTGAAGAATAACTTCATATTGCTTGTGAGGCTCTGAAGTGCTGGTGTCAGTGAAAACACAATTATGGTGATGATCAACTGAACTCTTTACATATCAATTAATGAAGTTGACAGTGTTTTAGACTTTGTATATGAAAAAAGATATAGATTAGAGGAACTTAAACTCTTCACTTCTTTTTTGTGCTTGCTTTTGTGCATTGGAGAAATAGGTAGGATTTCAATGTATGGCAAGATGTGAGACAAAGAGGGATTGATCACATGTTTGGTGGAGTCCCAATCCCTGCACATTCCAGTGTATTCAGAAAGTGGCTGGTGCATGAAACGTGCAAGTGCCTGGAGATTCACAGCTTCAAGTGCACTCTGTGAAGAGCAGGGACTGATTCTCAAGGTGCTTATGATTATTCAAGGACTCCACAGATAGTCATTGGTATGTAAAGGGTTTTGTTTTTAAAGATATAACTTAAGAGAATCAAACAGATAAGTTATTTTATGTGATACTTGCATTTTTCTAGAAAGATGTTGTTCATCTTGCCAATGAGCAAGATGGGGTATTTGGGCTTTGCTAAAATTTGTGAACAAGTTCTGTTCTGGAATCAGACACTAGGAAACACAGACATTTGTGCTGTGATTTTAGACAGTGTGAGTTTTGTTAAGAAAGCCAGCATAAGACAGCATTAATAACCACTCACATCCTCAAAAACACAGGGACTGACATTTGTGAGTTCAAGGCAAAAGCACATGGCTTCTTTTCCAGATTCTTGGAGATCACACACTTAGTGCAAGTGCCATAAATCAGCTGAAAAATATATTGGCAAAAAACGAGAAATTATCACAGTCCAAGGCATCCTATTTGATGAGGAGGAATACATGTGATTTATGGCCAGGCATAACTTTTTTCATGTTGCAACTGGCCTGTTATACTCCCTGCTGAACGGAGAGTCCGAGGGAAACGTGCAGTCTGCAAAGCACAATCTAAAACAAGCCAACCTAAATTGTTCTGCTGTAGAGAACTCCCATCCATAACCCAGCCCAGCACCACTGATCTGGGAAATGTCAAAGGATGAGATCAGACTTTGTAGGTACTTCCATCTACTTCTGTTATATGGAAATATTTTGTTTGCTGCCATTAGTGAAGTGGAGTTCTCAGAAAAGAGGAAATATTAATTACACATATCTCTTGTAGCAGGAGATGATATAGAGGGATTGTTTTTCCCAATCACAATGTTACCTAGAGTCAAGGGGCCCTCTGGACTTGTACTGTTCAATCCATTGTTTATGCTCATCTTTTATGGGCTTTAATCATAGTTTTGTGATTATAACTAATAAGATAATTAACTTCCTAAATGCAAGATAATTAAGAGACTAAACCAACAGCCAGGTGGGATCCATCTGACCTAATCTCAGACCTAAACCGTCTAGGCTCAGTCTTGACTATAATTTCCCTGTAGTCAGTGGAAACAAAAGAAATTCAGGAGGAGAATGTCAAATCTTAGAAGTTATCTTAAAGGACATTTTTAAGGTAGGGTTGATCTTCTCTTGGTAACCTCTTTGATTCTACACCAAATGTACAGTAAACCTGCATAACTGGGTTAGACAAGGTGCCTGCATTTCAAACAGCTAAAGGTCGTTGTCTATCATTGCCCTGTGTCAGTGAGCAGTTTTGCAGATTTCAATGAATGTGTATATGCTGATGACAAGTGATTTTTTTTTTTTTTACTGCTGTGGCTAACTCTAAAATCAAAAGTGATCAGACAAACCCAAAAAGTTTAGTCACTCACATGTAAATCAAATATTAACAGTAGTAATTGTGGTATTAACTTTTGTTTGCTAATTCTTGTCTTCTTAAACCATGAAAAATGACACACAAAAAATCCTAAGTTTTATTATGTTATCTGTCTGTGCTCTCAGAATTTATAGGAATTTTGTTGAACTGTGAATTAAAGTGATTTCTTTAGACATTTAGTAGGTACAGACTAGCACAAATTGTGCTGATGGAAAGGAAATAAAAATACCTGGTGGTTTATAGAGTACATCTGCTACAAAATGCTAACAGTGAGAGGGTCTGTTAGGGAGATAATTTTGGACAGCTCTGGCATCTGGTCCAAAAAGTTTTCCTTTACAATTCCAACCTTTGGAATTGTACGCCTCATTCAAACCAAGTGGGATGGTTTTGCTTCTATTCTACTGTGTAGAAGAGGAGCAAAACTGAATATTTTTCTATCAGTTTTGATGCACACTTTTACAAGATTTTTCTTGTTCTGCCCCCTGCAAAAATCCGTCTCTTTCCTTAATAGAGTATATTTTATTAATTGATGCTGAAGTAACTTCTGTGGCCTGAAATGGAGAAAACCCTAAAATGGATTGATTTAATGAAAGCTCAGAAAGGAGTGGTAATGAACTGTTAGTAGTTTGAATTTCTCTCCAAAGATATTGGAAGTCCAGTACCACCATAAGTGGACTTTACAAGACATTTTCTGGGTATTTACTCCAAGTATGGTGATCACCAAAAGAAGGTGCCTGGCTTTCACACAAATAAAATTAGATACCTAATTTCCTTTTTTAGTAGTTAAAGGCAGGTTCCACTGAGATTTTTAAATACCTAAGAAAAATACCTTACTTTTACAATTTAATATTATGCATCTAAATTAGTCAATCTGAATATGTGCTTTGATATAAGAACACATTCCTAACCAGTCAAAACCACACAGAAAATCTGTACCAGAGGAAAGAAATGAAATTGGATTTCCTGACTCTGCACTTCATTTCTTTTTGACCAAAACTCTTTTTCCTGGTCAATAAACTGTGTTAACACCACTATTTCAATATTAATAATTTAAGGCTGCATCAGGAAATCAGTTTTTTATAATAAACATAAAATATTAACTTGATACTGCCTCACCTTTTAGACTGAAAACAGTGTTTCTAAACCTTAGGAGTTTGTCAGGTGCCAATAAGGTGTCTCAAAAGTCTGTAAAGTGATCCTGGGGTACTTTGGAAGCCTTGTAGATTTTGTTAAATTTGTTCTGTGTGTAGTGATCACTATTCAATTTTTCTGAAACATAGTATACATTTTCCCAGCCTGGCATACAAAGAAGTAATTTTTTGTTACATTGTGACATACAATATTGAATCAGAGAAAACTTTTCATAGTCTGCAGCTTCTAGAAAGTGTTAGTGTTGATTTTTGCTGAAATATTATACTGTTGTATCCTAAGATGTATGGAGATTTGAACTCAGCTTTCCTGCATCCTGCACCTGGCAGCTGAATTGACATTTTAATCTGCCACCAGGCCAAGAACTCTGCTCATTAGAGCAACCTGCACAACTGCCACAAGCTAACCGGGTGGAGTTAGATTAATTAATCAGGAATTTCTGGTTAAATATCGAGGTAAAATTAGAGTTTATGGATAAAGTTAGAAGAATTTTATATTTCCAGTTAGAGAAATGTTAAAAGATTTGAATATCTCCCTCCAATAATCTTGAATTAATTACTAGCATGAAAAGGAATTTGGGGGTTGGGTTTTTTTCCTGTTTCTCATCCTTTTGCAGGAATACTTAGTGCAGATTCAGAAGAAAATATGAGCCTCCATTGCAATAAAATTAGTACATAGACTCTGAGGCATGACTGTTATCACAACACAATATAAAACAAACTTCAGCATATAATTATCCAATTGCCTTTGCCTCTGGTCAATATCTCCTATTTGAGAAAAAAATAATTTATATTTTTAGAAATTGTCTCAAATTTTGTTACAGTTTTAAAGAGCCTGTCATATCCTTAGGTAAGTGTCTCAACATGTAACTGTCCTTATCTAATGACTAATTATCCTTATTTTTTAAAAACAACATTCACATTGTGTTCAAGTCTCTTGTCATGCTTTTTTCCCCCCTGTTAAACTGAGCAGTCTTTTCTTACTAAATGCTGAGCCAAGTTTTTCTTTATCAGGCATGGGTTCAGCACTTGCAAGAACTTAATTTTTAAGGCTTGGACATGGCATAAGTGCTGTCACTGTTTGCATCCTTGTCATCAAAGCCTGAAGTATAAAAGGTACATGGACCACTTTTAGCCCTACAAGAGAAATCCACTGCTCTTCAGTACTGTGAAGAGCACAATAACAGTTTACTTAGCACTTTTGAATAGCAACACTTTTTAGGGTTCTAATTTTTAACCTATGCCTTTTTTGTCTTTTTCAAAACATTGATGTGATCCTGCAATTTGGTCTGTATGAAGAGTACTTGTGGCCATCAAAGTCCCCAAGCTTTTCACAAGGGGAAAACTCTTCCTACTGGCACCTTTCTCCAGAACAAGACCTATAGGAAGATGAAGGCTTCCTATGGGAGAAATAGAGCAAAAGGGAGCAAGAAATGGCCAAGGAAGCTTCCTAAAGATTCCTCAAATGAAGGTGAGCAAATTCTAGTTCTCCCAGGAAAACTGACTGAATAATTGATCATATCTTGATGTGAAAATGGCAATAAGCAGTAACAAAGCTTAAACTATTTAGGAATGACTCAAAAATTATCAAAGAAGGTCATAGGCAAGGAAAACAGTGAGTAAAGAAGGAGACCTGGCTGATGTCACTAAAACATAAAATCTCTTTCACTTGTGAAATATGTATACATAATGCAAATAACTTCCAAAGCATTTCAGAGGTTAAGCGGCTTCAAACCATTCCAGATTAGCTGTGATGCTTTAGAAGCTCCACTGAACTTTTGATCCAGCAGACCACAACTGAGAAGTGGTTAAGTCGTGTAATTTTAAAATTTTTCTTCTCAGAACATTAAAATGGAAAATATAAATCAGGTTGGTTAATTAAAACTAGTGAAAGTCTTGTAAAAATAATTGACAATAAAAAAGAGGAAAGGAATTACTTTAGGAATGTTAACATACATTGAGTAGTGTGAAAAGGTAAATATAGGCAGAATATCAGGGGGAAAAATTCCTGGCAGAGTGGTCCACAGGAATGTGGGGAAGTGTCAGAAACCTGATTGCTCGTGATATTTAAATCCAGGCTGGACAGACCACTAGCAAATCTGCTGTTGGGAGTGATTTTATATTAACTGCAGCATTGATTGGATGACTTAATAGATCTTTTCCGTATCTGATTTCTATTAGCCTAGGATTCCCAGCTGCTTTTGCTTCCAAAGCCTCTTCCAGTCTTTGGATTTCTTTCTTTAATATTAACTAATAATAGCACTTTAACTGTCTGTCCATTAACAGAACTTTAGGTTTTCTTATGAAAATATTAAATTGGCAGGTGATTAAAGCTTTCCACTTCTCGTTCCTCTTTAAAAGGGTAAAGTATAAATGTCTGCAAGTGTAGCTGAGACACTATAGAAAGTTCTGCCTTAGCTAATCCTGCTCAAGTTTAACCCAAGTCCTCCCACTTTGAAAGAAATGAAAACAAAGATTTCAGAAGTCCAAGAAGACTGAAAAATAGATAAAAGTACATTTTTCTGTACTCTCGGATCACTTTAAATAAGTTCTGGTCAAAGTTTATTGCTACACAGCAGCTTCTTGGCCTTTCTTCTGTGCACGAGTTTCTGTGCTTCATAACTGACCCTACTTTGAGCTACTTGGCAGCATTTCTTGCTGTGTTTGGTTCAGCTGCTTTTATTTTCACAGATTGCTGCTATTGCCCACTCACAATGCAGCTCAGGGAACATGGTTATGACACAGTTTGTCTGCTGAGGCTTTACACATCAGCTGCTTTGTGTTTGTGTCTTCTCAGGGAGGAGTCACAAGCCCTTAGGGACCACTAACCAACCTGAAACAGAGAGAGATCAGGTTCAGTCTGGTGAGCTTTGGGCTCTCAAATGGGTCCTGAAGCAGAGTGCAGCCCATCACATTTGCATTTAACTTCTGAATGCCCACCAAATTTCATGGACATGCTGGACGACTTTGAGTTACAGCAGCTGGAGGCTTTGAGAGAGTAAAAGGAAAATGTTGGTGGTGTGTAATCAAGCCCTCTTCTTACAGTCTGTCTTAGATAACAGTACTTCAGTTTGGTGGACCACTACAGGTCGGTGAACTTTTGGTCAGCAAGGTTTTTTTAATATTATATATGGATGGTGGAGATGGCAGTCTTGTTGGAGATCAAGTTCTCTGGTTTATGTTTTGAAAAAAAAAATTGTCTTCCAAATATTACTATCTTCAAAACATTTTGATTAAATCCAGTAATTCAGTCAGGGAACATCAGAAATTAGAATAGTTTCTGATTTTACTGAAAACAATGTATATTTGACTTGCATATGAACAAGCTGAATCCCCCCATTATCTATCTCTGTCAGCTTCCCTGGAGGGTGAATGACTTCCATCTAGGATGCAATATTTCCAGAGCTGCTAATTTCAGCATAATTTTCAGCTCTCCGTTATAGCTGGAAATTCATTGCCTTTCAGAACTACAGGTAGGTAAATCCCACAACTTTATCAACTCTAATCTAGACAACAAGATTCCTTCTGTAATGATTGTTGAAAAATCAGTGTCCAAGGGACATGTAACTCCACAAACCTTGGAAATTTTAATAGAAGACAAAACAAAGAGGAAAATAAATCCCTTGTATCAAGAATAAATAGGACTCAACACACTAATTTCTAATGAAATGTTGGAAAGTTTTGAAAAACCCAAATGAGATAGAATAAATCACCTTCTCAAATCATATTTTTTTCCCATTGACTTCTGAGGCAGCCTAGATTCTTAGTTCACACAAAATGTTCAACTTTCACATGGATAGAGATGAGTATTTTCATGTTAGTACCACATTTAAAAATAAATTATGCTTAAGAACCCAAACAAACAAGCAAAAAGAATAGAACAACCAAAAAAAAAAAAAACCCCAGAAAACAATGAGAGATTAAATTTAATAATTTCTCTTATTCCCATTTTTGTGCACGGTATTCTTTATGATGTCATACCAGAGATAAATACAGTCTTACAACAGCTGACAATACAGTCTTAAAATAATGTAAATATGCATGGGAAAGCTGGAATTTTGCACACAGTTAAATTGTGATCAAGATTCAGATTTTTCCTGAAACTTTTTTCTTTATGGAAACTTTTGACCTGTGAATATATGGGTACAGAGGAATGAATGAATTACTATGTAGATTGGACTTGAAGGTCAAGATTTAATGCATGATATTGAATGGACATTTCAACTGAAGAAATTAAAAGAAACAATATTATGACAATATTGTGCAGTGAGGAAAACAATTTAGAAACCTTTATAGGAAAATTGGACAACTTAAAACCAGAACACTAAAAAATCTTTTTGTATATCAACTAAACCACATAAAAATGCATTCTGTGGGTGGTTGGAATACCGTTTTTATGGTATTTTAAACCTTTGGTTTAATTTATGAAATAACCTTGGACTGAGTCAGTAAAAATTCTGCTATGTTCAATGGACTTCAGAATTCATCACTTCCTAACTGTGGTTTAGTTGTTGAATATTAAACCATTATATAAACCCTCTGTCTGCAGGGAATTAGAAGTAAGCTCTGACTGTGGGCAGTTTTTCTCAAAACCACCTGCTGCATGGATTAGCAATCCAGGGAAGCAGATCAGAAGCCAGGGCTGATGCCACACTGTTTGCTGTTCCCAGTCTGCAGGGTATGGAATCTGCATGCTGCCATGAGGGTACAGCCTCTGGGATTTAGTAGTTCTAACTCACTTATTTGTTTCAGACTTTAAGACGAGGAAAGCGGTTTTAAAGCAAGAGATTAGAGGTTGCATATTGTAGAACCATGAGAGGAAAGTCAACAGGCTAAGCATAAATTCTTCATTTCTTCAGAGAGGACGATTTGTGCACCGATCACAAGGTGCATGAGAGAGACAATAATTATTACGCTTCTGTCAAGTGTTCTCCTAACTTGGGAGCATGTGGAAATGAGTGGAAACACTGACACAAGAAAGGAATAACTTTTCTAGGTTTATAATACCATCAGCCCAGAGTGCACATTTGCATGCTCTGTTTCTCCTTTCCTTGCAGTTTAGATGTAGCATAAAAATGTTGGTGAGACACTTTCATCCAAAGCAGACAGCAGGCAAATAGTTACTAGACAGGAGGAAAATCTGAAATGCACAAAGGTAGAACTAAGCAGGAACAAAATGATACATTCCTCCTATATCTCAATAATAAGGCATGGTTTATCTCAAGATGTTAGATCCTTTTTTTTTTTTTTTTTTTTTGTGTAGGTGCTTATTTTTGGCCTTACAATCAAGAATAACAACAAAAATGAATGCCATTGTCTTCAGAAAAAAAGTCACTCAAGTTTATGGGCTGTGTTGTTAGATCTAAACTAAAAAGTAAAAGCAGCGAGGACTCTCTTCTCAACTGAAAGCCAAATGTGGTGAGCTTTTACAGAAATATAGTTTCTATATTTCTAAACTTTCTTACACTTCTCTTTGGCTCAATTTGTGCACAAATTGCGTGGGATCTATCACTTGGACATCTGTATGTTGACATTTCCATCTGACACCATGTACACTTGGTAGGGAGGAACAGTTTGGCTTGCTGTTCTAGCTTCTCTGTGTTAGAATAAGATCAGTCACACCCAGGAAGCACCTATTTCTCACCAAAGAGAGTCTCCACTGATAAGATCAGATGCAGAAGTTTGTGTTTTAAGCACATCTGTTTGAGCAGATCAGTTTTCCCTTACCTGTTTTCTTTTTTAATTTGCACCCTGTTGCCTCCATCACCCTCCAATGCTGTTGCATGCATGGGATTGAGACCAGTGTAAAAAAAGCTGACAGACATGGGTAACAGCTAAAAAGTTTTGTTTAGCTGCCCAACCTTGTCAAAGCTCTCTGTGCCTGTCAGACTTGCAACTTTGCTGATGTGAACTATGGTTTTATGGGGGGATATACACACTCTCTGCCCTTTTATATTGGTTCATCCAGACTTTATCTATAACTCTGTTAGATAGATTTGGAAGTGGAAAAACAAACGTCTGCCAGCTGCTCCATGTTATTTATGATGATTTCTCCAATTAAGTCCAATTAACTTGCTGTCAATGATTAAATGTAATGGGTAATAATAACTTGACTTCATCATTACCACCAGCATTATTAGCTCATTGATTGCAATAATTTCAAAAATTACCCATCAGAATAAAATATGTTTAGCACCTGGTTTGTCTGTTTAGGAACATCTGCTATAAACGTGTGATCTATGTGGAATTTAATGTCTCATGATGTGAAAGGGAAACATATAATCTGTACTTTGAGAGTCAGCACTGGCACAAATTTATGGTGAGACAATGAGAGGATCAAATAAAAATCAGTTCAGAATTTATTGCTGGACGTGCTGTCAAAACAGGAATGGAGCTATCGTATATTTACCAGCCTGAGTTTTTTGTCTAGCAAGGAGATAGTTCTGTTCATATGATCTGAATTTACGTGTCTGTGTTGTGCTCTAAGCCATGGTCATGGATGAATTGGGTGGGAGTGGACAAGGTAGGCTGGGTATCCATCTTGCCAAAGAGAGATGTTTTTATTCTAATTCCCAGGCCTGGTTTGTTTGGCCTTACTTGGAGTCTTGCACAAAAGCTTTACAATAAAGTGCTGCACCTTCTTCAATGCTGCTGGGACAGTGAAGGCACAGTCTTCATTTCCCTATCTCACAGCAGCAGCTCTCTCTCACCATGTTCCTGCTATATGCAAAACAAATCTGTTTGTCCACAATGAACTGTAATTGCCATCTCCTAGGTTTGCCATGTGTTTCAGGTCAAGTGTCTCACTGTCATGCAATTCTGTTTTCCCTGTAACCATATGGAAATACCATGGAATAAGTGCTGTCTGGAATGGTTCACAACTGGCTGTTCAGAAAGCTAATGACTCCCCAGTCTTTAAGTGTGCCTGTCAATTTGCCTTCCTGCAAACAATTTTTTTCTTAAGCATCATAAATGCTAATTTTCCTAATTCACCTCTGATTTATGTCCTTTGGTGAGGATGTTAAAAGAACAAACTTTGGTCTTGGTTATACTTAAAATCCTCTTGACCACACTCTCAAAAATGCTCAGGAATAATGTTTTATTTTCACAAGCAGCTAGAAAACAAATCCAGCTTAAGATTCCTGAAAACTGAAAAATTTGGAAAAAAACTAATAAAATGTCTGGCTGTTATTTATACACTGACTTTCTTCTTATTGGCTTGACAGATCTGAGAAACATTAATTCTGGTGGTATATTTCTGACTTAAGCTGCTTTTTAAATTTTTTTTTAACCTAACACAGCCTTGGAAAAACAAGCAAGGCTTTGGCTGCTCTCACCCCTTTTCTAACATTTCATTGCCCATTTTTCCCAGTTTTGCCATATGGAATGTAAATTAAGGTGGCTTTTTTCACTTAAACAAACATTATGTCTTATCAAATTTTCATTATTTGGCTAGGGAACAAAATACAGATTGGTAATACTTATTTGGTGCGATTATTTCACTGGATATTTGGAGCAAAGTCTTCAGGAAATTTGGTAGTCTAGCCCCTAAACCTCTGATCTTTTCCCATTGGCTGTTCCTAAGAAATACTGAACTGCAAGAAACTATGCAGCTTCATGGACATTATTTGACAGCTTGCTTTAATGCAAAAATGTGTAAGGTTTCCCATGCAAAGTCCCACTTAGTCTCTGCCTGTAAAGCACTACACTCTGGAGAGGGTGGTAGGTGTTATCTTCCCCATCACATGAATGGGAAAAACAATTTTCCTAAATCTTCCATCAGTTTCCCAGCTCAGCTCTTGTTTCCTGGTATTTTGCACAGCCTGTCCATGACTTTAAATGTCAGGTCAGATTTTTACTTGAAGCTTTGCTGATTTACAGCACATGAAGAAACCCCACGGTTTTGAAACATGCAGAAAATATCGCTAGATTGGTTCTGCTGCTGTGTACTTTTCCCTTTGTAAAATAAAGAAACTTTTACAAATACTTCAACTGGAAGACTGTGGTGCAAAAGGAGGGAAGAATCTTATTTCAGTGCAATGTTCATCTTTCTCATCCTTCATTGTTACTCTGACTGCTGTGTCTGATCCAGACCAAATTCAGGTGCCACAGAAATGAAATCTTTCAGTAAAATGGTAAAATACAGGCTGTTTTCCTGGACATGCAGAGAGGTGGTCATAAGACCAAAATTCATCTCACAGTGCTTCAGATCTTGCAAAAGAGCTTTTAAAGCAGAAAAAATGTAATTTCAGAGAGCTTATCACTCAGGTGAACACGGAAAATATGAGAAGAATCAAGTTCTTTTCGACTTGGAGTAGTGATTATCTACCAAAAATATGTACTTTATGATTATTGGGATTTTAGTTTATCGTAAAAGATGACAAAAAAAATCTGGCCAAATTATTGTCTAAATTTTGGATTATATACTTTATTGACGGTGAAAAGTGCTTTTCTCTATATGGTGTTTGGGTATTTTTCTCTTTTATTTTTGATCAAAAATTCCTCCAAACCTCTCTGAGAAAATCAAAATATTTTACTTGGATATTTTTCCCCTGCAGTGATGAGTTTAGTGCATCCTAACAGGAGAAAGGTCCAAGTCCTGTAATGCCCCAGCTCAGAGGATTACTTCCTGCAGGACCCATAATGGGTCACCTCCTCTTACTGAGGCTGGATATCACTGTACCACTTATGAGAGGGGGTTCAGCCAGGGAACCTGAACTTCCAGTCAAAAGCAGAAGGCTACACAACTAGGTGTTTGGAGGGTTTTTTTTGTTTGAAACATCACACAAGATCTTTTACAAGCCAAATGTTTTTTTTTTTCTTAAAAGTTAGGGTTTTGATTTTTGTGTTCTTTGGAAAACATGGGAAATTCAGCCAGCTCTTGGCATGCTAAAACAAACGTGCTCTTTGTACCAGAAAAAATAATTTGCCCTGTCTTCCTCACATAAACCTAAGAGTAATTTTCAGTGACTAACCAGATTTATTGTGAAGGAGCACACCTTGTACATTGGAGTGCCTAAACTTGAAGTTGAATCCCACTTGCCTTCAGTGACCCTGGAGAAAAGATCTAGAGCTCAGATTCATCGCACAGTTTCAGGTACTGATCTGAGTGGTGCAAGCTGGCTGCATAATGACCCTAAACTGACGTGTCCAGAGAAAAAGTAATTACAGCTAAAATCTCTGGCAATACATTGGTCTTTCATATTTCTACTTTTCTATTAACAGACTTTAGATGATGTGAGTGTGCTCCCAGTGGAGGTGTCTCAGTTATAAAAAAAGCAAAATGGGGTGAATGTGGACCAGAGTACAGGAAGCTAATTTACCAAAATATATCACAGCTGAGATTTTTAGTTGTTTAAAATCAGTTTAAACTCAGCTGGAGTCAATGAAGCTATACTGATTTATATCTGGTTCTGTGGACAGGGCAGCAGTGGAAACAAGGATTTTCTTTTCATGAAATATCATATTTTTGTCTGAGATTGATTTATGAAATAGTGATGAACATTCAATGTTTAAAAAACCTCAAAACTTAAGAACTGCATTGTGCTCAAAAAAAATCAGCTGTTCTGTAGGTCAAAGAAATAACAAACACAGTTAAGCAATGATGAATGCAAATTAATACTTAGGGAGAAGTAACCAATAGGGATAACTTCAGCTCCCTGTTTTGGCCCCCTCTGCCTGTTGAACAAAGGGAAAAACATAGGGATTATACTGAAAAATATTGATTAAATCAACACTGCAAACAGATGCATTTTGGGAGACAGCACTTAGGTTAAAAAGCTAGGGAAAAAAAATACCTAAAGTTTGTAATCCTTTGAGGATAAACTCAAAAAACAGGTGCCTTGGGAGGCATTTCATTCAGCAACTGGAATAAGTATCTTTTTTCAGTAGGAGTCGTAATGCATTTGTGCATCTGTTTAGAAAACCTGCTTTTCAAACAGGCTTTTCAACAAAAGTTTCCTTTTCTATTGATCTAATTATTCTTTAAAATCCTCATTTGGTTTCATCACAGTGTACAAAAGAGTTTCCATCTCCTTTCTGCTGGAAGCTGTGAGCTCACGCTCTTCTGGGTGATTTGGGTCTGTGAACTCTGTCAAGTCGTGTTTCCCCAAGTGCCAGTCACCACGCAGGCTGGAGAACAGCTCGAGATGTTCTCCTGTGGGGGACAGACCTTTCCCTGGAATTTGCCAGAGAAACTGGTGCATCAGGGATCAAATAACTGAGTCAGGAAGCTTTCTCATGAGAATTTCTAGTGACAGCTTAATTCTGTGTCACCTGAGAGCATGAGCCCTCCCTAGGATATCATGTCCCTCTCTGAGAAACAGCTCAGGGAGTTAAACCTGTGCTGTGTTTTCTTTTCTTGCCCAATCCTATTCACTATTTCAGTAACAAGCTTGATGATGGCATAGCAAATGCATCTGGAGACATATTAATACCCAAGTCTTGTCAAAAGGTTTATAACCTGAGACAGTAGGTGAAGTGCTTGTTCTGATTCACACCAAATGAGAACTCCTTCTGTGTTTAATATGCCACACGTTTTCTTCTGAAGAAATACATTTTGTATTTTTATATATCTTCCCATTCTATGTTTTTACAGGAATTCACAACTTTAACACCTTTAACCTCATAAAACCTGCTGGGTTTATTATCTCTGTTTAACAGAAGGGAAAACTAAACCACAGGCAGTAGAGGAACATACCAGTGCAAGGCATCTGCAGCCGTGCTGGGATTGGAGCCCAGGTGCTCCTGGATTTTTAGTCTTCCTCAAAGCCACCCTGGATTTTAAGCTAGAGAGCTCTAGTGCTTTTATTACACTGCCACTGCTCAGAAAAATCACGTACATAATCATTTACTAATCCTTTGCAGACTTCCTATTTAAGGGTCCCAGTCCTTATTGAAACCCCATTGTATTCAGTATAAAAACACGGATAGGAATTATTTCTATTCCACTCTTGTGTCTAGTTCCAAACAAGCTCAAATTGGAACAAATCAGAATGAATGAATGGAAGACATAAAAGCAAGACTGTATGGCAACATACATTTGAAATTCCTCATCAAAATCCATGCATTTTTTAAAGTCAGTAATGGTATAATGTTACAATGCATAAACAAACACAATTTTACAATCCCAAAATTTACTTTATGAATAAATATTACTTTCAATAGCTTTACACCAACAATATTTTACATCTATATTATGTATTATAGAGAACCCAAACTGACCAGTCATTTATTCCCATTTGAAACCTTTTATAATTTAAAAAGATCCCTACCTTTCTTTCTCATTTTTAAACATCGTTACTACCCAGAATGGGTTTTGGCCTATTGCCTCATCTTTCTTTTATACATTCTAGTGTCTCCCTCAATGTTGCTATGTAGAGCCAGTAAGTTCCCTTTCTCTTACCACAAGAGTGTTATTTTCAAGTAACTCCAGCAGATCAGGTCTATTAGTTACTGGCATTTATAGTTAAACACAAACTGCTTGATTCCACATTGCTTAACAAAACCACTTTCCCAGGTGTTCTTCCTACTGCATAGTTTAAGGTTTCCAAGATTTCCCTTCAACAGATGTTAAACTCCCTGGTCTCAGTTTCTTGGTCTTTAATCTCTTGACCCTTTTTAAACTAATGGAGTTGTATTTGCCACTTCCTAATCCTCAGGAATCTCCTTCATTTTTAAGAATGTCAGTTAATTTCATGCCTTTAACTAATGCTTGTGAAATCACATTATTTGGACCTGCAGCTATTTCTGCCATTAGTGCAGTCATTTCTTATTTTTCTAGTTATAAATTTGCTTTTAACTCTAGACTGTCATCTTTTTGTCTCTGGAAAATTGATCCATTGTTTAGTCAGGGTATTGTTCCAATTTCTTCTAAGACAAAAAGAGAGCAACTCTTTAACAGGTCATTTTATTCCCTTGTGCCTCAAATGGTAAGCTTTACTTGCACAGAGGAAAATGAAGTTGCAGAAAGAAAAGTAGTTCCCATATATTTTTCTATCCTCAATGGGACTTGAGAGTCTCCAACATCACTGTAGAAATGTGAAGCCATATCAAAAAACCTTCAGTCTGATTAAAAATTGTGACATAGCCAGCAGTTAACAGCATTTGGGTAACTCATTGACTAAATAGTCTCACTGCTTTTCTTGTGTTTCCTTTCTTTCAATGAGATCTCAGTGAAGGAATCACTTATAGCACACACACCAAATCAAGAGTTCTGCCGAACTGAAGCCCACGTGCACTGAGGGGAAATGTGCTGGTATATTTTCTTTGATAATTGAAACACTTTGTAGGCCACCCTCACCTTCAGACAATTATGAAGAATGTCTCAGAGCATTTTGGGACTGAGTTTTTCCCAGACAATCCAAATGGGAGTTAAAAAATATATACTAGCAAGTTCCAAGATGCATATTTTGACTTTCTGTTGAGAGCTGTGAAACCTTTTCCCACTGACAGTTTTCTCTTGATATTTTAAAATCTTTTTCCCTTGTTACAAAGTTCTTCTGACCTTATTCCTTGGACTCCCATGTCCTCATAAGCAATATTAGGTATCCCCAAGGGTTACATTTGCAGAAGCAGTGCATACTTTATCTGATATGAATCATATCTTTTGGCTTCAGCTCGCAAAGTTCTTCATGCCCTTGAAATTGAGCTCTCTCAGATGTGATCCATTCACTTTCTGAAGGCTGTATTCATGTGGAATTTCACTGCAGTAGGTTTGGACATCCATACATGTTCTGGAGTATACAGAGATTTGAAAATTAAGAACTAACTCTTCTGCCAGATGTGTTGGGAGTTTCATAGGATCTAAACTGAGTAATGATAATTTTTTATACAAGATCAAAATTATATTTAAATTTTATTTGTTATGAACTTGTCTTAATCCTTCATCATTATGGGCAAACAAAGGACTGACATTTAAGTTTAATTGGAACCACTTACTTTTTAGCATTACTAAGCAAGGGGAAATCTAAAAAGCAACGAAGGTCTGAGAAGTGTTGATGGACTCTATTTAGCTCAAAACTCCCACAGGGGCAAAGGTCTTTAAATGTAATGTAAATCAAGGAGATTTTGCTTTCAAATGCTGTCACAGGAGAAGTCAGTAGAATTGTGCATGGAAAAAGAAACGATGAATTCTATTGTTCATCTTAAAAGTCCAGAAATTTAAGCTTTAAAGGTGTGTTTTGCATTGAAGAAGAATCTTAGAAAGGAAAAAAGTGCAGGAGAAGATCAAAAGAAGCTTTGTTGAGACTACCTGCTAAATTTCTACAATGAGAGAACATTCTACAATTCCTCTAATATGCCTGAGATTTACTTATTACACTGGTTGCTGGCAAGTGGAACCTGAGCCAGCAGTGCCCTGGCAGCCAGGAGGGCCTAACCTGTCCTGAGGGCATCAGGGACAGCATGGCCAGCTGGGCAAGGGAGGGGATTGTCCTGCTCTGCTCTGCACTGGGGCAGCCTCACCTCCTGTGCTGGGGGCAGCTCTGGGTGCCACAATGTTAAGAAGATGTTAAACCACTAGAGAATGTCCAAAGGAGGGCAACGAAAATGGTGAAGGGCTTTGAGGAGAAGTGTGTGAGGAGCAGCTGAGGTCACTTGGTCTGTCCAGCCTGGAGGAGGCTGAGGGCAGAGCTCACTGCAGTTACAGCTTCCTTGGGAGGGGGAGAGGAGGGGCAGGCACTGATCTCTGCTCTGTGGTGACAGTGACAGGACCCGAGGGAATGGCCTGAAGCTGTGTCAGGGCAGGTTTAGGTTGGATATAAGGGGAAGTTTTTTCACCCAGAGTGGTTGGGCACTGGAACAGCTCCCCAGGGAGGTTGTCACAGCACCAAGCCTGACAGAGCTCAAGGAGCGTTTCAATGATGCACTCAGACAGGTGGTGTGGTTTTTGTTGATGTCCTGTGCAGGCACAGGAGTTGGACTCAATGTTCTTTGCGGGTCGCTTCTAAGTCAGTTTATTTTGAGACTTTGTGATTGAGTGAATAAATTAGGACGTTCACCAAGAAAGGTTAAAACTCAAAAAAAAAATAAAAGAAAAAAAAAATTCAATAGCCTGAAGACATTCAGCCCTAAGTCTCATTTTGATAACTGGAAGCAAGGACTGCCAAGCAGACTTTAGCACTATAATATTTTACCAAGAGGGCATGAACATCCTTTTGATAAAATGGAACAAGGATCTAGAGAAATCTGAGTGTTATTTGTGATTTTAATTTGAAAAGGTCTTGCTCTGGATTCATTATTGAAGAGAATGAAATTTGGGAAGCAGTTGCATTGTAAAGGAAATTGGAAAAAAGACGGGGCAGAGTAAGAGAAAGAAGTAAGGAAAAGCTTAAAGTATGGACTAGAGATAATCTGTGAAGATAATTATAAGTTTTCCACAAAAATTTTATCTAAGCTAACTAAAATAGTGGCATTTAGTATTGCTTCACATAAAATGCAAAGTATCCAGGCATATATTTAATTAGATTTCAGATTATCTTTCAAACACCTTTTCTGTGAACTATTCCTTCCTAAGATAATCTATATCGGAAGAAGAAACTCTTGGCATATACTACGTGAAAACAACACCTTGAGTTCTTACTTTTTATTTTTGATATTTGCCCTGAATTTTCATTTTGCATGACCACAGAAATGAGACAATCCAAGGCAACATCTTCATATTTCATCTTGACCAGTTGCGTAGTCTATATGTGGCTATTTCATGACTAAAACAAAAATAAATTACTATCTGAAACCTGTATGAGTGCAATTAATCTTGTGTTTCATAGCTATGGCTTATATTGCTGAAAAAAATAGTCTTTTATTATTTCCATTAAAATTATTTAAATAATAAACTCTACTTAGTATTTACATGCTTACTAGAATTATCAGAAGCTTGGTTTAATTAAAGACAAAAGTGTCACAATATATTGTGTAGTACAGCAGTATGTAGTATTCAAACCATTTAAATGACCTGACATTGAATTCCTGTTTTCAAAAGAGACTTGGGCACTGAAACATAGTAGTAGATAACATCTTAACTGTTAGACATAATTTTTGAAAATGGAATGTAAATTAAGCACTTTTGAATGCTTATCCCTTTACGTAGCTCCATGGAGTCCAGAGTCTAGAAACTGTTTTGCCATTGCTTTTTCACGTCTGTCTTCCCTTGAAAACACTTCTAAAAATGTTCTTCCTGTCATGGTCACAAGTGAAAACACCCATCTTTTTATTACCTGGATTTTGTGCTGGTGTCTCCTGTCACCTTCCCACTAGCCTTCCTTACTTGCTGTCACGTCTCTGAAGCCGTCGGCCATCCGGATTTAACTAACTCTCTGCAGCTCCCCGCAGAACTCATTCCTCTGTCAGCACATGTGCTTCTCATTCACCAGTATTGTTATGGGTTTGATTTTTTCCCCCTTCTCTTTTTTACTGCCACTACCTTGTTGGCATTGTAAAAAGAGAATACCTTTAAAAGGGCCCTGAACCACTGTCATTATATGCTCCAGACAGCAACCCAGGGTGCAACCGGCATCCCACCACAAGTAGGAAATGAGAAATTCTGGGCTATAATGAGAGCTATTGAATTTATTTTATTTTTTTTTTACAGCAGCTTAACATAGGTTATTTAGTTCAGGTGTTTCAGTAATGGTAAGGCGTATGGAAAAAGCAGTGCTTTGGGCCCTTGAGCTTTTTCAGCTGTCTCCCACCTCAGCACACAAATCTGTAATTCTCATGAAGGAGCCACGGTAGCCCTGGCAAGGTAGGATTTCAAGCTTATACCATATACTTACTCATGTTATTTCTTGCATATCTTTGGTAGCTGCACGATTATAGGATTTACTCTGGTACCCTGCATAGTGGCTCCATTGTCTTCACACACCGTCTTCTCTGAGGCAAGCACCCTTTTCTTCCAAACATTTTTCAAGCAATCCTTTAGAAGTGTTTCAATCTTTTTTCCCTATTTTCATTTCTTTTTTTCCTAATTAAAAGAAGGAAACCTTTTCTATATGATCATTTTCACATGTAGAATGGACAATCAATTTACCTTTGGGATTCTGCAGCCATGCCCCTTTTGCAGCACAGCTGCAAAGTCTGAAGGACTCAAGAATGTGAGGAGAAAACCTGCCTGGGCCCCTCTGCCTTCAGTATAGCTAGGATTTCACCCCATGTGCCCTGAAACTGGAGGTCATGGCCAGTGTCTGCAATATGAGACCAGGATGAGGTCACTAATCTAATCATGACCTAAGCTTATGCTGGAATTCTTGACTTTGGAGAGACAGATGCAAAAGAAACCAGTTTTGGGGGCCTAATAAACCAATTAAATGTATCAGTGTGGTGTCCGCATCCACCAGATTTTTATATTCATTTAAACTGTCTCAGGGAGAGTCACTAAAGATGCTGTTCTTTTTCTGACTCAGAAGTGCCAGGAAGAGTATGACTTTGTACAATGATATTGAACTTCTGTTGACAAATTTTTAGGACAACAGTTATCTACTTCAGTAAAATTGTACATCTTTTAGCCATATGGAATACTGGTTTTTTCTGGAGCCCTTAGGAACAGGAAAATATTCAGTATGGAAAACAAGAATGGTTTCCACACAGAGAAAAATATGAAAATCTTTTCAAAATTTAAAGATATCCAAGGAAAGAACCATCTATTTTCTTACCTGTATCTACTGTCCTGTCAGTGTTTATGAGTTTGGAGATACATGCAAAAGTCAGGAAGCTGGGACATTCTTTTGCAGAATATCATTTTTACCCTAAAAACATATAAAAACATGAACATTTTTCTGAACATTTTTCTATCTGAGGCTTTAGGGGATTGTCCATTCACCCCTATTTCTCTGTGGAGGTGTGTTAGAGGAAATTTTAATATTATTTCAAGTACTGCTGGAAAGTGCCTAGAGGTGTTAGGAATGAGCAGAGTGCAGAAGAACAAAGACAAGAGCAGATTCTTTACTGTCACTGATGTGCATTGTGGAGGATTACTTCTGCAACTGCATCAGATAAAAATGCTGTGTTTTTCTTTTGTCTTTTAAAAACCCCAAACAAATAAACAAATAAACTAAAAGACCCAAGCAATCTACAAAACCCCAAATATTAGTTCTTCTTTTTTTTTTTCCAAAAATCAATAACTCTATTGTGCTTTCAGAACACAAAAACACTGTAGTGATGAGTAAAACAGAAAAGCTTACAAATAAACAAAGCATATTAGCACACAGCTATAGAAATCCCTATCTCCTGACACTTCTGGGAAAATATTGTGATATATACAGAGTCAGTCTATGAATTCATGTGGTGTTCCACTGTGATCCTTTTTTTTGCCTTTTAGCTAACAATTTGATTGTGATGCCATGTAAAAAGAGCACATTTTCTCTAATAAACCAAAGAACACCCATCCAACTAAAGCACTTCAAAATCTACAAGGTATGTGTAATTTCTGGATAAATTTACGAGTTCTTAATGTCAACAAAAGTGTCTTTATGCATAAAAGCACATTCTTTTGTCCTGAGAAAACAGATTTGTTTTAAGCCCATTGAAATGCACAACCAAGAGGGGAAGAAGCGATATCTCCACTGGACTTCTTATTTTCGACATCTGGTTGTGGTCCATTGGGAGAAATGTAAGTAACAGTTTACCACATGGATTACAAATGTGCTGAATTGCAAGAATGAATATTAAATGAAAATATCCATAGCACCTGCAGCTTGTCCGGGAGAATTCCCCTTGTGTGTTGTGGGTGGGTTTTTTGAAAAACCCCCAGTGAGATGCGAACTGCAACTGCAGCTGCTTGTAGTAGCAGCTTGTCTAGTGTTACCGAGGAGTTTGCAGATTCTGTTCCCTTCCATGAATCAACATTGATCAGGGCTGCCAACACACTAAAAAAAGAAAGGGATGGAGCAGAAGGAGGGTTGCAGGGGAAGGATTATGAACATTATGATTATTCCCAAAGGTTTTGGATGATCAGGAAAAAATTTTAAATAGTAATTAAAAAAAAAGTAGACGAAAAAGAAACTGAAAAGACAAGCAAAATTCTTGATGAAATATAAAGCCAGTTTGATGTAACTGGGTGAGAAAGAACCATTTTCTTTGTCAAAAGGTCAGTCCTGTTTTCTTATCAATAGAAGTCCTGCAATTGTGTTTTGCTGACTTCATACACATTCTGTATCTACTGAGCACTGTTCACATGTGATACTTGGCTGGATTTCAGATGTGATGCTAGAGGGGATTAAACAGTGGGGAATGTTTCCCCCTTAGTATTAACTTCTTATTTTAGAGATATTGAGGTAGTTCTACATGAACATGCCTTGGAAACCAAATGTCTCATTAAGAAGTGTGTGACTCCCCATTTTGAGTTCACCCTCCAAAGAAATGGTGAAGAACAGACTCCTCATGCTTCATATCTTTTTATCAGGCCTCTCCGAAGAGCACTTGCACATTTAGGCATAGCATAGTGGAAATCAAAGGCAGACCAATGCTGGCAGCACAAAAAGGGAATTGCTAGTCTTTCCTTTGGATTTTATAATGTCAAGATGATAAAAATATGAACGTCAAGTAGTACTTAATTTACTTCTTACTGAAAGAAAATAATATTTTTAGCTGTGAGAGACTGCCAAATTATTCTGTTTTGGATTTTGTCTAGGATCTTGCTACTATCACAGAAAAATAAAAAACTTTAGCGCACATTTCTTTGAGCATCTTTGATTCAGGTCCTCAAAGAAACCTCAGTCTTGCACAAGGATTAGAAGAGAGTCACACAGCAAACACTTGCTGCTTCAAGACAGCCTGGGTGGGTGACTACCTCCAAATGGTAGTTTTACCCTGGAGAAGATAGTCCTATCTTTGGTTCCAGCCGGCTGCACAAATATTTGGAGCATGTCTAAAGAAGCCTATTGGGTTGAGCTCTTTATATGCAGTTCCAGATTTTGCATCCCTCAGTTTTATGTCTCTGGGAATCACAGTCTGATGCTGACAGATGGGATGTGGAGCACACCACCTCAGCAGTGGAGGCTCCAGCTGGGTGCTCCTGCAATTGCTCATGAGGATATTAAGGTCCACATCCTGAAGAGGAGGAGGGAGTGAATCAGAAGAGGGAGCTCTAGCTGTGCTAATGAGGTCGGAAGGGGCTTTGTGCTGGAGTATACCAAAATTAGGAAAAGAGAGTTCTTTATCTGTTTTTCATGAAGGAGAAGGAGTTTTATTCCTTTCTGCCCCTCTGGAAGTCATCTTTTCATCCAAGTGTAATAGCTCCCAACAGACTCTCCAGCAACTTATTGTGCTGTGCTTCATGTCTCCTCCCTCCCTCTTCTTTCCCTCCCAGGCTAACCCCAGGCATAACATCAGCAAAGAATCAAGCTATCCAGGAATCTCTGATGAGGAAACTTTATTCTTTTTGCTCAAAACATTTCATGAATTCAGTTTCTAAAGCTATTGTGCAATATCATATTAATCTACAGAGGAGAACTTCTATGTAATGGTCTTTAGAGACATTGCAGGCCTTGGGAAAAAATCTGTAAAGGAATTGGAACTGTAAATGTTCCCAAGTAAGGGGCAAATATTGGCTGTCCCCTATAATGAAGTGAAATGAATTCACTAAGAGAGAAAAAGTTTCCTATCGTGTGTGGCCTTTTGACACTTCCTTCCTTGTCATTTTTTTCCAAGGTGAATGAAGGTTCTAAAGGAGTCAGCAAGTATGGTGCCTCTGAGTCCCACTGACCTGGGTTGGACATTGCCACTGTGAGGCACAATGGAGGAGACTGCAGTAAGGAACAAGGGCTTTTGTCTGCTTGGAAGCTTCATTAAATATTTGGTGTGTGGCACTTGGGGAAGGGCCCTTGTGCCTCATCCTGTGAGGTGTTGTCTTCAAAAGGATGTGCAGACTCCTTAGAAACACCACCATGCTGACAGAACCCTCGTGTTTTTTGTGTTTCCCAATAAATATGTTTAATATTTCACAGGTAAAGTTGCTTTCTGGAGGTTAGGACAAACTGTTGCATTTTATGCTACATGGATACACTCTAAGAAATGAAAAAAATGTTCCTGCATTTTTAAATTCTCTTATGGAAAGGCTCCTGGGTTTTGACCAGGAGCAGGTGTTCTGCCCACTGCAGTCCTTTTTGCTATTGGTTATTGTGTCATTAGAAACTGAATTAATCATAACTTTAGGCCCATTGTGACTCCTACAAAAGTTAATAAAAACTTGACTAATCACCACTGGAAATGCCTCAGCTTTCTCTAGGGGAAGTCAGTGGCTTTGATTAACACATCCTTCTAGCTTATGCAGATGTACAGTTGTCCAAAGCATAAGGAAGATGCTGCTGCTATGCAGGGTTGTAGGAGGAGTAAGGAAAGAGAAAGGCGTCATTCATGTGACATAGATGGACTTGCACTAATCAGAGGGAGATCTTAATTGGTAGGAAAGCTCAAAAAAGTTATTAACTACATAATAGCACCACAATACCAACTTTATAGGGCAGCATATTTTGTGTACAGGAGTGCTCTCCAAAAGGGCTCCTAGTGACAGGCTGTTGTCCTGGGGCACACCAAGGGCTGTGGTGGTGCTTTCTGCAGTGGGCTCTTGGTCACCTCTCCAGGAAATTCTCAGCTTGGCCTTCCAACACACAGTGCAAAGACATTTCCTAAACTGTGATTTAAACAATAAATATGTCAGATCAATGGCATATTTTCTTACCAATCACTCCAATAGACACCACGTTCCTTGCTAAAAATCCCTTACATGGACACCTGCACGAGTCTGTGGCAGAGCTCATGGGGTTGCTCATACAATGAGTAAGGTAATTGGAAGATTAGCCATTCCTCTTTGGGGTTTTTAATATTTTGTCATGAGTTTACTGGAAGTGTGCAGCTGAGATCTGTATTACCACAATGCTTACATGTGTGACTTTTAATGGACAAAAATTGAAAGAACCTATCTTTCTGGTTAGTGAAAACTCTAATTACTCATTATTCCCTGCTCCCTCCTTCTGCACACTCCTTGGAGCCTGCTGGTGAGCTGCATAGAGGTGTTTCTTTTACAAGGGCTATTATAGAGACACCTGTTAGGATTGATATAGCTAATACTGCATCAACATTTCCATTGATTTGGTTTATGACCCAGCTGTAAAAACTCCTTTTAGTCTGAGAACTGATGAATGATGACTGAACCAAGGAGCTCAGGGAAAATAATGATTGTAACTTACTAGAAAGTAACATCAAATTAGATGAATTAGACATAAAGAACTTTCATAAGCTTTTTTCATGTATTTGTAATGTGAAAAATATTTATTTTTATAATGAAAGAATGGAAGTTTTTTAGACACAAAAGTTTGATGACTCTGTGTATATTAAAAAAAAAAAAAAACCAAAACGGAATCAGGGCTTTTCATGTGGAGAAATATCTCCTGTTAGCAGTTTGGTTAATTATTTTACATTGGGAAATTGACTGGTATTTACTAGCAAATTAATAAAAGTTATGATTTAAGGTATAATGTCCTTTCTGTTTTGGCCAGATTGAAGAATCAGTTGATACTTTCTGGGGAGGGTGGAAGAAATATCGCTGATATTTTCTCCTCTGTAAGATTGGTAAGTAATATGGAAAACATAGACTTTGCACTACTGTTTGCAAATCGATGGCACAGAAGTTTTGTGTGTTCTGTACAGAGAGAACGCACAGAAACAAGTGGCCCATGTGAAACAAGACTTTGTAAGGTGCCTCATGTACTAAATAATTTGTCTCACCATCCCCGTCCTCTTGTGGTCCAAAACCACAAAATGCAACCACATGTTTGGCAGGTAATCTTCCAAACTGAGAAGAGGACCATTAAGGGAGGGCAGATCTGGTTTTAGGCTCAGAAGAGTCAGCCATTACAGCAGTAACAGACACCCTTCTCCAAGTGTGGCTCCCGTGTCCCATCCCTTCTCCAAGGGTGGCTCCCGTGTCCCATCCCTTTTCCAAGTGTGGCTCCCGTGTCCCATCCCTTCTCCAAGGGTGGCTCCCGTGTCCCATCCCTTCTCCAGCAAAGGTGGAGTCAAGTAATTGCAGGCTGAGAGCAATTTCACCTGCAGAGTAAGAGCTGGACTACAACAAAAGAAGGCAGTGGTGTCTCAGGGAGTGAAATTACAAAGAACCTGGTCTCAGTGTCAGATAATGCTTGTCCATGTGCAGTCAAAGGGTGCTCTGTGTGTGTAACTATTGGTACTGAAGCAGAGCTCATTCGTTGCACCTGACTTGGGGCAGGCACTGTTAGTTCCATTACAGTACACTGTAACTTAATATTTACACACGGAAATAACTGAGTGAATGGCCTCAGCCTGGGTGACTTATGCTACACTCATCAAGGCAGTCAATCTCCTGGAGGGTTCCAGATTTGCTTAACTCCTGTGGGTTTGCTGAATGTGATATAAATAATGGGGCTGGCATCACTTTCATCAACAAGAAGGAAAGACTGATTTTCATAGTAAAAAAATATCCATTTGTGAAGACAATATTGTCTAAGGTAAAATGTGAGAGCTGGGGTCTCAAAGGATGTGAAAGTTTCAGAAAATGTGAGATCTGATCCAGAGTGCACTGAAGTCATGGAAAGATTTCCCTTGCCTCTATTAGTGGGTATTCAATGAGCCCCTTGGATCAGCAGAAATAGAGGAAGAGCCAGAAACAAGTTATCATGACAAGTCAGAGTGATGGCAACAGCACACAGGAAAATATGGATGTGTAATAAATGTGATGTAAAAGTAATGCTTCTATTTTAATAGTTGGCATTTGCTCTTCTAGTCCTCTTGGTTAAGCGCCAGGGTTGAAGTATTTAATATCCATTAGGCATTTTAGACTGATTTTTTTGATCACTGCTCACTTTCAGTAGCCCATGTTTATTTGGTGCTCTTTATGTGATGACTATGTCCAAGTTCTTACTGGCATATTCCCTGTTGGACACCACTGGTGAATTTACTCCAATAGGCAGCCCCTAAAAGTAAATATATTTAGTTTGCCAGATCTTCTTTAATTTCACATGATGAGCTCCTAAGAATATGTTGTATTTATTAATTTTAAGTTTCAGGTAAAACATAGTTGCACATGTGCACAGGCACACATAGACACAAAAGACCCATCTGTAGATTAGAAAAAATTTCTTGCAAAGAAGACTATGTCATTGATTTTATTGAGCTCAACTTAATCAGAGATTGAGCTATGCAGAGAAGAAGGACTTGTTTTTCAAAGCAGTACAGTTTCCACATGAATTACAGCAAAATACACTGCTTTTTTTTCACAGCCC
The DNA here is from genome assembly GCF_028551555.1 of Melozone crissalis. Lineage (NCBI taxonomy): Eukaryota > Metazoa > Chordata > Aves > Passeriformes > Passerellidae > Melozone > Melozone crissalis. The sequence goes on from NW_026535805.1 coordinate 56,698,028, forward strand.
AGAGTTAAGATGGCATTTAGACAGCTGATTTACAACCAGTGGGAAATGGCTATCAAGATTTTTGTACCTGTTTGGGAGAGTTTTGAATAAGGTAATTACATTTCTGCTACTCTACAGCTGATTGGGATGCAATTTTGTGCTGTGGGGTTGTTCATTACTGTCACGGTTCAGGCAAGTGGTGCTGTCTGCAATCTTCTGAGAATTCCATGGACTGGAAATCTTCTGCCTGCTAAGGACCAGACTAAATGAGATACTCTAGGAATGCTTTAGCAGGGAATACCCAATCCCTACTTTTCTTTTTGGGAGCTTATCTGCTCTACATGCAGGCCAAAAAAAACCCATTTAGTAAGTTCATAACCTGCTTCAGAGAAGCCTGATTAAAGCCAAGCAAAGATCAGTATGTCTTTATGCATCTGTGAATATAAAAGAGACTTGCTTTCCTTGATCTAGCCCACTAAATATTTTCTGTCTTCTTTGAATTGAAAAAAAAGGCAGAGTCTCATTAAAAGAATGGTTGGCAGTGCTCTTTTTAAAATATTGTTAAGGAAAGATAATTCTTGGCACACCAAGGATCTTTTTTTCTCAAGTCTACCTTAATAAATATGTTCAAATATACAATTCAGAGATCATTAATTCCATCTTACTAATTAAAATGGTGCTTATATGTCCACAATGACATTCTGCCTTATCTTTGCATTCTGAAACTTGTTTATAAAATCCCTTAAAGTTACATTTGAAATTAATTTTAGCATGACACTTATATTAAAAATTTATTGAGTATCTGCAATATGTTTTTACCTTTATATACAGGATAATTTATTTTCTACATCTACATGTGAGGTAGGAATAGGCATAGAAACTTTAAAAAATGAAGAGAAGGAGCATCTAAAACCAGAACAGTAAGACTGTTCCTAGCATATGACTTTTAAGATGTAACATATCTTTCTGAAACTTTTAATTCTATGTATTTCTCAAATATTACCTTTCATCAAATTTCAGTTTTCTATAATCCTTACAATTTCCTGAAAAAGAAGAAAAAGTGTTAAGCATAGTTTTGTTTGATTAAATCAGTCTAAAGTCAGATTTTTACAAACTAATGCTTATCACTAAATGAAATCCTTTTCCATTCCTCCTTGTTTGCCATGATTTGTTCTCAGATAAAAGTTCTATTTATGACTGGACAATCCATCATCAATTCTTTGATATAATTTGCCCTTCTGTGAATAAATGAACAAGGTAATAAACTTCAGCATGAGGAAAAGCAGATGGTTTTAAACTGCATTATACAAATTTCATAGAATATTGTATGAGAAATATAAGCACTATTCAGTCACGGATCATTTCTTTCCATCATTCCACTGACTGCCACCCTTCCAGGATTAAAATGTGTAAATAGGCAGCTTTGTCTAATACGCAGAATGACTTCTAAGGACTGAGAAACATTTCCTGAAAGGTAAAGAGATCACCAGCCTTTGAGATCAAATTATGACTAGGTCAAATCAAGAGTAGTTTTCACTATTAAGTAGCATAAGGATTTCAGAGGTACTTGGACACGAATATTCAATTTTTTATTCTGGTCTGAGTGGAAGAATAGACATTGCTATTCTATTACAATATTAGTATTTTCTGCTGTAAATGCTTGTCAGCATGGCAACTGTTTGATTGTCATAAGCTTTTTACAAATTTTACTGTTTACAAGGCAGTTTATGTATGTCTTGAACAAAATAATTTATGCAACAGATTTTTTTCCTTTTAAATGTTTAATAATGATTGTCGTGATGTAAATTATAATAGATATCCTCATGACCAGGTTTCTTTTATAATTGAAAAGGGAGTTATGGGACTAAATGTTTGGTAAAGGCAGTCTAGGAGAACAAACCAATGTATTTGGTATTAGAATGAAGTAATCTATATGGATTGTCCCAGCTAATAATAAAGTATGCAATTTAGTGTGTGCTATAATGTCACAATGTCAATGGCATCTGATCACTCAAAGTTACAAGATGCTTTTGGTCTGAAAGGGAAAACTTGTTTTGACATTTCATCATCACGTTTGTAGTCATGGTCATGATTCATGCACAGTTTTAATATGACCAACCAAAATACTTAGAGAATAACTTAGATAATGAAAAATTTTTTTTTGTGGTTTTGTTCTTGGTTTGGGTTGTTTTGTTTGGTTGGATTTTTTTCTTTTCTTTCCTTTTTTTTGAGTTATTTGACTTTTGTCTTGGGTTTTTATATACAGGAAAATTAAGACCCTCTTGTAATTTCTGAATTTTGGAAAATGCTTGACTGACACAAAACCTGATTTTCTCTGATGAGTGTATTTTGTCCAGGGTACACATCCCCTTAAAAGCTCAAGAAGGCCTCTCTCAGCTTCTAGTTTAGTCACTTTTTCACAAGAATTTCCCAGAACTTGGTTGCCAGACTCTAAGTCTCCAGTGATCCCTTTCTCATTGCTGTTTTCAAGTAGTGTATTCTTTTAATGAAATTTGGCTTGGGAACAATGCTGATCTTGACAAAAGTGAGGTGGGGATTTTAGTAATTTGTGCCAGGACTTTGGCTGCTGTTCCTGTTTTGTAATCACCTTATCTATGAGGGGATGTATTACCCAATCAAACTAACAAAATAAATACCCCAGTATGATGCACACCATGTTATTTTACTTTGCGAATTTCTTGAAGGATTTTTGGCTGTAGTTAGTTGGAATGGGGTGAATTTTTTCCCAGTATCATTCCTAAGTCTATCAAGTATCATTTTTTATCTGGCTGAAGCATGTATCATGTATAAATATTAGTGACCTACAGAGCAACCCACCAATCTCCAAACAGTTAGAAAGATTATATGCATGCTTATTTGGTCAGTCACAGAGACGTGGCACTTGTGTTTAGCATTTAAAACTTCTCTTCCTAATAAACATATTCCAGGTTTAATTCTATTTCTGACTCAGTTGATTTCAGCTTGAGTTCTTCAGTGTATTCTGTACAGACTGTAACTCATATATATTATGTCCTACCATAACCCAAAACTCATCTTCAGCTCTGAAGAATAGACAGTTTTGAGTCCTAAGTTAGTTGTGTTTCCTTTACAAATTGCACAAGGGCTGATCAAGATAGTTTGTGGATCAAGCAAAGCAGAAATAGAGTCACATATTTTTATTATTTTTATTATGTGGGTTCATAAAAGACCAGGTTGTTTTAATCTTACTTATGTTGACCAGGTCTTATTCTACTCCTAGTCTGTGGAATTCTTTTCAGTGACTGCTTCTTGGTGAACAATCATATTTTAAGCCATGATGCGGTCGTAGATTAGTTTGCTTGATATTGGAAAGGTCGACATTGCTACAGGTACGTGTCTCTGGAAGCTGCTGGCATCACATCAAAAGTGCTGAGCAGAAGAGAATTTAAGAACCCCTTACAGTAAGCAAAGCATATTCTGTACTGGTTTTGTGAATTAAGTTATTCAGAATTTTATTTTACTAAGCAGTTTTATGGTGGTTCATTTTTGTTGGTTTTTTTTTTTTTTTTTTCATATAGGATGTGCAGACTGCAAACCTAATCTAATTTGTGGAGGTTCTGGCTTTGTTTATTTAGTGGAGGCTTTTTTCCCTACAAAAAATCAATGGATAAGAAAGTGTGGCACTCCACAGCACAGTGCCTTGAAGCTTTGGAAGTTTCCAAGTGCCGTGCAGGTGAGTGGAAATCCCAACCCGTTTTCTATGTGGGCTTTACCTTGTAATGCACCGAGATAGTAGAGGTCTCAAAAACCAGAATATAAAGCAGCAATCTGCCCAATCTAGGGGTGTTGAGAAGAGGGAAGGAAGGAACAGATCTGTGGCTTAAACTCTACCCTTTGCTGCACAGAAATGCCTATAGCCAGATCCAAGACAATGAACAAAGAAATAAGAAAGAAATCCCTTTCAAAAGAAATACTAACTGTCTTCCTAAAGGGCTGAGGAGAAAAATCACTACTATCTTTTAAATTGATTGTTGAGAGCATAATTTCTGAGGTTAGAGACCCTCATTTAAGACCCCCATCCCCAACATTTTTGTGCCTACAATCTTTCCTTGCCTAGGGGAATCAGTGAATTACACTGTATTATTAAGTGCTAATGGCTTTAGTGGATGTAAAAGGAAACAAAACAAAGCAGAAATAATCTATACCCAAATTGCTTCTGACAAAGTCTCTCTGCTTTGCATATAATTTTGCACAATTCCCATACTTTCGGTTTGAGAAAATAATAAAAATAAGCAGATGATCCTCTTAAAATGTATTGCACATTAATATGAAAAAAATGCTCTGTTGACTGCATTCCTAAGATAAATGCAGTTAGCTCAGTAGAGTTTAAGGGCATGAAAATCAGGGCAAAACTACAGAGGTTTTTTTATTGCATTATTTCCTGCTGTGTGAATTGTGAGAAAAATTTTTGTTTCACCTCGATGAAATATTTCCGACAAAATGCATAGCATGGAACAAAGTTATAGGAAAATATTTGCAGCATCTTCAATTTTGCAACACTTATTTTACATTGCCAAAAATATTGCATCTTGTGCTCTGTAAGTTTTACTCCTTCCTGACAAATGAACACCGATTTCAGAATTTCGACATAATTATGAGGAAGCGATTTTGGTCATGCTGGTAAATTTATAAAGAAATATTTAGCTTCTGAGAAATGTATTAGGCCGTGTGCCACTATGAAAACTGTATATCTTCTTGAGCCCTTGTAGATTCTAGCAGTGTTATGAGAAACATATATTTCATATAAAGCACTTTGACTATATCTACGCCAGTAAATAAGATGACCAGAGATCATTGTCACCTCTGGTGTAAAAATTATGTTGGTGAAGTCTCTTTACTCCTTTGTGCCCAAACCATCATACTGAGACAAATACCCAACATGCCAATTCCTGATGATGTCCCAGCTGTAATGCAGGTCGGTAACAGTCAGTATGGGTAAAATATTTGTCAAAATTTTGTAGAATTTGTGAATGATCCTTCCATATTTGACTTTATGCTCTAGCCCTGGTCTGTGCATTCCTTTGGATGTGACCTAATGACTGAGTCACTATGGATAAATGATTCCCTGATAACTTGCAATGGTGAATAGGAAAAACAGTGTCTAAACAGATAAACAAATAATGGTTCAGACTTTAAGAGAAGATGGGGTGACACAAATAACCCAGTCATACTCTTCTCCATCATTGCTTCCCTCTGAGTAAATGAATTGCATTTTGGAGGAGGAAAAGGAGATGGAAGAGTACATGGTTTTTTGTTCAGGTCTGTAACCCCCAAAGCTGCTTCTCTCAAGGTCAGGATTGCAGGAGCCTTTTGTCTTAGTAATGATAATGTAACCAGTTTTCTTCAGAAAAGGTGTCAGCAAAAAATTGGTCCTGTTTTTGTTCCTGGCAAATGTAAGAGCCTGGAAGCTTCAATCTGACCTGGTTTTGCTCCCTCCTACGCAATGAAATAGGCAAAGGGCAGCACAGGGCCAGCTGGGTTAGCACTATGAACATTGAGGTCAAAGATATGCTGGAGATTTCCTTTTTTCATTACAGAGCAGGGTACTTAGGGACAGAACATATTGGAAAATCAGGATTTACATCCCTGTTGCAGAGACAATGCAACAGTTGTACTATTTGTAGTTTTGGAGCTCAAATAGCAAAGTAATTTTTCTATGTGTTCTTAGAGGAGGTGGGAGGGAAGTGATCAGGAGCACTGCTTAATTAAAAAAAACACACCCCAAACCACCCCCCTCCCAGTGAAACACCTGCATAAAAACTGTGCATACAGTGTACAATGCATGCAATTTATCATCGTTGTGAGTAAGCTGGAGTGAGCTAAGCTTTCCAAACACTGTTCTTGCTGTGGAATGCAGTCATTCTTCATGATAGTCTTCAGGGCATAACTATTTCTAAACCCGAAGTGTTTCACAGCATATTTTAAATAATCAGTCATCATATTAAATGTTCTCAGTAACTCCAGTGTTTCTGTGTTTGAGCTACTTCTTATTGCAGAAAAATTACACAATAGTAGAGAAAATAGCTATTTCACCCCAATACTAGCTTGTCAAAATGTAAGCATTCTCTCCCAAATGTATTTTATTTCAGTGTGGGTTTTTGAAAACTATAGAAGTGCTGGGACAAATCTTAAACTAGACTTGTAACCAGCATTATCCTTGGAGGTCTGAAGTAGCCTAAAAAGTGGTTTTGGGTAGAAATATAAATTTTCCTAATATGTAAAACTGTAAATGATAATGTTTTGCTCTGTATCGTATGTACGATATACCTCAGGTCAAATGAATTAAGTAGTGTAAGCTGGTCATTATGACCCCCAAGGAAGCCAATGGGAAGGGAAAAGCTCATAGGAACACATAAAAGCACAGGACAATTAATTCCTCATCTTTTAAACATGTATTTTTTTAGGATGAAATTAGTTAGATATTTGAATATTTGAGATATATATATATAGATGTAGATATATACATACAGTAAAAACTATGCCACAGATAATTATAAGCATAAATCAATAGAGACTTGGGATATTCCTCTCTTGAGGCACAGAAACTAGAGACTACACTCATGAGGAAGGAAGATAAAAGGACACATGGAGTTTTTGTTGATATGTTTTGCTTTCCCTAAGTATTCCAGTCTAAAGGAGATGTAGGACTGGCATTCCAAAAGGGTTCTGGAAGCATCAAACATTCTCCTCAATTCAGTTTGTCCAGCGGATCCAACTCTGAACCTGATTCTTAGGACATAATCAAATTATCAGCATGTTCAGTGAAATTTTGGATTCAGTCTGGACAACTGAAATGAGACCAATTTTCAGATAAGATGAATTATGAAGTGCTAAAATGAGGTTTATGGAGCCATGAGAAACATATTCTCTGCTACTCCAATTTATGTAAAATTCATGTGATTTCATGTTTAATAAGAATATTGGACTTTCTGAGGGAACCTTAAGCACAGTTTTGAGTGATCCTTTGCTGATTTATGCTTTACAATTCTCACATGATTCTGACAATGAACCAGATAAAATTTGGCAGTTTTGATTGTGTTACATTTCGAGATATTGAGCTTATTTGGACCTGAAACACAAGAGAAACTTGTAGTTATGGACCCACCCAGAAAGAAACTGAAAAAAACAGTGACCCAGCCCTCCATAAAATTAAATTAGGGATTTTCACATAGTGTGACTTATGAATATGAAAATTAGGTGAGATGAATCCTGCACTCCAGCCACACCACTGTTGGTGTGGAAGCAATAACTTCCAAGATGTAGCCTACCTGGGCACTAGGAGACACGTTTCCATGTTCTCTCAGTTGTTTCTTCCACACCAGCAGTTGAAATGGCAGAGCTCTAACACAGTGGGGACCCAGGTCTACCCCCACACCAATCTGCTCACCTGTCTGCCAGGTACCACCAACTGCACCCATCCAAACCCATCTCCTCTACTTAGTGTACATTCAACTATTGCATGTTTCACTTCAGCAAGCTTTTCATTGACAGAGGCTTTTTGCCTCCTGATGCTGGTCCCACATTCTCAGGGAGGAGAACAGCCCTTGAAAACAGCTGGTTTCTGGCAGAAGCTGGAAAGCCAAGATGTTTCTGCACTCAAGTACTTATCTGAAGGATCTGTCTGCAGCTCCACTAAATGCTTCTGCCTTGACAGACCTGGCAACTGCTGCTGTTGTGCACCACTTTAGCAGGCTGGAAGCTTCTGCAGCACAAGCAAAGCTCTGTACCAGTACCAGCTCTTCCCATCCTGCCAGCAAACTTATGTCGTGCTAGAGAGGTCTGACATGGAATGATACTTTTAGTTTTGTGTTGCCACAGGCATAAGAAACAGTAAAAATACAGATTAAAAACAAATAAAGAGAGAACAAAGTCTTCCTCAAGTATATGGAATTATAAGGATTTATAGAATTTACACAATTTATATACAGAATTTATGTACAGAATTTGTGTACAGAATTTGTACAGAATTTACATACATAGGCAGATTTTACATAGTTTCAAGTCATCTGTAGTTTATTGTATTTTCATTTATCCAGTGAATCGCATCCTTTGTCATCTTAGCTGTATTTGCCAGCTATGGAGAGCAGAACTGTCACTGGTAGCCTATCCATGAAATGTAACCACACTAAAATGGACTTTGGGTTTTTTTGTTGGTTTTTTTTTCTGTTGCTCCAGTAGGCAGCCTCTCTCTCTTCTTTATTGCTCTCAGAGCTCAATTTTAGAGAAAAAAAAGCCTTTTCCAGATGATTGAGGATGTCATTTAACTTCGTATTTTTTTCCCAATCACCCTTCTTCTTGTATGCAGTTCAGAAGTTTAAGATGTGTTTGATTTTAGTACCAGAATAGGAATAAATTGAACCTCAGATTAAGAAAACATGCATGGTGAACAAGCAGTATACAATCTGACAAGATTTTTTCTCCAGGAGATATCTTCTCAAGCAGTCAGGTTTTTAAGGGAATTGCAGTGCAAAACATACTTTTTGATAATTGTTAGAAGTATTTTCAAAATTTTTCTGGCATTGGTATGTAAGATTTAGGAAATGTTCACCCCAATTTAACTCTTCAGAGTCTCAAAGCATACCCCAAGCTTAAACATGACAACACGGCAGGCATCACAAAGAAGCAGGCTTAAAAGACTAATTACATTGACTTAAAGGACTCTTGGGTTGAACTAAGGAATAAAAAGGTCAAGAGTAGTCTTAAGGGCTGCCCAGTAAAACAGCAGCAGGGGAGAGAGTGAATGACAAGTTCTGTGCTGCATTTTCTCACTACAATGAACAGTATGGATTATGAAATGACATTAAAGGGGAAGCTCTTGCACGTCAAGGAAACACAGCCCTGACTTCTAGCAGGAGGAGCACCTACAGCACAATCTGACCCCATCAGGTCAATGAACTGTTACTCGCAGGAAGAAAAACACCAGAATAAATGAGACAATTGAGAAAAGTGTTTGCTACTTAAAACTTTAGGGAGGCCAGTGTGAAACAGAACACATAATTGATGTGGGAGAAAATAAAAGTAAAATGCACCACATCCTTATCCTTCCCCCCCCCCCCCCCCCCATCTTCTTTCCTTCATCTTATTCCATTATTTATGACTGAGGGAGGGATGACTTAGCTAGGAGGTTTCCTTGAGCCCATGAGGAGGAGAAGGGACATGAGTTCTAATGATTGAGACCATGTACAACAATTTCAATGTAATCAATGTCTTAGAAAATATTAGGATAATGCCAACATTTTGTCACAGGAAGAAAGTAGGAATTCCAAATGAAGACAGGGTGTTAGGAAGAAACCAGGCAGATACTCTTGAGAAAAGCTCCCAGTAGGAGAGGAAGAGTCCACTTCATAATGTGACACTGAATGCAAACATGCACCAGACTCAGGGAGAGAGAGGGAGCAGGAAGAATCTCAAGCTGCAGTGAAAAAGAAAACTTAAACACAGCAAACTTTCCAAGGTGAGGCCAGGCTTTGAAGAAAGAAGAAGGGGAAATAAAGGAAGAGAGAGGGAGAAGCATTACACTGCCAGACCTTTACACTCATTGTAGCCAAGATATTGGAACAGCTAAAAAGGAACTTTGGAGTCAGATATATTTTAAGTTTCTGTTTTCATATTTCATTTTTTGTTTCCAATTTTACAGTCAGGAATTCATCTCACTGTTTGCTAGGACACATTTCTTTCCTTCTTTAGTCTTTTCTTGTGAAAAGAATGGGCTGTTTTGGCAACAGGCATGCTATGGAGAAATAACCTGTGATGCTGGATTCACTCATGCTGGCCATTGTCCTTTACCATGTGATGAAGGAGACCATTGAGTGTAGGGTGCAGAGTGTCTTGTGAAGTTCTTGCTAGACACAGCCCCCACGTGGGCTCATAAAACCCAAGCTTCTCAGAAACCTAATTGAGCCAACAAGGAACTGGGTAAAGTAAAAACTTTGTAAACTTGTATGTGAGTGAAAATGGGACATTAAACAAGCCTTTTTTTTTTTTTTTTTTTTACTTTCCCAAACCCTTTCAGATGTTAGAACAAGTAAACAGAATGTGACAATTTTGTTTTATTGTTAATCCTGGTATCAGGGTCAACTTTACCTTACTTTTCTGCCCTTCCTCCTTACTACAGCTATTGCTTGAGGTGCCAAATGTGTCAGTTTTAGCTTTCTGTTTAAGGTAAACATGTGCAAAAGGTCACTTTTGTTACAGTAAAATAAATTTCAAATGTAGCCCTGCTCAAATAGAGCTGGGAATTTTTATATTTAAACAAAAAAGTATTTGTTCTCCTTTGTGTAGGAGCCAATGGCAGCTCTTATATGTAATACCATTAACACTGGTAGCTGAAATTCCCCACAAGGAAATGATTCAAGACAGATGATAATAAAAAATGGAGAAAAAAAATGGGATGTGGTTACAGCAGCAAAAAATCTCACTTATTATGGTTATGTCTTCACTGCAGAGTTGCTCAGCTGGTGTCCCTGGTTTGGCAGCAACAAAATCTTCCAAAGCAAGGGGAGTGATGCCTTGATCTAAGCAAGATGAATTGCAGAGCTATAGATTAGTGTGTGTGCTAATTGTTCTTTTTCTTAGTCTGATGAATGGCTTCCTTTGCAGGGAGGATTCCAATATCCCTTTTGTGCCTTACTACAGTTCCCTCTTTGCTTCACTCTGTTCTTGGGAAAACAATGTCTTCAGAACCACATCATGTCTCCATGGAAGCCCTGTCTTACACCTGTGACTCAGACCTAGTTATTGCTATTCTCTTCATCATAATACACTATCATAAAGCTAAAATTATTGGTGCAACAAATTATGAAAGCGTTAAATTAGCAAGGACAAATTAATCTTCCTTTACTGTAGACATTTATGGTGTGGAGTGTGATCCACAGGAACCATACTAGGTGTCACCATGACACTGAGATGAAGATAACCTTAAGAACATCTGTTCATTGTCTACAAGGAGAGGGGAGCTGAGATGTAGCCATGTACATCAGCTGAGATGGATCCTACCCCCAGGGACTATTCTCAGCTGGGAAAGAGCTATCACTTTTTTTACTGCCTTGAGCTCAGATCACTGACTGTCGGAGTGAGCACTGGATTGCAGTGTTAAATCAAACAGATTAGCTGAGGTCATGAGAGATGCAAAGCAGGGTGGACTGTAAGTATTTACTGAGTCAGACCCTAGTTACCTGTCCTTTCCAGATGAGTCTTGTCACTGCTAGTGCAGGTGCCCCTTCACATCTGTTTTCAGTGTGTCTTACAACATTCTGCTCAATAATGAGCATCTGTCTCAATTTAAATGCTGTGGTTGTCCTAAGATTGATGTTTGCCATGAAGGTGGAAGGCTAGACCAGAGACAGTGGAATAAAAGGTGAGTACTTTTACAGACAAGTGCCAGACAGTAGAAAAGGTCACCACTTGCAGCTGACACTGGTGCAAACAGACCCTTTTAGCCCTCTCCCACTGTTGATTAAACTAAACTGCCTGAATTCACTGACTGGGCAATGAGAAAAGTACTTGCACAGGAAGGGATCTGTCTGAGCTAAGAAACAGAAGTTAACTAAGATACCAAAGCTAAGAGTTAGCAAATGAATGCTGGGGTTTCTGGAGAACCCATGAGCTTCCATATAAGGGAGCAAAGGAATCCCCAGACAGGATTGTTTTCTTACTGGAGAAAACTTAGAAAATTATAAGACTCAGGCAAGGAGAAAACTAATATTAGAGGCTGATAAATGAGAGATTGATAAAATGAAGTGGAAAGAGAGGGACCATGCACTGTCATGATACTTGTAAACACCAAGTTTAAAGACATAAATATGTAAGTGAGGGATTTCTATCTCAAATGTGATTTTACATTGTGTTTATTCTGTCTAAAGGCTTCAGCAATGCAAATTGGATGTGCCTTGAAGACTTCATGTCAGAACCCATGCAGTTTGATTAGGCTTGGAATCAGTTAGCCAAAGAGATGCTCATCAGTTCTTCACTGTATCCTTGCATTTTCAAGAAAAATACAAACATCACCCAAGATAAATTTTCTAAACACAGTTTTGGGGAAAGCAGTGGTTGCTATAGCTAGCCATGATTACCATGATTATCCACCTGAATACCAGCCCACCAGGACAGATAACTGGCCTGAGCCTGGGAAATGGTGAAATCAAAAGTTTTCCTCTTTGAGGTTTCATCTGGCTGCATTTCAGGCTACTACACAGAGTTTCATTTGTGTCACTCTATTTATATTCTCTATCACATACATGGATGCATAAACTGATCCATTTTAGAACCCCATGCACTGGATGTAAGCAACTCATTTGGAAACTTTGTTAACTCTATGTCAGCTGTAGGAAAATGACTTCAAAATCCAAGCAACACCATAGACAAACTCACCAGAAAGTATCTTATCTCATATTTCAGCAACAGGAGCAAGACTATTTCACCTCCCATTTAATGTGCGAGAAGACCCCAGACCATAAAAATCAAATAAGACTCAGGAAGAAAGCTGGGCTAATGAAAAACTTATGTGAGAAATGAAGAAACGTTGTAGGGCCAAGTACACATTGATTTCATAATTTAGATCCTGTGAGATGCTTTTCCATTAGATGGCAGAAAATTTCTCCAAGCTTTTCCTTGACTAGAAAGTGTTGGTTTTAATGTGATAATAAGCTTAGCATCAGTTTTCAAATAAACTGTAGATCCTCATTGATCCATTCACTGAAGCCCATAGCTCCAGTTTGATCTAGAACTGTTGTGGAGTTTTGTTTTGGGGTTTTGCTGTGGGTTTGATTGGTTTATTTATTTATGTAAGAAAATAAACCCAAACCCAAAATTTCTCTTTTTAGCTGGGTAAACTGAAGCCTGGAGAGCTCAAAGAGTTTTGGCAAAGCCAATGCATAGGTCAGGGCAGAAGATCAGCACTCAGGCTTGTATCCCATATTCTCATTGCCCTGGCACATGTACAGATGTCTCAGTGCTTTTCAAAGTATGTGAGTATCACCAACTTTGTGTTATCAATTCAGAAACCAGGCAAATGAACAAAATCTGAGATGCAACTGAGATAATTCAATAGACTAAAGAAACATAAGAAAATAGTTCAATGCTTCAGCATGAACAAGAGATGGAGAAGAACAGAAACAAACTTTGATTTATTGAATTAAAATAACTTATTTAGTTGCAGCTTCACTGAATATTCTCCTGGAAATCTTCCTTTGCCTTGCAGTACATTTATTTTTAGTACGGGCTTTTTAGTCTGCATTTATGTCTGTAGGGAGGAGCTTGGAGTTTGTTACATTCATTGAGCTTCTCAACAATTGAATAAAGGTTTCCAGTGGCACTCGACCTGACATTTCAAACATCAGAGAGGATACCCTTCAGTTCCAGAGGTCTACAAGGCAGAGGCCTCTCCAGAATTTTTTTAACCACCTGCTGAAGTGCTGTGTTGGGCTTTTAAGCTGAAGCCAAGACAGTAGTGCTGTTAACCTATTTTGTTAGCGGATCATGCTGCCTTCTGTCAGAAGACAATGCTCTGAGGATCATTCCCAAGGTCATAACCAGTGCTGCTCCTGTTGTGTGCTGTCAGTCAATGGAAGCAACAGAGAGACACCTAAAATTATTCACCTAAGTAAGCATATGTAGAGATGGGGGCAGAGCTGGGTGACATTTCCAAGACATCTTATACATGTCTTAAAACTTGCCCTGCATATGTGTGTGCTCCTGCTCTTTCTGTCTTGACTTTTCCTGGATGTTGGCAGTGCTCTGCACATTAAGGGTCATGACTGCTTTAGGGGGCACAGGAGAGTTCAGAGGTTTGTGGAGGATGCTTTATAAAAACAACAACAACAAAAAGAAGAGATTAATAATATGAAAAGCAAGTTGTGCTGTTTAACCTTTGATTAAAAGCAGCAGCCCTTCATTCAAACCCCACAGTCTTTGCCCTTGCTGTACTCAGCATTCAGAAGGGTTTTATGAAGACAGAGGTGTGAAAGGACTCAAAGTTTTCAAAAGTCAAAATTTTTATTTCATCTAATTATCTGCCTAAATGTGAGTGGGAGTTAGGTTGGCAGTGAATGCAGATGGAGAGCACACCTGCAGAAGGAGGAGGCCCTGCTCTGTGGGTTGTCTTCACCCAGTCTACTCCACCTACCACTGCAAGTGATCACATGAGATTTCAAACTCAAATTTGAACTTCTTCAACATCATCAGTTTGGTTGTAAAATTAGTCTATAACCTAGCTTTAGATAAAAGTGACCAGTAGTGACCTGTGTGAATTGGCTCTAGTTACAATAAAATTTTATAGGTCTAAAGAAGATGTTGTTTATAAAACTAAGGTAAAGGAAAAGGCAGGGTGAGCTGGATGCCAAACAGAAGCAAAACTTAATAGGTTGCTATTGCTTCTACTGCTTCTTTGGCTGTGCAAGTCCAATGTGGTGAACTGAGTAGGATGGTGGGGCAGAAGGACAAGAAAAAGGGGGCCAGGACACCACAATTTCTCTGGTTTTGCATGGAAAAATGAGACATTGATGGCTGGCCCTTTCCATGTGGATGTTTTTCAAGTTCATTTTGGTTGAATATTTAGATTTAATGAAAGGTGAAAGTCTGAGGTTACCAGAACAGTTAGTGAACCTTCTGCCAATTAAAGGTTTTGCCCCAAAGACCACACCTTGCGATGGCTGAATTTCACTGCCACCCCTTCCAGAGTGTTTTCCCTCTACTACCTTGTTATTGTAGTGATGGTGGCATTGTAAATTATAGTCCCAGCTGGATGAAGAACCCTTCTGAACTGATCCTAGTGCTGTTCCCTATAGTATTGCTAATGATTACACAGCTGCCTTGTAGGCATTCTAGAGCATAGGCTCATGGGTCTGCCTCCAGCACAAGTTGCAATAAAGTTTATTTTCATTCAAAACAATATATATTGGGATTATTGTCAGAGCAGCCCCAGAGGCTTGCATAGGAGGTCTAGTAAGCATTGGTAAGAAAATTGGAAGCCTTGAGGTTATTAATGTTGCTAGAACAGCAAGCTTAGTGGCCAGCAGAGGTATAATTTACCTACGCTAGCATCACTCACTGGAGCAAGGCAATCAAGTAAGAGGTCAAGAGACTTTAACACAACATAAGATAGATATATAGCCCTGAGCCTTTTAGGCCAGATTCTCAGCTGCTGTGAATCAATGTAGCTTCATGGGAATCAGTGGACCTATGCAGTTTTCAATGTGCTAAGAATCTGGCCTATACCCTCTATGGAAGTTATCCTAAGATCTGAAACGAATGCAGCAGCAAAACTCAATTTTTATTTTTGCTCTGTTTTTAAGCCAACACATGACATTTTTAGCTCAGCTATACATCAGTTTGGAGAGAGCAAGACTGAAGTTTAACACTTTTGGCAAGGACACATCTCAAAATGGTCATGAAAGAGCTGATGAGATTCCATCAATGTACATTAGCTAATAGAGAGAAAACGTAAGTAGATGCAGAAGGAACGGATATCTCTTTTTAACTGGTTAGTAACCAAAGCTCAGGTAGCATACAGTCTTTTTGCTTGCAGCTGTGAGTTCCAGTCTATAAAACAGAAGTTCGTGTTCCTATTTATAAAAACCAGCTTGACCAAAAATGTAACATCAGCTTTTGGAGATTTAAGTGACATGAAAGTGTGCTTTGAATTCATGCCAGGGGATAGAGTGGGAAAGCTGACAGAGATAGCAGGGAGTGTGAGGAAGACACAGACAAGTAAAATGCATGCACCATTGACTCACAAATACGCAAGGGTTGGTCTTTCTTGGTAGATATAGATCCAAGCCACAATTTTTTTTCCTGGATTGCAGTCCAAGTCTATGTGTCAGTGCAGTCCCAGAGATGTTGGAGTTTCAGAGACCACAGAGGAGGTTGTGTCTAGTGTTTTTTCAGAATAATTTGTGGGAACTCATAAATGTAAATCCTATGCTAACACTTGAATCTCTAACAGACACTTCAGCCTCCAGCAGTACTGCCTACTCTTCTTAAGAAGTTCTTATATGTACTGATTTACCACAGTTGCATATAGTACCTGCCAAAGGAAGAAGCTTTTACTACTTTTCTCTGATGAAAAAATTAATATTGAGTGCAAAGAAATTGAAGAAGCATAAATATGTTTCTGAATTAGGGAGACCAGCCTGGTAAACAATCAATTTAGTTGTCCTACACATCTGTAGGGACTTGAGCTGCTTATATGTCCTACTTTTTTATGCTCTCTAGTTGTTGTCCTTTGTTTAGACAAAGACCTGACTCCAGGTGGCCTCTGAGGAGAAGCTTAGCTGCTGTCATTTGCATTAATATATCAGTATTTTGAATTTTTGTATCTGTTGAAAATCTCAGTTTCATAACTGATCTGACAGTAACAGCCTTCAATAAATGAGCTTTTTCTTGGCCCTGGAGATTATTCAAGTCATGTCTTCCAGGTCAATAAGGTATTAAAAATTTGAGATACTACTTTTCTTTCAAATAAGATACTTAAAAGCTGGATCAGATGGGGATTTAACAGATCAGAATTGAGAGGGCTCATAACATTTTGCCTGTTTCAAAGCTCATGTTTAAGAAAAAGTTTTAAGTTTAAAGTAAAATAAACTGGAAAGTGATATACCCTGTCTGCTGAGAGCAGACAAGAGAATAGGAGCAAACAAAAGTGAGTTACAGCTTTTTACACAGCATTCTCTATCTCCCTCCTTTACTTCAACTCTCTGTGCATCAGTTTATTCCCAGGTGTGCTTCCACTCAGATTTTCTGGCCAACAAGAACCAGAATCCTCACAAGTCCCTTTTGTTTGCTTTCTTTGCATTTGCTCTCAGTAAATAGAAACAAGCAGGAAGTCTGACGAAGCCTGACAGAGCTACATCCCTTTCATCAAGTCAGGTTTGACTCTCCTCTCCTACCTGGCCACCCTCAGCACTGCTGGGGGCTGCTCCCTCCCCAGCAGCAGCAGCAGCAGCAGCAGCAGCAGCAGCAGCAGCAGCAGCAGCAGTGCAGCCTCTCTGCTGCTGGCAGAGTTCACAAATCATCAGGCTCATTAACACAAACTGAACTCGACTGTGACTCAAATTGATATACCAGAGAGTCAACTGCAGTTGCTGGGGAACCAAACACTCCAAGTGTTCTGTTGCCACCACTGCTGCTGGGGAGGAAACCTCTGGGCAGAGAGCTGGGGCAGAGAGCTGAAGAGCATGACTTCTTAGGTTACACCAAACTGGACCACCACAGAGTCTTTGGAAGTTCCTTCTGTCACTGTCTGGGTTGCCCTGGAACAGGGTTATAAAGCATGTGTGAGGCCAAGGAAATCTGTTCTTTCATGCTCCTTTGCATGGTAACTGAAAACCAGCAACTTTACTCAACCATCTCCTCAGAGTATTTGTGCTCTCTGGAAGGGGAGCTGCCTTCCAGAAGCCAGTGCTGGTGACAACAGACCAACTGGCATGCTGGTAACCCTTTGTTTTTATGTGGGCAACCTGCCAGGCTGATCAGAATCTAAATTTAACTATGCTGCTTCAGGTATTGTGAGAAATGTGTTTCTGGACCACTGGATGCTGGGCAGTGAGCCCCCCCAAGGACCAGGAGCCAGAACCTTGTCTGTTGGTATGTTCTATGGAAAGCATATAGCTGATTCTTTCTTGGCCATTTATCTCCTCCTCCAAACAAGGGGCAGAAGTTTGAAGTGTTAACCCTTCCAGATATTTAGGAGGGGTGCTACAGGCATGCATTGACTATTTCAGAATAAAAAGACTGGCCCACTCTTCCTGTTTAAGGGTGAAAAACAGTGGTCAGGATGCAAACCTTACCTGCACGACATATGAGGGTTTGTTTCCACTGATCTCAGTGAGTTTTTGCTTGTTGATACTTAAGAAGAACCTGACCCACAGTCCTCCAGAGCTGTGAGGATGGGATCAGATCCCTACACTATGTTACAAGCATCTCTTGATGACTCCCAAAGCACTTGCAAACACAAAAGAGCATAAAATATGAGATGAATGGGAAGCTTGAACAAAACAGAAATTGTAAACCTTTAGGTAGAATTTCTCTCTGTGGATTTCAGAGTCTCCTGTTACTCATAGGTGAAGATCAGATGGCCAGTGAGGATCACAGGACGTGCCACAGCAAGATCAAAACATAAGCACAATTCCTGTGTTATTTTAGCTAAACCAGGAACAAATCTGGCACCATTTGACTCTGGCCTTTCAGCTCCGAGACAGGGCAATAGCAGTGCTCATGCCAGCTGGCTATCTGCTCTGCAGGAGTCAACAAATTTCTTGACATGCGATGTCCTTATATCTCATTTGTTGATTGGAGCAGTGAAATATTTATGAACTGCCATCAGTGTGCAGCTTTTGAGTTCTGACCCAGTAAAGGATAAATATGGGACAATTTGCCTTTGGCCTTTCACTTTGGCCAGTGACCAGCTTTCTGTCTGTTTGTGGTTTCAACTGGATGGGGAAACAAACATCCCCTAGGTAAAACCCTTTCCATATCTAGGACTTACTCCAGAAATAAATGATTTTAAAACCAAACACATCGAGTGAGAAACAAATCCCACACAGTTGTCCAATGGCCTTTGACCTCCTAATGGCTTGGTGCCATCTGGCTGCCAGCTGGCTACTTCACTACATGAGGAAATGAGTTTCTCACAGACAACGCTCCCTTCCACTTTTAGCCATACCAAAAAAAGAAAAAGCTAACCCACCTTTCCTATAGCACCCTTTCATTCCAGAAAAGGGAGAAATGTGACACAGGTGGCTGCTGAACTTTCAACTCTGAGTGGCAAACTACCAACTAGCTACTGCTGGGCTACACACTCCCACAGCAAAACAAAATGTTGCTTGGGCAAATCATTGTACAAGTCTTCCACTTGAAAAGAAGTATTCAAAAATTGAGAGAGAACAAGTAGATAAAAGAAGAAATCAAATATAGTGAGAGATATTGCACACTTTTTGTACATGTTAAGACATAAGTAGAGATGCATATTTTTAGCAAAAATGCAAACAGCTAGACTTTATATACAGACTCTGCAAAAGAATTTCTGCTTTTTGCAAAAGGAGATGGGAAGAGAAGGATATTTACTTTGAAGTGAAAATATTTCTGCCTGATTCAGCAGGCATTTGCCTAGTTCATGGAAACACAGCAAATGTGTGTTGCCAGGAATGGTAACTTAAGCTCCCTTGACCCTCCCAGCTGTCTACCAAAATCCAGGACCCATGAGATGAATTGGGATGCCTCTGAGAGCTGAAGGAAGGAGACCCTGGCTATAGTTCTCAGGCAGGTGGCGACAGGGGCTCCTGGGGCTCCAGTGCTAGGCATGATGAGCTGGGCTAGGCAGGCAGCTGGACTGGAGGGTGATGTGCTGCTGCAGCTCCTTTCCTTCCACAGATTGGTGCTGCAATTATCCAACAGTCCCCATATCAACATGTGCACTCATGGCTCATGAGACAGGTCCAGCACAGGAAATGGATCTATATTGCTCTAGAGCCATTGAACACCTTTATATTACTCATGTAATATTAATTTCATCTAAATTTCATATTCTTTCTTTCTCTCTTTCTTTCTTCTATCCTTCATTCCTTCCATTCTTTCTTCCTTCTCTTCCTTTCTTCTTTCCTTTCCTTTGTTTTTCTCCAGTAGTACAGAAAACTAGGTATATCTAATCACCATTAGCTGTTATAATTCAAATAATTTTTAACCCCACTGTGAACCTAGAATTTCCCCTTTCTCAAGATTCTATTCCCTTTTCCATTCTGTGGCCCCTACAGTACATGATGTCCACGGACAATGAGTGTCTTCCCACCCTCCCTGCTGCCATGGAGATTCTAAGGGTTGCGGGAGATGTGATTCTCCCAGTCTACTTTCTCCATGACAGATTCTCTTCCATCCTGTCATTTACATTTACAGCCTGATTCCAAGCCTGTTTATAGCCAGAGAGCTCTTTTCATTTACTTCAGTGGGCTTTGAATCAAGCCTTTATAAACCACACATGTACCCAACAGGTATTTATTAACATGAGCTGGCCATGCACTCTATGCCATGAGTATGGAAAAAGCGAACAATAACTTTACAATTACCCACCTAAGCCCTCTAACAGGCTCCAAAGGCATGTCTCTTTGCCAAGCAAGCATTGAATCAAGTTTGACATTTCTAGGGTAAATCATTTTTGTGTTCTAAAAACCAAAAAAAAAAAGGTTAGGAAAAAATCCAAAGAGTGAGAACATCCCCATTTTTGGACAATAATATCATCCAAATGTCCTATCCAAATGGCTTCAAATGTTCCAGAAAGAAATGTGTATTCTGGGATAAGACCACTGAATGCTAGGTAAAATTACAGGTGATTCTGCTTGAGGTTGGCAAGATTGAGCAAGGATTAAACTGGAATTATCGGTCCTGCTATTTCTTTAATTACTCATGAAGATATTAGTGTCACCCACAGTCTTTCCAGAATGATGAGACATCTTTATGTATTGACTTTACATACAGAGATTTCAGTTCTTTCACAGGCTGTGTCTTAATTTATTAAATTTTGAGTTGTTGGACAAGAAATTTGATTTTATTTTGTAGTCTCTTCTTGAACTGAATTGGTAGAGCCTGAACCATCCGAGAGGACAACCCAGCGGACTTGGAAAACTCTCAACTCGCTGTAAGGGTGAGGTGTCACAAAGGACTTTCCACATTTTATCAGATGATAACTCTAAGCCAAAAAGTTTGGATCCAGACCCAGATAAAAAGTGCCTCCAAGGACAAATCTGAAGAGCTCCAGGGTTTCCATCCAAGCCAATTTCTAGCTGTGATGTAAGACAAGGTTATTTCCATTAGTGTTTAAGTTTTGCATCATCTGTTCTCTCATGCTTCAACTTTTTCACTTTCAGCAGCAAATCAATCATCATAATACTAGCAAAAGCTTGGTTTTGTCATGTTATAGCTCAGGGTGGATTGTCCTCGTGAAATATATATCTCTGAGAAAGCACTTTGGAGGCAAATATCTGCTAACAAATAGTTTTGTCTTGTTCACTAAGACCCAAATTTTTTAAAAGTAGATGTCAAAGTTGGAGTTTTCTGAGTCCTATGCTAGTATTTACCTAAGTGTCTTGCTTTTTTAAAAAAAAGCTCAGTTACCCTGTGTCCATCTTCAGCAGTTCCTTTTGAAATTCATGACTGATATAATTTGTAGTATTGTCCATAGATCGAGGCAACTTTTCATTCATTTTCTGCACATGTATCTTGGTCATTTCTTCTACTGCTGCTTTAGAAACTAGGTAGTTGCAAGGGTTAAACATAGGATTGTAAGTTCACAGATGTGCAAATACATATTTTTTGGCAGGTTAAATGCACTAGGCAACTTCTGCATGTTTGTGCTTTGAGTAAGGAGGCCACCTGCTTCTAATGTTACAGGAATATGTTGGCTAGTGGAAAGGCAGAAACCATTTTTTACTAATTGAATAATTTCTGTGTCTTATCCAAATGCCAAGAGATTGCTTCTATCCCATGATTACCTTGAAGTTTTGATGGCATATTTAAAAACAAAACAAAGCAAAACAAAAAAAAAAGAACATTCTGAAGTCACTTTCCTGTTTGGTCCAAATCACTTTATTCCTAGTACAGAGTGATGGGAAAATGAGTATTGGATGAAAGAAAAGGCAAATAGGAAACAATCGTTTGCTTGGATTACCAAGGCAGTGTCTGGGTAAGGTGGTGTTTGCTGGGTAGGCACAGTCGACTGCTTGGCACTGGCACATGGAATAGCAAACACATGCAGCAGTTAAAATCAAGCTTGCATTAATGATTTCATTGCCTGAACTAAATTTGTAATGTAAATCATTCAGAGGTGCTCTAAGGCATTTCTATTCTTAGAAGAAAAGTCACAAACTGGAAAGTACGTCACCTTTGCAATCAGCACCCCCTTTAGCCTGTAATGTGGAACACATGGTGGTTGAAGAGGTTACAGTGTTACAGAAATGTCATTACAGAATTTCTCTGTGTTAACATGTATCATCTGTCACATAATTGTTTGTTTTACAACCCATACCTATAATGGGCTAAGTGGGGACTATTTATATCAGTTAACAATGAGTGCCTTTAATTAGTATTTCATGCAACTGGAACATGTTAAAGATTCTGACACAAATCTGGCTTGGGTTGCTAAATTCCATATGAATTTCATTATAAAATTGCTAAGACATTACAGTTGCTCAGGTATTGAGGTTTATAAGTGCACTTCATCTGTTACAAAGCCAGAGCAAGTAAGTCACACACATGCTAAAGAAAAATCTTCAGAACAACAGCTTGGTATCTAACACAGTTGAATGAGAGTTTAAAGCAAGAAAGATGAAAATCTTTTATTATTTGAAATGTGCCTGTTTTTTCTCTAAAACTGCAAATCTTCTAACATCTACACAGCCGAAGCATTATATAGAATGGAAAAGATTAAGACAATGAAGAATTAGATTGTACACAAAGTTGATAATGAAAATTTTTCAGAGATGGACCAGTCAGCAAAGAACTTCACAAGCTGTTGCCAGATTGTCGAATGCAAAGATGGTGTTTTGCTAATGGTTGATACTGAGAGGTTACAAACACGTCCTATTCTTTCCAAGTGATCTCAAGGCAAAATATTTATCCTGAGACCCTCTCTCCCAGCCCAAGCTCTTCTCAGTGGCTGAGGTGGCCAATGGGACATTTCAGTTCACATTAAAGGAGACCCCCAGCCACCGTGGGATTCTCGTCCATGGGCCCCTGTGCATTTGCAGCATGAAGAATGTGTCAAGGAGCAGTGCAACATCCAGAGAGTGATGGGAGAGGAAGATGTGCCTGAGGTTACCTTTTTAAAATGTGGGTGTTGTCACGGTCCTTTAGGCTGATCGAAAGAACATGCAAGAATCAGGCTTATGTCAAAATTAAAGCAGTTCAGGAGATTAGGAGTGGGAGAGCAAAGGATGACAGGAAATCCCAGCAGCTTCATGCCTCCACATTATTCTTCTCAGATGTTGTGGCTGAGGCTCCATTCCTCTGCATGCCTCAGTTCCTAAACCTAAGGCTGCTTTTTCCCTCACATACCTATTATTAAACTTGTGGATTTACATTGCAATGGCACAGTGACTAAGCAGCTGGTTCTCCAGAACTTTTCAAAGCTTTCTTCAAGATTTTGAGATGCTGAGCAAGGAAAGAGAAGCAACTCAGGATTTCTCATTTTTGTCCTCTGCCACTTGTATCAGCTATGTTTATTAGAGCCTACAGTATTGTTTAAAGCATTTTCTGACAGGCAAAAACATTATAATGAAATTATTCTACGGATGCTTTAAATGAAGCTTTTTGGTTGATACTGATATAATAATCAATATACAAATAAAATATTTTTATTAATGGAATATCAGAATATGGTACATTATTCTAAAGAAACTCACCCTTGCTTCTTGTGAAATTCTAATACTAATTCAGATTCCAGCAACAAGCCTTGTGGTATAGCTGTTTATTTACCTTCAACTGTCATAGGCAAAAAACCATTTGTCATTTTAACTTTTCCTCACAGAGCATGCTAGCTGTCCTGTTCCCATGGAATGAGGCTGGCAATAGGAAAGATCTTCATGTCTTGTTACCTTTGTTAAAACAGAGGATCTGATTTCTGAAATTTGTTTTCAGTATTCCAGAGAGCAGTAAAGCAAGTCCTCTTTCTAACCATTCTTAATGAAAAGTCTTGAAGATTTCTGTTTGAGATAGCCAGAAAATATTTTTAACAATAAATCCTAAACAATGTGGGGGGAGGGGGGAAGATTATTTCATAATTCTCATCCGATGATTACCTTTGATATCCACTTTTCCTCTGTTAGACATAAACTTACATTTTACTTAAATTTACTCTTTTTTTAAACTACATTTTTCATGAAGAACTATAACAGGGATTCTTACCAAAGTCCTCTGGCATAGGACATCATAAGAAATAATATCCAGGCTGTGTGTGTGCAATATATAAAAGTAGGTAGGAATTTGAAGCATGTCAGTTGCAATGAGAGGACATATCAAAATATCTGAAATCAAATAGTCTGAATTGTGTGTAAGGGAGAATTTGTTGGTGATTTTCAGATATATCCCCTTTTTTTGTCTTCTCTGTCCTCTCCCCTCAGAAATAATTTTCTCTCAAAACTTGTTTTATGATTAATTGTCTCTTTACTCTTGTTACTTTGGAAAACAATAAAATTCTTCTAGACACTTATGAAAGAAAAGTCCCTTCTCAGGAGAAATCTGGAGAATGCATCTTGATAAAAGACATCTTTTTGGAAAATGGAAGGAAAACTAGACAATATAAAAATACATAAGACTATACTGCTATATCTGTCCATGGCATGAGTATAGTTTTTAAAGGTTTTGGAATGAAGATATACAAACAGATATTGGTTAGATGATTTTTGGGTACTGGAAAAGTATTTCCCATGGAAATACTTCCCATGGAAGGTCAATTTGAGTAGAGTATGTTGAAGGAATAGAGGAGTAGAATGTAAAAATCCTGGTGAGAAATCATGCAGCTGATTTGGAAGACAGGGTTGCAGAGCAGCATCGTGCCCTGTCCCCTTACAATCTGATGAAGACAAGGAGTGAGGAGGAACATGTTTGTTCAATGAGGATTTTAGTGCAAACATTGTAGAGAGTTACACTAGCAAAAAAAAATTTCTGGACCACTTGAAGCTTTTAAGAGTTCCCTGTTGGTCACAGAAAAGCATTTGTGTCCCAGAGAAGAGCTCCAAAATATGATTCATCACCACATTGTACTGTGCTTTCACTGTGCTCTGTCACCCCTAGGAAGAGCAGTTCTATCCTGACAAGTGAGGTGGAATTGTACAGAAGGCTCTGGCTTGACACTCCCAGGACTGGTGTCCAGTTTTGGCTGCACCCTTGTGACTGGTGGTATGTTCATTTGAAATATTGTTATAGCAGAAGGCATTTATATCCTTCTATATTGCCTGCCTTACTTTTTTCCTCTTTTATGTGTGTGGTTACTTGAGTTTTTGTCCCTCTTATGTGAACCAACACCCATCCACGCATCTCAAAAGCCACTGGAAATATAATGTGAACAGTAGTTTGTAAATTAAATATGCTTAAGTAGCAGAAAACTGCAGTAACTAAGGGTGATATATGGACTTGGAAGACTAAATCTAACTTTGGGATTCAATTATAATTACAGCTGTATTAGCTGGCACATTGGCAAGATGAACCTGCCAAGACTGGCTTACTAGAAACTGGAGGAAGGCTGACCACATCATCAAAGAATAGCTCTCTGATGACATAGTACCTGCAGCTCTCCAGCTGATGGCCCACAGTCCAGCTGAAGACACTAGTTGGTTTGTTGGGAGGCATCAAACAGAAGGGATGGAGGCTTGCTGCCAGGGTCAATGGCAAGAGGGATGTTTCCCCTTAGCAAGTTTAGGGAAGTCTCCAGAACAAAGAAGGGGAAATTGCAAAAATATATTGGATTTTGGAGGTGTCAGAGCCAGGTTACAGTTACTTATTAGAGAGGAAAGGTTCAGAAATACAGTGCTTAACACTCTCTCCAGCTCTGCTAAACTATTTATGAAGAGCTAACTATAATTAGAAATCCAAATTTAAAAAATGGTAAACCAAAAATTTACTTTAAAAGTGGGCAGATGGCCAACGCTTTTTACTGAGCAGCACTGGAATGTTAATGCGGAACATACGCAAAACTGTTATGAAAAAAAATACACCTCTTTAATGCTAATATTCAAATAGAATGAATGATAATTGCATTAGGCACCAACTGGGAGTCAGCATAGGTCCCTGAGAGCTGGAAATCCACTATATGTTACAGGATAAATTGATACCGACAGAGCCAGTTTGAGAAAAAATTTTGCAGGAAAAAAAATCAGAAAAGGAGGAGAAAACACAATTTTTCTTGCATATGAATGAAACTGTTTTGTCAGTTAGTAGGAACTAGAATAATACCTGTCTAATTTTACTTTTTTTTTTTTAAGTGCCTTTGATCTAAAATGCATGTTATGTGTATAACCTCATACCAAATACTGGAATTTGTGAATAATCTGCACAACTGCTTTCCCAACCTGGTTCATCCATTTGGTTCAGTTTTAAGGAAATAATCACCTAAATCACTGTCCTGATTTTGTCCCTCAACACATACCCATGTGGAATAATAAGGAGAATTTATGGTGAGTGGATTGTAATTATCTGATCTGGAATTTACCCAGAACTTGAGGTGACTAGTACAAGGCTTTCCAGGCACCTATTTCACTTACTGATCACTTGTTCCCTGTGGTGGTCTTGAGGATGAGCAGCCAAAATCACCGGGGTGAGAATTAATGTGAAATATTTCAAAACCTGAATGCAAAGCATACTGCTATACTTCTGCAACCGCCACATCAGAAAGGCTCTATTGAATCAGAATTCTTGGTAGTGGTTTCTCCTGAGTGAAGGGGATCCCATTACAAAGAGTTGTGGCACAAAGCCCAGAGAGGAAAACTTTGCTGGTTTTGTGCTGCTCCTCTCCAGATCCATCCTGAGCGTCTCTGCATCCGGCTTCTGGAAAGGACAACCCCTGTGAATGACTCTGGCTGCAGTCAATCAGGTCCAGCCACCGCTTTTGCCTCTGTCTCAGTGCCCTTGTTAGAGCTAAAAGTGAAGCTGGTTATGGAAAGGACAACGAGGATCTGTGTGCATGGAAGGAAAGGATTAAATAGAGAGGATGTGTTTTTCTGGTGAGTCAGGAGAATACAAAGTCAAGAGCTAAATGGAGAAGGGGATCAGACTGTTATTTATTTAAAATGAAATTGTGACATTCAAGATGAAACACTAATCTTTTTCATATCACTGAAAAAATGCCCAGTGCATTTTTGCATTTGAATTTAGGTCTGGTTCTGCATCCACCAAAGTCTATAGGAAAACTAAGGAAAATACAAAGGAAAGCAACAGAAGTGATCAGATATATGGAACAGTAATAACACAATGAAACACAGAAAATATAAAAATCTCATCTGGGAGAGGATATAAAATAATGTTTTGTGTGAAATTTAGGTACATGAAACAATTTGTTCATTAGAAGAGGAAATATTTTCATTTTTATTTCAAAAATAGAAGTGTCAGATAAAATTATCAGGTGGCAGATTCAAAACAAGATTTTCATTCTGTTCACAATACAGTAGTGGAATTCATGTCTAGTGGCTACACATGCCAAAAGACAAGGGGGGTTCAAAAACTGATGAGACTCATCCACTGAAGAGAGTTACTGCATGGGTTATTAAACACAAAGGTTCTGTCTCTAATTTTGTAGGTGCTTAATTCTCTCATGGCTGGAACTGAGGAGGCTTCCTGGGCCAACAGAACTTTGTGTTGCCCTATTTGTTCTATTTTCCCCAGATTTCCTTTACTGTCAGAAGCACTCTGCTGGGCTGAACACACTTCGATCCAATCAAATACTGCTTTTTCTGATGCTCTCACCTTAGTTTTTGCATAGCCTTGTGCATACAGGCTACCTGGGAAAGACAGATACTTCCCAGAAGGGCTGGACTGACAATAGCTGTTATAGAGTGACTGCAGAGTTTCCTATAAATAAAGGCTGAGGCACAGAATTATCCCCCCCCATGAACTTCTGCTGAGTTGGAGATCTCCAGCTATTTAGAGCTATTAGCCGCAGGGAAACCCCAGGAAAATATGTAAGGCCTGCTTCCCCTTCCAGTCTTCCCAGATAAAACTTTCTATAAGAAGAAGGAAGAAATGCCCAGGAAACTCAATCTTATGATAGACATAAGGGTAAAAATGTACTTAAAATGGATTAGCAAGCAAAAGTGACAAGGAGGTGGTGATCTTCACCCATGTGTTTCTATGCCAAACACCAAACCAAAAGTACATGCTACTACATCCACGCCCTAACAGGAAAATCATAGTCTGTAGTACACAATCTGCATTGCAAACTGAATGGTTGGTTTGCTTATATCTACTCCATGCCAGAAAAATCCTTAAAAGCTGCATTATCCTATTCTAATTATTTTACTTGAATTCTAACACTTTTACTTGAATCCTCATATTCTGTTTAAATAGTCAGAATTTTTGAATGTAATATGTAACAACTAAAAATAATAAATCTTGCAGCCAATCAAAGGGAATTAAGTGGTTCTAATCTTGATAAACAAAGTAAGCAATTTTAGAGGGGAAATCTAACAATTGCCTTGAAGTAAATATCCATCCTTTGCTTCATTTAGTGTGTGGCTACAGGCTTGTGTTTCGGGAGAACTAATTTCACAAAACTGACAAGAATGATGAGTGTAAATCACCTGTAGAAAGCAGTGTTCAATAAAAAAGAGATAATGAAGAAGTGTTTAAAAAGTTTTCTCTCTTATCCAAGAATCACAACCCTAGAATTAGAAGATGTTAATGGTGCTAAAGGAAAATATTCTAGTAGAGAGGAGAAATGGTGGGAGACATGAAAATCAAAATTCATCTTTTAGGAAGAGAAATAGAGCAAAAACCAGCAGCAAAGAATAGTATTATACAAGGAACTGCAGCAAAAATTATTAAAGAAGCCAAAGAATGAAAGGAGGAACACTTTGCCCAACCAGAGAAGTGTAATAGCACCGAGGAAAACTAGAGAGTGTCCATGACATAATGTAGTTGGAAATATTATTCCAACTGCTAGTTATGACACAGAGGAAGCAGTGTTCAATGGGCATTCCTGGTTTTTATTCAAGAATGGAGCTGGAGGAGGCATTCTTATCAAAGGGCAGTGCTGAAAACATTTCTAGAGCAAAGCAGGAGGTTGATAAATCACTAGGTGAGGATTCCCACATCTGCAAGTGGGAAGAGAGGGAAAACATGAGCAGTTTGAAACACTGAAGAAACTGTAGAGGTGTAAAAAAAGGCTATAACAGGTAACACTGTGGAAGTTTAACTATAAGGATGTCAGCATTGGCATTAATCCCTGGCAGAATAATGTAATGCAT
Organism: Melozone crissalis; assembly: GCF_028551555.1. NCBI lineage: Eukaryota > Metazoa > Chordata > Aves > Passeriformes > Passerellidae > Melozone > Melozone crissalis. The sequence goes on from NW_026535805.1 coordinate 56,726,983, forward strand.
CATTTGTCACTTCTTTAATTAAGAATTAAAGAAGTACATAATGAATCAGAATGAAAAAATAATGAGAACACACATTTTTTGGTGAATCTTTTTTTTTCATGTCTGTACTTTCACATCTTTGAGAAAATTAAACATTCAGTGATAATATTGATATAGATTTTTGTAGGATATATGACTTGAATTTTCTTTCACTTTGACCAAGAAATATATATGTGATAAATTCAGAGTATTAATCCATTAAACAAAGGACTGGTTTCCTTGTGGAATTGTGAGCAAGAAATCATTTGTGAGGCATCTCTGATGAAGTAGTTAAATTTAAGCTTTCATTCATGGTCAACTGCCATTTTATGTTTTTATTGATGAATTGGAGGAAAACAGAGAATTGTTATATATCTTCTTTAGAGATTATATCATTAGGAAAGAATTCTTATTGGCAAAGAAAATCAGTTACTTTTAATAATTTGCTTTCTGTGCCCAGCTGCAGGCAAGTGAAATAGCTTTCAGTAGAAACAGATTGTATTTACAGAGCAGGGAGGTATCTCTGCAAATGGCTTGTGAGGTGTAAAGGATAAGCAGATGAGTTCAAATCCCCCGTATGGCACTGAAACAAAAAGGGTAATACAGTTCTTATATACATGAGGAGAGGAATCTGGAGGATGTTGTGTTAGCTCTAGATGTGGTGATGGGAACCACTACCAGAATGCTGCCCTTTGAGCTGAACTTTACTCCTGTAGGAAATCACGGAGGTAGAAAGAGCTTTGACATAAAGTTATAGGAAAGATCCTTTGCAGCTTAGTCTTGGGAATCCCTCTCCACCTGTATTATCTGTGAATGACATTGTTGACAAGAATCAAGTTTGACATGACTGGATGAACTGACACTTAATAGCAAAGGCTCTTCATCTTATCAGAAGTCATGACTGAAAATAAATGCAATCAAATTCAACCTTGAAATGAAGTAGAAATTTTAGTAATTTTTGAGTTGCTTGATCACTGAAAAGACTTACAAAATTTGACTTGTGTTTCCTCTATCCCTGGTAAGCATTTAATTTTGCTACGTTTTTTCTAGTTGAAATAAGAGTAGTTTGAGAAAGATTTATTGTGTATTTGTTGAGTCAACGAAGCTAATTGTACCATATCATCTCACACTGTAGTGTCCAAAACTAATAGTTCAACTCTACTAATGTTTTGGGGTTTTTTTCTGAGATACATTCACAACCATTTACCCCATGATATGGATGCATGCCCAGTTTTGAGGTTGGCTGTAGCTATGCATACTTATTTAGTAAAACAATTTGCTCCAGAATATTTGCAGAAAATGCAAACCCAGAGTGATAGATGTCTAAATGGACAATGATCTGAAACAAATCTCTACTGTAATGAAAATCTGCCCACATCTTCTTTGGAGATACTCAAAACCCACCTGGACACAACCCTCGAGGTGAACCTGCTCGAGGTGAACCTGCTTTACCAGGGGTGTTGGTCTACAGGGTCTTCAGAGGTCCCTTCCAACCCCAGCCATTCTGTGATTCCTGATTCAGTGAGCACACAGGTTTCTTGTGAGAGGTACAGTAGCAAACTTGGAGTGACCAATACAGACTAGAGCAAAGAAAACTTCTTCTGTCACCAAGTTTCCTCCTATTCCATAATGGAAACTCGTGGTTTGGTCCTCCTAGTGCTTACCAACATCAGAGCAAAAATAATGTTTGGAATTGCCTGTGATGTTACCACTTGTTATTTTTCAATATTTTTATGAAAATCTGAATTCCTATAATTTAGGATTCCTTTATGTCAAGGTTTCCAACCTAAACCTTCTGGACTGCAGCAGCTTGTCCAGTTGTCTGCTTCCTCTCTGACCCTGGTACAAATTCTCTTTGTGCCAATGGAACTGTTTCTGTGGCAATGCTCTCAACCAGGGAAATTATTTGGTTGCAGAGTGGCAGATAAATAAATGCTTTTTTTTTCTTTAAAGTAAACTAGTTTAGAGACATGCCTGAGAACAGAGCCACATAAATTGGTTCAGTAACAGAAATAGCTGATGAAAAGGAGGAGAAGGGGAGAGCAGAGGAAAGCACGCAGAAAAGAGAGAAATTGAAGGGGATCCTTCACCCTGACTTTGCCATGAGAGGTTTCATAGTGTGAGTTTCTGTGCACTTTGATTGTTTCTTTCTCTCTGTCTCTCTCTCTCTGATATATGAATACGTGTACACAAATACCCTTCTAAAAAACAGCCAGCAAAGCCATCCTCTGAGATAATTTGAATTCCTTAGTGGTCTTGGGTGTGCCTTTGTTTCAACTCAAATACTGCTATCACATCATAAATAAGCCTGTTTCTACTATCTTAAATGAAGAGTGACGGTCACACCCAGCAGTTCCAACTAGATTTAACCCAGCCTATAACAGTATTAATCCTAGATCACAACCATAAGCTTCTCCACATGTTTCAAATAAGGGAAAGCAGCATAAACCCCGCACAGTTTTACAAGACCTCGTTCTAGTTCATGGGTGGATAAGCTGCAGTTTCAAAAGCCATTTTAGCCTGAACAGGAAGCCAAATTATAATAAAAATGACATGAAAATCCTGTTTTCACTGCAATGCTTAAGCCAATAAAAGAATAAACTGAGTTTATCAAAGTACTGTGCAGTTAGGCCCCTTGCACTGTCAGCCTCATCCCCACCAAGATCAGGTACAGAAGTTGAACAGTCCTTCAGTGGTCCTCAAATAGACTTGTTTGAAAGGAAAAGGTTTCTCAGGTAGAGTGGACTGATAACAGCACCTATAACAGGTTTCCTGAATAAATAGTGTTGTGAACAAACAGAGACCTGGGCGTTAGCCACTCTTCATTTCCTTGTGGTTAAAATCAGTTATTTAGCTGTATCAGTAACTTATTGGGACTTCATGTGAATCTTTTACCACAGCCTTTCTTTTCAGTGTACTTTGATTAAAACAGGGGAAGGGCTACTTTGTGTGTGTCTATTTTTTACAGTATACACTACAAAACAGCAGTAAAGGCAATAGGGCACAGACATCAGGGTACTTGCACTGCATAAGCAGGCAAAATGTATGTTCCTACACTGTGTAGATACTCTGGTGAATATTCTCACTTATTTGAGAATGAGAAAGCCTGGGGTTTTTTGGTAAGATTTTGAGCAACTGTTTGTGTCCCTGGAAACAACAGGTGCAACCTGAAAAAACTGACACAAGCTACAAAACTTACAAAAACAATGCTTGTTTAAGTTTTTAGTTGGTAGAAGTCTACTTCTTTTTGGATCCTTGTTTAACTAGGATGGACAGAATCCAGTGAAAGCTACTATTAGAAGCTAACACAAAAATGAGAATGAGATGAGGTAGAACTTGTAAGAAACTGTCAAAGAGTTGGACAAGGGAAAGTGAGGACTCCCTTAATTTCATGTTGTTACCCTTCTTCAGTACTGCAAATCAACAGGATGATTTTTATGATAGTCTAGGGTTTAGTCATCTCATGCTTCTGTTAGCTGAGATTGTTTGCTGGAGAATTTGATTTTTTTCCATCACCCTAAATCTTTGTTGTTGTGTTAGGGTACTGATTTCAGCTTCCTGACAGCGGGGAAAATGTTGAAGAAATGCACAAATGAAATGTTGATTTCCAACATAGTCCCTTCATTTAGAATTTGCTGGACAACACAGTGAAGGCTAAGATGGCTACATTTTTTATCTGTTTCATTGATGGCAAATTTAACAGGAGCAGCCTTTTAGTGCCTCACTTCACACCACCATTCTCCTGATCCTCAGTGGCCCACACACATTCTCCCAAACCTCTTATTCCCACTTCAGTGATGAACTTGTGCTCCTATGAATTCAAAATAGTAAGCGCATTCCACATGGAAATTGTAGGAACAGCATAAAATTACATTTAGTATCAGAATAAATAACACAAGGACTATATTACAGGCTACATTGTTCGTTTTACATTTAGTCATGAAAACTTCCATTATTCAATTTAAGTGAATGTGTCACATAATTTCCAGACTCCTGCTCCAGAGTACTGGAGAATCCAAGCAACTTACTTCAGAACTTAGGTCCAGCTTCCCATTGAGCATTTGGGTCCTGGAGCACACAGATCTTGGGCAGCTTGTGGATTCTGTGGTAGCAGATGCAGCCAGCCAAGAGGGGTTTTTTCCCTTCCTGCTGTGCTTGGCAAGAAGAGCACAACCTTTCCTGTCACATGCGGTCCCTGCTCAAGTTATCCATACTTTTCTTACCACAAGGTTAGATTACTCTAATGCACTCCGTGTGAGGCTACATCTTGAGGCCATTTGGCAACTGAAACTAGTGTGCACAATTCAACCACCTGTTTATTAAGTGGAGCATCATGCAGAGAGGACATAAAACCCCCCAGCCTCCAAAATCTGCAATGGCTGCCAATAAATTTCTGGGCTGAGTTCAAGGTGTTGGTTTTAACCTATAAAGACCTAAGTGTTTTGGGATTTGGTTACCTGAGAGACTTTCTTTCTTTTCCCGTGAAGCAGTGCTTTTAAAGTTGATATGAAGGGAGGAATTTGAGTTGGTATCACTCAGGTGTAATAAGGCTGCTGGCAGGACTTCTGTGTGCAAGGCTTCTGCAGTACATCCACATTATTATAGGTTTATCTATTGTGAAACATCTCTGATTGTGGAAGAATTGAAAACTAACACGCCAGTCTGGGTCTGAACCAGGGCTAGAAATTCTCATGCTGGAGCCCATAGGTATGCTCTGATTTTCCCCTTTTTAAACTACAGTTGCTACTTACATTAAATGTGATTTGGTAACTTAACTTAAACCTGATGTTAACAGCTGCTAACCCAGCTAAGGATCACAGTGTTTGTTTATCATCTGTCTCTGAGGTGCCTCTCTCTCCTGATTGACTATGTAGGGCAGTAAAGCCCCTGAAGAACTGTCAGAAGAGAGTTAAATGCTACAGCAACCCAGCCATTTTTCCTGATGGTGGGTTAGAGTCAAGTTGGACTATTCCTGGCCTTCAGAGCCATGACTGCATCTCCCACAAGTACACAAAATGGCACAATGCCTGTTCTCCAGACATTTAAGCGCCTTGGTAAAGTTTACATTGTTGAGTCTGAATTTCCAAACTGATTGGTCTCACACTTTTTGTCAAGAGCAGTTTCTGGTCCATAAAATCTCTTCCCATGTACCTGGGCACTGTAAAGAAGAGTGCTCATGAGTGTGGGTCCAAACCAGGACAGGGATCCTGACAACAGTTAAGTTGTGAGCATGGTCGTGAGAAAATGTTTTTGTTCATGCATCCACAAGTTTGATTGACTAGTAGGGAAATATCCTGAAAGAATTGACCTCATTGGCCAAAACCAGCCCTCTTTACAACCAAAAACCAGGTTACCAAGTAACAAAGAATCTTAAAGGAGATTTTGAGATCCTAACATTGTCTTGGCCTTATAAGCCAGGACAGGAAGATAGATTTACAGAAGAGTACAGCCTTGTGACTTTACTGGAAATTTGTCAGCAATGGGTCAATCTCCTTGAAGACTTTTCTCCTTACTCTTCCTGGTGGAAGAGGATGGTACTGCTTCCATTATGTTCCTGAGCAAAAAATACTGCTGAGACAGAGTTACCCAAAGCCATATTGAAAAAGAGTTGCCTGAGACATCAAATAAAATCTTGCCTCCAAAGATCAAGACTTGGAACATGATCTATATTGGTCCTCCCAATAAAATACAGCTCATAAAAGTATAGGATGCATCTTTCTTTTCATGCATTAGACAACAAATATCATAATGTTTGTTGTCCTGTGCTAATGGAAGAAAAATTAACTGTCTTGGTGTTTCTTAACCAGAAAAGGTTGTGAAGTTTCCATTGCTGGAGATCTTAGAGCACACCATAGATATGGATGGCTCTTCTTTGGGCAGAGGTATACATCAGCTGTCAGCCTAAACTGTCTTTGAGCTGTATGATTTTACAATCATGTTTTGCAAAAGAATACTTCTGTTACTTCAGAATTATTTTGGGGGTCAGACAGAGTTTTCTGGGAAATTTAACAAGGCTGAGGAATTAATGACCTTTGTCAGAACCCTTTGACCCAATAAAACATTTTTAAAAACAATACCTGATATGTCTCATTAAGAATAATAGATACTACCAATGTGTATGCATTTCTCTGCATAAAAAACTCATTATATGTTTCTGAAATCTCCTGCAGTTCTCAAGATCCCACCTGCATGAAAATATCTCTTAATCTGGACCAATGTGAGATATCAAAAGCACCCATATAAGAGGAGACTGGAGATTTTCCCCTTTGCTAGTTTTGTTCTACTGAAAAATGTTGATTTATCAAAATGAAAACTTGTGTCCATAAGCATAATCATTTTCCAAAAAATGTCTTTGAATATTTTTTCCAGTTAAGGAATTTCTTATCCTTAGAACATCACTATTTATCTGAAGTAAATAGTTCTTTTATGAAGTGCCTGAAGGTTATGGGGAAATTCAGGTTCCACTTGATTCACATAGGAAATTTTAGTCCACTAGAAACTGGAGGAAAATTACCTTAATTGCATAACATTGAAGAGTCTGTCTGTATATTGGAGAATAAAGTTTTGATATGTTAAAAAATTTTCCCATTTGATAAAACAATTCCCTACTCTGTCCTATGCCGATCTCATCAGCAATTTCTGGTGAGGTTTATAGAAGATTCAAGCACTGTTTTCCTTTTAATGAACAGTTAATAAAATTTTAAAACCAAAGATTATAAACTCTAACAGTAACACTTGTATTTGCAATCTTCAAGGTCCTTTTCTAACCTGCCTTTTAACTAGATTTTGTAAGTGCTCCCATTTGTAATGTTGAACATGTCATGAGCCACAACAGTTCCTCCACTATGTCCTCCATGCAGTCTATTGTTTGAACCAGCAAAATGTTGGAATTACTTTGCCTCACAGCTGTTTCCCTCTTGGGAATGGTGAAGTCTTGTGCTAAAAGACTTTTCAAGCACAATCACTCATCTCATGGTGAGTTCTGTCAGCTGTAGCAGAGAAGTTTGTAGCTCATGAAATGGAGATATTTTGACAATTAGCAGGGTTATGAGTTCTGCCAGCTGTACCAACAGAAAGAGAGATGCCTCTGAGCAAGCCAAATGAGACATTCAAATGCAATGCACTCCAACCATTAATGATCCAAGGGATGTACAGGCCCACCAGTGCCTGCAAACTTGAGTTCTCTGTTAAAGACTTATAAGCTTTAACGGCGCTCTCCACACTCCATTTCCATGAGACAATGTGAGGCACAGATGGGGCTCTAAATGATCCTCACCGCTGCTTGATTGGAAACAAGTACAGTAGATTTGACAGGAAGCAGCCCTTGCCTTGCCTGTATAATGTTTCCTCTTGCAGTATTGCTACAGCTACTTCTATTTTGGTGATGTGATTGGCTTGCAGATGCTGGTTTAACACTTTTGTTTTCTTCTTTGGGTTGCAAATAATTGGGATTTAATTAGTTCAGAGTTTAGAAGCTCTGACCAGAGAGAGCATGGTACTCAGCTTCAGCCTCATCTTTTCATTTACACAACAACTGCACCTTCCTTGTTAGGCATCACTCAGTGTTTCTGAGCAGAGACAAAGTTCAGCTACCATCAGACAGACAGACAGACAGACAGTAAGAGAGTTGGACCTGTACATTCCTATCAAGAGGTCTCAAATTAAGTAGAGATTAGTGGGCAGTTTTAAGTCATTTTCCTATATTCACTCCTCAATTTCATTTTTGTTGCTGACACAGTTGGAACTGAGATTGTGTCAACACTTCCTTTTCAGGTGTTTTGGCTTTCAAGTTTTGTTTCTTTATTTTGTCAAAAATGAAAGCTCTTAAGACACAGTGGATAATTGATAATTCACCATATTATTGAAATGAAGTGTCCTTATTTTATCTTTGAAAGATCTATTCCCTAGATCAAAACTTAAAGTTTCTGAAGTTCTGAATATTGTCTCAAAATAAAATATTTAGTAGGGATTTGAAGGGGTTTGGAACGGGATGAACAGACACCAAGAATTAAATATTTTGTAGTGTTTTGCTATATGCTTGTTCAGCAGGAAGTATTTTATTAATTCACAATGGCTTCACATAAAACTGTGATTAATATTAAGTTTCATTTTTAAAATAATTTTAACTAACAACACTCTTAAATTTATTACTATTGTTGTTATTATTATTACCATTATTATTTGGAATGAGAGGTTGGAGAGTAGTGCGGCAGAAAGGGACCCGTGGGTTCAAATCACTGACCAGTTGAACATGAGCCAGCAGTGCCCTGGCAGCCAGGAGGGCCAAACCTGTCCTGGGGCCATCAGGGACAGCATGGCCAGCTGGGTGAGGGAGGGGATTGTCCTGTTCTGCTCTGCACTGGGGCAGCCTCACCTCCTGTGCTGGGGGCAGCTCTGGGTGCCACAGTATGAAAAAGAGGTTAAGCCATTAGAGAGCATCCAAGGAAGGTCACAAGGATGGTGAAGGGCCCAGAGGGGAAGCCATGTGAGGAGTGACTGAGGTCACTTGTTCTGTTCAGCCTGGAGGAGACTAAGTGCAGAGCTCACTGCAGTTACAGCTTCCTTGGGAGGGGGAGAGAGAGACAGACATTGATCTCTTCACTCTCATGACCAGGGACTTGAGGGAAGGGCCTGAAGCTGAGTCAAAGGTGGCTTAGATTGGACATTAGAAGAAGGTTCTTCATCCAGAGGGTGGTTGGACACTGGAACAGGCTCCCCAGGGAAGTGGCCACAGCACCAAACCTGACAGAGTTCAAGAAGAGTTCAAGCTCTCAGGAACCTGGTGTAACACTTGGGGTGCCCTGTGCAGAGACAGGAGTTCGACTTGATGATCCTGATGGGATCAGCTTATCCTGTGGCTCTATAATAGGCCTCCTTTCATTCCTCAAGATTTTCTGTTATGGATCTCTGAGGTGTCTTCTTCCTTCATGCCATGCTCTTAGCACTTTAACCCCCAGACGCCCAAACTTTTCTGACCAATGCAAAGTGTATTGTCTGATTCTCTGGTCAGTTGTATGTCTTTTTTGTTGTTGTTGTTGTTGTTGTCGTTGTTGTGGTTATTATGCAAACTTTTCTTTGGTCTGTAAATGGTCACACTGACTCTTGCAGTAGAATACCTTCTTGCATTTTTCTCTCCAATCAGCTGAGGAGAATAAACATAAGGCAAATTCCCTTACAGTGCAAGCATTTGTCTTTCAGGGAGCTCTCTGCCTCTTCCTTCACACCTCTGTGTGGTTTCCTCTCTCTATTTCTCTACTGTATGTGAATGTACTCATTTAGATATCTATGCTCTCAATGGAGGATTTGCTACTGAGGAATAAAACAGTCTTATCACAAGTGAATGAACTGAGCATTTTTAAAGCATTCATCTGGAGTTCATTAGATGAAAGGAACTCTATCAAGTTATTTTCTTTCTCTCAGAACTGAACCTGAGCAGACTTTATTCCCTGATAACAAGAATAGAGCACTAATTTGTGTGTGATGGTCTCTATCTTCTCATGAGCATGACATGAGGTAAAATTTTAAGCTGTAGTCCAGACATCATTGAACCCTTCTATTTTTGTGAACAGCAAGGTCTAATAATGAGATTCTTCTTTTGTTTTAATAAATTAAATAAAGAACTTTGAAACAACTGTGTACCAGAACAAAGAACATGTGCATTACAGAGAGGAAAAATAACAGGAGCATATTCAGAAAGGAAGGCATTACAGACACTGTGGACTTTGTTATTGTTGCATATCCATTTCAAAGGCGTCAGAATAAGGTATTCTTCAAGGTATGAGGAACGTCAAGAAAAATAAGACAGGCCAGAGAATCACATAGGCACCTTCCAGCTCTAATCTTTCTAAATGTCAGACAGAGTGTAATAATTTTGCTCCTAACATTCAAGGAATAAATAATTTCTTCCTCTTCAATGTGGCTGCTGCAGTCAAAGGACTCTGATGGGCAAGAGTGTGGCTGAAAGAAAGTAGGTTATTCACTTGAGATAACTGAGTTGTGTAAAAGTGGTTTAAGATGAAACATCAAGAATATATGGCAGTAATCTTCAGTCATGCACTGCCCAGTAGTCAACATTCTCTTAGGCTCTTACAAGGTTTGCATTTTATGAAAAACATTTAAGTGTTTCTGTTACACATTTTGGTTGCCATGTTAACTTGGCTTCCATCGGACTGCAACAAACCCAAAACACCTCCTTACATACTTGCTTTATGACATTTCATTAGAATGCCAATATAACAGTTTTATAGTAAATGTAGGATATGGCAGGAGACTAAAATAACACTGTATTCTCTAAACACTTTAATCTAGGTTTAATAATTTTAAGGTTTTTAGACATTTGTAACTTAACCTGTGGGCATAATCTAGTAGTAACAGTGCTTGAGAGAAGTTATGAGCACTGTGCTCTGAGATTATAAGTGGCTCAAATAACATAGTGGTTCCAAGGGAAACTAAATCTTTTTAAAACCCCTCAAACATCAGTTTAAACTGTTAACTTTAATTTTATTTTAAATTCATGTTAGAGTAATTGCATCAAGCTGGGATTATGTGTGTTCTCTGATTCTGTCTTGCAGCACTTCTGCCTCTTTTAACCGTTTCCTGTATGGGTGATTCTTAGTTGTTGTTTATTAATGGAGGTTTCTCCCTCCCAGGGTATATTCAGTTAAAACAATATCTTACCAATGACAGCTTTGCTGGAATATTATTGGCAGCACATGTAATTTATGCATTATGAAGGGAACCATGTATTACTTAATGTATGTGAGGATAAATTTTATTTTGCAAAGTATTTTTCAATTTAAAAATAGGTGTTCCATATCCAAAAAATAGAAGATTATCGTTTGTATGGAAATATATATTTCTCTTTTATATAGAAGAAGATTGCTACTTTTTACTGATTTGGATATAGCTTTTCAAACACCAAGCAGGAAGAACAAAAGCAGCATTTTTTACAAGTTTTGCATGTGAACGTGTGTCCACGTTGTGGTGCTTAGCATGACACACCTCACAGGAGTCCAAGATGGAGAAAATGTTGGGCAAGCACCTCTGAAAATCACACGTCCTTTTTAGCCAAAATATTTGTAGCCTGGGGGAAGTAGAATTGTTCTGTAAATTACTGTAGACCTCAAAATAGTCTTAGGGAGAAAAACCCCTAAACTTTATTACTTTTTCTTTACAGCAGAGGAAACTAAGAGACAGAAAACCTAAAGCCAAAAATGTTACTGAAGAAGTCAACAGAGAATGTGGCTTCTTGTTGGAGCACTTTGAGCAAAACTCCCATTTCAGGAAAGATGAGGAGCCTACAGCAAGAAGGCTGAGGACCTTATTTAGTTAGCAGAATAGGAGAAATTAAGCACCAGGAATATCTCAGTCTCTGGAGAAGAAAGATAGGGCAAAGAATTAGCACCAGTACCATGGTCTAGCAACAAGAATGCTGTTTATGTATGATGTACATAGTTACATTTTTGTCCAATTTTTCCATCAAATCCAAACAGCCTTAATTCAATGTGATCTTACTCTGAGATGAATTAATATATCAGATATGTCCTTCAAAACAACAATATAAAATACTGCTTAATGAACACCTGAGAAAATAGGCAGGTCCCTGGAAGAAACTTTTCAAAAATCAGTCTGGCTTTTAAAGGAACCCGAATATGATCTGCACTTCCTTCATCCCAAATTCAAGTACAATTCATATGCTTATTTAAAATTTATTTAATGCCTTGCACACAGAAGTTTGATGTTTTAGATTCCTCAAGCCCTAGAACTTCTAAGCATTTTCCTCAGCTCCTGAGTTAAGATAATAACGAACATATTATAAAAGGGCATTAATTGTTCTTCCATGAATCCTGTGTCCCATACTAATGAAATATGTTATTATTTAGGTTTTTATAAATCCTGGGCAGCATTTCTATCACTGTGCCACCTTAACCGTAAGGAATTTGTGTTTCTGTGGAACCCTTAACCCCTGAAAAAATGTCAAGTGACTCTATACATAAGTGACTAAGGAAATGCTATCTTTTGTTTATAACTGCCAGACTAGTTAAAAAAAAAAAACCCAGCACAACCAAAGAAGACATTGGATCACTCCAAGGAATCTTCCATTGGAAGTCTCCTTCTGTCATCCTTTCAGGGAATGACAGCCTACCTCCATATCACAGCACCAATCTGAGACTTATCAGAAGCTTATTTCAAATGAGAGGTGTCATTTCAAAGACAAGAATGGGCTGCTCTGCTCAGGGAATTGGACATAAAACAAGGGAAAATAAGAGCCTGATGGCTGGGGCCTGCCATAGAAAAAGTAGGTAGAATGAACACTGAGGTTTTATGGGTTTCCAGTTTTGGCTGCTGCCCTACTCCATCTGTAGCTTAAGTCAACCTCTGGCTTTAAACTCACTGCTCTCCTGAAGCTGTGTGCCTGCCCTAGATTATGTCTTTCTCACAATGAATGACCCAATGTTTTTGTGATCTGAAGGGAAGAGATTAAACAAGTTATTTGGTGTGTGAGAGCCCCATGTATTCTCCTCTTCCTCATTCATGCAAGGAATCTGAGTCACAGTATTTGACTCCAGGGAGGAGGCACCTTTGCTCTGCATATGAATGAAGGCTGATGCTCTCCCTAGCTTGCTTGGTAGAAAGTTCTGGCTTGGGAACTAGCCTGTGTATTAACTTGAAAATCCTGGGCTCCAGACCCTTCAAAAATAGCTATAAAGAATGACTGAGAGTTGTGTATTTGTGCAGAAGACACGTTTTACTCACATTGTATGTATGGAAGCATTGACACGGTGGATAAACCCTGGATATCTCCAGGATTAATCCAAAAAGACACCTTGCAGTTACAGCTGGATTTAGGTGTATAATCTAACTGTTTTCTGGATTATTCATCACCTTTTTCCTCACAATTTCTCTTTGAACTTCCCCTCTTACTGGAAAACCAATATGTTACAAATAAGCATATCCCCAGCAGCTGGAAGTAAGTTAAAGAATACTCACCCTGCAGTATTTCAGGTCTTAATAAAGCCACTGACCCAAGAAATGCAAACCTATAAAATTTAGTGCTGGCAGGTGAAGAGCTTTTTACTGAACCTGTCTTCTTAGATCATGGGTTTTGGCTATGCTGTGTTTATATACTCTAGCCATGATACAATATGGGCCACTCTCTATTCCAGATCCTGCCCAACCAGGTTGCAAAAGCATCACAATTTGTCCCCACACCCCTCAGCCCTGGTGGGTATGCTAACTTTTGTCCAAACAGTCTAAATGCCCAAAAAATCCCTCACTTTCTCTCTACCACATGCATAGTTTTGTGGGAGCTACTCCCCTGCCTGATGGGGAGAATTCACCTTGTAAACACTTTTACTGTCAAAACTTGGCTTTTGAAGCACAAACTCCTGTTAATCGCCTTTGACTCTGCTCCCACCACAGACAGACCTCCTCAGTGTGTCCACGTCTTCATTGCCTCAGCAGAAACCTTCTGCCACATATAATCTGCTGGAGGCAAGTGCTGAGAAAAAAGTAGCTGTTGTGAGGCAGGAAGTGTGTCACTGCAAAAAGAAAAAGGATGGGAAGAAAAAACAAAACTAACAGCAGTCTGAACAGCCCTGGAATTGAGCAGGGAAATGTTTTTTTCTCCTGTTCCTGCAACAAGCAAAGACTAGGAGTCAGGAGGCTGTGTCTGCCTAAGTCCTGTCTAAAGATTTTGGAATTTATAGTTTTATGATTCCAGTTTTATTAATTCCAAAAAGTATGTAAAAAAAGTTTTGACTTTGTTGTGCTTCTGTAGATAACCAAGACAGATACACAGTGTCCCAGACAGGACAGCTGAGTACTGAGTCCAGCCTAAGCACTGGTGGCCTGTAATGCCCAGAACATGAAAGGGAAGACAATCTGAGCATACTTGTGCTCAATGCACAGTTGCTTTTCTTAAAAAAAGATGGGAACTAGACAAACAGATTTTATTATATTGCCTGTTCCTGGGATGCTGGTTCAGACCCAGCCCAGCCTGAAGATGTTTGGACCTTTTTCTCCCACCCCGAGTGAAAGTACCCAAAGACTGCCAATGAAAGAAGGCCAAGTGTGTTACTCTTCTGTGTGCACACACACAGACATGCCAACACCCAAGTGTGCCTCTGTGCATCCACAAATGGTGCTGAATCATGAAACCAGGTATTGGAACTACTCTCTGAGAACTGTGGAAATCTGTCCTTTAGGTCCTTTTTCCTAACATTTGTAAGAAATGTTATCCTTTGATCTTAAATAGGACTAAACACAGCCCATAAGTCAATGGCATAACACCAGGATGGAAGATATTTACACTGAATACAGGGCTAGTGAAAGTAGTGTAGCCTAAGGCTCAGCTCCAAACCTCAGCCCAGGCTACAAACAGTCTATCCATGTGGGCTGTTCTCACCCGCCATGGACACAGGCAGAAATTCCCCCCCCCTCTGATAACTTGTTTTTTTTCCTGTGGTGTGGTGGAGGCAAAACTCTGTCCCCACTGCTCTTGTAATGTGAGAAACACCAATATCCTACAGCAGGGAATAGGACATAGGGATTAATGTCCCTTATTGAGACAGCCTCTAACTCCATCCCACCAGGAAATGTCTACCTGCTTAAAAGGCAATGGCATAATCAATGAACAGATGGCAGAGGAGGAAAATTGCACTTGGACATCTTTCCTTCCTTGTTATGAGAACTGGCAAAGAAGGTTAACAAGGGCCATGTGTCCTCCCACCCCTAACACACACCCCTTTCAAGAATGAATTCTAAGTGTTCTGCCCTTATACTGATTGGTTCAGTTTTCATGACAAATAAATGGTGTGGTCATCCTTGCCAGAAAGAAAACCCCTTCAAATCATTAATCTTTAATAAAATTTTAAAGGCTCAGCCATATTCATGTGTTATTTGGAAAAATATGGTTAACAGAAATCATCAAGTCATAACGTCACCTTCACTTAACTAAATATGAATCAACAGATTTGATGAGTCCAGGCCAGGTCCTAGCAGAAAGGATTGTGCATTGCAAAGGCTGTGCCCCACGACTGGGATAATGTGGCAAGGCTTACTGGAAGCATTGGCACAGGAGGTACAGATCAAATGAGGAGGGCCATCCTTTTCACTCCCTTGAATCCTGAAGGGCCAAAGACCACGAGCAATATGAGAGAGTGATTCTCTGCCAAATATAGCAGGAGTGTGTTTGTGTGCAGCAGGTGTTGAAAGAATAGGCTTTAAAACAGGTTAGATGAATAGCACCCTGTGACTGCCTGCTTCTTTCCACTGATGGCAAGGCAGCTTACTCCAGAGGCAAACTTCTACACTGCAGATTTCTAAAACTGAATAAGACAGGACCATTCTCTATTGCTTTTCACACTTTCTGCCCAGAAAAGAGAATTATTTCAGTTATGATTAGTAGTGAGTGCCAGCAATCTCTCTTTTGGTCACTGAAGTTAAGCAAGAAAACAACCAAGTAAATATAAACTGAAAAAAAAATCTTTTTGCTAATTTCTCTGTATCATCCACTTTTTTAGCTCATAATAAATCCTATGCATATACCAGGGTGGAAAACTCTCAACATAACTCAGTTATGACTTTTCTTATAAATTCATAGAGACTGAAGGAAAACTGAATTGCAGAAGATGGCTTTGAAGTGAACCTTCAGCCTGACAGTCAAAATCAGGCATATAAATTATGCAAAAGTAATATCTGAGAAGCAGCATTCAGCTAAAAATTCCAACTCGTGTTTTTGGTCATGATTTTTGGTAAGAATGTCTTAGAGAGTGAAATTCTGTTTTCATGGAAATCTGGGGAAAGTAGTGGTTCTGTGAAAATGTTTACAGCTTACATGTGCATGTTGAGAGCTCTAACACAATGGGTTGAGTCAAAGTAGAATAGTAATATATGATCAGAAAATTAGTGAACATGTGAAAACACAAATAAGTCTCCATTGCAAACAGCTTGCAAGCTATTCATTGCCAAATGAAAAACTTTATATGCTATCCATCAAATGGTATAAAATAAAGCCAGATTAAGAAGAGCTTCCATTCAGAATTCATAAAAAAAGTGTCATGGAGTGTGAAATATAAAAGTTTCATCTGATCTGAAAAGTTAAGCTCAATTATTCCCAAGCATCTCCTTTAGCAATACAGTAGCTGTGCTAAATCTAGCAATAGTTGACTTAAACACTGTCTTTAAATTTTAAAAGTAAGAACCAAAAAAGCACAGATACAAGTTTTATGTTAAAAAATGTATATAAAGGGAAGATCTCTGACAAAGATAGAAAAGGTGGAAAGGATACTGTAGTCGTCTAAGACAGGAAGTCAGGATTGTATGGTCACTGGAAATCAATACTGTGAGTTCCTGTGAGAAGTAGATGAAAAATATCTAAAACCAACCACAACTATAAACATCTGGATGCTCAGCTGCCCTGTTGGATGAGAGGAAGCAGGTGCAGTTGTCCTCTTGGTTTGAATTAGCCTTACACTGCTGATGGCAGACATTCCTGGAAGAGGATAACAGCCCCCACATGGAAACATGACCAGTCCCAATGCAGTGGACAGGGCTGTCTGGATTTCAGTAGAAGAAATGGTGCTTGGGTAGAGTAAACCACAATAAGGATCTTATCTTTGAAAGTCATAACCTTTTCCATACCCTCTTCCCTCAGTAAACACTCTTCCTTGAGCCAAGAGAGAGATGAGAGAGCCTCAAGCAGATGGAAAAGGAAGGGGAAAGACACTCAGCTGGCCTGCACACAGCCAGGCTGCAAGAACTGAGGTGTGTGCAGACAGGATGTGTCTGTTCAGAGAGGAGATTTGTAACCAATATTGCTCAGGTCTACTGAGTTGGAAAAAGAGCTAAATTGTACCACTGTACAGTTTGTGAATAGCATGGTCTTACTTCAAAGGAGGCTGTATTTCAGACAATGTTAATCAAGTTTATTTGCATGACTGAATAAGACTATAGATCCAAACATGGCATAACCATTTACCTTGGGTACAAAATACCTTTGGCACTTAAATTGCTGTAGAAGCCACCATTACGACCACTAATTCATAATGAAGGAGATGCAGAGAAAGTTCATCAAAAGGAAATTGGACATGAAGCATCCATCCTTCTGAACAGGATTTGTTTACATTAGGATATGAAAACTGAGGAAAAGGAACATTAATGAAGATAAACAGTTTAAATTAGCCCAAAACATATGGGTACAATAAACTGCCCATGAGATGTAAGATGTGGGATGTTAGAACCTGATATGACTTTCTAAGAGAGATAAAAACATGAAAAAAGCACCAAAAATAATTCTCAGCAATTTTACAATTATGTTTAAGAAATCCATGTGAAGACAATCGAACCAGTTTTATTGGGACAGAGTTAATTTTCTTTACAGCAGCTAGTATGGGTCTGTGTTTTATATTTGTGCTGGAAATGCTGTAGATAGTGCAGAGATGTTTTCATTATTGCAGGGCAGCTCTCAAACAGAGCCAAGGTCTTCCCTCCACCCCACCAGTGAGGAGGCTGGGTGAGCACAAGGAGCTGGAAGTGGACACAGCTGTGACAGTAGACTCCAACTGACCCAAAGGATGTCCCATATCTTATGGAATCATGCTCAACAGATAGAGGCGGAAAAATGAGAGTGGGAACACTCAGAGTGATGGCATTTTGTCTTCCTAATCACCATTTTGTGTGATGGAGCCCAGCTTTCCAGGGAAGTGGTGACCACCTGCTTCCCCTTGGGACCTGGGGAAATGGTTTTCCAAATCCTTGTTTTACTTTTCAGGTACAAATTTTGTCTGTGAGGTTTTTAGTTTACCTATTAAGCTGCCTTTATCTCAACCCAAGAGTTTTCCCGCTTTTACCCTTCCACTTTTTCCCCCCATTCCACTGATAGGAAGTGAGTGAGCTGCTATGGGGATCTGAATTGCTGACTGGGGCTAAATCATGACAAAAATACAAACCTGGATGTCCAGAGAGCAGACACCAAACTACCCTGACTCAGGAAAACCATTCAAGTTCAGTTTCTAGCCATAAATTTCTCCTGTAATTAACGGTCTGAGTTGTACCTTTAAGTTATTTTCCTTCCATAAAGATTATGCTGAATCACAACTCAAAAGGCAGTCTCTGCAATTTCCAAAGGAGATCAAGAAATGTAAGTTCAGACCTCTCTCTTGGATAACTATCCACAGATGAGAAAAGCAGCATTATCTGGTTTCAGCCTTGCCCTTCTTCTTTGGGAAGGGGTGGTGGTGAGCACTGGTCAGAAGTCATGATGTCTGACCAGAGAATGATTGTTGTGGAAGAGGCAAGGTTCAATTTTGAGACTCCACTCCTATCCAGGACACTCTAAGACAGACAGAATGCCCTGGCTGTTTTCCATCAGAGTCAGGAAGAGTAGAGCAAGTTATAAGTCGAAGTCCATGACTCTAGTCCTGCCCAAAATCTGCCCCCAAAGAGAGGCTAGCAGTTTAGAAACTTACCACTGCTTTATGAGAGCAAGTTTTTGAGAAAACATTCACAATTTAGGAAGTAATTTTGGCAAGCTGACATTTCCAAGCAAAGGCTCCCCAAATTGCTCAAAAATTGCATTGTGACTAAACTAAGACAGAATACAACAGTAGCTGAGACAAGGCCAAACTGAAGAAAATGCAGATTGCCAGCAGCTATTTTCCCCTCTCTGAAATATGATATGTAATGTTTTTCTTTACATAATCTCTGGCAGTTAGGTGAACATTTTTACCCACCTTTTACAGATGTATATTCCAGAGCAGAGAATTGATCAAGTACTTTGAACAAAGCTATAGATGAGTTTGATGGAAACAATTGATCTAATTCCACACCTCTTCATTCATAGCTGCTTTTGTCTATTTTGCCCCTTTCTGGCGCAGAAAAGTGTGGGTTTTAGCATTCACATTCACCATTACACCAGAGACATCCTCTCCTTAGCTGCTTCACTTGAATTTGTTTATTCTGCTACTTTTCTCTGATCATCCTTATTACCACACACTAAACCAGAATTATTTTGGAGTTGTGAGAGACTGATTTGTTAATGGTTACTGACTCAAAACAGTTGCTCATTTTTAATTCTTTTGGATCTTCTAACCAATATTTCTATCCTAGGTTCTCATTATTATACTTACATTTATGTTATATACCTGTTTTTTTAATATTTTCACTCTTCCTGCTTTCTACATTTTTTTAACTTCAGTACTTTTGTAATTTTCATTATGTAGAGTATTGAATTGAAATTCAAATGTAATATAAATTGTAATTAACGGGGTTTAAATCTCACCTGTTTCTCTATTGTTCTCTTCCATTTTGGAAAGATACCCATGGTTTTTTTTTTCCTTCTCCACTGTTGGCTGTATTGATAAATGAATTTCGACGCCTTGCTGCACGCCAGCCTCACACAGCCCACTGCCCCTTCCATGGGACACTTGGTCACTGAGTCTGGGTGAGCCCAGCCTGCAGTGCCTCTCCCTTGCTGTGTCCAGAACCACAGCTGGCTGTGGGGCTTTTTTCCTGTGGCTTGTGCATTCCCAATCCTCATCAAGAGATTGTAAACTCAGTATTAGTTCTGAAGTGTGTTCACATTGTATTTTGGTTTATTGTGTAATGGTCTACCCAAATTAGCTTGGAGTCAATGAGATCTGTCATCTAATTTAGCTGACTGTAGAGCAGACAGTAATGAAAAAAGGCAACATTATATACCTGACTTATTCAATTGACAAAACATCCTGTTATCACTAAATAATCTAGAGTTGCTTACTAAAATGTCAGCATAACAAAAAGTTAGATGGTAAGCCTTAGCATTGAGAGGTGTTCCCTTTCCTATTACAGGAATGAGAACTATTTCTAATGAGATGTCAAAAATCTCCAGTTACTGCTTAGTAACAGTAAATAAAAGCAGTAACAGCAAATAAAAGACCCTGTGGCAACACAAATATCACAAAAGAAACCACAAAGATTCCTGATGTAATCATAAGGGAAAGAAAGAGGATGTATAAGTTTTAAAATGCATTTAACGTAACTCACTTGTACAAAAATATTTAAGCCTCAAGAGACTACTACTCATGCTGAAATATTTGATTCGTAGTATTTTCAAACATCACTGCAACACAGAGTCACACAGAGATTTCAGATGAAAATTATTTTTTTGCTTTAAGACAGAAGGTCCCGAAATGAAGGCTTTAACCGGCGAGAGCATGAACTGTGGGTTATTTCAGCTGCTGCGAACTGGAAAATAGCGAGTTCAGCAAGAGCTCTCGGAGAGGGCAGCACGGGGAGGCGCTCGGCCAGCAGGTGGCGAGTTTTCGTCAGGATTGCACTTGCAAGAGGAGATTTTTATGGTCCTGTCTCTCGTTCAGTGATGCCCTGACCGTACTATTCCTGCAGCTTTAAACGCAAAAGCCCATCTCAAAATAACCTTAAAGGTCTGACCTCAAACCACGAATAGCAGGAAGTTCTCAGTTAGGGTTGAAACTCTGTCACTAGTTAATCTTCCCCTTGGGCCAGTGTATTGCAGCTTATTTGGTATTTAGGATCACCTGATGGCACCAAGCCCCCCTGTTAAGTGACCTTTATCTCTAACACTTCAACATGACTGTGTATGACAGAAAATTGTCTTTCCAACTTGACTCTTTACTTCCTTTGCTTTTGTGACTTTTAGTTGGCCCCTCAGGTTTATTTCCATGTAGTTTCAAAGGGAAGTTATATCGGTTTTGAAAGTTAACACTAAAAAACCAAAAAACCCTAAAAAAACCCCTTTTTTTTCTTTTTCCTATAGTACTGCTATATGTTTAGAAACTGCTAAAAACAGGAAAACCATTGTGAGTGATTATACAACTAAAATTCTGATTTCATATACATTATCCTAAATAAACATCATTTTAGGGTTGTTCTAAATAATGAAATTCTCACCAGATCAATATTTCTACATACTTTAGCCAGACACAAGTCCTGTATTATTAAAACCAACATTTTTTCTTAAAATAACACCTTTCCACTGAGTAAAAGCCAAGAAATTGGATCTGCAGTGACACAATACTACAGTTGTTAGATATTAATGTCACTGAAGTCAATAATAAAAAATCATATGGTTTTTTGTGGGAGAAAGAATACTTGAACTCCGTGGCTGCTTCAGTGTCATGCAGTCATGTCAGCAGTGTACATATGGCTAAGGACCAACTGGCCTCTGGCAATCATCATTTTACAGAGGAGAGGGCCCACAGATGTGGTTTAGCGGATCAAGGACTGATGTAATTTAATTTAAAATGCCCTTGTCCCCTGCAGAGAGCTAGCCATTGTGCCTGCCAGCAGCACTGGTCAATGAGCTTACAGCCAAGGGAAGGGCAGCAGAGCTGGGACCAGCAGCCATGGACTAGACATTTGTTTGGAGCAGGGAAGGTGACTCCAGTGCATGAACCTCTCAGTCCTGTAGTGAATTTCCATCATTTTACAGGACATGAAGTACTGGCAGTTTCAAACATTTGCTGAAAGAGTGAAGGACCCAAAGGTGTTTTTAAAGTTGACTCCCATTGGGTACCGAGCCAGGTTCTGCCCTCCCTGGATCTCTTTCCAAGGTTCAGGTTCAGGATATTTAAAACACCACCCACATTTCTGAGCTGTAGGCTGTGATTCTACAGACCTGACCCAGAAGATCTGCCCCTGGAGCATGTCCAAGAGTGTGGAGTGGGTTTGCACAAGATCTTCCCATTCTTCAGCACCTCTTCTCCCTGTTTGCAGTGCCAGACAGGCATGGTAGCTGCTGTGTCACAGGCACGGAAAGCTCACAGCTCTTGACAGATTGCTAGAGCTCTGCGGCACAAGTGATGGTCCATTCACCCCTCATGCCTCTGACATGGATTGAAAGTTCCTTTGGGCTCCAGTATCCAGTCTGTTGGCATGAGGAGATAGGAGTATTGGCAATTGACTGAAGTCAGAGCCTTGTTTCATTACATACCTGTGCAGTGGACAAAGCCAAAACAAGATCCCAAATAATTAGGATGTAAATTGTGGAGCCCTGTCAATTTATATTGCTATCTCTAGTCCTGCTAATCCCAAAGGAAATGCTGAACTGCTGCCATGATATGTTGCTATAATTAAACTAGGAGAAGCTTTTCTAACCACTTCTGGTGCAGAAAATGTTTAGTTTTTTTCATTTGTAACAAGCTTGTTGTCACATGGGTATATGATCTATAAACTACTGCAGATCTGTACTTCATTAAGTTCTGAAGATAAAGCCTGATAAAAATGTAGAAATAGAAAATACTTGTACTCATCCCCTAACTTTCAGGCTATGAATTAAGATACCTAAAACAAGAACCATTGGGTCTGTGTATGCACCAGCATACGGTCAATGAAAGAAAAGGAAAGGTTTCTATAAAATGATCTCAACAGGAAGTTCCCTGCTTCCAGGAAGTGCTGGATCCACTGGAGGTCACTAGCTCAGTGACACTGTGATGAAATCACTCCATGGAAGATAAATCTTGTGGAATCCAGTCCTGTGATTCCAGTCCTGTGATTGACAGACCATGGCATGTAAATCTTATCTTTATTCACTGAAAGTTATGGAGTCCTCTTTTAAGTGTTAACAATAGTATATAAGCCTTATCAAGTTCCATATATAAAAAAAAAATTAAAAGTATAAAGGTCATTGATATTCATTGATTCAATATAGATGTCCTCCTGCTTCCATTGTTCATCCTATACTCCTGTCTGAGTTAGTATCTCTCTGTACCTACAAATACATACAAAGGTTCTTCCCTTTTCCAGTGTATATGTATTTATATGTGTGCACATGTAACTCTCATTTCATATGTATCTTTTGATACCACCTAGAAGTAACTCTTTGAAGCCTGAGAGATTGCTCTTGGTGATCCTTTTTCCTAGACAAACCAGAGCTGGATGGGTTAGAGGATACCCCTACTGGGTTTCCAGGCTAGCAGAAATGTATATTTTATAGCAGTGGAGAAAGGATTTCCCTTTAAAACATGTGGCATAGGCATAATCCACAGCAAGATGATGTGATGTCCAGGCTTCACTGGCATTCCACTTCAGTGTCCCAATTCACTCTGGTCTTTGTCTCACAGGCCCCTTTGGAACTCATGTCACCAAAGCCTCCAGTTCCTCTGGGATCATTAAATCCTTACTCAATTTCCAGCAGATATGGGAATTGTATGTGAGCAAATGCAACGTACACAAATCATTCCAACCACCCTTGTATTAAATGAACTTTTTTAAGAAGCTGGTTTTGACCTGATAGAACATAATGGTTTCAAGGGAACCATATAGCCATTACAATCAATCATATAAATGAATACTTAGGGACACCTAAATCCAAAGATTATTTGTCTGCTGTACATGTACTTGCTTAGAGGAGGCTGGAGGATAGACCCCTCAAATTTGCAATGAAAACATCTGTACTTTTACAAAATTTTCCTTAAAAATGAGCATATACAAAAGTCTTTCTCAGATTTCAAAATGATCAGTTCATTTTGAATCAAAGTGACCCCCAGCATCAAATTACATTTTGGATGTATTGCTAATAAATTATTGGTTTAGAAAAGCAAAGGAATTCAGAATGATAAAGAGTATTTTATACGACCAGTTCTGATTGCAGACCCTGGTTTCTCTATAACCTGATGGTTTTTCATGTGTTGTTAATTACTGTGTACTGTACTCCTTTAACAACTATGACAGATACTGTAAAGCTGAGGAAAAGCAAGTGATATAAAATACAAAAATGTTCTGCAAACCCTGCTTTTGCTTCCTTTTGTTGCTCTCTCGCAATGCAAAAACAGATAAATGGTTTCCTCTTTCAAATACAACAAAAAGAAATGACTCCTGGGAGGAGCCCTAGGATGCCAAGTTTGAGCCTGGATTGAATTTTTATGACCGCTGTAAAAACTCCTGAAAATAGGAAATTATAATGGAAATGCTGACTCTCACTGCCCCAGTGTGAGCAGCACCACCACGGCATTATTGGTGATCTAAAGGGGCTGGAAGTTAAAGTGGAATCATTTACACAACCCACTTCACACCGCTTTGCAAACAAGGGGTGTGTGGGGCGGGAAACTTGTGGTGGCGGGGGGGATCTTGCGCTTAATTAGTTGCTTGCAAAATCCATTGTGATTCTTGAAGAAGACAAATCCCCTATCGCTCTGTTCCGTGCTCTGGGTTTCCTTTCCCGCTCCGCAGCAGTTGCTGGCGGAGGGCTGTCCCCGCGGGCTGCGCGGGGCGCGGGGGGGCCGCCGGGACCTGCGCGCCCGCGGATCTCTGCCCCGCTGCAGTAACTCCCCAGAGAAGGGCGGTAACACATTAAAGCGCCGGGTCACAGCTCAGCATCGCGATCAAGCAAGAACGATTTCTCCCTTGTTAACAAAATGGAGCTGTTCCAAAGTTTGGCTTTTATTTTCAGGGAGCCCTAGAAGCTTAAAAAAAAAAAAAAAAAAAAAAAACCAAACAAAAAACAGAATTTCCAAAGCTAGCAGAACAGCGCTATATCCATCTCTGCACCGATTTTCTTTCTGAGGGATGGAGGCGGCAGCTGCTATTTGAAGAGCGTTTACTCGCACCGCGGGAGCAGTTTCCACCCGCGTTGTTTGCCGCTATCCTTCCCTTTCTTGTCATTAGCAGCTATTAAAATACTAAGGCTACAAGGAACCCGAGGAGAGAGCTGTGGTGGGGAGGGAGCAGGGCATCAGTTTGGGAAAGGGGGTGCGGGAGCGCCCGCGCTGCCTGCGGGCCCTGCCCGGCGCCCTCCGCCGCCCGCAGCTCCCGGCCCCGCTCCGCGCTCGGGCCCCGGAGCCCGTGGCCTTCCCTGCCCCTTCCTGACGCTCCCTTTTCAGCTCAGTCCCGGCCGTCCCAGGGAGGGCAGAGTCCACACGCTCTAATCCTTCACCGCGACCATCAACAAAATCGCAGGAAGAGGAGAAACCAGGCAAAGCGAAGAAAAGCAGAATACATATATACACATGCACATGTATTTGTATCCCGGGTGCCACAGATAACCGGGCGTTACACCTTGCCCGGGGAGGCGTGAGCACAAGGAGGGCAATGCTGAGTGCACTTGTGCCTGCTCTCCCCTGCGTGTCTGCCGCCGGGGCTGCTCCATCCTCCCGGTGAAGCTCCGCCACCTCCGCCGAGCGCTGCCGGCTGCTCGGTCCTGCTCCCGCTTCCTTTCCCCGGGAGCGCCGGGACCTGCAGGGCTGCCGAGCGGAGGCGGCTTCGCCCAGCCATCCCCCACCCTCCGCCTCCACGCTCGCCAGGCTCCGGGGGCGATGGAGCCCTGGACTCGCCGAGCGCACGAACCTCCCTCCCCCTGCTCCGCCGCAGCGCTGCTCCCCCAGCCCCAGCGGCGGATGATGCTTGGCGAGTAGCACAGTTGTTTCTGCTCAGTAGAAGAATTTTAAGGGACTAGCGCAGTTCCCCGGTGGGCAGAAAGTCCCACGGAAGCAAAAGGGAGTTTTATCCTGCCCATGGTTATGGGATGGGGCCGGGAATCGTTTTTCTTGCAAAGGTTAAGTGGGTGAAGCTGGGTATTCCAGCAGCAGCAGGGAAGAGGAACATCAGTCAGGCTGTGTAACCCTCTCCCAGGGCGTGTGTAGGTGCATCCAGGGATGACCGGCATCCAGAGGAGCGTGAACCAGAGGAGGCGCGATCCCCAGAGCCCTTGAACCCAGAACTCTTTAGAGAGGAGGTGACAAACGCAACAGGCTCCCCACGGGAGCGATGGCGAAATGCCCTCAGATGTTCTCCCCGTGCCCCCCGAGTCTGCTCCGCAAGTGCCGCTGAGCCGCTCGCCCCGGTTCGGGCGCCAGCAGCGGCACCGACGGCACCGGGGCGAGGCGGCAGCGCAGCGGAGCGGCGGTCGCGGTGTGCCGCGCCCGGGATGCTGCTCCCCAAAAACGGGCTGCATGGAACTGGGGGTCTTTGACCAGCAGATACCTGGGACAGGATAGGGACGGAGATGATTTTGGGAAGGGGATACAGGTGAGAAACAGGAATGGGGGCTCCGGTCTCCCCAGTCATCCCACAGGTTTGTCATGCAACGAATTGGGTTTCGCTGTCACGTCTAAATCCTACAAACGTGGCTAGCTTTGGGAGCAGATGCCTTCACTTTTCACAATTCTGTTGAAGTCGTAACATTCCAAATCGACAGCAGATCTTAGCTGTGGAAAAGCGCGGCATATTCCCTGCGTGTCAGAGTGGTTTTGTTCCCCGTTCCCCGTATTAGGTTCCCCACCGCTGTAAGTTGACATAATGCAAATTAGCAAGGGACATCATAAAAATCCATTCGAGAATAAAGGCTTTGGAACAACACACGCTTCATAACTTAAACACCATATATTTAAAACAAATGCACTTAACAAGACAGTTAACCTGAAACTTCAGTTCTATCGCCAGTGGGTTGACAAGTCCAAATATTTTTATTTTTTAACAAATACGTAAATATTAGACGACACATTATCCAGGCAGCTTTCAGCTCCAGCTTCCAGGAATATTCTAGAACAGAATGATTTGTCAACGATCTGCTTTGATTATAAACTACTTTCGCGTGGGAATAATTTTGTGTGTGTCTCCCTCCCCCGTAGGCAATGAGATCATTTACTGCCACGCATTTCGATGTTTAAGTATTTATTTCAGAATGATGGGGTTTGTACCTGGAAGAGCATGGTTTTTATTTTCTTTCCCCTCAAAGGCAGCACGTGCAGGTATCGTAGCTGGGTTTGTGTTTACCGTCTCAGCTAACCCGCTATTTCTCTAAAGAGAATTGCGACTTTTGTTTTATTAGCGCATGCACCCACCCTCAGCTATAATAAGATTTTTCCTATGTGAAAAGATTCATCTCCAGTTACAAGAGCTTATCTGTGGTCTGTGTCTTGGTCTGGAAACACTTGGGAATCTTACATTTGTGTTCAGAAAACTGGACTTAAACTATATTTGAAAATGCAAAGAAGTCAGTTTACAGTACCGGGCACAGGATCACATTTCTCGACAGGAATGAAAATACGAGTTTAGGGGTGAGGGGTTTGGGTTTTGAGGGTTTTCCCTTTTTGCCCCCTCTTTTTTTTTTTTTTTTTTCTTTTTTTCTTTTTTGCTTGTCCGGGGGATGTTTTGTGTATTTGGTTGTTTTGGTTTTTTTTTTTTTTTTTAGTAGGTTAGTAGGTTTTTTTGGTTTTTTTTTTTTTTGGAGGGGGATTGAGTGTGTGAGGGTTATGATAAAGAAAGAGAGAAAATAACAACACGAAAAGCGAGAGAACTGAGGAAGAACTGGGAAAGTCTTTGCTTCCCCTCTGCCTCATAGAAATGTCACTCGTTTACAAAAAAAGGGAAGGAAAATCTCTTCGCCTGCCTGGAGTAGAGTGCTATGTTGGACCACAAATTGTTCATAAAAATTGAGAGGATTTGGGGTTGAAACGGCAGGGCTAGGCTAGCTCCGCCACGCTACTGTCATGCTCATGAGCACTTATTCTGCAGGATGATAACGTAGTGTTTTCTTGTTGCTGTTTTATTGATTTTGGCTTTATTTGTTTGCTTGTTTTTCCTTCGGAGACGGTGAAAAAAAGAAAAAGGTGTAATAACAGGAGTGTCATGAACAATAAAAAGACACATGCGTGTCCCCGAGCACGGTACCGTGTTATCCTGACGGATCTGTCTTAGCTCCCGTGTTATATTACCCTGGCTTCTAGGGACAATGTAATATACCCAAGCAATTTTCTCCCCTTGCCGGATCTAAAGGAGTGTGGATGGATGGACGAATAGAAAAACAAATAACCGAGGAGATTACGGCCTCAGATTAATTATAAAGCACGTTTAACCTTTTTCTTTCGAGGGTTATTTTGCTTTTCCTGTGTCGCCCGGGCAGTCGCCCCCGGACGCAAGCAAAGCTTTGCGGCTCCCCATCCACGGGGACCCCGCGGAGTTTCGCACGCCGTGGAACCCCTCCGGGGAGCGGGGAGAGACCCTCCCGGCCCGTGGCAGGAAGGGCAGGAGGAAGGCACCCAGGTCAGGGGCGCTGGGGGATCAGGAGGGATGCTGGGACGGGCGGAGGAAGCGTCCTCCCGGGGGTGGACCCCTCACAGGTAAGCGGCTCCCGGGATCCTCTCTGAGGATCGTGGCAGAGAGGCAGAGCAACTTGCGATCCCTAAATCCCTCCAGCGGGAGCAGATCCCTCCCTCCATCCTCCTCCCCACTTTTTCATCCTTTCTGCCTTTGTCCCCCTCCCGCCCTCAGGGCAGGTCGCGGTGAGTCCTGTCCCGCGGCTCTGCCCGGCGGGGAGGGGGCGCGGCGCGGTTCGGCGCGGTTCGGCGCGGTTCGGCGCGGCTCGGCGCGGCTCGGCGCGGCTAGCAGCCGTGAGGTGCAGAGCGCAGCGGCGGGGCCGGATCGGCGCAGGCAGCGCTGCCGCTCAGCGGCGCCGGGGGAGCGTCCCGAACCCGCGGAGCTGCGCGGGGAGCCCGCGGGGAACCCCAGGGAGGACGCTCCGGCGTGGGGGGGGGCCCGGGGAGATGCTCCGGGAGAGGCTTTGGGAGCGGAGAGGGGGGAGCGAGGAGAGGCTTGCGGGCTGCGAGCCCCGGCTGCTGCGCCTCCCGGAGAAGCGGGCTGAAAAGTTGGTTCTTCCCAGCCAGGAACTTTGCGGCGGCGTGCGCATGCCCGGAGTGCGGTGGGAGGCTGAGGGGGGAGCGGGGCGGGGGGGTTGAAATAAGGAGGAGGCAGGAGCGAAGGGATCGGTTCAGTCTGAGCGCGGCCGCTCCCGGGCGCGTTCGCACTCCAGCGCACGCAGCCGGCTCCGGGAGCAGGAGCAGGGAGAGCACCTCCGGCCGCGCCGGCCGGAGCACCTGGACACCTGGCCCCGCTCGGATCTGCCTGTACCCGCTGGAGGAGCAGTGGGGTGGGTGGGGTGAGCTGTGCCCCTCAGGGCCAGCACAGACACTGACCTAGCCCAACCTCCGTTTTTCTTTTTCTTTTTTTTTTTTTTTTTTTTTTTTTTTTTTTTATTTTTTTCCCCTATTTTTTTCCATTATTTTATTTTACCAGCTCCAATTTAGCCCAGGATCTTTTAACTGCTGCCAGCGGTGGAGCACAGATCGGGATTAGGTAAATAAAAAGAACAACTCATTCTGTTTGGTTTTGTTTTGCCAAGCCTCGGGGGTTGGGGATATCGATTCAAACACTTCCTTTACTTTACCTCCTTTCTTTCTTTGCCCCCATCCCCTCCCACAACCCGCTGGATGGTGCAGAAGCGTGGGTATTGTGGTTCACGTGAGGAGGACTGCTCTCTTTGGGGCGGGCGGAGGGCTGGGGTAAGCCTTCACATGGGTCTCGGATATTTTGATGCTATTTTAAGATTTGTCCTCCCCTTTCAAAGTTGTGTCCCCCCCCTTGCGGAGAAGCAGTGTTTCAAACCCGAGCTAAAAATGACACATACGAGCAAAACAGAAGTCTGCATGTCCTTTAAGGCCTTGAACTTCTAGCTTTTCTCCTTTCTATTATTGGCATGTCTTTCCACTTCTTTCTCTTCTTTATTTCTGAGAGGTTTCTTCTTTTCTTTTTCTCCTTTTCTTGCAACTCCAGTGGTTTAGGATCTGAAAAGCCTTCTCTCTTTCTTCCCAAGGCCATAACAGGAATGAGCCTGGTGTTTATATTTGTCCGATCGAAACAAGTTCAGCGAAAGAGAGACTAAGCTTCTCTCGAGGCCGAGCCTATAAAGTGTCAGTGCAAAGCCGAGGATTAGAGTAAGGTTGTTATAGTTGGCTTTTGGCAAGGAAACTATAAAAATAGAGCGTTTTGGAGATGATTGTAGCGCCGCAGGAATTGTTCGATAAATCGCGAGCCAGGCAGGAGGGTCCCGGACAGGTGCACCGTGGGTCCAGTTCAGTAAGTCCGGAATGAGCTGGGAGAGAGGCCCGACCCCACGGCAGCGCTGGGCCGGGGCTGCGGCTCAGGACAGAGCCCGCTGAGGGAGCGGGAGCGGCCCGGGGATGCTCGGCCGTGCCCCGGCGCTGGCACCGCCAAGCCTCGGCCCTGCCCGCTCCCCTGTGCGCGCTGTGGCCGTGGGAAGCGAGGAGGGCAGAGACAAGGAATCCTCCCTGCGGCCGGGAGAGAGGAAGAACGATGTATTCCCGTGCAGGGGAGGCAGCGGGTATTTCTCTAGGGAAAAAGCGAGGGAGAATGTTGTGCTGGGGGCCTTTCAACACCCGAGGGGATTGCAAAAGCACACGCACAGTATCCCCAAACCCGCCTAGGAACCAGCGCGGGGAGAAGGTGAGGAGCTGCTCCTGCGGCCGCGCCACCCACGCCCGCCGCGCTCCCGCCGTGGCCCCGCAGCCGCTGCTCCCCCGGGGCCGAGCTCGGCATCTCCGCTGCTCTGCACAGAAGGAGAGCTGCCCGGGCAGCGCGGCCAGCGACGGTGCACTCGCCCCCCCGCTATTCTTTATTATTATTATTATTATTATTATTATTATTATTATTATTATTATAGAAACTAAAGCCCATCTCGCTCACCCGCGCTCGCAGTGGTGGTCTGGGGAGACTTGTCAACACCGATTTCGTGATAAAATGTGAATGATGATTTTATAAGGATTGAGCGGAGATATCCAAGGCGCACGCTGACTGAGTCCTTCCAGTCCTCATTAATGTTAGTAATTAACTCTTTCACGCTCAATTAGCCCCAAATAAACCTGCTTTAATAGATTCTGCACACTTCATTAATACTTTGAATAAATCTGTGTTGAACAATGCATTTTATTCCTCAAGAGCACCACGCTCGAAAAATGAGGAGGGAAAGGGCAGTTTTATTCCCTTTCCACTTAGTTTCCCAAACACAGATAACTTACAAGCTCCATTTCTCGGCGTTAACTTTAGGAAGGGAAACTTTCTTCCCCTCAAAGGACACAAAATAAATAACCGACCTGGTGGCAAAATGCTGCACACCGGTGCGTGCAGCCGAAAGGACAGGGCTACCAGACTTGAAAAAATTCAGCGAAACTGGGGAACATTTTTTTTTTACGGAAGAACCTGATTGCTGTAGTTTGTCGCAAGAATGCATCATTTTATGTCCGCTACTTTGTCATGTTTGTAAAAATAAGCAACGTTCTCAGGGTAATTTACCTCCTCCATTCTTCCATGTGGAACTAATTAGCAAACCTCATTATTTATGAGTCAGGTATTTAATGTAACAAATATCCCTTTCAAAGGATACATCGGAAATTGATAATTCAATGTAGAAAGGAAAAATACCGACTAGTCACAAGATTACTTAAAAATCCATTTAATTTCTCCTCTTGCTGTGCTACCAGCAGAAAACCGGGTCTATAATTTTTTTTTTTCTGGCGTATAGAGTAGGTAGAATTTAATCTGGAAGGTTCAAGATTGAAATGGTTTTAAAACAGTGGCAACTGGACAATAGCATTACCGTATCTTCAGTCAGGGCAAAGGGTAAGAAAGCTGGAGACAGATGTAGACTTTCAAGTTTATGATCCTATTTTGCAGGGTAAATTTATCTTGGCATGAGTGGGTTTTGTTTCAGTCAGAACACAAGTGTTTTGTTCTTAATTACTCACCGAGCTACTTTGTGTTAAAAAAGAAAACCCCGTACAGTTTTATTGCAATGGGGGAATTCAAGCAGAGAACTCGCGGGGTCTTCTTCTGTAAAAAAAGAGAAAAAAAAAGAAGACCCGATAACGATCTGTTTACATGAAGCAGAATTAAAGGTGGAGGTGACACCGAAATCAAAGAAACGTTGATCTCTCTGCGGGCAAGTGGGAGACCAGAGAGCTACTACACTGTGAAACACATTGGCTTTGATGTCCCGAAGCGAGGGGACTTTATGAAATGGTCTGCTCTTCATCCATATTTTCGACTATCCCGGTCGTACAGAGCAAAAGTGTAGCTTACATTTCTGGAAAAGTGCCAAAAAACTTGTAGTAACATGAACAGTCTGCTCCTGCCTCCTCTTTCCTTCTTATTTTCTCCTCCTCTCTCTTTTTCTTTTTTTCCCTTGTCGTCTTTTGCTTTTTCATCCTTTTTAGGATTTTTTTTTTAATTTAACAGAACTTCTCTAGCAAGAACCAAAAAACTGCGGGTGTAAGGGATGATATTATGACCTGACTGCATTTCTCCTTGATTTGTGCCTTGTTCTTTATTGGGAAAATGTTAAGAGAATTTTTAAAATATTTTCAAGCGAGAATTTACCCATATTGACGTAGTAGATTTCTGCTTATATATTCCATATTAAGTGTTTGCTAAGAATACAAAGAAAGAAAGAGGGATAAATATCATTTGCAGTAACTGGTTTCATATTTGAGAGATCTAGAGCTACCTAGACAGAGAAATGGACATGGAGCCATTGTGAAGGACAGAAATAGACATTTTTCAGGTACCCAGACGAGAGGACAAGAGTGTTTTCTGTGCACTTTGTTCTTGGGGTCACCAGCTGAGGCATTTGTGCTGTGATGTGGACATGCTTAGTGTATAGGCAGCACTAACTAAATAAAAGTATATCCCCAGTAGAGCAACAAAACAGTCTGGTTGGTTCAACAGCCCTAAATAGTTTAGGGGGAAAAAAAAAAAAACCAACCAAAAAAAAATCCCCAAGCACAAAACCTCCCACCAAAACAAAACAAAACAAAACAAAAAACCCAATCCCCAAAAAAATAGAAATAGGGAAAAAAAGAGGAAAGGGAGGAGACTAGAGAATATAATGTGTGCATTTTTCAATTAGTCACTATCAGAAATGTAT
Organism: Melozone crissalis; assembly: GCF_028551555.1. Taxonomy (NCBI): domain Eukaryota; kingdom Metazoa; phylum Chordata; class Aves; order Passeriformes; family Passerellidae; genus Melozone; species Melozone crissalis. Next base: position 56,759,732 of record NW_026535805.1, read on the forward strand.
CCAATTGAAAACCAAAAAATGTCACAATCTCTTATTCTGGGTCATTGCAGTGGAATTCCTCTAAGGTTTGAGTCTCTCTTCCTGCTGCTGATTTATGTAAAGCAGAGTGAAAGGTGGGCCTGGAGTATAGAGCTGCTCAGAGCAAGCTTCTCCCTCTCACACCCTCCCAGCCACAGCTCCTCTTTCCAGGCAACAGCACACATATAAATCAGATTTGTTTCCCTGGTCTTTAGACCTCTTCCACCAGCAGTTTGCACACCCCCAGACTTCCAGCTCAGAGGGACAATTACTGCTCTGCTGTACTTTGCTGCCTCTTTCTCCAAAGAGCCTTCACTCTTCACATGGGGATGAACTCTAATCTGAATACTGCGAGGACCCTGCTGGAGTCCCCTGTGGGGATCTCGTGGGGGAACCTGCCGAGGCTCAGCAGGAACCCAGTCAGGATCTTACAAAGATCCTGTTGTGTGGATCCTGTGGGAACACTGCAGCAAACATGTGGGGATTCTGGCAGCAAATAGCCCCACTGAAGGCCAGTCCCAGAGCTCACTGAGGGGAAAGTGAGTATAAGTTAAGGGCTGTGGAGTAAGGAGGAGGCTCTCTGGTCTGAAGGGATATGATTCTTCCAAAAGCCATGGGTGCTCTCTCACACCCACAAAGGGAGGAAGCTGTGTCCCCACCAACAACCCTTGGGAGGCATCCACTGCCAAATGGTTGACAGCAGCCAGGGCTGAATTTTCAGATTGGGCCAGATGTGCCTGAATGCTGCTGCCTTGTAGCATTTTCCCCTCCGTCTTATGGGGTGGGACATGTAGGGATCTGGCCCAGAAGAGAGGCTAGGGGCTTGGCAGGACCCTGACACCCAGACCAAAGTGGTGGCACCCAGCCCAGGGAAGGGCTGAGGCCCTGCAGCTGCTGGTCTGGGTGCCCCATGGGAAGGGTCTCGCCAGTCCTCGTCTTTTAGCCTTTTGAAGAGCTCTAATTAAGCAATTGCTTAGATTAGGAAGTGGGTTTGAAGCCAGGCACTTCTCCCTGGGAAAAGCAAATGGCATTTCAGGTTTGTCACGCAAATTCAACATTTTCCTGTTTCTTTTTGCAGTACACAAGAGGGAGGACTTCGGCAGAAATCTTTCCCATAATGTTTTTTCACCAAAATTATTTTATTTTTCTGAAAGAGGGAGAGCATGCAGTTCTTCATCACCTCAGAGTCTTGGCTGAGGCCAGACCACAGGGAGCTGAGTGACCCAGGAGCAGGAAGCTCCTCACCCTTCCCTGTGTCACCTCAAGAGCCAGGGCAAAATGCAGCTTCTCTGGACAGATGTAGTGCGCAGTAACTCACTATTTTCTAAAAGCTGAGGTCACCTAGGAAGGGATTTTTAATTACTGGGAAATGACTGAGATTTTTGGGCCAAAAACGGCATCTCGGCTGTCCCTGTGTATAAGATCATTGGAAGTCTGCACAGCAGGGGATGCTGCTGGGAAGTGAATGATTGTGGATGCAGTGCAATATTTGTGTGCAAGAGAGAGATGGGGAGAGGGAGAATCTGGGGATGCACTCACAGCAAAGACCTGGCGAGGCCTCTAATTCCAAGGCAACCTCTTCCTGCAGCTTTGGAGAGGGATATTGATTAGGGGTGAGGTAAGGTGCTTTGATTTTAATATAAATCTACTTCTTCCTCTTCCCCTCCCATCTTTATTTTCCAGATATTTTCCTCCCCTGTTCCGAAGATCCTCCTCCTGAGCGGCCACCATGGGAAGTAAAACCCTGCCGGCGCCAGTGCCCATCCATCCTTCCCTGCAGCTCACCAACTACTCCTTCCTGCAAGCATTCAACGGGCTGCCCGCCGTGCCCTCCGACCACCTCTCCAACCTCTATGGCTTCAGTGCCCTGCACGCCGTGCACCTGCACCAGTGGACTCTGGGCTACCCGGCCATGCATCTGCCCCGCTCCTCCTTCTCCAAAGTGCCCGGCGTCTCCAGTCTGGTGGATGCACGGTTCCAGCTGCCCACCTTCCCGCTCTTCCCACATGTCATCCAGCCCAAGCAAGAGGCTGCCAACATGACCCTCAAAGCCAAACCCCGCTTTGACTTTGCCAACTTAGCAGTGGCTGCCACGCAAGAGGACCACTCTAAACTGGGACAGGCAGACAGTCAGGGCTCACCAGCAGGGTTGGGGTCATTGCTTGAGGTGACTAAACTCTCTCCAGAAAAGAAACCCACGCGGGGAAGGTTACCGTCCAAAACCAAGAAGGAGTTTGTGTGTAAATTCTGTGGCAGGCACTTCACCAAGTCCTACAACCTTTTGATCCATGAACGAACCCACACCGATGAACGGCCCTACACATGTGATATTTGTCACAAGGCTTTCAGAAGACAGGATCACCTGAGGGATCACAGGTAACTATTTTTCTTTTCCTGTTCTTTTTCCCTTGTGTATTTGTACTCTCCCAGTTACCAATCCACACTCAAGATTTTTATAAGAGAAGTTAAGTACTCATCCAACCAAGAGTGTTCCCTCTAGTTTTTCCTCTGCCCACTGTTGGTGGAAGGGCCCAGGTAACTCACAGTGGAAGACGTACCTCACTCACTCCATAAAGACAACTTTCACAACCTCCTTTTTACTTCTACAGATGTTTTCACCCTCCATTTGCATCATGTGTCCTCTGCCTCTATGATCACTCAGAAGTGTCATGAAAACACACAGCCTGGTGACCCCAAAGTAAAAGAGAAGTTCTTTATCCCTAAGAAGGGCACCCTGTAATGATGCACCCTCTGATGGCCCCCTCTCTTGCACACATACATACCAACACTAGCCCAAGGACCACGCTCCAGCACTCTCAATCTCAGCAGTAGGTGTAAGAAATGTCCAGCCCATTCTCCCTCAGGTGGCTCGCTGCTGAGTTTAGGCCAGTTATTTCTGACATGTCAATTGTTTTTCTCTCTCTAGATATATCCATTCTAAAGAAAAGCCTTTTAAGTGTCAAGAATGCGGGAAAGGATTTTGCCAGTCCAGAACACTAGCGGTCCACAAGACACTGCACACGCAAGTAAAGGAACTGAAACCCGCCAAACTTAAGTGTTGAATCTCCATCTTCTATGAACATTTCCTCCCCTTCAGACTTTACACCAAAACTAGAGCAGAAGCAAAACTTTCAGGATGGGAGCACTGGAGTTTGTGCTTTGCTTTTGTTTCTACTTTAAAAAGGGCAAAATCTGCACCCCTTCCATTTCCTGTCCAAGCAGTTAACTTCCTAAGTCGTGGGTGAAAAGATTATTTTGAGTTTAAAATATACGTGAATGATACAGGGAGTGCTAGCTGACTTGTGTGGCTTTGATAAACTTTATGCCAAAAGGTGGTGCTCACGTGTTGGACAGGAATCTCTTTAAAACCAAACAAAAACCCGCAAGACACCCCCGACCAACCCTGCCCCCCCCCAAAACAAACCCCAAAAAACAACCAAAATCGTAGCTTCCAAAAGTATTACTTAAGAAAATCCAAACTCTTATTTTATACTTTTTTTTTTTTTGACTGTATAAAGCTTCTTATTTTTACACTTCAGGAAATACAAAGAATTCCAGAAGACAATTAAGAACTGAAACGGTGGTTTCTCATCACAGCACCATTAAGACAAGGAGAGGGGCAACTTGCAAATCTCATGTGCTAGTTTGTTTTCAGAAAAGAAGAAAATTAATGTTTGGAAATGACCTGAGTCTCTCAAGTGGGGAGTTCTATCATGCGTTAGAAAATGCATCCAGATCTCAGACCCACGCGTTCCTGGTGTTGGGACAAATCAGTGTTCATGGGACATGGAGAACTTTTTTATTACCTTGTGGTCTGGTGTGCTGTGAAGAAGTTTGTAACTTCTGGACTTATTTAAAAAACCCAGAGGAAAGAAAGATGGCAATACGTCAAACTGACGGTATGCACAACGTGGTTTTAGTGGTACTTAAAGTCTTCGTGTGTCCTGGTGTGAGAGAACAAATCTCAACTTGAGAGCATATTTTTTCAAATGCTGGCTTTCTGAACAGTGTATTCAAATTAAGAGACATTCCAATAAGTTCTGTTTATTAAAAAAAAAAAAAAGTTGTATGGCTGTTTGGCACTTTATGCTGATTATTGGTAATTGACATTTATCACTGGATTGTGTGTGGTTTTTAAGTATTAAAATAAATTGTTATTTTACAGGCAAGTCTGCATGGAATACATATGTGTTCATTTTGTTTCTGATCTCTGATCTCTTCCCTGGTAAACCCTCTGTGTCAATATTCAGAACGTATTTATTTTTTGATAGTTTTTTCTTAGTTAGTTAAATTGTTATTTTCTCAGTGGTTGTTTCTACCGGTCTACCTAAAAAGTCTGGATCTTTTTTCTATGCATTAGCTTTCCTCCTTCTAATTTTCCTTTTCTTCTCTTTTTCTTTTTTTTTCTGTTTTTTTTTTTCATTTTCATTTTAATTTTCTTTTTTTTTCTTTTTTTTTTTTAAGTCATGACAAAAGTAAACATCTGCGGAGAGTCCAATAATTTTGCCACTAGTGAGGAAAAAAAAATCGTCTTCGGCAACTAAATCGTGGGTATTAGGTGATATCTGATAAGATTAGGTGTCAGAAGTGTTATAAAACAAATCAGATGAGTAATGGGCGAGCTGCGGCTGCTCTCGGTGCCTGGAGGCGCTGCGGGGAGAGACGCCTTCGCACCCCCATTCCCGCCTTTGTCCAGAGAGGGCATTTTTCAGTCACATCTTCGGCCCGCTGCGCGCTGATTGGGGCGGCCTTTGATTCCCGGCAGCTGTCTTAGATCAGAGATGTTTATTCCACTGCGAAACCTCTTTGGATCGAGACGGGGGAGAGAGCGCAGCGCTGGGGCACCCGCCCGAGCCTTTGAAGCGCCTCTTGCCGCCGTCGTTTCTCGTCCTCTCGGCAAACCCTAAACCTTCCTCCTCCCGTCACAAGTCAGTGCCCCCGCGATAAGAGAAGCCTCTTTTTTTTGCAAATTAACGACGGGGCAGAGGTGACCTTGGAGCTGCCCAGCGGCTCCTGCGCGGCCGGAGCGCGGATGCTCGCCGAGCCAGCCGCTCGGTCCGGTGCGGCTCCTTTCGCCTTCCCCCCTGCCGCTTTTAGTAATTATTTATTTATTTGGTCAAAGAATCCTATCAGGGACAGGGAAAAAGGTGCGTTTCTAACTCATTTAGTGTAAGGGGAGGGGGAAGAAACATCTCTCCCCCTCTTATTTATTGGACACTTATTCCAGCGCACCGTAACTAATGAAAAGGCACTTGCAGGACGGGCTGCGGACCCACCTCCAACGTGGGAAGGCCCTCGGGGAACTCGGGATGCGAAGTGCCGCCTGTGCCTGCATCCAGCGCCGGGGGCTGGGAGCACGGACAGAGTTTGAAGCTGGCTTTGCTTCGGCTTTGCTTCGGCTTTGCTTCCCACACGCACTGGCTTCTCACGCTGCGAGAAGGCTTTTGGCTTTGGCAGCTGAAAAGCAGCAAGTGAGGGGTGCGGGGTGAGGTCCGCGGTAACCTGCAGGCAGCCGGCAGGGCCGGCCCTGCGCGGGAGGAGGGCGGGACGAGCGCGGAGCCCTGCGCGCCGCTCCGCTGCGCTTTCGGCATCTCCTGCGCGGAGCCCGGCCGCAGCGCGGAGCATCCGCCGCGGCGCTGGCTCGGCATGTTTGCTCGGCAGCTCTTCTCGGAGGCAATTTGAAGGTGTCGTCTCCCGCGCCTCTCCCCGGTCCTCCGTGGGGGTTTAGAGGGATTGCCTTGCACAAACCCCGCGGGAGCGGCCGCCTTTCCGCGGCGTGGGTCGCTGCCCCGGAGCGCTCCGTGCGACACGCCAGCCCCGCTGCCCCGCCAGGGCACCGCATCCCGCGCCGCGCCGAGCACTGACACGCAGCCTGAAGGCTGGGTGGTTCATCCTCCTCCGTGCCCTTCCAAACGGAGAATCAGAGAGAAAATCCCCGATGGACTTCCCCGTCCTTCTTGTGTCGCTCCTGGTACCAAGTAAGGGAACAAGGATACGCCCGGGATCCTGTCGCCGAGCGAGAGAGTAAAGGGCGCTGTCGCTCGGAACCAGGTTTTCAGGGGTCGTAACTACGAGGCAGAAACCCGAGTCGGGTGCACAGGGAGGGAGGAAGGGACTCAGGTCACTCCGCTGACGCTTTCCCACGGTCGCTCCACCGCCTCCTTAACACCGGGAAACCGAAACACCCGTGGCGAGGTAAGAAACCGTGTCAGTGACTGGTTCCTGGGAACCATTAGAGCTGCGGGGTCGCAAAGGTGGAGAAACCACTCCTCCCAGCTGGGCATGAGAAGCGTTTCATTTGAAAAGCTGAAGCTTGGGGATCTGACTGCCAAGAATTTCTTGGGACCTGCATTTTTATGTGCAATTAAAAAGAAAAAGAAAACCTCCAGAACTGACATAATTGGAAATGCAGATGTATTAAAACTACGTGGGCATGCCGAGCACAGGATGCACATACAACCTCTCAATGCCACTTGTAGTACACTTAAATATGTGTGTATTTCCTCCTTCCAGAAGGCCACTTTTGCCCTGGTGCTAACAAAGGCTATCTATCTGGTCATGCTCCCAGCTGCACGGGGGAACAGTTTGCCTTTTCCTTCCAGCATTTTGAAATTTGCTAGGCAGTATCAGTTCAGCGATTCCAAGGAAAGCAAAGTAAAGATGAAATCATGAGTCAGAAGAGATAAGTTGTACTAAACCCCAAAATAAATGAAAGGAATTAGATGGGAAATGTGCCTTTTGAATCAGGATCACAATTTAAATGATTAATTGCCTTCCCTCTCTTTCTTTTTCTTTTCTACCTTTGCAAGTGTTTTATTTTGACATTCATGCAGTGAATAAAACTTACTTAGGCCTCTGTCTGCCAATGGAGAGCTGATTCTGTTTTCACAGTTGCTTTAAATTTTGCATTTTCATCATAAAAACATCCCTGAATGGGAGTTTGCAAGAGTAAAAAACCGGGCACCTGACTCTAGTTGCCCCTTCCTGCAGGATTTATAAAGGAAGCACAGATTTTTAAATTTTAATAATTTTTTTAACCATTTCCAGTTACAGAAGGAAAACATAAAGATGTGTTGGCACATCTCTTGCTCTCTTTCCCCCTCTTTGCATTCCAGTCATTCTTTTTCTGCCCATAAACTGTTAGTACTCCACAAGAGCCTGATTCTGCACAGCCTACTAAGCCTGTCTTTTTTTTTGGATGCCGGAAGAAATCCTGTCAGATGGGGTCTTCAGCGTACATTCATGAAACAGAGCAAAATCCTCTCTCAGAATGTGCACTGGAACAGCAAATAGTTACTTTTCAGCTGTGGATTGCATGTGCCTCTGAAAAAGGGACCACAAATCATTGGGTTTTTAAAGGTTCCGCATGAGTTGTATATTAATCCCAGTTTCCCTAGGGATGGATTAATCCCAGCTTCCCAGTTGTGTGGCTAGAGACAATGTGGATGGGGTTGGGGGCAGGGGAGAAGAGAGATGGGGAAAGGAGAGGGAAAATAAAAGATATATCACAGGAATACATGGCCTAAGTGGCGAGGAGCCATAAGTAGTTTCAATACCTTTTCTACCTCTGTCACCACGTGTAAGCTGAAGTAACTTAGGCTCCCTCTTTTGGTTTCTTCATCTATAAATTGGGGTAATGCTGCTGATTTTGGTCCCAGGAGACTTGGCACACTCATGTAAAAACTCCTGCTCAACCCTCAGTAGTGAAAGGAGAAACTCTAATTTGTCTGAGGGCAACTGAAAGCAGGGCCTGATCTGGGTGATCTAATGGACTGTGGACGACAAATTTATATTCACGTGTAATTCTTTTCCAGCCCTGGCAGTTTTGTTGAGAGATGGAGTCCTAGAGCCCAGTATGCTTTTCTTCTCTACATTCCTATCCAGTGACTACACAGGAGGAATGGCATGGGCCAAATTCATCCCTGGTGGGACTCCAATGACATCAGTCATCTTTATAGGAGTTTTTTGAATGAAGTCAATTGGGTTTTACAAGGACCAAGTTTGGCCACATGCATATTTAACTGCTCAGAGAGCTACAGCAGTGAATGAAGCTTCCCTTCCCTCAGGAAGAATCACTTCTCAGTCTGGGAGACACAAGCAAAGCCATTGACTTGTTTTGCACAGTCAAGTTTACCTTATTTAAACTCAAGGAGTGGCTGAAGTGTGCTCAACATCCAGCAGAACTTCAAAGAAACAGCAGCCTAGCTGCTCCGAAATGTTCCCGGCTTTGGATGGAGCTCTGCATTTGTCCACAGGCTCGGTGCAGGTCCCACTGGTCCCCAGCAGACCCGTGTCCATGCAGAGGGCAGTGTCCTGCAGGAGCACCAGCAGCAGGCCTGTGAGCAAGGCAGTGGCTTCAGCACGGGGCTGTGTTGGGCTGTTGCCTCTGCCCTTTATCAGACCTGGCTTTTCCAGGGTCCCTGTCATGCCCAAATGTCTCTGCCCCTTCCAGTTCCCATCTCCCTTATGCTGGTCTCTGGGGCTGTAATTCCACTATCAGTTACACCTGGTGAGAATGTGGTAAATCACTAAAAAGGGGCATTCTGTCCTCCACCTGTGACTTGGCTGCTGGTGCTGACTCTCCTTACACCTTACTCCTCTGCTTTACTGGAGTCTGACATCGCACCAAACCAGTTTATAGCAGCATTATAGTTCCTGACTCAGTGGCTATTGAAAAATAAACCAACAATCTGATCAGTGTCAGTGATTACCAAAAGTTTGTCTACAGAGTTTGTCATCACTAATCACTTTAATTATTTGCAAGGTCAGTTAATTTTGTTTTCTTATTGCATCTTCTAAGGAGCAGTCAATTTGAACAACTAGAGAACTGTATTGCTGAGTAGAAGAACATGTGTTCTGGTCATATGAGGGACCTCAGCTGTTTCCCAAGGGATGAATGTCATGCTTCTTTTCCTGATTTCTAATGTGCCTTCTGTCTTTGCTAGATCTTTGAGTGATGGAAGTCACATTTAATTTTCAATATTATTTACATTATTTGTGTGTAATAAAGAAATCTGGGATTATGGGCTTGTTCATCTCTTTTACATCAACTTGACTGAATCAAACAGAGCTATTCTAGTTTTATAGCTGAAGTTGTGAATTAGTAATGGTTTTTTTTTGCCATAAAACCCATACTATTCAGACCAACTATCACTTTTTTGTCTACTTTTAATTTTCCTAAGTTTTATTTTACCACTTTGTCTTCTGTCCCTATTAGTCTATGTCATTTAGAAAAGAGGAAAAAAAGGAAGTGTTACTAAATTTTCAACAGGACATATCAACTTGTACTAGAGACTTATAGTTTTTGGTTCTTTTTCCTTCTTCAATCTTTATTTCTTGGGTAATATTGAATTTTTAAATTCACATTTCTAATACTTCTTTCTCTCATCTTTTTTCTTCCTCAGTCTTGATAGAATTCATGTCTTGCCCATTTTAATCTGTGTTTCTACCTTTTATTCAGGTCCATTTTAATTTCCCTACATGCTGCTGAAACTTTATTTTTATTTCCCACATCACTGGATCTGATGACTCTATTTCAATCTGACCTTTTTTTTTTGCTACCCTCTGATCTTCTTCATCAAGTAAGTCTTCCAGAACAAAATTCACTACAAATCTTTCTTTTTCTAAGTCTCTGAATTCATCTCTTCATGGTCTTGCTTTCTTCACTTGTTTCAAACAACCTCATAATTTCCAGCCTTCTCTCACCATGACACCTTTTCTCTTTCTGGCCTTTTGGTTTCAAACTGGAGCTGCTCAAATCACATTTTATGAGTGAATGATTAATCTATTTAACAATTTTTTTATCCTTTCAAGGATTGTCCAGACACAACATGGCTTTCTTCCAAATGTATGTAAAGATATTTCAGTTTATATATGTCTTGGAATTTCTTTAGAGGCTTGCTTTTATCTATTCGTTCTCCTGGAGTTCAGTACTAGGCTAAAAAAAAGAAGTCTCAGGTACATTTTCAGAGAAGAGAGGAGAAAACTTCCCAGTTAGAAAATATAAAAATAGGTAAAAGCAGATCTCATCTAAAGTTATATGAGGTAGGAGAGGTCTGTGTGCTATTTTGGGAATAGCTCCATCTTGATGAGTGCGTTCCTGACCCTACTGTCCTCCCTCATCTGCCATAGCCCTCGAGGCCGGACAGACACACGTCCAGAGGGAGGACTGCACTGCATGGCAGAGAGCAAAGCAGGATGTCAGCGATACACAGCTGCACAGGGCTCTGGGACTCTTCCTCTACCCAGGAAAAGTCTCTTTTCAGGCTCTTCCATCTCATAGTAGTCAAACTCTCAAATCTCAAGAATAACAATTCCCCATGTTTCTTCCCAAACTTACACAGACTCCTGAGGCCCCCTTGGTGTTCCAGGCACAGCCACCTCTGTTCTGCGTGTTTTCCTCCTTCCTGGATGTCTCTGCTGCGTGCAGAGAGCACCTGCAGCCTCATGCTGGTGCCTCTTCCAGTCTGACGTTCAGCTGGTCCCACTGGGACCTGCTCAGGGCTTGCTGTAGCTGGCCACACTGTCATGAGGGCTTGAGGATGAATTTTTTCTTGCGAGTTGCATTTTGTTGTAACTGAGCATGGTGATAGGACAGCTAATTACACACTTTTATTTTTGTTTTGGAATGGTTTGATCTGAACTTTAACAAAATTCTTTATTTTTTCCCAAGATGATTTTTTTTCACTTCAGAAGGGATATTTTGTATTATGAGTGAAACTGTATTGGCTACAGGCTGGCTTTTCCCTAGGTAAGATAAGTTCTTTTCCCTATCTCTTTGCTCATGAGAAACTGGGTTTATGTAAGTGTTCTTGAAAGGGACACAAGAAATAACATCATCTGTGGCAGAAGGAGAAATCACAGACCATCAAGAATGTGCCACTTTCCATGACTTCCCTTTGAACTGCCAGTTAATTCATTTGGTGCCTATTGTGTACTTATTTTTGTGCTCCTCCTTAAAATGCACTTTGCTTGGAAAATGACTTCTCTAACACTTTACAAACATCTCTGGCTTTCACCACCCCTCAAGTGCATTGCTGGATGTCTACTGAACATCCAGTGAATTGCTGGATACTTCTGGTATGCCAAATTTAGACTGTGTGGTGAAGGCTGCCCTGAACAACTCTGAGCACAGTGTTGGCTGCTGGTCATAGCAACCAATAAATAATTAAGAATCTGGATATTTGATGATACTTAAAGGAGGATGACTCATCCAGCCCTCTACTGTTGATTTCTTCATTAGCACAGACTTAGATCCAGGCCAAGAATTGGTTTTCCCTTATGCTTTTATTTGGTGACCACTTGGATGTGGCTTAGGAAACAGTTAGTGTCTCTCCAGCAGTTGGGAAATGTTTATTTCCAGCTGTTTATTTCCCTCAATGGATTAATAAGTCTATGTCAAAGTCCTGCAAAAATGAAAACTTGATTTTCAAAATGGAGAAGAGAGAAAATTCACAGAGACACAGTGTTTTCACCAAACTCCCTTTTTTTCTGCACCTCAATGTTTAAATGAATGGTCCACTTTCCTTAGCTTTCCAATGTACCTAATAAAGCATATAAACCATATGAAGGGTAACAAAAGTAATTCCCTCCACTGAAGAGAACAGGAGGGGAAACCAGATAGAGTTGTTAATATTCTGGAACACGACCTTTCCACTGGACTGGTAACAGCTCGATTATCACATTATGGAAACAACACTAAGTTCCTGCAAAGATTTCAGTCAGTTAGAAACAGCCAGCAAGAAGGACTTAGTGATTTGTGCCTTTTACTCAGAAACTGTCATCCACAAAGTCTCCTTCTCTTTTCCTCTGGCACAGAGTTTAAGTCTTAAATAGAGCTTCAGACTTTTTGTCTTGTTTACTGATGTCTTGTTTTCCTTACCAGGTGGGGATTTTTTTTCTTCTGAGTTTGTGAGAAATATCTATTACACAGTTATCATGATTTTAGCAAGACAGGCATTTTATCCCTGGGTGGATGGAACATACTGTCCTGCTCTCCTGGGGTGCAGGACACTCACCAAATTCCCTTCAACAGCAATCTTGCAAAAGTAGAATGACCACAGATAAAGCTGATCAGAAGAACAAAGCTCTTATTACCCCTGGCATTCCTGTGAGAGCAATGAGATGCATCAGAAGGGACTGAATGGTGAATGAGAGAACAAGTCCCTCTTCTGGGCAATTCCATGGCCAAATAAAGAAGCAGAAATGTCCGGCCACTGTGGACAATATGGAAGAAAAAGATCAAGAGAGGCTTGACTAAACCTGGAGGTGTGAACAGGGATTTGAAAGTCAGAATTCCAAAGCCAAACTTCTAAAATTAACATACAAGCAAGCACCAAACTCATGGTGTCCCAATTTTCAGAGATAAAAAGTGCCAGAAAGTCCCAACTAAAGTCTTTGTTGGCTGCAAGTGTTTAGCATTCACAGCATTGATTTTGGAACTTAAATTCATGATTGTTGGTTTCTGTAGAGTACCCAGTTTATAAATCACTCCTTGCATTTGGACCAGTGTTTGTGGATCTCCAGATGGAGACGAGTGTGACTCAAAGGTGGATTTGGCAACTCCAATATGCTTTAGGTCAAACATCTGTAGGGAACATGTGTCTGATTTCCTTACAACTTCATTGTTTCAGTAGATGGTGTATCCAGTGCAATGTTATATCTGCTACTGAAATAGCTGAATGCAAATACCAGGAACCTCTGGGAAATTTTTGTTAATAGGAAAATAATCTAAAACAAATTCATCTGGTTATACAGCCAGGAGAAAAGAAATGAAAATAAAAGGAATTACTGATCCAACCAAGTAGGCACAGAAACGAAACCCCTCTAGGATTTTCTTTTTTAGTTTCTCCAACTTCCATTAATTTAACGAGCAAAGTAGGTCAGCAACACAGTCTTGTTATGCTAATAAATGAATGCCATAGATTCACTAATGCTAAAATGCTAAAATGTCCAAGCATTCAGCATCATTTGCTGCTTTGCAGACGGAGCTGTGGCACAGCAGCTCTGTCTTTGGCTCCAACCCGAATTCAGACACTGAGCCCTATGAGTCAATGTAGCAGCTGCTGTAATGAAAACCCAGCTATGGAGAAAGCAAGCTGCAGTACCACAGAACATCAATTAGCCCTTTTCTAGCCAGGGTAAGAGAAGTCATGTAAACTGAATTTTAAGTTCCAACATTTGAGTTTTATGCTGATAAAAGACTGGGAGGTCAGCCTGAGATGTGGAAAGGTTTGTATCAGGCTCTCATTACAATACTGATGTATTTGCTTGTAGTCTTCAGTAAACTTCAATAGTGAAACATTGTAAAATCTAAAGAAAGTTCTGAGATGCTGTTTTTTCCATGTGTTGTCTCTTTGTGGAAGGAAAGTTTATTAACTGTTAAACTGGTTATCAAAAATCTCGGTGGACCAAAAACTGATAATGTAACTGTATTTTATTTCTCATGTGGTAGGTGGAGATCTCCATGGGGAATTCCATGTCCCCCCCTTCTTTTTGTTTTTTTTTTTGCTGTCAAGATATATAACAAAAAATATACACAAATGTACAAATAAACACATTTGAATTAATAAAGCTATAAATCAGCTCAGTCCTTAAAAAGCTGTTTTCCTGATCTGAATTCAAAAACCTATTGCAGAATAACTTCTTGGAACACAGGTAAGAAGTTTTACATAATATATTGAAATTGAACAGTTTACAAAAAGTTCAAATGTTCTTTGCAAGAAAAATTGGCATATTTGTATAAACAAAAAATGCATTGCAGAAATGTAAAAAACATGTAGAAATATAGCTTAAATATATTTAGGATGAAATTATTCACTTTATGGCGATATTTCAACACTATCTAGAATACTGTAGTGCTTCTGCCTAGTTTTATAGGCATAAAAATGACTTTTAAAACAGCACATCTTGAATTTATAACTTGTACTTTTGATTGAAAAAATAATAAATTAGACACTGAAAGGTGGTTAAGACATACTGAGTCTGGCTCTCTATTTCCAAAGTAGTATTTATTCATCTTTGGGGTTTTTTTATGTTGCTCTCAGAAGCAAGAGCTACCAAATCCTGTTAAGAATATGAACTACTCTTGAGTTTGGCATTGCTGAGGGCAGTAATTCCTGTCTGAACATGCATGTATGAATAGGCACATGCATGGCTCCTTGGCTGCTTTTATGTACCGTTTTTTGACCTGTGGAGAACTTCTTGTGTAGATGGTAGAGCTTATAGTTTTTCTCAGCTATTTCAGGAAAAGTTTCAAGAATTTTTGTATCTTGGGAATGATTAATCCTTCAAAATGCTGACAAGCTAATTGAGGAAGGTAATCTTAAGTTTAACTCTTCCACCTTTTCTGCTGATGTGAAGTGAGGATTGATCTGCCAAAAGGAAATTTGCTACAAAATGGGCATTGGCTTTAAAATTGTGAGTTAGTTGTACCAAAGGTTTGTCTGATCACTTTATGGTATATACCACCTCGTAATATTTCAATTTGAGAACTTTTTCCTGTATTCTTTTAATCTCTTTGTCATGGAAACATTTCACAGTGACAACTCAACCATCCCATATTCACCATGTGATGTCAATGTTTTAGATAGCATGTCTTGAAGAGACAAAAATCAACAGCATTTGTGATCTAGGATGAAGTAGAAAATGAATCAAAACACTTTAATCAAAGCAGCCACTCTTCTTACTTAGCACTGATGCTTGTATGTGTGCAGCATATGAAGCCACATAGTATGTGGCTTTGTGTTTAAGTCTGTAACTTAGATACAGCAATCTGTAACAGAAGTTTGGCAAAATTGGAGAAAATAAAAATATATTCAGAATGTTTGTTTAAAGCATAATACAAAATTACTCAAATTAATGAACAAATATTTACTATATGAGAGTATTTTAGTGTTTATGTCGTCCAAATAATCTTTGCTACATAAATTGTGTGTGGACAGCCAATATTTGCTTTTCAAACTGTCACTGGCCGGACTGGTTGCCTAGCAATATTCCTTTTTCCTGATCAGATGTGTGAGTAATATTTCCAATTAATATTTTTGCAGTTCTAGGTTTCATGAATACTCATATGTGACTCCTTTAAATCTGGTGTCTGAATTCATTGTCCCAGCAAAATTCAAGGAAGCTGTGGCTTGATGATATTAATTAACAAAACCAGCAAAAGGATATTTCTATACAAAATGAATTGTAGTGTTTTCCTGAGCCTAACACCCAGACACTCATCCTCTGGTAATACACAATGCAGATACTTATAAAGAAATAAATATACATAAATAAAACAATTGAATTTTATTTCCTGCTTGCAAACTGTGTGTGGGTGGCAGTTTATTCTCTTCTCTTATTCCAACTGGGTCAGATTCAAGTTGGACTTGAACACAGTTTGCATCTTGCCCTTTGTCTTGTGAAACTTGGGAGCTTGCAGAAAGGGGTCATCTGGCAGGAGAAGGAGTAGTGTTTAGAGTTAGACTTTGCAGCAGAGGTGAAGCTCACTGTGCTCACATGGTGGCTGGATGGTCAGCCACAACTCACTGTGCTCACATGGTGGCTGGGTGGTCAGCCACAACTCACTGCACTCACATGGTGGCTGGATGGTCAGCCACAACTCACTGTGCTCACATGGTGGCTGGATGGTCAGCCACAACTCACATTGCTCACATGGTGGCTGGATGGTCAGCCACAACTCACTGTGCTCACATGGTGGCTGGATGGTCAGCCATAACTCACTGTACTCATGATGGCTGGATGGTCAGCCATAACTCACTGTGCTCACATGGTGGCTGGATGGTCAGCCACAACTCACTGTACTCATGGTGGCTGGATGGTCAGCCATAACTCACTGTACTCATGGTGGCTGGCTGGTCAGCCATAACTCACTGTGCTCACATGGTGGCTGGATGGTCAGCCATAACTCACTGTACTCATGGTGGCTGGATGGTCAGCCACAACTCACTGTACTCATGGTGGCTGGCTGGTCAGCCATAACTCACTGTGCTCACATGGTGGCTGGATGGTCAGCCACAACTCACTGTACTCATGGTGGCTGGCTGGTCAGCCATAACTCACTGTGCTCACATGGTGGCTGGATGGTCAGCCACAACTCACTGTACTCATGATGGCTGGATGGTCAGCCATAACTCACTGTACTCATGGTGGCTGGCTGGTCAGCCATAACTCACTGTGCTCACATGGTGGCTGGATGGTCAGCCATAACTCACTGTACTCATGGTGGCTGGCTGGTCAGCCATAACTCACTGTACTCATGGTGGCTGGATGGTCAGCCATAACTCACTGTACCCACACGGTGGCTGGATGGTCAGCCATAACTCACTGTGCTCACATGGTGGCTGGATGGTCAGCCATAACTCACTGTACCCACACGGTGGCTGGATGGTCAGCCACAACTCACTGTACTCATGGTGGCTGGATGGTCAGCCATAACTCACTGTACCCACACGGTGGCTGGATGGTCAGCCACAACTCACTGTACTCATGGTGGCTGGATGGTCAGCCACAACTCACTGTGATCACATGGTGGCTGGATGGTCAGCCACAACTCACATTGCTCACATGGTGGCTGGATGGTCAGCCACAACTCACTGTACTCATGGTGGCTGGATGGTCAGCCATAACTCACTGTACCCACACGGTGGCTGGATGGTCAGCCACAACTCACTGTACCCACATGGTGGCTGGGTGGCGCTTGGTCGCTCTTCTCATGCCGGTGAATCAGAAGCCAGATGTCTTATTTTCTTTTTCTTTAATTCACAGAGTAGTGTCTTGCCAGGGTCAAACAAATATCCATGTATCCAGAAGCAAAACTCATGATCATGCTGACGGGTTTACAGCCAAGTTGTAATGTCTCAGAATCTATTTTTGAGTCAATGTCCACACTTGAGCTTTTGTTGCAAAAATCAGTTTGAAGAGGAGGATAAAATACTTTTACTTAAATATTTTGACATTTTCATCTACATTATATGCAAATAGAAATTGTTCTACTTAATTTTTTATGGGTGTTCTGTAGACACGATGTCTGAGTAGGCTGGCATGAGTTATATGTCGCACATATAAGTTTATTATTTCTTGCTATTGCAAAGGTTGAATGGTGAGTTTGAGCTCTAGAAAGCCCAGCTGCAGTGTCTTGTATTGACTTAAGGGTAACATCCAAACTGCACATGGCTGTGTTGGCTCTTTAGATAACATGCTTCTGAAGCTACAAAAGTGCCAGCCTGTGAAGTGGGTCAGGGATGGGTCTCCTGACTCTGAGACATGAATACACAGTTAAAACGAACACTTAAAGTCTTTGTTTATACAACAAAAACATCTTAAAAACATCTTATCTCACATGCTGTTAAAAAACGACCAATCTTAGGGATGCAATAATTTCAACCTTTTGTGATGTCTGGAGGACAATGTTTAAAATTGGGAATTATAGCTGTTGTATCATGAATGTATTCCTTAGGAAAAAGAGCAATGCTTTTTAAAACCTCCTGATAAAAGGAAGTCTGCTGAAAGCTTCATTTGGAGCCCTGTCCTGTGATGGTTTGGTGTGGTTGTGGAGTCAGGCCAATGCAGTGAGAGGGAATGGAGGCTTCCAGAAGTGATGGGATAGAGAGGAAAACAGGCAAGGTCTTTTTAGAACAGAGAACCAGCATTAGGTATGATATTTTCTCAAAGAAAAATATTGCCCAGCAGTTCAATAATCACCACAGTTTCTCTGGCAAAGGATTTGCCTCACTCTGCTAGGCAGCGTTCCTTTCACTGCTCCCAAGGGCTAGAAGACTTGGATAAGGGAAATGTCACCTCCTCCTCCTTCCCAGGGAAAAGTGCTGTCAGAAGCTCTCCTGCATTTAACAGTAAATTGACTTGGACACTAATATTACTTTCCTGTCTCTTCTGTATTTTTCTTCACCAAGAAGATAGGTAGCACTCATCTGGGTCTGAACACTCATTTGAGAGCCCATTTAGGGATTTTTTCTTCCTCCTATGTATGGTCATGGGACTCTGGCAAATGAATTTTGAAGTTCCTGTCTTGATCAAAACTGTGCAACCACATGAACTCTGAAGTCCATCTGAAACCTGGAGGGTTTGCTCTGTTTCTGGGAGTTTTAGTGCTAAGAGACTGGATAAGAGAGTAGAGGGAGAGGCATCTCTTCTTTCTGGAGAGTCAGAAATAATCTTTGAATGATATTCCCCTATTCATGTGGGCTGTTAAAACATGACTGAGCCCAAATTTAAAAAAACTTCTGCAAAATTTATCCTTAGAATGTTCACCCAGTGGGAGAGAGAAAGACCTCCTCCCTAGAAAGACATCATACACTGCTGTAATTGGCAACATGTGCATTTGACACACAACCTAAAATTAAATTGACATGTCTCAGGGATTCCATCTGCTGTCAGATCTAACCTACCACAAACTGAGCAGCAGAGCTAGACTCACTCAGACCCTCTGTCTCTCCCCTCAAGGTTCAATGATATGATAAAATAGGAGTCAAGGCACAAGATTTGTCATCTTTCTGTTAAGTATTCTGAAGAAAGATGTGATCATCAAGATAAGTAATAATGGCTGAAAACTTAGAAATCCACTGTGTTCTGTGTGATGCTTTCTTACCATTTCTTACATCTTCATTGCTGATGAAAGTTATTAGATGACTGATTCACCAATTGCATGACTTTCCATGCAAATTGTTTCTAGAACAGGACTTAACAAAATCAAATAAAATAGGTTATTAATGAGAATTAAAACGATGGCTGGCATCTGAAGGAATGCACAAGTCTGTAAGCCAACAGAATGACTTCTAAAGCAAGTATGACAAGATCAAATGTGTCTGTTAAACTCAGGGATTAGAAACCAAAGAAGCTTCATTGGCCTCAATCATTCATTCTTTATGGCTAAAATGGTTCATGGTAGTGGCCACGGTGCTGCCCACTAGATCTTCATCTTGCTCTGTGTTGTCAAAAAAAGTGATGTCCACATGCATAAAGACTGATATATTGATTTTAAACTGAACAGGAGCAGGCATTTGCAGTTCATCTGTCACTTACAGACAGAAAATAAATTTCTTGACTTAGCAGATAGTTACATTTAAAATATTTTTTTGCTGTAATAGTAATCCCTAACTATTAAAAATAAAAACCAAACCCAAAGCAAACTAATTGGAAAAAAATGTTTATCACAGCTGAGCATTCCCAGAAGGGGAATCAATTTATATAAACATGCTAAAACTGACCTATTTATGAAATGTTATGGAGAGCTGAGAAGAGAACCACAACAGATCTTTATCTTATGTTCCCTGTTTTAGAAGAGCAACGGCTGCGTGAAAGCTGAGGCTGGCTATTGCATGTGTTTTAGATGTGAATGTCAAGGTCATCTAAAATCTGTTGCCAAAGCCACTGTGATTGCCAGCAAAATGTAAACTAATGCTCCAGGGCTCTTATTATATGCTTAATATGAATATGCTTCCCTTTGCACATAAATGAATGCAGCAACTAGTTGATCCTGTGAAAGTCACAAAACACAAATGTAAATGAAAGAAACCATCATAAATAGTAGATGTAGCCCGTAAGGAAAAAAAAAAAAACACACAAGAAGGCTATCTTTGTAATTTAATATATGGTAATACTCTATTTAAAAAGTTACATTACTATGTATATAAGCAGATATATTTTTAATGCAGTTTAACCTAGTAAATTAGTGCGCATGTCAGAAAAATATTTGAAAAGCCCAAATATGGTCTGTAAGTTCTGTTTTGTCCATAAAATGTCTGTCACCTTCAGAGTACTTTCCACAGACCTCATTTATCTTAACCAAAGAAGAAAATCCCCATGCAGTTGAGATCAATTGCAAAATTACCACAGAAACCATCAGAGCAACAGTTTCTCCCAGCCTTAATTTTAGTAGGCATTTACCAGGATTCCTCCCACAAGGACAGCAGTATTCCTCTTTCACTAGGTGAGAGCTAACCATGCATGCTCATGTACACTTAAGAAAGGCAGAGAAGGTATAAAACAGCAGGACTTTTGTGTAACAGGTTGGCCAAGTTCAGTTACATAATTTTCTCCTCTCCATTAGTACCCAGATGCAAGGGCTGCATTCAGAGCTCCTTGGGAGCTTGGGCACATAGTGCAGAATGCTCCATGTTGGGAGCAGAGCTGTCTCAAGGATCATTCAGCAGCTCCTGGTCTGTCTGCACTGATGCTCCTGGTGTTGGTACAGATGTTTCTTCTGAGCACCTAGTTACCACAGAAAACTTTAGATCAAACAGAAGTACTTTATCATTGCTGGAAATTGCAGTGCTCAGTCTCAAATTCTAAAGTTTCCCTAAAATCAGTGCAATAGTGAGGCCAAGCCTTAAGCAGCATCATCCCAAACCTACAAAATTAGAACAGTTGGAAACATTGACAAGGAGTAGAACAATTTTCCAAATGAGAGAAACACATACAAGTTTAGGAAAGAGCAAGATATGGATTGTCTAACAGTGCCCTCTAACAGTGTTTTATTTATGATGTTGCCCAGTAGCACTGCTGTAAGCTAAGACAATCACTGTATAAACATGGATCTTTCTAAGAGTGTTAGCTTTATTCACTGAGGAGCTGAGTGAGAGATAGGGGGAAGGTAGACATAGCAAGGAGGAAGGGAGGGGAAAAGGCTGACAGAAAAAACAAGGAGAGTGCCAAGGCAAGGAAGATAGTGTTTGTGTTTAAAAGTAGAAATTGAAGCTGCGCCAAATCAGAATTTTCTTCAGGAACTTGAGAGCTGAAAACTTCATGAGCATGCTCAGATCATGGGCAGAGGGAAACTGCAAATTCACTGTAATATTCTCCTATGAGGCTGGGGAGGAAAAATGGAGAAAAAAAGGAAAGAACTGGCCTTTGGCCACTACTGTAATGAACTGAGGAAGGATAGAACACAAATCTTAGCAATTCTTTAGTAAACCTGGCTCAAGCAGATGGTGTTTAACAAAATCTAGTAGCAGACAGGGGATTTCATACCCTTTCTATTCTAGGACCAATAAATAAATAAATGATGCATATACATAAATACATAAACAGATGAGATTCAGCTGGTGGATTTGGTTTTGCTCTGAATTTGCAGGGGGAGGTTTCTGAAAGTTGAAACTCTGAAACTCAGGCTTAAATGGCTGAATGAATGTGGGCTTGAAGAAATTCTGCACAAGTTCATAAGTCCCTGGGATAACACAAATTCATATTGATGGGAATTACTCTAGAATTGAGTTCAGCCAGGGGATTCACAGCTTTTCGTTTTGGTGCTCTGAGATCATGTTTACATGAGACACCCTTGTTGGGAAAATACACTTAATTTGGAAAATTATTTTGAAATTTTATTTCTGGCTCAAAACAGTTCTGGATAGTTTTGAGTGGACTGTAACTTTATCAACAAAGTTGCAAGAAAAAAAATTGCTTTCACTGACATAAAGAATAAAATTTTAATATTTTTAATACAGGCTTTAAAACATGGCATTTCATCTATGGGATTTGTAAGGTAGGTAAGATTTATAAGGTAGGTAGTCATCCTCCTGGCATATAATGAATTCTAAACTCCTATTTAGAAGATAAACTGTGGAATTTGGACAGAATCTAAGTCTCCTCTCCCCATGCAGGGAAATAATGACATCCATGGCTGCAGAGTATCAGGGTCAAAGGTTTCAGACATTTAATAAAGTATGTTAGCTCACTGCAATTAATGGTATTATTGTAATTGAAAATGCTGAATTCATACCAGAGAAAGAATAAAAGAATCAAGCTATCATTTCTGCCTTGTCCTTCTTCTCCAAAATGGGGCTGTATGGTGCATTACAGTGAAAGAAACTAAATGGACTGGAAAAAGTCTGTAGAATCTTGTGAAACAAGGTAAAAGGAAACAAGGAATGATGGTTCAGATGTGCTCTCTATTCCTGTGTGGGCATCTTTCCACTGGTCACTACTGGAGTCCAGCTGAAGGTTTTATTGACTTAGCCCTGTGGTTTTCTCTCCTGTCGAAATCATCACTGGAAAAAGCTGGATGGCAGTGTTCTGCTACTACATTTCTGAATGAAGAAACTGAAGAAAAAACCCAAGAGATCTTGGATTGTTGCTTTCTTTTAATGAGAAAAATGACAATGGCATTTCCTCCAATAATTAACTGAATGAACTTTACATACACCATTCTGATGAAAACTCAGAGCATCCCATCTCCTCCTCCAAGCACCAGCAGAAGAACTGCTTACAGAATCAGAGAGCTGGGAATGGCCTCAAGAAACTGCCAGCATTTCTCCTGCCTTAAAGGGTTGTACTTCTGTAATTTCTGACAGAAGTCCTTCTAATCTATTTTAGAGACCCTCATTAATGAAGAGTTTACAACTTCTCCAGAAATTTTACTTCTGTTTGAATGTGATTGCCTAAGGCCCCAAATGGCTCTTCCATATTTCAGTTTTATCAAACTACTATTATTGGTCTGTTCAGCCTCAGTAGAAAGTGTATTGTTCCCATTTTCCTGGATGCAGTCTTTTATATGTTATTATGCCCTTCTTTTAGAGTTTTATTTTGTACGCTGAGTTTACATTTGGGATATGACCTTACTCTGGGTACTCCATTCTCTCTTTAGTAAAAGAAATTTATGTCAAGGGATGAAAAAAATCTGTATTTAAAGTAATAACAGCAGAAACTTGTGTGTGTGCAGCACTTTATCCTTACAGACCATTGCTTTGGATTGGATTCCACAATTCTGTGTAACCACAAAGTTCAAGAGCTTGTAAGAAGGTGCTGTGGCAGGAGTACACTTTACTATTCTAATTTTTATTTAAATACTTTATTAAATACTTGGAAATGTCAAACTCACATGGAAGTCAATCCTATTACAGCTGATCTACTACTGCATTCACATTGCATCAAAATAGAGAAATAAAGTAGGGGATAAATTATTCTTGCTATTAAAATCTACTTCAATTTTTTTTCCTGCAGAGATAGTATTAACCTCCATGAGAAACTATGTATCTCAGGCCTGATCAATTAAATGAGGAATTTATTTTAAAAAGGTATATTTTTCTTAGGTGGGTTTTTTTTGAGTATACAAATTTTAATAAAAACACATCTTTTCATGCTGTGATAAATTTGATCTGTGCAAGTGATTTTCATGCTCTCAAAATAATTCAGAGTTAAAGCTTGCACTAACTTGCTTCACTGGATATCTGTTTATTCTTAGGAATACTGAACTTTTTAAACAATATGACTCTGTCCCTTGTCCCTGATTAGTAATTCAGTAGAAGTGTCATAAAAAAAATCATCAAAGAAATGAAAATAAGTGGCATGACACTGGAGACCCCATTCGAGCAATGTTGCAGCTCATGCTGGAAATGGAATCTCCAGTTTCATTTGTTTTGATGTACTGTATAAATATTTAAAGAATGCAAGCTGCAATTTTATCCAGCCTTTGCTGAATTTCAGTGTCATGTCTTGGTGGGGGTCTTTGTGCTGATACTAATTGCTCTTAGAATTGCTGGTTCAGCAGACCAATGGGGGAGGTATGTAAGCCCATTTTGCTCAGAAAAACAACACAGAACAAGTTTGACTCGAAGCACTGGTTCAAGTCTTATTGAAATACCACAGAAGACAGTGATCCTTGTATATATGTTATGAAATTCAATGCATGAATGATGAATCTCATCTAACCCTACTCTGCACATATGCCATTCCTGCATTTCAGGGCTTTTTGGTGTAGAAAGGACATTTTCATACACAAGGAAGTAATTTAAGAGTGACTAAAATAGCCACATAACTTCATGTAAGTAACAGTGTCATTAGAGAATGTTTTGTGATACTTTTATTTAGAACATTCATAAGAAATTCTCATAATCTGCTTATTGATAAATCAGATCCTTGTAAGATTAGAGATCCAGGACATGTGTCTCAGAAATCAACAGTGGTGTAAGATCAACAGTTGAAGATTAATATACTAAAGTGACATTGTGATGCTCTGTGGATTAAACTGAGGACCATCAGAGCTAAAAATATGAAGTGAAGACTCTAATAACAGAATCAAATTCACCAATAAAATATGTCTGATGGATACATGTAACCTAACTTGGAGGATGAAAACCTACCACCTAAAGATCTATCAGACTCACAGGGTAATTGATATGAGCTGCAACATGAAACATTTTTGGGAAACCATAAAATACCATCAGTCATTTGGCTGTCAATTCATTCTACTTTCCAACTGTGTTTGCTGAAGAGTGCTCCCAGCACCTGAACAGCAGTGTGGGAGGATACTTCTGTAGGATCACTCATCTCACCACTATCACATCCATACTCTAAAATGAAATAAGGCAGAGCTGCTGTTTGGTCCTGAGGCTAAGTGACAGAGGGTGGTTCCTGTCCTCAACACCCCTTGAAGAGGGTGGCTCTGTCCAGGGTGGGAATGTTGCGTGGTTTGTGCTATTTCCAAGCTGTGCTGAGGCACTGTGAGTCATTGTATCCAGGGATGTACCACGAAGCACCTTAGGAATTCACTGTCAGGGAAAATCACAGGAATGTACCTGGCTGATCCTGTACCTAGCCCTGTTTCATTAGGAATACAGTCAAAATTCATGGACAGGAACTTTATCCAGCATATCTACTGGTGGTGATGCTAATAAAGGAAAGGGACGGTGTGTGACCAGCTGCTGGATGACTTCTTATTGTTTCAGAGAACAGGTCCAAAAGTTAAGTAGAGAAAACTTTGGTTAGTTCTGAATTTCACCAGCCTGCATGGCTTATCAAAAACTCCCAGACTAATATTTTCAGGCCTTTAGTCTCTAAATGTAGCCATGAAAGAGAAAGTGTTTGCTTTCCCTAAAAGAGAGCTGGAAGGCAGTTTGCATCAGAACTGCTCATTTTCAAGCTCCCCCAAACCATTTCAGAGACAGTGTTTTCCAAAATTTTGTTTTGTTTCTGGAGTTAAAGAAGCATTTGTTCAACCCACTCAGACACATGTTGTGATTCTTGGGATGTCCTGTGCAGGGCCAGGAGCTGAACCTTGATGATTCTTGTGGGTCCCTTTCAACTCAGTATATTCTATGGTTCTGTGATTCTGCTTGATTTCCTTGAAAAAATAGATGAAAAAGTTTTGTTGCCCTTAATATTTTCCAAGAGAAATATGCTCTCCAAAATATATTAATGTTCATTTCAGGGAACATATCTTGTATGATCTACTGTCCAAGGATGCAGTCCCATATTTAAACACACCTGTACAAAAAATATGGGGGGTATACTTATTTCAGTTGCTTTATATAGAGATGAATGTAACATTGACTTCAACTTACTAATCTAATTTCAAAGCAAAATTGTCTGTTCTCCACATGACAGAACTGTTCTTTCTGAAGCTTTCAAAAAGTACTGGTTTATGCTTTGGGTCTGTCTGTCTTTAAGCAAGGAAACACATTACACTGCAGTTTTCTCATTCTGCTCCGTGAGATTTAGATAATTCACAGTGCTGTGTAAATAGCTCTTGAAATTTGCCCCGTGGGAGATATGCAATTCCAATAATTTCCTACCTTTGTTACCTCTGAAGTGTAATTTGCTTCTTTAAAGACGACTTCTGGACTTCTGTTTTCAAACACAGGCCTCTGTTTTGGTTTTGTTGCAATCAAGTCTTGCAAAGAAAGCACACAATGTTCTCTCTTGTAGCCTTCACTGTCAGTTTTTCTAGCTTTGCAATATCTTGGTAAATTTTTCCATGCTTCATAATTTCGATAAGAACACCAGGAGTAACCAAGAGAAAGTTTGGAATGAAGAAGAGGAGAAGAAGCTTCCTGATTAGCATGAAAAATAAGTATTAAAGGGCCAATATTATGATAGATCTGCAATGCATGTCCAGTTAGAAAAGAACAGGAAAAATGTATATGAAGGTATAATGGATTCACAATTATATTTGTCCTAAGCCATTGGGTTTATAGAAGCTAGTTTATGAACCTGCTTTGGGATTCTTCTGGTTGAAAGGTAGTACATAAATATAAAGTGCAACCATGGCAGCATTATGCACTGTATGTCAGATGACTGAAGATATTAAAAACATGATAGACTGTGGAGTGTGCTGTGAAATAGAAATTAATGAACAAATGTGCTAATAAGTAAATTAAATATTAAATATATTATGAAGCATTATTTGTAGTAGAAAAAAAAAATGATTGTTTGCAGATGACCTAGGTTTTTTACTTTGAAAGCAGAATCTCAAAGTAAAGCAGGTGGAGATTAATTCCTTGTCTTGTACTCAAGTTAATTAATTTTTTCTTTCTACAGTGTTGAGGGAGGAACCCAAGATTAGTTTTCAGAGTGTTACATGAATAAGTAAAATTAATGTGATATCTCTATCTCCAGAGTGCATTTTTACATGTGAGGATAAATTACTTTTGTGTCACTTTCAAACCTAAATAGTCTCTGTCAAGTGAATAAAATATCCATTAAAAAGATATTTTTAATGCTTATCAGAGGTGTTTCTGTGCCAAATACACACTATCCTGTGAAGTACAGAATAGTGTGCTGGTTACTCCTTTGATCTCAATATCCTTCATCCTGGTCTGCTGCCAAGGATCATTCACTCTCTGCACACATCAGCTGGGACAGGGAAAAATGAATGCAACTGAATTCACATCTCACTTTCCCTATTTCTCTGGCTCTGATGTCCTCAGGGAAGCCATTCCTCCCTAGTGTGGCATGAGTAACACCACCTACAGCTGTACCTGCAGCACAGACAGATGGCATCTTCCTTGCTTAGTCAAACAGCAGACAAAGTGCCCCTCTTTAAAGCTTGGAGCCAGCCATGTTATGATGACTTTTCTGAGGAAGGACAGCCTGTGGCACAGATACATTACAAAGTATAATGCAGAACTACTGATCCAACTTTGCCCACATCAGGATGTGATCACCTCAGCATGGCACTGTTAGTTCAGGTGCCAGCACTATTAGTTCAGGTGCAGCAATGTGCTAACTTGGCTCTGCTACTTCCAACATTCACATTATTTTTCCTGCAAAGCCTTGCCCTGACTTGCTCAGCTCTGCTGTGTGGTGATACAAGGACTTAGACAAGTTCCCTGTCTACATGATGCCTCCTGTTAGATACCATATCTGCATTTATATAGACTTCTTTATTGGATTTAACAAAAATCAATAAATTTCCAAATAGGAAAAAATTATTTCATGTTGGTTAGGCACTGGAACAAGAGAAGCTGTGAATGGCCCATGTTCAAGACCAGGATGAGGCTCTGAGCAAGCTATTATAATAGGTGTCCCTGTCCCTGTCCATGTCAGGGAAGCTGGAATGGGATGATCTTTATGGTCTCTTCCAACTCAAGCCATCATATGACTCTGTAATTCTGCTCAATGAACTTAGGTGGCAAATTGACATCCAGTAAAAGACTTTGCCTTGAATACTTCACCATCCTAACAGAGCAGGAGGAATAGGGGTTTGCCTAGCAAAGCAGCAGATTTGTGTCTGGCATGCTGGGGTTTCAATTTGCACTGAACCAGCTCCCCCATGCCTCTGGTGATGCCTAAAGAGTTTTAGCAGTTTTAGAAAGACTGTGTTTTATTCCAGGCATCACTGGATGCTGCTGCTTAGAGGTGCTCTTGATGCCTCTGGTTTTAGCTTTTATATATTTCAGATTCTGTACTGATTTAGTGTGTAGTTCTGAGCTTCATATTTGGGGATAGTTAGCTCTCTTTACAGAGTAGGTAGACAAAACAATTCCTTCTCTACCTGAGGACCAAAGACAAATGATCCAAGTTTCAGGTCCAAGAGCATAAACAATGGTGGACTGAAGAAAGTAAGACAAGAAGGATGGGACTTCATAAGCTAAAGATATAATTGGACTATTAACTATATTAACTATATTAATTATAGTTGGACAATATCCAAATGGACAGAACTTATAAAAGTGTAAGACTCCATGACCAGCTGTCCCTTTTGGTGACCATTTTGGATTCATCTTGGGTGTGACCCTGGCTGAGCTCTTGTGCTGCCCAAGGTGGATCTGCTGAGGCCTCCTCATAAATACCTACTTTGTTCTTTAACTCTGTCTAGTTTCTGTTCTAGGTCAGCCTCCACAAGTACACCAAGGGAAGCCAGGACACATTCGTTGTTCTATACCCACCGGTGTCCATCAAACTACAGACATCTCACAGTGATGTGGGGGCTGGTCTGTGGCTCTATGGTTGAGTGTGACCCCTCACAGCCACCAAAACAAGTTCTTGGCAACACAACCTATGGCTGTGAGTGCACAGTTGGCCTGGCCACTGCAAAAGGCAGTGCAGGGTGTCAAGGGAAAAAGAGTCAAGCACTGTTCTTTCATGCTTATGCTGTGACAAGCGTAAGGTGTGGAAATGTTTACAGCACCTTAGGGAACAAATAACTTGGGATTCACCTGAAAACACAGTGAGGAGATGCCTGAAATTGCAAGCAGGGGATTTTAGAAAACGGTTCCCTCATGACAATACTGTGGTATCAGACATCATTAAAAACCTCAGAGTATCTTAAAGTAAATACACAGTGTTTGCGTAGACCAGACTAATTTTTCTGTGTAATTTTTTCACTGTTTGTTCTGATTTCTACCATGCTTTTAGGGTAATCTTAAATTTTACTGTACCATGAGTTTGGATCTGGCTGTATATAGCTTCCATTGATTTATTATTTTCCTATATGCTGTAGAATAGAATATTTCAGTTGGAGGACACCTACAATGTTCCGACTGCCTGAGAACTACAGAGATGACCAAAAGTTAGTGTTAAGGGCATTTTCCAAAGGTCTCTTAAACATTGACAGCCATGGGGCATTATCATCTCTCTGGGAAATATATGCATATTTCTATATTTAATTTGATATGGTGAAGCTCTGAAGAATCGTAAAAGTACTTTGCCCTGAAGTGCTGCCATCAAAGAAACAATAGCAATGAGTCCAAAAAGCCAATGCTTTACACACAAAATTCTTCTCAGCCTAAACTTTCATTTTTCCACTAAAGCAGGATAAATGTCCCTTGGAGAGGGATTGATTAGGATTACTGGATTACTTATATCCATTTTAGGGTATTTTTGTGCTGCAAGGGTGGTGGAAGTGCTCCAATTGTGAATTAAAATAAGGCCTTGTCAGTCAAAATTGCTTTCAATTTCTGTAATCATTAATTTAATAATGGTAATTATGACCCATTACAAGAGTTCCATGCCTGCAACACTCATGACAGAGCTCACTGTGGTAAACCTTGCAGAGCCAGTATAGTGATGTATGTCAGACATTGCTCCAGTTGTTTTCCAAAGGGTAAGTGTTTTACTGCATATGTGTCTGCGGGCATTGGACTTTGGCACTGAAACAGACCTTGTGGCACATGGTATCCACAAAAGTGGCTCCTGATCCTGTCTGTGAACAGCCAGAACATCACCTCCTCTTGCACTAACAGAGATTGCACAGGGTCACAGTCAGGTGGTAGATGCAGTTATCTTGGAACAGTTTGGAACTGTCTATCCTGGAACTGCAGATACCAGATTGGAATGACCCATAACCTGCTTGTAGAAGTTCCTTATGTGTTGGAAATTCATTTGTTTCCTTTTGAATTACTTGAACTTATTCCAAAAACCCTGTCTGTTTTGAATTTATTTAATGATCTTTCTCATTCTAATGCAAGATGAACAAATTTTGAATACCTTTTCATTTACATACTAATATCTGATCAGGGGAAAAATTTCTAATACAAGAAAAAAGTTCAGCTTCTGCACAAAATGGGTTGAGATTTTCAGGCTCTTGTGCCTCAAGTTGGGGGGCAGGCAAGTGCAAAGCAAGTATAAGTATATACCACTGAAGGAGGTGATGAGAGAGAGAGAGAACTTATTAAAATATGCTCTTATTGTCAATTAGAATGATGTTAAAAAATTAAATTTCAAGTTGATTAGAATGATGTTAAAAAAAAATAAAATTTCTAGTCCATGCATTGCCAGATAATAAATAAGAGTGAAACCCTTGAGTTTTGAACTCATATGGCACAGGTGCAAGTGATTACTCCAAGTTATGTGAACAGAGGCAGCACATGCTGATATTTGGGCACGAGAGGCTTGACATTTGCATATACATCTTCTGTGGGTGCAGCCTAAGAGCAGAGGCAGATTTTCCACTTTCCAAATCTGCAAGCCAGAACTTGATGAAGACAATGATGCTCAGGAGAAGCAGTGCCAATCAGATGGTAAAGTTGATTAGGTAAAGATAACGAAAAGGTTTCAGGAACCCATGTAATAGGAAAGGATCTCAATTCTATTTATCTTACTTTGGTTCCTAAAAGAACACATGCTACAAAGTATTGGCCTGTGCATGCACTTGAGACATTGGAACTCTGAATTAAGGTGTATTCATTCAAATCCCTTTTACTGTAAAAGAAGATCATGTGTTTCACATCAGTCTCACCACTGGAGTTTAAAAAATCCATTCATGGCCATGATTTGGCCAATGGACCACACTGGTGTGGATCCACGAAACTGCCTTCCACTAACAGTCACCTGCATGTTTAGGGGTCACTTTAAATTTTGGTGAAAAAAAGAATGAGTGAAAGCAGAACAAAAAAAAAACCAAAGCCCAAGTTACTGAAAGCTCCTGGAATAGACCAAGTGAAAACTGATTCCTGTGCTGTTTCATGAAACATCTAAGCAAAACTCGGCGGAAAAAAAACCTCTTTGAAGCTCTTAAATGTTCAGTGTTTGCTGAGGTGCGTTGCCTTGCACCTGTGTTTGTGAAATAAGATGTATTTTGAAGGGGGCAGGGTTGATTTTGGAAGGTGAGATGGCTCACTTTGTTGTGCAAGTCAAGTGCAATGGCAGCACACCACAGATGTCTGCCACATGTTGCACACATTTTAATATTCAGTAGCAAATGTTCTTATTATATGAGAGCAAGAAGAATAAGGTTCATTTCATGAAAGCAGGTGAAGTAAACCCCATTGAGATGTGTGTCATATGGAATGCATAATGGATGATGGTCCAGATGCATCCAAAAAGGAAACGTGCTTTGTGTGCAGCTGAGATAGGGGAGCTTGTGGTAAATTCTGCCCTTTGTCTATGAGGCTTTGGCTCTGGACAGGGATTCTTGTCATGTGTTTCTGCCAAATATTTTGATATTTAACTCATATGTTTTACCATATATGGGTATCCCCTTCAGCACTTTTGTGTTTGCCACTTGTGTATTTTTTTACTTCTTGTTCTTGCAGAACTGCTTAGTTAAAAATTCAGAGGGCCCAACAATTACTGATTTACATTAACTCAAGACTCACTCTTTTAGTTTGTAATAAGTAGAACACAAGGAAGAAAACAAAACATAAAACCCCATAAAAAAAAAACCCAACAAACTAAAAATAATTGGAACAAATTGAAATTCTCAGCAAGAGAACATTACAAGGAAATTCTGACCTCAAAAATATACTCAGCTACCAGACCCTCTTTGGGATGAATTGTATGGGTAACTGTACAAGCTGAATTTTCCTCCAGTGGGAGGTATGGTTCCATTTTACAATGGTCATTTACAAGATAAGAGACCTAAATAAAATGTTGTCTGTTTGTCAAATTCTAATCTTCTCAGGAGTCTTCTTCCAGTCTAATTGTAATAATGGTGGCTATAACATTTAGTACACAGTCCCTCCTATGAGATGGAGTTTGAATTCTTAATAAGTCTGACTGAATTCAGATGACAGGGGTCAGGAAATAAAACATAGGCTTTTACCAGAACGCTAATGTGTCAAATCAGGCTGCTTATTTAGGTGCCTAAATATGGATTTATTGCCTTATGTTTGTGTTTTCCATTAGATTTGCATGAATAACATCTGAAACCTTACATTCTTGCCCTGAACAAATGAGTAATGTTTCTTTAAGGAAAAAATAAATAAAGCCAAAAAGCTAAAAACCCCAGAGCCTTCATTAGTTTTTGTGCTAACCAACATTCTTACATTTTATATTCAAACCAACATATTAACATGAAACAATCATTCCAGATGGAGGAAAATATCACTTCTAGGGTCAGGAAAGGGGTACATAAAATTCTGGCAAATTAGAAGGAAAAATCTACAGGGGCTAAAAAGCTCATTAATATATGCTTTAATCCCCTTGTGGATCGTTGTGGTTTGGACCTGAAAAAACTGAAATGAGAAAATGCTACCATAAGCTGACCAGCTTTAGTGCTGAAAGGCAATATCCAAAATGTTCCTCAGGCTTCCAGGGAATGAAAGGCCTTGAATGGATATTTCTATATTGTTCTTCTCAACAGCTGACTGAGTAGACACCTACCCTAAATTAAGGTGTCCCAGATTATGGTGTGAACTTCAGCAGAAAGCATGTACCTAGCCAAAAGTCAGCATAATTTAGAAGGTAGAACACTTTATAAGCGAGATATTTTAAAGGTTTTTTTTTTTCTTTTTTGAGGAAAATAACAACAACAAAAAAACCCCAACCACTGAGCATTTTTGTTTTGCCTTGGGGATAGAATTTCAAGAAACTACAGTTTATGCTATGATTTAGCTAATCTACCTAAATACAGCATCTGTAACTCCTTTATGTGGTAATTAGTATTTTGACAAGAAAATTTTACTAATTTTCTGTCACAAAATATTAACCAACTATGTTAGTATATGCTCTAAATTTTAATTTTAATAGCAGAATCAGTTGTCTCTTCCTTTTATGTATTTCACCTGGTAAGGCCAGCAAACAAGCCACATCTCCTTTTCCTGTCTTTTCTTCCAACTATGGGTTTGCTTCTTTGCAGCTGCAGGAGCCACGTCAAGGGACAAGAACAAGAAGCAACATTTTTAAACCATATTCAGCTACAGCACTTGATTCCTGGTTCCTTTTGATGTGAGCCAGACATTAATTATCTCCATGTTGAGAAGTGGAACTCATTTCACATGAGTGCTGATTGAATTTGACCAAAGCCCAAGAGCTGAAGTCCCAACATGAGGCTGCAGAGCCAAGCACATGACTAGTTCTGCATGAATTTCACCAGCTGGCTGTACAGCAGAACAACTCAATGTCCATGGCCAGGACCTGCAGGCATCTGAGGGTACTACTGAAATGCAGCCCATCTATTTCATACCTTCTGAAGCAAAGTGTGATTTATAGCTGGCTCAGGCTGGGCCTCTTGGATTCAAACCTCTTACTGGAGGAAGTACTTACACAGAAACTGCTACTTCTGCTTTCCTTCTATTCTTTCTATACCTCTCTCATCTGCACACCCAACGTTTGCACGTGTGTTACTCCTATAGTACATATAACTCTTGACTACTTCAAGACTTTGGATCAATAGAAGCTCAGCAGAAAGGGAGGCAATTCTACCAGCCAGGAGCCTGAAACATTTCTGAAATGTTTCCTAAACATTAACAGGAGCCAGGAGGTATTTTGATAGTCTTATAAATTTAAACTCATTTATAACAAATACTGAATTTATTGGTTTATTATGCGAGCAGGAATTGCATATTGTAATATAAAATCAAAGGCCAACATAGTTCAGATATCTTCAGCTATAATTAAGACTTCCATGTATTTTACAAGATCTGAGTGAGGAATACTATAAAATCTATGGAGCTTATTCATTAAAAAAGCTGCTTATGTAATCAATTCACATTTTTCTGTGTGTTTTATGGCATCCTGGAATATCGGCATTCAATATACATTGGGTGATTTCAGCTATATTTATAATGTTTTATGGCCATGGATCTGCAAATATAGATGGGATATGGCTGCTAAAAGGTAGGTCTGTTTTTATGCACGCTATTATTTATTATACATATCACAGTAGCACCCAACTGTATCCACATGTTTAATGCCCCTCATGTCAGTCCCCTTTCTGGCAGCAAGGTCTGTCCTTGATTTGTAGCTGAGCATCCCCGGGATTGGTGCCCTGGTTTTCTTACCAGTGGTGGGAGGCAGTCTCTGAAATAAACCAGGTATTTTTTAAACAGAGTTTGTTTGAGGACTGCCTTCCTTGAGAAGCAGCTCCGGGTCACCTGACTTCTGACCTCCATATCTTCTTTATGGTCCCCAAAGGATCCAGTCCTGTGTCCCTCATCTAGCTGATCTTTCTGTCAAGCCCATTTAAGCCTCTACCCCACATATATTCCTTTGTTTAGCTCTAAGCACCCATCCTGATAAAACCACCCCAGCACCCAGACATTCTCCTGGTGTGCAGGCTGTCCCTGTCCCATGTACCTTGCTTTGTCCTGCTGCACACCTGTGCCAGTGCTTCTCTGAAAAGAGCAGTTCTTGCAGGCAAGAATGGTGCATCTCTGCCAGCAGCCCAGAGAGTCACAGCCAATTTTGTTTCTAAGCCAGGGCAATGTCAGCCACAGCTCTTTACTCTGGCAGGGTAATACTTTCTCAGCGAGGCACTTATATAACAGAAAGGAGAACTGCATGCTAACCTTGGCAAAAAAATTAAAGGTCCACACATCATGACCTCTTGTATGAATAATTTAGTTAAAATTAGCGTCATTACTGTGATTGCAGTGAATGATTTCTGAGCTGTTGATTAAGATACTAATATTGAAGGGTTTCCATGCCATAATCATTCCAAAGTTGTCTATCTACTAATATGGTTGCCCATATATTTGGTAAAAAGGCACCTGGAGTAGAAGAGGAGTAGGGATGTATACTAAAGCAGCTTTTACCACCTCATATCCAAGCAAGCCTAGAGAGATTCTAACCCCTTCTTCCCCTTCATGGTTTTCTTGCTTTAAACTGAGCAGCGTCATCTACACAGTTGAAAGGGATCTGCTCAGCTGAGAGGGTGGTGGTGGCCTCCAGTCATGCCTGGGAAGTGCCTGTATATTTGCTGCCTCTATCTGTTTTTAATTTGTGTCTTAAAATAAACTTGTAGGCATTCCCACAGGAACTTGAAGTTGAAAATATAAGAAGGATTGGCAGGATCAGATCCATAATGATGCATTGTTCACATTTGTGATCAGTTTTTTGATGCTGAATATGTTCTGTACATTTCACGACAGATTTTTTTCTCTAATTATCAGCCTTACTGCTAAACATCTAAAGCAGGATGATGTAAAGAACAAATTACTGCACAGTTCACTACAATAGGGGAAGATTTATTTAGTCAGGGAGATTTCAAGTGGACATTTAGATACTGCCACAGTGGCAGATAAATTAGCATGGGAAAGCGCTGCTGATTCTACTTTCCAATAGATCTAGCACGTTAGCAGAGCGCCATGGGCTGGAAAAAATTATAATCTACAAATGGAAAATTGCAGTATACTGAAATCTAACCAGGGAGTCAGAGGAACATGTCTCCTGGAATGGCTCCTGTGTTGGCAGAAGTGACTGGGCAGTGATCCCAGAGTGTATTAATCTCCAGTCATGAAGCTAACACAGGAAGGTCATTTAGTTATTAGGAAAATAAAACAGGTTTTATAAACTGAAGTGTGGTGGTCATGAAAGGATTACACTCCCACCAGTTTTGCTCAGGACTGTCCACTGGCTATGGTTAGGGCAGCAGGACAGCCTGTTACAGATTGTCTCCAATCTGCAGGAGAGCACAGCTTGCAATCACACAGTTTGGCTTTCTGTCTTTGCCCAAAAAAGGTAGTCTCCAAATGTTGCCAAGATTTGTGTCTGAGAGTGGCATCTGGCAGGAGCTACAGCCATGATAGAGAGGGTGTTAACAGCTGAAGAGTAAAGGCAATTGCTGTTCACTGCTTTAGCTAGCACCTTCATCTAATTTTATTTGGTTATACAAGCATTATCCATGTATCTTATAACAGCTCTCTGCACAAGGTAACCTCTGGATGTCCCTTGGCCTCCAGGAGCATCCTAGGACATGGTTACTGGAAAGTTTGAATCTCAGTAGGCAAAAGAAAGGACAAAATACAAGAGTGGAATACTCCTCACCAAACTTTAGTGATTTATATGTAGTTAATTGAATTACTTCTTCTATTTATGGATCGAAAAAAGAAGTTTCACAGGAAAGCCACCTCAGATCTCCACCTCATAGAGGACAGGTTTAGTTTAGATTTTGGGAAAAGTTCTTTTCTGTGAGGGTAATGAGGCACGTGGACATGTTACCCAGAGGCATTGTGAATGCCCCCTCCCTGGAAGTGGTCAAGGCCAGGTTGGATGGGGTTCTGAGCAAGCTGGTCCAGTCAAAGGTCTCCCTACCTGTGTCAGGAGGTTGGAATGAGAAGGTGTCTAAGGTCCCTTTCAAGACAAACCATCCTATGATTCTGTGATAGGATCAGAAACCTCCAAGCATGGATATTGCACAACTTGTCTTGGTAACCTGCTCCAAAACCTAGCTGACCTAAGGTTTTTGGCACATGCTAATTAGTGAACTGTTTCTGGACATCTGACAGAAGCCCTACTGCACCAAAGACACTCATTGGCCTTCTTCATTTATCAGCATAGACACAAGCCCTCAGATTGCCAAGTGGGACCCCTAACAGCTGGGATAGGACCGTCACTGAACCAGGGAATGCAGCCTCTCCCCCCATCCTGGCCTTAGATTCACACATCATAGGGAGAACTGAAAAGAGATCAGAAAGAAAAAAAATATTGTTTTCACTGCATCTATGTTTTCATTTGCTTCATATTTTAGGAGCCGTCAGACAAAAGGGCAAGGAAGGAAGCTACAAATCCTTTTCAAAAGGCAGAGAAAAGAAATGAACAGCAACAACAAGAAGGAAAAAAAGGAAAAAGGTAATTTTGAAATATATCCTTAACTTCTAAGCTGTAGAGCCAGGCCTTGGATATTGTTAATGAACCATTAGCCCTGTCTTAATCACAACATCTCTTTCTTTTGTTCTCACACCCCGCTGCTTTTTCGCAGCCGGACACACTTGGATTTTCAGAAGTGACAGCACTCCTCTTGAGCATGGCTCACGCTGGTTATAATGGACACATCTGTGCTTGCAATGTTTGTCTGTCATATCCACTGTTTGCTTTTAGCAGCACGAGAGGAGAGTGTGGCAGCCTGTGTGTGTGTGCATGTGTGGGAGCAGCAGCGAGAATGCAGAGACTACTTAAAACCCTGCTAAGCTGCTCTGTTTCTCAATACTGTATTTATTGCAACTCACTTTGTAGTCAGATGAATGGAGTATTTTTTTAAAGGAATTTTACTCCCAATTGTTTTTACTACAACATAAATTTGCTGACTCTTTATTAGACAGTAAGAGCTTGGGCAACCCTTTGTGAGACTTGATCTTCCATTGAAATGTGTTCAGCTTTGCCCTGGAAGTTGGCCTTTCAGCTGAATAACAAAAACTCACAGGCAAAGCTCCCCATACAGTCACAGCATTGCTCTTCTCTGCACAAGCCTTTCTCCAACACTCCTCCTCAAACGAGTTCCCTGTGGCAGTGTCAGTACTGGTGAGTGAAACACGGCCAGGGCGTACTGTTAAATTGTGAGCACAATTTTGGGCATGGTTTTGGGCATGGTTTCAGCCCTGGCCAGCAAGCAGCTCCTGCACAGTGCCTGGCAAGGTCTGGGGAGCCGCCTGAGAGATCTGGCAGCAGCAATGCTGATGTGGTGAGAGTGTGAGTCATGCCACGTCCTTTTGGCCCCCTGCCGCAGACTGGCCTCCAGTATTTACTCGAGGAAATGCAATCACACTATCTGCCCTTTTCTTTCCCTTTCCCTTTTTCCTTTTTTCCCCCTTCTCTTTCTTTTTTCTTCTCATTTTTTCCTTCTCTTTTTCTTTTAAATTTTCTTTTTCTCTTTTATTTTAAATTCTTTTTCTCTTTTTCTTTGGATTTCCCCTCCCCAGCAACAACTTAGATTACAGTTGCTTTAAGCTCCGATTCTGCACTGAAGGTTGCATGAGTGATCTTTTCTGCAGCTTTGGAGTCTCTTTCATCTGCCTGCAATTCTGATTTTACCCTACAACAATTTCACTGACCCTGTGTTTACACTGAGTGAGGTGTGGGAACACCTTAGAGAGCTCTACATAAGTTTTACTTTTCGTTTTTATTGAAATTATAGAAATAAACCAAACCGTACATAGGGAAATGATAAAAAGCCCTGTTCTTTTGCTCTCCTTGATAATTTTTTTTTTGCTTACATAGTTTTTAAAACATTTTTTTCTTATATTTTATCTAGAATTTACATTTCACAAAATCATAGAAGCAGAGAACGTTTTGGGTCTTAAGGGACCTTAAAGATCATCTAGTTTCAGTTCTGCTGTTATGGGCAGGGAATATATGGGTATGCATTTCATGCTGTTTCTTACCTTCAAGTTAATCCTATAAATTAGAGTTTAAGAAAAAAAGGGATGAAATGTTAGCCTTAAAACACATTTAGATTTAATTTATCCTTTTGTGCATCTTCCTACCATCATTCATTCAATCTGCTGCTATGTTCCTTTTGTTGTATATTGCATCCTAACAATCCTTAAGAACATTTCCAGAAGGTTTATTAGCCAAAAATGGATATTGTGAATCTAATGATGCTAAATATCAAATTAATTTCCTTATTGGCTCAATGTTCTTGGATTAGTAACATGCTGCTTTGAAAGAACCCATATTTCAGACACAAACTGATTCTTCTATATTTATTATTTATATAATTGAGCCAAAGAGTAATAATGTGAAGCAATAGTAAAAATTAATA
Organism: Melozone crissalis; assembly: GCF_028551555.1. Lineage (NCBI taxonomy): Eukaryota > Metazoa > Chordata > Aves > Passeriformes > Passerellidae > Melozone > Melozone crissalis. The sequence goes on from NW_026535805.1 coordinate 56,798,346, forward strand.
TTAAAAAGATTCATAATTTACTTTTACTTAGGGATGCTGATAGCTGGCAGAGCAATGGCAAATATAATTTAAGTTGCATAACTTCCATTCTATCCGTTCTTTAATTCATTCGTAGCTTTCTTAATTGATCATTATCCATTCCAAACATTTGTATTCATAGTTCCTGTCTGTAAGTGATTTTTTTTTGGTGAAAATCTATATAAAAAATGTTCCAGCAATTCTTGAGAATAACAAAAGTACAAAACTCAAAACTCAAAACAATCCCACAAAAAAAGCCATTATTTTACCCATAAAAAGAATAACTCAAAAAGTCTGTCTTTTAAGAACAGCCTTCATTAAGATAGCTTGAGGAGGAAGATGAAGAGCCAAATGCTTTGTTGTTACAAATGGGGAAATGTTGATAGGAAAAACGGGACTTGTGGTCATTTTCATATGCAGAAAATCTGGCACATAACTTGCTATGGAACTGGCCTCTTTTGAGATGAAGTGGTTTGGTAAACATTGGCTACATTTTGACCAGAATGGGAATCTTTGGCAACTCAGCTCTGTTTGCATGGAATATATTTCTTGTTTGTAGCTATGAGCTGTAACTCAGGGAACGAATTGTGCAGTGAGTGAGAAACAGGTTGAAAATTTGGGTTAAACAGACATTTTGCCTTCCTAAAACTTGAAAGGCAAACAAGTCTTAGACACACAGAGGATCCAACATCACTAAAAAGCCTCTCTGAAAAGAATGGATGGATTCTTCTCAGTAGGTCACATTTTCAGTCTTTCAGAGTTTAATTACTGCATTGGTTTTGCATATACTCTAAACTAAAAAAGAAACTTAGCTTGAGTCTTGATTGAATGGCCAATGATCACCACTAGTACAATTTTCCACTTCTGCTACCTTTTTATTCTTTACTCCATATTTGGGAATTTATTGACATTTGGATTCAATTTGACTGAATGTATAATTTTAAATACAGCACAAATAATCAGGCTCCTTTTTTGAGAGGAATGGTAAGCAAGCAAGCCAAATAGCTTGATTTTGCCCCAGATATATTCTAGCAACACTTAGTTTAAAAAAATAAAGATTTTTATAAAAGCTGTTCCTGTTTTCATCCATCTATCATTGAGAAAAATTGTATTGGTTGTGTGTAGATGGAAAAGATCAGGGTTAATCCCAAAAGTAGATTGTGGGCTTTGCTATCCACCTGTCAGCTAAGGACCAGCACATTGGAGAAGCTGAAAAATACCTCAAAGAAACTTGTCATGCTATAAATTCTGACCCAACAACATTATTGACTGTGGAATCCTTAACACCTGACTTTAACCATTCAAATATTAGGCATTTGGTTTAAATTGGTTACTGAAGTCCATTTGTGTAAGCAATGGAGAAATAGTTACGAGTCTTTTTGGATGGTGATGCACCCCAGCTTTCAGGAAATGGTTGTGATACAGGATAGACTGTCCTCTGAAGGTACCTTTCTGATTCCTTGAGATTTGGAAAGATCTTCATATATTGCTGCAGGCACCTAACCCTAAAACTGCTAAAGTCAGTGAGACAAATCCCAGAGCAGATTCTCTAATACCAGCAACAGTCAACTGTTGGTTGAATTTAGTAGTTTATTAAATGATCCTTTTTCAATTACAATAAAATCAAGATTTGGCCATGCCACTTAACAGAAGTGAGAGGGGATAGGTGACATGTGAGGAAGCTGTATATGCTTCACACAGTTAGGAGCACCTTCTGTGAATACTGGGTCTCAGAGACATTTTCTTATTTCTGCCACATTCCAGGTGGAAATAGCTGCAGTCCTGCTAGTGCTATTTATTGTATACCTAAAAGTACCCTAGTTGGCACAGAAGTCACTTTCTTACCTTTTATAAAATATGGAATATAATCTTTAAAAAGTGTCTAATTTTACCTTTGTTCCCACATTCATTTCCTTAGGCAATATTAGATCAGTTTTGAACTATATTTTCACTTCTACACTGGAATTAATATTTTCAGCTGTTTAATATGTTTAATCCACCACAAAACCTTTCCCTTGAATATATATTTTTTTAATCTAATTTTTACTTATCTTTAAGTACACATCATGCTATATATGAAAACAGAAAGTCTTCTGAATTGGTCAGCACAAACATAAAAGGAAGGTGTGAAAAAGAACCTATTCCATAGCCTGAAACCTGTGATCACTATGTGTCACATGAGACCACCCCACAGCAAGTAAGAAATTAGCAATGTTGGGGGATGCTGAACACCAAATTTTCACAGCAGATTGGCACAAAGTTGTTTAGCACAGATGTTTCTGTAATTGTGATACACTGGGAAAATTCTCAGTGTTCCAACTTCAATGGCTCCCAGACTCACACTTCCACCTGCGTGGTGTGGTGTCTGCTCTGAACACACTGGCCTGTAATGTGAACCATGTGCTAACATGTGCATGGCTCAAAAACCTGTTAAAGCCCCCCTTTCCACTCCTGTTCCCTCACATCTTTAGGCTTGTTTCCTCATTTCTATTTTTTATGTTTAAAGGATTTACAAAATGGAGAAAATAGAGGCAGCAGAAACCTTTTGGGACTGGAGATGTGGGAAGGAGCTGGTCAGGTACTTCCAGTTTGGTAGAGAATTAAGTTTGCTCACTGCTCTGTGCAGGGCATGCAAGGGCCTTTGGAAAGAAACGTGATGATGGTCTTTGTAATTGGATGAACAATTTGTAGGGAAAAATTTTATGCATTGCTTCTTTTCTTCAGGTTAAAGTGCAACTTAAAAAAAGATTAGGCATGAAAATATGTTCCAAGCCATTTATTTTTCTAGTGAGTTGGGTTTTTTTTGACCAACACTGTTATGGTTCTTACTACCTCTCACATAAAACTTTGCCTAAGTAAATCTCAGTGTGCATTCAGTTTTCATTGTATACTTGTTGTCAGAGGTTCACTGCTGAACTCACCATTGTGCAAGTGTATGTTTATGTGAACAGAGGAGTCTCAACCTCATAACATCGGAAATGTGGACCAATATTTTTATAATACTTTTATAAACAAGTAGCAGAACGTGGGTCCCAGAAATGCATAAATAATTTTTATTAAAAAATGTAAGTAGATAACAGAACATAACGTTCATGAATTAAGCACACATTCTGTATTAAAAAAAAAAGACTAACTTTCTCCCAAAATCCTGGTTAAAGCAAGACAAGTAAATTGTATATTACTTATGTTTATGCATGTACTTTTACTTAATGCTTGCTATTTTGTACAGGTACCATAAAATTGATAACATTTTCAGCCAGAGCTTTTTTTAAATTTTCCCACAGAATATATTTGCACTGGAAAATTGCTGATTCATAAAGAAATTCTTCTTCAGAAGGAAAAGTTGTAATGAAATGGTTTTTAAAGGAAATATAAAGAGCTATTTTGCTAAGATCAAACCTACTAATTTTGTCATTTTCTAAAAGAATTTTGTTTACTGTTTCTTATTTTAAAATGTGTTGTAAGTATAAAATCTTGTTAAAATTTTCTTTGGAAGGCATATTTAATTGACCTAGAAAATTCCCTCCCTCCCTCCCTCCCTTCCTTCCTTCCTTCCTTCCTTCCTTCCTTCCTTCCTTCCTTCCTTCCTTCCTTCCTTCCTTCCTTCCTTCCTTCCTTCCTTCCTTCCTTTATTTCTGTCTTTAGTCACAATATTGAGAAATGTTGAAGTTAGAGAATTTGAGCTATTCAAGCAGGTTTTTTTTGTGTCATACTTAAAAACACAAAGTTATACACTGCTAAAATTACAGTTTTACCATAGACAATTCCTTATACTGATAATAAATTTTCGATATAACTACTTTTATATATGTTGAACAGTGTCTAACCTAGAAAGGTTGGTTTTGTTGTACTGAAATGGTACAGTTTGAACTTATATATCTGTTAGAAAAGGACTGCCATGTTGACATCTAAAACATTACTGTGCCACCTAGAAAACCCTTTGAGCAGGCAGGAGTGAAGCCCCCAGAGACTTAAGCATCCCTCTTTTCCTTCTGTTGGTAATAAAATAACAGAGGCAAAGATGGGAACTGGACTGTCCTTGTTCCTGAGAAGCAGGGCTGCCTCTCTGGATGCTTCCCACATCCAGGGAGAATGGCTGAGCTCTTGGCAGCCCTCCTGGTCCCCACTGACCTTGGGCTAACACTTTGCCAGGGGGTCACTGCATAGCAGATTGATCACCCTGGAAGTGCCAGTTTCTCAAGGGTTACACAAACAACCTCCAGTCAGTAAAACTAACTATAAAAAAGCACATTCTCCTTTTTTTAAAGTGGCTGAGTCACTGTTTGAGAATGGAAGGAGGACAAAACCACTGAATAAACTCATCTTAATAAATAATTTATTTACTTGCATTCATCAGGCCTTGTAGATGACAACAGAAGTGGAGATGAATGTAAATACCCTCTGTTTAGAGCTATTACAATGACTATTTTTTCATATTAAAATTAGAAAACTTGAATATGAAATTCCAGTTAACACTTCAGAATAAAGAAAAGTGATTTTCTTCTACAAATGATGCACTAAAGTTGTTTTATTCTGATGGTGATACACGAGTCATGGCTGAAGGTATAATAACCTCACATGTACTATGAAAAAAATTCTACCTTAAGAAGGAGCAGATTTAAGCTGGCTGAAATAGTAAGGATTTATATTATATTTTCATAAAAATGTCCCTTCATGTTCAGTTTTTAATTGACCAGAATATCACAACTTTGACTCGCTTTGCAAATGTTTGGACAGAAGTAGATGTCACTTTTTGACAGGCACAGAATTTCTATATAAACACAAAAATTTTAGAAATAATGGTCTGAAATATTTTAATTTAGAAAAAATTAAGACAAAAAGTACTTTATTTTCACTGACATTTTCTGTGTTGACCAAAAAAGCCCTAAGCAACAAATTAAAATTGAAATAAAAAATTTAAATGTTGTGGACTGCAATGTACATATTTAAAGAGAACTGAGAATTCACCCAAAATATTAATATTGAAAAAGTAGAAATAATTCTTACTTTCCTTTTTTGAGCACTGTATGAAAAAAAATTAGTAAGATCTTACCTTCTTTTTTTTCTTTGTTTCTTTTTTCAAAATCAATAGATAGAATTTTCACAGTGCAAAATTGCAGCTAGTTTTAAAGAACTTTCAGAAGACTGTTCTTGTGTGCAGGACATTCCCAGTGTAATAAACTGCACACATGAGCCTCCAGGATCCTGGTCTTTTGCATTTTATGAAGAGGAGGGATGTGAAGTCTGTGTAATGCTGGATAAAATTATGAATTGTAGTGGTGGTTTTTAAACTTTCTGTAATGTTCACCTGTTCATAAAAAATTACTATGATGATACAAAATATTATCTCTTTGTAGGTGATAATTCTGTTCTGCTGAAAAATGAATCCAATACATTCAATAAAATTAATTAATTTGAGCTATTAATGCAATTAAACAGATTTCAGAGTGCCTACCTCAAATGCTCCAGTGACCTATAAAAGAAGGTATATAACTTAAAAGAAGCCTGTATTTATGCCAAGTATTGAAAAGTTCCAGTGTCTATATGAGGGGGTAAGTGAAATGATGCCCCAATTTCTGCAGTGTTGCACTATAAGATGCATCACATTTGCTTGAAGTTGCTCATTCTTTGGGATCATGAAAAGAAGATAAACTCAGATACTTTGTCACAATTACAGATGTGCCTCCTTTTTAGTCACTTTTTCTCTACAAATGTCCTCTTTCACTGCAGGACATGAAGATGCAACTTATGTACAATAATGGATTAGCTCTTAAGATTTCTGGACTTGATTCATTACTGTTTCATGTACCACAGTCAGAAGGTGACACCAGATTTGAGTTCCTCGTTGACTTTTAATAAGTGTTGCATCCTTTTAAAAGGCAAAATAAACTTTCCAATATCTGTGAAATAGCATTTCTTACAAGAAGCAATGGGCCTATTGCAGCACTTGAATGCTTAGGTTAGAATTCATGTGCTTCAAGTTTGAAATTTAGATTCTCTGCCACATCTTGTAAAGGACTCTTGGGAGCTTGAATACACAGTTTTGAAGAAAATGCTTTGCTTTAATGATGTTTGTGTTTTCTTTGTAAACTGCAATGGAACCTGGTAACCCATGGAGGAAATTTGCAGCTCCAAAGTTTCAGCTATAGCTGAGAGAGATGAGGTTATACTGGTCAACACTTAGAACTAGAGACTGATGCTTTCATATGTAATTTGAACTTCATAAAAAGCATAAATGTACCTTCTTTCCTTCACCTTAAATTGCAGCAGATATGGTGATAAAAACTGTTTGCTAACAGAGTATCCGTGGAGAAATACAAAAGTTTCAGCAAGCTTTTTGCTGGAGAAGAGCTGAGCTATCCTGTCCTCTTGGACCTTGAGGAAAACAGTTAGAAATCTGATACATCAGGACTGAGGAGAAATAACAAGATCTTTTTTTCTGAGAAGACCCTTTTCTATCAGTTTATGTTTAGCTGGAAAAAAAAAAAGCAGCAAGAAGAGCTGGGTAGACAGCTGGGTTAACAGTAGGCAAGCACTTGTAGCCTGGTGACATTTGTGAAAATAACAATATTTTTCATTTTTAGACTCTTCATTTAGGCAGCCAAGCTTTACAAGCAAGCGAGATCCCTGCAGAGTGAGATCCTTTCAAAGGGTAAACTAATGTGTCTTCATACCAGATGCCTTTTTCCTTGCTCATTTATGTCACTTTTGTGCTACCCTGTGTACTTTTTTGAGCTTTTCTGAGCTATTACATTTTTTTTTTAAATGACTGACAGATGTTGTGGATTGAATGTCTATGGCGCCAATTAGTTCTGCAGAGGAAAACAAACAAACAAACAAACATCCCAAAACAAAATCCAAACAAAACCAACAAGAAACAAACCCCAACAAAACAAAACAAAAACTCAAATCAAAAACAAAAAGAAAGAAAAAACCTAGGTCCAAACCCTTGGCTTTATGCTCTTTGCTTTCTCCAGCTCCTGCAATCTGACTTAATTTCACTGTCTCCTTCAATACTTATAAAAGCTGTGCTCACCTCAGACCTGACCTGCAGCAGCTCTTCCTGCTGCCAACTTGCAGTAAAATTTATTGCCTTGTTCTATCAGATGACATGAAACAATGCCAGTAATTTCTCCAGTGTTATCTATATGTGATCAAACAGCACTTAAATTACCCACACTGAGCAAAAATATGTTGTTTTCTCTTGAATATTTTTAACCTGTAAAGTCTACTGGAAGCATACTTTTTTGACAACAGAACTCTTAGGCGGAAGCTTGTCTAAAGGAATACTTGACAAGCCAACATTCAAAAGTGCTGGGAAAAGGAATCTTATTGTATACTGCAGAACTTTGCAGTATCATTTGCTTTAGAGGTCAGCCAGCTAAAGTTATTTATTGTTCAAAAGGTGTTTTTAATCAATTTGAAAAAGTATGGCTTCTCTCCAAGTATGCCTCCCCTCTCCACAAGCACCAGTAACCAGGATTAAAGAAGTTTAAATAACAACAAACCAAGCTTTGTATTTGTGCCTTGTGTCAACTTACACTGCTGTAGGAAAAGGAGCATTGATTTTTCTTTTGTTACAATGCGCTTAAAATGAAGTAGGAAAAAAATCATCTTGCAGTATTTACAAATACACCCCCAAATCCTCCAAGCCCTATGTTTCACAGTGCTTTCCATGTAGAATCTCTGATCACTCATTCCTTAAACCTGAGACATGTCAACATTTGCAGTGGAGCGAGGCAAACATGCCTGTGCTCACAGAAATGGAAGTCAGTGACACCTCCTTGTGTATCAGCACCCTGTGGGCACTCTGACAGGAATCCATAAAGAGGACAGTCATGTTCATGCCTTGCTGTGACCAGGCCTTTTTGAACCTGCTTCAGACCTTTTTCCCTCGATGCAGCTCTGCACAAATGCAGTGATGTGATTTACAGACCAGTGCAGCTGTCCCTGCATCGCACTCTTGCACATCTCCACCAATATGAGTGGGACTCTTTTGCATCTACAATAAACTATCATGTACTGTACTTTTCTTATCTATATCTCTCTCTTTCTTTTCTGAAAACCTCACACATTTTGTTGCATTTACACTAACCCAACTTCCCCTTTAGACAGAGAATGCTATTAGCATCTACAAATGAGTAACTGAGGCACGAAAAGGTCAAGTGATGCACCTAGGATCACAAAGTCCAGGGAAGGTGTAATCACCTCGGTAACTTGAAGCATCTACCTCCATCTAACTCAAAACCCTCAAGCTGTCCATTTCCTTTCACTGATGTACTGAACAGCAGTGCCAAAATATTTTAAGTAGTATCCCAGGAGGAATTAAATGCTTCAAATACCTTGCCTCATCTTCAGATTAGCACTCCCTTTCTTTACTTCTGGCAGGTTGTAAAGATGTGTCAGCATACAGATCAAATTCTATGCTTGTTCTAAACATGAGCAAACCTTGAGGTTGCCCAGTTGCAGTTGTTGGCAGAAGATTGTTTAAACTCAGAGAATGCTGGTCAGCTGCTGACTCTTTGTGTGTTGCACACTATTTTGTTGCACGTTGTCAACGTTACCATTCAACATACGATCTAAGTTTTGATAATGACAAACAGTATAAAAGAAAAAAATCTGAAAGGCAAAAGGGAATAAAAGCAAGGCAGGTCAGTGGGAGTTTACATGTATAGAGAAAACTCCAGCGCTGCTACAGTCAATAGGAATTTTGCCTTTGGCTTCAGAGGAGCCAAATTTTCACCCACAGACCTTCTGTGGGATGTGTTCTCATCTTCCAAAAATCTACGTTGCTTATTTTATTTGCCCTTTTTTTTTTTTTTCAGTTCGATGGTAGAAAGTAGGTTCAAAAACAAATTGCTAATCACAGTGCAGCTATTTAGATGTATTACCCTTCATTTTCATAACTTGGTCTATTATGTTTATTTTTATCTAAGTTCTTTCTTCCTTGCTTCCCTTTTTTCTTTTCCATAGTGGCTTTACTGACTTCTGCAGAGTTTTATAAACTTACCTTCTTTCAGTAAACTATTTGAAAACAACCATACTTTTATAATTAAAATTTTTCTTTCTCCTTTCCCCCAAACATGTTGTCAGCTATGTAAAAGCTAAACAATCAAGTGGTATTTATTTAATTATGATTTTATGTAGTTATTTAAGAGAGTTTATTAGGTTAGGTTATTTAAACCTAGCTATGTTTAAAAAAATATGCACTGTACAGAATTACATCAAATTTGTGTAGTCCATAACAATAGAATACTATTTCAGCAATTTGGTTCTGTATCAATATTTTAGGTATTTTTACTAATGATGAAGAAAAAGACATCTTCATGGAGAAATACCAATAACTTTAACAATACTCTGCCTGTAGAATATGCCTGTCTTACTGAATAAAGTAACCAAATGCAATATGACTCTGAATATTATGCCCTCAATATTGTATGAGCATTGTTGATCTCTCTTCAGTCCTTCTACATTCACAAGTATGCCAGGGGAAGAATTGTCCTTATAAACTAAGAGAGGCTGGAATTCAGTTAATAACTAAGGCAGAAAGGGCTTAGAAGTTATCTCTTGCATGGAGTGTTGACATCTTTCACCTGGTTGTGCCAGGGAAAGCCCTTTCTGTGCTGTAAGTTCTGCTCCACGTACGTGGGACTGCTCTGAGCTTTGCATCTGACTCCCAGGCTGCCCCAGCCAGCAGAGCTGAGCTGGCACATGGGACTGGAAATAACCTGTGCCAGGTACAGGACTGCTGTGGATCAGTGCAGAGCTGCATCACAGCTCTGTCAGCACAGTGAGCTGCCCCTGGGGCAGCCCCAGTGCCTGGGCTTTTAGTAAGGCCGTGGCTGATTCCTAAATAAGCTGGTGGTTCTCGCTGTAATTTTTAGGATATTCCACGTGACCTACCCCTTTGGCCTGAATGAGAATGAAAATCAGGGAACTTGCTCTTTACAGATTAAGTAGCTGGAACTCTTTGGTATTGGCTGCAATGAAAATCTGCTGGCTGTGGATGTAAAAACCACTACTACTAAGGTATTGAAGTTATTCTAGTTAATGAAAGTAGAAAGTAATTTCATTTGCATTATCAGAACTTTGTTGAAGAGTTCTTTAAAAAAAGGGGGAGGAGAATTAAATAAAAAATGTGGGCAGGAGAGAGGAATTTTAATGTTCTTCTATCCTGAGTTTTTATAGGAATGGTGCTATTACTGGCTTAGTGAATGCTTGTTTGTTTCCATGTGAAGGAAGATGGATGTGTGAAGAGTCACCCAAGTTCCAGGGAGAAACTGAGCAAGACAGATTAGTCCCACCTCAGCCTGACACCTGGGGCACATCCTTATCTAGGGGGGTAAATGGATCAGAATGTTACCGCCCGTTTATTTATTCTCCTTCTGTTTGGAGACTTTCCCTGATTAATTACTCTCTAGTAATTGCTGCTGTTAACTAATGTCAGATCTAATTAACCTGGAGTCCCTTCATCCAGTACCTTCAGCATCCCTTTGCAGAGATGAGAAGGTCATCAGCAAGGAGGCTCTGAGGATGGCCACACTTTACCCATTCGTTTATTTGCTTTGGGCCTTGTTTGCTATTCCTGCTGCAATGCCTGGCGACAGCTTTCTAGAATTCCCATCAAGTCTAATTGGCCTGCTGAAGCAGCAGTGAACACAAGATTTAAGAAATGTTTTCTTTAAAAACTTCTGGTCCTACAGACACTTTGAGATCAAGTTTCACTCTGCTGAAATCACACACGATTCCCTGTGATTTTCATGAGAAATACTGCAAGAAAGTATTAAAAGAGAAACATGTCTCTGTGGTTTGGAGGGACTGATGGCCAGGGGGGTTGAAGAGTGGGTGGTGGTAACATAGCAAGGCATCTACAGAATCTTTAAAGGTTGCCAAAATTAACACATACAAGGTATTCAGTATCAAAGTTTTCAATATTTGGCTCCATAAACACAATACCGGTTGCAAAAACAAAGCTAAGGATTTCATGCTGATTACTTAAATAAAAATTGTTTAATTACGAACGTTTGGGAAATGAAGTTATGAAGGACTGACCAATATTGCTACGGCTTCCTAGTGCTCCTAGCATACTGTGAACACTGTGCCAGCATCTCACTGTGTAGAGCATTGTAGATCCATCTATGGTAAACAGTCCTGAGCCTCAGTGTGCCTCGGGCAGATGGCTCCATGCAGAAGGAGGTCTCCCATTATTAAAGCTTATGGCTTTTAGCTTCACTAAGGAGTGGGCTTTCCAGTCCAAAAAAAGCTACCAGCATTGTCTGTGGAGAGGCTGATCAGGGATGTCAAGATTTTATCTGCTTTTAGGTATTTTCATAGATCAGCACTAGAAGATTTATTTCAGAAAATGAATAGGAATAATTCAAGTCGTGTTAGTATTCAGGAAACACTGGATAATAGTTCAGATTGGTCACAAAGATCTGTTTTTTCTTTATGGTTTTCTAAGATTAGTAATGAAAATATGCATCTCTTGTAAATTTCAGTCCTGGACTACTCCTGTCTGTGTCTGACTTTTCAACCTCTCCTGTGCATCCCTCTGACTGGCTGCAAACCATTTTTCTGCCTCAATTGCTTTATCTCACCATTTACAGGTCTCATAGATACAACTTCCAGTTGAAGCTTTGGCAACAAAAATGAGAGCTATAGAATGACTATGGTATTAGAGCAATGAGTTGTATGTTCTCAAAAACACAGTTTGAGGTCACATGATTTACACTAGAGTGGTAGTGGAACATATTCCCAGACAGTAACCACTCAACAACTGGTGAGCTCTTGGTATGACTTGGTATGTACCACCTGTTAAGGCTTTTCACTCATAAGTTGGATAGTAGGAAATCTCATAAGGCTAACACATTGAATGCTCTGTCCTGCCCTGTTGTATGAGAGAAAGAATTGTTTATGAAGTAAATTCTGCACTTTAGAGTCAAGCATAACAAGGTAAACTAGATTTAATTTTAATTTGTAAATAATTTAGATTGCAGCAGTTCAGTTGTTGTTTCACAAAAAAGTCAATATTTGTACTGAGAAGAAAAGGAAGGTGAGGACAAGAGGTACCCAGAGTTTGAAGACCTTTTAAGCATTATATAAAAGTCATTCCCAACTAGGAATCCAAGATGTAACACTGTAGTTACTTACTGGGTTGAAGGCAGGTATGTTCAATCACAATACTCCTTGTGTTACCAGTGCTCTCACCTGATCTACACCTTTGAACTACACTCCTTTTCTTCACTGCAACTCTTCTGTTATGAAAATTCTAAACCATATCACTCTTAATGGCCATGCCTCACTACTAAATTAAATAATTACACATAGTGTTTTCAGGACACAAATTTATTTACCACTCATATTTGATTGCTAGTATGGTGCCTGATGTATTTGCCTGGGTAATTTAATATTTTCCCTAAATGATCACTAGGCATACTCTTGGAGTTTGAAAATATCACGGACTATTTCCACCAACTGATTTGGTCACAGCCATCCCACTTTAAAAAGCCAGGAGTCCTCAGAAATACACAAGTAGTGTTTCCTATCATATTAAAATTCTTGTCTAGAGATTGTCTTGGATAGGTCACTTTGCACTCCTTTCTTCTCTCAGAAGTCCATTAGGAGTCATTCAGAATTAGATAATGATATTTAATGTAAATTTTTAAATAGCTAACATTGGGATTGTGTTCTGCTTTCATTTCCTATGAAGGCAAAGCTAGAGGAAGATACAAAACTGAAGAAAAAAATATTCCTAACATTTCTAAGTGAAACACATCACCACCAGCAGCAGAACATTAAACCTTCTTGATCTTCTGAACTTCCTAGATTTCCTGTGAACAGTACGGTGGATGAAATTTCTGCCACCATCTAAAACGAGAAAGGAGCACTCTTTCCAGCTTTACACAAATGAATATATTTGACATAAAATATGCTGTTATTATTAATTTTAGCCAATCATAGAAAATATTGTTAGATTTTTAACAAAAATATAGGTGCAAATATCTGGTTTTCATTTATATGATACTAAAGCCTTAAGAATATTTGTCACCTTGAAGAATGACAGTCTTGTCCTATTTTTCTTGTGCAATTACTGATACGAACAGGTGGAAAATGGCAGAATTCCTTCAACTGTGATGTCCACAGAGTCAATGATGTCAAAGTGAATAAATTTGAAGAAAAAATTTCTTCCCCTCCCTTGTTCTTTCCCCTTCCTTCCCCTCCCCTCCCAACAGTACAGAACAAACCATAATAGAAAAGGAAATATGGCAGGAGGTGTAGGCAGATAACATCTGGCTGAGGAGCTCAACTTCTGGAGCTCTGAAACTGCTTCCATAATGGCAAGTTAAAGACTACCTGGAAACATTCCCAGACACTGAAACTCTGCACTGTAAAATTGTTAGCACAGACCCTGGAATGGCTTTGACCTTCTCCAGCTAACCCCTTCCCAAGCATTCCTAGATAATGTGCAGGAGTCAACATTGCTGGGGGATCATTGCCAGGAGACAGTTAGGGTGGAGTTACAATTTAGACTAAAAAACCTTAATTTCACAGATGTGGCCAAACTGTGCCACTTGGCTAGCCCAGGGGTCTTGGCTCTGCTCAGTTTCCTGGTACAGATGTTACCTGAAACTTCCAAGATCTGTCCATACCTACAGTTGGTTATGCCACAGATTAGATTCTGTTTTTCTGGAAATATTTCTAGGTATTCTATTGCAAGTGCTCATGAGATTGCTATTCTGAAGTCATTTTGATATATATTTATAATTTCTGGTATATCTGAGTGTTTCACAGATAATTTTAACTTACCTGACTACACAAGATGTATAAGAGACCAGGATTATGAACATATCCTGAAAGTCATACACAGATCTAGCATAAAAAGGTATTTTCAAGGCCACCTTCCCCCACACTCAGAAGCACCCAACCCCCTTCTACCTATGATTTTTTTTTGATTCTCAAAATATAGCAAGGTCCATGCCCAAATCCTTTGCAGTCATACTGAGTCTATAATATAAGAGGCTAAAAATATTTTAAGGAAAAATAATGATAAAGAGCATTTTCCAACTCTATTTTACCTCTTCCATAACACTATGCAAATGAAATGGCTTGTTACTGTAATTCCCTCATAAAGATACCTCTAGCCAGAGCTACAGCATCTCTGAAAACATGACTCAGCTGAAGATATCAATACTATGTGCTCAGATTCTATACTGATGTATCTGAGAACAGAAATCTTCCCTTATTAGTCATCCTCTTACTTTTAACCAATATTGTCTATACTAAAAGTGACAACACTCAGATACAGGTACACACAACACACATAGGTATGCATTTGTTTGTTTGTTTCCTTTCCAGATGCCGTTATGCTGACAAACACTTTATTTTTCTTAATTATCTTAATCTAACAAGAAAAAAAATGATTTAAGGTGTTAAAAAATACCTTTACTGCAAAAGGCTTTATGGTATGTTTATAGCAGTTGATCTATACAAAAAAAAACTCTTTAAATATAGACAAGTGCTAATATTCATACATGCTGAGTAAAGAGAAAAACTTCCTGTTAAAGATCTTCAGCATATTAGACTCAGTTTCAAAATATGTGAGAGGGAAATTGTCAGGGTAGTTTAAAATGAAAAGTTTTGAACAATGCATTTACTGTAATGAAGACAGAGTATAGGCAAAGCCTTCTTCAGGGTCTTTGTATTTCCAAGTGCCTTCAGCAGTTGCCTTTATGCAAAGCAAGTTACCAGGGGGGTTATCCATTGTATACAAAACTACTTTTATTTTTTTTTTCCTAGAAGTTGCATGCATTTTTGTTTCATGTGAAAGATTCATCTCTGTAACTTCTGGCAGCTTAGGTTTTCAGAAGATCTTTCATCCCCAAAGAGGAAGACATGTTAATACTGGTAGGTTTGCCATAGGATTTCTATTTTGGGATAGTAAGGTTCAACTGGTTGCACCAATTTAGCTGCTATATTTAGAAATACCACAGCATAATATTGGAAATACTGTATAAAAATGTCAAATTTTTGTCACTCTTAAGATGTAATTGATGTGCTTAGGATAACTGTAACCTAACAAATATCTTCTAAGCTATGAGAGAGACCTTTCCAGTGACATGCAAATATACTCCAGAGGAAGGCAGTTTTATGAAGAAGCAAAAAGGAGACAGGAAGAGGAGAAATAAAACAATGGATAGATTTACAACTGAGATTCAGCTATAAAAATCTTGGGAACTTGCAGCCTAGGACAACTGTGACTTGCATCCTTGGATGTTTGACTTGTGTCAGATTTGAAGTCAAGGAAAACTGTGGATACTCACTGAATGTTTCAATCTTGTACATTGTTCATTCTTTCTTTCTCCTTCAAGCATCAAACCTAACAAAAAATCTTGCTACGCACATATAAAAAATTCCAGTCCCACTAAACTTCCAATTTTCATGCTGTCCAAGTAGCAGAATGAAATTCCTTTTTACATTTTTTATTCTTGATCCCTATAAGTAACTTTATTTGGGGTAAAAATTAATTCGCTGGTCAAAATTTCTGAGGGATTGCTTGCAAAAAAGAGGCATTTTATTTTAATAGAATTCACTGAACTCTGTTGAGCTGATTGATAACACTAATATATCCAGAAAGTCTGAAACAAAAAGTAGCATATTTAAAGTAGAAGAAATTACTTTTCATTATGACTAGTTTGTGATCAGAAACCATTTAATCATGAGAACAATTTATGCAAGATTTGGGAAAAAAAGATATTAGAATAAATATTAATTAAAATTGGAAAAAATAAATAAGTAAGTCAATAAATTAGCAATCATATTTTAGCTTGAGTTAACCTCCCATTAGGCGAAGCAGTGTGCTGAGAATTTTACAAAGAGTATAAAAGCTATCCTCCATATCTGGAGTTGATAACATGCTGTGTCTCATTGCACCATTTAAGCAATAATTTCACTCCTATTTCTGTTTTTAGAGAACTGTGCCTCAAAATTCCTGTAGCCAAATCAAGCTATAAATGAGGTGAACTTAACAGTGGAGCCAGTTAGCAACAGAAAAAAAATTGCAAATAAATATAATAAATTCTCCATTAATATCAGTCTTTCCATCAGAACTGTGTAGCTATGAGAGAGAGACTAACACAAGTTATCAAAGGTAATGCAAAGTAAAAATTCCCTGCAGCTTAAAAATCCTGAATATTTCCGTTGATAATCATCCACATCAGTCAAGAGAAGTTCAGTAGTGGAATGGAGAAACAGAAATTGTCAACTTTGTTTTGCATTTACATGGATGAATTTGACTCTTAGAGGACTGCAGAAAAGTATCTATGAAGTGGATACTTAAACTGTGCAACTGAACTTTTTTGATTTCTGTCAACTAATATCTCTAAATGCTCTACAGCTGACAAGGTTAGAGCAGAACTCACAAAGTCTGCAACAGTTTACAATATTTATTAAGAAAACTAGCAAAAAATTCTTAAAATATTTGTCATCACACAAGAGCATATGTTATTAGGCCTTTTGTACTGTGTGACTTCATCAGAATTTCCCTCTGCTTAAAACTGCTATTTACACTTGCTCACATTTCTTAAGATGTCAACTGTTCAAAGCACAATTTGGATACTTGTGCTCTCAGAAAATATCACCTCAATTGGATTCTTTTTCCTTCCTTTGTAATGAATCAATTGTAATCTTTGCCTTTCTCCATACCATTATTTTTTATATTTCTTTCTTTGAACAGCTTACAATATATTTATGATGTTTCTAGTGCTTCTTTGCCAAGGAATTTCATCAGATACCTCAGTATCTCTGAGGAACTGGTCTGAGGACATGCAAAAAAGGATATATTTTAGCAAACCCCCTTGTGCCATGCAAGCCAAAAAAAAAAAAAAAAAAAAAAAAAAAAGATGTAGTTTTGGCCTCATTCTTGTCAGGAGTAATTTTGACTTTGCTTTCAAAAGGTTCATTCATCATTTGATCTATAGTCCACCCACTTTGGGGATGAGATGCTACCTGCATTTGTCTGAGCCTGTAAATTTGACAGGCAATCCATTTTTAGGCAATTGTGAGACATTTTTTAACACTTCAGCTGTATGTCCCAGCTGGAAGCAAATATGCCAAATCAGTTATTCTTAACACATGCAGACAGAATTGTTTTTATTTGTCCTTGACAGACTTTTTTCAGGGATGTCAATTTCTTTCCCTATCAGTTTATTAGTAAAATCTAAGTATCTTTATCTAATGTCTCCAGCCAACTGCAAGTACAGCCTGAGATATCTAAATAAAACATCATTGTTTTTTTCTGTCATCTCAGCCAACATCTCCTCTAGCTCAGCCTTCTCCTGCCAACTACAAAAAGCAAAAAGAAATCCAAAATGTAGCAAGCTCCCAACCTTATCTTTAGCATGAACTGGTATTTTCTAGATGACTCAGAAGCCAAAGTTATTTATCACAGAATGGCCTCAGTTATCACAGAATGGCCTCCGATGTATGTTCTCTGAGTTGTACTATCATCTGTACAAAGACAGCTCTGATGCAGTTTCTTTCTTGGCTCTAATTTGTGGTAAAGAAAAGTTTCATAGTTAAATACACTTGCCATCTGCACAGGAAAGTAAATCAGATCCCACTGGTAAAAATGTCTCCTGAAAAGATCCCTTTCAATACCTTCCAGGTCACAGTTTTGAAACTTTTTTGATATGTACAGATCCCTTCTCCGATGGCATTTCCAAATGTCTGTGCTGGTTCTCTCTTTCTTATAGATACAACAAAGAAATAATCTTGGACATTGACAGGGCTCAAGAGATGGTTTAAAATTTAGCATCCCTTTCCCTAAAAGACACTGTTTGGGGATTCTTATTACTTCATCCATCTTTCTCTTCCCCCCGGGTGGCTGGGAAGGACCATCCCATCTTGGCTCTGACCCTCCACTCCTGCTACTGTTGTTGATACTGCTGCTGACTCTCTGTAGTCATGATTGATGTCTTGCTGACAGGCACATAAATCATGCCTGTTCATAATGGTTAATGTTGGTATTTGCATGTATTAAGCATGTTTTAGCTCTGAGACACTTAGCACCATGTGTGCTGCATTCATTCTGCTACCTCAGGGCCTTGGAGGGAGAGGAAGGGAGTTTTCCATTTATAGATAGTTTTGTTTGGGCAGTGGGGAGAGCAGAGACCATTCTTAAAAACCCATCCAGATGAACAGGAATGAACTTTGCAGCTGCAGCACAATTCTCTCAGCCTACAAGACCCTACAGGATAAATTGTCTGGCCGACAGCGTATCGGCAGCTGCAAACAACAATGCATCTGCAGTACCACTGGATTTTGTACCATGTGCTGGGAAAGGAGTGCAAAAGAAAGATGTTTCTTAAACCCTGAGGCTTTTAATGTTTCACACAGACTTTTGTGGATACCTGGCCTTTTACAGATGATTTTTGAAGAAGGTGCAATTCCGATTTCATAGATTTTATCACTATAATTTCTTCTCCCTCTGTTGGCCCAAAAACCCCAAGAAACTTTTCTTATTATTTCATAATATAATTATCAGTCCTGTGTTTCTGTCCTCTCCAAAAGTTCTCTGCAGGGAACAATTTGTCCCAGAATTTGGCAGCCTGGACAGCCTTCAGTTTTTACTAACCCTCCTGATGGGAATGAAGTTTTGGCAGCTGATGGAATCACAGAGGTATGTGAAAGTCAAGACTGAAGAAAATCCAGGCTCAAACCTCCAAATCTGCAGAGAGATTGTCCCTTTGGGGATCTCCAGTTCTTCGATAGTCCAGGTCATGGAGGCAGCCTGTGACCCTCCCCACACAGTTGTAGAAAAGAAAGCTAATGTCATGAGCCATTTCCTCCTTTGTAGACAAGGCTGTTTTCTTTGCAAAACTAGAACTGGAGAGCAGATCTACCTGGCATTATCCATTTGTGATGATAATCACTAGTTTTACTTTTTACTGTAAAATAGTTAGCACAGTTGCTGGTATAGTTTTGGGTTTTGGGCTTTGCACTATTCCAAGAGATACTCCGCATAGTTTGCAGTTTACAGCAGGTCAGATATCATTTTCACATTATCAATTTTTCATGATGTAGTTTCTAGCTTCCCTTCAGACAATATTAAGGAACCTGCATATGTTTTTACTCTTCTAGAGGCCACTTTAGTATTAAGTGAAAAAAAAAAAATCACAATGCAGCAAAACATTGCAGGATGGACCCCAGTTTAAATGGGAATGTTTCAAACAAACTTTACAGCAGGAGTTTTAATACCAGTCCAGAAGAGGCATATGTAGCTAAAAAAAAAAAAAAAGGAAAATAGTTTTGTGGACATTTACAATCTATAGAGAGAATTTTGTTTTCAGAGGGTTACATTTTTCTGTTATTTTGCAAACATACTCATTGCTCTATAGTGTTTTTCCATTAAAAAATGGGCTAAATGACAGAGAAAAGTAGTCATCAGAAGTCCTTATGATGAAATAGGTCCAAATCCTCTGCTCCTGGGAGTTGAACCCAAGCCCTTTGGCATAGCAGAGAGCAGTGATTCTTGTAAATGTCAGTGCTGATTAATTAGGGGCCTGGCCTGAACATACCTATTGAAGTAAAGCTGTCATTTATTTCAGAGGGGATTTTGCTCAATCAAAAAGAAATGCTTAAATATTATGTAGCTAAAACTAACACTGAATTTAGAAAATACTAGCTTCTGAAATAATGGAGGGCCATCCTGCAAAGAAACTTTTCCCAGAACGAAATGGCACAAGAACCATACTCCAGATGTTAGGACTATGGGTTTTTCATAAGCCTCATTTAGACAGAATACATAATCCTGTTTCACTGAAGTTCTTCCCACTGAAGTGGGACACGAACCCAAAGACTAAAATCTAAGACCTTTTGGTTTGCAAAAGCAACAAGTTCAGCTGCCAAAGGGGGTATTGTTCTTTTACCTTCTTCTGTTGATTTCCTGGGTGCTTCAGGACAATTAAGAGATTATTTCTAGGGAGCATAACGCTTTTCACATTAAATGACAGCTAAGGAACAGGAGTGTATCTTGGTTACAGGAGACGAAGAAGTGAGAAACCTACAGTGTGAATTCTTAGAGAACAAAGAAATCATTGGAGGAAATCCCAAGTTCATTTTTTTAAAAATGGAGATAGAGAAAGGGAGTGGGAAAATGAAGAAATGTGATGAAATTGTCTGTTAATTTAACACGTAAATATATGCATCTTAAATATTATAAAGTTGCTGCGATTGCAACAGTAAAAGGTGATCCAAGGAGAAGGTGCCTGTCTTTTTTTACTACATGAACTCTGACTGTTTCTTGGCTTACAAGTTTTATAAAGACCTCAAGGATTAAATCTTGCATACTCCTGTGATCAACAAAACATGGTAAAGTTTAGACACTAGCCTTCCATCAGGCTGAGACTTCCTGACACACCTGTAAGGATTACTAAAAAAGTTTGCAGATGATACAGAATTGAGAGTTGATGAGATATCCTGGAGAGAGAAATTAAAGGACTGGGGAAAGAGAGCCTGGAGAGCAGTGCTGGGGAAAGGACCTGGGGGTCCTGGTTGATACAAAGTGAACACGAGCCAGCAGTGCCCTGGCAGCCAGGAGGGCCAAACCTGTCCTGGGGCCATCAGGGACAGCATGGCCAGCTGGACAAGGGAGGGGATTGTCCTGCTCTGCTCTGCACTGGGGCAGCCTCACCTCCTGTGCTGGGGGCAGCTCTGGGTGCCACAATGTAAAAATGACATTAAATTATTGCAGAGTGTCCAAGGAAGAGTAAAAAAGATGGTGAAGGGCCCTGAGGGGAAGCCTGTGAGGAGTGGCTGAGGTCACTGGGTCTGTTCAGCCTGGAGGAGGCTGAGGGCAGAGCTCACTGCAGTTACAGCTTCCTTGGGAGGGGGAGAGGAGGGGCAGGCACTGATCTCTGCTCTGTCATGAACAGGGACAGGATCTAAGGGAATGGCACTAAGCTGTGTCAGGGGAGGTTTAGGTTGGATATCAGGAAAAGATTTTTCATCCAGAGTGGTTGGGCACTGGAACAGCTCCCCAGGGAAGTGGTCACAGCATCAGCCTGACAGAGCTCAAGAAGTGTTTGAGTGCTCTCAGGCACATGGTGTGATTGTTGTTGCTGTTCTGTGTAGGGCAAAGAGTTGGATTTGATGTTCCTTGTGGGTCACTTCCAACTCCAAATATTCTGTGATTCTTTCTTTAAATTTAGGGATTTTTTTAAAAAAAATTTTATTTCTTAGTATTTTAAGCCTGTTTCTCTCTCCCTGAAAGCATTTGTATACTTGTGCTTACATAAAACATTTCTTCAGAGGTGTGGAATATTTTAAGACACCTCAGAAATATTCTTCCCTGGATTTGCCAATAGCAGAAGGATTCAGCAGATGGCAGGATGTGGCCACTTCAAGACAGCCAAGAATCTGGGCCCCCACCCTCCTTTCTGAGCATGTGTAACCAAGCTGTCTGTCTGTCAGACAGTGGGAGAGAGACCAGTGTGGGAACTGCATGTACTATTGGAAAGCTTTTTAATGAATATCACTGCCATAATTAAGAAATTATCTTTATGCATTTAAACAGAGGCCCCACTTATGTGCTGTATGAAATTCTTACTTTGCATCTCTGGAAATCATAGAATATTTCTTTGCATTGGCTAGGAACCCACATCTTAGCACATGCATTATGGCAAATATGAAAGGATTTTTTTAATGATCCATTAAGATTAAGAAGTACATGCACCCATTGCCAACAAGCACACCATCTAATCAATCTTGCATTCCATTATTCTGTTTCATACTATTTTTGATGGGAAAATTCCACTGGGTGGGCTGTCATCTCAATTATAAATAAGGAATAAAATAAACAAACAAATAACCCACTCACAAGCCTGACTGATTCTAAGGCTCACAAGATTCTCATATATTAACAGCCTGCATCCCAAAGTAACATCTATTTTGCATTTGAGTTCAAATGATTTCAATGAAAATTAATTGCAGTCGTGCACATTTGGGAAAGTAAGGGTAGACCCTGAAATACAACACTGTTGCCTGGTTTTGAAGGATTTGGAAGGCTTGCAACCCAGCTTTCTGTCAGGGGAGAAATCAGCGATACAGAATATCTTAGAGTCATTTATTTACACTGTGTACAACAGTCACTGAACATAGATGGTCATAGACTACATGCAGGCTAAACCTTATTTAAAAGTCCTAACCCAAAAGCCACTTTCAGGTTCTCAGGAAATAATTTTCACAAAGAACTAAATCTAATCAGAGAGCATAAGATAGGTTGAACTCCCTGGTTGTTTACAAAAGCTCTCTCATAAACCTGAACACCAAAAACTAACAGTACAACATTCCTTGAAAGTGCATGTATTCCTTGTAGACTAAGAAAAGGAATGTGTAAGATTATATTTAACATGACCACCTGGTGACTCTGCTCCTACTAGAACAAAAGAAAGCTAATATTTTAAAAGGTGCTTAAGACTCTCTGACTTTAGTGTAAGTAACTTTTATGTTCCATAAAGGATTAAACACCCAAGTCCAACTCACAAATAGGACCCAAAAGTGGCCAGAATGTAGCCCCCAGGTGCAGTGCTGCTGACATGAATGCTCTTTGGGTGTGGAAGTGGAGTTCAGTCATCTGCACTGCAGGGATCTCTTTCTGAGCTTACTGTCAACACTCCCTTTTCCACCTGTGAAGATAAAATGCTTCTGAGGTGACGGTCATCTCATCCTGAAGTAAATACTGAACTAGACGTGATGAGACTTCACTAACAATAAAAAATCTGGCTCAGGCTACTGGCTGAGGTTGGTTTTCTACATTGCAGAGGTCTATATTTGGGTGAGATGAATCCCACTGTTTGTGTTTGGGCAGTTTTCACATAGAGAACTGGAACAGTTTTGACATTAATGAGCAGCTTGTCACCTTGTTTGTGCTTGGACTCAAGTAAGCTCTGAAAGAAAGATGTCTCTCAAATCCACAGGGAATTACAATGCTGGAGTCCTCTCAGGGAGCACTACCATGCTCCAACAAGAGGGGAGTCTCAACAAAATATTGCTCTGGCATCTTTCTTTCAAAAGCCCAGGAAAAATCTCCCACTGTGACCAAGGCTCCCTGGCAGAGGAAGAGTTGTGCTCCCCTTTACCCTGTGAGATTCTGGAATGTTGTCTCCCACTCTCTCCAGGAGCATTGTAACCCTGTTCACAAAGCTCTGACCTTCTTGCTGGAGATTTCTATCAGGACAAAAGATTAAAACATTTCTTGAGCCAGAAAGAAAAAGCAGGTGTGAGTCCTATATTTGATTGCTAGTGATTAAAGACTTAAGGGCATAGGCAAAAGGAGAATTAGGTGAACTGAGCTACAGGCAGTGCTGTGAGAACTGTCTTACTGTTTGGCATGAGATAAATCTGGCTAAAGTGTATGAAATGCAAAAACAAGAAAATATATGTCTCACAGGAGGAAAAGTATTTCATTTGAGGAAAGGAAATCAGAGGTAATATTGCAGCTTGGCAGCTCATGTCATTTTTAATAAAATCTGCAGGTGGCTTGCTTCTTGTGTAGCCTAATGCTACAGAAATCAGCCAACTGTGAAAGTGTAAAATTGGAATAAACCAATAGAAAATAGGCCCAAAGTTTAGACATTTAACTGACTCTACATTCATAGAGCAAAGATGAGATTGCTCTGAACACAGCCTACATAGTTGGGAAATCTTTGCATGCGTCCTTTGAATTTCAAGAGCAGAAAGTAGGAGTCAAGTTTATTAAAGCAGATAAGGGAGGTGGAAGATTGTGTAGGAGTGTGCCTGAGCATGCTGACCTCTCCCAGACTTCCTTCAGTTAACTTTCTTGTGAGTCTTCAAATCCCAGAGGCTTTGGAGCTCAATTCTTAGGCTGTAGTAAAGTATTTAAGCAAATATTTTAATAGCTTTTCAACTCTTGTTCAAACATATGCATTGCTCAGCAGCAGTTCAAGGGTTAATAAAAGCACACAAACATAATTTATTATAACTTTTTCCTTAATGTGCAGACATTTCCAGTAACATTTTAGCCATTTTGCAGCTCATACAACAACAAAAGAAACAGTTTAGGGTCCATATCAATTATGAAAACATTGGATTTTTCTGCTGCTTTGCACGGGAGGATCTCAGGATCTCACTTTCTGCCAGGAAGAACAATATTCTCAGAGGTGCCCCTTCTTGTTAGGGTTGCTTCTACTCCATACCTGGAGACTGTGTAGAATTGATTTTCAAAGTAAAGGAGACTTTTATATTGTCCTTGAACATATAGCCCTTTCTCTGGAAAAAGGAGTTCTATCCGCATCAAAATTTGACATGCAGAAATGACAACACTCAAAAATCTATGGTGAATAAATATTCCTATTGTGTTAATTAGAAATCAGATCAGTAAAGCCCTTGCGACTGTTCCATCAGTTTCAGCAAGCACTGAAAAGCTGCAGAGTGGTTTCTGGAAGGAATGTAAGAGTCTACTGCATGGGAATGCAGCTGCCTGGGGAATAAAGCACAATGTTTTGACCCACGTTTGAATTTGTTCAGGATAGACAGAGAAGTATTACAATATTCCCCTTAGGGCACTTTAATTTGTTACATCTACCCTCTCAAGGTGGTCACTACTCATCACTAGGTTGTCAGGTAGTCACTGTTAGTCACTTCAATGAGACCCTGCCCAGGGCTAGTGAAGTAAATGGAAGGGATCTCCAAATGTAGGTGAACCTCAAAAGCACTCCAAAGGCTCATGTGGGTCATTTCAGTGCCTTTGGTTTTTTCTGGGGAGTTGGCATCTCATGGGAGCATTCTTATGAGAGATCAGGTTGGATAGAAAGAAATGTATTAGCAGCTGCTCTTGTATTATCTCAGAAATTCAGTTTATTTTCTCCCAATTCTGGAACTTCAGGAAAGATTATGGATTGAATTTAAAAACTTTTATTAAAAAAAAAAAGTTCAGAAATATCCTAATTTCATCAAATCTGGCTTGGCAATAATCTCCCACCCATGCCAATGGGTATTTATTGCTTAATTCTGTATGAGCTGGTGGCACTGGTACTAGCTAAAGATTCCTATTTGTTCTCTGTGATGGAGATATCCCCAAATTTAAAGAAAGATGCAATTTTGATGTAGCTTAAATTTGTACAGTTCTCATTATATTCTTTCAATAGATTAAACCCAGAACTTTAGATTAAAACACACCTCAAACCTGGGACAAATGTGGGCAGAATTTTAGACTCAGTTTTATTCACTGTAATTTTTCTATTTAATTTCTAAATTGCAATTTAAAAAAGTGGTTTGTTGCTTCATGTGTATAAAAGCTGCTGTGTTACAATGGCTTAAGTACATATCACACCTTATTCAGAGGTATCCCCTATATTTACTCTGCAAAATTTCTCCCATACTGATTGTTTATACTCAACTCTGTTAACAACAGAAAGTTTACCAATAAACAAAGCACCTTTACTCAGATAGTTTAGGCCAGGTATTTTTAAACTAACCTCCAATTTATACCTCCCTTACCTTTACTGGAACACAGGTACCTTTACTGGTAAATATACTGGAACACCTTGGCTAAACCTAGGCAAATAAAAATGGTGTAATGTTTCTGTTTAACTTCCTTGTTACTAGAGATGAAAATTCTAGACTGAAATGATATTGTATGACATGAACCAACAGTCTGCCTAAATAGTCTTTCCCTGTGCTTTTGGCTGTCTGGATCAAGTCTTTGATGAGTTCAGCAAAAAAGTACAAAACTGATTGTAATCTTCTCTACGTTAATTTTACATGAGCAAAATTTTGCTGGCTTTGATTATTTTAGTTCTGAGCTACCCCAGTACAAGATTACCGAGGAGCTGAAGATGTCAGTCCTTGTTGGTGTAAACACCTGTATCTTTAATGAAAGGATCATAGTCATGTACCTGTAAACAAAGAGAGAAATAAAATATTCTGTTTGTTTCTAATCTCAGAGAAACTGTTTACACTGCCTATTTAAATAAGAAAGTTGATGTATAATTCCATAAATAATAAACAGACATTCCAGGTACTTTGCCAGGAGGAGTATACTTAGCAAAATGAAGGAATTTTGAAGTCCACCTGTAAAATTATTTGTCCTTATAAGCAATAACAGGCATATGTTCTACATCATATTTGGGCCCAGTCTCTGTGGCCCAGAACCAAAGTAAACACATTTTTCTGATGTAATTGTTTATTCTAGTTGAATTAGTGCAACACAGTCATAGCTGTGAGAAACATTTTATTTGGATCAGCTCTCAACCAGAGCTCAGAGAGGTTGCCTACCTGGCAAATCAGCAACAGTAGCTTGTTTTCACAAAGTCCTCCAAGTTTTTTGCTCAGAGGAGCATATAAAAACATTTTAAAGCATGGGTTGTGGTCCTTCTCCAGCTGACACTTGAGTAAATCAGAAGTAACTGCAGTGAAGGCAAATGCAGCCCTCCCAGCATATGTGAGATGGGCTTTATGTTCCACTCCCGTGCTCTTTCCCACTCTGACGTACTTGGCACTCAGAAGAATGCACTCACACACTGCTTGTACACCACAGCTTTTTATTTCCTTGTGCAAGTGTTGGCCACCAGATGAATGTGTGGCAGTAGTGACAATAACTGGGGCCCTCTACCTGGGTGCTTCACTGGAAATGCCTGCATTGCCCTCACTACTCCTTTGGATTGATGCAACTACTTTCACCCTTAACTGTCCTCACTCACATGCTAAAAAGGGAGGGAAAGTAAGAAAAGGATCTAAAATATTTCACCCAGCACATGAATACCATGTTCGTTATACATGATATAATTTTGAAGAAAAAAGTGCAAAGTTACAATGGGAGGATTTTTTTTAGAGTTTTAAAGGTTTAACATAAGCTTCTAGGAATACTAAACTCAAAAAAAGCTCTCTGTTTTAACTGTGGGAGGCTCACTATGTTTTAGGAGGATTAAAACCACATATGCCTCTGTAGATAAATACTTTAAGAAATAGATAAGCCACAAGTAAGCAACTGAGGTTAGGAAACATCAGAGTAAATACATGAAATGCTGATTGACTAAAGCTATTTTCAAAATTAGGGTGATATCTTGCACACATTTTCAGGTGTGAAAGGGATTGCACAGTTCAATTTATTAATATTTATGTGGGGTTTAAATACGAAGGTTCTAACTTTTTATGTATAATTTTTGGAAAACAAAACAAACACTTTATCCTTTTTGAGGGGCAGTCAAAAGTGAAATAAAAAAGTTTTAAATGACTAAAAATTTTCCAGCCTTTTTTTTTTTACCAGATTCTTGAAAATGTTCCACTTTAATTCTAATATGAATTAATACTATTGACTCCTTCTCCCTTATACATAGAGGTCTGTTACTCACGCAAATAAAGCAATCATGAAAAAGTTCAGATTATATCTTACTAGCAACAGAAGGGCTGAATGGAGAAAGAAGTTAGGAAAGGAAGTGATAGGAAAGAAGGGGGCAGTTGTAAGTCTAAGGCACTCTCAACGTGCTTTTGCTGTACTTCAGTAATGATCAAGTAAAGTGCAAGAACAAGAGCAATTGGTCACAGGAGTTTTTGGCATGATTGCCTGAAGACTGAATGCAACATTTTATCACAGAAATTCTAATTGAGAAATCTCACTAGCACAGTGTGTGCACTTGGAAAGGAACTGATGTAGCATTTCTCTATACAGTATTCCCAAGTGATCCTCAGAAAGTCATCCAGTTATTTAACAGATAAACTATATAACTTTTTTTTTCACATATACAAATAACTAATGCTGAAAGCTATCTTTCTTCTGTTTCCTATATTGTTACACAGGTGGTTCATTCATTGAAAACACCCTCTGCTGTTCCAGATAAATTATTGTACAAACAAACAATGGAAACCTCTGCCCTGGCAACTGAAAAGAAAGATCCCAGCCATTGCATTTGTAAGGTTTCCCCAGCTTTATTCACTCTTTTCAATCAAATCCTTCTGTGAGTCAAAAAGATTTAGCCATAAGCCATTTTAAACAAAAGATGTACATCTGGAAAGAGATTACCTAAGCACAAATGTACAACAGAAATCTGCGAGTCACAAAATTATAATCTTTCTGCATTCTTAAAGTCTTATGCCAAAATGCTTTGCTTATATTGTAAGTTTTCTGTTTGGCCTCTTCTGTCTATGCTCTCTCATGAAATGGACTTTTCAACATGAGGAGGGAAATCTGGTTCTAGATATTAAGCTGGATGGAGCAGCCTGTTCATTCTCATCCTCTGGGCCATGCTGATTTTCTCTAGTGTAGATGTGACATTAGCCAATATCAAATCAGTCTTCGTGTTTGCAATTTCTCTTTTAAAAACAACTTTCACATCTTATTAGATTTTCACTCAGCCAATAAAAGCTACTTATGCATGGAGCATAAGCCTTGCAGTACTACTTATAACCTGATTTTCTTAGGGAATTAATGGCAGAATTCAGTGTATTCAACTTCATCTTAAAACTTACCCATCTAAAAGCGGTAGACACCTCCCTTCCTAGCTGAAAATCTCCCACAGATGCTTTGCAAATTTTATTGGTCATGTAATGCCAGAGATGTCTGCTGTCAGGACACAGTTCTTGACTCTTCCCATCATGATGAGCAAGGACAGAACAGTATAAATTTTGCCTCACTTCTCCTCAGAAACTGTAGTTGGTGTGCTCAGAACTAGAACTTCCTCTTGATTTTAATGAGTGGTCTCAGCCATATTTGATACATTTTTCAGAGATGAAAATTTCACATGCACTGTGAAAAAAGACACCTTGGTAAAGGTAGGAGGTGTTATTATTGCAGCTGAAGGAAAAGAAATGACATAAACTCCACTTTCACTAGAAACCAGAGAAAAACTTCATGTGACCTGTGCTCATAATTAGTCACTGGAGGATGCAGTATACTCTCCTTTAAGGACTATGTGATAGCTAATAATTTATTTTCCCTCACTTAGGAATATTCACAGCATCTCCCCCATGTTTAGGGACCATAATGAGCGAATTAATGCTGTAACATTTGTACCTTTCATCTAAAACTGTGAGTCAACCATGAAACACAAACTGGCCAGAAAAAAGGCTTCCTTTTCTTGACTATCATGAAATGATCTCTCTTAAGTACTTCAACCACACTTATTAAAGTCTAAAAAAGAAAACTTTTTTTTTCTCCTGGTATGCAATAATTCACTGAAAAAAGTGGACTGATTTAAAAAAAATAAGATGAGAATATTTGTAACTGGAGAGATTGTCTTGTGGTGAGGAAAAAAAAAAGGAAGGTGTAACACATTGATGGAAGTGTACCACTGGAATTGACATACTCAGCATTGGTAAAACTGTTTTCCCAGTAGAAATTAGAATATTCCACCCTTTGATATGCTGTATTTAGCAGTCATAAACTGGAATTTACTCATGTGAAGGGGATAATGCAGGATGCCCACACAAACTATGGGTTGCATTCCCTCAGAAATTCCAAAAGCGTAGGAAGGGCAATAGTGGTTCTCCACACCCCTCAAACATCTCAGTGATTTTGTTCTGTGGTTAACACTCCACAAACTCAACTTTTTCAATTGTGAGAAGAAGTCCAGTAGAGGACTTACCTGTGATTTTAAATAGAATGAATTAGAAAATACCTTAGGAAGAAGAATCAGAAGATCGGTACTAAAATAGCTGAGGAACCGTTGGAATAAATACTAGGAATAAAAATATGTTTGGAAGTGTTATATATATTTTATATATATACACTCCTGCTAAAATGGGCAAGGAGAAAGAATCTAATTTTCTTTGCGTTTTATTGAACAGAGTAGCCAGAAGTACTCCCACATGCTCTAGAATATAGATAAAAGCCAAGGCTGGAGTAGCACCAGTGTCAGATATTAGACTGGAAATCAGTCAGTCTTTGATTTTCCACAGGCCAACTGTACAAATTTTCAGGAGCACAAAATGAGTTTCATTTCATTCTCCCTCAAGGTCCCAAGAGGCCTTTGAAAAGAGTTAGGAAATGTTTGCAAGGTGGTGTGCAGTTGCACCTTTCATAAAGAGGAAACAGAAAGCAAACCACTGCCTGTGCCATAAAACAGCATTTTACCTCTTTGGGAGCATTCTGCTGTGTTGTCTTTGAATTCTGCCAGCTCCTGCTTGGAGACAGCCAAGCCTCCTAATGGAAGCGCCCAATTTTCCAAAACAGTCTGTTGTAAGAATGGATGCATTTGAATGCCTGTTGAGAAGTTCTGTCTGTGTGACACATATCCACAGGAGAAGTAAGAATTTAACCCAGGAACTGTAATTTACTGCGTCCAGGGCATTTAGACAGAAGTTCAGGATTTATTTTAGGTGAACTGGTTGAGCTTACGCATTCATCAAAGACCCATATTTTGGAACTCTCATCACATATTTTGTCAGAGTGACTTGACTTCATTTTACTTATTCACGGGCAGAGCACTGAAATGTTTGAAGACCTGGCTGGATTCCTTTATTCAATGGAACTAATAATCCAGTTACTGGTTTTGTGCTTAGTGTTTGTTTCTATAATAGAATCTCATTAATAAATATGATTACTGTTATAGCTTCTTGCATTAATTAACAGGGATTAATGTCTTTTCCACGACATTTCTTGATTTTGTAGAAAGTAGCAAGACTTAAGACTCCTGCACCAATCTTTTTTTATGTATCTGAGATATCTTGTAATACATCTGCAGAGAGCCATTGTTTTCAAATGCAGTTACTTCACTGATCTTAAACTTTATTATGTGTACACCAGGTGGATAAGTGCTTTTAAGAAAATACTTTTGCAGTTGTGTTTTTTGGTGATTGCTTTCCTTCCAGATTTATATTCTACATACGTTCGTTATTAATAGAGAGAGAAAAAGGCAAAAATGTGAAGACTCTGCCCTCTCCTTAGTGCTCATTTTGGGGCTGTATCAGGGGTACATTGAATAGCCTTGTTTCAATCCATGAATTTATAATGATTTTATGAAATAAAAATCTAACTTCTATCATAATATAATCCTCATTCTCTTCATTACACTATTTTTCCACAGATTTAAACCTTGCTTTATTTTCCTGTGGGGTGACAGGGAAATATACCCGCTTCCATCCGCTGTACAATGACCCAGTCCAGGTGATCAGACGAGCAGTGACTGAGTACAATCAGCTCCTTCTGGAATCAGTGCCTGAATGCTTTTGCTGGACAGTGGGTGCATGATCTACTCCCAGGGTAACACATTGTTTGGTCTTCTCCTCAGTCTCCTGGCCCTTGACTGTAAATCTGGTTTCAAACTCCTTTCCATGTTAGAAAGTGAACTGGGCAGCCATTTAAAGTTCTTCTTCTGCACCAGGAGAAAAGGCAAGCTGCTATTAATTTATCAAAGTAATTATTTTCCATTAACTATTCATTTTGTTGTTTTAGAGGTAAAACTCTATTTTCCCTCAGGAAAACTTAGCAAGAAAAGGTACAAAAAGCCCATAGCAGCGGCAGATCCAGCGGCCAGCCCGCTCTGTTGTTTAGGTGCCCTGCAGGAACAGAACTCGGTGTATTTGTCTATAGTCAGCTCCATCATGCCGATGGAGAAAAGCAGCCAGCAAATGTTCGTGCGTGAGCCGAGACAGGGAGGGGACGTGCTGGGGATCACCAGGTGGCGCTGGAAGATGCTGCGAGCCGAGCCGAGCCGAGCCGAGCCGAGCCGAGCCGAGCCGAGTCGAGCCGAGCCGAGCCGAGCCGAGCCGGCCTGAGCCGAGCCGTGCCGGGCCGGGCCGGGCCGGGTCGTGCTGAGAGCGCTGCGCTGCTCTCCTTGCTCTGAGGGCCGAAGGCATCTGTTTGAAAAGCTGTCAGGAGAAACATCAAAGGTGCCTTCTTGCTGCAGTTTCCCCTGAAGGACTGTTCTGTTTTCTGGACATGTTTCCTGGGAAGTTGAGTTTGAGTGGAGGTTTCAGACAATAGTAGAATCATAGAAAATTTGGGTTGGAAGGAACATGAAAGATCATCTGCCCAATCCCCATGTTATGGGCAGGAACCTTCCACTAGCCCAGGCTGCTCGAAGCCCCAACCTGTCCTTGAACACTGCCAGGAAAAGGGCAACCACACCTTCTCTGGGCGGCCTGTGCCATAGCCTCACCACCCTCCCTGGAAAGAATTTATTCCTAAAATCTGACCTAAACCTAGTCTCAGTTTGAAACCATTCTCCTATGTTATATCACTGCATACCCTAGTAAAGAGTTCCTGTCCAAAGTTCTTGGAGGCCCCTTTGGGTACTGAAAGGCTTCAATAAGGTCACCCAAGGGAGCGTGTCTTGCTTGGGTGTTCAGCATCCTGATAGTAAAGGCTTGGGGCAGGAAACCTGCAGCCCTTCTCCAGCAAAAACTCACAATGGGTCAGCAGGGAGCAGTAAACCTTGGGGTCTGGGCCTTGGACCTGCCTGCCTGAACCTGCCTGTCTTTCTGGTTGACTTACCTAACAATTAATTATAAATGGCTAAAAATATTGACTTCTCTGTGGCTGAATAAATTCTGCTCAACTTTGTGATTGGACTAAATTGTATTGCATAATGTGCTATGCATTAGTGTTTTTTAGTTGGTGGTGTTCCCAAACACCTTGCAGCCTGATAACCATATGTGAGACTTCTACTTGTGTGCATTGAAATATTTCAATTTCAGAATTAAAATAAAAAAGAAAAAAACAAAACGAAAACCAAAACAAAACGCCAACATATCTGCGATTGAACCCCCCCAAAATACGATAGAATTCTATGCATGTTATTGGAGGCCAAAAGGTGAGAAAACTGTTTATATTTCTGAAACTATTTGAGAATCACCAGAGTTGAGATGACCTTCCCTGTGACATATGAGTACTTGAGGATATTTTGCATGCTTAATTTTCAAATTCTTTAAAATTTTGTTGTTCATAGAATCACAGAATCACAGAGTATATGTTGAGCTGGAAGGGACCCATTAGGATCATTGAGTCCAACTCCTGGCCCTGCACAGGACAGCCCAAGAGTCACACCATGGGCCTGACATTGTTGTCAAAACCCCCCTTGAGATCTCTCAGTCTTGGTGCTGTGACCACTGCCCTTGGGAGCCTGTTCCACTGCCCAAACACCCTCTGAGGGAAAATTTTTCTGATATCCAACCAAAACCTCCTCTGATCTGAGCCCATTCCCTCGGATCCTGTCCCTGGTCATGACAGACATCAGTGCCTGCCCCTCCTCTCCCCTCCCAAGGAAGCTGTAACTGCAGTGAGCTCTGCCCTCAGTCCCCTCCAGGCTGAACAGACCAAGTGACCTCAGCCACTCCTCACATGGCTTCCCCTCAGGGCCCTTCACCACCTTTATTGCCTCCCTTGGACACTCCCTGATAGTTCGGTATCTTTCTTACATTGTAGCACCCAAAACTGCACAAAATATTCAAGGTAAGGCCTCACCAGTTGTTTAGAAACATAA
This sequence comes from Melozone crissalis, assembly GCF_028551555.1. Taxonomy (NCBI): domain Eukaryota; kingdom Metazoa; phylum Chordata; class Aves; order Passeriformes; family Passerellidae; genus Melozone; species Melozone crissalis. The sequence continues at coordinate 56,831,798 of NW_026535805.1, forward strand.
TTTGGGGAAAAGTCAAAGAGAAATTTGAAAGCATCCTCTTTTTCTTCTGTTTGAGAAAATGGATAGTATCCACTTTTAACCTTTCATAGCAAATATTTATTGTTTTGGCTATCTATAGCAGTTAACTATAACAAGACTATAACAGTCTCCTGCCAGGACTTTAAAATGAACATATTTCTCTACTCTCCTGTTTCCTAAGAGTTTGTGCATTCTTTTCTAGTCACATTTGGTTGGGGAGTCTGATTTGTGTGTAGTATTAGTGCGCTGAGAAGAAGTGCCACCTCTCACATTATTAAAATCACTCCTTGCAGCCTCAGGGGATCTCTATATGTCTCTGCTTCTTGTATGACCCCTCTTGATCCTGTTTACCTTGTAAAATTTGACTGGATCCCAGCTCAAAGGGCTGTGGTAGATGTACTGTCTGATTTTAACTCCTTGATGACCTCAGAGGAGTTCCTGTATGCAGATATGCACATGCCCATCTGGGGCTGCATCCGGGGAGGTGCAGAGCAGTGTGGCTCTGCTCCAGCAAAGCACTTAAACCCACTGTTCACCAGAGCCACTGGGCTCCAGCCAAGAGGGAGGTGCTGCTCCTGACCTGCACTCTGCATTGCATTCAGATTTATGGCCAGAGCTGGCCTGAGAATGGGGATAGGTAATCCAAACAGGGCACTGATTTCGCATTGAAATGGGTTATTCACAAAGGTTCCCTCAGTCTGATAGGGTCACTCCCAAAGGCTCCCCAGGGAAACACACCTTGCTTCTCTCCCTGAAGAGGACATGTCTAGAGACATCAGGCTTGTGATGATCAAGTGAAGCTTTATGAATACTCTCAAAAAATGTCATGCAAATTGTATTTTTCTAATCTGCTCCAGTTCTTGAACTCTGGATAATGCTTTTGAAGTCTTCTGAAGCATTCCAGCATTTTCTAAAGTGTTGCTGTTTCACTTAATCCTCGGGTAGATGGTATAGAATATTGAACCATGGGTTTTGCTGAAACTTCCTTTCAATGCTGATGTTAAAGACAGCTTTATCCTTGCAGGTTTTCAATTGGTTCTCCAGTTCACTGAATGAGGGATGTGACTGTCATATCTGTGTATCATAGGAAGTTGATACTTTCAGTAATGATTTGAGCAAAGATGATGCAGGTTTCCCAGGTGTTAAAGTAGCTTTATGCCTTTCAGCAGTTTTTACCTCAGCCAAATACAGTGACTAAGTTTGTGTTGAAGAAGTGAAGAGTAAGATATTAACACAGACAGTGGGCTTACAGAAAAGGTGAAATCTAGATGATAAAACATTAAAATGTTGATACATGACCCTAAGATACTTTTTAGTATAAATTAATTCAAGAGAGTATCAGAGCATCTATTTTTGTGTATTTTATACACTCCATATTCTTGATTTTAAGTCTATTCTCTTCAAAGCATTCTTAATTTTGTTCAGTGTGCAGAATTAAACTGGGAATTAATCCTTTTGGCATTCTTAATCCTATGGCATGAAGATTACAAAAGGAGAGGACAGGATATTGGTGGACTGAAAGGTTGAAGATGATGGGTAGCAACTGGCTCTCTAATAGTTCTGATGTGATACATGAGTGTGCTGTGCTAAGTGTAGGAGTCCAAGGCAAGAGGATAAATTTAGGAGATTGCAAGCATCTCCTGGCTCTGTGCATGGATTTTAATAATTTGTTGTAGTTGTGGCTACTTCTTTTCAAGACAGTTTTCTGGTGCTCTATCTGATCAGTTCCTTCAGCATATAATACATAGTCCTTCCATGAGATGATAACTCTAGCATCTGGACATTGCTTCAAATAAATAATAATTTTATTTGGCAATACTTGTCCCTTACAGTCAGATTATCTGGTGGTCTTTGTCCTGTGTGATTTAGTCTCAATTTAGTAAATTCAGTCAGAAGCGTTAAATATTCCTCATCCTGCCTGAACTCAAGTCTAATCAAAGCAAAAAACATGTAGGTAGTCAAAGTTCTTATTTTTTGTTTCTGTGCAAAGTATAAAACTACTGACTTTTGTCTGCTGAAATATGAAAAGCACATCTTCTACTTATTTTGACCTTGATTTTAGAACCAATAGACAATTTTTAAAAAGTCAAATGATACACAAGCAAAAAACCAACTTAAGACTGACAGAAAATTGATTGTTTTTCCTGTATGTTTTCTCTCCAATGCATAATAATAGTATCTAAATTTCTGACAGAGAAACTTTTGTGCCATTTGGACTGCACAGCTCTGAAAGTTACTGTCTATCCAGAGGGAAGGCTTTGACTGACCATCATAGAAACGGAATGGTTTCCTGGGGAAAAGGAGTCCACTGGTATAATGTTCATGTCCTCTTTTACATCTGCTGATTCACACATTAAAAGAAAAAAAAGATAAAAAAATCTGGGAATGAAGGTCTTTGAAACACCTTTTGTGAATGATCATTTCACATAGTGTTGTAGAAAATAGATGGAGGAGGATAAAATTTTTTCTTCAGCTCACATCTGTCACTGTCTTTTCAAGCACAGCATCAGTATAGAGAAGACTCCTGTTTTGATCTGTAATCAAGGCCTGCATTTTAATCCTCCAAAGCCTAGAGATTTTTTTTCTTTTGGATAAAAAGAGACAAATCTGAAAGCACATGCTGAAGCTGTACAGACTCTGAGCTGGAATAACTCCTGAAGGATGCTGGGCCTGATGGGAATTAAAAAGCCTGACCTGCTTCCCAGCTTCAAGCTTCCTCTCCCAGGCATGCAGCAAATGTGTTATTCACTCCCTGACCCTTTGCACAATGGGCTGACCTTCCCTTCAAATAAGTCAGCCCAGCATGAGAGCAACATATGGAGCCTTTGGGGCCTTCCTCTGTCCAAAAAATTGTGTCATTTTTAGGCAGCGCAGGACTCTCAGTTACATCTTGATGCTTACATCAAGACTCTCATTGACTTCTGTGTAAAGGGGACTGGGCATTAAGCTTGCCTCTGGGAAAACAGAATCTAAATAAGGAAAGTTATGTGGATCCATGAGAGTCCATAACATAGGAATTACTCATGCAAATGCAATATTTAGACTGTTTTAAATGCATACTAGTTGGAAAGTGCAGAGTGATATTTTGCAGTTTCTCTGCAAATAGAGCTTCTGTGTGTGCAGAGTAGCTGGTGGTGTTGCAGTGCCACAGGGCAGGGAACAGCAGTCCCTGGAGTGGGACAGCAGAGAAGGGTTTGGAAAGGCTGAGGCAAAGCAGTTCTTTATGTTGGAGAAGAAGATACTTGTACAGTAAATTGTGATATTAAGCTTTCCCTCTGAGTGTCTTAGAAATGCCATCAGATCATGAACATAGTAATTTATGAGAATTTTACCTGCACTGCCTTGGGAAAGAGTTTGCTATACATTTTTGTGGAAGGAAAAATACAAGTTTTTTGTAGGTAAAGAAAAAAATGGTATGAGTTTTCCAGCTTCTGAAGTCCTGCTGCAATGCATTTTAGACTGACTTTAAAAACTTCAGTTCTTCTCTCAGTTTGCATATGAATAAACATAGTTGTTGGTGATGCCCTATCCAACTCCCCCCAAAAGGACATGAAAATTTGGACTCACTTTTGTAAAACAAAACAAATCTCCAAAATGCTATATAAAATCCTTTGATTATCTTAATGAAGAAATATTGAATCCTGGAACCAGATACTCTGTGATACCCATCACAGAGTATCTGGTTCTAGGATTCAATATTTCTTCATTGAGATCATCAAAGGCAGATATATGCAATTATACAGCTAAAACTCTGTTCATGCTTTTCTGCATGGCACACGCTGATGGAAGATGTTTGTCCTGCTTGTAAATCCATATCTCACCATTTCTATGTGTTACTTATGAACAAATTATAATGATGGATCTGTGAGATAACCAGTCCAAATACCTTCCTCTTACTAGAAATTATACCAGAGACTGTGAAAAATTGTGACACCAACAGGAGCTTTCAAAGTAAAACAAAAAAACCCAATCTCCTTTGTTTTGATCATTCCAAAATGCTGTTCATGCAAAGGTTACTGGGCAAAACCAAACTTAAAGCAAAACAGATTCATCCCCATGTTTAGGTACTGCTATATGTGCTCTCTACAAATCAGGCTGTGTAATGATGGGACTGACCTCAGAGTGTGGGAGGCAAATAGGTACAACAGGTCACCATCTTCCTGCAGGAGAAACCTTCTCCTGGAAACAGACAGGCCAGGCAGTGTGCATTTTAATTAAAATCACATCATGGGCATTTAAGTTTTCAAAAATTATTAGTATGACAGAGGTTACCTTTTCTTGTGACTACTATTATTACTGTCAGACTGTCTGCTTCAAGTGGGGGGCTGAAGGTTACATATGGGATGGGGGAATGTAAAGTTAGCTGGAAGGGGTTAGTACACAGGGCTGTAGCCTTGGAATGCTCTTTGTTGGCCAGAGCTCTCTTGCTGTCTTGCCTACAGCTGTGCAAAAGCCCCCTCAGGACAACACGTACAGCCCTCAGCAGTGACTGCAGTGCTATAAACTGCAGGTGACTCTGGTCAAATCCAATTTCTCTTCCTGAACAGAGCACATCCTATCGCTGCATGCTCCTTGCCAAGGTAAACAGGGGTAACAATGTTACAGATTATTCTAGAGAATTTCATTCAAATGTATGCTTGGTATGATTGCATTTCTTCAAATAATGAACTGTTTAATTCCTATGCTTGTAATTCAGGCTCATGGGCCATGATGAAACAAGATGATGTTTGGGTGTATATAAATAGATTTGCAGATGCAAAGATGAGCTGTTCAGCTTAGTAAAGGACACACTTTCAGGTAGGAAACTTAGGACTCACAAAGAGTTTTTCTAGGAATGCCTTAATTTTTTTTTACTATTCATACTGACATTCCTGTGATTCATCAATGTGCATTTTAAAAATTAAGCTCTGCCACAAAAGGCTGAAATGACCTACCGAAGGCTGTACAAAAATCTGCAGTCAGCCGTTGACTTATGCTCCAAATCTCTGTTCCATTCTACTATATTATTCTTTGTCCAGCAAAATCTTGTGCCTTGAAAAGTCTTCCCTTCTTAAACTACGTTTTGTTTCAGCTCTGAGGAGCACAACCACTTTAAAAACAGACACAAACAGCGCACATCTTTGGGGAAAAGTTTAAAAAAAGCACAAGAAAAACAAATTATTTCATAGTTTAAAATTCCACTTTGAAGTGCATTTTGGTGATTATCAGATAAATCCCTAAGAACAGAATTGGAATGACACTATATATGTGCTTGAAACAGTTCTCTCTTTAATGGATCTTTTGGAACTTGCCTAAGTTGCCATAAGAAGTCCGTTTTTATCATGCTGTACTGTAAATATTTTAGTACTGAAATTGGCTTTTAATAAAATTAACTGCAAGTTCAAAATGTTTAATGGACTCCATGGCAGTAAAATTAAGAAGAATGTCATTTTGTCTCTTTAATGTGCCCCGAAACATTCTTGCGTTGAATTAGAACGCTGATTGTTATTTTTCAGCTCAGGACTTGGCAGGTGTGTAATGTGACTCCTGATAGCAGGACAGCAGATTACATTCTCCTATAAAACCATTTCTAAGGGACTTGGCACAAAAACTGTTATTGCATGTCTGCAGGTGTTTAGTAATTGGATTAATGCAGAGCAGAAGGAATGTCTGATGCCCCAGCAGTGAGAAATGTTGAGGAAAGACACATTCATTTCTAAGAGTAACCTGGAATGCATGATGACAGCCTGTTCACACACACAGAGCCAGATCTAAGCCTGCAAGTTTAAAATTAACTGCTGTGAGCAATCACCTTCCAGAGGAAAGTTTATCCAAACCTAAATACAATAACAGGAGCTCTATAAGTAAGGAGGTAGGGAGCTTTGGGCTATGTTTTGATCCTCTTCCAAAAGTAACTTGCATAACCTTAGAAAAAGTTCTTATATCATGCATATCAGGAATCCCTAAAATCCTAGGTGTCTGATAAAAATGTTCTTGATAAACATATAGACCCTCAAAACCCTGTAAAGGTATAGACAATATAATAGAATTTCAGATCAAGGGCTTTCAGAACAAAATTATGTTCTTTTAAATGTCTTTGGCATGAATTAGAAAGGCTTTTGTAGTGGTCAGGGACCTAAAATGTAAATATTTCTATAATGATGAAAATAGTTTAGGTCCTGACAGTACTCAGAAAAACGTTTGCATGAAACCTTCAGATTCTCTAAGTTTTGATGTACAACGGATATGTTGTCCTCAAAAATTTACTTGAAAATGGGTACTGTTTTGAAAAGCATCTTTTGCACATGGTTTATACAGTAATTTTAACAGCAGAGGGGTTTAGGAATAAAAAAATTCTTTGTTTTATCTTGCACTGGGAAAACCAGACCCATGAGAGAAAGCTCTCTGCTGCTAGGGCTCCTGAGAGGACAGAAGTGATGTAAATACAGTGAGGACACTTCAGGAAGTGTTGCTTTTCTTATCTGTCAGGAAATAAAGGTACTGAGGTAACTGAGCACTGTTCTTTTGCCTCATCTCTCATTAATTTCAAGAGCAAGTTGTATTTGTATTATTTATATTCTCTCTATGAATTTATTAGAAAATAAGAATAATAAGAAGGACAATATATTCTTAAGACTAAAATAGGTATAGAAAATTTTAGGTGCACCGCATTTCCTACAGAAAAGAGCTTTCCTCAGGGAATTTAATCAAAATATCCCTAATTTTTGGGAATGAGACTTGGAGATTTTGCCAGAATCTTAAAAGATTTGTGCTATGCAATGAATACCATTTCCTTGGGGATCAGGTGTTTAATGACCATGGAGCAAATAGAAGCCTCATGGAGGCTGTTGAGAGCTCTGCACTGACTTCCAGGCACAAGTCACAGGCCACCCCCACTGCAATTAAAGTTGTCAAACAATTCCTGTTATAGCTTTGTCTTTTACAGGCACAGAGCTCTCCCTGGGCTTGGTCTCGATCAGAGAGGACATGGACCAGAGGGGGTTGACTGCATGTAGAACAGAGCTCATTTTGCACTGAGAGATGCATATGCACAATCTACTGCTTTGAAAGTTCTTTAGAATGAAAGGATCAGCTTTTTTGAAGCTCAGGGAATGCTGCATCACCATTCCCTTTACAGTGGTGGCTGTGCCTCTGTTTAGATCCTTTTTCTCCATTGCACGAATCAGTTTCTAGTGTGGAGGGTCCATTTTATGTGGTATGGGGAATGCTTCATTTCAATTTTTCCAGATTTCAAATGTTTGACTTTGGAACTTTCAAACTTCTTCCCCATTAGCTTTTATGACTTTAATTAACAATTTTTTTTTTTTTTTTTAGGAACATGAAAACTAAAAAAAGAAAGTCTGTGGTGAAAGCACACACTTGAGCATTGCATTCCCATGGCACAGAACTGCTGTGCTGCGTGATGATTCTGACCATACAGACTGACAGCAGACTGTTCTAACAGGGAAATGAATATTGCTGGAATGACTCTGGAAATAATAAAAATAACCAGTTCTACATCTAACCATCCCATCCCTCAGGAAGATGATGATGTTTTCATCTAACCTTTTCCAGCTTTACCACTCAAAATTGGATTATCCCCTGAAAAACAACTTTGAACATTTATGAGAAAGTCTCTGAAACCCAGAGTTCCCTGCAGGTGGAGGAATGATTGTGTACTAAAAAACATCCCAACAGCAGTAATTTAAAGGAAGTAAAGGGACAAGTTTGTGGACGTTTATGCTGTTTGTACACTCACTATGCATTCACTCCGTCTCTTTTTGAATGCAGGAAAATAAGTTTCTGGACCTTTTCTTGGACTCAGTATATGCTGCTATGTTTTTAAGTCTGAAAGTTATAGAGTTTGGACAAAACCAGTTGCCTCCACTCCCTTTATTGTCAGTGGAGACAAAATGATTTTTGTCACACCATGCTTTGAAGTTGCATTTTAGGGGCACCTGCACTTCTTTCTCCACTGACTAAAAGAAGACTGTGCCTAAGACTTGAACTTTTAGACCATTGCATTAACTTATCTTAATCTCATTCCAGCCCTCATTATCAAGAAGGGCTCATTATGTGTTGTTGCACTGAAACACCTCTTTGTCCTCCAAAGACAATTACACGATCCTGTAAAAATTTTAAATTATAACTGTTGACACAGCTATATTAGGCAAGATTCAAATCTTGCCACATAGCTATGTAAGAAAATTCTTCAGCATCTTGAGCAGCTCTTGATATTTTTATTCCCTGTAAATAGAGGTGTTTGTCTGTCTGTAGTTTCACTGATTTCAGGGGGTGTCCTCTGGGAGAAGACTATGTAGCAGGGCTGATTCACCTGCTCTGTGTGTTTATGGAATTACAGACAGTTTTACTCAAGAAAATAAGCATTCATCACCCTTACCAAAGGAGTTTGTTAGCTCTCCTTTCACAGTATTGAAGTAGAAAGACTTCACTAGAAAGTCCTAGAAACTTTGCAGACTGTTCATTGTTCAGTTTTATATCTATTTTTTTTTCACATTGTACTCAGAATGGGTGATTGCAAATGATAAAATTTTAAAAAGCAATTTTTCAGCAACTGAAAGAAGAAATATAGACCTCTTTCCTAAGATAGATGCCATGGTTATTGTTTAACTGTATACATAATTTTAGGGAGAAATGTGTGAAAGGACTGTCTTAAAGTATTGAGTATGGCAGCCAGTATTTTTGCAGAATCATTAACTGTGCTATGGAATATATATCTGTGGAGTTTCTTTAAGATGTTTGAAATTCCTATCATGTCATAGTTTGTTTTAGTTTCTTTCTTATATTTTGCATTTTAAAAAATCCAGAAGATCAAGAGGTGTGCCAAGTAAGGGTGGAGATGTGTTCAGACCTGTAACCTTACAGGTTCAGGAAGACTTTAAAGTTGAGACTGGCAGGATCCAGTTACATTTCATCACAAAGGATAAATTCATGCCTGTAAGCCATGACCTTTGGCAAGTCTCTGTTTCTTCCTATTGGCTGAGAGATGTACTTGTGTTATTTGTCTGTCATGTATTCACACTGCATGAAATTCTCTTTCCTTTGTTTCTCATTTGTTTTCCTGGCTGCTTACATCTTCAACAAAATGGAAGCTATCCAAATTGGTGGCATGCCTATCTACAGAAGGCAAATCAAACTTTTAAAAAATGTTATCCACTGTGCTAATACAAAGGATGAAAACTGCTGGGGCTGCTGTAGAAACTAAAATGTAGAATGGATTTTCCTTACATAGAAACTGAATTGAGAAAACACTGAGTTGTTATTAATATTATGTTGTTGTAGCCACAGCACAGTACTCTGAGGCTGCATTTGTATCAGTAAATAAAATGAACATTGGCTCTGCTCTGGGTTTGTGACCAGTTGACATGAATGACCTCATGATCAGCCAGCTGAACTCCAAATTTACAAAACCACCTGACTGCCTCTGAACAGGCTGGTGGTTTTTGGGTCAGCTAAGACCTGAAAGCTGTGTCCACACACAAAGTAATACTCTGGAAGAGTATTACTTCGGATCAAAACAGTGCCGAGAGGTGTTCTAGTAATTAAAGGTGATGATCTGCCTCTGTTTAATATGCTTACATAAAGGTGGGTGCTGTAGAGAGCCAGAAACCTGTGCAATGACAGTCAGACAAATAAGATACAAGCAGCAATATTGAGGGGAGATATATAAAAATATGGATTCTGCAAAGATATACATAATTTTCCTTCTGCACTGCAGAATGAAATAAAAAAACACTAAGTTTCTTCTAAATTTGGGGAACAAATGTATGCTCTTACAGCTACTATTAAAAGTCTGGGAAGGGGAATATACTGTCATTCAAAAATGTTCCCTTTATCAAAGAAAGGCACAATGTGAACAATATAATACAAAGTTGTCATGAAAATCCAGCTTCACAAAACTAAGACAATATGAAGCATTCTCTTCTTCCCAAATTATGAAGGTTTCAAATGTCAGCCTGAATGAATAGTTTTGTTTTTCACCCAAACAAATTTCTTGGACAACTCTTGGAAACGTGATGCCTGATGCTCTTCATAGGATCTCTTCTGATTTCTGTGCCAGTCTGCACCTGAGGGTACACTGGCTGCACTGGATACATGGCTGATCATAGCTGGAACCCTAAAGCTACATATGTACATCTGCCATGCCTTCATTATGGAGTGGACTTGGATATTACACCTAACTTCTGAATTTAACACATATTCACCACTGAATTCTGGTGGTGTGTGCAGTGTGGGCTGGCTGGTGAAGGAACTGAAGCTCAGGTTTGTATTTCAGCCTCATTGTGAAATGAGGAAATCCCTCAACTGGATAAAGCTTTTCTGTAGACAAGAAGATAATTGTGGGTAGATACCAGAGAAGGGGTTAGAGCCTCAGTTTGTTGTGAATTCATGAGTACGTTAAGCAGCTTCAGGACAAAATGCCTGATTTTTACTGTGAATAAGTGCAGCCCTAAGAAGGACTCAATAGTAAGGCTCTAATTTTCTTTTATCACAGGCTAAGCTAACCTAGTCACAGAGGTGTTAGTGCTGATTACATGAATTAATTTGACAACACAGACTTCCCGTTCAGATTTAATTTCAGAAATAAATTCTTGACTTTAAGATGAAAAAAAATTGAAGTGTTGGACTTCTGAAGGATAAAAGAAAATACAAGGTTTGCTTCTGAAGATTCTTTAATTAAACAGAGAATATTACGACTGAAATTATTGTCTCCAGTTCTCTCCTGTTTGGAGAGATCTTATTGCTAGCTGATAATATTTATCAAAGGTGATATTTAAATTTTTTATGATTCTTACTTGTGTGGTGTTCCATCCTAATCAGAAGCAATCTGGTGCTAAAGCACATCTATACTGGCAAGCAGGGCTTAAAGAAATGCAGGGTGCAGCTGGTGTTGAAAAAGTCTCTCTCACATTTCTGCATAACACAAACTGCAGCCCAAGACAAGATGAAGCCACTAGAAAACCTCAGCACAAGAAAGATAAACAAGACTCTATGGCCAATGATAACAGGAAAGTTTAACACTAGATCAACACAAGTATAATTAGATGTTTCAAGTGGAGACATTATTCTTCATTTCCTGCCCTCAACTTGTTGCTCAGAACCGTTAAACAATAGCTGTGTTTCATGTAAGAAGGGTTGGGTTTCAGAGGCTGGTGAAATGGTTCTCCTGTGGGAGCAGATCCAAGGGTGCACAGATTCACTGGGAGTGTCTCTGAGCTGCTTCAGGTCGGCCAAGCCAGCCTGACAAACAGAGAGAGTGGGGACAGAAAGATTGCTTGACGACAAAAAGCCATTAGGATTAATTCAGCAGTATTTTCATCCAGCTGATTTCAGTCCTTTTGGCTCCCATAGGCTTTATACCCACTGTACAAAAACACAATCAAGAGATCCCTTTCCTTTTTCTGGAAAGCTCCAAATTTTTAATATAATGAAAGAGTTCCCCTTTCTTTTTCCTACTAGTCTTTGCACAACTCTTCCTTTTTCTCCCCACTTTGCCAGTCTCCTTCATCTACATCCCACCCTTCAGTCATATTTTTTCAATCATACCTTTTCTCTTTCAGCATTCTCTTTGTTGCCTACTGTTATCTTCCAGATGCATTAAGCTGTCTTTCCTCGGATCCAGACTTCTTCATGTCCCAGTGGAACTTGCCCTTGCCAAAGATCACTAGGCTGTGGAGGCAGGCTGGACACCATCTGAGTCAAATTCCTGGGTTACAGGTAATGAGAAGCAGCTAGATCCAGGGAAGAGCTGCCCTGGCGCTTATCCTGCAAGTTTTATAACACCTGAACTCAGTATTACATAGTGAGTCTAAAGTGAGCATGGTCTTTTACCAAATTCATAAGCATCCTGCAATATCAGCAGTCTGGCATCATCCTCTGGGATAAGAAAAGCTTTCAGAAGTGTCTAGTTGAAAAGTTTATATAATTACATCAATCATTAAATCTTTTCTATACCTGCAGGTTATTGTTACCTGTATATGTACCTTATCCTTTTTGTCTGACATAGTAAACATTTGATGATTCTTTTAAGTCTTCTGCTATTTAAAAATGGTAGACTACAAAAAATATAGGATATATAGTGCTCCAAACAGTTAGAAGTTTTCTGTTTTCTGAGTGCACACATGCTATTGCTGAAACCTATTCTGACTATCTGCAGATGCAAAAAACATGACATGCAAAAGGGATTATACATGATTGGAAGATGTGATGCAGAAAATTATTTCTTTCACTGTCACTCTCTGCCTTTATTTGTTCTTGAATCTCTTATTAAAAAAAACCCAACACCACACACAAAGAAACAAACATGTACACTGTACATCAGAACCTGGAAATCTACCAAGCCACAGTCTAAGCATTGGCAAAACTATCAGATAGGATTCAACAGAAATACTACAATGTGATGATGGGTTGATTTTAAAGACAAGAGACAAGACATAAATTTCTGGTAGGGTTCCTAGATTAAAAAAAAAAAATCAATTTCTGCTTCTGGTATAGGTTTCCTATATTATCTTAAATAAGTAATATATGATTTCTACTCCTTTGTTTCTCAAATTTGAAAACTAAAGATAACCAACCACCTTTCTTTTTTCTCCCACAATTTATCTGACTTCACTTTTTAAAGTACAATAAAATGTTTGCAAATAAACCTGCAAATGAACAGACTGAACCTTAGACCTAACAAGAGTTTATTGGCCCATAACTAATATCAAGTTCGTGCATTTAGATAGTGTATAAGCCATTACGAAGCATTCTTCGGCAAAATGGTTTTGTTGTTGGTTATATAAAACAGTGACTCATTCCTTTCTTGTAGCAAACATTTTTTCTTGTCCTCATTTAAATAGTACAAGAGAAGCAAAAGGAAAGTTTGCCTGGATGGTGTGAGATGGGATAGATAGAAAGATTGGAAAGAATCTGTGGAAGACACATAAATGGCTTCAGAGCATGTATAAAGACTTTCTCTGCAATCTCTGATCTTTAAGTAACATTAAACTGCCTGCATTAGGTCTTCTTCAGCTGTATCATTCTATACAACAGATGTTGATCCCATGAATCTTCCAAGTGAAAACATTCCGTGATTCATAGAAAATTTATGATTAAAAGATGGTATAAAGATGAGAAACCACCCGCCATTATGAGCCATGATGAACATGTGTGCAAAGTTATTGCAAAAGACACTGTGCATTCTACTCCCAGAAAATGGAAAAAATGTTCCCTTTGGTTGAATAAAACATAGAAATTAAGTAAAGATGGTCCTGTCCTACTGTTTAAGTCTTTCATATCAGTTTTACAAGCAGTAAAATCAGAAGCAATAAGTACAACATTACTTCTATTCATCTGTCAATTTCAAGAAATCAGAGTATATAATTTGTTGAGTAATCCTTTGAATCCCCATCTGAATATTAAAAACGAAATGTGGTATCACTTCATGTACCTGTGACTTTTCAGACTGTAAACAACCCTCAGTACTTAGCTATCTGTCTGAAGCCATGAGGCAGGCATTTGTATCAACAAAGGGTTAGTTTAGATTTGCTGGTTTTTTTCTAACAAATTCAGTGATTCTTCCCCCTCCCAAGAGCATATAGAAAAGGCAATGGAGACAGTAGAATTTACATGGTGTTGCTACCTTTTTTTCCATTCAGGGAAAAGGAAAAAAATGCCATCTGAATTAAGTAACAATGTGACAATGGAGATAAATGCAATAATCTGAACATCCGTTTCATAGAACATGAAAACCTGAAAAGGTATACTGTGAGTTAGGAAAATAGGGATGAAATATAAACTTACAAATGGGCTGCCCACCTTCCTGGAGGTCCCCTGCACACCACAGATGTATTTCTGAGTTGGAAGTGGTGCAGGTCCTTCCAGCCAGCAAGTGCCAGAGAGAGAGAGGGGTTTGGTGCCATCATGGAATAGGGGAGATGAGGCTCCAGGGCTGTTCTGCTGGCACTATAACAGTCAGAGGGAAGACATAAATGGCTCTGTAAGCACAGTGTCTCCTTCTTGCTGTGTGATGGGGTGGGTCCTTCTCCTTCAAACTCTCTGCCTCTTCCTTTAAAGAGTCATCTGGATGGCATGGAGGTGACCTGAAAGCCCTGGGTCGGTGGTAGAATCACAGCCTTGAGCTCTGGAGTTTTCTAGCAGCTACTTTTGTTTGAGGCTGAAGATGCTGTGCTGAAAGCCCTGCATCTTACACTTTGCTTTTCCTGAACCAGAGCAGATCCTGGCATGGGAACAAGACCAAGGAGGAGGAGGCAAGCAGGATCCCCCAAGAGACAGAGTAGTGAGGGCTGGCAGAAGGGAGTGGGAGAAAGAGGTCTCACTAGTCCCACTGAGACTCTGTTTGGCTTCTGACCCATTTCTTTTCTGAAATTAAAGGAAGTGATTTACTGCATCTGAGGTCAGCTACCTGCAGAGTATATATCTAGTTTGAACTGGTCATCTTTACAGTCAGTCCTGAAAAATAGGCACATCCAAACTGAGGCCAGCAAGCTGTTGACAGTAAGAGAGCAACATTCATTTATTGTGTGCTGTACTAATAAACAAGGACGAAGACCAGAGGGACACTCTGGTCTACAAAACTTTTCTACAATTAACCTGCTGTATCCATCTTGGAGTTCATAGGGTTCATATTCTTTCTTATAAAGGATGTCCTGGAACAAGGCACTTTAGACTGCCTGGTTTTTTAGTCTGTTTGATATGATATGTTTTTAATGGTAGTTTGTGTTATGCCCTTGAATGAAAAGAGAAAATTAAAGTACAGATCTTGCCTGGAATAGAGATTAGGAATGTTAAAATGTTGTAAGACCTTGGCAGAGTCCTACAGAAAAGGAAGATTATCTCGGAGGCAAGGAATTATCATGATGTCCTCTTCTGTTCTGCTGATAAGCTTCTAAAGTGAGACACTGGTCAAGGACATATTTATTCTATTTAATGATATCTTTTAATATTTCTGTGTGGTTTTTGGATACAGCTGCAATGTGTAAAAAAATATAGCTGTTGATCAGTTAAGGGAGTAGGTACTCTGGGTTTTTATAATCAGACACTCTAGAAGATTTTCTCAGGTATCCTTGTCAGGCATTTTTGAGATAATGCAAGATTTGCTTGATCATGTTCCAACATGGTTGTTAAAAGAATGCCTGCCTTCCTTGGTCATGTTATCCTGAGAGTTGTGAATTGCTCTCTTCAATCTGGGATGGCTCCAAAATAATTTGAAATGGGCTACAATAATTCTTTTGTTAGGAAAGATGTCTTGTCCATGGATGTTTTCTTTAATAGCCAACCATTTCATAATTTACACATTTTTGTTAACAAGGAGAATAGTTTAAAGTTCAGTGCAGATTTTATTATATATGTTATAGTACGCATCTGGGAGAGCTAGACTTTATAGTTGTCCCTTGGTTGTTAATCATGTAACTTTTTTACATCAAGTTCTGTTCTTCTTGGCAATTTACTTTTTGGCAGCCATCTGACAAATAACTTAAATACCTGATTAGTGTTATGCACAAGCCTTTTCTTATAGCTATTATCATCCTTGCCCTTGGATGTATAGCAAGATAATAGTAATTTCTTATTAAGGGGATGTTAGTTGCAATTCTAAATGCAAAATGAAGTCCTACCAATTCAGTTCCTATAAATTATGAACATGATTGACAGGGAATAAGTAAATAAAAATATCAGTGAAACTTTGCAACAGAAACCCCAAAGATATTTAATAATCCTGACCCATTTTGCCTAAAAATCAATGACTGTAAAATTCATAAACATTTCCTAGGTTTTTCTGGGAATATTTTCCTAGGTGCACAGGGAGAAAAAAAGGCACTTTCAGAGCGTTATTCACCTGCGGTTGAGTTTGTACTCTGGAAATGCCCATTTTTTCTGCTTTTTCATGAAGGGACAAAGTTCCATAATAAAGAGCAGACTTCTGCTTTTAGGCGTTGAGGTTCAGTGAAATTAGTCTTGAAGACCTTTTCTGAAAACAAACTCTATGTGAAGCAATTGGGGGGCTCTTCAGGCTGGTGAAGGCCAACCTGTTGAACAGCAATGTCAAAGTCAGGACTTCATTTACCATCTTTCCTCCATAAGGCACAATGATCTGTGAGGCTTTTATAGTTTCCTAGAGAATGGCACAGGACTGCCTGCTTACTGATTTTTTTTTTTGTTTGTTTTTATTGTTTATTTGGTGATCTTTGGTAGTTTCTCTTCCCTCAATGAGTTATATAATATGTGCATATGCCAGAGTTCACTTGAAAAAGTTCTTCTAGCCCTCAGGGCAGCATAAAAGAAGCTATAAAATAGAAACCATATATAAGTAGTAAAGTTGTGATATTTAATGTTCCTAAAGAGTTGTGGGGCCTGAATTATTAGAGCCCAATCATGGTCTGAATCATCTGTGAAATACTCCCATTCTTAAGATAAACACATATTTTTGTAATTCAATCTCTCTTCTACCAGTAAATTTCATTACTCAACTATTTGTCAAGGAAAAGTTTAGCTAAGTGTCAGAAACATAAAAAAATCTTATTTTTTGTAGACAACTCCAAGAAGTTATCTTTCCAATATTCTTTGTACCAACAGTGAGGAGGGTTTCACTGAGCATATAAAGCTTTGTGTGAACTTGCTGTTAGAGACTGTGAACTGCCTTCCAGCTTTTTCTGAATCAGTTGGAAATGAAAAATAAAACCATATGAAAGATTAAATAAGCATGTTGATGTCTTATTTTTTCAGATATCACACCAGTCTTTCTAGAAATGGGAGAAAAAAAATGGTCAGAATTTTCCAAAATCATAAAAATGTTTTAAAATACTTTAAACCAATTTCCAAAATTGTAAAAATGATTTATACATCTTCACTCTCTTAAAGGAAATTATTTTGGCAAGGATAAGAATAAAAAGAACTACAGCATGAACAAAAGCCACTTCATTTAAAAAGGTGGGTTCCCCTAACGGGATTATTTGCTTTTGTAAGCCTGAATAAAACCATGATATGGTAAAATTGTGAACATCTGGAATACTCCAAATCAGTAGGAAATTATTTTAACACAGAGTATGGGATTAATTTGCCTAAATTTAGACATCTACAAAGTAGACCTCTAAGTTTGAACTGGTTTTCCAGGCCCTAGGTAATCAGTAAAAAGAAACAGAACAGAACAGTTTTGCGCAGAACAATTCATTCACATTCTAAAACCCATCGGAAATGGTCCAGATGGATTACCCCCAAAAAATGTTTATTTTTCTCTGTTGAACACAAAGACAGACATGATTGACTACCTTGGATGTAAACATCTGTAATGCAGTCTACAGTTAGGCAAGACACCTTCATTATTTTTAGAGCTATAGCATAGCAATAGCATGTAGAGTCTCCACTCCAAATTTGGGCACAGAAATCAGCTACACAGTTGAATTTTCTTAGATTAGTTACCTCAAAATCTGTGCATGCAAGTGAACACATACATGTATCTACTTGTCTTTGTGCAGGATGTAAAACCTCTATCAAGGTTCATATCAGAAATATTCATCTTGATAGCCTCTGCAATATCACATACAAAACCAACTCATGTTACTCAGACAAGATTTTCAAATTAATGCTATGCAGCTGAGCAAGGATATCAGCAGCACTGTGGTGGAAAGTTCCTCCACTTCTTTTGTAGGCTCGGCTCCAGATGAATGCCACATCATCTTCCTTAACTCATTCATACATGTGTTTGGAAATCAAAAGGAGATGAGTTATGCACCAGAAGGTTAGTAAGGTTGACTTTACTACAGGCATCATCTTACAATACACAATACACAAGGTGTAGAATTATTTAACCACTTTGATCCTCAGATCCCAAAGTCATAAGAACCATTCTATGAGAAATAGAGCTAAGGGGCTGCTTAACTGTTAGGCCGTGCTTAGGAGGTGAAATATTTGCAGTTCTAAAGCCTGTATGAAAATCTTTAAGAGGCAGGGAAATGCTTCATTTCCACTTTTTTTCAATGAAGTCTGTTGTGTAGTGGTGAAGGCACTGATAAATGTCATAGTGGTCACATGACAAAGATAAAGCTTGGGTTGTATCACATGTAACGGAAAATAGCACCATTATTTCTGCTTAAGAATGTCAGTTTATAAATCTGCATACCAAGTACTGAATACTTTCCCATGACAGGACCTGCTGTCACCCCTTGCCATCTCCTCCAGTTCCTTCTACAGTATTCTCTCACACTTCAGCCAGTAACCCTAATCTATTTCAAACTTTTATTTTTTATTTCTCTTGAACCCAATAAGACAAATGCCGACTTGGCATCAAATTGCCTTCATGCCTCCTTCTTGGCTTGGTGCCCCCCATGGCAGGATTGAATTTAAGGTGCTTTTAGATGTCAGGAAGTATGGATCTTAGAAACTGGAATCTCAGACACAAGCATTTGAGTATCTGAGATCCTATTAGAGCAAATGGAGAGCTAAAGCTCAACTCATTCCTCTAAACCTAGACTTGCAGTGGAATTTAAAAAGCACTAACATATCTTAGGACAATGGACAGGATTGGAAGTTGTGAGCCTTTTGGGGAACAGAACTATCTTGGTTCAACAACTGGAAGCTTAGCAAGAGGCTAACGCAGATCAGTGGGCACCAGATGCCTATTGGAGCCCTTGTGGTCTGGGATGTCATTCCCAAATCTCACACACCGGCTATCTGCATTTGCCACCATTCACATGGTTCAGCTGGAGGGATTGGTGAAGGAATTGATCTATCATGGGATTGGTGCTGAAACAAATTAACCTGGAGCTCTGGGTATGGCCCAAAGGTGCAAGGTTTAAGAAAATTATTTACCCTAGCCATGGTACACAGAGGATCAGGCCAACTGAGCATGAAATAGCTTCCAGGATCAGATCTATCATGTATTGAACATTCACTACAGATTTAATAAAACTGCTTCAGCAGTATAAACTTGGTTGTAAAATACAGAATTTAAATCAGCATTCAGCCTTTGCAGTGTTTTATGCATATGATCCACTTACAAACTTTCATTAGGGAAGCTGGGTTAGAGTCATGAGGCATAGTTTTTATAAGCTTTGTCTCCTTCAAATCTTATAAAAATAAATTCAAGTAGCTTACATATCCCTAAATAAGCTGTAACAATAGTAGAGCACAGTTAAGTTAATTTAGTGTGTTAGAAAAAGTTTTCTTGCTGGTTTTCAAAATGTTAGAGTTTTGCCGGATATATCATTACCACCAAGTTGGTACTGACTTGTGGAGGCTATAAAACAAATAAAGTCATTAAAAATAATTTGAACAAAAGGAGTAACTTGATATCATAATGCCATCCACATTTGGTTAAAATGACTAATTTTAAAGCTCCCTTTCATCTTACTAAACAGATTTCCAGAGTTAAAAAAAATGTGATTAATAAATTATCCCCCATAAATCTTATGATAACTATGATAGTCTTTGGAGAATTATGAAGCCACATCTGGAAAAAGTATTTTACTGCCTGTAAAACAGCATGCCATGAATTTTACTAGTTCATATTAGTAAGTGAAATACGGTATATAATTTTGCATTCATCAGTATGAGTGCAAAACACATAATTTTCTTCTCCTCAAAACCATTAGATTTATTTCAAAAAGAATTTTTCTTGTAAATTTTATAAGGAACTTGTTTTCTTTTATTCATATATAGATATTTCTCCCTTATATTAGCTGTAATTTACAAGATGAACTGGAGAGTACCTAACATTAGAACAGAAGTAAGCAAACAGTAAGAGTAATAGAGTTCATTTGTTATTATTATTACACCAAGGCTAAAATGAGCAAGGCCAAGCCCCTGAATAAATGCCAGAGCACTAATCAAGAGAGAAAGCAAAGAAGTTAATTTTCTGCTATATAATCCAACAATAGCTATTACGTTATTCTTTTTCATTAAGGACATTTTAAAATATATAGATTAGAGTTGCAAGTCATTCAAGATGAGTGGCTGTAATATTTCTGGAATTAAAAACTTGATTAAACTTAAGTATTTCTTAAATAAAATGAGCAATGTTCTACTGGAGCCAAGTATGTCCCTGGGAAATATAAAACCCTTTTTATTTCCAAGCAGATGTTTGCAATAAGAAATGGATGGTGAGTGAAAGGGAAGAACACCATTAAGCTAAGGTAACCCCTAAAGATTTTTATATAGTTCTGCAATCATAAGCTCCATCAGTGATAAATATCACAATAGTGCTTGTAATGTACCTGGTTTTATTTATGTGTAGATCCTTGAATATGCTTTACCTCAAGTAATATAATTCGCTTAATGACCACAGAGAAGTTATATTTTAATATAAATGGAAGCGACATAATTTTTGTAACCTGAAAAGGTTCTTTCTCTAAAGATACTATAAATCAGCACAATAACATCTGTAAACATGCTTTGTTTTTATAACAGAAATAAATAAAATGCCAGAGAAATGCTTACTAATAAAATGTATGTGGATTAGACCACTTTATGGCAAATGATACTCTCACAATTTCAACACAAATTATTTGTGTAACATGTTGCTCAGACTGATAATGGGGATGATATTCTGGCCATAAAAATGCTATTGCAGTAAATATAGCTCTCTTCTGCTCTGATTTGAAATGGCCATTATGTCCCTGCATTGTTATGCCTGTTGTAGCTGATTTTTAAAATAATCTAAACTGAATTGGGTTCGTACATATTGATATTTGCTGCCTTTTCTGAAATCAAAGACTTTTCTTTTAGCTTTCCTCAAGCTTTCCTTACTTTCTTCCCTTGATTTTGACAGAGCTTTATGAGAAAGGCTGGTGCCTTTGCACAGCTGTTGAGATGTTACTGTAGGAAGGGTTGGATAACATCAAAACCTCATGTCCCCAGGCAGGGTGTCCCAGTTGTCACAGGGACGTTCAGAGATGTGTCTGGTTTATATGACAGGGTCTTGGTGGTGAGCAGGCTGCAGGGAGAGGTCAGGCACTGTACAGTGCCTGTCACAGCCACTTCCAGCCACCTCTCCAGCAGATTCAATAGGTCAGCCCACCTGAGGAGCTCATGGTCCTCTGGAGAATCAGTGGTGCTGCTGAGGAAGCACATTCAAAAGAGGATAAATAATACAAGAGGGAGATAGGAGGAGGGAGCAGAATTGAGTGAGAGAGAAGGGTGGGTGCACCAGGGTCCAAGAAGGAGGCTCCAAGCTCCAGAGCAGTGGTTCTCTGCAGCCCAAGAATAACCCATGCTCTGCAGAGCAGGTTCACCCTGAAGGGCTGCAGGGATTGTGAAGGACTCATGCTGGAATGGGAAAAAAGTGTGAGGCAAAAGGAGTGGAAGAGAAAATCTGTTATGCATTGATCACCACCCCCATCTTCTGTCCTTCCTGTGCTGCTGGGGAGAGTGCAAATGAGGTTGGATTGTTCGAGTGAAGTTGAGTCCGGTACAGGAGGAGGAGGAAAGGTGTTTGGTTTAGTGTTTGCCTTTTTTGATCCTCACCACCAAAATCTATTTCAATGGACAATAAATTATTCTTTCCTCCCCCATCACCCTAACATTCATTATTTCCTGTGATGGTAATTAGGAAGAAATCTCTCTCTCTTTTTTTCAACCCATGAGCTTTCTCATCCAATTTCCTCCCCGCTCTGTCCCAGTGAGGTGTGGTGGTGGCAGTGACATGGGAGCAAGCACCTGGGTGGGTGTTGGGCTGTTAGCCAAGGCTGACTCATCATAAAATAGCCTAACATCCAAAAATTAGATGACAGATGTACAAACAGACTGGTACAGTGCACATCACGTGCAAAACATTAATATTTTTCAGCTTTCTTATTATTGAGTTATTCCACATTTAATGTGACCCATTTTGAAAGATACCTACAAAACTTGCAAAAGTTCATCAGTCATTTTTCTCTATGGATTCCAGCATATAAACTGTCTTAAATAAACCTCAGTGGGAAAGATTTCTCGGTATAAACCAGCCTCTTCCCCTTATCATTAAGGTGCACTCTACAAACTCTGGAAGAAAGAAACTCTTAAGAAAGAAAAAACCCAACTGCACAGACTAGTCAGACTAGTCAGAAAGCACCAGTGTGAAAAAGTTTCCAGGAGCTATAAGGGAGCACAAAATTTATCAAGTGCTCCTTGAAACTACTGCAAAAAAACCTCTCATTTGGGAGTTTAATAATAGAGGTATTGCCTCTGAGGGAAAGCAGATTATTATTCCTTACCTTAAAGATATCCAATCAGTCAGGGAATCATTAAGGTTAGAAAAGTCCTTTAAGATCATCAAGTCCCATTGTCAAACTAGCACCACTACCTTCTTCACCATTAAACCATGTCCTTAGTTGCCATATCCACATATTTTTGAACACTTCCAAGAATGATGACTCCACCACTTGCCTGGGAAGTCTGTTCTAAAGATTTACAATCCTTTCTGCAAGAAAAAAAAAAATCCTAATCTGTAATCTAAACTTTCCTGAGTGCAAATTGAGGCCATTTCCATTCAACTCCTTCCCTTTTCAGTGACAGAGCATTTAAAACTTCTGGACAACTTGTTCCACTGTCTCACCATCCTTGTAAAAATATTTCTTCTTCATACCCAGTCTAAATGTACCATCTTTCAGTTTAAAACCACTGTCCCTTGCTCTGTTTCTATATCCATTGGTAGAAAGTCTCTCTGTCTTTCTTATAAACCCCTTTCATACCTTGAAAGGCCACAATAATGTGTTCCTTAAAACCTTCTCTTCTCCAGGCTATACAACCTCATCTGTCTCAGCCTGGTCCCTCTCCACAGATTATGGACTGTTAGTTACTTACTTATGAGGCTTGGTCAACTCCTGAAGTCTACATCAAATTCTGGACAACAAAATAATTTTAAAATGGTTCCTCCACAGGCTCCTGGAATAACCTGGTACTACTGTGCTTCAATCCATTCTCTAACATCTCTAATAGAGACTGCTTCACATGCTTTAAAGATATTTGATACCAAGACAAGGAAGGGAATATTTGTAATGTCACATAGACACAACAAACATTCCTGCCAGTGTCTTGTCAAAGATACTACGGTCAAAGGTTTCACAGGCTACTGTGGGAGCTTTACATGACTTGTGATTCCATTTTCCTTTGGGAAACCTGTTCTCAGGGTTGTCATCTCCCTGACTTCAAAAGGGAATGAAGACAGCAATCTTTTCTCTGTTTCAGCCAAATCCATGGAAAAATCAATGATTTATTCAGGGAACCCCTTGACCAAATGTACTTATGATAAGAATTAAGGGAATGGATGTCTGGCAACTGAAAGAGGTACCACTAGCAAGGACAGAAGCATGACAGCCAGAAATCAGAAATATAAAGAAAGCCAGCACATTCTGGGTGGCAAGTAAGACTGCAACTCTATATCCTCAAAACCACCTGTAGCAATTCAGAGCATAGTGGTTTTGGAGGCCTGGAAGAAAAGGATTTTGCTTACTTTTCCACCACCCATACTCCTGAAAAGCAGAATGAAGAACTCTCCACTGTAAATCACAGGACCAATCTCACTCCAACTAAGAGGACACTTATTTATCTCAAACTATCAAAGTGCTCTTAATTTCACTGCACTATTTTTTTCTCCTTCTGTGAGTGAGGACAACAGTCTTCCACATCAGATGCTTGTTCTGATGGTAAACATGTAACAGCCCTATGTAACATAGTCAGGTGGTGTTGTGAAGTTTTCCATAAGAACTAGGACAGAGACACTGTGAGGTATCCACACATGGATATAAGCATGGATTCATATAAATGTCTCCTTTTTGGAAAGGCCCTGTTAACTTGGGCAACTTGTTACCTCTAGTAACATTCAAGGGAACTAAGACTTCTTGTTTGTTTGTTTCTTTTAAGCAACATCATTTAACTTTTCCTCGGTCTTTTTTTTTTTTTTTTGTTTAAATGAAGGTATTACCATGTTCCTTGTAAAAGATGCATTAAATGATTCACTTCTAGTTTATGTATTTTTTAAAGGCACTCTGTATTCTCAGGCTGCAAGGAGTTCTGATCTAAATACTTTAAGTAAAATATTGTTTGGTTTCTGCTGTTGTTCAACCATAAGAAAGAGCTCTTAAAAAGCAGGAGTCCTGACACTGAAAAATATTAATGATACTGATCCTCCAGTGATTCTAAAAAGTTTTCTTGTGTTTAAATTTGCTATATCTTTTCCTATATCTTTGCACAGAAAATCATAACATGTATCCTGGCTTGTAAAACTTCTAGAACTCTAGACAGCTAGTGCCACTGATTTGATGATGTGTGAGACACAAAACTTGACATTTTTCTAGGATAGCAAGATGGATAATTTAGGATTTTTTTGTTCTCAATTTCCACCATCTTATAAACACAAAGATGATTTGTTTAAATGGTATTGTTATAAAATACACTGCAAGTTCTTTCAAAGTGGTTTTTTTTTGAGGAGTCATGTGAGGCAATTGATTCTGTCAGAAATACCTCTTTAATTTGAAATTCAAAGCACCATAAACTGTAACAATTGTGTGTTCCAGAGGTGGAACTGAAGGGAGAGGCACAGGTCAGCACAGCTACACAAAGTCCAACTACACTAATTCATGCAGGAAAATGTGCTCACCTGTCTGTTCCTCACCTGGAGCACCAGAGAGGTGAGTTTACCATTCTATAAACCTACTATTACTTTGATGAAAATGTAAGAGAAATCAGTAATTAAAATAAATCAAGAAATAGGAACTCCAAAAGAGTGAAGATCCCAAATGAAGTCTGTAATTCCAGGCTTTCATCCTGATACTGGTATTGTTTCTCTAATATCACTTTTAAAAAGAATGTCAAGATTTTTTTGTTTTGAATTGACTACAAGTCTTAGCTAAAATATGTGAAGACATGTATAGATACTTCCAGATTGTTTCTTCTGTTTGGAACTTCAGAAGAATCACTTTTATGTTGGAATAAATAAACCTTAGATAGACCTGATTCCTTCAGTCCACCAGCACACCAACACTTCTAAAGGGAAAGAGATATAAAACACACTGCATTTCTTTTTTCTAGGAATCATAATTCATTGTATGAATTATGTTTAGAATATATATTTATATGTTTAATATATAAAGTGCTAAAGCAGACCCTATGTAGATTTGATGGAAAATACTGAAAAAATTTGCAGGGAAAAAAAAAAGTATTTCCTTCTAAATTCCTTACATGATCTTTGTATTTTGATGAAATATTTCCAGTTGTTTTCTCTCTCTTCACATAGGAAAAATAAATTTCCCTCGTTCACACATTTATTTTTTTTACTGCCAAGAGGAAATTAATGAGGATGAAAAGAAGTATATTAAGAAAAAGGGTGAGAATTCAGGAAAATAGGAAGAAAAGTCTTAAAAAGCAGAAGGTGGATATTAACTCAAACTAGCAAAAGTTATTTAGAAAGTGCTGACTACCCAACTCAAAAACATGGCCATCTACATTGCCACAGTTCACACAAGCCAAAGCATGGGGGTGGCATTAGTGCCTCTAGAAGGTGCCTCCTCAGGGATGTGGCCACAAGAAATATCTCCATGGTGAGCTGGACCTCTGCTGCTTTGCCACAGTGAGTATTGAGAATCCCCAAGGACCCAGGAGAAATGGCTCCAGCTGCTTCTTACTGACTCCCCAGAATTGTTGTCATTTCCTTTTTCAGAGCTCAAAGGCAGAAGAATAATGGAATCCAATCTGATTTTTCTTGGTTTGATGAAGGAAGGAAACTGGTTAGGCTGGCTGGTCCAGCTGCAGTATCATCACATGCAGCTTTAAATTCTATGCCCACAGGTGCTGTGTTCAACACATATAGTCTTTCCTAATGAAGCAGAAAAAAATTATTAAACTTCAGTCCATCAACACACACTAGTTCACACTAGATCTGGGGCAAAAATGCTGTCACAGACCATAATGAGAGATTTAAAGCCAGTCTCAAAGTTTTCCTCATGTAGCCTACTCACCAAGAAGACTATAATCATGTGAGTATCCTTCTTTATTTTTAAATCCCATATAATCCCTGCTTCCCAATCTATGACCTCAAACATTTATTGCTACAAAACGAGAAATATTAGAGGCTTCATGAAACCCAGTGAAGACCTCTCTGCTTGGGATGGGTACCTAATGAACACTGCAAAGGACAAAGGACAAATTGAAACTGTAAATAAATAATCAGATAGACTCTTAGTTCAAAACTATTGGAAACCACCATTATTTAATGCAAAAAGTCCAAAAAAGTGTAACACTGAGATAGGATTATAACATAATTTCCAGATTTGGCTGGCAGATATTTAACTATACAACGCGTTCATACCATCAAAGGGTAAAATTTCCATTACATCAGTGAGGAAATGTTGTAATGTCTATCCTGAAACAGAAAAAAGAGCATGACAGCCCTCCTGACAGCTGAAAAATAAGGATTTGGACAGGAACCATCAGCCCAATAACCATGAGCTACTGGAGCTAAGAGGTAAGCTGAATTGCTATCCTTTTCTTCAGTTATGAGAAGTATACTTCCTTGTCAGACAGAGACAAATCTTCAAAATTCACTTATCCCATTACCATGAGATAACATATGAGAACAAAAGGGAATATGAGATTCCAAGAGTGTTCTGCTTTTCATTTCTGTAAAATTCTGTATAGTAAGGCTCATTTATTCGCCTCAATTATGCAAATTTTGTCACAGGTGAAGGGTTTTGCCTGGTTTCAATAACACTGGTTGTCTTAATGAGGTATGTTGAGAAGGTGTTTCAGACTTCACTTTTCCCACTATTCATTGCTCAGTATTGCATCAGGTTTATTATTCTCCTCTCCTCTCCTCTCCTCTCCTCTCCTCTCCTCTCCTCTCCTCTCCTCTCCTCTCCTCTCCTCTTCCATTAGAAAAAAAGAAAAATCAGCTCCAAGCCTGTGGATAGTTGACAAATTAGCACATATTTTTGTCCCCAGGAGAGAAAGAAATGTGTTTATCCTTATTTTTTTTAACTCCCCTCTGTTTGGAGTGTTTTGACCAAATCACACTCCTAAATATCTAAACTCTTAGTTTCCTAAGCTTAGTTTCCTTAGCTTTCATTTTAAATGCATACTGTGTTTTGAATGGTTTTAAAAGTTTAGAAATAGAAATCAGTGTCTGATAAGTTTGTGTGCAGTCAGGTCACATGAAGAGGAAAGTACGTATTTTAGGAGCAGAATTCTTTTATTCTTTTAGATGGAGAAATAGACTGGAGATTAGAAACAAACTTGATTTGAATAAAATGAGAACTGAAATTTCCTTTCATTTCAAACTTTTTTGTGTTTCTGGTTTTCCATTTTTATGAGGGTTTTTTCATTTTTTTCTCCCTTGGATTTCCTGGTTTTAGTTTCAAAACAGAAAAGCAGATTAACAAGGGACAAGGCTGTTTTCAAGATTTCCAATCTCAGCTGAAGCCAAACCAGTTTTCCATTTTGTATGTTCTCAACGTTTGAATTTGACTTTGAATTTGTTTAAGCATCTGAATAATTATTCGTTAATATCCTGCTTACAGCAAACACTTTTCCTTCACCCTCAGGCTGAAGTTAGCATCCTTGTTTCAGAAATTGTCTAATCTCTGATTAGAGTCTTTACATAAAATTAAAGATCATTTGTATGGCTAAGGCAAAAAAGAATTAATGTTTTTGTGATCAGAGATGATCAGCACAGGATGAGGTGTTAATTCACCACCAGAGGGCATCCACATGGGAAGGAATATGATCCTAATGAAGTTGCAATAGAAGAATTAATAACAATTATTAAACGAGGTCAGCAGATGTCAAATGAAGCACGTTCACTACTTCCTGCCAAATTCTACATGTGTACAAAATTAAAACAATGCCTTAGATTTAAACACTCTTCAAACAAATTATCAATCCCATACTCAGGTTTTACTTAGGAAATAATCTCTGGTGGATCTCCAGAACCCAAAGTCCTTACTACATTTTTAACCACTACAGCTTCAAGAAGGCTCCTACTGATTTTCTCCTGAGTAAAAACTGACAGAATATTGACCAGCTACTGTATCACTGAACTCACAGATGTGTCTGCAACTACAATTTTAATTTTTAGCCCCAGACAATGCATTATGAAGCTGCTAGGATGTTGACAGAACTCTTTGTAAAAAAAGAAAAAAACAGAATGTGGGAAAGTTATTTCCAACATATCAAACAGCTGCAAGTAATAGCTTTTTACACTCTGTATTCCATAAACCGTGTGTTTATGGAATAAACCAGAGACCAGGAATGGTATGAAAGGACAATGGTTTGGGCCCAGAATGCCAGTGTTCTAAAAATTATTTTGATGAAAGCATCAGTTGCCTTAATATTATGAAATCTGAAGACTTTTGAAAACTGATTTCTAAGGAATTTCAGGAAGAAATAGGCCCAGGATTGTTGGGTTTTCTACTTTTTGAAGAGTGTGTCTCAGCAGGATGATGAGACATCAAGAAACTGTGCTATATTTCTTACTAGAATCTGTCTACCCCGTAGCCTGCTCCCGGGCATAATAATATTTTGGAACATTTGGCAAAAGGTTTCACATTTGCATGATTGCATTCTAAGCACTAAGAGTAGGGAAGAGTTCTTTATTCTCCCATTGATTTTGTAGACAGTCATCATTGCTGTCAATATTCTCAGTAAAGAGACACTAACATGTGATGTTTGGATTATTTGCCCTTTTTTATCCTACATAATCAGCAGATGATGATCTGTTAAGCTGAAAGCAACACTCAAACCCACTCTATGTATACTGTTTATGCCCTGCTTATATTCTCTTCATTTTACAAATGAGTCCTAATCTTTGAGCTATTTATGAAACTTCTTTGGGGAGTCAGTGCTTTCAAATCTGAACTGTGCTTTAAGGAAGGGGATTTAACTTCAGGGCAATGGTGTACCAGAGACAGAAAGGAGTTATTGGTTTTTTAAGAGTGCCAAATAACCCTCAGTTGTTGGACTAATGGTACATAACTTTGCAGAAGACTGCAAGCAAACTTGCAGTCAGAGATAAAGAATGAATAATTCTTTTCTGTTCTGTATATGAAAAATTGTACATTACTGCAGAAATTCTTACTAGCAGCCAAGTCTGATGATATGTCTTAGAAGAATTAGTTTAACTGATGTGGAATCACTATAACCTCAAGGCTTCAATAATTGTTTAAAGATTTAAGTTTCACAGTTGGTTTCATAAGCCAGAATAGTCAGCATCCAGGTTTGTGGCTGAGTTGTGAAAGTTAACAGAACACTGTCAGAATTCACTCTGAAATATTGAATTAAAGTCATAGGACTGGCAGTGAAGATTTTTAAGCAGGATGCAGAATTTTACCTGTCACAGTTTAACTAGTGAGGAAACCTGCAGGCTCTATATTTCAACTTAAACACAAATTTCTTCCTGTCTGAGTGTATTGGCACAGGCATAAATGGGCACAGATGCTAACTGTGATAAACCTGGGCAAATAAGCACACACTAGAAATAAAGCTTGAAGTAAACACAGGTTTTTTGCATGACAACATATAAGCTTGAAGAGCATATAGGAGCCTGAAGAGCGTATGGCATCTCTGAACTAAGGAGCACATCTCTGTTCTTTAATTTGATAGCCTAGAAATGGCCTTTTTAGAATGAAGTATGGCGTCATCCATTTAGGAAGATCCAGAAGGTTGTCTTGTCTCAAATAGCAACTCAGAGATGTAATTAACCACGAGTAACCCAGAAGTTACTTTGTCAGTCTCCTGTTTGAGTGAGAAAGCACTGCACACTATTAATCATCTTCCTGTACCAGTAAATATAATACTGTCAAGTAACTGAGCTAATGTCACTTAAATTACTTTATTGCTACAGATATTTTGACTGCAAAGGTTAAACATTAAAGGCTAAACTGTCCCAAGCTCCAAAGGGTGGAATCCACTGCTGAGAGCAGAGGAAACTTTGTGGCAGCACAATTCAAATACATCTTTCCTCCACCCAGATGGACCAAACTTTAGGAGTCAGATTTTCAGATTTTTTGACAAGTTTAGGGCTGAGTGAGAGCTGTCATTTGTCAGCAGAGGGAACACACATGATCAGCTTCAGCTAAGTATCTGTTTCAAACAGCTAAATTTAGACGAGAGAAACCTCAGCCTTGCCTTACAGCACCGAGTTTTGTCAGGTACAGTAAAAAAAATAGTTCAGATTATTCCTGGAGCCTAAAACCTAGGATGTGAAATCTTTTTTTAAATCTAAAGCAGTTTACATTAAATAAATAAATAAACAAAATGCTCTGTACTGAGATTCTGTAAAGTTAGTTTGTGTCTGAACGAAATAAAACAAACATTGGATGTTTCTTACAATGGTGCTCACATTCCATGCTAAGTTCTACAGGCCCTAAACCAGATGGTGAGGTCTTTCACAGTCAGATATGCCACACATCAAGAAGAGGAAAGTGTTTTAATTTTCAACAGGCAGAGCTGATGACAAAGAAATAAACTACTGTAACAGTTGTTCCTTAGGTTTGATGTTTTGAAGAGGCCCAAGAAGTATGAGATTGAACAAAATTTATTGTTTCACTACTGGGACATTTAATCTGACATAGTGAAGAGCTGATTCAAAAGAGACAAAAAGAATCAAGAAAAAAAAAAGGAAAAGGAAATAAAAACCTTCTCCTCAACCTTTTCAGACTTTCAGAACCAAGCTGCAACCAATATTTTTTAAGTTCTAGAGCAAGTAGAGAGAGAGCTTTTATTATGATAATAGTAATTGCCATCAAGGTCTGAAACTGTAACACCACAAAAATGATGTTTCTGGCTAGAACCTGAAAGGTAAGTGCCAGAAATCTCACATGAAATGCTGGTTTTCAGGAGACTGCCAATTCAAACTGGAGATTTGATAGGTTCAGATAATTTCATAATAAACATTCGGAATTCTGTAGAGTTTTCTGAAAACAACTTGCCCTCTGAACCTTTACATTCAGCTTTCAGAATAGAAAATAACATTTATAGGCTGTAGATAATAACATTATCAGGGGTGCTGTTATCACAGGAGTATAGTACTCAAAGAGGAACAATTAGCAACATCTGAGATTTATTTGCCAGTACTTTTATTTTTTTTCCTCCCACTTAGGATCTCCATATTTTGCAGAATGTCTGGATGTGGAAGACATTTTTATGTCTGAAATTTGTTTACCGGAAGCAGGATTTTAAGACAAAGACTTTAGTGAGGTGTGAAAACACATTTGTTAACCATGCTGACAACAAGAACTTGGATTTTTTTGCTTAGGCATGTCACCTGCAGTCTCAAATACATGAATATTTGATTGTAGTTTCAGATTTGCCCAATAGTACTTTCTTTTTCCTTTCAGTTGATGGAAATCTCTGAAATGAAGAGCTCAGGCAGGTTTCTTCTGCATAAAATAACATTGGTTTTCTTGACACTCAGAGCCTATGTTAAACTACCAACCTCCATTATATCACAACTTCAGATTTGTTTAAACAAGTTTCCACCTGCACAACAACTCCTTTTACTGCCAGTGAAACATACTCTTCCCCAAGGAGCCCAGAATTATAAATCACCGAAGTGCACATGCTGCTGCTGCCAGCATGAGAGGGGTCTGGCACGATGAATCTGAGGAGTAATGAGGGGCATGGAATGGCCCACACACATAAGGAAAGGAGAAACCAGAGCACAGCCTTAGAGTTTAGAAAGCAGTGTATCTAAAGGTTTTAAACACAGCCTATTGGATTCAGATATGTGCCTTTTATCTATGAGTTGTGACCGTGGCAACAGCAACCAGTCTCTAAACAAAGAGCCTAGTATGCCTGTGTTCATACACCTGTGCATTATGGAACAAGAATAAACTATAGCATCTGTCTGCTCTGTGTGCATTTCATCATAAAGAGAAGACACAATCTTCAAATGGTTGGACAAAAAATACTAAATTAAGTAGACTAGAATTGGAGAGCCCATCCTGCCCAAGCTGCACATTTTCATCACTTGCCAAGTTTACAGTTTACTGATTTTTTTTCTCAATAAGATCTCAGGAGCTAGTTTCAAGTGGGAAAAAAAAAAAAAAAAAAAAAAAAAAAAAAAAGCAGTTCCCAGCTGCAGTTCCCATTGGTAACAGTAAATTGCTTTCTGTTGCAAGAAACTGTAATGCCTGTAGTCTCCATTTCCCCCTGCCTCCTTCACGGTTCTGAAGGAAACTGGTGGTCTTACAGCATCCTGGGGGTGGTCTGCAGACCTCCTCTTAGCTGCAATTGCTCTGGTTCCTGTCTATGCTCCAATCCATTCATACCCAGTTCAGTGCCACCCACAGTGAACAGTTGCATGTGAATATCTGAAAATCCTCTGAAAGATGCCAGCTCTATCTTCCTTTGATGTGCCATATTAGGTCCTAATGGGCCAATTTCTTCCCTTGCACACATGCAGCTCCTGCTGATCTCAGCTGAGGCTGCAGATTCACTACACACAGTGTAGTGCAAAGCTGAGACTAACCACAGTTTCTGAGTAGAGCTCCCTTCAGTGCAGGGATTTATGTTATCCAGTGCTGCAGCCATACCCATTTCTCGAATCTTTTTCCCCAGAAGAGATCCATATCCATGTGTAAACATATTTTCATGGGTACTATTGCAAAAGACTAATTGTGTCAAATACTTCTCACTGCCTGCGGATTTTTCTGTTCTATGTTTACAAATTATAAATGTAGACACAAGCCTTTTCAAAATAAACTAGCCTGGACACCTACTAGAAATATAGCTAGAAATGTAGGAAGGGATCCAAGATGCAAAACTCACAAGAAGAGTGGTTAAAGATTCATTGAATTTATCCATACTATGTTCTGTACTGGGATAGTTGCACTCTTAGCAGTTCCTAATGATATAGTTTCCAGATAAATCAGCTTCACCAAGTGGTATGAATTGCAGACATAGTACAGACCTCAGCAGAACCATCCCTCAAACAGTGACTGTTAAGCGTATGGAGTTATTTGCAGGATTAAATCTTAATTATACCATAGCTGTTCCATTCCTCCATGCACCATATGTGTAGATGGCAAAGTCAGGTTAGCAGAACATGACATCCACATGCCTGTGGATTTTTTGTTCATTTTTTAATAACTGACATATTTTATGGTAGGATTACAGTGATGAGCTGGGTGCAGTTCTGAAAGCAATCAGGAGCAGTTATTTACATATACTTTAGGAAAAAGCACCATATGTTGAACCCAAGGCAGTTTATAAAGTACACAGGGTAGCTGAAATACTTCAGAACAATCCTATCTATAACTTCTCAAGTTTTTTTGAAAAACATATAAATATTCAACTGTCAATACTGACCTGAAATTTTCTTGTGTTGTGTGCACACATGCTGTACTTTTTGCCAAATATATTGGCACAGGATTGTCCCAGCAGCAAAGACTATATTGAATTTTATATAGCAGACACTTACAGAATTTGTACCCACATCACTCATTCTGTAACAGCCTGCAATTAATTTGTTGCAGAAGGATAACAGATTATTCATCCATGAGTGGTAAATTTAATACAGGCTGGAAAATTTGGTGGAAAAATTAGGATTGGGCTATTCTCAGCTAGTTCAGATGTGGTGTTTTGATAAGATAAAGCAAGGCAAGACCAACTGAGACAATATAAAGCAAGGATGGGCAAGGTGCAAAGCTAGGTGGAGTCTGGTGGTTTGCAAAATCCTTTATCACATTCCTGGTAGGGAAAGGTTATTTTGCTACCATCGTTGAATTTCTCTGTTTGTATTGCTGTATTCAGATTATCTGCTCAGATAGCATCTGCTCAGATGAAATAGAGGCAGTAGTAGTCCAGTGCAGGTTAAATGAGGAGATTAATTGCTCCGTAGCTCCTTGCTTTTTCCTTCTGTGCTTTTTTTTTTCCTCCTCTAACCTCGTGACTTCTCCCTTTTGCAAGGTCACATAATCCTGCAGAGTTTGGGAAGTGTGCAGTTTCCCCAGCATGCTGATTGCCTTGGCATTTGTCCCTCCGAGTCATAAGGCCTAAAGCTGTGACAGTCCAACAGGCATTTTACCCTGCCATGTTTCTTGGCAACAGGGTGGGAGAGGAACTCTGCCAAAACCATCAGTGAAATGAACTGACTTCACAGAGCTGGTTATTTTAGATTTCATAGAATTTAGGGACAGAATAGACAAGCAAAAACTGTTTCATCTGGACCTCAGGTTTGTCCCAAAACATTAAATATCTGCAACCCTAATTGAAGAAGCTATTTCCCTAAGAATTGTTCCATATATATTTAAATCCCAACTCCATTGTCTAACTTTAAACAGGTACTGAGGAGCTCAAAACAGGACAGAACAGGGGGGTAAATGAAAGATGACATTAAGTCCCTAAAACCCTTAAGTGCTCTCCTCCTCATGCAGCCAAACACGTGTTATTCACAATAAGAATGCTGCGTGGGCTCAGGTTCAATCTGGGGCTCACCTTCCCACCAGGTCTACAACTGAGACAGTTCCCAGCCTGTGCTAAAGCCTGGACTTTCCTGTCTCAGGTACAGGACTTTGCACTTCTCTTTTTTGTACTTCAGGAGTTTTCTGTTGGCTCTGTCCTCAAGTTTTCCCGGCTTCCTCTGAACTGAATCTTAGCAACTCAGCATTTCACTGACTTCCCCTCATTTATTATAATCCTCAAATTCCCTGAAGGTATGTTCTGCCTCATTATCTCATTATGGAGTAGCAAACATTGCAGCAATGTTCATGGCACAAAAGGTAAGGGATGAACAGAGGCTCCAGATTCCGAGATTCCCACGCCAGGAAGACACATTCCACAATGTTCAGCCAAATCTTCTTCCCTCTTGCACACAGGCTGAGAGCCATCTCCTGTCTTTTCTTACAGATAGGCCAGTATGAGTGAGTCATTCCAAAATTTAATCATTCTCACTGTTAGGAAATTCTAACTCATTAAAGTTTTTCTAAGGAATTTTTTTCTGCCCTTTTGCAACTGTTTCAGATTTCAGTTTGAAGCCTTAATACAGTGTTACATTAATTGATATGGGAAAGCAACTTCAGATACAGACTATTAATATTTTTGTGCCATGTTTTGAAATTGGTATTTGAAATTTTTTATTTTTCTGAAGCGGGGAAACATTTTTGAAAAGGTTGCATATCTTTTCTCACTTTAGTTGTAATTTTTGAAATTTTGCATTTAAGAAAAATTTAGATCCATTCCACTGTATGACATTTAGACTTACCTAGACAGCAAGAAACTGTTTTCCAAGTGTGTTTTACAGATCTATATGATTTTCAAATTGTGCACAATGAAATTGCCTGAGTCTGGTACACATGAGAGATGGCAGATGTGAAATCTTTGGAAATTGTTTCAATAAGTTAGGTTAACAAGCTCTCAGCCTACTCTAGACCTCATGTATTTCTTCTCAAAAGCTCTTGGTTTCAGAGTTGTGGAATTTGGTTTGGTGCTAATAAAAGCCAATTCAATATTGCTGTCTCTTCCTACAAAGAAATCTGTTTGTAACGAGTTTAAAAACCACATTAGTGAAAATTTGCTTGCATACTAACTTAAGAAACAGAAATTATGACCTGTTTCGTTTACTGCTGTTAAATGCTTGGTTTTTCTTTCTTCTAGTATTCATTTTCCATATATTTTCACAGCATCTGGAATTGGTACTAATCTTTGATGAGAAAGTCAGAAAAGTGAGAAGGTAGGAATGGTAAAACACTGCAATAAGGGTTTTCCATATATGTTGCAGCTGCTCTGTACTTTTCTGGTGACACACAGCAGCCTTAAATTACTTAATCTAACTTTATAGCTGTCTTGTATCACTGGGATAACATAAAACCACTGGAACATATCGGTGAATCTGGTCCTGTGACTATGCTTTTGGCCAGTTTTGACTTTTATTTTTACCTGTGTCATTCAGCAAAAATAATTCCTTTGCCATCAGTCGAGTAGTACCTTGTGCATGCATGAGGAAGTTAGAGCTACCTTTGAGAAGAAAATGCTTACATTTGTACCTTTAGAGTGAGATTTGAGAGCTCTGCATGCAGTTCCTTATTATCACAACCTTTCTGTGAGAACTTCTGCAAGACATCATTTTCCAGATCATGACATGTGAAAAGACTGTGGAACTTTTTTCTTTCATCCTTTGTATGTCCCATTTACTTGCATTAAACACTGATGTACAGCAACTGTTTCCTGGCATGTCTCTGAAAAGCACCCAGCACAACACAGCCCTAATTTGTGGAAAGGAAAGGAAAAGAAAAGAAAAGAAAAGAAAAGAAAAGAAAAGAAAAGAAAAGAAAAGAAAAGAAAAGAAAAGAAAAGAAAAGAAAAGAAAAAAGAAAATGAAAGAAAAAGTGAACTGTCCTTAATGAATGCTTAATGGTTCTTTAGATGAGGCACAGGGAAGTTCACATGCACTCTCTTTTTCCTGGTTGCTGTGTTGAACAGTTTGACTAGAGCTGTTCTTATTTCCTCCAACATGCTGGTAGTATTTTCTATTCTACCAGCCAAAGAAACTGAGCCTCTGATAGAATCCTGGAACTGTGCAACACCTGGCTTTTTTGCCAAAATATTTTCAAGGTGTTGCATGGTGGTGAAAAGTAAATTTTGAAAATTATTTTTTCCCCCACTGCTAAAACTCATCCATTCCCAACAAAAACATTGCTCATGTCTCAGGCACTCTCTTCCTTGCAGGCTATTTAATAAAGAAAAAAAAAAAGCAGGAGGCAGCACTCTCCATAATTCCTCACAGGCCCTAGCCAGCACCTACCTCATCAGCGGAGTTGAGGCTGAGAGGTATTGTTAAATCCTTATTTCATCCTTTTCAGACTTGGGTCTAATTTAGTCTCCCTTTGCATGTGCTTCCACGTCTACTGGGATTGCTTCAGCATCAATTTAAAAGAAGAAAAAAAGAAAATGACAAGAGGCAAGGAAAAAATCCCCAAACCCCCTTGTTAATGTGGGAGGTCTCAGCTATTCCAGCAGGACTCTGAGATGTCGAACGTGCTCATTCAGACACAAATTTTGGCAGTTTGCATCACTGGAGGACAACGTGGGCTCCTGAGCTGTGCGCCACCACTGTCCCCCTGCAGGTGTTTGAGAAGGGATGTTAGAACAGGCAGGGTGAGTTCAATCCCATGTGTTCTGTAGAATGACAAGATGCTTTCCTCTCCCCTGTCCTGTTTGCATGGGCCCATGTTTGTGAGCAAAGGTGGAGAGCTTCTTTGGTCTCTCTTCTGTTTAGAAAGTGCTGCTCTTGCTCGCCAGGTGGGCAGAAATTTCTTTCCAAAATTTCCAGTTGCACTATATGCCTTCAGCCAGGTATGAGTCCAAGTTGTGTACATAACATTTCCATTCATTTGTCATCACCCCTTTCTGAAACTACTCATTTAAGAATCATATTTTTGATTGATTGCACCAGCTCTGCTTACCTAGCACTCTTTTTTAAAATATTCCACCTCGATCCGTTGTTTATTCCCAATTCACCTATGAACTGACTCACCTGTTGTATGCTGAAAAGTCTGAGTTGATGATGAATACAGGTTCTGTAAAGCTGTTCAGAAGAAGCAAATTACATGGCCATTATAAGCCAGTTGCATGAAAATCCTTGCGTAAACATCATGTAAGTCAGTGAGCAGAGCTCCAAGTTGGCACATTTTCTTTTTAGGTAATGGATAACCCCACATATAACTACTAGAGTGTTCCCCGTGAACTAATAATGAGGAGGAAGCAAAGATCATATTTGGATTTAGTACAGCCAAGTGTGAGGGCAAGAGTTTTATTAAAGGAGTTCAAACAAAAGGGCAGGCATGACCAAGATGTTATGCCTAAGGATTTAAATTTAGTTTCCTGTATGAGTATGCAACGTCTGCCAAGAGGCAAATTGTTTCCAGGGTAACACTTGAAAAGAGTGATCGTATATCCCTTAGAGTCAGGCTGCTGAACATTTGTAGAGCAGGACACCACCATGACTTTGTGCTTCAAGTTTTATGCAGGGGCTCTGCTAACTGAAGTGGTACTGGGGGGTATGTCATTCACAGAACTTTTTCTTTTCCCTGTGATTTCCCAGGAGAAGGGCCACCATCAAAGGACATCCACATAGAGGCTATGTGGATACTGCTGAGTGAAAATACAAATGTCTGTATAAGAGCACCAAGGCTTGAATTTTCAGGGGAGTCTGGTGTAATTATGCCTTCAGTTCCCACGTAACTGTGTTAGAATTTGCATACTTTCTGCCCAAGGTTTTCTTGAAATCCCCATCTAACACAGAGAGCCCACGGCACTGTGAAATGGCTGAAGGACTGATCATTTCATGCCTCTGATGTCTAATCACTGAAACTGTGATCTGATAACAGGAGTCCCATATTGATTTCCTATATGATTACAAGTAAAATAAACATTGTATTAAACATTATTTTTGAAACGAATGTGGACATGTTCATCTGAAGAGTGACTCAGAGGAGTCCTGATGGTGACTAGTTTCATTTCTAATGCATCCCGCTCTTTAGTTTGAAAATATTGTGACGACTTCATGATCATTTTTTGGAAAAAGGAAAATAAATGTTAAAATGACTTTGCACTTAAGATGTATCCTGCTTTTTATTTGGGGTTAGGTTTCTGGTATCTGAGATAGCTCTTATTATAGATATTATCTAAATTTTTTTTCATTTTTGATAATTTAAAAAAATAAGGAATTTGAAGTCACTTTATGCTTACTCAATTAGAGAGATTTCCATTCTTTTATTAAATTGAAAAGTTACATGAATCTAAATGAATTCATTCTGAAAATATAAAAATTAAGTCTTTGAGTTAAAAACCATAACAATTCACTCTCCAAAATTGGCATCAATTAGGAATATTTTGGTTTCTCAAAAAAAAAAAAAAAAAAGCAATTCTAATTTGATGACCTGGAACTGGTTAAAGAATTATATAAGCTGAGTGAAAAAGTCAGAATATGAAAAAAAGGAGAGAGACCTTGTACTGTGTTGCAGATATCCTGTTGTAAATACACCGATATAAATTTTCAGGGTTGCATTTTTGTTCTGTTAATGCAGAATCATTTCTCTCTTGGGTGGCTGGGAGAGCAGTGAGCAGTTTCTAAATGTCAGCTCATGCTTTTCTGCTCAGTGGAGCATACTTATTTCTGCCTTCCAAGGTTGATTTAGACTTTATTGAGAGAAACTTTTGTTTTGAACCAAAGCTAAGAAGTTTGGCTTCCTTCTGCTCAAAGCTGAAATAGCCAAGATCCTACTCTGCTGTAAATACTGAGGTAACTTCTGCTCTGGAGAGCAAAAGTGTTTAAATGACATAGTTGGTTTAAAAGCCCTCCTTTCTCAGGCATTTGATTGAGAGAATGGGATGTGGGGGAAGGAGGGTTTGATTGTTTGTAGTTTTACATCAGGAAGTCTAGCAGAAGCCACTGCAACATCTCATAAAACATTGTGCAGCTGTGTGCAGACCTCAGGGTGCACAGATGCGTGTGGATTATATTACCTTGGAAGGGGCACAAGCTGAACTTTTCGATTTTGACACCCGACGGCATCCAGCAAAGGTGAGGTCTGCTACTTGTGCCTTAGGTTTTCAAATTAAAACCGTGTGTGCTGCAGTGCTCACATGACATGTATAAATGTATAAATGAGGGCCATTAAGTAAATGCATTTACACATCATTTAAATGAAACAACACACCTAACCAGATGGATTCCTAAAATGAGTAATTGTGTACTGCTATTTCCATAACTTTTGCCTTTGCTGGGATACCCTCGCTTCTCTGGTATGTCCATCACTTTGATTTGAGCTTCCAGGCTGGGGGACAGGACCTTGCTTCTCTGTGTTTTCTGTGAAGATTTTCACATTATTAGGTGCACCCAGGAACAGGATTTTTCTCACCTATGTCTCACCAAGCCATCAAACACGGAGGCATCTAGCTTTGAGCCTGCCTTTTGGCATCTTCATTAGCCAATGGAAAGAAAAAAGGTTTAATCCATCCAAAGATATATATGACACAGATCCACATGGTCCTCTAGGTGTGCCCAGCACTGATTTTTTATGATAAAGGGGATCTCAACAGTTGACTTGGGCAAAGTGGCTTTTTGATGTAAACTGTGAGATAAAAGTGAGCTTATAAAAAAATAGTAAAGAACTGAAATGAATGCAGAAAGGTAGAAAAAGATGTCATTCAGGGACTTTTAGGAGACACTGAAAGCTTTTACCACATCTCTGCATACAGCAAGTTCTATAGCATTTTGTTCAACTTTCCATGAGAAACTCTGTCAGCAGTGCTGCATTTCATTATGGTTTCCAGGATGGTTGCCCAATTTAAAACAGGAAAACCAGGTCTCAAATCTTGACATGCATGGAGGAGGACTCCAGAAGCCAAATTCTAGCTACATGTCTGCAACAGCTGGATAAAACTACCAAACAAGAATAGAATGTTAACTGGTCTACAATCTCTCTTTTAAGTCAGACTCAAAACATGCTAGTGATGTGCCGTATAAACTCTTGGTTTTTAGTTTTTGTTGTCTTTGTTCTTGAAAACTGGTGAAGGTCTCATGCAAATAACACCCTCCACACAGATAATCAAAGCACATTGTCTTTGTTTCTGTTATAACAATTTTCATTTTTTTTTACCTCCACAGATGGTAAGAGAAAAATAAAAATAATGCCAGCTTTTCTCAAAACTTTTTTTTGCCTTGCCTTTCAAAGTGCTGCACCAAGGTCAATATCAGTATTCCCCATTTTTCATATGTGGAAATTGGAGCATGTATCTGTGAAGAGGCATCCAAATATAGAACTTGAATATTAGTTTCCAGTTAAAAACAGAAGATGATGGCCCTTTCAGTACCATCTCCAGCAGCTGAACTGGATCTTAAGGTATGCTAATAGTGGTGCATTTAGGAGCTCTGGCACAAGGAAAAAGAATTCTGCAGCTGTCATTCATTATTTTGACCAATTTTGATCTTATGGCCATTTCTCTTTGTCACTTGGACATTCCAGACAGCTAAAAAGAGAAGTGTTGCATCTTCTGGACTGTTCATCAATTGGTATTTTTTTGTGATGATAAAGTGAAAGCTGAATAATTGCGAAAATACAGGATATGTGTTCACATGTACATGCAATGTGTGTAATATAGGTGTATATCTGTGTGCTATGAGCAGTTGTTTGGCTGTGGTTTGGGCTGCATCTGTTAGCAATGAAAAATATGTGTTTTCTCACAGACATAAAATTCTGGACTTCTTAAAGGTGAATATTTTCATCAGATCTTTCTCCATCCTGTAATTTATAATCAGTGGAACTAGTGAGCAGTGCTCTAAAGCCATAAAAAAAGATAGAAAATAATCATGAAGGGAGAAGTTTGTAATGTTTGCCAGATGAAAATCCAGATTCTACATGCTTGGAATTTATATTGGTGACCCCTGTTACCTTCTTCAACAACACAAGAAGGAAGAAGATAATAAGCTTATGTATTGAAGAGTAAGCAATCAGCAGTGTAATGGGTCATAATTCTATTAAAGTGTGTGGATAAGATTTTAAAATAATGGCCAAGTTTACACACATTCTACACATGTGCTGTGGGATACAGCAAGGGAACTGGGTCAGGGGAGGGAAGTTTTGGAAAGTATGTCAGAGTACAGATGTGAAGAGCTGAGGGAAGGTAGCAAAATAATACCACCCAGTCATCCATCTGTGAAAAGGGAAAAATATTAAATGAAGGATCCTTTCTAGGTTTTAAATATGCCATATATAATATACAGCCTTGTACTTCCTGTTTATGCTTTGTCTGTTTTTTGACCTCAGGAGGATTAGTCAGTCAATGTGAAAATGTAAAAATATAAAAATGGAAAGGCTTTGCTGGAAAAATTTCTGCTCTTTTAATGTGATATGAATCCATAAATATTAATTTCATCTGCCTTCTATTCCTAATAGGACTGCAGAGCACTTACAGCTCTTGGAGGCACTTCCCAGGACTCCCTGGCTGTATCTATACAAGTTCTATACAGGCTGTTCTCTGGCTTTGGGTCAGTGGCACAAAGAGCTATCAAAGTCCTTCAGTCTGCAGAGGATTCAGAGGACAACAGCCACACTGACTTTGGGGAATCACTGTTCCATGCATCCCATGCCTACTTCCAAACAGTGCCCAGGAACTGCTCACAAAAGGGCCAATAGAAGACAATGTTTGATTTATTTACTCAATACATGTACCTGTTTTGCTCTATCATCTGTAATGCAAATATTCCCACATCTCAGTCCTTGAAGCAGAAAGAAAAAGCAGTGAATAAAAAGCCTACTATTTAGAGAAACTACCTGTTTTCATGTTAATGGTAATGAGATAATGATGATGCTTATCTTCAAAACATCCTGCTCTATCTTAGCAATACAATGCTAACTTAAAGGGGATTATCAGTTCTGACTCTTACCATTACTGTGCTTTTAGGTGTAATGGGGACTTATGAGCTCTGTATCCAATGCAGAATTTTGTCTAATGATTTACATAGGTTGACTCTCAGATATTATGTTTCTTCTCATTTATGAATTGAGCAGATTTATTTTTCCATAAGTCACTATGCAAGACTAATAATGAAGATGCAAGGTTGAATTTTTAGAGTCAGAGTTTTCAGAGATTACAGTAAGATAAGAAAATGGACTGTTTTCATTAAATAATGATTGCTGATTGGGCAGCTGTTCAGTTTTTTTAGTTAGTTTGTTTGGTTTTTTGTTTTTTTGTTGTTGTTTTTTTTTTTTGTCTGGGACCGAAGTGATGAAAAATTCAACCAGTTTCTTTTGAAATTGATCAAAGAATTTCTACTGATTTGGTTGAATTTTATATAGCTCTCTATTGAGAGTTTTTCTGGTACATCCTGACAGGTTAATAGTGACAGAGAGTCTGAAGTATAAAAATCTCCAATCTTCATATAGACTGTGATGTTCACAGGCACTTAAATGAGCTTCTGACCTGACCTCCGCCTGAAGCACACAAAGCTTGAAGGCTTTACATCCAAAGTGTCTGTACTCAGGGCCTTCTGGAGCTCTTCCAGAAGTGTGCAGAACTTCCTGCTGTCCCAGGATGTATTGTCTTTGTGTCCTGGCAGCAGCCCAGGAAAATGTGCAGGTAGAATCAAAACAGAACGATCCTAGCCCATGGCATATTACATTAAGGGAATCCATTGTACTGACATATGGGTAACCAGAGATGAATAAACTAGTTCAGTTCAAATAACAACCAGCCCCAACCTTTGCCCACTGAAAAAGTGACCCTAAGACAAATCTTTTTCCAATTTGGATTGGTTCAGAGAGATCAGTCAGGTCTGTCAGCTGGTAGCCAGACATCAGAGCAGACATAACTAATTAGGATATATTCCCTCACCTAGAGATTAAATGTACTTTTTTTTTAATCTCTATATGTTTCCATAGTTTCAACTTTCATTAAAACCTCTTGGTCTGAAAGCAACATTTTCAGAACCAAAGTAAGAGGGAAAGTAGCTTTTTCCCAGAGAGAGCTTTTCCTCATGAGTTTAATTTGTATTAAATAAATGTTTTTTTCCCTCAATAAAGTTCAGTCTAGAGAGTTACAACATCCCATCTCAGAAC
Source organism: Melozone crissalis (assembly GCF_028551555.1). Taxonomy (NCBI): domain Eukaryota; kingdom Metazoa; phylum Chordata; class Aves; order Passeriformes; family Passerellidae; genus Melozone; species Melozone crissalis. Next base: position 56,875,339 of record NW_026535805.1, read on the forward strand.
TGAGTTTCATGTCTGAGTTTCAGAGCAACTTATTTCTCAGCTCTTTTAGTCAAACTTAGCCTACCTATTATCAAAATTTGTTCAACAATCATATGACTTTGTCATTCATGCCATGAGAGTAGATGCTGCAAATCCAAAATCTAAAAGTATGTGTAAGTGGTAACTTTTTGTGAGGTGCGGTGTATCCTGATGGCTGGAGTTCATGAGGTCACTAGGGAATATGGACAGCACAAAGGACTGAGAAAATTTAATTGAGCAGATAAACTTTGAGCTTTCCTTAAACAGTTTACTGAATGCAAGAGGTGGAGTACAAGGTTTCCGTATCTGTCTGAAAACAAGCACTGGTGCTGAGGTTATGTGGTTTCTTTGCATGTGCTACAATTGCAGCTTTGAGAGACTTTGCTCTACCATTTATTATTTTCTGACCCGATTTCAGTCTGGTTTCACAGTAGTCAGACATTGTGCCAATGTATTAAAGTCAGAGTATATTTGCCCTGCCCTTTGATGCCAGTGATAACCAGAATGTGGAAAAAAGTTAATACAATGGAGATCAGGACATCAGCAGGTTTTGAAACCAGAATTAAATGTGTTTGTGGCTATATATGACTATAGGACAACTTTTTGACAGGGTGACTATAAAATCACATGTTCCACATGTGTCAGCAAATGATGGGGAAAAAAACCTGAAATACAGCATTTCAGAGAAACTAAGCATCATATATTCAATTTCTTTTCAATGTGGATTGTCATTCTGAAAAATTTTAATTACACCTTACATATATGTCCAGAAATTATTTAGCCATGCTGCTGAGCAGGATGATATTGTTGTCTTCCCAATTTTATTTTATGCCAAACTTTAGAATGATTACATGAAAATGGCAGTTTAAATAACTGGAACAGGAAATATATTTCTGCAATCTATCTCCAAGCTTTAAGACAACTGAAATGGCTTTCTAGAAACTCTGCTTTCTGACAGCCCATGCCTCTTTGTTAATTTTTTTGTGCAAATCCAGCTCAAACTTGCTGAGTCAGTCATTGTTCATAACAGAAATGGCCTGTTGTTGAGTCTCACTCCTTAAGTATTCAATGGAATAATAGTCAGGAATTATTTGACACAGTGAAACTCAAAAAATCTGTACCAGAAGGCACAGCAGCCACAAGAGTTGAATGGGGCCTATTTTCACTGTCATTTAAAACTTATACATTTAATACAATTAACAGTTGTTGGGAGCATCTTCTAAATGTTTTCTTCCAACATGGAGGAATAGGAGTTGAGACTGATTTCATCTGCTTCAGCTGTGTACTCAGACATGTACATGCCAAAGCATGATGCTTTTGTGGACACCTTACTTGCTACCACCCAGATGCTAGTCTAGAGAGGGGAGATGTCACATAATGTGGTATCAGGTCTGCCAGGTATCCTTCAGTGTTTCAGAAGGTGCCAGAAACTTGTCTTTAGGCAGCTGAGTCTGCCCCTAGCCTGTAGGAAGCTGAATCTTTCTGGGCACCTTTGATTTTCTTGATCCTCACTGGCCACTCAAGGTTCTTAGGCCCCTGGCTCATGCAATACATGACTGTTGGGAGAGTTAAATAAAGGTTTTGAATGTCTTGCTGAATTCTGATCTTGTTCTGTTCAATTGTTCTTGAAAGCAAGAGACGGATATTCTACCCATCTCCACTGCAGCCTAAGACCTAAGATGATTTAGGTCTTCTCTTGAAGGTCCAGTCTCCACTGATAGGAGGTGACATGAGCCCTTGCTGAAACATTTTCTCTTCTGGAGCTTTGGTGAAAACCTTCATGCATGGGAGCACAAGTTTCTGCTGTCTGCTGTCTGTCTGTGTTTCCCACAGGCAGGTCTGGGGCTGAACTGGCAGCTTAGAAGTCAGAGGAGCTTTGCTTTGATGTCAGTGGAAAAGCTTAGGACTTCAGATTTCAAGCTTAGGTAAAGCTTGAAATACTGCAAGTTCAAAACACCTCTTCCTGGATTAAAAATTGGATGTATTTGCAAAATACATCTGAACTGAAGGGAGACAGAAGATGTCATACTGAATGTGTATTTTCACTTGCTGTATGTATTTAACTAGAGAAAATATAAAAACATTGACCTTGAAAGCATTGAAAGCAAAGATATTTTGATCTTTCTGTGAGTGTCAGGTACACATGACCTCACACTGAATGATGGACTTTGTCCACCTCACCTCTACTACACCATGTCAGTGGAACCTCCCTGGTGTTGCCTATACTGGACATTTGTCCTTGGAAGGAAAAGGTTTCATATGCAAAACCAGAAAGACCTATGGCAATACTTTCTGTGTGCAGTACATCTTGTCTATTTCTCTGCTTATTTTAAAGAATAGAAAAAGCTTGATGTTTTCCAGGTATTGTGACTGCTCTTCATCTGAGAATCTCAAAGCATTTTAGAAAGATTAAAATTAACCCTCACTCTGTGTGTATATTCTGTGTAAGTTTTCTTACAGACAGTTTACAATACTGTCATAAGGCACATACAGAGAATCAGTTAGGAGGCGGAAAGGTGAAGCAAGGTCCAGTTATCCAATATCCTAATTTTGCCATTAGAAATCTCAGACTAATATACAAGCAATTCTTGGGGACAGGGTTAAAGATGCCAGGACCTTCATGGAAGGGCTCAGTGCTTGTCAGCACCTCCTATACTGTGGAATGATTAGTGGAGATCACAAAGATTATTTTCTATCCTGTAAAAAATATATGGGATTATTGGAGCTGGACCTCTGGATTGTTTACATTGCCAGGTTGATAAAACAATCCTCATTACCAGACTGATAGCTCCAACACCCCTTTCAGTATAAAGTTTTCTTTTGGCATGCATTAAAACAATCACAATGTATACCAACAAAGCTGGAATTTGAAGCATAGTAATGCAGCATATGTTCAACTAATTCAAAGCCACACTTTCTAATTCTGTTGATCAGTAAAACTGTACAAAGAGTGAACGTTTGCTTTGGCATAATATTGGCCGGTGAAAGAGGATTTAAATTTGTTTTATTCACATTTTGTTACTGGTATTCAAAAAACTGACAAATTATGAAGTAAGGGATAAGGCAAGTTTAGAGTGAAGATCTTACAGTCCAGGGCCAAGTTATATAATTCTTATTCTGACAAAATGCCAATTTTCTTTGATATCACTATTAAATTATTAGCCTTTGGCTGAGAAATATAAAACTTCAAATGAGCACTATGATATGCCCATTTAACTCTCTGAAACAGTCTTAGTGAGTAAGGTGGATGGCAGAAGCAAATAAGATGTGGATTACCATGTTTAAATGATGTGAAGCACGGGTCATTTCAAAGTTAACAGATTTTCAAGACCAGAGGTAGCACTGTAAACATCTAGCTCTTATTTCCTGCATAACACAAGCCAGAGTTCTCCAGATTAACTCAGGCTGTGGAGAGAATATTTCTCCCTTTTTCAAAGTCAAGAATACTGAGCTCAAAAAAGCTTATGTCAAACTAGACATGGAGGTGATGGTTTTGAGCTTATCCATTTCCTGCCCAACCTGCACAAGAAAAGGTACAGAAATCAATTATATCTTTCCAAATCTTCTTCCTCAATTGTCTTATTATAGCAGTGTTTATGATCTGGCCTATATTTATTGCATTCTTCACTAGCATAGGCCTTGCATTCCTTACTTGATGTTTGCCATGTGTTGGGTATTACTTGAAATACATAGTTCTGGTTTCATTTCTCCACAGTCACCGGACAATTAACTGATATAATATAGGCAGTTTTTGAAATTTCATTTCAAGCCATCATTCATAAAGGTAACATATTGTTGGAATATTGATATCAAGAAGATGTCAGTGAAGAAAAGAAAGGGGTAATAAACAATCAAACTAGCACTGAAATCCAGCTAGATTAGTAAAATGACATAAGCTGTAACCTGCATTCTTTTTTCTATCCTTTTCTCTACATACATATGCACATATATATATAGATATGGTCTTGTGTGTCTATGTGCATATAAATGGATTCCCGCCTCTGATGTTGAACATAAAGGATTGGGTTGATTTTTTCCAAGATGTGAGAGCCAAGTTTCACTGGCTTGATTTTGTGCGTCCAGGTTTTTCCTGTGGCTATTATTTCTCTGCACCTGTACTTCCACTGCTTCTTGTCTCCTGTAGCAAAGTGGGTCTGGTCAATATCGGAGCAGGTAAAGTGAAGGCTGGGTCTGAAGCCACTGCTTTCTATTTGTACAAGCAATAGGTACAAAGTGGACATTAAACAGCCATCCTGCTGTGTACCTGAGCAGTGTCTGTTTCATGTCTTTGGCTTTGGTATATTTATCTTATACCTGCTCCAGGAGCTGTTTTCTTTTTCTTTTTCTTTTTCTTTTTCTTTTTCTTTTTCTTTTTCTTTTTCTTTTTCTTTTTCTTTTTCTTTTTCTTTTCCTTTCTTTATTTTCTTTCTTTTCCTCTCCTTTTTCGAACATATACTTTTTTTTTTGTCTATTTTTCTTTTTTTTTTTTTCCCTCAGAAAAAAGTGATGAGAGATTAATTTGGGACATCTTAACTTCCTGGTCATCCTGCAAGTGCTCCAGTTGGGTAAGGTGTAAAACAAGTCTGTATTTCAGATCCGTTGAAATTTAGATGCCATCCCAACAGATGTGTGAGCACCTCTGAAAACTGAAGAGTGAAGTTGAGGTGATGGTGCCAGAGGTGATGCTTACCTACCTTTCACACAAGGGAATCTCTGTGGGTAGGACATCCAGGAAAAATGAAAACTTTTCTTCTATCTATTTTTGTTATGTCACTTGTTGAAAGGGTTTCTATCCCAAAATACAACTTTTCAGGCTGTGGTCAGCAGAATCACATTTTTTTTCCATGTTGAATGGGTGAATACTTAACTCATGAAAGAACACTGTTCTGCTTGCCTTTCCTCACAGAAAGAAACTTTCAACACAGAACCTAAAAATTTAATTAAGTGGACTGGGGTTGCTCATCTTAATAGACACATCTAAAAATTCTTTTGGACTCGATTGGACTCAGTTTCCCTAATTTAGGCACATGATTTGCACTCAAATTTAATGTTTCAAATGAAAACATTTGTGTAAAATAAGTGATTGATTTCCCTATGTGGTTAAGGAGAAGGGATACGTGCCTTTGAAGACCCATGGATGATGATTTTTTTACCTTATTCAACTGATATGTGTGGATAAACATAGCAGAGAAAGAGGAGACTCCAGCTGGACAAGATTATTTGCTAATATTTTTCGTCTTGCAACTTGTGACTTCTCTGTTATGATCACAGGAAAGTCTCTTGCAAGCTTTGTATTCTGTTGAGATATTCTCAAGGGTAACAACAGCTTTAAATATGTCTTCTTTAATTATATTGTCACCTTTGTACTGAATACTAAGCTGAATAAACCAAAATGTTCCATGTTTGGTTCCAAACATAGTTTTCAGTCATTACTGATCTGTACTGGATTTAATCAGTGATTTAGGAATTTCACCAACAGGCTCCTCAGCTATTCCAGCTAGATCTGGTTTTTGACAAGTTTTATTAATAATAATTGGGGATACTATTTAAGTATCAAGATAGGATGGTAATTAAAAAGGCATTGTGTTGGCTGATCTTATGGCAAATTTTATGATTTCTGACCCAGATTCCCTTTCTCTCAGATTTTCACTTAAAATATTTTAAAATGCATTTTCTGTAGTATGTCAGATCCATATAATGACAATGAAGTTGTTCCAACACACAAGAAGTTGGGAGAAAAAGCCCAACTTCATTCCACTGCTTAAGAAAGTTCCAAATATTAATTTGAATATAGGCATCACTCTTCCAAAAGATAATTCAGCTTCAAAAATTTTTACTGCTATAGAATTTATTAGATTGTAGAAAGAAAAACTTTTGTTTCTTATAAGTGTATATGCATAATTGTTCCTGTATGTAAAAAGGGAGTGTTCAATTGTCATCATGTTTTTATCATATTTTTAATTAAGCCCACACTTCAAAGATTAAGACAATATTTTCTTACTATTTTGGCACAATCAGATTATTCTATTTGCTTGGACAAAAGTTTGAAATATGCTCAGAGAAAAGGCAGAGAACAGATATACTGATTTTTAAATAACAGATTATTATAAAACAAATCTTAAAATCTGTAATTGAGAGGAAAGACCAGATTCTTTCATACTTTGCTTGTATGTAATCCCACTTACATCAAGGAGTGAGAGCATGAATAACTGGGGAAGAGTTTAGCCCAGAATGTTGAAACTAGTAGATAGAAAATGCTGAATTAATTTAAATTTTCTAGGACATGAGCACTATCTTGTGGAATGAAAAGTGGCTGAAAGACTATAAACAAAAGCAGGAGACAAAATATTAAAGTATAGATCCGTGGGAAGGTCTTTTCCTGCTGAGGGACTTTAGGGATCTATATTCAGTATGGTTTTATTTAACATTTTCTCTAATGATCTAGAAGTAAGTCTCCCATTAATGAAAGTCCCCTATGATGAGTAAGAGGGTGGAGTTGGAAAAGGTGATGAAAGACAGATAGTAAAAAGGAACCTGGATGTGGATCCAAGGTTCACTCTGACCAATAAATTTTGGAACAGATCAGCAGAAATATTAGAAAGATGAACAGGAAGAATGAAAAAATGAGATTCATCTTGGAAAATATACAAAGGCATCACGTGAAAAATTACATTAGACCTAATAATCAAAGGGAGCCAGAATCATGGAGAGAACATTTTAAGTGAGTTTGCAGCACATTAGAGCAAAAAAAATAATATGAATACAGTTTGAGTTTTATGTGCTGCAAAAAGGAGGCACCATTTTCTGTGCTACTCAACAAGTGTGGAATATTAGCAGGAAGAGTGACAAGGGACCCCAGGGCTAGCTGACAAAAGTGAACAAGGTGCAAAAGCAGGAGGCAGTGGTACAGCCAGCCCTACTCTGCTGAGATACTGAGGATCAGAGATCTACCTCAGCAATTCCTCATCCTGGGCTGCCTCCCCAGCAGTGAGGGCAGCAGGCTGAGAAGGGATCCTGCCCTCTGCTCAGCTCTGGGGTCCCAGCACGGGGAGACATGGGCCTGATGGAGCCAGTGCAGAGAGGGGCCATGAAGATGCTCCCAGGGCTCTCCTCTGGAGACAGGCTGGCCGACCTGGGGCTGCTCAGCCTGGAGAAGGCTCCAAGTCCTCACTGCACTTTGCAGCACTGAAAAGGGACTTATAAAACAAGGGAGAGGGAATTTTATCTAAGGGCAGATTGTGACAGGACAAGGGGTAAAGATTTTAAACTGAAAGAGGGCAGGTTTGGATTAGATATTAGGAAGAAATTCTTTACTGTGAGGGTCATGAGGCACTGCAACAGATTGCCCAGAGAATCTGTGGATGTCCCACCCCTGGAAGTGTTCAAGGCCAGGCTGAATGGGGCTTTGAGGAGCCTGGTCTAGTGATTGGCATCCCTGCCCATTGCAGAGGGGTTGGAACAAAGTAATCTTTAAAATGCCAACCGACCCAAACCATTTTGATATTCTATGATTCCCTAATGCATATCCTACAGTGAAGCAAGAACAAACAGGTCCCCAGAATACCTTGGAGCCTATTCTAATGTTGATGCTATCTCTTGCATGAGGTGCCACTGGCCTCTTCAAATCCCTTTCAGGCTAAAATGTTCAATAATTCTAAATATTGGACTCTGAATATCACTGTGCTATCACAAAGAAATTACTGTGACAATTATGTTAAACTATTATTTTAGATATTTATGCCACATCTATTTCTGTATTTTTAAAAATATTATACTCAATCTCATGAAAATTTGGTGGAGATTAATGATGTTAATGATACTTGGTCAAAATTATCAATGGGATAGTGTTACTTAGGTTATATTTACAAGTGTCTTAATAATTTTAGCTCAGGAAATGGGCTAAATAAGTCTGGTTAGATATTTAAAGTGCACAAATAATGCTAAAAATATTTTTAAGGATATTCAGCTTGCTAAGGAATTTTTTATAAATCTTATTAGATGCCTTTGGTAATTGACCCTCAGTGGCTATCCAAAGTTCACACAAGAAGTTCACGATAGGAAAACTGAGGAAATTAATTAAATGGATAAAATTCTACAGCTCTGTAAGCCATTAAAAGTATCAAGGATCTCTAAACAAGCTTTTACCAGGCATCTGAAACCTTCTGCTGCTATACAGCAGCTTAGACCCATAGAATAAAAATTTGAAAATCTTACAGATCTTGCTGGTTACCTATTCAGATTGCATCTTTATTAATGCTAGAAGTCAGAAAAGCACTTAGCCATATGTTTAAGTTTAATTTTAAGCAAATGCCTGAGTGTTTTACTGATTTGGGATGCAAAATTCATGATTTCCTATTATGCAGACTCAACACTGCATATAACAATGTAAGCATTCTTTTCAAATAAAAGACACTTGCTATTCCAGTTCAGTTCTGAGCATTGTTCTACATTTGATGGAAACAAAATAAGTCTGGGGAAATAATGTGTTTTGGAAACTTTTTATTCCCTCCAACATCAAGTGGAATTTCTTTTTAAGAAATACAAATATTTTTAAAGATACAAAGATGTGTGAGAGAGATTGGGAAGAACAGCTTTAGCTTGATCCCTTTTGTTAACGCACCCTTGCAAATCAGAAGCAGCTCCAGTGAAATTTAACTATTAGGAAACCAAAATATCAGAATCACAGCACCAATTTCTTTAAACAGATTTAGAACATCTGTGATGCTGTCTCAAATATGCTAAAATAAAGACAATTTTATATAACTCTGGCACTGTGAAATCAACTAATAACTCTTCCAAACCACCTAGCCTTTGAGCCAGGGCTGTGCCAAGCCAGCAGCGGTGACACCGCACGCCGTGGCAGGGTGACCCCACCTCAGCTCTGCCTGCCCGCAGGGTGCAGGTGGGGCTGCCCAGGTGTCACTGCCCTGTGCCCAAGGGAATGTGCTCTGCTTCCCACCCCTCAGCCATGGGCCCGTCAGGGAAACTCCCTTCCCCTCCAGCTGATTTCTTGAGGATCTCTGCACCATGTGCCACCATTTCCCGAGGCTGCTTCTCCAGTGCCAAGAATATCGGTGCAATGGAGTGCAAAGGAACAAGAACAAGCATAAGTGAACAGGCATTAGAAAAATAAGATGAAGTCATTCAAGTATGTGGGAAACACATTGCTTGGTGATGTTTTTATTGGTATTTGAAGAGCTTCTTCTCTCAGCCCATTGCAATTGCAACCATGTGGGTGTTAGCAGTGGTGGAAACAGTATTTTACAATGACCCTGTGCAGAATCCCAGGCATGCATGCAGGGCCCTCCCAGCAAGAACTCCTGAAGGAATGAATTTCAGAACATAAATTCTAATTTTTTTTTTTTTTTTGGTCAGGACTTCTAATTTCCATTGTGACTATTTATATATTTATATATTGTGTATATTAATATATGTGTAATATATTATGTATATTATTTAATCAGCCAAGTGAACAAGGAATTATACTTTTGTGACGTAGTCAAAGTTACAAAGCATTAGTTATGTACATAAACCATTAGTGACCTTCTTTGTGCACCAAATGAGACAAAAATCCTCAGAAAAAAAGGTATTTATAGAACAGAAGATTGAGCATAGTAATTACTAAGACTCTTACAAGTGAGGCAACATGTCTGAGATGGTGTTAGGTTCTCTATAGTTTGTTCTGAAGCTCAGTAAAGAGCTCAGAATTAAAATTTTCAAATTATTTCTGTTTATTTTTTGCTTCAGAGACATCAGTAAACAGATTTTTCTCTACCTTAATTATTTGTTATGAAGCTTTGCTATGTAAATTCACATTTTCTTGTAATGCTAAGCTGTAATTGGTTGGAATCATCTCATCTGTTTTTATTCCCTAAATATTTACATTCAGAGATTAATCCACAATATTTTAAAATTAAATTTCTATGAGTGCTCACTTTAATTGATCACTGATGCTACAAAAATCTAAAAATTTGGAGATACACTTGAAATGCATGATTTGATGACAAAAGAATGACTTTGTATTTAAATAAGTTTAGGAAAAGAACAGTACAAAGGTAGCAAACACTACTGCCAGTGTTACAGTGATGAGGACATCCCAGGTGCCTTGAATACCCAGGCAGACAAGAATTAATTTATTCCATACCTCTGAAGTAAGAATTGGCTGTCTCATACAGTAAATGATCCTTTACTCTATTTGAGTGATCAAACATTGTAATGAGTCAGAGCTATAAAAATGTGACTTTCCACTCTACACCTAAATATAGAATTCTTTCTTCCCAGAGCAAATAAAATTGTGGTGATTGCTTTCTTTCAATTGGTCACAATTGTAGTGTGCAAGAAGTAAAAAAGCATCCTTCTTTTTGAAATTGCAATTTCAACACCTGGTGAAAGCTGGACAGCATTGCACAGAAATGAAGTCCAGCTATCTTGTTGTTAAACATCCAACAGTGGGCTTTTTTTTACAGGAAAGGTTATTTATCCTAATAGTTTTAATATTTCTGGAGATAACATTCACATTTTCCAAAAACAACCGAGTTTTCATCTGGTTTCAGTATTGTTCCTTCTTTACTTTATAGCAAAGCTCATATATGGTTTTCCTGTTCACTGTTAAAACAGTTATTGCTGTGCACCTCAAAGCCTGATGTTCTGGGTCAGTAGATTAATAGCAAACCAGCCTTCTAAGGCAGAATGCCTTATTCTGCCAGATAGTACAGTTCAGCCTGTAATGCTGAACAGATATTACTCATATATGAACCAGTTCATGATGTATTAAATTATATATTTAATTGCCTCAAATAAATCAGTGTGAGTTCCTATATGGTCAATGTCAGAATACTGAGCTCAATGTGCTATTCTCATGTCTACCTAAATCCACCATAATACATGTATAATTATCACCAGTCCATCTGCATCACATGCACACAGGATGGTCATTCTCTCTCAGACTAAATTTTATTCCTAGCATGTGAAGATTCTTCACCTAACTAAATGCTGCTCCCAAAGACAGCATAGAGTCTCTCATGTACATTATGATCCCCTTTCCATATTCTCCTGAAAAATGTCGTAATACAAATAAAATTTTTGAAGGCCCCACGGGCTGATATAGGTTTTAGCTAAGAAATTCTCCTAAGAATAGTGCCTGAATTGCAGGATTTTGAGATGTTAGAAATATTTCAGATCTTCGTTATTTGTTATGTATTCTCTATGATGACAAATGATTTTAGAAAATACCGTAAATACTTAATACACTGGTGATATTAGCCAATTTATAATAAATAATAGGAGTGGAATTATTTCATAGATGATTTAGAGTAATCTCTTTGGCAGGCAAACAAACTAGAAAGTGTTTTACATACAGTTCTGTTAATACATAATATGGCTTACTACATGATTAATAACCTAGTGCTTCTCATCGGGATACATAAAATGCAGTAAAAATAAATAAAACCATAAAACAATTAAGGGGATTTGTACTCACTGATTCGTTCCTGTTTATGAATAGACAGTGTTAGTATAAACAGACAGGGGGTCCTCACTTTATCCTTTTATCATTTCCAAATGTTGTTATAAGATGGTAACCCCACTGAAAACAAACAAACCAGCATGTCATGTAAATGTAGCTTCAGACTAACATTGTGTTAGGTCAGCTCGGCTTTGAGAAATATGTGGCTTTTTCAACTGTTACTTTTGCTGGAAAATTCTGTTTGTAAATGCCAAAGATATCACTTTATATCAAAACAAGATAACCTTATGTGCAAAGTTGCAGAAATGGCATTCAGTAAAGGCAGTTTTCAGCTAAATTCCTTGTAAGACTATGCATTTTATGTATTTATTGGAATATTACTATGAAGAAAACTTGAATTCATAAAAAGATTCTCTGCATATTCTCATGTAAATTCCCCAAACCACACTCTTTGCATTAAGAAAAATATGTTCCCAGTAACATTTTCATTTCAGTGAATGTCACACTATCTTGAAGATACAAGGTTGCATTCCAATGATGCTTTACTTCTTCTTGACTTCCTAATTTACAAAAAACAAAAAACATTTCCATGAAGATGGCTGAGAGTATAGCTGCCAAACAGGAAGGAAGCACAGCTGCACAGGCAAATGCAGCAAGAGCAGAAATCAGCCTGCAAGGAAATGGCAAGGTAGTCATAAAACCACAGAATGAATGGGGAGAGAGACCTTGAAGACCAAGGGACAATTTTCTCGATGTCATGTCACTCAAGAGTGACACCTCATTAGAGACACAAGCTCCCGTGTGGTAGAAATCCTGCTACCACAGAGAGTTGCAATATTATAAAAGGGAGATACTGTAATATTTTTCTGAAAGCATAAAGCATGGGAGTTTTCTATCAGAAAGCTACAGTGACAGCAAATAAGAATATGTCCTGCTTTCATAACATGAACTTGTAACAAAGGCAGCCAAAGAAAGATTTTCCCTGTAACATGGAACTTAATGTTGCATATAAATATTAAAGATAAATAAAAAGTCTAGAGGAGTTCAAAAAGTCATGGAATAATTAGATTTGGAAATTCAGGTACTGTCTTTTCTAGAAGCCTTTAAGCTACTGATTGTTGGAAAATGGAGTTAAGATGGAACAAAAGAAATATTCTTGCAGGTTACTCTTTTTATACTCCTTCCCCTAGTTTCCCCTGCTAGCAATGGTCTCCATCTAGGGGTGCAGGTAGGTGATGCTTTGGCCAGTGCAGGGCTGCTCCCAAACATTTGACATAAAAGAAAGGCTGCATTGCCCCATGTATAAAAAGTAGGTCTGGAAGGAAATTACTTGAGAACTGTAAGCATAGTTGTGGCATTTATTTTGTGGACTTTAAGACACAGAAGTTTTAAATCAGTTTTAAATATTTTTGCAATTTCTTGAACTACTAGTTTGGTAATGACCAGGTGATCTGATGAATTAATTTGTAAATCTCAGGGCTTGAATGATATATGTTTTCTTTCTGTTAAATCTAACACTTAGTAGAGTTTGCAGAATGCTTGTTTATTGCTAAATCTTCATTTTCTTTTGGTAAATATGGGCAATAAACTCTGTGATGTTAAAATTAATAGCTTTCACTGTTGGTAAACTTTGATCACAAAATATATTTATTGCTCTATCTATTCAATTTTTTAGTTAGTAAAATTGTGATGACCATACTCACAGGAGAAGAACTTTGCTGCTTGAGGAAATACATTGTTCACAGTAAGTGTCACAATCTGGCATTACTTTTTGAAGATGTTCTCAAAATAGTTTGTTTTGTGATTGTTAGCAAAAAGAAAAAAAACACAACAACAAAGGAAATGTGTTTATGGTGTGAATAAATTATGCTTTTTTAGTCGTCATAGCCCCCTGAGAATTTATACTGCAAGAGGAGTGTGTGTGGCTCCATGTGTATTTGCATATACTGAAGGTGTTTTTCATTTCTACAATGCAATAAGGCTTGGACTGGTGCAAGAAGAGGACGTTTCGTTCTGCAATCTGTTCTGCTACAGGAAGAGCTCAAGAACAACAAAAATAAATTGAAATGCTCTCAGTTCTGTTGAATAATGATATTTTGCAGGACAGTCAAGTTTCCCACAGAGTAAATACGATCCATATTATGTAAATACGGTCCTGTGTACATTCGTTTAATTTAACTTTACCATCAGAATAGCACATTTCACACGTGGGAATGCAAAGCCCAGCAAGGGAGCAAATTAACTGCCCGCAAATTGTTTGCTAACGATGAAGTTTTCCAAAAGAAATCTCCAAGGTATATCTTTACCAAGGGCATAGTATTAGAGCTCTACTACCACATGTTTCCATTTGAACAGATGGCAGTGAAAAGTTTGGCTTCAATGTGTTATTAGTTAACAGAAAAAAAGACTTACTGATAGAGATCAAGGGTACTGTTTAAATTTACTTAGAGAAATGGTGTTTTGTAATCCATTCATACTTGCAATTAATAATTGCTTTATAATTACTTATAAGTGGATAGAACCTCAAAGGTCCAGTGTCTTTTCTGCTCTAGAAATAGTATCTTATTTGCTTTTGTAATGGTCTCTTTAATAAGTCAAAGAGGCCTTAGTTCAGGTGTATCTGCTGTTGAACTGGGACTAATTGCAACACCTTTTCTGTAATTTCATTTCTAAAAGTTCAGGGAAAGCAACAGGTTTTAAAAATCCTGTGATTTTAAGAAATAAGAAATCTTTGCTTCATAATGGTACAGTTTGCATTAAGTGACTAAAAAGTAAAGCAAAGCGCAAGTTTATATGATCCTTGTTAGTGATCTGTGCTTTAATACAGACTGCTGGGTTCTGGGATTCCTACACCCAGAACAGTGACCCTTGACTGAGTCTGAGACTCAGCTCAAGAAACACAACCTACCCCCCCTTCCTGCCCGACCAGGATGTGTGCAGTGTGTGGCAGGTTCATTCCTCAGTCCTCCCTGTCAGATCCATAATGCTTCCCAGTGACAGGCAGGATTGAGTTAAGTGACTTCAGAGCATCTGAAAGTTCTGTGTGAAGTTAGTGGGACCACTCATATGGACATAGTTAGCCATATGTATCAGTGTCTGAAGGACAAGGATGAAGGCTGCTGGCTAAGCTTGCCATTTCACATTAAAATAGTTGTGGAAAGATGTATTGAGTCAAATTCTTTTGTATTCATTCTATGTGCATAGATTAAAGTAATCTGTAGCTAAATAGGAGCACTGAATTATATGGTATACATGTCAGAGAGAAAAGTTTGCAACAAACATGCAGTAGAAACGTTGCTTTTCAGTTTTACACAACGGTCAAAATAACAAGTGAACACACATGGAGTAGGTGAATGAAGCCTCTTTTGTTCCATATGGAACTTCCCTTCCTCCATGTGCAAATTTCTTAATTTCCTTTTTTTAGGAAAAAGATTGAGATTTAAGAAATAAATCTATTTCTTAATGTCATTCAATTTGAAAGCTATTGCAATCACCTGAATATCTTCTTTTAAAAATTAATAATTCACAGAAGTAACTCATCCTTTTTTTTCTACATGCCAAGTTTTAGTACCATGGCAAACCAGAAATCCTGTTGACACTTAATATGAAAAATGAAAATATACTTCTCTCTACTATGGGCAAATTTTGTTGTTAAACTACTTCCAGGAAAAAGAAAAACAAAATTTTTTTTATTTAATATTTAAGACATTTCACTTATATTAATTTTAGTTGTGATGTAAAATGCTTTTTCAGTCTTAATGAATCCTAATGCTTCTGCTTCTTTTTTTTTACCTTGAAGAAGACTTTTGTTTGATAGAAAACCAGAATGTCAAGAAAATATAACTCCAATACTAAGAGAAATACTCATGGTCTTGTATGTGATTCAACTCTATACTAGCGCCAAATACTAATAAAAATTCTCAGCTGGCATTTTACTCCTTCTTAAAAATACTTTTACAGTCTGGTTTTGGCCATCTCCTGTAGGAGATGCTGGGAACATGATGTCATATTCTCCTGAAAAAAAGGCAAGATTCATATGTAGAGTACACAGAAGATAAGTTCAGTGTAAGACTTGTAATCCTGTTACTCCACACTGTTAATCCTTTTCTAAAGCTTTTCTGGGTTTTAGGAACCCACACATCAGGAAGAGCATTTAGCCACTAGACAGTGTCCAGCTCAGAGATCTGAGGTCTAGAAAATGTGACCTCGGAGGAGAGATTGAGAAGAGGGTTTGTTTAGTCTAGAGAAGAGAAGATGAAGGGGAGACATGATAACAGTGTTCAAATATGTACAATTGTGCTTCAAAGGATTGGGTAATAAGTTGTTCTCTTTGTCCACTTAGGACAGTGCAAGAAATAGTGGTCTTGAAATGAAGCAAGACAGAAATATGAAAGAAAAACCCCTGCATTTGTTGACAATGGAAGATTTGAGTGCCAAGAATATTAGCAGAAAAGTAAGTAAACCAAAGTCATAGATCTTTAATCTTCCAGATCTAAGATTTTGATCAAAGATCATTTTCCTACTGAAACTGATCTATTGAGACAACAGGAGGAGAATCCCAGCTCTAGAAAATGTGAGTCTATTTCAGAAGGTACTCACTGGAGCACAACCTTTTGGTCATTACAGGTAGCTGGTCAAGCCCTCGCTGAGCTGTAGCCTGGAAACAAAGGCTGTTTCACACGTGTGACACACATAACACAGGTGGGGCACATTATGCTAATTCTGCAGGCAATACTTGCAACACTCTCAATATCTCTTGAGCTTGGGCCCATTCCCTAGAAAGAGGAACCTCGTGTCTTTTGAGCCGTGAATTCTTGGTATATCTGAGATGTTCATGCAGGAGTAGCAAATGTAGCCCCAGATCTAAAGGAAACTTCTTTTCTTCTGGAATTGCAGCTTAAGGCCAGGTGTGATCAGTATAACTTTTATGGGAGTAAAAACCAAATAAATCAAGTTCCTATTGGCAGGATCTTAAGGAGATGTCAGCTGGAAAAAGTCTATAAAAATAGGATTAAAAGCATTCAAAGTTTGGAAAGCATGCTTTTTAATGACATTGAAGAAACTGAAACAATTAAATTGAAGTGAAGGCTATGACTATGAGGTATTTCCAAAGAATCTGATTTTTAATAAGGAACAACTTATCAAATATTTTTTATAATGAACTCAAGTTTACAGTAGAAAGTTAACAGACATTTTTGACAATGAAAATCATTAAGCTGGTATACTTTAAATAAAAGTATGATTTCTTACCTTTCAGAAATTTGGTAAATTGAGAATAGCCTGTTCAAAAAATATTCTGTGCCTAAAATAGAAATTATGAACTGGAAGAGAACTGAGTTTTTGGGTCTATGTTATGCACAATGCTAAATGAAAATACCTCAGCAAGTCTTAAGTAGGGACACAGCTGAAATAATTATCCTTGGCTGATAATAAAATTTGAAATAATCCTGCTACCTTCTGTATGTTTGCTGTAGCTGCAAATATCAAAGGAACAAATAATCTAAAGTCACTATGGTAGAGGCTGATAAGCATTCCTCTTGGCTGTAAAATATATGAACATATGAATGAACACCTCTCACATTAATTAAACCTGTTTTCCAACATTCTGCCTACTTATCTATGACAGCCCCAACTTCAGGGCAAGGTCAGTTTGGGTAAATTTTGTACGTATCTATGTGGACAGACTTGATCATCTTTTCTCCTGTAGGGTAAAGTTTCAAAACTCCAGGCCTTCATATGCTGAACCACCAGGACCCTGTTGTCAGTAACAGGAGTGGTTTTCAGAGGGCTCACAAAGTTACCCAGGGCAAGATCCAGTCTGAGGCTGAGGTGCCACTGTATAAGAGTTTGTAGATGAGTCAGGGGCTTCAGGGTCTCTTATTGCTTGTGGAGGGTGGGATTGCACCCCACACCATTCGAAATGCCCTGTGACAACCTCCAAGTCTGCCATTCAAATACTCCATCAGTTCCACGTGGTATCTGCCAGCCTGGGTACATAAAACAACCTTGCAGATCTTAAATTCTACTTGTTAGATCTTAGGCAGCTGAATTTTACTCTTGCATAAGTATAAAAATATCATACATTCAAATGAATGACAAATGATAAGTAATTAAACTGAAATATGAATTTTTAAACTTCTCATTGTCATCTAAGTTTAGTGGTTTAGTAATTTTTGTCCTCCTTGTGAGGCAGAGGGTGATTCTTACTCTCCATTTGCAGGAAAAAAATAAACATGAACAAAACAATTCCTCAGTGGGAAGCCTTTAGTAAAACAGAAAATCCAGCCTTAGTCTTCCATTCTCTGGCAGTGAAGAAATATTGCATACTCCAACTGCATAATAGTGAATTTATTACAAATTTAGTCTAAATGAATGTTTTTGTGGAAAACAAATCAACTAAATTGACATAGCTAAAAATGTCATTGGCTGTCATATGGAAAATGTATGACTGAGAAATAGCTCTTTCTAGTCCCAGATTTTTTATACCTTTCAGTTCTTTCAGTTGTCTGCCAGGGTTGATTGCAGAAATATTAAGAATATTTTCACATAAACTTAAAACCACACTAGTACTGATCTATTCTGATATAGGCAGTGTCTCTCTAGACATCAATTTTCTCCTACTGTTATGTCACAAATTTTCATTTATTGCTCAGAATGACTGCAAGAATAAAGGATAGGATACAAATATAAAAATTTTTTTTTCTTCTCTCTATCTTCTTTTTTTGGGCCATGCTACAAAGATTCAGACAATGCACTTCCTCAGCACATTTTTTTGATAACTCTGGAGGACCTCTGCTACATCAGAGCTTTAAGACACCCTGTCCTGGATAGTGAGAGCAGATCATTTTTCAGAATTCTAAAGTCCAAAGCAGGTAAGAACTAAAAGAACATATATGAGTTACTTTATTAACAAAAAAAAAAAAAAGTCTAGCTGAAATAGTAAAATAGTATACAATGCAATGGAATCTTTTAATAAATTGCTGCAAAAATGACAAAACAAAATAAAAAATCCAAACCCTCTTGAAAAACAATAAAACAAAGCTTCTGTGTTATTCCTTATACACATATTTTTAAAGCAAACAGCAGCTATAGAAATATTTTGTCTTTAATTCCAGTCTGTTTTCATTCATTCTTCCACCCTGGCTCGATGTCCTACGCTTTATAGCCTGGAGAAATGAAAGATTAAGGTACTGACCCTGGATCTTCAATTGGATTAATTTATCTTTAAAGCCAGGTGTTTTTTTCATGGGTTTCTGGACAGAAAGTGCAAACTTTGAGCTGCACTACAGTGACGTGGTTGCTGTTCAGTCCCTTGGGCAGAGGAGGTCCAGCCTACACCAGCCAAGACTGAGACTGGGAGCTGGAGACTGTTGTGTCCACAGGGCCCGAGGTGGAGTGAGTTTGGGAGAAGGGAGCAAAAGGCTTGCTCTAAACAGAAGCCACAGCACAAAGCAGTGCCCAGGCAGCATGTTCAACATGTGACTGGGCTCCAGAGCAGCTTCTGATGATACAGATGTTGTCTGGAAGGCCATGGAGATGAATGGAGAATTTGGCAAGTGAGGATTCTCTAGTGTATTTAATTTTTTGGGGGGGCATAATTTCTGCTGATTTCTTCCTTCCCTTAATGCACTATATAACACCATTCACCTGCCATGGCCTGCTGTACAATTGACCAAATATTTGTTATAGCCTTCTGCCTCCAATAGCCACTTGCTGATCTGCAGCAGATAGCCACAATAACAGTAGAATAACATAGTCTAGGTGGAACAGAAGAAGATTGTCTTCTTTTAAAATATATAATTTATAGCCCCAGGAAATTGCTATAAAGTATTGCACCTTGGAAAAAGAGTAGGGGTTTCTATTTAAAGCTGCCTTTGCAAACAGCCCCTTGACTTGCTGTGTAGCTTTTGCAGTCAGAGGGATGGAACTGGATGGAACTTATTATTTTTAGTAGAATCAGAGAAGACCTGCAAAGCTGGCAGACTAGGTGGGCTTTCCTGAAGGCTTGCTGATCTCAAGGCGTGTGTGGATATCTCATAGCTTACACAGCTGTAACGTTCTTTCACACACTCTGGCTGGACTATCGCATATGTTGCCACAAAATGTTAAGACATCAAGACTCAAATGTTCTTTTGTTCCCTTTTTCCTCCCTGTGTATGTTTTACTCAGTAGCTTTGTTTATTTTCTTAAAATATTTCCTTTTTGTTTGCATTTCTTGGCAAAGGCCTCCTTGTGTTTTTATAACTGTAATCTTCTTTTGGTCCCTCTGCCAGCTATATTACCCAAGATTGGCCACAAGTGTGCTTCAAGGGCTTCAGTTCCTTGTGGTGTTAATAGGAAATAAAACATTGCTTTTCAGTCTAATTTATTCAATTCAGGTATAATTTTAAAGTACAAAACTATTTTATAGTATTGCTTCCCTTTTTTCGTCTATGTTCTCTCAATAAGTAGAAAAGGTCATTTTAAGTTGAAGAAGTTCTGCAAAGAACAGATAACTTTCTTTGGTATGAAATAATTTATATGGATTTCTTTATATGGCAGGGAAATGGCTATTGTAGAGCTGAACAAATTCCCTCAAATGCTATTTCTGAATCAGAATTGCCTTAACAGCTACTGGTGTTTCATTATGAATGTAGCAGTAGAAGCCTGGTTTTGGAGCAGATAACAGGAATGCTGTTCCTGTTCCAACTAGGATTTTCCTGTGAGACAACCATCAACTTCCAGGTGCTCCTGGAACATTTGTAAAAATGTTACAATGTGGCTTTTGTAGGGAAAGAGTAAATATTCTTTTATCAATCGGGTCAAATGAAATCGAAAAATGTACTTTATGTTCAACATTTCCATATAGTTATGTTCAACATTAACATATAGTTAGTGCTGCTCATGGGGAAGGAGAAAAAGTTGTCTTTTTTTATGGAAATCAGAATTCCTAAACAGTTAATCGGAAGACATTTTGCAAAAAGCTGCATTTCTAAGCTTGTGCAATTTTTAAAATTTTGTTTTACTAGCAGGCTGAGAGTTGTTGGCTTGTCAGAAGCCTCCTTCAAAGAGCTAAATACCAGCACCTCCTGAACTAACAATAAGACATGTTTTACTAGTAGTGATGAAACATCTTCTATAAACACTCCCTACCTTACTGACCATCCTTTCCCAGTATTGATTCACCACTGAAATATTTGTGTCACTTGAGTTCAAGTACATGAAACCAAACCGTTCAGTGCTTGGAGTTGTCTGAGTGCCACTAAAAGCAGCATGCACTTCAGCAGTTAGTGAATTAAATAAGCAAAAGCATGCTAATGGTCTCTGGGAGACCAGCACCGCTGACCTTAGAGAGAGAATGATAATAAAATGAAGAATACAAACAAGAGATGGAACCATGGGCCTTTTATGGGTCAGATCAATAGAGCATGCAGGGATCCAGAGCTACATGTTGTCATTGTCAGACCATCAAAAGAAATGTATTTTCTGTTTCTTTAGGGTTGTGCTATCAGAAACTACTCCGAGTAATTTCCCTGAAATATTTGCAGGATCTGATCTACATTGTATTCAGCAGCTGGTAAGCATTGTAGAAAACTTGAACTAATCTCTTAAAGCCAGGAAACATTCCACTGTTGTGGGAAGTTTTGTTTTTATTTCACAGGAGCCACAAGTTGACCAGTAAAACATGGAATGAAAATAAATTATGTGGAATTAGTTTTATTGACAGGATATTTTAGAATAGACTGGAATTTGACTCTTCTCTTACCTGGAATCATTTAATATAGTGTTTCATTTTAAGGACTAAAATGACTGGTGAGCAAAATGTGTTATCCTTAGATAAGACATTTGAAACTGAAGACTATTATATTCAGGTTATGAGCAGCAATATTTAATTATGATTTCGCTTTAAAATTTCCCTTACCTTTACGTACAGGAACATAGTCAGAAAATGTATGAAAGACAATGAATAGGATGGGAATTTTTTTTCCTTTTAATGTGCCTACATAAACCTTCCACATAAATTGCATTTCAGTTTTTTCCTCTTATGTATTATATTATGTATACTGCATCTCATGGTGGAGAATAAGAATGAGGATAGCATTAGATCCCCAAAATGGAGTGAGGCCAACTATGCCCTTTTGGAAGCTTTTCGTTGGTTTGAATAACATGTTTTCTCCTGTGCTGTGAATATATTGCAGGAATATGTGTAAAACTATTACACACTTACTCAGGCTTTATAAATCAAAGAAAGACTTGGGCCAAAGCTGGGAAAGAAAAACAGATTACCTCTTTCAAAATATGAAAGTATCCTGAGATGTTTTGTCTTGACATGGGCAGATGTTGGCAGTCAGGCTATTTAATCCTGGCATCATTTTGCTCAGTACTTTTCAATCGCATGAAAGGAGGAAAGAATCCTAGATGTTGTTGAATTCTGGACTTAGTATTTTAAAAATAATTTTTATTTAGGGTAACATAAAAAAATATATAACAGTGAACAGGAGAAGTTACTTATTAGGGAACACCAGGAAAAATAAATAGGAGGGAAGTGAGGAACTTTCTCTCCTCCCTCTCACTCCAGAAAACACTAAAATCACGTGTCCCAACTCCATGAACATTTATCCAGAAAGATAATTTTACTGTCAAGAAAATGTTCTGTGTTACATGATGGTAGATGTAGAATGTTTGGATCACAGTTTGTGTATCACCTAGTAGAATGGAATTATGACAGCGGTAATGTAGTGTCATGATATTTCCATGGTTTTAATCCATGTCAAAGGAACATTCAAAGTGGTTTTAAGTAGTTTTTTTTCTATTTCTTGCTCAGCAATGTAAATTTACCTTGTTTCTCTAATGGACAAGTGTAAGTAAGAAATGTAAGGTCAGGACCAAGCTTGTTGGTGCTGGACTTATTCAGCCATATGTTGGCTAAATGAGAAGTAAAGCCTTGGTTCTTTGGAATATCACCTGCATATGCTAGCTGACTAAGTCTAGGAAGAAAAAGAAGAAAAGGAAAATAAAAGGGAGATATTACAAAGCTACTGATAGTTAAATGCAGAAACTTGCACTTTAACAGACAGTAATATTTATATTTTAAATGTTAATCAAAATATAAAATATCAATACACTTATATTAATAAAAATAGTATACATTGCAATACATATATAATATTAATAATTAATTTTATGTATTAATTTGAATATTGACAGTCTAAAATTTAAATTTTGTTTTGAATGTGTAGTTGAAATTTAATAAATACATAATTTATTTAAAGTATCTTTGAAATTCCATCAAATTTTAAAGAAGACAATACATTTTGTTTTCTGAAACGGAAAAAGTTAACTCTGACTGCTGCTAGTTGTTGCCAATCTTTACCCCAAGCTAGCTTGGCTAACACTTCTGTCAGTTTATCTCCTGTGTCATCTTCTTTTACACAGATACTTGGTTCAATCTCTTCCTCCCTATTCCACCTTCTAATTTTCTAGACTCTGACCTTCATTCTTATTGGAGACCTGCTCACCTTCAAAATGTTGTGGACTAAAAATACACGCTTGGCATTTTTTCTTGTAGAATAAAATTAAGGAATACAAAAGTCCTGTAAGTATCCTTTTCTTACAGCTGTGGCCACTGACATGAAATATTCCCTTGCTCATGTATGTTAAGAAAGTGTTGCTCAGAGCTTGGGTATCTCACAGTGTGTCTTCCCTTTATATTCTTGCATGTTTTGTACCTGCTGCTGATTTAATTACTGATATATTACAGCATCATGCTGCTACAAAGGGAATGGCCCCAGGGTTATTTAAATCTAAACCCAAAAATGCTGGAGCTTAGATGGAAAACTTGCTTGCACTCAAGCAATTAGGATTTTGCACAGAGTGGAGAGCAGGCAGTTTGAGTGACACTCTTACCAGTGCACATTCCTTTACTTACGCTTGATTTATGACTCAGTCACATCCTAGCACAAACCTCCATGCATGCTCTTTACAACACCTCCTCTATCTAGCTCAGTGTTTTCAGCAGACATTAACCATATCTACATTCCCCTTCTGCACCTGCAATTAGTAGGCTTAAGAAATCCCTGTAATGAAAGCACTGGTGTGGCTGAGAGACACACCAGGCAGGTGTGTCCACAAAATACACAAAAAATTTTACTTGTGTTTACTTTGGGTGCCCACTAGCAACAGTTACACAATATTTTGGCTACTTGAGTTTTGAGAAGGAATGAAAAAACACTAGGAAATGAGGGAAATTAAGTTCTTTGCAAGAATAAATCCAAGTATATGCTGCTAATTTCTCTCTCTTTAAAAGCCATGATTCAACAATCACTTCTACATAGGAAAGATACAATAACGCACTTTTCTAAATAGGGTAACAGTAAGAAGAGCTGCTAGAGGAGCTGACTTTTCCTTTAACTACTGTTTTTTAAAAGTGATTCCGTTCAACAATGTACAAGGTCGACAAGTCAACGCAAGACCACCCTGCTTGGGGATTTGCTCTCAACACAGACTTGTGTCAAATCCCTCAGCTGAGAAATGTCAACCAGCACCTTTCATATTTATGGTGACTCATAAACAGGAAACTCAGCCCTGTCCACGACACTGGAGCTTTTTCATATCTTAGATCCTTTTACGAAAGAAAAAGAAAAGGGTAAGAAAAAAAAAAAAAAGAAAAAAAGAAACCTCTCAAAACAAAACAAAGAACTTAGCAGGACATTTAAAGCAGCTGCCTTCTATTTTATGTGCCAAAATAAATATTGCCAAATTAGTAAGGCATATTGAACAAATTATAAGCTAAATGCAAATTTATCAACTGAAATTCAATGGTAGAGTAGCCAAGGAGCTTGCAATGGTATAGTTCATCTTTTTAAGTAGGTGTTTTGGTTGGCCAGTTGCTGTGGAGTGACGTGGGAACAGTAATATAAAAGAGAGCATTTCTGTTACACCCAAGATGAACAGTTTGTTTTAGAAAGTTCAAGTAAACATTTTCTAACATACATTCACTAGTTTCAGAGTGTCTTTTGCTACCAAGAGGGAGATAAAAACTGGTTTTAAAAGTCTTTTACAAAAATAAAACATTTCAGAAACGGTAATGTCAGCATGATAAATTATCCAACAAAATTTTTGGTGGAGTTTCTCATTTCAAAATAATGAGAAAGTCTTGTTTCTCTTCCCTTGTATTCTTATAAGGACACACGTGGCTTTTTTGTCTCTGATGTGATTTAAAATTATATAATTAGAAAAAGGATAACAAGACCTGATCTATACATATACACATATATTTTTTCCTCCCAATTTTCAGGGGGCTATAGCCAGTCTTATACAGTAAATCCAGTGCCTGGGTAGTTCATACACATGAAAGCTCAAGAACCATTATTGTTCATGTACTGTTCACTTTTCCATAAGTAAATTTCAATGTTAGAGGGGAAAAAAATGCTTTTCATTGAGAAAGCCAAAGCTCAGAATTTTGCTTCAGGTCTGTCCAACTCAGACTTTCTTGAGTTTTGGCATTACTAGTTTGTTGGCTTGACACAAAACATTCATATTTAAATTAAATGTTTACAGTTTCCCTTTGATAAA
Organism: Melozone crissalis; assembly: GCF_028551555.1. Taxonomy (NCBI): domain Eukaryota; kingdom Metazoa; phylum Chordata; class Aves; order Passeriformes; family Passerellidae; genus Melozone; species Melozone crissalis. The sequence continues at coordinate 56,900,375 of NW_026535805.1, forward strand.
TCTGATAATACATTGCAGGAAACAAACTCTGGCCTAGAAGTCTGATCCACATGTTAAAACCAGATATTTTTTTAAGCTAAGAAGCTTGAATGGATCAATAGGGTTCTGGGAATGTTACAGCTGATGTGGTTTGGAATACAAGGTGTATCTCTTTGTCCAATAAACCAAACTGAAGCAATGAGTTTCAGAGACAGCAATTCATTTTTCAAAAAAGTGTGTCAGAACATCAGAACATTATAGTGATCAATTTGTGACTCACAGTGAGTTGGAGCCTCTCCCTTGGAGAACAATTTCAATGTTTAAAATTTCAACACTGAATTCAGGGTGAAATAATATGAAATCTTAGAATGTTTCTTGGAACCAGACTCTATTTTTGTCCTGTTGCAATTTTCCCTTTATAGCTAAGAGTTCCCAGCTAATGATCACATCTTTACAGCTTGAGGAAGTTATACTGAAACAATACATATTACAAAACTAAAAGCAAACTAACAAGACCTCTCCCAGCCTTTTCCCTTTACACCAAACAAAAAAAAAAAAAAAAAAAAAAAAAAAAAAAAGAAAAAAAAAGAAGAAAATATCTAATTGCAGCCCAAAGGGTTTCAATCTCTCAATCTCTTTTTAGAAATAAGATGGTCAATCCCTCCATTTCCATCCTTTGAGGGCAGCTGCCATAGGCCTCATCTGCAGCCATCACCTCATTGTGGGCCCCAGCCATGCAGGGCTGAGGTGTGGGGGCAGAATGTTTGAGATAAGTGGCACCTGCTCCTGATAGATGAGGATTTCAGCTCCAGACTTTCTCTCTTATGCTCAAATATATAATATAGTTGAGCATCTACAGATTTGCAGCGGAAAATGGCCCTGGCAGATTCCGGAGAGATTATTGCTTTGATTATCAGCAAGAACATTTGGCAAAACATGAGCAACGCAATTAAGAAAAAACAAAGTTGTGAAGTTTACTGTTTGAGTCAGCCCAGCTCAAAACAAACAAACTTAGTCCAGCAAAATGTTATTGGTTTCCTTGGCTATAGAGCCCTTCTGGAAGAGAAAAACCCCACAAAAATCCCAGTGCAGTTTTAAATTCTGACGCACTTTGGGGCTTAGATTTTCCTCACAGAACACTGAAAACACGTTTTTTCACATTCATTTAATATCAGAGTGGATATTTTACAGAAGGCTGACTTTTTGTGCTCTGGAGAGGCCTACACATTTCCTGATTTGTCATGAAGCTTTGGTTGGGGTGAAAAACAGAATATTTCCATATGCTGAAAGCTTAGGTGAGTCTTGACAAAGTTGAGGCATAGAAAAGAGAGAAAATAAAACTGCCCCAGGAGTTTTGTCATAACTTAAAATGAGACAAGACCCTACTTCCAGACTAGACCAAGAAGGTGACTTTGCATCACCACAACTTTACATCCCACAGTAAGTTTCAGGATATAACTTCTAGCCCACTGCTCCTGTTGAGGGAGGTTCCTTTCCACCCATCTCAGGAGGCCAGTCTTGCAAGACAAATTACCAAATTTTTTTTCTTTCTCAGATTTATACATGTTTATCTCTTTTAGAATTCATCTGAAGTAAAATGGATCCAGCTTTCTCTCAAATAATGCAAAACATATGGGAACAGAGTTGTGTAAGTCACAAGTTGACAAGAACCAAAGGCCTGCGATGATTGTCTCAGACCCACATGATATGCTCAAATCTGACAGACCTGTTATGTGAGCAAACACTTGCAGTCTGCCAGGCAGCTTTGTAGGAGCTTCACAACACAGAGTTATTCTGCTTGTTCTTCATGCTGAGCTGTGTTACAACATTTTGGAGGACAGAAATGGCTCAATCTCATCTGGTGTCATAACACTTTTGCTGTGACACAAGCTCCACTTGCTTCTGAAAAGCTGATGTCGATAGGACCTACATCAAACTCACTTGTACACAGGAACAAGCCCTCAAAACTTCCTAACATCAATGTTCTCTAATGTAAATTGATTGATATATGTTGCATTGCAAATTGCCATTACAGAGACAGGCTTTGTTTGGATAAAAATGGAGAAGGCATTTCTCTTTTTTTGAGATTTTTGCTCATATGTGAATTATAACTTAGAAAGAGCAGAAATTAGAAAATTTAGAAAATTTCTTCACAATGGCAGTCATTGTTTTCAGCTGCTTTCTGACTGAAAGAAGGCAAAACACTTTTTGTAAGAGTTTATGAGAGTGGGGCACCCTTCATATTCACCACTGAATTTGGCCACTGGGGATGCTGGAGATGTTTTCTTCACTTAGAAGTGCCTCTGCAGTGATTTAACCCCAGCACCACAGAGCCACTCACTCACTCCCTGATGGTGGAATAGGAGAGCGAATCTAAAGGTTAGGAGTGAGAAATCTTGTGGGTTGAGACAGTTTAATAAGGAAAGTAAAAGCTACTCACACAAGCAAAGGGAAACAAGGAATTCATTCAACCCTGGGCAGGCAGGTGTTCAGCCAACCCCAGGAAAGCAGGGCTCCATCATGAGTATCAGTGACTTGGAAAGGCAAATTCCAACATCTCCCACTTCCTTCTTCCTCCCTCAGCTCTATATGGTCAACTTGGTGTGGTTTGGCACATCCCATGAGTCAACTGGGGTCATCTGTCCTGGCTGTGTCCCCTCCCAGATCCTTGGGCACCTGCTGCTGGTGGGGTGGGGAGCAGAAAAGGCCTTAACTCTGTGTGAGGCCTTCTCAGCAATAACAAAAACATCCCTGAGCTATCAGCACTGCTTCCAGCAGAATTCCAAAACACAGCCCCAAACCAGTTGCTGTGAAGAAGAACTCTACCCCAGCAAAGTCCAGCACAGCCTCACAGAAATTACAGCCCCCCAGGCCATCCTTTGATGTCAGGGGTGTGTCCGTGCCATGTCCCCTCTGTTCTGTACATCTTTCTGGTACAGATGCACACACAGGTGTCAGGCAGGAAAAGTTGCATTTAGGCAACACAGAGGTTACCATCTATGGTGGTCAGATACTGGGAGAACTGAAAGCTTTTGTCTGAAAGAGGCCATCAACACCTCTACTAGAGCACATGTACCTTCCAGACTCCAGAGAGCAGCTCAGAGAGGCTGAAGGCACCCTGCCCTCCAAAAGCTGCAGGACACTGAGTCCAAGACAAGTGTTTGCTCTCCACAAGCAGCTCAGCATTATCAGAGCTGCAGGCCATCCTGACTCTATGGTGTGGAGCAGATGGATGTGACCTGTGTGCTGCAGGGAGGGTGGCTCCCAGGCAGGAAGCACCATGGGTGTGACAAAGCTGGAGCTGGGAGCAGTTAGAAATGTCACAGCATACAAGTAGCTCAAACTATGCAACAGCATAAGTTCTACACGTGACACAGACAGAGCAGAGCCAATTACACTTTATCAGTCTCAGACTGCTGTATGGTCCCCTTCACTTTTTGACATTGATCTAGTGGAACCAGTGCATATAAAGACACATTTTCATATTGTTTCTTTTTTTTTTAAGTAAAAGTATTTCAAAGAACCTCTTCTCATCCATAATATCATATGGTTCTGTTTTACTTAATTGTTGCTCTACATAAAAAGACTGGAGATAAAAGTAATTTTCTGCAAAGTCACAGCTGTATTGCCAGCTGCATTACTGGCAAAAGCAGTTATTGTAACATGATTTTTTTCCCCTTTTTATATTCTTGATGTATAGCTTAGATTTATATTGTCTACATTCATTTGTGTAAACTGCAATAATGTAATACCAGCTATCTGTAACCGAGTCACTAACTTAATGAAAATGTATTTGTGTACTACACTTCCTAAAGCCATATGGAAAAATATCCCTCAATGTACATACAGACAGCTTTGGGAAGACAATAAAGGACAATAAGAGACAAAACATGGACACTTGGTCTTTTGAAAGAAAAGAAAAAAAAAGTAGAATCGTACCTATTCCTCCATCCCCCACATTGCCAAGAGCCAATTTCTAACAAAGTGTAATTGTGTTAGGCACAATTTGAAGAATACACTGTATTCTTTAAAATGCTTAAGGATTAGTCTCTTCAGCTACAGGGACAATCTATCTATTGTCTCTAAAGCTCACAGTCTTGTTTTATCTTAGAGGAAGTTTATTCCTAGATAGAGATCTTCATAACACAGAGTTGAGAATAGAGACATTGACAGTTAGTGGATATAGTTTATTGCTTCTTTATAAAAGCACTATTTAGTAGCAGGAGTGAATATTTGAGTCAGCAGAGACGTGCATTTGCTCCTCTCAGCTAATCTGTCAGGTTTTGCTTATTTATAGATCTTAGGAGCTTCTTTCTAACATTTGGCCATAGCCAATACTTTGTCTGATTGTTAAGTCTCCACATGCTTTTTGGACAGGACTCAGTTTAAACTTTAACTTTTATAGTTACACAGGACATTTAAAATGCTTGCACAGTGTGGTTTGTATGCTGAAATTTGCACAGATCAGAGAAGATAACCAGCACCAAGAAATTCAAGACACATTCACAAACCTGTCCTTGTGCCAATACATCCCTGAAGTTTTCAGAAATCCCTTTGTAGTACCTCATTGGCAATCCCAGTGCATTCTCTGACTCTAAAATAATCTTTCTAGTTAGAATATCATCAAAATAGATACAATTTTTAATTAGACATTGAAACTGTTACTTTCTTGCTATTTTCTATGAAACATTATTTACTCTTCTGTTTTTAGAAGAATTACAGTGGTTGTTTGTTATTTTTTTTTAATTGACTTGCTGAATGGATGTTACCAGAAATAAATAAATAGAATTACTGAAGTGCCTTTCTTTCCCAGATGACATTCCCCTTTTTCTTTCATGGCCACTGGACAGAATATCTTGAAATTCTTGGGAAAAAATCATTCTAGTTCTGTTGTCTAAGTTGATCAGTGACATTTTAAAGATATTTATCTGTCTGGAAGTAAATTAATTTCAACAAAATCAGTGATGTTATCCCTTATTCCTGATTATTATTCATTTTTTAATCAAGGTTGACTAATTTAGTTTATAAAACAATAATAGGTTGGGGAATTTTGTAGTTTCAAATCAACATAATTCTTTTATCACCTGACTTCTCAGAATCTCAGGACAACCTGAAAAATGGAAGAACTTCACATGCAGTTTCCTCTAATGCAATGCAGTGCTCTGAAGGCCCCCAGCTCCAGCTGCAGTCAGACTGAGCACTGTTACTCTCTAATGAAATTACTTGAATAATGTCAGTTGGCAGTTTTCTACTAGTGAAGACAAAGCTTGTGGAATGAGAACTGAGAAGAGGGCAGGTTCCTCTGTGCCTCTGCCTCAAAATCAAACCTTCTTACCAGCCCTGAACTTCCGCCAATTTCTCCTTTTCACCCCAAGCCCCCAATGACCATTCCTGCTCCAAAACAACACATCTACTATTCCTGGCTCCCCATCAGACACCTCTGCCTTTCTTCTAGCCCACTCCCTTGTCCTTTCTGCCCAGGTCCCTGCCAGCTGACACTTCTAGTTGTCATCCACATCCACCCTCCTCCCTTCTGCTACACCTGCTCTGAGAGCCAAACCTCCAAAGCACTTCACGCTCCAGTGGGCACCCAGCAGCTGTTTCTGCCAGCCACAGACCCTTGTCAACATTGCTGACAAGTTTGGAGGAACGTACCTAGACATAGGATAGATGTAAGTGAAACTGAGATGGGCCCCATGGGGGCAGGATCTGCCTGGGGTAGGTGAAACCTACAGCAATTGCCTGCTACTACTACTGAAGAACTTCTGAATAGCAGATAAGAAGCATCTCTTCTTCCTGCAGGCATATTTGAAGTGGTGACTTTTTTTTTTGCAGTTTCCCATATTTTTTGAGAAATGACACTTCCAGTAAACTGCTGAAAACGTGCATCTGTCTTCAATAAAGAAGAGACTTAATTAGCACATCTTCCCTTCTGTTAAATAAGAAAAAAAAGGCAGAGGCAGGAGGAAGAGATTTATTTTGGTGCCATATGAATCATAACTAGCCTAGCATGCAAAGCCTGAAATAATGTTAAAGCCTGAAAGAAATGATGTATAAATGGAAAAGTCATCCCCCGTGTTTAACAGCAAACAGTAGATACAATACACCATGTTCTGGTGCAGAAGAGCTGCTTTCCAGTGGAATTATTCCAGATTTACACTGTGGTGGCTGAAATGAGAAACTGTCCCACAGAGCATATGTAACTGGAGAAGTAACATGATATTCTTTTTTCTTGGATCATCTTGTTCAAGCTCTGCTTCCTGTGAGCTCTGCTTGAACTGCTACCCACAGCTGGCAGTCAGTAGGATTGTGTTAAGTGCTGTACAAACACACAGTGAAACATAGGCCATACCTGAAGAGTTTGAAACAGGAAAATGTGAGTTTGTTAATGACAGTATGAAAAGAATACTTTTGACTTTTAGGACAACCATTGTCATGTTGTTTGAGGGTGTTATGGAAGAGAAGCTCTTTGAAGAGGATCCTGATATGTCCTGATATGTGTGGATGTTTCTTCCACACAAAAATAGCAAGAATAAAGCCTAAAGCTGATTTTGATAAAATTGGACTGGCAGATGGTGTAGGTGAGGATCATTTAGGACAGAAAAAGTGCTGTTTTGGGGTTAAAGCACTGCTGCCAGTTTTGGTTCCACATCAGCTCATGTTGGAACAGGAGCCACTGTGGGTGGGTAACCACACTGGCTACGACCACACCTCAGCTGAATGCCATGAAGATGGATGTGGAAGGTGACGTTTTGTTGTCAGGGAAAGATGAAGAACTAAAAGAGGAGCAGGACATGAAAGACAATAAGAAGAAGTTTTAAAAGAGGAAAATTTTGGTCTGAAATAACCAACAAAATGATGTTTGGAACAGTCTTCTGAAAGTTTTGTAAGTAAAAGAGGATAGATTTATATCAAGAATACAGAGAGGAAAGGAACAGAAACTAGAAAGTCCTAGTTTGTGTTGATATCCAACTTGTTTTGATTCTGCCTGATATATATTGGTTATGGGAAAAAAAAAACTTACAGAGCAGAATGAAATACAAGTTAGAGTTATCTGAAATATCTGTAAATAAATTCATGACTGAAAAAGATTAATCGCAAGCTGAGAAGTAGGGTAAGTGAGTACATTTAAAGTTATTGGTGTGCTACCAGAAGCTACAAGCTTTAAAATATTCAATATGGGCAAATTCTGCATCTAGAAAAAATTTCAGCTCAGCTATGACTGCTGTTTCACAGTAAGTAGATAATGCCAAGCTGCTTTCTGTAGAAACTAAAAATAAGACTAGGCATGTTTTGAGGGGATTTCTGTTTTAGGCATATCAAATTTAAGCTCACACTGGGCTCTTTTTGTGTGCTTTGAAAAATGTCCTAATATTTGAGTTCATGCAGATGGAAACAGCGCAAGGGAACGATGTGTAGGTTACTAATAAAGGTACAAAGGCTGAAACTGTGTCTCAGTTTATTTAAACAACCCTCTCTTCATTGCCATGTGCTCCAATGACACTGTGAGGTTCTCAGAAGACAGGTTAATCCTCTGTCTCAGTGCAAGCTGAACAGTAGCACTTATGGGTTTCTTTGTGGATTGTGGTAATGCCAGTTTAACTGAGAACCAGCCTGAGTAATGTTCAGTAATGGGGCAAAATATTAGGGTTTTTTATCTAAAAAAAACCCCAAACACATCTTACCTCCTTTCAAATATTCTTCTGCATCTACTGTCTGAGTATATGCTATTTCACTACATGCATTACATTGTGTCCTGGGAATGTTATCCTTCACAGCTATCCATGTGCAGCACTCCAGCCAACAGAATTTCAGTCATTTTCATTTAATCTAAAACTTTCAGAAATTATTAGCAGCTATATGTTACCCCCATTTATGTAATTCAGTGACTCACAATATTTTAGATTACCATTAGTGGTGTTATCAGAGTTGCCCATGTTAGATACTTGATATAATTTTTCTTTTTATTAAAAAGCCCTTGAAGAAAGAACAACCTTGACTTGTAGGCATGTCAATGTAATGCTCCCCATTCAAAGTGGGTCCTTATTTTCTGGTCTCGAGTAAATGTTGAAAAATGCTATACAATAACATCTGTTATTACACAATAGTTCTCTATTTGCTTCCAAGAAGCTTCCAACCCAGCCTTGTGTAACTTTTCTCTTCATATAAAACAATGAGCGCATACGTTGGCCTGTAAAAGACTGTATGGCCTCAAGTAATAAATACCTCTCAAAGACACCCAGCACAAAACCTCATTGTTAGAGCAATTTTGACAGAGAAGTTGAACTGTGGCTCAGTCCAATAAGGAGTAGCTCTCCTGATGCTGAGAGATTTAAATTGTCTCAGAAAGATTTTAAAAGAATTCACATATGAGGCAAGTGACTCAAGACAGACACGGGCGGTTTATAAGGTTTGAGAGCACAGGTGCAGGGCTGGCTGCTCAGGAAAAGCATGGAGCTGGGGCTGGGATTGCATCCCCATTCTTGCTAGAAAAATCATCCTGTCCCAAGGGGAGTGCTCTTTGCTCAGTTTGCACAGGCTAGATGTGGAGCTTGTGTTCCAATGTGATCATCTGCTCTTTCCTTCCAAATAACACATGACACGGAGTTTATTGCCAGAGCAGTTGTAACTGGTTTTTAACCATTAAAAATGTGACAAGTGGTGATATGTAAGTGAAAAGGAAAAAAAAAAAAAAAGGAGCATTTTGATTTCTTACAGAGTTTTCATTTGTCAATGAACATTTAAAGAGGAAAATCTCATTTGGCTTTCCAGGAACTCATGCAGGCTTAAATATTTTTTGTGTGAAGAGACTTGTGACCAGCGTCAGCACACATCACTGTGTCCATAAGAGCCTGTTGCTGCTATATTCTCTGTAAAGAATTTGTTACTATTGTTAGTTGCTTAACATCTGAAATTAGATGCCTTCTGGACAATATATAGAAATAATGAGAGCCAGATTGATTCCATCTGACCAAATATAGATGTTTACATCTAAACTGGTCCTTACAAGCTCTTATTGTATTCAGTGGAGAGAAAAAGGGCACTTCTAGGCTTCAATTTATCCCAGGTTAAGTAAGATACCTAGAACTAGCCAGATGAACATTCATTCATATTTTCTGTTTTCCTGTTTCCAGCATTCTCATAGTTCCTGTTTCTCCCCACACATTTCACCCACAGGTTTCAAAGGGGGTTTAGTGAACCATCCACACTGTAGACATTAAAGTAGAAAGTTTAGGGCAGGAAGTCCTACCCCTCTTACCACAAAAATAATGTAATACCTAAAGTAGTTGCTATGGTCCTATCAGAGATCTGTCTATAACTCTTCAATAGACTACAATCAAAAATATGAAAGGAAAAAGAAAATAACTGGGACAAATTTTTGTACTTAACTGGTTTATGAGTGGCAGTGTATGAAAACTCATGCATTTAAACAAAGTCACTTGTAACCTCAGGTAACAAAAATCAAGCATGAAGCTGTATTTTGTCATAGAATTGCTATTGATATAACCCTATTGATATCCCAAAGGGTAAAAAACAGTAAAAATCAGTACAGAAGATGCATTGACAGTATCATAGTGAAGGATATGCTTTATAATACCTGTCTGCCCTCCCACTCTCTGTTAATGACTGTGGGTGTAGCATGCTTTGTATGGAAAAAAAAGTTGCTATCTGTGGTTCTTCCTTCCTCCAGGTGTGAATCCTGGCCTCACACAGATTGCTGTTGACCAAGACCATCAATCCTCTGTCAGTGATTTTAATGAGGAACAGAAAGAAGGGAGAGTTTTTGGGTCCTTTTATTTTTTTAAATGGATGACCCCAAAAGAATACTATGTAACATTACTTAACTCCAAAGTGAGTAATTCCAGCGGTTTGACATGGGCATCCTCGTCCAACTTTCAGGGGACGACTTAGCCAAGTAAATGGTAATGCTTCAAAGCAATGCAGGCTTTCACTAAACATTTGGAAGAGTTAGGAATTTTTTGTTATGTTTTTTAACTTTGGAAAATCAATGCCCTCTTTACTAACCTGTAGGAACGCATCTAGCTGAAGTCTGAAGCACGCTGCTGCAATTCTTTGCTGTTTTATCTTTTGCCTGTAGTACATGCTGAGCCACAGTACACACAGAAAAAGTAAATTTACTCTTCTGATTTATTCTGCATCTTCAGCCTTGACTTTATAAATGAAGAAACTCTGTCACCCTGATTAGGTCATTCTGAGTGTACTACAAGTGCTATATTAACACAAAATAAGCCCTTCAGTGAAAACTGATCTTGATATCTGAGGTGAAAGGGGCATCAACAATTGATGATCCCCACAGTAGTAAGGCCTTTTTCTAATGAAGTAGAACTCTAACAGAATGATAAAAAAGCAGGAAAAAGAGTTATAATCTAATACTTAAAAATAGTCATAATCATCAGTCAAATATCATAAAAAGAAGGTTGATGACATAGAAGGATGGCAAAAGTGACTGAAGGCCAGGGAGTTTCAGATATGGCAGAAAGTTGACAAGGTGTTTTTTCTTCTGCAGATTTGTAATTCTCTTGTTTCCTATCAGATAATCATGGAATGGGTTGGAAAGATCATCAAGTTCCAACCCTCTGCCATGGGCAGGGACACTTTCCACTAGAGCAGCTTGCTCAGAGCCTCATCCAGCCTGGCCTTGAGCACTGCCAGCGTGAGGCATCATCTCTGTGGAACCTGTTCCAACTTCTCTGTGAAAGCTGTTCCAGGGTCTAAACACTCTCTGAGTAAGGAATTGTTCCCTAACATCTAATCTAAATATCTCCTCTTTTCACTTAAAGCCATTGCACCGCTTGTCCAATCACTGACTGTACATGTAAAACATCACTCTGCTTCTCTCTTATAAGCCCTCTTTAAGTACTGAAAAGCCCCACTAGTAAGTGAGTGTAAGAAGTTCCTTTACAAAGTCTGTGACTGACTTGCTTTGCAGCCATGGTTTGTCCAGAGCTGTTACAGGGCTTGCAAGGGTCTTCAGGGTGAAGAGAGAGGCGAGAATCTTGATCTCATGTTCAGAAGGCTTGATTTATTATTTTATGATATATATTACATTATTACTATGCTAATAGGAATAGAAGAAAAGTTCTCAGAAGCAAACTAAGCTAAGAATAGAAAAGCAATTGATAAACAAAGGGCTGCGTCTCAGCACAGAGTGAGACCCAGCTCTGCCGTGAGTGGTCAGTAAATCCAAACATTCACCCGAAACCAATCACAGATGCACCTGCTGCATTCCACAGCAGCAGATAACCATTGTTTACATTTTGTTGCAGAGGCCACAGCTTCTCAGAAGGGGGAAAAATCTTAAAGAAAGGATTTTTCACAAAAGATGTCTGTGACACAGAGCTAGTATGTAGAGTGATTATAAGGACAAAGTCTGGAGACGCTGTGCATATGTTACTGAGATATTCAAATAATGGTAGGAGATGTGGCAGCAAAAGGAAGCATTAGAGCTCCATTAGAGGTCTGTGGTGTGTGTGCTTTAGGCACAATCTCTTTTCTTGCTCAAAAACCCTGTATGTGGCCCTGCTAATCATTTCTCACCTGACAATGGCAGCTTTTCCCTTGTGAAACCATATTCCCTAAAAATGAAGGAAAGGACAAAGATTTGGTGCTGTTGAGGTCAGAAAGAGACATGAGAGATCTGATCTGAAATTTAATTGGTTTTGAGAAAGATAGAATGCAAAGACTTAGTTTAACTCAATAGTTTGATGATCATTCAACTATTAAATCTGTAAGATATTGTGGCACCAGAGTTTATCTTGAGAGGATCAGCTACATACTCCAGAGATGGGAAAGTATCATAAGATATATTCAAGAGACTGAACATAACATACCTCTAACTAGGGAATTGGCCAACTGACCCTTTGAACCTCTGCAGGTCATTGTTTCCTTGACAAAATTAGTGAAAGAAGGGTAGAAGAGCATCAATGTTTCCTGCAAAATGAAAATACAATGGAATTTTATTTTATCAAAGAGCTATTTGATGAGACTTTTCTTATTTAAAAAAAAAGCGTGGGCTGTTATTTCCAATTTATTCTTTTCTTCAGCAAAAAGTAGATTTCATGTGATGTGAAGAAAGAGACTGTCTTCTTAGAGAGGTCTAGAACATTTATTGGAATAGCACACCACAGAAGGAAGGCCCTGTGGCGCTAAAGGACACCCTGAAGTTCTTTTTGCACTGGAGAATCTCCACAACGTTGTGTTGAAAAATGGTAAGGGAGTGATCTTATGGGGAACCATTGTAGTAATTACCTGCCCAGAATTGCCTCATAAAATTTCTTATGTATTTTAATACACATTATTTTGGACAGCCAGAAAACCTGGGAGCTTTGGGAGGATGCAAAAAGGTCCCATAAATATCAACCCTCCCCCAACTTTGAATAGCAACCTTGACTCCTGACAGTTCATAGTTCCAGAGCAGCAATATATAGAGAACAGGGTGAAGGATGGAAAAAATGTCACAAACATAAAGGATTAAATCAATTCCTTCTATCATTTCAGTGAAAATTTTCTTGATTCTTGCAGCAGAGGAGCAGACAGGATGAGCTGCTCTCATTTTTTATTTCCAAGCACTATAAGGAGATGAAGCATAAAAGGCAAGTGCTCAAACACTATATAAGAAAAGGACAAGATTTGTTAAGTCTTCCAATTCCCTTCCCGTACCTGCTTTGAAGCTAAGAAAAAGGGTAGTCTCAACAGAAAACTCATATCCTATAGAATGAAGTGCTTTATTCCCAATGCTGTGGTGTGGACAACTTGTGCTTACAACTGTAGAGAAAATAGATGTTTGTTAGTAGCAGGAAGCCAGCAATTACACAGCCCCTGCCCACACTGCAATCTGAAGCTGAGTTCAGTGGTCTCCACTCTTGGTCCCACCATGGGCCACCCCAGCTGAGCTGCTCCCTGTTTGCTGCATGGCTTCTTGCCAGGGGCTGTGCAGGTCACGTTACCTTGGCACCCATAGAGTCTAACCCACACAGGAAAGGGGTGATCACTAGATGGATGTAACACTTTCATCCCAATGTCACCTAAAGCATTCAATATTGTTTTAAACTAAAGATTCTATCTAGATGAAGGACTCAGCAGCAGATGATGGCCTGATTGCAAACTTCCTGCTCATACTTTTCTCTTGGGATTTGGTTCAGGCTCGTTTCTCATTTTCGTACAAGCTTGACTGTCAGTTTTATGTTTTTATGAAAATGGACTAATATAGCCAAGAAAAAATAATGAAGACATTGCTTACTGTAAATTTAATTTAGAATGAAAAATTGTCTGCTACAATTAAAAAATATATTCTTTTCAAAGATAGATTTTGTAGACACAAATTTCAAACCACATTATATTGCTGGAAACATTTTTTTCAATGGAAGTGATGACACAACTTTAAAAGGCAACATCCTGAATAAAACATTGTAATGAATACTCAAAAATAGCTACTAAGAGAGGAAAAAGACTACAATATGTGGCCTTTTGTCCCCTAATCTCAGCCTTATCCAATCTTGAAAGATTTATAATTTGCTAATTCTATAAGGCAAAAAGAACATTCTTCTTCCTGGAAAGGTCAGTCAAATCCACTCCAGGCAACGATCAGTGGATTAAAACATGTCACTGAACCCTGTATAACTTTACTGCTTTCAGGACATTTCAGTTACAGACCACACCACTGTGAATGTTGGAACAGACAGCTGGTCTTACCTTCTGGTTGCTGAAGAGAGAATTAAGTTAAAAACCCTGGGCAAGATGTTTCTTTGGCATATGCCTGTTTATCAGGGAGTCTGCCCTCATCCTCCTGTTAAAGACAGGTAAGTAAAGAAATATATGTTATGTATATGCAGCATATATAGCTGGAGATTTTCAGGCTCTGGAAAATTATCTCAAAATATTAGCAAAAAGGTTGGAAAAACATATAGAGCCTTGATCCAACTCCACTCAAATTTAATTTTTCCCACTGAGTTTTATGGGAGTAAATCACAGTCCTAGGGAGGGTGGCTCCTTCAGCTTGTAGTGTGAGCCAAGTCATCTCCTGATTGTAAGTCACCATGTACTGTAGTTTTTATTCACCGTTGCTTTCAAATTTCAAGTTTGTCTGAGCTGTGCACTGTAAGGGGTAAAACAAAGGATGGGCTCCTCAGGACTGATACTTTTGTCTTCCCAGCTTGATCCCAGCGCAATTTGGAACATCCTAAGGTACTAAAATTTAACAATTATGAGCAGAGTGAATCAGTGTACAAGGGCAACACTGGCAGGTGGAAATCACTGAAATGAAGTAGTAGTTTCCTATACCCATTCCCTGGCCATTTAGTCACCTTTGATGGGTTAGTAACAGCTCAAGAAGCCCCCAAGCACCTCTTTCAACTGACCTTTAGAAACACTAGAAAATCCCAAGCAGACTGAAACTGAGCTGAGTGGTCTGCATTTTGCTATGGTGCTTGTTTTTTCAGATGTGTGTAATATCTCTGCTCAAGAATAACAATGCTTTGAGTGACTGATGATCATTGGTGGTCCGAAAGAGCAACTATAGCAAGGAACAGTATCCTTCAGTACTCAGAAAAATTGCTTTTCCTTTTGATGTTTCAGCATAGGTTAGTTGTTGTCCTTTACTGGCCAAGCTGATTAAGGTATACTGAAATCATGGAGATATAAAATTACAAAAGCTGAAAGCTGGATCCAATTTTTATTTCTTGTTTGCTGTAGAGTAACTCCATAACCTGTATTTGATAATATATTAAAAGTACAATATCTTTTTTCAGATCCACAAAAGTAGTAAACTTCCATGACACCTTTGAATTCCTGGAACAATATTGCACCTCTTTCAGCCCCTCATATACCTTATATTACTTGAAAGTTTGTGTCCAAACATCTGCATACAGTTAAGCTCCAAAGAACAAATTTCAAGGTAAGATTTAACATACTGCACATTTATAAATATTACCTGTCACCGAATTATCCTAATCTTTCCAGGGCTGGAAGACAGTCTAGGTTTACTACAAGGTGGGTATTTGAAATATAAACAGCTGCTGGCATCTACAACTTGAGAACTTCAAGCAAGGTACACAGACTTCTTTGTACTATGCTTTGGAAGACTTTTCTGTGATGCAGTGTCCTTGCAACTAGCATCTTGTGCAAAAAAAAGCACATGGAAAATTACATCATCAGTTAATATTTGGAAGACATCATTCTGGTTTACTTTTTTGGTCTATATTCCTCCCTCTGTTTTTATTTTTCAGTTTTGACCCCACAAATGAACCCCACACCCACTTCATTCCACCCACTCCATTACTCATAACCAGCTACCTCATCTTACTGGCTGTTCCTGGAATTTCTTTAGCAGCAATTTGAATTTGACCTCTCTGTATTTCTCTCTATTAAGAGTGTTTTACCAAAGCTAGTGAATAACGAATAAGACAGTGAATATATTCAAGCAATTAGGTTTTCATTACTTCTTTGTCTTTTGTCTTGGTGTTTCATAATAATTAGAAAATTGTTGTGAAGTATAGGACATCCAACTATGGATATACAATGCCATTTAGATGAATTATTGTGTTAATTTTCAGTGTCTTATGCATTTATTCCACATTAAAATCTGACAAAAGCTTTAATGTTGTCAATTAATACTTCACACTTCTGTACACCATTCCAAATTTGGTTTAACATTTGAAAATATTTTTCTCTTTCATTGTGCCAGTTCTCAGTGTACCATAAGAAAGAATTTGTTAGGCTTAGCTTCCCTGTATCAGGTGATCAGCTTGCCAAATTATGAGGTAAATACCAAAAGAATTCTGAATGTTAGTTTTACCAGTGTTCCTGAGTCCCCAGTAGTAATTAAAGTCGATATCAGACTGTGCAGAATGTATTATATGCAAAGAATGACATTAAAGTGCAATGTGTTATCTAAAAATAGTATTTATTACATGCTACATTTCTGTGTGATGTTAGAAGCTGCAATGGAACAATTAATGAGATAAACCATTTGAAATAACACTCTGAGGGCCACACTATAAGGCAATATTTGTCACAATGTTTTTTCTTAAAAAATCAGAACATTTTCTTTCTGAAATCTCATCCAAAATTTTGAAACTTCAATTTTCAAAACCTAAATACAGCTCTACTTTTTAGTACTTTTTAATATGAGAGGTACCAAAGCTGTTAATGTAACTCTCCCTCTACAAGCTAAAAATAGCAAAAGTCATGATGATGAGCTTAATTTCTGTCTCTTGCAGAATCCAAGGAGTGCTCTGTTGGGAAATATGTCAATTAGGGATGAATAAAAAAGAATATGTGCAGAGTTTTTCATCTACTCCAAGTCAAATCACAAGTGGGGCCCAGGCAAAGGATTTTTCCTTATTTCAGGTGGTAATTTATGCGAAGAAGAATCCAGTTGAATAGTAATACATGGAAAATCATGACAGTTTTTCTTTTTCAGAAGAAACTCAGATTCAGGATATGAGTGTTGTCACACTTTCAATCTAAGCAACCTCCACGTCTTTCAGAAATATGACAAATCCTAGGTATTAAGCTGTGTTTGTGTAGTTTGCTTACATTGAAATCCATAATGGGAAAATATTTTATGATGTACAATATGCAGGGGATGTGTGGAAAACAGCAGTTTTGTTCTGTTGATGAAAATGTGAACACTCCAGAAAAAATGAAGGTTTCGGTTTGGTTTTCTTGAGAAGCATCTCTGGTCTCTGCAAGCTTTTTCCCTTTACAGTTCAAAACACAATTCAGAACACAAATATAACAGAAGACAATCTATCCTGCTCTGACTCTGGGCACTGAGGAGGTTCCCACACTTGGCACAGTTTGACCTTAGGCCTCTCTCAGGAATGGCATCTCCCCTGCTGGCCCAGCACACCTCTCCCAAGCACCTGTGGGGATGGGGTGAGTTACTCACACACCCCTTGCTCTTGGTTGTGCTTGCAGGCTGCACAGTGACACCTCACTACCAAGCATCTCCTCCACTGACAAATTTAGTGCTCACACCTGTCCCCAAGGTGCTGCTTTACTGTTACTGACAGCATAAAGTCCAACTTACAGATGTATCACTGTGCAGGATACTTGAGCAAATCAAAGCAATTAGCAGAATTTCTCCTGGACAGTATTTTGGAAATCTCTATCTTGGGCTTTTGTTGGGTTTTTTTTTTGGTTTTTTTGTTTGTTAGTTTCTTTTTTTCTTTTCTTTTGGGTTTCTTTCTCCTGAGTGCCAGGGAGAAACAAAAAATCAAGGATCCCTTATCTTCAAATTTTTCATTGTTCCTTGGAAAATATGTAAAAAGTCAGTAGTGCAGTTAATACTGAAGTAATTACATTATTCTTCCTTATCATTTAAAATCCTTAAAAAGTTAATATTTTTTCAAAAAATTTTTAAAATATAAAATCTTAATGGCTTTTGGAGCATTTTTCTTGCTTTTCACTGTCAATCAGCTATTCAATATCTAGTAGAGATTAATTCCTACCAGAAAAATTGTTTCCAAAATCCATTATGGGTCAGACTTAATGAAAAGTCTCATAAACATTCCTGTGTCTTTTGAATTGTATTATATATTTAAAAGCAGAAAAGAGATGAATACTGAATAAAGTGAACCTGAAAAGTGGATATATGACCATTACAGAAGGAGAAGAGACCATATTTTGCCCAAGAATGACCCCTCTGTTTTGATTTCACATAATTTGTGGAGCTCAAATAAAAGTATATCTGCTTTTTCCAGTCATAATAAAGTTATTTTTAAAATATTTAATAAAATATTTATAAAGACTCTTTTTCTGAACCACATTAATCTCATAATATCAATAGCTTTCAGTAACAGTGGTTTTCAAAAGAAAATAGACTGTTATGTGCAAGTTTCTCTCAGCTTTTAATTGTTGTTTTTGCTATAACTCTGTCTGTTGGTCACTTACACAAACTACATTTTAAACTAATTTTCTCCAATTTCCTTTCTTCCATTCATGTTGACCCAGAATGAATGATTTTCCAACTTCTTCCCTTTAACCCAGTAATCTGGGTTGCCTTTAACAAGATATAAAAACCAAATCACACAGAGTGGAAAATTGTTATTGCCTTTAGTGACAAAATGACTGTAACAAATGTCACTTTTTTTAACATCTCAGTCCTCTGTGGAGCTAAGTTCTCAAAACTCCCCTTCAGTTTAATAGTTATGGCAGATTAAAGCAGGAGGAGTTTTTACCTTAGTGGATAATAAGCAGGTGGCTGTTGCGAGCAGAGGAGATTTCCCCTTCCTCTCCTGAGTGAGTCCTTAGTTACACATCTGCTTCCCCTTCCTCTAATCTCCAATCCACTTTAAGGGTAGCTGAGGATTTTCATCACAAACCTGAAAATATTTATGCCCTGAAATCTTAGCTTTAGCTTCTGAGTTGCCAGTCATTGGGGACTGAAGCTTATGGCTGTTATTTTATTGACCTTAGGAGAAAATTGTGGGATTGTAATGACAAAACCAGATTAGTGAGATGTTGCTAAAATGATGTCTCTTGCCAGTGATGATGACCATAATCTATGCATCTCTAGCTACCCCTACCTTTGCACCTGATCCAGGATTTCACAGCAATTTTAATCTGCTGCATTTACCATTTTCATCTTGAAACCTTCTATGAAGAAAGTTCACTTGAAGTAACTTTTTAACACTTGGGCAACAATCAGATTTTTAAAAGTAATTTTGAAACTATTTTATTTAAATATTTCAAAATGGAAAATATAATCTTTTTCAGTTTCACAAGCCTTTTGTTTCATAATTTCAGCTACTATTAGGTCATAATTAAAATAAACTGTTTAGAGATTATCAGAACAATAAAATCTTTCTACAGATTGGGTGGGACATTCTGAATATTGTTTTCAGTTGCGCTTTTTCACCCTAATTCTCCAAAGGAAAGTTTTCAATATCCCATTTTTGCCTGAAGGACAGCAATGTGGTTTCCTGAGTATTTGTATCCTTTTTCAAGCTGGTTTCTAAAAGGTGGTTAGATTTTAAGATTCAGATTTGGTTTTGGTTATTTAGCTTGGAAGATTTCTAGAAGGAAACAATTCTTGACTGTTGTTTTGTCTGTCATCAGTTTCTTTTGAGAGTCCTATTCTTGGACAAAAAGCTAATTGTTTCTATAAAACCATATCTTAGCTACTCTTTGGCATCTAGGATTCTTCCTGGATATTAAGAACACAGTGTGATTTTGAGTTAAATGCCACTGGTTTTCATTAACTTGAAATCCCCATGTCAGGATGAAGGGACAGAGTAAAGAAACCACTCTGTTCAGACAGGCAGTGGTTTGCTTGGAGTCCTCTAAGCCTTTCTCAATATGACACCCAGGACTGGTTGTGCATTCCTTGTTCTTGAGTAAGACTTTTTCCCCTTTTATGTGCATGGGGAAATTTGTCTGACCTGAAAATAATTTTAGGCAAAGACTTGGTAGAATTTCTGTAGTTCTTCCAGATAATGAAGCTGATATTTGTCAGTGTTTTGTCACCTTTCCTTCCTCACCAAAATGTGCCATCACAATCCAGTGCTGTCGTCTGTGTGCACTCCAACTGCTCTGGCCTTAGCATCTTCCTCACAGAAGGAATGAATGAGAGAAAACTGTCTCAAGTTGCATCAGGGGAGGTTTACAATGGTCAAGCTCTGAACAGGCTGCCCAGAGAAGTGGTTGAGTCACCATCTGTGGGTATTCAAAAGATGCGTAGGTGTGTCTCTTAGGCACATCTTAGTGGGAGCCTTGGCAGTGTTAGGTTTATGGGTGAGTAAATTGTCTCCAGGGTCCTTTTTAAACTTGAATGATTCTATGCTTCTGTGTGGTCAGACAGTTGAACTAGGTCACTGTTGTAGGTCCCTTCCAACTGAATTATTCTATTCTATTCTATTCTATTCTATTCTATTCTATTCTATTCTATTCTATTATTTTCCATTCAATTTTTAGACAATAACCTTAAAATTTTCAATGTTCAATGCAGCACTTTTTTATTTCCTTTTCCTCTGCTCTTGTTTTCTGAGAAGTAGATTCAATCTCTCGAAGTAGATGAAGACCTTGGTCTGAGTTCATACAAGATTTTCTCACCTCCCATCTGGAATTCAGTAATGCAATATATCTGGGACCTAAGTCATTGTCCCAAGAACCTGGAACTAAATGCAGTAGCATAACCCACCAACACAAGCTTTATGACTATCCCAGAATGTCCTCTCCCTCCATTGTTTCCTCTAAGAAGGAAAAAAGTGAGTTGAAAGTCTTTTCCCTTTCCTGTAAGATGATTGATGGCCCAGGCTCAGGATAGCTAAGGGCAAAATAGACCACAGTCCAGAGTTCCAAATTAGGGAGTCCATGCAAGTGCAGAATAGGACTTCATGGACTCACCAGTTTGCATCTGGAAGCAGTATAGCTGCATGTTCTTGGCACCTTGCCCAAGATAATATACCCTGCCCTTTGTGTGTGAACGTGACTATTCTCCTTCCAGGCCTGATTTGGCAACTTATCCAGAACCACCCTTCTGGGTCTGGGGTTAACACAGGAGGAGCAAATCTGTCTGCAGCTGGCAGTGTGGACAGGCTTTCAAAGCATCTCTCTGGAACCAGGGTGGGAACCTGGGATGCAAAATCCCCTCCCCAGGCTTTCTACCCAGAAGGTAACACTTGTCTGAGCAGAGGAGAAAACATTCCTTTCAAGAGGTTGGTCCAAGTTTCTGGAACTAATTCTCACAGGAAAAGAAATGTTGAAAACCCCCCAGCCGCTCGTGTTGTCCTGCCTATCACATGCTGTTCATCCAACCCACTTTTCCGCTGGATGCATCCAGCACATTTATCACTCAGCTCTGCCACTCCTCCTCCCCAAAACTGTTACCCAAATGCAATGATATGCACGGAGTATCTCTCACCCTGCAGAGAGATAAACTGTGCATGACAGCTATTAGATCCATGACATCATGCTCTTTAGAAAGGCATTGGGGTATGAAGAGGAATAAGATTCTCCCTAGGATTTAATGGTATAGTGTGGTGCTTTAGGACACACAAAACCTGGGTTTGCTAAGGCTGTTTCCAGCCAGATCAACCTTGGCACATTAAATGCTCAATAAAAATATTGTAATGTTAGTTCATATCTGAGTTATTGGTTAGAGTTTACACATCCTCATGCCTTGTACTGTTCTGAGCAGGCCATGCTAAACAAACACAAAATAACAACTGCAGATAAATATTGGAAGCATCATCTCAAAATTGCTGATGCATTTCACAGCAGGCTACTGACGACACAGGAGTAGCATTCTGGTATTAAAAATACTCGAGGCTTCCTCTACCATTTCTAGCTCATTATCTGTCCTCTTAGCCAGATCAAGCTTCCCTTGAGGAATATAGAAATGGGAGCTTTGCCTGAGGTGAGGTCTTCAGAGCTATTCCTGTTGATCACATTTTTGGCAGACAGAGAAGAGCTGGGTGAAAGTTCAAGGAGAAGGAAAAGTTTTATTTCAAATTTGGAGCCTGAATAAGCTGAGCCAGTAGAGAGCAAAACTGAATTTAAAAGCAAACATTCAAGAGGTTCCTTTGACATCACATGCACTCAGGGCTTTGGATAACTGAAACACAGAGCTATACCTCAGCCAGGTGTATTTGAAAGATCTGTGAACTTTGCACAATGTTTGATGAAACTGGGCTGAATTTCATCTGTATAATGAAACATGGAAGCAGGTGAGTTCCATGTGTTTTGGAGATCTTCTCATAAATAGTTTGCATTGCTCTAATAGCGACAAATTTAGAAAACTACTTTACCAGATGTACTCAGGAAAAAAAAAAAAAAAGAAAGATGTAATATGAGGACCAGATAGAAAGCCTGAACACTGAGCTGCCTGTTGTGCATTTCTGGTCTTCTGAACTGAAACAGAGTTGCACAAGGCTGTGCCCAAGCTGAATGCTGACAGAATAATGGTTTCTGTATTAAAGAAGTCCAGCTTCAAAAAGCAAGCAAGCAAGAAAATGGAATGGAACGGAGAGGAGAGGAGAGGAGAGGAGAGGAAAAAGGAAAGGAAAGGAAAGGAAAGGAAAGGAAAGGAAAGGAAAGGAAAGGAAAGGAAAGGAAAGGAAAGGAAAGGAAAGGAAAGGAAAGGAAAGGAAAGGAAAGGAAAGGAAAGGAAAGGAAAGGAAAGAGGAGGAAGACAAGAAAAATGTGAATTCTAAGTAATTATTTCTGCAGAATTTTAACAACCAGAATCATAAGGGGTAACAGTGAAAGCTGTTGCAAAATGAGTTCCCTTTCCTGAGAGTGTTTAAATGGCTGAGTCTCAAATTGCTCACAGCAGCTAAGTATCTGGGCCATGACTTTGATATTTTAATTAAAAGCATTTTGTGTTGCAACCTGGTTTACCCAAAGAAAACTGATTATTCAAACAAACACAGTAAGAAGTTTTGTACTTTGCAGACCTTGGAGCTCATAGTTACTGTTGATATGTTGTGCTTATTATGTTTGATAGGTTTTAATGTGTGATGCGGGGAAAAGCCAAATCTCCTATTTATTTATAAGATAGATGAAAAAAATATTCCCAGAAGAAATTTTGGATTACCATCTTTTGAATTTTCACTGCAAATAGAAAACAAACAAAAAAAATCCCCCGCACTGAATCTAAACAAAATTAGACAAAAAAACCCCTTTGGGTAAACAGTGAGCATTTCTATTCAGAAAATCCTGCACACTTTGGAGACCTAAACCATACTGTTTGTATGACTCTCAGTTTCCTGACTGGTAAACATCTCATGTGACAAACCATAACACTTTATTTTGATGAGCAGACATACTAAATTATGGAAATATGTAGGTGTAATTTACAAAGATGATGACACTTTCCTAAGTAGTAGTTTCGTATGTCTATAAATATCAGTATCTGTAAGCATAGACATTTCCAGTATAAATAAAATTTGAGTTCAGTTTGGTTGCAACTGCAAATTTGATTGCAGTTCATTCCAGAAAATTCAAATACTTTCTATGGTACAAATGGAATAATTTTAATCCCCTTCTATAGTCAATGGAGAGATTAAACATCTCCAGGGGTCAGTCCCAGGAATTTATTGACTTTGAAGTGTTATTCTGCTGTCAATGAAGCATAATATTAGATGAGGTAAGTCAGTAAGTCATGATCTTTCAGTATGCTTGCAAAATCAAAATAGTTCTATAAAAATTTTCCCCCATTAACTCAGAAGTTAGGTTTTCAGTACTAAAAACTTCAAAGCTAGACACTGACAGTTATTTCACAGATGAAAAATACACATACTTTTCATAAGTCTGTCATTGGAACATCAATAATCAGAACAAAAAATAAATACATTTAATACATTATTTATCCCAAAGAATTTATCAAGAACTGCTTCAGCATTGGTGCCAGCTCACAACAAGGGTCTAATCCATCTCAAGGCCAATGTAGGAACTATAAACAAATGCTGTGCATTCAAAATACAGACATTCAGGAAAATAGAGGCTTTGGGTAGAGCAGGCAATTAAGAAAAATCAGGAGTAAGTCATAACTCAGGGCTGCCCTTTGTGGGCAGCAGAAAATGTCTCTGCACCCTTTTAAATCACTGCTCAATACAGATTTCATCTTTACCGGAGGTATTGTTCATGAGAAGTCTGATATTTTTGTGATTCACTTCACATTGAATCCATAGCCCTGCGTCACAACTAAAATATTTGCAGAAAGAATGTGAATAGCCTGTACAAGCATATTTTGAATAAATAGCAACCTTATGCAAAAAGAGCCAGATTCTTCTACTCTTGTTTGCACTGGTGACCATCCAGAAAAAAGCCTTCTGGAAAACTATACAATGACTCTAGATTTACCCAAACACTACAGAGAAGAATTTTACCCATTACCATAAATTAATTACTAAATTATTCCTCTTTACAGTGAAAATGGTTCAAGACCTACCTGAATAACTCATATAAAATTTTCTAGTGATCTTATAAGTAATTCTGCTAGATTAAGGCAGGATTTGATTTTATGTCCATTCTCTGGAGGGTAGCTTCTCTGAGCCAGTCACCTTCTTGCTGCATTAGCAATTCTGCAATTTTAGGTACGAGAATAAACCTTTTAATTTGTGGTAAATGCATTTATATGGTAACAAAGTTGCTGACCCATTAACATTTTGCAGAATATTATCCGCAAAGGAATTGTGTTCTGGTATTAAAAATAATTTGAGACTGTCACTGATATTTGTTGCTCATTATCAGTATTCATTGCCAGTTCCTCATTCCTCAAAAAAATTTAAATCCTACCTTGGGAGAATGAGGTAGGGAATATTTGCAATGGCTGATGACATCATCTGTAAGTAATGACTATAAATCCAGAGTGAATTTGTAAGTACAAATGTGCAGCTTGGAAGGTGCCAGATTTCACGCCTGCATACTTAGAGCCTGCAAATTCATCTCATGAACTTGGAGAACATCATTTTTAGCCAGAATGTGCTCAACTGCACCTTGATGATGCCAGACCAGAAAAAAATGAAACCTCTACTAGAAAAAAAAAAAGCAATATTTTGTAGAATCATAATTTATATTTTATTTCAGAATATTTAGTTATGTCAAAGGTTTCATTTAAGTCTTCATCTAAGCAACCATTTAATATTTTGGAGACATTTTAGAAATTAGCCTTATGATATAGCAGCAAGAATTTTCTTTGCATGTCAAGTGCAGTATGAGTGAGTGTTAACAAAGCACTAATGCCATTTGGAAGGGATAAGACCAACTAGTGTTTCCAAACCTCTTAAAAGCACATTCTAAACTATTATATTGCCAATTAAGCAGCAAGGTGGAAAATTCTTGTCTTTCTGTTGGCATAGAAAGAGTCTGTTGTTTTTTTTTCTTATAACTTTAAAAAAAGTAAGAGAAATTTTGAGCTTTACCTCAAAATGTTAGTATTTCTTATCCAATTCTGTGTGCATTTAAAGAGGTGCTTATTAAATAATTTGAACATTGGGGCAAAACAACGTCACCTGAGAGAAGATTGGCAGAAAATCTGGTCCAAAAGGGGTGGGATGGTTCAAGGAATTGGTAATGAAATCCTTAGATTTTACCAGTCTGCTTTATTCTGATTCTTGCCCAGCTTTGGTCATAGCCATTAAGCCTTTCTACTGGAGTATTTCTACTGCAGCCAAGCAGCAGAGACTCAAGTCCACTTCTGAGTCCCCCACTAAGCATGGGTCCTGCTTGGATTCAGGGAGAAAGTGGTGGTTTATCTCAGATAAATGCTGTCTAAAACCTCTCAAGTTGCATAAATGGAAAGAGTCTCTGATGTCAATCTCAGTGCTGTTTCCAGGGGACAGGTGCCCATCTCCCCACTGCTGCTCAACAAATAAACTCCAATTTGAATGATTTTTGAATGCTCAGTTTTCACAAAGTATTTCAAAGGTCATGGAGGTTCTTAAATTTCTGCTGACTCTCCAGTCCATGACTTGCTTGTGGGACAATGAGGTTGCATAGAACCTCTTGTGGACTTGTGACCAGTCCATATTATTGTAGCGCTCTGACCTTCTGCTGTGGCATCACCAGGATGTTTCCACCTTTACACGAGAAATTCCTCCTCTTTGAGAGCTGACTTGGGCAGTAAAGCTCAGCTTAGATTATTACAACTAAGTTTTTGTGCAGAGCTCAGATCCAAGAATAAGTAACTAGGCTCTGGAAGCCCAGGCCTTGCTGCACCAAAAGTAATTGAATTTTGGAAAAAAAAATCTCCTTGGTTGAAGTTATAGATTCACAGTCAAATCCCAAACCTGCTAGCCAAGGGCATTACAGATTTCTTCTTGCTTATTCCCTCTTTCTGCCCTGGAAGGGATGTGGAAGAGTCAGTGTTTGTAGTTGTCCTTGTCTCCAAGTTGCTGACCCAGCTGAATGACAGCCCACCAAACTGACCAACCACGCCCACAAAAATGACACCTTCTCTGATCTGACACAACACCAGAGCCTTATTCCTTCACTACAGGTCTTTCAGTGGACTGCCATTTTTGGACCATAATTTGGGTTTGGATATTTATATTGATCTGAAGACACCGACCCAGAATATTCTGTGATTCTGTGAAATGTTTAAAAGAGTTTATTCTTTTACTGTGTCTCCTCAAATAGTAGCTCAGAGACATATTGAATGAGAAAATTTGGGTTGATGAAATAAAGCCATTTTATAGAAATCAGAATAATTAATAAGGTCAATTAATGTCCCAATTCCTACCTGCTCAAGATTATAAATCAAGTATTCAAATATATATTATGTGCATATTTCATTCCAGTGTGAAATTTGATTTTCTGTAACAGATCTGCTCCCAACTACAGTTTCTTCAGCTATTTCCTGTGCTGATGTATGACATAGAGAGTCCTGTTCTTGATACAAAACTTTGAGAATCTACAGTTGGAACAAGTAGGAGAGAGAATATATAGTAGGACAGCACATGAATAAATTTATTCTGACAATGGAAGTCAGGAACAAACCAAGAAGACATAAACACATTTATTTTGAAACTTAAATGAATATTTTCAACAATTATAAATAAAATAATTAACATCTTATACCACATCTTGTGCAACAAACAGTCAACATCCATGAATACTGGGTTATGGAAATTCATCCTAAAAAC
Source organism: Melozone crissalis (assembly GCF_028551555.1). Taxonomy (NCBI): domain Eukaryota; kingdom Metazoa; phylum Chordata; class Aves; order Passeriformes; family Passerellidae; genus Melozone; species Melozone crissalis. Next base: position 56,926,966 of record NW_026535805.1, read on the forward strand.
CATGCCACATTGTTTTAGTCATTCCATTATATTTTATGCCTTTGTGTTGGCCTTCCTCCCACTGTTAGTAATCTGGATCCAAGGAATAATCTCCAGGGAAGCATGTGTTTGTTTGGAGGGAACTGTTTTTTCCTCACATGTGGACCCTGAATGTTAAAACTCCAAACAATCCCTCACAGCACTTCTGAGTCTGAGCTAAAAAACCAGCAACAGCTCTTCTCAGGGGAAGGAGGTATTTCAGCTGAATGAACAGTCTGAGGTAAGACATCCAGTTTTGCCCAGTTCCAGAAGAAGATTATCATGAAAATGAAATCAGAAAGCTGAATTTTGCCACCTTACCAGAACTATCATTCATTGACTAATTTTCTCAAAGAGTAGAACACTATTTTTAGCTGTTTTCAGAAATACCTGGTAGTTTACGTGTTTCCTATTGTCCTTGCTACTGACCTCATGGGCCATCCATAATATTTTCTTTAGGGATACCAGTGAGTCCTGCACAGTGAGGAACCTTCTCCATCTCTTGGTAGACATTATTAAGTAAGGGTAAACCCACCATCAACAGTTTTACAGCACAGGAAATGAGGCAGAATTATTCAGGAAAAAAATATCATTGTGAAGCCTTACAACAATCTTCATACAAAGTTTTGGAAATCCCACCAATGTACCTGAAGAAGAACCTCACAGGGCTCATAGAACTCACCTTCTTTGGGTTAATTTTTCCCAGATAATTTTGCAATGACACCCTTTTTTAAAATGTTGCCAAAAGTACTATTTGTACTGTATTACCATTTTTTAACAGATAGTTCGTGTACACCTGATCATTTGCCCCTTATATCTGCTGTTTCACATAGTTATTTCCACCAGAACATAAGCTACACTTCAATATCTTCTTTTCTAAAATATTTCTATTTCCACATATGATGGGTTTAAGAGAAATTAAAGCATTTCTATTTCTAAAGTTCTCACAAAATTAAAATATTATTTTTTCCTGAAAAAATGAATTTTAAGAAAAATATTGTTTTTTCTGCACTATATGAACGTCTGTGCAAGCATATAGCTGTGAGAGAAATTGCTAGCTCCTGTTTATAACTAAAACCTTATTTTAATTGACTTGCATTGTAGAAGCATTGAATTAAATCTTTTCTCTATTCATACCATTTAGTGACTCAAATTATAAAATAAAAATGCAATAATGAAAACATATTTTGAATTATGCATTTCAACGTAATTTTATGCACTCACATTTAAGTATTTCTGCAGGTTCGTGCATTCAGAACATTATGCTGGAAAGAGTTTGCATAGATTTTCCACTGCTCACTTGCAGCGACCAGCAGCCTGAACACACAGAATCAAAGAATCATTTTAGGTTGGAAAAGACCATCTCATATTTCAGAAGTCCATGTTGCTTTTACCACTCATTCCACTGAGAATACATATGTGGTCTACCAAGGTAAAAATGTTAAATTGCTACACATTGCAACAATTCCAATGTAAAATATGCTAAGTACAATTCTAGAGGGAAGAGGAAGTAGTTACCCTCTCTCTCTTAAAGGGATTGACATATCCACAAGCCCTTTTCCCCCCCTCAACTTTGATTGTAAAGTTCTACAGTACAGTGTGGTTCTAGCTGGCTGTTGGGCATTGCCTGCTGACAGCAGCATCACAAACTCCCTCAGCCTTGAGTTTGGTTTGCAGCCCGGTGAGGTATGGATTTAGCCAGCCAAGCCTTGACATCACTGGAGCTACAGCAGGACAGATTTGTTTATCCTGTCTCCCTTAGAGGGATTTCAGTCAACCTGACACTTTTGGACCATGTATCTGGGCTCAGACTCCTGTGGTGCTGAGCTCCCCTGGTCATGAGATGCCTAATCCCTCTGAGACTTGGACCTTTAGTCTGTGGTGGCACAAAATCAACACCAGCAAAGAATCAATATGTCATAAAAACATATGGGAAGGGGGTTTTATATACATTTTGGGGACCCACCCAACTTTTATTGCTTGCTATAGCATGGCATGCATGTCACTATGCCAGCTCACTCATATGACCTGCTTGTCAAACAGACATGTCATCTGAGATTTCTGTCAAATGTCAATTTTCACCATCTAAACAGTTTTATTCAAAGCAAACTATTTGGAAGAGATCTATTACCTGCAGTGAAATTTTCAATGCTGCACATGTGATTGACTGTCTACAGATATTGGTTTGAGATGGGTAAAAATAGGATTGATATGTAGATTCAAGCTTGTATTTTAACCACCATGCTTTCACAGCTGGGACAAACTCAGTCAAAGAAGGCAAGTCTTGAAAGAGTCTGACCATCCTGGGGTTCAGGTTACTTGGAGAGAAGGTAGGACAACAGGATGCTGGGTTGTGGGGAAATCTGTCCATTCAGGGTACTCATAGACAACAAAAACTCTTGTAAAGGTATCATAAATGTATGGAAAAAGGAGATTAGCACACTCCCAAAGTCCTGCTATCTCAGGATGTTCAAAGAACATAGGATGTTGACCTAGAACTGTCTCATTTTAATTCTGAAAACTCCAAGTTTTATCTAATTCCACAACAGAATGACTTAAATTTAAGTCTTTAAAAATGCAGTTTCAGTAAAAAGATTCAGATGGAATAATACAAAATAATGTTTGAAAGCTCAGGTGAAAGTCACCTGACCAAATGTAAAAGGTTTCTGTCTGTACCTTCCCCAAGCTCCCTTCAGATTCAATGGGGCAAAATAGATGGTTTAGTACAATTCATCTTAGGCATTTTAGGCATTGACTTTAGCATAAACTGAGTTGCACTTTAGCAGGGTCTATTTCTCGCCACTGACTAGAAGGGGCCTAAAGTGATAAGCTCAGATGTGCATGTCTAGACTGGAGATGTTTATAGTTAGGTGATTGAATCCCATTTGTTCAATCTACTACAGTTAGCAAAGTACAAAATTTATTTACCCCACATGTCATTGTTTCAGTGAGACTGGATAAACCCAAACCTTGTATTATTTTTTGATCTATCTTTTTATGGACACTGTTGGAGACAAATGCTTGAAGAGATGGACCTGTGTCTGATATTGTGCTCCTCTAGTACTAATCTCAACATAGCAAACATAAAAGGTAAAAGGAAGGAAAAATAACTTAAACCTTGAAATCTAACAAAGTGACCATCAAAAGAAAGGACTCTAGACTTAGAGCTAGAGAAAAGACAGGCTTACCAGATAAGGAAAAGCTAAACAATTTAGACTGAGACTCTTATGACCCAGTTCAAATATTTCTGGTGGGTTACACAAAGCTGATCTACTGTGTACTACATAAGGCATGAAGTTTAAAAGGTATGAGGAAAATGCAGTTAAAAGAGCTCATAAATGACCAAAGGTTTGCAAAGCACACTAGAACCATAAAAAAGTAGGTTTTAGAAATGCAGTATTTCTAGTTATTATCTACAGTTGCCTGCCATAGCAAAAGGGATTATGCTCTCCTTAATGAGAGAGCATACCAAGTGTTTAAAAAACTTAATTTTAACTTGGAAGAAGTCCAACACTTAGGTGACTGAATTTTTATATTGAAAGCTACAATGAGAGAGGAAACAATGAGGAATTGAATAATTTTATATGATATGCCAAGTAGTTTATAGCACATTAAGTGATCATGTAAATGTCACAGAGAGCTCACGTTGTCATAAGAAGACATAATTTATCCTTTTGTGTCTGAGGTAGGAAGGATGAGAAAACTCATGATTCATCCAGGAACTGTGTAGACATTTTATATTGAAACATTTATATTTTTATATTTATATTGAACAAGGGAGGTCCCTTGTGCTCCTGGATCTGTGTTGTGAAATTTTGTGTGACTGAGAAAGCCACGTTATGTTCTGTACTGAGGCCTGGGAAATACGAAAGGACTGTTGTTTCTGAAAACAGAAAAATGCTGTAAATTTTTTTATTCTGTTCAACAGAGCAAACACAGTTTTAAACCTCCTTGTAAAATGTTACTACACAAATATTTTCACAAGCAACCCACATGCCAGGTAAATAATTATAAGTCTTTGTCCAGTTTTACATGGTTCACTCTTTCTTTTGTAGATAGGGGAACATATGAAGTTCTACCTTACAATCCATTTAAGGGCTTTAGAGTGAAGAAAAATTCTGTACCCCCATGTGGAATAACTTCAATTTAGAAAAAAAACCAAAGGCAGAGCAGAGCCTGTGGTGTGTCCACTAGCACAAGTCTCACTGGCAAAGATCTCTTCTGGAATTAAAATCCCATAATTTAACCTAGTGATCATCCATCCTTTTTAGGTGTTGCAGTCCATCTCATTTCTAACTGCCACATTTGGAAAGCAATTTGAAGCAGAACTTCTTCCACTACTACAATATTCTTTTCTCTAATGAGCTGTCTCTGTTTTGTGCCAGTAACAGCTCTGCTTTGTGGTCAGCTAACATACTATTCATAGCTACTATATATCCCTCCTGGGATCCATTTCTGTATCCCCAGTACTTCTACTGACAGAAGAATTTTAGGTGGACAAGGAACACTAGATATGGTCTTTTTTTTCTAAAAGAACCCTGACAAATGGTCAGTTCATTTCATTTAGGTTTTATGTACAAAAATATAATATTTTTGTGCATAGATTGAGAAACTGGTAAATAAAAAGGAGATAAAAATCCAGTAAAGAGCATTTCTTAAAAATACTAAATATTCCTTCATATTATGAGTGTCCAAATATTTTAATTTATTTTATAGTGAGAGCAGAAATATTTAGTGAACTGAAATATTTATGGCAGAAATATTTAGTATAGTGTATTTAGAAATATTTAGAATGAAGCGAAGATGAAAAAAAGAAAAGGCAGAAATCTGAGTTTATTCCAAGTAGACTTATATTTATTTGCATAAAAATGCTTTAAAATTTATATTTACAATTTTACATTGTAATTAAACAACTGTATAAAAATCGTACGCAAGTCACAGCATAATTTATATACTTAGGGAGTCAAAGTAGTGAAAGGCCAGCTTAACATTTTCCCATGTCTCTCCCAATCTTTAATAACACGGTCTTAAGGTTCATCTAAGTCCTCTCAGGCAAACAGCTTCTGCAGCATAAAACTAGAAAGCCATAAATTAACCTTATTTTATACAAACTCGTGATTTTTAGCCCTATATCTGCTTATTGTTTTGACTGCTAAAGTTAAAACAGGATAACCTTTGTGAATGTTTTTGCAAGAAATAATACATTAAAGTGAATTTTTCAATAATATCTAGAGCCTTAAAATTGTCACAGCCACTACAGGCTGTATTGTGAACAGTCTGCATACAAATGATTGTACTTGCATTGAAAGATAAACTACATGCTGGTATTTGGAGAAAATTTAACATTTATATTAAATTTTCAAAGCGAGTGGAGTCACCTTTGACTAAAGGTTTGGTTTCCTACAAAACAGTCTTGTTACTTGAAACTAAAGTGAAAAAATCAGTGAATGCTTGGGACAAAGACATTTGGTTAGAGTGAATATACAGACATTGAAGCAAAGACAAGAAACCTGTTCCTTCAGCTTCAGAAACAAACCCCAAAGTGAAGCAGAGGTGAGCTGTAGCACACAGTAAATAAGAACAAGGCCTTATTTTTATTAAATCAAAGGCTATGGTTTTACTGGCAAGCATTACAGGCTTCTAATCCTCTCTACAGGCGCAGCTCTTCAGATATTTCTCCAAGTTAGGCAGCATCAACTGTTCGCCTTTCCCCCATTTGGATCTGATAGTTGAGTGTTAATCTGTAACAAATTCCTATATTGTAGAAGGTTGACATGATTATTTCATAAATCATAGAGATAGAGCTAAAAAAGGCAACAAAACCCACAAACTATCTCTTAGAGATTCAGAAGTAGGTGACCCCTTTTCCCTGCGGACCAGCTGGGTGGCCGCCAGCACACGCTGCTGGTCGGGGATCTGCTCTGTCCCCTGAGGTAAGAAGAGTGTTGGGGAAAAAGAAGAAAAGTTTTATTAAAAAAAAAAAATGTGACAAGAGCACAAAATTGCTCACAGTCTGCGCTTGACTGAGGATGGTATCAGTACTCAGCATTATAATAATAATTCATTAAAAGCAAGGAAGTTAATCTCCTTTCTGTGTCTGAATTAATCAGCCAAAATAGGAAACAAAACTGGCAGGACACTGGATGTTTGTGCACCACTTCATGGGGCCTCCCTAAACCAACAAGAGAACATGGCTGACAATTTTGCTAATTAAAACAGTAATAACTGCTCGGATTTTGCATATTTAGCAACTGAAGCTACTAATGTGGGATCCAGCCTGCAGAACCAAATATGAAGTTAATTAAATATCTAACAAATGTTTGTGAAGCTACAGAAAGAAAAGCATTCCGTTTTTCATTTCCTTTATTACGTCCCCACCCTATGAATCCCCCCCAGGCCCATTTCCTTTTCTTGTTCAATTTGAACAGCAACTTTCCCAAGAAACTTAAAGAGTTGTGTTTTCAAAGGAGCTTAAGAGATTTGATCACTCAATCGAAGTTCAATTACGAGGAGATGTAAACAACTCATTTAACACATTTCATCTTACCAAAATAATTCACTGATTAAAAATATGAAGTAGCTGATAAAAATGATACATATGAATTAATACTATTAAAATTTAAAAAAAAAAAAGAAAGAAAATATCTTTTCATCACACTGCTTGCTCCAGGAGATCTTTCTCTACCTCTCATACCACAAAAGCCAAAACAGATTGCAGTTTTTGTCCAAGCTTGGCTAGACCTCCAACTGGAGACCAAATCAGTATTTCTCTTGCACTTGTCCCAGGGACAGAGAGCAGCCTGTTTTCATTAATGAAGCCACTATCGAGATACCCCTGGGTAATCAGATGGAGGTCTGGTTATAATTACAGGCAAGATGTTGGGATGATTACTCGAATGTAGGAGCAAGGGTAACCGTTGCAATGAAATCATTGCTGGGACAAGGGTTAGGAGTGCAGGTGCTTTTTGAGAATCCCCACTGGGTTCATGCTAACTGGTTTACAGCTGTCAGGGATCTGCCAGCTCCAGCCTACACAAGCTCTTCTCTTGCTTCTGCTCTGTAGCTTGCAGTTTCTTTTAATATTAGAAGATGGTGCTGTAGAAAGATGGAGAATGACCCTTTAGTGTATTTATCAAGGTTGTTCTATAGAACAGTGAGGAAAAAGACACAGCCTTGTATCATGGCACTATCACCATCTTCTAGTCCTCTCTCCTGTGCAATACAGGAATTCAAACAGCTATTACTTTCAACTCTTTCAACGTGTATTGTTTAACTCATTCTCTAAGAAAGAGGAGTTATTTTTCCATGTGGACATCTTATCAACTATAAAACTTTAAAGTAACAGGCACATGCCTATTTTAAGTTCATTTTAACATATTTCAAGGCTTTCATTTTACCTAATTTCAAGATTTCTCTTGGTTTAGCAACACCTATGTCAAACCACGTCAACAGTTTTCAGAATAAAACCTGTAGTCAAGTAGTAGCATCAGATGAATATCAACAGTGCTGATATTAAAAGCAGTTTGTGGTTTTCAGACTTGAACTGAAGTGGCTGTAGTGCCACCATCAAATGGTCTGATTAAATGATTAAATAAAACATATTATGAGGAGTTCTTTTCTTTACTTCAGTCATTTGACAGCCTAAATAATTTCATTTCAGGTAACTAATTTACTGGTTTTTTGCAAGCACTGTGTGCTGGTATCTGATTTAGTTTTCTGGAAAGTAATGGACTTGGTGAATATTTCTTGAAATCACATCTTTCAACCTGGCTTGAACTAGACTAAATTCTAAAATGAGAGAGAAATGTAAAATCAATAAATGGAAGACCAAAATTCAAATGTAATATGTAAAAACTAAAACTGGGAGACCAGTTCATTTGTTTAGGGTTTGAAAACAAGGTGTACAACTTTATCCATCTGTGGCCATTCTATGATAGAGATCATTACACAAACAGCTGCACAAGACAGGAGGATGGACAAGATCTTAGGTAGATGGTTTAACTCTCATCATACACTGCAAAGTTTCTTGGATTAGTCAGCTCAAAACCTGTGGCTTGCAAAAAAGTAGCATTTTAAACAGCTGCTTGCTATGAAGTTTTGTTTGTTTGTTTTTTCTCTATTTTTTTTAAGCAGCCAGTTAATAGGCACAAAGGAGTAGATCTTGCTGGAAAATTCTATTATATCTGAAGGTGGCTTATGTGTCTGTTTCAAAGCTGTTGAGATACATATAGAGGGTCAATCACGTCCCTATATTCTTTCCTTACGTTCGTACATATCACCAGTCTCCCCAGATCAAAAGCTAAAAAGTGCTGTTCTCTATACCACAAATTGTTATTCTATTTTTAAATTAGGATGAAAAATCCAGAGAGGGCTATCTGATTTTTTTTTTAACTAGTGTCATTTGCATGGTCACTTCTTCAAATGCAGTTAAAGTTAGTGAACAAGAAGGGAAGATAAGGGATGATATTTGGTTTTCCATATTTCCCTGCTGTTTGAACAAGGATCTTGTTCCAGGACCACAGAGGCCACAAAGGTTCCCTGAGTTGCCCTCCAGGAGTTAATAAACATTTCTGCCAAAACCCTGTAGCAAGAGGCCCTTTGCACGCCTGTATTAAAGAGAACAAACCCCAAAACCCTAATCCAGAGGAATCACATTCTAAATAGACCAAAAAATGGGTTGGAGGCCTCAAAAAAGATCAGCTCAGTGACAAAATCAGGAATAAAATCTGGATCTGTTGACTTCTAGCAACCTCTGTGCTGCTACTAGCACCTAATGAATTGCTTTGGTCTATCCATTCCCATATGAGCCAGTCAGCTGAAAAAATATGAAGGACAGAAAGAAAGAAGCCTAAAATCTACTCTGGGATAAATGAACTCTCTGTAGAAAACTCTTTCATTTACTACTTAATTGGAGTGAACAAGCTAGAGACTGAGTAGTTCTGCAGCTAAACAGAGAGGCATAAAGTAGAACAGCACTTATTTAGAACAAAAACCCACGACATTCTTGCTTGCCACAGGTCCTGAACACTCACTTGTTGCCCTTGCCTGAATGAGGCACCAGTGGCTGTGAGCAGAGCCCGGTGACGTCTGTCCTTCCGCAGGGCTGGACAGACGCCGTCCTGCTGGACGTACATCGAGTTCCACGGACACCCTCCCTCTGCTCTCAGCACTCACGTGTGACTCAGAAGGAAAGTATTGATAGTGGATGCGGCAGCAGATTGCACATGGCACTCAACTTCACACACCGGGCTCGCTGGGAGATGTTGCCACCTATTGTTTTTGGTCTTGATTGCATTGCTTTCTTAATAACTAATTTGACTTGCTGCATTTTAACAGTGTTCCAGATGGAAACTTTACAAGATTAAAATCTGCATTTTTTTATTGCAATTTAATATTCAGATGATTTTCAAGAAGTAACTCATTTTTATCTATATTAATGCATTTTTTAGCAGATGTCCCTTTAATATTCAAATTTTGATTGGACCTGTAGTGACAAACTTCTGTCAAATGTCATACTATTTTCCCTCCTAAAGTTCTAGACAGCTTTGCACATTTTATCTTTCCCAATTAGTTAAGAAAGTGTATGAAAATGTATGTTTCTGCTTATTTTAGAAATAATCAGAATCTGCCATAATAAGCGGTTTTGTTTGCTCTACTGAAAAAAAATAAAAAAAGAGATTTTTGGTAAATATAAATATTTGTTTTTGTTTTGGGCAGTCTATTGCAATACAGATCCCTAACAACCAAAATATTTCATGAGTTTATCTTGATTTTGTTGAATTGCTTTTGTCAGAAAGAAGATGGTAAGAGGTTTGACTGCCCAGTATATCACTTTAAAATTATGCCTATATTAAATTAAAGACATTCAAAAAGGAAATAACCTGAGGATTCCCTATAATTTAAATGACATTTTATAAATATCCAATATGAAAGCCTAAACACTTTGTTCTCAAACAAGATTACAAATATTCTTCACAGTGCTTTTTTTTCCCTGCTAATGAAAAATTTAATTATGTGCCTGATTTAATGGCCTGCTTTCTCTGATCCTTGTTGCATGATTAGATGTTATTCAACTGCATCTGTCTTAAAGTGACTTGAAGACTTAAACACAGCAATATCAGGGTATGGAAAATCTAAATAAAAATCCTGATGCAACTTGGAAGCTGCTGGTTGAACAGGAATGTTACCCACAGGGGAATTTCCCTATCAGTTATTCAAGCCACTGTACCAATCTCTAGGAGTGGCACTTTGGTCTGCACAGTTCCCAAAGAAGGGGATGTGATATCAGGGCTGCTTCATCAAGACATGAGACCCAGACTATCAGAAGAAAATGTGGCAGCTGGTTGCACAGGCTCTTCCAGCAGAGCAGCCTGTTTTGTGTCACCACGAAGCCATGCTGTGGCACTGAGAAAGGCCAGGAGTCCCAAGGGTCACCATAGAAAATAAGTTTTGTGAAATGGCACTGTGGGAAGATTTTTTAAAAAAAAAATCCCAAACAACAACTCAAAAATGTTATGCACAGAAAGAGACAGAAAACGACCAAACAACTGTCCACTGTGTTCCTGATAAAAATGTCGAGTGCGGTTGTTGCCATAGCCAAGCACAACAACAGAGCTTGGAGACATGAGTTCAGGAATATACAGAGCATTGTCAGACATGACTGGACAAATTAATTCTGAGCATTAGACAGATACCAAATGGTATTTATTAGCTCAAAATTCAGTTTCATCTCGATGTTACTCAAAATCCTGTTCAAGCTCATTCATTCTCGTTAATGGCATTGTAGTTCATCCTCTAATAGATTCATTATTCCAACCTCTGGTAACTTGCTTTCAAGGGCAGTTGATCCTGAGTTCTGTTGATTACCAGTTAAAAGAAAACTGCTGTATAATTTTTAGAATCACTTAGAGATGATCTGTAGAAACTTAAATTAATAGGGAAGTCAAGATTTGTAAGCTTTATATAGAAGAAAGATGCTAAACAATGGAATTGTACTACTTATAGAAAGCAATTGGAAAAGAAATTTAGGTTAAAATAAATCACCAATCAACTTTTTGTAGACCCACAGAACTAGTGGATGTTTCAGTTCACAGCATCTTCAGATCATGGCTTTCTAGAATTAGTGCATTATTTAAACATAAAATAATTACAGTCATAGTTTAGTTATATAGCAAAATTAGAATAGCTGGTTTAAGTGTTTCTCTGCCACAAACTTTTCAGAGCAAAATAGCATCCCATAAAAGGAAGAAAACCTTACAGAAGGTTTTCCTTAGTTTTGTCATATTCATCTCAGAACACTTTGAAAGTGTAACATAATAGTAGCTGAAATCAGAGGCAATAAACTTGTATGACTTCATATCACTAGGGAATGGCATTCAGCCATTTTCCTACAGCCTTCCATGGTAAATGTTTTAAGGCTTTCTTTTTAAAAGTTGCAGACACATGCATACATTGGTGATTTTTATATTAAAAATAAAACAAAAAAAACAACACATAAGAAAAATTATTTATATATATGTATGTATTTAATTTTTGGATGCTAAAATGAAAATTAAGCCTCGTTAGTCTTATCTTTTTATGCCTATAGGAACACTGTGTGAAAATGTATAACAGGCTTTATAGAGAGAAACAAATGCGACAGGTTTTACAAATCTTGACAAACTGAGAAAATAAAGTTTGTTTAGTGCAGTGGGTTTCTTTTAGGCCATAATTACCTTTTTTAATTTCCAACAGAAAATAGAAAGTGAGGGCTAAATTGATCAAACTCAGTGGGAGGGGGTAGCACTAATTCTTTCCTACCCATAGCAGAGGTTTGCAGAACACAGACAAGACATCTGCCTCAACTCTCTAATCTGTCTCAGGGCATCAAAAGCCATCTCTTACCTCTTCCAGAAAAATGCCTCTTCTTACACAACTGTAGGGCACAGGAAGACATAGTGTTCTGAAGCTGAGAGTGGGTGGGTTTGAACTGAAGTCACCAGCAAACAGCTGGGTATCTTCACTACTGAGTCAACTTCACTGAGGCTGAAAACATTCAGGATGGAGTTAGATCATAATGATTATTTAAATGATCATTAAGAGAGTGTACAAGAGAGTGAAAGTGACTTTTTGGCCCAGCAATTATCTGTGTACCCAGGAAAAGTTGATCTGTGCTTTGGGATACATTATTGTCCTTGGTGAGATAGAACTGTCATATCACCAGGAGGAATTTGTCATTTTGGTAATGTATTAGATGGTATGATATAACTACTAAAATTTCCAGGTAGAGGGAACTGAGAAAAGAATATTCTGTTTGTAAGATTTTGGATATAAATGTGGCGCCTTTTTCTCTGACAACTTCACTCTTGCATGTAGGTGTACTACACATATATGGTAGGATTTGCAGCTTCCAGTGAATTCATAACAAATCTAAATTTAACTAGAAATCCTGCATTGCTCCAGTCTGAACTATTTCCCACTCTCTTCACAAACACTTGGCCTTGGCTTATCCTTGGTGCAGCCCTATCAAATCTAACGTCGGATTGTTCAGTCAACTTTCACCATCACTTCACTAATGGTGCCAGTTCTTATCATCATCACAGATGCCTCTGCACCCTCTCCCACTTCCCCTTATGCTTGGGAAGAAATTCTCAACTACCCTTTCAGTCAGGCTAGTGTTGTTTTTTCTATCCTTGAAACCTGCTTCCGGTGAGATACCAGCATTGTGGATATTAATGTGTACCAAGATTATGTTGCAATGTTCTTTAGCGTTTAAAACATATAACTGTAGTGGGATTACTAAATAGTAATAGATCTTATATAGAAAAGGGTAAGAATTCTCTTACAGGAAGGTGAATCCCTCCTTACTCCTAGAACTGTGTATTACAGCTTAGGTAAATCATGATTTAAGACCAAAACTCTCCCATTTTTCGGGTTTTTTTCCCAGGGGAGAATAACTTATAGAAATGGCACAAAAATTTCAAAGCATTTGCATTGTCAGAAATGCAGTTTAGACAGGTAGACAAACAAAACCTAAGAATGTGACAATGAAAAACCAAAATTATAGCTTTTTTAACACACTTCACTGATTCAGCTGAATATTGTTTAAAGACAAACCGATTTCATACACTTTGATATCTCTATATGATTTTATTTAGAAAAAAAATTGTATGCAAAAAGTATTTTGAAATGTTGATCTAATTTAGGTGGAAGTGAAACACTGAAAAATTAAGTTTTCCTATAAGACTTACTTTCCAGTTTCTTAAGGTTAGAACTACCTGCTATGTTTCATGGGAGCTGAAAAGCTCTGGGAAGAGGATGTGGAAGCATGACCAGGAAGTCTTGAGATCCTGTTACAGATAAATCTAATACATATTAACAAGGATGTTCTTTAAGGTTCAAAGCCATGCTTGTATGTCTGGACTAAGAAGTACAATGCAAATGGATTAATGAAATGCAGAGGGGTCATACAGCTCCTGTGTCTGGCCTCAATAATTTAGAAACCATGAGCCATATAACAAACAAAAAAATATTTTTTCATTAGAAAATAAATGAAAATGAGGCCATCCGTAGTCTTAATCATTAGGTCAGACTGGTGTCACATTTTATTATAATTTCTTCACAATCTAAAACTTGACATGTCCTTTCTTCTCTCTCCCTTTTAAATTAAAACACCTTGTCACTAGTTCAGGAGCCAGACCTCAAGAAAGAACACAAGACCAAAAAGTCAAGATCTGGGCAGTCTTTTAGGAACAATGCAGTGACCCCTTCAGCAAGTGAGAAAGACACTTAACAAGATCATCACACACGTGCTGTTCTTCAGAGCAGGGTTTTCTGCCTCAGACATCTCCAGTTGCCAGCTGCTTTGGAGGTGATGTCTTTTGTTCTGAAGCAATGAACATTAATAAGGAAGGCCAGTAGGGAAAGCTCAGATTTTCTTGAATCTTTGCTCTCTCTCTTCTTTTATCACCACTAAGCTATTGGAGAATTGGCAAAAGCTGAGGTTTATTGAATGGATGTCTCAAATAACCTCTGGGGATGGAAAATCATTAAGATTTAGATTTTCTGTGTCAGATCAAAGAATAAACATCGGTGGCTATGCAAATACTAAAGTCAGTTTAAAGTAAGTTTTAAAATATGTCTACAATATGGTTTTGTTCTTTAGCAAATATTTTAAAATATTTATACAGAATGCTTGTATCTGCTCTGTAGGAAAACAGCTAAACATCATAGATTGAGACAGTCTATGGCACAAACATGCCAATCGTGAGAAATAGCTTCTTGAGAATTTGTGGCTGCTACTCTTATAATTATCCTAATTTGAGCCAGGATTATACCAGTCAGAGAAAGTAAATTATTCTTATTTACTCAATTTTAGCATTTCTGGCTTTATGAGACCCGAAAATTGACTTGTTTATGAGGCATGGATCCCTTTCCTTCTAGCTAGATGGAAGGTTTGGTTTGCCAAGTGAGAAAAAAGGTTGAGTGACTTTCTTAGATTTATGGAAACATTGATAGACTTCAACAGAAAACATAGTATTAGATAATAAGTCCTCGGTAGTGTTTTTATCAAAGCAATCATCACATAGAACGTCTCAACTACCTGATTTAAAGATATTTTAAATATCTGATTTTTCATAATTTTTTACTTCAAGCATCTTTTACAGAAACTTAGTCAAATTCTGTAGAACACTTGCTTTTAAAAGCTACAGGAGCATTTCAATAGGAAACTATTCATCTACAGAGTATAAAATGTCTTCACTTAAAATTGTATTGTAGGAAAACAGATTAAAGCTATCTGTGCCTCTTTTCCCTTAAAACCATAAAGAATTTTGAAGATTCAATTCATTTTGCATTTAATTGTTCTTCATCCTTTTTACATTTTATGAACAGGCAAATTCTGTCATAATATAATGGTCAGTTAAAATAAAAAATGCCCAGCAAACTGGGCATGAAACAGTCCCACAGGTTGTTCTAGACCTGACCCAGAAATGACTTTATTAGAACCAGCTAAGCAACTGTGTCAGCTCTTTTTCTAAGTACTAATTTTCTAAGTGCTAGAAAATTTAATTCCAGAACTTGCATGTGGGTGTTGCAGCTGCCCAGCTTGCCTTAGAGTGGCAAGATTTAGAGTCATCAGAGGAATAAATCATCACTTTTATCCCACACCACACTTAGAAGCAGCCAAGATGATATTTATTCTTAGTTATTAATGATTTAACACATGTTTATTTCAGCACTTTTTGTCATCAGACAGCGATTTCAGTCCTTGTTCCTGAAAAGACCATGATAAATGAACTTACCAGAAGATTAATGCTTCACCTCTGCATAATGCACATGGCTGAAAAGTAGAGGAGGGTTTGTGACACCACCTTTGGTAACCATGCACTGCAGAGTTAACTGGCCTAGAAAAGTTGAGGTCTCGTTCCAAACTTAACCAAAGTTCAAACATGTGGGTTTGATCCAGCCTCTCCAAAATGCAAGTTCTCCCATTAACTTTGCATTGCATTTTCAACAGCATTTCTCCAAAGCTCAGAGCAGTTTAGGTGCCAGAATTGATTTCTGTCCCATTTTCATTCAGTTACAGTTTATGGATCATTGCTTTAAACCTTGGTGTACATTTATGATACTATATAAATAATAACAGTGACACAATAAACTGCAAAAACATGTTGTTAATAATGATATTATGAGTCAAAGATAAAATATAAAAACTGGGCTTGAACTACAGTATTCTGATCCAAATTGAGGTTCTCCACTCTTTCGGTGGTTTTCATTGTCCGCACGCACAAAACAAATGGGCAAATTAACTATTGGCTTTCTGTTTCATCCAAGCATGTGTCATCTTGCAAAATGCAACAAAAAATACAAAGAAGGGGAAGTGGTCTACATGATCTAGCAATTGCACATCAGCATGTGCTATTTGAAATTTGTGATTTGTGGTCAAATGCTCCAACAGCAATGACCACAGTCGACCAGATAAAGACATTATCCCCCCAAAACTATCAGATGTTTGTGATTTGTTTTCAAGGTTACACAGCAGCCATAAAAATGCAATAAAAGGACAGAAGTTTTTAGATATTATGTATGTGCAAGTATATGGTTTTAATCAATTGTTAGTAAAATATTTAATTACATAGAATCAGTATTTTTTAAAATTTCTTATCATAAATTATAGATAAACTTCAATTTCACACAACAACTTGAATCATATCAAACCCCTCTTCCACCTGATTTTACTTAATGTTAATACATCAAGTAAAATACATTTCTGTTTTGTAGGATTTCAATGCAGGCACCTAGTGCAGAGCTGACTTCCATTCCTTTCCAAAGTTACTAAAATGCTCCTGGCATGGTGTTTCCATGGGTTTCTTCAGCTGGTATTCACTGGCATAATTCAGCTGTGACACTGATCCCAAGTAGTGTGTCTGCATTCAGGGCAGTCTCCTTGACAAAAGCAGCTAATTAAACTGAACGTGTCTGCAAGGAGATCCACAACTGTATTATCTGCCTTGTTTCTCCAAAACATAGTGCCTTTCTGCTAAACCCAATATAGGGTTTGCAGAGGTGGATGTATTTATAATTTCCAAAGGTAAATAATAACTGTGAGCTCTTCCAGTTTTCTGTAAGAAAGAAGATGACTTTCAGGATGGGTAAATACTCACTTTGTCACAAAATGAATCAAAATCACACTCTTTTTACTTTTTTTTTTTGCCATTCTATCAAATACAGAATACTCTGTATTCTGAATTCTCTTAATAACATGCACAGAATTTTTTGATAAATGAGTTTACACACTTTTAGAATAGTTGTTATATATTAAATATTGAATAATATCAAATTATACTTTCCATTTAATTTTATTCAGCATGCTCTGGGTGCTATTATGTTACCTATGACACACTGTGCTATATTAACATTTCATATGCATGTTCTAATATGCACAGCACTCCCAGTTTTGAGAAATGAGCTATTCAGAAAGAAGGGATATTGCCTACTGGTGGCCATTTTTTCATTGCTGGGGGCAACATTGCAAACTGTAGATTCCAGCCTCTCAGCCAAACACTTTT
The DNA here is from genome assembly GCF_028551555.1 of Melozone crissalis. Lineage (NCBI taxonomy): Eukaryota > Metazoa > Chordata > Aves > Passeriformes > Passerellidae > Melozone > Melozone crissalis. The sequence continues at coordinate 56,944,032 of NW_026535805.1, forward strand.
TGCATTATTCAATTTACATTCAACTCCCCCTAAAGAAATGACCACTGAAATGATGGAAGGATGTTGCTATTTAATACTGTACGGCACTCATGGAAAATTTTTCACATGTGAGTCAAATTCCTCCATTCTTGTCCTTGTGTTTCCTACATCCTCTCTCCTTGGTCTTCTAACCACTAAAGCTTCTGCTATTAGACAACTGAAGCATTTCTTTTCATTTCTTTCTAATTAAAAATATTAGCTGGCAGTTATCAAGCTGTCTTCCCTTTGGAAGCCAGCTTCCCTTCCCTTCGGAAGCCAGCTTCCCTTCGCTCAGCACTCCAAAAAAATTTCCTGCCTTTCCTCCTCAATTTCTAGGCCTTCTAGTATTTTTGTACTGTTTCTGAGTACTCTTTTTCTCTCAAGATATGCTTGAACTACTCACTAGGGTGTCTAAAATAGCTCTTAAGATCATGCAAACCTGTCAGCCAGAAGCAACTCAGATAAGTGTAAATGAAAGTTTTAATTGTGTTTTCATTTCCATCCTTCATGTTCACACTTCAGCATTCAGGGTGTTCTTGAGCACAGGTCCTCATGTACTTAAATGAATGTGTGTTTAAATTCTTTTGTGTTGATTTTTATTCTTTCAATCCCTCTCTGCTTCATTTTTTCCATTATTTTAGTGATTTGCAATGCTTCATTCTCCATGCCATGTATGCTGCTGCATTAATGTTTGTTTATTACTTATTTCTGATCCTGATGTTACACAGGAAACAGATTAAAAGTGTCACAGCCCATATGCTGGGAAACAGGTATCATGTCTTCTGATGGGGCAGGGAGCAAAAAAGGGAGATGTTCACTTTAGGGTTTCACCAGCCTGAAATAGTTCTCACAGACAGAAAACCCAGTGGTGTATTTCTATTTCAGTTAGAGTATTTTTGTTCCACTTTGTAGCCATGCACTTCGGTTACGTCTCGACTTACACTGATAGAAGGCAAAAGACTTATGAGCTTTAAGACTGTATTTGATGCCATTTTTATGGATTGAAACTAGAGATTTCTTTCCTCTAATTTTGTATAATGTTAAAATTATCCACATTGGAAAGAACTTCCTGAGGTTTCCACTTCAATGTCCTGCTCACAGCAGGGTTAGATATGAGGTTGGGTTTCTCAGGACCTTTCCCAGCTGTACCTGGAAAACCTACAAGAATGGATTCTGCACAGCCTCTGTGGGCAGATTGTTCCAGTGCTGGACCATCCTCATGGTGAAAATGCTTTTTTTTCATAGTTGGGCAAAATTTACTATGTTTCAGTTTATTGACCATTGTCATTCATCCTCCCACCACACACTTTAGTGATGTGCCTGATCTTCCTGTAGGTATGGCTAGAACCTCAAACTAATTTCTTCTCCAGTAGGAGCAGCCTCAGTTCCCTCAGCTTTTCTCCTAAGTCATGCACTCCAGCCATGGCCACCACACTTTTTGATGTCTTTTAAGCTGGGGGGGTTACAAAACTGGATGCAGTATTGCAGATGTGGTCTGATGGGTGCCAAATATGAGAATAATCAATTCCCTCAAATATGAGAATAATCACTTTTGGCTATGCTTTATCACTGCTAGGGTGCATTGAGCTCCACAAAGAAGCTTTATGGATTTACATCCCACGGAGCTACCGACACCAAATTGCTCTGTAGAAGGGTCTGGCTCTCCCCATTTCCTATACAGGGAGCCTAAAGGGATTAGCACTTTTTGCCTATAGCTAGATCATGTGAATTGGTCCTACAGCCTTGATAAAACAGGTGTCCTGCAAAACCTTCTCAGATATGATTTATAAAATTTAACAACCACCTGTAAATTGTTGCATACTATAGATTGGTCACGAAAGCAGCAATATGCTAGCTAAGGATATAAATGTGAATAAATATCATTTCAGAACAAACTGCCAAGGAAGATGAAAACCTCAGTCCAAGCTGAAAGAATGGGAAAAGGATACATACAGTATGTCTTCACAAGGAAACTGAATTCCTACTAAGTAAAAGGTCATAAAAGAATATTCTGGTGAAAGGAAAGATGAAGAAGGAAGCAGTGACACTATCCTTAGGAAAGGAAGAATACAGGGTGCAAGAGAATCTCAGATAGTGGAGAAGCTATTTTTAAATTACGGGATGAAGCTTTTTATTTCTATGCATTTGTAGACTTTTCCACATCTGTCATAGAGAACTTTACCTTTTTCTTTGTTGAAAAACTCCATTTTTTTCTGTTTTAAACTTATCTTAGATATAAAATTATTTGGGGCAATTTCAAAGACATGAAGAATAAAATTTTAAGACACCAGTTCAGACAAAATGGGTGTTTCAGGCAAGTCCATTTTGATGTCCACAGCCCAAGGAAAGGCAGGTCAATCTTAGTTTTCACCTTGTGTTCCGTACACAAGGTGAAAACTTGAAACATGATTCTTTCAGTGTGAAAGAATCATGAAGTTCCAATGAAAAGTCAGAAGATTCTCCTGGCGAGTGTTATCTCATGTTCCTCTTGGAAGAACAGAAAGTAACAAGGAAACCCACAAATTGAGGAAAATACTTTCTTAATATTTGTTCATTCTTCAGAATGTTAAACATTTATTTGGGATTCTGTACGGTGTTCCCCTCTCTTCAGGTCCAAACAGAAGTCTACTGATGTCAGGAACATTATTTTGTTTTCAATACACTGAGAAGAAACTTTTCCTAATCTGATTAGTAGACTGAAGTTTTAAAGAAATTATTCATTATGCTACTGACAAACAGAATATTGAAGGCACATTTAAATCAGAAACCTAAATGAAATGGGAGATTTTCACTTTGAATTGATATTGAGAAGAAAATATTTTAATATGGAGTGCTCCTTCTTTTTGAAGTTACTCTCTGATTTTCTTGCAACAAACCAGTCTGCCTAAAAATTACTTAAGAACATTTGGTGACTGGGTTCTGTTATTTTTTATAAATGTTTGGAAGAAATGGGATGTTATGTAGCAGTGATGTGCTGTCCAATTCAAGCAGATTGTGACAGGGGAAACTCCATATGGATTTTCTCCTTCAGCAACCACTGGAAATAAAGTTCCTCTCCAATTCTTTCTCCTGGTTAAAGTTTCAGAACCATGGTGATGGGAGCTAGCAGTAACTTCAAATGCTTTCTTAAGAAAAATAACACAGTATGTGAGACTGAACAGAGAAGGAGGAGCTGGGTTTTCAGCTTTCATGTCTGTATTTGGTTGGCTGGCTTCAATTAACACATTAAACTTTGTAATGCCTTTATATCTTCCTTTTTTAAATGGTGATAATTATGAGGTTTTCATCATATCTATGAAGATCTCTGAAGATCTGTTAATGAAATATTGTCTTATCAGTGTAAGGTATTATTGCACCACAGCTGATTAATGGAAATATGCCTGCAGGGGAGGGGGTAGCAGAGGAGGAAGAGGGTGAAAATAGAAACCATATTTTGTCAGATTCAAGGAGCTATTGAAGAATGAGGACAAAATGCTGCAATGCTTTGTAGAAAATTAAGGATCACAGCTACATCTATCACCATAAATGGCTTGCTTGAATTGCTTGCATTCTCTGTCTGAGCTGCAATATTTCATTCAACTAACCATTCGTTAAACACACATCCTGAAAGCAAATAACTTCAATGTAAATAATTTGTGAAGCATTGTTCCATCTGTTGAAAATGTGCAGTAGTAGTTTCGGCCCTTGTCTAAACCAGGCAAGCTACTTTCAGGCAAGTTTGGGAGGTAAATGAACTGTCTGGCTGCTTTTCTTGGCAACATCTCTTATTAGTGGGAGGTGGCAGTAAAGAGAACATGAGGAAGACTGAAAGTGTTTACTTAAAACTTTAGCCAAATGGCTAGGGAGAGTTAAGATAAATCATAACTGTCAATGATGACAACTTTAGACTGCTACTAGTTCACTCCTGTTTATGCAGTTTAAAAGTTGCACTTGGAAATGTTTTGGAGCAGACCGATTTTTTATTGACAGATGCCATAAGTTGTTTAGATGTAAATATTTTGGACTTGGTTCTAACAGTGACATAGAAGATTTGCAGGAAGAAGTCTGTAAAGCTTCACACAACACTTGAGAGATAATATTTTTAAGAGTGTCTCCAAACTATGCATCTGTGACTCATATTTCCCCAAAGAATAAGGTCCATAGATCAATGCAGGCTTATTTCACTTTCTCACACAAAAAAGGCCAAAATAAAATGTTACAGCTAACAACCATGTGGGATTATTGAACACAGTCAGTTTTTTCCTCTGTTCCTAGTCTTGTCCTGAGCACCTTTCCTCTACCCTTTCTTTCATTTTGTGTTTTTTTGTGGAGCTGTTTTGTTGGGGTTTTTTTGTTGTTGTTTTGGTGTCTTGACTTAGTTTTTCTTTGGTTTGGTTTGGTTTGGTTTGGGTTTTCTTTTTTTCTTTTTTTTTCCCCTTTTTTTTGTTGGTTTTGGTTTTGGTTGGGTTTTTAAATTTTGTTTGGATTATTTTATTTGTTTGTTTAGTTTAGTTTTGCTTTGTTTTGGTTTGGTTTTGGATGGTGGCTTGCGTCCTAAAATTTAAATCACAGTTTAAATATCATAGCAAGCTAGCAAAAGCCAGTAGTTCAGCCAGTAAGCTCAAGATTTTTTTCTTAAATTACTGAGTCATTGTGACCAATGCCATAAAATACAGTGCTACAGGAAAGATGAAGGTGAATTGATTGGAGATTTAGATCAATTTATATTTTGCTTTTAAGTGTTACAGCTGCTGTTCCTTTAAATGCATGTAAAGTAAACAGCACATCTAGATGGTCCTTTGTTTATATAGCTCTCTAAAATTTTCTTTGTAGACTGTAATATTGCAGTGCTAGTTCCAGGAGGAAATATAGCTCAAGAATTAGAGTAGTCTAACCCTGGGATGAAATCCCTTCTCTGCTTAGAAATGGAAGTATCACTAAGAGACCTGCCCTCCTAATAGCTTTTTTATGGAAAATATTTTTTAAACAAAAGGAATTTAGTAGAATGGTATTTCCCCATGGGTTTTTCATGTACTTTGGTGTGGATGGATGTCCTCAGTGGAATTTAGTACCTTGGATGAGGAACACATGGACATAAACATGTTGTTACCCAATTCTGCATGTTTTGTTCTTTTACACTGAAGTGAGGCACCCATCAGCTCACTGGAGCAATGGGACTTGCGTCCCCTTTGTGTCTCATGCACTGCATTGGTGATGGATTTTGTTATTTTGTGGGAACTGGGGCATACAATACATGCAGGCCTGAAAAACCTGTACCATGGGATCTACACAAAACCCAAGAGATAGGTAAAGCAGAGAAAAGAAGATTCCTGGATATGATTGATTTATCCTCAGTGATCCCTACGGTAAGTTAAAATGGGTTGTGCACTAGAAGAGCCTATTTCTCAGTAGACCATAAACAATAGATAGATACCATTAAGGTAGCTAGACTAGAAAAAAAACATCTTCTGCAAGTGTATCTAAAGATAGAAGTCTTTAAAACTTTGTTGTGGATTCAATTATCTCATGCCAATTTTGGCACAACAAATTCCCTAAGACATCTGCAAAGGTCTAGTAGGTATGGCTGAAAAACTACAAGTGATTTACTCTGGAGAATAGATCTGGAGGATTTTAAATAATAATAATATGGGGGACTTTTTCTGGAGAACATCCTGAATCTTCTCAAATGAGGCTGGAAACCTACATCTTGCAAATGATTTGAGCCTTCTAAGCAAACCCAACGTCCTTTATTTAGTAAAGAACCATCTGCTGGCTTCTGAGAGCTAACAGGAGTGTAGCTTCAGGCTCATTTTGACTTGACACAATAATGTCACTGATAATAATAATTTAACAAAACCAAATATATTCTGACCATCATGTGTGCAGCTGGTTTGTAATAAGTGGAAATCTGCTGAATCTGAAAGTAGCTCCAATGGTTCAAAAAAAACAGACAAGTAACTGTTAGTCATTCTTTACCTTAGCTTTGAAGTAAAAAGAAAGCCTAAAGAACCTTACAGTTTCAGAGTTAAAACATGAAAAATCTGTAAGTATTTTTCAAATGAGCTCTGTGAAGGGATTTTTAGGAACAGAAATTTTCCACATATATACATTTGGAAAACTGAATTGTTCCAATATTCTTCAAAACTTGGCTTCATATTAAGTCACTGAGATTCAGAAAGTAGCCAGTTTTAATCATTATAAAAATAAGTTTTATCCCAGCAAGAGCTCACTTTATAAATGATAGCAAATCAAAAATCATTACAAAATTTGGTAATCCATGTTGTGGTGAAAACTCATTTAACTCACAGCATAGAGGTCCTCTCACAAAAAACCAATAGTCTACAAGATTTCAACTATGTTTCAAAGGTTTTATACATTGCTGAGCACATTTTGAAAACTTCTGCTGTAAAAACTTTATTGGCTTCACAATATTCAGTATAAATCTGCAAAGATGAATCTGTACAAACTTTATGAAGCAGCAGTGGAAATCTTTGTGGAACTGTGGAATATAAAATAGAAATCTGAGGGAAAAAAGGCACTAGGATTCATGAAGCATTTGGGCTTGCCTTGCAGTAGAGTTTGTTTTATTCAGTTAACATACCACAAATAAAATGAATGGATAATACACTACAGCTCTGCACAAAGTTGAAAAGGGCATTCTCAAGGAACTGCAGTCCCATCAATGTGGTATTTAATACAGACTATAGTAAAGGACACGTTATAAAAGTAAATACAAAGTGCTAAACTAACAGAGATAACAAGAATGATTTAGAAAGAAAAGGTCTTGGCTAACTTGATGCTTCAGGAGGCTGCAGACAAAGCTGATAAAACACAGCATAATTTATTTGGATCTTCAGAACATTTTGACAAAGTTCCATACTACTGGTCTCTGTTTAAGCTAAAAGTTGCCAGGATCTAGGGAAGTACATGGGAGTGCATAAAGTGCTGATGGAAAAACAGAAAACAGAGAAGCTATGTAAGATTGTGGAAAACTAGATTTACTGGGGCCCGACAGGGGTCAAAATTTAGGCCTCTACTGTTCATGATCTATAAAAATGATATAGGCTAGTAAAATACGCTGACAGCACAATGTGGAAGGAGCCGTGAACCTACAACGTAAAGCTAGAAAAATTCAAAAGTGTTTTTTGCTTAGCTTGCTTGTTTTCATTGCTCAAAAAGCACTAACAATCTCCTTCCCGCTAGCTCGTCAACACAAATGCATTTTAAGAATGCCTAAGCTATAAGGTAAATAAAGACAGGCCAGAGACAAAAAAAAAAATGTCTTTTGGCTCATATGCAAATACTACATTAGCGTGCCTAAAGTCCTGCATTGCTTGGGGTGATGCCAAGTATCAAAGACAGAACCCCAGGTATGACATGACTGAATTCCCTGGGTTCCTAAAGAGTTCATGACTCAGGAGTGCTAATATAGGAGTGGCAAACACAGCTCTCCAGTTAGAGAAAACCTGAATGGTAAGTAGAAAAATCAAAACTCTGTTACTGTTTTGTAGGCATTCTTTAAGGACCCCTCAAAAATGTGAAGACTTATTGTAACCCTATGTTTGATTTCAGTGGTGGACTATTTACAGGAGTTGCAAAAGATGTGTTCAATGCTGCTACTAAGTCTAGTAGCATGTAAGTCTATCTCATCCTACTACTTTGCCATCAGGCAGAGTAGTAGGATGACATAGACTTACATGGAGTTAACAATATAAATTTATCTTCTTCTTAGGCACAGAAATATGGTTTGTGTTAAGGTAATGACAATGCTTTCTTTTTCCAAACCATAAATTGCTTAGTTTTTTGTATTTCTGGGGCATGGATCATCTCTTCTGGAATGTATATTTTTGTTTAAGTTAGAGGAGATACCTACATTTGTAGATCCTTAAAGTTTGGTTCAGGATTCTGCTGCTTCTAGTTGATAAATGGAAAGTCTTTAAAGAAAGGACTTTGAGACAGTGCTGGCATTGTTGGTTTCTGCATTTTTGTAGGCACAATATGATCATCTGAAGCTGAGACTTATCATGTAATAAACAAATTATATTTATTATCAAAACCTTCATAGCAAAATGAGAATCCATCAAGCAAGTAGACTGGAAATAAAAATGCATCACAAATTTTTCTTTCAAATATATTTGAATGAAGAATCTAGATTTTCTCTGCCGCCTTTTTTAAAATTTATATTTTGCAAAACAGACATTTTTCTAATAATAACATTTGCTGAAAAGAATCTTCAATACTGGAGTACTATAATGTATTTTTCCCAAGCTTCACACTTTGTGTGGCTCCTCAAACTGTCATGTGATGCAGAATCCCACAGTTGTGTGAGTGGCCCTATTGAATACAGCAGTATTTGATATCTAGGAGGGGAACCCAACCTGTATGTGAGAAGAGGAATGTATGGCAGTGATTTAACATTTCCATGCTGAAGTATTTAAAATTGTAACCAAAATACACTAGGTGTGCTTTTCATCAAATGTTCTCATGGAAAGCAACATTTCCTGACTAACTCGATATCTAAGTTTTTGCTGAGATTCGTCTGACTGTTATGGTTCCTAAGATAAGCATCAGGGAGCAGCAGGTTCCATATTCAAATTAAGAAATTGATCTACAACCCAAGGTAAATGCAGTTTTCTTAGGCTAATGTGCCACAGCTCAATCAAATAGAATATGACAATATGTATATAATAATGTAAAAAGAAACTTTAATACTGTATTTGATAAGAGAGCTATTAGACTTGTTTGGGTCAGGCCCACTGGTTGAACCTGCATAACTTCTGTCTTCATACTTAAGCTGTTGTTTCTGCACTCACATTATGGTTTTCCAATGCTCAAGCCAGTATCCCCCTACAGCTTATCCCTACAGAGGTAACTACTGGAACATGATTTTCCCATGTACTCAAGGTCAGTGATGTCTTAGTTAAGAAGTCCCAAGACAATGGAAACATCAGGCAGGAAAAGGCTATTATTTTGCTAATAGTGAGAAGGAATCTATAGAACTACTCCTGAATAAATGCAGAATTAAAATACATATTTAAAGAATGCACTTCACATGAGAATTATTAATTTCCTAAGCTCAGCTATGATTCTCTCTGAAATACTGTGTTGATGTGTATAATATTTTCAAATGAGAAGCATACATTTTAGATTGCAAAATACCACAACAAAGAGCCATCTAACAATATTTTTACTGGGTATGGAGAACAGAAAAAGATTCAGACCATGATTAGCAGAGCCAAATCCAGATCCAGAAAGAGAATCAAATAAGGTCCCAATTAAATTTAAAAGACTCAATATTGTAAAAGCTTGTGATGAAGGAGAAACAGCACAGACAGAATAGACAGCAAGCCCATCAGGTGCCATATATGCCAAATCTTTCCAAGTCTTAATGCCATCCAAAATCTATTTTTAATAGAAATTTTTGTTCTTCATATACCTCCTGATATTTTGGGGTAAGGGAGGCACATTCTCTCCTGAACTGAATGTAGATGAAAGGAGGATAGCTGAGGTGTATGTGAACTACATGACTTCATTTGGATGATAAAAAAGCTAATAGTGGTGAAAGGGTTGGACAGTTGCACCCATTAGTGTTATAATACTGGATAATTTTTTGAATCTTTAATTGGCATGATTTTCTAAACCAATACTTCTTAAACATCTTCTACTATGAGACAAGAACCCTAATTTTTTAATTTCAGAAATCAATGCAAAGTTTCAAACTCTGGTCTGTGATTTGCTACCCTAATATAGTCTCGAGAAAGCCTGATATTTTTCATTTCATTACAAGAATAATAACTAGAATCTCTGGGAAAACTAGACCAACAAACCAGAGTATGGGGTGTTGAAAGGCTATTCATGCCTAAACTGGGGCTTTATATCTTCAACCTAATATGGAACCTGTGTGCCTAAGGGGTTTTGTGGTTTTATAGCTATATCAATTAGTCTAAGAAAATGTAATTTATAAATCTTACCTTGCTTGTATCCTGTGATGCATTTTATTAGTATTAATTTGTCCCAATCCATTCAAATCTGGCTGTTATCCTGTCTGTCATTGTCATTTATATCTAGTAAAGATATTATACTTGAAAAAGGAGTCCAGGTGTGTATGTGCAGGATTTTCCTCTTATGCCATGTGTCTTCTTCAGTACTTTAATTCCTTAATCTTCTCTCAAGTTCAAACTGCCACAAAACTGCAGTGGGAGGAATGATGTAATAAATACTACACAATTTGAATTTTTAAGGGACTGAACGGGTCAGTGATACTCAGATTCTCACAGGCTGAAACCCTAAGTTTGAACAAATCTGCTTCAAGTTGATGTTACAGGATTTGCAATTTTCTTTTGACACATTAAGAATGCAGAAGGAAACCTTCTGCCTTAAAGAAGAACAATAAGAAGGGAATAAACTTGCTTTCAGGAACAAATATATAGAGTGTATAGAGTTATATAAAAATCCTCTGCCAAAGCAAAGCAACTTTTCAAGCTTTCTTTCCTGCAGCTGTGTTTTTGAGTCCCCCTTCCTCTGCTAACCAGTGTTTTCTTTTCCTTGGCATGAAACAGCTCCAGATTTCAATGTCATTTCTTTGGTTACACAGGAGAGTTCATTCTACTGGTGGGACCCTTTCCCAAAGGAACACTTCTAGCCAAAGTTTTGATGATGACAAAAAGTATCAATTTAACCTTGGTGTAGATAGAGCGGACAATCTTGACTTTTTAACTAATATTCACATTTATTAGTTTAGAGCAGCTTAGGTTTTCTCTAGGTGTTCATTTTTCTCCTACCAGCGAAACTGAAATGATACCCAATCAAAGAAACAAATTGGAAAAAATTTGTCCACCAAGCTGAAAACCTCACTCGGATGCTGTAACAATACATTTTCCACCAATTCATATGTGATTTCTTTATCTCAATTATAACAGGCAGAAAAATAGAATAATTGTATGTTTTGTTTGAAAATACCTTGAAATATTTCAAACATCAATTAGTTAGTTGAAATCTAAGTCATAAAGCAATAATAGTGAAGAATACTCTGTGTGTGATTCTGTTTGTGTGACCAATGTCTTAAAGATTTTTTTTAAATTATATCAGCACAAAAAATAATAAGGTACAGAGTTTGTCTCCCATTTGTCCTCCATCTGAGCAGACAATTTTCTCAAGTGAGATCTACTTCTGTCTTTACGCATTATATGGTATTCATAGAGGTCAGACTGGGGTGAATACTTTTGTATACAAATAGATGGCAAATATATGCATAAAGATAACAGTGATGCATCATTCCCTTAAAAAATAAGTCTAAATCTCATGCCACCATACTCCCTCCACCCACTAAAAATTGGCATTAAATATGCTTAACTAACTTCCTGTGGTGAATCACTGAACCTGTCTTCAGTCTAAGAAACCTGTCACGATATCTGCTCATATCTGCAGGTTAAAACTAAAATTAAGACTGAGAATCCAGTCCAAAGTCAGCTGAGATGTTTGTTCATCTACACTAAGGCTGTGGAAAATAGATAAGAGAAGCAGTCCCTGTTCTCCTCAAGGAAAGCTCTTCAGCTGTGTGTTGAGTCTAGTCTCAATCTCATGAGTTTGGCGATGTTCATATTTATCTCATAGATAAACAGACATACTGAGGCCAACCTAATCTTAGGCAGTGTCTGATGGAGGTGTTAGTTTTTCAGTGTTACTAACTGAAAGATTAAAATAACAGCTTAAAAATGTACTATGTTGCTTACTTTAGGAATCTAACCTGAGCTCAGTAACCAAAATTTATGAGTGTAAATTCAGTGTCTGGTCACAAGCAAAAGTAGGGTACACCCCTGGGAGAATTCACAGCAATAACTTAGACGAATGAAGTTAAGGTAGAGTGAATGCCACCCCTTGAAGCAAAACACCGTCCTTTACAGAGCATTTAAGACAATCAGTCCTTCCTAAAGAACAGTAAAATAGAAATATGAGTTATATAAGAAGTTGTTTATTTATTTGAGTCTGATAATAGATTTTTCAAATGTTGTATTTGTTAAGATGTGGCACTTAAGAAATGGTTACCTTATGGCACAGAAGAAATCACAATTCTTCTTTTCCTAAGAAAAACATCTGTATGATCTGACTATTTGCAGCAGCCATAGTGATGCTGGGATTCATAAGTGATCATGTATTATTTCTGATCCCTTAAGCACACAAAGTTGCAAGGAATATATTATAGTGATATATCTTTAAAATCAGTGACATTTGATAATCAAAATCAAATGTCACAAAATCAACGGATATTTTTATGTGGACTTAGGATCCAATAAGAGTCAGTTCAGAGAAGTTAACAGGTTATACCTGTTAATTGATCTGCTGGTTTTCACTTCCAAAGGGGCAAAAAAATGTACCCTTTAAGACAATATTTACTTTAAAGGAAAGGAACCACCTATTAACAGCACTTAAAGAATGTAATGAACAAGACTAATTTTTTTCCTCTTAATTGGTTGTGTTTATTCAATATTTAAAACAAACATTCTCAGTACATGCTCCTTTGGCAAAATTATAGCAGTTTTATTATTTTAATAATCCAGACTAAAAAAAACCTATATAATAGCATTGAAAGAAGGCTCAGAGTTCCTGAGATCTCTTAGCTTCTCTTTTCAGCCTAAAACCAAAACTTTTTTCTTGGGCTTGGCTTTTTAATATTAGCTGAGAGATAGCTTTTGTTCTTTATGATGTAAATATTTCTGGTGAAGATAAAATACTGTGAATATCTGCAGAAGCACCATATGTTCATCCCTCTTGGAAAATACTCTGTAATCTGTGCGTGAATACTTCACTCTTGTCCAAATACATTGCAATTCGTGTCTTTATTCTGTATTGGTACTTATTATTTGTCATCCTTTTAGCACTCTTAAAGCTTCTGGCAGTGCTTTTTTTAAATTTTATAAAGGCCCAAACTCATTACTTTTTGATCATGTGTCAGTTTTTGTTTATTTGGGGTTTTATTGAACTTCTGAGATTCGTGTTATAACTGTTGATCTATTGACATCTAAAGTATAGGCAATGACCCCCACAAAACAAACAAAAAAAAGAGACAATTTTCCTCCCTGGTAAGCACATATTATTTATTGAATCATTATTAGAAAGGGGTTGTGTTTGTTAAAACTTGAGGCCCAGAACACATTGAGGACCTATTCTTATTTTTGCCCACTGCTTCTGTGATCAGCCTGGACTGATTTCCCATGCTTGATTGCAGCATGTGATACCAGATACTTGCACTTTTGGAAAGGTCACTGAGCTGTCATACAACTCTGAAACAATAGAAGATACAGCAGAAATGGTTGAGCCATGCATAATATGAGGAACCAGCCATCCTGAAAATAAGCATGAGTTATGGTGAGCCTTGAAGTGCAGAGAGACTTGAGGCTTTCTCTTCACGATGCTGGCTGGGTTACCTCAAAGATTTCTTTGATAGTACTCCAATGTGTGCAGCCAGTGAATTTTGCCTCAAGCTGCCTTTGATGGCTTCTTCCTACTTGGATCAAGATGTCAAAATGTCTTCAGTTCCTTTGACTCAGCTCCTGATTTAAGCAGGGCTTGGCGTATCTCCAGACTGAGATTAACTCCTGCTTTTTTTTTGACTGTATTTTGCACAGCATTACCACTACCTGGGCCACTGTCTCTACTTGTACAGAGTAATGTGCAAATATAGCAAGCAGTGAAAACATCAGGAAGCCAGCTTCACTGACAGCTGGATTTTACTGGATTCTGTAGGCGCTGAGATCAAATTAAAAAAACTAATTTTCATTTCTTTAGCTTCAAATCAAAGCTTACATTATGCTTGCAGCTTAGAGACAATTCGAGATATGAAATGACTCAAAGATGTCCTTGTGTCCTGTCTTGTCAAGAGAACTTCCCTGTGGCACCCTGCCTAGATGTCTCATATGACCAGTGTCTCTCTCTCTCTTCCTGAATCTTTATCAGATGAGTGAAGATACATCCTAATCCCATCTGAAAAGTACTTCATCTTCTCACAGGATAGGCACAGAATATAAGACAAAAGCAACCTTCTGATTCAGCAGACTGTCATCAGCCACCATGTTCACAGCTCTATTGACCTTACCAAGCTCTGTTTTGAAAATAACTGAATTTGGTGTCTCCCCAGACTCGGACTGAAACATAATACATGAGGAGGCAAGGGGAGAATTCCTTAGTTAGGCCTGTAGTTCACTACAATTTTGCATATTTTTCCCTCTGAACAAATGCTGTTGGACTGACCAAATGCTCAGATTTAGAGGAAAGATTGTAAAGGCAGCATTTTTGAAACCTCAGGGTTATTCACTGAGGAGATCTTCTTCCACTGACCAAGCAGTGCACTACAGTGCCAGAGTATGCTACTGTAAGTGCTGTTTTCCAGATGAGATACAAAATCAGATTTTTACCAGCTATGGTCATTAACTCAGCCTTGTCACTGCTAGAAGATAATTCCAGCTTGGACAATTATATTCCTTTTGGGTATGGGGTAAATGAAACCAGTCTCAAACTAGGATTATTCTGTGCTGATATGTTTATTTTATGTTTCATGTCACAAATCAAACAAGATAAAATGTAGCCTTAAATAGTGTTTGGAACATGATACCATCCATAAGTCTCTTGGGAAGACCTCTGAGGAATATTAAATTAGACAAAGCCTTGCTGGGGACAAAGCTTGCACAGAAATTTATCCTATAGAAAAGGTTTTGTTATCTCTGTCTTTCTGAGATACCAAGAATTTTTCCAGTTGTGAATACATTGATGAAACAACATCTTTTTCTGGATCATGATAAGCACACCCCTTTAAGAAACTTGTCTATGTTTTCTCAGTTACTCTGATTCTACTTTGCTTTCCTAAAATATCTCTTATCATGTGCAGGCAAATTTTGCTTGCACAAAACATCTTGCAGTCCTCCCAGAATGCATTTCAATCAGGAATGAGGGCTCTCTGTGTGTTTAAAGCCAGATTCCCTCAGCTACATTTGGAATTTCCTCCCAAACCACAAAAAGAGAAACAACTAACAAATGACATTTATGGCACAATGTATAACACACACCAGATATATATGACATTTTTTATTTGGACTTTTCTAGCTAAACAGAAGCAAACAAATGTTTTATGAAATTCCCCGTGGTTGCTATGGTTATTTCTATCTTAATATCCACAGCCAAAAGGATTATCTCAGGTCAAAACCTTAACTCAGTGAATGCCCTTATTTAAACAGTAAGGTCATTTAGGAAAAAAATAAAGACTAAAAGACACAATAATATTTAATAATAATTGCTGTATTCTTGGCTGATCTGCTCTGCAGCTGAACACCATGCTCATGCTCCTAGTACTATTTTCCTCTAACTTTCCAGAAAGATGAGTGTAGCAGTTCCAGATACACTCCTTGTGCAGATATTTGCACTCTAGCTGTTCTGGTTTTCAAGAACTTTTGACCCAAGTTCTACCTGGAACTTCATTGCTTTTTCTCTGTGTCTGAATATTTTCAGGCATATAGGGAAACAATTCAAGTACTCAGAAAACACCTTGTACCAGCAGTGCAAAATGGAGACTGAATCCACTGCAAAAGATAGTCAGGAATACAGAAAACAAAGGACATTTATAAATGTACACAGGCAGGTTTCCATATAATTGAGGAATTTCTGCCATAATCTGTATCGTGATTTGGAACTAACATTAAAATCCCCTTATTGTATTCTAATGCAACAATTTCTTTTTGCTTCACTGGACATATAAGCTTAAAATTAGTCAAAATTCTGGTGGTGATTTCACTAACTAATTCTAAATTCTGCTAATTAGCTAAACATTAAGTCAAATTTAAACTGCTCAAAAACAAGAAGAATGTGTTTCTGAAATTTCTATTAGGATTTTTTTTTAGTGTTTTGTGCCCAAAAGTACTCCAGAAAAATCTTTATTTGTATAATAAAAAATTAGTCATAATCCAGCTGCCAAAGGCATCAAAGGCAATTATTTTAGTTGAAAATGTAAAAGAATGGACCTGAAACCAAAATCCAGTTAAATAAACTGCTTAATATAGGGAAATTCCCTTCCTGCCACTTTGATATCAGCCTTATTTTTGATAGTTTGTTGTACCTGCAAAAGAAAAGTATCAGGAAAAACAAGGAGAGTGAGTTGGTAACTAGCTGATATAAAAACCCCAAAAGACTACTGGGTAATGGATAGGGGGGGTTGTTATTTTCTTTTAAATGAAAAATACAAATGAGGAACAGACAGTGCAAAGTTATTTAGTCCTACACGGTGTAATCTCTCAGTGAGTTCATCTTTGTTCTATGTCACTTGAGTGAAGCACAGCCTTTGTATGAAAGCAGAGGGGCACGGAGGAGAAACACTTGTGTTCAAACTGAATCCAGTGGCATTTCAGGGAAAAGAAAAAACATAGAGCACAGTTGTGGCAGTGATTAAGAAAATAATAACCCCTGCCCCAAATCATAACACATGCTTCCCATATGTCTGCCCTGGGAATTTGCCAGATACGGCAGGATCTGGTGACATTGCTGTAGAGCGATTCAAGGCCTGAAGAAGCTTTCTTGCCCTCAATACAGCTGGGGTGGAGTGGGGCAGGGCACTGAAATGGGTGCTTGCTTCTTTTTTGATTTCCCACTGAAAGGAGAACCGTTAAGTAAAGCTGGCAAAAAGAACTCCCAACAGCGCTCTGTCAGAAACAGTATTTCTGCTAGAGTGAAAAAACTGGTGGAAAAAATGTCTTCTTTTCTGAAATTTGGCCTTAAAAAGATAGAAAAAGGGAGAGTCTGGTTCAGCATGTTCATTCAGCTCTCGAGTGCACTTTTGAAACACATCCTCCGTTTGTTCCTACTTACCACACTCCGACTCACATCACGGAGCGGTCTCTGAGCGAGCAAACTGGATTCCTTTCAGATTAAATTCAACTGGAAGATGTGCTCCAGAAGCACAGCTAATGTACTCCAAACAGTTTCAAATGTTCAAACCATGGGAACAGACTGGAGCTAGTGTGAATCAAAACCCCTGAAAGCGTGTCTAGTACAGATGTCAGGTCCTCAACACCAACAGCTTCTCACTGCAGACCCACTCCTGGGCTGCACGACTTGCTCATGTGGACACAGCCAGAGCCTCCCACTGCAGCTTTCCAGAACAAGATGTTTTGATTTTAGAGTGACTCTTTTCTTGATTTGTTTTTAATATATAGTATATTATATAATGCAAAACTCAAAACTGTAATACAATGCTTTGACTGACCTCAAACCATTTTCATTGTCTTTCATGGAGTCCTTTGAAATAACTAGGTTTCTTTCCAAATGTGAATGAGGACAAATTGTGAAATCTGAAAATCCTTCTCAGTTCTAAATTCCTGTGTTCCATACAGCTGCACAAGACCTAGATTTCCTTGCAAATTAATACCTTTGTACTTGAAAACCTGTGAAACATTCAGGCCTGTTCAATCCAATGCTCAGACTTCCATGTGCAATTATAAACAATGGGAAGAATCTGCTCTTCCCTCTGGTATTCCCTGGAGGACAAACCGTACTTTATAGATTTCCTCTCCTCTCCAGCCCTCAGTTTGCCCTTTTCCCATAGAGCTTTTGGAGTTTTAAACTCTGCAGGCTACTGCCTATAAGGTGGCAGTCTGAGCTGAGTATTTATGGAGGGAAATGCCTTCTCAGACCTGTAAGAGATGACTACTTCAGCCATGAACCCATTCTTCACTGGGCAGCATGTTCCCAAAACTGCCTTAATCAAAAAAAGAAAAAAAAGGTTTCTTACAATGGCAAAGACAATGCTTTAAAGATTTGAGAGTGCTCTAATTGACTACATTGCTGTCTCTTTAAGCCAAGGAATGGACCCATGCTCACATCTGGTAGTCAAAACTAAATGGAACCAGCTGAGAGAATACCCTCTAGAAATTAAATTGTACAGAAGATGGCTAAGCCAGAAGGACTTAAGTGAAAGGCTCTTTTTAATAACTCCCTTGCCTTGCACTCATGCCTTTTGTTTACTTTGTTTATTTTTGTAATAAGCAAAAACAAATTAAAATGTCCCAGTTGTTAGCATTTAGCAAAATGTGTCCACTGTGCATTTAGGAGTGCATTTTCCATCTCATTTCACAATCAGGACGTCATTCATGGCCAGAAGTACTTCTCTGGAATGTTGGCCTGCAGCTTTATGAATTGATTTTAAAATGTAATGGAAATATACTGTATGTGCACAGTAGCCAACTCTTCCAATGTTAATAACTGGGACATTTTCATTTGGTTTTTGTTTATTAAAAAAGGCCTAGTCCTAGGAATAGCTGTTCGACTCCTTGTGTTGAAACCGCCTGTAACTGCCTGCTCATGGAGCTGTCTTTAGCAAGGCTCAGGCCACACGCAGCTTTCCTTTGGCTTGTTTCATAAACTGCCAAACCATGTGGAGAGATGGGATGATGCCTTGCTTTCATTTTGCTAACAAACGCATCCTCTACACAAAGCTTTTTGTCAAGTTGGTAGTTTCTCTCCTTTCTGCCTGAATTTATAAACCAGATTTTTTACTAAGTTGAAAGCTGCAAGCAACAACCTAATCCAGCCCCTCTTCAACTCCAGAACAATTCTAACCAAAGTCAATAGAAACTACAAAATTAAGTGTGCAAAGATAGAACCTTACTGTACAGAGAAATTAGAAATTTTTTAATCAAACAAACCTCTGGAAGATGTCAGCATTCTTTAGTAATTCAGGTACTTAATAATTCAAAATATTGGACCAAAATAGCATATTTTGAGCATTTATCACCAATAACCAATAACCATAACCAGATATGTAACTGGAAATAGCAAATAAACCCTTTCTGACTGTCTTATGCAAAGAAAATGTAAAGAAAAAAATTTACCATTGATATTACTTCTGGAAAGGCAGTTGATTCTAAGTGATACATATAAGTATTCTGCCACAGTATTCAGAGCCTGCAATACAGATAAATTTTCTTTCAAAGACAAAAAAGAACTACAGGGAGGTGGAAAGTTTAATATTCCTGCTGTGAGTTTGGTGTGAGCTCCGCCTTTCCTGAATAGGAGCAGCACCATCCAGGGAACCAATGACTTTAATGTAATCTTTCCAAATGTTTACACTGCTCAGGTATTCATACTTCACATTGATGATACATACTTTTCTAAATTTCAAATCATCTGACAAACACATCCTGATCAGCTGATATTCACCATTGTGCATTTTTTTGTACACAGTAGATATTGACATTGAGAGAAGATTCTTGCCTATATTTTCTCCTCATAATTGATGTTTGTTTTTAACACTGCTGCTGCTCAAAGACATGATGGATATAGGTCAGGACTGGCTTGCACTATGCCCCTATGCAGACTAGGCAAACATTGAGGTCCTGTCCTTGTGAACTCAATTTGGATGCAACAAAAGTGGAATAACTGTTTTGAATGAACAAGTTACTGATTACCATGCTTTCAACATATCAGATTTATTGTGCTGAATATTCTATCAGTTTTCTCAGAATCACAGGAAGGTTTAGGTTGGAAGGGACCTAAAAGGTCATCCAGTTCCATTCCCTCTGCTGTGGGCAGGGACAGCTTCCACAGACCAGGTTCCTGAAAGACTCATGCAGCTTGGTCTGGAACACTTCCAGGGTTGGGACATCCACAGCTTCTCTGGGCAACATGCTCCAGTGCTTCACTACTCTCAGAGTAAATAATTTCTTCTTAATATCCAATCTAAACATACACTCAGTTTAAAATCCATTCCCACGTGTCCTGTCATTATTTGCCTGTCAAGTTTCACCAAGATTCTAGTGCAAAGTCTTATTTCTTTTAAACTTATTTTAGTTGGGCTACAGCTAGGAAAAAGTAGCAAGTAGTATAATAATATAAATAATTATTTTTATTGGTGGATTTTAATGAGTGAAAAGTTTTTATGCATAGCAAAAGAAAAAAAGAATAAAAAAGAAAAATGAAAATATAGACCCAATAAATAAGGACATCAGGCTGCAAGGGATCTCTTGGCAACACCCCAAGTGTCACAGGACTCTGAACATATAATACTTTCCCTTTATAACATAGTGGTAGTTGCACTGAGAGTACCCAGCGAATGTTATACTTGTCCTTTGGAGAAAGTTTAGCTCTACTTCTTAAAAAAAAAATCCAAACAAACAAAACTTAATGTTTCAATATGGAAGGACTTCATAGGAAATCCCAGCTGTGGAGCAGCAGCTCTCAACCTCTGGAGAGCTTGTAAAAGTTCACTTTGAGCTACCCTTGCAGTCTTGAGACTGACATAAAGCAAAACCTCTGATAGACCATATATAAGTCCAAATCTCTCAACCCCAACAACTCTGCTCCCCCAGAGCAGCACAGTGCAGTATGGTACTGTGCAGCATGAAGCAAATGAGAGAATAACAGAAGCTGCCAGTCAAAGAGGGAGCACTTACAAAATAGGACTCTAAAACATTGCTTGCAGAAGCACTTGAAACATAGTGTTGTATACACAGATGGGGGGCAAAATCCCCTTGTCCTACAGGCAAAGGCTTGAAGGAGCTGGAATGTACTGCTGAGGGAAGACAATCACCTATCACATTCTCATTTTGCTCGTTTTTCTGGTGATGCTTTCTGTTGCTTAAAGCAGAATACTTGCCCTACTGACCTTGCAGTCTTAACGAGATTAATTCCCTTGGGCTGCAAGTGGGGAATTTGCAACTCTTAGGCATTGTTCTATTCTTTTCTTCTGCAAAAAGACTACAGATATCTCAGAGAACTTCTCTGTCCTATTCCTTGCTATTGCTGTGGCCCTGTGCCAGCAAAAAATAGTGCTTCAGCCTCTCATTGTGATCCTGCGCCAAGTACAGCAATACGAAGGAAGCATCAACATAATCAGCACAATGTAGTGTCTCTGAGCCAGCAGGGATATGTCACAGCTTTATGTAGAATTCCCTATCTTTTTATTTTATTATAGAGACCACAGACTGGGATATTATGGGTCACTCCAAGGTCATGTTACAAAAAACAGCTTCTTTTTGGAAAGATGAGCCCCTTTTTAGTGTGCCATTAGATTATTTTCCTTCTGTCAGTTGACTGCATGAAGGTCCAGAATGATTTTTTGTTTTCTGAATTTCTTAAAAGTATTCTCTTCTTCCTGTACTTTTTCCCTTTGTCACCTGTTTGGAAAGCGGAACTTCTGCATTTCAGACAGACTTATCTCTCCAGCCCTACCAATGTAGCAATCTTAGGCTGCCCTGTTAACTAGCAAGCCAGTGAAAAGCAATGAGTCTAGGATCCTTACGTGCTTAAATTGCATGTATAGATCTGATTTGCGCTTCCAAGTCATGCCTGTATGTGTGATACTTTTATACTTACTGTAACATTTAAATTCCATAAAATGGATTTCTTAACTCAATAGTTCTCTTTTGCTTTTCTCTCAAGAATACTCATGCTCTAACACTACGTGAAACCATACCCATAAAGTCTCTTGTCTCCACCAAAAGCTAATGGAATTTAGTTACAGGTAATTTTTTGTATTCATAGAATTCTCCATGCAAGATGTGGCATTACAATCACTAGGGTCTGAATCAGTGACCAGGATTTCTGTTTCAGCTGCACAGTCTACAATGAAAGTCAGAGATACCGTGATGGTCCAATGGCCTCAGATTAGACCTTACTGGTGTCGACCACTCCCTGAAAGGTGGGCATAGTGGGGTAGGGCCAGCATCTTCTCCCAAATGATATGACAAGGGGAAATGTACTCAATTGCACCAGAGGACATCCAGTTTGGATATTAAGAAAAAATTATTCACTGAAAGGATTGACAAGTTTTGGAACATCCTGCCCGGGGAAGTGGTGGACTCACCAGTCCTGGAGATATTTAAAAGACACGTAGATGTGATGCTTAGTGACATGGTTTAGAGGTGGATATGGAGATTCAGGTTTACAGTTGGACTCAATGATCTTAAGTGCAGTCTCGTCCCACGGCCACTGGAGCTGATGGGGCCAGCCAGCTGCTCCCAGAGAGTGACTGGTGAAGACTACAAATCCCGCCATTCCCAGGTTCTCTACGAGAACCCTGAGTAGTGGCTCCGTCTGCGGCGTAGTATCGCAGGCGAGAGCAGGACTGTGAAGTACTGAGGTGAAAGAAGGAAAGAGCAGACACACATATGGGTGCCAAAGCCCTTTATTAGCTCGGGTGGGGCCAGTAATGGGGGTCAGGGAAAAACCGTTAGGGAGGCACTTAAAAAGGTGAAGAGGGTAACAGAAGGAGGCTCGA
The DNA here is from genome assembly GCF_028551555.1 of Melozone crissalis. NCBI lineage: Eukaryota > Metazoa > Chordata > Aves > Passeriformes > Passerellidae > Melozone > Melozone crissalis. Next base: position 56,966,284 of record NW_026535805.1, read on the forward strand.
GGGGCCAATGAACAAAGCCCAGGGGTGGAGCGAGGCACACTGAACCAATAGGAATGGCCCAGAGGAGGGAAAAGGCTCAGAGGACAAATCATATGTTAGGTAAGGGAAGATTGACATAGAAACTTCTCGAAATGAAGGAAGGGGGGGCAGTTACAATAATTGACAGGCAACAAGCTGAAGGAACAAACCATTAAGAGGGAGAACATGGGGGGAACCGAGGGTCAAACCAAAATCTTAACTTCTAAAAAATAACCAACTTTACAACAAAACCCATATAAACACACAATGCTACTTTTAAGAGTCTTTCCCAACCCAAACAGTTCTGTGATTCTACTTGTAGCTATATCATTCACACTTCTCTTGATACTCCATTTTTACATTTTTGTTGCTCTTCCTGACCCAGTCCTCTGCCTGGACATGTGGCTCTACCACTCTCCTTCGCTTCTGTTCTTCTCTTTAGAGCTGGTGATATTTTTGTTCTAACAGCACAGAAGAACACCAATAGTGGGAACTGATCAAAGGTGAAATTATATTTAACTGCCCAAATTGCCTTCAGTGGCTTTTCTGAAGACAGAAATGTGGATGTTTTTGTGATTGAAGCCTGGAGTGACTTTGACATGGACTTCCAGAGCATCACAATAACCAAACCAGTGAAAGATGGACTGTGCAAATGGATGATCCTACACGTGAAAGATTGGTTGTACTGCTGCTCGAGGGGTTGTGATTAGTGGAATAAAGTCCAGCTGGTGGTGGTTACTAGTGGTGTCCCACAGTGATTTATATTGGGCCCAGAAATTTTTAATGCTTTAATTATTTAGCTGATCACTGTGATGGGGTACATCTTTAGGTAATTTACATCTATATTAAATTGGAAGGACCAGAGCTGCCAGTCAGAAGGACTTCAACAGAGAATGCTCTGACTAGACCCTCAAGAATTTCAAAATAGGCAAATGGAAAATCCTGCATTTGGGATGAGTTCACACCATGCAACAGTGCAGGGCCGAGGGCCAATTGGAGACAAAGCAACTTCACAGAAAAAAGCCTTGGAGATCTTGATGGACAGCAGGTTGGGCATGAGCCAGCAGTGCTCGTGTGCTCATTCCCTACTGGGAATGGTCCCTGGATCATGCTAACTTCTGAACCATGTTTGGACATTGTTTGAGAGAACACAAGTTGGCAAGTATATTAAACATGCCAAGGGCACTTCCCAGTGTAACTGTAGAGATGTTTATGTGCCAGTGCCTGGGAGCAATGCCTGTCAGCATTTAGTTTATTAGTGTACAAATAACCTGTAAGTCTGTGAGTAGAGAGAGAGGGAGAGTGTCAACATGATGTTCCCATCTAACAAGTGGAAACACAAGAGAGAAGTGTATTTCAAGGGTATTTCACCGCTGTCCAAAAGGTTTAAGGGTAATGCTCACATCCCCAGCTATAGTGATAGCTTACTTGGCTTTGGCATCATGGAAAAGTCAGGCAGCACCACCCAGCACCAAGACCAACTATGGGCAGGCCAACGCATCCTCAAAGTTTCACTTCTGCATTTTTGCTGACTTTAAATATCAAATTCTCCCTTTACTCTAGTTTATTCCTGTCCCAGCACATTTTGTGTCCCTTTTTAGTCCAACCTACAAATAACGCATGGGTGTGTTTTGAAAAACTGCTTGGTTTGCTCAAAATTTCCAGACGTGTAGCATTCCTTATATTAATGAAATATCCTGGAACTACTGCACAAGGGTTTACATATGGGTCATGAATGGCAAGACTATTGCAGGACTGTTCATCAGGGATCAGTGCATGCCTGGAAGTCTTGGATATGGATGTTTGCACCATGAAACTCAGCCATGAGACAGTCAAGGTCTAAGCAGCCTCAGACTTCACATATTTTCACAACAAACCTAATGTTTTTTGGGACTCATTGAATTTAGCCTATATATGGCAAAATCTGGTGTCAACTGGAAGTGCCCTGCTGCCCAGTAATCCTCCTTCTTCTGCCCAAGGAGGCAGCTGGGACAAACTGCCCCTCTTACTCCCCCCAGGTGGGCCTCACTTTTCCCTTCTGTTCTTGGAGTAAGCCTGCTCTGTTCTGAAACATATTACTAATCATGCACAAGTGCCCCAAAACTACTACAATATATATTAATTTAAACAGAAATGAGATTAGGTTTACAAGTGACCCCATCCCCCATCACATATTTGTTACAATTTCCTGCCATTGTTGTAGATTTCTTTTATGAAGCAATAGAAAACTTTGATGTAGAATTAACAGAACCTGTTTTACATATTCAGTTTTTGTTGGCAGTGGTTTTATGCTCTTGGCTTTGGTCTCAATGCACTACGTACACTGAATGGGAATTTTCAAACATTAATATATACATTTTAAATAAGGAAGAAAATATAAACTTTAAGCCCACCTACTGCTTGTATGGCAACACTTAATAGGGTGATTTCTTAACATGCAGGAGCATGGACTTAATTATAAAAGTACTGTAAATCCACTAGTGCTCTACAGTTGGTTTTACATGCACACACATGCACACACTTTAATGTATGTACAGAAGCTTCTATAGTGAGTGAGAAAGAGTTAAATTTAGGCCAGATCCTTGCCCTCAGAAAAAAAGATAAGCAAATTCTGAATAGGTGTTAGCAATTGAGATGGTTAGAAAGATTTTTATCTTTAGAAAAGACTGAAATATTGAAACTTCAAAATTCCTTAGTTTAAAAAAAATCAAACCTATCTTCATGACTTTCTGCTTTCCTACATTATTTCTTGCCAGCCTGCTCATCTATGTATTTTCATAGTTCTCCATCTTCCTATCTTGTTTTTTCTTCAAGTGTAATAATTAAAGAAAGAAAAAAATACATAAAATAGTACCAAAAAGAAAAAAATCCACAATCTCTGTTTGCTTCATTTTATTTTAACAAAATGCAAAAAAAGATTTATTTCCTAAGATATTAAGATTTTAAAGTTCTTCAAATTTTCAGACTAAAAAGTGTAGCTATTATTTCAAAGGTTTGTAGATTTGCTAACTGAATAAGGCAAAAATGGGGATATGAAAACAAAATCAGGTTCCAAGGAAAAAAATACTACCAAGAGTGCATTTTCTTTCCTCTCTTTCACTTTTATTAATTGTTTATTGTTGTTTTTTACTTCCTTTAAGAATGGTAGATAATTCAACCACAAAAATATCTTGAAAAGAGGTTTATAACTTCTTTTTTTTTTCAAATTTTTTTATCAGTGGAAAACATCCATCGCAACTTCTTCATGGAAATACTAATTCTGAAGATGGTCAGACTGATGTATAATAATGCATTGGCTACATTCCCTCTAACAATAACCACTTATCTGACACTTCTGCATCAGCATTTTAGCTTTACTAAACTACCTTTGTAATAAGCAAAGATGAATACTAGCATAAATTAGTTTAAATCTGATATGAACTGTTTTCTGTCATATTAATTATTATATTTATTAGAAATTTCATTTAGCATCTTTGCAACTAAGAAAAACCAAGCCAACAAATAATCCTCTCAAAAACTTAATTACATTTCTTTTAGAAAAGAAGAGCTAATTCATGTGGATTTGGTTAAAATATCTGAATTAGTTAAAATACTTGTGTTGCAGGTGCTGATTATCAACTATTGTTACAACCCTAATTTTACTTATGCCACATCATACTCTAGACAAGCTGCTTTGAAGAAGGAGTTCTTGAAGTTAATTCTGCCAATATCCACTTTTACCATAGTAAATGTTAAAGTTTTTCACATTGAACAGTGAAAAATATTTGGAAAATTATCTGAGACTGAAGTAGGAAAAAAGTGATAGTGTAAGATAATATTCCCACATCTTGTTGTTTTGATCCAGAAAGGGCAGAGAAGGCCTGTAATAGACACAGAGAAGGAGAATAAGGATGATCATGTCTGTGAATGATCTATAGTCAATATTTAGGCACAAATTAATTTCCTCAAAACAGCATAGTTTAAAGTGATTGGAAGACGATTGCAACTGTTTCTGCTTTTCTTTCCAAGAATTTCCCAAATAAACAATTGAAAAAAATATTGGAATGGGGTTTTCCTCACTTCTTGTTTTGGTGAATGTTATGTACTGAAATTGCATCAAAAAGAGGACTTATGAGAATGGCAACATTTTTCCATCTTTTTTGCTACAAAAAAAGCTCTCTTAAAAATGTCAAGTTTTAACATATTTTACTTGGAAATACTTTATGTCTTTTAAAAATTATGTAATGTTCCTTACATAGTACCAAAAACGATTGCATCAACTTGTTTCAGGTTCCCACATCTCTTCATATTGCATTATTAAAGCTGGGTAACACCAAAGTAAAACTTCACATAAAAGTTTATTCATAATATTCCTTTCCTTGTGTTCTGTTCCTTGTTCTGTTGGCAGAGGTGGGAGAAGGGGGAGGGAGCTTTTGTTGTTTAATGAAGATTGGGTTGGAGGGAAAGGAGAAGGAAAACCAGGAATTTATCTGATCCCAATGTGGCATGCAGAATAGCACACACTGCCAGTGGCAGCCACTTCTCTCTGCTGGCTAAGAAGGGAGCTGGATGACAAGCCCAGAGATACATATCTGAGCCACTGATGTCCAAAGGTGAGCTGAGTCCTACTCACTGGTCTGTGATATGGGAACAGGAGGGAGCCCAGGCTTCCTCTCACACTTCGATTTGTGGCACCACAGTTTAGAATGACAGAACAAAACCCTACAGGGCACTGGTCCAATCATCACCATAACCACTATCAAATCAGAGAACTACAGGATGGTTTGGATTGGAAAGGATCCAAAAATCACCCAGTTCCAGCCCCTCTGCCATGGGCTGGGACACTTTCCATTAGACCGAGTCTTTTGGAGTCCCATCCAAGCTGGCCTTGGATGCAACCAGGAATGGGACACCCACAACTTCTCTGCACAGAAGTAATATTTCAACTGGGAAATTTCTTCCTCTCAGATGTAGAACTTGCATATCTATGATGAAATGTGTCAAAGGTGAGGACCCATTCATCCCTTCCTCAGAGGAAAGTCAGGGGAGCACTCGAGCACAGACTGAACCCAGAGCCCAGCACAGGTTAGCCCTGTCTGTAACTGCTCTCTCTGGAACCTGAGATCAGTAACTGTGAGGTGGTTGAGCTGGATTGTGTCTCTGTAAAGCTATGGAAACATTGCTTTATGGGCCTCTTGTTCCCTGAATAAGCATGCAGCTGACATGCCTTTGAAGTACATGCAGCTGCACATATTTACCCTTTTTCTGCCTGATATGCAACAGGAGATTTATATTTCTCTGCTAACTCTGTGCTTTTCTTCTGCCACAGCTCTCATCTCTAATTGTTTGGCTACTAATTAATAATATACTACATAGGATTAGGTGATCAGGAAAACTGGCATCATTTACAGCAGTATTTACTACATTTATCTTTGTTTTTATACTTAAATTTCATGTTTCATTCCAAGGTTTTACAGCCACATTTTTATTTCCATGCCTTTGCTAATGAAGACTGTTTGTGGCCAAAATACAGGATAAAATAAAACTTTATGATCTTAACTGCGAGTTGGTGTAGGGTCATTAGATTTGGCAGTCAAGCTATACTTACTTGGAGTTCAATATCCAGTGATTGTTTCCAATTTGATCCACTTGGGAATTTGTAACAATAAATGTTAAGCTTTCCTATTTTACAATATTGTAAGTTCCAGGGAAGCGTTAAGATTAAATACATGTCCAGTATTGCCTCCCTTGAATTAATTTTTGGTGGATTTTTTTTGTTTCTCTCACTACTTGTGAAGCTGCCTTCCTGAGGGACAGAGAAGGAAACTTTGATTTCATGGAACAACACCATTTTGAGCTCTACAGGTAAACAGAGCTGATTCAGATTGGTATGAACATAGCGTCTATATAAGAAAACTTGTGCACTTCCAAACTAGGTCTAACAATTCAAAAAGTGACATTACAATCCTCAGGTAAGCATTGAACCATTACATCAACATGATTTTAGGAAATTAAGAATGAAATAATCATTCAGAACCCTAAGAATCTGATCACTTGTGTTTTCTAACAAGTTTGGTCTTTTTTTGTGGAGAGGGAATTTGTTTGGCTTCTTGGCTTCTATGCTTTTCTTTACCAGTCCTTGTATTTACAGCTTTTTCATTCCACTATATAAGCAGATAGTATATTTTTCATTCAAATTTAAAGCCTTGGCATTTTCTTTTGATTTTTACTACCTCCCTGATATTTAAGATTCATTTAGGATTGATAATTCACCAATTTAAGGTTTGTAAGATCTAAAGATTCTGTTTCTTGTTTATTGTACCATTGTCTAGAATTTCACTATCTTGCTCTCTATCAGTCCACAAAAAACACTGGGAAAAACAGCTGTCAGTATTTAGCTGGCTGTCTAAATACAGATGTCATCTCAATGCATGGTAAGAATTAGAGACTTAAACACAGGATGAGTTTTTGTCCATGTAGGTGCTGCTGTTTTCATACTACTATTTTCAGTCAAAATATTTCAAAATTAAATCAGTGACTGCCAAATTCAGATGAATTAGAACTTTTGCCCTAAACTCCTAACACAGTTCTTTTAACATGAGAGGCACTTCTTTCAAGTCCAGCTCAATTGTCTCTACTGAACAGCAGTAGAACCAAAATACTGTTTTCCCCTTATGTTACTCCAATGCCTCTTATCTGTGTGTGTTCAAATTTAGAAGAATTACTCTAAGAAAGTATGTGTATTTACTAATAAACTGATCTTTTAATATTTTGTAATATCTGCCAGAGAATTCATATATGAGCTATTCTTACAGGCAGTGTCTTCTCACCAGCAATCGTTAGCAAGGCTTACATATTGTAAAAGTGGTTAATTAATGAGCAATCTGACAGTGAACTTCTAAAAGGTACCTGTGGTACAGTTAAAAAGGATAATTTGGATCTTCCAACTCAGAAAGTGAGCTAAGACTGAAACCAACAAGGAACATGAGTGTATAAAAGTCTTGACCTGTTTGTATAGTCATGGTCAAATTGTCACATGGGACCTTCTCAGGCAAATGATCATGCAAGTCTGAAAATACAGGTCAGCTACTTTAATCTATTATCAATAACTACCTTCTAATTCCCTATTTAATGCACATATTTATTTAAGGGGCAAGTCCTGCCAATGTTTAGGCCAGAAAAATGCCTGTAAAAGTGTTGGGAGAGTTAAAAAAAAAAAAGAATTCTTGCTTTGATGTGAGAATAAGGCTGTCCTGCAGGGATCAGATCAGCTTGCCAACTGACCACAGCTTTGAAGGCCACCGGCATGCTTTGCACATACTGTGAGCCACTGACTTCATCAGATAAAAGTTTAGTAGTTCTGAATAAACTTAAAAACTGATTAATGCACTGTGTGTTGACATGAGCTGCTTCCTCTAAACAAATTTTAAAGCTCCTAACCAGGCTTCTTCTTTTGAGAAATTACACTTTTGGGGAATTCCAGAAGTTGCTCATCCATAATTCTCCACTCTCTCTAGTTTAAAGAATTTCTGATGCTCTAAGATAGTTCAAGGTTCAGTGAGGATGATGAAGCATAAGCGTGGCTCTGGGTTTAGTGATTATTGATTTCATAGTGTTAATGGGAGATCTTAAAGCCAATCTGTGCTTTAAGTGGGGAGGAAAAATATAGACACATTCTTGGCATCGACACAGAAAATGAAGTGAGTCCTCAAACCATTTAATTATGTGAATGTATATCAGCCTATGGTATTTTTTTGTCCTAATGACCCTTTGTATGAAGAGCTCAAAAACAGAAGAAGAGAGAACATCCTTCACCCACAGATTCATTTCCACCCTTTTCAGCTTCCTTGCTTTGAGCCTTCTGATGGGAGACAAGAGCCATGAGTTCAGATGTCCAAAAGACTAAAGAGCTGAAGTGCCATCTATAACAGCCTAGCTGAACGTTGAGGTCACTGTGCATGACCAAGAAAAGAGTTTCATGCAGTGAACATCAAGAACAAAAGTAATTCATGTTTCTATTTTCTTTGAAGAGCCTAATACGCTCTTTCTCTGTAATTGAAATATCCTGCCTATAAAACCTTTATTATTTTTATGTCCTCAATGAAGGCCGGGAGAATTGAAGGAACAAAGGCACTGAGTCTTTAACCCAGTTTGATACCTTAGGAGACTGGTAGCCTTTAAGGGCATGTGAACTGCCTGTCAGGAGACAATCGTGGCCACCAACAGTAAGCTTCAACACCTCCTTGACACCTCAGACTCCTCTGGGTCAGAGAGCCTCTAAGCTCACTGCTGTCAGGGGCAAAATCCTTCTTGACTTTAGCTGGGCCAGGATTTTACACATATTTTAACTGCCAAAAGCCAGAGCTGTACATGGCCTTTACCCCTGTGTACACAACCCTGCAGGGAATGTGCTAGGCTAAAACTCAAGGGATGTGGGGTCAGCTCCCAGTTCTGCTGAAATTTTCCCCCTACAGATGCTTTCCCCTGAAGTTTCTGGCAAGGCACTTAATCTACAGTGTGTTTTCTCCCCTTTTTACATAGTTTATCTCTTCTCATAAATTCTCTAGAGTAAGTCTCTGTATATATTCACATACTTGTCTCTTGTTTTTGTTGACATTTTTATTTGCAATACAAATAACATTTATCTAAAATTCAACTGTACTAAGTCATCCATGCCAATACTATAATACAACAACAATTTTCAGGTCACCAGAGCATCGTACATTGCCTAACTTTTGACATTTATTCTGACCAACTAGGCCTGAGAAAGCCAAAAAAGTGAGCAACTGCTTGCTTCTGTTTTCTTGATTCATATGAAGCCACTTAGATGTCTCTTAACCTTGTTCCTCTTTTATTTTTGCTACCACCATGTAAAGATACTCATGAAACTCCTGTTTTGCTTGGGACTTTCCTAAGCTTTTTGAAGACATAAAAATATGCATATATATATATATATATATATATATATATATATATATATATATATATATACACACACATAAAAATTCATGGTTGATGATTCTGCTTCTAAAACAAAGCTGTTTGTGGGATAAGGAGATGAAAGTTCATGCAGCTTCTGTTTTTCAGGTGCCAATAAGCCAGTTTCGGGCTTTGGCTGCATAACCAGATTAATCTACAGACTGGAGGAAGAAATCCCCAGCTAGTTACAAATAATCAAGTCAACTATACCTATCCCAAGGTACAGTGATAGTCACACAGACACATCTCAAGATAGATGCTTCACCTGTTGAATAAAGATGAAATCTCCCCTATTTTTCCTACCTGAGAAGTCCCATTGCTGTGTATCTGATGATATTTAGTGTGCATGGTTGTTTTCCCCTGCAGTCCCAATACTTCCACTGGGTTCAGCACAAAGAGAAACCCTGAAGGCAACAATGAAATCTGAGCTACATAGACAGCAGGAGCTGTTTGCAAGCTGTGCTAGGTCCAGCAGAGATATTTAAACAAAACATCACGTTTTGCAGGAGAACGCTGCATGCTGATCACTTATGAACCAGACCCCCTCCCCTTTCTCTCAGAGAGGAGACAGTGCTCATCTCAAAGTACATGGAGAGATAAACTACAAAAAGGACAAAGAAAAATAAAAGCACTTGAGTAGCTTCCCTGCATTAAGAGGACTGATCTGAGAAAGAATGACAAAAAGGAAGGAGGCAGAGATCGAAGAGGAGGTGATTCACACTGCCTGACTGCAGGCATCCATTTCAGGCTGCTTACAGACCACTGAGACAGCAAGGCTCCTACAGAGCCCCCTTTGGGCTCTGTGATTAATTTAGAGTAACTGGCTTCCTACTTTAGGATAGCTGGACTATCCTAAAATGAATTTTTCCCAAATGACTGCCTTTAAACAACATAATATTTTCTGTGCTATTTACGTGCATCATATAGCAAAAAAGCAGCAGTGGGTTTAAGAAAACAGGAATAAAAAAGTAACAATACAGTATTTAATAATGGATTAGATCCTTGTGTACAATTTCAAATGTATTGCTGATCCTCCTCCTTACTTCTGTAGGATAGTAGAAGTAATTTTGCACTTTTTCAGGCTGAGAGATAAAAGCTGAGTTGAGACACTGAAAGGTGAGGAGTAGTCTTGAAAATGGGTCCGAGTTGTCTGAGCCAGACGATCTGTACACTATCTGTCCACTCCTTTGGCGCTTTCCTCTGCTTCAGCCTGAGCTGAAATGTTCAAGCTGTTTAAACAAGGGTGAGCCGACTGAAGGGGCTGGGGAGCCACCAGCAGAGGCTGAGTGTGCTTGAGAATCAAGATGAAATCTGTGTCCTGGATGCCTGTCCTGGATGCCTGGTGTTCATCATGCCGGCTTGAATGTAAGAGCTTTTTGGTGGGCAAGTCTGGTCTTCAGAAAAGGGCTGAAATCCCCGCTGGTGAGGCACTGCAGATGTACCCACAGCAGCTCAGTGTCAGTGCAGCTCCCTCCAGTGCACTGAAACACAGGGACTTGGGGACAGTGGCAGAGTGTCCCAGGAAACGCAGATTTTGCCTGGGATGTTCTGCTGAGAGTGGAAGCTTTCCTCCACTGTTATTCCCACAGGATTCAATTGTGTGGTCTCAGATCCTTGTCTTTTCTTTGCACTACTCTTCCTGCCAGCAATTTTTCCACACTCAGACCAAGTTTCATTCTTCAAAATCAGCTCACTAGTGGAGCTAAATTTGCTAAATCCTTCAGACTCAGGGAGGGCATTTGAAACACGTCCCCTGCTTCCTTCTTGGTCCATCAGGTTTTTTAAAACTACTATGTACCACATAAACTCTGCAAATATGTTACTGCCTGTGGTACAACCATTATATTCTTTCTGTCTTACTTCTGTCAGTAAGCCCCCAGATTTGATCCTGCATCAGCAACATGGTTAGACAAGTCATATAAGAACTAGATACGAGTAGCACATGTTTATATCAATCAGGAGATGGCTACTTCTCTTTTAAAATGCAAAAACTTTGTGTGGGAGTTTACTGGACCAATATGAAATCAAATGGAGCATTTAAAAGAGCAGTTTACTACTTCAAGCATGTTGCAAAAATATGTCAGTAAAGAAAAAAAAAAGGGACTAATACCAGATGGTGCAATAGCTTTCATCATTCAGTCTCATAAATGTCTAATCCCACTCACAGGGGGTAATTCCACTCTCAGAGATAGTAAACAGACCATGATAATTTTAATATAAAATCCCTTAAATTGTAGTGTTGCTTTTTTCTTGTACATGACTAATTGTTTTATGCTACCCTTAGCATAAGGGTAGCATAAACATAGCTCAGGTTTCACCATAGCATGTTTGCATTTTGTGTGACCCAGTTAAATGACTATTTCATCCATTAAAGAAATGGAGGTATTGTAATAAGTTTCTAAGGCTTCTGTATGTTTCCATGAGACATCCATTCCTCACATTTCCCAATTTTCTTGAGTACAGGACACTGTTTTCCATTTGGCTTTACTTTCTGAGGGTCACATTTTCTGCTTGGCGCGTACCTGAGTTTTTGGCTATTTGAGCAAAAGGAAACAATTTCATGGACAGCAATCATGATCCTGGCCCTCTGTCTGGACATCAGGTGTTTCACATAGTTCAGAATTGAGCAGAGTAGTTTCATGTCAGTTACAACTAAAGTTTTAAGAGCTTCTATGATAAAATGGTTCCCAGCCTGGACAATATAATAGGATGTAGCTGTGGTTTCCTAGATCCAGCCAAGGAGGATAAGGTTTAGAGGTAATAATTTTCTGTCTCAGTAATCTCTTAATTTAGAAAGCCTGCCATAATCTGCAAGTGGTTACAATGGGTACATCACTGGAAATCATTCACTTTGTCCAGTTTCATTGATTTTTTTTTGGAATATGGTGCTAGGATTGCAGATTTCAGCTTTTCTCATTTTTCGTATCCTGCACAATTAAGGCCATTATCAGTTAAAAAAAAAAAAAAAAAGCAAAAAAGGAAAAAAGTAGGCATTGTCTAATGTGCATGTAATGAACCAAAAAACAGGACCTTTCTTTTCTCTATATTGCCAGAGAAAAAGCACAATTTAGTACAAAATTTGCATCTCTTACATAGAGAGTTAATATTCCCCATTCCAAAATACCAGTATTGTGATTACACCTCTTTTATGAAAAAAAAAAAAATTTCCTCTTAGTTTTGATTGTAAAACTCAAACTCTTTCAAAATATGCTCCCATAATATCATAAATGTCATAAACTAAAACTAAACTAAACTACACTAAAACTAAAGTTCTTCACTGTGGTTGCATTTAAGCATGGCTTTGCACAGACTATGTCAGGAGAATAACTTTTGTTCATAAAGCTGTGTGGATGCACACGGGCTTGGGGAAGGAAGCACAGGACTGATCTCTGAGTTCTCCAGAATTCCAAAGTGCGTGCTTCTAATTCATGCATATATATATATACATACACACATATTTGTGTTTAGATCTCTGTGTGTGTACAAGTCCATGAAACAGTGTATAAATAATTGGCATTACATAGTAAACTAAGCAATAAAATTCTGTACACCACAATAGGATGAACACTAAATTGTGTGCTATCTTATCAGAACCCAACAGGAAGTACATTTTAATCACATTTTTTCCAGGGCTGTATATTACCCACACAACGTTCAAAGGATATCACCAGATTTTAGTAAGAAATTTAAATGTTTTTATTACATTCATATGGGAAACATAGCTTTGCATTCTTGCATGTTTACTGCCCTTGCATAATACCCTAGTTGTCAGGAAAAAACAGGAAAATACAGAAAGAAAACCAGTTTTGATTAAAAGACTGAGCCCCCTATGGATATTCTCAGATCCATGAAATTCTTTCTTCTTAGGATTTCTCTGATGGATGCGGAGGCTCATTGCCTGGCCATAGCACTGACAGGAAACCCCACACCTTGAACAGGATGACCTCAGAGAAGCTGCTGAGTTTTCAGGCCCCTTTTTCAGACCTTTTCTGCTGGGGCCAGTGATGCAGTCTATGAACATTAAAGATTTCATAGTGCTCTTCAAAAGGGAGCCATCCCTGCACTCCTTAACAGCGGTTGTCTTGCCTCAGGAATTAAAAACAGTAGGAATCAACCTCAAAACAGAACTTATCACCAGAGCTGATGAGAATTTTCTTTCCCCAGTCCCTGTTATTTTACATGCCATGCCATGTACTAGCTGGTTCCCCCTCCCATCTATGATCCCAAAGGCAATTTTTTTTTTTTTTTTTTTTTTTTTTTTTTTTTTTTTGTGTTTGTGTGTTTTACATTTTTAACTTACCAGCATTTTGGGTTCCTTCATAGGCAACTCATAGTCATTACACTGGGTTTGATAATCAGTTACATTCAGGTGTCTTTGCATTTAGTTTATAAGAATCCTTTACAGTGCTGGGATAATGTAAATGGACCTCATTGTAAGTGAAAATCATCCCTTCATTTTCACATTTTCCTGCAAAAGTTCTGTATTTTTTCCCCTTCACAAAATGAAATTAAAAGTCACGTAAAAAACGTGGTCCATCTGTCTCCTCCCTTAGGAATGAATGCCTTGAGAACTTGTGCTACCAAAGTTTTATTATTGCTCACAAACTAGATCTTAGAAGCATTTACTGGATACAATAGAACATCATTAAAAAATTAAACTAAATGACAGTTGTCCAAAAAAATACACAAAGTACATTTTGTGATCCATTACCTCATTTTTATTGCATTCATCCACTTTATTGCTACTTTGCAGTTCAGTAATTTTTCATGGGTTTTCCAGGCATTAGTGACAATTAACAAAAATGAACCGCAAGAATGATAAAACCAGAATAAAATGGGCAATCTATTTTAAACCTCTTTTATCCAAAAGAGTTCTCAGTGTTCCTGGTCAAGGTATTCAGCCTGTTACTGACAATCCATGCTTTTAGAATAACAGTGTCCTCTAGATGTTATAAAATTGCTGTGCATATCCAACTGTGTCCAGAAGGGAAGGAAGGAAAGCAGATGTCACAGTTATTCCACTTGCCAATGAGAAAAACTTACTGTTAAAAAACTTTCTAAATTTTTCTATGGAAAACTGAGTGGTTCTTTCCTAAAGCATCCTTTGCTTCCTAAGAATTGTGTGTGGGGTGGGCAGGTGGTGGTTTTTTGTGTGGGTTTTCTGAGTTTGTGCGTTTGTTTGTGGGTCTTGTTTTGTGCTTGTTTTGTTTTGTTTGAAAGAGGATACACAAAACTGTAGAAGTATTTTTTAAAAAACTGAAATACTGTTTCAAGTGAGATGTTGTGTCTTTTGTAACTGGAGTTCCCAGGTGTCTGATATTGCCCTTCCTCTTTATTGGTACTTCTCTGAAATCTTCCACATGGGACAGCAATACCCTGTCATTAATAACATGAAGAGAACTGCCTGGAGGGGGATTTAGATAGCCCAAATGATCTGAAATGATGAGGGAAGAAAAGTGGCTTCTTGTGCATTAGATGCACTTTCCCTAGTATTTTCATTACACTCTTTTCCCATAAAAGCTGGTATTCAACTGAAAATGTAATTTTTTAAAACTAAAAATTATTGAAATTACATAGCTTTTAAAATTTGTAGACTTGCTTCATTTTTTAAGGACTCAAACACATTTTCCAGCTATCCTGCTTTATGATTACTACCTGTCAACTGGAAATCAATAGTGATTATCAGGGAGGAATTAATTGAGAAAAATAAAAAATGTCTGGAGGACTAGAATTTAAGAGAAAGACTTTTGGTTTTCTGGTGAAAATCAGCAATGACAAAAAAAAAAACAACAGAGGACCTACATTTATAGTTTTAATTAAGGTACAAATTCTAGATTCATCCCACTTCAGGTATGCAGCTGTCCCATTTAAATAAGAATCGAGTCTTGCTTTGTGTCTCAAGGTAAGAGATGGACTTGTCCAGAACAGTGTTCAATTTCAAGTGTTCAATTTGATTTAGCCTTTGCAGATCTCTGTATGTTTCTATTGATATCTAATTTAAATACCTCCTGAAAGTGTCTAAAGCTAAGTGTGCAAAATATCTGTATTTGTGAGTATTATAGCAGGAATGCAGTTTCTAAAATTTTTTTTTAAAAATTCAGATATTCTGGTACTACTCCAAAGCAGAATGTTCTTTGCTTTATTTTTCATGATTAATGCATTCTTTGCTCTAGAGTGTCAAGTAAGATCAGAGTCTTTGGACCACTAATTTCATCCCTTTAGAAAACAAAAATATCCACTCTGAGCAGGTGGCTGCTGCATGAGAACCAGTGGTGTATGAGCAAAGATCAGGTGAGCACAGGGGTGTTGGCATGGAGGAGGAGACCCAGCAGGAAATGGTAGATCTGTGGACCACTCATGTCCCATTTGAGCTCTTTTCAGAGAGGTGCAAATCAACCATCTCCAGCTTTAAAAATGGCATTAAAAAGCTTCATGATGATAATTTGGAAGACTCATTGACAGCACATGTATGACTCAGTTGTGGTATGTTTTTGCAAGGTTACAGTTTATGCTGTCATTTGCGGCATTGCCTATGCATTTTATTGTTCTGTTTTTCTGTTTTCAATAGTGCATTCTCTTTAATTATGGCATAGTATCCCCTTTGAGCAAGAAAAAAAATTAAATTAACTCTGAAAAAAAAGCAAAGGACTGGAAAATAAGAGACCAAGGCAATTGTTCTCAGCTCTGTCACAATCCTTCACGAAATTTTAGAAGACTCCTTTCTTTATCTCTGGAACTCATCTTCCCTGTCTGTAAAACTGAAGTAGTTTTACATCAAAGATAGGATTTGTATGTTCTCCCATCAAGGATAGGATAAGAAAAAGAATTAATCCCTTGTGAAATTTTATTTCTCTTACTGTCTATGCCACTGGAGTGCATTTTGATACACCAAATCTATTTTAGCTTAATCATTGCATAATACTAATGAAATAAATAATAAATATTAAGTGTCAAACCTCAGTCCTTGTCCCAGGGACCAACTCATGAAGTCTGCCCATAAGATTTAAACTTTTGCCTCCACAACAAGGTGACTGCATCCTACCATTTCCTGCAATAATCCCTGGTCCAGTGTAGATTGTAAACTCTGCAAGAGTCACACAGGAAAGAGTTCATTTTCTTGGGCTGTTCAAACCACTCCAAACTGAGATGGCCAAGATCCAGCTCCACTGGCCTTACTTGCGCTTTGATACCATTTAATGTATTAGTATAGACAAAGCCAGTGAGAAAGGATGGGATGGGATGGAATGGGATGGGACGGGACGGGACGGGACGGGATGGGATGGGATGGGATGGGATGGGATGGGATGGGATAGGAAAGGAGCCTGGATGGTACAAATCACTGCAGACTCCCTTAGGGCTCCAGTAAATCCATCTTATTGGTAAATAAGAAAAGATACTTTGGAATACTAAGCTTTTTTCTTCAGCAGTGATTGCTGCTACTGAGAAAACAATGTTTACTTTCAGAGATCACTGTGCTTAAATGAAAATGAGGGTACAGGTGCCTTAATACTTGAGGTGGGGTAAGTTTTACATAGCTGTAAAATGAGTTTCAGCTTTTAAGTTACTGTCTTTTCCTTTACAATAATAATCTCTTCACTTTTACAAGCTCTATATTATTTTTAGGTAAGAAAACACTATAAAGTTCATGTTTTATTGTTCCTTGCAGTTATATAAATTACATTTGGCCAAAATAAATGTAATTCCTACTGTGCGAACTGAGAACCTAGAATGTTGATTTTCCTGAAGTTATAAACAATGTGAAGATATGTTATACTGGGTCACAATTTTCCACTGTACAGCAAAATATATAACTCACTTTTAATAACAAAACTGCATATATCATTAAAGTTTCCTACTCCACAGAGCACATATTATGTTTCTCTGCACAGCAAGGGATATCCTTTCTATGTACCACAATTTCTAAAATATTGTTTGACTGAATGAAAAATATTTTAGTGATTCATTAGTAAAACAGCTGTCATTTTGAAAAATTATTCCATTTAGTCTGTATTTTTATCAATAGTACAAAATTCTTTTTGCAGGTCCTTTTTTTCTTTTTTTTTCCTTTGATCTAAATTTTTTAAAATCTCTTTCATTTTCTTTTGATGTGGTTTTTGGAAAGAGAACTTTGGAATTTTTTTTTTTTTTTTGATGGCTATCGGAAGCTAGATGCATTTCCTAAAATTTAACATGCTTAGCTAGGAAATCCACAAGGTTCATTATGATAGTGTGATTCATTAAATTTCTAATTATGGGGTTTCCAAACCACAGACTATCCCAAAATCCCAGGATTTTCTAAAGCAAAAGGCTTTGCCCTAACACTGCTGCCATTCACATCCATGGTTAAATAGCCAATGATGTAAGTGGAGTTATTTAAGCCAATACCGAGTGCTTTTGAATATCCTCTCTTAGAAGTGCTACCTGACAATGTCATAAACCTTCATCTAAATCCTTCTTCAAACCACAACATTTCTGTGTAATCACTGAGGCATTAAAAGTCTGTGAGAAGAAATGGCCATTGCAGCATGCCTGGAAGGTTTGTAAACCCAGGCTCTGAGATGACAAGAAAGAAAGCTCAAGAACCCTGTCCTCTTCCCAAAAAAACATGCTTGCAGCAGCTACATAGCATAAAGAAGCACTACCATATAATCATAGAAAAAAATCAGTGTGGAAGGGTGCTTTAGAGGCCAAGAATCCAACTTCCTGCTCAAAAAACATGCTAACTTCTCAGACCCCATTTCTAAGCCTTATTCTATTAGGCTTTTGAAGTCTCCAGGGTTGGAGATTCCATTGTCTCTCTGGTCAAGTTCTTCCAGCCCTTAACTCCTCTTATGAACATTTTTTTCCACATCATCCAGAGCTTTCCTTTAAGGAATGCCTCTTGCCCTTTAGCTGAGTAGCTCCTATCTTGAACACATAGAGAAGAAGAAGAAAACTGCAGAGTACCTCAAATAAACTCAAAAATATTTAGGGCATAAAAGCTTAGCAACAACATATTGACTCCCTTAAGACACTATCGGTGCCAAATGTGGCATCTAAAGTGTTGACAGTAAACTGACTGCACAATGTAACATTCAACAATGCACTTGGCACTTGTTTGACCATCTGTGTTCAAAATTAGTATGGGATTAGGCACTAAGGATCCCCCTTGGATGGGAAAGGAGAAAGGAAAATAGAGAACATCACATAATTCTGTGACAAAACCAACACTTTCTGTTAAGACTCCTGTTGAACACGTCATTTTTATCTCCAGGGGAATTTAAAAGTAAAATGTTATTGCAAAATGAAGGAGCAGATTGAGGGGATAGGTGATTCAGTTACTTCCAGATCTGTGTGTGTGACTCAGACACAGTCATAAAGGTAAACTTAAAGTGGAAGTGAATGTCTCATAAGAGTGTTGTTGTTGTGAGAAAACTTTGTGATGCATATTATGCATCTGTGAGTGCAGTTCTGGTGGAGATGAGAGAAGAATAGCATCGGTAGATCAGGAAACTTTAATTTGAGACAAATTTGTATTTGATAGTTTGCAAAGATAACTCAAAACATGGAAAAATGAAGGGATCAATCAAATAGAATCCTGCTTGCAGGAAGGAGATAGTGGGCGAAAGCCATTCCCAAGATGAACTTGGGAACTATGAAGTAACCAGAACCAAAGAAAAACTTGGGAAGTGGGAGAAATATTATTTTTCCTTTTCATTGTAAAAGTTTTTCTTGCATGAAATAGAAAAGCACTAATACATATAAACCTAATTCCCTACTGTTCCTCAGCATATGTCTGCCTTTAAATTAGAAAAGTTAAATTTTATTCTTTCTTGGCACAGGTGAGAATCATATTTGAGGAAACATAGAGAAGAGAATCACTTAAAAGTGGTTCTTTTTCATGCTTTTGTCTTCAGGCTTGATGTCAACATAGCAGAATTATTTATTCTTCAATCCAGTAGTATAAGAGCTAGAGAAATGTGTTATGTAGGGACAGTTCACTATAGACCTTCTCCAAAGCTCAGCTGAGCTTCATTACCCCTCCCTAGGAACTCCGTTCCCTGCTGAGGAGAAAAATTGAAGGAAATGCTTGTGTTTCTTGAATTACTTTGGGTTACAACAATTTGCCGCTTTCTGAAAAAGAAAGATTTTTCTCTGCATGTTGGGATTTTATTACCTCCATATATCATAATCACAAAGCTATTAGAAAAAGAAACATTTTCCTTTTTTAGCACTGTGGTTTTCAGGAGGAAAGATGATTTCCTATTTAGTAAATTACAATTGTTTTTTTTCTTTTGGCACAACATTTCTCTGTCTTGCTACTCTGCTAGTCCCCAAACATGGCAGGACTGATGCAACTCGAGTGAGATCATGGCTTACTGAAAGATATTTCAATGCTCACAAAATTGGAGCAGAGTAACTGAGATGGGAAGGAAACTTAGTAAAAAACCTGTTCTTCCTCTCTGATCCAAAGCACTTCAGCAGTCTCTTAGGGGACCTATTGAACCATTTGTGTACCTTTTGATTAATTACTGCAATTGTACATCTTCATTCAGTAAACATGCTCAATCTGTACAACTTTTCTTGCTAGTCAGAGAGTGACTTGCAGCTGGATGGAGGAACCTTTGAAGAGCACTCCTGAGCTCAAGGGGATTGCCAAGACAAGGGTAGTCTGAGGAGCTTCAATTGGAAACTTGTCAGGGGATGCACATCTCATTGTGGGCACTGCATTTAGAACACAATATGATATTATAAGCTAAAATGCTAAGTGCTAACATGAATGCATTTCACATACAAATATATTTTAACTCAACTTCATATTTTAGTATTTTTTCTATGTAATGAGGCTGCAGTAAGGTCTGTTTTGGGGGATCATAGTCAGGTCCCCTCCTATTGCACAAATTTTTCCAAGCTCGTTGTCTAAAAGTTCTGGGGCATTTTACTCTCACTATGGTTCCTGAGAGACTATCCACTATCCCTTCTAATGCTCAGAAACAATCAGCCCAAATTCTTTGCCAATTTTAATCTTTTAACTTCAATATTATTGTTTATGGTAAGGTTTTCCATTAATAAATGTTTATAGACAAATATAATTTCTATTTTCAGCTTTCAATTCATGAGTAATATGTAATACTGTCTGTTAGAATGGGCTCTACCAATCCTCTGGTAACCCAGAAGAGTTTGACTTCAGGGATGGCCCTTCTACAAGACCATATACAGAGACAGAAACTGAGAACTGCTCAGTTTAAAGTTATCATTTCTATTATATTATCTGGTGTACTTTGAGCAAAATTTGCATACGACAAGGCTCATATGAGACCTTTGCAAGAATATCAGTAGTACTGGAGAAATTGCAACATAAACCTGGTAAAATAAAGATGCTCTCACTCTGAGGTGTGTGGCAAAGAATTTTGTTATATCCTGCCAGCAATGAGCTGAGCAGTCCTCAATGCAAATTGGCCATTGGTAGTGGGGTGAGGGAACTTAGGGAAACTGATCCATTGCTGCTTGGAGTAAAATTCCTGGTAGAAACAACCATTAAGTAAAAAAGAGAGACAATAGTACAAATGATAACTTGTTTTTTGGCACCCAGCTCAAAGACAGCTCTAGATTGCAGGTTGAAAATGACATAAATTCTTGCTATCTGGTTGTGCTCTGAAAGCAGATTTGTGCCTTCCACTAAGACGTTTTACAGCCTTGCTATGTAGCATCACTCTGTCCAGACATTTTTCTGATAGAGATTTTGGAGAGGGATGATTGTAGGCTTCCCACAATGATAAAGGAGTGGGAAGGAGTTTCAGAAGGCAGCTGGCTGACTCAGTGCATGTGGAAATGATTACTGTAATGGTACTTTTATTTTATAGAATTATTAACAATGTTGGGGGCGAGGCTAGATGCCTTGGAAAGGCGTCTTTTTAAATTATCGTAAATGTAAATGAAGAAATTAAATAAATCCATATATTTGTCATCTCCCTTACCAGATCAGATAGCACCACAGTAGACAAAGCCACACCAATTACAGCCTAGACACACGATTAAGTTGCTGCTACTTAACCAGTATCATGCATTAACTGAGCTGTGGTAAAAGTTGTAACCACAGCTCCACCCGCAGCAGCTCATACCTTCCTCACATCCGTGCTGTGGGGCTGCAGGAGAAAGGTCCATCCTGGTTGCAGGATGATGGCTTTTTCCCAAAGCCTCCTGCTCCTGCAGCCCTACCTGAGCTGAGCTCCCTGTTCCACACCTTTGTCTCTCCTGGCTCTGCTGCCTGCTCATGTACTGGTTTAGGAATAACTATGGAGTCGCTGCAGCTCTGCCAAGACTAGAAGCAGGTTAAGCTCACATATTTGTTATAGTATGTCAGGCTGCCACAAAACTCAGTGCAGGTGCTGTCCAAGATTTTTGTATATAGAGGCTGTTCTCTGGGTAACTGGACAAGAGATTAAGGAGTATCCTGCACTGGTAATATTTCAGCTTGGACTTCTGCATGCTCTAAAATTCTTTTCTTTCCAGCTCTGTCCTATGCATGTAAATATAGCAAGAGATTCTGTGTTTGAGAAAGCTATAGTCTTTCAACAAGAGTAGGTCTTGACCCACAGAAGCAGAAAGTGGTCTTCAATGTACTATCAAATTTCACCACAGATATCCTAATTTTTATGACTAAGCCAGTATGTGACTTCAAGTTTCAGTGTTATAAATTAAAAGGAAAATTTTAAAAAGGGAAGGGGCATTTAGGTTGAAGATACTCATTAATTCAACAATCGCTGAAGTAAAAAACAATTGTATGCTAGTCAGAATCAATCTCTGTTGATGGAAACAAGACCAGATTATAAATCCTACTAAAATATCCACCCCAAATATTACTTGAATTGTGATTACATCACTACCAGACACTACTTTTTTCAAAAAAAAAATTTTAAAATAATATATGGCAATGTACATTCAGAGACTAACAGTTTTTAACTCAGGATAGAAAAAAACTTCCTTTACAAAGACATAATTTCTTTTATGAAGTGGAGCTCATAAATGAAAAAGGATAAAGCATTATTTTCAGTCACAGAATAATCAAAATAAAAAAAAAAAAAAGGACGAGGTTGTTTCTGACTTGAGACTTTTTTTTCTGTTTTCTGACCTGTGGCTCTGTTTCTGTTCAGACATAAGTTTTTTCACAGCATGTACACCCACTGTCATCTATATTCATACTGCAGAGATTAAAGTAAGCCCAGCTACTAGAAGAAGAAAGTTTCCCATGAGGCAGGTTAATCACTTCTTCACTTGATAGGATTTTTTGCAGCTTAGCTCTGAAGCACAAGGCCATAGTCAGCACCAACCCCTTTAACGTGGTACAGAAAACCCAGTTTTTCATTTCCACTTTTGACATGTCTGTGCAAGCACTGCAGGAGACATTTCAATATAAAGTGAGAAGAGCTGGCCATGTGAAAACACCTCAATGTTATTTCTACCCCTCAACTTTTGTATTAGAAAATGAAATCTAATTCCCAAAACCACCAAAACAGAAAAGCTGTTGTTGATGAGCAAGAGGATATAGGAAGGGCATTTTATTTGTCCAGCTGGGCTAAAGGACTTTCCACAGTAGAGCAAAAATTTATTTTCTTTTCAGGATTAAATCAATTCAACTGTTCTGGGAGAATGAAGAATAGAATCCCCATTCTCCCACCATAGAAGATAACCATATTCAAGACCATCTAAGGAACAAGAAGGTGCAAAAGTCCATGGGACCTGATCAGATGCATCCATGGGTCCTGAATGAACTGGCAGATGCAGGGATTAAGCCACTATCAATTCTATTTGAAAACAGGAAACTGAAACATCAAACTGCAGCAGTTTGATGAAGTTTCCACTGAACTGAAAAGAGGAAACGTGCCCTGTCTTTTCATAAAGAAAACAGGAATACTTGGGAAACTACAGGCCAGTCAGTTCCACCTCAATGGCTGGTAGATCCTCCTGGAAATTATGCTAAGACACATGAGAAATAAGGAGGTGATTGGTGAGAGCCAACATGGCTTCACTAAGAGCAAATCATGCCTGAAAAATTGGGTGGCCTTCTATGACGGGATTACAGTGTTGGTGAATAAAGGAAAAGTAACTGATATCATCCAGCTGGACTTATGAAAAGCATTTGACATTGCCCTGCATGACATCCTTTTCTTTAAGCTGGAGACATGGATTTGACATTTGGGACATTTGGGACACTTGGGGAAAATGAATTGGCTGGATAGTCAACATCTCAATGTCCAAGTGGAAGCTAGTGACAAATGATGATCCTCTGGGGTTTATACTGGGATTGGATCTGTTTAACATCTTTGTTATCAACATGAGCAGTGGAGTCCTCAGCCAGTTTGCTGGCAACACCAAGATGTATGGTGGAGTCAACATGCTGGAGGGAAGGGATGCCATCCAGAGGAGCCTTGACAGGCTTGAGAGATATGCCTGTGTGAACCTCATGAAGCCCAACAAGGCCAATGAGAGATACAGCAGCTGAGCTGGGGCAATCCCAAGCACAAGTACAGTCTGGGCAGAGAATGGATTGAGAGCAGCCCTGAGGGGAAAGACTGGGGAGTGCTGGTGGACATGGAACTCAACATGACCCAGCAATGTGCACCTGCAGCACAGGAATCCAACCTGCATCAAGAGAAATCTGGCCAGCAGGTGAAGGGAGGGGATTCTTCCCCTTCACTCTACTTATATGCCACCTAGAGCACTGCACCCAGCTCTGGGGTGCCCAACATAACATCCTCTGGCCCTGTTGAGGCGAGTCCAGAGGAAGCCACAAAGATGGACCACCTCTTCTGTGAAGCTGAGAATGCTGGAGCAGTTCAGATGGGAGAAGAGGATGCTCCAGGAAGAATTAGATCACCTTCCAGTACCTAAAAAGAAGTGAGGGGCCAGCTTTCCTTAGCATGGCCTGTAGCAATAGGACAAGGTATTACATTTGTTTTGCCTAAATTGACCTGAGGGTTAATTTAGATTAGATATACAGAAGAAGTTTTTTATAATAAGGCTGATAAAACACTGGTAAAGGGTTGCCCAGAGAGACAGTAGATGTCTCATCCATGGAAATGTACCAAGGCTAGGTTGGATGGGGTTTGGATCAACCTGGACTAGTTGGTGTCCTCTGCAGAGGGGTTGGAACCAGATGATCTCTAAGGTTCCTTCCAACCCAGAGCAATCTATGATTTTATGATTGTTATAGCAAGGAAAATTTTGATTTAGTAACCTGCATACATTTTGATGTCTCAGAAATTAAGAGACAAAGCGAAATAACCAAGAGTGCATTCATTTGTTTGCCTGTATTTTATTTTTCTATGTTTCACAGTTTCTGTGGGGTTTTCTCAGGCTCTCCTGATATGTTTGTTCAGCAATACCAGTTTCAGTTCTCTACCATCACGGCAATGAAGCAAAAGCCCCTTTCCATTATTAAGCTTATATAAGTTTAATAATGGAAAGGGGCTTTTGCTTCATAATAAGAAGTGAAACAAAGTATTTCCCTTCTGAATAATACCAAAAGGCAATTCCTTATCCAAATTTTGCAGCTTAACACTCAGTTACCTCAGCAAAATATTTCTGATATAATTTCTGAGATAAATGAAATTACATACTTGACTGAAAGTTAATTGGAAACTTAGTGAGAACAGCAATTCCAGTAATACCAGAGTAATTTTAAAAGTTTCTTAATTTTCACCATAATTGAAAGCTATTCTCTAGAAGGTGCAGCTGATCATTTACCAGTTTCTTGGTACTTGCAATAGAAGTAGTTTTAAAGAGAGAGATGTTGTGTCTCAGGAGAGGAAGGGAGGAAGAAGAAGAAGAAGAAGAAGGAAAAAATTAAAAAGAAGAAATGGTGAAAAGGGTGAAAAGATTTATTAAAATGATTTACTAAGTGTTGCAGGTTTTCTCTCTGGGCCTTTGGTGTGTGAGTTCTAAGCAAAACTGGTGAGGCAGAGAGTAAGGTAATACGTAATAGTATGTCCGTGGACAAACTCACCAAGTTTACATAATTGATTTATCTTATTATTATCTCTGTCTTCTTAGAAAAACCTATTTTAAACCTTCAGGATATCTCTTGTCCTTTTGCTTGAGAAAGTTTCCACTTTTAACCCCCAAAAATATCTTGGAGTGCCATTACACCTTTCAGTCATACTGTGAATTTTCACTATAATACAGATCTCTGTTGTTCTTATTTAAAATGTGCTTTAAAATGCTGTCAACCATCTGAAGAAACTTGGTCTAGAAAAGTCACCATTAAATATGTTTCTTCGTTATATTTGATACTGAGACCATGAATAATGACTTACCCTAGATTTCAGTAACCAATTACCATAATATTTACTGGCAACAACTCTGTAAAACTTGTTGCTATAGTGACTTAATCTTGGTCTTAATCCAGGTCCCAGAGGAGGTGTCCATTATCACAAAAGCCTCTGCTGGAGCAAGCATCTGTAGCTGCAGTCTTGGAAGAGAGGGACCAGGGACCACAGAGGCTGAGTTTCTAAACTACTGTCTCACCCCCTCAGGCCACTTGAGACCACAAGTAAGGCTGCACTGCCTTGTAATAAGCATGTGCTGGAAGTCTTTCAATTTCTCTGCGCTTTCTACAGAAGGTAAAAATTTCTCAGTTCTCCCACTAGTTAACAAAATCACTCAGAAAAGAGGAACCCATCTGTAAAACTAGAGCTGAAGAGATATCCCAACCACCATCTTTTTTTGCCTCTATTCTTGAATCATTCTCAAATCTACCATTTGCCATTATTTTATTGATTACTTAATAAAAAATAGACAGAAGCATTTCAGGTGTTTTTTTCTTTTCCTTCCTCACAATGTTTCCAGGAAGCTTCCTTTAAAAATAGGAGTAATACTTTTTTTCCCCTACTTGCCAGATCTGGGGAAAGATTGCCAGGTGTACTTGAGGATCTGACCAGGGTCTTCCATACACATGTGAGGAACCATTTGCTCCATTTCTGGCCCAAGCCAGGTCCTGCAGGACCTGGCTTTTATCTAGATGGAGGCACAACATGGGGAATGCTGGAGCTGACTCCTCCAGCCCTGAGCTTTCCTTCCAGCAGCCTGCCTGGGCTTGCAGGTCAGCTGAACTGTCTCTGTGCAGGCATCCTGAGGTGGGTAATAAGGAATACATTGTTTTAGTTTTTCCCCATAAAAATAAATCACTTGTTATTTTAGCAAAATGCCAGATTCCCCAAGAGACATGCTGACTTTATGAAGTGGGACTTTCCAACAGAAAAGTTTGACTGACTGACTGACTGATGGACTCCCAGATTTACAAGTCTGCATGACAAAAAAGCCACTGAATCCCAGCTGTAGTGCATGCCAAACAGGCTGTGTATATAAAGGACCTAATTCCAAAATTTTGCTCAAATAAAAGTAATGGTTTTACACGATCATTTCCTTCTTGCTACAATCCTGCAGATGTTTGAAGGAAGCTACAGCAATCAATTAGTGTTGAGAAGTGCTGAGAGGCTGGCATCAAGGATGGTTGCAGGAGCAAGCACTTCTGACCACACAAGAAAACTGGCCAATCAGAGATCCTTTTCCTCATATTTTTCCTTATTGGAGAACTTCCCTCCTCTCCAATCTCCTAAGTGAGCACTTCAGGTCATCTTGATGTTTAAATAGTATTGTCCTACAAGTGTAACATGATGTAATTAAAGTGTTAGTGTGATCCCAGATTTTTTTTTTACTTGATGTTGTCTAATCTGCAAGCTTTGGACAGTGTTGGAAATATTCCTTCTCATGGGCAGGAGTGTTTGCTCTGGTTCCTGAGCTGCAACCTAAACTTGACTTCAAAGGGACAAAGCTGACCTTCTGCATAGTTCTGACCAGAGACTGCAAATTCATCCTGAAGACACTAAAAACAATTTGCAGTTAGCTTAGAGTGACAAGTTTAACATTCACTTATCAAGTGCAGCAATTTATTTTTACAGTGTTGCAAAATGGCTTGGGCCCAGCTAATTTCACTTGGAGGAACAAATACTGCCACAGCCAGAAGGCACAAAATGTGCAACAATAATCCTTAAAGCAACACACTGTAATTTGCCTTCTTCTGTTTAATGCCATGTCAAACAGAAGGATTTCTACACATTTCAGATGGTGGCTGTGTTGCCTTCTTTTGGTTTGAGTTTAAAAAAAAAATTGATTTACTTCAGAGAGCAGTGATAGATGAAGGATATAACATGCACTGAGCATGCCTAGTTCCTTGCTCATGCCAAAAAAATCCCAGAAGGATAAATCTTGTTTCCTGCCTTACTTCACAGAATTTAACTTTTTAAACAAGTCATGTTCTGTGGTTTGGATTCTGTGTTTATATCAGGGTTTGTTTCCAGGCTCATGGACAATAATAGTGCATGGGTCTGAAAAATCTGAACATTTTCATGTGGAGGGAAATCTTGGTGATTTAATCTTACTTTACCTCTTATTATTTGCATTAATTCTTATAAACCAGCCCTTACAGATAAGTTCCAATAAAAGGTGATATTTTCCAGGTATAGACTGGAAAATATGTGAACTTGAGCTTTCATTTAAGCCAAATTTATTTCCATTATTTCAGGCTGTACTTATATATTCGTACTGCAGACTTTATTTATTTTAGTAAATATGGAGCTGGAAATTAAGACTTAATTTTAAAAATATGTTCTGTGTTTAAACTGAATCATGCATTTTATACATGCCCACACACACATACATATATAAAACCTTTGTGATCTACTGATTATAGCTGGATTCAAATTGAATTGGAAGCAGAACATGAGTTCTATTGAACCTGTTTGCCGACTGCATTTAGAAGATTATAAGAATATGAATTTCTTTCTGGATTTCCATTAATAGCAAAATTTTTTAAAAAAGACACTTCTGTGTGACTTGATTATATCTTTCAGGGATATGTTGTATTATCCAAACATCTAGCATGAACAAATTAAAAAAGCATTTGAATAGAACGTGTACATGTAAGAGGACACATAAATGCACACATAGAAAAAAGGGAAGCAAGATAAGTTTAAATTTGAGACTTAACATGGCTTGCTGGGTTTAAAACTTTAATAATGCTCTGAATAGTCACCATAACAGGTACCTAAAGCTTTATTCATATACACAAGAGTAGTTATGCTTAATAGGTTAGTGTTATTCTGAAAATGACCGGCCATGTTGTGAAGAAAAGCAATAAAAAAAAAAAAAAAAAAAGAAAGAAATGAAAAATTTGATGATACAGAATCTTTTTTAATCTTGATGTAAACCTGAAAAATAGGTAGCTTCTGGTGCACTTGGCTTTGTCTGTAGCTCTCTTTGTCTAACCCACATTTTTTTCAAACCTCAGCGAACTCTTAACTATATTTTTACCTCCTCACATTCTATATTATAGTGTATTGTAAAAATGAATAATTTCTACCTACTTAACACGTACCTCAGTAAGCATAATATACACAGTAGTTATAGGTAGTTTTAAAAATATGTGTGTGCCTGTGTCTTTGTGTGTGTGCACTGGAATATATATATATATATATATATATATATATATATGCATCTATATAAATTTATATATGCTCATGAAAAATATGCAAAAATTCTTTCATTTTAGATTATTTAAAAAAAAAAGCTTCTTGCGCAATAGAGGGAAGAGTACCCCTTGGTGCTTGGCTGAAGTCTAAGCAGAACAGCTGGCGTTTGTCCAAAGTGGCAGTTCTATGTGTTGCAGTTTGCTTCTACCAAATTATCTTCTTATCACTATCCCTTTAGCAACAGTGTTATTTTTTTCCATGACAATATGCTGTTTTATTACATCGTCCCAGTGAAGGATAAACTTGAAAATTTTAGGAAATAGTAGTAAAATGAAGTGCACATGATGAATTAGTTCAATATCAAATGTTTCCATTTAACCAATACCTATGAGACCAGTTTTCAGAGCTCCGGCTTTATTTCTTGACACTCAAAACAAGTAGTAAATATCAGGCTCTGCTTTAATGTTAATACTCAGATATACATCCATAAACTTTGGTTCTTCTGCTTTCTGTGCAAGGATGAATGACCTTTATGTAAGAACTCAAAAAGCAGTTCAAAGAGGAATTCCTTCAAAGAGGGATTCCTTCAAACTAATGCAGACATCATTCATTCTTTGGCCCAAGGAGAAGTAACATAAACAGCTGCTTCCACAGTATTGCTGAGGAGGAGGGGTGAAAGAAATGGGAAAGAGGGAGACTGACATGCTATGCTCTTGCTTCATGTGAAGCCATGTGGCCCCTGTTACACAAGATCAAGACATGCACCTTGGACATAATCCATGTATGAATCAGGATGTTCCTCAGCTGCTGCTTCAGCACACATCATAAGAGCAGTTATACCATCTGTAACACTGGACAAGGGAACACCTAAAGAGATGCAAAACCCACTCCAAATACTCTCTGAGATTCCAACTATTTTTAGTGAATTTCCTGCATTTGACATGATTTGTGGAGTCACTAATCCTCAGTGTATTTTTTGTCTGTGTTCTTGTCCAATCTCCCCTTGAGCCCGTGTAAGGTTTTGCATCTATGTCATCCTTTGGGGAGACATTTCATAGGTCTGCTGGCTGGTAGCTACACAGGACAAGCCTTCTTTGGAAGTTTCTGTTTGATTCTTCTTGGGATCTTCACAGCACAGCCTTGCAAGAGGTAGTACCTAGCTCAAAGTGTCAGTAATGAATTTCCAGCCATGTGTGGTGGCCATATTCTTGTTTTAAAGACCAAAATGCTTCCAGCATCTCGTGTTCTTGTGGTTAAGAAAATGTATATTTGAGTTTGAGATATTGCTCTGTCCTGAGGCTAAGGCAAGCTCAGGTTGATGAATCTCTGTGGTTTTATCTCAGTCTCCTGTCACACTGAGATCACTTTTGCAGCTGAATCTAAACCGCCAACCTCCTTTGAATGGTCTGTTTGTTTCTTGGGGTGTGGGCAGCCTCATCTACCCTTAGTGCCCAGAACAAAGAGTCAAAAACTTGTCTGGGTAACCATGGCATTTGTAAATAAATAAAATGTGTATCAATCATTTCTACCATACAGTACTCCCTAAAACAAAACTGTCTCTATAAATGGGTAATTCCCTGTGATTGCTCTCCTGGGACCTTCTTTCCCTCACAACTGTCCTGGGAACATTGCCTACAAAATCATAACACCAAGTTCTCAACCTGGTACCTCTTGCTGTCTTTATATCTTGTTGCCTTAGCTCCTTCTGTAGCCAAATACAAATAGTCCAATTTGCTTCACTTTTTTCCTATTGTCCTTAAACTCTCTTTCCACCCTAACTGAACCCTTTAGATATCCTTCACTTTGTTTCTCTGCCAAAATTTTTTTGAGAAGTAAATGCTTTTCTAGTTTCTTAAATTTACTAAATAATATCCCAAAATATTAAATTGAGTTCTTGGAATAGTTTTACATTTAACTACTCTTGCCTTATCAGTTTCCTAGATGCTTCACTTTTGACTCATCCCCTAATGAGTGTGAGACTGTGCGGTGTTTACCTGAGGAGCAGGTATCTCCTGAAGATCTGCCTGGTTTTATGTGAATTCTTTTATTTTGCACGCCCTGCCGATGTACTGAAGAAAGTTTTGGAAGTATGTTTCTCAGATAAACTGAGGGGTTATGCCCCCAGAATTCACTCATGGCACATATAATCTGCCTGAGAAAAGGAAAATTTCAGGTGCTTGTGCAACTTTAACAGGATTTTTATGACTGGACCGAGATTATCTTTACAGCTGCATCTGCAGGAATTTATCAGTCTTCTTAGAGCCTTCCTCCCTATGTACTCAACTGCCTCCTGCAAAACCCCTTATCACTGGGATGTGTACTTCTTCAGCAGCAGGCTTATGAGTCTCTTCTTGAAAGCTATAAAGACAATCTTCAGCTTACCAAAACAGTGAATATCGTCCAAACACATAGGAGCCATAGGAACAGAAGTGAAGGAAAAGGTATTTTTCATGTCTGGATTCCATCTGAATTACCATGTCTGGCTCCGGGGCCCCCAACACAAGAAAGGCACGGACCCCTTGGAATCAGCCCTGAGGAGGTCACCAAGCTGATCACAGGGCTGAAGCAACCCTCCTGTGAGGACAGGCTGAAAGTTGGGACTAAAAAAGCTCCTGGGAGACCTTGTATCCCCTTCCAGCATCTAAAGGGGCTACAGGAGAGCTGGAGATGGACTTTTTTCCAGTGTATGAAGTGATTGGACAAGGAAGAATGGCCTTGAGCTGAAAGAGAGCAGGTTTAGATTAAATATTAGGAGGGAGGTCTTTACTAGAAGGGTGGTGAGGCACCGGAACAAGTTGGACTGGGAGATTATGGACTTCCTATCCATGTAAGTGTTCAAGGTCAGGCTCGATGGGGCTCTGAATAACCTGATTTAAGGGAAGGTTTCCCTACCCATGTCAGGGGATTGGAACTAGATGATCTTTAAGGTCCCTTCCAGCCTAAATCATTCTGTGATTCTATGATTCTATATTAAAAAGTTCTCTGATTCTCTATATTCTCAACACACATCATGGTAAAATTCAATCTAACTTTATCTATGCAGTTTTTACCAATTTTTTAGCCCTCCACACTAGTAGCTTAAATACAACCAGTAAATACTCCCAGCCACTGAAATTTCAGCAGCTGCACCATTAATTTTCTGGTTTGATTTTTCAACAAGGTCAATCAACACATTTCAGAAGAATTTCTACAACAACTCAGATTTAGCAAGAACTCTTCCAAAAGGTGTTCTGTAGGGTCAAGTAATTTAACAGTGTGGAGGGAGCTTGGCCTTGACTTTTGACTTGGAGACCAGAGAGCGGCCCCTGGCTTATTTAATTTACTACTGTTTTTGAAGATTAGGGCAAAACTGCTCCTGAAAGAGGAAATTCTCTAACTTGCCAGCAGAAACAGTTCTTTGATAAGTACTTTAGAAAGTCTCTAGAGGAAGATGCCCTATGCCTAACTGAAGTATTTGGGTTTAGATACCATCTTTGCTGACTGCTTTGGGACAGAAGTCTGTAAATAAGAGAGAACAGTAATGTCATAACACTTCTGCAAAGGTTTCCATCTGGAGAATCACAGCCATTAGTCCTATGAAAGAATTATACTGATTAGGAAGAAGGAAAATGAAGCAAAACAATCTGTAGTTTTCAGGAAGAGAACTGTTCCTGTCACAGGCACAGTTCACTCCTGCATCCTGTGACTCAGTCTCTCTTCTCCCACTCAGGCCCTGTGTGATGAAATCAGGCAAATCAGGCTTAGGTTGCATAGCAAACAAGCTAATATTTCTTTTGGATGGTGACTCTTTCCTTAACTTCTACTCATCATGTAATGTGACAGGGCATGGATTAACAACTTGTTGAAGCCAATCATGCAGTCACAGAAAATGGAACTGAAACAGGATTTTGAGAGGTCATGTGATACTTTGCCTTGCCCCAAGGCAGAACTGGCTCTGCTAAGGACATTGTGGACAGCTGTTGGAAAAACAGCTGTTTTAAAGACTTGCAATGATGGTAATTCCACACTCTCCTTAAGCAATGTGTTCCAGTCCTTCACTATCTGTACTGCTGGAATGATTTTCCTAGTGTTTAACTTCAATCAGCTTTGCAGCAATGTAAGGCCTTTATTTTTTGTTCTATCCCCTTCTGGCACAGAGAACAGATTCCTTTCTTCTCTTCAGAAGCCTGTATTAGGTTTGAATACAGTTAGTATGTTTTCTTCTCTAACCCTTTTTCTTTTTTTTTTTTTTTTGGTTATGCATGTCCAGTGCTGTCAGTTTTTCAGAAATGGTCATGTTTTCTAGCTTTTCTGCATGTGCAGTTCCCCCTGGGGCTACACAGACTTTTGGATGAGCTCTCTAAGCCAA
Organism: Melozone crissalis; assembly: GCF_028551555.1. NCBI lineage: Eukaryota > Metazoa > Chordata > Aves > Passeriformes > Passerellidae > Melozone > Melozone crissalis. Next base: position 56,999,116 of record NW_026535805.1, read on the forward strand.
GCAACTGTGTACTGCCAAGAACAAGGAAAAGGACATGACCACATAATTAGGGAAAAGGTAGAAAATAGCAATAAAGCCTTTTAGAAAATCATGGACTAAAATTTACTTAACCAGCCTTGAAACCTAAATAAGAAAATCAAGTGACAGCAGCAGCAGCAGGAAAAAGTTGCTTTGAACAACAAAGAAAAAAAGATTGAGCAAAATTGCATATTTCCTTCTACATGACAATGTATTAATTATTGGGTATAGGTAGATATGTCTTCTTTCAGATGAAAACTTACTGGATTTGTCAGCTTTTCTTTTCACTTTACTGTCCAGTCACAGTGTTACTTCCAACACTGATAGAAACAGAGTAATATATGTAATCCCCAAAATCCTGAAGACCTCAGGCTAGATATTCCTTAATCTTAGTTCCATGTGAACTGGATACATTTTAGGATGTCTGCTTAAGGCCTTGATTAAAATTCCCTGTCTTTTTGGCTTGTGTACTAGATTTTATCAAGACTTTGTGGAGGGAAAGACAAAACAGAGAATCTGGAAGAAAAAATTCTTCATAAAATTCTATGTTACTTGAACTTGGAATTTTTTGGGGTGTCTCTAACTGTGTAATGAAATTTTGTAGTGTTATTTCCTCTATATCTGTTACACGCCCACACAATGTAGTGATTCTGAGATTTTGCATTTTGGAAATAGGTATGTAAAATACAAATATATCTTGGACCCAGAATCTTTGACTATAATTGCATTAGTGATGTGGACAGGACCAGGGCAGCAACCCAAGAACTGTTATCTGTATGGTTAAATTGTTAACCTATTCCCTGGTGCCCTTTTGGCTCATGTCAAATTGTATTATCTGTCTGGGAACTAGCACATGCCAAAGGACCATTCCTGAGGGGAGGTTTGGATGCAGCCACCCAGTTCTGTATTGTAAAGGACTTTATTAGTGTGATTGTGGCCAGGCCATGTCACTTGGCTTCCAGGCCAACAAATATGCCTAGGTATTGCTTTTCTTGCTACCCTCTGTTCAGATAGTCTTGGTGTAACAGTTTGAGGGGAGCAGGTAACTCTAAAGTAATGTTTTTCATATGTTTCATTATGTGCTATAATTTTTGGAATTCCTAAAAATCTTCCTATGGATTAAACTTGATAACTGTGAAGTTTAAACACAAGTATTTCTGCTGAGTAATTTTTTTACCATATTAAATAAAATCAGGACTTTTATCCAAATATGACTTCCTTTGTTTTCACTGGAAATTCCCTGTTAACGCAGATTATGAAAACTAAACTTTCTAATAAAATCAGATTTTAATTTTGGTTGCAATGCAAAGCACCATCAAGTATATAAATAAGACTTGAGGTGAATCTCAGGGATCTTGGGTTTTATTGCCTTCAGGTGTTCAACATTTTCCTTTTTACCATACCACAATTTCGGGTAAATACAGGTAGAATGAAAGAGTTAACTAAAGAAGAAATTTCTGTAACAACAGTTTGTTTATATCATTTTCAGTCCTGGCCCCCAAATACAAACCAGTATTAACAGTTTATAATTACAGTGTTAACATTTTCTTTTTCTAAAGTAAGCTAAACATTTAGGAAAGCTGTATTGCAACACATCTTTGTTGACTTTAATGCACCAGGGCTTTTGTCAAGTTACAATACATATAGTTCCTAAATGTTCCTGTTCTTGCAAGTATAGCATTTATGTGAATTTTCATTAATTCTCTCTCACTTATCCTCCAGAAAAATCTCATGTCTGGGAGGTTTTCTTGTAATTTCTTTTTCTGTTTTGTTATTAAAAGTTGCATAAACAAAGGATATACTCTGATTACTGCAACATTCACAAAATGAAAAGCCATTTGATATACCAGGATTTAATTTTTTAAAAGTCCACTCCAGACAGCCAGAGGTAGCTAAAAAAAAAATGTTTATTTTGCTTTCTATTTGAAAACATTTTCATCCACGGCAGTTAGCCTGATCCCTACTGGGAAAACAGAGACCTAATTTTGTCCTGCTTAATACAAACAGAATTCCCAGTGACTTCACTGGGAGTTTTGCCTGAACTAGGAGCACAGAAGGCAGCCTTATAAACTTTCAAGAATATCCGTCTGCTTTCCTGTGGGCTAATCTACTCTCTGCAATTTACCAAGTACTTATATTGTAGCTCTGTATCAAAGTGCTTTGCAAATTGCCACAACTTTGTGCATTATGTTTGGACTTTTGATAGAGATCATGATTTTGGAAGAAGAGGACATCATTAAAAATTTCACTTACCCTATTGTAGTTCCATGATCCTCTCTGTAGAATTGACAGCTCTGAGCATTGATTCTGTATCAATGAAAATAACATCTCCTTTCCCAAGACTTAACAGATTTAGTTAATCACAATAAATTGATATATTGGATTCAAAGAATAGTAAATATAGCATAGAAAAACAAACCATTTCCAAGAATGTATTTTCTCTCTGGCTAGAATATATTATACTCTTCTACATTATTGAGGTAGTTACTGTTTGGAGAGGGAAAAAAAAGAGGAGAAGTCTGAATGGAAAGCCAACTTTGACAGGAGCACTGCTGCTGGTTTAAGGAATGAAAAACAGAAGTGAAAAAAGAGAAAGAAGAAAGAGATCAGAAAACTTGTTTTTCAAATATGCATCAGACAAAGGGTAGATCATGGTAAAGAAGTTTAAAAACAGAAGTTAAAAAAGAAAGGGTAAAAAAATGGTCACTGTCTTTTTTTTAAAGATGGAGTGCAACTGGAAACAGCATGCAGCCAAAGGTCAGGGTCAAGAGTAATAGAATCCTGGCACTATGTGCTAGTTTATCTTCTACACGATGAACTCCTGCCAAACCATATACACAATGTCATACAGCAGGGAAAAGTGTCTGATGCATCTCCAGAGTATTTATGAGGGCTTCTGTTTTGAAGATAGTTTCTTAGGTAACAGAATAATAACATAATGGGACTATTTCTCATTTATCAGGGACCTTTTTTCCTATTTTATTTTCTTTTTTGGCTTATTCTGCAAATTAAACCGTGATAACTTGTTTCTCCCTTTCTGAATTCCCTCTGCCAGTGTTAAAAGGGCTGGGAGGGTTCTTTTAGTCTTCAGATTTCTTCTAAGAGAAGGATATGGCTGGTACAAGAGCTGATTCAAATAAGACCAAGTCTTGCTCAGCACCTTGGGAAATAAATACTTCAGTTGGAATGATATGCATTTGCAAGATTTAAAGGAGGTGAAAGAAGGTCTTGACTAAGTTGCTGTTTCTTGGACTGTGTGCCTTCCTGTCTCTCATATGGAACTGTGTGTTATGCTTTGTTTCTCTTAGGCCTGGTAGTATATTTATACTCAGCCTGCAAAGCCCTCTCCCTTCAGCCTACAGTCAGAGCATAATCAAGTAGTTTGTTTTTCCACAGCTATACTTATTTCACAATTGTGTAACTCTTCCAAAAATAGTTTTAGAAAACAGTTTATCTAAAGCATATCACATATTTTTAACCAAAAACTTTGCAGGTGTAGAGCAAGGAATGAAAGAAAACAATATGTCAGATTCTGATCCAACACTAGGAGCAGAATATCTTCATTAATGGAACGTGGATTAAACTTACAGCAGCTGCTCTGTAATATTTATATTTCAGCCTCTCATGAACTTTTATTAGGGGACAAGTGAGATCACATTAACTGCAGAAAAAAAAAAGATCCACATATTCACTTACCTCAGAGTAGCTATAATTTTCTGGCTCTCATCTGGCTTCCCTCCAAGTAAATTATTCATGTGGCTGTGAACAATGCTGAACAAGTAAGGTAGCACATAAGATGTGTTACTACCTATTTTAAAGCTTTGACTTCAACAGAAGCATCCACTGTGTTTAATGTTTTGTAACCGTTTGTAAGAAAAATATAGTCACAGGCCTGGTTCACACTGGTAAATTAACTGTTTCAGTGAAAACAGTTGCCTCATATGGAGCAGAAACTTCCCATGAAAACTTTAGAATGCAAAAGGTGCTCCTTCTGGTCCAGAAGTCCATCTGAAATCCCAGAAATGTGTTTTAAGCTATTAAGAGATGAGAAAATAATTAAACTTCAAGGAGTTAGTATGGAACATGGGGTTCAGTGTCATGCATTAAACAGTGCAGGAGCTTTTCTTAGTGTAGGAGTTTCATAGCACAAAGTATTGAATCAAAGGACAGAAGAAACTGTGCTGTCATTTCAAAGATTCCCTTGCTGTGAACGAGTTTGCCTTCTCTCCCTTCCTAAGTCAGACTCCAGAATTGTGATGTGATTACTAAAAATTACTAAATTCCTAAAAGGTGCATGGAAGCTGAGAAGGAACTGTAAAGCAGTGCTGTGTGACTCTGCTCTAAGAATACAGCTAAAGGCCCTAGGAGTTTGCCTTGAGTGTTTTTCCCTGGAGATCCTGGCTTTTGGCACTAAACCGACAGCCCTGCAGGGACTGTGACCCCGAGTGCTGCTCAAGGCTTTATCAAACTCTGTCCAGCATTGTATGAGTTCTTCGTTCCAGAGAACCACTCAAAGGTTATAATTTACATGGTGAGTCAAATCCTGAAAAACCACCTGCAGCTGCATTAATCCCAGGATGAATTTTTCTAGACCTGTGGGCTGTTTAGAATTCAGATTGTTAGAAGGCAACATTGATTTCTGAGGGTGTTACTGGTACCTGGGAACACAGCATGGAAAATGGTAAACAAAGGGTGTTACACAAATCCAATATGAGGCAGTAGTGCTGCCTGCACCAACAAAAATAACAAGTTTATTCCTGTTTATGCCCCTTCAGAATAAACATAGGTATAGGAGAGTGTGCAGCAGCGCTGGCAGAGGCTGCCAATGACAGACCTTTCAGCGACATTCATCTGCTTGCATTTAGACTTCATTTGAAAGGGGATATTTTCTGATGGATATTCTACTTGCTGTTATACTTTTTCCCAGTTTCAAGATTTTCTGACCTTCTTAAGTGTTCTGCTAAGTATTCTCACTCTTAAATGTTAAACAACTTTCAGAACAAAGGTAATCAACTCATTCCTTCCACTGCAGGATTTTCTAAGTGAAAGGCTGCACTGGGAAAGCAATTATTCTTGCTTTAAAATATTTCTGACCAGTTTCTAGCCTTGTAAACAGAGACAATGAACTCCTATATCTTCTTGCATGTCCAAACCCATCAATTCAGAGTCTCAGACAGAACTCGAGACCCGCACTGAGTTCTGCTAAGAATCTCAAACCCATCATTTTTGAGATGACTTTAAAATGTACGAAATTCAACTTTCTTTGCTTGAAAGTGAAGTTGAATTGCATTACTAATGGAATATGAAGTATAATTAAATTGAAATGTTACTGCCTTTGTATACAAATCAAAAAATGGTTGGCTATGGAAAGCTACTGCTGAGTAGCAGTGAGGGTTAATCTTGCTAGCTGCTGCAAAAGTCTGTATCCAAAATGTGCACAGAGTCACAGAGTAATGCTGGCTCTAATTATTACACTGTATGGAGAGATCAGTCAACTTTATTCCTAGCAATTCACTAACTTTTCTTTTGTGTAAACTTGGCACAGAAAGGCTTTTGCTATTGAACTAAATAAAACCCTCAGCACATGGCCATGGCCCAAGGGGACACTTTATCATTTGTATATAGAAAGACATTTGATTATGGCTTAATTAAACAATATGCCGCTATTTATTTTCAATCAGTCTGCAAACTCCATAATTGTGGATTATTTACTGATGAACTACTTACAATCCATTATTCTATTATGTTAATGTATTCAAATCCAAAAACATACAAATGTTTAATAACCTAGTTTAAATCAGTTGGCCTTTTATTGGTCTTCAGGAAGAAAGATATGTGGAAACTGACAATTTGGTAAATCAGAGTCCCACAACATTGAAAACAAGCTTTGTTTTGTTTCTTTTTTTTCAGTTTCTAAAAAATGTATAATTTATCATATCAGTATTATTTGCTACTGTACTTATGGTTGTCATCTTCTCTGGATGATATTTAATCACTTACAGAAATCAAATAAGATAGTGGACAATATTTTCCAAAGTTCCAAACAGGATTTTCCAATCATACAATTTCTTTGTAACTACCCCTTTGGACTCCTAATTTCAAAATTATAAATTACAGCTTTCCTTTTCTTTCATTTCTCTAGCCAGCTTCTCCTTAGCCGTAGGGGGAATTACTTATAATGTTTGGATTTGAGTCAAAATCAGAGGTTTTCCTGAGTTCTAGCAGGACTCAAACTGCATTTTTCTTCATCTCCTGCAGAGATACCTCAGCCAAGGAGCTAGATTCTTCTGAAGTGGCATTTTACTGCTATGCAAAGATTTTAATCAGATTCTAGGTCACAGAGAAAAGACTAGAACAACTCAATACTCTGAGGTTACAGTGAGTAGCAGTGTAGAGGTGAAGAGGTTGATGTTGCAGCCCCTGCTTCTGTTCATGCAAAATGTTATGGATTTGCTCCAAAAGAGCTCAGAGGAAAGCTGAATAAGAGTATTTTATGTCCCAGATAACTTTGTAACCTGCATTTTTGCTACAGAAAAGAGAGAGAAGGAAGCAGGAAATAGGTGATCCAGTTTTGAATTATACTGTCAGCGTGTACTGATTTGTTGCACCAAGAAACCTCAGCAGGAGGCACAAAAGGGAAGAGCCAAAGATGTGAAGCAAAATGAGTGCTGAAAATGCATCTAGAAGCACATTTTGACTTCAGTGTCATAAACAAAATTTCTGACTTATGCAGCCCCTTTTCTGAGCCTCAGATGAGATCTTTGGCAAATGCATTAATGATATGCCAATGTATTTGAACTTGCCAAACTGTTTTCCTTACTTTTTTGAAATCAGCTTCACTTGATTTGAAACTTTGTTTGCAGACTTCCAAGTCTCCCCAAATCTGAATAGGTAATTTTATTCTCAGCAATACCCACCAGCCAGTTGCTGGGTTGTCACTGACTCGATGGCAGCTTGCACTGGCAGTGACACAGAACCGGGACTCCAGCCTTGCCAGCATGCAGGGACCATGGGGAGCCAGCACTGCTTCCATTCTTCTGTTCCTGAAGGGCAATTCGTAACTTCCAGGATAGTTTCCTACCAAACCTCTTTAAAATGTCAGCCTGCTGACAAAGATAGAAATTACACATTCAACATTTCAGGTAAGAAAGTAAGAGGCCCAACCCAACAATTGCCTCTCTTTCTAACTTTTCTTTTATGGTTTCTCAGAGGATTCCTCTTTAATGTAGGCAGTAGGATCAGATGCAAGATTTATGGAGTAAATTAATCACATAAGCATGACAAAGTAAATCACTAATAGAGTAATAAAATGTTATATTAAGGATTCAAATAAATGGTTTGTACAGAGGCTGGTAATTGAATACTAGATATTAGAAATGTATTACATACTTTAGTAGTATTTGTTATGGATGGTTACAGGCACATTAGTAGGTGCTGTTGATCTGGCCAGTATATAATAGCTTCTAATAAATGATTTAGCCTTTACTAAAAGGTTATTATTTAAGTATCAACTCTTCAGAGATTATTTATAGATATTCCATAATGCTAAGCCTGATGACTATATCAGGTTTAATAAAACATTACTGTAGTTTTTCTGCCATTAGGTTCACTGAAATAATTTCATCAACACAACATCTGTACAAACTTGTAAGACCATTTTAGTCATGGATAAAGCTATACTGTGCATATGAAAATAAAAATAGTTACAATAATTATACCTATATTCAAAGACATTGAAATCAAGGAGTGCAGAATTTCAGTGTTTGCTGTAGTTTAAACTATTTCTCTTCAGCTATAAGAGAAGTCAAACAGGGTCTCACATTGCCAGCTTGGTTTGCAAGGGGAAAAAAGCAGTTCATTTTGCATTTTCTACCCCAAATTTATTCCCACCAGGAAGTGCAAAGTAATCCAACTGGTCATAGTGAGTGTGAGCACCAGGCAAGCAGCCCATAAATGTCCCTTCAGGAGAACGGGGGCACACCTCTTCATCTCTGCTTGCAGTAATTTCATAATAAACAGAACTTCTGGAAGCAAAAGTGAATGATGTTCTGGAGACCAGAAAGCAGGAGAAAATATAATTTCTGCCTGAACTGCCGCATAACTTCATGTATCAGGTTGCTTTCTACTTATACAGATTATATATGTGTATACATATGCACACACATAATTTGACATTCAGTTAATTTCAAATATTTTCTGATAACTTCTAATACATCTCATATCATAAATGAAAAAAACCAGAATATTTTTACCTTTTAAAATTAGTGTTTGTATTAAAAAAAAGAAAAACTGTGAACAGTCTTAAACAAGGATTTATTTCATTACTGAAATATGATTAGGACCCTTATTTGTACTTTAATACTTTCAGGACCTTAACATGAACAAAAACAGTGTTTGCCTTTTATTTCTTGAAGTTAGAGTTCTTCAAATCTTCTTATTTTCTGAGAATTCATAATGGAAATATGTTTCAGGCCTCAGAAATGAAAAATACATTTCAAAAAACATATCCTGAAATGCCTACTGAGATTTTGTGGGTTTGGTGTTCTTTTCGTTGGTTTTTTTTTTTTTTTTCTCTTTTCAGGACTTTTTCAGGTATTCCTCTTCCAGGATACTTTTCATCCTTCAAAAATAGATTAATTTTCTTTCTGCAGAAATCCCTATCGTTCCTCATTTTCAGGAAAGAATTTCCAAAATCTTAACATAGGAAATGAAATTTTAGATGGCAGCAACTCTGAGATCAATTCCGTTACTTAAACTACTTTTCTACCAAATTTTTTAATTAGGTATCTTTCTAGAAAATATAATAAAGACACGACTTACAGGTGTTGTTGATTCCTTTGCTGATTAAATGCAAAAGTGATATACTTGTAAGTATATTTTTTGTGAATATACTTATGATATACTTATGATATACTTATACTTGTGAATAATTTTTGTCATCGCTTCGTCCTCTTATTAATAATTGTCTAATTGTACTATTTCTTCAATCTCTAAAGTATTTCATTTTATCAAGTGTTTTATCATTAATACTTTTTCATTCTCCTTAATAAAGTATTATTTATACTTTATCTTTCTAATTCACGTCCTTTACTCTGTATTCTCCAAACATTAAATTTCCATTCCAATCACATATTTTCAGTTTTTTTAATGTTTTGAGGCTGAATTTTCTATTTAAATACCCAATTCATGTCTCACTACTGATGTCCTGCATGTAACAGATCTCAATGTGGCCCTTTGCATTTTTGGGTTATATCTTGGCCATTAATCTTTCTTCATTGAGGTATGCTTAACAAACTGTTAAAAATAATGGTAGCTGGCAATGAAAAAGTGTTGTGCCCTTTAAGAGGCATTGTTTGAACTGATTTTTAAAGATTTCTAATTCTCTGGGGTTGGGAAAGTAATGTTTTCATGTTTTTACAAGTCATTTTAGAGCAAGTGTTATATTGTCCAGAAATGATGTTTAAAATTTCAATAGCTTCTGGTTCTCTGTGCCACATCACCTTGCAATTGCCCCCAAATTGTTTCTGAATCACGTTTCCTCTGGCAAGGAGTGGTAGCCCTCATTTTATATTACTTTGTACAATGTACAGTGCTCTCGCCCCACTCATAACCATGTTAATGTCAGAATGAAAAATGATAAAGCATAAATTAAATAGCAACCATATGTTTTCTGTAATATATCTTCTTTTGTTTTTTGACCCAGGTAAACAATTTCCTTATATCTCCTATTCAGGTCTGCATTTTCTTCCTCCCAATTTGCCTCATGAACACAGGAGAGCAGGCATCTTGTCTGTGTCCACACAGCTGAGCTTGAACTTCAGTTAATACAAAATGATAGTGCTCATTGCTGCTAAACAGCTTCTTATTGTAACCAGTGAGCTTGTTAAATAATGTATCTTCCATCAGACTAAGGTCACTTTAGAGCTTTACAAACAAATTTAAGCTTCCAGACTGTGTTACAAGAAAGAACAGTGAATCTTTCCATGGGATTATTCTAGTAAATCCTTAGTAAATTATCTGAACAAATAAATGCTACAAAATTCTACTGTTGGGCTCCCCAGGCTCCTTCTCCCCAGCATCTTCCAGAAAGAAGAAGGTACTCTGAGTGTATCATATTCTCTAAAGAGGATGCCATCCAAAAGCTCCAGAAATCATTACAATAAAATACAAGCCACTAGTTTCCTCTGCTGCAGGGGGGAGACTATAATGGGCCAAGGACTTCTCCATGCTTGGATCTGTGGTGCATAAGAGCTCAGCCCAGCTGATGGGTCAATTATTGAAAAAGTTCAAGTATACATTCTAGTTCTTTTACCCTCAGAGATGGTTTCAAAACTGCAGACAAACTTTTTTTTTTTTCTTTTTTTTTTTTTTTTTTTGTGCCCAGGGTCTTTTCCAATGGTGGGTTTCTGGCAGCAGAGGCAGTCAGGAGAGGCAGCATGTCCCTGAAGCGTGAAGGTGACGTTCTCCAGGCAGCTTGAACAGCAACAGTGGGCACTCTGCAGGGCTCTGAGCACTGCCAGGCTGCTCTGCACATTTTGTGCAGTGAGTATTCTCACCTCCATTCTGATGGAGCATCCCTGGCAGATTCTCCGTTCTGGTCTCACTTGGCTTCCAAAATCACCCTCCCAGCCCTCTCTGTGTGATCCTTCCCCCCTCTTTTACATGTATATTTAATCAATTCCCAGGAAAAAATAAAACATTTACAAAATCTTGTGTCTAGTTTATAATATTTTTTTGTTCCTCTGTTCTGTGTATCACTTTCAGCAACCTTTTTGATTATCTATTTCTCTTGCTTACTAGCGAGGGCAGCTTCTCCTGCCATCTCCTCTATGTGACAAGGGTTTTTGCTAGTGTGGCGATGGATAGAAAAACACAGCCAGACTTATTGTCACCAGTGGTATCACTGCACCACTGAAATGCCTGCAGTAGCAATTCAGTGAGAGGCAGGACATACTTCCTGGTGGTAAACTGTGTTAGATCACTTGTGTCATCTCTGGTGAGCTGCACTAGCTCTGCTCTATTGGCTCTGGTGCACAGGCTTGTCCAGTCAGAAGAAAAATGAGGGTAAAATTCATAGAAGGCAAATGAAGTTAAGCATTTTGTCCCTCCATCCTGATGAAAAGAAAGAGAGACAGCTGAGGAGAACATTTTAAGTAAAATGTCTTCTAGATGTGTATAATTTTCACCTTTCATTACAAGTAGAGTTTAAAGAAACAGCCTAGTCTTTGTGCTTGTCTTTCAGAGAGCCAAAGGGGTCCATCCTGTGTACTTAGTGCCAACCTGTAAGATATAGCAGATATTAATATTTCTCTTTTGTTTTTCATATAATTTCCCAATAATTATAGTTAAATATCACTGAAGTGATGCTAAACTTTCAGCCAGCATTTTACAGGTAACGTAGATTTTTCAGAACTATAATGGTTTTACACTATCAGGCATTTTTTTTAACTGAATTCAGGTTTCTGTATATACTGAACAATGATCTGCTTGGCTTTCCTGGTAATTATATGTCAGTGGTTAAGACTGCAAGGAAAACTGAGAAACCTGACTGAATAATGACTTAAGTAAACATTCTTTGTTTTTGGCTGTGGATGCCACGTAAGAAGTCTTAATTCTTTAACAGTTATATGAGAAATAATAGGCTAGATAGTGCAAGAATAATGAAGAAAATGAGTTGTAAAACAATCCTATATTAAATGTCATGTACTCAGCATGTTAGGCTGATTAGATCTAGTGACAATATTTGTAAGACTTGCATAGAAAAGCACAACCTTTCATACATTCTTCTCCTTATTTTTTTCTTTATCCCCTAGAAGAAAAAGCTTTGACTTAACTCTGGAAATGTATTTAAAAACCTGCACATACAAAAATAAAGACTGTTCTGACATATGCACTTCAACCTCTAATCTAGATTTGAAAGGCCATTTGGATCTGAAGTTATAATTCTACCTATAAGAAACAAATTTCAGAAAGAGCATTACTCAATTTGGCTGGAAATATCAAAGTGACATGGAAAAACAATAGGTAACAAGTTCTCTCTGGTTTTACTGAGTAACTTTGTGAAGTTCTCGGAAAGTTCTGCCCTTTTGAACCTGAAACTTGAATTTGACAAGGCAAGGATTGGCACCTTAGAACATCTTTTAATTCTTAAACCAGACTGAAATAGGTGCAGCCCTGCCTAATTGCAAATAAATTGTAGCACTCTACTCAACAAGAAAATGGGATTTGATTTAAAGTAATTTTTTATTCTCCTTTCTGGGAATCCTTTAAGTCAGCTTTCCAAACAGAAAGATCTTTCTTTCATGCACACAATTCTATTCTCTCAGGGACTCCCTTATTTTTGTTCCCTTCTGAATAATTAGTGGTTTTTATGTCCTTGAATACTTATCAGAGCTCTTTGCTTTCTGCTTGATCTTGCCCTGAGTGGTCCCTCCCTCTGTTCATAGGAGGGTCTGTGTGAAGTTCAGTCAGAAATCAGTTGAGTCCAAGTGATCTGTCTCCTCTTCAGCCAGACAAGCGCCTGAGCTCTGTCTGAGCCATCGCTGTGCGGCCAGCGCAACACTGAAATCAGAGAGAGAGAACCTGGGGCCAGGGAAAGGCAGAGGGACATCAGATCATCACTGTGCTCCAGTTCATAATCAGGCCTTGTTCTCCAGGCACAGCCACCAACTCTAGAAACTTGTGGCCCTTGTGCTTTGTCTGAGTCAGATAATCTTCCAAGTCCTCCTCACAGCACCCTGTAAGATGGCATGGCACACACTCTATGCTACAAGACCCATGGCATATGTCCTCATCTCCCTGCAGACTAACTCTAAAAATCACCCACTGAAATAGACCAAAAGCTTCCATTTCTTATGTGAACTCTGAGGTCTTTCCTACTTTAGCCTATTTTTGTAATAACATCTACAGAAACTCACTCACTCACTGTTCAGATAGCCAGGAAACCATTCCTAGACTGTGGCTTACACATTAAGGCAAGGGCTAGACAAAAGCACAAGGGAACCCAGTACCTCCTTTTCCAGTCTTTGGATGCCCTCTGTGTCTTTGTCTTGCTGGAAGATGAAGCAGTGAGGCCTGTCTAGTGCTGCCAGGATGAGATTATTCCATGCCTCAAGTTAAACACGTAAGCGTTTGAAGGATGGAGGTCATCATTCCTAAAGCTTTAATAAACTTTACAGTAGAAATAAGTTTCCTTTAACCCCATTTATTTAAACAATCCATATTGTTTTATATAGAGGAAACTATCCAATGCAAATACAGCTAAATATTTTAATGGTTTACACATTCATTTTAGAAAGTTTTCTTTTAATTTGTTAACTTTTGTTCCTTTGAACCAGCTCAACCTACTTATTTAATCCCTTGAGCTTTCAAGGGACAGCTTGCAGAAAGTTATATACACAAATATAACAAACATTTCAAATAAAGCACAATGCATAAAGCAGAGAAAGGGAAAAATTTGACAACAGCTGCTAGATTTAACACTAATAGTTTTGAAAGATTTTGGCTTAAAGGTTAAGAGTATCTTATGACAATAAGCAGACTTTGTATATAATGTCAACAGCCCTGTTGCAACATGTCCAGTTTTAATTTATTCTTGTTCACTTGCATAAGACAAATAATATAATTATGTATGTCTGGTTCATGACATTCAAGTTGGAAAAAAATCAAATAAATCATGGGTTTTTTAAGAATAGCAACTTCTGAAGCCTTTGGCCTACGTCCCTTATTAACATTAGAGACATTTTTGTCTGAAAGTGATAACCTGAAAGCTTGCAAGTATTTATTTATTTTGATCAGATTTCATCATTTTTGAGTCTTTTTGCTTCTGAATATGTTAGTGGCAACTAGTATCCTCTTAGACTTTCTTTTCTTTTTATATCCAAAGAACATTGCAAATTATGTCAATTGCCCGATTAGCAAGAAGTTAAGGGTCTAAGGGCTGCACTTTTCAGACTTTGAGGCTCACTTTGGACTATCTAAGTATGCTGAATAGTTGGTAATAATTTTACTCTCTGCTTATATTGTTCTTATAATGGAAATAGAATACAAACGATATTAAAACTATTTTTCAGTAACACATCATATACAACATTTCAGTGTGCTTGTTAAGATTAGTCATCAGTAAAACTTTTTATTTGCATATATGCATTAAAAAAAGGGAAAAATGCCCTTTATAGTCATATTCTTATCTGATAAAGAGCAACTTCATATTACTCTGCTCTGTGAGGCTTTTTACATGGGAGGTGAAATTCATATCACATGATTTTAGATGTGATGATTTAGATGAGCAACACAGATGCATAGTATCAACTAATTTTAATCTTCTATTAAGCTTATATTTTGGTCAATTAGGCACCTCTAGAGGATGACACACATCTGTCTGAGGGAAAGCTGTCAGAGCCTGTATCTTTTGACTCTGAAGGAAATCCAGCGGGTGGTTTACTTTACATGTATAATATCCAGGAACATTTAGGTAGGTGAAATGAAACCCACTCCAGGTGGAGATTTGTACTTTTAGTATATATTATCATATCTACTTTGAATAAAAATAGCAACACATTTTAAAAGTTTCAAGTAATGCCTTTCAGACTTTAACATGGTGAACTAGTGTTTAGAATTTTTTATCTGCGTTCGTTTTGCACAAAGGAACTACTCTGGCTTCAGTTGAAAATTTCCTGAACTAAAGGAGATTAAATTAAATCAAAATCTCAATAAGGGAAAAATGAGATAGTACTAAGATGGATAGCAAAAATAACATCTAGTATAGAGTGCATAGACTTAGCATGAAATGTGCATGGAGAGCTTGGAAAGTACACTTGTGACATGTATCTGTGTAATAGTTCCAAAGCATTTTCTTTTGGATGATATTAAGATTTTATAAAACAAACATATGCTCGTGCTAATACTGTTTTGAAGTAAATGTATTAATGCAAAAATGTCCAAACAAATGAGCCAGATTTCCTCAGGGTTTGACTCCTACAGCAGCAAAAGAAGTAGTCCAAAGTGTTTGAAGCACTTTCAATGGAAGCATTTTTACCGTGCCAAAATGAAAGCAGGAGCATTGTGGCAATGCAGAGCCTCCACAGCAAAGCTATTGCTGCATCCTGGACAGGGAAGAGTCCAAGTGTCCTTCTTGGGCATAAGACACAAGAGAATCAGGGTAGGTTTGCTTTACAGAAAGGAGTTAGAAATTTCACAGCAGAGACCCTGAAAACCTTCTAATTTATGACAAGAGAGCAAGAGAAAGGCTAATCCATGCCTTTAGCAGGCAGACCTGTGCCTTTGCAGGCACATCAGTGCACTGCCACTGTATTGAATGAAAATAAATTAGCCTCAATACAAGGGGTAAGGCAGGACCTCCCCATCGTGTTTACCAGCACAGACACAGGAGCTACAGGTTCTCCAAACCCCAGGGACCTGCTCTCTGTCAGGTAAAACCAACCCCATCTTTATTCTCAAAAACTGAAAGACCTGTGACCAAACAGAGGGTGATAGCATCAATTGGACTGTTTTGTTTCTTGGCATTTCACAACTTATGCAAATGCCGTTTTTTTGAGAAATATGTTTTCAATAAATAGACTTGTTTCTTGGTTTGCTATTGGTTCAATCCTCCCACTTTTCCACCAGCTCCAAATCTGCCATTAGGAAAAATGCTGGTAAACCTGGACTGGCCAACCCAGGCAGGCAGGGTACCAACCCCTAGAGATGATTCTGTAAGGATTAGAAGGTTAAGCCAGACTTTTGCAGGCAGAGGTCTGAATCAAGCACTTATTAACCAGATGATCTTGTTACTCCTATAAAGAGCCTCGGATAAAATTGTACATTTAAAACGCTTTATCTGCTATATATGCCAGACTTGGATTTACTGGAGCAAAGAGAGAAGAAATAGAAGAGGAAATGCTGAGGGAACTCTAGCCGCTCCCATTACTACTCATTATTTCAGCACATAAAATTGCAGTCCCTGCTGCAAACCCAAGTTCATTGCCTCTCCTTCCATATTTGGCCTTTGTTCCTTGCCCAAATAAGACCAATACTATCCAAAAATTATGCACATATATACTGGGTGGAGTTCATGGTTTGTGTATGTATGTGTATAAGTATATATACACACATGTATAAATACATATTCTTTTATCTGCATTATCTTTCCTAATAATTTGCATTTCTTAATATTTTTTCAGCCTTTTCTTGGGTAAAATGTTAAATTACTTTTTTGTTCTTTCTTACTTTCTTTATAGGGGTCAGACTGCATTGTGGAATTGCTTTAAATCCTGAGTCAGGAACATGTCACAAAGTTATAAAACAGTGCTGTTGATGGAGCAGCCTAACGCTGATAGGAGAGCCATTGATTGCAGATCTACTTTTAGATTGGATTTGTGCTCTGCAGTCCTTTTACCTGGTCATAAAATATAAGTGGGGTTTACAAAAAAAAGCAGTCCACTTAGGAAGTCTCTTAACAGGTTTTTTGAGCTTAAATGTACATTCCTTTAAGTACCTGTTAATTACTTTACTGTGATGATGCGCACCTGTACAATGTCAGACTGCCCACAGAGCCCACTGTTAATCTGCCCATCAGCCATTTACTGCTCATGATTCACAGTCAAGGAGTCTAGGATTATTGTCTACTGGGAATTATGTTTTAGTAGTACAACAGTGTGCTGGAGATGTCTTAATGGCCGCTCAAGTGAGATTGTTATAATGCCTGCATTGTTGCTCTGGCCAACACAGAGCCCAATTGCTTTTTAAGTTATGGCATCAGCAAGCTCCAGGTCATCTGCACTTAAATCACATGCACGTATCTGAAACGTTGATGTGGTAACTGGTAGCAGTGTATACAATGCTTTTAACCTCCAATTTGGTGGGTGCTTGGGATCATATTATATGGAGTGTGCATGTATGCTTCAACCTTCAGGGCTACAGCAAGCTTTGCTGATTTTAAATGTCATCATAAATTTTGGCTTGAGCAGCTCACCTCAGCTCATGGGCAGCTTTCCCCTTGATAAGCCAGAGAATAGAGAGCCTAAGGGCTTTGCATTAAAACTCCTGCATGGCCCTGCTATGAGTCTGCTAGAAAAGTGTTTAGATGAGTGGAGATGGAGGGTACAGACACCGTATGCTGGTTTTGCAATACCACACCACTTACTTAACTTCTCCTACTTTTATCAACTACCCCCTGCACTGCTACACATGTGCGCAGACACACAGACAGATAAATAAACATATACTCATGAATGCATGCTGTGCTGTAGGGAAATGCCACAGGGAGACTGTACAAACTCTAGCTTCTGACATGTTCTGCTGGTTCCTCCCTCCACCATCACCCTGCAAGAGCTTGAGCTAATTGGCTGAATTCTCCTGAGAGCAGCTGGAGCAAAGAGGTATTGTCTTCAAATTCACTGCCAATGTGTCTGTGGCACTTAGATGAGGCCTTGACCAGCATTTCTTTCCAAAATCACAACCAGCAGGTCAAACTATCCTGATTTCCCTTTTTTTTTCTTGATGGTGTGCAGATACTGACATGAACTCAACTAGATCTAAAAAGTAACTAAAGAATTTCTAATGGGTTTGGAGGCTGCACTTGTAACTTGAGCTGATTTGAAATATTGGATATTTCGCACAGAAAAATCAAAATAACCTTCCCAAAACATAACAGAAGTGACAACATAAACACCACCCCCTACCTCAAATTTTCCACTGAAAAGATGAAGAATGCAAAAAACTTAGCCTAATCATTCCAGTTCTCTTCTCAAAAACACCAAAAAATCAATTTATCTCTAAATTCCTTTCTAATTAAAAACTCCTATAAGTAACTCCTCCTCTCAGTTTTCAGCTGTAAGAAAATATGAAGGAAAATTTTTTAACTGAACCCATTGAAATGTCAAGAGCTTTACTGGAGAAAATTTTGCACACTTGAAGGCATCTGATCTAACCTATAGTAATATATAAATAGGACTCATCCACATTAAATGGATTTGTATTCCAAAATTATTGATGCAAATATTGCCTCCCTGCCATCACTGAAACTTCCACTTCTTGCCTTGCCCTTTTATCAAAAACACAGAACTGGAATTTTTAACAAATTGCATTTTTACTGCTTTGAAATTTTTACGGAGAATGAGCTCAACACATTGACTTGTGCAGGGGGAGAGGTGGTGCAGGGAAACAAGGAGGGAAGGCAGGAACAAGAGATTTTCATAAGTGTTTAATGCAGATTTTTTTCCCTGCTTTAAAAATAAGAATTTTAGCTTAGTATTCAATGGGATCATAATAAGAGCAATTCTGAGCACTTTGGAAAAAAATCACACTCCCCAATGTTATTAATATGAGTCATAATTAGAGATGGAACATTTGATCCAAACCCCAATTAACTTCAGGGGAAATTTGGATCCAAACTTTATGGCTTGAATTTATTTGCATGCTGAGCCAAGACAGAACTCCTGACCCAGTACTGTCCAATCCCTTCCCCACTAACAAATCCTTTGGGGAATTAAAGATGCATATCTGGTTCAAGATCTGACATTTGTGGTTTGGAGCTTTGACAGTATATCTTATACAATAAAGGACACTTCCCACCTCAGAATTCCATTTTTGCTTTAAAATATGCATCTGTATGCGAGGCTGATTCTAAAGAAGAATCAAAAATGAAGCAAAGTGATCTGCTTCCTTCACCATGTTTGTAATGAAAAGGAAAATATTTACAGATTACCAAAGTTCTTAGAAATTTTTGTCTTTCAAGTCAAAAATTGTCCCTGGAGTACTAGGTGCATTTTCCAGTTCAGGAAATCTTCCTGAGGATTTGACTCTTTTTCTTGTTCATGTGGAATCACACTGGCTTCAGTTTGATTATTCATTAAGCAAGTCACTTCCCAGCCTGAAGACATGTGGGTAAATTAGGTTTTATCATCACAGACAGACCTGGGAAATGTACCTGCTAATCCCAGGCTTTGTAAGACCATTTGCTGCTTCATGTTGGTGGCATCTGACAGTGAGGTCCCCAAGGAGGTTCAGAAGGAGGCTCAGGTGGTTCTTCACTGAAAGTTTTATTCTAAGATCAATAAAATGAACTTTAACTGCAAGGACTCTGGAATGCATTGGAAAACATTTTCCCCCCATGGAAATATAACTAAAACAACAAAAATTGACACTACACATAATTGAATGTCACAAAATTTTATGTAGCTTTAGGTCAGATAGACCTAATACATTTTTTTTCTCTCATGATATCTAAAAATCTTGATCAAAATTACTGCAAAATATTGTCTTTGGGAAGGCAATCATTAATTATTTATGAGAATTATTATGCTGAAATAGTTTAAACTGTTTGCTTAAATTATGAACTCCACAGGGAGTTATGTAAAATCTTTTATTCCCACCTTTACAGTCGTCGAACAATTCATTAATTGCAGAGTATGTAGAAATATTGAAGAGGCAGCAGGAGCCACAGGGTAAAGCATTTGCCTCCTGAAGAATTTCTTCTTTTCTTAGCCGAGCTGTGTAACTTAGGATGAGCCAAATCTCACCCTGCCTGCCTCAGTTTCCTGTGTTGTAACTCGTCATGTCTTTTTTATGGAGGTTTTGTGCTCTGTGGATGAGAAGTTCAGTACAGGAGTGTTCAACATGGAAGTTCTGTCCTAAGTAGGACAGCATATGAAAGTGATGGTAGGACCTGCCTTTGGTACAAGCAGAGGAAACCCTTGAGTTTTTATGCACAACAGGACTACAAGCTGGAACAACAGTAACATTCCAAGGGACTGGTCTGCTCTAAAGGCATACTAAGGAGGGTAAGTATTCAGAGGAGTCCATGACATATGCTTTTGATCCATAATTAAATTAATTGCATATTGCACTGCTATATTGCACAGGGGCAAACGTCCTTTGGCTGTGCTGCAGGGCCAGGAGATAATCCAGGCAGAGCAGAGGCACACAAGGGTGTGCTGGAGCAGTCCTGAGAAATCCAGCCTGGAACCATTTCAGCACACTGGCAGCTACCCTGGGTCTGCCTGCACTGGCTGATGTGAGCCTACCCTCAGCTGCCTGCAGCCAGACTTTCACCACTAACATTTAAGGATGTTATGAAGGAAACTTCATACTCGTTTCCCATTTTTCCAAAGATTGGCAAAGAATTTGAAATAAGTGTCCAGCACTTCTTACTTTCCCAGCATATCTAGCTCCAAGGACGGTGGGCAGCAGGCTCTCACCTCTTTATTATATGCCTATCTATATTACAATGCAAGGAAGCAATCAGAGCAGGTTTAGTTAGCATCCCTCAGAGTCTCTACACAGCTCTCAGGCTGTACTTTGTTTGCTACATAAGAACAGGACAAATTCACTGGAGGTAAAAAAATTTCCTATAGATTTTGGCTTAATTTGGGATTCTGGGCAGATAGATAGCAAAGTTAATACTTGCTATAATTGCAACACATTGGTTTGCTGGATTCTGGGAAAACAGTAGAGTATTGCAGTAGTAACAGAGTTGTTCATGACTGTGTGCATAGTAATATACATGTAGGTATAGATCTATATAAAATATATAGACATATATTTTATATGTATGAATGTATATATATAAAAGTAAGAGAAATATTCCAGACTGACAACTTTGTAGCAGAAAATATTGGCCCCATGCATAGTACAGTATTTTTCCTTTCCTTTTTTTCACAAAATGTATTTTTTCATGGGTGATAGAATTTTTCGCATCATGAATATTTTATACCAGACTTTAGCCAAAGCCATGATATACCCAGAAATTAACTTAGGGAAATCTGGTTTTCATTATCCTCTGATGTTCATTGATTCATTTTCTTTTTCAAACAAAGAATTTTAGACCCCAAACTTGGTATCTACTTAGCTTATTTCTAAACCTTCTGGGAGGTGTGTGTGTGGGAATTTATTTCTTGGAAAAGTGTGGAATGGAATAACTCTTTTTTCATGCTATTCAACTAACTTCTATTATTTACGTCACCATAAATCAAAACATATTCCATCCATGTAAGTAGAATTTGGGCACACTTTTCTACTCAATATTTACACTTACATTTAGAAGTCTTAATGGCCTGATGAGAAGGAAAAAAAAGGGAGAAATATAATAATCTGAAATAGAATTTTGTGTATTCTTTCGATATCTAAGATGCAAACTACAGATCATTCTCTTTTCTCCTCCCCTTTCAATCCCAGGCCAACATCTGAGTAACTCTGAAAACATCTGAACTCATCAGTCTCACCACATTTGGACCTGGATGCTTTCTAGGCACCTGCAGTTCTGCACTGTGTGCATGCCCGGATCTACCCAGGCCTTAATGGGATCCAGGAACTCAGCTGAATGGTGCCAAATTTCCCTGAGGGTCTTAATCCTATAAACATGACTAAAGCCCAGCTCATATGTTGCAGTAGGACCACGTCTCTCACAAGCCAGAATCATTTCTCTTAGCTTTTAAAACAGCTTTCAGGAGAAGAAAATGGTGTTCATTGGCTTTTGCAGAGTGGTCAGCTTAGCAGCAGATTTACCTGAGTTCAAAATCTCCACAGCCTGAAGGGAACTTGACCTACAGAGCTCTCTATCCAGCACTTAATAGTGTGTTATAAAATACAAACCTGCTTACTCCTCCATTGGAAGCTGTGCTGTTCTACCAGGAAGACAGCAACTGAGGTCCCTAGATTATTTATGCATCTGACATACATTTTGGTCATGGTACAACAGGTTTGTACTAAAAGTACAACCAAAGATTCAGAAGTCATATGTTTTCTTGTGAACCCCTTCCTGTCCCTATTTTTTGCATGAATAATATGAGCTCAGACATAGGAGAAAATCAGTAAAGTACTGTGTATTCAATGGTAATAAAAAAATATCTGTTTTCCTGGAGTGCATGAAGAGAGATTCAAACCTTGATTTCAACATTTCTACCAATTTGCCTTTCTGTGGGTGAGACAGATTTGCTTTCTCCTTCTGCTCTTTGAAAAACATCATTCACAAGGGGCCACAGGAAGAGGCCCTCCCTGGCCATGGGGAGAAGCACCTTCCCAAAATTGTGGTTTAGGAAAAAGAGAAGAAGAGGAAGCTTGGTGCCATGACTCAAGAAACATCCCACTGAAGATTACAGATGAAGCAGGAGGTGCAGTTCCTATGCAGTGACTTATTGGACTCTGCAGGTCGGGTTCATTGCAGTAACTCAGTGCAGTACAGGGCAGCCCTTTGAAATGCTGACCATGCACAGCTTCTCTCAACTTCCCTAAAAAAAAAAAAAGAAGGCCATAAAATGGCAGGATCTGTTTTTCTTTAGGTCCAGCATTCCTTGAGCTACTTAAATTATATGAAGGGTTTTAAAAATAAATAAACTTTAAATAACCCTTTGAATCGCAATTTTGCAGGATTCTAACTCAGAGGACAAGTATTAATACTGAGGACTCTTGCCTTGTGTCTGTGATTTTAAATCAAATAAAGAACTACACTGACAGAAACTAGCATTTGTTATGAATTCAGTAGCTTGTGTGAAAACTACACAGTTATGCCAGGCAACAATGCCCATTGATTTCAGTAGTTAACAGCAATTAACTGTGTCAGTGTTATGTTTCTGCTTACAAACATGACTACACATTTCATCACCTGTCTATTAATGTTTTAGTTTTACATCTAGTCCTGGATAAGCAGGTAGAAGAAAGCATTAGAGTAGTCCCATGAGCTGCTCTACAGATGACTGATCTTAGGTCAATGCCTACCTCCACCAGCAGACATTTCTGACAGCAGACACTGCTGCCCTCTCCAAGCTTCTGGTTTGTATTGTACAATCAATCATCTCAGCATATTGCATTATGAACATCACCAGTATTAACGGGATTTTATCAAAGGTTTTGAAAAAAATGTTATTCTCTGGACAACATGTTCCATGAAATTCACCTGAGAATATAGATTAGACAATGCCTTAGGTTACCCATTTTTCAATAATTCAATTTCCTGACTTCCAATCAGGGGTCTCCTGGTTAGCCAGGACTGCTGGTAAATGTTGGAAAACAGGTCAGTGAGCCCTTCTGTCAGTTCCCTCAGTACCCCTGGCTGGATCCCATCTGGTGCCATACACTTGTGGGTGCCAAAATTCTGTAACAGGTCACCAACAATTTCTCCTTGGATTATGGGAGCTTCATTCAGCTCTCCATCCTCTCTTCCAGCTCAGGGGGCTGGGCACATAGACAACAACTGGTCTTACTGTTAAAGACTGGCTGAGGTCTATTTTGAATAGAAAATGGCCATAAAAAGTATTTGAAGTTTTTCAGTGATAGTAGCTGGTCAAAGCATGTCAAAGCATCCAGATTGCCACTCAATGCTTTTCACAGCTGATTCATGTAGGATACACCTGTGAGCTGGGAGACTCACAACTCCCTCAAACGGTTTAGTTGTGTCACTCTCTCCAATATTATATCTCCACCAAACCAGGATGAATTCATCATACTTAGGCTAATCAGAGAAATTGAGCAGATATCTGCCTTGTCTGTAACAGAAAACCTTTTTGGGATTAACATATTTGTTCTTTTACTGTATGGACTAAAAACAGTGTGTCGCTGTAAGTCATCTTTCATGTGAGGCATTTAAAATACATTTAGTCTTACTGAAAATATTCTGAGTTTGAAGCTTCTTTTCCTTTGTAAATTTTTAAAAACAGTCAAAAATTGAAACATTTGTCATTAACTTTTTACACATTTTTGCAAAAACCTTTCATACAAACCTGGAGAATTCTCTGAAGCCAGCAGACACTGCTTAAAAAAAGCTCAAAAAACTAGTTTTGTTCTGAAAGCTGCTGTCAAACTTATCTTTGAAATTAAATTGAAAAAATAATAAAATTAAAAAGAATAAAAATAAAAAATAGAAATAATAGAAATACTAGAAATAAAGGAATACCTACTTTCCCCCATATAAATTAAAAAATTTGCTCTGTGCACTGTTGATTGAGCAAATAAATAGCAAACTCACTGTTTTCTATAGCATACTATCTACCTTATAACATGCTAGCTTGTTGTTTAAATGCCTTGTGTCACTTCTTTTTTTGAATTCCTGAAAATAAATTTTACCAGGAACAATAAAACCTCACTGTACTAGTGTTACACTTGTAGGCTGTCTGCCAATCTTTTAAGATCCACTGGATGCATAATACAATGAACATGAGAGATTATTAAAAATAAACTCACATCTTGTTGCTTAAACATTTTATCTCTCTTTTCTTAAGAAGTGATGGCTAAAGCATTTTTTTTTTTTGTGATGAAAAAAAAAGCATAGGCAAGAACAACCAAACTAGATGAAATTTTTATGTTAAAAATCCATAAAAAATGCTCTTTGGCTGTGTGTTTGTGCCCTTGAGCCTCATGAGTACAGTTGGCAAGAATAGAAAATCGCTTATGGACTCAAAAAGTGATATAGTACATTTTTTACTCTTTTAAATCTTTTAATGTGTCCCCAGCATCTCGTGTAATTTAGGGAGGAACATCAGAAAGTTTAGATGCTTTTCTGAACCTTGTTCAAAGAATTCCAAATCCTTTGTGCTGTAAAAATAAGATGGAAATTCTATAAGAGAAGCCCTTCTTTCAGATTTTCATACCATTTACATGGAATTAGTATTAGTCTCTGCAGAAATAAAAGAGCATTGGAAAACTTCAGAGGTTAATCATATCTTTCCAATTTCAGTAATGTGATGATCTGCATTTCAGCTGACTCTTAAGCAGCAGGAGCTGTTCCTTTTGGGGACAATGGTAAGGCCTGGTGAACAGGCTTAACTAATTTATTTCATTTCACTGGGATGTACTTTAGGGATTAATAAGGAACAGCAATTGATGCCTTGCCACATTCTCTCTGGCCTGTGATTTCTTTTGCTCTTCTTAGCTGTTTAACAGCCTTTCTCAAGCCCAGAAAACAATCATAAATCATACTAAATATTTATATAGCTTTTTGACATTTTTCATGCGTGAGTGAAAAAGATGATGGGTAAGTTGGTCATAAAAATTCCAAGGAAAAAAGATTTTATGGAAATCTGCCTGTTTGTCAAAATACAAATGCTTTACAGAGTCTGTTTGATTCTGTTGATGTTAGGGTGGATGTAAAGAGGATCTATCATGCTTGCAAATACACTGCCCTGAGGGAATGAACACAGTGTTCAGAATACATCCCACAAAAGAGCTTTAAAATCTGTCAGTGGAAATGCTCCAGATTTTTACTAAAGGAATACAAAGGAGGATTTGGTGTCCGATTTCTGCTTTAAAAATGCTGAAATCTAAAACATAACTAGGAGAACACGAAGGTAAGTAACTTCAGTAATAAGGATAATTAGTGAATGAATGTATAGGGCAAGATCACTGTTACCTAACCCAAATAACCAGAATAGTTACCAAGGCTCCAGAACCTAATAAAAATGTTTATTTCCTCCAAAGAGTGGCTTTTGAGATACACATGAACAATGGTCAAAATAGAGCAAGGAAGCTAAATCTAGCTAGTTGGGAAGGTTGGGCACCCCATTTGTCTGAGGTCTCCCTTTCCAAAGAAATATTTACATATGGCACCAATCCTTTAATCCAAGGCCCAAAATACAATAGAAACTCTAAATACTTAATGTGACATGAATAATTTGATTTTAGATAAAATCTGGAACCAGGATCATCTCCTTGCTTGGTTCCCTAACTGAGATTTCCAGTAGGAGCTCTGATAATGTCCACCCTGTGGGCTGGAGGAAATATGGTGTCTCTTTCCCGTGGCCACGGACTTTTGAATTCCGCATATATATAAAGGGTATGTTTATTTTAGCAATTTAAGGTGGATTCTGGGCTTGGCTATAAGCACCAAAATTTGGTCAGCTAAGCTGTTAAACTGATATCCTGGATGCTAAAACAGTTTTATCTTGGCCCAGTTATCATTTTCCAAAGTAGTTCCCAAACACAGTTCAGAATTTACCACACACCCATTCTGTTCTGGGAAGATCACCGAGTGGATGTGGCCAGATCATTCCAGTTGGACTCAAGGGCACAGAATGGCTCCCTGTACTCTAGTTTATGGGTATCAGTATAACCAGACTCACAACAGCAGCAGATGAAGCAGTCAGGTCTGCCTTCCTCCTGCTGCTTACTCTGATGATCACTCGTGGTCACTCGTGAACCAGCCACAATCTCACAGGAAGGACATTCTCACAAGAAATAGGGAATGTCTGCAACATAATTCATGCTCTTTCCAGCTTCTTACAGAAGTATAGGTGTCTAGGGTACTTAGCTAAACTGTGGACTAATCAAGAAGATCTATTCTGGAATGTAAATGACTAATGTTTTTTGGTAATTTTTAAGTGAAAAGAGTGTGGACCATATACAGGACCTGTGCCTTTTCAGTCCATGATGTTCATACTGTGTGTCTGAAAAATCAAGATATCCAGTGTAAAAAGGAAACCTGGTATACAGTGCTGTGAGCTACAACTTAGCATCTTAACAGCCAGAACAGTCTCATGATGTCTTCCCTATTAAAAAAATATAAAAACTATGCCTGCCCTAAGACACAGAATCACAGAATTACAGAATCAGAGAATTAAAGAATCAAAGAATGGTAGAGGCCATTTTGTCCATTTCCCCTGACCAAGCATATGCACACAACTGAATACTTTGAATACTCTAGGAATACTCTAGAGTTTTGAATACTCTAGGAAGGGAGATACAACCTCTTTGGACAACCTATGTCAGGGCTTGGCCACTCACACAGGGAAAAAGGATTTTCTGATGCTCTGCAAGACCATTCTTTGTTTCAGTTTGTGCTACTGAAAAGAGTCTCTTTCCCTCTCGCTCTCTTCTTTACACCCTTCGTTCTGGTATTCATATACATTAGTAAAATCCCCTCCCTCCAACCCTTCTCTTTTATAAGCTGAAAAGTCATAGTGTCTCAGCCTTTCTCCATATAAATATGCTCCAATCCTTTAATCACATTATTTGGACTCACTCCAGTATGTCCATGTCTCTCTTGTTTTGGGGGGACCATGACTTGATACAGTAAAACAAATCAAAACCAAGAAAAGTTCTAAAAGATAAGGTAAAGTTTGAAGTCAAGTATGCAAAAACACAAAACCAAAAACGTAAGGACAGTCTACTTTTCCTCAGGCAATGTAAATTCAGCCTGAATGCAAGTGTACAATAAAGTCTTGAATTAGATGTAATATAATTGAGCACAGAATATATATAATATATAGAATATATAGAATATATGAATATATGAATATATAGAATATATAGAATATATAGAATATATGTAATTAGAGGTAATGTAATTGAATATAGATGTTGCCTATTACATCTATCATGAAAATAAAACTAAAAACAACCAAACCAAACAAAAAAAAAAGCCCAAAAGAATGGCAAAATCTAATTTAAGTTGCCAGCAGTTTCATATTGTCATCGTATGCTACTGCATGTCAGAAACTGAAGTAAAAACCAACACAACTTCTGTGAGTTTTTTGTGATATGTAGAAAATTCAAGCATGTGAATTACGAGCTTCTGCTTGTGCTCTGTAGGGAATATTCAGATCTCAGGTTTTGAAACTTGTGGAAGAACTCAATATAAGTTTGTTAACCAATTCACAGATGAATACTAGGTGTCTCCTGCAGCATTTTTCCCCAAGTTGGTGCTTAGATTTTCCGTAAAGCGAATGGATGAAAGGAGGTGTCTGTTTGTAAAAGAGAAGATGTTTGTAGCCTGATTTTAGGCACTTGAAATTCCTCCATGCTTTCACCCCTACCTGTTTTCTTTATTTAGAACAAATTTAGATGACTTCAACACTTTTGGAATGACTGATTCAGATACATGAAGGAAATATATCTCACTTACACTGCCAGGGTTTTATCCATAATTTTCAGCTTTCCAAAATGTTGGCTTAAAATTCAGTGGATCTATTGTTCAGGGGATAGGTAGGCTTATGGCTTATTATTTCCTGAAGTCAACAGCCTCCGTGTTATCTCAAATTGGCCAAAGTCTAGGAAGAAATTAATCAGTGCTCCAAAATATAACTCAAAGGAGTTCTCTTAGTTAAATTGTATCATGTCTCTGAATGTCTCAAATCTGCCATATAGTTAGATACAGAGGTTGTAGTTGTGGTAGTGAAAATCTTGACATTTTTAGACAGTTAAGTGCTGAACACACACTTTGTCTTTCATTCCTAGGGCTTCAAAGAGACTTTCACCTCTGTCAGAGGATTACAATGATTTTTGTGTAATGTTTTTCCAGGATCATATATATTTATATATATATATATGCATGTTCATACATGCATATATAGAAATACACACACACACACACACACACACACACACACACACACACACACACATATATATATATATATATGCATGTTCATGCATACATATACATACATAGTCAGAGAAAGATATATGTATGCATCTGAATAAACACGTGCGCTTGTTTAAGGGTATATGTATGTATGAAAATGTATATAAAAAGCTTTGCAAATAGCATTTTATTCAAATTTGTTGGTGGCTTGAGTTAATGAGTGGTTGGAATTTTGGCAGGTCCCACTGTAGTGAGGATCCAGTGCTCATAAAACCAAGAAAAATTCTGGAATCTCATCTAAAAATGGACCTTTTGTGGCATGTCTCAAATTATTGTTACATATGATCCATAAGGTCTGCTGAAAAAATCATAAAAACTGGAAAGCAAAATTATTAATGAAAATCAGGTTCTATTTAAAGCTGGTGGTTTGGCATTATTGAAAAACTATGTGATTTCAGACTACAACAATTTTCACTTACCCATTTCGTGACAATTTCTTTTGATTATATTTAGTCAGGAGCAATTCCCATTTTTATTTTCTGAAAATTTCTGTCTTTTTTTTTGACAACGATGTAGTCTGTGGGAATTAATAATGGGCAGAGTTAGATTTCTCTAAGTAGTCTGTTAGCACTTTTGTATGCTGCTGCATTCAACGTTTTAGAATCCTGCCTGAGCACCACCATGTATAAGTAACTTGCTCTCCTATGCTCTCTATATTTAGTAAAGAAGCTTATTTGGAACCCCACTGTGCCCATGTGGTTTCTATATATAATTTGGTTGTATAATGAGAGACAAAGCATCCCATAACATGCCCGATGTTGCACAGGACACAAATGAAGATGCTCTCTGCTGCCAATGGTTCAGTGTCCAACATCTCCAGCTCGAGGGTTTCTCTGCTGGATGGAGCCCCAGCTCCATATGGAGCTCGGCAGCTGCCAGAGGGCTCCTTCACAGGCACTGCTCCCTGCATATGCAGCTCGTTATGGGGCTGTGGCCCAAAAGACATACATGAGAAAGAAAACAAAGACGAGAGGAGGGAATACACACATTTCAGTTGGCATATTCACAGATTGCTGGAAGCCATGTGATTTCCATTAAAATGCAATTGAATGACACTTTTAGAAGGCCATTTTGGCAGGTGACATAAAAAAGGAACATTCCGCCTGAAACAGGTGTTGGTAATATTCTTTGTTGTTCCTGTAAGGATCTTCTGTACACTATGACCAATGCAGTTTGCAAATAAATAGATTAATAAAAGGAATAAATTTAACCCTTTGAAGTCTTCCTGTTGAGGACTACTGAGGAACTTGGAGCTCTATTTTAAAATAGTTTGCAAATTAAGTTAGATCTTATCTGGGATAATGCCAACAATCCTAAACATTTTAGTTTCTTCTACACCTTCAATGTGCTGCATAAAATGAACTATGTCATATATTACTTGCAGTTGTACTTCAGATGTAGTCCAAGTTACAGCCACAGAAACAACTTCAGCAAGGGTCAGAAAAGATTTTAACAAACGTGAACAAAATCAGTGGCTAAGAAACACAAGGGTGGAATGAGAAATACACTTTCACTAAGATTTCAGCTTCCGCAATTAAAAAAAAAAATAAAATTCAAGTGACCTTCTAGGATGGAATTCCACTTATAGGGGTTCTGTTGCCAGGATAAGATATGACAGAACTGTCCCTGTTAGAACTATTCCCAAATCTTCCAGCTACAGAGGTTATGGAAGTAACTGTTACAGAAATACATTTTATTTGCTTGAACCTTAACCAGATATTATTGGGTTTTGGTATTTTTTTTCTGGGTTCTTCTTGGCTGGTGGAAACTGTTACTATAGCATGGGATTTGGAGTGGACAATAGCATTTGGAGTGGATAGCCAGTTGAAAGCAAATTTTCACTGGTCTAGTTATCTAAAAAATTCTTGAAATGAATTTTAAAAAACCAAAAAACAAAGAATTGGGAAAGAGGGATGGGACAGGGGACACAGACACAAGGTGACTGGGGAAGGTAGAAAGGCAAAATGAAATACTTCTATATAAGGAAAGCAGAGCTTTCTTCAGCTCATGACACCTTCAAAACAAGACTGGGTATGTAAGTTAAGTGCAAAGTATTCTGCTAAAAATCAAGTCTATAGCTTGTGAAATATAAGTTTTTATATTGCATGAATTGCAAGGTAGATAATAGCATTCTTTCTGCCCTTATTACCTTTGATTCAGCAGGGTTGCTTTGTTACCAATAGAAAAAAAATCTATCTGTCTTTATTCAAGGATGATTTTGTATTTCCAGCACAAATTAGTACACCTAAAATAAATCCAAAAATTTGTTCTTAGTTACCTCCTTTCCCATAAAATATCTGAAGAGAAGTCTAGGTAACTAACACACAAAACAGCCAACTCTTGCTATTAGAATCAAAGGGAAAATAAAAGGTAAAAAACATAGGATTGTGTTCATAACATAAAAATACAAATATTGAAACTGAAATGTCCTTTTAAAAATAGTTTTTATTGCACAAGAAGGTCAATTTTGTCTTTTCAGTCCCAGTAGTGTAAGTAAGATTTAAAGTATTGTAAGATGTAAAATTGTGGGTAAGTGAAAAATGAAACCTAACTCAATGCCTAATCAGTGAACCATCTTTCACCATCCTTGCTTGATCACATTTTAAGGCACTGGGGCACAGAGATGTTATAAGTGAATTGCCCTTGAAACAGCATGAAAATCACGGGAAAGCTCTGAATCACTTCTGGTCCAACAGAAACTGCTGTTGACTCCTTTGAGAGCAGAGACGCCTTGCAGAGAGACCTGTAATTCAAAAAGATGAAAATTCACCAATCCTACGGAGTTTCACAAGGGGAGGTGCTGGGTTCTGCACCTGGCACGGGGTAACCCTGGCTGTGTGCACAGTGGGCAATGAGCGGCTGGAGAGCAGTGCCATGGAAAGGGACCTGTGGTCCTGTTTGATACAAAGCAGAACACGAGCCAGCAGTGCCCTGGCAGCCATGAGGGCCATCCCTGTCCTGGGGCCATCAGGGACAGCATGGCCAGCTGGGCAAGGGAGGGGATTGTCCTGCTCTGCTCTGCACTGGGGCAGCCTCACCTCCAGTGCTGGGGGCAGCTCTGGGTGCCAGAGTATGAAAAAGGCAATAAGTGATTGCAGAGCATCCAAGGAGGCAACAAAGAGGGTGAAGGGCCTGGAGGGGAAGCCATGTGAGGAGTGGCTGAGGTCAATTGGTCTGTTCAGCCTGGGGAAGAGCAGATTGAGAGGAGACCTCACTGCGGCCTTCAACATCCCCATGAGAGAAAGTGAGCACTGACTTCATCACTCTCCTCAGTTTATGTTAGATATTAATAAAATATTTTACCCCAAATGATAGTTGAGCACTGGAACAGGCCCTCCAGGGAAGTGGTCACAGCACCAAACCTGTCTGAGTTCAAGAGGAGTTTGAACAATGCTCTGAGACACATGATATGACTCTTGGGGTGTCCTGTGCAGGGCTAGGAGTTTGACTCAATGATCCTCATGCTTCCAGCTCAGCATATTTTATGATTCCATAATTCTGTGATGTTAGAGATCATTTCCTTTGGAGTGCAAGTGCAACTCATGGCATATTTCTGTTCTTCAGGGGAGCCTGCTTTGAATTCAGAATGACACATCCTTAGAAGTGCATTTGCTCTGCTGTGCAAACATGGATATGCATGAAATAGAAAGGGAGAAAAAAAGGGAAAGAAAAAAAATTAAACATCATTTAGTGGTTGAAGTTATTTTCAGATTGCAACCACTGGAAGGGTTGCCTGGAGAAAACTTTTCCCTCTGTTATTACAGAATAATAGCTTGTGGATGCTGAAAACCAAACACAAGTTGTGGTTTTCTTTTAAGTCACACTGCAGGACTATCTCCCATTTAGCATTTTAGCATCATGTTGTTTGGGAAAGGTCACGTTTTGACTTTCAAGACACCATTTGTCTTCAGCCCCCTCTTCTAATCTGCAAATAGTTACACAATAGTTTTGGGCCAGAAGCCAAGAACTTGGTCATAAAAGGTTTTTCAAGTGGCATTTTAGTAATCATGGAGGTCTGTATTGTGTTAAACAAACACAGGTAGCCTGCACCAAACTGTGCTTTTGTCTTTACTGAGAGCTGAAAAGATCAGCCCCAATATGTGCAGGAATATAGCAGTCACTGGTGTTTGCTGTTTCAGGCCACAAATTCTTATTTAGGTGATCCTAAGTTAAATTATAGTTATCTAGAACTTACTGTCACTGTTTTGGGGTTTTTTGGTCACTCAGGCTACCTCCATCTACAGCAGTCTGGAGTATACTCATTTTTTTATTGTTTCAACTAAAGTCAAACTCTGATGTTTGATTCACACAAAGCAGCGTCTTCCAATACCTTCACTGGAAAGATGAAAACAGGATTCCATTTGATGTCAAGGTTGTAGATACTTATGCAGTTACTTTTGATGTAGTTACTTATAATTAAATCAAGGATTCTTTGTTGCAATGAAGCTACTGTGGTTTTACAAAATGTGACAGATAACAGCACAATTACTCTGTTTAGGTCCATTAATCCATCATCCCATATATTTCTTACATTAGCTCCCAGACAAAAATCATGGACATGGATTTTGCAGTCCCTACTTTTAGATGTGTTCTCTATTTTATCAGATTATCATATATTCTCTTCACCTTTAAATATATTGTTCTTTTCCGCAATTTAAAAAGTGATTATTTTTTCCATGGAAGAGTTGGGCAGTTGCTGAATATTGCAATGAGAAATTCCTATATAAAAAGCAGGAAATTTATTCTTGGGTAACAAAATCCTTTATGACAGAATTAGAGAAACTAAAACTTTTTTTCTTATGATCTATATTCAATCAAACTAGCTATTCAATCAAACTGAAGAATTACTATTACCCATGGTTTTTTATTTATGAGGGTCTTCTTAATGTGGATATGAACTATAAACCAGTGCAGAAGCACTCTGTTAAGGATTAAATCAGACCTTGAAGGCAGTGCTTAAAGAGGCTGTATCTTTCCAGTTAAGTGATCACAGAACTCTAAACTGGTCTTCAAGAGTCCAGTATGAACCAAGCAGAGCGGAAGAAGGCAATCACAATTTCTGGACTGATTTCAAGAGTAATGGGGAAATGGGTTTATTGACACTTCCCTCAAAGGCAGAACAGAGCCCTGCCAAAAAGCTACATCCCATCCAAGCGCAGTCAGCCACAAAGGCAGGTGATTTTCAGGGCTGCACAAGCCCAGGTGTGTGGTGCACTATCACTGCCGTGCCACCAGCAGACAGAACTCACTGACATCTGCTCAAGTGTGAGTAGAAATATCTTGTGTTTGGCCTCAGAAGATCATTTCAACACATCCACTGCTGACTCTGCCTGTCAGTATTGCACACATGCTAGAAGGCATGCTAGGATTAAAATAAATTATTGTTGATCAGTTTTTTATACCAATAACAGAATTTTCAACTTTGATCCTGTTGTAGTGTGTTGTTAAGTTTCTTGTATTGCTCCCCCATTTTATGTACTGTTTCCCCTTATTCAATGTAAATGGTTCTGTCCTCCCCAGTTTTCCCGCCATAGCCCTATTGTCAGTTATGTTGCTATGGTTACCCCTGCCCTTGGTTTTGTCAGTTATCTAAGTTATGTAATTTCTCCTCCCTCATTTCTCCCTATAAGTAAACTTTTCCTCCTCCCTGGACCCAGTCAATCACCCCCCCCACTCCTCCTAGCTTTCCAGAACCTTCTTCTCTCTGGGGGTTGTGGTTGGCTGTGGTCCCGGGGCTCCTCCTTTACTTTGTATTTATTGGATTCCTCTGTATGTCAGTTATGTTAAGTTCCTCCCTTCACCCTTCCCCATTGGCTCACTGTAAATCCCTCCCTTATCCACCCCCTATCTTTAAAACCCTGCTTCTCCCACCCCTTGGGGCCATTTGCTGGTTGGTACCATCCTCTGCTTGGTGCTCCAGTGCCATCAATAAACCGACCTTCACCCCCAGCGAGTGTGCTACTCCTTCGTCTCGTCCTTTCTGCAGTGTGACCAGTCCGCAAGCCAGCCCAGCCCGAGGCCTATGGACGCCAAGGGGGGCTGGCAGTTTATGCAGCTGGGTGTCGGCCACAGACCCTCTGCTAGCCGGCCATCGCCCTAGTGGCCACATACACTCCGCCGCATGATCCAAACTGGGCTTGGTCAAGACTCCAAATCCTACACCGCCATTGAATACGGGTTGTTTTTTTTTTCTTTTCTTTTTTTTTTTTTTTTTTCCTGGAGAAATAAAAGTAATCTTTCTTCCTATTTGCTCATCCATCTGCTTTGAAGACTTTAAATGGAAAACTGACTTTCTATTATTATATTTTTTCTACTGACCAAATCAACATCTAGAAGAATGATGTGGAATGACCGGGGGTTCTCAACTTTAAAGATTTTTTTCACTCAGAAAAAGAAGACCTGAATATTTCACATTCCAGTGTCAAATTTGTCAACTCTTTCTGTAGATAAAGAAAACCCACAACAATTGAAATTGACTATTTTATGTTTTCTGAAAGAAAATATTTAATATTTCAATTCAGAGCCATGATTAATTTTGAAGTATCTTGGGATCATTAATAATAATAATAAAAATTTTCAAGAGCAACACTGTACATTTTGAAACATTTTGTTTAGTCTGAATTTTACTTCTGCCCTGTGTCTCTAGTTTTTAGTACTGTTTTGTAAACAGCCACCAAACAAATCAACATATTATCCATACCCCTGGGAATATAATTCTCCCCACGAATGAGAGCTTCCCAGGATCTCAGTATGACACCTCAGTCAGCTGTGCAAGTCAGCTGCTTGAGAGACCTCCCAGGTGCAAAATATCATGTCAGTGGTCAGAATGCTGTAAAACTCCTGCTCTGTTACAGGAAAATCTCTTCACTTCCTCAGCTGCAGAGGACTGAACTTTGCGCCCTTCCAGCAGTAAAGGCTAACCCCATACTGGTCTACACCATGACCAGCAGATCAAAGAAAATGATTATTTTCTTTAATTCAGCATTCATGAAGTTACAGCTGGAACAGTACGTCCAGTTTGGGTGCCCAAAAAAAAAAAAAAAGAAATTAGTATATAGGAGAAAGATTAGAAGAGACCCTCCAGGATGTGAAGAGGTCCACAGCACATAACATATGAGGAAAGGCTGAGAGAAATGGGTTTGCTTAACCTGGAGAAGATAAGGCTAAAAAAGAACCCATTTGTCCTCCAAATATCAGGCAGATGTAGAGGAGACAGATCTAGATATTTTTGGCAAGCAGACATTGAAAGAAATGCAAGCAGTGGACACTTAGGTTGCAAAAATTGAGATTCTGGGTTGATATAAAGGGAAAATTTTCATAACAATGCCAATTAAACATAGGGACAGATTTCATAATGTTGCTATGGAATCTCCATCCTTTGAGATACTCAAAACTTGAGAAGTCCTGGACTTTGAGCAACCTGACCTAATTTGGACTCTAGCCCTGTTTGAGCAGGGATCCAGAATTCCAGTTATTTCCAACTTGAATTATCCTACATTACTATAGTTCAAGAGATGAATTTTATTTTCAGAGGTACACTTTGAAGAATTATAGTTGGTTGCTTCATGTGTCACCATCAATATTATGATTTGAACACAGACCATTGATCATTTCTTTGTGAAGCTGATTGAGCATGGGGATTTGGATTATGGTAAAGTGTTCCAATAATGTTTGCATCTTATCAAGTCTTTTTCTGAGTCATGGGAGAATGGAAAAGTCATGACAAGAGGTTGAATCACTCATAATAGGAAATGGTTCTACATAACTGAGATACATTACCAGGTATGTAATGTAAATTTTAGCAAACTGACAGGTTTACTAGAGTGAAGACTGAGAAAAAATACAAAATCCATCCAAAGTCTGAAATATTTCTTAATCTCAAGAAGATTGGTTGGAGCTGGAACTAGTTACTTACTCTGGAATAAGTGTCTTGACTATTCTTAAAATGACACAGATGAAAAATTACTATGATATCTTATGGAATACAGTGAAAAGAGAATATACCTTAAATTCCACAGATGGGAAGAATGAATGAGTGGCAAAATAATGACGTTCAACAAATAGTTTGAGAATGTCAGTCCTTGGTCAATTTTAGGATGTTTGCCCTCAAGATGCCTTTTACAGATTTTACTTTCTCAAAGTACAGGCACTGTCTAAGGAGTACCTGAAATAGGCAAAGTATAAACATAGCATGAAACAATTAAGTGGTAATATTAATATTATTAATAGTCAAGTGGGGTTGGGGGAGGAAAACCATCTTCATTTGGGAAGGTAAAAAATTATTACAGGCACTAATAATAAAAGTCAAGCAATAAAATTTCTTGAGATTGCAACACCCCCAGCTGGGGCATCCTGAGCCTGGGATGATTTGTCCTCTTCTCTCTCAAGAAATTCCTGAGACAAGGAACCTAAAAGAAAGGAGGAAACAAGATGTTAATGAAAGAGGTGAATATAGAAACTATTTGAGGATTTAGACAGCGTGAGCTAATTAAACTGATTTTAGAAATCTATACAGAATCAAAGTAATGTTTTGGATTTTAAGACACAAATGGATCAATTCAGTGAAAGTTAATACACTGAAAATATTAAGAATTTAAATGTAATAAGACCTTATCTGAAATTTCTTTTCAGGTAAGAGGAAAGAATAATAAAAAGAGTGACAGGAAATGGAAAGAATTAATATCACTACAGAATGATATGGTCATCTTTAAAGAATATAATTCCAGTAAGTCATGTAAAAGTAATTTAAATGGTAGTAGGTTTAGGTAACATTTGATAGGTGATTAATATAATGAAGAGTTTACCAGATGAAAACAGAATTTAAAAAAATCTTAGTTTGCTTTGTCTCATAAAGACCCCTACGTTATAAAACCTTTTGTAGTAAAGACATCTGGATCATAAACATGAAAGACAAAAAATTGTTATTTCTTTTTAAAGATGTTATTGATACAGGATAAGATGATGTATGAGCATAAAATGCTTATGAAAAAATTTTGAGTAGAAATTTGATGTTTTCTAGTTATCCACATTGTAATTTTTAAGGACAGTCTCCTATAGAAGATAGATAGACATGAGGAACATAAATTGTTTCAAGATGAGCCCTAAAACCTCAGATAAATAAAAAATTCCATGACTTACTAGAGTGACATCATACCTAGAAATAAAAACAATGCAATAGGAATAATTTTTATATGTTTTTTTAATATCCGTAAGGAATACCCTAAAGGTATCTTGGTGACCATTTGCTGAGGTTTATTTTCACACTGCATTTGTCCTATGTTAAACCTGTGCTTTGACTTTGCTTCTGATACCAGCTCGGGCTAGGAAGGAATATTTCTGTTTTAATCTCCTTGTGTCATAGCTTGACTGTGTTAAGAAGTGGGAGAAGGTTTTCCTTTGGAGACAGACCTGAAATGAATCTGCAGCATCGGGAAGAATGTGCTGGTGTACCCAGAGACTGCAAAATCTCTAACATGATGGGCTAGTGCAGCTCGGCTTTGCAGTTGCCAGGGTTGGAGTCGGGAGTGATGAACCAGGTCCCACTGTCCAAGGTGGGTGAGGATTGGAATAATACTGATTCCTCCAGCCCTCTGTGGCACAGGACACAGATCATTCCTCAGGACTATTTGAGCATATTCACCTCTCAAATTCCATGCTGTTGCTCTTGACAATGGCCTTTGGTTTTATGAGTCTTGGAGATGCTTGGTAGCATTTTTTGCACCTGGTACCTTGGAGTTTTGTGGCAAGCTAGGGAATATTTTGCAGCTTGCAACAGGCAGTTTAATAGTATTGATTCATAAAGTTAGAGTAACACTCTTCTAGCCTAATTGGAGACACTTTTATGAACTCTCAACCTTCAAGGGCTGTTTGCTCTAGATTTCTCCTACAGACACTGAAGTGAGATGGACATTACCACAGAAGTTTCAATCCATGAGAGTTGGCAAATTTTTCCTTCTGAGTAAGCCTACTTCTCTCCTTGGGCTATGAAAAACACAGAAACATAAGACACAGAGGTAGGAAAAAAAGAATTTTGGGAAATGCTTAAGCGTTTGCGCTTATGAAACATGCACAGTGAGAAACATGCACATTGAGAAATTAGAACTACTCTGCCTACTGTATGATACCTTATACTCATAAAGTCTGAACTATATGGCCTGTTTCATATTTATCTTTGTCTTCATATTTGTATGTCCTATATTTGGTAGGGTAATAGTAATGACAGCTTTAATTGAATGATGAGTAAAGATATTCTTCCCACACTACAAAGAGAGCAGATACACAAGTCACTCTATTTAAAACTTCTGGAGAAAAAAATGAACTAAAGAACTCATGAAAATTTGAAGTTTTGTCTGAAATTATCAAAGTAGCTAAACTCAATTACTTTTAAAATGATGGCTATAAAATTGTAAACCACATTCTGAAAAGAAAAGAACTATTTTTTGAAAAAAAATACATATATAAAATTAGCCTCCTTAATGAAGTACATTAGTGAAGTAATCCACTATTTGTGATATTTAAATACTGGGCAACCCCACATAAAGTGCTCAGTATAAAATTATGTGCAGATATCTGTACACACTACGATGTCTCAAGCAGAGTCCTTGCCAAAGCTGAAAATAAAAGCAGAGATGAAGCCAATGACTTTACAGCTGACACGGGAGACGTGTCTGTATCCAAAGGCAAAGTCATTATGGACTAGATTTGAAAGTGTAGGCACATACATTTGCGTGCATGCATATGAGCCTGCCTAATATGGCCACAAATATGTCACATATGCAGGCAAATCACATTTCTGAAAACATACATTGCTAGTTATCCAGAAAAATGTCTGCTACCCTCAGGGACCAAGACAGAGCTTCAGCAAAGTTCCCCCAAGAGCTAGTTGGGAAAACAGAGCAGTATGTGAGACCCATAAGGAAAAGGATGCTCTTGGAAAGTTGTGTTCTCTTGCAGGCCCTGGTAGTAATAGCAGCTGTTCAAATAGACAGTTTTCTATTTTCTTCTCTGCTTCCAATGCCTGTTTTTGCTTCTGTGTTCCTTAGGAATACTGTCTTATCAGTCCTACACTGCAAGAGATCTCTCACTTTCTGTCTTCTTTGTAACTATCCATTACTAAACACTCACGTAGCATGGACAGAGAAATTCATAAAGTATGTGGTATCACTCTGCTTTTCTGAGCCACTTTCCTCAGGCATCTTTTACTGTAAGCAAAAAGACTGTGCAGGCAAGATATACTCAGCCAAAAAGGTGTACAGCAGCTGTTCATTGGTTGACGGACTCAATAGAAGGAGGATTGAGCCTCTCAAATTGGCCATTTATGTGTGTTAGCAAGGCATATTCCAGTGTACATGCTTTAACTTTAAAAGCTGGTTCTGAATGGCTATTGTGTAAAAGGGAAAGCAAACAACTTTAAACACTGGAACACTGGTTTGAAAGCACTTTTTGGGTTGTTTTTGTTGTTGGTGGTGGTGTTGTTC
Organism: Melozone crissalis; assembly: GCF_028551555.1. Lineage (NCBI taxonomy): Eukaryota > Metazoa > Chordata > Aves > Passeriformes > Passerellidae > Melozone > Melozone crissalis. The sequence continues at coordinate 57,038,959 of NW_026535805.1, forward strand.
TTTTGGGGTTTTTTTTCCCCAAAATTCACCTTTTAATTCAGTTGCTATGCTACAAAGAACTGTGTTTGAGAAAAAATGCCTTTCAAGCAGCCCATATTTGCAATGATATGATGGTGTCTTTGTAGCTAACTGATCTCCACTGTTATTTTTCCTAGTAAAGAATGGCAAGACATTCAGGAACCTGATTGGTTGGCATGGATTTTGTTTGCTATAATAAAATACAACAAGGGCTGTCAAGACTTATTGCTTCAAACGAAGAGCTCTGTACAGCATGGTTCCCCATAGCAGCCTGCATATGGAACCCTTTAAACATTCTTAAGAGACCCATTGGGGCTTCTAATTATTGTGAAACATCTCCTGGCAGAACCATTCCTACCCTTCCAAGAATGCGTTGTAAAAATAATTAGATGATGAGATTTAGATTGAAACCGCTAACTAGTGATTTAAGAGTTTTGCTCGTACCGTATAGAAATCTAAGGAAATGAAACGCTAAAAATCTTTTCACATGAAAGGAAAAAAATCCTTTGTGGTTCACATTTTGGGGAAAATACAGAGAACTGAGTTCTCTTTTTCTCTGTTCCTTCCCCCTCCTCAACTTTAATACTTTGCTTCCTGTGGTTACATGAGGGGGTGGAGATGTTTCTTCATTTTCTAAACATTAAACCACTTGAGAATCTCTCTCCATTTCTGGGGAGCCTGCTATTAGAGAACAACTTGAGGAGCTTGCTTTAATCAAGCTTAAAAGCTATGAAGAATAGAATCACATTTTATGGCTTTAGAGGCTAAACCAACATGTAGTCAATTAGGTGACATCACTGCTACAAAAAAAAGCAGAACATCTTTGTTTAATCAAAACAAACAAACAAGATTAGAAGTTAAGTGCTGTGATTTAGGAAAGATTCACATTTTGAATTAAAACCTGGAGCACTATGGACGTGGCAGTGATAAATATTAATCACATGAAATCTGGTGGCCAGCTTAACAATTGTGTTAGTTTAAATGTGAAGATGTGTATTTCTAAATTTTGCCAAAGAAAATTAATTCATGGTGCATGCAGGTGTCAGGGATATATTTGGTTCTTTTTCTTGTTTATTATTTTCTTAATTTAGTCTTCAAATTTAGCTTTTCAACACCTAGATCCATAAAATTAACTTTAACAGAGCTGAGGGACATATTTATATACTCTTATTTTCTATTAGCTCTTTTCCACAATGTAGGAAGGGCCACATCCTGCTAAGTGTTACAGAAAGAGCGGTGCCTTCCCTAAATATATAAAAATACTGACAATTCAAAGAATAAGAGTGTCACCACACTGCCATCAGTCCTGTCATTTAAGTTCACAATTTATGTGCAAAGCCATTTCTCTGTGGATTCTGTTATCCAAGCTCTATCTGAAATATTTTCCTTCGCCACAATATTTCTAAAACACGACCTCTCCCACCAACCCCCGTGGCTACTCCTGAAGGAAGCTCTCAGTACACCATTGTCTGCTGAATACTGCTGTGACCTTCTTTCATGGCCTTGACAAATGCAGCCCTGACAAAGGGCTTGTTTCCATGGGCCATCCTCCTCCCCACTCTGCTGTCCTGCTGCAGCCCTCCTCTGCTTCACATCACAGCACAGCCATGGGTGAACCTTAACCAGCAAGGCAGCTCCTAGATATTCTGCACGTTTCATTCCCCTGATGGCTTTCTCAACACCTTTGCTCTTCCATGTCCCATATCTTCACCTTTTGAAGATCCCTGTAAGCATCAAATTACTAGGGTTTTTTGTACCCTCTTTGAGACATTTTTCTTGCATGATGAATACAGATAGGCCACTGCTTGTCACTCATTTCTTATTGTCCATCCCAGTTCCCTAGCTGTACAATCAGCTTTTTCCAGTGGGAATTGCTCTCTGTTGTCTTTTATAGCACCTGGCACAAAGGGCTCTGGCTTCTAGATATACAGCCGTGCAAATAATCATAAATGAAAATAAATGAGTTGAGAAATTGCCTGCAGTCACACAGCTGATGTAAGATTAGAAATTTTGGGACAGCTGGTTGGAAAACTTGAGCCTTAGTCATGTTTTTCTAATTGAAAAGTCATATTTGGGATGAAAATTTAAACTGTAGCTGTAAAACTCAGGGACCTATCTTGCAGGGACAAGGTTCTATGATTTTCTTATAACCAGTAATGCAGGCAAGTCCTACAGAGCTGATTTTAAGAATGTGGCAAAACTGCACGGCAAAAGTTTTTGGTTTTTTTAATTTCTCCTGCATTTTAATCACCATGCTTTACCAGTGTTGCACCCCCTCATCTGCTAGAGGTAAAATTTTTTAGTCACAACTCTGTCTCATGCACAAACCAAGCTTGCTCACAAAAGGCATCTTTTTTGACCTACAGGTCACTCTCACACATCAGTGGTTAACTGTTGGCAATAGCTGGGCCTTTGGGATTGAAAGATAATCACTTGTGTTTTTAATACTGGGATTTTTTTATTTAAACTCTGTTAGCTTGTTACTGCATGAGATTAAACAGAAGTAAGTCTGACAATGTTATGAGAAGCAGAGGACTCAATGACATACCTTAAACCCAACAAACTGTACTATTCACTGATGCGACGGAATTTACTGTGCAAAGGCTGAAGTTTAGTCCAGAAGTTACTGTTTGCAGTTCTGCCAGCAGCACTATTTATAGTTTCAATCAATTTGAAATGCCTCAGATTTGGACAATGCTGCTGTGCCTCTGTGCAGGTGGAGAACACATTTATATCCATCTAAAGACTGTGCAGCCGCCATTCCACAAATCTGTCAGAGCCAGGCCCTCTGAATAAACTTAACTAATATTTTTAAAGCCTCTTCATCCCCTGTAATCAAGAGAAACTTAACTGCTTCATGGATTAGGGATAGTGCTTTGAAACAACTTCCTGGCTGTTTGCGAGATCTCATCTCCTCAGCTGATAAGAGCCAATGTACTGTCTTCATTTAAGGACAGAAAGGGAGAGATTTCAATTTAAAGTATAGCAAGATTCTTAATGAGATTTTTATGACAACTTTCCAGCTGAAGTCTGAAAAGTTTCTGCACAATGAAATTACAACTGAAATTACAAAAAAATCAGCAGATTGTGTATCAGATATGCCTTAAGCTAAAAAGTAAAAGAGCATTTGTAGGTACTTGCAAAAGTGACAGCAAGATATCCATCTCATCCAGCTGGGACTGTCTACAGATGCAGCTACCCCAGGTAAGAGGATTGCTTCAGGGTACTTAACAGCTAAGGAAGGAAACTAAGGACTTTTGAGGCATGATTCATGTGAGCCGTGTTAGAAAGTCATGGGAAGATGACATGAATCACAGGGCAGAAGAGACTACGTTCTTCCTTCATTGTAAAGGAAGTATAGCAAGCAGCTCAGACAAAGACATCAAGATTTAACCTCAATAACCTCTTTCTCTGAACACCTCAGACGTGTTTGTTAGGACACAGCCTCACTCTGTAAATCATTTTGTCCAGATGAGGTTTGCAGAGTAGGCTGCAACAATATATATATATATATATATATATATATTCATTTGTCTTTTACGAGGAAAGTCTTTCTATTGTTTTGATATAACTTTCTGCACAAAATATTTTATGTGTGTTTACAAATTTTGAGAATTTAGCTCTTCCAACAAACTACAATTCTTAAAGCATCTTTTCATTAATTCGATTATTTGTAAGCTGTAAGTTTTCAGGGAATTAAATAACTCTTTGAAAATTTTTATAGTAAAATTAAGCACATCACCCTTGTCAGTGTCTATAAGTCTCACAGACCTACGTAAACTTGCAGCAACCCTGACCTGAATTTATAGGTTCATAATGAAGTATTGTGTGCAGAGATGTTTGATGAGAGCAGATGGCCAGTTGCTCACATTCATTCTCAAAGAGAGAACACAATGTGATGGAATTGAAATCCAGTTGAGGAAACCTAGGTTAAATGTTAGGAAGTGTTGCACACTGCCAACAGAGGTCATGGAATCACCATCACTTCAGTATTCAAGACTGGGCCACCCATCTCTTTGGGAATGGCTCAGGAGCAAAGCCATCAATCCTGCTGGGATGCAGGGAAATAGATTTCATGACCTACCAGCAGTTTCTTCCAGGCTAAATGAGCCCATTATTCATACGGCTAATAAAAAGACAAAGGGGAAGACTTCTGGGGGGAAAAAACAAACAACAAAACAGCACTTAAAATGTTTTGCTTTTTCTTTTTATTTTCCAAACTTACTTTAAATATCAGATTAAAGAAAAAAGTCAAAAGCATTGCATCTAATCTTATTTGTTTGAAACTGTTTCTAAAGCAACAGATTTGAGAGAGAGCTTAGCATAGGTTTAAACCCAAGTTTTACACCAGATCTTTCCCATATAGAGGGATAAATCAAATCTGGATAGCAACTTCTAAACTTGATTTACACAATTTTCTTTTGTTTTGTCTCAGATCTGTCAAGTATAAGGAATATAATTTGTCCTCCTTCCTCTTATCCAAAAATGTAGATTTATTGTCTTCTGCTTCCATCAAAAGTGTTCTGTGGCAAAATTCTTCTGTGAAATATAAAAATTACATACTAAAATTGTTGGGTATCACTTGGTTCTCCAGCAGAGCAGTCACAGTGGTGGTACAAAACATTCCCTCCTCTTTACAGACTACAAAAATTGAACTCAAAGGACAGATCCTTAATTCTTTTCAGACTCCAAAGTCTGAAAAGTCCTATTCAGTGTTTACCCGTGAGTGTCAGGACTAAGAAGTGTTACCAAACTAAGTGCAATTTTATTAGGCAAGCAGAACACTCCTTTTGCCTGTAAATTTTACTGAAATGAGATAAAAAAATTAATCCAGTCAGTAGTGGACTCTACTGTTCTGTGTTCCCTGAATTTCACAATAGATACATACTTTAGCAATCAAATATGAGGTCAGTGTAATTCTAGCTCCTGACAATATCCCTCTGATGAAAGTGGGATATATTATTAATTATACAAAAAAAAAGCAGTCTTTGATCACCATGTTATATAATTTTAAATGTACAATGAGAGGAATGATATGCTTTTATGCTTTCAGTCCTGTTACATGAAGATAAGGTACATTGGTGTCAGCATAGCGCTCCTGTGTATTTTCAGAATCCCTAGGAGCAGTTATATTTCCTGGAAGTAATTGCTACAGAGCTGACATGGATAGTGCAGATCAAATGTATCAGTAGTCAAAATTTTAATTGTATCTGTGATAATTTTCTTTCAACTCAGTTCCCAAAACTTCAAGCAGTCATTATTTCAATACAACTTTTAATGTCCACCTAAAGAATAGAATAAATAAAAACTGCAGCTGTTGTATTTAAGCCTTTTTAAAACTTGCTTTCCAGTAAAAAAGTTATATGATTTTCTAAACCTTTTTAACCTCAGCAGCAATATTTCAAACTAACAGTTTATTCAATTAAAAAGGAACATTTAAAAACAGACAATATTTTTAAAGTATCTTAGCAACAGGTGATTGAATCCTTGCCTGGAACTATGAGACAAGTTTTGCCAAGTGGGCTACATTCTAATGATATCTTTCATATAGCAAATGGAATAAATCTAATATTGTTTTGGACAAGTTACATAAATTACATCATAATACAAAATTCTTCATGTGTTTTCAACAACAATAGATTATGGACCCATGAAAGAAGTGAGAAAAGAGTACATGATTTTGTCCTCTCCAGCTGCGGTGGTTAAAAGCAGGTGCTGAGTTCAGATACTTGGCCCCAGTATATACCTAAATACTTCTCTCACCTTTCTCACACACAGACAGCACACAAACCCCTGCTCTGTTCCCCAGGTTGTATCAAAGTTTTTAGGGAAAGATCTATGGAGATTGTTGATAAGGTCATTCACCTCTCTGAGGGATTGTTGAGTGAGGACATGACACTAAACTTCTGCAAAATCAGCATAGATTGTACAGAGTCTTTTTTTTTTTCCAGTTGTAGTTTGCTGCATGTCTGACAGAAAAATTATTCTTTCCAAGATATCAGTCCAATACCAGTGAATAGAAACTAATTGGCTATGATCAGATCAGTGAGAGTACAGTTGAGCACTGGGTTCAACTTACATTGCAGTAACAATAAAAACAACTTCCTTTGGTGTAACAAATTAAAAGCGTTTACCACAGTGGGCTCAGAGTGCAAACACATCTGTAGGCAGAAGGTATTTTGTTTCCCAGCCCAATATTTTCCCCTCCCTAATCACAAGCCTGTCTTCTGTTGCCTGAGATCCATGCATGCCTTTGTCTCCTTTCCAAGGGATCTCCTAGAGAAAAGCCAACAGCATGGGTTGAAAGCCCTAGCCGGGAGAAATGTGAGCTACTGCAGACATGAACACGTGGCATGTCCACTCTGTGGCCATGCACATCCAGTTGTCTCTTGAGAGCAGTACAACTCCTTAGCAACAACACCCTCCACCCCCTTATTCCTTCAATGAAAAAAATCTTTACAGAAGAAATGGGAGTTAGAGCAGCATAGAATGGAATGGAATGGAATGGAATGGAATGGAATGGAATGGAATGGAATAGAATAGAATAGAATAGAATAGAATAGAATAGAATAGAATAGAATGAGGCATTTACTTCCTGTCCAAGAAGCCTGTTCCAGAGTTTAAGCACTCTCTCAGTAAAGAAATGTCCAGAATGAATCTTCCTAGATGGAGCTTTGAACCATCTTGTTCCATCCCTGGATATCAGAGAGAAACTCAGCATCTCCCTTTCCACTTCCCCTCCTCAGGAAGCTGTAGACAGCAATAGGGTTCTCCTCAAGCCTCCTTTTCTTCAAACTAGAAAAACCTGAGCTGGTCCTGAGCTGCCCCACATAGGACATTCCTTCCTGCCCTTTCCCCATCTTTGTTTCTCTTATCATGACACAATATACTGAATTTTTTATCTCATCTACAGAAATTTCTTCAAGCCTAAAACAGTGATAGTATGCAACTGTGCATCCCGACACTCATTTTTCTTCCACCCACTATGCCTCATCCATCCACCATTGGCAGAGTCATGAATATATCTAGTAATCTTCCACAAAACCAGCAGATAATGTTATGCCTATATCTGTGCTATTAGCTGTGAAACAGAGTGTGTTCTCCATCGACAGATCATGGAAACTGAACTTTTTTGCCCTCCAATGTCCATCCTGTTACAGCTCTCAGTTTCACCATCGCTTATTAATAGAAGTCACTCACTAAAAATTTGCATAAGACTATTGAAATCAACTAAAGAAAAAGAGAAATGGTACCGACCTTTAGTGATTTAATTATTTATTTTTATTATGAGCAGTATGGTTTAATAAAGAGAATATTGGACTGCAAGCTAAAACCCATTGGATTCTACTTATACCTTTGCCTCTAGTTTGCAAAGGGATGTTGGCAAGTCACTTCTTTGCATCTGTTTCCCCATCTTTCTCATCTCCATAAAACTTAAATATTATTGTACCACAATCTTTCATTAAGTAATCTGTCTTATAAAATTTCAGTTGTAAAATAATTTATGAAAAATGTTCAAGTATATTGTATTTTTGGCTTTTTTCTCTTTTCTTTTTTTTTTTTTTTTAATTGAACAGGGATAAGTTTTAAATTGGAAAGAAAAAATAAGAATATGTATGTATTTTTCTGGATCATTATTTCTCAGGAGGTTCTAAAATGAATGTATGTGGAATGTTACATATTCGTTATGCTGCTGAAAACAATATAAGTGCTAGTTAAAGTGAGTGAATATTTGGAACAATAAGGTAATTCTATACACTTTAAAATTAAACCAATATTATATATTCTTTTACTGCCAGATTCCTGTCATCCTTTAATTCAGCTTTTAGTCATATGATATCTCTAATGGATATTTTCAGACTTTTAATGTTGCAAACAAGTTATAAACAATATTCGTACCAGCTGTATCATTGGGAGGTAAATGAGTCAAGTATTTCAGTGCAATAAAAAGAAATAAAAAACGAGATATAGCTGAAACAACATAAAGACAAAGTCACATTTTCCCTTCTTCCCACATCTTCATCACAATTCAAAAAGTTTCATCATTTTGGAAGTGAGTAAGGAGATCTCAATGGACAGATAGACTGTTCGCAATTATCAAGTGTTTCCCACTTTGCATACATGAAGAACACTGTGTCATGCTGAGTGATGAGCCATTCTGCTTTGCCACTGACAGGGGCACTGAGTGCCTTCAAATGTGTTAATGTGCCAAGTCAAGCTTCCTTGGATCACCTCACTGGGCTCATAAACACAATCTACTGCACATGCACACCAGGGAGAATCTGAAGAGAACAAAGCAGTGTCAGTAGAAGAGACCAAGCCAGTTCTGAAGATGATGTTGAGGGCAAAAAGATCTGGAATGGAGACATGTAGATAATCATAAAAATATCTTTTCCATTCCAGAAGTTGTTGATGGAAGGAGTTTTACAGATGGTATGCATCCAATAAAGCCAGGGTGCGTTGTGATGGGTCAGTGGTAAAGAACTTAAAAAAGATCAAAGAAGCTATGTTCAGGTCTCTTCATGGTCTGTTTTCTCATTTCAGGAAGATAATTGTGATAAATTTTTACAGGGAAATAGAAGGAACATCTTATCTTATTATTCTGAATGTCTATTCCGTAAAAAAAAAAAAAAAGATCTCATGGAAGTTGCCAAATTGCCAAGACATCCTGTGAAGACTTCAGGGAAATTAAAAGTGAATCTAGAAATGATCAGCCTGAGTTTATATTTAAAATGGTAGGATTACGATGAGTAACCCCACTGATGTAGCATATTGCTTTATTTTTAACTTCTTTATTAATCAGCGGAACAGATTGCTTCACCCCAAAAGCACTCCATCTTTACCCCAAATATAAGCTGGAAAGAGTTTTTTTTTTAAGAGGTTTTAAGTTGTCCTCCTGTTCTGGATGTCTTGAGTAGGAGATATGCTGATGCTTGTCCAAGGGCTCCCCTAAAACAGCTCATACCTTCCTCCATGACTGTGGCTCAAGAAATACTCACTTAGGAGAGAATTGTCAGAGGAAAAAGAATGTCTATCTGATATCCAAGATGGATGTCTCTGATTGGATCACAATATTGCCAGATGAGATGGACACCTCCACTACTTCTCTCCTTCTGTAGATTGGAGACTAAAGTAACTAGTATTTCATTTTTCCCAGGATGCAAATTTTATTGGTTGCTTTTTTGATGTCCTAGAATCTTAATGGTAAAATATTATATAATTTCAACTAAAGTGTCCCAGGTTGTCATGTAGTAAAACTGACCTTGTCAGCTCTTAACAGTTTCCAGGGAAATGGCAGGATTTTGATTAGGAGTGGAGATAGCCTCTTGATTATACAAAAATTTAGGCCTACTGGTCTTCTTGGAGAAACCCTCATCCATTTTGCCTCTGTCTCAGGGTCTGAACCAGGATCTGGTTCCTTTAGCTAAACAGCTTTTTAGGGGTATTCACCAGGTGAGACAAATCAATCTGATGGTTATCTCACACCAATGAGAGAAGACCATAAAAGCCCACTAACTCTGGACAGCTTACTTATTCCTGCTTTCTTTCTTTGGATAAAGAAAGCCTGTATGCTCTCTCGTCAGCTCTATCACTTTTTGCAACATTTGGCAAAATGGAGGGAAGAGGAATCAATTGCTGCTTCATTTTCACATCTTGACCTAATAACAGAGTTTGTTTTGGAACATTACTACACTTCCTGTTCTTGGCACAAGTAGAGAAGCCTACTTTTGCTTTGTCTCATGGTTTCATTCAGACTCATTGGTGGCCACTTAAGTGAATTAAACACAGTGCTTCAGAGATGCCTTATGTAAAGTGAAGGCTGTTTTCCTTAGTAGATTTTGTAAAAGGACTTTTCAAATACAGGTGGAAGAACAACAGGAATTTTTAGAGTATAAACCAGCAACTGTTGATGTAAAATTGATTATCGTAAGTACATTCACATTGTCATTGGAACAAGCTGAAGAAGATCCATAGAAAGTATTCAGTTAGGTTTTCACCTTTAATCTTGTATGGTAATATTTCAGAAATCAGAAGTCTACATGTACATGCCCACGTTTCAATAGTATTGTATTATACTTTTATATAAAGGAAAAATTAGTGAATCTTTCCCCTTCAGCAGTGGCAGTGGAATAGTCTGCTGGAAGTTTCATTCCATGAAGTGTCATTTCTTTTCCAAAATGAAATGTCGGAATGTTCTGCCAATCACACAGTCCAGTTGGCCAAGCATTTGCTATTGCTTTGTGCAGGATTATGGACACGTGTTCAGGGCTGGGCACGTCAGAGAAATTTAGCTTTGAAAATATCACAGACTAGTACTACAAATCACCATCTGGAATTTGCTAAAGCAGCACTATTCATTCCTTGTGCCATTTGTATGTCAAGACAGTTCTTGATCGTAGCATATGCATCCTTAAACAGAGATGATTTTCAGGAAATAGTCCCTTTTCAATGTATTTGTGTGTAAATGTATTTTCAAATGCACAAAATCACTGTTCTTTCTATGCCCTGGGAAAGTGTGATTTTGAAATAAGCATCAGTAAAATTTCTTCCGTCATTCTGACCAAGTAAATTCCATGTAGCAAGTGCTTACAGAAACCATGACCTGTTCAGCTCCTCTTTATCACAGTTAGCTGAAGAAGAAACCTCTCCACTATTCTTTGCTCAGTTAAGGAATACCCCAATCCATAGATTATTTTAAAATTAATTCTTATTTACTTTATTTAAATGAAATATAAAATACTTTTGAGTTTTCTAATATGGTGGCAAGAACTTGCAGAGGACTCATCAAATACAGCTTAATTACAGAGAGCTGACTATGGAGTAAACAGATCATTACATGGAAATAGAGGCTGGCTGCGAGACATGTCACCCTTAAAAGCTAACTGTGACACAGAGTGGCATTCTGTGACCCACTGACTTGTTGGGCTGATGAAATGAGAAAGAGATACTGCTGGTAGGCAATAGCAGAGTTCTGGAAGGAGGAATTTGAAGGGGCAGAGGCAGAGGATGAAATGGCAGGAGGACTCCAGAGGCAGGCAGGAGAAACAAGATGGTGTTTTGCCTTGATCAGTTCATGAACTGAATGAAGGAGGGAACAGCAGAGCTTGCACAAAGCAAGATGGGAAACTCAGGGCAATGTGCAATGCCAGAATGTGGAGAAGCCTGTAATGGCAATGGTGTACAGGGCACTACATTAAACTCCATCACTGCAGAGCAAGCTCTAAGTGAACCGGAAGGCTCAGACCCAAACACAGGCAGGCCAGAGACACAGCAGTGTGGCGGAGGCACTGCCTCACAGGCTCAGCTCTTGGAAGCTCTGTAACTGTTTTCCAATTACATTGCTCTCTATTTTTTTGGCTTGCACATCAAATATGATCATCAACTTTCAGCTTCATGAGCAGTTCATTCAGTGACTGTTCCAGTCCCACCATTTCACAATCAATTACTCAATGTAGGCAGATCCTAGTATTTTTTTTTAATGCACTTCTTAGAGCTATGACACATTATCAAGTTTTGATATTTTGGATTCAGAGAAAATTTTCAAAAGTAATTCCTGTTTAGAGAAAAGTGATTACTTTCTAATAACTGCTCACTAGAAGAATCTAAAGTGTATGTTTGCATTTCATGCTACCATGGTTTGGTTTATTTGTACCTTAAGTCTTCCTCTTACATTTTGACTATCTGGATGAGTGTGGTATCTATAATTACTGGGGCTCTGAGTACAAAAAATGAAGGATGCATTTGCAGGCTTGAAATCATGCATATTGTTTGACTTGTAAAGTATCCTGTTCAGTCATTAATTACCTAGTGGGCACCGGGAATCATCATTAATGTATTATCATTAAATGTGGTCCCCTGACCAAAACTCCATAGTCAAACACCTTGAGAATTTAAGACTGTGGGAGACAGAAAATGACACTGGAATCAGGATCAAGTATTTTACGGTAAATTTAATGTTTTTGAAATTACTAAACTTTACAGTGACAAGAGCAGAGTTCAATTTGAAAAGCTTCTAGCTGCATGACAGTTTAACAGGCTGTCTTTGAAGTCTACAAAGCAAACATATTTTAATATGGTTTTCTATTTTAAATTATACATGGAAACAATGATGAGGACATTAGTAAATGATACACCATGCTTAAGATTAATTCATGCAAGCAGCTATATGATGCAATCTAACTGATGAAGATTTAATTTGAAAGTAACTTGTTTACAAAGCTGCTGATTTTAAAATGTTAGAAGCCAAGTAAAACCTCCTCTAAACTGGTTGTATAGTTGAGATAGATTTGCAAAATACTTTCAGAATGAAGACATTAATAAAATAGCTAGTAAACCATAGTGGTTTCTGAAAGTATTAAAACTACCTTATGTCAGTGATACCTACTTTGTTCCTCTCACTTCGGACCTCACAGACTGATAAGAAAGGAAAAGTGTTATAACCCAGAAGTAAAACTGTTGCATGATTGCAACCCTGACAACCTCCTCCTAATGAGTTTCCCTGCAGATAGAGAGAAGAAACAGCTTTGATCTCTCAAAGTGAAGGATCTGAATGAACCACTGTTTTAAGAAAAGGAATCTGATTAGGCCTACTCTCCTAGTAATCAAAGTCACAAGCTACCATTTGAGGTATTTGTGAAATTCAGATAAGATTAGTTACTCCTTGGATAAGCCACTGCAGTCAGTAGGAGCTAATTTTGTCTGGGATGTGACCACAGGACAAAGAACAATGGGAAATGAAGGATAATCTTGAATATATTACAGGGTAGAGCATCTTCTATTAGAAAATATAAATCAGCTTTCAGTGTTTGAAATCATGATTAATAATTCCATCTCATCAACAAATCATAATTATTTTAATTATTTGACAACATGATTCAAGTTGTATGAAATTCAAATGAAAGACACTCCTAAGTAGTTTAAACAATAATAATAACAAAAAAAAGTATTTATTTCTGGTGAAAACTCCCCTGAATATTTTAAACTGCTTTATCAATGCTAGAGCCATATTTGACTTGAGAGTGCCTATTACATTTGCTAAACATGGATATTAAACAGATGTACATATGTATACAATGAATAGTGGATATACTGCTAAGTTTTATCAGTTTCTTCTCCATTATCATTTCTTTGTCCACTGAAAATAGTATGGAGTGGCATCTCCAGAACTGTCAGGCTGGGAAGCAAAAATAGACAGATTGGTACTTATTTTAGATTACATATGAACATGAGCATATGAGCATCTGGAATTAAAAAAGGATTTCTCAATAAGGAGCACAAGAACATCTCAGGAAGAAAGTATTTTCAGAGGAGTTCAGGTTTGAGCCAGAGCATCTCCTTGCTGCTGTATCTCCTGTGTCCAGCAAACACTGCACACAGCTCATAGATTTCCTCTCATTTTCATCACACCCTTGAAAAACAAGAGTGACATTTAGGTATAAAAAGGAAGCAAGAGGGATTTTAACAAGGTAAAAGAAACCAAAACTGTTAGTTTTAGATTATTCAAGATTTTTCAGAAGAAATAGCCTTTTGTAAAGCAATACTGTTGTTCCATTATGTTAAAAAAAACCCAAACCAACAAACAGATAAAATCTATTCCACAAAACTCTTCCCAGTGCTAAACAAGGGTATGCTCCTGAACAGATTTTGACATTTAAGCGTGATACAGAGGACCCAGAAATGTTTTTTGCTTTTTTTCTTTTGAAGCTATTATAAAACACCTGGGTTACTTTTCATCAGATTTTGAGAGCAATTTGTAGGGGATAGGAGGGTTGTGGAGATCAGTGACTCATTTCAGGCTGTCACTGTTATTTGTGGTGAGCCAGAAGCAACTGATAACAGAGTATTATCTCTTAAGAGAGAAGGAGGGCAAGAAAGGGCTTATGTTTTGTTGTTCATTTAAAATGAATTACCCCCATCAAAATGCAGCCTTGAGAATTTAATTAAGCAGCTGCCTAAGTACTGGTATTTAAGGATGTTAGGCATCTCATGTCAGCGTACTAAACAAATGGTACAATAAAGATGCAAACTGCTTTGTTTGATTGAAGACTGAGCTTTTTCACTAAGTCCCCAAACCATCTGGCTCTATTTGGAGAATGTGGGATGGTAGCTACTCTAATTCTTATCTAATGATAAGACTTTCACTGTCAAATGTGCACTAGAAAGGAAATATTACATTTTTAGGCTTATAAAACCTTTTTTTCTCTGGTGAAAGAGTGTAGTTTGAAGACAATAAATTCCAGGGCCTAGGTGATAATATTTTTCAGTGACCTAAAATTTCCAGACCTTTCAATGCCAATTCATAACCAGTGAAATTGTTTCAAGAGGTCCTATTCATCCAGATATACTCAGGGAGCAAAATAATTTGAGGTTTCTCAGTTATTACACAACCATCTCCAAACTTAAAGACGGGTTGGCCTCAAAGCTTTCTGAATAACTGGGCCTCCTTCCAAATTGGGATTTTGGTTGGTTGTGTTCGTTTTCTTTCAGCTCAGATACCTGAAATTAAAAGCCATTCATGAAAAAGTTGGCTCTAAGAACTCAGCTTCACAGCCCTTCACAACTTTGTCACTGCCAAAAATCTCACATCACTTCATTTCCTTATATTCTCACTCTGCAGTACCAGTCTGCACTCCCTCCACTTTTATTTCCAACTGTGTTGTCCACACTTCCACTTCAAATCAGGACATTTTTCCCTAGCACTGCTCTTCATCTGACACTATTTCTTCATTTACTTCCCTTTCAACAGCCCATTTTTTTCTGAAAACTGCTTAGAAGAAAATTCACACACTGTAGCAGCCTTATTTCTACCTTCTACAAGAAAAAAAATAATGTAGGAAAAGCCCAAATGTGCTGTAGAACTTTGTAGAAACACCTGGATTCAAGGAAGAAGAGCTGTGTGAGCATAACCAAGCTCTGGGTGAATTCTTAGCAGTTCTCAATGGATTATCATGGGACCATAAAATACAGTGTGGGTTTCACCAGATAAATTTTTTGTAACCCCTATTTTCCTGAATTAAGAGAAAGTTTCGGTTTGAACAGGCATCATTCTTCAAAAACCTTGGAGGAAAAATACTAGCTTGGTCCGAATCTGTCTGCATATGTTATTATCAGTGACTACTTTAGTGTAATACAAGCAGGTAAGTTTATTAAAGCTGCTCAAGCAGTGGTCTCTGTTAGATGATGCTCCTTAAGTCTAAATTTAACCTAGACTCCAGGGTCTCTGTTTCCATGGCATATTCATGTCACAATTTCCTGGGAGAAACAGTGTTCAGTGGAGAACATAGATGACAGGTCCACATATTTGCAAAGGTGGGCATCTAACCCCAAGTTTCTTATTAAATTAAAAACCAATGTAAAAGTAAATTTAATAACCTGGTTTCTGTGCTGAATGGGATTGGCCTTTGCTGGAACTGTACTTTAACTTTTTTTCCTTTTCCCAATTCAGGATTTTCTGAAAAGATTTCATTGCTTTCCAAGGACCATTTTTCTTTTACACTGCTTGATGAAGTTTGAAAGAATTTAGTTTCTTGAAGAGAAGGGTGTGCATCTAATGTTGACTCTTCAGATAAAATCAGAGAGGATTTGTCAGGTAAATGCAGGAGCTTAACTCTCACCAAATGCTTCCACTGAGATTTTTTTGTTGCTTTGTGTTTTTTTTTTCTTTTACTAAAAGAAAGGAAATGCTGTTTACTGTAATTCTGCATTTGGCTCTGATTAGGGCATGCATCTACCTTGAAAGGGGAGAATATTTCAGAGTTTTTATACTTGTTTTTCAGAAGAGGTTGGAATGGAAATATTGAGGTTCAGATACTCTGCTGTAAAAAACAAAGGGATGCATCTAGTGTTACTGGACACATGTGTATATATATGGTTATTTTTTTAATCTCCAACAAACATTAAACTCATTTAGATATGAGTTCATTTATATACTCCTTCCTAGGGTAAAAGATTTGAGTGATACTCCATGTTGCAGTGATGCTGCCATCCAGGTGGGTTCTAGGTGCCTGCTGAATGGCTGGGTGCCAGCAACTGCAAAATTATGTCTTTCCCATATATATTAGTCCCTGATTTATAAAATGAAATCAGATTAAATTCCAGATTAGCTTATTTTACAGGCACATAAATACAAAAACTGTGCTCAAGAATTCACACTGGAACTCATGTGCACTAGTTTCTTCGGCAAAAGTGAGGGAAATAACACAACCCTTATCTAGGGTATATACTTGTATATTCCAAAGCAATGTTCTATAAGCAGCAGAAGACACACTTCTGAAAGCTGAGAGCATTACAAAGAAAGTGAATATTTAGCAGTCTGGTCCTAAATCACCACCTTATGCACCCGTTCAGTTTCAGCAGCTATAATCCATGAACTACATCTGTGAACAAGTTTTAGGTCTAAAGCAAAATCCAGCTTCTGCTATTGGATTTCAAAGAATTTCCCCCAAATGCAAAACCTTCAAAACATCCATATCCAATACTGACACCTAAGAGAGCTGGTTTAAGAACTGCTTTTAAGAACTGAACCAGGTATGTACTGCTGACAAACTCACACTGAAGTGCTGTGGGGATTTTAATCAGGAGAGCTCACTTTCCTTTGGCTGTAAAAACAACCAATAAGATTTGTAACTGTTAGCTAGGCACCTTAAGAGAGATTCAGTTTTGAATAGCAAAAGAAATACATACCTTTTTTCAAGATGAATATAAATTATTATCATTTCTGAAACAGCCTTCAGTTTTTGTTCTGTAGCCTATAAGCACTTCTCTAACTGGAAAATTGCATGCGGAATACAGCAAAGTGTGGGGGATTTAACTTTCTGTCTTTTTTTTTTTTTTTTTTTTGTCAAGGAGTTTAAAACTGATCTTGCACTAGTAGGTTAAATGCATTCACTTCTAGAAGACATGACAGCCTGAAGTGAAAAAAGAATTTAAAGGTGAAAGGGTTATCAGCTGAAGAAAATTATCCTGACACCAGTCTCCTGCAATCATGAGCAGATTGAATTATGTGATTTTAAATGAGATCGCTTTGGTAACTTTTCCATGCTAAACCAGAAATAAAAATATCAAGAGAATTATAGTTTTGCCTTTATCCCTCATATATACAAAGGAATAAAATTTCTTGCATTGAAAGAGAATTATTTTTATGAAAGCCTTTTGCTTTTTCCTGAAGAGAAAGTCCTCTAGTACATTTTTTTTCTAATTCTAACATGCTTGTGCATGTATGAATTAGTGTATGTGTATCTATCACTAAGTGCCAGACACATATAGAAAAAAAAAATACAGATATCCATACACACAGAAATCCAATAGCTGAGCAATCTTCCTTGATGTCTTTTGAACTATAAACACTTTCAGCAGAATTCATCAAGGTTAAGCCAACTTCTTTGACCTGGACATTTTTATACAGCGGTAGATCTCAGTTTTTTAAGATATATTTTATAAATGCAATGCTGCTACTGTTATGTAATAAGTATTGGTTTTGTCTGCTGCATGTTAGACATGTTTCAGAAGATTTTCTTGCTGTTATGGATAAGCATCAAAAAGAAGAAGAAAGAAAAAAAGACAAGCCAAAACAAATCTCTCTCTCTTCAGCTTAGCTGCATTCAGCTGTGAATTCCTAGCAGTTTTATAGACTACCCAAGCTACCATCGGTAAAGATATCCTTCTGTGACTTCATGTCTTTTTCCATGTGAAGAAGGATTAAAATAGAATTACTAGTGGAATGCCATGTCCATGAGCAAACTGAGAGTGGTAGGGATTGAGCAAGGGCACTGAACAAATAAAGCATTTCCCTTTCCATACTGAAAGATCCCCAGCTCCAGGCTAAGTGGGAGGAGGAGCTCTGTAAATCCCCAGAAGTAATTTGAACCTCACAATTGCCCCTGCTATGCCTTGGATCTGCTTTATAAAGTCTCATCACATAGAAGAAGATTAGGAAAAGGAAGGAGGACAGCAATATACCTGACTCCATAACCAGGATTAATGGATGCAACAACTAAGTGCCCCTGACAGGCAAAGAAAAACATCACCACTTGTAATGATATGTCTTTAACAAAACTGAACATCTCAGCCTTTGTGTGGGCTCAGATCTGATCATCTGACCTCCCTGAATAACACCTATCCCTTCCTCTAGACCTGAGACAATGTCACTGTGCTGACCTCATCCCTCCTGCTCCACCTTCCTACCCTTCCAAACAAAGCAGTGCCTTCAGCTACCCACAGGCAATGGACCCTTGCAATGCAAGGCCGTGTTAGAAATCCAACCTCAATTTAGTCTTGCATTTTCTGTTCAAACCAGAGGAAATGTCAGAAAGACATGAAGACAAGCCAGATCCTCAGTAGTTGGCTAGCTCTAAGCCTATTTCTATTGCACAGAAGCCAACCAAACCAGCAAGAGGGTAGTGCCAAAGAGCATCAGGCCACCCTGCCAAAAAACAAGCCTTAGGCCTAGCTGCTGCTACTGGAAAACCCCAGACAAACGCCTGGCAAAGAGCTGGCCCTAGACTAACACATTGTTATTGTGGGGGAAGGAATGATGACACAATTTCCTGCTCAATGTTTATACACTTGTGCCCTGGAGCTTTGGCTTTTCCCTTCAGTGGATATAAGAAGCAAACCAACTGCAGGAAAGGCGTTTCGGTTGCCTGAGGTATTGCTGTGACTATGTGTCCTTTTTTTCCCATCTATTCTATAGTTAGCTCTTTGATTCCCATAGTGATCTTAAACAAATTAGAGGATATCACACAGACTTTGCCATCAACAAGGGCAAAGAAATCAGCAGCTAATGAAGAAATAGGATCATCAAAACCGTGATATGAGGTGTCACAGAAACAGTACTGAAAATGAAGACTGGTTTTCCAGACTCCCTCCTACATGGAATTCATCCTTCCTACTCGGCTCACTCCCATCCAGACAGATTGTGACATTTATATTGCTGTGTAATGCCAGCAAAACCCAGACTTTCATTGCACTGGCACATGTAGGCTCCTTAGCTTATGGATGTCTTTTGGGATAAAGGCATATATAGCTTGTACAATTTATGTCAAACACACAATTCTGATGCAATTTCATATACACACTTGCTACAAGGTCACTAAAGGGTATTTCTCCCAGGGCATTTCTTCATTTTCTTTTAATCAGTGTTATTGTTCCTGGACTAGTGTGGGGACTTAAGGGGTGAAGAATATTTAGATTATTGTGAACAAACTAAGTGATTTCACATTATAAAGAAGAACTTGTAAAAGTCTGAGAGAACAAGCAAGATTTATTAACATGATAACGACATAGATAAGTTTTTATAAAGGATTTTGTGATTATGCTTAAAACTTTATGGATGCTTCCTCAAATGTGCAACAAACCTCTTGTTGCAGGTAAAACTTGAATAAAACAGCAGTTCTTCAGGTTTTCTGAGTAGTGAAATCATATTACTGTTTATTTTTCCTAATTCATAGAATTCATGGAATGATGACTGAGCTTTAAAATCACTCTATGCTAAATTCTCTGCATTGGTATACTAGGAGATAGCTCAGCTAAGAAAAATTTACAAGTCAAACAGACAAAAGAGGTAAAAGGCTGAAAAAGTGAAATATGCAAGAAGTTATTTTTATAGATGATGTATTGAGGTGGTAGCCAAGACTGGCCATTTTTGTTTCAATCTCTGATTGAACCACAGTAAAGAAACAGACATCATTTTGAATCTAGAAAAATAATGTAATAATGTATACAAGGTTAAGTAGTTAATGATCTACTGATGTAATAAGGTAAAGCAAATGGGAAAAAATGCAATTTGCAGTACTGACATGGAAGAACACTTCCTCAGTTTTGCTGTAACAGAATAGCGTGAAGCAGCCAAAATATATTCCATTTGGCAGGAACAGACTATTAGGAGCAAAAAAGCATTTTGTCCCTTTCAAAAGTTTAACTGCTTCCACTACAGGCCAGTCAAAGTGACATGCATTAGCTGTCAACCTCTTACTCCAGTTTTATATAAGCTGACATGTAAGCAGGTAGTGATGGCTGAATACCAACACCGGTACTTTTAAAGCTGTTGCACTCAGCTCTTACTTAAAGTGCATGAAAATTGGTGTTATGCTGTGAGCAAATGACAGCAGAGCAGAGGCCAAGAGAATGCTCTTGAATGAGGTGGAAATGTTATGTTTTCTTAGTGTTAGCCATGAATTTTGTCCTAGTGCCAGAGTGGTTTCTGTGCAGGCTTCTTGCAGAGTGAAACAGAAATGATGGCTCTGCTGCAGCTTTTCTTCAGTCTGTGGCAATTTATCAGCACGATACCAATCTCTGAAATGTCTAGCTGTTGTTCTTCTCTGAAAATACAATACAGCTAAGATAAACAGTGGTGCTTTACAGAGGAAAGACAGAAGGATAAACACAGGTTCTAAAATGGCAATCACTTTTCTTCATTTTGAAAAATTTGTTACTAGAAACGAAGTGCATGGGCAGGAGAAGGAAATAGAGATGATGCTATTTCTCTGGGTTGTAACAAGAGAGGACTTTAGCTTTATCTTCAATAGGAAGAGACCTACTTTTTCAAAAGTCTGACATAAATGAGAACATCCATAAAAATATATATCTCTTTGAAGAATGTCAGACACTATTCTGCAAAATTTACTATTTAAAATAATTCTTTTTTTAAAAGTAAATAGCCCCCAGCTGAAGAGCAGTTATCCCTTCAGAGAGGACTGAAGGGTTTAGAATACATAAAAATGAAACATTTCTGCAGGAATTAAAACAAGAAGAAAAAAAAAAGATAACAGCAATTGGAGTATTTACCAGCTAAACCAACAGTAACATAAGAAACATATAAACACCTCTCAAAACCCCAAAATATTTACCACAGGACAGCAGCAATTTGCCTTTCCAACATGTGAGAGTCTGGCACTAACTTCCCTCTGCAGAATGTTGCATCAACAGGCTTCCTTTAAAACCTACTGTGAGTGAAAGGACTCTTTAAAATAGACTAATTTTTCAAGGTCAAAACTGAAACTGCACTCCATCCTGTGCCATTTTAGAAGGAAGAACTGATAGGCAGGGCCTTTCTTGCTTCCTTCATCTCCCTGCCTTGGGAAGGAAATTTAGTTGTGCCATAGTCTGACCTAAATGATTGAAGTTTTGTGCAATGTTCTCCCACAAAATTACTTTCAACATTTGACCTCTTGCATTCCATTATTTACTTGAATTATGCCAGAAAATTTTTACAATTATTATTTTTCATGATGTAATCTTTGACAGCACCATCCTTTACTCAGCATGTTGAAGACTTCTATTTATCTATTCAATTCCTACTCCTCAGGTGAAATAGATAAGTTAATTACAACTTGGTAAAATCACTGGGAAAAGATTGGATCCACTGGAATGAAAATCTGAGTTTTACAGTCAGTTTTTATACCACAGAAAATAATTAAAAAAAGTAGAAAAAAATAAAATAATTAGAGGTTTATATGTTCTTAATTAAGTGCTTTTTTTTCTCTCATTGAACTTTACTGGGATTTCCATTCCAGGAAAACTGTTTAACAGGAACCCACACTTTACTTATTAACTGTACAGTATCAAAGTACACTATTCAACATGATGTTTGTTGACTAGTTCTCTTATAAAAATGTTTCTTTTCAGTTTTGAGGGGAGACTTTGCTCTCAGGTGACTGTAACTTCTGTCTCTGTTACAAAAGATTTTGAATATTCTTATAATATAGAATAAATTTAGGGGTTTTTTTATGCTGTCAATAAAACCTCTTTTCATCTGCAATGAAAAGTAAATTTTCAGGAAAAATGTATAGAATTAGCATAAAGAAAAGGTTATGGTTTTCTGAGGAAGAAATATTGAAAATCCATATATTCAGAAAAAAATGGAAGATTTTATACATATCCATACAAAGTTTGTTTAGAAAATTCACAAAATTATTTTACATATATCAAGTTGCAGTTTCTGGTACTCTCAAGAAATCATAAAGAATAAAATTTTCTACTCTGGTCTAGGGGGTAGAACAACACCAGAAAAATGGATACAATCCAGCTCAGGAATGATTCCTTTGAAACAGAATCTGTGGTGTAGAGATGAATAACTACTAGAGCATACAGCTGCCAACTCTGGAATTTGGCATTCCACATTTCACTTAACCATAAAAAATGAAGAGGAACCATGTTCAAAGGCAAATGTAGTAAAACATTAAATTAATTTTATAGTGTGCATATTATAGGTCAAGCATGTCTAAAAGTTCTCAAAGCAAACTGCAACAATGTCACTGAAAAATATTTACCATGGAATAACCTAAGTAAAACATAATAATAATAAAAGACATTTCTACTGTGTCTCTCTTCTGCCTCCTCATTATATTTTTAATAATACAGATGGTATCTTTGAGCATATATTCAAACCTTCACTTGCTTTTTCTGGGCTTAATACTAATGATTTAAAATGTTACCCACAGTAAGGACTCATTTAGTTCCATTCTCCTTTCTTTGAGATAAACTTATTTTCAACAAAAGCTTTCCGTGTACACCATGTCACCATATTTTGCTTTCAAGTATTCTTCTTTTTTCTTTTAAAACTCAAAACACTTATTTGTATATTCCCATTTCTGGAACCCTAAAGGAACAATCTTCAGCTATGTTACAGGAATATGGGTCCCCTAACTCAGAGAAACCTGTGCTACAACATACCAGCAAATTCTGGTCATAATTTCAAGAAGGAAAAAGTACATATGCTTTTGTGAGACTAATGGTATGAGCATAAAAATTATAATTTTCAAGTTGCTGTCATTCCTGAACAACATTCCTGTTCAAAAGAACTGGAAGCATCCATTTTGCTTTGGAGTGTCTTCAACTGGCTCCCTTTCCTATTGTAATATTAAGAAAGCAAAACTCCTGTCATAGAAGATACCAGCATTTATTTATATTTTATATTAGAGAAGTTTTTAGAGGTACTGGAATATCAGATGTACCCAAAAATATGATATATGGAGTAATACTAACTTGCTAAGCTGTGCGTGCAGATGCCCTTGATATGATCCTTTTTTTTTAATCCATGAAATTTTATTCTTTATAGATTTACATTATTACCTGTGGATCATAGCTACCAGTAGAAGGAGGATTATATTTTACACCTAATCAAATACTCTTAAATAATCAATAAGACTGAAGCATAAAGCAGGCCCCAAAAAAGTTTATGGAATTGTTTTTTTCTGTTGTAGGGAGGTACAAATCTGAATTCTAAGACAACTGAGATTTTAATTGAGAAAAAAGTGAGGTCTAAAACATGGGGAGAGCTACCATTTTAGTCTGCACAACCTTTCTATGGTGAAGAAATTATAAATCAGTCAACGGCAAATTCTAAGCACTGCTGACAGCAAGGACACTGATAATGGATAGAAAGGAAAAAGGAAGAGGGAGAATGGGAGAAAGAGTACAGAAAAAGTGAAAGAGGTCATGCAGCCAAGGGACTTGTCCAAAGTATATTTTAAAGCATTCTCCTGGGTCCTGCGTGATTGTTCCATGTAGAAGACTTCAATATCTCTCAGATCTTCCTCTTCACTAAATTTTTACATCACCATGAAGAGTGATCTCCTAAACTATAGCCAGATTAATGAGGGAAATGGCAAAGTCAGCTACACAGATCTGTAATAGAAATCAAGAGCCCTAAGTAGCTGCTAGGAACGTGAAGCCTGGTTCTATCATCGCTTAGTAGGTGGGACTCGGATAGAAATCATTGGAACATAACAGGATTTCAGAAGGGCTCAGAATTTATGAGACTCCCCACTTATGCCTAATTGAAGGATCGTGAAAGTTAGCCTGGATTCCAAGATCTGTGATAGTAATCAGGCAAAACTCAGTGGGTTTGGAACTTGTGAGTGACACAGACATTTTCTTCGCGTGAACTAATATTTCATAATTATTTATCATCTCAAAAAGAGACTACAGCACAAAGATTGTGTTATATGCATTCAGACCTATTTGCATTGGTGATTCTTGAGCTTTATTTAGCAAAATAGAAGGAATTAATTAATGCATCACATTCAGTTCAATTTTGTTTTGCTTTATTTTTTTTTTAATTAGACGTGCCACCGAAAGCTGATGTGAAGATCTTGAGATTGACAGAGCATGCTTTACCATGTCAGCACTCAGGCAAGTCATTACTCGAACAGAGGCATTATGAATGAACCATAACATCAAGTACATTTTCCAAAAGAATGAACAATATGCTGCAATAACACAGCACAAATGCCACTGGTACAAATAAAGTATGGAAACAAAACAAACTCTCATGCTTCAAGGCATAGATCAACAAAGGCTTTATACTCAGACTAGAAGCTAAAAGGATTAAGTCTTGTCATTCAGTGCATGAGCACTGCTCTGTACAGTTGGATCACTGAGTTCCTACTGAAGTACCATGCTTCTGTTGTAACAATTACCACAAAAATCAGCCCAGGACAGTTGAGCACTTGATATTTTTAATGAGAGTATAAAGAAACCTTTTTCTGTATGTGAGAAAGCTCAAATCATGATTTCTTACACTACTTTATGAAATATTGATCATTACAAAGCGCCTCCAGCAGCATTCTCAAGTTCGTATTCCAAATGTTCTACACAAGCTATGTTCACTCTAGCAAGGTTTGATGGTAGCATATCTTTTTAGTTAGAGTTGAGGATGCAATAACTCCCTTATACACACTTCAGGAGCCCAGTTTCAACTAGCTTTGGTTTAATACTGTAAATTTCAACCCATTATCACTTGCTGCGGGTTAGGTCCAATGCCAAAAAACACCTTTTGGTTTATGTTGACCCAGAGTATTTATTTCCTGTGATTCAAGACCACTCCATGATGCAGTCCAAGAAGCAGTTGGAGGGGTTAACTGGATGATTAACTTCAGAAGCCTGGTTCTGACCTGAAGTGAATTGCTGTTGCAGGCACACCAGTCTTGGCCTCAGAGCGCATGCCAAAGTACCACTGAAGTGCTCCATCTGGAATGCCCGAAGGAAAACCCTAACAAGCCCCAGGTGTCACGAGGCAGTTCAGTGCACCCTTTGAAGCCACCAAGAAAACCTACACCCTGCTGCCTCATGATGTGCAGCAACCTGAAATGCAACACAGCTGTGAGCACGCTCCAGTGCCTGACGTCTATTCAAAAGCTGAGTGGCGGAGGTGGCACAAAAAGCTCTCTCATTTCTTAGCACCTCCGTGTTACTTCACCAGCAAGGCAAAGCTCAGGATAACATCCATACAACAAAAGGTGTGCATGTGACCTAAGCCACTGACTCTCTTGCCAGTGCCTGTAAGTAGCTGTGTCTGGTGTGTGCTTGGACATGCCAGGCTGCCAAGGCCAAACCAGGCAGACATGCCATTTCTGGACATGCAATGGAATAAAAAAGATCACAGAGGTAGAAACTACACTGGTGGGAATAGGTTTGATTTAAGAGGAAACCTATTAAGAATATCAGACCACTGCCAAATATTCAGCACATCAGGATTTGTCTGTATTTTTTACTGGCATCTTTGGATTTGAAATTTTGAGAAAGATTGAAAAGCTATGGAAACCTTGTGGTGATCTTCCAAGCACCTGTTGTGATGATGGAGAACCACCTTAGAGAGAATACGTTATGCAGGCATAATTGCTTTTTATCTGCCTACCTAATATGTCACTGCTGAGTCCCATTTCACATCAGCTATGTTTGATAAAGAGACCCATTAAAGTCTCCTCACATTGTCTGGTTTTGTGGAGTCAAGCTCAGAGTTGAAGCTGACTGTTTGATAAATGCCCTTTTTCTAAGGAGACAGGCCCATGTGTCTACAGTCTCACCTAACTTCTGGACAGCTGGTGGATTGCTGTGTATTGGTAATGCTCTTCCTTGGGATGAAGGTTTAGACACCAGACAAGAAAAAAGTGTGACACCATTAATATAGTTTTGCTCTCTCTTATGGTGAAATCTGTAGGTAGACTGGATGTCGTCTGCCAACTTTTTTCCTGGGAAAAAATCATTATATACAAATTTTCCAAAAGCCATCATCATACAAATATTCACATGTGTTTTATCGGCATTAACAACATATTAACACCAATAGTTTATTCTGTGCTCCTGGAACCTGTGAACATTCTTAATGTCAGACTGGCTTCTGAGCTCTTTCCAAAAAATAAAATATTAAAACCCTCAGCCCCATGCCAATGAAATGAAGGGAACTGTCATCACAATAATGTGTGGTGACTTAAAGTCAAGCCAAAAATGGCCATCTTTCTGTGTCTGGGACAATAATATTATCTTGTCTTTTTTGATTTGCCAATTGCATATATAAAACAGTTTCTAATGGATTCAGGCCTTGGTAGAACATTTATTTTCCCTCTCCAACTAACTTTTACTATGAAGTGCAAGTGGATAACACCTGAATCAGTCTCATATTTAGACGCATTGAAAAATGTTGTGGTACTCATATTTACTATATGTGTACACAGGTAAACACACACACATATATGCACACAAAAGTTTTGAGTATCAGAAAACAGAGTTTTGAAAGGATGTGAGCAAAGGTCAGTCCAGCCCTTTGGTCAAGCCCTTTCTCAGTGTACCTTCAGACCCTTTGATGTCAGAGTTTTAGCTCTAAAATGAATCTATAACCAAGCTAGGAACAGGGAGCAGAAGCACGAGGTAAGCAAACAGGGTGAACACAAAAGGGTGTTGCTCAGGTTTGAGGCATTTGTTTGCATGACTACTTGTAGACCAAGGTGAAAAGTGCAACTGGCTTTTTGGACTGAACAGAGTGTGTAAACAAGCATGAAAAAGAGGTTAACTCTCACCACTGAGAAATGTTTGGGCTCTTGAAATCAATGGGTGATTCGTGACAACAAGGAAAGGGCAAATACTGAAGACAAAAAGGCTCCAGCCTGTGGTTGGTATTCAATCTTCTCTTAATATCAGGTAAACTTGTTACAGATCCACAAATAGCTCATGTGCTAGGCTGGGATTTCACTAAGGTAGGAAGACGTTTTGATGTAGAGTAAATATAAGCAGTAGACTGTCTTGCATCTGATCCTTCTTTAATCCTCCTCAATTGGTGACAAATTGCTGTGTACAGAAAGCTTTGTGAGAACGTAAGCCCTTCAGATAACTGAAACCCACAAGGCAGCGAGCTGCAGCAAATGTGCCATATTCCCACCAACTAACCAACCTAAATAAACAAATAAATATTAAGCAAAACACTGCAAATATCAGCAACCTCTTTATTTTTCTTTCAAGTATGGCTGTTATGATCTATGGGAAAATGAACTTTTTCTATGTCTTTCTTTAAACAGAGATTGCTGAAATGTTGATACATTGGTCAAAATGAAATACATGAAAGATGTTTGCAGAGGATTTTTCTTTTTAAAGGTCTGATTTTGCTACGCATGCAAAGACTCTCTAAAATCAAGTCAACACAAGGATGCAGTAGGAACTTACTGCCTGGAGAGAGGTCATGTCACTCCTGAAAGTAAAAATCACTCCTGAAGGTAACAAATGTCTATCAAACATAAAGGTTTCTTTTAGAGGTAATGGATTTATTAACCAGCAAGTTTTAAATGCTTTACCCCTACATATAAAACTTGCTTTAAATACGTTACCATGGCTAAAATGTTTCTGTTGTGTTTCAGTGTTTTCATAAGGCTTTAAATATGCACCTGTCACTTCAGATTCAGTCTTTATTAGTATTCTTTTATTTTGAGAGGCTGAAATGGCAAAATCAGTCCCACTAAAACATTAACTCAAAGCTCAAAACTCCTGGTCTTCTAGAAAACCCACTGATCTCCTCCAGAAATTTACACCATGTAACTGGAAAAACAGGTAAAAGAGGAACAAAGAGGGTGAGAGAGTTTAATGAGTTAAAGATAGCAAACAAGACTGGATTAAGTCTGAACTGTTGTTTGAATAACACGGTGTATGTGAGAAACCCCTTGCAGTTTTACAGTGAGGAAAAAATACACAGTATAAACATGGGAGCTCAATGGCTCTAACATGGTCAGGACAATTGCATGTAAATATTACTGTTTTATAAAACCCTGCATCCTCCCTGATTTTAAAACAATATTGGTGTCTGCTTTGTACCAAAAGAAAAAGGTCAAGGTGTTTCTTTCCCTTCTGCTCAAGACTTAGATTGTGTTTAATTTAATCAAACCCAGATTTTAGCCTGACCTGTACATACACAGGGGGAAGGTGGGAGGGCTAGAGCATATTTACATTGCTTCACAGTGCCTATGGTTACCATGAACAGCATGACAAAGAGGAATTCAACTTCAACAAAGCTGCTTGGGAACAGGACTCAAACAAGCCTAGATTTCGTACATCACAGCTGCTGGACGTCTCACAAGTTACATTTATGCTGGCAATGTGTCAGGTTCATCCTCTGTACATGATACTGAAAATCTCTGCATGTTGCACCAATCTACTTAAATACCCTTTTTATATATCACAGGTGATTGAAAATAGACATTGGATTAAGAAGGACTCCTGTAATCATTGTATCATAAAATGATTTGTTTTGGAAAAGACTTTTAAGCAGCTAAATTTAATTGGGGCATTCAAATTTTCTTGGTTTGGTCATATAGCCTGAAAAATTTGTATGTCAAGGCCATGGGACAGATTGCCAAGGAGTAACCCATTAGAGACACATGAGAGAGCTGAGAGGTTAACATGGGGTAAATCACTGCTTCTCTGGACCCATGGAAAACCCAAAATCAAAGAGTTGCTCTCTTCTAGTCTGCTCCTGGAAGAGAGAACTCTGTCCTACACATGGGAGTGGGGACAAAAATATAAATGACCCTTTCAGTGAATAACTTGGGGAATGCAGTGCAAATGTCTTCTTGGCAATCATTGCCTCCTATTTTTCTCCAGTGTTTCAGACTGATTGGAACCAGTAGGTAGGCTGCAAATAAAAACATCTTTTAACATCATTCAAAAGAAATAAACAGCTTCTGAATCCCTGGATAAGTTCCAAGTCTGTTTAAGGAGATTATTTTTTATGAATTTTTAAACCGGGAATTTAGAATTAAGCTGATGCAAGACCACATAGGCAAACTACTACTTTGAGAATTCAAGGACAGCATTGTTAAAAGGTTAATAAAATAGATTTTTCCCTTCCTTTGTCTTTCATTAAAAGCAAAAAACATATTTTTTGCATTTTTCTTCAGACTTCTGAAGGTACAGATGTCGTTTTTCATTCTGGTTTACTACCAGAGTTATCATAGTTGCTTTGCTACCAGTGTAATGCAAATTTTTAGATGCCTCTATTTTTTGAAATGAAAATATGTCTGGTTTTATTAAAACATTCATTTTTGGTTACTCTAGTTTACTAAAGCAGGACAAAGGATAATAACTGTGATCTTTCTCTTTTGATTTTTGAAGCATTTAAAAATCTGCTTCTACACTCACCTGAAAGCAGCCTTCCAGTATCTGAATGGTGCCTACAGGGAAGCTGGAGAGGGACTCTTCATCAGAAACTCTTTGAAAATAATCTTTATGGATCTGACCTTATATAGCTTATATGAAACATTTATGTATGTATGTATGTGTTTAGAGTGGTAGTAAGTGTCATGTATTAAAAGTTCCTTATTTCTATCTGCAGACAAGGAACTGAATGTTCAGATTTAATATCCAACTCATTTCACAATAATGATTAGTAACATAGAGATGATAAAATCTAAGGTCATTCATAAGACCAAACCCAGATGAGACCAAAACCAAATCATGGCAGTCAGTTTAAGAACAGAGATATGAACTATCTAATTACCAAAAATACTTTCCACCATTTGAAATGCCCTATATATTGCTGTCTCAAGGATATCTATACATATTCCTACTTACATGTCTAAATAACTACTACATTTATTATCATTGACATTACCAAAGTAATATTTTTTAAATATTCTATGAAAATTGTAAAGAAAATATGAAAGGCCTATTTCTGATAATTACAACATTGTTAAAAAAATCCCTAAACCTGTCCAACTTCATGGTTTAATGTTTTAACTACATAGTTTTCTTCATTGTTCAAATTTCTGTGGAAAAAAGAGGGAACAAAAGATTTCTCTTTTTTTAGAATATTAAGGCTTTCAGGTAGATGTATAGAAGCTCCAAATCATTTTCTTCCCCTCTTAATCTAAAGAGAACAAATTTCCATAAAATCCTCACGAATAGAGCAGAACATTTGCTATAAAACATTAGCTACAGACCTCCACATATGAAGATTTCACAACCTGTTTGAATGTGTGAAATTTACATTTTGAAACTCTAATTCACTGACAGTCTTTTAGTTTGGAATCTATTATAACCTGAGACAATTTTGTTTAGATTAGCTGTCTAGGTAAAAAATATTATTTTTAGGCAGAGTTTTTTTGTAACACAAACACGGTGTTTGCAATTATTTTATTGGATTAAATATTCGCCAATACAGATCACTTGCCATTTAAAAAAGAGAATAAATCCATCTTTCTCCAAACAGGCTTTAATGAACCTGTTTCCATTTGTCCTTTATATGTGAGAATATCCTTACCTTATCTTTTATATTGTTTATTTACCCCTTTTTCTTAACTCTGAGAGCAAAATCAGTCTCATTTTGATAGGCTTTACAACTTCTTTAAATTTATTTCAGACATTTAGGTTCTCATGGGCCAGCAGTGATCAGCTCAACAGTGTGATTTTTGCATTATGAATACTGTAAGTCTATGCTTGTTTAAAAAAACGGGGAGAAAAAAAAAGGGAAAAAATTCCCATTGGAATGTTGAACAAATAATCATGGTAATGTTTAATTTTTAAGACTTCTACAGGCTTTTCTTTATCAAAAGAAAATCTGGTACCTAATTTGACCTGACAGTCCCTTTAGTGCATGGAAATTTCATGCAATTACCAATTTTGACACCATATTTAAAACTGTGGTGTCACTCTTTTGTATGTCCTTCACCTTGGTGTTACTCTAAGCACTGCAAATAAAGCAGATATTTTTCTACTACACATGAGGAGTGCAATGTTAGCACATTTTCAAGCAAATTTAGAATGGATGAAAACAAGAAAGGCCCTTATCAACTTTACAAATGTATTTGTATATATATATATATTCCCTAAAAAAGATATAGCTGGGTGGACTTTAGATGCAGTTCCTTATAGAAAAAGTGTTCTATTGACATGGCAGATGTGGTTTAGGATAGTATTTTGAAGCTATTTTTAAAAACCCACCTGAGACAAAATACTTAAGAGTCTCCTGTAGAAGAGAATCCCAATAAAACACATCATTTAAGTATGTTGTTAACTAGTTTCCTGAACAGAGATGGACTGACATAGTGTGCTGAAGTGAATTTTCTATCTATTTGTTGAAACTCTGAGTTTCAACAAACTCAGAATGGTTTTTGTTGATGCATTGGTCATGAATAACTATTTTGGAATTTTTTTGTCTCTCTTTGGACCAGAAATTTGGCTTGTCCCAGAATATCAATATCGGAGTGGAAGAGCCAGAAAATGTTATTGTCATGAGCTGTCCCTTTAGGGACAGAAGAAAAGGACTGGAGAGGGAGTTTTCTGATGTGTGGACAAAGCTAGTTTGGCCAAACAATTGCGAGATGAAACATTATGTAAGAAAAGAGTCAGGCAGATCTCTTCATGTCTAGAAATTTAAATGAGTTTGTTCTAAGCTTACTTTCTCCTATTTGAATTACTAAATTACCAAAACATAAAGGAGGGACTGGCAAAGTTTGTGTTAAACAGAAAGGCTTAGTTTTTTACTAGAGCACTTGCTAACTTAGCTGCTCTGATGATTCCTCTTATTTTACCATCCTTCTTGGTGCTAATGTTACTCATTGGGAATACTTCCCTGCTACCACCCGTGACCCTTTTCAGAGAGCAGAACCCTGCCCTGCGTACAGGGACTTCTCTAAATGACAAAATGGGAGAGTTAAACACTGAAGAACAGCAGTCAAATCCAGCTTGATGGATAGGAGATCACCTAGGCCAAGAATTGGGAGAGGTCATGACTGTCATGTGGAAGCGACAGATGCAAATATGTCTCGAGCTCTGACAATTTAACAAACTCTGTCTCAAAAAACACTTTTAGGACTATTGGGGCCTAGGTCTCTCCTAGCTGTCAAAGAACATTGTCCACACTTATTTTCCCTTGGGCAGACTGAATGTATATTTACCTTTTCCCGGTACTGTACCACCTGGGTTAGATGCTATGCAGGAAGGGAATTTTTCTTTTCTTGTTTTGACAGGCTTTTTTATAAGATCTCTGGATTCAGGTCTCTTGTCTCCTAAAATGTTTCCCTATTGTTAGCCATAAATTACTACAAGAATAAGTAAGGATTTGTTTGGACAAGGAAAGGAGGGAAGTCCAAAAAAAAAAGTGAAAAAAATCTTTTGTGCCAGAGAAGCCAGACGATATTTGAGCTATAAAACTCTAAATAGGATAAGCATTAATTAAGTGGGTCTTAGGACTTAAACTCATTTAGGCATGCCTACCAGCATTTGTCTAAGTAAGAAAACAACTAGATAATGCTGCAAGCTTAAAACATGGAAAACAGTGGGAGATAGGCAACATTTAGATGGCACTTTAGAGCTTTCATGAATTTTGTTATAAGTTTCCTTTTTTTTTTTTCTACTTTGATAATAGTAAAAACATTTAACATATCCCAGTTATAATGAGTACAACGATCCTACCCTGAAATTGCAGAGAGATTATAATTCTATTTCTGTAGCGGGAGTTCCTATTACATTTGCAAAATGAAAAAAGATATCATATTTAATGAAGCTCAAAACGTCATTATTTTCTGTTTCTGGCAGTCGGGGAAAGGTCATGGGTTTAGAACTCTGAACAGTTTGTTCTAAATAATTTCCAATTTTTATATAGACATTCAATAACCCAAGTTTCGACTCAGATGCGATGCAGTCTTTCCACATTTTTGAAAAGTTCTTGAAAAGTATGACAGGATTCAAATACTGATTAAATTCAGAGCATTTTTATTGGTTTCTTGAGAAAAGGACCATCATGCTGCTGAGCCAGATTGCTCTATGAAACACATCCTACTTATGTATTTTATATTTTTTTTTCTTTATAGTAAAAGAAGGGGAAATAGTAACTTTTCTCTTAACTATATTGAGAATTAGCCAATACTGAGTTTTATGCTACTTTTTGAAGAATCATGTTGACATAAGTGAAACAAGACCTTTTCATTTAAGCTAGTCACTCTGACAGTGAATACAGCAGTCTGGTCTTTAGTAATAAATATCAACAAAACCCTGCCATTTGTTCCAACCAAAACAGTTGATATTTAATAATGAGCCATCAAAGAAATATATGACATTTCTGAGTTCTTTGTAGTAAAAATTACTCATAATTATATTGAAAAATTCCTGCACCTGATGTGGTTTTAGATCCATCAAAAATGTTAGGATAAATAAGTAATTTTCATAGCGATTAGCACCATAATTAGACATCCATGTTAGCATTTCATTTCAGTAATAAAGTTTCTTGGCAAAATCTTTCCATCAGAATCTGTTTTGGGAAATTCCTTCATTTCTAAGGAAAACGAGACTTTAGATCACAATCCCCAGTTCTAATGGGAAACATTAATCTACCTGACATCTGGATGGGCAGCATGGAAACAGGGATGGATGTGCCACAAAGGAAAACTTTCAAAGCTGTTCCAGGAATGTAGCAATGGTGTCAGATAAGTCAAAGCTCACTTAAAGTTGAACCTTTAGTAGTAAGAGGCTGAGTGAAAACCAAGTGTGGCACTGTTGCTGAATGGGGCAGGTGGCTCAGCGACAGCAGTCACGGATAAGGCTGAGATGGATCAATGCCTTCTTTGTCTCAACTTTCACCAGGAGATTTTCCCAGGGTTTTGTGGTTGCAGGAAGACACAAGAGGTACAA
Source organism: Melozone crissalis (assembly GCF_028551555.1). Lineage (NCBI taxonomy): Eukaryota > Metazoa > Chordata > Aves > Passeriformes > Passerellidae > Melozone > Melozone crissalis. The sequence goes on from NW_026535805.1 coordinate 57,072,865, forward strand.
GCAGTGAATGAGGGACTCTGGTAAGAGAACTCAGTCCCTGTGGTCCTTGGGACCATATAGGCTGTGTCTGAGAGTGACAGGCAATGTCAGAGCAAGATCACTCTCTAACATCTCTGAAATGTCATGGTGATAAGGAGAGGACCCCAAAGAGTATAGGAAAGTAAATATTGTGCATATTTTTAAAGCTAAGTGCAAAAGGGTTATCCAAGGACTACGAATTGCTGAGTCTCATTTTGGTCCCTAGGAAAATCATCAAGCCAGTCTTCTTGGAATCCATGGGTGCGTAAAGGACAAGATGTTACTTGTAAATTCAGCACAGGTTTACTGAAAAAAGTTCATGCCCAACAACATGATTTTCTTCTGTGAAGAGTAAGTAGATGAGGTGCGAGTTTTGGATGACCCTGGATTCTAGCTGGGTTTTTAGCATTCCAGTTAGCATGCCATGCTCTGTACTGATGAATAATTAGGTGGTTAAAATCTGATATAATGCCTGGGCCAGGAGGATAGTGGTTTAAAGGGTCACAGTCTGTCTATAGGCTGGTAACCACTGGAATACAGCAGAGGTTTGTCACAGGGCCTGTCTGCCTAATGTTTTCCCTGGTGACCTGGTAGAGATGTTGGAGAGCAGTCTCATTCAGTGTGGAAACAACACCAAACCAAGGGGACTGGCTGACCCTGAGCAAGGGTTTGGAGAGATGTCAGAGCCAAGCCATTCGAAGCAGCACAGGGTGAGGAGAGGAACTGAAACAAGACAAGCTCAGTCCTCATGGACACAGTGAAGCAGTGGACCAGACTGTCAAGAGAGGTAATGAAACCTCTGTCCTTGGAAGCTGTCAAGACCTGACTGGATAAAATATGGTCTGATCGCATAGCTGACACTGCCTTATTTTTAGGTAGTATAGAAGCCTCTAGAGGTCCTTCCTCATCTAAATTATTCTAGAATTCTACCAGTAGAGTAGCAACACAGAATTGTATATTGTTTTTTCTCATAATTTATAAAGCAAAAAGGATGGTGGCATAAGTTTGTTTTAGTTATTTCTGCTGAAGAATTTTTGTGTGTGATGGTCTTTAGTTCTTATTATCTTCATCTTTCCACAGTTTTACGCTCTGCTTTGTTTAGTTAGTGTAATTGATTCTAGTTACCGGCTTGGTTAATGAAAACCACCCTGCCAATAAGCAAGTCTAGAGGAAAAAAAAGCAAAATGTTATTAATCAAAAAACAGCTTCCCTCACTGATGCTAGCAGGGCCAAACACAATGCATCAAAGAGAACTGACCTACCAAAAAAGAGAAACAGGGATTTCAAGAACACAGCTGTTTTCTTTCCCAGTAACAAAATATACAAGGAAAGTACAGACCCTGAATATGTAAGGAGAGGAAAATGTTTTAGTGGCTTGACTTTATCCTACATGAGCTGTCCTGAGTCAGGCTTCTTTGAAAGTGTTCATGGAAATAGTGGGAAAAAAATTCAGTTCAGAGGGCTTCATTTTTGGGGGGGTTTTTTGGTTTTTTATTAGTATTATTATTATTATTAATTTTTTCCCTGGAGTGAACTGATTGTTTCAAAATTTCCAGTGAAAAGTAAGTATGGTCTCTTATTTATTGTTTCTCATAAAGAATAAAAATAACTCCACTTCTGGTCATTATCATTGCTGCAAAAAAAACCTCAGAAATATTTCAGGCCCAATCCTGTAGCTTTGAAGTCAGTGGGAACAGAATCATGGCCTTAAAACATAATGTTTCAGTTAGATGTTGTCACACAGTTGCTCGCATTTTTCTTATTTTCTATCAGTAAGAATAGCATTGCCTACTTTATGAAAAGAGATCTCTATGGCTTCTGGAGGCTCTTGGAAACTGGAAGCAGGGATTTCTATCCCTATGTCTCTCTAGAGATTGGCTCCCCTGAAATCTGTAGGAAAGTGTGACTTCTGGAGCTGGTAAAGTAGGTTTGATAGGAGTTGATTGCTGTAGATACTCAGCCTATGTCCACACTGTAAAATTAAATGTGCTCACAGCTGTGCTCTGGCCCTGCAGCTCTCCAGCATGGAAAGGTCTGCATCCCCTGTCTGGAATCCTTGTGCCCCAGGCACGGAGCACCACACCCAAACTGTTCACAAAAACCTCAGCTCACTCCTGGGCTGGTTTGAGCAGCAGCTGCACTCCTGGGTCAAAAGCAGCCAGGTACCATCCAAACTTGTTTGCGTGGCAACAAAGTGGCAGGGCATGCTCCTTTCTCCTGCTTAATTTATTAGTGTGCATAACTTCAGGGTGCAATTCATCTACCTTAATGTAGACATCCGAAAGTTCAACATGAAACCTCTGCTGGTTACCCTGGCTTCCTGTTATACTCAGTGGAAGCAAATCCAGGCCACAATTCATCTGACCTGTCTTGTGTACTTAGTTCAAATAAGATGGATTGCAATCTGGGAATGCCCATTTTTTTCTTCTGACTATAAAGTGAGTCTGAGGTCTTCAGGTCAGACTTAGACCTCTAACTATTAGGAACCTGAGATAAGGTGAAAGATACCAGCCTAATACATACTAATAAGTTCATCAGTGTATCTTTCAAGTTAAAATATACTTTTAAGGATCTTGTAGGCTAAATTATAGATTTTTTACTCAAGAAAAACAGTAGAAAAACTCATAGAGAAAATGCCCTGTCAGAAAACCTAAACTGTTCTCCACAGAATAGTGTGGAAGGGTGAAAAGTTTGGGGCTTTTTCTAAATGTATTGCCCAGAACACTAGTGTTCTCTCACATGTCTCCCAGAAGCATGACATGATTTATCAGCAGCCACGCTATCTTCATTCTTGTTCTAAGCATGGAATAATACCCATTTCATTTTTATTTTTTTTTTCTCAGGGATTGACTGTCTGAGAGGATCTACCTGAAGCAATAGGATTTCACTTTTCATCTGCATCTGGAGGTCTGAGGAGCTGCAGAGGAGGACGAGGTCAGGACTCTGCCCTCCAGCAGCATAACTGAGACAGTTTGCCTTAAGTCTCATTAATAACCCCTCTTCCACTCTGACCTTCAGTCATAATAAATACCTGGGAACCATAGCTGTTGATTACATTTGCAGTTGATGCCAAGTTATATCATTTCTATTACCATTAATGTAAAGAAAATATTTGTGTCTGAAAATGTCACACTGCAGCCTATACACATTTTTTGCAACCTTTAGTCCTTGTTACCTTCATTAGATATTTTTCTAATGATAATTAACTAAGAAAACATGACCTAAGTAAAGTTATCAAAGGAGAGCAATTATGGGAACATGTGCCATATTATTCCAATTAGGTAACTGCTCGTGGTGGTTTCACTTGGTAACAGCACAAAACTACTGTTCAGCCCACTATTCCCACTGTTACATTGATAAATTATCCCAAAGCTGCCTTTCATTCGACAGGTCCGTTTTTGGACAAGGGCCAGACAAAACAAAATCACAAGATTTATAAGTACTGCACTGGGAGGGTAAAGAGGATCTGAAGGGCATGAGCCCTGCTCTGTCTTCTCAGAACTCAAGCTTAAGAAAAATTCTCCTGGTGGACCAAATCATAAGGACTCCATTCAATCCTTACACAGACATCATTCAGACAAGTTCTTGAAGGCTATCAATACCTGCAGAAATACACAATTGAGTGGGAAATTGTGACTTGCGCTTTATTTGTGAGAGGACAAGAAAGTGACAGCCCTGAGGGTACAGATTTTCTCTACAAGAGCTTTCCTATCTGTGGGTGGGTTTGTGAAACAAGCAGTGTAGAGCAAGTGCTGCCTTGCCTCTAGGGCTCACTTCAGCCCTGTGAAACTCAGGGAACCAGCACCTTGCACCTTCGTCAGTGTTAGACAATGAAAACTGGAAAAGTTTGCACTTCCCTGAAGTTCCTCTTCCTTCCTACTTTGTCTCTAGGCAATGACACAAATTATATCAAACAGTCTGGAGAAAGATTTTTTTGACCGTGGACTTTTATGGAATCTGTTGACTGAAATGAAATTGGAAGACTTCATCCTCTGAAACCAGGTGGAGGGCCATTCATCACCAAACACCACAACCTCAGACAAAAGGTGTCCTCAGTAGCAGAGTACTACAAAAAAAAGCATCTTCCTTGGGAGAATATGGTCTCAAAGAAAGAATAGCAAAGACAAAAGAAAGGATAGGAAGTTAGCACTACGGCAAGAGGTTAACAGACATGATCTTACAATTAAAGATATTTACCAGAGAAATTTGAACCCCATTATACTCTGGCTCATAGTACATAAGGAAGAACTGGTTTACATCATCAAAGACAAAAACCAGGTCTATAGGTAAGCTTTAAGAATAATAAACATCCTGAATTCAAGAATAAGTCTGTCAAATGAAGGGATATTGATTTTGGAACAAGGAATATTATGTCAAACAACATTAGTTTAATTGATCTGAATTTAGTTTAAGTACTAAAAGCATTTATATACAAACAGCAAATGAAAATTAACTGCAGCTGAGTCCCTTGATTCTCAGATTATACAATATGCACAAGCAACTGAAAGTTCTTGTAGGAATCCCAGCAGCATGGTCTGGGTTCTATTCCCATAGCATGACTCAATAGAAAAGCAATATGCTTTCTTTCAGAAAATATGAATATTTAAAGCCATGTTTTGACTTTTAAAAATACACAAAACTTTTCCTTTCCCAAAAAGAATTTATAACAAATTGCAGAAAAGACACTAGAGCTATGATCATTGCTAGCATGACTTAGTTCAAATATTTCCACTTCTGGAATCAACCATCAAGGAAAAAAAAAAAAATCTTTCTGAAACAAACAGATTTGCATGCTTTTTTCCTCCTTTCTATACTAACTCAGCTATTTGCCTAACTATCTTAGATATCTCCGAGTTTGCATTTCTTGGAACCAATGCACAGAACCTTGATATATTGACTGTTACAACATGTTGCTATTACCCATCAGGGAAAATGCAAAGTTATTTCTATAAATTTTATTCATTTTAAGACCTGGTTTTTTCAAAGTGGGAAGATTTTTTCCTACAACTTTGTCATGCACCTTTTTTCCTTATTTATTTGGATTTCCTAAGGTAATGAGGCTTTTAAGAAATTATAACAATATATATTTCACAATATAGGCACAGAGGTAACACTTGCCACTTCTCACTTGGTACTACCTAATTTACTTGTTAGCATAGGACTAATGCTCTAAAATTTTTTCATCCTACATTTGTGAACAGTTTGAGAAGCTTCAACCAATGAAAGTGCAAAAACCATGAAACTTTAAAAATGTATCTGCATTTACAGTTTTAATTATATTAACTGTAAAATAGTATAGTACTAAAAATGTAATAAAACTATCCAAGACTTGCCAGATAAACTCTATGTCTGAATTAATAGATTACTTTTTAAAAAATATTTTAAGAATAAGTCCTGTATTAAGTCTGCAATCAATGACATTTTATGGAGTAAATAACTAAAACTGTTACCTGGATTATTAATTGACTGAATAAACCCCAAGCTTTTAAATCAGAATTAGATCTTTCAAGTCTTCTTAAAAATGTCCTTATACATTTTTATCTCATATAATTAATATAATTCTTTTTGTTTTCTTCCATCTTTTTTGATGTCAATCTCAATGCCAAAGAAGTGTAGGCATAGAAATATTATCCAGAGTTGTAGTAATAATTTGTAAAAATATTTTTTACTCATAACACTCATTATCGATATATCACAGTGAAATGTTAGGCAAACATAATAGGGGAGATTTCATTTTTTACACAGTAGTGCCAAGTCTGCTTCCAAGTGTGGTTCAGATTGTGTCAAAATCCCATCTGTACATCTGCTGAAGAATTCGCTGGGGAAATAACTGGGCATTCCACTTCCTAGCCTCTTTCAGGATTTGTCTTAATAAGTCAGGGGTTTTCAGCCTCTTCTGAAAGACTGTTGTGCACCTCAGGAAAATACCAGTAACTCTTCCTATTGAATGCTTGAACCCCTAAGGAGGGGTTCACTAGTTTCTCTCATTAATTATAGGTGATCTAGTTCTCACTTAAGGTGTGTCTTCCTACAAGCCTGGTGCCTTAGCTGTGTTTGACTGGAAGCCCATGAGTTATTCTATAAAGTTTGACCTTCCCCATGGAGCAAAACAGGCAGGATCCAGAGGCACAAAGAAACCCAAGAAAGTAAGGCCACATCAATTAAAAATGTGTACAAGGAACTTGTTGAATTACAGTGCTCATGGCTGTTGAGAAAGAAGAAAGAAACTTGTGAACTCTAATTTTGCCCATATAGAAGCTATGGGACCTTTTACACGGGATTTTTTGTTAGTTTCAGAAGCTAAGCTGAAGAATCCATGGGCTAAAGCATCACAGGGGCACAGGGGCACACGGGCACATGTAAGACCTAGACCTGTGCTGTGCCTGTGATGAGCTTGGCAAGGTTCTAAGGTATGTCAAAAGTCCAGCTAAAGTAACTCTGTGCCCCAGCTTCTAAGAAATTCTTTCACTTAATTCAATGGAACACCAGCTCAAAAATGTTGTGCATGCAGCCTTTGCTGATTGGTGAAGAAACCATCATTATGTAAAAAGACCTCTCAAAGAGATCAGTAGGTATAAGTAAGGCAGGATATCTGCTTTTTTTCCCCTTAATACTCTAATTCTCGCTGTTAACTTCTGCCACCTCTGCCACTGGCTTAAAAAGAGATGAGTTTCTGCTTTCTTCTGTCAACAACTGCTCCCTCCAACACTGCCTTATATTTTTGTCCAAACCAATTTATGTGCGTCATTCATGAGAACTTTCTGTAGAACAAACAACTCACTGGAGACATTTATTATTTTAATCATTAACATTGCCACGAAGCAGCATTTAGACAAACACCATTTTGAGAATATTGATTGTCTGAAAATTGTTCTACAAGAAATTTTTGCTAAAACATGGGATATTTCTTATAGTACTGTTTCCTCTCTTGTTAGCCCTATATCTCTTTCCTTACTTTTTTGATTTTCATATCAATTTTGTGTTAATGCAGAGACTAATAATTGTCACAAATATACAGGAAATAACATATTACAAACACTGTGCTGAAACAGTAGCACTTTCACTACTGTATCACTAAATTCATGATGCAGAAAAATGCCTGGGTGACCTGGAAATGCTAATTGGCAGGCTGAAATTGTTTTCATGGGTCAGTACAGACTGAAGAAAAGGAACTCAGGTGGACTCTGAGATTATGACTCTAGTGATTAATCAAATTCTGGTAGGACCCAGACCAAAGTGCAAGAACTAGATTTTCTTGGTTGAAACTGCAAATTTCAAAGGATATTTTGTCAGCCTATATACCTGTCCTGAGGTGATGATATTCAAAAAACCAAAAAAAAAAATGCCCAGCACATTTTGTGAACCTAGCCATTCACATCAGTCAGTTTTAGCATGACCACACAGTTTTTAAATGATAAGATGTTTTTACAGCATGGATTATCAAGGCTCTGCAAGTTGGCTTCAAATCCAGAGACCAAATCCTAGCACTATTAAGTTACCAGAACAAGCATGAATAGCAAAGATGCAACTAGAGTCCAGTGAATTTGTGTTGGAGTTAATGCAGCTTCAGGGAACTGCAAAGCTTGGCTGTGCAGGTCTTGGTACAAATTCAAGGAGTCTGGCTTTCTCCCTGTCACCACATCATTGCTGTATGTGTAATGCAGGCAGGATTCTAAACTCCCAGGTTAATGTTAACACAACAAAAATTAAGTTCTAGCCAATTCATTTTTTTAAAACAAATGTGTAGTGAATAAGCCTGTCAAAAGTCAGGATAGTAACTAAGTATGAATGACTGTATAGGATGTATGCTCTTAGCTGTCATTCTGATAATGATGGCTTGGCACTGGACATTTGATCACCTTAAGCAAAGTGTTCTTTTTTATAGGATCTCCTACAAACAACAGGGGTGGTAGGGAAAACACTTGGCAAGAGAAATACCTTTCAGTCTCTGAAAAAAATTTATTCCATGGAGGCTGACTTATTTACATTCCTTTTCTCAGGGAGAAAAGAATTCCAGAGACAGGTAGGGAATGAAACTCACACAAATTCCTGGGATATATCATGCCATGATGAACAATTAGGCAGACTGAGCACATCAAGTTTTTTAATACACATGTCTACAGGACACTTGCAAAATGGTTTAGTCAGAGTTGCTGTAACTTTAAAAATATGCCTTTTGTTTGAAGATAACAGAATTAAGGAGATATCTTCACTGAAATAATATAAAACATTTTTATAACCTGCCTATCCAACCCAGTAGCCTTTTTGTTTAGTGCAAGATACTCTTTCTGCATTTAAAGCTTGAGATAGATAGGGACAGTTAATTATGAAGCTGTGCTGGATGTTAGGGGAAACCTCAACAAAGCTGGAAGGTATAAGAGCAGCCCTTTATTCAGAAACATCAATGGAGCCAAACAGCTGAAAGAATAATCACTCAAGTTATAAGTACACACAATGCCATACTAGAAGTCAAAGGGTTCACATGGGATTAGTAGCACATAAAATGACAGAGATTAGAAGTAAAGGAGAAAAGAAGTCACAAAAGCCAGAGTTGCACAGTCCTGTGATGGAAATTAGAACTAGGTGACAATAGCCAGAGTACCTATTATATGTTTGCAAATTGCATATGATTCAGACTGAAAGTATCAAGAAAAACTTGTGGGTTCTTTGCTTTTAAATGTCCTTCTCAGGTAAGGAACTAAGATGATCCTAATGGTACAGAGTTTAAGTTCAAGGTTTTCCAGTACTCCTGTCTGCAGTCTTGTACAGCTATCTCACAGTCCTAGGAGGCTTTACTTTCCTTCTGTCAAGGTTACCTCATGCTCAGTAAAAGAGGTGTTCTTCTATTCTCATATCAAAGTCCCATTTTTGTGTCAGTATGTGAAGTTTCATTAAACTCTTCATTCATATTTGGCCATATTGAGGAGGTTCATTTATATTTAGAGGAAAAAAACTTGGATAACAAGCAGAAAGGAATGTTTCATTTTAAATGATTTTTCATTTTTTAATGAATGCTATCTGATGTAATAAAAAAGGTTGAAGCAAAACATCTCTCTGTTGTCAAAACACAACATTTCACTGGCTCAAACCATTTTTGTTATGGCTGCTTTCAAATGGATTGAAATGAAAGCACATTTTGGAATGGAAGAATTTGCAAAATTAGATTTCCAAATTCCTACTCTACTTAGAATGATAAATTATTCCTCTTCAGTAAACAGAGACTCAAATATGATCTACATAGCCATGATTGCAAGACATGTAGTGTGCATAACATTTAGATCTTCCATCTCTACCTTTTTGTTTTGTACAATAACAATGAACCCACAGAATAATTGTTGTAGACTTTTTAATTGCTGAATCTACCTTAGTAGACAGAAACTCAGGTCTTTCTGCCCAAAAAGAACCTTCTGTTTAATCTTCTAACAGTATAGTTAGACCTTTATATTGCAACCTAATGGTCTTTACTCTGCAATGCCCTGTCAGGTGGATGCAAGAGATTTCAAAGCATAAATGGATGTGGATAGTTCAGTAGCAGCAGTAGCCACCAATAAGCATCACGATGCCATTGTGGGCCTTGAAGCCAAACAAATACATGTCCTGAACTGCTTACAGAGAAATTTATGCTGACCCCTAAGTCTGGAGATGGCCAGAGACTCAGATGAGCTCACTGCTGGTAAAGTGCTGCTCCTGAAAAAGCAAAATACCTCCCCCCTGCAAACACACACACAGATGCACACTCCTATGTATAATAACATCTCAAATCACATAGAAAAAGATCTGATCTTTCCAACAAAGAAAGCCAGTGCCGTGCCTGGAGTTTCTCTTTTCTCCCAGGTCCTTTCCAATAATATTTGGCTCAAGTTCAGCATGTTACAGGGCTCCCAAGCCTCTTTCCCAGATATATCTGTCTTGTCTCTCTGGGTAAAAGAAACTTATTTCTGGCTCTCTGTCAAGCTCCCCACAACCTTGTATTACCAAACAACAATGTTGAAGGCAGGAATGCATACTTTTGCTTTGATTTCCACAGAGAATCATAATTCTTCTCTGCTTCTTTCTCCCCTCCTCCTCTCCCCTTAAGGTGACAAATGGCTCTCTAGAAGTCACCCATTTCTTCATTTTGACCTTCTGTTCACCTCCTCCATTTTTTTTCCTCTGCCCTGGCCGATTCCAATTTGGGTAATTATTCTGTCTACAGTACGTAAAATTTTCTCTTTTGTTGTAGTCAAAGATAATATCCTTCCCCTTCTGTTCTTAAATGTAATGCTATGCCTTGATAAATCATTACTGTGGTTTACCCCAAAAGGGAAAGAGTGAGTGATTCAGGACTGATATCTTTTTATAAAGTCATTCCAGTGTTTAGGAATACTTTGGGATGAGTGGTGTTATATTATTAGTCCTTAATCCCTAGATGATTTGCATTACAACTATTCTCTCTATTGTACAGCTTTTTAAAGGGTGCCTATTTATTAAAGTGAATTGACACTAAAAGTATGTAAACCTTTGCCCGTGGAAAAATGAAAATAGCCATAGCTTTGGAAATGTTTTAGCAAACTGAAATTCTAGCTGTTCTAAATACAGCACTGAAGTGACCTGAAATCCAAACTGTGATATTTTTCTTTTTTTTTCCTTAACCCCGCACTTAGATACATATATTCTTATTCTTATTCTTATTAAAAAAAGAAATTACAGACACAAAAGATGTAACAACCCTTTTTTCATCTTTCAACTTTAGAAAGGAGCAATACCTTTCTGAAAACATGAGTCCATCTTAAAAGGTATTTCTCTTATTATGCACATCAAGTCATGCCTTAGGTTTAAACATTTTGTAGATGAAGACAGCTGTTTGCTATGAAGTACCCATTGTTATTTTTGAAACAGATGCTTTGATTTGTTGGAAAGAATTAATATGTGCTGATTTTAGCCCCAATCCAGTATGACACACAAGCATGTGCTTAAATCTATCGTTACTCAGAAAAGCAGTTATACATATGTTAGAAATTAAGAATGTGCTTAAGTGCTCTGCTTAATGGGGATGATCTTGAACACATATTTAAGTGCACTGCTGAATCAAGGCCAGAATGACCAACCTCAGTTATTGTGAAGTTTGCTATCTTTTTACTGCTTTAAGTTCAAACAACATGGTAATGCTTTATTTCATGTCCTTTGCAAAGGAAGCAATTGCATACTTGACAAGAAAAAAAGGGTTCATTACATCTTGCAAGCCAAGTAGTGGGGAGGATGGGAAAGCCTGCATAAAATTACCAGGCTCCCCTTTCTTATACTGGTAAGCATGTGAGATGTGATTCCATCTGCGGCTGCTCTTCGATGGCTGTGAATATGTTTCAGATCTCAGCTGGTTATTTATACAACAGGAGCTCCTGATTTTTGCCCTGCTTCATAATTGGACAGTGGTCAAAATTACATTTTCCCCATCGACTGCAGCTAACGTGCCCTGGATTCCTGTTTTCAGAAGGTACCAAGGAAAAGCAGGTGTAACTCTCACTTTTTCTATGAAGATATTACACACCATCTGTCAAACCCTCCACCCAATGTTTTGATAATTCCTTACTTGAGGAAAACTCCCAGATTCCATACCAATCTTTTTTCTGTGATGTTTCTGACATACAATTCCCTGTGAAAGCCATCTACACCCTGATATTCTAGGAATACCTGGACAGATGATTTTCTTCTACTTATTAGACTGTGTAGCATTAGGGCTTGTTTTCAGTCATTTACAATATCCATGGTGTCAGACGCCATGTAAATTTCCAAATAGAATGCATTAGAAAAACTGGATGCTTTTTGCAATTTTAATAACTCTTCAAAATGAGAGCAAATTGAAAAATTATACTCAAATCTTTTCCGTCCTTTGCGTACAGATCTGAACACTTGGACAATTCTGAAAGAAACAGCTAGACCAAAATCTTGTTGATTTACTTTCTTGGATTTCGTTGGAAAGTCCCACTTTTCAAAGTTGTCTGAAAAATAGCAATGCAAATCTGATATGGGACATATCAAGCCTCATCTCTATCTTCAGATAATATCTATTGTCAACAGCAGAAAGACAATGAACCTATGTGGGGAGCAAGATGGATTCCCCTCTGCTTCAAGCATCATTGAAGATGCCAATTATGTTCTGATTATGGAATATTTCTATTAGTTCTTATGATGAAAGAGTGAAAACTGAAACAAAGCTTGTCTCCCATGTTTCAGCTTGAGTTTGCAGTGCTGGCTGTTAGAAATATTATCTTTTGAAGTCCTTAATGCCATTTATACATGTTCATGCATAAAAGTATAATTGCCATTTATCTAATGAAAAACGTATCCTGATAATTTTCCACATTGCCTCACATTTATTGTATGTTCTGCTCTGCTTTTTCTTCTAATATCCTCATCTTTACTCATATTGTAGTAACAATATACATCAGGCTTATAATTAAAACAGTATGAAAATCATGAAAATAAGAAAAATGTAAAAATAAAGATCAATTACATTTAATAGTTTTGTGATGGAAATGCACATCCAGAGCTCAAATTTACTACAAAGCCACACTCAAAGTATTTCAAAGCTATGGATCCACTACAAACAAACGTGCTCCTGTAATTGCCAGAAAAAAACCTAGAAGTGGTACTGTTTAAAAACATCAAAGAACCACTGTCATCTTCTTCCCTACCTCTTTAAAGGAAGGGATTAGTTGAAAAGCAGTTCAAAGTGTAAGCAAGAGATGTTTCATGGAACTTCAGAATTCAGAGCAGGTGTTTTTGCCATATGTGCTAGTAGTACATCCAGTAGCAGTGCAAGTCATCCTGGCTTAAAGAAGAAGAAAACCTGACTCAATATTCCCAGCAGATCTCCCAGACAATGAATCACAGGTTGAGGAATCGGAAGATAGGGACAGGCAGAAAAAGGAATATTTTATGAGGGTTACTGAGAGGATGAAAGAAAGGAAACCATGCTTAAAACAATTACCAAAGCAAGTAAGAAAAGTCATAAGTTTCTTATTTTTTAAAACCCCACTTATTCCTAGCTAAATTCACACAGAGGATATGCTTTCATGACAGACCTATAGAAGACCAACAGCAGAATTAGTGCATTCAGATCACCCTTCTCTAGCCATAATGCACTGATTGTTCTTCTCTGTTACTGCACTCACCTAAGCTAATAGTGTCCATAATTCTTCCTGCAGTGCACTGGACTGCCCTCTGATGATTTCCTGGAGACCAACTACAGAATTCACCTGTTCCAAGCCAGTTTGGGAACTTAAAGGTGGGCACTACAATATGTCCAGCCTTTAAATTCTTGCATAGTTCGGTGGTTTTTCACATGGAAACCAAATCCCAATATTAGTTGGATAGTTCCAGACAGCCCAAGCATAAAGCACAAATCATTTCAAATGCAAGAGGCTTTGGACAGAAGAGGGTTTGGGCCCCAGCTAGCATGCAATGTTATATGTGAATATCACTCAGATTTCATACAGAAGAAGATTCTATTCAGTAGTATAAACCATGAATAACAGGCCTGGAATCTGACCTTTTAAAAATATAAGCAAAGGAGTTGTTCCACTTGCTCTGTTCTGTGAAGCTTCACAGATAAAAAGCACAATCACTCCCAACTTCTTGTCCTTATTAATATCAGTTATTGCTGTGGTACTTTGCTAAAAAAGACAAGCCAAGCCTCCAGTCTGCCCTTAACAGAAAGACATCAAACTCATAGTTTCAGAATACATAAACCAGTGCTCAGTGGAAATGTTTTGTACTCAAAGCAAAGTAGGACAGGCCAGACAGTTTTGCTGTGCCTACTCAAATGAAGAGAAATTTCACTTGCAAAAGAGTCAGTATGGAGACATGTCTGCTTCTTAGCATCTTCTCACCAAAGAGGTTAAAGGAAGTTGGGGAAGAAAATAAAACTTTTTGTCCAACTGCATCACTCATCACACTGTGTGATAAAGTGTGCACTACAAATCACTGCATTTTATCCAGTACTGTTATGTACTAGAACTGTCTCCAGAATTGGGCATTTCATATAGCCCATAAACTCAGTGCAGAGGAGATCAAAATCCAACATTACTGTCTATAGGGTAGTCATGTCATTTCCTCTCTGGAATATAGCATCTGCAACCATCAAATGCTGTAGACTGAATTTTTCAGCAGAACTGCTGATGAGTTAATATCATGTGGGAGACAACTGAGCAGTGTCCTACAGTGCCATGAGTCATTTGTTATTGCTGAACAGTCCATGCCTCTGCACAGTGTAGAGCAGCATCATACAGAGAAGCTGTCCTACCTTCTGGGAAGAGATTAACTTGGCCAAGACTATCATATTTGATTAAATTCTCCACTAATCTGCTAAATCACTTTCAGTCTTGAGATCATATCCTGAGGGCTGAGAAAGGAGGTAGTTTGCATTTTTTTCAGCCAATGGATAGATTATGGTCTTGCAGTGAGATATAGCTTACACAGTTTTAATGTCAACATTTTAGATAACTGTATGTGAGCAAGTCACCGTAGATTGCCTGCATCGCCCATGAAAATAAGTCAGCAATTTTGGAACACAATTCCTCTGGCCTATATTAAATGACTGTGAGCTGACTCATATCCCCAAAATGCCTGTTTGTCTCATTTATGGAAGGGGAGTTTAGGGTGGATTCTTGAGAAAAAAAACAAAACCTTAGGTTATAGACATCTCCAGCCAGTCAGATGAATCCTGTGCAGGGAGACTAACAAGTCACAGAGCAGACAAAATTTAAGCCAAATGTATTGAATATTTTTCACTCTGATTCACTGAGAAATTGTTCTGCAATCTACTCAGCACAAAGTAAAAGAGTACAGTACAGCTGCCTTTCAAGAGTGCACTCCAAAATATAGGACTGGCTGCAGGAATGATGAGACCCACAAGAGATCATTCAGTTTTAGACAAAACAAAACTTTTAGTTTGTCAGTCTACTCATTTAGGTCTGCATTTTTCCTTACCTTCCTATCTTTCAGAAGACATATCCAGTAAAAAATGATGCAAATTTTGCGAGGAAACCAGAAACCATATTTTCTCCTTGTTACTCAACAAGATTGGAATTTGTTGTTGATCTCACTCAAACCAGTTCAAATCAGAAGCAATTACATCAAAATTGATGGTGATAACCTGGTAGGAAGCGAGAATCTGGACCTACTATTTTAAAAATGGCAGCAAATCTTACCTTACATGACAATGGAAAGATGCAGTTGCTTCTAATAAAATGGTGTGGTCTTTTTTATGTAACAGAGAAACAGCATTGTAGCTGAACTGTTAAATAAAAGTTTTCACTTAGCTTACAGTACATTTTACTGTCATCAAAAAAGCATTTGGGAATAATAGTTCCCAACGAGTCTCTGTTGAAATTTTGGGATAATAAACTTTTATATCTTAATATTTATGATTCTAATAAACTACCACAATATTAAAATGAAAGATAAAAACTCTGAGGTCAAAAAATACAATTTGTTGTAAGGCAAAACAATTTTGAATAATAAACCACAATTGAAATCTAATATCACTTCCTATAATTTAATAAGTAATCCCCTTGGTGATGTATCCCGGATATTAAACTAGTTTAGCTCACTTAGACCAGCTGTTTTAAATTGGTACATAGCATTCTGCCAAATGATAATACAAAACTAAGCATGAAATGACATGATAACCATTTATGTTCTGATTTTTACCTTCATTGCTGATCAAAAATTGGCTAATCAGGAGAAATTAATTCATTCATTACTATTAATATTAGTGAATGACAAGTTCATAAAGATAATTCCTTGTTGATTAGCTCAACTATAGCACTGTAGGATGTCAGTTGACCAGATGCAAATGTTTGATTGGATAATATCTCTCACAGCTCCCAATCCACCTAGCATGTGCCAAAGCAGTTAGTGTTTTTTCACCACAAGCATCCAACTGCAGACTATAAGTGTTTCCATAATGAAGTCAGTATAGCTTGTATTTTAAAACTTATTCAAATGATTCTATTTGAGTCTGAGAGAAAAAACATTTTCATAAGGGTCTGCCACGTGCAACCAAAAATAGTCCATAAATATAACTTTCACTATATTTCAAGGACACTGGTGTTAGATTGGTCAGTCATTAGAGGAGATGAAGATTTATCCATTTTTGTTCCATATGAATGTCTGCTGATGCTACTGATGCACCAAGTTCAAACTTTTCAAACTTTTCCTGTGTGTGATTCACCACGGAGACTGCCCTATAACAACCACTTTAGAAAGACTCTGAGCCAAGGTCAAAATCATGACATATTCAGTCTTGATACTCAGTGGTTACAGTTTGCCTTATTGATGCTCTTCCCACTCCAAATGTGTGTGAACACTAAAATCTATTGGAAAGTGAAAAATGCTGTTCTGGTCTATGGCATAACTGTCTCAAAAATAGGGCTTTGAAGTCATGGAAATACAAGCATCAGTCAGCACAACTGACAGAGAGTAGAAACTCATGGTGTCTGGTTCCCAGAGCAGCTGCTGATGCTGTTGGGCACTGTCACCTGCCCTGGTCAAGGATCTGAACATTGTGTTGGTCATGCAATAGGACAGGCTGCAGCCATGGGGATGTGGAACCACATCCCACAGAATCTGATGTGCTTGAGAACTATGCTGGCTTGAGGTCCATAAAAATGACAGTTTTATTTACACAATTGTTCTATTATGCAGTACTGAAAGGAAAAGAGAGAGATTGCTTAACATGCTTCCAATTTTTTTATTTGTTTTCCTTTATTGGGTAAAAGTAGTGCTCAGGAAACAACTAATGTAACTGACAGCACTGACTTGGATGAAGAAGGGGTGATGGCAACCAGGGACAGTTCTGTTGGAGAGTGGTGAATGACAGGTTCTCTACCCTCCCAGAAAATCCTTCTTCAAAAAAGTGCCCTTTGTGGGTGGTTAAAGACAACCAAAAATATTTCCATTTGTGAAAGGATTGTGGTCTAACCTCAGATCAACAGAACTAATCAGCACTAATCCAAGCAAGTGCTTAGGCCTGTTGCAAACAAGCACAGACTGCATTACTTTAGAAGATCAGGAAAGTCAGTTGTGAAGTACAAAATGTAGGTTTACCCTCAACATTTCTGACTGACATTAATGGAAATGACATTTTACTCCCAGAATAAAGACATGTTGTGCTGTGGGACATAACAATTCCCTAAGAATTACCACTTGATAACTTATTGCCAAACCCTTTGTGGTGTCAAATATTCCACAGAGGTCAGGAAAGAGCTAAGTACAAATGTCAATGCTCCTAAAAGTTTGTGCCGGATCATTAGAGCACAGTTTGTGGACTGTAGTGGTCACAAAGAAACAATGTTTCTTTGCCACTCATTGAGAGACGCCAAATACCTTCTGAGTTTTGTGGTAATTGATGTAACTGAGGCTGTGTGCTGAAACAGCCTTGCCCAATCAGATCAGTGGAAAAGCAATAGCATCTCTTCTGGATATCACATTTGTGGTTTTCCTTTTTCATTAGAGTTGACCAAGTCAGGGTAAGATGCCGAAGCAAATGTAAAACCCATCACTTTTAAACATGACATCTTTGTATCTGATTCCCATCTGAATTAGATGGGGAATAACTCCATGATGATAACAAAGTTGTGTGTCTTTACTCCAGTCCCTAAAGCAGCTGGCTTTCCCCATTTCTATAATTTAGAAAAAACAACAAAATTCTTTAGAGATAGCACTTAGCATTCCCTCTGTTTTACAAAGCAGCAAACACTCTGGGGGGCTCAGAAATAATTCCCAAGTACTGTTTCAATGTTTTTGAAATCACTGACTATTCTCAGCTCTATGAGAACACACACACATGCATACACAAACAGCTCTTGAAGGAAATCAGAGCATCTGATAGAAAAGGTTTACTTTACTCTGGGTGATCTCAGCTACATTATTTACACACAAAAATCTCTTAGAGGGAACCATAAAAAACACATCAAAGTGCAGTGACTTTTTGTGCCCGTCCCTCTCAAGTTCTACAATGCATTTTGCAGTTTATCTTCTCTTCCTGGTCAGTTTCTTCCAGATCTCATAAGAAAACAGAATACATGAAAACAGAAACTATTCAGGGAGACCATGTTCTTAAATATTTTCTTTGAGGAATTAATTGTCCTCTGTTGGAATTTTTTTTTTTTTTTTTTTTTTTTTTTTTGCATTTTTAGAAAATTTCATTCTTCCTTCTTTCTTCTTGCTCTGTAATGGTATCCCTTAGGAGATCTATACACATCTGAACATGGGGATGGTTAGATGCTGTGCCTTGTGTGCCTCATGCTTTGGTACCATTAAACTAATCTAAACCACCATCTTTGCGCTTTGTTCCTCTTCTGAGTAGGGAGCAAGACTGTTTGCAGAACTGCCAAGCCCCTACAGTAGGTGTGGTCCTTCAGAAATCTCCTGGGATGATCTGCATATGGGACCTGCCATAGTCAGGAACCATTGGGTTTAATTCTGCATGTTTAGTGACAAAATTGGAGCAGAGCAGGCAGTTTGCCCAATTTGCTAAAACTGGATCTGTGTGCTACCACCTGTTCATAAGAAATGAGGACTCAGGAGACTCAAATTCTGTTCGAAAGAAGATTTCTTATGTAGACCTGAAATAATTGACTCATTCCTCCACAGTTCAGGTCCTTCCCCATAATTTTGGGATCTTCAGGGAGGAATAAGTACCTTACATTCAGGACAGGGTAGCAACCAGATGTTATGATAATGAGGATTGCACAAGCAGCTCAACTGCAAGAAGATTGCTCACTCTTCATTTTTTTTTTCTGGACTATCATTGGATATCACAGTAACAGAACTGTGGTGCAAACCTACACTCCAGTTCCTATGTGGGACACCTTCTCTTGCAGGATTTTTGCGATTTAACTACTGGCTGGATTCTGGTTATCCACAGGAATTCATACTCAGGAAGAGGTGGAAACATGATTGAGGCCCAACAAGTCATCTTGCAGCTGCAGAAGGATGTCTGAATAACCTGCTGTAAAAAACACTTTGCAATTTCTCATACCCACTATATTCCCTCTCAGATGGAAGGGAGAAAGGAAAAGTCACAGCTTCATTATATAAACCAAGTGTCTTCTATTAAAAAAATTGTTTTCTTCCATAACTGTTAGCACATCCAGAATCTGGCCTGAATTTTGAATAATCATATACTTTCCTCCCTCTTGCTACCTCTGTCTCTGCACTTGCCCTGCTTGTCATGTCTCCTCCAAGATGTGCTCAAAGAAAGTTAAAATTTCATATTTCAGTGAAATGCAAGACTGTTGATCTGCCTTGCATCTTGCACCATAGCATGTCATTTGCATTGGCTGCTGTACTTTCAAATTTATGCATTACCCTTGAGTGTGTTTTGGCTATTTCCATCATTTTAAGGCCTCCCTTTTCCTTATGAGCCCACCTGGAAAAGGGCAGTAAACTCACAAGCTTTAGGAGGCTTGTTTTCCAAAGCTCACTGCAGCTCTAGTTGCTTTTAAGAGAGCTTATCACTTTATCAGGCATAAAGGATTGTTGTTATTCTGTATGCCTAAATCTAAGCAGCTACATTAGTAAAAACAGCTAAATTAGTTTGGTTTGTGTGATACCTATTCAGGATGGGGTTTATTAAAATACAAGTGACAAAACTCTCAATAATTTTAATTGTTTCCAAAGTATCTTACACACCCAACAAAATAATTCATTTTGTGATGTGTAAGCTCCAATTTGGAACTATGTTTGAAGTTCAGTTCAAACAGCTGAAAACCAAGAGAGTCTTAAAAAATTAATACATGGTTAATCATCTAAAGATGTTGCCTATGACAATTTTATTCTTTGTTGTCCTAAATACAGCCTTTTGGTGTTCAATACAGGTAAATTACTCTTCTAGACCAAAAAAGATCTCCCTAGACTGAAGGAGAGTGACAGCCTTGAGACAAGTAATCATGATCTGCAGTCTTCTAAGAATGTAAACAAAGACAATTCCCAATTAATGGCATGTTTTCTGCTTTTAAAAAGCATAATTTCAAAAAGGTGAGGAATGCTATGAGCAAAATTCCTGGAAACTTAAATGTAAGCAGAGAACTTTGAATGAAACTTGGACGTTCTTTTAGAAGAGTTTATTAAATGGCTAAACCCCTACAGTTTCACAATCAAGAAAGAAAAAACTTTGGCTAGAAGTCCAACATAATTTTCTGGAAACTGTGAATATAAAAGCAATGTATAACATGAAAACAAAATAAAAGGCAGTTTTAGTTAGCAGTAAAAATGAAAACTATCAACGAAATTAAATAATTAATATGAGAAACTAAAAGCATAGTGAAATTCCTGTCTATATGAAAAAGACCAGTAATTTTTAACGTTTTATTAAAGATAAAAAAGTGCTAGAAATTATATAATTCTGACATTAGATAAGGATATTAAATCTGTTAGTAATCACAGAGAAGGATAAGGTTTCAGTAAATATGGCCTCGTAGAAAAACAGGTTCATTTAATTACTTCACATGAAGATGATCAAGATTTTTCCAGTCCTTCAAGTAGCAAGGAGGAATTTAGGCAAAGCCTGTTAAATATTTTTAAATCAGTAGGCTGGGTAGCTGGAATCCAAGAGCCCTTATTTTCCTGAGGAGTCAGCTGAATCACTAATGTTGCTCTTGAATAAATGTTGAAATACTGGTGAAATTCCAGAAGACTAAAAAAAGTACTAATGTGGAGCCAATATACAAAAAGTTTGAATTAGGCATGTTACTGGACATCAATCCCAGGGAAATAAAAAAGAAAAAAAAAAAAGAGTAAGCTGATAAATCAATAAATTTATATTATAAAGATGGGCTGAAAATTCTCTGAAATAACCAGCCATGGGGTAAACTTCTACCCCTAGTCTCAGGTCTCAAGGATTGGCTCAAGCTTGACCACATGCAATGTAAAATATTCCTAAAATAGTGGCAGATGACAGCTGTGAATGGCAGATGTAAAAACCAGTTAAAGAACTTATAATGATACACAAAATTGGCTGACTTAGCCAGGTGAGACAATTTCAACTAACAATGCACTACAGGCAAGCTTCTGCAGCAGTCCTAAAATGAATCTTTAGAGATAAACAACAGAGCAGAAGTTCCTAATGTCACTCTGAAAATATATGAACCTTTTGTTGTGTAGACTGAGTAGCAAATACAAGCAAGGTGATGATTTTGCCTCTGTGTGCAATATTGATGAGATTGATACTAGAATATTGCATACACATCTGGTGTCCATATTTGGGGTAAAAAAAAAGCTGAAAATTGAAAAGGATGCAGAAAGGACCTTAAAAATCATTTCAGGATGGAGAAAATACCTTACAGTGGGGCACTGGAAATCCTCAATCTATTTAGATTATAACAGATTTAAGGGTGGCTTGAATATATATACACATATATTCATTAGAAAAAGCTCTGAGCACTTAAAGGACTTTTAAACCAAAGCAAAAAGGGCTAAAGAAAATCAGTAGATACAGGCTAAAACCAGACAAGTTTAGTTTGGAAATAAGGCACATTTTTCAGCAGTGAGAGAGATTAGTCAGAAAAAGAATCTAAAAGGGAAAGTAGTGAATTCTCCTTCTCTTCATAGTAATATTGGCTGCAATTCAAAAAGATGCGTTTCAGCCAAACAAAAGCTCTTCTTTAGTCAGAGATTTTTGCTCAACTTCACATATTAAATTGCCCAATTATTTCTTCTGCACTTAAACACTTTTTTTAGGATACAAGTCATTTAACTTTAATTGTCTACAATGTAGATATCTGAACCTCAGGTAGTCTCTGCAGGATTGGTTTAGAGACAAAAGACACTCAGAGTGCTGGATTTATCTCACCAATTTTAGAAACCTGCATTAGTAAGTGATTAACCCTGAGAGGTTCCTCTTTCTATTACAAAAGAGACGTTATAAAGGGAACAAAAAGAGACTATAAAGGGAGTTTGAATAACCAGCTCTGATTAGAGATTTCCAGTGAAGAAGCATTCATTTAGTCAGGGGAATCCTGACTGAGTTTTGTGTCTGAGTGTCAAGAAAGCATTTTGACAATTCCTGAGCAATGCATCTAGTTCAACATGAAAGGTATTGCATGGATTTCTGCTTGGATTAGTTGAGGTAGAGGTTTATCATATTTCTTCTGTGACTAATGTTTAGGCTTTTTACATACATTTATTTAGATTTTGTCTTCCTTTTTTTTTCAGCATGAGATATAATTTAAAAACAAACAATAAAAACTATGTTTTCCCTACATTTCAGAAATAGATTTTCAAAAGGGAATTAAAAACAAGGAGTTGAATGTTTGTATTTGCTAAAGGTCCAACATCTCATTGCCACCCAGTAATCGAGCCTCAGCAGGAGGACACAGAACAAAACGATCTCCAGTGTGAAACAAGAACTTGCTGTGATTCTGAATTTTGGGATGCTTTTCTGTTTGCTTTGAACTCCATATTAAAACAAGGTAGAATAAATATTTCCAACAACAGAGGAAAACTTGAGAATGAAATATAACTCAGAATTCTTCGTGGACAGCAAGCCTCAGTCAGTGGGAGCAGGCACACACACACAGAGTTAAAGGGCTCGTGAAGATTGAAGGAGTTTGTGTTTGGAAATAAGCAAAATCTCCCACACCAGTCCTGGTCAACTTTTTACACAAACAACATGGCCTGAAGTCAAGGGAAGATTTGCCTCAGGAAGGACTAGAGGGTTGGATTCAATGTACTGTTCATTAGGGCTATTTTCCTTTACTTTATGAGCCACATGGGAATCTATCTCCCTGTTTCAACTGACATGAACCATTTTGTTTCAACAGTTTTTTAATGTTGTAGCCTGTATGCTTTATTGATGTTGATTATAATTTGGTTGCTCACCAACTTATATTGAAACAAAAAGCTGCAGTCCAAACCTATTTCTGCAGTGATTTAAGAACAGCTAACACGTACGATGCTTGGACCAAACTTTCTCATTAAATAGTTATTACTGAAGTTTTTATTTTTGCTAAGAAACATTTTAATACTGAAGCACATTTAATTTATACACATTTTAAAGTGTATAGCACTTCTTCTAGATAGACTATTAACTTAAATGAGAACATTAGACAAGGAATGAAAATTATTTAACACTTAGAAGAGGCACTTGTGGAATGTCTGAAAAGAGTAAGATTCAGCTTGGACGTTATACCTTAACCATGTGCAATGATTGATGTTATACATATATATGTGTATGTAACTTGGAGAATTTATTCAGCCTTACTGAAAATAATGAAAATATTAAAATAAAATAAATATTAATATTATTTTTGAAAACAAAATTAACTTTTCTCCCTAAAAAATCATTTCATTTGTCAACTTCATTGCTATGAGACAACTGGGAAAAATTTGGGGTTTTTTAGATCATATTTTTAAGATTGCACAGAGTACAATTGTAAAATTAATGAAAATTTGGAAGTTTATTGGTTAACTATTTAATTAATGAGCTAACATCTTTCAAAGTTCAAAATACTATTTGAACTCTGTGCTGCCAAAAGATCTATATCTTTTGTTTATATAGATCAAAGAAGGTGTAAAAATTTTATGCCAAACTCTAAAACCATATTTGCAGTCAATTGAGCAGACACAATTTTTTCACATGTATTTTTTCTCCTTGAGAGAGACATGAAGCAGAGAATGGATGGAGCATCACCGAAATCAGTGTATTGCTAGAGGATGGCCTTACAGTCCAAGATGAAACTTGACTTAAGATCCTGTCTAGAACAGACATGAAATGTAGATTATCCATGGTCAAGGAGAAAATTTTCATCTGGAGCAACTGTTTCTACCAAACTGTCTACAACGGGATATCTCTGGAGGTTTCTCATAAGTATGTGGCTCTCCCTTCCGAATCATGATCAGACTTAAGAATACTTTTTTTTTTTCTGATATCCTATTCCATCTTAAAAATGCTGTCAAGGTGGTGTCCCAGAGAAAACTCAAGCTCTGGAATGTGACTGTCAATATGCTTAAACTGTTACCTTTGGCCTATACCAGCTACCATTTCCCCAGATGGCAGCTGAGCCCAGTTCAAGGTAAGTTTCTAAATCCCAATAGATTCTTTGGATATGACTAAGGTGTTACAGAGAAAGAGGTTACATGTATGGATGTGACCCATGTGCCATCTGCACTCAGGTCTAAAAATAAGGCCCTGAACCATTTTCCTGACAGCACGGTTTTAGACTTTCTGTACAAGAAATAATATAGTAATATGAAAATCATGAACTCTGGCCTTAAGAGGATGTGGGAAATTCTAATATCTCTGGAAAAGATAAGGCACCACAAAAACTTGGCAGTCAAAAGAATAAGGGTACCTACAAACAGCTGCTGCTGAGCAAGGACAAAGAGCAATGCCAGCTGTGAGCAGTGTGCTGCTGCAGACACAGGTGGCTATGGTGAGGACTGCAGGATGGAAGGGTTGAATGGGTGGTAGGAAGAGGCAAATATTGGAGCAAAAACTTTGTGGCAGTGTCCCTACAGCCTTTCTGATTGCTTTCTCATGTCCTTGTTGCAAAGGTCACTGGCCCAGAATGACTCACATCCACAGTGTTCCTACCTTGAAGTGGTTTTACTGAAACAAAAAGTCCACCTAGATCCAAACACAAATACAAAAAGGCAAGAGCATAATAACAAGGTAAGCAGCTAGTAAAACTGCATTACCTCCAACTGCTCATAATTTAGGGATTTTCTGAGCTCAGCAGGTTTCTCTTGCTTTAATTTGCCTGTTTCTCCTCTTAAATTTTGCTATATTCAGCATCTTATGCCAAGGAGCTCCACCACTTAACTGCACCCCAAGTGAATGAGCTTCCTGCCTGGTTTTATGCCTTGCTCCTAGCTCCTGCTAAACAATCAAGCCTTATGGCCTCCTCAGCATCACTCTAGGCTGGATCAACTTTTTCATAATTGCCCCTCTGACATTGCTTTACCAGACCTGGAGTACCCATTTCTTCAGCCTTCAGAAAGAGGTTTATCCATACCCCTGCCTTTGCCTAAACCTTTTTCAGTGCTGCTATTATATTTGAGTGATTGCAGCACTGTGCACAAGTATTCCAGTTTTTGTGAATTTATAGAGTAGCCCACGAAGCTCTCATTTTAAAATCCCATATTCCATTCGTAATTTCTAACAATCAGCTTATGCTGTTGTGCACTCCTGTAATGTGAACTGATTGTGTTCACACACTGAAGCCCTTGGAGCAAAGCCTGGCTTAGTACTTGCCCCATGAATTTGGCACAAACCGATGCACTGACCTCACATGATCTGCAAAAAATTTGTCTATCGCAGTCACTGGAAGCTCACAGCTGTGGCTGCCCTGCCACATCCCTGTCAGCAGCTCGGGATATTCTCACAGTCCTTTTCTTTCCTCTCATGTCCTTCCTCACCTCAGCCCGGGGTAGCCTGAGCTATCCTGCCACAAGGGCTAGATCTCCTCCTGCCCCCAAGTGGCCTAACTTTAGGACTGAAATTTTGGTATTCTGTAAGAGGGCATACCTTTTCTGCTTGCCCTAAATGTGAAGAATGTATGCTTTGCCATCTGTCATATTTATTATTTTCTTCACAGTGACAACATAGATGTAGATTGCGGGCAGAAGGATGCAGTGTGAGGAAAAAAATGTGCAACTTCCAATGGAGTGAGTATAAGTTGAAAAACCAGGTTTTGTGGATAGATGTTGGATGCTTGGCTGATTCACTGAATCAGTCCTCAGACTA
This sequence comes from Melozone crissalis, assembly GCF_028551555.1. NCBI lineage: Eukaryota > Metazoa > Chordata > Aves > Passeriformes > Passerellidae > Melozone > Melozone crissalis. Next base: position 57,098,615 of record NW_026535805.1, read on the forward strand.
CCTAAAAAACGAACCACAGGTTTTTCAAGAGGATGTCTAAAAAATGAACCTACCTAAAAATGAACCACAGGTTGTTCAAGAAGATGCCTAATTTCTCAGGTCCAGAATGGATCCTGGAGGTGACCCAGTACATGGCATAGACAGCCTGGGGAAGAGGGCTGTGGAGTGAAGCAATTAAAAGGTTGCTGCAAAGAGGAACAGAATAGTCTGTTCTCCAGATCCCCTGACAAGGGGAAGAAAAACAGTATGTTTAAATTGCAGGAAGGGACAATTAGGTTAGAGAGTGGAAAGAACTTTCTGATGGTGAGAAGAGTTAAGCCCTGGAATAGCTCGCCTGGCAACTGGTGCTGTTTTTCTTGTTGACAGGTTGTAAGAACAGGTTAGACAAACATGCCAGGAATGGTTTAGGTCTACTTGATCTTTTCTTGGGTCAAATGGAGAGATAAGATCCCTTATTCTGTTCTTCCCAGACTCACCTGCTACAATATTATAATTTTTTCATCCCAGATTTCTAAAGATAAAAACGGATTCTCTTTCCACATTTTTCACTGCTGCAAAGAGTAGCTTGTTGTATATGTCTAAAAATTCTAACAGACAAAAAACTACATTCTGTGCTTGTAAAAGTCATAAACCCCACAGTTAAATAAAGGATCTCTATCCAGTTCCGCCAGTTTTGCTTCATATGCAGAAACTAAGTAGGACACATTTCTTTTAATAATATAATATTTACTCATTAAATATATTTACCCCTTGTTTGGAAGTCTTTGCCTTTTATCTGCTGATTATTTCACAAGCTGAAAAGTAAAATGAGTGTTATGGCAGAAATCTCTTTTCAGAAGTTGTAAATAAAAATCACTTCAGAATACCTCTGGTTAGAGTTCATATTTGTTTGGATTTGATTACAGATATCTGCTTAAAGTATTACAGCCAAATACTGGCCCAGGAGGGATTATATTCCCAGTTTTGAGATTAATGCATTGTACAGCTCCTGATCATGAAATTTAAAAGCATTCTAAATAGTGGCCACTGGCCGTTTTATGTGACAGCCTAAATAATTAAAAAGGTCTGTTTCAATCTCATACTCATTGAGTACATTTTTGTAATGTTTTGCTGCCTAGAAATGGTCTCTGCACCAAAATGTAGTACTAAAATGAGAATTTATCCTGTATCAGCTAGGAATCTGCAATCTGCTTTATGATTCTACAAGGATGTATAAAAGAAATAAGCTGTAGCTATCCAGTAGAACTTTTCCCCATTCAGAGATTATTGCTGAAACTTATTCCTTTGGCTTCTGTCCAAACACTCAGTATTTTCCTCAGTTCTTTGCTGACTGCTTATAACCTTTGTGGAAATCCTTAGATTGCTGGTTGGAAATCACCAACACTACATTGCCTGAATTCACAGGCTTCATTCCTGGTTTTAAGAGAAGTCTCGTGTTCAAGACTGGTTAAGGTGTCTCTATAGACACCTACTGAGGTGTAAGCAGTCATTCCCAGAACTGTTTCTCCAATGTCACATTCTCCATAAATATCCAGGTCTTTGCAGTCCGTATGTTTAAGCCATGAGAATGCTCTACATGCCACAAACTGCTTAGAGATTGTGCTCCGACTGCAGTCAAAGGCTTCACAGTTTATGTTCAAGCTGTTCTAGGAAACTCTACCTCACTAGTCAAGTGTAATCCTCTCGGCCTGTCCAAAGCATCTCTAATTTAAGCTACCAAAATGTGAAGGGACAACTTGTTTTGAACCTGGGAGGTGATTATAGGATATACAGCTGCCTGAACAGGACACTCATCTGACACAGAGTGACAAAATTCTCCTTTTTGGACCCAGGATGTGCAGACTTACTCTTAAGTTCTAAACTGTTAGTTGGGTGCTCTTTCTGCAGGGAAATCATATGTTAAACATCTGTCTGAGCTTAAAAAACAGCATCAGGAGAAAGCTGATGGGACAGAGAGATTGCTATGGGACAGTTACATCTTTAAAAGGTTATTTCTATGTATCTCTGCCTAAGTCAGGTGCTTGTGCACCAAAAAATAAATCCTCTTTCTATTAATGGAAGCTCTCTTCCATCAGATGCTTCAGGCATGTGTCCTTTTGGAGTGCTGCAAACCACCTAAGGAAACAGTGCTTTCCTTGCTCAAAGAAATGTGAGAATAAAAACTGCCAGTGTTATAAACATCATGAATAAACAAAAACATTTTTTAGGATCTATGAAATACTATTATGAGGGGCTGAATTATCTTGTTGACAAAGGCTGATTTTCTAGGAAAATTTGGTGAGGCTACGCTACAGAAAACATTAAGTAACTCTCCACTGACATCCTCTGTCAGTCTTAATGTAAAGGCAAAGGGGTTGTTAATGGCTCTGACATATAAAGCACTCCAGTTTTTTTGAAAGAATAAATAGATATTGATACTGTATATTAAATACATTTATTTTTTAAAATATTACAAAATCTTTCATGTGGAAATTGCATTAAAAATATGTACACTCAATATGTAAGACTATGGTAGTAATGGAAGTGGGGGTGTCTTTTCTTTTGAAGCAGCATAACATTTATGAGCTTTGTATTTCCCAATTTTTTTCTCCACACTCAGTTTTTTCCAAAGACAGGAAAGTGGTGTTTTCTAGTTCAGAGAGGATGTGTTGTGTGTTGTGACACTGCCAGTGTCTTGACTCCTTTTTCTTTCCTTCCTCTTTGGGTTCTTTAGAGCTAGATACATAGAAGATAACAGTCCTATGGTTTATCTTTAGTCCAGAGACTCAGAAACAATGAGGCAAGGTGAGTGAAACTTCCTGCTGATGACAATGTACCATAAAGAGAAAGAAACAAAAAAAAGAAGGAAAGGTGACAAAAAAAATTACAGTCATATTTGAATCATCTGTGTGATTGCCTTTCATATTTAAAAAGTTTTTAAAGATTTGTGTGACTAAAAAAGCAAAGGATATCCTGAAGAATACAGAGGAATTTCCACTTATTGTAGTTCATATGGATACCAGATCCACACAAGAGAAGCAAGATGTGCAGGCCAGAAGGACAGTGTTGAATATCCAGGAAAAGAAAATAAGCCAGAGTGGATATCACCATGTTGCACAACTCAGTGGTCAGTGGTGCCAAAGAAAAGGTAACAAAGACATCAGGTGTGCATGGGATAGAGTGCAAAGGAGCAGTGAGGCTCCTGAAACAACAAAGTGTACTTACATCCAACTCCTGCCTTCAAAGCTCACCTCACATTTTAGGAGGCCTTTCAGAAGGATTAGGAAGACACTAAAGAGTAACATCAATTTGAATACATAAAAATAGCATTGCTCTTATACAAAGCAATGGCATAGTAGCAGAAGAGATGAAGAGTAAAACTAAAAGTAGTGCATGTCTGTAGTTAACAACAGATAAATGTAATAGCTGGCTGCACAACATACTGTACATCTTTCGAAACCCTAAAAATGCATGGAGCTATGTTAAGGCAGACACTTTACCAGATGAGTATGGAAGATAAAATCTGATGGTGAAACATTTGGCTGAGCTGTACGATAGCATAAATAACCAGAGTAAAGAACAAGTTATGCTGGACACTTGGAGGAGATCATTGGGACTGGTAAGGAAAAGAATTCACTGCTTTTTGTACAGATTCTGAAGACACTCCAGAAGTTAGTGCAGTGGGGTTAGCAACTGCACAGGAAGAAGTTTTCCCTGTGAAATATACTTTTGCTGTATAGTCACTGAAACACTAAAGAGGAAGAATATGTTAGGCGGCAAACTGAGCTGACACATTAAAACAGCTATGGCTTATGTAGGGAAAAAAGCACTGTTCCAGTAGGAAAATCAGTCAGACAAGCCACATTGGATGAGGTCTGTTCCAATCTGAATGGCAAAATCTGTCTCACAAATGCTCATTTCAACTTTAAATATAATTATTTTAGTCACAGCCACTCTTGATTACTATCAATGGATACTCCTGTGAAAAGACATTATGTTGTTCAATATCTTCAAGACAGTGCCACAAGCCAATACACCATGTTAACATCCTGGTTCTTACATGCTAGCTGAAAAGGTTAAATCATTATTTGTCTGATAGTTTAAGCTGCAATCACCAAAACAGACAGCTGGACATGGCCACCTTTAAATTCAAGTTGTCACTCACATTTTTTATATTACAGTAGACACTATTAGAATATTGCCCATGTGAATCACTGGGGAAGTATCCACACATGGCAGTCGGAGTCAGGAACACAAGACTGGCAAAGCAGGCAGTGAAGCAGTCCCATTAATGGAGAAAGAGAATTAAAAAAGGCTGCATTTACCCATTGTTTATGATAAAAACCTATGTTCATTCTCCTTTTCCTGTGCATCAGCTGTTTCACCACACACCTTTCTACTGAGCAGCGGAGTAAATAAAAACTGGTCATGCTGGCTGACATTAATAAAATCAAGTTCACAGGCAGATATTTCAAACCCTTTATTAGCAAGGCCATAAACTACATATGCTGTTTGATTAGGATATGATGAAAAGAATTTATTAGCAGATGTGTATTCAGCTACACTGTTTTACTGGCAGCTTTATGAGATTCTCTCCTAGGCTGACAGGTGCGGCTTGCCAGCTGCCTTGTACAGCAAACAGGGGATGGAGACCATGCCATGTGCAATGATTTAATCAGTTACCATCAACTGCTGGAAAATAAACAAGCTTTTGTGCATTTCTTTCAGTCCCATGTATATTAATTGAAACCAAATATTACAAATGACACTGAAAGAGAGTATCGCTGATCAGAGGAAACTTAAATTTAATAGGACACAGCCATGTAATACATAAATATAATAAAGCACAGTCATGTAATACATAAATATTTGGTTAAAAGATAGCAGAATTTTGTTAAACTTGGCAATGGGAAGTCTTTTGAAGTCTCATTTGTCAGTTTCCATTCGTGGGACAGTCAAATCTAGTCATTTGGGTCACAGCTGGCAAAAGAAAGATGATCCCCTTGGTTTATTGTTCTGATACAAAATTGTCATTACAAATTGAAAACACAGGGCAAATAAAAGAGGGCAAATGGGGAACTTGTGTGGTTACATATTTTTAACTGTTGCGTCTGGCTGTACTTTGCTTAATAGGGGTTGCAGAATTCAAGATGTCTATATCCTGGGTCTCATTACTATTGTTTAAAATTTCTATACCACTAGTTTACAATTAAAACGTTCTTTCTCAATTCAGTTCTCATATCCCGTGTTTTCAGTGCTCTAAATATGTGTAACCTGAACTAATATTTTTATTAAGTATCTGACAGCTGCCTTGAAACATTTTATTTTAAATATTTGCATGTCAAAATAAAGATATAGAAGACTTTTTTCCACGGCCAAATGAGAATGTTCATATAATGTAAAGAAAAAGTAATATTGCTAAACTGAAGAAAGGACATTTTACAGAAGAGCCTTTCACTTTGTTTTCTGCATGATTGTGACAAAGAATTCTCATGATTACACTGTAAGCAAGGACAAGTGAAGAAGAACTGTAAAGCAGATAAAAAATTTGTCAGACTGATTGTGTAAATAATTATAGAAGTGGTCTGTTAAAAATTATGAAAATTGAAGCCATGGAAGCGTTTTGAAAAAAAGTGAGCTTCTCTTTGAAGTATCAGTACATCCAAATTCTTTCTCTCAGCCTAATCATATATTCAGATTTTAGCAGATTTTCTGTCCTGGTTTAGAGTCAGGCTCTTGCACAGAATTAGAGGTGCTAGAGAAGGAACAGCACCAGTAGCAGAAAACTTTATTCTCTGTCTGTTTTTTTAATCATAATTATTTCTCTGAAGGAGATTACTTTTGTTCTTTTCTATTTTAATGGTTTGAGAGAGATGAGTTTCTAGTAGTGACAGACAGGGGATCCAAAACTGTGATAATAACTGCAGGCCACATTAGGCAGAAATATGGTATTTTTAATAGATTATGAGGTATTGATTCACTTTCATTAACTTTTTATACCTTCATGTCCCTTGGAGTATTTTGTTTCTGAAGCAGAGACCACAGCTCAGTCTTTTCAAGATTTTACAAGGAAAAGTGTACCATCAAGGGTATGTGCTCTGCAACTGGTTAGAAAATAGAGTTAATACACACCTACCCTTGCAATCAGCGTCTAGGGATGCCTCAGAGAATTTGCCTTGAGAAGCTAGTAGGCAGTAACTCAGTCTAGACTTTTCCATGCAAACAGCCTCACCATATTGCTGCTCTGTTTTTCCAGTGTAAAGCCTGCCTTATGGCATGCATGTGTGGAAACACTCCTTGCACCCTCCCCACGGAGAGGCTTTCTATCTTCTCCCAAGCAACACAACAGCCTCTCCTCCAGCTTGCGGTCCAGGCCATGTAGGAATGGGTTCCTCTCAGAGCCACTGAGAGAATCTATGCTGTAAAATAAATGACAGTGTGACCCCAAAGCTAACTTAGCATGATATGGTTATCTGTCTTTACCTCCAAAATAAGGTGGCCACACTCAGACTCAACATGGGGAATATTTTTATCCCATACATTATTCTCAAACCACACCTGGGAATCATCAGGGAGAGTGCTAGTTATCTTGAGTCAAAATCAGGCAAGGCACCATTTAACATTACAGATAATGGAGTTTTAGTGTCTGTGCCTGTGCCCTGTTTAATTTGCTGGTAAAAATGAAACCTTAGGATACAGCTGAAAAGTCTGCAGTCTGGATCCACAACCACAACAGACTTCAGGATGTTATAAACCCATCATAGGATACATTTATATTGCATGTCAAGCTCAGGTCAGCATTCTGGATCTGAACTCTAATTTACAGACACTGCAAAAATTTACAGCCCTAAAACAAGGTTGCAATTCCCTCAATGGCAGGGGTTTAAGTCCTTTGGGCTTCTAAGGTCCAAGGTGAGCTAGCATACGATGTTCAGGTCTATTGTGCAGGCTGAAATGATCAAGGGAAGTTTGAGGAAGTATCTCTAACTTTTTCCCAACATCTGGGCACAAGCCAGAGTTTGCAGAAATGTCCTCTCAAGGCACCAAGGAGCATGAGGGAGTCCTGCAGGGCCGTGCCTCAGCTGGCAGGAGGACTGTTCACCATTGTCTGCTAACCAGGTCTCATACAGTATCCACCAGGACATGGATTTAAGCCTGTGTTGTGAGTATTGCTGAGTGAGAATATAATCTTCCGTAAAGTCTTCTGACTGTTCCATTTGTTTGCAACATATCAGGTGCATCATCCATTAGTCCTATTTCCCAAGCAACCTTGATCTTCCTCTCTATCCAAAAAAGAACTCTGTCATCCATGTCCCATCCCTAATTAGCTCAGGCACAGCATGACTATCATGTCAGAGATATCCCGTTCTAGTTTCATTACAAATTTTCTCCCCCCTACCCCACCTCTAAATTTCTCCTACAGGCAGACAAAGGCTGCCTCTACAGAAGCAGATGGCTGTTTCACATGCCAAAGTACAACTTTAACCTCTCCTCCAGCGGCTTTGGGACTTTTGAGAGCATTTAGTGTCTACACGTACAGATTAAGAAGTCACAAAACCTATAAAACTGACTGTCAAACAACTCTGCTCAAATGTCAGGAGTGCAAAATATCATATAATTCTAATAATTGATTGATTTGAGATAAGCACATTCACTGCATCTACACAGTTGTGGTCAATATTTCCAAGATATTTCTGGTTCTCAACACCTGCATAAAAGGGCAATTTATTTCTCCTTTTTGCAACTCTGCCTTTTGCTCACCTCACTGCTTCTACAGACTGGTGTACCTCCAGAGAAATGCAGCAATTAGGTTCTTCTGAGTCCTTTTGGGCCTTAATGTTTTTCTAAATAGAATTAGTTTCATTTTTGCTCCCAAACACATAGAAACACCAGACAATATTTCATCATCAGCATAAAGCCCCACCAAAACATATTCCTAATGTTATTTATATAGTATTTTTTTATGGAGAGAAGTTATCCTCTGGAACCCTGCCAAGAATATTGCACAAGTAGGTGAGGGCCTAGAAAAAACTGCTAATCTCAGAGATGGCAACATGCTTTAATCTCCAGGGTCTTTGTTTAAATTCCTTGTTACAGATTATATACACCTCTGAATGTACTTTTCTTGGAGAGATGAAATTAACCTCCTTGAATCTTGGCTTGCAGTCTAACTTCAGGATTGCTGCAGCACACCCTAGCTACAAATACAAGTTTATTGAAAGAAGTAATGGGATTCAGTGCTGGAACTAACGGTAAATTTTCAATCCCAGAATTAAAACTGCCTGGTTTTGCAAAGTTGGCAGATCTCACAGTAAAATCATAAAATATATTTCAGACTTGACATCTGCAAAAATAAACGTGGGATAGCAAAAACTGAACGTGACTTGACAAAATGTCTTCTGAAAATCTTAAGAAAAGTGCTGTCACTTTTGCAGATAACACTTTCATTTTTAAGTACATTCTTTTTTTAATAGACCAATGCTTCTGACCTGTCTCTGTGAATTTCCTCTAGGTATGTTCAGTCATTACACTCATGGTTTTGGTGTAGGTTAACAGAATGTGGACACACATACATTCCCAGACCCACCTATAAGATGGCATCAAGCACACTGAATGATGTGTGATGACAAAACACTGCTCACCCTACACTAAGTCTTTCAAACACCATGTAATTAAATTCATACTGGTCACAGAAGAATTTTCTGACCATGAAAACTTGGTGGGAACTCAGATGAGTGGTAACAGATGGAGAGTGATGAGGTTTGGTGTACCTACACACGTAAGACAAGTCCTTGGTGCTCGTCACTTCTTGAAGGGCTGGGGTTTGAGTTTTGACCCAAACCAGGGCACTCTGGTAAATGCTGTTCACCTTCTTGGCAGAATAGCAAAGTGTGTGTCATGTCCAAAACATTTCTCCTGGAAAGAAAGAGTTTGGGGCTGCAGTGAAGGGCAAGCTGGGAATTGCTGATAAAGCAGAGGTGTTTTTCTCCTCCCAAAAAAGATGCTTGAGTTAATTTGTTGCAGTTTTGTCTGCACAAGACCTATTATATGGGCTGTAATTTCACGGGATGGAGACTGTGAACTCCCAGGTCACTTGTAAACTGATCACTCCCCAGCCTCTCCTCCTTGTGCTTTTAAGTGTTTTGAGCCTGGTAAATTGAAACCTGAAGAAACACAGAGCTCTGATCTTTGGGACCTCTAGAGCAAACCTGGACTTTTGCTGATTTGCTCTAGGAAGTAACTGCTTACTTACCCCATAATTAACACCACAAAGCTGATCCTTGGAAGATAAAGTATGGGAGGTCAGAGACAGGATCAGGGAAAAGGGTTTCATTAGAACTGCAGCATTTGCAGCCTGATTTTCTTCTCATTTGCATCAGATTGATCCTGGAATTGTTTCACTAAAGTCAGAGGTGCTAACAACTATAAAATCTGTCTGGATTAGAAGCAGGTCATTACTATCACATCTAATGGATTTTAATCCATAAATTTAGTAAAAACAGTAACAGAAATTGCTTGTTAGCTACATGACTAACCACACTTTCACTCTTATCTCACAACAGAGGCTGCATTAGCACTTCCTTACTATCTCCAATTTACATCAAGGTTTCAGGCACATAAATAAGTCTTCCAGTTGATTGACTTTCTTTAGCCAAGTGACTAGGTACAGTAGCATTCATAACAATGAATAACACTGTTAAACAATCTTTGTATAAAATAACTAGTATAAAATAACTAGTTTACCAGTGTTTATTTGCATTTTGCTGCTGGGAATTTAAAGTGCTGTCTTGTATTAAAATGAAAAGGAGAGAAAAAAATAAAGACTGAAAAAAAGAGAAAATAAATTTTAAAAAAAAGAAATAAGGAAAGTCCAAGCTCTCAACAGGTGGAAATCAGAATGGCCTCACATTTCCTCTTTGATAGGTTGATTTCAAATTGACATCCAGTTTATATTAGTGAGGAGTCAATGAAAATATGTGATATAGTAAGTAAAAGAAGCAGTTGCCACTGCTAAACTAAGACTTTCATGAACAACAAGAACTAAATAGGTATTTTATATATATATATATATATAAAATATATATTTAGACATTCCTTTCCAGCATCTAATTTTAGACTCAGATTCCTGCTTTCCACACAAATGTGGATTATCCCACAATTTTTTTGTTGACAACCATTTATATAAGAAATAAATAATCATTATTTTGAGGTTAGACCAAGACTTATTTACACTACGGGATTGGATCCCACCACATTTTAAATATGCTGAATGAATAGTTTTTGTGTGTCCCTCATTTTGTGTCTTTGTCACACACTGCATCCCACATTCAGTCTTTGGCATGCAATAGTTATGCATCCCAATGACAGTTTCCTCATAAAACAGGCTGTTTACTTTTTGTACAGCAATACCACAAGCTAATGTTCTTTCTTTTTAAGAGGGTCAGGGTCTTTGGGTCTATTTTAAAATGAAAAATGAAAAAGTGCAGATCAAATAAGTTCACAACATAAATCAAACCTCAAATAATCAAAAGGGCAGCCTCTAATTTCTTACCCAAAATATGTGAATACTGAAGAGGGGTAAACAGTCTGTAATTTGCCTTCCTGTTTTAGTCTTTATCTCAAATGTAATTCTAATACACAGGAACTGAACTGCCAAAAATAATTTCTGGCTTGCAAGCAAGAAGGCATCCTATTGCCAGTTATGGACACGATAGTCCTGTTTTATGAGTATGTATGAGGGAATATTCTGGGCACTACAACTCTGTACTTACATGGTTAAACTGTAAGAATGGTCCCTGACATGGTTTTGTTAAAATCACCTAGCATTTCACAAACAATTTCCTGGCACAGTGCAGAAGTTAATATGGGAGAATGACCACTCAGAACAGGCAGATTGAAATAGTCCACATTTTGGAAAAAAAGAAAACTTACTAATATCTAAATGTCATGACAATGCCAGCTGGCCCCTATGGCTGGAGAACAGGCACTTGGACTGTTTGCTCTGTAGTATAAACTTAGCCTGTATGACTAAGACACCTCAGCACAGGAACACTGTATTTCTGGGTGCCTCTTCCCAGAAATCCTACCAAGTGAAAGAAAAGAGTAGGAGAAGTATCCAGCAGAGGTTTTCCCCCCACGTAAACTCCGCTTTAAAAACTTAGAAAGATGTGGGTTTTTAAAAGCACTTAAAACTCCATAATGTTTTGTAGCTGACTAGGGGGTAACAGTAACAATGGGAATACCAAAACCTTGAGTGTAAATTCCTGACTGCAAATAGTTGATCTGTAGACATCATATGGCTTCTACACAAATATCCTTCAGTGCTGCACAACTGTTTGAGGTATCTCCAGGAATTCCCATACCATGTGCAGATCCTCTTTTCTAGGGCTTTCTGCACCCCATCCACTGGCTAAGCTGTGGATGGGGTGCAGAAACCCCTGTGAAGTGCATGCACACTGCATAGGGCAGTGCTATGAAAGCACCTGGTACAGACATGATAGGATTTGTCAGAGTGCCAAACCTTGCTTTCAGTTCAGGGACTACTCAGGCCTTTGCTCTTCAGATCTTCATTGCTCTGTGCTAATTCTTCTCTCTCATATGGAATCATAGACCTGTTTAGCTTGAAAAGACTGGGCTCTGTCTGTTGTCCACATTTCCTCTCATGTAGGTGTGTCTCCACCTGGGGAGGCTTGGTCTCCACCCAGCTTCTCTGCTGTTGAACCTCACAAAAGAAATTGTACCTATAGGTCAATGTTAAGGACACTTTCCTGCATCTTTATTTCACTGACAAAGTAAGCTTTCATTTTCCTAAAGTAAACAGGGATGTTTTAACTAACTCACAAGGTTAATCAGTTGGACCATTAGTAGAAAATGTGGCTCTGGAGCATGCCAGGTAGGAATGAGAAAAGAATGTTTAGGGTAGACATTTTCCATATAAAAGGTAAGATGCATCTCATGTAAGGGAAACAAGTTTAATATAAATTAAAATAGTAATTTTTCTTTCCCACCTGACTCTTCGTCTAGATGTTCAATACATGATCTACTAGAAAAAAGTTGATGTGCAAGTGACCTACATTCACCTTCCAGAAGCTGCTGGTCTCAGAAACAATTACATCTTCAGCAGTGTGGCTGCTGCCAGTACAGCTCCTAACATGGAACGAGCAATGAAGGCCTGTATTCTGCCATAATTCCCACAGCCAGCCCATTGTCTTTCATCACAGGCTTCTGAACATTTTACTAAGCAAAGGGCACGAAGCCATAAACAGAAAGAAAGGAATGTAAGAGAATTAGAGGACCTTAAAAAGAAAACTTCATGAGTGCTATCAAGTATTCTTCAATTCGTAGGGTTTTGGTGTGAAGTTTTGTTGGTGTTTCGTTTTGAGGGGGGTTGTTTTCTTGGGGTTTTTTGCCTTAAGCAGAATAAATTAATAGGAAAAAAATATTGGGAAATGGTTCTATTTTAAAAATAAAGAACAACAGAGAACCTGTCAGATCTTGGAATCTTTTTGCCCCTCATTTTATGAAAAAAATGTGAGCAATATACTGTTGAGGACAGCTAAAGAAGGGGATTGAGTGAGAATGTTACTCGATTCAAACTTTACTGTTAACAAAACTCTCCACTGTCAAGAATCTGTCAAGGGAGTTCCTGTATTCAAATGGACAGCAAATTAAACATATCACTAACCTCAGGGACCCTAGGAATACCAAAACAAGGGATATTTTTAGCCCATTTGGCTACTTGGGGGTGGTAAGTGTCTGCTCTCATTAAAATCTTACAACTGTTTCTCCCAAATGTCAAAATTGTAAAGCTGTTGACTGATGCAGCTGCGATAACCCAGGCAGTGGTATCCCAGTGCTTTAGGTGACAGTGGTCCCATGACAGTGCAAGGGAGCTAATTTAGCATTCAGAGAAATTAGGAATCTTTCCAAGCCATCTTAGGATACCTTCAGAATCCACCTCATTGTCTTGAGCTTCAAGCTATGTACAGAGGGTGAAGAAATCCATTGGTCTGGTCTGGAAGCTCTGCTTTTGTCTTCACTTCATAAATGTCCTCTTTGCTTCATGAGTTTCAAGGCCAAGATTTCTAGATGAGTAAAAGCTCATGGTACGTAAATAATAATAATAATAATTAATAATAATAATAATAATAATAATAACAATAATAATAATAATAATAATGATAATAATAATAATAATAGTAGTAATAAAAAGAAAAAGTTGCACACTCAAAACCAGCAGTGCAAATAGACATCCACAATGGGCAGGGAGCCAACAGCAATGCCAGAAAATACAGAACAGAATATGTACAAAACCAGCTCTGTCATTTTGGAAATGGATATCAGAACATGGAGAAAATATACATCTGTGTTACAAAAAATAAGGTCAGATGTGCATGTGCACGTTTTTGCATGGAAAGAGGAATTTTATTCCTTCCCTGAGTAAAGAATTTTACTCTTCCAATATTATGACTTTTCATTGCTTGCATAGGAATAGCACAGTAAAATATACTCTGGGTTCAATTCGTTCCTACCTCTACCTCTCTGATGACTTCTTTGTGTTGATGAGGAAGAACCTTTCACAAGTCACTGTGCTATTTTAAGCTCCTTTAAAGTTTGGCATATAAAACAACTACAGTGATATAACAGACCAGAGGAGCTGTTACTGCTTCTGGCCCAACCATTCTCAAAGCTCAAAGAACGGAAGGTGTCTGTACCGTGAGGAGAAGACAGTAAGCTGGAAAGTCTATTTAGGTTAGTTATAGCAATAGAGTTGAGAAAGGATCTCCTAGAAATGGGGCATTTACATGGGACTGAGAGAATGAGTGAGGAAGAAACGTGTGCTCGTCCTTCTGCTTGACTAACCCAAATAATGTCTGGCAGAGCTGAGCGTGCACAGCCCACAGCAGCCAGAGCTGGCACGTTCTCAGGCTTGTCCAGAACATGAACCGAAAAAGTTTCAGATTCAGTTCAGAGTCTCAAAATGTGTGAGGAGGCTCAAAACTACCACATCTAGACTGCACTTACATAAGACTATTAAATTAATTAGTCTTGCAGCACAGTACAAAGTGTAATTCAATCCTGGTGATAGACTGGGAGATTAATCACAATTTACAGCCTTGTGAAGGCAGATACGCAGACGCACACACACAAAAGTATGTCAAAGAAAAGAAAGGAAAAGAAAAATATTCAAGCACTCAGAGACTTTAGCTTCCAGTAATAATTAAATATACTGGTGACATTTTTGAAAGATAAATTATTTCTCCCTTTTACTCAGTTTTTCGTTGATCATAACAGTGGGGTATGACTGCTTTCAGTTTCAAAAAAAAAGGAAGAAAAAACAAAAGCCGACAAGCTTTGAAAAGAAACCTTGATATTTAAAATAATTTCTTTTTCTCCTGGCTTCTTTATTACCAATTAAAAAATGTTGACAAAATTGACTTTTTCTTCAAAAAAATTTCAAGTGAAAATTCAACAACCCCCAGTGCTAGCCCTGGGCTAATATGGTCTTCTAAATTAGACATGAATATTTTTACAGCAGTTTTTGAGTTTGGGTTTTTTGTTTTTTGGTTTTTTTTTTTTTTCGTTTGGTTAGGTTTGCTTTTCTCTTTTTAAGTTTTTGATCAGAAAAAAAACCTTGAGTTTCAAAAAAGTAGAAGTCCATTACAGTCTTGAGAACCCACAAAAATCTTTGTAGAGCATTTGAGAAGTGAAAGGTACCATGTGAGGCCCTAAGCCTTTCACATACCATTCAACAGTCAAAACAGTCACTTCAGGGGCAGATCTCCTATATTGCATAACCTGTATATATTATTTGAAAATCATATTAATGACTAAAAAATGGCTGGGTGTGTTATTACAGCTTACAGAAAAGGCGTGAAATCAGTATATTCCTTGAAAGACCTTTAACTTGTAGAGGGTATCTATAATTTAAATTTTTTTGCTCTTTTGTAATGATGTGCTATTTCTCTGTTTTGATTGAAAATCACTTACATCAATAATAAGAACAGCGGATTTGAATTCTCACAGTTATTTAGTGCAGTGACAGAAATCCCCTGAACACAATTATCTCAGATGAAGATTTTCATGTCCCTCACTCAAAGCCTTCCTAAACACAATGTGTTTTGCCCTCAGTTGACTGAGAGGGCCTGAGTTTCAGAGAATAGGGCTTCAACGCTTCCTGAAAGTGTGACAGCTTCAAAGTATGTCCAATGAGACCCTAGAACCACCAGTCATTTTGGAAAAATGTTGTTGCTGTTTCTCTGATCCATTGTCTTTTTCAGAGTGGCACAACTGTGTTTGCTGTGCACAATTCCCAACAAACTGATTGATGTGGAAGGCAAGCCAGGAAAATCTCTACTCCACCCCACTTTGCGTGTTCCACAGTCAAAAATGTTCAATAACTGCCCAGATGGGGAATATATTTTTTCCTTTCTGTTCCTGTACATACTCCTTCTGCAAATTGCATTATTATTGGGTCGCTTGCAGGCTGTTGACTTCATTCTACAGCTTGTAACCCTTTGCATAGTTTCCCACCTACCACATTGCTCTGGAAATGCCACCAGTGAGCTCCTGCCATGAAATGTTCCTGTAAATGGGAACAAAGGGAGCATATGGATCCTTTGACTCCCCCTGCCTACACACACACACACATACGCGCACATTTTTTTTACCACCCGAATTAAACCCGCGAGCGGTCCCAACATTTTGTGTGCAGCCCTGGGCTGTAATGACATTTGTGCCATATCTTGCTCTTGTTGGGGTGTTGTATAACCATCATCACTCGAGCCTATGTCTTCATTTCTTCTTGGGTTACATGACCAGCACTGAGATTAGGAACAGGTTTCAAAGTTTGTCCACATACTGGTAATTTATCACACACACATTACGCAAATAAATAAATTACACACACATATATATCAACTTAATTGCTGCACATGTAAGTACCTGATTTCACATAATGAATACTTCAAGGAAGTCTATACCCCAATAGATATTAATTACTCTGTCTGAACTAGAGGCCCCACTTTTCTCCTAAACATGCTACATTCAGTGGGCATGTATTTTTATGCTGTCACTCATCACTGTGCTGGCCTAAACATTTGATTTTCTAAAACAAAAGCAAAAATGAAATCCCCAAAGGAGAGAAGGATTTTTATTTTTTTTTTTTTTTTTTTATGAGGGATATGGAAAAGGCTGGATAGTTTTGGAGCAAAACTCAAAGAAAATTACCTTTCCAGGTTTTATTTGCATTGTTCTATTTAAACTGTTTTGGTGTCAAGGGATAAGAGTATTGCAAGTATTATCTTTGGAGAAAAGAAACCCTTCCACCCAGGTATACTTCTGGATAATTTGCATAACTCTTAGCTTACAGCAGTGCTGGTAAGAGATGATTATTTTTTTCTGGTAGTGGGTTTGTGCCATCACCCAGAGCTGGGCTTCTCCCCAGGAACAGACCCTTCTCCCCAGCTTGGCATATGCAGCACTAGTAACAAAAGAGGTAACAACACTTCCTCACAGGAGGAAATTCCAGCTTTTACAGGGCTACCTTCAATTTCACAGGAATTTTGTATGATTTAGGACCGCTACAAATTTCTGGCCCTGATCACAGCAAGTCTGAAGTGGATACAGCCTTGCAGGCTGGAGGTACATTAGATACAACAGCTCTACTTGTGTTTTGCTCTATTAAAAGGACACCATTATTCTAAGTCCCAAGTAATTGCTACACAGTTACACTTCAGCAAATTTCCATGAAAGATATACAAGTCCCCAGAGATGTTCTGGTACGGGAGTGTTAAGTGCAGCATCCTTATATTTTAAGTAGGTGATTCTTTGCTACATAAATGTCCCAGCCTGCTGCATGCACAAAGGGAAGACGACCCTCCAGAGACATTAACAGGCTTTTTACCTCCTCTGTGCCTTATTCACAGGCAGGCAGCATCCTACCTCCCCTCTCCAGCCCTGCTTTGCTTATTTGTGTTTATGGTACACAAGGCAGTAGGTAAACAAAAAGGAGTTTTAGACACTTTCTGTTCTTAGCTAAACCTTTTAGTTACACATTAGGGAACAGAAGTGTGGTACGACCCTCTGTTTATTTGTGGTTCTTTTAAGTGATGTCCAGAGACCTACATTTCATGGTTGTTTGAAAGTTTATATAACAGTGGGAAGCTGTTAAACAGCAGTTTACCTTCTCTTTTTTCTTTTTTTTTTTCATCATGGAAAGGATTTGAAATTAACACTCATTCTACCACATTATTTTAGATATTATTCAACATTCTCCAGGTTTTCTCTGCCGACAGAATTTATATTTCCTGTAAGTAATGATAAGAGCGTTCACGTCAACAAATCTAAAATCTATTTGGTAACTATACACTTTAAAAAAGCCCTTCAAATTTCAAAATGAGTTGCTGTTCAGCTGTCTGTAAAAAAATAAAAAAAAAATTTCAAAAGAAAAGTCTGCACTCTTCACATCAGACCTATGAACAAGGCAAAAATTACTTCCAAAAAAACTTTTCTTTTTGGTTCCTTGCATTCTATTAAGTAATACGTAATTCAATCTTTTAAATTAACTGGATATGCTTTTTTTAAAATGCTCACAATGTCCTTGCACGTCTCCCAGTTCCTAAAGTCTGTCATGTTCAAACACCCTTAGGATCTCTCTCTAGCACTACAATGCATTCAGAAAATAAGTTTTTCTTTCATATGTCTAAAATCTCCCCTTATTTCTTTATATAATTTGACCTTCATTCTCTTTCCTTAAGAGTCAATAGTACTTTTGCTTTGCTATAGGATCAACTTCTTTTACTGCCTTATATAGCAGCAGCTCCTTCCAACACAGAACACTCCTTTCATTAAAAAAAAAAGTTTTAAAAAATTCCAAATTAAATATATAATTTATTTAGCAACCAGTTCTTAATGCAAAGTCACTTTGGGATATTGGATATGTTGTTTTCGTTCAAATCATCTTAAACCTTCAAGCTAAGAAACATAAAACAATTTCAATGTAAATCATTTAGCATTTAAATTTGATTTGGACTAAGAAATAACTGTATAAAAACTGCCAAAATTTTAATGCAAAGTATTCATTTTCTTGGCTCCTTATATTAGGATGAAAGAAAACCCACTTTTTAATTATGAATTTAAGTGTTTGGAAAATAATTTTCAGCCTGAAAGACAAGCCAGTTTTGTTGTTTTTAAAATTATTTGTGTCCAGGAATTTTTCTGGGAGAACATACATGGAATTCATAGTAAAATAAATTTAATGTAACTCCATCATTTTTTTGGAAAGCTCACATGACAGAGTCATATCCCATTAATTCACAGTGATCACTAGAAGGCCAACTGAAAATTACAGAATAATACAAGCTAGAGCCAAAAAATTTAAACGGTTCACTACACAAGACCTCATTTATTTTAGGTTTAAAAAAAAGACATGTTGTCTTCCCCAAGATAACTTTGTGCAACAACTCTAACTTAAATGACCATTCTGTAATGAAAACAATTACCTTTTAGGGTAATGAATTCTCACGGTATAAAGTTATGCATTTATGTTTTTTCTGAAACACTTCTGGATGCAGATTCAAACTCTGCTACAAACATGCACAATATTCTGCACTGCAAGGCAATGACTGAAACAAAATTTCTCTCCTAAAGTTGCTGAAAACTCCATAGCTCACAAAGACAAATTTGTCTCATTATCATTATTAGTGTTTGTCAAGCTATACCATATATATTCTTTCCAAATATAGAGAGAGAATATTCTATTCTCTAACTCTTTCTAAAAGAAAACCCTGGTGAGTGACAGAACTGCAAATCCAATCAAATACCATGAAAACTGGCCATAATAAACTTTGCTGTAGTGAAACTCCACTTAAGGGTGCAGCAAAATGAAAATCATGGAACACGTTTATGCTTTTTGACCAAGCACGCTGCATTTACACAGCCACTTGAAACTGCTGACAGCCAAGTTTTTTAAAAAGGGAAAGTCACACTGAATGTCTTAATAGGTAATAAGAATAATAATCAGGATTTCTGAGAATGCTTCCCACTACTGCTTTCGGTAGAGTGTAATCCAAGGGACCAACTGTAACTTTTGAACATTTAACCAAAATTTGTCTCGTAGTTAAAAGACAGACGTGGTGTGAAAGCTCGAATTCACAGTTAGTGACTTCCCCCTCCTAAAACACACACAATTAAAAAAAAAAAAAAAAAAAAAAAAAAAAAAAAAAAAAAGGAGATTTAAAAGATAGAAAGCCCTGTTTAGGCCAACAAGTTGTTACATTTCTTGAGCAAGGACAATTTTCTAAGTACAATCATTTCCTCCAACAAGGTAACTTATGTAAACACCATCAGGGTCGTACTGTTTGTTCTTTGCTGCCAGATGGGGGATATAAACCATGCAGAAACAATTTCAGATTTCCACCCTGATTAGTTCATCTTGAATATTTTCACAGTGTGAATCTGGAAGTCAGAAGTTTACATAATGGTTATAAATTAGGGAGAAATCCTGCTGCCAAGAAAGTCACACTCAAGCAAACAAACTGTCTCCTTCCTAACATGTTTTAGGTGTTGCTTATCAAACACATTCTCAGCTGTAGGTGGAAAAAGGCCTTGAATTCCTGGTCGGTTTCGGGATTGCTGTTTTCCCACCGCGGGCTGTTCGGTCACGGCGGTGATTTACCCGCACCGTCCCCATCCCCATCCCCATCCCGCGCCCGGTGCCCGGCCCGGCGAGCGGAGCTTGCGGCAGCCTGCAGCTCCCTCCGGGGGACAGCGGAGAGCCCGCAGCCTCCAAACCCTCGAGGAGCTCTGAGCCACCGGCCAGGGAGAAACTTCACTGAGCAAAACATACCCCCTGCAAGTCCTCGAGTCCTTCACACCAAGTCTGGCTACCAGGCAGCCGAAGAGGTGACTTCTCCTGCAGCCCTGAACTCCTCTCATCCATGTTGTGCCTTCCTGAGCTTTTTCAGAACGTAGCTTTGGCTGGGTTTTACTGTCATCCCTAAACATAAGCCTCAACCCCCGTATCATTTTAGAAAAACTCAACATAATGCCAGTTCTTATTAGGCTCGATGGTGGCTGGGGTTGAAAGGAAAATAAAGATCACAGCGTGCCTGTAGAGTAGATAACAAATACCCAAGTAAAGTTTATGCAAAGGGAACTCTCAAGGCACTGGCAGACGGAGTAGGCAAAAGGTAAAGTTTACACATTCTTTCCAATTGACTTGGCTGAGTGCTAAGGCCAGTAAAGCACTTACTTTTATTCAGAAATCAATTTAAATTTATCATGTGCCAGGCATATAATTGAAATTTCTAGTTATTGTAAGTACAGGGGTAAATTCTGCCCTCTGATACATGAACAAGTTCAGCTTCCCTTTAGGATCATCAGGGTTAATGTACATACATGTTAGGGCAGAGTTTACTATTATCTCCGTGGAGTAGCGAACAACATTAGGTCTAACAAGCCAGTTTCATTTAATACTAAGCATGTTCAAGGAGAAATGTCAGAGTTCAGTTCCGCTGGCTAACGATGTAAATCAGGAATCACTGAAGCCAGACACCTATTCTGATCTTATACCCAATTTGTGTTAGGATTACTCACTGAAATAAATCAGTTCTTTACCAGGAATCCATCCTACTGACACATGAGCAGATCATAAACTTTGCTCAGACAAGGAAATCATGCCATGCAGGTGAGTAAATTTATTTGCGTGGTTTAACTACTTGCTAAAGTTACTTTTTTATGGTTGCTGTTGAAGTATTTTCAGCTGCACATTACTTCTCTTTTTAAACAAAGTTTTGCAGAAAATACCAGTTTCTTTTATCTTCTTTTTTTTTTTAAATCTTTTTTCTTTCTCCTTTTTTTCTCCCTCTCCATTCAACCTTTTTTTCCCTCCTCATATTTTTTCTCTTTTTTTCTTTTTCTCGTCTGTCCTTCCTTTCCCCTCCCTGAGACTTACTACGTGAATTTTTAAAAAAGAACCCTTCAAACATATCTTTCAAATTTTTCTAACCAGAAGATTTTGACGTTTTAATGAAAACACCGCAGATTTTTAGTTTTAGTTTTTCCTTGTTCTCGTGTTTGTTTGTTTTGTTGTGGTGGTGATGTGCTTCGTTGTTATTTTTGTTAGTGGTTTTTGTTTGGGTTTTTTTTTGCTGCTGTTGTTGTTATTTTGAGAAGGAGAACTTTCCATTTAAACAATTTACCTGGGAAATGAAAATACTAGAAAAGATATACATGTTTTCCAGGAGGCAGAAGAGCAGCTCGAGCTCTGGAGCGCAGCGGACAGAATCCCACCGTAGCTCAGCTGTGCCGCGTTCCGTTGCGTTTTGCCGGGGGCAATGCCTGTGCTAATACTAAAATTATCCCCTGCGCTAAAGGACTCCAAACACTGAAAACACACATTAGGTAGCACACGCGGTGCTTTCAGCTGCGTTTCTCATGATCAGCAGGCTGCTGATCTGTTCGAATCCTTTGCCGAGGGGCCGCGGCGGACGCTCCGGCCGGGCGGAGCGGGCCCAGGGCTGAGGGAGCCGCGGCCGGGGCGCACCTGGCCGGCACGGGCGAGGCTGCCCTGCTGCGGGCTGCGGCCTCCTCCTGCTCCTCCGCGGCCAGGAGCCGGGAAGCAGCTGCTCCTTGGAGCGGGAGGTGGTGACCGGAGCGTGTGAGCTGCCGGCGGTCCTGCCCCGGGCCGGGGGCTAGTCAGCCACGGGCGCCCCCGGCCCCGCTCGCCTGCTCGCTCCTTCCCCCTCACAAGCTGTGTAATGGCGCCTCCTGCCTACCAGCACAAGGAAGCTGCCTCTGGAGGCTCGGCCGACGAGCTTTTCCCCGTTACCCCGCCGAGCTCCTTCCAGCGCTGCAGCGCCGCGTCCCTGCGGGACTGGCCGGGAGCAGCGGGGCGCTGCAGCCCTGCCCTGCCTGGTGCGACCCTGAGAG
This sequence comes from Melozone crissalis, assembly GCF_028551555.1. Taxonomy (NCBI): domain Eukaryota; kingdom Metazoa; phylum Chordata; class Aves; order Passeriformes; family Passerellidae; genus Melozone; species Melozone crissalis. The sequence goes on from NW_026535805.1 coordinate 57,120,527, forward strand.
ACCCACGGGAGCTCTCCCGCCGTGCATGCACAGGGACAGGCACCCTCAGAACCCAAAACAATAGGGAAAGCACGCCCTGTCCTCCCCACTGTGCATCGCAGAAACTTTGAAGAGATGCAGAGTCCAGTGGAGATGCCAGGTGAGCCGAACTCCATTTGCAGGCCCACGTTAGCATGGGCACACGCTGTCTGCAAGGGCCCTGCCTCTTCTTGGGTTGCCATCTTCTCTGCTTCTTGCCTGCAGACCAAAGAAAACCCCCGGCACAGGTAACAGCCACCACCTTAGTCACTGTCCTTGGCAAGCATCTGGCAATTTTTGAGCCTCAGCACTATTTGGTGGCTATGGAGCATAGACGAGTCCTCAAATTGGGAGCAAGGCAGAGTTTTCCACAGGCAGTGACTACAGGAGAAGAAAGGGAAACTCAGGCAAAGATGATGTCATTCATGCCCATTCTGATTCTGTTGCACACAGGTTCAGCACAGTAAAAATTAAATTAGTTTTAAAGAAGTGACTTTTCAGAGAACCCCACAGACCATGGACTAAATGTGATTTAAATGGAGACTTTCCCACCGAGGTGGAAGAATGTACCTGATTCTCAACAATGATATCTCCATAACCCATCTTTCATGTTAGGAACATCAAACTCTGGCCGCAGTGTTGTTTCTAAGGTACCAGACTTCTCTAGAATATATTCTGGCACTCTTATTTGTTAGCATGTGTAAGGGGATCTTCCTTCATGTCTAGCTACAATTGTTTCATTTATTTCACTACATGTCAATGTGGCTCAACCACTCAACCAAAACTCAGGTCCAATCAGCAGAAAATATTAAGCATGTAGGTTCTGGTCTGCCATACTTAACTGTGTAAATTTCTGATTTTCTCATTGTCAAATGTTTTCCTTGTCAATTAAATGTCTAATCCTCCCAGTAAGCATGATTTGAAGTGTAAAGATTGCAAATATAATTAGGGCTTCTATAGATGGTTTTAAACATGAGGTATAAGTTGCTCACGCAGATTTCCTCACATAATTTCTCATATATCTTCAAGTGGATTTGGAAATAGCTTTCATTAACATTGAAACAGAACATTTTAATACTCACATCTAAATGTACTCCCCCTGAGCTGTCTGCCCATAATGTACATGCATATATATATATATATATATATATAAATATAGATATATATGTAGTGAACCACCTGTGTATTTCAGCTGTGAAGAAGATGTCAGTACTTCAGCCTTTCAAAACATCTCTGAGCTATGTCAAAGAACAGTCCTGGTTCCACTCAGCTATGTTTTTTAGTCCTGTGGATGATATCTAGCTGCTTTATGAATGCTGATGGAATTGAAATGCATAGATGTACCATAACTGCAAGCATTTGGATCAGCATATAAAACAAATGTACTCAGAATCTCCAAGACTCATAGTCCACAAAGCTCTGCTTTTCTTTTATAAACACAATGATCTCAAGGAAGAATGTGTAAACTCTCCCTTCACACGCCTTTGCCCTTATTTTCTCTTTAGTAAAGGAAGAACTTCAGCTTAAAGTAGTTATATCTGTGGTGACTATACATCTGCAGCCTTTCAAGAGACAGTTGTTCTCTCTCAAGCTCTTCCTTTAGAGCTAAAAAAACCGCACAGACCATGGACTAAATGTGATTTAAATGGTGACTTTCCCACCAAGGGGGAAGAAGGTACCTGATTCTCAATAATGATGCCTCTATGACCCATCTTTCGTGTTAGGAACATCAAGCTCTGGCCACAGTGATGTTTCTGAGTTACTTTAATGCATGCCAGGCATTTGTCACATCCTGTTTCTGGATTTCACTGACAGAGGAGGTCTGTCAGGATGATTCAGGTGTGAAGTCAGCTTGTGTGCTGGCATTTGCATTTCAGATAATGCTTATCTCTTCTTTTAACTATTTTTTGTTCTTTTTTTTCATTCAGAAAAGTCCTGTGGCCTACAGCCAGACTGCTGCTGTTCAGGACTTATAATGTATTCACTACTTTCTTGACCAAAAATTGAAAAGGAAAAGGTTTTTCTGAGTTTCCATTCAAATCTCTGATGTGTACAACAGGGACACCAAATATTATTTACTTTTGCTTTTCTTAATTTTTTTTTTTCAGTGATGCATTTAGTTTCATTTAAAGGAGAGAAACAAGTGGAAGAAGTGAAAAGGGAAAAAAGCACTGTGTTTGATAATTTCTCCATTTAAGTCTTGAAAAAGCTTTGACATCAGCTGGAGAATGGAGGGGTGGGTAGAACCTCTTCCCAGGACTACTGCTTGCTGGAATCAATTTTCTGGAAGACTGGTTTTATGCTGCCACACCACATCAGATTACATTATGATTATTATATCTTTTTGACATTAAGAAAGAAAAGTATTTTGCTAATTTTTTGTCAAATTTGCAAAAATATAACTGAATTCTAAAGGCTTATTGCTGAAAACCATAAAACCACAAGAAGTAGGAATATGTTCATAAGTGTATTTCAATGTGACAGCCAAAGCTTCACCAGCTTTCTCAAAGCTATTCATGTGCTCATTGGTCAGGCTAGAGCTAATTGGGCTCTTCAAAAAGCAGAGGTAACCACTGAAGAGAAACCTTTTTTTTGGCTTTTAGCTTTGTCTCCAGGCTAGAAAATACCATTAAAATTTCCGGCCATTACTACTGACTTATGATGCCTTGCCTTTTTAATTCTATATTTTTCTCCTAAAATAAAATAAAAATAAAAGAAATCTTGAAAAGTTTTGACCTCAATGCAAAACAAACAAACAAAAAAGTCTTAAGCTGAAACTGAAGGACATTTCTGCCCCCCAAGCACAAAAAAAAAAAAAGGGTTTGTTTTTCAAACTGAGTATGCAATATTACAAGACATAAGGAAATCTTTTCTGAAAGTCAGAAACATCTGTAGCTACAATTACAATGCCTATGGTACATTATGATTCTGACATTTAATTGGAAAACTCACTATACAAGACACTTAAAACAGAATCAAAGCAGGCTTTTTTAATCAGCAACATCTATTTCAATCCTCTTTCTCAAAGACAATGTGGGCAACTCCCTGGCTGACAGCAGTGGGACCAGGTTTGTAGCTGATAAGCCACAAGATTTGTCATAACACACCAGAGAAGTGGGCTCTGCTCTGATCAGACATTACATGTTGGCTCTGAGGAGGCAGGGATGCTGTCTTGAGAGACATCAGGTCTGTGGTTGCAGCTGGAAGGGAGCTGGCAAGTTTAGCTCATTTAACAGCTCCATCTCTGTGACTGCTTATGGGGGTGATTCCAGAACATCAAGATCTGCTCAAATTCCTCACCAACACCCTCCAACCGCCAGAAATGGAAGATGGGAGAGGGACCACACATAGCCACCGCTCCTGCCTGTTAACAATTAAAATGTGCTTGCAAAAAATTAACAATAAAAATCTTAGCTGTGTCATATTCATTCCCTGACACATGAATTATGAGGTGAGCCCTTACTTTTGTACACATTTGTGATACCACACTTCCCACACTGTAATGTAGTCTCCTTTTTGTACTTACTCAGTGTAGCCTCGCTAGCAGCAAATGGTACACTTTGGGTTTCCATGAATGTGTTATATGCACATAAATTGGGCATGGTGAGAGGAAGAGAGCCCATGGGTCAGGCACATTAATAAATAAGAAATAGAAGCAAGTAATGGCCATGGTATCATTCTTGTCTTCTCACAGCATGTTGAAAATGGAATTATGCGAACCACCTGCACCCTGTATCTGCTTGCATGTGTGAAGGCTCCAAATCAAAATTAAACCAACAACTATGGGCCACCTTTGGGACTTTAGCAATAGCTCCTTAGGTTTCCCTGTGTCTGTCCTCAAAGTAAAGAATTGGCTGTGTTTCATCCCCATGATGCTTTGGGCAAAAAAATATTTCACAGAGTAGGAAACAGCAGCAAGAGCAAAGTTTTGCAAGCAGAGACTAAAGCAGAGGTTCCCATGTTCTCTGTGTCCCACTCATCACAATTTGGTGTGGTGTGAGGTACCAGCATCCATCAAGCTCCAGGCAGGCACCTGTGGCCTGAAGGTTTACAGCAAGGCTGGTCACTCTGCACTCCCTTTGTGCCCAGTGGGTGGAAGTAAGTACTTCCAGGGTACCAGGTGACTCAGCTGGCAAGTAGATATTAAAATGTCATTGTTCCCTTCAGAACTGCACCTACTTCATCTCCATTGGATAAAGAGGATCCAGAATGACTCCCTCAGATTTAGGTAGCTACTCAGTGAACAGAAAATTAGGAAAGAGTCCTTCCACCCCAACAAAGAAATGCAAACTAGCATGTGAGCTTGGGTTTTGTTTTGGTTTTTTTTTTTTTTAAAGGCCATGGAATCATGGAATGCTTTGGGTTGGAAGAGACTAGGAAAGATACCCTCCTTGATTTGTTGCTTGTTAACAGAGAAGGTCTCATTAGTGAAGTTGTGATTCGTGGCTGTTTTGGCCATAGCAACTATGAAGTGATTGCATTTAAAATCTGTTGGCAGGAGAAGTGCCAGCAAAACTTCTACCCTGGACACAAGGAAAGCGAGGAATTATTGATTAAGGTCTCCTGGGAAAATGCATTTGAAGGGACTGGGGTCCATCAGTGCTGATGGATGGTAAGAACCTCCTAAGGGCACAGGAGTAGGCAATTCCTAAATGTTGGAAGGGAAGGAAAATAGGGAGAAGACTGGCTTTGCTGAGGAGGGATCTTCTTTTGGAGCTAAGGCAAAAAGGTAAGGACCATGGTTGTGTGAAGTATAAATTCCCAGTCGAACCTGAACTTGTGTGGGATCTGCTTCTCCAGCTGGACCCCTGTAAGTCTATGGGGCTTGATAGGTTTCTCCCTGATCGGAGGCATTGGAAGTAGATGTTTGAAATTACTTCTTGCTTCTTAGTTTTAATTTTTTTTTTGAAACCACAGCCATGAAAAATTCAGATAGAATACACTGTGGTGTGCTGACATGCTTGCAGAAAGAACTAAAGTTCTGATTTTTATGTGGAAGAGCCGTTTTGAGAATTTCTGGCCTGTTGGGAAGTTTCATGAAGTGGAAGAGAACTGGATTGAAAATACTGAGAAAAAGTAAACTGATGCACACATAACTATAACAAGAAAACCTTTAGATGCTCAAAAATGTAGGTTAGTTCACCAGCTATCTTTTATTGGTAATTTTTCTTGGCTTCCGGAATAACACAGGAATTTGCCTCAGCTGCCACTAGTGCTGCTTCTGAGGGCAATTTCTGCCCCAGTGGTGGTGACCGTGGTGCAGCCAGCACCAGGTGGCACTGCCAGAGCTGCTCTAGAGCAGGGACAGGGGCTTCACCAGGAGCTCTTGCAAGTAGCAGAAAAATCCAGTCCCAGTATATTAATTCTATTTAGCATATAGGATTTGGGATTCTTGATTTTTCTTTTTTGAGGTTTCATTTCTTTCTCTTTTTTTTTCTTTTGTCCCTAGGATTTCCACATTGATGTTTAAGATGAAATTCTCAAGTGGCAGAGATTTTTTGTGAAAAGTTCCTGTCAAAACTGATTTGCATGATAAAATTTAACAAACAAGATTAAAAATAGACTCTGATGTGCCTTGCTAACTTATTATATATGAAAGGGGTGTATTAGTGCCTGGAATCACAGCAACCGTATTATCACAGTGCTCTCTTGTCAATAGATTTTGTGATTGGAAGCAATCATTTCAAGACTCTCTACACAGGAGTAAAAATTGTTTCTGTTTCAGTGGATAAAGACTGGAGAACAAGGATGGATGTAAGGTTTAACACTCTTTAGAAAGACATCTCAGTTTTCAGAAGTATGTGAGTACACCTGTGACAGCGGTATTTTCTCCTTCTGCTGATGGTTTGGTATGTTTAAAAAAAACACCACCACATATCATTATAACCGGAAGGAAGGAAGGAAGGAAGGAAGGACATAAATAATTTCTTAACAGTCACCTTCTTTCAAACTAAACTTTTGCTGCATATTTTCTAAATTTTAAAGTGTTTGAGCCCCTTTCCACATTTTCAAGTATAAACCTGGAAAGAAATGAACTATTTCTCTGAAAGAGAAAATGTTATTGTGGCTTTTTCGATCACTGCACTAGTATTTTGTTATTATTTTATACCAAGTTGGCCACATAACTCTCAGGTACAGCCGCTGCATGACTTCTGCTCCAGATCCTATGTCACCTGCTGAAGGAAAATGCTCAGACTCTCTGAGGATTGAGCGGCCACTTCTTTGAAGCAGTTACCAGCACAGCTTCTGACTCCAGCCCTCTGCCAGCACACTTTCAACCAGCCTGCAGACATCAGTAGCTGGCTTTCCCCCACTCTGAGGCTTCAAATTAAATTGCTGTTGAGACTCCATGACATAAATTAAGAACAGAAAAACCAGTTTTAAGCTTACAGCTCTGAAAAAATCACTAAATGAATTCTATTTTGGCAGCTTGCTGCTCACAACTCAGAAAATACGACAGCAAAGCAAATCACATGTCCAGTGTGTGTTTTATAACCCTGCACAGACTAAGCCATCTTGTAGGCACATGCTTGACTATTTTTAGTGGCTGTGCTCCTGCAAATATGGCAAAGTCCTTTAGTGTTGGCGAGTCACTAGGGGCTACTTGAAAAGTAGCAAGAGTTGTCAGTTGCTGGGATTTTGACTGAAAATAATAATACCTGGATTTAAGATTTGCTGCACAGATTTGCCAAAGAGCAAATGAAGTCAGCTCTGGCAGTGTGACGATCTGCTGATTGCTGCCTCCAGCCATGAAAGCACAGGATCTGACTGTGTTTTATTTTCATCACCATTGCTACAGCATCATTTTAAAGGTACACGATGGTTCGTGGGAATGCCAGTTTTCCAGGGTATCCATCTGGGAATCAAACAACTCTCCTTCAGTTCCGAGCAGGCACTGTGGTGTGTCCAGAGGACTTATAACTGACATGGCCCATTAGTCACAGAAACATCCCACTAAAATTAGCGGCAGCTTTTCATCTTTATGGGCCTCATGCCTCGGTCCATATGTAGAACATACAGAATGGATTTTTCTTTTCTTGGCATGTAACCCCGTCTTTCCGGTACTTTGGTTCCAGACCTTCATGAGCAATGCAGGTGGCTTTTGTTGTTCCACAGCTCATATTCTTGACAGTTACTGCATCTACACAATACTTCTGGATTCAGCCAGCCTGAAACATTCTCACAAACAGTTACTTAAGATTACCAGCATTAGCACGTAAATATAATAGTAATTAATAACACTTTGGCTTCTTGAAGATTCCTTGTGCTGCTCTGTTGGCTCTATTTCAGCACCTAAAAAGCCAGCAGCAAGGTCTCTGCCCACCCCTATCTTGTTTTTAAGATTTCTTTAGTTTGTTTTTAAGGTGTGTAGCCAAAGCGTGGGGATAAACTACTGTGATTTTCTCTTTGGGAGGCCCAGGTTTTCATGGTCACTTCTCATTTGGTACTGTATGTATTTATTCATCTATTGGGTCCCAGATGGAGACAATTCAGACCTGGTTTTTGAAGGTGTTGGGCAATTAATAGCTTCCATGTGAGCCAAGGGGAACTGTGACCATGAGGTACTGTGCTAAATATGGATTCTGGTTTTTTGAAGAGCACATGCACAAGACACCATTTAAACAGTGTTTAACTTATATCTTTATTCTGAATTGAAATTTATAGCAAAGAGGGACTTAAATTAACTCTGTGTTATTTACAGCATTTATGAAATGAGTAAAGGATCCAATCAAACATTTTACATCAATAACATATTCCAAAAAGAAAGACCAAGACTTCTCGAACTTACCCTTCTACTTGAGTTTCTTTCTTGCTGCCTCAACATATAGGTCAAACATTGAATAAGAATCTCCTTTTCTAAAGAAATAGTTACTCCAGAGTAGAGGTGAGGTTGACAGTGGTGCTGTCATGGCACTATTGTTTTACCTGGCACACTGGATTTTATTTTCCAGCGCTGTAAATACACAAATTTTCCAAAGCATTGCAAATGTTTAGAAAGGCAAGAGTATGCCAAGTTATCTTATTTGAAGTCCCCAAGTTTATATATCCCATTTTGTACAAATAAAATAGAATATGTAAACTTGAAGTTTACTCATAATAGGGGCAGCACTTTTGTGCCATACTGTGCAATGTATTACAATGCAGGCAATGGCTGTTCCAGTCCAGAAATAGAAAAGGTGATTCATTTTGGTTTGGAATGAAACAGCAGCATGTCTTGGTGTTGCTAATAAAAGCCTTTCGGGTTTTTCTCCCTGCAGGCTTCATTGCAATAATAGCAGTGCTTCTGTTAGCTCATTATCAGCATTGCTGGCAGCGGAGGAGGCAGAATTGGTTGCACATTTAGATTATTATTGTCATTGCAACACTTTATACTGAGACTCCTTAAACAAAGGATTTACAAGCCATAGTAGAGACAGTCCATCAATAGAAGCTGTTATAGAATCCCTTACTACAAGGATGGATTAGCCTTTTATTGACACCCTGTGAGAAAATTGTTAACTACCTATTAACTTTTTGTAAATGGAGCTGTAGTATGCAGACACATACATTTGAGGAACGTGAGGGACCATTTGGGGGATTGAATCTGGTTTCCTGCAGATTACAGGTCACAACATCTTGCTAGAGGAGTTCTGCAGTGGGACAAGTTTCTGGATGAGCTACTTCATCTTTCCTAGAAAACCATCTCTTTTAAACCTGAAGTTCTCAAGAATCGTTAATAACTCAATATTTAAACTTGGAAAAGGCAGTTACTCATGTGATTCCACAGCAGAGTGAATAAGTAATGGATACATGCAGCTCCTTGCCACTTCCATACCATGGTAAGTTTTCTCCCCAGAGCTGTACCTGCAAGGTTATATCCCTTGGGAGAGCCCTCTGGAAAAGGTCTCCCTCCCTCAGAGGGAGATGGTGGTCAGGCTGCTTGTTATGGGTAATTTGAAATAGTGAATTAAAACCAAAGCTAAGATAAAATAACAAGATAACATCACCCATGCTACAGCACACATGGAATCACTGGATTTTGGAGTTGTAGCAGACAAGAGCTGTGAGCTCTGCCCTAACCACTGCTCTTCCTGTATCCATGAGGTTTGTGTCATAGCCTCCCTTTCTTACAGACCACTCTTCCTTCCACACCCCCTCATAAGCAACCCTCTTGTGCTGAGCTTTTCTGAGCACACAGAGTGACCTGGCGTAGAAACCCCAGGGTGCACTTCAGATTCCCTCATAAAGTAACTTGGATCATCTCTTGTTTTTCTTGAATAAATGCAACACATTCTGCCTATTATTTGGCCAAGGTATTTTGCAACAGTGAAGCTGGGAACGGCAGAGTGCTGGCCAGCCAGGCCAGGGGCTGTGCTTACTGCAGTAGTATTCCTCCACCAGCTGGTTCTGCTTCCCTGTAATTTGTTCAGGATTTGCAACAGGACCTCTAAGTTCACCTTCTGCAAAATATTTATTAATTTTTTTTTCTCTTTCTCTCTCTCTCTAAGAGAAATGTTCTCCCTCTCCCCTTTTTTTTAGAGGAGAATAATTTGCCACTGGATTGGAAACGAATTAGTACCATGTTGGCAGGGCAGCTCTGTCTGTTTCCAAGACACATTTATTGTATTTGCTAATTCTTTTCAACATGAAAATGGCAGAAAGGTAGAGGTGACATCAGATGCAAGGAGCTCACTTAACAGAGGGAGCTCTAAAAAAGAAGGGAGACTTCATCCTCTGCAGTTATAAATGTGTTCCATTTGTTGTGGCTGCAATACACTCCAGACATCTGAAGGCTGGTGGCTTTGGAGAATTCACATTTCAAATCAATATTAACATGTTGCTTAAAAAATCCTCTTAATTGAAAGATATCATTGGATATGGTTATTAAATATTACATATATCTGCCTAATTCCTTGCCTTTTGAAAATGTTGGACTATCTACTTCAGTCATTAGATATAATTTTTTGCCATGTTCCTGGGAAATCTAAAGGTTCTAAAAGTCTTTCCTGATGAAGAGAATTTGTGATATAGAACTAAAATACAACATAAATTGATAACACAGTTGGAGGTAGAAATAAGAATTTTTTCACCCTGTTTTAGAAAAAAAAAAGAATGTTCAGTCTTTTCACTTTGATACACTTTGGGAGTATACCTAGTTAAATCTAATGTAAAATTGAAATGCAGAAAAAAATAATTGCAAGATAAATGAGGTATTTTAAATCAAGCAGAATGTTTAATTTGATCAGGATTGAAATAACTTTTCTTTCATTTTTGTTCTGGCAAAACTAACAAAAAAGTCATTTTAAGTTGACCTGAAATGATTTTTTCTTAAGTTTAGACAGAGAGTGGAAAGATTAGTTATTTAGACAGCACTACTCCTAAATTCAAAGGCTGTGCCATTTCCAGCAGCCTATCCTTCCTGCCTTAAATGAGCTTTTCATCCTTACATATATATATATGTTTATAACAACTGATGAGAGAAATATTGAGTAATCACATAGATCACAGTCAAAGTTTCAAAATTCTTTTAACTATTTGATCTTCCTTTTTTGGAAGGAGATCCTATGTGTGTGGAACTTATTCATCATTCCAGTTTATAATGCAATCTTTTTGTTGTTTATTGTGGCCATTTGTTGTTTTAAAAATAAAAGCTTTTCATATTAATCTGCCCCATCTCCTGCATTGTGGGAGATAATTTATAGTGATGTACCTGGCCCTAAATAAATGCAGGTTCACTTACAGAAGGAAGAACTGTTGGAAAAAATACAGTGAGCTGTCCCCAGAATAAACAAACTTTACTTTTCCATTTTGGTTCTGCTAATGGCTGTGTGATACTGAGTACATAGGAGCAGGATGTTTGCTGACCATCCTATAAAGATATCTAATGTTTCAGTCATGCTAAATGAGTCACTTTTGCTCTGTTGGCCTACAGAGAAGCAAATGGTTTTTGTAATTCATCTTCTAGAAAGATATTATTTTGGAGAAGCTATTTATGAACTCAAACACACCTAGAAGTCTGTTTGTTCTTTAATTCTTTCCCCATTTTCCTACTCATAGCACCTTTTCTGTCTTAAACATGTGCAGCATAAACCTCATGTCATGTGTTATAGGATAGAAAATCTAAAATGCTAAACACACTAGTGCTCTTTGGGTAACACCTACAATCATAATGAAGTGTTTCCTGGCACACCGCATGCTGTACCTTAAATCACTTTTATATTGAGCTCTGGAAGTGTTCGGTCTTTTTCCCAGTTTAGTTTCACCTCTATGTTGGCTTGTGAGGAAAGGGAGCTGGGATGCTGTAGGCAGCCCCTGTCCAGGCAGTGGCTCAGTGGAGATGTTTGCCCCCATCAGTGTCAGCAGGATTTGGTGTTGGGCTGAACTGCTCCTACAGGCACAGCCCCATGCTGGGGCAGGAGCATCAGCCCTGTCAGCAAGGGTGCAGAGAGGGGAACCTCTGGCTAGAGCCAAGGAAGGAGGGGTGAGGCACACTTAGTGGCAGAAATGTCTTTTTCCAGCACAGCAGGCTCCAAGAAGAAGGATTTGTCTAGAGATTAGGCCTAAAGCCCCAGTTCAGTACCATTGTTAAGACACGTCCAGCTGAGAGCAAGTAAGGCTCTTAAATGTCAGTGGTTTTCTCCTGCTGTTAAAATGGGTATGCACTCCAGGGGTTATTTGGGAAGATCACATTTCTTTTAAGGACAGAGAATGTTTAGAGAGACCTAATAGAATAAAAGACAAGAAAACTGAAAAAGAAAAAAAGTCGTAACACAGGGAAGAAAATCATACAAACATTGATAATTAACCAAGAACTTAACAATTCTGACAGAAACCTAAGAAAGATGATGTAGATTAGATATAACATGAGTTTGAAATGAATTGGAAATACTGTGTGTGTCCAAAACATGTTAAAAACACCTCTGTTGGGAAGATAATAATCTTTTTCCTTGATTATGTTGGAATTGAATGTGACAGATGTGTATTTTAATTGGCTACGAAGATCTTCATGTTCAGACCTTACATTTTCTGACTGCTCAACATTTTTCTAAACAGCCTGATCATCTTGATGGCCATGACCACCTCAAGGCCATAGCTCCTATTAAAACTAGATTCCATGTAATCTTGTCTTTATTTGAAATTTACCAAATGACCAGTTACTGGATCTAAGAGAAAGACCTAAACTTGTATTGCAAGTCTGACAGGAGACATTATTTGATCTCATAGGTGTTATCAACACTGCTTTCTGCAGATTTATGATGGTTCATTTACCAACAATTAATTGTATCTGCCAGCTTATTACTCTCAAACTATTAACATTGCTGGTAATTCCATAGTGTGAGAACCAACCTTCTGCAGCTCTGAGGATTCTTTAAAGTTTTGCTGCTCAAAAAAATTCAGCAGTTCTGGAAAAGATTGTTTCATTAATGCAACTCCAGAAATTACCAGTATCTGTGTCCTCACCTTCATGTAACTGATTTTAAACAATTAGATGTTAGTATCAGGATTGCACTGCCAAGCAGCAGCAAACCATCAAGGGCTGGAGTCTAATCAGGCTCATAGTCCCCTGTGCTGGGGACACAAAGAAATCTGCAAGATTTTTCAAGGTGAAGGAAAGGAATATCCACCCAGATAAAAAAGGTGTATAGAAGTGTACATTAAAAAATAACACATAATTACTATTAAATATTAATTATTAAATGTTATAATTACATAAAAGGAAAAATAAGATATGGGTAGCAGGCAGGTTATATTAAAATAATTAGAATAATTTTTAAAGTCTGTGAGTTAAGCAGGAGTATACACAAGAATTTAATTTCTTCCTTTGATTTCAGTGGTTTCCATTAATTTCTCACAGAAATGGGCTCAAGTCACTGGTGAAGCTGCAGTGGGGTAAGCCAGGGTTACTGGAAGCTGGATTTCTGGAAGCTCAACCACTTCACCCATGGATGACCTTGTTCTACAGCCATCATAGGTAAGTTACTTGACCTTTGCTGCCAAGGCTGGATATTTATATATGTCAGATGAAATGAATGTATATCCAGCTCTACAGGCTAAGAAAAAATAAAGTTACAGAGGATTTTAAAGTATTAGACAAAATCAGTTTATATTTATTGCAGATGCTATATTTTAGGTTAAAAAAGTCCGTAGGATTAAGATCGGAAAAGCTTCCTTACTGATAAAAATATTTTATAGACTATGTATAGAATAGTCTCCAAAATTATATTCATCACTGTGTACACTTCTTTGTAACTTTTGACCTTTTGATCCTTAAAAAATAGTAAGAGGCTAATCTGCAGAGAAAAAAATCTAGCGCAGACCAGAAGATACACCAGATAAGGTAGTGTTTATCTGTGTTTATCTGTTATTTGCATCTGCTGTGACTGAGTGAAACACTGAATATAATCTTCATTTACTTACTTTAGGAGTATCTCTGTCTATTTTAAGGGCTAATTCTGAAGCAAATCTTTCTCATTCTGCACATCTTCTGACTTACACTTATCTAAGCTAGGGACATATTCACACAGCTTGGCACAGATAACCAAATATTATTTCGTTATTTATTATCATTGCGGCTTCAATTTCTTCCGTGAAATGGCTTGGATTGTTTTCCTGAAAAATGATCATTTCTCCCTTTATCCATTATCCACTCATAGTTCTTGTGTGAGCTCCAGGGAGGACACATTTTTCTTAAAGTTTTCAGAAAGCTCCAGCTGAAGAATCCTGTAACTGGAGTAATTTTTATTACCTTAACACTCTCTTCTTTAAGCTTTATCTCTCCAAAGAAAAGCCTAAGGCCATTCTAACAATCCAGAGGATCCTGACCCTTTAAAAATCACCTCTGATCTTGGAACAGAGCTTCCATGTTTCACATGAATGCAACCTTCCTTCCCAATCTATTTCGGATTTTTTTACAATCCCCATGTTAGCCAGGAAGTCTCTGAAGCTCAGCTCCTACCAGAATAGTTTTATACCTTATACCTTTGACAGGAACTGCTGGCATTTGCCTGCAGGAAGCTGACATGTGATTTAGGAGGGGATAAAACATGTACATGTTTGTTACTTGAGTTTTACAGCTCTGCAGGGAATGAAAATCTTTTTCACAAAGGATTTAAAACCTTGGCTTTTTTCCCTCACTAAAAAATTTTAAAATTCTCTGAAGGGAAATGGCTAGATGAAATTAATTTGGGGTCAGTTGAAAGGTTTCAGTCTGACCAAACCCAAAATCCTTTTAATTTTGTCTTTCATATTTATTTTTTACATTATAATATACTGAGTAGCATAAAATATGAGATGCTATTCCTAATGCTTTAAAGAAAGTCTTGAACATATGGCCCAAATGTAACTGATACATTGATGTCTAGCTGAGTTTATGGAAACCCTAAAACAACAACTGTGGGAGATGTGAAATGAGCTATTCATCCTGACTTGTGTCCAGGAGTGATACTTAATAACAATGATATTTAAAATACTTTATCAAGGAACATGACAAACAGAATAGCGAAAAGGCATGATACAGGAAAGACCAGGTATTCTAAGAGACAGCTTAATTTGGTGCCAAGAACAAACTATATTTGCTAAAACTATATTTTTACAAAGTTATAAATGTTCTTATATCCTTGCATACTTATGTGCTTTCCAAGTCAAGACCCACAAAACCTCCAGCAGCAATGAAGCTCTGCTAAGGGGAAGAAGAGTCTCTGGAGAGAAATTTTTTGGTGCCACCAAAACCCTCACCGGTTTAATGCACAGCCATGTGTACTGAGTGATAAAATATTTTGCTGTATCATTTGACTGAAACCTGTTCCATCAGAGGAGCTTTCCATCCCCTGCAGAACCACCACAATAGCATTATTGCTTCACCAGCTTGAAGGACAGGAAGGTAATCAGGAACAGTCAACATCAGCAGATCACACACCACCAGCACAAGTGCTTTTGATGAAGAAATGAGTGTCTGTGCAGATAACATGTAATACACTCTGACTTCTGTAAAACTGTTGACACCGTCCCACACAGTATTTTCATGTGTAGGCTGAGGAAATACCGGCTAGACAAACTGTCTTCAAGATGGGTTGAACACTGGCCAAGGCACCTCATTCTAATTACAGTCTCAGTATCAATTTGGCAGCCAGCAACAAGCAGAGCAGCCTGGGAGCTGATAGTCAGCCTGGTGGTCTTCAGCATCTTTTTCCATGACCTGGATAACGAGACAGAAGCCACCCTTGTCAAATGCGTAGTAATTAAGCAGAAAAGGCAGGGTTTGACACACTCTACAACTAGAGTTTGAAGCCAAAGCGACCTGATGAACTTGCAGATTAATCTCAGAGAAGTCTCACAAAATTCAGCCAGGATAAATGCAAAGGTTTATACGTGGGGCAAGCACAAGTCAGTGAGTAAATTGTCTGAACAGCAGCCTCTTTGAAAAGGACATTTGGCATTTAGGAAATACCAGACCAATGGACACAACGTGGCTCTGATCACAAGCACAAGGAACTGTATAATGAATCACATTAGGAGAAATGTGGCCAGAGGAAGGCAAGATGAAGTTGCCCTGCCTTTAAGCAGTGATGTGGAGGCAAAGGGGCAATTTAACAGCAGACTACAACTCTTTGAAGGACAGTTGTAAAGGCAATGGGACCAAACTACTCTCAGGAGTAGGAGATGATTTAACAAAGGGCAAGAGCAAAGTGCTGCAGCTTTGGAGGTTCACCTTGAACATCAGGACTTCTTCAGTAGGATAGTAGTGTAACAGTGGAACCCACATCTGGGTGGAAGGCCTGTCCTCAGATGGTTTTAAGAATCAGCTAGACTTGGCCTTAGCTGGTCATACCTACTGTTGTTGTAGTCCTGCTTTAATCAAGATATTGTAGTAGATTACCTCCAGAGAGGTTCCCTTATTTCCTTGATCCTCTGATTCACTATTTTCCTCCCCTTCAACCTATTAGGAAGGTCAAATTAGGAAGGTCAAATGAAAGTTAAAAAAATTCAGGATATGAAGTCATGTAAAGATGACCTCAGTGTTCTCTTTTAATATAGGCACAAATCTTTTAAAATCTAATTTAAAAATAACAGGAGGACACAGGTGTGTGAAGTAGGTCACCAAGATAATGTGATTTGTTACACCTTTATCACTAAGGACAATACATGGCAGACAATAGATTACACTTGATACGTTATCCTCTATCCTTTACAGCAATGACAGTAAGCAATATAAATCCCTTCCTCCCTTCCTTCCTGGCAAGATCTTTACTCATCAGTTCAGTATGCAAAGAATGGGAATCACCATGACTAACTAGGAATGATTTCAGCAAACTGAAGTCCTTCAGGCACTCTGTTTTGTGGGAGAAGGTAGCAGAGTACAAGTCTGGTCACAATCTGGAATTTAGGTCCAATATACTGACTCGATCTCATTTTATTCAGAATTTGCACATGACTACAAACTACATGGTTCTTTTCTTTGATTACAGATGTGTTCAAATTCTTGTTAAGGGGGAAAAATACCCCAAACATATGAGAGTCTGCTGAGGGGATATCATATCATTTCAACTCACTACTACTGAAACTCCACTGATGGGACAAATCAGTAACTTCCCAGAAACACAATTTCCCACAGCCTTGGGAGCAGTTCAGCCTTACTTTTTAAGATACATGCAAGATAAAATTAACGTGGTGGGAAACACTACCTACATATGATTTCCCAAGTAGACAGATAATAAACAATGCAGTGAAACAGGAACCACCAGAGAAGTTTGCTCAAACAGAGAATTGGAAGTTGTTAACACAGAGATTCAGAAAATGGGCAGTTCTGGCCTCTGGAGAGACTTTTTACAGTCTGTGTGGCCCTTGGAATATTTTCATCCAAGAGGAGTTCCCTTGGATGAGACCCTTGGAAAATATTTCCCTTTGATCTCTGGTGTATTACTCCTCTTTTGCAGCCAGCCAAAGTTTAAAACTAACTTGACTCCCCTTTGACTGATACCAGTTTTATAGTCAGATACAGAATTAGGAGGGATCAGAAAGACCCCAAGAAGCACTGCAAATAATCAAAACACTGCTCATGTTGGGCAGTGGAAAAATGAAAATTTTGGATATGTCCGGAAGAGACTTGTCTCATCAGCACCAGATGCTTAGACAGACATGGGCTATGGAGAGAATCACAAATGAGCGTGGAACTCACAGTTGCACAGAAGACAATGCAACCAGATCAACTCATACCACCTGGGAATCTGGGCTCTGAAGACTGAAGTCATAACAATGGAACTAAAAATAAGTTCCCACAAACTGGCCCACTCGTCAGCACTGTATCTTGCCTTAGTGAAGCTGGAGATCTGCTACTAATACAGGCTTCTCTGCCCTAAATCATTTATTTTGGCAGCTCATAAAATATGGAAACTCTAACACTCAATATTCCCTCCTCTCTCATGATTACTGTTCAGGGACAGACTCTTTATATCAAACAGAAACTTAAAGATTGTGGCATTTTATCAAAACCATAATGAAATCTTGTGCAAGCACAGTAATCAGAGAGAGCTATTTGTCAAGACATACTGTAGAGAAAAACAAAATCCCACAGTAGAAACAGGAGTGCTTGCTCTGCTGAGAGATACTGTGAAAATGAAGTGAAGCTCTTTCTTTCCTCCTCCTTAATCAAAACTCAGTATGAAAACAAAAACCTTACCAAATAACTTTGGCTGATAAAAAAAAATGTTGGCTGGAAAGGAGTAGTGCATAATTTATACAGAAATAACATTAGAAAGGGGATTGTTCACATAGATATTTCTGAGTGTGTGATCAAAAATTTTGGCCCTGGGGGGAGCTCATGTTACTGCCACTACTGGGTTGAGGCTGGATTTTACTCTCTCTGTGAGACAGTCAAAACCTGGGAAGTTGCTCAGGGAATGAAGGTGTGGGCAGATCTGATATTACTTAGGAAGTCCCTGGTGAGGGCATGCCTGTGTTTTGACCCCACCTGCTGCAGGAGGTTACCCGTTCTATCCACAAAATATCTGTAGAGGTTTAAACTTGACTCACTGCTTAATGAAGAGAAGCGCTGGAGGGGGAGTTACGTGCTCTGGGATCTCCTTCTGGCTGTGCTATTGATTTGCGAGCCAGAGGCCTACTCAGTAAATCAGGGATAACATTATTAAGTTACTTAAATGGACTGTTGGGATGTTAATTACCCAGAACATTTGCAGTCAGTCTGCCCTTCTGAAAATTAAGCCACTTGGCTGTCTAAATGATGCTTAACTCTGAGTGCAAAGATCAAACACTTCAGCTTAAATGTCC
This sequence comes from Melozone crissalis, assembly GCF_028551555.1. Taxonomy (NCBI): domain Eukaryota; kingdom Metazoa; phylum Chordata; class Aves; order Passeriformes; family Passerellidae; genus Melozone; species Melozone crissalis. The sequence continues at coordinate 57,138,809 of NW_026535805.1, forward strand.
CCATTCTCAGCTCCACAGGCTTTCATAGTACCATCATATTTTCAAATACAATCCCACTTCTAGAAGAGGAGGGCATGGTTAGGTCAGGATTATGTTTCAACCAGAGATCTGTAGAGAAGATCTTAAAAGAAACAGTGCTATCTAGTGTTATTGTTTGCACAGTTGCACAAACACTGAATTACTGACTGTGTGTGTAAATGCTGTTGAGTGCAGGGCAGAAAGTGTGGGGTTACAGGGGTATAACAGAATACTTTATTTTTGATCATAAGTACAACCCATTATTGTGGCAGAGCAATGCAAGGTTAGTACCTGTCAACAAGACAGCTGGAGGCCTCTTTTTCACTGACAAATGTTGAGTGCAGCTGTGCTTGGGCTGTAAACAGGAGCCATGGCTTTAACATCATTCTGATTTTTCCACTCCTGATAATTGCTGCTTCTACTTCCTCAGGGCTGGTGCCCAGGTGGAATCCTGAACTCTATTCAAACAGAGAACAAATTAGCTCCAAGAGCTGCTTGGCCTTGCAGTCACCTAAATTCATTAATTCATCTGTATCAGTTGAAAGAATTACAAGTCCTTAATTTTAGTTACACTTAGACCCTCAAAAGTTGCTTTGTTGGTGGACAAAAACAGACAGAGCTGGGTTTTTCATGTTCTTCACAGCAACACCCAATTTTTGGAGCAGCCCACACTCCAGTGAGAAAGTGGACATGATTATTTCCTAGGATAGCATGATGGTCTCGTGGTCAGGGCACTTGCCAGAGCTGCAGTTCTATCATCTATAAGATAAATAATTCTTGACTGCAGGACTCCTATTTCTTGGATTTCAGGGTGATGTGGAAAAGGTGACAACTGGAACTAGACCTTCCCAATTCCAAGAGGTGTGCATTGTAGGAAGAAAGCAATCACACCTAGAATGAAGCACTTAGTATTTTCTATTTGTTCTGCCCCACGATACTCTTTTAGTTTTGCCAGATTTAACTATGTGACCAAGAGTAATCTGAAATATTAACATGAAAAGAGAAAATGTAAGACTCAAATCAAAATAATGTAGGACAGCAGGTATCAGGCAGAATCCACATTTTTAATTCAGAGCACTATGAACAGCAAATCCATTGATAGGAAAGGTTTTCACCTTCATTTTTCTATCTAAAAAAAGTAAAGTTTACAGGTAGCAAAAAGGAGTATAAGAAAAGGATAAGTAGACGAAAAATTATTGACTTCCCTACCGAACCTTCAAATTGAAACAGCTGGAAACATCCTCCTGACTCATTGTCCTAAATCCATATCTGTTCTCATCTCTTTGATAAATCTTTTATTTGTTTTACTTTTCTCCACACTAAACATGAGCAGTGGTGCTCTTTTTTCATATCAGCTCCTGATTTTACCTTGTACAGTTGTACAAACCTTCACAGCTTATTTCATGTCTTGCTGTGTCTCCATCTGTCACTGTGGATGTCTTACCAAAGAGCAGTACTGCTTTAAGCCAAAATTCCAAAGGCAGTTTATCTACAATGACAAACTAGAGGTGAAGCTGAAGGGTAAATAGATCTTTACTGTTGTTTGGGTTTGGGTTTTCTTAAAGCATATGATTCACATATGTTATGTTTCTCAAAGCTCTAGGATTTGTTACAATGCTTTCTCCACATATCCCAGGGATGCACCTCGGAGGGCTTTGAGGTAAGTTGTGAACTCTTTCTGCCTGACACCTATACAAACCCCAAGTGAAGCAGGTGCAGATGCAGCATGCAACTATAATTAGTGCTGTTGATTTGGAGCTGAATTGAACTGTTCATCTGGTTTGAATCACCCACAGAGGCACCTGTGAGGCTTGTTTGGTGTGCTGTAGGTATCCACAGCATTAATGTCAGCATCTGAGTGGACCTTCTGCACTGTTTTTAGAATCACTGGGGAGGTAGAATCTCCCTTTGGAGACTCCGTCTTTCTGAACTGAATGCAAAGGAAGCCAGTGCAGTTCCATATCAAATTTTCCAGGTGCAGATAACAGTTCCTGGACATGGATATGAATATATCTGGCATCAAATGGTTACATAGCTGGACCTCCATTTACAAACCTTTTGCTCAGAGCAGTTTGCTGATGGCAAGTTAGAAAACATTTCCTTCACCGTGGTACTCAGTGCATTTTGAATGCCCAGCAAATCATAGACATGGCTCTGGCAGCTGTGCTGGCACCTTTGCTGTGAGGAGAATGGACATTATATCACCACTTTATTAACAATATGTGATTTCTAAAAGTTACTTAGTACTTAGGCATTAAAACTGCAGTTAAATTTCCATACTATTGAGTAATTCTCACAGAAACCACTTTAAAATATGTACATATTTATCTCTGCAAATAATTAAATTATTTCCTCCAGCAGTGCCCAATGAAATGTTATATATAAATCTGGAAATATTATTTCCTTTAAAATTTTCCATCGTAGTGTTTTACTGATCTCTTTCTTGTCATTGCTCCACTATGAAACATCTCTGTTTTTCCTTCAGCTCACCATCAGTTCCCATTTGGAAAGTCTGTAAATTCTGTGCTCCTCTAAAATCTATAGATAATTGATTCCAGGAGTATGTGTCCACAGCAAACTGTGTAGCTGCAGTTCCACTTCATTTAACAATATACAGTTCTTTGTTAGGTAGAGATCAAAGAATATAATTTTATTAAGTTTTATTTGCCAGATCGGAAAAGAATGGGCTTGTTTTATTCAAAAAAAAAAAAAAAAAAGGGGCAGGCCAAATGTTTTTCTAATAGAAGATAGAGTGCAAAAGGAGGTAAAACAAAACTAAAAGCAATTTATATATATATCTTGAAGTAATTTTCAACCAACAACAGCCTTAATATATACTGCATTCAAAATATTTTTATCATTACCATAGAACAGTGTCATTACCAAACAATAGTAAGGGAGAAAAAGTCTTGGGAAATGCAGAAGTAAGCAAGTATTTGCTACAATGCGTAGCTCAGGAAAGAAAAGAGTTGAATGGAAAATAAAAAGGGAGGTTACATTTAATTCTACCATGCCTCTGACCATGCATTTGAACAACTTTGAGCCAAAGTGATTTTGTGTCTGTCAGAACTAGCAATTAACATGTGTCAGTGTTTGCAGGATCAGGTCTTGCCTATGTAGAGGATGCCTAGCCTGGGAGCAGGGAAATCCCTGATGGCTCAAGCACAATGCAGGACATCACTTCTGCAAACACACAGTCCTTGTACACGTGTGTGAGGGTGATACCTCAGTGTCACTGGGTTCAGATCACTCTGAACCATCCTAAAGGGTGGTTTCTCTGGCTGAAATGTCTCCTTTGTTGGTTTTTTGGGGTTTTTTGGTTTTTTTGGTTTTTTTTTTCAATTAAGAGAAAACATTTCCACAATTGTTTAAAGGTCTTTACTGAAAATGTTTGAAAAACAGTTGAGATGAAGAATAGATTAAATAGAAAAATCAAAACAGGATGTCCTGGAATGTAGCTGCCAATAGCAGCTTTGTTTTGGAATGGAGAAGTTCTCATCTTTTCTTTGGTACTTTATTGCTTCTGTTTTAGGTTTTGGGAGGGCTGGGTATTTGTTTCTGCTTGAAAGCTTGGTAAAGATAAAAAGCAGAGTCCAGCCTTCCTTCACTTGGTTTTGGAATGTGCAATCATCTAAAAAAATTGACACTGATGTGTGCCATGGAACAGCTTAAATAATTTTGGATATTGACTCCAATAAAGTTTATTTATCTAGTTTATGATTCTGTGTAATAAAACAGCATAATCCCTGATACTGATTTGTTTTATAAAATCAGTTTTTTAGCTCTGGTTTCTTTAATATGATGTTCATGTTCAGAGCATGTAGAGTTAAAAAATTGGACTAATTATTGTACAATGGGACATTATAATAAGTGCAGATAACAGCTGCTTGCCCAAGAGTTTTAAAACAAACAAACAACAAAACAGTAAACAAATAAATAAATCCTGACAAAGTGCAAGTAGTTGGACAACCAATTGTTTTTTGCAATTTTGTGTTGAAAATTCTAAGCAGTATGAAGAAAATACACACTTTGAACTGATCATTTTTACAGTTTTCATTTCTTTGTATTGAAATGACTTAAGCTATTTCTCAAATAGTCCAAAATTCAAGATCTGAATGATTATTCAATTTTATCCAACTAAAGTGTTCAAAAGTAAACATTAAAGAATCATTATTTAATTTTTCTTTTAATCAAAGAAACGTTCATTTTTCAGGTTGAAAAATATCCAAGAAGAGGAATTTCATTACAATCTTTTCATAGACCTCTAACCTCTTCAAAAACTCAAAGTGAATATCAAACCAAGGCCAATAAATTGTTTTACAAAGTTTGCTGTGAAACCAAAAAAAAATGATGTTAACTTTGTCAAAAGGTTGTCTGTCACTATGCCAGGATGAAAACTGTTTCATTCCATGCCCAGCAAAAGTAGTTGTTGGTTTTATTCCCCAGCATCATCTAAAAAAGACAGTTTTTATTTTCTTTTCTTTAATTTTTTATTTCAGACCTATTTTTGTTAAGCAGAATGTTAAGATGCCAGATTTTGGAGCATGTTTAGCATTTCTATCTAATGTTAGCATTTTCCATATACCTTACTTTAATTTTTCTTGATATAATTGGCAGAACAACAGGATTATTTTGCCAAAACTGGAGATAACCACACTTAATTAAATTAACTAAGTCTGAGTATTTTTAATTAACGTAATCATATTTGACATGTTCTATTGCAATAATATTTGTGTATCTCTCAGGCCAATTTTCACAGTGTCTTTGGGGTTTTTGAGCAAAACAAACTGGGAAATAGAAATCTGTATTAATTCTCATTTTAGAAATATAACATGGAGTACTTATGGTATGTGTGCTTTAGGATCACAGTTTCCCTGAGTTCTGTGTATAGTAAAAGAAGATAGACAGGAGCCACCAGAGGAAGGTTGAGCCCATAGAAGGCCTATACCAAAGTGGCATATAAAACAGAAGTGTTTCTGGAAGGGAATATAGAAGAAAAAAAGAACAAGGAAGAGAAAAAAAAAAGAAAGAAGCAAAAAAAAAAAAAAGGAAAAAGAAAAAGAAAAAAAGAAAAAGGAAAAAAAGAAAAAAGAAACACCCCAAAAATTGAAATTGTTTTGTGATATATATCTTTGGTTCATGTACAGTTTGGTCATTGTGTCCTCATCTCTAAGAGATTATAGAAACCTAGTTAGAGAGAGACAAGGAAGATAAAAAATAGGCAATGAAGTGGAAATACTTCCACCAAAGAAACATGTAATTTGGCTTTGAGTGTTCAGCCTGAGGAAGATCTTGCAGAAATCTGGACTATTATGTACCTCTAAGAAGTTGAACTTGGAGAAGATGGTCACTGTGCCTCATTTTTTTCAACAGTGGATTTTACCAAATGAGATAAACCCATGGCATACTTGAAAAAAAAAAGTGGGGATATGTAACAGTAAGAAATAAAATGTCAGAACTCATTGCAATGTGATGCAGGAGCAGGCTTGAGGAGATCAGGCATACTCATGGCATAGAAATAATTCAAAGCCTGCTCTCAGATATGGGGCTCTGGACTGTGTGCATGTTTGGTCTGACTTACTCTTACCCTCCTTGATTTGTTTTTCTGAATAGTTTTTTGTGGCCCATGAGTGAAGGGCATAGGCAGCTTTAACTCTGGCTCTCTAATGTTCAGTAATGTTTCTAAAGGTGATGAAGTCTTAAAGCACTGCCTTGCCTCACTTAGAAAATCTGTGGTGCAGCAGGGCAACTCACTCCAAGTCTATAGCTAGCAACCAAAGACATCAATCATGTCCAAACAACTTTATTTTTAACTTACACAGCTTTTTCCTGGAGTTCAAACAATTATTCACTGCCTAGGAAGAGGGCATCTGCAGTCACTTGGAGGGTTTGGTCTCCTGCATGGCCATATGAGACACTTCAGTCAACTTGTGGGCGCAAACATAATTTCAGAATTTCATGTGTATATATCTATGTTATCATATTCTTTCACTGTGAAAGCAGTAACTACTGTATGTGGTAAAATGATATATTGTTGTCCGCAAAATGTCTTTGGCAACAGGATGTTCACTAGCCTTGGAATTTTGCCTTGTATAAATATTTTTAATCTACTCCATGTAGGCATATTTTGGCTGCAAAATAAAGGGTTTTGGAGATTAATATATCCAAGCTCAGTTCTGCTTATATATACTACATACATCAAGGTTTTATTGAACTCTGCATCTAGAAACTTTGCAAAGCAGCTGTTTTGTTGGGTTTTGTTTCTTTTTTTTTTTTTTTTTGCCTCCTTTACTCAAAGGGGGATTATGACTATATCCTATTTTTATATTCTACAAATGTAGTAATTTAATATACAGATATATTTTCATTCTTCAGATGTAACTTATATAAAGCATGTTCAAATTTATGGTTATTGCTTTTCCTGTAAAGAATATTATTGGCCTCTTTTCAAATGTCCACATTTTCCCAAGGACTGTCCAAATAGCTATTTATCAATGAATAAAGACTATAACAATTATCTGACAGTATCAAGTACCTTTCAGCTGAGTACCTCAATGCTCTTTTCAACCATTTATTCATCCTCACCACACCCTAGGGAGTTATCTTTCACCAGTCTGTTTTATTGGCACAGCAACTGGGTCTCAAGGAAGCTGCAGGCCTGGTTTCAAGTCTGAGTCCATCAGTCAAAGGCAGAAGCACAGCCCAAAGCTTCTACCCCATCACTGCTCAGTGGAGCAGTAGGTTCTCTTGCTGGTAAAACTTCTGCAAGAAGAAATGTAAAAGAAGGCTAAGATGGTTGTTCTGCCCAGCTGCACTTGGCCATTTCTCTGTCAAGAGAAATTGATACATATATGTAAGTATGCACCTACATCCCATGTAACCATTTAACCAAGTTCTGTGGTTATCTTCCTGCTGCACTGCAAGTGAGGCTGGCTTTCTGAGATTTTCAGCCTTATACTGGAGAAGATGACAGGTAAAGAGTGGGTCCCCCCACATCCCATCCCTTGCTGTCTCAGCACAGGCAGTCCAAAGGAGGGGCTCGCTACAAGAAAACAAAACTGCTGCCGGTGGAGGGGTAAAACAATTTAACAGAGAGAGGGGTGTTTCCCCAGTTCAAATATCAACAGTTCTACTGAGAAAGCAGGAATAGCTTTCAGATGAACAATGGCCATTCACATCTTTGTCCAATTTCTGCCTCAATCTGGATGTGATAAGATGCCTGCAAATGCCAGTTCAAAATATAATTTAACAGCTGCCCAAAGTGCCACAAGTTTAAGTCAAACCTCATTTGAGCAAAAAATATGTTTCCCACTTCTTACAGAGCTGGAAGTTGTTGCTTGCACTGGCGGCGTGTGCTTTTCCTCATGTAGCGCTGTATACATTTCAAGTGTAATACAAGTAATATTAATTGAAAGAGACTGTTGGATCTTTTATTTATACTTGCTACCACATGATTTTTTTCAGAACTTTGCTGGGACAATTAGTCTTGTTCTCCTGTAAGCTTATATCTCATTACAGAGGACCAGACTGTCCTCAATATTCCAGGCACACCTACGACTTCTTTAATTGGAAATGAAAGGCTGACACTGCCACCATCCTCTGCCCCTTCCAGCCTGGCTCCATGGCCTTTGTGATGCGTGGGTGTGAAAATGCAGGCCTGGGAGATGGACCCTCTTCCCTCCCACTCTCCTGCCCCAGAATTCAGCACCTTTTTCTTGCTTTCAGCAAACTTTTGGCCAAGCTCAGGTCCATAGGAACAAAAAGCAGGTGGAGGAGCTGCAGCAGTGACTAGAAATGCAGAATAATGCAGAATGAGAAAGAGGGCAGAGCTGTTGCTTAGCAGATGACAGTGCCACTTGAAAATATAGTGGCAATCAAGAGATGCTGTCTTTGGAGAGGTGAGACAGTATCCATCCTCAGCTTGACATTGCCATCATTGTTGACTTAAAGTCTGTCATTGGCCATGGACTTATGACCTAATATATCCACTGGTCTGGAAAAAGGAACAAGAGTAATCCATGTCACATTGGAGTGACAGATATACACTGCATTTTTTTTTCTGTGATAGAGAAAATAAACTCAATTCTTCAACTTTTCATGAAAAATCTCTTTATTCATTTTCAAATCTCCTCTCACAGTATTTAACTTTCTTCATCTTGTGCATATCTGTGTCCTCCTTGAAATCCAGAGCTCATCACTTTATTTTATCTGAGACCTTATAATTTTCAATCAAGTTATCTGCCACAGGTTGTAGGGCTTTCTGCTTAACTTCTTCTGGAGTAAGACCTGCAAAAGCAGCAGGCTGAGGATTAAGAAGCACAAGATTCACTGCAGCCCCAGAGTTGCCTTCTACTGTACTGATGGGATGCAGAATCATGGAGGGGAATTGGATTTTGGATCCTATGGCAGTCTTGCAGCTATACCATTCTCACATTCAAATGAGCTGTTTGTTTATGAGCCAGAGAAATATTATCTTCCTTAAGAAATGATATTAAATTTTTTCCTATTCCCAGGGGCTCACCCTGCTCTTCCTGTGTGGTTTCCCACAAGAGAGGAGTGACCTGGACCATGAAATGGATGCTATTTTATGAATAGTTAGCTTCAAGTGTTTACAATGTGTTAATGATAGTAAAGCATAGGAAGTCTTTAAATTAATGCTTTTGCAGACTGAGCCACTGTATACATAGAGACATTTTTCTTCCTGCCACTGCCCTTTTAGAACACAGTTTTCCCTCTAAATAATTTCTACCATAACTTCACCATCAATAAGAGCATACTACAAGCCTCTCCCACAGATGTGGGAAATTTCCAAATAGAGACCAGTCTTCAAAAGTAGCTTCCAAGCCTTGCCACAGAATAGCTTCTCTGTCCAAAAGGGAGGTTATAATATCATGTAACCTCATGTGACCATTGCTGACTGATTAATGATGGCCACTCTTATACACTGGAGACATTGAAAGCGTTGGTGGTAGCTCTCCTCCTTGATCTCTGCCCTTGTTCCTCCCCACCACCAGAGAGGATGGAAATAATGCCCTTGCACTCCCATTGTGATATTTTGAACTGAAAATACTTGGTCTGGCCTCACAGGCCTTTCTGGATACATTCTTCCTTAGCTTGACTTCACTTACTACACCCTTCAGGATGTTATAACATTTCATCTTCCACATTTTTATTTATTATGTGACAGTGCTGGCTTTGCTCCTTTGGCTGCACAGGATACACATTTTGTGTCCCAGGAGTCACCAGGGATCGTGTGAATGTCCCAGTAACAGGGAATGCAAATAGTACAAGATTTAAGTACAAAAATGAGGATTAAACTCTTAAGACCTCGCTTTACACTCACAGTCATCCAGCTAACATACCAATGCTCCTGGCTGGAGTCTAGTAGTAAAAAATTCTGGTATTTTGTTCAACAGGAAAGATTCAGAATAATATTGTCTTTTTGGTTATACATTTGTAATTGAACAGTACATATTTCTGTGGTCTAAGTAGTCATGTTTCACGTAATCTGTAATAATTAGCAAAGCCTTTTTGACCTATAGCTCTCTTAGCTGCAAAGCAGAGTGTGAGAATTGCTCCTTGAGGAAAATTCACCCTTAATGTAATTCCATTAACTTCATGCCCTTGAGATTTATACTGATATCTACCACTAACATCAAAGGTCTTGGATAGTTAAAGTGTAGAATAAAAATTACCCTTTTCCATCCCTTAAAATTTCACACAGGCCAGAAGGAAAATCCCCTGTGGTTTTTATTGTCCCTTCCCATAAGGATAAACAACTTCTCTGAGAGCTCTTGTCTTTACCCATTGTGACAGCTAAATGGACACTGCTAGGTTGAAAGTAATGCTCCCAATTCTAATTCTTATTTGCACTAGTATAAATCACTAGTAGCTCCACTGCAAGAAAAAGACTTACAATGAAAAAAAAATCACTATAGGTGGGAAGAAAAACAGACTCTTATATTTATAGCAAAGGAATGAGCTCTATCTGTATGTTATCTACAACCTGTCAGTTTCACAGAAATCTATTTATTCTTAAAACCTACTTATCAGTCTTTATGGTGTTTAACTCAACATTTCCATAAACTTACAAAGTTTACATATTTCAATTGTATTTTGTTTCCACCACATAGCTAAAAAAATACTTTTCACTAGTTCCATAGTATAATAAATAACATTCTTCAAACCAGTCATATCAGGGATGTTTTCTACTATGAAATTAAGGATATTACTACTTTAAACAGTGGAAGACCACTACATGTTCCTGTCCCAAATAACAGATTGCTGTCAAGACCTGAGGAGATTATATGAAAGTTTGGGTAAAACATGTGCATCATTTCAGTAGCATTTCTGTGCCATCAACTATATGAGATTAAGTTGAAATTTTATTCTGTTGGGAAGATACCTTTACTTTAAAAAATTGAAAGCTTCACTGCCTTTTGTTAAATTAGAAATATAAAAAAACCCCATGGAAAATAAAATCCACGTAAAAAAAAATGGTTTTGTCATAATGAAGATATTGAAATTTGAGGTTTGAAATTTGCATGATCAAATAATTCTTGGAAGATCACCCTTTAAGCCTCAGACAAGGTTTCCACACTGCCCAACCCCACCAGCACCAGGGAGGGTCAGGACCTGTGGAGTTTGGGGCAGCCCTATCAACATGAGCCTTAGAAGAATAAACAGTTTCTGGTCCAACCACAACCTGTGCGGGTTGGCAGGAGCATGGTAGACTTCCAGCAGGACCCTGTTTGTATTTCATCAAAACTTCATCAGACTGACACATTCCTATGAAATACTTCTGTTTCCCCACACTGGCATTTTCCAACAAAAGAAGTGTTTGATCGCTGGCTCCCAACCAACTCTGTTCTGAAGGATGTGTGCAAGCTGGCCCATAAACAGTAACAGGTTATTTCCAGCAGTTTACACCTGACTGACACATACTCAGCTCTCTTTCACTATCCAAACTATTCCTCCAGGCCCTTTTGTTTACAGACATAGCCTTTGGGAAAGAGCATAATTTAGTCTCATGAAGAAAATATATCAGTGGTCCCTGATCAATGTAATATACTTTAGAGACTAAACCAGATTAAAGTGAGCCTATTAATACCACAAATTACCAATCAATATTTGAACTGTTTATCTATATATACGCTAAAAGTGCATTAGCAAAATAGCAACATATATACAAAGCCGCCCATTGTACCCACGCTGGCCCATTTTTCTTCAGTCTACAGCTGTGCACCTAGCCCCACTGGTTGTAAAATGCCAAAACACTGCTCCTGACAGATCACACCTGCTTCAAATAACACATCTCACCCCACACTAATCTACAGCTATAGGCTGGTTTTAATGATTTTAAAATGCTGGTATTAACTCTTAATGCTCAACTAGTTTTTATGGAAGCAGCAGAGTACATTTTGTCCAGTTTTAATACAATCCCAATAAAACAGCTGGGAAATTGCAGTGCCAGAGAAAAGACATTCAAATCCACCATTTCCCCTATTGTAATAATAATCAGCTTGACAAAGTCAGATAGTAAAGCAGATTGTAGCACTTTGGGACTTTTTATACATATATTTAATTATATTGTTAAGTTCCCCATTTGAAAGCAATTAAAAAAATACTTTCAGTTCAAGATTATAAAACTACCCACTTCTGATTTCAGACTGACATTTTTATTGGTAATCTGAGTTATAACATGCTCAGGTTCATTCCTTCTTGATTGGCTGCTGAGCTTTCTGCCAGGATTTTATAGCTTTATGGGAAAGTACAGTATTTAAAACTCCTTTAAATTCATGGGCTACTCCTGCTTCTGAAAAAGCTTCTCTTGACTTCTCAGAAATGCATAACAAGAGTCCATGTTTACTTAAAAACATCTGCTTCATCCTTTTTGCTTTAATATAAAAAGTGAGCTGATGTTTTCCACGTTTTCCATTGACTGTCCCTGGAGGTGTTTAAGAAAGACTGGATGCAGCAATCAGTGGCATGGTCTAGTTGACATGGGGGTGTTCAGTCAAAGGCTGGACTCAATACATTCAGAGGTCTTTTGCCACCTAATTGATTCTATGACTCTGTAATTGTACCCTCTTGTCAAGCTATGAGATGGTTTCTTTGGGGCTAAACCTGGCTCTCCTTCTCTCTCACCACAGCCAGTGGGGTTGTGGGGTGAGCTGGGGTGAAAAATGGGCACCCAGAGGAAGGGCTGAAATACCATGGCAGTGTGCACCAGTCCCTAGGGACTTTCACTGAGGTCATAGCTACAACTTGATGTGAGCAAAGGGTGGGCAGAGATCTCAGTGCCTGGGCCTCTTGTTGGTTTCCCAGATGGGAATAAAAGCGGCATAAAGACCACTAGAAGAAACACAGACACCAGAAATGTTCTTTGTGCAATTTTACAGGGAAACACGGATCATATAATGTTAGCAAGTGCAAAAAGCTGCTCTTTGAAACAAAGACCAGGACAAAAAAGCACATTGAAATAGTCTAACTTTTGTTGTATGGTTCTGCATCATTTCAGTTCTCCTAAAATTCTGTTCTGAGCTGATTCCAAATTACAATTGTGTCTTTCGCTGTTCATTCTTCTTTTCTTTATTCTTTATTTTCTTTATTCTTTTGCGCACCAACCAGTTGCTCACCTAGGAGGCAGGGGTAAGTGTGAGTGGAGAGGAAAGAGGATGCAGGGCTGCTGGCCCACATCACTGGGACTGCAGACCATGCCTGGGAGCTCTGATGGTGATGGAGCAGCTCCATGGGGCGTCACCAGCATTGAACCAAGGACACCAGTGTGCCATCTCCTGAGAGAGTGGTGCTCCCTCAGCATCTGCAACAGAAATTGGTAAAGCCTTGGTCCAAGGCAGCACAGCTATTCCCAGTCTGTAGCAGAGGATGCTCAGATAATGTTATAGTCAGGATATTCTGAGGAGAATGAATTGGGTACAGTCTGCACTGAGGCCATCCCAGTGTCAGGCACTTGGCACTGCTTCTGGTAAACACATAATACTCAGTGGCTACTGATGATAGATGTCACTGCACTGTGGTGAACAGACCAAGTGAGTTTTGCAGAAGCTAAACCTCTGTCAACAAATGAGAATCATCACACCAGACTTTTGAATTATGCTTTTGATGCCAGTTAGCCAGAGGCTGCTACCTTGTACTTATCCACACCGGCAAGCTGAACCTCAGCAACAATTTTTATGCCACATAAATGCAAGTTTGTTTATCCAGACCTTTTTAAGAAGGCAAAAATTCACAGCTAAATCTCCCCCAAACTTAACACTGTACTTACTAAAGGAACATGGGGTGTATGAAAACATAACAGTAAGAAGCTGTTTATACCCTATAATATTACAACTCAGCTTTTGTCATAAATCTCTCTCCTTGATTGCACATACCTCCAGCATGAACTCATGCTCCTTTTGATTTTCCTCTTTATTACCCTTAGCCAGCAGAGTGATGTGTGAGTTCCTGTCATGGTGCTGACTCTATTACAAAGTGCAAAGGTAATTTACATTACGGGGCTGGCAGGGCAACCAATAGCACCGTGCCTGGGAGGTGTGCAGCTCCAACAAGCCTCTCTCTTTTATGGGTAATGGGGAGCAATATTATTTTAAAAAACAAACTATAAATTTCTCTGCATAGTCAGAGGCAAGACCTTGGGGTGGGAAAGCAGATTTACACTTAGCCCACTAGTAGCTTCGTGAGGAGTCAGCATCTTCATTTGAGTGAAAAGCCCCAAGAGCAGAGCCTGAGCCACCCTCTCACTATTCCTTTGGCTCATCGTGGGGGAATCAGAGGAGTGGGAAAACCAGAAAATTCATGTTTCTTTGTTCAAGAGGTTCACTGTAAACCAAGACTCCCTGGAGTCAGTGCTACAGTTTTCACACAGCTCCGTAGCCTGTACTACATGGAAATTTTAATTCGGTTTGGATATAAACAAACCTTCACTCTGTGAGTTCAGGCAGGGGCAAAAGCTCACCCAGGAGCACAGCCTGAGTGAATGGGGTCAATCTTCAGAGGGCCAGGAGGAAGAAAATCCTTTCCAGGTGGCACTCAGTAGATATACACAGTATCAGTGGAAGCAACTAATTTCAGAGGCCAGTCACCCTACACTCTCTTTATAGCCATTAAGGAGAGAAAGGCACCTCAAAAAGCTGTTTAGAAAACCCTATTTAGGCTCTTACTGTGATCAGTGCTTTGAGGAAAGCTTGCTTTTGCCTGTGGTATACAAACCTTACTCCCTCCTGAGATAGGAGTCCACACTTCCTATCTGCATCCATCTGCTGCTCTTCAGCTGTGCCACTGCAAGCCTGGAAAATCCAAACCTCCCTGTGGCTGAGGACACAGGTACAGCATCAGCCTCATCTCAGGCTCTCAGACAAATAGGGATGGTAAAGTGCACTCCAGTGTCTTGTCAGTTTTGATTCAAAATACTGCAGGATACACCCCAATGCCCCCAATTTACTAAGAACTAGAAAAATTTCATTTTATGGTGAAAGGTGACTTAAAAAAAAAAAAAAAACCTGTCCCAGGCCTTCTTCTGACAAAACCAACATTCTGACCCCAAACTGTGCACTCAGAGAAATACGTTATTGCTCTGTTCATACAGATCAAAGGGAAGGGAGGAAACTTCCCCACCTTCATATATGTCCCTTGGATTTACATGTGATAGTTCTACTTTACTTTTTAAGAAGTTCAGCAATATGAAAGGCTACAGTGATACATGAGAGCCCTCAAGTCACTTCTGCACCACATAGGGAAAAAGGATTTTCCTGCACCTTCTTCAGGTTACTCATGGGAGACACTGTTTTCATGCTCCAGTGGGCATGTTTAAATATTGTAAAACATTCATTAGAACAGCTTTTCCTCCAGTGTTTGACAACGTTTTGATATTAGAAATATATTTTGAAAATGTAGTGAAGTTTGATAGATACAAAATTTGGGTCCATTTGATAAAAGCTATTCAAAGCAATCAGCTCCTATTTCAATTGTATGTGATTTGCTTGACAAGGTAATTTTGTGAAATGGACTTCAGCACCCATCAAACTCAAATTCCAGTGTTTGTTGAACTTGAGAGGAAATAGTGTATTGAACTGCAATGATGGGTGTGTATCTTTACTCATGGATGTGCTGCACTGCTTCACCTGCATTTCCTAGTAATTTGCATGCAAGACAATTCAATATAGTTTCCTCTACTGGCTTTCAGCGCACAGCTTAATTCAAGTACTTTCATAAAAGGGTTTATTTTAAGCCAGGGATATTAGGACTGGGAATCTTTCCATAAAAGTATAATTTTCTACCCCTCTCTTAGCAGAAATGGAAAATAATTATGCTCTTCATAATTTTAAGAGAGCCTCAGCATTAATACAGTAGAGACCAGTGTAGCCTCTCTATAAATACTCTCACACCAAACATTTCTACAGGACTTGTTTTTGCAGCAGTAGCTTAACTCCAAAGCCATATAAATCTACCTTGTTTGTAAAACTACTGTAGGGCAATGCAACACAGGCCAAATCTTTGTTCCACTGACAGCCATAAGACTGATAGCAGCAGAAGAAAGCAACACTCCCATATGTTTATTATATCATATTTTATGTGGCTCTCATGCTCCACTAGCTTTGCACCAAGCTGAAGTCTGACCTTCATCTTAGTACGAATGTGCAGGGCAGAGTGACTGCATGCAGGCTGCTTTATTCTCCAGCCTTGCCTGGGTGTTGCATTATCTCCCTCTGGGGCATGTTCTACATCTGCTTTAAGGATGTGTTTACACTGCAGTGAGTGTAGTGTGAGCAGACATTCCTTAGTAAGCATTTAAGGAGTATCTGAGGACTGTTTGCAGCACAGCTGTGATTGCACAGACTTCAGCACGGACTGGGGTCCCCCATATTTGCTCAGTTTTAGGGCTAGTCTGCCTGAGCCCAAAGCTGCTGGTCAGGACAATCTCTCCAAAGTCCAGGGAACTTGGACTTAGTAGGTCCACTCAAGCTTTTGTTCTCTCATCCTGTGCACAGAACAAGGTGGTGAGATTGCAGAAGACAGCAACAGCCCATAATGTCATCCAGCAACCCACTGTCAGCAGACACCACATACTAAATATATTTATTAAGAATTGAATTCTAGACAGCCAGAAGAAAAATGCATAAGCACTCCCTCATCCCTAGGCTGCCTGGACTAAGAGAACAGTCTGTTTACTTTTCACATTGGGACCAGCCTGAGCTCTTAAGATTAGTATTTGGGAGGGTTGTAATGTTAAAGAAGCACAAGGTCATGCTTTAAAATTGAGTACTTCACTGTGAATATCTACTGATCAACTTATGGTTGCTTTGACTGTTGTTCATGTCATTTATATTCCCTTGGCACTTGGAGCATCCCTCAACAATCCAGGCAAGCCAGAGTGACATGAACAAAATCAAAGGTGTTCAACAAGAAGCAGAGTGCAGACTTAGATCCTAAGCTGACAGAAGCAATGAGCATGAGCACATTTCTCTGTGTTGTTCTGCTTTACTCTTAACCTGACATTAGTAAAATAACTCCTGTGTCCTCCTCCCTGTAGCTCACACATTCCTGTGTTTGTTTGTTAACTCAATGAACTGTGGCTGTCACTGCATCTGAGACTTAAGAGTTTGCATCATTTTTTCTAACCTTCTTATCCATGTTTCAGCAATTGTACACAGGAAGTGATCTCATGTGATAGGGTCTGCATTTTTTCTTCAACTCTCCTCAAGGTCCAGCCAGGCCTCCCAGATTGAATTCCCGTAGATGCTATTTGAAATTATATTGGTTATTCTGAGAAAACTGCACAGAAGGCACTGTAGATGATTTGAGGACACTGCCCCTCTAAAGAACTTCCTAAAGAAGAAAGCATCAAGTGTCTGTCCAAGCATTTGCATCAAGTATAACCAAGGCAATCAGTGCCATTGTGATCCTTTAAACATGGTATTAAACTGGACCTGAGACATCAGCAGTCTGATTTGTTGGAGGCTGCTGAATATGCTGGCTTATTTCTGAATGCTTGACTTGTTCACCAGTGAAACAGGGACAAAATTAATTTCCCCCATAAGTCTTTTCAGATCCACTAATTAATAAAGATATCTACAGAAACAAAGTTTTATAAGGAATTATACCTAATATCTTTATATTCTTTTGACAAGTTCACCTGTATTCAAAATCTGTTCTACTGGTGGAAATGAAAATCGTTGTGGCTCAAGTGTTTATATAAATTTTATAAATCTAAATATTCAGGGTCTTTTTCCATGTCTGTATCTTCATTTTCCTTAAAGAGGGATATTTATTTATCTGAACTTCAATAGTTGAACCCTTTGAAAACTATCTTAATTAATAGCAGTGTAGTTCTGTTGCATGGAGGAGAATTCTGGCTGTACCTTTAATACTTGTAATAATTTCTTTTTATGTATCATAACAGCTCCAAACAGTAAGCAGCACATTGCTATAGCTGGCTTTTTATTACACCTACTGTACAAAAGGAACCAAGTCTCTATTACTTTTTTATTCATATAGATGTTCCTATAAACCAGATAGTTAAGTGATGTATTTATTTTGGTTTCTAGCCAAGCAGAAATATTTAAACCCTGCTTTTGGAAGCAAGAATTATCTAATCACTCGCTAGCTTTTATAATAAAACATTTATCATGGAACATTAATCCATTAGTACTTATTTTCCATCCCATCCTTTCACTAGCACCTTGCTTTGAACAAGGTTGAGTTTGGCTGTGATTTTTCCTTTTATCATATATCATAGTTACATGATGGGACACACCAACATTGAATTAAGAAAAAATCTTGCACTTTGCTTGAACTTGGCACCCAGATGTTCTGCTTGTGCTTCCACTGCTAAAAAAATAGTGCATGTGTGAGTTCTGAAATAAGTCTTTCATTGTAATGTACCAGGGTTTCGTGGATGTAAGGAGGCATGTGGAAACAGCTAAGAATAATTACCTGCTAAAGAAAAAACTGTGTTTCACTAGCTTTGTTTTTTCACAGCTTTAATTTGCATAGCACATCACCAAACTGCCACACTTAAGCCCTCTGGCATTAAAGACAAAAATTAAATGCTTCAGGGGAACTTTCTGCTTTATTTTGTTTTGCTTTGCCAAATTACAGATTAAAGGTAACCCCTGACTAAAGAGTGCAGTCCCTGACTCTGTGATGACACATCACCTAAGGTGCCGTGTGGCTGATCAAAGGTTGCACTTCCTCAGGCTCTTGCTGGACCTGGATTTTCAAAGCCACTGCTCAACACAGTGTCAGCTCAGGAGCAGAGGGGGACATCTCCTCTTACAGCACAAAGCCAACGAGAGCAAGGGGAGCACTCAGGGAACTCCACTGTCTCATTCAGTTTTCTTCAGCTCCCCCTGAAAAGAGGGAAATAAACAAAGAAAAGGAAGGTGAGAAAATCATGAAAAAACAGGTAGGAAGGTCCTCGTGGAACAAAAACCATAATGTCTGTGCAACTGAGAAGTCTCTGCTCATCTATGGCCTTTGGGTGCTGCTCTTCCAAGCAGCAGCTGGATGCCCAGCTAGGTAGGCAGGTATCTCTGGAGGTATCTCTGGAGATCATGACAGCTGGATCTCTTCTCCATTCCCCAGAGTGTGCTGGGACCAGGAACAGGGCTCAGGCTGAAAAACTCAGCTGAACCCATGATCATCCCCCTTCACCATCTCAAACATTGCACAACATTGATGCCTTGTGCCCCCAGATGGGGTTCTGCAGGCTGGTGTCAAAGAGAGGCTGCTGCATTTGTTCAATTTGTGGGCCAAAAAACCACCCCTTTTTGTAGCATGCATTACAGAATGTATGAAACATCAGAGCCAAATCCTGTGAACTCTGGGTGTAATCTTTACTGCTGGAGTAGATCCTTTGCAACCCATAGGTGTAATAAATACTCTGTCAAGCTTTTACAGAACATGAGCCAAACTATTATTAATTGTAGCATTGGAAGACCATGATTCACTCCACCTCTCTTTGTAAATTTAACTGAGGCCTATGTCCAGGGCTGGCTTTAGGCAGGAAGATGAGTGACTTGAGTGACCACAGTGATTCGTGAGGCTTGGGTAAGTCAAATAAAATGCACATACAGAAACAAGCTGTACACTGGAGAAAATGACTCCTGGGAAACAGGGAATAAAGTAGGAGAGGATTTTGAAGACAACGCATTCTTTTATTATTCAGATATAAACTTTCCCTGCTGGTTGTTAATAGATAGAGGAGAGCATTGTGGTCTCTGTTGTCCCCAGAGGAAAATGCCTGTCACCCTGTGAAGGGGCCTATTACCCTGTGGGGGCTTAAGGGGTCACAAAGTAACAGAATACAGATACAGGAGTAGTTCTTTTTACATTTCCAACTTTATTCTTCATTACAAGTCTCCCTATGATTTTGGAAGAGAATAAATTTGTGTCTTTTCACTGCAGGTTTTTAATGTTCAGATAATTATTGTGCATCCTACACCTGTAATTCTCACAGAGCTGCTGTGGACATTAGAATAAATTTTGTGTGCCAAGACAGATGCAATGCAGGTTCAAAGAAAGCAAGTGAGTCACTGAGCAAAAGTCTCTAAAAAAAATAACTTAAAATTTATTTTTAGTGTCCAAGCATTTAAAATACAACAATATGGTCATGGTTGGAACATGAAAAGTCAAATCCTTAATAAAATCAAATTTTCTTCACTTATTCCAGTAATTCTTCCTACTAATTTATGTGGAAGTTATATCTTTGCAATACAGGACATATATATGCACAAGAATATATCTCTATACTTCTAAAAATATCTATCCTTTCAGAATACTTGTATTTTCAGTATTCTAATGTTTATATTTAAAATACCCTTCATTTTTTATCATGTATGCTTCACTTTTTTATTAGAAAAAGCTCTTCAGATTTTTTTACCATAGGTAATTCGAAGTTATATTAAAATTATGTGGATTGAATATCCAGATATTACTATTAACAGAAAAAAAAATTATGTTTTCTTTCTTCCCATTGGGAAAACAGTAACTGCCTTCTCAAACCAAGTTATCAGCTCAAGAATCTGAGAATTTCTGTCATTAAAATGGCATTACCTCATTTTTTAAGTTCATTAAGTGCAGGTGTGTGTAAATGATCTGATGGAATTCCCTCAGCACCTACTGAGCCAAAGATTGGTTCAGCAGTTGTGTCAAAATTAGTAGCATCAGGAACACCAACTTTTGAAGCTGAGGGCTATTCCAGTGGACTGCTCCAGAAGCCAGGAAGATGTAATGAAGTCAAATTCAAATCACCTTTCTTCTTCTAGAATCAGACTTGCTTGTATAAAACAGACCATGCAAAATAATATGTTGTGAAATATTTTACAATAAATACAAAACAATGGAGTGCAATACTATGAATAGATCAAGAATTATTGAAGAGCTATGAAACCAGAAACTGAACTTTCTACCAGCTGCTGACATTGGGACGCTATTAGGAAAACTTCTTTTGACAGGGCCATCATATCTTTTGATGAGCCTTCTGACCTCTCCAGGCTTTGTTGGAGGACATTCCTGCGTGATACAGAGTGTCTTACCCAGTCTGGGGCACAATTGTCCTGAGAGGTGTTGATAACATATGAGAGACCCTTCAGAGGGACCTTAACAGGCTTGAGGGTGAACCTCATGAAGTTCAACAAGGCCAAGTGCAAGGTCCTGTAGCTGGGTCAGGGCAATCCCAAGGGCAAGTTCAGGCTGGGTGGAGAATGGATTGAGAACAGCCATGGGGAGAAGGACTTGAGAGTGATGGTGGAAAAAAAGCTCAATATGACTTGGCAAGAGTCACTCACAGCCCAGAAAGCCAACTGTAGGGTCATGGAGATCAGGAGAGATTCCTGAGGACTAAAAGAAAGCAAATGTCAGTCCATTCTTCAATAAAGGCAAGGAGGAGGGTCCAGGGAACTACCTGCCAGTCAGCCTTACCTCAATCCCTGGAAAGGTGATGGAACACCTCATTCTGGAGGCCATCTCTATCCACTTGGATGATAAGAAGGTGATCAGGAGTAATCATCATAGATTCACCAAATGTGAAACCATGCTTGACCAATCTGATTGTGTTCTAGGATGAAAAAACTGCCTGGATGGATGAAGGGAGAACAGATATTGTCTAACTCAATTTCAGCAATGCTTTCAGTACTGTCTCTCACAACATCCTCATGGGCAAACTGAGGAGGGGAGTGAGGTGGATTAAGGTGGATTGAGAACAAGCTGAACAGCAGATCCCAGAAGGCCATGATCAGTGGCACAGGGCGCAGTTGGAGATTTGATACTTGGCCCAACATTGTTTAACTCATTCATCAATTGCTTGGATAGAGGGGCAGAGGCTGCCTCAGCAATTTTCCCAATGACAGAAAGCCAGGAGGAGTGGCCAGTATCCCAAACTGCTGTGCTACACTTCAGAGGGACCATGGCAGATTGAAGAGATGGGCAGAAAAGAACAATCTGAAATTCAGCAAAAGCAAGGTGCTGCATGTGGGGAAGAATAACCCCAGGCACCCTTACAGGCTGGGTGCCAACCTGCTGGAAAGCATCTCTGTGAAGGTGACAAAGCACTGGAACAGACTGCCCAGAGACTGTGGAGTCTCCCTCACTGGAGATATTCAAGAACCATCTGGACACAATCCTGTGCCATGAGCTTTGGGATGACCCTCCTTGAGCAGGAAGGTTTGACCAGATGACCGTGGTCCCTTCCAACCTGACCTATTCTGTGATTCTGTGTCCTGGGCTGCACCAAAAGTAACATGTCTAGCAGTTCAAGAAATAGGATTTTCCCCCCTACTCTAATCTTGATGATCAGAGAACTAGAAAACTTCTTTTATGAAGACAGGCTGAAAGAGTTGGAACTATTGATCCTAAAGAACAGGAGCCTACAACGGAGCTGGAGAGGGAATTTTTAAAAGGGCCTGTAGGGATATGATGAGAGGTACTGGCTTTAAACTGAAAGAGAGGAGGTTTAGATTAGATGTTAGGAAGAAATTCTTTACTGTGAGGGTGGTGAGGCACTAGAACAGGCTGCCCACAGAAGCTGTTGATGCTCCATCCCCAGAAGTGTTCCAGACCGAGTTCAATGAGCATTTGAGCAACCTGATTTACTGGAAGATGTCCCTGCCCATGGCAGGGGTTTGGATGATTCTGAAGGACCCTTAAAGGATTCTGTGATACACATGCACAGTAGAGAAACAGACCCATTTACAGCTCCCCTTTATACACCATGTAAAAAGGGGAGCCTTGTGATCATGCAGGACTGGACTCCTACTCATGATCTTTATGACAGAGAAACTTAACCTTCCAGGATATATGAGCACAGTGACATACCTCAGTGTCTTCTGAATAACAATTCAAGTGCACACATTTGATTAGCTTTTCTCACTCATTAATTAAATACTTACAGAAAACTTTACAGAGGGGCAAATGTTTGCAAGAGATAGCCCTTATCACATTATTCTTATGATAAGGTTGAACAGGGAGCAAAGCAACACTGATAGTTAAGGTAGGCCTCAGTCTTCCAAGAAAATTTAAATATATTTTATTTTCTGTGCATTCCCAACTACAGGAAAGGTAACTCCTTTGGGATTTATCCTTTATTAGACTACTGAATGTGACTACAATCACAGGAAATACTGCATACTTTTATCTGTACGTACTTAAGGACATTACAGGACTTCTTATATAGAGGGTACTGTTAACACTGTTAAAATATGAAAAAAAAATCTCTCCACTTAAAAAAAAAGCTGAATGGAAAAAACAATCAAAATTGCCTAAGCAATACTATCACATAATGAGATTGTCTGGCATAAGCTTAATACATGAAATATCCTCAGTTCTCATGCCATTCTCTGTCTTGATTAAGGAAAGAACTAAAAGACCAGACTTTTTCCATTGCTAAATTTTCCATTGCGAAATTTGATGTGTTCATGACTGCAGAAGCTCTGTTAATCAATAAATCACTAGACAACTTTGAATAATTAACAAGTCGACAACTCATAAGACAGTTCAGTCAGAACATCTGCATTTCCTTTTGTCCTATGGGATTTTTTAGTGAAGTAAAATATGGCTGTTTCTTTCCCAGACTGTTTGCTTTAAAAGTTCTATGGAAAAATTAAGGATTATTTTTATTTGTGCTTCAGTAGCAGCTAACAGCCTCTTCTAAGCTCCAGGCTTAATTTGTGCTAGGTTTTACATGATCCCACTTTAATAGGCAAGGCTGGGGGTAGAAAGAGATGCAAAGCAATTCCAGGGGTGCTCGTCCCTACCCCCACACAAGCCCGGAGGCCAAGCCTGCACCAGAGCTCGGATGTGTGGAGCCCTCCCACAGCACCCTGCCTGCCAGGCTGCCTGTCCTGCTAGGAAACACAGAATGCTGTGCCCTAAGTGAACAGCATTGTTTTCAAAGACAATCTGTCAGCGTGAGCTTTCCTGTAAAAGGAACCATCTCATTAGCACTCTGGGTGGGATGTCACCCTCCAACAGGATGTCTCCCATGGAGCCATCTAACCTGCACTGCAGTGTTGGGTGCTGAATGCTGTCATCCTTACAAAGTCAGTGCCCAGCCCTTCTGCAGGGTATTCAGGGTGAGGGAGGATGGCAGCAAGGAATGAAGGGGCACACGTTATAGGTGAGGGCATGTTCTCCTCTGGAGAAACCTAATGTTTGGATGTGTGCTGATCAACAGAAAACAATTATGACTGTACAGGGCTGTAGCTCCAGTCACAGGTTGTAGATTCGGTCACACTTGGATGTCACTTGGATGCCTGTCATAGGAAATGGATCCAGGAGACATATGAACTTGAAAAAATATAAACTTAATCTGACTTCATACCAATGTTCCTATTAGCTCCCTCAGATTTCAAATCTTTTCCAGAATGCAGAAAAGAAGCCCAGTATTTAGTATTACTGACATATACAGTTTACTATGCTGAGCAGGTTCTTCAGTTACTTTGGGTTTTTTGCTTTATTTGAGATTTAATACTTTTTCTCACCCAGCCGACATTTCCAGGTTCCCCTGACTAGGGGAGCATTGAAAACCTTCCTCCCACTCACAAGCCCAGCAGAGACCTCTGAGCCACACTGGGCTGCCCATGCATGGAACAGGTCCTATAACCTCTGTAGGACTGCACCACATTCCGGTTTATTTAAATATGTGAATTGCTGCCTCTACACTTATTTCCTTACAATGGTTCCAATTCATCTGTATGTCTTCCACTGTTTTCATTATTGTTCCTCATGATAAGGCATCTCCGCCATTTCTGTTGTTCTCCCTCACAAATCCTTGTTGCAAAAGAGGATGAGAAAAATATGAAATTTTGGGATTACTACTAGACAGAAATCCCAGTATTTCAGGCAGATCTGTTGCTGATCTTTTTAATTCTGACACAAAAGGCATGAGTCTCCCTATAATTTTCCAGAATACATGAGAAGCAAAGTGGGGACCAAGGTGTGTTCACCCAGGGCACAAGGGGTAACACAGTTTGGTAGTCATTATACATTTGAGACTTTGCTTTCAAATACATGATAGCTCAGTTTCCATCTAAAGCAGCCAAAAAACAAGCAAACCAGACAACATTACCCATGATTCTTTATCTTAATCCTTTTTTTTTTCTTTTCTTGCCTCAGAAACAAAAAACAGAGGCTGCAGAGCAATATATTGAAAAAGTTGAAACATACCAACCTTTGAAGAATCACATACAAAATACTATTTTAAATCAAAAGTATGTGTGTTGCACTTTGGACCAGGTTGCCAGCTGATGTAAAACAGTTCAGCTCCTTTAATCATATGGGGTTATGCCAATTTACATCAGCTGAGGATCTGTCTAATAATAATAAGTGAAGCAGGGCTTCACCACATACTGTACTGAATGTTGGAAAACATCCTGTACTTAAATGCATGCAGCTCTCTAACTTGGAGTATGAGACTGGCCACATTGTTTGACATAAGGGTTAGTTTTCAGATAGTGAAATTTCAGTTGCCAGGTGCCAGAGGCAATTTATCAGACACTCATAAAATAAAGATCAAAAAGCCCATCAGTCTCCCACTGCATCTGGGATCTAGGAAGGAACACTTACAGCCCCCTATCCTTTAAACAGCTCTCACTTAAAGAGCTCACTGTTTATAATAACAAGAAAAGGAGAAAGGGGTCAGGTCAAAACCAGCTGAACAGCAGGTGGTGTTATAAAGGTTTTTTTTCCACAGTTAAAACTTTTGTGAAATAGTGGTTGAAGTCTACTCAGACAAGCCTGTTTCATATTTTTAATTTGTATTTTTAGATAATTTTTGGCAATTAGAATACAAGTCACAGATTACTTGACTTTTTTTCGTCTGTTGTTTACTCAAATATGCTACAAAAATAATCCTGAATGATTTCCTTTCATGCTTTCCTTTTGACTGAAAGCCCTTGCTACACACTACTGAACTCAGCTTTTAGATCCAGAACCAAAATTCCTCCAAAGTTCAAAGGGGTTTCCGAGCCGTGTTCCCGTTCATAACCAGCTTAGCTGGAATGGTGCAAGATGAGAAGTTTGGATTCAGATCTGAACTGTTCTATTATTTAATATTTAATGAGCACTCACACTCAGTCTTGGCTGAGGTCAGAGACATGAACCTTGCCTTCTGAAATGTTTCAATGTCAAGGCACTGGCGTTGCCCTCAAGTCTCCTCGGTGGGGTGGAAGAAGCATCTCTCCACCTCCAGGGAATGTGTCACATTCTGGTTTGAGTCCATCTCTTACGACTTCATTCCTCAAAGACAACACAGCCAGACTCTATCAGGCAAGAATTAGCCACACATGTTCAGAGTTGTCATCAGAAACTCCCGTAACAAACCCCTCAAACGAGATGAATATAAGATACTTTGCTATTCCAGAAGAGCCAGTGAGTGTCACATGAAAGTCTCATCTCTGGTCAGCAACTGACCATGACAAATTTGAAACACTAATTAAAATATAGCAGTACCCCTGAGGACACAAGATCAGAGGAAATTTGCCCCTGATATACAAAAAAAATCCTATGAAGTACAGAGAACACACAGCCCCCTGAGACATTTCATGGCACTGGACACACTGGAGCAGAGGGAACGTAATTTTTCTTGACTACTTTTAATCCCTTAATTTAAGTACCTGATGGGGTTCTAAGTATAGCAAAAGGAAAGAAGAAGATATCTAAATTAATATCCTAATTGCAGTACAACTCAGATATTTTGCATCATCCTCCAGAGGTGCTTTCCTCCATCACTCAGGCTTGGGAGCCCTGACTCCCACACAAAACCCCTAAATTTGATCCTTACTACAGGCAATGTGACTGACATCACTGATAAAAGCATCATTTTCTGCAGTGTGTGCTGTTTGTTCATGCATCCCTTCACAAGTGTTCTCCTCTTGTTGCTCTCACCTCCACTGAGTCTGAGTTTCTTCACCACAGCTTTGATTAATGACCAGTT
The DNA here is from genome assembly GCF_028551555.1 of Melozone crissalis. Taxonomy (NCBI): domain Eukaryota; kingdom Metazoa; phylum Chordata; class Aves; order Passeriformes; family Passerellidae; genus Melozone; species Melozone crissalis. The sequence goes on from NW_026535805.1 coordinate 57,165,279, forward strand.
GTTGGGAACAGCGATGTCTCCAAGTTCACAAACCCAGTGCTCATCATTTTTCAAAAATGTAAATGTTTGTCAACAGTTACTGCAGAGAGGTAATAAAAATCCATGGGAAAGAAGTGGTGTGCCTTGGATTCAAAAAGTATGACTATCATTAGTATTATTTGCTGGCAAATGTGACTTTTGTAATAGTGACCACAATATTGTTACCATACATCAGCATTCACGGAGGCTAGCACCCCCTGTTTTTCTGACTGCTATCAGGCTTCCCAAACACCTTGTCCCAGAAATCATTTTTCTATTCCAAAGCATGAGTCAGGTCTCCCATCTGCTTTGGACATCCATTCAAAAAAGCTTACTTGGCCTTAATCCCAGTCACTGAATTCTGTGTGGTATCCAGTATAGTGTATGCATTATTTTGAAATGCTGTAATATTGTTATCTTTGCTTTATAACTGTGATCCCTTAGAGCTTTCCTTTGTATTTCCAGCATTCATTTCCCAGGCAGTTTTATAAAAATGTAATGAGGTGCTATTATTAAAGCCTATTAACTTATACAGGCTTGTTGCCTGATGAGAACTCAAATTTTATTTTCCTTAAGCAGCAGGCCAGATTGCAATCAAGCAGTTTCTCCAGTGAGTATCCCAAAAAATTCATCACCCTCTTTCTTAGTTTGAGATAATGCCACAGTAGAGACCAGGCCAAAAACTTTCCTTTTTCAAAGTTGCAATGAAGACATATTTACTCTTTTCACAGTAAATGGCTGTAGTAAGGTAGTTCTTTCTTTCATTTTGTACATTCTTCTCCTGTTTTCCAACTTCCATCCCAGAAATTAGACTGAGATATTTACAAATTGTGCTGAGCTCATGGGTTTTAATAACGTTTTCTACATACCAGAATAATTTCTATAACTTGCCTCTTCTAGCAGGACTAGCATTAGGCTTGTGCAGCCTGTGTAGGCACGAGACCACACAAAGCAGGAGACTTTGCATTCCAGGTCACCATCTCCAGAGGCCAGAGAGCAGCAAGTGCTGCCAAATTGGGTTCCACGGGCCCCAGCTCCGCCTGCAGCTGTCAGGGCCCTCCCACGCCCTGACAAACAGAGATTTTCCCACCCTCCTCTGACCTCCAGAGATGTGCCTGGTGTGGAAACCTGCTGAAAGCACCAAGGTGTCAGGCATTTCTGCTTAAAAGGGCTGGAGGAGGAGGAAGACCTTGCAATGAAAGCACAAGGCTGTCTGGCTTCAGTTCCTAGTCCTGATGCTTGACTGACCTTACATTTTACTCCCTCTAGTATTCTGTTTTGACTTTGTGTTTCATAAAACATGAGAACTTCTAACAGTGATTCATGGAAAGAAACAGCCATCAAACTGTGCTCAGGTTATTAGTGAACTTGGTAAAGATAGGGCAAAACTTTAAAAAATAAGGGCAGGGGGGAGTTTTTCAATATAGACTACAAAACACAAAGACCAGATTCATCACGAGATAATGTTATGCATTTAAAAAATATTACTAATTCACCAGCTTGGATATGTGATTCTGCTCTTACTTCTAAAAAAATTGTATTTCATGCATACTGGGCTTCTGAATCTCAAAAAACCAACATCATCTGGCGCTGCAAATATCTCATGAGATTCCTTAATTGATCCACTTGTCCAAAACGTACAGATTTTTGGAAAGCTACTTCCATTGAACTGGAATTCTTCCTAAATTTCCTTGGCACTCATTTAATGATATCTGAGGTAATTTAACAAGTATTTCACAAATGCCAGGCCTAAGACAAAATGCTACTTCAAGTTGTCTCCGTGGATAGGTTGAGTGGAGATAGTGGCATGGCTGAGCAAGACTTTCATGGCAGACTCTTCAGCAAAGGATACAGATAATGGTATATTCCTAGCAGGAAGTCACTTTTAAAGAGGTTTCTATATTTCCTGTTCAGTCAGCTGGGGAAAATGTAGTGTCTTTCAAGGCATCTACTGAAAAAAAACCTTTCCAGTTTTAGTTTTAGTCACAACAGAGCAGTAAATGGGACTTCCTTCACAGCACGCACAGGTTACTGAGGCAGGTGAGACACACCGTCCATGACCTAAGGAAAGCTGACCTGGTTTTATATGAGACCTTTCTGTGGCACCAAAGAGAACCACTTCACACATCAGTCTTTTAAATCCATTCTTGAACTTGGCTCTGCCTGTGCATCTCCTTAAATCAGCTAAGAAGCCAATCCTAAACAGAACAAAGCCTTCAGTGTATCAATTTTGCATCTCCCCTTATAAATTTTCTGCATACTAATGCCAGAAGAGATTATTATGGTCATTTGATCTCTTGTGTAATACACCACCTAGATTTGTCTTCATAATATATGTTATGATAATATACTGGCTTTTAAAGCAATTAATTTCTAATTATACACATTCCAACTCCATGTTTCCTTAGCTAGGCTGTCCTAAACTTTCATTAATTATAGTTAAGATCAAATTTCACATGACAATAACTTGAAGGAGTATGATCTGAAACAGAACTTGTGAAATTACCACTTCTAAGTATGTTTGTGTGTAGCTAGACAGCAAAATATATGCCTCCACATAAAAATTGACATACTTATTTCTGATGTGAGCCCTGTCATTAAATTGAGTCAATTATTCCTTTTTGCTATTCAAAATCCTACCAATTCCTTCCAGTACAACTCAGGTTCATTTCTTGGCTGCTTCTTTATGCTTTCTCTGTGATTTTCTCAAATCTAGCTTTTCCACTTATTAAAATCACAGCTAAATTCTACATTCCCTCCTCCTTCTGCTCCCAAATCCCTTCACCAGCATGTCTGATATGTCTTATCAAGTCAGAAGCAAGCTCTTTACTCATGTCAACCAAAGCTCTGGAATACGGTTCCCCCTACCTCTGCAGCCCTCTCTCTGCCCATTCCCACGGTCTCTCTCCAAGCACTTCCCAAGCCTTCAGCCTATCTGCTCCAGTTGGCTCTTTTCCTGCTCTCTGTGGTCCACAGGAGCTGCCAGCTGGCCTGCTCTTCCGTCTTCCTCAGAAAATTAGATACTTTTGCTGTCCCCACTACCTAATGTGGAGTCAGGTTCATGTAACCCCATCTTCAGAAGGAGAGCTCTAAATCCATTTTTTTCTCATGCCTTGCTGTTGACACCATTTCTGGGGCCACTCCGGTGAAAGGAAATCAAAAAGTTGTGTATGGTTCTTACCAAAGGTATAATGAGCTGGCTTGTGAACATCAGCTGCTGGATGTAATCTAAGTTCCTTGATGGTTTTATGAGCATGTCACCAAACACTGATTTGCCTGCAGTTCCAAATCTTCATTGTTTCTTTGGGAGGCAGAAGCATCTTAGTTGTATGCAAAGATGGTGAAAAAACAATCCAGAGTTGTCATTAAAAAGAGAAGAATTTGCTAAAATTGTGGCCAGAAAAAATATTTCATTTGCAAAAGAAACAAAGAGCTCTCTTTCTCCCTTCAGTATTTAAAAGTCACAACAGGCCATGCAGTTTTGTTGCAATGTCTTAGGTAGCCACTGATTCTTCGTTTTGGAGTGTTAATACCTAGTTTACAAATTGCCAAGTGTTGAACTACTAATGATACGGTTATTTAATGTTTCTAGACAAAGGGAATTACTTTTCTCATATGTTATGAGAACTAATCATCATGGGAACAAAAGGAAAAGTTGGCTACTGAACCAGAGGAACTAACAGATCCATTACTTTCCTGGAAATATTTCCTTTTAGTTGGCTAATGTGCATCATGAGCTAAGGATAAAGCTGCACATGACTGTATGGAAGGGATGACCTTTTTCTGTCTATTCTCTGAGAAGACAGACATAATCTATCTCCATTGCAGACAGCACACAGCACATTAGTATGTTTTAGTGTCTATTTACACAAGAACTGGGTGCTAGGACAGCTCAGTAATTTCCAAGTTACAGATGGTTCATGTCTGAGCCATTCAACATACAGCCTGCACCCATTTTTATGGACATATCCACACATGAAAAGCTCAGTTCTTTGAATATCTTTCTCATCCTTTTTGATTATCTAGCCAGGAACCTTGTTGTCTTAGAAGACTTATTTTCAAACTGCCTTCTGGGAGTGAATTTGATTTCATTTGGCAGATGAAAATGAAAAGAAATTAATATCCATTTCCCCCTGTGCCTTTCTCCCAAATGGTGTTCTGAACCTGTTGCTTTTATTTCCTCTATTCTGACAGAGGTGGCTCATTCTTACTTTTGCCAGCTTCATCTTATTTTTGACACCCATGATAGGATGGAGGGGTCAAAGAACCCAGCTCAGCCTTTTTTTTTCTCAATCAGTGGGAAAAAAATGTCTCATTCTAGAATTGTGTCCTCTTCCTTCTTTTATTCCCTCCCTCCACAAACACAAATAGAGAAGAGGAGAAATATCTGGTAACAACACAAGACAGGTTTGCAAAATTTTTGTATGAATATCACCATGTCCTGTAAGGCTTAAATGACACTGTATGTCCTATAAAGTACTCCTGCCAAAAGAACTTTTATACCCCCATGCCTCCTAGTTTGAAACATTGTTCCATAGAGGAGAAATTAAGATTTTTTTAAAATTTATTTTATGTACTTAAAAATTATAATGGTGCTGAAATTCCACCTCTTAATCACGCAATTTTCACAAATATGTTGTCACGCAGACTCTTCTGATGTTTGAAAACTTGCTTTGTTCTTCAGGCTGTAAACCACCTTTTACAGCAGGACCTGTGAAATCTGAGGCCGAAGTAGCATACATGTTTCATAAAGAAATATATTTTAGAGACAGAATTATGCAGGAGGATTATTAAATAGGGCTCCTGAATTCCTCTGTGTGTGGGGCAGTGCTGTACTTGTCTTTGCATGCCAGAAAATATCTAAGATGAAGCATGGGACAGTTAGTTTTTAGGTTATGCCAAATTCTGTATAGAAAAAAGAGATATGGGTTAGGTACTATGTGAAAAGCTGAAGGCTTTACTCTCTGGTTTGGTCCCTGATTTAAAGCAGTCGATTTTTTTCTGGAAAACACAGAAATTCTTATTATGCTTGTTGATTGACTGCCTCTGGCCCAAGACAGTAAATGAAGCAGAGTTACTCTTGGATTATACCCAGTTTCACCATTATTGATTGATCTTCCAAAGAGAAATCAGCACGAAGGGCTCATTGCCTGCTACTGCTTGGCAGAGAGGAGACAGCAGTGTGAGGATGGGACCAGTGTGTCAGGAAGGCAAAAACACACTTCTGAAAGCAACTCAGATTTAATGTCAGTTTTGCAATTCACCTGTGGTGTTACATCCTTTACAGCTGGGAATGCTTCATTAAATACCAGGTATTGTTTAAAAAGAAGTTTGCCAAGGTTTTTTTTTGTTTGTTTTTCTTTTAAATCTAGAGCCAGCAAAGAAACTGCTTTCTAGACAGCAGAGATAGCTTAACTTCAGCAAATGTACTAATGCTGATAGCGTCGAAGAAGAAACACATCTCTGATCAGGACTAAGCAGAGGCTGCACAGCAGATAAGGAAATTATTTTTTTAAATGAAGCCAGAGGAAAATGGAATAAAGATAAAAAGACTTTATAGTTGGGGGTTTTTTTTCCAAGTGACAAAAATCTGCCAGATTAATAAAAAATCAACAGGACTGCCTCATTAAGGAACAAAGTTATCCTGAGACTTGTTTATCAAACAAAATATTTTAAGAATCTGTTTTAATTAAGAACATTACTTCTATCTTTTACCAAGTGCAATCTTCTATTTGGCACAGCTTTAGTAACAAGTGGCAGATATTTAAACAAATGGGATTTTAGCTGTGCAAGAGTGACGATATCTATCCATTTCGTTTGTTTAGAGTCCATTCACACCTTGACTGATATCTACAGGTCTTGCACAGATGTAGCAAGGCAAGGCATGCTTTACTTTGCGTTGTTGGCTCTCTCCTCCATAGGAGTTTGTTGGTATTGCAGGGCAGCAGCAGAAGCCTGATTACACAATGCCACTCTCTCCCCCTTCTGGCAGGAAGAGCAAGGCAGGACAGAGCCCCAGGAGTGATGAACAGCTGCAGAATTGTCCCTTCTCATATGACACAAACCACAGTTGCTCTGTTGTTGAGGAGTTCACTCTTTTTAATTCTTCCTTCTTTTTCTTCCTTGAACTTCCTCCCTCTCGCAGCAGGTTTGTCCCAGCCAGGCACACCTGGGCAGTCCCATGTGTCTTCCCACCTTTGCACTGTGGGAGAAGAGTCCTGGAGTCCTGTACATCAGAAAGGCAGAGATTTAGCAGTGCCATTCCAAGCATGTGTCCTCATTTAAGGCAGCTACCTAGTTACTTCAGTAGTTAAACTTCAAGTGCTATTTTGGAGAAAAGCGTGGGAACTGAGATTTGCTAGATGTGCCCCAAAGGAGAATTTGTCTGGTTTTAGATTGTGAAATACTCCAGCTTCTGGTATTGTTGTTCCTTTTTATTTCTCAAAGTAAACACATATTGCTACTCTGATGTGTCTGGTCCTTCAAATGTTAACACACAAGAGTAAACTTTTATGGTTTCACAGATCAAAGGGTTGTACAAAATTAAGAACATGCATAAAGTGTTTGCAAGATCAGGAATGCAATCGACTGTGCCCAAAATAAAAATTCAGAGAAATTAGAGAAAACTTTGTAGAGATTTTCTTGCTCTTGAATTCAAATGAAGACATCAGAATGGCCTGAAGCTGAATACGAAACCTTGGAGTTTCAATCTGCTTCATGAAATCTCTGTCTAAGGCAAAGAATAAACAACTTACAGAAAATGAAATTCTGGTTCTGGCTCTGCAAACTAAATGCTTGTGCTTAACTGTATGAACCAAACCTTTGATGTCTGTGGGCTTACTCTATAATGGTTTGTCACACACTGGATCTGTGGAACTTTTTTATGGCTTGGCATACTTAGGTGTACTTTTTTTTTCATAATGCTAAAAGGAATCATTGGTCTTATAGGTGTAAGTTTAGCTTTTATTCCAGAGGATTTTTTAAAATACCTGGATTTTGTTGAGCAATCCATAATATAAAAGTTCTTCCTTGCAGTTGAAAAGCACAGTTTTTCCAACACTAGCTGCCGTACTTCACATGCATATAATATTGCTATCAGCTGCTTATTGACTTAAAAAATGTTTGATTTCTCCCTCTCTCTCCTACTTAGCAAGATTAAAGGATTAGATGTTCTGTTATACCATACCATATGTTAAGAGGAAAGACTAATTTTGGCTGCCTACAACATTCCAAACCCTATTTAAATAATATTGGCTAGAAGCTCAACTTGTATAAATGCTTAAATCTGCAGATGTAAAACTTTGATTAACAAAGTCCTGTAAGGAACAAAATCTGCAATTTACTGCTTTTGCAAAGTCTGCCATGCTCCAGGGAGATGTACTGTTTCTTGGTGGAGCCCTGGCAGGACTCTCTGAGGTATTCACAGGATCTGTTCACACCCACTGGATTTCACTTAGGAAAAAGTCTGTGGAACTCCCCTAACCACATCATTATGATGGTTAAAAAGCTCCAAATTAAAGCCAATTTCTACTTTTCTCTTGCTTAGCTCAAGGACAACTACAAGCAAATACTTCAATTTTTTTTTTCTGTATTCTCTTCCCCTTGCTGTTCAACGAGGCCTGAGTGAGGGTTTCCTTTCTGGTGAGTGAGTATCACACCATGCAAGCACAGGGATAAGAGTGAGCAGAACTGCTGACATCAGCCTTCTGCCAAAAGCTCATGAGCTGGAAGATCAGATTACACATATTAGCCTATGATAAGATGCTAAGGGGAGATGATCACATCCTCATCAATTGGAAGAGTTCAGTAACTTTTTACAATGCATTCTCAGACAGCTGCTAGGATTAAACTTATAGGCACTAAGTTAAGGATTTATGGCTCTCTGATGGGTGTAGATTGAGTAAATCTCCATTCTTACAGAATTTGGGGGCTGTGGGTTGCTGCAGTAGGCAAGGAGAATCAACTGCTCTGGGTTTAGTGAGTGTTTCAATCTCAAACTGTTCGAAGACTGTTGTTTGAAGAAATCAGAAAAATATTTTTAACAACTTAAAGAGTTCTTCTGTTTATTTGCTCATTTTCTGTTTACCTAGTGGGTTGTTGTTTTGGATTGTTTGGTTTGGTGCATTTCTCCTCCCTCTGCAACATTTCCCATTGGAAAGCTTGGGACAGAACAGCACTCTGAGAGGATACAGAGGATTCCCTTGGCCAGCTGGGCCTTCTGCATGAAGATTAGGGCATAGATCAAATAATACAACCATACTCTCTAGCACTGAGTGTAGTGAGATACCTAGATATAAATTTACATCTATTGGTATTGTAAATTATAAATATAATGCCATTAAACAGTTGTTTTAACCGGTATTATTTAAAAACAGGAAAGAAAATGTAAAACCTATGATCTTTATAGCACACCCTTCTCTTTATGCCATGAAGTTATCATGCTTTGCTTAAGTACCCCTCTTTCCATACAGATTCACTTGCTAATCCTTCCATATCTTAACTAGATGCTGGATCTGCTCTGCTGCATGACTGATCCACAGCTCTCTTGTGTGCATGTATTTTGCCATGATTAGCTACGGGTGAGATCACCTCAACAATCAGAGAAAGAACATTAATTACTCTGAAATTCCTTCAGTCTTTCACTAGAAGTCAATCTAAAGATCTGCTTTGGAGCATAAACACATCCTTATGGCCTTTTCTTTTAAAACTTGCATCTTGCTTACAGTGACTTCTGAGGGTAAGCAGTAGCCAATTGAATTTTAATGTGGCACTGTAAATATATGTGTTCCACAATGCCTTGTAAGCACAAAGCACTCCAGCTGATGATCTACATCAGACCATACATCTGGCAAGCATCAAGAAGATATTAAACCTGCTGCCTTGAAGAAAACACCACCAGCAAAGTCTGATTGTATTAAGAATTTCATACAAATACCTATTTCCATTTTGGTATGTGAATTATACAGTGTATAAATGTCTTCCAGGCCTGTCCCAGCCACATGTGGTGGGTCACCCTTAAGATTCCACCTGTTGGGACCAGTTCCTTTGTTTACTTCACTGTATAACCAGTCACCATCAGGCTCTTCATCAGCCTGCCTGAGATGGTTTCAAGGAAAATGGGAGAGGGATTGGGAGAGGCATTAACCTGGGAATATACATGTTATTGGCCAGTCCTGTTAATTTTACAATTAACAGTCACAACTACAGATTCTGGTTACTTAAGGAAAAAGTGCCTAGTGGCTACTGCAGATTAGTGAGACAGTCATGCCTTGCATCACACATTAGCATTATATGATACATTCAACTATTATACCCACTCAGATTGTGTTTAAAATTTCTCCATGTAGTACTTTTCAGCTTTCTTACAGGTATTGATACAGATTTAAGCACTTTTTTCTAAATTAATTGGATATGCTGTTTTTTGAATGACCTGCAAAAATACCAGTGACTTTGCTTCACATGCAGATAATTTTAAAGGACTGTATTTGTGCTCAAACCTATGCCTTAACTATTTATTATTGCATATATTGTCAATTGTTTATTTGCTTATTTATCATTGCTTTTACAGACTTTTACCAATTCTTCATTCCTGATCCTCTAAATGTACTACTTGGCTCAGTAATTGACATTTTATTTAACCTAAAAGAAATTCAAGACATTTACAGTGATGTGATTGTAACCATGCTGGAATAACAGTGCCAAGTGAAAAAATACTTCTGGAATCTCAAAATATCTCCATATTTCAGACATCTAGATGTGTTACATTCCCAAAAGAATAAACAATTCAGGAAGCCAAAGCCATGTCTCATTCAGCTGGGCATGATGTGCTAGCAGTAGGTGTTGTTAGCAGAAGAGAAAAGCTGGAAAGGGGATTGGTGCTACTTCTCATGGAAAATTCTGATGTGTTTCCTCCCAAAGCCCAGATGTGCACGTTCTATGGCACCTCAGAGGGACATTTCTACACTGCTCACATCCACTGATGCTTTATTTCAAAGGTCCAAACATGACCTGATTTTTCTGTCTAGGGAGAAGTTTCCCCCCAAGGGAAGCAGCACCAGAGGTATAGGTTGGTTTTATGCTGAGTTCTTTCTTTACATATGGCAAAGATACAAACTTATCAAACAATGGTCTATTGTGATATGTCAAAATCGTAGGATTGTCTTGGGCTGGGCTGTTGGGATATCCTAGGCTGATCCATGTCAGCATCATTTTAACTTGGTGCCAGTTTTGGAGGTGTTTTGGACTCTGATAATGAGACACAGGATGGGAGATAGAAAACAAATTGAGAGCAAAGACCGGGGGTTTAAGAGAGTAAAATACAATCAATAGCAAAACAGATATTCCTGGCAATAAAAAAAGAAAAAACTTTGGAAACCAGCCATTTTTAGTATAAAGTACGTGCAAGAAAGAGAACCTCAGAGTGGTTCCACTTCATTTGTACCTCCCACTGTTTTCATCACTGTAGCTCATGATCAGCCCTCTTCTCCATCCCTGTCAGTCTCCCTCACAGACCCTTATGATCCTTCCTCTTCTTATGGTTTTGTGCTTTTAAATTGCTCTACGTCTGCCAGTAAAAGAGAATGTCTAAATATATAACTGATACACCCATTCACCTTGGGATGAATGTTTTATTGGTTTGGATGTCATCAGATTCCTCACAATCACACGTTCCTCCCTCCAGCACATATGGAAAGCAGCTGTATCATACGGGCACCGCTCTTACAGTTTAAACCTGGGAGACTCAGAAGTCCAAAATTAAAACAACAAAATAATAACTCTGACCTCTTCTTAGCTAGCAGTAGTTTTAATCATTTCAAAAGTGAAGAAGGTCAATGAGAAAGCAGAAAATGAGCAAGGAATAGTAGCTCTCCTGTGTTCAGAAGATGCTATTCCAAAGGAGAGAATGGCACCATTACTCCATATTTGTGTGCAAAAGTTCTCAAAAAAAGGCCCAAGTTTCTGATTAATAATTCAGCTGCCCAAAGATAGCTCTTGTTTTCACCTTAGTGACTGGACCAGATAAATGGCAGTCCAAGAAACTGAATCCTCTTTCTCCATTCACTCATTCTATTGCATTTCCCCATGGCAGCACATTTGACATTAGGTGATGAGGGAGCGGCCATGGGACCTTCCAGGACACCCTCATGCCATGCACACCCAGCTGTGCCTGTGCCCACAAACTGGGGCATGGGTGAATAAGCAGAGAACTGCTGAACACTTTGTCTACAGAAAAGCTTTAAATCATTAAATCAAACGATCACCTAACCTTTGTCCTTTAAAGTCCATAAGCAGACATGGCCAAGACTGCAGAGGCTAGTTTGAATCAAAGCCTTTGAATACTGCAAGCTCTTGGCATAAATTGCTCAGTGCAGCAGGAAATCCTCTCATCCAGCAATGCACAGCACTGGTGCCTGGTTGCAAAGAGCCTCCCACTCACATGGCTATCAGGACAGAAACCTTTCAGCATGACTGCACAGCACACAGCAATCAGCCAATGCTATATTTAGACTGAGAAGTTTTCTTTCACTCCAGCTGCATTGAGAGACTGGAAATTGCATTGCATACAAGACCCAGAATTAGCTCCTTGATTTCATTTGCTCCACTAACACGCCAATTGCGTTCTCCTTCCCTTCTGCTGTCCTGACTTTAGTGAGCCACAACAAAAGACCTTTTCTGGAGTTGAAATGGGACTGTGGTGTGTGGGTATTTTCTTGAGACATCTATCCATTCATGCCGCATAATTATTGACACATTCACTTTTACTGACAGCTTTTGTTTTTCTCTTTCCTTTTTAAACTTAGCATCTGCCAGTTTTGAGTTACTACACCTCCTTTTTACAGAAGTGCCTTGCTCTAAACCTGCATTTATTTTTTTCTCACATAAAGCAAAATTCATGCATTTTTCCCTATGCTGTTTCAGTTAATAGAAGAAAAAAGTCCTCCCAAGATACATAAGCCTACTGAGAATCAGGCAGAAAGAGTCATGACTGTCACTTTTCAGGATAAACACAGAAACAATCAGAATATTTTCTCTCTTCCCATTCTTCTCTGCTACCATTTCCAATGGGGCTGTGAATGGCAGTCTACAGCACTCATTATTAAGAAAGTAATAGATGCTCTTCCAGTTCTCAGGACCACAGGATATGCTGCAGCTGAGCTGCTGCTCTGCTGGTCACACTGGTGCTGTTTATAATTTCATATTATTTGTCCTGCTATTGCACCAGAAATCTCCTGGTGTCAAACGCTCTTGGGACAGAACTTAAATAGACCTTCAGTTACAAGTTTAGCTTGGGACATCTCTGAAAATGGGAATGCTGTGAAGCTACGCTGATGATTTTACACATGTGACCTCTCTAATGTAACAGATCATCCTCCTAGTGGGGCTGAGATGAAGAGAAGTCAGGCGGTAGAGATCAGAATCCCTGCTCCATATCAGTAACCAGGAGATCATCCAAGAACATGGCAGGGGACTTCTTGATGGGTACCAGCATAGGATAGGGAATCAAAATCTGAAATAGCTGTGAATGAGTAGGATACCCAGCAGAAGTGCTCAGGTTGGGAAGTGGCCAGCACATGGAGACTAACAAGATAAATGTGCAGAATATGCTCACTTTATTGCTAGCTCATCTCTGTGTCTCCCTTTCTCCCCTGCACGTTTATTGCCTTTTGATGGTGTTTTCCAGCAGCACTGTAACTTTTCAGTGTACAGGCTGATGGGCCACAGTGTACATATAAGAGAACAGTGAAGCCTGGGTTTTGAATACTTCCAGATTTCTGGGTGTATCCCTCCATTGTTCATCTTAATAAGCACAGAATACTGGGATGACAGGATGGAGCAGGGGCGAGGAGATGCTGAAGGGAAGTGCAGCCATCCAGTGGTCACTCAGTGCTCAGCTACAGAGTGCTGCATGGAGCCTGGAGGATTTCCTGGGATTTTCCTTAAAGCTATGAGAGAAAAAAAAACCGCTCCTTAAAGCTCCGGCAGAAACAGTGCAGGACATGAACCCACTTTACATTTTAGTGACTATATTTTGGCTTCCATGAGATGACAGGAAATATCTCAAAACTTTAATGTAATTCCTCCTATTAGTTAATTTACAATACCAGATAAATGTGTAATATTCCTACAGTGTTAATTCAAATTTGCTTTCTAGTACTATCAACAAGCTCAAGGTGAGCTCAAAGCCTGATGATCAGTGATAATAACATGCAAAGAGTTAATGTGCCTCACACTGCTTTATTTTCTACTCTGTGCATTCTGCATTGAGAAGCTCATTGATTTAAACTCACATCACCTTACATTTGCCAAGTGGCTATTAGGAAAATCACAGGAGCATAAAAAATGAAAAAAAAACCCCTATATATTAGCAATTCAGGGTTTTATAATAGCAATTATTGTGAAGCAACTTTTTTTTCTTGTCACAGAAACAGATTGGTTAGATTTCAGGGATTTTCTTAGGTAGAACAGACAGACTCTTTTTTTGGGTTCCAGATATCTTTGGGCACTGAATGGTCCATAAAGAATAAGATATCAACTATGTATTTTGCTGATATGTAAGAAATTATTTTTGTAAACTGCTTTTAGATGACTGCAAAAGAGAGATCATAAAAGACTACAGAATTATCATTTATAAGGACATTTGGTCTCAAAGGATCACAACTGATAAAACTATTCATTGTGATAAAGAAAGTTCACTTTTTTATTAGGAATGGGCTGATAGTGTCCAGAGCTAGGTTAGGGCTGAAATTTAGCTTCGAGGGCAAATTGGACAAATGCTCAGACATATTAACAGCAATATCCTGAGGCTGATTTTATGAAATTCAGGAATGTCTGAACTAAAGAATAGGCCCCTTCTAGTATTGGATCCATCTGCTATTTTGATGTTAAACACAGTAATGTGTAAAATAAAGTGCAGAGAGGTAGAATTCAAAATTCTATCTGGGTCATCTTTATTTTTCAGCTTTAATAAAAAAAAGCAATTTCGCCTTATCAGAGCTTGTATATTATGCAGTTTTTTCCAACCTTAAATCCTGGATCTTAATGAAATCTCGGTAGTGAGCAATGAGTAGGCTTGTTGAGTGTTGGACTGTCGGGAGTTAAGCCTTCAAAAAAACCCAATCTTGTTGTGGTTCCACAATTGCTGAACAGTAAAATAAACCCTATTGACTCGGGCTGGATCAGGTCAGCATTAACCCTTTTAAAACACACCACATCCTCTTCCTTTACACAGAGTTGGTATAAATATCACTTATTAAACCTCACTAATCTGGTCACAAACCCCTCTCAATATTATGTTAAAACAGATCTATCCTGTGAGACCTTGAGGAAAGAGGAGATGAACCATATCTCCCTTGAAGCATCTCCTTCTGGTCACTGGTTGCTGTTGGGTACTGACTACTGGATTATTTTAACAATGGATTTGATCTACTGTGGGAATTCCTAGAGCCTTATTCCCAGAGTATGCTAAGCTTTCAAATTGAGAAGGAAGTTTTCCTCTGAGAAGAAAGAGGTAAACTACTTTCAAAATTACTTGAAACATACCCCCTTCATTTTTATCTACTAAGGTATTTCTAGTAGGTAAGATAGAACAACTTGCTTCACAAAAATCAGAGATTTGCTCACACAAGTTGAATCTCCTTTGCCATTTACATGAGTGAATTCTTCTTCTTCAAAGATCGGAATGAATTAAAGCATCTTTTATTGAAAATGCTTATATGTTATATATTCATATATCTATAAATAATTCAACTGGCAGCATCATCCTGAAGTACAAGTTCAGAGCCTTAGGAAGATGTTAATAAATATTTATCTTCCTGGTCTGTCATGAACTGTCCTAAAAAGTGGACTTCAATGTACAGATTTAGGAATGTTTTCTCTGGTCAAAATATCATATGAAACATGAGAGGTGCAAAGAGTAAGCCTCAAACCACAGCATAATAGTTGCATAAATATTAAAAAGCCCCCAAACCCAAAATCAAAACAAAACAATGGTCCTCAAAGTAATGAAGCTAATTCAATCTATTTTCCTATGGCTTGGGATTTCAGGGATAGATTCTCCATTTCTTCAGAAAGGGTTAACAATGACTGATAGTCTCTTTCAATCACCTTGTTTTTATTCATAAAGGCAACTCCTTTGACAGTCACATTCCAGCCTTCTCCTCAAAGAGAACTCTCACACAGATCCTACATAAAAACTGTAGAAGCCTGGTATGGTCAGTAGTTCTTCCAGAAATTAACCAAAAATATCAAAAGCTTTCAGAGATGCAAATGTGGTCACATAAACTCAGCTTGTCTTAATCAAAGTCCAAGGTAAGTGATGTTCTTTTGACTGCCTCTGGAGTGAACATGCTAACCTTAAATATCCAATTTTGCATTCTGCAGAGCTGTAAGCAGTTTCACTCATGGCCAAATCAGGTCTGGCTGCAAAAGCTACATTTGCTTCCAATTGAGTAAAGTGAAACTTTTGTGCAAGTATACTTGTGCAGAGTTCCTGAATGACGTGCATTAGTGATCAGTGCTTTCTCAGTTGTGACAATAATTAGAAATGGGGTCTGAACCAAAATTCTTGGAAGTAAATAACCCCATTCCTGGATTAATTTCCAACTCAAACCCAGATGCAGCTCTAAATTTCACAAATTAGTTCCCCCTCAACACAGAGTAGAACTAAAACTACATACCAGATCCCCCAAATTGAAGAATTTTAAAATCCAGCTCTGTATTTTGTGGTTTGGACACCAGTCTCCTTCTAGAAATATCTTCAAGGTTAAAGCCTAGTAACAGGCAGAGAGTTCCTAGTGTTTTTCTCCTCAGAAAATACTTCTATATATCTTTCAGCTGGTCAAATTATCCTATTTGAAACGCATTTGTAATGACTGAGTGACCTGGTTGTGAGGCTCTATCTGATCATTTGCAGACCCTGTTAAACAACAGCTTGTGCATGACTTTAGCAGATGGTTTAGCTAACATATAATTTCTATAGGTATATAAAATAACAGTTGGAATCAGAAAGCATAATGGCCTCAAGATCCTCTCTCCATTTTTGCAAAGTCATTTTCTTCTGGTCGTCATAGCTCAGCAGCAAAAGACCATACAGAGAAAATGATGCTGGGGTAAACTAGACTGAACAAGAACACTATTCAAGTATTACTTTACAAACCCTATTAATATCTGTATGAAAATGAGCATTTCCCAGATAGTTACAAAAGGGAAAGTCTGAAATATCCATATCAACCAAAGCAGTTTGATCAGCACTGATTTGGTCACGGTCATAAATATCTGCAGTCTCCAGAGAAGCTTTATTTTAACACAGTCAGCAGTAAAGAGTTGGTCTATAAAAAACAATTCCATAATTTATTTTCAGGAGATAACATATTTTAAAGGATATGCATTATCAAAATTAAGAGGCAAGACATTGCTCAATGATGCTTGGATTTTATTCCAGATGATAAAGAAACAATATCTGGATTCACAGCTGATGCTTTTCTGAGTTTGAAGGGACAGAAAATCCAGAGAATAACTTCAGAAGTAAGTAGTAATTCATGCTATACTGCAGTATATTCGTGCTATACTGCATCTGTATCTGACTGTGGGACTTAGAGGTCCTGGAGAGCAAGAGGCTGCAATACCATGAGGGTACCTCATTGTGCCCCTTGCAACTCTGATCCCAACATGTGCATCTCTGCAACAGGAAATATAAGCTCTGCAGTTTGCCCCACAACTTTTTCCATCACGGTGTAAACTGAAATGGTGTGTGATATCCTCTGTGCCTGTGGACTGGCACTTCCTTTGGAATGAAATACTGATGTACAAGTGAAAGAAACACAACCCCCACCTACCCCTCTCACAGTGCTGGAATGAGGCCATGGTGCTGCATAAGCTGAGTCTGCAGGGATCGTGCAAGGACCTGTCAGTCCTGTAATGCTGGCTCGGCCAAAGAGCCCCATTGGGAAATTTCTGCTTTGGATTCTCCCCTAGGAGAACCTGTCACTCCTTACCAACCATGAAACCAAACTCTTTGTCTAGAGCCAGCCTTTGTTATCACATTTGTTAATCATTTATCCTCTGTTATATGCATGGCATCATGTTAGCTAATATTAGTTCTGCTGCAAGCAGCGGTGAGTGTCTTGCGTGCAGAGTTGTGGGTGTTCTGCACATGCATTAATGAGAGAATATGTCATCCTCTGGAGCAAAGTGAACATATATCAGAAAGTTCTGTCAAAATGCCTCCTCAGATGTATTTTTCTTAAATATTACAGGCCACAAAAAGGTGATACAACTTTGCAAAAATGTTTACAGTTCCCATTTCAGTTTTTATTTCCAATCTGACCTACCTTCTCATAATATTTAGGGTGCTGTAATTGTCCAGCTCAAACCTAAAACCGATCCAAAATCATTATTAAGTGGTGACAATAGCTCTGTTCATTGACATCTGTGAGTGTGGTGAAAGAATCTCCAATATTTTCAGAAAATAATAAATAAGAATCAACAGCAGCAAATGAAGACAGAGTTTATAAAACTATCAAAACATATAAAACTATCATTGCCAGTCCTGCAACACCCACATACATGAGTCTAATTTATATGAATTGTTCCAAGCCTCATTTACCAAAGAAAATTGCTGTCATTATGGATACATCAGTGAATTGGTCAGGATCATTTTTGTTCTACTTCTCAAATTAGAACATATTGATTACTTCATACAATATTTTTTCAAGGGGAAATGTTGTTTTTGGGAAATGGATTGAAAAGCATTTGTAAATGGTTTTTGAAACAACCAAGACCTTGTCTCTAAAAATGACCATTCTATGTCTCAAAATTACATTTCATGAAGAAATATAAGCAACTTAAATTACAAAGTATATATTGAAAACAACCAAAGTATTTCCAAATTGCCAAAACAAAATGTTACAGCCGATGTGAACCAAAACCATATCTTCTGGATTTATAGCTCATGATGTTTTTAGATTTTTGACTGCTTTGTCCTGATTCAGGACATAAACATTTTTCCATACTGTTACATTTGGCCAGAATGTGAAACCTATTTCCTGCCTGTTTCTTTTTTACTACCACACTAATGGCAGTTCTCCTAGCACAGTCACAGCTGTAAGATGTTGGCTCTGCTGCAACTGTGAGGCTGCTCTTGCTGAAATATTTTTTTTATATCAGTTTATATCAGTTCCACAGACCCAAAAGATAACTGTGGTGCAAACCCAATTTTTTACTTGCTAGGATAACTATATAGTCTTACACACACACATCCATCAGATGTGTTCACCATAAACTTGAGTAGATTTTCCCCTATTCACATCAATTAATCTACTTCACTGAAAGCATTCCTGTAATTCAGCAAAGTGTCTCTTGGGTCCCATATGGGAAATTTTAATGTTACTGTAATCCATATTTTAATACTTGAATATAGTGATAGGAGATGCACTAATATCATGGAAATACCCCTAATACCCCTGTTCAAAAAAAAAAAAAAAGGCAGAATTATTAGAGGTTAATAGATTTACTGTATGCACTCTGCTAATTTTGTGTCCTGCTCCTCTTTTTAACCTCTTTCTTGCTGCTAATTTTGTGTCCTGCTCCTCTTTTTAACCTCTTTCTTGCTGCTCCAGAGCTCAGGTAAGACTGTTTGAATTCCTTCTGTGCTCCAGCACTTGGATGTGAGAAGAGCTGAAGAGGGACCATGAACTGTGTTCCTTTCCCTTGGCTGGATGTGCTTCTCTGTTTTCCAGTCACAGCACTACATCAGAGGGTGCAGCCTTCAGGGAAATTCTACGGCATATCTACTATAACGACCAGTTTGGAGGCTATTCCTGTATTCTGAGGATGGCTGGCAGGGCACAACTCATGCTCACAAGGCTAACATTTCTTGCCTCTGAAAGCTGAGTCTCTATATGGAAAAGAGTTTGCTGGAAGCAATACCTGTCCCATCAAATCTCTGCAGCAGGTCTGAGTATGGTTGGAAGAGCCCCCTGTGGCACAGCTCCATCGTGCCCAGGAGCCCCCTGACAGCAGAGCACTACAGGCAGTCGTGGGCTCAGGCCTGAGTCCTTCCCCAGCCTGGCATTATTTACTAGCACGGACCTGCCTGTCCAGCCCAGCATCCCAACAAGATTGGGAAGAAAGAAAACTTTGCTGGCAAAGGTTTCCAGACTCCCAGCCAGCAGACAAAGAGTTACTGACAAGAATATAGCAAGTGCCACCTGGAGGTTAAGCCTCAGAGACCAACCCCTCACCCTCCAGAGGGTAGGGGATCAGTCAGAGAACCTCACTTTGAAAGCTCACTGAGCCCTCATCTACAACACTTAGCAAAGGGTGGAGTGAGATTGGTGGTGAAGTAATATTTTTTTTTAGCATTAGTATAATGAAAAGCTTGAAAAGAATTATTTCATACGATCCTTAAAATAGCATTGTGATGAATTTCAGCTTGTTTGAATGAATACTTACTTTTTTTTTTCTATTGGGTGAGATATTCCTTTACATCTATAAAGACCTAAAAGCAATTTTTTTTTTGGTGGTTTGTTTGTTTATATCTTACAGAGATCTTGCTAATAAAGAGAGGGCAGGGAGCATGAAAGATGGAAGAGAGAGGTTCAACATTTTTAATTTTGACCCTAGCATTGCCCCTGGACAAACCCCTAAACAGTTGAGTTTGCATATGATATAAATTTCTTAGCCCCTTGTGGGTAATGAGAGCTGCAGGATAATGAATCACATCATCACTTCAAAAGATAATATGTACAACCCTAATGTTTTCAAATTTCATAAAGATGACACAAGGGCAGTTGGAAACCTGCCAGACTTCAGAAGAGTTATTGAATTATATGCACAGTATTGAGGCACGACATGCATGGATGAAAAATCAATGTTTTGTAGAAAGAAACAGAAACTGGAAAATAATATGATAATGGATAAACAGACGTACAGGGGTCCACATTTTTGCTCTGTGATATTACACAGGCTGATCATGTCTTGTGCTTGATTAATTAGCCTCCTCCATGTTGCAATCCCCACAATGCTTCTGAGATGGTAGACAATTCTGCTCTTGCTGTCCCTGTGTGTGCTTCAAACCTCTTGCAACTGCAAAAAAAGGTACCAAAGATCTCAAACATAGGATCAGCAGTTTTATCACATTTGTTGACAGGTAGCAGCTCTCAGCATAAAGTAAGCAAATGACCTAATAAAGTTGTGTAAATATACCGTCATTAAGTATGTGTAATAGCTGTTATAATTTGACATATTCTTAGCTGTCATCAGGCTTTGGACTGGGCTCTGGGTGTTCCTGCGTGGCAGCTCAGGCCGAGGTGGCAGCCAGCAGCCCCCTGGCAGGCAGTGCCAGCTCTGGGAGTGCTGGCTGCTGATGAACAGGGCGCTGTGCAGAGGTGAGGCGAGCAGTGCCCCTTTGGGGGATGCCAGCACAGCCAGGGGAGCAAACAAACTGCTGTGTCTGCCCTTCCTCCATGAGAGGAGATCTCTGCTTTCCTGTGCGGCCATCACAGCCCTGAGGAGCCCAAAACACCACCAGAGACAAACGTGGCAGTTACAAGTAAAGTAAAATATAATAAGAGTTTTCTTTTTTGACTACACGAAAGACATGGGGTTTGTGATTGTCTTTGTCTGGCTTTGTGTTAATACTCCACAATTCTGCTTGTACAAAATCAACAACAGTATTTTAGGACTTTATTTCAAATACAGCATGGGGAATGAGACTGACCAGCTTATTTAGTTAGGATAGGTCTCATTTCTATATAACCTAGTTTTGCCTTTTCACTGAAGAAGAAAAAATATTGAGAGTTGGAAAATGAATCATTAGATTTTAAGTGCAGAAAGGAATAACCAATTTTTCACAGTTGTGCCAGAATCACTTCCAGGTATGACAAGAAATCGGGAACTTGCATCTAAGTCCTGGGATTTAATTTTGTTCTTCCTCATTTGCCATCAAAATGATGAAGGACTCAGGGAATGCTTGGCACTGGAGGTGGCAATGAGGATTTCAAATATCCATTTAAATATAAACCAACTACATTTAAAAAAGGAAAAAAATAAGGGCAAAAGGTTCAGGGCTTTATTTCATCCGCCCTTACTTTATCACCACTCTGAATGGGGGCTCAAAATTACTATTTATGAGATATTTTACTCTAAATACTAAGGGAGGAAAATTTGGCAAAAACTCATGACAAGTCCTCTGTTTTGTCAGTGTGAAATACTTGATAATTTGTAATGCATTTAGCCATTAATCATTTTAAAGGGCTTTTAAATGGGCATGGAAGCCCTTTGAGTTTTCCATATACAGACATTGGATCAGAAACCTTTGCTACAAATTACTTTTGTCTGGACTTCTAATACAAAATCAACTTGAGAACAAGGGAAATACATCACTGTTAAATTTTATTATAAGACAGAGCCCTTATAACACATCATGGGAAACATTCTTGAGCTGCTCTATTAATAACAGCAGTGCCTGATTTCTTTGGTTTAAACTTACCTTTTGCACATTTTCTTGTGACATTTTCCAGATATAAATTGTTATGATGAAGAGTCATTCAAAGCAAGGGAAAGAGCTGTAATTATGTTTCTCTTTTCTAAAAGAGAGTGGGGCAGGAGGGGGATTATTTTACACAGATCAGTGAAGGACACCCTAATAAAGATTGGTCTGGAACATTTCTTTTTATGACAATTGACTTATCAGCAAGAGCCATTGTAGCAAATCTGGAAATTACATAATTGCCAGAAACTGTAGATATTTGACTTGGCAAGAACTTCAGGTGTCTCTGATTTATTATTTTAAGAATTTGGCTCTGCAAAGATGAAGAAATGTTTAATGAAAGAACAGTAGAATTCAAATGAAACAGGCATAGATCTTGTTTTCAGAGGCTATATTTAACTACATTGTCACTTCTACTGTAACACAAATAAACTAAACTGAAAATGTCCAGGGTGACAAACCAGCAGAGAGATCAATCTGCAAGAAAATACAAATTTCAACAGCTAAACACTCATCTTTTCCTCTCCATTTTGTACTACCCTTTGGGCAAGTTCTTTGTGGGTCATTCATTATAGAAAATGTTATCCCTTTTAGCACAGGCAAATTAATAAAACTGTAAAGCTGAAAGAAACTTGTTTATGAGGAATTGCAATTTTTAAATCTGCCTTTTACAAGGCACTGAATCCCTTTCAAGTAGCAAAGTTTAAAGGCATTAAGTATTATTAAATTTAAGAGAAATGTAGGTGACTAAGATCAGAGTGGTGAAGTGGGAATACTGTAAGTACTTATTTTAGGTTTGGAGGGCTTGCATACCACAGCAATTCTGAAAACACCCATGATTATTCTCTGTATCAGAAGACCAGGTCACCACACAGTAGATTAAGGTGAAAGTCTTTGCTTAAGCCATTTGCATCAAAGAGATTTTCTTTGGCAAGTCCTCTAGGAGACATTTTCCCTTTGATAAACTTCAGCCTCTTTTTCTAGAGAAATGCTGTCTCCTGAAAATGGTTTATCATCTGCTCTTTAATATCTCTTAATGTTTCTCTTGTTATCTTACTGCCTCACGGAGGAGTTGCTAACACATCCCACAGTTTATGTGTCTTGGCATTCAGCTGGGCAGCAGCAGCTGGAATCAATGCCACCACTGCTGCTCCTGGCAGCAGCTGCTGACTGCTGCAAAGGGAAGAGGTCCTGCTGTGGTGTGAGATGGACATTCCTATCTCTGAGGAGACACAACAGCTGGCACCACCATCACCCATAAGACCAGAAGCTTTGAGTCTGCTATCAGGCTGGAGCTTCTCTGCTGGCACTCGGACAGACCACATCCCTGCCAGGGCTCTGATCATCTTTGTTATGGAGGAGTAAAAAGCCCTGTTAGAAAAAATGTTTTCCTTGAAGTGGAAAACTCACATTATGTATTTTAGTGTCAGAAGATTAGGAAGAAATACAGAAAAAAAGTCACATAGAGACACCTTGTTACCTCCTTATTTTTTTTCCAAGAGTCAATACCGAGTAGATGTTAGTGGACATGTTGGGAAAGACGAGACATACCAAAGAGTCTTATTTTTCCTAAATGATGGAGATATTAATAGAAATAAATTAATATTGCATCATATTTCTCCTGATTCATATCAACCCTGATATCATTAACTACTGATGCTGCATAGGCAAAGGTGTGTCCAGACATCCGAACACCAAAGTATTCTTTCCTCAAGCTTGAGTAGATAATTCCAAGTCAGTTTTTAGCAAATAGGAGCAAATGAGTATTCCTGTGTTCATTAGCAACAAAATACGGAAGCATCACAAAATGGAGCACCTGTTCACATGGGCTTTACTACCCAGTCCATGTAATCAGGAGTAGCATGGCTTGTGCTGCATGTCATGTGCTACAGCTCAATGGGATAGCTTATTTACTGGAGAGAATGCCACTTGATGCTGGCCTGAAGCCCTACATCAAGAGTCAAATCTGTAGTAGTGTTGTGGGTTGTGTTTCTTTGGTTTGCTGGATTTTTTTTTTAAGAACTTTTAGAACAAACTGGAAAAAATCTGTGAGCTATAAGAACTGTCTATTCTCTCTTTTTTCTCCTGGTTTTCTTTAATAGCTTAATCTGTGAAGAATGTTGATTCTTAGTGCAATTATACAAATGGAAACAGGAAGTATTTGAAATGGTAACAGGATTTGAACTCTCTACTGATGCAAGATGACATAAGACCAACTCACAAAAAATTGTCTCAAGAGTGTCTTACAGGAAAACTTGTGCTGATTACAGATTATTATCTTTTTGCATGACATAAGGAGGGTTAGTATGAAAAATGTTATGGGTGTTTTCACATATTTCACACTATTGCCCATCTTTTTCCAACATATTATAAACCTGGTGTTCAAATCCTCTAAAAAAATCCATTTATGCTATGCTTTTTATAATTTATTTGACTATTTACCTTCTTCATTTCATCAGAATCATGTACAGTGTGTGGTCTGACATTTAGAAGTTTTTTCATGGCAATAAAAAACCCACAAGAATTAGATTGCCAATTATTTTACAGCTTATTCAGCTGCAAAGACTTCTCCTGTTTTTGAGTGAATACACTGTTGGTAGAATACATATAGTTTATATGCTATAGCTCTATTTCAACCTGCACTGAAAAAAGTTATTTAAGCAAAATTTTCTCTTCTCTTCTTAGAATGTAGCTAGGGAAAATATATAATTTGTGTTGCATTAATACTTTAAGGCAATTTTTGTCATACTTCTGAAAGTTAAATTTGCCAAGTTTTGAGGCTTTGGAAAATCTGTTTACACATGCTCAGGAAAGATGTACTTGGGTTAGCAAAAATTAACTTGCACTCGAGAATATTCTTTTCTCATCTAGATGCCCAAAAACCTCCTGCAACATGCTGCAATTCACAGGGAAAAAAAAAAAAAAACCTGAAAAAAACAAACCAAAATCAAAATCAACCAACAAACAAACAAAAAAAAACCCAAAATGCCCAAACAAAACCAAAATCAACAAAAAAAACAGCCACAAAAAAATCAACAAAAGCAAAAGATAAAATCTATTGTAATGTATGAAGAGTCTTTTGGTCAATGTTTCTGAACTATTCAGATGCTGATATAGCAAGGTAAACTAGAACTGCAGGATTTAATTTTTTCACTGCTCTCAGTGGTACTTTATTGACTGACAATAATTAATAATTTTATGAAATTCAGAGGAACTGGAGACCTAAGGGACTTTACAAAGGGTTTTTAACTTAAACAATTCTTACAGGACCAGAAAAAAAACAACCCAAAAATAAGAAAACAAAAACCTATTGCTATAACATAGTGCAACTTTTCCTTTTGAAAAGAGTTGTAGGCAACAAAACAAACCCAGCTACCCCTGTGCCATTTTCTATTTCTGCAATGGTCTATTAAGTGTTAAAGATTTCACTTCTGTGTGGGCTGTATGCAACCCTTGTCACTGGAGGCCTGCTGTGGCTCATTTGAGATTTCTCCTGATGAAAATATTTCACTACTGGCAGGAAAGACAGGATTTTGACCATATAACTTATTTGAAAGATGTGGAGGAAGGTCATGCATAAGGACAAATATTATAAAACCAATTAAAGAAGACAGTGAGAAATACCATGTACAAATATCTGTGATATTATTTGAGATACAAGTATCAACAAGAACTGTGTCTCTTCACTAGGAATGAATGGATCCAGACTGGAGAACAAATGGTACCAGTAGTGATAAGCACTACTTACTTCTGGACTTTCTAAACAACATATTTCATCACACACCTCCTGCCTGGATAAGAAGACATGTTATTTTTACTTGATTAGCATACATAGGAAGGATATTAGAGAAGCAGTATCTACAGAGAGAGATATGGGTAGTTTCTTTTATCAAAAAACTAGCAATCAAGTCAGTTGAAAATAAATTGAAAATACAAAGTAGTATTCAAAGCTTTGAGTCAAAAATAGAAAGAAAAACAAGGAAAGAAAGAGGGAAAGAAGGAAAGAGAGAAACAGAAAGAGAGAAAGAGAGAGAGAGAAAGAAAGAAAGAAAGAAAGAAAGAGAAAGAGAAAGAAAGAAAGAAAGAAAGAAAGAAAGAAAGAAAGAAAGAAAGAAAGAAAGAAAGAAAGAAAGAAAGAAAGAAAGAAAGAAAGAAAGAAAGAAAGAAAGAAAGAAAGAAAGATAGATTGCATTAATTTGCTGGCAGTGGATATTGCAATAATGTGGCTAGAGGGAGAATTCAGGACCAGCTCAGCCTTCTGACTCAACAGTTGCATCCTGGCTTCATGCAAATCCTGATTTGCAATAATCCTCTGAGTCTGTGAGCAGACAGGGCAAAAATAAAAGGACATGGCTGCAGGTCACAAAAACATTCAATGCACTTTAAAAAGTGCACTTTAAAGCAAAAGCTGGCAGTGGCTAGAACTGTCACCAGAGAAGTGACAAATTTGACAGGCCACTGGGACCTGTCAGGGTCTCTCCAAATACTACACTCAATCCAAGCCCCCAGTGATTCACTGAGTTTAAATACACGAACAACCCTTCCTATCAACTTGTACAACCTCCCTCATGCCACAGACCACCGAATTTCACACAGTAGTACACATACAAGCTCAGCAAAATAACAGAATATGCATTTCAGATGGACAGAAGCTAGTTGTTGAGTGGTGCTTACACAGCAACAGGCTGCCAATGTTGGTTGCTGCAGCCCATGAGTAAACTCAAACTGATACTGCCAGGAGCTGCCACAGCAGCACTGGGCCAGCCTCGGCTGTACAAACACTTGCTAGTTGCCCTGTGATCTTTACTGCTGCCACACTGACACACCAATACCCAACACAACTACTTTGAAGACCCTTGGGTGAAGATCCTTGGGTAATCTTTGACTGTAGTTCTCACAAGCTCTCCATCTTTTTTAAGTCTGTAGCTTCTAGCTTTGGAGCCCTCCACAGGGTTTGCCAGGCAAAGTCCTGCAGTACTTTTGGAGAGATTTCACATTAATCTTGTTGAAAAGTCTCAGATTCCGAGGTCTGGATTCATTCCCCCACACTGTGCCAGCATTACACACATACACACATTTGCCAAAGCAGTACAGTCACCTGAGGCTCTCTGTGTGAAAGAGAAGAGGGTGCAAGTTAAGCCTTCAGTGTAATGAACTGACTTCTACACATACTTTTTTTTTTTCTTTACAGAGAAAAAACCTACTGAATACATCCAACCTGGAAATTTCTGTACAGGAAGGAAAATAGGATGAAAGCTGACCAGTTAATGTGCTTTCTTCAAAGTCAGGAGCTGAAGTTGATAACCCATTTATATGATCCATGACCTACTGAAATCTCATTGAGTGTCTTTTTCTTCTGTGATTTTACAGAACCACCTAAAATGAGGTATAGCACCTTTTAAAATGATTTTGTGATGTAGGTACTTACTACTAAATTGTAGAAGCCTCGTTTGGAAACATAACTTTTATGTTATTACTGGTGTTGCTCCTGTCATTGTTGTTATCTTTCCACACTCTCAAGAAAAATATTAAAAACAGAGAAATGTAAATGCTGCTTTAATATAAATAATAAAACTTGAAAGTAACTTTCAAGGGAACTAAAAACAGGATGCTGAAGTGTTCTCTATGCTGATGCAAGCACAGTAAGAATTGATGAACGTGTCTGAGGAACATTCAAGTCACTAAAATAAAAGGACAAGCCATAGCAAGAGGAGGTTTTGAGTGTGGGCCTCACCTTCAGTCGCAGCTGAGTCCCATAACCTCAGCTCATGACCCTCTGCACCAGGAAATTCCCACTAGCAATCACACCAACCAGGTCAGCCCAGTTTTCTCAGCTCTGGGGGGGCCAAGTGCAGGAGAGGCACTGAAACACTGCTCTGCAAATGCACGACACAGCAGCACAGCTGTGGGAAAGCATGTGGAGAAGGGCAACTGTGGGAGCCTCACACTTAATGCTTGAGCTTGGAAAGGTCTGCAAAAATAATCTTCCTTCTACTGAGAGGATTTGAGAAGGGAGGAGGGGTGTCATATGGGGAGCACCTTCCTGTGTGTTCCTACAGCAGCAAACACAAGAGCTCCCCAGTGCTTTCTGAGGCCCTTGGAAACTAGCACAACACAAACAATAACACATTATCATTGCTTTTAGTCCTTACCTGTTTTCTCCCAAAAGCTTTACTTGCCAAAAGGAGGGAAGGGACCTGAACCAGAAATGGGATACACATTCCCTGAAAAAGAGAATCACATCATAACTCAAGTAACAGAGATGTTGTGCGCAGGTTGCTGACAAGTTTGAAGCCATAGCTTAGAGAAACCCTAAATCTCCTTTTTTATTTACACTTCTGGCTCCTCTTTCCCCATCAGGAGTGCTACACTAATCACTTACAATCCTATTTTTGGACCTGGGTGGTAACTGTGCAGCCAAAAGCACTCGTGCTGCAATTAAACTTTGTCTCCTTTTTTAGTAGGTATAATCACATCATCCCACACCCCTTGCTTGGAGCAATTGGTACATTTTATGACTATATTCCTATTCTTCATTGCCTAGGAGATTGTAGAAAGTGTATTTTTTTTCTCATATTCATAAAGAGACAAACAAAAAAGCTTTGTTCTCAAGGACAGCAGCAGGATGGCTGGCTATGTAAAAAAAATTCCTGTTGCCCAGTCTGCTCTGTACGTGAGTTACACTGTGGGTTAAGGCTCAAATGTACATGAGTAGAGGAAAGGCAGAAGTTCTGGTTTTGGAATGCAGTGGATGTTTTTCCAATGTGTGAATAACATCAGTGCTGTAGCAGCCAGTGGATGATTTTGCTCTGATAGCCCTGCTCTGCCATTGCTCTCGCTGTCCAAAGCCCGTGGGACTGCTCTGCTGTCCCATCAGGGGTGCTCAGCAGCTCCATCAGTGTCACTCTGGTGCACACATTGTTTGACACCTTCCTCCATTCAGGAAATGGGTGGGAAACCAGTTTGCTTGAATGGGTTGCTCTGTACACCCTGGAGCAGGGCGAGGAGAAACACATCTAATAGACTTGCTTGTTCTCTTCATCTTTTAAAACTATAACTAGCACAGTGCAATAGAGATTAAGTGGTATCTTTATGGTAGTTTTGCACAACCACACAAGCAAAATCCAAGAATCTTTTTCAATACGATGTTCTCATTAAAGATTTTAACCTAATTGAATACTTAACATGAACCCTCATGGACAATAGCACAACTAAACCACGGATATTTAATACAGAATAGAACATATAATTACCAGAGTGAATCTTAGAATAGTTTAATGTCTTTTGTTATGGTAAAATGAATCAATAGGGTTTCAACATTTAGGTTTCAGTCTTGCACAGACTTGTCCCTGTGTGGAGCTGTTTGCGTGACTAGACCCTCCATTAATTTACATTAATAAAGAGATAATTAGTGCATAATGAAAAATGCTCAAACAACTGTCTCTATTATAGAGAACTGAATCTAAAATTTTTCATTATATTGAACTTTTTATTCAGTAGGATCTTGGAATCCCAGAGGCTTTTGTATGTACAATTTATCTGCATTCCACCTTACGTGTGGTTGTTTTGCAATGCAAATATTCTTCTGTTTAAGCTTGGAACAGGGACAAACCTTACTCCGGCTCATTTTTTCCCCATTTGTGCTCTCTAAGTGCCTACAGAGTGATTCCAGTGCCACAAAGTCAAATCCTGAACAGCTGAACCAGTTGTTATTGATATGGTTATTGTCATTTGTCTTTGTTTTAATTGATACAAAAGTAATGACTTTATTAGAAATTTGTTTTTAACTAAAAAAACCCCACTATGATTATTTTGATAGCATATGTGCCTTTTGTAGTGCCTTTTTCTCACCACAGACTTTCAACAAGACTCCATTTTTGTCCTATTTGTCACAGTCCACATTCTTGAAAAGGTGGCCAGGATTACTTGCTCACTGAATGCTTCTCAATTCTACCAGTGGCAAACTACTAGACGGGGCAGACATATTCAGCGTTGGAGATAAGACACTATTTTTCTACTTTTTTAGTTAGCATCTAGGTAAAAATAATATTTTATCTGAATTTCAAAATTCTTCTCGATTTGTTTTTACATGTCAGTTGTGTAATGAGTCTTTCTTGGAGTAAAGATAGGTAAAATATTGTTGTTCAGAATAGCTGGAAGAGAGCTCAGTTTTAAAAGTTTAGTTACAGTCATATTTTCGTAGGGAAAAGTTATATTAAGTCCTTTAAAGAGAAGAAATCTCTCAAAAGCTAAAGATAAAACTAGGCTGCTTCTTGATTTCCTTCTGCGAAGATTAAAGAATAGAATTAACTTTAGTAATAAGGCATGTGAAACTTGTATTGCAATGACTAAACTGGATTTCTTTGGGAAGAGAGATCATGGCTCAACAAATCTTACTGAGCATTCCTCTGCAATTGTGCTGGATTCAGCTTTCCTTGTCACCTGTCTCATGAATATTGGAATGAGCCATGCTTAGAATGATGGAGGTGGGATAGATCATCTATGAACAAAATATCTCTGTCATAGGGAATTTATGTGGCTGTTGCAAATGAACATATTGTTAAAGACCACAGCAAAGCAATGCCAGGGGAAGATGAAAGGCAGTTGCCATAGATTGTAATGTGATGCTACAGGTTTTTTGCATTCTTGATTCCCTGCACAACACAGAGGGTGGGAAGTGGGAGAAAAAGAGAGAGAAAATGAAACATACTGCTGCAGAAAAGTGTCATGAGATGAAAAAGGAAAGTGAATACTATGATGCAATTCTGAAGGCTTCTTCAGCATGAATAAACGTGCCTTCTAGGCATGATGCAGCTTAAACTGCATGTATTTGGCACAACAGAACTGCTCTTTTATTTCTGCTAAATTTGATAACAGCAGGCAGGCAAACAAAGGAATATAGACTGCTTGAGATCCACAGTGAGGATTTGTAGAAATCATGTAGAAATGTAGAAACCATATAAAAAAATCAGCTGTTAACTGTTTTATAGAATCAGTTCCTGAATATTAGGATTGTATTAGAGGTGCTTATACTATCTACAAATAGGAGGATTTTACAAATTATTTATCTGGCTGGTCAGATGTAATGTGGCAGTGCTATCACACATTTTGTCATGCCAGGCTGACCTAGATCAAAGCCATTCTCAGATTCCTTCTTTCTGGGAACACCACACTTATGCCATGTGTCTTGGGCTCTCAGAGTCCAAAAATCAAAATGCATATATGATGATAAAGTCAGTGCAACTGCATTCTGAAGTGACCCTGGCATGACTCCAGGAGTCATTTAAAGAGAGATAACATCCTTCCAATAAAAAATTTCTCATAATTTTGTTCTCATCATTTTAAATATTTGGAAATATTTCATGTCTTTCCAAATAGAAGTAGGTATCAAGAGAAGAAAAAAAAAACACTACAATGTTTTTATTATTTTCAGTAATGCAATTTGAGCTCCTTCTTGAAAAAGAACATATAAATCATTCTGAGTGGTTGTTCTTAACACAGGAAAAATATCAGCAGGTCAAGCAGGGGCACTTTCTTTTTATTTGAATACTTGTAACAGACTTCAGAGAATATGCATGACTAACTATAAAAATGTACATACAAAGATAGAAACACAATTTTTTTTTCATGTGAATGCCCTACAAATTAATACACGATAACAGAAAATTCCTTTCCTTCCCTTTTCTTTCTAGCTTAGCTCAGAAACCACAAAGTCATTCAGTTTTGGATCCATTCCTATTTCTCAGACTCCCCAGGAGGTTTAGTGAAAGCAAGACATAGCTCTTTCCTGGAACCCCATGGGCATTACTACATGTTTTAGATGTAGATAAGGCTGCTACACTCTCCATTTGGGAAGTCAAGATTTCATTTATAAGGTGCTGAAGCTGGAAGGCTTTCATGTCAGGCCCTCAGCTCACAATCTCCAGCAAAAGAGGAAATGGAGGGTATGTCAGCAGCAGGCAGCCAAGCACAGAACAGAGACATGGCAGCTCAGTGCATATGTTCACACAGCTGAGTGCTGTGTGGAGATACCACGTGCATCTGGCAAGCAAAGTATTTCTGTTAGCATAGCACTGCTTTCAGCAGCAGTACATCAACAGCACTGCTTGGGCCCAGCACCAAATTTTGGAAAGCAAATTATCATTTTATACATTTTCAGATGTCTTGCATAGGTTAAAAGGAGTCTTCACTGTGTGATGACTCTTTTCTTGGGTGGACAGGAAAGGAGGTAACAAAAATAAAAACCAAGAATGTTACTGAGGAGCTCTGACTTTGCTCCTGAGTAGATGCAGGGTAGTGGAGGACACAGAACAACAAGTTAACCTGTGCACAGCTCTGTAAAAGTATTGTCCCATGTTCACACAGAGGACAATTCAGTTTTGTAACCACCAAAGAATTGCTTCCTGATTCCTCCTGCTCTTTTCCCCACTTCTCCATGGGCAATGTACCCAACAGTTTAACTAGGAATAGTCTCTTCTTGGAGATCATCTTAGACTAGTGCTGAAGCCTCTGAGCAGGACAGCAGTGGTGGCTGGGACCAAGAGCTGCTGTTGTGTGACTTGAACCCTTTTTCCAGGTCAGCTTGGCTGTTCAGCCTTATCTCACTGTGTGGAGGGGAGCAAGTGTGGCATATGCTACAAATCTGAGCTCAGGCATGGAAACATACTCAGAGTGAAATATTCAGGATAAAATTCAAGAGAAAAAAAACCATTTATCAGTAGCAGAGCTACTAAAATCAGGTTTGTTCAGGTGGAAGTTATGCCTTTTGCAGGTTCCCATGACAATACCCACTACAATGATCCTAACTTGTCTTTTTGCATTTGTTTTCTCAATGCACTGCTCTCAGTGCATCTCCTTTTACCTCCTGTTCCCAGTTCCCCTCCCCAGTACGGTCAACTTCCATTTCCCATTTCCTCTAACCTCCTCATTTCCATCACTTCCTGCTCCCAGATCCCTCTCTGATTAGCTGGGCATCAGGCAGTGTGGCAGATTTCAAGGTGGCAGATCAGCCAGGCAGTATTCACTTGCTACTACACAGCAGGGGAACAAGCAGATAAAGTGCTTTCCCCAGCAGGGCAACAAATTGCATGTTACTGTTGATTGTCATTAAACATTTTAACAATTTTAATCTCTTTGAGATCTTTATCCATCTGTCAAATTTGTTTGCAGTTGAACATCACTGGGGAAAGATGGACAGATGGTATAATCACATCAGCCTCCTTTCACTGGGAAGCCACATAAAAAAAAAAAAAAGGCAAAAATAACAAAACCATCCTGTTTCTTTTTGGAGACTGGGTGGAGGCAGAAAGATCTGACAATCAGATACAGATTATGCAGTGATCAGGGTTGGAATCAATATTTAGAGTCTTCATTCAAAATGTTAAAGGGGCTTTGGATGGTGATCACATGTGCTATGATACAGATATCACTATGGGTCTGCTGTGCCATATCCTGTGCTGGCTTAGGAGAAAATCCGATTCCTTCTTCACTTTCCACTCTCTCCTGCAGCTTATCAGTGCTGAAACCTTTGCTGTGGCTCAGATGGTGATCTGCAGAGGCAGACAGGACCATTTCAGACAGCTGTATGAGTATTAGATGCTGCCCATAGCTCTGTGTGGCACTCTGGATTTTAGGACCATCCCAACCTTATGCCAGAATAACATTTTTTGTGGGTGTGAATACACTGTCAGCAACACTGCCTAAATTGTTGTTTCCTGAAGATATTTTCTATGTGGCATAAAGGACCCAAAGCCACAGACATCGACCCCATTTCGATGACCAAAATATATAAGATCTCCTGGGAATTTGTTGCAGTTAACAATAAATCAATTAAGCCACTGCAGTTAAATAATACACGTCCAATGCTGCAGGTACACTGAGGGCTGCCGGCTGCTGCCTGACACCCAGCAGCCGCGGGCACGGCTCCCCCGAGCACCGCGGAGGGCAGCGGCGGGCTCAGCGTGTGCCGAAGGGGCCGCCGCATGTGCCGTGAGGGCGGCGGGGATGGGCCTCGGTTCCGGAGCCCGCGCACCCCACGACCCCGCCGTGAGGGGAGAGCTGCGGGCGGGCTGCGCCTCGGGCCCTGAGGGGCGGGGGGATGGCCGGGGCCAGGAGCGGGACTGCTCCTCTCCGGGGGAGGGCCGGGACCGCTCCCGGCCGCGTCCCCAGGCGTGCACAGCGCCAGAGAGAGGCAGCGCCGGTGCCTTCCCCGCCTGGCCGGGGCGGGGCAGGGAGGCGGCCGCTGCCGCCGCTTCCCGGTCGCCCGCTACGGCCCCGGCCGCGCCAGCAACCATGAGCGGCTCCGGCCCGGAGGAGCCGCAGCCCAGCCAGGCGTCGGAGGAGGACCGGCAGCAGGAGGCCGAGCAGGACTGGGCGGCGGCCAAGGCTTTCTACGACAATCTGGTTACCCAGAGGCCCCGACCGGTGAGTGCGGGCGGGCCGAGGGTCCGGAACTCGGGCGTCCGGGGGGAGGCTGGGGGCCCGGGCGCTGAGGGCCGCGGGCCGGCGCTACCCTGCGCTCGCTCCGCAGCCCAGGCCCCAGAACGCCATCACGGTGGCCGTGTCCTCCCGAGCCCTCTTCAACCTGGTCGAGGAGCAGCGGATCTACGAAGAGCAGGGCGTGGAGAAGTACGTGGAGTACCAGCAGAAAAACGAGAACATCATCCTCAAGCCCGGACCGGCGTTCTACTTCGTCAAGGTAGTCAGGAGGCGGCCCGGAGCGGGTGGCCCGGCGGGGCGGGAGAGGGTGTGGGGTGCGGCGGGACACGGAGGATGCTGCGAGGCCAAATTTCGGGAAAAGGAGGAGCCCGAAGCCTCCTTCAGCAGAGATAATCCTGCCTCGGGGAGATGCTTTGGGAGCTGTTCTCCCAGCGCCGAGCTCGTCGCGGCGGGGCAGCCCGGGAGTATTCCCCGCATCTCTCTGCGCACCCTGGCCCTGCGGACACCGCTTCTCTCCCCTTTCCCATTCCCTCTCCTCCTCTCCTGCCCTCCCCTCCCGCCGGCTCTAATGCCGAACGCCTGCGGCAGAGCACGTACTGCTCGCGTCACCGGGACCGGAGTGGTACCCTCAGCATCCTGGTTTGTATCCCGGCTCACAGCCCGGGTATGGGTAAGGAGCAGCCTGCTTTTTCTGCTGGACATGGGGCATATGAAGCGCCTCTCCTTTTAAGACCATTTCTGTCAAGATGAGCCCCAATTTTTTTTGTTGAAGTTTGTCACAACCTCCTCCCCAAAACCACCCAAAACAAAACAAATAAATCAACTCAGTTACCCTCCTCACCTCAAAAAAGAAAACCAAAACAAAAAACCACCCACAACGCAACCAAACACAAACAGTGTTGATTTTAATTTATTTTGGTCTGTTTTAATTTTTCCTTACTTTTGTTGTCACCCTGGAAATTGTTCTTGAGGACCAGCAAAAGAAATGGACTCCCTACTTCTTAGTCAGGGTTTAAAAAGAGCTGAAATTGAATATTTTGCTTTCATTGCACAAGAAAAGAGAAATGGCCAAGGAAAACACCCTGCAGAATGGAAAGCAAGTGAAATTCCAGAAAAGTGAAAAAAGTGAAAAGATGTATGTTTTTGAAGAGCACAGGATTTAGTAGGACTGTCTTGAAAAACACTGTCTACAGAGTTAATTTTATGTCCACTTGCTGAGATTTACCACAACAATTTTAGAAAATTAATGAAATCATAACTAGAAATCATACCTCCAAATCAGAGTTGTGACAGAACATTTCAGGTTTTAAAATGATTTTCATTACTTCAGTTTTGGCCTCAGGAATTTAAAACATTTTCTTCATTACTAACTTTATGAACATACACATTTATGTCAATACCCATGCTGCTGTAAATATAACATAGCTATTAGTAGCATTAATGACACAAGCACTGTAAAGGTGTTTCTAACATAAAAGTGTGACCATGAAATAATGCACAGTGTGCACCAGTGAGGGCAGACTGACTTGGGAATTAACTGCATCTTTTCCTATGTGTAGCAGCCCTGCCAGCACAGTCAGTTTTTAAAATTGGACTTCAGTGTCAAATTTAGAGTATAACCATGATTTGACTCTTTAGCTGCTCACACTTTGGAAATCAGAGCTGTTAGCTATGCCCAGCCCAATGCACCTTGACCTCTGTTCCCTTCTGACATGTATTTTTGTTTGAATTCTTTATATTGCTTAGTCACAGGAATCATTAGGCTAAAGAACTGTGGCTTTGTTGAGTCATCCTTTCTACTTGGAGACAAAGAAAGCAAAAAAGAAATAATGTATTTTTCTTTGGATTCCATTATTGAAACGTTTAAGATTCTAACTTGAAAGTATTATATCTCATGCTTGTAGTACAGGCCACAGTGTCCTTAGATTGCAAAGTATAAAGACACTGGACAAAAAATGGAATCCCCTCCTCCACTCACCCTTATTCTCTAAAAATTTAAGAAATTGACTGTGTAGTAGAGTATTAACAATAGAAGTGACTTATGATCACATACTAAGATTTTTTTTCTAGGCCTTACACCAGGCTGTAACTTAGAATTTTCCTAAGCACAGTCCCATAATAACATAGCTTTTAAAGGTGAGATTTCCAGAATTTAATTATGAAATCTGTGTCTTAATTCTGAACAACTGGCCTGACTTTTTAAAGCACCTTAATAAAAATCACTCTAGCTTGCATTCATTTGATGATTCATTATTGATTTTGTTGCTGCAGTCCCAAAGAATTCCACTTCAGGTCAAGATGAAGTTCTAGATAGGAGAACAGATGGATACAGAGAGAGATGAGCAGATGAAAGGTCAAGGAAATAAGAATGCCAGACTGTGGGTATAACATGTTGGCCAGTTATCTTAGAAGAGATCTCATATCAAAATCTGTCTCATTCATTGCTGCAATCACAAACTCTCAAGCTGATCATGTTGACATGTGATTTTGTACTCATTACTTAAGGATTGTCTTTGACACCTGATGACCTGAACTGTCAGTAAATCAGTAAAAGGAAATTCCATAGCTCAAAAAAAAAAATTTACTTGCTTCCTTTCAAATGAACCCAAATCAAATGGTTGCTGGGGGCAGCAAAGCAGAAAGGAGTTAAAGAAGTTCAGCAAGTTAAACTATCAGGTATTTTACACCCTCCTTCAAGACAATCCTATCACTAAAAGCACAGTGACTAAGAAAGGAGGCACGCTGGACTATTGACTTCCACATTTCCAACCTGCAGGCACTGGAGCATGTCAATACCCGGCTTCTGGAGCTGTACCCTGATGATGAGGAACGGTTTGATATTGTCCTGATGACTAATGTCCATGCTCAGGTGGGAGTGAGGCTCATAAACAGCATCAATCACTATGGTAAATAAAATAATTACTGATGTGTAGAATTGCCAACTGTTACATAATAATATGAATTAATTTTATTCTTCCTGTTCTGACTTTGGGAAAAGCAGCTTCTTGGATATTTTTTTTTGGGTGTCAGCATAAGTGAAATAATATTAGACAGAATTTTGTCCAGTGCTCTAGATTTGTCAGGTGTGAACCATAACTTCTGAGAAGTCCTTAAACTTTTTCATACTTGGTATCTGTGCTCCCTGCACATCTTCACAGCAGTTAATCTGCTGTCATAGAGGGAATTTTTTCCCTAATTTCTCAATGAGGATGAGCTGATCAGATATTGTAATTATTTGAAGTTGTGTAACTTGTTGAAATTAAAATGAATGTATTTTTTTAAGTTTACTGTAAGCTAGGCTAGTGCACCTTTTCATAGGTTCCTTTTACAGGCTTGGAGTGTCAAGCAGAGCCACACCTTGTGCTGTTCTTACTTTAGGCTTAACAATTGAACGTTTCTGTATGACGGGAGGACAGAGCCCCATTGGTTACCTGACTGCGTACCTCACAAACCTGTACCTCTCAGCGGATTCCGACAAAGTGCAGGAAGCTATAGAAGCAGGTTTGAACTGACTTTCTTTTGCGATCTCTTGGTATATTTTGTTATCTGTTGAGCTTGTTCAAAAATTATATACATTGTGTGTCTCACAGAAAGTAGTTCTGCT
Source organism: Melozone crissalis (assembly GCF_028551555.1). Taxonomy (NCBI): domain Eukaryota; kingdom Metazoa; phylum Chordata; class Aves; order Passeriformes; family Passerellidae; genus Melozone; species Melozone crissalis. The sequence goes on from NW_026535805.1 coordinate 57,202,829, forward strand.
TTATCAAATGGAGAAAGTCACCACTTTGTGTGGTGCAAGCTTATCACTTACTTTTACTCAACCAAATAAAATCGGTTGATACGGTTCTTCTTTGACTCTTCAGCCTGCTGATAGTGACAACTTAACCACTCTACATCTTTGTCTTCTCACCTTCAAAAAGAAACAAGACTCCCACCTCTATTCAACTTCTGTTTGAATAGCATCATCTTTTTGATACAACTTAAAAAAGCAACTTCTGTGTCCCATTTTTGTTAAAAAGTAACAAATACTTTGATTGAGTGGTCTCCTTGGGAGTCCCTGCTTTTCTCTTATTTGCAGCACAGCTTGGGAAGCAGTTTTATACAGTCTTATGTGAAAGCGGAAGGAAGCATGTCCAAGAAGTTTTGGCAGTGGGACAGCTTCCATGCATTGTGACAGAACAGCCATCTCTAATTAGCTTTTGTGTTTGGATTGCTCACCATATAGAAGGGTCACCACCAGTGAGTTGTTGGAACCAAACTGCTGGCGGTTCCATGACTGACTGCAGGACATGCTAACCGAGGCTCTCTGATCCATTTTCAGGCATTGCATCAGCTACGATGTTCACTGCTAACAAAGATGTTGTTTACTCGGATACACAGCTAAGGGTGGCTTTTGATGGGGATGCTGTTCTCTTTTCTGATGAATCAGAACAGATTTTCAAAGAGCAAGGATTAGACAGATTTTTTGAACATGAACAGCTGAATGAAAATAAGCCTCTTGCACAGGTTTGTATTTCTTTAATTTCTTGTTTAAAGGGAGTTTCCAAAAGATCTGATGATTTTCATTGCTGCTGTATTTCTCTGTTTCCCCTGTGTGGATGTGTTCTTTGTGAAAGCTGATGCCCTTATTTATTTCCTTCTTCAAAGATAATCTTTAAAAAGCATGTTTCACATAAAAGAGGCCACCACTGCAGTCCTTTTACCAGGCCATCACTGCAGTCCTCTCTCATTTCTCTGAGAGAACTGCATATATAAGACAGTGACTTACAGTTGTCTTCTAATAGTATTAGAAAAAGAAATATTTGTACTGATTTCCCTCTTTTTTTTTTTATCAGAGTGTAGGCAATATCAATTTCAAACAGTGAGATATTCTGGTTATTAAAACAAGATAATATCTGCTTATTCTCAAGCAGAGCTATGCTATTTGTCTAAAAACACAAATATTTTAACATTAGCTTAAACTGAAAGACTGATTCTGCTATTGTTAAAAATAGTGTGAATTCAGAGTAAAAGCTTTATTTATGAAAGTACTGGACAGTGCAATATGTTGCAATTTGAACAAAAATGTCATTTGTTTCTATTAATTGGAATGTAGTATAGTCATTAGTCTGGAAAGAGTTCATTGATGGCTTTGTACTTAGGTCTTGTACTGTAATTTTTGCAGGAAAAAAAATTACACTTTGTGGTTCATAGCAAAAAGAGTTCCATGTTTTCAATGAACATTTTATTAAAGACTATAATTAAAAATTAATATTGTAAGAGATCTTGTAAGCCTTAGTGAGAATTACTTTCCCATTTATCCTACCATGTAGTGTTATGGTTTTAACTTTTTGCCAATTTGTGAATTCCTAGTGAGGGTGCAGACCCATTTGGAGATGTTACATAGAGAATTTGTGGAGGGGCACAGCACTGGAAAAAGGAATTCTGTTTGACTGGCAATTTGGAAGAAAGCAAAAGAATTCTTTTGGAAACTGTGGACATATACTAAATATGCTTCTGGTATTTCATACTCAGGGTCCTTTGAAGGGTTTTCTGGAAGACCTAGGGAAGCTCCAGAAGAAGTTCTATGCAAAAAATGAACGACTAAATTGTCCTATAAGGACCTACCTGGTCACAGCCAGAAGTGCAGCGAGCTCTGGAGCCAGAGTGCTGAAGACTCTCCGTAGCTGGGGTCTGGAGATTGATGAGGCTCTTTTCCTGGCAGGAGCACCGAAAGGACCAATCCTGGTGAAAATCCGCCCTCACATTTTCTTTGACGACCAGATGTTCCACATTGAAGGAGCACAGAAATTAGGCGCCATAGCTGCACATGTCCCCTATGGCATTTCTCAGAAGTACCAAAAATCTTCATGACTGGAGGGTGCCATTAAGGATAAGGTTCTTAACTCAGCCAGCCTCTAATCTACCAATAGTTACATCTGAAAACCTCTACATTTGTGTATTGTGAGCACTGTGTCTAAAGATTTAACTTCTGGCTAGAACAGCCTTTAAAGGAAGTTTTTTAATATTGGTAAGTTTTTAATAGAGTTATTTTAATATAGTTCTTAAAGAGTTTAGATTTTTTTTACCTGACTGTATCTTAACACTGTGGTTTTGATATTAAGAGATTTGTACTGTTTTTATAGCTTGAGACATATTCTGAAAGACAAACAGTTATAGCAGTTATATTTTATCTAAAAAATTATTGACAGGTTATTTATAAGAAAATTCATGCTGCAATGCTGGTTCTTGACAGTTATTTCTGAAGTTCTCAAAAGCACAGTTTACATGTAACTGTTTACCTGTTGGTGGTTTGCTGGTTAAATATGTGTTCAGTAGGTCTGTCACCACATGGTTTTGGCTTCTAGTAAAATATTAGTGCATTTGGTTGTGTTTGCACGTATTTTTCTATACTGTTTTCTTATCCTAATAAAGCTGGCTTTACAGAACATTGTCATTTTTCTATGTAGAGCTTTTAGCATAATTTCCTAGGCAGAGTTTGTGTAATCAGAATGTTCCTGATGTTTGGAACCAGAAGTGACCACTTTCAGTCTAATCTGAGAGCTACAGGTCTCACCTTGACGCAACATACTTCACAAAACTGGGTAGAAGTCTGAGATGCTGTATCTTGGCTGGGACAAAGGCTGAAGCTTTAGAGCACCCCTCCATAACAGCAGATAATCTCCCTGGAAATAATACTGTTGATGGAACTACTTTCTTCTTAACTAGATTCCCTGAGAATTTACAACTGTTCTGTGATCTGCGTGAATTCAATCTGGCAACTTCTGATGAGTATCCAGGGGACAGGTGCCTGTTGCTGCATGACTTCATATTTACATCATAGGTCTGTTCTCTCTCTTTTATACTAAATTCCTGTATCTCATTGTTATCCATGTAACTAAGTGATCTCCAAAAGACACCACTAACATCTGTCAGGTGGTGTCTGCTCTCTTTCTCTCCCTACTGGAACAACTGTCCTGTTTTATTATTTATTGTTGTCAGATATTCATACCAGAAGAGACAAAACCAAAAGAATGTGCTTTGCAGTGGGAGTAGAAATGGTGAATCAAGCTTGTCATGATCTGTGGTTCCTGGGGGAATTCGGCCCAGGATCTCACGTTAGCCTCTGAAAGTTTGGTCTCCTCTGTCCAGATGAACTGTCCTGGTATTATAGAAAGCTCCACTGCATCAATTATGGTTTCCCTCCCAGGAACACAGGCAATCATTTAAATGTTCTGGGTCCAAGCCACAAAGTTCTTTGGAAGAAAAGGCAAAAGCCTTGATCCTGCATGAAACACAAATAGAGTTGGAAAGGTTTTCAAGTGTTCACACCAGTATGTGATGTTGATGGGATGCACTGCAGATTTCTGGTGTACTTGGAGCTTCGTATGTGCTAAAGGCTTGGTGCCCGAAACGTATCACATTTCCCAGCCCAACCAGGAGGTGAGGAAGACAAGAATTAACTGAGGCCTGGTCATTGTCTGCCAGGATGGGATAGAGTTACCAAATGGAGATTATGAAAAATGTTATTAGCAGATGTTTTTATGTGAGAGATCAGACTCCACAAGGAATTCAAAAATATTCCTTAGCTGTGGAATATAAATTGTGTGTGTACCACAAAAGCATGGCTGCAAATTTCAGAAAGACCAGTCCTGCCTTTTTGAAGCAGAACATGTATTATCTGGTTTTCATCCACGCATTGTTAGAGCTGTAGAGGTTGGGTGCAGGAAATAAAACTGGCATTTGACTCCCACTGAACAATCACATCTTGATAATGAGGTTAATGGAATCCTTAATCCCTGTAGGAGTGCAGAGGTGAATCTCATACCTGACAGGGCAAGCATGCAAATCAGTGAATAAATTGGAAGCTGAGTCATGTGTTCTATTATGTTTACCTTTATTTCCAACAAACCATCCATGTACAGCAAGGATGAAACCTACTGGCCAGGACACCAGAGCTTCCAAGTCTTTTTTTGATCTGTGCACACACAGTACTAGGGGACTCCCTCCTGCAGTGTCCTCCTGACAACACTAAGGCATGTGTAAAAAGAGTTCACAAATCTACTATTCCAGTGGAATTTACATTCTTAGTCACAGAATTCAAATTGACATTAAAGATCAGAAACTGATGTCAAAGCCCACACTTTTCCTAAATTAGCTGAGCAAAATGCCCTTAGATGTTTCAGATCATACACTGTCTTTTGATTGTCAGGCAACTGTCCCCAGGCTCAATGGCTGCTTCTCTGCATATCCAGCTGGCAGCATGGTGGGGGAGTGGAGCCTACTGGTTCATGCAAGTACCTTCCAGACTAATCTGGATGTTTGGGGAGAATCAGCTTGCCAAGCAGCCTCTGCCTGTTAAAATTATTTTCTTCTGCTCCAAGGCACAGCTTAGCTAGTGGACCAAAATAATCTTTTTCAAGAAAATTCTGTGAAGTGGGATGGGAGCTGAGGGAAAGTATTTTCTATTTTTGTAGACATAGAAGAGAATTGTCTCTTAATAGCATTCCAATCCACAAAACAAAACAAACAAGCAAACAACAACAGCCACAAAACTCAACAAAAAGTTTCTTGCTTATCAGGCTTCCATGAGTTTATGCCCTCGTAACCCTAAGCTAGTCACAATTAAAACAGCAGAAATATTTTTCAGTAGGGAAATAGAGAGAACTGTCCTTTATCAGCCTGTTTTCAACACTGAAAGACAGATTCATGAAAAGGAAATTGTCATCCTAGACAAAATCTGGGGAGGACTAGTAATAACACAGATGGATTGTGTACAAACAGAACTCCAGTTCTTGTTCCCTTAGTTTCCAGGTTCCTGCACCTCATAAGAATCCAGGAAAGACAGTAAGTCAAATGGGAATGTCTCCAACTGCTACCAATTCCTGTGGAGAAAAATGTTATAAATAGGATTCTGAAGGTGGCTTCAGATTTTTGTTTTACAAAATATATTCTCAGAGTGTGTTAGATATTTCCCATCACCATATTCCCAGTTCCTTCCCATCTTTAAGACACCCTTTTAATTTCCAGGCCAGCATGTCATCTGAAGGAGCCAAAATATAAAGTATTTCAGATCAAAAAATTGGAGATAGTCATCATCACATATCTTCCAGCATGCATTCTGGACTGGGGTCTGAGGATGTGGGATTCAGAGGGCTCCTACATTCTGAGGAGGATCCTCAGGTACCCCCTCAGGTTTCCCTGCCAGATCCTGTAACTTGCACTGGCCACTAAACACAACCTTGAGTGCAATAGAGGGGTACAGACATCTGTGGAGCAGGTCAATGCCAGAAGAAATAATTTCCAGTTATCATGCTCAGTATCCGGGACCAACATCTGGATGGACACATCATTCCTGCCTGCACGAGCAGCTTCCGATCACCACGAGCTCCTGAGTACAATGCTCCTTGCACTGAAGGCTGGACTGATATCAACACAGGCAGCACCCTCGGGGCAGTGCCCTCTCCAACACATCTGCAGCCTTTTAAGTAGAAGCATCAAAGAGGACTGGAGAGTCCTCACAGCCAGGTGATGAACAGCAGATCCTTTACCTCCCACCAGGACGATTTCTTACAGAATGAATCTGTTCCTCCAACAGGGCATTTCCTGGTTCTCCTATTTTGACATCTCTTTGGCAACTACTCTTCCTTCCTCATGGTCCTTGACTTGGGTGTGGCTGCAACCCCTCCCAGTACATGTTTACTATGAGAAGAACATATAGAAGAACATCCCAACATGGCTCTTACACCACGTTAAGGATGTAAAATTTCACATTTCATACACAGATGCAATGGTATGGCCTGGCTAAAATACCCTTTGGTGTAACCATGAGGCTCACAATGGAGTGAAGGGCCGAGAATGAAGAAAGTGTTTTTTGTAGTGAAGACAAAGAAGAGGTTTGTCAACAAATCTGGAGTGTTTAGAAGGTATGCTGCCTATACAGCCTTTAAACTGCCTGAGAAGTGTGAGAGACAGTCAGAAAAGACATGGTAAGGGTACTTCCAGAGGAATCTGCTGTTTCTGCTGCTGTAACATGAGCTGAGGTCAGCCTCAGAACTGACTGCAGCCATGTGACAGCCTGCAGGTAGCACCAACATGTGACAGTTCAGGGGAGCTTGTTATTGCAAACAGTTGTCATGTCCAGACAAGCCACAAGGAACCTGATTAAAGGCTCATGGGTTTCCTCTTGGTTTCTTAGTCATTTCCCCAGACAGGCCAGGTCTTGATTCAACAGGCCAGACATGCTCCTTATCAGCTAAGTCAAGTTTGTTTCTTGTCTCCCTGTATTCTTCTGCTTGCTGGCCTCTAGTTCCTCATCACAAACTTCTCTTAATCTTTGTTCTGTCCTCTTTGACTCTTATCTTACTCCTAAATGTGCAATGAAATCCAGTACTGTGGTGTTGGGGTGGGTTTTTTTGGGTTTGTTGCTTGGTGGGTTTTTTTGGTTGGTTGTGGGGGTTTTTTGTTGTTGTTATTTTTGGGCTTTGTTTTGTTTTGTTTTAACCTACCTTGCTCTTGATCAAAATTCAGTTACCTTTTAATTCTCTCTTTGTATATTTCTACTACTGACTCTCCCATGGCTAGGGTGAAAAGGACTTTGAGTGGGTGAACCTCAGTGGCCACTCCTGCCTCCCTGAATGGGTTCATGATGCCCTGGTTGGGATCATCAGGGTGGTTGGGATTAGTAACAGTGCCTAGAAACATGACATGAAGTCGGTGGCTGAAAACAGATTTTGGGTTAAGGATTCACAACAAAGTTGGCAGAGCTGAGGGGCCGCCCAAGAGCTTCAGCACCAACAACTAAAGAGGTTCAATCAGCCCCCAACGTGTGCTGGTACTCGCACCCTACACTTGTGCCGGTCGACCCCCACTAGGTTTGTCTCCGCCCAGCTCCCCAGCCCGGGGCGGTCCCGCGGAAGGGCAGCGGAGCCCTCAGGGCTCGCAGCCCCGCCCGGCCCCGCCCCGTCAGGGCCGCGCTGCGGGCACCGGGCCCGGCCCCGGGCAGCGCGCAGGCTCCCGAGCCGCTCCGGGACCACAAGCCCCAGCAGGCCCCGCGCGGCCCGGCCAGGCCCGGCATGGCCGCGGCGCTGCCGGCGCTGGTGCTGGGCGCGGGGCTGCTGGTGGCCGCCTGGCGCTGGCTGCGGGGCGCGGCGCGGCCCGGGCGCGGGGGGTCCATGCGGGGCAAGACCGTTATCATCACCGGCGCCAACAGCGGGCTGGGCCGGGCGGCGGCGGCCGAGCTGCTGCGGATGCGGGCCCGCGTCATCATGGGCTGCCGCGACCGGGCTCGGGCCGAGCGGGCGGCCCGCGAGATCCGGGCCGAGGTGGGCGAGCGGGCGGACGGCGGGGGCGAGCTGGTGGTGCGGGAGCTGGACCTGGCCTCGCTGCGCTCCGTGCGCGCCTTCTGCCACCGCGTCCTGCAGGTACGGCCGGGCCTCCGGGTCCCCGGCCCCGCTGCCCCGACCCGGAGAGGGCACGGCAGGCACGGGCTGGGCGGTGCTGGTGGCGGTCTCTGGGCTCCCTGGTGGCTCCCGGGTTTCCGTGTGGGTTGGACGAGGCAGTCCCTGCGGCCAGCAGCGCGCTCGGGGGCTGGGAAATCGCTGAGGTCACTGCAGGGTGAAGAGGGTGTAAGCAAACAGGCCGTGAATTAGCTCCTGAGAGCATGAACTTCGTGATAGTTTGGTCTGTTTTGGTTTAAAATATTCTAGATCTTTTCTGTTCTGGGAAGGCAATGCTTGTTTCTGTGTGAAATAAATGATTTTTCTTCTTTTCTCTCTGAATTAACTAGTTTAACCTTTGTTGGTTTAAATTAGTGTTACAGCTCAGCCTTGCCACCAGAAAAAGAAAAGTTGCCAAGTGCACTGCTGACATGCTCTAGACATCCTTCTGCCACCTCCTTAGGTTGTATCCCCACAAGGATTTAAGTCTCTCACCCACCACCAGCAGAAACTAGTCAATAGACATTTGTGAATATATAAAATTTTTGCAGATTCCATAAAAACCTGAGTTCAAGGGGAATGGGGACATCCAGTTGCTTTGCCTGACAGAAATGCCGCTAGATTTGTAGAGCAGAGGGAAACACTGCAGGAGGCATTATTTCATTCTCACCAAAAGCATGTTTTGGAACTTTGATCTCACCACATCTAGCTACTCAAGTCAGGAGACATGAAGTCATGGGGAGCCAAGCTTAATAAGTTCTGCTGCTGCTCAGGGATTTGTTAAGTACTTAAAAGATGCTCAGACCTTATTGTAAGAGGTGAAGAAAACATGGAATATATAGTATTAATTTTAAAACTGCTTTTTTAAAAGTTAAATGTCAAATTCTCCAGTAGGACATTTTGTAGTATATATATATATATGAATCCAGTGGTAAGGTCTAATCTTGTTTCAATGCTGTGGGAAAATCTGCATAAATGAAAGGATATAAAATTTGTGTAATAAGCACACAGCAAAAAGAAAATACATACTGTTTAACTTTTAGGCATTTTATCTTTTATAGTACAAAGTATCAGAGTGGCTCTTAAATAGATAGAGAAATAGATAAAGGAAAAGAGAGGTGCTATCTTCAGAGTATTGCTGATGCCTGCATTATAACTTGAATGCACTTGAATGACAAGGGATGCACGCTCAAGAGATACTTTCAATAACTTTTCCACCCAAGTTTATGTTATTTACCTTCCCTATCTTTGAGTCCTTTTTGGAGCTGTTATTTTGGGATTTGTTTGAGAGTTCTTGTGGTTTTTTGTTTGACATAAAGAAGATATAAACATCAGCAGGATGGAGAGACAGTGCACTCCCACTGCTTAGCCTTATTTGTGGGAGCTTTACTTTGCATGACTGAAAGTGATTATATCTCTCACTCCTTAGTCTCACTGAAAAAAAAATTAAGGACTAAGATGTTGGAGGGTTCAATGGGAAAATGGAGAAAGTGAAAGTGAGCTTAGAGGCTGGAGGGAATATCACTGCCCATCAAAGCAATGTTTTGTGCAGTCTGCTGCCCTTGGTTAGTAGCTGCCTTCTTGGCATTGATCACATACCTCTAGGTTATTACATCTAGGAATTTCACAGAATAGCACGTGTGGAGGTCTTGCGTCTTGAAGTGTTAAGTCTTGCAAACTAAATCCTCCAGTCAGATGTTTTTCTCTAAAGAAGAAAGGAGAATGACTTCAGTGAGCAGTTCTGCAGTCTGTACTTCTTCACTCCTGTCCTGATTTAGTGATAGTGACTGACCATTGTGTCCCTTTGGGTGAAGAGGAGAACTGAGTTTGGTGCTCTTTGGATCATGTCTTTGGGACCCAGTTATATGAAACACTGAGCAGCCACAAGTTCCACGGAAATCAGTCTGAGACTGAAGTACTTGAAGTTTTGAGTGATCAGATGCCAGCACCTTTAAGTGAATGCCAAGTGCAAATTTGGGGTTTGCTTTTTGTATCTTTGCTGCTAATGGCAATGAAATAAAAGGGAAATGATGCAGAAGTAATTTATGAGGTTCTCTATTTTTATCATCAAAATGGTTCAAGATTGTCTCAGCTTGTCTTCCAGTCCCTGTGTTTGGTTTAAAGAATTAAAGGCAAAGAAAACTCCCAGTGCTCTTAGAGAAAATGAATACCTTTGCCTCTGATTCATGCAAGCATAAATTGTTCTTTTACAGTGTTTTGTCAGAGGTGGGTAAGAGTGTTGAATTCAGAGCTATTAATGCAGCTTACTTTAATTTGGTTTTGTTGGTTTTTTTTTAAATTACAGTTTTGGGTAAATTGGCGAGCTCTTAATTTTTGAGTGGATTCTGGAGCATGAAGTGCATGATGCATATATCTAAGTTATCAATGCCATCTCTCTGTTAATTACTTGTATTTTCTGATCCTGGAGAGTGTGACATATATCCTTGAGTCTGATTTTTACTAACCTGAACCAGAACAGTGATCCATCAAATCTCATGTGCCATGCACCTCATAGAGCGTCCATTCCTTAGTTCCTGAGTAGAACTATTGGACTTGAATTATGTGAGATGCATAACTTTTCTATGAGTCCTGCTCCATAGTTCTCACCCAGCAGCAGAGTGATGGGTAGTGGTTTTAAAGTAAGACAAGTTTAAAACAATGAAAACATTATTTGGCAGAGTTTTTCATATCATCCCAGTGAGATGATGGGTCTACAGTGTAATGGTTCCTCTTCAGCCCTGAGGTGAATTCCCTGTGCTCCATGCTTGCGTGTCTTCTGCTCACTAGATCCCTCTGCTATAGCAGAGATTTGCCATAAATTAATGTGTGTCCTCTTGCAGTTCAAAAGACAGGTTGCTTTTTGAAAAGGAAAAAAATGCATCACAAAGGTAGTTTATCACTGAATTGCTGTAGAAAAAGCTGCTCTTGGAGAAGGCAGTAGTTGTTCTTTGCCTGCATTAGAAGTTGATACAGACTTCCTCTCGGGTACTTGCATCCTACCAGGGTCCAGTGCACAGTTAGTGGTAGTTCAACTTAATGGTGTTTTTTTCCCAGCAATGCTTTAAGAGAATGTCAGAAAGTTACAATTCAGAAAACTAGAAATTAAGTTATTTCTATTTTTACAGTCCCCAATGAGAACTTGAAGCATAATAATGTTATAGATGGGAGTTCTAAACCTGAATGATTTTTTTTCTTTCTTTTTTTTAAAGGAAGAGTCAAGGCTGGATGTTTTGATAAATAATGCAGGGATATTCCAGTGTCCATACATGAAGACAGAGGATGGGTTTGAGATGCAATTTGGTGTAAACCACTTGGGCCACTTCTTGCTCACCAACCTTCTTCTGGGCCTCCTCAAAAATTCTGCCCCAAGCAGAATTGTTGTAGTGTCCTCAAAGCTTTACAAATATGGAGAGATCAACTTTGAAGACTTGAACAGTGAAATAAGCTACAACAAAAGCTTTTGTTACAGCCGAAGTAAACTGGCCAACATCTTATTTGCCAGGGAGCTGGCCCGTCGGCTGGAAGGGACGGGAGTCACTGTCAACTCCCTTCATCCTGGCATTGTCAGAACAAATCTGGGCAGACATGTGAATATTCCTTTGCTGGCCAAACCTCTGTTCAACTTGGTGTCATGGGCTTTCTTCAAAACGCCTCTGGAAGGAGCCCAGACATCTATTTATTTGGCCTCTTCTCCTGATGTCGAGGGCGTGTCAGGAAAGTATTTTGGAGACTGCAAAGAGGAAGAACTTCTGCCCAAAGCCATGGATGACTTGGTTGCAAGAAAATTGTGGGATATCAGTGAAGTGATGGTTGGCTTACTGAAGTAAGTGCCAGGGAGTGTCTGCAAAAAAGAATGCAGATAGCTATGCAGTGCATTTTGGCAGCAGTGAAATTCTCACTTTAAATGCTGTGGGAATACAGAATTTTGCCCAGTAAGTATGAAATAAGAGAGTGATTTATTTTGGAACTCTGTTTTGAAATGAAAGACAATCTTCAAGAGGCACAAGCATTCAGAGAAATTTTTTAAAAAATTGTGAGTGTGAATATAATTTCTGGTTAAATCTGCTTAGAAACTCATGTTTTACAAATAAAAATTAAGCAGAAGTTTGTTTTGCAATATATAAACATATTTGTCAATACATGTCTTGTTGGACAATGCAGGGTACTGATGGTGAAACACTTCTGTAAAAAATTATTTGAAAATAAGTCCTAATAATAGTCATCTTTTTTTGAGCCATCACAATGCCAAATGGAATTAAGAGTTTTCCTGATATCTTGCACTGTAATTGCTGAGGCCTTTGAGTGCCTTTCAAAGGCTTTCAGCCCCATGGTTCAGTGAACAAAATCGTTGAGCCATGCTGAGCTTTGCTATGAAGCACAAAGTCAGCTATTTTGTGATGTTGCTGCTGTTCAGTGTGTAAGTACACTTGGTTGTGCAAGTTGTATTTTTATTTTCACGTGTGTTGAACTTGCTGTTTCTTGAAACCTTGGGTTTCATTAAAAGGGTAGTTGCAAAATGTACAATGGTCTTGATAGGGCTTTGCATGGCATGAACTGTGTAAGACCTCATGCAAATTAGACTGAAGAGAATAAGCTGCTCAGTGTGTTTGGCTTGACTGATGGCACTTTAACTCAGTAATGAGGTTCCATAAATGTCTCATACAGCTGACTGAGTATTCTTTAATAAAATCTTTTAAAAAGAAGACAGCATTCATTCTTTTATTGTGGGGGATGTGTCAGAAACCAGCAGCCTTGATAGAGTAGCCTTGTTTCAAAGCAGAACATGAACCCATGTGTTGGTTTAGGGAGCCTGTGCTGTGGGGCTGGTAGAAATAAAATGGGCCCCAATGAAACAATGAAATACATGTGTGTTGAGTGAGTCTGTACTGATTTTTTTTTTTTTTTTCATGTAATTTATGATTTCATATTGACATTTATGCCTTTTTGGTTCGGTCTACATTATTAAAAAGTTCTACTAGTTAGGATATATAGTATGGATATGGAAGAATGGTTTAGAGTGATCTATATTACTGTTACTCAAAGGAAGGAGAATCAATAATAAGTTAGATTCAATAGTTCCTTAGTTATAAATACATCAGTTCTGCACTTCAGGTGGTACCCTACTAATTTTTAAAAATTGTTTCTCTGTTTTCTTGGACTCTCAGCATACTTTAGCTTTTGCACAGTGGAGTGGACTTGATCTTGCCTTCTTATTTCCCAGCAAGAGTCTATACTGGGTGACATGGGTGGTGCAGAAAACCAGCATTCCAGAAAATCAGACGGCAAGCTGAAAAGCAGAGCAGGTTTGTAAAATCATGTAACAGGTTGAACTTTGCACTACTCACTGTAAGGCAAGGTGTAGAAGTGAATGTGTTGTCAAAGCACACTGTGAGTGTTGAACAGAGTTCTCTAAGTGATGCAGAGGGAGTTGTGCTACACACTTAAAGAAGTCCTGCTTTGATCTTCAGTGATGCATTTCACATTTTAACTTTTAACACTTGTGAATAGCTGCAAGCAGCACCTTTAGCAGGCAGCTGAAGAATGAAGGCTTCATTAACTTCTCTGTAAAGAGGTCCAGAGGAGCTGAGCCAAACTTGTGTTTCAATACTACTGTAGCAATTCTAAAGAAACACTACTGCATTGTTCCTCTGCTGAAATGTGTGGGCATTTTTTGCAAGGAGAGCCTTGGATGCAAAGGTGGACAGTGCAGAGGATGATTATCCTCAAAATAACTGCAGTAAAGAGCTGCATGGAAACTGCTTGAAGAGCAGAGATACATGCAATTTTCAGAGTGAATGACCTACATAGGATGTGCCCTTGCCTTCAAAACAGCAAAGCTGGATTCATACTGAAATATGAGATGCAGAATAGGAAGTCCTAGTTGTATGCAACAGGCCATACTTCATACATCCACAACGTACTTATTTTTGTTCTTTTGAAACAGTTTTGAAATGAGAGCCATTGTCAGAAAGGGATTACATTCCTGTAATCATAACTAAATTACAGCCTCATTCTAGAGTAGACTAATCCTTAATGGCCCCTTAATGGAGGATGAATATTACCTGAAAACAATTTGAAAGGATGGATTGTTGGGGTACTTATGGACAAGTGGGCTTTTTTCAACATCTGAAATAAGTAAAATGTATCACCTTCAAGGTTGAGTGTCATTTAACCTCTGTGGACTAGAAAGCTTTGATTATTCCCTTGAGACTGCTGTGAATGTTTCTTTATGTGATGCCTTTGTTATTCTAGTAGCATCCAGGAACTAGAGACCTCACAGGTCAACAGATCTACAAAACTAAGTGCAAAACCAAAGAGTCCTTATTTCAACAAAAAGTAATGCTGACTCAGTCTAGGTAAGAACCAAACATTTTGGCTAAGGAAGCCTCCTCTCCCTCTCCATCTCCCCTCCTCTCATAAACTCAGGTGTATGTGTGTGATTTGAGGACTGTGGGCTGAATGTCTCCTCTTGGAGCTGGTAGAGGATCAGCACCTTCACACTTGCCTCAGTGTAGGAGTGCCTCCAGAATGATGTGGCAAGGTCTCTCTGTTACTGTTGTATAACCAATTTTTATCGAGAGCATGCAGCCAAAAATGGTGCATTCCAGTTGCCTTCTTTCGCCATCACCACTCCTATCTCAAATTAAACTTACTTACTATTAATTTAAAGTTTTTAAAATAAGGGTGAAAGAGGAAGGCAGTGATCACGGATATCAGGCAAAGCCTGTGGAAATGCAGCTTTCATTGACAGGTATGGACACTGACAACATAGCTGGCAAGTACATTACAGATATGAAAATACAAATACCTAATCACCTGCACATAAGTGGATACAGTAAAGAAAGCCGCAGCTGAGTTTCAGATCTTGCTGAAGTTTCTGATAAACATAAATGTTAAAAGACTTTTTTCAAACACAAAATGTATCTTCGGCTTTCTTAGGTAAATGGTTAGAATTTGAGTTTTGATTTTTGAGTCCACAAGCAGTGTTGGGCCCACTCCATACCATGTGTGGGCCAGCACATGTTGAGGCATTGGGCTGGGGATAGAGCAGTCAGGTTTGTGTTGAGCTCAAGCAGTTGAGCTGAGAGTGGGAAACATCTCTGTATAATGGTCAAGAGAAATCTCAAGACTTCAAGTATCTTCAGGGGAGCACTTTCTAACTGTTTCACTATAATCTATTCACCTTTGGCTGTGGTGCTTTTGAAATTACCTGTAATAACGAACTTCCCTTATGGACCAAGAATTTAAGAAGGAAAAATTGAAACAATTCCTTTTTTTTTTAAAACTTCTTTATTTTGATTCTAAATTGGAAGCCCTAGATATCAGCCAGCTCTCCCTGCACACATCTATGTATTATAGCTGGGATTTCTGCAAGCAAGCTAAATTGAAGTTGCATGTATTCATTTTATATGCCCCATCTGTTTAAGCCAAGGGAGACTGACTTACTTTTTAAAAAGCACTCTGAATCTGTCACCAATTTACCTTTCTTACCTTGCCACAAAGGCCAACGTCTATCCCCAGGCAAAGGGACAACTCTGCTCTTTCAGTTACTCCAGTCAACACAGTAGGCAAGCTTATAAACCCAGTGGGGGTCCTCCAGTAAAAATTCTCCATCTTAATGAGATAAATGTTCAGTTTTTCCATGATGCAATAAAACTAGGCGTATTTAAACTCTCCTCTTTTCAGCAGTTGTCTGGTTTGCCTAAGCTTGCTACTAAGCGAATGCTTCACAGGCTCCAAAGCCTGAGCCCTGTGAATGTGTGGCATGATTATGCTTTTGCTGAAAAATGTGGATAATTCCCACTTCAAACAGACCTAATTTCTTTTCACCTAAGGCTATAAACAAAATAAACAACTTACAAGAGTCATACAAATAACTTTAAAATAGAAGGCCTGTTCCCTTTTTCACATAACTTTTTCCAAACTAATCATTTAGAGAGTAATTGACTTGCAAAACGATCCAGGAGGCCTCCACAGTTGAATTATTATTTTTGATCTGTCCCAGACTTGTGCTGCTATTTCTCATAACAGAAAATGACAGGCTCCCTTTAGACTTTTTACTTACAGCTTTAGCTACCACTAGCAGCCTCACACCTGTCGTAACTGGATTCAGATCAGAGAAATTAATTAGAAAAGTTAATTAATTCCAAATGTCCTGTGTAACATGGGGAAAGGAATGCCTCCCTAATCGCCTTTTGTGAGGGAAGCCTGGCACAATGACCACCAAACAAGGTTTAGAGCCCTTTCTTTCCACATTTAAGAATGATCACTTCAGGTAATGTGGAAGAAACTTGGTTAATCTGCATAAGGAAAATATCGACAGTTTATTTGCCATGAAAGACTCAGAAGGTCATCACATGCTTGAATCACTTTATCATGGTGCTGAGAAAGTGATAGCTTTTCTTATGTCTGCTTCTTGGGCAAAACAAGCAATCTGGAATCATGATCCCACTAAAAGCACTGGGAGTCAGACATCTAAATATTTTTGTTGATCTTGATCTCCTGGCTTTAGGTTTGGGCAGTAGGACCCTTACAGCCAGATGGATGATGATTGTTTTAAGCTTGATGAATGAGTCTTGCTGCACTCCTGTGGATGTATGGCATTTTTAAAGGAAATTAGGAGTCTGGGATGGTGGTGGCAGTAGCAGTGCTATGCATATATTAAATATCCTGCAGCATTCTACAGAAAGGTGTGGTTTTTTTCCCCAAAGAAACGTCAGCTCATTGTTGCAGTTGTTGGGATGTCTGTCACCTGGACTGCAGTCTGATGGTGACTGATCTTAAGATAAACTATCTTAAGTTTATCTAAGTCCTGTGGCAACCTTCCCCACCAGGAGGTCGGTGTCCTGGGTCCTCCTAGGTCCTGGCATGACCATCACCTCTCCAAATGCCACCTGCCCTGGAGACAAGCAAGGTCTTTCTAGATGCTTCAAGAAAGGGGTCATGAACAGCATCTGCAAAACAACAGGTGACAAACTTGGAGGCTCAGAACCAACATGCATTGCATCAAGTAATTTTGGTATTTTATACACTTATTTACAGACAGAAATGCTTTCCTCAGTGTACATGGATAGATATTTTAGGCTTCAGGCTTCCCTGGAGGCCTCTATACGCAACTCTGTAGGTGTATCCCATGCATAAAGCATAGTAAATTGAAAATTGCTTCAGTACAACCAACCCATTTGCTGCTCTAAAGGGCTGAGATCCTACAGGTCCAGTAAAAATTATTGAGAGTTCTAGTTGGCACCTCACCTGGCTTTGAACATATTTCGGAGGAGACTAGAGCTTCATTTTCCTTCAGTCTGCACTCCTCAAAATATTCAGAGTCCTAGATGTGTCTTAGACGAATCACCACAGATAGGAAAATAAAAGTAAGATTGTTTTATGAAGGTTTTTTGTCCGTAAAATTTTGCTGTTAGTGGAAAATTTTAAAAAATTCTTATTTTATATAGTAAGATGTATTATGAAATAATTGTATTAGCGTAGCTAAGACTGGGGTCTTGGGCCAGTAGAACAGACTAAGAGATAACAAGCTCATCTGTAGTCACAAAAGAGGCAACTTGAAAATTCAAAAGGAATAATTGAAAAACTTTGATTACAGTTATGTTGTTTCTGAATTTGGGTTTTTAAGGGGTTCTGTTTGTTTGATTCTAGATACTTGCTACTTCTTTAAAAAGGGTTAAAACTGTATAAAATATTAAAACATCCATGTTTCAACAAAGAGGCACAGTTCTTCACTGTGGAAAACCTGTTAAATGACAGGAAATGGCTTAATGTGGTAGGTGTTCATTTTTAGGGGTTCTGTTGACAGAAGTTGATGGATGAAAATATTGTATTTCATTTTTGCCTTTTGTTCAGTAAATAGCATGGAATTTTGATGCTGCCTAGAGGGACGGCTTTGTACTACGGTGGTCTAAACTGAGATTTTTCATTAATGTAACTCAATCAGAGTAGATGGGATTTTTTTTTCTGGTTTTTTTGTTAATTTTTTTTTTAGGAAAAAAGCTGAAGTCAAAGAGAAGACCAAGAAAAAAGCACCACAAAGTTTATCTTTTACTCATCTGGAAGAGTTTATTTTAAACACGGAACATTGTTTGCTGCTGTGGAAATGAAAGTGAGAGAGTTGCAGCTTTCTTCCAATGCCATCTGGCAGATGATTTACTTGCGTATGGTATTCACTAATCCAAATAACCCCGTGTGTGGTAGCATTGTCTCTTTACTGATCATGCAGCTGACTTGGCTGAACCCTCCATGGCTCACACAAGGCTATCAACAGCACAGTACAATAGGTTGTTTAAAATTAGAACAGCACTATGGAAAAGGATGTGCCAAATTCATTGTGCCTTTACCTATATTAAGCATTTGCCTTGAGTTTGATGTTTCCTTTTCATTCTCTTCGTGGCTTTATTTACTCCAGATCTACTTGGGCTTTAGCCCATTTATTTCAGCACTTACATGTAGCTCAGATGGGACCAGAGTGGTGAGCACCAAGCCCTGGGATGGTATCCTTGCCCTGATGGTAATTGTATTTTCTCCTGTAAGGTCCTTCATGAAACTTTTATTTCTCCTGGGAAAGAAAGCTTTTTTTTCTTTTTTCTTTTAGCAGGACAGCTGTATGATGTAACCAGTAGTTTTGTCGTTAAGGAATTCTCTCAGTTCTCACTGTCCACCTTTGCATCCACCTGAGCCAAAATTGTCTGTAGATCAGGATATTTCTATTTATCAGGCCACAGATCCAACTACTTCATTATTATATTAATATTAGTCCACTTCATCTTGCTGTAATGCAAAATAAAGAGCCTCGAATGGCTATATCTGGAAGTAAAATAACCAGAGGATTATGCCTTGAGAAGCAAATCCCAAGCTGTGAGTAAATAGAAGCATTCCCTTATATCTCTTGTTTAAATTCTAAGGAGAGGTGGGTATTCTGCTTCTCTTCTATGCTCAAGATAATGTAATGTAATGTAATGTCTCCCTTCTTAATGTATTCTGACTGAGTTTTCCACAGTGCCTAACTCTATGTGCATAAATTTCTTATTTTGTATTCAAATTCCACTCTCTGGGTCTAAAGTTCTAAAATATAAGTATTGAGTGTACCTTATTTTTAGTCACTTCCGGCTTTTAATTGGATATGGCCTTGATAGGCCACTTCAAATAGTGAATTCTGTGGTTCTATTTGCAGTTGAACAATTTGTTAATTGCTGATTTTCCTTAGAGATCAATCAATATAACTCATATGTGAAATTAAAATACATATAGTGTAAATATTTTTGTAGAAGATAGGGAAAGAATTGAGAGCTCAGCTCTTTTCATGCAAAGTAGTTGACACTTTGAACTCACTGGCTGTATCTGTATTACTGGGCATTTATATGCCAGTATAAATTGTTTCCTTAATCACAGGTTGACAGGGATAGTTGGGCAACGTTCATGTTACCATATCCTGTTCTCTCCCAGAAAATGTGTAGGTGCATCCAGACTGTTTTCTGGTAGTGTCCTTGGCCCATTCTGGCTCCTGAATGATGCAAGGAGCTATTTAGAAAAGTATTAGTTGGCCAGAGCCAGAATTGTGCCAGGAACTGCCAGAACTCTTGAACAGCACTGATGATTGAATTTCAGTGCTTGGGCGGGTGCCCTGTAACTCCTTAGTGGAGTGCAATAAGCATAGCCAAAAAATGCCCTTCTTCCTTCAAATGTCAGTAGATAAAAGTAATTTTTCAGTCTATATCCATGGCATTCAGAGACTAGTCTAAAAAGCTGAACCATATTTTCTCTTAATAATTTTATAGTGTGAAAATTCCACTGACTTTGCTGCAATTTCTATGGACTGACCCTGTAAACAGATGGGAAATTGGTATTATTAACATCACCATGTCATCATGCTTTATTCATTTCCAATTTTATAAAGATAGTCTGATCTCTTGGAATTGTATCTGCTATCACAGCACTGGACTATAGAAACCTTATTTTATCAAAATGTGTTATTCTTGTACTAGAATTCAGAGTTATGCTGTTACATTTTATAGATCCGTAGATTTTTTTAAGCCAGAAAAGGCCCTTAGATTATTTAGTCTGACTTCCTGAATGACACAAGACATTTAATTTAACCCAGTTAGTCCAGCAATCTGGGTTTGGCTAAGGCTTATCTTCTAGAACAATGTGCATTCAAGATCTAAAGCCATCAGTAGTTGGGAGAATCCATCACTTCCTTTGGGACTGCAGCCCACCCTCTTAAAAATGTGTGGTTTGAGTTTTGCCTGAATTTGTCTGGCTTTCACTTCCAGCCATCACCTCTCATTATGCTGTTCTGTGTGAGATGAGGGTGCTGCTGTTACTGCTCAGTATTTTCTCCCCGTGCTGATACTTGCACACTGTAATCACTGAAATCACCACTGGATGTTTTTATTAAATTCAACAGACTGAACCCCTTTATTTTCTTATTGCAAGGCCCTTTTCCAAGATTTCCAATAATATCTATGGTTCTCCTCCACATCCCAGCCAATGTTTCACCTCTTATGTGACACAAGGAAACAAGAACTGGATGTAATACTCCAGTGTGTGTCTGTTTGTAGGCAATCCTAGTGCTTCTCAGTGCTTTCCTTCAGTTGCTCTAAAGTTATCACTAATTTGATAGCTTTAGATATAATAATAATAATGCCTTGGGCAGCCCCCTGGCACTGAGGCCAGCTGGAATATCATAGTTTGTATCACTACTCTTGAATGCTTTTAATCTTTCACAACAGGATGTCAACATCCAGACTACTTTTTGGTATTGCTTCCTGTCAATTTCTAGCACTGAGTTGGTGTTTAAATCTGAGAAAATGCTGGCAGAGGCCAAAACTATGCCAGGGATGAAAAAAAAGCATCCCATGGTGTGTATGCTCAAGGGCTCACCTCTAGGAATATTTCCTGGGATTTTTTTGTTCAATATGGTAGCCTAAAATGGTCAAGTTGCCCTCAAGGTATCAGATATTTTTTGCTTCAGTGAAAGTGTTAAAAAAAGACACATTTTTCATTTTTACTTTAAGAATCTAGAAGACAGATGTATAGACTCAACTGGTCATCTCAGCTAGATGGAGATATTGTCAAGTTAGAGATGTCCTGATTTTCATTCACCCCATTTTCCTCAGATGCCTGTTTTTGAACAGTTTCTTTGTTTGGTAGGATTTGCCTCTCCCCACTTCACAGCTGACAGTAAGGGTACTCGAACAATTAAAAGCCCAAGTTCAACTTCTCATGATAACACTTAGATGAAAGAAATCCTACTCAGCTTCACTTTTGTGCACAACTCCTAATCCTATGGAGATGACTCCTATGGTGATAGCTATGCATCTAAATCACGGAAAGGATTTTTTGTTCAAATTACCCATGAATATAATACATTTGCATGGATGCAATAAACAGACTTTCAATTCATTTTATCTGACTCTTACAGTAAGAATTGTACATGAAATAAAACCTTCTATCCTGAGTTTTCAAAATGCAAACAGTAGTGTGTTCGTGCGTGCACCTGGTTGGGTGAAAGCCATGGAAGGTCCTTGCAACTGGTTTCACTGAAGCATGGAGTGCTGCATATTCAAATTGTGAATATGAGACTCATATTTAGAGGCCGTCACCAGTTTGGGCTGTAGAGTGTGCTGTGGATTGTGGTAGTTTGGGACCAAAATACTGCTCTGTTCAGTCATACTTGATAGAGGACAATTACTCTTTGTGGAGAGGGAAAGAGATGGCAGATATCATAACTCTCAGCCACTTGAGGTAGATCTATTGACAAATATGAATGGCAGTTTTGACTTTCTTCTCACTTATATACCAGCTTTAATATTCATTTGTGTGAGTATTGAAAAAGTACAAATTGTTATTCTTACCTCAGAAACACCTGTGTTCAGGAATAATTTCAATAGCTGATATGGCATGAAACAGGGCAAAGCCTGTTGCAGACATACAGTGGGGATTCATTATTACTTTAATTACATTTATTATCATCACCTTCAGTGACACATGCAGTGTTTCTTTCATCGCCCTGTAAAGGAGTTAAACACTACAACTGCAGTCTAATATTTCTCAACACCTGCCCATCTGGCAAGTCTTTGTTTGCTGAAGTTTGTTCTGCCACTGTTGATTTTAGATTTCCACTTTTACAGCTGATCAAAGAGATGAGATTACTTAAAACAAGGGCTTCCTGAGCAAATATATCACCATTGATCTAGTTTAGATTTAGAGATCCCTGGCAGTGAAAGACCTCTGGGCAGATTGGGTTAGCAAAAATGAATGTTCATGCAGATATTTATGATGCCACTTTGTTATTTTTAATGCACTGTACATTCAGGATTTTCTTCCCTTTATAGTGGAAGATCATGTAGATGTTTCTTTGAAGACTAATTTAGGAAAGTTGGCAAACATGTAACATGTGCAATTTATTATATTAATAATATCTGATGAAACAACAAATGTGAATAATCCTGCTGAGTACAGAGAAAACAAATGCTCTCTTTTTATGCTGTAGTTTATCTGATCTTGGTAGACAGTTAATATATTTTGAAACAAAATATGCATGGCAAATGTTTTCATAATACGCTAATAAAAGTATTTCTCTTTCTCATTTTTAGGTTTTTTTCTCTCTCAATCTCCCCTTTGTTTTCTTCAAATAAAAAAATTACAAAACATAGATGTTACCATCTGTAAAAAACTAAATTCTCCTCAGCTGTGAACTCTGTTCCAGTAGGTTCCTGTTCACCCTATGTACAATAAATAATATGGCATGGAAAACCGTCCAAAATCCAGTGTAATTCACAGAGATATTAATAAATTCTATGTTTCTTTTCTGGTAGGGATGCCAAGCAGCTGAGCAAATTGGAGCTCAACTGCTGAAGATGACTGAAACAGAACAAAGTAGGGCACAGTCAATAGTGAAGCCACTAATATAGTGAGAAATCCATTTGCATTGTTGACTCACTAATTTATTTGGTGTGCTATTGATTTGATCTCTGCCAAGAGAGACTAAGGGCTTGCTCACAGCTTTGTTGAATGCATTTAGGGCTTATATAGAATGGCTGGAAGAAAATTGTAATGAGCAGGACATGACTCGGCTAACTTGGAAAAGCCTGGGAATTTTTGACTCTAAAAGCTGGATTCCTCTCTTTGTTCCTCCACTCCTACAAGCTGCTGAGTCTTCTCCAAAGGGTTGAGGGTGCTTCACCATCAGACCCCATGGCTTCACCATCAGACCCCATGTGCCCACTGGCATCCCACCAGGCAGGCCTCTGGGTACCCTTAGAGCATCCCAGAAAGCATCCTTTAGAGAATCAGGGAAATACTTACTCAAGTGTCAGTCCTTCTGCTTAAAGCTTTCCACTGCTCACTGTGGCAGATTCAGAAATGTCAGTCCCATTGATTTTCCTTTTTTTCCCCCCTTTTGTTTGTTCCTAATTCTCTTAGATGAGTTTTTTTTAAAAAAACCCTCCTTCCTGATTGCTAACTGCCAACAGGGTAGCTAGTGCCATTGCACTGGAGGAAGTCAACAAGTGAACCCATGTGTAAATGAATGTTATTAACCATCAACTTAACTTCCTCAGCAGTGAGGAATACTGTACTTCATTAAAGTTCCACTCCTATTGTCAATTTGCATCTAATTTACAATTTTAGTCTAGGAAAGTTTGTCCCTGTTTTTTGTTAGCTGGATTAACTTTAAATGCAGTACTTAAATTATGTTTTTTGGATCTTTCAGCAAGTCAAAGTGGCTGCCAGTTCTCTAGAAATGAGCAAACTGGCTGTTTCTTATGAAACATACTGTTTGCTTGAAATTCGCACTGGGGCATGGCCATGTGTTTGTACATATGTTTCAAGGATGCATCTGCTCTCTGTTCATAAATTTAAAAATTCCTTTTCATTACTCCCTACGAATTCACCCTGAGTTTCATGTTAGCAAAGGACCCAGTGAGATTTCAAGGAAGAAATTAAATAATTTCAGATCATTTTGCCAAGTTTATTGATAATGATAATCAGCCTCTGATGGTAACCAGCTAAAAACCCCAGCCTGTAAAATTGTCTGTGGTTTTGGAATTTTTGTAAATGTTGCTCAAGATATGTTTTTACCCTTTTCACTGGCAAGAAATGTGGATCTTCTCTTGCCTAGAAAAATTGATAAATGAATGGTCTGGAAGGATAACTGGTGGCTGGGAGATTTTCAAAGTAAAGGATGTTTATCAGACTTCTTAAAATATGTTGTTATTAAAGACTGAACCAATGAGCATTTTGAGTCAAGAAAGTTTTCTGTTTAACTTCTTGGTAGACAGATATACCTAATTCATTTTCCAGTAAAATTGCCTCTTGAATTTCTAAATTTTAGAAGTGGCAGAAAGAATATGTTCATATTTTTCTTTTGCATCTTAAGAAGGCAGGAAGAAATTAAAAATGTAATGTTCCATGTGCTTTGAAGGGCTAATTATGCATTTGGTATAAAATACACAAATACATGTGACAGAGGACAGATATTACTGATGCCTTCATATCCTAGGAGACATTTTACTATTTTCAAGCTGGTGTCTAGACTATTGCAGTGAAATTCCCCCTTTGGCTAAATTTAATATATGCACATTCTGCCCATTTTAGCCTGGAGATCTGAATTCTACAGCTTTAGTAATGCTGCTAAATAAGACAGAATAAAAAGTATCCTAGCGGTTTGGGATAACAACCTATACCTATACTGACACATATGTCTAAATTCCTCTGAGGCTAAGCAAAACATAAGT
This sequence comes from Melozone crissalis, assembly GCF_028551555.1. Taxonomy (NCBI): domain Eukaryota; kingdom Metazoa; phylum Chordata; class Aves; order Passeriformes; family Passerellidae; genus Melozone; species Melozone crissalis. The sequence continues at coordinate 57,227,234 of NW_026535805.1, forward strand.
ATTTATTGAATTAGGACTCAGACTACTTGGGACAGAATTAAGCCTATTTCAGATGAAACTTATCCTCTCATGTATTTGTTATCACATAAGAATTTTCGTTCATATCAAAAGGTAGCAGCTAATAAACATAAACATTTTTCTTTTTAAAAGTTTTCCTTCTCCTCTTACTCAGAAAATAGATTTACTTCTTCTGGAAAATGGAGACACCCAAATGGCAGCTCAAGATTGGCACTTCCTTTTTAGCAGAGTTGTGGCAATAGTTCCTTTAAAGATTGATAACAGCAGTGAGGGGGAATCTCAGATCTGTAATAGTTTGTAATATTGTATGTATAGATTAGATGTGAGCTGAAGTAAAACCAAGGTGAACTGGCCAGTCCCTTTGCCATGTACCTGATAGCGTTTTTCTGGTCACACATGCCATTCTGGTTGAATACTTTCCCCAGTCAAATGTAATTTCTGGAATAGGTAGTATAAAATTTAGATTTTTATCTTTTATATATAATATTTGAAAAATTGCTCTTGCTTTCATGGGCAAACTGCTGAAGCAGGTCAGAGTTTGTAATTTTTCTGTCAGCACAAATTAATTTAAAGGCCTCGCGTGTAATAATAATAGATTTAAATTGTTTATAGGGTAGATTTTAATAAACACTGCATAACATAGAGCAGTGCCTAGCACAACCACTTGATTCAGTGCCAACAAAATATCATATTTCACTGGGGCTCTGAAGAAATAGCACAAACAATGAAGATGTCTGAGGTATGTCACAATACCATGATCAAAAGGATTGTATTATTTAAATATTATAATAAGCTCAATGATGTCTTTTGAAATAGAATGATTTTAATTCAGAAACATCTGCTTGAAAGTCCAAGGAGATTACAAATGTCTGTTCCTGAAAACATACTAATTAAAGGCTCTAAATACTTAGAATAGTTCTATGCCTATGTAAGTTAGTCCAACTGATAACAAAACCCAACATGTTTCATATTATTTCAACTTCTTTTATTTGAACAAGGGAATAGATAAACAAAAGGAAATGATCCTGTTGTTTTTAAAATTTTGTGAAAATATAACCCAAACCAAGGTCATTCTTCAAATGCATGGTCCATATGGCTTGGCTGACACAAGTAGCTGTAAGGATAATATCACTTTGTAGGAGCAGTGGGACTCGGCTCTCTCCAGCTCTGTGCAGTAGCAGAGTGGAAAGAAAATGTAAACTGAACTGGTCCTTTATCCACCAATTTTGATACCTCAGATATATCTGCGTCAGTAGAAGCATAAACTACTGCAGCTTCTGGGTGTCTTTAATAAAATTTCCAAAAAATAATTATCTTCTACTTCATGTAAAAGTATGGAATAACTGGTTTGTGTTTGGCCTGCAAGTCATCAGATGTCATTATTATAAGTGGGCTTCAGAAGCAGCTATGTTGTAGGGGAATGGAGAAACACTTGTGTTAATTGTGGCATTACTATTTGGAAGAAGATGCTGTTCAGATTGCTGCTTTACAATGTTACTCGTCAAGTACAATTCCACTACACTGGCTGAGCAGAGACCTTCCTGCTAAGTAGGCCACATTGGGAAATACTGTTTTTCTTATTCATTAGAGTAAAGAAAGTTTAGCTGCGTGTATGTTGTAATGCCATGTTTCCTTGAAACACTAGAAATATAAAATACATTTATAGTCAAATGCCTGTTCCAGATTTCTTAATGTCAAAAAAAAAAAGATGAGCAAGGCAATGTCTCTGGGTGACTGATTTGTCCTGATAGTCACATACATCATACAGGCTGCATGTTTGGTATAGTGAAAAAAATTAATACAACACAACAACACAGTCATCAGGGCAACATCTCAAGAGGTATTTGGGCATCAATCCTGTAGAATAACCAGGCAAGGTGTTCATATCCCAGCACCAGCTCACTTGCACTTTCATTTCTGTCTTGCCACATTCAGTCTGATGCTGTCTGCTAAGACTAAAGATATTGCTAGAGCCAGAAGGTGGTGCTTCCTTAAATTGTCTTTGATTTGTTGAGTGAGTTGCTGGACAGCTGGTGGCCAGCCAAGCCAGTCCACCACAACTTCACTCTAGATGCCCCCTGGACTGACTGGAGTGCATATCAGCTGCTACTCTCAGCTGCATGGACATACTCCAGTGTTGCAAATCTTTACATTTAGATATGTCCCAAGCTACAAGAATCAGAAGACAATAATTTTCTGTTCAGTTTCTCCACACAATCACTCATAAAACCGGAGCATAGAAGATTGAGCTCCCAGAGTGGTAAAACACCAGCTCTTTCAGGAGGAAATGCTGAAGAGGCTGAGCTGAATTTCTGCTGACCCTCGAGAACTCAGTCCATCATGTACATTGTTTTAATGATTATTAAATATTTTTTTTAAATTAAGTGTCTTAACCAGGACAACCTTGGCCATCAAAACCTGTAAGGGATAACCAATTATGATGCCCAAACAAGTAGTCCATTCAGATGGAGCCTCTATCTACTGTGGAGATGAGATTTACAGGCAGGACAATGTCACTGCTCCTGCCGGCCACACTATTGCTGATACAAGCTGCGTGCCATTGGCCTTCTTGGCCACCTGGGCACTGCTGGCTCATGTTCAGCTGCTGTAGACCAGCATCCCCAGATCCTTCTCCTCTGGGCTTCTTTCCAGCCACTCTTCCCAAGCCTGTAGCACTGCAGGGGTTTTTATGACCCAAGATCGGGACTCAACTTGTTAAACCCCATGCACTTGGCCTCAGCCCAGTGACCCATTCATTTTGCCCTGGATTGGATGAATCTTGTTGGATTTACCTCACTGCCCGTGTAGGACAGCTGAGAGAAGCTAGTGTACTAAAGTCATGGAAGTGACAATTGGCTTTAGAATAACTCTAAGCAAGAATCAGCACTTCAGCCTTCACTCACATAACTTACACATCTGACAGAGTTGATGGCAATGCTTAATCAAGGGATTTGCTTTAAATAAATAAATCTGTAATATCTGGATTTTCCTTTTCTGCTCCTCTGCTTGCAGCTGCAGATTCCTGCTCGCTGCTGTAGCTGCACATCAAAAGAACTTCATAGACAGAACTGACCACATATATTTCATCTTCTAAAACAGCTGTTTATGGAGACTCAGTTCTTGGTGTTTGATGCTTAAGACACCAGTGATAATAAGCAAAAAACAGTCACATATGTAGAAGAAGAAACAAAGGAGTGGGTGCTTAGCATCATTCTCTCTTTTAGCTGAAGTTTCTGTGTTTCTACAGACTCTTTGGGACAGTCTTACTGGCTGCTTTAGGGCACTGTCTTTGTTCTGCCTCTATGGACTTCTCTGCAGGACCCAGACTATTAAATGGATTTGTAACTTCACTCAGCTCATGAGTACATATCTTTTTTTCATCTGGAGGTGTCTGTACTCTCAAATGACTCTTCCTTCAACCATCATGGTCCCATGGCAATCTACCCTGCACAGATGCAGTGCAGTTCACTTCTGGGCTTCCTTCAGGAATGGGTTAGTTAGGTCCATTAGAAACTACCAGGTGTGTTTATTGGGGAAATTTCACTTCCAGACTGCTCCCAGTAGGCAGAAGAGATAAACGTACCTGGCTTGGATCTCTACACAGCCCTGTGACCCTCTCCAGACAGGGTGCTTGGAGACTCCCCAAAACTGTGATGTGCCAAGGTACGCGGCACATAAGGTCTGTCTCATGCCATGAAAATGCTATTCTAGTGGGCTGCAGCACAGCACTGAAATTATTTTTAACACCATAAACTGATAAATGTAATAAAATAATCAAGTCTCATGGCCCACAGAGACAAAGGAGAGCTACAGGGATGTGCTGTCTGTATCCGTATGGTTAGTGTGCTCTGGACAGCCTGGGTGTGACCATGCTGCACCCCCAAGCTCAAATCACTCCCCAGGGCAAATATTTTTAGCATATAGAATAGTAATTGAAGTAGCCAGTAGCTTCTGGGCTTAGCTCCTCATTCTTCTTTTTGCAGAGCTGTGCTTGTAATATCATGAATTCTCAAAGGATACAGTGGGCAAGGGAGCTATGAAGGTACAATAGAGACAGAAATCACTGGGGACATCATTACTTTTTTTTTTTTAATCCTGATGGATCTACAAGTGAGGATGACTCTATACCATAATTCTAAGAATCTTTAAAACTGACCCCAAGGAAATACAAGAAAATAGAATAAACATAGAACTATAACTTTCTCTGAAATTATGTTAAAAACCTGCAAAATCACTGGTTTGTAGTCTCAAGTAGATCTTTCTAACTGTTTTCCAGCATACAGGAGGAAAAAAAATTTGCAGCTGTCCTTGGTCAAATATTACGCCTTCCTATCAACTACTTCTTTTAGCCTTTGAAATCTTCCCCACGGTGTTAAACATTTACCCGTGATGCATAAAAGATAAACCCTGGTGTTTCTTTTTGCCTACAGAGATTACCGTATGTAAAGGACTCTCCCTCCATCAGGATATTAACCACTGTTGGGAGCTCCTCTCTCTGGAAACCTTTCAATCAGTGAAACTCATTTACATAGGTTAATATTTATAAGTTAGAACACTAAGATTAATTCCAATGGGAGGTATGCAAATCTCACTTTTCAGTCCAATTCCAACTTTTTGCTTGTACTTTCCTTTCTGCTTATCCTTCCAATCTGGATTTTGCTGATATTTTTTAGGCCTGAGCTAAAAAGAAATACATATCTCCCTTTACAGGAGAAATTATGTTAAATAACCACATTGTTTATTTTTACCTTTGGAAGTCATTCAGATATAGCATTGCTATGGTTATAGTATAAAACATCAACTGAACAGAGTAATAATAACACCCAGCTGTTAGACTAGTACTCTGCAGGTCTCAAGGTGCTTTATAAATGTCATCCATGTAATCACTCACTTTGGACAAACACAGGAACTGAAGAACAGAAAAACCAGATTATTTTTTATGAACACTCACATGCCAGTAGGAGAAATCAGTTTGCTGGATTCCCAGACCGTATCTAATAGTCACTGTAGGCTGTCTTTGAACATTTGATATAAGCCCTATTCCTGCTGTAATCTAATAAATTTTAGCCAGAAAAGTTTTTGATGGAAATGAGAATTGCATCTTACAAGCATAGCACTGAAACTGTTCCTCGGCTGTAGTGGCCAGACCAGTATTTTTAAGGACTGATTTTCTGCTTTGGGAATGGCTCTGGGTTCCTGGCCAAGAGCTCTGAGTGTACTCTGCCAGTTCTGTGGGCTGGGATAGCTGGCCAAAGGCCCACTGGCGGCAACCCGGGAGTACCGTGAGTATCTCTGAGTGCAAGAGTCATCTTGGAAGCACCTCTGCATTTTACAGAACAGAGTCCTGGAAAAGAAGGGAAAAAGCCAAAGAATGAGATAGAAAAATCACATTTTTAGCACATATTTCCATGAGGATTTTTAACAAAACAATCACACAATTTGTTTTGGACATCCTGAAACAACAAAACAAAAGTCTCCAGTAAAAGCTTACTGTACTCAGGAGAATGATGTAAATGCAACTAAAATACTTTTTAATAAGATTTTTTAAGTTTAACATAGTGTCTTTTACATAATATTTTCTAGTAGCTATGGTAGGCAACTAGGAGTTGAGACTGCTTCATAACCCTGGGATCTGTCACATTCATTCTCCTGCAGAATAATTAAATTAATGTTCCTCAGGAACGTTTTCATACTTCAGTAACAATGCTATAGTTCTTGAAAGATTTCCAGATGAAGGGTGCATTAAAGAGCAGAATAAGCTATTTTCTGCAGCAATTATTATCACTCATATGCAGATTGTGGCAAACTGTTGGCCCCGGTACCAACTCAAGGCTCCAGCGTAAGCAGGTTCCAAGGAAACACATGACAAAGGAAACATTACTTCAGATCCATACTAAGGAAAAAATAATTTTTGAATGAGATGTAATTTCAGGCAACACAGTTGATGGCACTGACCCCTGGTGCTAGAGATCTGTACAAAGGTTTCCTTAGAAAGCAGAGCTTGCTGACTTTTGTTGGCCTTTAGCCCTGACCACGTTTCCCATCGTGGTTCACAGCCAGTGCCAAGCCTGGCACAGCTCAGCACACTGGGATTGTTCTGCAGAACCAGGACAAACTCATGGATTTGCTTTCACAAAAACCATGGGGAGGCTTGTTCTGAACCTGCCCAGGACAATTCAATTAGCAAGATTTGGTGAAAGGAGAGAAACAGGGGATGTTGGGCTATATTTCCTCCCCCCCCCCCCCCCCAGTTCCAGTGAGTTTGCTGCCATTGGAAGCCACTGGAAGCCATTCAAAGCCATTGGAATGAGGTCTGGGATTGCTATGCATAGTGTAGCTCATTACAGACTCATGGAGTGTAACACCAACGAGGTCACTGTGCTCAGTTATTTGACCTCCCACTTAAAACAAGCCTTCTCAAAATCTTTGCAAACCCAAATCTCTTTTTTCCACAGAATGAATGTATATAACCATAAACATATAAGTTACTCAGAGGTACTTCTGTTTACACTGCACAAGGTTGTGAATAATCTGGGGTCATTCTCTAGGACTTTTAAGTGAAAGGGAACTGTTCTATCTCAGCTGGATCACAAATGAAACACCCTATAATATGCATGGAAGCACTGGAATGGTATAAATAATATTTTTAATCAGTCATTGAAATAATAATATAAAGTTCATTTTATTACATTTGAAAAGTAAATGTCTTCACCTCCCTTCATTGGACTTTAAAGAAGGAAAGTTTTACATTCCCTGTGAAAAAAATAAAGTAAAAAATGTTTAGAGAAAGCAATGGTCTGACTGGTTAGAGATTACAAATCACTAATAATAATAAGCTCTGCATATCAGATGCCAAACAGCTGCAGAGCCTCTTAAACCTAATTCCTCTTTCTTGAAGGATATGGCAAGTTTGGAAATAAAATGATTGCCAAACTTACCATGAAATATGACAGAAATTTTTCTTTGAATAAATCACTGTCACCTCTGATAAAACCATATACAAGTGTCTTGGCATGAAGGAATGCTGCAAATTGGTTTGCACAATGAAGACAGAGCCCATGAAACCTGCAGACAGAAAGCACAAATCCAACCCACGAAGTGTAGTAAACAAGCCACTCATCTGGAGGAGGTGATAGGTGCAGATTTTATTGGATATGTCACCTGGTATTGCGTGATTTCCCATTACATAACAAGGCACTGTGCAGTTTATTCCACTGCAGTTTGCCACCTGGTATAACAATGTATAAAATTCAAAGAGTAATTATTTGGAAAAGTCATATGAATGTTTAAAAAAGTATATGGAAGATGATTATGCCTGTGAGTCCATTCCTCACACTTGCACTTTACAGGGCAGGTGTCAAAATTGCAAATTATATATGGGAGAATTACGGAAAGTTCTAAGTCCTCAATATGGAATATTCATTCCTTCCAAGTGCCAAATGCCCCAGCTTTATAGATATTGGAAAAGCATTTCATCTACCAATCTTTGTCAACCTCACTCATATTCCTAATACTCTCTGCTATGTAAATACAAATCACAGCATTAATTGCTATTTTTGAGCACTTTGCATTATGGAAAGATGGTGCATTACAAAAAAGTTATAGAGTATCCAAGTTTCTAGAAACTTGCAGGAGAGTTATACAAGTCTCAATCTGTTAGCAGCATCTAGAGTTCCTGCTTCAGAAAATATTTATAGTATGGAACACCTTCCTGTGCTTCAATCCATTTGCACTTTATCAGATATCAGAGCAGCAATGTGTGACCTGCCAGTGCCCAACGAGCAAGAGGTTTTGGGTTTAGTTTGGAACTTTATTAAACAATTTCTTCTGTTCAGTGCTTTCTTTCTGCTCCTTTTTTTCTCCTGCATTAGTGGTAGTAACATGTTACCCTGTCATGGGGAAACAAGAAATGTCTGACAATACTAGAAAAAGTTGTTTTCTCTCTGATATACCCGGTAGTCATTCTGTCTGCTAAATCCATGTTCATCCTCCCAAGCTCCAACCAGGATCATACAAAATTCTTAATGAATATAATCTAGTATGGTGGCAAAAAGTATTTAGAGAGAGACATGAAAGATTCCTACTCAGTGAAAGAAAATGGATTAGCAGAAAACAGTGACCTGCACTACTGGAAAAGGAAGTTCTGTTCCAATTCTGAAGATTTGTCAAATCCAAGTTACTTAGTAGAAAACTGACCAATGCAGATGATAGACAATGGGTGAACAAGGAAGGATGAGGCTAAAATCCTGCTCCTCTGGGCCCAAAGCATCCCTCCTTCTTAGGATTCACATTTCTCAATGCTGCTGTGGAGCTCGGGAGCCAGGGCTCAGCTCAGCAATAAATCTGCACCATTCCTTTTTTTCACAGCTGAAAAAATAGCATTTCCTCCTCATTTGTCACTACTGACAACACATTAGTTACAGCAATTGTTTTGGATCAAGGCTGTCACTGCTCTTTCTTCTTCATAGGTCCTTTGGAAGGATCAAATGTGGCCCTGTAACATCACTGAATGGGAGAAAGGTCATTCTGGACACCAGTGAATACTTAATATGATCCAGATGAAGCTAAAAATAGCCCTGCCAGAGCAACCCCTTTGTGCTCACTTTTCAGCTGGTGTGGCTGGTTTTGCCTGTGTGTTGTCTGAGCAGAGGGAGCCATCCTTCCAGCCCCTCCATCCACCCTCCCACACAGCTCCTGCACAAACCCACGGCTGAGATAAGGATGGGAGGTCTCTCTCAGGTGCTCTGCAAGCAGGACAGGCAGTGGTGTGGGATAAAAGACAGGGAATTGTAATGCTCTGCCTGGAGTCCATTCTGTAGGGTGTAGGCTGTGAGGGGGCTGAGAGGAAGAGTGTTTAATTTGTGCCTTCTTTCAGGGCACAGGGATGGTTGAACTACTGGGTGTCTGAGTGCTGCCAAAACTGAGGCAGCTGGGAGCTGAGCACCAAATCTGAGGCACCTGCAGAGCATTAACACAGACTTGTATTAATACAAAGGGAAAGCATTTATAAGCACTGAGATGTAATTCAGGATGAACCTAGCTGATTCAAATTTTTATTTTAGGAATTTTCTCTCCATTTGTGATGCTGGATAAGCTAGGATACCTGTGGCTTGACCTGTCTTCCATTTTAACCCTGAGATGATAAAAGTTACGCATCCACAGAGCCTTCCTGTGTGCATGATATAAAGAAAGGATTTTTTTATAGAGTCACAATAATTTTATTATCAAATCTCTTACTAATCTTATTGTGACAACACCTCATAAAGCAGTGAGGCTCTGCCATCTTCATTGCCACAAGAATGTCCAATGTTCTCACATCCAAGTGATGCAAACTGCCAGTCCACAGTTTCCAAGAGATTGGTGTCTAGAACAGAGTAAGCAGAGGATCCTGAAAGCCTTCCAAAAGAGACTTTTCCATGGGTACATGGTTTCCCCCATCATTAGTTCTCAGCCTTGTACTGTAGATAGATTACAAAATACATAATAATTTCAAGGCCATATCTCCCCAGATATGGAAATGTGTTCTGGCCAGCAGTGAAGAAAAGCAAAGCAGCTGTGGATGGATGTGTACATTGATGTCCTTCCCTCTGAATCATCCTCATCCTTCTGCTGTGCCCCTGCTGCACACCAGCCAGCAGCACTCTGGCTTGCCTGTGAGGTCCCACTGACCTGCTCACACATCTCCACGCTGTAGTATCACTAAGGGAAAAATTTATATCTCTCTGTAGCCCTCTTGTTATTATGATGAAAAACATTACTATACGATTTCCGCTGATAGCTTTCATCTAGGCATTGACAGGATTAATATATTTATAATAATTACTACTGATGTCTTGTTTCTTTCTAATACTAAAAAAAGTATGTGCAGATGACATAGCAATCAAAAGAATTCCACAAATTATTTCTTTTTTCCTGAAATACTGAACTAAAATACAATACTAAAAATCTCATTGAAAAACACAACTGATTTACTTTCTTTTACTTCCCCCTCACCTCAGAGGTGCTGCAGTGCTACAAATGGATGCTTTGGATAATGGTATTTTACTCCTCAGCCTACTGCATGTTTTAGTTCTCAGTGCTTCAAGGGCTTCCCAGTTCGGCTTGAGGTTTTGGGCTGGTTTTGGTGGGGTGCTCTTTTTAGGGCTATTTTTTTTTTAATTGCTGCCACAAGGCTTTTGAGGTGAGAAACTTTTCTGTTTCATAATAGAGCACATGTCCACCTTTTCCTTGGATGTCTTCCTTTGTTAAAAAAATTTCCTATTGTCTTCAGGAATACCCTGGACTACTGTTGTTTTCATTATGATGGCACAGAAGAGCCCTAGTCATACACTGCACCAAAAACTCATTTATGCTAGGACAAAATTCATGATCTAGTTCCAAATTATATAAACATTTACATAAGTCAAATTCTAGAATTATTTTTAAATGGTTTTGTTTATAAACTGGCCTCTAAGAAACTCTAGTCATGGGTCATAAAATGTACAGGTCATTGTCTTTGATCAGTATCACAATACTTTGGTGATGTAACAGGAGTAGTGGTATTCCATAATTTAAATTCCTTTTTTAATCCAGGACCAAATTAACTTTCAGTACCTGGTAAGAGTCCAGACAATCAAGTGAGATTGGGGTCAGAGGTGAAGAACAGTAAACAAGAAAGGAAAGGTCAAACCACCCAGGTCTGAGGAGCATCTGCTGTCCAGGGCAGTACTGGGATTGTTCTGGTTTTACACTCCTGCAATTTTTTCTACATGACCCTGTGGGCCACATCTTTCCTGACCACTGGATGAAGAAGAACAGCTCAGGTTTGCAGTGCTGTGCACGTTACCATTCACTTTTAGTAGTTAATCCTGTTAAGATTCACTACTAGAGGTCAGGTGTCTTTGGACTAAGCCGGGCTACAGCACATCCTGTGTTTCTGAGTCCCTGCCTAGCCATGTCTGTTGTATTGAATTCCCATAGCCTCTAAAGCATGGCAGGTACATCCAAACTGTCTACCAAGAACAGCTTTTAGTCCTTGCTAGACTTTGAACAGTGGCTGAGGTTTCTTTGGTAAGATGAGGGCCTGCACTAAAAATTAAAATTGAGCAGATGTTCAGGTTCCCCTGCTAGTACAGACATAACCACAGTCATCCTAAGAAATACACTGGGAAAAAATGGGCTCATGTCATTGTGATCCATTGAAGAAGCCCCAGTAAGGAACTGAAGCAATCCTAAAATATTTAGGAGAAAATTTTTTCCACAACCCCTTTTCTAGGTTTCAAGCACAACACCTTTGTCCATAGTAAGATAGTAATCTCTGATCCCAGTTTTCCACACGAATCTCTTTTAAAATTCATCAAACCTTTCTTATCATGTGCTACCAGAGGAAGCTCAGAAGCCAAAACCCTGCAAAATGGTGATTGAATAAATATGATCCTCCTCTCTCACTGAAAACCATCGATGGTTGTTTACTAGGTCTGAAATACTAGCTTTGCAGTCACAAAGACATGGCTGAAAGGGTTGGAGAAGGCAGTGATGGAGGGTAAGCTGAAAACACAAGTTGCTTCAGAAGAGAGATGGGGAAATGTCAGAGTGGGGAGAGCGCTGCAGTCCCAGAAAGCAGAACATGATTCTGGGTATTACACTGTGCAAAGAAAGATGAAAATTATTTTCTTCTGTTTTCTATTTTCACAAAGCATCTGTCTGCTAGACAGGAAGGGTTAATCTCTGTCTTTAAAAGACTTCAGTGTATAGGATCTGGATACATGTTCATATATATTCTCTGTCACTATACTGAGGTTAGTCTATGACCCAAAGTGGAAAAAAACCTTTTATTTGAATTAAATGTATCTTGCCATTGTATGGAAAGCCTGTCAGATAAGGCAAACAGTTAGAGAACAGGGGAAAGCTGCACAGCATTCATCACATATTATTCAAAACAAGATTGGGAAGAATGTTGCATCCAGATAGTTTTTATATAGTCACGGTACTGAAGAGAAAACATGTCCTGGTTGTTCTAAACAAAACCGTATTAAAGGCAGGGTTTTCTGCAGTGTAACTGTGTAATGTTGGAGCTGTGAGGTGTGCTTCTTCCACACATAGTTTCTGTGCTCTGTTGTTTTCCTCTGTCAGCTGAAGCTCAAACAGTGCAGTTCTGAGTCACATTCTAGCATGGTCCAAAATCCCAGTGAAGAATGGCATTGCCTGATTTTGTTCTAGAATCTCAGGGCATGGGCTGCTCCAAGAGGCAACAAGGGGCATTTTGGCAAGAAGGCACCCTGGTGACAGCACAGAAGCGCCAGCAGTCTCTCCATAGCTGTTTCCATGGTATGAAGTTAAGAACAAGTCTGATTTCACAGACTGTGTCACTACAGCTTTCAAATAGCCAGCCCAGGTTGTCCCAGCCTGTTCCTGCTGTCTTCATTAATTACTACTGTGCAATAACTATTACGTAATGTCTGTGACTTGTAAATATTTGATTATAAATTCAAATTCCTGTTAAATTCACTGTTAAATATTAGCTGCAGATAGGTTGAAACACAGATGTTTCTTGCTGGAATTAGTCCAGAAAGCCAGAATTAACACCATGACTTCCCAGAAAACCAGTTACAGACTCATGAATGGCAGGACTGTGGCTGGGACCAGTCACACCCACCATGCCCTCTGTGTATACTCAGGGAAATCTTACAACTTCTTGACTACAATATCAGAAATTTTGTCTTTTTTTTTATCCCATAGACTTAAGTATTTCAGCCCGACTATTTCCATCCCTTCCCTCCCAGCCTACTTACAACCATTCTCATCTCTCTCTTCTTTTGTGCACTCTGTTTGGGGAGTGTCCTAAGTAGCCTGCAGTACCCAATGGCTTTCACAATTCTCCTGCCAGAATTTGACCCTTAATGGTCCTCCTGCTGCAGGATCTTCTGCTTTCAATCCCGTTTCCCACTAAAGCTCCAGAGCCAATACAGGTCACTTTGCTGGTGTCCTTCATTAAGTGATGAATAAAAGAGTTTATGGAGAACATTTAAAAAAAAAATCATTCCATTGGCCATATCCTGAACCGCTTTTAAGCTACCTTGGAGGAACTTTTAAAGTCCATCCTGTGCTACCCACTAGTGCAAGGCCATGGAATGTGTTTTCCTTGTACCACAGGGACCAGCTCACAGTGGATTCAAGTCATATTAATTGGAAATGGACCTAGCAGCACTTTCCAAACTTCATGTATTTCCTCGCAAACCTTGTGCCTGAAAAGCCTAGAAAATGAACATGTAAGGTCAGTTAACAGTGTATTATATATTTTTTCACTTATTCTAGAATAAATGGCTGAATTTTCCCACTGTCTCAAAACAACAGGTGACTAACAGCAGAAAATATCTTGCTGTGCTCCCCTTAGACCTCCTAAGCAATCACTTTCCCTGCTCCCTGAGTCCCTGGATCAGTGAAAAATTCTCCGTATTATAACTGAATTATAGCTGCAGAGATGTCAGTGCCACACTTACATGCCCAGAATATCTAGTGCCTGATTCCCTACTTTGTGAAATAGTCCTGCCTTCATCCTATCTCAACATTTCTTACACATAAACACAAATCTAGTGTCTTAGCTTGTAAACCCAATGTTTCTGTGACAGAAACCTACATGAAAAATATCAAGCCTGCAACTTGAAGCAGTTGGCTGCAAAGACCTTTGGAATGAAAAAAAATCGTTCATTGCAACAGGACTTTCAGACATACAAATGTAGTTTGGAAAGGACTTATTGCCTTCAGTCCCCTTGAGGCTGATGAGAGATTGTGAGGATGACATTTTAATATGGGAATTGTCTATCTGTGATAGAAACTGGAGGATAAACAAACCCTCAGTTAATTTTTGAACTATGAGCAGGATTTAACAGAGCAGGTCTCGGGTATATTTCTTTTATCAAAATGTCTTGCAAAATCTGAGGGTGATGAAATGCTTGGAGAAATCACAAGTTTTCAGAACTGCAGATAAACATGTGACAATGCAGCCCAGGAACTGGCAGAGAACTGTCTTTCCATGAGTGAGAAGTCAACAAAGAAACCTTGCAATGACCCAGGAATCAGTGGGAAAGGATGGGGAGATTAATGAGATTCTGAACAGACAAGGAGCTCTTATGGAAAACATGCTGTACTGAAGCTTCCCTCCCACTCCCTCTAATCCTGCAGCCTCAAGTGGCTCTGTGTCTGGATCCCCAGACCTCCAAAGAACTATCAGACTGGAAATGCAAAGTCCTCAAGAACCCAAATCACAGCTGCTCACAAGGCACTGACCACAGCAGTGCCCACTTCAGACCCCTCAACCCAAATATTATTTTATTGCTGCAACAAATTTCTTCCAGCTCTCCAGATCTCTCAAAGGTCATCAGGCAGAAAACCCACAGCCACCAACAGCTGCAGTCTGTAATGCTCAGAGTTGTGGGAGCTGTCTGCATTGCTCTGTCACTGATAAGTTTGAATCATAGTATTTGCCCCCTTTTCTTTCTTTTAATTTAGAGTGCTCACAGTGTGTATTCCATTTTTGCAACTTTGCACTTTTGGCTTTCCAAAAAAAATTACTACTTTTATTCATTGCTGTAATTTTAGTTTGCATATAATAATGATTGTTTGAGGCTATTAAAAACATAATTTTAAAAACTGTATTTTCAAGAATTAGCAATTTTTTGATGCACTCTGGGAAACAAGGGTACTGTTTACCCTTTAAATGCAATCTAACTCAACCTCAAGAAAATCACTCATTTAAAATGAGCTTATGGGTGGTAAATTGTTCAAAACTGTGCCAGTTCTCCAAATCAGAGTACTGACACCATCCAGACAGTGTCATCCTATCTGCTTTGTCTAAGTGTGTGCTCCAGGACCCTCTTGACCTTCTTCAAATAAATATTTAGGTACTAGTTATTTATTGTTATGGTTGTTCTTTTGGTTCTTATTCAGTAAATATTTTGCCAAGGAAGGTTTAGTATCAAGCAGTAATCAAAGAGAAGGTAAGATTAATTGGCAGTGACTTTTTCAGCAGACTAACCAAGGCCTGGATGACTCACTACTGTCACCCGGTTATCCATAGAGTCAAGATTGCCTAAATTGGCTCTCTGGTACTGTTTTGGCATCAAACACCATCCAGGATTATTCCTGGGTACAATTCAGGTGACACAGGCTGAGGACCAGCCCTTTCTTTGTTTTGGAAGGGTGTGACTGTGAGCCATGCCATGCCAGATGGCCTCAGGGACAAATCACAGTCCTTGGCTCATTTAATTTCCTCATACAGATGTTGTTCCTCTCCCTGCAGAGGACTGGAGACCTCATTTTCTTTAAAAATAGAGGAATGAGCTGCTGCAGCCCTAGCACTGTGCACCAGATCATTATGAATCCTTCTGGAACTGCCTGATTAATCCTTGTTATCCAGACTTTCTGCCGGCACCCTGTCACTGCCTCTCATCCTAATGCTGCAGCACAACCCCTTCCCATCAGGTAACACTCAGATCCACTGCCCAGAAGGGCACCACAAGGGGTGAAGTGTCTTCAGGAGTGTGCTGTGAAAGTTTTCAGTCCAGCCTGGAAAGGCCTGTAAGTAATGTGTAATAAATGTATGGGCAGACTATTTCCCATCAGATACAAAAAATATACAGATGAAGACTGGGTTAAAAGGTTTTTGGTTTTGATGTCCTGCACTCAGAAGTTACAAAATGAAGCAAAGTGACATTTACAGCTGTCATATGAAGTCACTATTATATATTCTTTAGTTGCAAAATAAACCCCTTCTTTCTCATAAGATATTTCTCTCATCTGGGATGAGTTTAGGGCAAATGCTAAACTGATTCCAGTTATCTCAAGCTGTATGCACCTTCTTTTTCTGTTTGCATCACACCTTTTAGCCTGCTCCAAATTACTGAAGTATTTTCCTGAAGGGCCTTCCTTTCCAAACTCATTTTCTCTCTTGCTGGAATTCTCTCAAAATACAAGACACAGCATGTCCCACTGTAAAGATGCGGCCTGGCCTGTGGAGAAGATTTTGACTGTGTGGCCAAAGCTGCTTCTGTCCTTTGTCTCAAGTAGAACTAGTTTTTACTATTCTTCCCACTCTTGCCTTTTCTGCTTGATTCACTTTTTTCTATGCGACAATCTTTGGGTTTTTTCCTTCATTTCAGTTTCTCAGTCCTATCCTAGAAAGTCATTGCCACAATTTAACATAAATGTAAGTCTATTTGCACCAAAGAGAGATCCTGGTCTTCCTCTACCCTTCAAACATGCTCCTTCACCTATCCTTGACACAGTTGTCAGTTCTTCTCCCGTATACAAAAGCATAGGAAAGTCACTGGGGTTCAGTGAACAAATTAGCTTTTTGGAATAGGTTAATAAATGGGTTTTTATAATTCAAACAAATAAATTTTCTGTTCACCCAATATCTCCTAAAATTATTTTTGTTTCAAGCTAACACCTACTATCAAAACTTACAATGCTAGATGTGGGAGTTAAGAAAAATAATAAATAAGTCAGAATAGAGGTAGTTTCTAGGCAACATCTGGTTTTCTCTTTTATAAGCAGGAGCTTGCACTTGTCTGAAGGAACCCAGGGTTTTCATGCTGCATTTATGTCCTCTGTCTTACCAAAAGTCTACCTCATCTACTGGAACAAAGGCTGCATGCTGAGGGGAACACATCTGTCTTCATGATGGATGTTTGGCCCATCAGCTGAAGCCACAGCTCTATAGCTGGAGATGGTTCAGTAGGTTTGGTAGGTTGGTTGTTAAAATTGACTGTAACTCCTGAGCCAGCTGCCAGAAGCTGCCTCCAGCAAGTGCTGCTCCTGGTGATTCCTGTCATCCCTCATTATCTTCAGAGCTTGCTCCTCCCTCCATTGCCACTTGTCTGTGCTTGGCTTTGGGGTCCCTGTTGCGCCCTGTGGCCCCACCTGCACTTGCAGTGTTCTCATCACCTCTAAGCCTTCAGAGACTTTGGTCACACGGCCTTTGGGACTCCTTTGGCCTGCCCCAGAATTTGAAGAATGAAGCAGTCAAACCAGCTCATTCACTGGGAATTGCAGGCACTGGACTCTCTGAAGGAAGGACTTTTGATGTTTTTTCTCCTTTGGGGCAAAGGAAAACAGGCTAATTAAAACCAATGGGCTCAGAGAGGTGTTAGCTGCTGCCTCACACATTGGGTTTATAGACTGAATCTTGTTCTCTTTAGGCTTCCAGATTTTTCTCAGTTACTATTTCTCCTGTCACATACTCAACTGGTTCTTGTCGTACACCCACTGCTTGTGTCTGCCCTTTAGAAAAACTTTTCTACAATCCTACACTTCATCAGTACAATAATTATTTCAGACTTCCCTGCTAGACATAGAGACCTAGTGTGATGCACAGTGAAGTGGAAGGAAGCCCTCTTATGAGTTTCAATATGTTTTGAATGAGGTATTTTTCCTTGAAAAACCCTGGTTTTTCATCTTCTTTCACTTACTTTGGTATTCAAGATGTGTGTGAGTGCATGTGACTGTGTGTTTGTGATCTCCATCTCCCAGATTTTTAGCCCTGAAAAGGACACAAATCTGGGAGATAAACTCAAAAGACATCATTGATGAAGCATTGAAGCCAATTTCATGTTTTAATCCTGCATAAATTATTCTGGAACTCAGCCCACATTTATGATGTGTGAGAGAATAGAAAAATAATGGGATTACTCAGAAGTTTCAGATGATTATAAACATATGGTGCAGAAGGGTATAAGAACAAAACATACTGAGGGAAATATCAGTAAATGAAAGGTTAATAATGGAAAAAGTAAGTTTGGAATCTCATATGTGGCCTATTATCAAACACTACTGACATGAAAGAATTCCTGCAGAACTGTTAAAAGTGGACAGCTAGTAGTTTAATGATTGTAGCAAGAGAACTTAGGCATTGGAAAGGAAACTATATGATTATAAAAGAACTCATCACATATTTAAGCCTCCTATGAAAAATGGTAGTTTTGTGTCTGAGGTTCCGGACTGGGACTCAGATCTTGATTTATTTCCCAGTTCTGCTACAGATTTCCTCTGCGACCTCGGGCCAGTTACTTTGGGAGAAACATGTTAAAGCTCCTCAATGACTTATGAATCCAAGTCCCTTTAGCAAAAGGAGCATAGCAGCAGATTCACAAAGGGAAAAGCATATGGCAATGCTGACCATA
The DNA here is from genome assembly GCF_028551555.1 of Melozone crissalis. Taxonomy (NCBI): domain Eukaryota; kingdom Metazoa; phylum Chordata; class Aves; order Passeriformes; family Passerellidae; genus Melozone; species Melozone crissalis. The sequence continues at coordinate 57,245,410 of NW_026535805.1, forward strand.
GCCAAGGCTATCCCCAATGTGACCGTGTTCTACCACATCACTTGCCAGTTCTGAGTGCCAAGAGGCCTCTGGCTCTAGGAGAATGGCTGCCTTCTGAATGGTCACGGAAAATGAGCCGGAGGTGGCATGGGAGGGAGGGATCAGCTGCCTCTGACCTCATCTGGGATCTGTTGGAGCAGGCAGTCTTGGGAATTGCTCCCTCTCATGGTTTCCAGCTTCTGCTCAGTTTTCACGGGTGGCTCATATCTGGAGAAGGCTTAGATGGGATGCCTGGATCTGTGCAGGCAGAAGATGCCAGGATTGACATGGTCAGTTGCTTTACTCTGAAGGAAACAGAGACTCCTGGCTGTTTGCATCCTGCTTGGGTCAAAAAAAGAAAGAACCAAGAAAAACCATCTGTCTCAAGGGCAACTGGTTTCAGTGTGGGAAACTTTTCACTTGGTTCACTGCCCACCCAAACCCCTCATACTCTGCACTGAAACGTACTTCCAAAAACCCAAGAGAAGCGATTTGAAAGAGGGGCAGTTTGCCCTCTTGCTCCCAGTCTGTGAAGCAGAACTGCAACCAAGACACAGTGCTCCCCTCTTCTTCCTTTGACCCTTGGGTTTTCTTATCAGGGCTAGGAACAAAGTGTTTATTTGTTTGCCAGCACAGGATTTAGCTTCCTAAGAAAACTCACATAGCAACCAAGCAAGCATATAAACATGAAGCACCTAAATGTTGTTGCCTCCAGATTTCTGACAGCTTTGAAAAATGGACCCTTTTTGCTGTTGCCAGCTTGTACAAATATCAATAACAGGATATTCTTTGTCTCCCTCATCCTATATTAGTCCATGCCATACATAGTCTCACAACTCTCACACAAAACAGGAATGCAAGCAGTAATAAACCTGTAATGTAAGTAGGAGAGCCAAGGATGGATATCACTCTGGCTTTCCATATGCTGTAGCAATGATAAAAGGATCTTTCAGACATCTCTTTCTCTGCCTTAATATGCAGCGTGGTCATAACTCAGAAACTGCTTTGGACAGGATTCACAAACTGCTGTGTCTGTGTAAAGTCAGTTGAAAGTAAATAAAATACTTTCTGCTTCAGTCCCTTGGATATCTCTTTTTGCCGTGGTTTGTTTTGTTCTGAGTGGAAGTATATGAAGTTTAAGGTGTGGGATAGAGCATTAAGGTGAAAAATTTTAGATTTCTGAGACTCAAAAATATTCCAGCAGACAATCTCTTTTAAAAGCAGATATTTTGTTGTCAGTTTTTTTGGTATAAGCAAAAGATCCATATAAAACATATGAAAGAATGTGACATAAAGGGGAAAATGTGGATTCTCATAATTTAGAAAGAAATATTTTAGTAATCAGTGTTTATTATCAAGAGTGGGGAAGTATAAAACAATTCAGAAATATCAAGGTAAATTTTTTAACTTTCCTCAAAAGATTTTCAACCTAGAATACTCCACCAACACCTTTTGCCTTCTCAGCAAAGTAAAGGCAGGCTGATCTCACTGTAAGCTGAGCTTGATGCACTAAAGGAAAGCCTGTTCTGAGTACTGATGGCTGCAAGTTGCATTTCATCGAAGTTGTTGAACTCTTTTGGGTGAGAATAGGAACAATTTCACATTACCAAGTAGCTAAAGTCTCAGTTAATATGTTAGGTTCCACATTCAGAAAAAAAAATTAGGAAGTTTCTGTCACTGTGACCTTCTGTATCTGCTTTTGTAATCAGTGTGATCAAAGCAGTCCTTCTGCCATGGGACAGGATTCCCTTCTGGAATAATTCCACAGAACTTGAGACAGCTGTTGCAAAAATGTATTTTAAAAAGCTGCAGGAAATCTGTCTGTAGCTGATGCTTTTCCTAAGCTTTCAGTCTTGAAAGAATCTTTCTGTTTCCTCTAAGTAACTCTGTCTTTTAATTTGATGTATCTGCTTGTAGAGGGGAATCCTTTTTCACTGTTTGTCTGAAATCACATTGGTCAAAATTATCTCTTCTAAATCTCTTGGTTACTGTATTTGTCTGTTCCAAAGTACCACTGAGCCATAATCTTCTGGGTAAAGGGGGCCATTATGATCATCTCATTAGACCTGGGGCATAAGACAGATACAATTTCAGCGTTTCCCATGGAAAACCTCTGGCTTCTGGTTGACATGCCCATCCTTCAGAAGAACTGGGGATTAGACTGCTCCTGCTAGGACTGCCTCTAGTAGGACTACAAAGGCCAGGGAATCAGCTTAGTAGTTGTGGTCACTCATCCTGAATGTCCTGGCTGTGTCCCATCTGGGTCCTGCATGATTATTTTTGGAAGAACTACCAGTCCCAGTTTATTTTCCACTTATTCTTTCTTAAAATTTTGCTGTCTGTAAATTACAGGAGTGTAAGGATACTGAAACATGATTTTGTGTCGGTGTTTCACAGTGCAGCCAAAACTGGTGTCATGTAAGCATCAGGCTACGTCAAGGTACACAAATGTTCTTCCAGGGAACCGAGACAGTGAAATCACACAGACTGTGAGGAAGCACAGGTTTCCTGCTGTGGACTGACCATCTCTTTTCACAGTTCAGTGAAACTCCATCTCTTTCTTCTGGCCTTGGCAGTGCATTGCTGTTCTCTCACTCCTGCAGTTTGGAGGTAAATGATGGTCCTCCAAGACAAATGCCTGCCAAGTTTTGCTCTGTGTTTCAATGGAGCACAAAATGTGGTGTATACTGACTCCTTTGCTGTGGTTTTTTTTCCAGACGCACAGCTTCATACCCATCCCAGGGCAGAGCCCCATTGCTCTGGGAACTCTGATGAGGATTTTCATTCCAAAGGGGTTTGTGCCCAAAACATGCACAGCAGACACTTCAGAGTTCAGAGTTATTGGCCCCATGGACCATTACACAGCTGCTGAACTCCCACCATTACATCTTGAGTTTACTCTTTTGTCATCCTCAGCCCTCTCCTTGCATGTTCTCCACTACCTTCTAAGTCTCTGCGTTTCCATCCATTTCTATTTTTTTTCCATGACAATACACAGAGAAAAGACTACTCTTGTCAGTTTTCTTTTCTTTATAGTTAATAATTTTAAATTCAAAATTTGAGGTGATTAATTCAGCAAATATGTTTTTGATTTGACCTGATGGATAGCAATGTCTGCGAATATTTCACCACGTCCTAGTAAGAGGTTTTTGCTGCACTGTTTTTAGTCTTTTTTTCTGCTTATGAGAGATATTGATCACATCTATTTTAGTCTCTATTACTATGTCCCATTTTATTTCTTTCAGGATGACTGAGGAGTTTTCCTGTCTCTGAAATTTAAATAATTAGGTCTGCTCATAGATTCATTAAGTCTGTGAAATCCCCTAATAAGGTCAGATGCCATGGGGTTTTTTTCAGAACAAAACCATGTAGGAGAGTTTTAAGTGGCTGAACTGTGATTAACCTGGGGGTTTACATGAACGAGAGAAGCATTTATCTTATTCTGGTTTTAAATGCATGTTCAGACCTTGTTGCAAAGATGTACTTTGAAAACAAGCTGGTTGAATTAATTCAAATAGGACCAAATTATATAACAGTGTTTATCAGGTCACATTTCCTGATGTCTTGTCAGATTAAAATAAAATTAATCAGTCAATTTTTTTTCTTTTTTATTTGTTACCCTGTTCTGTTACTCTGAGAGAGTTGGAATAGATTTAAGTTAATGTGAGTAGAAGCCAATTAGGTAAAAGAGGTAAAAGAGAATCCCAGATTTTAAGACGTTCATTACAGCCTTTCAAGAAAATAGGTCATCTGAAAATCTTTCAGAGCTAATAGTTGCTGAAAGTGGAATGGCTATTACTTACTGCCACAGCATCCTCTGATCTTCCCAGGACTCTACATGAGTCTGTTTATTACTGTTTTCTTTAAAAATGGAGCCCTTCTGCCCTTACTTTTTTTTTCCCTTTTTTTTTTTTATGTGCTCAATACTTAAAGAGTGAAATAGTAAAGACTTAAAAAAAGAAAAAAAAAAGAGACTATCTGTGACTAATATTTTAATCCACAGCCCTGGAAAATTCCCTGTGCATGATTTGAGCTGTTGCACAGCAGGCTGACTGCAGACATTGCACCTCTGTGCTTCTCAGGGTCCTATTGAATCTATTTATGAGACTTTCTGTAAAGGCTGGTGCATGTGGGAAAGGTATTATCAGTTTTTCATTGTAATTTCACTAACAGTCCTTTCTCAACAACGAGTGTGGAACCAGAGAACACTAAGCAAGGGATAAGGGTGAAATATATGGATAAGAATGAAACCCTAAAAACATTGAAGAGAAACAGGATAACACATAGACCTGTTTACCTTACAGAATACACCTCATGTTATCCCAAATTTTCAGTTACCTTGAGCATCATAGCATGTGTCTTGTTCAAAGCTTCCCTTTAGAGCAAAGAGCTCCCTATTTTTTCTACTTTGTTTTGCTTGGGAACTTACTGAACCAATCCTGTTGGATAAAGTGATTGAGTTACTAATTTAATCAATGGAGACAGGTTGCCCTTAAAGTCAAGGGAGTGAGAGGCTGTATTCTAAAGAGTAAGGTGAAGCATTTTCTGAAGTGGATTTGGACAACAGTAGTGAATGGCACAAGAATTAGTATTGTACCTCTCTGAAGTGGTCTTGAAAAGCTTCTTAGGAGTTTAGTCACCTCTGATATATCCAAGATCTGACAAAGACTTCTGTGCTCATCACTGAACCTGAGAAAGCACATGAAAGGAAAAAGAAATTATAATATGGGTTTGTTTTAAATGCTATAGTGAAACATTTTTGGATACATGTTCTCTGAAACCAGAGAAAGCATAAATGCCCAATGTGTATGAACAAGCATTTTTCACACAGTATTCAAGAGCAGACATACAGCTCATCTGAACAATAAAACTTAGATGGAAAAGCTGTGTCCAGAGTGCAGGTCTGCTCAATCCTTGCCATATGTCTCCCTTTGTTCCTACTTCTCGCTTAGCTAACACACATTTTGAATATGTACAGTGGGGCTCCTGCGGGCTGAATGGGCTTGAAACAATCTTCCTCGGCAAAACGTCCAAAGCAAAAGAGGATGGAAGAATGATGATTCTGACGGGCTTTTCATGCCCCCTGGTGGAAAAGCCTCAGAGCAGCCGTAAGGATTTCCTGCAGCAAGGTCTGTAAACAGATGTGTGGTTCCTGAGACATAGCTGAGCTGCATTCTCGTTCGAGGCACTTCACTACTATCGGTGTACAGCCCATGAATAAGAACACACAAGATCCCAAGTTACAAATGAGCACCTGGACTCATTTAAGTGCTGCTAGCATGATGTACATTGCTCATACAGCATAAATTGCTGGCCTGAAATTTCTTGCAGGCAAATGATGCCAAGCTCTTAATATATATAAAATGAACTCAAGTAACTTAAGCAAAATAATCACAATTTTCCCCACTGTCTTTCCAGGATTTCAATCTGGAGGGTTTTGAAGGATACACAATACCTTGTTACAAACCATATAATGTTTTAAAAAGTATCCTACTGACAACCTTGGCTAACACTGTATCTTCTATCTAGATTACTTCAATATGTCATGTCCATATCACACCACTCTGTCCATGGTCCCAAAGCCAAGGATTTTTGTCTTGTCCAACCTTTCCATCTGGAAGTAATGAGCTTAATATTCTGGCTCTACCCCCATAAAAGCTATGTCACAAAAAAGTAGCAGTCTTACGAGCTGTTGTATACCCTGAAGACAAATTTGAGATCCACGCAGCCTCTCGAAGTTCTACTCAGATTAATTTAAAGACAAGTTTTCCACTTTACTCCCATAAGACCTACAGCATACCACAAGGCTGAGAGCCATTTGAGAACCATCTATGCTTAAATCCTGTGCTAGACATGTCAAAGGACTCTGCTTAACAGATAATGAAGGACTTGGATTGTCCTTTGGGGAAAAACACATTGTGTTGTAAGATTTGCTCTTACAATGACAGTGGGTTGCAATTCCTCTGCAAGCTAAAGCAGAGGAAAGAGTTCTTTGTTTTCATGTCTTGTCTTGTGTAAAGTGAATGCAAGCTCTTCTCTGTCTCATTACATGCACTGAGCAAACAAGCACGCAGGTAGCACCTTGAAACCCATCAGCTGGAGCTCCAGCTCTGCTCATCCATCAGCAGAGCCTGGGAGCATCACCAGGGCTCCCTGCACTGCTGCTCTGGGGAGGCAGCGAGACCTGTTCTGAGGAGGGTCTGTTTCAAATCTCTTTCATTTCCATTTTCTTTCTTTTATCACAGGGGAAGAAGAGTGGGACATCACTCTGAGCACAGGTTTTGCAAGTGGTGTACTAAGAAATATCAAGAGTTACCAAAACGCTTTTTAGGAATTGTTTTCATTTTCTTGAAAGGGTTTTTTTTTCCTTACTTTTCTAATATTATCAAGTTTTTGCAAAAACTGGGATTCTGTGCCAAAATGTGACAGTATTCTGCAGACACCCCACCCAGGCTGCCTAAATTTACAAATGGAAACTTATCTCATGTACCTTAGGCACCTATTTTTGGTTGGGATTAATCTTCCATTGGAAGTGCCTCTCTCCCCTCAGTAACTATAGACAAAGATAGCCCTGGAATAATGTTTAAATAACTCAAATAAGGTGGCATCAGTCCCATTTTTTGATGCCAAGATTAAAAACAGAACTCACTGAGTCAACTCTTGTATCTTTCATATTCTTACATCATTATAAGAACTCATTTTATAATTCCTTGACTATTTTAATTGCATCTAAATAGAACTCTTTCACATTTAATTGAAACTTCTTCCAGTACCTCTCAAAATAGAAACTGATTTTAAGAATATTCTCTTAGTCTTCATGAGGAAGATATGCAGGTACAGGTGGATTAATCATATATTATTACAATCACTATTATGCTACTGCTGCCCAGAAAAAGAAAAAAAAAGTCAAATTAAAAAATGCAGATGTTCTGAAATAAAAATACTTTGCACAGTCCTGTTAGGTTTTCTGAAATTAAATTTTGGCAGATAGGAATATTCTGACATTGCCAAAATGTCACATTTGTTTTATAATTTTGTTTGACATTGTTTTATAATTTTGGCCCCCGGCATCTAATATTTCCTTTCAAAATAGTTTTGCATGTTTAATGTTCTTATGATGTGTTTCATTTTGTGTTCTCAGTACAATTAAAAAGTCAACCATAATCAAATGTTTCTCTCGGAGACATTTCAGTTAGTATTAGATATTTTTCTTAAAACTTTCTATTCCAGATAATTCTGAAATTTTCCAAAGTTGTGCCTAACTGGCCTAAAACCAAATCGGGAAATCCGAAAAATTTATTTTCTACATAGATATGATTTACTGCTGATATTCCACCAAGAGTGCGTTAGTCAAAGACCTCTTAAAAAGCTGAAAGGAAAAGAGATTCACTGTTCCTTAGAGAGGGCTTCATCCTTGCTGAGCCAGGACTTATGATCCAATTCCAAAACTGCAAGAATACCCTGTACAGACACACTTTTCTTCCAGTGAATCTGTGGAGAAATTGGTGGTATCTTTTGAGTCACGCTGCAAAATTTAAAGTGATCAGAGAACATACAAAAAAGTTGTAAAAAGTCGTATAATCTCTGAAAGTACAGCTGTGTTAGTTTTTAGCATTAAAATGCTTGAGTGGTTTAAGTTCATGGTTGCTCTCATTTTCTTCTGTGAAGGTCATGTTCAAGAAACCAGAAAGGAAGTGTTTCTTCAGAGCTGTAGATTCAGAGACATCAGGATTGACCTGTTCATTTATTAGTATCAGTCTGCATAGCACTGTCTTCAAATACAAATTTGCTATAAGGAGCCAGATCCCTCAGCCTATTGAGTTCATTTTGTTCTGCTTCATAGCTCACTTTACAGCAGTGGAAAATGATGTGTACCATCTGGAGGGTCCTCCTGAATATTTCCTCTGAGAAGATGGACTCTCTGGTTGCTGTAAAGCCAGCAGAAATGTCTTTGATGTCTGTGACACCTCTGCTGTGCTGCCTGGCATGAGGAAAGGGGTGTATTTACAGAAAAGACAGGGAATTTGGAGAGAAAAGCATTTTCACTGCCTGATTTTTTCCCAGAGTCTACGAGTTCACTTCACTGGCAATATTTTAAAGCGTTTCTCAGCAGTGTTTTGTTCAAATGCTGACAGTGCTGTAGCACCAACCACACTTTTCAACCACAATCTCACCTGCTCTCCTCATTAGCAGAATTCAGACCCAAATTGTTTCTTAGCACTTGGACACCTTTTCTTTTTGATTATCCCCATTTTCTCCTTCTGGGTGTGTATTGACAGAGGATATTGACTTGTGGCTGGTTGGCTCCTGGGCTGAGATGTCACCCTGACTACAGCTGAACACTGCAGGAGGACAGACAGACACCTCCTGTGAGGTCCTCTGGCAGGCTGAGCTTAGTGAAGAAGGCTCCTACTGCTACAGCAGTGTGTGTGCAGCTCCTTGTCTTTAACAAATATTTAAGCTTTGCATTACTCCAATCAATCCAAAATCTGCCATAGTAACAAAAAAGAAGCAAGCAAGCAATCCTTCCCTCCACCTACAACATACATACTCTTATTTAAATTAACAATGTTTTAAAAAAAGCTAAATTAAGCTTTCAATGTCATAGTGATCTGGTCATGCACTGAAAATCAGTCACAGAAGCAAAGAGGAAAGTACTACCTCTCTCCAAAAGAGTTTATGATGCTAGCATAAAAGTTAGAAATATGGGATAGCCACAGGTGGGAAGAATAAGAAAACAATGAGGCAACCTTAGTGGTTGTGAATAGTCTAAAATCTGAGATGAATTATCCTTCTTCATTTGGCCTTTCTCCCTGCATGTATGATTCTGCAGAAGTTATCTTCTGATAATGTTCATGCTCAAAATTTTTATAAAAGAGAGTAAATTAAATCACTCTGAGCAAAAATGTGCCCAGGATGAAAATTATTTATTGTAAGGATTAAAACTATTCTGATGGTGGCTCAAAATTTAGGATGAGTATTTTCTTGCAAAACTTCTGAAGAGCAAGCAGCTGCCTCTGAATGATCTTCTGATATCCAATTATTTGTCCACAGGTCACAGAAATTCCTATTGCTGAGCAGGTTACTTTTATGTACTACTGTTGAAATCTGAATACAACTGCTTTTCAAGTTTCATCTAATTTTTCAAGACTGTCTTTCAGAGGAAATGGAACCTAATGTGATTTAACTGTTGGAGGAGGTAGAGGGGGGTTAAATTCAGTCAATTTATGTTCATTATAAACAAACCCAAATTCCTAGCTAGTATGGTATGACTAACATATGTCACATACTACAGCATGTCTGGTGTACCCTTTAACATTTTAACAGTCCATCAGACATTAATGTGACTTGAACATCAAAAACAGGTTCATTTTGCCATTAATATCCTGAAACAAGAACATCTAATATACACATCCTGAGATTTAATCTGTAAACATAACCAAAAATGTCTGGATGAAGGGGGCTTGTTTATATTTCAGTAGTGCTACTTCCATGAAGCATGTGTCTGCTATCTTTAGTGTGCAACTCTAGCATCCTACCATTGAGAGACCCCTAATATCTTTGATACTGTTAGGGAGACTTATAAGTCTTTTGCTGACAAACCAGTCCCTTTGTAGATCCCCCAAAGTTAAAGCTACTGATAAACACAACTTGTCTTATAAAGAAGGGAAGAATTTTAAAACCACTTCAAACATGCTCAAGATTTCCCTATTCATTTTTCCATGGTGTGAAAGCAGGTTCTGAAGTGAGCAAGAATTAAGTGGACATGCTTCTCTTTACTGAAGTAATGACTTGTTTAATAAACAAGAAAAGAGAAGGAAAAATGTGTCAGTGTATGCAGCAACAAAATAAGATCTGAGGAAAACTTAATAAAATTCAAATGAAATTTCAGTCCCATCAAATCCCTTTGTTTATTTATTCTATCATTATTCAAATACTTGGTTCTTGCATTGATGAATGCTCAAGGAGGTACTTTTCTTAGGAATTAGCATAGGACAAAGCATATGTGCATTTAGTCTCCAAACACACTGTATCTATCAACTCTGTTAGGAGTGAGCAAAGCCACCACAGTAGGGAGGATCATGAAAAAAGAGAAGGAAAAAAAAAAGAATAGTTATACCCTTTGATATCTGCAAGATTGTTTAATCCAGCTCTTACGTAGATAAAACCACAGTGTAATTGCTAGGGAGTGAATTGCATTAGCAACTATGGCCTTGGAAAACCAGCCAGATACACTCAAGGTCTGAAATACAGATGAATACTCCATGTCTTAAATCAATCATTGAATCAGTGGAATTTGTCAACAGCATGAATTTTTTGAAGAAAAATGCAGATTCATCTGAACTTTTTACACCAGTGCATGTGTTTCCATTAAATTTTTTGTCAGGACTGTTTTGCAAGCTGAGGCTGGAATTTCTCATCAAAACCAGGCAGAGAAAATCCCTGCTCAAAATAGCTAATGGCATGGAAAACTCCTTTGGCATAGAAGAACAAGGGCAAGGACTTCAGTATGGTCTCCTGAGCAATCTTATTTCAGTATGTGAAACAGAGCCAGCACAAACCTGAGCACGGGCAGATGGTTGTCTGTACAATTAAATTGTTAGCATGGTCCTTGGCAATAGTTTGGCCTGGGCTAACTGCCTCTCTCCCAAAAAAGTCCCAGCACAGCTGAGGGGATAGTTTGAGCCAGTATAGATGCAGTCAGCATGTTTTTGGGGGGTAAAAGCAATTAACTGTGTCAACACAAGCCGTGAGAGCTGGCCTCAGGTCAGACAGCAGTCCCTGGGCAATTTCATTACTAGTACAGCTGCAATACAGTAGTCCCTGTGAGCACATGGGGGAGTTACAAGATACTAAGGGAAAAGACTTTTTCACATGCATTTTTGCTGCAGGTTTTTCTGGAACGGTCTCAGTTTTGTCCCAGTACAGACTGAAAATTGTTTTCTGAAACCATGACTTTTTGGCAAAATAAAACTTTTGCTTTCTGGCCAACCCTAGTACCAATTCGACACTATTGACATAGAAATGAACAAAATGTAGATTAACTAAACCCCTAATGTGGGTACAGTTTTGCAGATAAAAGAATAGTTTATACATATTTCTCTTTCTTTAGTGCTGCAATGTTAGGGGGTTCATTCAAATTTCCCACTCAGATTCTATTAGCTATTTTTCATCCTCTTTCAGCAAATGAACCATGAGGAAAAAAAAAAAAAAACAGGACCAAAGAAGAACCAAGACTTGAATGCACACAGGCAGCATATTTAAATACCTCTGTATTCTGAACATGCACAACATTCAGGACATATACGTGGCTCTGATGAGGTTCTAGATATTCATAGAACTTAGGGCATAACAGGGACACAATAATTTACTTTAGGTGATATTGCTTTACTCCTCTGCACCATGAACACTGTGTGCATGGCTTTGGAGCATGCGCATCCATCTTTTTATGTGTAGATGTCTGAGTTTGTCAGCTGAGGACATGGGGTTTCCACCTCCAAGTAGATGTCCAAAATACCATATTTCCTTCAGTCCGTGTTCTGTAAGAGCAGTTTAGAAAATGGCCATGCATCCACATGTCTATACTTAAAACTCTGTGAAATTAGATGGGATTTCTTGCAGCCTGTCATGTTTCTAAACTAGAACAATTACCTTTCCAGTAAAGATCTGTGGATTCACTCTCTGAAGTTTTCAGTCTTTGTGTATGAATATTTCTTTTTTCAGAGACAAATCCTGGAAACCAAGAAATGTGACAATGGGACGTAGAAGGGACTGTTTTGAAGGAGAAGCAACAATTTGTAAGGTTGAAGTTGTGTACTCAGCTGAGATAACATGATATTCTTATCTGGGAGCAATTCTAGATTACTTCAGTAAGCAATTCTTATGCTTACTGACTGCACAGCAGAGCTCTGTACCTATTGTCCTTTTTGTGGGGCATAGATGGTCTTTTCTTCAGTTTTCAGTTCCTGGAGATATGTTGCTCTGATTTATCTTCCAAGGAGCAGTGACTGTCCTTCCCATCTTAAGAGAGGAAATAACAAAAATGAATATTGATGCAAACACTGCTCATTATCTTCTTGCTCTCTCACATTTTTAAAGCTAATTGCATGATGAGAAGTTGACTCATGTTCTTTGAACATTTGGACTTAAAAATACACAGTTACACATACTTCCAACAAGCTAATGTCTTTCTCTTTTAATAAGTTCAATAAAAGTTAGTCACCGTGACTTTGTGTTAACATTTAATTTCTAAACAATAGTCCATGCAGAAATCAGGTCCTCTACAGGGAATAGCTATTGTGAACCATATTTCTTCCCTTTCATTTTAGATTACTTGTGTTTTGCCTTACAGCCAAAATGAAACCTAGTTTCTCTCCTTTGACCACATCTCAATGTGGATAGTACGAAGCACTAAGAGCTTTCCATTGCTGTGGTATATGCTGTTAATTGCTAACATATTCTGCCACATCATTTTTCACAGTATTGGAACTTTTTAACTATACCACAACTCAACAAATATTAACAGGACCAGACACATCTTGGAAGATGGTACTGCTAGTATTTCCTTCCTCCTTGGGTTCCCACTGAGCAGATGTAAATCACTTTGGGACTGTGCTGCAGTTCTGAAACCTGTTTCAGTTTTGCTCAAACCTAATTGGAGGTCACGTGGAGTTTTCTTTCTTTCTCGAAAACAGAAGGAAAAAAAGGAAAAAAAAAAAAAGGGAATCTTGGAGTTTTAATTGCCAAGAAGCTTTCCCCCAGAGAGTCCATTTAGGCAGGTATCTTGTAGAAAATCCATGAAAAAACACAGCCTCTGATTTTTTACTGAGAAATTAGACAAAATCGTAACTGGCAAATACTTAGCCTCTCAAGACCCTGACCACATGGCCTTGCTCTTTTTCTCTTTGCCAGTTCCTCTTTCCAGCTCTCTTAAGGACCTGGGCTGTCTTGGGTGATGCATTCTGCACTGAGCCTTCAGAGCAGGGCATGATCCTCAGTAGGGCCCCTGTGTACTACTTAGATTCAAACAATTGATTAATAAAGAGCAGATCCCAGGCTTTAAATTGCATTTCATTCTCACCATTCAGATCTTGCTCCCACAAAAGGAGCTTGTCTACATTCATTTGATGCAAAATGAGGGATGGATTCAGGTTTCGTGAGTCTAAAACCAGAGTTTTCTTCCTCCATTGGGGAATCTAAGTTTTCTTCTGAGTAGAAATTTAGATTAAAGAAAAAATACATTGCTGCTTTCACAGCCTTCTTGGCTGGAAGCCAGGGAGTCCTCCTCTCTGCAATTCTGCTTATTCTTTGCATGTGGTTTCCGAACATTTACATTGTCCTGGGCAAGTGACTGAACATAAGTCTATTTTTCAAAATGCAAAATGTGAACACTACTGCTTGTGACCAGTGATTGAGCAGCCTAACACCTCCACCAGTGCATGCACACTATTTTGCTACTTGATGTGGCATTCATTCTGTTTCTTCATTGAGAACATAAAAATGCATGCAAATACATTTCATGCTACTAGTTGAATTGGTTTCTTGTTCAGAGATAAAAGATGGGGGTGAAACCAACCAAAGAAGCGAATGGGGGTGAAACCGACCAAAGAAGCAAATGAACAAAGAAAAGTCCAATACACTGCTGCCTCAGGAAAACCGACTTTGACTAATTTCCCAATATTTCTCCAAAAGAACCATAACAGAACATCAGTGGTATGTAAAACTAGGGGAAAGACACTTGAAAGAGAAGGAAAAATGTTTTAGGAAATGCTTCTTCTCTGTTTTTGTGTGGTTTCATTTTGGTTCCATTTTGTTTAGTTTGTTTTGTTTGGGGATATTTTTTAATTGTGGAAATGTGCTATTTAACGGTCCTACAATTATTTATCCCTTAAAAAACATAAGTATTGACTATACGGTGATCCAAATACATTTTTCCTCAGCTGTCTATACATTCAACTTCATTCTCTTGCATCTTTTCAGGGCCTTGGAAGATGACTTTAGTTGAAGCAGAGCAGTGCCCTAATTTTATCACTACTAATACAGTATTAGTTTCTATCACTGCAATATTAGGGAATGTATCCAGCATTAAATTGCTTGGATATAGGGACTTTTCTTGGGGTTGCAGGTTTTTAGGCACCGGTAAAAAAGGAATAAAGTTTTTGTTCTGTTAGCTTGCAAGGTAGTGTTTTCAAACATTGGGCAATTTTATCCAAAAAGGAAAGCTTAACTGCTTTCAACATCCTAGCTGAGTTGCATAATACAACACCTTTCTGTAATGTGTTTCTAAGAGATAAGTCATGCTAGCTGTGCAACTTTAGGCAGCAATGAAGATTTTTGTTGGTTTTATAAAGTTGGCTTTTAAAAACATAGCTGGCCAGAAAACAAGAATGTTATTTGAGTTTAAAAAAATAAAGGTTTTCACATTCAGTTTTAATCTGGTGGAGAAGTAAACCTAAAACATGTACCATTTTTTTTCCTCTTAATGAGAGATACCGGAATAATTGATTGCATTGCAATTCTAGTACATATGTAGAATTAAGAAGAAAATTCTTTTCTTGAATTGAGCCACTGGCTTTTTCAGTATAGATCTCATAGACCTTTTACTGGATTTGAACACAAAATTCACCCTTGACATTTGTAAAGCTTGCCAATGAAAATTACTTAGAAATAATAAACATATTCTTGTGAAGTTTCAAGTTTGACAAATCACTATTCAGAGGGAAAAAAATCAACTCTATTCCCTGCTTTTCAAGATTATACATAAAGAAAAATGCACAATAAAACTATTTTTGAAATAAGTTACATTGAGGTCAGAATTTGGAGATTCAGGGTGAAGATTCAGCTTCTTTTCATATTGTACTAATTCACAACACACTGGGACAAAATGTTACCATAGCAAATTTCACCAGCACTTTTGAGTGCATGAAGTGCATGGAAACAAAACAACCCTTATGATTATCATCTCCTCAGAAATTAATTTAACCTTTAAAAAGCTAAAACATGGGCTCACACATTCAGGTGCTATAATTTCCTTTAGCCCCATCTCAGTTTTCAGGGCTGGTAATACCATGCTTGTGGACATGTTTACATAGAAATTGTCTCAGTACAATCTTCCACACCAGAGTTTTTGGTGCAGAAAATGAACAAATATGGGCTAAGGCAGAAGTGGAGCACACAGGACGCAAATTGCCTGAACTCTTGGGGTCCATGACATTGGCAGGAAGGCTCAGAGGAGTGTCAGCCTGAAAGCTGCCTCCCAAGAGCTGAGCAGGCACTGGGGCTGCAGCTGGTTGGCAGATACAGGTTCATTCTTCCAAGGTGATGTAGCCCAGCAGAAAGGACTCCAGTCCTTGTGTTTGAGAGTGGCATTGCCACACAAGTGCAGGAACTCAGACAGCTTTACTCCTAATGATCCCAGCGTGAATGCAAAGAAACTTGAAATGGGCTTATTTGGTAGCACTCCAATGTGAAGGCAGAAATACCAGCATTTGCCAAGTGAGAAGGATGAAGTCAGCAGAGAGAGTATTTTGTTTCTAACTTTAGAAGATACTGCAAACAATGGAAGGAGAGAAGGGAGCTGGCTTTTATTTTAAAAAGAAAATTCTTTAGCATACAGCTTACTATGTTGTAGCATTTACACTTAACATAGGCCAGCTTTATTTTATTTATTTTTACATGTTTGCTCAATTTCAGATGGGGTGAGTGAGCCCTTAAAAATATACCCTCTAGGTTCATGATATACATCAGAGCTGTAAATCTCCTAGGAGACTTAAACAAAGAGAACCTAAAAAAGATGTTCCTTATTTTGCTGCAGTTCTGCCCATGATTAATGGAAGTCTCTGATGATGACTGCAACTCAGTTTATTTCTTGGCAGTGTCACTGTATTTTCCTTTCTTCTCAGCTGGGTCAAGTCATAGTGACTATAAAAAGTAGAAGCACAAGATTTTTCTTGACAGATCATAATATAAAAGAGGGCCTGCCGCTGTACAGGGTGTTGGTTTGTACATAACTGTGGGTGCTTGTGAGGGCATGGTAGAGATTAGAACATGATAACTAGCAAAGAGAACAAGGATTCAGATGAACTTTTGCAAAAGAAACCTTGCCCCATTTCTGTGCTGGCAACATTTCCTATGAATGGCTCATTGTACTGGTATGTTTGCTAAAGAGGGCTTTATTTTGCTTTTCAGGTTTACAATCACCCAGTTTCTGTTTGGGCTGCAGCATCCAGGGTGCCTTCTGTAGATCCAAAGTCAAGTGTTCTGAGTGCAGCTCAGGGAGCAATGTTGCTGTGGTGTTTCAACTTCTACAAGTTTTGCCAATTTTCTACTGTACTGAGCTGTCAGAGCCTGGCTTCAGCCTGGGTGTCATAAAGTGCCCAGAGGACACCTCTTGGTCAGCTCACTTGAGAATTAAATAGCTCAGAAGCTACAGAGGAGAGGCCATGTATGAAAAACCATGTACATAATTTTAGCAAGGAGTATTTGACATAGATTTTCTTTGCTTTCCTGGAGCCTTGCTATTTTATACCAGTAACTACCTTGAGGGAATCTGCAGATTTTTTTTTTTTTTATACTAAGATGGATTTTAGTGCTTTTTGATGCTTTTTCTTTGCTGCAGGACATATTCTACTCACAGTGACCACCCGGGATTAGAGTGTGGACATGTCTTCAGACCTCATATAACTTGAGAAAAATATAATTAAATCATTAAGAAAGTAATAACTTAAAGATTCTTCCTCATTTTTTAAAATTTATTTAAGATCAAATAATTGTGACTAATAGGTAGCTCAGGGTACTACAATGATAGAGAGGCTCTTTTAGCTTGATGGGTAAGAGCCATCAGCATGTCCTTTCAGTACAGCCCACATATCTGGGAATTTTCAGGATGTTCTAAATCACTCAAATCTGATGCCTCACATTAAAAAGTGGTGGTGGTAGTATCGACATTTTTCTTTGCTTTAGCCTCTTTGAGTCTAGGGAATCCAATTATCATTGTCTTTATACCAAGTTTTATTTTTTAAATATCTGATAAATTTGTATTTAAACTCGAATTATTAATGTAAGTGAACATGCCTTGAAACAGAGACCACAAAGTACAAAAAGGTGTTGGAGCAAAAAGTCAGCAGTCAGCCATGGTCAGCTTCTTGTGATCAAAATCTATGTTTATGCTTGAGAGCTGCATTAAACAAGTAGCATTTTTTATTTAATTGCCAATGGAAATTTTGTTAAAACACACATTCGTCTGTACCTATGTATATGCATATGTAATGTCTAATATGGCCCAATTCTGTTGTCTGTTTTTTGGTTGAACTGCCTTAATGCACGTTTACCCTGCTAGATAATAAAGAATGAGCTGGAGAGCAAGATGTCATCTCATGGAGGATATCATGATGCACCATATCTTCTGAATAAAGAATGCTAAATTCAGGTTATGGAAGCACCAGCTTTTATAATCAAACAAAAACTATACTGCCCTTTTAGGTTTTATGCCAACAGATTTCTCTAATTCTTTTCTTGTGAGAAACCAATGGCTAGAAAAATTCTCCCTTTTTCTTTTTTTTAAGCACAACATGATAAACAAATGTCTGTTTTTAAATTTAGACAGCCTTGGGGTGGATGTGAGAATACACTGTGAATTAAGCATCCCTTGACAGATGGAAGTTTGCAAAGTGAGAAAAACCAGACTGACCTTTAGTGTGGTGCTGACAAGTGAAGGATTACACCATCTTTGGTATTAGGAGCCACATGTTCTGTGTACCTCATCAGAGGGGCACATGTACACAGGAAACCCACTGTTCCCTGCCATATATTAATAGTAATACTTGCCACAGTCAAAATATTTTGTACATTTAACGCTTTGAAGGATTAAGGAGCCGATCCCATTAATACTGAACACAGGAAATTACTGACTCTCAGAACAACACCAGGTATTGCAGGCACCATTTTTTATGAAAACCTCTGGTTGTGTGGCTTGGTCTGGCTTGTGGCTCCAGTTTGGCACCTGTGTGTGAGGCCACAGCAGGGTCAGAGGCTCCACAGGGTGGGCACTGGGAGTGGCAGGGCAGGGCCTGGCAGGCTGTCCCATGCCACCCTCCATCAGGAGCAGGGCAGCCAGGGGCACTGTGTCTGGGCATGGCTGGGGAGTGGCAGTGCTTCTGCAGCTCTGCTGGGCAGGGGCTCCTGACCGCAAGGAGGGAGAAATGGGGTCCTGGGATGTGGGAAGGGTGGGAGCAGGAGCTGATGAGGGGACCAGATCACAGGTAGTATAGGTCTAGAAAATACAAGTATCCTTCAAGGATATCCTACAAGTATCCTTACAAGGGGGACAATAATTTATGTATTTAATTACTTATTAATTCATTGTAGTCCTGTTTTTGGAAAGTGTATGAAACAGTATGGTTTAATAGTACTGGGAAGATAGGAACCGTGGATCCCTCTGAATGAAAATGTGCACACACTCTTGAGACCTTGCATCTGAAAAACCACGTGTGGCACAGCCCATGCTTTCCTTCAGCCTGGTGGCTCAGATCCACAGGGAAGCACAGCTCCCAACTCTGAGAAACTCCTCTGCTCAATGAAGAGCTAATGGTTCTAAAGGAATCCAAGGCTCCTACTGCAGCCCCAGTAGCTTCCTTCCAGAGGCACACAAAAGCATAAAAACTGCCATAAGCAAATCTGACTTTGTTTAAGTTTCAACTTTGGTTCTTAGACCTGAAAAGAATTCTTGGATATGTCAATTTTCACAACAAAAAACCCCCAAGTTAATACAACATTAGAGAAGAATCCTCTGAAAAATCAGCCGCAACATCTCCAAAGATATTAAAGAAAGGAAAAGCAGTTCTTTGAAGATATTCATTATCATTTTATCAATAATTTTTACTGTCAAAAACTTTTCCCCTTCAAATCTTTCATTCTTTAGCTTGGCTAATTATGGTAAATATCCTTTCACATTTCCAATCTCATTTCGCATGCAAAGACTGTTCATGTATCTTTCCATTTAAGTGGACTTGAGCATTGCAGCCCTAGGAGGCTGACAAGTTAGATTAGGAGAGAAGCTTTACTGCTACAGCTACAATAAATTCCATTTTTGTTTTAGAAATGTCCCTCTGATCCAGGCCTTTTTCCCTTGATAGCTCTGGACATGGTGTTAAAGCACATCTAATGGCCTTGTGAATTATAGGAGGGGAGACATATATTCTGTTCTTTAAGGAGAAATTGGAAACAGAAGTGCCAAGGGAAGATGCCCCAATTTGTTTCATTCCATTGAAATGAATACAGTAAGGATTCTCCATCCCAGCCTGCTTCCTCCTAAGAAATGTGTTTTGCTCTTGCAATGCAGTCTTTCCATGCTGAACCACTGTGGACGTGCTCAGTTTTTTCACACAGAGCCTTTTTTGTGGGGTTCTGCAGTGCTTCAACACTCCTGTAGCATGAAATAATTTACCCTGAAAAGCGAATGGTGTTACTGCAGACAGTAGTCTTTGCTCTGACACAAAGTGCTTTGCAATGACTGTATCATAGCTAAAACTGTCTTATAGCCATCAGAAGCTGCTGAGATATACGAATGGGCAGTGTAGATGTTCTTTGGGAAACCCAGGGACATTCAAAAATGCTTGGAACAAGTAATGTTCAATGTTTGCTCTGGAAGCATCCCATTAAATACAGGAAAATCCATTTGGTCATCTCAGACAAGGGTCAATTAAGACACTTAAACATATCATTAGGGCCCAGTTCCAGTTAAAGAGCCCCATGGATCAGTTCAGTTGTATAAATATAACTTGAGCCATTTGAGGAAATCCCAGAAACTCTTACAGAGCTGGCAGATTTGATACAGGACATACAGGGGACCTACATATTCAGCAACTGGAGCTGGAAGCCAGTGGGAATGTTAGGGCATATGAAATTGTACCAGACACCTATGTGCAAGGAACTGAATCTTTCCTGGAATGTCAAGTGTCTCCATTGATGACATCAAGTGTAGTCCATGGAGATGTTTACACTGAGGTGTCTCAGACTATGAGCTGGATTTTGCCCACCTCATTTCTTCTGCTGCCAGCCTTCTCTCTCTGAAGGCAATTTACTGCAATGTGGTTGTAAGGACTAAGATTAAGCCCTATACTAGTGCACAAAACTTGAGTTTCCTTGGTGACTGGACTGAAATATAAGGGCTCTGTTTTCCTGTGCCTCAGCTCAGCATGACTTCGGTGAATGAATGCTGCCATGGGGCTCTCAAGCAGAGCTGCCTACTCTTTGGCTCTGTTTGAGGACTCATGTGTTGCTCTGGTTTCCTCCTGCTAGTTTGAATTCTGCAGGCCTGCGTGTCAGATGAGCACAGCCAGCAGTGTTCTCTCCCTCCCTGGGACATTGTCCCTGTGCCAGGACCAAGTGAGGTAGGAGCATGGGGTGGCAGCGCAGGAACCAAGGAAGCATCTGTGCTGCCTTTGTGTGCACTGAGGGCTCCCACACTGTGAGGAGCTCTCAGCTGGACTCATCTGGCTGAAGTCCAGTGCCTTTGAATGGTTCCAGTAACTCACAGGAGTTGGAACATGCTGGGGAATCTGGCCAAAGCTGCTCAGGGTTTGTGGTTGAATGGGCTAAATTGGGCTAGGGAGTGAGTGCTTGCTCTAACTGATTGTCTAATTCATTTTTAACATTTACCATCATTTTTAACAGAAATGCAGCTTCAATTAACACTTTATGTTTTTTTCTTCTATTTAAACAGAAGTCCATACCATACAAACCATAAAGGCTTTTTGGCAAGTTAGCCTAAGTAGGTTCCCTAGCCTAAGATGACACTGCAATCAGAAAAACACACCTTGAACAATCTATAAACCTCTTCATGCCTTAAAAAACATTTAAACTCCTCCAGAGGTTGAAGTTTTGTTCTGAAAAAGACCTTGAGGCTCTTGTATGTGAACATGACATTTTCTGTGTCTACCTCCAAGCTGTAGGATCACATCATTGAATGGTCTGGAATGTGCCTTAAAGACTTTCTAATTCCAATCCTCTTTCAACAGGCAGGGACATCTTTCAGTAGACCAGGTTGCTTAGAGCTTAATTCAACTGGGCCCTGAACATTTCCAGGGTTGTAGATCCATGGCGAGTTCCAGTGCCTCACCACCCTCACAGTAAAAAGAATTTCCTTCTACCATCTAATGTCAACCTGCCCACTCTCACTCAACCTGCCCACTTCAAGGAGGAAGTTTAATGCCCTTCCTCCTTGTCCTATCACTACAGGCCCTTGCAAAATGTATCTTCTTCTCCATCTGTCATGTTGCCCCAGAAGGGTGTCAATTGCTGCCATTGCTCCTTCTCTGCAGAAAGAATACACCTGTTCTGTTTTTAAGGAGCACTGCAAAGAAAGAGTTTTGGGGTCTTTATATCTTTTGATCCTGGAATTATTGAGCCAAGGTTCATTCTTTTCTCCCATTGTCCGCCTCCAGTTTCCTCCAAATGCACTGCTTGTGAAAAGTAGAGCCAGGATCATTAAGAGGTCAGAAAGTAAAGCAAAGTGAGTTAACTTCACTAAAACTCTTTATCACCAGGTGGAATGGACAGCTCAACAGAAAGTGTGGGACAGATTTCTCTCCTCAGTTCCAAATAAACTGGACACTTGTTTCCTGCCTTAGGTCTGGATTACAATTTAGGTAGGCAGGATTGCCAAATTAATCTCCAGCATTTTCTGCCCAGAAATAATGCTCAGGTGGTTGCCAGACCATGCATGTATACACAGAAAATCTGATGTAATTGGGTTTACTACACACATCCCCCCCAAGAAATGCAAACATCTGAATGTCTTGCATGTGATCTGCAATTCTACCAGCACAGGAGATGTGATTAGCAGGAGGATTAAAGCAAGTCTCAGAAGTTTGAAATACCTTTCAGACAAAAATTTTGAGCAGAAAAAAGTTAATTGCCTCTAGGGAAATGCAGGTATAGAGTAAAACCTGCACACATACAAGCTCTAAGAACAAAACCATACCAGCACCGATAAGTATAGGCAGTAAATGAGAGCCTGAGAGAGGGATAAGTGAGTGTAGCCAGTCCATAGTCTGAGGGAAAAACAAGGCCTGAGTCTGCATTCAGACAGATGTGGGAAAAACTTTTTTTCCTGAGACATCCAGATGTGCCCCACTCAAAAACCTACATCTTTTTCCATGGGAGAATAATTGTGTCCTCAGATGTGGTGGCTGCCCCCTGTACTACTCTACGAATCAGCCTGTCCTTAAAATCAGCTTTTTTTGGGCCCCTTTCTAACAGATACAAAATTCATTTTTTGTGTCTGTGGGTATTGTTTTGGGTCCACAAAACAGAAAACAATATTGATCATTTTGAAAGGCAGGGGAGTTCTGTGCAGAATTAATGTATAAAAGATGCACATACTTGATTGTATAATTACATCCTTCCTTGCATTCTGATCCCTAAGCATTCAGTATTCTTTTCAGGAAATTAATAACTTTACAAAGCAGCTGCTCCATCCACCAGGTTTAAAAAATAATATTGCTGTTGTAAACCATGGATTACTCTTTCTGATACAGGTAATCCTCTTAAAATTGACCATTCTGTAGTTTAACAAATTTATCTTTCTTTCAATGTGTTTTGAGCTAAGAACCAAATGGTTAAATGTCCAAAAGACACCTTTAATTTTGGAAAAAGTATTAGGAAATTTTAAAAAAATGAAGATACCTGCAAGTAGTTTTCCTTAACCATAACGATATAATTTGGATGTTTGAGAGTTAAAGGCATATCCCCGAATATTCTGTCCTTCACATTAATTCTGTAAGGAATCACACATTAACAACTGCAGAAATATCTACCCATTTGTATTTTAAAGTCTTGTCACCACTGGGAATATTAGTTTTCCCATGCTACAGTGTTTTACAGAGGCAAATTATTCATTCAGTAAAGCTAAGTGGGAATCGTTCAGTAAAATGTTTTGTGTTAGAAAGTGCTGGTTTGTCAAAACAGAATCCTTCCATGGGGACAGTGAGAGGAACCAAGGTTAAAAATTCTGCTGAAAACATCCTCAACTCAGAGAATTATCTGTCCTGTGATTGCAGCACTGACCTGAATAGCCTGAGCTTGATATGGCTCCACTCACAAGGGCTTTGAGAGCAGGACCTCAAAGCTGATTGTCACATAAAGAGTATCAATAAAGAGTCCTCACTGCTGGGCTATCCAGAACAGTGGTCTTGTTCCTTCTCCTTCCTATGTAGCAGTACAATGAAAAACATAATCTTTAGAAGATGATAGTTTACATTTATCTCACAGTAATAAGATGACATTTATTGTCTTATTTTCTGCTACAAAATATCCTCATCTAGTTCTAACAGCACTCACTGGTTGTTGAGTAAAAACTGAGATTGCTCTTGGCTCAAAACTTTTTGAGGGGTGAACTAATGTATGGGTAGGAAAGTACATTATCAGGTTTCCTGGGATCTGGTTTCAGAAAATTTCTCAGGTCTCCCATATGCTTTCATAATTAAACTACTGAGGGAAATTCTATGCTAGCACAGCTGATGGGAGTCTTTTGTTTATTGCTCTTTGCACATGCTGTATTCCTGGTGGGAAACGGCAGGCAGTAGGATGGTATCTGGGCTCAAAAATACATTGATAAACATGATGCTTATTTCTGACACATTTTTGTTTTCATAAGACTCATACCTGTTCTTATTTAAGTAAATGCTTTACAGATTTTCATAGTAAAGAATCTTGAAACAAAAGCCAACAACCAAGCCCGTGCAAGTATTTGGAAAGGTTAGTCAATTTTCCACTGTTATCAAATCTCTTTTCTTGAAAAGCTGTGTAAACAAATGTTGTTTTGGAAACTCTTAACAAATGTCTAACATTTGCATTTGTTCAAGTTTATTTTTATTCAAAGACCTCTCTTAGGTTATTGCTGTGTCTGATTCTTTTAAATGTTCAAACTTGCTTGTCAGGAGCATTTCAGTTTGAAAATTTACTGCTTTGTGGCCTTTAGACCCCTTAAATTCTTTATCTAAGTGCTCCTGAAGATCATGACAAATAAAGTACAACCTTGACTTTTGAAGGAAGAATGAGGAAAAAAATCTTGGTGGCTTTTCTGAACTGTCTTTAAAAGGATCAGCAAGAACCCTGCATAACTCTCTGACTGCTGAAGGTTTGGTGTGACAGTCAGTGATTTATGGTGAAAATGGTGATAGGACAATTTTTGCAAACAGTTCAGCAATGGTCTCACTTTATTCCCAGGAAATGTTATTATTGGCTGAACTGCTAAGTGTGTTCAATACCAGGACTGATTTCTGGCCCCCTATCCAAGTGGTGAAGGGTGGTTTGTGTCTGTGCTGCTCAGAGTCAGCTCAGATTGTCTGCACCAGTGCTATGTGGTGTGATTGGTCCTGGACCTCTGCTGGGCCCCATGAAATCCCCCAGTGACCTCAAATCATAACAATCTTTTTTTTGTGCACGGTTCTTAGCTCAGTTCACAGTGTCAGGAATAGTGAGGACTGTGTTACAGCCTGACAGAATTGTGTTTTCTTAGCATGAAACGGAAAGAGTGAACTGTGTGAACTGAACTATGGGGTGAGGGCATGTTTGAGGATGTAAAACCTGGTACGTGTTACAGGACTATGTGAGATGAGCAGAGCCAAACCTAATGGGACTTCCTCATCATGACCTTTTGGAAGTGGACTCCAAAGCTAACCATCCCAAAAACTATGTGAGATATTTTTTCCCCAGCATGACTGATTCACTTCAGAGGAAAACTTGTGAGCAAATTAACAACACAATATGGATCTCCTGGAGACAAGGATCAATGGGTTACCTGGGGACCTGAACTAAGACAGATCAGCAACGTCTGTGAGAGTTAGGATGGGGCAATGCTGAGGAAAGCAGAAAATCCTGCCTCATATTTTTATCAAGTTTGCTATTTAGAGTTTAATAAGAGGCCAGTTTTCAGCCAGGTCACTGAGGACTTTGGTGAGGTGAGGGCCATTGGGGCAAGACTCCAGGAAAACAGCCATGTGAAAATGAATTAATGACATTTAAGCTTGTTCAGAAATATCACATTTTTATACAGCTGATTTCAGAAATATGCTGTAGATAATCTAGTTAAAAATGTGGAGACATTTAAACACTCCTGATGGAAGCACAGGATATTTCCTGAAGATTAATGACTGTTTGGGAGAAGAGGTGGCTTGAAATTCAGCTGAGAGCCATTAGCCTCAGCTAGCCATCAATCCTCCAGAAAGGTTTGGTGCCAGAGTCATTATTACAATTAGGAGTTTAAAATGTATATAGGTGTAGTGCATTTTCTGCGCATGATGAAGATGCCATTTTGACAGGACTCTTCTGGAGAATTCTGATTTTGGCTAGATGAATGGCTTGGAGTGTCCCAGGGGTATTCTAATAATTTAAAAGAATTTAAAACCTCAGCTATGCAGCACCCTGGAAGATCAGCAGTGAACATCAGACCCAGTCATATGCAAACATGTCAAGCAAATAACACCTCATAAAGAGAATGGGCACTTTGTCTCATCAGTTGAGCAGTACTGGATATTAGAGCTTTGTTAGGCAGTCATTAGCTTCAGCATAATTAACAGCCCAGCTGTTAATAATTGACTGAAGGAAAACTGCGTGGAGAAAATCAGATTTGGGGTTTTTGCTGCTGATGATTAAGGGGTTATTACTACACACAACAAAGCCAATGGCAGATGCAGTGTCAGAGTCAATGGAAACCAGAACGAGCACTTGGTCCTTTTCGCTAATGTGGTACATGAACCGGAAGCGTCATATATTATCATAGGTCAACAGAAACTTTTCTCTACTGGCTTTTGAACTGTATTAATCTACTGATAAAGCTCTATCTAGCTTTTTTAAGTTATGACTATCAGTTCTTCACAGATTTCATGAATAAGGCAAAATGGACCTATCCATCTTCACTTCTTGTATGTAGGAAGCTATTTGGCTTTCTGCTGATACCAAGCTAAAGGACAAGTCTTCATCTAAAGTGTGCTTTACAGTTCTGTGCTCCGAGGGCATCAAGAGATGGAAAATCTTCTACCTTCCCTGGTGTTTCTTTTCGTTAATTTCATTCATTTATTACCTCATTGTAAACATGCGTCCCTCCTGTTTTTGGATTAGACTGATCTGGCTCCATCAACACGCCTGTCCTTGAAGGTAATAAGCTAACTTTTTCTGGTAATTACCATTTGACATTTCTTTCCCAATCTTGCACTGTAATCAAGTTAACTTCTCATCTTACTGATAGCCAGCAAAATCCAATTCCTTTAATCCCTGTGCTGAGTCACCTGAGCTACACAGAAAAATAGAAGCACTTTATACTGCAGAGATGTAACAGCCACATTAGCCATGTGGAAGTTTATACTTTGTTGGTTTTCCATCAGGACAATGTTCCTGGACTCATTTCTTTCCAGGTTAGCAGAGGCAAATCTGCCATTCCTTGTTCTTCAATGCATAGTTTCATGTTTGAGCATACCGAATATTTTGTTTAAATATTTTGTTTAATTGGTCCAGTTTCTTAATTGGTCCAGAACATTCTGCCATTAATCATTACTCTGCCAATCTGTGTGTCATCTGCTAATTTTATTCATAGTAGTGATAAGTTCAGCAATATTTCAGCAAAAAATCTGGTTCATGAATATAAATTATTTAAATCTAAACATCCTGTGTTCAATAAGCTTTCCCCAACAGGTTTTTCCTGAGAGTGAGGACCCTGAAAATGCCTGGATTTTATAGACTTAAATCACTATCCCAGAAAATTGATTAATAAACACTTTTATTGAAAGTTGAGTTACTTTTGAGGCTTGATATAACTTTGAGGCTGATTCAAAGTCCATTAAAGTCAGTGAGAATCTATGATCTATGTATGGACTTAATTTGCCATTGGAAAATCTTTTTTTGTGTGGTGTTCAGGTTTTTTTTTTTTCTTTATAGACATGTACTTTCCTCCTTGCTGAAAAATTCCTTATTAAAAAAAAGCACTAATAGACCATCAGCAAAATCCCACAGCTACATTTAAAAATGATCTGCTTAATTGGGTACCATTATATAAGCTTATAAACCTGTTTGGCTTATTCCTAAGAAAAAAAGGGCTCACTTCATTCTTTTTGTAACTTTCCCTTCTCCCCCAAGTACACAAGTAGTGGTACATAGTGGTAGGAATATGAAAGAAGGGATGGGAAATGAGGTTTAAATGAAAGCAAGGAAGTAAATAAAGCCTTCCAGCACTATGCAATTGTTTTACTACAGCTTATCTTGAAAAGCACCGAATTCACCATGAAAGGTGGAGAAGGAAAAAGGATTGAACACATGAGACTGGTTTTATCAATGCAGATTGCTACAGATACAATATTAGAGAGAAGCAGTGTAATATTCTCAATCCAAATGACATAATTTCTGATAAATCAGGTTTTCATGAGTGAGGTACAGGACAGGAAATCCTATTTTAAAATTATTAGGATTGCACTTTGGTTTCTTGGAAGTTTAAATGTTACTTCTTCTAGGACAGCTCATTTTCCTAAGTTTCCTACAATCTCATAATACTTTGTTTTTAATATTTCATCATTTGACTGTTCACTCATGCTTCCTTCTTGCCAGTGAGAACGCTTTCAGCAATGGGTACAGCTCCATAGGATTTTTTACAGCAATGTGTGATTCCTATAGCAGAAGTGTCCATATGTGTGATGAGCACCAGGAGAATTCTATGCTCAGAAGAAATATTAGAGTAATTTTGTCCAAATGAGAAACTGCCAGGGAAATATGTCAAAATGAACACAAGAAGATTATCTGCCACAAGCAGCCATCATTCCCAAGGGAGGGTCAGTGCAGAGGATCGGGGTGTTTGTGTTCTACTGCTCTAAAAGCTCATGCTCCCCATGAGCAATCAACCTGCAAATCACAGTGGTGGCCACCTTTTATTAGCCCTGTTCAGATAAGGGCTTATCCTCTCTAAAATGGTGAGCACTACAAACTGGTTTGGAGTCCATAAGTTTTCCTGTACAATGGTGAGTGTAAATCTAGAAAGCTATGGTAGCTCTGCATTCTCACTGCAGTCATTTTCCACTTTGACAGGCTACAAGGGAGCATATAAAGCAGCAAAGGAAATGCAAGACATCTGTAACAAAACCAGTGAACATGCTATTGATTTGTTTCCCTTGCTGGTGTGGTCCTGGCATTGGTCTCTTTCTCCAGAGAAATGAGTTAAAGAAACAAGTCCAGTAGAGAACATGGAATTTTACTTCCATTCATCTTCCTTATTTTGCAAGCACCACATTCTGCAAATCCCATGCCAGTAAAGCTCTTGGATCAGTCCTCAAATTCTTCTGGATCCTTGAGGGAGGAGATGTCAGAGCTGGCCAAGAATCTAAGTGGAAACTGATGACAGAAGCTGACATTAATCAGCTCCACAGTATGTTCTGCCCAGCAGGTTTCTTCCAATAAATCAAAGGGCTTCACATCCAAAGGGCATTTAACCATTAGAGAGCAAGTGTTCACTGTGGTCTGTAGCAACTAAAGATGATGAATTTAATATTGATTTTCAGATATAACCCCATCCACATAACGTTTGTGTGATTTTACATAAAAATACACTGGAAAAAATTCTCAGCTGGGGCAAGTCAGTAAAACTCCACTGATTTTACTGCTCTACATGAACTGAAGTTTTATTCCCCAGTATATGAATAGAATGAAATGGTGCTATGTTTTCTCTTTTTTTTTTTTTTTTTTTTTCTGAGCTGACAGTGATGAGAAACAAAAACACCATCATATTTGCAAAATCTCTGCCATCCTTGTGATAAGCTCTTTCCCCATGGTGACCATAGAGCAGTCGTTAAAGGAAAGAAAGTAAACAGAGTGCTACATGTAGGGCAAGATTGCTTGCCAGTGGGAGCATGAATCCATAGCTACTCACAGAGGTGAGTCTGTGGCCTCAGCTGGGTTGCTTCAGTGAGCATCACTCACCGATGGCAAGAGGATTTTAGCATCCTGAAAAGCCTTTTATTCCTTGATTTTCAAATTCTGTGTGTTGGGTGGGACAGGAGGGGTGTTGTTTTTCTTCTTCTGTCTTTTGGGTTCTTTTTCAATAACAAGCTCCTATAAATACATTAGCAACAAAGGAGGGCTGAGGAGAATCTCCATCCTTTTTTGGATACAGAGGGCACACAATGACAAAGGCTGAGGAAAAGGCACTTAAGGCCTTTTTTATACTCACAGAAGCCACCTGGATCCCCCAGAAATGGAGGCACAAATGGTAAGAGGTTTACTGGCCTGGAGAAAGAGTCTTGTATTGCATTAGGACAAAACATATCACTCCATGAGTCTGGAAGATACATAGAGGGTGGCTGGAGATCTAGTCTAAATACAAATCTCATTCCTGACCTTGCAGTGAAATTCAGGGACACACTAGAATCTTTGATAAACACTGCAGTGGTTTAGGAGATTTGTGCCCATTGATTCCATCCAGCCACAGGCCTTAAAAATACCCAGTACACACTTAAACCCAGGACCTGGGCATATGTTATTTGAAAACTTTTCCCCACAAAAATGTAATTCTTCAAAACCTCTCAGACCATTCAAATCTGGGACTACCACTACCAGAACTAAAAGCAGGGATCAAATATTCCTCACCAGATTAAATAACATGCTTCTCTTCAAGTGCTGTGCCTGCAGCATTAATGGGGCTTTAATGTGTATACCCTGTAGACAAGGCACAGAAGCAAATACAAAATGTGGTGACTGGCAAATTGAAGAATTAAATTTAACTAGATCATAATGGTATCATTTTACACCCACTTAAAAGGATGGATTTAGACAGAAAAATGTGCAGTTCTCCATGCTGCTACCTGCCTCTGTATTCTCATAGAATATTCCTGTCATGAAGAAGTTAGGCAGACAGGTATATTTAAAACACAAACTACAATGTGTAAACAGGCAGATTTCTTTAAAATTGGATATTTTTTCACTGCAGTACATGGTGCAAATACTGATTAAATTTCCCTTTAATGTGGGGAAGATTCTGAATGGCAGTTATTAACTCTGGTAATACCTTAATATCAGGTTTTCTTGTTAAGACAATGTTTCAGCTGATGGGTTTCATGGCAAGACAATGAAGAGCCACAGCACTCCTGTGGAAAAACTGGCCTCTGAGTGCACTGAACACTGGGTAAAAAATAGGCTGGACAGCTCAGCCCAGAGAGTGGTGGTGAATGAAGTTCCATCCAGTTGGCAGCCAGACATTTGTAGTGGTCAGCGCTCAGAGCTGGGGCCAGTCCTGTTTTTATCAGTGATCTGAATCAGGGGATCAATCACCCTCAGTCAGTTTGCAGATGACACCAAATTGACTGGGAGTGCTGACCTGCTGGAGGGCAGGAAGGCTCTGCAGAGGGGTCTGGACAGGCTGGACTGATGCTGAGGCCAATGGTGTGAGGTTCAACAAGGCCAAGTGCTGGGTCCTGCCCTTGGGTCACAACAACCCCTGCAGTGCTACAGGCTGGGGAAGAGCAGCTGGAAAGTGGCCAAGAGCAAAAGGATCTGGAGGTGCTGGTCAGCAGCATGAGCCAGAGTGTGCCCAGGTGCCCAGGAAGGCCAGTGGCATCCTGGCCTGTACCAGAATAGTGTGGCCAGCAGCACCAGGGTAGTGATTCTCTCTCTGTACTTGGCACTGGTAAGACCACACCTTGAGTCCAGTTCAGGGCCCCTCACAAGAAGAAAGACATTCATTGAGGTCTTGGAGCATGTCCAGAGAAGGGCAACAAAGCTGGTGAAGGGTCTGGAGCACAAGTTCTATGAGGAGTGGCTGAGGGACTGGAAATGTTTAGCCTGGAGAAGAGAAGCCCCAGGGTTTACTTTAATTGTTTCCACAACTCCCTGAAAGCTGGATGTTGCCAGGTGGGGATGATGCCTTGAGAGGCTACCTAGAACAGAGGCTGGACACTGTTAAGAGAATAAAGTAGGTATTTATTAGAAGGCCTTCAAAGGATACACCCTGGGCAGTACAAGAGCCTGGCCATGGCTACACCAAAGATGGACAAAGGATCACACATTTTTACAATTTTATAGGTTTTGGTCCATTTACATATTGGGGTCAATTGTCCAATTACAGCTTCAGGTTATGCAGTCCCATTCTCCCAGACTGCTCTCCTCAATTCGCTGTTGTTGAAACTTTTTGGGCCTGAAGCTGCAATGGTGTCCTTGGTTCTTGGCTGGAAAAGGGTTGTTTTGTCTGACTAAACTGTCAGGAGAACTTGCTAACACTTTATATAAAGTTCAGAGTTATATACTAATGCAGTACAGAATCTGGAAAATATGAAAGCTAAAACTTAAGACATCAAGGACAGGGCTTTTCTCCCAGGCAAAAAGCAACTGGACAGTAGAAAGTGGCTTCAAGTTTCACCATGGGACATTTAGGCTGGATTTTAGGAAAAAAGTCTTTTGTGAAAAGTTTGTTAAGTGTTGGAAGAGACTGCTCAGGGAAGTGGTTACATCATCATGCCTGGGACACTTGGAGACATGGTATAGTGGTGAACTTGGCAGTGCTGAGTTCATCATTGGACTTGATGATCTTAAAAACTTTTTCCAACCTAAATGATTCTATAAAAGCTCTCATATTTCTGCCAATGTCATCTACTCTCTGCTTACTGACCTTGTTCACAAAAATATTCAGGCTACTGAAGCAGGAAGAGTACATTATCAAGAATTAGTAAAATAAATTTGGCTTCTGCCCTGCTAAAACTATTTTAGAAGTGTTACCTTAGAAATTTGCTGGCGAAATAATTTTTCTATTTTTAGAAAGCAGTCACTTGTTGGGACTTAAACATTTTGCAGACATATAGCAATTAAATTTGTTCAGCACTGATTTTGGAGGAATATCTGGTAGATGTAAGAATGACTCTAACACTTTCCTTTATTAGAAAAGTCAATAGCACAGTAAAAGCCCGTAAGATGTAGAAAAACAGCAGCACAAAGGCCTAAACTGCAAACATACTTAGATCTATGAGTGAATGCATGGTGTCTTTCAGGGAGTAGTCAGATTTTATGCAAGCATTTGAAAATACTCATTTTTGTACAGGGACCAGGAAAATAGTGGAAACAGGATGAAACAAAATCCTTTTCTTATGAAGTTGCTGCTGTGCTGTTAGCCTCAATGTGGCAAGTCTGGCACCACCAGCACCTTGGTGTAAAAATATTAGGTGAGTAATAATATCTTATGTCATAAATTTGTGGGGCAGTTTTATAAAAGAGAAGAGTTTTAATACCCACCTACTTCAAGGTTACTTCTCAGAGTTAAAGGAAAAAAAATCCCAACTCTATGCAAGGGGCATGGGGAGGGAAGATACCAGCCAGCCCATTTTCCATCAGAGAGACTGTCTCAAAATGAAGACTCAAATGCTGGATGAGCACCCCTTCCTTCCCACAGGTGGGTGAAGTGCTAACGTGTGCTGCAAGTTATGTGAGCAAAGAGCTACCAGGCTATTAAACAGATGATAATTGCATCCACCTCTATGTACTTAACAGAAAAAGAAGATTGTAGTCATTCATTTAGGATCTGTTCTTTCCTTGGAATACTACTTCTGGCTTCAAGAGTCAGGAGGAATGTTCTCAATACTCTAAAGCAAAATAAAATTAAGTTTTCACCTTAAGAGTGTCTGTGGTTTAGTATGGTATGTGTATATATATATGACTTCTTTCATCTAATAAATAAAGATTTGGGGGAGAAAAACATTTCTTTTACTTTGCGTTCCTTTATTTTTTCCAAGTTTTGACATTCCCAGAAAAAAAAAAGAAGTTAAAGCTATTTTTATTTTTCCACAGGCACATTGATACTTTTGTAGCAGAATAATAAGATGTTTTGTAGAGAATGTAGAATAAGAAGGGTCCATTTTGTCTCCAACAATTGAATAGCACTTCAGTACCAATGGAGGATGTTCTCACCTATTTGAGACAGGGCAGCTGAGATTAATGACTCACATTATTGTGCTAGACTAACCAGTCTAGCAAGTTTTTCATATCATCTGCAAAGATGGTGATGTGCAGACAGGAAGACTGAGTTTCTGACTGTGCATGCACCAAGTAAGCTGACCACTTCACCCATTCATGGGAAAGAAGGAGTAAGGGATGAATTAAATCAGGTCTGCTCCAGCATTTGAGTCTTCATTTTAGAAAGTCTCTCTGATGGAGAACAGACCTGCTGGTGTCTCCTCCCTTCATGACCCTTACATACAGCTGGGATTTTATTCTTTCAACTTTTCAGAGAAGTCAATAAAGCAGATATCTTGAACAGCATCTGTAGGTGGTTATACCAGTTAGCTTAGAAGTGAAAGGAACAATCTGTTCTCATAACTGATCTGCACATGGACCTGAGAAGAGACGCTTAGAAAGAAATTACTTAAAAATTTGGGTTCAGTTTTTTTTTTTTTATTCTGTTAAGCCTGTTCAAATTTAGAAAAAAAAGAAAAAAAATAATCAAGCTAAGTGGAACATTACAGTTTGTGAACTAAGTTTTTGATGAGGAGATGGTTGGTCAAAAGTGGAGCCAGTTCCAACATTACAGTGTGTGCAATGATCCCCAAGTCCATATTAATTTCAGAATTGAATGTTCAACTGATTTATGAATACACCCATCGGGAAATTGAAGGTTTTTCTTCTTGTTGCTTGTTTGTTATTTCGCCCTTGCTCCACTTCATCTATTAGTAAATGGGAGAGTGCCAGAGGTGCTGGGAGTTGCAGGAGAATGACCAAAGAGACTGCTGGCATGCAGCCCTGCAGCACTGTCATTAGAGGCAACAGATTCAATCCAGATCCAGGCAGCTTCCCAGTGCACCCAAGTTTAAATCATTGCCATCTTAAGTGCTACATCTAATCAATGGACCTTGATGGGTGTCTCTTGGAAGCAGTTCATTCATGCTACCCTTTGAACCTGGGGATTAAGAGTTTATTTTACTGACAGTCTATGGAGCCAGAGTGACCACACACATTCCTCAGGTGGCTGGGGCAAATCCAGGCATTGGTGCTTTTCAACCAGATTGCTAAACTATGACAGCAACCCTCTAATCTGTAGTGTAACAATATGGTGACTTTCTGTAAAAGCTTGAGCTCTCAGCTACACTTATTGCTTTCTTTAGGAGTGATTTATTACTATATACTATATGATTGTATACCTGGAGTGGTCCAGAAAATTGTTTAGTTTCTTATGAAGCAGATGGAATGCATTACCTTGAACAAAAACTGGCACTAGTGTTTGTTTTGTTCAGCCCTGGAGCCAATTTGCATGTTAAGCTGAAGCCTTCTGAAGGCAAAGGACACAGAACACAGGCCAGCCTTAAGTTCCTGTGCAGATATCCTGTATCAGCTATCCTGACCACTCATTTAATCAAATAATGTCCTTTCACCTATTGTCCTTTCTCATGCTCTTCTATTGTAGAAGATTTTTCTTTTTCACCCCCAAAACTCTTACTTACACATTTTAGGAGAAAGCAAGGGTTTTTTGGAGGATGGCTATGAGAAGTTTAATTGTCTGCACTGCCACAGGCACTTAATATAATTTTGTTGAAGGCCTCTGTCGTAATCTCCCATCTGTTAGACTGAGAATATAGTGGTTCTCAGCTTCCCACCAATGTGAAACTTTTGAGATTATGAAAAGCTCTGATACTGTGGGACTTGTAACTTGGACATGGTGAACAAGGGAATATAGGAATGTACAAAGCAGTTTAGATGGGATTTAGAAACCTGAATAAGAGAGTGTGATTGATACAAAAAATCCATGTACTGGTGTAGGCCTATAGAGATCTTTCTTTCTGCCAGCAGTTACTTGGGAACATGTATTTCTACTACTGGCATACTCAGAGAGACTGTCTTGACTGAGATGAGTAACTAGGCACTTACCTCCTACTTGAAGCTATTTGGAATTCCAAGACTAGGACAAGAACCCTTAACAGGCAAAACAAAATTACAGCACCAGACGCAAGGCACAGCACAGCAACAGAAAAACTAAAATGCTGGATCCAGGTTTGGTATCCTACCTCAGGGTTAGCTGTGGCACACAAGAAGCAGGAAAACAAGATATAATGTTCTTCTCAGATCTCCTGGGCTCAAACATGCATCTTAATCCCATGATTGCCCTAACTACCAATCTATAGCAGATTCTGAGGTGCTCTTTGCCCTTCTTTTCAGAAGCGGCACCAGCACATATTAAATAGCTCAAAGGATTCTTAGGGAAAACAGAAAACACATAAAGGAAAACTTGACTTTGTAACATAGAGATAGGTGGTTGTTCTTCTGAAGGTTGGGTTATTGGCTTGGTACATTCTATTATAAATATTTTCAACTTAGCCCATATTCTTTCAAAGTGGAGCCCATGGCTCTTCAACTACAGAAAGAAAAAAAGTCATAGTCACCATAATTCCTTCAACATCTCTTGTTCCTGCAGAGCTTGGTATTTTCAGCTGTAACAAATGAACAGACTGGTCCTGTATCTTCACCCTGCTTTGAATTTATTCCCATGTAAGGAGGAAACGTGAAAACTTTCACACCAGGTCTCTCTCCTCCAAAGTGGGTTTTTTTGCTAAGAGGGCCCTGTTGGTCTCTATCAGCTATACTTAACCATATCCAAAGAATGAGGCAGTCCTAGATGGACTTTTACAGAAGTGCTATAACCAAAGCTGTTAAGGGAAGAGGTAGCATTTTAGACAAATCCCTCTCTCCAGTGTTCCTTAGTCACTGCAATCTTGTGTAGCACATTTTGAGTCTGTATCTAAATGTCCTTTTACTCAATCAAGCCTTATTTTAAACACTTGAATTATTTCACTTATCTGAAATAAAACTTGGCTATGAACCCTTTATTAGCTTTGAAATATTTAATTTATGTGCACTGTATGAATGTCCATTATTTATGCCACTGTTCTGTGAGTTTATTAATCCTTGAGTCCTTCTCATAATATCATTGTCCCCACTAACAATATATATTTTAGATGTCAAATCTTATCTATTAATACCAAGTGTGTAATTATACCAAGTATGGTGAGCAACTCCACTTAATTGCTCTTTCCTATTCAAAATAGCAACTACTTTCAAAAGACAAGAAAAAAGAGCCTATCCATAACTGCAGGTTGGAAGAGGCTTGAGTTCAAGTGTCTGCTGCTGGTTTATATCACAGTATCACAGAATGGATGGGGTTGCAAAGGAGCTCTAGAGATCATCTAGTCCAACCCCTCTGTTCAAGCAGGTTTGCCTAGAGCAGATTGCACAGGGCTGTGTCCAGGTGGATTCTGAATATCTTCAGAGAAGTACACTCCACAATCTCTCTGAGCCAGAGCCTGTTCCAGTGTCTTGCCACCCCCAAAGTAAAAAAAAAAAAACCAAAAAAAAACCCCTTCTATTCAGAGAGAACTTCCTGTGTTTTAGTTATGCCCATTTCCTTTTTCCTGTTCCCTGGCACCACTGAAGAGGGTGAGGCCCCATCCTCCTGGCATTGACCCTTAGGATATTTGTATACATATCCTCAGAGATGGTGAAGATGTTACCATGGATCTGGCTATTATGACCTTAGGGCTAAGAGAAACCCTCCTATAATAGCAGCTGGATAGCCAAGCCCATTTGAGTTGCATCAGACCATGCATGGGACAAATATATCAAGCTCCTGCCTCTTTTTTTCAGTGAGAGATGGCATGGAACTCATATTTTCTTATTCCTTTAGTGACAAGAGATAAAAAGCTACTCTATCTTTCAGAATAAAGGAAGGTATCTACAAATACTAGATCACCTCAGAGCTCACAGGGCAATTGAAAATGTTGTTGCATTGGTAAAGGGCTGGTAGTGGTGGTTTGAGCCCTATGAAATATGTCAGAACAGTCAGGAAAGGAAAGCTGAAAACAGAGACAGGAAGATAACTGGGATCATAATCCTCTTCTCTGTCATGACAGCGAGAAAGAAAAAATTGGTGTCTAAGTTGGTAAGCTGGATTTCATCCTAATCATTGTCTTGAAAGCATTTTACTACTTAAACTTCTTTCTGTGTCTCTTACTTCTGCT
This sequence comes from Melozone crissalis, assembly GCF_028551555.1. Taxonomy (NCBI): domain Eukaryota; kingdom Metazoa; phylum Chordata; class Aves; order Passeriformes; family Passerellidae; genus Melozone; species Melozone crissalis. Next base: position 57,282,450 of record NW_026535805.1, read on the forward strand.
GGTTTAATAAATTAGCTTCAGATTTAATAGGCACTGACTTCTACCTCAAAACTGAAATAAATTTAGCAAGAAATTCCAAAACATGAGGATTTTTCTGAAATAGCTGTCTGTATGCTCAAAATTAGGGGTCACAGTGAAGGTATGATCAATTAGTTTTAAACTAAATGTTAACAACAGCCTGATGTCTAAAATAAGTGTCTTCTGCTATAAAGTTCATTCATCTTATATTGCTGTCCAGCCTAGCACATCTCTGTTGGAAAGTGCATGTTACATTTCTTTTATTCTTCAAGTCATATTGGTACTGTTCTTCTTCCAGCAAATGTCAATGAATGTCTTCACTGTGTTTATAACTGTTTAAAAAATCTTTCCAATCAAATCAGAACCATTCCCAAGCCAGTTCAATTTTCCCTGGCTTTCCTGGCGAGGTGGAGAGGTGAAAGCACAGCAGGATGCTTGCATTTAGCAGGATCAGGTTGAAAAGCATATTTGAGAAACCAGGAAAACAGTAGGAGCAGGGAGGTGAAATATTTAATTCACAGGAAAAACATGGGAAACGAAGAATCTTAATAATTACTTATGTAATGGAACAACCACAAAAATAAGACAATGTAAACTTCTAGAGACTGATGTAGAAACATGACAAAAAATACATGTAATTGAGTAAAAAAGGAAGGGAAGAAATGGCACTGAGCATCTTAGTAAGTGATGGTCATTACATATGAGGTGCCTGGCACAGATTCAGCAAAAAGGTGTTTTATCTGAGAACTCAGGGGTGGTCATTAAGATCAATTCATAGATGCTTGTGGAGAACTCCAACATAGTAAAAGTGTGATAAGCAAAGGGGCAGTTTAGATAATGCAGTATAACAACATTATATTGTTTATGACAGGAGATAAAATGGAGTTAAACCATTGAAGAAACTTAAAATGTTCCTTTCAAAACCTGTTGCTTGTGCAGACCTTCAAATGTAGTCATAGTATCCTTGTACCTTTCTCATGGCTTTGACACTCATTTCATACTATTATGCAGTCTCACAAAGGTGCTGTGCGATCTGGGGGGCAATGGGAGGAAGGTGAATATCAACATGATGTCATTGGTACAGTCAAGAACATCAAAATACCACTTAGCACTCCAAATAGCTAAACTGCATTCACAGCTTTGGGTGGACTTTTGCCAGCCTGAATTTGGTCCACATTCATACCAGATTTATTTTGCTATGGTTTGGATACAAAAATTAAGTGAAAGTAGGGCATTTCCAAGACTCAAACCCGAAATTTAAAAGTGAAACTTGGAGCGTGTGAACCTTTGCAGTTTGAAACCAAAGAAAATGTTTGCATGAACCCTTGCTAAGCAAGCCCGCTGTGTTTCAGAGGAGCTCTAATAAAAACCACACTGCCATGAATCACTGAATATTCCGTACTTTGACTTGGTAAATTTATGTAAGTTCCATGACAGTCCTTTTAAAGAGTTCATTTTTCACTGAGCTCTGAGCCAAATCATGAAGTTGTTGATGAGTTTTGCTAAATCCTTACCCAACCTAATCCTACTAAAGTTAGAAGGAGATTTGACTGAGTAGGGAGAAAACAAAAACTGAGTCCAGGTTTGGACTTGGATACAGTAGCTTGAATTTATATAGTTTATTTTTAGGAGCTTGAATAAATCTATCTCCACTAATGTATATTAAACACAAACAAGTAACAGAAAACTCTGTTCAAAAACTAGTGAAAGATGAAATTCAGACTGTTTTCCCAACCTGCTCTCAGTCATGTTTGTTCACATCAGGAGAAGGTCTTTAATGTCACAGCTAATGGCACTTTTCCCACACTAAGTTCCTTCATTCCATTTCAGGACTGCTCTGGCCACAGACAAGTCCTGTGTAGCTAATAAAGGTATTTTCTGCTGCAGTGTCTCCATTCTCTAAGGCATTGGAAGCTCTGTAGTGAATGGAATGACTTTTTACACAGAGTGGACTTGTTCAAGAACATGAATATTTTCTTCTACAACAAAATTTCCCCCTTTCTCTGCTCTCAGTTGCAGTCATGACAAGGAAAATAACTCACAGATGATCAGTAACTGCTCCTTTATTTTTTTAAAAAATTGAAACACTGTGAAATTCTGAGAATTGAGCTGTGACACCCAAACTGCTTCACTGATGCTGCCTTTACACCATTATAGGATGAACTCTGCATGTGTGTCATCTCTTCCTCCCAAATCAGTTCAGACAAGACCAGGCCCAGGACAAAAAACTCCTTGTTGAGTGAATCTACCTAACCAAATCACTGCTTTTCCCCTCTGCTTCTTGACCAGCAAAATCCAGTTTTGTCCTATAGTAACCTCTTTACAGACTAAAACTCAGCCTGCTGTTTTTCTAGTCTGCAACCTCCTCTCTGCTTTCTCACACCTTCCTTTAATCTTTGATTTTTCCCCACCATCTGCATGGCTATTTTCAAATCCTTCATCATGCTTCAGTCTGTTTTCTATGTCAATTCCAGCCACATTTCCCACCAACTCATCCCAGTTTCTCCAGTATCAAATTTTCATAATCCCCTGCAACCATCTCATTCTGTTTTCTATTTTATGATTCACAATCCAACATCTCTCTCTTCCTGATTGCCTTTGATGGATTCAACATGGCTTTGATAATTTTGGAGGTTGGTGCCCAATCTGGAAGCAGATACAAGGATGTGAAGTGACAAGAAAAGGTGCAATCCCATTTTGTGTTCCATACTAGGCAAGGAAGCTGAGTGGGAAAGCACTTTTCATTGACATATTTCAATATATTTCTAAATGGTGGTCTGTAGGGCTGCCTCCTTTCAGTAGAGGTGAAATGTTCAAGTCTGATTGGTAAGTACAGTGATCATGGAGCTGTTTTGGAGATCATGGGAGCTGTTAATCTTTTTTGTTAAGAGCTCAAAATTCGGGAAAATGTGATCAGATCTCAGCATGTACTGCACAGATGCACATGGACCTCTACTGGCTCTGACTCCCCACATACAGAGCACAAAGAGGCTGATCAAACTAAACAGAGAGCAGAAGTTATTAACATTAAAAGCACCACACTTTTGGGGTTTTTCCTTCAACTCACTGAATTATTTGATTGGCAGTTGCCAAAATATCAGCCTGAGGCAGGCAAAGTCTTGGAATATTTCAGTCCAAATGGTTAATGTTCTGGCATAGTTATAAGCAGCTGAAAACTGTATTTTATAATGACACATATCAAACAACCTGAATAACATGGAGTGCTACCAGACAGAACTATAATTAGAATTGGGCAAGAACCAGTTTTCCCATAACCTCCAACATTTTTTTCAGTAGTACATTGGCACAAACCCAACAGCTTTTGAGGTTTTACTAAGAAAAGAGAGAACAAAACCACTCCTATTAACCTGGTGATCAGAGTATTCACCTACGCCCTTCACTTGCTGGGGATGAGCTATAACTTTATGTCTTATTTCCTTTATATTTTTCCCCTGGTATAGCTGCTTCACGTTGTATGTTTATTATTCATTGATCCAGAGAAAGCCTCTAAAGCTCAATACACAAAGATAATCTGGTGTCTCATTCTTACGAAGCTTGATGCTTAAATGGTTTTATGGTTCCAGATCTTAATCTCTAGTTCAGCAGTCAGGAGACTTCCCTGGACTGTTAAAAGTCCAGTGTGAGTCAGGCTGATCATGAGCTAAATGAATTCCCAGGCTTCCCTTCTCACTCAGAAGTGGGGCTTTCTTTTTTGTGGTTTTTTAAGGAAATTTTATCCCTGACATGAGGAATCTTTTCTACGCGGTTTTGGCCAAATCTGAAAGTTCTGCTTCTGACAGATCAATGCTATTCCAAAAGAATTTGTGAAACAATTTCTAGAAACCATTGGAAAACAAAAAGAAGTGTTCTGAAACCTGTGAGATTATTGCCAGGGACATTACAGTGTAAAAACCATCATGTCTGCTTTGGCACGACACACACCATACTGCCTGACTAGAGGTCATTCTGCAGCTTTTTGTTGTTGTATCTAAGTGAACTTTAAGAGGCTTAAGTTAATAAGTAACAGCGAAGTTATCCCTGTGAAACCAAACCAGAGCCTGACAGTGCTCTCTGTTTGGTTTGGATGTTGCAGCTGGATGCCTGAACTCCAGGAGAAGAAGCAGCCATGAGGACAACAACTCCTTCTACTGACCCCAGTGCTTTTACCACTCCCCACGGTGTAGTGTACTTCTGGTTTGCCCTAAAATTACTGCAGCATTAGGGTCCAAAATAGATTCATTATGTCTTCTTCCTCTGTAGTCTCACAAAAAAGAAAAAAAAAAAGAAAAATAAACCCAAGTGCATTATTATTGATAGTCCAATAGAGGAAAACATTCACAGAGACAATAAGAATAAGAAAGTCAGTTTTTACAGAGATTGGGAGAAAAATGTTAGCGGTCCAATGTGCAATAAAACCTCCCTCCCAGAAAAAGCTAAGTAAAGAACCACATTATTAGTTGGACAAGCTTAGTAATGTCATGAGTCTCTTCAGAAGCAATGATGGTGATTTTGTTTTTCTCTGGTTGCTTAAATACAGGGCAGTGTTACATGATTTCTGTAACACTGGGAAAGCTTGAGGCCTCTGACAGCTGGAGTTTAGAGAGTGCATTGCTGACATCTGGTGGAAATATTTATAGTTTAGACACTGTAAAACTTTAAATAATGTTTATGAAGCAGCAGAATTTTCCCTTCAAATGAGGGTGTTTGGAGACTCTGGAAGACTAGAACTGTAGAAATGTGAAATAAGGGCATATATAATTTTTGAGATCTAGAAAATGGGAGCATTTGCAGTTTGTTGGTCTGGGATTCTGGGCATGCATTTTCACAGTTTATTCACTAAACCCTTCCAAAAGTGCTGGAAGAACCCCAAAGCAATATATGCAGGAAGTCTCAAACAACTTGAATACTCTTATAGGTGCATTTAAAATGCTTATGGACCTTTGCAAATAATATAAATAATATAAATTAATAAATAATATAAACAAACATTTATACTAAAGAAATCTTCCTTTCAATGAATTTGTATGAATGAATAACATGTCCTGAAAATAGCCACATTAAAAAAAAAGAGGCAGTAGAAGCAGCATTATTTGTGTTCTTCCTATTTAATGCTGATTAATTTTGAAGAAGGGTGACGTTTCTTTATATTTTTAGTGACTGGAATCCCATCACCATGCAAATACCAATGAATTATAAATTATACTCTTTCCTCATGCTAAAACTTCAAAAATAACATATGTATTTTCCCAGACACTCATGTTTCTTGCTGACAAGTTAAAAGTCGAAGAACTGTTCCAAAACTGCAAAGGAAGGAGCTATTTTTTTAGAATCGTTCTACATAAATGAAAATTCAGAGAAAAATGCTCAAAGGAAAATCACAATTCAAAATTATTATTTAATGTTTTTTAAATTCTGGAGTTATCAGAAAAATAAATACAGAATTTCCAGGTATCTCTGATAAGACAGTTTTAAAAATATTAAAATTCTATCTAGTTCTGAATCTTAGAAAATATGAAAGATTTTATTTGCAAAACCAGCAGTTATTTGCTACTGAAGTCCTCATATCATATATTCTGTCTCAGACACAGGTCTTTTAAAGTGCTGCATGTATTGTCATGTGAGTTTGTGCGAGTGTGTGTGGCTCTTCCCCAGTCTGATTTGTTTTTTAAAAATTTGCAATTTCTTTAGGCAGCATCTGGGTATAACCTTATATCCCATATCTTATTCCCATCCCTGGCTGTTTATAGCTGTATTTATTATGAACTTGTTGTCTGCCAGACTTGTGAGGTAGTTGGAGTAGTGCTGAAATTACAGAAGTTGTGAAATATTTAAAAAACTGGATTTTTACTGTCATTTAATAGGAAAAGGAAACAATGCAATCAGCGCAGGAGCACAAGAGATTTCTTCAGTGAGGTTGCTGTGTTGGTAATGACACAGGTTACCAGGGAGCCTCACACACAGCAGGGCAGGATGCTGGTGGAGAACAAAACCAGAGGCTTCTGCCAGGACTCAGGTAGCAGCAGGTGGATGAACCCAAATTCTCTGTCTGAAAGCCCCTGGCAAGCCAGGAGCCAGCTCTGAGTGCTGGTGAATCTCTCCTCAGCAGAAGGAAAGTCTGCTATGTGCTATTACTTTTCAGATTAAATGAAAACACAGAAAAAATGGATGAGCTGAATTTCACATTGCAAAAAACATCCTGGAATGAATTTTTCTCTGGTGCAGCCCTTCTGGAGCCAATTGACTTTTGCTAGGAGAGGATCTGGCTAAATGACTTTGGAGGGAAGGTTAAACATTTTTCTTTTATTATCCTACCCTGTACCATTACAGGGTCCTTTTGCTTGGCTAACATAAAACCAATTCTAATGCTAAAATAATTAGAAGGCTAGTTGCATTTGCTGTTTCAATATGAATAGCTCATGACATATGTCTCTGTGGAAACCTTTCGTACACGTTAAGTTTCGTGTGTCAGCCATATTTTTCTCCAGTTCTTTGTGCTATTTTTAATATAATTTTAACCTTTTTACATACAGTCAGTCTGTGCCCCTGCCAGAATGGTATATTACAGGTTACACAGTTAGCAATACCTAAAGCTGAATTTGCCAAGAGCTTTCTGCAGAATAATACTATTTCAAATTTCTTATAGCTTTTTGCTTTAATAGTATAAGCATAAAATATCTCATGTTTCTTTCAAAATAGATCTTCATTTTGACTAGCTTAGCCAATAGCTGAGGTTTTGTTTTTGGTTGGAGTTTTTTGTTGTGTTTTGCTCGCTTGTTCATTTCGTTTGGGTTTTTGTTTGTTTTTTTTAACAACAAAATGGAATGGTCTAGGTTGGAATGGACCTTAAAGGTCATCTACTTCCAACCCATCTGCCATGGCCACAATACTTTCCATTAGACCTGGCTCATCAGAGCCCCATCTAACCTGACCTAGAACACTTCCAGAGTGCCCCTCCAGGGCATCCACACCTTGTCTGGGCAATGTGTGCCAGTGTCTCATCACTCTCATCATCCTCTCCTCCGTTCTTTTTTTTTCTTCTGTCATTCCCATGACAAACTATAACCTGACAAGAAGAAATGTGAAACCCAAGAAATTCTATACTTATGTATATGTATTTATTTATTTATTTATTTGTTTATTTATTTATTTATTTATTTTCACAGTGCCCCATAATGTTCAAGTGGTTTGTTGAGTATTATTCCTTTCTGTCACAATCATGTTGTGCCTTGATCTGTGCTCTATTGCTAAAGATCACATCATCTCATCATGGTGCCATTGTCAATGACAGCTGTGAGTCACAATTACAGAACATGGTGCTTTTGCTTCCTATTTTTTGCGCTGCCACATGATTATTGGAAAATAATCTTCCTCTTCTGAGTTGTAGTCTGATTATCCTGTTTAGAGAAATTCCAGTACCATAAAGGAAGCACATGAATCATAGCAATGGCAATGAGAAAACTACTTAATTTTATCACTTACTTTTCACAGTTTACAAAACTAAGTTTTTTTTAAAAAATAAAACGTTAATGATGAAAGAAGAAGTTGTGAAAATAAAAATTTTTATGTATAGACCACAAGTAATGGAAAAACTCTACTGACAATATTATCTTTGAACATAAAGACAACAAGCTAAAAACCAAGACTCAAACCATTCCCTGTTACATTTTAAGCTCTTGCAAAATGGAATTAAATTGCATTAGTATAATATTTTAAAAGTCAGTGTGCTCATTCAATTCAGCAGAGTTAATAAATAGGAACTAGATAGCATAATATGAAAGATATATGTAGTCTTGAGGTAGAAGTGAAAAGGCTAAGTTTATTTGTACAGCTCCTTTTAATTTAAAAAGCTCTATGTTGTGCCAATCATTAAATCAGTGCTATCACAGCGCTAACCATTAAAACCCTTGTAATTGAGAAACATCAAACGAGATTATCTAAAGCCAAGCAACTTTTGTAGACAAAAGTCTTACTCTTGCTGCAGTGACAAGTTAAATAACACTCAGATCAGAGACAAATAGAAAACATAAGATTTCCAGGCTGTTAGAAAAATGAGGTCCCAAGTATGACAATGAGCAGCATTAGGAAACATTATAGGTGGCATTGCTAGAACAGCTGGGGAAACTGAAGGAAGCAGATGATGGAAATATCAAAGTTATCAGAAATGAAGATGAGGATTTGATATAATGAATGATGTAGAGAGAAAAGCTAAACTGCAGAGCAACAGAAATTATTAAATGACAGAAATAAGGCCTGAAATATGTGAGACAAGTCAAGCAAGATCTGGAGACAGGTTAGGAAAGAAATAACAGAAGGAAAAGCACTCAAGAGGCAGAGGGGGAAAACAATTTTTATTAAATATGAACCAAAGTAAACTAATTTCTATGGAAGTAGGAAACCATTAGAGCAAGGGCAGCTGAGGTGCCATTCCCAGAAGCAGCAGGTACCATTCCTGCTGAGAATACCAGCCAGAAAAGACACGTCCTACAAACACATAAGGCTCTTAAAATTCATCAGCTGTCTGATGAGAATTCAAGACTTTTGTTCCATATTGTCTCAGAGGGGACATTATACACCCTCCTACTTCCATGTCATGCTCACTTCCTGGTGGCTGTCAAAGCAGAGCTTGCTGTTTACTTGAGCTGTTTGAGAAAGAATCTGAGTCTTGGACAGCAGTTTCTTCTGTTAATATAAAATCTAGATGTACCTCAGATATTAATAGGGGATATTTGCTTGCAAATACTACCTGAAAAGCAATTTTAGATTCCTTTAGATTAGAAAAGCAGTTGCACTTTTGGTCCCTAAAAATTATTCAGTTCAAAGGGAAGATTATTTACATGTTTGATGTCTCAGAAGATAAATTTATGGAAACATTTTAAATCACCAATACTTCTTGTATATCTCTTTTCCATTCTGTATCTTTCAAAACATTTCCAAATTTAGATGTCTGATGTAAGGGTGATGCTTACATCACACATAGGGGTCCCATGTCATCTGGAATTTACACTGGTTGTGAACATTTAAGTACCTTACAGATGTGTCCAGTTAATTTATTTTTTCACCAATCTGAATGTATATTAACAAGGCAATTAATTTTTATAAGTCTGTCTCACCTTTGGCATTCTTCAGAAGGTGGATACTTTGCAGAGCCTAAGAAAAAAAAAGAGAGGGAGGGTATTTCTGAGAAGATCAGGTCCTGCTTAGTCTAAATATGGTGGTTTTTTCTGTGGCTTTGAAATCTCATGATCTTCAAGGAAAAGCTGAAGGAGAAATGTGTAGGTTCAGAATGAGGTGACTAATAGGTACATTTGTTCTAATATACTTTCAGGTAATTTTCTGGATATTTAGAAATTAGATAGATAGATTCTTCATCAAAAGAACTCTTTAAACTGACTTTTTTCAGTACTCTAGGTCAACTGCACTTACTAGGATAGAAACAGGAATTAATTTTGCAAAATATTACAGTGTTGTCTGCAGATGGCCGTAAGTATTGTCACTTAGGGTACCCACATCTAGTCCTGGAGCTTAAATACTTTCTTACTGCACAACAGTGATAACTGCATAGCAGTTTAAGACCAAATGCAAAGCAAGCATAGAAAAACCTAACCTACACTATTACCCCCAGATCAGTCATGCTGACACAATCTTCTGTGACTGTTTTACTTTTTGATTTTCAGGCTTTTTTTGTCTGCAGACATCATTTCTCTCTCCAGATCATTGTAAAGCAGTTCACTTGACACTATGCAATCTATTGCAACATCATATTACCCTTGCATCTAGTATTTCACAAAAGTACTTTACAAATTAATGCAAGTTTCTGATTTTGTAAGGGAACTTTTAGCCAGAGAATCATATTTGAAACATTAATGTGAAACTCCACAAACAGAAGAATGTTTATTTCTTCAGAACTTGCAGCAATCTTGTAGGTCAAAGCTGGTGTCTGCTTCCTCTTTCTGAAGAAGACATCTCTGTTAATTCATAAGATCCAGCTGATATAAAATAATTCTCACACAGATCTGAGCTGCACTGGTAGAGATAATATTGCTACTGGAAGGAAATAAGAGAAAATGAAAATTACATAAAGATAATTCTTAAGATCATGTTTGTAAAAACAGTTCAATTATTCTTTCAATAAGAGAACTTCAGGAGTGATATCAGTCCTGTCTTTCTCACAAGCATGATAACATTTTAGGCAAAGAGTTTTTTCTTTCTGATTGATGAATTACTTTTTATGTCCCTTAACTAGATGATGAGAACTCTTTACCCAGTATATTAGGGATGCCTGCTATTGATATTGCAGCAGCAGCATATTCATGCAAAATAGAATTTCTTTCCTCTCATATCAACCTTATGTCTTGGTACATATTTTAGACATTTTGAATCTCAAAACTGTATTTTTTCCACTTTCAATGAATATATGATCTCTTAAATGTGGAACAGTTCAAAATGTATAAGGAAAACTCTCAGAATTGTAAACTATGAATGAAAAATCTGGTAAGCTTTGTCTTTTTATTTTGTTGAGATTCCATGTCAGGAAGTGATCTTTATTTCTGTGATGTTAGTATGTTATTCGTGAAATGAAATGGTTTATAGAAATGTGTCTAGTTTTCATGAAAAACCTTTAGGTTTATCCATTTCTCATAACCTGTACATCTTTCAGAATTTTCTATTTGTTGCTCATGGCTTCTCAGAGACATTTGAGCATGGTTTCACTCTTAGCATTATGAACTATGTCAAATTCTACATTTTTGCATTCAAGGAAAAGTAAATCTCAACCAACTGAACAATCTGAAATTTAAACATATTGAGGCTCTCTGGAAAATACAACTATTCAATTCAGACAAAGCATTGCTGCAACATTTTCCACTGACTTTACTCTGAAGATTTAGATTACTTTTTTTTTTAATGAAGGAAAAATACCATTTCTTTAGAGATCCTCCTCATTTCAAGGTAGATAACAGTTTGCCTAAGCTGAATTGAAAAGTTTCCATTCTGCATTGTGGAATAACATCACATTAATTCAAGGTACGTTTCCTGGCAAGAATCCAATAATAAATGAATTTTTCAATATTGTAAAATTCTTATGGTGTTTTTATTTCTAAATATCTCCCTCAAGGAACTGAAATTCTATTTGCACCAAATTTCCGCTAAACACACAGGTAAAGTGGTTGTCTCCTTCTCCATGTGGTGTCTGTCCAACATCAAAGGTGAGAAGTCTGGATCCCATTGTTGAGGTAAGCCTTGCCATAATATATCAGAGAGCCTGATACTCTTCCTGCAGCAGCAGCATTTGGATCTTTCCAAGGGCACTGCCTCATTGCTCAATGAAAGGACCGGCATACTTGGAAGTGGAAACTCAGGTTTGCACTGCCTTCCTGACAGGCAAACAGGGAAGTTGAAATTTTCCTCCCACTTCCCACTCATTATCTGTGAGTGCTGGGATGACCGAAAAACCAGGCTACCTTGTAAATTAAGAAATGCTTAGGTATGGACATGGGCTCGCTCTACTCCTAAAGTGGTGCACCAACCAATTAGAGTGTCTTTAACTGGAGCCCACTGTGATTCTGGCTGGAAGTAATCAGCAGGATAGAAGAATTTCTCAGTTTAGGAATTTGCATGGACACAGAAGTGCCCCACAAAGAGTTTGGATCTGTCCAACATATTCTGAAGGCAGAGAGAGCTTGGCAAACACTGAGAATGTCAGATTGTGCCTGTTGGGTCTGAGACACAAACACCAGATCACAGCAGTGAACTACAAGCATAAAATAGGTACCATAAAAAGTACCAGTGACCAAACATAAGTCAGGATTAGATCAAAAGTACAGAAAAAATAGTAGGGCCGCCAAATATCTTCCATCCTTAGCCTTCCCCTTAACCATCTAACCACTGGTTTGATGTTGATAAGCATCAAAGAACTCAAAAATGAGTTCTTGTTCATGGGGAATGACACTGGACCTGGGGTACCATGAAGTAATGAGCTAAAATGAAATGAAAATTTATTTCATGAACATTAAAATTCATTTCCAAAGGGCAAGTTTTGATAAACAGTGGAAACTAGACAGTTAATTCCTCTGGACTTGTATTTGATACTTGAATCTTGAATGTAAAAGAAGCCTTGAAGTCAAGGGTGCAAAACTTATCACAAGTCTCTGTCTCAGAGAGGAAAAAAAAAAGAAAGGAAACTTGCAGGAAGTGATTTCAGATATGACCAGATTGAAAAAAAATATTAGAAATAAGCAGAGTGCCTACACTGATTAGGGGAAAAAGGACTGATCAACAAAGAAAACTGCCTTAGAGGCCAAAAAATATGTAGATAAAGTGAGAATAACAGAGTCAAGCTGAGTTGGAACTTGCAAAGAATATTAAAGTGCATAGCAGAAGACTCTTCAGTCATGTGAATAAAAAAAACAACGGTGGAAAAATAAGTAGAGCCAGAATGTAGTGAGGATGGAGTAGAAGTGAAGAAAAAATCAAGTATAGGATGAAAACTGAATTATGCTTTTGCTCAGATTTTGAGGAAATAAGCAAAGATTTTGGACATGGGAAAAAAACAAGGACACATTTTTTAATGTTTAGGAATGGAAACCAGCAGAATCAAGATAGAAACACAATTTGGGATGCCTAATGTACTCCAGGAGGTAAAAAGTGGAAAATAAGTACAATCCCAAGAGGAAACTGGCAAACAAAATTTCAAGTGCTGCAGCAGCTATTTTTAGTAAACACATAAAACCTGTTTGGTGCCTAATATTTGGAAACACATCACACACTCAGTAAAGAAGTTGGAATGAGAAAGTGGTCTGAACTAGTCATCACCTAGATTTTAGTTCAGCAATCTGATGTCTTTGAAAAAAGATTGGAATAAAAGAATTATTAAAGGCGTGGAGGTCAGTTACTGAAAAAGTTTATTAAATGCAGATAATGATAAACTAAGCATCCATTTTCCTTAAAAAAAAATAATTTCCAGACTGAGGAAATGAGGTGAATATAAACCTTCTGGACATTGACGACAACTTTTAATGTGGTGGCCACTGAGAGATTACCAGCAAGGCCAGAGAAGATGGATTCAGTAATGGAACTGCAAAGCTGATTAGGATTTGGCCAGAATGGGAAGAAATTACTTTGTTGTTTTGGTATTGATACAAAAGATCTTCCCTGAAGCCTGTAAGAGGTATGGAATTAGAAGGTGGTGAATGGGGAGGAAATGGTGATATTGAGTATTGTGGGATTGGGCCGGGCTTCAACATGATAAAAATTGCATTTGGATGTGTCTGTTTACAGGGTGGAGAGATGAAGACCTAATCAGCTGGAAATTGCTGGTGTGATGATGAATTTCACAATATAAATTCTTTACAAGTTTACTATCAAAATTATGCAGAGATGAGTAAGGGATTATTGGTGTTTTACAAAGTACTAACAAGAGGTTACTTTTTAGTTGGGCATGCAATTCTGGTAACTCATGCTGAGGAAAGATGGGTGCAGAAAAGAACAGCAGGTATGGTCAGAGAAAAGTGGGTTTATTTAATTTGTCTTTCATGGCAAATGAAAATCAAGAAGCAATATGATTACATTCTATAAATACATCAGAGAGATAAATACCACAGAAAAAGAACAGTGATTTAAACAAAAGGATGATGCTGGCAGTACAACAGAAAGCTATAAATTGGTCCCTGAATAGACTCAGTCTGGAAATCAGAAGATTCTTATCTGCACAGGAGCTAGATCCTAGAACAGCTTTGCTACAGGAGCAGTGGGAGCAGAGACCCAAACACTCTTGAACTGAAGTTCAAAGCTTTACTCCAGGTGCACTGACACACTATTGGCATGTAAGACTGCCAGTCTGGTGGCTGGGCCAGCAGCCTCTGCTGAGGTACATCATCCTGTTATACGTGTGTATATTCACATACATATGTCACATTCACACAAACACACGCACATTCATGAAAATCCAAGGCACTTTACTACATTGCATCAAAACCCCAGGAAATTGTGTGAATCGATGAGCTGATTATTGGGATCATGACAAGGCAATTTCTGCTTGTGAAAAGCTAAAAGGATTTATGTGCTTGAAATTCCTAGGCAGTGGCTACAAGCTGTGAATGCAGGAAATACCTTGGAGCTCTTGTTAGTCCCTAAACAACAAAAAAAAGGAAATGCTGATGGGAAATGTTGGGTTAAAATTTCATGCTGCCTTTAAGCAATAAGAATGGACAAATCTGATTCTTTGAAACAAAGTAGGCCAAAAGTTTTTGAATTCTGGTAATAACCAGGTATTGACACTTTAGGAAATGAATACCTAAATAGCAGAAGCTATAGGGGAAATTTTAAAAAAAGCCCAAAGTCTATTTCATAGCATAATATAATGGTTTGGGTTGGAATGGACCTTAAAGATCACCTACTTCCAACACACCTGCCATGGCTTCCACCAGACCAGGCTGATCAGAGCCCCATCCCATCTGGCCTTGAACACTTGCAGGGATGAGGCATCCAGAACATCTCTTGGCAACCTGTTTCTGTGGTTTACCAGCTTCCTTGTAAAAAAGTTCTTCCTTATATCTAATCTAATCACCCTTATCTCAATTTGAAACCATCAACCCTTTTTCTACTGCTACTGACCCAACTAAAAGGTTTGTACCCATCACATAATCCCCCTTTAGTTACTGAAAGGCTGCTATGAGGACTCTCCAGAGCTTTTTGTTCTCCAGGCTGAGGATCTACAGCTCTCTCAGCCTGTCTTCACAGGAGAGGTTTTCCAGCCCTCTGACCATCTTCATGCCAGTCCTCTCTGGACTCACTCCAACAGGTCCACATCCTCCTTATGTTGAGTGCCCCAGAGATGAACACAGAACTCCAGGTGGGGTCTCACCACAGCAGGGTAGAGGAGCAGGATCTTCTGCCTCCACCTCCTGCCCAGGCTGCTGTGGATGCAGCCCAGAACCCAGTTTTCTTTCTGGGTTGCAAGTACATGTTGCCAGGTTGTGTGAATTTCTCATCCATTGATTGCCCCAAGCCCTTCTCCACAGGGATGCTCCCACATCTTTTGACCAGCCTGTGCTTGTGCTTGTGCTTGCCATGAGCCACGTGCAGGACTTTGCACTTGGCCTTGTTGAACTTCGTGAGGTTTGCACAGACTCACCTCTCAAGCCTGTCAAGGTCCCTCTGGACGGTGTCCCTTCTCTCCAACATGTGGGCCACATCACACGGCCTGGTGTCACTGTAAAACTGGTTGAGAGTGCACTCATTCTTCCTGTCTGTGTTTCTGACAGAGGTGTTAAACATTTTTCCTGGTCTGAAGTTGAAAGTCATTTTGGATGCAACTGGGTGCAGCCATTCCAAGCAATGCTTTCGTTGTTTGATCCTAATACTGTCATGGATAAAGCAGCAATTTTAAGGATTGTGTGACTCTTTTAAATTCACTTCCAATGTTATCCTCTGCCAATGGAAATAACTAACATGAAACAGTCCATAACCATCCTGCTGAACTCTCTTATTCTCCAGAACAGTGTGGTGGCATCCAAAGTCACTCTTCAGAGGGCTTCCTGGTGCACTGTAACTTCCACACTTTCTTAGGAATTGTCTGGGTGTGTGCTCACTGACCTGGGTCAAAACCATGCCAAGGACTCTGCTAACAATTTAACAGTATATATGACTGACTGACTTCCAGTACCTCAGGAATGCTCTCTGGAACTGGTTAATTTATGAGCGCACATATAATCAAGGAGTACTCGTGCCTCTTGTTCCTTTGATCCCCTAGTAAATCTGTCCCAGCAACAAGGACAATGTGGAGGCCAAATCAGAAATTCAGTATTAAAAAATTTTCCCAACTATTGCTTAAAAAGGTAAAATTTCTCTACAGGGCAGAAAGAAGAACATCATCTGGATCCAGCATGTTGAGGATATGCATCATATTTGAAACTTCAAGGGGCCTCTCTACAGATGTCTGACCAAAAGGGGTCAAAGCCATTCAAAGTCTATAGCTCATGGATTAGGGCCTTTGACTGATGAGAATATCCACAGCACATGTTAGAGCTGAAGATCCTTGCCTGCTTTCTCTGGCTCATTTGGGGTGGGTCTAACTACAGGAATATTTGGTTTGCATGTGTACTCGTGGGCACCCAAGAAATAAAGTAATGAAATGGGATTGACAAGCCATTTTAATTTTCCATGAATGAAGGTAAAGAACAGCAACTAACAAACCAATTCCTGGTTTTGAACAAGTCACTGGAGACACAGGATTCTCACCTGTAAGTCTTTATCCTGCTGTGGATGCTCTTTAGCCATTGTATCCTCGGTAGTGGGTAAAAAGTCAGATGGAAGACAAAAAATATCATTCTTTATCATTTCCATAATACTCAATCTGACTTCTTTAGGCACCATCAGAGCTGCTGCCTTTTGTTGTGAGCACTGCATCAGTGGTTTTAGTTTGCTGTCACAAAGAAAGTGATCATCATTGTATGTCAAAGGCTT
This sequence comes from Melozone crissalis, assembly GCF_028551555.1. Classification (NCBI taxonomy): domain Eukaryota; kingdom Metazoa; phylum Chordata; class Aves; order Passeriformes; family Passerellidae; genus Melozone; species Melozone crissalis. The sequence goes on from NW_026535805.1 coordinate 57,298,929, forward strand.
TAGTTAAAGGGCTGTGTTAAGAACACAAAGCAAAGATCCAATTATGATGAGACAGTTTTTCCCTTGTCACACCCTAGATTTTTTCCTAAGGACGATCACTCAGTGTTAATTTCTACTATGGCTTAAAGACTTCTCCTTTGTCTCTGCCAATGCTTTTGTGGAAATTCTATGTGTGGGAGCTTTGTGGGCTCAGTAGGTGTTTTGGTGTTTATTGGAGTGCTGGGGAGGTTAAGAGGTTCGCTGCCCTAAGTGCTGACATTGCTGCCTTTCACACTTTAAAATAAGAAGCTAAGCCACATATCTTCTGAATTATATACTGGAAACAGCAGAAAAATCAGTGAGTACTGAGCAGAGGCATGCAGTTCAAGTGGTTTCACTCTGTGTCATCACTGCATCTTAGTCCAAGATCAAGGAAAACATGAAAAACTTCTAATTTGTCCTTAGAACTAATCCTAGATGGAGGTACAGGAGAGTCAAGCACCTAGCGCTCTTGTCTGTGTCTCAAGATGTCTGTCTGCCTCCGGCTTGCTGATGACGGGGGCAAAAGGGTTCATATTTTCATTTTATTATCTGAAATGTATATATTATCACATGTAAAATACAGATAACAGAGTTTTTGTACAACAATTCAGGATCTATGCATGCAAATGGCCCAAAGAATTAAAGAATATTACTTATTTTGTCATTAGATCTCTTTTGCCAATAGAGATAACTTCTGACTGAGTTTCTGAGATTAACTCACTTGATTGTTTCTTTACACTGTTAGGAGCTATTTTCCTTTTTTTAGAAGAAATGTCTCTTCGTAAGTAAAAAAGTAGATATTTTGTTCTGCTTTAAAATACATTTCATGTTGAATAAAAATAACATTTATGCACAAAGGAAAAAAGTCTCCTTCTCCTGCCTGATAAAAATATTACATGAGAGTCCTGTTACAATTGTTTGAGAATTTAGGGAAGCTAGTGATTATTTTTCTGTACTCTCTCCAACTAAAATGTTGTCTTCTATACAAGTAGTCCTTTTCCCATTGGTGTGAATCCCGAGAGTGCATTAAATAATACACTTCTAGTTGTAAAACAGATGGAAAAGTGTTTAAAAAGGTGCCAGGTTTATTTATGGAAGCATGAAATTGAATTTAATAGGAGAATTTTGCCAGTATGAAATGTGAACTCTCAAAACAGGAAGTGGATTTTATTGCTTATTTATTTTATTACCGGATCAGCTGCCCAGAACTGTAGAATCCTTCCTCTCAGGAATTATTTACTTTCCAACTCTGAACCAGAACATCTTGACCATCAGTTGTTACATCTTCTGGCTGCCAGATTCTCAACTATAAACATATGTGGTGCTGTCTATCTCAGATGATCTTCTGCAGATTTATATAGAGAACGTTTTAGCTTAGATTTATTTCTTGATTTAAAACAGTATGAACTGAACTGACTAAACCAAGGGAAAGAGAATTTTCTTTAGCTTTCAATTACCATTTAATTAATAATATTCTATTTTTAGAGGGTTTATGTCATGTATTCATTATGCATAAAAGATAAAAGAGCTAAAAACCAAATTAGGCAAATTATTTCTTCTCTTCTGCATGTCCAAACAATGACTAGTGAAAGAACAGGTGCTATTCAGCTTCCAAAAGGTGAGCAGCATTTGTGGAATCACACAGGAAAACAGTGTCCCATGTTTTCAGGGTTCAGTCTAAGCCAGTATCCCCAGATGGAGTTAAGTAAGGCTGTTGACTGCTGGGGACTGTCAGTAAGCCTGGCTGTTGTCACCTTTTCCTGTACATCTGGCCAGTACGTAGAGGTATTTGGGATGGTGAACAAGCCTCCAATTTCAATAAAGTTGTGATAACTTGGTGATCAAATTAAAAAAAAATCTATGGAAATGTATTTTTCATCTTATTTGTCTGCATTAATGAATGTGATTTTACACCTCCACAGAAATGGATGCTGCAGATGCCTGTATTTACTAGAAGACAGCTGCATCTTTGTGACTGTTGCTGCAAGGGGGATAAATTCCTGCAATGGCACCTTCTGTTGAGAGGAATGTGAGGCTCAGACGGTGTTCAGTGTCTGAGCAAGGCCATGTTAGAGCAAAGCTCAGAGCTGTGCTGCCTGAGCTCCTGGTGCAGTGCCCTGCTGGTGCTGCAGTGCCCTTGGGCAGTGCTGAACAACGCCCATGGCGTGCATGAGCACAGGGCACGTGTGCTCAGCCCAGTGCTGGCTCTCACAGGCACTCACAAATTTCCATTTTATGCAACAACACTAAATGCTTTCGGCATGAGACTCATGCATGTGCAGCTTTGCATTGGAAACTGAAAAAAGTGACAGCCTGGATCTTGCTGCTCTCAGTTTGCCAATTATGGATAAAGATTGAAGGCAATGTGGAACAATATTATGGTCATGATCCAAATCCCACGTAGGAAAGATGAGGTTAAAATAGTCTTTGTTGCAGGCATTAAATCTCCTCAAAGTTCATGAGACTTTCTTATACTCACCTGTGTTGTACTGTTGTCTCTTATGATTATTAAATCACTTGTAACTGCATCACACCTTGCTGTGACTTTCCCCAGGACAAAGGATTTTCTCCAAGACATTCAGAGTGCCTGGGATCCAAGTGCATGGATATTTTCAGGGCTGCTGACATGGCTTGGGGTAGCAGCTCCTTCAAAATAAAACATTTTAGTGAAATGGGTATTTTCATAAACAATTAGACCTAATCCTTTGTGCAAAGGAAAACAAAAGGAATCTGAACATATAAAAGAAAACTCCCTATTTTAAGTTTCTGCTATAAATGATAGTACAGAACTCACGAGTTTTGTGAGATTTGATACTGAGCATGTGAGCTGTTCATCAGCTTTATTAATATGTCACAAGCATAAATTCTGACATATATCAGAACCAATTAAATTTATTTTTGTACTTTTTATTTCTTGGAGACAGATTGTTTGAGTTCAGAAGGGCATAAAGTATCTAGCAGATCTGGTAATTCATTCAAATATGGGAGTAAAGCTCTTCTTTTAGTTCTGTCCAAAATTCCTCCAAGTTTTGTACAATGGGTTTGAAAGCTCTTATGTATTTGAAGAAAATCCTTTCAACTCTCTCTAGAGTCCTGCTTTATGTTTTGTATGGCTTTGAACTTATTACCTCTTTGCAATGTCTTGGAACATTAGTTTGGGAGCATTTAAAGCTAATGATTAAATGTATAGTGAAACAACACTTTGATGTTGCCAGAAGCAATTAATTTTCCCTATTTATACACAAAAGGTCATAAAAGACTGTGTTATGACAAACGAAATGATTCAGTGAATTCAAAGCAAGTTAACTGAATTCTAAAGGATTGTTACTACTTGGTGGAAAAAAGGTATCCATCAAGCCTTATCTTAAGTCAGAAAGCTGTGATTAACTTATGGGGTTTTGAATGCTTTTAAAATTAGAAAAGAAATTATGAATTTGTCAGCTACAGAAAACCAGCCTGTAACGAGCTCATTCAGAATGAAGCTTTCACCAAAAATAGCTTACAGAGTGTAGATAAATGAAGTTTATGAGCTTACAGAAGTCACTGAGAGAGACTACATTTGCACATAAGCAGCCTGACCATTGTATGTTCTGTGCACAGATGCCTGCTGAACTTTATTAACAAATGGAAAAAATACTATATATTTTTACTCCTACATTTTTATAGGCAGAGCATCTCACACTTCATTGAACACATGTGCTGGAGACAACAGACAAGATTAGAATATAAATCACTCAGAGAGAGGGACTGGTAGTCAGATTCTGCACCTTCTAGAGCTCTACTGCCTATGAGTGGGCACACCATGGTTTAGAAGAGAGGAGGGACCCCACATGTGCCCATGCACACACACATACTCACATATGTGCATACATGTATCCATGTATTCTAAAATTGGGGGCATGATTAAACATAAAGGAATCCTACACCTTCAGCCATAACAAAAAAAAAAAAAAGTGAATATGGAAAAAATGCAAAAGAATGAAATTACCATGGAAAGAATGGAAAGAAGAGCAGAAACAGTTTATGTTTAACATAATTAATTTCCCAGTTTCCACTGAACTGTAGAAAGTTTCAATTTCAGGCTAAATCTTCATCTTATTTGTCAGTTTAAGAAATATGCTTTTTACACTAAGAGATACACAAATTCTAAACATGATACTGCATGGTAAAATTTCTAAAACTGACAATGCTTTGGGAACTAGCTATCAGGAAGAGAAAAAACTGCTGTGCATCTGCCCAAGAATCATCCCCAAACTTTCTGATAAACTGAAGGAAATAATTTGGCCTTCCTCCTCGTTTCTCTTCCCCGTGACCCTTTATCACCTTATAGTCTCTTCAGAATAAAGCAGTGAACTTCTGGTTTTTACAATGAGTTAAAACAATTTGATGAACAGAGCTTAGACTGTTCAACACATAGATTGTTTGCAGACCTCCAGAGCTTTTAGAGGTTTTATTTTTATTTTAGAAGTTAGGCAGTCCTAGCAAGAACCTTTTCTTTGAATGCCAGGACCCAAGTGAAGAAAAACCCTGAAGGTTTTTGGGTTCAGTTCAGTTGCATTTGAGACATACTTGGGAATGCAGCACCTCTGTATAGGGATGGCAGATGTGTAGTTCCCACAGAAAGTCCACATCCTTCCCAAGAGAAGCTAGAAACCAGGAACATATGCCTGGTCATCTTAACTATCATCAGGCACCCAGGCTTGGGTAAATAGGTTGTGCCTAAATTATGCAGGCAGCCAAAACCTCAGTATCCTCCTTAACCCTTGTGAGAGCATAGCATACAGAGTCTTTGAGTGATGAGGAAAAACTACCTGCAAAATTAGCACTAAAGAAAACAACCAACTGCACAAATATCTAGAATGGTGCCACAAAACACAATAACTTCTTTTCACATTTCAGTCCATACAATGGAATTTCTAGCCCATACTGTGTACAAGAGTGATAAAGAAAGAACATGACTTGAAATGATCCGAACAGTCATAATGTAATGTACTGGTTCAAGTGAGGACAATAAATAGTTAATAAGAAATGCTGGGAGAAAAATCAGGCCTCTAAAATATAGTTAGATATTAAACTCTATGTTGGATTTTTAACTGGAAATAATGTCCCTAGACCATCTTGTAGACATGAAAGAACACCACATTTTCAGTTAATGGACTGACTAGGCTTTTGTGTAGAAGGTGTTGTCCGTTTTAACAACTTCTGTCTCTTTGATCATAAAACAAAATATTAAATTTTTCCTTATTCATAGAGAAATCTGAGTCACTAACTGTTATATATGTTTGGTCTCCCAGAAGCTATTCCTTTTCTTTTCCCCTTTAGATGTCACTGCCAATAAGCAACAAATGGAATCTTTGGGGCTCTTACCTAAAATGAGGGTGAATCAGGTTCCAGTTTTACTCCATTGAATATTTGATTATTTATTCAAAATGGAACAGCTTCAAAAATATTTTCCTTAAAAATGTTCAAACAAATCATCTTGACATTTCCAATATTTTTTTTTTGGCTGAAACAATTGGTCAAATCTGGTACAAATTTGCAGATAGTTTCCATCAACACGAAAGTGCATTTTTGAGCAAACAAAGAATTCTTCCATAAAAATTGCCTGGCTCTAATCAGGGCTGAGGCAATTTTGCACATGCCAACCAGCAGAAAATTAGGTATTGGATAAGCAAGACTGGCGAGGATCTGGGTTCTACCTAAATCCCCTTGTGGCCTTGGTCCAAAGTGATTAGCCCCAGGTCAAACAGAAAGCCTGCAGTGAATCAAGCAAATTAAATCCAACCTTCCTGAGCTATGGATAATGTGCTGGTCCCAAGACCTCCCTTCTCAGAGGCTGGAAGGGAGGAGGTTATTAAATATAAACATGAAGTAACATCCTGCTGTACGGAGGCCCAAGGCATTGTGCTCTGGAGAAGAGGCAGGGGATTATTCGTACCTCACAGCTGGACCTGTTCCAAGGGAGCCCACAGCAGCTGTCTCTGCCAATGCCAGGAGCTGTCAGTGTCCCTGAGCAGCGTTCTGCAGCTTGGAAGGACACTAAGAAGCATCCTGTTAGACTAAAGGGCACTGAGCTGCAGCACAAAACACTGCTTTAATGTGGACTTGGAATTGAAGGGACTTATTTCCTTTAAAACACTGTAGAACAGAGTAATCCTCAGATTTATTTTGATTAGAAATCTGGATACCTTCTTGGCAGTGTTTATTAGATCATAATGTAGCTCAGTTGGAAAGCCAGATATTTTGCTTCTCCTCCTTTGAATCCCTGACCATTATTTTCTCTGTTAATGAATCTGGACAATTTTAACTGTCAGATTCAAATGTAACTCTCTGAATAAATTGATTGAATTGAGGCTGAACCCACCTCTGTGTTCAAGCTAAGAATGAGCCTGAACAGAAGTCTCCAGAGTTTCCTAAAACTTCAGGGAGTTTATTAGTGGAAAACTGATTTTGAACCACTGAACCTGAAGTGACTGCATAGTTTTGGTTCCATATTAATGTCAAGTCAAAAGAAGATTAAACTCCCACTGCAGCTTAGATGTGACCCAAGGTGTATAAACTTACATCTGAGTATTTCAGGGACAGCTATCACTGTCCTTGGAGCTGATTGTTCATTTACCTCCTCCCTTCCACACACCTTTTTTCTTTTGAAGCTGATTGGAGCACTAACAACTAAAAAATGTTTTTCACTTCTAAGTCTAGTCTTAAATAAGTTGGTGCCTTAAGAAAAATAGAAACATACTTCTGTTGCAGGTAGAAATTTCCATTCCCATTAAAGCAGAAATTAATGCATATCTTACTGCAATAACTGCAAGCTTCTGAAAAGTATTGCCCCTATGTTCATCCATTTGTTAGATCTGCATACATATTCCCACCTGTCATGGTAGGAAATGGTCCCTACACTTTGCAATACTGCATGTGAGTATATAGGATGTCGTGGTGGTCTTTTGCCTTTCAACCACACATTCTGAGGGATCAGTGATGGAGGGACATTCAACATTCTAACCACAATCCTAAAACAGATGTACTTGTTGATAATCTCACTGTCTGTGCTAAAGTGATAAACCCACATGGAAAAACACCTTGTGGAGGATTCTGGTAGAAACCAGGAGCTGAATTTGGGATTGTTGCAGACAGTGAGCAACCAGACCTGCAAGACAACATACTGGTCATGGTAGTCATAGACACCTGTGAAAAAGCATACCAGGGCTTCATGAAGATAACAGAGGTGGAAACAGCTTTTGAAATTTGGCTAGTGTATGTTCAGGAAGCAGAATTAAGATTCATAACCAACAGTCCTACAGCAAACAAAACTAGCTCAAGTGCAGTGGAACAGATAATTGTTCAAATTGTTCAACCCAGCTAGTACCAGATTTCTTTATTCTTTCTCCCCTCTCACTGTTAGAAGGTGGAAATTCTGCTGAATCTGAGCTCAGCCGTTGACATTTACCACCACAGAAATCAGCCCCACTGTGTCCTGATATGAGAAATAATTCTGCATACATTAAAGATATGAGGAATATCCTAATCTAGGAATAAAGCTCTTGAAAAGGATTTAGTTAATTCTCTAATGAAAGGAAAACCAAGGTCCATCAAGATATTGTATTAGGGTAAAACCTGAACAGATCTTCCTGATGGCAAAGGAACGGATCTACATGCAATAGCAGTTAATAAAAATGTGACAGCTTCAGGTCTCTGAATTGAAAGTTAATCAAGAAGGAGACAGAGCTCTCCAGCTCCTCAGGGAAGGCAGAAAAGATCCACAGTTCAGAATTTAATTAAAAACTTTTACTGGCTTGGTCATGACTTGCCTGATTGTGCAGGTTTTGGCTGTGGTAGAGTTAATTTTCTTCACAGTGGCTGGTGGAGGGTTGCATTGTGGAACACAGGGTTGATAACACAGATTTTTATTTGCTATTGCTGAGCAGGGCTTACACAGAGCCAAGGCCTTTTCTGTTTTTCATGCTGCCATGTTGGGGACACATGGGAGAGTGGGAGGAGATACAGCTGGGACAGGTGCCCCAAACTGACCAAAGGGATAATCCAGACCATGGAGCATCATGTTCAGTATATAAAGTGGGGGCAAGGAGGAGGAAGAGGGGACATTTGGAGTGATGGATTTTGTCTTCCCAAGTAATCATTATGTGTGATGGGGCCCTGCTGTCCTGAAGATGACTGAACACCTCCCTGAACTTGGAAAGCACTGAATCAGTTCTTTGGTTTTCTTTGCTTGGTGGTGTGGCTTTTGCTTTCCCTATTAAACTATCTTTACCTCAACCAATGAGATAAACCACAACACTGAGCAAAACTTCTGGAACCCGAGTGATCATGGTGTTTACTATCAAATTAAACCGAAGCTAGTCAAGTGCTGTTTTGTAATTGTTGATTAATTAGTTAATTTCTGATTAATCTTAATTAGTTGATTTCTGAACACTATTGCAAAAATTGTTTCAGAGAGGCAAAAGTTTTCTTAGGCATTGGAGCATTGTTTCTTGCTAACATCATAACAGAGCTTTTCTGGTTTATTGCAGCATTGCCTGTGGCAAGCACAGTGACAGGACTTTCAGCTGAGGAAAGCTTCAAAGTGTCACTCTTTATCTTGTCTTTTGCACTTTACTTTTCCAATTAGAATATTAATTTTCTAGCATATTGAGTAGATTAAGAAATTAAATTATAATTTTTTACTGGCTACAATGACACAATTTCTGTGGCATTTACAGCAACAGTTAATGTGTTGGCATGGTTACCCTTTTGCTACATTGCTAACCATATACAGTTTTTGCAAACCAACCAAGTAATCTAGTTGAAGAAAAATATCCTTCTTCTCCCCTTCATCCCATGCACTTTCACACAACATCCTTCTGAGACAGTTTTACATTTTGAAATGCCTGAAGCAAACTTAATTCATATCAAGAAAATTTCTTAGTTCCTGAATTTTTTCCTGCACAACTCAATAGATCAAAAACACAAAACAGTGTTGGATTGAAATCCAAGTGCCTTTCTGCTTGGAGAGCAGCACTGAAACTTTGGACAGGATTTTGTTTGAAATTAAGACACTTAGATTTAAAGATAGGATTAAATTCACTTAATATATTAGCATATATTTTGTTATACAGGTTATGGAATGCATATGTGTAAAACATATGTTTTTATCTTACTATAGATATATATTTCTCTAGTTTAAATACTTTTAGGAGGACATTCTTTACTGAGAGGGTGGTGAGGCACTGAAACAGGTTGCTGAGAGAATTTGGGAATGCCCCAACCCTGGCAGTGTTCAAGGCCAGGTTGGATGGGGCTTTGAGCAACCTGTCCAAGGCAGAGGGGTTGGAACTAGGTTATCCAGGCCAAAGCACTCCATGGTTTTATGATTCTACTCTACAGTGTTGTAACTATTCTCTAGTAGAGCCTTTAATATTTTCCCTTGGCCATGGTGGCCTGGAGATGAGAAAGTACAGGTCACACATCCCACCAGGACCTGGCAATATCTGTGCATGAAGAGGCTGGCAGCTTGTCTTTTGAAAAGAGGAATCAACTATTTAAACAACTTCTAAAATCAGTTCTGATTCCTGCTGTGAACTGAGGAGCCCTATCATTCCTCAAAGGAGAGCAAGGGGAAGCTCCAGCTGAAGATCAGCTTTTAAGGGGGAATGTTATGACTCCTGCTCTGGGCACTGCAAGAGGCAAGCATTTCTGAAGAGAAAGGTAAGGCAGGAAACAGTGAAAAGGAGCAATTCCTCTTGTGGTAAGGCTTGTTTAAAGGCAGGATAAGATGAAATGACACCAGCTAGATCCATGGCCAGTCTCCGTTTCGAGCTGAGAGGTAGATTTTCTATGGGCTGTCTCAAGCAACAGGTTGTGCATTGGGGTATCTGCAATGCCTTGGCAATCAGAAACTGCTCTGTCTACCCTTGGAGCAACTGCATTTAGGGTGTTTGATGTGTTGCACTAACAGAAAGCTGAAATCACAGCAAAGCTCCTACTGGTGCTCAGGTTTCTACATGCACTGTGCCCTGGGTGAAATTCTTAACAAAATTCTCTATTGCCAGGAGTGGCAGATGGGATCTTAAATGCTTGCAGGTCTTCTTGACATTTGTGTCTGGGTAATTGGAAATCTAGTAGGATGATTTCTGAGCTCTCTCAGGTTTTCTGAGAGAGATCTCAATAGCATTGCCTGCAGTGGGGGAAGATCCTGAGCATTGCTCAGAGGCCTCTGGGTGCAGCAGCTCCAAAGGGGCCACCTCTGAGTGAGACCCAGAGGTCTCAGGTACCCTGCAATCCTGATCCCCTGGTCCTTCAAACTCAGCAGTTACCACTGAGAAATTGCTTTTTTCTCAGGGACAAGGAAAAATCATGTGTCTGTAGTCTCACAGGAAATAAATGGCAGAACTCAAAATGTCACCTTCCTTCCCTACTCCTCAATACTAAACAATAAGTTTTACTATGTTCTGAGGGTGCTTTATGATGATATTTACAGTTATTTGTGGTTTGCTGTCTATCTGGAAAGAAATTAGACACTACTATTTATAATAAGTAATTTAGGACAGTGATTGTTTCTAATATTTTGCCCAGTTCTAAATATAATATTAATAGGTATTCATTCTTTGTAAATAAGGAAAGCTTCATCATTATACTGTTGTTTTAAATAAAGACTCAGCAAATGTGGATGCAGCCCACTATCTGACACAGACCAACAGCCTGATTAGGCAGCAATGTTAAATTTAAAGCCAGGCAGGGATGTTTGACTTTATATGGGTTTTAGATGCATCTGCATCTCTGGAGAGAAGGGCAAGAGGCCTGGGACTGAGAGCAGTAAATCTTTAATTAAAGAACTGCTAACCATGCCTACTACATTTATAAATAACAAAACATTTATCAGAGCTTTTATCTTTGCTTGCAATCATCAGGCTGTACTAGATGTTGACAAAGTCAATGATTTATGCCTCAGATTTTTTTTCATTACCAAATACCAAAGATGTTATTATCAGTGAAATCTTCTGCAACCTAAATCTTGGGGCTTTTGTTGCTCTGCCTAAGGAATATTGTGAGCCTTTCTCACAAGTCATTTTGGATTATGTTGGCCCAAGAGAAAATATTAAGGCTGCATAATGAAGTTGCATCCAAATGGAAATGTTGAGTGATTTTCCTTAAAAGGATCAGTGGTTTAAAAAAAAAGATAAAAAGGGAAAAAAGATAAATGCTTTAATTAATTTTAAAAATTAAGATGCCAGCTGTCGAATACTAGATTTGTTCATTATATTATAATTAAATATCTGCAAACATTTTTCATTTCATAGCTGGTGGAAGATTCTGACATACATACATACATACATACATACATACATATGTACACATACATGTATGTTAGTTATAAAGCCTTATACACATCCTGAAATGTTTGTCATCACATTTTGTGGGCTGCATGGATACACAGTTCCTACAACAATTCCAATATTCACTTTAATATTATGTAGGGCATTTAATGTTCACCATTACAGTGAGTTTGCCAGTAGTTTGAATACTGAATACTTATGAAGAAAAATTATGGAATAGTAAATTGGCTGGTTTTCTGTGTGCAACCTTTTCCTCTTTATCCAACCAAAGTTCAGACAGGACATTTGCAATTCTGCACTTGTACTCTCTTGCCTTGACTATCCTGTCAAGAGCCAGCACTTGGGCTCATTCAGGAAGTTTCAATGTTTTTAATGCAACCACAATGTGCAGTTGGCCAGATCCTTCAGGGAATGAGAGAGCAGGTAGTATCTGACATGTTTTCCAGATACTTCAACAAGTTTGAAGTTCTTCAGACCCAAGAGCCTCCAGTCTGTAAGTTAATCACCGATATGTCCTCAGCTGTTGGTGAAAATAAAAATCTGTTGTAAATTAAAGTACTTTTTTCAATAGCTTTACGTGACTTTGCTGCTATTCAGACTGTCTCTGATGTGAGCGCTCATGTTGAGCTTTAGAGTATACTTTTGTGTATGTTTGTAACTGATTGTTTCATTTGACTTTCATTATATCTGACAGGGAAATAAATGGCTGTTTTATCAAAGCCTGTGAATTCAGCATTTTTTCCCAATTTTAAAACAGGCAATAACAAACCAGCTGAGATGTCAAACTAAACTTGCTTTATCCTGATACTTTTTTTTCTTTGAGGGGGTGGAGTGAGGTGAAGAGAACATGAGTTAGAGTTGATTTTTCTATTTTACACTATGTTAAACTCTCAGTAACCCCTAAGAAAGAAAAATGTGTATTTTCAATTGTACATTCAGAAATGACTGTCTTGGATATACATGAAAAATACAAATGAGCTGCAGAGAAAGGAATATATATCTGGCCTTTCTTATTGTAACTTTGAATATCTTAGAAAAAGACAAATTAGTAAGAGTAATGAACAATAGGAATGTGGAAAGAGACTTTTCTTGCTATGCTTTCTAATAATTTCTAACCTTTTGTGTGTTTTTATTTCTTCTTTTCCTTTTTGTGCCTTTCATATAGGACTGGTTTTTTAAGCCCTGATGGCAACTAAGCACCACACAGCAGCTTCCTCACTTCCACCCCACCCCAGTTGGATGAAGAATTAAAAACAAAATTTGTGGCTCAGGATAAGAGCAGTTTAATAATTGCAAACAAAGTAAAATATAACAACAGCAACAACAGGTATTTTAAGGAAAAGATTGATTTGTTAATACAGTATGCTATGCTTTTTTGAGTGAATGACCAATATAAAAATAAAATCAAATTGATATGATTTGCATTATTGTTTGGAAATATTGTTGTCACAGACATATAACCTGTCTTAAGCGAAGCACTATGTAGAAGAAAAAGAGTTTACTGATCCTTGGAAAAATGTCCATCATGGTAGGACAACAAGTAAAATAAATACTCTTGACATGAAGGATAATATGTATCAGGGACAAGGAATATCTCTATACACTGCTTTCCTATTTGACACTGACATTGTTTGTCAGTGGAGGACAGATTCATGGAGAAATCTGAAGGATTATCAGGAGATTTTAACAGAGATGATGCACACATTATGAGATGAGAGAAGTCATGAATATGTTTGTGGGAATTAAGGCTGCCTCTCAGTAGCACTGCAAAAATTGCAGGCATGAGAAAAACTTTTAAATGGTTTCTGCTCAAAATTAAAGAGCTGTAGAGCCCTTGAGAGAATAAATAGCACAACAAGAAGAAAAACAAGGGCTCTTCCTTCAACCAATATATTTGTGTGCATCAGTCCTGGCTTCTTGGCCTCAGACCCTAACTAAAAAATGGTTGAATAGTGTTTTCTTGGTACATGGGAGAGCTGGGAGAATTACTGAGCACTAACACAGCACTGTGATGCCAGCACCAGCTCACACTGACTTTACCAAATTAAGGGCATGGTGCCTGGTCATCATTCACCCATATGGTTACATTTCAGAACCATTTTGTTGCAAGTCAACTAAACATTTTCCAGAACAATTCCTGGACATTGTGTGGGAGTTAAACCTGGCCCAGACAGAGTCCTGCATAAGCAGTTTGGATGCAGCCACTCTCTTTGGACAGCACGTTTAAGAGTTTGGCTGTGGAAGGATGGTGCCAGCTGGCCTCAGGGCTGGAGAACATTGACCTGGCAGAGGAAAGAGCTCTGCTCTGGTTTAGTACCTGCATGCAGCACTGGGGGGCCATGATCACCACCTGCCTAACTTACCCTGGCACACTGAGCATTTGGGGGAAACACTGAGCTCAGTTTAAGGCAAATGGAAAAGTTAGGCAGAAAAATCATGACCATCTGGCTCCTTATGCGACCCCTTGGCATACCACCAAAATGCAGGTTAGCAGGATCACAGAGATGAGTCACCTTAGCAAAGGAGCACTGCAGCCCTGCATACAACCCAATACAGCATTAAGCTCTCTGCTCAGTCTTCCACATTTTCTGTGATTACTCTACAGAATTATCTGTACTATTGTCCCATACTGGGTTTTATTGCTCCCTCTCCTTTATAGAATGAAGTATCAAGGCCTGCACTATTAACATGAAAAATAGGTGTCAAGCCTGAGGAATAAGGAGGACTGAAACACAACAAAGAACAACTCTGTATCTTCACCTCTATACCACACTGGAACATAACTGCTTTTCAGTTTGTTGAGTAACATACTGCATGCAACACCTGAGGGGCTAAGGAAATAGTGTCCCTTGAAAGACCATTACTTTCACAGACAGGTATCCTTGGGGTTGTCTCTCCTTGGTCTTCCTCTCCCCCTCTCTCTCTTTAGATCCAGAACAGTCCTTCTGGACATCTTAATGTTCTGGATCAACATGAATGATATCTTATTCCAAACAAGCTCATTTATAGGCGAAGTGCTAATTGGGTTGACTTACTGGAGAATTACAGGCTGACGTTGATTTCTCCTTGAGTTTCCAGAGAATAAAGCTATGGGAATGACTTAAGCAGGAGACCTTGAGAAGAGCATGATGACATTATCACTTACACTTGATGCAAACTGGGTTCAGGATATCTGGGATTTGTCCACTCTTTTTAAAAATCCTTTGTCTCTCATGTCCCTAGGAAGAGGCCTGCAAGGACTTCTCTGGAATACTTCAAGTCCAGCTCATTCAACGGGCTAGCTCAAAGACAGAATAGATGCCAAGCAACAGGAGCATGTCTAGGCAAGCATGTGCCTCAGCAAAAGGTTTAGCAAAACTCCTTACATTTGCTTTTCTTTCGGACATACATTTTAGGGAATGGTGTGTTTATTTTTTGGGTTTTTTTAATTCATGTCAGTTGTGTGAACTATCCAGTCAGACAGACATAAATCCTAACTTAGAGTCAGCATAAACTGTTTGATCAGGCTGTAAAATCTGCACTGGAGGTCTCAGTTCAATGGGCTTCTGTAATGGCCAGTGAGGGACAGGATTTGTAATGGAAGAATAGCTGAGCTCTGGGGCAGCCACCACCTTGGTCCCTGTTGTATCCCTAAATTGAACCTCTGTTTAGTGCTGCTGGTGGATTCTGAAGTACCACTGTGAATCCAGGTCTTCCAAAGCTGTCCACTGGATTCTATCCCCTGCCCACTGCCTAGAGTAGCCAGGGAAGCACAGTGTTTGTCTTGGACAATTGCAACAGCTTTCATGGTTGCTGGGACAACATACTGTCACTTAACAACCCATAGTTTTGCCTCTGATTGAATGATCTAAGAATAGCTTTTAGTTGCAAAATCTCTTCCTCCACAACTTCTACTGCACAGGCCTGAGGAGGATTCTCTGCTTCTCCTGACAGCTTGAGTCACATCCTTGGATCCTGGTTCTTATTCCAGGCCAGGCCTTTGAGCTTCCTTCAAGGCAGTGAATCTTTATAACCTTGGCTCATGAAAGGAATCTACAGGATAAATCCATGTATATGTGTTTCTTGAGAGCAGATTCCTGAAGAAGCAGAGAGGTGCAGCATCTGGACCAGCCAGAGAGTTTGTTCAGCAGAGCCCAGCAGACTGCACCAGCTGCCTGGGTGTCTACAGCTGCCAGATTACAAGAGACCAGTCCAGAAACCTGGCACTGAAAGATCTAGCCTCTTTTTTTGTATTTACTGTATTCCCCCAGCTGGTTTTCCTCTTTATGTTGGTCAATAACTGCACATGTTACTCTATGTACAAATGGGTGATCTGAGGTTATGAGTCTCATGCAAGGACGAGGGTGGAAAAGAGAACTGGTAGCTGGGACATTCAAGAGCAGAGTACTCATGTGCTTCACTGGAACTGTTTCAAAAGTGTTTAGAAATGGAAGACAGACACATTAGGAAGCAGAAGTTTAGGTTAAACCTCTCTCTGCATGAATTTTAAACAAATATTTGTCAGCTGGCACTCCTCCTTCTGAACATCTTTCATTTTGAATAAATGCTGAGGAAGAGGAGGAGACAGGCAGAAAAACAGGGGCTGACTGGCAGAAAACACACTTATCAAGGGTGTGGGAAACCAAAGCTGGAAGGTTCATAGATCTAACTGAGTTAAAAAGATGTGAACAGCATTGGCAAGAGCAGCTGAACACTTAAAACCAGACCTCAGTGGGTTATGAGGGCCAGAAGACAGACTGGCAGCTGGGCAGTGGATGAAAGAGGGTAAATCTTCGGACACCAGTACAGCATGCATTTCACAGATGAATTAGAAAAGGGCTGGGGGAGGCTGTTGCAGTAAGGAGAGTGTGAGCTGAAGGCATGAAAGTCTCTGTGAGGAATTTTCTTCACTTTAGCTGTTATTTTTATTGCATGTCTTGAATAAAGAGAATTGGGTGAAGAGTATGCTGGAAAAGGAATAAGCACTGAGCGTGGGGAACAGCTGGAGTATTTCTGACATACACTTCTTTTACTTGCCACCCTATTTATGGGGCTGTAGGAATGTGGAGGGAAAAAAGTTTACAGCTTTAATATTTCTTGTGAGCAAAATCCATACAGGATCCATATTGGAATGTGAGTGCAGAGAACAAAAGGATGTGTCTCTGTGCCAGTGTGTGATTAACTTGAGTGCAAGGTTTGTCTATACTATGATTTAAAGTTGCTGGACTCTTTTCTTTAAGTGTTCGTTACATACAGATGTGCATAAAGCCTTTCCACCCCAAACATTAAATACAACTTTTAGAGGGAAAATAACTGTATTTATTTAAATGGATTGGGGTTTTGTTTTTAAAAAGTAAATATTTATTTAATTTTTTTATTTAGTCTTATAGCCAAAATCAACAGACTGTCTGCTACAAATAGTATTCCAGGTACTAGTAGGTTTTTTTTCTGGCATATAACCAAATATTTGGCAGAATGAAGACTTGTCCTGCCATGTTTAGTTGAGCAATGGCAGTAGAAACATTTCCTTGATATCAATGGAGATGAAGGGATCAGAAAAACATAGAGATTTTTGATCACAGACCTCTGTGGGATAATATGCAAATCATCTTCAATCCATGCTGCCCCTCAAGGATATTTACAGCTTGGTTCATGCTGAGACCATATGCCTCAGTTTTATTGGAGAGGAGATTTGCAGTTGGGTTAGAAACTGGAGGAAGGTGGGCATTACTCTCAGCTGAGGATGCAGGTGGGGGGAAAATCCAGATTTGGCTCAATATCTCACCTTTCTCCCTGTGTCTGATGGGGAATCACCGTATAGGAGGAAACCTGGTGCATTGTGAGTGTATCTCATGAGGCACAGGGCTTGGGGGATACAAGCTCTACCCCAGAGCACTGAAGATATGAAGACCTCATGGTTAAACAAAGCCTGTTGTGATGCTCATGGGAGCTATGAGAGGTTTGGGTGGGGAAAGTCTAAATGAAAAATTGAGCTGGCAGCAGAAAAACAATTAGTATAGTTTCCTGAAGAGTGTCCCTCCCCAACTTTGCACTGTGGGTCTTCAAGGGACAGGTATGCCAGCTGCTAATCAAGCTCACCAGAGCCAGCAAAATGAGTAAATACAAGAAATTCTACTTTCATGAGAAAATTGCATGTTTGAGTCCTCATCATTGCCATCATAAGAGGGTGCTGATCTAAGGAAATGCAGTGATAAAAACTTAGGTTGCCATAAGAATTTGGTTGTATTGAATAGTCAGCTCCTGCTTTGATGTGATAACTAGCTACAGAAACAATTTAAATTACTTCTAAAAGGAAAGTTTGTGATCAGCTACAAAAATTAATTCAGACTGTTAGAGATTTTTTTTCATTCACTGTTCTTGAGTATTGGTGCAGTCAAAGATCTATGAAAAACTAGAATCTGTCCAGAAGCCACACTTCATTTGTTCAAGAGAGAAATTTCATTTAGGGATGAAATTGGTATAATTCTGAAACACTGAAGCCAATAGTAATTTTGCAGATGATTTGTGTGGGAACATGACAAGGTCTTTCCCAAAGACATAGTGTACAATTTTGTGGTAGAATAATCATGGAAAAGACAAATCAAAAAGTTAAAATAGTACTCTCCTTAAGTCAAGTAATTAACCCATAATTCTTTGAAAAAATCACAGGTCAGATTGCAGAGATAATTTTTAAGAGCTAATAATTTAAGAAAGATTCTATCATTTGATTGGATAACATCAATCTTTTAACACCAAATGTTTGATTCAAATTATTTACAGACAGGTTTTTTTCCTAGCTCTATAACTGATGCATCATCACACAATATAAATAAGGATATTTAATGTAAATGTACATCATAATATTTATTGGATAACATAGTTCCAATAACAGCACAGTATTTTAGAATGCAAGTAATAGGATTTGATAAAATAATAGTACAGCAGTTGTGATGTTTTTGTATAGTTAGAAGTACCTTTATTCTTTAATACAATTAATTTTACTCTTTATTTGCTCTTGGGATAAAACATTTACAGTCGGAATTGAAGATTAATGTAGGATAATAACACAAAATGGGGGTAAAATATGGTATCAGTTTGTGTAATGGCATGTTACATGCAGCTGTTTTGAATTATATTACCTTTTTATTGATGTGTCCAGAATTTTTTTTACAGCTTAAGCATATGGGGGCTTTTAAACCTACCAAGTATAGCAAATTGCAGATGAATTGGTCCATGAGGATGGTTTAAAAAAAAAGTCTCTTAAGGTATATTGTTGAAATTACAACATGAAAAAAGCAGAGGTACTGGAGGAAACTTTGACATACTGGAATTCCGTTTAAACTACTGTAACAGTAGTCATATTGTGCAGTCAATCTATTGCAGCATTTGCTTCTTGATGAGACTTTTACTTAGGCTGCTTAGACAATGCTAAGGAATAAGTGCATTAATAGCTATTTTATGTTTCAAACATTAATTCCAGCCTTGTCTTCCATGCTAAAAATTATGAATTTTTAACTTGGATTAGCTAAAATATACATACAGCCCTGCAGTAAAAGTGGGTATTAAAGACAGAGTACAGACTGAGAGGTAAATAAAAATGGTCTAGTAGCCTTTTCCATAACATTCAGTAGTAAATCAGATGTGTCTTACCTTGATTGTGTCAAAATGGTGGGCTGCCATTAGTTGCATTGAGATGTGGCTGTATTCTTGCACTAATAAAAGCAAATCCTTGCATAAGGCATTCTGACTTGCCTTCCAAACTGGAAGCCTGCCCACTAAAATGCTGTAGTTATAGTTATAGAACCATATAATTTACCTTAATTGGTTTTCCTTTCTGGATTTTACTGTCTGCTGCTGTTTTCCTGAAGTTTCATTTTCTATAGAAATTATGGTGTTCTATAATGTACTGTATAAATAAGATGTACAATATCAGTAGAAGAAATGCAAAGTTCCAGACATTTGTTTTCAGCACAAGTCAAAACTGATTTGTAGAGGGTCACAGAAAATCCTTTACTTTACTACCAGTCCCTCTTCAGGAAGTCCTGCAGGTGCCTTGATATTTATGTCATCACTATATTGGTTATTGATGCTACAGGTTTAGAAATTTCTGAGGGTTGCCTTCCTTTATGTACAAGGGTGTTACATTTAGAACATGAATAAAAGTGACACCTAAATTAGTAAGACATGAAGCAATTTAATTTCACAATTTTACATTCTAAAGATAAATATATGCCTCTTATTTTACAGATGTAGAAGTCTACATTTCACAGGTCATTTCTACATTTTTAAAAATAAAGAGTAATGCAATATTTGTTTCTCAATCAGTTTGCATTACTCTGATGCAACAAGCTTCAGTAAAAACTGTTTTGAACTTCTCTGAGGTGTTGCACGGCCAAGTGATGCATGATCTAAAACAGGCCAAGAGATACATGGCCATCCTCTTGTTCCCAGAGATGTGCTAAGCACTGCTTTAATGGTTGATAGCATGACTGTCACGTCGGATTTGGAAGTCTCCAATTACTGCCTGATTTCCAAACAGGCAATAGAAGGAAGAAAGAAACAAAAATTCTGTCTGAAAGGTTTAATAAAAAGCAAATCAGAGAATGAGCATTAATATGAATTTTGCTTTAGCTCTGAACAAATTACTCCTGTTTGAAAATACAGGTAGTGATCTGTAGCTCTGTGGGAAATATAGAACCATGCTCACTCAATTTGGTGTGTACAATTTTTAATGTACAGATATTGAATGTTTCTGTCCTGATGATCTTGATGGTCAAAAAACTCTTGCATAAGACAAATTGGAAAAATGGTCTACAACAGTTATCCCATTTCAACTTCAGGGAAAATCAATCACTGGGAAGGACAACAAAACCAGAACCACGAGGATTTACTGTGGCAGAACATAAGTCACAAAGGTATGATTCTTGTTATTCTATAAGTTATTTGCAAAATCAAAAATTAGGAGGTGTTTTAAAGAGAATATGTATTGGGAAGTACCTCTATACATCTTTGGTTTTGAACAGTAGGAGTGTGATTCATATTTATTGTTCTATGGCTCTACTTCTGTGCTGCAGCAATACCATTATTTTAAGTCAGTGAAAAACTACAGTGACCAAGGGGCAGAACAAATCTGATGATTGCATGAAGCTTAACAGACTAAAGCTCTGAGACATCCATTCTCTTCACCTGCTGAGATAGGCCCTGTGGCGAAAGACACTTGATGGGCATCCCTAGATACTTGAAATATTTTCTGCTTTCCCTAAGCTCAACTTCTACCTAAATTATATCTGTGGATGGAGATGTAGCTATGTCTGGATATTTTCATATATCTCTTATAGAGGAAGTGTCTGATATAGATGGGGTGAAACTCACTTTAAAAGTTCTTTTCTCACTTTGTGGATTATAGAAAAGGACTTAGATTTCTAATCTAGAATAGATAAAAAATGCTTTTAAATATTTAAAGATTTGTAAGAAAAAGATATTTCTGTTTTAGTCTAGGTTCTCCCCCCGAGAAAAGAAAACACAGTACAATTGTAGGACAATGTAAAATTGGCAGTATAATCTGTCCAGGCTTTTGTTAATCTAGGCTATCCCTTTATGTTCACAATGTAACCTTACTGAGAATTATATTGTTATCAGATTTATCAAGAAGATACCTTTAAAAAAAAAAGTGTTTTACTTAGTGTGCAAGTAGATCTTTCTTTGGAATGGAATGAATGCTTTAAAGGAAAAATCTTATTTCTATGTTTACTATCCATCAACTAACATATCTTCTGAGTGCTAAAATTCCAATCAAAGCAGGGCACACAGAGCCTTTTCAATAAGGCTCCTTGGGTTGTTAATTTTCGTATCATATGACCATATTCACTGTAGGTAGAGTATCTCAAGGATATCTGTGCCCCTCCTAGTTATATATGGAAGATAAGAACGACCTGGAAGGCAATATGGACAGCTAAATTTATGAAGACCACTATCTGACTGTAAAACATCTGTCTGAGGACCCCGCCAAAAACCCACTGTTGGCTGGCTGGCAATTACACACAAACATGCTGTACCTGGATGTCAAATGCAAACCAGCTGCAAGATCCCTGTGCTGATTCATCTGCCGAGCACACCACCAGCCATTCACTTGACTTATGGCGAGATAGAGTTGAGCTGCGTGATGGAGGAACACGAACAGTAAATCGGCTGCCAGTCAGCTATGCCTTTAACTGCATGAATCTCTTTGGATAACACAACCACATGTGTGGCTATTGAGCTATTGCCTACCCACAGGACCTTCAAAAGGGTGAGGGAAATAAACTACTGAAATTGGGTGTTGTCTCTCACACAGTTAACTGATCAGAAATTAGCTTTTCAAAGGCTCAAAAAAGCATGTGTTTGCAGCAATATTTACAGACATCTGCACCATTTTAGTGATAACCACTGCATCTGTTTGTGTTGGCAAAACCACACATGTCTTGGGCTGAGCTCTTCTGGATGGCAGTGTAAATCCTGCTGGGCTCTTCACCTCCATGGGATTAGAGGATCACAAATCGCAAGTCAGAGCAGGGGTCAAAGCCACAGTATTTCAGAGGTCTTAAACTGAGAACCTCAAAATCTCTGCTCCTGAACCATGTTCAAGTTATTCCATGTTAAAACTTTGGGAAAATGCTTTTTCCACCTTTTTTGTGTTCAAATATTAATCAGTTTCTAACTAGAACCTATGAATCAGGTAACCATATTCCACTAGAACTCAGTACAGTAACCCTCAGCTCAAAAGAGCTGTCAGTGACTCCAGGCAAGGATGAGAATGGAAACCATTAAAACCATACGTTTATTGCTAAAAGTTGTGGAATAAATATGCAATATAATTATGTCTGCTCTAAAGGAAGCCATCTGTCCAGTTTCTCTTGCACTAAGCCACACTGATGGTGCTCAGAAACCAGTCTGTATTGTATTTACATATCATGGGATCATTGTTATCTTCAAAGGATTTGGGTTTATGCCCTGAAAGTCCTGATCCATAGAACCTTTGCTATTTCCTTTGGGACACAACTCTTCTACTAAACAGAAAATGTTATCAGGAAGTTCTTTCCCTTTCACTCATCTTCCTTCTAAATTTTACATATTTTTTTAAAGTAGCCTCTTTTTTTGGTTTGGTTTGGTTGGGTTTCAGGTTTTTATCACTCTGCTAAATAACTCTTATTTTATTAACTATGCTCATCCTTGGAATGGACTCTTCAGCTATTGCTTCCCTTAGCTATATATGTTAGAATTCTTAATATTTAAAAGGTTAACTTATCTTTCCCACCCTCCCCTTAATTTTCACATTGTGCCTCTTGATACCACCAGGCTAAAGCCAGGGCTGAAACAAGAATTGTTGAAATACCACAAGTATTTACAATGTCTGGAACTTTCTGAAATACTGTGAGAAAGCCCATCCTTGTGAGACTTCCAGCTCAGTCTTAAGATTCAGATAAGATCAGGATAACAATCCAAACTTTTTAGTGATATTTATCTACATCTTCTGAGATTTCTTCATCCCTATTAAAAAGAAATATATATTACATAGTATATGCATCACTCTGATGCATTTTGTCCTCCCATACTTTTTCATCCTATATCCCATTCAGTTGAGTTCAATGTCCTTTAGCATCATTAATAAATTGAAACAGATTTAGCCTGTTGTTCTTGATTCCAAGATAATAAAGCACACAAAAAATTGTAGGACCGTATTCAGACTCAGAAGACATCCACTTTAGTTTCTGAGGTGACAAGCAAGTCACTGTCTCCACGGTCCCACCCTGGTTTCCTACTCAATTCACAGTCTTGCACAGCTTATTCTTTAGCTCTGATGTCTAAACTTCCCCTGCTTAGTATCAGAACAGAACTTGGCCCATGGAAAACATACCTATCAAATTTTGGCAGAAGACCCACCAAAAAAAGATGTTTTTTATAAAAATGCAGCCTAAAATGAACACCACTGCCCAGCATTCTATCTCCCAAGTAACCCAATCTACAGTGAAGAGGTTGTGATCA
Organism: Melozone crissalis; assembly: GCF_028551555.1. Taxonomy (NCBI): domain Eukaryota; kingdom Metazoa; phylum Chordata; class Aves; order Passeriformes; family Passerellidae; genus Melozone; species Melozone crissalis. The sequence goes on from NW_026535805.1 coordinate 57,322,283, forward strand.
TCTTCCATTCTTCCCCACTGCACACATCTGGATAAGCAATTATGAAAATCAAAATCATGTAAAAGTCCACATTTTATGCCTGCTTAAGCTGTCACATCTCAACATTGTGATGTCTGGCACCATATAAATGTCAGATGCAATTGACAATATAGGTGCATTCATGAAAAACACCTTAGTCTATTGACATTTTGAGGGGAAAAAGCTTCATTTTGGAAGACAAGAATTTCAGGATGACTGACAACTAAATAAAATTATGTTTCATTGGCATTTGCCAGCATCACTATGCCAGTCTCCTGTGGGGAGCTTGTCTGGTTGCTTTCCCTTTGGCTGTTACAAGCATTCTTTTGAAACTATACACTTTTAGAAACCTGAATGTCTAATGATCTCCACTACTTATTCTTGGCAGCTTCTCTTTGTGATGAAGAAAAAGGGGGGAAATTAGCACATTACGTATATTTTTGTGTCTTGTTCCATTACAATACATTATACTCTGTCTTATCTCATCTTCCAGAGTTGATAGGAACTCATATTCCCTGTATTCTTATTCAGCTGCTAAAAATTATTAGAAGGGCCTGACCTGTGTATACAGTGATACCTTTCCACTGATTTTCATTGAAACAGATTGGTTCTCGTAAAGATAATTAGGCAGAAAAACCACAGTCAAATTCCAGCAGCAATTTTTTTTTCCAGTGGTACATTATACATTTGTCTGGTCTCAATAGCATCCAACACATTTTGAATATTAGGTGATGAAGGCATTCAAAATGTTTGAGTGTTCATCTCAGAAAAACACTCAGAAATCTGTCTGCCTGGCATATCTGCTAAGTCTATAAAATAACACAAGTAGAAATTTAATGTCAGCAATGTTAACATGAAATATCTGATATACTGCAATTCTCACTGGATCTATGCAGCTCTTTTTTTGCTCTTCTTTCCATGCCTTTTCTTTGCCTTCATGTTGATTTTAGGAATTTACAGCTGTTTTTTGGGTGAAGGCAGATGAGAGGAAGGGATTTCTTTCTAGGCTTGATCCTCAAATCTCAGGCCAGACTGTGATCCTCAAATCTGTATGAGAAGAGTCCTTTCTTTAAAATTCCCATTCATCCTGAGAAAAAGAGGAATAAACCATTTCAGCATAACCTTTCTTTTTCTCAGAAACACTTTGGTGTAGTTTCTTCATAGGTTATCTTCTTATCATGAGACAACACATTAACACACTAATTTTTATGTGCATCAAACCAGTTTTGGCATCAACATTTTTCTAAGGTCCAAAACCAATTTATGGCCAAAAAAGTCCTTTGTAGTTCAGCTCCACGAGAAGCACATGGTTTAAATATCAAGTCTTTCTTAAAGGTGATTTTTCTCATATGTTTAAAAGTGTGGCTTGGACCACATCTACAGAGAACAATTTAGATCCTGTTAATAATGAAGAAAGCACAAAAAGGTTTCTCAATAAGAAAAATGCTGCAGACACATCATGTGCACTCCTCCAAAATGTGGGCAGGCCCTTTATTCACCAGTCTGATGTGAAGTTTCTGTATCATGCTGCTGCTTCGTCTTGGTTTCATCTTTCCACTCTTCATCCACCATTTTTGGGACACAAAACAGCCCAGCCAGTACAATTGGAGACAAGGGCTGGATCTAGGTGAGAGAAAAGTAAGTCAGAATCCTGCTGGTGACTGCTACAAAGGACTTCAGCTTTAATAGGCCACTTCCAGTGGAACAGTGAAAGTTTAGCAAATTTAAATGGGTTCATAGTTTCCAGAAATTAATTCCCTTTTACATAAATAATTTAATGACATAGACACAGGTCCTGATTTAAAGGATGATTTCTTTTTATTTGTCTGGGGTTGCCAGTGTGTCTTTACTCAAAGATGAAAATATATTTGGTTTTGTACTAATTCAGAACAAATACAAAAAGAGTACTTCTACAGCTGTGACAAAAACCATGTAACATATTACATAGTAAAAATTGCTCAAGTAGATGCAGAGATCAAAAGCTCATTAGAAATCAAAAAATCAATTAGTTAATCACTATTATTTGCGTGGGAAAGGGGTCCAGAGTCCTCTGTCAGACCTAAAATATACTTTGCTATGCATATTTTTAAGGATATGAATAAATACAATCCATGCTCCAAAGAAAATCACAAAATTATGTATACAAATTAATAGTAAGGAAAAAGAAAATTATAGGAATAGCAAAATCCCCAGGCACTGTGGGGAAATAATTTAATATTTAGTTGTTCTGATTTATTGCATGCCCTGGGTGAGCTAGTTCTGCTCAGCTTAGCCAGTCAGGGCAGGTCAGCTACAAGTGAAGGAACAAACCACAAGCACATTATGTTAACCAAAATGGGCACTAATGTTAGGTGTCATACAGAATTCCTATTATTCCAATGAAATCTTAGTTAGAAAAATGTATTCATTTGATTTCACTAATTTTCTGACATACCTTTGTGCTGAAGTACAATCTTTGAAATGATTTGTTGTTATTCAGAATTCTCTTTTCCTTTATCCACAAGTGAATTGACAAAATCTTGGTATCAGCTGGATAACTCAACATCTTCTGATCTGTTGAAAGAATGAGCAATTTGAAATAATCAGCCAATATTTTTTGACCTGATTTCCAAAGAGGAGCAGTGAGCTGGATGTGCCAGGAGGGAACTCTTTTTCAATTCAGGAGTCTTGTTCAGGGATGACTTCTACATAGGATATAGAGTTCTTTAGCAGAGACTGAAAATAACAATTTCCCAAGAAAAAAATCTCTCTTTCTGCTTTTACAATTTTGAAGTGTAGTTTCATGTTTCACAGTTCACCTTTATTCCAAATCCTCTATTTTACATGCTTCAGTTTAAGGATAATTACGTAAAGGTCTACAGTATGGAATCACTCAATAATTGAATACACACATTAAATTCTGTCTGATGGGCCTTCAAATGTGGTCTACACACCAAATTCTGCATAAAGTTCAAACACACACCTTAAATTCTGATTACATAAAACTCGGTATATGTGCCCATATAAATGGGTATAGAGAGTAAAGGGTTTCTAATATATGAATGCCTCTTCTCTACTCAGAAACTTCCATATAAAACAGGGCAATAGCAAGGCCTCTAAAGGGTTTCTTGGACACTTGCTCTTCTTCCTTCCTAGGATATAGAATTCTCTGTTGGAATGGAATTAAAAAAATAAAAAAGTATAGTGGATATGTGATTTATACTGTGCACATAGAACCGGTTGTAGCAAAATTGTTATCAAAGAGGAAGGGATTGCAGGTTTGGGGCTTTGGGTTTTTTTACTGAAAGGCACTCATCCCAGAACCAATTAATCTTCTCTGGAAGTTCATGCAGCTGCCAGATACACTCAGATGAGTGTGCGCTGTCCTCTGCTCTCTTATGGCTCCTCCTGGCTCCTTTTTGTGCCTGGTCTCTGACAGGAACAGCCTTGGCAGGTCCTTGATGAAAATGCAGCCTTAAAGGAAGCTTAGACCTGGTTCATTACTAGCCTTGAAGGAAAGAAAGAAGTTACATCTGGAAATTGCAGAAAGGCTGTAATTCACACAAGATAAAGTTGGATATATAACATAAATAGAATTGGAAAGTTTGTGTTGTTTCAACAGATTGGTCTGTTAATGTATGGCCTGGTGTAGCCAGCTGTATTTAAATATATATACACACACACGTATACACACAGATATGTATATAGTTGTAGACATTACAAATCTTAGAATGACAGAGTCAATCTTGGAAATGAAATTCAAATTAAAAAGACACACTTTTGTCCAGCTTCTCACTGTAAAATATAAAGAAAAATGGCCTTCTAAAGTAATAAGTCTTTCCCTGTTACTTATTAGTAACTATATCATTTTATCACTATTCCTCTTTATTCACTACATACATGTCCTCATTAGATATTGACTCTAATAATGTTTGGAAGCCTGGAAGGAGAAATTTCTGACCTTGAGGAACTGCGAGTTCCAGAAAGATTATTAAATTTGGAGAACAAAATCATTTACAAAGTAATGCTATGGCTGTGTGTAAAATGTTCTTTTATAGTCCATCTGAACACTAACAGCTCATTTGCCAGCACAGTCCCTGAAAAACTGCCTCAACTGTAAAGAAATAAAAGCCATACCAGACCCTGCAAAGCCAGAGCTTAACTCACCATACAAATGTGTGCTTAAATACAAAAACTTACAAAAAAGTTTCCCAATCAAACATGAATGTGTAGGTCTTGATACTGAAAGTTTAATAAGCATTTAAAAGCTGCTTTGTATGAACTGGTAGGAAATGCTCACTTTAGGTTTAATGACTTTTCTCTAATTAAATTTTCCATAATTTATAGCAGATGAAGGCCCCTTGCTGACTGTCCTTTACTGTGTGATCATGCCCTACCTTGTACCTGTCCAAACATCCTTTTGCATTATCCAACTGTTAAACTATTTGATGTCAAAATGTTTCTGGATTGGTACTTAGAGTTTTTATGTTTCTTGCTTAACATTGGTTTGTAGTTTCTCTGTACATAAATACATCAACCTGCATTAAAAACAGAGCCTTTATCTACGCAAGTTGCTTGGGCAGTAACTTTCCCTGGTGTATAGGACAAGAAAAAGCATTGTTTTCTCTTTGATTTAAAGAGTTGATTTATAAAGGTTTGCTTTTAAAGCTTCTGTTTCAAATGTGCTAACTACAGAGTTTTTATATATTGCCCAGATTTACTTATCCATGTTTACAGTCTGATTTATAAACTGCATGCCTTCTGACTCAGCAGGAATCTTTGATTTAGTACAATACTTCAAAAGTAAGTTTTTTAGTAGCTCAGTATTTAACTGATTTCAGAGAAATTACAAATGAGTGAATGCATAGTTCTTTTTTCTGTTCCATTTCTGTTTTCTCTTTTAGAATTTTTATATTGTAGAATATACAAGAAAAAATTCTCTGTGAGAATGAGGGAATTTCAAAAAGTAAAGTTAACCAAAGCCCTCCAGTAATTAGAGTTTCTGGTTTTTGAATGTCAGTAAAAGCAGGCCTCTAAATCCTGTAAATACATTGGAAAATACTACTTTTTACCTCTGCAGTTGAATAAAGCCTTTTTCTGTGTATTCAAACAGATGCACTGTCTGAGCTTCCAATTTGCTTCTGAGCCATCAATATTCTACAGATGGTTTCTCCAACTGAGGTAATATACACACCCTTAATTCTCATTATTGGCATAAAAAGCCCCTGACAGAGATGTCTGGGATGTACATTTATGTTAAGTGGTTTAGAAGAAATAGTAAAGAACTGCCCAGAGTAGAGGCAATAACATATTCTCTGTTTTCTGCCTATTAACACAAAGGTACAAACATAGTTGCAGAGAACATGAATTATCCACAATTCTCTATTTCTCTTTCTGTTTACTAAATAGAAACTTCAAATCTTTAGTATCTGCTTGCAGTTTGATATGTTTTGCAATATGAATGGTTAAAACAGCTTTTGAGGAGTAAAGTTTTCATTAACATCATATAAGAATTCTTATTCCACAAGATTAATTGAGTTTTAGGTCACTGATATGTGAATAGGAAAAAAGCCATAACAAAAGAAAGCCATAAGAAAGCAGTTCCATTCTTAGATAGGTTACTCTGGGATTTAAAAGAAAATTTCATTGTGTTCCTGGTCTGCCCACCCTTGTGAGGCATTTGCAGACAATCTAGTGGGAACGTGTGGCCAGGGAGACTGTACAGATAATCAGCTGTTTCTAAATCAATCCCTGTCCTTGCCATTCCATTGAATACTGATGAGGGCAGAAGGACAATAGAAGCTGTCACTTCAGCAATGACACATATCCCATTTCCCGTTTCCAGTTTTTTCCCTTGGGGGTGAATATGTTTAAATACTCGGGAGATGAAAACTGCTTTGTGGATAAGAAGTATTGATAAAACATGTCTTTCACCATGTGATATAAGCTAAATAACTAATAATTTGTTTTGTTACACAGAGGTATGGAGGCTTCAGGTATTCTTCCAATCTTTTTTGCCTGCTTCTGTTCATTCCATCGAGTCCAAACACCCACACACTAGGTGACATCAATTATTGTGTTCATTGCCATGTGCAGATATTTCAAGCACATGAGACCTCTTTATATATGAAAGTTACTTGAACTAATTTTGCGCTTTTTAATGTGCAGTCATCAAAAATAAATGCACTTACAGTGAGAAATTCATTCCCTCGGAGCCAGAGAATGAGGGAACGTGAGAAGACATCTCCATCTAGTGGTGCTCCCCAGGCCTGGAGCACCTCGTGCCTTCTTTGGGAAGGTAATTCAGGGATTGGAACTGTGGCATCACAAGGCAGGTCACATCAGGAAGGCCACTGCAGCTAGGCTGGTGTAACTGGGAAGGGTTTCATGTATGAGAAAAACCCGTTTTAATGAAAGGGAAAGTCCCGTGATAAAACTGTGCATTACACCTGTGCACCTGACCCTTCAGGCGCTGCTCCAATTCTGCCCAGAAACTGGAAATCTTACAAACTTAACTCTCATGCCCCACTGTTTTCATACTAAGGTATTTTTATTGCTTTGCAAAGACTCAATCATGATTTCATTTCATGGGGGAAAAAAAAGATAGATTTCCTCAAAATTTCAGATATCTCATCTATTCATATTTCAGAGAAACTGGCTCATCTCTCTCTAAGAATGATAATAACTATTAGGAACTCAAAAGAATATCAGTTTAAAATCATGCTAAATTAAATTATATTACATATCAGAGCGTTTCATTGCAAAAGATTCAAATTATGAATACAAAATTAAAGGAAGATATAGTCGAGTCTGACCTGGGTCCTGACACTGCTTCATCTCTTGAAACATCTTATCACATTGATCCAAGAAGGCAATCCCATGGATGCTTTCTACAATGGGAAGCAAACAGGAGCAAGAGGAATGGCTTCCTGGTTTCCTGTACCCAGAACTTGGTTGGTGGAAAAAAAGACCATAGAAATTTCACTGAATTGAAGGAAATTTTTTACATTTTCCACAGTGTAAATGAAAGCAAAATTTGCTGTTTGGTACCAGAAATTATCCTGAGAGATTCCTCTCTAAAGAAATAAGTTCATGTAGACATTAGAGACCTCTATGCACACATTGAGAAAGAATTTTCTACTTCAGATGTAAAAACGTGTAATTCATAAACTATGGTGGTGTTTCTTAACACACAACAGACACAGCTGTGAAAGAAAAACAGGTAAAAAATGAAGTCTTCTGTATTCCACAGTGGGAAAGAACTAACAAAATTCAGAAATCAAGATTTTTAAAGACATAGAGGAAAGTTACAGACAGGATAAGTCAATGCCCAGAAAGACATGAAGAGGCAAAGGCTGCCCCACACTGTGTGAGTGTGTAAACCACTTACTCCCACTTAATTTCTTAAATCTTTTTTTGGGTTTTATAGTTCCTGGATCCCTTTGCATGATTAAGAAAAATTTAAAGAATATTATGTTATTTTCTTGTTTGTGTTTGGCTTGCTGAGTTCCTTGTTCATGTGCTCTTCATTAAACATACAGTCTTTATGATGTGATCTTCTTCCAAAATGAGCATTTCTACACAGTCAGCCCTTCAATGGACACTCCAATATACACTTTATGGCTTTAAAGTGTATTTGCTCTCCATAGACCTCCGTTAAAGGTAAACAACCCCCTCTATGAAAACTGAAATGATTTTCCTGCGTATGTTGCATTTCATGCAGCAATTTAGACATTTTCTACTTTAACATCTTTAATAAGAAGCATCAATACCAACTTTTAAGGAGAGGGAAGGAATTTTCTTGTCGAAAGACTGCCAGGAAAATAGTTGCCTTAGTCAGTTTGATCCCATGGCCTAAGCATGGGCTTTCTGGGGCTCAAAATCTGAATTCCAATAGTAACAACAAGTCATAATTTACAGTCCTCCTGGAGCTATTAATCAAATTTAATAAGCTTGATAACTCTGAGATTACTTGTTCATTAACACTGGAGACACTTTTCTGCTGGACTGTGTCATCCCCCCCTCAGCAATGTGACCATAAACAATTGCCAATAAGTTATTTCAAGTTGGGTTTTGTTTCTGGTAGGCATTACCCCTTGCTGCCAGAAAGTAAAAGTCTGAACTCCTTGGAGCCATCAGGAGAACTTTATCTTGTTTCTATGGGTTCATTATTTTATCTAGCAGCTCTTATCCTGAAATATATCATAGACTTTATAATTGCACCTCTTTTTTTCAAAATACAGAGACATAAAGCTATACACAGAGCCATAGTATAAATTAATTTACTCTGCAAAGTAATACTGCTGTAAGGAAAGGAAGCTTTGAAAGGGTACTTGGGAGGAGCAGTACAGCCCCACAAAAATTTTAGAGTGGTGGTCTGCTGTTATGTGAATTTTCATAATACTGTGTTTTGCCAGTAGTCGATCCTGCTGTAAGGACATGGAAGTGACAGGAGAGGGCAGCAGAACACAGCCATGACCCCAGAGCTCCAACAAATGTAAGGATTTTTAAACTAGATATTTGTATGCTTGGAGGTTTTGCAGTAATCTGTCTCATTCTGGCCACGCCTGTGTGCCTGACTGAAGAAAGCATTTAATTGCAGTTATTATGTTGTGAGTAGAAAGCCAAGAAAGATACAAAGCTCTCTGAAGAAATCTAAATTCAACATTTGATAAGAAAATTCTACGAATTTACACTGCATGCATCCTTTATTTAATTTAATTAAAGGAGACATTGGCTCACACTTACAGGAGAGGTACTAAATCCCCATTCTGTATTTTTTGACTCTGAGCAGAATGCATCTTGGTTTACTTTGGGAGAATATTTTAAGGCTCCTTATCCTGGTTTTGGCCAGATTAGTTAATTTTCTTCTAATACCTGGCACACTGCTGTGTTTTGGATTCAGAATGATAGCAATTGTTGACAATACTGATAACATACTGATATTTGAGTTGTTGCTGAGCAGGGCTTGCACAGAACCAAGGCCTTTTCTACTCCTCACCCACCAAAAATGAGGCTGGGGGTGCACGAGCAGCTGTGAGGGGACACAGCAGAGACAGCTGATCCCAGCTGATCCAGGGGATATCTGAGACATACAGAGTCATGCTCAGCAGTTAAAGCAGGGGGAACCAGGGCCAGGGGCTGCTGCTCAGGGGAAAGATTGGGCACCACTCAGTTGGTAGTGAGCAATTGTTTTTCATTTACATCACTCATTTTTCTTGGGGTTTACTTCTCCTTTTTGTTATTTTATTTTTCATTTATTAATAATATTTCTGTTATTTTTTTAATTATTATCATATTTTATCTCAACCCACCTGTCTTCTCACTTTTACCACTCTGATTCTCTCTCCCGTCCCACCCTGAGGAGTGAGCAAGTGGCTGTGGGGAGCTCCTAGTAGCCCACAGGGATTAAAACATGAAGTAAATATTTTGAACTTTGTTGTCAATGTCATTCCCTCTTCTTGAGATTGCTTTTTATTTATTGCTTTGTGTGCATTTTCCCCATATATTTCCCCAGATAAAACCCCTGCATGTCCATCCTGGAATATATTGGTATGCTCTTTGTTTCCCTGCTCATGCAGAAGGGAGGCAATCTCAAAGTCTCTGTGCTTCTGCTGTGTGGTAATGTGAGCTGAGGTCCTGCTGCAGGTGCTGCTCGTGCCAAGCTCAGTTTGGGCACTTTCACTGCTATTTGAGACTAATACTGACCCTGCTGTCACTGTTGTGCCCCTGGCATACCTATTGCATGGACATGGCCAATGAATTTCTCCTGTAAACTCTGGTATCTGAATTGGTTCATATTTATTATACTGATGAACTGGTGACTTACTGTAACTGCATGTTTGGATTTAATCATGAGTCCTCACGTCACTAAATCAATAAATTACTCCTGGCCAGCTCAAGTGTCTCTTTTGACTAAGACTGCTGCTATCCAAATCCACCTAAAGGCCCAAATCTATTATGAGAGCCTCTGTCCAGATTCCCTTAGAGATGTAATTCCCTCAGCCTGTGTGCCTGGAGAACACACTACAGCACAGGTTTCTTCACCTCAGTGCCAAATTTTAATGCCAGTTGGAAATGTCTGGTGACAGAAAATCCCTGGATGCTCTCAGAACAAGGAGAGGAGTAGCAGCAGCTGTGTGAGCACGGTCTCTTCTCCAGTGCACTTCATACACCATGGTGAGGGTAGAAGGGGCATCTTTGCCATCCATTAAACTCTTGGCCTTACTGCAAATGTGCTCAGCTCATCATGGTGCTGCCAGGTGAAAGCAATGTTTGCACTGCAAGCTGAACCTTTCTGCTTCACATCACACATAATTCACAGCCACAATTAAATTTTAAAAAAATGCTGTTAATGATTATTAACCACTCGGCCCATATAGTCATGATGGGATGAGGAAAATCAATGTAGACAAAGCAAAATTACCAATTTCCAGAAATGTGAACAGTCCACTTCAGCCCTTGGATCAGGCAAGTCCTTCCTTGGAACACAATCAGGAAGCAGATCATGACTAAAGAGATCCACACTGTAGAAGACTTAATCTTCCAAAATCCAAGGAGCTTTATCAATGATTGCTAAAACTGAGGATGACAGAGCACAATTCATATACATAATGACTTCTGTCCTTTGGGATCTCAGTTCTGTCATTAATGGATTCCCAGATGTGGGATCTTTAATTACCACAAAAGGCAAGATATGCCAGCACATTCTCCAGTTCCCTCAGGCCAAATTGCTTTGATGTGCAGCAGTGAATTTTCACTGACTCTGCTGAGCAGGATTTAGAGAGTGTGGCAGCTTCATGGGCAGATACTCATCACTCTTAGATGAGAGTTCTCCTGAACTAATAAAGCTACTAGACAGTAGAGGGAGGAAGTCCTGTGAAAGCCTTGTAGAAACAACACCTCACTAGTGCTGTGATAAAATCACTCCTTATTTCTCATAATATTTGAAGCACCTGAAGTAGAAATTCAGTGCACTTTTCAGCTGTATAGAAATATACTTTGAAGGAGTAGCAAACATCTCTATTTTTCAGACACACAACCAGTACCAGCCAACACTGTCTTACCTTATTCCACCTCACTGAGGAAGAAAGAGTTTAATCCAGTGCTGACTTTGTAAGAGGTGTGTTGCTATAGGTAGGAGCAGACATGCTTATAGAAAGTGAGGGAGATGCAGAAGGAGTAAAAGGATAAGGATTCTTCCTCAAAAGGGTTAGTCAAGACATTGTCATAAATAAAAAATGGTTTGAGTCTCCTTTTTACCCAAGTATAATCCTTTGATATGATATATTGTCATTTCAGCCTTGTGAGACAGAAGGTAAACTCTTTTACTAGCTGCTACTATTGGTCACTTTAGATTATTTATTCACCTGGGCCAATAGACTTTGCTTTTTTTTCTAAGATAAAATCTAAAGTCAAACTTAGCTTTGGTAGATTACCTGAATATAAACCAATGTGGTACTTGGTAGAAGAATTTATCAAGGAATAAAACCTTGGGCTGAGGAGTCCTAGAGTTGTGTGTTCTCCTTTCCTATTCTGATGAAGCCAAGGAGAAATGAGTTCAACAGGGTGGTAACTGGCCCCTGCAGCCTTTACATTTATTTAAACAGTCAGGTGAACAAGTCTGATCTCAAAGTTTCTGAAACAGAGGGGGAATTTCTTTGAGGTCTTCAGGATGTAACTCATCTGTCCATGGCAGAGATAAATATCCTACAACACTTACCCTGTCAGTGTCTCTGGAATTAGAAAGCAAATACTTTTTCCACTCTCTTTCCATATTTCCAGACACTAACATTATGTTTTCACTTCTTATAGTCACTGCAGAATGGGGTCTGATGAGTGAGTTATGCCTTTGGTGCCGGCTGACATCCTGCTGAACTTGCTACCAGAATTTTAACAACATGGGCAGCAGCAGCAGCAGCATGCTGGTATGGGTTTTGCAGCAGTTCTCAGTTTCAGATGTTTAGTTAGAGCAGTCATTTCTCTGTCAATGACAACAGCAAGAAGCAAATTTTAAAATATCACGTGCTTCTAAAGCCAAAACAAAACAAAAACCCCCAGATTACTAAAAAGCAGCAGATTTGTATGCACATTAAAAATTACTGAATACCAGATTGTTGCTGTGGTGGCTCTACTGTACAACTTATTTAGAAGCAGCTGTTGGTCATGGTTCAGGGAAAGGTTTTCTCTTTACAAAATCATTTACCTCTAGAAGTTACAATAGCAGGTCCCTGTACAGCAGCACTCTCCCAGTTAAGCCAAGGTCCAGCATCAATTTAATAGCTCCATGTCACTGCCTTTTCCAGATTACTGCTCTTGGTGCAGAGAAGCACATGGCAAAATAAAAAAGCACCTAAGATCTCCGAGTGATGACTGGAAGACAGAAATACTGCCAACAGCTTCTTCTTTTTTCCCCTTTCCCTAAATCAGTCTCTCCAATAGCCTGGTTCTTTGCTTCATTAGCTGTTAAGTAAAATCTGATTTGTATTTGTGAAGCTGTTTCTATCTCATCTGTAGATCTTCAAGTACATTTCAGACACCGAAGTACTATGTATAAGAACAGACAAGAATTATAAATTATTGTCTCAAGGCCAGACCATTTTAATTGGTTAGCCTGAAGTGGAACATGAAACTTGAGAGATCAGGGAGGCTGTAACATAAACCCAGGAGTATCTGAGAGAAATGAGGGTTGTCTTGTCTTTGTAAACTATTTTTCAAGGCTCTGTAGCTTTGTGGGGCTCACAGCTTATCATCAATCTAAGGACGTGGGCAAACATTCAGGCTGGTTGTCAGGAAAAAAAAAAAAAAGAGAAATTACAGAAAGAAAAATGTGTCTTCTAACTTATCCTGTGTTTGCAATGCCAACATTTACCCACCTTGCTCTGAGGAGCTGTTTGTGTCCTGCTGGAGTGGAACTTGTAAACTTCTGGGAAAAGGAGGATCACAGAGTCCCAGCTGCAGGACTGAGAACAGAGGGTGAACGCCTCTGCTGGCCTTTGTGCCGATATTTAGTCAGTTACATTTATTCATGCTGCTTCCTCCCCTTCTCTGCATCCTCCATGGAGGGTTTACTTGTGTTAGCAGCTCACTCAGGTGACTATGGTGTCTTTTCTCATGGATGCTCGAAATTATGGGTTGAATTGTGATTTAGACATTAATCTCCTGTTCATTTTCCACCTTTCAACTTTAATGTGCATGTGCTGAAACAACAGGGAAAGAAGAGAAAATATCATATATATTCATCAAGATTTCTCGGTTGCTCAGTAGGACTTCACTTATCACAAAGATAAAAAACAAACTAGACAGGATGTTTACCTCAGTTAGCAGTCACAAATCAAACATCACCTCCTAAAGCACAAAGCAAACATGTTGCAATTAACTACTAAGTCTGTGAGATTTTATGCTTTGATCATTTAATAATGATTCTGAGATGAATAACTTCACTAGAGTAAATTTTGCTTTTGTAAAACACTAACTATACAACATCTGCCTGATTTCATAGTATGTAAATTAACTGGTTCTATGGCCAAAAATTATCTGCTAAATTGCAATATAATATTTCAGAAAGAAGAAAATGAGTGATTGCAATTTTATTTTCTCTGAGTTCTATGAGAAGGCTTTATGGTTCAAATTAAAGAATTATTTGACTTCAATGTTCAGCAATGTAATTTTAGGATAGCTAGAATAAATTATTGTCATTTTTAAAGTAAACAGGATAAAACCCTTTCTGATGGCTTTAGTAAAATTCTCTTCTGCTTTAACAACTACATTAACAGAATAAGTAGACCTGGCTCTTAAAACTTCCTGAAAAAGAGCAAGGCAAGCAATGGGAAAATGGAGAAACATTGGCTCCAGCACCTTTTATCATGCCCCCAGAGAAACTAGAGGGATGAGGTTGAGTCCCCTTCTGAGACCCAAGACGAAAGGTATCAAAAGAGGAGGACAACAGGGATCTCCTGAGGTGAATCATTGTTATTAGTAGAATGGTTGGAATTACCAGTTTAAACCATGGGTGGAAATGGGCATCAGCAGAGGAAAACAGAGGCAAGTTTAAGAGAAATCTATATATAATTAAGAGGGCACCAGCAAGCTAGTCTGAGATTCAACGTACAAAATAATTAATCACCAAGCTTTTGTCAGCATCCAGAATACATCTGGTGTTTTCTAATGTCTAGGAATGCTCATTTGCTGCTCAGAAAGGCTTAATTTGAAAAAAATTGGCACTGAACAAAAAGAAAAAAATCTGGATAGTGTTACAGGGTTTAACTTGGATAGGTGCAATTCCTAAAAGCAGAATGTCTGATGCTTTGAAGTTATTATACCATGACAAGTTGCTTAATTTAAATGTAATGCTGAGAAAAGTGAAAATTAGAGTATAACTATCTGAAGTTGTATTGAGGGACTTTTACAAAATCCTGATGTGATTCATTGTTCTGACTTTTGTCACAAAAGCGGGCAAAATGAAATGCAAAATAAAGGTTATACACTAATATCTTCAAATGTGGCAGAAATTTCTAATTCCATAAGCAATTTGACATCTTTAAGGTAAAAAGAATAATTCTCCATCTTAGACCAATTAAGATATTTACATAATATATTGTTATATAACTTTGGGCCTTCTGTGTCAGACATTGATGGTCCCCCTGATTCCATTCGAGTTATCTGATAGAGATACACATAGAAATATTTTTGGCCTATAACAGAGCACTCTGTTCAGTGCTGCCTTAAATGCAGTCCTGCTCCAAGTCATTGTATCCAGTCCAGTGTTAATAGGTGTTCACCCTCTTTCAAACAGCCCTAGGAAACTGTGAGAAGAGAGAATGATCTCTTCTCTCTGGTTACAATTTACTCACTCTTCTGTGAGTGATATGTTCCATCATGGTACCGTGGTGAAAAATATTCAAGTTTCAAAGTTTAATCTGAATATAAAATATTCAATACATTCAGATACCCCCCCCCCCCCCCCCCCATTCCCCTGGCTAGTTTTGCAATGTTTTTTGGCAGCTGCCTGCCCAGCAGTGTGAACAAACAAGAAATTTTTGGATGTGATCTAGTACAATGCTGGGTCCAGAGGAAATGTGTTGGTAGCAGCAGTGTATTGGTCTGCAGTGATAATTCTTACCTGTCTCTTGGCATGTGAGAAGACAGGTCAGCTACTCTTACAATATCCCAAACCTGAATCAGCAGTGAACCTGAATCTAAAATCTGCATCATTTCTCAGGATGGTAGGCATTTATAAAGTTATACTTTATTTTGACTGAGGTGAGCTTGAAGAAGGGAATTTTGACCAAAATGGTTTCTATGAGGAAATCTCCCTTTGCTAGAATAGATGTAAATACACTTTCACAGCTTCCCACATCTAAGGAAGACATTATAGTAAAAGAGAAACTGGAATATGGGTTAAGTGGACATAGAAGATCAAGCCACATTAACTACTCTGAGGCAATGCCAGGTTTTATGCTCTTATAAAATGTGTCAAAAATCCTTGAGTTTCTCTTGTGCAAAACAGGTCTCCTTCTCTCCTTCCCTGCCCAAACCCCCCAGTTTTTGAACCTCCCAGATTTCTAAACAAATGATTTGTTCTTATGGCCAGCCATATGCAGGGCAGGGCATGCAGATCATGTGCTAAGCAGTGGTTTTAAGTTACAGGGTTCTCAGACCAGCCAGCCAGTACAGGGCAGAGATTTGGTCACCTTAAACCTGTGATCTCACTTCTTAGCTAAGACTTTAGCAAAGTGTTTGGAAATACAATGCAGTAGGGACTATGGTTCAGTCTGTTCTGAATCGCACATGCAGAAAACCCAGAACAACTTCAGTGACTCTTATTTCTGTAGTGGCAGCATTAGACAACATTAGTCTTCAGGAGGAGGAATGAAGTGTGGTTTCTGGTGAGAGAATATAGATGAAATTGAAAGCTGAAAGATGATTTTACATCAGGGGAAAAAAGCAATAACTGAAGTAAAAGTAAAATAAAATGAAACACTTAAGTAGAATCAGTCAGGCAACAGTATAATATTAATGGAGACTGAATTTTGTGTGGGTTTGGCTGAGAAAGTTCAGTTGAGAGAAGGTTAATGAATTTTTGAGTGTCTTTTTCTAACACATATTGTTTTCCATATTAGGACAGCAGGGCTGATCTGAAATTGTGAAGAAAGCCTCTCATAATAGCTTTTTTATATTTAACGAATCAAAATTTTCAGTCTTAGACCAATGACAGTTTTCTGAGGTGAGCACAAACTACTGGCATAGGAAGGCAAGAGTGTGGTTGTTCAGAGGTAATCTGCAATATTATTGGGTGCATGTAGTACAGAAAGAAGAACTATTCATTCATATATCCTCATTAGAATTCTTCCTGAGGATGGATTTGGCTCCAGATTTTCAGACAAGTCATTTTGGGATGTAGTATCCCATTGGCACATCAGTTTTCTATTCCTAGTAGTGCATATTTGTTCCGTGTGCATTTAGACAGAGAAATTTTGAAGGTAAAAGCAGAACTTGGCTATTGGCTGACATTTAGGAACAGCATGTACTTTTGACTTTGAACAATAGTCTTGACAACCTGGATGTCACTGAGGTAATTCACTGTCTGAGGCAGAGACTGCTGAAGCATTCATAACAAGAGCAGGCAGTAGAGGGAAGATAGGTGCAGATATGATCCTTTTTATGCCATTAGTACATTCTTCCAGTCCAGCAGAATAAGAATGAAAAATCATGAGGGGAACATCCTGGTGGTTGGGTATCAGCCTACAGGTAAATGTCAAGTTCTTGTGACTTAATTTTCAATGTATAATTTAAATTTCTCATTGAAAACCACAGATATGAAGCAGTAAATCAAGATAAGAAATTCAGAGTAAATTCAGACTCTGGAGCA
Source organism: Melozone crissalis (assembly GCF_028551555.1). Classification (NCBI taxonomy): domain Eukaryota; kingdom Metazoa; phylum Chordata; class Aves; order Passeriformes; family Passerellidae; genus Melozone; species Melozone crissalis. Next base: position 57,339,150 of record NW_026535805.1, read on the forward strand.
ATCCAGCTCAGTTGTTCCTTCAATCTCTATATTTGCTTTCAAATGTCCAGCCTTCCCTTGGCTCATTACTTCCCTCCCTTTCTGCAGCTGCAGCCCCTCCAGAGGATCTGTTCTTTTCTCTCCCTAACCCTTGCCCATGTGTTAATTCTAGCTATTTTGAAGTTTTTTGCAATTTACTAAAAAAAAATACTGGGCATTTAAAGCAAGTTCTTGGGAATATGAACATTTTGTGGTAAAATGCTGCAAAACCATAGTGATTGCTGTAGTCTTCAAGGAATGACTGAAACAGCAAAAAAAGTAATGGATATTCTGAGTGAACAGAGGGAGATATGGCAAATAGACTAGCATAGAGAAATTCCAAAGGCCACTAAATGACAGCACTTCTGACACTGACTATCAATAAAGAAAATCTTTTCAGACATCTTTGATAGGTAGATTGTTGCACCAAGAAATTCTGGGACAGCAGAATAGTGTAAGCAGTCAGTGAGATGTTCAATCTCAGTCACAAGTTAATTTTCAGTTTCCAGGACAGATTTTAGTCAGGACAGTAGATATGAAAGCCTCCAGATCCATGCTAGCTATATTGGAATGAATTGAATGTCATTGTGTGCAGGGCTGTGATTTTTTTTTTTCTTGTAGCTTCAGGAAGTGTTTTGTATTTTGAAGCAGTGTTCTTTAAAGCAAAGTTCACATCCAATGATCTATGGGCAAAATATCACAAGGGAGACTGTCTGAATTGCTACTTACCTTGACACAGGAAATTAGTTTGAATTGAGTCTAACCAGAGAAGTATATTTTCATCTGTTTGCTCACCAAAGCAAGATTTTAAGTTGCATTCAAACTTCCAAGTTACCTGAAATTATAAAACTTACATGGGACACAATTGCTCCTTTTGTAAGTAGAATATTTTAATTTAAGTTGATGTAGTATTAAAATGTTGTTTCTCTAGAGATAAAGAACCATCTTTTTAGAAGTGAGATATTGCAGGAGTTGTGTCACACCTGTAACAAAAGGAGGATTTGCTGGCAGGGCTGTTCATTTTCCGCCTTTCAACAGTTCTTCATTCATGCCTTCTAATGAAGTTGTGAGATGGGATATTTTATGAAGCCTCCTACACTGGAAAGATTTTATTTGATTTCTGTTTACAAGAAAATCATTAATTTGCATTTATAAAAGCGATGTTTCTTCTATTTTATAGAAAGCAATTGGATTTCTATAAGAATATTCCTTGTGTGACTTATAAGACATGCAGAAAGTTGACATTTATTGTCATCTATCTGCAAAATTTATTCTAAAATTAAGCCATGCTACCAGTCTGTCTACTTCATTAGTAGTGTTGTCTTTTGAATCCTATTATCAGTATAGAACAAATACTTCAGTCTTCCACTACAATGCAGCCTAAACAATGAGGGGAAAAGTGGTGACAGACCATTTTCCTCGTGTGCAGAAGGATTATTTCACATTAATTGACTCTCTCTTTGAGGATGCTGTTCAGGTGATATACTTTGACACTTTTTTATTTTTATAGTAGAAGACAAAAGTAATTTACTACTTATGTGCCATGAATAGGTTAGAGCCCAAAATAAAATTACCTCTGCATTCTTCTTCCTGTTTTTAATTAAAGCAATAAATGTAGACAGGTAATGTTCAGAATGAATCAGCAATTCTTGGGTTTTAAAATTAAAATTGTGTGAAAGAAATGAGGTGTCAGATATTGTTGTTTGGACAACATTGTGATTCTGGAGCATCAGAATTTTAGAAAAGGTAAGGGAGAGGGAAAGAAAAATAAATTATTTTCAATGCCCAGAAAATCTAGCAAAATTGGGAGAGCTTTTAAAGCTCTTCTATACTGCACTCTTGGACCTGTCAGTGTGTAGAATCAGACTGGACTCTACAGAAACTGAACCATGTGGATAAATATGTTTAGATCAGAGCTCTGTGACAGTGAGAAGACCACTAAACAATGGAGGCTTATCCATGTAAGAGCACAGTGGCAGTCAGGTACAGCTGACAGTGAGAAAAATTTCTTACAAGGAGACTACAATGAATAGGTAGAAACCGAAACTGACCTTTGCTTCCTGGATTTTTATTTTGTTTGGATTCCATGATTTTAGGTCCTTTAACTAGACCCATAGAAGAGGACTCAAGCTTTGCTTTGGCATGCAACTTTTATTGCCTATAACTGCCTACATGTGGATATGCTTGTGAAGATGATAAACTCTTTCAAAGCAGATAGAAGATAACTTTTCTTTTGCTTTCTGAACCAATTTTGCTGCACAAAAAAACGTACAGTTGAGAGGCCTCATAACAGCTACAGCAGAAAAGAAAGCAGTTCATACTGACTCATCATTTGATTTACTATTCTGAAAACAACTTCCAAAGACAACTTGTAATGTGCTATAGAATAACTTCCTAATGATTTAACTGTGCCTTACTGTGAATAATTAAGGGATCCTTCAGTTTAATTGAACCATTTAGGAGCTGTTTCAAAAAGAAGTCTGTACAGTCAACACTATGCATGACCTGGGCAAAGGAGTGGCAAACACTGCCATCCTAATAATGATTTGAGAGGTATTTTCTACTAGATGCAGTCAAAAGCAATATGAAAATAAAGCAGTTTTTAGCATGAAATGAAAAAGAAATTCATTGTTAGTATAAAGTTGGGGAAAGAATTTCTGTAATGGAGGAGAACATGACAGTTATGATGTTTAAAAGTTTAACAATAATTAGTCATTTTGTGATGCTTTACTGCTGTAAAGAATAATTTCTCCATTTTGATCATTGTATTTATCCTAGATTATATCCACTGACAATCAAGCTCATATTTCAGAATTAAGTTACAAGCCATTTATTGTGAAATAGTCAATGTATAATTTTTCTAATTTCAAAGACAATATGATACAGTTGTGCTTTTTCTTGCCCTGGAGATTTGTGTAGCTTCTAAAATATAATGAAATGCATTTTTTCAACATCTGTAGTGTGCTCACTCAAAAAAAATCCTTATTTGTAAGAGAAGTGCTGTCACTTTTTAATGGAAAAGAGATAATATATTTTCCTCTCAATTCTCTTCTTCCAAGGGAAGTGAACAATTACAAAGGTGTGGCTGAAATAAATAAAACACAAAATCCTCATACTTGGGCTGATTCTGTCTGTGTGCATCTGAAACAGAGTGACCTGGGTGTGTGCAGAGCTGCTCCTCTCCATTCTCCCAGGTCTCTGAGCCCAGCTGCCCCTGGATCCTGGCAGTGACCCAGCAGCGAGCCCCACTGGGATGCAGGACAACTGCACCTGGAGCAGCTTAGATGGAGAGGATCCAGGAGTTCAGGGAAAGTTTTGTTCCTGTGTCTGGCAATTAGGAGATCTCACTTGAAGTACTGTGTCCTGCCTTGGGCTCCCAAGAGCAAAACTAAAGTATCCTGGCACTGAAGTGGCTCCCACAGAGGCCACCAGCCCACGGGATAAAGCGTCCAGTGCATGGGGAGGAGCTGAGAGAGCTGAGTTTGCTTAGCCTTGAGAAAGCTGAGGGGAAATCTTGTTATTTTTGGCAACTTCCTCAAGGGCAGGTGGAAGAAGACGAAACCAGGCTCCTCATGGAGGTACACAGTGAAAGCACAGGAGTCACTGAACACAATTTACAGCAATGGGAGAGTTATATTAAAAAAAATAAATTATATTGGAGGTAGTAGAACACCACATCAGACAATCTGGAAACTCCCTCCCTGTTAACATTCAAAGCTTGACTAGAAAAGACACCCAGCAATCTGAACTAATTTTGAACTCAGCCTTTGCTTCAGCACAGACATTGGCCAAGATGACACTTGAATATACCTTTTAAAGCCAGATTTCTCTATGACTGTAAGTACCTAATGAAATCAAAGGAATTTTTATGTGTTCACCACCCCTCCCCCCAATATCTCCTTGGAGATTTCCCCAGGCAGGAAGACTTTCTGAGAGATTTGCAACTAATACTTCTGGAGAATTTAAAAACTAATTTCTTTTTCCTCTATATTTTAATTAGGATTATTTTTAAAGTCTCACTGAAGACTAATGGCCACACTCAGAGCCATTCTAAAAGGGACGGTCAAGGTCCCAGAGCATGGGAAAAATCTTTTGAGGGTAGAAATTGAGCAGTTCTGTTTTAACTTTACCAGAAACTTTGTTTTGGCAGCACCTGCTCTGGAGATAGGAACATTTAAAGTACAGCTCAGGACAAGAAAACCTGGTCCTTGATAACCAAAGATTATTTCAATGAACAAAATGGTAGTTTCATGAGAAATGTGTTTGTTTCTCCTTTTACAAGAGGTTCCCATTTTGATTTCAGTTTTTTAATTGTCTTGTATTATATCATTGGTCAGGCAAGAAGGAATCTGAACCTGTACACATAGCAGAGAAAGGGTATAAAGGGTGGTCACATCTCCTCAGGGAAAAAGCACTATGAGAGAAGAGAAAAGAACACCATAGGGAGGGGACAAAGCTACATTTCTATGGCTTTCTTTGAGACTTGGATTCATGTCCTGAAAAGCTTTTTGTATGTAAAGCCTGTATTGGCCATTACATGAACAAGACAAATGTAAGTTTGCAATGGGCTTCAACTCCAGCCTTTTTTAATTAAGCTGTCACTATTTACAGATATAGTCTAAGCATTATAGGTAAAGGGCAGCTCTTTATGAGAACATTTAAGTACGGCAATTTCATTTTCTCTGGAGTGTATTGTTGCCTCCAGCTGCCACTTGATTTATAAACTGGAAAGCATTATCTGGCTAAAGGAAATTATCATGCATTTTGTTAGCAGAATTTTGTTATTATGCATTTGGAAATGCAGCATGAGAATTTGACTCATTCCTATTGCAGCAATGAAAATGTATTTCTTGGTGTTTTGGTTACATCTGAAATTCTACAGCATATATGAGTTTTAGGGGAATTACAGTATATCATAGTAATTCTTGTCATAAACTTTTAGGGGAATTACAGTATATCATAGTAATTCTTGTCATATTTTATAATGATAAAATCCATCCCAACCCTATGGAATTAACAATCTAAAGATTTCTGGGTGTTCTTTTTCTCTTCATTATTTCTGCAACTGTAGAAAGCACAGTTCCTAGAAATGTCAAAGAAAACTATCTGTGAAGGGAAAGTATAATATCCCATGTAACCATTAGCAACAGAATTCGTACACTTAAGAAATTTTATTCAGCTCAATTAGATTAGATGTACTGAGGGCAGGGACAAAACAGGATATTGACATATCAAAGTTTTAAAAAGCAAACAAAAAAATGAAAACCAAAACAAAAGAAAAACATAAGAAAAACAAAACAAACAAGAAAAACACATACATACACAAACACCTCAAAACAATAAAACAAAACCAACCAAACAAACAAAACCACAAACCACAAACCCAAAGAAAGCATCTCACAACAGCACTTCAGTTTTCTGGTCAAGTTTTCTGTCACCTCTTATCTGTGACTGTATCTTTAGATAGTGAAATCTTCAGGGCAGGGGTTATGGCTCCACCTTTGCATGTTGCTCTTTGCAAAATGTGCACCAGGGAGCAAGTTGTGTCTGTAATTTAATTGCAGTAACTGCTTCAAAGCCCATCTGGGATTGTAGTCTTACTGAGTTAGGTACCACACAAAATATGAGTGAGAGTGTGCAATTGAATTTTTGTCATTAGGAAGAGGTGCCTGGAGGCAAGTAAGTTGTCCTGCTGTGGTGGAGATGGCAGTGCTGGCTGGCAGCTACTGCAGCACAAAGATAACAGCTGCTCTCTGCCTTTCTCTAGCACTCGAGAGGAAATGCATCACGATAAAAGTGGATCCAAATGAGGCTGCTGTTTAATTGCTTTTCTTGCAAGGCAGTGTTCATAAGACTAAAGAAATTTAAGCTGAGAAGATTTTACTGAGAAAACAGTGAAAGAACAATATAATGATACAATTTAATAAGGGATGGCATAGATTACTGCTGCTTCCTGGGACTGGAAACATTCTCAACTGCTTCATACAGTGAGGGTCAGAGCCCCCTGCTCAGACTCCTGACACAACAGGGATTCAGATATTCATAAAACATGGCTACCAAAGGGGGAAGAGCAGAGAATTAAGTAAAAAATCCAGTGTCTCATGTCTGTATCTACATATTGGTGACGCTCCTACATGGCTGACTGAATGACCTTGTCTTTTTGCGGAGGAGAGATATTTCTGTTTTCATCTGGTTTATACCAGGGCAATGACATGAAGTTTATGTCTCACCCCTCAATGGATCATTACAAGCACTTCAGTTATGTTAAGGTACAAGATGTTCTCTGGAAATGATGGGTTTATTGGGTCTGTAAGCTGTGTGTGAGGAAATACTTGATATTTTGGATGGTTTCAATTTCTTTTGTGCCTGCAGAAGTAAAACCAAAGCTGTAATACTTTACCAAATAATGTCATACAGTTTGTAACTGGCACTGAAATGCACTAGCAATGTTATATAGAGATAGAAAAGTTGCTTCTAATCTTCTGGCACACAGTTTAACATTTCATCCTTCTGTTTCAAACAGCGCTTACTTTTTGCTTACTTAGTGATCTCTCACTGCATGCAGACATGTGAAGGAATAAATGTCACGTGTGCCAAAGCTCAGAAAAGACAAATATTTTTTACTTCTAAAGCTTATATTTCTAGAATTGCTCTGCAAGGGTAAAAAAAAAAATGTTCTCCAAACTGAATGAGAATCTTGCTTCAAGCAATACCTTTCTCAAAGGAGAGGATTGTGAAATAGGCTTTTAAACATGAGCTGACCTTCAAATAATTTACAGGATCATGACCTACAGAAACAAAACCAGTTATCTAACTAGTCAGTAATAAATAATTTCTCACTAAATCATTTTAATGAAATCTGAGAATGAAATGGAGAGTTAAATTTTCCATAGGCCTCAGCAATACTATTGTAATTAGTCTGTTTTTTTTTTTTTTTTTTTAATCTTGATGCCTTTGTATCAGGTCTTAAATTCACAATTGACCTGAGCTGAATTTTTTTTGTGGCTGGAGACTCTTAGGTGGAAACACTGTATGTACTTGCCCTGTTCCTACTCTTCCTTAGTCTTCAACATATGACTGCTGTCCAAGACTAGATCTTGCAGCAGAGACCCTGCATGTGTGAACATCTGGGCAGCTGTTCAGATGCCTGTCAGGGCTGTCCAGGATGCAATCATTAACATAATGAATAGCACAAGGAATACAATTTGGTTTATTATTTATTAAAATTTCAGATTAAGAATTGATGATCTCCCTGCTTAGGTTTTCTGAATTATTACATTATTATATTTATCTTACTGAGCTATTACATTATACATTATCATAAGCACCCTCAGCTTGAGCAATGATTTTGAATTATACCTTGCTATATATTCTTATTTCTTCTCTCCAGTTTTCTCTTCCAACTGCTTGATGTGTTTCTTCTGCATACTTTCTTGCCTTTTTATCATGACCATCATAAAATAAAATTCCAATCATAAGCTTAAATGCTTCTCAAGGTAGATTAGAGTCAAGCAATGTGCATAAAGGATAATGCAACATTGTGCTGATGGTGGAAAATACTGAAATATGTGTGTGAATAATCCTTCTGTGAATAATTTAAGTGGGGAAAAAAAGCTTAATATGACTGGTGTCCTTTTTGTCACATAATGACACCTGCTTAACATTTTCATGGCAATTTTTACTAGGTGACTTTGACCAGCAAAACTCTCCCAATTAATGAGGCTGAAAACAATCAATTCAGTGCTGAGAGGGCCCCTATTATAAATTGTACCAAATGCTGAAAATAAATTTGATAAAATGGATTGAAGTGGCTGAGGGTTATGCACTTTGGTGTTATGCAAGGAGCCTCCAGCCCTTGTGCTGCTCTCTCTGCCCTGTGATCTGCAGTCATCCCCAGCTCCTGTTGCAGATGCTCTAACAAGAAATGTGACAGCTTACACTGGAGTGAGCCCTGTTTATACTATGTCAGAGCAAGCCCCACAAGGAGTGTAAACTGTTTGACTAAAGAATGCCTTATTTCTAATGCTTTCTGTCATTTCAGAATTTTCTATACAAACACTGAAAATCATTTAAATGGCTTTTAATTAGAAGCATGAGAAGATGGAGTTTATTTCTTCATAATGGGAGAACTTCACATTTGTTATAGAAATTTTATCTATTCTTATCTAAAACATGCCTCCATTCTTTGACAATTCATTTGTTTGAGAATTTATTTGTCCAATTGTTTATGCAGCATAGAGTTCTCAATGGGGAAAAATGTTTTTTTTGTGTTTGCAGTGGTTTAGGACCAGCACTCCAAACCACGCGCTGCTCGTTCTCTCCCTCGGGTCACAGAGACAAAGGGCAGAGATCACAGACTGAGATAAGAACTTCTCTGGAAACAGCAATGAGATAAGAAAGCAAACAGCAATAGCAACAATATTCATAACAAAATTGTGCAAAAAGAGGGCGATTTACATGCAACAAAATGCTCACTGACCTACACAAAGCAGCACGACCCCAAGAAAATGAACAAAAATGATGGATGGACCCCTCTCCCCCAGGCCCATGCTTTTCCCAGACCCAGCGCCACACCCACCTTCTTTCCTGAAGGGAGAATCCCTTATTTCTACCCCCCAGATATGGTGAGTGTTGTGGAATAGCAGTCTGGACGGGTTCACACAGCTCCAGGCTCTTCCCCCTGCTGCAAATAAATTAATTCTGTCCTTGCTGAAAACCAGGAGACAATTTAGCTAATCTACATAATCAAACAGAATTATCAATCCTTTAGATTCACAATGACTTATCCAGATTATTTTTTTGTTCTTAAGACTTTTTCTTAAAGATAAAAGAGTAAAAGAACTGACATTTTATGTTTTTGAGACAATGCATATTGGTGTGGCAGTAGAGAAACCTCAAATCGTTTTTTATCTTTATGAAGTAACTTCAGTGTAGATAGAATTGCCTGTTATTAGTATTTAGTATGATGAAACTATGACTCCAAGTGAAGTTTTATCTGTAGAGGATTAAAATAATTTGTTTTCCTGCTCACTATAAATTAAATGCTTTCAGTCAACAGTAAGAGGTCTTGATTAGTAGCAGCAGCTGAAGTGGAAATAGATTAATAAATTTTCATTTCTCTTCATATGGATACTCTCCAAAACATGCACGAGGCAATAACTTTTAATGTCTAACCTGCAGCTGCTCTTAGATTAAATGAAAAACAAAACTGAAAGTAATCCACAGAGCTAGTTATCAATTTCATATCTATTTCTCCAATTTCCCCCTTTCTAAGGAGTTTCTCTTGGAAAACACAAGGCAAGAAAAAAAAATTCATTATTCTTTTCCTGAGGTGTTTTAGTCTTGGAATCTTTACTCATCAGGGAAAACTTTGATGGTGGTCTAATACTAAATCCATAAAACATGTATATGTTAAAAATATTCTCATAGAAAAGTTAATCAGAAGAATGCTCTTTATATATTTCAGGATCTAAGAAGTTATGTTTTGGATGACCAACACTGGACATTAAACTCAAGGAAAGTATTTTGCCCTTAATGATGGCTGAGTCTCATAGGAATTTTTTCAATAAGGTTACTTGAAGGGGTAAAAGGAGATTTTTAGGTCATATTAGAATATTCCTTTAGGGTGAAGCCTAAATTAAAAAAAAAAAAAAACACTTTAAAAAACTTTAAAACAAAACAACCCTCCCCAAAAAACAACCATAACAAAAAACAAACAAAACAATCCCAACAAAACTATACATAATATCTGAACTCAGCAGAATATATGAGTAAACATTACAAAAATAAATGTAAAAATAGTTTTTTCTGTAGTTACCTCCACAGCTGTGGCTTCAATTTACTTCCTAGAATTCAGGGCCCTCTTCTTTTCTCCTCTTTGGGTCAATCCTTAAAACATATTTTTGTCACCCTCCCCTGATGCTGTTCTTTGGATGATTCTGGCAAACTGTAGAGGCAGTTTCCCAAGTGGAAATTAGGCAATGAGTAGAAAGACTGTTCCATAGAAAGATAAGAAAATCTCTTTAGGATCCTCTTTTGTTATTCTCAGTAATGCAAACATGTAAATTTACATTTTTTCATTATCCACTTTACAGTGAATTTGGAAGGTCTGTGACTTCATGATTTATCCCAGAAGAATGTGTGCAAATATATATATATATATATATATATATATATATATATGTCAACTGAAGAAATGAAGAAATTTGATGAAGTTATAAAAAAGCACAATAGCTGCATTTATATTTCCATATAAATTGAAGTTTCGCTCCAAAGATTATTAAAAAGCCATTAAGAATAAATCCATTCTTAAAACAAAACTGCAAGAAGACACCTTTCCAATTCTTGAAGCATCACTATTTTCCATCTTTGCAGTAAAATGGAGAAGTTTTCATGGGTGAGCCAAGTAAAGACATGTGAACCACACACCTACTTGTCATGAGTTGCAGAGGTTCAGGTGAGTTCCTTCACCTGGCACCTCAAAGCTCAGGTTGGACCTGGGCCAGGTTTTTTCCCTGGGGTGGCTGCCAGCACAGGGCAGCCCGTCCTCACTGCAGGGAAGAAATTCAGCATTCCCACCTGTGAGGTGAGGTTTCCTCCCAAATGATCAATCTGATTCCATAACACAAAACTTTGCCTTTGGATTACAGGTGGGAAGAAAAAATCCCAATGAAAATAAAGAAATCACTGCCAAAACCAATGAACTAATCAATCAACCAAAACTCAAAACAACTATGTTGCCTGAATATTTTATGGTTGATTTTTTTTTTGAGAAAATCCTGGACTGAGAGATCTGGGACACAGAGGGAAAAAAATATGACTATTTCCTTAAGCAGTAGGACAAAATGTGTTATCTGTAAGATATGTAGGACACTTTTTAGGTATATGATTCTAATTATAATTTGTTATATATAATTATATATTATTCTAGTCAAACTTACAGCTCTTCAGATCTATAGCTCTTCAGGTTTCTGTACCTCTCACAGTTCTTTTTGGGATATAGTTATGTGTGGGATTTCTCGGCTGTTCAGATGGTCTGGGGAAAAGCCCAAAGATGGCCTTGGGCCCCCGGGTTCGAAAGGACGAGAGGAAGCTTCAGATTTGTTCTCGGTCTCGGTGTTTATTAATTGCTTATCTAAAAGATTTTCTCTTGGCCTGACAGAGTTCTGCTCAGCAGTCAGCCATGGGCACACACTGAAAGCCCCTGGGGCGGTCACCTATCTTTATACCCGGAGTTACGTATACAATATTTATCATTTTTCTCCAATACCCTCTACCCTTATTAACCAGTGTTCCCCTAGTAAGGTCCAATCCCGGAGTGCCAACATCACCACAGAAGATGGAGGCCCAGAGGAAGAAGAAGAAGGAGAAGGGCACGCCCCAATCCCTCCATCTTGCCTCTCTAGACCCCCCTGTACAGGGATCTTAAACCCTGTATCTCACACTCCAATTAACTTGTCCCTTCACCATTCACTCCAGTGAAATCCTCCCGTCCTCATACTGATGTCATCTCCCATGTGGGATCAAAGTCCAGCCCCAGACATCTCTGGCAGCATTCCAGGACTCCCGAGCCCCCCAGGGGGGGTCTTGTTCACCCTGCACCCCAGTTCTGAGAGACTGAGATCCCACAGTTATGGGAAGTGTACTTTGGAACTGAATGGTACCTTTCTTCTCAAGAAACCTCTGGAAATTATGGTGGTCTTCAAATGGAAACAAGCATGTGTTAAAAACTTTCAGTTTACATTAATTTCCTCTTTCCAACATAAGTCAAAAAATACCAATTTTCACTGTAAGCAAATATTTCTCTAGTGAGCATTTACACAAAACCTAAATAAAGATGCAAGCTTGGAGGTAGTTAATACTAAAATAATATCCAAACTAAATTTACAGGCTGTGGTAATTTGCAGGCTGACTTACACTGATGCTAGGAGTATAATTTAAAAGTATCCATGGTCTCTGCAGTGCATAAGGAGAAATCTTCATTCTGTGCAAGTAGTGTATGCAGAAGGCTCCCTTAGTATAAATTAAATACTTCAGGCTAAGCAGTGAAATTAGTCAAGGACAACTACCAAGGAAGGAAGGAAGGAAGGAAGGAAGGAAGGAAGGAAGGAAAATGCACATATGACCAGCTCCTCTGGTTTTGGCATGTGGGCTTTTTGATATGTTACTCAGGACTTTTGGACAGCACCTTTTGACTTTCAGTTTCTCTTCAAGCATGGTGATGAATAGGGGACTTTTAAATCTACAGAAAATACGTTATATGGAACTTCTTGAAACATGCTTATTGTTTAGTCACCAGATTTCATGTATTTAATCTAGCTAAAGTATAAAAGTAAATAATGTTTTTGATACCAATTTCTCCAGCTCTAGGAACTGTGAACTGTATTAAGACAATTATACCATCTTTTAGCTGATGAAGTGTGACTTGAAGAGCATGTATTCTTCAACATCAAATGCCAAATGACACCTATGCTCAAAGCACAAATAAAAATAAAAATTTCCTGGAGTGAGGGAGCAGGGCTTTGAGAAGCAATCCAGAACAGTATGAATAACCCACTGCTAACTACAAGCCATATATCAAAGAGGACACTGGAGATTTCGCAGTAAATTGAAGCATTCAGTCAAATCACTGCTCTGGAGGCATAAAGGTGCTGCCTGATTTTTAATGAGAAATTTTATTTTGACAAGCTAAGTCAGTGATAAGTTTTTTGAGTGCGTATGTGCGTGTGAAAAGATGAGGAATTTGTGTTCTACTGAAAAATATGGCTTGTCCTTCAACTTGTATAAGCAAATCTACCTGATACACATTTTGTGAAGTCCTGCAAGCAATTTATGTACTGAATGGTTCCATATTTACATATGAACATCTGTCTAAAAATGTTGTAAATGAGATCTGAGGATTGCTAAGATTTCACCTTTTACCACCTGATTTGTGCTGTTTCTACTATTATATGCAACCTCCCATAGCAGAATACTGCCTAAAACTACATTTATTTTTGTCCTTAACCTCACATATTTTAAAACTGGTAGGAGAGCAGTGCATCAATACCTAAATCACAACTGCAGAGAGCCACAGAATCTATGACATTCCTGGTAGTGTTAATAATGTCCTTTAAAAGCCTGACTTGGCTCTGGTTGTCATACATCTCTGAAGATTACGCTGAAATAATTCATTTTTTAATAGAATAACAGTTCATTGTGAAGAAATCCTTGGGATTCTCTTATTTCCTTGACAAATTATGTAACTTCATTTATGACACTTTCTCACTAGCCAGTTTGAACCACTGCCAAATAAATGTGTGTAATAAGAGAGAGAAAGAGATAAGAAATGTCCTGTAACAGAGCTGTACAAATGGAGGATTTGATGTGGTTTCTCATTTTCTACTTTGCAACACATTTACTGATACATCCAGTTGCTCTCTGAGGGTTGGATACCATCATGGGAAGTATCTTAGACTGCAGAGATAACATTGTTTATGATAAATTAATTCATGCTGGCATATAGACAAGACACACTAATCTTATAGGAAACTTGGTTAGAAATCTCACTACCATGAATCATTTATAAATTCAGCTGCTCAGAAATTGTTTTCCTACATGGTACAGCTAATTAAAAAACCCTAATTAAAACAAAACAAAATAAAAACAAAAACAAACCAACCCCCCCAAAAAACCAGAAAAAACAAACAAACAAACAAACAAACTCACAAAAAAAACCACTAGGAAAAAAAAAAACTAAACAAACAAAATAATCCCAAAATAATTTATAAATACATCCTGAAAGAGTTGCAGCTTTTTGCCAGACTGGGGTATTTCACTCAAATTAATAACTTTCTATGAATTTTTGTTGAAAAATAAGATAGCACAGACTTTTCAGTTAATTTTTATTTTATGCAGCTTTTTTCCACATTCTTTCATCAAGAAGAGGGGAGAGATGAGAACTACAGTCCATTGTTTTGAAGAGGATGTGCATTTAAGAATTCTGAGCATATTTTAAAATGTAACAGGGAATTCTTATTTTCCAGTTGGCTATTGGCATGCTGTGAAAGTCATGTACCCGCTGGGAAAAGTTATTTTAGAGAACTTTAGTTTTCATATGCAGAATTCCATAGTTCCCTTTCTCTTGTACACTTCTCAAGGCAACCCAGTGTGAGGTACTGAAATATTCATGGATTATACCATTGGTGGATAAATTATAACCCCCAGGATGCACTCATGAGCTATTCTGGGTTAGAAGGACTGAAAAAAAAGATACAAGATACCTCATATCCCAATAGCTTTTCCTATGTCTACAGATTTCTGTTGTGGATGCTGGAGAAACGATGATGACAGAAGCTGCTCCCTGGAAAAAGCTGAAGCTGGGCAGCCATCAGAACCCTGAGTATGACATGCAGGAATTCTCAGGCACATGTGTTTCTCAAAAAGCCTCTCCTATATACAAGGGTAATAAATCCGTGAATTCGCAAATACCTATTTTTTAATATTACCCTTGACACAATGATGACAGTCTGATCTGAGTCTGCAAGGTTTTCTTAGACTTTCAAGATAAAAATTGATGAAATCTTTAAAGATAGACAGAGAAAAATTGCCTATATAGATTAATTTGGGTCAATATAAATAAAATACTACATTCAATTAAATTGTGGAGATTATCGACCTCTGAATGAATTATTCTTTATCTTATAGAGAACCTGAAAATAATTTCTCTTATTCTTTAAATAATTTTTTGCAGTTTCCCATATTTAGGTTATAGCCTAATATAAAATAAAAAATATAATAGAGTTAGAATTTTAATTCTATGCAAATAATTGTATAGGTAAACAATTAAAATTGTTTCCCTTGTTTGATAGTTACAGTCAATGCCCTGATTTCAATGAACTCTCAGGAGGGGCTTCTTTGTCACCATGTTTGCTGTTAAGTATTGGACAAAATAAGGTTGCCAAAACTCATCCTGTGTTTTTGGGAGACAATATTAAAAACTATAGTTGTCAGACTTTGTGCCTTCTGCTTTCTGGGGCTGCATCCAAGAAAGTTCTTTACAAATCTGCTTCAACCTTGTTCTAAAAGTCTCACTTTTGCCACTGTAACAGAGCTATCTGTTGGATCTCCCCCTCAGCCTTTTGGGCTGTCTCCTCAACACCCTAATCCTAATCCTAATCTAGAGCAATTCCAAGGTAAAACCTGAGAATCCAAGAATGCTCAGAAACTTGATGGGAAGCTGAAATAAAACCTGGGAAAGAGCTTCATATATCTGAAATATTTGTTCTTATCACTTGGCTAGGGACATATAGATTCTATCTGCAGAGGAAATAAAAGGACCTAAAGTCTGTGGTGGAAGAATGAAAAACAATAGACATAAATTGAACCAAGACGGGTTCTGACTGTAAATGAGGAATAACTTTTTTTCCATGAGGGCAGTCAGGCAGTGGATCAGGCTGCCCAGGGAGTGTGCAGTCTCCATCCTTGGAGCTTTCCAAGATCTCACTGAACACAGCCCTGAATAACCTGGTGAATTCAGCGTTTTCCTTGCTTTAAGCAGGATATTGATCTGGAGACCTCTGGAGGTTCCAGTATGGTTTGTATTATTCAGAGATTCTATCAATCATCCTGCTTTTCTAGAACTCTTTCTTTCACAACAAACTAAACCACATTGTGCCATTCTCACATGAAAAGCCAGAAAAAGTCCTCATCTATCTAAGCAGACATCTTACCTCAGTGCACCTGGTGATACCCCAAGAGAGACAGTGTGACCTACATAGAGCTTGTTCTAAACCCACCTTGTGCTGGATGTAGAACATAACCTTTAATTATCTGAGCTTGTAGCTGGTATTAGGGTAGATCCTGAGCAAAAATCATCAATATTAGGAAGGGTGGTATTGGATACAAGCAGCACTTCCACTATCCATTTAAGAAAGAAGGTTGGCTATGCTGGACGAGGCAGCATGGTCAAGAACCCATAAGGATATTCAGAAAGTTTTGATGAGTGATTACACACCAAATTCTGTGAAAGCTGAAGTTCTGCTGATTACCAGGGATAGGTAGACCTCATATTTGATTTCAGGATGTTAAAAAGCCAAAGTATTTAATTTATACAAGAAAATTGAAATAAAAGTGGCATAATCCTCATTTTGCAACCTTCCAGTTTTGAAAAATGTATCTAACTAATTCTCTTTCACAACATATTACTCTATATTTTATGGCACATAAATGTCACCAGCTGTGCACTTCTTTTTAATAACACGATCATTATTTGTAATTTATGACAGAATTGTCTTGTTTTAATATGAAACTAGGTGAAAGATGTTTGAAATATTAGTCTATCCAAATAACATGTAATACTGATCTTGACAATCTTGAAAAACAGAATGCAAGAAATAACGTATAATATTTGCAGCAAAAAATGAGTATCTTAAAGTGTGTTAACTTCTCAAACAAAAATACTGATGTACCAAGGTACATGTTTAGTGTGTATGTGTTCAGGTGCATGTAACATGACTTAATGATAAATGATTGCAATGATATTATTGCAATTCTAGGTTATGAATGTGCTAAAAAGATTTAAAGGGGAGTAATTGCTCATACTTAATGAACAGTCAGATTTTAAAAAGAAGTCACTTCTAATGGGCTCTATTTTGCAAAATTGCCAGATGTCACCATCATGATTAAATTCATCTTCCTAAGTTAGACTAAGCCAGCAATAGCAAGAAAATAATTTATCAAGTCCACCAGCCAAAGCTTTCATAACCCTGGCAAGACCATTAAAATGCAGTAAATATACACCAACAGAAACTCCTAAAAATATATAATGAATAAACAAGATAGAGAATATCTTGGACAAAACAATTGTACATTTTAAAGAGAGGTTCCTTCTATGGGCATAGTCATCTTCCTTCTACATTATACAATTCATACTCTGGCAGTGATGATGTGGTATCTTCAAGAAATATCAAATAAGCAAAGAGAGCTTAAGCTTGATCTATGCCCTAAAAATGGTCAAGACAATCATCCAATTCTCCAGTTAATTGCAATTAGCCTAGGAGTATATCCTATACTCCATTTGCTCCCATGGTAACACTGCCTAGCCTGAGGTCTCTTCCTACCCACCCTAAAATCAGGTCTCCACCAGATATCCATCTCCAAAATGAGGACTTTGAGCCTCACCCAGGACAACAGAACAGTGAGACTTACAACTGGACTGCAGTATTGGCATCTAGTAATGGAAAAGTGAGCACATTAACATTCACAAGCACATTGCAATATTCTCACTCTGTTCTGGTTCTTTCAGGTCTTCCTTCAAACTGTCTATCCTGGTGATCCTTTCTTTCACCTGGACTTTTCTATAATACTCCAAAACTACTCTGTGGGGTTTTTTCCCTCTTGTATTTAATGTGGTTTAATCCCAACTGTCCACGCAGCCTCCTGTAGCTGCTTGTTCAATTCCCCATGGAGGGATGGGAGAGAATTGGGAGGGTAAAGGTGAGAAAACTCATTTGTTGAGGTACAGACAGTTTAACAGGTAAAGCAAAAGCTGCACATGCAAGCAAAGCAAAACAAGGAACTAATTCAGCATTTCACATGGCCAGGTGTTCAGCCACCCCCAGGAAAACAGGGCTCCATCACGTGTAACAGTGGCTTGGGAAGACAAATACCATCTCCAAACATTCCATCCCTGCAGCCTTCTCTTCCCCAGCTCTACATGCTGAGCATGATTCTACAGAGTCTGGGATATCCCTTAGGTCAGCTGGGGTCAGCCGTCACAGTGGTGTCACAGCCCAAATTTCTTGTGTATCCCCAGTCCCCTTGCTAACAGGATGAGCAGCAGAAAAGGTCCTCTATGTTATCAACTCTGTGTTACCAACTCTGTTTGCAGCACAAATCACAAAAAATTAAAAACCTCCTTCTAGCTAGTAGGGAGAAAATTAACTATCCCAGCCAAATCAGCACATCTCAACATGGAACTTAAGGACAAATGGAGGAATTTCAGAAAGGCATACATACTCAAGAGAGGCCTAAAGTGACCAGGATTATGTAAATAGTTGTGTTCAGTGTGAATATCAGTTTTAAGTTCCTGCTGTGATTTTCCTGTTGATACTCTCATTACAGAGAAAAAGACCACATTTTATGCTTCTCCTAATCCTTCCTACTTTTGTTCTACACCACCGTAGTATTCTGTTTAGCTCTCTTAGCTTCTTTATCTTTAGTTCTCCTGAGCTTTAGCAATATTTATTTCCTACACTGGGATAACCAGTTCTTAGCAGAAAAGTCATATTTTGCCCATTAAGAGAACAGCAGATGGCACTACAGCCGCTTTTCCAAAGGCATGAGATCCAATCAAAAGACCAATCTGGAAGGCAACAATCTTAGTTCCTTATTGTTATTTTAAAAATACTGATCATTCATTGAAGATTCTTACAAGTAATGCAGCAGATCTCAGCCCTGATTTCAGGAGATGGAGTCTCAGTAATGCTGAGCTATTCCTTGAGGTGAACAAAACTGTGAAAAAAGGCATACAGATATGAACTACTAAAGGCCTTTAAGGTCAGTTATACATGCATGGATTTAACCATAAAATTGGCTCTTTAAAACATGTTTTTTTATGCTTTTAAACAACCTGAAATGGTTTTGTGTGCATATGTAGGTGGCAGCCAATGAAGCTTGTTAGTTTTCATATATTTATGTCTTTTTGGAAGACTTTGAGTGGAGAGCATACCAAAAAAATGGTGATTTAATAACTTTTCCCTTGCACAATAGACACTAATGTATTGATCACATCCTTATTCAGTACTGAACTTTATCAGGCAAAGTCCACCAAAACTCAATTGTTCCTTTCATATTTTTCTGAACAACACAATCACAAACTTCTTTGGTACTTCTGTTAGAGTATCAAGGAAAGTATTTCTCTTTTTTTAATACAGATATTTAGTGACAAGCATCAGATGAAATGAGACAGAATCCTGCCAGAATGAGACATAGTCCTGCTCAGAGGATGCTGAGGATCTGCAGCTGATTTCCCAGGGAGGCTATGGATGCCACATCCCTTGAACTGGCCATGTTAGATGGGCCTCTGGGTAACTTTGTTTGGCAAAAGCCACTTTGTACCACCACGCCTCTTCAAAATATCCAGAGATGGCATTTTTCCACTTTGAACTCACAGCTTGTATACTATTCTTTTCATGGGGAAGATTTTTAAAATAACTGCCAGGAAAATAATTATCCCTGGCAGTAGAGACTGAAAGCATTATTTGGCAAAAGAGGCATGGGAGAAGAAGAAAAGAGGATGAGACACAGTATGATGAGGGGGAAGACATATGGTAACAAGGACAAATGTCCATCTCCTTATCAGTATCTAAAACTAAGACTGATTGTTCATCTTTGCTGCTTGCAGGCTCAGGCTTCTCTTTCTAGAATTGAGCATAAAAAAGATGTGTAATGTAACTGAATTGAGCAACAAGAGTGCTGAATCAGCAAACAAAACATCAATTTTTTAACCCTTTTTAATGACCTTACACATCAAAAGGGACTCATAACTGCATAACATGCCTGTATCATTCTTACCTGACTACATGAGCTGTGTTTAATTTATTCAAGTGTTGGTGCATGGCTTGCACTGTGCTCAGGGATTCAGCATGCTGCAGCTGTGCTGCTGCTGCCCTGACACACTCAGCCCACACTGGTGTTGCTGGGGACATTCCCAGCAGCTGAAGCTTGACTTGCAACATCAAAGGTATTCTGGGATCAGGATGGCAGGACTGGGTTCACTGCCCCCAGGAACCCAAGCCAAAAAAATCTCCCTTAGCAGTAATCAAGGGTGACTGAGATACTGCAGCTCTAAGGGAAGATATCTTCACTTTTTGCTGGGTTTATTCACCAGTCAGTGAAACTTCTGAGAATTTGGCTCCTGAAAAACTTTAATTGTCTTTTTTTTGGGAAACAGGAGCTAATTAGAAACTAGAATCACAACAGAAATATAGTGATCATTTTGGTAGAGTCTAGTTTTAAGTAGCTTTAACTTATTAAGTCAGTTTTCCAGAGCTGCTGGAAACATACATATAATTAGAACATGCTGACAGTACCAAGCTGGTTCTTTCACCTCATCCCAGCTTCTCTGGGAAGCAAAGTGCAATAATCTGGAACCCAGCCACACTTATCCAGCTGTGAGTGCTGCCTGGATGTGACAGCTTTCAGCGTGTGGAACGCTGACCAAAACTGTTCCCTGGCTGTTCCTGGGAACTTGTGAACAGACTCATGCTGACCTCCCAGTCAGCTCTAAACTATACCAGGCTGAGAACCACATGATTTTGGCTGAAAACTAAACGTAACAAATTTGTAACATAAAGAAATTTTAGCAGTGTGTAATAGACAATCTAGTCCAAATTTTGGACTTTAAAGAAAAATTAGTCTTACTGACTGTCCTTCAATTTATTTTTGTTATTTTAGTATCAGTTTTAAAAACTCTCATCATATACAAAAAAACCAAAAAACCTAAAGAGCACAGGCATGTTTTCAAGAAAAAAGGCTCAAACAAGGGTTTCTCAAAATATTATTCCTGTTGGACATCAAGTGCTTTGAGATGAGGGACAGAAATCTTTCCAGTTATCTAATTCAGCTTAAACTTTCCTTGTGTTTCATGCAGAATGCCCTTTTCATCAAATTTAAAACTCCAAATTTGTCTTAGTATGCAGAACAAATTAAATTTCTACTAGAAAATGGCACATACCTGCATGTCCTTATGTGTCAGCAAGTTGACACAGGACCAACTTTATGTCTATGTGCATGTACATGTATAAGCACATGCATATACAAGTAAATATGTATATACACATCCCACTTATTTCACTCCTTTTCATGTTTTTACCAAGGGAAGATACACATAAATAGAGAATGAAGAGGACAATGGGGGTCCACATGAGTTTTGCACTTAGACATAAAGACAGCTCTGTAAACTTCACTTTAATTGTTTCAAAGAATAACTATGGACACAGACATTTCAAACAAAATTGCATGGGCAAATATTCTTCTTCATATGTGCAAAAACATAAATGTAGTTAAAAACACATGAACACATGTCTTGAAAACTTCATGTTTATAGCTCTTGGAGTGTGATTGTTTGGGTTTGAACACCAATAAAAAAAGATCTTGCCTAAACTTTTCAAGGGTTTTTTGGTTGGTTTTTTTTTTTTCTTTACTCCATTTAAAAAGCTTCTACACATACAGTTCATTGCCTTGTTGATGATTCTGGGTGTGGGAGGAGAAAATTATTAAAGTGTCAGTTTTCTGACTTTAATTTTCCAAATGCATGTGGTTAAGTCCCTTGAGTGAAATAAACACATTGATGGAGGAAATAGATAAAATCTTCAACCTTTTTCTCCATTAATTCTGCACACTCTCAAACTCCAACAGCATTATATTTCTCAAGCAAAACTTAGACCAGATGAACTACAATTTTTCTAAACATGTTGAGTGATAGCGATGATTTATTTGTAATAGAAGTTATTGTCATTCTGTGATTCTAACGGATTGAGCCATCAGAGCAGGGCTGATGTATGCCTGCCATAAACCAGACAGCTTTATTGCATCAGAGATTCAGTTCTGCAGCTGTGTTTAGAGGCAATTCTATTTAAAATGTGCCTATAACTCCCACAGCCAAGACCAGCATATTTGTTTACTTTCTTGCTCATTTTGCCAGCCAAGGGCTTTTTAGGCCAAATTGCACCTATCCTTGGCCCTTGAATCTGCCAAATAATGACTTTGGAACTTTCTTCTTGAGACATTTATAACATTGCATTAAATTTGAAGATTTGATTAATTAAATGCTCATTTCATAATTACTTTAAACACAAAAATTTGTGATGTGGTGAATTTATTAGTTTATTCTGGGACAACTATCTTACCCCAAGAGACATCTGAACAAGCCAAAAATCAGTAGTCTGTGCTTTAGCTCTTTGAGGGTCTTGTGGCTTTCTGGGTGGGTTTTTTGGTTTGGTTTGGTTTTATTTTGTTTGGGGTTTTTTTGGTTGTTTTTTTTTCTTGTTTGTTTGGGGTTTTTTTGGTTTTTTGGGGTTTTTTTTTTCGATTCTGCTTGGGTTTTCTTCCTGAATACCTAACAGCTGTCCAGGTACTGAGGAATGCATAAAGTGAACACATCCTGGAAACGGAAGGTGACCACACAAACATGGGATGAATTTCCCCTTGTGTATACCTCTCACTGGTACATAGCAACCTATTCTGGGCTTTATTCTTCACTTTGATCAGACAACTCACACAGGACATACCAGCAAGGCAAGAAATTAACTATCTGGTAAAATGCTGCAAATCAAAAACTGTCCAAATGTCTCTGCCACCAAGTTTGTATTTACAAAAACTCCAGTCACAAGGAATCATGTCAAGAATGAAGTAAAATCTCTGGTGTGGTGTACCCAGGCAGTTACAGGTCTCCCAAAACTAACAGACTTAGATCAGCAGACATTAACAAGGATATGGACTTAACCCAAAAATATGAATTTCTGTCTTTTTTGATTTTATCTGTATACTCAGTTCAGAGCTCAAATTCTGCAGAAGGTTGAGGTGACCCAAAGTTGTCCTCAGGACATGGACACATATTCAGTAAACATTAGTGAGCTTACAAAAGAGCTCTTACAGTGATTATAAAGATTAAAATTTATATAAATGTACATGGAGAAAACCTGGTGTAAAATTCAGTGCCTACCTCCACTCTGCATCATCTGGTTCCTTTGCTATTGAAAGCTGTAAACTGAGCAGACAGGGAACAACCAGTCCCTGTCTGGGCTGGAGATTACCAGTTAGGCAGCTTTAATCCAGCCCTAAACCAGCAGCTTTAATCCAGCCCAGGTCAGGCATCCTTTTTAAAATCTATCATCTTCAAACTGGAAAAGAGTTTTTGTCCAATTTCTATTTGAAAGAGAGCAGAAACATAAAAGAAAAGTTCATAAAAAATGCAGTTCTTATTGGAAACAGAGGCAATCCCAATATTTAATGAACCCCCTCATCAAAGAACTTTAAAAGCTAATGAGTATTACAAGTAAAATTCAATTAAAGGGAAGAATAGACATGTAAAAGTGGGGCTTTTTAAGGGAATTTCATTAAGAGAAGAAAAAAATGTCAAAGTTCCCAAAATAAAGAAAATCTGCATAAAATGCAAACATCCTGCAAAAAGGAAATAAAAATTAAAAATGCTTTTGCATATAATATATTCACTTACATAAAAAAAGACTTGGTAAGAGGCAGTCAGAATCAATTACATAAAGACAAGATGAAGACATCAATGAAAAATCCGGAGGAATTCACACTGCAGTGTCTAAAGTAGAATGGAGAAGGAACTGAAGAAGGAAAAAAAAAAACTTTCTAATACTTACAACATTTAATTAGATAAATTGTTAAAGCTTCTTGGGTTACTAAAAGGGGGAAATTGAGCCTTCTTTCTGTTTTAGAGCAATACAGAATTAGATAGAAAAAGGGTGGTATTAAATTTGTAATGCTTACAAAAATTTCCAGAATATTAGTAACATATGAAACATAATCTGCTACATATAAACTATTTTCAAATTATTATACATTATATGCCAAAGTTCTAACTGAAAGTGAAGGGGAATCTCTAAGACTTTCATGTTTAATTGCGATAATTCCCGCAATTTTGGAGAGTATAACAAAGACTCCACATGTGTAGGTGTTTTGCCTTTAATTTAAAAGTGCTAAGCAGCATGACCTGGCTAGTTATAAACCTGACATCAAACATGAGGAAAATGGAAAATGGGTTTAGTCTTTGGAGAATTAATGATTGATAGCTGGCAGGATTTCATAGAGACTATGGCATCAAATAGACACTTCCAGTTGATTTTGCTAGAGTTGTTAAGAAATGAATGTCTATGTTGGCTTTTTTGATAAGGTCAAGATTAAATCTTTGAAGCAAATCAGCATCCAGCCTCATTTTATGATTTTCATCTCACAGCTATGCACAGCCTGGATTCCTTATTGGTGTTACTGGAGAGTTCCTGGGCCTGCTTCCTACTGCACCCACAGCACTGGGGTTTCAGTGTGCATTAAAACTGTCCTTGGAAAAATCACTGAAATGCAAGCAGTGTAGGTGACAGATGCTCAGAGCTGAAACCTCTACAGCTTCACTGATTTTGGACCATGCCACTTTCTGGTGGTGAAGTATAAAATGTAGCAGAAATTAATCCAGAAGAAGTAATTTTTCTTTGTATTAAATTTTTGATGGGATGATTCATCCACAACTTAATAAATAGAAGTTAATGTTTAATGTGAATTAAGTCTCCAACAAATAGATTAAAAAAATAAAAAGAGATTGAGAAGAGATGATATTAATGAAAAGAATTTTCAAAATAAAAATGCTCCCTTTGGGGTCCTAGAAAGGCTATTCCTGATTCGGCCGTTGTTCTATATGTTTAGTAAATAATCACAAAACCATAGATCATAAATTAAAGAAGGCTGATGAAGGACTGAAGTAGTGACAAAAGACAGCCAGACAGTGCATTCTGGGTTATTCAGTGAATTGGGTCCAATTAATCCAAATGTATTTCCCTGTAAGCAAATTGAAAGGAGTGTGTGTAGGAAGACACTGCAGCCATATCTATTGGATAGATATGAGACAGCAGTGACTCTGAAGTCAGTCAGATCAAAAAGTGGGGAGGTAACCATGGGTGAGCAAAGGCTAGCTGAAGGGAAAACACAGGGTTCTCTAAGTGATCCAATTGGAACTTTGCATCTTGAGACAGCAGCTCAGCTAAAAATGGTGTCTAAATACTGCAGGATGGCTGCATCATTTCACATGATGAAATCAGACATGTGGGGGCAAGGACTGTCTTCTTCCATGAATTTGCATTGTGATTGGTCCAGTGGGATCCAGCAGAATCAAGGGCTTCAAGCATTATTCATCTTTATTGGTACAGAATAACAAATCCTATATGAGGGTTTTTAATGCTAATAGATTCAACATAATTTAAGAAATATTTCCTTATGCCATACACCAACTTTCAGGGAAACTCCCCTTTCAGATCCCTTGCTCTACAACATTTCACTATCTTCCCCTATTCAAACAGATATTTGGGGTTTTTTTCCATATAAACCACTGTAAAGCCAGTGAAATGAACCACAGAATAAATTCAAATCTGAAGAAATTCCTGCGGATGAAGGCAAGGATCAGACAAGCCTTTAGAGACCCAAAGTTTAGAGAGAAGTTAATTGATTGTCAAAAGTATTTCTTTTCCCAAATTGTATTCTTGTGATCCCCATAAATTCAATTCTCGGGTTATTTTGCTTTTATTACTTTGCAGGTTGCTGTATTTTTCATGTCTGTTTATGGCCATACTGCAATTATATAGTGTCACACTGAATGGCACAGGCTCTTGTCAAATCTAGGCCCGATGGCATCTAATACGCAACATTAACAAAAATAGAAAAATACTTAAGAGATTCCAAAAAAAGCTTCAGAATGAAAAAATAAGATCTTCCAATTATTTAATGAACTATTTCAGCACCCAAAGGGGTCCTTTCAGTACCTGAAGGGAGCCTACAACAAAGACAGAAGAGGGACTTTTTACATGTAGAGATAGCACAAGGGATAATGGCTTAAATCGAAGGAGGGCAGGGTTAGATTGCAGGAGAAACTCCAGGGTGGTGAGGGCCTGGCACAGATTGCCCAGAGAAGCTGTGGCTGCCCCGTCCCTGGGAGTGTCCAACGCCAGGCAGAATGGGACTCTGAGCAGCCTGCTCTAGTGGAAGGTGTCCCTGCCCATGGCAGTGGGAGTGGAGCTGGATGATTTTTAAGGTCCCTTCCAACCCACACCACTCCAGGATTTTATGTTTCTATGAAGTAATTAGGAGACAATATGGTGCACGACTCAGCTGGCAGGAGAAGTTTCAGCAGAGTTTGAAGGAAGGAACAGAAGCCATCTTGCAGTTTTCACTGAGGTTATAAAGAAGCTTTACAGTCTTTTCAACTGCTCCACTCAAAGCTGGAACAGCAAAAGTGCCTCCACAGCAGTGTCTGCTCAGCCATGTAAGTCCCAGGTGCACCCCACCCAGAGAATGAAAATACAAAGGTCACTTAATTTCATTATGCTGTGAATGCTACCAAGTTTGCTTTTGTGTCTGGAAACTCCCAATTTCAATGCCCAGTGGAATTTTAATGGAAGATCTGCACCTGTCAGGTCTGTGTGTAAGTGCTTAATAAAGTTGAACAGTCAAAAATCTGTCTTTAAATATAGATAGGAAATAATCTCAGCCTATTCTGGTCCAAATAAAACAATAAATGAACAGACAAACAAAAAAGAAAATAACTTGTATTATTTCTAACTGATTTAAGCAACAACCTGAAATTCTGGCCAAGAATAAGGCACCATAAAAAGCTTACCATGGTAAATGGAAAAGGCAAATGGCAAGCATAAGCTACACATCAAATTTCTTTCCATTATACACATTATTGGAATAGGTAATGTTCTCTAGTAGCCTAGAAAGAAAATGCTGTGGTTAATACAATACATGACATATTTTTGTTTATAAGGCTAGTAATGTGTTCCCTTGCTCCTATTTTGCTCTCATTATTGCATCTGCTTTATATATATCTTTTACAATCCCAGAGCTAATCTGATTTATTGTTAAAAAATTCCATTATGTGTAATAATCTTAAGAAACTCTTAAAATACCAACATTCATTATGAAGTTCTAGAAAGCAAAAGCCTTCTTTATAACACTTTCCCCATATGAAAGATTACTTTTATCTTCCACTGTGATGTCAGCCTGAAAACTGACTTTAAAATTACAAGCTTTGAAGTTCCACAGACTTCATGGAGAAATACAAAGTTTTACTTATCTTTTTCTACTATGTTAAAGAACTGAGAGAAGAAAAAACTAAGTAGGAATCTACTCTTCTTTCTTGGGTGTTATCTCAACCGTTTACGTATTTTCTTGTGAAATCCCACCACAGTCCATGCTAAGTGTGCTCTGACAACTGTACTTCTTGTCCTGAAAAAAAAAACCAGTAAAAAATAAACAACATATTAAAAGTAACCTAGAAGAAAGTAATAAAGTTGATTTGCAAAGAAAAAATCATATCAAATAAACCAGTGGCATGACTTTTCTTTTGTATTGGAAAATAGTCCCTGGAAATACAAGGGAGATGGTGTGGGACAGAACCCATGTGTGGGTTTGTGGATCACAGTCTGACTGTAAGGTGGCAATAATCAACTTTTTTACATGAACTACAGAGTATATTAGAAAAGACAGAAAACAAGTGGGAGTTTTAGGGAGGAGTACAATGTATTTGTTCTATAAAGAAAAGGAATTACTGTATTTTTATTTGATGCTTTTCTATGTAAAAACTAATCTCAAGAAGATGGATATTTAGGTGAGTTTTGAATAAAACCTTTCATATGACAATGATAGTCATCTGCTGGATAAACAGCTCAGATGTGGAACAAGGCATTTCTCTTCCTTGCATTTTTTTCATGAAAGAGGCATTTGTTAGAAAAAGCTCATTAGTTAACTTTTCCTTGAGATTGTCCTGGTTTCAGCTGGGATAAAGTTATTTTTTTCTCAGTAGCTGTGCTTTGGGTTGGCAATGAGAATGGTGTGGACAACATACTGATGTTTTGGGTGTTGCTAAGTTGTGTTCATCCTAAGTCAAGGATTGTTTTTCTTTGTGTCTCGTGCCCTGCCAGTAAGGAGGTGCACAAAAGAAACTGGGAGGGAGTATAGCCAGAACAGGTGCACCAAACTGAGCAAAGGGATATTCCACACCACAGAGCCTTATGCCTGGTTTATAGACAGGAAATTACCCAGGAGGGTGGTTGATCTCAGTTTGGGAAGGACAGTCTAGCACTGATCAGCAGATGGTGAACAATTACATTGCGCATCACTTTTTTTATTTGTCCGGTTTTTTTGTCAGGTTTTATTTTTCCTTTTCCTTCTTTATTATTATTAGCCAATATTGTAGTTTTCGCTGTTTTCAATTATTAAACTGGTCTTATCTCAACCTATGTTTTATTTTTGATTCTCATCCCCATGCCACTGGTGTGGTGGGTGGCAGAGGGGGGCTGAGTGAGTGGAGTGATTCTTAATTTCCAGCTGGGGTGGTAGATATTTTTTTATCTTATCCATTCCACTTTCCAAGTACTGGGGAGTTTTGGAATTAAAAGCTGTAACTTCACTAATAATTGCTTACAATGGAGTGATGGCCGTGGTTCTTATTTAAACTAAAAACACACAGCAGTGTTCTTACAGTGTTCAAACATCCTTTAAATGACAGAGTTAATGACCTCTCTAATTAAAATGACAGGAAATTTCTCTCCTATGAGGCCTGGATACACAACTGCAACCAAATGCTTTGCCTTAGGTTTCAGTCCAAATGACAGAAAAAAACAACTGTAGGACTCAAATCCATCAGAAGAGACCCTCCACTAAAGTTTCAGCAATACCCAGTGAATTCAGACACAAACTGATACATCTTCTGAATTCCAAGGAAGCAAATTCTGCTGGGTTACTGTGTGTCTCTTGGGATTTGAATTTTTGAACAACCAAACACTCCTATAACTCAGAGGTGAAATGGTTAGGTCCCTCAGTGATGATCGTCAGAATCTGGGTGTCATTAGAGCAGTGTTCATCGTGGTGTCTGCCACAGAAACTCAGCAATTTATCAGCACCTTCAGATAACTGCCTGATTTACCTGGTCTAAGGACTCCCTTGAGATATTCAGAGGTGTGGTAGATAGGAATATAGAGTGCCATCTGTCCATCACAGAGAGAGAGGGCAATACTACATTCACAGCTGCAAGATAGTTCAAAAAACACTGAAAACTTCCTGATGGAGCCAACTGTTTTTTTTTATTCAAGTGAATAAATATTCAATTATCTGTGGCCTATGCCTATGAAAAATCCAGAAATTCTGTAATAGAGATAAAATATGTCTAGCAGACAAAGTAAATCTCCAAGCAGGGAAGAAAAACAAACTAAACAAAATCCCAAGGCCAAATAAGAAACCTAAGCATGAAAACCATGCAGGCAACAATCAATTTTGACACTGAAGCACAGGGTTTTTGATTAATTCTGTTCTCTAATTGCATTTTATCACTTGGAATTTAAATGACACACTCTCTTGTGAAAAACTTAGAAATGGTGAAGGAAGCATAAAAATAATCACAGCAAGGATACACAAAAAAAACAGTGAACAAAACTGATTTATTAAAGTATCTGTGAAATAATCTAAGCTTTGTTGGAAGCCTTTGACATTAACTACCATCAGTAAGAGAGGTTTTTCTCATGGAGGTATGAAAAATGAATTTATGGAGGAGCTAATTCCATTTGAAGTTAATTCTCCCAGATACTAAAACTGTTGTTTTTAAAAATTCATATATTCAAATATCACTCAAAGATAGCGCTGAGTAGCTAACTTATGCTAAATATCTATTTTGTATTACAGTCAATATATGAAGCAATATTCAAAAACCTCATTATCAAACAGAACATTTCAATAAAATCACAATATTGACAGAGCAGAGTTTCCAAGCCACAAAATTGGCACTAATGCAAGGAGGGATTCATCACTCATCCGCCCCTGATTTTTCATCAAATTACTTACTTTTATAGACTTTGCTTTATAATATGAATTGAATTAGTTTTAGTTTAGTTTCACAGAGAAAAAATGGTGCTTTTCTATTGGCCACTGAATGTGTTCAGAATTTATGAGAATTTACATCAAGTAATGAAGCAATATAATAAACAGTTTCTAAAAAAAAAACCTTGAAAGCATGATTGCATTTCTTCTTTTTTTTTTATTGCTTTCAAATTATTAATTTAGACTTAAAGAACAAGCACTTATGACTTCATAAATTAAAAAAAAAGGTATATTCTCTTTTCAGAATACTTTTTTCTTAAATGTGCTTTTTTACTGTGAAATCACTGCAGAATTTTTCTCAAGAATCAGAGCACCTGCCCAGTTTTCTGGTTCACTAATCTCTGAGTGCATCCATTACCCCCTGCCAGATGTTTTTCCTTGATAATGTGTATTTCTGTGGTCAAAGTGTAACTACTAACCAGAAATGCAAATTTCCCTCATTTAGAAGGAGAATATTTATTTATTTTTATTTCATGAAATAATAAAAATAGTGAAATTAGCCTTAAGCTGTCCATTCATTTTGTGCCTTATACTCTCTGCAGTACGCAATCAAATGAGCTCACATGGCGGTAGCTTGCTTAGGAAGACTTCATTAAAGATTTTCATTAATATTTTTCTTCTCCTTTCTCATGATGGGATATAAAAAATTACTATATATGTCCCCACTGTAGAATTTTTTTCCTTGATGTATGGATAAATTTTCAACTAATGTATATCTTAAGGAATAACTATAGAAAGCACTAAAGACAGTTAGGTAAAGCTTATAGTTATAGAAGAAGCTAAATATAGATGCATTCATAATGCTAAGAATTGAATTAATGCTTAACAATAACTCACCATGACCTTGACTTCATTGTATGGTACCAATTAATCACTGTGATGAGATGGTCATCATTCTGAGAGCAAAGCTAGGATCACTCAGCACTTAATTTTTTTTAGGTTTTTTTTATTTCTTTCAAAGTATGGGTCAAAAATTTGGCATATCTACTAAATCCATTCTATTTTGCAGCACATATTTCTCTACCACCCAGTCAATATTGAGAAAATCTCAGCCAGCATTAAATTGTATGGCCCTTGAAATAAAAAAGTGCATGTTCATTTCCTGAACAGTCACTTAAACAATTAAAACTGATTTTATATTTTCTGAAAGGAAAAATATTTGCTCAAACTATCTAAAAAGCACTGAGCAAATACTGAATTTTAAGGGAGCAAGTCCTATTATAAATACATGATATAACAAAAATCTGATCTGGTATTGCCTTGTTTTCTCTTGTCTTACAAATATACCTAGAGAATTTCTGCAATAATCTGTGAGCAAATAGTGGCAAAAGTCACTGGGACTGGTCATGAGACACTTAGATATTCCTGGAATTTCTGCTTCTACAAATTTCTGTTATAATCTTATATGTGGTCTGTTTTAACAGAATAATTAACTGGTCTACAAAAGCCATTAGGTGATTTTCATCCTTTATTAGCCTTAGAGAAGAATGAGTGTGAAGAAAGCTAGAACAGTGAGGGTGAATCTTAGCTATCACCTAGATTTTTTTTCTATTTCTGAAAACAAATTCTCATTCACATCAGCCATGTTGTTCAAAATTATTTTCTTTTGCACATTGCTCTGTTTCACTGCATCTTTCTTGGAACAGGGATTCTCATAACAAGCTATTCTAATTTTTAAGTAATAACAATAAACTTTGACTATTTGACAATAGTCAAATTGTCACAGGTTCAGTCCCTTAAAATTTACATTAATTTCACTTTTCATTAGGTGTGTATATGGTTTTTGTAAGAAACTACAGAACTACATGTATTAATTATAGCTTCATATAAAAAGCTATATATATGCAAACATTAGATGAAAAAATAATTTTAAAATTCTAAAAAGAGAGGGTGACTGGAGACTGTCTCCATCTGTACTTCTTCTATGGTAATTTTCTTGTAATAAAAATGTGGATTTCCCCTTTCCTAGCTATAATGCAATTCAGTGTTTTGGCATGACACACAGCTCAAAACAGCTATTTTATATGTCTTTAAAATATCTTTTTTGATGTATCTTTTGTACTTTGCTTTTCACTTTCAACAGAATGAATGGGAAATAAGCATCAGTTTGACACTCAAGGTTAAAACTGAGGTCATACCATTAATCATATTTATGATTTACTCCTTCTCCTGTCTAAGATTTCATAGCAATGTGAATCAAAGCATTCTGTTTCTGCTGTTGTTGGTTTTGTATGTAGATATTGGTCTTTTTGACAACTGACTGATTCACAAAAATTGAGGACAATGAAGGGAAAACCTGAGCTATTTCTTCAGATGTGGAATTCTATTATTTTTTCTTTTTCAAACACTACTTAAATTTGCACATACATTTGACAACACATAACAACTCAATAGAAAGCTATCAAAATGTCATAATATCAATATATGAAGCAAGACACACCTTAGGGAATCCTGAAATCTAAGTAGTTGTCTTGTATTAAATAAAAATAGAAAATCCAGTTTTTAATCTGTTAGCTCAGCATTTATTGCAAACATGTCTAATCTCAACAGGTCTATAAATAGTTTATGACATTTCCCATGTTTACATGGGTAAACATGAATTATCATCTTTTTAGCAGTTTTCATTTGCAGGTAGAAAGCTAAAGCAATTAATTATGTAGGCAGTCAATCAGCATAAAATGTTTGGGAACACTTGACTTTGTCTCTGATGGCTTGATTAAAATTTTGAGATATCTCCTTTTGATTTCTAGTCCTAACTTTTAGTTTTTACCTGTGACAGGGAAACATATAAGAACATATCAGTGTTCCTGGAAATAAACTGGCAGAATTGCACCTCTAGGATATCAAAGTGACCAATGATCATTTTAACCATCTGCCCTGGTTTATTTAAGACCAAGGTCACCACTTCTCTTAGTCACCACCAAAAGATCCTAATTTGCCCCTCTTTGGGTCAATATTTCAGAGCTATGAGCTGAGTATTGCAAAACTTTTTACTTAAAAGTTGATCTTCTTTGTTTCAATTTTTTATATTTGATACTTATTCTCTTGCAATTAAAATGCTTCTTGAGACAAACATAATTTAAAAGGCATGTTTGACAACCAGATGCTTCTTTCTGTGATTACCTTCATGCATTTTTTATAGGATAAAAGAAGATTCCTGAAAGCACCACTCATTACATAGTTCCTAATAATCTCAATAATGCCAAGATTCCATCTAATCAGATGCTTCCACTTACTGCAAATGAAATTTCATTTATAAAATTTTTACTTTTTAAGGTCAGCTAGTCCCAAGAGTATGCCTGAACAGCTCACAGGGTTTCTAAGGTTGTTTCTTTCCATACCTGTAGCAGTTATGGATATTCTGGTTTTTTTGGCAAAAATAAAAAAACCTTTTTTTGTCTTTTTTCCTCTGTTACATTAAGTCGCATATCATTCCAAAAGTCTTCTGACTGCAACTACATGGACCACAGGAGGTTTGTGCAGGGGATTAAGTAGATTTCACAGGCTGTCTGCACTGTGATGAATTATTTCCATTGTTACTGAACTTCTATTGACTTTCAGCTTTTCTCTTGCCCCTCCTCCCCTGGAAGGCAGAAGTTTACACACAGCACTGGGTGACTGTGAGCAGCCAGAACACTGTAGAGAATTCAGGCCACTGAAATTTCTGCAGGCTTTAAAAATTTCCACCATTCCTAAAGCATATTTTACACCTAGTTATTGGGAGATAAAAGGAATGTCTGTGCCTTGAAAAGGTCCCAGTTACATCATACAAATATTTAAAGGAGTTATTTGTAAATGCATTAGAGCCGGCTTGCAATTTAGCCTTCATCCAAGCTTAAAAACTAGCTAGGTATGTGCCCTATTGCTCCTGTCTTTTAATCAAGTCTGGGCATCACAATTTTCAATCAGAATAAATACTTTGCTGAAAGATACTGTTTATTAACAAAAAATCAATTTCAGTTCCATTCACTGCCTGTTAAACAAAAGGTAGATGCATAATCAGAAGGTCCCTATGCTAGTATGTCTTCCAGGTTTCCTGTATAGAAGAGCAAGTTACACTTGTTTAAATTTAATTAAATTGGATCAATGATAGGGGACCTGCCCTCATTTAATCATAATGAAGTGCAGGAGCAAGTCCCAGCTGGAAGGAGTGTACTGGTGCTGAACTGCCCTGGATGGATGCAGCTCCACGGCGTTCAGCGAGTGAGCGCTTTCCAAACGCTCACACAGCGCGGATGAGGCTGATGGGAGCTCTGCCGTCCCTTCCACAGGGCCAGGAGCTCACTGGGGGAGAACAGGAGCTCAGGAGAGACTCTGCTTACAGACTGAGCCTCCCCTTCCTGCTGTTGCTTCCTCTCCTGACACTGCAGAGCTGAGATGAATTGCTGTGTGCTCCAAGGAATGCTGATCCAGTGGGACTCTTCAATTCCTTTCATGGGGGAGGTCCTCCACCGAGATTTATGGCTTTGTGTTAGAGCAAAGACAAGGATTCTTTGCTCTAACACAGAGACTTGTTTACCTCATGCAGATGAATTTTATCCCTTTCAATCTGAAGCCTGACTGCTGAGGGACCTGGGTTACCCATTGCAGGATTTTTATGGCAGTTTAAGGTAGATATTATGACTTAAATTAAACACAGGCAAAATAGGTGAAGAAAAAAAATATTTTTAGGAAGAGTTCAGAGGAGTCGGTAAATACAGTTTTTTCAAGAGGAAGGGGAACGCGTAGGAGAGAGAGGAGAAGGGAACAATGACACTTGGCATAAAATGACTTAACCAAAGGGAAAATGTTGCCTTCATAAACTCATTTTTGGACAATGATAACAATTAAGTATTTTGTGACCAAGAATGGCATCCTGACTGAATAATGGACTAAAACTATGAAGTTAAAAGTATGTAAAATCTTTTTAATATCTGTTGGTATCTGCAGAACAATTTTACTTCATCCTTCTACCATTAAGGAGATTGGATAAATGAATTTTAAAGCCAAAAAAGTTTTTTCTTAGATAATAAACAGAACAGATAAACTTTTCAAGAAAGAACTCTCTGGAAAACTTGATGATTATAATTATTATTATTATTATTATTATTATTAAAATCATGTATTGCCTGATCTTATGTGCTCTGTGTCTTTAGAACTTCAGTAAATCTTTAGTAAAGCAAAACTTTAGTAAATCTTCAGAAAAATATTAATTGACAGATTTCTCCCCATGTTGTTTGCCAGTTGATTTTTTAAAAATAAGATTGGGCAAAAATATTTGGAACTGATGTAATTTCTCCCCTCAACCCCTGTTCTCCTTGCGAACAGGCCTTGGTTTCAGCACCCCAAAGGTTCAATGTTCAGACATCTGCACTAGACCGAATCCATAGGAACTCACAGGTCAGGTAAAATTTAATTAGCACTAATTGTCTTCCATTAACTTGAGGCAGAGAGAAATTCTCCTGTTCAGTCATTTTCTATGGAAATCTGGTGACACTGCCAACTCCCTGAATGAAAGGTGATATGTCATAGGATAAGAAAATACCTGTGTGTCTTTCAGTTCACCAAAATATCAGAGGCTTTCAGGGGTTTTATTTGCAAAAGTGTTTTTTGGCATTCATGGAGTTCTCTTCTAATGTATTTTTATTTTGTGCTGCTGAGCTCTAGACTCATAGGAGAAAAAAATAATCTTTTAACACTATTACTCAGGGCTGTCCAAATTCCAAAAGCTTTTTCCTCACCCCAGCCCAATTTCTCTTTAAAAGCTGAAAATAAAGTTTAGTAAAACACGCTCTCCAATAAAGATATCTATGAAGTATCAGAGGGATACTATATATCATAAATCATAAGTAATTCAGTTTCCTACTTTGTCTTCCTAACAGAGCTCAGAAATATTCCAGAAGAGGATGAGTACTTTATGCTAAGATGTTATCAACCCCCCACACCTCACATTAATGTGAAAAACCTAATTTAAGATGTAATCTTTTAACTTGAACAACATTTACCACACATCCTTTTTTTTTCTACCTCCTGTGTCTACAGTCAATATTTTCAAAAGTCATAACTGATCATAAAACAGAAAATAAAGGAAATCAGGTAGATACAGAATATTTCTGTGTCTTTATCACTACCCTTATGATAGTTCTTTGAGCATAGTTAAAACCCCCACACTTAGAGGTAGTTGCATCAAAGCATCCTCTTGGGCCAACTGCCACACGACCTTTATTCTGTTCAGTCACTTTATTTTCACTTTTTTGGAGGCTTTTCCTGAATGAAGGCTCTATTTTTGTACCAGAAAATGTTTCAATTCAGAAAAGTTACCCCCTAAATTCAGGGAAAACGAGTCTGTCTGAAAGCAACATCACACTGCCTATTTACACTCTGGCCAATACTGAATTTCAGTGGAGGGAAGATATGCTGGGTAACACATATTAGAAAATTTGTATTGCCACAATAATTCATCATGGTGTCTTTGACATGTTTGGCATTAGAAAAAGCTGAAGATAAATTTCAAATGCACATTGCATTCCATAATACAGCTCAATGGTGACTTGCAGAATTTCTTGTCTACAGCTAAAAAAAGATTACCAGCTGGCAGAAAGGCAGTATTATTCAACCCTAGTGTAAGGGGCACAGTTAAAAGGCACTCAGAAATATCCTTAAATTTTATCCCATCTCTTTTGTAACAAGAAGCAAATTAATAATTTTAGTCATGTATCAATTTGATTAGTAAAAGGAAACATAAATCTAAATATATAAATAGATACATATATAGGGCAATAAAACAAAATGTAATACAAATTATAATACAAATAAACCATCATATATTGGAAAACATCAGGACCAATCCTTGGTCTTCTGTTTTCCAGACTTCAGGATGAATATTGAAGTTAGAGGAAGAGTCACACTCTGAAAGGAACCAATAGATTTCAAAAATTCAGTGTGCTTCAATCTGAGTGACTTGAGCAGTAACAGAAATATTTTGATAACTCCTACAGGAATATGAAAGAGAAGCAAGACAGAGCCATTCTGGAAACTGTTGAAGGCAAAAAGATAAAATCAGAATCAATAGATATATTCAAACAAACAAACAAGGAAAAAACTTCTAAAACAAAACTCCAAAGCCCCCTTCTAACCCAAAACCCAAAGCAAAACAAAATTTCACCCTGTACTCACATACTATACAAATTAGTATTGAAAATTGAAAATATAAAAAATAATTTCTTAGAATAAGAATTAAACCAATCTTTAATGTCACAGAAATTTAACTCTCTGCATTCCTGCAATGTGATAGATTCCACACTTAACTTCTCTTCGCTCAGGAAGATTTCATCAGAACCTGGAAATTCCAGCCTTGTTCACAGGGACTTGGATCTACATTCAGGGGAATAAACTTGGCATAAAACTGGGGAGGAAACCAAAGCCAGCCTTTATGCTCAAGCTCCAGCCCTTCATCTTTCAGCACAAGAACCTCACAAAACAAGAATATTGACAGCTGAGAGACAAAGCATTCTGGCAGCACAAACACAGCTCAGGTCACAGCTACCCACAGAGCACTGAGAGAGTGGGGCAATTAAGGAATTAATATATCTGCAATTTGTTTTAAAGGTTTTTTAAAGCAGTAGGATAATAGTGCACACGTTAAACATACTGTTGATAAACCCTTAAATGTGTGAATTCTACAACCAGTATGTGACTTCAAATGGCAAACCTCATCCTGTTGTGTATCAATATAAGTTATGATGGTGTTCAAGATTTTATGACTTTATTGAATTAGTACAGTAAAAATTTCCATAATAGGCTATTTTTGAAAATTTCTCCACATTGTCAAGCTGTTGTTCCTCTGAAGTAGATTAAATATGAGGTTGATATATGGGTAGTGCTAGTTTCAGGAAGTTTTAGTGCAGTATATTTCATATATTTTAACTTCATTAGTAAGCCTTCACTTACTATCAGAAAATAAAATAAATCATTAAATATGAAGAAGAGAACAAACCAAACAAGATTTGTGAAATTGTGTGCATTTTTCAATCAATCTGTGTCCATTTTTCCTTTTCAATGTGCAGTCTTCACAACTAAACCCAGGTTAAGCAGCCTCAGTCTTTGAAATGCCAATAGAGGTGAAAAAGATTATATCAAATTACAAACTAGTGAACTAGTGTCCTCCATTACCCTGCATTTTATATGGCAATCTATATTTTCTGTACTCAGGCCCAATCTAAAGTGTTCCACTTCTTGTCTTTTGATTTGAACTTTCATATCTCTAATATTAGGAGAGGATAGGTCTCTTGGCATTCCAGAGAGTTCTGCTAAGCACTGAAAATGATGGGGAGGTGTGTTCTCTGGCTTTCTTGACTGATATATCAGTGGCATTTTAAATTATAAATTTTTGACCTTTTAGAGGATGAAGAATGTCTTGCAGAAAGTGTCCACCATACCATCTTTTTTGTTGTTGTTAAGGAAAAGCTTTTCCAAATAATTAATCAAAAATTAATCACAGAAACAAAGTCCAACAACTCATTAAAAATGAATATTGATCAAAAATAAGCTCTTACCTTAAAATTGTCTTTTCCTGATCTTTTCCCCTTCACTGTTAATTTGCTTTTGAGATCTGTATCATGACATCAATGCATAGAGTCATGTTTTCCTCTGTCTAGATGTGAACTTTTTTTCACTTTTTGAGTTTCAATCTCTTGAAAAATTGTGGAGTGGATAACTAAATAAAGGCTAAAGGATTGTTGTTGTTGTTATTGTTACATTATCTCTTCACAAAGTGAGATATAATTGGAGGGAATTTTGAAAGACACTTAGAAAGTTGCTCCTGAGTAATAACAGGGCAAATACAGATAGCAGCAAAAATGTTTTGTTTCTAGAACATTGTCAGGGAACAGCAACATTTTCCTGTCAAACATACTTATCTTCACTAACACTCCTTCTTACTTGAGAGGTAATTCAAGTATAATAGAGAAAATCTCTGCCTTTAGTGATGATAAAAAATTTCAGAAAGAGCTGATGCATGGTAATGAAGTCATAGATATGTGAATGACAATGCCAAATTACAGTTGTATCATTCTTTCTCTGCATTCAGTGAATTTATTAAATGTTCATTTAATATTTAATAACAGTTTAATATCTAACTTTGGCTTTGTTTAACACTCCTTTTGAGTTCAAAAAGACCTTTTTGGTCACTAGTCAAAATATCTTTGGGAACTTCCCACCTTCTATAAGCGGGACACACTCTTGTCTTCCCACAGTAAATCACTGCAAAAACCAGGGAACTGCACCCACAAGCCTTGGGAACTCAGATATCTCCTCTAGTAAGAATAATAATCCTACTGAAGTTTCCTGCAATAAATGAAGGTAAAATAAGTTCAGAGTCATTTAGAATGTGCAATAAATCCTGTTGTCTGGAAAATGTTTATTCTAACTACTGAATAACATTAAATAATTGGAGAACTTCAAGAAACACATAATTTTGCTCACATCAATGTCATGATACTTAAATTTTTCTGTAATATTTAATCCCATGCAGCATACTGGAAGAACAATTCTTCTGATCATATTGTAAAGTACTTGAGATAGCTCTGTACTGAGATGGAAAGTCAAATTTATATTTAGCATTAATTTCCTTTGATTATCAGTTAATCAATGAATTCTAGAGCTTGACCTCTACTTCTGCTTCCTTGTGAACATTGATAGAATCATAGCACAGTTTGGGTTGGAAGGGACATTAAAGATCATCCAGTTCCAACCCCCCTGGGCAGGGATATCTTCCACTAGACCAGGTTGCTCAGAGCTCCTTCCAGCCTAACCCTGAACACTCCCAAGGACAGGGTAGCCACAGCTTCTCTGTGAAAATTGCTCCAGTGCCTAACCACCTTCCCAGTTAAGAATTTTTTCTCAATATCTAATCCAAACCTACTCTCTTCCAGTTTGAAGCCATTCCCCCTTTTCCTCTCATAATTGCCCTTGTGAATAGTCTCCCTTCATCTTTCTTGCCCTGACCCTGGTGCAGCACCTTGTACTCTGTCTTGTTAAACCAGATGGGATTCCCATGGTTATTCTTAGTGACTGTTCCCTCTTTTACACATAATTATTTAGATCATGCATTATGGTTTCAGCTAATTCAATGTTTATATATGTTGTGAGAGGTTCAGATATATGAAACACATATTTGTCAGTAACCTACTATTTATGATGTCTGCAGGACAATTATTAGTAGAATTTTTTTTTAATTTCTGAATTAGGACAGTAACATATTCTTTAATATAAAGTACACCATATTCTGGGTCATGGAATTCTTAGACATGTAACTATATCTGTCATGATAGTTTAAATAAAAAAATACACCTCCACTACTTTTGACTATCTTGTATAAAGCCAAAGGTAAATATAGATCCAAACACACAGACTGAAAACCAGAAATAGCTGACCCAGTTAGGAACTTCATAAAACATCTTTCATGGTAAATTTTATTGAGGACAGAAGGTTAAAAGGGAGCCCCTTAAGGGGTTGGGATGGTTAATTTCCATTGAGCACATTACATGGGGGCTTTACAGGTAGTTTTGGTACGATAAGGACTTAAGACTTTGCTGAATGATACACCCTGATGCAGGTTGCACTTCATTTTATGGCAAAATTGGAGTGCTCCCCACAGGCATGAAAAAAATTAATGAACTACTTCCGTCAGGTTTATCTTGCAGACATGCAGAGCTCAGGACTGGTTTTAGTGCTGGTGCTAATTCAGCATACCAAGGTATCTGTGCT
This sequence comes from Melozone crissalis, assembly GCF_028551555.1. Taxonomy (NCBI): domain Eukaryota; kingdom Metazoa; phylum Chordata; class Aves; order Passeriformes; family Passerellidae; genus Melozone; species Melozone crissalis. The sequence goes on from NW_026535805.1 coordinate 57,379,560, forward strand.
CTACTGGGACATTTGAGGTCCTTTAGCCCTGAAAGTGGTGCCCCAATGCCCTTGGCCATTCTTGCTGCGGTGTTGTGAGGGTCCCCAGGATGAGGTGAGAGATGAGAATCTGACTCCAAGTTCTCAGAAGGCTGATTTATTATATTATGATATTATATTAAAAGAAAATTATATACTAAAAATATACTAAAGAAAGATAAAGGAGCCATCAGAAGGCTAGCAAAGGATGAATAATAAAGACCTGTGGCAGACTCAGTGAGTCTGACACAGCTAGCTGTGATTGGCCATTAAGTAAAACAATTCACATGGAACCAAACAAAGATACACCTGCTGGTAAGCAACCTCCATACCACATTCCAAGCAATCAGATAATTATTGTTCACATTTCTGAGGCTTTTCAGCCTCTCAGGAGAAAAATCCTGGTGAAGGGATTTTTCAGAAAATATCATGGTGACTCATTCTCCCTTCCCCAATATCCTCTTGTGTTACTATTCCCCCCTGGAATCACTCTGAGAGGGCTGTGGTTTAGCTCTCAAGGCTGAGAGTCCCTTAGTGGATGGCTGGAAGTTGCATCAGCTTCACATTTTAGAAAGCACTCTGGGATCTTTGCAGATGGAAAGTCCAAGTTAATGATGCTGAACAGCATCAGATCTGGATGTTCAGACAGTCTGAATATCCAGACATCAGTTCAACATCATAAACCTCACACTTCTCACATTTTCAAAAAATATGTGCGATGAATGCTGAGAACATTTAAAGATATATTTTATACATTAATATACTATTTTGTTTCCCTGGTTTGGATTTAAGCACTAGGTCTGCGGAAGAAATTAGTATGTGATTTATTTTTCTTAATAAATCAAAAGAGATCATCTATTTTTATGTGTTCTTTCACATGGCAAGGTTGCAGGTGCAAAGAAGTGCAAATGTATTTTGTTCAAGATCTTAGTTATTTTTATGTCACTCCACAGAAAATCCCCATAAATGTCAAATCTGTCCGAGCAGTTTTATTAAGCCTCTTTTACAATGCTATTAGGCTCTTTAAAAATAGTTCTTTACTAAGAAAGGTTTTTTATATGTTTATTTTGTGAGTTTGTTAAAACAAGACCTTTCCTCCTTCACAACAAAGCCTATTCTGATATACTTTTTTAAAGACGTTTCTGCCTTAATTTGTCTTTGAAGTCCTGTAGTAAATTCAAGTATCAGGATGAGAAAAAGTTATCAAATGTGAATAAAAACTACACCCTTAGGGGAAAATCTCTGCCAATAGTAAAAGTTATTATTGCTATATACAACTGTGTAATTACTTCACTATTAATTTGCCTGCTCACTTTTAGCTTTCCATTATCACATGAAGTATTTGATAAAGTGTCATATAAAGCATTGACTAATCTAAAGATATAGAGAATGGCTCAGCCAAGTGGCTGAGTAGTTAACATCACCTTTATAAAGAATAAAAGCCTTTGTTTATTTAGAAAGCCAAAATGGTGTAGGAATGAAGACTGCATGGTGCCCAGAGTCTGCTGAATTCAGAGCTGCTGTGGGTCAGACAGCAGCAGAGCATTGAGCCCCTGGGCTCTGCCCTGACCTGCCAGCTCTGCCTGTGCACACAGGGAATCATCCCCCAGGCTTTCTTGAACCACCCTGGTTAGGTCACTGGGGTCAGAGGATAAAAGCAAATTCAGTATCTGAAGTAATGCTTAGGGACTCTAGTCCAAAACTGCTCTCTACAATGACTCTTCTGAGCATCTGCCTAAATTTAGAAGTAAATAAAAGAAAACCTCCTTCAGCACTACCAGAGCTGACTTTAACCCTGCAAAGCAGTTTTGTGCCATATAACTGATTGTACCAGAGCTAACTGATATCTCAGCAATTAGCAATAGACCTATTATAGAGGCAGAAATAGAGATTATGGAGATGATGGATCTTGTCCACATAAGTTAAATACAAAATAAATAATAGAGACGAGGGAAGGGCGGGGGGGGAAGCACAGACCTTCTGCACCTTGACAGGAGAATAGCTTCAAGCACATCTGCCCAGAATTACCAGCATGGGAAGAGAGACAATAAAAGAAAACTAGTGTGTAGGATCAGTTAAGGCCTGGGAGTTCTGATTTCTTACCATGTCTCCTAGATCCTCCTAATCACACAACTCCTGTCTAGTGATAAATTACTCTAGTGATAAATTACTTAGTAAGCATGTTCAGCTGTGTAAATGTACCATAGCAGATGAGTGCCTGAGCAGCAGTTCTAGAGCTGCTCCTAAAGCTGCTCTTCATTCAATAATAAGCAGATAAAGACCCAAAGCTCAAGGACACAGGGACACCAAGGTATTCACTGGAGACCCAAAGGGAAATACAAAGCTTGGAAAAGTCTCTTTAACATTTTGCCTTAACTCAGTGGACAAGACTGAATCTCCACATGTGTAGTCTAGCTGAGGTTTCTGTCCTTTAGCACCTACCCTGAATCTCAGCACAGATTTTTTTTTTTCTCCCTGTCTGTAGTTAAAGATAAATGAGATTGTTTGATATTAAGCACATAATAGAAGCAGAAACATCAGGGATAAATGTGTTACAATATAGAGGTCAATTGATTTCATGTGGCCCTGAGACTCAGTTTGCTGTTAAAGAACACAAACAAGGGGTTTCTGTGCATGAAAGCCTCCATTTCTCTCTGTTTCAGTCTTCAGTGATTTGTTTAAAAAAAAAATTGAATTCTTTGACACTGTTGTTGCTGCAAATATGGCATAATATAATGAAATGAGAGTTTCATGTCAACATCATCTATACAACTGTAGTCATCAACTTTCACTAAGTAGGCAATAGCTGAGAATTTGTTTTGCCATAGAGAATTTAATTTGTCATAATGTTGCTAACAGTCTCTGTGCTTTTTCTTAACCTCAGGGCATATGTCAAACACCTGGGCATGTGGATGGCCAGCGCTGCAGACACATCCTTGTTCCCAGTGTTCATCTACAGCTGGTAGGGGTTTCCTGGCCTTCATATAGGATTTTCAGATTGTCAGTTTTCACACTGTGTGATGAGCTGAACTCAGTAATCATTCTGTAGGCAGACTTGCAATTGCACTGCAAGAAAGGAAACCAGAAGTTTGAGGCTGCAAAATTTTAACTCACAATTTGCCCTGGACCAAAAAGTGTGTTTTGGTTTGTTAAATGTTATGCAGTGTGACTTACGTATCTTAAATTAAACTGCTATTTATGTCTGCTAAGTAAGAATGGCTTACCAGGTGCTTGCCAATATCAATCAAACCTGCTTCAAGGACATTTTGAAAAGTATTTGCAGTGCCAGTGACCAGTAAACATTACTATTTAGCCATGTTCCCACAAATAAACCCTGCCTGATAGAGTTTTATGGGAACAGGTTGTAGACAGAATTAATTAAGAGACATTGCTGATGGAATCTGGATGAGTACAATTGGGCCACCAGTAGGATCTGATAAAAAGCAAAAAAAAAAAAAAAAAAATCATATGAAAATTAAAATGATTGTATGGTACTTCTACATTGCCAGAATTACAGTTTCAAAATATGCAAGGATCAAAAAATACAGTTATGTCTTAAAACAAATGGATGACTATTTTTATGCCTTTGGTACAAGCAAAGCTTCATTCTAACCCTGGCAGGCTGGTAGAGTGCTGCACACATAGGTAAGTCCCTCATTTCTGCAAACCCTGCTGCACTGGGAGCCTTTTGTTGTGTGACCCACACTGATTAATCAGATAGCACAGCTCCATTCTCAGCTCATTACTGAATATACTTTCCCAGTGTGCTCAGAGAGCAAATTTGATGACCTGCATGTCCATGTTGAGAGGCAGTGCATGCCTTCAGTGAAATCAGCAAGAACTATAATGCAGATTTTAAGTAGATTTGCTTCTCAAATTAAAGTCTGTTATTTTTGAGTATTTAAGCTTCATATTTTCAGGGAAATCCCTCACTATTCTTTTAAGAATGCTGAATCAATTGCTCACTTTTTGAGGAACACTAATTTGGCACACACTGTAAGACTCTGAAGGTGCCCAATTATTGCTTCTTTACAGAACAAAGACATTCAGACATTTTAAAGGGAATCAAACATAAATAGCTATAAAATAAATAATTTGGACTGGAATACTAGAAATGAGGTCATATAACTCAGCCTTCCACTCAAGGCAGAACCATTCCACACTAGATCTGGTCAGCTGTGGCTCTGCTTAGCTAAACCCAGAAAATCTTCCAAGAATTAAGACTCCATAGACTCTCTGGGACAACTTTTCCTGGTCTGCACAGTCTTCTCAGTGGAAAATCTTTTTCTGATATCAAATCTGAACCTTCCTAACTGCAGTTAGGAACCATCAGCATTTGACATTGCATTGAACATTACCAAGAAAAGAGTTTTTATTTACCAATGTCAATACAATCTACCAGTTGCATATTTTCAGTGCCATCTAAGGCAGATGCATCACAGAAAAGACTTGAAAAAAATGTTTTTATTCTGGGGAAGGTCCTGGGTCAAGAATGTAATGAAGTCAATAGTTTCAACCTGTGGATCCAAGATTTCTGACTGTTTCTGGATGTCTTCCAGACATTTAAACAGTAAATAAATAATAGTAATTTTAAAATCCAGTAGTCAGCATGGAAATTCTAAACTTGTATTAAAAAAAAAAAAAAAAAATCTCAGCTAACTGGAGTGAAATTTATTAAAAATTTTGTTTCAGTGGTTAGGACTGGTGAGCTCTACTTCAGTTTTCTGTTGCGTTAAATCTTCCTGTCAGATCATATGCAAATAATCAGAATTCTACAGGAATTCTTCTTCAGTGTAAAATTAAGCTGTAGTTAGCAATTTTATTCAGCATATTGTTGTGAAGAAAAAAATATTATTTCTTTTTAAAAGTCTCATGGTCTTCAAAAAGAAGAAAAAGCTAAGAAAATTCAAAGATGAAGCCAGGTACAACTTAAGAAAGATATGAAGAGTCTGGGGGTTTGCTGGGTTTTTTGCTTGTTTGATTTTTTGCTTAGTTGGTTTTGGTAGGTTATTTGTTTGGGTGTTTTTGTGGTTTATCTTTTTCCTGTAGGCAATAGGAGTCTTACATTTGACTAGAGAGGGATCAATTGAGTGATGGAGTAGAACAGCACAGTGAGTCGTGTTCTACAGAGGGAAAGACTGGTTAAAGGCCAGTGTTTGGGAAAATAGGGACACTTTCCTCACTTCTTGTGATGTGAGGAATAGCCTTAAGCAATCACTTCCCTGTCCTTTCCCTCCTCTTACTGCAATAATGGAATACTATTCCTCACTCATACATAAAGCACTGCATGGAGGACAAGTGTGCTATAAAACCCTGAAGTATGACAGAATGTCAAAGCCAACAAACATAAATACAGGCAATGGCATTGAAGTACTTCACTTTATCCATTCTTTTTCTTTTTTTCCTTGAATGACATGTGGAATAATGACTACAAGATCTCTTGTCTGCTAAGCTGACATTTCCCTATGAAGTGGTGAAGGGCATTGCCATTAGAGTTTTGCTTTTCCAAGTGTTTTAGCAAGGATTTGATTGGCAGATCACTGACATTCACTTGGAAAGTTACAAAACACAGGAACTGCAAATAAGATAAACTGCTTTTACCTGAAAATTTCCCCACAATGGAGTATGGAAAATGATATTTTGCTAACTCTGGGATAATGCTGTATAACTCATTACTGAAAATATAGAACTGCTGGATAATTAATCAAGGTTATATTTAACATTCATATTGGTTCCCTAGGACCATTTTCAGCATTTTTGATAGTCAGGAGGCAAGAAAGATTTCCTGTATTTCCATTTTTTTCCTCTGAGGAAAGTTTAAATTGATTTCCCTTCTTATCTAATATGTATAAGTAAAATGCTTCCTTTTCATCTCCAGGTAGCATTCAGACGGTGTAAGTCTTCCTATCTATTGTATCTCTAAAGAGATAATCTGCATGGAGTATTCACAGTATAGAATAGAAGGAAATTATAGTCTCCAACCTGAGTATTTAGACTCAAGCTTCTTCATTAATTTTGACAAAAAAATTAAATGGCTGCAGCTGGTGTTCATAGCCATACTGAGAGTGGTCTTTATTTTCTTAAAATATTAGTCCATTTTAAGTAATATTCTGTCAACTAATATCTTTCAGTAAAGTTCCTTTAGATGAACCTATTTAAAAAAAAACCCTAAGAAGTAATTCTTTTAAGCTACACATCCATGAAACAAATAAAAAATCTAAATAAATTTAGATTTTGTATCTATCTTTATGATCATGTTTACTCAAAATTAATTAAGATTCTTTTCCTCCCAGCTTTTTGCACACCCCCAATCTCCTTGATGGTGGATCAGTTTGAGGAGCAGAAAAGCCTTGATGCTGTGTAAGCAGTACCCAGGAATGAATAAATAAAATATCCCTGTGAAACCATCAGTTTTCATCACAGATCCCAAACATAAGCCCATACAATCTGCTGTGAAAAAATTTAATGCCCTCCCAGACAAAAGCAGCACAGCATCAAAAACTCCACGTAGATATTCAGCATCATGTTGCAATTCCACAATTTAGATTCAGCTTAGCTGTAGTCCTCGTTAACATATTTATGAAATAGGATGGATGAACTGCTAGATTTATTTTATTTGCTGGGGTAGAGGAAATCATATCAGAAAGTTTGAATCTTTAAAAGATTTGTTGCTTTTACTAAATAATTTGAAATTTGAAAGTTATCTACCTTCATCATTGAATTAAGATACACGTCAGTGGGGGGGGAGCAAAAGGAATTTTTTTATCACTTCTTTTCCCTTAATAACACCTAATAAATCTTTTAAAAAGTTAGATTTAAAACCTTAAAACAAAAATGCTCTGTTTCAGAAACATTAATGTTGAATGTGAAACTGTTCTCAATTTAAAGCTGACTTAGTGTTGATCCAGTTCTTCCTAAATTCTCAGATTTTTTTTTCCTGTCTGATTTTCTGGAGGATGCAAGATTTACCAACCAAAAAACTACAAACAATAAAAAATCCCCTCTATTGCAATATGTTTCTCAACTTTAAGGACTGCTTTAGAAGAAAGGACAAGTTTGACTTCAGTGGCACATGGGATCTTCTGGTACTGAGCTGAATTTAGAGCCAGCTTAAGATCTGCCATAAATAACAATTGCTTGCTTTGAAAATCTTTAAATTGAAGCTCTGTGTGTGCAAAGATGTTTGCTATGCAAGAGACTAAACATTTACAGAGCAGTAGCTACATTCTCAAAGTTATGTCAACACTGAATTACACAGTGTTAAGGCAATTTAAAAACTCGTGGAGTTTTACTCTTCTCCTGGATATGGTGTTGGAATATCTCATCTGGCCAGGTCTACTTGCTTATGTTGCATGTTATTGACTGATTACTGTGTATTAAATGTTATGCTGATATTCTGATATTCTAAAAACCATGGCTAATTGACTAAATTGGCCCACAAAAATAAACATGTATATGACATTATCATTTAAGGTATTGTGATAATTAAATAATTCTAAAATGGAGCTTTGTCCTCTCTCATCCCCACTGATTTTAATGTGATGAACAAATAATTTCTCACTGGCTCTTAGTTAGACAAGATGATAGATCTCTTTCCTGCTAACTCCTGCCTCTTACAGAGCAGGACTATGGATGTTCAGCTGTTCAAGAAGACTGACACTCTTCCTATTATAGCTCATCCTACTAATGTCAGAGATCCATGAATTTTAACATGTTTCACTGTAACAAAGAACAGAAGCAAATGAAAATGAACTGTATCCAGGAAAATCCCAAGGCCATGTTCAAAGCATAGTCTTTGACATAAAAAACTGTACATCACATAAAAACCAAATTTTTTTTCCAATACAATTTATTTTCATTTTTTTGTTGTTTTTGATGTTAGTTTTTTATCATCGCTGTTAGTTTTTTATCATTGTTGTTAGTTTTTCTTAGATATATGAGCCCTAAGGGTCACTGGCTTTTTAACATGGATTTTTTTTTCAGTACCAGACATCTAGTGCTCCCTATATGGAGAGAAGTTAAACTGAAATTGAAAGTCATAGCCAGTGGCAATGAAACAAATAAACTTAGTTAAATTTGCCATGACAATTTCTGACTGTAAATCATGTTTTTTGCTAAATTAAACTTTCTGGAACCTGAAACCATGCATTCCTTTTTCAAAAGCAAAGAACTAGCATGAATTATCATCAACTAGTGATTATGAAGAAATTAATTGAATCAGTTCATTTCCAAAGTGGAACCACAACTTCCAAATTATTAATTTACTTATTAAAATAGTGCAATTTCTTAGTTATTATTAATTTTCTTGATAAGCAGATTGATGGTCCCCCAGGCTTACGATGGGAAAATCTTAATCAAACTGATAATTAATTCCCTCCATTCATGACAGAACTTAGGTGGCTGAGTGAGCAGTCTCACTGAAGCCCACAAGGATGCTACAAGAGGAAACACTGGTAAATTTTCAATGGCACTACTGCCTGATTTCAGTGTTTCCTTTAAAAACCACATGGAGTTTCAACTGGCACCTTGGAATCAAGAATCTTATTTCTCATTTCCAAACTTCTGCAATAGTACTATAGCTCTGCTTCCTTGTGTTTAATGAGCTAGATTTGATCAGGTATGTAATTTATTTAGATCATTTTTAGCACCTTAAACTCCACTCATTTGCACCACAAATGAAACTCTTATGTGAGAATGGGGAAAAAGATGAATTTTCATTCCAGCTGCAATAATATCTACAAAATCTATAAATTTAACACCATCAAATGTGCAGCTGCACTAAGAAAGAAACGTGTGTGTATGTATCCAGGTAGTTGAGAAATATAGATTGAAAAGTGTCTAAAACTCTCAATTCTCAAGTACTTTAATTTTGGTCATATAAGGACTAATTTTGGTCATGTAAGGACTAATTCCAGATCTCATAAAACTCTGAGAAGCCAAAATAATTCTTTTTATCCATGGTAAGGTAATGTAAGTGGGAGCTGGAATTGGCCCATAGCCTTTGTTTTGGTTTTGATTTTTTTCCCCCCCTCAGGATAGCAAGACATTGTACCAATTAGCTCATGAACCCAAACTAAAAAGATACATTTTTTGTCCCTTGTCATTGCATCAGTAAATTTTCCATCATCTCTACATGTTTTCACAAATCTGAAAGAGATCTGAACAATAAGACATTCCATATGAAGTTTTTCTGGACAGTATGTCAGAATGGAGTTCAGCTTAATTTTAAATGAAGCAAGATTAAGTAGATTATTTTTACCTGCTCTCATTTAGTCTAAGAGGAGGCATTATCTGTGGAAGAATTCTGTCTCAGCTCACTCAGGGTCATGTACACATCAGGCCATGAAAGTTGCGTTCAGATGCCCTGCATTATTTCTTCTCTTACAATCTGAAAGCAGAAGTAGTGCAAATGACTAACAGAGCAAAGACCTAACTTCGGGGAAATAAAGTTACAGGAGATCAATCTGACCCTCCATATCCATTTTCACTCAATAGCCATAAGCAGCAACACTCATAAATTCTGCCTTACAGGAATATGGGCAATTACTCTGTTTAGCATTTCTACTGTATCTTGTCTCAAAATAAAAGTTATTCTTGGTCTATCTAATTGATTCAGACTCAACTCTGTACACAAACCAATCACTCATTTTTCTCATTCGGAATTATATTTATCGTTTGTCACTGTAAGATCTTTTCCAGTGTCCAAACTGTGATTCATTGTGCTCATTACCTTTCTCTTCAGGAAAAAAAAAAAAAAAAAAGAAAAGAAAAAGAAAAAAAAACCAAATAAAATAGACTATTATGGTTGTAACGGACCTAATACAATCATCCAGTCCAACTGCCTGAGCACTACAGGAATGACCAAAAGTTAAAGAGTGTTCTTAAGGGTATCATCCAAATGCCTCCTGAACACTGACAGGCTTGTGGCGTTGGCCACCTCTTCAGGAAGCCTCCTGGTGCCCTCTCAGTAAAAAAAAAGCTGCCTCATGTCCAGTCTAATCCTTCCCTGGTACAGCTTGGAACCAATCCCACATGTCCAGTCCCTGGATGCCAGGGAGAGAAGTGCAGCTCCTCCCTTCCCACCTGCCCTCCTCAGGAAGTTTTGCAGAGCAATGAAATCGTTCCTCAGCCTCCTTTTCCCCAGACTGGACAAGCCCAGAGCCCTCAGCTGCTCCTCCCAGGACATTCCTTCCAGCCCTTTCACGTGCTTTGTTACCCTCCTCTGGATGCATTCATGGACCCTCACATTTTCGGCCCTGAACTGCCCACAGTGCTCAAGGGGAGGCACCAACCCTGAAGAAGTCAAAAATGTATGAATATTGCTGTGTGAGTAATGTCTACTTTTTATTCTTCTCTTTTCATTATTACATGAAGTCAGTATCAATTTGTGCCCAGCTCTGGATAGATTGATATTTGTGGTTCATGAATAGACAAACATTTATGTATCTGACAACCCTGGCTCTCAGTGGCAGACCAAGAGTGAGGCTGGATCAATATTGAGTCTGCTATGGGGGAACTCTGTGAGTCAATGTTTGCCTGTCATCACTTCCTTTGCAATTTGGAGTGTCCCAAGTGCTTTGGAATAACCAAAGTTGACATGATAGATTAAAACCTACTTATTGAAAGAAGTGAATTCAAGAACTATTTATTACAGTTAATATCAGTTAGCAAGATGTCTCTAAGCAGTTAAACTATGACTAAGTTGTAAAATATAATGTATGGGAGGAAAGCTGGACATCCACTTATCTTGGTAACTGAGGAAAAGTTTACAAATTTTCTGTCATGCTCAGATATTACTCTACCACAACAATAAGCCATAGACACCTTTTTGTCTCTTCCACCACCTCTTCTTGCTCCATCCTCTCCCAACTGCATGTCATAAATAGAACTATTGGAGCACAAGAATAAAGCACTTATTCCTGGTCCCATCCTACCTCCCGGGAACTATGAAATTTCCTTCCAACCAACCATGAGCTGGAGACTTCAGAGATTTCTTGCCATGTTCCAAATAAAAACTATATTCCTGAAAAGAAATCCATGATCATTCACTATGAATGGACAAAGCTGACATCTTCGTTTTCAATATAACAGAATTTATATATATATATATATATATATATATATATACATATTACTGTCATATTCTGAATGCTTTCAGGTACTTACAGCAATCATTATAAATACATTACTTATTATTGGATTTTAACTAAAACTCAATCTAAATTAACACATGAACCTTTACACAATACAAGAGACAGCAATAAAATAAAATTCAATCTACTGAATCAAAAGGCAAAAACAAGTTTCTCATTGCCCTCCAATATCTGCAAGAGAGAGAGTTGATGTTGCCAATAATGTAAGACCTGAAAGATACAGAAACTGATTCTGAAAAAGTCCTGGAGTATTTTGATGGTTTTTGTTTCAAAAAAGTGAAGACATTTGAAGGGTGTGCTTTATCATGATGATGTGGGTTGGGGACATTTTTTTTCTTACTGCAAATGTGGAAACAGAATCTTTTTCACTTCATATGGTGCTCTCCTTCAAAGGCATAAAAATCCCAAGTTAAATGTGCATGTACAGACAAGTGTGTACAGACAATAACTAGAATTCAAGCACCACAGCGCTGTAACACAGCACCTTGCAACAATAATTCATCTTCCTGCTTGCCAGCAGATCCATGTGAGGAACAGGTTACTTTTCCTTTTATTATTAAAAATAATAATATTTTTATAGAGCAGACAAAGCAGAGATCTCTGGAGCACTGCCCTCAGCAGTCATAGTGTGTGCTGGAAAAATTCTTTGTCCCAACTCAGCTTATAGCTTAGTCATAATTGGCGGCATTGTCAAAAACAAATGTTATAGGTGTTTATCTTCCCCCCGCCCCCAACAGATAACAAATTACCTCTCCTTAGGCAGATGAGGAGCCAAGGATTAGTTGCTATTCCAAGTAAAAAAAAATGTCACTGTAAAAGTTTAAATTATTTTTCCACATTTAGAGTTAATATAGGGTTGTGTAACCAGAAACTATTTACGCATAGATAGCTCAGTTGGTTAGAGCAGGGTGCTAATAACACCAAAATTGTGTGTTCAATCCCCATATGGGCCATTCACTTCAGAGTTGGACTTGCTGGTCCTTGTAGGTCCCTCTCAACTCAGAATACTCTGTGGTCTTACATATACACATGTGCGTAGATGGATGCACAGATGAAATAAAATGTTGCTTGGCCGGGTTTTTCAAAAACTCTTTTTCTGTTCTGCTGGGTGGCTACAGGAGGTTCCTGCTTCTTTGAGCTTGGCACTGGCCAGTGAGTACAGAACTGGAAGATCCGTGGCTTTGCCCTTTTTACTGACTCCCTAGCAATCATGCATTCATTCCCCAGAGAAAGCATGGAATAGGGAATGGCAATCCTAATGGGTTTTCCCTGAGGGCAGATCCCGAGAGCTTGGTTGGTACAGCCCTGGTGGGGCTGGTGCCAGGAGGGCACTTACAACAGAGCCTGAGCTCAACCCCAGGGTGGGTCCCTCCTGCTGGAGCAGAGAGAACCTGTGCATTCTGCATGGCTGGGCTCTCCCAGGAGCCCCTCTGTGGAGAAACTAATGCTTTGTTTTGAGAAAAGAACTATCTGAAGGTAACAGTGGTGAAATGTTCTCTCCTGTTTTAGTGCAGCAACAAATACTTTACCCTACTTGAAATGTTGAGTGTATTGTTTCTTATAAAAAAACTACATCATAGCCCTTAGTAACCAAAGAGTGAGTGCCCTCTTAAAAATTAATCACTAGGAGAAGGTGTGTGCACAGAGCTGACGGTATTAAGCTGTACAGACAATAGACAGCTTGATAAAAGCATCTTGGCAGAGAAGTGGTTCAGGTGTTTTACATGTCGCCTCCAGCTTTAATCGTGACTAATGAACTGAATGAGGATTTTTTTTCACTAGCTAGCAAAGTGTTTTTATGTTCTTTTCATTAAATAAGACAAGAAAAATCCCACATCCTCATTTTGAGATTCTCCTTCTCATCTCTCACCAAAAGAAGGAAAGACAAAAAAAGGTCTTATAACAACTTTGTGATATTCTGCACATCCTTCATTTACATTCTGTCCTATACAGGATTTTACTAGGTACTACCAGATCATTAAAAAATTATATTAAGAAGGAATAAAGGAAACTAATTATGTCCCTAAGAAATGTGTGGTGCAATTTAAGGCACCACAAAATAACCAAGATGCTTGGAAAAGATGTACCAACAGAAATGCCAGAGACTCTTGTGGTGACTACAGCCCTCTGGAAAAGTTTCCTGGAGGCCAGGAAGAATATTCTAGGGAAAAAACTACTTATCTTTGTAAAGTAAAATAGAGATTCAGGCTCTGCTGTATAAATGAAGTAGGTAATAAGTAATAAATAAAGTGAATCTCTGTGGTGACATTTTTATGCAGCCTTATTATTTAGATGGAAATAGCTGCTGAATCTAATGGGTTTATGGAATTTCATAAGAGGGTTCATTATGTACCATGGTATGAATGCAAAAACTAACCCTGCTGTACAGAAAAGCAGGTGTCAACAAAAGACTGGGATTCACACTCTTTTCTTGCACTTAGATTTCTAAATTTTGTCTTCCAAAAAAGACATCATAGCTACTCTGCTTTGCTAAGGAACAGTGAGGAGATTCTCCTTTGTATTCAGTGGACCACTGGCTAAACCATCCATTTGGGATTATTTTTTACTCTTTAGGGAGGGTTTCATACTTTCATGGTTTCATGGTTCATCAGCCAGGGGAAGATAAATTTTTTTATTTTCTACCTACATGGAGAATATACCTGTCCGGTTTGCAATATGATTACCATCTGCTTCAGCAATTCTGCTTTGCAAAAATAAATTGATATTTAATGGGCTGAGAGCACAAGCATCTGGGGAAAGCAAAGGGTAAGGCCTGGATTCTAGCTTTTTTCATGACGAGTATTATATATTTTAGCCCATATAAGATGCATAATCAGTCTTTAAAATAGGCATCAGAACATATAATTCCATGGTCTGACCCCAAATTACCACTTAGTGGATTGGTAGGGTTTCTTCACTGGGCACAGAGCATGTCATAGAATATTTTTATTGGAGAAATTATTTGTGCTTGCCTAAAATTGACTTGAATATCTTGCAGAATTTCCGTTTAATACTGTCCAGTATTTTTAATTTGAGCTTTTTGTCATATTAATAAATTCTAAAGATAGTCTTAATCTTATGTTTCACCCTGGCATTATATTTCTTTTATTATTGCTCTCCAGCTTAAAATAGCACAAAGGATAAGTGGACATAAACACATGGTGAATATCATCCCATTAATTGGCTCAAATAACTCCTAAAAATACTCCAAAAACATTAACTCTTCATCAATTTCAAGAGAAGGTTAGTTTTAATTGGGTATGCTGGCAGCTGCATATTTGCAAAAGGAGAAAAAAATGGATAATGGTATACCAGAGCCATAACGCACCCCTTCTAAATGTAATTGTTATATTTCAAGCAATTATATTTGTATTTAAATTTTATATACTACATTTAACTGTATAAGTATGCATTATATAGTATATTGTCATATATTTTATGTGAGGTTTTATTCCTGCTAAAAGAGAATCATCTTTAACGTATAGCACCCACCTCCCAAAAAGAACAGTGAAATACACTGTGCTGGGTCTGCATAGTCAGATTTTGGCACCTGGGACATTACAGGGGTGCCATCTGTGAGAAGATGACAGAAGCTTCCCCTTGTCTGACAAAGTTGATGCCAAATGGCCCAGAGATGGACATGCTGCTGGTCAAGGCTGAGCCCACCAGTGTGTGGTAACAACATGGAGATAACATATTTAAGAAAAAAAATCAAAGTTTATGGCAGAAGTAGGTGTGGCCAGAGAAGAGCAGAGTGAAAGCATTTCAGAGCAATAGCCCGGCAAGGTCAGTGAAGGGGGAGATGCAGGAGATGCTCCAGAAAGTGGAGTAGGTACACGTAAAGAAAAAAAAAAAAAAACAAAAAACAAACAAAAAAAAATTCATTAAGTCAAAACATAGGCTGTGAGGAAATGAGCTGCATTGCAAAGGACCAAAACATGCCAAAACCAAAACTAAGCTCACAGATGTTGCAAAATCAGGGGAAAAAGTCAAGGAGGAAGACAAAACTTGGAGGGGAAGATATGAGGGACGTTGCATGGATACTTAAAAAAAAAAAAAACAACAACAACAAAAAAAAAACAAAAAAAAATCAAACAAAAAAAAAAAAAAAAAAAAAACAAAAAGAAATTCGTTCAAAGTCAAAGCCCTCAAAAGGCAGGCCATATGCCATCAGGTGCAGGCATCTGCAGCAAAGCTTGCCAAAATTGATCCCCGCTGAAGGCCAAAACAGAAAAGAAGGACTTACAAACACGCTGGAATGGAGATACCATCTAAGGAATTGCAATTGGAGGAGAAAAAAAAATTTGGGGAAATTTGGGACATTTAGTGACTATAAGAAAATGGACCGGGATTATATCAGGAGCAGTGGAAAGGACCAAAACATGCCAAAACTAAGCTCACAGATGTTGCAAAAGCTGGGGAAAAAGCCAAGGAGGAAGACACAACTTGGAGAGGGAGATATGAAGGACATGGCATGGATACTGTAATAACAAAAAAAAAGAGAGAAAAAAAATCTCTCCCAAAGACAAAGCCATCGAAAGGCATGGCATGCCATCAAGTGCAGGGACATGCATGAAAGATTCCTCTATTGGTCCCCAATGAAATCGCAAGATTCCTTTTCCCTTCCCGAAAGGAAATGAAATTTCCTTTCGGGAAGGGAAAAGGAATCTTGCGAAGCGCAAAAGAAAGGCTTACAAACACTCTGGAAAGGAGATAGGATCAAATGAAATGCAATTGAAAAAACCCAGAAAATGGGGAGTTTCAGTGTCTTCAAAAAATGGTCTGTGAGGAAATAAGCTGCATTGCAAAGGACCAAAACATGCCAAAACTAAGCTCACAGATGTTGCAAAAGCAGCGGAAAAAGTCAAGGAGGAAGACACAATTAGGTGAGGGAGATATGAAGGACATGGCATGGATACTGTAATGACACAAAAAAAGAGAGAAAAAAATCTCTACCAAGGTCAAAGCCATTGAAAGGCATGGCATGCCATCAAGTGCAGGGACATGCACAAAAGATTCCTCTATTGGTCCCCAATGAAATCGCAAGATTCCTTTTCCCTTCCCGAAAGGAAATGAAATTTCCTTTCGGGAAGGGAAAAGGAATCTTGCGAAGCGCAAAAGAAAGGCTTACACTCTGGAAAGGAGATAGGATCAAATGAAATGCAATTGAAAAAACCCAGAAAATGGGGAGTTTCAGTGTCTTCAAAAAATGGTCTGTGAGGAAATGAGCTGCATTGCAAAGGACCAAAACATGCCAAAACTAAGCTCACAGATGTTGCAAAAGCAGCGGAAAAAGTCAAGGAGGAAGACGAAACCTGGATAGGAAGATATCACGCACATGGCATGGATATTTTAAAGAAAACAAAAAAAAAAAAATCTTTCCCTAAGTCTAAACCATAGGCTGTTAGGAAATGAGCCGCATTGCAAAGGACCAAAACATGCCAAACTAAGCTCACAGATGTTGCAAAATCAGGGGAAAAAGTCAAGGAGGAAGACAAAAGTTGGAGGGGAAGATATCATGGACATGGCAATCATACCTAGAACAAAATAAATTTAAAATAAATCTTTCCCTACATCCAAAACATGGGCTGTTAGGAAATCCCCTGCAGCCCATGGAGGACTACAGGGATGCAGAGCTTCATCTACATCCCATGCAGGATCCCAGCAGTAGCAGCTGGATGCTGGAGAGGGCTGTGATCCCATGGGAAACCATGATGGAGCAGCCTCCTGGCAGGGACCTGCAGACCCACAGAGAGAGGAGCCCACCCTGAAGCAGGTTTCCTGGCAGGACTTGTGGCCATGTGGGGTATCCATACTGGAGCAGCCTGTTCCTGGAGGACTGTATCCTGTGTTAAAATGACCCACATTGCAGCAGTTCATGGAGAACTGTTGCTTGTGAGATGGACTTGTATTGGAGAAGTTTGTGGAGAATGGTCTCCTGTGAGAAAGACTCCCCTCCCTGACCAGCAGCAGAAACAAAGTGTGATGAACAACCCCCATTTCCCATTCCCCAATGGTCTCCTTTGAGAAAGACTCCCCTCCCTGACCAGCAGCAGAAACAAAGTGTGATGAACAACCCCCATTTCCCATTCCCCATCTGCCTTCACAGAGGAGGAGGTAGAGCTTGGGCAGGAGGCAGGGGGATTGAAAGGTGTTTTTAAGATTTATTCTACTTATTATCTTGCTCTGATTTTGTTAATAATGAATTCATTTAATATCCCCAAGCTGAGTCTGTTTGGCCTATGATGGTATTTGGTGAGTGATTTCTCCCAGTCCTTTTCTCAATTCATGAACCCTTATATTTTCTCTTCCCTTACAATTGCAGAGGGGAGTGACAGTGAGGTTTTGGTAGGTGCTTGGAATTCAGCCAGGATCAACTCCCTACACAGAGCCAACAATAGAATCTTTAGGCTAGGATTATTTTTATAGCCCACATCATTTTATAAGATTTTTATTCTTTATTTTATGGGACATTCAAATACTTTGATTCTGTATGTGGTTCTTAAATCTACTGCACAATTGTAATTCTTTGTAACCACCTACTAAGGTTAACTGCTCCCTTAAGAACACTTGGGAAATTATCCTCAGGACGAAAGCAGAAGCAAGGCATAGTGTCTTGGTGCCTTTGGGCATTCTTCTGAGCCTCTAACAAAGCTCCACCTTGGCTGCAGGTGACAACACTCCTACAGAGGCCAATATGTGACGAAGTCTAGCAGTGTTGAAGATATTGCTAAGCAAAACTTGCTTTGGTTGGAAAATCAAAACTTAACAAAGATAGAGAAGACAGAACAGTCTGCCACGGCAAATGGACGAGGGGTTAAAAAGCAGCAGCACTCTGAATACACTTGTTCTGTCTCTAAATAACACTACAGTGTTGTTAAGTTGGCTAAAGGTATGTCAGGCCATTTTTAAGGCATCGTGACACTGCATAAAGGTCCAGATTTCTTACCCAGTCCTCTGTATTTCAGGAAAGAGAAATTCTATACTGCATGAACTCATCTAGTCATCCAATGCTTTTCTTCTCTTCTACATTAAATGGTGAATCAGATGATGCTAATCAACTGAGTATTGACTTTTAGCATTGTCAATTAAGTCTGTCTGAGGATCTGACTTGGTTTTTAGACCACTGTAAATTTTTCCTTCCTAATTTTGAAAGCTGTGTGGAATTATGCAGAGCAAGAGAACATTCTTTTCCCTCTTGCTGTGTGTGACCTGGGCTCAGCAAAAGCAGAACTGCCTGTTGTATGCATGACCTGACAACTGCAGACTGTTTCATCTTGAACCCTAAATAAGAAATTGCTAAGAAAATACAGAAAATCTGTAAGACTGCTTTCCCTTTAATTTTCAGACTTGCCTAGAAGAAGAGAAGCATCTTTTAAGGAAATTTAGGTGCTGAGCCTAGGAAATGATCGTGAGTGGAGAGCACTCTTCTACAATGATGCAAAATCATGCTCTGAAATGCAATGTTCATATTTCTGTAGAGAACACACCCTACAGCAGATCCACAAATCACCCAGCCGAGTCACCTGAGCACACAGATATTTTCTTACTTAACTCCAACAAAAGCTGGATGGAATAAGCATATTACAAATCTTTGATTCTTTGCATGTATTTCTTCCTTTAAATTAAATAGTACTCCTTTTTTTCTGATTTTTAAAATTTTATTTTAATTTGCTCTTTTTCAAGGAAATTAATTCATATCCACAATCAATCTTGAAACAAGTCATCTGAATAAGGTAAGTAGATGACTGTAATCAAAGAATGCCATTTAACAGTCGTAGGAGCTTAAGGAGAATAGAGATTAAATTTGGGATTTCTTGGCCTTTAATGAAATTTAAATAAAGTGCTATTGTTCAAAAATGAACTCTGCTTATGATGATAAATCATCCACATTTTGATTTGGCAATGCCCCATCAGAATTTAGAATGACCATTAGTCTCTGCCAGAGTTTTACATGTTTCTCTCAGTTCCCAGCCCTGTGCTAAGAGAATGCCTTATCTCAGTCACACCAGCAACAAACAGAGATAATTTCACCGAACAGAGCTGGGTGTGACCAAGCAACTCTAAACATCAATTCAGCTGTGTGTGCACTTGGCTTCAGGTATAAACATCCCCACTCCTAATAATATCACAGGCACAGACATTTTACACAGTGTCCTTCTGCCTTTAGGGACATTCCCACTGTGAATGAATATAAGTGATCCCGGGCTTGCTTTGTCTGAGCTCCACACTAGAGAAAAATGGTTTGGGTCTGAAGTGAGGCCACATTACCTCAGTGTTGGACCCAAGCTGCTGCAGCAGTGTCACAGTGTCACACCAACACAGCATCTGTGAAGGCCTTCACACTCTAAAATGAGGGCAGAGATTTTGCACACAGCTGCCCATACAGACAGGCCCTATGGCTCTTCTAGTGCCTCTCTGTTAATAAATTAAACAGAGAGTGGGCAGAGGAGCAAGAGCAGCACTTTGGGTGCTGAATTTTTACACTGACAGAGCAATTCCTGCAATATTTTAATATGGTAGTCTCTAAAATTACACTTAGGTACAATTTTGGAACTGTCACAGTTTTAAGACCACTCCTAACAGCAATTTACAAGCAGCCACCCAGTCTCAGGACTCAGGACAGTCTAGTAATGGTCTGGCCATGCCACCTCTGGTCACAGATCCAGGAAGCATACTCTACCACTACTCCAGTTTACAAGACATTTAACTCTTGATAGCACTCCACCCACGAATCATGAGTCTTGGAGCAGCCACATTCAGATTTCTTTATCCAACCAAAGCTGCAACATGATCTGAGAGTGGCTAAGCCATCTGCTGGCTTTGTACATGAAGAATTCCCTTTAAGGTTCAAAGCAGGCTTTTGCACTCTCTTTTCCCTGATTTAAGGACCTGATTTAACTCTCACTAATAACAATGGAAATATTCTCATGAGTTTAATAAGAGGCAAATCATGTCTTAGACAACACAGAAAGAACTCCTTGCATGGCCCAAGGAGTTCTTCAGAGGAAATACCCTGGCAGCTGACTCCAGTAGGAGTCAGCAAACTCTTGTTTTACAGTTGTAATGAATCAAGATCTAGATATGCACACAATTAATTTGATGCCTCTCTTCACAGGTCAATATATTGGCAGAAGCATTTTCATCTCTAATCTAGTTCAAGACATAGACATAATACACTTCTTTTCTTTTAAACTTTTCTGTCCTAACCACAAGTCTTTCCAGAAGAGTTAAGTGAACTGATAAATCTGTCTCTGTTGTTATTATACTCGAGTGATTAATTCTGATTTATCTCACAAGAACTTTACATGAAGAAGTCCCTTTTTGATGACTAGAAGTAATCTATTTTATGTTAAAAACAATACTAGGTGAAAATATAATTTTTTTATCAATTCATTTCAAAAGTAGAACAAATTATATTTTCCAAGTTCAGATACAGTCATCACCATTAGGAAATTACTTATCATCATTCAACATGTCTTTTAAATTTTCATGCATTTTTTGAACTGTTAAGGGTTGAAAATGCTCTTTTACAGAGGACATCAAAGCCAAATGACTCATAGCCACATCCCAGGTGGGATGGTGATTAGGAGTCAGTGAGTAAGCTCAGTGAATAATGAATTCAGTGACAGGGCAATCCTTTATCTGTTATGTGGGAAAAATTGTGCTTTCCCATGAACACTTCCTGCTGGATATTTGATAAATTGAGGCATATGAGAACTGTGTCAGTCAAAGTACTAGTGGAACATATTTCCAGTCTTCACATTCACAAAGCACAGAATTCTTTTCATGCAATTTTGTAAATTTGGATTACAGATTTCAAGAGTAAAGCAATATTGTTCTCAATATGAGGAAGCAAATTTTTTCTTATGGTAGAAAGGGTCCATTTCTTTTAGTGTTCTTGTTCACAGAACATAGTGGGAAATAACAGTTCAGTTCTGTAATTTCCCTCTCTGTTCTGTTCTCTGTCAAAGAGCCCAAATCCTTGTAATTCACCTCCATCATTGTGCTGATCTGAACTCCTCAATCACTCCATTGTTTACTCTACAAGATCTCCCCTTGCCCTTTTCTTCTTATCTTTCAAACGTTTCTTTTCCTCATTCCTTCTTATTAGGTTTCTTTCTTCCTAGGAGGTGCACGTTTGCTTTTCTGCACTTTTCCATGTAGCCAGTGGCATCCAGCTCAGGGAAGGACAAATACAACTTTCTAACGACCTTAGCTGCTTTTGAAATTGGCAGCTCTGCACAATCCACTGAAGCATTTAGGGAAAGACACAAGGGTGTGACAAGAAAAAGAAGACAAGGGTAAAAAGATACCTCATGTGGTTTCCACTAGCTTGGTTGTAACTTTAGGATTTTGAAATGACAGGTTTGTATTTGATTTGTTGAGTTTGATGTGTCAAGGTAATAGTAGATCAATATTTATGTACTGGTAATTAAGGTACTCTCCCTACCCCCTCTCCTCCAATCCCAGTAGCATAGCTATAGTTTATAGTCTGTCAGTATTTCCATTACGAAGTCCATTTTTCAGAGGTCAATAACTCAGCAATTTAAGACTACATCAGCTCAAAAGTAGATGTACAAGTTGTCAGAGACTCTTAATTCACTTTTTATATCCATGGTGGAAGGAAAAGTTGGTTTGGGCTTTTTTGTTTTCTTAGTTTTTTTTGGTAATGTATGAGATTTTGTTTCCTTTTTGAGCTACAACTTGGCTTTTGAAACTGAAATGTTGCAGCTAAATTGTAACTTACATGGACTAAACATTTCAAGATTTTTTTAAAGTATAAATAAACATACAAAACTTCCAGATAAAGAACACAGCTAACAAATGGGTCAGTGCAAATGGGTTTTGTCCCTTTTTAGACTGCAGAAAATGTTAGCCTTAGCTGCCATGGTAAATCACTTGCTATGAGTTTTCCAAGAAAATCACATTATGTACATGCAAGGCAATGGCAAATAAAAGGGCTCTGATTCTCAGCTCAGGCTGTTTGGTGCAATTCCATCCAAGTGCTGGACTGGTGTCAGTCTGCGCCAGTGGAAATTGTATTGCATGCAATAAACAGAAGTGAAAATGTTTCTTTTAAATTTTCATCCACATCAGCTCTTTCCAGCTGCATTCGAGAACTGTGAAGTCGTAAGCTCAAGTGGAAACACCATTGATTCCTAAGACATCTTACTATCATGAAGATGTACTTTGTGTTGTTTTGCTTATTTAAAAGGATTTGTTTTGTCATATCTGAAAAGACACCTTGAACCAGTAGTGTGGTTGCTGGGCTGGTTAAGGACTCCCTGAAAGTTGGTCTCCCTTGAAGTGCATCTTTTAGTGCCAAAACATTTTTGAGCACAGTGTGGAAACAAGGGACCACAGCACAAAATCAGAAAGATTTTGTAAAACATGCACTTTCCCTCCTTTGAGAAAGAAAGAATTGAAAAAACCTTGCCTGTAGTTTTATAGTAAGTTTTCCAAATGTCTTTGAACCATTTGAAGGGCCCAGGTGAAGTACTTTTTCCCACTAATGCATACCACAGTATGACAGAGAAAGACAAACAGGCACAAACAAGAAAACTGACAGAAAAAATTAATTTGTCCTGTTACAAAATTGTCATCAGTAGTTTCATATATATGTATGCTGTATTTGTGATTATAAAGATGATATGAGGCAATAACGCACTACAGACTACATTGAAATCATTAAAGAGAAAGTCCTTGTATTGCATTCACTATTGCTTCTGGAAAAACAAACCTGAAGAAAAAGCAACTCCTGGAAAATTGAAAAACAAGAGTACCAAGAGATGTAAATAATCAGCCACTACATTTGTTCCCAGTAGCTGCTAGGAACAAGTTCATATATTTAATTTAGAACCAGTGCATACTGAGGTCACAGCCATTCTTTCCAAAAATTATCCTAGCTGTAAAAACAATGGAAGTCTGGGATTTTTTTTCCAGCAAAATTTAGCTATTTTACTCAGCCAGTTTGCCTATGCCCAGTCACCCAGAGGCAGGCCCATGAGTATCAGAGGATGTGTGCATCTCTTTCCTGAGCAACCTGAACACTTTCCACTCTGTGCTTCCCCTCTGGAGAAACGTGCTGCCACTCAAGGGCCACAGGACTTGCAGCTGGCTCCCTTCCTCAAAGCCCATCTCCACATTTTGGCATAGAATATGTTAATGCACTATCAGCCAGCCTTGTCCTTTGGGATTTGCAGTGGCTATAGAAGAAATGGAAATGCTGCGATGCCTGTGAGCTTTATGCAGCACAGTGCAACACACAATGATTCATTACAGTTCTCCAAACCTTTGAGAGCCCTGTGGCAAAAGGAGCTTGTCACTGCCAGATGTGATTTAACCTTCATATGTTTTAATTTGGAAAGTGCTTTATGAATGTGTATTTGTGGTCCTCAGAAAATTTAACTAAAAATAACCAGGAATTAAAAAAATATTTTTTAAAACGGCTTCAATTTTTTCAGCACTGTGTTTTTAAAAATGCTTTCAAAAATGCTTTCTTATACTACAGGCATCAAAGGAAAATGCCAATAAAATCAACGAATAATCATTTTTTGTAAATGCTAATGGGAAAATATCCTAATTAGCTTAAGTACTATTACTATTACTCAAGTGATATCTGTCATTATATTACAGAATGCAAGCTGTCAGATCAGAGTTCAGTTGCAAAATCCCAGTGAAGTTGCAGAGCAGATTTTCAAAACAGAAAGTATTCCTTTTGTATTTTGACAGAGTTAATTCATGTCAAAGCATTGTGAGCATGAAGTTCCATTCTGAATAGGATTTTATTAGTCCTTATAGTTCATATTCATGCTGTGCAGATTATATAATTGTGGAAAGTATGAGCCTCCTCTGAAACTGCTAACAAAAACTAATTTCCACTTAGAATAAATTAATCTCACTGATCATTAGCATCTGAAAATGAATGTATATAATCTAGGGAACTGTTTAGGCTTTTCCTCTATCCAGTGAGCAGAAATGGAAATCCCAAATGTTCTTCATTTTAGCTTCATTATAACCTTCTTTAAAAAAGAGTACATTTTTCTCCATCTGTAATGACTTCTTAAGTGACCAGGGAGGTTAGATCAGATTCTTAACTGTAAGGAAAGTAAAGTTGGGCAAAATTAATCAAGACCATCTAATCAGCTTGGTTTGCGTTAACTTAATTGTTCTGATCACTAAGGAATAAACTGGAACAAACTTGAAGAACAAACATATTCCCCCTGTCCTTAGTTCCCTGACAAAAACTAGTGGCCAAGCTACAACTGCTTCCTCACTGTCATGCCCCCTTCAACACTCATGCAGATTAATAACTGCGCTTTTGCAGCTGAAAGCTTATTGTAGATGTCTAACAGCAACATCTCAGGTGTATACCACCTTTTATACCAACTTGCCCACTCAAGTGATCACTTTGCCTGATAGGGCCAGGGAGCAGGATGTTACTCTGAATATCTAAATCAACACAACATTAAATATAGTGACTTTAACATCCCAGATACACTGGATGCACTGAATATGCATAATTTGCACATGTATAGTCATAGAGGGTTTTCTGTGTAGCCAGCCCAGACCACCAGAAACTAAGAGTTTCTACTACAAGATTACAAAGCAGTTAAATTTATATCTTTCACATTAGGTTTAATCAGCAGAAAGAACAATTCTATTAATATGTAGATTCAGTCGCTATGTGGCTTTCCTCAAAAAGAATTTACTTAAAGTCAGTTTTAAGGATATTGAATGATGCTGTTACCCAAAAGAATGAAGCAACTTTTCAAATACATGCTTGAATATTATTAATTTCAACCCAAACTGTCCCATGGGACACAAAAGTTTTAAAATTCATTACAAAACAAGACTGTCTCTGAGCATGCCCAAAGAGGGTAGAAAAGTCACAGAAAACAGAGCAATTAGATGGCAAAACTTCACCAATGGGCCTTCCTACCTTTCAGCAAGTTTTGGTTCAGGGATCTCATATGTCAGAGGCAGCAACCTTAACTTTGAATGGACATTTAAATTTACATTTCTATATCAAATCATGACATAGAAGATTTACCAAATTTGTGCCAGAAGGTTGCTTTCTGCACACAGAATTCCACTGGAGTATTTGTTTTGGCAGTTTACAGAACATGTTAGTAGCAGTAAATGAGTGAGAGTTTGATACTAAAAACTCTGCCTGGGGCAAAGAATGCAAAGATCTTGACTCCAGGGAGCATTTTTTTTATATATGACATCTAAAACATTGCCCCTAGGAGAACATCCATTTCAGTAAATTCACATAAAATTTGCTGATGCTGTCCTAAACTATAATATAGTTATAATAGAGCTTAAAATCTCCTCAGGCACTACTAGGTTTGTACAAACAAGGGTTCTGACCTTTGGGCTATTGGGAAAAAGAAAGAAAATGTTTATTCCAGATTTTTGAGAGGAAAAGAGATAAAGGACTGCATTTTAGTACCCAAACAATAGCTAACAATAAGATTAAAGCTTACAAAAGAGTAAGAACTTCTGGATAAATCTGTCAGTACATTTTCAGCTTTAAATGTTTTGTCTCTTTAGTATCAGTAGCCAAGATATGCTTTCTGCAGCAGCCAAGACAAAGTTTGCAGTGCTTTTTGCAGTTAGATTGCAGGTACAAATTCTTGCTTTCATATTGACATGCAAAATCTGGGTCAAGATTCAGAGCCTTTTGTACTCAAATCTATAAATACACAGATCAAGACCTTTCTTGTACCAAGGATGTTACACAACTCTCTGTTCTTCAGACATAGGTTGTATTTAGAGGCTACTGTAAGCAACAACATCCTTCAATTTAACTGTTTTCTGTCTATTCTGTGCCGGGCAGGAGTTGTCCTCTTACCTTGGAGCTGGCTGCTCATTTGAAAGCATAAGAAATGCAACATGTAGCACAACTCCCTTTTCCAAAATGATCAATAATTGGAATCCGTTGGTGCTGGGAATGCTAAGTCTCTTGTACCCAGTATTAAAATATGTGTTTCTTTGGAGATCTATAATACAAATTGAAGTGGGAGAGCAGGAAGGTCCAAAAGAGAGCCATTGACTTCTCCATGGCCGTTGCTGCTTTTTAAAAGTTTGGTGAAAACTGTTTTTATCCTCACCCCACTAAATTGTTTGCAAGGTGTACAGTGACCAACACTTCTCATGCTGCTCACCATGTTCTTATTGGTGCCTTTTGTCCTAGAGATGGTTTCCTGAACATCTCAAGGCTCTGACTGCCAGCACTGTGATGAGGACAGTACTTTTGTTATCAGAGTCTACCTAGAACAGCAGGGTCCTGAGTCCTGTTCTGGCTCTACAAAGCTACAGACACAATGCTAAAACTTTCCATGTTGGTCCAGCTGTAATTGGAAGGCAGAGCCCACCTGCAGAGAAAGCCTGGTGACACAGAACAAGCAATCAAGGTCTGTACTTTCAGCCCTCACTTCTCTCACATGTGTGCCAGCTGCACATCAAACCCTGTGGCAAGGACTCCCAAAGCCTATGAGCTGCCTTCCACCTTCTGTACAGAACTGAGCAGTGGGCCCTGGGAAATGTTAATCTGCTTTTGCTCATCTACCTGGTTTATTGTCAGTTATCCCAGAAGGAATTCATACTACACACATTTTTATGGCAGTGCTCAGGGCTTCAAGCTTCATTTACATGTGTGAAAATGTCCTGTGACTCCAATTTGGGTGTGAGACTCTTCCAGTTGTGTTCCTTTTGCAAGATTATAAATGACAATGCAATAGGAAGGATATTGGTGCTTTAAAGATGCAAAGTAGAACAAGGTCTATTGAAAAATCAGCATCACTGCCCCTAACTGACTACGTTAATACATATAAAAAGTATATAATTTATTTTTATACTTAAAATTTTTACTTACTTTTCACTGTAACAAAATTCTTTCACAGATTTGTCCAACACTGATGATGACAATACTGGTTCCCATTCTACTGCAGATCAGTTTTAAATGGTAAATGGTTGTTCTTCAAAAACAAAACAGAACCAAAAAACCTAAACAAAAAAAGCCAGTAGTTTTCCTTGGACTATCTGGAGGAAAAAGGCTTTTGTAGTAATAATTATATACGTCTTTATATTTGCATAATGTTTTGTAACAGTACAATACTTAGCACATTAAGAAAACAGAAATATAGCAATAATAAAGGACCTGGAAAAATCAATGTGGACCAAAGTTCAATTAAAGAAATAAGCTTTCATTAAAAATGTGCCTGCTGAAAACATACAGGGAGATGGAATCAAAGCTGAAAATGTAGCCACTTCAATTATATTTCAAATGGACTTGCTAATGAAGTGCACCTAATTTAAATTATTACTACATGTCATGCAAGTTACTGTAAAAGTAATCTAGTACAAAAATTTGTGTTTAATACTTGCATCATATTTCCCTAGAATAATCTTCTGGCTTTGTGGCTTATTGCATATTGTGTTTTTGCCTTTCTGCCATTGAGACAGATTTATTATTTATTCTAGTCTAGCCATGGCTAGACTAGAATAAATATTTTTCAGGTATCATTTCTTGTTTTTAAAATGTCCAAATCTGTGTTTGTGAGTCATAAGAAGCTACAAAATATGCAATTTTCAAATTAGCTATGAATAATAGAGTAAAAGATCTGGAACTCTGTGTTTCTTCATTTGAAGTCATTAATAATGATAATAGTTTTTCTCTTAATGACTATGATTTTTTAATATGAAAATCAATCTTCTTTTGTAACCTTTGATCTCCCTCAGACAGTGATGGTTTTTTTCTTTTTTCCCTATTTATTTCTCTTTTTTTTTGTGGCTTACCATGCTGATCATACAGTCCTTTTCTTCTTTTTTAGACCTTTTATTCTTCATTTGAAATTCTGGTATTTTTTACTCAAACTGAAAGCACTATTGCTGTTTTTTTCTCTGAACCTCCCTCCCCAGAGTACATATCCAGTCCTCACTGTCAAAAAACCAATATCCACTGAAATCAATGAACTCTGCAGATTTACAAGACCTTTTATACCTTACAAAGAAAGCAGACTTTTGACGTTGAACAATAAATGAGAGTCACAGAGTGTGATCTTAGCCATGTGGGAATCAATGCAACTTTCAGTATTCTCCAGTTTATTTTGGATTTCAGAAACAGTTTTTGTCCCTCTTTGCTTAACAGAGGTGCTGCATTTCAAACACCTAAGAACACTGAAAGGTCCTCATAATATAGATGAAATGCCTGACTTTTCTCAAAGTCAGATCAGAGTTCTATTGCCAAAAATACTTGACTGAAGATAGAGTCTGCAGGTCTGCTGCACAATCAGAGCTGGGGATTTCTGGATGGAAAGAGAAGCTATGCTCATGGCTCTCCACAGACAATATGGTTCACAGGGGGAGGAGGCAGCAGTGCCAAGGAGGAAGAGGACTGGATGCAGTTATTAAAGGAGGTCACTAATTGTGGCTTTAACATCCATTTTTTACCAAACAGACCAAACCACTTCATATATAGCTCTGTTCAATAAGATAGTCTATGATATTTAGTAGCTGAGAACTTTATACATCTGTCAGGAGAAAGAATATGTATTTTTCTATATTGGTTTAATATGTAGCTGCAAAATATCCCAGTCTTGAGTTGAGTCTGTGGTTATTCCTGCAGCAGAGATATCCCATTCTAATCATAATTACTGTGCCACTGACAGCAGATGAATGCAGAACTACAAGGTTCAGTTCCTTGTTGATTACCAGGCTTTCAGTTCATTGCTTCCTCTTCTAGAAAATACTGAGATGCACAACCAGAATATTATTCTGCAGCGAATAGGCAGATTTATTATGCAGAGTGTGAATGCACTTTAGATTTTTGCTCAGCAAACATCCTTTAGGGCTACACAACTGGATACTAGGGAAAGTGTATAGTCAGCTCTTATGAAACAGCCTGGGGTGTATTTGCAAACTTATAGTTATATTTCACAAGGACTTTGCAGCTGTTAAAAACAAATACATTATGATGATCATTCAAAAATTGCCAGCTGCATTAAAGTATTACGTTTGTGTACTTTGATTCAATGTTTGAACATGCCATTTTTGGCAACTTGTCTCCCCCCCCCCCCCCCCCCGCCCCGAAATATTACGTTTTGAGAGAAATACTACATTTTGGAATATTACATTTTGAGAGAAATACTAATGGCTTAGATAACTTTATCTACAGAGGATCATGGTTACTGGAGTAGATATACTCCAAAAAGACCAACTGAGGATAACAGGGGACCCTGAGAATCTACTCAGGTTTCTAAGCTACC
The DNA here is from genome assembly GCF_028551555.1 of Melozone crissalis. Classification (NCBI taxonomy): domain Eukaryota; kingdom Metazoa; phylum Chordata; class Aves; order Passeriformes; family Passerellidae; genus Melozone; species Melozone crissalis. The sequence continues at coordinate 57,409,006 of NW_026535805.1, forward strand.
TTAAAACACACATCACTTCATTTTTACTTCAATTATTATCAGTTCACACCAGAGTAAAAGCAGTTCAGATATGCCTGTACATAGGTACATCCACAGCACTGGCTGCAGCACAGACTGATGCTGAGCACTGTATTAGAACATCTATGTGTTCGGCTTTGAACCTGACATGATAGCTGGTTCTGCTCATGGCAGTGGGGAATGCCTCTGGACTGCTATGTTGTCAGTGTCTGCAAACAAATTCTACTTAATCCCACGTGAAGGTTAAGTACAGCATCTTGCAGATGCCAAGAAAACCATAACTTATCTAGTAAATAAGAAATAGCCACAGTCTGTTCCTCCTTATTTTCTAGCCATGCTTTTGAATAATTGATCCTTTCCAACTAGATGGACCAGCCTAGAGGGGGAAACAGAGTTGATCAAACTAGTCAAAAACAGCTCAGGGCTCAAATGAGATCTTTGTTAAAATTGTGTCCCTCAAAACCTGTTGTCACAACAAAGACTGTTCTTTGATGTGAGTCAAGTGTTTTGTCCAAGACTAAATCCAGATTGTACAGAACCTATTTAATTTTTGCTACCTTCCCTATTTCCAAGTAGGGTATTTATTGGACCTGCTTTTTAATTTCCTTTAGTACAGTTTATTTTCAGTCATTATAGATTCTGCAATCCTGTTGGGTGTATATTCTTAAATGTTTTATACAGTGTTGCATTTTTTATACCATTCCAATTTGGTCAATCGTGTACATTAGGAAGCGTATTTGTCTTGTCTTTAAAATTCCAAGAACCTTGACAAAACCTGACATTTTGAATCTTTGCAATATAACCCTCCTAAGGTGACTGCATTTGAAAAATGTGTGTGAGCTCAAAGCTGATGATATATTCCTGAGCCTCAGCCAGCCACAATCATGTGTATGCCTTAATGTCAATCAACCTCTGCTTCCCTTGACCTTTAGGGACAGCTTCCATGTGAATTGGAGTTTTCTATCCTTCCCTTGGAGGGGCTGCCTTTCAGCAAATCTGCACACCCACAGCTGCATTGCCAATGCACAAGGATGAACCATCACAGTTCCCCTGCCCCTTTGCTGGCATTCTCCCATCAGGTAAGATACAAACCAGAAGCTATAAACTGCTTGTTAAATTGTGAAAAAATGTTGTTAAATGCATAAAAGCACATGTAGTTAAATAAATTATAGCTTGTAATCAATTTGTCTGAGAACAAAATGGCAAATCAAGGATTGAAGATTATTTGGAACCACTCACAGAACAATTACTCTGCACTAGTAGCACTGAACAAAGGAAATTATTGAGATGTTTCCTGTAAGAATTCTCAGCCACTGCATTGCAGGAACAACTTGGAGTATCACTAAGACATAACAGCCTCTAATGCTTCCACAAATGAAATCTTGTAAAAGGCTACTATCATTAATCATTAGTTGTAATGTGCTATCAAGCAATTTAACCTACAGAATCAGCCCACTGTAGCAACCACAGTATAGTTCAATCTCTGTAACAATGCATATTCAATTATCTAGCTCATCTTCTTCTGTCTTCATTATAATTGATAGTCACAAACTGCTTAACTGAAGCTCTCCATAAAAAAAAAAGCTTGGCATGTGATCATTCCTACGTGTAGGGCATATGAAAAGGTCAATAGGCAAGCTGTATTTTTCAAATCGACTATGGTCTTGTAATTGTTCTTAGTGCACTGCCTTAGGACAAGCCTGTATACTTCACTCCCTACCAAAAGTGTGTGCAGATGTCTACAAAGTTGTCTGGGGTACTACACTAACTGGTCCCAGAGTGTGGGTGCAGTCACTGGAGCTGCTGCCAGCATTACCACATTTTTGGACCAGCCTCAGTGTCCCTCTGGCCAGCACTGCCTATTTTTTCCTCAAGCCTTGCTTGGGAACAGGGGTTAATACACACCAGGAACAACTTCCACAGACAGTTGGCATTCAATAGCCCCATTTTGTAGCCTTAACATGTCCAGACCATGCTACAAAGCCAGTCCTGATATTATTTGCTGAACTGGTTCATAGAGACATAGCTGCAATGCATCTGTACAAAGCCAATGGTTTCAGGAACAAGGTCAGGACTTTACAAAGCAGGTATGTTACCATGGTTCAGATTTTACAGCAGTGATTAAGCTATCTGAAGGTAAGCTTGAGATTTCCACTTCTGGGCAACACTACTCTAGATAACCTCTTGAAGTACCAACTCACTATTGATGCATGTGAATTTGACTAATCTTGTTTCACGGATCTTCTAAATTTCCAGCAACACAGAATGAAAGAACCTTACCTGGCCATAGAGATAAAGCAACATAAAATATAGAATCACAGAATCATCAAAGATGGGAAAGACCTCCAAGATTACTGAGTGCAGAGGGAAATTTACTTCCGTGGTCCTGATGGCCACAGTACTCCTGACCCAGGCCAGGATGCCACTGGATTTCCTGGCCACCAGGGCACAATCCTGGCTCATACTGAGGTGGCTATTGACCAACACCTCAGGTTCTTTTCTGATGGAGACTTTCCAGCCACTCTGCCCCAGACTGCAGAGCTACAAGGGGTTGCTGTGACCCAGAGGCAGGACTCAACACTTTGTCTTGCTGAATCAAATAATAGAGAGCATCTAATATTCTGTTATCACTGAAGATAACATCCAACTGAGAACACATGAACACCAATAACTTAAGGATGCCTAAAAAGAGAGTACGGAATAAGAGCATGGAGCATTTTCTTTCTCTTAATATTTACTTTTCAGCTTCTAGCAAACAGCAATTTAGGAATTTCTTGACCTGAAAATCCCACTCAAACTCTTTTTTTCTGATTTTCTGTTCTGAGTTTATTCAGTCTTTCTACAATTCATTATACTTTCAGTTTCAAAAAAATCCCATGTCAATCCTACACAATTCAACCCTCCATTGTGTGAAAAGTATGTAAGGGATGAATGACTAGGTTACACAAAAGGACTGGGAAATAAATAATGCATTCAATTTTGGTATTTCAGAAACATTTTTGAGTGCTGTGATATTTTAAAAAAATAAATGGATGGCCAGAACTTTTCAACTCTGTACTTTGATTGTTGGAGCATTCAGACCCCTTTATGCTGTGAATACTTAGACTTCAAGACATGGCAAAATTTGTCTTTCATTTTTTTCACCTTTATAAACTTACAACAATGTTACTATCTTCAACGTGTCAGGAAAATATACTGTTTATACTGACAGTTTTAATGTTATCATGCAGTTCCATCTGTTGATTCCAACTTTTGATGATATTCTCATGAAGAATTTCCCTTTGGGGAATGTGCTGTACACATTTAATTTGGTTTTTATGGTATGTTTTTGAATATTGAAAGACATGTGGTTTCTTTTTTATGATCCAATAAGAACAAAACAATGCATTCATGACTTGTTTGTTAATCAGTTGTACAAAGAGAGATTTTTATGTTTGCATAATTTGCTATTTGTAAAGTTTTTTCCTCCCCTATCCCGTTTATGTAGTGGCATTTTGCAGAAAGAAATAGACTGTAAATAAATAAATAAATCAAAATATAGTTGAAGTAGGTAGCAAGTTCATTTTTCTTTTTGTTTACTGCAATGAAAAAGGTTACATTAGCAAAAGCAACTCTCAGAACAGTCTTTAAATCACAAAAATGTCATTGGACACTAAAGGTTGCAAGATAGTCTTTCTGATGCGTTGAAAGAAAGTTTGCAGGCTTTGGGCTGGTGAATTTTCTTCTGGGTTAGACAGAACTTAACAGAGACCTCTCCAGAAACTGTGCACATTTATTTCCTGGATTGTTATTGCTAATAATAATGATGTGGCACTGCTTGATGAAAACCTGAGCACAGATATTAAGTGACCTGTTCTGAAGAGGTAGCTTCACCAGAGTTTATCTGTTACAGCACTAATATTGCAGCGCTGAGACTTGTACTCCGTTTTGTATGGCTAGGTCTGGCAGTAGGTTGTCTTAAACAAAGGGAAAAAAATAGGTGAGAGAAAGTCATGAAAGTATCATACATCCAGTTTTGTGAGTCTGAAGGTACAAACTTCATCCATCTTGATCTCATCCAAGACAGCTTGAAGTTCAAAGTTTAATAAAATTTAGGGGGAGAAGTAATTGTCTTTACAATTGTAGAAGACTCACAGAGGCAACCTATGATTTACAATCTGGTTGGAAATGCAGTGCAATAAAAATACATTGTGTTCTACAGAGTTTGGATATGACAAAATTCATGCTGCCATTCAAATTAAGATAATTTCCCCCTGAAGTTTTAAATGTAATTTCAACACACGTGTCTGTATTCAGAACATCCAGCCTGCTTATGCTTTGATAGCAGCACATCCAAGTCAGGGTGGATATCCAAGATCCACAGCAGGTCCTCAGGACCTCACACAGAGTTTTAGAGCACACGGAAGCTGTGGCTCTTCACAACTGAGCTGAGTAATGAGAGCTGCACACGTGAGCACAGCCACACAGCTGGCACCACCCCAGACATCCCTTTTATTTGTGGTAGTACAACAATGTGACTTAAAATGAAGCTCCTCAGCACACCCAGCCAGAGGGGGAACCTCACACATTCCTAGCAAATGGAAAGCAGTGCAGCAGTGAGATGTAGAGTGTCTATTTGAGCTTGGTATCAGTACAGGAAGGTATGAGGAAAAAGAGGGTGCTGAAACCTTGTGTAAAGAAGTATAAAGATGATCATAGGCTATCTTGCTCATTTTAATTATTTTTAAAGTACTGCTTTCCTTGACTGCAATTTTTATCTGCTGGCTACTTCCACAAATAATGTGACTTTTTAAAGTAACTTATTAATATGAGCCTGAACAAATATGGTTTTTAGAGCATTCAGGTACTTTGGGTATATTTAATCGAACCTTTGCTGAAAAACATAGAGCCACCAAGATGGGCAGAGAAGTTGGCTTAGGGGAGGCTGTGGGAACTGATCTTATTCAGTTTGGAGAAGAGATGTCTTTGGGAGACATAACAGCAAATAATCAGGAACTTGGAGATGGTTATGGAGCCAGACTGTTCACAGTGGTGTATGGCAAGAGACTGAGGCAATATCTCAGGAGGTGAATCAGAAAAGGTTCAGGGTGAATATAATGAAAAAAAGATCCCAAAAGGAAAGTGAAGCATCAGTTCTAATAAGGTTATGGCATCTTTGGAGATTTTCAAGACCTGGATGGATAAATACCTGAAGAATGAAGTCTGACTTTATAGCTGACCATCCCCTCAGCAGAGGGTTGGAATAGAGACCTTCAGAAGGTCCTCCCAAACTGAATTATCCCATGTTGCTATGATCTTGAACATCAATTTCCACAAAAGTATATTATAAACCAGGAAAGTCTAAAAAATTATTTTAATATTCTTGGCATTATGAACTCAAACCCATAATTTTTTAAAGAAATTAAAATTCTAAGTGCTTTTCCACTTTCTGCCAAAAATATCTTACAATAATTTTTCCCAAATATTATCTGAGCAGCTGAAATTTTTTCCCTACTAAGAACATCCTGAAAAACCCATGGCACATCACTTTATTAGACAGTGTGGATATGCTTTCCATTACTTAGCACTTTAGTACATCACACCTTAAGAAAATCCTTGATTGTCTAATGTGGATAATTTTAAGGAGAAGTAATTTTTAGAAGACATTTATTCAAATGAGTTGATATAAATTTCACTAACTAGACCCAGAAATAATTTCTTAGAGAATGAAAAAATATCCTTAAAAACCCAACCTTGCAGCTGGAGTCTATGTGCATTTTGATTGGGGGGTTTTTGTTTTAAATGAGTGTTCTTTTATGAAGCATTAAAACAACAGCTTTGAACAGTTTTAGGATGCAATCATTCCTGTTGAATCACATAATCTTTAATTTATAAAAGCTGGAGATAACTTTTAAGTTCTGCTGCGCAAACAGAGCAAATGCATCAGCAACTGCTTTATTTTCTCTCCATTAAAACACAGTTAGGAAAACATTCTTTGACATAAAGAAAACAAAAATACAGACTGGGGTGGGGGAAAGGATGATTAGGGTCCAAGCATAACAAAAGTCTCAAGTCAAGAGGATAACTTTGATAGAAAAAATAATGCAGCAGTAACTCAGCTAAACAATGGAAAAATGAAAATGTGAGCTGCAAATTAAAGGAAATCTGAGGAATGGGTGGAGGGGGAAAGCAATCAATATTTTTTATTATATTTTTCTGATACAGGAATAGAAAAGCTGTGTGTAATAAATAACCATGTTGCTTGTACTCATGGAGGGGAATTTGCAAATTCTTGCATATGGGATACAATTATTGGCTTTTTGTCAGTAGTGCCCAACAGCAGAGGAGTCCCAGGACATAGCAAGTCTGCAGCATACCCAAAACTTCTTCCCAGCCTCCAGCAATTTGTAACTCTGGGGCTTCCTGAGCCAGAGAGTCTGCTTTCTGCATGAATACATCCAATAAATTTCTTAGGATTCTCAAGATGTTTAATGAACCCATGTAAAACTCAGCATCTGTAATACCCTATGAGAGGGAATTAGCAACTAAGCTATACACCATACGAAGCAGTGTCTACTTTTGTTGGTTTTGAACCCATCACTTGATGGAATCAGCTGAATCTACTAAGCCTTTCTTAATTTTCTGCATGACACTCAGGACCTATAAAACTTGGAGACTTTTATTATGTGCTGCCATTATCCCTGCCTCCCCCAGACAACCTCTTTTCACTCTCAGTCTATGGTTTTAGTCATCTTTATGACCCTCTGGAGTTTTTTATATAGACTTTCTGAGACAAGAAAACCAGATTATGTGTAGTATTTAAGATGTGATAATGCAATGTATTTCTACAGTGAAAAAAGTTCCTGGTTTCTTCTCTATTCCTTTTCTAAAATACCTACTGATCAATTTGCTTGGCTGAATCTTAATGAGCATTAATCTGATGTTTTCACAAAGTTGGTATAAAGTTTGATATTTTCTCTTAGTACCAGCATTCAACTTGAAGACTACCACAGTGAATGTTTTTCAAAAAATCCTTAATTTTTTACAGATGAACAACTTTTCCACTGACTTTGCTTTCACTTTTCCTCTCTTATGATGGCTGCTCAATAGAGGGAAATATAAAGCGGTGAAGGAATTTCTTTATTCTGGGTTTAATCTCAGGGTGCATTGGTGAGATATAGTCTTCACACCTGTACAAGTAATATACTGGCAAGGTTAACAGTGAAGTGCTAAACCAAATTGATTAACAGCTGCAAGGTTGGAAAGCTGGATGAAAGACCTCAAAAAGTTCCAAGGAAAGAAAAACAAAGCCTTACTTTAATCTGCCATTAACAGGGAGTATTGAAGGATGGAAAATGCCATGCTTGTCCTTAAGAACTGCTTTGGCAACAATCCAGAACTATAAACTAGTAACTTTTACTTCAGCATTGGGCAAATTGAAGGGGAAATGGAAATTAAGTTTGAGAGCATCTTGGTGAACGTATGATCCTGGCAACCTTCCATTGCTCTCTATAAAGGAAATCCATACCTCTATATACTGTTTTTTTCATTATTTAATTTTTATTTTTTCAAGCAAACTAGAAAAAATAATTAGAACAAAACCTGATTATAGGAATTATAAGCCTTCAAAATTTTACAATATAAAACTTTATTATTCCTGGCATTAAGAAATTGTCCAGTATTTCACCAGAATTAATAAAAGGTTAAAAATGTAGTAAGAGTTACATGAGAGGAAATAAAAACCTGATTTGTGTTGGTTTTTACCTAATTTTTGCAAATAAATCTTAGACTTTAATTTAGGAGTCCCTCTCCAGTCAACAGAGCCAAATACGTACATTTAGATAATGGTTTATCGTATCCTAACCCAAATCTCTGATAGGTCAGAGGAATTGCTCTTTGTAAATATGTCTCTAACAGTGATGGTAGATAGAGTTCAAAGGAGTTATTGAGGTCGGCAAACTAAATTTTGTATAGTCAAATTCAGTGAGATGAATGCCTCTCTCTACAGAGACCCAGTGCAGTACCACTGGCATTGCACAAAACTCACATTGTGCTGGCCTCAAATATTGGGTAGAGTCACTGATCTTTGTTTGTTTGTGTCAAACCTGCACAAGCCCACAAAAGCTGTCTTGTCTGAGAGGTATGGTTATGAAATGAAACAGATTTAGTTCTTCAAATGGAGATTTGATAACTGGATCCACATGACTTTAGCATCTCTGACTAGCAAGGCATCCTTTCTGAGACAGGCTGTCCTCAGCTGTGTGACAGAAAAAAAAAAGCTGAGTATGTGTGACCTTTGAGGCACTTCAGGGGTGTATGCCATCAGCATATTCTCTGCTCAGTGAGTTATACACTCACCTGTGCTGCGATGCCAGGGATATTTCTGTTTAGTTGCTAATTCAGTTTAGGAATTATATAACAAAATCAATGCTCCCATTACTTGCAATGTGAGCTATTGACTTTTCCTTTACTTTAGAGGATGCAAGTAAAAGAATTTCCCAATTGTAAAGCAGGAAAAAAAAAAAAAGCGAACAAAATTAGAAAGGTGTAGAAGGAGCAATACTAGTGCAGTGCTGTGCTCTACTTGGAAGGCAGTTTCTGGCTCTGACTAGCCTGGTCAAGTGAAAAGTTTCTGCCCATGGCAGGGAAGTTGAAACTAGATCATCTTGAAGGTCTTTTCCAACAAAAACCATTCCATGATTCTATGAAAACCATCAGCAAAGCTTATCACTGAGCTGTCTTTTGTGTTGCTTGCAAAGATCTTATAGATTTGGTCTCTTCACATCATCTAATTTATATGTAGTAAGTTTATGTGGTTCCATTCATTTAGTCTGATTTTATTAGTGTTCCTGTTTTTCTTATTTAAGAGTAACAACTAAAGATTCCCCTGTTATCCAAGATTTCTTGGATTTGGTGTAAGAAGAATACAGAAACACCACTAATGTGAGACCAGGAGAGAACCAAAAGTCTGAGACATGGATTGATATTTGCCCACATGCACAAGTGTCCCCATCTGCAACCTCGCTGCTTGGTGCCATGAGGAACACAGAACACCAAGTGTTCACCACCCTTTGCAGGGCCACTTTCAAAGCCCTGCTCTGAAAAAGCCAAAGCAGGGAATTCAGCCTACACTGTCTGCATTCACCTCTCCCAGGCCAGAATAAAGGATGGGAATTTGTGAACTCTCTTGAAGAGCTGTTTAATGTGAAACACCTAAGCATAATTTGGAGTTTAGATACCATTCTCTTTTTTGCTAATGCACACCTTAAGATGAGCTGTGGGCATCTTTCTCCTTGCTTTTTCTCCCTATAGGCCTTTGAAATTTGTAGAGTTTCACAGATTTTGAAGAGGAACAGGATATGCCTTCCCCATCCTGTCCCATTTTGAAGTCATTCCATATTTCACAACATACCTAACTCAAATTTATGAATAGTACCAAAGTCTAGAAGACAATGAAAATTTCAGACTCAATCTTCATGTGTTTTCTACTGTGTGGCTTCATTGACCCCCTGGATATTTGTGCACTTCAAGCTGCCCCAAGGTCCCTGGTGAGCACACAGCATACTGAACTGAGTGAAAGCATTTTGAGAGCTGGATATGTAAAAGTTGGCTAGTTGGCAAAATACAGTTCAGGTCCTTTCTGATTTGAGTATTCAGAAAAGAGGAGGCTATAAACCATCTTTAGATAGGTATTATATACATAGTCAGTAGTTCACACTGACAGGGTTATTAATATCCCTAAAATAGTCTGTCACAATTATTGATAGGAGAATAGAAGAGTCCCTCCAGGGCCTTTTGTCAACAAGCCAGATGGTAATGACTTGCTTAAACTTGTAAATTTCTTAAAGGTTAAAAAAAATATTGTTGTAAGCAAGTAAGGCTTTGTTACCACACAGTGTTTAGTGTTCCAAAATTAAAAAAAAAATTAAAACAAAAAAACAAAAAACTAACTATATTGTTAGTTATCAAGTGCTTTTTGCCGTGTATTCAATTTTAAATTGAAGTATCCATAAGTAAACATTTGCCTAGTACTTGTCAATGAGAATTATATAATGTGAAGGAGTTGGAATGGACCTTAAAGATCATCTAGTCCCAACGTGCCATGCCATGGGCATGGACATCTCCTGTTAGACCAGATTGCTCAAGGTCTCATCCACCTGGCTCTGAACACTGCCAGGGTTGGGGCACCCACAAGGTCCTAGGGCAACCTGTTCCAGTGTCTTCCCACCCTCACAGTAAAAAGTCTTCCTAATATCTGTTGTCATTATATTGCAAGGGTTCCACATTGCCGGAGTTCCATACCTCCTTGATGGTTCTTGTAGGCATCTCCTCCAGGCACTGACTCTCCCTTGTCCTCACAGCAGCAACTGACTCCAGTTCCCCTCAGCCAACCAATCCACTCTTTTATAACACTCTGCTGATTGGCTGCAGCTGCGGCCTGTTAACATCAGGCCTGCTCCGAATCCTTAATAATTGGCTCAGCTGCAACTCTTTAGGGGATAAGATTACTTTCAATACTACCTGTATTTACTTATGTTCTATCCCTCTACAAATAGCTAACTCAAATTTCCCCTCTTGCAATTGGTACCCATTACTCCTTCTATCACTACAGTTCCTGACACAGAGTCCCTCTCTGGTTTCCTTGTAGGCACCTGCAGATACTGGAAGGTGCTATGAGGTCTCCTCACAGCCTTCTCTTCTCCAGGCAGAAAAATGAGACTGAATCTTCCCTAAGCTGATAATTTATTTTTTACCATTAGCCCAGAATGAATGAAAAAGTCATTACTGAAAATCATTACTGATAAGGTCTGTGAGATAGAGATGTAAATAATAGGCAGAACTATTCTTTCATGGTCCGTTTTCCAAAGAGTCAAGTATAAAGTGGCATATGATGGCACAATGTAGACTTTGTCTAGAATGTGGGTTTCTCTTGTTAAGGCCTGGGTGAGCCAACAATGGAAGCAAAAAAGCTAATACAGATTTGCAAGTGTATCCAGGAAAATATGAAGTAGAACTAGCAAGTCTGAAGTTTGGAGACTGACACGCCTCTGATTGAAGTATTTGTTCCACATCTTGTATCTGCAATTCAAGCAGGAAGTTGAGAAATTTGAGAAGGTTCAGGAATGAGTCATTCATATACATAACTAATGAGAAATTTAGCATTATTGACATGTAAAAGTTCCAAGAAAAGAAACAGAAATATGATTACTGAGAAGGCTCTCATCCAGAAAATACCTGCAAAATCTGGTGAAGGTGCTCAGCTGAAGCTGTGTAAATTCAGACATGATGCTTTAGTAGTGAGGCTATTTAACAAAGTTACAAGGACACATGGAGGACTTATTTTACTGCAAATGAAGTTAAATCTGGATGTGGTTTTCTAAATATATTCCATTTCAATCACAGTTATTTGAGGATTTTTTTTTTCTGAAAGTATTATGGAGAACGTGAGAGACAATAATGAATATATTTCCCTCAGTGTCTAAAATCTGTGAACAATCCTACTCTTCTGGAGCAGGAATGTGAATGTGCTCAAAGAGAATTTAAAAAAAAAAGAGCTAATGGCACAGAAAAAAATTAGGTTTTTAAAAATCTCTCCATTCTCTTCCCATGGCTTAAGTAAGCAAGCTATAGAAAGTTTCCTTGGGGAAGCCACCTGCCAGGTTGTCTTGAAGGCTCACTTAATTTCAAACTGAACTGTGCTCCTCATATTTGATCCCAGGTGTCCCACAACCACAGAGTGCACCTCAGCTGCTGAACCACTGTCAGTGTGACCTTCCCTTCCAAGTAGTACAGACACTGCTGGGGTGAGAAAGAAAGATTACAGAGCTCCAGGGTTAAATGCTTCTATAGCCTCTGACAGCCTTCCTAACAAAAGCAGAAAAGCAGAGACTGCTGGAGAAAAGTTCCAAAAGAGGACACTTCCTTGTACTGACATTTCACATAAATAAGGAAATGGGAAAACTTGGCTGAACCTCTGTTTCAACTGTCCACAGCAATGATTTCAAGACTTCCAGCTACCAGGAGATCACTGGCAAGCATCAGCAGGCTGGACAGGCTGTCTTGTAGAGTTGCATTTGCTCTTGGGATACAAATGGTATCAGCCCAAGAGAGTTATGGATCTGCTGCTGTGGGGCTTTCACTCAAACAGAGGTTCCTAAGAGCTTAATATCTTTAAGGAAAAGTGGAGTTTTCTAGCACTCATCTGGTACAAGAGGCATTAGCTACCTCCTCTATGCTCTGACAATTCCTATGACTAATTGCTAGATGTAGGTGTTTTTTTAATACCCTTCAAATGCCAAAATACTGATTTGAACATGAGAGCTGTTGGTTTCCACATTCAAGAATGTGGACATGTTATATCAAAAAGCACGACACACCATCTTGGTGGAATTCTTTTCCACTAGGAAATCTCTTGCCTTCTTTGAAATCTAGGAAGTTATGAGATGACCTCTTCAGTTTTGGATTGAACTCCCCTTCAAGATGGACTTCAGCCTTGACTATTTGCCAAAGCAAAATTCATTTTCATCATGAACTTTCCTAACTAAAATTAGTAACTTGCCTTCAGAAAGTCACCTGCCTCTTTGCACTAATCACAGATGCAACTGAGTAAAAGAAATCTTACATTCCTCTTGATTTGAGCTATGCATGCCACACATTCTCATTCCAGTTGAAATTTCTGAGTCATGCAGCCTTAAAGCTCAAAAGAATTCACTTATAAAAATCAGAAATCTGTTCATTTCTCCATATAAGGGCCTCAATTTACTGCCATTCCTCATAATCTGTAACAAGCAGAATACCATAAAAATCGTAAAAAGAATTCATTTCTGTTTTGTATGATCATAGCCAACAACTGACAGCTTCACCCGAATTAGTTTACTCTTTCTTCTTTTTAGCACTGGAGCTTCTTTTGTCTCTGCCCTTCATGTTCATTTTGATTGCTGTCTGGAAATTTTGCAGCATTCAGGATTGGTTTCTGATTATGGCAATTTGATTTTCCCTATGCTTGGCTAATTGCATCTTTCATTTCGCACAGATCATTATGAGAACAGATGAAAACAGAAATCAGTTCCTTCAGAAATTATTTTTTTTCAGTTCCAGAACTTCAAAGACATTAAATCCTTCAGTATATTGTTGCATCCTTTTTTCAGAAGAATATTAATATGTGAATTTATTTGTAAATTCTATCAAAAAGGAAAATTTGCAAAACTTAGCTGACTTATAGACTTGGCAACACACATCCCATTGGAAGCATATGTGATTGTGGAGAGATCTATGAATATCCTAAAATTTAAGCAATTGTACTGAAAATGAAAGCTCTTGTACATGCAATAGTTTCATAGATTGCTCCTTTCTACAGCCTCCTAAATCGGAGGCCATAATTGTGGTCCCTTCAAACTCACAAGAGCTAACAGTGTCAAGAGAAGCTGCCTGGACACATTGCTGGCCTCTCCCTGTGCAGGTATTTTCATTTTTGCCTGATTTAGCCTGGCTCAGGTTTTGCTGGTTACTCCTTCTCTGGAACCTCACAGAGAGGGTGTGCACTGGGTCTAGACATCATCTCCACTTACATGGAGACTGTATCATTTTGTCATCCACCATGAGCCCAATCATATATAGGTCTTAGCTGTGGTTATACCATGAAAATAAGTCCTATTTTCTGTGTGATTGTGAACTCATGCCAGCTGGAGGTATCCAACACTTCTTGAAGGCAATATTCAGAAGATAGCTTTCCCATATCTCATAATTGCAATGCTGCTTCTTTTACATCCTTTCCTGAGAATATCTACATAGTCTTGAATTAGCTAATTCTGAATAGAGTTAAAAGAAAAGTAGGAAGTTATGTAGAAAAATGGCTTGCATGTGAAAATTTGGCAGAGGGTGGGGATAGAGTGAGTCTTGTATATCTGTGGTATTGTGGTATCCCAAACCATTAACCTGTCCTTTAAGACTCCCCTCCAGTCAATCAGATAATTTATTGAAGACAATTTGTGTCTCATGCAGAAATCCCCAAGAAACAGATTAAAACTGATAATCCAGAGACCAGAACAAAACAAACAAGTCCAGAAGCAGCATAAATATGTGCAGAGGTGTTCCTGAGCTAGTGAGTAGAAATATCCATTTCATTTTCAGTTTCATACTAGTTTTCACATCTCCAGGACACAACTACACATAGCTGGACTCGCCTTAATATATAAGTTAAGAGACCTGCTGACAAGTCACTCTCTAGGTCCACAATTGTAACAAATTGAGGGATGTTGGAAAAACGTTTCCATTCAGCTGCAACACTCAGTGAGTCCTGTTCTTTTACAAGTGCATCCTATTGTTGCAGACCTGCAGAATTTCAGACTGAAAATTATAGTTTTGAGCAAGTTGTTGTCCCTCTTTGCCTTCCAGTCACTTGAGATAGAAGTTAATTTGTCTGTCTTTCAGTACATGAAAAATGTAAAAGAATAAAGTCTACAACAAAGAAACATGTCTGATAAGCTTGGGCATATATTTGTATCATCTCAAGTTCAATAATGTGCCCTGGTTTTAAGGGTTTCTGAATAAGCTATCAGTCTTGCCTTCCTCAGAAATCAACCAGAGCCACATCATTAAATCCTGTGGAAGAAGCAATAATCCAGAAATTAAATTTACTGAAAAATTCATCCTTGTTAGACAGATCCAATTGAAAATTGGTAACCAGCAGTGGCAGTGCAATTTCCATTCTATTGAATATTCTACTTTGCCATGACCAAGACATGGAGGATGCAATATCTGTGCTTGTCTATATGGACATATACAGGTGAAGGGCCTAGATTCATCAAAAGAATAAAAGATGCAATTGCATAAAAAAATTCTTAATTTCCAAACTCACATTTATCCACAGAAAATATCTTTTGTAGCATAAGACATGATAAAAATCTCAAAGAAACAGTACAGTCCACAGTAAAATGGTCCTTGCACCCAATTGCAAGGACAGCATTGTTTTATATACATTAGTGACCATATTCTTAGCTTTTTACTGAGCCACTGAATGTTTGTTTTTTTTCTACGCTGACTAATGTTCCTTGCTGCAGGATATTGGAGTCTAGTGGACCATGCAATTAGAATGCCAGGGCAATGATAATATGCAATTTAGATATGAAATTTTGCATGAAATAACAAAACTGTGCACTGCTTATGTTCCAGTAAAAAATCTGTCACTAGCTGAAGCATGATTCCATGAGGCTTGATAAAAATTAGTAAAACAATAGGAAGTGTAACACAACAAAGTGTTACACCAGTAATATTCTAGTAATTATCTAACAGTATCTGCTAATGAGAATGTAAAAATATAATTCCCTCCTAAAATGATTCAGGCACCTCTAACATTAACTAATGACACAGCCACAGACAGGTCTATGCTGTGCTTACCAACTACTTCTTTTCAAAAATTACCCCCTGAGAGAAGTGAATCATCCTGTAACCTTATACCATTTTTTCATGTTCAGATACATCCTCCTCTTGAATTTGTACTTGTTATTGCCTCCAGCAAACTTTCCTAAATCCATCAGACGAGGGTGAAACTCTTCTAGACTGTGTCAGCATCCAGTAATCAAGCATGAGACTGTTGATGTGATTCTCCAGAGAACCAGATTTTTGTCATTGGATATTGACTTGAGAGACCAAGATCACATTGAAGAAAGATTAAATATTAAATCAAGTTCCCTCATTAAATTTCAGGTAGGAAAACAGGATATCCTCTGAGGCATTCAAAGGCATGTATCCTTGTTCTCTTACCATACTGGGAATTTTTGCTCATTTTAAATGCTTAAATTAGACCCCATATTACATTATTCTTTAGAAATGTTAGTTCCACAGTTTACAGAAGTTAAGGATGGCTGGCACAGATTTTTTTTGCAGATTAAAATTTAACTACATCATTTTACATATATGACTTCAAATAATGAAATTTTGTTGATAGTCATCAGGACAGTGTATCTGTCCCTTTCCTACATAAGTAGTAAAAGAAAGTTTAGGCTGTAAAATCAAGACAACTGGCATGGAAATTTATAAAGATTTTTACAAAATCTACTCTTTAACACTGAACGTTTTGGTGGATGCAATAGCAATAAAATGCAGCACTTTTTTGTTTGTTTGGGGCTTTTTTTTCTAAGATATGATAAATATCATTAGAGCATACACCTCAAGAAAAGCATTTTTCAGTAGCTGCAGAATTTAAATTAAATTTAGTTTCTCTGGTCATTAGAGATAGATTTGAAAAGACAGATGTCAAGGCAGGTGCTCCACTCTATTTGATAGCAAGTTAATGACCCTTGAAATGCAGAAGCAGTATGTCAGCCCTTACAGCCCCCTTTGTAACTCCCCCTCTTTCTGGCTTCTAAGTTTGTGTCTCCACTGCTTTTATTAAGATCATCAACTGAATGTGAGAGGGATATTGTTTTTCTGTTTAGATGAGAAAGCATATCATGTTATATTATTTTAATGTTCACCATCTCTGGATCTTCATGTCTCTGATGCTTCAGTTCTATGAATGTTTTTTCAAATGCAGGA
The DNA here is from genome assembly GCF_028551555.1 of Melozone crissalis. NCBI lineage: Eukaryota > Metazoa > Chordata > Aves > Passeriformes > Passerellidae > Melozone > Melozone crissalis. The sequence goes on from NW_026535805.1 coordinate 57,425,539, forward strand.
AAATTATGTTGTTGCACTCCTAATAAACCTTAGTTTCTATTAAATGCAGTTGTGCTGCTTCTGTTCTTGATTATTAAAATTTTTCCATTAAGGCATATTTGTAAGGTCTTCTATTTTTTCTGCCTTATGAGCTGGAGAGGAATCTTTGGAAGGCTAAAGAGAGAATGCTAAAATTTCATTGCAGAGTGCTGGACCAAATGTTGAGTTTGACTCTCAACACAGAGCTGCAGGTGCAATTTGCCTTCTTAGCCTTTAAAACTTTCATTTGGGTAAGACAATCATTCTCTTTTCAGGCTCCCTCAAGTGCCTCATCAGATGGCAGCAGTGTTTTATAGCCAGCAGTTGAAAGACACGGCACAGACATTGCAGGGAATGAAAGGGAATTTAAAAACTGAGGCAGAGTTTTCTGAATGCTGTGCAGAGTCATCAGTTGCAGTGACGTTCTTTGCATATTTCAACACAGAATATCCCTGAATGTAGGATCATTGAATAAATCAGCCCTTAGTAGCAAAAGATAATCCTCAGCAAATAAAAAAAGTTTAACTGTTTGTTGGGTTTTTATCTACCTGAGCATTTGTTTTTTACATTTAGGTGAAGATTACTGAAATTTGCCCAGCTTTAATATCAGCTAGATAAGTTTTCCTCGGTACATCTGTCACACTCATTATATTTTAGAAATGACCATAACATGAATATTTCACCAAATCTGTGGAACATTCAAAAATATCTGCCAAAACAAGCAATTTCTGCATCCCAGATGCAGGACCTGCAGACACAGGTCTTCACACTAAATCAGATTTTGTACAGGTTGCTACTGATGAGCTCAGTGTCTTTTCCAGCCATGGCCACCCATTCTTATACCTTTTATTGGATCAGGTTCAGGCATCTGAGCCTGTGATGGACTCAGATCAACTTTCACTTTAAGTGTCTTTTGCCCATCTAAGAATGATCTTTACAAAGTGCTTATGGTTCCTTCCACTGGCTCATTATTCCACTGAATAAAATTAGCTGGTGTAAATGGATGAAATAGACCCACTCACCATGACATGCTTACCACAATCATCTCCATTCCCTTGAAGAAGAAAAGACTTCTGCCACTTACTTCCTAATACATTGATTTTGATAAAGAATTGCAATATATAAACTAAGCTCCTAAGAGAGAGGATATAATAAAAATGGTGGGGAACAACTGAAAGAAAAAAACCCATAGTATTTTGACTAGAATCATACCATTCTGGATATTTCTTTAATAACTGAGAATATTCAGAAGATAAGAGTAAACTTCTTGACATTTGTTCCCATACTTTCTCACATATTCCTATACACCTATACCTCTGAGGAATCTTGGTTATATTTTAAAACAGAAGAAAACGTATTTTACATTTTCTTCTGTTTTAAAATACCCTGGGGCATTTAAAATCCCAGCAGCTGGCATGTGGCATTAGCCTTCCTTCTGAGAGCATCCCTGTCCAGTGGCTGTGAGAGCACCCAGCTGGCTGGGAGGCACAGGGAGTGCCAGGCACACCTGGGGGAGTGCCAGCACACATCTGATTCCTTCTAATTGCATCCCAGCAGTCACCCACATGAGAAAACAGCTTATGTAAACATGTCTCTTGAAATTCTGTCATGTGGCAAATATTCCAGAAGTTACTCTTTAATTCAATTGATTCCAAGTGGAGAATACACAAAGGGCTGATGCTGGGCAGTCCAGACCCATGCTGTGAACATTTGCCAAGTCAGTAATCCCAGAGGTACAGCCTCCAGGGGAGGGGGGGATGTGCAGCCTCAGCTCATCAGCAAGGGCACGTTGAACACTGCACCAGGGTTCAGACCTCAAAAAACTTACTCCACAGAAAATTCCTAGGTTACCTTTTATTGCGGTTACCATCATTGCAGAAACACAGAAGTTTTATATACATTGAAATTGGATTTAGAAATGTATTACACATTAACATTTTTTTACTAGATTAAAAAAAAATAAGTGTTCAGACCCAGAAAAGGGGAAAATGGTCTCATTTAAGAGTTCTGAAAAATGAGTGGGAACACTTTAAAAGTGGAAATAATCTTCCTATATTTATGATACTTTCTCCTTCAACATTAGAACAAAATGAATATACTCCCATGATAAATTTGCATTTTGACAAGCTACTTTTTCTGACCAAAGCAGTCCATTTGAATGTTACCATTCATAGCTCCATTGTTATAGTTTTAGCTACAGGATGAATCAAAATGACAATTATAGACTTCCTTTGCCTTTGAAAGTTTATATAATTTTCCTTAAAGCCTATTCAAAAGTCAGATGAGAAGAGGTCCATTAAGAAAATATTCCATGACAGTGCAATATTTCTCCTCAGCAAGACAGAAAGGGGACCATGACAAAAGGTTTTTCTCCTACCACAACACCTCCCCCTGAGATTGTTTCCTGTATGAAAGTACATTTGTTTAGTGGTTTGTTTCCTAGTGAAGGAATTTTTAGATTAATAACATCTGCTTCCATAATGTGGCAAACAGATCAGGTTCCTGTCTAATCTACATGTGGCAGAAGGTTCTGGACAATTCTCCTATTTGGCAATTTACAGAAATCAGTACACATCTCCCTGGCTGCTGGCAGAAGGAGGCAGAAGAGCCCACTCTGGTTCCGACAGCTCATTTTGGAAGCATTGGTTTCAGCTCTATTGCAAATTCAATAACACATTACGTTTCAATCCTGTATCTTTTCAGCAGTTATAATACCAGCCTCACTTTATAACTGTGATCATAATAATGAAACCAGGTCTGGAGGCTGCTGCAGCAGAGAAGCCCAGTGGCTGTTTGTTCTCCATGAGACAATTTCCCATGCCATATCTATTTTGGCAGATACCTTAGGGTATAATTCATTGGTATGTGACAGATAAGAGGGGAAATTCTGGAGATTTATTCTCACTTACATACAGACAGGATTATAAGTGCTTCCTCCTTTGCCTGCCCTTCTCTGCTTCCTAATTCCTCTCCAAAGACATATTTCATGTACTGAAAAAACAACATAAAAAAAGTACTTAAGTTACCACTATCCTTTAAAGAGCGTGTGATCAAGCCACACTGCAGTTTCCCAGAATTTCTGCACTGGCTTCACAAACTGACCCTAGCTGAAAAGCAGCAGCTGGGGAGATTTAAAAAAAAAAAAAAAAAAAAAAAAATCTATATAAAAAAAAGGGCAACATAATTGTGTCATTCTTCCAGGAGTATGCTAGAAAAAATAAAATTGGCAGAAAAGGTTGATCTTGGGACCCACAGAGAATTTGTGTCGTGCCACAGCCACCCATGAGGCTTGTTCCTATCACTAATGGGCCTGTAATAAAGTGTCAGCTTTCAGCAAGAAAGTGTGTTTTTATAACTTTTACTGAAGCAAGGATAGCCATCCAGGATAAAATTACTGTAAGTTGTATTGCTCCTGAAAATCCTGACTTCCACTTACATTTCCAGATGAAGGGACACACAAAGCTCATTGTCTGTTTGTATTTACAGCGCTGTGTTTCCTTTCAAATTTGGTTTGGAGGTTTTTGACCCTGAAGGTTTGGATTTAAGTGATATGCTGTATGGTATAAAGGCATGTACCAGGAAATTAGTTATGATGGGTAACAACCACAGGAGTTGGAACGCGAGCATCCCTTTTCTGAAGTGTCTGGAGCAGCCTTTTCACGCATTTGGCTCATGTCATGAACCATCATCCCAAGGAACTCTTAGCAATAATCTGGAAATTTGCACTTTTTAGGAAATATTCCCAAGAGGTAGTCTGGATGGAGCCATACACTTCTGAGACTGGAAGAGCTAAATGATGTACATGTGCTGAAAATGTGCCAGGGCGTTCTGTGCCAAGAACGGGTCCTGACACTGTTATTTTGCTCCTATACAAAATTCTTCTTGGAAAAGTTTCTGATATAGGAAAACACCTGCATACACAAAACATTTCTCAGAATCTTTTAGGTTGAAAAAACCTCTAAGGTCAGTGAGTCAAATTTTAGGCCTATCACCACAACCATTTTACTGTAGATGAAACAGGGCTTTAAGTACCCTACATTTCTACTTGAGTGATTGACAATCCAAACTTAATTGTGCCTGATTAAATAAATTATGATTAATACTATGGAAGTCAGCATTTCTCTGACAGTAATTAAAAACACCTATCCAAAATGAAAATACCTCCCCCAAGCTTCAGCTACTCCTTAAAGAGACCCTCATATGTGTTGGATATTCCATCTGGTTCAGCAGTATTCTGTATTTTTCCAAGATAGAATGGCTATTGCTGCCAAATTTATGATTTAGCTACCTTGTAGTTTAAAAAGTTATCCTGTATTTACATTACTTGAAAATGTGTTACAATGATTTAAAAGAGAATTGTAGGCTATCATGAAAAAAAGTATAAAAAACCATCAGTATAAGAGTTTGTAATTCTATCTCTAATAAAGAGTAAACTTGTGAAACTGAAATAATTCTCTCTGCAATACACTGTAAACTTGTGATATTAAGAGAATGAAATACAGACTTTTCACTCAGAATCCAGTCTAGAAAACAAGTCTGGTAAATCTTTTTAAGTGGAACTTTTAATCCAAGTATCTACTGTACAGCTTTTTTATACTGTATATGTATTTTAAGCCAAATTTACCCTTTTTTATGATCCGAAGTTTAATTAAAAGAGGTTCCCAGCTTAGAATCCCCTAAACCTAATGGTTTGCTGTCGTAAGGGGAAGGGCACGTCTCTGTTGATCACTGAATACCACTAGCACCTTTTTCTAACTGTGTTTCAGAAGCTGTAGGAGATTTTGAAACAGCAAAATGAAGGAGAGTGTGCTCAGTTGGTGTCTCTCAAAATATCCCATTGTTGCCATGTATATTACAACAGCTCTATTGTCATTACATTGCAAGGGTTCCGTATTGCCAGAGTTCCATACTTCCTTGATGTTTCTTGTAGGCAGCTCCTCCAGGCACTGACTCTTCCTTGTCCTCACAGCAGCCAACTGACTCCAGTTCCCTCAGCCAACCAATCCACTCTTTTATAACACTCTGCTGATTGGCTGCAGCTGCGGCCTGTTAACATCAGGCCTGCTCCTAATCTTTAATAATTGGCTCAGCTGCAATTCTTTAGGGGGTAAGATTACTTTCTATACCACTTTCATTTACCCATGCTGTATCCCCCTACATCCCATGACCGTAATGGGACTCCAAAATGTCACTATCTAATATATATTACCTAATAATATATTGGCTTGCCAATATATTAGGCTTATTATACCGATATCTTGGCTTCCCCAGCTCCTAGGTACCCTGAAGTCTTTTCAGCTCTGTCCCTCCTAAACATGCCACATGTAAGGTTGTGTGTGTCCATCTCCTCTTTTAACCTTGCAGCTCAAACCCTTCCCACCTGCAGAGGAATGTAATGTCACTGTAATAATTTCTGGTCATGTTATGGCTGTGCTCAGTAGCATATGTGAAAGGCAAAGGTCAGCTCATGCCTTACAACACCGAGCATTAACTGGAGCAGTCTGTCCAGGGCCACTCAGTAGGACAAAATGCAGCAAGCTCAGAACCCGTTTGATAATCTCAACAGTTTCTTTAGTAATAGTCAGTCAATAAAAAACCCCAGCACGATAAAAGTGTTCAATCTTCATATCATAGGAAAAATTAATATTCATGCAGGGTTTCAGTTCAAGTTCTACCTCTGAAGCAGCCCTCAGCAGTATGTCTCATTAATCTCAGTGAGTATATTATCTTTCTTAATTAGAAACTCTTAAACTTTTTAGTCATGGGAATTCAAGGGTTGCAAAAGAGGAAGAAATTTTGCATGATTCATTTTAATTACAGATTTACACATTGGAATAAGAAATTGGAAGTAATAATCTTAGTCTAGCATTAGCTAGGTAGTCATGTCTCAGATGTACTGTGCACAACTCAGGGAACATAACTAGCCTAAGATAAATGTGAATTAAAAATTCAGAGGGCAAGAGGGACTATAATTTAAGTATTTTCTGAAATATTTAAAAATCTTTCCCTTCATGTGCAAAGTTTTTGTCAGGGAACTGAATACCTTACCTGTGAGGTCAAGAGTAGAAATGCTCCAAATGCAGGGGAATCTGGTGAAATCTTGGAGTTCTTAAATGAACAGAAAAACTCACACTGACATCAGGTTACTGTTTGTGACCTTGTCCTCCTCAGGGCAGAAGAAGAAATCTGGCTTCTTCTAAGGGAAAGATCCTTCTTTGCCTTTACCACCAGTTCCTACCCCCTGTAGCCTCCTAGCAAAAATGATGGATTTGGATATTTCAAAAACTGTAGGTGTTAATTTACATTTTGTAATTGTCTAATGTTGTGGCTTTTCTGTTGTGTTGTTGATATTAATATTAAATCTATTGTTCACTGGTTGCTGATTAAATGTTGTTAATAAATCAATAAACCATTTGTATGGTGAATTGGTTTAACCAAATGAACTGAGCAGTTCTCCCAGCATTGTTATTGCCAAGTGTCATTAAGTTGCCACTGGTTTGAGGCCAGTCATGTCTGTTTGCGACTCAGGTCCTCAGCAAAGAGGAGCTTCCCTCTCTTCCCCACATGCAGGGAAGTGGCCTCATTTTCAAATTCAACTCCTTGGGCTTGTCAATATAATAAACTCCTTGTTGTCTGATGTTGAGAACTTCTCCCTAAATGCAGGAAGGCTATTTATTATGTTTTTTTTCTTCCTAGTGACACTAAAAATTTAATAATAATGGCAGTATATTATACAGCAATGATGATTTTATTAAGACAGACAGAAATAATCAGTCTTTTTGACACATATAATACAAGCAAAGAACTCCTATCCATCAGGGACTACAGAGGAAAAAACTATTCTGTGCTAAATTTACCTTAAATTTTGGTCCACTTAATGTCTTTCATCAATTTCTATTGTCTTAGTTTAACAAATGGAATCATAAATAATGCAACCTACATCAACTGCACTTATTTGCAATTAGAAATTTTTTTTGTTCTCTGTTTTATGAATATTTAATAAACTGTGTAACCTTGATGGAAGGACTGCAATTTAGGAGGCCATAATGAAAATGTAGAAAGTGTTGCTTTGTGAGCTCAACTTCTGGTTTAAATTAACATCCAGTAAACCTTTCTGCAGAATGTTCATCTCATCAAGTCTAAGATTTTCCTTATGTAGAAGTGCATGGGCAATTTCAAGATATGCTTTCTACTTCAAAGGGACTAGGTGCTTTTTTTTAAGCTTCTATTGATTATGACCTAAAATTTTAGAGTACATATTTTAGGGTATATGTTTTTAAAAAATAATTTTTATTCAAAAATTAGTAAGTTACTGCTATAATATATATTTAGGATCTGTGATGCCCAAAATAAACATATTATATATCAGTAGCTATAAAAACAGTGATTCACTTGAAAAGTTTTTGCTTCTCGATAGACAGGAGACACCAATTGAATAGTTTTGTTTGATTTTCTTGTTTGCCACAGTAAATTTATTTTAAAATACAAGATCACAGGGGAATACTAACACACTGCTAAACATTTACATTTACCAGTCATTTAAAATACAGTAAAGAGAAACTGCAAGACCATTGTCAAAAAAAAATAAGAAGTACTTATGAGAGATATTCTTCCAGCAATAAGAAAAAACCTTTGATTGAGCCCTATTCAATCAAAGGCCTAATTCTGAAATATGTGTGGGACACAAGTGAACAGATGCTCAACATTAGGTAGTAAAATTTCTGTCAAAGTCCTAGATTCTGGTGTGAACAACAAAAGAAAACATTTCTTTTCTGACAGCCTTTCTTTTATGTACCACACCAAAACCATTACAGCTGCAAACACTGGGGTGTAATTGTTGCTTCAGACATAGCTGCTCCATTTGGAATTGGATTATTAAATTACTTGTTTGGTATTTGATCATAAAATAGTTTTGAACTTGCTGCCATTTCTTCTGTTATTCTTATCAATGTTGACACAGGGAAATATTTATCTTTGCTAAGAAAATGGAAATTATCTTGTGGAATATGAACATTACTGCTTAATATATGAGTTTCAATGTCTTCATAAGCAAGCTATTACTCTGTATTTCATTTCAGAGTCAAGACAAAATATAAACAGAAATAAGCTTGTTTCTCTGAAGCTGGAGCTGATTTTAAGAATGTTCCGACTGCAAAGATGGAAACAATACTTCAAGTATTTGCACTGTAACTGTCTTCAATTAGTGTTTGATCAAAAAAAAAGGGTGGGGAGGAAAAATGATTGACTTGGCTGAGAGCTATTATATGTTTTTCTTCCAAATATAAAATTTTTCATAAGAAAAGAAATTATTATTCAAAGGGCAAAGAGAAATAGTTCATCTCACAAAGCAATCACACACAGAAGGTGGTTTAAGAGAAGAAGAACAAGTTGTAAAGCTCAAGTTGAAAAAGTCGAGAGCTGTGATTCACAGGTCTGAGTTACCTCTCACTTTGACTTGGAGTCTGCACGCAGAGCTGCTGACTTACACTGCTGCTCCTGAAGGATGATGACAGTGAGGAAGTCTCTGTTGCTGAGCATTTGAAAAATGAATTTTTACTTCTTTGTCCTGCTAACAAATTCAGACCATCAGGATGCCATAAACAGATACTTCATCCAGCCTTCAAGTAATTAAATGTGGTAGTGTCCCTAAATGCACAGAATTTACCTTACCAGTGTAATTTGGTATTCCATGAAAAATTCTGAAGGGGTTATTAACTTAGTAATTTTATTTCAACGAAAAAAGCTTTCAAAAGAAACTGAAAAGAAACTTTTTCAAAAGAAACTTGAAGGGACAGATTTTCGAATCTGCAAGCTGTATAAACAAGCCCCACTTTTTTCTATGTTCAGTGAACCTATATATATGAGATATATAGCAATCTGTAAAATACTGGTGCCTGAAATTTTTTTTTTTCATAAAACAGAATTTTAGCCGACTGATTACAGCTCAGTGGATTTTTTCTTTTTCAAAATCACCACTAAATAATGTATACTCTTATAAGCTGTAAATTGTCATTTAAAAAAATTTCCCTCCTGTGGCTGAGACTATGATAGTTTTCAAATAATCAGGTAATGGTTTTTAGGTTAGTTTCTTGTATTACTGGAAAAATTCTAAAGGGAAAGAAAGCAAGTAAATACTTGCAACTTACTTCCTTAAAAGTTCTAGCCACATACCAATAGCACATTACAAATGATTGACATAATTCAAAGAGTAGCAGTAAAATCAGTACAAGAGAAATAAATACTGAGAAATAAATAAATAAATAATAAATAGACAATTTAACTTAATGCTGCAAACAGGCAGTCTTTCTTAGGCTTTATTTCTGCTGCAATCTGGAAAAACTGACATTAGCATCAATGCATGTATGAAGTTTCCTGCCCATGAAGCCACAAAATAGTAAAAGCAATAGCTCTTTGATTTTTATAGTATCAGAATAATTATGTTTTCAAGACTAGTTAGAATGGTCAGGTGTAATATTATGGAATCACTTAGGTTGGACGAGACCTCTGAGATCATCAAGAGCAGGCACTAGCCCAGCACTGTCAGGTGCACCCCTAAACCATGTCCCTAAACCCAGCACAGATGAAGCCTGCAGAGCCAGCTCTGTCTGAGCCAGCGTGGGCCAGCTCAGCATTATTCAGCTGCAGGAGCTCAGAGAGAACAAGATGGGCTTGATGTCCTGAGCTGGTTCCAGCACACCCACAACTGAGTGTTGTTGCTGTGTGCCTGATTGAGTCCCCCCAGCCAGGGAGCTGCCTGAGCCATGCAGGGCACGGCAGCCCCCAGCCCTGAGCAGAGCAGCTCGGCCCCTGCTTGCACCCTTGGAGCCCGTGGCTCTCACCAGGCACAGCACTGGAGAGCCTCCACACCCTGCAAGGCTCCCTGCTTTTCTCACACCCTGTGCGACAAAGCCAGCAGGGGTGGCACTGATTCACTGATCTTTCCCAGGAGCTGCTTGTGCTCTCACACTTGTCAGCTCCTCAAGAGCCCCCAGGAGCCACAGTGACTATACTGCTTCTGATGTGCTCTTTCCTGTGGAAATGCAATACCATTTTATCTAATATTCCCACTGAACACAGCAGTGATTCCCATTAGTTTCAATCTCTACCTTTGCACCACTGGACAGGCACACTTTGTGAGATGGCCATGGCCCTGTTAGACTTATTAGACATAGCTTTTCCCCAGCCCTTATATTTAGATTTCCTTTCAAAACAAACTAGGACACACTGGTCTGTGTTCACACTCAGATCTCATCCTCATCTTCATCCAGACAGTTGGAATAGTCCAGGTTGCCAAGCTGAGCATCAGAGCCAATTGCAAAGCTATGAGGCGTATCTGACCTCTTGGCAACTTATCTAGCACAGCCTAAGGCTTGTGGCATTGTTTACAGTGAAAACTGTAATTTTTTGACAAATAATTTTGGACAAATGATTTTTGGACAAAGGCTTGAAACCTGGAGGTAAATCTCACTCTTGTTATCACAGGTTTCATGTATCATGGTCAATCTCTGCTATTTTTGGTGACTTCAGCACTAAGAGTGGATAGGATGCTGAACAGGCCAAGTGGACATTAATTAGGTAAGTTAAGAAAATCAGAAGCCTAATATTTACTTAGAAATTGCAAGTTTCTAAAACAAGTGCACTGAAGCAAGTGACTAGAACCTTAGGATGGCATAAAATTACCACAAGATTTACTTTGTAAGGTTTTGTAGGGCATGAACTGGAAACTGCAGTAAAATCAGTAGAGAGAGGACCAGCCAACAAAGTAACTCATGCTGACAGGGCTAATGCAGTAACACTTTTCAAACTGTACAAACATTTGGAATAAAAACGGCCTATTCCAGTTCTTTAAGCACAGCATGTTTTGCTCTACAAATATCTTGAGCTTTGATTTAGCAAAGCATTTAGCCATGTTCTTGCCTCTAAGCACAGAGTTAAACTCTGGTTGCCACATACTAGATTTATTATGCTGCAGGCCTGGAAACTCATGGCATTTGACACTGAAATAGAAAGCTTCCCTTTGCTCTTGAAAAGTCTATCATCGATCCATCAGTCATGACATTTTAACTTTTTTGTTCTTGTTGGTTTGTTTTGGTTTGTTTTTGTTTTCATTTTTGAACTGATTGAGCAAGATGTACTTCTAGGGGCAAAATAACCTAGGCAGTAAAAATGAGCAACTCTAACAAAGTAAAGTCAATTGAATACCAAAGTTAAGGGTTGGCAAAAACAATTTCAAATGGGTGAATGTTCAGTCAAAGCCAGCAGAGGTTTTTATGCATAAACCTGGGGACCAAAGAAGAGGAGAAACCAAACATTTTCCAGGAGGCAAAATGTTTCCTGATCCTCCTGTGCAAAGAGCAAGAAAGAGCAGGAGTAAAGAAAAATTAACACCATAACCTGAACAATCCCTAGAAACTTACTCTGGGAAAAGAAGGGTGAATTTGGGGGCTAGTCTTGATTAAAAAGAGCCTGTAGTAGTGTACTCTGCTAAGATACTCTATTGATTCATTCCCAGTAAGTTCAGATGGAAAGGGACTTAACATTTCTTTCCCAATTAACATCAAAGAATCATCCTGACCAATTGGCACAACCCTAAAGTTCCTGCATTTTTGGTTAAGTGTTTAGATCAAAAGCAATCATTTAAAGACCTCTGACTATGTTCCTGTTCCTTATCCTTCTCTGTCTCTCAACTGACTGCACAAAACCTCTGCATTTAGGTTTATAATCAATAGATTTATATTTAAATCACTTTTGCCCTCCCTAGCCTCATTGCATTTTAATACTTTAAAACCATTAAATTGATCATGGTGGAATCTCTCATCATAAAATACTCATTACTTTAAATACATGTGTTTCATTTAGCATTTTAGAGCAATCTCCATCTGCTGATTTTTCAGTGGTATCTTTTTCATTATCTCCATGCCTTTCCCTGCAGCCTATTTTATAACCTTCCAGTGTACTTGAAGAACAAAAAATGCCCTAGGTTTTTATTTCACTCTCTTTATTGAAAATAATGCCATTAGCTGTCCAGATTGTCCTTCACTAAGCCTTTTTACTACAAATTATGAAGCACTTCACTAATAAAATTAACATTATGAATAAATGCTATATTCTATGCCATACCATTACTCTGTTCATAAATCTGGTCTTCTTTTGAAAATCCACAAATCTCTTATTAAACCTCACTGAAAATAATCGCAGGTCAGAATTCCATACTATTTGTTTTGCCTTCTAAGATTTGCACTTTCTAATCTTGAATCAAATATGATAAATAACACAGTTCAATATCCCAACTGATGCAAGATTAAAAAGTTGCAGTTGTTCCAGAACAAGCTGTCCTGTCCTGAGACTCTCAATACCTGAAAACTGTTGATCAGGGTTCAGAGAAATGACACAGGTCAATAAGCAAGACATATTTAGCATAAGAAATTACAGCCAGAAGTGGATTTAATACTGTCTGAGTTACCAAAGCAGATTAAATTTGAAGACAGACTTCAGTTGCATGTGATTCTTTTCTTCCCCTGCAGCTCTTCTCATTTTGAAGCTCTAATCAAATGGCAAACCCTTTCAAGCACTTTTGCACCAGGAGGGGGACGGTTTCATGTACCATAAACAGTATGCCTATCCTCAGTTTAATCTTCTGTCCTGTTCCTGTGCTACTTTAAAGAGACATCATAACTGCAAGCATGCCTTTTTCATTTTTAAAGGCTTTAACTTGAGTATGAGATTGATAGTTTGGGGAGTTTTAATCAGTTGAAAACAGAGTTGGGGGAATTAAATCATGTTCATAAATACTGACAGAGAAAGCATAGATTATTACACTAGAACTTGACCTTAGAATTAAAAACAAATCCATGTCAAATGTCAGTGTGAAGACTGAATATAATCTAATTCAACCTTAATATGTTTGATGGACCTGGCACTACCCCACAGGTAACATTTGGGTCTTACAGACCAGGCTAGGAAACTTACTGTGTTTTGCTTTCAAAAGAAAATTGTCCATTTATCACACTGAAAATTCTTTATGGTTTAAACTTTCCAGCTAACTGAGGTTTTATCATGTTGAATCTGTCTAGACTATCCTAAGTGCTATTGCCGGCACAATCGACATGATTATTTTTCTTATTTATCCTGAAGTTATTTTTAAAATGTTTTCAGTAAGACGGGTCAATTATTTCTGGAACAACATCAGGGACTGCACTGTCTTCTTCGTGGTTCTCCCAGGCTCTCTGCAGTCCCGGAACTGAAGCAGAAATTTGAATGATGGCCCGCTCATATTTTTGACAGATGCAGTTCATTTGATACATTTAGGAATATTTTGGGATTGGTAGTCTATTTAAGGCAGTTGCTATTAAATTGTCATAATTTATCTTTGATAGTCACAGAGTGTTATCTACAGTCTGGAAACATGTCCTGGCTTTGGAATTAAAGCTAAGATAACCACTGACCTTTTGGCTCTATCTTTAGCCTAAGACTTCAAGACATTTTCACCATTAAATTGCCAGTTTATCTCCAGTGTTGCAGTGACATGGACAATGTTGGAATGGGATGTCTTCTGCCTCATGTAGCCACTTGAATTTACTCATCCAGTGAAATCCATCATCTGGTTCTCTCTAAAACTACCACATAGAGTTCAGAAACTCCAGGGAACAATCAACTGCTTCGCAATGTGCTTGTGCTCACTGGTGTGCCAAGTTATCTTGTGGAGGTACCTGCCTAGCTTAGGCTGAACACCTGACTTTGCAGCACTGTTTTACATGAGATGAATCATTTCCCTAATGGAGAATGTCCTCCTGAACTTCAAATGCTACAGCTAAAAATGTAGAGACTTAATAGACAATTCTATAAAGATACTTGCACTTGCTGTGCTGCAGCACCTCACTTTCCATTGTCTTTCCCTCAAACAGAATTTACAGCTTTGATGGACACTTCTGGTTTCTCTTCTGTGTGTTTGTTTTAGTAACCAATTGGAAGTCAATCTCATCACCTACAAGATGGAGCTTACACAAAGCAGAATGCTGAAGCTCACAGGAAAGTAAAATACTGGCCTGACCATGAGATCTGATGAGCCCATGGAAATTCAACCCTTTCATCCTATAAGACAGCAAAGGTTGGCAACACAGCATCATACATGCCTGGGAGTTTGGTTTTTCTGTTAATATTCTACAAAGAAACATTTTAAAATAATATCCTGTATTTATTTTCTCCTCTTAGAAACAAACTTCTGATCATTTGATATGAGTTTCTTTCAACCTGACCTCTCCTAAACAAATGGGATTTGTGTTCACATCTGTACACACTGGATGCCTTTGAATGTACTGCATGGACAGCAAGCTGACATAGCCCACTTGGATATTTGTGAAAAGCGACTGCAGGTGTCAAAGGACACATTTATCATCCACTAGTCCTGTTGTTTGGATGGTCTTTGCTCTTACATATCAAGCACATTCAACAGGCTAGCATGATAGAAAAATTAGACATCTCTTATAAACCCTGCAGAGCACAGGATGAAAATATTTCTATAATTGTAGAGCTGAAATCAGAGCTCAGAAAATTTAAATACAAGAAAAGATGTAGATGAGTGAGAATTCACACAAATTGGGTGCAACATAATTTTATTTAGTGGTAATCTCTATAGAGACCGTTAGAGGAGAGTGTGATGTTACCTATTCCACAGGAACACTAAATATCCAACAATACTTCCAGTCCTAAATTACTATTTTCTCTGAAATCCCTGAACATACCCTTTCTTCTCCCTGTCATTCAAAAAATGGAATATTAGTTGTCTGCTGGTGACTCTGCCCGGCCTCTGACTAAATGCTTGTGTCAGTGCACATGAAAAAAGAGCAGCTGTCCTAAAAGTAAAGTAGTATTTAGTATTTAACTAAGTCTTTATGAAAAACTTCTCCTTAGAGTGCTAGCAGGTATTTGAAACACAAATTAAAATATCTCACATCTTCTACTCCTTGAGCCTCCTCTTCTCTGTATCTTCAGCCAAAAGTTTTGGCAAGCTGTTTGGGGCTTTTGGAGGATATTTGTGTGGAACAAGTCACTACAGGACAACCCTGCTCCATGTAGTTGTGTTTTGACAAGAGCAAATTATTTTCACATGCCAGGTAGTGCATGGACAAACACCTTCAGAGCCCTCCATATGCACAACCCCAGCTATGCAAACTGTGCCTGCCACCAGCCCTTAGTCCTGCCTCTCTTGCTGGAATTCCCAATGGATTTGGCACAGTGTGCCTGCCCTTGTCCATCACCTTCATCTTCACCCCTGGACTCTAAGAATTAAGCTGTCCCTGGGGCACCCTCCCTTCCTTGCTCATTGCAATGAGGATATGAGCCTGCAAGGGCTCCTATAAGATTTTCTGCAACTCCTTTTCTTGCTATTCCCTCTTTTTTTCCTTCCTTTTCTTTGGGAAAACTGAGATGCAGAAGTTCAGCATAAATAAAATAAGCTTGTTCTACAGCAAACAAATTAATCAGCCACCAAGTTACTGCCACCAAGCAGGTCAGTGCGGCACATGAAGCTTTTGTTAATGGTAGGGACAAATACAGATGTTTGAGAATGGCTTTGCATCAGGCCTGGGGAAATGCTAAGCAAAATATTTGCTACAGAGATAGAGGAAAGAAGAAACACCTGTACTCTCCGGATGACCAGAAAAGCATCCCAGATTACAGCATCCAAAGCAGTACAAATGAAGAACACAAGGGTCAAACAAAAGGGAGTCTTCCCAAGCTTCTTTCTGGGAAGGGCCTTTAATAGTTGCACACATATCCAAGGCTGGCTGACTGCTGCTTCTGCCGCCCAAGAGGAATGTTTATGGAAACTAAAAGAGGCCAAAGTACAAGGAACAAGGGATGTTCAGAGTCAGTCTGTAAAGCACTAAAATGTTCCCCTGCAGTTCTTCAGAAATGGACCAAAAATGGCTCTGATTGCCTTTGACATGCAACCTCTGCTACGTGTTCTCTTTTAGCACCATGCCTAGGCAGGGTGCTAAAAGAAAACACATAGCAGAGGTTTCAGATACTTCTACCAGGAAGGAAAAAATTAAGAATACAAAACCTGCACTCTGCTACCCACAAATCACTGCTCTATGATTGTTATTTCAGTTAAAGCCTCTGTTGTTTCCTGCCCCTGGCAATCAGATTGTATCAGCAAAGAAAATAATGAAAAGAAAAAGGAATGTATAAATAATTGCTATAAATTATATATTGGTTTTTTCTATGCAGAAGTATCTGACATTTTAACTGCTTCTATGAGGAGCACAAGACTCAGTAAAAGTCCCAGGTTTGCACAATCTTAAAAAAAAAGTCTTAAATGCATTAAATTTTTCAATAAAGCTTGGACTGTACTCTCAGGCTAGAGATCGACTGATAATGTACAGGGAATGGAAAAGAAGCGCCTTTATCAACCAGAGCTTTCCTCTGGGAAGGAATGGTGGGGTTTTATCAATTGTTATTCAGAGCTGTAGATCAGTTTAAGTGTTGTAACTGAAACCATCATGGAATTATCTCTCCAAAATATAAGAATGTGGGGATTTCCACATACCAAGAGAAGTTTAGGGTCCCAGCAGAGTCTCTTTAGTTTATAGAAGTATCCATCTAACCCAAGATAACTCTGCCTAAACACAGATGAACAGTGCCTTGTCAGACCCTCTGAGGGTATCCAGGGCAGACTATCTGCCCTAGGTCTGATGCATTTCTGACAGTCCCTAGAGGACATTTTGGAAGATGATCACATCTCAAAAAGCACCTGGTACCTAAATTTAGACACCTTTCTTATTTAGGATGAGCAGGACAGGTTTCCAGGCTCCATATTGGCTGGGTGCCCAGCTCATGTGCTAGCACTCACACATAAATACCTGAAGTCAGATACATTATTCCAAAGCTAAATTCCACCCCAATCACATCAAAAGCCCAAAGTTAATAGCAGGAACTGCATGTTAGATTCAGGTCAAGAATAGCTGTGCCTCTTGAGTATTCTTGCTGTAATGCCCTTTTCATTTTGATTAAGTTATTCTGCCTCCATGGCCTTCAGGAAGAAAGTTGAGTTTTAGGGCCCACACTTCAACATGAACACCAACAAGGAAAGCAATATTTTTGCAGCTTTTCTAGCTTTCATAACACACTACTTGAGAATCCCAGAGTCCTTTTTTGCCAGCTTTTTTTAGAGGCTGACTGAAAGGAAGCAGCTTCTGATTTCATTCCATTTTGGAGAAAAGTGTGCAGCTCAGGGGTCATATTTTGAAGGTAAGACCATCGCTGTGGACACACATAGCACCTCAGACTCTAATTTCAGATGAAAAATTAGGCTCTTTGTGTCTAAGTGCTTCTGAAAATCCCACCAGGGTCCCATTTGCTGATTCATTGCCTAACTTGCTTGTAAATTCTGCTATGGCTTGTTCAAGGTGACATACAACTTTTGAATTCTACTTTTCATCTTGTTCTCTCCCCAGCTCACTTTGGTTTTGGTCACTGATCTTTTTCATCCCTGGCCCCAAACCCAAACTCATTCCTCAGGTCCATCTGGCATGAATGCATCATGGTGTGATGGGATGATTTGCTGGCCATTTGCTGTTTCCCTCTGTGTACAGCAAGACCCATGAGGCTCTTCCTCACGGCCCTGCACTCATTTTGCATTTTTGCTATTAAAAATATCCCCACAGTCTTAGTACTCTGCTATGGGTTATTCATATTTGAGTTAACCACTTAAACACATACAGTGAAACAGGTACCACAACCTTTCCAGGCAGCTGCTGAACCACAGTTTCAACAGAAATCTAAAGAAAAATAAGTTTATTAATATCCAGCATAAATATCTCTTTCAAACACAAACAATTCCTGTTTTCTTCTACCAGTAAGATACTTGGAAAATAATCTATCATTGTTTCCTTTCTAACCACTTTTTCCAGACATGGAAACAGCGAAGAACATTTTTTTTTCTTTTAAGAAAATAAATCCATTTCCTCATATCTTTAAGCTGATTTGCCTGTTACAGGCAAAGTTGCTGTTATTTTACATACTCTTCATTTAAAATTGGAGGGAGGGGATAAATTAACATATAATAGAAGATGGCACTAATAAATGAGAAATGGTTTAATCCACCAATTAGATACCAATTTCTGCCAGGTTATCTCAGGAGATGTTGGCCTGCTGCCTGTAAGCTACTTCTCAAACATCTTGCATGCCTTTGACAACATATACAGAATGATGAAGCTTTCAAAAAGAAAATATCTTCTGAATGTCAGCCGGGACTAATTTTCTCAGTATCCTGAACAATTTTCCAAAGCTGTAAAGTAGTATACAGGAGAATTAGCTCCTAGCTGTGCTGTGATTTCCCTAGCCAGTAAATTCAAGATCTAGCCTTGCATTTTAAAATATTTTATAATAGGAAGTGAACTCCATAATTCATAATCCCTTTCTCTCCTTATATGAGTTTAAAATTCAGCTCTTCATCTTTTGTGAGGCAGATAAGCAACAGTGAAATCAAAATAAACTTTTTCATTATTTGTATGAATTGTTGTATCCTTAGAAGGGTTATCTGAAAAACAAAAAAAGAGCTTGTGGGTTACAATAGTTTAGAAAATATAATTCAATCCTCATACTCAAAAGACGAGTGATACACCATATAAATGAAAAATGCCTGTTGAGAAACTACTTAAGCTGGTGCAGCCAGCTTTAGACACCAACAAGACACTTGCTGATGAAAAAAAGCATATAAAAAACTTTCTGGCTTGAAGGACTTGGAAGAGGGAGTAGAGATATGCTTCAGATAGTTTTTGCCACTGTAACGTTGACTTTCTTTCTTTCTTTGGAACTGCATGTAAGACAAGGATCAGAAAAGAATATGTGGCTTCAGTGATGGAAATGATTATTCATTTCATATTAACAGAGTGGCAGCTGATTTTGTGGAAAAACAAAATAGCAAAAGAGTCACAAAAGAAAATATGATTTTTTTCAATGAAAACAACTTACAGAGCAAAAAATCTGATCAAACAGAAAAATGATACAAAATTTCTGCGTTTTGGAAAAATAAAAAGAAAAATATGTTTCCTGACCAGCTGTGATCAATTCATGCACACAGATATTGGTGAATAAAGGAATATATGGCATTACTTTGTGGAATGCATTACTTTCAGGAATGATAAAAATGCCATGTTAAGCCTTTTTAACAGACCTTGAAAGAAATATATAGCATTTAATATTAGAGATAATTTTCTCTTTGTTGTATATTGTCATAGAAGTTCTGTCTTAAAATGTACATTTCACCCAGTTTTCTTTAGGCTTAACAAATGATTTGCCAACAATTATACTGAAGAAAGCTAAAAGGATCAGTTAATCTTCTGTAAAACATGGGATCTCCCCAGTGGGTCTGCTACTGGGAAAATGCAATGCTACCAAAATAAAACAAATCATAATGGCAAAACAAATCATAATGGCAAATTTGTACAACCACGCTTCTTATTTTTTTCAGTATAAACTTCTTGTTTTTTCTGCACAATTACATCAAACAACATTTTAGACTTTTAGGATATTTCAAAGGGAAAGCAGAAAGCAGGAGTACCCAGTTTCCTTTGGAAACAAACTTTATGCAAACCCTGTCTATCAACACTTCACCTTTCTTCCCCAACAAGAACTCAAACCTAGTTGCTTATCAATAATTAAATGCTACAAGGTAGAATGGCAAGACCTGTAAAAGCCTGACATCATGTTGCTGCCATGTAGTAGGCACAAAAACAATTCCTTTCTGTCATGGCCCCAAAATGCTATGAGATTTTTGCAAGTACAAAGTTCATGGTGTTACTATTAATATAGAGCTGAATAGATCCAATAGGGCAGTGCAGTCAGCATGTGGAACCTGTAGAATATGGCCAAAACAAAGTTGAACCTGAAAAATGCTCTTGACTTTATGTAAATTATATAGCTCCAACAACTCTAAAGAATTTACAAACTTATGTCAAATCCCACTTGTCAACCAACTGATCCATAATCTCTACACTTCCTCTAAAGACTAAAAGATTGTGGTTGACGTGCAGAGAAAATGCACTAAGCAGTAAATAACACCTATTGCTTGACAGATATTTTCTTCTTACACATAATATCTAAATAAATAATAACATAAGAGTCTTATTTTCTCAAGGATCTCCCATGCAAATGAAAGAAATATATATGTTACTTAGGTTGTTCAGAATATCCAGTTCTGCAGTATGCCAGCAAAGCCCAGCTCATCTAGCTGATTCAATGAGCATTAATATTCATTAAAAGGAATAATGAAGTGATAAAGCCCTGATTTAGAGGTCTGGCAGGAAGATGGTGACAAGAGTCAAAGCTGGCCCCAAATGCCCTGTCTTAATCCTGACCCAAGCAGGTACGTGCACCAGCCCAGAGCTCACTAGGTCCTGCTGTTCAAGTCTGCTGCCCATGAAGAGCAATGGTGTCAGGGTGAAAACCACTTCCATCTTCATGACTTTTCACTATGACATGAAGTTGTGGCTTGCCATGGACTTGATAAACTGCTTCACTGGCACACTGGGGCCAAAGGTTTAAAGACTGGGGAATGAGAGGCTGGAGAGCAGTGCCACAGAAAGGGACCTGGGGGTCCTGGTTGATACAAAGTTATACATGAGCCAGCAGTGCCCTGGCAGCCAGGAGGGCCTAACCTGTCCTGAGGGCATCAGGGACAGCATGGCCAGCTGGGCAAGGGAGGGGATTGTCCTGCTCTGCTCTGCACTGGGGCAGCCTCACCTCCTGTGCTGGGGGCAGCTCTGGGTGCCACAAGGTAAGATGTTAAACTACTAGAGAATGTCCAAAGGAGGGCCGTGAGGATGGTGAAGGGCCCTGAGGGGAAGCCTGTGAGGAGTGGCTGAGGTCACTTGTTCTGTTCAGCCTGGAGGAGGCTGAGGGCAGAGCTCACTGCAGTTACAGCTTCCTTGGGAGGGGGAGAGGAGGGGCAGGCACTGATCTCTGCTCTGTGGTGACAGTGACAGGACCCGAGGGAATGGCCTGAAGCTGTGTCAGGGCAGGTTTAGGTTGGATATTAGAAAAACATTTTTTGCCCAGAGGGTGGTTGGGCTCTGGAGCAGCTCCCCAGGGAAGTGGCCAGAGCACCAAACCTGACAGAGCTCAAGGAGCATTTGGACAACACTCTCAGGGACATGGTTTGACCCTTGGGGATGGTGCTGTGCAGGGCTGGGAGCTGGACTGGATGACCCTTGTGGGTGCCTTCTCACTTGGCATTGGGTGTGGGTCCCTTGATTCTCAGTAAGCAAGGTTCAGCCTTGAGCTGGGCACAGAATCTCTTTATTACACACCAGGGGACACTTGTAGGCCTAGGGTATTGTTATACCCACTTCCCAGTAAAGATTCTTAGATGGCAAGCTGGAAGTCATTTTGCTCTCAGGTGTCCTGAATTTCTGCAGCAAGGTTTTATAGGATTATCTGGGCCATCAGTAACACCAAAATTCTCTGCCCTGAAGTCACAGGTTCCAGTCCCAGCTCTCTGGCACGTTTGTTTATTTTATTCACTGGCTGTTTAACATTTAATATATAAACACTATTTAGGACAAGAGCAGGGAGGGATTCATAATTCACCCTTTTTAGGCAAATTTCCTTGTAACATTATTAAAGACTTCTGCACTTCTTGTGTTTGCTGGCTTTTTTTATTGGGTCTTAATTTCTTTGCTGCACAAAAGGGGAAGTGTCTCACAGATGCCAAGATCATCTCTAGTTTGGATAGTTTCCTGATGAATAGTTTTGACCTTCCTCATCATTAAGAGGTTTGTGTGAGGGTGTTGACTGTCTCCAGGGTAAATTACCCCTGACACCTGATCCAGGTGAACCACAAATTAGGTAATTTCTCTTTCCTGTAAATTAATAAGATGGTCTCATAAAAGTAGGTGATGCTTTTTTTCTCATTTTCACAGATATACTATAAGTATATTTTAAATATTTTTTATTGAGTTTTTCAAGAAACTAGATAGCAAAGCAAAACAAAAGATCTCTGAGCTTGGACTCACATAAGACACAGAGATGAAGGAAGGAGCATTTGATGGGGTGAACTTCAGATACCTTTGCAACTTCATCAGCATTTGCAGACCTGAAGATTTCTGATTTTTCCTCCTTAGGTGGCATCCTAAATTCCAACTACATGTATTTTTAAAATTCAGTTGAGAAGCCTTCAATGATCCCATGTTCCTCTGTATCAGTTTTCTGGTTGCATATAGCTAGCACCATTTCCTGCTTCTGGGTGGGGGTTTAAGAAAAACTGCTGAAAATTTGGAAGCTTTTGTTGTGTTTAACATTTCCCTGGATGCAATTTTCCTTAAGCTTGCTGGAGTTTGACTGTTGCTGTTAAGTTAGATCAATATCAGCATAGACACCCAATGGGAAACTGGGCATGAAGTTTTCACTCAATCAGGAGAAAAGGATTGAAAATGAAGCAAGGACAAAGATTGAGAGATAAAAGTGAAGGAAGAAGTGGGACAGTTTTGTCCTTCTGAGTCCTAGAAGCTCATATCCACAGCAATAACTTACTCATGCAATGCTTGGTCTTTTTAGATGGTAAAAAATAGTTTCCTGCAAAACTTGACTTTTCATGGTACTGCTTCAAGTGAGGTCCTCAATTTTAGTTGGAAATATAAACACTTATTGCAGTGATTGCACTGGAATGACAAATTGAAAGAAACATGAGATGGAAAAACAAAAAGTATGTGTTAAGAATGCTCAACTGAATTGAGAAAACAAAGTACCATCCCTGCAGAAGAGACCACCTGATATCTCAGTCCTTATTGCTGGTAAGATGCTGAAAAGGTCTGAAAGCAAATTTTTCCAATTTATTCCAGCTGGATGATAAAAGTACAGCCTGTATAGAAAGTGTATTTTACTAGTGCTCATTAAAGGAACTGAATTTAAGAAGAGTGCTTTGGTCCTGCATTTAAAAAACAAACTTGAGAAATGTTTCCCATATGAAAACTGATAGGATTGTACTTTGAAGAAAAAAATCCCTCCCAAACTAAGCCAGACCTGTCCAGTCCTGTTCTAACCTGAGGTTAAAGGAATATTTTGCGTGGTCCCCTAAGATACATTACTTCTAGGATTCTTTCCCCATTTTAAGTAAGGAAGGCTGGAAGACAGTCCATCTGATTTAAGCTATTTTACTGAGAATTTCTGCCATATTTTGAGCATGTTCCAAGTAGCAGTTGAGATATAAATAGCAGAATAAACAAACAGCTGCGCAAGCAAAGTTGAAAAGTCAGAGACCAACAAGATTATCAGTTGTTTCTGCAGTACTTCCAGACTGCTAACATACCAAATGTGATATCATGTGACAAACAAATTCTGTATTGCCAGCAGCTAGATTTGGCATTTCTTCATTCCCTACTTACTCATTCTGAATACGTTTTTCCATATTTTCATCCTGAAAATAGAGAAAATTACATTAAAACCACTGACAATGAAAATCCCAATTAGCTTTGGTCAAAAATCCTGGCTTGTACTTTGCATTTCACTTGCTTTATGGTATAGTTATAAATATAAGGCAGTTATATGTTGAGAAATTAAAGTCCAGAGGTGAAATAAAATGTTCCCTCCCTTCCAAATCCACCTTTATTTAAGAAGTGGGAAGATGTCTTTTATCCAGTATTTGTGTGCAAATACTGTTTATGATAAAATAATGAGCAGGCATAAGACTCTCTGTATCTGATATTTGATTATGAATACTACTCATTTGGCATTTCTTCCTGACTATAAACACTAAGAAATAGACAATCCTGCATAATGAAACAGCTAGAATAATGAGAACACCAGTCTTTTAATGCTCTCTACAAATGCAAATAAGTTAAAATGTATTTACTGATTGCTGAATAACTACCTGTCTTTACTGGGTTTCAATCTGAGTTTATGTCCTCTAGTTCACAGGAAATTTTTTTTCATTAAACTGAGTCAAAGCCTTTTGGTTTTTAATGGGCTATAGTGTATGTGACCAAAATGTTTAGATCTGTTAACATTTTCCAGAGCTCTGGTGCAGAAGATGATTTATGATTCTTATTTAGAAGGACCAAAGTCTCTGCTGAAAGTACTGTGAAGAATCACATTCACTTTAATGTCTTGAAATTAAGCATAAAATTGAGCTTCTTTCATTTATTTTACTGCCACTTTCAATAGTGTAGAAGCAGCATCTGAATGCATTGCATTGGTGTTCAGGCATTTATGTGCAAAGGAAGTTAAAATGTATTTTAAAGACTCATTGCCCAAAAGTAACTTTTAAGCTGTTTTGAAATTCTTCATGTTTTGACATTATTTATGTGTTTTGACTTATTCATTTCAGTGGGAGTGGTCATTTGCCCTTTAAATATCCCTGTCCTTTATAGAATCCTGGTAGTTCATTTTCTAACTTGGGTGTAAGTGTCCTCTGATTCAGGTTCTCATGTTGACACTGAAGTGCTCTTTCATCGTTGTTTTCTTGAGTGATGGTGGCATTTGTGAATCCTGTAAGCATGACTGCAGCTTGAAATTGGAGAGAGTTAATCTAGGAACATTTATTCTGCTGCTATTAAACCACAGTCTCATGGGATGAGCTGAGAGGAAGGTACAGGATGCCCTAAACATTTACTATATTGGACAAGAAATTGGAGCCCTTTGAGCTCTTTCCAAGTACTTGTGATGTTTGACCTATCCATTAGTCATATTTGGTCTATGATCTCCGGAGTATCTTTTATAGGAGGTGAGCTAATAACCGCAAAAGATGGAGAGTCAGCTAAAACACTTAAAGAGATACAGCCTATCAAAACAAGATGGAGTTTCTCTATATTAATAGTTGAAGTAATACACTAATATGCCAATTACCAATCTCAACATACTTAGAGAGGGAATGGGTTTTATTATTCCCCTCTGACAAAAATGATATCCAGCCTCCCAAGGTCACCCATGCCATACATCGCAGAGTTAAGAATAAAATGAAGGTGTAAGAAAACATTGCTTGTGATCAGCCAACAACAGCCTCTGTAAGAAACTACTTACTATCTAAAGAGTTAAGGCATGGGGGAAGGAGGGGAGCAGAGCTGTGCAGAGAAGGGACAGAGAAGCAAAATGAGGTGACTTCCCCAAGGAAATTCAGTGACCTTCCTTCAGGGAAATTCAAACTCAGAATTTGTGCCACCACTGGGACATCCACGGTACAGTGCAGGAGAATATGTTGTCCTGAGTGTCGATGTTTATGGCACTGAATATCCAGGCCGCCAGATATTTTAGAGGACTGTCCTCAGACAGTGTCAGGCAAGAGCTGGAAGATGTTTCCAGTAAAGTAACTCGAAGTCCTGTAAATATTATTTTTTGTCCCTTTTCTCTCTATTCCCCCTTTCATTGTCAAGAGCTTTCCTCTCTCCTCAGAAAACACTGTCCGTGAGTTCTCAGCTTAGGGTCCTTCACATTGCTCCTGAGACTTTTATTACTTAGAAATACCTTTATAAAATTGCAAAATTCCACTCAAAGCTTTTCTTTGCCAGAACACCTTACAGTAGTTAACAAACACCCTGCCCTTTTTAAATCTTGCTGCACAACTAAGTGTTAAAATATGTATCTTCTGTCTGTGCCTGGCTGTGGTCCCCAGATTTATAAACACTTCATACAAGACAATCCAGGTTAAACAAAAGAGTATCTCTGCACTATTGAAATACAGATATGCATTTGTTCATGTTTCTCTCTTATAAATGTGTTAAATCCAGAGCATGATCTTTGGATACAGTCAGCCAAATATGAGAAAAGATTTGTGTCAAAAGCAATGACTCAGAATTGTTCCTCAGCCCTTACTGGGCAGGATATGCCACTGAGAAATGAACAGAACTTCAAGAACTACTGGTTTCCTCAGGTAACAGAACTTGGCAGAAAGAATCAGAATTGGGTCTGGTCAGACCTGTCAGGAGAACATTCTTTTTTTGTAGAAATGGTTTCAATTAACAGTAAATATAGATTATTGATGGCATGTTACTCCTGGTACTGGAACTAGAAACTAGTAGAATTAAGAGAAAATGAAGTTTTCTTAAACATTTTAAAAATTATTTCAAATATTTAATGTTTTTTACATAGCCATGTGCACTGTGTTGATTTATTCTGTTTACAGCATCTAAGATATCTTCAAGATGATGATTCTAATCATAATGATATATGTACCAGGATTCTTGTTTTGTAGACAGAAATTAGGTTAAAATTTGAAAATGCTGAATTTTTTGTTCTTCAGTGCATAATTTTGGTCACAAATATTGAAAATAAACACACACTTTGACCTCTTAGTATAAAGTTACAAAACCAAAATTATCACAGACCTCTTTCTCTAGAGATATGATTGATATTATCAGGCAGAGAAACTTTCTGGTAGTATGGATACATCCTGACTCTAGGATAGCTGAAATCCATTTATAGAATTTTCCTTTATTTTAGAACAGGCACAACAGCATGGCGAATCTGACACCTAGTGTAGACTTTAATTCTGATATAAAAGTAAAAATCTTGAGATTTGCTTACTGGAAGATTTTCTCATCTTCCATAATTTAAAATATTTATTACTGTAATCTTTTATTTTGTCTATTCTACTTGAATGTCTGAACCTCACATATCTGTATGAGAGACAAGATGATGTACCCCATGAAAAAACAAAGCTTAACACTTTGTCCAAAACAGAAGCATGTCATTCCTGGGAAAGGGAGCCTGGCACTTTTTCTTCTCTACCTTTAATATCATAACATTCATGGAGTAATGAGCCACTTTACACAGGGCTTTGATTACCTGGGGTGAGAATGGAATGTAACAGCTGACGTGGATATTACTACACTGAGCTCTTCAGATATTGTCTCTTCCTATCAAATGCAAATCTCCAGCCACATTAGGATTTTCTATGTCTCTCTTTCTATACATTGCAGTAAATCATCTGAGACAGTTAAAGGAAGCAGAATTGTAGGTTTTATTTCCTTTCACTAATCTTGTGGCCTACATTCAGCTCAGCTTAAATCAAGCACTCAAGCTGAGCTGTCTGTTTAGCATGCTGCTCTGCCAGTTGTCAGGAGTAAGCTGAATGGAAATCAAAACCAGTATTTCAATATTTGAGCAACGGTTATTGTTAATAATTCCAGGAGTGCAGCTTCTTAGACAATGAGTAGATATTGAAGGTATGAGTGTTGTGCCTCTGAAGTGCTTACACTGCTGCTTGTAGACAAATGAAAGACAGAACATATCAATGCAACAAACAAGACAGAAAAAGAAACAAGTCATAAAATTTTCACAGTTCACATAAATATTTAAATGTCACCTATAGTGACAATTGTCAATAACAAGGTTTATATCAGCAGCATTTCCAGGAAGAAGCTCTGATAAAGTTTGGAGGAAAATGTCACCCTGTGTCTTGTCACTTGCTTAAGTTAATCTGAAGTCCCAAGATGAAACTTGACCTAAAGAATTCCATCTTCTTGTTTCATACAAGAGTAGGGCATTTTTGGTGACTATAATTTGGTCTCAGTTGACTTGAAAATTGCTCCAGGCCACCATAAAGCGTTTAAAGTTGATAATACAAAATACTGAAAATCTGCAACATTTGTTTCTCAATTTGATTGTTTTGCATAGTTCATTTTTCTCCATTCCCAGGCACTAACATGAACTTTTCAGGTCTGACAACACAATGTACCCTTTCAGGTTATAGCATCTACTCCACAACTGTTTGGTCAAAGTTCTTTTGAAAGAACTTTGGTTCTTTTATTATATTTTAAATAAAGAGGCATCTTTAGAGAAATAAGGAAACATAGATAAAATGGGCTGTCTCCCCCATCTGTCTGAATAAGTGCAATTCAAAAGTAAAGCAGTGCTAATAAAATAGGAGAATGAAACACTAAAAAGGACCATTGAAAAGTGGAGTAGAGAATAATAGCTTTGTTTTTTAAAGTCAGCAAGGGGCTTGCATGTTGAAAATGAATAATGTCAAATGAGCCAGACAAAATAAGTATTTATCATTGGCTAACACAGACTGAATTTTGAATGGAAAGCAATTTTCAATTAACTGGTCATGCTGCACTTACCTGAGGTTATGTTGCAGAATCAATCATGAAGAAGTGTTATTTGCCTACTGTTTATGAGCCAATGGTCCCAATACTTATTTTAAAACTAAAATATTATTTTTAAAAGGAGGTGACTCAATGGCCAAACTTGACTCCCGCTGCAAAAATTGAATAAAAGAAGCCTATTGACTCTTTTAATGTAAAATTTCAAAATATTTTGAAGATAAAAAATTAGAGATGGTGGCATCTAACAGCAGAAAGAAACATGGCATTATCCTTCTGAACCAATTCCATGTTTACTTTTATAAAGAAAATTATTTCACTCTTGTTAATTACTGCAGACTATGAAAGTCAAAAGAGGCCATTAAAGTGGTGTGTAAAGGGATGCATGTATGTGGTCTGAAATCCCTCTTTGTATGCTGAAAGATGATCAACAGTCCCCTAAAGCATTTATATTGCTTCCTTTAGTGTCTTTTAGCATATATCCTGAAGTAGTTTCTCTCCTGGGGGAACCAAAATTTCACTCCTCTGCCATGTAGGACTGCTTTGCAATGCTGCTCCGAGGCTTTGTGCTGCCCAGCTCTCCATGAGCCTTAAATTTTATGGAAAAAAGGCAACAAACTTGATGAAGGGCCTGGACTGCAAGTTAAGGAGGAGGAGCAGTTGAGGGAGTTGGAAGTGTTTAGCCTGGAGAAAAAGGCTCAGGAATGGCCTTATCACTCACCACAACTGCCTGAAAGGAGGCTGGAGGCAGGTGGGGTGTCGTGGTTTGAAACATGGGGGTCAGTCTCTTCTCCCAAATAACAATTGATAAGACAGGAGGAAACACCATCAAGTTGTTCCAGGGCAAGTTTATATTGGATCTAAGGAAAAATTTCTTCAATGAAAGGTTAGTCAAGTATTTGAACAGGCTGCCCAGGGAAGCAGTCTCACCACCCCTGGAGATATTTAAAAGATGTTTAGATGTGGCACTTGGGGACATGGGTTAGTGGTGGACTTGGCAGTGTCAGGTTAACAGATGGACTTGAGGGGCTCAGCGTTCTTCTCCACCCTAAAGGATTCACACAGTAAATTCTGTGACTGTAAGATGGAAAGGCCTCCAGGAACAGCCATACATAAATCTGCTTTGCAGCACCTTAGACAGGGTGCATGGCTGAGACCAGCAGTGCTGCAGACACCACTGATGGCAAAGATGTCCTGGTACCCCAGTGGATCACCCCACACCCCACAGGCTGTTCTCACACAGAGACAGATGGAGCTGCAGGCACGATATGACACATTCCTGTGCAACACAGACATAGTGCCCCATCCTGCATCTCCTTCCAGAGGGACACACTCAAACATGATGGAATCAAGATTTTTCAGAAGGTATCCATGATTTGGAGTCCCTTTTGAACATAACATAACTGTGCTGAGCTCATTCCTTCACAAATTTAAAGTCTTTACAGTAGCAGGGTCAATGGCAATTTGTCAGTGAAGGTATGTGTGAGACCTGATTGCTTTTCAGTCTCTTGAGCTTCTTTACTAGTCACCTTCAGAATTTCAGCCTATTGACTACTTTTCACTAGTTAAACAAACATATTCTGCACTCAGGAGCACAGAATGCAATTTGTGCTGACTTTACAATTGCTTAGGGCAAAAAGGTTTTGTCTCATAAAAAAGAACCCTCAAAACCTTTGTAATACAAACAAATATTAATAATGCTCATGTCTTGGAGCAGTCTACACTTCCCATACCAGAGTATTCAGTTAAAAATTGATATATGCATGAGGCAATGGGAGATGATGTTCATAATAATTTAAAACATTAATAAAATTTAGCTAGCTTCAAGTAATAAATATAATAGATAATTTTATTATTTTGATTTAATAAGTACATATATAAAGGTACAAGTGAGTGTATTTGTAAAATATCAAAGAAGAATTCTGGTTTTCAAAAATATAAATATTCCAAATAAGTTGAGAGGAACTGCCCATGTACTTACTAGTAAGCATGTGCACAAAGATCTGAGGAATGTTTGCATAGTTGGAGGCGTTCTTTTCAGAAGGCAGCAAAGATTATTTTTAATACAACCACTGAATCACCCTAGAATTTCGAGCATTTTATAAAAACTAGTTAATGACACTTTTTGTTTACTGAACTCTTAATCAGAAGAGCTCAACATCTTTTGCAATAATTAATTAATTTTCTCTTCTGACACCACAGTGAGGCAGGAAAATATTATGATTCCCTCTCATAATTTGAGCAGTGCCTCTTTTCAGTGATGCTGCAGTCTGTGCTGCCTCCAGGAGCTGCCTCAGCAGCACACTGAACACTACTCACTTGCTGTGTGCTTTTTGCAGGTAATGGAACTGTTTTCAGGCAGTGATATGTAAGAAAGTCAGAAACAGCACCTGACAGTGATGACTTTGAATCCCTGAGCTAAGCAGTAGGAGAACATTTTTGCTAAAGAATTAACTAACTTGGAAGGCAGTTCTTCAGTCTCTTTTGCAACATCTTTATTAAAGGCAGCTTCAGACACTTAGCAATTGCTGTTAAGAGTTCATTGACACCAAGGTGAAGAGAAGGGGGGTGCTAACAGAGACAAGATGTGTTACAAAGGGAGCTGAGCCCTGTGAAATAGAGAAATTCCCCAGGAAGTGCTGATGGGTGAAAGACATGCCTGCATCCCAGTATGTCCTGTGGCTGAAACCCTCCTGCTAACTAATGTTGTGCTAATTAAATAAGATGCAGTAAGTTTAGTGCCATGGTTATTATGCATCAGAAACCACTTATCTCAAAACTTATGCAAGAATTTCAAAGTACTGGTGAAAGTGCAGTTGGTATTCAAGGACATACACAGGAAACACACATTGTGTTGTGTTGGGCTGGAACAGCTTTTGTGACAGAACAGGAATAGACATTTTCCTCTGGACCCTGCCTGCAGGTACCAAAGGCTTGATCTGCACACCTCAGTGGTTTTGGTTACTGGGTATTGTTCTTCAGGTGCTGGGCAGCACATTAGTGATGTCTCTGATGTAACTCACAGGCAATGTGCCTGGTGCATCCACTCTCACCTGCTGCAACATCTTCAGGCAGGACTTAGGGATTGCTTTACAAAACCACCTTGATCTCACTGCTAATATGTTTCATTCCCCATTTGTCCTTCTGTGCCGTTTTCTACAGCTACCACTAAGGAATGCCAGCAGAATTTGGGAGATGAAAGGAAAAGCAATCCCTA
Source organism: Melozone crissalis (assembly GCF_028551555.1). NCBI lineage: Eukaryota > Metazoa > Chordata > Aves > Passeriformes > Passerellidae > Melozone > Melozone crissalis. The sequence continues at coordinate 57,456,814 of NW_026535805.1, forward strand.
CATTCCTGATATCCCTGAAAATAATAGTCAATCATTGCTTATCTTCTGCTGTTAGCTGCCACCACAGCTTCCCTTAGGCAACTTTGCAGGGAAAGGGCACAAATTCTGACTTGTCTCACCTCATAAAATAGCAAGTCCTTGTCTTCTAACTTCTGCCCCAGGTCACAGACAGGGAATATTTGATAAGAGTCAGCCAATAATCCTCTCACAGATAAGGATTCCCTCCTGCAACTGGATACTACAGTGGTTTCAGTGGCAGAAGAGGATCTCATCTGCTTTGCCACTCCTATTTTTCCATCTTCCAAGAATGGAGCCATAAAAATAGCTTTGGATGCTTACAAAAATCCTTCAAACATTTCTGGGAGTCAATGGCTGACATGATCCAAGACTCTGTGGAGAAGAGAGAAAATGTTTCCTGGGGTGATGTCAATCAAATACCTTTAGAAATAGTGGCTTTGGCTCATGGCCAGCATGGGACAGTCTCTATTGCTGGCCCACTTAGAGGGGGTTCATTGTTCAAGGTTGTCACATACCTTTCTCCACTCTTTTTTCACTCAAACCAACTCTGAACAATTGATACACTTTTCTTGCAAATACAGAATGGCATCTATTGAGGCATCATTGATGAATGTAAGGGACTTCTTTCTCTTCACATCCAAAGGCATATAAAGCCATGATAGAAAAGATTATGCTATATATATTTTAAAAAAATAGAAAAAGCAGTTGGGGAAAAAAGGTCTGTAAGACTGTTTCGGAGCTTGACCCTCACCAAGTTCAGTCCTAGCTCTGCTGCAGAGTTTCTTTTAGGTCATGAAGAATTCTACAGTTCATACTGAATGAAGAATTTTCTAAAAACTCTCTTCCATCAAGCCATTTACATGAATTTCAGAGAAATAATTTAAAAGGTTCTTGAGAGTAGAAGTTTATTTTATGTGCATTTACTAAGTCAATTAAATACACCATACTCATGCAAAAATGTTGTATATATGTATGGGTATATGTATATGGATATGCAAATATATAATAGATGTAATAAATAAAAATCACCCCTCTATTTCATGATGGGTATTCCAGTCAGAACAGTCTAATACTCTGCCTTTCTCAAACTCTCCATTTTGAATTCAAGGAGGAGAAATGGAATTGCATTTCTTTTCAATTGTAAAGCTTATTCAGCACCTTTGGTTCCAGAGATGGGATTGGTGCTTTGTCAGAGCAGTAATTTAATGCAGCTCCACATGCAGAAGCTCAGACTAAAAATGCTTCATCAACAATGCACTGTTCCCTTCTCCTGCAGTGTAACTGCTCTTCAATTTACTGAAACCCAAAGGTGATTCAGTACCGGGAAGAGAGAAAAAATCATCTTGTCTTGACAGTTGTTCATAACCCTAAAGATACAGGGACAAAGCCAAAGAGATCTTAAGGACCTAAAACAGTCATTTGAAGGACTGAGCTACAAAGATACAAAAGTACTGCACTGTAGTAACTTAAACTGGAATTATCTATGTCCCCTCAGTGGCAACAAGGACATGCAAGTGCATTGAAAGTCTGCAATAGGCCTAATTGTGTATTCTTTGAACTTGACTAATTATATTAAACATTCAGACCCTCCTTCTATAATTCACCTGATAGTGTTGTAGAGAAAACTAGCTTGTGATTAAAAATAAAATTAATACTTAATACACAAAATCAATACTATCACTCTACTACTTGTATTTAACCTGACAAGCTGTATGGTTTCTTTTTCAAGCAGTAAGATTCATGATTCAGCACAATCTTCACAGAATTTACTGTTTCTACATCATCTGAGCACCTTGCTTCAGAATTTTTAGATAAATGTGTGTACATGCATAGATGTCTGCCTGTAATTAATTAATAAGGGTTTTTTTGGCAGGATGAATCAAAAAATACAACCTAGGAGAAAGGTTTTTGTGGCTATTTCAGGGCCTTTATAAAGGTGCTTTACTTTGTACTTTCTCCACAACAGACATCCATAGCAGAAGAGCTGCCCAAAAAATTGTGAGAAACTCAGTTGTGAGGAACTTCTACTTCCCTCACTACTCTCCTAATGCTCTCCCTGCCTGAACATATCTGTAGCTGGATATAAACTCTATTGTGACATGGCCTCTCAACAAGTTTTCCACAGGGAGATCTTGTTCCTGTGTTCAAATCCTCTCACAGGGTGTGCGTGTTTAGGCTTAAGATTGTTAAATCCCTGGCTGAAGAGAATTTGTGCCTGGTTCACATCACTGCTCTTCAGGAGGATTGAACTCATCAGTTATTCAACTCACCTTCTTTGCAGGCCTTTCCAAGGTCCTTCCAGCCTGAATTCCTTGCCTGACTCTTCTGTCCATCAAAGATGATGCCCTCCAAGACACCTTTTTTAGGAGATTCCTCAGCATCCATGCTGAAAACACCATGGAGACATGAAGCCAATTATTCCATCACCCCTCATTCTGTGAAGCTGCAGCACAGAGTTTGGAAGACACTTTATCCACACACTTTATTCAGGGGCAGAAACACATGGCTTTGGGAAGGAAAGCAATACTTCAACTCCCCCTGTGCCTGGATCACTGGGCTGGGAGGGCAGCCACCCTATCTGCAACAGGTTGGTGCAGGCAATGTTGTAGGCTGTGTCCAAGCCTTCTCTATAGTAAATCAGGGCAACCCCCATGGCAGTGAGAAATGATGAGGAGGACTCCATCTTATCAGAAAGCTAATTAATTACTTTATTATACTATATTATTCTATATCACATTACATCTAAGCTGAATCTGCACAAGCACTCAACTGCCCAGAATCCTGTGACTGTCAGCCGACAGTCCTGACACACACACGTGGATTCAATTGGTCAGTGAATCAAAACACTCACACCAGAATCCAATCACCAATTCCCTTCAGGTAAACAATCTTCCACAATGCATTCCACTTTGGCACAACACAGGCACAGCAAATGAGATAAGAATTGTTTTGATCATTCTTTTCTCTGCTTCTCTCAGGTTCAGAGAATGTGAATCCCACACTTCTCTTCCCTCTACAGTGCACTGAACACCTCTGGGGGAAGACTTAGCACTTCATGGAACTACTGATCTTCTAGGACAAGAACTCAACAGGAAAAGGCCCAAAGTCAGCACTCTGCTGGAAATGTGTTATCTATCAAGTAGGACCTACTCACAAAAGTTAGTGTTTTCCAAGGTTACATGGCACAGCAGATGCTTGTCTGCACCTTCAGTTGAAGGGACAGATTAGGGGCTTATGAAAAGGAGAGTGACAGAGCCATTGTGAGAGCTCCAAACACAGGCAGTTCCCCTGTAAACAGTGCTCTAACAAAATCCACTTTGAGTCTTGTTGAAGTTTGATCCTGTATTTGTAGTCTGAGAGTGTATTCAAAACATCTCATGCAGCCTATGTGCCCACTTGACTCTGTCTGCAGCCATCAGCCAAATTAGCACCATAAAGTTGTTTTTTTTTTTTTTCTGTGAGTTCTGGCTTTGAACGATAACAGAAATGTGTGCAATTCCAGAGTGTCACTGAAGAGTATCAAGGAGGCCAGTTTGGCCAGATTGTTTCCAGGATGATCAGCCTGTTTGCTGAAAAGAGTGACAATTCTGTCTGAGGATCTGATTTTCTTTCCAGGATCATCAGGCCACCTAAACTGCTATCACCACCAGTGATTAGAAAACTGGTTTTCAGGACGCTGGATGCAATGGATGGCATAGAATTGTTTGGTACGGGAGGAGAGAGCAGGAACTGAGACTGAGAGGCTACAACACAATTCAGGACTGTAACAGGGCTGTGGACAAGCCAACACAAACTGGTCAAGCACTGGTCACCTTTGACACCTTCCAGATGCCTACATGATCCTGCTGTCCCACTAAGGCTTCCTTTTTATCATGGTTTTTATTCTGCCTATTCACAAGTTTTCAACAGAAAGATGAGTTTCAGGTGAGGGCTGGCCTGGGAGCTAATTTTTGAAACCACTGTGGCTTTCCTGCTTCCTAGGGGAGCACTGGAAGCATCAGGCTATTAGTTACAGCTCAATATTGCAAAAAGACTGCAGCCAGCTTCCCCCAGTTTCCTGTCTTATCCACAAAGCTGTGACTGAACTGTCAGAAAGACTCCAATACATTCACATAGTTTCAGGGTGTCCCATTAACTGAAGTTCAGGCATTTGGGAAAGACAGGCAGATCCACATTAGCTACAAGGCCGGCAAAATGTGTCTGGATATGAAATTACTTTAAACCCCCTCAAAACACACAACACTACACAGGTACTACTGCAAGAAAGTATCAGGTGAAGTTCAGTATCCTAAGTGCGTACACTGGGAAAACTTAATCACCATTAAACCTATGCAGAAGACAGTTTTAATGGTTTAATTAACAGTTAGTACAGCAGCTTTATTGATAAGTCATACACAGTTCACAAAACAAATTAAAGAAAAATGCTCTGTGAGTCACTGACCCCCCTGAAAATCCCATACTGTGATCCTTCATTTTTAGTACTGTCTTTATTGTCCCTAAATATAAATAGATAGATTTGCTTTCATAAAAGTTCCAGAATTTGGCCCAGAATAACGCTGTTGTAGACCAAATAACAAGGTTGGGTTTACCTCAGCAGTGACATCAAAGAGAATGGACAATTCACTAAAAAACACAGGGGAAAATACACAAAGAAAGTAAAGACAACATTTTATTTGCACTGAGGTAGCTTGTGGAATAGTCGGCTGAGATATCTGCAGTTTGTATAGTGGCATTTTCCAGTTTTATTGAGATTTTAAACAGTAGGAACAAAGAAATAGCAAGCAGCATCATTTACATGTCAGAGCACATCCAGATCACAGGGAGGCAGCAGCAAATGGCAGCAGTTACAGCTTGAGCAGCTGCAAGAACCCAGAAGCTCCATCAGTCACACGAGCACTGCGAGTCATGCAAGCACCAGGAAAGTGATGCAAAAAAGGGAGATTTCTGATTTCATGTGAGCCCTCTCCTGACAAGGGAGAAGGATGCTTGCAGTAGTGAAAGGTGCATTATTAGATGGAGAATTGGGTATTGGCAACAGGTTTTACTGGTGAATGGATCATACCCATCAGTGCTGCCCTCCTCACACCATTTATGGACTGCGATTTTGGCCACCAAAGATGGACTACACTGCTCTGCTAGACACTGGAATGGGAAGGTGCTGCTGGGTCTCTTCAGGTGCTGAGGAAGATTTTTCCTCAGTTTATGGTCAAGGCAGGTTTAATCACAGGTAGGCCCTAAAAGAGACTAAAGATGCTCTATGACAAAACAAACTCAAAACAAACACACTTGTAAAATGGACATCTGACATCTAAAGAATTAAAAACCCAATGTATCTTGCAGCTTCTATGACTTACTGGAGGAGGAGAAAACTGAAAGTATAGTAAAACCAACAAAAAAAGCACTAAATTTAACCTCCTTGCCTATTTTTATGCTTTGTGCAAAGGAAATGATGCAACTTACATTAATTTAGTAGAATTAGCATCCATAGTGTCTAAAGTAGTAGGACAAGCATGTGCAATTACATCTGACTGCAGAATAAGAGCACGCAATCATTTTTTCATCTCTTCTTTATGTTAAAGAAAGAGCTGCAATTCTATTTTTTTTTTTTTTGTGCTAGTGAATTTTTGCTGTTTGGAAAGCTAAATAAATGGTTACAAATGAGCCATCACGTAACTTTTCTCAGACTAAGCTACAGAGAATAAATATTTAAATGTTCTTTAGCTTTCTGGTATTAATTCTGGATAAGACAGATGGAGACAGTAAAGTTTATTTTCAAAATTTAGATGTAAGCATTGCTATGTGTCTAAAACCTACTCTTTTCCTTCTCTACTCCTTAAAAACATCTCTTCATTCAGGTGCATTACATAAACAAATTCAAAAATTGCTTATTCACGTAAATATGCATATCAAACAGCTCATAAGATGATTACTATAGAACAACTACTGGGATTTTTTTGCAAATTATAGCTATAAATTAAGATGAATTCTTAAAAAGAGATATTGCCATTCCCTACGGCTAATTCTAAAATAAATAAAATTATAAGTGCTGGATCAATTTTTGAAAGGTTAAATAGTCAAACAAGTTTGATCACTTTTGAAAATCCACACTTAGACTCCTGCCTAGGAAAGTGAATTGGAAATTTCCCTAAACTTACAGCAATTACTGATTGCTCTTAGACTACTACTAACATAGAAGTAGTACTTTCTGGTATTTTTGAACATATGCTTTTGATCCATATCCAAATGAAGAAATTCTTTGATGAGAAGCAGTGGAGCAAAGTTGTAACATGGCCAGATTTTAAACCTCATAATTTGTTCCATTTATTAGTAATTCTTACCCTACAATATCAATTTCTCTGAAAGCAATGACACTTTGAGAACTCGACATCTTTTAAAGCTTTGGATGTAGTCAGTGGGTTTTGCATGGGAATTATCTGAAGGATTCCAAAGGAAAGGGGATCTTCAAGGTGGTGGTGAGTGTAACAAAGTGCTGAGCAACTTGTCAACCTACCCAAAATTATCCAGTCCATCACCATCCCTGCAGGACAGGTCTTTGGGAATTACCACCACCTCACTCCAGATTTCAAGATCAAAAGTACCATCAGTATCCACACACACAGACTGTATCTGATGTCATTATTTTTTTTATTGTACTCAATATTGGGAAAAAGAAAAAAAAGACCTAGAAATTATATAAATTGCCAAATTGGCAGAACACTACTCATAGGTGCACTGCCATCTTCTGGGAGATTTTATCCAATTTTTAGTCAGATGCATTTGTCACTTAGTCCAGTCTCTATCCAGTGAAGATGTTGATTTCCAGTTAGCCACCAGTACAGCTAAAAGCTTTGTATTTTGATTTTATGATCTCTTGCTTGAGTCAGTACCAAGAAATAATCCCAGGCACAAACTAGTGCACCAACTAATGAGCACTAATGCACCAGACTGCTTAGAAAAAATCTCTCTCATGGCCACAGAAGTCAAAAGATCGCTGTAAAACATTATTTTCAAACAAAGTGCTTAGAATTTTTAACTAGTGGATCTCCTATCCAACAAACCAAAAGAAAACATTAGAAAGTATTCACATCCAGTCAGAGATTCATTATGACTTTGAGACATGTTAGCCAATCTCAAAATAATTGAAGTTATTTTCCTTGATGATACACAGTGACCCTCTGGAGAAGGGTGTTAATGTACATTCTTGGACATATCAGTTGTAAATCAGCTTCATGAAGGGGTGTGTGCCTCTAAAAATATTCTAATTCTGCAAATAAAAAGTCTGGATGTCTCAGATGAAAAGCAAACACTCCAGTCTTTTTCAACATTTTTTTTTCTCAAAATAATTCCATTCTTTTTTTTTAGAGAATGTAGAAAAATACTGCCTAAAATCTCTTGCAGAAATCACATTAATCTGTAACATCTTTAAAGCTAATGTATACCAAGTCTCCTCTTTACTAGGCAGGCTACGGAAGGTCAGTTTGTCAACCCTGCAGTGCAGATGTAAGGAAATAGAGAAAAGAAAATTTTACTCCATCCTATCAGGTAAGTAAGTGTTATTAAGTGAAAACCTGTTTAACAAACTTTAAATATCCATTTTACTGAGTTTCAAAGCCCTTTAGTAAGAATATATCTTGCTGTTCAATTGATAAGCAATGGACACACCAGTCACTATCAGTAATACCAAAGAACAACAAAAAAATGTATTACAGTCTGATTTATTTATAATCACCAGGTTTCTTAACTCATACTCCTTCTATCTCCTTTAGCCATGGGCTGGGTGTTTGTCAGGTGAGGAGTCGGAAGGACTGCCACTAGCTGCTGCTGAATCTCACACCTGCTCTCCATGCTAACGAGCCATTCCCAGGGCGGTTTAGCAGTCACTGCACTCAGACTCAGCCACTCCAGCAGGAATTGCACTCATCAAAACAGTTCTGAAAGGAAATGCCTTGTCTTGAAGTGAAATGTAGCAGCCAGTACAGCTGACAAATGCTGGTAAGCTCAGGACAGGATGCAAAGATCCCAGAGGGGTCAGTGACGCCTCCTCTGCCACCACCTCGTCACAGCTCAGGCTCTGACCAGGAACAAGCTTCCATTTGTTTAGTGGCTGTCTGCTTCCAGCTGCTTTTTCCATGTCTTCACTAACTCTGACCTCCAGAGAAGTTCAGCTGGGGTCTCTGCCCTGTGTTTTGAGGGCAAAAGTTAATTACAATCAATTAGGCTACAAGGATGGCGTATAATGAAAGCGTCCCAGGCACGAACCTTCAGACTTTCTGTGACCAAGAATATCTGTGATGTTCAGAGATGTCAACTAGAGGTCTGTTCCAACCACTGCTTTGTCAGCAACTTTGACCATTTTGTTCCTAAAAATGGGAGTCTCTGGGAAGTTCACAAAGATGAGTATTAACTAATGGAAAAGGCTGCCAGATCCAAATAGCCAACTCTTGTAAAATACCTTCTTATTCTCTACTATTATCTACACAGTCAAAAGAACCTTGCAAAGAATGGCAGTCACTGGGAATAAAGAGAAGTTCACTGATAATATCAGGAATTAAATCCAACATCAGTGTTTCCAAGGAAAGCTTATGCACACAAATAGGAATTCACTGAAGGAGGCATGTTTCCCTGAACAGTTATTCTGCCATAAACACCCTCCAGAAAATTTAGAACCAACAGCTACAGTTGAGAAGTACAAAAGTTTGTTTTGGGAATGGAAGAGGACTGGGAAGAGTGGATTGTGATGCACAGAAATGAAATTATGATCTGAGTGTCCATCCTCACTCATGTCAAATAAAAATTAGACAATTCAATTTGAAACTGGGACCAGATGCATTTCCAAGATCCAAGCAGGTTTCCGGGGCTGCAGATGAATGGAAATAATTTGTTGACCAGATAAAATCAATCCATTTTTTTTGTCAAAGCCAGCTGTCAAAAAGTAACAAAGTAAACAAAAATTGTATTTTTCTAATGCTGATAGAGTGCTGCTATCCACACTCTCTCAGGAAAGAAAAACAACTAACAAAAACCCAGAAAAAAAAAACAAGATTAAAAGGATTTAGAGACAAATTTCATTAAAAGAGGGATATAGAAGAGTAGTAGATCTGGTTTTGTTTCACAGACAGTATTACAGTAAGCCATAATGCCCTTCCCCTGGAAAGGCCAACGTGTCCTGTGGGACAGCTTTAATATTCTCCTCTGTTGAGAGAAGATGTAGGAACCATGATGGCCTAGGACACTGGACCTTTCCAAAACCAAATTTACAAACACTTCCCATCCAGCATCCAGAGGGATCAGAAACAGAAGGACTGGAGTAGTCTGTAGTGTAGGGATTCTTAAAATGACCAAAACTATGACTACTTGGGTTCCTCACCCCTCTTGGTTTCATCTGTAAATCTATGATGGTCTTTGTACCAACAGTACCAAAATTCAAGCAGTTTTTCTACTGCAGATGGCAGCTAACAAGAAAAGTTCTGAAAAGACTGAAGTTTGTAAAATAATTACAAATTGATTTTCTTGTTCATGGACAATTAACTGCTGATATCGCTCCTTAGTTCCAGACTACATTTGCCACTCTAAAGAATTTACAGATGAAGAAGTGCTTGAATAACTCTCCATCACCTCACTCCAGGACCTCTGCCCTTGCACCTTGCCCTCCTCTCAGCTTCAGCCTGGCAGAGGCTTTGTCCTGGGCTTCCCAAACCACAGCTTCAGCTCTGTAGTGTCTTAGAATATTTTTAAGCAAGGGTCAGGTAAAAATAAAGACATTTTCATACAAAGTATTCGTAGTTATTCTAACACCTACGGTATTTATTAAAGGTACACATTCATTTGGTACACAATGAAAATTCTGGGGTTTAAGAATTATTTGAGCAACACCTACCTGAATATGCAAAGAGATGAAAATGAAGCATCAAAAATCATTAGATACTTAAGCAAAAGAAGCAGTATATTTTTTGCTGGCATTTGATGTTATACTGTAAATGACTTCCCAATATTCCTTAAAGGAAAAGTTTTATGACTGAATAGGCATAGATGCTGGAAAAATAGTTGTTTCTTTACACCTTCAGAAATTGGAGTTGTTATTTTAAATGTTTACAAAGGCATGGACTGGAATACAGTTTCACAGTTTCTAGTGAACTAATCTAGAACAAAAATGATTGCTCACTTTCCCACAGGAAGAAATCCTTATGTTTCACCCATGCTCCCTTTCCTGCATGATTAACGGATACTTCTGAACCAACAACAGATGACCTCCAGTAACCATTCACAAGGGGCTAAAGTCATAAATAGATACAGACTTAAAAACATTTATCTAAAAGAAAAACAACTCTCAAATCAGCTGAGTGACATGATAGGTTTGCTTGGCGTGTATTAAGATATAAGGATTGACTCTTCCCACAACTTAGAGCCTATGCAATTTTCTCAGATAATCCATGCAAGAAAAGCAATAAAAGATCTAACAACTAAAAAAAACAAATCAGATACAGTTATAAATATCTAAGCTGGTAATGAATACAAGCTGGTTATATTTCACTGAGAGCAAAAAATAAAATTGCAGAGAAGCTTTATCATGACTTTTAAACAGTAGTGCAGAGTGCATTATTAAGCTCAGATCGCAACATTAACAGAAAACTCATTTGTATCAGAATCAACAAAGTCTATATTATATAAACATCTATTAATAATAAGCAACTACACCAAAGGCATAGATAAATATAGCAAAAGACTATAAATAAAAAAGACTGCATATAACTGCCCAAATAGGCAATGCTGGAAGTTAAATCTTATTAATGCCTTAAAGAAATGAAAGTTACCTTCTATCAGCACAACATTCTCTAAAAGTTAGGAAGCACCTGGAAATGCCTGTTGTGGGTACCTGCTATTCTCTGAAGAGACAATCTATCCCCAGAAGCTGTATTCCAAGCGGATCCATTTTTTTGGTTTTTCCCTTAATTCTATGATTGTTGTGGTGACAAAGCAGAGTTCAAAGGTTTGCACTGCCCCAATAATTCACTCTGGGCTTTATCCTGTTGCCAGTAACTCACATGTCAGAGCTAATGGCTCTTCTCTCCTTTATCAAAGTGAGGCAGGAAGAAGATCTGCACAGGCAGGTGCTATGAGTGCTGCCTTAATTTGGTTTGACAAAGAAGGGGTAATGAGTAGGGGAAGGTTTGGGGACCTATTAGAAATATCTTCCTCTCCAATTAAGGAGCCATATATGTATTCCAGCTCAGCTGGAAAAGAACTGAGCAAGAAAAGTGGCCAGGCTCAGAGAGGTACAACAGCATTCACAGCGTGATCCACAGATTAAATATTGGCTGGTGGGACACTGAGATGGAACTTATTTCACTGATGCTTGTGGAAGGAGCTAAGGTAGGCAAAGGGCAGAAGAGTAAGACTGTCATGTCCCTGACTTTCTCCTATCCATCTTTCACATTCAAACTTTAGAGGCTGCTTGAATTTAAACCATGGATCTTGAGGCTTTCTAGTACTTAAGATAATTAGGTGGCACAGGTGATGTCAGATGTTAAATGCAATCATCCTTTATACAGTGAATGATGAAGGTCTGCATACCACAGATGTCTGGCATCTATTCAGGAATTAATTGAAGTATTTTGTTGAAAATCACAGGAGACTCGGTGCAAAGTTTAATGATTATGTAGCTGGCACTCTTCAAGCACACTCATGGACTGGCTGATGAACGTGTCAAACAATGCAAGATACATGAGTTTACGCAAAACAGAAAGAAAGTTAGGTCCTGACTTTAAAATTAAAATGGTTGTATTCCACAAACTTGGAATAGTTCTGTGCTTAGAAGAAATCTAAAAAGTAATAATTTCCTCTAAGGAAAGAATTAAACTCCTAAGTATAAAATGTGGCTTTTATTTCTGCTATCAACACACTGAACCAAACTGTATCTGAAAAATAAAGAAAGTATAGAAAAAAAACCTGTCCTGACTAAGGAAAAAGATTTCACAGAACTAAAAGGAGTCAAGGGGTGAAAGGACAGGGGTTCAAAACACTTGAGGGGATAAAAATGTAAACTGACATATTCAAAAGAGCCCAGGGAAACTAGACTTTTGTATTCAAACACTGTCAGAAAACAAATTTTTCTGTTGCCATGGAAATTGAAACAAAACCAAAACCCATTCACAATCACAATGGAAGGGCAGGATTTGGACATTTCCTCTGGAAGAAAGCTTCCAGGGGAAAAAAAAAAAAATTTCAGAGCCATAAAAATACATTGTTTCTGGCAGATGAAACACATGCAGGTAAGGCTCAGGATTTCCTTTTGGTAGTCCAGCTCACCTCAATTTACATAATTAAAATGTTAATAGCTATATGATAACAAATAAACTATAAAAAATTTCTCAGTACTACATGCAAACATGTGCATGATAAATTGAACAGATCAAAAAGAAGGGGATTGATTGCACTTTGACTATTAAAATCAGAGAGGAAATAGGATTATTAGTGATTCCTTACAACTGTGCTGAGGGCAAGACAAATCACGTGTGTGTAGTGCTCACATACCAAAAATCATCTATAGTAAGAAAAATTAAGCAAATACATCGAAGACTGGTAGTAGCTGTAGAATTTGCTCTCATGGCAGATTGTCCCTATGTCTCACTCAAGTTCCCAAGGACCGTTTTACTGAGTAAAAAATTATTTCACTTTTTATTGACATGTATTCCCAGTTTTATCCTCAAAAGTCCTTCTTCCTTTTCCATGGGAAAATACTGGCCCATATCACCAAGTACATGAACTCCTCCCTTGGAGTCAAGACAGAGTGACAACAGCAATGCAATGTACAGGGCTGGGTCCCATCATCCAGCTGTTTTATCCTGGGCACAACTCAAGTTCTGAGGCCAGGGACACCTCTGGACACAGGTAGGTAGCCCAGTGAAGTCCTTGCTGAAGCTACAGAGTCAGAACCTCAGTGAAGCACATTTTCCTACCCCCACTAAATTGAAAAATTATTCAAGTCATAGGTCAGACTCAACGGTCCTGGTCAGAGGTGTTTTCCAACCTCACTGATTTTGTGATTCTGTAATTTGGTCTGCTGCCGCAAGTATGGAGTCACCGAAAAAAGAGCTGGGTCTCCATCAAGAAGACAGTGATCCAGGGCCTTTTCAACTGCTCAGGCTCACACCTCCCTTCTCCCACTCAGCAGAGAATTATTATTGTTATTCTAAACCTGGGTCATTGCAGCAATCTGCTCTACCTTTACACAGATTTGCTTCAGCTTGACTGAGATAGCGAGCAGCTGGAGCTGGGGCTGAGCAAGGGGCCCCAGGCAAAGAGGAGGAATTCTTGAGCCACTTCTACCCCCAACCCTACATCTTCATTCTCCTTGGCTTGAGCTTTGTGCCCTAAACAGTACAGGAAAAAACCAAAAACCTATTGTTTTCTTGCAAAAGGAGGCTTTCATATACAACAAGATTACTCTAACTGCCCAAGCCTTCTCTTCTCTAGACTAAACAGCATGAATTTTAAGTAATAATATTATAACATTCCCTCTTGAGCTGAGACATCCATTTAAGAACACTACAGTTTACCAGCCATTAAGCAGTTACTGGTTGGTGCAAGTTTATTTTCTGAAGAGTACTCTATTCAAAACACACTTGCTAATTAATGAAGAATACACATACTCATTTGTAATTTTTACTTAAAAGAAACAATGAATTTCTCTCTGATCAGCCTTCAGTTAGATTCCGATCAGAGGAATCATATGAACAGGATGGGATCCACCAGGCTTTTCATGTGTTTTCTTTTTTTATGCTTCATAATGAAGCTCTCCCTCATAAACTTGTTAAAATGGACTCACTTCCTCTACCAGGATGTGATTTTCTGGTAACTGCTTTTCATTTTCTGCCTTAAACAAAGAAGATAATGCATTTCTCTTTAATAATAACCTGAGCAATTGGTGAAGTGTCACAGACATCAATGGATCCATGACAGCGATCATGGGAAAGGACAAAGATTTTCCTTTTTTTTCTCTGACTTCTCCAAGGCAAATGAGGATTGTCCAAAGAATACAGCTAAAACTGGATGAGAACAATTTTTTGTGAATAGAGAATTCATTGAAAAAAGCTGTGACAGAGAGAGAAACTGTATCTGAATCCAGCCCACAGTTGGTGGGAATATTCTACAAAACAAACAAACTGAACAAAAACAAAACAAAAAAGGCAGGAGGGATTTTGGAACGGTGCATATTTCATTGTGAAATTTTCTGAGAGCTTCTTCTTTCCAATGATGCTGAAATCTTGCATTTCAACATATTCTAAAAAAAATACTTTTTCATTGTGAAACTTTTTTTTTTCATGTCAAACCAGTCTAAGTTTAATTAGATGCAAAAGAATTAACTCCTCCAAATCAAATGAAACATTGAGTCAAAGAAAAAAAGCTCAAAGGGTCTTAAATTACAGATTTTTTTAAAATGAGCTGGTTCAGCAACCAAGCAAAAAAAAAAATCTATTGTTTGGTGTAATCAATTATACTATTTTTTATATAACTATGACAGGACAACACAATTACTTTTCTTCCCCCTCAAACTAGTATGTCTTCCTTTTTTCTCATGGACATTTCATTAAAGACAGTAAATGTTAAATAACTTGGGAAAAGCAAAAATCAGTTCTTCCAATAAGCACTCAACCTTTTCCACTTCTCTACACCTAAGTCACCATTTTCCCAGGGATGAGGACTTGACTGCCTCATGTTGGAGCACCACATACCCCTGCTAGGGATGGAGTGCACAGACTGAGATCACTGCCACCCTACATAGCTCAAATGTCAGAAAGAGAGGCAGAAGACGTGACAGAGACCAGAAGTGTGAGATGACAGAATGGCTGGCACAGGATCACATGGAACTTCAGGCAGGGCTGCAGTTTTGTAGCCCTGAGCTGTCTCACCATGGGAAGTGATCCTTGATCCGAATCTGTCCCGATGCCCTGAACCGCTGTATCGCAATTCCCACTGTGGTCTCCTCCTGGTGGAAGCAGGATTGGCTGCTGATCCCTTCAGTACTCTTGTTCCCAAAGGACCACAACAAAATGCTTAGTGTCCACTTTTCCAGCAATTGAGCTGCCCTCACTCTGTCAAAGATAACTTTTAATTAAGGTGCCAAAAGCTGACAAGATTGATCACGGAGGTGGTTTCCTCCAAGCTGAGCTGTCTCAGACTCCAAGCTCCTCTTTCAACTATACCTTTCAACCACTTAATTAACAAGTGGTTCATCATCTGACTTGCCAAGAAAAAGGAATCTCAATCTCCACAAAAGGAGTCAGAGAGAGAAAAGAGGCAGCAACTTTTTTTTTCCTTTCGCTTATGTTTATGTTCAAATGTCTATATAGCTTCTTTTTTGATGATTTCACCAAACAATGATCACTTTCATAACTGTGGAATTATTTGGCCATGAGAGTTACTATTCAAATATTTTTGCTTGCCTTTTTGCACCCTGAAGAAGTCAAGCATTTTTCTTCTCTTTTTCATCTTCATCTGAAAATAAACAATCATTCAGCCCATGTAAGGCCTATTCCAATTTTTTTTTTTTTTTTTTGTATGGTGGACTAGATTTTTGATGGGGAAGTTATCTGCATTTTAAAGGAATGGGAAACTGAAATTATATGCAGAACAGGATTTTAGCAATACAAAGCATTTCTTCTGACCTTATTCTCTTCACCCTTTCTTTTAGTTTGCTGAATAGCTGGGAACATTGGAGGGATTATAAAGCCTGGCACATGCTGCAGGCAAAGAAGGGGAGTGTTTGTTGCCAAAGCCCACTTGGATGCAAAGAAGTACAGAAGCAAAAGGAAAACAAAGACCACAGAGTGAGCTAGACTGTTCCCTTCCCAAGACAAATTTATCTCCCAGGTTACATTCCACAGTGGTTTATCTGTTCCATAATGACCACAAGAAGGGAGAAAGCACTTTGCAAAAGCTGTGCTAAGACACACAGCCCTTTTACTTCCAAGCACAAGTGCAGACTGGGCAGAGATTGGATTTAGAATAACCCCAAGGGGAAGGACTTGGGGGTGCTGATGGATGAGAAGCTCAGCGTGGCTCTGCAATGTGCCCTTGCAGCCCAAAAAGCCAATGGCACCTTGGGCTGCAGCCAAAGCACTGTGGGCAGCAGAGAGGGAGGGCAGCTCTGCTTCACTCTCATGAGACCCCACCTGCAGGGCTGCATCCAGCTCTGGGGTCTCCAGCAGAGGAAGGACATGGACCTGCTGGAGCAGGTCCAGAAAAGTCTACAAGGATCATCAGAGGGCTGGAGCACATCTCCTATGAAGACAGAGAGAGCGCTGAGTTATTCAGCCTGGAGCAAAGAAGGCTCAAAGATGACCTTAACTGTGGCCCTGAGTAGACAAAGGAGAACTGCAAGAGAGCTGGAGAGGGACATTTTACCTGGGTAAACAGGATCAGGGAGAATGACTTTAAATTGACAGAGGGTAGATTTAAATGGGATGTAAGGAAAAAATTCTTTACTGTGAGGGTGGTGAAACACTAGCACAATTTGCCCAGAGAACGTGTGGATGTCTCATCTCTGGAAATGTTCAAGGAGAGATTGGATGGGGCTTTGAGCCACCTGGTTTAGTGGAAGTTGTCTCTGTCCATGGATGGGACTGGGAACTGGATGATCTTTAAGATCTCTTCCAATCAAAACCACTGTTTGATTCTGTACAGAAGATGAAGAAAGGAAAAGCTTCAAGACATGGAAGATAAGATTTTCCAACAAAGCATCTTTGCAGCATGTCCTCTCCATAGACATGGCTCTTGCCATCAGCCCCTCTTTAGTACTTCAGCAGCCTTACATCTCTTGTCTGTTTTCAGGTCTGAGGAAGCATTTTAACACTTGCAAAAATGGGCATTGGACTGAGAAGGACATTGTGGAAAGGGCACAGAAGGCTGCAGTAGTCAGTGCCACCTAAGCAGCAGAAATCCAGTGGTGCAGAGATGTTTTCTTCCCACCCATCACCTGGAGCACAGATCACACAACAGCTGTGGCACATCCTGCACACAGATCCCCTACCCCAGTCCCCAGATTCCTTCACTGCTTATTTTCATAGGGACTCTCAGTGGCCCTAAAGGCTCTTGGAACTCTACAGCTTGTTATGCCATTCCCTTTCTTGCCCAGTCATTACTCCTATGACAAAGCAGAAAAGCCAGGGCAAAAGAGTTTTGAGCCACCTCTCCAGCCTCAGGTCAGTATTTGATTTCAAGGAACACTTGTGTTTTATAAACCCTTTCCAGATACCATAAATCCTCTTAGGATTGACACATTAAATGGTGAACACAGATGTCTTCAGCAGGTGACAATGCAATGAAAGCAGGCCAACAAAACCCAGCAGTTCTGCTGCAAGTGCCTTTGGCAAAGCCCCACAGTCCCACTTGCCTGTTCTCCCTGCACAGGAATGCAGCAGCTCCCAGCAGATGAGCAGAGGTTACCTTTGCTGACAGGCAGCTAAAAGCCTGCACAATAATGCTCTGACAGCTGTCCAGTCATTCTATATAAGGCTAGATATAAGAAATTCCAGAAGCACTAGACTCCCATTTAGAGGCAGCCTAAGAGCCAAAAGTACATTACTGCACCAGAATATGCAACTAGAACAGAACCAGATTAACACCTGAATTTTTATTAACCTTTCATTCACTGAACACTGCCAGAACTTTAGCTTTGTGGCTTGAGATACATGAAATGTGTCATACCTATGTGTAAATTTTTATGTTGCTCATGAATGCTTCGGATGAATTTTTAAATTCACTGTCAAGACTGAAATGCTGAAATCTAACTTTTCCTTCACATTCAGTGGCCTAAAAAAATCTACAGATAAAGATTGTCTATTATTTATTTTGATTCTTCAGCCAATAAAAAAAAAGCCAATGCAAAAGCGTGTGATGCCAAAGGCAAAAGCATCGAATATAAAAATAAATTATAAAAATTCCACACACACATACTCCCTCTCCATCCTACCCACCAGCCAGCTCTTTTTATAACTCTACCTGGAACTAATTTAATCTTTAAAATACCCAGGAAGGAAAACCAGTGGGGGTTTGGGTATCTGTGTTTTTGCCTTTAAAAAAAAACAACCAAGAACAACATGAAAATTACTGTCCCAAGGGAAGCGATGTGTTTACAAAAAAGTCATGCTCCCCTTTAACCACCTTAAGTTCATGGTCCCCTTCATTTCATTCAATGCTCCCCATCACCACAGAACAGCAAGGCTGTCATTCCACAGCCCCAAAATATTTAGAGAAATAAGGAAAGTGTTTTGCTTTCCACAGAAGAGACTCATAAAGCCATGCTGTCTGACACCAGGATCATTCTGGTTCATAAGGAATTCGCTCAATGAGCATTCAACCAGCTTTTTGGCACTTGGAATTATTTATTCAGCACTTTTTCCCCCAAAGATACACAATCCAAATACGTAAGACTGCAACTGTGTAAACTGAAGAAATGAATACTTAGTTGTGTACTTGAGGTTACACTGCCTGGAATAAAATTGCATCTCAGGACCTAAGCTGCTCTTAAAATAATTTATTTTAAAAAATACCTAATATACAAAGTTCAGGAGCAGGGAAAATCTCTTCCCATGAAATGCATGTCACTTGGTGCTGTCAAAAAAATAATACTGAACCAGAGAAACTACTTTGAGCTCTTTCATGCTTGTAGTTTCCAGGTTTCTAGGAATTCGGGTAGAAGCTGCAAGGATGATTTATGGCACATGCAATGCTTCAGAAAGATCCAAAGTCCAGTCAGCCTGAAAGGCAGTAACAGCATCACATCTAGAAACTGGCTCAGGGAAAAGCACATATTGTAGCTGTAACTCAAACACTGTGGGAAGACAATACATTATTCCACCTCATGGAATGGGTTCAAGGCTAAATACAGAATTCTATATTACCTGTGATTCAGTAAGAGCCCTTGGATTAACATAACACAAAGTAGCCTTCAAATGGCTGCTGTTAAATATCTGACCCTTCAACTTCTTCCTCATTTCTGCTTTCTCTCCCAGGTCACATAGATGTATAGGAGGGTGGCAACACCAAATTCAGTGATACTATTTTGCCTCCCCAAAGGCTATTTCATACAGACCTCATTATTTTCCTGCACAAGCACATTCCTCTCTAGGGACAAGTGGCTCCACACTGGGCCCCAGGAAGGGTCTGCTGAGCAGCCCTTGATGCTACAGGGGTCTCTGAGCCTGTATGTTCAGTGTTAAACAGGCAATGAAAGAAAGGGAAGCCTGCATACCAATTGTGCATGGTCCCTTGCTCCTTCTCAACACTGATGCAGCCGATGCAGCTGCAACAATAAAACAGCAGTGGCAGCTAAACAGTATTCCTGCAATTTCCCCAAGCCAAGATTTTTTTTTTCCATCTTTAATGCTGCAATTCCAGGACTTGGCGCCATTACTCTATTTGTATTAATGCACAGTGGCAGATTTTGCAACACATGACAAAGTAAGAATATTTTATATGGCTTACAAGCCAAGAAATAATGCAAATTTGGTTCATAAAAGTACTGTCAGCATATTGCGCCTGCCTCTTTGCCAGCACCAGTTTGCTCCCTCTCATATTTTATTATGTGTTTTTTAAAATTACTGCAGGAGGCTGCAGTAATTTCCTACAGGAGGAAATTCCACTTGCAGGTCATTACTGACTCTTAACAGACAGCTAGCTTTTTGGGGGAGTCCAAATGAGATCACATGAAATCACACAGCATTGCTTCTCCCTCATTTAATATTCCCCCAAAACCACCAGCCCTCATCCTGGGAACCCAAATCTTTGGCTAAAGGTTCATGGATCTGTTGGGGATGCTGCAAAGTCTCTCCCTCCCAATGTGATCTGGAGAAAACTGATGGATGTGTGGATTAAAGAACCCTTGAGCTACAGTCCTTGACCTGATAAAAACACAAGCAAAGGTTTCTCTCTGCAATATATTCATTAAAAAGATATGAGATGTAGGTGTTTTCTCAGCAGAAGTGTCATACCTTATGTGATACTATATACCTAAATGAGCTCTGTCCAGAGGGCAGATACAATTACATATAAATTACATCCATCCCCAAGGAGCCCTGCCTTGACTCCTTACCTACCTGTAACAGCCATCAGCCCATTCCACAGTGAATTACCACTCTGTGCACCACCTGAGTTGTGCCAGTGAGCTGGGAGGGCACTGCCCTGAGTTGAAGTCAGGAACATCTTTTAACTTGTCTAGAAAAGGTCACACACAGTGACCTTTTCTTCTGTTAGATTGTGCCTGGACCATAGGCTCATCAGAAAAAATTAACTACAACTATGCACAAAATTAAAAGAGAAGGTCTCAGCAAGCCATGACATTTTGCTGTGCTTGGAAGAGACGCTGCAATTCTTGTGCAGCTGGAAAGTGCTGAGATGGTTTTAATGGCATCTGCTGTCTCTTGATTGACAGAGCACAAGCATTTCAGAAATACAGGCAACAGCACTGCAGCCACACAGCACCAGACAGCATTACTTACTGACTGTGACCGAGCTCCTGCTATCAGTCACAAACTGCACATCCAACTCAGGGTTATTGTGATTTCATTTGAGAAATGTCCTCTTCTGGATGAAGAAGTATTAGCAGCTTCAGAAACACTGTCAGCTAATCAAAAAATATTAGAGAAGCTCTCCACAGCTTAGTGGTTTTTTTGTCACTTGCTCTAGATGTTAGGAATATGGGGAAATGAATAAATGTATTAATACGCAGCAGCCTGTCAGGAGCCCTTGGCATGCTCTGAGCCCGTGGACTGCATTTGCCAGTCAAATATGCCTGATACTCTCAGCAGTCCCTGACAGCGACCCATTCACATGGGAATCAACAACAAGTCTGCTTTTAAATGGTAATATCTGGCATTACCACAGAATCACAGAATCAGCTGAGCTGGAAGGGACACAAAAAATAATGCAGTCCAACTCCTGCCCCTGCACAGGACACCCCAGTTACCACATCCTGTGTCCAAAAGCATTGTCCAAATACTTCTTGAGCTCTGTCAGGCTGGTGCTGTGAACACTTCCCTCGGGAACCTGTTCAGTGCCCAGCCATGCTCTGGGTGATAAACCTTTTCCTGATATCCAACCTAAACCTGCCCTGACACCACTTCAGGCCATTCCCTCAGGTCCTGTCACTGTCACCAGAGTGAAGCAATCAGTGTCTGTCCCTCCTCTTCCCTTCAGAAGCAAGTTGTGGACTGCAAATTTCTACCTAAGCCATAAGTGGTATTTCATTTACAGGCCTGACACAAATGTGATGTTTATTTACCCCACATTTATGTTCCACGATGTGAGCAACACCCTGACTCTTCCTACAAAAAGCACTGCCTCTGCTTGCTAATTACATCCTGCTAAGTTCTGCTTGCTGCTACCCGGCTGGATGGAACATGCCTTTCTGGATTCAGAAAGACATACTTGTATTTTTGGACATAAACACACTGCTGGATTACAGGCTGGTTGGGAAGGGGGGCCAGGGTAGGAGCAGGAGGGGATGGAAAGGAGAAGGAAGGAAAGGAGAGAAAAGCACTGGTGAAAAAACCAAGGAAAACAGGAAATAAGTGAAAAAATATGAGGACTCCTTCTATCAATTTCTTCTTTTCCTTTCTTCTAAGGTTCTCTCATGCTTCTCTACCACCCCTATTGACTGACTGCTTCCTGCCTTCTCCCACTTCTCTTTTCTAATTCCTTTACACTGAAATTCCTCTACTAAGATACCCCTAAAACCAATGCCAATGCCAGAGCCTGCCCCAGCAAGGCAGGAGCTGTGGGCAGTGGGGTGATGCCCCTGCCAGCTGGAAGCCTCTCAAAGAGAGCTGCAATGCACTGCAGTGCTGCCTTCCCTTTATACACTAGGGAAAGCCAGGCAAAGGTGGATGCTCCTGTGGAAATGATTTGTGGATATCAAAAGGGAAGAGTTTGGCATCAAAACAAAGAAAAGCAACAACATGCCAGGAAATTGTTTTGTATAAAAATGAACAAATCTCTCCCATACAAAAAGGGACGCATGTCTAAATGGAAATCTCTGTGCTTTGGTGTCTCAAACAGAGCAGCTGGGTGGTGAGAATTTAGGAAGCATTTTTAAAGCAAAAAAAATGTGGTTCAGGAAAAAGTAAAACAATATCCAATATACTTCTGTTGACATTGATATCACAAATCAACAATAAGCCACTGTAGACCAGGGAAGAAGACAAATTCAATAAGAAACAGCCCCCTAGAATGTGCAGTATATCAGACTTTGCTCTCATCTGCTTCCTTCTGGCACTCGAGGCTTGTGGCACTGCCTAGCACCACTGCATGTCAAGCACTGCAGTTCTGCCTGGAGAGGAAAATCCTTTGGCGTGAAGCACAGCTCCCATCCTGCTCACAATCACACCTGTGTGAAAACAAGGTGCTGGATTTATTCCAGCAAGGGTGAAGGATACAAGAAATCCATTTTTAAGATACAATTGATTTGAAAAAGGCAAAAGATCTCATCACAGAAATCAAAACAGTGTACACTAAATGATATATGGATATGTACTTCACCTTCTGATGTGTTCCCAAAGATATCTCACTTTGCTGCAAGCTGTATCAATGCATAAAGTCAGAGCACTTAAAAAGTGTAACAGCCTTAAGACTGATTCATGCGATCAATCAAAAGCTTATCCATTTTAGGAAAATTGCCAGTCATAAAATTTAATCCACGAACTTGTATATTTAGTGATCCTTGAGTAATGCCTGATACACAAAACTAAATTTTTCAGTAGCACTTTTTCAACTATTTAATACAATTTCTTGCAGGTTTTATTGCATTACAGTATGTTCATTGCTTTTGATCTTCAGTGGCAATGTAAGATATATATATCTATAAATATATCTTTACATGGACACCACCAAGAGATTTTCTTTGGACAGTAACTTTTTGCTGTTATTCTGTTGGTTCCTATTAGATTCACATGAACATACATATTTAGTACTTTGTTATCATTGCATCTTTTTAATGTTAATTGTTCAGCAAGAACAAATCACATTTAGGCTAACTTTGCCTTTTGCTATTCCTACAAGAACTATGGGAAGAATTATCTTTAATTGTCTGTGAAGCATCACATACCCTTACAACAGTCAGCACGTAACAAACCAAATTTTGAGATTCCTTCAAAGCTCAAAATATTTTCTTTAAGTTCCACATCACTATATTGATGCACAGCAGTCCTGAGAGACACATCTTTACAATGTATAGGTTGATCCTGTTTTCTTGTTTCTCCATCTCAGAAAGAGGTTAGAGCTCGGTGCCTCAACAAATTTAAGTGCACCTCAGTTACTTACTTAATGCATTTTGCAATAGAAAATCTGGCAGATACATGAAAAATCAAGTTTCTGCAGTGGCCAAAATCATCATTTTCTGGCATCTTACTCAGTTCTGAAGTCAATTCCTATGGAGCTTAATCTTCTTGAATAGAAGTTCAGTACAGGCTTCTATATTTGACCCAATAATATTTAAAAAAATAAAATAGTCAAACCTCTCTTCAAGGCAATTTGACATCACAGTGTCTTCGATTCTCCGTTGCCCAGCATCTGATTTAGTCACTAGACAAATGAAAGAAAATGAGTGTTCAGAAACACTATGGACTAAATGGTCCACATGACACTCTAAGGTCCTTTAGCTTCTCCACCACTGCTCGAAACAGAGCAGAGCTAGCTGGCTGCTTAAGAAATCCCTGGAGAGGAGGGGAATGCACAGAGCTGCGGGACTCTGCCAAGCAATGAGCACTGCTCCAGCACATGGCACACACCAGGAAAGCTGCCACCACCAGCAGATGAGCTTTAGAAAAACGAGCTGAAATAGTTCCAATACAGATGCCCAGGTGCAATTCCCACCCTAGGTCCCTGATGGGCAGCACATGGCAGAGAAGAGGATGCCCCACATCTCCACTGCTCGGCACTTCAGCCCTGGACAGAGACCCAGCACGGCGGCCGAGCTGCTGCTCCCACCACCGAGGCAGCAGCCCCCAGCAAGGGGCAGCTGGGCTGGCACTGGGCAGCAGGGACTTCCAAACACCACCACAGATGTTTGCTTCAGTGCCAGAAATCAAAGTCCCTGGGGAAGCCACCGAGGTGGCCTTAACCACAGCAGGATTCCCTCCAGGCACCAGAACTGCTCAGGGTCACACCAGCAGGAGAAGCGGCTAAATGGAATAAAAAGCTCCTATCCTGCTCAGACTTCATGCTGGGACTTATGACTAAAAACCTTTAGGACCTGATAGAGCTTGGCCATGGCTGGATCCTAGGAAAAATACAGGCACAATGGGAATGATTTATTTTAACAAACTAAAAATGTATTGTGCTTTTGGAAAGAAATTAATAAATATTATGCTTCCATGGAGTAAAAACAATATGTACCAATATATTTTCTGCCCCAACCTAGGAAATGGGTCCCCGACTCTAAAATTACACAAATTTGTTAGTGAACATAGTTTTACATGTACACAATTCCTTCATTTATCTAATGTATTTGCAGGTGAAAACTTCACTAACTTGTGCAATAGTTCTTACACGTTTTTAATGTATCTCTGCCAGAGGAGCAGCAAATTATAAAAGCAAATTCTGTGTAAGATATGAGACTGCTGCAGGGGAAAAAACAATGAACAAATCAAACAACAATACTCACAAATCAAAAAGACCCCACTTATCTCACATGTAAAACTCTGTAAAACTCTTTTCCCAGCTTTTTGTCCCCAAAAATGCATAACACTAGTTGTGTAAAAACTAAACCACTGTATGAGGCATATTTTAAAACCTCATATAAACAATTAAGCTTTTATGGCATCCTCAGAGCAAAGAATGTCCAAATATGGCTGAGATTTAAGTACCCTGAGAATCAACTGCTCTTAATGAATTCACTGAAGTTTGTCAGTCCACATTTACCAAGAATCAGAAGAGAAATAAAGAGAAGCAAACGTGATTCAACTCATTTTCCTGTACCATTCTCTAAAGATACTGTGTTATAAGCATCCTCCATATCTTGGATACTGGAGGCATCTGTTGACTCTTGGTCGCTGACTACAATTCCTACTGAAGAAAGGCTAGAAATGAAGGAGTGCATCTTTTTTGCATAAATATCCCTAATGTTAAAATAGGGTAGGTCATTGCTTTTCTCTTTGCGATCACTGTTGCACTGGTCTCTATCAATAGCTTTTTGCTTTTGGTAGTACTTAGAAAACTTATTGAAAATAATGGTGATTGGAAGTGCTACCACCAGAATCCCACAGATGATGCAGAGGGTGCCGAGCAGCTTTCCAGCAAGCGTGACCGGGTAAGTGTCCCCATAACCAACAGTGGTCATGCTGATGGTTGCCCACCACCAGCAAATAGGGATGCTCTGCAGCTCTGATGAGTCATCATCTTTCTCCACTGAGTAGACAAGCACTGAAAAAATAGAAATCCCAACTGACAGAAACAAAAGCAGAAGTCCAACTTCTTGGTAGCTGTGTCTCAGAGTGGCGCCCAAAGACCGCAGTCCTACGGAGTGCCTGGCCAGCTTCAGGATGCGAAATATCCTCATTAACCGCAGGATCTGAACCACCTTCCCCATGTTCTCAATATCTTCACTCTCTTCTTCCTTCGTGTCCACAGCCAGTGTGGCGTAAAATGGGATAATAGAGACAAAATCAATGATGTTCAGTGGTTTCTTCCAGAACTTCTTCTGACTTGGAGCAGTGAAGAGCCTGATCACTAGCTCAGCAGTAAACCAGATGATGCATGTAATCTCCACAGCTTCCAGCACAGGGTCTCCAATCTCCCTGTCATTGGCATCCAGCCTTTGAAATTCTGGCATGCTATGAATGCACATGGCTACAATTGATGCCAGAACAACACTCAGGGATGACACGGCAATTAGCTTGGCAGACAAGCAGTATGCAGGATTTTCCATCCTGACCCAGATCTTCTTTCTTATTTCACCAAAACACAGATTATCAAACTTTTCTAGCTCTTTGTCAAATATGGATGACTCTTCATTGGAGGAGTCCATACTGTCGTTGCTCTTCTGATCCCAGTCTTTTTCAGGACCTTCCTCTTTCCGTTCTTGGTACCGATTGCTGCAGCAGGAATCAATAAACAGCTCGTTTATCCCCCAGTACTCTATTTCCTGGCAGAAGGAAAAGACACAAAGTTCTTCCATAACGTGAAGTTTGCCTGTATAGTAGAAGTTCAGAACATATCGGAACAAGGAAGGATTCCTGTCAAAGTAATATTCCTTGTCTGCCACACTGTAATCATCACACAGTTCTAGAATAGCCTCTTCTGAATGGCATTTGAGAAGTTTTCCAAGTCTGGTATGGGGAAATCGGAGCAAGGTGCTTTGATCCACTGATTGCTTAAAGCCACCCACATTCAAATTGATAAGTTCTGCATCTTTGCCAGGTCTGCGGAAAAATTCACCATAAACCATTTTGGACAGACGAGTTCCACTGCTGTTGCCCAATGAGATTACATAGAACCTGAAAAGAACATAAGATATTGTTAGAGCATTTAATTCAGTTTTGCTCTTGTGACACATTCTTTTCTCCATCTCTGGGTACTGTGAAATGCTGTAACAAAACAAACAAAAAAATAAATAAAATTATGAATACCCTTATTCAGCATTTCACAGGTGTAGTTTTAAATTAGGTTGGTTTACAGCTTTAGCAAATCTGAAAGCAGTAGGTTCTGGTTTAGGTCTCCTTTTCACCAGGGTAAAGGAAGACTGCCAAATTCATCTGCAAATCAGTCTCTGTTTCACTACCACACTGAAATTAATAGTCACAAAATCCATGCACTTCAGTTACGCAAAAAATCTTTAAAGAGAAAACTTATCAATCAATCAATTTAGGATCAAACTTTTGAGCAGGTTTCTCTCAATTACAGTTTCAGCTGAGTTGTATTCATTTACATGATGTTGCAATTTATAATCCACTAATTCAAATGTTATTTCCTTGAATGTAGACTGCAATTACTTTTGCTGACGATTCATTTACTTCTAAGGTGATCCACACATCAGCATTCTGTGCTCTTGAAAACATATCACAACTTCTTTTGAAGATTTTCAATTCCTGACTTCAGAATGCTGTGGTACATATTTGGATATCTGCACTCCCTCAGGTATTTTTCTATCTCCTTCCTACTCACCTGAAGTGTCACAACCCTCTTACAACTTTGGTCAGTTCCAGAAGCAATTCCTGTTCTGCCACAGCCTAGCTACAACCCTACAGCAATGCTGAGAAGTTGGAAATGTCATCTCCGGAAAAGGGGCTTTCAGAGATGGAACTTCCACAGTAATTCTTCCTCAACAACTAACTGTGGACACCTGCAGATGGACAGATGGGCATTTAAATGTTTCTGTATTTTACTATCAATATAATAAATAAATATAAATATAATTCAGCTAAAACTGAATTCAAAAGGCAGTTACAGTTACTAGTGAGTAAGTTAACTTTTACAGAACTGCTTTCTTGCTTTCCTTCCAAGAAGAAGCTGTTGTAAAGCCAAAACTGGCAGTTCTTACACTTGCCATCAGATTATATGTAACCTAAGATCATGAGGAGAGCAAATGTTTTTGATCTCTGACACTTAAACACTAATTGATGCACACTAAGCTAATTTATTTCAATTTAGTATGGAAATCAATTCATTTTAAATGTGACAAGATAGTATCAAAATTCTCCTGTCCTAAAAGAAGACACCTTATGGTGTCATGCTCAGCATGTAGAGCTGGGGGAAGAAGAGGGAAAGAGAGGTGACACTCAGAGTGATGGTGTTTGTCTCCCCAAGTCACCATTAAATGGGATGGAGCCCTGCCTTCCTGGGGATGGCTGGACACCTGCCTGCCCATGGGAGGGGGGTCAATGAATTCCTTGTTTTGCTTCACTTTTGCTTTACCTATTGAATGCTTTTCATCTCAACCACAACTTTTGCCATTTTACCTCTCTGGTTCCCTGCCCCATCCCACAGGGGGTGGGTGAGCATGGGATTGAGCTGCCAGTTGAGATTAAATCACGACAACATAGAAATGATTTTGCACCTTTAGATTTAGTTTGAAGGCAGGTATTTGCTAGCTAATAGAGTGGTTGTAAGACACATTTACTCCAGGCATTTCCCAAGGCTTCAGCTCTTAGGAATCATTAAGAGGTCAAATAAGACCATTGATCTCTCCTCACAGAGGAAGGGCAGCAAGACTCATCTGATAAACATCACCACACTTCACTCATGATCTAGAGCCAAGCTCTGCTTTATAGCACTATAAATAATAAAAAAAAGACATAAATCTGGACTGGGGTGACTGGAAGTCAAAGTATATTCAGACCCAAGAAACCTCTAGTTATTGATTCATTTTAGTCAATAAAATCTCCACTTCAAGCAAGTCATTAACATGAGAACCCTGACAATATAAGTGAGCACTATAAAAACCAGGCAAGATCTCAGATCATGGAGTCATGGACCAATAGAATGGCGAGGGTCAGAAGGGACCTTTAAGATCATCTCATTCCCTCTGACAGGGCCAGGAACACCTTCCACTAGACCAGATTGCTCAGAGGTCCATCCAACCCAACCCTAACAATTCTGGATGAAGTAGGATGAGACATCAACAGCTTCTCTGGGCAACCTGTGCCAGTGTCTCACCAACCTCACAGTAAAGAACTCCTTCCTAACACCTAATCTAAATGTACCCTCCTTCAGCTTAAAGCCATTACCTTCCTGTCTGGGGGCACTTCTGATCATGACAAATAATGACAAATACAAAGCAAGTTTTACTCAGAAATAACTAAAGCAAGAACTTAGTGCCCAGTAAATTCTTAGTACACTACACTGACTTACAGTTGAGACAGCAATATAAAACCATATCAGTGATGCAGATTATATTCATAATGGTGCCTCCATGAAATTGCTCTGTATGATAAATTCAGTGGGCAATATTTTACTGCTTTATTTTGAGGGTACTGTAGTCATAATTTGTGCAAGATACAGAAAGAAAGTGGATCTTGCTTAGTAAGACCATGGTCCAGAACCTGCTTAATGTGTTACTACTATGAAGTGATTTTTAGACTACAGAAAGAATGTACAGGAAAGATTCACAATAACTGTGTCAAGAGGAGCTTGATCATCTGAAGAATGTGTTGTTTGACTTGCAGAGACCCTGACTCCTGAGCCATGGACCGGGACATTTTTCTGCTAGTTACTATCAGAACAACTTCAACAAGTGACTCAAGCCACAGGGCAATGACAACTCCCGTCTCAGCACAACTTGCTCTCTACCTAAGGAAACCCTTCACTCACTCAGGAACCTTTTTTTCCTCAAGGGTAAAACTGTGTTCAGCTGGAAATGATATTTTCCTGGAGTGCCAAGGCCTATATCATGAACATCCTAAGAACACAGAACTACCACAAACTTTGCAAGTCTCAACTTGATGTGCAACATTAACCTCTCTGACCTTCTTCAAATATAGATAACATAATGAACTGGAAACCATTCCAAATCACACAATTCTTGCCCCGGAGAGAGTATAACAGAGCAAATAAACACATACCAGATGTTAGTTACTTGTTTGCTTTAATTGTTTCAGCTGTTTCAAGGAGCTACTGGCTAAGAATTCATATAGAATAGAAAATGAAACAAGACACAGAAGAAAGAGGGTAACTGGAAGAATGAACATTATTTTCCAAGATAACGAAAAAAACCTCCAACAAATAGAAGTTCCAAATGTTAGGCTTCAGGGCTAAATAAAAACCAGTCATTAGGAAAGCTGTGTGAAAAGGACACAAACTTTAGAATAAAAACCAGAATGACAGGATCTTCCCAGTCCAATTTGGAAATGGGCTCTAGCCAGTGCTTCTGCAGTCACACATTGTTGGTGAGGACATAGGCCCATTGTTTTGGAAGGGGAGTTGCAAATTTCTGGGCTTTTAGCACGCTGTGAAATCCCTAAAGCTCTCAAAAGAGGAGTCACGGAGACAGTTTGCAGATACAGTCCCTTTGAGACAGCTATGCCACAGATGTGTAACACATCGCAAAGTGCTGTGGTTTCCAACCTCCTCTGGAACAAACCACTAAGAGATTTTTACTGACCACACAGATCCTCATACTACACATTTATTTGTCAGCAAAGTTCCTCTTTCTCAGTTATGTTTTGCATAGTATCTGCACAAAGTCTCCATTCTCTGTGAGGTCGTACACCACAAGCTTCAGGATATTTTTTTTGATGAGTTGAATTTTTGAGCATGGTACCACTTTGGTACCACTGGTAACGCCAAATTGGGGCAGTTTCATCTTTTGTTAGCATTAATCTGTGATTATCCAGGCACAATAGAAAGGAAGTTCAACTGGTTTACAATGGTTGTGCTCGGCTATTTAAAATACTCAAAGAGAGCTCATGCCTACAGATTTTCTACCAGTTTCTTTCAAGGCTATGTTGTCTTAGCCTCACCTCCTCCTTCCTGCACAGTTACACTCCATAAACCTCTCAAGATTAAGTTCACATTTTAGCATCGTTTCCTCTAAGTTGAAGGAACATTAATTAAAGGGCCTAGTCCTGCTCACAGTGAAGTCACAAGGGATGTAACACTGATGTAAAACTAAAAGAGCACACAAATCCTGGTAACTCTACAAAGTATTTCCAGAGCTCAAAGACATTTTTTTCCCTAAGGAATCTGATGATCTTGGCAGATTTCCATTTTAGGGTTCCAAACTCAGGAAATTCTGCTGTGAGTAAATTCCCCCTAAAGAATCTTACTTTGACACTCAGCCATGCCCAGGAAGCAGATTTTGTCTCCTAATGATGCAGACAAGCACTCGGGCTGTTACTTCTGCTAATTTCCCCAGAATTGAGAGCTTCTACCAATCATCCAAGCTACACACGTGCAGATTTTGACACCAAGTGCTTCTAAAATGCTGTGGATAACAAACCAAAACAACCTTCAGCTCAGGATCAACATTTCACTGATTTTTTAAGTGTTTGAATTTCTCCACTCATCATAGGGCAAACACTTGTCTAATGCACCACCTAGAAGTACTGCCTACATTTTCTGACTCACTGAGCAGAGAAAAACATTTAAATGCATGTATAATTTACTTGATCAATCACAATTAGGGATTTGGACTGAAATCAAGTTAGCATGACTTAAGTTGTTGTCTGTCAGCTGGACAGTAGTAACTGCTTTAGCACACTTAATTAAGCCTGGAAAAAAAGTAAGGTAATACTGGCACAGCCTCTTTCACTATGATGTAAGCTGCAACATTCAATTCATTGTAATACTTGACACAACTAATTGCAAAGTCATTCACAGACTATGGAGGTGGAGGTTAACTTTAAAAAGTCATCTAGCACAAATAGCAAGACCATCTGAAGAAACCACTCTGTGGTTATGGACACTCTGTGAGGCAAAGAGGATAAATTAATCAGCTAAATTATTTTCTCAGCTGGAATTTATTTTTTTGTATTCCACTGGCAGTGCCATCCTTTATCCAGAATATTGCATTAAAATGCCATGAAAATAATAAAATTATGCAACTACATTTCTTTTAAAATTTATTCAGTACAACCTCCCAGAAGACCTCAGGTAAATAAAGTTTGAGTTGAATTTTGTTCTGATGCTACTCCCATGTAAGCCTATTTGGCTATGGTCACCCCAGCACAATTCTACTGTCCCCAGGCTGTTTCAGACACTGAGTGTGCGCCAAATATTTGTGCAACTTTGCAATACAATGAAGATCAGAAAGAGATGATCATCATGTATAAACAACTACAGCTGTTAGAAGCACTACTGACATTCAAATTTAAAATTATTTAAGTATTCATACCATTTTATTTAAATATTCATACCTGTCAAAAAAACGGTCTTCAAATATAGGGGGTTAAAAAAAAATCACCTCCTCCAAAAGACTGATAAGGAAGAAATGAAGCTGTTACAACTGAGAGTAAAAGAACACAAGCAAGAATAGAAGAAGCATCTCCAGCCCATGGTTCCCACCACTCATCCAGGCACAGGTTTTTGGGGGTGAATCACCAGAGGTGGGGCTCACCTCTGCCATGACTAGATAAGCAGCCTATATGAGCAGTGCCACAAGGGGTGTAACTTCCATGGGACTAATACAACGTAAAATGAATCCTCCCAAAGTGAAATTCTGCTATTTCCACTATGAGGATGTTGGTAAGGACAGAGGATATGCCAAGGGTTGGATATGAGAAAGGGGCAAGGGAAAACACAGCAGCTGAAGCCTGCACATGACAGAAGCCTCTTGGGAATGCAGTATGTGATCTGAACTCCTTTCTCATATACATAAAGAACAAGGAGCAACACCTAACACCGCCCAGTTATCAGAATGTCACCTTGTAAAATGACTGAAGTAAAAAAAAAAAATCAAGTTATTCTCTCTCTGACGTGA
The DNA here is from genome assembly GCF_028551555.1 of Melozone crissalis. Classification (NCBI taxonomy): domain Eukaryota; kingdom Metazoa; phylum Chordata; class Aves; order Passeriformes; family Passerellidae; genus Melozone; species Melozone crissalis. The sequence goes on from NW_026535805.1 coordinate 57,489,239, forward strand.
AAAGGCTCTGGAGATACACATCATGAGAGTTAACAAGGCTTGCACCTTGCAACATTCCCAAAGGCTCTGCAATTTATATTCTGTTCATATAAATTAAAAGATCATTATCCGCAACTAAGTGGAAGTGACAGATTAAAATGTGCTGGCTTGAGAACCAACCTGTAAATCCCCACTCTGAAGCACAGTTAGAATGCTGCAGCTCCCAAACCTGTTCCACAGCCAGCCCAGACAGACAGCTGACCACACTAAGCACTTCCTTGTGTTCTATCATCCCAAGGGCTGAAGTTCACAGAAATATTTGAGAAGATACTAAAGGCATTGTTACAAGCAGGTCAGCACTGCTGTGGCTGATGGTAAAATAAATTGTCTCTCTCCAGGTTATTTTGGCAATAATCTTGTTTGACAGGATGTATTAATGGCACCCATCAAGAGCACAGCTTCAAAACACAAAGTACTACCTGAAGTGGACATTGCCACTTGTAGGTCTAGGTGCCTCTGTAACAAGCACAATTTCTATGGATCCCTTCCCCAAATTATTTTTAGTACCCCATTTTCCACTGAGTTCTCCATTTATTTCCATTCAAGTACTTCTCCAGTGATCACAATGAACATAAAATCCTATTGTTACACTTACTGGAGTAATTTGTTGACAAAAATATTTGATACATGATCCCAAAGTCAAACACTTCCATACAGGAAAAAATGATGCAGAATAAAAATATATCAATATACTTCTTTAAAATAATTCTGCATTCTCCATCATTGATTAGTCTAGAATCTAAGAAGATCCTCAGTGAAACTGTAAATCACTTATAAATGTTGTTTGATTTTGAAAGGTTACCTATCTAAGCAAGGAAAATAATGCAGATACAGAGACACAGAGAGCAGAGTCCCTGAAGTCACACAGCAGATCAGCTGCTCACAAACAAGCCCACATCCCTCTCACACCATTACCTCCTTCACAGTCTCCCCAAAAGCTGTCACACACCACTCCAGGTACTGGTACACTGAGACATGTGGGCCTAGAGCTGCATTCTGACAGTTCAGCTAATAAAAAACAACAGAAACAACAACAATATTTATCTAGCATAGAAAATCTAAATACCATTCCTGTATTTACAGGGCTGTTTCAATGGTTGTCCATGGTTGTATCCAGGGGCTATGATGAGAGAGGTGAGAAACTGCCCCATCTATCCCACCACAACTCCTCCAGGCCTAACATAAAGGGATGAACAATTAGACATATTTTCTCCAATACACAGGTCCATGAACCATTGAAGACTTTCCTGAGTTTTTAAGGAGGGTGTTAATGGCTCACAAGCACAGTGGCAAATTATACCCACATAGAGCCATAACTCTTCCATGTTTAGGAAAGGAATGCTGACCTTGGTGCAATTCAGAATACTCTTATTCTCTTGGGAATGGCGCACAGAGTGTTAAAATTAAGATTTAGCTCACTGCCAAGAAGACTGATCTGATACTCAAAATCTTCTATTTGTTTGTCCATCCTATGTTTTCTGATTTCTCACTTTGGAGTCTGAGGACCTGTCCTCCTATTCCTAGTACAGATGGCAGAGCCGTTGATCAATTCTGCTCCCAGATTATCTCTTCCCACTCCTAATTTCTTTACTTTTTTAAATTTATTTTTTTTTATTTTTGAAAGCAAGGTAATATTTTTAAAGGACACAAATCCAATCACAACAGTCAATTTCACTGGGTGAAAAAGTTGTTCTGAACAATCTAAAATCTATGCACCACATAAAGCAGGACTTCTCCTTAAACTGGGAAGAGACAATAACATAAACAGCAGGATTATGTTGCAACACATTACAGCAGTAAAAACTGCAAGGACCTGAAACCAGTCCTGTCTGTGCTACCACAACACCTCCACGAGCAGCAGAGCTAAAAGGGCAATTCAGCCGCAGAGCACTCACCTGGCTACACATGACTTTTGAATCCATTAAACCTTTATTCTGCAAAGTCCTGGCTTTGGGAGAAGCTGCTTGAACAAAACTATTATCTCACCGCAATTCTGTTCTGGGTGTACCTCAGCCCATTTGTTGGAGCCTTTTTAATTTATTTAGAAATGAGATGCTTACATTACTAACATACTGAATACAGAAAAAAGGCTTAGAAGGGACCTTGAAGAGTAATTCAGCTTCTCCCCCTCCTCAAGGCAGGATCAGCTACTTCTAGACCAATTTTGGCAGATGTTTATTTCATGTCCAATGATAAAGCCTCTCCAGAGAGGTTTTGGAATCTGGTCCAGTGCTCAAATGCCTTTGTTCTCCCAAAATTATTTTTCTAACATCTATTTCAGTACACTGTGCTGCAGTCCAGGCCCATGGATGTGTACATGTCCAGCAGATTTGGAATGGGATGGAGTCACTGAGGATGGACAGCAGAAACTGACTATCTACAAATTCTCCACAAGTCAGCTCCTTCCTTTGCTATATATTTAATTTTACTTGGCAGCCCAAGTAGATAAAGTTACATTGTATTTATTTTTTAATGTGTTGAAAAAATTCTATTAATTTCAGAGATAAACAAAGGTTTTCTTGACCACAGTGAAGTTCTCCAAGATATTCAGAGTCTCTTAGGCAACAAGAACACAAGCAATTGTTATTGTGAATATTCTGACTGAAACCTTCAACTGAAAATCTGTAAAAACACTTGTGTTTGCAGCATGTTAATCTCACTAAAGGAGTCAGTACTGTTCAAGATAAATTCTCTTGACCCCAGACAACTCTGAAGCAGAGCTCCAAATCTCACTTATATATAATTTCTGCGGTCTGCTGTGATCCAACATTCACTTTCAAAGCAGCCAAGTAAGTTTTACAATGTGCTAGTATGCATGACTTGAGGCCACAGGCTAAGGAAGGATATGTGGAGGGAGCTGAAAAAAAATATCTGCAAGAGCCATGCTGCAAACCTTACCCACACTGAGGCCTATAGGAGCCTCCATTGCTTGGAGCACTCAGATTTTGGTACATGCTCAGGACTCAGATTTTGGTACTTGCTCACTGCTCCTACACTGGACATCATTTGGTTACACCACTCCCCTTGACTTTCCAGGTAGCATAACAAACTAATTTGTGGTGAAAAGATCCTTTGGAGGTCATCTTGTCCCACCCATTGTCAAAGCTGGTTCAGCAAAAGAAGGCTGCTCAGGGCCAACTGGTTTTTTTTAACATCTCAAAAATTTCCCAAAATCTCTGGTACCTTGGTCAAGTTAGACCCCTCTTACAGGGAAAATATTTCTACTAAAGCCTAGTTAGACACTCTTCTGCTCCAGTCTGGGTTCAGTGACCCCTTCTGTGGACCTGCTGGCTACAGCCTTGCTGACTGTAGCCAAGGAGGCAGCTGGCCCTCACTGTGAGGGCACAGTGCTCACTTGAGTTCTGCATGCTGCCTACCCCAATGCTCATGTCCTTCTCTGAGAGCTGCTTTCCATTCAGTCAGCCCTCAAACTGCTGCATGGGGCTACTCCATCCCAGCTGGAGTTTCTCCAGGATGCCGACAGCCCTTTTAACAGCATCCCATCAGTCAACCAGTGTATTATTAGTCATCTCAGTCCCTAAAAAACAAAGGTGTTTTCCCTGTTTGTTTCAACCAGGCTGTGGCCACAGAGCATTCAGGAAAAAAGGACATTTGCCAGAAAATGTGTGAAGTGAGGACATGACATGCTAAGACACAGAATTGCATCACTGCACCACTATTCAATTGAATACTCACAGAAGCTGAGGCATTGTCATTGCACACAAAAAGGAACAGCCAGCAAGTAAGTTTTTTTCACAAAATAAATGTCAGTCCTAACTACTGCAATTCATTTCAGCACTTGTCAGCATTATTACCCATTATTTTTTCAGGAAGTGTTGAGTGGACACTATCACCTGGATTTACATATGCAAAGTAATATCACACATTGGCACAATTTGTAAGGTACTGGGGGTGCTGTGTGTGTGGGCTGGATTCTGGCTAGTACATGTGTTTGCACAGCCCTTAACAATACAGCCATTTAATCAACTCAAAGGCAGACCTTATAAAATTACTCTGGTGCCATTTTTGCTATTGTCTTCCAATGGCAGAAAGTTTGGAACAGATATAAAACCCAACCAGATCAGAAGAAATTTCAGAAGTCACAATCCAGCCCCTTCTCTCCTTACTTCTCCCATCTTTTTTTTGCAAATATATTTTTCTAACTTTTAAAATGACCCACACAAATGTCCAGAGAGGGAAAACTGAAGGTGTGTGGCTGCATAAATCCTAATCCCACAAAATTAGCAGATGTTTTGTGGAAGACTTTAACAGGACAAGGGATTTCTTAGGTTTTTGCCTGGGCTAAACATCAATAGATAGATTCATAAACTCCCACAACAGGCCCCCAGGATTTTGAAGGCACCACACACCAAGAGGTCCAGAGGAAGATCTGAGATCCTAATTACATGTCTTCCAAGAAAGAATTAAGAGTTCATTATGCATATGCAGTGCATTTGAAGAAACTAAGAGCAAAATAGATTTGGGTGTTGTTGTTAGTTCCCCTAGTAAGCTGCTGCTGGAAGCAAAGCACCACTGAACATCAGTGTAAGCAAAAACTTGTTTGGCCTTAAGGGCAGTGCTAATCTAAAGCTCTCTAGAAGAAAAAGAAGATAGAAAAAAGTATAATTTCAGCTTTCTGTCTACTTTTGAATGAGGTACTTCAGTATGTGCTCAGTAAAACTCTGGAGAGAAAAATAACTTCTGCTTCTCACTTCATTTGTGAGGCAGTTTTACCACAGCCCTCAGACTTACTATCTGAATATATAAACCCATGATATCATCTGAAATCAGTAATACTCATCTAAGAGAACATGTCTGTTTGCCTAAAACCCAAGTCTCAGGGCCAGGAGCTTTTAAAGGTGCCGGCTGAGACTCAGTCCAAATTTTCCAGAGACTTGGTCCACAGTTTTCAGATAGAGTCGAATACACATAAGCAAAAGGAGACTTTTCAAGTCACGTTGGACTTCTTACAAGTCTGTGCTTGAGTATTGCCTCAAGCCAGGGCTTTTGCTCAGCTCCAAGGATAAGTGATAGCCTAAGAAGACTGAAACACATCCCCTGCCTCTAGCAGTTACAGAAGACCTCAGGAAAGACCGGCTTCATGGTCAGGAAATGGACGGAGCATCCCAGAGAGCCAGGACCAAGCACTTTGCCTAGCAGCAACTACTTGCAGATTAAGCTTTTCTCACTTTCAAGACTCACAGGTTTCAATGTGAATCCACAATAACTCTTATTTGACCACCAAACATGCCATGAGCTAATTTTCCCTTTGTTTTGTTCTTTTCTGTCATCGTAACAAATTAATCAAAGTGAGTGGGAAAAACTTCTCTGCCTGGCCTAACATCCAGCAAACTGTAAAACAAACTCATGACTCCCTAAAAAGAACGGCTTGCAATGAAAACATAAACACCATTACTGTTTCCAGACTAATAGCACTAAGCTAAAATACCACCAAGAACTCATTCTATCCCCCTTGTCCAGCTCAAGCTTTCACCAATTTCATGGGTGAATTAAAAGAGCAGTATTGATCTATGCTGGCTGCCCTTTTCAGAGCAAACATTGCACTGGACAGGAAGACACACAGATCTTCTTAGCTTAAGAAGAATATACAAGGCAGCATCATTTTCAGCAGCTTATTCAAGGGAAAAGGTGTCTGCCCCTAAAATGTCATGCTGAAACCATCATTCAATGCTTGTCACTAGCTACAGCTAAACCATGGAGGGCTGATTTACATTTGTGCTGCAGTAATGAGTGAGCTGTTTTCAAAATGAAAACCTAACTTATGGTTCTATTTGCTCTTCTCTCAACGGGCAATAAATGGAGTTCATAAAATTACCAAGCAGCTTTGGAATGGTAACCTAATTAAATCAGCAGTAACTGATTGAAATAACTGAAGAACTATATATAAATATATAAGATAAAGCCTTCAATAAAAAGGAATCTTCTTTGGGAAATACCCAGTCTTCCACCAGCCCTGTTTTAAACACACTGATTGACAACAATTGTCCACAAAATAAATATTGTATATTTATAATTGCATCTCACAAACGATAAGGGTGATTCTTCTCTCACTGAGGCCAGGAGTGAGAACCCTCTTGCTCCCTGTAACACCACCATGGTACCAAAAAGGTTTTAGAGCTGAAGCCTCCACAGCAGTTAACACCACTGGAAGCAGCAACAGCTCCTGTCTGCTGAAGGAGAGGAGGTAGAAGAGAAGCAAGAAGCATGGCAGAGCAATCAGAAGCGCTTCCAATTTTTATGAAACTACCCAGGCTGTGTTGTGACTCCTCCATGCAAACCAAAGCTGTTATAGATTTTCCCCGAGTTGATTATCTGCCTCCCACAGGTAACCTGCCTGTACTTATATGAACATCAACAGTCAATTTGTTAGGCTCAAACAACAAAAAAACAGAGAAATATGAAACTCTATATGAGGCACAAAATTGCCAATACTAAGTTTTACAAGATTGATGTACAAGACAGTTTTTGTCCATAAATCTCGTAACACTTTATTAAGAGCTGTGAGGCAGATGCCTTGGGCTCCATGCTTTGGAAGCTGCACCTGAGACTTGAGATGTGACCTTCTCGATGTCATGTAGCAGGTCAACATGTTCTACTTCAACATTACCAAGCCCATGAAGATTGCCATTGCTTTGAGCAGAAGACAAGCAATCCTCTGCACAAGTTGAGTTCTGAGCCTGTCATTAGAGCAGCACTGGGCTAGAATGACTAAACATGTGGAAGAATCAACCAGTTTTTAAGATATCAGTTGACATCTGAACTGCTTGTCCAAGCCTATGAACAAAGGACAAAAATGTAAAAAAGGAAGAAAAAGGAGGAAGAAACATTCTGCCTCAGATCATAAATAACCTGTCCTCCTTAAACCATCCACACTCCATTTTGTCCATGTGGCCTTTGCTGGTTTTTACTGACAGGCTGGTAAGACCAAAAAAAATTTTAAAAATGGAAAAAAGAGAAGTTAATTTCTTAGCCTTTACCCTGTTCAGAGCATACACAGCTCCAGCTGCACAAGTGCACCTCCAGAGAACTCACACAGCACAACACCTCACAGAACAAGAAGGGACAACTGCATCTCTTGCTGCTGCTGGCACAGGTGAGGATGGTACCAGGCTGCCCATCTGCCACCATCTGCCCGTGGATTGATTCTGGATTCACAGTCCAGCAGCTCTGGCTGTCCAACGTCAACCTTTAAGACATAAACCTGCCTGGAGGAGATGGCAACAGACACTGCAAGCCAAAGTCAGGCTGATGTCTGCAGCCAGGGCAGGCGGCTGCTCTGAACAAAAGGGAGTCTGAATGGCTGAGCTGCAGTGGCCTCTCCTGGAGCCCCCTCCCAGAAATTCCTCAGCAGCTATGAGAGCTGGTACACCAAGACCCCTCACCTCAGTCCCCACTCACCTGTCAGGGATGGGAAGGCAAAATGGGTAAGACACCTTAGTGTGAAGGGCAAGAAGATGAGTTGGAGAGTTTGTGGACAAAAGAAAAGAGAACAGAAATTTATGCTATGACAAGGGACTTCAGGAATATCCAGCAGACAGACAGCAGTGACATAAACAATTTAGAGAGGGCAAAATGAGTGAACCCTTCCACACCTTTATATCAACATAACCAGCACACAGAAACCAATATGTTTACTCCAGACTTACCTGAGCTCCTTGCTGAACAGTGCAAGAAAATCAAGGTCTCAGGCTTTACCTGTAACACAGCAAATGGCCCCAAATGTGCAGCAAAGTAAGCAGAACAAGAACAGTGACCACAATGGGACCTTCTAATACAAATCATAAAGCTCATCTTGCCAGAAGACACATGTCTCATGAAAATTACTGTGGAATGAGCTCCCTCAGAAACTAAGGACCAACACAGTCAACATCATCTTTCTCTGCAATAGAGATAAATATTCTAGAAGTCATCTCCTTTAAAATAGAATGAAAAAACAAAAGAGAACCATTACAAGCAAGTGTCACATGCAGAACACCCTTGCAAGAGAAACGAGCCAGTTATCCACAAATGACAGATGACAGCAGTTTAACACACTGCAGTTAGGACATGAGGTACAATATGAATGAGGCAAGATGAGCAGAACACATTCCCATAAAATGGAAAGTACAGTAATAAGGAAAGAAGCATCAGTAAAATATGGGAAAATGAAAAGGACCAGAAGGAAATTAGGTATAAAAAAGAAAAAATGGTAAAGAATGGAGCAACATACTGAGGTAGCATATTGAAGCAGACGACCCCCTGGCATTAACTGGTGCAGAACCATTGTCTGGAACAGGTCAAGGACAGTTTCTGTCAGCTGAGCATTTGGTCCTGCACACAGAACCAGGCAATGGCAATGACAGCATCCTGCCTGGTTTCCTTGGGATGCGTTCCCCCTCAGAAAATGAAGAGGCAAGACAGGAAGAAAATAAGATGATGCCATAAATTAAAAGGCAAGGCTTAACAGAAACAAAAAAAATAGATGAAGAACAAGAAATAAAAACAAAGGGATGGGGCAAAGGCAAGATAAAAAGAAAATATCCACAGATTAGTGGAGTACATTTTATTTATTCATGATCTCTGTTTTATTATGTGTCCTTGGCAGATGTCCCACAACTGAAAATTTGCAAGGCAGATATTGATGCAAGTTTAGAGACTTCAGCCTCGTTTCTAGTCATTAGCCTTGGGCAGATCTTTTTAATAGGTGTGCCCCAATAGGAAGTAAACAAGTTCCTTAAATCAAGAGTCTTTGGACAGGAGACACGCTGCAAACAAATGGGCTGAGACAGGGACTCCAGGAGGTAAGACCAAAAGCACAGTCTCGACCTGTTTCAAGTGACCAAGCTGAAGGTCAGGCTGCTCATACAGATATTGCCTATCAGGATACAGACTGCTCTGACAAACTCACAGCAGACCCTGCCTGTCACACATCCTCCCTGTTAAGCAGCACTTATTTCACCTGAGAGGTGCGGGCTGAGCCTGCCCAGGTGGCAGGACAGGGATGCCAACACAGGCAGCCATGGCAGCCGTCTCTGGAGCCATCCCAGCAGCGAGGCAGGACACGGCAGGACACTGCAGGACACGTGTCCCACACCAGCCTGGCCAGGGCCCAGCCAGAACAAAAAGCTCACCTCTGGCAGAGGCAGCAGTGCTGAGAGCAGAAAGCTCAGCTGCCTCACTCCTCAGGCAGGTTTAAGGTGCCTCAGCAGCTCAGTCACTGCAGAACCTTGTTCTGCACTGAGGCTGGATGGCCTTGGCACTGAGTGTGAGTAGTTGATTTGATCCTGCCTGTGGGTGTAATTGCACAGCTAAGGTGATACTGGTGGCCAAACACCCATTTACCATATTTTCAGGTTTAAGGTGGTTTTATTCTTCTTGCACTGGGCAAGTTGCTAAGTGCTAGAGAGGGTGAGCAAAGATCTGCTCCTCCTTCAGGACCTCTCTGTTTCTACAAAGGGCATTCTAGTAAAACATCCGACCTCACCTGTCCCAGGAACAATTCCAGGGGTCACACTGCAGTTTGTATCAGCTCAGCTGAAAGCTGATTATTGATTTTCTTTTGCCCACACTCGCAAATAGGAAGTTGAAAGGCTGCTACAACTTCTGTGGGTTGCCTTAGTGCTGAGACAGGTAACAAGACACAGACATTTATAGACAAGGAAGAAGGTCTCTCAAAAAAGAGCTTTAATGTCCTCTGCAATGAATACATATAGATTCACTCTTTTTTTAATTGCAAGACCCACTTAAATCTGTCCAGACAGTATAAAGTACATCTAATAGACAAGTAAAGAACCGTGATTTAGGAAATCTGATATTACTTCTGGACCTTCCCCATACTTCCTGAAATTGAAATAAAAATCTAATGATACTGTGCCTCTTTTTAAAGAAAACCGTTTTGAAATCTACAGCTAAGAAACACCCTTGTAAAAGCTAGGTATGACTACTGTCAATTAAAGTTCTTTTATCATCATTTAGCTACCTACCTGTATTTAAATAACTTACACAATTTCAGAACATAAAATAATTTTTGTCTACCCACAGTGCTATCTCAGCAGAAATTTAGATACAGAAGCTAAAAAGTTTCTTCCTTACAAGCCTTATAATTGTCTTTCATTCCCCCAAATGACTACTGGTTTCAACATTACTGCAATGGGCAGCTTCCCCCCAGTAGCAGATATTAAATACATCATGCAAAGTTGAAAAGCCACCTCTACTTCATGGCTTAGGATATGAACTCAGATCAATTCCTACCAAAATTCTACATTATTTAACCCTAACTGATTAGAGGAGAGAAAGACTATGGGAAAGGCTGCAATTTTGACTGAGGAAAGCAAGAATGAGTGGTCCAGGACATGTTTCTGAAAATGAGGTCTGCCCCAGGTATCCCAAGTCAGACACCCAGAACTTGACTCAAACATCCCCTCTGAAACTCCTGGCTCCCTACAAAAGGCATCCCTGCTCCCTCTGTCCCCTCAGGACGGTAGCCTGAGTGCCTCATGCCATCTATTGGCCTAGACCAGTGACAGGCGCTCGGAGGAGAGCTTTAATTCTGGGAAAGCGACTGTGTTAAAAGGAATCTGTCGGCAGATCTGTAAATCCCGCTAATGGAATCAATACACTGCCGCTGCTCAGATCTTGAGGTCCACCTTGCCCAGCAGACACACTGAGCTCAGCTCCCAGAATAACCAACAGCTGGGCTTTGCATTAGGCAAATAAAAAATGGAACACAGCGATCTCGCAGGCAAGAAAATCCAGAAAATCCAAAAATAAGCAGAGAATTTTCACTGTCCTACACATGAACATTTAAAAAGTCATTCATAAAAAGAGAAAGTTCCTTCAAAGCCTACTTAGTTCCAAAATCTCGTTAACTATCCCAAACTTAGTAAAGTCTACTTTAAACAGGACGCGCACACTTAACAAACTTCTTCCACGTTTCCTTACCCATAGAGACTACTGTAGCCATTCACAGCTGCTTAAATCTAGTTTACTTTTTAACCTAAACGAGTTTCAAAAAGACAAGGCAGAGCTGTGCCATGCGAAAGGACTCAGAGGCATCGCTATTGACCCTCTCCCGCGCAGGCCATTACAAAGCAGCCGCGGAGACCCCGGCAGGACGCGTCCGCTCCGAGGGCCAGAGCGGTGCCCGCGCCCCCGCTCCGCAGCCGCCTCCCTGCGGAGAGTCCCGAGCAGGACGGTGCAGGGCAGGACATCGCCGGGGCAGCGAACGCGCCGAGGCTCCCCCTCCCCAGGTGGCTTCCTGTGCACCCCTCTTCTTCCTCCTCCTCCTCCTCCTGCCCCGCCTGTTTGCCCCGCGGAACGCAAGAAGACACCGCGCCGCACTCCGCGCTGTCCCCTCCGAGCCGCAGCCGCTCCCCGGGGCAGCGCTGCCTACCTGGAGCCGCGGCCGCCGCCGCCCGCCCCGCCAGCTCCGGGAGCCGCCCGACGTGGGAGGGGAACACCGGCGGCGGCAGGCGGGCTCAGCCGAGTCCCCTCCCCGCCCCGGGCATCCCCCGGCCCCGCTCCCGTCCCGCAGCGCCCTCGGGGGCCCCGCTCCGCTCCCCGTGGTTCCGCACCGCGCCCAAGCGGTGCCGCCCTGCCGGTCGGTGTTCCCCCCCCAGGTCCCGCTCCACGCCCCGGGGATCCCGCTCTCTGGCGGAGTCCCACCCCCACGGTTTCCTCTTCTTTCCCGGAGCGTTCCCGCACTTCGCCCGTCGGTCCCGCATAGCACCCCTGGCGTCTCCCCCGCTCCCGGGGCCGCCCCGCTCGGTTCCCCGGGGCAGTCCCGCACCGCCCGGACCCCGCGCCCGGACCCGGCGTCGCCACCTACCAGGCACGCCCAGGCGGTCCCCGCTCCCCCGCGGCTCGGAGGCGGCAGCCCGTGCCGAGGGGCGATGCTGCCGAGGCGGAGGGGCAGGGCTGGGCTGTGCCGGCCGCCTCCCGCCCGGGGTTGCAGTAGCTGTGCCAGCAGTGCCGACCCTGCCGCCCGTGCCGCGCTCTGGCCGCCGGGCTCGCCCCGTCCCGCTTTTGTGCGGCGGCGGGGCCGGGGCTGCGCGCTGAGCTGTCAGCGCCGGGGGATTGATCTGCCATCGATTCCCAGGCGCTGTGCTGAAGTGGCACACGCGGCTTGATTAGCTGGCGGTGCAGCCTGAGATGCGGAGCGTCCTCCGCACGCTGCAGGGGGATGTGATTTGTGCTCCGTGTTATGGCCCAGAGTAGTTGGCTGCTTGTGTCGGGGCTCAGTTCTGCCCGAGTTAAAGTCAGAGAGCAATGGGAAGCCAGGCCAGCTCCCAGCGTAACTCGAAAGCGCAGCTGCGACAGCGTTCCACGATTAAACACTTTGTCTGTTCCAATGGTGTCGTTTCGAAAATTGCCGATAATGAACGGGATGGTTTATTACTTCATTACAATTTCTGCACTTTTGCCAAACTTTTCAAAACTTTTCACTAAGAAACTCTAAAACATCATCATCATCATCATCATCATCATCACCACTAACTGCAGGATTAGGGGAAAAAAAAATCTGTTTCATAACTATTTCTGTCAGTTATTTTCCTAATCAATTTTAGCTTGAAAAAAAATCTTGCACAAATATTGCATAAAGTTCTCCTCTATTTTAGGGGGAGATTTCGTTGTAGTGGGTGTTTTTAGAATTCATTACATATTTTAAGGAGAAAATTCAACAACCTGTTTTTTAGAAGCAACACAAATACTTACTATGCTGATGGGTTCTTGTTGCAGTAATAATTTTTTAGTCTTATAAGAGTCCTCAGTTGTGAAGACTGAGGAGAGGGAGGATCCTAAGAGAATACATTTCTCTCTGTGTTTACTGTTGTTCCCTTAAGATACTATTGCTCTGCAGAGAGGATTCATTTTATTTAATGTTATGGTGTAAAATAGCGTTAATAAATTAAATTTTTTATCTCATTTGTCTTTCATTAACCACAGAAACTTTAATCACTGCAGAATATGTCTTGTCCAGATATTACATCAACCCTTCAATGTTGTGTACAGTAATGTGCATTTATGTTACACATCTTTTTCAAAAACCATAATTAAGCAGGAGTACAGAATGACATTTAGTTACAGAAAGTTAGTGAGAAAGCCATGCCCTGAGTGCAAAGTGAGTTCCTCAGAACTGTTCAAATACAAGAATGTGGACAGAATACTTCCTGGAGACGAATGAGGTCATCTTAGTGGGTCATTTGGAGATTTCAGCATAACATTTGAAAGATCCTGCAGAAATATTGTTACTGACTCTTGGAGATGATACTGCAGCACTGCAGCCCATCCGATGGTTGCACAACCTCAAGTCATCACAGGCAAGAATGTGAGATGCTGGAAATTGCCCAGGAAGGTGAGAGCTGCAGCTTCCTGGGCAGCAAGGACACACACGTTTAACACACAGGGACATCTTTAGTGACAGAGGGGCAAAAGGTAGGTTTATTGCCTGTGTCAACACGTCTGGTGACACTGGTGACTGTCCTCAGAGCCTGTTGTGGGCACTGGATGTGTCCCATGGTGCTGCTCTGCCTGGCAGGGAGGGCAGAACATGCTGTCTTGGCTGCTCATCAAGCCTGTCGAGCTGCAATCTGCATTATCATAACTTAGAGCTCCTTACATCAGCATCATCCTGCACTGCTCTTTTCTAAACAACAGACCCAGTCCCCTGAGGGCAGCACATTTAGAAAAGCCAGTTCTTTCCTCCCAGTGTTCTGCAGACCCAGGCATCTTCTCTATTTTATCTGCATCAAGAAATACCACAAAACATAGGGATTGCATTTATTTTTGTATTTGATGCATCATGGTTTCTTTTTACATAAGCAGTGTCTGAGCACTGAGATGTCTGAGGAAATATCTTCCCTTTTAAAGCAGTTTTTCACGTGCTTCCTCTAAAACACAGCAGCTCCTCTGATCTGTGATCATGCTTTTACATGGAGGGCTGACTTGTGGGGTTCTGGCAAGTTCTAGCAACTTCATTTTAAAATATGCCCTGGAATTTGCTTGACTCAATCATCTGGAGAAGGAGAGATTTCTATCTTCCTGATGCAGAAAAACTTATTGGCAGCTGTTTATGGTGGGCATGAGCCTAGTTCCTGGCAGTGAGAAAAAGAACTGAAGGGAAATCTAAGCTATAACACCATCATCTTCATTGCCCTGCAGTGGTTTAAAATATTGCAAAATGGTGTTAATTGTTGCTCACCAGCTTAAAAGGACTGTAAGACAAAGGCTGTTAAGGAAAGTGGCATGCATAAGGATGGCTCATCTTGTGCTCTAGCCAAGGGTCAACCAGAAATATTATTCAGGAACAAATAATTACAAAATTTCCAGATTAGTCTTTAAAAATATTAACTCCTTCAAAGTTGCTGTAATAAGTTAATTCAAAACAAAACTGTTGTTTTAAATTTCTCTTAAGAAGCTTTTCACCAGTGGAGTGAATGGAGCGAGGAGTGAACATATGGCTGCATTGGAAGGGATTGTGACCCCCCATAAAATAGCTTACATCCTTTTTATGGCTCTTTAAAGCACGCAGTGGGCCTATCCAAAGTCAAGCTGCCACTGGCTAATCTAAACTGGAAACAGCAGTGCCCTGCCTGAGCACTGTTGTGCCTGTGTTTGTTGTGTTTGTGTAACATTTCCATCCCTAGGGACTGGCCATTATCCCCCCCCCCATTTGTTTTCTTCCCTGAATTGCCTTCATCCAACCAGAATATGTCAGCAGTTACACCAGGGGGACTCTATTAAAGACAAATGGACTCAATGTTCTTCCTGAAGAAATACTCATAATTTAAGCTGCACAGCTGTGGGACAAATTTAGAGTAACTCTGCCTTAGGTACTTTCTTGGAGGGAAAAGGAAAAAAAAAAGGTGATTAGAATGGCAACCCTCCTGACAGTGAGAGCTGAATCTGCTCCTCTCTGCCTGCTGCAATCCCACCCTTTCCAGCCTGCTAGGGACACATGGGATGGGGGCTGCAGCAGCACTTGCAGCCCCTGCAGTGACCATCCACAGCCACCATAGCAGCCAGCACAGGGATTTCCACTTGCTGCACAGAAACAGATACAAATCACAGCTTTTCACATTCTCATTGATTTACATGTGCCTCAGTGCAGGACTCTGGCTTTCATTTGCACCTTCTCTGGATGAAAACTGTTTCATTCAATGGAGTTTTACATGGGGTTTGCACTACCTCCAAAAGCTCAGTCCTGCCTCTCATACAAATCAGAGGAACTGCTGTTGCAGTATTTTGTTTGTGCATTGTCACAGGTAAACTGACCACAGGTAAACAGAGGTAAACTGAGCCCTCTTGTACTTGCTTTTGTACTCCAGACCCGGGGACTGTCTTATGCTGCTTTGATTTAAGAAAGTCAGCGGGAATTTTCAATTCATTTTATTCAGTTCAAGAAGATAAAACTTTATCTGTGAATGGCAGGGCCTCTCCTTAATTATCCTGAGAAAATAACTTCATATAATACAACATAGTGCCTTCAATTCATTAAATAGAATATTTCTAATAATAAAAAAGTATTACCAGAAGAAAGTCAAAGGGGTTTAAATGGTTTGTGCGGCAGCATGATCCAGTAACTTGAGGAAAAACTGCATCTGCTGCAGAGCCAGGAACAGAGCTTAGAGCTCTGGGGGTTTTTTTACTATTTTTTAATGCTGAAATTGTTAGTAAAGTATGAATAGTCAGAGGACAACACTGCATTTGAATTTAAAAGCATCTGCAAGTGTTGCTAGGAATATGTGAACCATAACAGATCTTCAATTAAGCAGAAGGTAAGAAATTTATCAGTGTCGGCTCCCTGGTTACCAGGCTATTGACACAGTTCTTAGAAAGATAAGTCAAATGTACATGTGCATTAAACATACTGCATTTCTGAAAATTATTTTTTCCATTAATTATGAAAACATATTAACTCAGAACCTTGTTTAACAAAAGATGAACAGTAAATTACTGAATCACTACTCAGCAAAGTAGGTAGGAAATTCCTGGTACATTTTCTAACTCAAAGCAATCTCAAATTACAATGTGACCTGTAGCAGGATGTGTCTAAAGTGAGCACAATGTATAAACAACTCCTGTGGAAATGTTGAATGCAGCAGCTGTCATTACACAGGCTACCAGTACAGTAATTACACTTCAGATGTGTAACCTGGCTCGCCTGTCACAGCTGAATTCTTGTTTACAACAAATACACTGGGGTTTACAGACCTGTGCCTTTTTCAAAAATAATGGGAAAACATAGTTCCTAAGGTAAAAGATGAAAAGGTCTTTCAGTGGGAAAAGAATGTCTGTAAAGAATGGTGAAAATGGCTTGTATGTAATCTTTTAATTCCTACTTACACATTTATGGCAGGGGAAGGAGTGGGTGTGGGTGCTTAGGAAGCTGCAGCAGAAGGTGGGGGCTTCTTTTGTCAACCTTTTTTCTCTTACTTTTTCTTTTCTCCTTTGCTGTCTTTCTTGTCCATTTTCAACTCCATTACTATTTGGCATTACTAAGGTAGTCCCACAGGAACCTCAGTCCAGGCACATAATTTCATTTGGATACTTGGGATACAGTCAAGTACAAAGGAAGAAATTCTGAAGATTGAATAAGACAGGGCTAAATAAGAAACTAAAGATCAGGGTTTGGAAGGCAAGATAATACTAAAATGAATAGAACAATAGTAAAGCTACAGCAGTGTTTCAATTTTCCTTAATTATTTTCTTTTATTTCTCTTCAAATCTATAATACTTTTTCTTCTAGTTCTATTTTCTTTTCATTCCTTGTGGGGATTTTTCATTATTTTGCATTTATGCTCAGCTCCAAAGTCCTTGACATGTCCATTTCTCTGACTTTCTGTCACCACCTGTGTAGGTGAAAAATAGGATTGCAAAGATTTTCTTCAGTACTTCAGAGAAAAATGGGCCAGGAATCAATATTGCTATACTGGCATAGTAAGGGTATTTACATCTGAAAGCATTCTGCCTTGCTCTTCTCATGAATAATGAAAGAAATCATGGCATTCTTGTGGGGCTGGGCTAGCCAAAAAAAATCTTTGCAGGGGAAGGGACTACTACATGAAGGGACTACTACATTTTCATTTCCATCCTTTGTTCACTTATTGTGTTCTGGGAAAAAAAATAGAACACTAAAAGGTAAGAATTTTGTCCCCATTTTGGAAAGTTTATATTCTGAAGAATCTATGGATGCAGACCATTGACACCACGACTACAGAAATTCCAAAGAGGTTTGATACAGAAGTCTTTCAGTTCTAGAGACACTGCATTTTAGTGAAATGATAAGAAGTTCTCCTATTTGCATCTCTTCAAAGGCTAGGTCTTCAACTTAAATAAACAGGACCTTATTTTTATCAGTGATAAGTGGTTTATGTATTCTATGTATCTTAAACATGCCCCTGATAAGAAGAATGGGTTTTTTGGGGGGATGCTCATCTTCATGTGATTGAGTACAGGACAAGCTTTAGCCTAATGTCTTGGGCTAGCAACTTAAAATCAAAGGATTAAAAGTAATGTAGAGGAAATCATGTTCTATGTGATTAAAAAACAGGGAAATCTTTTTCTGATTAAGACAAAGGATATTTACATGACTTTTTTTTTTTAATGAAGCCAGTTGCACAAGAAGCACGCTCCAAAAAAGGCAGCATCAACAAAATGACTGCACAGCTTGTTGCAGATGAGACAGTAACATGTTCTTGATGACAAAAGAAGAAACACTGACATTCAAGAAGGAATGCTGTTCTGCCCTAAAAAGAATTGATAACCATCCTCATCACTGTATCTACAAACAGGGTTAAAATGTAGATGTTCAGTGGAGAAAATGGATTAAATGGGGTGTCTTACTCTGCTTTGCCAAAGTCTCCTTTGGCGGCTATCTAATTTTCCATCAAACAGCAATAGAATCTGTTGCATTATGCTTTACAGTCTCCCCAGAAATCTCCCTGATTCCAGGACGTGAGCATCCCTGAAACCCCAGCTTTAAACTCATGTCAGGTCGAATTCCCAGCAAAGAATGACTAAGCAGGACACAGTCTGGTGGTCAAAAGGACTTATGACAGGCTTGCTTTTCATAGTTCACATTATTTTTTTGTGGAGCCTCTCTGTCCCTTCTTGTGTAAACAAGCTACATTTCCTATAGCTTTATGTTTAGCACAGCATATAAAATGTTTGTTACAGTTTTGTGCTGCTTGAAGGTGGGAACAATTTTGCATGCAGCAATTCAAATGCAATGAGTGGAAAGGCCTTTTAAGGAACCCATCTGCTCAGAGTTTAGACTTGAAAGAGTAGAGAAAGGTGTCATTAAGGTAACTGGTCACCCCATGGCTATGAACAGAACATGACCATAAAAATCCCAAGGTATCTTCAGCAGAGAGAAACTTTCCTATCATTATGTACTGTTCTGGTAAAACCTCATCTGTGCTCTAGTGAACTCTGTTACAGAGAAATATGCTGCTAGGATGCTCAGATGAATGGAGAATCAAGTGTAAAACAGGATATGAAAAATTAAGGTGCTTCAGTCCACAAAATGAAGAGTAGCAGTGTGAGTTCTCCTATTGAAAATGAGGCAAAAATCAGGAGGTGAATAAGAGGGAATTGGACTCACAAGCTGTATTGGTACAAGAATGAATCAATATAAACTGCTCAAGAACCCAGTCTAGATAAAAATTACAACATTTCCAAATGCCAATGAAATAAAGGTCTAGAACATTCTTTCATTAGAGAATTTGGGGGAGGAAAAAACTTTAATGGTTTTTTGAGTGGATTTTTTTAACGTGGTGAAAATGATTGTCTAGAGGATTGCCTATAATATTGGGGTACTAAGTAGAGGGATTTATGCACTCACAAACTTCTGAGATTTTTAAGGATTCCACTGCAAGCAAATGTAGAAAACCTCCAATTTAAAGTAGCACCATATAACATTTGCACAAAGGAAGCTGTGATTTGTCAACATGATCAAAAGTATATCAAATTTCTTGTCCTGGTAAAAATCAGGTACTTTAAGAACTGCTTCCTTCAGCAACAAGCATCTATTTATATGCCCAGTTTGAGTGTGAAAGCACTAGATAAACATAGATGCAAGCAATACATCTGATGAGACTGGTCTTACCAAAGTCAAAACAGGCAGGCCAACAATAAATCAGGTATAGAGCAACCTGATTCCTTAATGGAAAGATAGATGAATCCCACAGTGAGCTTGGGTTTAATGGCACTGTAGCACCCTCCTGTACAAATGCAATAAATAGTACAGAACTCAGTAAAATATTTATCTGAATGAATTATGAAGGTTCTAACACAGTACCAAAACATGAGCTTTCATACCCTTCAAGTGTGTGAAAAATATTTTCCCTATAACATTTGGATTTTTCCAGCTGTCTGAGTTAAAGTAGTTGCAGCAGAATCTGTTATTTTATTAATACTTACTTGAACACCAGCCACTGCTCATTGACTGCATGAGATTAAAAAAAAAAAAAAAAAGCCACTTATCACCTTAAGGGGATGAAGATATTCAAAGCACATTGAAAGAAAGTAAACAGCCATGCTGCTTCCCAATGCTGAGCTATAAAGAGACAGCAAGGGAGTTTAAAGCAAACTGCTTTGCAAACACAGGATTCAGTTGCTACGCACAGAAATTCTAAAATCTGGGACATCATCTGGATTAACATGCAATATTATCAGGTTGATGGATAGTTTTCAAAGCTCCATCCTTACTCTGATGCAGATGTCAGAGCGCTGCACTTTAACTTAACCATGGTACTGGATGGGGATTTCACCTTATGTAAAATTAAATCATATCACTAACTGTAACATGATTTTGTTTTATTTTAGTAGTCTTGTCTCTAATATGTATAAAATCTAGAATAGCATATTTGTGTGTTGTTTAGGGCATGGCAATGGCACCATAAAAACATCAAGCCAGTACTCCCCAGCTGGAGCCCTCCCTGGCCAGGGCATTGCTGCTCTTTAGTTCTGCTGTAGTGGGCAGGGTGGAACTCCAGTGGGAACTTGATCTGAAGGGACTGTGGCATGAATGAGTCCATGATGGAGCAGAGATCCACCTGCAGTCTGTGGAGAGTCCCCCACCAGAGCAGGTGGATGCCTGAAGGAGACTGTGACACTCAAAGGATGAGATGGGGATGTGTAATGAAGTTTTATTGAACAGTGTGGGACCTGGGCATGATGCAAATAGTATGGAATAAGGAGTGGAGTGTACTGGTTTGGGCTGGAGTAGAGTTAATTTTCTTCACAGTGCCTGGTGTGGGGCTGTGTTTTGGATTCATGCTGAACACAGGGTTGATAGCAAATCTAATTTTGTTATTGCTGAGCAGGGCTTACACAGACCCAAGGCCTTTCCTGCTTCTTGTGCTGCCATGCTGTCAAGGGGGTGAGGAGTACGTGGGAGGGTGGGAGGAGACACAGCCAGGACAGGTGACCCAAAATGACCAAAGGGATATTCCAGACCATAGGGCATCATGTTCAGTATATAAAGTGGGGAAAGGAGGAAAGGGAGGGATGTTTGAAGTGATGGAGTTTGTCTTCCCAAGTCACTGTTACCTTGATGGGGCCTTGCTCCCCTGGAGATGGCCAAACACTTACCCAACCATGGGAAGCAGTGAATTAATTCCTTATTTTGCTTTGTTTGTGGCTTTTGCTTTCCCTATCAAACTGGTTTTATCTCAATCCACAAGTTTTCCAGCTTTTACCCTTCTGATTCCCCAATCTCACTGATGGGAGAGTGAGCAAGCAGCTGCAAGGGGCTTATTTGCTGGCTGGGGTGAAACCCCACCAGGGCTACTGCATGAACAACCTCCTGTTTAATTTGTTCAAAAGTTTGTTGTTGTCCAGGACCCCACTTAAAAATTTTCTCCCATTCCACATGATAGAGCGGGTTTACAATCTGACTCTGGAGTATGCATCCTCCAAAAACCCTCACTGCCTAGGAAAGCTTGTCTTTCCTGTTTTCTGTTTGGTGAGGGCATAGTTGCTATTTCATAGATCATGTCCTTTGGAGTCTGGTAACCTCCATCTTGCCGTTTTACTCCTAAAAACCAAATCACCTGGGGAGGTCCCTTGATCTTCCTCTGCTTTATGGCAATACCAGCCTTTGGGAGACTCTGGATTATCTTCCCTTTCTCAAAAACTTCTTTTGTAGTGTTGCCCCATATGATGGGGTCAATTCACTGCAAGTGTTCTGGAGCCTCTCCCTTTCCCTGCAGTCTGTCTCAGCTGCAGCTGTGCCAGCCCAGCTGCTCACTCCACCTTGGAACCAGCGTTACCCCACAGCTTCCCCTGCCACATTTGCTCTACCAGAAGGAACCCCTTCTCCCAGGAAGAGACTCCCTTTCCCTGCTCCCAGCAATGACCTGAGATGGTAAAATAACCTCCAAGTCCTGGCCAATGTCCCTCCTGGCTACTGCAAAAATTAGCTCTGTCCTGGCCAGAACCCGGACTCTGCAAAACTACTAAGTATCCATGGAATTCTGAAATGATTGGTATTGGCATTCTGTCATCATCCATCATGGTACCCAGTGGGAGCTGTGGTTCAGTTGCTGAATATCTTCAGTTTCTCTCCATGGAAAGGAGTCTTACGCCATGCAAAATCTTCCAGGATGGAGGACAGACTGTTACTCATCAAGACATCAAAGCTCACTGCAGCTGGGGAAGTCTGGCAAGGGAATTTGGCCTGCTATGGAGAGATGTGAGATCACAGAATCATAGAATCATTTAGATTGGAAAAGACCTTTACAATCAGCAAGTCCAATCCTAAAAGCATTTAGTGTATAATCTCCAAATGATATCCAGAAACTCAAAGAGATTTTTGCCCAACATCTAAGCAACCTGAAGAAAAACTCCTCGATTCTTCTAGATTGAATTTCTTCTGAATTCTTTTTCTCTCTAGACTGAAGTTCAGTTCTTTTGAACTTTCTCTTCATCTAAGTATTTCATTATTTTTTCTCTCTATCTCTGTTTTGGAGTAGAACAAATGTCAAACTTATTACCAGGACATAATGCCATTTTTTGACTGAAACTAATGAACATTCAATGACATTTATTGTGCAATTCATAGAGTATATGAAACACAGAACAGATGTGGCCAGTATCTCATTAGGCCACAAACTTTTTCCTGCGGAATACATAATCTAGAGCACATTTCCCCTGTATTCACCCAAATACAGTGTAAATCTAGATTGATTCAATTTAAAATAATGATGTTGTTGTAGATCACAAATGATCTCCCATTCTTACCCCTGGCCATTTTGGTGCATGTAGTCTGTAGTGTAAGAGCAGTTCACAAACTTTTTGTATCTTGCTTAGCAGTACTGTGAACCATTATTACGCCTGTCTTATAAATGGGGAATGTAGATACTGGTGTCTAATGACACTTCCAGGATCACTTAGAAAATCTGAAACAGAATGCCCAAATCTTAGTATAATGTTCTAGTTCAGTGCACTGATTCCTGATTTGTCTTACTGCTCAAGATGAAGAGGGGGAAAAATGGAAGAAGAGTTTGGAAGACCCAACAAGCTTCTGATTAGCACAGTATTTCCCACATTCTGTAGAGTTCAGTTGGAGGTTAAGACCATTTTACCATTCTGGCCTTATTCATAAAGTGGTCTTCATATTTGAGACTGGTTCCTTACATTTTCCATTGGACAAGATGGGGATATTCCCACACCTTATCCATATGTTCCATGGTCCTGCATAAAGGTCATTCATCATTTGGTTTTTATTATTAAATTCTCTTTCCACAGAAGAAGGAAATCTGGCAAAAATACAGAATTGTTTCCTAACCATAATGAGAAAATGCAGTGAAACCTTTAACTTAACCCTGAACAGGTGCCAGTTCCAGGAACAGGAGATGCACTATCTGAATTTAGACTTCTGCTCTCCCCACAAGCAATATGGAGCTCTGTAAGCAATGCAATACAGATAAACACTGATGACATTGAAGACAGTTATTCAAATTATTCAAATTTTCAAAAGAAGTCAACAATAAAACCCAAGTTTTTCACTGATTACAGTGTGCTCGGAAAACATCCTCCATATTTTGGGACCCTAATCCAAAAGTCACCAAAATCAAAGAGGATCAGATTGTTTTTCATTCAAGAATGTAGTATCAAACATAAGACTTCAGTAAATAAGCACAAAAGTGTATTTAAATAAATTACAGTTAGACTTACAAGTTACATTTTATGAAGACACTCTGGGAGGATTACTGTTCACTTGCTTATGTATGTTTTCATTTGAATTGCTAAGAAGAAATGGAATTACTGGAACAGATGGATCAAATTTGTTTATTTGCAGGTGATTACACACTATTTTCACTTGCTATCTCTATTGCTACAAAGTCTAATTAGTACTGGTGTATGGTTGCACACCAGAGAAACTTTCCTACCTTCTTACAGCACCAAAGACTTACTGGGGAACTAAAAGATATTACAAGGTCTCCAAGACTCTACATAAATAAAGACAAGTTTCCAAATCAGTGAAATATGAGTATAAATCCAGAGAAGTATTGATAGTCACTAAGGAAATCTGTCTGAAGAGGAGGAGGATTGAAGATGAGCTAAAAATACTGAAAGATTTTGTCTGTGTGACCCATCTGTATGACAGGAGCTACTTTATGTGTCCATTACTTTGAGGGATATAAATGTGCAATAGCATCTTTAAATATAGACAAAGAGAGAGAATGGGAGAGAAGAGTAAAATATGTTTGTCTATATTTGAAATGGAGCTAGATCATAGATTGTATTTTCAATTTAAGAACGAGCCATTCTTTCCTTGTTTATTACACTCGTCAAGTAACCATATATAACTACATATAGACAAAGAGAGGGTTGTGTGGGGGCAGCAATTATTAATGGACATTACTGAATGATAAATAAAGAGCTAGCTCAGAACTGGTATTCATTGCACACAGATGTCTGGACCATGGGCAGATGTCTTAAATCGTCTACACAAAGCGCTTTTGTGCTATCACAGTAATCTAAATTGCTTTGCATTCGGTTCCAGGCATTTCCACACACTGCTCTCCACCACACATAAATTCCTATTCTCAAATCCCATCTAGGCTTCAAGGGCCAAATTACTTCCTGGTGTAACTCTTTGGTTTAATTTGCCCCAGTTTTATTGATGCAGACAAACATTAGCCTGGTGTTCTTACAGGAGATCTTGTCCATAACTTAGGTTATGGTGCTGGCTCTGGGGAGGGCATCCACTGCTCCATGTTGGAGGGGATGAAAGCACAAGCAGGAAGGAGGAGGAGTGATGCCATGGCTTCATGTGAGCTTCGTGTGAACTGTATGGTCATGACCAACTCTCCTGGGGGAAGCTTGCTTCAAAGGTCCTGCTGTTCCCTGTTCAGAGAAGAAAGGACTGCCGCAGCCTGCCTTCTAAAGCTTTTACTCAGAACCTCTGTCCTTTTAAATTCTGTCAATCATCATACCTACTTGCCCTAGGCTACAGGGGAGCTCTAAGAAAACCACTCATAACTCAAGAGACAGGCACTTTCCTGACTCTCTGAGGTCTTAGAACTACTGCACTCCCACAGCAGGACTGTGCTTCACTGCAAATCAAGTCAGTGATGATTTAGGAAATAATTTGTATCCCCAGAGGAGGCATATCTTGCAGCAGAGACAGCCCAGCATAAGTTGCTGAGTTTTAGTTAATGGCCTGAGTCTATCTAATGTGTCTGCTCTTAGAGATTTCACTTACAGATGAACTGTGTGTTTTCTGTCTCCCCATTTTTTTTTACATGGAAAACATTTGAATTAGGCTAGCACATAAACACACTGTCTAGGAACAGAATTGTGGGAGGAGGAGTTAACAGAGAGAGACAGATGGAGCAGTAGTTTGAATATATTATTTTGCATTGCAACCCTGTAAAGAAAATAAGTCATGCATTTCCTGGTGGGCATTTTACAAGGGTCACTTTATAAGGGTGAGATTGCAAAATCTCTCTCACTTTTACTATTCCTATTAACACAGAATTATCTTTGTTGCTAATTTAGCATGCATTCTTGCATGCAGTCAGAATAACTTTCAAGGTCTCTTTAACAGCCATATTAGACTGTATGGACTGCCTTTTTTCCTTCTTGCTCACTTGCTTGCTGTGGGAGAGCTGCCAGGTATCAGCTGAAAGGCTGGTAATTTTAAGATACCCTGTACATACTTGTTGTTAGCACTGAGAGTGTGCATAACACCACATCCTTTCTCCCTCTTCTTGTCCTGATACAGATTGAAAGACCAAAAGGAATTCCTTTTCTGTTATACTGGACATTTTGACCATACAGTTTGAGCAAAGCCTTTTAGATTTCACTTGATCTTTAGCAGTTAAAACTGTGACAGACAAGACTTTTTCCTTTCTTCCACAACTCAGAAACGTAAAAGTGTACAGAAATTAATTTACAGTTGATAGGTAAAAAAAAAAAAAAAAAAAAAAAAAAAAAAGGAAACAAAGAGTGACTAAGAGTGACTGTGTGGGTAAACTAGCTGTGTGATGTTTTCAGGAACACTGTGATAAGGCTGCTATAGGAGACCTACTGCAATTCTTCTTCCATTCTGGTAAATGGTTGTTAATTATTGTGATGCTGTTTAAACTGCAAGGAGTGAATAGGACACCTCTAGAATGCCATTTTGCTCTATAACCTCAGCCTACATGCAAAGAATTGAAGAATTGAAGGCTGGTTGAAGAATTAAAGGAAACCTGGCTGGAATCTGTTTGGGATGGAAAAGCATGAGCAACCTTGACGCTGCCCTGAGCCAAGGCTACCATGACTTGTGATGTGCTTGTCAACAGTGCAGATCTTCAAATGTCCAGTGGAGTTCTTGCAAACTAGGCAATATCTCAGGCAGTTCCTTGGTGATACCTAAAATCAAGTTTGGAAAAAATAGAATAACTCTTTTTTAATACTGTAAAAGCACACTGCACAGTGAAACAAATCCACAGTTCAAATGGTCTCAGCTCTAACATTAATAAACAGGGTCATGCTGTCCAATATTTAAGACCTGCCTGCCTGATCATGGGCTTATTTATTTTTAGAACTCCTTATTTATATACTAGCCTTGGTGGATAGTGCTCCTGAGGAAAACACCTTCTAAAGTTAAAAATCTATCACATAGGGAATTTCAGAAGGAAACAACTGCGACACAAACCAGTTGGGAATAACACTTGTTTCTGGAGCACGGCAATTTTGGGTTTCACATTCAATTAATTTTTTTATACTCTTGAAGATGTGCGAGAGGTTCAGTGAGGTTACCGTGATAGCAGCACAAATGCAGGGCAGTTTGAAACGATGCTGTGCGATGTTTGTCGGGATGAAGAGCGAGCCCTGAGCAGCTCCCCCCGCCCGGGCTGCGCTGCCGGGAAGGCGCCGGGAGCAGAGGGAGCAGCCGTGCGATCCTGCGGCTCCCTCTCCAGGACATCGGGCTTAATTACAAATAAACCCTCCAGCTCTGCGGCTCCTGCAGCCTTCTCATGGGCAAAGGGAAGAGCAAACCCCGAATGTCACAGGCATAAGCCCAGGACAGGAGTATCCCCAGTATAAGGTTCATTTCGATCCGAAACGCAGTGAGGGAGGGATGCAGGCAATTCCGAGCATTCCTTAGGAAACGCTGCCGAGCACCAGCAGTGCTCAGCACTCACAGACAATGTGAAGACAGCACAGTAACCCCTTTGCTCACTCTGTGACCCGGCCATGCTCTGAGCATCAGCAGCTCAGCTCAGCAGCCCCAGGAACATCCTGCTCACACACATCACTCACCTGGTCACATCAGGTTACCAGAGTGCACTCCTGCTCACATGGTGAGATATTGTCACCCAGACTCAGGGCCCAAGGTGTAACTTCTCTGCCTTCAGCATGCAGCAAAGGCAGGGTCCTTTTCTCAGATCTGTTTCTGTTCAGATTCACTTCTCCATTGGGTTAATTTTCTCCAAATTTGAGGATCATTTCCACTCTAGGTGTTCTACACATCCCTCAATAAGATAGTTTCTTCATTTAGTTTGTGACACCCATCAGCCTCTAGCTATGTTCTCTTTTACTGTTAGTTTTGACCTCTTATTTTAAAGGTCAACAGTTTCTTCCTATTTTGTTAACCCAATTGCCTTAAAACTGCATTTTATACATTTGCTTCTGGCAGACTTCAGCTGTCCAGGGAAGGCTATGCAAAATCCTCCACAGAGGACACAGGACAAATTGGCTTTGGGTAACAACATTTTCACAGCAGGAGGACTACAGGGGTGTCTTCTGTGAGAAGTTGCCAGAAGCTTCCCTCATGTCCAACATCCAATTCCAGCCAGCTCCAGGACTGGAATTGGATGTTGCACTGGACATGCACTGGCTGAGGCTGAGCTCATCGGGGATGATGAGAGCATCTCAAGGATAACAGAGTTTGGAAGGGGAAAGAAAGCCCTGTGCCACTGCAGCCAGGAAAGAGGAGTGAGAATATGTGAGAGCAACAGCCCTGCAGACCCTGGAGGGGCAGGAGGTGCTTCATGTACTGGAGCAGAGATTCCCCTGCAGCCCCTGGTGCAGCCCATGGTGGGGCAGCTGTGCCCCCAGAGGTCCTTGGGATCACAGAGATCCACCTGCAGGAGGATCCCACCTGAGCTGTGGGTGCCTGAGGAGGAGGCTGTGACCCTGTGAGAAGCCCCTGCTGGAGCAGGCTCCTGGCAGGACCTGTGGCCTGTGGAGAGAGGAGCCCATGCTGGAGCAGGTTTGCTGGCAGCACTTGTGTCACTGTGGGGGACAGTCTCTTCCTGAAGGAGTGCATCTCATGGGAGGAGTCACATTGGAGCTGTTTGCAAAGAACTGCAGCCTGTGGGAAGCACTCACATCGGAAAAGTTCATGTAGGACAGTTTTCTGTGGGAGGGACACTGGAGCAGGGGAAGATTGTGAGCAGTCCAGTTAAGGAAGGACATTGAGACACTTGAGCACCTCGTTGCTAGAGGAGGGCAACGAGGCTGGTGAGGGACTTGGAACACAAGCCCTGTGAGGAACGACTGAGGGAGCTGGGGGTGCTCAGCCTGAGGAAAAGGAGACTCAGGGGTGACCTTATCACTCTCTACAGCTTCCTGAAAGGTGGCCAGAGCCAGGTGGGGTTGGTCTCTTTCTCCAGGCAGTAACTGACAGAACCAGAGAACACAGTCTCAAGCTGCGCCAAGGGAAATACAGGTTGGATATTAGGAAAAAAGGTTTTTATTAGGAAAAAGAAAGGGTGATAAAGTATTGGAATGGTTTGCCCAGGGAGGTGGTGGAGTCACCATGTCTGGATGTGTTTAAATAAGATCAGATGTGGCACTCAGTGCCATGGTTTAGTTGAGGTGTAAGGGCTGGGTTGGACTTGATGATCTTGAAGGTCTCCTACCCTGGTGATTCTGGGATTCTGAATCCACTCTTGAGGAGGAGGGAGTGGCCACAGCCACCACTCTCTGTTGTCCTGTGCTGCTGGTGGGGAAGAGGGAGAAAAATTGGAAATGGAGTGCAGAAAGAAGGCATGGGTAAGGGGAAAGTACTTTTAAGATCTGGATTTTATTTTTCATTATCATACATTGATTTGAATGACAGTAAATTAGACTAATTACCCCAAGTCTAATTTTTTTTCCCAAGACAGTCGCTGGTGACTGATCTCTCCCTGTCCTTATCTCAGCCCATGAGCCTTTACTTGTATTTTCTCTCCCCTGTATAGCTGAGGAGGACACTTGGCATCCAGCCAGGGTCAACCCACCACACAAGAGCACAGTAGCTGAAAAACGATGGGTCAGCTGATGCTTTATGAGAACAGCACCAATTTCACAGAATCACAGAATAACTCTGAGTAGGAAGAGCACCACAAGAATCATCATGTCCAACTCTTAGGTGAATGGCCCATAGGGGGAATAAAATCCACAACTTCGGCATTATTAGCAACCTGCTCTAACCAAATGAGTCTTGAGAACTTGACAGTTAGGAGCTGACAGACAAAAATAGAAAGACCTGGGAACCAAGTAGGAGCAGATTCAATCAGTAAAACAAATAATCAGGTGATGTGAATTACAGGTTCATAATTAGGAGGATAAACAGCTGAAAAGGGGTCTCATCAATATAAATGTGGCAGCCTTTCTATTTAACCTAAGACTGAAAACTCAGAAGGGTTTTTATTTCTATGCAAAACTGAGAAAGGAGACTTTTTTTTTTTCTTTTTTTGTTGTGGTGCTCTAAAGGAAAAAGCTTCACACATAGAGGCTGAGCAAATGAACAATGAAGCTGAGCTTGGTGCAGAGGTGAGAGCTCTATGGCTACTAAACATAAATTATTTTACTTAAGGCATTAAATGTATTCACTTTTCTGGTTTGTCTTTCCTAATTTTCTAGTGATGACTAAGGAAAATTCCTTTTTCCAATTGCCTAGTCTAGAACCATTTGCCTAAACTTAAGGCTAATTTAATATTCTGAGGAGAACTTTCTGAGCAAGAAATTTGTTATCAACTTGTTACAGCTGAAACTACTGCTAATCCCTGTCTTCTCTTACAGGTTGTCACTAGTAGTGTTATTTTTTTCTGGGGTATGGACTCAAGAGACACCAGGTAATGTTGCTGCAAACTGATTTCACATCAGTTTGCAGGCTTTCCCATAAGTATTATCTAGGCTTATGTGTGTGCTTTAGAAGAGTCTGAAACTCTTGTGGCAGCCTTACTTGCATGTTTCTCTGTGAAATTTTAAACATGAAAGGATTTGCTGGAAACTGCGTTTTTTAATTTAATGTGTCACTATATTAAGCAAGTGTTTTTACCTTTCCTCACTCTGGTAACAAGTACTGATGAATTAATAAGAAATTTATTTTTATTCTCTTGAGTGTAGTTGTTGTTAGTCTCCATACAGTATCTAAGGTCTTTTATCATAATTTAATCTAGCTAAGTACCAGACAGCTGTTTGCTCATTCCTCATCCCCTCCCACACCAGCAGAATGGGGAGGAGACTCAGGAAAAGCCTCAAGGATTGAGAACAATATTTTAATAATTGCGACCAAGTAAAATATAACAATACTAATTATAATAATAATTTTATTTTTTAATGTTATAAAACCTAAGAAAAATTTGTGATGCACAATAGTCACTCATTACAACTGATGCCCAGTCTGTCCCCAAACAGTGATTGGTGCCTCCAGCCAATTCCCCCCAGTTTACGTACAGGTCATGACAGTCTATTGTATATAATATATATATGGCTAGTTCAGGTCAGTTGCCCTGGCAGTGCTGGCTTCTGGTGCAGCTCCTCCCTGACAGAGCATGAGCCATTTAAAAGGTCTTTGGCTTGGTGCTAAGCAATGCTCAACAGCAACCAAAACTTCAGCGTGTTATCAGCATAATTCTTGCACTGAATCCAAAATACAGCTCTGTACCAGCTACTAGGAAGAAAATGAACTCTATCTCAGCCAAAATCAGGACAAAATATTATAAAGATAGCAGTGATTCATCTCAGAGGACACCTTTTCCTAGCCAAAAGTCTTTCCTTACAAAACAGAGCTGGTCCTGGAGCAGCAGATGCAGAGAACTGTTTCTAGGACTGTCTGCCCTACTCACTGTGGGTCCTGCATAAAATGCATTGGCCATCCCCAAAGATCAAAGTAAATAGATACTGGAGAAGGTTTTATCCCACTTGGAGCAATTATCTAGCTTCTGCACTGAATCCAGTTGGTAGCTTAGAGTGTGGGTGGAATAGGGTCATGTTCACCAGGATCTGTCTGCTGCTCCTTAGTGTGACCATCTCTGATGTGGGAATGGCATCACTTCAGCGTACAGTGCTGAACCCTCTAGGAAAAAGAATCCTCTCAGCTCTTAAAATGCACCATTATTGTAAAAGGTCTAGCTGGTGTTAGCTCATGATGCCATAGAAACTCCTGTTTGAAGCTACAAATCCCCGTTTATTGGATGTGCATGTCAAACAAGAAGCCTTCTCTAGTCCTGCACTTAGGACACTGTGTACCTGCCTCCTGCCTGGAAGAGGTTTGGGAGTCATGGCCTGGTTTATGCTGTGGTGATAGCTTGGGACTGGAGCTGTTCAAGCCATTTTCTCTGTTCCTGGGTGGTACTTTCCCAGTTTGAGCCAGCTGGCTTCTGGTCCTGGTACTTGGGCAAGTGACCAGAGTAGGCTGATGGAAGGGCACAGCTTATGAGGATGCTCTCCACCCAAACTGACTTTTGGCCCTTCTGAATAGAGGGGTACAGGTGGAAGTTTCTGGTTATTTTGTGGTTGGTTTGTAGTGTTTTGTTGGTTGGAATTTTTTTGGTTTACAGGTTGGGTTTTTTTCTCTTTTCAGGAGTGTGTGGGACTTTGACATTTTGTTTTACTTCATCTGAGGTGTTCAGATTGGGGCAGCCAATGTAGTACCTTTTTGACCATGTTCCAAAATTCTACTTCCATGACTGGCTGTTGCAGGTGGCATTGCCAAATCATTGAATGCCATTACTAATAGGATACTAATTTTGGAGCTGGCTTTTCTCCTGGAATTACTGCCAGTATAAACACAACCTCTCACCTCTCCTGACCAGAGATGTATGACTGTCACAACACTGACTTTACAAAGCAATCTGGGAAATAGCAGATTTGTTTGTATTTTATTTTGAATCCCCATCTTACCAGCTTTTCAATGCATCCAACACAGGACCCATGAGTTCAGAGTGCTTGGGGGACTTCCTGAGGATAACGCTGAGTGCACAATACTTTGAAGACAAATACTTATCTCTTTTTGTTGTTGGTAAGTTGATGTAGAAGAACTTGGTGAGAGAATTACATATGGTAAAATGTTTCAAATCCTCTGAGGTGCTTCTATACTAGAATTCCCTAGATACAATGCTAGATTATTCTACTGTTATAGAGCTTAGTAGGCTGGATCTCATTGTAAGTAAACCAGACTGCTACCTTGATTTCTGAGTCATCTATGTTGTTGACTTGTTTTTTGATAGCTTAGCCATGATTAGACTTGATTTTGGGTTCAAATTGAAATGCACATGGTAGTTTCTAGGCATGTTAAAGCTGGATCTCATGGGTTTTCTTTGTTATAAGAATGTTTTTTGTTAACAGCACACATACTATTCTGAAAATTCACTACCTGAAGCTGGCACAACATTATTTTTGTACTAGTGGCTTCAGCTTGGTGGAGTCGTATACTTAATGAAGTTTTAAGAAAAATTAGCTGGGGCCTCTAGCTATGGACTTAGTAGTCAGCAAGTGGTACATTTCTGGGAAAAGCATCACAGAATGCCCTGGAAGGGAACAGTGATGATACTTTTGGGATATGAACACCTGCTTTAAGATTATATGTATAAATGCAAATTTGGCCTTGAAAAAGCTCTCTATGCCATCCATTTTTCTAGAAGTGGGTTTTGTGTCAAAACCCACTTAAAACGTGCTCTTTGTTCAGACATCGCACACAAAAACGCTCTGTAGCTGGGATACATATATCTTAAACCATAAAGAGATATTTTTTTAAGGAAAAACCCAAAACAACTAAAACCCAAAACACTAAAAAGCTCAAAATCATAAAAATGGTTTGTCTATTAAAAACATCCAAGTGAATCTTTAGTGTTCATCGTCCTGGTGGATTGTCTCCTGAAGAGACTGCTGGGCAGGCATCAGAGAAATATGAGCTGCACCAGCCACAGGTCAGGGTCCTGATGTTGCTGTTGTCATCTGTCACCATATTGGTGGTTTGGGTTTTTTTCCATCTCCAGTGCTTCAGCTGCAAGTGTTTCCTGTCCCAGTGTGCCTGTAATTTTACCACTTTTTTTCTTTACACTTAGTCACAGCTCTTTCCCCACTTTGCAATCCTCTGAGCCCAGGAATTGGTATTCAGCATAATATGAATACCATAAGGTATTCAGCAAGTTGAGCTGAATCCTTATGCCAGAGCAGGTTTCTCAAGGAGTTAGCAGAGCAGGAGTTGTACTTGTTAATACAGCTAACACAGTTCTTTGCTCTCTATTTGCCGGTAGATCAGTCTGGCACAGCCTGGGAGCTGGATGAGGCCACGGCAGCCCAGTGTGGCTATACAGTAACTCACACCACCTGCAGGAGCATTCAGCTCTGTGCCTCTGCACTGAGCTGCCACTCTCACTTAGAGGTGAGTCTGTTACAGACACTTTGACTACAGTGCTCTTGTACACTAACTTTATGTGAGAAATTACTGAATTATTAATGGACATTAACTGAGGCATCATAATGTGTTGAGTATCTGTTAGCAGCGAATAATATAATTTTCTTGAAATGTATCCAGAGGTCTGAGAATATTCCATGGTACTGCCATTTGGAGTACCATGTACAGAAGAATGCATGAAGTATATCACATGTGCCCTTAAAGGGCAACTATCTTCCTGTGGATTACAATATGGAATTGCATCTGGCAGCTGTGTTGCACTCTGCCCTAACAATATTTAATGTCTTGAGGCACTTCACAGTAAAAACTGAAACTTTGGTTGCTGGCTCACTTCAACTATGTCATAAACCACAAAATCAGCTATCTCTTAGGTTTGTTTGTTTATTTTCTAATTGTTCAGTTCTGGGACTGTGCAAAAGGAAGTAACCTGCTGCCCAAAATATTTATGTTGCTGTGTAGCTATACACCTATGCATATATCTTGTGCAGTTAATGAAATTGCAAGTGATAATGCTTCAGTATGGCGTTGCTCTTTTATGCAGAGACTGGTGGGTGTATTTTGTAATTTAATTTAAAGTCACTAGGATAGGTGGTGCCCAGCTAGGGAAAAGCAGTCTAACAGGCAAATGTTCCATTTGCCCACACAGAAAGATGTGTTCACAGTAACTGTACAAATCAAAGCATCTCACACTCCTGATATGAGCAATGCTACAACTCATCTGAAAAGTGCAAGTTGCCACTATGGTCCATGGAGTCCCAGAGAGATAAAATGTGAAAATAACTACATGGAGGTAAGTACTTACGGAAAGTGATAGAAGTAAAGAGGTAGGTACTGCAAGATGCTTAGATTGTGTTTCCAATGCATATTCCTAGAATTCTGTCAGCTTCAGACTGCCTCATCATGAGCAGCTTGTTAGTGAGTGCACAATATGCATCTTAAGTGATACATTTATATTTTGATTGTGTAAGTTATATTAGCAGTAATAGCTAATAAAGCTGTAAAACCACATCAAAAAGGTTAAGCTTGTAGATTGAGCTCCCTGAATGTTGCCCCAATAAATCTTATTTGAGACAACAGAGAATGTATACCTCCTGACGGAAGTTTCCCTGCTGGGGAGGAATGCAGAAGGGGAAATGGACTCCTCTTGGAAGAGGATGTTTGAGTCAAGAACAAACTCTGGTCTTAAGTGGAAATAGAAAGTAGAAGGTAGGTGGAAAAATAAAAAGAAAATGAAACCAAGCAGACTATAGGCGAATCACCAGGCATGGTGGCATCTCTGTCTAGGAAATTCTGGTTTCCCTTGAAAAAGGCTTGTAGGGTGTTGAAGACAAGGAAATAAGTGCTATCAGCAAACACCTTACAAATGTTTTTTCCCCTCAGGTTTCTGTCAGGAGGGAGGTTCCACAGACCATAAAAGACTTTGTTCAAGATGAACCTGAGGACTGGGCTCTCGTATTTCCAAAAGTAAAACTACAGGTTTTCTTTCTAGCAACAGCTAGTGCTACCTCTCGCACAACCATCTTTCTTTTCATAAACCACACAGTACTTTCAAAAAGTACTAAAGTAACAATAACAGAACTTCTGTATCAAGTGATTTTAGTATATTTTTA
Source organism: Melozone crissalis (assembly GCF_028551555.1). Lineage (NCBI taxonomy): Eukaryota > Metazoa > Chordata > Aves > Passeriformes > Passerellidae > Melozone > Melozone crissalis. The sequence goes on from NW_026535805.1 coordinate 57,524,021, forward strand.
TAGATTAGAAGTACAGACAGTTGTAGGCTGTGTCTCCAAGGAAGAAATCAAGTCTTCCCAGACTTGAAGGGAAATTGTTTTGGTTTTTGTTTGCTTGTTTTTTGCACAAACAAAAACCTCCTTAAAATCCCATGGCCCACAGAAAAAAACTGAAGAGGCTTTTTTCTTCTTGGACTCTTGTATTTGCAGAGTCTTCAGCAGTGCAGTTAGTGCCATTAGTTATTCTCTGTTGCCCTTAATATGGAAAGTTTTCTGTATGTATGAGGTGAGGAAAGCTGGAGGGATATCCCATTAGTAAAGTTAAAAGTAAGGCAGCAAAACTGCTGGGTAATTCAACCCGGTAAATCATTCAATGCAATAAACCTGTTACTTTGAACATCATGTTTAAACTATTGATACATTTCTCTGGGTAGGCAAAGTCAGAAGAAGCCTCACTATGGCAAATAGTATTTCATCAGTCAGAAGAAAAAAGGGCTCTGCTCGTGAGCAATGCTTGGAGTGCAGGCTATGGACTCAACGCCTCAGACTCCAGGGTTCTGCTGCGAGTGCCATACACTGCTGCCCAAGTTCAGCTGGTCGAGGTTGGTGTGCTCCTTCTGGCCCAACAACCTGCCAGGCTGTGCAGGTCTAACCAGATTCCTTCCTTACAGGATCAAGGAATTACCTTTTCTGTGCTGAGATCAAGTACATTTTACAAATACCGGTGGGTGATCCTGATGGTGGACACTGCTGTGGCATGTCCTGTAGGTAAGGAGTGTGGTACCATGCTCCAACGCCAAAATGTACAGGGACAGAATCACAACCAGTGAGCTGACAGCTTTCATCTCTTGTCCCTAAGATGGTGTGGACTACACAAACAAAACTATCACCTGGACTGTTCCAAAGTATATACCACCACTGTCTGCTGGAATGACCAGCCTTAAGGATGTGCTTGTGGAAGCTGGCGTGGATCTACACAGACTCTCTGCCAAGGAAATGGCTTCCAGGAAATATGTATTATTGAATGAGTTAAGAACAATTACAATGAAGATTCCAATAGGTGCAGAAGGTGGCTATTACAAGGTTGGTTACTTATATTAGGTGCCAGCAATATGCAAGCAATATTCTGGGATGTATGTTTGTTTTCTGATGAGGAATAATTCTTCATCTTGTGCCTTTCAAATGAAAGATGGGAGTGAGGGAGAACAAAGGATTTGTTAAAAACTCCAGAAGCCCTGACCAAAGATAGCATTTGTAATCACCCCTTTATGAAGAATTTCTTTTCTTGCAAGCGCAGGTAGACAGAACCCTACTCAGAACTATTGATTCATTAATTACTTAGGTTAACATGGAGCTTTCACCTATTCCTGATGTCATATTCCTCTGAGATGGTCTAACTGGATTGTAAAGTATTGATGGGTTCTGTTGTATTTCATACAAACCACTTAAGAGAATGGGAATAACCCATTAGTCCAGCAGACCACATGCTCTTGGATGGGTTGGGACTACACATCTAAATCTAGCTGCTTAGGGTGAACTGAGTCCTGGGAAAATGTAGCAACTGAACTTCTGGTGAGGTTGCATAAGCAACCCTTTTTACTGTGAAATAGTCCCCTGCTGCTTAGAATCTTGGGGAGTGGGAGATAATTTTCTAAAGGAATTCTTCTGAATATTCTGAGATAATCTAAACAGGGATACAAGAGCTCAGGATTCCTCAGCAAAAAGGGCAATTGGTTAGGGCTGTAGATTAGCTTACCTTGAGATGCTCCAACATAACTAATGCAAAATCAAGCCATACTAAAACGTACTGATTTGAATTCTAGACTTCTGTGAGCAATGGACAGTTTGGAGTAAAATACGCCATCAACCTGCTCTTGGAACACCAGTGGGAAGATAACAAATGGGGACTAACCAAATATACTATCATCAAGGAAATAGAAACACCATTTGAACAAGCAGAAGTTGCTATAACCAATAGTAAGTAGCTGAATATTGAATTTACCAAAGGTTTTAGTGGTTAAGGGCTTAAATGCTATTTGTTCCTTTTCAGATTTAAATCTGAGTGCAGGGCTAATGAATGTTACAGTGGGAACATTCCTCCCAGATGCTGAGCTTGTGAACTTAACCATTGAAGGGGTTGTTGTGGCTGTACCTGAAGCTGTTCAGCATGGCTACCTAATACACAGGACCAGCTATGCTAATGGAAGCAAAGCATATGTACTACAAGTCCCACTTGATGCACCAAGTGTTAAAAAAGAGGTGCGTACTAAGGCACTGCAGCATCCCATGGTACAGAAATGATGATATTACTTGGTGATTATTCATGTCTGAATATGATTTTCCTAGTACATGGGAGAGGACATGAGAGCCTACACCCTGAATGTCACACTCGCATTCATCACCGATCCATCAACTGAGACCTTTGTTGTCCCAGTAGTTGCACTGTCAGCTGTGAAAGATGCAGGTAAACTTTGTGGAACTTAGACAAAACTGCACCAACCTGGCTGTGAGCTGGGCTGATTTCAGCCAGGGATGCTGCCAGGCCCAGGGAGCTGCACTGAACTGATGGCAGCTGGCTGACTCTTGGTTGTTTTGCAGTACTGCCCAGTGCCACAGGGTTTTGTGATGGGAGGAACCTTCATCTCATTATCACTCGTGGGAATGTGGACCAAAACTGGCTCCCTTTCATCTCAGACTGGCACCTGACCCAAGAGGCTGCACAGAAGTACAATTACATTCTGAGGGACAATGGCACTCACCTGGCAATCTCTGTCCCTTTCCTTTCTCCCCATGTGAGCTATGAGGTAAGGCTGCCAACATGTAGCAATTGAAAGGCATGTTCTAGCTATGAGATATCAACAAGACACAGTATATTGTTGAAAGCAAAATAAAACTTCTCTTTGAAATAGTCTCCTAAGGTATAATGGAGGATTATTTTCTGCCCTTGTAAGAAAACTTTAATTTCCCGTAGTTAATGTCGGCAGAAATGGGCAAGAAAAAAAGAAACATGTTCTGCATTTACTGTATGGCTGAGCATTTTTAAGGACAACTATACATGCAGTGGAGCTTGTATTGCATTCTTCTGCAAAACTGAAAAAGCTCACCCTGTGAGCTTCTGGATTAAAAACATCCTGTTTAAATACATCCTGGATGGATGGATCTGACTTTGCTCAAGCACCATTATCTTTGGCTTGTGATAACCTGCCCTCTTTAGTTTTTGAATGCTTTAGTTGAACAGTGTGTATTCTCTTGTTTAACCTGTGATTGTCATCTCTAGGGCTTTCATACCTCTGCAATAAAGGCTTCATTCTACTTAACCTTGAAGGATGACATCACCTTGGCTCAGAGGAGAGATTTCTCAGTTTCCTGCTTATTTTCACCTTCAGAGCTAATACGTAATAGCATGTTGGGGATTAGCTGTTAATGCTATTTGAGTTGCAAAACTAAGCCATGCAGTCTGAAATGTTTCTAGGTTTTAGAGTTGTGTGGCACTCTGTCTGCTTGTCAGATTTCCTACCAGTTACTATGCCACAAGGCAGGTATAATTAAATGTTGGAGTGGCTATCCTGCCTAGTACAGGAATGGGGGAAGGAAGTGGGAAAGTCTACTTCTCCATACACCTCCAGAATCAAGAAGCTGTGTAAAGGGTTTTTGTGATTGTTTTGAGAGTTGAATGAGGTGGGGGGATTTTGGTGGAATGTGGGGAGAATCAGCATATAAAACAGTCATTCTAGAGATGTTAGAACCCCAGATACTAAGAGTTTTAACAACTCATCAGTATTAAATGTATGGAATATCTTGGCTAGAAAAATCCTTTTGAAGAGAGTGAGAACTCCTTGTGGGCTGCCAAAAGAACTTGCCAGCAAATCCATTCAGAACTTTGTTGTTAGGCTACAAGAGGAGGTTGAATCCTGATCTGTGTGAAAATGTATATTTCTCTTTCAGAGTGCCTGCCCAATGGCACTGTGATTATTACTGCAATCAAACTGGTAGGTGGCGAAGATCTGGACACTGCTCTGCTTGTCTTGAGGGACAGACAGTGCAAACCCAGTCTAGTGACAGAGAGGACTGCAACCTTCAAGTTCAATGTGAACACTTGTGGAACAAGTAGAAAGGTAAGGACTTGGTCACATCAAGTTTACTCTGCATTGGGGTAGAGTTATTGCTAGACCTGGCAGAAGTTGAGAGGTGAGCTCAAGCTGCATGGAAGTCACAGCTGAAACTGGCACAGTGGTACATCTATACCTTTCTGAGCTTACTAAATTCAGTTGAGCAGAATTTCTTACTGAATAAAAATGCTTTTTCAAGGTCAGAGGTGCTTTCTGAAACTTGCCTTCAGTGTGACACCTCTGAATTGTTTCATGGTGGGCTTGAATGGGAGTTTATGCTGGTCAGATGTATTTGTACGCCTTGCAGAAGCTCTTCGGGTACTGCTAATGACTACATGGCCAAAGACTAGAGTGGGTATTATTTGTACCACCAAATACTGTACAAATAGAAAACAAACGAAACAACAAATAACCAGAGCATGCCTAAATTCAGATCATCTTAAATGCAGTTTGTTTCTGCATTGTTGCACTTCATTCTACTCACTGATTCAGTAAATAAGCTCAGCTGTTCTTTATCTCAGGACCCATGCACTCCTTTTCTACGGTGCTCTGTCATATTCAAGCTAATAAATTTTCTTCTTGATGGCACAGCTGTCACCTATGGTCAGCTTTAGTTCAGTGGGCATTGGGCTTTTGGCTGGTGATTTCTGCCTGTTTCTAAGCATACTCTGCTTAGTGCAATCTGGCAGTCAAGCAGAGGGATGTAGACAATGTGCCAAACACAAATCAGACTCTAATGTGACTGTCCTGTTTGTAATGATGTACATCCTTCAGTTCAACAGCACAACTGTGACATATGGGAACGAGGTACTCTATTTCAGACCTGGCGATGATATTCCCATATACCAGTAAGTGTCATTCCCTAACAAAAGGTTGTACATGTTATTTTGGCTGTAAAAAATCTAATGCTAAACCCTTTCTTTCAGACTGAAATTTCTCTGCTTGTATGCAGTCGAGCAGACTGCTGATGTTCCATATGAATCCAAGAAGAACCCACCACCCAGTATTCAGCCAGGGTCTGGCTGTCTCGCCCTTTCATTGAAGCTTTTCAAAGGTAACATCTATGATTAGACTCTATAAAATCACTGAATGGCTGAGGCCAGAAAGGACCTGAGATTGATCTTGCTCATCCGCTCTGCTCAAGCAGGGCAGTGTAGAAAATGTTCCCCAGCACCATGTTCAGATGACTTTTAATTGTATCAAAGGATGAAGAGGAAAATTTTTAAGGCCTCTGACGGGACTTTCCTCTTCCAAAATTTGACACAAATGGTCAAATATCAGTAGTGGAGCAGACTTAGCATCACTGACACATGTATGGTTTTCCTGCTTTGTCTGGGCATGATGTAAGTTTTGTGTAGTGAATGTGATGCCAGCTTCTCTCTCCTATGAGCTCCTGAAGTGTTGCTGAGCAGGTTCAGCAACTCCCTGCAATGGCTGTAACCTGTGTCAAAGATACTGCTTTAAAGTGGTACCTATGCCAGCATAAAGGGTTAACTGAAGCCTGAACCAAACACTCACAATTACTGGAATGGCCATTATGATTTTTCTTGAAACTAATTTTCCCTTCTCACTACCTTTGGGACAATTTTGAATAACAATATTAATGGCTTTTTGCAGAAGGAGTGTTTCATTTCTGAATCCTCAGAGCTGGGGAATATGTTTGAGATTCTTCCTTTCGTGGCTGATCTTGCTCTCTTGCCATTCTATCCCCAATTCTTGACATTTGTATGCTGTCCCAGGTTTTAGTATTACTGTAGCAGAGTAAATGGTAGTGGAAAAAAGAGTGAAGCAGAAAGTTTGTGAATATTTCCTCCACAAAAAGGAAGCTCCTAATATCAATACTCTCTTGCAGAGAAATCCTATTCAGAGCCCTACCAGGAATCAGAATATCCTGTGGTAAAATACCTGAGGGAGGCTCTGTATTTTGAAGTTGAACTGCTCCAGCCTAAAGATGCAAGACTGGACCTAAACCTGGATAACTGTTGGGCTACCAATTCCCAAAGCCAGGACAGCCTCCCCCAGTGGCTCATCCTTAAAAATGGGTGAGGAAGGCTTCCCTCCTCTGTTTGGTAACTGCTCAGCACAGGGTGCTGACCTCAGGTGGGAGGAAAAGGCAGAGGTGCAAGTGGCAGAGGTCACCTTGGAGGCAATTACTGCTAATCTGTGGGGCATGTGTTGGTGTCAGCACAGTGGCTGTGCCTTCTGGGGCCAGCAGGTCATGTGGGTGGCCAGAAGTGCTTCTAGCTAACAGTTCTGGCTGGAAATAAAGAGCAAGAAGCAACCCTGACTGTGGGCAAAGGCAGGGATCATGAACTGGGGAGATCCTATTCATTCCCCTAAGGCCCAAGGAAAATGGAGAGGGAAGCTCTGCTGTATTTCATCTCTTTGCTGTGTTTGAAGATCTAGTTGAAGGTTTAGATCAAATACATTTCCTCTCATGTATTTCCCAAACAGGTGTGGAAACAACAAAGACTCCTACAGAACTGTCTTCCACGAAGTTAATTACAGCCTCAGAGTAAAATTTCCCCAGCACCTCAAGAGATTTGAAGTGAGGATGTTCACCTTTGTCCAGGGCACATCTCTGTTACAAGAGCAGGTCAGATGTCTCTGTTCTGTCATGAGCTGTTGGCAGTCCTGACACGTGAGCCCAGGGTGATGCATGCAGCCAGTGCTGTGTAAGGGCTCACTCAGCTGGCCAGTGCTGCCTGGGCTACTGGACAACTCCTTGAAGGCATAACACCCTCCCAGGGGTGAATAAAGGCCATCCACTTTTGTTCGGTTCACAAAACAAAATTATAGACTCATTCAGGTTGGAACAGACCTCCAAGATTCTCAAGTCCAATCTTTGACCATCATGCCTACTAAATAAGTATTATGAAGTGCCACACCAATTCATTTTTGAACACTTCCAGGTATAGTGACTCCACCACTTTTCTTGGGAGGCTGTTCCAATGCTTTGTCACTTCTTCAGTGAAAAACTTTTACCTAATACCCAAGCTGAACTGCTCCTAGTGCAATATGAGGCCATTTTCCCCTTGTCCTGTCGCTAGTTGCCTGGGAGAAGAGGCCACCCCCCACCTTGACACAACCTTACTATCCTTTGAGATCAGTACACATTGGATTCCAAATAAGACTTCCCTAAATCATCTAAATATTCTTGTCTTGTAGTTGTACTTCCACTGCAGTGTGGTGATCTGCAATACTAAGCAACAGCCTTTAGACCTCTTTTGTCCAAGGAGATGCCATCCTGGGAAACACAGATTTGGTAAGAAAACAGACATGTCTCTACTCTCTCCTGTGTTTTTGCTCAGCAATTTGGCATGTGCTCTCACTAATCATGCCAGGTTGCAGACTTCTAGTCCTAGGTTATGCTGTCCAGGGAATTAAAAGCTGAAATGTCTTACAGCCCACAGTGCACATCCACATGGGCAAGTGTCATCTGGACCAGTGCTTCTTAGGAAGTAAAACAATAAGGACAGGTTGGTGTCAGTCTTAAATTTCACTATTGGAACACCAAGTGTACTGCTGCTGCAAGGTAACAGATTTGTGTGTACGTCTCTTCTCCCTGCAGGTGAATGCACCAACTTCTGACACACTGAACAAGAACTACTTCATTTTATGAAGTCACAGTTAGGTGGCCTAAGCAACCACAGCGTGCTGCCCAGATTCACAAGTAAAATTGTTTCTGTGGTATCTACTGGGAAAAGAGATTATCAGAGTCTATGGAGAAAAGGGTCAGCTAACCCATATTGGGTGTAACTCTAAGTTAAATTATTGTATTGTTCTTTTCTGTTCCTCTACAACATTAAATTCTTAGTCTTTTGTGTTCATCTGACCTAGTCTGCTCAGCTAATATGTCTGAAACTTGTGTTGCTTTGTAGTTGGAAGCATCTGTTTTGGAACAGGGGAGGAAGATGGCAACAAGTGTGAACTTAATTGTAAATTACTTCAAGCTTTTTTTTTTTTTTAAACTTCTGTATGAACAAAGGACTGGGAGAGCTTAATGTCAGTAAAAGAATGTGGGGTTTTTTGGAGTAAGATGGGATGAACATCCTTGATCCTGTAGTGGCTGTTGACAGGAAGGCTCTAAACTGAAATTCTTGCAGGAGTGTTGTGGCTCTACAATGTCAAGTTGCCTTCCCTAGGTGGGTCAAACAACTCACAGGTAACATCAGTGACTGCTTAGCTCAGTATCCTCACTGAGGATTAGCTGAGGAAAAAAATTTTAGCAAAGACTTGTGATAGTAATAATGATAGTACATGGACTCTATCTGCAAAGTGTTAAGTATTTTTCCTTCCTAGAGAATGTGATGCCTAGGGGCTCCTGTCAGATTTTCCTTTGTGTGTTTTGTTTTAGTTTTTTCAATAGATAAAAAATTTCTTGGTTTCCTCTTTGCATCTGAACAGTGATATGAAAAGAGTTTGGATTCAATATTATGTTTTCCTGTTCTAATGAAAGCTACTGCTTAGCATGAATCTTGATCCCGTAGAAGTAAATACACAATAATAGGTGTCTGCTTTTTAATTTTAGATTAAGAAGAATTATACAACAGGAAATTTCTGTGAAAGTTAACTTGAGCAAGAACATATTTTCTGACTCTATTAGCACTTTGTGAGACAGCATGGAGTAGGAAAAAATGTATCTCTGTTGCTGCCTGTACAGAGACCCCCCCTAAACAGCTTGTGCTGTAATTGCAGCTCATGTAAGTCTTGTCTTTTAGTTCCCTGCTAAGCATATCTATAGTAGATGTCTTACTGTCATTTCTGGAGAAATCTCTGTGGGCTTTGTGATGAGAAACATGTCACGACTGTTTTCCAGCAGAGAAGGCTATTGTGATGAAGGATTCATTTTGCTACCCCTGTTGTAGGTGAAGACTAAAGCCACAGAGTTGTGATATTGAGGAATATCAACATGGGAATAGTGGGAAAATGCAGAACACATAAGCCTGACAGCAGATTTGACAAGTCAATGGCTTGGTGCCCAGTGCTTTCCCCTGTGTCAGCCCACTGGTCTGAGGACTGGGTAATGCTCAGTCAGCAGGGAAAACCCATTAGGAAATCAAGGGAGACACCTCTCCTGTGCTGCCAGGGTTTTGCACCTAAGAGAGCACAGCCATGGGAGCTTTAGGTGGTGTGGTGCCTTCCCTGCGTCTTACCTCGTGCTGACAACAAATGAGAAACCTTGTGTCTCCCCAAGAAATTAGACTGTTAAGCAGTGTTTTCTCCAGCTGAGTGAATGACAATCTTCATCTGCCTTCACCAGCACAGCACAGGCTGCCTTGAGGAGCCTAAGCCACTTTCTTATATTTGTGTGGGGGAAAAGTGTAACTTTTAGAGACTGCTGTGAGAACCAAGCCTGCAGTTGGGCAGCCCAGTTCAGTTCTGTTAACTCTTTGTTATGGCTTCCTTCCTGGGTTTTCAGGTTTTTTCTCCAAACCAAGACTCAAGGACATAATCAGGCATAGAAATCTGGTAATTACAATCTTGTCTAAGACATGTTCATTTATTTTCCTAGCTTAGTCAACACCTTGACATGCTTTATCTTTTGATGGGCTTTCAGGAGAAAGCAAGGTGATGCCCAGGTACATTGTGGCTCTACTCTTCAGCTCTTCTAAAAGCACTGTTTAGTGCCATTTTGAAGGATGAGTTATGTAAAGAATCACTTTTTCTATTAACCTTTTTGATATGTGGGAAAACTCAAGGACATTTCCCTCTGTGTCTGGACAAGGATTTATATAAAGCTTCTTGTCAGATGTTCCAACAGCCTGTGAGACACACAAAATCTATTTGAATATCAGTAAAATCTTTTAAAGACATGACAGTAGTACTCTCTCTACCTCAGAGGTGTCTGTTTATACTAAAATTCAGGAGCTGCCTTCCTGGTTATATATATAAAAAAGAAAAAAAAAATCTTCAAGTGTTTTATCAACACCTCTTTGCCTTTTAAGTGGATATTTTATGACCACATGCTTTTCCCCTGGTATTTGGGATGTTATTTTTATATCCCTGTTAACACAAGTTGAAAGCAGATCAATCTTCTTTGTTTATGCTTAAAGTCCTCTGCAATTCAACAGGTGAATGACAAAAGTGGTAAGGGAAAAGAGAAGTCTGGTGTGATTTGTTTTTATAGGAAAATAGGAACAATAACAGAAATATACTGCAGATAGTTATTTCCATTTCAAGTAAATGTTGATAAATCACTGCTAATAAGTAACCTCATATCTGGTCACTGATGGGCAGAAATCTCATCTTTTATATAGTCTGTATTCAATGACAGCCAGTACTTTAAAACTTTACTCTTTTGGTGACTTAAAGTAGCAACCACTTAATATTGAAAAACTAAGAAAAGTGCCATCTACTTTTTTGTCCCAATTAATTTTCTCTCCCTGGCATATTCCTTTACTTTTACATGCCAAACTCTTCAGTAAATGCTATGCACTTCCATCCAGAGGAAAACACGTTCTGACAGTGCTCTAATGATTTGGAAAGCTTAAGGAAGTTTAGCTCCTGGCTTCTGCCACAAATCTATTTGAGTTTTTAGCCACTTCCACATCATTTCTTCTTTTATTTGTGCCCGTGAGCCTAGAAACACCTACAGTATTGGCGAGAATGCTGGAAGGACATGTGCTTGGAGAGAAATGCTTTAAAGCATAAATAAGCTGAGTTTTCCTCCTTATCATGACATCAAGCACTGTAAGAGTGCAAGCCTAGGCTGATGTTGGTGTATAAAGAAACAAAAAGTCAGGGGCTTGATCAGGGATGGGGGCTCAGAAGGATCCAGCTTCTTAGAAATAGACAGATTTATTGGGATCTGTGAATTGTCTTTCCAGTTTCCTGCCTGTTAAAGGCAATAAGAGGATTTGTGGTTGCATGGCAGATAAGTTGGGGAGCAAAACTCAGTCACTGGGCCCTTAGAAGCTGGAGGTGTATTTTTGTTTTTGTGGAGTATTTTTTAGCTACTGCTAGGCAGAGCTGGAAGCATAGCTTCTGGCTTCCCTGGTCGGAGAGGATATGGCAGCTCCCAGAGAAGCAGCTCTCCTAAGGAACTGGCTGAAGCCCATTTGCAGGAGGTTTTCTTTGTCCCAAGCACACCTATGTGCAGCCCAAATGTGTCACCATAAAACCTCTTGGCACCTACATGGTGCTCCTCAGCATAGAATTTCAAAGCCCTGTGTGTGTGCGGGCGGCCCCGGGCTCGCCTTTGCTTTGGGGGGTGGGGGGTGAGTTCCGTGGATCACAGAGCTGGGGCTTGCCCGGGGAGCTTCTTCCACTGTGAGCCCTTAACCACTGGGGAATATTCTCTCCAAAGTACCTATTCTTGTCCTCAAGAGGTGATTTGACCTCCTTGCCCCCCTCAGGGTCTATGTCTAGGTGTTGCTGCTGCTGGCAGCCAACACTGTTGTACAGTCCTTTGTACAGAGTGGGCAGAGAAGCTGTGGGTTCAGGTGGAAAGCCTGTCCTGCTGAGTGAGGCTGTGCAAGCCTCCTGAATCCTGGACTAATCCTACCTGCAAGGCCTCCTCCTTTGCACTGCTGTGCCTCCTGCTAAATAGAGCAATATCTTATCCTTCCAGCTGCCCCAGAACAGACTCTGGTCCCTGAGGAAGGAAATGAACCCTGAGTCCACTGTCATATCCTTGGTACCAGCAACTGCTCCTTCCAGCAGCAACAGCTGGCTCACGGCACCAAAGGAGTTAACTGGTATAAAATCCATTATATGTTACTGCCTGTTCTGCCCTGCCTTTCTCTTCCCTAATAAAAGGTTTAGGATGGATGTGGGGCTGCAATCCCTCTTTTCCATGGCTTCTGAAACTTCTACCACTCTGTGGTTACACCTGGTCCCCCCTCAGCGATTCAGCCAGAGAGGAGGCAAGGGCACAACTCTCAGCATGAAGAACAGCTCAGGACACAGCTGCTGGGGTCCAGTCTTCTCACCTGATTTGGTGCCGCTTTCTCATTTCTCTTGCCTTCAGCCTGCTTCTGGGCTGATCTCTGGCTCAGTGAGAAGTGTGTATTTTCAAGTGTGGAAATACTTGTTTAAAAGGCAGAAAAAGGTACTTATGTTCAGCAACTGATAGTAATCACCTCATCAGTAAAATGAGAGTAAAAGACTGGTAGTTCAACCAAATTGCAAGACCTTCTGTATCTCAAGGCTTTTCCTGAGGTTCTAAAATCCACTTCAATTAACTAATTTCTGTAGAAGATCTTATAATGGACTTTACCCATTTTCTCTTTAGCACTTGAGGACTGTCCTGTCCTTTCATTTTTATGGCCAGTATCACTTAAGAAGTATGATTTCATGTACCTGAGAAGATTTGATACAGTAGAAAACTATATTTTAGTGCTGATGGTTTCTTCTTTAGGATCCACATTCTACTCTCCAAGTCATTAAGCAATTTCAATGACATGCTAACCTGCAAAAGAGTGAGCTCTTGGGGACAAAAGAGTTAATTTTGTGTAGGACTAACCCCAGTTGCCTCCCCTGTATCTTTTCAGCATGTTGAACTCTATCAGACAGAGTACAAATTAATTTTTCAGCCATGGTCTTTCAGCTATTTTAGCTTTATTTCCATGTATATTTTTAACACATGGTGTTAAGAGAAGGTGCTTGTATGTGAGAGATGTTCTCTACTTCTGACTTGAGCAATTTTTTCAGACTCAGGTTCAAATTTTTGCCTCTTTTCTTCAGATTATTGCTGTTAGAATTAAATACAGCTTATGGACCTGACACTCCTGAAAGTTAGATCTCCTAACCACAGGTGGAGAATCTCTTGATCCCTTCCACATCACTTGGATATCCTAAACTCCTGGGCCTAAAGGAAAAAGCAGATGAACCTGAACTGTATTAAATTTTATTGAGAATAACAAAATCCAACATTTAATAGCAGCAGGCCTTGTACCATCTTGTACTGTGAATACAGTAATTCAGATAATTTTCTCTGGATCAGTGAAATGTGTGTCAAGGGGAAGAGTTACAAAAGGTGGGGCTTATAGAGATGTTGCATGTTAGGCAGAGCAAGAATTAATTTCTTTCTGAAGGGGAGGAACAAGTCTGACACATTCTGGGAAACCTCAGCCATGGGCAGATACTAAACCTACTTCTTCCTCCTCTTCCCACACTTAAGTTGGTCCCACCATCCCCACATGTGAAAGAAGAGATCCCCTGAGAGAGGATCAAACAAATTAAATTGTGCATGAGCAGAACCTATTCTAATTAACTCTCTGCATTGTGGATGTCGGCTTTGGCCCCACTGTGCCACAGGGAGTGATTCAGTGCAGCTCTTTCCCCAAGGTCAGCTTAGATGCAGCCCTGTCCTGCTGGGGCCATGGGAGTAGACACAGCCAAGGTCTGGCTCACTGACACGGAGCCATGTTCTTCTGGGACTCACAGCCTTACCTCATGGCATCCCTAGAGCTGCTGTTCCACCTTGCACTTGCAAGGAGAGGAACTCCTTGTTAGGCATGTAAAAAGTTACAGCTCAACTGCTTTGGGGCATTTACCTCCCCATTTCATTGGGGTGGTGGGGAATGCTGGCTGAGCCACTTCTTCAAGGCACAGGCTACCTCCTCCTGGGCCTTTCTCCACACAGCATCACCCAGCTTGTGAGCGGCAGCTTTCTGAGGCCGTTAGTCTTTGTTTGCAGATGGGGAAACTGAGGCAGCATTGCTGGATGACCAGCCAAAGTCATGAATAAAATAACAATTACAGAAGAGCCTTTTAACTCCTTGTTTCTCTGTTTTAACCATGATGTTATAGGCTTCCATAGCTGGAGAGCATAATCCCTACCTGTAGTTTCAGGTGTAGAACATTTAAAGGACAAGGTTAGAAGTCTTCCCACAAATATGTCTTTGAGAAAGAATCTGTGATCAGACTTTCAGTTATAGCTCTGTGCAAGTTATCATGCAGTTTTAATCCTTTGCAAAATATTCAGATTGACTTTCCCTATGTGGCAAATCTGCTGAAATCTGGATAAGCTGCACAGATTTATACTGAGGAATGCTCTCCTGACATCGGTGTTGCCACCTCATATTTCTAATTTGATGATATTATAGGGCTTTAAAGAATTATTCTACTTATACTCTTACTTACTCTCACTAAAGCCTGTAACAAATCTAACATGGGTTAGTTACAAACTGAAGCATATGGGATATGCTTAAATGTGGTTACATCTGAGTGACAGTAGTACCTGCATAAATTTGAGGGTAGTTGCTTATTTGTGATAGTGCTGGGTTTCATTCTGATTGCCCCAATATGCACATACTATGTGAGAAGAGCACTGAATCAGCCTAGGCTGATCCTTGGAAGAAAAAACTGTACAAAGATAATTGTAATTCCTTTGAAACAAACAGAGGGGAAGAAAAAAATGGAATGAGGTTTTAACTTTGTGGTTTTTTGCTACAGGATTTATTCACAAATCTAAACCAGCTGTCCCACAGAGACATGCTGATCTGTGGAGAGACAAACCTGTTACCTTCCAGCTGCTGTGCGCTCTATGCCTTCCATCTCCCCTAGCAGAAAAAGTTCATATGACTTATATGAGTAATTAGGTCCCCACAACTGGGGTTTGCTCCTCTCTGGCGTCTTTCATAGGCCAAGTCTTACGGCTCAGCCAGGCAATGAGATTTACAGAGCAGCACATACTTTCAGTGGTGTGGTGCCCATCAGTTGGAAGTCGAAGTCATTAAAAATTAAAACTACATCCCCAGTTGTTTCGTTTCTTTAGGGTTTTTTAATCTTTTGTGTGCATGTGTTACAGGTCTGTGGCTGGCTGTAGAAAATAGCTGATCTTTGACTGGCTTTTAATAAAATGACATGATTACCAGAACCCTCCTAGCTTTCAGGACACCTTGAGAATAAAACTTCACATCTTTGTGAAACCTAAATCAATTTATTTCATGTCAGAGAGAAAGATATCTCAATATAATCTTATTTGTTTAAGAAATTTGATGTAAAAGTCTTCCATCATTTATTGGCATTGAATACGGGTTTTTTTACACATTAAATACAGAAAAATTATATACTTCTGTATATATTAATAAAGAAGAGAGGACTTAGCAGTTTATCTATACAAAATGTCAGTTTGCTTATATTTCATTTTCAATATTTAACAGTCATCACTAGATTTTATTTATCTATCAATCAGATTTATAATACAGGATACAGACTATGACATATTTATTTGTTTACATGCAAAGATGCTCGTAGTTACTTCATTTTTAGGTACAGCGGACAGATGGATAAATAGACAAGACATGAACGAAATACATGTTTTTCCTCATCCTATGATTAAAGTGCCTACAAATCAATACACTTAGTATTCTTATGAAGCTGTTGTCATTTTTTAAAAATTCAGTTTAACACTTGTGGATTTACTATTGTCCTTATAAAAAAGGTTCGGTCAGAACAGTGATATGTAAATCCTAGGAAGATCAGCTGCCTCTTTTTTTTTTTACTTTTGTATCAGACTAGGTTTAATGTTTCTCAAAAGCTTATTAAAACAAACAAACAAACAAACAAAACCAGAAAACAAGCAAAAAGGCAGAGAGCAAGAGTTCTGTCTCAGCAACCTGCAGCTCAGGTTTTCAGGCAATCCTACATCACCTTCCAGCCTCGCGTCCCAGGTACAGCGGCGCTTCCCCGTCCCTCGCACCGCCCTCCTCTCACTCCGGGCCCCGCCGTTCTCTGACGAGGAAGAAGTTTCGAAGTTTTTTGTTTGTAAAGACCCTGAGCGTGCCGGGGCAGGCGCTCCCGGCGGGCTCTACGCCCGCTTGACGCTGTTGAGGAGCTCGGTGAGCTCGCCGATGTACTTGATGGTGTACTTCAGGGTCTGGATCTTGGTGAGGGGCTGGCCGCGCTGGCTGTAGATGGGGGGCAGGTAATTGCGCAGCGTGTGCAGCGCGTCCGCCAAGGTCCTCATGCGCAGCTTCTCCCGCTCGCTGGCCTTCCTGCGCCGCTGGGCCGACATCCGCACCTTGGTGCCCTTGGGCAGCCGGGCCTGCCCGGGGCTGGGCAGGTAGGCGGCGGGGAACTCCACCAGGCCGTAGCCCGCCAGGCCGCTGCCGCCGCCGCCGCCGCTGCTGTAGGGCGTCTCGGCCGCCGGCGGGCACGGGGACGAGGAGTAGGATTCGAAGGAGGGCGTCGGGGACAGGCTGTGCGGGGGCGAGATGGGGTGCAGCTCGAAAGGCCCAGCGGAGCTTTTCCAGTCCCAGGCCGACAAGCAGGCGGGGTGTTCCGAAGCCAGAGCATCTTCCATGTTGATCAATGTCTCGTGCAGCTTGTCCATGCTGGAGAGCGCTCGGGAGAAGCGGTGCCCTCGGCCCAGCAGCAGAGGCTGGAGCCGCCGGCCGCCGAGAGCTTTTTATGATGGAGGGAGGAAAGTGACAGAGTGGGAACACGGGCTTGGTGCGAGGAGTTCAAAGGAGCGCCAGAAGTGCTAAGATAGAAAATGAACTCCTGATGTGCTAGTTTCTTCTCAGTGATAATTATCAACCTTCAGCTAAAAAGCCTTTAAGCTAACAGGCAACAGCAAGAAAGGGAGAAAAAAAGATTATCTTCTCGCAACTAAACCGATTAAGGCTGCGCATCTACACTGAGCATTGGGCTAGGGGGAAAAGTGCTGAGAGAGGAAGAAGAAATTTAATCATTTTACAAAACAATTTACAGATCTAGAATTTATTGGTCGCTAAGACAGACCCTAACTTTAGGCCATTGAGCCCTGATTTCTGGGTGACTGAAGGTGATGGCACTGCAGCCGTGATATGTGACCCATGCTGACTGCTGCTGGGCTATCTCTTATCTGCATGTTAATTGTGAAAGCCAAAGATGGCTTGTTTGGATTTGTGTGTGTTATGGCTCTCTGTGGATTTTTCCTCTCAAGAGATTGCAACTCACGAGAAACCAGTCACTTTGGTTTTTCAATATGAGAAAGGAGGAAAGAACTGCAGTACATTCCCCTGCAGTTTGTAGCTTTATATGCTATTTTAATACATGACTGGGAAATCAAAAAGGAAATCTGTAACTGTAAACAAGGTCAAAGTCCCATTAAAAAATAGGAAAATGTTATTAAAAAGAAAGGTCTAGGAAGCAAAATATACAAAGTATAAGCTTTGGGTCCAGACAAATGTTTTCCATGGAAATTTAATTCAAAGTAATATACTGGTTATACATGTGTTAGAGAAGAGTAGAAGCTACTTCTGTAAAATTTTCTACCTCTAGGAATCTGTTCTTCTGGCAAAAAAAGCCCTTTTCCAGCCCCTGTTCAATGCAACAGTAGTTATATGTTACACAGTTCAAGTGAAAATGTATAACCTATAAATTAATATCATTAATAACAAGCACTTTTCATCTCTAGGCTTCAGTACAGCTTCCAGTGATGATTAATGGTCTCTATTACTCTGGGGAAATGGATAAGTGGAGGCAAGGAGGAGCTTTCCCCAAATCACACAGCAAAGCATGAGGAGAGCCAGGAAAACTGTCCAGAACTCCTGAGCTCTGCAGCTGCTGAGCAGCTTGGCTGCCAGCCATGACCTTGTGTTGGCACACAGTGGAAGCAAAATGTAATATTTAATGAAAAGAAGGGGAGAAGGAGTGTCAACCTGGAGGAAAAATAAAAGTAGGATTTATTTTAGAGTTTCCTTCTGTGTAAGGATCTCTGTGTGCTCCATAATCCACTCCAAACAAAGGCAGGGAATGCCTCAGAATTGAACACAGCCTGCTGAGGTTTTCTGGAACATGCCACTTCTTTCTGTGAAATCCTCACTGCAACCACATAGAAAAAATCCAATCCAATACTCAGCATAGTCACTGGGAAGGCTTTTGTGAGTTTTTTCTGAGTTAGTATTAAAATGTTAGGGGGCATCTTATGGTTTAAAGCTTACTGGGTTTATCCTGAGACGAGTAAGAAAGTACTGAAAAGTGAAGGATTTTTGCATTTCAATCAGGGCTGAGAAAGTTTGACTATGGTGACATCTACCCCACGCAAGAACTCAGGGCACAGCTGCTGCAGACAGGATTGCTTTGTGTTTTCTGGGTACCTCATCATATTCTGAGCTCTTCTCTGGTCCCTCTTTAAGGAAAATGAGATTAAACAATCCTAAGAAACACAGACATGCTAAAACTGCTAAAAAATAAAATTAAGACAATATGACATGTATTTTCTGTGACTTCAGTGATCTGAATGGTTTCACCGAGTATCCAGACAATGGTCACAATGTCACAATTTAGACATAGGATCTAATTTTACATAAATAGGGAACTTGTTCTTTCCCACTCTTTTTCCTTCTTCCTCTCTGTATTTGTGTTTAAAGTGTCTTTTTCATTTGATAGGGCCCCTGCTCTTATTTCATGTCTTTTTTTTCCCCTCTTAACACAGCAATTAAAAGACTACAAATACAGAAAATAAGGAGGGGGAGGTGGAAAAGGAGGCACTTTTGTCAGGGTGTGAAAAGGAAAAGAAGCTTCCCAATATATGTGTTCATATATGTACGTATACATGTCTACATGTATATGTCTATATGTGCATAATATATATTGTCTATATAATATATATATATACTGTCTATATAATATATAATGTCTACATGTGCATAATATATACTTATGGAATATATAAATTTATTATGAATACACATAGTGAGCACATATATAGACTGTTCTGTACAGCAGTTTCATTTTGGAACCAAATAGCAATTAAAGCAGTCAAATTTAGAAGCAAAAACATCAACCAGTCACTTGTTTGCTGACTATAAATAATGTACCTCATTAGTTAATTTGTGGGTTAATCATAGAAAGTGTTGGTCAGACACCAAGGGGGGAAAGGACTTTGTGCACATCCAAGATTTTGTACAGATTTTTGCTGTGAATGAGAGATTAACTCATTCTGATTTCATCTCTCTGTTATATATTGAGATTAGGCAGGGAAGAGGAATGCAAATTATAGCAATAGCTATATATTTTCTTATGTCTTATGCAATTGTTGTGCATCCTTGTTATGACCATTGTGCTCCCTGACACTGTTTTAGCTTGGGCACACCTATTTGTGTCCCAAAGGCTGCCTGGCTATGGTCCAGGAGAGGCCACCAAGGGCACAGGGGTCAGCAAAGGGTTTCCCCATGCTAAAGCAAGCATTGCCACAACACATCTTCAGAGCCAAAGGAGGGGCTGTGCCCTGTTTGCTCTGCTGGTGGAGATGCAGACAGAGGTTCAGTTTGGAAAACCAGCCACCCATTTCTGGCCACAGCCCCCGTGTTCCCTACAAAGACTCAAATGAAGAATGCCTCAGTTTTGGCTGGATTGGGAATTTATGTAACACCTCTCCATGATCCTGGTGTGATCCACAGCCTGCATAAGTCAGCAGAGTCTTGTGGCATGTGGCTGTTCTTTTTGGACAATGCTACATTTGCACCCACAAGAATGAGAATTCTCACTTAGGAAATTACCTTGCAAAATATATAAGAAAATTATAACACGCAAAAATCAATGGGAATGGTAGAACAGTTCTCAGTGTTATTTATAACGCTTTAAAAAGTATCATACAGAGGAAGGTAAGGCTGCAGGCTGGATACCAGGTTTGTTTTTCTAAACCCTGTGACAACTGGCTGCTCTCATTGAAGTACTAAGAAAGTCTAGTATTTCAGGTGGCCTCTTCCTAGACATTAAATACACAGAAAAAGGAAAAAAACCAAAGTTTTGCAATCTTTATTTTATTCTGCCTCCTCAAAATTTTAGGAATTTCCTTTTTATCCATTAATAATGTCAAAACATTGAAGGAAAGTGAGATACTAGGCTAACACCAGTGAAATATGAACTGACAAAAAAACGATAAGGCATTTTCTTCTTGACTGGTAGTTTGGATTTTCATTTCAATAATCTATTCTGCAGTACAAAGGCTAACATCTCAATCTTCATCTCTTTTAAAATGAAATGTTCCTTGCTCATATTTTTGAATTCATCACAGGAAAATGGATGCATGAAGGAGCAATTTTTCCATTTAAAAAACTCAAACCACCAATGGCATAGAAAATTTCTAGACCTTCAGGTTTTACATTTAAAATAAGAAGTCCAGATAATATGGCATGATTATGTATAGTAAAAAAATGCATTTTTTTGTGCAGTAATTTACAACTGATATTTTTTTTCCTATATTAGAATATATTTCCACCATACGGTGATTTTGATAGGAGAAACATACAGTGAGTAAAAAACTATAGTGGCTGGGAAGAATGCAGGCTGAAACTGAGTTAACGTGGATAAAGATGTTTAAATAACACTAATCTCATCACAGTCAGCCTCCTTCACAATCAGCACAGAAATCTAGGCTTATTTTTCACAAGAAGTAGATCATAGTAACATCCTTGTAGAGCACTTAGATGACACAGTCTAATCTTGCAGTTTGTAAGGTGAAAAAAAAAAAAAAAACATCTCCCAAAAGCTTTTAAAGTCACTTTGCCTCCTCTTTTTTCAAGCGGCTCCCCGAGCATTGGCTGCAGCGCTGCCCGCTCGCTGTGGAGGTGTCTGTGGCCTTCCTGCACAAGGAGTCATCACCACATATAAACTGTGGGGCAAGCAGCTGCAGGTCTCACCAACTTCAGCAGACGCAGCAGGTGTTCAACACTTCTGAAAAACAGTCTTGAACACCTCTGTTTACATCCAAGCTGGCAATAAAGGAAGGAAAGGATCCATCACATTTGTTATCCAGACTCACCATTAGCCACCAGACAATGCTTCTCTCCTTTTTAGACTTTGCCTCAGTTTGGGTAGAATAATATTTTTTTTTAGAATTTTTAGACCTTGAAGCTCCCTTCCTCCTTGTGGAAGAAGGTTTAATCTGGGTCCAACCTCAACTGAAACAAGTAAGACTTCTGAATAAGCAAGCTGGTCAACAAATCCACATATTTGGGGCTTTTTTAAGGTCAGTATACTGAAGAATGCAGATGCATAGCCACTTACAGTTCCCAGAGAGAAAAAAGGCAGTAAGAGAACAAGGACCAATTCTAAGTCCAGTCGTATAACAGAGAGGCCAAAACCCTTCCTATAATCAATGAAAATAATATGTAAATTAGATATCTAAT
The DNA here is from genome assembly GCF_028551555.1 of Melozone crissalis. Taxonomy (NCBI): domain Eukaryota; kingdom Metazoa; phylum Chordata; class Aves; order Passeriformes; family Passerellidae; genus Melozone; species Melozone crissalis. Next base: position 57,545,178 of record NW_026535805.1, read on the forward strand.
TGTTAATAGACAACTAGACCGTCTTTGGTCACGCAAATCTGGGCTAGCACAAAAGAAACTGTTGTTATTAATTTGTAGTAAGATCAGAATGCTGTTAAAAAATGTTCTAATGCTGTTAAAAAATTCTGCCCTAAAGATTTAAAACACCTAATGTTCTCAAGGGTGCAACTCCAAAATATTCAGACTGGACCCTGCTTATGGAGAAGAAACAGTCAAGTGAGTGATCACTGATTTCTCCAGGGCTTTGCATAGTGAACAAGCATCTCTCTGGTGTTGGGTTGGTAGGATCAGAATTTATCTATTTGCTTTACATCCTCGAATGTAAGTATTTGATCCTCCAAATAGTGTCAGTCCCCATCAACTGACAAGTGACATCAGCTCCGCAATTCATTTAAAACATCTGATCTCCAAGCAACTGGCTCCCCAGATGAAAAGCCCTAGTGTGGAATTTACACCTACCCACCTTTTAAGTAGAGAGTTTATTACCTAGTGGTTTTCAGCTGATATTTAGGAATGTCTTTTTAATACCCCTGTTAACAGAAGTTGAAAGGAGGTTCGACTATGTGGTTGGTCTTTAATGTCCACTGGCTTCTTCAGCCAGAAGGAAGGGGCGAAGCTGGGGAATGAAGGAGAGCCTAATAAGATTAATTTTGCTCAGAAATGAGAAGTAACAGATATTATCAAAATAATAAAAGCCCTTTCTGCAGGAAAACTCTGTTAGCACTTAGTGCAGCTAATTATGTCAGTTTTCATATTTAGTTTTAAAAACTGTTGTGTGCTGTAATGGAGGAGATATATCTCAATTTTTCATGGGAGAGGTGGAGGGTTACCTGTTGAGAGTATTTCAAGATCAGCTATACCTCCTTTCCTACCCAAAGGCATACATTCAAATTTAATAAACTGTGAAGTACAATGTATTTTATCCCCAAGTGTTTCTTCTACTCTCCCATGAACAGTGAGATGATTGCCTTTGCCATGTGTAACAGTGGTTTCACAGGCCTTTTGAAAAACTGGGATAGCACCTAAGGGTTTGCACTCTTGTTTTCCTGCTATTAATATGGGCTTTCATACATTCATTTTGCGACCTGATGAATTTTGCAGAACTAGGTAAATATTACAAGAAATTCCAATAGCCAAGAAAATTGCATTGAAAGCTCAGTTGTGGCTGTAGTCGAGCTGTAGAGCTGTGTGTTTGTGAAGGGAGCGCTTTTTCAATTTCTGTGATTACATTTCAGCTCAGGCTGTTCCTTTTTGTCCACTGAACCTCCTCATCAGTGTGTGCTCATTTCTTCCTCCCCCACATCTCAGCACTGATGGCCAGAATTGCTGTGCGCTGCTAACAGAAACCATGTTTCATCTCCATGCTAAATGAAGTTATGCTCTGGGCAAAGTCTCAGTTCAATAATTATAAAATGGATCAATAGTCTGGATAAGAGACAACATACAAGTGTTAGATTACAGATTTTATTTAGCACTTACATATTCTGAAATAAAATGCTATGTGTCTGTTTGAGCACCTTTCAGAGCATGTGGTTAGCCCCGGGTGAGGACCATTAATTTCAAACTGCAATAATAGATTTCTTGACAACTTGCTAAATCTTAATTTTAGACACATTCAATCTCACCAAAAAGCCCCCAAGTCTGTCTTTCAGGCTATTGATGAATCTAAATAGGATGTTAATTTGGGGATTTTTTTTTTTGCATTTGCTCAGAGTGCTTCCATGAATTTTGCTTTCTGAATTAAACTCAGAAGAGTCCCATGAATCCATTTGAGTAGCATTGTTTGCATTTTTGTAGGTAATGCTGTGTGTACAGAGGTTTCCAAATGATATTGAAGTGTAGGTAGTGCTCAATGTCTTGGAGAGCAGAGCTTCCATCAGAGGGACTGGAGAAAATTGTCTGGGAGCAGCCTTGGGATGTGCAGAGAAAGCAAAAGCAAATCCCTGTGCTGGCTGGGGTAACCCCATGCAGCGGCACAGGCTCAGGGAGACGAGCCAGGAGGCAGCTTCTTGGAAGACTTGGAAAGCCTGGTGGGTTGAAACACTGGAGCAAGTCCAGAAAAAGTTCACCAAGGGAATGTGGTGTGTGGACAGAGGTGCTCAGGGCAAGCCTTACCTCTGCCTGCAATTGCTACCTGGTGGGAGGGGAAAAGAAGAGCAGCCAAGCTCTTTGCACACTGCAGGAAAGAGGCAACAAACAGCATTTCTGAGTCTTAAAAGCCCTTGACCTTTCAGTGATGCATTATGCGTTTGCTGCTGGAGATAGAAGACACAGATGTTTTTCCTGCCTGATTATATCTTTGAACAGTATGTATTTTTGAACAGATTATTTTTTTTGAACAAGACAATAGTGCAGAGGTCTGTGTTCTCTACCACTGAAGACCCTGCTCCTTTTCTTTACTTCATAATCAACTTTTATTTTCTACCCCTTCTCAGTTTTTCTACTTCTAGTTTGTTCCATCTATCACTAAATATTATTTCTTTTCCTCTTTTTTTGTCGTTTAATTAATTTAATTTTTCTCTCTCTTTCTTTTTCTTTGAGGTTTCATCTACTTGATTTTCTGTGTCTCATTCTTTTTGATTCTTCTTGGTACTGACAGTAGAAAATGATGCCTTTTCTTGACATCTGCTCATATAATCACACATCTCTCTTTACCTACTCAGTTGCATGGATAAAGTTAACTTAGAAGCAGGAAACATGTAATTATCCACTTGAAACAAGTTTTTAAGGCAGTTCTAAGCACAGCTTATCAAAGAGGTATATTGTTTTAGCATATAGTTACAGATAGGGACTCAGTTAAGGTTGTAAAGTTGAAAATAAAATTTCTTTAGGTCACTGTTGTTTAGAAATTATTTTTTTATTTCTGTTTTTAAACACAAAAGAGAGTAAAAAACCTAAACTCCAACCAAGAATACTTAAGTATGGGCCAATGAGTTAAATTTAGGAACCTATCATCAGGTCAAACAAAGAGAAGGTAAAATGTAGAACTAGAGGGAAAAAAAGGATTACCAATCAAACCCTCAGCTTGCCTTCATTCTGAGAGCCCATTTAGCTGTGTGCTGCTGTCTCCATCACTCTGAGGAGACACAGACATCTGGTTTGCACCCTGCCTGAGTTCCTGCTTAGTTAATGGTAATTGGATGTGTAAAAGCGGTGCATGCATGAATAAGCAGGTAGATCTCACAACAGCAGGTATGCAAATCCGGGAGGCAGCTGGTCCTGGCTACCACTCCACTCCCTGAGCATCCCCTTTGCTGCAATCCCGGAAAAACAGTAAAGCACTTTCTGTGGAGGCAGCACAACCAGGTCACAACCAGGACGGGAAATCAGGTCACCAGTGTCCCGTTCTCTGCCCTGCCACTGACCTGCATGATCGCAAAAAGGCCCTGTCTTCTGCTCTTGCTCCCCAGATCTCTCCCTTCCGTGGATGGAGGCTGCCAGGGGAGGGATTACCTCTGCAGAGATCTTCACAGTGCCCACCACAAGGGTCAATTTAAAAGACTATAAAATGGAGATGGAAATAGAAAGCAATTAAATCTAAATTCTCCGTTTGATACTGCTTTAAGCCAGTTGAGCTTCCAGAGAAGTGATTTTCTACAGTAAATATTGGCAAATGGGTTGTAGTAAAAATAAAAACAAAGGAAAAAAAAAAAAAAAAGGAAAACGTTGATTTCCCTGACATTGACCTGCCCTGTCAGGCTGGGATGCGCATTCATCAGTGTCTCGCTCTTATCTGGTATCTGACATTCTGTGATCAGTTGAAAGCAAAGTAACACAGATGGATGGCGTTCCCTTTTGAAGAACAAAATGTACCGAGAACTGAATTTTCAAGTACATTCAACTTGAAGTTAACTCTTAGATTGAAGGAGCATCTTTTAAAGGAGAGGCAGGGAAAAAACAAAAACAAAACCAACCAGGAACTCAGAAGGGCATTTGGGGTTTCCCTATTGATGTGCACCAAAGTAAGCTAACATTTACATAGTCCCTGCTACCTGCAGTGTGCTCCAGACAATGGCTAATCAGTACTCATTACACAGCTTTAAAAAGGCCGAGTATTCTGGGGTGGTGACCTGCATCCTCCCAAATAAAACCTGGAGCCTGAGGCTATTTGGCCACACACCTCCATCCTTGGAGCTTTCCTGAGATCAGACTGGCTGTCCTCCTCCAAGGAACCTACCAGGCCTTGTATTCTTTCAGAGGAAAAGATCAATTTGTAGAAATATCATTTGCTAATGGAACAGGAAGGAATTTGATCCAGGGAATTTTTTAATTAATGAAAAGACTACTTTAGGAATCAAATAAGATGAGAATGAAATGGAGCACTGGCTCACACACCTGGAATTCATCATTACGATCCAGCAAAGGAAACAGCTAATTATGTGAAATTTTAAAAGATCATGAGGGATACAATGTTCCTGTTTCAAATTCTAAGCTATATTCCTACTGAATCCTTAGACTTCTGACTTACATTGGGGTATTGGGGTCAGATAGTAAGTACTAAGAACATCTTTTATATATCCTAGGGTTGTGTGTTTGATTATGCTCACATATGCTTATGGTGCCAGGAGCACCCTGATTTTTTTTTCAAGGTTTCTTCTTCTAGCCCAAAGATAGCTCTCGCCCAGAGAGTTAATTTTTTGGTGTTTTTTTTTTTTTTTTTTTTTTTTAGCAAAGGAAAAATCAAAATAATATTTAATACATGGTTCCATAGCTGCCACAGTCTTTTCTCCCTTGGTGTCAAAATTCTTCAAGTGTTCTGCAGCAAGAAGTTCTTTTCAATAATAAATTTAAACCTATAGAAGAAGCTAATCTTTATAGCTAGTGGACGAGCAGACTGTATTCTTTAAAATTTTGCATGCGGACTTTCTCTAATTTAAAATAAACTCTAATAAAAGCAGTCTCAATGTATTTTATTTCTAGTGTTATATAAATGCCACTCAAATTCAGAAATAAAATGCTTTCTGGACACAAATAATTTAATTATTTTTTCTAGTGTACGTCTTGAGGGTGACTCTCAGAGCTACTTTTGCTCCTAGATCTTCCACCTGGTAAATCATGCACGTAGGTGTCCGGCCAGGGGCACAAGCACTGAGGGGAAAAGATCAAAGACCTATAAATGTGTCAAACTTTCAAATGCAAATCACCTGCCATAACTCTGCTGAGAACAAATCCTTCATTATCACCATTCTGTGAAAGGCTTAAATTAGCCTGAATTAGCTGAAAAGAACAAGAAAAAGAAAGCCATCTATCTTCCTGTGAGTTTTATTACCTTTAGATTTATTTGGCTAATGGTTTGATAGCCCACTAATCCGAATATCTGCATAACCGATTTTTCAAATAAACCATAAATAAAATACACGATCACATAATGTTGTTATTAAAGTGAGATCTGTGATAATAAATTAATAAAAGAGCACTTAAAATAAGTCACTCCTTTTCATTGCCAAACTATGAGCTACTCTGAGTGATATAATAGCAATTATCAATTGACTTCTTAGTTTGAATCACATTTAGAGGAATTTTTTTATGGGCACTTCTTAAATTGTGTGTTCTCCAGACAGATGCTGCACTCATCTTTACTATTGGCTGTCATTCTGCAAACATAATTATTTTTCTAAGAGGTGCTATGTCTTGGAGTTTTTTATGAATAGTTTTAGTGATGTAATAGAATATTTGATCAATTTAACTGACTAAAAGAGCAGGAGTTATAACCCCCCACAATCACACTGTACTTTATTAGGGGAAGTCCTAGCACTGTATTTTGTTAAATGAACAACTGCAGAGAGGTTTTGTTAAGTGAACCTTATTTGGAGCTTGAAAGAGGAGAGACTGCTGTCAGAAAGCTCTTGGTTGGGTTGGACAAGGCAATGTCTGGGAGGAGCTGGCTGGGGACCCTGAGCTCCACAAGCTTCTTCACAAGGTGTCCTTGGGTGGGTCTGGTGGGACTTCCCAGAATATCTTTGCTGGTAAATTCTGTCTGCACCAAGGACACTTTGTACCTCACTGGCTCTTCTGTTGGTCAGATTTTTAATATATTCCCTCTCTGAAACATTCATCCCACAACAGTCACTTGCTTGGGTTGTATTTCAAGTTATCAATACAGTTAATCACAATATTCCAACTTGGGTCTTTTCCCCAGGCAGGAGTAACAAGGTTCTAAGATGTTCATACAAGAGGGCTATACCAGATCATATGGATGAGGACCCCACAATTTTGAAATCTTCTTGTTCACTGTCATGTCAGAGCAGCTCCAAGCTTTTGGCTTTTATGGTGAGAGTGTCCTGGCCATTGGAAGACACCAATGATTGTTTATAGTGATTTTTCCTGAATCTGTAACTTAGAGCTTCCCAGCACAAACAGTTTGTGTTGTAGTAGAAAAGAAAAAAAAATCCCACACCTAAATTACTGGTATTTTACAAGGTAAATATACTATCACCAAGAAGCTTTTGCAAGATAACACCTCTGTTATTGGTAGGAATATAATCTTGGTGGATTTGTTCAGTTCTCTGTAAAAATTCCAACATTTTCCATGCCAGAGCCACATATCCATTTTACGCAGTTATTCTTCAGATTATCACTGTGGGGAGAGGAAAGTTCTTTCTTTAAAACCTCAGTGGTGAACTACTGCGAACAGAACAAACAAAGAATTACTGGCCTTTTAATTTTTTTAATTAAATATGCTGGGTTGTTATACAGAAACCAATAGATTATGACAGGATATTTTTCAGCCCAGTTTCCAAACCACTAACACCAGAGATTACAGTGTGGAAGGTGCTGGATTAGAAGGCTCTGGATAAAGGTTTGTTTGGTAAATAGAAACTTGGCCTTTGAAGCTGAAAAAGCCACAACCAACCCCAAATAGAAAATATCACTGTTCATCCTGCTTGGTTTCATTATTATATCTCAGAACTCCTTATCTATCTGATTACTGTAGAATATTGCATATTCTAGCATTTCTTCTAGTATTGCTAAAAAGAATATTCTTAAAACAGAACAGCAGAATAACATGTTCTATGAGTTTTACCATTACCATACTAGAAACCATGGCAGGCAGCAACTGACTGTAATAGTGGGGAAAAACAACAAAATGTCATCAGCTGAAAAACAGCATTTCTTTAGAAATCACAAACAAAAATCATGAGGCTACAACTTTTCCCAAATATCTTTCTGGCAAATTCTAAGCAATCTGCAAGAAGAAAAGGGATTTTTAGAAAGGGAAACAGAGTGACATCCTCTTTGATGATGGCATTTCAGTAGGCACCAGAACAATGGTGTATTTCTGCTTGGAGATGCATGAGCACAAACCCATCACCTTCCCTTGGACCTGATTGATAGGAAGAACACCTACAAATCCCACACATCTCATGATAAATATTAAACACAGAGAACACAAATCACTATCTGAAACCATGCTGTATTTTTCAGGTTAAAAGGTAATAGAAAAGCAGGGGTAGATGCTGGGCTGTGCATGACTCACTAAAAATCATTGTAGGAGCCATAGACAGTGAGGACAACAGTTTGGCTGAGTTTGTACAAAGGAGTACAGAGCTGCTGATCTGCATGCCTTGGGCTTTCCCAAGAGGTTATACCAAATCTTTTGCACTTGCACATTCCCAGGCACTTGGCAACACAAGTGCTTGGGAATGCAGGATTTATATATGCCCTATGCCACCCCACTGTACTATTTCCTGTTTTTCTGTTGTATTTCCTAAACTTCTCTCTAATATCAGCATCCTCTTGTTCAGTTTTTTGATTACTCCTCAAGGCAAATCCTTTGCATCCTCATGTACCCTGCTGTACCCTCTGTATTCTTTGATGTGACAAGACAGCCAGAGACAGCCCACATCCCAGCTTAGGGCAGCACATGTGAGCTGGCTGCCCAGCAGACTGTCAGCAGAACCACTGCTGGTTTCTTTCCATCGGGAAGGCAAATCACTCTACTTCATATTTCTAGCTGGCACGTCTGATTTGGTAAAGAAGCCATTCAATAATTAGAAAAACTAGCAACACATTAGTCTGGAGATAAAGTCCTATGAAGCTCCTGTACATTAGGTATGCATGTGGATGTCACTCTTTGTTCCATTAAACTCCAGGTTTTGGGGATTCTGAGACTGAGTTCAGGGCTCTTTCCCATCCAGCTGTAGATCAAGCAGCAACTTTAACTCTCCAGTGCAAAAGCTTCAAAGAAAATGTCTGCAGTACACTGCAGTGGGCTGAGACAGAGGCTTAAAAGCTAAATCTGCTCTGGGACGTGGCAGTCACGTTGGACTGAAAGACAGTCTGAATTCAGCCTCAAAGGGGGCCACAAATTTCATGGTTTTGAGGCAGTTAAAACTTGGACTGTTTCTAGGGTTGTGCCTATCTCATCTGTCTGTTGTTATGTGGTGTCACTGCCAGGGCAGCACTGGGATCTTGGCATGGACAATTAAGACAGCATGCAAGGGCTCATCTAGTTTGCCTCTGAAATTATCCAAAACAGACCACACTCACAATTCCTTCTACCATGTGCCAAAGAATACCCAAAACTTACCACAGATCCAACGTTTGTGAAAAATATTTGGTGAGACAACTAGCTGAGCTTCAAGCTGGCTGCAGAGGTGCTCTAGCAGAGCAAATCGCATTTTAAAATAAGATATTCAAATAACAAATGCTAATGTAGAGCTACTTCTACACTACATTGGCATTTAAAATATTCCTGATTCTTTCCCTTAATTGATTTTTATTCAGGCAGCTACTGAAAATTAAATATCTATCAGGAATTTTAGTAGGGCTAGCTGTTTTTAATGAGTAAGATTTTCAAAGGTATGTCCCTTTCTCCAGTTGTGCTCAGTCTCTGAAGTGGCAAAACCTCTACAACTTGGTCAAGGGAAATTGGGGCAGGGGTGGACACAAGGCTTGGGCTTAAAGAATTTTAAAGTTTCTTATGTGATTAAATTAAATTCAGTACTGATGGTAGCTGTAACGCAGGATACACGAGCAGGAGAACTGTGCAGAGTGGTTCTGTCACCGATTGTAATTTTGTTTTCTTGAAACAGTTAAAGTGTTTTGTTTCCTGAAGGAAAAAGCGCCAAATCTAGCGCCGAGTTTACGGTTTCGTCAGTAGCACTTGGGTTTACAACAACTCCCAGTAATATTCTAACTGCAGTTTCCTTTTATCTGCTGTTATAATATGGCAGGGCCTGACACCTTTTTAGACATGAAAAGACTATCTTGTCTCAAGTAACAGCTGCCATTAGTCGCTTTTGCCACTCCATTTCCAAGGATCTCCCTTGACACAAGAACACAGAGCCAACACTGTGTAAAGTTAAATAAATCCCTTCTCAAATTAGGAAATTTCTTGGTTGACTATCAAAACATTTATTATATTCATCAAATTTTTGTGTTTGTTAGGTAGGTTCACATGTGGGTAAGTATTTCAGTAATCTCCACCTATGGAAAAATGACAATGGGATACAGAGACATTGAGAAGTGATCTTTTAAATTATATTTTTTTTCTAGCTCTCTATGTATAAAGTCTATGTAAACAGCATTTATTTTCCTTTCTTGTTGATTGTGGACCTGAAATAATAAGTTACAATCCTAAGGAATGTGAAGTAAATGTTTCCCTTTGTCAAGCTGTGCTGAATAAATGAGCTGCATTTAGTGTTTAATACTGTTTGTAAGTGGAAATATTTACCGTGCTAAGACAGAACCTGTGGCTCTGCTCTATAATTCTGTGAGCATCATTCCAGCTAGAGGGATGCCAGCAAGAGTGACAGATCAGGTAAAGTACTCAGGCTGGGACAGCAGTTGTGCAGAAAACCTTTCAGAAAATGACTTTAAGAAGGATGAGCTCCTTACCTGCCCCACCTCCATGGTAGGTACATTTTTATTACTTTGTATGAAGCACCCTGGTAGAGCCAATTCACACAGATCAGGACAGATGAAAAATGAAAATCTGTTCAGGCTCATGAGGTTGATGCATCAACTGATTTATTCTTACAGGCAGTTTAACATAATCCTGGAGAAACATTCTCTGCAGAAGAAAGTTATGTTACACCCCCTCAATTTACTTAAACATCATTCCCACAAGTGTGAGAGGTTGCAAAGCAGTCAGCACAGTAAAAAGCTCCAAAGAAAAACCATCCCTAATCTTTAGATTGAGTAAATTACATAAAGACGAGAAACCAAAACAATTTAAAAACTTTAATTACCCTTCTGTAATGAATCACAAGTTTAATTCAAGCAACAGTCATCCCCAATGATAAATGTTTTTATTTACTGCAATGAGCAGCTACAGCATAAATAGAGGGAACATTCTACACAGTTTTTTTTTCCCCCTACATCTATCACTGCTTCTACAGCAGTGGTAGAAAATTGGCACAAAATTTGGATGCATTACATATGAAAAAATGGAGAATTTTCTGCTTTTCATGCTTGAACTGTACTTGTGAAACCCAATTAATTAGCAGGAAAAATCAGCAACATAATATTTTTTCCTCTGCAGTTCTTAATCTATCTCATTTTTGACTTTCATAATTCAGATAATTCTGACAGTATTTTCACTTACTCATCTATTGAAGCAGTCATCTCAAGCAGACTTGGAAAACAAAGAAAATTCCCTCCAAAATCCACTCTGGCCCCTTGATTCTAAAGAAAGCTCTAAATCACAGAAATCCACACATTGTGGATGAAATTGAATAATCCCCCCAACAAAAGAGCACATTCCCATACCCTGGGAGAGAACAAAAGTGAGTGTGTCCACATGATGTTGGCATTTTTATTAATCAAAATTTAAACACTTGATTTCTAGTTTCAGTATTCAAAACCATCAGCAAGAAAAAAAACCCCATACATACCCAAAACCAGTGTTTTTCCACAAAAAAAACCCCACTCGGATCTCTCCATTACTGACCGCTGCATAAGGAATGGTTCCCTGCCCATAGCACAGGGGTTGGAACTGGATGTTTTTAAGATCTGCCCCAACCCAAATCATTCTGTCATGCTATGAATCTCTCCCTTTAAAATTCCCAGGTGACTCTTATTCTCCTTCACAACTCTGTTCTTCCAGCTACCTTCTCACATCAGCTGGGTGCTTAAGAGGCTCCAGAAGAAAAAGACCATCTTCAAAACTAAGTTTCCATTATTTTCGATTTTTTTTCTCATTTCCAGAATACATCTCTCATTTGGAAAATCGATTATAAATAAAACTTTTCCATCTTCCCACAGAGTAAACTAAGAAAATACCATTTTGTCTAATTACAGACTGTATTAGCTATAGGCTACCTATGTCTTCCTTTTACACATCTGGAATTCAACTTCCAAACTTGGTCCTTGACCATGATGAAGAACTGACATTTTTACTAAGGCACAGATATTCTAATTTCTCTTGTTAACAATATGTCTTGGCAAGAATTGTTTTCCTTCTGGCTGGTGCACAGAAGAAGTTACAAACACCTAATACAGACAAGGAAGAATTCCTCCAACAGGCAACTGTTGAGAACAACTTTTTTTGGTGCATGAACAGAGACTGCTTCTGCAGTAAAGAGGTAGGAAGAGCACTTTCAAAACTGTATTCAAGTTTCCCCTTTTAAAAAACACCCAAACATGATATTCAAAGGACTTGCAATATGATAACTAGATTGTCTGTAACTTAACTTTCACTCTATTATGAATGGAAGTGATCTTTAGATGAGATTTCAACCTTCTTTAAGAAAAAAATGCCCTAAGTAAATTTAATTAAATTAGTCATCAAATTTCCTTAAATATTAGATATGACAGCTACAACACCAGAATATCCTTACATGGCTTATTCCACTCTTTGGAAGAGGTGCACCCCCAAAGAACAGCTTATTATGGGGCATGGCAGATATAAATTCAGCTACTCTTTGAGGTCCATCTGCTGTGTGTCTCTATCTGGTCCTTCAGAGATGGTCAATACAACCAGAAACACAGGATTTCACAACCCATTTCAAAACTTGCAAAATTAAATTAGTAGAGGAGAATGGAGAATATCAGTTTAAAAATGCTGCATCATTTTGTCTTATTAGGAAAGTCCAACAGCACTGCAGGCACTGTTCTAGTAAGTGTTTTTGTAAGCAAGACAAAATCTGCACAACTGATTGGGAAAAAACTTCCTTTTTCTTAAATAAATCTCCCTCATCCTTGCATACTGTATCCTGATGCTTATGTATCAAGTTCAGAATGTAAACACACACAGAATGACTGATACTTGCCTACAATCAACTGTGTGGCACTTTTGTTAACATTTTTGTTTCCAACTTCAGCTCCAGTGCCAGCACTTCCTATTCATTAAAACTGTGTCCACATAAGATTGATAGAGCATACTGCAGAAACTCTGAGAAAGAACTGACAATTAATTGCTATCATAATTATTTTATGGAGAACCTAATTGATTTTGATTCTTCTTTTCAGTCTTTCAGACAGGGGGAGGGGACTGTCTGCCCACGCAGAAGTCAGAGCAGCGCTTTTCTCTTGCTGTGTGGGATCAGAACCCAATCTTTCAATTGGTCTCTCTGGACTTTGGGAACAATTAACTTCCTCTACAGAGGATGGTTTTGGAGCTACTTGCACTGAGAAACCATTGGCAGCTTTCTCTAAATTGGTCATTTTATTCTTCCCCTTAATTGTAAGGGCTGAGTCACTGTTTGTCCTTTTGCTAGTAACAATGCTACCCTTTCTCTTTGTAAAACATTTCTTAAACTGGCCAGGGTTCAGTTGCCTTTTCTGCTGCTCATAAACCAGGATTTTATCCACGTGCCCATCATCACTGTCTTCGCTGGAAGAGCATCTGTTCTGGCAGACACTCTTCTTAGAAGAAGCTTTCCAAGTAGTTTCAATACAAGCTTCTTTAATGTGACAGCCAGTTGCATCTGCTGGCTTTTGAGATGCCGGAAGTGTTTCACATCCAGGATGAAGTGTCTCTGTTGTTTTCCCATTGCAGACTAGAGATGCTGAACCACTACTGGAAGGGTCTTTCTGCACCATTTCAGCCAGGATGTCAGCTTTTTTGTATGCATCTTGATAGATATGTAGGCTGGATTTACTAGCAGAGTTTTCTGATAGAACATTTTTATTTTCCTGCACTGGGTTATTTAACCGACATGAAGAAGAGACATGATTTCTATCAAGATTCAATGTTTCTTTTGTTTGTTTAAAACAATTCAAAGACTCCAGTTGCACTGCATCTTCAGACAGAGGCTGTGATGGAATGGGAGCCTTCTTAAGTATTCTCTCGCTTAAAGACCACTCTTGAATTTGTCCCACAGCATAATTTGAGAACAAATCATCTTCACTATCAGAATGCATATCAGACTGTGTAACATCAGAATACTCTGAGCTATTTCTTACTGTTTCATGACTTAGTGGATGTGAGTGTTTTATGCATGTGGTTAAGTCAGCTGCTGGATCATGGTCATCACCTCCATGGGCTGGTGTAGTGCTGAAGGAGGTTCCTTTCCCACCAGTACTGCTCAGTTGCAGACCAGGCACAAAGGAAGAGGATGACATCCCTGAATACTGAGTGCACTGTGAGGGCACAGATGAGTCAGCAAGAGCAGCTGCTGATGTTGACACGTGAACTGATGTTATGCAGGAAGCTGAAGGTAATGCTACATCTTTTGATGCAGTACTTCTCTGCTGTGTCTGATCTTCTGGAGGAGATTTTGTATCCGACATGGAGTGTTGCAGAGGAAGAATTCTGTGTGTAGGCTTTAAATTAATTTGAGACAGAAGACTGGTAATTTCAGCATGAGAATTTGGTAATTCCTTTTCTTCTAATCTGTCTTTCTTTTCTGAAAAGAAGAATAATAAAAAGTGCACTTTGAATGGCATATAAATCACAGTTCATATTTCTTAGTGCAAAAGTACAAAATACTAAGATTAAAACACAGTCTCCCCCTCATTTTGCTTTGGCATTATATTGTTCAAGAGTGGAAGAAATGTTTTTTTGCATTCTGGAAAGACACATAGATTCACATGAAATAAGCTTCTGGACTTACTTTTCTGTTTCTTCTGAAGAATGTCTGACTTTTCCACTTGATAGAGGGCAACAACATCAGGATAAGCAGCCTGGAACAAAGACTCTTCTTCTACCGTGACTACAAACAACTCCACAGGCTCATCTTCTGGATCAACATAATGTTCTGAAAAAATAATGAATTTACTTTTGATATGAATATGCACACGTCAAGGTAGGGAATGAAAAACCAAACAGCAAAGACTCGAATACAAAGAAGGTACTTAAAAAGTCAATAGTGTGATATTTGAGATTTATCTACAAGTGAGGTCTTTCTCTTCCTGCCAGTCTCCTGGCACAAATGCACACAATACAGGGAGGAGTCTGGCAGCACAGAAAATTTTGTGGCTAGTAAACAGTGACAGCTTCAGGTACATAGTGAAATAAGGTATGAAATACACAGTTTAGGTCTTATTTACAAGTACCAGAACAAGCAGCTGAAGACTGAGTCCCTTGCTTTCTAGGTAAATTTGTTTTCTTTAAAGCACTGCTTTTTCTTTCAGGATATGTGAAATTTGATGCTTATTTCCTGTTATTTCCACAGAACAGTTTCCAATCTCACCCACATTCCATTGCCTTAGAGTGTTGCCAAACTCTTGTCCTCTTTAAAGCTTGATTTTATCTTTTTCTATGAACTGTTTTCTATAATGTACATAGAAACCAGACCCACCTGGTTTTTGCCATTCAATTTCAAAACAAGGAATTCCATTTTTAACACGTGTCTTAACAATCCTGTAAGAAGAGGAAGTCCATTAAAAGACTGAAATCTAGACTTAAATCTAAAAATATTTCAATATTCTCATTTGGAAGGATTGAGAGAAATAAAAAATCTTCTCATGAAATTGAAATTACTACATCTTTAAATAAAAAACACTACTCTGTATACAGCAAAATCTGGAGTATAGATTTGACCACTGAAACATTTTTATTTGACACTCAGAAGAGCATTCACACAAAATAAAAAAGTTTTTCTGTAAGATACAAACATAATGCAGTCTCCTACAAACATCAGTTTGGTATCTTCAGCTGACCTGCCCGAAATGCATGTCCTGCTTGACCAACCTGATCTCCTTCTTTGACAGGGTGACCCACGCAGGGGATGAGGGAAAGGCTGTGGATGTTGTCTGCCTAGACTTCAGTAAAACCCCTTGATGCCATTTCCCACAGCTTTCTCCTGGGGAAACTGGCTGCTTATGGCTGGGATAAGTGCACTGGATTAAAAAGGGTTTGGATGGTCAAGCCCAGAGCAGGGTGGTGAGTGGAATTAAATCCAGCTGGACATCAGTCACCCATGGGGCTCCCAGGGCTCACTGCTGGGGCCAGTCCTGTCTAATGTCTTTATCAGTGACCTGGATGAGGGGATCAAATGCACTCTCTGTCAGTCCACAGACAACACCAAACTGGGCAGGAGTGCTGACCTGCTGGAGGGCAGGAAGGCTCTGCAGAGGGGTCTGGACAGGCTGGACTGATGCTGAGGCCAGTGGTGTGAGGTTCAATAAGGCCAAGTCCTGTCCCCTGAGTCATAACAACCCCTGCAGTGCTACAGGCTGGGGAAGAGCGGCTGGAAAGTGGTCAAGAGCAAAAGGATCTGGAGGTGTTGGTCAACAGCAGCTGAGCATGACCCAGAGTGTGCCCAGGTAGCCATGAAGGCCAGTGGCACCCTGGCCTGGATTAGCAATAGAGTGGCCAGCAGGACCAGGGCAGTGATCATCCATCCACCTGCACTGGTGAGGCCACATCTCAAATCCTGTGTCTATTTCTGGGCCTCACCACAAGGGGTGGTACTAGATGTGCTGGAGCATGCCCGGAGAAGGGCAGTGGGGCTGATGCAGGGTCTGGAACACAAGTGTGAAAGGAGCAGCTGAAGAAGCTAGGGGTGTTTAGTCCAGGGAAAATCTCATGGCTCTCTGCAACTGCCTGAAGGAGGCTGCAGCCAGGTGGGGTCAGTCTCTTCTCCCAAGTAACAAGTGGTAAGAAAGGAAACGAAACAGCCTCAAGCAGTACCAGGAGAGGACTAGATTAGATATTAGAAACAATTTTTTCATGGAAGGGGTTGTCAACCATTGGAACAAACTGCCCAGAGAACTTGTTGAGCCACCATCCCTGGAGATATTTAATTTAAAAGATGTGTAGGTGTGGAACTGAGGGACATGGTTTAGTGGTGGACTTGTCAGGGTCAGGTTAATAGTTGGACTTCTCCAAACCAAGTGATTCTTTGATTTTAAGCTACTAATGCCAGCAAAGGCCGCTGCCCTGGACAGTAATGTTCTGAATGATCAGACAGGGTCATTTATCCTCATGCTCTCATGCAAAAGATAGAGACAACTTGAACTGAGCAGGGGACAGTCAGTCACTGAGGTTTTTCTAAAAAGTCTATCTAAACCCCAGTTTAGTAGCTTCCTGTGCATGAAGAGTAGGATCATGCTGATCCTGCTGAACCATTACTGCATTTTTAAACACTTGTTACAAAAGAAATCTTCCAGTGCATGCACCATTTCTCTTTTAAACACTTGAAACACCAGAAAGTGTTATAAACAGAGAATGTCAATGAATTCATTCATAAAGGTAAATACTAGTAACTTATCTTGCCAATCTGTTTTAAAAGCATTCTCCAACCAATCTCCCCAATCTTTTGAAAGGGAACACTGAATACATCAGCATTTCTAAAAGTACTAATTCAAGACTATGACACATCAACCCAGAAGTGATACTATCACACTGCTATTGACTGTTCTCCTGTGCCCCAAAATTAATGTCTAAAAACCACGACTAGCGTGGAAAAATTACTAACCTTCTTCCAATAAAGGAATTAGGGAGGCAGGGAGAATTTGGGTTTCATTTGGGAAACAAAATCATCAGATAAAGTTAAAATAAGTCACAATTCCCTTCACAAAGTGAAGTTCAGATTTGCCAACAGACACTGTAGATTCTAGAAGTTGACTTAAGTTTAAGAAGAGATTAGATCATTAAAAAAATCAGTTACATTGAGGGCTGACAGAATAAGAAACTGCTAATTTTGGCTCAGTAAATTCCTAAGTAACAGAAATCTGGATGGTGGGAAAGTATTCTGGGAGAAAGTAATTGCATGCTTATCTTGCTTTTTCTTCCCTGCATGTCCATTTTTAGTAACTGTATACTTGGCCATTTTTCCATTCCTCAGTGTAGCAGTCATGAATGAAAAGTAGCGTTGCCACATAATACAATGACAGCTGGTAGGTCTGATAAGCAATCAGAGACTATGACTAATTTTGCAGATGTGCATTTCTAAGCCTGAACTCTTATTTTGAGACACAGAATTCAATCAAATGTATGCTAAAAACCTGAGAAGAGGACTGAGACAGATCTAAGGAAAAGGAACAAAGAGCAAGCATAGGAGAACACAAGCACTGCCAGTTCAAATGAAACTGCTCTATGTATTTGTGCAGTAGTAGTAGAATTGGTGCACTGATCTGAATTTTTACCTCTATTCAAAACAAGCACAAAGCTTGAAACAAAGATGGAAGAAAATAATTTTTTTTTTTTCAGAAAAGCTTTGTGGTTTTTATCTGGCATCAGAAGTAAACATTTTAAGTTCAAGAAATCAAGCCACATTACCGTATTGCCTGCAGTTGTTTTGAATCAATGTTTCCAGATTTTCTCTGGATCATATCATAACGTGTCAAAAGTGCTAACAGCTTCTTACAAGCATAATGTTTGGTCCATTCCATCTTCTCTGAAGCAAATAGCTGTTTGTATAAAAAAAAAAAATTCCAAACTTTAAAACATTCTTTATTCTATTAGCTATCATGCTTAGATAGTTATGTAGTTGGGACACTGGGCTAAATACTTAAAATATCTAGGGTACTTTTGTATATTGGTGTAATGCCCACCAACACCTCACTGCCAAGGGAGGGAACAGCCATCCCTAGGCAGGGCACATTCATCAGCTGTCAGTGACAAGCCAAGGGAACAGTTGTGTGGTGGCAGCAGCAGGGATAAGACAGTTGTTAAACACCTTCTCAGGTTCACATCAGCTCTACCAGGAGCTGTCAAAGTTACAGATTTCACATGTGAGACAATGAACGTGGATTTTCATTAAAGCCACATTGTTTAACTGACCTACTCTACTATCCGTAATTCTTACACTGTCATCAAACCAAAAAAATGAAACATTGTAAGAGATCTGATTTTGCTAATAAAAAATAAGTAAAAAGCCTTCCTAGAAAACAATGCTAATGTGCATATATTCACACCCTCACCCCCACCTAGCAATATTGGATGATGAAAAACAAAACAACGGCAGGTGAGCTTTCTCTTTCTTCTTCTTTTCTATCTAGCTATTTACAGCAACTGATTTTTTCCAAAGTCTTCAATTTTAGGCTTTCAAAACAGTGAGGTATACTAAGATGTTGTAGCAAGATTCTTTAATTCTTATTTCAAGTAAAATTACCAATGAAGATCACTCTGATCACTTACTTAGTAATAAATAAAAGACTACAAAGCTGAATATTCAATATTTTGTTACATACCTGAAAGGACAATAAATTTGGCCTTCGACATTCCTTTATGTTGATCATTTTATTCTTGTTTACAAGAAACTCATGGATAACCTTGAGATAAAACATAAAAGAAACAGTTTAAGAGAGGACAAAAAGCTGAAATTTAAACTAATTGATTAAGGCAATTGATATTAAGCAGGCTTGTTTGTTACCTCAGAAAATGGAAAGCCCTCACAGCTCATGGCTTTTCTGGAGATAAAAACAAATGTGTTAGGAACTGAGGAAAAATGAAAAAAAATGATGCATCTAAATGCTCACCCTGCATATGAATGCAGGGAAAAGCAGTTAAATTTTCAGGCCATTCCTACTTTCTGATACTGTCCTCCAACGCATTTGCTTGTTTCACTCGCTCCCACTGATGCCATGCACAGGGGCAGCAGTGTTTGGAGTCACTGGGTTTGCAGCATCTCACACTTGCACAGAATTTACATCCATTGTTCTCATGTTCCTTGTGAGATCCTATAGCAACAGACACACAAAGTGAGGAGAAAAGGGGTTCCCAAAATCTCCAAACCTATAAAAGCATTACAAATACAACGCTCAGAACAAGTATGAATGTGATGTGAATGGCAGCTGTAAGCAGATCTGAGTGCATTAGTTGCATTTATGAATCTATAGTAAAAACTGAAAAAGACATGCAGGCTTCCATTTTTCTGAAGACTTTTCCCCTCAACAGTTCCAGCTCTTAAGCTGGAAACTTATTATCAAAAGACTACAGAAGGAATGTGTGATAACCTGGAAAGCACACATAAGTAATATATTTTAATCAAGCTTCTCCTTCACCAAATGATGGATTTGAATGAGTTCACTGATCAAAGATGATACCAAAATCAGGGTACTTGGGATTAATTTCTTCTTGAAAAAACACTGCCACATACCTCATCAATTATGAGATTTGGTTCTCTTGATGCAAGACCAGTTCAAGCAACTAAAGAAATAGTTGCCAGGCAATATAGAGTACAGCATGCTGTTTTTACTGATCATGTTAAAAAGGCAAATATCTGGGATCCCACAACAGCATTATGATAACATTACATCTGCTCTCAACTAGTTTCACATTTGAAGAAAATTAGTCCCAAGCCTTGAAAGTGTTTATATAAGGGCACATATACACAATATTGAAAACATGAAGATGGAAGCTGAAAAGCGCTTTTAATGCTAGTAGAAAATACCCCAAAACCCAATAAAACAAAACCCATCACCCCAAAATAAAAAGTAAACAATGAGGCTAAAAGTACAGCTCAGCACTCTGCACACTGACCTGGATGATGGCACTCTGAACAGTGAATTACCCTTTTAACAACCAAAGGTGGATTATCATCATGCCGAAATTGTTCCTTCCACTGCTCAAACCTGAAAGGATGATGTTAAAAGGATCAAGAAATATTTTTGGCTTTCACACTTAAACCACTGAAAAATAATTTCTTTATACTTGTCAAGCATTTATCCAAGAGACAGTTTTTCAACTTATGAAACAGGGGTCTTTTACAGCATTTCATGTTGGATTTCTAGCAGTGACACACACATTATGGTAACATAGAATGCACTTGGTATCTCAAATCCTAATCCACAACCCAACTAAAAATCAGCAAGTCTCATCAGTCCCTACAACTTTCACTCCAATATATCAACTTAAACCTGCTAGATCAAGACTTAGGAGCCAGCTCATGTTTAAAACAAATATAAGACTTGCCTAGCAAAACAGTTCCTTTAGCAAACAAAAGGTAAGGAATGTGGTAATATCCTCCCTAACTTAAAGTATTACAAACTTTGTCTTGGAGTTGAAGTACATACTCTTAAGTCTTTGAATAAAAAACACTTAGGGAAATTTCCATTTTACCTTTGCAATAAGTTTTGACCTTGCAGAGTCTCAATTAACTTTAAAGCTTGCTCCTTCCCAACTCCTGGAACCCCCTATAGTGAAATATGAAATATTACTTAATTACAAACAAAATACTTATATTCTCTCAAAACCATCTTTATTACATAGTGCAGAGGAATGACAACAAGTGATTCCAGATGTTGAAAATAAATTGAGAAAAAAATTTTTGACCAAGTTTAAGGGCAGAGAAGGTGACAGATTACAGCTGTATTGACAGTGTAACACACAAGCTGTTCTTATGCTGAACAGCACCTGAGATAAAACAAGGCATAGAAGGAAGTAGAAAGCAATAATAAACTAAAAGAAGTTCAATTCAAAAAAGAGAAGTTAGAAGGAAGTAGAGAACAGTGGCACAGGTTTCCCAGGGACGTGGTGGATGCTCCATTCTGGAAATATTCAGGGTCAGGTTGGAATGGGGCTCTGAAGGACCTGTTTTAATTGAAGATGTCCCTCACTGCAGGGGGGCTGAACTAAGTGAACTTCAGAGGTCCCTTCTGACCCAAACTACTCTATCAGTACACATACATATTGCTTTCCAGTTTTTTCCATCTCCACCCTTTTTTGCAAAGAACCAATACACCTGATTATGAAGATTGTATTGAGTGTACTTTCTACAGCATCATTACAAATAAATCTGTATTTATATTTATTAATGGCACAACTGAATACATACAACCATATAAAATAAATCTACATTTCAAACCAAGTTCTCATTGGACTTCAGTCAGACATTCACGTAAAGTCAGATATTCAGCTTCTGCAAGGAAAGGATTATTTTGATCTATTTTCAACAAAATAAGTGCATGTATAGCATGGTATTCTCATTTACCTGTTCTGCCAATCTCCACTCCCAATGCACTCCCATAATTCAGCTATCTTAACAAGTTTCTGTCTTCATCTATTTTGCTGAGGTGCAATAATTCAAAGGATCTATCTGGCATCACATAATTGTGACATTGTAAGACTGTGTAAGAACTTGGCATTCCAGGAGCTGCTTTGGTACCACTGATTATCCACTGCTTTTTTTACTCCCTCTCTTTACACAGTAGTAACAAACTATTTAAAGATTCCCATAACAGAAGCAAAATTAAAAAATAACCCCAAAAAGAAAACCCAAACAAAAAATAATGAAAGGTTTGTTTTTTCCAGCAGTATCAGTTGTTTCAAGGATAGTTTTATCAAGATGGGACACAACTATAAGAATAACTAGATATCTGCTGCAAGCCTGAATGGGAGCAATCATTGCCTGAAGTCACTACATGATGAACTGTAGGTTAATCAGGTTTCATCCCACTTCTTCTGCCTTTCAAATAGCCATAACAACAGCTTCTGTTCAATGTTTAAAAAAGAATTCAAGAGTTTACAAGAAAGAAAGAAAAGAAAGAAATGAAGTAGTAATGATTGAGACTCCTCTCAATTAATTAGGTAAACTTCCAAACAGATCACTTCTAATTCTTTGTAAATTATATATTTACAAACAATGGAACAGGAATACATCCAAACTGCATCCAGAACTGCCTTTACTAATAACTACAGCTCAATACCATCACCACTAAGTCTTCCAAAGAGCACAGACAAAGCAATTTCTTCTCATTTTCCACAGCTCCTCTGCCAGGGATGCACTTTTATGTGACTTGTTACAAAGCATCCTCATGAACAATGGAGTTCTCACACCTTGGCTCAATGTAATCAGCATGTAAACTTTTGCCTTTCCCTCCATTATAGAAATGGTTTGGAACAAGACAAAACACTCTTAGACTGATGTTCATAAACCATTTTGAATATCTTTAGCCTTTTAGAAGGCTAAAGAATAGAATTTACAAACAGAATTTACAGTGACTTCCTACACTACTTCTGCTGGATCTCAGTAATCATGCATTGCATAAGCTTTCCCAGCATGCATATCTCCCTTGATAAATTTTGTTGTTTTTCAAGACAGCGTAAGCACCAAATAAAAAATAATTATATTGCTTACCTTTGGAAGATAATCACAGCCCAGAAGAACTGCTAGCCCAATCAAAGATTCTCTGTCACAACCGAGTTTCTCTTTAATAGAGGACATTGTGTAACTGTCAAGATGTGGATCCTGCAAGGGAAATTTATTACATATTCTTTCTCTTACAGGGAAGGAACTGCCCTGAGTCACATTCAGTTGGGATTGCTTACTCACCCCTATTCACCCACACCCAGAGGAAAGGGTTCTACCCCATAAGAGGGGTCTAATAGAAAAAAAAATAAACTGCCATTAAAATTTATAATGTAATACATGGACACCACATGAACAACTACAGTTCTCTAACTTCAAGTATGGGCATCAACTGTTGAAAGAAACTAAAATAAGCCAAGAGATTCAGCATGCAGCTGGATAACCATGTTACATGATGGGTGAGCAACTGCCTCACAGGTCAGGCACAAAGAGCCACAGAGGATAGGGCTGAATCAAACTGGCAACCTCTCACAAGAGGAGTTCCACAGGGCTCCTATCCTCAGCCCACTTCTCAACATCTTCATTATCATCCTGAACTTGATACCAAAAGGGTTAATTCAATTTCAGGACTGGAAGGAATACTAAACAAGTTTACCAACAACACTAAATTGGGAGGAGTTGTTGACTCCCTGAAGGGCAGAGAGAAAACTAGAGAGATGAGCATTCACCACCTATATGAAGTTTCAAAAGGGGAGGTGCTGGATTCTGCACCTGGCACGGGGTAACCCTGGCTGTGTGCACAGAGTGGGCAATGAGAGCCTGGAGAGCAGTGCTGGGGAAAGGACCTGGGGGTCCTGGTTGATACAAAGTTGAACACGAGCCAGCAGTGCCCTGGCAGCCAGGAGGGCCATCCCTGTCCTGAGGGCATCAGGGACAGCATGGCCAGCTGGGCAAGGGAGGGGATTGTCCTGCTCTGCTCTGCACTGGGGCAGCCTCACCTCCAGTGCTGGGGGCAGTTCTGGGTGCCACAATGTAAACAATTCATTAAGAATTCATTAGAGAGAATCCAAAGGAGGCAACAAAGATGGTGAAGGGCCTTGAGAGGAAGCTGTAGGAGGAGTGGCTGAAGTCATTTGGTCTGTTCAGCCTGGAGGACACTGAGAAGAGACCTCACTGCAGCCTTGAACAAACTCATAAGGGGAAGGAGAGGGGCAGACACTGATCTCTGATCTTTTCACTCTGGTGACAGTGACAGGACTCAAAGAAGCAGCATGAAGCTGAGTCAGGGGAGGTTTGGGTCGAGCATCAGGAAATGTGTTTCACCCAAAGGGGGGTTGGGCACTGGAACAGGCTCCCCAGGGAAGTGGTCACAGCACCAAGATACACCTGACAGAGTTCAGAAAGGGTTTGGACAAGGCTCTCAGGCCCATGGTGACTCTTGGGCTGTCCTGTGCAGAGACAGGAGTTGGACTCAATGATCCTGATGGGTCCCTTCCAACTCAGTATATTCTATGACTCTAGTGTTTTTATTGTTTCTTCCCTGTAGAAAAAATGTGGCAAAACTAACATTATCAAATCCTAGTGGCTGTGCCAAGTCGTTTCAGGAATGCATGTAATCCTAAATATTAAAATGCATGTAAACATTTCAATGTACTACTTAAATAAAAGAATAAAAATGTTATCTAACATAATAGGCATAAGCTAAAGAAATATTTGAAAGGTAAAGGGACTCGAATACAAAATGGAATCATGATTAACATGAATTAAAACATAGGCCACTGTCTCCTTCCTCAATCACAACAAAAAAAATCCCCCCAGAAGCCAACAAACCAAAGTGATCCATTTTGCTAGAACAGCTGCCCCTGACAGTGCTCCCCTTGCACATTCACAAATTATTCTTTATGCTGAACTATATCTGTACCTAAGTACACCTGAAAGATTGAGCTTGCCTTCTTCACTGTTGGTGATAAATGACAAGGAAGCTGAATGAAAGAACCATGTCAAGGAAAAACTCAAACATGGTGTCACCAAAGCAAATAACCTTCCATCAACCCTAACTATTTTTTCAGAGTTAATTATTTGTAGTGCACTTCTTTTGTTCTATTGATTTTCTCATATCTCCAATATATTTTTTCAACAAGTCTTTCAGATGAACATTATAAATTACAGAAATCTGGAGTAGCCTTTCCCCATTTCTGGAAAATTGTATTCTTAACAAATGAACACTTCAGTTTAAGGCCATAAATTATTTGGTTTTTGAATGATCACAAAAATTGATTGTGATACAGATGTACAATCCCTACACTATTCACATCCAAATGAGGCAAACAGCATTAATTGCAAGTATATTCATAATAAAATGATCCTGTAAGATGCAAGTATGTGAACACTTATTAGACCCAGGAGGCTGCTCACTCTCATATGACTTAAGGGTAAAATTTATAGGAAGTAATTACTTTGCTGAACTTCTCCACAATAAAGAAGGAAATAGGAAAAAAATTGCAATTTAACTTTATATGAGACACCACAGGGTACTATAAACACAGGTAATATTACCCTGTTCTCAGTAGTTTTCCTCTCACAGCCAATACAACAATTACCAGTGAATCAAATAAAATGTTCCTGTCTTAAACACACTATTTTAAACAAACCCAACTACTACAAGGCAAGTTTAATAACATATAAATATTTTTTCAAGTCCTTTCCTTCTATTTACATTTTTGTAAAGGGTCTATAGAAAGGGTGGGAACAAGGTGAGATACATTACCTTAGCATTCATGGCAAAGTTTCTATAAACTGTTTGAGCTCCATACAAGAAAACATCTCCATCATTGGTAATGCAGCCATCAACAAGTCCTTTTGCATTTAGGTAGGCACACATTGCCTCTGCCTCTCCAGCTGCTTGAACCCAAGGGACACCTAAACACTCCAGCAGTTCAAGACACTAAAAGAAGGAACACAAAAGGAAAGAGGTTGAATGTTGAGCTATTAAATTCACTTATTAGCATGCATTTTCTCAGACACAAGTGCCTTCAAAAACTGCTACTGTTGTTCTGCTTATGTAACACCTCATCAATGAGAGCACTACTTCAGCAAAAAGTCATTTCCTGTAACAGTGAAACAGTAGATATCCACAAAGATCTAAGTATGAATTAGAGGACTTGAACACAGCATGATTAATGGCCACTCCTTCACAAAAATCTTTACACTTTAAATAGATATTTAGGATGTCTTCAGAAGAGTAGTAACAAAGGAGTATTTATCTTTGAGAAGTAATGCTGTTTACTCAAGCAGTGATGCTGAACCAGAACAGACATCTTCCAACAGGTGCCAAACTTCCCAAGAGTATCAAGCAGAAAAGTACAATGCTGTCATCCTACCAAGACTAGACCACTGTGCAAGACACACCAATATATACATACAAATTTCAGAGAAAATATTTTACTTTAGAATTTTAGAATAAAACATGAATTGGTATGTACAGTCTAGTGAAGCCTTGACCACCCATAAATTCTACTTCATAGAATTTTGAACAGACAAAAATGGTTAATGGGGGTGGGAGTATATGAAGAAGTATGAATACTAACACCATAAAAGAACAGCAAAGTTAAATTTTGCAATAAGTCCTCAGTTATGGTTGTCCATCACAACAGCACAACATGCACAGGAACATATCAATAAGAAAATTATTCTGACACTGTTTGTCTTCTATAACACTTAACAGATGCTGTAAGGCCTGACTTCAAAGGTGCACATTCCTTCAAAACATTGTTTACATTTGTTGTGTATAAAGCTGTGAGACACTGAAATATTGGGGGTTAATAACTCAAACAACTGGTCACTTAAAAAAGCAGCAGGTGCTTTGCTGAGGCCACGTTTGCACCCCCAGCCAAAGAGCAGGAGAATTTTTGGGTGTGTGTTGGTGAAACCTCTGATGCAGTATGACACAGGGGGTGCACACCCACCATGGGAGGATGCCAACAAAAAAACCAGCCTTTGTTTAGCAACAAGCTGGTTCTTGAGCTGGGTGAGGCCAACAATAACCAGATCCTGTGAGGTGGGATAATGCTTTTTTTATCTTGCCAATTTCCTCCTTTACACAACTGGCTCAGATGTAAAAAATGTACACACCAGTCATTCAGTGCCATTCCACCCTAATCTGCCCCGAAGCAATCTCTTAACAAGAACCTCAGTTACCTGGCCTTCAGGGGTGTGTTGTAGCAAAAGCTCTCAATTATTTCAAGCTCCTGTATTTAATTTGGTTAAGATTTCTTTCTATCACATTAAAAATACTTCAACACTCAGTTACCCACCTCTTTTAACATGGCTGTAAATAAAGATCTCCCTGTTCTTACAGCTCCAGCTTTCTTCGAAGGCCCATAGCGCATCTCATTCCTCTTGCTCATGGTGTCTGCTTTCAGCCTGGGGGCCTCTCCCTCCATGACAAACACGAGTTTAATTCCCATGGATGTAAAGAAAGAGAACCGGAAAAATAGGTTTCTGCAATAAAGCAAAGTGTTCCATAAGCTGAACTATTTGTGAAGACTGATTTCTTCAGACATTTTCCTTATTTCTCTTATATTTTCCTGACCCTACCACTGGAAAAATCCTAGCATTGCTTTTACCCCTAATGATTCTATCAACCCCAATCTAAACAAACCTCTGATCTATATTCCTGTCTTTGGCTTGAGACAGAGTAAAAATCCATTTTGAATTAGGTAAAATGTCTAGGAGAGGTGAAAAGTCTGTGAGGCCAAAGCTGAAGGGAAAAACTGCAGGACAGAGATAGTGAGGAGACAGAGAGAAAAAACAGAAAGGACCACAAGGTCGATCTGCCCTGACCTAATAATTCTTTTGATAAAGAGGAACTGGTGATAAATGTCACGCAGAATAAATATGTATGAACCTATTGTGAAACTGTATGCATATGCATTTGGAAGGGGGATAAAAGGAGACCTGAAATCCTCAGGGGTATGCGTGCCTTTTGAGGAGAGCATTCTCCGCATGTGCCGTAATAAACACACCGAGCTTTACAACTTTTATAAAGTTGTGAGGTTTCTTCTTTTCTCCGCAAAACAGGCTGAAATTGTCATACTATGAAATTGTAGCAGCCTTACAAAACTCCCAAGAAAATACCATATAAGGACAGAAAGGATGTTTCTCAGGTGTAAAGATGTAAGCAAACTTAAAAGGCTTAATAAAAATATATTAAATATCCAAAATCTGCCTCCAAACACATATTTACATTGATTATTTTATATCAAATATTAAGCCCAGATCAATCAATACAGGTACACCTCAAGTGACTGAATGCTGTAGTACTGGACAGACTTCTAGATACCATTACAAAGCCATTTTTCATATGGAAACCAGCACCACTGAGGGGTGGAGTTTTACAAGGCTGCAGTAATAAATACTTGGACTGTAACAGTAAAATTAACAGCAGTCATATCAAACACCATATGCTTTAACCAGTAATTCCACTATCAATCTTTCAAAAGGAGTAGATCAAACATTTATATCTCTTTGACAGACATGGAGAGACCATTACACTAGATTTAATTTTGTAGATTTAATTTTCAAATTCTAAAAAAAAAAAAAAAAAATTTCAACTGTCTGAATACATTTTTTGGTAGAAATCTGTTCAACTCCTTGTCTTGCTTTGGAGGTCTGGACTGATGCTTCCATTCCACTGCACACAGAACATCCTACCAGACTAATGTAATGACTTTGGTAATCCTGACAGTTTTATAGTTAATTATCCATCTGAGTTTGTAAGTATAAAACATTTTAAGACATTATTCTCAGAAAATTCTGAGATTTTGTATCATGCTGATATTTTACATCGTGCTGAATTCAACAGAAGTCACAGGAGTGTATAACACCATCTAGTAACTCAGTATTCTACACTGGTAATTAACAACAAGCACTGATGAAAATTTGTGTATGTTTTCATTATTATTAGCACTGTTTGCAGAGAACAGTGCTTTGAAGTTACAGATGCTTAGACATGCTCATTCCTTAGATAACTCATTTAAATTAAAAATATATCCATTTTCCTTAAATTTGTTCAAATGCCTGAAGAATGATTTAAACATATTTAATTCAACATGGGGGCTCTACTTAGAACTAACTTAAAACCCTTTACATATGTAGCATAAGTGATAACTGAATCAAAACACCAGTCATATCAGAGCTACTCTTAGAATTCTATTGAATAAGTAACATATTTAAATTATACAGCTCCAAGACATTTGGCTCAAATAATTTATATGGATACCTGAGATGTGGCTTGGTAACTACTCCAACCATCTTTTTAACAGTCTGTGCTTCACAAACCCACAAACTTAAATCAACAGCAAGTGTTTTCCCTCTGAGACTGCTTATGGTGACAGGCTGCCTCACAGGCTCAAGGATTTGCCACAGGTAAGTCACTCCCATTGTTTTCGCTTCCTTGTTGTCAGAAGGTAGATTTTAACTGTGGAGACCAAAGAAAATAAAAGTTTCAGCATATGGCATGAAGTGAAGCATTATGACTGTGAGGTTCAGAAGATAAATATATTTGCCACTATAAGTTCTACTTTTTTGAGGCAAGAACATTTGCAAGTCCAAGTCCACTTCCAAGTCTTCTAAGTGTAGTGACTCCAGTTCACAGATGGTTTATTACCAAATACCTTCTTTGGATGGAACAGTTGCATTACTGAATAAGCTGAATAATAAATAAATATGATAATAAGCTGAACATAAATATAAACAAACTCAGGGAAAAGAAAAAATAAACAAAAAATTATTAATTTCTAAGTCTTACGTGTCCCTTATGTAAACACAATCCAAGTTTTATTAAAAAAACAAACCACAGAATTCTTAAGGAACTTATGTCCTGATTTGAGGTAGGATTCACATTAAAATTCTCGGTTACAATAGAAGTAGCTTGAAGCTATTTAAGGAATATTTACAGTGACAACAGAATTTAAACTTTCCTTGCGTTCCAAGATGATACAAGAGGGGTCAACACCCAGAGATTCTGGCTTAGGAAATTCAGGTTGGAGGTCAGGAAAAAAAAGATGGCATTGCTGCTGTGGCTGCTCACAGGCTGCAGACATTCTTAACATCCAGCTGCCATACTGTCCTGCTTTTAATCCAGTGCTGATGGAAGCCTCTCTGAGCAGGGAATCAGCAGTGACTGAAATTTGTGAAGAGAACTCCAATGCAGTATTAAGAAGGAGGCAGCACTTTATTCTGGCCCTGGATGCCTGGGGAATAGCTCCGTGCAACATGCACACCTGGCTCAGGATGGTGCACCTCTTTCTTGGCCAGGACATCCACGTTTATCAGAAAATTGTTACTTTTCTGAACTGCTTACTTAGGGCACAGAGTCTAAACTTATCATTTCAGGCAATCACAGAGCCCTTAAAAAGGACTGGGCCAACTCGTTACTAAGCTCTCAAGTGCAACATGATCACTCCCGAATTTGCCTTCCAAACAAATGTCCTGGCATTTCTAACACTGTGACTGCAGGAACACACCAGTGTGTTTCACTGTGCCAACTTTGGTACTGCAGGGCTAGCACTGCCTATAATGCACACCGGCGGAAAACATACATCCATTTGGAGGTCTATCTCTTTGTCTTATCTAACTTTACTTACACAGCTCTACTCTCTGTGGTACCCCATTACCACACCCATTTTCTTGTTTTCATTATTCTTCTGGTTTTCACATCTTGCCAGTTTTGTACAAGGCCTCGAACACATACTCTGCTTTCCACCCTCACAATACCAATTTATTCCTGCACTGTCTTATGGTATAAAGTTTGTCTCATGCTTATTTATTTTCTCTCTTCTCTCCAAATATTAGAATATAAAAATCAAATACAATGTGGAATGTTTTGTATTTCTTTCTGCTTTTGACACTACTGTACAATCAGATAAATTAAAATGCTCCTTTGAATAAATCAGACTAGATGACCTAGCAGTGCTCAGAGATCTGCTTAAGACACATGAGGAGCTAAGGCACTCTGTGGTCTCTCACAATTAACACCAGAGTCTGTCAGGACAGCAAGCCTGCCTTTGGAGGGTGCATTCTTTCATACTCTAATTCTGTTTTAAAGCAAGGCAGCTATCCAATTCCAGGTTGTTTTTAAACCAAGTTGTCATATTAAGATTTACTTTCAACAGAATCCAGGCCTCTAATCCATTTCTTTAACTACTACAATGACTCAACTTCATTTTAGTTGTATGCAGAGAGAGTATTGCTATTGTTGCTGTATGTCAAGCACATAAAAATTAGTTAAAAATACAAATCAAGCATACGGCTACATAGTACAATTTCTTGAAGTCCAGGATAATCAGTTTCTCTGATGCACAGGGGAAATATCCAAACCTTCCCAAAAGACAAGCACAATAATTCACTTTCAGTGAAAGAACACCTAACAAAGAAGGGAGATGTCTTTTTGGTGTTATTATTTGGTTTCTGCTAGTCTGCATCAATACAATTTCTTAAAAAAACGCCTGTTAGTTTCTAAATATTATTATGGAGTGTCACATAGCACTTAATTAATGGGAAAGACAAATACACTGCAAACACCCTACATCTGGTTAGATTACAAATAATAATAAAAAAGCATAAAAATTGAAAACTAAAAAAAAAAGTCGACTTTTTCATTGCAATAAAGTATAGCTATTTAAGGACTTAAGTTTTTCACATCACATTGAATATATATCTAACAGTGAGTTATGAAAGCCCGCAAGACTGGTAGCAGTCTTTGGTTTTTTTGAGTGCATTTAATAAAATATTTAAATCTGAATTCAGTGTGCAAATAGCTCAACTACTCTTAACATGAATGATCTGTCTACTCGGATTTTATTTAACAGCTTCGTTCATCACGAGCCTCTGACCCTAGAGATGGCAACTTCCAGAGGGGAAAGGCTGAACTTGATTTATTTGCATACACTTAGAAATCGCTGAAGATGGTTAACAGTAAAAATAACCACTCACCTACAAAACCTTCTCAATGTCTCCTCAGGCCAGAATGTGCTAAACCTATAAAGCTTTTATGCCGAATATAGTGCTTTAAGACTACATTCTGCTCTACTAAGTTTTTTCACACTGCCAGAAATGCCAGTTACATAAAAATAACCACAGAAAGCATTTAGCGCTGAAATTCAATTCATACAGAGATACTTTCACACATGACCAAGCTAACTTGCAAAGACAGCTAAGCATATATTTTATGTCTCACCCTTTAAAAAGGAGGAAAGACACGGCAGAGGAAACACGAAAGCCCTGACGTTTATAACAACTTTCCCTCTCGCTGCGTTACCCCGGCACAGCTTTGCCAATAAACCTGCGCATCCGAAGGACAGCAGCGGCGCGCTCCAGCATTTGCCGATTCCTCCTCAGCGCCGGCGGATCCTTGCGGCGGGATGAGCACGAACAGCCCCGAGCGCTGCCGGCGAGCCGAGCGCGGGCTCCCCGCACGCAGCGTTTGAAACTCCCGCCCCGCCGCGCCCACAGGAACAGGCGTGCCCGAGCTGCCCCGGGCCGCCCAGCCTCGGCCCGGGAGCGGGCCCGCCCCCGCGGGGAGCAGCGGGACCGCCCGAACCCGTGACGGCCCCGTGAGGGCCCCGTGAGGGCCCCGTGACGGCCCCGTGAGGGCCCCGTGAGAGCCCCGCCGGGCCCGCTCGGAGCGGCTCCGGAGCGGCGGGCGCTCCGCCCCCACACCCGAAAATGGCGCGCGCACGGAAACGCGCCCCGCGGGATACGGAGCGCGCAGGCGCCGCACTCGCGGAGGCAGCTCTTCCGCCCGCTCCTGCCCGTCCCGCCCCGTCCGCCCCGCCGTGCGGGCATCGGGAGCTGTCCCAGGTAATGGGGCGCGGAGCGGGCGAGGGGCGGAGGGAGGGCAGACGAGGGATGGGTGACCCGTGCCGAGGGAAGATGCCGGCCGGCGCTGTCCGGGCGCGCCGCGCTCTCTGGACAGCGGGGAGGGCGGGCGGCCTGGCGGCCGCAAGGCGGGGCAACCGCTGCCAGCCGCTCCTCCCGCTGCCCCCGCTGCGCCCGGCCTGGCGCCGCGTTCCTGGCGCAGGGCGCTCTGCGGGGCCCGTTAGCGGTCGGAGCTGGCGTTTGTCACCCGCTGCCCAGTGTGGGCGCCCCGCCGGGTGTGAGCACTCCCTCGGGTGCCCATCTCTGACGGCGGAGCGCAGGAGCGGCGGCCGCACGGGCGTTCCGGCCGCCAAAGGACCCGTGTCTCTTTTCTGGGGGGTGGGGGAGCCTTCCGGGTCGTGCCATGTTGAGAAAAGCAACAGGTAATGGTGGACTTGAGGGGATTTGTGCCCCGCTTTCGTTTTCGCTGTCCGTAGAGGAGGCAGAGCTGCCCTGTGTGCCGCAGTGCAGCTCTGGGCTCCTCAGCACGAGAGGTAGAGGTCCAGTGGAGGGCTGTGAAAGATGATTACTGGACTGAAACATCTCTCTTATGAGGAGAAGGCTGAGGGAGTTGGAGCTGTTCAACTTCGGGAAAAGACTGCTGAAGGGGGATCTCAGTCTGTGTAAATGTTTAAAGGGAGGGTGTCAAGAGGCTGGACCAGGCTCGCGTTGGTGGTGCCGAGCAGTAAGACTGGAGGCAACGGGCAGAAACTGATGTTCAGGATGTTCCACCCGAACATGAGGAGGAACATCTTTGCTGTGCAGGTGAACACGAACTGGAACAGATTTCCCGGAGAGGCTGTGGAGTCTTTCTTACTGGAGATATTCAGAAACTGCCTGGACACAATGCTGTGCTATGTACTGTGGGATGAACCTGCTTAAGCACGGAGGTTGGACCTGATGTTCAACCTGTGAACACTATGAACCTATGAATGCTGTGTTCACTTCCAGACCTACCCTTTCTGTGATGCTCTGGGTCAGACACTGCTTCTCCAGTGTTTGATGGGATGGGATAGGCATCTTATGTACTGGCTGCAAATGTGTTAGGAGTGGAGTTGTCAACGTCAGACATACAGTCTAACATAGAACATCTGGCTCAGATAGTCCCAAAAATGTAGAGTGCTGCACTCGTGTGTCTTGAGACTGGGCTTCTGACTTCAGCCCTCTGTCATACCTCCCTTTAACTTCTGTTTGTCTGCTGTAAACCAGGTCGTCACTCCCGAAGTTAATGTTACTGAAATTCCCTTAGAAACTGCCTCCTCTCCACATCCCCCTCACTGGTTCTATGACCTGGATATTAATTTGTAATTTCATTGGTATTTTTGTGACTGTTAAATGTAGTGTGCTATACATCAGCTAAAGACCTCAACTGTTTTCTTCCTCTCCTTACCATAACTTGTGTTCATCCTGCAGTAGGTCTGTTCTGATTTCTTTGCTTTACCTCTGTTTTGCCAACTGGGTGGGAGGCAGGGTTAGCCTGGACACAGCTGGGCTGTGTCCAGAGTGTTTAAAGTGGATGTCCCGCAAGACACGTGGGATACTTTCCTACCTTATGTGGATACCAGGCCAGCGAGGGCTGCTAGAAAGGCACTCGTGGGTTTGCTGACAGTAGGTTGGTTGTGTCAGCCCTGGATGAGCCAAGCTGTGACCAGCCAGGCAGGGAAAAGGGAAACAGTTGTGGAACTCCATAGCAGTGAATACTTTGGAAAGATAGGCCATTGATTAAGTTGAAACATGGGTGAATATCAGTGGATGCAGCCTCTGCCTTCTTATCCTTTGATGTGTACAGGGTAAGTACTTTTCCAACATGTAGCAGTCATTTTATAGAGGGCCTTTGGGGCTTGCATTTTTCTTTTGTGCTTTCATTATATGCATAACAATTGCTTGTTGTAATTTGGAGTGATCCTTTGATTTTATAATTGAAGCTGTCTTGCTCCCAATTTGCTCCCAGTTATAGATCCAGTTTTTATACCTAACTGTATACTCTTACATTCCATGACAGTGAAGTTATTTTTTATTAAATCAGTACTCTTGATTTCTCTTCCTGAATGACTGTTGGATTCTTGTTTGAATTATTAACTTGACTTTGTCATCACAAGTTTCCATTAACATATTCTTACTTTATATTGTATTATACTAAGGTATATTTTATACTTTAGATTTTAGGTATGATACTTGTTCCACTAAAAAATCCTTTTGTTAACATTTGTCAATAATGTCCTTTGTTGGCTTCTCAGTAGTATATTACATATTTTAAAATGTATTGATGTATTTTTTTGCCAGTTTGTTTCCAGTATAGCATTGCATACTTTAATAACCTTCAGAAAGCTTGGATCAGCTGCTTTTCCTTTGCCTTGAATAGTTATTCCCAAACTGTTGTTAAAGTTAGGCTCAGTAGTGCAGAGACTGAAAGCAACATTTTTTCCAATTAAAAACTTAATGTAGAAAATTAGGGGTGCCTTGGTGCAGGAGTTTTGGGAGCAATTAAAGTTAAAAAAATTCTTTTCTTGTCAAAAATATCAAGATGACATGAAGAAAAAATTCAAACATGTCATTTTCTGTTTATTTATTTTTTAAAATGTCAGTTATTTCTTCCTGTGCCTTTCAAAACATTGTTTCTTGTAAAGTCTTATTAATGGGTTCGTTGTGGTTGCGGTCAGTTTCTTGCTCCTTTTGGGTTTTTTCTACTCAGGGAAGGTTCTGCATCCACTGATATTTGTCATAATTTCTGGGGCTGAGTTTGCTTGTAGTTCCAGTTAAGTTTTGTTTTCAGTACTAGCTCTTTAGCAGTTTTGAGGTGCAGATGGTTCTGGCTTTTGCTTTCATCAGAGTTAGATTACATGAGATTATTTTGTTCTGTGTTTCGCTCTTATACTCTCTTTTCCTTAAATGTTCAAATTGTATAGCAATGGAACTCATAGCCCTCATCTTTAGTTTGGATGTTATTAATTAAAACATTTAAAGCTTATATTTATGTCTTCATGTTTGGGTGATGGATGCCAAGATCTTCCAAGTGACTGATTCCTGGTCTCAGTAATTTGGCATGAAGGCGTGTTTTTGTAGTAAAGACAGAGTAGCATAACAAAAGGTATGTAAGCTGAATCATGAAGTGTATTTGCTCCTTGATTTCCTTGTGTGTTGTATTAAACTACATAACATAAAGTGGATATGATAGTTTTGCTGTAAGTACTTCATGGGCATCATCATTATAACAATAATTGTAATAATAAGAATAATCAGTTATAAACATCATCTTCCTTCTTCTCTTGCTCTTCTAATATTTGATAAAGAAACACCTACCATACAAAATTATTGCAGGAGTGTCAGATGGCAAGTTTATTGCATTTCTGCATTTGCTTTGAATTTTGTTCATTCCACGCAATGGAAAGGGGTTGATACTGATTTTTTCTTTATCTTTTAGATGCTGTGTCATAGAAAATTAATGAGGGGATCATAAGACACTGTATTTTATAAAGCAGCCAACAAATATGTAGATTAGAAATTAGAAGGTCTTTCTAATGATGTAGAAAATTTTAATGTCTTGTGTGTCTCTTACAATAAATGCTGTTCTCTGTGGTACATGGTAGTATAAGCTTTCAGACCTCTCATCAGTTGAATTCAGGCAATAGTTTGACCAGAACATGAGGCTGACACAAGGAAGCTGCTCAGAGAAGCCTCTTGTTCTCCACAGTGACCCACAAATACAGAGCTTCATGCTGAGGTGGTTAGGAGCTCACCTAATTAATGTTAAAAGAAAGAAGTTCTTTCCTGCATTACTTTTTGGTAGAATCAAAGACTTGAGGTGATTTATTATTTTGTTGTGTAAAGAGCTGCTTGCACTCAGAGGGATGAGACAGAATGAGAGGAGGGAAGAAAGACTGCTCCCCTCCATTGTAATACAAGTTCTTGTGACTAAAGTTGTACTTCAGCAGTCTTTATTTAATTCAATTCTCTGTAGATTCTCCAAGTAACTAATCTTAAAACAGAGAGCATGTGGAGCAAGACTGCTGAGAAGCTCTGGGAGAGCTTTGACAAGGGGGCCCCTGGGGATCCTGAGGCTGAGCACTGCACACCTGGACCTGCTGTGCTGACCCACCCAGCTTTCTCACAGAATGTGCCACCTCCCTCAGGAGATCGTGGTAGGGACTGTCAGGCTGACCTGTATGACTTCTCTCCTGGATTGTCCCATCTGTCCTGAGGGACAAGGAAGTGCTTGCTTGTTGTCATCACCTGTATTCATGAGGAGAAGTCTTCTGGCCTCCAAGTCCCCAGTGTGTTACCAACTTTGGGCATGCTAGGTCTCGAATGCTGGTCATTCTTTCCTACACCAAAACCAGTATTTTTATTAATTTGTTTTTATAAATAAGCAGCTCATTCTTAGGCCATGTGTCATTCAGTGATCTTTCTATAGGAGTGAATGTTAAGTACATTTATTGCCTCAGAATTTTCCTCGAACTGGTGCTGTGCATTAGAGTTCATTGTCGTCTTTCTTACAGGGGAGCTCTAGATGAAATTCCAAACAAAGCTGAGTAGGAGAACATAATCTATTTCAGAAAAGTTTTGATGTCAAAAAACTGTGCAGCTGATAGTAGTTTTGGCCTGTTTTAGGTACTTAGCATAGCTGACTTAACTGCTGACAAATAAAAAGATTGTGTGTTGCATTTGTGCAAATAGCACCTTGCTTCTGCTTAGGGCAGGTATGTCAACTTCTGTATTTTGTGTAGGTCTTTGGGTCTGTAGGTATGAAGAATGTAATATGTACTTTGAGGGAATAAAAATGATGCCATAAGCGTATGATTACAGAAAATCTGAGATTTTTGTATGTTTTAGTAAAGCTTGTTACTTTTGCAAGATTTGTTTCAGACCAGTCCTATTAGTGCTAGAAGTCTGTGCATTATTTATTGATTTATAGAGGAAATTTATACATGTGTCCTCTTTATAGAGAGAATAGTTAGTTACCCTTTATTAGGAGCATTTTGTTTACTGTGATCATGTTATACTACCTTGTAGTGTAAGATACAGCTCAGGAACAGTGCTATGAATCTAAAATTCCCATTATTCT
The DNA here is from genome assembly GCF_028551555.1 of Melozone crissalis. Classification (NCBI taxonomy): domain Eukaryota; kingdom Metazoa; phylum Chordata; class Aves; order Passeriformes; family Passerellidae; genus Melozone; species Melozone crissalis. The sequence continues at coordinate 57,582,522 of NW_026535805.1, forward strand.
ACTTTGAGGTTGATTTTATTTATTCAGCTTGATTAGAATAATGAAGCTGTGTTTCTTTTGTTTTGATGCAAATCCTTCATAGCAAGCATAGCCTTAAATTACTGAGGTTTCAGTTCTGGGAAAGTATTTGTTGCAGTGTTTGCTGTGATTTTAATATTTGTTTTACTGAAGTAAATAATTTGGTATTTCTGTGTTATCACCTGTGGGTATGTTGTCACCTAGAAAACTGAAACCTATAATATTTCATTACTTTAATTTTTCAGTACTCATGGGTAAGAGAAAGGAAGAAAGTGTTCTAACTCCTGGGTCCCAGAAAAGGCAGAGAAAAGAACACACAGCTATACATAGTGATGAGTCTGATGAAGAAGAAACTTTAGAGTTCTCAGCTAGTAGTGGTGCCCTTTCACAGGCGGTAAGTACAAAAAGTCATAGAGATGAAGATACAAGAAAAGTTCTGTGCCTGTTGAAATAAATGTCTTGGATGTAGGCATCAGTAGAACAAAGATAAAAGAAACTAGGGATACTGTCTGTGGTGAGGACTTCTGCATGAGGTTGTTCTTACCTTATTCCTTTCGGGTCATCTAGTTATAAGAGTCAATCATAACATAACAATATTCTGATTTAATAGAAGGAATACTACTGCAGTTGTGAAGTAAATGAAGGAAATGGATTTGGATAGAACTATGGAATGTTTCATTTATGGTTGTAGTAAACGCGGAAAAAAATATTTGGAAAACTATTTGTTTACTAAAAGAAGTGCCAAATATATGTTTGTTTTGCATTGCTGACACTTACAGATATCTGAAAATGATCTAGTGTTTGAAATGCAAATTTTGATGGAAAAGAAACTCGAGAATGGGAATATTATTATTTTCTGCTTTTCTTTTAGTAGTTGAACTTTAGCTTGATGGAAGACTTAAAAAAATATTTTTGAGATTGCAAATACTGTCCTGTGTATTTCGATTGGACATTAGGAAACATTTCTTTACCAGTGGTAGGACACTGGACCAGGCTTCTCTGGGAGGGTTGAACCTGTCTGGGTGCCAGGTGTGCACCAAAACCACTTTCACTGCCCTCCTTTCCTGGACAGGGGAGAGAAAATACAACAAAATGCTTGTGGTTGAGATAAGGGCAGGGAGAGATCACTCCCCAGTGACTGTCATGGGCAAAACCGCCTCAGCCTGGGGAAAATAAATGAAGTTATTTACAATCAAATCAATATTTGAGAGATAATGAGAAATGAACCCAAATCTTAAAACACCCTCCCTCCTTGGCTCTTCTTCACTCCCAATTTTCTTCTTCCCCCAGCCCAACAGCACAGGGAATGGGGGGGCTTTGGTCAGTTCTTTACATGTTGTCTCTGCCACTCACTCCGCTTCAGAGGGAGCACTCACACTCATTCTTCAGTGTGGATCCCTTCCACAGGATGCAGTCCCTCAGGGACAGCCTGCTCCACTCTGGGTCTCTCATGGGCTCACAAGTCCTATCAGCAAACCTCCTCCAGTGTAGACTTCCCATAGAGTCACAGCCTGCTTTGGGAATCCTCCTGCTCCAGCACAGGGCTCTCCATGGGCTGCAGGTGGATCTCTGCTCTGATGCCTGGAAGACCTCCTGCCCCTCCGTGGTGTCTGCAGAGCTGTTCCTCTCACGTGTTCTCACTCCTCTCTTCTCTGGCCGCAGTTGCTGTAATTGCAATTTCCCTTTCCTGGCTCTTAGCCTGGAGGCACTTCCACTGCTGCTGATGAGCTCAGCCTTGGCCAGCAGTGGGTCTGTCGTGGGCGTGGCTGGGGAATGGCAATGGCTCTGTCAGACATGGGAAAGCTTCTGGCAGGTTCTCACAGAAGCCACCCCTGTAGCTTCCTGTTCCTGCTACCACAACCCAAAACCAATGCAGCTTCCCAGAGAGATAGTTGGTGCCCCAAGTCTGTCAGTATTTACAAGACATTTAGGCAATGCCCTTAATAACATGCTTTAACTTGGTCAGCCAACTATTTTGGACCTTTTGCCTTAATATGTTATGTTGTATTGATGGTAAGTTAGTAATAGGGAGAACTGTAAGTTAATGTGTGTGAGACATCAGCTTTGGTAGCTTTTTATTTTAATAAATAGTTGCTCTATAGCAAGTGACTTTACACAGTGTCGCGAAACCCTTCTGTTTCCTTGTGAAATTTTAATTCTCATTGTCTTTAAAATATACAAACTTAATCTCATTAAAGTGCATTTATAACTTGAGTTTTAATTGTTCATTCTTTAGTCTGACGGTGAGGTTGGGATAATTGAAAGTATCCAGCTGAAGAACTTCATGTGCCATTCAAATCTGGGGCCTTTTCAGTTCGGATCAAATCTCAATTTTGTTGTTGGAACCAATGGAAGTAAGTATTAATTGCATGGAATCTTTTTCAAAGAACACATCTTAATAATGTAGAAGATGTAGTTTTTTATTTGAAAAAGAATTTCTGGCCGTCTTTTAGGTGTGGACAAAGATTCACTTTTGAAATGAGGTACCACACAGGTCTATCCCAGTAGTTAAAGGCTGGTGAATTAGGTCTTAAAATTGGAGATTTTTGCAAAAGATAATATGAATATAAATATTTTAGTAGCTAAATAATGCATACATTTTTATTTGAACTAAATGTACTTATATGTTTATTATTAAATGCACTATAATTGTCCAAGTGCCTGCAGTACCCATTGCTGAGTTTGGAGGAACCACCGTGGTTGTAATGGGGGTTACTGTTGTAAGTAAGTACTGCTGATAGTTGCATAATGCTAAACTAGACCTAAAGCACATTCAGGAGCATGCTGCTTCCCGAGGACATCCAGCATTTTGAAAAGCTGTTGGAGTTGGCCTGGAGAAGGAGGAGGAGGTGTGTCCTCTCCCGGCTGGCTCTCGGCAGGGCGGAAGGTGCAATTGTGAGCCTGTGCCGCTGGATGGCTCCCGCAGCCCAGGGTGAGGGGTGCCGGGCGCGCGGAGCAGGCGAGTTCCGCGGCCGGCAGGTCCGGCATGTCATTTATTACAGCAGGTCATTTACCGTGTCATATCTTATCAGCCAGCGTTGCACAGTACTTCAAAATGATAGCCTTAGCCCAGGCGCCAAGGGTGATAAGCACCAAAGTAGGGAGTGTCTGCTGTGAGAAAGGTGTTACATAATGCAGCTCTGAGAGCCAGCACAACAGCTCTGAGAGCAAATAAATCAGCGTTGTGATCAGCAGCTGTTAAGCTAATATCATGAATGCTTAGAGCAAATTTGTTTTAACATACTCTGGTCAGTTATATCAACCCTTTGAGCCCCACAGTGGGTGCTAGAAAGGACTGTGGTCATTTAATCCCTTTTAGCAACTAAATATGATGCAGCCACTCACTTCCCCATGTCCTCCAGTGACATAGGAAGGAGAATTGGAAAAAGGTAAAACATGTGGTTTGGAATAAGAACAGCTTGATAATTGAAATTAAATAAAATACAGTAATGATTGTAATGACAAACAGAAAGAAAGAGAGGAATAAAACCCAAGAGAAACAAGTTATATGTAATGCAGTTGCTCACAACCAGCCCATCCGTGAGCAGCAATCAGTGGCTCCTGGACAGCATCCCCCAGTTTATGCACTGGGAATGAGATTGTATGGAATATCCCTTGGCCAGTTCAGGTCATTTCTCCTGGCCAGGCTCCCTCCTGCCTTCTTGTGCGCCTCCTCAGTGGCAGAGTGTGAGACATTGAAGTGTCCTCAACTTTGCTACTTAACAACAGCCAAAACATGAGCATGTTATCAGCATTATTGTCATGCTGAACCCAAAACATGGCACTGTACAAGCTACTGGGCAGAAAAGGAGCTCTATCCCAGCTAACCCAGGACATAGAAACTATTATAGGAAAAGGAAGTGATACCTATTTATACAATCTTGTTTCTTCTGGAGAAATAATTTTTAAAAATAAACATAAATTTTGAAAGAGAGCTTAAAACCTTTCAGGTAGTTAGATAAATGGTAATGTGTGTTTGATTTCTTTTGTAGTGCATGTCTTTTCAGTATGCTTTTAAGAAAGGGGAGGTTCCTCCCTTCTGACTTATGACATGGTGGATGCAAATTGCTAAACAGAAGTAACAGAAGTTTGGGTCAGCATGTTGGGTTTTTTTAGGGAGACTCTTGAAAATGGCAGATACTTAACTAGCATTATTGTTATTTTATATGTTCAATGAGGACAGAATTTGGACTTTTAATGCATGAATATATAACAAGTCAAAAACTGTAATATGGGTGGCGTAGAAATTACAATATCTTCTCTTTAAAACAAGTTCAATGCTTCAATTACAGGTGGAAAAAGTTCTGTATTAACAGCACTAATTGTTGGACTTGGTGGAAAAGCCACTGCAACTAACAGAGGTTCCTCATTAAAAATGTTTATTCAAAAAGGAGAGACGTAAGTTAAACTTTAATCTAAAAGTTGCATTTGTAGTTTGCTGATTGTCATTGAGGTTAGCTTACTAGTTTTCTGTTTATGATAATTTTCTGCATCTTCTTATGGGATCCAACAGACTTGAATAAAAAGCATAACATTTAAACAACACTCCCCTCGCACAAAAACCCCAAACCCTGAAAACAAAAAACTTCAGAATGTATATCATTATTCCTGAATGTTGTATTTTGAAACTAACTGGAAATTAAACTCCAAACAGTTGGTCTCTGTCTCCTCCAGTGAGGGGGGGATAAAGGTGGAGGTTACGTGTTGAAATAAAAATGTATTGATTAAAACCATCAACGAGATAAGGAAAACAAACAGTAACAGCAACAACACTAATAACAACAGTGTATAAAAGAGGGTGATTGCAAGCAAAAATGCTCACTGAGTCTGATGCAAGGTGACTGCAGCACAGCCCGAGTCAGGCATCTTCTGAGACAAAGAAGAAAATGGCAAGTGGAAGTGTCTGTGCCCATGTTGTGAAAAAAAGAAACAATGGTGGACAAATATCTGCACCCACACTCCTTCTCCAAACCCAAGATGAGAAAAACAATGACATACCAACCCCATTGTAGGACTGGAGCCACTCCACTGCTTCACTCACCATCCACTTTCCCTGGAATAAAGGAACAAAATGGTAGCAGTTCCACTTTGTGTTCTCCTCTTCCAGCTGAAGCTGTGTCCCCAGGGATGATGTGTGAGGTGTAGAATAACAGCACTCACATGGCTCTGGGCTCTGTTCTTCACAGTAATGGCAAGAAAATTACCTCTGTCCTACCTGAAGCTAGCACACTGAACTAGCTAACATAGTGGTGTGTTCTCTATATTCCCTGCTCTTGTGTATTACTTCCACTCTGTCATTGAATATCCTACAGAAAAATGGGAGTCCACTAGAAAAATTCATAGGTGACTAGTTATCATTATTTTGCAAGCAGTGAGGTCAATTATTCTTCAGTCTTTCTGGTGATGTCAGTGAATGTAAAGACCTTGACTTACAGCTGGATATTTGAACATGCAAGAAGTGGATTCATGTCTGCTGTGAGATTGGGGGTAATGTGTTCAGGGGAACCAATAAAAAGATAGGAGGCTTATGAGTTTTAAATTTACATGAAGCTGTTATTCAGAGTCAGATATCCCAGTCTTTTCTTTTCAGAGGTGCTTAAGAGTAAAATTTTGGTAGTACTTGCCTTGTATGTATTAAGTTAATGTTTCAGCACTCACTTGAGAAATGGGAAATAGAAATTCGGAACTGAAATCGCATCTCATGTTTTCTAGAAGAATGGCTTAAGCATTTTGCTGTATATTACTTTGCTTAGGCTGTGGAAGCCAGACAACTGTTTCATACAGAAGCCAATTTGAAAAAAGGAGAACTACCAAAAAGCAGCCTGATTCTGCAATGTAAAATGAGGGCACTCAAGATGAGGAGGGAAGATGGAAGAAATCTTCTCTCACAAATACTGCTTTTGGCTCTTTATTTAGGTGAAGCATAGGAGGTGCAAGCAGTCAGTGTATGGCAGCAGTGTGTTGTGGTTATGGAGAAGAGGGCTGGACTTTGTGGTGGTGTTTGATTCCATACCACCGATGTCACGGCAGGGCTGTGCTGTCAGCACGAGGAGGCCGGGGCCGAAAGAAGCTTCTGCTGTCCCCATGTTCGAGGGAGGGGGCGTGTAGGTGTCAGGATCAGCCCAGCAGACTTTGCCCATCTCTGCCACTGGCAGTCTGTCTTGGTTTAGGGACAGATTTAGGAAAAAACACTTTGGAATAAGTGTCTTCTCTGAAGAGAATGGCTTCAGTAATTCTTTTTGCCAATGGGAAAATGAATACCAGTGAGTGAAAATAAAAAAACCCCTGTTTTTATTAACCAGCAAAGTGCCTGCAGAGCATGAAAAATAATTGAACAAATGCTAAATATTGAACTTTCAGAACCTTGCCTCCCCACCCACACCTCAACAAGAAAACCTCAGAATGCCAGGGGAAGAAATAAACAGACTGGCTGCGTGGCAGAGAGGGGACAAAATGGTGGCTGGCTTTTGTCTCAGGGAAGAGAAAAAATTCACGCAGCAGCTTAGGCAAAACAGATGGGAGCCTGTTGGCTGGCCTTGGTCCCCTCCTCAGAGCAGACGAAGCTGATGGATTTTGGTGTCCTTTCTCTTGTTGGTCCATCTTTGCCTGAGGTTTCAGCCTGGCTGGAGTGGCCCCCACTGCTGGTCTTGGCAAGTATCTGATCTTGGACCAAAACCAAGCTGAAACAGTTCAAGAAAAACTGGAAAAAACACCTGCAGAAGGATTGTGGCTGCTGTCCAGGGGAAAGTGGTGGGGTGGGGGGGAAAAAGGAAACTTTTTGCTTAGCTACTAAAAAATCGAGTTAGCTAAGCAACAGAGCAACTGCTGCTCTCTGCAGCACCCAGCGTGCTGGGGAGTGAGTCTTGAACACGAAGTCTGCGCAGGAGCCCCTGCAAAGGCTCGTGCCCCTCCTCTGGACCCACCTTAAAGCCACAGCAGCCATTTCTGGGCATAAAGCAGACAATCAGGAATAGAGCATCATCATGAAATCACCCCAAGACAGGGCCCCTTTCCCCTTCCTCTGAGCCGCAGCTTTTCTGGTTTGGTGCTGAAAGACAGCGCCGGCAAGCCCAGATGCCACTCAGAGAAAAAGAAAAGGGAGGGAACAGCAGCAGCGCCGGGCAGAGCCCAGCCAAGCTGTGTGGAGCCCCAGCGCAGTGGCTGCAGCACTGCAGCACCACTGCTGCCAGAACCACTGGGCACTCCAGTCCTGCTCGTGCACAATCTGGCCCAGGAAAAGGGTCCTCTGACCTGATTCAGAGCCCTGTCAGATCCCACCAGGTTTTGTCTTGTCCCTGTTTTCCTGTTGTTTTCAGGCTGGGGAAAGGGGAAGTTAAGCCATGAGCATCCCTGACATAGTATCCTTGATTTATCATACACTACATGGCCCAGCACAAGGCCAGTTGCCATTTTGCCTTTGTCTGAGAAACCATGCCAGGTGCTGTCAGGGACGCATTTTTGTTTAGTGTTGAATACCCTTCTGTGGGTAAAACACTCTCTGTTTTGTACAGTCTTACTAATACTGTTGTGGTTTTGGGATTTTGCAGTAAATTGGGATTTCGTTTTATAATCTCTGCTATTGTTTCCTCCGCTGTGGGAAGGGGGTGGAGGAAAGGGGACAGCTTGAGTGGGTTTACTTTTCCCTTTACTTTACTTTACTTTTATTTTACTGCTGGGTACTGCTTTTCCCTCTACTTTCCCTTTACTGTACTGCTGAGTTTTAAACCAGCAATGCTTCTAATGATGTTATGGCTCAAACCAAATAAACATATGTTTTTCTGACTGGTACTGTGACTTACAGTTGTGACCTGTAGCATACATGACAATTTGTATGGAAAATTAAAATGTTCTGACTTTTTTTGTTGTTTTTAGATTTGAAATTAAATTCAGGGTTTTAAAATTATTGTTGTTATTTTTTTTTAGCTCTGCAGATATTTCCATAACTTTGCGAAACCAAGGAAGAGATGCTTTTAAACCAGAATTGTATGGCACCTCTATTACTGTGAATCAGCACATTAATCAGGATGGAAGCAGAACTTGCAAACTGAAAAGCAAATCTGGTTAGTGGTAGTTTGCTTTGTTCTCAGTCTTAGAAGTTCTCTAAACTTGTTCATGGATTTGAATGCCTTGATGTTAGTAAAGGATGTTGTTTCTCTTTTCATAAAACCACTCAAGGATGATGACAATGTCCATTTTTCTTGTTTTTATCCCAAACTAAAAATATTTTAGTATGTCAAAAGCAATTATGTATTTATTGATATGTATTATTTAGTATGTCAGATGTAACATTATGTATTTGTTTTCACAAAAATGTGCTTGTGTGATGAGGCTGAACATAGTTTTTTTAGTCTTTTTTAAAGTTTTACTGAATTTGCTGATTTATCTAAATTCTGTCACAGAGGGTTTACGAGGCAAAGAAGGACTTCAAGTAGAAGTCTTTCTGTGCAACTGAAAATGTATTGAAAAAATAATAATTAAAAAAAACCCTAATGTTTCTAGTTCAGGACTAAGTCTGTGTGACAAAGAGATGGAATTAATTTCTTAGATTCTCTACAATGAAGAAAGTACTCCTGGGCATTGTACCTACTGATATTTTTCCTTTCTTTTTTTTACCACTAGGGACCATAATTTCTTCAAAGAAAGAGGAACTCATAGGAATACTGGATCACTTTAATATACAGGTAGTTATTGTATTGTTTAAATTCTGTGCAATTTTAGAAGACATTGGTATGTGATATTGTAATTCTTCAATTAAAAAGAAATGTACTATTCCTTAAAGAAGAGAGTTGCACCTCTTCCATATCATTTAAAGATCAAATTCATCAGCAAAAGGAAAATTGAAATATATACCTCATGCAATGCAGAATAGGATTCTGTCCCAGACAGATAAGTATTTGCTGTCATCTGTGAGCTGTGAGTCATGTGTCCTGTTGATAAAAGTCTTGACATATGTAGGTTTCTTTTGTATCTGGAGAGGTTTTTTCTGCTGATTATTTCAGTTCTAGCTGTTTCAGAAATTTGAATGTGGTTTTTCTGCCTAATTGATTAATAAAAGATCAGGTAGTGCATATGAAGTTTAAAATATTCAGCTTAGAATTTCAAATAATAGGAATTGCAGTTAGTATGTATTGATTTTATTTTGTGGCAACATCTGTAAGAATATATGAGTCAATTAATTGCATTTATTGCCATACTTTGACGCAACAAGAATTTCTAATGCTGATTTTGTTAAATAAATGGAACTTACAGGTACTGTTTTTATAGAATTCACATATCCTCTTGGAAGCAGTTCCTTAGTTGTCCTTGCTACGATTCTATTTTATATTTGATATTGTTGGGCTTTTTAATTTTCTGTTTATTATTGGTTTTGTTTGTTATGTTTTGGTTTGTTTTGAAGATGTGAGAGGATTAGCAAGCTTGATTTTACCACATTAGCTTAGTAATAAGTTGCAAGACTAAAACAGGGTTCTCACTTCCATGGATCTGCAGTTACATGGTAACTTGTAATTAAAATAAAATGAAAATTGTTTATTTTTCCAGGTAGATAATCCTGTGTCTGTTTTAACCCAAGAGATGAGTAAACAGTTTCTACAGACCAAAAATGAAGGGGACAAGTACAAGGTAAGAAAAAAATATAGCATAGTCATAAAACATTAAAATCCCAATTGCAAATTTTTAGAGCATTTGGGAAAAAAAATCAAATTCCTTGATTTTAATCATCTGTTTTGGGTTAATTCAGGTAAGCAGCTAAATGCCACACAACCACTTGCTCACTTCCCTTCTGTGCTGCCCTCAAGCTTGGGCTGGGGGAATGGGAAATGAGGAGTAAAATTAAAAAAATAAATGAGAGGGATGAGATAAAATCTGTGTGATAACTGAAGTGAAAGCTGGAAGGAGAGAGAGAGAAAGAAAGTGAAGCAAAATAAAAGATGCAAAGGGAATCATTCACCACCTCCTATTGGTAGACTGAGGCCCAGCCAGTGCCCAAGTAAAAGATGGCTAATTCCCCTAAACCCTCTCTTACCTGTTTTTGTTACTGAGCATGGCTGTGCTGGTTTGGGCTGGGTTAGGATTAATTTTCTTCATGGCAGCTTGTACAGGGCTACTTAGTGGGTTTGTGCTGAAAACAGAGTTTATAATGGGGAGATGTTTTCCTTGTTGGTGTCTGGGTAACTGCTGAGCAGGCCTTACACAGTCAAGGCTTTTTCCTCTTCTTTTCCCACCCCAGCAGCAAGGAGGCTGGGGGTGCACAAGGCTTTGGGAGGGGTCACACCAGGACAGATGGCCCCAGCTGACAAAAGGGATATCCCAGACCATGTGGCATCATGCTGAGCATATAGAGCTTGGGGAAGAAGGGGGAATTGGGGGATGTTTTGAATGATGCATTTGTCTTCCCAAGTCACCATTAGGCATGATGGAGCCCTGTTTTCCTGGGGATGGCTGAACACCTGCCTGCCCCAGGAAATGGTGAAGGAATTCCTTGTTTTGCTTGGCTTGCATGTGCAGCTTTTGCTGTTTTGAACTATTTTTGTCTTATCCCATGTGTTTCTTGCTTTTACTTTTCTGATTCTCTTCCCTGTCACACCCCAGGGGAAAGTGAGTAAGTGGCTGGGGCTAAACCATCACAATGACATTTTCTGAGGTGGCAGATCTGTTGGCTGTTTGGAATCATTTGCCTGTTTGTATACCTCCCCAACTTCTTGCACACCCAGCTGGTCTATTCACTGAGAGGGCAGAGTGAGAAAAAGGAGGCTTCTGTGCAACAGCTAACATATGAGTGTGTAATCAGTATTTTTTTTGATCACATATCTAAAACAAAACACCATAACAGTTCCTGTAAAGAAATTTAAGTCCACCCCAACCAGACAAAACACCATAACAGTTCCTGTAAAGAAATTTAACTCCATCCCAACCAGAGCCAGTGCACTATCTGATTGCACCAGTTATCCACTTGCACAATGTTTTTGTAGATTCTTCTCTCTAAAGAGATGGATAAATTTAAATTTTAGGGCTCTGCTGAGTTAGTTCATTATTCAGAAGTACCCCTATGGGAAATGAGTGTTCTAAGTCACCCGAAGAACCACTGGCATAGGTATCAGCAAAAGCAGGTTTAATATTAAAGTGAAAGTGTGGCTAGGTTTGTTGGCAAGGTTCACTCTCCTATTTACATAGATGCACAAGAGGAAAATTGGACTAAAACCTGAAATTAATAAATCTAAAACCAAAATCAACCTAAAATTATCTATATGGAGGTTGGAATGGGAAAAAGGTATGGATAAAAAGGAGTAAAGGAGACCTTCCCATTAAGTCCCAAGGTTCAGAATGGATCCCCTTGCCAAACGTAGCTCTGGACTTGACCATGCTTCAGGCCTAAAGGTTTTGACAGTGCATTAATTTAACAGTACTTAATTAGTAGCCTGTTTTAAACAATTTGACAGGTGATTCTTAGAGAGTTAACAATACTACAGTGGTAACTCACTCATAGGCCTAATTTTCTTACTAATCTGAGTACTTCAGAATCTTAAAAAGCATTCATAATACAGTTGCTATACCAGATGCACATGTCTATGTATACAGACCTAAAGATTGTGTACAAGTTGTATACCTGTGAAAGATTCCCCTGCAACTCAGAGAAGTACTCATGTCAAATGCCTTTGGATCTTCCCAGAGGATGAAGGCTGATCCTTGAGGAGTGGGGGTATCAGCCCAGGCTCTGTCAGCTTCTGGCAGCTGTCCTCCAAATAAACTTGAGGGTTCTCTGTCTCACAGTGGTGTCTCACTCAGAGAGAGATGCTGCCACAGCCCACTGTGGTCCAGGAGAGCTCAGGGGGTCTCACTTGCGACCATTGTTCATAGGGTCACAAGAGGGTGGGCTTTAGTCATAGTAATTTTTCACCCTGACCACAATCCAAGTCAGTAGCTTTCTGTGACAATTTGATAACAAAAATGTTGTTCTATTTGGGTTTTTAGTCAGGCAAGAAAAACAAGTTTCAAAGGCTCTTCATTTAGAAAGAGGAGCTTGTCAGACAGTGTAAGTTCCTGAGAGTAGAGAGTGTTTCTAATAAAGTCAGGAGGGGCTGATCCCAGCTTCTGTTCATCAAGGCTGGGGCTAACAAACATTTCAAATACCACATTGTAGCCTGAGGAGGGGTGGAAGTTGTACCACCACAACCTGACCAGTTTTTTCACTTGGGATATCATTAAGCATGCAGGGATCTTGGAATGACTGGTCATTCTGGCATAATTATTGAAGGTCCGCTTAGATAGGGTGCTGATCTCACATCTGCATCTTTTTATTCCTTTTTAGTTTTTTATGAAGGCAACTCAGCTGGAACAAATGAAAGAAGATTATTCATTTATTGGGAAAACTAAAAAAAATACCCGTGTTCAGATAGAACAAGGGGAAGAGGTATGTAAAAGTTAAAGTAATTATTAGGACAGATCTGAGCAGTGAAGGAGGTACAGGAGTTAAACTGCGTAGTTTGGTTTTATTAGATCTCAGTGACATTAAATTTCAAAAACCCAAATATTTCCAAAATTTCATGTTATATCACAGCTTTTCACAGTCATGATTGAACCCCTATTTTCTTTTTTAAGCGTCTCGAAGAACTTAAGCAGCTTTATTTGGAAAAGAAGGAATCTTTCAAAAGCATCACGTTCGTGAATGACATGCAAACTCGTCTCAAAGATTTGAAACATCAAATGGCGTGGGCAGTGGTAAATGTCTTGCTAAAATATGTTTGTTCATGTGAAATGTGCTTCATTCCCAGTCTCCTGTGCATATGCTAATACGGGCTTCTTTAGGTGAGTGAGATGGAAAAAGAAGTAGAGCTGCTCAAAGAAGGTGTCAGAGCTGAAGAAGGAAATACAGAGCTCATTCAGAAGGTCGAAGAATGCCAGGTAGGTGTATGGTCTAAACCATATAGCACTCTAGCTGTAGTCACCCCCCAAGTCAGAGATCTGTTGTGAAGGTTTTCTTGAGTATCATTGCCTTTAGAAAAGAGCACTGATTTCAGGAGACATCTGGAAGTTTTGGGATGGTTCTTAAGACTTCTGTAGGTAGGAAGAAAAAATAATTTTGTCATACATTCTGATTTGCATATGAAATACATTTTGTGCAGAGAATCTGGCATCATTATTTTGAATCTATAATCATAGAATAGTTTGCGTGGGAAGAGACCATGAAGATCATCCAGTTCCAACCCCCCTGCCACGGGCAGGGACACCTTCCAATGGATCAGGCTGCTCAAAGCCCCATCCCACCTGGCACTGAACACTTCCAGCTATGGGGCATCCACAGCTTCTCTGGGCAGCCTGTGACATTGCCTCACCACCCCCACAATAAAGAATTATTTCATACAGCTAATCTAAATTTTTTTCTAAATAATTTTCTTTCAGTTCAAACCCATTATTCCTTGTCATATCAATACAGATAATGAAGAATCCCTCTCCAGCTTCCTTCGCCACCCTTCAGATACCAAAAGGCTGCTATGAGGTCTTCATGCGACCTCCACTTCTCCAGGCTGAACAGCCCCAGAACTTCTCAGTCTATTAAAAGTCCTCCAAACTGTCCTTGTTAACATTTATTCTCCTTTTTTAAAAAAATGATTTTATGTTTTTTTTTTTCTTTGTTTTAAAAAGTGTTTCACAATTTCACATTTTTTGGTTTATGGTTAGCATGTCTATGTAGCAATGAAGGAACACTGTCTAGACGCTGGTTTCATTTCTTTTGGTGTCATGGTACTTGACCTTATTGTATTAAAAGTTCTGTGGTTGAGTAAACATTGAGATAGGAAAAAAGTTTGCTGTCTGTGTCACTGATTTGGTAGCCTGTTGATTTCCCAAGAATGAACATTTTTGAGTTTTCATCTTGCATATCCATGGTGGCAATGTCTTGCTCTTTTTTTTGAAACCCAACAGAACTCAAACAATTGAAACGTGTCTGATGGATTCTTTTGAGAGATATTTGTCTTTTAACATTAAGAGGTTTTGAAGAAAATTTTGTTCCATTACGACTTGTTTTGTTGTTTTTTTTCACCAAAGGAAAAAGTGAATGAAGCAGAAAAAAAGTACAAAGCAATACAAGACAAATTGATAACAGTAAGTGAAGAAGCACAAGGCCTTCATCCTCAGTGTATTTCTTTGAAGGCTGAAGTGCAGGCAAAAAGAAAAGCAGTCAATGAAGCTGAGGTAGGCAAAAAAAACCCTTTCAAAGTTCATAGCAGTTTAAAGCTATAAACTTATCCATGCTCTACCCATCTCTAATTCTACACTTGTGTCTCGGCTTCTTAAGTCCATGGTGAGTTCAGAACAGGTGCAATTTCCTGCCTGACTGGCAAGTAGTGTCTGTTCAGGAGCTCTGGTGTTTATGCCTTTACATAGTTACTAAACAGTGTTAAGCTTAGGTCAAAATAAATAAATAGATGTAATTTCTGAAAATCAAGTTATGTTTGTCTGATTTGGTGCCGTTCTGTATTTACTCAAAACTGTACTTCTTTCAGAAATTATTTCTTCTATTTCTTAAATCACTGTATCCTGTTTCCTTGATAGATCATTTATAATCGCTCCAAAACGGAGTTAAAACGTCTGGAAAAAGACAGGGAACAGCTCCATAAGCAAATTGAAGAACTGAAAAGCTGGTAAATATGGTGTATGTTTATTAAGATATAGGTGGAAAAGAAGTAAGCTTTTCTGATTACTGAGAAAACCTGCATTAATAGAAAATACTTATTTAGTCTTTAGCAGGGTCCAGTTAAATACCTGAATATTTCTGATCCTGCTCCTTTACATACCAAGATTTTGACTAAAATGTCAAAAGAAGAGGCAACTGGGTAGCAAAAGTGGCGTTTTTGTTTGTTTTGGGGTTGTCTTGGTTTGGTTTGGTTTTGTTGATAATAGATATTCCTTACCTTTCCATGATAGTGCAAAACCAATATGTCTTAAACCAATTGCAATAGGAATGTAACTGGGGGGAGTTACATGTGATTAGAAATCTAAAAAAAAATTAAAATTGGCATTATTGCTATGTATATCTCGCAGCTTAACAGAATCTTAAATGTAACTGATGAGTAAATCTTCTCTACACTACAAATAATGAAATTCATGTCACTTTTAAATCATCAATATGGTTTTAAAATATGGACCTATGTTCTTTTCTAGTGCTAATCAGGCTTCAGAGCCTGAGAAATTGGAAAGACAAAGGAGAATTGCATACTTAAGGGAACAGTTGAAGGCATTCCATGATGAAGAAATAATGATTGGTCAGCAGTTGGATCAGTTTCAGCAGGCTATATCTAAGTGTAGGGAAGATCATTCTAGACTCAGGTGAGTTACGCTTTTTGAATGTAATTGTTTGCCTCTGTTTCAAGTTAGAGAGAATCCCTTCTTTTATGTATCCCCTCTAATGTATTTGTGATCCCTGAGGTATTGGACTCCAGTTTATTTTTCACATTATAAGAGAATAGATACACTTAGGAGTAATTGCTGCTTCTATAGTTAAGGCAATTCACAGAGGCTTTGAGGCAAAGAGGTTCAAATACGAATTTAGCCCATACCCAAGATAGAAAAAACAAAGCACTCTGGCTTTGATTTGAAAAGCTGAACTTTTATTGTCTTAAAGGATTTGAGAATTGTTCCTTATTGCACCTGGTGTATTAATGTAAATGGCTCTTATCAATTATTATAACCAAGGCTTACTGTATGTTTTGTTGATGATCTTTGAAGACAATGAAATTGGAAAAGATAATTAGAAATGAAATAAATTTATTATAATTTGTTAGAAATAAAAAAGTCTTGTAGAACTGTTGCAAAGTAGTATTTTTCTCTCTTGCCTTTTTTTTTTCCTCATGTTTCTTGAAACTATAAAAATCTTACTGCATGTGTGTACCTAGCTTTACATTGAACTACTGATACCTTGATACACAATCCTAATTGAAAAACAAGGCTTTATAATTATTTTAGTGCAATTTAGGCTCTATAACTACTGAAAAAAAATCTCTTTTCTTAGGAGAGAAAGCAGTGAAGTGCAGCAAGCACTGGATGCCCACCAGAAACAGCTGAGAGACCTGAAAGACAGTAAAACAAACGCTTTGAAAAGATTTGGACCATATGTACCAGCATTTCTTGAAGCAGTTGAAGTAGCCCATAAACAAGGACAATTTAGAAAGAAACCTCTTGGACCTTTAGGTGAGAACAATTTCTGAAACATACTTTCTCATGGGATATTTTTGTATGGCTGCTAATCTAAGTAGTGGTCTTTTAGAAATATTTGTTCTTTAAGGAACTTCAGATGCATCTTTTTCTTCTGTACTTCCTGGACTAAAGGTTTTACCCTGGTAGGTTATCTTTTGCTTCTGTTATGCACTCACTTACATCTACTGGCTTTCCTCATTTTCCAGCCATTTTTGTTGAGATATTTTAAAATGGTAAACTTTCAATGCATCCCTCCAACTCCCCCACATCCTTAAGGCATCAGAGAACTGTGCTTTGACTGCTTGTTCCTCAGTGGATAGCACTGTCCAGATCATGGACAGATTTTGTTCAAAATGTCCAGTGGCTGACTTGTGGGTTTCTCAAACTTAAGATGTTTGGAAGGAACAGGTCAGACAGACACAAATGAGATTCTCTTGGAAAGCTGGCTTTTATTTGTCTTCTGTCCAGCTCTGACAATGGCTGTTATTTTCAGTTTGTGAATGGGAGGAAAGGTTTCAGCATATTCTGGATGTAAAGTACGTGGCATTTACTGCAGGATAAGAGAATATGTGCCGCTGAAGACAGGTGATATAATGGAAATCTTCGTGTTTGTTTAATTTGCAGTATAGCTGTTCCACTGCCTTCATCCTTAAAGCGATAAATTGTTGATTAGCTGTCTTTGCCTTGATATATTTCTGCTAAGCTTTCATAAAATTGGTACCCGAATGGAAGAAAATACAGGCCTCCAACTATGTGTAGGTGTCTCTAGGCAGAGAAATTATATGTTTGTAGAGTCTTTTAACTTTTGGTCAACCTCTTAAATTTTTTTTTTCTACCTATAAGAAAAGTTTATTTTATACTCTTAAAAAAAGGTAGGTTTGTTGTAGAGTCTTTTAACTTTTAGTCAACGTCTTAATTTTTTTTCTACCTATAAGAAAGGTTTATTTTAGACTCGTTTAAAAACCTGAAATACAACAAAACAAGAACCTTGAGTGGTAAAAATGCTCTACTGAACATTTTCTCATGGAACACAGCACCTAAAGCCTTGCTTCTTATGTTTATTTAGGTGCTTTGATTCATCCAAAAGATCCTGAACTGATCTTGGCTATTGAATGCTGTTTAAAAAGCTCTCTTCAGGCATTTTGCTGTGATAATCACAGTGATGAAAGAACTCTTCAGTCACTGATGTCAAAATATTATCCACATGGACATAGACCTCAGATAATTGTAAATAAATTTCAGAATAAAATTTATGATACTAGTCAGAGGTAAGTATGTTTTAAATTTTATTTCTTAGCCTTGATGGTTGAAAAGAACTATTTGTATTTTTTTTTTTAAGAATCTCATGGGAGTTTTATGAATGTTGTTTTTTTTTCTTTTCTTCAGAGCTGTTCATCATCCAGAATTCCCAACAGTTCTGACAGCATTGGAAATAGAAAATCCAGTGGTTGCCAATTGTTTGATTGATATGAGGGGTATAGAAACAGTCCTGCTGATTAAAGTAAGCTTTATGCTCCCTGTTGATCTTTATAGAAAGAGCATGGAGCATTTATGGTGTCTTCACTGGTAGTGTCTGTAATGAATAAAAGAGGTCGAGGAAGTTCTGCTCCCCTCTCTGCCCCATGTGTTTCAGGACTTTCCCTGTTTGTTTCTGGGTTGTTTGCCACTACCTTTCTGGGCCTCTAAGTGGTGTAATTTCCCAGTCTAAATAGTCCATGTGTGGGTAGTTCAGCCTCATAAGTGCTGGCTCTGTCTCATGTCTCTCTGTTACTTGGTAGGTTCGGGATGTGCCGCTTTTGGGTAGTCTGGGAGTTAGCAAAATTTCCAAGCTGCCCCTACCAGTTGTACCTAGAAGCTGGTAGCTAAGTTTTCTGGCACTATCTGATTTCTGATCTTAATTGATTTTTGATATTCTGTTAGTACTGAAGATACCAGCTCCTGCAGATAAGATTACAGATAAAGTATTCAAAGATAAAAATAAAGCATATGTTTTTATTTAGAGAAGGCAGGATATTCTCTAAGTAAGCAGAACTAATGATCCTTACCTTTTGTGAATTTCATTTTTCTCCTAGATCTTTTGTCCCAGTTTATCCTCTGACATTCTTACTGGGGAGAGGTGGCTCATGCTCTGTCTGAGGCAGAGCTGATTGTTTATCAAGCATGGCTGTCACTGAGTGGGTTATATAACAGCTGAATTTTGTAGGCTTTTGTCATGACAGGAATATTGGGATTGTTCTTTCCCCTCTGCCTGAAGTAATCAGTGATTTTCATAACATTATTACCTTTGAACCCTACCTGAGCAATTTCAGCTGAATCTGAAAGAAGTATCCTGTGGAAAAAATAATACATTGGAATGGATAACATGGTTGCCTTGAACAATGGCACTTAGCCTGGCACTGTCAATGTTGGGATTTTTTACCAACATGTTTCCCTGAACTTTAATCGAATCTTGTTTGATGTCCTTTATCCCTTGCTTTAGAAGCTTCTTTCCTCTATGTTTATTTACTTTTGATAGTTGAATATATCTGTGCATAGTGACCTTCTGGTTAGTGGTTTTTTCCCCAAAGGCAAATTATAAGGGACTGATTAGATTACAGAATTCACAAATAAATGACCAGTTAAACTTAGTGGGTTCTTGAGAATGTCTTACTCAACTAAGAAAAGTAGATTCTTGATGTTATAGGTAATACTCACATTCTTTCATTAATGTATTTCTTTTCATTAAGAATTGAAATTATTTCTGGGTGAAAACATCTGGACAACTTTTAAACTCTTCTCTTTAATTATGGTTGCATTTCTGCTGGTGTTATAAGGGCATTTTGTTTTTCAGGATAGCCGTAGGGCTCGTGAGGTAATGCAGTGCAATCGGCCCCCGAGAAACTGTAGAGAAGCTTTCACTGCTGAAGGTGATCAAGTATTTGAACGACGCTATTACTCTTCCAGTTTTGTCAGACCCAAGTTCCTAAGTCAAGATGTTGAGGCAGAAATCAGGTTAGTATCTTTTAACACGTCTGTAGAAAGTGCACTTGTAGGTATGAACAGTGGAATTGCATATTTGTCTATTTGCATGTACACTACTCTCTAATCTCCTCCATTTTCTTTCTGATATTTATACTTCCTTTCTGAGAATTCTAGAAAATCTCTTCATTTCAGTGCCTTTTTGTGATAGGAACAAACTTGCAAACTTGCATTGTATTTAGTTGTCTTTCAGCTTGTGGCATGTAGATCTTACCCACCAAGCAGGGATTTTCTTTGCTTAGTACTCCAGGAAATCCAGCTACCTTCTTTTGTATGCTTGGTCAAAAAGAGCTTTTTTTTTTTTTTTTTTTTTTTGTATGCTTGGTCAAGGCTGCTTCTTTAAAGATATAATACTTGAACAGAGATGTTGTAGTTTACTGCAAGGGAGGCCTGACTACTCAAACCAAAGTTGTTAGCACACATCCTCCTGTTGGTTTCAAACTTTGCACCTGTGTTTCCTCAGGCTTTTGACTTCATTCATGGTAGGTATCTCTGAGAATTCCCTCACCTTTTATATTTTTAGGGGTTTTTTCTCTCATTGCTTTCAAAATGGTAGTTGAAAAAGCAAAATAAACTTCAACGATTACAAACTCTTGCTGTCACCAAGGAAATTTGTGACAATAGAATACTTTCATTTTGAGACTCAGATTATATTAGAGACATATTAGGCAATTTTAGTATTAATAGCTGATAGTATAAACTGAATTGAATGTTGAAATTCATTTTTATAAACTGAGAAGTTTTAAATGTGTCAGTTACTTGTAGTTTGTTCATGTCAGTATATAATGAATTTCACTCAAAAATTATTTTAACTTTCAAAGTGTTACAGGCATTCCATTACCAATTTTGCTATGGGTGAATGCTGTAGGCTAGTTAAAAAGAAGTGCATTTTTATCCTTTGTCTTGTAATGCATTTAATTTTTTTTTGTGTATTTCTGTATGTGTGCGTCAGAAATAATATCTGTGTAGTATGTAACATCTCAATATCACTTTGTTCATAAAGTCACTTGAATAAGGAAATGGAAAACAAACGGGCACAGTTGACAGCCTCTCAGCAACGCTTACATTCCATTGAAAATGAGATCAGGCAGAATGAAGATCATCTCTATGGTCATCGGCGACACCAAAAACAGCTACAGGTAAAAATGGGTACAGTGTTAGTTTTTAGAAACTCCTCAGTCTTTTCCTATTTCATTTTGACTTCTGCAATCTATCTGGAGTGCCTGATAGTTTTTAATATTTCTCCTTACTTTTCTTGTTTGCTTTCATTTTTTTTTTTTTGGTTGTATGCTCTTACAATTGAGGACAGAATGATAGAGGCCACATCAATCGTTACACGTGCTGTTGTTTCTGTTTGGTATCTTTCCCCACCTTGTGCTAAATCTTACAAATTTATACTGCTATTTTTGACACTAGTAGTAAGTTGTTGCACAGAAAAGACACTTGTATCATATAATGCTTTTCTCTCCTTTATTTCTGTTGAGCCTTGCCTTTTCATTCCCAGCATCTTATCTTCATGCTCTTCTGGTATATTCTTAACCAATCTTGATATGCTGAATATTTCTTCTTTAAGTTCTCTTCATTTTAATTTCTTTATAAACTATTTTACAGCTGTTAGCCTCCTTTCTGTGGTCTCTGGTACTTCTAGGTAGGATATATATTTTTGGTGGCCGATGGTGCTCCTGGTAGGCAGTGTAAGCTAATACATATGATATAAGTTTATATTCAGTAAATAATAAGTAAGAAGCAGCAAAAAAACCCCTAGCATGCAGTCTGAAATGCTGAAGATAAATACTTGGAGAAAAAATAAAGTGTATTTTATTAAATTGTCATATTGAATGGAAGTATGATAACTTAATGAATTAAAGCACATGCCATTCAGAACAAGTTATATCTCATGAAAATGAATTCCACAGGTGGGTGTGAAGAGTTGTGTATCTTGTTAGTCACTAACAAAGCTAAAAAATAAAAGTATCTTCTTTCCTGTGATGACTTAAATAAACAAATGTGAACTTTTCTCTTTAGTTAAGCTTCAGAACATGTATTTTCTTTTTCTTCCCAGGCAAAAATAAAAACAGCAAATGCAGAGATAGCAGATCTTGAAAACGTGGAAGAGCACCAGTCAGCGGACATCCATATATTAGTAAGAACAGATTATGCAATTATGTCTAATTAGCATATGGACAATGTCTTTTAATGTTGGCAGTGCTTTGAAATAAGCAAAGCTGGATTGTGAGGAATGGAATGCTTGCCATAATTCTAAACATTTCTGTAAATTGAGGGATTTTATTTATTTTTGGTGATTTAATTTTTTTCCCCAGGTTTTGCAATATTTTTATTTTTGAATCAGAAAGTATTTATGATGGTAATTTAGGAATGATGTTATTTTCTAGGAGACAACAACTATTCACTTACTCTTCCTGCATTGCATTGTGTATTGGATGTATATTGGCCACAGATCCAGAGGGAAGTTACCTTGTTCTTTTCAGTCTATTCATCACAACTCTGAATAAAATTGTCTTAATTTTCAGTCACATAAATGTGAAGTTCCACTTTCATTTTGCACTTTGGTTTAGTGGTCTCCTACAAGGTCTGTCAGTCTCTTCCTTTGGGCCTCAGTGACAATTACATTGAGCTTCTCCTATTCTTATTAGAGTTACAGAGAACTTCATGTAATACTGTACCCTAATACTGATAGTTAAAAAAATCTGGTACAGTAGTTTACAAATGTGTCTCTTTTTATTATTCTTAACTTTAATACCTTTTGACAGCAAGAAGAAGCTGAAGAAAATAAGGGTAGGATAGAATCTGTGAAACAAGACATGCAGCTACAAAGCAGAGAAATGGAAGAACTGAAAAATAATCTCCAAGCAGCTGAAAAAAAATTAGAAGAGGTGAAAGAAAAAATTCATCAAGTGGAAGAAATTGCTGGCCCAATTAAGGTAACAATAATTTTATATTGTATTTTTGATTTGTTCCATTTGTGCGTCAAGGGGAATGAGGTTAAGAAGAGGTGAGGCAGGAGAAGAGAACTTTTTGCCTGTTATACTTAAGGTCTACCTAGAAGATGGAAATGGAGCATTCCATCTAGAATATGTTGGGAAATGAGCTTGGCAATATTTTGAAAGTGATGATGATTGTTATGTGTAGAAACTGTAGTGTTTTATGTTTAAAGAGAGTTCATTTCCAGGTATCTTTAGTCGTGGAGTAAAAAGGCAGGAAAACCAGTTTCCTTGACTTTCCTTTCTCGTGCATCACATTTTTTGTTTTGTTTCTAAGAAACCTTGGCTAAGAATGTTCATAACTATTCATTTCTCAAAATATCATTTGAAGTTCTATATGAATTGGTTGTTATTTTATGAAGTTACATAATCACAGAAGGTACCAGTATATAGTTCAAATTATTCAAGACTACAGAAGGCACCTGGAAATAGCAGAAAAATAGCAAGACTTAAGACAAATAGCAAAATGGTGCAAAATTTGCAAAATTTGATATTGGCAAATGGAAGGCAATCTCACTTTGGCAAAAAGAACTTACGGTTTTAAAATAGAAAACAGAAATAAGAGTTCAGGACATTTATAGTACTGTAAACTTGTAGAAGGATGAAATAAAAAAAACTTAAAAGATCACTATGGCAATCTCTTATGTGTTTCATTTAAACTGTAAATTGCTGTGTAGTCAGCCCAAATTAAAAGAGCAAACAAAAAGAGTAAGAAAACAAGGCAGCAAAGCAACAGATAAATGTGTTAGTTCTAATGTATCTAATATGGAAATTCTAGAGATATTATCTATTTTAAAAGAACCACTCTGTATGGAAAGAGATTTATTCAGAATATGAAAACATTTCTTGTTATTTAGAGTACTGAATGCAATTGAGGGAAGCGGTGAAATTCCTGAAGAGGTTTTAAATCAGATATGTTGTTAAGTGTTCTACAGTTGTTTAATTAACTGTTGACATGTAGCAAGTTTTGTTTTTAAGATAGAATTGGAAAAAAGTAAGAGCATATATTATTGTTGTTGATGGTTGGTTTTCTTGTTTGTTGTTCTGGGAGTTTTGAGTTGTTTCTTGGTTTTTTTTTTGTTTGGTTTGGTGTTTTTATTTTTGTTAAGACAAGCCATCTAGTTGACAGGGATGAAGAAGAAAATGTGTCCTAATTTATGTCATTCTTTATACCTCTTTGCTTCTCTGGAAAGATATGTCACTTCAACGGTATCAGTACTTACATAGAATAGAGGTTTCTGGTGAAGGGTCTGGAGCACAGTTCCTGTGAGGAGCAGCTGAGGGAGCTGTGGCTGTTTCGCCTGGAGAAAAGGAGCTTCAAGGGGGACCTTAGCAGTCTCTACAACCACCTAAAAGGAGGTTGTAGTGGGGTGGGGCTCAGTCTCTTCTCCTGGGTAACAAGTGACAGAAGGAGAGGAAATGGCTTCAAATTGCACCCCAGGGGAGGTTTAGTTTAGACACGAGGAGAAAAAATTTGATGGAAAGGGTTGTAACCCGTTGGAACAAACTGCCCAGACAAGTGGTGGAATCACTATCCCTGGAAGTATATGGCTGTTGTACTGCAGGATGTGGTTCAGTGGTGTGTATGGTAGTGGTTTTGGGTTGATGGTTGTACTTAATGTTCTCAAAGATTCCAACCTTAACTATGCTATGAGTCTATGATTGTTTATTACAGCTATAGCAGAATACTCAATTTCCACACAGAAATGCAGTTCTGACTGATATCACACAGGCATCTGAAGTTCCAGATAGAATGTAGTGTAAAAAATAAATGCATTTTTTTTGAGCTTTAGGAGAAAGCATAGCTTTTCTTAAAGATTAAAACATCACCTCAAGATACAATTCCTAAAATCATTGCATGTATTTGTTCCTTGTCGGAATTGAGCATAGACTTTCTCATAAGCTCCTGTTAAAGCTCCCAGACTCTAGAAGCAGTGTTACTGAAACCAAAATAAGTTAGAACAACCTCTGAGAAGTCAGTAAACACTAGAGAGATTCTCAGGAATCTACCCCAAACAGCTCACATCGTGATTTGTTCCAAACAGGCTGAATTAAACCAGGCTGAGTCAGAAGTGGAAAACAGTAAACGCCATTTGCAGCACTATGAGGAGAAACAGAGAGAACACGTGGCTTGCATAAACAAGCACAAAAATTTACTAGTTTCCAAAGAAAAGGAATTAGAGGTATGTGTGGTGGGGTTTTTTTTAGCTATTGAAGTCAGATGGTCATGATTCTTCTAATATTTAATCATAAATCATTCTACTTGTATAACATACAGACCATATTAATATACTCAGCTGCACTGAGTATTCTCTCAGCTATGTCCTACACTGACTATCTAAAGCAAGTAAAGGAATTTTGTGTAAGTGAATTGAGACCTCTTTTTTTCTGATAGGACACCAGTTCTCTCTTGACAGATAAATTAGAGTTCATCCATCTAGGAACATTTCTTCCATGTTTTGCAATGAGAAGATTAAAATTACTTAAAATTTGTGGCTTAAGTTAAATTGAATAATACTGTTTTGGTTTCTTTGGTGGTAGGGTTTTCCTTGTACAGGCCCCATATGTGGTCTTTTGAAGACTTACCTAATCGAGCCTTATTAAATAACTCTGAAATCACATCCATAAAGACTTTTGGAAGACTGCCCTATTTAAATATGGTGATTTTGGTTCCTTATTTGTCTGCATTAGTTAAATAACTGTGATTGTATTAAAAATCTTGGATACAGTTCTTTGCACCGAAATAACTACTCATGTATAAATGTTGTCAATAAAATTGTTAACTGGGTTTGCTGTAATGAAAACAGAAAGAACACAAAAATACTGTTGTTGCTTGGAGTTTGTAGCATAAAATACTTATTGGGAAGAGTAAACAGATTTTTGAAAAATGTGACAATTGTTTGAGTTTCAAACATTCCTTTAGGAAAAAACAGCAAAAGCAAGGCAAATCTTCTCGGAGCCCATCAGGGTCAGCAGAACTGTTAAAAGTCTTGATGCAGAAATGAATCGCTTGAGAGAGAAGATAAATTTAGAAAGCAGTCACCGTGGAAACAGAGAAGAAATAATCCAGTAAGTCATCTTTACTGTCTAAAACAGTTCAGGTGGGATGGAAAAGAGAGGGGAAAGAAGAGTTTTCTTACTGACTCACTATGTGTTTATGTGTGTTTTTACTCTTTAAGCTATCTATGAAGCTGTAGAAACGTTTTGTACTCCTTCTCCCAGTACTGAACAGGCTTAAGAGTCCTGAAACACCTTCCAGTGGTTTTTCAGCAGCATGTGTGCTACATATATGATGTTACCAATAATCAGACACTCTCTTAATGTTTTGAAGTATCCCGGTTACAACAACACGAATTTAACTCACCACATTGTTTTGTGATGCAATGAGGATTAAGCATAATTGTAGTTTGAGTAACTAATGCACAAGCTGAAGCTCCTTGAGTGTATTTCAAGGAAGCACTCCCCTCAGATATTCTTGAGCGTGGAGAAACCAGTCATTCATTCTCCCCGGTGAAAGAATTTATTTTCAGAAGAATTAAAAATGGAATTAAGATTTAATTTTTGTCCACATTTCATTGTGAACAATGTCTTACTTATCACATGCATTTAGCTTTCACATAAATTCTCACAAGAAAATTTTCATTTGAATATTTTGGTTATCAAAATTATTTTCAGCATTTAAAACAATTGCTCAGTTTTAATGCAATGCATATTGCTCCAAACCTTACTCCTAACAGGCAATTTCAGCATGCAAAGGAAAGGTACGAGGATGCAAGCAATAAAGTAAAGAACTTACGGAGATTTATTGGGGTGCTGGATGAAGTGATGGCAGAGAGGCTCAAAGTGTATCGGCAGTTCTTAAGGTGAGTTTGAGACAGTGTTCACAGCAATCTTTTTAACCTGTGATTGCTGCCACTTTCAAGCTTATTGTGCCTGAGAGTTTAGAGGGAGCCTGGACTGACAGCTGGAAAAGCAGTGAAATAGTGGAGCCTGTATTTTGTTTCATCCCAAAGACCTCAACTGTGATTACTTCATCCAAGGCAGTTCTGTTTGAATGCTGGTTGTGGTCAGTAAAATGTTAACATGCTCGGACTTGAAATAATCTGGGCTGTCAGTCATTTTTATTGATTATAATCACTAGTGCTGAGCTCCTATAATTTCATTTTAGGCCAAATGATTCTCCTCTGCTCTGTGCTGAAAATTTTGAAGCTCTTGATTCAGATTCTATAATCTGACAGCTTTTTCTCCATTAATCTGTGTACATCCCTTCTTTTTTGCTTCAGTCCCTTAATATCTTATGCCTATCCATGAAGATTTTTGTTGTTTCCTTTCTTCAAAAGGATTCTCTCCAGTATGTCTAATGTTGCCCGCTTGAGAGTGCAGTTGATTTTTGGGGGAATACTGTTATTGGAGGAGGGCTTAATACTTAATGATGTGGAACTGTTGATGAAAATCTGTTGTACATGAAAATCACTTTTCATGTATTTAAAAACCTACTCCCCTAATGTTTGTATGCTTGATTTTAGGAGCCTTTCTATGCGATGCAAACTCCACTTTGAGCATTTATTACGTGTTCGAGGTTGCTCTGGACATATAATGTTTGATCACAAGAATGAGACACTTTCCATAACAGTAAGTTACTTTATATTTCTTCAGTTACTATAATATATACTGAATTGTTATCTATTTTAGTCTCAGATACTAGAAATGCATTGCAAATGATAGCATAAATTGTTTTTCCCTTTGCAAAAGGTGATACACTAAGTTGTAATGTTATACATATTCTGATCAAGTAATCAATTTAATCATATAAAAGAGGTAGCTATGATTACAAGTAGAAAATTGTGAAGTATAAGGTGTAGAAATGTTAGGAGTGTTGTGCTTGAAATATGCAGCAAGAAATTGCTGGACTTTTATGTTCTGGTTAGGAAACTATGGATATTTTTTGTCATGCATACCAGTTATGCTGCTTGGAAGCCCCCTACCCTTCCCATCTTGGTTTGAATATTCCAATCAGTAGGCCTCAGTAGAGATGACCAATGATTGTTTTAGGACAAGAATGCTGATGAAGTTATATAACTAACAAAACCAGTCATTGCAAAGGTTAAATTTAGGAGTGGGCATATTATGCATGCATAGTATGTAAAAGAACTTACGTAACAATGATTCAGCAGAAAAAGCATGTAAAAATGGCTGGATTTTGTCTGTGGAGCGGGACACACGTTGGAGGAGTTTCCAAAAGCCTCAGTGAAGAAGTGTCTGCTTAATCACAACAAATAGGTGTTGAATAAGTTTCTTTAGTCCCATTTGGTGACAGTAGGATGTTATTGAAAACAAGCAAGGACAGAAAACATTGCTATTTTAAATGGTTGCTAGATGACAAGGAATAAATGTAAACTGGTCATCCAGTCTTTCAAAATAACTCATTCCTGGATCATTGATAGGAAGTTCAGCAGTATTTGTGTGGTCCTTAATGGCTCTGGTTGTTACTTAAACAACTTAATGCAGCTAAACTTTGGTGGGTTTTTTTCTATGTATATTTTAACATACATCCCAAAAAGTTTTATCATGGATTTATTTACTTTTGTGTCTGTGGCAGACTTCAGTTTTAGGGATTAAGGGGAAAAATGTGCAGTGACAACATAAATATATGTCACAGTCCTAATTAGACAGGTTAAGCACATGTATCTGAAGAACTAAACTCAGTCCATAAAATATGAAGTCTTTACTTGGCTTTATCAGAATATATTTTTTCAATAGCTGATGTCTCACATATCTCACAAAAGAGATCTGTATTGAGTCAAGGAATATAAGTTGCAAAAAGAAAACAATTCCCTGCAAAAAAAGATTCCACTTCAAAAGAATCCTTATTTGCCTGCTTAACTTGTTAAAGGCAATGTAGTTAGCAGGGCAAGAAAATGCCCAAGTTTCATCTTAGAGAAGGAGCACCACAAGATGTCATCATAGTCAATGTAACCAAATGGCTGTTCACAATGTTTCATGTATTCCATGTAAAGAATCCCTTCCTCATTTAAAATTCTTCTGTAAATTAATTACCTGCTCTTCTATTGTATCTGGTAACCATGAGATTTTTACTCTTATGTAAACATTTATGTTGACATTTATTCAACACCGTGTAACAGCTATTAGAGATTTGACTAACAAAACTCTGGCAGAGTCATTTAATCTGTTCAGTGTGTATGACTGTGATTGAAGAAATTGCAGTGATCTTAGAAATGTGTTACTAAATGGTTAGGGGCCATCCCATTCTAGAATGGCAGTTGCAGTGAAATGCAGAAAAGTGTTTTCAAGTGATCTCTGTTCATGTATAATGTGTTTGCTGTTAAAATTATGGTTCTGTTAGTATGTCTTCATCTCAGATTTAAAAACTGGTCCAATATTTTTATTTCAAGGTTCAGCCTCGAGAGGAAGAAAGAGGTGCCCGTAGTGATCTGAGATCCTTATCAGGAGGTGAACGTTCCTTCTCCACAGTTTGTTTCATTCTTTCTCTGTGGAACATTTCTGAATCTCCTTTCAGATGCATGGATGAATTTGATGTCTACATGGTATATAGTTTAAACTTAAACTATATCTTCCATTCTGATTTGTGTAAATTAGTAAAATAGTTGGGTTGTTACTTGTATTTGATTAAATTTAAAACCACTATGGTTGACTGCAAATTATAAAAAGCTCCCATACCAAAATCAAAATCCCCCAAAACAAAATTTGCTAGTGATCTTGTATACTTTTTTTGATGAGTTTTGAAGCTTATTGTGTTTCTGAAGTTGGTATCCAGAAATATGAGCCTTTCTGTCAATTTATGTGCTCAAACCATTGTTCAGCACAAAAATAATAAATCAGCTGGTACTGTGTTTGTCAGAGGTTGACTCTGCAGATTGCTGGGACATTCTGGGCTTGACATGTGCTTTGATTTCTGCCAATTTTGAGGTCAGTGTGGGTTTTTTTCAGAGCAAATGTAGCAATTGGGTTCACTGTTGCTACTCATTTTATAGAAACTCATACTTCAGCTAGGAGCATTTTCCCAAGATGTTGGAATGCAGAATAATGAACAATAAATACTAATGTTGATAGAACTGATAAATCTTATTTTTGTGCCCAACTTCTGTGGACAGGCCACTAACCCATTTTGAAATTTACTTCCTTTTTTTTTAAGATTTATTTCCTATTTATTAAATATGCGAGGTGGTATGAGTTTGAGAAAATATTTACTTTTGTGAGACAAAGATTTGATACTGCCTTATTTAATTTTGTCTCAGTGTCCCTTCCTCATCAATCATTTATTTACTAGGACTCACTTAGAGGGAACAAAGATAATACAGTTTCTATTAAAGAATTTTAAAAAGGACAGTGCGCATCTAAGGTAGTGAAACAGTAGTTTTTCAGACAACTTTCAGATCTTAGATCATCTTGTAAAAGTTAGTTGTGGAGAAGTTTGTCCATCTTTTCAGAAAAGGATGGATACTCAGAATTGTAGGCCTTGCAAAGAGCTTGCATGTCATCTATTCCACAAATTATTCCAAACAATTTGTCTTTCCACCCCAATGCCAGTAATGCAGCCTTACTGTCCACACGTTCTGTAGTCTTGGTGTAGTCACAGAGGCCCACCACATGAGGACTCCATGGTGTGCTTTCTTGGGAGATCTGTGCTTCCATGAGGAGCAGGGCACAGCAGTAGAGCTTGGTTGGTCCCTCCTAGTAACAGCTTCCTATTGTGCATCCTTTTCAGTAAGCCTAATGCATAAGGTTCCATTCAAAATATTAATAGTGATATTAACAATAATAATCCTAATAAAAAAAAAGATCCATAATATCATAGGTTTCATGGAACCCTTAAATCCTTTCAGGTGATTTTTCAGGCAGGATTTTACAGGAAACATTATTCAGCTAAAGTACAGTTCATCTCAGCATACCAATAAAGTAAGAAGTACATCAAAGTATGTATGTACATCAAAGATGATAGAAAAACACTGTAATTAGATGAATGTGTGATGTTTCTAATAGAAGCTTTTCATTGCCCATGTGTGCTAAAAAGTACAGTCTAAGAATTTCCCAGGCTTTTAGATTTTTACCCTAATGTTTCTCCAGGTTTTCTTAGCTTTTATTAGTCTTAGTTAGATATTTTCTTTACCTAGCCTTAACTGTATAGCAATTAATTCTGGTAGGTTTTCTAGAATCATGCTTTCTAATGTATTTTTTACTGTCAGTACCACTACCTGACAAATCTTTTGTCTTTAGGATATGGTTAACAGAAGAATTGCCATCGACATGATTCTGGAGAGGGCTGATTTTCAGCCCTATCGACAGTTCATTTTGTTCACCCCCCTGAGCATGAGGTAATACTCTTGTGGTTTATCTCAGGATAGAAGAATTGCAAGGAGTGAAAGTTGAAAAAATTGAATGTGAGGAGAAAGAAATTTTGCTGTTTGTCACAGTAGAACATAAAAATTGAAGCAGTTCTGTGAATTTAAAGGGTTTTTTTAACATAATGGTAATTCAGTGGGACTTGGAACAGTTTGTCTGAAATAACAACTTTTAGAAATGTTTTATTTTGTCAAACAGGCTCTTCTTAGCCTAGCTTTGTATGTCCCTCTCCTATCCCAAAAATAGCAAAAGAAGGGATTTTTCAGTTAGTGCTATACTACTTTAAAGGGGTTTGTCATTTGAGTTGATTTCATTTTCTGGGCTTTAATGTTGCTGATCTAGAGAGTCATAGCTTACACCATCTTTTAAATTTGTCATCTAGTGGTTCAGAATTCTTCCAAAACCTCTGTATAAAGGTAGAGCCATTCCCAGTTTAAGCGGACAGTCATGTCTAACCTTGTGCAGCCAGCTCCTCTCTATTAACCCAGTGTAACTAGTGAAGCCTGGGAGGGTAATTAAAGCAGTCTTCAAAAAGAAGTTGATTTATTCCTAATTGTCTTCCCTCACTAAAGATTTTAAAAAGCAGAGTAGTGGTAGCGGTTGTTATTTCAGTGGAAATGCTTTTGTGGAGATTTTCTGAAACTAGTAAACACACAGGATTTTTTTGTATAGTTACTGTTTACATTGTTCCGTGTTTCATATTCAGCAAACGTTAAATTTAAGAAAAATATGGGGGCAACTTCAGGAAAAATCCATTTAGGATAATCAGTGGAAAAGTCTGTGTGAATTTATGTTTAGTAAATTAGCTCATTCTTGGTATGTTGGGATTGATTACATGTGTGTATAGTGTGTGCTACTTCAGTATCTGTAAGGCAAATCCTTACTTGTATTCCATCATTTGTTCATTTGGAGGTTTTGGTAAAAGAACCTTTTCTCTAGTTAAGGCAGTCTTAATTGTTAGAAATCACATGATTGAAATGAGTGTTTGTCTTTACCTCAAGATTTTATTCAACTTGGGCCCAGGATCAGTTCAGTGAAGCCTAAACTTCACCTTATGTTACTGTTTTTTAAAACTGTCAAAGAAAAAAGGTGGAGTTATTTAAAGGAAAATACGTAATTTAAAGAATCAAATGGAAGTACTAAAATTGTTGGAGAAGAAACACTGTTTAAATGATGCATCCTTTTTTTTTAGTTCTCTGCCTACGAGTCCCCATATTCACATCCTCCGTATGCCAGACCCTCCAAGAGACCAAAGAGCACTGACTTTCCAAAATAGGAATGACCGAAATGAAGATCAATAAGTATCTCTGTATGAATATGGTATTATATTGAGGACAAATGTGTAATAATATATGTAAAAGTATTGCTTCCTGATTCTGAAAAAGATGTTAAATTGTTAGATACTCTCAGGAAGATATTTCTGTATTGTTATTAATTATTTTTCAAAGGATTACTGTGTGTACACAGAAGAAGAATAAGCACAGTTTGGATAAGGAGAAAATTTTGAATGTTCTGTTGATATTTTTAGCTACCAGTTATAGAATTTTTTATCTGTTGTTCTGATTTTTCTTCTGAAAATATTGAAATATATTTTGTATAACTATAAATAATATTTTAATAAACTGTTTGAACTGTTACTTGTGGTAATGTTTTAGTGTCTCTACACGCCTAAAATCAGCATTAAGTTACAAATATTGTTTTCTTCCTAGCTGTGCTTTATTTCTTAAATGTGTGGTAATATATGCAGTAAAATGTGTTTCATTTATTTTCCAGTGAACCACCCACAGTAGCTGAATATGAGCAACTATTAGAACTTACACTTTCATAAAGAGAAAAGGGAAAATTTTATATGTAGTATATTATCTTGGTGGGAAAATAGTTCTCTCATTCTTTTCTTAATTGGGTTTGAGTGTCTTTGGACATGAGCTTCTAAAACCCAGCAAGCTGTATCTTTATAAACCTAGATTCTTAATTCCAGTGAACTGGTTCTTACACACTCTTGAGTTTCCAGGTACAGAATAAGTCTCTAAATAGTAATTTTATTATAATAAACTACAGAGACACAAGTCTTTCCAATATATAGGAATGAAGTAGAATAAGAATTTTGGGAAGTAATACTTTAACTTTTCTACAGCATTGTAGAGCTGTGTTTTGTTGGGTCTGCCTGCCCTCTCTCCCCTTCCACATCTCCCTGGGACCAGAGTACTTAAACTTGATTTGTTTAGATATTGCAAGCATTTACTGGGGATAAGAGGGAGAAAGAAGAAGCAGATTTTTTCAAACTCATTCAAATTAACCTGTTTTTCTTGTCCTGTTCTTTTTTTCTCCAGGAACTTGAAATTTTTGGCAACTCTTCAAAAAAAACCCCACTTTTTAGAGTTCAGCTGCATTTCTTTTTTGTTGTTTTGGGGGATTTTTTGTTGTTGATGTTACATGGTTACAGGAGCCATTGAGACTACTCAGAGAACAACAATCAGCAGTTTCTGCACTTCCTTACTGAATAGCAGTTCCTCAATAAAACCTTATTACAGTGTAAGTTTTAACTTGACTTGGTAGCGTAATTTGTTTTCAGTCGCAGCACAGTATTAAACTTGTAGGTTTCTTTAAAATATGGAAGCTAGGTAGGAAATCCACCTTAGAGAATCATGGATCCATAAAAATGCTGATTTGTAAGGGACCCACCAGCTGACTTCTGGCAACTTGTCCCTTGTTTGTTTGTATGTCCCTTGATTCTTTCTTAGAGGCTTGCAACTGTGCCATTTCCAACTATAGGCTCCATCCCTGACTTACAGTGCCACCCCAGCCACTGCTGCCCTGCCCATCCCTCCTGAAAAGCCTGTAACAATCCAACAGGGCACTCCAGTCACAGGACTAAGCCCACAGTTTCACCAATGCCAGTGATACCAAATGTCTGGGATTGGGCCAAAGGCTTGAGATGGTCTTGTTCCTCATGCTATGTGCATTACATTCAGCTGTGGTGCTTTGCAGCCAACAAACCTGAAGGAGGTGGAGGGATCCCATTAGTTTTCTCAAGTTCTTACTGAGAAACCACTCCATTCCATCACTCCCCACTGGCAAGCCTGGTTTTGTCTCTCCTCCTTCCAAGCTGGTTTAAATTTCTGTGAATGAGCCCTGCTGGTTCCTGTGCTAGAGCTCTTTTCCCCCCCGAGATAGGTACATCTCATCACGTGTCAGTAGAGCAGGTGTTCAATAGATTGTCCCATGGTAAAAAAACAGAATTTTTTTTGCTTACACCAGCCTTGGAGCCATGTGTTGACCTGGTGGATCTGCCTATTGCTGTCAATATTATCCTTGTTACCAAAACGATTATGGAAACTGCGTGTGCTTCTGATCCTTCAGCCTTCAACTCAAGCCCTGAAGTCTCTTTTGATTGTCCTTGGAATTCTCTTTGGTTTTTTGTCATTGCTGGCTTGAAAGACCAATAGTGGGTAGTAATCAGAGGGCCTTACTAGACTGGAGAGTTTTTCAGTAATTTCTCTTATCCATGCCCCTGGGAGCCAGCAGCCGGCAGAATTCGCCATAAGTTAGATCTGGTATGCATGTCAGGCCTTCCCTCACCTCTCTCAGAGGGAATTTCCTATTACTCTGCCCTTCTTTTGCTCTTCTCAGAGGAGGTCTTGATGCAGGCTACAGGAGGTGTTGCTTTAGGAGGCCCCTCTGTCCCAGTAGAACCTTCGCCCACCTCATTGTCTGGCCTTGTTCCAGAGCCTCATACCTGTTGTAGAAGGTTCCAGTCCTACTTGTTTTTAGGAGGGGGAACCTCCTCCCAGTATGTGGAGTGACCTGCTTCCAGCCTTCATCTTGAGCAGACCCTTGACTAAAACACCCTTGACTAATTACCCTGCAGGGTTCTGAGTCCACCTGCTTCTCCACTACAAAGGAGGTTTGAGACTCCTGGGAGTCTTGATACTGTGGCATCTCTGTAAATAACTTACCTGGTGCTTGTTCACTGGAACACCACATAGCCTGTTCACTTCCTCCTGAAGCCCCTCCGCCTGGCAACAGCTCCTCAAGCACAGCACACCCTCTCCAAAATAACTTTTTGTCAGCCCCAGCCTCTCAGAGAGGCATCAGGCACTCCTGTGACCTGCACAGCCACCTCTGCCCTCAGCACACCTCGCTGTCCAGAGGCCTCTGGCACAGCTTCAGGGATCCAGCAGCTGCAGGGGAGCGAGCTCTACACCGTCATCCATAACTGGGGAAGCTTCCACTGCTACACAGATACAGCTGGGGCTGAAGGGAGCTTTTTGTGCTCTTCTTCACCAGGCCCTGAGGCTGTTTGCCTCTCCTGGCAGACTTCAGACAGCCCAGGGTAATGGGCAGACTCCCGGCAGCTGTGAGGAGGTTACTGACAAACAGGACCAGGCTTTGTTAATATGCACGCTGCAAGAGACAGCAGCCATGGATTGAAGTGGGGAGGTTCTGGCTGAGCAAACCGGGAGGGATTGTTCATGATGAAGGTCAGAGGCATTTGAGCATGTTACACAAGCAGACTGTGAAATCTCTGTCCTTGGAAGTGTTTGGAGTCTATTGAATAGACTCCTGCATCTCCTTCAAGCAGGGAGCTGGAAAAGAGATCTATGAAGGTCCTTGCCCATCTGAACAATTCTATCAAGGTACTTACACCTTTAGGACTATGTGAAGTGCATGCTTGGCAAAACTTGTCTGGAACCAGCAGGTTGAGGGAGGTGATTCTACTGCTCTGCTGTTGTGACATCCTGCATGGAGTACTGCCCCCAGGTCTGGGGTCCTCAGCGTTGGAAGAGCATGGACCTGTTGGAGCAGGATCAGAGGAGGCCACAAAGATGCTCAGAGGGCTGGAGAACCTCTGCTATGGAGACAAATGAGATTTTCATCTGCTGAGTCCAGAGAAGGCTCCAGAAAGACATTGTGGCACCTTCCAGTACTTAAAGGGGCTATACGAGAACTGGAGAAGGACTTTTTACAGGGGCCTGTTGTGACAGGACAAGGGAGAGTGGCTTTAAACTGAAAGATAGTAGATTTAGATTAGATATGAAGAATAAATTATTGTGAGGGTGTTAAGGCACTGGAATAGGTTATGCCAAGAAGTTGTGGACACCCCATCTCTAGAAGTGCTCAAGATCAGGCTGGATGGGGCCCTGGGCAACCTGTTTTAATGCAAGATGTGCCTGCAGGGAGTTGGAACTTTAAGGTCCCTTTCAACCCAAACAATTCTTTGATTCTAGGACATGATCATGAGCCACATGTGGAGCTTGACTCGATTTTATGATTCAATTGGGGTAGATTTCAGACCTTTTTACAGTATGAGATAAATGGCATTGCATTATTTCCTCATGATTCTCTTCAGTATCCAAAAAAAAAAAAAAAAGGCAAAAGTGCAGAGGCAGGAAAGAGTAAAGCATTTATCTTCATTAGTCTTCTATAATGAGTTGTGTGGAGAAAAGAGATTAAGGAAAATTAATGCATTCCTACGGAGCTAACACTTCAGCTTTCTCCCAAGCTTTTATAGACTTGAAATATTGGAGGAGCTGGCAACAACTCTGGTCTTTCATTCAAATCAGTACTTTGTATTTATTCTACTCTACCCCTGTACTTGATGAAGATGTGTTCTTGGCTGTATAATTATTATAAGCATATTTTCATGGTAGAGAATGAATTCTGAATAAACAATTACTGAAGCCCTTGCATGGATGCACTTATTTTTCCTGTGATCCTACTAAGGTCTCCAACCTATCATATTCTTGGTTCTTTAAATACATAGTT
Organism: Melozone crissalis; assembly: GCF_028551555.1. Taxonomy (NCBI): domain Eukaryota; kingdom Metazoa; phylum Chordata; class Aves; order Passeriformes; family Passerellidae; genus Melozone; species Melozone crissalis. Next base: position 57,618,899 of record NW_026535805.1, read on the forward strand.
TACTGTAGTGGCTACCTAGAGAGAAGATTGCAGTGCTGATGTTACATTTTTGAGTTTGACTGTGTTTTTGAGTTGTTGGCCATTTTGGATGGCAGTGCATCTTAATGCTGCACTAAAGTAAATGGAGCCTGTCTAGCTGCATAAATCCAATGTGCAGGGAAACATAGAATGAGAAATTGCTTCTCATGTATGTAAACCAGAGGCATAAAATCTGAGAAGTATTCAATGTGAGCATATAATTCTCAGAAATATGTAATTTCTAGAATGTGTATTTAAGTTACAGCCAAACACATGAAGTGTACTTCTCCCTAATTTGCTAAGACTAATATATGTGTAGTCTGTAGTAAAATTCTAGTGTAAAAATTGTAGTTGACATTTGTGCTTTTGCTGTTTGGAATACAAAGCAACCCAAAAATGATAGTATGGCTGTGGTTGTGGCAGCCATCGATTCTGTGATCCCCCCCACAAGAACTCTTAGCAAGTTGTGTAACACTGCTTTTTGTTGCTTGTTTCCTTTTCCCTTTAAGATAAGCTTTGCTTTTTACATTTGAAAATACAGAGAATTATTTGGTTTGTGTCATGTTTTATTGTTTGATTTTTAGCTATTAAAAGTACGGTCCTGTTTCTTCATAAGGTAAGGATGAAATATCAAACATGCAATTATAAGGTGTTCAGATTGCTTTTTTTTTTCTTTTAATCCAGCAAGCAACCAACTGTTTAAAGCATCAGGGAAATGGGGCATAGGGAGTTTTTTCATTTGCAGTTTCTGCAGTCTGATAGTTCTTCATTCTTTCCCAAGGCTGTGCAGAATTTGTCACAGGATAGAGAGAAACTTGATTTGTGCACATAGAATTGAAGAGGAAGTTGGTTTGTCTCACTGTCCCTCCTTTGTCATCATACTTCATGGTTAATTTATCAGTAGTGGTTTTTAACATCATGTCTGTTTATATTAAACACAGAGTAGTTTAGTATCAGATGGTAAGAGGGAACTCTCTTACTTCAGGAGGGAAAAAACATTAAAAACAAGGTTTAGGGTGAGCAAATAAACTGTATTATTTCACTTACACCGCTTAAAACTCAGCACAGGTTTAGTAGCTGCGCTGGTAAATCTTAGCAGTAGCATCTTAGAGCATCAACAGCTGCTCCAGCCTTAAATACAAGAACTACAACTTTTGGTTTTGTATAATATGACTCTTCTAGTGAGTGAGTGTAAAGTAGTTTTCTTCATGCTTCAGTAATGAAATATATATTTCCCAGTGTGCAGTGACAGATAATTAAAGAGATTGAACTTTTTCTTTTTTTATTACCATGCTGAAGACATGAAATAAGAATTAGGGGAAAAGGTCAAATGTTATAAATTTATTTTGGGACATATATATTGCAACCTCTGTGGAAGCTTTTGAAAATTCTGGCAAAGATCAATACACTTCCAATAAAACCTTTAAACTTGCAATAAAACAATATTTTAAACATTATATATATATATATTTATATATATTCTTAATTAAAGGGTTAATTTTAGCAGGATTTTCTTTTTTTTTTTTTTTAATATACTGCATTCCTCTGACATAGCTCTTTCCATATTGAAGGGATGCAAATGAGGTAAGAATTAAGGCAAACCTAAAAGGCATGCAAATGAAGTACATTTATATCCACTGACAATACAAGCACGTGTGGACCAGACCTGGGAGCCGAGAAGCTCTTCCCTTCTGTCTGTCCAGTACTACTTTACAGCAGAATGGTGACATGATTTATAATAAACAGTTAACATTACCATGGGAATTCAGTGTCACTAACATTACTCAGTCTAGGAGACACAGAGCTAGCATCAGTAAAACAGGAACAATAAATAATATAATTCACTGCAGCACAGGCCTGCTGCACAGGATTCAGAGGAAGAGGGTTGTTATGAAATGACATTGCACACATCACGTTGTGGCAGTTTATTTTTATAATATATACTTTTAAAATTCTTTAGCAAATGACATTCTCATGCACACAAGTGTTTCAAACACAAGAAGCAAGTCCATTTATAGGTAGTCCAAGCAAAATTTTGTGTGTGTGGAAATAGCTGCAAACTGAATGGAACATTAAACTTCTGTGCAGTCTATGACGCGTCGTACACGAGCTCATTTTTGAATGTCACACTGCAGGAGTAATACAATGGACGGATCACTCTTTGCAGCTTCTTTGAACTCATCCAGTGTGATCTGATCGTCTTTGTTCTTATCCATCTTACTGAAGATCTTGTCTACCCGTTGCTCAGGCGTCAGGCCATCCTCATTCATTTTCATCATTATCACAGTGCCCACCATTTTGTAGATGGCCTTTGGAAAAAAACCAAATGGAAAATTCAACATGAAATTCAATCTAATTTTTGGATGTGATCAAATTCTGGAAATATGTTCTAACAATAAAATGATTGCAAGTTTCTCTAAAGATTGGTTTTAGGGTTTTTTTTTTGCTTTTCTTTATAAGGATCCAAAGTCCAGATACGTAAAACAAGGAAGAATATATTTTACTTTCTTTAGATGTAGGTTTATTTTGATGGTTACATTTTGCATCCCAGAATGAATTTCTTTGGCTTCCTGTTTCACAATGTAAAACTCTTGTAACTTACTCTCTGTATCAATTGTTCAGATGAAATATTGCACATAAATTCTGAATAATTTGTTTTTGAAGTCACTGCCCTTAAATAGGTTTCTGTGTGTACAGGTGGGCACAATCTGGTATTAACTACTGTGGCAGATGACGAAGGTGGTAAACTTTATCCTTCCTCTTAGAAGTTGTGGTCATCTTAAAGCCCATCTGTGAGAGGTCACTTAAAATAGCGTGTTGTCATCCCTGTAAATTTCTGTAATCATCTGAAGTTAATCTCCAGTAAGGCTTCAGCTACTTGGGCTGCAGTGCAATAATTTCATGGGTGTCAAGTGACTGAGACGGGCTTTGTAAATCCTGTGCTGTTCTTATGATTAATCCATTCATCAAGGGAAAAAAAATCTCTGGATATTTAAAAGCTTATATGCACATATGTACTCTCTGCAATTCTCCAAGATTGCATCTATTAACAAACACGTGAGTGTGCTTGGGCACCAGTCAGTGCAGGATTAATATGTAATGTGCATTTAATGTACCCTACAGCCTCTGGTGAGCCTAAAATCTAAAGTCTGTGTGAACAAGGAATCAAATTTTATTAACATTGTGATGTTCATGAGTGTCATATTGATCTCACCTCTATAATTTCCAGCATTTCCACTCTTGTAATTTTACCATCACCATCCAAGTCGTACATGTTGAAGGCCCAGTTCAGCTTTTGCTCAAAACTGCCTCGTGAGGTGATGGACAGGGCACAAATGAACTCTCTGAAGTCGATGGTCCCATCTCCATTTTTATCAAAGGTTCGGAAGGCATGCTGGGCAAACTTAGAAGCATCTCCATATGGAAAGAACTGCAAAATAAAATAATATATAGAACTGTGTTAATGCAAAGGAGAGATCTGTATACGTGACTGCAAAACACCAAAGTGAGGCATTTATGAAGAGTGGCTGATGAGCTTTGTGGGAAACTGAGGATCTGCAATGTAAGGTTCCCTAACAGTTACACTGGAATGGTTATTAAAAACTTATTTCTACAACCTCAGGTTTCCACAAACTATAATACAAATATATATAATGCTACTTTAAAGCTAAATTAACTAGATTAATCTTAAAATGAAGTTGAGTATAAATGGTAGAATGTAATATTCTCTGACCATGAAATAAAGAAGCCAGGGTGCATTCTAAGAGAATTTTAACCAGCCCTTGAAATGTTGCAACCAAGTATATGTGTGGGATTGTTGTTATATAATTTCATTTATTTAAAAAAATAATCCACATGTGGCATAAAAACCCACATGAACATATGTTCCGTTCTGCAAACCACCATTCAAGTACACAAGATGAAAACACAGATTCAGTTAAACAATATAGTGCAATGCTTTTCATGTTTAATATCCTAATATCCTTCAGTGAACTCTTCAAATGACTGTAGCTTAACAGAGTATTTTAAATGACTATAACATGTAGGTTTTCAGCTGATATAATCTTTTCCCCTCAGGAAATGTATGGTTTAAGACATTTGAGCAGGTAGTTGTTATTTCTGTGGGCCAGACTCAAGAATACACACCCCTGAAGAAAGGGAGTTTTTAAGTGCTGAAGTGCTATTACAGTGCAGGGACCATACACAAACAATGTTTGTTATTATTTTCCCAGCACAATTTCATGGAGGTTTTCCTGCTCCTAAAGTATAAACATGCATTACTCCCCATATGAGAGCCATCTTATTTTGTTCTTTTTAAAATTCCAATTCTTATTAAGTACTGCATTTATAATGTAAGCTTGAAGGAAAGTCTGCAGTGACAGCTGAAGTGGAACTGCATTTTACAATTTTCCATTTCCCCATCCAGAGCTGTGTCTTGCCTTAAAAATGCAAAACTTAGAGCTCAGCCAGCTGCTTGCACTATGTGGCCATGTGGATCACGTCAGGAGCCACTCCTGTGTTGCCACAGGGGTCTCAACCTGAAAGTTTCCTTTCAACTTTCTGTTTTCTCTGAAAGAGCATTTGGTATTGTCTCCTCCTGAAAACAGAACTTCTGTGCCTGTACTCAACACAAGCCCTATTTCTATTTTGATAATCATAACTGCTGGAGAGGTCAAGGTGCTGCTTTAGATCCTTCTGTACTTTCTGCTTTCTGGCCATTAAAAATGATCATGATTGGGCTCATCAACAGATACAAAGATCTTTGGGTTCTCTGATACAATTTAGGATTTCAGTGGGTGCAGTTACCAGACCTTGCTCAATTGTTCTTCTAGTGACAGCCTCACCCTTTTGTCAAAGCTCCCTCCGTGGGAAGGCTCCTTGGGCTCACAGCCTGGCATTCAGGGTCAGAACAAAGTTTGCAAATGGTATCCAAAACCTGAATGTTATTTTCAGGTTCCTCATTGCTTTCTCTTGTCCATGACCCAGCTCCCCCTCCAATTCCTGTTCCAGCTCCAAATGTTAACATAGGTGATATTTAATTTTGTGTGTATGTGTAGAATGTGCACTTCTCCAGTCCCCTGCTGAGAGGTTAAGAAATGGCTCTCATGGCCTGTATGTCACCATGAATTCCATGTCCCCCACCTTTTATTCTTGAGAGTTTGCTGGCTGTTCAAAGCTGAAAGGATAAATCTTTTGCTTTTTAAATCTGTGCTGATTACACTGTTGTGTGACGCATGTGTAACAGAACAAAACACTTCAAAATTTTACAGTCTTCCAAGTATTTTTGCTCAGAGCTGACTGCTGCCTGAGGTTGCTGCCTGATCTCTGCTCCTGTGACTGTCACTCTACAGTCTCTATAAAAGAAAAGTAAATACCTGGAGGGAACTGAGACTGTTCTTTCCACTGCCCAGAAAACCAAAATACAGAAATGGTGCAAACATATTGGTGAGAACAAAGAACGAAATTACAATGGAAAAGCGCACCTACACAAAAGTGTCAGACACTCCAAAACATGTAAGAGTCCAAGAACAAATTGGGGAATTAGGTTGGGTCAGTGGCTGGAGATCTGAAAGCCATTTTTAAGTTGTTCTGGAACATATTTTTCAGTCTCCCACTGGAGCAGCATCAGCAAGCTGTGCCTACCTCTTTGCTGGTCAAGCCATTAGCTTCATGTAGCAGTTAGGAAAAAATCCTTCTAATTTTTTATCACATACAAGATCATGCTTTTTTTCTTTTTTGAGAAGACAGTGGCACTGCTCAGCTAAGTCTTGGCCTTTATAGCATCATATGGAACTGTTCCTGGTTTTAATTTTTTTTCTATTTGTCTTCCTGTAGGGAGTAAATGCAGTAAAATGTCCTTTAGGGACTGAAGGCACTGTTCTCCAGTCTGTACCTGCTGATTTGTATTATTTTTAGCTCAGAACAACCCAAAAACATTGTCAAAACTTGTTTAAAAACTTACTTGAAGATTTCCATTGGCCTGTTTTGAAACTATTCATAAATAAGACATGAAGTAAAGAAAACTAAAATAATAACACAGCAAAAGATGCCAGCTCTGGTAAAACATTTTTTGACTATTAAAACACAGTGAGACCTTAGTAAAGTATAAAGGCACAGGCTTTAACTACTTTCAGAGCAGCCTAAGCCAAGTGACAATGGGAGACAGGGATCTGTGAAAGACAAACACTAAGTTTTTGTCAGAGGGAGTATGAGGAGAGTGGTTTAGTTTGCCTCTTGCATGAGCTCAGTGAATACTTCAGAAAAAAAAGTAAAGAAACACAACTGGGATTTTCAGATACAGCTTCACCTTTCAGTGTTCCATCAAAGCCTTGACCAGGTGATCAATCCACATTTGAAAGCAAGGAGTTCCCGTCTACTGCACCCTGCCACTGAAAAGGGCGCTCCATGCAGCAGCGTTGTCTCCTGATTTACCCTTTTTGTCCAAAAATCAAGACAAACTATGCCAGCCAGTTCCATGGGTGAACCAACACTGTTCACTGCTTTGTTTCTGCTTCTCTAGCCTCATCTAGTGAAAGGCCTCCCTGGTGTAGAGAAAGGTGTCCCTGCCCATGCCAGGAGGTTGGAACTATATGATCTATAAGGCCCCTTTCAACCCAAACTATTCTAGGATTCATCTCTTGCTTGACCTGTGTATTTTCTAACCAGTTGGATCAACATGCTGGGGTGTGAACAGTGTTATCTCCACAGTCAAATGCCAATTAAGAAAAGAAAAAGGAAGATTTAAAAAAAAATCCCTTATCTGCTTCTAAATTTTATATGAGGATTGTCTTGCAGATTCTTAGCTCCCACTGGGTTTCTGGACACTTGTCTGGTGTTTGGGGGGCATTCAATCAGTCCTGGAATCAGAATAGCTAATGAATAACACCTACAAATTGTACATAACTCTTGAGGAAACTGATCAAATACCTGGAAGTATTTATCTGCTTGGCTGCAGCTGCTTTAGCCTCTTTGAAGTGATGCTGTTCACAGGGAACTCAGTGATCAATTCATTCAGATCATCTTTGGGAGGGAATTATTGCAAAAGCATGAAGCATATGCTAAAGCATATGGCTAAAATTTTAGCATGTGGCTAAAACAAAATTTTAGCATGGCTAAAGAAAAAAACCCTCAAAATCAACTTCCTCAAATTCCCCAGTGATAGGGAGGGGTCAGGAAATAAAGGTCTCTCCATCCTTAATAGGATGGGGTAGAGTGAATCTATAGACTGGCCTGAGTAGTGCTTTGTTTTCCACCTGATGTTTTATCATGGGATATTGGGATGCATTTCTATTAAAAGGGAAATTCTGCTACAAACCAGAGAAAACTAGAATTTCACTAATGTGCAGAAAGCAGGGCATGCTGCCTACACATGCCAGGTCACTGATGTAAGGTGACAGCTTCCAGAGCTGGTGTGGGAGCTGGAGCCCAGAACAGGAGGTGGGAAAGCTGGAGATGGCACAGGGCTTTGTAGCCCAGGCTTGGAGAGGATGGAAGAGGCAGCTGCTGATTCCCCTAAAGCAGCCCCATCTGGGGCTCAGCACCACCAGCTCTGCTGAGAGCTGGAGCACAGAAGGGAAATGAGGGGGCACAGCCAGTGCAAGGAGCAGAACAACCATTGTCAAGGGCCAGCACCTAAAAACGAGCCAAGCATTTGGCTCTCATGGGAAAAACCTTAAACATTTAATGCTGCTATGCTTTAGGAAGGAGTTACCAACTCTTCTTATCTACTTTGTTAGTGTTTTATTTTGTAAGTCTGCTAGGCATCCATGTTAACTTTGTAAGTGCATGAGCACTTTGAGAATCAGAAAGTTTGGCTGCTTTTGGAAGCTCAGAGAGGTATTTTTTAATAGCCAAACCTCTTAAAGTTGAACCCAGATGCAGACAGCTGTTGGTCTAGCCTGGTCTTACAGCTGCTCAGAACTGTGCTCACTGGGGACAATGCCTGTGATGATGGGGAGAAGGTTTCTCCTTGCTTATTTTCCAAGAAGATGAAGTTCTGGATTCCTACCAGCAGCACAACATGGGAGTTGATGAGATAAGACAAAAGATTACTCTTTAGCTGTCTCCTTTAGAAAAAAACAAAAGAAATTTACTACAATGCACTGTACTCTTGCACTTCTGTTAAGACACCAGAAAGGGAAGAGGAATCCAGGCTGTGACTGCCAGGACCTGCTGGGAAGGCTGTGCCACTCTGGTACCAGGGTGACCTGCAGGGCTGCAGCCTGTCCCTGTCACAACCTCTTTGTAAAAATGAAAACTGATGTAACAAGGGCAGAACTAGGCCAGCACGAAAAAACACAGCCACACATCTGTCCTTGTTCTGGAAGAGATCTGACTGCTGCACTCTCCAGCACATCTGCACTGTAAGGAGGAAATATCCCACCTAAGGCAGAAATATCTCAGACACCTGGCTTCCAGCTGCCAGAGGGTCCCAAGGAGAAGGGACCACCCACAGCTGTGGGTCTGTATTGCTAGCAGCAGCTAAAGCACAGGGCTGAGCCTCTGGAGAGGATAATCTTGTAGGCCACCAAAGAATCTAACTCTAACTCTAAATCTAAATGTCTCTTTAGATCCAGGACTCAATTCTCCCTGTGTAAATCTGTGAGCTGTCCCGACCTCAGAGGTGCACTGAGGATAAATACAAAAAATTATTTGTGATGATTTGAGGTGCTGCAGCAGGGGAAGTCACAGAGCTGGCAGGAACTGGGGGGAGCAGCCAAACCTCATGGATGTTTGCTCATGTCTCTGCTCAGTAGCTTTAGTGCTGTGAATACGTGTGCATGCAGAGACACATGAAGAGGTTTATAAATAGCTGTTAGTTCTTTACATAAAGAAAAAGTATTTAGATGAACCAAGAAATGTAACTTCTTCTGCTGGTTCACCTGGAAAATTCCCAACTTGTATGGGCTGAAGTGGGATCAGCAAAGAGTTTGTGTCTCACCTAGACCTCACAGACTGTGCCTAGCCCTCACATTATGGTTAAGGACTAAGCTGCTCTGTCTTGCAGGTCTTTTAACCACTACAGAAATGCTCATTTGAAGAATATGGAGAAGAAATATTTGAGAATTTAGGAGCTGACCATGAATTATCAATAGCAGTTCCTTTCAAATGTGTAAGGCATGAGTTAAGAGACCAGAGAATAAGCACAAACCACAGGCTAAGAGAAGACTCTAAATAGCTGGAATACTCCAAGAGATTGGAGGAAGATGAATGGGAAAAGAAGAGCCATGCTTCTTCTTCACAAACACTCATCTGGCAGGGTCTACCTCTAAAAAAACATTCAACATGAAACGTTAATCTTTATACTCACATTTGTGGGGAATTAGTCATTAACTAGCAGGAAATGAATTGATTTTCAATCGCAGCTTTTCTCTGATTAGATTTGGACAATAAGAAACTTAATTGAGCTGTGGTAGTGCTATAGGTCAATACACCAGCAGCTCAGCTATTACTCAGTGCTAATAAAAAAAATCTTCAGGGAGAATTCTCACCAAAACAATTAGTATTGCTATGCTTAACACCACAACTACCACTGATTAAATGTTATTTCTCTTTGATCTTCCTTAACTGAGCAGCAGCACTGGAACACTTTATTTATTTTAGGTTTGGCACAGTCTTGCACTACCCCAAGGTCAGCGACAGGGCTATCAGGATCCTGCTCTATTGTGGCTCTGTCCTGGCCTAATTACAGCTTCAGTTTTCTTGACACCATGTTATCTCTCCAGGAATCTGGGAACATACCAAATGGAGGATACACTGGGATATATCCTTTTTTCCCCCTCCTCTTTTTTCTCCCCCCTCCAGTAAAGATCATCTGATTTCTTTTCATTTCTGAAAGAGACTTATTTTTTCCCAGAGAATTTTAGTTCCCAAGGTTCAGAGTATTAACTTGAATGCTATGCCTGCTGTGTTGTGAAGTCCTTAGTGCAAATTTCCCAAAAGAACAGGGCTGTTGAAGCATCAGTAAGTGCCATTTCCAGCCAAAAAGGGATTTGAAACACGAGTCACTAAAGTCTGAGACAGCCATCTCATGAATATACAGATGGAACTACAGGAAAAAATACTTGTGCCTGAAATATCTGACTGTCTCATATACTTATGTAATGTGTCCTCCTAAAATTCCTCTACATATGGAGTTGTTATAGCCTGATACTGCAGAAAGGAAACTGCAGAGAGAGAAGGAAAATGGCTGTAGCTGAACCTATCAGAGAACTGATACTTCCCAAAAGGGAGAAGAGGTAAGAGAATGGAATTGACCCCAAAAGGGGAGAGCTGGATGGCAGCAAAAGCAGCAATAGTTGACATAATACAGAGGAGACAGGTGGGCAACAACTTGGTGTGGGCATTTTTTCCCTGTTGTCCCTGAGCATATCCTATTGACTTTGAGTTTCAGTATTGAGTTTGAAAGCAATCCAGCAATTCACAGAGGAACTGTGCTGAAATGAAGTCCTGAATAATTTAAAATCAGGCCTGCATTTTTAACTGCAGCAAGGTGTGTCTTAAAGCTTTTCTTCTGCAATAAGGCTGAGAGCAGTTAGGTTTTCAGGTAGCCTTGCAAAAATTCTGTACATCCTGACCTGTGAGATTCATCCCTCTGTAATACTTCCAATTCTTTTCTTATGAAGAGTAATATTAATAAAAATAGACTCTTTTACCACAGTGCAGTTTTAAGAAGACAGCTTTCCAAGATAATGTATTTTTGTCCATATCTATCCTTTGAAAAAAATAACATAAACCCTTCTAAAGGTCAAGGCCAAGACTTACAAGCCCAACAGGATATAAAAACCATGAAATATCAGCATTCTGGTGCAAGGGATCATGCATCTATACCTATATATACACCTAGAGAATCTGTATGTGTATATCTATAGAGACATACATCAAGGGGATGGACTAAATGAGCTCTTGTTTAGAAATGGGACAATACTGTTGAACTCACTGATGTTTAAGAAAATCCACTTTTATTTACATGAAGTGCTGTGCACATCAGCTCTTGTTTAGAAATGGGACAATACTGTTGAACTCACTGATGTTTAAGAAAATCCACTTTTATTTACATGAAGTGCTGTGCACATCTGCAGTTCCACGTGGATAACTGTTATTATTGCTGTTATTGACAACATAGTACATAGGAATATTGGTGGAGCAGCATTTGGATAACACCTGAAGCTCAACATGTAAGAAAGAGGAAAATACAGTGCAAGGAGGGTGGAAGAAGTTTATTTGTGACTTGAAAGGATTTTCACAAGGCTGGGAAAGAAGACAGGAGCAGTGCAACCCTTTGTGTCACCTCCTGGTAATTAAGAAGCTGCATGGGCAGGCCTAGGATAAACCACAGGAATTCAAGAAGTGAGAGCTCTCAGGCACCCTTGGCTTTAACCTCACAGACCAGCTCCCCTAAGGGGAAGATGTCTTGAAGATGTCTTGAAAGACTTTCAAAGGATGTCTGGAATCATAAAAAGGAGCATCACACTCTTGTTCCTCGTGTAAAATAGTGCAAAAAGGAAAAATGCTCATAATATACAATTTATTTTTTTCTATCATATGTACTTTCTTTCTGTAGAAAGAGATGTAAAAAACCTCCCTGTGGGCCATATGGGTAACTGCTTTCACACAGAGATGCCATCTCCCTGAACAGAACATGCTGGTGCTGTGCTGGTACTGGCTGTGCTCAGGCAATGGAAACAAAATGTGGATATTGATATTAGTGATGCCCAGTACTAGATGGCTCCCAAAGGTGTCTCCTTTTGAGGGAACAGGCCAGCCAAAGAAGACAGTGTCATGCCACAGAGTAGAGTTTCTCCCAGATTTCATCCCAATCAACTCCAATCAATGCTTAGGGGATGAAGATTTTTGTGAATTCCATGACGTGGACCTTCAGAGGGGGAAAATTACCCACAGATTCTGTTTCCTCAGTAACTTTTTATCAGGGTAACTTTGTATTATCAGCTTCCAGTGGGTTCCTATGGGTTTATCCACTCTTCCAGGTATCAAACACGATCACAAGGGCTCATTTTAGGGAAATCCATAAACCTAAACTATGAACTGGAACATGATGCTTGTTGACTCACTGCAAATGAGAGTGCCTCCTCTCCTGCATTTGCCTGCTGATGTAGCCTTAAATCCTTCATTGCATGGTAATTTTGAATTTCAGCTTCTTTTTCCCATGATTAAACTACCACTGATGCAAAAAACCCCCTATGAATAGAGTAACCTCTTCTGTTACAGAAAAGTCAACCAGCTATGGGCTTACCTGCCACTTGGTTCCTTCAAGATGTTATAGTTATTTATATACTTAGTCTATGAAAAACTTAACATTAGAATGCAGTAAAACCAAAAAAGGGATAGTATAAGACAAATTCTAAAATCTGCAGAGAATTAGTTAGCTTTAATTAATTTTTTTTTTTTTTTAATGTGAGAAGGACTATACTCACAAAAAAAGCATCAATATGCATGCTTAAAAGAAAGCTACTCTCCATGCCCATTCTTCCAACACCAGGATATCTCATTGCATGCACTATTTGACATCATTAGAGTGCCCAAAGTTTCAATAACATAACTGGGAGTCATCTGTAAGGAAGACACAACAAAAAGTACTTAAGCAATGCACTTCTCTGATGTTGATTCTTTGCTGCTTTATTTATCACAGGAGCTCAGTGTAGCTACACGTTTTCCTTTGGATTAAGCTTCCCTCTGTGCACCAGACCAGCTGAAGGTCCCTGCATCAGTTGAGCACAAAAATCTGAGCCTGACAAATGTAAAACTGGCATCTTCACTGCACTGGTGAATGAAATTGCTTTTCAAAATCAGATCGATAAGAATTTTTCCCATCATTTTTACTAAAAACCTGGAAGTCCAACTAAATAAAATTGCAAGTAGCAAAATACAAGATCTATTTATAGACATGGCAAAGTACAGAAGAATGTATCATTATCAATGGTAGAAGGATGTATTATACTCAATGTTTCCCATTAACAAACATTACCTCAAAAACACGCTCGAAAATGTAGAATGATGCAATTTGAACTGCCCAGCACTATAATTATAGCAACTACCTCACACTGGGGAGCAACTTTTACTTTTCCACACTGATTAATGAATATGAGTAATAGATTTATGCTCCTCCGCCCCCTCCAAGTATTCTGGTAAACATGTTCAATAAATCAGACTTCAGGGTTTCATGAATACACAACAACAGCTACTCAGTCCTTAGCAAGCATGCAAGAACACAATAACAACAATAATGGCAAAAAAGGAGTTCAATATGGGGGTGAGAACTCAAAGGAGGTTTGATTAGTCATATGTGCCTTCAGAGAAGTTCACTCTCCTATCTTGTGACAGCAGCACACTGTGTCATCCTTAATATTCTCCTGCCCCAGAGTCAATGAAGGTGATTAAAAAGCTGTGTAGACGTTAATGGTTGAACAATAAACAGCATAATCGCAGCCAACCTATTATGCTACCAACTGCTTTCCTAAAGGATTCTGGTTTATGCTTGCCAAGAGGGAGCCTCCCAGGAACACTGTTCTTGGGAAGGCAGTTCCCAAAGCATCCTTTTAAAGTTTACAGCTGGGACATACAGCCCAGCTCCTGACATCCACGAGTTCTTTCATATCTCCTCTGTGAGCTGCCTGCCTCTAATGCTCTCTAGAGACAAATTGTTTCTAGAGGCACAGTAACTACATATATTTTATACTTACTTGATGGACTCACATTTCATACCAGATGTAATTAAGAATAAAATATAATGAGTTTATTCTAGAAGGGTGTTAAATTCTCAAACAAATGAAAAATATCAAAACCAAAGTCGCAAGAAGATGAGAATTAAACAAGAAAGCTTTCTTGCAATTGTTTGCTATTTCATAGAGGTGAGGGGTCTTTTCTCCAGCAGGGAGGCTTTTATGAATTTCCTCCTCTATTTCATTTTCTCAACACACTCCTATCTTAGAGTCTTCTTGATGATCAAAGGATTTTAGAGGTCAAAGACTCTAAACATTTAATAACCCATTTGTAAGAGGCATTCAATGAACAGCCACTCTCTTATGGCAGCTGTCTCTAGATTGCAATGAGTTTCACAGAGACACCATGTGACATCTTATTTGAAAATATATGACAGGGCTGGCATTTCAACTGCTTTAGAGTTCATGTTCTTACAAAACACAGGGCAACCTCCTCCTTCTTGTAGCATGAGATCTTTATGAAGAAGTGACAACATCTTCATAAATAAAGCTACAATCAGATTTCCTTATAAAGAAATCTCAAAATTCTTTACATCTTTCCTCAATGACACCCAAACACCTAAGGGTGAAATATGCCCAGGAAATGACCTTCTGCAAAGCAGCCAGTCTCTGAGGAAGTAACAAACACTGACTGAACAAAAAAATACAGGAGAATTGCATCTAGTTCCTGTTAAAAAATAGAAGAGATTTGAAATACGGACAGGATGTGTCTAAATAAAAACAATAGCCTAGCAAGCTAATGGGTAACAATACTTTTCAGTGCTGTCAAAATACAGACAAGCCTATGTGCCAGGCTGGGGTCTAGGGTCCAACTAGAAATCACAACTCTGGCATTTCGCGCTGCAGCTGGGATGGAGCCCAGAGGACACCTGGTCCAGCTGCCCGGGCAGATTTAGCAGCATCATCTGCTATGACCCTGGGAACAAACACTGCATGAGAAAGAAGGCAAAATCCTAAACCACAGCTCCAGAGCTCTCAAATTCAACATTTTAAGCACTCAACCAAGAAGACACTATTAGCAGGTAGGAGCAGTATTTTAATTCTCTGAAATCTATGAATGTCAATCAGAGACTGCTTTCTGAGGTAGCTCTGCTCTTCCTTTCACACACAAGTGTTGGCAAGAGCCTGCACCTCCAATGGCTCAGTCTCTCCTGTTAGAATGTCAGCACACTGCCAGCTCTCTGGAAGCTCCCAGAGCTGAATGGTATTTTCACAGAAGTCTGCCAGCTGGAGACTCCTTGTGTCAAGGTTTTGGCTCTCATCATTTGGGAAACAGTGAGCATACACTCAAAGCAAGCACTGAAAAAGGTAGATTTTTCACAACTGGTCAGATTATTCTTGAAGAAAATTGTCTAAATTCAATCTAAATAAAGCCCTGCTGGCAGAGAGAGAAGGTCTCAAATTTAATCACTTCTACCTGCAGTCAGCATCAATACTTTTCCCAGACCTAACCTAAAAAATGTTTATATCTAACTTCTCTCATTCAGAACATTTTGGACACCCTCTCAGTTGTGGAATAGTCCTGGTATCCAACTGGTGCCACAGGACCTACACATCTCATCTGGGAATATACCCTTTTTCCTCCAGTGGCACTGTTCACCAAAAAAACTTTCTTGTGAGTTGATGTGTTTAAATGGTTTGGCCCATTTAGCCCAACAAATACCAATTCAATGCTCATTGCTCAATGGAGAGATGTGCTGCCTCAGTGGGGTGATGAATCCCAAGATGGGTTGTAAAGCCCAACATAAGCATGACCCAAATCCCATTCCAGGTGAGAACTTAGAGATTTCTTGGGGTTATAAAGATCTGCATGACTACAGGCTGAATATATGAACATCTCTAGTAAAGAGTAGGATTTTAATTCTCAACTGAAATATAAAGTGCTATTTCCTCATTCTGTCCTCAACTGATGATGTACCTATAGTTCTTCCAGATCTACCAATGAACATCAGTCCTGTTGCATGTCCAGTAATGTGCATAAATATCTGCAATCTACAGCTACCTATTTCATGTGCTGATCTGAAATTACAGGGAGAGAAAGGGATGGATGAAGTGGTGCTGAAGCTTGAGCACAATATAAATTTGAGGCCACAGCATCATGTGTTTGAGACCTGTCATGAGGCTGAAATACAAGTGAAGCTGTCACAGCAACGCAATGACAGCACAGTTCAGCACGCTCATGAAGAGACTAAAATCCAGGATGACTGCAGAGCCAAGGGGAAAAAAAGCTGTTTTTTCCCCTACCCTGTGTACATAAATAGGAAAGATCTGGTTGTGTTGTCCTGTGAGCACACTGAGATGTCTGTCTAAAGCAACAACTAACCTGAGCTATAATTATGGAGTGGCAGAATATGTTGACTTTTCAACTGAAATGTATCCTTGGCTGTTTCTCTTGCAGCAGAGCTGTGTTTTCACAAGAGGGCAATGTACATTTTCTAGTCACAGCAAACCAGTTTGTGCTTTTCCCCTGACAGATATCACCATTCCCATTGTCTCAGGAGAGACAACCATCTGTAGATGCAGCCAGCTATGCCAATTTGTAAGATGTGTACTTAATAACCGGTTTTCAATTTTAAAAAGAGCTGTTTTCACACCTACAGAACTCTGAGTGATCCCAAAGTGCTTTGCTTTGGCATCAATCTAATCCCACAACCTACGCACATGGGTGGACACCAGAGAACCTGCAAAGCCAAGCAACAAAACAAATGAGCTCATGGGATCACACATAAATAAGCCATCTACCAGCTTTTATACCTGACCTATCACTTTATTATTTTTTGGATCCATCTGCTTGGGACTATCAGGTGAAAACAGCATGGAATTTAAGTAGCTATTATGAAAACTCAAATTCCAGATAAAGCATCATCCTGCATTTGCAGGCTGAGTCCCCAGTGAGGCACAGCCAGTTTAACACATACCAGGAGCACCAGGGTGGCTGCCCAGGCACTGCAGCCAACAGCACATGAACAATATGCCCAGGACTGAAGCCAGAAGGTGCAAAGCTGATGGTTTCAGTGCAAATCAGTTATACTACATACAGACATCAGTTACACAACATACAGACATTGGGAGGAGGCTCCTGCTATTCACACTGCGTGGTGTGGAAGCACGTAACTCTCCCCTGGAAGATTACTGAGAAGTCCAAATGCAACTACAAGAAACAGCATTTTTGGAATTTGGATATTGGAAACAATTATCACATCTGAATCATCTACAGCTCTCAAGCCATGAAAGCAAATAGCACTGTACTGAGAGGGAAGGCAAATTTCTGGCTGCTCTGAAAAGCCCAGGAATTACAGTTTCCATGTAAAGCAGGTGAGATCTTGCTTTCCAAATACTTTGGATCATGAATCTGATCTTCTTCCAAATTCTCCATGGAAAGATTGGTTTTTGGTTTTAGGCATTAGTAACAAATGCCAAAGCCAACTGATGAGCTAAGATAAGGCTTTTATGTTTCTGTTATGTTTCTGAACAAGTCCCAGCCACTTACTTAGTCATTTACATTTGAATACTGTGCCATTCATTGCTTTCCATGGCACTGTTTAATGCCAGGTTTTCAGCTTTACTTAAAGATTGTCCAAAGGTGAGGGGGAGTATGAAGTGTGAAGGACCTTCCAGGAGCTCCCACGGTGGGGGGCCAGTTTAACCAGCTGCCTCAGCATCTGATGCTGCTCAACACTTCTGGGATGCTAAAAGCCAGGCAGCATCCCAAGAAGCTTCAGGGAATTGGCAGAGCTCTGGGGCCCTGCAAATAGCGACCATTTTCACTGGAAACATTTATGACACTGGAAGGAAGGTCCCCCGTGATGTTGCTTGCATCAAAATCCTGTGGACATGTTCTTCCCTGCCTGGAGAGCAGATGCAAGGAGGCTACAGCACTGCTGCACCTTCAAAAGCCCCTGCCACCATCATCTCTTTTCAGTTTAACTTGAAAAGATAAAAGCAATTTAATCTTTCCTGCCTTCAACTTGAAGGTTTTGTTCTAAATATATTTTGACAGCAGAAATAAAGACAAAGTTTTAATAGAACTAACTGAACCACAAACTGAATTATGTATTTCCATTTCAGGAGACAATCCTGCTGCTAATAACATCACTCTCCTTCCAAAAGCATGCATGACAAAACTCAAAGCATTTCTCTGTTCCTTCACGGCATCTGGTGTCTGGCAGCACCTCTGCAGCACAGAGGGCTGCCTCTCACACGTGTGTGTGTCATGTGTCACACACTCTGGCCAGGAGCTGGGGTGGAACCACCTCAACTGCTGAACCAGTCTGTCTGGAAAATTTGTATGCTAGGGGATTGCAACGCAGGCTGAACCCTGGCAACGTCCCTGCAACATTGGATCTCTGCCTAGAACCTTTATTTCTTCAGTGTTCTCTGGAAACATGCAGCAGCTGCAGGCTTTCTGTAGGACCCCCACACCAGCAATCTTCCCCCTGAATGGAAGCACATGGCAAGGCAGGTCTAAACTGTACTGACAGCCTGGAGCATCTTCATTTTTCAACACTGGATTCTTCATTTGGTTTCCATCTTATAGAAACAATAGCAGTCAAGTAGCTTACTAAACCAGGGTCAAATCCTGAATAGATGCCTTGCTCATAGATTTGTTCTTAATTAGCCAAACTCCCTCTGAAGTCAACAAAAGTGCCAATCAAACAAAGACACATTTTATTTTGTGACCACAAGGAAAGGGATTGAAGGAATTTACATCGGCTACTAAGCATATGCTCTAATGACCACCACTGGATTATTAGAAGTGACCTAGATGTAGAAAGCTTTGATCTTCTTACTCCTGGTTTATTATCCAGTTTCTAGATCTCTTAAGGTCAATCAGAGTGAATAAAAATTAGGATGGGTAGAAATTGTGTGTGATCCAACAAAGAGGACCATGAAATATCAATCCCAGACATTTCACTGACTAAAGCAGGCAGACACAAGTAAACGTGATTAATCAAGAGCAAGCCAGGAAACAGCATTACATTTCAAAGAAGTCTAGGGGTGAATAGCTTGAGGAAATGAGATACAAAGTCTTTCACATGTAGGTCACCCCTTTTAATCCAGCTCTGCTCACAGCAAACCCCAGTCATTAATATCTGACAGCTGCCTGGCAGCCAAGTAGAATGAGATGGTGGTCCTTGTTTAATTGTCAGTGGTATCTGCAAAATATAACATATCAACAGAACTGCAATGCTGAAAAAAGTCTAAGCAGGAAGGTCAAGGACTGACTGGGCTTTGACAGAGGATCTCTACCCGCTTACCAAAAAGCTTCATTTCCTATCAGTGTCAACCTGATATATCTCAAGGGTAATAAATCTTTGTGGGTGAACAGAGGATAAAGAGAGCAAAAAACAGTTCAAAGAGAGCTGTGGTAATTCTGCTGCCTTGAACCCAGAGCAAGGGCCAGCTCCCCAGCTGGTGGCTCCACTCAAGTGCCAGCACAACGCCAGTCCACCCTGGCCCAGGGCTGCTCCCTGTCCTTCCAAAGACAGCAGCACAAAGCCAGGACCAGCAGATGCAAGGGCAGACTCATGGAAACAGGGAAGGAAGGCAGAGAGCAGATCATGGCCTCAGACAAGAGACTGAGAAGAAAAAAGGTGCTCTGAACAAGACTAGAGGATGACGGTGCAGAAGATGACCTTAGCATGGGCCTTTCCCCATATGGAGCTGGTTTTTGCATCTTGGTGCAGAAAGAATTTAAGATGTGCACTGTTGGTCCCACTGTGCCTCACAAGGGGGTCACAGGGAGCACCAGGGCTGCGGAAAGAGCCTGACCATGTGTCACTGACCCATCCCTCGGCCCAGGGTCCCTCTCCTTGCCAACTGAGTGCAGTGTGGGGAGAAGTTCAAGCTGGAATTCATGTGATTGGAATAAAGGGTCCACACATAAATGATGAGTAAACAGAATTCCTTACTGCTGCCTTTTCAAAGCCTTTTCTTTACAATAGGAGAAGGATTTCCAAAGCCCATGTGACATACCTGACATTCACCTCAGGTAATGACAGGAGAGATTATTTTACAGCTTGCAAGAAAAATCCTCCCAATTGCATATCAGAACAGAAAGCTCTGATTTCTATGCTTAACAAAAAAAAATATTATTTAGGTGGGGTTTTTTGGTTTTTTTTTATTTTTTAATAAAGGCCAGATTTAAAAATTCAGTTTTGATTCAAAAGAGCAATGGGGATTTTGTCTTTTCTTTTTCTCTAATAACTGTGCCTTTGTTTTTTGGACAAAATTTATCTCACTTTATCTGTTCCAAACCCAGGTATTCCATCTTGGCTACTTATCAAGCTTCCCTCAAAAGTGAATGAAGAGAAGCAGTCACCTCCAACAGGAGATTGCTCTTCTTAAACTAGGAGGAAATTTGGAATAGGTAGGATGAATTCTCCTCTCAGGTGGTGGCCACTGGAGGTGCCCAATATATACCCGGTTTGGACTCCAACATGACAAAGTAAAGTAAGTTGAACACAATCTTTTGTAACCTGGAGTGACTCTTGAAGCATTTTATGGACCTTTTGCATGTGTGTTTTGGGTTCTGTCTTGACCAGTATGTACTTGATGCTATTATATAAAGCACAGTACTTTTAAGTGTCATAGATAGATTGTCTGAAGGTTACTTGTTTGTGAAAATGAAAAATCAAACATGTCTAAAAAGGATGGCACAGAGTTAAAAATGATGGGTTTAAATACTTCTTCTTCACAACTACCAATGTTGTTTAAACCGCTCAGAATAAGAAACACGCCAAAAAGGGAGGCATGAGTTTTGTTTGGATTTTTTAAAAGTATTTTCATTTTAAAACTCCTCCACTTGCTTTTGGAACTGTGTACATGACATTCAAGAGTCACATTTGCAAGTATTTTGCATTCAGCAGTATCTTACAAATACCAGTGATCTTTCATATTGCATTTTTCATTCTATACTGATCATTCACACGGCCTCTCCTGCTGTTATACAGGGATAGACTTCCCAACAGATTTTTTTTTCTTTGAATGTTTTCGCTAAGTAAACAAATAAATGATGCAGAAATGTATTGAGGTAGAATAGCCCCAGGTGAGAATTTTCCCATTTTCCAGGATAATCCTGCATAGTTCTCTCCAAAGTGCTGTCCATCAGAATGGGAGGTGACCACCACTAGATGGTGGTGGTGGATGCCTCACACGGGGTACCTGGCACCTCTTGGCTGGCTTTCTCACAAGAAACACTTGGGAACACCGTGGAAACTCTGGAAACTCCACTGTGCTGTAAGTCAAACATTATCCTGGATCCCACTCCAAGCAAGAACCAAGTGCTTTAACTTGCTACAGGCTGTTGTATTACTGTCAAAAGCTGCATAATGGAAAGTCTTAAAACTTTGGAAAAATGTCATGCCCAGTGTGAGACATCTGAGCACTGCAGGACATTGACAAAAACAAAAATCAAGAATTTGGGAGTTTCTCTAGATTTCATTTAAAATAATCACACTCTGCGCCATCATGGTTCAGCTGCCTTTGTTGCACTTAGCTCCATAATTGGCAGTGGAAACCTCTTTGCTACCTCTCTTATGGAATTTACATGTTCTGCTGCTCTTCCTTCAAGCAATGTAATTAAAAAGCCTTCTTAGCATAATTAATTTGCAAACAGGTTGGATGAAATGGGATTGTATCCCAAAGGCTTTTTCAGCATTAAGTAGAACTACTTCTTCAAGTATACTTTAATCTAGAGTCTCCTCTACATAAATTTCTTGCGTTTTGCATTTTAAAAGCTCTTCATTTTAAAAGGTGCTACAGTTGGCAGCCCAGTTCTGACTTGTGCTTCTGATATGGTCCTAGATTACACAGCTCATTCTGCACACCATGTCCCCAGAGCACCCAGTCCCCCAGCAGAGGGAGGCTGTGCAGTCAAGAGCTCCTCCATGCTGAAGAAGGTTTTTTCTGAAAATAACTTATTTTCCTAAAAAATCCTCTCTCCAACATCATCTGAAACAGCAACATGGCATTTTAGATGTTAATGGGAATATTAAAATCAGTCCTGCACAGCCAGCCAGAGGAATACGGAGGGAACAGGGAGGGAGGAAACCTTCCCAGAGGGAGCAGCTGGAACCCGCCCAGTGCCACCGCTCGCATCAGCAGCTGTCGTTCCCCACCAGGAGCTGTTCTGCTGCCTGCACCAACATTTGATATCATTCCTCCTTCCTCCGCAGGCTTTATTTTAGGTTGGATTTTTAGCTTTGTTTGTTTTTTGTTGTTTTTGTTTTGTTTTTTGTTTTCTTCAGTTTTGTTTTGGTTTTAACTGAGAACTTGTCCCCTTCACTCTACACCAGAGAGATTTCAGCACCCTCCCATGATAAACTCATTTCCAAAGAGTGATAATAAATCAATCATTTATGGCATTAACAGCTTAACTCCAGAGACTTTTAATTCCAATACAATCGCCAGTAGCTGGCAACAGAAGGCAAATGGAAAGCCCTACCCCCCAAACCTCACTTAAAGCTTATCATCCCAGATTAGAAACAAAGAAGATTATTTCAGTGATCTAACCTGAGAAAAGATCATTTGGGTAGTTTGACAAAGAGGGAAGTACACTTGTGATATGACAGTAATGGGCAAGTGATGTAATAAACAGTCCAGTCTCCTTCATCACAATCATTCAACCACTTGAATTTACATGTATACTAACAGAGTTGGCCTGTCAGTGCAAACAATAAAGATTATTCTCTGCTAATAAAAACTGAGTTGTAGGAGTGAAGCACCTATTAAGCTCAGCAGTCACACAACAAAAGTCATTTAGCAAGGTCACAGTTTCTAGTGATTATTGACATTACCAGCCAATATTATCTCTATTCATGCCCTAATTGTACTGCTTTTATAGGCAGTTATTTTCTAATAGAAGCTATACAGTTCATCAAGTAGTGAACTGAGTGATTTTGCTCAAGACATCACCAATGGAGAATATGGGGAGAGAAGTCACTGGACTTCATCTGTTGCTTCATGACTGGAAGCAATGAACATGCATGCTGCTGTCTGAGGCACTGAACTGGTCATTCCTCAGAGATCAGACATGAATCCCAAATAAATGTTAATTTAAAAATGTTTCTAAAACATGCAGAAATTTGAACAAAAGCATTTCTATTATAAGAGCCCTGCCTCTATTAATGAAGACCTCTTCCACACATAATCACTGTATCACATCACTGGAGAGTTACAGGATATGTCACAACTAAAAAGCCATGAAAATAATCTGCAGGGCATACCTGAAGCCTTGAATTACACACTTATAACAGACATGAAGGTTTATCAAGATCTGGATTTAAGGCATAATCATAACCTACTATGGTTTAAGCAATGAATTTACAATCATAATGCTAAGACAAAAATAATGTAATACATTTTATCTTGTTTTAAATTATTAATAGAATGGGAGAGAAACAAGTACTTGATTGCTTCCGTAGGCTTCATAATCTTAATTGGTTAATATCAAATACTTTATTGAAATCGTTAATAATTTAGTTTCATTATTAAGTACGATATTGAACAAGTTATTAAGCTTGCTAACAGGGGAAAGATAACCTCTTGATCATCAGGCTCAGAGAAACTCATCACTGCCTCTCACAACTGAGTGCCCATGGGAATTGCTTGATACACCAGAAGGTTGCAAGCATGCACACAGCTCAATCACATCATCTGCATTTTCCTAAGAAAGGAGACAGCAAATATTGCCCAGACTGATATGACAGACCAACTCCAGGCCCAGCCAGTGGCCTTGGCCAGCAGCTCTGACCTAGCACAGCCCAGCTCTGCAGCCTTTGCTCAGCAGCACAGAGAGGAGGCTGAGGGAGACTGACAGAACCCACACTAATGCCAAGTGTCAAGGGGAGCTGAATGGGAGCTCAGAAAACTACACTGAAGTAATACTTCCCAGTGGTGCTAAGATTGCGTCTCAACCCCCAGGATACTTCATGGCACTTCTTTATGTGCTCTAGAGGAAACACAAACACTGCTTTTGTGGAAAGGTTTGATTTTGCTGTAGTACCCTGCTCCGGGAAGGGTTCTCCACCCTAGGAATCAAAAACTGACAGACACAGCTGTCCTGAATCCCATGATTCCTGGGAGCACTGCTAGATCTAAACCTCCTCTCCTGCACATTTTTCATTGGAAAATCAGCTCTTCCCTGAAAAGACTGGCTCAGGTGACTAAGCTGACCCCCACATTGAGCAGGCACCTAGAAACACACCTTGTGTGAAGAAAAAAAAATTAAAATATTTTTCCCCTTGAATCTGCCCAGTTAGGTCAATTGTACATTTTTTGTTTCTTTAACATCTCCATTATGCTGGTACACCCAGGATCTCCTGTGGACATGCTGTTTACACAATTTTTTTCCCAAAAGTGCTCTTTATCTATACAGGCTGTTCATGCTCCTTTTCCCAAATTAGCCCACTACAGCAATTCACAGCTCTTGCTGTAGAAGTGCTTCATTACTTTGAGACAGACTCAGCACCTGGATTTCACTTCTGAATTCTGAGTATAACAGAGGGATGCTTAGCTCATAGACCTTCTTATCTTATCATCCATCCTGGGTCCCTTTATCTTGGCAAAGGCAGACAAAGAATGGTCTTCTTTCATGCTGGCACAGAGAGAAAAAGATCAAACTCAAGTACAGATGCTGTAATAAAATGGACTCTGATTTGTAAAAAATAAGGCTTACCATACAGAATAGCCACTGCTCACACAATTTATGATTACCCACAAATGTGTTGAGCCCACCACTAGCAGTGGAAGGGAAAATATACAACGACATGTTCTTGGCCACACATGGTGGAGGGACAGCTGACATCAGTAAGCCTTCTTGCCTGAAAGATCTCTTACATGCAAGAGGAAGATATCTTTTAAAGACTAAGCCAATGAGAGGAGGCCATCCTTTAAGAGTTAAAAAACTGTCTCACAAGACCAGATAATAATTTATTTCTTCTTAATTTAGTGATGGTTGGTTCTCCACAGGAGATCAAGACTGTTTTGGCAGCTGAAACCAGCTCAGCTTTTGGACTTTTTCCTCCAACCTGTTACCAGAACTGTCCATCACTGTGACTTTTCCTTGTAGCTGTAGATGGGTCCCATTTCACCAGTGGACCATTTTAGCAGGAGGTTGCTCCTGTTTCCTCTGCAGGTGAAAGAGCATTGACAGCTTCACAGCACTGTTCACAACTCCTTCAACACAGAAGAGCAATTTGCAAAGACACTTTTGGGGGGCAGCTGGAAGAGGATAGGAATAAAAGCTACCTGCTCTTTCTGGATCTGCCCTGTGGCTCAAGAGTGACAACACTACCCCTGTCCCCCGAGGAGTCCCAGGTGGGGGTCATGGTGAGCACAAATTCTGCCAGCACAACCACTGGCAAACACAAGTTCCCATTGTCAGAGCAGGTGCAAGGGAGGCTCTGCTCTCATCCAGAATCAGGGGATTAATGGATTCATTCTCCTGGATACTTACCCCAAGGACACAGTTCCTCCATTCCAGCAGCACTACTGGAAAGAAGGATGAGTTGTTGCCATGATGGATGTCATCCAGATGTGTTTTTATGGAATCATAGAATCATTTAGGTTGGGAGAAACCCTTGAGATCATCAAGTACAACTATTAACTTGACTCTGCAAGACCATGACTGAATCACTTCTCTAAGCACCATGTCTACATGACCTTTTTTGGCTCTTTTGTTTGGTTTGGTTTGGTTTTGTTTTTTTGAGGTTTTTTTCCTTACAAGTATTTGTATATGAACCTATTTCAACTTGTATTTCAACTTCTCCCTGGGTATATTAATTCAAATTCCTTCAGTTAAGTTAAAACATGTGGGCACAGGTGAGAACATTCATTGCAAGTGCTAGCATGAGGAATAATCAAAATATTAAGAGATTTATTTTTTCTCACGGTTTTTCTCCACTGGTGCTGATGACACAATCTCCTTTATTCCAAGCACTTCAGGTTGGCACCTTCAGGTGCTGCCATTCAAGAAGTAATATGATCCTCCTTTATGAATCATAATGCATGAGAAAAGAAAAGGTAGCCCTGCTCTATGAGATAGCAATTACTGCTCTGAGAACAGCAGTAAGATTTTCAAATGAGATAGCCATTGCCTCTCCTTACAGCTTTAAACATATCCTTAGGGGAAAAAAAAAGTTAAGACTAAGAATACATTGCCTTTCAAAACAGCATTAACATATTATAGTAAAAAAAAAAGTATTGTGAGGCACAGAAATCCAGAAAATAAAGACCTTGTATGGATGTTAAAGTGAGCAGTTGAAAGTCTGGAGTTATCTGAGGTGGACTTGTTTCTCGAAGTTCCTCTGCACTCAGTAGAAATATTCTTGTTCTTGGTGATTCTAGGGAGAATTTTTATCTCTTTTCAATAACTTTTCTATAGGAAATCTAGGAGACACTAATTTCAGTCTGGTGAAGGTCTTTGCTAGATTCTTTGGAAAGTCAAGGAAATGGTATTAATCAGATTTTCTTAACAGAGATGTTCATCTACCCCATCAGACACCTCTAAGAGGTAAGGAAAGAATACAGTGTTGACTATTCCCCAGCACACTCTATATGCATAAATAGCAATAGATACATTTCAGACTTCATACTAGTGATACTAGGCAGGGGAAGTATAGCTAAATTGGACAGAGTTACCTGAGTGCTAAAGAAAAAAAAATTGTTCAGTCAGACTGAGCCATTGATATAATCTGAATTTTTGTATGTCAATTTTCCATGGCATTTGCCATTTTTTTCCTAAAAATACAATGTGGTTTTATTATAAAAAGATAAACAAATCCTAAGTTTTTCGAATTATGTTAAAAATTCAGTTGTTCTGTTCTTATTGTGCACAGCCATAAATATTTATCTTTTTTATTTCTGCATAAATTTTTTTTCAATGTTTTTCGCATTCTAAACATTTTGCCCCAAATGTCACAACAATTTTTTGTATCATTTCAATAGTTTTGTTAGTAAAGCAATGTGTACCAAAATGCAAGCAATACATGTGAAAATGCTTTGTCTCTTACAACAGTATTCCTAAGGGATAGCATGTATGTAAGTTGGTTTCTAGACAACCAAGGGAACTAAAGAATAAGGAATTTCTTTCATAAACTGCCTGGCTAAAATGGCATTTTATGATGCTATATTGTCATCAAACTCTGTCTTGAAGTGCAGGAAAGTGTAACCATTTTTTAGCAAACTTCCCTTAAATGCTTTAATAAAGATTAATAAAATTTAAAAAGTTAAATGGTATATAGTGTTATTCTAGAGGAGAGAATGCCTTAAGGAATTATAAAATGCCTTCAAAACCAGGGAAACATATGAACAAGTTTTAGAGGAGAATAAAGAACTCCTGCTTCTGTTGAACATAATGAAAATCTGTCACTTTCGCTGTCCAAACAGTTTGGACTTGCTGACTGAAATTTTTCTCTGTCCTACAAAATTTGTCTTCCTGCTGTTAACACCATGCCAACACTGCTGCAGAATTAATTTAGCTGTCCTGCCAGCTGAGCTGCAGCCTTCATGGGACCTCTTTCTTCATTCACCCTACCAAGGCACAAATGCAGACTGGCTCTTCACTTCAAGCAGTGGCTGCTGCCTGTTACCAATTGCAGTTTTGCAGCAAGCAGCATTTCCCACTGCAGGATGGCTCCTCCTTTTCAAATGTCCCCTTGGAGTCTCTGTGCTGTCACCCAAGGCTTGACAATGAGCCAGCTAGCATTTGGGCTGTGACTTCTGGGGCTCTTGGTGTTGTTTCACTCTTCACATTTATTCTTATGGTCCATTCCTCCCTGTGCACTGCCTCCTCCTCCAGTGCCGGCTGTTTTGCAGGATACAGACCATCTTTATGCCTTGTGCTGGTACCACACCTCTCATCATGCACCCTTAGACTTAGATGCTAATGCCATTAACTGCAACAGCATTTCTAGCATCCAAACCATTTCCAAGAAACAGTCCCACCCAGCTGAGCCAAAGCTGACACCAAAAACACCGATGGAAAAGAAAGCCAATCAAGCCTTTGAAAAGCACTTGAGACTGACTCATTTCTTATCCAAATATAAATACATTTGTCTCTAAAAGAAGAAGCAAAATCACTATGCAAAATACTATGAATCAAAGTTGGTTGGAACTAGATGATCTATAAGATCCTTTCCAACCCGGGCCATTCTATGATTCTACAATTTAGGAACACTATATGCATTAAATTAAATTTTCTTGGTGATGTTCTCCCTATTCCTTACTCCCCATTATCCAACATTGCATATACACCTAACACTTCTTGGTAAGGTTTGCCAAAGCAAAGCTAATCTGACCACAGTGTGTTTTCAAGAACACACACTACAATAAATTGCTTGATTTTCTTAACTTTCTCTAACACATTATATAAGCCTTAGTCACATATTTCTAGAATGGAATTGTATTCTCCTTATACCTCCACATTTCTACATATTTCCAAAACCACATTCCTCACTTGTTATTTTAAGCATATTATACATCTGTGTTTCTATCCATCCTCTTTACAGATCTGGGATTTAACTCCAGGCTTTTGGCAGGTAACAACCCTGTTGCTTAGCAGCAGCTGAGGCACATGTAAATGCCATAATGAAAATTCTCATGGTTTCAAAAGTGGAAAGCCTTTGCCTGCTGAAAATTGATGTTTATAAATCGTCTGGGAGTGGAGTAAGTGGCACCATTTCTTTCCAGCAAAGTACAGTTTTGAATACAGATCCAACTGGTCTGACACAAGTAATAGAGACTGAGGCTAAAAAAGTAAGAGTCAATATTTAATTATGATTGCTTTTACATATTGATTATTCCAGCATTTTAACCACCATATGATTACCAGTAAAATAGGCCCCTCTTAATTTCATTTTGTGGGTGAAATAATAGATTCACAAAAGTCAACCACAAAACTTTCACCACCTTTATAGAACTGGGATTTCTAATTTTCAAAATCTGTTTTCATTAACTCTTATTTTGAAAAGCATTGATCCAAGTGTTAATGCGGATCCAAAGCCAACTGCTTAGCACTCCATCTTTGCTTAAAAAAATACCTGTTTTAATCTGCATTTGACAGATCCATGTGCTCACAGAAACATGCCGATTACAACCTAAGCTTCTTAATTCTACAGTACCAGCAGCAGAAGGGAACCTAAAATGGTCTCCAGACTGAAACAAATTAACCTGAGAATGATCCCTGTCAATGATGAGAATTGTCCCTTTCTACATGTACTTTAGTGTAGAAAGGAACAGTTTCTGCATTGCTGGCATGTAGCACGTTGAGGGGTGAGCCCACACTCATCATGCAATTTATCTAAATTGCATCCAAATTGTCTAAGTCTAAAAAACAGATATGAACCATAAAAATCCCTCTATAGTGAAAGGAGAATGCTGCTTCCATAGCATCATTAATTTATTTCAAAAATAAAGGTTTATGGTCAGATTAATTCCTTTGAGAACTCTCCTTTGGTCCAGCAGCTATTAAAGAAACAAAGGTGGTTCTGCATAAGGCAGACAAAATTAATGATCCCATGGAACTACCTCTGTCTTTCCATTGACCCGAGTGCAGCCTAAATAACAAACTAGCCTTCAGGTGACAAAATTAATCCCAACCCTTGATTCTGTGCTGGAGCTCA
The DNA here is from genome assembly GCF_028551555.1 of Melozone crissalis. NCBI lineage: Eukaryota > Metazoa > Chordata > Aves > Passeriformes > Passerellidae > Melozone > Melozone crissalis. Next base: position 57,648,279 of record NW_026535805.1, read on the forward strand.
ATGGCAGAGCTGAGGGTGAGTTAATAACCAATGATCTATTGGAGAACGCCCTGGATTTTAAATGACAGAGTCTGCATATCATCCCCAGAGGTGCAAGTAATCTCCTGAAAATAATTTATGTCTATTTCCACCTCCAACCCAGACTGATTCTTACAGTGTGTGAAACAGTTATTTTGATACACAGATTTTGTTAAGGACTTCTTAAACCTAAAGATAATTTGAAACCTCATATTTTGCTCTTCAGCACCACATTCCCTGAGTTCCAGCTCCATTTGTTGTTTATACATTGCATATTTATACATGGCACAAGATTGTTTTTCTTCACTGAACTCTGTACAAGAAAAGGATGAAATAACAGATTTTCCTACTCTAAATATTTGACAAAAGGTTTTATTTATTTCAACAGAATGCTATTTATTCATTATTTTTCCCCCCTTCTAAGTATGATGGTTTGTCAACTTGTGACACTCATTTTCTATTTATTTTCATCAGCTGTGTCTCTGGCTCCCATGAGAACACTTTAATTTTGTTGCATGGCCCAGAAATATGATAATCAACAAATATTTCTAGGCCAAATCCATTGTCACAGTGTCAGCAGGCTCATGTGAAATACTGATGCAATTAAACACTGATTTGCCACTCCATCTCCCAGCAAGACAGATATAAAATACAGTTTGGTTTACATAGATCTTTTTAAATTATCCCCTTTAAAAACCTTATGAAAGATAATTGGTTATACTGAAGAACTGAAACAGGAAAAATGCTTAATACTTTTACGGTGTTTTGCATTTTACTGCTGTACAAACATTAACTAATTAAGCCTCACAATACCCAAGTGAGGAATGGAAGGAAGCATTATTATGGTTATGTATTATAATTATACTGTCTCATTTAGAATTTCCTGGGTTTTGACTTTTAAAGTAATTATTGTAATTATCACAAAACTAATAAAAAGTCAGAAACAATATTTTTTCCCAGCATGAATATGCTCTAAGCTAAGCAAATAAATAGTTTACAAATACCTAAAAGCACACTTTTTTCCATGTATCTCAGCTTTTGCTTTCCCTTTGTCCATCTGAGTCTACAGAATTTGATTTTGTTTCCAACAAAGGGGAAGAAACTATTTTCAATGACCACAGTGGATGCTTGAATTTAACAACAACAAATATATAAAGAATGTGTGAAGTGGGATTATCTCTGGGATTTTTACCATTTGCTAAGAAAGTATTATGAGATCTTGATATAAAACATGTTTATACATCCCAAACAACATTATAAAATCTATATGATAGTTTGAAATTGGGATAAAATTAATTTTAATTATTATTGTTATTATGCAAAATTGCTTTTCTCTGAAATACCTCTTACAAAGGTCTGGGTTCCTCTTCCCAGTTGTAGACATCAGAGCTCACTGGCACCCTTTAGATACAGGTAGATGGGTTCTTTCCAAGAATGATTTCTGCCATGTCTCTCATACATCTATCCTGTAATGAGATGATTTCCCACTGAAAATGCCTTTGCTCTCTCCACTAGTAGCCAGGTCCCATGCATTTCTCCTATAATCCTGGAATTTTCAAGGTCTATAGGGACAAAACCCACTTTATTAGCTATATAAAATTGTCATACAACATTTGAATATTCAATTGGCTCCATCACAAATAGCTAGTCACTGCAAATTCTTATAAGTCAATCACAGCTTGATTATCCTCTGGGAGAATCTTCCTTATAAGGCCATAATGAACCAAATGATAACTTGGAAAAGGATCTCAAGTAATTTCTGTTTAGTTGGAAAGATATTTTCCTTCTTCTTTTTTAATTATGTGGGAGAGACGTAATATTAATAATGTTTGTAGAGTGGATTGAGCACAAGAGAAAAAAGAGAAGTCTAATGAACCCAAAATATGCACGATACTCTTTTATTGGCAAGTGCTGGAAAAATTTTAAAAAAACCAAAGAAAGATCTGATAACATATCAAGCAGGTCAGGCCAAGATTAATAGAAGACACAACAGAAGGATGGGATCTCATCCAGAGGGACCTGGACAAACTTGAGAAATGGGCCCAAAAGAACCCATGAAGTTCATTAAGGTCAAGTGCAAGGTGTCACACATGGGTTGAGGCAATCCTAGATATGAACACAGACTGGGAGCAAACTCACTGAGAGCAGCCCTGTGGAGAAGAACTCAGGAGTTCTTCTAAACTATTAAATAGTTTAGTCTTCTAAACTATTAAATAGTTCTTCTAAACTAATAAATAAAACTATTTATTGTTCCTGTGCAGAAAAAATTTCTTGTGTGTGAAAATCTGGACAAAAGCACAGCCCCAAAAGCCAAATGTGACCTGGGCTGCATCCAGAGCCCCGTGGGCAGCAGGGCAGGGGGGGATTCTGCTCCTCTGCTCTGCTCTGGTGAGAGCCCAGCTGCAGGGCTGCATCAGCCCTGGGGTCCCAGCACAGGAAGGGCATGGACCTGTTAACAGCAAGTCCAGAGGGAGCCACAAAGGTGCTCAGGATGCTGGAGCACTGTTCCTGTGGTGACAGGCAGAGAGAATTGGGGTTGTTCAGCCTGGAGAAGAGAAGGAGCTGGGGAGACCTTATAGCAGCCTGTCAGTACCTTAAAGGAGTCGTATGAAAAGGAGGGAGAAGGACTTTTTATATGGGCAGATTGGAACAGGACAGGGGCAAGGGTTTTAAAGTGAAAAAGAACAGATTTAGATTAGATGTTAGGAAGAAATTCTTTACCATGAGGGTGGTGAGGCACTGGCACAGGTTGCCCAGAGAAGCTGCGGATGTCTCATCCCTGAAGTGCTCAAGGCCAGGTTGGATCATGTTGGGAAGGATGAAAGTTTGACAAGAAAGTCTCACAGACATGTAAGCTTGGCAGAAAGATTTTTAATGTAGATGCTGATGAAGGAATAGAGATGGAAGCAAGTTTTGATATAGAAGAGAAGAATTGCTGAACCAGTCTTACTGGATAACCAAGAAGGCAAAGGGTGTGTTAGGTAGAAGGGGGTTTTATGACTTAGAGCAAAGGATAAACCCACCTCAAACAAGATGTTTTTACCAAGCAGGAAGATAGCACAGGCAAAAAAACCTGCTGATGTGGCAAGTAGAAAAAAGGTCTCAGAATTTTCCATGGCAAGAAAACTGAAAAACACCTTCTAGCTTAAACTGTAATGTACTAACTTTTAGTGACTGAAGAATAGTAACATGAATATGGTAATTATAGTAGTTATGATAGTCTACAGATAATAGTTAAGGTATAGATTGGTTCTACTGTATGAAGATGCTAAGCAAAGTATATAATGCAATGTAACCAAAACCAAAGGGTCTCCAGGCCTGCCTGCAGCTGGAGCTGACAGCTGTAGGCACAGGCTCTGTCGCCCATGACCCTGGACTGCTGTAACCTCTTGGATGGAATAAACTGCATTTTGGAGAGCTGCCTGGAGTCCTGCATCCCTCATTTAGGCTCTTACAGGAGGAGCCTTTGAGCAAGCTGATCTAGTGAATGGCATCCCTGTCCACGGCAGGCAGGTTGGAGCTGGGTGACCTTAAAGATTCCTTCCAACCCAACCAATGCTATGATTCTATTATTCTAACATATTAATATTATATTAAATAGATAATTGTTCCCACCTTGCAATCTAGAAACCAGTCATGTCTCTAACTCAGCTTCCACCTACCCAAACCATGGCTGGAGATGGTGCTCAGCTCATTTGCCTGTTAGAAAAGGAAACTGCCATCAAATACCATCGACAGGGGTTTTCTGTAATGTAACTCCTTTTCTGCATCAAGTTGTCAATACAATCCTTGATATAGACAGTATTTTGACTGCACTTTCCTCATGACACTAGAAAGACCATCTGGCTAAACAGATGTGGTAATCTGATTTGTGTGGCCAATGAATCGAAAAAACCCACAATGGCTTGAATGGGAGCTCCCAGGAGTGCCCAATCCAGCATCTTCTCTGTGCTTTCAGATGTTATGTTTATAACTTCAGGAACAGTTTGGTAATGGCTTATTTGCTTGTGGGAGTTACCAAGAAAGCAGGAATTTCCATACAAGAGACATAAAGTGACTATATTTTCATCACAAAAAAAATTAGCTATATGGCCATCTGTTATTCTTTTGCAGTGTTTCATATGTTATAGAACAAGAAACTGGAAAAATGCAAGCCAAACCTTTGTCCCTCAGGTGTCAAATCTCCCATGGATTTGAACAGCACCATTGGCTATTTCATCTGTTTATTTACAACGTTATCGAAAGGCTGCAAGTACAGGTCTTCTCACAGCTATGTGTTTTATTATAGATGTACAACCATAAATATGGAATGGCTTGTCTAGATAATGTCCCCCTGACAACATAATTTTCATCATCTGTCTTAATTTTTAAACCCATTAGGTTCATAAAAATAAATGTAATTTTAAATCTTCCAAAGTCTACAGCAAATTTACACTTATCCAAGCCAAATTTCTTCTCTTTCAAATTTACTTTCATGTCTCAAGCCTGTTCTGCTTGATACCACCTTGTATATAACTTGCATTACTGCCAAATTAGTTTAAAAAATTTAAAAATTACAACAAATGACCCCTTCCCGATCTTTGGCTTTATAAATTAGAAATGTATATATGTTTAAAGATCAAAAGGAAGGCATTTCAAAAATCTTTCTGGACACATTTCATTTTAGTTCAGGTAGTAGAGTCTGGATAGTTTCTTTCCTCAAGTGTTTCTCAGCACCATTACAATGAATAACAAACATTTATTATGCCCATTCATTTTGCTTTGCTATGCAGCATCATGCCAGAGGTTTTAGACTTATATTTATTTTAGAGAAGTTTCCAGATATAAGGTTCTTCTTTGATAAAGGATTGGGCTGGCTTTCTGATATTGGACTGCCTTTGTCTTGAAGTAAGGAGAGAGACAAATGAAAATAAAATGGCCAAGCCCAAGTCACAGGCTGAATGAGCACGACTGACAGCAAGCTTCTCATTATGCTGCAGTCACAAAGCCCAGTTTGCAGAAGTTCAAAAGCTGGAGAAGAAAAGGACAGAGGTACAGACATCCCATCAGGCTTCACCACTCACCTAGCTAGTGCCCTAGGGAAGAAAGATATGAGCTGGCTGGGAAGAAAAGTACATTACAGTAAAGAAGAAGGTGGGGATGCATCTAAAGATTCCACATGCCTGACAGCAGGATTGTACAGGAATTGGAGATGCCAAGGCTGAATCTTCTGGTGCACTCCAGGAAGAAGGGGGGTACTTTGTTCCTTTAGAAGGAAAACATTTATTTTTTCATTATATTGCATTTTGTCAATTTAGGATAGCAAGATAGCAAGAATTGAGGCTTTCATGTAATAAATGAGTTCTGGCAATTTAAAAAAGCACATTTTAAATCCATCATGGATTATATTAATGGAACTATCCTCACTTTGGGCAAACTCTTACCCTCCACCATAATGCTCCCACTCCACTGCAGAGGTGACATGCCCTGTTACCACTCCTTTGGTTATGCAGGAAGTGATCCACATGGTAACTAGGGACTGCATTTCTTGTAAAGAGTTTTCCTTTTGTTCTTCTTTTGGCTCCAAGACATCCTGTCTGCATAGCAACACGACTTCAGCTGTCCCTTGACCCAGCCATTGCACCAATGTGCTGGCAGTAAAAGCTGTGAGGCTTCTTCAGCCAAGTGAACTCACTCACAGCACCCACCCATAACAATGCCACGGGGTTGGTTTTTATAGCGTGTCTACACAAAAGGGAAGGACAAAAGGTACAAGGTATCCTGGCCCACTGATGTGCTCTGCAGTGACATGGGCCACTCCACAGAAATCAGTGGCCCCTTTAGGACTACGTGCTGGCTTTCTCAGCATTATATGTAGAACAATATTTCTATGAAGCTGGAAATGCAAATATAGCCCAAAGTACTCTGGCAACACGCAAGATGCACACGCACGAGCCCAGAATAGATGGGAGCAGAGAAAATGATTGAGATGAACAGTCACGTGGAAATAAAAACACTGGCTACATGTATAGAAAATGGAAACAAATAACTGAAAACTGCCTGAAGGCAAGTACTATTGGTGATAATCCAGGGATAATGTTTTTGTAGGGATTAACTGTTCTGGAGCACTTTTCCCATGTGTAAGGCACAACATACTTTTTATTCAGATAGGTTGATTTGGCAGTCTCTTCATTTCTAGCAAAAACTATTTATTGTGCCTGTGCAGAAAAAAATTTCCAGCCTTGGACAGGCAGAATAAAGGGTTTTTTCTCTCCCACTGACAATTGCCTTCTGGATAGAGCTCAAGAGCTAATTTCCCACAGATAGTCCACTTCTATAGAATTATTAGGAGCTTGTGTGCCAAACTAATAATTTTGAATCTTGTATTTTTAATAAATTTGGCTGCAAGTTAATGTAATTTTTATACTGACTGTGTTCAATTCATTCTTTGGAAACAGATTTCGTTTCTTTGGCAAAATGTCATAATTCTTACAGAGAAGTAACAAAGAGATACATCGCTTTAAAAGAAACTGCTCTGCACCAAGACCAGCATTTACCTTTTGTTAGCAGTATTTTCTTACTCAGTTTTATTGCTGTGGACCTGCTGGTGATTTTCTGTATGAGAAACTAAATTTCCTGAGAATGAAAATATGTTTTCATTTTAGGTTGTTTCAGAGCCTGTGCTCTTTCTCATGATTTTTCATGCTTCAAAGATACCCCAGGGTAGTAGATACAGGAAGCACAAATATCCTTATTCCTACAATTCTTGGCTGTACATTAGAATAACCCCAGAATTTATGTCTCTGTGAAAATAACCTCAGGCCCATTAAACACCATTTTTGTGCTATACAGAAAAGCTCCTGGGGAAAAGAATCTTAAAAATAAATGAGTGGATAGACTAACACACCACAGGGGCTAATTTGTGGCACTGAGCAAGCAATTCTAACACAAGGTCACTAATTTTTTGGGTTTCCCTTGTCATATACTTGCCACAATTGTGGCAAGAACTAATCAACAGATAAATAATTGCTTCTTCAAGCCAGGACTCATATAGCAGCTATACAATTAAATATGATTATTATTATTATAAACCACAATTTTCAGCATCGTGTTCTAGACTTTAACCACAGGTTTCTTGCTGAGCTTTTAAGAACCACTATACAGATCTCAGAAAGTGTACCTTTCTCAGTCCAGGTGTTATTGAAGTATTACTTGTTTAAAAAAAACACAATCAAACAAACAAATGTCATGTATGAAAATTATATTTTAAAATAAATAAATATCTAAAATATTTAAATATGAAATATTGTCAAGTTTGACTTCTAAGAGTAATAAATATAGTTTTAAGTCATCCCTTGTTCTGTACAAATGAGCAACAGAAGAGATGAGATGAAAAACAATTGTGCATGAGTTCAAAACTAATGATGCTCAGCTGTATCCTTCTGTGGCTCTAGAGATACTATGACTGTATTCCTCCAAGAGAACTGTGGGATTTGGTCATCACTAAGCAACTGTGAGCTCAGAAGTGATTGCCACCTAAATCACTTGTCCTAATCGAGAAGTTTAATGTGTGTACAATGTTTGTACTGAGTATACCAATGCACATGTGATAAACGGCTCATTGAGCTGAAGATGCTTTGTACAGAAATGTAGAAATTGGGCCCTGAGGAAAGGAGATGTGTTTTCCTCCTGAATGAAATTAACACTGTTAATTGAGCACAGGGGACAGGACCTGACCTGCCAAGGTGTTGGGTGGGAGGCTAAGTGGGAAGCAGAAGGTAGATGGGCAGCAGTGATTTCACAACTCCATCCTTTCCTCCCAAAGCTAAGGGGGGTGTGTGTGTGGATAGAAAGGCCCCCAAGGAAGCTAAGGACATCTGCATTTCACCAGGACCACATCCAAAGAGCATCCATCACCTCCCAGAGACCAGCATTCAGCAGCTGGATGAGCTGCATGGAGTTTATTCTGGTGAAAACAGATCCATGCTAGGAGGAATCACATCCTCTAAATTCATCTGTATGCCTCTGATGTCCTGGGAGGCTTTCACAACATAGTTTCTTGTTTTAGCTGATCCATTCTTAAACAACCCCATCATTTAAACATTAAATGTTTTTAGCTATAATTATCTCACCAACACATAAAAATAGGGCACAATAATTGCTACATTAATAAACACCAACACAAGGATTTTCAGAACCAAAAAGGTATTTAGAAGAGGGACACGGGTACAGCCAACATGGACATTAGCAGTACAAGCTGGAGCCTGTGAACACAAAAGCAAATTCAAGGACTCTTTCCTTTGATCAGTCCCTGTGTTTCTGGTGTTGGCACCAGGGACAGGAACCACATTGCCAAAATTCATGTATCTTGGAATAGGGCTTCATGCATCTCCTATCCTGATGGTTTGACAGGGAGGAGCAAACTTGAGGATATCTGTCAAAGAAAGCTCTAGAGTCATAAGTATCCATAGAGGTGTGTAATATCCAAATAAGGGATAACAGCAATTCTAGGGTATATCCTAGGGTACAATGAAAGGGGAATTCTAGAGAGATCTAGAAATAACTTCATAATTGAAATAACTTCATGTATTTCTTGTGAAAGCTGCTGACAAGGTCCACATACAATTTTATTTCAATTAATGAAATAGGAATTTTTAATTCTTTTTTTTTAACGTGGAAATAATCCCCAGTTGATGTTCACTTTGAGGTGAACTGCAGTATTTATTTAGACTTTTGTTTATACTGCTCTTTCTCTGGACTACTGGGGGATTTTATTTAAAGCTGCATGTTCAGTTTTGGGTTATTCATGTAATTAGGGAGCCAACCTTCATATCTCCTTCACCTGGTGGATTTCACACCACATTTTTCTGAGAAAGTTTCATATGTATTTTAGTAAAATGGCAAAATCTCCTTCTGTCTAATTTTCCTTCTGTTGATTACTTTATCTTCCAAACCATATGTTTTTCTCATTTTGTTTGTGATTGAATATAAAATTAAGATAGTTACCTAATTCTCATGCCAGGTAGCAGTAAGTCAACTCAATTTGGCAATCACTAGGTTTGTCAGTACAAATAGTCTATTCCTATGAGCCTTAATTAAACATGAAAAGATGGAAATTTACTCTCATTGAAGAAAAAGGAAGCTGATATCCCAAGGTACTAGAAGCGTTCAGACTACGAGTAGTAGAAATCTGACTGGAATGGCAACTAATGTCTACATGATAATGGAAGCTGTTTGACTTGATAACAAACCAAGCTCCCAGATGCTTTCCCATTCCCCAGTACCCTGAAAAAGCACTTGTTTCATGAGCTGCATGGCTGTAGCTCCCCAGAGCAGCACGTGCTGCAGTGCTAACAGTGATTTATTTGCCATCTCAGCATGCCACAACAGGAGGAACAGGCTGACACAGGCTGTGCCTGCCTGTGAGCACCACGGTTCACTCCAACAAGTCCCCTTTCATTTTTGAGATTTTCACACCCAGCTGCAGTGACTCACTCCATCAAGTACATATTAGTATGGTAAATTAACTTTCTGCAGGACTGATGAGTTTCCTGGGAGGAGAAGGTGAGGCAGGGAGTCAGAGACAGCGCAGCGAGGTGAAGGACTGTGGTTCAGAGCACCAAGTTCTTGTGCATACCTTTTGAAATAAGAATGTTGTTTTCAGCTCCAGGCCTGTGTGCAAGTGAGATATTGAATGCATAATTTGATATTAGAGGAAAGCACATTAATGTTTAAAAGTAAAAAAGAAAAAATTAAATTACAGTAACTCACTCCAGTGCTGAAATGAAGTGCCCTGCTTTAATACTTCCTTCAGGAACCCTGTAAAACTAAACAGCTTTTTATATATATCTTAAACAAACAGCAATGTTTATAGTTCAAGAAACATGACAAGAAGAGGTCCCTGAAAGACCCTAGTTCACTTGTCTCAAGTAACAAAATCACATGATTTCTAGCCTGCAGAATAAGGCTGGTATCATCCAAAAAGGAGGATCTGCATTTCAAAATCCAGGTCACTGAAGACCTAAAACACAGGTTTCCACTAAGACATGGTCACACTTTAGCTACAAGGCCCAGAAACCAGTGTAGATCTCAACTAGGTATTTGATTAACATCTGGCCAGAAATGCCATACTGTTATGTGCATGTATAACTCCAGGAAGGCATTGCTAATCCATCCTATAGGAAAAAAGAACAAACACTCACTCCAAAGAAATGAAGGAAAGGACACTTATATTTTGACCCATGAAGTAATTGCAACCCTGACTTTGCTGAAGACATCAAGCAAATGGTTTAAACTTTCAGTATTTCAACTGTTCATACATTATATAGAGACTTTGTGTGCTTCATTCATGGCAATTTTATTTAAATGCAAGAGAAGAGAAGATCTCTGAAAGAAGCACAGTCAATATTACCCCTCCCTCTCTCACCTGTGCATCCCCAAGAATCTTCACTGGTTTTGTGAATACTCTTCCTTGGGATGACAAGGAAACACTGAGGTGGGATGAAGGGAGGTAGGAAGCAGAAGTTTCAGGATGACAAAAGTCTGAAACACTTGACTTTTGCAACAGATTATGTAGAAGTTGTGAACCACTGATCAGTCTTGATAGCTGCTATGAGGACAATGTAACAATGGTAAAATAAACATTGCTACAGCAGCTAGTAGATCTGAACATGACAACAGCTACGGGATGTGATGCTGACAGCTCACTGGTTTTTTATCTTGCGTTAGCAATGGCTCTCTCCATCCAAGCTGCAACACTTCTTTATTACCCTCCAGATAACCTTATTAATGAATTCAGTATTTCGCTTCAGAAATAATCACAGTATCCCAAATTCATTGTTTTGTTTTCTCTGAGGAATGAAACATAGATCAAAGGTGAGCTGCGAAGGAAGAAGGTCCCTTATAAAAATGCATGACAATTTTGGGAACTGGTGAACTTCCTTCAAAATAAAAGATCAAGTGAAAGTAATTTGCATGTTATTGTTGGGAAATTTACCCAGCCTGCATTCTTTTATCAGGCTATGCTGGAAACTGGGGCATGCATGTAAATGGTGATATTTTTAAGCATTCCAGGCTGGATCATCTTGTCCTGTCTGGATGTACTCTCTTCAGTGCAATGGAAGTCAGTTTCAAATGCCTCCAAGAACCACATTTAGCCACAGAATTACAGATATATTCAATGCTTGGTAATAATCAGAAGTTTGGACTAAATATTTGCATTCCCACACATCTGCTGACTCTGTAAACCCTGAAGATGCCTTTGGACAACTGGACTGCTTCTGGATTCATGTGACCATGATTCCTGCCTCTTCCAGACAGAGTGTAAGCATATGTTACTGATTTGTTCAAGCATTAGGAAGATTCATTCCACTAGCCTGGATACTCCACAAGCTACTGTTCAGAGAAATTAAGATTTAGCTGTTTAGATTTCATCTCTTAAAATTGTCTGACTTCCTCATTTCCCAGATTTAGAGTCTCCAGAGGAGACTGTCTAGAGGATATGAGCCATTATATGCTCTACAACAGAAGCAGGAAAAAAAAAAGTATTTTAGCCTTTAAAATTAGCCACTAGCCCTAATACTGCAAGGAGAAAATGACTTGTCTTTCTTTGCCTGTGAAACTTTTTTTACCAGCTTTAGGACCCTTAATTTCACCCTTTTCGTCCCTGATTTAGGTTTTAAACCATTGCTGCCTTTAAATGACAGCTCCCAGCGTGCACATCTTCACATGTGGTGAGAGGAGCCCTCCAGACTCTAGATCCAGCTTGTAGGACTGGACACTAACGGTTAATGGAGCTTGCAGCAGACTTCACAGCACTCGGGTCTCACAAAGATAAACAATTTCGGGAGCTCAGTACAGTCCTAAGCGCTTAAGTAAGGATCAGGAATGAAAATTCCCATTAGCTTCACTGAGATTAGTGTTTCAATCTAAACTGACTCCATTCCACGTTGTTAAAGGCTCTTAGTATCCAGTGTTGTGATTTACAGCCATATTTTCAGAACTGCTTGCTACCCAGCATGCTGGTCCTCTTCTGGAAATTACTGTTTTCAATTTGCTTTGCAGCTTAAATGAGAATCCGTGGTTTTTTACTCTGTTTTTCTTTTTTTTCTAAATGGTTGCTGATCTTTAAAGCCCTGTTTACTAAAGACAGATTTTAAAATCTGTTCTACAAGATGATATTAAGCCCAGACATTATTTTTCCTGGGATAAGCAGAGAGACAGAAATGCTGCAGAAAGGCACATTACCAATATCCTCCCCTTCCCTGAATTGCCCAAAGTCAGCTTCAAAGTTAATGCTGCCTTCGGGGTTTGTTTGATTTTGGTTTTATAAGTAAGGAGCATTCTGGCCCTTTGTTTTCAAATTCATGGAGCACAATGTCAGCTTTTCTTTGAAATATATAATAAGCCTTTTATGTGGTTTAGAAGTAGACCTGCATTTTGTTTTGGCACAGAACCTGCCTATTCATGTCTATAAGGAGAAGAAAAGTTATAATGGCAAAAGCAGTTTTGTATGGAAAACATCCAGGCAACAAGACCACACCTTTTTTTTTTTTTTTTTTTTTTTTTTAGCCAAGTCCTCTTTGAAAAGCGGTTGCAATCACTTTTGGTTTTAAGGTTATCAGAACCCAGTTTTAACACAGCTTTGGAGCACCAAGAAGATTGCTCACCCTGAAGAGCACTCCCCAGTGATAGTGCTGGGCCACAAGCCCAGTTGCTTATCAGCATACTGCCATTTAGATTCTCCTATATTAATTTTCTTTTCATAGCAACTTCACTGGACCTCTGGTGAAAAAGATTTTTTTTCCTAACAATATACAGTAATTGTCTCAGATGTGCAGATTTGTATTAAGTGCTTAAGGAATGCATTAAGAATCTCTACCTCATCAACTGTTTTACTACTCCACACAAGCAAAGCTTCTACTGAGGCAAATAACATTACTATTATTCCTTCCCAGATTTATCTGCCCATCTAGATATGCACTGCTCCTTATAGAGCCATATTGTGATGTCCCCAAACCAGTGCTATTTGTTGCTCTATTGGTTTGCATCAAATTCCTAAAATAACAGCATTAGTTTTATTATACCATATCAGTTTGAAAAATTCAATAAAACAGCAGTAATATTAATAATTTTAAAGAGCTTTTAAAAGTAATCTTTATAAATAAACACATATGATGTTTTCTGTGTTGCAGTTAAACGTAGGTGATTCCTGCAAGCAAATATCCTGTCAAACTGTCCAGGAATACTGCTGGCACATCAGATGTAATCTTCTGGAAGGTAGCAACTAGGCTAAGATCATGTGTGGGTAGATAAATCAATATTATTTATAATCTACATTATTTCAAGATGTGCTGAAGTTCTGTAGCAACACAGGATTGGTATAATATGCTAAATATATAAATTATATTCAGTGTAATACACTTAACATTGGTATATTATACCAATGTTAAAAGTATTCTTGTTATAAGGAGAGCTCAAGTGGCCAAAGCACACTCATAAAACCAGCACAGCTCTACCAGTTAAGAGATGATCCCAGGAAACATCAATTTTTGCCAGTACAATTTCATCTATGTTTGGGACATCTGTAAACACAGCTGTGCCATTCTGGAATCCTACTTTTTTACAGCCACTGAAAGCCTGAAATCCAGCTCTAACCTGATATTTTGAGGAGCTCTGTGCCATTTTTAGAAAGATGCCAGTCTGTCTTGAAAGAGGCTGCAAATATACCAACTTAATTTCAATAGATTTTTGAGATTCTTTTGTTCTACGCATATTAAAATGAAGGACTAAAAATCAATTCCCTTCAAGGCCAGAAATGTGAGATAGAACCCAAAAATATGACAAACCATTTGATTCCAATTAATGAAATAACTTTTAAATGAAGGGTGTAAAAAAAAAAAAAAAAAAGAATGCTATCTATAAAACTCCAAGACATATCTAAATAATATAGGGGCAATAAATTCACAAAGTAAGTTTCTTTATTAATGTTAGCAGTATATTATGATCATTCCTATCTCTACTCTTCCAGCTAAAGGACCATTGGTTCTTGTTTCTATCAGAGCAGAGACATGCTTCTCATGTTCAGTGACCCAGTTCCAAGAAGTATCACAATACAGAAGCCTATTTTCCACTTAATAAACATGCATAATTCCTGTGAATATTAGCAGTGATTATGCACATTTACACACTCTAGGGCATATTCATCTAAACCCAGGGAATTCAAAAAATCTGAAGGAAAATGTATTTGGCCCTTTAGACTGCAAGAAACCCTAAAGAATGATAGGAACACACAAGAGGTTTTTATTGGTATCTTTTATTTTAATGACAGGTTTGTATATTAAGTTCTTAGCTCTCTGCCTGCAATGATAATTAAGTTTTATGCAAGATAAAAGAATTAAGGACTTTTTAGGAGAGAAAAAGGAAAATTAAGACAGCTAGTAGGGATTAAGCTTAACAGTTAGGATATTCTCTTTGAAGAAGGAAATTTTCAGGTTTCAGCTGGTCTGATGCTATTTCCTACAGAAGAATACGTTAATTGGGATATTGCCAGCAGCCCAGAAGGTGACATCTCATCACAGGTAGATAAATGAGAGGGCAATCAGTGCAGATTCAAACAGAGCCATGATAATTCACAGAACACGTAAAGTTGGAAGGCACCACAGCAGATCATCTGCTCCAACCTCTCTGCTCAAGGTTGCAGTGTTATCCCAGAGCACATGGCACAGAACTGCATCCAGAGGGTTCTGGAATACCTCTAGTGAGGGAGACTCCCCAGCCCCTCTGGGCACCCTGTTCCAGTGTGTGGTCACTGCACTGTAAGGAATTTCTTCCTCACATTTGGGAGAAACTTCCTGTGCATCACTCTCTGCCTCTGTCCTATTGCTGGCTCCCACAGAGCAGAGCTTCATCCTTCCTCTTGACACCTTCCCCTCAGATACTGATAAACATTGATGAGATCCCCTCTCAGTTAGTTCTTCTTGAACAGGCCCATCTCCCTCAGCTTTTTTTCATAGCAGAGATGCTCCAGTCCCTTCATTACCTTTGTCCCCCTCTGCTGGACCTGCTTCAGGAGCTCCATCTCTCTCTTGCCCTGAGAAGCCCAGAAATGGACCCAACTCTCCAGATACATCTCACCAGCATTGAATAGAGGGGCAGGATGACCTCCCTTGACCTGCTGGCAATGCTCTTCCTCTAATTGATTCAGTTTTATACAGCTTAAGGAGTACATAAACCACTGTGATAATGGTAAGGCAATTACATTATTTTTGTCACCTAAGAGAGAAAGCAAAAGGCCTCCAGTCAGGTCATTTTGCTTTTTCTACTGTTCCAGATAGTTCTCTGCAGTAGGAAGATGTAACTCCCATACCCCGGAGGAACTCAGAATTTAGCACCAGCTCCTGTCCTGAGCAATACTTTGTGGTTTTGCATGTTACTTTACAAAATGTTTGCTTTAGTTTTCTCAGAATGCTATCCACAGATTTCTCCCCCTCCCATGCTCTGTGCAGACTTTGAGGACAGCTATCTCAGTGTTTCAGTATTGAGGACTCTTTGTGGCTCTGGGCTTGCAGTACATAACCAACTCTTCAATAACTATTTAAAAAATTGCAGAACATTCACTTCATTCAGCAACATGGAAGGAAACATGAACCCTAACAATTTGCCATGGATTTCATATCCCAAGAAGAATCTATCTACTCAAAAATGGACTATTTTCAATGAACCTACTATATTGCAGAAAATGTTAAATATGCAACAATATGAAGTATATTTCTGCTTATTAGCTGCTTATTTAAAAGAAGTACTTTTGGCTGAAAATTTTTATACACACTTGCATTAAAAGTGCTGCAAATAATTTTTCTGTAGAGTCCATAGGTGAAACTATTTTTTTTAAGCACTAGATGATTTGTATTCATAATGGAAATTTCAATAGCAAATGTTCCCAAGCCAAACTAGAGTAATTCCCCCTTTAGTCAATACAGTATTTATCTACATCAGTAAACAGCACAGTACAATTGATGCAAATGTGTAGAGCTGGAAGGGTTCATGTTGAGGACTTTACATCCACATCACTCATGTTCTGGAGGTTCCCTTTCAGACCCACTTAAGCTTATTAGCAGCAATTAGATACAGCAACACAAGGTGTGATCCCAGGACACATCTAGTTATGTTTCACAAAAAAACCCCAAAATGGTTTCTATGCCCTAAGATTGTGCACCTCACTCCGCAAATCTGATGGAAGAGAAGTGCAGATAACCAGGAAATTCCCTTCAAAGTATTGCTAATATAAAATGTTTTGCCTATTTAAGTTGATAATATTTTCTATTCTGCATTAGTAAAAATAAAAAAAGTTTCCTTTGCACTTAAGTTAGATGACCAACACCTTTCTATCAACACACATGAAAGTGCTCCCCACAGGTCTCACAAACAAAGAAACAATGTCACCTTAAGTCAACCTGAACTGGAAATGGAGGAAAGTCTTTTATTTCTTTTCAAAATATACTGATCTATGGAAATCTTCCTCAATAAAATCCAGTTCAGACAAACAGATGACTGTCATCCCTCCCAACTAGAAGTTTATGCAGAGGAATTACAAATCAATACATGCTTCATGCATTTTCACCCTGAATATATTTTAAGTGAAGTGAGATGCCATAAATGTAACCACAAAGATTTGAGTCTCCTTCTGGTGGCTCCTCCTGGAAAGATAAATTTCACATCTGGGGGTTTATCTGCAGCCAGAAGCTGGGGTAGACGGAATGTCTGACACACAAGAAGTTGCCACCATGGCCAACACTCAGACTATGAGCTCCTCAGAGACATTATTTTACAAGCATTTCTGTGACACACACAGAAGTAAAGCTCTGGATTTACTACAGATAATCATATTTTTCTTCACAAAATTAGTATTTTGCCCCGTCTGGACAATAAATATAGGATGACAATAAACTAGATTAAATATACGGCAGTGCCATTACATAGCAAAAATCAAACCCCACAACTACCAAAGCAAGGCAGAGAATCACATTTCATGTCCATGTCTAAAGACACATGAGGCCATAAAACTAAAAGCTGGATATTGCAGCTTAGTAAGACTACAAAGCAGTCTTCAAATTTCAGGAGCAAAATACTGCTTGTGCTCTTCATGTTATTTTTTGCACTACTATCTCTGAAAACATGATATTGAATTTACTCTCTGATGTGTCTTCATGAGTAAGGTATCTTGAGAACTGTCTATGAATGCTTCAAACACCTGTTTGAAGGAAGGAAGTCCTGGAAGTTCTGAGTTATTTCCTGATGTTTTTCCTCACAGCATACAAAATCATAAAAAAACCTAAACCAAATAACCACCCCACCAAAAAAATCAACCAAAAAAACCCCAAAAAAGCCCCCCTCCCCAAAAAAAACCAAACCAACACAAAACAAAGCAAATCACCAAAAACCACCTTTACTGTGATTTTACAAAAAGAAAAAATTATTTCTGAAGAGTTGACATACTTTATTAAGAATTTCTTAAAGAAGGTTTACTTTTTCCAGAAACATGTATGAGCAACGACTGGATGTCTGCTCTTGTTGGATGTGCAGTGAGTACTGTTTAAAATGGAACTTCTAAATTATCAGTCAATAACAAGTACAACACCTGAGGCTGTACAGATTCTTTCATCTAAAAATATAATTCATTACAAACTCATTTGTTACTTAAGAATAGGACTGTGAGGCAACACCTTTAGCCATGAATATTAAAATATGAAGACAGAAGCTTATTTTGTAAGCTGAATTAGAAGTTTATGCTAGAGCCATTCATTAGAAAGAAAAATTGTCTAGGTAGTACTTTACAGAGTGATCTGGTTCAATCTTGAAGAAATTTAGGAAAGTACTGCAGAGTGCATCTAAGGAAAACAACAGTCCCACTTGTCTGCAAAAATTGCCAGTGTGCTCAACAGTAACTACTTACAATGTGAGGCTGAATAAAAATAAAGCAGCCTTTCAAATGTATTTATGATCCTACAGTTCATCATTGCCATTCAATATTTGTCCTAATTAACAGTACTTTGAAGTGTCTGACCTTTAGGTCGACACTCAGTTCTGAATTAAAATATAATGATCTTTTTAACATGAATACATTTTTTATGCTTCCCCCATCTTCTTCTTGTTACAGAATAAATACATAATAAATGTAAGGGAAAGACTGCATTGAACATGACAAAGTAATGAAAAACAAGAAGAAAATAAACAGATCAGCTTGCTTTCCCTTCCCAATAAAGTGAGAAAAAAGTGACAGCAGAGAAAAAATAAAGGCAATATCTAAAATTTATGGAAGAAATTCTTTGTGCACAGTGCATAATTTATCTGCAAGTCATACTGCCATAAAAGTTCATCACTTTTATATAAATATGTCCAGAAATCACATTGTTTATATTGAACAGGACCATGGCCATCCTTTAAAGGTGAACAACGTCACCTTTAAAATTTGAAATTCACGTCATGAATTTCAGAGCACAGAGAATGTATTATATTTCTTGTGAATAAATCATAGCTTTTTTCCTAAACTTTTGGTTCCTGTCACTATAGTTACACAAATCACTGGTGTGACGAGGGTAACACTTCCCACTCATTGTCTCATCTTCACCATTGCTTCTCCAAGCAAAGTTATTCCTCAGTCCAAATGACCAGCAGCTCTGGACCATACGTTTGCTTTACATTACTTCATAACTCTTTCTACAGTCAAACAACTTACTTTTAAGTTAACAAATAACTTAGTAAATAACTTACTTTTACGTAGAGCTGCTGAAACTCCTCAAGGTTCAGTCTGCCACTTGGACAGTCCTTTAGAAATCCTTTGTACCACTGTTTTAGCTCGTGTTCATTGAACTCCGTGCTCTTCACCAGATCCTCCATCACCTCAGGGGCCAGCTTACTATTTTGTTTCCCCATTTTTTGCCTTAGGAAGAAATAAATGAATACAATTAGCCAAATGTGAACATTTTAAACTGGAAATAGCCACGTAACTTGAACAATTGTTTTGTATTCACTGCTGCATTCAGGCAAAGGTAACTTCACAGATTTGCTAGTGAACATGAACCTAAGCTATCCTTGATTATTGGAGGCTGAAAATAGTGAAAAAGGCAACGTTCTTCTTTCATTCAGGAATCTTAAGGCCTGGAGACAGATTACTCTTATTTGCCTTAAAATTAGGCAATTTACAGCTTTTCTTTACAGTAAGACTGAAAATGATTACTTTTTTTTCTTTGAACATAACTAGAAAAAAAATCACAGATTCAGGGATGTCCACAGAATTCCTCTTTATCTTTGTCTTGAAAATATCTTCTGATATGACAGCTACATTAGCAGCTACTCCTCACATGTCCAAGGCTGTGGACAGACAGGCTTCTAACACACAGCATTAGGTATTCCACTGGGAGGAAACAATGTAAGAGTCCACAAACTTGGTCTCAAACAATGACAAAAGCAAACCGTAAATATAAATTTAATTCATATCCATTTGTACATATACATGCATACATACACATATGTATAAATAGATGAGTATTTATATATTTAATGCATAATTGATAAACAGACTGCTTACATTTCATCACTCTTTACATTTCATGATCATTAACTCTGAAGATATTCACTGTATTTGTTATATACATTTTGTATATATTTCAAATATTAAATAGAAATACAAACTTTGCATGTCTGTATAGATAAATACAGCAATTTCAGTACTACTCATGTTGGCCCTTCGAGATGCATTCAGGTTCTTTGACATTTCACCAAAGATATCCTTTGAGAGAACTTTAGAGAAAACCTCATCTTTAACATTTTCCCATTTCACCAAAGTCTTTTCATGACAGATCTTTTAGTTTCTTTTTAGTCAGATGATAGACAACACTTAACTTGTCCTGTAGAGAACTGCAAAGCAACGAATAATTTCTTTCCAGAGCCAAGCTTTGCATTTCCATTTTTATCTCCAGTTTAGCATCTGTGTCTAATGACTGCATCACACCATGCATTGATTTCTAGTCCATATTACCACCCACTCCCAATTTTAATCTATTGCTTTTGGCATCTTCCCCTATTTCAAAGCAGAAGTTTCTTTCTCCTCAAAAGGACAAACATTGTTCTGCTCCAACAAATCAATGCATTTATATGATTTCCTTTATGGGAACAATCCTTGAGCAGGTGCAAAGTTAATAATTGCTCCTGGTCTCTGTGTGTGGTGAACATGTCCCCTGGTGCCACAGTGCCAGCAGCACCAGGTCTGCTCCTAAAAGATCTCATGGCCCCTCTCCCTTCTGGCCATGGTCCCCCTTGGTCTAAACCTACTCCATGCTCTAAACTCACTTTGAGGCTCTTCCAAGCTCCTGTTCACAGATTTCAGTAAACTTAGCACAAACATGTGAGAGTTCAATCTTCCAGTTAATTGTCACAGCTAAAACTGTGCAGATGTCCAGAAATCAGCTATTTTGACTACATGATGGGTTTGCAATTTATGGTATTTAAAGCAACTGCCCCAGCCTTATCTCTGAAGTCCCCATTTTCTCATGTATGACAATGACCCAGTTTGGCACATTCTGAATTTAAATACCATGGAGATTAAATTACACTAATGCAGTTATTTCTCTACCTCCCACTCAGATAGGTTTTACAAGAAACAGTGACTTTTTAATATTTGTTTTATTCTTTATGGGCTGTGTTTTCTTCCTCTTTTTCTCTTTTACTTACACACTGTTATGTTATCATATATATTGCAAGAGTTCTATTGTCATTACATTGTAAGGGTTCCACATTGCCAGAGTTCCATACCTCCTTGATGTTTCTTGTAGGCATCTCCTCCAGGCCCTGACTCTCCCTTGCCCTCACAGCAGCAACTGACTCCAGTTCCCTCAGCCAACCAATCCACTCTTTTATAACACTCTGCTGATTGGCTGCAGCTGCGGCCTGTTAACATCAGGCCTGCTCCTAATCCTTAATAAATGGCTCAGCTGCAACTCTTTAGGGGCTAAGATTACATTCTATACCACCTTCATTTACCCATACTGTATCCCCCTACACTGTTACCTTTTGAAGTCATAAGGTGCTTTGCTTAGGATCCCGATGGATCAGTCAACGGGGTAAACATCCAGTCTGGTTGGGAAAGGAGGTCTTGGAGGAACTCAATAATAAAAAGAGGATGTATCAGCGTTGGAAGAAGGGTCAGGTCTCTAAGGAGGTATTAAGAGGGCTGCTAGAGTATGCAGAAAAAAAATTAGGGAGGCCAAAGCTCAGTTTGAACTCAGAATGGCGACTACTGTTAAGGATAATAAAAAATGTTTTTATAAATATATTAATGGTAGGAAGAAAGGTAAGACCAGCCTTTGTTCTTTATTGGACAAAGGTGGGAAGTTAGTATTTGCAGATGAGAAGGCAGAAGTGTTTAATGCCTATTTCGCCTCAGTTTTTAATGGGAAGATGACTTGCCCTCAAGACACCCGCCTGCCTGGGCTGGTTGATGGTTTTAGGGAGCAGAATGGTCCCCACGTTATCCAAGAGGAGGCTGTCATAGAACTATTGAAATGCTTGGATATTCATAAATCTATGGGACCAGATAGGATCCACCCCAGGGTAATGACAGAGCTGGCAAATTAATTTGCAAAGCCACTCTCCATCATTTACCAACAGTCATGGCTTACAGGTGAGGTTCCGGATGACTGGAAGCTGGCCAATGTGATACCCATTCACAAAAAAGGTGTAAAGGAAGATCCTGGCAATTATAGACCAGTCAGCCTGACCTCTATACCTGGCAAAATAATGGAACAGTTTATATTATGCACCATCATGCAAAATTTGCAGGACAGCCAGGGTATCAGACCCAGCCAGCATGGATTTAGGAGGGGTAGATCATGTCTGACTAACCTGGTCACCTTTTATGACCAGGTAACCCGGCTAGTGGATGCAGGGAAGGCTGTAGATGTTGTTTACTTGGATTTCAGCAAGGCCTTTGACACTGTCTCCCATAGCTTACTCCTAGACAAACTCGCAGGCCGTGATCTGGACAGGAATACCCTTTGCTGGATTCAGAACTGGCTGGATGGCCGGGCCCAGAGAGTGGTGGTGAATGATGTTGCATCCAGCTGGTGACCAGTCACCAGTGGGGCCAGTTCTGTTCAATATTTTTATTGACGACATGGATGAGGGCTTAGAGTCTTTTATTAGTAAATTTGCTGATGATACTAAATTGGGAACGTGTGTAGATCTGCTAGAGGGACGTAGGGCTCTGCAGAAAGATTTGGAACGGTTGGATGCATGGGCAGAATCAAACGGGATGAACTTCCATAAGTCCAAGTGCCGAGTACTGCACTTCGGCCACAATAACCCCCTGCACTGATTTAAGCTGGGGACAGTGTGGCTGGACAGTGCTCAGATGGAAAGGGACCTGGGGGTGCTGGTTGACAGTCGATTGAATATGAGCCAGCAGTGTGCCCAGGTGGCCAAGAGGGCCAATGGCATCCTGGCCAGTATCAGGAATGGTGTGGCCAGCAGTAGCAGGGAGGTCATTCTTCCCCTGTACGTGGCACTGGTGAGGCCTCACTTGGAGTATTGCATCCAGTTCTGGGCCCCTCACTTTAGGAGGGACGTTGAGTTGCTTGAGTGTGTCCAGAGGAGGGCAACGAGGCTGGTAAGGGGCTTGGAACACAAGTCATATGAAGAACGACTGAGGGAGCTGGGGTTGTTTAGCCTGGAGAAAAGGAGACTAAGGGGCGACCTCATCACTCTCTACAACTTCCTGAAGGGTGGCTGTGGTGAGTTGGGGGTCGGTCTCTTTCTCCGGGCAACAACAGATAGAACAAGAGGACACAGTCTCAAGCTGCGTCAAGGGAGATGCAAGTTAGAATTAAGAAGGAAGTATTTTACAGAAAGAGTGGTCAGATACTGGAATCATCTACCCAGTGAGGTGGTGGAGTCATCATCCCTCAAGGAGTTCAAAAAGAGACTGGATGTGGCACTTGCTGCCATGATCTAGTTGAATAATTAGAACACGGGTTGGACTTGATGATCTTATAGGTCTCTTCCAGCCTTGAATTTCTGTGATTCTGTGATCCAGAAAATCCCTAAAGATACTCAGCAGTTATAGTAACTACTCTAGGTAGAGTCAAAAAACCATCCTTCACCAGGATTCATATCCCCATAAGTATTTAACTTAACAATATTTATGGATGAAAAAAGTATCCTCAATGGGCAAAAAATCAGGTAGTTTTGACTGACTGCTTTTCTGTTATAGCAACTTTTTGATCTTTTTGATCCATGTTAGCTTTACAGCCCTTGGGCCTGGCACTACAGAGAGCTGGAACAGAGCAGGTGTGGTGAATCTCAGCCACATCTGCCAAAGTTACCTGTGCTGTTTTCAGTGAGGGGAACATAATCCACTGTACAACACTTACAGAGCATGGAGTGGGCCTGCATGTGTGTAAGAATACATGAATAAAGACACACATATCCACACATAACCTATCATCAAAGTCAGAGAAACAAGTCATCAGCCTTTGCCTCAGTGATCCTGGTCCCTGATTTTGGGCAGGTGTCTGTCACAGGTTGTCCAGTAAGTGCCAAACACCTTTCAGCCATTTCGGATGTATCTCACCACAGAACATCTCCTAGTAAAGGAAACCACAGTTGGCATTCTGATAAACACACAGAAACTATTTTTTCCACAGAACCAAACCAGTATTTGAGAAAGGTACAATTCGTGATTTCTGGGTTCTGCATTATTTGCTGCTCCAGCATTATTATGGTGAATAATCTGCTGGGCCCTGTTTGGGACAGAGTCAGCAAACTGACCAAGCCGGTCACAAAGCTTTCCTGGAATTAGAAGCACTCATTCATTCTTTCTTCATGTCTTAAAGCTCTTTTCTCAGAGAAATTGAATTACAATCTGCAAGAAAGCTCAAGAGTCTCATATAATTATCAAATATAAACTCAGACTTCTGGCTCTGGGAGATCCATCTTATTTGGGAATAAAACTCAAATATGTAGATTATCCAGTTGATCATATCCTAACATCTTCTAAAGCTTCATTGAATCTCTTATTATTATTGAAAAAGTACAATCACCCATTAGCAATGAGTATACTACTACCAACACATTTAGTTTTCTAAAATGAAAACTATTTTTAATTAACTTACAATCACAGTTTCCCAAACAAGCTTTGTCCTTGTGAAAATCTACAAATATGCCTTAGGAAAAGACAGGAGAGAGCAGCTGCACAGTGTTGCCATTACATTGCAAGAGTTCCATATCGCTGGAGTTCCATACTGTGGGATCTCAGTCTCTCAGAACTGGGGGGCTCGGGAGTCCTGGAATGCTGCCAGAAATGTCTGGTGGCTGGACTTTGATCCCACATGGGAGATGACATCAGTATGAGGACGGGAGGATTTCACTGGGGTGAATGGTGAAGGGACAAGTTAATTGGAGTGTGAGATACAGGGTTTAAGATCCCTGTACAGGGGGGTCTAGAGAGGCAAGATGGAGGGATTGGGGCGTGCCCTTCTCCTTCTTCTTCTTCCTCTAGGCCTCCATCTTCTGTGGTGATGTTGGCACTCCGGGATTGGACCTTACTAGGGGAACACTGGTTAATATGGGTAGAGGGTATTGGAGAAAAATGATAAATATTGTATACGTAACTCCGGGTATAAAGATAGGTGACCGCCCCAGGGGCTTTCAGTGTGTGCCCATGGCTGACTGCTGAGCAGAACTCTGTCAGGCCAAGAGAAAATCTTTTAGATAAGCAATTAATAAACACCGAGACCAAGAACAAATCTGAAGCTTCCTCTCGTCCTTTCGAACCCGGGGGCCCAAGGCCATCTTTGGGCTTTTCCCCAGACCATCTAAACAGCCCAGAAATCCAACACCATACCTCCTTGATGTTTCTTGTAGGCAACTCCTCCAGGCACTGACTCTTTCTTGTCCTCACAGCAGCAACTGACTCCAGTTCCCCTCAGCCAACCAATCCACTCTTTTATAACACTCTGCTGATTGGCTGCAGCTGCGGCCTGTTAACATCAGGCCTGCTCCAAATCCTTAGTAATTGGTTCAGCTGCAACTCTTTAGGGGGTAAGATTACATTCTATACCACCTTCATTTACCCATACTGTATCCCCCTACAGTACAGTCACTAAGATTTCAAGAGTAGGAAAGATCACTCTGCAAGCATTTTTTTGTTTAGTGAATTTTATAATTTTCAACTATAAATTTGTTTCTAAGTGCCATATTTCCAACCAAGCACTGCTATTCATAATCGGTTGTGTTTTCTGGCAAAAAATCACAAAAGTAATAAAATAAAGTCTTCATGTGGGGGAGAGAGTCCCACTAACCAAGGAACCAGATATGTGGGTGCCACAGAATATGGATACAATGTCAGGTCTATTCTCAGTGAGATTACTCTGGCAGGAGAATGCTTATCAACACTAGCAAGGACAACACAATCCAAATTCAAGATCAAGAAAAACACTAAAACTCTACTGTTGTGATACAAGTAGCAAGAGCAATGAAAGTTGAGTTTTAAAACACATCACTTTTCTGAAACACTTGAAAAGGCAGTCATCCATCCAGAGAAAATTGCTTTTCAGAAATACTTGGTAGGCTACTCCAGTATTTCATTAAGTAACACTTTAATTGCTGCTTGTATAGGCCCACAGAAAAGTCAGATTTTAAAGATGGAATTTTGTTAAACAGCCAATCCCCAACCTAAGGCAGTCCAGCAGCAGGTGGGGCAGTATGAGGATGGACCTGCCTGTTTTTTGCCTTGCTGGACCTCAGGAGGCTCACACCAGACAGCTCCTCCAGCTTTGAGGCCTGATATTGTTTGTGTGATGTATTCCCTGCAATGCTATCATGTCCCACACATGCTCGTGTTGTTTCAAAAGCTCCCCACTCCATCATCATCCAGACCTCCTGGACAATGGCAAGGTTTTTTCCCTAAAATATTTCACAGCAGGTCCTGCACAGGTTTATCAGGTCTGCCCCTCCCATTTGGCTTGCCAGCAGTAAACTGTCAGTGTGAGCACAGTTTCACAAAAAAAAATTTAAACTGCACACCTAAGAAATAAAAAATTTAATTTGAATAACAAAACATGACTTATAGAATATTGTTTGCTTTTTAATGATCTCAAAAGACCTCCCAGCTATTGCTTACACAGCTCCATTCCCTGTCTTCTTTCCCCTCCTCTCATTCCCCTTCGGCCTCCTTGGCATCTGCTCAGTGTTCAAAGGGACCAAGAGCAAACAAATTAACTCTGTCTGTTTCTAAGGGAGAGTGAACTGTGTGCTGCCTGAGATCTCCTATTTGTGCTGAAAAAGAACCCAAATTCCACTGAGAAGACAGAACCAACAATGTCCAACAATATCCCTATAACCCAACTCTGTGTTGTTTTGCTTGCTATCCTTAGACATAGTTACATAACCCATTCTCTTTCCAAGCTGCTTTAGGAAAAGTGTTGCCAGCAGTTTGAGGGAGGTGATTCTTCCCCTCTGCCCAGCACTGGTGAGACAGCTCCCACCATTCCCCACGTTGCCGTGTCCAGTGCTGGGTTCCCTACACTGGAAAGACATGGACTTACTGGAGTGCAGCAAAGGGCCACAAAGGTGATCAGCACTGCTTATACAAAGGAACTCTGAGAGGGCTGGGGCTGTTTTCAGCTGCAGGAGAGAAAGCTCAGGGGGTCTTGTCAGTGTGGGTCTAAATACCCAATGAGGGGAACAAAGATAGCAGAGCCAGCCTCCTCTCAGTGGTGCCCAGTGAGACAAGGGGCAATGGGCACAAATTCAATTTCAGGAAATCCTCTCTTGATGTAAGAGAACATTTTTTACAGAGCAGGTGATCCAACACTGAAACAGATTACCCAGAAAGGTTGTGGAGTTTCCATCCTTGAAGATATTTAAAACCCAACTGGAGCAATCATCTATAGTGGACCATGCTTGAGCAGGGGCTTGGACTTGAGCATCTTTGGAAGCCCCCTCCAATCCTGGTGATTCTGTCATTCTGTGAAACACAGGGAATGTGTTTCACACATAAATGGGCCAGTCACACCACCTATTTTTGATATCCACAGTAGCTGCTTAATTTCAGTCAATTCCCACATGGATAGCTGAGGAAAAAAGTGCTCTTTCAAGGCAACCTTTGGAGAAGAGGTACTGGTGACTCAAGTCACCTTCCTCCTGATTCCAGGAGTGCAGAAAGATTCACCTCATAACCCTAGGCAAAAGCACCAAAGTGATTTAGGCTACCCAACTTATTCCCATGTACTCTGGCTGCTTTGACACGTGCCCATGTTCCCATGCTCACTTTCCCAGTAATTCTGCAGGAGTTAGGTAGCTGCTAGTCAACCAATACCTCTGCAGCCTTGTGAGGTCTGTGCATTAAATGAATTCCCTTGTATGGTGCATGTTTTTCTTGCTCTTCCCTGGCTTTGGGAAGTTGGAATGAGTCGTGTGGACTATGCCAGAGGCAAATGACAACACTCACTTTGCCAGCTCAGCTGTGCTGGCAGGCACTCATTAGGCTGGAAGGAAAACTGTGGTTCATCCCCACCCCTGTGCCCACTCCCAGCCCACGGGCTCCCACAGGAACGTGCTTACTCCTGGGCACGACATGTGAAACCCAGGCACTGAGCAAGCAGGAGTGCTGGGTGCCTTTGCAGTCTTTCACCCAATGCAAATCTATAAACAGCACACCTGTGCATAGACTCCAACATACACACATATACAGGGGCAACAAAACCCCAAACAATTAATGCTGGGGAAAGCAAAGACATATGTCTATAATCTACAGTAGCAGAATAATTTCCCCATGATTTTTAGGCAGACTGTTTATCAAATTTCCAGCCTTGTGCTGATAACTCCTAACAGCTCCCAGCATTGTTCCTTTCTCTTCAGGCTGTGTCAGATACCGCCTTTTCTCTACTAATGCCAGCATGAGGGATAGATAGAAATGCTATCAAGCCACACAGATGCCTCATTCCTTCAAATACATTTACTATTTAACAGAAGAAGAAATTTGGAGCTAAAGTCTGTCTTTCACACACAAAATAAACAACAGCCTCACACCCAAAGTCCCATGGAAATAAGTATCCAAGGATTGATATGTTTGGAAAATATGAGGAATTTTGCTATC
The DNA here is from genome assembly GCF_028551555.1 of Melozone crissalis. Taxonomy (NCBI): domain Eukaryota; kingdom Metazoa; phylum Chordata; class Aves; order Passeriformes; family Passerellidae; genus Melozone; species Melozone crissalis. Next base: position 57,676,429 of record NW_026535805.1, read on the forward strand.
CCCATGGAGAGAAACTCTTTGCTAGGAGCTGCAATGACATGACAAGGGACATTGGTTTTCAGCTGAAAGAAGGTAGATTTACCCTGGATATAAGGAAGACATATTTTACAGTAAAAGGTGGTGAGGCACTGGAACAAGTTGTTCAGAGAAATTGTAGATGTTCCATCCCTGAAAGTGTTCAAAGCCAGGTTGGATGGGGCTATAGGCAACCTGTTCCCTGTTCTAGGGAAGGTTCCTTGTCCATGGCAGGGGGGTTGGAACTAGATGATTTTTAAGTTCCCTTCTGTCCCAAATTTTTATACGGTGATATTTTTCCTAAGCAGATAGTGAAGCACCTCTTCACATCAGTTGTCGATACAGTTTCTAAGTCAGCTTGCATGTAACAGGGATGATGCTGAGCCCTCTCCTAACCACTCAGTAAAGCCCTTTTTTCTCCCAACACATGCAAAAGATGAAGGTATTTTAAAGGAGGTTCTGGCACGGTGGCATCATATCAGCTCTTAAGATTCTGACAAAATATAAGTCCCACACTATGATTAAACCTTCTGAAAAAGGGATCAGCCAGCCTAGAAGGGACTTTCTCCTTTCACTATCTCTCCTTTGAGTGGCCTTTACTTCATGATGCCATGGCATCTGCAGCTCTCCAGATTCCCACAGGACAAGAACTGCCTCACTCAGCTCAGTCCCATCTTCCTTCTCTGTTCTCAGAACCCCTGGACCCAAACCTAGAGCAGCTCCACACCTGCACTTTGCCCACGAGAAAGAAGGGCTGCAACAACCTGTAGGAGTGGAAGATGAAAGCAATCCAGCTGCAGGTGTTTGCTGTCAGGACAGAAAAGGCAGGCAAGGAGAAGCATAGCAGACACTGGCAGAGGTACTGGGGCAGAAGGTGCCCAGCACAGTGGCAGCCAAACGGGGCAGGGCAATGCCAAGCAATGGCCCTGCTCTAGCTGACCCTGCTAAGTGGGCCTAAGCACCACACAGTCTTCAGAAGTCCCTCCCAACCTCCACAGTTCTAAGATTCAAGAACTAAAGGCATCCTTTCAATAGTAGTAGTGGGAGAAAACTGATTATCAGCTATAGGTAGATTTATAGACTTTCATATTGTTATATTTGCCGTAGTGACATCAGGACCCTGTTTTTCCCTTTACCCACGAACAAAACTGACCCTGAACTAACAGCTCCCTCCTTCATACAAAACATAGGGATTTATTTTAAGTTTTTAACCTGCCACGATCAAAAAATAAGAACTGACATGTATGTGTGTATGAGGAATAACCTCTTTGTTGTGTAGGTGACCAAGCCCTGGAACAGATTGCCCAGAGGCTGTGGAGTCTGCTCCACTGGAGATATTCAAGAACCATCTGGACACAACCCTGTGCCATGAGCTCTGGGATGACTCTGCTTGAGCAGGACCAGATGATCCACTGCAGCCTGACCCATTCTGTGATTTTGTGTTTGTGCAACACCATACTGAAATTAGCAGCAGCCATGATTTACTGATAACATAAACCTCAAACTATGGATGAAAAAATAGGCTAGGTTCCAATTTATGTGGCACTACAGCAAAAATTGGAATAAATCCAGTGATTTCAGATTACTTTACTGGCTTTACCAAATATCAGATTCAGGCCTGTAAGCTCTCTCTGTAAAATAAATGGGGGAAAATAGAGAGTAATGGCATTAAGGAATGCAATTATCCAACCAAATTGGATAATGAATGCAGAAAAGAGGCCTAAGCAAAAGAAGAGAGATATATTTTTAAATTTTATTTGAAATGAGATGGATATTCAATTAGATTCAAGCAATAAAGAAAACATTTGAAAGGATAAAACCTGTACAGGGGGATGCTCTAACTTAACAATGACTGATATGTAGGGTTTTTCTCTCTAGTTGACTAGAAAGCTAATATTGAACTTATTTCATTAAAAGCATGTATTTGTTTTCTGTTAATTGTGGAATAAAGCAAGAGGGTGTTCTCTACATTTTCAACATGAGAATCAAGGGCCATTCCAGACCCTCAAGTAGCTCCACTGTTGATGCAGCCCTGTGAATCACAGCAGGGCTCTATTCACAGCCTGAGGCTGAAGCCAGCAGCTTGGGTAGAAACAAACCTGCAGACAATGGTCTGAACGACATGGCAGGGTCTCATTTCTGCTCCCTTTTCTCATTTGGATTGGGAAATTGCTTACAAAAAGCCATAGCTGGCTTTCCTCCTTTACAAGTGGACAGAGATGACAGGACAAAGTGTAACTTACTTGCATTGTCTAGTGAGAAACAAGTGCTTAGAAGAGTTTCCAGGCTCTACCAGTTAGTTTTAAACTCAGAAAGACAGGGGCAAAATCCTTCTTTGGCTTGTTCTTTCTTTCAGGCTCTTTTAGATCACATGGAGGAGTGTCCACCTTTCTGGGGAAAGCTTAGACTCTGAATGCTCAGTCCTCTTTAAGAAAATTTTTGCTTCCCCCTTACCTCCGTTATTTGGCTTTGATTAATCATAGCTCAAACTTGTTTGTTTCTGGTTTATTTTCTTCCAAGGCCCCCCTTTTCCAATATTTCAATAAAATTTAGTGATTTATATATTCTACAGAATTTAGTGATTAATTTCTGACAAGAACAATCAGCTTGTTAATGTTGAGTGTCAGACACATACGTGAGTAAATCTGTTGCCATAGTTTCATTTTGCTATTGGTCCAGTGTCTGTAGACAGTGGTGATAGTAATTAACAGAGAGGTATGATTTGAAGAGGAAGACTGATTTTTCAGCAATGGAATGAGTATTTTCTTCACTGAACCATTGTCCAGTAAATTCTGTCCTTGTAAATAATAATCTTAAAATGCCTGCAGAACATTTACCTTTCTCTAATAATTCATATGATGAATAGCATTGCAATCATCTAATTATCCACAATGCTCCAACATCAGAGCTTTGCTGTGACAAATTTGTTTTGTACCTTATATGAAATATAAGAGTTTTTGGCTGCTTTCTCTGAGGTTTTATTCTAGAATATGGTTTCCAATAGTCTTTCCCTCATGAGATGAGAAGTCTGTAACCTCCTGGACATTACAACTTCAAAGTGGCCACAGGAGAAAATTGCACAGCAGCATTACATAAAGGTCACTTGCTGAGCCTTGCATTTCAAAGAGTGTTTTATACAATTTTAGATATGTCAGAGATCTGTGCAATATTCAGTACTGAACCTTTTCTGGGATAGTTGCTGTAAACATCTCTTTTTTGAGGGAAGATTGACAAGGCATGCCTGAACATTATAGCTTCCCTGAGCATGTTCCAGTGTTCTCGAACCATTCCACATTTGTGTAGACTGTAAACAGTTATTTTCTTTTGCTATGCCAACGTGTATCAACATTTCCTCTGCCCGAGACACAGATTTTTTTGTCAATTTGTACAGACTAGTGTCAATTCTAGCATCAATTAAAATGCTGCTTTTCTTTGAGATAAAGATTCATGCTTGGAGATACGGTTTTTTAGACTTTAGCTACTGCCTTGACTTCATTTACATGTATGCACAAATTTTTTTCTTAGTTTTCATTTGTCTGTAAATAAATACTCATCTGTAACAATGCTATTAAAAAAATGAAATAATGCTATTAAAAAAGTTAACATGTGCTTTCTCTCTTAAATTACAGGATGTTTTATTTGCTATCAGTTTGTTTTATTGTTAGTTTGAAATGTCATTTTACTCTTCTCTCTGATACATGCAAAACCAAATTCCCTAAGGTGATATGCTTACCAAGCAGTACTTTTACTGTTCACCTTCCAGCCTCATTTTAATTTGAGTTTGACTCCATCAGGTGCCTTTTTAGAACTCTGACTCATAAGTCATTGTCTTGATAGTACACGCTTCAGTCTTCTCTTATATCCATATTCCTCATCACAATAACTGCCCTGACTCCTGCAAAGGTGGATTAATCAAATCTTTGCTGTTTAAAAAGTCAGTTGTCTTTGGTCCCTCTGCAGTCAATGGAGAGGACCAGAAATTTCAGTGATTCACCCCATGCAGAAGAGACATCTGAAAGAGGCAGGATGAATATATATGTGTGTGTATTTTAAGACAGAATGAATCAGCAAGCATCTCTTTTCTTCTGCCACTTGTAGAGGCAGCCCTCTAAACCTTCTTGGATCTGAAACTGGATTTCTAAATGCTTAAAGTGACGCAAGAAAAGTCCCACCTTGCTCATTGGCAGTGGATAACCTAATGCTGTTCCTGATCTCACTAGAAAAAACATACATTTGCCAAAGTCCATTGCTATTCCTATGCATCACAACACTTATTCAGGTGTGATTAATGCCATTACAAGTACAACATGCTGGTGTACCAAATGCAATCCTTCCCACAATGCTATTTATGTCCCTCATAGCAGTGGAAAAACTCTCTTCCGCTCTTTTCCAGGCCCCCACAAAACAAAATAGTTTTAAATAGCTGAACTGCAGTGATCAAATTGTTCAGGATTGTTTCATTATGCCCTTGTCATTTCCTGCTTTTTCCTCAATATAGTTCTTAACCAAGTAATGTACTGATCTCTAAGAAAAATCTTTTTTATTATTATTAAATACAATATTCTTATGCAACAAATTTCACTCCGACCATCTAAATGCTATATTAACTTCTCCCTCCAACTCATCTCTAATATCCACCTCCCTCTTTACCCAACAGAGTCCCTTTAGCAGCCATGTCCAGTGGTGCAAAGCCTTGTCTTACTGCACTGGATTCTCAGGGAGAAGCAGGTATGGTGAGCACTGTATGGCCCTCCTCCAGTCTGCTGGGAATAACAGCAGCCAAGATCACTGCTCAGACTGGTTTCTCTCTGTTCCCAACTCACACAGTAGTGACAGGATCTCTTTTTCATCTAGCTCATGCTCCTGTGTACTGTGATGACAACTGTGATTCGCAAAGGGTGGAGTAAAACTGAGCAGTGATATCAGCACACGGTCTATAAATAGTGTTGTGATAACTGAAATAAATATAAGCTAACACATACAGACACACTTCAAACCTTCGTTTCCATTCCATTTCTGCATGAAAAGGAGCACCCCAGATCCTGGTGTTAGCTGGCTTTTGCACACCCATGACTGCTGTACATGAGCTGATTTCAACAGATCATTTTGACCTATGGGCTAAACTCTACATTACGAAAAACCACGTGGCTGTGTTACAGCTGATGTTAACAGGAGTGGTTAGCAGGAAAGCAGATTACAGCTTTTTATTTTACTAAAAACCTTTCAAATTCAAAATAAAGTGTTTGTATCATTGTGGCTAGTGATCCATTGACGCAATGCTCCCCCCAAATTCGTTACAAATGAATCTCCAGAACTGTCCCTTGTGACTGCTTCAGATGGAGCCTGATTAAATGCAGAGGAAATATATTACTGAGAAGATGAATCATAATTCTGCAGAATGAAATCAATGGCTTTACACCTTTGAGTTGGACACAGGGTTGGTTGATCAAAAATGTTACTCATACAAATGAGTGAACAGATGAATCGCGTACACAGCTTGGACAGGAAAAAGGTATCTAAAACTCAATCAGAAGTAGCCTTGACTATGACAGAAAGCCAGAAGAAAAACTGAAAATGCTTCCCCTAAGGTAGAACTTTCGAATAAAAATTCTTTCTTTGCCCTGCTATGAAATGCAGGTTTTTTTCATCACTTTTGATACCATGGTTTGGAATAAATGCAAAAATTTTACTTAGATTGGTGAGATGGCTCATTTGAAATAGCATTTTAGTTTCTCCAATGTAGCTCTAGGCTGACAGGTTGTTAACAAGGATGAGATGCCCTAAGAAGTACCCACTGGTGTGACTTCAGCCACTCCAGTGAACTCAGCTGCTGAGACACAGGGTGGATGTCTCAGACACCTTAGGTCCTTTCAGGTGGCACTAGACACCTCCACTTAAGCAGATGGACCAGCCAAATGAGATCTTTCCCTCCAGACTTAGACACCTAAATTAGAATCATAGAATCTTTAGCTTGGAAGAAACGTCTAAGATCAATTCCAACCTTTACTCCAGCACCACTGTGTTCACCACTAAACCATATCCCCAGGTGGCACATCCGTGTGCCTTTATGACACTTACAGGAATGGTGACACCATTACTTCCCTGGGCAGCCTATTCTTATGTCTGACCACCCTTTGAGTGAAGAAATTTTTCTTCATATACAATCTAAACTTCTCCTAATGCAACTTGAGGCCATTTCCTCTCACCCTGTCCTGGGCAGAGACCAACTCCCAACATCAGCTTGAACCTAACAGTTAAATGCTGCAGTGCCTTGTTTCCATAGCAGAGAAAAGTCATTGCAGAGAAACCTTGCTCACTGAAATTGATTCATCAAGATTGCATCTAAAGGCTCTCCCTCTGGAGTTTATGAAAAATGTTTGCCTTCCCTTAATCCTCATTTATGCTATGCAGGCAGCATCTGAGAGCTGGGAGGGAAATAAGGTGTTTCTGATGCCACTTAACCCACTGACACTGCTGTGCAATGCTGTGCTAGACATCAAGCTGTGAGCCCTCCTGCCCCCTCCAGCAGGCACACGCCCAAGCAGCAAAGAGGGCATGTGCAGCCAGCTGCTGTGCCAGCAGTGCCCAGAGCAGGGCTGCCAACTCACCTGCTCTCTGTGCCTGCATGGATCCAACCACAGCACCACGGAATTGTTCAGGTTGGAAAAGATCTTTAAGAACATCGAGTCCAACCAGCACCACCAAGTCCCCTCTGCTATTTCACAGAATAATGCACAAGAGGTCCAAATCACAGCTGACCTCATTTGTCAACGTTGACTACTATCCTTAATGGATATTGGAGCAAAAAGGTCAAAGCTGGGAATGTGTGAAACTGAACTAGTCCCACCAGGTCTGAATTCAGAAGTATTTACTGACAACTGTGCTTCCTCCTCTAGGACATTCCCTTTCCAGAGCAGCCAATCCCATTTCTGTCATACAGCACAAAATTGATTCAAATTTTAATATGGCTTCAATGCAGACTGAATCGATTGTCAAACCCAGCAACAAAAAGCAATAATGCATATAACTATTAGTTTGGTGTTTCCTCATTAATTAACAATTAATATGTGTTAATTAACACCTATTAGTAACACTTTGAAATCACTCACAGGTAATATAGATGAGCCTCATAAACCCTTCTTCCTGGAAAAATGTAAGTATTTTTACAGGTGATAGAACTACTAGCAAGGTTATATATTGAGAGGAAAAAAGGTTGTATATTGAGAGGAAAAAAGAATGCACTCTGACATTAATATTGATAGAAACTGCAAAATGAGCAAAAAGGACAAAGCAAAAGGAATGCTGGCTGTCTCAGAGGAGACTCTATGTCCCCAGTACAGGAACCTCATTATTATTTAATGACCTTAATGGCAAGGCTCTGAGCCGTGTGTATGTCCTTCATAACTAAAGACTAACTACAAATACAACCCAGTAAATCTCAGCCATGAAGCATTTGAAAGCTGTTAGCTATTTCTTCTGGTTTTGACTTCATTTATACAGTACAATAGTTCTGCAAGACAGCATGGTAAAACATGCAACATTCCATGGGTCCCAAATACGAATCATAGCATATGGTCTTTCTGCTAAATGATGCCAGAGGGAGACAGGGAGGGAGAGAGAGAAAGCCTCTCGTGCTAAAGGACAGCACAATTTCATCATTTCATACAGAAAAAGTAATTGAAACAATTTCTTCCAACTGTTTTTCAATGAGAGCTCTACTGGAATAAATTTGTATAAAAACTGGCTACCATTGCTGTGCTAATAAAACTGATAAATTGCTCAGCTGAATCCATGTGTTTGCAAACATGTTTTGTTTTTTTTTTGGTTTTTTTTTTTTTTTTGTGAAATAAGAAAAGGTATACAAAATGAAAAAAACAGAGAGAGATACAGTCTAAATTCCAGCAGCATTTACCATGGCTAAGAATAATAAAATCTATACCAAAGAAAGAAGAGAAAACAAATGAGACCACACAACACACCACACATTTGTAGTACCACATCATCCATTTTCATCCAGCTTCTGTGCCTCATCCTGCAAAGGACAACAGGTTTGTTGTGTTTTGGGCTTTTTTAGTTTAAAAAGATGCCTATTTTTCAGACCACTTTGTAAAATGCTTGTTTTTCTAGGACACAGAGTTCAGGAGTTATATTTTTGGAGATGACATAAAAAGGTAAGCAACATTTTGATTCGGGTTGATATCAGTGCATGCAGAACTCCTTCAGCAAAGCACATGGAAAACTGCTGCAAAGGAACAGCTCTGGGACAGGCCATAGAAATACATTCAACAAAACAGAAAAAAAGCAATGGTGAAGCAGATAAAAATATGGAGGAAAACAAATAAAGTTACATAAACTATGAAATTCACAAAAACTGTTGTCTGAATTCCTTCAGTTTAACAACCATGAGGATAAAGCGATTGATGGAGGTTGCTAAGCGCAGACAAGCTGACTCAGAAATCTTTCCAAAGGTCTCAAAATTGCAAATCTAAAATAGCAGCCTACAGTTCCATTAAATTGTCTAAGAAAATATAATTTTGTTCTGATTCACTGTCCACCTTTGGTAGATAAGGACCCACTGAGGAAACTATTTTAGAAAAACAAGCAAGAAAAAGACATTATTGTAGGCTATGAATCCTGGAAAGCATGACATATAACTCTAATTCTTAAGGGACAGGATGTTTTTTCCCTAATTTAGGGCTGTCTGTCACTGAATTGTCCATGGGAGTAGTTGAGGTCTGTGGAACTGAAATACAAAGGCGCTGGACAAAAAAAGGAAAAGTAACCATAATAAGGCAGTTTTATTTTCTAGCAGACCTGCATTTGCAGAGACAACATCAAGGCTTTTGCCAAAGCTGATCAAGGAGGATCTCTCCAAATTGAGGGGGAATTGTTGGAGGTAACAGGCAAGGACAAAGAGCCTGGACATGGCTGAGCCTTTCACAGCAACTGCTGCTCCCAAGTGACAGGAGACAGCAATGGGTGAAATATTTTTATTCCCAACCATGATACTAAGCAGGAACTGCACTGGCAGCTACCATGGACTATTTAGGTCTGTTGAATCTGGAAAGCTACAAATATCAAACACTGCCTTCCTTGGCATTACCTCATGATTACTTCACTCATCACTGGAGAATGTGGAGGTAAAAAGGTTTAATATAAAAATGGTTGTTGCTCTCTCTAATGATTCCAGAGGCTAGGAATGATATAATCTCTTTGGAGATGATATAATCTCTTTCATATTTATTATACTTCTGCTATAAAGCATACAAATTAAACTGATTGCAGGAAAGAAAAAGAAATCTTGAGTGACAAATAGGAAAATATCCTTTCTTTATAATCAAACACCCTCTTCACCACTGGATTGCACCCACAGCTTTTTTAATTGCAAAAATGCCCCACATCTGTAGTGCAGGAAAATAACATCTATCGTGGGATTTAAATCAGCTTGCTTTAATGCTCTCAAATTTTGGTGTCTGTACTAAGTTAGTAATTGTGACCAATAAAGACACAGTCATCTCCAGGTAGAGACTCAGCAAGTTCATCTAAGACACTTCTCCTGGGTTGGGATGAGTCATAGGTTGGAGGTGCTGTCCTCTCTCCATTGATTCTCCAGACTATCATGGCTAATAATCACTGATTAAATTAGCTCTCCTGAATTCGTCTGATCCCTTTTTGGCCACATTTATATCTTGGTCTCCACAACATCCTGTGGAAATCAGTTTTGTAATTTAATTAAATGTTATACAATAATTTCATTGGTGACCCTCTTTCTGGCACTGTGAGAGTGACTATTTCTTATTCACTTGCTCCTCATCAGACATGAAATAGCCAGACTCTGTCCAGCCTATGTGCCACATTTCTAAACCATTTTACTCCCTTTTTCTAGGCTTTTTACAAACTTATGAATTCTTTACCATACAAGTGACTACAATTACAGATGGAATGCTCCATATGCTTATAAAACAGAATACATTTCTACATTTTCATACTAGTTCCTAGATATTTTAGCTGCTATTTGATACGAATTGATAATTTCAGAGATCTGTCCTCATTGATTTCCATTTCCTCTCCCAATTTCTACTTGTTATAGTCATCAATGTATTTTGTCCCACAGGCATTCCCTTCCTCTTATTACCAATAAATCCACTTGACATTTTATACTCCCAATATTCAGTATTTTATAATCATGTTGTAGCAATTTATAGTCAGATTTAAATCCAATTGTTATGAGTAATCTCAAATCATACACAAACCTTCTCACTTCACTAGACAATTCCACAAGTAATTTATGAATACTTTTCCTTTTTTTATCCCATTCTTCATAAATTGCAAAAATGTGTGATAACTGTTTTTATATCTACTACATTTTATCATATTATATGTATATAAGCACTGCCCATAACTTGGAAAATTTAAAACTAGAAAGAAAATGCCTTAAACATATTGTTATCATTAAAGGCTAAAAACTTGATAAAATATTTCCTACAGTCCCATATTTTAACAACCTAGGAAGAAGTGTTGCAATCATTAAGGGTAGAAAAAGTATGATTTCACACCCAAATTCCTCGCTCATCTCCAGTATTTGTCATTGAACAAGAATACAATTTTTGGCTAGGCACCTGGTCTTGATTCAAAGTCTTGATTGAAAGCAACAGATAATCCACAGGTCTGCAGCTGGATCAGGCCCTGCTTACGTTAAATGCTGTGCTGGTAGAGCTGTTCATTCTCTCTAGTGTGACAACACAGAATAAAAGTTAAAATAAATTAAGGCTGCAGTTTAGGAACAAGACAAACAATGGAATAAAATATGATAATAACAAAAAAAAATCCCCAAATCCCCAGAATCCAACATCACAAAACACAGTAATGTTAAAAACTGTAGTGGCACTTTGCAGGAGTTTGGAACACGTACTAAATCAAATCAGAGGACATAATATAAGAAGAGTTCCCTGCCAGAAGGCAAAACTGTTTGAGCTAGTTATACTTGTAGCAGGGTTTGGTTTTTTTTTTTTTCTTTTCTTCTTTTTTATTTTTTAATTTTTTTATTTCCCTCAGCTACTCCCAAAAGATTCAGTATAAAAAGAACCTGTTACAGAATGGCCTCTGGAAGTGAACAAGGCTCCAAATGATGGGCTTCTGATAGTGGTATTTTTCAATCTCCAAGACAAAAGGGAGTACAGAACAAATGATATTCAGGAAACCTGCTGTTCCACAGTGAAAAACAATCCCTTTATCTTTCCTGATCAGAGTAGCCCTGTTACTGTGACCAAGCAAGAAGGGAGGGGAGCGAGTGTGTGTCAAGAAATAGATTCAAGAAAAGGGATCAAAAATCTCTTTTTTTGCTTATAAAAATCTTATTTTTATTATTATTATATTATTATTATTTAAAAATTTATTATGTATATATTATTATTATTTTATTTTTTTTTGTGGGAAATGTGTATATCTTGGAAAGGAAAAATGTAGACTTCAGAACAAGTGATATAAGGCCAGCTTTACAAAAACATGTAAGTGCTTCTGTGGGTCTGGACTACTGGCTAATGTAAGTACTGTTGCCTAATTGCACTGGCTCATTTCTATTCAAGTAAATCAAGGTGATGCTCAGTACAAATGTATCAAGCATCCCTCTGGCAGCTTGAGTGCTCTTCAGAAATCTCACCAGGTACCTAAATAGCTATGCAAATCTCATCTCAAGTATTTAGTTGCTGCATTCCCTGCTCAAAATGCAACTTAAACTCTGTCACCTTTACTTTCTAAGAATACAACACCAGCATACAAAGCAGGCCAGACACTGAACTTTATAAGGCTGTGAATCTGTGCCTTGGTACCTCACGTGGTACCACTTCTGAACATTCTGAAGGTCCCAGTTTCTCACACACTGCCACTGCAAACCTGTGAAAATTCAGGTTGGCATTTTATTCTCCATGAAAATAGCCAGGCCTGTGAATAATCCTGTATTCTATCAGTGTTATTCCTGGATAACTGTGAGTGCTGAGCTGTGAGTGCACATTGACAGAGTGTGGCACAGCACGTGCCTGAGCAGCCTGGTGAAAGGATGGGCTATAAGCGCTGCTGAGAATCAAATATCACATATAGAGATGTACACACACAATAAATATAGGCTAAGCTGGTTTTATTATAGAGATGTGCTTAGCATTAAGGGTGCCTGCACAGCATTACCATGGCTCTGCTCTGAGACAGACAAGTAGGTAACAGCAAATTGATTGTAAATCCCAGGCCCAGGTTGTCCCTCTTCTTCTTCCTTGTCCAATCCTTATCCTGTACTCTGGCTCCCTGGATTGCCAAGACAGTCCCACTGCATCTGTACCAACCAGCTCATCCTGACTCTTTCTCCCACTTTCCTTCCCTCCATCCTTCCTATCTGGTTCTTACTCCCTACCCAAGGCCAATTCTCATCACCCTTGGTGTTTTATTTGTACTTTGTCTTTTCCTTCTCTGACTTTCCATCAGCAAAAGCAGTGAGAGCAGTGATGTTCACAGCATGCAAGATGGATGCAGAAGGACAAAAACCCAGGTATGCTTGTTTAAGCTACAGTGGAATTCACCTGGGCAACATCTTGTTGACATTTAAAGTCTTGGCATCTGCAGGCACAAAGATAACACAACCACTCCCAGAGAGCAGAGAGGGATGCGTGCCCAGGCTGCCAGCAGGGCTGTCAGCATCACTCAGAGAGGCAGAGGCTGAATGGGAGCCATGGCAGCAGGATGCAGCATGTTTAAATGATGCTGAATACTCTAAAATACTGGAGAGAATTTTATGTAAAAAAATAGATTGTAAAGCTTAGTGAGTTATGCTGTGTAAATCCAAAGAGACCCAAGCCAGCCACGAAAGAAACACCATGGTTTACAGGCTGGGGTAGGGGTGCAGATGAAGCTGGGAGGATGAGACTGATAGCAAATGTTTCTCTCAGAACTGGGCAAACAATCTCCAAGTACCCTAAAGCACCACAGACTGGTCAGAGGAGAAAACACTGAAGAAGAGAGCTGATGTTTCCCAGTAGAGGCTTAAACTGGTTGTGTTTGTTTTCCCCAGAACAAAGGCAGAAATGAACCTGACTTGCAGTTGCTGATGCCAGTCTGCCCCAATCAAAGGATATAATGAAAATGGAAAAGGCAATGAGGCCACAAATGTCATGTCACTAGCATTTGTACTTTCTCTTTTAAAAACTAACTGAACTTCTCAAAAAAAAAAAACAAAACCCAAAAAACCAAAAAAACCCCCAAACTTTTCAGAACATCTAGGAAAAGCCTTTTTTAGGGTTAAGAGCAGCATTCAATTTACTCCTTTGGTCTGTTTGCCATATAGGTCTGTTTCAAAAAAAAAAAAAAAAAAAGGAAAAAAATTCTTAGATCTGATATCATGCATGGGAAAGCCCTGAGGAGCTACAATCTCCAGAATACCCAAATAATTACTATATTGAAGTTTCCATGAAATGAATGCCTGCCTCCAAATAAAGCCATTTGACAGTTGGCTTATTCTTCACTAATGTCATAGTCCCACCCTATTTCACTATCTGTGCTCCAAACTTTATTAGAAACATTTTTTTCTTTAATTTGAAAAGAGTCACATTGATTTATGACTCCGAGAAGCTGGCCAGAATCCAGAAAACCATCCAACAACCAGTCTTTAACTTAATCTGTTCCATCATGAAAATGAATTAGTGCTTTTTACAATATTATTAATGATTACAGTCAATAAGAGAAATGCCACAATTTAAAAAACTTTCATATGATCAGGAACAACAAAAAACTGAGCAACTGTACTATTAATGACAAACCATTTAAAATTACTGCAAAGAAAAAGAAGAGAAGACTCTACTCCTCTAACACAGTATCTATAAATCATACACAGAATAATAACAGGGAAGTCATTATAGTCAGTAGCAGGGAACTTGATTAATCCAGGCTATTTCTACCTGGGTGGTAGCCATTAGAAGTTGGATATCTAATCTAAACTAGTCATCAAGGCTCCAATGTGCAATGGAGAGAAACAAGCACCCATTTTCAGCAAGAAGCAATTCATTCCATGCTAAACTATATATAAAAGGTGACTGGCATTAATTGCTCTCTGGAAATACTTACTCTTGTTTGACTAACAAAAAGAATCTACACAATCAGTTTAGACTAAACATTTAACTCCTAGACAGCTAGAAAGGCATGAAAAAACATTCTACCCCCGAGCTCAGACTGGTATGACTCTCCCAGTTTGGGAACAACTGCAGAGCCTTCAGCCAAACTGTGCTTCACACCTTGTGAGCCAAACCTTGGCACTGCCTGGTTGGTGGAGCCCAGTGAGGGCAGTGGAGCTCTGCTGACTTGTGGGCCAAAACACCAGCTCAGCATTACAGCAGCCCCTGGGAAGAGTTTCTTCCCAATAAACTCTTTCTACCAATACAGCCAATGACCAACCAGCTTCAAACAGCAGGCATACTAAAAAAAATCACACAGATTTCTCTGATTTCTCTGAACCAGGTCACATATTCATGCAGATAATAAGCTTCTCTTAGATGACAGGGGACTACGTTAACTTAATGATTTTTAAAGGCATTTTTGGCAGGTTAATACCATTGCTGGCACTTCCACGGGGAATGACTTAATATCAACTGGTTCCAGTCCTTGGTAATTAATCTACAAAAAATACAAAAGAAAGAAAACAACCATTTCTACTGTATTCCATTTCTATAAGTCTATATTTTTTTTATTAATGCCTCAGTAAAAGTTAACTTTAGAAAACAGCATCTATCTGGTGTTACATAAAGAATTAGTTGTGACATCCTCACTGCCTCTACAATGCTTAGTTTGGAGCACCAAGAGATAGGGAAGTATCCTGAAAATCCTATTTCTCCAAACAGCACAGGTCATTTTGACATTTTTAAAGAGAACTAACTTACTAGGCATCTGAGCACAGTGTAAATTAACTAAATGTGTTGAAGCACATCCAGTCACAGCCAAGGGTTCCAGTCAGACACCATGTAACTCTACTTCCAGTTCTTGTGACATGTTTCTCAAGATTCTTGTTCTTCTTCAAGAATTGTCCTCTGAGTACAGAGGCATGCAACCATCCCTAACTTCAGCCTTACTTAAGCTTCTTTGATTTGCTTTCAACCATGACATATACTCACTTTGTCCTTGCTTTTGTTCTCTAAAGCAGTTTATAAAACTTGAAAAGAAAAGGAGTGCTTTGTATCATATGGAAAATAACTGTGCTGTAAGGAACAATACCAAGGCTGAAAAGCCTAAAATTAGACCTGCAAGCTTTGCTTTCATTGGCAGCGATGTGTGAACATTCATATTGTCCCAATCCCACATTCTGCCTCTTTATTCTTGCTAAACACACTACTTTCTCTAAAACACTGAAGTTTAAAATTAGCAAACCTGTCTGATTCAAGGGTATACTGACCTTGGTGATGGGCTATTTTGATCACCTTTAGGCCTTAATAGTGAATTACAAGATCAGCTATTTTCAAAAGAAGCAAAGAAAAAGCACTTGCAGAACAAAAAGCTGAACATCTCTGAAATGGTGCCTGGAATAATACTGCAATTTCTAGCTCGCTTTTTTTTTTTCCTCCTAAGAAAAGTCAAAAGCAAATCTAATAGCTGTATTTTTGCTGAAAGCAAGCCAGTGAGGAGACATGCACTGTATAAAGTTCCTGGGGCTGGGCAATGTGGGACTAACAGGGATAATTTAGTCATAACGGGTTAGCATCTATGATATACCCATTCCCTTCTCAGCTATGCTCCTTCAGCTCCTACTGCAGTCAACAGGGGAGATAAATAAGAGCAAAATGTATTCAGAAGGTCAAACTTCATGGATTTTCAAGAAAGCCACAGAGAGGCTAAAGTGCAACCAATGCTTGCTATTGCCTTAAGTATAATTCAAGCAATTGCTAGTGCAGTGTTTATTTTGAGTGTCTCCTTGTGGAATTTCAGGATAAAATATGAGATTGGCAGTGAGCCTGAAGGGGGTATAGTCAGAGCAGTCCAATTTCAACAGACTATCAAGATGAACTGTGGGGAGTTGTTTTACAGGTTTATGGCTATAGCTCACTTTGAAGCAGAGTGTTATTAATATTTGTAGAGCACTATGATATAAATAGCAACACTACATCCACCACCTAGATACCTGTGGTATGCTCTGACAGAGCACTTTCTAGATTACTAAATACCATTAAGTGTGCCCCAAATGCAATACTTGAGATAGGGTATTAGATAGAGATGTAATGCAACAGTTATTTATGCATCAAAAATGCTTATGCAAAAATGCAGCACTAACATTAGCAGCCTTAGGCACTAACTCCAGGGTGATTTTCTGTCAGAAACCAGAATTAATTTTAACACTGTTACAGCACAAGAAGCCAAATAGTTTCTTGGAGTTAGGACCAGTGGAAGCCTAGATAATGCTGGTCCTGAACTGCATTCAGTGTTTCCCATTGGAAAATCTGTGGCCATAAAAAGTAATGTTCTCAAAGTAAGACAAAGAGCAGCTGGAGAATTCTATTTATTTCATCACACTGATCTTGTCAGTATTTCCTAATGTTTCCTACACCCTGGAAACAGCATAGGCTGTCCATCAAGCTTTGCTTACCAGCAGCAAGCTCCACGGGTCACATGGTGGCATTTCAGACAAAGCTGAGCTTTTGGAAAAAGAACGGAGGCTGATTGTGCCACCGAGACAAAATGGAGATGTTAACTACCAATTAACCACCAATTGCCTCAGGAGCAGCAAGGAAACCCTGAGAAAGGTAAATACACCTTTCTCAGGATCAGAGAGTTTTGTCCTAGTTCCAACCTCAAGATGAGGTAATTTCTTCCTGGGACAGCCCTTCTTTTGTGCCTAATAAAGCCAGGTAATTGCATCCTGGATTTTGTGGGTAGGAACACGATGCACAGCAGGACCATTTATGGTGCTGTGGCTTCAGTCTCAGGCTTAGCTTTCTAATCTTACATATAGAGGAGTAATTTTACTCCCTTGGTAACTGGCATTTTTCAAATTTCTGTAATTCCTTTAAACACTTCTAATGATTTAATCGTTATGAACATGCCTATACTTGAGCAATAGTTCAAATTAAAATCGGTAGTGGATATAAAATACACAGGGCATTTCTGAGAAATTCAACATGACAATATTCTCACTCCTTCCTTATTCTTCAGAAAGCATCTTGTTAATACAGTTATGTTTCCAACGAATAATAATTCCCTAGAATAAGAGTATTTATACATGGAAATATCTTGGAATAGCATTTCCCAAAGAACATCTGGAACAGGAGAACTTCTCTTTGCAATCCACTTTACTTCCAAAAATGTGGGCTCTCATTTTTCATAGAATCATATAATTTGGCTTGGAAAAGACCTTAAAGATCATCCAGTTGCAAGACCCCTGCAATGGCCAGGGACACCCTATACTACATCAGGTTGCTCAAAGCCCCATCCAGTCTCCTTGAACATTTCCTGGGATGTGGCTCCTACAACTTTTCTGGGCAACTTATTACATTGTCTCACCATGCTCATAGTGAAAAATCTGGTGTGGGCACAGACAGCCAGCATGAGATGTGAAAAATTAGTGAAAAACTTCTTGCTAACATCTAATCTAAACCTGTCCTCTTTCAGTTTAAAGCCATTACCCCTTGTCCTATCACCCCATGCCCTTGTAAAAACTCCTGCAGCTTTACCCCTTTTGGTACTGGAAGGCTGCTATGAAGCCTCCTTTATAGAAGGTATAAGATACACAGACCTAGATCCTAACAGTAATAAATTTCATATTATTTATTAATTGTTATAAGGGATTATCAGTAGTAGGATTCTTTACTGTGAGGGTGGTACAGCACTGAAACAGATTGCTCAGAGAAGTTGTGGACGCCCAATCCAGAGAAGAGTTCAAAACCAGGCTGCTTGGTGCTTTGAGCAACCTGGTCTAATGAAAAGGTCTGTTCCACTCCAAACCATTCCACACTGAAAGGAGAATTGCCACATAAAAATAATCAAAAGAGTTAAAGATTCTGCAGTAAGCTATAGAATCCTTTTGTAAATATTTAAATTAAATTAAATTAAACCTACTTTAAAAGAATCCCCACAGATCCCTAAATCCCCCCACAAGCTATGCACACTGGTGCTGAATACATTATAAATTTATATACTCCATACCATACCATATGGAGGTGCTGCACAAATGTTGGAGGTAGATCTGCAAATTCCTTCATGAGTAGTGTAGGTAAATGTAATTTAGGCTCTCCCAGAGCCAACTTACAGAGCAGAGGTAATGGCACAATATCCTGGGTCTGTGTGTGACCCAGACAAGTACAAAAATTTTTCTCCAAGGTTCACCCACACCTCAGGAAAATGCAAGGTTAAACTTGCGACCTGGGCATAACTGATATGGGATGTTTATATCTTAGGGAAAAATTGTTCATCATTCAAGGTGTCTGTGCAGTCTTCAGGTCGGCAATCTCTTGGAGGGTCTTCATGGCAGGCGCCAGTTGTCACCAAGTGGTGGGTGCTGAGGTGAGTGGCACTGGATTTCAGAACTGCACTGCATTTCAGAACTGCCCCAGCTCCTGGGCTTGTCCCCAGCACAGCTCTCCCAGCCTGCCCAAGGCACACACCTGATGCTGGCTGTGCCCACAGCAGATGCAGAAACAGGACCTCAGCAGATCCTCTGTGCTTCACTGCACACCACCTACTTCCCAGCCAAGAAAATATGTATTCCAGTCAAAAGCAGTCTAGACATAAGGTAATATATGCAATGCAGATGCACAGGAGATTATACCTGACACAAAACTCAAAGAAATCATCTGATAAATTTAGGAGAAAAAATTGAGATAGGTTGAGTAAGCTAGTGACTATATTCCTATCATAATCTTTTTTAAAGCTACTTCATCTGCTCACCACAGGAAGAGCTGCTTGCCACTTCCCACCAGCCATATTCTGCTTTTCCACTACTTGCAGCTTGTTTTGATTTTGGCTGAGTGGAAGATAGATATGGAAAATCCTTGCAGGAATGCCAGAGTGCAGGGAGCAACCCTGCCTACTAATCGATGCAAGCTGCCCAGGAAGAGAGGCAGGCTGATCATTTCCTCCCTGCTTGTTCATCTATTCCCCTGGGAACAAGTCATACTGCAGTGACACACTAGGGCATGTGCTGTCAAAGTACTTCTGGCAGAAAAAGTCAGTGAAGTATCAAGTGACTGAGCCCTTTCAGCTAGCCATGGGATGCAGGGCTGTTCCAGCCAAAGCAAAGTCCCACTACAGCTGAAGCATACATTTAAATTTTTCATTTTTAGTGATAAAAAAATCCCATTGAATAGTCTGCAGCAGGACCAGAGTAAAACTGGCAAGTTTGTTTGTTAAAAAACAACCAAACTTTGCAATTCTACTTTTAGAATACACACCTAAGCTGGAAAGTTTTCTGTATGAGCTCCTGAGTCCTAATGCGCTGAAAAAAATTGTATAACCAACTCTTAAACATGGCAAATCTTCTTTTGTCTTCCATAATGTGGACTTGGACAGCACTTAATAACAACTTGATGGAGCCTGATGGAGTTGAATTGGCTTATATCCAGCATGACTGGTGCTCAAATGACTCAATTTTTTAAAATTATTTGCCATAATAATAAATGGGAAGTTATGATCACCCACAGCTGGCAAAAGAAGGAGGGATTTTTCAAAGGAAAACCAGGAAGTACACAATTTAAGGACCATTCCACATAAAATACATACCTTTCACTTTCTTCTCCTCTAGTACTTTTAAAAACACTATTTTTACCAGGTATTAGGCTTTACATTGTCACACCCATGCCCCTCTGAAATAAGGAAGAGTGGATAATAGCCACTCCTGCCAAGGCTTACTGCAGAGACAAATCTCAGGCACAACCCTTGGATTAGCAGAATGCAACTGGTTATGCCTGTTCTCTGCATTGTACTGAGAAATCCTCACATTTCTCTTCATTCACAGTCAAACTGAGTTCCAGGTAATGCCAATGTCCAAGGGGAAAAGCTACAAAGCCTGTCTAAAATGGAATTTTTCTGTACATTATAGAGCTTTACCATTTAGCTGTATGGTACAAAGCACAGGGATCAGTCTTATCCTTCTTTCTAAAGGATAACTTCAAATGCAAATGAGAAACTGGTCTGACCTTATTTTTTCATAGTACTTTTGACAACATTGCATGCATATGCAATGAGCATGTTGACACCTGTATTTTTTTATGCAAAAGCCTAAAGAGGAAAAATATGTCAAGGACTATGGCTTAACTAGTAATTGAAACTGACATAATAATTGTATGTAAATGCAATACAATGATGCAATTAATCCAATGCAATTAAACCCCAAAGATAACAGAGAGGTGCACCTCCTCACTACCTACCTGAAGAGCCCAGTCCATGCTCTGCAGTTCACTCCTCATCAGATTTAGTCATTATCACAATACCACCCAACAGGTCTCACCAGCAAAAGCACAGGAAACTGGGAGACATGTAAATACCTGCTTGTTTCCATTCCAAAATTAGACTGCTGCTGCTACTAATGATTTAAATGTAAGCTATACAATATTTATTATTTTTATTACTTGTTACTTACTATTGTTATTCAATAATTTTGTTAAATCTTCAGTTCATCAACTACACACAAGCACGTGCTCCCATAACAATTTATAAGGTTTGCCAATATAACTAAACTGCAATGTTTACCTTCCTACCAAATACCTCAGAGAGCCAAGAGGAAAGCCAAGCCTCAGGAATGGGTCACAGGCTGATCACAGTTCTGTATTGCTCCCACAGCACCATGGGATGATCACATACTGATTTTAATCTGACACAATCCAGTTCTCCTGCCAAAAAGGGTTATATTCTGCAAAGAACCATATTCACTTCTGAAAAGAACTCCTTACCTAATGTCTTGTGTATATCCCAGGATTTGTGTGGCCATAAGCAAGGTAGATAAGAAAAAACTGGTCATGCTTCTTTAGCCAGAAAAAGAAAAAAAGGGTCATTTGGGTGAGATAAACCACAAAAAAAAAAAAAAAAAAAAAAAAGAAAAAAAAAAGAAAAAAAAAAAAAAAAAGCCCTGCCAGGAAAGGGTTCAGCAGCTTAAGCTGGTGCCAAGTTCCCCCTCCTGCTCCCAGGAGCAGAGATCACCTGGTGCTGGGGCAATCAGGCATAGCCCAGACAGAGTGGGGCACACCAGTGTCACACCAGAAATCCAATGGGACACTGCTTCCATCCAAATTTCTAGTCCTGTATCTTTTTTTCTTTTAAAACCCCAGATGTGGTCACACCCCCAGCAAATCTTGTGCTACTTGTCTCTGGCAGAAGACAGTAATAGATATGGGAATGATACCACAACTGTGTGAACAACTCCTTTGAGACAGAGATTGACCTTTACTTATGTATGGCACTGAAATACTTAGAACTGAAAAATTTACACAAGTTGCCAAATGCTTTTCCATCTTGACTTGGAACAACTAGAAAATGTTTGAGGTTTTGTACAGCCTCTTTAAATTTATCAGTGCTAAGTGAACTCATCCCATGACAGGAAGATCAGTTTTAGCACTGTGGTCAAGCACATGCATAAAACAGGGTCTACAGTTCTCTGAGAATAAGGGTTTGGGATTCCATCCCTGCTTTGCCATCAATTCTCTAAAAGCTCTTGGACAAGGTACGTTTCTGCCTTCTGCATCATCATCACGTAATACTAAGTGAATGAAATCATGTTAAATTCTATAAATTCACCAATATTGTAGTTGCCACATCCCATTCAAAACTACCATCAGCAGTGAAAAAATACATGGCACATAAATACAAATGCAAAACAATGCGCAACTTGTCACATAAATTCTTCAAAATCAGCTCTCCAAACAGAAAAGAAGAATTTTTAAGAACAGCTGTTCAGTCATAAGATCAATGAATCATATGATGAGAGAACATATAAAGTCTTATGCAAATACTTCACATTTTATTTTCCAATCCTTCTCCCCACTTAGTTTCACGTCCCAAATGCCTTTGGATGAGCAAATTCCCCTGCACCCACACAGAGCTCACTGTCAGAGAGAGCCTGCACTGGGGGTGTTTCTGTGGTCATTTTTAGGACTTGTATGTGACTTAAAACTATCTCAATTCTTCTTCCTTTTCTCCAACAGCTACATCTATAACCCATCTGATGCACAGTTATCACAGAGAAGTTATCACAGCTCAGGTAGGCATTGTCATGTCAGTAGGAGCTTCCTCTGAGCACCTAACTCAGATGCTTCTGCCCTGGCACAGCTCTCATTCAGCTTGTCTGTTACTACATCAGAAGGAGCAGTTCAGAGAAAAGTGGCAAGAATCAGATGGATTTATCATTAAATTCAATATTTCCTGCAAATTCAAATTTTCCCTGTGGAGTTTTCTCACAACACCTAAAAAAATCACAAAAAGTAGTGCATCTGTCAGTACTTTTCACATTAATCACCCTTTTGGTGAGAGACTCCACTCAGTGTTTCCTAGATGTTGACACCTTTGTCTTCTGCTATCTTCAAATGTTATGCTACTCCTTTTCCTTGCTCCCTCCTTCCTTTTTGATTCATTTAAAATAAATCTCCCTAGCATTGAAATCCTCACAGATCTGATCCTGCCTACATCTCTGACATGATTCATGATCACACCTTCTCCTTTCCCCGAGTCTCATCTCCTTTAGGCTAAGAGCTTGCTGAACACTTACACCTACATTTCCAGTCAACTCTGTGTGTTCAAAGCAACAGATTTCCCCATGTATTTAAATCCACTTACTCACAGACATGTTTTGGTGGTTTAGCATGTACTCTGCAGTATTCAAATCCATTCCTTGATCCAAATTTTTTCTAGTAGGGATCAGACAGATCAGCTCAGAGAAGAGTCCTTACATTTGTCCAGAGGCCTTGGACTTTGGTCCAGTTACTTCAGGAAGGGATTAACCCAGAAATCTTCATTTCACATTTAACTCTATGGTAATTTTTTATAATGACCACCAAGCCATCTTTTCATGTGCTCCTAAAGATTTCCTGATGTCAGTATTTGTCAATAATGCTGCTAATGCCTCTGCCCACTGATGGCACAGATTTCTTTTCACTGTACAACCACATGTAACTCACTTTCACTGTAATCCGATTTTTTAAAGCATGGCAAAGTTGCATAGCATAGTTGTCAGAGGGTGACTTTGCTTTTATAACTTGTATGAATTTGCTACCTTTTTAGTTAGTTTGTTTCTTTCACCCAGACTCAATGTTTATGGCAGAGTACCTCATTAGTCAAGTGCCCAGAGTGATGCCACTAACTTTGCCCGTTCAGAACAAACCAAAAATGCTAATTTCTGCAAACATCTTGAAGGTATTTTCAAAGAAAACAGAAGTACAAGACTGAAATGGCTGCAAGCTGCTGTGTAGGTCTTCATAGACTTGAGAATCTCGTAAGTTAGAGTGACAAAATGCCGAGTTGGAAAAATAAGGGAATGTCTTAGTTGTCTCACACAGCTTCAGATGTTGAAGACCTTCTGAATACATCAATACTGTCAACAGTAAATGGATGGGTTTACTGGGCAATACAAGAACTACAATCTCCAGCTATCTCTGCTACATACAACAACAGAACAACCTTGAACATTTCATGAACTTTCTTTTATCTGGAGATGAGCTGACATTGATATATTGTTATTGGTCTTCACTAATATACTCCTGTTGGCAACAGGGAGAAGCTAGCAGCTGAAATGAGTCATATACTGCAAGACCTTGCAATTTATATGGAAAGAAAGTGAAATTTAAAAAATATCTGTCTCCTCCTCAGCTGACTGTGCAATGCAAGACACCCACTAAAACTCAAGTCAGACAGTTATTTTTCATGTATTTGAAGCACAAGAAGTTGCAGTGTTTTATTTTAAATTGACTAGCTTTAATTCACCAACATTAAAAAAGCAATACAAAGTAATGCTAGGATCATTTGATACTGAAATAAAAATTGGTGTTGTATTTTATATATACCATGGATTTCTTAAGCAACAATTCAGATCTTTGTTACACTGTTTTCATTTATTTATAGTTGAACATTATGAAAAAATCTACAGTTGGTTACAAATATTTGAAGAACGTAATAATCTAAAATATATCTCACAAACAACAGAAGCAACTAGCCAACTGTTCTTTAGCTCATTCTCAGCTAAAGAAAGCAAACAGCTTTGTAACTGAAGGACTTGCAGGGATAAGTTTTGTTAAGCAAATTGACAACAATGGCGTTAGATGATAGGTACATACAATAGAACTATTTATAGCACTGTGCAGGAATAAAAACCACAGAGAATGTTATCATAAATTACTGTAACATTTTCAGTCTCTATTGAATATTTTTACTCCAACATTCCCCATCTCAGGAGAAAAAATAAAAAAGAGGTATATAGGCTGTGTTTCTTCTCTGCAGATTTACAAGAACATCTTGGGTCTTGCCCCATGATAAAAGAGTTAAGGCGCTGAAGAGAGTGATTCAACAGAAAAAGCAGACAGACACACAGACAGAACACAGCTGTACTCAGCATCTGTTTACATTGTACTCTGACTTCTTACAGACTTCTCTTTGAAAGTACCAGATACCTTGTACATATCTAGAGCTATCTATATACAAACCCAGCTGTTCAGGACATATTCTAGGGTATATCTACACCACAGCCCAAGAGCTGGAGAACAGTGTGTGCCTCAGCCAGCTCTCCACTCTCTGGCTTTGCCACTGTGAACAGCCCCATGGCGGGAAGCAGAACATGTATGAATGTATCCTAATTAGCTCTGCAGGAGGCAAACCCAGTCCCTGCTAGCAGGCATGGATTGGCTGCAAGTCACTCCATTCCACCCCTGTACTTGCACCCTATCTTTCTGCACAGGCTGTAGGCAGAGTACATATCTTGTATGTTGTTAGAATTTTAATAAATTTACCCTTATAGCACTGTACATACAGCTGCACTTTCTAGAACATATGCAAAGGCCAGATCCTTGTTTCATAAAGCTCACAGTTTAAAAAACAAACCCAAAACCACAGCTAAAATGCAAGATGAAGGAAGCATCCAACACAGTTAAACATGAACGGCCAGTACTGCCAGGGAGAGGGAGGCTCTTAGGCAACAGGAGACTTTGGAGCAGAGTCAAAGACAGGAAGCAGAGCCAGAGAGGGAGGAAAAAAGGGATCAGCAAAAGCTAAGGATGAGATAAGACATGAGGCAGTTAGTACCTGTTGACACTTCAGGAATATATTCTCATATAACAGAGTAGGAAGCCTGACTGAGTAATGTCCACCTCTTAAACCATGTAGAAACAAATTTTACTTACTGATCCGTGTTCCAGTAGCACCTCTTTGTGGCAGACACGTGAGAAAAATCACAGCCCCTTCCAACCATCCTACTTTCCCAAACAGGAATTAAAATTATTAAACAATAGCCAGTGAACTAAGTAGCTAAGAACTCATCCAGTGTGGGGACAATTCCTGCAAACAAAACCTACTTATGAAGAATGATCAAGGCTACTTTGTGGTCTTCTTACCATACCTGAGGAGGAAAAGGAGTCTTAGAAACTACTTCTGTTAAGCACTTTGGCATTTCAGTAATAGTGGTGTGTTGTTAGGATTTCACTGACAGACGGCAAGAATATTTATGCACATGGAAAAAACAGTTTGTGATTATCTGGCTCTCTTTAGTTAAGAATGCATGATATATTTTTAACATGTAACATACTGATTTCATACTATTCTTCTACATGTTCTCATTCTGTATGGATGGCAAGGACCAGATTCCAAATCACCTGGAGCTCAATGTCGAGCATTGTTCAACCTTACAATGTGGTTGATGTGACATATCTAAGATTAAAAAAAAAAAAAAAAGACCAAATGATCCCACAACAACAACAAAATCCTTCCCCCGCAACCCCCCCTTCCCAAAAACAACAGATCAAACTTTTTTAGACATTTGAAGATGCAGTCCTTTTGTACAAGCCAGTCTGGTTAGCAAAAATCATCAGTATCATCAGATGTTTCATGCATCAAACTAAAACCACTTTTCAGGCTATCAGTCTTCCAAACTGAAAGCCTTTTACGCCATTCAAAACATGAATTTTAAGAACATTCACAAATACTCATTTGTATGGTTTAAAAAATGTATATTTAAAAAGAAAAATGACTGTTTAAAGAATAGTATATATTTTGGTGTAATGAAAGAACATTGGCTGTAATGAAATTGACTGGATATGCATTGGATGTTAACAATAACTGCACAAATAATTTTTTGCAGCTTTATCCATTATATAAGCTGATTTTATTTTCAATGCTAAAAACTTTTTTAAATGTTCACATTCACTAACTTTAGAAAGTTGTAACTTTTTCCTCTACATATACCAGCTTCTACTAAAAAACAAAAGCATTTTAATTCTAACTACTAACTGATATCTCATATTTCATTCTCTAAGAGTCTTCAGTTACTTTGTATTTCTAAATATAGCAGATAAGAGTACAGAGAAATATGCTGTATTGTAAGAGCTTTTATAAACAACAGCTTCTAATTTTAGACTACTCCATTCTGAATAAAGTCTAATTAAACCACATATATTCTCAAATGCAGTTCACAAAAAGGATAATATTCATGTCTCCTCACTGCATTTGATTCCATCTTACAGTGAATGACTTAATATCTACTTTTGAGTAAAAATCTTTTCTATAAAGTGGAACACTAAACTTTCATTTAAAAAATAAAATTTCAGTAACATATTACCTTTGTGAAATTATTTTCAGATATTAAAATCAAGTAATAGGTACTCTACACACACCAGGCTCAACAGCTGATCTATTTTAAGATTTTTTTTTTAACTGCTTTGGGGATTGATTGTTCAAGAACTCATAATTAAGTCCAGAACCGTCACATTCTAACACTAAGGATAATTAATTAATAAAAAAGCTTAGTGAGAACAGAGATACATTTTCCATTCTCCATGGTCTTTAAATCAAGACTGATTTTTTTTCCCTTCCCCCAAATTTGTATGTAAAAGGAGAGCAAAGGCATGACTGAGTCAAATGCTATGGCCTCTGCTAGACATGCTTAAAATGGTCATTAATCTCCCTTGTAGATGTAAACATTTATGAACCTAAGAGCTTTCTTCTCTAACATACAACTTTCTATTTAGCTAGAAGTTAAAACTAATAAGAGTAATTTTCATGAAAAGTTTTAGAGCCTTATATTTATTAGTCTAAAAGCTCTGTAAATTTCTGTCATAATCTATTTTCTTTTTGAGTATATAGTTTGACTTGTACAAAGTTTGAGCAACCAAATTAATCCCACTGGTTAATATTATATTGGTTGATTCAACTCATTAGAAGTTAAAACAAAATGTACTATTTTTTATGCCTAACTATTGTATGAAAATACCTTGAGAGGACCAAAACCAAATTTTTCAACACCACTTGTAAGTTTTATTATTATGGATCTCCATTTTTAGATCTTTTCATAAATGAACTTTGAGAAAGTCTAAGTTAGTGAACAAGAAATTAAGTAAAATGTTTTTTTTTTCTTTTAATTAACAGTGCTGCATGATGCTTCTCTGAAATCATCAATTATTCAAGATTAAATCTGCTTTAAGCCAAAAGTGATAAAAGGTCATTTAAACCAAAAAGTTTAGTATCTTATATTTATATTGGTGTAAAAGCGATAGGAATCAGCACTACATCTTTTTTCCTGCACATCAACTCAGACTTTTTAAATACAGATTATGTAGATAATCTTCCTCAAAAGGCTTTGAGATGGTAAAGTGATGTTAAAATTCTTTATCTTCCTATTAAGAAATTCTGTTATGATAATTATCTTAAAAGACTCACTTGGTAATTTCAAATTATCACTTCTCATTATTTCAAAGCTTGTGGGTTCTTGACAAACTCAAATGTAGCAAAGTCTTGATTTTTCAAAACAGTGAAACTGAGAAAGTTATAATACATTCCACTAATTTTTACAGTCTGGTATTATAGATATGACTTTATAGGGTTTATTTCCGGGAGAAAAATCTTCAAAAATATCTGTAATGTGTATTCCTTTGTCCTTGATATCATAATTTCAGAACACATAATGCTTAGTTAAAAAAAAGATGCAGTTGTCCTTTCACTCCCAAGGAGCACAATTTATTTCAATTAGCTGTGGTTTTACAAGTTATTTTACTAAACATATTCTGTTCCTTACTTTCCTCAGGGGAATAATCACAAAGAAAAACAGCTTCATATTTTATCAACAGTGAATTTTTCTATCAAGTGGCTTTTATCTTTTTCTCCTTCAACTGTCACCTTGAAACTACTTGCTTTCTTCAACTTTCATCTTTGAGACCATCTCTAATGATCTGCCTTAATTTCTTACAAGTGTATTATTGTCCTTTCAGTCACATTCACATCCCAATGTGGAAAAGCTCTTGAAAGCAGAGACCCTGTGAGTAACATCAACATAGTTAAAAAAATAAAAAATACATACATATTTTAGCTTAAACTTAAAAAGCAATAAAAATTTGTAGCACTACTCCGAAATTTTGCATTACATGAACAAATATCCTTCTTATCATCTGTTTAATTTTCTTTGAAAAGTTTTATAGCTATTACTCTCAGACCAATAGCATAAAAGTAAAAATATAAGATTCTCAGTCTATGAATAAAGACAAGTAGCTGGAGCTGAGGTAAGAAAGCGCCGCCCTGTGATGGGAGCCCATCTGGATCCTGACATCTTCAGCACAGCAAATGCTCACAGCCTTCCTGTATTCCTGTACCACACAGAGCTTTCAGCAATGCCATGGAGACAAGCTATGGGGTAAACCATGGTCTTTCCCAAGAAAGAAACATACAGAAAAGAAAATAACTGGTCAGGTGGAAAGCGATCGAAAAAAGCAATGAACATGCACAAAAAGAAGGAACAAAATTACACTCTGAAGGAAGAAAAAGCCCAAGCATGTGGAGAATGGCAAAAGGTGTGCAAATGCAGGTAATAGTAACCCAAAAGAAAATGGGGACAGATGAAATGGTCTAGGCTCATTATAGAGTAGTCTGAATCAAAATTAGGCATGAGAAATAATGCAGGAAGATCACACAGTGCTTTTCTCTGTTAATGTAAGACAAAATTAAAGAAAGCAAAGCGTCCATGGGCAATCAAACCCACCTGGAAACAAGCTTCTTTACAGACCACACAAAATCAAAGGGTATTTAGCCCCAATGCACACTGCTAAAACAATACCTATTAAAAACAAAAGGATGAAGACCGGTGCTGACAGTGTTTAACATCACAGACAAGGAGCACAGCTGCTCAGGGTAAGCGCTGCGTGTTTCAATTCCTAGGACTTTAAAACCAGATCTGTCTACCATACTTTATATTTTCTAACTCTATCTTTAATTAGTGTACATTGCTGTTTGATTCACAATTAGAGGATGAGCCAGCACTTTTTGGCCAAGTGACATAAAATTCTGGAAATCTATGGGAATCTGCAAAGGTCGACAGAACTGAATACCTAAAATGGGAGCATGAGGCACAGATACAATACAAAAAAAGCTTTGGAATCCATTGTGCAGACAGACATAACATTGCAATTCCAAAACTGAAAAACAGAACCAGGACAACAGCTTGAAATGTAAACAATTACGGAATCACCCACAACAAAGTTCACTACATTCATGTGTTTGTTAAGGGAACCGGTATCCTTAGATTTAGGTCCTGCAGCTATACTGAGTGCACAGACAGAAAGAAAAGCCAAGAGGCCTGTAGCAGCACAATGGTGCTGCAGCTCTCTAGGAGGACCCTGCTGGAAGGAACATCGGGATCCCCCCAGACCCCAGACACACCGCAGTCAGCAGGATGTCGCAGCCTGGGACACGTGGCGCCTTTTCCAAACAGCACCAGAGCCAGCGGCATTGCACCGCTTCCATCCTGCACAGCCAGCCTCATTCCCCGGCTCTGCTCTGCCCTAGCCTGCCCTCCCCACCGCATCCCAGTTAGACTTGGCCTCAGCATTCCGGCCTGAGCACAGTTTCCCTTGGGCTGGTGCTGTGGGGTGGCATCAGCTCCGAGTGTTCTGGTACACTACAGCAGGGGAAGGCACGCAGGGAATCGCACAGTGGAGCGGCAGCGGCAGAGACATCTCTGGCATTTGCTCCGTGTTGTGAGTTACATAACGCTGTGATACTCCGGAGTAGATGCCGCTTGATGACACAACTGATCTGCGGGCAATAGTTGCATGTTCCAGAACAAGGAGCACGTTGAAAAATCAGTGTTGTGCAGGTATACCTTTGTATCAGTCAAGAAGACAGGGCAGCCTAGAAAACTGGTTAAATATTGCAGCCCTATGTCATAAAAGTTTGTGGATAAATAACAAGATTAAGGATTCAGTCCTTAATTAAAAGGCAGGGATAACACATAACCAAGATGAAGAACATGTTTCCTTACTTTTCCTTGACAGCAACATCAGCCAGACTACTTCATGCTTTGTTGGAATGGAGAAAAACATGATTAAAGTTTTAATTAGAACTGATCGCAGTCCACAAACCTGAAATGGATTGTGCTGTATGAACACAGTACTAGGAGATCTTTCAAGCAAACTCATGTTCTTAAATGAACTATGGTCTTTAAAAAGGAAAGGCATTCTGTCAAGTAATAGAGTAGTAGTGAAAACTAATGACTCTGAAAATGTGTGACAGAAACAACTACAAGGAAGTACGCATTCTGAAAGGGACAGTGATTGTGTATTCTACAGAGACTGAGCTTCCACATACACTTATTTTTCTGTGTGAATAATCTGTTGCATATCGTATTCTGGTTATAAAATATGTCCATCTAATTATTTTTCATAAAGAGATAGTGATACCTCTGAGATCTGAACTTGCCAATATGTGAAGGAAGAGAATGTCTATCCAAAGCCACACTAATAACAAAACATTGCTAAAAATATATTGCCAGCAGAATTGTTGGGAGAAGTATCTGTATTGCTCAAACCCATCTGTTACAATAACATCTTCTGTACAAGAACACGGAATTTATTCATGTATTTGGCCTTTTGATAATTGACTACGGGTTTAATGCCCAAGCAATCACGCTTCAATTTCAATGTAAAGGGCAGGTGTTTTCATCACCCTGTTATCTGCACGTTTGCTTGTCAGCCGAAAAGCCTGGCGGTGCAGGTAAGCCCCCCTCCCCGCCTTGCTGCACCGCTCCGGGTCGTGCGGGATTCGGGAGCGCGGTACCTGCGCGGCAGCGGAGCTCCGCCCGCTCCGCCTCCAGCCGCCCTTCGCCCGAGGAAGCCGCAGAGCCCCGTCCCACCTCCGAAAAGCCCCTGGACAGGCTCCTCCAGGGCCGGGGAAGCGGAGGGTCTGCAGTTGCGTAACATCAACCCCCCCTCCCATTCGCCTGTCCCTCCCAATCCCCGACGGTTCCTCCGCAGCCGGAGGCTGGAGCAGGCAGCCCGGGATGGGGCAAGCCGGGAGGTGCCGGGGGAACCCCCAGCAGAGGAAAGGGGAAAGGCTCTTGGCATTGGGGACGGGATGCCAAGCTGGGGCGAGGGGAACCTTGCAAGTGGCTCCATGCGGGAAGGGGCCCGCCTGGCTGGAGCGGGAGGAGGGAGGCGTTCCCCAGTGGGGGCAGTGGGGAGAGCGGGGCACTCCGGGGGGTGGGGACACCTCCGGGCGGGCGGGAAAAGCCTCGCACCGGGGGAGCCGGCGGCACGGGCAGCGCTGCAGCGGGCAGCGAGCGGCGGGACCGAGCTGTGCGGGAGGGCAGCAGTGCTGGGGTCCCCTCTGGCAGCGCCCCGCACGGCGCTGAGCCCCTGTCCCGGCGCGGCACCACGGGCGCCGGGGAAGCGTCCCCGCCGCAGCGCTGAGCACCGCGCTCCCCCCGCACGCCGCGGCCAGGACCCGCTCCTTCCCGTCGGGGGATGGAGGAGGAGGGCGAAGAAGCCCTCGGGGTACCGGCAGGCGTTCCTCCCCTCGCCCCACACAAGCAGCGCGTCTCTCCGGGTGCGAGCAGCTTATTTCCAAGCGATGCTGGCGAGCAAAGTTGCGCCGGTCGGGCAGCCCCCGCCCGCGCTCCCTCCCTCCCTCCGCAGCCGCGCACATCCCGGCCCCCGCAGAGCCCCCGCACTCCGCTCCGCTCGGGTCAGCGCGGAAATCGCCTCCCTCGCTTTCCGCCCCGGCTGCTCACGATCTGCCTCAACCTGCTCCACCTTTTGTTTTGATCTTTGGAAATGAAATTCTCTCTCCTGCCGTCTCCTTTCCCTCCTCCTTCTCACGCCTTCGTGTGGGAGATGCCCAGGATCGCACACCAGCTTTTGTTATCTCCTCCCACCTCCATCTTCACTCCGATTGATGCCCTAGTAAATAGCAGGAGCGCGGCACCTCCGCCCCGCACCTACCCCGCTACCACCTGCAGACACCTCGCCTGTTAAATAAATTTAACGATAAAATAAAAACATCCCTTACAGGCACTGTGAAAAGCGATACAGCGATCGCATGGATCGGGAGCACTTTTGCCTCCCTCGTGGTGTGATGACCTTGTGAAGGCTGCTCTGGCGCTTGGTTTCGCACGGTCTTTTTTTCCCTTTTATTTTTTTTTTCCTTTCCCTACTGGAAAAAAATCACGCCCTTTTCGCTATCCCTTTTCAAACGAACACGAGCGCCAGACTCCCTCTTCCACCAAAGCGTTTCCAAGCGCAAATTGTTACGCGACAGCTCAGCTGTTCCTTTGGATGCTGTCGGTGCTCATATCCGGATCGGTGGGGGATTCGGTCCCATCTCTCCACAGTTAACCGCAAATCGCCGCGGGTACGGTTTCCCTCCATCTCGCTAGCGGAACAACTCCCGCACACCGACCGCGCACACCAACTTTCCCGGTGAGGATGGTCTCCGACCGCCGAGCAGCGCCGAGGCCGCGCAGCCCCCGCCTCAGCCCCGCCGCGCCTCCATCCCGCCGCCTTCCCGGGAGGAAAAGCCCCGCGCGGGGCAGCCCGGCAGCCGGTTCTCGCCCGCACCTCGCGGCTGCGGAGCCCGGATCCCCCCCCTTTCCCCCTGCGGGCCCTCCCCGCACTTACTGCGGGCGGGGGTCTGTCCGCGGTGCGGAGGAGGGCGCAGGGCCCGGGGTCCCGCGCGCTGCTGGGGCCGGAGGGACACGCGGCGCCGCCTCGGTGCGCGCCCGCCGCCGCTCGCGCCGCAGCTCCTGTGCGCGCCCCCGCTCCGCCCCGCGCGCCGCCCGCCGCCGCCCCGCACTGCAGGACCGCCGCCCCGCGCGCCGCCCCGCGCTCCGAGCATGCGCGCGGCGCGGGCGGGAGCGGGGGAAGCCCCGGGGCGGGCGGGAGCGGGGCCGGAGCCGCGAGGCGCGCGGGCTGAGGGGCACGGCCCGGCGGGGTCGGCGCCGGCACCGCGGCCCGCTCGGCCCCGTGGCCTCGGAGTCACTCACGGCCGAGCGCAGGCTGCCTGTGCTCGGCGTCGTCCGTGCCTTGCCCGGCGTCGTCCGTGCCTTGCCCGGCGGGCTGCGCCTCGCTCGGCGGCTCCTTCGCTCCACGCGTGGAACCGCGCTGCGCCCGGCGTGCGGGGACAGCGCGGGCGGCGCGGGGTGATGGCAGAATCACAGAATCAGTTAGGTCAGGAAAGACCTCTGAGATCATTGAGTCCAGCTTGTGACCAAACATCACCTTGTCAACCAGACCGTGGCACGTCCAGTCTTTTAACACCTCCAGGGACGGTGACTCCACCGCCTCCCTCGGCAGTCCATTCTGTTATCTAACCACCCTTTCTGTGAAGATTTTCTTCCTAATGTCCAACCTAAACATCCCCTACCACAGCTCAACGCTATGTCCTCATACCCGCAGTTGCCTGGGAGAAGGGGCCGATCCCCATCTGGTTCCCATCGTGTGCAAGGCGAGGGCAGCGCTGTCCCGCGCCCCGAGCCGCCTGTCGCTGTCACACGTGTGTGTAGGCGTCACCTTCCATGGCAAGGCACGCTCACACCTCTTGTCCACAAACTTCTTATACTATCGTGGAAGTTGATATATTAGCTTACTACCGTGGAAGTTATATAGCTTAGCTTTAAAACATCATTCAACCCTTGAAATGTGAAATTCAGCTGATCTTGCCCTTCAATATAAAGCCCAACTGAGGCTGCCCTGCCCTCGCTTTTGTCGCTGTCACTGCAGCAGTTGCTTTCGTGGTAGGAGTGAACCATGAGGGCTCCTTCACAAGACGCTGCACAGCGTGTAACTAACCGTAGGTCCTTTCTAAGGCAGAGACATACATCAGTGTTTACTTTCATGCATGACAAGCTCTGTCACTGACTGTTTACATAAATTAAGCATATTTAGCATGTCCTAAGCACAACACTGCAGAAAGCAGATGGATACAGCAAGGAGGTGAAAGGAAGGCAAAATAATGACATATATAAAAAAGAGTGAATTACACCTTGCCTGTTTTTAACTATCTACTCGTTATTTCAGAAAGACAAAAGCATGAAGATTGTGTAGTAAGTGATAGATGGAAATAATGTTTCATTTACTGTTGAAATGCACGAACAATTAAATTATAACACAAGCTGATGCGTACAAATGTACAGGAAATGACAGTATTTTCAGTATGCTGATGTAGACAATTGAATTCATGGGTTATCTTTTTGTAATTGGCGAAAGTCACCAATTTTGCTCCCAGAATTAATTTTTTTTTGTGTAAGTCAGCAATTTTATGATTTTGTGCTTTTTTTAAAAATTTCCTAGTGCACCCCTCTCTTCAGTTCATGTTTTGATTTTCTAGATGTGTAAAAACCCCCTGAAAATGCTAAAAATTTACTTCTATCCCAGGCTTAGCAGAAAGAAACAGGATTTGATACACTTCACTGGGTGTCTCTGAAATTCATGTTTTATTTGTTCAGATTAATTCAAATTATTTTCTGTCATCTTCATATTGTGCTGCCTCGTTGCTTCCTTGGCCTTGCAGATCATTAATAATCATCTCTAGCATAGTGAAAGTTAGAATGCCATAGCATCTGCTTCTAAGTTTTAACCGCATTGCTCCCTCATATTTTCTGTCTCTTGCGCCGTTCTTTATAAGTTTGTCTTTTACCACCACAGTGCAACACTCACTCTGTGTGACCTGTTTTGATTTTGTCCATATTGCAGTTATTGCATGACTTCATCTCATCTTTGTAACTTTTCTAGTGGCAGCAGCTTAGCTACGGAAGTGCAGAGCTCTGGGGTGACTCCAGACTCAGGGATGTACTTGGTGTGTCAGCTGAGTTTTGTGTGTTCCTCCACAACTGCCAAGGTAGCAATATTTCAGGCAGCTGGCAAGAAAGATGCCTTAGACTTGATTGTCTACTGTGTGACTGGGACATAGAGAAAATGCCCATTTCCTCATCATTCCAGGTCATCCTTTGCAAAAACTTGAACATTTGCTTACCCTCAAAAAGCAGAAATAATAGGTTTAATTTAAAAAAAAGTGGATAAGACATTTAAATTGGACTTTTAAAACATCATAGTATTTTTTAAACTCTAATTCAATGGCAGAATTCCCATCAGCCACAAAAAAGGTGTAGATTAAGCAACATAAATTATGTAGTGTGTTTTCATTTATGACTTTTCCTGTCTACATTTATGTAATGCCATATAAAATCAGGTTACTTAGACTGCATTTTCAAATGCATTTGAAAACAAGATCATCCTAAAAAAGAGGTACTCTACAGTATTACTCTAGAAAAATGGCTTATTTTTACATGTACTACATCACAGAAACAATGCAATTCAAAATCCCATTTGAAAAGTGTATATACATAGAAAGCCTTTCCACCTGCATTACTAGTGCTTAGTCAAAAACTCCCATAAAAAAGCTTCCTTTTGGTGTGGGTCAACAATTTAAGAAGTTTCCTCTGTTCTTTCATAGTGTTATCACTAGAAAGGTAATAATGACATTACCAGAGTGTGCTGTTA
Source organism: Melozone crissalis (assembly GCF_028551555.1). Taxonomy (NCBI): domain Eukaryota; kingdom Metazoa; phylum Chordata; class Aves; order Passeriformes; family Passerellidae; genus Melozone; species Melozone crissalis. The sequence goes on from NW_026535805.1 coordinate 57,712,404, forward strand.
TGACACGTCTTACATGGTGCTGTCCTACACTGCATGCGATTCCTGAAGGCTTCTGTAAGTTGGTTGTAAAGGTTGTTGAGGTTGTTGAGGTTGTTGGCATTTTCAGCCACTTAGCATTCATTTTTTTATCTGTGCAAATACTGTTGTATTTTAGACTGTGGAAAATTACATTCACTACACTTGTTTCTCAAGATAGATAATGGTAGAATTTTCCATTTTCTTGCTATACAGTTCTTTGGATGTTGCACATGCAACTTATTGTTGCCAATTAATTGTTGCAACTTCAGATGATTTTTTTAACCTAAATAACATGATGCTTATAATGGGGCTACAGCAATTTAAAAGAAGTCAGGGTCTGACCCAAAGTTTTCTATTTAAAGTGTATATTTTTTATTTTACCCTCATTATGAGCAGTGTAAATATAAGAATTCTTAGTTTATGAATGAATAGCATAACAACGTGGGCACCTGCTCTGTTACAGTCTTCCATGCCTTACATGGGTCTTCTTTTGGCTTTCAATTTCCTGAACATGCTGCTTGTATCTTTGAAAGGAGCCAAGTGAGGCCCTAAGACTCTGATCTTGTCAAGGGAGATAGATAGGCACCTCCAGAAGGAAATTCAAAATCTAATGAAATCGAGGATCCTCCTCCCCTTTTTCCTCTCCCTCCTCTGCACTCCAGAGTAGACAATTCAATATTAAAAGACACAGTAGTCTCTGAGAGGACTCACTATCTCAGCAGGTGGCTTACTGGTAATGAGATTTTTTTTTTTTTTTTAATTTAGCATGATCTCCTGTTTTGCAGACATCAGTTTAATTGCAGAATACCATTTTGGGGTTTGTATTTTCCCCTCTCTCTCTAATGCTCAATACTTGCTAAGAATATATTTGCATATATATTTTACGAGAATCAACAGCAGAAAAAATATAATTAGAAGGAGTTTGAATCTATATCTACATCTCTAGCTGTATGCTTTATGTTCTGCCAGGCCTTTTGAAGGAATGATTTTCTTTCTTCTTTCTGTGTTCCCTTGGTGCAGTTTTTGCACACTGAGATGTACTTGTCTGTTAGATGGGGAGCTGAAAGCAGCAATGCGGCTGCAAGGATTGGCAGAAGGGAGCTGCTTCAAGGCTCTGTGATTAAAGGAAGCTGCTGCAACGCACTGCAGTTGGAAAGGGGTGAGATTCTTGATGCTCAACAGCAAACAATGAGCATGGCTGATTTTATCACTTTCAAAGTGACTATAGATTGTCTTGCTTCTTAATGTGCTATATATAATTACATGAAAATGACATTTATATATATATATATATAATATATATAAAATCTTTCATTTTCATCTCTCATTTTAAAATATCTTTTAAAAAATAATGCCCCTAAGAAAACAGATAAAACAAAATGAACTTGTTTTACTAATAAATGCACTTTTTCTTTGTGAAATGTAGTCATTTGTTGTGTGCAGATCATCTTTGTTTGTGTCAGACAAAATAAATTATAATTCAGCCTTTTTATTAATAAGACCATTTCTTAGTCTTCAATTTCTTAGGCTCATGAAATGAAATGCAAAGAAAATACCATTTATGTAACATCATCTCTGATGTTGTATAACACAGTCACAACTGGGGAGTGTGTGCAATGCCTGACTTTAGAGCCTACATTTGATCGCTAAATACTTGTCTATTTGCTTGAATTTTCTTTCATGTCAGTGAAAATACAAAGAAACTGTAATAGAGTGATTCAGGCTGGGAACCTGGCTAGCAAGAGTCAAGAAAAGAAATATTTAAGTTCTGGCACCTAAATGAAATGTCTGAAGCTAAATGGCATGAGCCCAGGTTTCACTCCAGTGGGCTGCTTCCCACAGAAGCTCTTCCAGTTGTTCTTCTTAAGTGAGGCATTTGTTCAAGCAGAAATAAAAGGCTGACATTCTGGACCTGAGAAATAAAAGCTTCAAATAAATAATGGGTGTTTAGAAGGATAGGAATGACAAAACTTAGAAGCATTTCATTTCTACAAATGTCCTAAACATAGCTTTCCTCTGCCATTTAGCTCAAGGCAGAACTTCTACATACACAGAATAATTCCTGTGAAGTCACGCTGGTCATGTGGCCTTGAGATGTTCCAAATTTGTTTCGACTTTGTTTGCTTATTTGATCTGTGAGTGATTGTTCTTAGCTAAAATATTATAATGATGACTTGGAAAAATTGGAACACAACTGTAGAAGTAATAGCAAATCATTAAATTAAAAATAGAGGAAAAGGCCACAAATTGCAGCTAGGTTAGGAGATTTATTACTAATGGAATTCTTACTTTAACCAACACACATCAAAGCAAACAAGAGTCTACCTAACCTTTCCTGACACCAGATTATCTTACTCAGTTTTTTCATTTGTGTCATTATTTTTATTATTAATGTTTTTCATGGATCTGTATAATTCATAATACATTTCAGTGCTGTGATATGAGTGTATTTTCTACTAAAAATGGTGGGAAGGGTAAATGAAGTATAAGCAGACTGTTTACTTGCTTATAGACAAAATGAACTCACAACTTGGTGGATATATGGGTAGTTACCTTTGTGTAATTAAACTGCACTGTGAGACATGATGACTTCATATAATAGTCTTTATTTCAGAGGTAATACTTTTTAATATGATTTGGTTTGAGAGAGCAGCAATGAATCAGCACTCTTGGACCATAATCACAAGAGCAGGATGTACTGCTAAGAGCAGAGATGCATCTCAGAAAGTGGGCTACTGGACATAAAATCAGCTCAGAACCAATAGACAGAAAAGAACCATCAGAAAAAAGAGATGTAAAAAAATGTTGAAAACTTATTTCATAATTCTATTTGCAATGAAATCTCTCAATTTCTGAAGCTAGGTCATCTTTTCCTTCATCTGTTAACCCCTAACATATGTGCAGTCCTCTGCCCATACCTTTCTAATTGCCAACATCTCTATTTGTCAAAATCCTGCTACTGCTTCTCTCCCCAGAATACATCACACAGTATCCGGTCTTGCACCTGGTATCAGAGCTTAAGAAAAATCTTAGCTTAAGAAAATTTTATCAAAAGCAAAGCAGTTACACAATGTTTCTATTACAAGAGCTCCTCTCTTTGTAGTAGTTTCAAGTTTAAGAACATGCAGAGCTGGAGTACACTTCTGGATCAGGAACCTTAACAGGTAACTATAAACTACTTAGTAATGAGTCTGTCTCATTACTAAGTAGTTTATAGTTACCTTTCTCATTACTAAGAAATTTATGTCTGTGATTTCTGTAACTTCCTGTTGCAATGAGTTTTACATTTAACTAAGTTTTAGATATGTGAAAAAGATGTTTACCCGTTCCATTAATCTAGAACCCATTTTTCATATTCAGTGATGAAAAATGTACTGTCACACTGAAAACCTGCTGAGCAATAACAACATATTAATTTGAAGTAATGTTGAAAATGCTAATTTATAATTATTTATTAAAATACGTAATATAAAAATATAATATTTTAATACTGAACTAACTGTGCTGATTCTGATTTTAAAAAAAAAAGTTAAGCTTCAAAACAAGTGTTCTGTAGTTTTTCCTGTCACCATGTATACTTGCTACAGAATTCATAGGCCTTTCCCCAGTCAGACCTCAAGTAGCTCCTGGGGATTTATTTATTTGTTTGACGTGGGAAGATGAAGAGGGGAAGATGAGGAGGGTTTGTGTTCTCAGAACCCACCTCCTAAAACACTATGTACTTGAAAATCATTTCTCTGTGACAACCATCCTAGGTAGTTTAGCCAAACATCAGACTCTGTTTTGAAGTGTTTTCTCTTCCCTGGGCCTCCCTGAATACATTCCACTCCCTTTTGAAGCCCTGTGGGTAGCTCTTGTTAAATTTCCATTCATTGTGACTTTTGTCTCAAGTCCCTGTCTGACCATCCTGCATCACTGTTGGTTCCTTCATCCCTGGCATGTCCTGTGCTGTCTGTTGCACTGAGCAATCCCTTTCCATTCCCTCTTCCAGAACAGCTGCTTCCTCCCAGAGGAGACTCCTATCAAAAAGTGAGAAAGGATGACTGTGTACATATTGTATTTTAAATTTAAGATATAGCTTATGATCTTAGGTATGTATCTTGTTATGCAAGAGAAAGAGAATTTTAATATTTTTACTTGCTCTTGTGACTTTTTCAACATTGTTGGAAAAGTAAACAAAGCTGAAGGGAGAACAGTCAGGTGTGGCTGTCATAAACAAATAAATATGTAGCAAGCCAGAACACTTAAAGCAAATGCAGCAGATACTTTGCAAAACCGTTGTCTCAAATATGCATTCTAAACTTCTCTAGTTATATTTATTGGTCTGAGATATCTCAAATGTCTCTGGAGACTACTGAAAAATATTCACATACTTGCTAGCTTATCCAATTTAGGAATAATATAGCAATAATAAATATTTCCTGTGTGCATTTTTTTTAATTTCAACCTGGCTACGTAGTTATATTTTTAAATTTGGTATTTAATATTTGGTATTTTTTGTTATTTTATATTTTATTTGGCATTTTATTTTTAATTTAGTTTATTTCATGTTTTACAGCACTGTACACTGCATTAACAATTTTCCTCCAATTTTCAGGCCATTTTCATATGATCATCATTTTTGTCCCCATAATTATTTTTTATGTGATGTGTAATGTTCTGCTCAGCATATTTCAAGTCATTCTCAGGTGCTGTTTAGTTCAATAATGAAGCCATCAGTGTCTGTAATTTGGGAGGTGAACCAAAAATCATGGAGTTAGCTGCATTAGTTTAAAATCAACTCACTGTGAAAATAAGGTTGCCCCTAGTTCTTTATTATATCACTGCAGGCTGCTACTAACTGGGCAGTACATTGTAGCACAACACTATCACAGCAGGAACAGCAAAGAATTGAAAGCAATATTGACTTGGATGAAATTTAATTTTAATCTAGATCATTCTTACCAGAATCATCCCTTTCAGAAGCAACATTATAAGAAAGCAGAGGTTAGGTTTTAACGTCATATGGTGTTCTAGATTATTTGTCTTTACAAAACAGATGCATTGGTGATCCTTAACTGTGATGCCATGTCTAACTGTGATGCCATGTCAAACTACTGAAAGTCCTAATAAGCGTTTTGTCCCATTAAATTTAACATGAGCAGTAGTGTAACTGAGATTCTGTTGCTTCTCTCGAGAAATTTATCTCATGGTCTACACAAGTTGAGAGAATCACCAAATGTGCCAGGTTCTTTAAATGTGGGTTAGTGTAAATACATAATTTGTGTGTGTATATGCACATACACACAAACACACACATACTGTTAAAGCTATATTATTTACTCCCAAATTTCATGTGTTAAATGATTTATTGTCTTCTTTACAAAATTTGTTTAGAATTTTTTATTGACTACTTACTCCCCTCTTAGGTGCTCTTTAGGCAGACGAGTAATTTAAAATAAGCCTTCCTATAGGAATTATCTTTCCTATGGATTGATCTCTCCCACCAATTTGTTGATCTTTAACAAAATATCTGAGATATTTCATAGATGTTTTACAGGACATCTGAGCTGTTTCATAGATATTTAATCAGCTTTCCTCATGTTGAATCTATTAATTTCTATCCACAGGTGAAATGGGGGCTGAATGTAGGAATTTTGTAAAGACTTACTGGAGTGTAATTTTTAATTTATACATGTGTTTACACATAAGAATGTCTCATATAAAATTGTATAACTGTACATAACTGTGATATACAAAAATATCTATGATAATTTCATACAGGTATAAAGCCAGCATATATGTAATTAGTCAACCTTTTATGTGAGACCAGATGATCATTTCACAAGATACTTTAGAATAAACGCCTGCAGACTTTCTCATGTTGGTAGTTGACCATGCTTAAGACTGAGCCAAGTAGGAGCCAGAAACTCTCTTATTTTGCAGTTGTTCAGCATGAACCCCCAGAAAAAATTCCACACTTTTAAGGAATTTTACCCCCTAAGGCTTTAATTCAACACATATTTCTGATTCATATTCTTGAAAAAAGGACATTAAATTCTTCCTGTATTTCCTCCACCAATATTTTTTTCCTAAGACCTAAATGTGAAAAACTTTTAAAACGGAGATTCTGTTTTAAATAATTAACTGATCCCTATTCATACCATGAGTATTAATGAAATTCCTTGTCTCTTTCAAACTAGCAGCACCTGAATAGATTAAAATAGATTAGGAAGAATGATTGCTGAATTTAAAAGTGAACTGCTTATTAAATCAAAGTAGTCTACGAGTTGTTTTAGCAGGCAGTCAGCGTGGAAACCATTTACCAGTTGCTAGGATGTCTCATTTCTAGTGTCGACCTTCAGCTGTATCAAATCACTGCCTGCTGTGAAAGAAAGGAGGGGAGCAGCCAGCCTGCCTTGGTCTCTGCCTGATTCCTGGGGCTTGCTGAGCACAGGCACAACGCTCTGGCACTTTACAGCAGTGCCAGGCATGCCTGGGATCGCAGGAAAATGTATTCCCATTGGAAACTGCACTCCCATCCAGCCCACTCAACAGATGAGTGGAACTGAGTGGTGATGAGCGGACATTTTACCTCTGTGTTTGTCTACTTCAGCAACTTTTCCTGTCTTTCAGTGTTTTTCTGTGTCTGTGGAGCAGACTTTTGTAAATAAATAGATGTGTGTAAATCAACACTACACTGTGATTTCATGGTATATATCAGAGAGCATCTTCTACATGAAAACACATGAACAAAGGGCTGCTATTTTTTCAAGATAATGAGACAAAGTCAGTATTGTTTTTTAATATCCTAACCTATTCTCTGAATACAGAAATAATTAAATAAAACCAGAGAATCATGTATCATCTTGTTTTTAATGTTGTACAACTGGTATTTTACACTGTTTACATCCTAAAAATGAATATAGATTTTATTTCTTTTTATTTCTTTTGTATGTGTTTTTAACCCATGAAGTATTGCTCATATAAATGGATACATAGCAATTTTTATCATCATTCCTATTCCTTAATGTATCATGTTAGTAGTTTATTTAGACTTTTCAGTCTTGCACACTAACAAATTAAAACAAACATTTTGATCTAAAGTGTTTTATATGTGTTAATAAAATTAGACTATCTTATTAATATCAAATAGCTTTAAAAGATGCTTAGAGACATCCACTATGTTTAAAATTGATCTGGAGAAAAAATTTTAAACTCATTTGGTTTCACCTTACTAATACTGCACAAGAGGTCAAAATCTTATTATCGACAGATCATTTTGAATTGTGCTTTCACAGGGAAAAAATATTTGGATTTTAATTATAAAACATTTAGAGTATTTCATCATTATAACCTACAGTTTCCTCAAATACTATCAACAGTGTTCCTGCTTAGGAAGTTAGGGGAATTTCAGCTTTGCCAATCTCATTGGCATAATTCATCTTTTAGTCAAAATCTTAAATATAGAAGAAAATTTATTCACAGTAAGCCACAATATCCTTCCAGTGGTTTCATATTATATTAATAAAAAGGTGTATGTTACTGAATGTGTTTTATGCTCACATTTTATGCCCACAATTAATACTGTGTCTTAGATCAGGAAGGTGAGGGAGAATAAAAAAAGAAAAATAATGCATCTATTGGTTAAAATGTGCCTGTTCCCTTACAGTATAAGCATTTAATTAAAAAATTCAGAAAATATTTATCATTGCTAATATATAGGAACAGAGGAACATTTGTTTGGAGGAGAGCTTTAGCCATGGATTGCATATATAAATAATTGGGAGTAGAGATTTTGGTAAGAAATGCGATTTATTAAATTGTAATCCCATTACAGGAAACAGTTTCTGAAGTCCAAATAAGAGATTTTAATTTTGAAAAACCTATGGGATGTTAATATGTAATGAAAGCTCCCTCTGAAACATTTGCCATGGAGTAGTGTGCTCTTCAAATTCCAGTCAATTGTTCTCAAAGTCAAAACTGTCTATCATGTCTATCATGAGAACAAAATGTACCAGTACGCTGTTCTGTCTGCTGAACGATCAACATATCTTCTTTTTGTCACTAAAGACGTACATTTTTCAGGAAATTTCAAACAGGAATGATCAAAAAAGCAAGGAAGAACTCATTCAAAAATATGTAACAGATTTAAAGAGGAATGGATATTCAACCTGTATAATGTACATTGGGTTTTTAAGGGCAGTGATTTATTATTTCATAAATATTTAGGCTTGATTACTTTTCATTAGTAGCACATTTCATCATACAGTGTCTTCTAAAAATGAAAAAATACAATTTCAGAAGATACAAAAGCACAATTTTGAAACATAGAAAAAAATCTGAAATATGTATCTAATTAAAAAAATAAATGTCCATAGTAGATCAGTTGCTTGTATTTGCCCTGGACACTGATGGCAGAGTACATTGTCTCCAACACTGACCAGAAGCTGATGTTTAGAGGAAATGTATGAGAAATGATCCAAATATAAAGTAACCCTTCACTTGGCACCTTGTAGCTTCTGATGATCAACATTTTGCAATTTTTTAAATCTCAGTTTGTAATCAAATAATTGTGTTTAATATATTATGGAGGTCTCTTTCCTGAGTTTATTTTAATTCCTTTTTAAACCTTTCATATCTTTGATCCTCATAACTACATGCAACCATGAGTTCCACAATTTAATTATATATGAAAAGTATTATATTTTGTTTGCACTAAACTTCTGAAGCAGTAATTTTTGTGATATGTCCCAGCTCCTGTCCTGCAAGGAATATGGAATGCCTTATTTGATTCATCCAGAATTTATCTGAAAAGAGGAATGCATAGAAAGGTGATTAGGTTTGCTGATGATATTTACCAATTTAGAGTAGCAAAAAAGACAACCACAAGTGAAGGACTGAAGAAAAACCTTGTGAGGTGGGGCAATAAACTGGGAATTGAAATTTTGTTTGAAGTAATGAAAAATGCAGCAGAGAGGAAAAAATAGTCTTAGCTTCATATTTAAAATGAGGGGCTCTGAAATGACCCTTACTGCAGAGGAGCCAGCTCTTCAAGTTATGATGGATGGTTCAGCTAAAATGTCAGCGATCATCAGCAGTCAAGAAATCAAGCTAAAAGTTAAAAATTATTGGGAAGAGAATAAACCTTAAAATGAAATAATATTAAAATGCAGATGCTTAAATATGTGAAAGACCTGCAATTTTACTATTATATATACTTCTGATCCCTCATCTTACAAACAGAATGGTAGAATTTAAAAGGGCTCCGAGAAGGGCACCAAGGATTATCAAAAATGTGGACTTTTTCTTGTAGTTGCCTCAACCAAATAAGACTCTACTTCAATCTGTAAATAGATTCCTCATCATGATGTGATAGAGGTCCAGGAAACATGAATAGCCTGTCAGGGTTCTGTAGGGATTGAGTGTTCACTGTGTATTTCTAATGCAAGACAGCTAGGTGGTAAAGCACAGCGCTGGTTTCACATGGATAGAAAAGGAACTTTTCATAAAATTGTTGAGGTGAAGCTAGTACTGCAGTTCTTTGATCTTAAATCTTGTAGGTGCTAAAAGTTTATGTGGAATTAAAGGGAGATTGGAAAGAAATCATAGAATCATAGAATGATTTGGATTGGAAGGGACTAAAGATCATTTAGATCCACCCAACCTGCCATAGACAAGGACACCTTCCACTAGACCAGGTTGCCCAAAGCCCCATCCAACCTGGACCTTCAACACTCTCAGGAATGGGGCATTCACAATTTGTGTGGACAACCTACTCCTGTGCATCACCATCCTCACAGCAAAAATTTTCTTCCTGATATCGAACTTAAAGCTACCCTCTTCCAGCTAAAGGCCATTGCTGTTTCTCCTGTCACTACACGCCCTTGTGAACAGTCCCTCTCCAGCTCTCCTCTAGGCTCCCTTCAGGTACTGAAATGCCACAATATGATCAGCCCAGGGCCTTCTTTCCTCCAGGCTGAATAATCACAACTCTCTATCTTTCTACTGAATAGAGAAAAGAAATCCATGGAAATCCTGATTATGTAGACAGTAACTGAACTAGAAATGGTTGCATCCTAGGAGATGTACATGCTGACCCCAGGCTTACCCTCTTTCCATGGGCCTGAGTTTTTTGTAGCTGTCAGGATTCTGGGCTGGACTGACCTGACTATTTCCCAATATGGCCTCTCTTCATCTCTATGAATACTCCTTTTCTTGTTCCCTATTTTATAGTATCAAAGATTTTATGGACCCATATCTTCTTCACTACTAATTATCTCTCTTCTTCAGTTAAAACATATACATTCAGTTAAAATATATATTCTTTTTTCCATAGGAAACTTCTTTTACACTGATCATCACTGTTGCTTTTTCTACATTTTCCAATTCTATTCATTTGAGGTTTTTTTAAAGGTGGGATGACTGGAGTAAAACTCACTGATAAAGATTTGAACATACTGTGGATTTTAGAAATGTAATTTTCCCGATAATTTCTTATTTTTTCTCTTTTTTTTGACTACTTGTGAGTGTTGACTTGCTGTTTTCAGAAATTTTCTGTAGAATGCCCCATATATTTTTTTTCAGACTAATAAATAGCTAATAAATATATATTAAATGTACCTGTAAAGAGAGGGTTATATTTCTTTTACATATTAACTCCCATTTTTCAATGATGAAATTGATAAATTTTATTATTTTGCTGTTGTTTAGTATTGGAGGATAATTCTGGGATTCTTTCCAACCAGCAATATCTTTGAGTACCTCCAATACCTGTGATCTTTCTTACATAGTAAGTAATTTATGAGTATGTCAAACAGCATAGTTCTCAGCACAGAAATAAAAAGAGAACTAATAAAGGGTTTGTCAGGCACATCAGTTTGTTTTCATATGAAGTTTGGTGCTCAAAGGTAAACTAAATACACGATCCTCAAAAGTGCACTTCAGTTTTTCAGATTCTCCTTCAAAAGGCACTTTCATCTTGCACACTTAATTTTCATCTATTCTTGCCAACAAAGCAGGTATTATAATCCGGATAATTTTAAGAAGCTAGATGGTAAGTGGCAGAACAAGACTTCAGAATTCCCCTGATAAGAGAAGAGTTGATTATTTTCCTGTTTCTGATACAGCCCCAAAATATCATGAAATGATGCATAATACACTTTTGCCAAATACCTTTGTGTGAGAGTTCAGGGACCCAAGTAATTAACCTGCAGTGTTTTTTTAAGGCAGTAGAGTATCTATATTAGTCGTCCATTTTTTTATACAGGAGCTGAGGTGCAATGGATGTAGGGAAAGTACCTTGTGAAACTCCTCTGCTGCCCCATGGATACTTTGCACTGTGATTATGTGCCTTGGAGGAGCATTTTGTGGGTGCAGATCAAACTTTTACACTACAGACCCCTCAACATAAACTGTACTTCCCAAGAGTTTCTGCATTACTTTATTACCTCTTGAATGCCTCCACTTGTCTGAGAAGCTGCAACTTCTACAATATACCTGGCTAGTGATGGCAGAAGTGGCACCAGGTTTGTTGTCAACCAGGCTTATTTCCAAGGGGATAAAGATCTACTGATAAGCAGATATGGCTAATACTAAGCTTTACTATTTGATTCTGAAACATCACTCATTAGCTGTAAAGAGTATTCAAGAGCAAAATAAGAAGTCCAGATGTTTTATATCTTCATGATTTGCTTAAAGAAAAAGAGATGCTTTTTGAAGGTAATCTGTTATTATTAGAAAACTTGTGATCAGAAATATTTAATTCTGTGAGACTAAGAGCAGAGCTATGTGTATTACTCATGTATTACACATGGTTTAGTTAATCCATATGTGATCAGCACAGACTAAAATAATTGAACAACAGTAGAAAAGAGAATATGGATTACTTAAAATTTAGCACTATAACCAGCTTTAATAGCAACCACTTCAGAGGCACTGGGGAATCTCTAACCCTGGAGATACTCAGATCTTGACTAGAAAAGCCCCAAGCAGCTTGATGATGAAGGACTGAAGTTATATGCAAGTTAAAAGCTGGCTATGCTCTAAGCAGAGTGGTCCAAATGATCTCTAGAGATCCCTTCCAAACGAAATTTTCTGCGGCTCGATGAACAAGCCTTACATTCTATGCATCTAGAGCAAAAGTAAAATAGGATTAGGGATCATATAGACTGAGTTAATTGTCCTGCTAGTATGAAAGAAAGAATGCTGCCTCTCAATGCCTCTAGATGTGTGTGACCTGAATTCAGCAGCACTGCAGACTTTCAACAAACAGATTTTGAGCCGTCTGACAGGCAGAACTACTTTCACTGCCCTTTAAGAAGAAGATGGATAGTAACAAATAAAATTTGATGCAGAACATTTGTATCTCTATGTTTAATGCTCTGCATATAAAGGGCCTTTTTTGCTGCTTCTGTTTTGAAATTAAACTGCAAACAAGGTGTTTTAGCTGGGAAATGAAAACATCTTTGAGATGTAGAGGGACTCATATAACAGAGAATGATATGGTGACAGCAACAGAGCAGTATGATCAAGCAGTGTATCAGGTGAAAGATAATGTGTCCAAAATATCAAGTCCAATAACCAGCAGTTTTTATTCAACTTGACAGCTGTCAAATGAGTAGGACAACGCAGTCAAGCAGCAACTTCATTGCAGTGGACAAAATAAAGGGGTCATGGAGGGATATGAGTCACCCTCCAGTTCAATGGAACTGTTTCAAGTTCCTAAACACCTTTTAAGTGTGTTCATTTCTTACCCCTCAAGATGAAAAAGAACCCCCTTTGAAAGCAATGCTGGAGCCTGTTCCCACTGGCAATCAGTGGGAGTGGTAGTCACACAACAGTGAAGACCAGTGCAAGGAGAAGGTGCTGTGGGCCCTTTTCCCAAAAGTTAAAGAGAGAGCTTTGTCTTGTACTTCCCTGTTACTCTTGGCTTTAGACACAGTACCTTCTGAATCTCTTCACACCCTTTGTTCCTTAATCCAATTATGTATAGCAAAAGTGCTGCACTTGGGTTGTGTCAAGCTTCTGGAACAGTGCTTTTTCTTATATGTCCCAGTTCTAGTCCAGAAAGGAATTCAACACAGCCACAAATTATTTGGAAAGGGTTATGCATAGCAAGGTAACAAAGTTTCCTGATGATATGGACTTAGAGGAGTAAAAATGAGAACTACATGTGAAGAATTGTAGAAAGACTTTGTGAGATGGGGTAGTAAACTGGGAGCTGAAAATCAAGTGGAATAATGTAAAATGCTGCATAGGGGAAAATCTAGTTCTATCTTCACATTTAAGTTCATATTTTACATAATTCTAAAACTCCTTTGCTTGACAGAGTATTTTTCTTTCATTTTAGCTTTGTATGGAGCTACAAGAAAAAAAAAGATTTATGGAACAGCTTCCTTCTTTTATGAAAGCTACTTTTGTGTTGGTCATAAAAGGGTTTATGAAGACAGAAAAAATGAAAATGGGAGGAAATAATAAAATAATAGCATCTCAAGAAATGTTACTGAGCTGTTAGTAAACTTGTACTAAATAACTTTTCAGAGAGTCTGTGATTTTCAGGGCAGTTTTATTCCAGACCCAGCTTGGAAGGACTAACATACCACTGAATCATTGCAGGACTGTTTTTTGCATATACATGGAAGCTGATCATAACACCAACTGTCTTCCATATGATGTTTTTTCTTCCTTAATATGGATACTCTGTTGGGAATATGGAATTAATACCTGCAGTGCAAACAGAAAAAAAATAATAGCTTCCTTATGATTTAAAGTACATTGGGTAAAGATGAGATTCTTCTTCTGTTATAGCAAATAAAAGGTTTATTACCAATAAACAAGTGTGTCAGTATTAGTTACTGGGGACAATATGAAATACTCTTGAACAAAAGTAAGGACTAAAGCTTTTAAGCTATTTCAAAATTACATGGATACATAGGAAGCCTGTGCATTAAGGCTGCAGAAAAGGTTGAAAGTATTTTCATACCCCATTTTTTAATGACTGTTTTAAATAATTACTTAATAAGAATGGTGGTTGTGTGAAGTATCAGTAAGAGGACTTAAAAAGGTAATGGATAAAATGCATCTTCATACAGTTGATGACCAATATCCTGTTCATAAAACTAGTATCAAATGGAACCTTATCCTAGTAAAACAGGAAATTCCTATTGGAATATTAATTATGACCTTTGATGAATCAATGTTACAAGGTGAACTACTTTCAGAGTGGAAATATTAGCATTACAGTGCATGATACAAACATGATGGATTACAACAGTCCTTCAGCCTTGAAATTTCAGGTTCTGAAAAGGCAGTTTACTCACAATGAATTCTAAGCACAAGGCTGCAGTCATTAAGCCAGCACAGCTAAATTGAGACAAAGGACTTGAGCCAAATTGCACTGTTTCACTTGACAAATCAAGATTGTCAGAATTTAGTGTCTTACAGATCACATTGAATAGCATAATTGGTTTTGGTGCTGTCTTTGTGAATATTTAACTTAATTTAAAAAAAAAAAAATATTCCTGACCTTTCTTTTAATATTTTGCAAAGCATTTCTTTGCTAGTTTTCAATAAAAAGAAAAAAAATAAAAGAGAATGAGAGCTGCAAAACCTTTTGTAAGAGTTTTAAATAATGGTTTGGCTGCTGCATCAGTACCCAAAACTTCTTTGATGACTTTGTCAAGAGACTGCTCTACAACCCTCTTCATCAACTTGCAAGCACAGTGTAAGGGTTGAAAGAAAGCAAAAGCTGGAAAATAGCAAAATTCGACAACGAAAGCATGGTGTTTGCATCCTATTAAAATCCTATTGAACCAAGTAGTGGGGAAAGCAATTATGTCTTTTTTCTACTCCATTACAAAAAATATGCTATACCCAATTTGTACTAGAAGTAAACAAGTGTTACAAATAAATCTTCTTCATGAGTTGCAAATTGGAAATTGCAGAGCATGGAAGATATGCTCCACTGTAAGTCTGCCAGATGCAGCAAAGTGAGCCATGGATGTGGAATAGCTGGATGGACTTTCATAAACAATTTTAATTTATAGCTGTGTAGATGCAAGAAAAAGCTGGTTTCTTTATTGTTCACGTAATTCTGGTTGGTTTAACTGGCCAAACACCAGAATAATTTTAAACTGGTTCCTATTTACTTGCAATTCACCAAACACAGTAAGGGACTGTAGGCAGGTGGAAGAGAAGGGCAATATTCTGTTCAGAATATGTTAGAAAGAGTGGTGAAAACTCCAGCCTTTCTGTTCAGAGAAATGCAATACTTTGCTTCAGGAAAGTAGATGGTATTCCAACGCACAGGAGTAGAAAACATAAGCAGCATGGTAAATCTCTCTTATACACCTTAAAATCCTGATTCTGGTTTGTATGATGACCTTCATTCTATATGGTATTTTAAATATTTTAAGATTTGTATGTAATCTTGATTTAATAGGATCTATATTTTGTTAAGCAAAGATTGATTAATTAATTATATTTTTACTATAGGAAGTAGATATTTGACTGGCTTTGCTTATAAAAGCAGAACTGATAAAAAAGAAAAGCTATTTTAAGGCTCAGTTCTATACAATTCCTGTGTGTAACATTCACTACCAGGGACAATGGATGTGTTGGGCTTCAGCAGATTTGTTTACTGTAGTTTGGATGACAAACCTTAAAAAAACATATATTTGCAGCAACAGGCCCCCAGGATGTTTCTATTTTTACTGCCCATCTGTAATGGTATTACAGTGACCTGCTAGTTTAGCGCCAACTTTGAAAAATAACCCTTTGGACATTCCAGTGTTTGGAGAGGAAATGTCTGTTTCAGAATCCCGGAGCTATATGGATACTGCTTATTTTGGTAATAAACTCCTTGGTGGATCAGTGCTTGATACGGTGAAGATCAGGGATGCAATATCTGCTCTGGAAAGGAACGTGGACATAACCTTTCCCTCATGCAGGACCTCATATTTCTGGAATCAGGGCAAAAGACATCCCGCTTGCGGAAATAACCAGCGATGCTCCGCTCTGCTCCGGGGCACGCCGTGCTTAGGCAACAAATGAAGGATTTTCCATCCCAGCCGCAGCCTCTCGGCCGCCGGGCGCCTCGACCCGCAGTCTTCGGCGCATGAATCCCGACCGGCCCTCGGTGCCCGGGCCGAGGAGAAGCCGCCGGCCTCGTCCCCGGGGCAGGGACACCGGGACAGGGCCTCGACCCCGGGGCAGGGACACCGGGACAGGGCCTCGTCCCCGGGGCAGGAACACCGGGACAGGGCCGCCCCTCACGGCCGGCGGCCGGGCGCGGTTTTCCCGCCTCGGAGGCAGTTCCCGCCGCGGGGCGCTGGCGGCGGCGGGAGCCCCCTGAGGGTGGCGGCAGGACCCTGGCCCGCGGCTCCGGCTTCCAGCTGGGCAGTCCCGCGCCCCGAGCCTGAGGGCAGGGGAACGCTGGGCATTCTGAGCCCCGGGAGGAGACAACGCCCGGGGGAGGCGGCTTGGCTGCGGGGGAACCCCTCGTCCCTGAGGGATGCTCCGCCGGCGAGTGCCACAGGGCGGGACCGGGGCTCTCGGATAAACACTGCGGAAGGCTTAGAAGGGAAAGCTTACAAGAGGTTATACAAACCGAGAGGGAGAGACGGCTGCCTTCGCACGTAATTCTCAGAGAGGGAAGAGGGTGGGTGACTGCCAAGAGGGAAGTCACCTCGGCGACAGGACAGGGGAGCCCTGTCACCTGCAGCGAGGGGAGTCCCTCAGGGAGGGTCCGAGCAGCCTCAGGGGAGGCGGAAAAGCCCCGAAGGTGAGGATTCATTTTACAGGTGTATCCCTCAGTCCCTGTGCTCCTTGCCAAAGTAGATTTTCCTGGGCCATTAAAAAAGTAAATCTGTCAAGTTAGGAACAGTACGTGATTACTGAATCTCGTAGTTCTGGTTAAGAAAATTATTTGTCTTAATTAGGTAGCTAATGAAAGGTTTTGAGCATATTCCTGTCGTCTCTCAGGTGTCAGCTCTGTGCTGTGACTGGGTTGTTCAGAGGCATTGATAAGGCAGGCTGATACAAGTGTGATAAATCCTCTCAATCACTATAGAGAATTTAATTCAAATTATGTTCTTCACAAGAGGCAGATCACTTTTTAAATTAAGCTGACGAGTACATTTACCTTGAAGAAACATGCACTAAACATCACCAGCATCAGGACATTTAACAACTCAGATTTGTGCATGTAATAGCACTGCCTCTTTGCATATGAGGATAAAACCTGATACAGTGTTTTGGCAGACCTGAGAGCTTTTGATCAACTTTCCTACAGTTGCACTTTACAACTTGGCACACAGTGAAGACAAGAGTGGAAATTTCTTTTAACAATCGAAATTTTAAGAGTTTGAAAGAATCTACTCTCAGATTTAGAGGAGTTCATCAGTGGTTATTACGTTCTTGATATTTGTTCTTAGTATTCAGGGGGTGGTTTTTTGCAAAAATACTATGTAACAAATGCATTAGAAAATGGAATTAATCTCTCTAACTTGTCAACATATCAAAATATCAATTTTATTTTTGCAAAAATCTGCAATTTTAGTAAACCTTTTTTTTCTTAAGTTCTACATCTTGGCTTTTAATGTTCAGTGATTCTGCCTTTATTTCAGGTCTGTAATGTGTGTATACATATATATATATATATATATATATATATCAGAGTTTGGAAACCATTAAGGTACAATTTATGCCTAAAACTTTAATATTTTTAGCTTTCAGGACTGTCTCTGCAAATATAGTACTTATTTCTGTGAGCATGAAAAGTGCATATTCCAAAAGATTTTTATCTGCATCGCCAGATGAAACTGACTGTTACCTTTATGCAAAGAGAAATAAAGCAGACAGTGGTCAAAAAATCAGAGAGGAAGAGGAGCAGCAAAAGCTAGAACAAAGCATACACTGTGGGAGCAAGGACCAAACATCATCACATGAACTCTTCTATTCGTCAGAAAGACAAAACAACTGGGCATTAGAAAAACAGAGTTGTGATACAGCAACAAAAACTTGTATGAGGGAGTTTTCCAGTTCTAAAACTTGTAGTAATGAAGGATTAGCATGTAGAGTATCAGAAAATGAAGCATTCACTAAAAAACGGTGTCCTGAAAATGAAGACCAAAGTCCTATAGAAGATGACATGTCCCTGAATGTAGGTGGACAGCCCCTTGAAACAGAGCTGTTCAATGTGTCAAGCATTGCTGACACATGTCAAAATCCACCGGCACTAAACTCACCCCAAGTGCAGCAGAACAGCAGTGCACAACAAAATAATAAAAGAAACGAGGATAATGAGCTCAAACAAAATCCTTCAGTTACATCATTGAACACACACGTGTTTCAGACCGAACTGTTGAGTCAAAAGTCTGTCTCCAATAAAAAGTGGCAGCGATACCAGCTTTTTCAAATTCCATTTTTGAGAGGAACAAATTCTATGTTTTCATGCATAGAAAATAAAAAAAGTAAATTTCTGAAAAATGTATGTTTTGCAGACTATAAAAATTATTCCAGTTGCAATAAGGAAACTACTACAGAAAAAGATAATAAAGAGAAAAATAATTCAATGTATATAATGCGAATATTGAAACCTCTTAAGAGTATACAACCACTGGAAATCCCTAATTTTCAATTTCCTAGGATTTCAAATAAAATAAAAAGTAAACAATCATCAACTAACTTCAGGGAAACAGACTGGAAGAATTTTGAAGGCGAACCATCTTTAATGCAATCTAAACAGATACATGGTGTGCAAAAAATGTCTGAGATAGGGAAACAAAAAATGCAAAATGATAAAAGCAGTGGAAGAGCTTCAACTATTGGTTCTGAATTAAAAGAAAAAAATTGTCCCCCCATTAGCAAACAGGAGCACAGCACTTTGGCAGAAGGAGAAGTATCTGGAACTTATGTCAGATGCAACAGCACTGACACTGAATGTAATAAAATATTTGCTGAAAATTACTTCAAAGATAAAATAATGGAGAATTCAGAGAGTGGTGATGACCAGAAGTCAAAGATTCACATTTACATTAGTGCTAAAAATGTTCAGAATGAGAAATGTGTCAGCTCTAATGATCTTTTGCAGAGAAGGGGGAGGAAGAGCACTAATGAGAGTGTGGGAATGTTTCATATGCAGATGAGTATTCCAGTAACAACAGAAGCATTAGAGAAAAATAAGTTAAATGTACACTGTGGTGTGCATGATTCCAACAGGGATCTTTGTTTGTATGAAGCAGAATCAAAACTCTCCACAAAGAAAACACTTGATTTCCAAAGTTATGTAACAAAAAATATTACATTTAAAAGTAGTTGTCCTTGCATTACTGTGCAGGATTTACCATATAAGACAGCAAGTTGCAATGTATTTATGGGGAAGGAAATGCTCAAATTAAAGTTTTCATTTCAAAACATGCTGTTTGGGTGGGTCAGGGTGTGGACTGAGTCTTTCCATGAAGATGCGCCCGCGTGTCAGGATGACAGTGTTACACCTTGGTCTCACTGCCGTGCCACATTAAAAGAGCAGTGTGTTGCTCAAGAATTAGTAAGGAGCACTATAAATAGGAGCCACAATGATAAAATATTCATGTGTTTGCTGGCTGTTGTTTCAAAGCATCTGAAGGTGGAGGTACTAAAGAAAATGCTTGCTTCCTTTTTCAGTAGCACAAATACTATATTGACAACTGAGGGGAAGTCTGTGCGAGGAGAGAAACAGTCCTTATGTGGCAGAAAGCAAAATCAGTTAAACTCATGCACAGATGATTCTTTGAGGCAAACCACAGGATTTCTTAAAGAAAATGAAACTGATCCAGAATTTGTAAGTTCTAAATTTGTGGAAAGCATTGATTTTGAGTTGCATAATGGATACCAGAGAAGATGCTTTTATAGAACTTTAGGTGAAGAAGAGTACCCTTTCCTTCAAAGAGGAGCTCTCTTTCGTAACCAAAAAAGCAGATTATGTAAGGGAAGACATGTCAGGAAACACCACCTCTTATCCAGAGTAACTGAAGGGTTTAGCACTGATTTGAGGTCAGTCAGTCACAAAAACAGTATGAAAAAGCAAATTTTACCTGCTAAATACCTTATCTTGCTGCAGGGCTCTTCTGATAGTTCTTCACTACACAAAACCTATTGCTGCAATATCACAAAAGTACAGTATCTGATAAGAGCCAGTCTTGGATACCAGAGTTACTTTTCTGCTGATTCACAGCCAAAATTTGAAAAGGTACATAAGAAAAGTACAAATCAGGAAATACCAGTAAATACTCTAAAGCAGGAGAAGAACAAACCAAGCATCAGGCTTAATAGCTCTTTTCATGTACAATTATTTAAAACAATCCCTTTCATTTTATATGAAAATAAGAAACACAAAATAACTGGATACAGAAATGGTATAACTTCTATAAATGAAGTTACTAATGAAATAACATATACCATGAAAAAATATTTGAGTAAATCTAGTTATAGAAATACTGATGAAAAAGAATGTATTAATCAAAAAGAGTTGCAAATGAATTGTCATGATTTTCTTTATAAAAAATCTTTTTCTATTTTTGACACATATGAAAAAATTCCCCTAGCCACTGATTCTGAAGATTTTGACCAAATCCCACTTGTAAAACAAGACAGTTCTATCCAAAAAAAGTTGTGTGAAGAAAGTGCAGTCACTTGTTCAAAAGAAATTCAGTGTTTGCCTGTTAAATCAAACGATGTCCTAATTCCAGCTGAGCAGCCAAAAGCAACCACAGAAGAATATAATTCTCTCCTCTTGCTAGATGGACAAATAAACAAACATGAGAATTGCAAAGACTTAGATACTTGTAGCCCACATCTAGCAAATGAAAAAGTAGACAACCAAAATACTTATTTATTCTCTGAAAATTTATTTCCTAGCTCCTCAAATATTTATCAGTCTGTCACTTTGCCACTGGATAGCAGCTCTTTTGTCAACAGAGCAATAAGTGAAGATGGGCACTGCAGGAATTCCTCAAGTGCAGGCAAACAAAAGGCAAGTGAAACAATTCCTGCCGAGGTACAGTATCTATCCGGAGACAGTCCTGCCATGACAGATACAAACTTGCAATTACAGGGGAAAGAAACTGCACCGCTTTCTGTACAAGGCCATGCAGAGACAAATGAGACAGGCATTTCAGAGCCACCAGCTTTGAAACATCTTGAATATGTAAAAGAACAGGAAGAGAGAAATGATGAACAAATGCATGTAACTAATGAAAGTCAATGTGAGACTGTAATGAATAACTTGATTATGTCATATTCAGAAGATAAATCTGAAACATTCATTGCTCCAGACGAGGAATTAAAAATGCCTTTATCCATAATGAACAATGGATGTCTTGAAGATGTAAAAGATAAGTATTTACCCACAGAAAATAAAATCACCCACGAATTTGAACTGAAGAGAAAATTTGATTTAGTGCTAGAAGAGCTACGTATGTTTCATGAAATTAGCAAAGAAAATGTTAGCAATTTATCTAGTTTGGAAACAAACTTGCCCAACACTTATTGCGGATTAAATAAGGCTGAGGGAATGGATGAGAACATGATGGCAAGGGATTCTCAAAGGAAAATAGGTATTTCTTCTCCAATCTGTGGTACCACAAAAGAAAAACACATAACTGACATTAATGAAAGTTCACTACATGAAAAGATTTTAATTGAAAATGAAGACCAGAAAGTATCTAAGGAATGTTCTATTTCAAGAATGTCAAGCAAAGAATTGCTGCACTCTCCTGCAGAAGGTAAGCACATGGAATTACAGTCTTATGTAATTCAGAAAATTTAAATGTTAGGCAATACTTAATTTGCTTTAAAGGTTTATTTCTCAACTCAAATAATTTTATGTTTTCATGGAATTCAGAGTTTGGTGGAGAAATGTACTTGCATATGAATAGCCAAAACAAAAAAAAATCCCACGCTACTGCAGCTACCTGCGCACTTTGCTGTAGCAGGTCTAGCTCAGAATTCAGCTGGTCAGCTCCAGGCTTGCTCCAACCTGTATTAATGCACATTCTGCTTCCTATTATTAACTTTATCTGATTTCATCTCAATGAGCCCTAAATTCCCTACAAGAGTCAGAACCACATAGAAGCGCACATTCAAAGAGAGAAAAAGTCTCTAATAAACCAGGATACAATATTTACAAAGGAGACAATTGTTTCATTTCACTGACATCATGGATTCAGTCATGGAATAGTTTGGGTTGGAATAGATATTTATAGGTCACCAAGTTCGACCTCCTGCAATGAACAGGATCATCTGCAAATAGATCAGATAGCTCAGAGCCCTGTCCAACCTGATCTTGAATATAACTATATAACTCATACCACTTATATAAATATAGTTATGTTTGTTCAAAATTGCGCTGGTTTTAACACTTTCAAATTTTTTTCCCCTAGAGAAGCTCAATTCCCATTACAAACAGGATGTGGGGAAATATGATTCATAAGATTTCTTAGAGTCATAAGACTCTAAGCCTCCTACCCCTTTTGCTAGATAATAAGAGGTATTTAATGAGTAGAGGAAGGACACTGGGAAGAAAACCCAGTGAATGCTTTGCCTTCTTGTATAAATAACTCAAAAGTGATAAGTAAATTATTCAAAAAACCCTCTTTGAACAGTGTATTTATCAGATTTTGGACCTGAAATTCAGTTTGCAGAAGTGATGAGTTCTTACCACTGCAAACAAAATTGATGAGGTTCATGCTTTGGTCACATTTGGTAAATTACCTGATGAAAATGCAGCTATCTCAAAATTGTTATCAGAGCTAAATTTCTCAGGGATTTGGCTCTAAATTTATAAAGTGAACATTTCAGAGGGGTTGTGAAAGTAAGTAGTATCTGGGAAAAAATTGTTAAAGTGTCACAGAAAAACCCCAGAAGGAATTCTGTTCAGTAGAGCTTTAACAGTATAATGTGCTGCAAGTTACACCTGAATGCCTTGCAGAGCATGAAAACCTGACAGATACTGGGAAAATGGCTCAGCAAGTGATCACTTTTCTGCCTAAGCCTGGAATGAGAAGATCCAAGTGGAGAATTGATGTGTCACCAGAGGATTAAAAACTGCATTATTGCATTTATGCAAAGAGAACTTCATGAGGTGTAGAAGCAACTTTTTGCAAGCCTTTGAGAATGAGACTTGGTAGTTTTGTTAACATAACCTATAGTGTGCACATACATGTTTTAATCACATCAACAAGAACCACAAATTAATTACTAGATTATTTGTTTCTAGTGATCAAATATAAAACTTAAATGTATTTATTTTTTTTGTTTTAACACTATTTAGGTGCAGCCTATAGAAATCCATATGCATGGGATCCAGCATTTTTACCCGGTGCATTTTTTAAGGAACAAAGCTATAATTTACAGAAAGAAGGAGGTAATTGTTATATTATTCTGCAATTTATACCACAAATCTCAGTGCTAATAGACTTACTTCTCAAACATTTGTATTTGTTTTCTTCCTTTTTTTTATTTCTATCTCTATAGAAATCACATTTGGTTTAATTGTACATTACTAGAAAAGTGTCCTGTCTTCAGCTTGGTTCACAGAACAAGCCATGCTGATGAGTATTTCTGTTCTTTGGAGAGAAGAAAAGAACTTTAACAACATGAGGTTTCCTTTGTTGCTTATTTTGGAGCCATTTGGAACAAACATCTTTGGGCCTTCAATCATTGAGATAATAGCCAAGATATACTACAGGGAGAACATGATTCATTATACATTTTTTGAAGATCCACAGTTTTGTACTCATTGTGGAAGGAAAGTCAGATGGATATTGTGAAGTGATCTTTTAGCATTTCAAAAAGCATGTTTTGGCAGTTTGTCCAACATATGGAAACAGTAAAATAAGGCATTTGGTTTATTCTGAAATGAAATTCTAAAACTTTGTCAAGGAAAGGCTATATATAAACTTCTGTTTTATTTAATGAAATCATCTACTGTTATTTTCGCTGTTATTCCTCATTGCATCTCTTAAAACTGTTGCACAACTTACTGGTTTGAGAATTCAGAAACTGTTTCCTTCACTCAGGCCATTCTGGGAAAAACAGAGACTGAAAAACAGTTAAAGATGACCTCTGGTGTTCTTTTCACCTATATTTTATTGAAGTTATGTCATGTTGTGAAAATATTTCATGTACCAAATGCAAAATGTTACAGAAAATTCTGCTTTACTTCTTTGCTCTTTGTCACTACTCTCTAAGATTTTATATTTTTTGTGATGTGGATTCTAGTCTCTGACTTACATAGTAGGTATTGCCATTGCTTAGGGAAATTCAGATTCCAGACTGCTGTATTGTGCATAACACACCAAGGGAATTGATATTAACATCTTCTTGGAAGTCTTGTTCAGATGAGATTGAAGCTTGCTAAGAGAAACATTGTTCCTCCCATGACTGAACCTGGATGCTTTTCCTCTTCTTTCCCTGCTGTTTTGGGCTGCAGGGACAAGGGCAAAGGAAATGATATATTTTCTCCTTTGCTGTTATGTCTACTTCCTTTACTCTGCTTCCTGGTGTTCTCTAAATTCCCATCTGAGCTTCTCCAGAAACGTTTGGGAAGAGACCTTAGCAATGAGTGTCTCCTTTTTTCCACCGTGATTGCTGAGGAATTGTGCAGGTTTTTAGGGCAGTGGTATATTTCTAGGGCATTTTATTCCTTTTTTCCAGTGTTTTGTCAGAATCAACAGGAACCTAGTATTCTTCCAGTAGAAGATCCTGAAAAAATGGAATGTTCCCCTCGTCATCCTTCTCAGTTGATGGCAAATAGGAAACTGTTGAGTATCATCTTTCCTTGAGGAGGTACATTGGCAGAGACAGTTCTCTTCCATTTACACTGAAAGTTGCCTTGGAGGTTATTCTGAAACCAGGTTTTGTCAGGGGAAATACTACTACACTTACTGTACTGATAGGAGTTAATGTCAGCAGCTATGCTGATATGTGACTGTCTCCCTCCATTTTTCAGTAGGATTCTGAGCCATCACATCTTGTCACAGAACCTGTGGCTGCTTTGGAAAGGAGATACCTAGGTGGGACAAGCAGATTTATACTCCAGCAGCTTTACAGTTTACTGTGAATAACAGCTATGCTTTCCTGGCTACCTATAAACCCACAACACTTGACTGACTTTCAGTGCATGCCTTTCCTCTTCTAGCTGGCTCTTACAAGTCCTAGAAAAGACATAGCAACACTGCTGTCTCATCATTGAATTAAGAATGGAACTCTAGGCTTTTTTCTCATCCCACCATTCCAAATTCCTGTAAAAGGCTTAGAGAAATTGTTCTCTCCTGTTACTGGGTTACCAGGTGAATACCCAAGGCTCTTATACACACACGATTTTATGTGCTGGCTAACTGCTCAGTGCTTCATCATTTTATAGACTAATGCAAAATAGAACTGGAAAAGATCTTGAGAATGTGACCCTTTCTTCTTCCAGTAGAATCATTGTCCTAATCTCTAGTTAACAAGGTCATGGTCTTCTATTCTGCCCCAGTGAGTATTATTTTATGCAAAACAAAACAACTTCTAAAGGATGACTTACTACACTGATCAGTGCTAGAGATCACTACTTGGTGCACACTTTACCTAATAGAATGTGGAACAGAAAACAGACATCCTCCTACCCTGCTTTATGTAAAATGAGTGGCACAGAGGAAGCATCAGACTAATTGTGGGTATTAAAGTGCATCCACCTCAGCATATCCACTCTGTCCTGAAATGTTAACCTGTATCAAATCGTGTGCCTTTGCAGTCTGTTAGGAATGTTATGTAATGTTGGGTTGAGGATTATTCTAATCAGAAGGAGTCTGCACGTGACCCAGCTGCCAGCATTTCCTTCTCAGCCCAAGAGAATCCGTTAGATGCTCTGCAGCAGAGTGGAGGTGGGATAGGATGTAGTAAAGGATTGCTTAATTAATATTGGTCTAATTTATCTATCTGGTCAGGATGTAATTCTTATCTATATCATACAGAATTATGGGTCTTCTTTCATTTTTTATTCTTTCTCTTAAATATAGGATACTTTTTGCCTCGTGACATCATAAGAGTGCAGCCTCTTAAAACATGCAAGGGCCCCATCAGGATTGGGCTGTCAAGAAAGGCTCGGCCAAAGAAGCTTCATCCTTATCTGAAATGACTTCCTGGATTCTTTTACCAACCTTCACATCTGGGATCACTCTGCTTGAGAACTGTTGAAATGTTTTAACGTTAATTTTTTGGTACTTTGATCTTTGTGGTTTAAGGGGGTTTTAGATATTAATATTTCAGTATTTGCTAGTGATTTATTTAGGAATACTCCTGTGAATACTTGATAGCAAAGGGATTTATAATGAATGTTTACTAGTAGAAGTTTTAATGGAAGGGTGAATTCCTTTTAAAGTTTATGCAAAATTAATAAAATCTGTCATGTATTTTTCATCCATTAAAATATACAGTTGAAATTTTCTGTCACATCCACACATCCTTAGAATCCTCTGTGTGTTTATGTAGTTTTAAAAACTCCGTATTTTTAAACAGATTTGTTACAAATGTTTAGAGTGATGTAGAAGAGAATTTAAGGAGGTTAAGTTTAGATTGCTAAAAGGAAGATTATGTTTTAGGCTTCAGTGGCAGTTTCCTTTGAGGTACTTCCACTTCCATGTACTTGTCCCATTAGACAAAGAGTTGGAAAGGAATAAAGCTATAAATGCTACAGACAGATTGTCTCATTCTGAGGGTAGTGATTCCATTGCATACATCATGGAGGCAAAATAACAGTGCATAAATTCTGGAGATTGTGTATCTTGAGAAATGGGACACTTGGAATGCTCTGAAGCATGCAGATCTTGGTTAGGGACATCTTCTAATTCTTATTATACTGATATTTTTGTTATTAAGAATAGAGGCAGTTTCAACTGAATAATAGCACAGCAAGAAACAAACTCGAGTGAAGTCTGAAAAAAATTCCTGAAGTGTCAGAACAAGAGTAATGTAATAACAGGTATTCAGAAGAAAGCTTTAAGCCCTCTGTGATTGCACAGAGTGTTTTAGATGGAGAATATTTCACCCTGCAGCGGATAAGAGAGTATTCAAGTATAGAAAGTGTTATGGAACAGTGATGGAATGATGATAAACCCCTGTAAATATAATAATAATAATATGTGGTTGCAGCTGACACAAGGAAACTGAGCAAGCTGAATTAATAAGGAATTTATCTGCAGATAAAATATTTCATATAATATCTAGCACCAGTGCAAAGACTAAGTAACTTCAAAGTTATTTTCAAAGTTAATTTCTTTAGCAGTGACATTCAGAATATATCATATGTAATAGTAAGCATATCAGTATATTTATGTTGTAAGGATCTCAAGAAAAATAATTCAGTTCACAATACTGTGAGAAATCATTGAAACAATGAAATCTAGAAAAAGAGTTATAATTTGGTTCATAGTTCTTTTTCTATGAAATAGAAAGAATCTCAGATGAAAATTTGTTTCTAGGAACAGCCGGTTCTAAAATAAGAGTTTCTAAACTGATCTATTGACCACAGATTGTCTAAAAGGTACAGTAAATGATGTGCACCTGGTTTAAATTTTAATTTAAATTTTAACGTAATTTTTAACAACAAAAGTTGCTAGCTTTACCACTAAAATTTGGTAATGCAAATGTAAAACTGTACATGCTAACTAAAAGCATAATTTTGGACAAGACATTATCCTTCATCAGTATAACTAATTTATGAAAAAGTTTAAAAGGGCTAAACAAATGGATGACTGGGACACATGTTCAGAAGCAGCTCCTAGAAGGACAGGGCCATTAGACAACTCCCTTGGAAGTATGCAAATGAGGCAGCAGCTGGACAGGAATGGATGGATGGATGGATGGATGGATGGATGGATGGATGGATGGATGGATGACTTTTGAACCTTCACCATCAGCAGCAGACATCTGTGTCTCAGAGAGGGTACCTTGGCATCACAGGGTGACACTGTGGAGCAGCTTGAGGGCCTATGGATGGTAGCAACCTCTAAATGTCAGCTGAGGGTCAGTAGAGGAATTCTGGTTTCTCAGAGCTTTGCAAGAAGTATCAACTTAAGTTTCTCTGCATCCCAAAAAGAAGAAGCTGATTGCAAACCTTTAGCTGAGTGCTGTTAATTGTGTGCTGGCACAGAGCAAGGGGAGCTGGTCCAATGTATAGGCATTGGAATGTTCCCCTGGAGTTTTGTCCTCACAGCTGGGCAAATAGTTTTCAAGTGCTGCCAGATATGAACTGGCTTTCAGGCATTATGTCTTATCAATGGCTTTTTTAGGTCATATTTCTAAAGGTTGATGTTTAAAATAGGAGGATTTCTTAAGATTTGGGAGAGATACTTCTGTATTTAAAACCCATTCTAGGAATTCTTTGGGAAATCTTTTCTCTGTGTCATCTCCCACAGAGATATATCTTTACCCCATAGAGTCATTTTCCTGTATCCTCTTGTTCCATTGGCCTGTGATCATTAATGACATAGGGAATACAATTAAAACATTGCATTTTCAATAACTGCGAGGCAGCTCTGATGGCCATGGCTTGGAAATAGGTATATAATTTCTGTCCTAGCATATCTGTGCTCCCCCTGTTCAGAGCATGGCAATACCAGGTTTCAGCTGCCTTGAAAAGCCACTAAGCACAGAACTTCACAGATCAGGGCAAGGATGGCAACTTGACCATGTGTGTCTACCAGCAGCTTCCACACCACAGACTGGTCCAAATTTGGAATGTCCGGGGCTCAAGACCTTAAATACCTATATGGAAGCTTCATAACTTTGATTCCTAGTTAATAGTGTCCAACAGACCCAAGAAAATGGCCTTTGTCATTCTGAAATCAGTTACTTCAATACAAAGTCCTGTATGGAGATGATGTGACCCCACCAAAGTGTACTTGTAATGAACATTCACATAGGTAACTCTGAAACTGAAGGCTAACTGTTCCTTGAAATACTTGGGAAATTTTATTCTGCCTTATAGTAAAATTTGGGATGCCTGGAAACTCAGATTAATCTAAAAACTGCAGAAATTAATATCATGGAACGATTACGTGAAATGACCTCAGAATTATTTATACAGCTAATCATCCTTCCACTGAAGAACACTTCTGCCTATTTTTAAATCAACGAACTCACCTGTTTTTAAAATACGTCTGTTTATCTGATGCTTCTATAAGAAAATACTACATTGCTCTTGTCTGCAGAAGACAGAGGTACACAGGCTACTTTTCCAGGACAAGAGATAAAGTCTTAATTCCCAGAATTTATAGTCAGTAGCAAACTCCCTTGTGTTTAATGATGCAGCTTGTGCAAGAATGTCCCCAGATATCCTGGAAAAGTCTGGAAAATATCCAAACACAAAAACCCAGACAACAAGTCAAACGAAACAACAAAAATTGGACCATGCAGAGAAGTAGAATAGTCCAGCTGAGATATTATGTAAACTTTATGTCTGACTGCTCATTCAGCTGCAGAGAGCTGCTATCTTAAATAACAGAGAAAGGGTTGGCACTGGGAATGCTGCCTGGCCTTCTGCCAGCTTCAGCTTCCCCAGCCACCATCAGTTCAGGTACCTCGTTCTGCTGGGGAGCAGCACAAGAGCACTCAGCTGTGCAGAGCAGCGATGGAAGCTGGCGCCGTTCCAGGCACTTTGGGAATTGCATGGGAAAATGCCAAACCAAGATCCTGCCATATGTCTTTGCATATGATTGAAGCAGTATGTATAGATTTTGAATTTTTCCATCACAGACACCATATCTGGTGATGTTTTTTGAATTCTCTAAGCTTGCTAATGCTGACTGTAACAGAAATGCAGTTGTTAAGTGTCATTATACTTTAATAATTATGCAGGAAAGCTTAAATATAATTTCTGAATAATTTTGTATCAGCTGCCAGAACAATAGATATAGCTTGGGCTTGTTTAACACAAAAGGATTCAATTATAGCCTACTGAAAACCTTGAATTCCATTATATCTACCAACACATGTGATTTTTTAATAAATAGTAATTGAATGTATTTTTTTGTCTGCCTTTTGAATGACTGGATGCAAAGCTAAAACTGCTCTTCTCAGTATTTTGAAAAATTTTGGGCGATTAATGAGTGAATATAAGCAAGACTATTAAAATCCAGTTTAATAACAACAGCTGTGTATAGAAGTATGGCTGTTGTCTCTATCAGGGAATTGAATGAAGTAATGAAGGTAATGAAGTAACAGGTAATGAAGTCCTGTTACTCCTTTTACTGTTGGAAGGCAGTTGCCAAACCAAAACAGATGACAAATTTCAGGGAAGTTCATGTGGAGAAATGGTTCAAGTGGCTGTATCTATCAAAAGGTTGTGCATTAAGGAAGATGGTGCCAAGGCATTTTGTGAATGCACTTTACCAAGTTTCATGTGATTAGGGAGGAGTTCCACTTTTGGTCTTACAATTCGTATTCAGGTTGGATTTAAATGGAAAATCCAGCATGGGAATCCCATCATGGGAATCCCATCATGTTATTCCCACACACCACTGGAGAAAACCTGCTGTTTTCCCCTAGCCAAGACACAGAGGTCATTTCTCCTCCTGCTGAGCCAGAGGTAGAGCATTTCTAAACAGAGTGACAGGTAAGCTAAAAGTACATTTTAAAAATATCAGGGAAAGTGAAAAGTTAATTTTGTTCAAAATTATTACTGTCAATAATGGTTCAGGTAAAAATGTAAATAAGGGCACTCATTTCAACATTTGTCCATTGATAGTCTGTGTGGTAGATGAACAGTTGATAATTGTCTTTATGAACTGCAGCAATTTAACAATTGATGTTTAATTTCATGAGAAAAATTAATTAACCATAATCTGATAAAATAATAAAAGTAAAGAGATGATTATTTTATAAAATATATCCTACCATTTGGTATTTGGTCTGAGTCAATGCTACCACAGAAGTGTGTCCTCCATTATTTCAAATTTTCCTAGTACGAGGCCCCTTCAATGATGAAAATATTTTTAGCCAGGAGCAGTAGTGAAAATTCAATACAAATCATATTCACTGTATGCACTAAGATGCATAGAATAATCTTCTGTTAAAGCACTTTCTGTCAAAGCTTAAATATGCAGAAATATGCAAAATTTCCCAAACAAATGTGAAAAATAAGTGTATCGGCATATATATATATATATATATGTGCACATGTATAACCTACCACATGTAAAGTATTATCAAAATATATATTCCTATTACCAATGACATTTTGAAGCCTGTAACTCAACACACTGGCAATGATAGATTCAGAACTTGTAACAGATGCTATGGCTGTGTGGAGAGATGAGAAGCAGATTGCATTGACTTGGGAAACCCCAGCTAATGGAGTAAGGTAGGTCCTAAGGCGACCTGAATTGCCTCTGGGACAGAACTGTCTTCCTCCATTGATCAGTGGGGGGAAGCTTTGCCACAGTCGGTGTTCCCAACAGACTGAAAGAGTTGAAAAATCTTTTTTATCTGTTACTCGGACCTAAGGGTGGAAGAATTAGCTGTTTAAAGTGCTCTCTAACATTGAAATTCTGTTATTCTTCGGTCTGTATTCAAGCAGCATCCAGGATCTCTGCTCACAACTCACTGTTTACTACACACTGTTGCAACAAAGACTTGGTTTATGTCCCAGAGGTTTTGCAAGTAATTTTTCAGTCTGTAAATTTACTTTTAGTTAGTTCTCGTTACTATGATATTTAAATATGGCAAAATGAAAAAAAAAGTTTTTAAAGAAACGAATCTTTGTTTTATTTCTACATGGCAGGTTAAGAAATCTTTCAATTTTTAAATATCTCTACTTCTTTGGAGAAGGATGCTGATGGAGTCATGAGTGAAGGGATGGATTACATGTATGCAACAGGCAGGGAACTGTCCCTGGCAAAGGCAGTGTCCTATAGATAGTCTGGAGATGGATTTTGAGTTTAATTCTTCTCACCTGTTTCAAATATTCTCACACTTCTTGGAGAAAACATTTCCTTGAGAAAATGAATAATGTTTTATGTGCCATTTTGTCCAGTTTCTCTGGGCCTTATCCTACATATCAACTTGTTCTTCTTCATGCCTCACTTTCTTCCCTCTCCTTAACTTCTTTTATGCTGGAATTTTCTGAAGTTCTGCCATTATGGTAGAAAGCAAATAGAGTCAGACTTTCCCACACTCAGCCTAGTTCCAGCACAACTTACCTGCCTGTGCTTGCCAAAGTTGTGAACTCACCTTGCTTGTGCCACAGAGGTGCACTAGAACTGAGCAGCTGTCATGAACTACTCGTCTTGTCCAATATTTTCACTGTGACAGAGTTTCTTTGGCCATGGGTGGGTGGGGAATTGTCTCACTGTTCTTCCCTCACCACATTTCTGCAGGCCTATGCTATCATGGTGAGTGCTGACTCTCCCAACTTTGAGCTGGTGGGCAGGAATGGTTCTAAAACACAGTAGTATTAGAAATCTTAATTTCCCAGGGACCTGTGGAGTGTGATGGCCAAGGGAACTTGAACAGGACATTGATTTTGGAGCCATAGTCATAAGGAGAGTACTGTGAGAATTAAAATATAACTCTGCTTTTGCTTCCTATAAAGTGTTTGTGAATATTTCTGTGCTTATTTCCTTTTATGAATGTATATTTCTGTTTTATATGTACATTTTATTATTTGTTTTTAAAAATCCCTGTTATTATCAATATATATGTAAAAAAACTTGTGAAAAGGGAAAGTTGTAGAAAAATGTGTTTTGACATATTTTCAGAAGAGGATCTCTATTGATCCTCCTGATTTTTGAGAAGAGTTTTTTAAAGGATGATAAAAGCTTGAATTATGCTTGCATGCCACACTACACTGCTCTTCTTTTATCCCATAGATTTAGAATGCTATTGCTTGAAAATAATTATAGGGTACAAAGATTGGAGCCATGAGAAATGAACACTTGAAAAAAAAAAAATTCAAGACTGTTCACAAAACTGAAGACACAGTGCACGACATGTTCATCCTTGTGAAAATTCTTCCTTTGTAAGTGCTGCCAAGGTCAATGTCAGCTTGAATTCTTTAATGTATACTGTAAGTGCAAGCCATGCAGATTACATCTGCCCAGAGCTATTCCTATTTGTTCATCCAGCTTTTAAAAATATATGTTTGTGCTCTTCTATTAAAAAAAATTTCATTAAAGAAATCAGCAGTCCAAGCTTGTATCAGGTCTTTCATTATATTAATTCTCCACCTACCCTTCATTTTGCCCCAGAAATACATACCCACAAATTTCCATCTGCACATTGCTGAATGTATTTTCACACAGCATAATGTATTCCCTGCATTTTCCAGATAAGTTAATGAAATTAGATTATGTAGGGAATAAAAATAGTTCCATGTTAGGACTCATTATGGGAATCTTAGCATTTACTAAAATGCTGAACTAATAATATTGAACATGAAATTGTATTTTAATTGCTTTTATCTCTAGGATGAATCTTTACCTGCATGAACTATGCTTTTAGGGGCACAAAGTAATCCCAAGTGCAGCAATATTTCATGCAGTCCAACTTATTATATGAAAGCTCCTATTTTTCTGAAGCTTCCAAGGAAAGAAGAGGAGGAAAACAGTGAGAAGGAGAGAGAAAATAGTCCCTCTTTGGGACTATTTGATATGATTTCTTAAATTGTGAAGTCAAATGGGAGGTTGTTTGGCTATTGAGAGATTTTAGGGCCAAATCTTATACTATTTTTTTTGTATCAAGCTGCTTTTCTCTAGCAAAGAAAGTATTGGGAGAAAATCTAAATCAGCCTGATTCCTAGAGATCCTTAGAAGACTCCTTAGAGATTCCTAGGTGCTTACGGATTCCTGGAGATACCTGTCAATATGACAGAGAGGTATGAGATGCTTCTGGGGCAGTCACACACAGGAGGAGTCTGTCAGTGTTTGCACTAGAATTTGTACAGTGTCAGTTGTGGCTTTGCCCTTGGTAGTCTCTTCCAAAGAGCTCAGGAATGTCTCTGTAACAGCAGATGGACAATTTTGGACAATACAGGTGTAAAAATCTGCCATAAATATTAAAAACTTCTTCAGGAAAATTGTGGTGTCAGAGGTTTTCTATCATCATCAATTATTCTGGACTACCAAAGAAGGTGATATTGGGCTTCCCAAATTGAAAACAATTGATATTGTTTCACTGGCACTAAGACATCTGAATTTCAGGGAGATGATTCCCCTTGATTGCCATGTTAGTAAGCAACTCACTGTCTTCTGGTTTTACTTTGGAAAAAAACAGTGGGTTTTAAAAAGTTTAAACTACTATTTCCTTCTGTTTCCTGCTTACTCATCTCTCCTTGCTGTGCTCCTTGCAGCTGCTGGTCAAGCTGAGCCTGCATTGCCTGTGTCCACTGCCAGGCTGTCTGTTGTGGTGCTGAGTTTGACCCATGGCAGGATGCTGGATCTGTTGCTCCCACACTTGTCCTCCTCTGTACTGTTGTAGTTCTCACAGTGCCTCTGTGAGTTACTGACAGTTTATGTCATACTTTTCCCTTAGGAAAAATGATCTCTCTTAAGACTGTGCAAAAGGCTGTTTTTTGATTGGTGGTTGAGCGAAACTGGAGAAGTATTGCCTGAATTGGAGGGGGTTTTGTGGTTGGCTTTTTGTTTGTTTGTTTTTTTAAGATTTTCTTTTTGTAGTAGATTTATTTCTTTTTATAGTTTTTCTCATCGCAATGGAAGACTGAAAAATAGTCATTGTGGATCAAGTAATTTGACATCAAACATGACATTTTGTTTCCAGTGGAGATTGTACTAACAAAAGTAAACAATATAATTATGACTTTGAAAGTTAAGCATCAGTTGCAAAACTGGCCAGGAGTATTGCCCTCAGTGAGTAGTCAGGACATTTGTACAAAATGTAGGGGCCTTGCATTTAAATCCTCCCTCAAGAAACATCACTTCTTCACTTTCTGCCTGCCTGATGCACGCTCTAGATGTCACATTGTGTGGGTGTAACTTTACTCAGTCCTTCCACCGCAGACATTCTACTTCATGTAATTATTTTAATAGGAACTGACAGCTGCTTGTTCTACCTTCTCAAGAAGTGTATGTGTAACCTGTTACATCATTCTCAACTTATGAATTTTCCTCCCTCGTGAATATTTGCAAGATGAAAGAGCTTCAGAAGAAGAAACTGGAACCACTTATTTGAGAAAGCATTACCGCCACTGCAGTGGTCCCATACCGTGTTCTGAGATTCTGTTTCTGAGATCCCTATTCTGAAATGCACACTGTGAAACTGCTGTTATCTCCTTGTGACTTTGTTGAACATAATTCCAAATGGCTTTGTTTGTAATAAAGAAGTTTTTATATTCCTGTGTCAATGAGTTCTAAACTGAGCAGACCACAGTGACCCCTGGAGCAGGAGCTCTGCATGTACCAAGAGAATTTGTTTTCCGTCTTGATCTCTGTAGTTAGCATCAGCTCTTGAAGGAGGATTGATTTCTGATACAATGATATTAGTAATGAGCTGTGACTCCTGAATAAAAAATTGACTCCTTACTGATTGTTTGATCACTTTCAGTTTTTAGACAACTGTAGGTTGAAGTGAAAACTAAGCACTCAGTCTCAGTTTCATTGGAATCCACTCCACAGAGAAGTCAAATCCAAGTATATCTGCTTAGAAAAGTTATGATTTGGTGTCATAATGGTATATAACCTTTTGAAAAGCTTGCAATATATTCTTAACTAATGTGAGTCTCCAAAACTTTCTCCTTGTTTCAGTCTGATACTTCAAAAAATGAATAAAAACTCTTATGTTTAGCTATAACTAAACTGGGGATATAATTCCAAGCCATGCTATTTCTCTTCGCTGTCATGATACCCTGATATTTGCTGCTTAAGGTTATTTTCCCAAACTACTTCTTTTGAAAACCCAAGCCATGGGACAAATCTGGGTCCGACCCATTTTCACAGGCAACAGTTCTTCTCTGCTCAAACCACAGCTTTCTTCCACCTCCCTCATTCAAATGGTGAGACTAAGGTGATGAAGTTGAACAAATCCCATTATGAAACATTATTTTTCCTTTCAGTGACAGGAAAAAAATTTAATGTTGAAAGTTAAGTCCTCTAGTCATGGGTATTTTAAAGCAGAACTGCAACTCTCCTTTAACTTGCCCCTCTCATGAGCTGAGCTGTCTAAAGGAGTAAAGCTCCTCTTTTTTATATTTAGTTCAGCAATATCAGGTGATAAACCACAGCATTTGAGATTATATCCCTCTATGAAATCCTAATAACTGAGTCTATTAGAAGCTTTCTCCTTCACACTGCGTTCCTGTTTAATTCATTTTAAAAAATGGCTTCAACTTCTCTTCTTTCCTTCTATATCTTACTTCACATTATAATTTTTGTCCAGAAATATGTTATCTTTTCATTTCACTTTTATGGAAACATTTTAAAACTATTTTTTATTCTTTTGCCTGTATCAAATGCTTTTCTATCCACACTTAAAAGCTGTGCTGAATTTAAACTAGCCCTTTGGAAAATGCTGAAATTATAATTTGTTTATTATCTGAATGTCATTCCTCAGACCATTCTTTTTGTTATGAAGACTGGGATTACAGTGATCTGATTGTCAAGATCACTACTGTCATTGTAAACTTCTCTGTCATTTTCTCAGTTTAGTAAACCAGTTTCAAGAGAGCTGCCAGGCTATGGCTCAGGTAAAAGGGGCAGCAATTGAAGCTCCTGCAGCACTTCCTAGATATGCTGGAACATCTTGATAAGCACTTTCGTAGTCTGGAACCTTTCTTGGAAACTGAGGGAGACAGAGTGGTTTATTCATCCTGTCATTTATTTGTGATGTGGAGCATATGTTTGTCCTAATTTCCTGAACCTAAGGATCTAAGACACTCTGGTAGAAAGTATTCTTTTCTATAAAGGCAAGGAATTAATGATGTCCATTTAACCATCTCCCAGTCATAGACAGAGGTTATGTGTACTCAGTCTCTCGTTAAAGCAGGCTGTGGTGGATAATTCTGGACTTTGCCCTGGCATTATTGGCACCCTCCAAGGCCCTGTTCTGAATAAAAACCATCCTTCTTTGGGGATAAACACAACACAGTATGATAGTGATAACATTTACATAACATTATCTTCGGAACCCACACCAAGGCAAACTTTCAGAATATGCACACTTGTATTTCTTAGGGTGCTGTATTATTCATTATCGGTTCCCTCATATCAGTTAGAGGATTGCTGCCATCAATAATTTCATTGTATGAAAATTATGAATAACAAGATGATAGAATTATTCAATATAGATTTGGGAATCATACAAGCAGTCTGAAAAAAGAAGGGCAGCAAAATAAATATCAGGCAAACATGATTTCAAAATACAGGCTCTTATTAATCTTTCCTGAAGAATAAGACTGAATATCTTTGCACAAAGTTCCAAAAACTATGTGTTTTCTGTGAGAGCACTGTTTGGCTAGGGAGAGCAGTGTGCTGTGCTGCCTGAGCATCAGGCTGTGCTTCCCGACAGAGAGCAGATGTGGAGCTGCTTACACTGCTTGGAATATTTTTTGCATAACACTGAAACCCAGCAAAACAGAGGAATATTCTGCAATTATTCATCTGTTCATCTCTTCACAGATCTGCAATCTGCAGATGTCAGCCACGTGAAACCACATGTTTAAAGTAAGAAAATAATAGTATGGAGCAGATGAAGGTAGCTGGTATGACCCAGCAGGGAATTTTATCAAAATTTTCACCTGACATGTCATAAAGTATTCTTGAATTTAAGATGAAAATATCTTTTTTTTTCCAAATTTCATATAGATTCATGAGTGGCTTACATGTTATTTTACAGTAGATTAAAAAGGTTATTTTTGTTTTCAGCTATAATACTCTAATGCAATCTATTTGATAAGACTAAATTTGGTTTTGATCCTGCAAAGTAATATGGAGGTTGAGAACCTGAAATTGTTCTGAGAGGATATGAGGATACACAAGCAAATGCCATGAAAAAGGATGTTATCAGTGTAGTCAGTATAAATCATAATTTTGTCTGCAGTGCTATAATGTATCCTCTGTTTTTAAACCCACAGCAGCTACAACATGTTTCTTGTAAAATGTTTTTTTAGCCCAACACATTCTTCATGCAAATTTATTCTAATTTAAAAGGGTTTTTTCCCAAAATCAACAAAATAAAACAAGCAGAAAGGTGTTTTGCTAGTACAGGAACACGACCCATCAAAATATTAATCTACCACATTCTTTGGCATTTTTTGACTTTTCCGTAACCATTTAAGCCTGTTTAAAATGTTATTTCTTGATTCAGCAACTGATTTGGCTATTCCTTCCCAATTCTGATTGATGTTATTGATTGGCTCCTCAAGGCCTCTTGAAGTCAGTAGGACACCACTAATTTAATCTGTGTGCTTTGGATCAGTCCTGACATTTAATCAGAATAATTGATGCCTCTTTCTAGACATCTTGCTCTTCACTGTCACTGATTTAGTAACAAAGTGAAATCAGCTTTAGCTGCAATTAAACTATAAATTCTTATTCCTTCTTGTAATTAAAACATAAAAAATATACAATGAAAACATGATATAAATTATGAATGATAATTCCTACTTTAAAAAAATCACCTAATTATACCTTGAGAGGAAAATCATTTTGGCATACTATGATTTTGGTTTTTTGAGTGAGAAAATGAAACTAATATTAGAAAGTATAAAGATCATAGGGTACAATATTTGTAAATAAACTTAATGCAAATCTATATTGGGGTTTGAATGAAATATTTTTAATCTCTCTTAAGTCTATTTCAGTTTGAAGGTCCCAATTTATCATGCTCTGAAACAAAGACCCTACTATAATGTTAACATTAAATATATGTTTGTGGTCTTACTCTAAAATGTAGGAAATAGATTTATTAGATAACAAGGAAGTAACTTTCCAGCTGCTAAAATACTGAGTTAAGTAAGTTCTTCTCTTTAAATTACTTTTGGGCTGGAGATTCATTAATATTCATTCTCCAAAATCTAGCAAAGGTCAGCCAAAAGGTAATTGTGTCAGCACTGAATACCTTTCCTTGGAACTTTCTGTACATATTAAAGCAAATTTTTTTCTTCTACTTCTGCAAAACTAATTTGCAGTAGGATTTACTGTCTCCGTCAGATCCCTCTTACTTCGAGACAACCTTTTTGAAGCTGTATCTTCTGCAGACACACACATTCCCACCAGAGTGTTGTGAATTTACACGGCTGTGAGGGATTGCCAGCAGCCCTGGGGAGCAGCCTGCTGTGAGCTGCAGGGGAGACCACCAGCAGCAGCTGGAGGCAGCAAGGAATCCCACTGTGTGACCCAGAAACTCCAGTGGAACTGGGCACAATTTTCCAAGCATCAAATTGGTGCTTGGCCAGGAGACTGCAGCAAAGCCCTGATTTTTAAAGGAGTAGCACTTGAGCATTAAGGAATTGAAGAATGAACCAAGGAATTGAAGAGCATTAAGGAAGAAATTTGTGCAGATTTCATATTTCAGCCGAAAAGTGAAACCTCTGCACATAAAGGGCACGTCAGCATTTATATAATGAGGAATGGCTTCAACCTAGGCTCAAAATGAGAGTAAATTGTTATTTATTGTAAACAACTAGCTACTTTTAAGCTTATCTTAAAAGTTCAAGTTGAACCCTAGGGGACAATTAAGGATTGCTAACCCAAGCTTGTGTATCATCATTATTTCAACCCAAGAGCAATGGAGAGTATTTAAACTTTTTGTTGGAGTTTTGTCCTAGGCATAATTTATAATCTGCTCTGGTATCATGGCAGTGTCTGGTCAGCAAAGGGAGACCGCAGCTCACCTTTGTGTGGCCTTCACCCTCAAGAGGACCTCTGTAGACAGGTGAGATTGCTCTTTCCTGGGGAGATAGTGAGGGCTTATGGATGGGAAAAACTCCTGGAGGTGAGGGAGGAAGGAGCAGAGACCACCTGGAAGCAATTCAGCCACAGGAGGAAAAGATGGGAGGTTCCTTAGCAGAGCAGGCACATGATCAGGCTTCAAGGTGCTGGCAGGGAGACTTTCCTAAGACTGCACAAGGCTTTTTCATGCCAAATGCACTGAAAAAAAGGATAGGAAAGACAGGAGAAAAATTTGCTAATCAATCTCACTGAGCAGACTTGTTTCCTGCATATAAAAAATGATTTTTTGTTAATTTTCATTCAACTCCAACAGTGTCTGAGATTCAGAGCTTCTTGGTGGCTGAATGGAAGCTGACAAATCAGCTTATTCAGACTTACCCTTTTTCTGGAACTGCTGTGGAATTTCTAACCAAGCTAGTCAAATGCCAGCAGCTTCCAGCTGAACTGGCAATGATTCCTGAAAGGTCACTGTGCCACAGGGACACTGGGTGCCACTGAACCAGTTCTCTCTCATAATGAAAGAAATTTTAGATGGGTAGATAAAAGATTTTGCAACTTAGCAGTTACACAGAATCATTGCATTCTTTTGTCAAAACTATTTTATCTGGGCTTGCAAACACCCTGGTCAAATGTTAAAACTCCTTGCAGAAGAGAATTAGCTAGTCTTTTTTTCAGAGAAAATACAGTTTCCTGTCAAATGCTACATGAGAACAAACCCGAAACTGTTATGATGCCAACCAAAACCACCTAGAGCTGGAGAGAAAAAGCTGACAAGAAGGGCACCTCTTAGGTCTTGGTCCTCTTTTTTGGTTTCAGATGTCTGACATGGGTTTACAGACCACCCTTGTCATTCTGTTCCATGCCTGGGAAGAAGTGTTCACAATTTGTTTTTGGATTCAACCATGAAGCAAATATTTTATCTACACAAGTAGGCAGCAGGGCTGAAGGAGGAAAGGTGCAGCTCATGACCACTGTCATGGTACATTGACAGGATTTCAGAGACCAACTCTTACCTTCCTCCCAGCTCAAAAAGTGCAGGTTGGAACATGGTGCCACATAATTTTGGCACATATGCACCTCCATAAATACAGAACTGAGATAATGGGAACATTCCCATTTGGTTTTTTTGCCTCAGATTTAAACCAGCTTTTTTCTCACCTCACTTGAAAATACTGTTACAGTGAGGGTTTTCCAGCCTTGAGGAGCTCCTTTTTATGTGTAGGAAGACAACTTCCTACACATAAAGGAGAGGCATCACCTCTTAGAGCTCACTCGTCCAGAAAGAAAATGTTTATAATGGTCATTCTTATTTTAAAAATTATTTGACTAGTAGGCACTCAACTCAAAGGGACCCATTGATGTTTTTGGGTGTAGTTTTTTTCCTAAAAATTATTATATTTAATTAATAAATACGCAAGTATTTTCCAGGTAGTAAACCAAGACAAAAGTATCTTCTTTCAACTGAATCCCTTAGACATAAATTTACTTTTTGTTATTAACAATGTGGTCTAGAGAAATTTGAGTGGGTTTCTCACAGAGAGATTCTTTCAGTGGGGAAGACTAAGATTTCATCCTCCATCCTCATTCTACCTTCAGGAATAGCTACCTGTTGTGGTTGGGAGATGGAGATTTTACCTCTTAAGTCTGAAAAGAGAATTCATCCCACTTCAAACAGAAAAGGCAGAGTGAAAGGTAAATAGTACTGCAACAAATGTGTCCTGCAGGGTGTTTGCTTCTGTCAGCATCTGATACAGTCTGAGAATCCCAGAGGCCCCTCATAGACGTGTGCTGATACCTATCAGCCAGCCTAAGCTGATACTTAATCACAGTAGGGTGACTTGGTGTGCTGATACCTATCAGCCAGCCTAAGCTGATACTTAATCACAGTAGGGTGACTTGGCATGCACAGAGGTACTTTTTTTAGCTCTTGGAGAGAAATGAAAAAGAAAAAAAAGGCATAAAAAAAGAAGAAAAAGAAAAGAAAAGAGATTAGATGATTAGATGATTAGATGATTAGATTTAGCCAGCTGGTTAAAGTGGATTTTGAAAAGTGCATTCTGCCCCATATATCTGACATGAGTCAGGTAATAGTTACATTGAGTGTGGCAGAGATTTTTGTGGTCAGATGTATCTGAAAAAAAAAGCATTTTGCATGGTCTGCTAGGAAAGAAAATTAAAATGTATGTGTCTGTTCTTATGGAATGAAATAGGCTGATCAGTCTGCTTCAGTCTCACATGCTGTGAGATATACTTCTCACATTGCTCATTCTTTCAAGGATAAACAGCATCTAAAATAAAGACTGTGAATAAATGAAACTGTTCTTTTGAGTATAATTCAAGGTAAGGCAGATGTCCAGTACAAGTATATATAGTACCTCTACCTTGAGAATAATTTGGCTGAGTTTTAAAAGGTACTTTGCTATAGGTTTTATCAGTAGTTTTCCTAATTGAAGATATGAGCTGTTGCAGCAGACCCACAAGAAAATTGCTAAAGCTGATCTGATCAAAAGGCTGAAAGCATTAACATTTTAAACAGCAGACTAATTGAAATGCAGACTTCTTCAATGCTAGGCATGGCTTATCATATTAAGAAACTGTTTCATGTGAAACTGGCTAAGAAGGATAACAAAAACTGATGCAACAACAAAAATACAAAAAAAGAAGATGAATAATGTGTTTTCTGGTATTACTGCTGATATAAAAGTTCTTCTTGTATTTATGTGTGTAGAGATGTCATGAAAAATATTTTGAAGGGTGTGGGTGACATTTTTCTAATTTTTACTGGAAATTAAGGAAAACCAATCCAGCAGCATCAGCTGAAATCAATAAGATCTACAGCAATTATCTGCAATGCAGAGGATACAGGGGATGTGCATTTAAAAGCAGCTGGGGTAAAGAAAATTATACACTGATGCCTGGATACAGATTTCAAAAGGGAAAAAAAAAACCCCAAACATAAACCCCACATAGGCCAAAGCTGTCCTCAGAGCCTAGGCATTTTCAGCATGCAGCAGACAGCAGTTCCAAGTGTCAGGAACGGTGACATAAGAATTAGCAGCTATTAGACAAGCTTTGGATAGCAACAAGTGCTTCTAAATGAAGTCATCATGTTATCTTGTTTTTCCTCCAGTTAATGTGTAAAGGGTAATTTAAAAGGAAGATCCCACTCTGCCAGTTATAATTGAGTTTTATTTTATCTGTTTCACATTCTTATTAGGGAGAATTAAAAATGAAATACGTACTGAACTCCTGCTTGTCTTAGGGCCCATCATGGCGGTGAGGAATACCTTCTGTGAACTGAAATCCTATAATTTAGCATCAGACATCATGCTGATTTAAGGCAGACTCTTTTGCCTAAAGGACACTC
Source organism: Melozone crissalis (assembly GCF_028551555.1). Taxonomy (NCBI): domain Eukaryota; kingdom Metazoa; phylum Chordata; class Aves; order Passeriformes; family Passerellidae; genus Melozone; species Melozone crissalis. Next base: position 57,755,691 of record NW_026535805.1, read on the forward strand.
TAATGATACACTCAAATGATACACTCACTCTCTGCATTTAAAGTTGTAAATGATTTCTCTTTGTGCCTGGGTTTTAATCTTGCCATTTAAAATGACCAAAACAAAATTAATTATTCAATTGATATATTTGTTTGTTCTAGAAAATTAAAAGTGTGGTGAGAAGCTGATAAGAGAATTGTGTTAGTAAGATATGGCAGTTTTAATAAACTTCCTTCAGTAAACTTCTGACTTTTTAATGATCATTATGTCTCATTGTGGCACCAAACATCATTAATTTTATTGATCTCAGAATTCAAAGTGAAACCTCTGAGTATTTTAAGATTGCAACGTAGTTGCTACTTAAATCATCCTAAACATATTTGGAGAACATAAATGAGTTTTATGACGTATGGAATTTAAGTTACGCTTTCTTTATGGAATCTGCAGATTTACTATAACATTTTATTCCTGACATGAAAGAAGATGGGGATGAACTAAGGTACTTTTTATATAGCACTTATTAATCTTATTATTAAGAGTCCAATTCATGTCTAGGAATCCACAAGTTTTATATTCCCAGGAACTCTGCCACAGAACTGGAGCCATGGTCCAAGGTATGCTCCAGTTAACACCATGGTAAGAAAATCACACATAGGCTGCACTGGAGTGGCTGGGTTGCCCACAGGTGATAGAACTCAGATAAAACAATCTTATTCATCATCATTCAGATGATGTCACTACTGACAAGTTTTAAGAAAAATTAATAAAAATCAAATGTCTTGGTCAGACTTTTTGGCCCACACCACTGCTGATTCAGTTGTGAGCTGTGAGTGATCACTCCTACCTCTTCAGAGCAAAGTTTTTATGTTCTTATTTTGGGGATTTCTGTTGAGCACTTACGAGCTGGAGAACTGCAGTTTAAGCTAGAAGCTACTTAGATTCAGAACAATTCTTCAGAAATCTAACCTTATTTCTGGTATGATTGAAGTATATAATTTTTTTTCATTGCCTCAAATCTAGTCATAAACCTCACTCTTCAGTCCAGGCAAACATCTAGGCAAAAGACTTAAGCTACAGATTCCTGATCACTGTATGTTTTTGCTGCACATTTGCTGGAATGTCTCATATTTATTTAGATTACAGGATTGCACATGAATTATTTTGACTTTTTTCCCTTAAATTATTGCCATTCTTACAGATTGTGATCAGCTCCAAAGATAATAAGAAAAAAAGACGAATGTGCAGCAGCAAAAACTGTTAGTGCAAAAAGTTTAACTGAATATTTCTAAACTTTCCAGGAGTTAGGATATTTATATGGAGCTTGATTCTGACTTCAAGTTCAAGTCAAGAACAAATGCAAATATCTTTATGAAATATAGGACAATTCAGACCTATCTATTTAATGAGCATCAACGAGTATACAGAAGTCCCTCTGCCCATGTGTTAATTGAATGTTGAAATCCAAAAAGGAAAGTATTTCTATTTTACTAAGCAATTTTTTCCACAAATTCAGAGATTCAGGAAGTCTGCCCAGCAACACTTGAGATTGATTTTTCATTTTTTATTCTTATTGAGCTAAATGCATTGGAGAGCTGGCTTTCAGCTACATTTATGGAAAGTACAGCCATGTACCAAAGCAACAGTAGTGCAGTAACTACTTCTGCAGTAATGTGGCAATGCTTAAGATCACAAATTATTTGGCATCCTGTAAAATTCAGTGACATACTTCAGGCGCATATTATGTTATTTAACTGTTAGACTTGAAATGCCTGGCACTAGACTTCAAGACTGCTGCAAGTAATAGCAAAGGCAGGCCTCTCCAATTTGGCTCTGCTTAGTAAACGATCCAGAAGGCCTTTTAAAAAAGATATTTTAAGCCCATTTAAAATCAATAGACCAAATGGCTTCTAGGATCACTACTGACTTCATTGGGCTCAGGCATTGTATCACTACTCTTCTGGGGCCAAAAAGAGAAGTGAAATTACATTACTCCCTTTTTTTTATGGATCTGAAAAGCGAATCAGAGCAGGAGTGCCTCACTTTCCTCAGCGGACTGCTAGAAAACTTTTTAAGGTTGTTAATTTAACCAAAAAACCTTTGTAAATGTGAAAAGAAAAAAATGTATAGATAGTGACTTCTGCTCCTGTACTTTGAGTATTTATCCTGGTAAATGTGAAAGAAGCCCTCTGAAGGAGACAGGTTGTCCTTCTCACTTGCTCTCACTTGTTTTACTTCTCACTTAGTGGCAGGCTGCTGGGTCTGGGAGGGCTCATTTCATTCCTGTTAGGGGCCAGGCTGTTCATGCAGGGTTTTGTACTCAGTTGCTGAGGAGTTTCCCATTTCACTGCCTGTTTCAAAAAGAAGCTGTTAGCACAGGTCAAATTCCAACCAGGTGTAAGTCATCAGAGAAAGGTTTGAGTAGCTACAGGTGGGAATTCATTAGAGAAATAAATTGAACAAGAGAAGAAAAACACTCATAGCAAAAGGACCCAAAACCACTGTCTTGTCTGGCACTTAAAAGTGGCTTTGTCCCTTTGCAAACATCAAAAATATTTCAATGGATGCTGCTCATAGCCTTAGAAGAAGTTTCTCCAGGATAGAAGAGGAGCAGCAAGTCCATGGATCTGATGGAAGTGTTGTCCTTCTTCGGTATCTTTCCTCTCTAAGGTGTGGTTGTAGCATGAGGAGCAGAGAGCAAACTCCATCCATCTGTGCACACATGTTCTAAGCTTGTAAAATGGTGTCCCTTTATAAGTGGGGTATTGAAACCATGACTGGGTAGCGATGAAGTTTAATTTGTGTTTCATTGTTGTGTTATGTCATTATGGGTTGTATAGCTGGTTTATATTAATCTGTTTAACTTGAAATAGAGCCAAGGAAGAAAAGTGTTCCTGCTGCCACACGCCACTTTTGGCTTGGCAACAGCAGCAGAGATGAGTCCTCCTGACTCTCAGGAGAGACCTGCCAGCTGGGTTTCTCCTTTTTCACTTTTCTATAGCTGAAACATATTTGACTTCCACTGTGAGAACTAACACATATTTTCAGAATAAGCTCTGTTGGGAATGACAGGTACTGGTGTTGCTTGTCTGCTGAAACCACTGTGATTTTAAATTAAGTTAGCTGCACTTTAAGAGTCAGAATAAAACCAAAGAAAAAGTTCTGCCAGCTGTGAAATTAGGAGCTCACTTGAGAAATGTATCCTGATTTGGTCTCAGAGCCAAATCACACTCTGTGTTGAGTGTTGGGATATTGCTACTTACAAGCATTTTTTTTTTTTTGATCCAGGGTCTTCTTCATAGTGCCACATTCTTGATTCCTGAGAAATGAGTAGAGCCTGAATTGTGTGAAAGGTTCAGATTTCTAGGATAAGGTGGAAACTGAGCTTATCTTACATGAGTGCTCCAAATACAATGAAGTACTTACAAAAAAAGTCAGACTCCAGCCTTTTCTTTGGATTTTGCTTGCTAAGTGGCCATACATTCATTTTTGAGACCCTAAATATTGAGCAGATGCGTTAAATGTGCTCTAAACAAGACATAGTCACGTCTGCTGCACTACAGCAGAGCAGAACCAAATCTAATTCTGAATCAACCCTGAGTGGGAAACAGGACTAGCTTAGACTCCTGTGGTTCTGGTTATGTGCAAAAGTGTAAATAACTCTAACAAAATGAGGATGTCTAGTCTATTTTGTGTCTAGTTTGGGATAAGCTGTAGCTGACAAAGTCAGGTGAAATATTTCAATTAGATACAATTTATTTTGAATGCAAAATATGTTCATTATATTATTCCCCCAAGGAATTTTCTAGGCATAAAAATGATTTCTATATTTGAAATCATCAATCCGGTAGTGAAATCATGTATCTCTATTATTCATATAAATAGTTCAGTGATTTTCATGTCCTTGCAGGTTGTCACAAGAATTAGCAGCTAACTAGCCTTTGTTTCTTTTTTTTTAATTGCTTCTCTTAGTTAGTTAGGAAGGTTTCTATTGAGTCCCAAGGGCTGACATGGAGGGTTTGCTCACCCAGTTCAGAAAATGCTATTTGATTCAAGAACTGAGATAGAGGGGCTCTAGTCTTTAATTTAGCCATTTTCCCAATAAACTTGCCAAATAAGATACCAAACATTCTCACAAACCCAGATTCACCCTACCTTATTTAGACACTGAACCAGAAATGCGTTTCCAGAGGACAGTTCAAACTGGAGCTGAGTCGATTTGCTTCCAGTGTTGTCTGTATTTCCTGGCTGGCTTCAGGAGATATGTAAGGCACACAAACTCCTGACTAAATCCTGCAAGTGCCCACAGCTAGCTGAGATGGATATAATGTCTAACTCATCCATGCTATCAATTACTTGGATTTCTTAGACAGTGGCAGTGAGCTGTGTAACACCATGAGCACACATGTAGATTCATTGCCTATATCAAGAAGTAGAAAGCATCTCTGAGAAAAGTTATAGGGCTTAGTTGAAAACTTTGTAATTGATGATGTGGTATTTAAATGAATTAGGGTTTGGCAAGCTTTGCTATAAACTAAACCTTATTGCCAGGGTTTGAATGGAGAGCTTGTGTCACTACCATTGATCATTACTCCCAGGAACAGAGCACAGCACTGAAGTAAGGGGCAGAAGAGGCAACAAGAAAATAAAAACCTACCATATTTATTGCTATTTATTTATCTTATTAGATAGAGAGCAAAGTGGGTCCAAGAGAAAAGAGCCATAGAGGTTCTCTAGAGAAAGGCAATGGATACAACTGGATGCTAAATGTAGTTGTTAGAGATGAGCATTACAGCAAATAGGTCAAAGGATTATTTTTAGGGATGGGAAATGTCTGAGATGGAAAGTGATTCACTCTTTGATAATGAAATTTGTGTTTTCACATTATGCACTTTCACTAAGCTGCAACAATTAAGCCCTCACATTTTGCATGATGCCCTTGAAATCTAAACAAACACTTCCATCATGAATTTGGTACCAAAAAATACCATGGGTATTAAAAGAATTACTTCAAAATCAGAATCTTGACTAGGTCATTTTTTAAATAATAATATTTCCTTCTGAGAAATTAGTAAATTCTAAGTTCTGCTTGCCCTTGTTTCAGGCACACAAACTTGGTTTTTTTTAAAAAAATAATTTTCTGGAAAGGTAATTTAAAATTGACAAGGAAAAGCATCCAACTGATCACGAAATAAATGGTAATGTGGCAACTTACTCTTCCTAGAAAAGCTCTGATACCTCCAGTGCCAAAAAGTAGAAAGCCCAGGTAGTGAATGTACAGCACTGCAGTTCCCAGCTGGGCAGGATTAAAAATTAAATTTCCTGAAAAAGGTCACCAGAAGTAGGTGGGGGTATCACTTCAAACACCTTTCTAAAGGCAGAAGCCCTTACTTTTGTCTTTGTCCTTGGAAAAGACCTTGAAAGAAAGCAGCAAGTCCATCACCTTGTGCTTTGGAGAAATGAAGTTCAAATGCTTGAAACAAAAGGAAAATTCCTAAGCACGCTGTGCTGTCTTTTTCAGATTACATTCACTGTGATTCATGCTGCTATCCTTCATTTTCTAGTACTTTACTCTTGAGACTGCTACAAGATTTTGGAGGGATGAATGAATATTACTTTGACGAAAAGGTGAAAGGCATGTCTATCATACCCTTGTTTTAATCAGGTAATTTCTAAAGAGGCTGCAAAGTAGTAGTAAATACTGTAGGTAGATAGAGGATTTTCTTTTCCTTTTGCAATTAAACACAACTTAGTTTTATGCAATTATTTGTAAACAGCAAAAAATCCCAATTCACCTGAGAATACCTGCCATGCTAATGTGCTGTGTAATGTAATCAGGTGGGCACTGAGAGAGGTCCTAGAGGGACAGACACGTAAAAGCAGCACTTCTGCTGAACCTCTGCTTCCAAGAACTTCCCTGACATGCATTTCCATGTAACAGAGGAATCGTAGAGTATAAGATGAGACATGTCAATTATCAGTGAGTCAGGAGAGAGTTGTAGCAAGGTTAATGTGTGCGTGGGTGGTAGAAGTCTGTTCCCTCTCCTGGCTTCTGCTCAAAATGGTTTCTCTCCTGCTTCCCTACAGAGGTTTGGAGTAGAATCTTTCTAAACAAAAGCAGTGCTGATTGTTAAAGGCAGAACCACTCGTTGGCATGGAACTGTCATCCACTGGGGTTTTAATTTCACCACTAACAGAGATCCTGAGAATGACTGGGACACAGAAGTTACATCTGTGCAAACAAATCAAACAGTGACCTGGGTCTGGTGTTGGGAGGGTGGGTAGGGATCTGTGTATATAGGCCCAGCAACCATTACATGGCAATTCTTTGCCCAGTTCAGTAAATAATATGCACAGAACAGATACACACTGATTTTGTTAGGGTGAAAACAGCCTAAACTAAACTCGCATTTTCCCATTTCATTTAGCTATACATTTAATTTCTATAATGAAGCAGCACAGGTGCACAAAAAGCTGGTTAAATAATTATTCAGTTTTCTGTACTATGATCACTTGAATTTTAGGAACTTGAAAGAGGAAAATAAAAAATTTTGGTTGAACTTCTGCAAACATTTATACCAGTGTCATGGCTACTGAAATTCTGAAGTTACATTCCTAGTGCAAGCAGCTTCCATGTTTTACAGGTGGAAATGTTTTCTGATTCAAAGGTAGAAGAAAAACCTGATCTGTATTTGCCTGTCCCAACTGAAAAAATGCAATGCTCTCCATTTTACTATGAATATATGTAAAATGTAGTTATATATGTAAATTGTAATTATTTGTAAAATGTCCCAATTCTAAGGCTTTTGTTCCCATGATACATTTTAAACTTTCACTAAAAGGGAAAAATCTCTAGTCAGTAAAAGTGGTGAGTTCCCAATCAGCTTACTATCCTCCATGGACAAGAAACACATTACATGGGTGAAGAGACTGAGAAGCTCATCCTCCCCCAATAAACATACTCCACACATTGATATGTGGTTTTGTAGTGCCATTAATTTAATCTTTAAAATCTTTTATGCTCTCTATTGGTCTCAGTGGAAAATCTTCTGGCACTATATTGGTGTTTCAATAGGGTCCTGTTCCATACTGTGATTAAATCAAGGTTATTTTCATTCTGTGTTAAAGGGGAAAAAAGACACCATACCAAAATCCTCTTTGACACAGAGGTAACATCAGTTGATTTAAGGAAACCTAGGTGGATTTTTTAACATTTACAAAAAGTGTTCAAATAAATAAAAATTTAAGTGTTGCATAGGTTTTTATGTTATGAGCTGTGTAATGATTATTTTTTTTGTTTGTGATAATTACTCCAAGGATAGGGCTGAATAAAACCTAGCAAAAAAAGTTTCAATTCCAATAAATCAATATTTTTGGAAAACAAAACCAAACTCTTAAAAACTGCTTTTTGATTCAATATGTTAAAATGCAAGAATAAACATGTAATTTACTTATATAATTTAATACATATTTTTTTCCATTATTTGAGTTAATGTAATGGACTGTTCTAGCACTTGAAGATCAAAATTGAATAAACTTCAAGTGAGCTTTTGTTGAATTAAGTTAAATTAGAGGAGGTTTTAATTAGATCCTGTATATCTGCTGAAATTTCATATTTTGCACCAAAAAAAAATTACATAAGATATTTAAAATGTCTTCAAACAATGAAAGGAACTGTCTTAGTGTATGAGAAATTATTCCCTCAAAGAGTTTATTGGGACTAATGAGTCTGGCTTTTGGCTAACTCCACTGCAACCCAGAACTCAGCAAACTCCAGGGACCTAAGGGTAATGCACAGACAGCACAAGTGGAAATGAAAACCTTGGTGATCCTCTGAAAAGACAAAATAGAAGGGAAATGTAGTAGACTTGTCTGTGTGGACTCTCTTGTCTTACAGTCTTGCAGAACTAAATGAGGATCTTAAACCACAGCCCGTCACCATAGGGATTTGAGATCTGGTAAGAGTGATTTGAGGAAAGACTGATTCAAATAAATGAATTATGGTGATACTTTCTGGTTATCTATCTACTGGGATCCAGTTTGATGAAGATATATGTAAATATTTACTGCTTCTTAAAAATCATGAAAAGATGCGAACCCAGGCAGATTTTATATAGTTTGTTTTAAACCCATTCTTAACTTCTGTTAAGAGAAATCATTTGAAGATTTTGAATTACGTTATGCCCTCACTTCACTTTGCTGTAAGTAGCAGTTTCTTGCTCTGAAACCACAATTAATTGTCATAATGTATTTGCACTTGTATTAAAGCAGAAATGATGTGTTGATAATTGCATGTGGAAAAGCAAAAACCAAAGCCACATGTTCATTTCTTATCCATGATGTGAATCCAAAAGATGATAATTCTGGTCCTTCCTCTTCAAATACAGCCCTTCAAAGAACTCTTACAGTTTAACGTCAGGGAAAGCACTGGGAATGTCAAAACCCTTTTTGGATTGCTTTTAAGATTTTGTTAGCTAGTTCTAACAAACTGAGGAAGGCTGTGAGAGGCCCACAGCATTGGCTATTTGCATCCATGCCTGAGATCCAGGTGCTCAGTGTGCTCAGTCCTTTGCCTGGCTTTTGCAACAGTCCTTTCTATTGCCTCTCAGGCCCCATGACCCTTCTCCTTTCCCCTGCCCTGTAGCACAGAAAAAACGTGAACTAGGTTAACCCACCAGCTTTATCACCAGTTCTGATTTTTTCTTGGGAATTGGTTTGCCCTAAGCTAGTATGATATGAAGCTCTCAGCTTCTTCTGATCATTTTTTCTCTTTTTTTTTTTTCTCTCCATGGAAATTGCAAAAAATATTACCAAGCGAGAGTGGCATAGGAATGGAAGAGAAACTACAGATTTCCTTTTTCAAGAAAATATGTGCTTGAAATTGCCATAAGTCATCCATGAGCTTTTGCAAACTTTTAATAAAAATAGATCATAGTGAAAAGCTCTTTACTTAGTATTTTTTAGATTTTCAAACTTTTAGAGAAAAAATCTAGAGAAAATTGTACCTGGCTGTCAAAACTTTTTTTTTAATCTATGATATATCGTTTCAGATAATACAGTCAATAGCAATGCCATCATTCCAATCTTTACATCCTAAAATTCAATTTTTTAATTTGTGATAAAAGATGGTGCAAAACCCCAAGGCTGACCATAAGAACCTGTTAGTCTTGTGGTTTGTTTCCTGATATTATTAACAGAAAAGAATGCCTTAGAAATGGCACAGTAGCTGTTGAACTTACAGTTGCTTTCCAGCTCAGCTGGAAAATCAGTAATTGCAGAACAAATTTCACCAAGAATTAATGGAGATGCTGGCACTGGGGGAGGATGCTGCCAGATACCCACTGTAAACATAATGTATTTAAGTGAAACTATTACTGATCAGCTATTAATGTGCATAACTGGTAACCAGTTTCTTAGATTTAAAAAAGTCAGTGTTTTTTATCCTTAAAGGCATTTTCTGTGTTTGTAGAAGTTTGACAGGCACTAGGAAATGAAAACCTCTGTTTCTCCATTGAATAGAGGCTGGATGCCAGGGCATTTTTACATGGGTAGATAGGAATAGGACAAGGGGGAATGGTTTTAGTGTTCAACAGTACAGATTTAGATTAGGTGTTCTTTGCTTGGGTAGTGGTGAGGTACAGGTTGCCCAGGAAGTTGTGGATTTCCCATCCCTGGAAGTGTTCAAGGCCAGGTTGGATGTGACTCTGAGCAGCCTGGTCAGTGGAAGGTGTCTCTGCCCATGGCAGGGATGTTGGAACAAGGTGATCTTTAAAGTCCCTTCCAACTCAACCCAAATCTGTCCATAATGCTATGAGTTCATATAGATATGAATACAGTTTCTCCTCTTGTCACAAAGGTTCAGCTCAGCTCTCCCAGTTGCAGGGACAGGTTTTTTTAGTGTCAAGAAGAATTGACACAGCTGGATTTTTAGTATCTGGGTTTACACCTCAGGCACCAAAACAGACATAATCATGTTTTCTGTTAATTATTTAAATATTTTAAATTTATTGTGTGGAATATACACAAAATAAGCAAAACAAACTTCTTGTCACTGAAATTTTAGGTGAAGAAATTCATACTTGGAAAAGTAAATGCATTTTAACAGAGATCATCTGTAAATCACAGCTAGAACCATCTGCTAAGTATCAGATTATCTTTCACCAGCAATGTAAGTCTTTTTCTAAACAATTTAACAGCAAGATAGAGGTTTAGATCAATGAAATCCTACTTCTTCTCTTTTGAAGATCATTGAAATATTTATTCTATGAAACTCCCTAGTACAGCCTTTTAAATGGTTCCAGAGTATTGAAATATTTTTGTAGCTGATTTACCCATATACTGCATTTTCTAAGTCTAGAAAACAACAAATAAGAAAAAAAATCATTAAAAGTGGTAGGGATTTCTTAATACATTAATGAAAATCTCATCTCTTATTAATAGGATGTGTATTATTAATTATGTCAATGCATATTGATATTATAGTGTATTTTATTAAAATGAAATGTATAAAGAATATAACCTATTACCACATTTATCTTTTCCCCCACAAGGTTTACCCATAATCTGATTAATTTTTTCACTGCCTCAACACCATTCATGACAGTAGCAACCGAGCTCATTTCCTTGCATTCTGCCTCACACTCATTTTTCTCTTTTAAGAAAACTCACTACAATGTGATAAGTTCAGGGCTCAAGACGGTTTTGAACAGGTAAGATACATTTTGACAATTTCAGAAGAGGTTTTTAATGAGGGGGAAGCAATTAAATTTCAAGCAAAATAACCATCCAACGAGCAAGATGTGGAGGATGGGGAGAGAAAGACATCTTGTGGCTATGTCATTAGTTAATTAGGAAATTAAACAATTGAGGACAGTACAGGATAGCCCATGTCTGTACTACTAAATAATTTTATTCTTAAAAGCATTTTAGCAAAGCCATTGTATTAAGTAGGAGAGGAATATGATACAGCAACTGGAGGCTAAAGAGTTTCCCTTTCATAACCTGACACCAACACGTGGCTGATTTGTTGGTGCCCATCCCCAGATTATAAAACCCTCATTGTTAGGTAACAACTGTCAGTGTTCACTAATCCAGTGCTCCAGCTCTGGGCTAGAGAGTGACATCCCAAAGTGACCCAGGCTCCAGTGAGATGTGACTGCCTTTTCACACCCAGCTGCCCTCACAGTTTGTAGCTGTCCCAAAGTATGTGGTTGAGGATGCCTGGGTGACCAAATTTTCTCACTGAGCTTGAAAACCAGATTTCTTACAGATTAAGTTTGTTATAGCTAATTGGAAAGGTGTGCACACCTGGCTCTGGTTGAGGTGTGAGGGAAAAAAAAATACAATATTCCTTCAGACATTTCTCTTTATACCAGTTCCTCTCCTCTCCTCTCCTCTCCTCTCCTCTCCTCTCCTCTCCTCTCCTCTCCATTTAGAAATATATCTAAGATTAGGCTGCTGAAATGATGCAATTCCTATTTCTAGAGGAACAATTTTGAAATCAATATGAAAAGCAAGCACTGGCTTTTACACTAATAGGCATAAGTGCCCCTCAATAAGTAAATAACAAATAAATAAGCTAAAGCTAAAGGTATATTTCCACCTATCAAATGGAGTTAAGAAAATTCAATCAAAAATCATCTCAATATGATTTGAATGCCTTTAATTTAATTTAGAGTTAAAAGAGATAGCCTTGAATATAAAATCCTTGAATACCAGATGAATGGATTTTTTTTCGCATAAGGTTCAAACCTCGTGAGCCTCCTATGGAATTTCAGTCAGACTCAGCCCATCTCTGTTCTGACTTTAATCTCACACATTATATTGATGCATTCCAGAGGCAAAATTTATTTATACTTAACACCTTTATCCTGCAATAATGCATATAAATATATACATTATTATTTTAACAAGAGAAGCCTCTGGGTTGATGTGTTTGTGTTACTGACATTGGTTAACAAGGGCTTACCTGTACTTGTAAGAAATGAACAAGACTGTCAGCACTCAAAGGACTGCCAAGACCGTCTCAGTTCATTTCTTTATTCATCTTCTTGAGAAAAAAGATTAATGTTGAAATGAATGGAAGAACCTGTCAGTGCATGACAAGCTTTCAGGAAGATGTGATGCTTGAGGAAACAGTTTGGTGATCAGCTAATCCAGGACACCAAATTAGATATTTCAGGTTCAGTTTTCAGAAAGTATTTCTGAGCTATATACAGAAATCAGCAATTACAAAACCAGGATAAGAATATATCATAGAATTCAAGAGCATGTAATTCAATTATTTAAGCAATGACTCTTCTTTGAAATAACAATAAAATAAAATAAACTCTGAAAGCATATATTTACAGAACAATACAAAATGCCATTTGAGATTTTTTTAAAACGTTTTGTTGATTTAATTACTTAGCCTTCTCTGAAAAGCAAGTTAAAATAAAATGCATTTAAACAAATATGGAAGTGCCCTGGCTCACTATTTCTGTATTCGTTTTACTCATAATCAAAAAATGGAAACTTAGAAATTAATTTTAGCACTTAGTATTCAAATTGCTCATAGCAAGAAGCCCCTTCATCTTCTGCGTTATCTTTTGTTGTGGCATTATGATACTTAGATAAAGCAATCTTGATATTCAAGACAATTATTCTGAAAAGAGCTGTTCTCCAAGATTTATCTCTAACTAGTATCGTCAAAATATCACATTATCCATATATGTTTTGCTGGGTTAACATTTATCACTGAACTCTTTCAATATGAGTTTTCATCTGTGGTGCTGTTATTTTAATGACAGCCTCTAATTAGGGTTGACATTTCACTAGCCTTATTTCCAAATTCAGCTCATTCTGACCTCAGACAAGTTATTTAAAGCTGTTGAGCTTAAACTTTTATCAAAAGTGGTGTGCAGAGTCTTACTTTTCCAGACTTCCTTTTGAAGTCCATTTTCATTTGCAGTGTACATGTGATGCTCATGGAAAGGTCCCATCTGCATGAGCCACAGAGTCCTTGGATCACAGAACATCCCAAGTTGGAAGGAACCCACAGGGATCACCAGGTCCAACTCCCAGCCCTGCACAGGACACCCCAGGAGCCACACCAATGTGCCTGAGAGCTTTATCCAAGCATTTTTGAGCTCTGCAGGCTTGGTGCTGTGACCACTTTCCTGGGGAGCCTGTTCCACCATCTGGCTGAAGAGCCAGAGTCAGGAAAGCTGGCACACAACATGGAGAATGGATTTGCTCAGGCTTGCCTTTTGGCACCAGAACTTCTTGATCTGGAATGATGTAAATTTTGTACTTTGAAAGAAAACATCAAAGTAGTAAAAAATCAATAAGTATTGCTGTCTGGGTGTTATTACATGGCTTTTATTATAGATAATAATGTAATTCTGAAGGGTCTAAGTCTTTTTTATTCGCATGGATGGAAGGTAACAAAAACTTACAGGATTAGATGAAGTGGAAATGCTGACAGTAAATATGTTGTTTACAGCTCTGCCTTTCATTGTAGCATTGAGCTGTAGCAGATTAAAGAGCTTATGAACAAATATGTGCAAAGAAACTTCAAAGGTTAATTTAAACAGTTTAATGCTGTGAAAAGTGAAACAACTTATCTGCAGTGAAAATGTGGTGCCTACAGTGAGTTCCTCAGATCAGAGGTGATGCTTTTCCCTTTCCATCAGTGTGATATAACCATCATCCCACCTGACAATCTTATGAGAAAGAATTGTGAAATTTTATTGCTGAAAATCAGTAATAAAATGACAATGTTCTTGTTTATTTCTCATGGCATTTGACAAGCATTTTTTTGTACAAGTTTCCATGCCTGTATGCAATATGCATTCATACATTTGATGTTCATTCAAAGGATTAGCTTTAGAAATATGAAAATTATGGCTACTTGCAGTAGTAAAAAAGTTAATCCTGTGGCAGAAATAGATAAAATTGAGCATTAAAATCACCAAGTGATTCTCGTTTCTGAAAAGATTTCATTAACTATTTGTTTGTGAGAAGTTTTAAATCCTCATGTACAACTGTCTTGTAACAAAACCCAAGCTGTTTTATAGTTCTTCTTGAGCACAAATACATTTTATTTTGCCTTTTTCCCTGTCTGTATTTTTTTTTCCCCCTGTGTGCTGGCTTTGGCTGGAATAGAGTAAATTTTCTTCACTGTGGGCTGTGTTTTGTGTTTGTGCTGAAAAAAGGGCTGATAACACAGAAATATTTCTGTTATTGCTGAGGGTTTACACAGAGCCAAGGCCTTCTCTGCTTTTTGTACTGCCACGGGGAGTAAGCTGAGGGTACATGGGAGGGTGGGAGGAGGCACAGCCGGGACAGGGCGCCCAAACTGACCAAAAGGAATATTCCAGACCATAGGGCATCATGCTCAGTATGTAAAATGGTGGGGAGAGGGGGTAAAGAAGGAAAGGAGGGGACATTTGGTTTAATGGTGTTAATCATCCCAAGTCACTGTTATCTGTGATGGGCCCCTGCTGTCCTGGGTGAACACCTGCCTGACCATGAGGATTGATGAAAGAATCCCTTGTTTTGCTTTATGTGCATGTGTGGCTTTTGCTTTCCCTATTAAACTGTTTTTATCTCATTCCACATGTTTTCCAGCTCTTACTCTTCTGATTCTTCCCTCAAACCTGCTTCTGGGGGAGTGAGCAAGTGGCTGCATGGAACTTGGTGGCTGGCTGGAGTTAAAACCACAGCACCCTGCAATTTGTTTAAAGAGCATTCAGCTTTCTTGTGTCCTCCCCACAAGCTTTCTTGTATCCTTTCCAGCACAGTCGTATTTGAAAGAGCAGAGAGTGAGTGTCCCTTGTCTTCAGGACAGTCTTGCAGAGATTAATGGGAAAATGAAAGATTCCTCCTGCTAGGGAAAAAAAAAGTATGGAAGGGACAAATTTAGAATGGGAAGTCTTAAGGAAATGTTTTTGTCTGATTCTCCTTCCATAAAATTATCATTCTTTTTACCTTCATTTTCTCATGGCTTTGGAAATAACCACACTGAGCATCTGTCCCCTAGAGCATTTGTGTACATCTGTTGAGCTCCAGAAGTCTGGCTGCAGTCTGGGTTTTAGCAGGCAGAGCTTGTACGAAGTCAAAGCTTTATTAAAGCATTGGAAGCCAACTTCTGTCTGCTTCTTCTGCATCCATAGGTCTTGTGTGCCTGAAAGCTTTTCTGCCTTTTCCTGAGCATACCTGTTGGTCTGATAAAATCTATTAAGTCTATCTATTTTATTCTGGATCATACTGACACAGCAAGAGAATCAGAGAATGGTTTGGGTTGGAAGGGATCTTAAAGATCATCTGGTTGCAACCCCCTTCCATGGGCAGGGACACACCTCCCAGTTTCTGGGGTCTCAGTTGTTGGTTTCTCTGGGTCTGGATTGAAGGCAGTGAGATGATAGTTCATGTCCAGACTCAAGTGTTTATTATTTCTTATCAGTAAAACAGTCTCAATACTGTGAGTTTTCCATTAGAAGGTACAAAATGGCTAACAATCTCTTGTGACAAGGTCTTTTAAGACTAAACTATCCAATTAAGAACTGACATCTAGATTATTTTCCCTTTTAACCCAATAACTGATCCCAAAGAGCTGCAATGTGGGCTTTTCTGTCAAATTACAAAATGCCACCCAAACCCATGAAGAAGGAGGAAGAAGAAGCATGAAGAAGAAACCCAGGACAACACCCTGTGCCCTCCATTTTGCTTCCATCCACAACATACTAAAAATCCCAAAACATAAATTTCTCACCAAGTGATACACCTACACTACTCTCTATAATCTATTTCACACTTTTGTGGGTTCTAGTCAATCTTGAAGTGTAGGAAACTTCCTCCATGAATGAGGGTCAAAGTCAGTGCTCCCCTGGGGGTCAGGGCACCCCAGGGCAGACAGAGAAATATTCCTGGTGCTCTGGGTTTCCACACCCACTGATCAGGTTACTCAAAGCCCCATCCAGCCTGGCCTTGAACACTTCCAAGAATGGGGCATCCACAGCTCCCCTGGGTAACTGATGCCAGTGTCTCACCACCCTCACAGCAAAGAATCTCTCCCCAATAACTAATTTCAATCTCTCCTCTTTCTGTTTAAAGCCATTTCCCCTTGTCCTGTCACTGCATGCCCTTGTCAAGAGCCCCTCTCTGACACAGCTCAGCTCCACCACAGCTATGCCAGAGCTGTAGCCACCCACAAAGGCAGATGTGCATGCTCGCAACACACTATTATCCTCACACTGCATATTTTTTCAGTATTTTTCTTTCTCAAATATAAAGTTTCCTTATGGTTTATCTCTACACTTAGAATTATTTCAGAAATATAAAAAGTTGAAGAATTATTATTATCTCTTAGCAATAATGCTTCATCATTCACATTTCCCTGTATAATTCAGTGAGGCTCCATCATACAAAAGGAAGCCACACAATATAAGCTTGATGTAGCATATTTTATGATCCCTAGTGCCCAATATTTGACTTTATATAAAAGAAATATTCAAAGGATTATATTTTAATTTTATCTCTCCACGAAAATAAAATGGGCATCTCTAGTATTGCAAAATTGAGAACTAAAAATGTGAAATAAATCAAGAATATTAGGCAGCTCTTTTTACAATGATTAACCCTTTTGTCTGATCTGAACTGTATGATTTTGCAGTCCAAAAGACAGAGTTTGTTTTGGGATTAAACACTATATGAAGAGATATTAAACAGCCATTTAATCTCCTCTGTTTCTATGACAAGTTTGGTTTGTTTATCTGTGTCATAGGCTTCTAGGTAATCTCTTTTCCAGGTTTGAAGACCCCCAGACTACTCCATTATTCCACACATGGAAACTCTCTTACAATGCTGATCTTCCTTTTTAAGCTTTTCTGAAAATTTTTGATTTTCAATATGTCCTTCCTTGGACTAACAAGACAGAAATGCAAATGGTGAATGAGTAATGGATTTACAGAGTGGCATAGTTGTATTTGTTCTCTTTCTTTTCTGAAAGAAAACAGAAAAACTGGACCACAATTGTACATAGGGCTTAAAATCACATTTCTCAGTGAAACAGACACTGAGGGGAGGATACAGCAGCCTAGATGTTGGAATCTAGGGCTATCTGAGATGCTCTGGGGTGTCTTACCTGCTTCCCATCTTGTGCTCAAGGATGAAAGGAGTATCTTGTAGGTACTTTCTCATATCTGCCAGCCTAATGACAATGTGTCTCAGGTTCCTCAGGGCATCTAAAATAGCACTCAGTACCTATGTTTTAGTCTACTGAATTAAGCTTCCTGTCAGCTGAATTTCTCTCTAGGCTCCACTGACTGCACCAATTTAATTCATTGTGTGTAATGGGAACTTAGACACCTACGTCATACCACCCCTGAGAATCAGATATTTGGGTAGATTCTATTGACAACAATAATTTGATTTAAATGTTCTTGGAATAAGGTGTATTGGAGAGACACTGGGATGAAATAGAAAAAGGCAGCAGGTATTCATAGTGCATTTAGGAGCTTTGGAGGAGAAAGGAAAAATGAGCCCATTTGGAGAGGCAGGCATAGCAAAGTGTGTCTGAGTTGTCTTAAATAAGTCTTTTCTCTGAGAAGGAATGCACTGAATAAAAAATAAAGACTAGATTCATATTTACTCTATGGTGCCTTTAATATCCCTGTCTGTATAAGGGGACCTGAGGCAGGCATGATATCTCAAACTTCTTGCAAGCAAGATGAAAAGTAACGAAGAATTCAATCCTGGACAGATAACTGGCACTTGTGAGTTCAGATTTATTCTGTCTCAAGACCAGATACCTGGCAAAGGACAAAATCCCCACCCAGAAACCCTCCAGGTCTAAATAACAGCTGTGAATAAAACCTTCACCTGGGATATGAGAATTATCTTGGATGTGTATTAGCTTGTTCAGTGTCATCAGCAATCAACATTTTGTAGAAAAATTTCAGCATGCCTGCTCTACCCTTTGTATCAGAAGAAATAATGAAGATGCTCATTAATATCTCTTCACAGCCTATTCCTACAGTTACCTCAATCAACATCTAAAGGTCAGCTTCTGCCTTTGATCTCACATATGCATGACAGTAAAAACCTGAAGAAACAGGCTTTTGTCACAGGAAATATATCATCAACTTACAAATCAGAGATGTGTGGAAATAAGTCTTCCATTAAGAGTTGCTTTACAAGTTCAGCTCAGGGAAATGAAATTATTTGTTTTGTTCTGGAGGGTTTGAAACCACAGGGGCCTTCTGGCCTTGTGGCTGTGCTGTGTTTTCTCACGTCCTGTGTTATTACAAAAACATCCCACTTCCAGCACAGAGTTTGGCCCCAGAGTTTGTAGTACATAATGGTATCTATTTGACTACCAAATGTGTTGTGATGAGGAGGACACTTGTGTGATTGGAGAGGCAGCTGGAACACAAGTGGAGGCTAGAGAGGGGACTGACACTTTGAAACCATGGCACAGAATTCTGAGAGATTCTCTATTACAAACAATCTACAGTCATCACAAGGCTTTCTGCTACAATAACCTGAACCCATTGGACACTTTCTCCCAGATACAGTAGGCACCAATACATTTGTTTCAGACCTTCTGACTCTGACTTTTTTATGCTAACTTTAATAAAATGCAGCTCCATTCCCCTTGAGATATTCCTGGATCCCATCAAAAGGAATAGGAGGAGAAGCAAGTACTGGAATACTCACTTTGAGTCCTCCATTTGAATTAAAAATATTTTCTTTCAAGTCCTGAAGCATAGGTTTTAAAGCATTAAAAATTGAAGTACAGCTCAAATGAAAGATTGCTCTTGATGTCCTTTAAAAACGTAAAGAGTCTGGGATACAAAAAGGGAGGGAAGGAGGCAAGTTGGAAGGATTTTAGTTTGATTCATCTCTTTTACAGAAAAAAATGTTTGATGGAATGAAGTTCTGCAGAGGGATAAGTGAGGTACACAGGCAGGGTAGAGGGAAGCATCCAGGACATGACCCCTCTTTTTGCCTCTTCTCTGTGTGTCCCCATGAGCTGATAAAATTGAGTGGTGTCAGAGGGATCTCTGTGTCAAGCTGTAGCAACAGAGAAGCTAAAGGTTTTGAAGAGTTATTTTATCTTTGACCTGTGCATTGTTTGTCTGTCTAGTGCTGTCTGGAAGTGAAATGTATGGTTTGTTTGTTAAGAGTACGCAAAAAATAGCAATGATCAAAATTTTGGGAATTTCTTTTGGAAAGTCACCAAAACACAGTGCAAAGATATTTTCTGCATCTGCTTACTAATGGGTGTTTTGTTTTGAAATGAGAGTGGCTGGGGTTTCTTCTGAGGAAGAAACATTTCCTGCTTCCACCTGGAAGCCAAATCAGCAAAGCTGTGCAGCAGCCCGGGCTCTGTGCTCAGGAGAAGCAGGAGCAGTGCTTTTGTGTGCATCAGCTAAAGTCACTGTGCAGCCCCATCTGTTCTAGCTGATCACACAGCTTGCTGGAAATTGTTTGTACTGGTATTTCTTGAGAATTTTTTGGGCAGGTGTATTTAAAACATTATTGTCTAGAACTGGGGACAAATATCTCTGTATTTTAGCTCATCAGAGACTACCTCCTTTTTTTGGTGTTTCTTTCTCAGGTGTTTATTACAGAAGACCATGGACAAGAGAAAACATATCCAGAGTTTTGAAAATGGTGTTTTATTTGTGTTGAAAGAACATATATCTTAGCATTGTAGAACTGTTTGATTCTTGTCTTAGATTTATTTTTTAACTGTATTCCCATTCCATTCATATTTCCTCATGGCTCAGGTTTTAGTACATAGCTTTTCTTGTTTATCAGAATCTCACAAACTGCATGTCCTTTACAGCCTTTTAGAAAAGGCTATAGGGAACTCGAGTTCACTCTGCCTGAAGATAAATCTACAAAATCTTCTGCACTACAGAGCTCAGTGCTGAAATGCTTAACCCTTGAGTGTTCTGCTCTCTGCAAACCTTGATGAGCTTCTGATGCCTGATACCTCAGAAAAGTCTAGGCAAAACAAAAGCAACAAAATGAGTGAAAATTTGCAGAATTGCTTAGTGCGGCTGTTTAAGATTCTTCTGGAGTTCAGTGTTCAAAGCAGAGAAACAGAAAAACAACAGAAAACACAAAACCAAACCTTCCCTCAAGCAGAATCTGTACACAGCAAGTGGTGAGGGAGTTCAAGGGGGATGGGAGGAAATCTCTGCACATTAAGAAGAGATTTTTCTGAAGAGCTGGAAAGACTATATGTAGGGAAGTGCTGTAAGTGCAGAGATGCACAGCACTCACTCTATGGAAATTGCTCTGCTTTGGGTATTTCATTAAACCCTGGAACAGCAACTTGATTTTTATTTTATTTTTCTCAGATCTCACAGTACGTAGACTATGAGCCCTAAAAATCAACTTTTCTCTCTGGGTCTTTTAGCAAGTAAACAAATTAACTGAAATAATGTAAAAATGGAAGATGCAGGGTAATTTTCACAAAAAACCCAAGAATTTGGAGAATCAGAAATCTGTTTTGATGTGTGTGGCCAAATCACTGTTTTGAAGCCCTCAGGAAGAAAAGAAATAAAAACCTACCTGTCAGGCAAGAGGTCTAGCACCGGGGTAAAATGGACACAGCTGTGGTCATGGAAGGTCAATCATCATGACTTTTTGCAACAATTTTAATCTGAGGAGTTCAATTGGAGTTTAATCCAATTTGTCTGGTCTCTCAGCAGAATAGGACAGGGAGAATCCAGAATGAGGATTAATTATGTCTGTGATTGTAGCATAGACATAGGCAGCTGTAACACTTGGGGAAGCTGCAAGTGGAAGATTAGACCGAGGTGAAAATTTTTTTTCATATCAGAAACTAAAACTCCTGTTGAACTTAACCTTTAAAGAAGGCTATCCTTGTTATCCTATAGGCATATTCTACTGAATTTAAAAAGTTGGCCTTACTGGACAATCTTCTGTGTGGGAAATGGATTTGTAGAGAATTCAGAAAAGGGCATAATCTGACACTTCTGATGACATCAGACTCAAGTTTAAAGGACACCTTGTTCCTGAGAAAATTTGAATTTACTTGGTGAGGAATTAGATGCAATTTCTATCCCTGGGAGGAAGCACCAGACCAAATTAAGTACCTGTGCTGCTTAGGGTGCCATAGGGTTGGTTACATGTGTAGGGAACCCTCATTCCACATTCTGCACATTCTGAGGACCAACCCTTGTAGCGTGGGTCAAAAGGAGAGGTGCCACCACAGTTTGTCATGTTTGTATATGTGCCCTCAAATTACCATATTCCTCACACCTCAGTGTTCAAGCTTAGGCAGGATTTCTCAAGGATATGTGCAAGATGTGCAAATCAAAGCCATATGCTGCAAAAGATCTTCCTAGTTATGCCAGACCTGTACTTAAACCTCTGAGACAATAAATGTATCTGGAAGGATCTTCAGATTTGAAAATGACTGGTTAAGGGATGGGGAGCCTATATGGCATAAAATGCAACTAATTTTCATGCTGAGGTGTCTTTATTTAAGTAATATGGCACAAGTTAATCTCTTCTAATGTTAGACAAATCAATGTACTACTTGGGCCTGAAGTGTGGCTTTCTGTGTCTCCCTCTATAGTCAGTGGAAAGGAAAAGTCACTTCAAGATGGCATTTCCCACCACATAAGATCTGATGTTTTGGAAATCCCTTTGCTGTGTATGTGTTTTGATGAAGTGAAGCATACCTGGGCATCTGCATGGAAAAACGTGTAAAGCATGAGGTGAGGGGACAGATATCCTGAATAAAACTGGGAACAGATTGCCAGCTTTTATAATGTCAGGCTTGTCCTAGCTGAACAAAGGTTTGGATCTCTGTTCTGCAGAGAGAAGAAGTATGTTTTTGATGTTCAGCATGTGGTGGGAGGGGGAGAATTGCCCACAGGAAAAAATAGACTGAGACACAGAGACCAGGGAATTTCTGAGAAGATCGGGGGGTGACCATAGACTCATCATGGGGATTTTCCAAAGGCTCCTGAATGGGCTGTGTCAAATTCTTTGCAGGTCAGGAAGCCTCCAAAATTTGCTGTATTCAAAATAATGCTGGAAAAGCAACTTCCATGGATGCAGAGAGGAAGAGATTTATTTTCAAACTTTTTTATTTTTTCTTTTATTCTCTCCTACTTTGTTTTTTCTCCCTTTAGAAAGTCATAAATCATGAACTAGTAATTCATAGCTCTCTTTGTAGTCTCGGTGTTCAGTTGAAGAGAACAACAAAACCCTTCAAAGCCCTGGCTGGTTTGGATGTCCTGGCTCCCCTTGTTAGAGAGGTATGAAGAGCTCTGCCCTGCTCACAGAAATTGAAGCTTTTGAAGAAGACAGATGCTGTCTTTCTCATTTGCCTCTGGGCTCCTCATTTTCACTCGACTGAACAAAGAATAAGACTCTGGTTATCCACTTGCTGTACAGCAATGAATTTTCCGGCAGTCTTTTGCAGCAAAGCTAAGGGACAGTTTGAGGGAACACCTTCCTGTCTTTTTGCTCTCCTTGGCTATCCCTGCCTCAGTTTTTAGCAGGCAGAAGCATGGGGTCTCTGTCTCCTGCAGAAAAATGAATCTTTCTGAGTGGAAGTGTTTCTATGCCTGCTTTGAGCCCTGCAGAAATTCAGTGCAGGCATTTCTGTGTGTTTAAAGTGCTGCTGGAGGGCACTGACATCCTTGGGACAGTCCACCTGGCCAGACCAGCAGGAGCACAGTGTGGCAAAGACCAGTATAGCCAGTTTTCAACCTCTTTACCATATGGGATTGCTCATGAGGGAGGACACCAGGATAATCAGAAAGGCCCTAAAATCAGCCGGATTTTCCATGGGCAGAATGTGTAGTCTGCTCAATGCAGAAGCTATTATTAATTTTAAAATTCTGCATGAATATATTTGCAGAAACTGTTTCATATCTTGAATTTAATAATGCCTGGGCCTTAAGGAAGCAATATACAAGAAGCAACTGGGCTTGCTCTCTCTTTTCTTCTGTTTCTTCTCATTTTCTGTTCTGTGGCTAACTTTTGAGAGTGATTTCTAATACCACCTTTTTGTGACTAATGCAGCAAACATGCTTTAAAATAATAATATTTCCAAGAGTTTTCTATAAAAATCTTGAAAATATGTTATTTCTTTTCTCCTGGAGAAGTAGAAGAAGCATTTTCCTTTCCTTATCTAGGCTGTGAAATGTTGGCCATTCAAGTAGAATTACTGCCAAGTAAATGTCAGTCATGCACACGCAAAAGAATGGAGCCCAAAATCGCAAATTAGGTTTGCAAAATATTTTAAAATATATCTCTGAAATTTAAGGCATAGATTCCCTTCTCTTGATTCTAAGGCCTTCAGGTTCTAGTCTGTTATCTTCTCTGCCTCTCTGGTCAGTGGGAGGAGCGGGTACCTCGGGGTGCACAGGGTGGGTGCTACTTTGGTTACATGAACTGAATAAAACCTAAGAAAGTAGGTAGCTCTGCTGCACAGCTTCCTTGGCTCTTTTCAGACAGCCCAGGAAACCATCTCAAGACTTTCCCTGAAAGCTCGTCTGAAAAACAGAGATCAGTGTTCTCTATCCTTGCATTAGATGGTACCAAACTCCAGAATTGTTTCCTTTTTAATTCAAATAAATTTTTGCAAAATAAGTAGTTACTGGCTAGAAATATCAGGTGTCAAAACAGAGCACAGGTGAAAAGCCATCTGTGATATGGTAAAAAACTCCAGGCTCCCCAAATATATATATATATATATATTTCTTCTTATCTTGAGAGAAGAAAAAGCTTCACTTGTTCTGATATTTTATGAGTGACCTTTTGTTTTGGGACAGAGATCAAGGAGAACAAAAATCAAAAGGGAACACAAGCAGAATGGCCACTGTATGTCACACTTTCCCAATGGAACATTAAAAATACAAAGTAACAACCAGTTCCCAGATCACTGATTTACCAAGTTATGAGAAGCTTTATCATGCTTCCCCAAGTCCTAGGCAGATGGCAAAGACCACCACCATGGATGCATCACTCCTTGAACAGCCATACCACCTCAGGGTTGCTGCTTTGATTTTATTCATAGGGCTGTAGGACACACAGTGCTGAACAAGAACAGTTGGTCAGAGTAGAAACTGCAGTGTAGGAGGCAGAAGGAGAGATTGGATCATGTAACATCTGCAGAGCTATAAAAGTGCACAGTGTGGCTTTGTAAGGCTGAGCTAAAAAGAATAAAAGGAGGACTCAAAATACAGATATCACAAAGGGGAAAAAATCCCCAACCCCACAGCATTATGCTGACCCAAAAAATGAGCACTGAGCAACATGTGAGATATGATTTAAATCATGACATAAATCCAGAGGGCACCTCCAGCAGCACAGGGCTTGCTAAAAACCTACGGGGGCTGGCTGGCTGAGGGCTGAGGAAAGCACATCCTCCTGCTGAATCTGTGACAAGCTTTCCTGCAGAAAATGGGCTTCTCATTCTGTCACTGAGGCACCTGATGATGCCTCATGTAGCTGGACTGAGGACTTTTTTTTATAGGTTAGTTTTTGCACAAAAAACCCAAATGGACCAGCAGCCTAGCTGTCTTGAGGATGTGCACCACTGTGCAGGACAGGACTGGAATGGCTGCATTTCTCACTGTCTTTAGTGTAATTGACCTCAGTGATAGGAACCTGATGTTATTCTGATGATCCAGAGGGAAGCTTAAGCCAACAAAGCCCATGAGCTATATTAAAACAGAGATGTAGGCATTGTCGTAGCAAAGTCTGCAGACTTGACAGCTAAGAGCTCTGGGAGCAGGATTTGTACTGCTGAGGTAGCTACTGAAGCTAAAGGAGCTGCAGGCATTGCAGGACTGAGGTCTGTGGCCAGGCACCCTGCTGCCTGCTGGGCTCAGACACTGCCTGGCAGCCTGGCAGAGGGGCCTGGGAGAATATGGAATTCACAGCTTGAACTTCCACAGGTACCTACAAGGTGGTGACAACCAACAGGGGGTTGTGCAGCCTGCTATTGAAAGCATTTACTGGAATGTGAGACCACTTTTGGGGTCTGTCTGAGACAGAGAAATTGCAGGATTTGAATTCAAAGTGCCTGTTACAGAGAGAAGCACAAAACCATGAGGATAAGAATAGGCTGTTCTCTCTCCATCTGTTTCAAGTAGGTCACCAGCAATCTAAATGCAACCTCCTGTAAGCACTGGAGGGCTCCTCTCCTCTGGAACAAGGATAGGAGAGAAAAGGGAAAGGAGAGATCCCAGTGTTCAGGGAATGCCCATGTATTCTGTGTTCTGAGGAGTGTATGTGTCCTTTGAAGATATGTATCAAGAGATCACTAAACAGTCATTGTAAATTCCCCTGGCCAGCATAGAAATGTGTTTCATTAGTCAGTAATTGAGCTTAGCTTCTCATCTTAAAAAGAGTTATTAGTAATTAGATGATTATTTTAATTATTCTATTCATATGATATTAAGCAGTACTCTCTGATGCCCACAAAATACTCTGGACTTTAACTCATCATCACAGCAATTCGGGAAACAAACTACATTAAAAATTACATGGCAGTATTGAGAATTCCTGCAAGATTTGTCCTTCAATTGGTTCTTTACCCCTTATGTAATTAGAATAAGTTTTGACTACTTAAAAGAAAGCATGAATATTTTAAAAAGATTAAAATCTTCAGCAATATCTCTGTAGTAATTTTTTGGTGAGTTGCCTAGGAAATTGTTTATCTGCATGTAGGAGAGATATCATTTTTAGTCTGAGACACAGAACATTTATCACAGCTTTTAAAGTATTTTTCTGCAACAAGGTAAGAAACAGGCTCTTTAATCTTATTGATCAAGATGCAAGTCAATGCATATCTGAAAGACAGTCCAAGTCTGGATTAGGCTGTACCAAAAGAAGCAGATCTGATTTAGGTATGTAAATTGAAATGAACAAATCTCATAACATAGAAATATTCACTGAATCCTCCAGGAAAGTGATTTTGAAGATATTATTTTGGAAATAACAGGAGATGGAAATCTTCGCAGGAGAGCCATTTGCTTTTCATTTAGGATTAGAATCTACCAGGTACTCGAGCATTTTACAGAAATAGCAAAGCTGAGATGAATCCACGGTCCTTTCTACCTTACATAAGACAGGGAGACATTGCACATCCTGCAGCTGAGAACACCGCATTACATCATCCCAGCCTCATGGCTTCTGGTGCCCTGAACAATGCAGGGAAAGGACAAGGACCTGTGATGCAACAGTCTCGTGCAAGCCTGTTCTGTTTCTAAAGCTCCAGGCTGAATATTTATTCAGACATATATAGGACATGGCAGGAAAAAAAGGAAACAAGCCAAATCAACAAAACCAAAAAACAGTTTCTGTTTTACACATAAGCTTTTCAACAGAGCTGTTCAGCTGTTCAGGAGAGAATAGGACCATAAGAAATTACCCATGATGTTCAGTGCTCCATCTATCCTGTTCCCAAGAATGACTGTTGGAGATGCTTTTTTAAGAGCAACCCCACTCTCTACAGGT
The DNA here is from genome assembly GCF_028551555.1 of Melozone crissalis. Lineage (NCBI taxonomy): Eukaryota > Metazoa > Chordata > Aves > Passeriformes > Passerellidae > Melozone > Melozone crissalis. The sequence goes on from NW_026535805.1 coordinate 57,782,172, forward strand.
CATCACCCTTGCTGTTTCCCAAAATTAGATTAGGGATGTTACAGGATCCATCCCTGCACACACCTTTGTAATCTGGCTGTACATCTGTTTTCTGTGAACTTGCCTAACAGCTTCTTGAACATGCTTTAATTATTAGTCTGCAAAATCCATCATAACAGACGTTCTCATTACTCTCTATGTAAAAAAGGACTTTATTTTATCTGTTTTAACTTATTGCCAATCAATTTCAGTGCTCCTTATTTGTAATATAGCTGGACTTGATGAATGCCAGTTCCATATAAATTTACACAACCTTCCATATTTGAAGTTGTCCTTTTTTGAGCAGAAAGTATGACCAGATGACTTTCTGAAGTCAGAAGATGATCTCCTGAGGTCTCCATACAGTTAATCTTCCATCTTAACTTAATGTACTATTCATGTTTTTTGTAAATCCCAACCATATGACTCTCCAGTCTTCCCCTTGGCAATTTGAAGTTTCAAAATATTTTGTCCCTCTTTCTAAGGCAGCTGCTTAAACATTTTAGATGCCTTTCTCTGGAGTTTCTATAATTACAGTTTGCTTTTCTGAGGGAAATAAAAAAATGGAAAGAATCAGAACTTCGCAACATAATAACAAAAAACCCTTTGATCATCCCACAGTTTTATTCAATATCTGTTTCAATCTGAATAGCCTTCCTTACACTGCTCATTGCTCTGTTGTCCACTTCAGCTGTTGCTGCTCACAGATTCAGAGTTCTGACACTGATGGCTCTAAGATCTCTCTTCCTGAGTTGTGGATGTTGCCTTCCCTAAAGCTACATGACATGGCTTTCTGTGGTTCATGCCTGCAGGACAACCCAATTTTTACATCTTGGCTTTGACTAGTGTCCTAAATAAACTTCAGATTTCCTGCTTGGCATTTGTAATACAGCACAGTAACAGGAATACAATGCAGCCATAGGGGTTTCATGTGATTTTCTCAGGGAAAAAAAGGTAAGGACAAAAAATAGATAAAACAACACCAGCTCCAGGGCTTCAAAATGATGGAGCAATATGAAGTGACAAGTTTGCTGTGTTCCAGTAATTGTAATGCTGTCAGATTGTAACACACATCTATTCATCTGATCAAACATTATGCAATGTCTGTGATGTTCACTATTACGGTGACTTTTCTTCTCTGTACACAGGGTTGCTCTGATTTTTTTAAAGCAAGAACAGCATTCAATATCTTTGCTATCCATGAAGAGTGTAGTAGCATCCTCCAAATTATAGCTCTTATTGTTTGAACAGAATAGAATTTTAGAGATTATATAAGTGTGTTTGCTAATTAGTCCATGAATAAATTTAATTAAAAATACCTTCTTAAAAAAATTAATCATGTACAGAACTCCTTTTATTTTTAGCAATCTTGATAATTGACTAACATGAATTCTTCAAACATTCCTGAGTTTCGGTAATTAGTTTCAATAAAGTTGCTTGTGACTGTCATATACAATCTTTATTACTGATGAATAATAGATGAAATCAAGTCAGCAGATTACATTTTCCAAAGTATTACATCTAGGCATGATCTCTTGCATCATTCTGATATCAGAGATGGTGCAAGTGTTCATTATTATTTCTCACCACCTCATTTGTATCCTGTGCTTTTCTTTTTGAAAAGAAATCTCAATAAAAGTTGCTTTTCAAGAATTTATATAATTGTTAGTATCTGAATATATTTCAGTGAAGTTGAACTGGGGTTTGACCAGCAGATTCTCCCTTACTGAACTAAAGCAATTTTAGTCTATTTTCTTCCTTCCTTTGGAGAACTAAATGAACAACGAATCATTGGTGACCTTGGAAGAGCAATCTGGTCTCATTAAGCAAGTGGGTGGTAGGGCATTTACAGCTCCTCCACGGGGAGGTGTTGTGCTGAAGGATTAGACCACACACACCTTTGCCTGCAGGGTTGGGAGGATGCTGCTTGGGCAGTGCTGAGGCAGGTTACAGGAACAGATGGCTTTTTCAGGCACGAGTCTCACCTGCTGCCAGCTATTTCTTGCTGCTCAGGGTGGTCCTTGTACAACATGTGCCACCAGGTTCTAAAAAAAGTACCTGCAAGGAACATGGTGAACACGCATCCTATGCCATAGCATATCACGTAACCAAATTGTAGAAAGAATTTTTTACAACTGTTTGTAGAGACATTACAGACTGAGACCACAACTCTAATATTTTAATTTCTAAAGAGCTGCTTTTATGCATAGTTTTGCTAATTTTGCTCTTATCCTTTCTGTGGCTGGATTCTGATCTCCTGGCTCTGCAATCTTTCTTGCTGAATTTTGCTGTGAGAACTTTAGCCAGAAATCCACAGGACCTTGTAGCAAGCCAAGAATAAAACAGTGCTCAGGAGGAGGATGTATGAACTGAATGCTTACCTATACAAGTGAATCTGATGTCAAGTTTTGCTAGGAATGCATCTGGTATTTTATTAAATTAAAAGTGGTATCACCATTGAAGTTTTCCAGCAGTTTGCAATCAAGATTTGACTGCATTGAGGGAAAATAGTTGTTCTGACTGGCCATACAACTTGTCTAGACTGTTTGTTAAATTTCTTATGTTATATTTTAAATTGGGTTTGCATGGCAAGGGTTTGGTAATGGTGGCAGCGGCTTCTGTGAGAATCTGTCAGAAGCTCCTCATGCCCAACAAGCCAATGCCAGATGGCTCTGAGATGGATCTGCCAAGGCCAAGCCCATCAGTGGTGGTGGTAACAGTTCTGGGATAAAAGAGTTAAGAAGGAGGAAAAATCTCCTGTGAAACTGCAAAAGGAGAGACCCTGCAGATCCCAGGGTCAGTGCAGAAGGAGGGGCAGAGATGTTCCAACTGCTGGAGCAGAGAGTGTCCTGAAAACCCCTGGTGCAGCCCATGGAGAGGCAGCTGTGCCCACAGAGCCCATGAAGGACCATGGGGGAGCAGAGATCCACCTGCAGCCCATGGAGAGGCAGCTGTGCCCACAGAGCCCATGGAGACACACAGGGGAGCAGAGATCCACCTGCAGCCCATGGAGAGGCAGCTGTGCCCACAGAGCCCATGAAGGACCATGGGGGAGCAGAGATCCACCTGCAGCCCATGGAGAGGCAGCTGTGCCCACAGAGCCCATGAAGGACCATGGGGGAGCAGAGATCCACCTGCAGCCCATGGAGAGGCAGCTGTGCCCACAGAGCCCATGAAGGACCATGGGGGAGCAGAGATCCACCTGCAGCCCATGGAGAGGCAGCTGTGCCCACAGAGCCCATGGAGACACACAGGGGAGCAGAGATCCACCTGCAGCCCATGGAGAGGCAGCTGTGCCCACAGAGCCCATGAAGGACCATGGGGGAGCAGAGATCCACCTGCAGCCCATGGAGAGGCAGCTGTGCCCACAGAGCCCATGAAGGACCATGGGGGAGCAGAGATCCACCTGCAGCCCATGGAGAGGCAGCTGTGCCCACAGAGCCCATGAAGGACCATGGGGGAGCAGAGATCCACCTGCAGCCCATGGAGAGGCAGCTGTGCCCACAGAGCCCATGAAGGACCATGGGGGAGCAGAGATCCACCTGCAGCCCATGGAGAGGCAGCTGTGCCCACAGAGCCCATGGAGACACACAGGGGAGCAGTGATCCACCTGCAGCCCATGGAGGACCCCGCAGGGGAGCTGTGGGTGCCTGAAGGAGGCTGTGACCCTGTGGGAAGCCCACCCTGGTCCAGGCAGGACCTGTGGCCTATGGAGAGAGGAGCCCACACTGGAGGAGATTTGTGACCCCATAGTGGAGCAGGCTGTTCCTGAGGGACTGCATCCCTTGGGAGGATCACATTAGGGCAGTGGAAGAGTGTGAGGAGTCCTCACCTGAGGAGGAAGGAGTGGCAGAGACAAATAATGAACCGACCACTCACTGTCCCCCTGTGCTGCTGCGGGGGACGAGGAGGAAGAGGAACTGGAGTGAAGCTGAACCTTGGAAAAGGGGATGGATGGGAGGAAGCTGTTTTAAGATTTGGTTTTTATTTCTCTTTACTCGAACTCTGATTTGATTGGTTATAAATTAAACAAATTTTCTGACTTTGAGTCCAGTTTGCCATGAGTCACTGGGGAGTGATCTCTCCTGCCCTTATCTTGACCCATAAGACTTTTGTTGTGTTTTCTCTCCCCTGCCCAAATGAGTGGGCAGTGACAGAGTGTTTTTGGTGCCATTCAACCAGGGTCAACCCACCACATATATCTGTTCACTGTCTGAGAACTGGATGCATTAGTAGATGTTTGAGGACAAAGCTTTTAGGAAAATAAATAGTTTAAAAGCAATGCTTTATGTTGAACTGTAACTTCATCCAGTTTCTTTTCTCCCTTCTGCCTGTATATAAATCAATGATTAATTCTCATCTCATCCCACTTCAGTTACAAAAAAAAGAGGATTATTAACTTGATTCTAAACACTATAGAAATAAATAAAGATTTTTTTCTATAAATATTTAGATACACAGACTAGAAAATGTAATTATGGTCAGCATTCTTCCCCTAATGACACAATTGTTACCTAAGAGGCAACATTTATCCGCAAGATATTATTATCTTATATATATTATTTATCTGCAAGAACTGTCCAGCTTACTTTCTGTTTTAAGAGAACAAAAACCAGGACACAGTGGTGCTAAAAAATGTGAAATCTATAAAAACTAGCTAATGAAGACTCTGTGTTACTCCATGTAGTGGTGTAAGATTAGACACGTGACAGAAAAATAAAGTCTAAAATTTGGTCTTCATACACAGATCTTTAGTGTTGTCCTGCTTAAGGGCTGTACTTGTCTCTTGAAAGACTTTTCAGAATACAATGAATCATCCACAGAATTAATCTTTTAAACCAGAAATTGCTTAACTTGGTTACAATGAATTTTACACTTTGAAAAGATAAAAGGTCTGCAGCATCAGACTTGAGGAAATGTCTTGCCTTGTATAACCCATACCTTAATACACTGAGATACTTCTACCGTATTCTTAACACAATTTCTACAATTTAGCACTTTGATGTTTCATGCTAGAAGATAATTGGAGCTTTGTCATCAGTGTCGAATATTGTGCCAGATCCTGAGTTTAAATAGTAAAGGCAAAATCCAAAGTGCCATTTTGAGGTTTTCTTGTTTGCCTTTTGCTTAAGTCTGGTCAAAACATTCACACTTGCAGCTGCTTTTCAAAATGACATGTATCCTCACAGCAGATAATTTCACAGGTCAGTTGAAGAGATATTTATATCACACTAATGATGCAGAAGAATGCAACTATATTGCTCAGAAATCAGAAGTCATAAAGCAAGGGACAGTGTTCTTGAAGTTCCTTTCATAATACTTGTTCCTCAAAACCTCTGATGCCACCCTGGTCATTAAGTTTACTATTTTTATCTTTTTAAAGTTCATTGCCATTTCGAGTATTGCTGTATGAAGTGAGAGCTTGCAGGAATGGATGCTTCATTACCTCAACCCCGTTGTGCTTTTGTGAATTTGCCTCTTAGTAAGTTAGTTTGAAGGCAGAGAATGATTTTGCCCTTTGGCAATACTTCTTAACAAATTTAGGAAGCCTTGCTCAGAACAGCTTTAAACATTGGCTTAAACACAATTGGCTACACTGTGCTCAGAGGTTGTGTTATGGTATTATTTGGAGTCCCAGACTTCCTCTCAGCCACCTGGATCCCTCCTGGATGAACTCCCTCTGGCAAACACTGTGAGTGCTTCTAATCATGATGCTCCACTTAGCTGAACCTTTTTCAAGAGCTGCTCCTAACTGTGACTATGTTTTGTACTATATAATGTTTAGGACATAAGACAAATATAATTTTCCTATGAAATTTCACAACAAGAATCATAATTGCTTTCCTTTTTGTTTTTCAGTACAGATCAAGAGTTATTATGAGGGGCAAACATAAAAGTAATTATATATCTGAATATATCTCTGGTGTGAGGAGGAGAAAGGAAAAGATGTTACAGGAACTGGTAAACAGGACATAGCCAGCACAGGCGTGATTGGAAATATTTCAGAGTTTAGGCATAGCTATTTTGGAGCTGTTTGCATCCTGGTATACAATTCCTTAAACTATTTTGTTGTGTGTTTTTAACTTAATTCTGAAACATCATCTTTTGGCAACTGGGCATTGAGGAATTCAAATAATCATTATTTCCCAGGAGGGAACCAAAAGCAGTGGAAGAGCATTGCTTGCTAAATGGTGTTGCTCTAACCTAGGGTGAGAGCAGACCGTGAGTCACTGCTTGTTCCCTGTCAGACTCCCAGAGGCTTTTCTCTGCTTTTCCCATGTGTATCATGGAGACAACTGATGAGATGCCATCTAGGATTTTCTCACAAGCACATCTAGGATTTTGGTCACAATCTCACAATTGGGTTAGACCAGGTCTAGTAGTGGGACCTGTCAGATGGACCTGCACTCATGTTCTTCACAGCATTTTAAGGAACAGCCTCATGTCATTGTGTTAAGCAGTTATATTTATGGGAAATTACTGATGAATCAGTAGAATTAATTAAATTCTGAGAGGAGATTCAGATGGAGTTGAACTGAATGAGCTAGTTTAACCTGGAATTTAATTAGCTTGGCTTGGCTATTCTCTGAAAGAACAAGCAGTTCCTATTGAACCATTCAGATCTCTTGGGCAAATATGGAATAAAGTATTTTTCTAATATAGTTCATTATTTAGCTGAGAAATCAGAATGAAGAAAACAAATTAGTAAAAAGTTACATCCTTTTATCTTTCATTACAGAAAAAAACCTTCCTAATTAAAATTCACATCATCTACTAGAGTTCATAAAAGTACATAATTTAAATATGCTAATACTGTGCTGCTTTAAAATGACAATGTATTTAAGATTATATTATGGAGTTAGTGTTTTTTTAATATGCACTGTTTACCCCAAAGATTTAACCAGCTCTGAAATATTTAAGGTGGTTTAAGTAAAACACAGATCTTCTCGGAGAAACTCTTGTGTGCCGCCCCATTACCAGCAGTAATGAGCACCCTGTGGCTGGTGTAGAGTGAGCTGAGTTCCTTGGCCTTGAATGTGGAGAATGAAATTCACACCACTGCTGCTCCTGCTGAAAAGGTGTTTCTGCTTTGCTTAGTCTGTGTGGGGTCTTTTATTGTCCTTCAGCCCTATAGCAACCAAAGGCTTCCTGCTACTGTTTTAAAGGACTTACTAACCCTTGATATTCTTTCTTGTTCTCTCCTCCAGGACCCACAGCCAATGGCAGCTGTTGAAAACAAAAGATTTGAGATGTCAAACATGATAAATTTGGTTTAAGTGTAAACACTTAAGGAAGAAACTCAGGGCCAGGGCTGAGTCCATGTGGCAATAAATGGGCTCTGGTTGCCTGCAGCTTGTGGACAGCAAGGCAGGGAAATGAAGATGCTGGAGGAAAGGAGAAGAGGGGAAAAGAGAAGGGCTGAGAACAGGCAGTCTGCTTAAATGGCTTTATATTTACAGGACAGTGAATGTTACCAGAGCTGTACAATACTGGGGGAAAAATCATCTATAAAATCAACCATAGAATCTTCCAAAAGCTGTTAAAAAAAGGGGTTGAAAATTTTATGTTCTCTCCAAAGGGAAAATTAAACACATTTCTTTTTGTGTGGGCTCAACCATAGTATTTCTCCTATATTTTTTAATGTTTGCTACAAAACTGATGCAATTAGCATCAGTGGATGATACTGGGCACAAATCATACATCCAAGTATGGAAAGAGAGAGATCCATTGATACAAACCCTCCAGCTTAGGGGTTCAATGCTGTGCCCTCTTTCTCAGCCACATGCCAATGGTTCTGAACCATGAGATATTTCTCGAAATGCCTGCTTTTCTGTAAGTTTTTGAGGATTTCACCAACAGCTGCAGATAGATCACACCCCCAGTAACCCCAGCACCCCCAGAACCCACAGCACGCCTCTGGTGTGGCAGCAGCAGCCACAGTGCAGCTTCAGGGTGTGCAGAAACAGCCCCTGCATCAGCTGCATCTTCATTCTTCTGAGATGTCCCTACAGCTGCTGGGTTCCTGCATTTCCCCACAGTGAATAAATACTTCTGACATTGTCCTGGCAAGAAGCTTTCAGAGGAAGGTGCAGATTAGAGCAGGGGTTTTTACCTGCTTGTGATTATTTTTCCTTTTATAGACCTGCTTTGAATTAGTGGCACTTCTGCTACCATTAATTACCCTTACTTATTCACATTAGACATCAACCCTTTGTCTTTGAAGCAAAATTGAATATTTGTATGGATGGCTAATTTACTGATACTGGGAGCTGTGATCTGAACCAGAACATTTAAGACAGGATAAAAAGTATTCGAAATAGCCCCTGAAGATCATTTTTATGGGGAATTTGTAAAAAAATTAAAATCTCTTTAAGATCAATATTCTCCAATACTGAATTTTACATTCACAGCAGGTATCCAGAGATACAATTACTATGATGTTTGTTCCTCATAACAACTCTTGATCTGCTGTGCTGAAAAACAAAAAGGAAAGCAATTATTCTTGTTGTGAAATTTCATAGGAAAACTATATTTGTCATATGTCCTCAACATTATATAGCACAAAACATAGCCACAGTTAGGAGCAGTTCTTGAAAAAAATTATGCTAAGTGGAGCATCATGGTTAAACAAATCTTATAGAAAGAAAACAGGAAATTCAAATATTCATGCTAAATACCTAAAATCCATGTATGGAAACTAGATCTTTCTGTTTTCCCTGGGTGAGGAACTGCAGCATGAGAATATTTAGCCTACAAACTGTAAATAAAGAAAGGGATAAGTGTTTCTGAAAGCCCTTCTCTCCTGCAATTCACAGGGGCTAAAGCAGTACCCAAAATTACAGAAACTGGGTTTTATGTCTTCAATTCAAAGGACTCAAACTCATGTATTTTTATTCATGAAAACAAAACCAGTGCCATAAGTGGTCCAAGCTGTAGGGCTCTAAGCTAAGCTGAAATATGAATGTTCACTGTCTGTCCTGTTGAATCTGGGCCTTTACACTGAAGGGCTGGGAGGAGGCACAGAGAGCACAGTGGGAAGTTATCTGCGTTCACAGCCATTTGGAAGAAGGAGCAGAGAGTTTTAGCTATGGGATCTGCTAATGTGACCAAATGGAAGATGAAGTGCTTGGGGACAAAGGATCAAAGAGAAGTAAGACTGTGTGTACTGAAAACTCAGTAGAAATCAAGGATGATTTAAACAACTAAATCAGAAAGAAGATCAATAGTACCAAGATACTGGAAAACAATTTCCTGACTATAAAAGCATTCTCATTCAGTATGGGCAAATTTTTAAGTAGAATGGCAAAACTTTTTTTTCTGAAGAGATCTGCTTGAAGTATGAGATATTAATTACAAAGGCAATATGTTTGCAAAATAATTCCATGGCTTTTGCAGAGCTTTGAATGGGAGATTGTAAGTAGAGAAAAATGGGTCGAATTTACATGACAAGAAACTTTTCCACAGACATTATTTAACCTTAGGCAGCCCAGCAACTGCTTCAGTTCTTCGCTGTTTTCATTTCACGTACTCATTTGGGTATCTTAGATACCTCTTATGTTTAAGGCAAGAGAAACTAGGCAAGAAATTGTAAAAAAAAATTTCATTTAAGAATTTAATTAAACTCAAAGTTCTATAAACAACAATAAAATTTTTCAGAAAAATTGTAATACATTGTACTGCTGCCTTCCCCCTTTCAGTTCCTAGATATGGTCTATAGAGTCTTTCAATAGTTAAAGAGCCATAAATACACATTTGTCATCTTTACTCATTGCAGGCTCTGTGATGTTTCCCATTGCCTGTAGTACCAAAGTAAGAGGAAAGAATTCCAGCTGTTTCCTGGTCATAACCAAACCCCTTCTACATGTTACCCACAATTAGTGTAAATGAACAAGCATCTGGGGTTGAGCTGGACAAATGCTTCTGTGGTGGTTGTTATCACTTGCAATAAAATCATATAATGTCTTGGGCACGAAGGGATTCTAAAGATCATCCTGTTCCAGACCCCTGCCATGGAGAAGGACACCTTTCACTAGACCTGCTTGCTCAACACCTTATCCAACCTGGTCTTGAACACTTGCAGGGATGAAGCATCCACATCTTCTCTGAGTAAACAGTCTCATCACCTCCATAGTAAAAAATTTCTTCCTAATATCTAATCTAAACTTGTGTTATTTCAGTTTAAAGCCATTTCTTCTTATCCCGTCACTACCTGTTCTTTTATTAAGTCCCTCTTCAGGTTTCTCATACTTATCCTTCAGGTGCTGGAGGGCCACATTTAGGTCACCCCTAAACCATCTCTATTCCAGGCTGAGCAATTCTCCCAGCCTTTCCTCACAGAAGAGGTGCTCCACCCTTCTGATCATCTCGGTGGCTTCCTCTGGCCTGGCTCCATCAGTTCCATGTCCTTCCCATTCTGGGAATCCCAGGGCTGGATGCAGCACTGCAGGTGGGGTCTCACCAGAGCAGAGCAGAGGAGCAGAATCCCTTCCCTCAGAGCTTTGGATGCAGTCCAGGACACATTTGTCTTTCTGGGCTGCAAGGGAGCATGGCTGGGTCATGTCCAGCCTCCCACCCACCAGTGCCCCTTTAGTCCTTCCCAGGAGGGCTGCTCTGGAGCTGTTCATTCCCCAGTCTGTGTTGGTAATGAAGGCTGCTCCACACCAGGTTCAGCACCTTGTACTTGGCCTTGTTAAGTCTCATGTGATCCCCATGGGCCCAATTATTGAGCTTTTCAGGTCCTCCTGGATGGCATCCTGTCCTTCAGGAGTGTCAGTTCCACCCCTCAGTTTGGTGCCATCAGAAGGTTCTAGGCCAGGGTTTGTATCTATGGCTAGTGCATTGCCACGAAGCTGTGCCAGACCTTGCTTCAGCCCAGCTCACTCAGACACCATCCAGTGAGCCAGGTCAGTGCTGAGCTGCACTGCTGCCTGCACCTGAGCCGTCACCAGCACTGTGACAATGCTCTGCAGTCCCAAAAACAAGTGGGGTTTGGTTGCTGTGCTCCCATGCCTTGGCAGATGGCACTGAAATCTTCAAGAGAAATTCTCTTAAAACACCAATATCGATTTTAACTCCACTAGAGTTCTCCTGAGGCCAGTCTGCAAGACTGCTCCCCTGAGCAATAACTCAAATGCATTTCCCACTTGGTGCTAGCCACTAACAGTTCTAAGAGAAGAATATTTATTTGTCAAGCATTCAAAGTATATAATCTTCACAGATAAGACCAGGAAAAAGAGTAAGATCTCCCAATCAAGTTGGTTCTGGAGGGATTCAAGCCACTTGTAGTCAACAGCTTCTAAAATTGGGATGTATGCTGGGAGTCTGCTGAACCCACAGGATTTGGGCAAAGCAAACCCTGTCCATGGTAGTTTCTCCTTGATTTCTAACTAAAGATTATTTCTTATGTGGTTTCTGTTGGGTGTTTTATTAGTTCCAGTTGCAATGAGGACATAAAAAGATCCATGCTGGTTCACTGTAAAAGGGAGAGGATTTTCTGCCAAAACAGGACAGTAAAAGTATACCTGTTTATTTCTCAGTTCTAAAACTTGCTAATTTTTTTTTTTTTTTCCTGAACAGAGAGGAAACCTTTCATAGGTTTACACAGTCTCTGAGTATCATTAAAGCTGTGTTCTATACTTGGTGAAATAGGCCAAACAAGGTCTTTTCATATATCCAAAGCTGTTACCTTTTTGCTAGAATGATAATCACAGGTGTCTTTTTTTCCTACCTTTTTTTCCAAATCTGTTGTTCACACATTTCTGTTGTACTTCACACTGGCATACGTCTTGGCAGCCACTCAGCTGTTGCTGGAGTTGTTCTTGTGTGGTTTTGGCTACCATACCCTACCTCCCAAGATGCCTTTTTAATTGATTTCATTCTATTATTGAAAATTAATTTGAACATTATAAGCACAGCCTTTAGAACCATTTGCTCATGTTTGCCAAAATGCTTTCATGGCCCGAAGTAGGGCATCATAATTACATATACTTGGCATAGATCCATTTTCTGTTTTTACAATTTACCTTTTTTGTCCGATTCCGTATGTAAATAATAAAAAAAAGGATGCTGACATGCATAAATAAGCTGCTGTTTGTGTTTGTATATATGTATGTATGTATGTGTATAATTTACTAAACTTTCTATTTAAAGAAAAATACTGTGTATGTTTGCCCCCAGTTGCACAGAAGGTTGTCACTTTTAGAGGATTATGTATAGTGTTGTAGGACTCAAGAAACGTGGATTCAGTTTCTAATTTTGTCATCAGATTTCTTCACAATCTTTTAATTTTGTTTCCTGATTCAGTTTTCCGGCTGTAAGGGGAAGATCTCATCATCCACTTTGCTTGTGTAGCTTGTTCATTTTCTTGGCTTTTGGGAGTAACACTCAGCTGATTGAGTACACATGAAGTGAATATCACAGTGGGTTATGCCTTTGTCTCAATCCAACCAATCTCTGCACTGTCACTGAAATGAGGAGCAGGGGAGCAGAATAGAGTTTACAGGTGTGCCCATTGGAAGCACATGTAACACATTTGGCTTTTTGAAATCAGAAAATGCTGTTGCTTTGCCTTCTGACTTTTCTTACTGGAAGCTTTCCAAAGAAAGTGTGTGATTTACATAAATATTGAATTATTTATAATTAAATTGAAACATTAGTTTGATGAAACATAACTTATTTCTTTATTTTGAATGGAAATTAATCATTAATTGACAGATAAGTGTAATATATTATTTATCACCAATTTTCATTGATGCAGCCTGGCTAAATTATACAAGTACATAGAAATGAATAAACAACCTTTTTCAAAGGGAAATGGGAAACCCATAGTCTTTGAACTTTAATATCTGCAGCTTGTGGAATCTTTGCTGTAAACAAGGAATAAGAGCTCAAAGGAACAAAAGTTCCTTTGCTTATTTAGCTCAAACTGCTGCTTTAAACACCCGTGCAGAACTTTTAAACCTTACTGTAGTCTTTAAAACACATTTACAGTGGGGTTCCTATTCTTACTACTGTTGTCAGTGTCAGAAAACTGCCTGGGACTTGACCTAAAACCTCAGAGGTTTCTCAGACCCGACCATTTGCTCTCAGCCCTGGAGATCAGCTCAGCTGTCAGAGCAGGGTGCTAATAATGCCAAGGTCATGGCTCAATCCCTGTATGGGCCCTTCACTTTAAGTGTTGGACTTTGTGATCCTTGTGGGTCCCTTCTGACTCAGAATATTTTGTGATTCCACCTGTTGGGCTCTGTGTCATTCAGCCCCCAGATGGCAAATCAGCCAGCCAAACAGGCTGAAATATGACTGGAGATTTTTTGGGTGTGTGTATACTGGAAGTAGAAGGGTTGAAGAGATGAGGCTTTGGGTTTGGGAAGATGATTTTTATATCTCTGTGCTTGGACTTGAATTATATTTTATAAGCTCCTGCTGCTGCACTGGCTTTAGAGTGCCTGTCTCCCTACTTTCATCAGAAGAGTCTGGTTTAACTCAGGCAACTCCAGAAGAAGATCAGTGGTTAAAGTAATCCACCTCAGCCTACCCTTCCTGCCTGACAGAAATTAAAGCCTAGCAAATACACTGGAAAACCAGACCAGTTTTCTTTGGCAACAAATCTTCAGGAGAGCTTTAAAAGTGTATTCATTTTGTATTTCTCACACTGTGCAAGGGAGACTATAAATGAAACCTGCTGGGCTATCCTTCTCTGCTGAGCATCTAATGAAAGCCTTCAACATAATGATAATACAGATGACTCCAGAGGTTACCTCCAAAGATAGATTTCAAGTGGCTCACCTTCCTGACTTTCACATAAGCAGGGAGTCTGATCCCCATCCATGCCTGGCTTGAAAACCCAAGGCTTTAAAGCTGTCCCTTGCTCTAAGCTGTACTCGCTGTTCTATCACCAGCAGAGAGAAACATCAAACCCTTGCCCTTGGGTTTTCTTCATCTCCTGACCTCTGAGGTTTCTACTGCTGTCTAAAAATATTTCCAGAGCTGGCACATTGAACTCCCTTCTCGATTCATACTCCGGGACAAAGTTTTTTGGAAGAGCTTGCATATGAGAATGCATCTGTGGGCCCCACAGTGATGCCTGGCTGTGTGACCTGATCCCTGATTTCACAGCATCTCAGGGTCACAGCTGTGGCACAGGTAGGGCTGGGGTTAGAGAACAGCCCCAGTAAAGCACATCCACACTTTCCCTGCTGTGTGCAGAAAGATCTGCCAGGCAGCTGTTCCTCATGGTACAGGGGAATTGCAAACTTGCTACTTCTATTTTCTCTTCCCATAATAGTAAGGCAGAATCACTACTTCTGGGATATCTATTTAGCATTAGGCAGGGATAATTTTTCCTAATATACATCGTAAAAAGTAGCTTTAAGGACACATGCCTGCATGTACAAGGCATTGTTAAACACTTAATGATACCCTTGTAATATATTGTTTTGAATCTTTATTATCATCTGGGATGTATTTTATTTTTATCTGTAGATCTCTGCCAAGACCATGGGTTTGGAGCCACCTGCTTTTTAGAAGGAGTCTGGTCCCTGGCCATCTGGACAACTTGCCACATAGCAAGATTAAAGGCATCTGGGAATGGAACAGAAATGCGGAGCGATTCCTCACGACTGATTCCCTTGGGTGGCACAGTAGGCATTAATGCAGTGACTTTCAAGTACTAAAAAATAGATGCAAGTGTGGGGCACACTTGAGCCAGGCATATGTGAGTCCTGATTTATTCACTAATGACATTTAGATAATATACTGGACCTTCTCTCACTTGCAATATTTGTTGAAAAGTGATTTATCAGCTGACAATTCATTTAAGGATGAAGACAACCTAATGAGAAGGTAATGATATTGCCATATTTTACATCAATTCAATGTGTTGCACAAAGCCACCAAACCCATGGATACTAAAAATACCAAGCATGGTAGCACTGCAGCTCTTCTGCACCTTGATCCCACAGGGCATTGCTGGAGGTTTTTCCTCACAAATGTAACAAAATGGGAGTGTTATTGAAAGCACCAAAGTGGCTGTGGCCAATTTGAGTGTTTAACACATGCAGCACGGCACCCCAAGCAGACCTGCTGCTACTTAGCTTCCAATTCAGAGTGAGAAAAGCTGATTTTCTGAGTCAAGAGCCTGAAAACGTGAGCTCAGAGCAGAGGAAAGTGTGGAAAGGCAAAGAAGAAAATATGGAAATTGAAAGTATTTTTCAAGAAGATTAAATAAAAGAAAAATATCATAGAGGAAAATTCATTTAATATCCAGAAAATTTTAAAAAGAAAAGTGATTTTTTTGTAATAGTATGTCTAGAGATTTTGTCCGTGAGATACAACTAGGAGCTAATATTATGCTGAACATGTGCAAATATCAGCATCAGCTTAACTCCAGCATTAGATCTCTCATAATGATTCAAGAAGAAAAAGGAGTACTTTCAGCTTTCAGATAGTTGAATATTTTGATATTTAGGAAATAAAGTCCACTCTGCTCTTTAGCTTTGCCTGCCAAATGGTCATAAAAACTTCACATTTTAAGCTATACAACACATTAAATTCTTCTATCACATTCATGATGTTAATAATATTATTCTCTTATCTTTTAAAAAATATTTTTATTGCATTATTCTTTTTTTCTTTCCATGTTTAGGATAAAAACTCTTTCCCCAACCCGACATCAAAATGTAACTTACCTTTTACATGGATGCATATGCTATTTTTCATATAAAACCAAAAATATGGCTCTGTTCTCTCAAAGAAAGCTGAATTCTCTTGCACATATACTGAGCATGAGATAGAGAAAGACAAGGGTGAAAAATATAAGAAGAATATGTGAGCATGATAAAATACTTGAAGCATTTGGTAGACAGTGCCAGAGCTAGTTTTAAAGGTTGAATTCCTATCCCCCAGGTAAAATTGGCATTTAAAGTAGCCAGAAACACAATACTTTTTGAATTTGAACAAATACCTTATTTTCAGGCATTTTAAACATATAATGGAATGCTAGAAAGTTCTGATTTTGAAAAGAATCTGTTTCATTACTTTATTAATAGAGATGATCTTATTGAGAAAGTATTTGTTTCCCAACAGGAAATTATCACTAACCTTGGGTTATTTTTTCAGATATACAAACCCACACTCTAAATCCGCTTCAATCCCAAATTATCTGCATGTGGGATTGACAAATATCAGCCCAAGATAATTAGTTTTGATTAGATATTTAACTTCTAAGGAGCTACAATTAAAAGAATCGAGTCCTTTATAAAGGGTTTTGGTGTCGTGGGATGAATCAGGAATGTTGAATTACATCAGTTGAAAACAGCAAAAAACTTACTATAGGTCTAAAAAGTCTTTTATCTTTATTAAACAAATTTTCAGTCTAAAATTCTTCTACTCATTTTTAACTAATATTGGTCTGTTTTAAAATCAATAACCACTGTACACCTTCAGACAGGACTGTGTAGAAACACTTTTTTGTTCTTATGTTTTGATTATGCAGTTAGATATTTAAGGAAATTTCTCTCCGGCCATTTATTTAAGAGTCAAGCCTTGATCAATATTGAACTTAGAAAATTTTGCCTTTCATTTTGAAACATTTTAGTAGGTGAATTCAAAGTGATGTCAACAGCAACTTCAAGAATTTGCCAACCAGTGAAACCAAGTAAGCACATTTCTAGTCTAGTGAAAATAACTTAGAAAGGTTTTTTTGCATTTTAAAATAATTTCTTATTTTAGAAACATCACTCTCTATTTTTCCCTTTTTCTTGGTTGAAGGGTTTCACACATCAAGAGAAGTTTTTTTGGTGTTATAAATGATCTTGAAAATATAGGAAGTTCTATTAATGGAGAATTAGAAAATATGAAATTAGAGAATTAGAGAAAAATTATTGTGAGGTTGTTTTTTTTTTTGTTTTTTTTTTTTTGTTTTTTTTGGTTTGGATTTTTTTGAGTAAGAATTTACAGCTAAATGTGCTCTACCCTTCGGGGCCTATAATGGTCCTCAAGAGATCTTCCAGTCCAGCCTCCATGGTGGAGGAATACTGAGAACATTTTCACTGAATATTTACCAAAACTCTTCTTAAAAGTATATTCTATATATTTTATATATTCTATATATATTCTATAATCTGACTCAATAATCTGTTCTACAACTTAATTATGCTTATCATAATAGTAAATAAAGAGTGGAATTCAAACTTTCCTGTTGAATAAAGGGAAAGAACATTTGTTCATTGTAACAATCAACTTGTGTTTGAGGACTGAGGTCTTATTGGATATGATGGGTATTGGATAAATAGAAAAAAATCTTTTATTCCATTCAGACTAATGAGCTGCCTGAGTCCACTGCATAAAAAAATGCAGTGCAGGCCTATTTATATAATAAAACACAGTGCAGCTCCATTACCCTGAAATTTGTTTAGGAAGCTGAAAAGTGAAAGACCCACTGCTGAAAAACATTATGAAGGTAAAAAGTATGATGCTTTATATAATTTTTTCAGCAGCAAATTACTGTGAGCTCAATTTTACAGGTCTATTAGAACTGAGATGTAATGAAAATAAACAAAAAAACCTACCTGTATTGGAAATCTCTTTTCTACGACTTAATCTGCATTGAAATGTCCATGAAAATTTTTATTAAAATTAATTTTTGAAAAAATTCAATCATCTCTAACCATCTGTTGTCTTATTGGAAATTCCGTGTGCAATTGCATTTAACTGTATTTAAATATGATTAAAATCACTTAACTCTTCAAACTATCAGCAATTCTGCATAATTTTTTCCTTCTACAAAAATGAATAAAGCTGTAGGCCGAGTATTCTGCATCATCTCCTTCACTTGGTTTTTTCTGCCCAGGAAGGCAAAGTGACATGAGCAGTTTGCCCTCGTGACACAGGGGATGATTTTTCCAGCTGGTTGGAGGCTGTCCTCCCATCATGATTGCTCACGCTGCACTGCTGACACCACATTCTCAGCACTCACAACCATTACAGATGGTGTTAAAAAAATCACATATTTAAAAATAATATTTGTGTTTTCTTGTTTTTGAGTTGAGATCATCCATTTGCTCTGCCTGTCGGAGACTTTTTGATAAACACTCAGTGCTCTGCTACCTAAAGCCAGTTTGGAAATGAACACTGATGTCACCTGAGATCTCCCAATAGGGATCCAGGAGCTGGTGCTGAGGGAAACCCAGCATCCACAGGGACAGGAATGCACATGCACAGGAGTCTTGGGAATGGTAACACCATGTGCAGGGTGTTGTCCAAGGTTTTCCAGCCTGGTTTGTGGGTAGAATATTCTGGTCTAATACTTCTCAGCTTGTTTCCTGATAGATAGCCTACTATTTCCTTCCATCCCAATTACAGCCCCACACATCCTCCCTAGTTAGCAACAATTTATGTTTTACTTCTCTCCCTTTTAACTTCAGAGTCCATTTTTCTCTCTGCCTAGAGTGACTAAGATATCTAACTCTTCTACAGCTTCCACATTTTGGATGGAAAATAAATTATCAATATAAAACCTCAAGGCAGCCTTGAATATCTTCTCTCCCACTGGTGCATTTTTGGCTTTACCACTCTGCTCACCCCCACTGAACCCCCTCTGTTCCCAGGGTATCTTAGAGAAAAGGGTGGTTATAGTATCCACACCAATTAAAGAATGACAAAGGTGCAGTATGGACAATTTGTGTGAATGCATGACACAGCCTTTCCAGAGGAAAGCTTTTCCCTGTCCTCCTAAGTGATGGAGCTCTGCTGTGTTGGTCAGAAATGAGAACACAATGGAGCCAGGAGGAAAAGGTTCATATGGTTCTTCTTTGAGAATTTTTACTACCATCCATTTAAGCATCTTTAATATTTTTCTTTTTTTTTAATCTGGCATTGACAGATTTTAGACAGCATCCGGCAATCTATTGTATCTCTTGAGAGGAAAATTCTTGCTTGAGGTTTGAGATTTTTTGCTTGAAATTTTAAAAAAATCTCATCTATTCATCAGAGATGAAATGCGATTTTGAAGAGAAAGGTTATATAGATTATCCTATGGCTGTAAGCTTGAGAGTTTTGCTGAATCTCCTGAAATAAGGAGTATGGCCAGAGGGGAATTTGTGTGGATCCATCTGTATGGAAATCAAACCCAGAGAATACAGCCCAAGCCATTAGCCTCCATTCATTGTCTCCCTAGGAAATAAAAAAATCTCAGGAGCTAGATCTTAATTTATGGGAGTAAGTAAGATATCTATTTCTTCCTCCCTACAATTACTGGGCGCGTCTTTATTCCTGCAACTCTTTTCTTATCTACCTGAAAACTCTTTTTATACATACTTGAGAAAGAGCAAGCATCTCTCTGTCTCCATTCTGGCACTGCAACAACCGTACATCCTAATCTAACTCTCCAGCTTAATTTTGGGAACCCCTGAAAGGCTTAAAAAATTGTCTTGCAGCAGCTCCACTCCACAGGTCCATCCCCACCTGACACATTGGGGCCAGGCTGACTCCTCCAAGCACAGCCCATGGAGGCTGCTCAAGCAGTGAGTTTGACCAGGACTGCAGGGTGAGGACCTGGCACACAGTTCAAAGTTTTGGAATTCCTTAGCAAAACATCCAAGCCATGTCTTGGTGTAGTTATATGGCCTTGTAAATGCTTGCTTGTGCTTTCCCAAATATATGTTTCCTGCAGTACAGCATACATTATCCACAGTGCTACAGGGCAGATACATGAGTTGCTAGTTCTCCAGCTTGCTAGTGGTTGAAAAAGAAATGTAGAAAGTAATTTCCTTCAATACAGGAAAAGGAGTTGTGGGAAAATGGTGAAATATTTGGAGATTTTTTTCCCTGTTTTGCTATGGATCTTTCTAGAACCTACTAGTTGACCTCTATCCTAATTTCTTGTAGTGTTTACAGCAGATTTTATGGAATTTATGGGGTTATGGAGTTTATTGGCAAACTCCCCAGATGACATTAGAGGTAAATTTATGTTTTTATGCCCCTCCAGTGCTTTTTTATTTCTACTATTTCAAAAATTCTCATTATTTGTGATACAAGGGAAATGAAAGACACTTCTGATACATTTGCATTTCATACAAAGATTAAGGATTAAGGAAAGGAAGAGTAAACCAGTCACACTCTTTTTATACCACTTATACCACTGAATAATCTAATTTTTTCCCAATTCTTATATTCTTGGTAAAATAATCCATCTGAAGTATCTCACTTTCTTTTGTAGAGGAACTCTCTTCAGCTAGACTTAGGCAAGAGAATTTCCTCTGTTACAGAAAAACAATTTCTCTTTGTGGACTACCATGGTAAAATGACTTTAAGGAGTTTTAAAATGAAATATCTGACCCTGGTAGGGGCAGAGGGAATTTCTTCTGCATTTCTCTGTGGAACTTTCAAAAAGAATTCTCACTGGGAATGGATCTTCCATATTAAATTGTGGGTAAACAGAACAAAAGAGAAAGCAAATTATTTCCCAGATGAGAGGAACAATCCTACCTCAGGACATTATGGGTGAAAACCATGCAAAATTTTTATATGGCATTATGAAAAATTTCTTATGAATCATACAAATTCCATATTCTTTTCATGCATACCTTCAATACCTATAAAATGTAAATAACTTTGACCTTAAGTATTTTGAAACAAGCATCATTTTTTCCTATAACACAAAGAATGTTTTTCAAAAGAGACCTTGACACAGGCAAAGTGGTAAAGATTAGCAATCAGAACTTCAGACCAAACACCATTGCACCACCGTTCCCTTCTGTTTATCATGATTAATCTCCTCTTTCCAGGAACAGAGAAACCACCCAATCTGGGGGTAAAAAGGAAAGCTGCAGGTATTCTAAGTGTCAATAGGATTTCAATAACTCCTTAAAATTATTGCAGGAAAACCTGAAATCTGGGCTACTGATGGTGTTTTTGCAAAATCCATTTGCTGAGGTTAAAGGAGTCTCGATAGGATGAGGGAGTGCAGAGCTGTAATGCCAATTTTGAGCATCCAGTTCTGCAGCTGGCTCCTGCTGGAATGTTCTTTTGTTACCTGGTTTTGTGACAGTACTGGATTGTTAGCAGAGGTCATGGGAGCACAGTCTGAGCTGGCTGGTTGCTGCTGCTCCTATTTCTTTGCAGGAAGAGTTGCATATGGCTCTGTGTGACCACACTGATCACATCTCTCTAAGTGGTTTGGTTTTAGGTGCTGGCTGTTGTTGGCTGCAATTGAATAAACATCTCTGTGAGATGTTCTTTTGTCTATTCATGGCTGCTTATGCAATTTGTTTATTCATAACAGAACTGAGTTGTTATTGCTTTTGCCCTTGTGATAGGAAACCTTCCACCATTATCCTTTTGGTTAATTTTAACTTGTTATGCAATCCTTTTCCTCAGGTGTCTTCTTAGTCCTTGGAGGCAGAAATAGAAATTGAAACTCGGTTTCAAATGTGACTAAATTCAAAGAAGCAAAATCAGTCAAGAGAAAAAAAAGCTTATGTTTCTCTCAAACAAAACTCTATATAGTTAGAAAACTCTTTAAGTGACACCTGTGAACATATATGGTACAAATGTTGTACCTCATTCTTGAAATGACAACAGTATTACATGAAGTTTTGAGTATTTATTTATTTTTCCAAGACACATTTCTAGTAACTTTAATAATAGCTGGTTGTTTGCTGGTATCATATTTTTGTAGCAAAATTTTTTACTTAATCTCTTACAGAAAGCAAATGCATAGAGTTGGAAAATAAAAGAACGAAATATTTTGCATCTAGGTACATGGAGAATGTTCTTAACTGAACCCAGCAGTCATGATTTTCCTACTTATCTACCTCTATGACCCTCATTCTTCCTGAGGATCTCATGTTTAATCAGTTGTGGAAAGCCTCTATACTAATTTCAGAAAAAACCCCACCTAATTAATTGTCAACCCATATTGTTCAATTCAGACTTTTCTAGAGAAAATGATTTCCTAAATGGAATGCAGGTGCATCAATCCAGAGCCATTTCTCAAAGTATTAAATTTCCCTGAGGAAGATAGTATGCAAGTAAAGCCCCAAAAATTAGCACAAGATGGTCTGCTTGGAATTTAAATTCTCTTTATTAATTATGGTTGTTATTTATTAGAAATTTATGAAATATAAGTATAATAATAGATAAATTCCTCACAATTATTCCCAATGAGATTCCTTCACATCATGTCTATGAGTATCTTTGTAAAACAGAGCAGTGAATCTCTTCTATTTTTTTGTTACTATATTCTTCTATTTGTAACTATCTGCTTTTGAGTGTATGATACTTTTCTGACGGAACTTCAGAGGGAGCAAAAAATAAAAGAAAGGGAGGGATGGCAGATAATAAAGTGGCAACTTAGTGATGAGGGCAGTTGCTTGGAGACTGTATGTGAATTTCATTTCTTTGAGGAGGGATTGAGTATAAATTTCCCATTACTTCTCTGTTGTCTACTGCATCATCCCAATATTATGTGTGAAGAAGAGGTATATGTTCTATGGACTTGTTGAAAAAAAGAATTAATCTGCAATAGCATTCTGAGAAATCCACATGTGTTGTGAATAGAGTTTGTTCCATGTATCACATTCTTGTCTTCAGATTGCTTCAGTTTTTTATCTTTGGGTTTATTAGTCCTAGACATGACCAGAGCTGAAACAACACTGAGGAGCATTTCAAGTTCAGCTGGGTTGTACCAGGTGAATTTAAGTCCTCTCTAAATTATTCAAGAACTGAGCAAGATCTTTCAGGATCATGACTGTGGACAGAGGTAACCAAACTTTGTCTTACAATCTTTTTGGCAGCTGAACTTCTATTTTTCCCCTCACATCCAACCATGATGTAAATGATACATGTGGCACTAAATCCCTAAATTTAGGCAATATTAAGGTAGAAGCTGAAGCTGCCTGTCTAGTTCAGAGAAGTCTCTGGAAAGCACATCAAGCTGCCTAAATTTGACAGTAGTCAGGTCTCTAATTTGCGTGCCCTAATTCCTGTGTGGAAGCACACACTTCTCTCTGCTGACTGTAGAGGGAACCTGGGCACCAAAGGTAGGTGCTTGCAGAGGTGGTGTCTGTTCCCCATTGTCTGCAAGCTTTCCATTCAGGAATGGCAATTAAATCCTGTGCTGTGTGTTCATCTCCTGGGCTATTCTAAAGTCTGAAGAAATTAGACCTCCCCTGTACCTTCCCTGTAGCTTTTCCTCTCTGTTTACTTTGGAAGTAGAATTTGCATTGCACACAAATTTTGCCCACACATGGGCTCATAATTTGCAACATTTGACATGAAACATTCATCTTTGAAGTTAATCACTAGAAATTTGTATACCTTCTCTGTCTGCAAGGTTGTTTGGAAGGTCTAGCCCTTTCTATAAGTAGTAGTAGAAAACATTTTTATCTTAATTTATATTTTCAATAGATCTAGAAAATAAAATTGTGCAAAATTTAAAATAAAAATTATATTAAAATAAATAAAAGTTTCATAATGTTGTAAAATATTAGGCTGATATTCTTTATTTAGTGTTACAGCTACAAAACTTTTCCAATATATGTGTATGTTGTTAATAGGACTATGGTGAAGAAGCAGAGAAACAGTAATATTTCCCCTTACCACTGACTTGGGATTTATTGGCTGCATGTGAATGTGGATTAGTCAGGGTTTTTTCTATTTTTTTTTTTTCAATTTGCACATATTCTTTCCTATCTTTCACATATTTTTCCTGTCTTCCTGGACTTTTCTTTATGTACACAAGACTTCATGGAAAAGGCTAATTCTGAGTCTCATTCCTCCAGATTTTTTTAGATTCATGCCTTCAGGACAGCTCTTCCCAGCTTATTTTCTTTGGCTTCAGCAGTATTTTCCAGGTCAATGTTGGCTTGCTTTGCTCATTCCTTGAGCCAGCCAGAGTCTGTGAAAGACCAGAAGTGTTCCACTGAGCTAGAGCTAACAAACCCCATGACCCACCAGGGTTTATTTGTTCTGAGGAGTTTTGCTCCCCACTAATGCAGCCAGTCTTTCAGGAGCCAGCAGGAGGGAACCAGGAATAAGCCTGTGAATCTTAAGACACTTTTGCTGAAGCTTGTGCAGCAACACATGAGCTGCTGTAGAGTCTTTGCCCTGTGATCAGCTGTGTGAAGAGAGAGGAAAAGCCATCGAGACACAGATCTGGACAAGTGGCTCTAGGTGGCCCTGCTCCAATGGGGAGATTTGCCTTCAAAATTCTTTTCCAAC
This sequence comes from Melozone crissalis, assembly GCF_028551555.1. NCBI lineage: Eukaryota > Metazoa > Chordata > Aves > Passeriformes > Passerellidae > Melozone > Melozone crissalis. Next base: position 57,806,409 of record NW_026535805.1, read on the forward strand.
CTCAACCATTCTGTGAACTTCTTGCCAGTGCATTTATGGCTTTCATAGCATGAAAATCTGTTTTCTTGATAGGTCAAGTGTGATAGTAACAAAAATTGGCGTAATTGGTGGCCTAATTATTTTCTAGGGAAATGAATTATGCCTGATGCCTATATCTTGACCTTTGCTTTGAGCTATAGCAGTTTGTACCTGGGGCAAAAGGAAATTTGTGTTTAGCATCAGGAATAACAGCCTCAAATAAAATGGAGAAATAAGTTTTAATAATACTTCAAATAATTAAGATAATGCACTTGTTTTTCTTTGCTGCTATTAGTTCTTTCATAATTGCTACAGAACCATCTGAGAAACCTCCAAGTTCCCAGTTATCTCTAGATACTGATGGAACATAAAATTATTTGAATGAAATCTGTAATATCCAATTAGGTGGACATCACTAATGTACTATGTAACATAACAGAAAAACATGTGAAGGCTCTGCCAGATATTTACTTAGAAGAGACACTTTATTCAAAATTTCTTGTAGCGATGAGAATTTGGCCACCCTCTCACACAATCTTGCCAATCTGCTTGCTTCAAAGCACAATTCTAAATGGACCTGGATGTGACATTTTTGGTGTGTAGAGCAAAAAGTTCTCTCAGACACCAAGAACAATCAAGGATCTTCTGAATTTTAGGCAGCCACACAGAATGGTTTCATGAAGGGAAGGTGAAACCTCACATTCAGAAGGGGTAAGAAAGGCTTATGCTACTTTTCTGCAGATTCAAGAGAGCAGCAGGAAAAGGAGCTAAGAAATGAGAAAACTATCCAGGGAAGTGGAGGGGTTGCAGGAGGAGTGGCCCACAGTGGGTTATACAGGCGTATGGTTGTCTTCCTGCCATGTGCTTGCAGAACACTTTGGGTGAGATTCAGACAGTTAAATGCAAGGGTTGAGATCGCAGAACCAAAGAATATGTCAAGTTGGAAGGGATTCACAAGATCATTCAGTTCAGCTCCTGGCCCTGCGCAGCACCATCCCCAAGGGTGACCATGTGCCCAAATGCCCCTTGAGCTCTGGCAGGCTGGTGCTGTGACCACTTCCTTGGCACCCTGGTCCAGGACCCAACCATCCTCTGGAGGAAGAACCTTTTTCTAATATCCAACCTAAACATCCTCTGACACAACTTCAGCCCATTCCCTTGGGTCCTGTCAGTGTTTCACATGTAAACTTCTCACTCACCTGCAGTGGCAGATGAATTTAATCTTTACTGTATCTCCAGATTGTACCAGTGTGTCACAGATACTTGCATTCAGCTCCAAACTTGGAGCTGAACTCTTGCCCTTTGCCTCTGGGATGCAAGTGTCCCCAGAGCTGTATTCTGGTGGTGTAAGGACTGTCCTTATGCCTCAGGCCCCTGTTGGTCATTTCTGCAGTAGCCACATGTGTAACCTGACACAGGGAGCACAGTGCTGTCTGCAAGAGTCGATGGCTGGATCCTGTGAAGAGCCAACTGTCAGAGCTTCTCTGTTTCTGCCAATCTCATCTTTCTGAAATGAAGCAGGAATTGAGGAAGGACCAAAGCATATGAACCAGTAATGACCAAGACAGAAGTGTCTTTGGCAATAAATTGTGTGAGCAAGCACATAAATTAATTCAGCATTTTTTATCCAATTCTTGAGAGGCTTCACCACCTCACTCTGAACTCATTTGGTAAAATAACTTTATTCATTTTGTTTTAAATACAATGAAAGCCACTTCACTTATTACAGCAGGGAAGAAATCTAATACAGCTTTGATTCTTTCATCTTCTTCCTTTGGGCTGCTACCTGTGGCTGTACCAAGGAAGGGAGTGTCCATGGGATTTGCTGTTCCCTGTTTGAGGTCAGGGCTGGAGCAAGGCACTTGTCCCATTGATGTGTTTGTTCCTTAGAAGGTCTCTTTATGAAGAACCTCACTTGGTGCCACATATTGGGACAACTTTTACCAGGTTGTTATTATAAAAGGATGGAGGATTATTTATGTGGCAGTTTTTTTGGAATGAGCACTATGTTATGGCCCATCAGTTCTCAAAATCTGCTCACAGACATTAAAATGCAAAGTGCACTTGTCAGACATAGTTCTCCTTCCATTGTTACTGAATCTAAAAATTTTATTTGCTGTGTTGGAATAGATTTGGGACAACTAAAACATTTACTCCTCTTACTATGATCATAGAACAAAGTCACATTACAGGTTTAAAATCTGAATGTGAAGATGAGTTCATCTAATACTGAGAGGAGTATTTTTCTGCATGTTATAAAATATCTGAATGTGGGGACAGCATGTGTTTCAATATGTGGTTAACTGGGTAGAAAAATGCCAAATAGCAAACAATCATAACTTGTTGCAATTTTCGCTCACTGTGCCTGGATGATGCCCAAACTGATGTGCAGCTCTGTATGAGCAGAGGTTGGAAATCCATCACAATGCCAAAGACCTCATATCTACCAGCCTTTGGGGCAGTTTCTGCCAGGAGAGCTGAGTAGTGAACTCACTCCAACTTAGGGAAAGCTGAGGACAATCTGTGTGAGAGCTTTTTGAGAAAATGCTTCTTTTGCTTTTTCTTACTCCCCAGTTTCTCATTAAGGCTTTTGCAGGGGGGGAATCTCCTTTTCCTGTCCTCAAATATTAAATATTTACTTTCTGAAGTGTTGCTATGGTGCTTCAGAGAGGTTATAGTTGTCACTGTTGGCCCGTTCAGGAGTTAATTCCAGGTGAAGTAACTGGTGCCATGACCAGCCCTGGTGCTGTACAGAAAGGGCACAGGGTGGCAGCTTCATCACCCCTGCCTGCACAGGGCCTGAGCTAAACTGCACAGAGGTATCACTTCAGAAATAACCTAATTCAGTGTTCATCTCATTTTTAATTTGTAAAATAAGAAATATTGGTGGTCTTTTTCTCTTCTAGAAAAGATTATCTGGAAAAGACCTGTAATTTGGTGGAAAATTTGCAACTGTCCTTGCACAAACTCTCATGACATCAGGCTGAATTATTTCCAGTACTACCTCTGTAGTGCCTTCTGAGCAACCAGATTTACTAAATTGCTGTATTTTTAGGTGCATAATGGCAGGATACTAATGATTCAACATCTCTGTGAATTATGTAAGTAAGGCTAACACAAATTAATCCTGAAACTCCATCTCACTGCCCACCTGTTTCTGGCGTTTCACAGACTATGTCCTTTTCCTTGGAAGTCCTTGTTTTTTGGTATCATTATGTACAAAATTTGACCTGACTACATCCCTAACTAATCCTGCCTTGTCTCAGGTGCTGACTTTATGCTGACTTGATGATACGAACCAGGTGAGGAATAATAAATATTCCATTCTTATGTTTTTAAAACAGCTTACATAAGGTAGTCCAGGTTGTACACAGAACAACATAACAGCATTGCTGTCTATCAATGGAAAAAAACTTATGGTCAAATGAAAAATAAATAATTGAATCAATACAGCAGCATTTATTTATTCTTGCTTTTCTTGTCTTTTATGTAAAAAGTATTGCTAAACCTATTAATGCATTTGAATATCAAAGGAGGAACACAGATACTTATCTGTGGAGATATGTAAGTAACAGAGAGAGATGAAGATGTAAAGAACAGGGAAGGATGGTTTTTTGAGAAGAGAGCTAACAAATCAATGAACCTTTGTGCCAAGGAAGGTAGCTCCACATGTCAGGTGCTGCACTGACCTGTTTGAATGATGAATTGCAGCACAGAGAACATTCTGACATAGGGCATGTAACAATATGCCAGTGCAAGAAAGGTTGCAGAAATGCCACCTGTCTCGCGCTTTTATTGCTGGAGTCACCCAGTGTCATGGCTTTTCTGCATACAAAATTAGCCACTGTGATGAGAACACACACTTACCATATGTGTTATGGCTAATAGTCACTTCTGAAAACATTATTTTAACACCACAAATACAGTGACAAAATTGCACAAGTGATCATGAAGTGTCTGAGCAAATCAGAGTGTGATATGGCAGTAAAAATCATGGTTTTGTTCACGTATTCTTCAAAATCTAAGAAAATTATTAGTTTAGGCATTTGGCTCCACTGAAAGCATCTCTTTATTTTTTTAAATAATGTTTTGATAATCTTAGCATTTCATGGCATTTCAAGCTGGGAGCATTTGGCCTGAGTGAAGCTGGAGCTTGTTCAGGTGTGACACAGCCTGAGGAAAGGGGACAGGTAACCCCCTACCCTGCTCAGGTTACCTTGGGGCAGGTTTCATGGGTGGTACACACAGATCCAGGGACCCAATTGTAGGGGGATAGAACATAAGTAAATAAAGGTAGTGTAAAAAGTAATCTTACCCTCTAAAGAGTTGCAGCTGAGCCAATTATTAAGGATTCGGAGCAGGCCTGATGTTAACAGGCCGCAGCTGCAGCCAATCAGCAGAGTGTTATAAAAGAGTGGATTGGTTGGCTGAGGGGAACTGGAGTCAGTTGCTGCTGTGAGGACAAGGAAGAGTCAGGGCCTGGAGGAGGTGCCTACAAGAAACATCAAGGAGGTATGAAACTCCGGCAATATGGAACCCTTGCAATGTAATGATAATAGAACTCTTGCACTATAATGACAACACCCAATCACAAAGTTATTTTAAGAAATTGCTTAGGTTTTACTGGGAAAATTCTCAGAAGTCTCACTGGAAAGCTGGTGCCAAGTTTTCCAGCTAATTTTTATATATAGGTGAAGCAGAAACTCATTAATAATCAGTTTGTAGGAAAAAAAACCCCAATAGTTAAATATATTGACAATTTTTATTTATCTGTGCAATGATCATGGGACCTTGTTGGGGATTTTTGTGAACAGAAAAGCCTCTCTGGTTGAGAGTGAAGTGTGTAAGAGTTTTCTGCTTACTTTACCCTCCTTTCCCTTTGTCATCTTTTCAAATCTTATAGTAGATGTAGTCTGGGAAAAAGAACAGTAAAGCTGAGGCATCCTCGTGGCAGTAATCCCTCAGGCAGCAGGAGTAGGAGCAGTTGTGTGTGGGGGGAGAGTCAGGGGAGCATTCCCTTGTTGTAGTGTGTCGTTAAGTTTTTTGTATTGCTCCCCTATTTTATGTATTGCTCCCCCCCTTTGTAATGTAAAATGGTTCTGCCCTCCCTAGTTTTCCCGCCATAGCCCTCCTGACAGTTTTGTTGCTATGGTTACCCCTGCCTCTAGTTTTGTCAGTCAGTTAAGTTATGTAATTTCTCCTCCCTTATTTCTCCTTATAAATAAACTTTTTCTCCTCCCTGGGCCCAGTCAATCACCCCCCACTCCTCCTAGTTTTCGAGAACCTTCTTCTCTCTGGGGGTTGTGGTTGGCTGTGGTCCCGGGGCCCCTCCTTTACTCTGTATTTATTGGATGTTTCTGTATGCCCATCATGTTAAGTTCCTCCCTGTACCCTTCCCTATTGGTCTGCTGTGAATCCCTCCCTTATCCACCTCCTGTCTTTAAAACCCTGTCTCTCCCGGCCCTCGGGGCCATTTTGCTGGTTGGTGTCCTCCCTGGTTGGTGCCTCCGTGACATCGAATAAACCGACCTTCACCCCCAGCAAGGTGTCTGACTCCTTCTCTTGTCCCGTCAGTGCCGTGAGTTCCAGTCCGCAATCCAGCCCAGCCTGAGGCCAAGACGCCAAAGGGGGTTGGCTTTCTATACAGCTGGGGTGTTGGCTACAGACCATCAGCTAGCCGGACTTTGCCTTAGTGGCCACGTACGCACCGCTGCAGCTGGCGCCCAACGTGGGGCACAAGAGTGGACTTCTGGACAGTTGACCACTGGACCCCACGGATTGGAAATACAAATTTTCCTTTGGCTGTCCAGCTACCCCAGGTTGTAGCAGGCTCCGTTTTAGGGACGGCGCTCCCTGGGGATCGAGGTCACAACTCCCCGCACCCATCGAGGAGGACCTCGGGGACGAGGACCCCCGCCTGGACTTTATTTTCCATCGCCGCTGGACAGGTAAGTCCGGGTCCTGACCTGGGGACTCTCCGGGCTTCCCCCCTGTCTTTTTAACCCTCCCCAGGAGTTCATGCCCTGCCCTAGGGACCGACTCCCTGCCTTTTACCCTTGAGGGCTGAAACCCCAGACTTGGGGACAGTCCTCACCCCTCATGTTTTTTATTTTTCCTCTCCTGTGGGGCTGGCTTCCCCAGACTTGGGGCCCGGACCCACTGCCCAAAATCCTTCCTTTCCTCTCATTGAACCCCCAGACTTGGGGACTGTGGGGGGAGCAGGGGCCGGCGGTGGGCGTTTCAGTATTTTAGTTTTCCTTACTTTCCAAGTGGGTGGCAGAACATCAGTGGTTTTTCCCCTTCTAAGGCGGGTTTTCTGACTTAGAAGGAGCCATGGGTGCTGGCTTAGGAAAAACCCAAAAAGGAGTTTATAATATTGTTAAAGGTTTGTTGCTTGGGGGCGGTCACCAAGCCCCCAAGAAAGATTTGAAGTTGTTAATTAAATGGGTCTTTTCTCAATTCCCTGAGGTTTCCCCAGAAATTGTTAAGGAGCCACGGTTTTGGGCAGCCGTTGTGGCCAAATTAGATAATGCCATTGACTCTGGGGAAACCAATCTGGCAACCGTGGCATACTGGGCGTGCAAAGTGCACGCTGCACTTCGTCCGTCAGGGGGGTTGAAGAAAAGTCCCTCAAGTTCTAGTTTAGTCCCCGGTTCTCCCAGTTCGGTTACCCCTACGCCTCCGTCCCTACCCTCTACCAGTAGGCAGGAGCCCTCGAGGGGGATCCTAAAGGCCGACAAGAAGCAGGGGGTCCCTCCTGCCCCTGCTCCTCCTCGACCTGCTCAGCCTCCCCCTTCAAGGGACCCTGGCCAGGCCCCTTGGAGTTCTCTTCCCACTCCCTCCTTCCCTGTCCCGAAGTCCCCAGTTGTTTCTCCCAAGGTTGTCCGGTTTGTCGATGACACGCAAAATGGCTCCTATGGAGTTCAAAATGGCGGAGAACACGTGGCTGTTCCCGCCAGGGCACCTTCTTCTCCCCCTAATCCCTTTCTCCCTAAACCCAACCCCTTCCTTTCCCCTGACCCAACCTTTCCTCCTGTTGCCCCTCCTCCAATTTCTGTTGCCTCTCCCTTAGCTCCTCCCTCTTACCCACCCTTTCCTCCGCCCTCGGCTCCTCCCAAAACTCCTCCCCCTACTCCGCCCACAGTTCTGCCCCTGGTTGACTCCTCCTTTGCTCCTCCTTTGAATGTTGCTCCGCCTCCGAATACCACCCAGGGGGCGGAGTGGGGTGGTGTGCCCCACCCACGTCCTCGTCCCACCTCTCTACCAGACCCCGCCTCAACCTCCTCCTGTTCCGGTTCCCACGCTCCTCCTTCCGGTTCACACGCCTGGTGTGCCGGGGGGGTGGGGGGTGGATGACCGGAAGCCGGGGCAGACGCCTATATTGGAAGCCGCCCCGGTCACGTACCACCTGAGCGGGGAGGGGAGCCCCCAGGCCCAGTGGGTGCCTTTAGCACAGGCCCCGATTAAGGAACTGTGCAAGGCGCAGAAGGACTACTCCCAGGAGTCAGAGTACTTCTGGGGGATGCTCCGTAATGCCCTTGCACAGGGAGATCTGGTGCCAGTGGACCTGAGGGCCCTCTTCTCCAGCCTTACTAGACCCATGGAGTTTAGGGTCTGGGTGGGGGAATGGAGGAGGGAGATCTTGGAGGTTCTCCCAGTTCTGTGGGGGAGTCCTTCAACGTCTCACGACGCGGATGGTCTGGTAGTTTCCCAGGATCATCTGATGGGCGAGGGACAGTGGGCAGAGGGGGCAGCTCAGGCCAAGGCATTATTCCCACCGCAGCTTGTGGAGACCGCCAGGGCGGCTGAGCGGGCTTTCTACAAGCTGGCGGTAGTGACCTCCCAATGGGAGGATGATGAGATCCGGCAAGGGGTGCAGGAGCCATACATGGCCTTCATCGAGCGCCTCTATCGATATGTGGAGGCGCAGGTGACCGGGGACAGTGAGAGGGAGGATCTGTTCCGGCCTATGGCATATAACAACGCCAACGCGGAGTGTAGAAAGGCTATAAAGACTCTCCCTCGAAGTCCCCGGCCCACGGTGGAGGCCATGATAGAGGCCGTAGTCAGTAGGGTCTCTTTAACAGCTCACCCCAAAAGAACATCAGTGGCTCTTGCAGAATGCCCCGAGCTGGATTTCTACGAAGTAGAAGCTGCCCCCGTCGCCGGACCATCAACACCAGGGTCCGGCAGAAGATCAGCGGCCACCCACCCCTGCCACTTATGTGGCAAAACAGGGCATTGGATGCCCCAATGCCCCATGCGTTTAGACTACCTGGAGTATAGGAGGAAGCGAGAGGAGAATGAAAAGAAGACTCAAAAAAACTAGACCATGAGCGCAGCCCCTCCCTGCGCGACGACAGAAGTGTGGCGGGCAACAAAACATCCAGCGGGGAGGGAGGAGAGATGGGAGAACCGCCGCATGCATTGCCTGATTTGACCTTTTTATCGGACTTGACAAACTATACCTGTGGTATTCAGCCCAAACCTGCTATTAACACCATGTCCTTTGTTTCCCCTTACAGGCTGCAGCTCACTAGGGACCTCCATCTCCCTAATAGTAATTTACAGCTGGTGTCTGTCGACCTGCAACATCCAGGTCGCTGGAGGAAATTAGGACGTTGCAGGTGGACCGTCGTCGGGGACACGAAGCACACGCCCCGAGACATTTACATCGTCCCGGGTTTGGTTACTACCGACCGGGACCGTTTCGCAGTAGGGCTGTACTGTGTCCGACCCCCACTCTTCCTCCCCAAAGGACAGGTTATCGCCCAGGCCATTCCGGTCCCACAAGAAGATCAGTGGAAGAAGCCCCCGGAGCAGACATTGCCTCTGACAGTGGCCTGGGCGCAGGTAGTGGGGAGGGAGAAGCCCCGCCTGACTTGTCAGCTTTCGTTGGGCGGGGACCGAAAGATCGTGAGGGGTCTATTGGACACGGGGGCAGATGTGACGATCATTCCCTCTCGGGAGTGGCCGTCACATTGGGACTTGCAAAACGCTGCTGGCACGATTTCGGGTGTAGGAGGGCTTCAATTGGCAAAACAATGTAGGAGCGTTGTTCAAATTAGGGGGCCCGACGGGCAATTGGCTTCAGTACGCCCGTTCGTTTTGGATTACACCAAGCCTCTCTCGGGGAGAGACCTACTAGCCCAGTGGGGAGCTAAAATTGACCTACCTAAGGCTCCCCAGGTTTTTCGGGCAGTGGCCACTGAGGAGCGCCGGACCTGGAAGCTGGATTGGCTGACTGATGAACCAGTACAGGTCTTGCAGTGGCCACTTAATAAACAAAAATTGAAGGTGCTCAACGAGCTCGTTCAGGAGCAGCTACTTAAGGGCAACATTGTGGAGACAATGTCTCTCTGGAATTCTCCAGTATTTGTTATCAAAAAGCCCAACAAAGATAAGTGGTGGCTCCTGACCGACCTCCGGCAAATTAATGATCAAATTGTTGACATGGGGTCTCTCCAGCCAGGGATGCCCTCCCCAGCAATGCTCCCCTGAAATTGGAATCTGGCTGTAATTGACATGAAAGATTGCTTTTTCCAAATTCCTCTTCACCCTGACGATGCCCCACGTTTTGCGTTCACGGTTCCATCCATCAACCGTGAGTCCCCAGCCAAGCGCTACCACTGGCGGGTTCTTCCGCAAGGAATGAAGAACAGCCCGGTGATCTGCCAGTGGTACGTCGCTTCTCTGTTGTCCCCCATACGTACAGCCCTCGGCGATGCCGTCATGATCCATCATTACATGGACGACATCCTCATGTGTGCGCCCGACCACAGTCTGCTTGCCCATGCGCTTGACCTGACAACCAATGCGTTGGTTGCTGCAGGGTTCGAGCTCCAGCAGGAAAAGATTCAATGGATGCCGCCTTGGAAGTACCTGGGCCTTGAAATTACAAAGCGGACCATTGTTCCACAAAAATTGGCTATTCGGACTAAAGTCCAGACCCTAGCGGATGTCCACCAACTGTGTGGGTCCTTAAATTGGGTGAGACCCTGGCTGGGCATTTCTACCGAGGACCTGGCCCCCCTTTTCAATTTGTTGAAAGGGGGAGAGGGGCTTAGTTCCCCTAGGGCTCTTACCCCAGAGGCACAGGTAGCTTTGGAGAAAATCCAAAAAGCTATTTCGGCCAGGCAGGCCCACTGGTACCATCCGGGCCTGCCTTTCAAATTCATTGTACTGGGAAAGTTGCCACACCTCCATGGCATCATCCATCAGTGGGACAAAAGTTTAAAGGACCAAGGCTCAGGAGATAAACTCTTAATCATAGAGTGGGTCTTTCTGAGTCACCACCGGTCCAAAAGGATGACAAGGCCACAGGAGTTGGTAGCCGAGCTGATCCTTAAAGCAAGATCAAGGATCAGGGAGCTGGCAGGATGCGATTTTGCATGCATTCATATCCCAATTAAATTGGAATCGGGCCAGTTAAAATTGAAGACCTTTGAGGAGCTGCTGCAAACTAATGAAGATCTTCCGTTTGCACTGGACAGTTACACTGGGCGTATTGCGGTAGATCGGCCAGCCCACAAATTATTTAATTCGGAGTTTAAATTATCTCTAGAAAAGGTCCAGAGCAGGGAGCCACTGGATGCTGTGACAGTTTTTATAGATGCGTCTGGAGCATCCCACAAGTCAGTGATGACTTGGAAGGATCCTCAGACTCAGCAGTGGGAGACCGATGTTACCATTGTGGAGGGTTCTCCACAAATCGCTGAGTTGGACGCAGTCGTCAGAGCATTCCAGAGATTCCCAGGACCTTTCAATTTGGTCACAGATTCCGCTTATGTTGCTGGTGTAGTGTCCAGAGCTCAATCCACAGTTCTACAAGAGGTCACTAACAAAAAATTGTTTGAATTACTTAATAGGCTCGTTGATCTAGTCTCCCATCGCGAGCATCCCTTTTATGTAATGCATGTAAGATCGCACACTGACCTGCCTGGGTTTATAGCTGAAGGCAACTGACGTGCCGATTCCTTGGCCGCGGCTGCTGTCACGCAGGGCCCACTCCCAGATGTGTTCGGCCAGGCTAAGATCAGCCACCAGCTCTTCCACCAGAACACGCCTGGCCTAGTTCGGCAATTTAATCTAATGCAGGAACAGGCTAAGGCAATAGTGGCCACATGTCCCCAATGCCAAAAAGATCAGATGCCTGCCATTGCCTCGGGGGCTAATCCCCGAGGTTTGGCGAGCTGCGAGGTGTGGCAGATGGACGTAACACATATCCCGTCTTTTGGTCGATTGTGTTACGTCCATGTCTCAGTGGACACTTTCTCCGGGGCTATCTATGCTTCTGCCCACACAGGGGAAAAGGCCGCGGATGTCCAGAAGTATTTGCTTCAGGCATTTGCTGTCTTGGGCATCCCTAGGGCCATAAAAACCGATAATGGCCCAGCATACATATCCAAGGAGCTGTGGAGCTTCCTGCAGCAATGGGGAATAGTGCATAAGACCGGCATCCCCTATTCCCCGACAGGCCAAGCCATGGTGGAGAGGGCCCACCAGAGCCTGAAAAAGATCTTATCCCGTCAGCAAGCGGCAGTGAAGGTGGAGACCCCCCACGTCCGGTTGTCGAGAGCACTCTACACTCTTAACTTCTTAAACTGCTCATTCGACAACCAAAATCCTCTAGTGGTCCGGCATTTCGGCAGCCCCCAGCAGCTGCAGCCTAAAGCCAGGCCTCCGGTTCTTGTCAAGGATCCGGAGACCTGGCGGACGGAGGGGCCTTTCGACCTGGCGACCTGGGGGAGGGGATACGCTTGCGTGTCCACTCCCTCGGGTCCCCGGTGTCTACCATCAAAATGGGTCAGGCCCTTCATCCCGAAACAGAGGACACAAAAGGAGGCGATACCACAGGTCAGGCAAGCGTGTTGGCGGCGGCGGAGGAAGCCCTTTTACCGAACTCCATCTTTCTCGCCTGAACTCCCTACCGTGCCTGAGGAGCCCTCTCCTCCTTCTACCCCTCCACCTCTCGACCTTTTGTGGCAGGCTCCACCTTATTCCCCCGTTCCAGATCTCTCTCCACTGATGTCAAACCTAAGTTGGTTGTTTGAGGCAGAACCATTTGTGTGAATTCTTTATACTTTTACTGATATCTTTTGTTTCAGTTCCTTCTCCCCGAATGGCCCCCGCACTGTCATCGTGGGCTCCCAACCCTGGCTTGCTACTGACGATATTGACAACCTGCGGACTCCTTCTACCATCTTCGGAGCCGTGGGTCATCCCCCAGCCAAAGGTCAATGTCTGGCGTGCCTTGGCTCAATCACTGGGACAAGACCATATCTGCCTTGACACTGGCGCAGCAGAGGACCCGATGTTGTCTTGCCTTGTGGGGATCCCTTTCTCTCCAGGCGAGTTCCCTTCCGCTTTCCAGTCTCCCCTTTCCCCTATTTTGGCCAGGAGCCTCACCATACTCCCCAGTTTTGACTCCACCAATGCCTGGAGAGACGGAGTGGTCAGGCTGGATCCTGCACCCTCCGAGCCCACAGAGTTACACCTTCTCGGTTCCACCAATTCTTCTATTTGTTTTCAATTTGATTACACCATTACCCCCATCGAGAAGGGTAGTGAGGTGGTCCAACAATCAAAGTTAGCATACCAAGCCAGCCAGTGGTGTCGGGCTGTTTTAAAGATCAGTGGCCCCACCACTACTGGACGGACCCCTTACGCCCTTCCTAGGGGAACATTTTTGATTTGTGGCGACCGAGCGTGGGCAGGCATCCCCTCTGGTCTGGTCGGAGGGCCGTGCACATTGGGCCGGTTGACGCTGTTTACCCCCAACATGACCCAAATTATTAATTGGAAGAGAACCAACATCACATCCAAATTGGGCAGAGCTAAAAGAGATCTCAAAGATCTCACAGAGGATTGTGATGATGAAATTACTCATTGGTCACATTCAAAATCTGTCGCCTTTACCATTTTATTGCCTTGGGTATCGGTGGCAAAGTCTCTAGGTGAATTGGGCCGCCTAGAGTGTTGGGTGGCTAAACAAGCCAATATTACTTCAGCCGCGCTATACGGCCTCCTCACAGACGAGGAAATAACAAGGAAGGCGACGCTCCAAAACAGGGCAGCAATAGACTTTCTATTGCTGCTCCACCACCATCATTGTGAGGAGTTTGAGGGCCTCTGCTGCTTGAACCTGTCCTCAAGAGCCGAGGACACCAGACACTCCATCAAATGTCTACAAGACCTTCTCCACCAAGTAAAGCTTGAAACATCTGACTGGCTGGGGGACATGTTTAAGGGTTGGGGCCTTAGCGGGTGGGCCAGTTCTGTTATAGAATCTGTATGTAAGGTTGTTTTAAGTCTAATTATACTCTTAGTTTTTGCTGCCTTGATCCGCGGTTTGGTGAAAAGACTGATGGCCAAGACAGCCTCGCCAAATGTGAACCACGCCACCGTTCCACTAGATGAGCCTATCGAGCTGGAAGACCTCTCCTCGGAGGCCAGAGAAGCTGCGGATGAGGAGGGGGCGACCGCACCGCCCCTCGACCATCCATGGGCGGGCGGACTCCAGCTCGAGGAAGGCGAGGCTTGGCCGGACCAACCTTGGGTCCCTGTGTCTTAAGTTTATTTGGACCTTTCTGTTCATTTAATTTTATTTGGTAAAAAACGGGGAGATGTTGTAGTGTGTCGTTAAGTTTTTTGTATTGCTCCCCCCCTTTGTAATGTAAAATGGTTCTGCCCTCCCTAGTTTTCCCGCCATAGCCCTCCTGACGGTTTTGTTGCTATGGTTACCCCTGCCTCTAGTTTTGTCAGTCAGTTAAGTTATGTAATTTCTCCTCCCTTATTTCTCCTTATAAGTAAACTTTTTCTCCTCCCTGGGCCCAGTCAATCACCCCCCACTCCTCCTAGTTTTCGAGAACCTTCTTCTCTCTGGGGGTTGTGGTTGGCTGTGGTCCCGAGGCCCCTCCTTTACTCTGTATTTATTGGATGTTTCTGTATGCCCATCATGTTAAGTTCCTCCCTGTACCCTTCCCTATTGGTCTGCTGTGAATCCCTCCCTTATCCACCTCCTGTCTTTAAAACCCTGTCTCTCCCGGCCCTCGGGGCCATTTTGCTGGTTGGTGTCCTCCCTGGTTGGTGCCTCCGTGACATCGAATAAACCGACCTTCACCCCCAGCAAGGTGTCTGACTCCTTCTCTTGTCCCGTCAGTGCCGTGAGTTCCAGTCCGCAATCCAGCCCAGCCTGAGGCCAAGACGCCAAAGGGGGTTGGCTTTCTATGCAGCTGGGGTGTTGGCCACAGACCATCAGCTAGCCGGACTTTGCCTTAGTGGCCACGTACGCACCGCTGCATTCCCTCAGACAAGAGGACATGGAGTGAGCTGATGGGCAGCCGTGCTCTGTAAAAAGCAGAGGCTCAACCCCAGAAAGTACTTCTTTACAGGTGATGGTCTTGCAACTGCCAAGGATTTTATTTTTCTACTTGATACTGATACCCACCTAGGGAAAGGGAGTAAATATTTACACTATCCTGTTCCACTCATGGATGAAAAGTGTCAAGTAACCAAATTGAAGCAAATTGCCTTCACAGCTCAGTGGCCTTTTCTGCCTTGCTTGCAGTTCCTCCCATGCTTCTGCAGGTAATGATGAAAAATTCAGCCTCATGATAGGCTGAAATAGGTGGTGTAGGAGGCATCCACAGCTATTACATGGGAAGATGCACAAAATTTGATTAAAGGGACATAGATTTCCTGACAAATGTAGGACATGCTGACAAGATGTCTGAAAAGGCCAGCAGCTTTCCTCTTTGCCCACAGCAGTTTTTAAACTGCCACCAATTCCTTCTCTCAGACAGCTGTTTATGATATTCTTTAGCCCCCTGTCTGAGGCAGAGCTCCTGCAAAGTAATAAAGTGGGGAGTGTGGATGTCTTTAGGGACCGTGGTGTTATTACTTATAGAGCTGCATAAGCTGGCAAGTGGAAGGAGAGCTTTGCACTGCAGGTACCTCTGCAGAGCACTTTGAGTACAGCCATGAGCATAAATCACACAGCCTCAAGAATACTCCTGGGAAGCATAACTCAGAAAATAGGTGACATTATATGTAAGAGTAGTTTCCGTGAGCTCCTTCTTGCTTTCAAGGGGTAATGCTATACTTGTGTAGCAGAAAAATCTCTAAACAGCAATTCCAATCAAATGTACTGAATTGCACTTGGCCAGCCTATCCTTGCTTGCTGCCTTAGGGGTCTGTTTCTGGCAAGATGTAACAGGGATAGAACAGAGATCTGGGTAATACAATTGGAGGTGTAAGCAGCGTGGTTGTTTCCTTGTGCAGGCAAAGCAGCAGAGGGATTAGGAGATTTCATCCTGACATGGTAAAGCTTTCTCAGGAGAGGAAAGTAGCCACACATCTGATGAAAAACCCACAAAATATTTTACCTTCTTTGTTTTTTCCCCTCAGGAAAACAAAATTACTTTGAAATAAAAATTGCACCTTTAATTAAGAAAAATACCCCAAAATATTTTTGTCTTCCCATTTTCATTTAGTTAGAAGAAAAGCAGATATTTGTCCATGCTTGATGTTAATTTCTATCCTTTCCATCTCCACCTACCTCTGCTTAAGTTTTACTTTTAAATTTAAAACATAAATCTCATTCAGAATGTGATAGCAGGAAAGTTATCTCTGGTGTTAATACCTTTGCTCCTTAAGCTTCATTGACAACCAACTTCATGAAGCTTTTATTCACTGCTAGGTAACCCTGTATGCCTTATTTGAAGTGTGTTAATTTGTCACTTGTTGGTCAGAACACACAGTTATCCGTCGAGGCTTGTGAAAAAGAATTAACTTAAGAACCAAAGTGTGAGAAGGTATTATTTTTTCAAAACTCTTGTCTCCTAATCTGATCTGTGGATTAGCAAGGTTTTGAGGGTATGCAATTGAAATCCTCGCTAGTGAGGACAAAAAGAAAGAAGGCCAGATTCTGTAAGCTTTTAGAGCATAAACCTTCCCCCAAATTCAGTAGAAATTGGTGCATTAAACCTTTATATTCTATTCCAGGGACTGCTCTATAGATTCCCATTCAGTGTTTGCAAATAAATGTTTCTGTAGCTACAGAACTTGTGTCTCACAAGGCTAGGGATGGTTTGGAACTGAGGATGAGCAAGTTTGTTTGATGAAGGGAACAGCTTGGTTCTTAAGACGTGGATTTTAATATGAGAGGAATTTGAACTTTCTGTGACTCTTTCATATGTCCATGTACCATTTTCAAGCATTGACCAATTTCAAACCAAAGTCTTTAAGACAAAAACAACAAAACAAAATGTAATCTTTGGTCAGACATGTTTGATAATCCAGCAGTCACACAAAGATTCCCATAAAGACTGGATAACCCTATAGGGAGTAAGTACAGAAACTGAATGCAAAGAGGAAAAAGTCAAATTATATACTATTTAATTTTATCAGAATAAAAATATAAATAATCTTCACAGGATTGTTCTATAAGAACAGACATGCTGTCAGTGCATAATGTGAGAGGACGTGTGAATTTTGTAAAGTACCCTGTATTGACAGAATATATTGCTCCTAATAAGTGTGAAGAGGAGCATTTTGTGTAAAGATTGAGTAGTAACTAAGTGAGAAGCCTCTGAATTACATGCACACCATTTAAGCTACTGCTGGGTACTAACATTACAGCCTGGTTCTACTCTGATCTTTCAAACCTGCAAGACAATAAAGAGATACTGAAAGCCCAGCACTGCAAACAGGTTTGCTAAGAACTCATTCCCCTTTAAACATGATGCTGAAAACTTTGACAATCTTTGGAAGAAAAGGACAGCATGAGACAGCTATAGCCTGCAAAGTGACAGGAAACACATGGAATAGATATTTATATATTGAGTAAATTTTCACAGGAATCGCTGAGAAAAGAGCAGGGATCTGTCTCCTAGTCTTTGTAATTAATTTTTTTGGGTGAAGATATTTGGTTTATTGAATCTACAATATTGAAACTGCTGTTAATGACATACTTGCAAATACCTACACTCAAACCAACTTTAAGGGCTTGAATCCTAACTCTCCTGAGTAGTTAAGTTATTGGAAATCACAGTACAGAAAAACTCTAAGCCCATTGAAAATCAGTGAAAATCTTTTAATTTGACCATTCATAAATTTGTCTGGGCAATATTGTGTTTTCAGGCAACATTTGGCCCAGTCTGGGTGAAGGCTGAAGACAGGGATTCATCCACTGATGCAGCAAAGAGGGTAGAGAGGAAGAAAATTCATCTTGGATGAGCACTGGTGCTTGGACACATGATCACCTGCTGGGTTTTCACAGCACCACATTTGTTTCTTGCTGCCCACTAGAGAAGAGCAGAGGACCTGCCAATCCAGAGGAGAGCACTGCTGCTTGCCAGGACCTGCACCAGGGCACCTTCCTTTGCTGAGAGCTCCTGGCATTCCTCTGCCTGCTCCCTGTCTGACTCCTTTCTTCTGGGATGAGGCTGGAGGCCTGGGACGTCTGTTCAGAAAATGCTGCAAATGCTAGTGAGCTCATCTGGGTGTTACTGACTACAGCTATGAGATTCCCAAGGGCTATTCCCAGAGACATTTAAGGGAACCTAAATTCCTTCCTCTAACCAAGAATTTGTCCCCAGATTGCATGACATAGTAACTCAAATTAAAGCATTTTTAATTGGGAAAGGGAGACCAGAAGGGCTTGTGGGAAATACATTGATTTTTCTGATCACAAAGCAAAGAATGGCTCAGGAAGAACCTCATGAAAGGAAAGAAGAAATTTTGTGAGGGTATTTTCCTGTATTTTCATAGAGTTCCATGTTTGGTACTGAAGGAAACCACCACTCTCTTTGATTTTTTTCTTACAGTTACCACATATGTGAAAAAAGATGATGACAGACATCTGAGGTGAGAAGAGCACAGTTCCTATAATTAGTATTTGTGAAAACATCACTCTGGTGTCCTTGATAAAGGGAGTATTCTGTCCCAGCCATATATTAATATCTAAAACTTTGCAGAGCTGACAACTCATTTCTTTGCTACTACAGTTTGAGACCAGAAAATAGTACTATTCTTGCAACTCAAAGATTAGCTGATGACTGTTGGAGTGTTTCTACACCTTTTAGCAGAATGAATGTTTTTTGATTGATGCTCATTCTGAATGCAGGCAAATGATCTGGCAGAGGGCAAAATTATCCAGTGACCTAATGTCCTGTCGCTGATACACAAATAATTGTATGAGTACTGATCCACATAACATCCGCAATGTGAATTTGAATGCCCATCTGTTCAGTCCAGATTAATTCTGACACTGATAGCTCCACATTATGAAACTGTTATTTTTTGAAGCCTTCCATGAAAAGCAAACCCCCCCTTCAATCCCTCTCCCAATTCCAAATAAAACAAAACACCAAACCAAACAAAAAAAATGAACAGTTAAAAAAGGCCCATAAATTCAAATATTCTCTTCACTGCCAGATAAAACACACCAGGACCCAAGGGAATAGGTCATGGCATAAAACCTGCTTAGAAGTTAGAAAGAAGACATTATTCTTCAGCCAACCTTTAGATTCTAAACAAGGTTTAAAGCAATTCTGAAGGGTTCAATTCATCTTGTCTAACATTAGATATCAAAAATATGGATGTCTGTATCTGATCCAATCACCCTTTGAGGGAACAATTCCTTTGACCTATTTTGGATGTTTACTTTAAGACAAGACATATTTGCACCAGAATTTGTTTATTTTTCTAAGAGACCTTAGTGGCTGAGATCTATTATGAATGTTATACTGTAGATGCTGATATTTGGTGAGATAAATTGCACCCTTAACTAATTTGTGGGTAAATTGATTAATTTTGCATGTCACACCTACTTTAACTGCATTTTCTCTTTGTTGACACTTAATTTTTCTCAGATGTTTTGATTCTTTTATATTTTGAAAATTTCTCACTAATCTACACAATCACAAGGTTTTCTAGCTCTGTCATTCTATTCAGCCAGAGCAAATACCCCAAAAGTTAGCATTAATAAACATTTGTATCACCATAAATGATCCCACTTGCAGTTTGTCAGTAAATCACTTTCAGGTCCTCCACAAGAAATTGTCTCCCAGATCTTAGAGATGTACTCTCAAACACAAGTTTAATTTTCTGATATTTTGCAGTGTAGCAATTAATTTTGAGTCATGAACTTTTAAAATAGTGACATAAATTTTTGCATGCATGTATATATATATGTGTAGTTGGCCCAAAATAGCCTAAAGCACATCATTTCCTGTACACTTACACAGGTTTTCATGGTATAGTCAGATTCATCACTCTGTTCATAAAAATAATTCCATTTGCTGAAATGTGATATAATTTTGAAAATAGCTGGAAATCATAGCACATAGCTTGCTTTTAGCCTAAAATACTGGAACAGATCTCAGTTTGACTTTCATAGTTTGTGTAGAACATATGGCCTCATGACGCTGCCTGTCATGTTGCCTCTGCTTTTCCTTTAGACATCTATATTCTTTGACAGGGGGAAATAACAGCAAATCTATATCCAAAATTAGATTATTTCACAGATAAAGAACTGCATACTAACATATTTTTTCCACAATCAGGCACTAGAAAGACAGTTTATGGCCATATTTTTTTCAGACAACTTGAGTATTGGAAACCTTAGTATTGCTGCAATGTTAAAAGATAAATGTGTACTTCCCTTTGAGTGTACCTTCTCATATTTGTGTTCTATGATGTGATGTATATACACTGTTGTATAGTGTATATACATCACAAGTGATGTATACCACTTTTGTCTGTGATTTCTTTTTTTCTGAATATTTTCAGACATTTTTCTAAAGAAAAAGAGTATTTATACATAATAAGTATATTTGATTTAGTGAGGGTGCTTCTTAACAACCATTGAGATTAGCTGTCTACTATTTTAAGTTGTTTACAAGAAAGTGAATCAATTGTTGATAAAAGAGATTAAACTGGGAAAATTAAAGTAGGCAAGGTATTTTTTTCATGGTATTTTCTAAACCCAGCTCTAAACAAAGGAGATAATGAAGATGAACTTTTTCAATATTTATGAATCCATTAAATATAAAAAACCTACTCAATATTGACAAAAAATGTTGTCATGTTCTTTCTTAATGGCTTTCTATAGTCATAATTTATTATTATAGAAAATCATAGTGCCTAATTTCTTACAAAAATGAGAATTCACATTAAATAGTAGTCCCTTTTCTGTCTTTGAAAGATTATTCAATTTACATATAGATGGAGCTCAGCACATCATCAGGAAATCTGATTGTGGAACACAATTGAAACAGCAATTTTAGAAAATTAAATAGGAAGAAACAAGGCAAGCAGTTTGTGTTGTCATATTTCAGCAAAAAAAAAAGTGAGAGTGTATGAACTGTTTTTTAGAAGAATGAAAAGGAATGCTAAAAAGAATTGAGAACATTTTTTAAAATCACTCCTTATTGATACCTCTTGGGAAAATGAAGGAAATCCCTCTGTCACAGCAGAGTGTAGTTTAAGTCATAATATCATTTAGTCTTAAATTTATATTTCAAAACATATAAACAAAATTACTGATTAGAAGGTTTCTATTCAAAGCAAACTTGATGAGGAAAATGTTCCTTTCAGTAACTTCCACAGACTGTCTGTGTAGGGTGAAAAACAATTTAGATGCTAATAAAATCCAGCAATATCTTTTTAGATATACAAACCCCTAGTGCACTGCAACTATTAAGTAAAAATATCTGTAAGTTAAAAGCAATATAAAAAAAAAGTAAGATGCTGCTATATAGATGTTGCTATAATTAAATTTTGACATTTCCAATAAAAATTGTGAATTTTTATTGTGATCATTATCTCAGCTGACTTGAAGAATTAGGCTATTAAAGTTTTATGGAATAGCCTGCAGTCATCTTGTGTCTTGAGCTGAATATTTTTATTATACTGTGAAGCCTTTCAGTAAATGCAAGACTGAAATGATCATATAGAGTGGCATAAAGGTCAAAAGAAAAAAACTACCTTGCACAATTTCCTTTCTGTATGGCTTTGGCCGTGGGTCTGTCAGCCCTGCACAATATATCAGATCAGTTAGACAGCAATGCAAGCTTTATGTTTACTTATTTTGGATGAAATAACTTTCATTTAAAAAAGATTGAACTTCAAAAGTAAGAACTGTATTTTGGTTTCAAATAAATATGTAGCTAAAGAAATACTTACAAAAAAGTAAAAAGCATATTTTACCTAAGTTCACCAGTTAAGTTAGATCTGCTTCACTCAGTCATGGTTCAAACAACATTAGTTTTAATATTTCTTACTTTCAGAAGAATTTCAACAATTATTTTTTAATCAATACTTAGGAGAATGCCCCCCTTTCAAAACAATGAGTGTTTGTGGTTTTGTGGTGGCATGAATAGCTTAGCAAAATCTGACAAATTCAATTATTACTACCAAATGATTTACTAATACTGCTTCCTTCTGTGTGTAGGAGTTTATGAATAACCAAGTTGATGGAGAGCTAAAATACAATATAAAATAAAATCATATAATGGAAACCTAATGCACCAATCAAATGAATGAGAATGATGATAATAAAAGAGAGATATTTAAAATATCCCTGCCTCCCCAGAAAACATTAATCCAGGGAAGTGTTTCACAAGCTGTACTTGTGGTGGAAAGGACACAGTTACCTAAATTGTTTAGCTGCCCATTGCCTCCTTTAGGCAATATTGTCATACAGTAAAATATTTAATATAAATTTATATATTTTAAAATGTGTTAGATTTTCTTAATCTCATGAAGCCAGGTAAGCAAGACCCAACTCTTTGTTATTGCTGTTTTAAAATGCAGGAGTTTTGCCAGGAAACACAAAATTATATATGTATAACTGTGTCCTAGACCCTTCTAGAAAACTCTTCACCTATTGAAGTTGTTTGTGAATACCTCATCTGTCACATCTGTAGGGCAAGAGATGTCATCTGTACTCACTAACATCTTGGGGAAGATAAATAGGAGGCCTGTAGTCCTTAAGTATGTTACTCTGTAGTACTTATCATAGTATATCAACCAGTGAGATCATTCTGCAAGAGAAAAATTGTATTAATTTTTTTATTTGAATTTAACAAGTGATAACAACTTGGATCATCTACTTGAGTTATATTGTTTACAAGACTATCAAGCTGCAAGTGCAATCACTGTTTGTTTTCTACACCTTTCAGGTTGACAAGAGAAAACTGCTTTAACCAGGAGATAAAAATAATAGTGTTTGATATTGCTGATCACAACTTTTCCAATCAAATGAATTTCAGGCAGACAAATCCAGTTTCCCTGGATCCCTATACAGAGCAGGAGAAGGTGGAAAAGAGGGAGAGAGACAACAACTGAAGAGGAGCAAGTTAGGGACCACATAGAGAAGCTGTTTGCATTGGAATCTGTGGGGTTGTAGAGGATTTCCCAAAACCTGCTGAGAGCACTGGCTGCCATGTGAGTGAGCCACCTTTGAATATGATCTGCAAAATTGTTGAGACTGATTGAGTCCCTTGAGGGCTGTGACATGAATGAAGGAAGACTGTGCTTTAGTTTTGATACTTGGCACCCTCCTCCTTCCTCACTATGTTCACTTCTCAAAGCTGAGGAACTTGCTGGACTGATAGATAGGTTAAAAATTGTCTGAAGAACCGGACTCAAAAGATTAATCCATGACTTGACATCTCTTTGGAAGCTGCTGACAAGAAGAGCATCCCAAAAGTTTGTACTGAGGTTGGTGCTGTTCAACAGCTTCATAAATGGTCTGGATGATGAGACAGACTATTTCTCAGTAGACTACAGAGGTTGAATTTCGTACCAGAGAGTAGAGGTTCAGTTCAGAGATTGCTTGAGAAACCTCAGGAATGGGTTCAAGAGGAATGAATATGAAGTTTTTCATGTGTAAGGAAAAGCTGAACTCATTGAAAAAGAAGATGGGAAGGTAGAATCCAGCTGAAAAGCACCTGGAGGGTACAATGGAGTTACAATGAAGTTAAGCATGAACCAAAAGTGCACTTTCACCACAAAAAAAATCAAACAACATGTTGAGGTTTAGTAGGAAGATTGCAACAGGTAAGCCAGAGAAGATACAGTTACATGAAATGAAATAATAGCTGGAAATCTATGTCCACTTTCTGGTCACCACAGTTCAGGGGTGACTGGGAGAAAAAGGGAGGAATGCAGAATGTGAGGCTCACTTGCAGTCTAGACCTACCAGGCTGGGGGAGCTGCCTGGTCAGGTGAAGATGAGGTGAAGGAGAGAACTATTATCAGCCAGCAGAGAGATGAAGGGTACTTGCTTCTTGGCAGTGGCAGATTACACAGCATCCATTGAATCTAGTCAGCTTAAAATACGTGAACTCCTGAACCTGCCACTGGATCCCTTCACATAAAAATCTTTCAGCGAGTACTCCAGCTGTTCCAGTTTTCTTTTCACTTGGCTAAGATTGCTCTCTTGAGAGGAGTTAGCATTAAATCAAAATTTTAAGTGAAAATATGATATGCATTATAGCAATGATAGTAATTTCATAATGAGAGTAAATAACCATTTGTACATATTCTCAAAAGACATGTATTTTATTGGAAGTCTTTATAATTCAATACCTCTCTATAAAGAAATGTTGTAGTTTAATTAGGAGCAGAAGGCCAAATTCAGAGATTGCACAACTGAGGTCTATGATTTTTTTCTAGTCATGTTAAATGATCACTGTCATTCCTGCTGGCCCCAAAATGGAAAATTGATTCAACTTTAGAAAAAGTCCTTTTTCAGCACAGCTGTTGCACAAAGTAATCTTATGCAGGCATAAGGCTCTGAACATAAAGAAATAAGCAGCATATATAGAAAGTCAGCATTTTTATGCTGTCAAGTTTCAAAATTTTTTTGCACTGTCTGAGGTTGAATCTGCAGTGTTTCATAGTCTTCTGGGGAATTAAAGAGTTTATTAGGAAATGCAGAATATGAAAAAATAATTGCAGACTTTGAAAAAAAATTGTTTAGAAGAGAGAGCAAGTATTATTAAGTAAAGCAAAACAAAAAAGAAAACAAACCAAAACTAAGAATTGAAGAATGTAAGTGACAGATCAAAACCACCTATTTCCCTTGTGGCTAGTCCTCCAATGTTTTGAGGAATCATAAAAAATTATTATGAGAGGTTCATTTTCTTCAGCCTGGAGAAAGGAAGGAAAATGCTGTCAAATTAGATACAATAAATATCTGGTAAATAAGCAGTGTCAAAGATCTGTATAGATTGGAGAAAGCACATTGATTGCTTCCTTAAACATGCTGTTCAGTGTAAACAGTCTGGCTATGCAAAAATGTCACGATGTCTGGCAGGGTCATGAACAATGTGAGTCCTCAGAAAAAATCCCTGATGTCCTACCCCAAAGGGTTCTCTGAATCCAACTAAAATGACACATGAGTGCAGGAGCATTTCTGGGGGCATTCATAACATGCTACCACTGGTGCAGATAAGGGCATTTAAGTGAAAGGGTGTTCTGAGAACACAAGAGCATTAATTCAGCCCAGAGCAAACACCTAGCTATGAGAATGACTAATTATGACATAAATACTGAAAAACACAAAATTCTCCCAAATGTGTTTTCCAGAAAATGCAGTCCTGTGATGTATTCTGTGAGTGCAAACACCAGGCAAAGTTGGACAAATATCACCTTTTAGAGATAGATACTGTGCTTTCTGAGCAACACATTTGACAGAAGGATGCTGAGAAATATTTCCTTTATTCAGTATCTGACTGCAGTTTTAGACAACATGGGTGGAAAGTGGCATTACCATAAAAATTACACAATTGGTTTCCCTCTCCCATTCCAGGAGACCATTGCCTTTTTTTTTCCTGTTTTGTTTTGCTTTGTTGTGTTTATTTGTTTATTCCTGTTTTGTTTATTTGTTATAGAGATGACCCAAGGTACTACATGAGAGGTGCAGGATGATTGACAGAAAACTTTGATACTGATACTTTCTCTAGGGCCCCCCCAGACTTCAAGAATTGGGACTCTTCCACATTTCTAGTGTTTCAGTTAAGAAATAGAGGTCTTATATGCTTTAATTTGTCTATAAGATATATAAAGTATATTATGAATTTTGATCCAGTTGATGAAAGGAATTTTTGTGCATGAATTTGAAATTTTAGACTCACTTTTATGTTGTAATTCGTAGTCAGTTAACTAGAGGGCTGATCACAAAGAAGGTAGACTGTAAAACCTGAAGAATAAAAACCATCTACTGCACTTGCATAAAAGCCTGATGCAATGATGTGCTTTAAAGGATGACTATACTGAATAATCAATTTCTTTTAAATTTAAGTAGTTGAAATCAATCTGAATTTTTTATAATGGGCTGATTACAACAGATTATCCAAATCAACATCTACTTGTCACTTTTGTATTACAAATACTGTAAGCATTTCCAACAAGATTTATAGACTTCTCCAACTTATCTCATCACCTTTATTTCTTGCACAACTCTCCTCTCCCCTCCCAAGAGCCTTTTAATCATACAAAAGTTGTATAACCTTACAAAAGGTGGCTAGAGTGCAAAAGGTAACATCTAATGCCAGAAAGGCTATAAATTGTGGCTTATTTTACTCAAAATGAGAATTTGCAGTGTGTTCCTTCATTGTTATGACCTCCTAAGAATGCACAATATGATTTCATTTCTGTCCTTTCCATGGCTTTTGCAATTATTTTAAAAGACATGAGGAAAGATTGAGGGAGTTGGAGTTGTTCATCCTGGAGAACCAAGGGCTCCAGGGAGATCTTATTGAGCCCTTTAATATGTAAAAAGACCTATAATAATGATGGAGGAAAATCTTTTAGCAGGGCCTATTGCTACTGATCAAGGAGTAAAGGTTTTATGAAAAGTATAAATCAGGTATGTTCATAAAAATGGAAGGTTTTTATTAATTCATATGTTTTGCAATATATCTGTAGTTTTACTATCAAGTCCTTGCTAAAGAAAGGAGGCCTAGGTTAATGACAGAACTTGAAGATTTCTATCTTTTAATACCAACAGTTTTTAGGTTAATGACAGAATTTAAGGATTTCTAACTTCTGACGCCTACAGTCGTTTTTTTCCAAAGTCACACCAAGGCACTGATTCCCTCTCTTGGTTAAGTGTATTCTTGATAGAACTCACCTTTCTTGAAAGAACTGACTTCAAAAGGATGAACATCTTGGAATGGGCGTACATAATTTCAATTCTTGGCATATTTCTTGCATTTCTAAGCATATTTGTTTATATGATTCTATAGGTCACTCTAGGTATCAATATAGATATAAATGAAAGTAAGAAGCCATAGAACATTTTAAGATTGATCATCTGGAAGATCTTTTCCATTGTAAATGTTGTGTTTCTCTTAAAATAACATTTTAATTCCTGAATGATCAAAGAACAGTCCCAGAAAACAAAAGTGTGGAATACTTCTATGATTCT
Organism: Melozone crissalis; assembly: GCF_028551555.1. NCBI lineage: Eukaryota > Metazoa > Chordata > Aves > Passeriformes > Passerellidae > Melozone > Melozone crissalis. The sequence continues at coordinate 57,832,870 of NW_026535805.1, forward strand.
GTAACATTTCTATATAGTGTTATTACTTTTCATATACAGCCATCCACTAATTGATTTATTTTAATTCATAGTCCATTTACATTTTGCTTAGCTTTTTATTGTTACACTTTCAAGGGCTTTATTCAAGGTGAATTTGTTGATTTGTTATCCTTGTCTTTTATTTCATTGACTGTCTCTCTGCAAAACACTTCAAGAGCACAAATCAAAAGCTTACAAAGAACTTCCCACAGCACTTATACCTTCTGTTCAATGTGTATTTTCTTTCCATCTTAAAAGGAGACAATAATGAATAGTTCATTGACTAAGAGATTTTTGTGCTCACTATAATGAGCACCTGACGAGTTCTGAAGTCATACAGACCCAAAACCCCCCTCCCTGAAATGAAAGTATAATGTTATTTTAATACTCACTGCACTGCAATGGATGTCTGTAGAAAGGCATGAACTTCCCTGGGCTCAGTTACCCTCACCCTGGGTACAAAAGCTTCCAATAACAACTCTTTCCTAAGAGGGTCAGCTATCAGTCAGGGCACGTTGGAAATCTTACAGATTGCATCTGGTTCATGGGCAGACTCAGCACAGGACTGCCAAACAATAGTGATCAGCAATTAACTATCAGACCCTCTTACAAAACTCCTTTTGGAGCTTGAACCCAAGGGAAGTGAATATTATATTTACATTTTCTCCATGGTCACGACAGCTAATAAATGACCTATGTGACACATCTCTCGGTTGTGATTTTGTGGGGGTTTTCTTGTTTGGTTGGTTTTTGTGCAAACTTGACCCAATAATTTTGAACTGGAAAGAAAGTACCAGCTACCCTAAAATTATGATTAAACTTTGTTGGAAAAAATAGTCCAAGGATTAGGAAGCTTTTCTACCAGGAGGTGATAAAGTCAGAAAGAGATTGCAAATGCCCCCAGCATTTATGCCAAGTATAGCAAGTAGAGTAGAAGGAAGTCAGACTGATGGAGAAATGTGTAAAAAGACACAATAGCTCTTTCCAACATACAGAATCACAGGATGATTAAGATTGGAAAAGACCTCCAAGATCATTGAGTCCAACCATTGGCTGAACACCACTACCCCAGCTAAAGCTAGTGACATATCCAGTCATATTTTGAACACTTCCAGGTACAGTGACTCAATCCCTTCCCTGGGCAGCCCTTCCAGTGCTTGACAATCCATTCAGTGAAGAAATTCTTCTTGGTGTCCAGACTGAACCTTCCCTGGCAAAGCTTGAGGCCATGTCCTCTTGTCCTGTCACTGCTTGCCTGGGAGAAGAGGCCAACACCCGTCTTGTTTCAACCTTATACAACAGCCCTGAGAGAGCTCCAGAATTACATGGATTGTCTGATTTGAAATATGCTTAGTATTAAAGGACTAGGTGATGGATTCAAGGCATGTATTTTAATAGGTGTTTTCAAGAAAAGTCCTTTGTGCTAGAGAGGTGTGGATGATGGTTCTGTCCCTTGGTACGTCCTGTGGGAATTTGAGAGCACGTCAATGTAATAGTCCTGGTGCAGCCACTGCTCTACTGTATTTCCTTATTTGACTCTAAAATTCCAGAGGTAAATTCAGATGAATTGTTGACTAAAAAATTGTAAAGGGTATCTGCACAAGCAGGGATCAGGACTTTCACCATCTTTCTAATACAGAAGGATTAAATAAACAGAATTTGTTCTGCCAAAGTCTTTTGTTGCAACATTTATGCTTAAATGAATGTTATTAATAAATAAAGGTTGCATAAATTATTGATTTAATAAAAGTTTTTGCTGTCACACATAGATTTCCTAAACCCTCTGAGGGCACAGACATGAGTCTATGGAAAGCCACTGGCTCTCCTCTCTTCCAGCAGTATAGAGAAAACCTTCCTAGAGTGGCTGCTCTTCTCACTGTCTATGAAATGAAGAAATACTGTCATTCTCTGTCAAGTTTGAAATGAAATATTTTTATCATCGATCAGGAAAGGATCCAAAACCTCCTGGCCATTTTACTCCTCCTGGCTTCTGATGGTGTATTTTCAAGATCTCTGGATACATCCCAGTCTTTCCATCCTCAGATCCAACATAGTACTTGTGTCCCTGTTACAATGAGGCAGGGATAAAGTCCAGGTGGAAGTTCTCCAAGCCCTGTTATGTTGTTTATCCTCAGGCTGTTGCTGAGAGGATTTGTAGCTAAATGTCACTTCTGTTATAAAGAACCAAGGGGTTAACACTGGTATTAAAAATGTCATTTTTAGGGGAAGTATGCCAGATAAATGCTTTTCTGCTCTTTAAGCACTTTTCAGTGATTTTCTGCAAGAACTCTTCAGAGAGAAAAACATAAAAATATCCTGGTACAATGTAGGAATTACATCGCAGACACTCTTCAGCCAGGGTAGCTGTAAACCTTCTGGCCTGAAGCTGTGAAAAGCAAGGAAGTCCCTGCTACCCTCTATGGATAAACAGAAGGACGGACAGATTCTGAGAGTTTTCTTTCTACCTACAAATCCTCCAAGCAACATTTTGAGAAGCTAACAGCTTGTTATGTAAGCATGGAAATAGTGGTGAATCTGAAATAAGAGGGTGAGAGACTTGGGCAGAAAAGATGGTTTAATCCCTTTCACTGAGGATTTCACAGAAATATGCAATAGACATATTTTTTCTTGAAGAGAGTTCTCATGTGGCTCTTTACTGAAGATAGAGGTGGCAGCTAAATAGAAGCCAGGGATCTCAGATGAGGTCTCTTTCACAGCAGAGTCCCAGGAGAGAAAAATTAATCGTGTATCTGATTTATGGATGCAGCAGAAGCTGAAGTTTTCAGAATACAGCAGCTACTGTTTCCTGCAAGGGAAGCCACATCAGCATTCAACTGTACCAGAGGACTATGACTCTTTATTGCTCACTTACAATTTTATGTTCAATTAAGTACTTGTTTGAAGCCACTGTCCTGCTTTTCCCTGTGCAACATCTGTAGCCAGCACACCAAAACAAGATAGGGAATTTGGTCAGTTGTACCTGGAAATAAAAGGCAGCTCCAAGGGGCTCCTTGCATGCCATAGGTCCCTGTACACACACCTGCTCCTCCCAATTCCTAAGGTGCTTTTGCTACTGTAAATAAATTCAATAAAATTATAAGAGGTGATGACAGGATGCTCTTGAGGGTTCTGTGACCTGCACCACAGCTATGATCCTCTAACAGCCAATGGGAAAATACTTTCCTTTGTTGCAGAGCCCAGAACAACCCTCCAACCCTCCTGGTCACATGTGTGTGTTCCCCATGTCTTCACTGCATCCCTCATGATGCCTTAAGTTTTAGCTTTTATATTTTCCAGATTCTGTATTGCCTTGATGTGTAACTCTAAACTTCACCTCAAATGTTAGTAAGTTCTCTTCACAGGGCAGTTCGACAAAAGAATCCTTTTCCAGCTCCAAGGACAAACCGTTTCAGCCTCATGCCCAAAAAGTGTAAACAACAGGGAATTGAGGAGAGCAATCTGGGAGAATAAGACTTCATAACCTGAAGCTATAATTAGATTAACCCCAATATGTAAATAGACCAAAACTTACAAAAGAGTGAAAACTCACGACTGGTCATCCATCTTGCATCCATCTTGGGTTCATCTTGGGCAGAGCTCTGGCCAGGCTCTTGCACTGCCCAAGGTGTACACTTTTAAGACCTTTTAATAAATACCTAATTTATTCCTTTAACTCTGTCTAGTTTCTGAGATCAGCCTCTCAAGGCATCACTCAGGGATCCCAGAGTACAACCACAGCAGTCCAGCTCACCAAGCAGTTGTGTGCCGCAAGACTCCTGAAGAGGAACAGAAACTGCATTGCTTCTCAAGAGCCAAGAACTGCCACTCTGAAGTTCAGTCCAGGTAAAGTCCTACTAGAATGGTGGCTGAGTCACCATTCCTGGAAATGTTTAAGAAACAAGTAGACATGGCACTTTGTGACATGGCTTAGTGGAATAGCAGTGTTTGGTAAAAGATTGGACTGGATGATCTTGAAGGTCTTTTCCAACTTTAATGATTCTATGATTCTTTGACTCTAAACCAGACATTCCTTGGAGTAAGCCTTGTGCAACAGAGACATGATGTTTGCAATAAGAATGGACACTTTACCATATGACCTGATGTGAACATCCCTGCTCATCTTGTGGTGAACCACTGTGTCATTTGACAATGGGGAGAAGAGGAATCAAAAAGACACATGTTGAAAGAACACTTGGCAACTTCTGATTTGTATGAACAGACTTGGAATAGACAAACTTCTGTCTTCAAATAGCCTAAAATGTTACTCCCTCACTCATGAAGTTGTGGTGTAGAAGTCAGAGTCACAGCTTTGATGGAGGGAAAGTGTTGTCAAGACTGCCTGGACTTTTAGGTAGAGTTTTGTGCTAGAAGGGTCTGTGAATTTTCACTTTTTGAACAAAGTATTTGTCACAGCTGCGATCACCTGCTTTCTGCAATAACAAGAACAAGAAATTACAGCTGGAGACAAACCATAAATGATAAGTTTTGCTTAACTGCCTACGCACTCCTGTAACCTCCATTAACCTAAATCTCCTTTGGGGATAACTGGATTTATCAGTCTGTTGTGAAGTTACTTTCATTATGGTATCAGATGCCTGGCTGCTTCCCTACCATGCCTAGATGAGTCTTGACCCTGCCTGATCCCAAACTGAAGCACAGATTTTGCATAGAAGAACTACAATAATCTATCATATCCACCTTGGAAAACATAATTTCATTAGCCATTGGCAGGATACTGTTCATCAGTAGTTCTGTACTGCAGCCAGCACTGGAGAGTAAAATCCAGAGACATTTAAACTCAAGGACAGTTGAAGGCCCACTTAGATGAAGATGATGTAATTTCCTCTTCATATATCTTGCTATGCAAAACTGATTGTCAAGATTTTCTGATGAGCCAAAGAAAATGAGTTATGTTTCCTAACAAGGCAAATCAGCCTAATGCAAGCTGGAATAGGCCTTGCTCTGTGGAGATTCTCTCTCTCCTCAAAACCAGAATTTAAACCAGCAACCTGACTTCTAGACAAGAAAAGACTTTTTAAATGCGACCGAAGAAGCTGCAGTTCATGGAGGTATACAAGTTCTTCCTTCTTTTTTCTTAACTACAGAATGACTTGGTGGTGACATACACATAAATTTTTTTTACTTCTATTAGCCTTATTTATCTGAAAATGCAAGGATACTTTCTCAAATCAGTTTATTGTTGTTAATATCTGGCAATTTCTTTGACTATTTTTTCTTTTTGAATTTTTTGTCTCATGGTTTTTATAGAACTGTTAGAATTTTTAAGGTTATTGAAAGTATTTTATGCTGAAATGAGACAAAATATAAAATCCTCCAAAATGCTCATGAGAGAAAACTGAGAAAAAATGAGAGAATTTGTGTTGCTCAGTCAAAACACTTTGTTTTGATAGTTTTGAACAAGCTCATTTTGATTTTTAGATTTTGGTATATGCAGGGTGTTTGGAGAGTTTAAAGCTTTTAAAATGTTTGGTGTTCAGCATGTTTTAGAATATTGTTCTATGTGCTCATAGAAAATAGCACTTTCTTATGTTTTGTTTTGATGAGTACCTCTTTCTGCATGAAAAAAAATCTAATATTTAAAAGCTATATGTTAACATAAAGCATCTTTTTTTGTATATGCATCTTAAATTCACTTTGTAACTTTTTCTGACTTTTGAATTTGCATCAATCTTTCTGTAAATGCTTTGATCCACAAATTGATTGAGAAAAAAAATCCTTAAAGAGGAAAACTTTATTGATAAAAATATACTAAATTTGAATTATTGTTCTGTTTTAAAATACTTTAATAATTTCAAATACTTTTTGTGTTTCAAAATCTCTCTGGTAAGTAAATAAATCCCTTGCCATAATAAGCAATTATGTTCGTGAAGAATGGTAACGAGGAAAGAAAATGTGAAAAGAAATAAGAACAAATGACATTTTAAAAAAAATAACCTTTTGTTTGTTAATTGTACAAATAGCTCTTGGAAGCTTATTCATGGCAAAATATAGGTTCCTTTAAATTAAAAAAAAAAGAAATTAGAAGGTAATACCACAAATAAACATTTGTTTAACCTTTAAAAGTTTACTGCTTATCCAAGAGTAACAATTAAAAATCTAAAATCTTATGTTGAAACCCATAATAAATAGTTACTCCAACTCACAGAATTAAGGGATTTTATAACCACAAACAATACAATTTCACTGAGGATTTTCATCTCATCTTGCCTAGGATAGGTCAGTCACATGATCAGGTGAACAGGATGAGAGAGCAGAACAAGGTGGGATTTTTTTACTGAAACTAATGTGTTTCACAGAGTACAATATAAAGTATTATTGCTTTATTGCCTTTTCATGATATTCCAGACATAATTCCACGGCTTCATACGCTGGCCAGCCATTGTCATGTAAGACAACATGAGTACTGCGTGGCATCTGCTCCTCAAGAGACAAGTGGGAAGAGGAGGGAGATAAAAAATGTGGGAAGTCCTGTAGCTGTGCCTGGAGCCTACTAATGATGATTAAATAGTAAGAGATTATAAAAATGAGCAGACTCCAAGGATCTGATTTTTATTGCATGAAATATTATACTGGTCTGGTCTAGACTCATGTGATGTTAAGTGCTTATACCTCTTGTGGTATCTAGGCTGTCTTCATGGTCAATAATAATAAGTACACCTATTTATGGCATATTTCACTGTAATTCTCTATTTTAGACATCTTGAAGACAGGATGAAATATTTTTTGGAGAGTGTTTCCTCTCCCTTTAGGAGAACTAAGGACAACTAGCTCAGGTGTAATATTCTTTGATTAGATTTATCCCATCCAAAGCAGAGAGTGATCCTTAACTTTTGGAAAACATCAAAATAAATTTGCACATTCATATGAAAATATTAATTTCTTACATTCCAAGCAATAATTATGTATACATAGATTATTCATGCACCTTCCAGGGCTCTGAGTCATTCACTGGCAGCACTTGCTGACTTTTTGGTCAGATTAGAAAAATTTCCTTATCCTGATTGCTTTGATTTGTGAAGGGGTGACAGGCTAAAGGAATCAGGGTGTGGTCTTGTGAGTGTGTGACTGTCCTCAGACTGCAATCTAAGTGCAATATGTGAAGTTCTGAAAGAAACCATTCCTCATTTCAGTTACTTTTCCCTGTCTGTGCTTTCATGTTGATGGGAATAAATGAGATGAGGTGCTATCTTAAACTAGTGTCCATAATTTTTTTTCTTTTTTGTGTAAGTCAGGATAGATAATGATTTTCTTACATAAATCTACTACTAAAATATTCTCATTGTTCTTCATTTCTATCTCTATTACAAATGAACAAAGAAAGAGGAAGATGGAGGAAAAAAATCCTAGAGAGTAAGAGCTTACAAATTACACTGGGCAAACAAAGAATCTGGGTGTAACTGCAGGAAAAAAAGGAGAGTTAAGAAGAAAAAGAAAAGAAACAAGGAAGAGATTTCACTCAAAATTTTGCTGAATCTGTAATATCCCTTTAAAAGCTAGAAGCAGAACTGTACCAACTGATATCTGTATAATGCATTTAAGAAATGGCACTAAGCCTCCATAAAATTCCTACCCATATGGAGACAACTGTAATTAAGGGTGACCTCTTTTCTTTAGCTGCTATGTCTCACGGCTTCTTTACCCTTTGTTTTTGCAAATGTGTTTACATTTATTGTGTCTCCTAATTTGTGAAACAGAGCACAGCAGAGAACAGAGTCTCATGGAGTGCACTGATGTATGAATAATAATATAAATAATATATGCAAATCAGACCTGGTCAGAGTGGTTTTTCCCCCTACAGGGGGAAGCAAAGAGCTTCTGTTCTTGCTCTCCTTTGGGGCTTGCACATACTCTGCTTCCCATCATTTTGGGTGCCCCCGTGTCATCTTGCTCTTCTCTGTGTTTGGCTGCTGACCATCTATAGGCTGGTTTTGCATTTAACTCTTTCAGACATATGTTTGCATGTTTTCCTGTTAATGTTTAGCAGAATTTGTCTTCTATAAATAAAATGGATGAATTTTTCACTGAAAAGTAGATCTGCTTGAGACTCCAGGCCATCAGCTGATCATATCTCCAGTGTATGGCTGGGAGATAGCAAAGCTTGCAAATAACAAAACATTATCAGCAACCATCTTCCTATGTGGGTGTCTTTGTTGGACCTGGTATAACATATAAACCTTCTGTTTTTTAACATTCACCTCTGCATATGTGTACATTATAAACACCATGTGCACATGATAGTGTATGCCTAGTCATTAACTAAAGCACTAATTTCTTTTTTATACAGCATCCATATACTGAATCATTAAAAAATCAGGTAATTTTGAGCAGTGAAAAAATGCCACAAAAACCTTCTCAGCTGCTATTATTAGTCTAAAATCCCAAAAGTAGCAACTTAAATAACTGATAAGTAGCTTTTATTCTTTATGTAATCCCCAGGCCTTTATTATTAGCATTGGTATTGCCACCTACATTTACAGTCCCTTTCTTTTACAAAGGAATTAGAATGACTAATTTCTCTATTCTCCCTTGTGAAGCTTAAACTCTATTTTACATTTCCAACTGCTCCATTTCTTCACAAAACCTTTCTAAAGCTTTTTTTCAAAGTACAGGGAAGCTTAAAAAAACCAGAAGCTATCACAAACGTTTGGGCTGTTTGCTGCAGTCTCTGGTTCTGTAGCAACTTAACGCTGTCCTTCATTTCTAGGAGAGTAAACAAAATACTGCATTGCAGCAAATCTAATTTAAAGAGACACAATAGGGCAGAGGTCTGGATAAGCAAGGCTCAGTTTTGTTTGCCTCCTAGCAAAATATTAAAAGAAACAAGAGACCCAAAAAGAAGCAGCCTATTTGTTCTTTATTCTATTTTTCAGTAATCAAGACTTAAACAGAGCCCGGTAGACATTGCAACAGAGGAAGTCAGCAATATCCACTGCTGGAGGAATATCACAATACTGACATTTCACATTGCTACAGTGAACACAGCAGCTATGAAAAACAGACATATAAATTAATAAGACAGTGATTTGTAACTGATATTTAGAGATTATTTTCTCAAAAAATCAGATTATTTTAATAGCTAAAAAGTGAACAATATTTTCCACTTTGAACAAGGGCACTGGAAATTAGGTGGATCATAACTATCATATGAGAACTCCAGATGAATGTACAGACAATACTTTAAAATTGAGGGTTTTAGTGTGTTTTATGTAGAATTCAGAGGCAGAATGCACATTACTAGGGAAGTGAAAACACACCAAAAAATAAGTTAAATGAGAATTATTTCTGCCTCAAACTTGCAACAGTTGAGGTCCAGAGGACAGGGCCATAATGTGGAATTACACAAGAGTCCGTCTCACATGGAGCTTGGCTCTGTCTGATTTTCTGCTTTTTTTCTCAACACCAAAGTGCAGAAAATGTGTTTTGGACTGATGGCTTCTCCATAAAGGCAGCTGTCCTACTGCTGTGAGATATGGAGATCTCCCCACATGGTTGAGATCCCTCACAAGACCTGCTGCTGTTACTGGGTCACACAAGGCAAGGTTGCTTCTCCAACACGGTCTCCAGAAAACAGAGCTTAGACTAACGGAGCCATTAGAGGTGGTTAAATCAGCAGCAGTGAGATTTCCTTCATCTCCCAGCCTTTCTGCTTCTGTTAATCTCAGCATAACACTGCATGGTGGCATCACAAAGACACCTGTTTCCCACGGAAGCACTTGCAGACACCAGTGTCCAATCTACATCCTCAAAACGCCTGATTAGATGTGAGCTGCTGCTGTCTCTCACTTTTTTGAAATCTGTCAGTGGTTTTAGCTCTCACGCTGGAAGTTTAATATCTTGTATGAACCTGTTCTTTCCAATGGCAAGTGACCTGTTCTGAAACCTGCCTCTCTCCTTTTCCTCCCCAGTTCACATAGTAAATACATGAATGAACAGGGATAGTCTCCATTTACACTCTACTGCACTCAGACCCTCACCACAGGTGCACTGCTGGATGAATCCAATGTACACAGTTGGGTGAGACCCCTTTCCTTGTCAGCACAAGGCAGCAGAGCAAGGGCAGTCAGTCAGTCAGATCCCACCCTTGTCCGTAGTCCTGCAGGTTGAATAGTCTGAATACTTTTGCAGTAACACAGAAAAGGAACTGATGCTTCTTAAATGGAAGTTGAACATAGTGTGCTTGAAATGGAAGTGGCATTTACCCACATGACTTTCAGTTTTCATACCATGAACCTCTTTTTGTGCATAGCTTAATCCATATGACTTTGTATATCAATTTCTTACAGGTGAACTCTTGATATGATTGCTTCAAAGGTTTTCTATCCCTTTTGTCGGACAGATCTGCTGAGGGCTGAACCCCCCTTCCCATGGAAGGAGCTTGAGAACAAGATGGAAGTTGCCCACTTAATTATCTTTTCACGTGGCAGTTATGTTTCTTGACAAGCATGCTGTGCTTTGCACAGCTGATGAAGGATTTAATCTAAATCCTGATCTGTAAATACAGCCTACACACTGTACTGGCAGCTATGTTGGTGTTTTGGTAGGGACTAAATAAAATTCTCTTTGCTGTTAGTAAGTTGAATATCAGCCTTTCAAGAAGCCCAAATGTAAAAATAATTAAATTTCTTTATGTAATAGAGGTTTATGATGCTACAAGGAAAGCTGCCTAAAATGCAGACCAGAGTGGGAGTTAAGCCAAGTGTTGTCTCTGGAGGCTGAAGCCAAATGAGTGTTTATTTTTTCAGACCATAACACTTCTACAATATATTTGCTTTAAATTGAAGGACATAAAGTAATGTTTATATGTCACATCACTACTTTGGCTGGTGAGAGGCTCCTCCTCCCCCAGGAAGCAGATGGGGCTGCTAAAGGTAATGTCAAACCTGTGGGTATCAGGTACCAGCATGAAATCAGTCTGATTATTGTTTATATCTCTCTCACATCAACCAAGCTTTCTTGTTTCCTCACAGAGCACAGAAGTTCCTTATGCACTTGTAGTCAGACACACACATTCTTTCTTTTCTGGAAAAAATCATGTCCTGGCATGATTCCTGTGATGTGCTCTGGACTATGCTTTTCTATTGACACAAATGAAACTTCAGTGTGAAAAAAATGGACAAAAATTATTAAACCCCTCAAATATTACTCTCTTCAATTCATGTGTAAACTTCTTTTACAACAGCACAATGATATGGCCAAACAAATGCTTTCAATAGCAAAATGAAAGTAATTTGCACAGAAATGTATAAATATGAAGCAGTAAAAAGAACAAGATTTCTAATTGTTTATTCTTATGATAAGAAAGGATCTGCCTCTAAAAAGGGGCAGCTTGGAGCTTGAGGCCACTAACAATCAATTTGTATTTAGAAATATCTTTATGTTTTCTGCTAGAGTGAGAAGAACTTTCTTGGTTTTATGCTTGCTTTTGACAGTCTTAACTGAGCTTTCATGTACTGAACTTACAAGAGTTGTTACAACATTTTGATGTAATTCTTGTTACAGATGATTTTAAAAGCTTTTAAATATGCCTTGTAAATTGCAAATGATAAAGATATTTTTAATTTTAGAGTAAAGGAGAAAAGGAAATTGATTGAATGGAAATGATAAAATGAATTAGCTATGTGAGGTTCTAATAATTTCTTTCATTCTAAGGTGTAACAGTAGCAGGATTACTGTATTTGCTGGTACCCCCATGGCAGGGAGGAATGATTAATCTGACTCCATGTTCTCAGAAGGCTAATTTATTACTTTATAATACTATATTATATTATATTAAAGAATACTATACTATGCTAAAGAATAGTATAGGATACTACTTTATTACTTTATAATACTATATTATATTAAAGAATACTATCCTATACTAAAGAATACAGAAAGGATACTTACTAAATGCTAAAAAAGTAATAATGAAAACTCGTGACCCTTTCCAGAGTCACAACACAGTTTGGAACCAGTTGGCCAGTGAGTCAAAACAACTCACAGCAGAATCCAATGAAACAATCACCTGTGGGTAAACAATCTCCTAACACATTCCACATGAACACAACACAAAATAAGATAAAAATTGTTTTCCTTTTCTCTGAGGCTTCTTAGCTTCCCAGAAGAAAAATTCTGGATGAAGGAATTTTTCCAGAGAATGTGAATGCCACTCAGGATTTGTAATGAAAAGTTTCCTTTTATTGTTGCATTTTTACTCTATTTTTCCTTTTGTTTTGTCTTGTCCTATGAATGCTTCAAGATTGTATTTGTGCAGGGACAAAAAGGTAAACATATCACAAGAGGAAACTGGAACTCAAGAGTCAATGAAAGAAGAGTCAAAGAAAGAGCCAATGATGAAGATGCTGTCTTGGGACTAAGATAACACAGATGCAGTTCCTTTTTCTGCAAAAAATTCAGTGTATTGTGCCTTTGAGCAAGACATTTCTGGCTATGTTCATAAAATAATTTTTGTTGCAAATTATTATTGCTTAAATCCAGAATACTGTGTTCAAAATGCCCTTGCTGTCAAATTGCAGAGCTACCTCAATTTTCTTGGTGCCTGCAAATTACATTAGTAAATTCCAAAGGCACTTACTTTTCCTCTGCCTTCAAAGCTGATCTACACTGCTGAATATTGAAATAATCTTTGAGCCAGATGGTGAGCTGCAGACAGATTCTTCAGTTTAATGGTTACAGCGCTCAGCTGAGATGTAAATAGACCTTGATTTTAGCCTTCATAGTCATGGGTTTATTATTTACAGGAACTAGAACAGCTTCAATAGCAAACTGAGGGAGTTACTCTTCATCACCAATAAGATTTCATGGTCTGAAGCAATGAAAAGTCATGTGGGACACGATGAAGAGAGATTTTAAGTGTTTTCACACTTTCACCCAGCTGGTATGGAAGTAATGTGCTTATCATGAGAACTGAAGGGAACAGAGAGAGGGTGTTCTGTGATGTATCTGCAGAGGGGACAAATTGATCTCTGACAGTTCCAGTTTCACCTCCCAACTAAAAATGGATGGGGTTGGCACAGGAACCCAAGTTTTGGATGGATGATATTGGGCAACTCAACCCCTTTTCCTCACTCCAGGAAACCATAAGGTTTGTAAGTGTCACACTAAGATACTCCCAGTTTCTCACTGTGAGGTAATTGTGGGGTTTTTTTAAACAAACACATCTATGGGTTTGGTATAAATTTATGCCAAATCTTGACTTTTCTATATATATGACTTGTTATGCTCCAGTGACAGTAAAAGCAAGCCTTGCTACCCTTTGTACTGGGAAACAACCTTCCTAAACCAGGGATGGGGAGTCCAAAAGATGGCTGAATAATTAGAAGTTTGACATTTCAATGCCAAATATATGCTCTTAGATATATATATATTCTCAGTTTTATTATTCTCTGGTTTATTATATTCTCAGGTTTATTATTTATTATTATTCATTATATTTCTCAGCTTTATTCACCTGAGAAATGTGAGTAGTTACAGTCCTCTAAAGGATGCTGTGACCAAGTAGTTTAATGGCTGTGAGACACTCTCAAATTAGGGCAGTGTGAACACATGAGCATATTTAGAACAGAAATGCTACTGAGTCAGGACATTGTTTTTTCTCATTTTGCAGAGAGATGTTCATATTATTAGAGTGATGTTTATCACATTCTACTATTTTTTTCTTGGATAAAACATCCATTAAAATATAGAAGATGGTTACATCTTGAGTTTGAAGGCATAAAATTTACTTGAAGCAGGAAATAGTTAAGGTAACGTGATTCAGAAAGTCTGGTTAGACTACAGAGATGGTAAGAAATGCTTTGTTTCACCCTCAAAATGCTTTTGAAGTTAACTGTTTGAGGCTGAAAGATCTTACAACAACATTCTAAACCTAGAAATTCAGGGTTTTACTCCTTTCAAACTGATCTGTCCTGAAATAATCATTGAGTGAGATATTCAAAGAATTTTTGACAGTTATGTTTAGATGGGAAGTTTTATGCTGTCTGTGGTCTAGGATGGATTTTAAACTTTTATTTGTATTTTTTAAGGGGAAATTGTAATAAAAGAATACAAAGCCTATTTGGTACTGACTAAAGCTACTCTTATTGTCTTATGTGTTTGAGATATATATATTTGAGATTTCTGAGAACTCTAATCCTGATTTCCATGAGAGGAAAATTCTGTTTCCATTTTTTTACACAGGCAATTATACCACACAAATCATACTGTCATTGTTACTGCTTTCATAGTGTCTGGGAGCATCACAATCCAGGGTATTTAAGCTACAGGGAGCTGTCTCCATGCAGTCTGTATCAATCTCAATATGCACATTTGCTGATTCTCATTGCCAGTTTCTTACTGGAATCTACACTAGTACATGTGCATCTCAAAGAAATCAAAGAAAAAGGGACTGGGAGGGGTTCGGACAGCCCTGCTCATTTCCTCTGTCCCAGTGAGCTGCTCCCTAATATATTTGACTCACTGAAAGACAAGGGCACCTCTATCCTATCCCAAAGGCAATAAAGAACATTTAATATTTTTTATCATTCTAGCAACATTTGACATATTTGGATTTCAGAATCTCAGAATGGTTGGGGTTGGAAGGGACTTCTGGAGTCCATCTAGTCCAACACACCTGCCAAGACAGATTCACCGAGAGCAGGTTACATAGCTGGATTTTGAATATCTCTAGAGAAGGAGACTCTACAACCTCGTTGGGCAGACTTCCACCTTCTTTCCTCTTTATTTGATTTTTGTACTGTAATATTTCAGGATTTCTTCTCACTTTTGCTTCTTTTTTTTTCTGAATACTCCTGTGCCTGATTAATTTTTTCCCCAGTATACCTTCATGTTGTTCATCATTCTTCTGCTATTTTGTTCAATTGCCTTGAGTTAAACCATATATTTATGCTATATTTTTCATCTTTGTAAGATGGTTTTGAAATGTAATCCTGCCTTCCAAAGTGGTGACCGTCCCTCCAAACTCAAAACTTCAATATCAGGAGGCTTACAAAGTCAAATACTATGTAGCACCGGATCTAGGACTGTTCTATCCCTCTTGCCTCCTTCTTCCATTTTGTCAATAAAGAAATGATATCTTCTTGTTAAGTAGCATTTTCAAGCCAGCTGTATGGTGACCTTAGAGCTGTCTTACCCACACTCCAGTGCTTTTGTTCTCTTATGCAAATGTCATGTCAGACAGTGTCAAAAGCTTTATTAAAGTCATGATATGTGACATCCTCTGTTCTTTTCTCATTCATGAGGCCGCTTACGCTGTCATAGAAAGAAATTAGGTTGTTTTGACATGGTTTGTTCCTGACAATTTCATGTTAGCTTTTAGCAGATCCTTACAAATAGACTGTTTGATAACTCTGTAGAATCATCTGGGCTGCATGAATTAACTTTAATCAAGGAGAGCAGAAAAAAGATTTTTCACAGAGGCTGCCCATCCAGAAATTGGCTAACCAAATGGTGGTATTGCTTTGTGGCCCCAAACTTTACATTTCTTGTCACTCTGGGTAATAGAGTTTGAAGGGCGATAGGAAGGGTACAAATTGAGGGTGTCCCTGTGTTTTTATCTACTTTATCACATCATTTTGAGCACCTCAGAAAAACAGGTAACACGGAGATAAAAATGATTTCTGGACCACCTTAAGGATAACTAGAAAATGTGTGGTTTGCTACTTGCTAAAACTATGCATCTCAACTAGTCTAAACCATATTCTTATTGTTATTTCTCTTCCTCTTCAGCTCTTCTAGGTTCTTTGAGGGCAGGATCTTATTTAGCATGTATTTGACAATTGTTTCTCCAGGGTGTACTGTGTTCTGTGGCTAGATACTCTTTCCTTTCTTCATAGAGAACTATCAGCATTAAGAACTCGAAATAGTTTTCAAAATTAAGAAAAGGAGCTAAAATTTGTGGGATTTATACATATATATATAATATATATATATTTAGTATATATTTATATATAAACATATTCTGAGCTAATTTTTAAAAAACCTTAATGTTCTTCAATGATAGGGACTTCATATTTTTCAACTTTCTTTATTTTCTAGTTAAGTTGAAAGAACTATTTTCAAGTCCTGGAAGTTTATGGAAGATTCTGTGTGTGATTAAGCCATGAGAGCTTGAAACTAGGTTGAGACACTACAGTAGGAAATAGCTTTGCTCTTACCTCTGGCATTAATGTTCACAAAACATCTGAAAATTATAGATTTTCAGTCATTGAGGAAATAATATAAAATTTTAGTTAATTTATGCACAAAAGATTTTGGATGGCCACCTTCCAAACACAACCTTCTGGTTTTGGGATCCAGAGAACAGATGAAAAAACATGAGGAAAATATTTATTTCATGCATATTTCAAGGGATATTTAGTGTCTTTCCAAATACAAATGAGTATTTACAGCACCTAAATTCTGCTCAGAAGCCCATACTGCTAGCTCATTAACTGGGAATGATGCCCAGTTATGATATTATAAACTGGAAACCTTCATCTCCTCCTTTCGCAACAGACTATATTTGACTCCTTTCTCTGATGTGAGGATGGGTGAGATATTGGACTTTGTCAAACAAAGTAGCAAAGAGAGAATAAATCTTATGATGCAGTTATTCCCGGAGGAATAACTGCAAATCAGTAAATCAAGTAAATATGAAAGTTTGGGCTGTGTATTGGTAAGGTCTTCTATTTTCAACAAACCAAGTGGAGAACACAGTAAATGTCTCTTAAAATCTCTCCTAAAAATGAGATCTCCTAAAAATGGAGATCCCTAAACTGACTATTCCTAAGATAAAGTAATCCATAGTCTAAAGGAGACTTGCTATTTTAGGAATGTTCTTTTGCTTCCCTTCCTAAAAAGCCCCCAAAACCACTGAAGAAAAACCAAATCCCATTACCTTATAGTAAATCCCCACTGGTCTTGAAATGTCTTTCCTCTTCCTCCTGCAGAAACAAACTTTTAGGCTTTTAACTGAACAGCATCAAGGCAATATTTGAAAATCTTGAAGTTCTCTGTGTTTTGTTGAAAAAGTCAAAAATGTCTTTAATTTCATTATCCTTGTACCTTAGAACTTGATCCTGAAAAATCCCTGATGTGCTCTAATAATGTAAACTGTTATGTCTATAAAGTTGTGTATTAAATTATCAGATATATGACTATGCAATCCTTATACAGGAATTTAATAAAATATGTCCCAATTAAACTCATATGTTTGAGGAAAAAATCTTGTCTCAAAACAAACACAGGAGGAGACTTTAGTTTGTGGATTACTAGATTTGCACTCAGTTCAATGGAAAATAGATTCATCTGAGTTCTTTTGGCAGAGGTTTGCAAATATGCTTTTTATCACTTATGGTAGTGAAGACAACTTCATTGTTTTAACAAAGAGGTCTGGCAATACAGTACTTCAGATTTTATGAGTTTGGCCTTGCAATTTCAGAAACAACAAATGAGAAATGAGACTAAAAAGCAAGAACTACCAGAACTCCATGTGCTCCTTGGCTCTGCAGCAGATGCTGAACCTGGCTGAACATTTACCTTTAGATACCTCTTGCTTAGACCTGGGGTGCCAGGTTAAATACATGATGCATGATAGTGGTGTTTCAGCTATGATTTAGGTGCATAACCTACATGCCATTTTTTGTAGATTCAGTATGATTAATTTCCAAAGCCACGTTGAACTGATTCTTTTTTATAATCAATTCTACTATGCTGAAAAAGTGCAACAAAGCTTCCCAGAACCAAGAAAATTTCTGACAGATTTAACAGTGGTTACTGGAGACAAAATAGCTAAATTTATCATTCATTGCAGAGGCCATTTCTTCAAACTCTACTGACAATTCAGGAAGTACGAAAGGTCAGGAAGCACTTCTGTACTCAGAAAAGGGAGTAACAGATTGCACTGCAAAGCTAGGCAAACTGGGACACTCAGTCTTTTTATGCCCTTGAACTGGGACAGTGTGTTTCAGCTAAGGATTTGTCATCGCTGGTGATCTACAGGTTTTCTATTGTATGAAATCTCCATTTCAGAAAGATATTGGAATAAAAGTTTTGGTTTGTTTTATATTGGAAAAAATAGGAGCAGTCAAACTGCTTTAAAAGTGTAGGTTACAAACAGATAAAATACTCTAATGATTACATTAGGGATCCACTGATCACAATCTTATGGAATTTTAATAGACGTGGGATTTAAACTGCTCAACAGCTTGTTTGCACTATTCTATAACAATATTATAGCATTTAATGTTATGTATTATCTTCCATTCTGTGAAAAAACTCTTATTACATATAACACTAATGTGTCTAACAAATTGAGTTAAAATAATTATTTAACAAACTGCAAAATTTTCATTAAAAAAAAGAGATGTGTATATATAAAACACTGGGAGAATGAGGTAAGAGACTGAAGGTAGACTACCTGAAAATGCTCTGTCAATAATTTCTACCACTTTAAATTATTTTTATAATTTCTAAAACAAAAAATATTTTTGTAACTGTGAAGGATTATGCAGATGGAAAGGAATTTTATGTTCTATTTTCTCAGAAAGTTGGTACTCCATTTATTATAAACATATTGGGTAGGCTCAGGCTACCCAAACCCAAAAGGCAATCTTTATTACCCAGGAACCAGGAATATGCTGAATTCTGTTAGAAATGTAAAGAAGCAAAGCAGGGCTGGTGGTGAAAGCGAAGTGGCGCCACACTCAGAACTAGAGGAGGTCTGTGAAGTGAATGTTGTGTAACATATTGTGCACACAGAACCTCTGCCAAGAGGTTGCCATCTTGGCTGAAGGCAGTGTGGGAGAAGGATTGTGCCAAAACCCAGGTGGGACATTCTGGGACAAGTGCAATTTGCAAAAGTTGCTGTGAAAAGGGCGACACATTCTCCCTCGTGCACAGGAGGGCTGGAGAGGAGAATTGTGAATCATCTTCAGCACACTCATCTTCATAATTCCTTGCAGGAGCTGTCAAAGTATGCTTCTGACAGCTCGTGGGATAAACCTGGCATAAAAATTGTTCCACAGGACTGCTTGTATTTCCCTGGGGACAGGGGGTCTCAGCCCAGGGACGGAGACAGGAGTAGCCTTTGTGTTTGCAGACCTGCAGTCTGAGAGCTGGAGTTCAGGCACTAACACAGCTCTGAAACAAATTTAGAAAACACATTGACAAAAGCTGTGTGGAAGAGAGGCTTGAGAAGAAAAAAAAGGCTTGGTCACTGGTTCTGGAGGAACTAGGAGCTCTGTTCTTATCAGCTCTCTCCATCCTATCAAGTTGAAAACTCTCAGTCATTCCCTGAATTCCAGGAGGCTGCTAGCAAAGAGGGTGAGAGGAATTCACTGCTGACAGCATGCAAGCTGTGGAGCCCTGTGAAGTATAAAAATGTGAACAAAGACCCAAGCTGTTTTCATGAGACCTTTTTTTTTTTTTTCACAATACAACTGCTCCCTTAGGAAGAACAGTGAGATCTTGCTACTTATCCCATGTGTTAGAAGTGATAAAAGAAAATGAAAAATATGAAAAAACACAGATCTTTCAGGATTTTAGTTAGGAAATGAAAACTAGAATTTTTTGTGGTGGTACCTTTTCTTCCAGAATTTATTCTTTCTACATATTTATTTTCATCACTGGTGATCCACAGGTTTTCTATTGTATGAAATCTCCATTTCAGAAAGATATTGGAAAAAAAGTTTTGGTTTGTTTTATATTGGAAAAATAGGAGCAGTCAAATTGCATTAAAAGTGTAGGTAACAAACAGGTAAAATACTCTAGCATAACTCTTAGCATAAAAATTAAGATGAATCTACCTATGTTGGGCTGAATAAGTTAGGTTGCAGTACCTCTGTGCCAAAAAGGCTTTTCATCCTGGGCATTTTTCATGCAAAAACAGTGCAAAGTTTACATTTTTACTATGTAACTTAACTGCTTAACAGCAAATATCAGCAGAAAATCTCTAGGAAGGTTTTGTAAGCTACAGCTTTATGCCCTATTAAGACTTCACACTCAGGTGCTTTGACTTTTTTTATAGAATTTAAAAAGAACAGAAGTGGCCTAAATTCTTTCATCACCTCCTTCTGGATTGGGACTGACAGGATTCCTAACAAAACTGGACTTGTCACTTTGTGACTTTTTTCACTCTTTTTAAGTGAGCTCAGAGGTCCTTTAAGAGAGATAAAAAAGATGGGAGAAAGATAATAAAACTGCAGATACAAAATAGATCTATAAACCATTTTTCAACATTAAAGAAAGAGACATCCCTTTCAATAGGTTATTTATGGATTTGCTTTTCATGCTGAAGAAAAACAGACCACTTCTTTTCTAAGCTGGTGTCTGGGGGAGGGAAACCAAGCTGCAGTTATTTATTTGTGTCTTTGCTGCGATGGGAAAGCATCTTTTGTTCCAAGCACAAGCACTTCCTCCAGTCTCCAGAAGAATTCAAAGTTAATTTGTTTTCTAAAAAAACAGAATTCATCAGGCAGGAGGAGGCAGGAGTGGTTATAGTATTTGCTGCAAAATGGCGTATGTTCAATGTGCATTTAGCTATAGCTTAGGACTATAGCAACAAATTGCAATTTTATATAGGAAAAGAAACAGGCTAACTGTTCTCAGCTTCTCCAGGGACTCTGGATAGAAAAGCAGAGAAGAGGCTCTGGCAGCAGCACCCTTGAGGCCATTTTCACAGGGGTCTTGGAGGAAATCTGTCTGAAAGTCTTCCTGGGACTTCAGTGCAGGCAGTGACTGTGGGTGCTTGGAATTGCCTTTGTCCTTTCAGCTTCTCTCCTCTATTGTCTATCTGCCTTTTCTCCTCTGCTTTGAAAGGACAGGAGGGAAGTGCTTTTGTCCACTTCTGGGCCTTATGTATTATGGGGTGATACCCTACTGGCAACTGTCCTCTGGATTGTAGAGACATAACTATAGTTTTGGTGACGGTTCTTTTCAAGGTCATCTGGATCAAGGACATTTGAGACTCCGAAAATATCAAGCTCAGAGCAGTGACCACCAAGAGCTGTGACTGTTTGCAAGTGAAGGACAGTGTTTCTGCTTACAAGTGCATTGCAGGGTTTTACAAAAAAACTTGTGGTTTGTGGCAGCCCTGGGACAAAGAAAGCTAACAAGCTACAAGGTGTTTGACTTCTGAATGATGAAATCTCTCTGCTCAAGATGTGATGAAATGTAACTGTGGGCGTGCATGGCACAGTTCTTGGAGCACGCCGTGACACATACCAGTGAGGGGATGTCATTGCTTTTGCTTTGGGCAGTGGGTGGAGCAAGAGGAAAATACAGCATCTCAATTGTGACTTCAGTAATGTTGTAGTGTGTTCATTAAGTTCATTTAATTCCTCCCCCATTTTATGTATCTGCTCCCTCCCCATTTTGTGTAAAATGGTTCTGCCCTCCTCAGTATTCCCGCCACAGCCCTGCCAGTATATTGTCAATCTTCTAGGTTATATAATTTCTCCTCCCCTTTTTCCCTTATATGTATGCTTTTTCTCCTCCCTGGGCCAAGTCAATCACCCCCCCACTCCACCTAGTATTCCAGAAGCTTCTCCTCTTTGGGGGTTGTGGTTGGCTGTGGTCCTGGGACCCCTCCCATACTTGGTACCTATTGGGCTCTGCACTATGTCATTTGTGTTAAGCTCATCCCCTCTCCTCCCCCTATTGGTCTTCTGTAAACCCCTCCCGGGTCCACTCCCTCCCTTTATAACCCTGAAGCACTCTTTGTTCTTGGTCATTCGCTGATACATTGTGGGCTTTCCAATAAACCTATTTCGCCCCCTGTGAGTGTCCAGCTCCTTCATTCTCGTCGTTAGCAGCGATCCAGTCCGCAACCAGCACAGCCCGAGGCCTTACGACGCCGAGGGGTGTTGGCAGGTTATGCAGCTGGGTGTCGGCCTTAACCTCAGCTAGCTGGACTCTGATCTTCTCTGCTCTAGAAGGCAAAAAGACACTTCGCTGCAAGTAATTCTTAGGGGGCATCATTTCAGTTTTTAAAACTCCTTCCTGACCAAACAGGCAAAAGCAGCCAGGGCCAGCAAGACCTGTTCTGAGCAGATTGACTCAGGCAATGGCAGGGAGCCTGTGCCGCCATCACTCCTCATGGATGTGCTCCCAAATGCTGTCCTGGCTTCAACAGCTGTGTCAGAAGAGAGGGCAGCCCTGGAATTTGGGAAAGTGTACTCAATAATACCTGCAACTTGCTTTTATGTTTTATGACAATGGCTATACGTAACTCTGACACAATGCCTCTATGGGATAGGAACAGTGCTTAAAAATGTCTTCCAACACTTGGTTTTCAAGATTTGGACACTGATACTAGATTAGGTAGTGTCAGGGAGGGTTTTTGTAACCTTTTCAACTCTACAAGGTTGAACTCTGCATTCCTAGAACTCATGCCATATTTCTTCACTTACCCCAGATCAGATTATTTATACTTACAAATTCTGCTATTTAGCTTATTGATGATTGTGTCTGTTACTGATGATGAAATTGATTTTTGGAACTGTTTGGCTCAAGCAAAATAAATTAACAACAACAAAAAAAAGTCATATTTCTGGAAACTTTCTTTATTGATGATTATTTTCCGTAAGTCTGCTGTTTCTTCACTCATTTAGAAATGCATCGTAAAAGCTCATATTTCCATAATTTTTGCAGTTTTTGTCTGGCAGAGAGACAGAGACAGAATTATTGAAGTCTAGACTCCACAGAAGCATCAACCAGAGTGAAATCTGTGTGGAAAGAGTAACACAGTGCTAAACCTTGGGGTATTGCTTATAAACTATCCATTAATAGAAGCATTCTCAGTCAAATTTCTGAGACAGAACACCATCAAATTTCTGAGTAAAATAGATATGTGATATATGCAAATGTAGGAGCACATATTCTTTATGAATAGCTTTTAAACAAAAAAACTATCTCTGGAAATTTGCCAGTGTACCTTATGCAAATTTTCTCACATTTTTGCTGCTAATGTATAATGTAAACATTTTCATTCTCTTTTTAGTGTGTATTTATTAATATTTCTCCTTTAATTTTCTCAAAGAGATGATCTGTTATTGTGGCTCCACCTACCAGTTCTTATTTCTGACCTCTTTAGAACATGACCAGTAATTTATTTTCCCCCAAGATTTCCATGGCTTCTGTCACTGAAGACCTAATATTTCTCCACAGCTATGAACAGTTCAATCTTTCATAGTGGATTGGTTTCAGGACATGGCAAAATTCAGTCCCAGTCTATAGAGCAGGTATTTATTTAGGCCCTGAGTTTTGTAATGGTCTGCAGTTAGTTACACAATAAGCTCTTGATGGAATGAAGAATTGCTTCAAAGCATCATTTTCCCTGTGCAGGAGGCACCTCTCCAGCTAAAAATAAACACAGGCAGTTTCAAATAACCCCAAAATAACATTCTTCCATTTCTCTCAAGCAGCAAAATTATGTAAGAGCATTCCAACAAAATAAGGTAGCTGTATCACATAATAGGGGCCTGGGAAGTAGTCAGATGCCACAGTGATAAGAGCTATGTAAGAATATAAATAGAATATTACAGAGACTACTCTAAAGCTCTGGAAGGAGTGTTCCCTAGCTTTATGGGATTTGAATATGGCAACATGCTGAACTAGTAATAGGGCAGCCCTTTGTAAAATTTTTCATTGCACCTTCCAATCACCCAGTAAAATTAATGGAGAGGTTAGTAATGTAAAAATTATTCAACAAATGGTGATTAGTCAGAGCTGTGTGACTGATTAAGCATGTCAAAATTAATAAAATGTATGTTTTACTACAGATGAAAGAAATATCTTAAAAAACCTTGAAAAGAAAATTCTGTGGTCTCCAAAAAAGAAAATTTGCTGGTCTAGAAATGAAAATCATAGATTTGAAAATGATAAAACGGAGCTAGAACCAGCTTGCTGCTCTGCTACAACATCTGATATATACTGTGGTCTCCATGTCAGGTGCTGCATGCACACCAATCAGCTTTCCTGATCTTAAATACTGCTTTCACACAGATTCCCTCACAGCTGGTTTATATCATGGCAGTATAATGACATGAACCAAATCTCACAGCTCCCCTTTCATGTGCAATGAAACCCCTTTCTAAATGGTCCTGTAAAGACACAAGGACATGGTGTGTCTGCTGTGCTTCCCTGTCTGAAAACCCTTTTTCTGTTGTGTCCCAGATTGCAGCAGAGATCCAGCACAGCTCTCACAAATTTTGCTGTCACGTTCCTTGCCTGGCATGCACATGGGAGCTCAAGGCTTTAATTAACTCGTAGAATTAAAATTGATTGTGATATCACCTTGCATCGTTCTGCTGTGCTCTCGTCCAAGCTGAGCATGCCCCATGTAATTAGAAGTTAAACTCTTACACCAAAATGTCAGAGTAGGTGCACTGCACAGGTGGCAAGTAGATGTTTATTTTGCATTTCTCCTGAAAATAAACCTTAAAAATGGCTGCAATATTGAACTTAACATATTCAATGAAGGCACCATTTTACATTCAATGCCTGATTACAATTTCAGTGTCAAAAAGAGCAGACTGAAATGAAATATAATATTACTATGTGATACAATTCAGTTTATGAACATGTTTTATTCCATTTATTTTCTTCTACTTAAATTCCTTGAAAGTACTCAGATGATTATTTAAATAGTTTGCTGTTTTTTTTGCCAAGTGTCATATTAAGTCAGTTGCATCTCAGAAAATATGTGTATCAGATGGGAATTGTGCAACAGCCTTGCATTACTATAGTATTTTTTCACGTGAAGGTCTACTTAAATGACAGTTTGGATTTCCTCTGTTTACTGTTTAAAGCAGTTTGTCATTAAAATTCCATTTCCTTATGTGCTTCACTGCACAGAATGAATAAATGCTTTAAGGCATTTTCCTGTAGCCACATTGATTCAGTTGATGTACAAGTATTTAAACATGGATATCCTACATCAATAAGTATCACAATTTATTAAGAATTTTCTTTAAAATCAAGTGATTATTGAGCTTACCTTATTGTAAATAAGGTGCTTCTTAAGAGATAGAAAGAGATAGAGGCTAATACAGACAGCAGATATTTAAGATGCAATAATGATTAAAAAAAAAAAAATAGGAGCCACTGGGAGTTCCATAAATAAATTTGATTCCTCTCCTCATTTGGCTAAATGCTGAAGAGACCTTTTCAAAAGAGGAAAACAGAACAATTCCACACAGTCACTATTCAGAAATGCCTGCCAAAATCAGAGGTAAATTTTGACATTTTCCTTGGTTGAATTAGATTCACAAGAAAAACTGTTTTCCCTACATTATTGCAGAAATAATATCTCCTGTGAGTAATACTGTTTTGCCTTTCTTGCTCAGCCATTTTTTACAAAAGTGGGAAGATCAAAATTACTTCATTTTCTGTTTAGATGAGAAGGAGCCTTGTGCCTGCAGAAAGAAAAAAAAACAAGGAGAGTGAGTGAAAAAAAAGGATATTCTGAGCTTTTTAATAAGATGTCATCTGGTTGTTTTCAGAACAGTCAAATTTTGTCTTCAATAAGATTAATATTATTTTTTGCCCATGATTTTTATGGGTTCCATGGTTTCTAGAAATTTATGATCAATAGGCTGTGCTCTCAGTGGTTTTGTGTTCCTTTCTGTATTTTCTTAAAGATCTTGTTGTTTTCCATTTTCTTTGCAGTGTCCTTGCATGACCTCCCCTAGAAAGGAAGATAAATCCGTCTTTTAGATCTGCCTACTCACAGTTGTGCTGTCAATGCACTTCTCGAGCTCCTCCAGCCGCATTTTGATTTTTCCTTTCCTTGTGTTAGCTAGTGAATTTTCATTTGCACTCTAGCTCTGCACAGCTTGAGTGACTTATGTATTCTTTTCCCCTGTAAGCTTTTTTTCACCTGTGCCTACTTGTATTAATTACCAGTATTGTGTTTTCATGCTCCACTTACTTGATTTTTCCCCCAGAACCTTTAATCTTCTTTATTGTGCTATCCAATTTCTTCCTCCTGGCATTTGTTTGCACATTTTTCACAAGCTAAAGCACTAACTACAGAGTTATTTCTTTTTCTCCATCACACCTGATACGTTGCTGGTCTTTTTATTTTGTTTTTAAAATCTGTGTCCTTATGGACTGTCTTTTCCTATATTTGGTTTTATTAGGGATAACAAAGAGACCACAATCTGCACTTCAGTCTTTAAAAAGCTGCTTACCATAAATAGTACATAGTAACTGCTAGCAATAAAATTGTTGCTTCCAGCCTCTTGAGACAGCTATTTCAGGGTTTTTTGCAGAACCCTGTTTCTAAGATGTTTCAGATTTATGTGTTAGAGAACTACTTCCTCCCCTATCACCAAAATCCACATGCCAATGGAATATATTACTTCCCGGGTCCTCAGGTCTGGAATACTCTCATAGTGAAGAATTCTTTCCTAATATCCGATGTAAACATACCCTCTCCAATATAAACCTGCCTTCTTCCAGTTTAAAGCCATTACCCCTTGTCCTATCACTACATTCCTTGTAAAAAGTCCCTCTTCAGCTTTCTTGTAGCACCTTTGAGTACTTGAAGGGATGGTAAGGCCTCCCCAGAACCTTCTTTTCATCAGGCTGAACACCCCCAACACTCTCAGACTGTCTACAGAGAGAGGAGCCCTACAGGAGAAGTGTTCCATCCTCTGATCATCTTTGTGGTCTCTTCTAAACTTGTATCCAACAGGTTCACGTCATTCTTGTGCTGGGGACCCCAGAGCTGATGCAGCACTGCAGGTGGATCTCACCAGGGCAGAACAGAGGGGCAGAATCCCCTCCCTCACCTGTTGCCCACGCTGCTTCAGATGCAGCCCAGGACATTTTTGGCTTTTTGGGCTGCAAGGGAACTTGTCTGGGTCATGGTGAGCTGCTCATCCACCAACACTCTCAAATCCCTCTGCCCAGAGCTGCTCCCAGTCCATTCTCTGCCTAAACTTTCTCTGAGCTTGGGATTGCCGCAAACCAGATGTGGAACCTTGCACTTGGCCTTGTTGAAATCCAGAACATTTGCACAGGTCCAGTTCTCAAGCCTGTCAGGGCCCCTCTGGATGTCATTGCTTCCCTCCAGCATGCTGATCACCCCACACAGCCTGGTGTTATTGGCAAACTGGCTGGGGCTGCACTCAATCCCACTGTCCCTGTCACTGACAAAGGTATTAAACAGCACCTGTCCCAGTAACAACCTCTGAGGAACCCCATTTGTCATTGGACATCAGGCCATTGACCTCAAATCTTTGAGCATATCCAGTTCCAGCCAATTCTTTATCTACCAATGTTTTATTTATCAGATCTGTGTCTTTCCAGTTTAGAGACAAAGATTTCATGCAGGAGGGTGTCAAATGCTACAGCAGATGGAACTATCCTAAGTATATATTTTTATAATATCTCTGATTATAAAAAAAACTTAATGTAGACCACTAGAGTAGAAAACTTCCAGGAAATTACCGGGGTATTAATGTTACACAAACAGTTTATTAGATATCACAAAGTTACTGCAAGGATAAACACAGTGATGGGTAACGACAGAGTATTGTGGCATTTGATATCTCACTACATCTCATTATCACTAAATAGGCCATAAAGAGAGAACAGGGACTGCTCTGCCAGGTGGCTCCAAAGCTGGCAGATGTGTTTTATTTAATAGATTGGAAAAATAACTTTTGCTGCTCAGAGAATTAGGAAGGCAAAAATGAAGTTTTTGTCACTAGAGGTGAGGTATTTCTGTGTTACAGCGTCCAGTAAAGGCAAGGAAGAATGTACTTGTCCATGCAAAGCAGAAGTACTTGGGTTTTGGCTGCAGGGCATGTGTGTGTGCTAGTCATGGGAGACAGGGCCTTGAAAGAATCATCAGAAAGGTTGTAACTGAAGGAGAGGGAAAACAGCAGACAGAGGAGGTGAGGAGAAGAGTCTTACCAGAGCAAACATAAAGAGTGAAGCCATGGAGTGGAATTAGCAACATAACACCTTCCAAGCCCAGGAAGGTTGCTCAGTGCCTTAGATGCCTTCACCTTTATAATTCTAGGGCACTTATAGCTGTAGTTCTGTAGCCTGCCTTTGCCTTGTAGCCCTGCAGCATTTCAGCCAGCCTCCTGTGGCGGAGATTGTCCCTTGTTGCTCTCATGATGTTATTCTCATGTTAATATTCTCAAGGCCTTATTCCTCCCAAACCTGACAGCATTGTTGTGGTCAGCTCTCTTGAGAAACAAATTTCTTCCAGAATCAAATAATTATTTTCTGTGTCCTTTCCCTGTCCTTCAGGTGTAGCCTTTGAGTTATGCTATGAGGACCCAATAATACACACTTGCATGCCTTTTCCATGATGTAGTGTGCAGCAGCAGCCCAGCTGAAAGCATGCTCCAGCCACCAGTAATAGCAACAGAAACCAACAGCAGTAGGAGGATTGAGTGGATCCTGGTGAAAATTATAGGGTTGTATGGAAAAGGGTGGAGGGGGTTTTCCTGTGTGCTGGAGAGGAGCCCATGGAAGATGCTTTTTGAGGATGACAATTGCTTCTCTTCCCAGATGGTCACTGAAGAGAGTTTTCTTTCTGTCTCCCTTAGTTTCTTTTGTTTCTTGGAACCAATCTTCATAGAATTGCTGTGAGCCACGATCTAAATACCGTACAAATAAATGTTTGTCCATGTAAGCCTGTCTCACAACACAAGGCCAACATATCCCTAAATCTTTTCAAAAGTACACAGCATTGCTGTATTTTTAAATACAAACCCCAGATGTTTCAAACTACCATTTAAAGTCTCTCTAAATAAGAACATCTTCTGGCAAGGCAAGCAAAAGAGTCTTTCAGTGCTCCTTCAAATCTGAAACCTTTAGCAACCTTAGTTTGCATCTAGCTTTCATATCTGTATTGTATGGGTACAGACTTCTAGGAAACCTGAGACTGGGAATGGTGTGGAAGTTGGATTCAGTATAGGCAAATAATGGGAAAGGAAAGGTCTCTGAAGAAGCCAGAATCTATCAGATGTAATTGCCTGTGAAACAAGATGCAGCATCACTAATGCAAATGCTTATGAATAAGGGGCAACCACTGTGAGAAAAGCTGCCTTCAGGAGGTTTTGCAGTTTCTGCTCAATGACCTGCTTGAGAAATGCAGAGTATATGGCATGGAACTGAAGCTAGGTTGCCCCTGACATCTCAGATGAAATGCTGGGAGCCTGTTAATGATGAGAAGTTGATGGCTGGATGATGAGAGGATGTGGAGCCCTGCCCCACCTCTACCTGGAGACTACTCTCTGTGAAGTGGTGAGGGAAATAACAAGTCCTGGAAGGTTTTCATTAAATTTTCTCGAATATACTTTCCTTCCAGACTTGTGTATATCTTGTCAGAGGAGCATGTCTGGAGGTAGGTGCCCACAGGTATTAGAAGAGGCATGCTGGAGTCCTGTACTCAGTAAGCCCATAGTTCCCGCAGGGGAGGAAAAGCCCCCTGACAACAGCACTGGGTAGAGGAGGGGGAAATTTCTGGGAGCATCCAACCACCTCCCACACAAGGGATACTGGCCTGGACAGCAGCTACTGCTGCTACTGATTCCAATCCAGCCTACCACCGTGTATTCCAGGGTGACATTTTGAAAGTGTAACTTATGGCTGTTGGTCTGGCTGGTGTGAAGATGCCAAAAAGTGGTGGCCAGGTCTGTGTCCATGCTTGGATGGGAAGGCCAGGGTGCTTGACAAGGTGCTGCCTGCTTTGGGGCTGTTTAGCTTCTGTATGAATTTCACCTTGTGCTTCCCTCCCCTGCTGCTATCTCAGGAGCTGCTGTCTTGCCAGTAGAATGAAACCAAAACCTGGCACATTGCTCATGCTTATGCGATCTGTTTTCTGTCGCAGCATTTAAAATATCTTCCACAGCAAAACATTACTGTGTCACTTATTGAAATAATTCAGGTTTAAAGATGAATTCAACAACATAATTTGTTCTTTATTCAGCAATGAATAAACCACTATATATAAGGAAGCTTGTAAAAATTTCTTCTTATTCAGCTCTCATGGGTTCAAAAGTATCCCCGAAGCTGAGGTCAAGGTATATATTTTGAATTTTCATAATTTCTCCTAAAATCAAAGCTCTGTGCCTTGTTTTGGTAAGAGTCTCTTGCTATTCAAGAAAGTAGGTTGTTAAGAAAATAATGGGAAAATTTCCTCACTTTGGAAGTTTGCAAACACTGTTTTATATTATTCACTTGAACCAAAATTACATTAAACTGCCAGTGTTGACAGAAGGCTCATAATTTTCTTTGTAAGAATAAGATATGAGGAAGATAAAAAAAATATTTTGCATTATACAGTTGAAGGGCAAAATGTGAAAAACCTGGCAGATGCTGAACAGTTTCATAATATTATTGAATAACTGCTGAAAAACAGGTCTGAAAAACAAAAGTGAATATGTGCAATCATGTAAGATAGAGATCCATAGAATGAAAATTAGGTATATATGCATTAGTTCCATCATATGAAAAGTAATTCTAGTAATAACATAAAGCAGAACAGTCAAACTTCATTCCAATGACAGAAAATTATATATTAAGGCACACTGTTTGCAGTGGAGAAATAATGTATTTTATAGCAAAAATTTCAATTTTTAATGTTTTCTTCTCTTTAATAAAGTATGTGTCAGAGTATCTTAATGTGACTTTTCCTGGGCATCCCTTAGAATCCTTTCCCTGTTACGAATTCCAGCAGCAGTTGGTGAAAGCTGATAGTCCAATGCACCTTTCAGCTTTTTTACCAGCCAGCATGGTCATTCCCAATCTCTTTTTTGATACTGAGTTAAAGACCTGCTGTAGAAGAATGATAACTTTGTGTCATGTATCTGGGGCTGCCTGCTCACAATCTGACTTTCTGACATTACTGAGTTTCTGCTTCTGTCTGTGCAGCACCTGTACCACTGACAAATGAAGAAAAACTTGTATTGGCTCTAATGCTGGATTTATTCTTCCTAGATGTATATGAAGCATAAGAATGGAAAGGACTGCCCACATTCAAAGAAAGAGCTCAAAATAAAATTTCAGGTGTTAATATGAACCTTGTTTATTTCAGTATCAGTGCTCTCATGACAATGAAATTCATGTGGAAGCGTACACAGCAGTCTTAATATGGTAGACTTAAAAAAACCTCAAAGTGTGTTTTCTCCTGTTTTTTCTATGAACAAGTCCAGGCTTTGTCTTTGATGGCAATTCCACTGTATATGACCAGATGGGATTCTAGTTGTCATTTGTCAATACACTTGTGGATTTCTCAGCTACTTTAAAATGAGAAGTTGAGTGCTTAATTTAGTGCTTCTATCTTCATGGGAGAGTTAATAAAGATAATTTTCACATGACCTCTTTGAGGCTGACACTAGACTCATTGAATCATAGCACTAACACAGGATTTGAGGTATGGCCTCACCTGTCTACAGGAGAACAATCACTGCTCTGGTGCTGCTGGCCACGCAATTTCTGTGTGAATGCCACTGGCCTTCATGGCCACCTGGGCACACTCTGGCTCATGTTCAGCTGCTCTTGACCAACCACCCGTGGTCCTTTTCCTCTTGGCCACCTTCCAGCCATTCTTCCCCAGCCTGCAGCACTGCAGGGGTTGTTGAGACCCAAGGGCAGGACTCGGCCTTGTTGGCCCTCATAAAGTCAGTTTCAGCCTGTCCAGACCCCTCTGCAGAGCCTCCCTGCCCTCCAGCAGGTCAGCACTCCTGCCCAACTTGGTGTTGTCTGTGAACTGACTGAGTGCACTTGATCCCCTCATCCAGATCATTGATAAAGACATTAGACAGGATTGGTCCCAGCACTGATCCCAGGAGAACACCACTGGTGAGCCACATCCAGCTGGATGTAACTTCATCCACCAACACTCTCTGGGCCTGGCCATCCAAACAGTTTTTAACCCAGTGAAGAGTGTGCCAGTCCAAGCCATGGTCTGACAGCTCCTCCAAGGGAATTCTATGGGACACAGTAACAGAAGCTTTACTGAAGTCTGGGTAAAGGCAATCCCTTGGCAGGTAAGGCAGCTAGGATGATAAAATTCGTAAGTGCTGCACAAAATCAGAGCCTCTGAAAGAATCAGTTTTGCATTCTGCATTGTTAAACCTCTGACTTAAGCCAGCTGACAAATGTGTTTATACAGAACACTTCAGTATCCTACACTTCAGTGAGGAGTAGGTTTTGGCCACATTGCCTCTGCCACTATTTTTTAAAATTCCTCTATTTCCATTCAGTAGGCTGAAAAGCAGTAAATCTCAGAAGCACAGGTGACATTCCTAAAAGTTACCAGCTCTCTGCATGCCAGCTTCTTACTAAATCCTCCAGGCTTTATATCTAAAGGTATCAGTGAAATTAAAATCTCATAGAGGGAGAGTATGTATTCATCACATTTCCAGCTCTCAAAATGAGATGTCAGAGGGAGTTCAGTGGAAACGCCAAGAACATATGAGAAATTTTTCTTGTGCTAAGATCTTGCATTCATTTGCCTTAGTTTATGTGAGTAGCTGAAATTTGAATGCTATGCCTGGAACTCAGACCCTGTTTTATCTGGTGGGAATAATGGAATTTCTATGGTAAAACCCTTAAGTCATGAGCCCAAGGCTGGAAACAGCCACAATGAAGCCAGTGTTTCTCCTACAAGTGTGCATTCTTGATAAGTTATCAGTAATCAAATACACACCAAAGTCCAGGAGAATCTTTGCAAAAATTCTTTAAAACGGGCTTTGAATCAGGCAGAAAGTATCTCAATGGTTTGATTATTTTAGTGATATGTCATAATGTTAAAAATTTATTAAATCAGGCAATATGCTAATTATTTCACTTGACATCCATTCAGGAATCTGAAAGGATAATTTATGCCTGCAAAGATGGAGTTAATACAAATGTAATTGTAAATGGAACAAGGAGTCATAATGAAAAGAAAAATTAAAAAAACCCCAACAACAGAACTCTGGTCATACCATTTTGTCTTGAAGAGACTAAAAAACACTTTAAAATCTTCTACTGCCAAAAAAGGATAAGAAATGGGAAATTTGTAACATCATTATAGTAGCAAATGGAAATGACTTCTCAGCTACCAGAACAGTCACAAAACACATCCCTTCCTAAACAACACATATAGAAAATGAGTGTGCTTTAGGGTTATGAGAAGGGTTTTCAGGATTATGAGGTAAATTGCCTCTTAAATTTCTTTTTTTTTTTTTTTCCAGGGGTGCATTCCTCAGGCCAGTCATCAAAATTCTTGCACTTCCTTCCCAGTGTTTAGATCCAGATGATCTAATCATCCTGTCTGACTTGATGGATACATGAGCACAACTTGAATCCTACTTCTACCAAAAGGAAGTACAGAGGCATGACCTAGTGCCTTTCTGCCATGTGCTCTCTCGTGTACAGGGATGTGATTCCAGGATGGGAACCAAAGTGTCAGGTAGATGTGGATGATCAGTGACCAAGAATTTCAGCTAAGGTCTAACATGTATCTCCAGAGAACTGTCAGACATCGGAACAAGATGCCCACAGAAGTAGTGGAATCATCATCCCTGGAAGTGTTCAAAAAAGGTGTGGATGCGGTACCTGAGGACATGGTTTAACAGTAACAAGGTGGTGATGATCTAAGAGCTCTTCTCTGACAGCAGAGATTCTGTGGTCCTGTGATTCAATGTATGCAGGTCAGATAACACAGATATTTGGCTCCTGTTCTCAGGCCTCCCAATGTATGTATTAAACAGCCAGTGGTCCCCAAACTATTTTATCCAAAAGTCTTTACTGTCAAAAAAAAAAAAAATTAAAAAAAAATAAAAGAAAATTATCCTCCAATTCATAGTTTTACAGCGTGTACACAAAATAATAACTACAATAAAAATACTAAGCACTTGTTTACTAAATAGTCTTCATCTAGTCCATAAACCAGGTGTAAGATCCTATTTGCTTTAATAACCAGAAAACACTCTGGTTTTGTGTTTATTTGACTTGAACACATTTCACCTTCCTGACTACTGATACTTCTTTCCAACATCAGAACAAAGTTTAAGGATTCCCCCTCATCTTGCTTTTCTCAAGTCTGAAAACTTAAATCATATTAGCTTGGTGGAACTTCAGTTGAGACTTCTTACATCTCTGTTTCCCCTCTTCCCTAGAGAAACTGTCATTGGTTTTCCTTTTCCAGTTGTCACCTCTAACAAGCTCTGGGATTCAGGCAGGTCACTAGAACATGAGTATCAGGATGGTTTTACAGAAATGCTCTCCTTTCTCTCAAGGACAGAAAAATGCTTTTCATTAGAGATAATCTTAACTGTCTCATACAAGCATAATGAAAGACATATTTTAATATGGATATTGGGGCTGTGTGATTAGAAGAAAAGAGGAAAAACATGTTTATTTTAGTGCAGTGTAGCAGTGAAGTCATGGAGTTTATATGAAGAAGAAAGGACCACTAAGACAAAAAATATATTCTGAGTTTTCCAAAAGATAGTGCCGACCAATGGCATGGAAGTGAAACACACACAAATAAATACAGATAAAAAAATTCCTTGAACCTCAAATGGAAATATTTCAATTACCCCACTGGCTCTCAGAGATCCAATCTTTGATGAAAACAGGCAGACAGTTCACCTTGGACTACCAATTATTTCCAATAGGGTGAGACCAAAATGTTATCTGGTGAGAGGATGAGATTT
Source organism: Melozone crissalis (assembly GCF_028551555.1). Classification (NCBI taxonomy): domain Eukaryota; kingdom Metazoa; phylum Chordata; class Aves; order Passeriformes; family Passerellidae; genus Melozone; species Melozone crissalis. Next base: position 57,867,564 of record NW_026535805.1, read on the forward strand.
TATATTCATTCACTTACAAAACAACCTATTTTAAACCTAGCAAAAGGCAATGAAAGTCTTTACAGTGATTTTAGTTTTGATATGTCCTCAGACTCCAGTTCAACAAAATACATAATCACAGGCTTCAGTTCAACAAAATGCATAATCACACGCCAAACTTCCATTAACATCAGCTGGGATTTTAAAGTCTCTGTGGTTGAGAATAGATTGAAACAGCTCACTGAGGTAAAGCTTAAACTCACTGACTTCAAGAGGAAAGAAGACTCTTGTTTTTGTCTACCTCTAACACATCCCCACTTACAATTTAAGACTTTTGTTCTCTAAAAAATACTCAATCTCATGCAATGCAGTTCAGATCACAATATTCAGAAGACCAAAGTATAGGAATAATAAGCCAGATTCAGTGCTCTGTCCCTAACTATTTCCAATTTGAAGTCAAATTATAGCAATGAGTGAAAAGTGAATTCAGCTATCCTCCACTTTATTAAGAATTTGTTCTTTTCACAAGTGTAGGAACAATGCCACAAAAGTCCATCAAATTGACCGCCTGCTAACAATTGCATTAGATTGCATATCTGTTTTGATCTTCTAATTTTATGGGAATAGTTTTGCATTTAATTTGCTCTGGGTACTTATGAAAAAGGTCAGTGGTGCTGACTTTTATTTATTTGATGCTGATAAATTACTTTTTAACAAGCTTTTCCTTGTGTCATTGTTATTCACCCTCTAAGTCTGTGACATTTTTATTTGTTTTGGGCTCTGAGTAGCTGATGTTTGTTATGTTTTACTTCTCTCTAGCTGGGGAGGTCAAACAGAACAACATTTAAACAGAGTACAGACGTGCAAACCTTATGGAATAAACTCCCCCTCCTTCAGCTTTCGGTTGCCTTACTCTACATGTTTTACACTTTGTTGTAGAAGTGATGTAGCTTCCATCTCTCACTTCCTCAAAAACACTTCTGAGCAGCCCTAGTGAAATACTTGCATATACAGCAGTGAACAAAGCAGTTCACTTCAGAGCAGAGGTGATTTGAGATAGTCCGAGAAGAGCCAGGAATATCTTTTATTGTCTCGGAAAATAGATGCTCTGTCTTGGGTAGAATAATACAGTTGAGTAGAACAACACAGAATAATCTTTGTCTGTACAAGTTTGCCCCTTGTGCAGATCTATTTTAAAGATCACTTGGCCCTTTAGGTCTGTTTTTTGCCTTTTCCTCTCATTTATGGTAAGATTAGACATAATCTGACCTCTCCAGAAAAAAATTCCTGTATGTACTGATGAGCAACCACATTAATATGATGCTTTTACATTTCTTGGGGGAAAAATTGTCATCACCTCTTACCAATAAAATCAGTAGAGAAGAAAGAAACTAACGATATTTAGGCAGGCGTTTCCTACTCAGCTTCAATCAGAACAATTATAACTGTTGTAGAAAGGCCTTAAAATTTTTTGTCTCTTTTCCCTTTTTACTCTCTTTCATTTTTTGCATTACCCAAATTACTGCTGTTAAGCCTTTTTTATTGTTGTACAAGGGAAAAAAACCACAAGGAAATAATCTGTTAGCGCCCTGGTTCTCATTTGAGATGATTTGCTGGCCAATGAGTCAGCAAAGGAAATAGCTGTGATTCCTCTTTTTTCCTTTGAAAGTGTAATTTCTCTCTCTCACCCCAGTATGACTTAGATGTTTTTTCCAGCCATTCAGACAATATTATGATGAAGTAACACAGAAATCTCTGCAATAAAAGGAAATTAGAAGATGTTACTGGCATTTAGTGATGAGCCAAAATAAAAAATTTTTGGTCTTATACTGCACTCCACATAGCCTTCCTGATCGCAAAATAAATACATGATGAGGGAAAAAAACCAAAAAGCTAAAAGGCCAGTGTCTTGACCTTGTCATTAGGATAACTGAAATTACTATAAATAGTCAAAATACCCATATGAGGAATAAAAGACTGATGGAAAGCTCTTGCCCTTGGTAACACTGTCTTCTATATACATTCAATTTCACTGCATTTTAAAATGTTTATTGAAAGTCTAATTTATTTTTATTTGGCATCTAGGTCCACAGTCAGTGTTACAGATAACACTGAGGTACCTGAAACTCTCGTTTTGTTTCTTTATTTGGTAGTTTGTTTTGTTTTGTTGTTGCGGTTTTGGGGTTTTAATTGTTCTTTTGTTATGTTTTCATTTTTTTTTTTAAAGGCACAAAGCAAAAATTAATGGTAGTAACCCCCCCCCCCCCCATTGTTTTTACCCAAGTAACTGGATAAGCAGGCAACCAGCCAGCTCTCTTACCTGTAGGCCTGTTTTTCTGATATTCTAGGCCTTCAGTGAGGAGAGAGAGAATCTGTCAGAAAGATCACACAGATGATCTTTCATCATCTATGGAAAGGATGTGGAGGGATGTGAAGTTTTCAATCAGTTGCTGCTTGTGTTGATTTTTTTGTTTTACATAGAATATTTAGGTTGTTCTATCTTTTCATGTCTCTGGAAGAAAAATGCTTACCTGAAAAAAGTAAAAAAAGCTTTTATCTGCTCTCAACATTTCTAAATATACTAGGAATTTGCACCATGCAGGAAATTAACACCTTTCTAATCACTAAATAATGAACCAGGAAAATAGTATCTGCTATATTTGTAGAATTGTAAAATTTCAGTGGTTTTTTACATTTAGGTAGTCACTGAGAAGGCCAAGAGAGATATAGACCAGGTGCTATACAAAATGTTTTGGCAAAGACAAACTCTCTTCTGTTTTAATTGACTCCAAACCAGTGTTTTCTAAGTAAAGTTGTGTTTTCAATTAAAAACAAGGAAAAAAAAAATAAAAGAGGATTTCTGTTATTGTAGATAGAGACAATTTTAAACTATTTTGTGAACATTTTCAGTGGTTTCAATTGCTTCAATTCAGAAGGTGCCAAGCATCAACTTAGTAATGACCCACAGGAGACCTTGCTTTCTCCCTCTCCCTCTCATATGTTCCTTGGAAAAGAATGGCTGCACCTGTAGCATCAAATAAGGTTGCTTTTTTCTTCTTTCTCCAGTCAGATCCCTTTGTCCAAGGAGCCTCGCTGGATTTAATGGAACCCACTCGTCTTGTATGGCACTGTACAGGGTAAGGCAATGAGAACATTGTATACAGCAAAAACCACATCACCTGGCTGTGCCAAATTAGCAAGTACAGAAAACAGTGCTGTGGTTTGACTTAGCTGGCCATCAGGTGCCCACCAAATTATTCTATCCTTTACCTTCCTCAAGAGAACAGTGGAAGAAAATACAATTAAAAGCTCATGAGTCAAGATAAGGACGGAGAGAAGGGAGAGCAGGGAAACCAGATGGGATGGGAGACAGGGAGACCAGTCATGGGCAAAACAAGTTAATCTTCAGGAAATTATTTTAATTTTACTGTCAATTTAAATAGCATAGGCCAGTGGAAAACAAGAAGGAATTTTTAAGTGCCCTACCCCTCCCAGGCTCAACTTCAACTTCACCTCTGGCTCTTTTACCCCTTGCTCTCAAGCAGTGAAGGGCACAAGGAATGTGGATTCATAACATTAAATCTCTGCTCCTTCCTCCTCACACTGTTCCTCTGCTCTTCCATGGGGTCTTTTCCACAGGCTAGAGCATTTCAAGAAGTCCCCTGCCATAGCATGAGTCATTTGCACATGGTGCAGTCCTTCAGGAGCAGTGCTCCAGTGTGGGTCCTGCCAGGAGCCTGCTCCCACACAGACTTCCCACAGAGTCACAAGCTCCTTCAGAGCATCTCCTCATGCCCTGGTGTGGGGTGCTCCATGGGCTGCAGGTGGATCTCTGCTCCCTCATGGACCTCCCTGGGCTGCAGGGATACAGCTATCTCACCATGGGCTGCACCATGGGCTGCACCATGGGCTGCAGGACAATCTGCTCCAGTGCCTGGAGCCCCTCCCGCCCCTCCTGCACTGGCCTTGGGTCTGCAGAGCTGCTTCTCTCACACTCTCACTCCTCACTCCCAGATGTTGCACAATACATTTCCTTCTTGCTTAAATATGTTATCATAGAGGTGCTACCAAGATTGATCAGGTTTGTGCGGTGGCAGACCCATCTTGGAGATGTCTGAAACTGTCTCTGTCCACTGTGGGAGGAATTTCTGGTGTTTTCTCAGAGAAGTCACACCCACAGCCTTCCCGATACCAAAACCTTGCCACATAAACCCAGTGCAAATGGTCATGGACAAGGCATGGCTGAGTGCTAAACACCACAGCAGGATGCTCATCAGAGTCCTGGAGTCCAGCACAGCTGCAGCTTCACCTCTTGCTGTGCCTCCCCCAGCTTTGCCTGCTCTGCCCTGTGCAGTGCCCCGTGTGTCCCATTGGAGCATCACTGACTTCTCACATCACCCTTTGCAAAGTGCATCCCTTCTGTAATGGTGTATGCGTACCTCTGCTTCTCATTGGTGTAATAACTGAAGTTTGATTATCCCTTGAAAGGGTGAAATATGTCAGGTGAGATATTTTCTTTAGACAAAAGAGTCATTGGGGTTGATTTAAAATGCCTCTCAGCTAATTTGAGTATTTCAACTGGAAAAAAAAATCATGTCAAAACATGCTAGTTGAAAAAACATTTTTAAAGATATTTCAATATTAAATATAAATAAATTTGATTGTAATAAAAGCAAAAAATCCCCAAATCATCAAAACTATTCTTTTGATGAAAACCATTGTGTGCACACAATTTCAATAATTAAATATGTCCCAGGCAAAACCAGCACAAACACAGAATAACACTCTCCCCAAGACAGTTTTCTGATATCCCTTAAGAGCCAATATTAGCAAAGTCTACAATAACCAGCTGGAAGACAGAGGGCAAGGTATCCCTTAATGAGTTCTTTCCTCCCATTTAAAAATCACTCCAATTCTTTTTGCTTCAAAAAAAGCCATTAATAGGTATAATCAAGGTCCCTGTAAATAAAAAAAAACCCAAACTTTATGGTTGTTTTGGACTGTATATGAGTTTATAGAGTAAAAACATTCACTGAAATGTTGTATTAGCTCTTGGTCCTCTGCATAATTATTTTTATCCATTATATCTGTCTCCCGCACTTTGTGTTACTGTCTGTCTACAGGATCTTCGCCCACAGGGATTAAGGTGATATCAAAAAAGCTGTAATAAAGACATGGTTGCTTTTAACATTATTATTCTATTTGTATTTATAAATATCCTTGCAGAGGTTTCATGCATGCCAAGACCTCACTTGATGTCTTCAACAAAGAAAAGCTACTCTTGTGTCTTCACTAAACCAGTTTGTTGATAACAAACAGATTTTAACTAACATTTGGACTATGCATGATTTCAAACACACAGATGGAATCAATAGCTGTTTGCTGTGTAACAGAATATGTCTAACATAACAAATATGCCCAGAGTGTAAAACAAGAAGAGAAAGTAAAGAATGAAGTAAAGGAACTTGAATGAGTCAGATAATGTTTACATACCACTATGTGGTTGTCTTAGTACTTGTAATCGATAAAACATTTCCATGAAAAAAGAATTCAACATAAATGAAATAAACTAATTTTCAAAGTCAGCTAAAGAAAAGAGTCACAATAAAAAATGCATGATACCTTATAAGTAAACACCACTGGATGTTGTTTAACTTAAAACAAACAAACAAAAAAACATCCAAACCACACAGGACCCTAGACTTTGCAAAAATCTCTTAGATTAAAAGGCCCCTCAGCAAATTTGCAGCATCAAAATTCCTCAAGCTTCTTATTATATTTTGGTTGGTAAAGGGAATCTGTTCAAGCTTATTATATTTTGGTACATTTGTTGGTAATCACATCCTCTAGACCCTAGACTAGTCCACATATTTGGAATATCTGAAACCCTCTGGAATCTGATTTCAGTGTTGAAGGAACTCTTGATTTGACCTTTTACTGTTATTGGGAGGAGTTCAACTGCATGAATCTGAAATTGTCACAGCACTAAAAAACTCTTGGATTGAAGAGCTCTGATTTCACCAACATGTACCAACAGATCTACTTCACACAGGGACTTGAGAATTTTTCCATAACAATGAATTTTTCTATAATAAATGGGTATTTCTTAAGAATAATGTATTCAAGAATTTGATTTTTGTTTGTTGATGAATTCTTATAAAGAGTATAAAAACTTAATTAAGCTTTTCTAAAAGTGTCTTTTCCCCAGGTAGAACCATCATCTTCACTACTTAATGTAACGCCTTGCAGCTTAATATACCCCAGAACAAGCAATGACAAGGCAGTATGAAATACATTTTTCCAGTGTCCAGTCTTTCAGGCATAAAAAATTATGACTGTTGTATACTGATCATGGTAAGCAGAAAGAAAGTCTGAAAATGAGCTGTTAAAGGCATTGAAAATGCATTTTAATGGTTTCATTTCGAAGGAATGTTCCCATTTAATATCTAGAAAGGAGGAAGTTGGTTGTTATGATACATTTCTCTGCTACAATAGTCTCTATTGGCAAAATCTGTTAGTGAAATGAAATATGTAAAATAATGGATACATAACATTCATAAAGATGTGGAAATGCATATGTTTCAAATTTAAGTAATCTTTAAATTTTGGAGACAGGCTATGGTTGAATTCAATTTTCACTTTCAAAATTAAATATCTACTCAGCTGATAGCTTTGCTGTCACTTACTAGAGGATGGTCAAGTAGAAGAATTCCAGATTCCTGTTTCATTCACTTCTCTGTCCTCTTTTAGCCATTTCAGATTTAAATAATTAATATGTGCATGAGGGTTAAAAATAACTTAGGACTGAATCCTTTCATATAATCATCACATACAGTAATTTGTAGTACTACTTAATTTGTATACTACACATGATATAAAAATTTAGTCCAATTTGTCACAGGGTTATTTGCTTTGGTTCCAGAGTAATTTAAAAATGTCTCCATCTTCCTGGCCTAGGGGAGAAAAAGATTTTATTTACTCTCTGTCTTTAAAACAGCAACATTCTTTATCAGTTTCACAATTAAATATGGTACATATAAAAATATGTAGGATTAAAATATTACAAACTATCTCAAAAAACTTGATTTTTCAAGAGCATATTTTGTACAGTGAACCACTGAAGAGTTACATCCTTCCTCTCTTTCTAAACAACAGAATTCTTTTTCTTGCTGTTTTCTGTTTTGGGATATAGGAACACATGTTTTTTATTAAGACACTTCAGCAGTTACTGTAGTCTGGAAAAAAATTTCCAAAGCATTAATTATCTCCTCCAGATCCTGAGCTCATCAATGCTGCAGTCAGTGTCTGGGCTAAAGGAAAGACATGAGTTTTAACACAGCACAGCTGAAACACAAACCTGTGTTTAGCCCAGTGCAGCAGGAGCCAGATCCTCACCTGAAGACCACCTACAATATCAGATAAACCTTACAGTCTCCAGAGAATCCCAGGTATCCTTTGCATGTCCCTTCTGTAGCACCAAAAAGTGATTACCTATTTAACCAAGGCAGCCCCTGAGGATCAGCTTCATTTTTAAGAGCTCAGCTTTGTTTTTTAAGAGCCAGAGGTTTAAGCTAAGCAGTGTTGTATGGTAGACCAAGGGAGCAGCACATTTTTTGGTTTTGAAGTTGAGCATATATTTCAATATACTGATGGACTGAAGGCTAATGAGAGATGGTCTCTTACCATTGCAAATTGCTTGGAATTTTGCTTCTTATTCTTCATTTTTCAGTGTCTCAGAAAACATATTACTGTATATCTAAAGAGATTACTACTATTTGTTTAAAGACTTTCAGGATTTAGAAGGATACATGAATGCTACATGAAAGAATATAGTAGGGTTGGGGTTTTTTCATGTTTTTTCCTTTCTGTCCTTAGCAGAGACCCAAAAAAACACCCTCCTTTTCTTTCCTTTTTTTTTTTTTTAATTTAAAGTGTCATCAACCTGCAATAAGAGGTTTTTAAACTTAAACTTCAGCTTACTAAAATTGACTTTTGACTTCCTGAGATTAGTTTTATGATTTGTTCAATGATATTAAAAATCCATACAAAAGGCTGCAAGGTTATGTTAATTTAGCAGGTACTTCTCCTGGTAGTCCTAATTATGTTATTTTTCTATTCCTATGAAACATTTTAAGCCTCTGTAACATTAAAAAATGTTAAGGATCTATTTTCAGACATCACTATGACCTTTTAAAATACCTAATCTAGCTATTTAGAAGCTTTATAACTCATAGTCTTATTTTAAAAGGAGTGTGGGAGGATAATCAAATAAATTATTTTCGTACTGAGCAAAAAGAGAAGAGCACTAATTCTACATTAGTAACACACTTCTTATAGAACGTTGTCCTTCAGTACAATTGAATGCCACTGAATATTGCAGTGCCACAATACCACTTAAGCATCCTTCAAGGTAACTCTAGTTGTAGTTAGGTACCCATTTAAAATTCATTCAGACAGATTTTTTTTTTGAGTTATTTTTATGATCCACATACATGCTTCCAAATGGAACCTTTTTTTATGATTTTGTGATATTTATGGCTGGTCTAAGTAGATTTTTCTGCTTGTATGCAGTCAAAATAGCCATCAGACAGTGTATGTCTGGAGACACATTTGTGTGTTATACCCATGGGACCCACAGAGCTGCATGAGCCACAGACACACGCAGGAGTCATGCCTAAAACATGTTTGCATCATGGACTTCAGAACTGGAAATATGTTGATTTAATAATAACATAATTAACTGGCAATTAGTGAACCATGCTTTCAGGATTTGCTTGATGTTAAACCAGATTATCCACAACATGAGACACAAGACTTAGACAAAGAGGTTTTGAAATACCTGCTGTAAGTGATCACCCAACAATTAAATCACACACACATCTCTCCCAGGCTGTGTGGGTTTCAGGCACAAACTCCTCTCTGGGCACTCCCTACCTGCACCTCCCTCCCATGGGAGATGTGGGTGCTCTGTGCACCCAGGGTGTTCCCTGCTGCCCCCAAGCACATGCAGGGGAGACACCTTCCTTGAGGGAGCTCCTGGGGGCCCTCCTGGCTCTCCAGCTCTCCCTGGCAACCAAGTGGGTGCCTGCTCCTTGTGTTATCACAGGGAAGAATGATCAACGCAGCCTGGAAATGGTGTTGCTACTAATTTTTATGTTATTATCTATCTGTTACTAGGAAGTTTTCACTGTCTGAAGTCCGACTAAGAACCATTGTAAGATGCTTCCTCTGGGTGTGAACTCTATCTCTCCTGTGCAGGTTCACAAAGGGTAACAAGAAGTCCAGACAAGCTCAAATATTGGAAGTTCTTATGTTTTACCCTATTACTGCCTCTACACTTTAACAACCTAAATTAAAAAAAAAAAAAAATACTGGCCCAAGAGTTAAATAATTTTGCTGGGAAAACATCAAGGGGTGAAAAGCTGTCATCGCTTCAAATGTTTCTTTCCCTCAGGAGCTTTCTACTGTGTACATGTATATGTAAGTATATATAGAAATACATATACAGGTACAGGAAGATGCATTCCTTCCCATAAAACAGCATGTGTTTTTTAAAAAACTCAGACTCTAGCATTAGGTGGTATATTCTTCAGCTCTTGAATATTTTAGCATTACAAAGGCATTCATCAGTGGGAAACTGAGCTCTCTAAGTGTCACAATATGAGACAGCTTCTTCTATCACCCAATAATTTTCACACTTTTCTTCCAGAATTCTTTCCTAACTTTGTTTTTATCAATGCTGTAAAAAGAGAAAAAATTACCTCCTGGACGTTATTTGTTTTTTATAGTTGCACCATACATTTGATTGATTGAATCACAAAGCTACAGTGCAAACTCATTCTGAATTGTCCACTAAGCATAAAAATAATTTTCCTAATAGCTGATTTTCAAAGTACCACACAAGTAAGACAAAGTAAGCTACAACTTGTAGTGGGGCTGAATGCTGGTATTCATTTAAAAATCAACAAGATTACAGCTTTTCATATGTTTTAGGTAGTCCTGAAAGGAGGGAGTTGTACTTGATGATTTATATGGGGTCCTTACCAACCTGAGATATTCTATGATTTCATGAATTGTTTCACTTGTTCTTGTCCGCAGCACAATGCTCATAGGTCTTGATTTTGTAGGGAGTTCACTGCTGGTCTGCCAATGTTAGGCAGAAAATTGTATTGGTTCCTGCTGTTCAGCTGCTTAGAGTTACCCATTTGAGGTGCCAATGGCTAAAATCCTTGGGCATCCCCAGCATTTGACTCCAGACCTCTCTGTTACTCTTCCTCCAGCTGTCATCTTTCCCTTCTTTCATGACTTTCTAAGATCATCTCTTCTCTTTAGAAACCTCTTAAGTACCTTTTCAGGGTTGCCTCTTCCTTTCAGATTCCAAGTCCCTAAGTTTAAAGAGGAATAAGGAAACGTCTGGTCAGTCTCATGATTAGTCAGCAGTTCTGTCTCTTTGTTAGATAGTTCAAAAGTTTGGGTTTAGACATTCACCCCATCACACACAGGCAGCTAACTGTATGCTGCCTGCTGGCACTCAAATTTCAGCTATTTTTATAACAGCCAAAGAAAGTTGTCTATACTGTTCATGCAATGTGTACAGCTGGTGTTCATGTCAGATACTTAAATTTTCTATTGCTTGACTTTAAATTTCATTCTGTCTAAATAAGTGTTTCCCAAAGCTATCCAATTCTTCATATATGATCCATCTCACCTAGTTTTAGCCCTTTAAAAATTTTCAGTCTGAAACTGGACCTTCCATGTGTCCATTGGTAAACCATGTGCCTAAGAAGCCTTTACCATTTATAAAGATCTAGCTAAAGTTATTGGAAACCAGACAAATATTCTCTCATGCTGCTGTTGACACCTTCACTTGGGCAGCTGCTGTTGCTCTAGAACATCATGTCTCTGTTGATTATATCTTCATTGACAATAATGAGAGCTTAGACAGCTTTTATGCTTTTGGACAATCTGAATTTTGTCTGGCACATTAATTTATGTTGACATGTAAATATAAATGTATTGAATCAAATCCTGTCCCACCAGCCTAGTCTAGGTTTATTATATCTTGTCCTTCCCTAGTTCTCTCTTAGGAAGAGGTACCTCCAGAGAGTGATTCATTCTGCTTGCTTGAGGATAATGACAGCATTCTCTCTCCTTTTCTTCCAATTAGTGAGAATCTAAAATAATTATCTGAAGCTATGCAGTAAATTCTTAGATAATTAAAATTAGATGAGATGGGTTCCACTCTGGTTCAAAAGTACAGTCCTCTCCATTATTTACTGTTTGTTTTTTAATTATGGTTATCAACTTAGCTGGCCATAATTTACATACATAGACAGACACACACACACACACACACACACACACATATATATATATATATGTTTTTTGAGATTCTTTATTTACAATATGTTTTTTCTTCTTATCCAGACAGTTCTAGCTTCTAATAAAAAATTCTAATTGTAGGCAGACCAGTAGATTACATAGACTCAGAAGACTTCCTAATGCAAAGAGACTCAGCCTCACCAAAGAGATTATTTATACTCTTGAAAAGCAAATTTTGCCCTAGAGGATTTTATAAGGGGATCTGCAAATCATTACAGTTCTAAATTCAGTACAAATCCATAGCTGTTTTCCGTCTTGTATGATATCCTGATCCTAGAAGCCATGAGGATTACAATTCATAGGACTGGGGAAATTTATACCTTAAAATTTCCCTCATAGAAATCCTATATTACATGGCAAAAAATTGCAGTAATTATGAAAAATTTTTTTTGTTCTGGTTTTGTTTTCAAGGCTGATGAAAAAGGGTAGTAAGTTTGACACTTTTTACTGAATCCCTTTGCTTAATAGGCTTCCCAGTGGACAACCTTATTATTTAGAAGACCTGTCATAACATAGCAAGATAAAGATAAGAAATAAAGCCAAATATAAAACAGTCAAAGAAGATGAACAATAGTCCTTAAACAGGCTAAAATGTGAGACTTTGTATCTTTAAACTCAGATTGAAATTTAGTTTGACTGCTGTTCTTACAGAAGTAAGCGATGTCATCTTAGTTTCTGCTTCAGATTTATCTAGGACTCCAAGCTGACATATTTCATTTTAATTAGGTATTCTATATCTGCTCTTCTTACTTAAAGAAACATCACTCCTCTACGTACCCAGACAACCTCTTCGGGTTACCTTGAGGTCAGCATCATAAATATAACAAGGGAGAGCCACGACCTACATACAGAGCTGGCTCGCTGCTGACAGCACAGCAAGCAAATCTGAACATTGCAAAACTGAATCATGTTGCTCCAGACATGAGGACCCAGGGATCAGCTGGGCCTTCCTCCCATGCAGGCCAAAGAGGAAGAGTGATACATAACTGGGGGAGGGATAAGGCTGAGAGAAGAAGGAATGTCCAGGAGAAGCTTAGTTCTTTCTTTGGGAGGGCAAATTTAGACAGGTACAGAAGGAATATTTCAGTGAGATGCCACAAATTCTTACCCCTGCTCTAAACAGCAGCAGATAACTTCATCCTAGTCACACTGCAGCCCTATTTTTGTTTGGTGTACCCCATAACCTGCTGATCCAGGTGACTGTTAACCCCATGTGTGTCTGGAGGTGGCTCTGTCACCATCTTCATAGGGAGCAGCTATCATGAGGACTATCCATCTTACACGCTGCAAACAAAATGCTATCTTTTTTTCTCAACTTTATTTATTCAATACTGCATTGTACAGTAAAAATGAAAAGTAAAGTAAAATATCTCCTGAGGAGAGAATTATTTTATTTTGCTGAGAGGTTTTAGTTAGGAAGAAACAAGTATTTTTCATTTTCCATCCCACTTTCTAAGTGGCCCATAGCTGGAATTGAAACCCAAAGTCAAAAATCAGTTTGCTGTTTTTTGAATTAATTTCTAGAATAAAAAAAAAGAAGAAATCTGTGTTTTCCAGAAATTAAATATTCAGAAATACAGAATTAGGACTGGTCTTTTTAAATTATCCAGTCTGTATTAAATTATCCAGCAAACCCTTAAATAACGTTGTATAGTGAAGAAGAAAAAAATATTATGCCGTGGATCTAAAGGATTTAATACATGTTCAGAACCAGGCACCAAATGGAGATTGAGAAACAGTGGGCATAATTTGTACCAGGAAAGGTTCATGCTTTTAAAGTAAAGTTAAAAATTAAAACTTTTGACCCAGAGAATTGTCAAATGGTTGAGTATGTTGCCCAAAGAGGTTTTGGAAGCAGTACTTTTGAAGTTGGGATGAAACCTGGAACAATCTGGTCTGAGCTCATAGTTGACATGGTTCAATGTATCCAAATCTCCAATAAACACAGAATTGGAAGAGGTTGAAACTCTTTGCTTACTTTTCTTGGTAGTTTTCTAAGTTTCTGCCCAAAGGACCACAGAAAAGATAAAATGCAGTCCAGATTTTCCAAATATAAATAAAGACAGAATCCAACAGTTTCTATGTGTTCTAGAGGAGATGGAGTAGTTTCCTGGAGTTCCAGGAAATTCAGTGTGCTAACTAAATATATAGAAACCACCTCAATTTTGTTAAAATCCCCGTGCTATGAAAGAAGAGATTGCGAAAATATCAGGGAAAAGTACCCAGTGTGCTTGCTTCATATCTATACTCAGCCTGAGTGTGCCTCAGAACTTTTGGAATCAGGATAGACTTTTAGTCTGAATCAGGCCATTCTAATAATCATGTTCCAAATAATGAGTGGTGATCCTGAAGGAAACTCAGCAACACACAGGCTGAGGGACACACAGGTAGAAGGGTACTGTGGTTTAACGTTAATTCTCTTTGAGCTTGTTTACTTTCATTATGAATATTTTATGTACAGAATCCAGATCAGAGTATCCAGCATTCCCAGCTTGATTACTTGAAATCCCAAACTGAATACATACTTTCTCAAATTCTAATATAATAGGATGTAATTAAGTGTAGTAAATTAAAACTAAGCAAACCCTATGGTGTGTAAGAGTATCACAGTTAGACTTCATTTGCAGAAAAATGGCTCTGAGATATAATTAAAAGGCAATCCTCTAAAACAAAGGATTTATTAAACATTTATTCTTTTGGTTTTAGCTTGACAGGTGTTGAGGAAAACAAAACAAAACAACCCCCAGCCAAAGAGAAAAGCTTGTTAGATGCTCCAGCACTAATACTCTAAGTATAAACTGTAGAGTGCTCAGATACCACTGGATTATTGGGATTTTGATGATTCAAAATTTGGTCATTATGACAGTGTAATAAAGGGAAAAGAGATTTTCAGCCCAGAATGCACAAATGGTAAAAAGAACTGCAGAATTAATTTTACATTAATGAGACAAGTTCTTCAAAGCTAACAGGGTAGACTGTTGAAGATTGGTTTATATTATATATGCCAACTAACTTTAATCTGTGAAGATGCTGTAGGGAATGAAAAAGCTTTCTCTTTAAGAGATACAGATTTCAATTCTTTCTAATGTGCATTGATTTTCCTAAAAATTTTGATTCAAAAAAATCATTTTATTTGTGGTATATTTTGCATATTACTTGGGAACAGTGTTACTGAGACTCACAGGCCTATTTCAAGATATCAGAAGGCAGCTGGTTTTCAGTTCTGAAATGCAGAAATCCAGACAGCAATGGACTCAATAATAGTTTCTCACTAATTAGGAACAATTTAAAAAAACCCTGTCAGCAAGCTATGTAAAATTCAGCCATTCAAGAGAAGGTTTTTTCATGTGGTGGGCACTTTTATTTTTCTACCTTGTTTTTTTGTTGTTGTTGGTTTTCGTTTGTTTTGTTTGGTGGGTTTTTTTTTTGTGTTGTTTGATTTTATTTAAATATACCTGTGAAGTATATATGAAGCAAAGAACAGTAGAGATTTGCTTATTGGTTGTTGTGTATCCCTTTTGTCTCGTTATGGTTCCCTATGGAGACACGTAGACTCTTCAGGCTGGAAACGTAGATCAGATTTTTGCTCTGACCCTTATATCCCAAACACAGACTGTACATAGTTTTCTATTAGTGTGTCTTACCCAAACACCTATAATTTTCAACAGCTTTAAGCATGTGTTGAATATGTTGAATATACTTCCTTTATAGGTGTAGTTTCATTAAATTCTGCTAGTCACCTTAAACCTTGGATTGTTGGATATTTTTCTTTCAGGAACTGACTACTTTCCTGGAAGGAAAAGATGCTCTGGACTAAAATGGAATATCAAAGAGGAACAAATCATCTAACTATGCCACACACTTGAATAATCTGCAAATAATACTAGAAATAGATATGGTCTTGGATATCACATCTTGGGCTTATCTTCAAGAAAGACCTTAGGGCCTGTTTGAGTTCTATGGACTTGCGGCTCATCTCTGTAATGGCTGATATTACGGAATAGGATTAAGAATAAATTTAGCATAAATGCAGCTGAATGTGTGAGCTAATCTCAGCTGACTTTTTCTGTCTTAAAACTGCATGCCTAGAGTAAGGTTGTTACCCATGTTTCATAGATATCTATGAACTCATGGATCTCTGAGCGTGTCAAGTGAAAGGTCAAGTAAAAGGTGTCCCTGTCCACAGCAGGGAAGTTGGAAATAGATGATTTTTAAGGTCCCTTCCACTCCAGGCCATTTTATAATTCTGTGACTTGTTGTCTATGAAAGGATGTGGGGATTTTCAAAGCATGAACCAGGATTTTTTTTCAAGAGAGGTAGGATAAATTGCTACGTACAAGTTCCATCTTCTAAAACAGCCTGACAAAACGTACCTTAAGACAGACACCTAATTTTTTAGGTGGTTAAAGCAAAATGAAGTGAACCTGCCTGTAAGGTTCCTTATTCTCTGAGGAACTTTTAACAATCCTGCTGGAAGTATGAAAGGCTTTAAGGTAGCCCATTGTATTTTGTCATTTGTCTAATGAGGACATCCACTTGAGGTTAAAATTAAAGTTTTTCATGCTGTTTAGGAAGATTGAAGTATGCTTTAATGTGTCAAGTGGGGACAGGGAAATGTGTGGAGTTGCTTGGGTTTGTTTTTTTTTTAAACAATATTATGTTTCTTAGACAAGAGGGACTAAAAACCACAATGGAAATAGTCTCTTAGTTGGGAAGCTAAGCCCCTCTCCAGAACTATATCCTCTCTAAGGAGCAGATTCCACCCAGAGACCAATTTTGATGTTAATCTTATGATATTACTGCTCATAAACCTGTGTAGTAAAACTCAAAGTACCATACTGTATGTCTTCACAAACCTGAATGTTAATTTGCAAATCATGTATATAAATTCTACACCTGCTGACAAATGCATACTGTGCTTATTATATGTCCAGTTAGTCAAAAGGAGGTAAGGATCATCCTGGGGTGAACTCAGAAATTCAGACAGGTTTTGTTGAATATGTTGTAGAGGGGTGACCATGGCTGGATGTCAGGCACCTACCAAACCTCTCTATCACTCCTCTCCATAGGGAGACAGGGGAGAGAAAATAAAATGAATGGGTTGAGGTAAGGACAGGGACAGAACACTCAATATATGAGAGATCACTCAAATACCATCATGGGAAAAACAGGCTCTAAAGCTATGATTTGAATTGATTGCTAACAAAATCAGAGCAAGGTAATGACAAGTAAAATAAAACCATAAAAAATAACACCTTAAAAAAAACCTACTTTCCCCAGTTCTTCCTCCTACCCCAGCAGGCCAAGGAGAGACAGGATGGAGGCTACGGTCAGTTCATCACCCACTGTTTCTGCTGCTGCTCAGGGTCAGGAGTCATTCCCCTGCTGCACTGTGGGTTACCTCCCTCAGGAGACAGTTCTACATAGACCTCCCCAATGTCAGTCCATCCCATGGGCAACAGCCCTCACCAAATGGCTGCAGCATGGGTCACTCTTCCATGGGGTGGAGTTCTTCCATGGGGTGGAGTACTTCCACATTACTCCAGCATGGGATTAGGGCCCCTCTCTCCTCAAGTCTCCCACAGGGTCACATCCTCCTCTCAGACATCCACCTGCTCCAGCCTGGGTCTCCTCCACAGGCTGTGGGGGGATCTCTGCATCCCCTATGGACCCTGCTGGGCTGCAGGGGGAGAGTTCCTTCACCATGGCAATCACCACAGGCAACAGAGGAATCTCTGCTTTGGCACCCAGGCCACCTCCTGGCCCTCCTTCTCCACTGACCTGGGTGTCTGCAGTTGTTCCTCTCACATGCTCTCACCCCACTCTTCTCTGACTGCGATTACAACAGTGCAATAACTTTTTTCTTTTTCTTCTTCACTACGTTACCCCAGAGACATTACCATGAATAGATCCAACTGGCCCTGCCTTGGCCAGGGATGTGTGCGTCTTTGGAGCTGGCTAGCACTGGCTTTCCCAGCCATGGAGGAACTTTCTGGCAGTTCCCGAGTGAAACTGCCCTTGTAGCTCCCCCAGTGCCAAAGCCAGGCCAAGCAAAACCAGTAAAATGTATAGTGCCAAAGAAACCCTTGGGGAGGCTTGGGGTACATGATGGTCTTTTTGGACATCTATTGGCAATTTTCATGTCTTTCTCAACATAGGGAGTGAACAGCAAAGAATCTCTTCTGCAGCTCCCACAAAGGATGATTCACAGTATGCAGAGATGATTCACTTGAGCTGGAGACCTACACAGTACCAAGTAAGAGTTGCAGAAACAAGCCTGAAAAACTCATTGTGCTCAGCAGACAAATGAATAGCGAGTCTTCTGTCTGCAACTCTTGGGACACTTGTATTTTTGTGCCACAGATACCTTCATTAAAAATTAATCATATCCTGTAGCAAAACTGCAGGTCTCTGGCTCTTATCAGAGGAGAATTTCCCTATGGCGTTAAAGGAAATTGTGCTGTAAATGTATGCATAATTTCTAAGGAGATATTCTTCAAGTATTTTTAGTTATTTACATCTTGATATTTTCAGCTTATAGCTGCTTTGTATTTTTTATGTATAAATTTCTTATGCCTTTAAATTTCTGGAAACAATAAAGTAATTTAGTATAAAGCAGCTTAATAAGAAGGAGAGTCTATACACACTGCAAATGATTTAACTCCACTTATACTCTTTTATTAACAACCATTACTTATATCCTCTCTGAACCTACTGAGGTCTGAGGAATGAATGTTGTTGCCTCTGGTGGACTGTGACTAAACAAATGCAGTATAATGAAGAAAAAGATACTGCTAAACATACCCAAATCCTTTGAATCATGTAAAAGAACTTCTCAGTAAAGAACTTCACAGAATGCAGTCTCTAAATGAGTCACTTGCACCTTCAAAATGTGAAGATGCTTTATTTGGATATCTCTGCGTCTCAGGTTTGCAGCTGTCCATCTGCTTTAATTCTTGGTTTTGTAGTATCAATTCTGCAGGTGTGCAGCTGCTCCAGTTGTCCCAGTACTGCTCACATTGCTGCAGGGAATCCAGTGGTGGCTGTGAGTGGTGGGAAAGAGATTACGGAACAGTTTTGGAGGGTACATTTCTACGTCAGACCAATTTGTTTACCAAATTAATCTTGCCACTCAGGAGTGCGTAGTCAGCTCTTGAAGATTATTGCAGCATGCAAAAGATCTACAGGAAAGGGGAGGATCTCTATCTCTGGAAGTTGCCTGCCTTTTCCCATTGGATTAGTTTGGACAGTGGCACCTGTTCATATTGGGTGTCAAGTCAATACCTCTAAATGAATATTATGGTTGTTTCCAAGGGCTGAGACTTAATTAGATAATTACTTTAATCTCATTATTTCTGTATTTCAGATGTCAGTAATAGTACTACCACATTAAAAATACAGCCCAAGAACCTCTGTGATTAAGTGCTCTCCTCCAAATACCAACACACTGAAAGGATGGAGCAAGCAACTCACCACCCAGACATTGCATTGCAGTAGACTCCAAGCTGACTTGATATACATGGAGTTAAATTAGACACATAGAGGTATCATTTTCTTTACATAATATTTTTCAAGATTACTATGTGAATAATATTTACAGCAAGGCACTATCCTATTTGAACCTTCTCTAATTAACAACTTAGTAGTCATTAAATATTTTAATGAGACATAACTGCTATCTGCAGAATGGACACAGATGGCAAGGCTGTGAGAAGAAGAGGTGTGGAAGAAGTAGTATTGTGTAGCCATGGAAACAATGCCTCTCTTTCTTCCTCCCTTCTCCCTTTTAGGTTCAGCAATGCTGCACATCATTAGGGTGTCTGCCTCTCTTGACAATGGCAACTTTGCAGTGTCAGTCAGTAAATCTCTGTATCCATTCATGCTGTCAGCACTAAGTGATAGAAAGCCTGGGGAAGATGTGAGATGCATAGCAAACAGGCTTTGGCTCTGTGACAGTCTAGTCACGTATTCTTATGCAACTGTCAATTCTGAGGCTCAATTCAATAAGAAAGAACAAAATGGAACGGGCCTGGCTAGACAATGTTCTGTTAGTGTAGTTTCTAAAGTTCATTTCTGTGGTCAAGTAAGTAAAAATGCTGAAAAATGAGACTTGACTGTGTGGGTACACAGGACAAATAGAATAAAGCTGTGGCTGAGCTCTGGTTATAAGCAGTTTTGTTAATCCGCTGCAGTCAGACCTTAGTGTTGGTGTTTAATTTTGCTAAACTGGGTGGTGATATGCTTTTGAATTGGTAGCAAAAAAGAAAATGTTAAAACCTTTGAATGTCAGTTATTCTCACACAGAGCTGTTCCCATGTGTACCAAGAGCACTTATTTATGCCTAGCAAAAAGCCTTATAATTATAAGAAGCTGAAGCAGAAAAAGTGTCTGAGTAAAAATAGAATAAAAATTCAGTCTAAATGCACTGAAAAAAAAAATTCAACATGAGCTCTACCCTCACCCTTTTCCTCTCATTTTTAGCAGTAATTAAACCAATTCTAAATGCCGCATTTAATTCATTTGGAGTTAGAGATTCCAGGAGGGGATGGAAAGACATGAATTTATGGATCTGCCAAGTAGAAGGAATAAGTCCCATAATTTTAACACAGATTTGAGTTTCTTAAACCTTTTAACCACACAGAAGTGTGAGGTACCAATTATGACATCATAAGAGGCAACTGCCAGAGTAATTATCAACTATTCTAATAGGAAAAAGGGAATGAAAACAACTTGGGGCTCAATTTGCACAGGGAAATGCAGAAATACATCCCCTGCATGGCTTTCATACCTACAATATGCATAGGGGAAACATGATTTCTGCAGGCCTTGTCTCTACATCTTCCCCCCTGCATAGGAAACAGCACTGCTGGGAATGGAGGTGCTCCTGTCGGGAGTGTTCCTCAGAGCCAGGCGGATGCTGATGAGACAATGTCTGAGTCACTGTCTGCTTCCTGATCGACTTCTGGGTCAGCACAAAGCCACACAACCTAACAACCCCAAAAGCACTAATTTATCCCAAACCATAAAACTAAATAAAGTACAGGACACTTTTCACAGATCAGACTAGCCTGCTTTCTGACCCGATGAGTCACAGGTCAGTGTCTTATCTACACTGGCTGGGCTTGATCATCCTAGAGGTGTTTTCCAACCTTAACAATTCTATGATTCTGTGATCTTCTCCAGGCCAGGGGCCAATGGAAATGGTACATACTGTGGATCTTCAGCCATGATCTAGGAACAGATCCTGCCAGACAATGACAGAAAGCAGCTCTAGGGCAGAGAATGCCTGCTGGTGCTGGAATTGACATGTGTCCTCATGATATGGTCATGGTATGATCCCTGACCACTGATCATGGTATGATCAGTGATGTGTGCTTGAGCAGTCCCTGCTGATGTTCCCTGAGAGATTTAGATTACAAAACAGGAGAGTAACACAAACAGAGCTGCACTTTGAGATATTTGCTCAAAAAGAATGCTTAATGGGATAGCAGGCAGCTCACAGAGAGGCCTCCCCATGTAGACTTGACTGCTGAGCACTGAGATTGAGTCAGAAAATGTGAACAACCAGACAAATTGTGAGGATGTACTCCATACAAAAGGACTTTTTTGTTCTCCTGGACTGAAAAAAAACCCCAGTCAGCCTACAGCTTAATACATGCCCCTTTTTCTTCGTATATTTAAACCTTAGTCTATTAAAAACAGAAGACAAAAAAATGCAGAAGATAGAAATCATTGGCAGTTACATGCTTAGTTTACATAAGCACACATGCTTCCAGCTTATTTTAATTCTTCACATACTTGATTGGTTGTCTTTGGGCATCACATTTATCCCTGATGTGCTTGTGCCAATTGAAGGGACATTTTATATTTAGAATATCCTATGTTCATGCCTGATTTTGATTTAAGATATGCTGCACTTAGCTATTGAAATGTAATTGAATTATTAAATGGTTTTGAGAGTTGGAATTCAAACTCTAGGTACTACACATTAATTTTCTCAATTGTAACTCCTCTTCTATATTTCAGAGTTTGGGAGCTCTATCCTGTCTGACTATCTTCATGTCTGGTCAAACTTTGAGAGCTGTCAAACAGTGGGGCATATGAGCAGCTGACCAAACTGGAATTTAGAAGTATCAGATTAGAATCCAGAGCTTTCTGTTTTAATAAAAAAAAATCTGAAATATTGACACTTTTACAAAACTTAAATGCTGTCTAGTTGAAAACTAAACCACCTGTCATGTAACTAACAAGATGTTGTTTTAATTTTAGTTTTTCAGTTCAAATATTGTGTTTTGGAGTTATTTGTTGGGGTTTTTGGTTGGTTGGTTGGTTGGTAGGTTGATTGATTTGGGGCTTTTGTTTGTTTGGGGCTTTTTTGTTGGGATTTTTTTTTTTTTTTCATTTCCTGGGGAAGAGACTGACCCCACCTGATTGAAACCTCCTTTCAGGTAGTTGTAGAGAATAATCAAGGCTGAGCCTCCTTTTCTGCAAACCAACCAACCCCAACCTCAACTCCTTCAACTGATCCTCACATGACTTAATCTGCATAGCCTTCTCTGGGTTAGCTTTGGACCACAGAAAACTCAACCCAACCAACCCTAAAGAATTACTTTGCAAATTAATATTTTTGATTGTAAATACTTCCTCTGAAGGTTCAGAAATTTTTACATAAAAAATTAAAGTTACTTGCAATCTGAGCATGATGACAAGGCAGTCACCATGTCAGGAAGGAAGGACAGCCTTGTTATTAAAGCACTGGACCTTAGAGAAATGTATTCCACTCTTGCATCTCTTGGTGTCTTCTTTATTTGTTTATATTAAGGAAGAATACATAGACTGGGATTTTGCAGGTAACAAGGCAAAATCTACTGGGGAGCCAGACATGCCAACAACTTTCAAGTATGTAGAAACTACCAACAAAGATGAGGCAAATAATTTGTTTTCCATGTGCATGATGAAAATGATGGATTTGATTTTGCAGTGACTTGGTTTGCAGGTAACAAAAACAGGGACAATAGCAGAAAGCAGGAATAAAACAAGCTCATGCAAAACTGTGTATTTGTCAGGAATATACTGAATGTATTCTGCCAGAAATCACACTAAAAAAAGAATGGCTCAGACAATGTTTTGAGTGATCCCAGAATCATCTCTGGCTATGCCTACAGTAGGAATTGCTTTGGTGCAGTTGGACAATATGAGAAGAGTGAGGCAGCAGGAGACACCTACAGTAAATAGAAAATGCAAGATTTAATTCAGGATAAAATTAACTGGAACCAAACACACTCACAAGCATGTGGATGAGAATTGACTTTACTTACCAATCACTAGTCCAAATCCTTATGTTTTCTCTGGGATTTTGAGCTTAATAGATTTTGTGGTATAGTAGCCTTCAAAATCAACCTAGCCTGAATATATCAAAGCCACCATGTTAACTGAATTAATATGAAATAAATGTGTTTGGCTAGCTGACCTTGCTATTATTACAAACCAAATGCTAATGTGCTTTCAGCCTGTTATCTGGAAGGAGATTATCTGGACTGTACATTAGCCAGGAGTTGTCTTCACCCAATACCCTGGATAAGACACAGTGCCAGAGAGGGAGTGTTGCAATGCACACATTGCTCACATCATGTCTGGCTGTGCACACTGATGATTCTACAAAACCTCTTTGTATTTTTTTTTTCAAAGTTGAATATGCTAAAAATGTTTAAAGCCCAATATGCATGTGAATTCACCATATTTTTGTCTTTGAGTTTTGGGGGTTTTTTACTGAGATCTAGTTACATTTGCCATCTCTTTGCTCTGTACTCAATATTGAGAATATAAACTCTTCAGATTTTATTTTTCTATTTACGCAAGCATAGGATAGTCATAGAATCATAGAATTTTTAATGATGGGGAAAAAACCCACCAAGATCATAAAGTCTAATCTTTGAGTGAATACCACCATGCCCACTAAATTCTATTGTGTACTGACAAATCTACTCATTTTTTAAACATTGACAGGAATGGCTGATTCCACCATTTTCCTGGGTAGCCTGTTCTAGTATTAATCACTCTCTCAGTGAAGGAATTGTTCTTTATATCTAACACAAACTTCTTGTGGTCCAACTTGTGGCCATTTCCTCTCACCCTGTCGCCTGTTACTTGGGAGAACAGAGTGACACTCACCTGGTCACAACCTCCTTTCAGGCAGCTCTAGAGAGTGACAAGGTCCCTCCTGAGCCTCCTTTCCTCCAGGCTAAACACCCCCAGCTCCCTCAGCTGCTCCTCATCAGACTTCTGCCCCCAGACCCTTCCCCAGCTCCAGTGCCCTTCTCTGGACACACTCCAGCCCCTCAGTGTCCTTCTTGAAGTGGAGGACCCAGAAATGGACACAGCAAATGAGGTGAAATCTCCATATTCCCCATGGAGAACCTGACTGGTACTTTTGGGTGCTCATATGCATGTGATAGACAATAACAAGTGATCCCTTGTTGTGCATCTTACCTAACTCCCACTCTATAAAACGCAACTGTCTATAATTAAATTAGTCCTATGGATAATATTTTTAATCACTTGAGACCAATCCTGAAGGGCATAGGATCATAGAATTGTTTTGTTTGGAAAAGTCCTTTAAGATCATCGAGTTCAGCCATTAACCATTCTTTGCCTCCTGTGGTAGCCATCTAGAGTGGGTGACGTGAGTGCAGAATGTGCCACTGTTTCTACGGGCTGTGGAAGAAGCCTTGAAAAATAACTTTAACTGGGAGGAAAACCTTCTAGTGAGTGGTGGAGAAGGCTGGGACTTGGTCTGGCTTTCTGGAGGGTTATGTAGCCATGGGGCTCATAGGTTGGAGTGAACATACTTAGACATGCTTAGGTCTTCTGCCTTATACCTTTTTTAGCATCATATTATTAAAAGCTCCAGTACTTTTTTTTTTCTGTCAATAAATTCAGTTCTTGAACACACATGCCTAATCAGTTACATTTATATATGTATTATATATATGTATAATTATATACATATATATATGTTATTTAATATTATATATTTATTTTTAGATTTTCAAATTAATTGTGTTATAATAATTTTTTTTTGTTTCTTATTTTTTATATTTTAGACAGATGTTATATATGCATTTTACATTTACTTTTTCAAATTTACCTGCAATATTGCATGTTAGCATTAATTCCAAATACTTTCTCCCCTCCTTTCCTCTTTACGTAATATCAGACTTTACTTTAAAATAGTAACTTTGCTTATTAGTATTCAAAACAATAAAACCGACCAGTTCATTTCCCTGAAGGACACTCTCATAATTTTGTCTATCACAGGAATTACTATACAAAACAATAAATGAATGGTAACCAGTCTAAGCAATATGCATGGAAATGAGATTATTTTGATTTTTCTTTCACGAATTAACATTCAGGATGCTTGTAATAGGCCAACACATCATTGGTTCACCAGTCACAAGAATGTCTAGCTTTTTTCTTCTCCAGCCTTAGCTCCTGCTATGATGATCTCTGAGATGAATATATAGAGCCCAGAGAAATAAAATGGCAGCATCATTTAAATAATTCTTTCCTGTAATTTCTGGGTTAGGGACATCACCAACCTGGAAATTCAGGATATCACAGCACAGATATCACCTTTGGTGTCACCAGTAGTCATGGGAGTTATTTAATGTACAGACCATTTTTTCCATTTTCAACACATTTATGCAGCTCAGATTGCATTCTTTGTATCCTTTGGGCATTCTTTAGTTTTTCCAGTAGATGATGGCCCATGAAGGTGTCTCACAGCCTCAATGTATAGAGCCATTGCACTATTATGTGGGAAATATCTTGTTGTCTGGAGGACTTGAATTATACATAATTTAAAACAGTTTAAGAAAATAAGAAGGTCGAAAATAGTGTTGCAAATGAAACAAACCCAACATCTAACCTCATTATGCTCGAGTGCCTGCAGAAAGACCTCTCTCTCTCCCTACTTCGTTGTCCTGCAGGAATGGGATGGGTTCTGTGCTTTGTGCTTAGGTCTGAAGTCTTTGTCACAGGACTTACCTATAAGACTGGTCTGTTACATTCTGCTTGTCAGCAGACCTCGGAGTACACTCCAGATGGGCTCAGGTCTGGCAATTGCCATTCTCTTTTCTTCCTTCTTGTTATGAGACATTTGCTCTTTTAGTTAATCTCTCTTTTTAAACATTTTAAAGGCTCTAGTGAAGCTTAATTTTTCAGTGTGAAATTCATTCTGCTCACTCCCTTATATGGAAACACCCTGCACTCTTAAATTAAAATAAAATATGTTTCTTTTAAAAAGTATTTAATTCTCTTTCTTCAAGACCAGTCATGTTCTCTTTATCATGTTCACTTTATTTTGTTGAATGTCAAAAATATCCTTCCTTGTGGTGCTGCCTGCTCAATATATTTTGGTCTATACTTTTCATTGAAATTTACAGTCATATGACTTTCAATATTAAGGACATGTAAGGTTTTAACATCCAGACATTGCTTAGTGTATGTAGTTCATTATTGACTTCTGGCTGACAATGTACATGGAGGATATCCTGAATGCTGGCCAGAACCTGAAGCACTGTGGCATTAAAGTCATTAAAGAACAAGTGCCAGAAGAGGCAGATGCATTGGTCCCAAGCTTAAGATGAGAAATCACCAACTTCAGTTTGCTCTGAACTTTACATGATGCAAACAGCAGATTTGTGATACAAAAAACGGGGCAGAAGCTTTTGGTCCTATATCAAAATAAAATTTCAAGAAACTACTTGAAATAAAATAACATGTTTTAATACATATAAACTTTTCTGGAATATAAGTTTCCCTAAGAAATTCTGGTGTTTCTGTTTTTCTTCATGATCCAAAATAAGCAACTATTTTAGATGTGAGAATATCCCTGGGGATATGTTTTGCATTTGGAGAATTCTAACTCATAAGTCTTAGCTTTTCTAGATCAGGGATAGCTTTTGATTTCTGCATGTAATAATAGTAAATACTAAGTTACAGGGGCAAATATTATTTTGAAAGTTTAAATTCTCCAGCATTTTATATTTCATACTAAAAGTGCCTATAAACTTTTTCCTAAAATTTTCCAGAATGTGGAACTGAAAAGCAAGGTCACAAATGTACAGTAAATCCATCTAGAAATTTTATCTTCATAGGAAAGCCATTTTTTACATAGTTTTGGAACATTTAAATGCCCAGCATAAAATAACACAGGGGTAAGAGCCTCCACACAGAAGAAGCAGAAATAGTTTTGCAGACTCATGCGAGTTCCTTGAGACTTACCCAATGACAAAACTTTGTGATCTCTTTTTGTCACTTTATACTCTCACTTTTCTCTATACAAATATTTTCTTTGAGATAAGTGAGATGGGAAAATGGGATAGATTCTGAGAAGCAAATATGGTTTTATTCTGAGCTGTACCTGCTAAACCGCAGGTAAGGGCAGGATGAGACGTTCTCACAGTATCTGATGCTTGATCATTCCATTCATTCATGGATTCTTGTTTCTGCATAATCCATGAACCATCGCCTTGACTACATTGTATGTTTATCCTTTTTTATCTAACTCCAGAAGTTTTTCACAGTATTAGGAAAATAAATTTCCAAGTAGAAAACAGTTCATGCCAGTGTGTATCTGGTGGGGACCTTCTGAGGGAATGAGAAATTTGGGAAAACAGGTTTTTTGCAGGGTGATGCAGTGATAACAACATGAAATCAAAAGCTGTAAGAAAAAAATGGAAGGAAGTGGCAGAAGAAAGTGGCGGAAGGAAGGAAGGAAGGGAGGGACAGAGGGAGGAAATAAGGAAGGAAGGAAGTGGCGGAAGGAAGTGGCGGAAGTGGCAGAAGGAAGGGGCGGAAGGAAGGGGCGGAAGGAAGTGGCGGAAGGAAGGAAGGAAGAAAGGAAGGAAGTGGCGGAAGGAAGGAAGTGGCGGAAGGAAGTGATGGAAGGAAGTGGCGGAAGGAAGAAAGTGGCGGAAGGAAGGAAGTGGCAGAAGGAAGTGGCGGAAGGAAGGAAGGAAGTGGCGGAAGGAAGGAAGTGGCGGAAGGAAGGAAGTGGCGGAAGGAAGGAAGGAAGGAAGGAAGGAAGGAAGGAAGGAAGGAAGGAAGGAAGGAAAGAAAGAAAGAAAGAGAGAAAGAAAGAAAGAAAAAGAAAGAAAGAAGAAAGAAAGAAAGAAAGAAAGAAAGAAAGAAAGAAAGAAAGAAAGAAAGAGAATTCTACACTGCATTTGTAGACTTATGATAACGCAGGCAAGGGATATCAGCTAATTGTGATGTCAGCATCAGCATACAATTGTCCTAGAACTGAGAAGCACACACTTCAGAGCTGGCATCAATTTGCAGTGGTTATGGGACACTACTCCTCCAGCCTGCTCCAAGTTCTCCTGCTTTGCTGCCTGTCTCACTTCTCAGGCTGTTTCTGTCTGCAAAGAGCAGGAGAAAATCTGTGGTTGCTAAGATAGCCTTGTAGTTACTCTGGATTTATATAATCACCAAAGACAAAGAACAATGGACACCACATTTCCAGCTCTCAATGAAAATGTAGCCTGAGGTATCATTATCATTTCAAGGTTCTCTGTTCTAGGGCTGAGAGGTACATGAACATTTCACTTATCAATACAAATTAATAGGATAAGATGGGTGAGTGAAGCAAAAATTCATAAATCTGTATGCTGCTAAATGACATTGTAATCCATCAAATCAAGGACGAATGGAAAATAACTAGCCTTTGAGTTACAGCTTACTGTATCTCTGCCAAAGGTGAGACTGCCTCCCAAGGCTTCTGAGAGCTTAAACATACAGATTTGTATTTAAGTCAGCACCTTCTCTGATACTATTGATTACTGGGCTGTACAAACTGTGGTTATCTTCTCATCCAAACAAAACATTAGGCATTTAAAAATCAATGCAGAACGCACACACTTACTTTTCTGAGTGCTGCTTGATTTCTCTTCCTTCTGACAACAAAGGCACGGCTGAGCACTGATACACAATCAGCCTGGGCTGTCTCTTGAGTGTGTGCTGCTCAGTCCTGCCCTGCAGGCAGTCAGGAGCAAGGAGCAGAGCTGTTTGTGCAGCATCATCTGTCTAAAGCTAAACTGCCTCTCCTGACATGCAGGGCTCCTGACATGCTCACAAGAACCTGTGTAACCATGTGCCAACTGAGGGCCAGGAAACAAGCAAGGTTAGCTAGTGTGAAGCTACTGGCCTGCTCATATTTCAATAAAATGAGGATGACTAATTATTAATTATCATGGGACAGAAGTGATTATAGCTTAGAAGAAAGTTATGGCCTTCCTTCCAAAGGCTGACCTACTTTTCCTCAGTCCATAAGAATCCTGCAACGGGTTTTAAGACCTTGGGATCTTTGATCTTAAGCTGACTGCAGGATGCAGCTCTGCACTAACTGCTTAGCTCTAGTTGAAATGCTCAGGACTTTAGTTTTTCCCAAGCAGCAAGTACATAAATGAATGGACCCCCTAAGATTTCTGAGAGAGTTAAAAATACTGTACTTCACAGAAATCAAAGTGCAGGATGTATTAAGTGAAGGATAACAGGTTCTCTGTTGCATTGATGTAATTCCAGAGGGATTAAACTGAATTCAATAGAGCCACAAACAATTTATGTTGGTAACAATAAGAGAAAATTGTGTACTAGTAACTACAGTAGTAGAAAAGATGACTTTATTTGTCTCCAGTTTGAATGCAAGTAATTTTTAGTATTTGTTGGCTAGTTTTTCAATGTCGCTGTGGAATAACATGAAATAGCATTTGTGAAACAGGAGCTTCTGGCAAACAATGCACAATCTTGTAAAAGAGGGTGAAAAATAGCACTGAGAACCCTACGCTCCCAAAGGTGTATGGGTTAAATATAACCAGTGGAAAACTGATCAGAAAGTGTTTCTGGCAAAGCAAATGATCAGTCAAAGTCACTGCACTGCCATGCTGCAATAGATTCCTTTCTTTTTTCTTTTTCTAACATTTGGAAGTAATTGAGAAACAAAGAAATTTTAAATTGAAAACAATATCAAGAGTCTTTTTCTTAATCGCAATTAAGGATAAATATGAGCAGCCTGATTTTCTGAATCACCTTTTTTATATGTTACAAGCCACAAAGCAAAAGGTATTTCAGCCCAGAGGGAAAGTCCCTGAGCTAGCCAGTGTAAGCTACAGGTCCTTGATTCATCTTGAGTTCCCATTGTTTTTCTTGTATTTTTGTTACTTCTAATTCAGGTATCATACTTGCTTACCTAATTTTGCTGACTGAAGAACAGTTAAATATCCTGTTTGCTTCAAGCTGATGCTCCGTTCACCTTTTCCTGAAATACTGTCCAATGATTTCATAAGGAACTCATCCAATCCAGAGATGCTGCTTCCATCCTCTCCACCCCTGCTGTGTATGTTATGCTGGCTCCTGCAAAGTGTTGTATCCACTGGGTTCTTGCAGCTTTTTCCAATGCCAGGAATCAAACTGAGTTGTGATATTTGTTGTTTACAACCTGACACTTAATCTATTTACTTTTCATCATAAAAATCCTAACTGTAAATCTACAGATATTTCACAACATTCATATTTTCAGGCAGCTGGGTTTTTTTTCCTTTTGAGCATCACTTGCTAATTTTTCTGGTAAAGAAGTTCTAAGTTTGCTGTTGTGGTTGAGTTTTTTATTTGTTTGTTAATTGTATATTCTGTGTGTTTAACTGTTTTTTAAGTTATCTTTGCAAAACTCAGTTACAACATTTCTATGAAGAGGTCTGAGTTCACATATGACTGGAGAATTCTAGTTAAAAGAAAAAGCCATTGTCAGCCTAAATAAGCCACACTTATCCTTATTCCTTTGTTACATGCCCTGTAGTGATTGTTATTTCATCTATTTTTCTAGACTCAGTTACTTGTTATATTGCTAACAATCATAACAATCAAGAACTCAGTAAATCCTACCAAACTGCAAAATTTATATTATAACCATTTCAATATAAGACCTTGTATGGTCTTTCCTACTTTCTTTCTTTATAAACTTAAGGGAAAAAAAAAAAGACAGAAGGAACCCTTTTCCTCACAGCTATCATATTCACTTGTAGACAGCCAGTGTTCAAATGTCTATAATACCATTTCTAAACCATGTCCCGAATTAACAAAAATAAATGGAAAACAACTGAATGCTTAAGGAAGAATTTTTCTTCTCTTTTTATTATTTAGAGTTTTGGAATGATGTGCAAATTCAAATTTGACTGCTTCTTCATATTTTCAAAGAAGTGAATTAGCATATTCTTTTTTTGAGTACCAGCATGTCTAATTTTTCCTTTCAGTACCGTGCTCTCTCCAGACACCATTCAGAATATGGTCAGTCTTCTTGCGGGCAGTAACCCTTAGTTTTCACACAATGTGAATTTCTGCACATCCTAACAGCTCCATGCAAAAGACCAGTAAATTCAGCCTCCCAAGGAACCACTTTCCTTACTCCAAGCACTTCTAAAAAATCCTTCAGGAACTGTGAGAAATAAAGAGAACATGGATGATACTGATCTGAGAGGACTTAATCCAGGCCCAGGCACTTTTCCAGGATGCAGAGCTTTGTGTCTGTAAGGCTGACTGTACCGAGCAAGTTGTGCCAGAAAGCCTCACCACCAGAGAATTGTCACTATCTTATTTTGTCCAATAGCAGCTAATGCTGGAAAACTGACTGCCATGGCACAGTATTTAACCCAAAAGGCTGGCAGCATAATGCCCACAGTAACCTCCAAAATAACCATTTCTCCTGACAGAAAGTGAAAACACTATTGAAAGCTATTTGAAGATGTGCTAAAAGGCATTGCAAGTTCTGCACATGAGTGACAGATTTAGGCCAAAATAATATTTTCGATCATGAAGTCCTTGATGAGTGTGAAAACTCTTAATAATAAGGCAGATACATGGATTTAAAGGTTTTCCTAGCCATACTCAGCAAGTAACCCACAGTATTTTCTTAATATTTTCTTTCACAAGTTCTGTTTTCACAAAAACCAGAATTTTTTCATTCTGTTTTTCTGTCTTTTGGTTCAATCTCATAGAATAGTTTGAATTGGAAAATCATCTATTCTAACCCCCTGCCATGGGCAGGGACAACCTCTTCTACACCAGATTGCTCAGAGCCCCATCCAGCCTGGCTTTGAACAGTTCCAGGGATGGGGCAGCCATGATTTCTCTGGAAAATCTGTTCCATTGTCTCACCATTCTGACTGTAAATAATTTCTTCTTCCCTATCACTCCATGCCCTTATAAAAAGACCCTCTCTGGCTCTCTTGAAACACTTTAGGTACTGGAAGGTGTTCCAAGTTCTCCCTGGAGTCTTCTCTTCTACAGGCTGACAACCCCCAGCCCTTTCAGCCTTTATGGGACATCTGGCCCAGCAGATCTGATCATCATCAACCTCCACCGGATTTGTTTCAACAAGTTCATGTATTTCTTATGCTGGGGGGCACAGCACTCCAGAAGGGGTCTCTTGAAAAGACAGTAGATGTTGTTACTATCCTCATGGTATTTCACCACTCCCTGCACATTGTGAGAAGTGGAACTGGCATTCTTTCATGTATTTTTATTCTTCTGATTCTGCTGTTAACCTATGACTTTTTAGAAACACAAAAATGTTGCCTTGGGTTGGATTATTTGGAATTGTATAATTTCATTTAACATAGACAACAGCGAGGTTTAGTCTGTGGGAAATAATTTTAAGGTTTGGGGTCAGTGTCAGACAAATTTCCTATGCAGGGCCAGATTCTGGTTCAGAAGTTAGAGCTCAAAACATTGATCATTATTGCTAAGGGCTCCAGAATATGAAAGTATCATATCTTTTCTGCCCTTTACAGTTCATTACATTTTTAAGCTGTTTTGGGATTTTTTAATAGTTGATGTTCAGAATAAATTGTGATAGAATACAAATGGAAAGGGGGGTTGTTAAATGCCCAGCATTGTAAAATATTTATTTATAAGCTGGAGATTCTCCTGAGCTATCATATTCAAATTCTGCTATTACTAAACCTGCTAGAACTACAAACTGATATTTCTTGCTAACAATTCTGTTACTTACAGATTTTGAATGTGAGATTCCTTTTGGTTTTGCGTTTTTACATTATTCCTAAGCTTGTAGATGAAGTACTTATATATTGACAAAAACACTGTATATGTTAAAAATGCTTGATTAAATCAATCTCCATTAATCTGAGTTGGCAAATTTCAAGGGATAAGTTTTTTGATGATGTTTCACCAAAAGAATCAAATTTTAAAAATGGAGATTTCGCCCAGTACAGTAAAAATTACTTTCTCTTTCTCTGTCTTTCCAGTATTAGAGAGAAATATTTGGCAAACTCATATTTTAAATGCTCTATTTCACATCAACAGTTTTCAACATTTTAGAGGCGGGTGAATAAAACTGATTGAAATTCAAACAGTTATGAATTCTAAAGATGTCTGCCTCAGCAGGGAGCTGAACTGAATTTCTGTGTACCAAAAAAGCAGTAACAGAGCAGTCTCGTTCCTATCTTGTCATGTATTTAGAGTAGTCCTATGAGACACAGAGGTTTAATCTTGGAGGCCAAATGTGATTAACCATGGTACATTTATGGTTACAAATGTACTGACATTTGTGCTACAAAACTTTTTGAGGTCCTGCTGCTGAACTGAGTTTGAATTGAAATTCAGGAACATGGAGTCCCTTCACAGATTTTTTATGCCATTTAACTTTTTATATTTCAGCTAATCAGTGTTTTCTATACCATTTAAATTACCATAAAATTTTTTTTATTGTTTCATTTATTAGGACAATGCCTTCTGAATGTTGGACTGACCAAAATCCACATGCTTATTTATTTAGGTTTACATACTCATATATCTAGTAGTCTATTTTGCAAACCAGACCACCATTCCATTTGCTTGCATTAAAATACAGTTTGAAAAGATTGTTTCTATCTCAAAGAGAAGACAACTAGAAGTACCAACACACAGTACTTGAAAACTAACAGATTTTGTAAGAAATCTCTAACCTTGGGATTTGAGTTGTATGATTTCTAAATTGTGAATGTGGAAGGCTGGCTGGAGGTAACATAAGAGAAAAATGAGAAGATATATTCACATCATAATAAAAGTTATAATGGTACAGAAATTATGTGGTAAAATACTGTTTTTACTCCCTGGATGGAATGTGATCACCGCACTGGAAACCTATTCCAGGATGATTCCCCACATCCACAATCTGCAGCCACAGCCCCTGCTGAAGGGGATGGAACAGAGCAGGGAGCAGAGTGGAGGCACCACGACCAGGCTCTGCTGAAATCCTCACAGGGAGGGGAATTCAATGTGGCTTTGCAGCTGAAAAACCACCCAGCACCTGTCAGCCAGGGCAGAGAGAGGAGATGTCCTGCTGCTGAGCCAACAGCTGAGCTGAAATCTCTCTCCTCAAATGGACTTGGTTCATTATAACCTCATTGTAACATTAGCACACACCTCCAACCCAAAGGTACCACCTCCAAGGCACAGCCACTCCTCACTGGTCAGGTGCGCTGAATTTTATTGACTGTAAAATCAAAGCAAGAGAATCACACAAGCTCCAGCTAAACACAAGAAATAGTATAAAAGTAAGTAGAGAATGGGGAGAATTTAGGGAAGACTCTACTACTGCCAGGATCAGTCAAAGGGCTGAACCTGTCTTCTCCATAGGGACACCTGTTGGGTAAGAACCAATTCTATGTGCTGAATGCTTTTATTGGGGATCACACATTGTCTATGTGTTGCTTTAGATATGTTTTTGAGTCAGATATCACTGACAGTCCTTGAGCCTTAACATATCACAATTTTATATCAATTTTATACAGTCATCTAACCAATCACCATCTGATTCTGAAGCCATGTTTTTCTGTATCTCCACTGTAACACTTTCCTAATAAAATGGGAAATAGATGATATCTGAACAAGGAAGAAAAGAAGCTCCAAAGAGATACTCCCTTTTCCAGAGATACTACCTTTTCTTTACATCAAAGGATCCCCAATGTAGAATGCAACTCTTGGTTCTTAAAGTGTCACTGCCACCAGGACCCCTTGCCGGGCAAGCTGCTACAGAATGCAAATATATTGTTTCAGTGATTTTCTAGATTTTCTCACTCTAGACAAATTTGCGTTAACTGAAAAAGGACTTTGTTAAGAATTTCTCATCAACTACAATACTAGAATTTTTTAAAATGTAGTTGTATTTTACAAACTGTATTTTAATGAAGAGTATTTTTCCCTGGGATTCTTGGATGTGGCAAATGTCAAGTCTCCATGCATTCTGAGGAGGTTTTGTCCAAATTCACAGAACAGACATTTTTGACATCAAAGCCGTACTCAAGTTTTCACTTGTCGACAAGTTCAGAGTTCTGAAGTACCACAAGACTCTCAGACAAAGCAGAAAACCTTGTGAAGATATGGAAATGCATGACTACAGTGACACTGAAATAATAGAGTCATAATATACAGTGTACTGTGTGTTGCCTCTCAAACAGATTTTATATAAAGTGAGAGAACTTAATGAGCTCGTTTAGATGACCATGGAAACGGTGTTTCTCAACCTTAATTGGATACACATACTAGTCTGCAACCTCTAAAGTGAATATGTAAAGTAGGTACAGAAATATCAATACTACATGGTCAATTTTTGGGAATTGTCTGTTATTTTCTTTGAGCACATAAAGGAAGGTTTTAAAACAAAAATTAAGCAATTTTTGTTGCTTTAAAATACTCTAAGTACCTTTCTGCATTTTTTTAAGTTTATGAATATAGGAATTTTGCAAATCTTGCTTCTTGCAGACTTGACAGCAAAAAAAGAATATGCAACATTTACAATACAAAAATAAGTATTGTTGATGTTCAAGACAATTACGCCTTGAAAAGGAACGAAGAAAAGGAAACCCACTTATTTTAAAGCTCAATAAATTTTTCATCTAGAAAAAAAATGCTGTCCTTGTTCCTTATATCAAATAATTTAGTTTCTCAGGTCAGCTTACATGTTTATATAAAATATGTTATTAATAAGGATAGATTATTTTCTTTGAATGCAAGACTGACCTCTTTAGACTACTAACTTGTCTTCTAATTAGCTGATTAGAATTGCAGGCATTAACTCCTCAGCTTGGAAGCAGTGGAAGGAAGGGGGGGACCATGTCCAGCCTTCCCTCTTGCCTCCACTTTTGAGATTTAGTACTGATGGCAGAGAAGATGAACTCAGAGGAATGAATAAGCAAATATTATCTGTTATTGTATTTTCAGATATATTCCTTCTTGTTTCTCTTTTGTCTAATTATGCTTTAAATATCATAACCAAGACTACTAAACAGGGCTTGTGCCCAAGTTTGAGCATTAGTAGATTTATCTGAGTTGTAAGTTTGTCAGCATGGTTCTTGATGAGATTTTAACTGCTGCTAGACATAGTTCAAGCCCATGGGGATAGCATAGACCATTCCCACAAATAATTTAAATTTAACTAGTCTGGTACTCAGGGATGAGGTGAGAAAGTTAAGTGTAGAGAAACAAATAGCTGATGAGAAAAAATGAGTTAAATGTGGTGGAATTTTTTTTTTAGATTTATTCTGGAGACTAGGAAACCTTTGAAGTCTTAGTTTTATTACACTTCTCCCAGACTTAAATAATATTTGGTCTTTCTTACATATCTCTGACTCTTCAGACATCTTCAATTCCTCATTTTATTAGGAAAAGATTATAATGGAGATAGAGAAAAACATATCTCCAGAGGCAGATGCTGACTGGTTAGGTAACATTAGAAAAGTGGGATTTGATTGTGTTATTGTAAAAAATAAGTTTAGACAAGAATATCTGCTTGTTTTGTATGCTTTTCCCCTTTAAAATGAAGAAATAGAACAGAACGTATCCAGCTGATATTTATTATCTAAGAAGAAGTTTGGAAAGGACCTTTAAAGGTTATCTGATGAGAGCAGTGCCAAGTTTGCAGTTAGATCAAGCTTTAAAGTTAGATGGGATTGCCCAGGGAATAGTGAAATTGAGTTTTGAGTATCGCTGAAGATGGAGATACCTGAAAAAGCTGCTCTTCCTCCTTTTTCCTCTAAAACAAATGTTCAAAAGTGTTCTACAGGATCACAGTGATCTTCTGAAGAAAAGGCTGCAGGCATTTGGTTTATTGCCACTGAGGCTACAACATTTGCTGCCTGAAGAGGAGTATTTTGACATTCTGATACTTCCACACAAAGTATTACTTGTCTTGTGACTGTGGTAGGCAAAGACCACAAGGTAGGGAAGGTTTGAACAAAGAGGGCATCAAATAGGTCACCTGATGGACCTGGAGGGGAAACAAAAAAAGATGCAAATACAAAAATGTTTCTCATAGTTTTAATGAGCTCAAGAAAACCCAGTTTTACTGACATAGGAATATGTCAGCCAATACATGTATTCGGGTAAAGTTTGAAAGCATAGAAGAAAAACCCAATTGTGAAAATCTCATTAAAACCAGCAGTTATTTAAAAATAAACTAACATAAATTTAAAAAAAATAGTCCTAAGTGCAATATCTTATCACCCAAAACCTGTGTGATTTATCAAGTAAGAAGCCTCCATATACAGAAATGCACAAGTTTTTCAGTGTACCTTCAGTGTCCTACCTGGAACACACTTCAGAAATGAGACCATCTGAAATGGAAATGCATCTTGGCATAGGAAAAAATTATTGATGTCCTGTTCATTTTCAAGTTATTTAATAGTAAAAGACCGAATCTAAACTGTTTAGAATAAATTTGAATGATTCATCCCTTATAAAAATGTCACATGAACTCCTGTAGACTTCTATGATGGACTCAGTAAAGGGTGAACTGAATTTTCCAAAGCTCTTCCATTTCAGATACACTTTGTGTGTACTATATGTATAGAGAAGGGAAAAAAAATCTTCATATAAATTGTTGATAAGCTAAAGTTATGTATTTCTGTTTTTCTTAAATAGTTCTAAGAATTGTTTTGAGCTTTATTCCTACTAATA
Source organism: Melozone crissalis (assembly GCF_028551555.1). Lineage (NCBI taxonomy): Eukaryota > Metazoa > Chordata > Aves > Passeriformes > Passerellidae > Melozone > Melozone crissalis. The sequence continues at coordinate 57,904,938 of NW_026535805.1, forward strand.
AAGTCTTACATGCCTGTGAAATGAAGTTTGGCTTGCAGCTTTGTTGATAACATCAATAGGAAAATAGGGATGTACCCACACCAGCCATCTGTAACAAACCCTAGTTGGTTCAAGTAAGGTCAAAGAGTAACCATATATTATATTTTGACTTAACCATTTACCTATTTATTTTATGCTTTTGTTCTTCCCCTGTATTGAGAACTGAAATTAATAGGAGGTTGTTTCGTTTTTTTCTCCAATGTCATCCAATATCCAATTCTTCCCTCTCTGGTAGGCTTTTCTCATAAAATAAAATTTGACCCAAATTTATATTTGGATCCCAGTGGATGACTTCAAGTTCCTGCAATTTAAATCCATTTTGTCTTGACTACATATTTTCTTGAAGTTATGCAAACTTTTGAGTCACAAACTACAAGTGATAGAAGATTTACCTACAACCTTCAGTATCTCAAAATGTGCAACATCCTATTTCCATATGTGCTGGAACTGGCAGACCAAATCCTGACATTAATGATATCATGCTGCCAGAAGAAAAGAATAAGCCAAGACTCATTAACAAGTTTTTAAATGTTAACCTAATTCCTTCCAAAAAAAACCCCTCTGAATTTGTGAGAACTTTCAATGTGATATGTGCTGCATTTCTGTATTCAAATGAAAGGTTGACATAGCACTAGAACAGCCAAACTGGTTGGAAAAAAGTAGGACAGATGAAAAATTGCCTTTTTGGCTGCACTGCTGTCCTTTTGTCATCTCTAAAAAGCAAAAATAAAAATTAAGTAAAATAACCTAGTCTTCTTTAAAAGAAAAGTGAATTGTATTTTACACTGTTTTTCTTGATTGTCGATTGAATTTAAAGAAAACCAGCAAAGTGACAAAATTTATATGGGTATTTTCTAGACCTAACCCCATATGGGTATTTTCCAAGCATATTTTCTGGATAACCCCCTTGTCTGAATGGTGATATTGTTTTGGAGTGACTGTCCTGTTCAGTGATGTGAAATCACTGTGATACATTTGAGGGTGAAAAGTAATTTCAAGGGATACTTCTAGAGACTGAAAGGAGAACAAACCCCAGTTCGATGCAGGGAAATTAGTCAGTAATTACAAGGGAGGGCTAAATGCTAGACAGGTATCTTGCATTATTCACAGGTGTGCAGATGTCACATTAGAGATAGTGTTGCCAGCATCCATGGAAGATTTTTCTCATCTGGTCTAGATGTCTACCTTTTAAAGTGATGAACCATATTTTGAGTTATGCACTCTTTGAAATGTCTGTTGTTATTTTTTATGACTTAATGGAGTCAGTGGAACAAAGCCAACATGAAGCTGGGTGTCCCATCCCTGGCAGTGTTCAAGGCTGGATGGGGTTTCAAGAACCTGGACTAGTGGAAGGTGTCCCAGCCCACAGAAGGAGGATTGGAATGAGATAATCTTTAAGGTCCATTCCCACCCAAAACATTCTATGAACTCCTCAGGCAGGTATCAGACCTGTGACCTGTGTTGTATCTGCCGCCTGTGAAAGGATGTTTTCAGTCCTGTAAAACTATGTGAATAGCAAAGAAGAGTTGACATTAAAATGTAGATAAGTGAATCAAGTACATTGAGTGAGGATGTGATCTAGATAACTAAGCATGTCTCCAGGTGATTTTGTGTTACCTGGTGTAATTCACCCTGCCTGCAGCTCCCATTTGAGAAACAAATAGAATTCTTAGGAAAACAAATTGCTGAAGCATGTCATCAAAAAGGGTGATGTAGCAGTGAAGGATCTAGAGAACATACCTTATGACAAGCAGCTGAAAGAGCTGGGATTGTGTAGGATGGGGGAAAGGAGGCTCAGGAGAAACACTATTACTCCCTACAGCTACCTGAAGGGTGGTTGAAGCAAGATTTCAATCTTTCTTTCCAAGTACCAACCCATACAATGAGAGGAAACAGCCTCAAGTTCTGCCAGGGGAAATTTAGATTGGGTATTAGGAAAAAAGTCTTCACTGGGAAGGTTTTCAAGCATTGAAACAGGATGCCCAGGGAGGTGGTTAATCACCACCCAGGCAGATATTTAAAAGATGTGTAGATGTGGTACTTAGGGCAATAGTTTAGTGCTGGCCTAGCATGGCAATGCTGGATTAATGGTTGGGGTCAGTGATCTTTAGGGTCTTTTCCAACCTAAAAGACTTTATGATTCTTAAAAGTAGCTTGACAAATCTGTCAGCCCTTTGTGTACATTTGGATATATGTTACAAATGACACAATCCACTAATTGAAATGAACACCAATAATTTCATAAAGTTTTTGTTTCTTTTTTCCTCAATTTTCCAAAGGGATATTGCTCTAGCATGACAGTCAATGCACACATTCTATGACACTCCGCTCATTTACTCTGCCAGTCATAACAGGTTTTTATAAATTACCATGCTCAGCTGTGTTTAGCTGAGTTTAGTTGTCCTGATATCACCTGGATCAGGTTTTCTAGAAGTGTGTAGAGACCATTTCAGCTGTAAGGGACTGTGCCTGTGTGATCCCTCTCTCCCTTTTCTGCTTGAGCAAGAGCCACCAGTGATTGTCACAATGGCTGCATCTGGCTCACAGATAACAACGTGAGAGTTAAGGGTCATAAGTCTTGGTGAGCAGCTAAGGGCTTGTTGAGCACGTGCCAACCCAAAATAAGTCAATTATCTTACTCAGTGGTCAGCACAGGGCCTTGAGCTCCCCTGCAGGGCAGTGTTTTGCACACTGGGATCTGCCCTTGGGCAGAGAGGCCTCTCCAGTTACTCCTTGAGGATGAGCAGTTCCTTGCTGTGGCAGATTCTCTGAAAGTGCCCAACAGCCCACCAGGACACTGAAGCCTTAGCAGGATGGTGTAAAGAGTTATGTGGGCACAACCACATAACTCTTCAGCTGTATAGCTGAAGAGTTATGTGGTTGTGCCCACATAACTCTTCAGCTATAAAGTGTTAACCAAGTCTAGGGCTAAGTCTGGATCCAGCCACACCTAAATCCCCCTAGGAAAAGAGTTTGGAAAACAGGGTCCTTTCTGAATCTCATGACTCAGCAGGAGGGTCTCCCTTACAATTTTGTCTGACCCTGTCCTCTATGCAGACGATAATCAAGTTGCTGTGACAAGGGGTAGAAAAAACAGCTTGGTCTTGGTGATGTCCCTGCTGTGTGAAAGTCCCAGGAAACCTGGACTGCTGTGCCAAGAGGGAAGTGTGGGTTTCACAGTAACCTCTGTCACAGGTGTAAATAACTTCTCAGAAGCAATAGTTACTATTTCTACTACTCTTAGTATAAGAAGAGCCCAGACTTCATCTTCAAGGCGTCAAAACTAAATTATTCTTGCAGAGTTGAGAAAACAGATGAAATTTAGGACTAATCATAGAAAACCAAGCAAAATAACTCCTTACTAGAAAGATTTTTCTCTTAACACACTTTCTGTGTACCATCTCTGCTGTGCTCCTCTAAGTGAACCAATCTGCTTTGTGGGAAAGTGCAGAATGGAAATAAATATATGAGAAATGGGCAAAATGGTACCAAAATCCAAAGTGAAGTGAAAAGTTCCTTATACTGAGTGTTACTTTTTTTGTTTTTATTGCTTTGCCTTATCAAGAAAAGAATTATTTTGCTGCTACAGTTATTTCACCTCCTTAGCAAGTTTCCAGAGCAACTAAAATTTCAAGGGACATAGTATTGTAATGATGTATTTTCCAATAAAAATGGTGTGGAAAATAGCAGGATTTTTACAATTATTGTTACATGTTATGAAGTTAATATTTCAGGTTATATAGAAGAGTTGTGAAATCTTGTCCATGAGAATGATTTATAAAACCTGTGACAAAACAATTTTTTTGAATATTTGAACTCCACAATAATATTTTAATAAGATTGCTTAGAAAACTAATGTTTTCCCATATGATTTAGCTTTCTAGCTTTATGATACCAAGATTTAGTTTTATTAAACCATTTTTCTAAAGAAACTTTACATCTGCTTTGGAATGCTTAGAAGCCTCATTTCCAAGGAAGGCAACCTTGTGCAGATGGCCAATGTCCAGAACAATGTGTAATTGAATCCTTACAAAAAATTAACATAAAGAAGTTGATGAAAAGCATTGCAAAAATGTTGATGCTATTTTCTTATAGCATTACCTCAATTGTGTTATACATGACATAGATCCTACAGTACCTAGTGGTAGGAGAAAGCTGCAGAAATGGGCACTTGTGATTCTGGAGGACTGTAGCAGGACCACAGTTCTGCATTCAGATCTGTGCTACTGTTTGCCATGAGGCTGTTCCGTTTTAAATAGAGTCTTTTAAGATCATTTAATTTTGAAACTTCTCTAAAACCCCAGGTAATAAGCCATTTCCAACTGATCCAGTTGAGTCAATGCCAGGTGTTAATTTCTGTTAGAAGCAGAGCAACTGCATAGCAATGGTGCCTGGTTCTGTCATTAAAGGATGTTTTGAATGTTGTAAATCTCCCAGTAGAGAAACAAACTGTGGACCTTGGCTGTTTCATAAGAAAAGGATTTTCTTCACTCCTACTAAGACTATTGTATGGCTATTAGAATGCAAAAGACCCCAAGTGCTCTTTGAATTAAAACTCTTTACTCTTGCTTTAGGGATGGCAGAACTGACATCAGACAAAGGGATCTGTGGTAACATGCAGAAACCATGCTGGAAGGTTGAGATTCATCTTAAGATGAGATAGATAAGAATTACACATCTAAATTAAATCCTTAGCTCCTACTGTCATCAGTGGAAAGAGCTGGAGGCTCTGGAGAGTAATTCATCTCAGCTGTCCTTGACATATGTCGTGGTGACATGAACTGCATTGTGAAGGTTCCTGTTCTCTCCTGTGACTACAAATGAATCAAAATGTGGCTAAATCAGACTTAAAATCTTAGAGTTAAAACTTATTTTTTGATACCTAACTGGGATGAATCCCACCTCAAGTGTCACTTTGTTTTAAGATTTTTTCAGTATAAAGAAAGTAAATCATATCAATCCAATCTTTAGCCTAGATATAAGCCTTTTCTGTGACATATATTTTCTGTGGTTTCCATCAAAACTTGGACTTGATGTTGGAGGTATTTTCCGATCTGAAAAATTCTGTGATTCTGTAAAGGAAAATTAATACAAAGAATAAAGCTTGTAAATTATTAATAGCTGTGCATTTGCAGCATAATGTACCATAATCTATTTCCTGCTGTGCTCGTGGTGAAATTCATCACATTTAACTTCATCAAAGCTAAAATTTGCCTGACAAGTAGAAGCCTCTAAGATAAACTATATATGTAGACCCTAGTGAGAGTCACTGTTGAAATAAAAGCATTGCCGGGTGATTTATTCTACCATACTAACATACATATCCATTGCAGGCAGAACAAATTAAACTCCAGAGAGAGTTTAAAAACTAGGCTGGGATGGATTATCAGGAAGAGGAAGCAGCTGGAGCTTTTTTGAGGTAACTGAAGAGAACCACATAACCCCAGACCTTGATACTTGTTGGCATTTTTAACCACACTAACACCTACAGGAAGAGAAAAGAAGTCTGAGCACAAACAATGCAGAGGATATTTGAAATACAGTAAAACAATTTCTTGATAAACGTGATCAATGAACTGGGTAGTGAGGGTGCTCAGGAGGACCCTGCTTAGCAGGGAGGCTCGAATAGGTGCTTTCCAGTGGTGCCTCCCAGCACCATTACCCATTCTGTGATTCTGTGTGGCCAGTAGCGATCCAATTAGTGCAACAGAACCAACTGAGCCGTGCCTTGACATTGGATTCTGGTGTGTGTAGGCCCACTCCCACAGCATGTGACACCACATATTGCATGCATAATACCCACAAAGGGGCTATCCAAGCTCCAAAGCTGGCTATCCAAGAGCAAGAGCTGGAAGAGCATTACTGTTGTGATTAGAGATTCAGGTAAGTGAAATAAATAAACAAAATCCCATTAGGAAATAAGCTAAAAAAGGCCTGGACAACAATTAGATATCTTCAGAAATTTATAATCATGAATTATTGTTTTAGAATATCACTTCAGTGAAAATATAACTGTGTTAACACAGAAAAGACTTTGATGATCTTTCTTCTACTTAGATTGGCATAAATATCCTATTTAGACATTTTTATGACTTTGGGATTAGTGCCAAAATGAACCCAAAGTGTAATTGAATTAAATTTACAATGCTGAAATTTTGAACAGATATTCCAGGCACAGGTTCAAAGTAAGTTCAAACTTTAGAAAAGCTATGGAAAAAAAAAAAAAAAAAGAAATAAATAAAGGGCCTGAAACATTTTTTAAGAATCTCTTTGCAAGTTTGGACACCTCCCAACAAAACAGTCCTACAATGGGATTGCTTATTGTAAAATCAGGTGACCCCAGCTCTAGGAATGATTGCAATCTAATTCCATGGCTTTGGAATGCTGAACACTTGCTTTATTAAAACTATATTATATTACATTATACTGCAATAAAGAGATAATACATACTATGCTACATCATACTTACTTTTAACTAACTACTGAAAAGATTGTGACTCTCTACCCAAGGGTCCCAACCCACACATGTGGATCCAACGGTCAGTGAATTAAAACACCATCACCAGAATCTAATCCAGCAATCCCTTCAGGTAAATAATCTTCCAACACATTCCACATGTTCAAAAACACAGGAGCAGCAAATGAGATAAGCATTGTTTTGATCATTCTTTTCTCTGCCTCTCTCACAGCTTCTCTCTGTTCAGAGGGCATGTGACCATCACAATCACTTCACTTTTAAAATTTTTATCTTGTTTGCTTGCAAATATGGGATGACATGGGATCTACTTTCCAGTCTTTTCATGTAAGTCAACATAATTTTAGGGAAACCTTCAGTAATTTCTGACCATATAGGCTATGGACTCTTTCCCCCAGTTCTTTCCCACTGGTGATCAGAGTCAGAAGTTCAGCTTTTACTCCTTTCTAGAGCATTCTCTCTAGAATTTTTACTTTTCTTAAAAATCTTTAATTTTAACTTTACCTTTAAAAATACTTGTAGTGAAAGTCCTCCTAATGATATGAATCTTCATTTCTACTCAGGCTTGTGTTCAGTTGTGTTCTGAGTATCAACAAGAGTGGAGGCTTCATAGTCTCCCAGAGAACCTGTTTCAGTGTCTGACAATACTCACAGTTTTTTATGTGTAAATGGAATTTCTTGTGTTTCAGTTTGTGCCCACTGGCTGTTGTCCTCCCACTGGGCATCACTGACAAGAGTCTAGACTCCGTTTTTATTTCCTCCCATCTAGTATGCATATATATAGGTAAGATTCTGTCTGAACTTTAACTTCTACAGTGGGAAGGTGTGACCCTTCAGCCTGTAACCATGGGACAGACACTGCAATTTGTTACTCACTGTCGTGGCCCTTGGCTGGACTCACTCCTGTGTGTCTCTTGTACCCAACCCCAGGTGTGTCTCACCAGTGATGGGCAGAGGGGAAGGATCTCATCCCCTGTCTGCTGATGACACTCCACTTAAGGAAGCCCAGGACTGATTCCCTTTTTTTTTTCTTTTCCACACGGGTGCACAGCAGTGTCCTGTGAAATGACCATCAGGTCCTTGGTTCATCCCCAGTTTGTACATGGGACTATTCCTGCCCAGATATAGGACTTTGCATTGCCCTTTATTGAATTTCAGGAGATTCCTGTCAACTCCTTTCTTCAGCCTGTTAAGGCACATCCACTGGTATGTACATAATATGACATGGCATATGGTATATCAAACACACCTCTCAGTTTTGTGTCATCTGTAAAATTGCTGAATCTGCATATTGTTACAGGTGTCTGCTCATCTAATTTGTACTTCCTCAGTTTTTTTGTGGGACAGACAGTCTTAAAAGCCTTGCTAAAGTTAAGGTAAACAATATCTACTGCTCTCCACTAACCTCCCAAGTAATTAATCTTGTTTTAGAAGGCTATCAGGTTGGTAAAAAATGATTTATCCTTCACAAATCCATTCCGACTACTCCCAATCACCTTCTTGTCTGTTCTTCATAAATTTTGAAACTCTTTTCAGGATAATTTATTTCCTCTGCTTCCCAGGGTTGGTTTTCTTCTACCCTGCTTTATGGTTTTCAAGGTCTTCACTCTCTCCATCACATCATGTCATTTGCTTGCCAACCTGGCCTTCACTTCCTCACTTGATTTTGGGTCATTGTATCTCTCCTGAGCTCTCCCTAGTTTAAAACTGTCTTTACCAGGCTGACCACATTTTGAGCGCTTTGCTAATAAGAATATTAACTCCCTTTCCAAGAAAAGACTTCACAGTAAAAAGTCATAAACATGGAGGAGTTTTATTCTTGTAACTAGAAATTGACATCAGCTGGGTAATATTTCTTGGAAATTCGTGAGACTCTCCCAGGGGTCAATGGTCCTTTACTGAAAAAAAAAGAAAATAATAAAATGCTCTTTAGAAGCCAAACTAACAAGACTGTGCTTCCCACTGGGTTTGTGAATGCTTTGCTTGCTGTACCTTGTTAAATGTAAATTTAAAGTGAGTCAGTACCTGCTGAGAAACATGTAGTTTCACTGTCTAACTGGGTCATATCCATATCTGAAGCTAAGGACATACCTGTTAAGTAATGTAAAAAATGTAATAATGGCCAATACTCTTTTTATAAACATGCTTTTCTGCCACTAAATTTCCCAGCACAGCCCCACCACAGAACTTAGACTGAATTCAACATTTGCAAAGAATGAAAGAGGGTTTTCTCTGATGATTGCATTTATCTCACCTAAATTTAGAGACAGAATTCAGCTGAACGTTAAGTTACCTGCATTTTGATATCTGTATGTAGCTGTCTTTATTAGATTACATGTGTCTGCACTCTTTGCCAAAGGAAACCATAACTGTATCATGGGATTTAGGAGATGATTAGCTGATCAACAGCCTAAGACGTTATTCAGTTTCCTTAGGCTGTGCAGTTACCTGACCTGCTCAGGTCTGCACAACCAGAGGTACCAAATGCAGAGGCTGGCAGTCATGGCACAGCAAACACATGAGAGCTGTTTCTGAAATGGCACTGGATGCTGGGACTGCCGCATATGGGTATCCTGGCAGTATGATGAGGTTAAGGAGATGAGGTGGCTAATTTTCCTGCCCACACTTCAGCAGGGCAAATACTTGTCAGAACACTGTTTCACTGATGATTTATTTTATTTCCTACAGAATTTTAATGATCCAGCCTTTTTTTCTGTCATAGAGCAGAAGTTGTTCTGCAAGAATCAACACTAATGAGAAACTTACAGTCTTCTCCTCAATCCTGTAAACCTTCCTCTGCTGAGCATGAATGAATGGATAAAAGCAGGACTTAGCATTTGTTTTTGTACTGGTAGATTTCAAGCTCTGCAAGCCTTCATCCATTGTTAAGGTTGTTAATTGCTATGTAGAGTTGTTTATTATCATTATTATTATTATTATTATTATTATTATAACTACTACTACTACTACTGCTACTACTACTACTACTACTACTACTACTACTATTACTTTGATTACCAAGAGACACATTCATATATTTCTGTTGCATTGGCACTGCTGTATGAGAGTTATTGGATTTATTCTGAACAGTGCAAAGCTGTTACAATTTTTGTCAAATGTGGTCTGCTTCAATAATTCTTATTGACATTCCCAAAAGGAATGATTGCTGAATTCACAATCATAGGAAGACACTATATCTATTTGAATATGGAAATAAATGTCTTTCCTTATGTAAAATCATGATCAAGCAAAATATTTGCATCTATTCAGAAATGTGAAATTTCAGATAACAGTAATTCTTACGCTTGTCTGCTGCTTCACATCAGTTGTCTTAAATAAGCCTTGCCATCTAGTGTGTGTAATCTTAATAATACCATTGTTCAATTAATGAAATGTAGGAAGAAATTATTTCATTTGCCACAGCTACAAATGTTGTTACCCTAAAACCAGGAGTTCTTGAAGAGCTGAATAAATAATTATATGAATGTGGAAATAGAGCAACCTTAATGTTTACTAGTAAGTAGGTATGCCAAATGCTCCTGGTGTACTTCAGTTTTGGCTAAGAAGTATTTAAAAATATTTTTTGAAGTACTAATATTTAACTATATCTGTACAAGTATGTAAAATACTCAGGACACCTACACATTATTTTGGGGTTGGCTTTTTTCTTGGTTTGGTTTTTGTTTTGTTTTGTTTTTCCCTAAATTCCATCAGTCCATGGAATTTTTTCTTCATTTATGTTAATTGAGAATGACAGACTGAATACATGGAGTGTCTATCTTTCAGGTGAATTGATATAAGCAAAATGATCAGGGTGACGCAAATGTTTTCAGTGATCTGTTCTGCACCAAACAAACCTCTACTGTTCACAGTGACACAACTGTTGTGCTTATCAGTCATGCACATACAGTGTTAAAACACAGATTACTTAAAAGCAAAGGAATGTATGTGATAAATCAGCAGTTTTCAGCATGCAACTACAGCATGCTGAAAACTCCTACTTGTGTATTATATTTTACATTGTCGTTCTTTTCCAGTGAACTGCTCCAGTCTGTTCAAAGGAAAAACAGACATACTTTGAACTGCTGAATAATAATAATGATCATTTCATTTTGCAATGTGGCATATTGCACAGGTCATGAGTTCTATCCTTCCTCCTTTGAGGAAACTATGGGGTGTGAGCAATGGGTGGTTGCAGATTCATTGTAAATGTAACACCAGTTCCAGACCAAAATTTTGAGAATTAATATTAACAAAAAGGTAGAAGTGCCCGACATATCAGCTTTGGCTGGGCCTCCCCTTGGCCAGTTTTCTAAGCTCTCTGGAGATGTTCTATGTTTTTCTTAGGATTTGTAAAATGGCAACAGTCTCCTTTCCCAGGAGGAGATTATTTATGATTTCTTCCTTAGACACCTGAATTCTGCTTTCATGTGCAGTGAGCTTGATCCCTCTGGACACCTTGGACTACAGGTAGTCAATGCCAGCTGATTGCACTGGAGATTTAAAAACATAGACCATTAAATATCTCAGTAATTTTTCTCAATGTGAATTTCTTCACCTTCACTTTTATTTAGGGTATAAAAAGACTAGAGAAATATGTTCTAAGAGATGACACTCTGTAGATGTCTAGGTGAAATGGCTGTCAGAGGTAGCATGGACAATAAACCTGTCAGAATTGCAGCAGCTTGAGGCCAAGCAGTTTGTCATTGTCATAGGCAACCTGAGACAGCACGATGCCCTTGCAGTCTCCACATGGAGAATCAACAACAAAGCCACCCATCCTCTCAAACAAAAACACACTTTCGAAGCATAATTCATTAGCAAAGGAAAAATTGTCTGTGTTGAAAGAAGTGGAGAGTTGTTATCCTTTTCTTTTCAAATAGCAGTGGGAAGGGGCTGGGGTATGGCTTCCTGGCAGCTGAAATCATGCAGGCATATTCTTCTCTGTCTGACAATCTGAGCATGCAAATTCAGTTCCTGAAAAATGGCAGCAGCTAAAAAAAATTTCTTTCTTGCACAGACAGGTGTTTCTGGTGTGGCTGTACCTACAGAAGATCTCAAGAGAAACTTCCATGCAACCTCTTTTCAAGAAAAACAGTACATTTGAATGGTTCAATATGTATTCTAGCAATATAAAAGCAAAAGGAAGACATTTGTTTAGGAACCATATACTAAATATAAAAGTTATAAGATTATTTTATGCTATCCCAAACAAAAGCTTAAATAGGCACAATATTAATCCCTTTCACAAAACACAAGTCAGGTGAATGATCTTTACCCTTTTTTGCTTTTTATATCAATGCATACTTTTGCTAACTTAGTCATCTTGTCATTTTCTTACCAGTACATTTTGTAAGCAAATAATTAACCAATAGCTACATGTGTCTTGCTCTATGTTTTGTTATTATCGTCCATTTATGTATATTCTGAGATCAAGTTATGTGGTCTAAAACTGAACTCATTTCTAACTTCATTTTGATTTCAGGTTTTCAAACTCTGTTGTTTTGCTCAAATTCAGTATTCTTGTATCCGTGGCAACAAGAAGATGTGCATACTCTTAAATATTATCCCACCAAAAAGTCAAACGATTGAAATGAAAAATACTTGGCATGTCAAAGCTTCACTGTATTTCAGATAGAAAATTATGAACTAGTAATCAAATGTGTAGTGACTTTGCTGCTGGATGTACTGTAATTACATCTCTGCTTCACAATGTACTTTTATGGCTCAAGGTTCTTCAAAATGAAAGAGTGCTGCATCTTTATTTATTAAATGCTAATGCATTCCCAACAGAAAGGCTTAACTCTACAAATGTTTAACAATTATGCAGAATGCACTAAAGTGCTCTCATCCTAATCAGTTTGTTTTCATTGGTTTTTATTTCAGTTTTCACTGATATTCAACAGCAAGACATTGTTTTTAATAAAAATACAGGAATAGGAGTCAGCAGGTTTTATAAAGACTCCAACTCACCTCAAAGTATTGTTGAGTCAGAACAGTATAGACCACTGCAGCCAGGGAATTCTCCTTCTATGTGATCTTCCCATCCAAAATAAGTCCCCAAATTCAGTTAAACAGAGCCAACTTTTGGAATAAATTCTGACACATAGCCAGTAATTTCGAACAAACTTAAGAACTTTCTTTATGATTGTTGGCTTCATAGTCTTTTCAAAACATAAGGTTATGGCTCCACACATTTTTGAGTGATGTTCTGTTCTAGTGCTGCTCTGAAGAGGGCTAACATCTGAAAAAAAAAGTTATACTCAGATGCTGCAAGTGATGGAAAGTACAAAAAATTTTAAAAAGAGCAGGTAGGCGGACAACCACACTGTTTTCCAGGTTTCACTCCTGCAGAAACTCTTACATATTTTATGGAGCTTGTGCTTTCTGCTTACAAATATTTTCCCCATATTTCTTCTCTGAAAACATTAATGCTTAACACGAAAACTTTTGGCTTAATGAGGGTTATGTGAGGTAGAGTTACCAAGAATTCACATGCTGGGACAGATAAGAGAAACAAAATGACAATGGGTCTGAAGCATTCAAAACTGCTCCCTGGTGGATGAGCAGCAGGACCAGCAGGGAAGTAAGATGCAGGCAGGGAGTTTGGACACTTGGGAAGAGATTCCTGCTCCGTGCACTTAATTTTGTATTTTTCTCTGGTGATCTGATAAAGATTCATGCACAGCATGAAGTATCAAAGCAAGGTTTTGCCCAATCCCGACAGACATTATCTAAATAACCAGGAAGAGGGATCTAAAATACAGATACATCTGCACCTAACATAAACTTAATCCATACTTCCTTCCTTGAGGAAAAAGTGCAGTTGTAGACTAATATATACTGAGAAACATTATAATTATATAATAACTACTAGACCTTCTAGTTTGCATTGGTATATTTTATTAATTGGCTGTGTTGTTTCCTCATTTTATTCCTAAACACCTCTATAATAATAATATATTTGTTATAATAGTATATTTGATATAATATAGCTATTTGTTAGCAAGAAAGGCATTGGAAATCTATATTGCATTATTCATATCTGCAATAATTTAATTTTCATGTATGCAGTGCACATTCAGCTGTGACTAATTAGTCAAAAGACCCTCAAACAACGTTCTCAGTTCTCCATACCTGGTAGAAAGAATTTTTATTTTTTTTAAATTGCATTATGACTTCTGATCCAGGGTGAACATCCAGGTGCTCTGAAGTCTGTAGAGAGGGTCAGACACCTCCTTTGGATCTGTAGAGATGACTGGAGACAACTCAGGCACTTCTCTTTGAAGGAGCTAAATTGTTCCCTCAAAGATGATTCTGAGACTAGATGATTAACCAGATTATCTCTTGCCAGTGTGTTCAAAAAATCATGATAATCTGAAAAATCTCAAATTTTAACGGGCTTCCAAAGTGCTTAATGTGCAGGGAAGTAGCTCCCAGACTCCATGGAGGACTGACCTCTGATCTGTGATGTTCAACGTATTTATGAATATTAGCAATGAGATGAAAAAATTTGCTTATGAGACTTGATTTAATTGGGATATAAAAACTGATGGTTAATGCTGGAGAACTACAAATATTTGTAATATTGATTCAGAGGGCAACAGATAGCTGGCTAAAGTCAAAAGTGATAAGTCTCACAGGAAAAATAAAAGCACTTTTTTTGGTTTTTATTTGCAGGAATGGGTTCTGAGCTAACTATTACTGCCTGGAGATGAGAGTTTTGAGTCAAAAATCACCACTGCATAGAAAAATCATCTCAATACTCAACAGTAGTCAAAAATCAAGTGAGACCATGAATTAATAAAGAAAGGATTAGACAGCATGTCAGAAAGTGTCCTAGCAGTGATGTGTAACTGTGGTGCACCTACATTTGGAGGCAGGTATGATCCCTGCTTCTGAGAGGAAGAACAGCCCGACTGGAATGATGAAATGGAGCATCAAAAGTGAGGAGGGGCCTTACCCTGACCCAACACTAAGTGGACCAGGACACTTCAGCTAGAATGAGACAGCTGAGAAGAATTTGGTACTCAAAACAGGCAGAAAGAGAAACTTCTCACAGACACGGCTACATTGCAAGACTTCCCTTTGATGTGCAGAAGTTTAAAGCTTCAAATCATGTTTATGAATCATAGAGGAAAAATGCATGAGGGCATTCTTATTTAATGAGGGCATTAAATAAGAATACAGTATCTGAGGAATGGGCAGCTCTTGAGCCACAGTCTGCTGCACAATGAGAAAATGTACAAGGAAGTCTCATGTGGTGCTTTCTGGGTTGTAATCCTCCTCAGCATCTGCTACTTGTCCAGTGCCAGGAACAAAATACTTTTCTAGATGTTCTGTTATTTCTATTCTTTTGGCTACTGCTAAAACCTTTCCTCCACAATTCTTTCCCTACCCAGATTGTCTAGACTGTAAATTGAATTCTGAAAGTTTCCATAATTTCATTAAATATCACTTCTGAGATTTAAAGAAATAAAATTGTTGAGGTTTTTTTAGCTGAAAAATCCATTCTCTTCCCATTTTTTTTCTCTTCTTGTTATTTCACATTCATGTGTTTTGCAGAATACTCAGCTTAGAGGATAAAACTTTCCACTTTTTTGTTTGAGATTAAGTTAGTGAAGAACTATGAAATGATATTTGACTTTCCAAAGCTCTCTACATGCTGTGCTTGTGCAGGATTCTGCACATTACTGGATTTGACTGCAGAAAATTGACAGCTGTATTTATTTTTTTAAATTAAAATTGATCTAGCAGGTCATGTTGCAAATATTTTTGAAGTCACTAAATAAAGAGAAAAAGCGTTCCACATTTCATACTTGTACATTATTTCTTTTAGTATTTTGCCTGTTACAATATTTTCTTTGTCCACCTTTTAACAGTTTATATACAATTTGCTGTTCAACTGCTGCTGTCATTGCCCCAGTGGTACTTTGGAGCAATTGTAGTACTTCCTACATTTTTTTGTCTTTATGGTGAATTAGAAACACTGAAATTAGAATTTTTTGTTTTACCTTGCCTTCAGGATCATGCGTATATACAAATCTCCCACATTAAAGCATTTTTTCATATAAACACTTTAGAAGTACACTCAAGACAAATAATTACTTTCATATCTAGAACGAACAACACATTTTTCCTTCTTTGAACAGTGCAATATGCTTTTTACATGTTCACTTCAGTTTGTCATGTTTACATATTTTTTAAAAAATTTAAGAAATAATTACGTTCAATATCAGATGAGGTGTAGAGTTATGTAATACAGTCATTTATATTTTTTTTAAACTTAGTTTGGCATGGATGAAAAAATAGAAGTTGGGTGGTTTGGTACCAAATATTCTTACAAAATTCACCTCACAATGTAATTAAAAATTCAGTTTCAAATTTAATTTCCACTTGATTTCAAGTGAACTAAATCCCTAATACATTAACTCTCATTATCTGTCAATCCTGCTTAATCATCATCCTTTATTGTGGAAAATAAATTAACTCCACAAATAATCCCTCAAGATCTCTTGTTTCTAAAGGAATCCTCTCTACTTCTCCATGTATTATTCCCCCATCTGTTCTTTCACCCTTTTGCACAATAATAAGTCACATTTGCAGGAAACAAGTGTAATCCTTCAGTGTGAAATGTATTAAAGAAGCTACACCAACAAATCCCTGTTGAAGGGTATGCATCCTATTTAGAAGTGGTGCCAGGCTTTGTGGCATTAAACGAAGGAATTTTATTGCAATAATTTCTATTGGGAAGTACATAGGCAAAACAAAGTCAATAAAGCCTTCCTTAAAATTGTTCATATCCTCTCCTTTCTGGCTCATTGCCCCACCTACTAGGTTGTGTCCATAGTTTTTTATGTGCTTTTCTGTTGTGCTGCGACTCTTGCATTCTTGGTTGCAGAGTCCTTTAGGATTAAAGGATCAAGGATAGCTTTCCTGTCCCTTCCACCTTTGTATAACAGGCTTTGAAGAACAGGTGAATAGGGATTTTAATTTCATTTGATTGCAGATATATTTGATCCATAGCAGATGAGTGCAATTGGCCTTGAGCTCTTTCACAAGCTGTTCTGCTGCTCCCTGTCTGTGCATGCATGGGCTTTTTGAAGAGGACCTGACACTGAGGCCTTAGTGAAAGGAGGCAAACTGCTTTGTGGCCTTTTTTTTTCTCTCTCTTTAAAGGAAGGAAGTGACACAACACACTGCGATAGATCTCGCCATCAGGCTCTAAGTACTGTTCCTTAAGTTTGAGATTATCAGTCTGAAACCAAAGTCTCTCCAAGAATTGTGCTGCAGACTTAAGTGGTCACTCAGATAATTCACTTTGAATCACCCTACTAGTCTAGATACCGATTTTTGATTCACTGCATCATCCAGGCTGGTTGATTGCAGAAGGTGGTCTGACCCACCCCCTGCTCCAACCCCTGTGCTTGCTACTCTCACATCATGGTGATAGAATATGACACCAATTTTATTGAAGTGTCCTGTAGCTGAAGGAATCACACTATTTAGTGGGCAGTTGAGCATCTGTGAAAAGTGAAAAATAGATTTGTTGAGAGGTATCTTAAGTTAACTGCTCTTCTAACGCCTCCCCTAGGTGCAAAATTGTGTCTCATATTCCAGCACATTCTCCAGCTGAAAGTCATGGAATCCTCAACTGGATTGCAAGCTTAAAGCATTCTAGAGGCTTCATTTGATGTATGTAAACAGAGATAATTGCTTCATTGAATTACTTCATTCTGGTATCTTGTTTTTATTATTTAGCTCTTAGAGTATAAGCTAGTTGAAACAAATGCATGGGCTTGTGTTTTAGTTTTTTTTCTAAAGCAGTGGAAAAGATTTCATTCTCAGGAAAGAAACAATCTATCATCTTTCACCATAGTGCTATTTTAATCTGAGTCAGCATATTCCATAAATTTACAAAACAGAGACGCTTTCATTATTTATGTTTGCAAATAATTTACATTTAGACAGTACAACAGACTGGGGGGGTTTCCACACTGTGATATAACAACTTTGCATCGTTTGGGGGCAAGAACTACTTTGCATGCTCTGCCATCAGGAAACTCATTACAGTGGTTCATTTGAGGGCATGATATGAATAATATGAATCTCAAAACTGCTCTGGGTCTTCGGTGGATTCTTTCTGTCAAAACCCATTATCTGATCCATATAGATCCATTTACTAACTTTTTAAATATCCCTAGATAGCTTTTATTAACAATTAACACCTCTAAGTTGTACTCTTGAGAGAATGCTGGAAACATTTTCTCCATGTATATGGAGAGAAGTGTGTTGGGATTTAAAACAAATGTCAAGAAAATTGCAGTCAAGTGAAAATGACTCTTACTGCATTGCAGATCCTAAGTAAATACTTCATGAAAAACAGCAGACTGCAATGAGCAGCACAGAGTCAGGCAGCATCCAAACATTAACCAGTGCTGTTAAATTGGATTTCATAAATGATTCCTACCTGCTATGTTTTGTCTGCTTTACATACAAGCCGGTGTACATCTTCATCTGTTTTGGGACTGCAGTGTGCAAATATGCAAAGAAGATCATCCAAAGTAACCCACTAGGTGCATGGCATAATAACAGGTAAATTAAATGAGGAATGTAACAGGGAAACCTGCTGGTGCTTGAAGGAAATATATCCGGTTTCTCAAGCTGCAAAGATTGTTATGTCCAAAGGATGCTATCACCAAGAAAGAAACTTATAGTATTTTAATGATAAATATGATGATGGATGTTTCTTTTTCATTGTGCAGGGTAGGCAGAACAACATGATTGGCATGTTTCACTGGACTTAGATGGGCTTTCACCTCTCTGAGTTATTATTTAATTTCAAAAATCAACCTAATGCACCAAACTTATCTGGAATTCTGATACCTTATATTAGAAAGATGGAAAATTTTACCTGTAAATCCTCAAAATGCAGCTATTATTTGGTACTGGAAGTTTTTTTAAACATTACCAGCGACAAGCAATGTTTTCAAAGTCACAGTAACAAACCAATATCTAATTGTGAGTGGATTTTTTCTCTTAGAGGTGCTTCCAAAACTGTCCTTCGCTCACTGCAATGGGCCATATTCAATGCAGGCATTTTTCTCAGGTGCTGGCACTGGAAATTTTCCACCACCAAATTTTTTATCTCCTTGGGAACCAAGCCCACCTGGAGCTCAGAGCAGCAAGTGGGGAGTTCTTCTTGCTCCACCTTCAGCAAATGTTAGCTCTGTGTATTATTTATTCTGAACACCTTTAGAAACTCAGTTAAGGACTCTTCCCATTTGAGGATAATATATGTGAAATAGACCAGCAGAGACTGAATGTTTTGATGGCTGGAGAGAGCGAACCAGATCTGGTAATAGTGTAAAAAAAGATATCATAGGCCTTTAATTGTTCACTAGTGAGAGTTTCTAGTTTATCATTACCCAAGTTGCTCTAGGATAGCTTCCTGCCCTCCCACTACCTTCATAAGGGAGATGCCTCCTGTTAGTTTTGTATCAGGCCAAATAAGCTCTTCCAGAAAGCCTAGACCACCTTGAAAAACAAGGACTGAAGAGCTTGGCCTGTAAAATTCCATTTATGTTACTCTTGCATCTAGAAATGTCTGTGAATTCTTTTTATGGGGAAAGGCTAAGGAGAAAAACAGAACATGACATTCTGAGAGTTTTCCATTTTTCCAGAGTAAAGGTTGGATGCTGATGTTTCATTCCTCTAATTGAAATGTCAGAGGTACAATATGCCTCACAGAAATGACATATCATATCTGGGAAAGTGAATTAAGTCTCATTTTTTGAATAACCATCGAACAATCTGGACAGGGCAAAGTGTCAGGAGCTGGCAGGTGTGACAGGAAATTAAGTAGCCAGAGGGATTGTTTTCCAATACAGTTGTTCTCTTAGAAGTGTAGAAATTCACTTGTTTGATTAAACAAAAGACAGATACAACTCACCAGAGCTTCACAGCTATAATTGCCTTTTCTCAGGTATGTTTGAGAGCCCCAGCAAAAACAAACTGAAAACAACCAGTGAAAACATTCTCCATGGCTTTGCAAATCTGCCAAATGAAAACACTCTCAATAAGCCCCCATACATTTTCCTGCTCCCCTGGGAGAAACAGAACCATTTTGCAGCAAAGGACATTAATTCCATACAAATCTTGGGCTTGTCGAGGAAGTGTGAAAATAAATTGAAATAGTGCTTTAGATCTTGGCGTTCTCAGGGATTAAAGAGAAATATCCATAATATTAGCACTTTGGGATACTGTTGAACTTTGGGATACTGTTGAAACATAAATGGCATGTTGGAAGATCTCTCCTTATAGAGGATAAGTGTTTTGCTTACACTTTGGAAGGCCTCTTGCTGAAAGTGCTGACTCTGTGGAAGAGAGCACTTATGTTAGCTCTGCCAGTTCACAATTGACTGGTGCTGTAATATAAGCAGCAGTTTCTCACAGAAAACCATCTTTCTGGCAATTTGGTACATTTGTATACAGCAGCCAATCAAACCTTAAACAAAGAAAATTCCTTCTGTCATTATTTTAAAGGGAATTTACAGCTGAGTATCTGTACATTTCAGAAACACTTATATAAGGTATATTTCATAAATGTTTCAGGTTTCTTGTTAATTTCAGAAAAATTTATTTAAGTAATCCAAGTCCCAAATGGGCTTTCACATATCCACCAGTACCTGATCATCCCCTACACTAGTGGCTATCAAGCTGATTCAAACATGGAAATTATTCTTTCTAACTGGAGGGCTACATCTGAAAAAGTTATCTGTTCTCTCTTGGTAATCAAGGCACAAATATTTTACTTATCTGCCAAGAATAGCTATGCCCTAAGACGTGTTTATTGATGCCTTGATAACAAGTTTCAAACTCACAATGGTTTAATTGTGTTTACCTATAGCTACATACATCAAATGTATGGCACAACTGAGTATCTTTCAAAGCACAGAACAAATTGATCTTTTCTAGTCCCATGTTGGAGTCATTGAGAACAGACAAAAAGATTTCTGGGCTTATATTAAAGCACTGGTCTGAGAGTCTGAGAGTTTCCTCTGCTTCAGAATCTGCCTATTCCCAGTAAAACCTGTGTTAGGCTTACAGGGCAAGGTTTTGGGAGCAGAGGAAGGGGCTGCACAAGCAGCATCTCTGAGGGGACACCAGGGGCTGTCCTGTGAAATAGGGAACAGACAGAGTCAGTTCCTGCTCCATCCTTCCATGGGGGGCCCAGTGGAGCACTGGAGTGTCTCTGGAGGCCCTCACACTGGAGAAAGGGGATGTGTCCTGATGGAAGCTGCACCCTTGGAGAGCCCATGCAGGAGCAGGCTGCTGGCAGAGCTGTGCCTGTGGATGGGAGCCCACACAGGACAGGTTTTCTGGCAGAACCTCTGGCCCTTTGGGAACCCACACTGGAGCAGCCTGTTCCTAAAGGAGTGTACCCTATGGAAATGCTCCATGCTGGAGCAGTTCTTGAAAAACTGGAGCCTGTGGGAAGCACCCCCATTGGAGAAGTTTGTAAAAGACTGGGAGTCATGAAGGGCACATGCTGATGGAATGGAGGAAAAATGTGAGGAGAAAGGAGCAGCAGACATGAAGTGTTGGCCTAAACACAACCCTTATTGCCAGCCATCTGAGCCGCTTAAAGGAAAGAGGCAGAAGAATTAGGAGGGAAGTTGAGTCTGGGGAGGAGGGATCATGGGGAGAAGGCTTTTAGTTTAATTTTAGTCATTCATATTAGTGAAAAAGTCTAGAATGCAGGTGAGATGTCTAATGTAGATAGTGATTACTGTTCATTGTTGTCGTGGGTCTACACAGGATGCTTATTTGTAGGGCAAAAATGAAAAAAAAAAAGGTATGGAAAGATCATTGCAGTAGCAGATCTGGGAGTGAGACCCAAACGTCCTCACTTCCTTGGCTTTATCGTCATTGAAAATAAGTTTATACATAGTGAAAAAAAAGAATGCTTATTAAAATTACAGTGTGGATTATCCATCAATATTTTAAAGAGGGTATGTTTAGTCTAAAATTCTGTAATACGGGATTATATTTGCCTGATTAAAATAAACTTTAAACCTGGCAAGCAGGAATAAGACCCAGACATGAACAGGAAAAAAACAGTGAGATATGGCCAAGATTTTGTATTCCTTATTGAGAGACACCAGTTCATTGACCCTCATCAAAAGGAATAGGAGAAGCTCAAAGGAAGTGATGAATTATTTTGTCATAAAGCCTTGGTGGGAGAGCCCACCTGTGCTCAGCACAGCTCTCAACTCTCATACACCATGAGCAGTGCTGCAGTGCAGGTCTGGAGAGTGCTCTCAGCAGTGCTGCATGCCATTACTCACATCAGGAAACTAAACCAAGCTGAGATTAAAGCAGAGGCAAAAGTTTCAAAATATTCAGAGGGAAACCACAATATTTTTATTTATTTTTTGTAAACTATTTCAGAAGAGAAATTTTAGCTGCTTAACTTAGGTGCTTAATTGTACCATTAGAGCCAGCAGAAAGCTCCAAGAGGGAAAAGAAAGCCCCAGTGTGGGTTTACAAGATGCCTTTTGTACTGAAAGTAATGGTGTTTTCCCTCCTGCATATCCAGAAGTCTAGAAAAGAGCCAGATAATAGCATGTTAGACTGAGTAAGATCCTTTGCAGTCCTCAGTAACCATAACTAAAATCTCTGTAAGACTTAATGTGCATTTATCTTGCAGCATCAAACAGTGCCCTTAAATCAGCATTTTGCTTATCTTAAGTGATAGAGATTAAAAATAAATTTGAGTATCTTTTTTTTGTCTCCTGAGAGATGACTACATGTGGCCAGGAAATGGAAAATTTTGAATCTAGAACATTTTACAACAATTTATTAATTGCTGTAAGCTTTCCATGGTGGTAAGGTGATTCAGTTCAGAATAAAATTCCCTGATTGTCAGTAATTTCCATTTCTTTCCTATTACGGTCAGAAAATAATTCCTGTTAAAAAAAACCAAAACTGCAGGAATAGACCTATTAAGTCATGACAATAATGTTTCTGCTTAAAACTTTTGTCCAAAAACTGAGGCTTGAGATATGCAATACTGAAGGAAATGATCACGTTTTGGAGCTATCAAAGCTTTAAAGAAACATGATGTCAGTTACCTGTAAAAATGACCTCTTTTCCTTTGAGAATGAGCTCTTAATAAGGGCAACACAAGAACTTGACACAGGAGGTAACCTAAATACATCTTTGTGCCCTAAAGAGTCCTTTACATTAATGTCATTGTAAACTGGAGAGCCAGAAACGAACATTCAGAGAAACAGCACGTTGCTCATGCTCCTTTCAAGACTTCCTTTGATCTCTGAGTCTAAGCTTTGATAGCTTCCCCACAGAACAAATCATTGTATAACATGCACAGCATTCAAAATTAATAAAGTAGTGTGGAAGATAAGCCACTGGCATCAAACATGTCTAGAGCTTTGATGCTGGATTTGTCTTGCTAAGGCTCTTGTTGGAACTTTGCTAATCGCTTTATTTTCCTTCTCCATCTCTCTCTTTTCTCCCTCTTCTTTTTTTTTTTTTTTTTTTTTTTTTTTTTTTTTTTTTTTAGCACAACATGATATTTTTCCATGGAGAGAAACAACTTCATCCTCCAAATCTGAAATGCTGGAAAATTTTAGAGAGTCTTGAATCCCAGATTGAGATCTAAGGTGTTATGCTTAGCGTCCTTTTGCTTGCCTGTCTGATATACTGGGTAGCTGATGAACTGATAAGCTTCACCAGAGGTCTGCTTTTCAGACCTGCCTAAAAGTTCAAGAGGAGGGATTGTGTGTCCACTTTATTTCTTTTAGATCTCAGACTCAGGGGATCTTCACTTTCCAAAAACCACTGGGATTATTCTTGCATAAAGACAGATTTTGACTGTGGAAATTGGAAATTCCTGCTCATGTTCATGACAACTAGTCTAAATTCCATGACTATTTGCAGGGAGTAAACAAGGATACAGGGAAATACCACAGAAATTTACATATAATGGAAATGAGGAGGGAATCTTCAGTGCAGTGTTTGTCTTTTGGTATTTTATTATTTTAATCCCAAACCCAATGTTGTGGAAAGGTTGGTCTTGAAATTCTGTCCTTGTAGATTAAGCTTAAGCTGTAATACATAAATTTTTAAAATGCATAATTTTCCATATGCATAAGTATTAACAGTTTTAATTAATAAAAAATAATAAAGGTATTCTACCCCTATAATGTCTCTTGTTTTTTGATGATGATATAGACCTCAAGATTGCACTGAAATATCCTCTTGTTCTGTATCACTTTGGATATGGCTTTTCTCACCTAACATGAATCATTTAACTCCAACTGACAGATGAGAATCGCTCTAAGGACCACAGCCAGAGGTGGGACCAGTTTGAAAGTGGGTGTTAAAATAGGTGGAAGAAGTTACTTGTGGAGGCTTAGCTGTCCATGCGTGGAAGTTGAGATATCCCAGGATTTACAAGGCACCTCCATGTTACCAGAGTATCTGGAAAATTTCCCCATGGTCAGTCCAGTCATGAACCCCCAAGGGATATTAGATATCAATATTTAAGTAACTGAGTGGAGTCCTTTTTCTACACCTCTGAACACCATCTTCCACACCCCCAGTCTCCAAACAAGGGACCATACAATTTTCAATGTTTCTTCTTGATCCTAATAAAACATCAAAATTAATCTCTCCACACTTTAAAAAACAAAAATAATTTCACAAGTGGTGCTTACCTGCTACATTTCACAGAACCACCAGATGTAATCACAGGTAACATTCTTGTCTCCTAAATTCTCAAAATAACTATTTTTTTTTTTTGTTAGCCTCCCTTTTTTGATTATAAGAATTAATATTTTAGTACATACTGTAGTTATAGTATTGACTTCAAGGAAAGTCTAATTCTCATGCCACAGGTTCTACCAAATTTTTAACTTCCTAAATAATGTCACTTTGAACTTCACTACTCACCTCTTTCTGAACCCTTTGCTCACCCAAGTGGCAGAGAGTTCCTGTTGCAGGACAACTTTATCTTCTGAGCAAATGGCAAAATTCACTGCAAGTAAATAAAAATGAATGTACTTTCAGAGTAATATGATGAGAAGGGTAATATTATTTGTCAGTTGATCTGCAGGTGTGATTTTTCCACTTAGCTGCTCTATAAAGATACTTATAATTAAAAAAAAAGCCTGAACATATTTTTTGAATTAATTATAAACCAATAGGGGAAAAAATGCCTGCATAATATAAAAGGGGATATATAAAAACTATACTTGAGTTGAACAACTAAGGAGCTGTTTTAACCTCATGTTTGAAGGTTACAATTTTTACATGTTAATGGTTCATTTTGTCCCTTTAGATATATTTGTGTGATTCAGGTAACTGCAAGTTAGCACTCACAAACAGTGAATAGCACTGATGGCCTAATAAGGCTCTGAAAACTTCCACATTGGCATTGAAAACCAAGTTATCAGACATTCTCAGGAAGGTTTTGGTGTAAGCAAAGATGAAGTCCTTGTATAAACTGATTAATGTTACAAATTTTATAAGCTGAAATTTAGTTGTCAATAATATTTCCCACCAAGGTTGAATATTCCATGTATGATTTAAGCAACTGAGTTGAATATCACTAAAGTAAGAATTTTTAAAAGGAAGTCTTTACTTCCTAACTAAGATGAGAAATTTCCTGAAGCCATGATGTCGTTGGGGCAGAAACACAGAAGAGCTGAATTTGTGCTATGTAGTCCTCTGCAAGAATGGGTAATTAAAATAAGGTGTCTTTTAAGCTGTCAACTTAAATTTTCTCTGTAGTTTGTGTAAGAGAGAGGAATCTTCAGTGAGTAACTCATCCTCCAGAGAAGTCAGATAGCAAGAACTGTCTCTCAGGAGGTTTTGTGTGTTCATTGAGTCAGAACCATTAATTGCCAAAGCCCCGAGTCTGGTGATTAGGGGGAGGACACTTTTCCATGCTGAAAATTGCTGAATGTCACCGGAGTGTTGTGCTGCCAACAAGGCAGGGCAGTGGTCTAGGACAAGGTAGAAAAAAATTCAGTGATTCTTGGGTGAGATCTGGAGACTCTTGCCTGACTTCTGATTAAGACTAATGCAGTATTTGCCATGAAAAAAACTTGTATCAGCCCACAGGTATCACAAGTCTACTTTTGGCAAAAGTTGTGCGGATGAAAATATCAGGGGAAGAATGTAGCTGAAATTTGACCTTTGCAGATGGCTGTTCTGCACTATTCCATGAAACAGCTTCTCAAATGTAATAAGATTAAATATTCTGGATTCCTTCCATTGAAAAATTTTTGGTAATGATCTGATAAGCAGTTACTTCTAGAAAAGATTGTCTTATCTTTGTGAAGTTTCATTGAATAACCTGCACTAAACTCCATCTGTTGTTCTTTGATTTTCAAGGTATTTAATGCAGTACAATTCTTTTTCTCTCTTTCTGCCTAGACTATTATAACATGAAAAATTACTCCCCAAAATGTGGAAGAAGAAATCAAATAATGAAATTTAGTTGCTGCCTTTTTCAATATCACTTTTGTGTAATTTTTAAATCTAACTTTGTAAATATATTGTACTTAGTTGAAATTATAACTTTCTAGGCATTTTCTGTCTGTTGAAAATGTTGATGACTCACCTGTCATTTTTGGCCTTTTAAGGATGCCTGCACAGCCTAGAAAATTGTAGAAGAACATTTTAAAATATATCGATGGTGGAAGGAAAAACAAAGATGCAAAACATTGCAATCATTGCTTTATACAACAGCTTTAGTTAATGTAATTATGAGATAACCATTAAGGAATAAATTAGGTGCTGAAATGAATGTTAAGGTAAGTGACAGAATGTAAGTTAGTCAGTGATAGAGCTGGTTAAATAGCACCCAATGAATAATAGATACGACTTGAACTCTCTTGAATGCATAATGCAGAGAATATTCTGTTGAATTATTTATCCTGTGAGAAAAAAGGTACATGTTCCAAATTTGCAATAGTTCTCTGAAAGGATTCAGACTCCTGGGGTATGAGGTGATTTCTCACTGGGAAACCAGAGAGCAGCCTATCGAGAAGTTGATGTGCTGATGTGATTTAGGAAGGAAAGTCTCATATAAGCACCATTGGAGGTAAAATGTGAGGTAATGACCCAAGTGATAATATAAGGCCAAGTGTCCTCCAATCCATTAGAATGTGCACCTGGGCAGGAGGCCACATAACCTAGAACTGCCTTCACGTCCCAGAGGAAAGACTTCTGCAGTAAGATTTGTTTCAATACTGAAGCATTAAAATCTTATAAAAACCTGTCATACTTTTATTATGTGAAAAAAAAAAAAAGAAAATCTTTATAAATAGGCAAACTTATAATTAACTTGATATTTTTAGATAAATGTGTTTCTTTTTAGATCACTTCAAATTCTGATGAAACTTGGATGCTTAACTCCTTTAATATTTACAGAAATTTTTTATTTCCCATATTAGCCTTAGAGTCTATTAGGTATCTGAAAAATGGTGTGATCCTTTGGCATCCCAGTTCCAGAGTGATTTCATTAAGCAGTGCTGAATGTTTGGTGGCTATTGCAGATGTCTGACAGCTAAAGACATTTGTGGTCTACAGATCCCATTCAGAAACTCCCCCTGCTGTACAGTTTTGGCTCATTTTATATTACACCTCCCTCCTATATAGGAAAATCTAGAAAGATTATTAATAATCAGAAGAATAATTACTTTGGCATACTAATACTCTAAGACAGAGCAATGTCTATGTAAACTGCTTCAAAGTTTGGTCCATCAGGCTAAGCCCAAATCTGGGTCAGCAACTAAAAGGGCAAAAGCTGTGTCACAGTGGCATGGGAAGGAGGGCAGGAAATACATTATTGTTGCATGGCAAGTTAGCAAAGGCTAATTAAATATTACCTCTCACGCAGAGAACTAATTTTCAGTTAAAAACAGCTTTTCATAGGCAAAAACATTCCTAGCATTTGAGATTGTTTATAGTTGGTTGGACATAAAAATGTTTAACCTGAAATTGAAATTAGTGCCATCTTCATCTACTTATTCAAATCTATTTATTGCAGCATTTGTTTTTTCTTCATCTATTTATTTCAAATCTATTTATTGCAGTGTTTCTTTTCTTTAAGAAGCAAAAAAGTCATTATGGAATGTAATTTTTTACTTTAATTTATTTTTGAAATGTTATTTGGTAAAAATAACCACATTTGTAAAAGTTTATCATTCATCAGACCCTCCTGAGAACAAAAGGCGAAGTCTGATTTAAAACTCCGGGTAATAATTAGGTTTTGAAAGAATGGAATAATAATTTAAATGCAAGTGCTCCAGTTTAGCTCTGCTTCCCATACCTTTAATTTTCTAGGGGAATGACAACAAAATGAAAAATATTCAATTGAAAATCTGTTAAATCTGAAAGCCAGGTCATCTTTGCACTGTTAATCTAATGGCAGAAATATTTATGTTTTATTTGTACTATCCTACAAATCCTATGTTAATTGTACTATCCTAAATCAAGTGACTGGAAGGGTCATTGGTGATTCCTGAGATAAGAATTAGATCACAAAATTAATTAATTCATTTACAGCCATCTTAGTGTTTGGAAATCACAGATCTTTGGGGTTTGCTATTGGCACTGGAATAGGTTTTGGAATGGCACTGGAATAGGTTTTGGAATACCACTGGAATAGCAAGTCCAAAATGCAAGGCAATTGTTTTATTCCCAGAGGTGTTTATTGCAACATAAATAAATAAATTTAGATTAGATTTAGATTTAGATTTAGATTTAAACTTAGATTTAGAATCCTGAATTGACATATAAAATAAATTTTTAGACCCACTGCACTGCAGGGTCCTACAATTTATTCCTTGTAGGAATAATCTTTGTTATAGGTTTTCCTGACTTTTGTCCAGCAGTTCTTGTTCATCCAAGTTATGACTGTTGAGAAAAGGAACTGACACAGTTCAGAGGTGGAGAGGTTCAGTAAAGCCCTGAAAGAGGGCCAGGTTATGGCTCAACTATTTTGCTTCATTAAGGAAAGATAAGGTTTGGATTCATGAGATGTTACTTCCACTCCATTACTTTGCTGTCCTCAGTAGCAAATGGAAGCGTATTTTTTTTTCTGAAGATTAGGCTGCCTTTTACTTGCCATAGTTTAATAGCTGGACTTTAAACAGCCATGCCTTGAATCTGATGCTTTTCAGTGCTGTAGGGTTAGATACACCCCAAAAGATTAATTGATACCATCTGATGCAGGATAAAGACTGAGAAATGCATTGGAAGGAATGAAATAAATATTTCAAGACAACAGAGATTTTTTGGGTTTTTTTTGTTTAATTTGGTTCTGAAAGTATAAAACAGCTCTGATTTTTCAGATTTCAGAAGAAGCTGTTAATACAGTTCTCTCAGTTATTATTAAATAGTCAGCCTGACAGAAGTCAAATGTTTGACATTGTACAAATGTCCTGGATTTTATCCTGTTATCAGAGAAAACAGGGAATAAGGGAATTGAGATTGTTGGGGGAGCGATGGAAAGAACTAGGGAACAATGAAAATTTGTTGATAAATTTATATTTTGAGAATAAACTAAAACGTGAATATAATTAGAACACTGTAGCCTTTTCTCAAACTAACTACGGGCTGAACTTGTCTGCCTAGCACATAAGGGTTTCCATCAGGACTTTGTACAACACCCTGGGATCAACTGCTAGCCATGTCTCAGCAGTGCATTTCCCACTGAAGTCCATGCCTGTCTGCAGCCCCCAGAAGGGCAGCCTCTGGATTGGTGTGGGTACAGCCTGTGCTGCCTGTCTGGTGATGAGCCCTCAATGGTGCAACACCTCAAGGCTCTCCCTGTCTCAGTGAGTCAGTCTAGAAATGAGGTGTGCTTTTATTTCTTGTTAATGCCAGGAAAAGCAAAGCAAGAGCAGAATAACAGCTTTTATGACATGAGAAATCATCTTTCACTCAGAAAATGTCCATTGAAGAAGGGTGTTTCTAAAGAAATATTTAATACAATTAATTTTTTCTTCATGTTTTCTGAACAAAAGTAGAATACCTCTAGCAAATGTTAAAGTGAAATGTCAGTTGAGTTGAGGCTGCCTTTAACATTCATTTATCATTTAATTATGGATTTCTTTTTTTTAATGACAAGGAAAAGCAGAGAGGACAACATTTATAAAAGCTTCCAAAACTTTTGAGTAAGCACTGGGGAAAGTATAGTTTCCAGTTTCCAGTTTTTGATTTGGGTATGGGTGATATTCTCCTCCATTTCACTTGATCCCCATACACAGCATTTGTGCCTGCACTAACCAGTGGAGCACAAGGATGGGAGGAGAGGGCTTCATCTTGTTGTGATCCACTTTGATATCTGCATTGTGGATATGTCTTTGCCAGCACTGAAATTCTTTCCAGTCCTCAGAGAAAGGGAAATGTTCACAAGGGGTTGCAGTGCTGATGAAAATGGGAAGCCCTCAATGGTTCTTCTGTGCACGAGTCCATCTGTTGTTTCATCAAGAGAGAAAAACCCCACCACAAGATTAAGCACCAGGCAAAATCACACCTCAGCTCTACTTTCAGGGCACCAAATGAGAAATAGGGGCACACTCAAGGTTTCCTGAAAAAGTACCATCCTGAATTGTAATGAAATGCTTTTTCATTATGTTAGACCAATTTAGCTTGCCACCAAAATATTTAAATTTCCTCAAAAAGCATACAAGGATACATTGATTGTGATTAGATACTCAGATACTCTGGAATTGGTCTTTCTAGACCAATTTCTATCACTTTCTATTGCTCAGCCATGGGTGATTCCTACCCAAGTGCATGCTAACCAATTGCATACTGTGTGACAATACACCTTTTGATGTAGACAGTTAAAGAGTTGTGAGACCCTTTTGCAGATTCATTTGAAAGACTGAACATTGCTTGAGATAAAACTTGGACCAGCAGCACTGATGCTGACTTAATTTCCTCCACATAGTCTTTGGTAAAGCAGCATGCCTGGCAGGCTTAGAACAAGTTGCTAGGGAGCATGATGCTATAGTGAAATTAAGTAGGCTATTCAAACTAATTAGTCTAGGAAGAATGTGTGTTTTTTAAAATTCATAAGATGGCAGTTACAAATAAAAAGATGACAGTCAATGATGCTTAAAAAGATCTAGTATTCAGAGGGGTGGGTCAGATACTCTCCAAATAAAAAGAGCTTTGAAAATTATTTGAACTGAAAATGAGATTAAGTCCTTTGAAACAGAATTAAAAAGGTAAATCAGCCTCACCTAACTTCAGCAACTTATTTAGAGGCCAAGAGTAAGTTATCTATCTGGGTTGATTGTATAGCCTATGGAGACAGACAGTTGTCTTCACAGAACATAGAATCACAGAGCGCTTTGAGTTGGAAGGGATCTTAAAAATCATCCAGTTACAACTCCCCTGCCATGGACAGGAAGACCTTTCACTAGAACAGGTCGCTTAAAGCCCCATCTAACCCAGCCTTGAACCTGCCCAGGGATGGAGCATTCACAATTTTTTCCAATGCCTCTTCCAATGTCTGAGCACTCTCATATTTCTTTCTATTATCTAATCTAAACCTACTCTCTTCCACCTCAAAACATCCCCCCTTGTCCTGTCACTACAAGCCCCTGTTAAGAGTCTTTTGCCATCTTTCTTGTGGGCTCCTTGGAAGGCTGTATTAAGGTCATTCTCTTCTCTAGGCTGAGAATCCCAATTTTCTCAGCCTTTCCTCATAGTGAAGGTGCTCCATCCTTCTAATCACATGTGTGGCCTTCATCTGGACTCATTCCAACATGTCCATGTCCTTCCCATGCTGGGGACCCAGGGCTGGATGCAGCCCTGCAGGTGGGGTCTCACCAGGGCAGAGCAGAGCAGAGGGGCAGAATCCCCTCCCTCCCCTGCTGCCCACACTGCTTTGGATGCAGCCCAGGGCACATTTTTCATTCTGGGCTGCAAGGGCACATGGCTGGGTCATGTCCAGCCTCTCACCCACAGCACCCCCAAGTCCTTCTCAGCCAGGCTGCTCGGGATCTGTTCATTCCCCAGCCTGGATTGGTACCTGGGGTTGCCCTGACTCCAGTGCAGCCCTTGGCATTTGATGATGTTAAACTTCATGAGATTCTCATGGGACCAATTCTCAAACTTGTAATGTCCCTGCAGATGGCATCCTGGCACCCCACCCTTCAGCTTGGTGACATCTGCAAAATTGCTGAGCATACCCTTTGTCTGTGCCATTAGGGAAGATATTAAGTACCACTGTGGGGAAGATCAGAAGCTGGGCTAGGTAGCACCGCCAACCACTTGGCCCTGGTACAATGGAAGCCATGGGAGAGATAAACTCAAGGCAAGAACAAGAGTGAAGACATCGTGTCTGGTCACTGTGACCGCTCTGGGGAGAGAAGGCGTAACAAGGACATTGATGGCACAAAGGAATGTAACAAGGGCCTGATAACTGAAAAGATTGTGTTGCTAAGGGAACAGAGGCAAAGGGGTCTGAGTGGAACATTTTGTATGGACGTTAGAGAACTATAAATACTGGTGATTATTGTAATAAACTGGCTGGGCTTGCATAGCATGGTCCCTTGCATAGCTAGCATCCTTCAGTCAGTGCAACACGGGTCCCAATACAGACTCCTGGAGGACACTGCTTGGCACCATTGTCCATCAGCACTGAGACAGATAAATGACCCCTGTAGCCCTTCCCTTGTCCATTCAGGTACTACTCCATCACAGAAGCCCACTGGGTTGGTCAGGATGGACTTTACCTTGCTGAAGCCATGCTGGATGTCCTTGAATCACCTCCCTGTCCTCCACGTGCCTTAGCAGAGCTTCTCAGAGAGGTTGTTCCATGATCTTCCCGTGCACAGAGGTGAGGATGACAGGTTGGAATGTCCTAGCAACTTCCTTTCTACCTTTTTAAAAGATGGGTACATTGATTTCCGTTTTCCAGTTACCTGACTTTACCTGACTGCCATGACTTTTCAAATATTATGAATATTTGGCAACTGTATCAGCCAATTCTTTCAGGATTCTGGGATGAAACTAATTTGCTACCATAGACTTAAGTACACTCAGGTTCCTCAGGTGATCATGAACCTGATCTTTATTTGCAGTGGGAGGAACTTGGCTCCCCCTGTCCCCGCCCTTCTGTTCATCCACTCAAGAGCTGTGGGAAGAGAAGCTACCATTGAAGACTGCGGCAAAAGGGTTGTTGAGTGCCTCACCCTTCCCCTCAGCTGCCATTGTCAGTTTTCCAGCATTTTTTATTGGGAAGGGGGAGCACACCTTTTTTGACCTTCCTTTTCTGGTTACCATATCTGAAGAATCCCTTTTTGTTATTCTTTATGTCCATTGTCAGGTTCAGTTCCAGCTTTGCCTTGGCCTTCCTCACCCAATTAATAAAAAACAGAATATCATCTCTGTACTCTTCCCAGGTCACCTGTTCTTGTTTCCACTGCCTGTGTATTTGTTTCTTTCCTTTTCATTTGACCAGCAGTCTCCTACTCTGCCATGATGGTCTCTTGCCCAAATTCTTTCTCCTGGGAATTGCAAGCCCAGCTCTATGGAAGATTTCCATAAAGGTCTACCAGCTCAGTTACACTCGCTTGTCTCCAAGGACAGTTTCCAAGGGGACCTTTGAAGAGCTGGAAATTTGTTTGCCTCATGTCCAGGGGTCTAACTTTACACCTTATCTGGGCCATATCCCTCAGAACTGCCAACTCCATCAGTAGATGATCCCTGCAGTCCAAGCTGCCCCTAATCTTGATGTTCCCCATTGGCCTGCCTTGATTCAGAAGACCCTAAGAGCAGCATGTGATGGATGCAGATGTTGAGTTGATGTTTCCAATGAAATGAGAATCCTCAATTGAGAATTTTCATTCCTCTCATGAGGATATTTAATTTGATCTTTTATGTAAACAATAAAATCTTTAAAGTATTAAAAATGTTCCATTGTGTATAAACTAAATGGAAAATACAAAGGAAGCTAAGCCATAAAAAAGAGAAAAATAATGGTTTCATAATGTTTTTTGTGTTGTCATTTAGTGTTTGCATCTATCTGTCTTATTTAAACTATGCTGTATGTTTTGGAGAGATAAAAAAACAATACTTACACTATGAAAAGAAATGCAAATTTAAAAAAATAAATAAAGAAGGATGTGTAAATACGCAAGGGGTAGACATTTCACCTTTAAAAAGGATTGACATCTTCATTAAATGCTTCATCACATATTCCATTAACATTTGCACTTTTTCCATTTGTACAGTCTGCTGTGTAGGGCAAAGCACTGGTAATTCTTGGATTTTACCCAGAGCTCAGATATATTTTTCTCCATTTGTGCTATTGCCATCTCTCATTAGTTTGGCAGGCTGTGTTTCAGTGCCCTTTTCTCTTCCTGTTCTAGCTCTAGCAGCAGCTACAGTAAAGAGTTAAACTTGGCAGCTGCCCATTCCAGAGGCTAAATTCTTAGTTTTCAATCTCAATAGAAGTTTTTGTTTTTAAATCTGGCTTCACATGCAGGTCAACTTCTCTGCAAAGCAGCTGTGGAGGTCAGATTGGTACCTATGAAACTGTCAAATTTTACCTTTTAAGTAATCACACTTGAAAATTGATATTCCATGACTACTCTCCAGTAGCTGTGAATTACTTCACAGGACAGAAGAGCTGAAAGTAAATATAGCTGCTTCTCAAGAAAATGATGAAAGAGTTCACATCGAGATAAGAAGAATTTACTTCCAGATAAAAATGAAAATGTAGATTTTGGAGATGGTCAGCAATGATTTTCAGCCTTCCCTTTAAAATTAGTGACAGCAGACGTGATAATACTGCACTAAACAAAGCATACAATAAACAAAATTGCACGATTAAAATAGAAAAGCACATCTTACAAAGGAGTAAAAACATTTGTGCTTTGCAGATTTAATCAATGGTACTGAATAAAAGGAAACTTGCCTTTGGACAGGTTATTCTGCAAGTGCTCACTGTGACCTTTCTTTCACCTCTTTCTTGTACTGAATTTTGTCTGTTGCGTGGGTATTGAACTGGTCTATCAATTCCTGGGTGAATGACCTCCAGATGAATTTTACAGTTGCACTCTGTTATTAGCACTAGGAATTACATTTCACTCACTCCCCTCTTTGGTTTTTTTTACTTTTTTTTTTTTCTGTAAGGAAATGTAGATCATATAAATTTCTGCATATATTTCATATATGTGACAATCTTCAGAACAGACCAAACAGACCATGTTACTAAATAAGAACTGCTGCATTTTGCTTTTGATAAATAAGATTTTTCTTTGTCTCCTACCAGCTACTTTCTCATAAATTTCTTTTTGAACTATGAATCAATGCACACAAATCAAATTTTTGACCATAGGACAAGGGGTAATGGTTTTAAACTAAGAGAGATTAGATTCAGGTGAAATAGAAGGAAGAAATTTTGTACAGTGAGGGTGGTGGAAGATTGAAACAGCCCAGAAAGGTGGTAGATTCTCCATTTCTGAGAACATTCCTAGCTTCTTGGGCTCTGAGTAATCTGATCTAGTTGGAGATGTCCCTGCTCATTGCAGAGTGGGTTGGTGACCTTTAAACATGCCTTCCATCCCAATGTATTCCATGGTTCTATGATAACAAGTAAAAATTCAAAGGTGGTAGCAAAACTGAAGATCATTTAAATAACTGATTATGAAATGTGACCCAAAAATTATAATAATTACACTAAAATCACAAGTTCTGTCAGGCAAATTCTACTCTCAGTTGGGAATAATGAACTCAGAAAAGACCCTTTGACTCATCATTGAAATCATCTGAAATGGAAAGGAAAGGGGAGGAGAGCTCTCAAAACAGTCCTGGAAACTTCCTCATTTAGGGGAAAAGACAAACAGCACCAGCAGGTGAAACAGCAGATTTGGAGGATTTTTCTTATCAGGGAGTGGAGGACAAATACAAAGGCTGATTGTAGAATTAGTGGAAACACATTCAGAGTAAGCTGCCCTATAAATAAAACAATTTCATCACAGTTTCACAGTTTATGTACAACTAATATATTTTCTGTGTGATTGTTTGGTTGGCTATTTTGAGGCAGGGAAAAGTCCTAGGAAAGTTATTCTTGTTGACACTTGGATTATAATGCACTTCCTTCTCTTGGGGACTTAATGCTGTTTCTGTCCTCCTTCACACAGGAGACCATTCTTTGTTCCTGGGACCAAATCACAAATGTCATCATGGCTATGTTGCTAAACTCTCATAGGTTTCTAGGTTTTAAAAAATAAATGCATACTTATAAAGTGTGTCCTTATTTGATGGCTGAGATGACAGTCAAGAAGACTGAAAAAGACGTTTAATGAAAGACTGTCAGAGGGTTAGGGCATCAATGATTACAAAGGAAATTTACTTAAAATTATTTCAGTGAGAAGTCGAAATCCATCCTCAAGTTTAGAACAAAGGAAAATACAGAAACATTTTTAAAATTGAATTTTAGTCATGAAACCAAACATGAGAAAATGAGAAAATCTCATAAAACCTTGATTTACAATACAGCTATTCCACTGTACTTTTTATTTTTTTTTTGAGGGTGGGATGTGGCATGATTCAGGGAACTAACAATTTAGGGATATTCAAGAAGGAAGGGGATTAAGACAAAAGGAATGAAGAGAAGGTAGCTCAGTGAGGGTTGTATGTGTGACAGCATAGGCAGTGGAAAGAAATAGAAAAATCTAATGTTGAGCATATGGTGTGACTCTTGGGGATGGTGTTGTGCAGGGGCAGGAGTTGGATTCAATGATCCTTGTGAGTTTCTTCAAACTCAGCTGATTCTGTGATGTTGTGATTACATTACACACCAAGGTGTGCAATTCCTGGTACTGAAGCTGAAAACAACACGAGCACTGGAAGTGAAAATTATCTCTGCTTTATCATGGTCTTGAAGCTATGAGGGACAAAATTTTGGTAAAAAAAAAGAGTGACTTGGCTTCCAATTACCACCAAAATAAAAAATCCCATAGCCAGCAGGTCCAGGAAGGTCTGCTTTCCCCCTCTGTTTGGATTGCTGAATTTAGGTTTAGGCTGTCCAGCACAAAGATAGTGATATGCTGCAATGAGTGCAGTGGAGGCCACCATGCTGACCAGGGAGAGGCACAGAGCACACGATGTGCAGAGAGAGGCTGAAGAGCTGGGTCAGTTCTCCCTGGAGAAGAGAAAGCTCAGGAGAGACCTTGAGGCTCTCTGCAACCACATGCTGGGAGGACACAAAGACACATTATTTTCTGGTTAGACTAAATGAAAAATATTTTTGCCCTGAAAGGGGTCAAATTGTGGACACCAAGAGAGTGTGTGGAAAGAACCACCCTGGGAAATGTTCAACACCCACTGAAATACAGGCCTGAGAGAACTGATCCAGTTAGCTCTGCTTCAAGCAGAGGGTTGGAACAGGTAACCCCCTGAGGGTTCTTTTCAACCTAAATTATTCCATGGCTGCATTATATGTAAAATCAGAGTGCTCCTGCTAGCAGTATGAGGTCTGTCAAGGCAGTCAAATGGCACTCAAAGCAGGGGAAATAAGGCAAGAAGTATGTGAGAACTGGAAACCCTTGCCTCACAAAGAGACAAGCTGCCCTGTGCAAAACTGCATCTCCCTCCCGTTCGCAGAACTGAGTGAGGTTTGAGTCCTGTTACCTCATACAGGAGGAAATGGAGTAAATATTCCCTAGGACAGAGCAGCTCCCTCCTTTTGCTGCAGGGCAGAGTGCCTGTAAAGAGCAAACACCTTCCTGCACCCGAGCTGAGGCAGCGGCTCTGCGGCACCCGCGGGATGCAGGAGCTGTGATCCCCAGGGAATCCCGCTGCTCCTTCAGGAGGCAGCAGATGCTGCTGCTGCTGAGGAACACACCCACAGGTCACCAAAATGTGTCCTACCAGTAACAGACACGGCTGTGTCTGCTATGAAGTGTCAGCTGGCTTTGGATACCCTGCATCAGACATCTGTGAAGTGGGGTTCATGTAATCTCAGAAAAACAGCAGGCACTCATCTACAGCTTTGTTGGCCACTTGAATACCTTTTGTATCCAGTGAGAAGAAATGGAGATGAGGAGGTGTTTTGGTGGGGTTTTGGGCTTTTTTTTCCTTGACTTTTGTTGTTGATGTTGTTTTTTCAGGGGGCTCTTTGGTTCTATTATTGTTTGATTTGGTTTTATTCTATTGTACAATTTTCCTCACTGATTTTAATATTAGTTTCACAGTAGGCTGAATTTCCCATTCTGAAGCTTATTTCTCCTCATTTATACAGTGACTTATTCAGCTGTGATCCTCCACACTGTAGCTGCCTAGATATTATCAGAAAAATCTCACTGACAGGGCTGTAAAGTGCCCACAGTTCTACTGGAATGGGAGTTACTGGTGTTTAACATCCTCAAAAATCACATTCAAAAAACTCACTAGAGGGCATGAATATGGATTGGATGACTTACACCACAGCAAACAAAGAACAAGTAAAATAGTACAGCAAGAATGGGTGCATCTGTGTGGGATAAATGGATATGCATCTGATGGGTGCATAAATACGTGAGGGATAGCTGGGCTCTGTGAGCCACTCTCTGTTGGCACCTCTGTACTTTGGCCTCATATGGCAAAACTGCTAGAATAATTTGTGATATACTTCCTAAGTGGGGATTAAAGTTGGGGATGTTTTTCTGTTTGATTTTGTACTCCGTATTTTTTATCCTGTAACAGCAGGGTACGGGAAATCATGCAAGAGAGGATTGAATGATGTCTGCATCCCACTACTATTGTTGCTGGCTTCATAGTGCTAAAATATTCCCTGTGATTCTGATAGCTCTGCAGATTGGTGCAGTGTTCTTCGTGGCCAGTATGTAAAACACTGCTGCTGCTGCTGCAAAAATAAAAACCCAACAAACCAACTCTCTCCAAAAAGAGAGAGCTCCTTTTAATAGGTGCAGCAAAGGTATCCATGCTAACAGCACTGCTCCTTTATCATTTTATTGTGAGCTGAACATGCATCTCAGTCTATTTCAGCGCTTCAGATTTTAAAAGTTTTAAACCACTGTGTCCTTGAAGAGTCCTCAGTCTTGTCTGTGCAATGGAAAGCTTCCAGCTCTCCTGGAAGCAGTTTGTGGTGCAGCACACCTGCACATTAACATCCAGCCTGGTCGGCAGCCAGCAGCCTGTGCCAGCGAGGTGCTGGGTGTCCTTTGATCCCAGGGAGTTTCTATGGGAACTGAAGGTACTTAGCACATTGCAAGATGTGCCCAGCAGCCTTCAAGATAAGAGTATATGATTCTTAATTGTAAATTCTTTCCTCTTCACAGCTGGTGCAAGAATTTGCCAGAAACGGTTCCTTTCCTTCTGCTTGAACGTGGAATCTCAGGCAAGATTTGGGTAAAAAAATAAAGAAGCTGGTTATTCTTTTTGTAACTCTTTTTCTTATACCTCATCATGATCTCAGATCAAGGAGAAATTGTCACAACTAGCTTTAGTCTTGAAACATGAGCTGGGTAGTTCCAGAGAAGACAATAATAATTAATCCTTATGATCCTAAAGCAATAAAAGTATTTTTCTGCATTTCAGCAGGACTGGGAAAGTCTTTCTAAATTAAAAACAAGACAAAAAATTACCAGTCTGCTCTTGTGAAGTTGTCTCAACTACCAGGACAGTAAATATAACATGCTCTTGAAAATTCACAATAGCAAACAAAGCACTCTTTTAGGAAAGGGCAAACCAGTTTGGAGTAGCACAAGAGCAGCTGCCTTACTGTCTTTCCATACTGCAAAAATCTTCAACATTCAAACTTTTTTCCTGAAAATTAGGTGTGTTGAGTATCTAACTGGAAATGTCAAAATATTTATTAATACCTTGTGGCAACCACCCCAAAAGGAAGATGCGCAATACACATATTCTAAAATTCTTTTTCATGTTGAACTTTGGGAAACTCTCTGTTTGATTTCATTTGGGTTATTTTGGACAGTTTCTTTGTGTTCTGAATGAGAAAAGTAGCATGTGCTTCTGCATACACAATGTGTCAGAAATTCTGATTTGATAAAGCTTATCCTGACATTATTAACCAAAAAAATTATCTAGAAAATTTGACTCCAACATTCAAATTTCTTCTGGAAGAAGAGACTAAACTGTATGAGAAATTTTTACCTTATGAGGCCTGGTGTGAATGTTTTGTTTCACTCAGCATTTGTGTTGATTTGAGTTTAGCTATTCCTCATTCTTTGCAGAATTTTGTATCCAAATTTTTTTGATATTTTGCTGCTTCATGATGACCCCACAAGAAATGGAAGTGCAGACAGGAGCTAGTAGTCAGGTATGGAAATTCAATTTGAGTATGATCCTCAGGCTTAAATTGGATAATCACAGATATTGTGAAACTGCAGGAAAGGCAATTTCCAAATATACCTTTTTCAGCAGAGTGAGCTGCCAAAAAATTTTAAGAGGGAATTACAGTAGCTGCAAAAATTAACTGCAGAGTCATGCAGGCTGCTAAACAGGGTGCAGTAGACTGAGGTGGAAGCAGACTCTTACATAATTTAAATGCAGCTAAGGAGTGAGAAATAGCAGATGATGAAGCTTTTCCCACATTCTCACCACACTGCAGGTGTTTTTCCTTATCAGAGCTGCAAAAGCAACACATTTCAAGAACTCAAATTCATTCTTCTAATAAAGAAACCTCTGCTTAACCTATCTGTCTCGTGGTAGCTGTTTTATTCATATAAAAAGTGTGAGGATGGAACAGAGAGCCAAAAGAAACAATCCACAACAGATATGAAAGCATCTACAGTAATTTTTAGTAATAGAAAGGAATGAAAGAGTCAAATAAAAGCTTTTTGAGGATGCTCAATAATTATGGGAGAGAGAATAACGTTAAGGAGCTGGTGGCAGAGTCCCTGGTTCACAAGCCTTGTGGCAAGTTGAGGATCAAAGGAAGCTGCAGCAACTCCTCCCAGCTGGTCTAAGCAAACAAGTTGTCCTATGTTTCCACTTCAAATGGGCCATGCACAACATCATGTCTTGGAAGAGAACAAGAGGAAAGGCAAAGACAACTGGGGGTGTTTAGTA
This sequence comes from Melozone crissalis, assembly GCF_028551555.1. Classification (NCBI taxonomy): domain Eukaryota; kingdom Metazoa; phylum Chordata; class Aves; order Passeriformes; family Passerellidae; genus Melozone; species Melozone crissalis. The sequence continues at coordinate 57,945,550 of NW_026535805.1, forward strand.
CTTTTTTCCAGTTTTTATAAGAAAATAACAGAAATGCGTCAAAATGAAATACCTCAGCCACCCTGAAGGTGCTTGCAGTTAATCTGATCTGTGGATGCTGTCCCTTTTTGTGTGACACATTTCTTTTCACCCTGTGGAAATGGCTGCACAGTCAGTTGCACTCCTGGGCATCACAACCTTATCATATTCCCAAAAACTGGATCTAACAAACACATGGGTTACACTTGAAGGCTGTCACCTGAGTATAAGGTCCGAAGTTTTCTTCAGGGAAAGCTCTAGATAGGCAACCAGGAGCATCTTCAGAAGCCCTGCAACCTAGAAAAGTGTCAAATTATCTCAAAAAAATACATGCTTCAGAAGGGACATACGTACAGTCCCAATTAGCTCCATTAATTCCTCTCCCACTCTTTGTAGGATGGATGTAAGACCATTTGTTTTAGAAAATGATTTTTTTTTGTGAGATTCTGGATCCAGATTCAAGCAAAGAAGGCAGAGCAGTAATCAAAATTATATTAATACTTCCATATAATTGCCATATATAAATTAGTTATAAGATAGCATTAAAAGTAGGGGAATGCAAGACGTAGTTCAGCATTTTTACCTGTGAAATCATAAATCTTATTTGAAAAGAAAAAGAATAAAAATCCTCCAAAAATCTTTTGCTGGACCCAGTGTTTTCCTGTTTATGAAACCCACTTGTACAAAACATAGCTAACAACACCTATGGCAAGACTGCTGGGGAACAAAAAAATAAAAATTCTTCCCTCTCAATACTGTGCTTAAGAGATTTACATGACATTTTTGTAAGCTAAGGTTAATGTCACCGTGTTGCCAAGGTTAGTGTTGCTATGATCTTTGCCTTGTAAGGACACGCAGAGCAAATGTCATGCATCTGCCCCTCTCTGAGTGTGTCCCTGAGGGTGTCACTTGTTCACCAGCAGCTGCAGAACACTGACCTCTGTGGAAAGGGGAGGTGGCAGCAGTGCAGGACAAGGACCCACACCAAGCTCATCTACTCAAGAGCAGATGAAGGTGACACCACCCCTTTCATCACCACCTCTCAGTTCCCAGCCTCTCAACAGCTCCCAGGGCAGGGTTAGATGTTGCTTCTGCCTGCTCTTCTCCTACTACTTCCTCAGCAATATGCTGCATGGTATTTTTAGGGTGGATGTGAATGAACTGTTTTCATCCCACTCAGAATATTGGCATATGTTCAAGCTGCCTTCCAGGAGGCACAAGGTGACTTTTGCGTGATACTTCAGGCTTTCTGCTTCTTGTATCGTTTCATTTCGCGCAGAGCCAGTTTCACACATGACACATTAGTTAATTCTCTAGGCAGCAGCACAGTTTTGGTTTGTTTCATTTGATTCTTTTAAGGAAGCCCTCTGCGTAGATAAAGGGTTATGTCTTACAGATATGTCTATAGGTAATATCTCTGCACATCACAGCTTTTTGGGAGTAAAAAGGAGTCAAGTGGCAGTGAAGCCACACAATCAAGGCTGTTTCCACATCCTGTTGGTTTCAAAGCACAAATCCATATTATTTAATGCTGGTAAAAAATCTTGTCTATGGGTTTTAGGTATCATTTAAAGAAAAGGGATTTCATTCTTGCATACAGCAGGATATTTCTGTCTCAATTCCTAATTTTTGCAGGAATTTTAATGATAGAGTGTGGCATGAACTGGCTTACTTCAAAATCTGGTCATCTTTCTGCCAGTCAAAGAGTAGACATATATTTTAGCATGTGAATTCTATTTTCCACTATTACTACCTTCTTTTTTGCTTTTTTGTTTTTTTCTCCCATTACATTTCCTCAGAGGAGCTGGAAGACCCCTCTTTTGTTAATTAGGTATATTCTTTTATCTCTGTCACCACAAGCTGCCCACAGGAGTACTGGCCAAAAGTTACAGCGACAAAATTATCGGTACTAATTTCTTTGAAAAACAGATTTTGAAATAGATTTTGAAATCTCCTCATAAATAGGATCCATGCAAGGATAATCAGGCCCATTAATTAGCTTGTTTTTATCCAGTCTTAACATGTAAAGCAAGGACAGTAAACATGAACATGTTTCACGAGGGCTGTGAATGGTTTAGTGGTGGAGGGCAGCTGGAGAACCAGCCTGAAGGGAAGCTGCAACACTGCTTATGGCAATGACAGGACACAGATCACAGGAACCAGTGAAAACAGTTTTAAAATGCAGTTTGGTGTATTTTTGTGGCATTACAAAAATTTTTTGTACCATCAAATTATGTCAGAAAAACCAGTCTGTGGTGAAGACAAAAAAGTTGATGCATATATTAATGATGGATTTGATCAGTAATCCGTTAAGAAAGCTATTTTAATTTTTTTATTATTATTATTCCTTAATTGCACAGAATCCCAATGATGGAAGAGACATTTAGAAAATTTTGTCAGAAGCATTCTGGAGGTTTTGATAACTTATTAAGGAAGATTTTAATCTATTTTACTTCATATTATAGGCACATTTTTCATCCTTCAAGAGGGGAGGAGGGAAATTCCTCATTTTAATTTAATTTCCTAAAGGTCAAAAGATTGTGCTTTAGGAAATGAATCTTTTGGATGGGAAAAAACTGAAGAGAAGCAGAAGAGTATGTGTCATATGGTTACTTTAGCAATTATTTTATAATTATTTATTTTCTTATGAAAGAATGTTGCTCTTTTAAAATACAAGCAAACTTAGAAATCAATATCAGTTATCCATAAAATAATACACTGTGAAAGAGAAAGCCTTTCTAGCATGTGATGATATGATGAAGACCCCTCAAATGACTTTGTGATGCATACAGACATAAAGGCATAAAATAATTCTTTGAAAAAAAAGGAGATGGGCAAATCTTAAGCTTTGTGACACATTTTATATATCTAATTTTAGTAACACAAAAGTGAGCATGAGTTCCTTAAGATTGTTTTCCTGAAAGGGATATCACATCATCTTGTCTTCATCCAACTGTAGCGAGCACAACAGATTTGCAAAGTATTTAATTGAATATCTCAGAAATATTAACAAAGCATCAATGGTAATTTTGGCACTGTGCTGATGATTTTTCTGAAAGGTTTTATTTATTTACTAATATGATCTCTTTAGTCACAAGTGTTTTATTCATTAAGAGGTGATTTCAATCACATTAACCTTGAAATATTTTTAAATTAAGCGAATCAGTCCTTTAATCTCTAGGACATTATGAAAGGCAGGGAAAACTGTCACAACTTTTCAGCATTGAGTTATATTTTCAGGCCAATATTAATATTGTTGCTTATACTAGAAAATACATAATTTCTACATTTTTCCATGTGGTATTCCATATCAAGAATTTATTATAACTAGAAGTTTCATATTAGGACATTCTAAAATCTGAGAGCAGCCAGCCATCAAAAGGTTTGTTGAGTATATCTATGAGAAAAATTAATTCTTCCCATGTGAAAAGAAACACAATATGCTATAGCTTAATAACAGCAGCTACAAAAATGTTCAGCAATTTTTTTCCAAGCTAAGTATTTAGTGGAATCCAGAAGTAATTTCTGTGGTCCATGGCAAACTCTGCCATTTTGTTCTTAATTGGCTTTCTGCAGCTGGACCCTGCGCATGTTGAATGTGGTCATTATAAACCATAGAAAGTCAATTAAACCTTATTTGTGAAACTGGACAACAGGAGAAAACAAATCACTGTCATGTTGAACACACTCAAAATGACAAAGTTTAAATTCTGCAGTGAGGTGATGTACACTCTAACATGAGAAATATTGAGCTGCAGCTGCAAAGGAGGGAAAGGAGAGTCAGCTGCACAGAGTTCCCATGGCTAAACTAAAGACACTCACATGAGAATAAATTATCATACTAAAATAAAAGCCCATCACACCATTGACCAACTCCTTCCTGAGTCACTTTGCAAATTAATTAATGAGGGTAGAATTATATAAAAAAAGAAAAGAACTGACTCATAAGTGGCCAGACTGAGAGTAAAGGATGTCAGAATTGTTCATAAATAGGCAATATGGCATAACACTTTAAGAAGAAATACGGATTTCTCCTAATAAAAATTTAGCCTATGAAAATCTCTGTCCTGAGACTCTGCTCAGAGAAGGAAAAAAAGAATCCAAATTTACTACTGAAAAGAAGGACTAGCAAGAGATGAATCTTTATGAATCAGGAAAATAAGCACTTTCAGGTTCAACTCCCAACAAGTAAAATTAAGTATTTAAAAAAACACTTACTTCCTTTTCTATAGCCCTCCACAGTTCATGTAGATGCAAGTATTTGGTTGCTTTAAAGTGATAGGGTTAGGGGGATTTACTCTGTAGATATTTAAAGCAACGGATAATTCACTGGTTAGGTATGGCCTGCCTTTCCCATTTGATTCTAGATGGAGAAAATTTTGGCATAATGCAGGGGGGTGGGCTGGATGACCTTTAAAGTCCCTTCCAATCCAAATGATTCTCTGAGTCTGTGATTCCATGATGTCTCAGTTTTTCACTTGGATATTCCTCTTTTTAATGCACTGGTTCTTTTCTCTTTGAAACTTCCTTCCCTATTTTGCATCTCTCTACTAATAGTGAATAAATAAACAAAAATACAAGGGGAAAGTAAAAGTCTTGAATTAGATATATGTGTCTCACCTTCCTGGATTTAACCCTCTTATCTGGAGTCTTCCTGGAGAATACAGATTTCTCTGAGTGCTTGATTCAAGGAGGTTTTGATGCTGACAGTAGTCTCTGGGACACCCCACAATAAAATTGTATTTCAATAAGTAGCTAACACCTCTGTGAGGAGTTTGGTTATGATTCTCAACCACACTTCTCTGGAAACTCTATCTGTTAAATGAACAACTACAGTGAGATGTTACACACCTACCAGTTTTATTAATTCAGTAGAGTTGTTCTGGGATAGCACTTCTTTATCATCCTCCTTCATTTTCCTTTCCAAGGAGAACTTAGTGCAGATAAAACATGCTGTCATCCAGTAAGGTTTTAATACTGTCAGGCATTGGTGTTATCCAAATCCCACCTTAAAAGATGTTTGCCCCACTTATTTTATCCTTCTGTACTTAACCTGTCAGAAGAACAATCAAATAAATCCCAAGTACTCTTTTAAGATCAATATGTAAATCACACCTCTGCTCCCAGGTAAGCGTCACTTGTTCTGCCTGAGTTAGACCAGGGAATGTGGGGTATTTCTCTGTCCTTTTAAATTAAGTGATAACATTTCTAAGCTAAGAGTTTGAAACTGAAAAAAAAAAAAAGAATCCCCAAAACTTCCCTACTTCAGCTTGAATTCAACTTTAACGTCAGAAATTTAGGTCATGAACATTCACAGGGAGATTTTTAAAGTGGCCTGCAGAACTTAAGGACAAATAATTCCATTGACCTCACTGAGGTTTATGCTTTTCCCTTTCATTTTTTTCATAATCCTGACTTGAAGACACTTGCTCAGTTGTACAGTATGGTATATTCCATGTTTCTAGTCTTGTGCCTTTCCACCAATATAAAAAACCTGTTTCAGTTTGGTGATTTAGTGGCCAGGTTCATCTCTCAACTGAGACAGGGAGCAGGGAGGAAAATGCATCCCCTATGAATGAGTGGGAAACATCTCCTTTTGCCATTTCCCAGGAAAAAATGGACCTGTTAACACAGTAGCTGCATTGCTTTGAGATATACCATAATTTTCTCACAGATCTTCCTCAGCACTCTGAAGAAATTATTCAAGCCCATTTGAACAAGTGTGCTTCAGTGTCCTGGAATCAAACCTGCCTGCTGACTCATGAAGGATGCATTGCTTGATAAATAAAAGTCTACCACCAGCCACAGATCCTACCTGTTCTACCTGCCTCATAAACTCAAAGGATTACATGTGAACAGCTGCAATTAGTTCTCCGTAAAATTGATCACAAAGTTTTTCTAGTCTTAACTTTACTTCCTGGCATATTAATTAAACTGTCATTGGGAAGATCTTTAGTGACATTTTTGTCTGGTTTATGCTGACATGAGTTCATTTTTAGTTTTATTAAGACTGGCTTATGATAATCCTGATATAATTGAGTTGCTTGTCTGAGAAGCTTCTGCCACTGTGTTAATGCCTGTCACTTTGGCTCCAAAAAAAGGTCTAGTTTGAATCCATTTGAGTTCTCTGCATCCAATAAGGGATTTCAGGATTTTTAAGGATTTTGTTCTAGTCTTATATCCCTTTATTTCCAACATGTCATTTGGAGTACAAAATTTCAGTATCCTTGGTTTTTTTAAAAATAACAGATTCTATTTAAGGGTTCAAAATGGCTTGATCCAAAACATGAATAAACACTAGCCCAAGTCTTTTTCTAGGTTGCATTTCTGCTCAGGAAAGTTAACTTCTGATCAGCTGTACTTTTCCCTGCCACAAACACACGGGATAATGTCTGTAATGCTATGCCTCTTGGGAAGCATAAGTGGGCAAATTGTTAATAGAAAGTCAAGTGAATACCTCTTGTGCTCATGGAACTGTGCTAAATTACAGCCTGAGCTCTTCCATTGTGTTGAACTTTCTTTTCTGTGGTCATGATAACACCCAAGAGAATTGCGATAAATCTGCTTGCTTCTCTTTCTTAAAAGACCAAAAGCACTAAAAACATTTTCCAGGAGCAAAGCTAAGTTTTATTAGAAAAGATAATTTTTAAGTAGGAAAATCCTCAGATTTTCTGGTTGAGAGAATACATCAGGTCTTAAAGAGCAGTTCATGCTTCCCAGACAGCTGCATCCCTTAAGGTATCTTCTCTTGAGTCTTGCTCCCTTTAAGTCCCCTCAAAGTTTGCCTGTTTATTTCTGGATTAAAGTTCCCTATTCATCTTTGCACAGATTAAGTTTTATATTTTCATCTCAGGCATCCCCCAGTGTCTTATTCTCCAGATTCCCTGTTTGCTCTGCAGGACCACCCTCACTGTCCCATCCCCCAGGCTTTCTTCCTGGAAAATGCAATCCACACCTCCCTCTGCGGGGTCTGCATGGCTCAGTGAAATAGGCAGAATGAGGGGACTCCTTCCTACCTTGGCAGCCCTTCAGCCAAAGCAAATGCAGAACCACATTCAACATACAGTGAACAAACCAATAAAAGAATTTGTGAACATCATCTATAAAAATCCAGAATACATTTTGAGGAGGAAACCTTACTTTCACAGAATCATACTCAGAGCTTTCCCAGAACTTGTCCTGGCAGGCTGCTTCAACTTTGGTCAAAGTATGGAATGGGCTTCAGTGTTCTGGAATACATTGATTTAAAAAAACCCATTACAAAAAAGTCCATAAGATGAAAATTTTCTGGTTCCTAATAAATTATTAAGCTTTAATTATATAGCTATTATTTTGAACACTAATAATTTCAACCAGTGGTGTCTGCTTTCATATTCCTTGTGTTTGTCTCATGAAATAGATGTATGTTCCATATTTTTCCTACCAAATGGTGGATTCACTGTGCATATGCAATAAGACAGCTTTCAAGGAGTGAAATGTATTCCTATGATTTTCACAGATGCTGCAGTATTAATGTATATAGAAGACAGAACTCCAGAACAAGCTTCATGAATCCAGGCTCCTCAAGAAGCAGATTTGCTGTGCATGTTCAGCATTCAACTGCTGTACAGAAAACATTGTGTGCAGAAGTGACAGATTTCCTTCCCAGAGCCACAGTCATACATTCTTCTTGTGTTTGTGCAGGGTGTGGCAGGGAAAGGCCACTGAGGAGAAGGATGGCTTTAAATAGGTGCTGCTGTTCTTAAGACATCTCCTGTGGGCAGTTTTCACAACCATTCCTCTGCTGCGTGCAGAGGGCAGGTGCCCAGGGCAGGACAAGAGGTGATGTGCAGTGCTTCAGCACTGGAGTGCCAGCTCAGGCTCTCTATCCTAAACTATAGGACAAAAAGAAGTCATCTGAAGCCACTGGATATAATTATTTTTCTGCTATTTTTGGATGAAACTTGATGGAGATGCTTCAGTAGTTATAGTGCCAGATGTAATAACAGAAGCTGTGATAATGGCCCACTTTTTTATCTCTTGAGGAAAATTCCAAGTACTCAAAAGAATGTGAAAACAAACCTCATGGCAGTAATAACTGAGATGTGCCACCATCCAACAACAATCCTGACAAGCCATCACTCTACATTACATTCAGTAAAATTCCAACATAAAGCAACTTTCTATTCAGATAGAAAAAGTGCCACAAAAATGGCTAAAGAAATCAGTAGAAAACTGGAAAAGATGGGTAGATTTCTGGGAATTTCCCAATATTCCTTCAAACTAGTATGACCATACTGATCAGATTTAACCAATCTATTATTTGTTGTGGTTAATTGGGCCAGGGTAAAGATGCAATGACTCTTAAGTTTGCAATTCTAATGTACCTCGGTGAAGTTTTGAGACTGGATGATACATGTTGGATGAAATTTTAATTTCCTTTTTTTCTATTTCCTTTTTCCTTTTTTTCTATTTGTAGAATAGAATTTCTATTTCTCAGTTTTAGTTTGCTCAGATTATCTCCTGTCTGTTACTCTCTATTTTTTCCTTCCATGTTGATATATGTAGAAACAAAGTTAGGTGGTGTCACAAACTTTTGGATATGGAAAATAAACTGCAAAGTATGAAAATAGAAAGTTAAGTTCTTTATTTCACATATACGTTGTTACTGCAAATGCATTGAGCATTATGGGATGTGACTAGTTAGTGTGAGAGAATGCTGGAATGACTTCACAAAAGTACTTTTGTTAGAAATTATTTGTGAACCTACATAAACCAGCCCTGCCCCCCCTGCTTCTCCAATATATTTTTAGAACATAAAGTTCCATAATAAAGCTTGAAGTAAAAGTCTGGTTTTATCAGGTGTTTGGGTTCTTGGTTTTCTTTGTTTATTTTTTTTCTTTGTTTTGGATGGGCTTGGTTGTTTGTTCATTTTTGTTGAGTTTGTTGGGGTTTTTTCTTCATTTTTTAAAATGTCATGGTGTGTTAACTTTTTAAGATGAACATTGTGAGTATTTAAATCTATTTCTTGCCTTTGACAAACGCACAAGTTTCTTATATACTTCACTAGATTTTTGAAAAATGTTAACAAATTTTTCACTGATCTTTAACAAAATGGCACATTATGTTCATGGGGAGCTTAAAAGGAAACAAAAAAGTGTTTTGAGGTCTTCTCAAGAAATGGAAAGCAGTCAGAACTAGTTTTATCATACAAACTAGGGTAAATAATAAGTGTCTTTTCTGAACACAATAGGAAAAACAGAAAAGTGCAAGCTAAGAGTTTGTGGTAACAAGTAATCCTTCTTAAAACATACTATAGGGTTTATACATTATTTGGTTATGGTCAAGAGAGGGAAGACAAGGGAGAAGGGAGGAGGGAAGGGGGAATAAGGGACTAATAGGAATTTTTTACAATATTTGATTGCATAAACATCACCAGCTCTCATCACACTGAGATCCCTTTTGAAATTCTAAGCAATCTATCTTAATTCCCATCTTCATTTCTGAGCAGCTAGTACTTAGTGGTTTTTTACTGAAATCTGTGGCATCAGGTCTGAACTGAGGGAAGGTATTAATACAAGCACCCTCTTCATATGTCCTTAAAATGTGGGTCAAAGTCAACACTGCATTTTTTAAAATTAATTTTATTATTATTTATTGAAACTGCCTCATACTGTTAGGGACTGCTGAATCAGGCAGCCTGTAAACATGAGGCTCCGTGGTCCAACCAGCAGAGAAGGTGAGCTGGCATTCCCAAAAGCACACACATACACATGTATACATCAGATATGACATGGAGAAACGCTTTCCAACACAGAGGGCAGCATAGGCCTTGTGCACTGCATCCTCTGGTCACCTCCTGTGACAGTCTTCGTGATGATGACTGCCCTGTTTGTCATTGCTTTTCTGTACACCTCCGTATTTGTGGAGATGAGAATACAGTCACAAGACCAAATTAAAACTTTTTTAAGAAGACCCAGTTAAATTTTTTTAAGTGGCAGAAAATCCACTGTAGAAGCTGTTCCAGCTGGTGTGTATGTCCTTCATACTCACAGGTGACATGGACAGATTTTTATCTCATACCTATCTAGTTGTTTCTCTATTAAGCATATCTAATTTTAATTTTCAGGCACTGGACAAATTACCTCGATGAATTATATACTAGAACCTCCTGCTTTCAAATGGTTTGTCCACAAGGGCTGCTTACAAAGGCATCAATCTATTTCATGCTTTTGTTTCTATAGATGCACCAAATGTGTTTTAATTGACACAAAGTGCTGTTTTGAAGGAAATCAACTGTCATTCCCACTTAATACTCCTGGCTTCTCCTCATAAGACAGCCTTTAATTGCACAGACTGGACTCTAGATGGATCCAAATCTGGATGATTCATGCTTCAGAGGACTTTTTGATTTGACCCTGTTGCTTATGAGCATGCAAAAAAACAGGACCAGGCTGGAGGTAGCATTGGATAAAACTGCCATCCATTTGTGGTGTGCATGTTTGGTGCCCAGCACTAGCTGCATTATTCTGCAGATTCATTTCTGCAGTTTGCATATTACTGCTTGCCAACGCAAACTCAGTCACTGGCACCTCATCTCCATTGGTCTCTTCCAAAATTTCTTATTTTTGCTTCTCATGTAATAAGAAAAATCTTTTTTTTTCCCAGTAGTACCCACATCAATGAAAATGCCTTATACTTTATAAAGCACTCACTCTGTCAGTCAAAAGTTTTGACCTAACCAATCATATGCAAATTCAAGTTTCCCGGGCTTTTAAATTGTTCTCTAAGATTTTTCTTTCCAGATTGGTCTTTCATCCTTCAAATTGAATGGTTTTGCAGATGAAAAATTTAATTTAAACAATCTATTTGCATATATTAAATAAATACATCTTACTGTTGACCCCAAATTCCTGCTTTTTCAGTAATTCATCATCTTCATTATTAATTACAGCATTGACCTCTGTGTCATCTCCAACCTTTTACCAAAAAGTGCTTTTCCAGTCTAATCCAAGTCATTGATAGAGGTGCCAAATAACACAGAATAAGCTGAGAAAGATATACTAATTGCAGTTAATTAGTAGAGCAAAAGTAAAACTTAGAGGTTTATCAGCTGAACACTAGAGAACCCTATTATTTCAGTTTTATATATGAATTATTAATGCAAGAGAGGTTCTTAAGTGAGTTATAAAGAGACATCTGTGACTGTAACACCAGTTAGAGTGACCACCCACCCGTGGCTGGGTGCAGATTTGCCTGCAGGACACCTTCATGGCACAGACAGTGACATATTCTATCATGGTGTGTGTCATGATAGTGCTTTGTACCTGTTTGTTAGAAAATATAATTTTTTAAATTTACTTGTGTTTCAAGCTTTTTGTGTTGATCTTGTTAATCAAAATTTGCAGCCATCTAGCTGGTTTTCTATTAAGATAAAGGTCCTCAGTTATCTTTTGGAATCCTAACAAGATATTAGATGGTTAACAGTATTTTTCCAGTTGAAATTATTTGTCTTTTTTTCTGAGAGATGTGTGCGTGTACTTTTGTTTCCTTTAGGTCTTAATAGCACATCAGCCTGAGAAACTATTGACAGGAGGAATGTGAGCTGTTGCTTAGTTACAGTTGCATGATAAGGGCCATGATGGTAAGGGCTCATCTCTGTAATTGGGTATATCTCACCACCTCCTACTGAATCTAACAGGAAGGTGAATCCACCTTGAAGTCAGGCATCATGTGAAAAACCCTACTTGGCATCAGAAAGAAAGCTGTACCAAGGAAAGCAAATTTAGGAATTATCCACTCCTCTGTTTTTTGGTCTATTAAGCTTTAGTCAGACTGAAATGATTTTGTACTGTGTTCAGAAATAACTCAATATTTAGGGGTAGATGTTTTTAAACAACTGGAAAAATTAATTGCAAAAGGGATCCAAATTATGAGGCGCCAGATCCAGCCTGTACTATGGGTGGGTTTCTGCAAGAACTTTGGAAATATGGTCCCTTGGCCTAATAGCAATTCTTATCCATATGAAAATTCTCATTGCTGCTTGGTTTCTATGACCATTCAGGAAGATAAAACAAAACTTGGTGGAGACAGAACACAAAAAGTCTAGATATCACAAAATTCAAGCAGAGATTCATGTGACATATGCATTGGCTTTAGTTTTCATCCATGGCTACTCTTCAAATAAAAAAAAAAAAACTGCATAGAGATAAAGGGCTGAGGTTTCACAACAAAAGCACATAAATATTCAGCAATGTAAATATTGTTTTTCTGGCATGCTGAGTGAAAGTTAAAACAATTTCTTTCTGTTTCAGTGATACACAAGGCATACTGTGTAAGCAAGAGATGTAGCAGACCAGGCAAGAGTGATAAGCACATTGGAGAGGATTTTATTCCACTCTTGAAGTATGTGAGAAAGACAGAGGGGATGAATCAACCTCTGGTATCCCTTTTTTCTCCACTGATTTAGCAGGAACACCAATGCTTCTTTGACAATTATCTTGGCTTACATTAGGTGAAATGAATTCCCCACTAATTTACCTAATGATTGTGGTAAATAATTATATTTTCAAGGTGTGCATGTGAAATAAATTGAATCTATAGTGTGAACTCTATGAGTAGTTCATGATTTTGTCAATCAGTGTTTAAAACACTGAAAAAGTGACAGCTGGCAGCGTAAGATTTTATTCTGAGTTGCTGTCATTTCCCTAGGGAAATAAGCCCACGATAAATGATTTCTCAGAGATATGACTAAGAAATACAGTAGTTAGAAAATTGCTATATTTAAGATTTTTATTTACTTTATTTATTTTAAAATCAGAAAGATTTTAAAGTGAGTGGTATTCACATTCTTTGAACAGAGAGATATAATTCTCTCTCCCAGGATTTTTCCTGAGGAAGGCAGTGAGAAACTCAGAGAGAGAAGAGAAAACAAAAGAGAAAACAATTCTTGTCTCTACTTGCTGCTCCTGTTGTTTGGCACATGTGGAATGTGTTATGGAGATTGTTTACTGAAAGGGATTTATTAATTGGACTTTGGTGATGGTTGTTTGGACTGATTGCCCAATTAGGTCAAAGCTGTGTTGCGTCTGTCTGTAAGGGATCATGGGTTATTCGTTAGTAGTAGTTTAGTATAGTATAAGTATAAGTATAAGTATAAGTATAAGTATAAGTATAGTAGGTACTATAATATAATACAGCTTAATAAAGCAATTGTTCAGCCTTCTGAATCATGGAGTCAGAGCACATTATTTCCTGGCTGCAGGGTGCCCTGCATCAATAAACTAACCCCAAATTGACTTTTTAATTATTTTTTTTTTTAATTGGAAAGGACATGTTTGGCTCTGGATAGCAGGTAGGCCCACACTGCCTCTCATAGTGTTAATACAATAGCTAACAATAATTTTGTTAATTTTTAGTTTAGACGTGACTATATTAAAACCAGGAGTTACCTAAGTTGAAATTGGTAAAAGGAAAAAAATATTAATACTAGCATATTAAATGAAGGAATGAGGTAAATTGGGAGTAAGCACATATCCACATGGGAATAATGGGGAATGTTTTTGGAGGGGAATTAACATGCTCATAATCCATATATATTTATACTTTTTTTTCAAGTCTGGTTATCTGGAAAAATGATACAAGAACAGTCAAACTGAGTAACAACTAATAGCAAATTTCTTACAGATCCAGAATACTCAGAATAAATTTCAGAAAACCTGAAGAAAGCACTTCTTCAGGCAGAGACTGATCGATAATTCATGGCTTAGTTGAAGAAGTTTTCACTGTTGTTATTTGTGCTATGTTGACTCTGTTGATGAACAAATCAGCTTCATCTCACTTTTCCAGTGAAAATAAACTTGATAACAAAATGTTTTAAGACCTTTTATACAAAGATATTTTTCAAAATGGTATGGACATATTTTTCCATTGGGTTATATAACCAATCCTATTTGAAATGAGATAAATATCCTATGAAATAAAGATAATATTCCAGAATGATGATGAAACCAGAGAGAATATGGCTGGGCACTGCAAAGATTGGCATTTTGCATTAAGCCATGTGAGAAAAGGAACTAGCAGGAGAATAGATAGACACTGTGGCATTTCCAAGTACTGACACACACACTATCCCTTCTGCTCTGTTAATCAATCATATTCTGCTAGATGAACATATTATCCTTCCAAGAAAAGAATGCAAATAACAGATGCCAAGGAGAAGGCTAAAATGCTTACTAAGACATTTTTCTGTGATCTCTTTCACTCATTCTCTGTCTATATACACAGACACATTTTCAAATACTGGCAGAACACTTTGTGTAACAATTTCTAACAAAGCTGAAGAGAAGGGAGTGGTCACCATGAAGGGCAGTGGAAGAAAAGGATTGGCGTAAGTGCTGTGAACAGCATCAAATACAGTACCTTGTGCAGCTATCAGGAGTGACATTATTTCTCCTAAAATTCTGTGAGACGTTATTATAGTGCAAAAGAAACTATCTAAAACAGTGAGAGGTTCAAAAGTATGTGGGGAGAGATATCAATAGAATATTTAGTAGCTATTTTTAAGAAAAAATAATATCAAAATAGTAGCAGTGTTGGAGACCAATTGGTTCGTGAGGAATAACAGAGTTCATATAATTAAGGTCACGATAATTACATGGCAGTGCATTTAACTGCAATACTCCCGAGTAGAGCATAGAGTTTTTTATAGATCAAGGAAAATGAGGAATTATTAATACAAAGCCAATATTTAAGACTACTCTGATTCAGTCAGAGCCAGATTAGCTGCGGTTAAAACCTTGCTCTTTCAATTTTTATGTATGAAAATATCCTAATAAAAATTAGAAAATGTGAGTAAACAAAGAGCATAGGATTGTTCTTGTTAATTTGTTTCCTTCTGAAAGGCAATGAAGACTGGAAACTGAAACAGATAAAAATCCCAAGCGTGAAATTATCATGGTTCATTATTAATGTGGCAAATTATTTCAGGTCTGTTCTTCTAAAAATCGGTAATAAAGATTTCTTCCCATTTTTCAGTGCCGATACTGATAACAATTGTGTGAGCTGATATGAAGTCAAAAGAGAGAATGCCCATCAGATAAGCCTTGTAAACCTCAATGCCTAATAAAAATTGTAGAAAATGGGATTCAGTGAAGACAAAGCTTAAACAAGAAGCAGCTCTACTCCTCTGCTTATCACATTAGCTCATTTGGATGTTTACCCTGGTGTCATTCTTGTTCATAATTCTGGCCTAATATATTTTTCTAAGGCTGAGCAATTTTTCAAAAACTTGCAAGCATTTTGGGAAAAAACCAGTATGGCATAGATGTGGAAAATGCATAAGGGTGAGGAAGAAAACTGTGTGTCCTCAGTTAATCAGTTCTTTCTCATAAAATTAGTGATAGTTTTGTCATTCATCGATGATCAACATCCTGAAACATCACACAATTTCCTACATTTTCCCACATTTTCCTTTTAGATCTAGAATACAAAATCAGATTTTTTTCTCACAGTGAAAGCAGAAAATCTCTGTGGGCATTCCAATTTGCCCAGATTGTCATCTGAATTATTTAGCTGATGCTATTTGCCACCTCAGATGCTATTCAACACTACATGTTGCGCGAGGGCGTACGCGGCCCTAAGTCCAGCTAGCTGAAGGGGTGAAGCGGCCGACGCCCCTGCGCATCAGAAACCAGCCCCCCTTGGCGTCCTGGCCTCGGGCTGGGCTGGATTGCGGACTTGGATTCGCGCTGGACGAGACGAGAGAGGAGGCGACCACTTGCTGGGGGTAAAACGTCGGTTTATTGAAGAGCCCACATGCAGCAAAGGGCAAACCAACAGGTGGAAAAACCCACAGCAAATGGCCCCGAACACGGGGGGAGACAGAGTTTTACAGGGAAGGGGTGGAGAAGGGAGGGAAACCCAGCTAACCAATGGGAGAACATATTGGGAGGTACGTAACACAACTGACAGATGAACATATCCAATAAATACAAAGTAAAGGAGGGGCCCCGGGACACCAGCCAACCACAACCCCCAGAGAGAAGAAAGTTCTCGAAAGCAGGGAGGAGTGGGGTGTGATTGACTGGGCCCAGGGAGGAGGAAAAACTTACTTATAAGGTAGGAGAGGGGAGAGGAAGTTACATAACTTAAGAGATTGACAACCGAGGGGGGAAGGGGTAACCATAGTACCATAACTGCCAAAGGCTCTGTGGCGGGAAAACTGGAGGGGGAAGAACCATCTTACAAAGAACAGGGGGGGAATAATACATAAAATGGGAGAGCAAAAACAAGAAACTTAAAAACACACTACAACACATGTACTGTACCTCTGCATCAGCAAAGCAGGACAGAGCAGGGCAGGTATCCTCCAGAACCCTTGTTAACTTGTGAGCTTGGGACATCTCATACAATCTTGTATGGTTTATGTTTTCTAATGGAGAATTTTTCTCTGGCAGAGTTCTGTCTAAATTCTAAATACACCATTTTAATCTTTATGATTGATTAAAATAATAAATAAATTATTATAATGAATTAAATTAATCTAAATACATAAGTAAATATGTTCTTAATATGAGCTAAGGCTACATTTTAACTAAAATATTGGAATTTTAGTTCAATCCCATATATTGACCCTTGAAACATTTTTGCAATTTATGACATCTAATGCCTGACAAAATAGTAGAGAAGAAATGTCTCTAAAATTTACCCATAGTGAAATTGTTGATGGTGTTTGATAATCTTTGTAAAGGTAGAAGTTTAAAATAATCAGGGATTACTCTTACCCCGTCACCTCTGTTAAAGAAAGTCCCATCCTAAACTTTCTGTTGTTGGCTCTGGACAACTTTCCATTAGCAAAGTCCCTTCAGATTAACACAAGAAAATTGCATAGAAGAGCAATTTAACAATCAGAAACATGACAGCACTTAATAAAAATGAGAAATTATTTACTTAGCCTGCATTTCTCACACATCTGACAACACTTGCAGAAGTAGAATTCACTTCTATAAAACTAGAAATAGTTAGACTTGGCTCTAGCTTGTTGGCTTGAGTTCAACACACAAAATGTGAGGCATTCCCTAGCGGAATAATTTTCATCATTGTGACTTGGCAACAAATGTTTGTGAAATATGAATATGACAGCTTCACTCATTATGCTGTCAAAGGATGATAAATGTTCAGAATTTTGCAGACTTTCTTTCTGATGAGACTAAATTTCAGGAAGAAATGGTCTTCCACTACTATTGCCCTGCATAGGAACCCTGTAATTTCTTCTTGTGTGTCAAAGGCACAGCTTTCCTGAAGGCCAACTCTGGAGCAAGCTCATTTTAAAAATAATGTAATTTGTAGTTGTCTTCTGTATCACAATCAGGTTTGGAATAAAACTGATTCATAACAGTGATATCATCCTAACTGGATCTTCCCAGTACACCCCTACTCCCAATTTTTATGTAAATACAGTTCATACAAACAATATGAAAACAATAGTAAAGACTAAAATCTCCTGCATGTATGGAGGTGATGTGATTCCTGGTTTCCAGTGCTAATCATAGCTGTCACAGAGGCTCTGAAAACTGATGGGAAGAGGTAAATCCTTGACCACAGTAGATTTGCTTCAGGTATTTCCTCCGACTTCCATGCTGTAACAACAATGCAGCTTTATAAGAAATTAGATTATTTTATTAAGTTTTTCTCAAAAGGTAAACAATTCATATGTCTTCATCTTGTATCTGTCCTCTTCTTGGGAGGAGGTCTGATTATATGTCTCCTTTGCTGCAGCTAAATATTTGCTGGGTTTTTCTGTTTTATCAAAGTCTCTTCTGTATTTATCTCTTATAGACTTGTCTTCTGTGCAGCTGTGCCTGCCAGAAAAGATATGTAACAAAATTTCACCTTCTGCAAATGTAAGCAGCAAGGGTATTATGCTGTGTAAAGACAACCTTACTTCTTCCCTTTCATCTCTTGAGGAGCTCTTGGTTGCTTCCTAACCTGATAACATAAAATGCAGTTTTCAATGCAGTTTCATGTTTCAACTGATTTTTTTATGGCAAAATCCTCAGTGTTAATGTATCACTGGATTTCTTCCTTTTACAGGTAGTTCCTTAAGATGAGTTCTTGTGCTGCCTCAAGAATGGCTTCTGCTGACTGATCATGCATCAGTGTGATAAAGGGATTTAAGTTGCTTAATCAATATGTAAAGAAAAGAGAAATAATTGCCTTTAGTTTGGAAATTCAAAATTCATATTGCCTATGGAAGACATTGGATGCAAAATAAAGCTTGGGGCAGGGGAATGGATGGGGTTGGGGGCAGCTGCAATCAGCAAATTTGGGAAATGAAATGGAATTGAAGTTGCTCTGGAGTATATTATTATAGGAAAGTGATTCTCTTTGGTAAATTATGTTAATTGGCTGAAACAGTGAAAAGAATGCAGCCTTCTGCCCAAAGCTGAAACTCTGAATGCTGTTTTCAGGCTGAGTTCAATGTGAAAAAGGGAATTAAATGCTACCTCATGAACATCATGTCTCATTATACTTCTAGTCAGAAGAAGAAAGATAAATGTAGTAAAAGAAATAAAAGATTTTAGATTTGATAGAGAAATAGAACATATTTTTTATTGTATTTGAAGGCACATATTTTGAACCTTGAGTTTAAAAATAAATACTGGAGTTGCATCAGCCACAGAATGCTATCTTGTGACTTTTCAAGAATGACATAACTAAGTCCTTTTTTAAATTACCAAGAATTTTTGTAAATAGCTGAAGACATTCAAAAGGAACTTAATGCATGGAGTAAAAACACTGTGATTGTCAGAAAACATAAGGTAATAATAAATTCTAGTAGCTGTTACCTGAGAATATTTTAAGGAAAAATTAAACATTATTAGATCTGTCAACAATATCAATGTGTTGACACTGCTCGAAAATTGTTAATAAATGTTTTTCTCAAGAACTCTGTTCTAGGGTTTTTTCCATGGAGTTAAGAAGAATCATCCCCACAGAGGATCTGTTGCATAATTTCCTGTCATGGGAGTTCCTTATCTGCCTGTACAGAAGACTGTGTCCAGATTCAGTATAACAATTTATGTTTCATTTATTTTCATGCCTATTTGTCTGTCCCAGAATTCTGTTTTTCCCAGAATTCTCCTAGCTATGGCTGCGTATGGGGTTTTGTGTATCTATGTCTTTTAGGGACTATCAGACTCTTTCTCTTGCACCTTAGACATCCTTGTCTATGGCTTTTCTTGTGTCTTATCTTACTGAAGAATATTTTCTCTGAACAACATTGGAAACATCCATTGCAGTCCTGCTGCACTCTCTGAAAATTTTCCTGTTTACCTTTTCCAGTCTGTGGACAGTTCTGTTTTGGGTTGAGGAAATATTTACCAGCCACACGTGATTGCCCTGATTATGTTGGGGAATTTTAAATTGTAGCTGCCTATGCACAAGGTTTCAAGTGGCCGTCACAAAAGGCAGTGAGATGCCAAACAATTTACATTCAAAGTGAACAGTCTATAATCAACAACCCACTGAAAAGAAACTGATGACATTCATGAAGGTAGAGGGCAAAGTTTTAGTGGGGGAAGAGGAGCAGCTGAAGGGTGGCCTCTCACAGATCAGTTTCCTAAATGTCCGGCTGTCCAGCATCGAGGAACTTACTGCAGGTCAAAGCTGAGCCTGTCAGGGAGGTTTGAGTGATGTAAGTGAAAACAGGTTTTAAAAAGGAAACAAAAAACCTCCAAAACTAACAACAGAGAAAAGAGGACAGAGTGAAAGAATGAGAAATAACAGAGATCACTGAGACCAGAGGAGGAGGAGGAGAATGCCCTCCAGGAGATGGACAGATATTCCCTGCAGCCCATGGCAAACCCCTGCTGGAGCAGATTTCCTGCAGGACTGAGGCCTGCAGAGAGCCCATGCCAGAGCAAGTGACAAAGAGAAATCACTATGAACTGACCATAATCTCTTCTTCTTCCTCTCTGTGCTGTTTGGGCTGGGGAGAGAGCAGTCTGGAGTGAAGGAATGAATCTATTTCAGTTGTCAATAAATGAAGTTAATTTTCCCCAACTCTGGTTTGCCAGTAATTGTTAAACAATCCCCCTCTTCATCTTAACCCATGAGCTTTCTCTCTCCTGTTTGTCCACAGTGTTTGCCCCTGTTCTGCTGAGCACAGGGAGTGAGTGAGTGGCTGGATGGGAGTTGAGCTGTTAGACCCACCACAGGAACATACAAATTGTGTCAAGACAGAATGGAAATGTGGAGGATGCTCATTTCACACAGTCTGGGGTAAAGATGAGGAAAAGAAGGATCTAAAGGGAGTTTAAATGATTTGATTTTATATTTGCTTGTTTTCAAAATTTAAAAAAAAATAAACCAAAACAAATACAATTCAAACAAATCAAAACCTAAATAGACATCCAATTACACTAACAGGAATGCTTAAAGATGTAAGAAAAATAGCTTAACAGTGGAAAATCAACTTTTAAAACTTGTTGCTCTGAATGCTGATAATGCCAAGACTTAAGCAGGTTTGTAAGAAAAGTTAAGGATTTGCATAGATGTTGAGAATGTCCACATTTTGGTTGCAAAGGACTAAGAGAAAATCAGGAAAGAATGGCTGAAAGCCATTAAAGTCTTCATGCCAGCTCCCTACAAGATTTCTTGCATTTCCCTTTGAAGATATTTATACTGGTGTCTGTATGAGACACTGTGTCAATGCTCTGGTTTCCTCCGTTTTTTTCTGTACTTTTACTTTCTGGGTGAATAGTTAAAAATTCACTAGCAATAACAGGATTAAGTTCCAAACGGCTCACCAGGCTGATTTTCTAATGAGGACAATTATTCTTTAATCAGCGCAATGCAATTTTATGTGTGAGACTTTGGAAAAGCAAGTCAGGAAAAGGAATTTGACAGAATTTAGCAGGTTCTTGTCACTAATGGTAAGAATTAACTGCTTCTGCTTCACAGAATCAGAGCAAAGGATGGTTAAAAAGGCTCAAAAAATATTCTCATTCATTCAGGATCAAATCCACCCAGAAAAGACATCTGACCTGGGCCTTGTTTGTGTGTTTCACACCCTTATCCTGTCCAATGACAGCACCCCGTTTGTGTCCTAATGTCAAACCTAACTTCCTCATGTCCTGCCTTTGGCAAGTGAGGGGAAAAATATCAACATCAGTTTCATGTCTTACAAGATATCTCAGGTTTTTCTTTTATAATCTACAACAGCCAGATTCTTCAGCATTTTCTCATGGGTTGTGTCTCCTCTATCTGTTATTCTTGTGCTGTCTAAACTCTCTCTGATTTACCTGAGTTTTATTTAAAAGTGCATTGCCCAGACTGAGCAGATTTTTTTCAGATGGGTCTTCTACCAGAGTAGAGTATGCATAAAAATGACCTCTTTTATCATCTGTATAATATTTGTAATATTCCAAAGTAGCCTATGTTAAGATACATTAATTCTTTTTACAGTTCACCACCCTGATAGAACAGATTTCACAAACAAGAAGGGCAGTTACATTCATATTGCAGCTTTTACAAATATAGCTACCAATTTTAAACTTTTTAAAGAATAACATCTTACCTTACTGTATTGGTCAGCAGCACTCCTTTTGAAGACTATTAGGCTTGAGTGTCTAAAAAAGTGCACATGGTTTACTTACAGAACTCAATTTATTAAAAATATATATATATATAACCATAATTTAGATTGCAAGTTCTAAGTAGGTGAACTTATTATTCAATAATATGCTAAGAAGGCATATGTATGAGAGGAAAAATTATTTAAAACTTTCAGCATCACCAAACTTTTGCTATTTTAGGCAATTTTTTATACAGTGTACTTAATTCAGCTAAATATATGAATCCAAGTATGCTCCCTTTTGAAATAAAAAAAGCTACCAAATTTTCAACATTTTTTCTGAAAAAAGAAAATATCCTGCTTAGTAAAAATCTGTCCCTTGTGATTTCTTCTTTGTCTCACAGGATTCCGAGGTGGGAAGAGGTGAAAACTGTGGCCCACTAGAGATGATTTGTGATTATCTAGGTAACAGTTCTTGCCTCTGACTCTCACACTAGTGGAAGCAGTGGTTATTACAAGTTCGAACAGTTAAAATTTAAAAAAAGGAGCAAGAATTTTACACCTAAATATTTATCTTATGCAGTCACTGTACAGGAGATGGAAAGAAAATGGACCTGTGAAAATACTGGGGATTGTTCTTATGCTGACATAACACAACCATGGATCAAGAAAAGTTTTCTGCCTTCCTTTAGATTGAATCTGCAGTTGGGAAATTTCTGTACAGTTGTCTTCCATCGGGATCACCATGAACCTGAATGACAGAGAATCAAGGTTATTCTATCATTTACTGTAACAATTTAGCCTTCATGTTTATTTCTATTTTGAGAGTTATTTCCTGGAGAAAGTAAGTTTATATGACCATGCTGACTGTGTATATGTTTGTGTCCTAGATAAATCTCTTAGCCAACATCAAAAAAAAAAGGCAAAAGCCCTCACCATTCTCAGATTAGTTCTTTTCCTACAATTCCTAGGACTGGTATCTGGGAAGAAGACAGATACCTCCTGAACATCAGCTGTGATGAGAAGGCTGCAGCGTGACCCAGGAACATGACTGACAGGTTAATCTGTCACTCAATAACTGAACTGCCTTGATTCTGCATCTGTGCTGCAGCCTGGCTCTGGGTCTGTGGTTATCATGAGCATCAGCATGAGGGAAAGGAGAACAAATTGTCCATCTCTAATGACACAGAACTCTTCCATAGCTCTGCAATATCACAAATGTGTTTTGGTGAAGATTAGTGCAACAGGGATTTGTGATTGGACGAGGACACATCCAGCCTGTCTGTCGAGGACATTTCTCAGAGAGGCTCCTGCTGGCCTCACATCCTACTGTGCTCCTTAATGGATTATCTGCTATATTATAGAGGAGAGCAGTGATTTCCTGCTATTCAGTCTACAATAAATTAGGTAGTAATTAGCTTTATAAGGAACTTGATGAAAGAGTGATGTGAGAAAATGCTATACATTACAATGGGTTTATCAATTTTTCTCAGCTTAAACAACTCCATATTGGATGCAATTTTTCTCTAGTATCTTATTAAAATATTATGTCATTTTAACTGTACATTTTTTTTTCAGGGAATTTATCCATCTTTTTTCCTATTTCCAGTGAGAAAAAAATGTTTAAATCCAATTCCAACCCTCTCAGCCTGTCTCCACAGCAGAAATACTCCAGTCTTTCAATCAACTTTGTGGCAAATTTTATTAGAAGAATGCATATCATGATTTGCAGTCTTGAGAATGCAATACTGAAGGCTAAAGGCAAAGAGAAAGTAGAGAAAATTCTCAATGAATTTAAGATATTAAAATAAAACTGGTCACAGATTATAAGCATTCAATATTATAGAATATATTAACACTATAAGGAGTAGGTGAAAGGAGAACGAACTACTTCACTAGAGAAAAAAACATCTGGTCTTGAAGGAATGGAGAAACTAGTTACAGAAGAACTGCCTTCACTTGTTTAACATGGTGAATATACAAATTAATTTCTTAGCACATCATATTAGTACTTCTGCTCTATCAGTTAGATAAGGGATACAGAGTGTGTTACAGACAATGCTTACATTGTGCAATGGTGCTCTGAAACAAGGTAATATTTTACACAGAGAAACAGTACACAGATTAAACTACTTATCTTAGTGTAACAGAGTCAGTGATACAGATGAGAACAAACAAACACAAAGATAATTCCTGACTGCAGCTCCTAGGCAGTAATTACCAGGCAAGATGAATTCCCAGCTTTGCAAAACTGTGACGAAACTACATGGTACTTCTGAAACCAAATAATTTCACTGTCTATATTTCCTAATGAGAGAGAAAATGCAGACAACCTCCCAATTTGTGAGTTTGATATGTGTCATCTTGTGTCACCTTGAGAAGTACACACTAGATTTTCATCTTAGCTCCATGAGAAATGTGGAAAGGCCCTTTCATATGAAAGTGAGAAATCCTTAACTGTCAAAAGAGCTGCTATAGCAACAAAAAGAATATGAAGTACATAAAATAGTGGAAAAATAATTACTTGAAAATAGAAATAAAATCACAGATTGTGTGCACTTCTGTATTCATTCACTATGTCCTCAGTATATTCCACGATAGGAATTTTTGGTACAAGTTCTATAATGGTTTTAATGAAAATTCAGTAGACCCAGAGTGAACACAACACAAAGCTATACACAGGCACCACAAAAGGCCATAGTGCACAGTTCTGTGCTGCAACATGCAAAAAATCATGTAGGACCCCAGCTAAAAACAGTCAGTCATCTTAGTGATTCCTTGGGTCTCTTTTTCAATTTCTAAATATTTTGGATTACCATGTAGATTCATTTCCTTTGGGAGCAGCAGAAAGAAATTTTTCTAACGACATCATTTTGCTGCAGTTTGCCTGTAATAGTGCAGAGCATATTCTTACTCCATCTTCTATTTTTTTCACATTTTCAAATACAGAACTTTTTTTGCCCTTGGTAGGAATGGGAATAATATTTTAAATCTTTACATTGTTCACAGAAACAAAAGGGATTCCAGTAAGTTTTTTTCCCCTCCATCAGGACCCTATGTATTGCTATCCCCACTTCAAAATAAGAAAAACTTAATGCAGTACTACAGTAGTACTACTGTAGTAGCACTACATATAAATATATAGTAGTACTATGTATTTTCTTTCACATTTCAGATCTGCCTGTGGGGCACAAGGCAAAGAAACACAAATAACTAAAGAAGCTCTGAGCAGCTCCCCATTCTCACTGAGTTGTTCAGTGGATTCACATGCCAACAGCGCTAATAAAGCTCAATCCAGTTCTGAGCATCATCTGATATATTGGAACTAGCCTGTATCAGGATCTGCATTATTAAATTGCTACAAGAGAAAGATATTCTTTCTTGATCTCTTCAACTATTACTGCCAATCAAATGTAGTTACAGAAAAAAGTGGGTTTTTTCTGCAGCTGTTGTCGCAAGAAGAAAAATATTGACTTAATGTGAAAGTCCCTATGAACTCTATTTACGTTCTCAAATATCCTTACCAGGATCAGGTACCCCTTCATCCATTTTGAGATTCTACCGTACTCATTTCATCACCTGGAAGTATTTATCTTTTTCCATGATTGCAATTATGAGAGAACTATTCATAAATTTAATATTACCTTACTAATGATAATTTTTATAAATTCTTCTCCTTTAAGTTTTTCAAAATAATTTCTTTGAAATGTCTGATTGCTTTGAATAGATGAAAAATAAATGGCAAGTTGCAGCAGAACTAATTTCTTAACCATGCCAGATACTTTAATTATTTAAACACCTTCACTCTGAGGACTTCCTTTCATTAGTGTAATGTTTTTGTAGGCAGAATTCTCTGCATGAAGATTTGTGAAAGACTGAATTCTCTACATTGTATGCCTCACAGAGATTTTATCCTCATGCAGTCAATAACAATAAATATATAAAAAACTAATAAAAACTCATCCAGAAATTTCTGTTACTGAATCTCATCTTCCTTTCCCTAGCATTACGATAATGACACCACTTTTCACGCACATACTGGACTTGTTTTCTTTTATGCTTCCTCTGTTTCTGATGGGTTTATGGCTACTTGTATAATTCCAGCTCTTGTGAAGGGGGCACAGAATCTCTCTGAGCATGGATAAGGATAGTCAATAATGTTCCTGTCTGTTTCTCTGGTATCAGTTAGAAATAAATCCTGGATTCAGCAGTCGTAGAAACAAGACTCTCCCACGAGGGAGTCCTACCTGGCCTTTCCCCAGCACCTCCATAGTCCCACACCAGCACCAGCATCCTCCCCTCGAGCCCCACAGCCACGGGAGCTCCTCTTGCACACCTGCCCTTCCCAGAAAACCTGGGGCAGATCAAGGCCAGGAGAAACTCCGCTGCTCTGGCTTCACTGATCAACAGCTCTGGTTTCAGCCTTCCAAGGCGCAAACACATTCAGTTTCTTGCAAATCAAAACTCAGTAGCTGCCCTTTGAGACATCATTGGCATCTATTAACCCTGAAGGAGTTGTCAGAGGCTTGCACTCTGTGGGAGAAGAAATTTTCAAAAATGACCTTTCAAAGTTTCCCCTTTTTTGACACAGACTATGCAGCATAGCAAAAATAAATTACCTTTTCTGAAGTTAGGGATTATTTTAGTCTTCACTGCCCTTTGCCCTGGAGAATAAAGAGAGCTAATTGTCAGGGTAAGGTCATGGGCAAATTCCTGCTCCATGACTGGAATATACATTTGGCAGACTCCAGACCCTCTCACAAACAGATGTATTCCTGAGGTACATTACCTGAAGGCAGGTTTTGAAAATACACAGCAATTTAAAATTACTGTTACCATGAGAGAATTTCTAGACTAATATTTTATGAGATGAATTCACTAAACAAATTCTAAATGCATTGTTGTGGCTTTTATATTTATGAATGTTTTTGCTTTGAAAAAGCAAAACCTTCATTTGCCTGTTTATCTGGATTAGACACCAATTAGCCAAATATTTCAGGATCCTATGTACATTAAAGAGATATCTTTGAAACATATAGAACATAAATAGAGCCCAGTATAATAAATATTCAAAAATGATGGTAAAAAATGTCAGTTCTAAGCACAGCATTGACTAAATTTTTTTTTTTTTTGCTTGGAAAAGAGGGGGGCATATGTCATTTTTTGTATCATCCATAAAATGAGGAAATTCAATTACTGAACACAGAAAGTTTGTTAAATATCACTTATCAGAATTTTCAAAAATACCATTAGCTTTGAGGGACTGAATTGACCAGACTGACTTTTCCAAGGCTAAATAATTTCTTATCTAATGAAAAAGGCATATCACATGCTTAGAATGTTGAGGTATAAATTGTACCTTTTTGAAACATTTTGTGTTGTGTTTATTTTTAGGGAGAGCATTCAGTGAGTAGCAAACAGAACAATTATTTACTGCATCAACTCATTGGTCATCTATTTAGAATAAGTGCCATGGGATATGGCAGATTCCTCATCACTTGAAAGCTTTCAATCAAAATAATATTTTGTTTTAAAGTGTTTCTTGCTTAAATCATTGCCCTGTGACTTTGGTTATGCTTGAACTTTCTTGAGATCACCAAAGTATTTCTGAGGTTTTTTCCTAGATTTCATGCTAAATAGTCTATGAAAAACCAAACAGGTCATGGAATAAATGCATATGTCATGAAGTAATATGGCTTAACTCCCATATGAAAGTAGCTTTGGATTGCAAACAAAATATATCGCATTCTGCTAACAAGTGAAAAATTAGCTGTTCATAAATCAGAACTTTCCTGACAATATGAGCAGTTTTCAGGTTTCAGGCTAGTTTTATGAATAAATATTCAATATAATGTTGTTGAAGGACAAGTTGGCATTTTAACTGATATAGTAAATTTGGTAGTACACATGTAAACTATGTGTACTATGACAGGGTCATAGTAACAATGCTGGTTTTGGTATAGCAGGCCTTTAAGATTATTTTACTGCTCTAGAGTTAGAGAAATAGTATCAAACTAATCACCTGTTAATTTCCTATTTCAAGTGTTTTCAAAATATCCATATTAAAAAAATAAAAATAAAAAAAAGTTAACCAAACTAAACCTATCTATTAACTACATTTTTCTACCCCAGAGAATTATGACCAACTGAATCTAGCACAAATTCTCCACTACAAGACTATCTTCAAAATTATTTAGAATGTCAGATGTTGAACTTTACCACATATCTTTGAATGGAGTGACAGTAATTTCATTTCTTCCTGGATAAATCTGGTTTTAGTGTGAGTTTTTTCATGTGTTTGATCAATGGCTTTGAATGTACCTAATCCTACTGGGCTACAAACACTGATTATCTTAGCACTTTGGAACATATGTTCCTACCAGCACAAATTCTCTTTTTTGTGCTACCTGACACTATACAAGCTTATGGTGATATACTGGAGAAGAAGTGCTTCCTATCTGACATGTTTCAAGTATTTCACCTCTATTTCTTCCTTTAGTTTTCTGGATTAAATAATATTTGGAAAAGGTAAACTGATGCCACAGGGAAAGAAATATTTAAAAAGTAAGAGGGGGAAAAAATGTCTGAAGTTAATGTCATCTAAAATATCGACAATGAGAATCCCAAGAGTAATTGATTTTACGTTTTGAGAGACAGTTTACCTCTGCATTGTCACACATCCCAGAAGTCTGCCCTCAGACTGAAAGGAAATAGTTCAAAAGAGCCAGACAAGCTGGTAGCAGCACATGCATTCTCAAAAGCCAGATTTCACCCTCCCTTCAAAGCCATCTGAGAGGCTGAGTGTGTCTCCTTTAGGATCAATATCATCAATCACACCAACAGGGAGACAAACTTAGAAATCCAAGTGTTTGAGCTGTCTCCCAGCAAATAACCAACATTTCTTTTAAAGTGACCAGGAATGAGTTGGCAGAAATTGCTGGTTAGCTCTAGGGCAGTGAAAGAGAAGGAGGTTTGTCAAGTATTAACAAATTCCATGTCCTTTTGGAATGGTGAAACATGAACTTCTAGTTCAGACGAGGGTGCAAAACTGAAAAATATGTACTGCCAAAAGCCTGGAAAAATTATTGCATCTTCTATGTTACCATTCAAAGTATCTTAACAAAGTTCATTTTTTAAGTTAAAAATTATGTTTTTCCTAGATTTCATTATTAATATTCCATAAACAGATGACCACATTATGAAATTACATAATTAGTTTTCCCAACTATTTTATTTTTAATTGGTATTCTGTTGTCATTACTTCAAAAATTATACATAGTTTCTGTTTTATAAATGGAATATTAGGCTGGGGATGGAAGAGGTGCTGAGTGAGATGAAATGAGCTGATTAGGCACTCCCAGTGAGGCTGGAAAATGAAAGCTGAGTCATATCTTCTGCAAACTGCTCCACTGTAAGAAGGGGAATAATTTTGTCAAACTGTCAGCAGCTAAAATTCTGTTGTTTACATCTGAGTTAATTATTCCAAACCCCATTCTGAACTAAGTGGAGAAAAAGAGAAATTTCTAAAGTTTGTTATGCCGACCTGTTTTGGACCCCTTTTTAACATGAATTCCTCAGTTTTCTTCACATGAGACAAATTAATTCAGATCAGTCAGTGACCTTCCAGATGAACCTTGATCCATGCGTTTCTGGCAATTTACTAAACCATCAAACAGTTCCCATGGCCAAGATCAGAATTAAAACTGAAACATTTCCCTATTTACTATCTTCAGCACTCTGCCAAAAATTGCAATAGGTATTTACCTTGCATCACAGTATTTATTTACATTACATTTACATTTATTTATTTACATTACATTACATGTAACGACATCTGATGTTTTTATGCCACCTGCCACTGAACCATTATGATGTTTATTTTTTATAAAGCTCCAAGAAACCCTGGGAGCTTTAGTCACTTGTCATTTAATGAAAATTACTGGAGAATTCAGATGTTCATGGAAATCTGCCTTGAGAAAGCTCTGCTCTGGGCTCTGAGCATACCTGAGTCCCAAGGAGAAATGCAGCAAGGGCAGACACAGTGAGAGAATTCTGTCACGAATGATAACCATGATGTGCATGCAAATGAAAGCTAAAACAAAATAATCCTGTTAGTTGCTCTTGATGCTCAGGACCAGCAGTTTCAGGTCAGCTAGGAAGCCTGAAGAATAGAGAAGACAGCACAGAAGCAAAGAGGTGTGGCCAACATCTCAAATGCTGGTGGATGCCAAGTGGATGGGGAAGGTTTTTCCAGCTCTGTTCTTCATCCTGCTTTAATGAAGTGATTGATCAAGTGATCAAGGATCAGATTCTTCTAAATGACAAAATTTGAAAGTAAAGGGAACAGATATTTCTCAAAATCTAAAATATAAAATTTGAAAAAATTTTTTAAAATCTTATCAACTAAGAAAAAATGCTATTCAGGGAGAGTTCAAACTCAGATTTGCTTCCATACAGAATTTTGAGTAATAGTTGCATTTACTTCTCTGACATAATTGAGAAGATTTATGGGGACTAGCTATTTGACTTCTATGCACAAATTGATTTTTGTCAGGAATCTCTCACAAAATAAATGGGAAAACAAATTTTGTTTTTCAAAGCTTGTATTCCTCATAGGACTTGATTAAAGTGTTGGTAGAGAGTTCATTTTGATCAACACTATAATACATTAGGAGAGATAACAAGTAGCAAATCTCTTAATGAGTTCTCTGAATTTCCTCTTTGTGAGGCAGAAAACGGTTCAGAGGTTAGCCCTTCTCCAGAGGTATGTGGTATTTACTTATTTAATTCCCACTTATGAGCAGCATAAATGGATTTTTAAAAAATGGATTTTTATGTGCCGTTGTATTTAAGGTTATGGGAGCATACATTGCTAAAGTTTCTGATTCAAACCCGTAGAAAATTGGATAAATAATTTTGCTTTCAATAAACATGGGCCGAGTAAAATTGTTTGCCCAATAGTTATAATAAATTGTTATTTGTATATCAAGTGGGGGAAGCAGCAGCAACCACCACATTAACCAGGTAATCCTCACTTATTAGTTCTAAAGGAAGCCCACAGAGATGGAGGATGACCCAATATAAATTGCTGATGTAAAAAGACTCAAGACACAAAACAAGCTCTCCTTTAATTAGGGTCCTAAGAAACTGTGGTGTCAGTCTTTTAACAGTGAGAGTGAAAAAGCTGTTAATTTCTGTGTATTGTATGCACAGTCAGCAGCAGTGAGAATATCCAGGAGAGTCTGGAGTTGCATGGCCATGAATCAAAGCATGCACAGAGCAGGGGAATCCTCTATTTCTATTTGACTGGTACCAAAAATGGTTCTCCAGGGTCTAAGGACAGCCAGCAGAAAGTTGCCTTTCAGAAGTAGACAAGGATGCTACTGCCCAAAGGGTTAGGCTTGGAGGCTTTTAAATTATTATTTCTTTTTAAAAAATAATGCTGACTCTCTGGATTAATTGGGCTTTCCCACTTCCAGGATATAGGCACAGTCATGATAGTGCAAGAACTGAATTTCATTAAGCTCTTAGATAGCGGAGCTGCCACGATGTCCATTGACTCTACTTTTTCCTTTGAGGACTGAAGAAATACTTTTGTCTTCTGTACAAAGTTCCTAAAGCAAAAGGAAGATTAGCTTTGTTTTTCTTTTCTTTTTAATGCCATTAGTTTTTCACAAGGCTAAAGAGAGAGGGAGAGAGAGAGAGAGAACATGTGTACACATACACACATGTCCCTAGAGTTAAAAAATTTTCTGGATTATATATATTATTATTTTTATGTGTTTTAACTAACCATTTGCTATGCCCTCCCCAGAGTGCTCTTGATCTCATTAATAGAGTAAACATTAAATTGGTTATTTTACCCACATGCCTTCTTTGATTGCTCTCTACACCTTTTTAGCATTTGTGCACCTACTTATTCTCCTGTAGGCAACACCAAAAATGTTAAATGTACCTTTCTCTCATACAAAATAGTGTCTGAATTTTTTGTATGTGCTAAATGTCAGAAAACTGGAAACCTGTTTATCCTTATGGAAGAGTTATTTGTTAGTTTTACAGACCTAAGTGTATAAAAAGAGTTTTGTCATGTCTTGGAAATGAGGTCTGGTACTAAACCAGCTTCCTTGGAAAGGGACAACCAAGGTAGCATTCAAAAATCAATTCAGCCCTCTGTCTCCTGGGTTGTTCTTAAATCTTATTAATTCCTACAACATTTTGAGCCAAATAGACCTGCTCAAAACAGCAGGCTGCTTGATGAGTTGCTCGGAAACACTACAACATCCGTCCTGCTACCTGCCTGACCCCAATCAGCGCCCTCCCTCTCCTGGGAACTGCAAGTTAACCTTAAGAATCAGCCTTATCTCCTGCAGTGTTTACTCAGAATAGGCCTTTGCCCAGGGAGACTAAGCTCTTATAAACTTCTGTTAAAAAAAAACCAAAACAACAAAAAAACCCCAAACAAAACACAAAAAACAAAATACCACCCCCCAAAAAACCAAAGAAAAGACCCCCAAAACTAAGAGAAAATAGAGAATAATGTGCTGGGAAAGAACCTCAAGGAACACATACATGCAATTCAGTTGTCCATTAAAATACACACTTCTTTGAAGGGAAGTTTCCAGACTCTCTTTAAATACATGACAGATGATCAAATCTACTGGGACATAAAACTTTCCTAATTTACAGATTAGCTCAGTTCAGCTGGCCTTGTATAGTGATGATCTAGTGCTGTCCCTGGTGCCCTGTTTCTCCTCAACAATAACTCAACTGTTCGACAAAGTATTACATCTGTTAGCAGCTTGTGAATGCTTCTGTCTCAAATCATCTGGATGCCTGTGTGTGGGCAGATGAATGTAATTGTGCAAACGGACTCCAGCTCTGGAGGGAGAAGTTTAAAGAAAGATGGACAGTAGAGGCAGTGGAGATCTAGCAATTGGTCAGATCTAGAAAGCAATTAGCTGACCTGGTCTGCTAGAGGCTCAATCAGGTTCCTAAATTTAGGTGTCCAGTGCCATTTTTCATGCTCTTCTGTATCTGAAAATTTTACACAAAGCTGTGAGATGTGACCAGGACCCACAGGAAGCCAATATCTTTCCAGAACAGTAGATGGAAACACAGTGTGCTTGCCTGTTTCATAAGGCACTGAACCTCCTGTCAACTACAGTGCAGTGAGTCCTTCACTAGTGTCAGTCAACTATATTGATCTAATTGCCTTAGTAACACAATTTTTAAAAATTTTACACACTTAAATCACATGCGAAAACTCAAAACATATCTTAATATATACCTAGAACCCACTATATACATTCTGTCAAGGTCTTTTGGCTTCTGAAAAGAGAAATGTGAACACAAATTTAATGGAAATATTTCAATTTTAAAAAATTCATTAGTTTCCCTTTTATGCCTTTTTATTATAATACACAAGTCAATTTTCCACACTTCACTGCTGGGAAGTATTAGTTCATTTCTTGTTTCTGATATCTAATTATTGTACAGTTTTTTTTCTTGTATTTAATTTTTTGCTAGCCTAACTTCATTCACATAAAGATCAAGCCTGAATTAATTAGAATTGTATTCTTTATATATTTCTTTGTAAAAAAATTAACAAAATATCATCCTTAGGTCTATTAAAATATCACCATTTAAAAGGGTGTGGAATATAAAGGGAAAATTTTAAGACTAGCATGAAACTTGTACAGTATATTTCTTCCAAAATAAAAAACAAAATGGGTTATTTCTGACAGCTCAAGGATGTTATGCCCTGGAGCATCCACTAAGAAGGCTTGTAAAAAAAAATGACCTTTGGACTCTTCAGATCATAAAGCTACTCATAGCTTAACACTACATCACAGTTTCTGCTAAACCTTGGGAAAAGACTGAGGAATTTGTGCACTGTAAGAGATGACAGAAGATAAGGAAATCAGTGGGTTTCTTAATCTACTTACTTAGGATTATTGTGAGGATAATTTCCAATAAAACATTGAGATGACAATTTTTGTCATTCAAAATTTCAGATAGGTTATCTCATCAAATCCATGAGCAGAGGTTTAGCACCCAAAATGTTCCAAGCTCAATGTCGTTGGAGGTAAGATTTTTCAATAGGAGAATACAGAATAAAACTTTCTCCTTGCATAAGTCTTGGTTTTAATAACAACCAAGCACAGACAATAAAAATCTTCCTAGTAGTTCTATCCACAATAAGTATTTGGTAGATTTATAATTGACATTATACCTGTTCCTAATTTTTTTTTTTTTTCTTTTAAATTGGCTGCAACAGTTCACTGTGGTGCTTGTCATGGTCTTGAATTATATTGTAAAAGGTAATTGATGTAGAATACCAATATACTCCATTCTATACTCAATTATTCAATGTGGAAAATTTAGTGATAACCTTAAATAAAGACAAGTAAACATAACAGAACACAGGTACTGTGGTTTTGTTGTTTTGTTTTTAAGTAGGCTTGAAACAGATAAGAAAACTATATCTAAGCACAATATGAGTGTGTTTCATGGGGCAATTGTTGCATAGTGATATCTCTTTCCCAGCCTGCTTGCTGTACCTGAAAATCATTATCCTGTAAATGAAGAATCTTGCTGTGGAAGATGTAGAAACATTTTCTTTTTCTTTTTGCCACTGTCTTCTGTAAAAGAACGAGGGATACTGAACAGAAACAATGCTTGATTAGTGACAGATATGTACAGAAGGAGACAAGAGTAGAGACAAATATGGACTAATGTGAATTCATTTCTGTTTCTCCTTAAATGTTTCTATTTAATCCTATTAATAGTCTCCTTCTTCAATCACTAAGAAATAACTGCTTTTATTCCACATTTGTTAATTACAGAGCGGCCTGTTACACAATGTTATTAAAATATGTCATGGTAAGTCAAACTTTACCAGTTAGTTCTTTGCTTCCTGGATGAGATCCAGGCTTGAAAATTTTCCTTTCTGTTATTAGCAGTGCCAGAAAAAGAGAGGTGGAACAGGAAGAGTTTGAGAAATACAGTACTCAGTATAAAGTGCTTTTTCTAGAGATAAGCGCCTGATTTCCATCTGAGTCTCCTCAAAGTTACCCAGAGTAACCAGACACCAAAGTTGGCAGAGGCAGTTTCCACTGCAAAAAAGTAAAGGGCAAAAGGAAAGGGCAAAAGGAAGATAAATGCAGCAGAAATTTTTAAAGAACATTCTTCACAATAAAAATTGCTCATGTTGATAGGATGCTTATAGCCTGTTTTCATTTACAAGCATGAGAAATATTTTAAGGAGCTAAATGTATTAACACTGATTATTTCCTTACCAAGACTGTCACTGTGTTAAATTTCTGGAAATCCTTTTGTTGTCATTTCAGATTATGTTTTGCATTCACTGATTTCAGATTGATTTTCTATTTTTTTTTTTTGGTACAACCCAGCAGTTTGCATGCAAGCATGAACTGTAAGGAAATGGTGTGACCAATACATCAAATATGTGCTTAGGAAAAGCAGGGATAAGGAAAGAAAAGAGCTAGAAATTTCTAAGAAAGGATTTGTGAGATATGTGTCTTCTAATAAAGAATATGATTTAGTGTACCCCAAAATCAATGAAAGGATATTTTGGGCTATTTCCAAGGAATTTGGGTTCATTTGCAGTTTGATGCTGCTGGTTTTAAGGTTATTCCTTTTGATACTTATTTTTCTATTTTCTCAGATTACTGTACAACATGTACTTCAGCTGTGTTCTTCCTGACAGCAATGAGACTTTAAGAATATCGAAGTCAACTTTATTCTGATCAACAAAGGGAATCAGGAGGGAACTGGCTTGTTGCAAATGAGAAAATATGTAAAAAAACCCACAGGTATATGTTAGTGCCAAAAAGAATAATTCTAAAAAAAATATTGATTAGCAGGAGAAGTCAAGGCAATTTCTGAGCTAATGGTCCAGAGAATATCTCCTCCTTCCACTCTGAAAAATGCATGGAAAGTTTTGAACTGAAGTAAAGGTGACCAATAATGAACTGGGAATGATAATTATCTTTTTCTATCTGCTTTTTTGTCATGAGGAAAACAAATCTTGCACTATGGTGGGATTAAAAGAATTAGACTTGCTAGATCAATGACTAGAATGCTGAAATGCGATATGCAAGCATAAACTCTTAGTCTCAAGTTCCCTTTCCCCTTCTAACCAATCAAATTACAGCAAAGACCAAATGGTTTTATCAGTGGATTGGGACCTTGGGTTTACTCCTGGATCTGTCAATGATATGCTGAAAGTTTCTAAATTGTGTATTGGAGCACCCATTCTGTAATCTGGGGATTTTCAAAATGTACAGCTAGTGTTGAACACATCTTTCATGAAACACTGCTATGGTTAGCACA
Organism: Melozone crissalis; assembly: GCF_028551555.1. Classification (NCBI taxonomy): domain Eukaryota; kingdom Metazoa; phylum Chordata; class Aves; order Passeriformes; family Passerellidae; genus Melozone; species Melozone crissalis. The sequence goes on from NW_026535805.1 coordinate 57,981,479, forward strand.
TGGAATCACATTATTTTGGAAATTTTAATATCAATAAGTGTTAGAAATTGGAATCAGTGAATATAACAACTCTGTCTGAGGCACAGGTATATCCTGACAAGTTATACTTAAATTCAGGTTAGAAGTACTGAATATGGAACAGCAAAACCAAAGGGCCTCTCTGAAATTAATATTCAGTAACAAGCAGCGTAAAAGAATATGTTAACCTTTTAAATCCCAGAAAAAGTGTTTTCCTTAAATCTTCATTTTATTAATTACCTATACCTTTTGTATTTTATTTTCTTCCCCTCTTCTTTTTCCTGATTTAATTTTCACTTTTAATAAGAACATAGAACTAGGACTTTGGTCTTGGCTTGCAAATCTACAATATGAAGTAGGTTAAAAAATCAGGAGCCTTACTCCTCCTTAAAATGATCTTGCAATTTACAGTGCAAGTAAATCCAGTGGAGGATCACAGGGCAGAACTTGCAAAGACTGGCTTCCTTTTTACCCAGTGTGGGATTATCCTGCTCCAAATGAAATTTTGTAGCTTGCTGGAAAGTACATTCCAATCTTAGTGTTTTTTCCAGGCTTATTTTGGTTTTAATTTACAAGTAATCTGGAAAGCTGTTCTGGAAACACCTTACTGATAATTGTTGCTTTCAGAAAGAAATACCCTTTGTTGGCATCAGATCTGATTGAGATTATCACAAACTAGACAAATCAGAATTACAAAAAACAACTTAACACATTGAGGGTTTAAGTTCTTGACTGTGAGGTAGGAATCTGATGTAAGACAGGCAAATGAAAAGGAGACTTTAAATTTCAATTCTTATCCAAAACTCTCCCACCTGTCCTTTAGTTTCTGAGTAACTTCCCAAAACCAACTCTATTTTAGCTGCCATTACTCCAATCATTGTTCAGGGCTATTAGAGTGCCACTGTGCATTAATTAATGCTTAAGCAGTTCCTGCTCCTTCTTTTTCTTTCTTCCCTATTAGATTAAATTAGTAAAACTTACACCTTTAATAGTTATTATTTACAATCCTGAAAAAAAAATCCAATGAAATACAGTGTCTACTGTATGCTCCACACACTGCATCTGTGATAAGTTTTCTTACACCAAGATCTTCTTCCTAGAAAGAAAAGCTGATGCTTTTGAAATCTTTCTGGCTGCTTTATTTCCAGACAATTTGTCTTAATCTATAAAACTATTTGAGGCTTCTTGTAATATTGCAAAAAAAAAAAATGCTAGATACAATTTTCATGCTTTCATGATACAAGATATTTTCATTTTTAGAGATCTCTCATGAAGAGTTCTCATAATGATACAAATGAGATCTTGACTGCCAGCTCAAGTGCCTCACTTTTCTTCATTTGTGATTTGGAGAGTTTAAGGCTCTCACACATTCCCTCTGATGCCATGCAGCAGTTCTGATGCAGAAACCCTAATTTTCTTTCAAGCCCACTTGCCTGTATTCTGTTGACACTGCACCCTTCTGACATCCAAGACATCAATGACATCTTCACTTGGTGAACTCTGGTTTAGCAGATTTGAATTAGTGGTTTTACTTTTTCTATAAACATTTCAGCAGAGAGTTTAGCTAAACAAGCAAAATTTCTATTGTCTGATTCTTGCAATGGCATAATGTCCCCATTATGTGACAAAACATGTAATGTGCTAAAGGTTAACATTTTTATTAAAAGCAAAGAGTGCAAAACCGTCATCCTATTTCTCTCTCTCTTTCCTTCCTAAAAAAACAAACAAAAAACCCCAAACCAACCAAAAAACCAGACCCTGAGGCACTAGTTTGCCAATCCTGTTAATAAAATGCTAGTTGTAGACACAGGCCAGTTAATTGTAGCATCACCTATAGGAGAGCATGTTGTGCTCCTTGATCCTTCTTTTCAAGTTATACTTCTAAGTGAACTGCTTCACCTGCTCCTCTTGGCCATTTGGATGCTTTAACTTTCAGACTCATCTCTCTCAATGCTCCTATGAGAAAATTTTCATAGGTCTTTACAGATGCTGTTTAAAATAGGTATATTGAATGTAGACAGGAGTCTACATTCATTTGATTGGTCTCTGGAAGGTATTTCCTATCTCAAACAATATCAAATGGAACAAGATGAATCAGAGAAAGTCCTATATTTGTTCTGGACTCTCTCTGTCCTTCAGCATTATGACCCCAAGGGATCTGGCAGTATCTCTTGCTCAAATCCAAGCAGTGAGATATGGACACACAAGAGAACAAGACCTATATTTGCATGACCTTGCAGGGTTTTCCAGGTATTTTGATTTTAGTTTTCTTCTCCTAGATTTAGGGCCAACACCTAAACACATTGAACATAAATAATGTTTTTTAATTAAATCTCAATTTTGTTTGCCACAGGCATCCATTCATTTGCTATGGGAGGTTTAGAAGATGAAACTTGCATTGCAGAGTTCACAGCATTGAGAAGAGCTTTATGTGCACAGCCTTAATAGTTTCAGTATCCAAGATATATGAGATTTTTTTTATTTTTTATAAAACACCATGTCCTATGTACATTAATAAAAAGTCAGTTATTAGGAAAGCACAGGTTTCTCCTCTTGCCTGTTATCACAGTTGCCTCTAATTAAACCCACACTGTTTGAACCTGCTGAGTACTCTCCTGGGTCATTTGATCACCTAAACACTTGTGTTTTTCATTAGTTTTGTAGTCACCTGGTTTCCTGATCTGCTGCTCCTCTTAACCTTTTCCAGGCTAAAAGATGCAAGGACATCTAATTTATACCCATATTAAATCTATCTTCCTTCAATTCCTGTGGAGTACTCATCCCTCATTAATCTCTCTTTCATCTTGGCCTTTATATCTTCCTAAGGTGTTTGACCCAGAAAAGGGATCTTTGGGCAGAGATGCTCAGAGCTGTGAGATTCTGCAGTGGGAGGGTGCAAATATTGTTCCTCTGGAGCTGTAGTGCTGGAACAGCATGATGTGCACAGGTGCTTGTAGAAAAGGCTGAGACACTAAAATAATGATGGAGACAGTGTTCTCTTAAGGAAAAGAATAGGTGTGAAGAAGGTTCACCAGGCAGCAAAGCAGGAAATATTCTTTATGATGATTTTTTTTTCATCAGTGTCCATATGTTATTTTAAAGAGTCTTAGAAAATCCATGTTTCTGTAACACATTATTAAGTTCTACATAATCTCATACAGAAATCATTCTATATCATATATGTAACACTTGATTTCTGTCTGAATAGCATAAAAACATGGAATAATTTCTGCCATGAAGATTTATGGGCCAGCTTGGGTCAGAGCACTGTTGTGAAAACGTTCATCTTTGACTCAAACAGAACAATATTGTGTGCCAAGGCTCAGTGGTTTAGATTTAACACTGAAAAGATATGCTGAAAGCAGCATAGCATGCCTCTTTTAAAACCAGGTATGCTCCAGAAAACTAAACTTTCTGGATTTGCGAAAATATCTGCTGATGCCTGATACCTTTGGAATATAATCTGGCATCAAATTATTTCTAAAATATGATGTAACTATTTGGAGCAGTCATCCCAAAGTCTGAACCTTCATATTTTGACAAAGCACCAAAATAGCTGGAGAAACTAACTAGCTCCTCAGAGGAAAGGGATACTGTCTCAGAAAATTTAATTTGCACTCATACTCAGCTTTGGACAAGCAATTTCTGGGTATAATATATGAATTAAAAACATATAGTGAAAGTGTGATGGTTGCATATGCTAATGAATCTGAACTGTTTTTGATTTAAAATCTACATTCTATCCTTTGAATATTGGCCCTAATTACAGGGAGTAATTGTATCTGCTAGGACGCATGGGATGGTGTAGCTAGTGTTATGGTTTAAATAAATTCAATTATTTTAAAATTTAATTACTCATTCCAATGGCAAGACACCTGAGCTAAGAAATGAATGTGTGCTTACACAGAGGAGTTGAAACCAATCTTATCACAGACATTTTATAAATTAATCAGTGCTGAAATTAAAACTCATTTTACAGTGGGTTTGGAGTGTTGCAATGGATGCATATAATATTGTTTACATTGGCATTCAGAATGTGATTGGTGACTCTAGTTGATGAACAGCAAAGCACAATAAAGATGACCAATTAATTAATATAGAGGACAGGTTGCAATGAATATGATATGTTATTTCATCAGTCTCTCATTTCAAATTTAATTTGATGTCCCAAACCGTGTTTCAAATTGTTTGTTTTACTCAAAGTCAATAAAGTAGCGCCTCAGTTTCCAATGGAATCTTCTACTTGCAAGCAAACAACTTTTTAAGTTTTCATTGTCTTAATAATTTTCAGACAGCAGTACTAAGGCTTGGGGCATCTGGCTTCATGATCTGACTCTGCAGTTCAGATTACAAAATTGTATTTCTAGAAGCAGTAGGACCAAATTCTTTCCTAAAGCCCTTATTCATAAAGATTGGAAACATGATGCTATCAACTGCCATCAAAAAGCTGGATGCATTTTCCTGGTTAGATGGAATTGATCTTTGCAAAGAATGAAACAGTCTAGTCCAGTCTGTTATCATACAAGATACTGAGCTTAAAAACACTCATGCAAGGTACTGCACCTAAAAATAAATGTTAACATAAGCTAGATATGTTCACAGCACCCAGTTATAGTCAGGGAAGGAAACAACAGGAATAGTTGCTTATCTATTTCAAGTAACACCAAGTACTATTTGGGTGATAATTTCATGATTATGGAATCATCCAGCACATCTTAAGTATAGGTGGATCTAGAAAGGGTTCTGTAATAATTTCAATAAACTCAGTGGGAAATATTAATTTGGTAGGTAAATCTGAGGAAAAAAAATGCATTATCAGATTAACAATGGATGGTTTAATGGATAAGTAGAAAACTGGAGTTGGTGTGTTTGATCACTAATGCACACTTTTAACAACTGTTTTCCTTGAGACCTAATTTTTTGTATATCACTAACAAATGTACTCCTATACATCTGAAGGTTCTATGGCATGATTAAGAAAGTATTGTCTATCAGTTTTACCAGACAGTACAATTTCAAAAGTAGTTCAGTTGGTCTAAAAAAACCCAAAAATCTGTTTTGAATGTAAATCCAATTGCCTTGAAAGTTTTAAGCAAATTGGAGTCTATATTGAAAATATTTTGTTGTGAAAAATTTTAGATTTGTTAGAGACCCTAGAATCTTGAGATCTTTTTGAGATAGTCAAAATCTTCTGAAATGAATGTCCCTCTTTCTCTTATATTATCTTGCTACCTGAAAACTAAACTTCATGTTTAAACAATAAAAAATTGATAGGAGTTAGAGGTACTTTCTTTTCTGGAGCCATATGAGATTCAAAGTCCAAAGTTAAACTATGAAAATTTCAACTATTCCTGTTAATTAATAGTTATGCATGCCTTTATTAGACAAAAATCATTGTGGCTCAGTGTTTAATGAGATAAAAATTATTATAGAAAAATTTTATAGAAAATAAAAATTATATCTTTTTATATAAAAAATTTTTATTATATAAAAATTATTATTATTATACTAGAGAAATAGTAATCCAGCAAAAAAGCATGTTCCTTACTGATGTGGCTATAATAAAGCTTAAATATACCAAAGATACATTTTAATAGTTAACTGTGAAATACTTTAGGTCAGTATTTCATCTTTACCTTCAGTTTTCCACCCGTCATTCACAGATGGTTTCATCTCACTCTGTTTGGTCATGCTATATGCTAAAAATTCTGATTATTTTATTGTCTTCTTCCTGTAATATCACGTGTCTGGCTCAACCTTCCCCAACTCCTTTGAATACTATAGTTTTATATTATTATCAAGCTGTTAATTTGCCATTTTCTCAGAATTTTCTATACACTAGTTGCATAATTGCAAATTCTGTCTCCTTGAGACTTCCATAGCTTGGTTTAAGCTTCCAGACCGAGTTGTCAATTTCTTTCATCGGCTGCTATTGGAATGCTCCTAGATGGATGAAACAGAGAGTTAAGATTTTCCCTGGTGGGCTGATACACCACAGATACTCCCACAAGACCGAGGAGGTTACTGAGATTCTTTCCAGGAGCAGCTGATAGCAAAAACAGCTTAGATTTCTGATATGGCTTGTCAGGGTCCAGTGACCTTGACTGCAGTACAAAGAATTTAACTGTCTGTTGTCAAATCTCCTATATTGCTTCCATGAATACTTGTAAGACCCTTCATTTTCTTACAGAAACCAGATGTTTCTAGCTTTAATGGCAGAAATGTATTGATTCAGTAGTAATTTGGGTACTCAATAAATAGCCTAGAATTTCCAGGTTAATTTCAGACTCAGTATTTGTAATGGCAGTCTCACATAGATGGCTTTATTTTCACAGAAGGATTTCAGCTTCTTGCTGAAGTTAGTCACAGAGCTCTGACTATTTTAATACTTTCATTTCTGCTCTCTCCTGGTTTTATTTCTCACCTCACTAATATAATGAGATCCCTAAGAAAGTACACAATATTGGTTTAATTAGGCTCTCAGAAGACCTACTGCCATTCCTCCAGCTCTCGAGTCTCCCAGTTAAAGGCTTTCAGAAAAGTGCTAACCAGGTAGACTGCAGATAAGATCCCAAATATAGGCTGCTCTGATCATTCCATATCCTCTGCCTTCCAACCCAAAGGTGAGGTGCTGATTTGACTGGACTTACATAAACTTTATGGATAAATTTGTTGTACAAGGACATTTCTGAGTGTAGAAGCAAGACATTTTCCCTGTTCTACCTGCTGAAAACACAAAGGAATTGGAAAATGTTGAACTCTGTAAAAATAGTTGTTCACTGGGCTTGGATTAGATCATTAGATCATTAGATCACTACACATTGCACAGGAGTTGTGACCTGTGCAGCAACTCCTATTTTCCAACCTTGTTCCCAGCACAGAACAATAATAGTTACAACATCAAGACAAGAGGTTGTCACCTTCTTAGGCAGCTGAAACGGGCAGGTGGAAAAATGAAGGAAGAAGAATGATGATTGCTATTGAAGTGCATGTAGGATAAAGAAAGTTTGGAGGAGGGAAAATGCAGTTTTTAGGAGGCAGAAATGTCCCAATTTCTCAGCAAAGTCTGAGAGTACCTGGGACGCCTCCACTCAAAAAAAAAAACCCAAAAAAACCCCCAAACAAACAAAAAAAAACCCAAAGCCCAAAACAAACAAAACACACACACACAAAAAAACCCCCGGAAAACCCAAAGAAACAAAAAAACCAACCAAGCAAGCAAAGCAAACGAACCCCCCCCCCCCCCAAACTGATTTTAAAAGCTTCATAAATTGATTTCAAAGGCTATTTTTAAAATGAGGATGTACCCCATCAAAGATAAAAATGTTGAAGGAAAAAACACAGGTGTATGACTATCATCTGAAGTCATGGAAAAATCAGAGGAGAAATAAAGAAGAAATTACTATTCCATTTTGCTTTACTACCTCCCACATGCTGCTAGAGTTCATTTTTTTTTTGTTACTTCTACAAGTTTTTTCAGACTTCTGATTACCAGAGTTTTGTTGGGGGAAAAAAAGAGTTTTGGAAGAAATTATTTGAAATCTGCTAAATGAACTGAGAAAAAAAAAAGCAAAATACTCTTCCATGAAACTGTAAAATTTAATTATTTGATTAATACTTTTGATTAGAGAACATTATGTGTGTGTGTCTACGAATGACAGTTATAATAAGGGTGTCAAAGAAAAAGCATAAAAAGTCACTTGTTCACACTGACACAGATTTCTTGCTTGTCTTTGTATTTATTGAAGAGATAATGAGAAGAAAAGAAAAAAACCGTCCAGGTCACAGTTTGAATACTTTGTTTCATTGAACTAAGCAACCAGTAGGATTAACATTATTATAGTGCTGAATACACAGAGAAATGCATTATATGTTCCCTACATCATATGAATATATATAATTACAAATCCTTGTAAGCTGTAATAGTATTTTAATAATTGTAATTTGATATATTATAGAATTCCGGAATTATTTGAGTTAGAAGCAGTCCTAAAGATCATCCAGCTCTGACCCTTCAGCCATGGGCAGAGACACCTTTCACTAGACCAGTGGGTAGATCTCCTTCTAGACTGATATGGTCTTCACAGCTCTTGTAAAACACAAATGAACCTACTTGGGTTTCATTAGCTCTTATTAGGCTTCTCTGCATGGTGTTCATTACCAATTACAAAGCATAATCTTTCAGCTTGTTATGTCTTCTTCCTACATCCTTTTTTTTCTGCCAGAAGTCTATGAGTGCAATGTGTCCATTTATTATAGCCACTGGCAGAAAATATATCATGCAAGAATGGAAAAATACTGAATAATGATCTCTTAGTTGATATGCCTAACCAGCCTTCATGATCTATACATCTTTATTCAGGTTTTTACAGAACAATTGTAGCCACAAACTCTCCCTTGTCTCTTGCTGGCAGGGCTGACTGTCTCACTGTTGGGGGCCACATATCCTCACTTCTAAAGGACCAAAGTGATCTACAACAATAATCCCTGAACCAGCAGCCTGAACAGCAGCACACCTGCTCTGCTGGAGGGCTGCCAGTAAACAGAGGCAGGGCTGACCATTTCAGTGACACTGAGCACACACACTCTGCTCTCACATGTCAGACAAGTGTCACACACAGGTTTAGCCACCTTCATTAGTGAATGTGAACTTGTGTTTCACTGGTGTAAATGTCAGGACTTTTATTATCACTGATCAAAACAAGCCCTGTTCTTGATTTGTTGTGATGGTTGAGGGCTCACCCAATGCTTACTGGCAGTCAGCCCATCTCTGCAATTCTGAGATTGGGGTGTGCATGAATTACAGTATTAGTCCAGAAATAAGTTACTTAATTACTAGTCTGAATTCTACAATACTGATGTTAAACACAGCTCACGCTGAATCAGAAGTTATTTAACTGAAATAAACCATCATTTTACAATTTTAAAAAAATTATGTAAGAGGAAAAGATTCCTGTTTTGAGCTCACTACCAGAAAGGCTGAAGCATGCCAAAAGAAGGGCAATGAAGCCAGGGAAGGGTCTGGAGCACAAGTTTTAAGAGGAGCTGCTGAGGGAACTGAGGGTGTTCAGCCTGGAGAAGGCTCAGGCGTGACTTTATCAACTTTACAACTGCCTGAAAGTTGGGTGTCAGTCTCTTCTCTCAGGTAGGATGTAACAGAACAAGAGAAAAGGGCCTGAAGTTGTGCCAGGTGAGGTGTAGATTAGATAATAGGAAAAGATTCTTCATCAAAAGACTGGCCAGACATTAAAGCAGGCTGCCCAAGGAAGTGATTGTGTCACCATTGCTTGATGCCTTCAAAAGACATGTGGATGTGTCACCTGTGAATGTAGTTTAGTGGTGAGCGGTGGCGCTGGGCTAATGGTTGATGTGATGACCTTATAGGTCTTTGTGTTTAAAAAGCCACTGGATGTGGCACTCAGTGCCATGATTTAGTTGATGAGGTGGTGTTAGGACATAGGTTGGACTTGATGACCTCAAAGTCTCTTTCCAACCTAGTTAATTCTGTGATCCTGTAATTTGCCCATGATTAGAAGCCCTCTGTTCTGACACAGTTTCCACCATGTTCCTCACACAGCCCACCAGATGTGCTCAGCAGGCACTGTGCTTTACACAGTGTGTAGATCCAGGAGATCCAAGAGGGACTGAAATTATTTTCTCTCCCAGGCTTCCAGACTCTGCATCCCAAGACTTCTGAGACTGGGAAAGAAAAAGGATGAAGTCTGGTTCATGTAGGCATTCAAGTGGATGCCTGTATGGATGATGCGACATAAGCATATCAGAGCATGATCTGCATCTGTTTGCAGAGGCTGTTCAGCAGATGAGACTGCTGCACTCCAGGCACAGCACTGAATTTGTGATGGGTTGCGTTGGCTGATATGAAAGACAGTGCCAGGGATAACTTTGCTCAGTAAATGTATCTTCCATGGCATGGCTCAGTGAATTCTGGAAGTGTCCATATGTGCCTCGTGGGCAAAGCTTCCTCCATCCTTTCCCCTGCCCCTGTGTACCAGCAGCTAATCTGTGTCATCTACAGGAGAAGTACGGGGTCCTTCAAGAGGTCGTGCGTGGTGCAGACAGGTGGAATATGGCACCAGCTGCTAGAAGGAATGACTACAGGGAAATGAAAATTTGTAAAGGTAATAAATGTGGTGTGAAGTTGAATGGAACTGGAGACTCTTAGAGATGTTTTTGAATGCAAAAGGGATGCTCCAGTATGGACAGCTCTCCCCCACAGAGCAGGACAGAGGTGGCCATTTATATAATGTTCAAAGCAACTTGAAATGCACAAATGGAACAGAATAAAGACTAATTTAATGTCTTTTTCTCTTTTTACAGTGGTACAAACCACTTATTTCTCAGACAGAAAGACTAATAGTGGAGAGTGGCAGCCTGACTTCAGAGTACAACACTATGTTATCCTGGTTATTCATGAAAAGAAAGAAAGAAATCTGGATTCTATCTGTGCTCCTCGAATAAAAACAAGCAAGTTTACCAAGTGTATGGAATGGCCTCATTTACAATTCCTCACTCCTCAGAGGTTCTCTAAGAACTTTGAGTGCTCAGAATTTTCCATCTTACTGATGAAACACTGTTAATTAAAGACATTAAGAGCTACTTATAGATTAATTTTGAACACACAATTTTAAAGTTTCTGACCTCTGTGATAAATGAGTATCAAGGCTTTTAATTTGTTTTTTAATCAAATATGAAATGGCATATCCAACTCAAAGTCATTTCATTCAATGTATAAGGTTGAAAACACTCAAGGAAATATGATTCAAAACTAATTAGAATAAATAGTAAAATTAAGAGGGACACAAAGAGCTTTTCAATAGACGGAAGGAAAAATACTGTTTGAGACGAATAATGTAACAGTCAGAAAGGAATTAATGAATAGGACAGGTACATACATGCCTAGAAATAGCTTTTCAAACCACAGAATTATGCAGTACTCAGTCATTAACATCACATTGCACCTGGCAGTTTAACAGGCAGATTTTAGTTCTTTGTGAAAAGAAATTAAGGGCTCAATTATGGATCTGAGCACGCTGAGAAAGGAGAAAGATAAATACTCTCTTGTGGTGTGCAGGAGAGCCATGTGCCTGTGGAAGGCACAAAATAGAGGCCTGTCATTACGCCTGCAACACATGAAGCACACTGATGCCAGCCCATTCATGGAAAAACATTTTCTCCAGAGAAACTCATTAAACCTCATTCTGAGTGTAAGGAAGAAACTGTAGATGTAAGGTAAGGTGGGTAGATGTAAGGTAAGGTGGGTTTCCCCTCTTCTGATGACTTCAGGGAAAATATTGCCCTATAAGAAGTAATGGTACTTCCAAACAAAGTTTCAGCGTAAATTGTGTAAGATCAGGAGCTGAGAATTCAGGTGAGCATCCCTGGAGGCCTACAGGAGGCAGATCTATATCTGGTTTTAGTGCAGTGGTTTCCGAGCTGGACTTTTGTGACAATGGTTTGCCTGCAAGGACTTTTTTCAAAACAGACAGCATTGGTGATTTTATGGGATCACATGTTTATCTTCAAATGAACCTTAGTGTGGTCACTAAAAATATGCCCCTGATTCCAGCGACAAGACCATATTGTGTGCTCTGTACCAGAGGTTTGCACTGATACATCAAGCTATGATTTTTTTTGTTCTGCCCTGTGAGTTGCAAACACTTTATACACCTTTAACTCCCTTCCTTCTTCTTGCATAGAATGAATTTGTCTGATCCAATGATGATTCACACTGCTCTTGTTCTTGGAAGAAAGCATTCCTTCTTATGGGTCTTATCCCATCTCAGTAAATGTGCAAGAATACATCTTTACCTCTGTATCACTCATCCACATATCCACTTCCATTGTTAACAATTTATTTTTTCATTTACTTCTTATAAACCTTTGTGCTGATACTTTCATCTCAGTTTCTAATCATTAGATATTTTTTCATTGTTAAATAATTACAGATATTATGTATGTCATGAAGAACTATTTAAGACATTATCTTTGTAATTTAGTTTTTTCCTCCTACTGTCTTTTGCTCAAGTTTACAGTTTTGTGAAATTTCCCTTTCTGAAGTAATAAGAAAACACATATTGATATTTTTGCACATAATAAAAGCAATTTTATCATATACAATCACAGGATTTTTATTATCATAATAACCCGTTGCTATTATCTCTTGAAATTCATCTTTAATAAGCAAAATGCCTCTAAGATATCAAATCTTTGTGGTACTGCCAGGTTTGCATTTGTTCCTTCTTTTTAAGCAAGTCAGGGATGCTGTAGTAGTGATGACACAGGACTTCAAAATACATTTTTCATTTTATACTTTGGAAAGAGTTGATCCTGTTGCTATTTCCTTGTGCCTGATCTGTATTAGTCACCTGTGGTGAAACTCATCAGTCAGAAAATCAATCCCTAAATATTCCAAGGTCTAGCTTTCTGAAATGTTAATAGCTAAGGAAACCAGCTACAAATTTTTTTTCATGTGGAGCACACCCTCCTCATTTCCAGAATAGGGACCATCCATGACATAGCAGCATACTGAGAGACCCTGACAAATTGACTGATATCAAAACCTAATTATTTCATTTCCTGATATATAAATGATACTGCAATCCCAGGTGAATCTAAAACTGTGAGTTTCATATTTTTTCCAGAATTATAAGTGTACTACCATTTGTCTTCCTGGGTTACATTAGAAATCTAATTTCCTGATGTAAAAATCCTTTCCATTATCAAGTCCTCTGGAGTCTTGGCTCTTGCATCACACTGATCTTCAGTTGAACCACAAAGTATAAGTTCTGAATTAGTGGCTTTCCCTGGTAGAAAACATGGCATACAATCTTTATCCAGGCAAACATTCAGACTTTCCCATGAGTTTATCATCTCCTCCCTGTGGGTGTCAAAATCAGAATCCTCTAAGCCCCAGTTCAATTGTCATACAATGCTGGATATCCTCACCCAAAACAATAGGCAAAGTCTGTAAGCTTCCAGTATTTGCTTTTTGACATGCAGAGGACTGCTCAGATCTTGGCAATATTGAGAATCAAGATGAGCAAAGCATTCACCTGTGCAGGTCTGACTGCAGTCCTGGAGCACAGCCACCAGATCAGCCTCCGTACAAAGGACACCCATATCCACGCATCTGGAATCCAGAAACTCCATGATTTTGAGCATTTCTCTGGGATATAAGGACCCACATTTTTCTCCTGTCTTTAAGCAACAAAGATAAGCTCCATTTCCAGCTTCTCACACGGATATTACTCAATATAGGAATGACCATTTTGAGGTTCTCCAAATTCCACATTGGCATTCATCCTAGAGTCATCAAGCTTAGAAAAGATGTCTGAGATCATTGAGTCCAACCATTACCCTAACATTGCAAGTTCCATCACTAAACCATGTCCCTAAGAACCAAATCTACATGGTTTCTTGAGCACTTCCAGGGGCAGTGATTCCACCACTTCCCGGGTGAGCCTGTTCCAATGCTTGTCCGGCCTTTCAGTGAAGAAATTTCTCCTAGTATCTAATCTAAACCTTCCCAGGCATGTAGACTGACTTGCTTTTAGCACTTCTCCCCTTTATGAAAGACACTTGTATATTCTTGAGCCAGATGAAGAAGGAGGTGAGTCTACAGTGTAGCTGGTATCACATTTAATCTGGAATATCCATTTCCCCTTTCTGTTGTCAACAAAGATTTATATGTGGAGTTCCTGAATGATGGGTGTACTGTGCTCTTTGTGTGAATAGAAAAGCGTTATCCTTCTTTTTGAGGAAAAGTTGTTTGGATATTTTGCTTCAGAGGAGGGCTCAGGATGATGATTACCGATTGGAAATAAACTGCTTTGTTTTTATTTTTCTGAGAAAGACACTGAAGTCAGAGCAGTGACTACATTTTATCTGAAGATTTGCTTCACCAGTTTCTGTCACTGAGCTTATAAATGTAGTCCTCTAGTGGTTCTGGTGATTTACTGTGCATGTACACTGCCTACAAAATGAAAAGCAATGTGATTTTAGAAGCATTCTAGTCTTTCCATATGAGAAGGTGTGTCTGTACAAGATCTAAGAGAGGTGCAAGCTCAGGGTACCCTGAGCAGCAAAACCACTCCATATGGTGCTGTATTCAAGCAAAATAATCATATTGACAATGCCTTTAGATCTGTAGCTTGAACAGCTTTGCACTGCAAGGGAAAACCTACCCTTAATCACCCCACATGTCTTTCACAGAATTCAGGCTCCTAATGAGGCCTAAAGCTTTCACTGGAAAAAAAACCCAAAACCCTATCTAAAAATCTGCGCAGCAATTTTGAAAGATTAAGGTAACTTTGTTCTTCTATGGGTCATGCTTCAAGCTGTCTTCAGAGTGGCAGTTGAAAATGTTAGAAATATAATTCATGTGAGTGGGAAACTGCAGAAAATGGAATGTTTTTCTCTCAAAGAATTCAAGACATAGCCCTAGACATCAGACTACACTGAAAGGATCACAATTTGTAAGGCTTTACTGAGAAAAAATGTCTTTAGAATAAACTGACTAGTAAGTATTCAATAGATGTATAATTTAAAAGCTTTACTGGAGTTGGCAAATTCTAGCAAAAGATACCTAAGTCTTGCAAAAAGATTTTGGTTACTTAGAAATTCGGCACTAGCTAGGAATGGTTCTAATAATGGTGTTGATTTGGAGATATTTGCTAGATATTTTTAATAAATCATTGTAAATTTAATGAAAAAACTTATGTAGGAGTCAGTTAAATGAGGCAAGTAAATTCATAGTCTGTGGACTAGTTTTAAATTCAAGTATTAGAAAATAACTAAAAGGATTTCGACACAATGACTTCAACTGACTGCATGATACTGACAATTAACAATTGCTATTAATGTAATTAACTTGCTGAAAGGATATCCTATTTCTAAATGTCAAAAGAATACTTTCTGTTGTACAAGATTTTGTTCTTTAAGATAAAATAATTTTCTTTTCTAGGGAATGGAGAGAGAATCTTTGTCTCATGGGATGATTTATCTTTTCCTAAAATAATGTTTCTGTAGGTGCATCATCCCCTGTAGGATAAGGATTTTTCTGCTTTCACTACAAAAGGTGTCTAAAAGAAAGATTTTTTTCTTTGGTGGTTAAAACAACTGCATACAAAACATCTTTTTGGGCTTTGTGAAGGAAGACGAGGTGCCTGTCATAGAATTCCACTATGTTGTCATTCCCCTTTTGGTGTTTAAGCTATTCAGTGACCATAGGTTCAAGCAGTAAACATGATGCTCAAAAAGCACTACTGTACTAGATACTATAGATATAATTTGGTCTGTTTGCACATCTTTCAGTGGACATGAAATTATTTACCCTATGTCATATTGTCCTCTTGCTTAAAGGTAACTGAATCCCTGCCATGAAAGCATAAGGCAATTATTCATAGTTGCAGCATCCTTCAACTACTGAAGCACAAAAATGATTGCAAACACACATGACCTAGTAGTTCCAATCCTAGTCCACATGCCTTGAATGGGAAAATCAGTAATAGTATGAATAAATCTTCCACTGACATGATCAGCAAATATATGACTGAGATAACAAAAGACCTTCCAAGACCTGTTTTGATTACAGTACTTTTATTTCTGAGTGTCATTTGAGCCAAAATTAAGTGGATCTGCACACACTGTTTTCAGCTGTCAGATACACTAATTCATTTATTTGGCAAGTGATCTCATTCCTGGTTAAAAATGTTGTGCCTATGACAGCATTAAAGGAGTGTAATGTAGTACATCAGGCAGCAAGAAGCACAGAAGAGACAGAGGAGGAAGGCAATTTTTAAGCTGGTTTTATTTCTGGTCTGCTCAGCTTCTACAAACAGGCATAACTCAACAGGGATGCATATATAGGAAGAAATTTCCAGTATTAGCTGAGTTGACAGTTCACTTTTGAGGTTGATCTAAAAATAAAAAAACAACAGCAAAAAAAGCTATTAGTCATTTGCAGGCATTGAAAATTACTGATTATAATTCTGTAGTATTATCTGTCTACAGTCTACCAAATCAGTCTTACATTAAAAATCCCCAGGATCAGGTGACCATATCTCAAGGCTGATACTGCTATTTATTTCTATCCGTGACCTAGTGTCAAACCCAGATCACTGGAAAATGTAAGCTTTCCTATCTAAGCAGATCCCTTATCTCTTATCTTGACCTCTGCTTGGGAACAAGGTCCTACAAGCTGCTGTTAAGTGTGAATGAAGCTCAGATCCTTTCTCTTACCCTCCAAGGAATGTGCTCCAGCCCTGCTCAGGGCACTGTAACTCAATTCCTTAGGGAAAATAGAAAAGCCATTTTTGAGCTGCTAAGAAACAGTGTTTGAACACTGGAAGTTACCAGGGGAACCAATGTACTGAAAGCCTTTAGTTGACAGTACATTTAGTTGTCTAACTATTTCTAGAACAATAATAAAAATAATAGCACACTCTCCAGGTCACCTCGAAAGTAACCCTTCACATTTCTGCTCTGACTCTTGCTGTTGTAAGATCAGCACTATCTTGGTCTCTTCACCCTTGACATTTTTGCCACTTCAGCAAGGTATACAATTCCAATTATTCACACACAAAAAAGAAATTTAGATTCAAACAGATATGAAGATATCCAGGGATTGTTATTTCTTTTTCTCCTCATAATCTGCTTTCACAGGAACATCAAACAGAGATTTCTTCCTCTTATCTCTGGATGGGCCATTCAGCAGATGGGAGCCCCTGATTTCAATCCCAATGGCAATTTATCAACTAAATTTTATCCACAAAGTTAAAGCAAGGTGAGTTTTTCTGAATACTCTTCTTTACTGGTATTTTGTTAACAAAATAGTCATTTTTCCTCCAGTCTCCAACTCACTTTCCCTGCTTTCAACCTGCTTTTAGTTGATCTAGCCAAAATTAACACTTTCAAAATACGTAAAAATCAGACCAATTCTTTCCAATTGCTTCCAGCTTTATGTTCCTTCCTTCTCTAGGGAAAGCAGACAAGCCTAAAAAGCTGTGCTACTTCTCCATAAGCAATGTGCTGTTCTAATAAACCAGTGCCTTTTCACTTAATCTGTTTTCTAATGTCTCATTCTTAGCGAAGAAAAAAAATCCATCCTAAGATGTTATTCCTTATATATCCCTTTATATAGACTGTTTTCCACCTTACTTTATTGTTTTCACATCTCCAAAGAGTAATGAACCACTATGTCAAGGGAAGAAAACAAAAAGTCATTCTGCAATCTGTCTTTTTTGTGCTTTATTAGTCTTCACTATTCAAATCCTTTTCTGTATTCAAATATATTTCAGCTGCTGGTTTTTGTGTCCATCTCTGCTTCATCTCTTTTGCTTTTAGCACTTTCTTTCTACTTCAAGCTTTCATCCTAGGCACAGTGAATTGAAAAGGCACCCTGCAAAATAACTCCACCCCCATAGCTAGGAATAAATACTGCTCTGAATACTAGCTAAGTAGCTGACAGATTTTGACCATTGCTTTTTGTGCTATTTACAAGTTGTCCCTCGTGTTCTGCCCCTCACCTGGTATGTGTTTGCTGCTTTTGTACTCCGAGTGTCAGGCTCGGGGGTCAGGCACCACTTTTCATTTTATTCAGAAAAGAGCATGAGTGAGATTGTGTGCTGCCAGTAAGCTGCACCTTGATGGGAGTGTGGGAAGCAGAGCCTCGGCTCCTCCTGTGAGGAAAGCTGCTGCTGTGGCCCTGATTTACACACAGTCAGCTCCCACGCTGCTGTCTTTGGAAGAAGTCCACCCCCAAGTGTTTGTTTTGTTTAAAGATGAGATCTAGAGCTGAGCTCAGTGCAGCAAAAAAAAATTTTATTGCACCATTTATTGCCTTTAAAAGACCAGGACAGAAGCATAAGTACCATTTCTGTGCTCTTTTAAGAGTGAAGGAGAAAAGATAATTTGTTCTGAAAAACTGAGCTCTGGTGTTTTGTCTTTGTTCCTGGTTTAGCCTACCAGAGTGGGATGCTCTCCATCAGGAGCTAGCTGCTTCTTCACAGGCTCTGATAGGCTTCTCTCCTATATTCATTGACTAGCAGAGCTACATGCAGTGTTTTCTGTAAAATATGAAAAAATCCTATTTCCTTGCATAAGTGTAGGAAGATGAATCTCAATGCAATATTCACACTTTTGCTGATCTTAAGATCCTATGCAGCTGTACTGTTAATGGACACTTTTGACATCATATGTTAGAGTGGTCAATCTTTTTCTAGCAGAACATATCATGTATGAACAAATATAAGGCTCATTTACATAGTGGAGATAATACAGACATTATAACAGAAAACTTATTCACTGCTGGGCTATAAAATTAAACAATTAAAAGCCAGGAAGTTTTTTTCCAATAACTGGTAATTATTTTTTCCACTGCCAAGTTCAAAGGAACAAAGAAATCTGAGTGTGTAATGCAACATTAAGTCTGTTATCATCTACTCTTTCAAGGCTTGTAAACATAACAATGGATGTCAAGCAATGTTAACAGATTCTAAAAAAAGAATTTGTATGGAAATGGAGAAGAGAAAAATTTTAAAACATCTTTATCTTTTTTAATATACGTTTTAGGAAAAAATGTTATCTCATTAGGTTTACAAGTAGTTCCTCTACCATTCCCTGTCATGAAGACATGGAATATATCAACATCTCTATATTGATTTTTTTTGTCCTCAGAAAGATGAAGAGACTGCATATCTGAGAGAGGGGGGAAAAAAACATTCAAGCAACAACTTGGGAGCATTTAGCATTCATTATAAGATGTGGGTGTGTGTATTCCCTGCTGCTGTATTCATCCTCTGGTAGGAAGAATTCTGTGATAGCAGAGGGGCTCTGGAAGAAGCTTCATGGATGGTTTGCAAACAGGAGCAGTCACCTGTTAGTGCTCATATGTGCCTGCCATGAAGACCTCCATGACACAAACTGAGGAAGAAAATGTCTTCATGTCACGTTTGAAGGGGACTGTCATTTCTGGGAGCTCCTTCCCACCACACTTCTGGGAAGAAGAGTGTACAGGATTAAGTTGGGTTAAAATAATTTCTTCACTCAGTTCAAACTAGGGGTTTGAACCAGAATTTCCCATGCTCCCAGGAACAGCCAGGAGACAAAGGAACAATTTTGTTAATATCAATCTTTACTCTCCTACAAATATAATAATATTAAAATTGCATTGAACCTTCAAAATTCAAATGCTCCAGGTTCCTAACAGCATTTTTCCCAATCCTGTTTCTTCTTTTTTTTTTTTTTTGTTTTTTTACTCAGTTTTCTACTCACTTTCTTGCTGTATTTAATACTGTTTTAAATATCTCCTGTCTTGCTACTACTGCTCTGCTGAATCCTGCTGTGCAAATTGGCACTTTAAGTGGAGGCACTTCATGTAAGCGGCTAACAACCACTCCTGGGGAGATATTTAGAGGAACAATTGCACTAAACTCTACCTCTTGCTTTGAAGAAAATTAGATAGAAGAGAAAGAACTCAAGCTAACAGGAGATAATAATTCAAGCTTTAAATAAAGTATGAAACTATGCAAAGCCTTTAAGACCTGTAAAACTGCAAGGGGCTTTTCACAGTTACAGGAAAAGATTAAATCTCTTCTTGGGAACCAGGGCTCAAAGTCAGTGAAGCCACAAAGTATCATTAAAATTTTGCAGCTCCTGAGATATCTGCTTGTCATTGTTAAAGTTGTTCTGTACTCACTGAGTTACTACCCTGTCTATATTACTTGGAGCAACCCTTAAAGTCAACCTTTTTTTTAATATTTCTATGCCTTAATCCCTCAGGATAGACAACGAAACTGTTATATAATTCAGGATTATTCAGAGTTGCCTGTGATCTTTCTGACAAAACTGTTTTTCATTGGCAAAGAGCAGTTCGAAGGAAAGGTTCTAAATTTAATTTCCATTGAGACCAGATCCCTTGGGACATTTTTTTTTAAGGTCAAAATAAGAAGGTATCTTGTAGGTCATTAAAGGGGATCATTGCCCCAGATATTAAGTGTTTGATGATCAAATCCATAATCTGAAAGCAATTAGTGAATTAATTGTTATTTATGATGCCATAAATAACATGATGCAATAAACCATGCCTGGGTTTATTTTGCGTTTTATTTTCTGAATAATCTTAAATTTTCCCTACTGTGGAATTAGACAGTATTATTTAAATGCATCTTAGAAATTAGAGTATTTTGCTGCACTAATGAATTCTCTACTTTTAGCTAGTGATTCCTGAATGGAAAATGCACACACTCTCCCACAGCGGAAGCACATGTAGGGGCCAGCTGCCAGGGGAGACAATCAGTTATTCCTGGGATGGAGAAAAATAATTTTTTCTCAGGTTCTCTTAAGTGCTCCATCTCCCTTATTCCTTTTTACTTGGCATTTTGGGCCCTTAGTAGAAGGAAGAACAGACTTTGAAGCTTCAGATATTACCTTAAGGTAGGCAGAGTATGGCCATTGTTTTCATTAGTTTTTAAAGATATCAGGATAGCTATTTCTTCTTAACAGCTTGAATTAATGAACACTAAGAATCCAAGGGTAATGCTATTGAAATGTCAAGTTATTATCCTTGAGATTAATTCACTTATCTAATTAAAGCCATGCAGTCAGGATGAAAACGAAGTTTATCTTCTCTGAAGTAAAATCCAGGTTCCATTGAAATCTGTGGAAAAAGCTTTTACAGACTTCAGCAGAGCTATGATTTCACATATAATTAGAAAGTGCTATTTTAAAACTATGTATTAGGGCTTGGGGTAGGGGGGGCACAGAAATGTAGGAAATTTCCCTGACCAGAATTATTATTCAGTAGTCTCATTTGCAAACTCAGAAAATAGGGGGTTTTTTAGTAAAAAAAAAAAGAATATTATAAATAATAAATAATATAATATGCAACGTTAAAATAAATTTGGTTTACCCTCTATGTTTCCAAGCAGTGGAACAAATATTTTTTCCTATAACTTTGTGTGCCAACTAATCATCAATTGACAATCTGTTTACAATGTTTTCTGAATATATAGTTCATATCATTTTTCTATTTCATTCCTAGCATGAAAAAATAAGGAAAAAATACAGCAATAAGAAAGCATATCAAGGGAGAAAAGCAAGAATCATTCTAATTATAAACAACTTGCTAGCAATGCAGCAAAGAGACTGATTTATGTGATTGAGGGTAAGGTACAATTTCAATGTTTCTCATACTATTATGAGGATGATGAATGACCTGTTTTGCTGTTGCAATTTTAGTAATTGCAAAGAGCTGGGGTAAAATCTGTTCCTCTGGCTCACTCTGAGGAAGGAATGGCTGTGGCCATTTTGACATCATGGAGGAAATGCTGTTTTTCCCTTTTGTCAAAGTCACCCCAAGGCACCTTTCTTTAAAAACAGGAACGCAATCTGATTTTTGTTCAGACACTCATTTTCTGTCTAAATCCAAGATTCTACCCAACTTTCAAAATTAATATCTGGGTAGGGCATAGTAGACAGACCACAGTCCATAAGAAAAATAATTAGTTTACATATTTTTCCTTTATTTATCTGACAAGAATAGCAATATTTCATTATATCGCAGAGGTTGCCTTTTAAACGAGGGACAGGAGGATTTATTTAAGCTGCATTGTTTTATGTTAAATTGATTGCTTATTTTTAAGGTTTGTTGATCTGAAGTTGAAAATTAGAATAAAAATATGTTCTTCATTATTTGTGATAAAAATGCATTTATTAGAGTAGAAATTTAGGGAAAAATCCAATTACATTAAACATTAGGTCATATTAAAATTTTTAAGTTGTTTTCTAGTATTTGGCTGCCATAAATGAAGCCTGGAGTAAAAATTAAAAGTAAGACTAGTAAAAACCAAAGAAAATAAGCATGCCATCAATGGTTTGTGATTGTGACACTAAAAAAAATGATAAGGGAGAAATTTAGACTATATTTCAAGCTTTATTTCTTTTTATGTCTTTGCTAAAATCTTTGATTTCAGAAGAATGATAAAATAAATCCTTTTCTAAAGATGATGGAAGTATAAATACTAAAAAGAATTCTTCTGAAATGTCATCTCAAAGACCAGTTTGACAAAAGTGAATAAAACTCCAGTCAAATGAGACTGTGACTCCATTTAAATTCTAAAATATTTGTCTTAGATTGTTTCAAAGTTACCATCAATCAAAAAAAAAGGCTCAAAAATGAGAGTATCAGAACACAGTTGACCTTTTGTAGGTGGAAGGGAGAGCTTGGAGGAACAAGGCCCACTTAGCATTATTGATTGCAGGATGGGATGTGCTTCAAGGCAGTTCCACCAGCTGGGTGCTGTACTGTTAATGTGTGTGCAATCTAGTAAGCTTTTAAATATTTATTGCTTTTGGAAGATACTTGGCAAGTTGCTGACAGATCAGTGAAAATATGGGCATGCGATTTTCTCTGAGGTGGGTGTTTCTACAATATCATTTCTAATTACAGGTATTATTAAAGTTTTCCACCTCCTTAGCATGTTCTATAGTTTAGAAGCAGATCATGTGAGCTAATTTCTCAGAATCAGTTCATATTTAACAGATGATTTGAAGAGTCATAGGTATCCTTCCCTGGTGTAAATGTTCATTGACAAATGCCAAGCTTGTTAAGAAGCAAAGGGGAATTATCATGCGTTAATCACATCCAATCATTTATTGAAAACCCTTGTAAATGTCAGGAGCCTTTGGTATCCTGTTAATTCACAGAGCTGTCTGTCATTGTGTCGAATTCCTGTGGACCCAAATGGCAGAGTAGGGTGGGATTCCAAAGGGCAGGACCTCTGTTCCCCAACAGCTGGAGACCTGATTAACAATTCTCTGGACTTACTCTCCTGGGATTCACCAGGGTTGGGACAAAGATCCGGACCCATAAACCTCTGATGGCCCCTCAATTCACTGAAGCTCCTGAAATGTGGGATGGTGGTGAGGAGAGTCAAGACTGACATGGAATTTAGGCTTTGTGAGTGTGACTGGCTCTGCCAAAGACCTTTGGGAGCCTGAGCTGTGATGAGTGTGAATCGTGCAGTGCCTGGTGTGTGCAGGGGCCCTGCTATCAGGTTTTGTTGCTGCACAGCCTGGGATCAGTGACAGCCCAAGAACTGATACCAGGTGTGGTGCTGGGCCTTCCTGAGTGAGGGAAAGGGGCAGACAGGTCAGGAGTCCATGGTCCCTGCTCCAGGGACTCCCCAATGAAACAGGCTCCTCTTCTCTTCTAAACTCTGCTAAGGAGGTTAAAACTGTTTTTAGAGGCTTGAGATCAGGCCCTAAACTTGAGGCAATGTGAAAGCATTGACTTGATAAATTGTTGACATTTAAAATAGACATTTTTTCCCAATAAAAATATGCCATAAGTCTTGGCATTGCTGCTGCAATGATCTTGGATGACTGGATGCTCCAGATGCTTTCAAAATCAAGCAACTCAGAGAAATTTCAAGCGTTGTACTCTGTTTTCTATTTCTTTTCATCCTAAATTTCAGTTTCTTTTTTAAAAGTACATCTGAAAAGTTTCATTAACCTAAATGCTATGAATTTTTAGTGGATAGATTGCAGATGAAGGCAGAATGAAAAGCAGTGAATGTCAGCAGGAGAAATATATCAGCAGAGAAATAAAATGAGGGAATTTCCCAATCAGATCAGAGAGAAAAGGAAGAATGGATGCAATTTTCTTCTAGATCCAGGAAAAAATGTAATCAAGCTTAGTTGATCTTGCAGCATTTCTTAATGCTTAAAAAATAATCAAGTCTGTGTACTATTTCATTTATTTCTAGTATCTGTTTTCTATTTCAGGTAGTGTGTGCCTGGAATTAAAACTAAAAATATGGATAGTTTTATTCCTTCACTAGAACTGCCTGATGAGCCCTATTCTCTTGGTCAGAAGGTGGGGAATCTTCTATTCTTCCAGCAGGAATGCAGGGATTTTGCATAGCCCTGGGGGAAAAAAAAAGGAGAAAAATGATAGATAGATAGATAGATAGATAGATAGACAGACAGACAGACATATAGACATATCTATTACTATATATGTAAATAAATTCAGACTGTTGAAGAGTTAACCATAGAAGGCTTTCTTTTAGCTGTGGATATTTTGTCATCTGAGGTCTAAAATCTTCTAGAAATTGAGCTTCCTTTTCAGGTACTTCATTGCAAGGAAAATATACTTTCTCTGAAGAATATGTAATATATGCTACTGAGGGAAAATCCCTCTGAAGTAAATAAGATATTATTTTGTAGCTCAATTGCAAACAGAGAGGATCATGTCCCAGGCAAGTTAAGTGAAAATCAGTAAATTATAGCAGAGCACGACTAATTTTTTCCTGTAGATGGAAATCAGTGGTTGGATAATAATAATTATGAATAGATTGGTGTTTAACTGCTCTATTAAGGCACTATCAATCTACTCCATTCCTCTCCTATGTAGTGTGTAAGTACTGGTGGCAGATTGCAGTTCAGAAAAAAGAGAGTAGTTAATAACTAAGGCCATGACAGCAGTGCTCTAGCACACAGATTAAAACTGAAGATAGCTTTGGGTTCTCGGCCAATTCTGATTTCTTATTCACTGAGTTTGGAATTTGAAAACAGCCATTGCCAGCTAAAATACAATAGGATGCAAACATCATTAACAGAGGTCTGAATGTGGGTCTAAATTCTTTGGAATATGAATAGGAGGAGGTAATCACCCAAAAATGTCATAAATGACAGCCTACACTAGTGGTTAATGACAGAAGTCTTCTAAGAGGCAGCAGCAATGGTAAAAGGTCACAAGCTATGTTCCAGCAGACTTTCCCCTCTCTTTTAGGGGTTGTGACCCTGTTTTTCAAACCCCTGCATTTCCAGTTAATGGAAGAGGAGCTAATGATGATTGGCACTTTATCTACTGGCTTAGGAGTCAGAAGCTGCACCAGATTAAGGTACATGTTCTTATAAGAATATAAAATTAATAACACAATATCTGGTGGGACAGGTCAGAAATTGCAGATTTTGATGTTTCCAGCTCAAAAGCTGTTTTTCATCTGCTCTCCCTCTTTTCAGTTTAGCTGTCTGTATTTACATAAACAAGAGACTGTGAAAAGAACCTGCTTTTCACTATACATTATATAAGCATTTTAGGCATTTGCTTTAAGGAGATTTGTACATTAGGGATCTAAAATTTAAGCGTATCTGCAGTCATGGAAACTTTATCTTCGTTAGAATAGGCAACAGCTGATCAGATATTACAAGAGGAACAGTTTTTAGCCCTAAACTCCTAAAGTGTGAGTGGGAAAAAAAAACAGTTTTGCACTGTCTTGTATAGCTGGATGGAGCTGACATTTTTAGCACTTACTTCAAAGACCTTTCTAAATCTCTGCACTTCACAGCAGCTGCAGACATAACTGAGCAGAGCTGAACAGAGCTGGAAATGATTTCAGTGATGACAATTGCCTTCCAATCACAGCAGTTTTCCTTCAGTTACTTAAATGCCTCCTCCAATTTTAAATTTCTGTGGGAACTAGAGGAAATCTTAGGTTTACAATGTGATTCTAACCTAGAACCCTCCATTTGGCAGTTTCTCCTCCATGGTAAGTACTAGCACTTTTGCTATTTTGCCTTCATGCTGCACCTTTCTCCCAGTCTGTCACAAGAGTGTACCTTGAATTACAGCTGGCCAGAACTCACTGCATCAGTGGGATTTATATGAGTTCATTGCTGCACAAAGCCCACATATAGGCTGTAGCCAAAATGTTCCACAACCCACTAATTCTGCAGCATTCAACATCCCATGAATATCAGAAAGCAAGAGAGTAATGACTCAAGGGATAAGCAAAACACTTATTTTCTAAAACTTTCCTAAGTAAAAGTTTTCAAAAAGAAGAGGTTTCAAAAATGTGTTGGAATAGGATCTCAGAGAAAAGATGTTACTTTTGCAGTCATGAGTTGCACACCCTGTATCACTCTGAAATGACTCGCTCAGCATCTGCTGTGCTGGCAGAGGCTTGAATCAGATGCTTTCCATCAAACATGCTGATAGAAAAACCCACACCTGCAAGAAGACACTCATGATTTCACTGGGTTAACCACGGAGACACTGAAAAAGGTGTTGAACTCAACATGGAGTGTGGTGTTAACAAAATATAATTATCAATTGGAGCTAAATTAATGTTCTTTATTCCTAAAAATGGAGCCTGACAAATTTGTCTTCATTTTGGCTGAATTCAGGATGTCAATGGGAGTTCTTTTTAGTCAACTAAGAAACCAAAATAATAAAAAATATCCATGGGGAAGAGCAAAGTGCTTTTAAATAATGAAAGCAAGTTATCACTTTTGCCTGAATCTAGACACTCTAATCTAAGTAGATTAAGAGTGTTAAAGAATGATAGATAATCAAGATTGCTGTAAAAGGTCCTCTGTTTTGGGGAACATAAGACATAATAGGAAAATGAAACAAAAGGGATCTTTGTGATGGAAAAAAAATGACAGCAATATCCAAACAAATTTTAAATTTATGATTATGAGTAATTTGAAGAATTCAAGGATTTGAATCAGCATGTCCTTGAGAGTTTCAGATTTGATATATGTTTGGCATTTCAGTTTCACTCTTGCAGACAGTTAGTTCTCTGCATGTATAATATGCACAGTCACTTCCAAGGTATATGTATTTTATTGAAAATATATGGTCAAATATCACCTTTTACAGAGAATCACCAGGATCATAACATCTATTCTTCTGATAGTTTTAACTTCTTGCTTATATTCTTGTCTGAATACTGATGCATTTTGTAGGACTCAATTTTAGCAAGACATGGTGGTATTAGATATCAAAATTTTGAGAATTTCCTCTTATTTTGGCAATAAATAGAGGTCCAAATTCTGCCTTTGCTTCATCTGTCACAGTGTTTTGCCAAAAATGGAAGCAATCTATATTTACCCCTTAATCTTTAGGATTTCAGGGGGGCTGAGACCAGTCAAGAGGGGTCCGTGAAATGTGCAAAATGAGCAGAGTCTAATTTCCAGCAGCAAAATAATTTTACACTGTATTTTTTTTTCTTAAAATAAGAATGCTATTGTGTGCTAAGGCTTCAACACTGTGCTGATATTTTTGTCAGATTGACCAAGCAGCTCCCTCCTACATATCGTCATGCCATGACAAACTGTGCTAAGATGCTGTTTTTAGCCCAATGCTTCAAATTTATTTCCCATTCTTTTGTGTTACACCTCAAAATCGGGACTTTGTAGTTAAAGCCTTGCTTTTTTACTTAAAATTTAATTTTAGTTTTTAAATATACTTTGGATTCTACCAGTTCCCTCGAAGCAGTTCTGTTTACTCAGTGAGAGCCCAGCAACGGGCAGGGCTGCACCGCAGTGCAGAGCAGCGCCCCAGGAGCTCCTGCCAGACTCACAGCAAAGCCCAGAACAGTCCACACCAACTGAGGGACTGGTCACAGCCCAAACAACAAAGCACTGTGTGCTACAGACACGTGCTTTGCACCCATTCCTCTTTTGTCTCCCACGGAAAATTAGCTAGACTAATAACGAGCATAACTCCTCTGTGCAGCTAGCAATGGAGAGCAAGGAATTTTAGCCAGAAACTCTTCTATCTAAGAAAAAAAGAGCTTCTGACAGGACTCTTTTCGCAAAGTTGCCCTTGCTTTAGCACTTGTTTCAAGCTGTTCCCTGCAATAACTCTCTTTTTCATGCTAATTGCAGCTTACAGCTCATTATTTTCAGGGGTGTTTAAAAGAGGCTGCTGTTGTAAAAAAGGGTCATTTTGAAGGAGATGCTGTCTTCTACACTGTCTGCCTCACTCTTCCCAATTATTTTGCTGTCATTCTAATTGGTTACTACTCAGAGACAGAAAATTTGCTGCTGTTTGATCTTTTGCTTGTTTGACAATATTCAAGTGTTTTGGGTTCTCTAAAAATGGTTGAAAGCATCGACAGATCAGGAGTGACATCCTGTTCTGTCTGTTGCTGCTCACAGCTGTGTGAAGCACAGGCAGTCACCTCCCAGGTCTGGAGATCACTTGTGCCTTCTCTACCTCAACAACAGCTGCCATTTCCACCCAATTCACTAAATCTGCTCAGGACTGGATTTTGACTCTCTCCAGCTTCCCAGATGAAGGTAGGGGGAAAAAATCTTTCTACTTTTGCACCTAAAATCTGCATGCAGGGTTTCTGATGATGTATCCTTACATATTCTTAGTCTTCTGTATGTGTCATAATGAAAAATGGGTGGGCATTTAGTGTCAGCAAAGGGAATTAACTGAGCAGAGAGAAGTTCCACAGAAAATCATCAACATGGGAACACAGAATCAGGATAACTTTCCAGCAAAGGACTACAACCATGAAATAAACTCTGTTAAGGAAATCTTTCCCAAGGTATACAGGAAAGAGGAGTTTATTCTTGTGGCTCTTTTCCCCTCCTCCTTACATTTGATTTAAGTGTCAGTGATGTGGCCATGACAAAATGCTTTCCCATGCAGCCAGGCATTGCAGTAATAACAGTGTTCTACAACAACATTATAATCCTGAATTTTCTGACAGAGATAACTGCTTAGAACAGGACATCAAATTTCAAAATTGACTTAAGTGAGAAATGGCTTACACTCGTGGCTGGTTTTTCACATCATTAAAGTGTGCATGGGCAGCAGGAGTAGGAGGGACATGAGTGGTACAAAGCAGAAATGGGAGGAACTGCAGAGGTTGATAGAGAAGGATCTGCAAGACAGTGCAAGACAAGGCATTACAGGACCAGCTCCTGCAGCCTTCCCACAGGCATAAGAGGACCTGGTTGGCAGGAGCAAATAATAAATGCAGCTATTAAGACAGAGTGGGAGTGGACCACCTGCGTGTCTTTTATGGCGGCACAGTGGTCACAGCACAGTTAAGGCTTGAAATATAAATTGGTAAATCTATCTTTAAAATTAGCTATATTATTCTCCATTAAGGAAGAAAATGGGGTCTCTTGGGGAAGGTAAGTCGACAGGAAGTTGATTTTTTTAAGAGAAAATTATTCTGGGTAACTTGTAGCAAAATCAGAAGAATCCTGGATCAGGCAAAAGGATGGAAAAAATCTCTGGGGGCTCCTCTTCAAAGAAAAGAAACATTATGGAAGGAAGGAGGGAGTAGAAGTATTCAAAGCATTGTCTGAACAAAACCATCCAACCACCCCTCCTTTCTGAGCAAGGGAAAAAGGAATTAGGAAGCAAATGTACAATCTTGGTCTTACTGCCATAAAGGCACTTTGGGACCTTAGGCCTTTTCATAGAAACAAGGGCAATGAATTTTCCAAATTTTGTTAGTCACCAAATGTTTAAGTCAAGTTCATGGTGTCAAGTGATGCAGAATGCAATGGTAAATCAGACAAACTGTGACACATTCCCACCCTTGCAGGTGTATGTGAAACACTCATTTTCTCTATTTAAATGCCTGACAGCTACCCAATGCCATCATATGTTTCCAAACTCATTTTCTAAATGATTTCTCAAAAACACATTTTAAACATGTATTGTAAATTAGCACGGAATGTAAATAAGGAACTCCTATTTTCAGAACTGCAAGAGAACTAAGTTGCCAGGAAAGGGCCATTTCATATTGGCCTTTTGGTATGATGCGTCTTAATCCTAGATCTTTCAGAGGTCTCCTCTGTTTTTATCACAGACAGCATGCTTTTGCCTTTGGGAAGTTATGTTATAACGGTGCCAAATATTTCCTTTTCCTGACCCAAATATCAGCACAAGATAATCCCTCAGAAATGGATAGTTACTCTTTAAAAAACATGAAAGCTGCTGTTCCTGAAGAGCTAATCTGCGTCACATATTAGAAAAAAAATACATGTTACATATATGCATGTAAAATTGTAAAATCAATTGATTGAGAACACTTTAACAATGAAAGAGGAAATAAAATATTAAGAGATAGGTTTTTTTAAGAATCAATGCATACTCTTCTAAAAGGGGGACTACAAACGACCATAACTACAAAAATATGTTTTTATGGTTATGCTTTTACATGTGTTAGAAGAGTCATACTGTTTACTTTCTTAAGAAAGGATTGCATGCCTTTAGAAGAGGCAGTGTAACTTCTAGCTATCACTTACATTCAGGAAATAGCTACTGACATTCACCTTCAACTCTTCCTGGATCCACTTCTGTCCATCACTGAAATTCTCCTTCACACACACCCCTGCCAGCCCCCTCTACCCTGGCGGTAACTCTGCTCCAGCCACTTCTGAATTACTCTCCCTCTTATCTCATCACCTACATCATCTTAGGTATCTTTTCAAGGTCCTGGTAATTAAAAAAAAAAAAAAATTATTATTATTATTATTATTATTATTCTCAGGAACAATATTGGATTGATTTAACATGATGTACCTTTGGCAATTCAACCATATATCTGATTCCATTTACCACTACTCCTTGATTGCCTTCTTAAAATTTATTCCAAATTTTAATTTAGATAGGCAAAGTACCTGTGTGACATGCTTTCTCTTTGTTACGTAAAAGTGGTTTCAATTCTTTAGTTAGCTTTTTTTAGTCAAAATATATTACTCTCATCTTAGAGCTTTAGATGTCTAATGATGGCTTATTTGTGTTATGTCTTTATGTAAAAAAAATAAGTAAATAAACCTACCAATTAATCTTCCTTCATTTAATGTGATGAAGGTTTTTCAAGTTATGTTTCTCATAAAAACAAATATCTTCACTTTTATAGTGCATGATTACATGAAAGAAACTTTTAAAAAACTTTCTTTTTATTAGTATGAGGGTCATGAACCTACTGAGAGTCTTTAAATAGATTCTCTTGATTCTGTGTCTATATTTCCTCTGTCCTGAGCATTTTTGGACAAATGTCTTAAAATCTGATTTACTTAGGCTTGGTAAAGAACTGTTGATCCTGCAGTCAACCCATCCAGAACTGATTAAATGCTGGCAGAATTGATCAAGATTTCAGAAGACTCAGGTGAGTGAGGCCTAACCCAGTGAGGTTATTTCAAACAATGGGACTGGGCACCTAAAAGAGTTGTTTTCAATAAGCTCAAGATAAAATAAAAGGATTTGACTGGCATAATGTTAAAAATGCTGCACGTTTCCTCAAATCCCTAAAAAGTTTCTAGGTAGTAAAAGTGCTATTAATATTTTTTGAGTGTCTGAAAAATTATTCCATTTAGAACAGGGTACTTCCCATGAAAATATAATAATATCAATGGCACAAAAATACAGATTCAGCTGCCCTGAAATGGTTATCAGCTTTATGTGAAGATGGTTCTGTGACTGTATTCCTGAAACTACAGGAGAAAGCACCAGTCTGCCTTTTGAATATCACTGCTTTTGAACACCTCCTCTGTGACCTGCTTTGTTCCATCTAAAGAGATGTCAATTCACTTCTGCACTTTTGATAGCAATTCTGTATTAATTTAATCATTATTTGAACTTTGTTTATGGGCAAAGATCTGAACTGGAGCCTCTCACCCATCTGGAGGATGCTGTAGTCACCACAGCACGAGATACATTCAGGTTTGTGTCCTTGTCTATCATTCCTTTACAGCTGTTGAAAATGTTTCTTATTCCATGCCTCTCTGCCTGAGCAGTTAAGACTCCAACCTTGAAGCTTAAGGGTTTTCAATCCCTCCTGTAGACAATGAGGAGTCTTTAAATAAACCAAAATGACAACAAGCAAAAGGTGTTAGACCATCACTTGCATGGTAGGATACCTTGGCTCATTTTCCTCAGGCAGAGAAAGAATTTTAGCCAGGATTTCCAATACAGCTGCTTAGCCGCTAAGCTTTTTCAGCTCCTTTCTTGGTGAAACTGCCCCTTTCCTGTCTTCTATTTAGCTATGAGTCCATTGACATTTTCTGCTCACAAAGTGCTGTTTGAGAATTTAATCTCATAAACAGCAAACAACTCTGTTCTAGCAAAATAAAAAAAATAAAAACCAAAATCAAAACAAAACAACTTTTTTCCTTGTTTGCATGTTTTGTTTCACTTCTCGGCCAACCCTGTCCTGGGGGCATCAGGCCCAGCATCTCCAGCTGGGCAAGGGAGGGGATTGTCCTGCTCTGCTCTGCTCTGCTCTGGGGCAGCCTCACCTCCTGTGCTGGGGGCAGCTCTGGGTGCCACAATGTAAAAAATGTATTAGGCCACTAGGAGGCTTAATCCAAAGGAGGAGAACAAAAATGGAGAAGGGCCTTGAGGAGAAGTGTGTGAGGAGTCATGAGGTCACTTGTTCTGTTCAGCCTGGAGGAGACTGAGGGCAGAGCTCACTGCAGTTACAGCTTCCTTGGGAGGGGGAGAGGGGCAGACACTGATCTCGGATCTCTGGTGACAGTGACAGGACCTGAGGCCATGAAGCTGGGTCAGAAGGGGTTTAGGTTGGATGTCAGGAAGAGGTTCTTCACCCAGAGACTGAAGTTGAGCACTCATTGGAACAGACTCAGTCCCAAGTCTGCCTGAGTTTGAAAAGTGTTTGGACAATATTCCCAGACTCATAGTGGGATCTCTGGGGAGAGCCAAGATCCTTGTCCTGTGCAGGGCCAGCAGTTGGACTCAGTTAGGATGATATTTTCCTTGCAACTCTGTGATTCTATGATTCACTACCTCATCCCTCCTAATCAACCCATGCAAAACACAGCTAACATTTTTCTTGCAATCTTTGCTGTTACCATTTCTCCTTACTAATTTTCATAAGTGTGCCCAGCTACTGAACTGAGTGATTAAGCAGCCCAGTCATTCAACATTATATTCAGCTCTAAGTTTAAGGGGTTTGGGGTTTATTGGGTTCAAACTCTACTTGAATTTTGCATATTTTCTATACAAAACATCCATTAAATACAATTTTTCTTCTCCATCTATGCATACATCTAAGCATACTCTCACATTTTTTAGAACAGCCTTTTCTCTGAACTTAGCAGATGCTACACTGTGGCTACAGGCATCTTCCTCATACCAGCTCATTTGAGCTTGTTATCACTTTCTTTAAATTACTACTCTATATCTCTCTCACACTTCACATGCAATTTCAGAAACTGCCTTTTCAAGGCATCCCTGTCACACCCATCATCTTCTAATCACAATCAGAAAGTAGAATCTTGCCCCTGGTCATACTGTGGTGTCAGGCTCCTCTGCCCATGTTTTACGTTTTCAGACAGGTGTCATCAGACTTTTTATCACTTTCACAGCTGGCAGGATTTCTTTGTAAGCATCAACAGAGCTAGTTACCTTCAGGGATGTGGTTGGAAAAAACATTCAGTACTGTGATGCCTACAAAAATATAAAACAGTGAGAGGCTGCTATGCCTACTGATATTATCTCATGGTTTCTTTGTTCTCCTCATGCATCTGTGCTTGCTCATAAATGTCACCTCTTTACAGCAGGCACCATCCCCTTGCATTCTGCAACTCAAGTCCCAAGCCACAGTAACTATGCTTACACAAATAATAATACATGACTCTGTGTTTCTTAGAGATATTCCAAACCTGCCTCTGTCCCTGTGTTGAACTATAGCAAATTGAAAAGTGTTTCCCTGCTGCCAGGTATTGGTGGTTGTGCTGGAATATGAGTAAAATGCTGTTTAGAAATCTCTGTTGCATCCAGGGATCTAGCAGTGGAATGTTACCCAGGCAATTATTTTAATTGGAGATAATCACTTGGGAAATGGATGGATGAATTAATCAATTCCAGTTAATTGGGATAATGACATTATTTATGCTGTTCACCTTTTTTTACCACCATCTGCAGGAAGATTTCCAACCACAAGGCCAAATTCTTCCATGATACAGATCCACTGAGGCTACTGCAATTAAAGCAGGAATGAATCTGGTGCATTGTAAGTATGGAATAAATTGCCTCACTTACTTATTTTGGAGAACCCATGTGTGCAGCTGACCAGGGAATACTACAAATTACTCTCTTTATTCCACTGCTGCTATCCTGTCATTAGTAGTGTTGCAACAGGAGGTGTTCTTGGCACTTGTTCCAACAGAAATATATAACTTTTGTTTTGTTTACATACTTATGCAGCTCATTACTATGTGAAAAACAATCTGCAGCTTGGCATTTGTTAATGGGATATGGAACAAGGAAACAGCAGATGGAGTATTGGGATACTGAATGCATAATAAGTTTGATCCTGGGAGTCCTTGTGTAATTTCTCAGCTCAAGATGGTTGTTGAATTCCACTGCAAAGCTGAGCAGAAACGATGCCTGTGTTCAAGCAGTGAAGGCACAGTTCCTCCACACTGAACACACAAGGATCAGGCACTCTCTCCACCTGATCACCTGTAAAAGGCACAATTTTGTTTTTGATTAATTCTTTGGTTTCTTTAACTCTTCAGAGAGAAGCTCTGAAAACAGGATGATGTTTGACCTCAGCTGGCAGCCAAGTCCTACAGAGACACTCATTCCCTTCCCATGCATCAGAATGGAGAACATAATCAGAAGTGCAAAAATTGCAAAGCAAAGCAAACCAAGGAATTCATTCACCACTTTTCATGGACAGGCAGTAGCTCAGCCCAAGAAAGCAGGGCTCCATGACACCAGCAGGGCTCCATCACAGAGCATTGACTGATGACAACAAATGCCATAACTCTGAGCAGCCTCCTGGTTGTACCGAGTACTGAGCTTGGTGCCAGCTGGCCTGGAATATCCCCTTGGTCACTTCTGGAATATCACCTTGGTCACTTCTGGAATATCCCCCTGGTCAGCTGTCCCAGCTGTGTCCGCTCTCTAACTTCTTGTAATCCCTCAGACCTACCTGCCAATGGGCTGGGGTGAAAAGCTGAAAGGTCCTTGATTTAGTGTAAAAACCACTTACAAACAACTAACACGAGTGTGTTTCATTACTCTTGTCCCAAACTCAAAAGAGCACTCTACCAGCAACTAGGAAGAAAAGTCACTCTATGCCATCCAAAATCAGGACAGATATTTCAATCTCCTACAAGTGACTGAAGATAACTTTTGCTGTGATATTGTCCCACCTATTTTGCATTCATCCCAAGAAAAATAGAGTTCTGAATGTTCTCCTCTTCTCAGCTGTATGTCTAATGCAGACTGGTGTTCACAAGGCTCACCAACCTAAGAACAAGTAAGCAGGGCTATAACCACTTTGTACAAAGAGATATTTTCATTTAATATGTTATATTACCTTCACAGGTCTCAGAATGGGATCTTGGATCAAAATGATTCCTTTAATATATTTGTCCATCTCCATGTCAGACTGCGTGGCTCTTTAAGCCTGATGGAATAGACCCACATCAGTTGTCTTGCAAAGATAAAGATCCAATCATTCTGTGACACTTGGATCAGGATGCACTGAACCCTGGGTGCATCTCTGACTGCAGCATGGATTTGACATACCTGCCAGGCTGCATCAAGCCAACTCTGATTTTAAGAGCCTTTTTTGTGGAGGGACAGAATGTAAGAAAATAGAGATAGTGCAGAAGGTAGTCTCACACCTGAGGAGTGGCAGCTGTACTAATCACCAAAGATTAGGAACAGGCCTGCCCTTAGCAGGCCACAGCTGTGTCCAATAAGAAGATGAGTGCTACAAAAGAGTGGGTGTCGTGGTTTGACCGGAAATGGGACATCTGGGATATGTTGTTTTTGCTGTGGTTACCAATGGGTGGTCGGATTTTAAGATGAGCACCTGGTTTGACCAGTGGGGCATTTGGATCCGCCTCTTGAGCCTACAAACCCAAGGAGTTAAAAGCAGGGCTCTTGTCCTACAGAGCCCTCTTGGGATTTCCGGCGGGAAGGAGTGTGGCCTCTCCCCCGGCCCAGTTGCTGGCTGGGCTGGGGGAGGGGAGAGCCACGTGGTCCATCTACGGTAGGCCGGACCCGGTGGAAGGGTGGGGCGAGCATCGAGCGACCTGTTTATCCCCCCCTCCACTGCTTTTGGAGACGGAGGGAATGCAGCCTGTGCTTGAACTGTTACCTTGAAACCTGATATCATGTGCCGGCAGCACGGCTGGGAGGAGAGTGGGGGGGTGGGCAGCGAGCAGCCCAGCCACCTGGGAGAGCTTTTAACCCTTGTGGATAGTGAGAACTTCACGGAACATTACCTTTCCTGGGAAAGGGATAAGAGTGGAAGATGAAGGAAGAAACAGGCCAGTAAGGAGGGTCTGGCAAAGAGAAAGAGAGATGTTGAAGGAATGGAGGAAGATGGAGTGGCAATCTTGCTGGACTCTTTTGTTGTATATCCATGGACTCTTTCCTGGTGATACAGAGGCTGCATTGCAGGGGGAAGCGGAGGCTCGGAGTCAAGAGAGTTTGGTGTTGAGACCCCTCGGCCCCAGGGGATATAGAAGAAATGGGGGGGACAAAGGTCCCAGAGATGAGACTGTGCTCTGCTTGGAACGAGACGAGGCATCCTTAAAAAGGGTTCACCCTGAAAGCAGGCCCCTGCCCCATCCCATGCCTGGTGGTGAGAGCACCTTGGCATGGAAAGGAGATGTCACGAGATAGCAAGACTCCGGGTGGTTGCTGATTGTGACAAGAAGTCCGTGGCACAAGGAAGGACTCCGTCTATCCCTTATGAGCTGAAGATTTGATTTTTTCCTAAAGGGTGGTGCCAGACCGAGTGTGGATAATTTTGGGAAATGCAAATGTATTGGGGATCTGGCTGGGCTGGAGGAGGGGGAAGTGGTTCTGTGTAGTTTTCACTTTCCTTGTGTTTTTTTTCCTTTTTCTTTTGTAGTTTAGTTTTTGTAGTTTAGTTAATAAAGTTTTTTTCCTTTTTCCTTAAGCAGGAGCCTGCTTTGTTTATTCCCGGGTACCATCTCACAGCAGATGCCAGGGACAGGGAATTTTCATGGGGGCACTGGCATTGTGCCAGTGTCAAACCATAACAGTGGGTTAGGTGGGTGAGGAGAGGGATGGAGTTTGTTGGCTGTGCTGTAAGGAGGTGCCCATGAGAAATCACTGAGAAGGTATGAAAGATTTGTATTGAGATGACAACACTTTTCTGCAGCAGGATGACTCTCCAATTCATATAATACAGACTTGTTTAATAAATCATAACTCTTCATACTTCTGGGAGATGTTGAGGTGTAGCAAATAAATGTTGGCAATATTAGGGTTTTTACAACAGAATCCTAAGTAGCTGCAATAGAGTTTTCTGCAAATACTACATGAGACAAGAGCATGGTGGATGAGAAATCTTGATGTTTTCAACCACAAATGAAAGTACTGCTCCAGTAAATTATGACTCTTTGGGGAGATGGAAAAAATGTTGGTAAGTGTTAGGACAGGCATCAAACCTGGAGTTTCTCACAGGGGCATGGTTCTCAAGGTTCCTTCACTTCCAGAACTCTTTGAATTCAAGCATGGTATCTTGTGTGACCACAAAGGGGAAAGCATCTCTTGCAAAAAGTCAGTGCCTTGGGGTTCTCTTACTCTTGCACTAGACTGAATTCAACTCTCTTGCCTCCCTTTGGAGACATTCCAGCAAAGACCACATCTGTGACCCACAGGAGGAGCACCTCTGGATGGAGATGATGTTTAAATGGGACCCAGCAGGGCACTGTGTAGTTTTGTTTTCATATTCACAGTGATCAGGGCACTGCAAGAGGCACTGAGTCTCTGCATGCAGGACCTGACTGTGCTAACACACAAACAGCAGCTGGCTCAGCGGGACAGCACAGCATCCCTCCACACATCTGCAAACTCCATGGGCCAGGAAATGCTTCCTGACACACCAAAACACAATGACATGCCACAGGAAGAAAACAGGAGGAATTGAGAGCATTATCTGCCTCCCAGATTCCTGGACCTTTGTCAGTAAAGTTCCCAGATGATGATGATGATGACCCAGGTTACAAAAAAAGTAAATTTTGCTTCTGCAGGAATTCTTCCTAATTAGGAGAAAAAATTCCTCTGGACCCCATATCTGATAATTAGTTTAACACATTGAGCTGGATAAGCAGCTGAACATCTGTGATGTCACTGTAAATGTTTTTAATGTCACTAGGTTTAAAGTGGAATTAAGTACTAAAAATGCTTGTAGTTTTGAACTTTTTTTTAATTATTGAAGTTCTTTAATTATAAAGAATCAGCATATCTTATCTTTAAATTTGCGTCACCAAATTGAACCAAGCAAACTCACTCAGTGTCTTATAGTATTTTTCCAAAATAATTTTATCACTCTGTTGGAACCTTCAATTTTAGTTCATTTCAATGTTGGCAACCAGAAAAGTCTGAACTATTGTAAGCTCATTTTAATCAGTATTTTCTACAGCAGTATTATTATTTTCTTGGGTTTTTTCCTAAAAAATACCTTAAAGAAGTCAAGCTAGAGTTGTATCACTGACTTTGAGGGATCCAATTACCCGGATTTCTTTCCCACACTTGTTAAAAAACCACTTTCTTTTCCCCCTACCTGTGGTATAGGAAGCACAACCCAAGGTTTAATGCCAATGTCTTTCTCCTAGGAGCAGCTTGTTCCAGCAAGAGCTGTGGAATGAAACATGTCTCAAGTACCACTACCAAACAGCAAACTGAATGCCCACATCTCAATTAGTATTTCTTTGGGTCCAAGTCATCTCATGCTAAAGAAGACAGCATTTGTTTATCTCAGATCTAGAAATAAATCTGAAACACGAAAAGAAAACCAAAAAAGGATCTCAGCTATACAGAGCTTTCAAGTTTCTGCAAGCATCACTGGAATTCTGTGACATTTGTGTGAAATTCTTATACACTTGTTTGGTTGTTTCTCCTTTATGCAGTTTATAGTTTTTTGAGGTTTCTTTAAGAAATGAGTGTTTGACTCTGAACTAAATGTGATTTCTAAAGAAGGGAGATGGGTTTCTAAAGGGAGATGACTTTACTGTACACTGCATCAGCTCCGAAGGAGAGCACAGCCCCCATGGAAGGGCTGTAAGGTGCCTCCTTGCTGCTGCGCTCAGCTATGCCCTGTCTCCATGGGAACATTTCAGCAGACGTGGCACCCGCTGGTGACCGAACAGAGATTTCCCCATTGCTCTGCAGAAAAGGAAAAATGTAAGCTGCAGTGAATACAGCATCTTCCTTTGACCCTGGGTCTGTAAGCATTGGCAGGCCAAGCCATCAAATCTTTCCTTACTTTTTATTTTTCTCCCTGAAAAAGAAGCAGCAAATGGGGGAGAAAGGGAATGGGTAGTATTTTAACAATAAGAAATCTATTTACAGCAAGATGAAAAATGTTGAAGTCAAAGGCACAGGTCTTTGCAAATGAAGGAAAGATCTCAAATCAAAGTCACTCATAGTTGAGAGAATGGTGCTTTAAATTGCAGCGGTGTGCTTGCTGAAATTAAGACTGTAAGACAAAGAAATAAGAATAGTGAATATATTATACGAAAGAACAATAACATCCACTTTCATTTCAGCTGCTTTTCACTGAGTTGTACAGTCAAGAGAAGGTCTTTCCCCAACACTGAAGTGACAGGAGTGGTTAGGGCTTTTGAGTAGAGTGCTCAGCTGGAGACAGCATAGAGCTGCATTAGAAGAGTAGGGAAACAATCTATATCAGATCAGGAGAAATACAGGGAGAAAGAAACCAACCAAAAGGATCTTGTCTTTTGTTCCAAGTTAGAAAATAAAGAAATCAGACTTAAACATCCTTACTGTAGCCTTTGGGAAAACTCCTTTAGGGACTTATAAGTTTGAATGAGATGAAACTAATTAATAACTGTGATTTTTCATGCATTCCTCTCAAAATCTAGTGCTCATCACACGGGATGGAGCATTAATTGCTCTCTTCCCCCATAGCTTCTATTCATATATGAAAATCATATTCAGTCAAAAAAGAAATTAAAATTTTACACTGACATATAAGACAGTACAAAATATCTCTACCTTCTTTTCAGGTTCTAAGTATCTTTTGAGTAAGGAATGGTGACCAACTAAAAATATTCCCAACAATCTCATCCTTCTGTGTAGGAAGGATATCAGCATAATCAGTATTCTGACACAAATGCCAGTATTGTGCTTACCTTGTGTTTTCACTGCACAAAATAAACCTTGCTAAGCGGCAAGGCCAAACCATTAGTTTGATTACTACTAACAGTCTGCAACCCCAGCATATAAAAAACATCCTGCAATTAAATTTGTCAAGCATGACAGAACATGTTTTATTTATTTTTTAAATATTTATCACACTGATATTGTCAGCTTTGTTTACCACAACATTGATGATTATGTTTTCTTCTAATTAGAATGGAGATTTTATTTAAAGTTCTCTGCTCAAATGATTTGGAGCAAAAGCTCATGTAGATTTCAGGTGATATTAGATTGTTCTCATCCACAAACTTAAAACCATAGAGCTGACACTCTTTCTGAAAAATCCTTTTTGTTCTTACTTCTTAGGATGCCAGAATAATTTCAGCCTTCCAGAACTAAATGATTGTAATGGATGTAGTGGTAACCAAAGCTGGATATGCCTGTGCTCCCTCCTGGGCAAGCAGGAGCTGGCTCCGAGCTGCACTGGGGGTGGCGGCACAGCTTGTGCTGCCGAGGCTCCGAGGCTGCAAATTAATGCCCCAGGTGCTGTGGCTGCACCAAACCTGTGTCCACTTGTGTCCTGCATCACACAGAGAGCAGGGGTTTGTGGGCATCTGCTGGCAGAGGAGCATGTGCATGGAGCTGGGTGCAAGAGCACTGTCAGCTGCTTCTCACACCACACAGGAACATGAAACCCTTTAAAATTCAAATGCAAACCACGTTTTCTTAGCATGCCCCCCCCTTAGCTGGGATCCTTTAGTGATTTGGCTAAGGTGGGAACTTAGTGAGGATGTTCACATTCACCTCTTAGGAAAAATTAGTTATGTTCAGCTTTTTAATGTGAAAGGATGAAAACATTTCATGAAACAGGTTCCAGGTGTGTTTAGCAGCATCCCTGTTGGAATGACATTCCTTCAAGAATGACTTTGTTGTGCTTCCTGACCTCGTGGTGGATTTGTTGCTGCCTTCATGACCTGGAAAATAAATTGCATTAACTCTCCTGAGTAAGCAAGATGGTCCCTTGTTTCTACCTTCTACAGACCATGAAAGGCAGAAATTAATTTAAAAAAAAAAAAACCTGCTGCTTAAAGTGATCTTGCAAACAATGACCTGGCACAAAAAAACTTATTTCGAAGGGTAGGATAATTGTGTCATTAAGATTGCATTCCTTTTTGTAGTTAGAGTTCAGAGTTATTTTTTCCATTGTAATCTCTCCCCAAATATGGTTAATTTTTAAAAATTTTATTTCTGTTTTTATCACTACATGTATAATTTTTAATCCTTATATTTTGTTGTAATCCAGCAGAGAGTAAGTGAGGAAAAAGAGTCTCCTGCTCTTGGAAAGAAAACCAAAATATTTGATTTTATTTCTGAATTGCAAAATTATCTTCAAGGCATTTGAAAGACCATCAAAAGATGGATATACATGCAGAGTACGTATCCAAAGGAAGAAGGCAGAAAGTATTTCAATTTCTTTACTATTCCATGGTTAGTACTGAAATTTGAAAATCTACTTTTTACTTATATTCCAGATAGTTTTTCACAGACAGAATAAAACTTCTATTTCCAAACCCATGTGTATATAAAAAAATTGAGACTTTTTAAATGCAGTAATATTTGGAAAAAAAAAACCAACCAATTTTTTTTTTAAATAAAATTCTTTTGCATTCCCCTTTGATATTATCTTTTTCTTTCAGAGTAGAATAGGAAAAAAAAAGCAAGACAAAGTGGAGTAAAGATCAAAAAACTTGAAAACTAAGTAGAATTAGAAACCAAAATTATGGAAAATTTATGTTTAGTTCTATATGCTACTGAATTTTATTTTACCAAATAAATTACTTACAAATATTTTAATATTTTAATATTTTAATATTTTCTTTCAAAATAAGTTGATTTTGATAGAAATACCTCTTTTAAACAGAGATAGAAACATTTTAAAGTCAAAATTCTTTGGCAGATTTTAATTCTGCTGGTGTTTATGATAACCTGATATAAGGAGAAAATAATTTAAGTAGAATTAAAAACTATTGAGTAACCTCTTTTTTTTCTATATAAAAAGCTTATTCATATCCATTCAGAGTATTTTCCCCCTAAATTCAACAGTTATTGTACCACTAAAATAGAAATAGACCATGCAATGCTTTCATTGGGTAGAATTTACCTGAAGCCAGTTAAATTCTTTACTGAAAATATTTTTTAATTGTGCTTATTTATTTAACTTTAAAAAGTATGCTTTTTCTTGAGAGTCAGCCATATGGAGGAGACATTTCAAATGCTATTCTTCTAAAGAAAAGCAATTGCCAAAAGATACTAAGCTACTAAATATTTAAATACTTTTTCTTATTTAAAACAAGCAGACAAAAAAAAAAACCAAAATGAAACCCCAAAAATTTAAAATAATAAGTAAACTTAAACATCTACAAAGAGCATCTCCTGTGCTGCAGGTCAAACAGTAAGAGAAGCCTTGAACTTCCATCAAGTCACAATGATTTTTTTAATTAATATTTTAACTTTTCAACAGGGAGAAAAAAACTATCTTCAGGTTCACAAATAAGCATGTGCACTGTTCCAAGCTTACCTGAATGCTTGCAGAGGAGAGAAATGTGAAATATGAATTATCTAAGATTTCTGCTTTAAAAATTTATAAAAATTTGCTTAAAAGTCACAGCCTTTCCAAACTGTCTGGGCCATGGAAAGCCTGCTACCTTTCTTATTTCTCTTAATTCTTACCTTGCCTTGCCAACAGCTAGAACAACTAATATTTCTGTCATGATACACTCTAATTCCCAGTTCTCATCTCTTCACCCCACCTGCGACACTTCCTTCCTTACTGGATTCTAAGGAGCCTTTCATGAGTGCAGGATAAGATTCCTATATTTGGGACTCTATTCCCTAGGTTTTGAAAGCCAGAAACCAAAAAGCTTTTCTTCACTCTATGAAATCCATTCTTATTTAACTGAAATAACTACTTATATGCCTGTAGCATATTTCAGCTCAAGGCAGAAAAATCTTTAAAGGCATTTTCTTCTAAAGGATTTCACATTGAAGTGATTCATCTTCTGGTGAAATGTTGTGATATTTTCCCATGAATTTTATGTGACATTGATTGGAAAGGTAAAATACCATTAGTGCTCAATTTATTACATACTGGATTCTAATGTATATGCATACATGAAGATATAAATAGCCAGCATCTAATATTTATCTTAGTGGAGCCAACATTAAAGATTTGAAGGTCCTTAGAAGAGCAGAGAAAGTTCTTTTCTGGCCCCTTGTTGCAGATGAAGCTATGATTTTGTTGCCCTGTAAATATATTTAACCATCTACAATGAGCCAGGGTACTGGTTTTCTGATTTGTCTAACTCCTAGTGACAAACACGTTTTCATAATCAAGTGCTCTGCACATACAAGTTTAACTTCCTGGTTAGAGTGTCATCATTAATTTATGACCAAACTCTGAGAAAGGTGATTTGGGAGAGATGTGCAGGACATTTCTTGCTGATGGGAAGCCAGAACATGTATAAATATTGCATATGATACTTTGAACAACATTGAAGTACTTAAAGCAGGTTTAAAGCTTTTTTCTAAAAATGTATCAAACAGAAAATAT
Organism: Melozone crissalis; assembly: GCF_028551555.1. Lineage (NCBI taxonomy): Eukaryota > Metazoa > Chordata > Aves > Passeriformes > Passerellidae > Melozone > Melozone crissalis. The sequence continues at coordinate 58,025,074 of NW_026535805.1, forward strand.
TTAATTTATGCATTGTTTCAAAGATGCTGTGCCTGAGTTGTGAGACAAAGGCTAGTTTAGATAACCTTGTAGAACTCTAGATTTTCAGAACACCTTGACTACATATCTTAGGCTTCTCTAGAGTTTTAAATGTTCATCCTCTGCAATGGAAAAATGTCATTTTTTTCCATAATTCATCCTTTGTTACTGAGCCATTAAATTCAATTTTTGAACCTTAATATTCAAAAATTATTTGGTAATGAAGATGGAAGTTGCTATTTACTAATAACCTGGATTTAACTTGACTAAAAATGTTTCACCACTACTCCTTCTTTTGGTTCTTTTGTTTTTTAATTAGCAGACAAATATAATCATATTCCCTGGGTTTCAAAGTTTTTGAAGCTATAGTTCTTCTACTGTACACTGAAAGTTAATTTCCTCTTCCATTTTCTATTTCAGAATTTCTTTTGAAATGAAGCTTTGTACATTTTATCCTTTCATCTACATCCTGAGCTGAAGAAATTTGAGGCAGAATTGAGAACTATCCTAAAATAAACAAGCATTCTCCTGAACATGCTTTGTTCTCTGTTTCACTGAGGCTGGAAACAACTATGTGTGAATGAGATACAGTCAAATGAACCTGTATTTTTTAGCAGCCAGAATTAAAAATAAAGGAGAATTACTAGTTAAGACAGTCCTTAGTTCAGAATTGAGATGGAGACATGCACTGTAAATAGGCAGAGATTGTTTTCTCCATTTTTTGTGGAATATTTGCTCAGTTGATAAATTTCAAGAACATGTTGGTTAAATCCCAGAAATATTTTATGGAAATTCTTATGGGGTAATTCATACCTTTTATATGAACAGTTATTTCTGGTTTTTCCTCCTCTGACTAATTACTCTGATGAGATCTTGGGGTTGATCTGGTCCTGGATTGTCTAATTTAACCCTTATCAAATGGAGCCACCTTCAGGAAAGCCTGCAGATCTATGAATATTTGTCATTCCACATGTCCAGAGAAGAACCCTAACGTCTTCAGTTGTGGGAAATATTCAGAGACTTAGTACCAAAGAAACAATGAGACACAATTACTAATTTATAACAATATTTTGTGTATTGTAACTCTGTTTATCTACATTACAGTAATTTTAAATTAAAATTCCATACAGTTTGCTATTCCTTATCATGCAGGCTTTGCTTTTACAATAATATTTTACCTAAATATAATTGCTTGAAGAAAATGGAATATAATACTGGGTTTACACAATAGGAAATTTAAAAATATAAATTTTCAAATGAGATGCCAGGATTGTTTCTACAGTAAGAGCTTTTATGTTTTTACAAGCAGAAATAGTGAAATAGCATTCTACTCCTGCATAAGTAATATACAGAAAATATTGTGTTGATATAGACACAGTTATTATTCATTTAATAGATTAATATCTTTATATAATCCAGCTCCTCCCACATTTCATAGGAGAACCTCAATATTTAGATAAATGTTGCCTAAAAGAATGAATTTTATTATCTCCTCCTTAGCAGTTTGCTGTGAATGTCTTCTTGGGCCACTGAGTATCATCACTGGATAGTGACTAAGAGTTATTTATCAAGTAATATCTTTCCCTGTTCACAGTTGATTTCCTTGAAACAAATTGTTACTTCACAAAAGCCTTTCATATTTTTCTTTCTAAGTAAACATAATTAAAACTAAGAAAAATATTGCTTCACCACAAAGGAGTAGAGAGACATTGATGGGATAATATATAGTGTCTCTCCTTAGCTACAGGAGTTTTGGTTTTTCTCTCTAGTTAATTTTTATTTCTCACTTTTAGCCACAAAAGGACTGTGATTGCCTTCCTGTAGCTCTAAATTTAAACAAGAAAAACATATGCCTTCCCATACCTTCAATCCTGTATTTGATTCCTGTGTCCTGCAAATTAGCCCAAGTTGGCATTATGCAAGGAAGACCTGAAAGAACAAGAATGGAGAAAATGGGGATTTAACCTTAAATATGGAAGAGCAGTATCTCAGTCATTGCAAATATTGCAAACAATAGGATTAGTATGAGATTTACAGTAATTCTCTAATTAGATGACAAAAACATTCTCTAATTACATGACAAAAAGGCTTGATTCCTTGTACCTGCAGGGAAATGGAAGAAGAAACTTGATCATCAGGAATTTCTCAGTATTGTAAAACTGGCAGAATAAAGAATACAGGAATGTGGAAAAACATGTCTTGGTTTAGCAGAATGCAGACTAAATAATACAGATGAAGTTTTAAGTGATTTCCCAGAAAACATGGCCAAAAAGAATATCTGCATAATATGTCTGCATATTCTCTGCTTTTATTTGTATTTCTGTTTTTTAGGGATGCTACAGTAAGAAAACAAAAGGTTTCATATCCCTGAGTGCTTACAGATAAAATGTAGCTGAAAACCAAAAAATACAAGCAGAGAGTTTTTGTTGAAAAACAAAAAGTGCAAGCAGAATGAGACCAGTGAAATACTGAAATAAAGTTCATCAAAAATAGCTAACAGAATGGACAGTGACCACTGCAGGTTGCTGGTTGCTGTGTGGTCTGGGCACCCATTCTCTGCAGAGCTGAAGTGCATGAAGGCTCCTACAAGGACCTTTAACACTCATTCCCAATGGGAGCAGTCAAACTCAAAGGAAAGCTCATTAATGTCAACACTCTCTGCCTTCCACTTCAATATAACATAATTGGGAAGGGAGAAAAGTAGCTGTCAAAATATTTGATCACAAAAAACCAGATAGGTCTAAAAGCAACAGTTCCTTTTAAAGACAAGAGGATTTGAGGAAACATTAAAAATGAGCAAATGGGAACAGTGTCATCAGTAGCAGAATCAGAGAATTTTAACTACAACATTTCATGAGCACTTTGCTATTAGACTTAAATGCTCATACAGTGCTGATTTAAGATACTCTGTCTGAAGCAACTACAATTATAAATGCAGCTTTAATACACCAGTAGTTCAGAAAGTTATCATCTGTCTGTACAAGCACCAATCAAAATGGTTTTTTGTTATCTGTATGTCATGCAGTATGAAAAATATTCCAAAATATTATGGAACAAGGGGCAATAAAAGCCTCTTCATTCTTTAAGAATCACAGAATCACAAAATTGATTGGTTTGGAAGAGATCTCAGGGATCATTTAGTTACAACTTTCCTGCCATGGGGGGCTGTATTGCACATTTCATAGATCACTTGAAATGTTTATGAGCAATATTACTGGTTTTAATGACCCATTTCCTACCTGTTTCCTTAATCTGAGAAAATAAGTAATAGCAAATGCTCTCCACCATATCCATCAAATACTGGAAACCTTTCAGCCAAGGTCATGAAGATAAAGTGAGCATGGATACAATCCAATCCCAAAAGTAAGAAAGAAATCTGTGCAAAGTGTCTCGAATACCAATCTGAAAAGGACAGTGAATTAGTTGCCTTGTGTATATGCTGTGCCTTGATAAGTGTTGAATTTTTTATTACAATGCTTTTTAGCTTTCTTACTGAGATATACTATCAAATTACTTCATTATGTTGCAGAACATTATTTTGTCCTATTGTTTGCACTTTAACTGTATTAGTACCTTAATTAACCTCTTGTTAAAAGATGCTTTTCTTCCCTGGTCAAGATTTATTTTCTAACAACAACAGAAAAAAATAAAATTCTGAATTTAAAAACCTGTGATCTGATTTCAGCTAACAAAAAAGCAACTAATTTTTTCCTTTTTTTCAGTTCAAACTATTTTATATGCTTCCTTCTTAACATCTTTCAACATGCAACTAAATGAAACTCTCATATCCGGTGTAAATGCCCAGAAGTAATTTCACACAACAATTATTTTACAATACAGACGGACACTATAGTTACTTTGATCTTTCTTTTTGAGCAGGTGTCTCAGCCATGCATGGTGACTCACTGGAAAGAAAGCCCAGCCAGATGAGAACAAAGCAGTGCCTAATACCTGAATGACCAGCTAATCAAACAGGATTCATTCAAGACGAAAACTAGCACAGATAATGCCATAGCTTATGCCACACACTGTTTTCCAAGGGAACACAGCATATACTACTGGAATCTGAATTCCTGCCTTGTTCCCACCAACTCTTTTTCTCCATGAAGAGTAAATCCATGCATCTATCACACTGACTAGAGATTTAAGCCTGGTTTATCAGAGTTCTGTCCACCTGACTCACCTGGTATGGGCCAATAGATTAAGCTTGTCTTCTGCAGCATGGTCTCTGGAGTTCTCTTCCATCCTACCAGACTGAGAGCCATGGGTTGGGTCCATTCATCTCACAAGTAAATTAGAGACTTCTGAAGCTTCAAAAGTCCTTTAAAATAATGCAGTTATTCCCCATCACCCTAACAGATCACTTTGCATAGGGCTGAGCTCAAAAGTGTTATGAACAAAAGCAAACCAAGTCATTTAATGCTGTTTATGCTGTGCCTTAGTGTAAATAAATATATTTGTGAAATTTTATGCTTTTGTGATGGGTGGAAGCATTCCATGTTAAGGCACTTTATACTTTTCAAACCTCAGCTTTTTGCAGACGAGATCAAGATACCTTAAGAGGACTGATCAGTGAATTTCCATCTGCCTCTTATTGTCTGCATCCCTTCTTCAAGCTCCAGAGCATTCAAGAGCAAGTGAACCTCAGTTGGCCTAAATTTAATTCTGGAAGAGGCTCTTGTAGCCTCCTGATTTTGGCTTAGATACCTATATTCTGCAGTTCAGCCCAAAAATATTTTGTGAATCTGGCCCAGGTGTGTTTTTGATAGACCTGTCAGTACTTCAGCTGGAACGCAACTGCAATTTTGAAACGACTGAAAATGTGATAAAATTATTTTTGCAGCTCACCAGCTTATAAATTCATCCATTTCCTCTAAAAACAGACACATACAATTTTTTATGCATCACTTAAAGTTGATAATATAGAAATTATGGAAAATTGGCCCACTGAAAATTGTATAAACAATGCTAAATATGAGCCCTGATGCTTTCAAAACAGAAGTAGCTGCTTACTTTGACTGGGTAGCCTGCAATTATTAAGGAGTCATAAGGTGAACATCAGTAGGTTCAAGGCAAGTAAAGAAGAATCCTCCTTTATGGATGATGGAAATTTCTTTACAGCTGGAATAGACAGTACCTACCTTCTAGTTCTGCATCTTTCTGCCCTTGTTGCCCTTGTTGAGGGACTGAAGAAAAGGAAAGGTATATTAAAATCAGATTTATGAGGTGCCTAATTTGGACAGACTAAATCCATTCCATGCTCCTATCTGAAATTTTGACCTAAATTCTGAAGATTAATTAACTAGTAAATCTAAATAACTTAGATTTGTTTCTTAGTTACATTCTTAGGGAAGCTATCATAGAATTCTAGAGGTTTGTTTTTTTTAGTGATAAAAGCTTAGAAATAATGTGGCATACAGTTCTCACAGAACTGTTATTTCACACGAGGTTTCTGCCTTGTTTACTTGAAGGTACTAGTCATTTTCCCTACGTTTTTTCATCTTAATCCTTCATAAAATTTGACATTCTTTCCTGCACTCCTAAATTTTCTGTTCCCCAGCCTTAGGCATACCATGTCCTTCATCTCACTCTTTGAAGGTATATTTACTGTACACCAATCAATCAAAGAATCCAGTAATAACATCTTTCATAAACTGCCAGCATATCAGTACAAAAGGCCATCAAAAAAATCTCTCAAGACAAAATGAATAGGTGCAATTTCTTTATCTGACTAACTATTTAACTGGCCTAACATTTATTAGAAGTAAATGATCCTGACAGCTAAATGTAACATGAAAAAAAAAAAGTAATTAAATAATCAAATAGAGTATGTGAAAAAGCAATAGGTGAACACCTTCTCTGCTGAAGTCATCAGCACTTCCAGACACATTTTTCTTTTTGTGAAATGAAGATGTACAGGAAAACACAGTATTCTGCCTATTAAAAAAGATTAAAACAGTCCCAAAAGTTCAACATTTTATAGTTTTATATGTTGTAGTCTGGCAAGGAGAAGACCCATTCTAAGTAGTATTGCTAATGCTTATCATCCAAACCCTGAAGCGAAAATTACAAAAGCAATCATATTTCTTATGATGAACTTCATATAGTCCTGGAGTGTAGGAAGATGCTGATGGAGATCCTGAGTAAAACCTTATATTACATAAACCTGAATATATCTTTTATAATTCATTAAAAAATATACATGAAATAAAATTAAGAGCTACATGCAAGACCAAACATTTTTCTAATTATTTCCTTTCATACAAAAGGGAGTGGTTATCCATAGGCTTGCCATTTTTGACTTTCATGATCGGAATAAGGATGCATTTACATTATCTAGGTTTCATTATACTAGCTTTATTTCCTTTGCTGCTTCAGTCTGAGCTTTTTTTCAGAGAAAAGTTGATAAAAGGAAGCTAAATAAACTTGCAATTTAAAGTATGAAAATGCTCTGTGGCAAGAGATTGGACAGGAAATCTCCAAAGAGAAAACTCATTAACAATACATAAGCCCTGAAGATGTGGGAGTTTTTCTGAAAAATGGGTACCAGTTAAACCTGCAATTAACTTGTGAATTAGGAGCAGATGAATATAATGATGTCTAATGAATGAATGTCTGGTTTGAAATAAATGACTACATTAAACTAGCATAGTTGTGAGTATTTTCTAATCCATGCAGTACAAATACAAAATTTCTTTTAGAAAATGGACCAAATCTTTTCCTTTAAGTCAAAGGCCCTCTTCCTTTTGATGAAGCATTTATCTGAATATTTATTAACAGGTGAAAGGAATGAGCATATCAAATGACAGACATAGCAAAGTAGGTACCTCATTACGAGGGCTGGAAGTGAGGTCCTTCACAATAGACCTACATCAGATAAAGTGCATGCTTCTAAAAGAATTTACTGAAGTTATCTGCTCAGAATTTAGATGAAGTCAATCAAAAGCAGATTTTCTCATTTATATTTATTCCTTTTCCTTTCCTGAGGAAGGATAGAAGATCCAGTAAAACTGATTACTTTCTAACTACCAAAGATTATTGTTAATTTTAAAAACAGCGATTAGAAATTAGAAATTAGACAAGCATATTTTGCTAAAATTATCACTAGTGGGTAATTTTATTCCTGTGGACAAAAAATCAATTTCACGGGATGGCATTTTTCTCAATAGAGGAACAAAAAATTAATTTCAAATTTCTATGTGGTTAAATGGAGAAACAGTTTTTCTGGGTAGTGTATACAAAAGCAGATCAAACTCTACACAACTGAATCAGATATCATCATGGGCAAAAGTTCAGGCCAATATGCAGGGGATGGGGGAAAAAGGACAACACAAACTCAAGAAAGGTGATTTGCAGATATTTGTCCATGAAAATGTGAAAGGCCTCACGCTGTCAGAGTGGTATCTCCCAGGCAACCATACCTCAGACAGAATTGGCAAGAAATATAAGATGCAGCTGTTATATGTGACATATTCATAATATTCTATTTCTTTATTCATTAGCTTGGCTAGAATATGTTCCTGTTTGAAATATGGGCATGGTTTATAATTGCTTAATATTTAGTATCTGCATATAAAATACAAATAGAACTCAACCAGTTATATAAAATTTACAATTTATAATTATATTTTTATTATAATTCCCATAGGAAACTGTTATCCAGTTCAAAACGTAAATGGGATAAAATAGTATAATTAATATATATCTAGATAGATAGAGATGAAACAATAAATATAATGTGAATCTGTAAATATGTACTTTTGTAGGCCTATTCTATATATCTACAATATAGATATGTCTGAGATACAAATAAGTATATCCATATATATTTTCACTTAGGTGAATTGTGATATATGCTTGTTAATTTTAATTGTGTCTGTGCATATATATACAAGCACAATCCCTCAACCCCTCTACATATATATATATATATACACACACACATATATATACATACATATATATGTATACATGCATACATTTTTTTTTAATTTTTTTTTTTTTTTTACCGCATCAACACAAAAGATTGAGGTTGGAATTACAATTGTCTTTTACAATTCTCGTTTTCAAGCAGAGCTTCCCACAGCCAGTTGATTAGGATCACATCCAGATGCCTTTTGAGTACCTCCAAAGATGGAGATTCTACCACCTCCCTGAGCAATCTGTGCCCCAGCTCAGTCATCCTCCCAATGGAAAAGTCTTTCCTGATGTTAATACAGAGCCTCCAGTGTTTCAGTTTGTGTCCATTGCCTCTGGTGCTGTCTCTGGGTACTCCTGAGAAGAGCCTGGCTCTGTCTTTGCATCCTCCTCCAGGTATCTGCACACAAACATGACATCTCCCCAGAGCTCTTTCTGCTCCAGGATGAACAGCCCCAGCCCTCTCTGCCTTTCCCCACAGGAGGGGTTCTCCGGCCCTGAATCACTTGTGCCAGCTTTCACCACACTCCCTCCAGTGTCTCCTCTTCAACTGAGCAGCACAGAACTGGGCACAGCATTCCACATGCACCTCACCAGGGCTGAGAAGTGGGGAAGCATCGACTCCTTCAACCTGCTGACAACATTTTCCTGAACACAGCCCAGGTTTTCCTTTGTCTTTACTCCAAGGACAGGCTTCTGGCTCCTGTGAATGCATACAAACTTACATACACGTGTTCTGATTTATCCTGGTCTTGATAGAAAGGACTAAAAGAGGATTTTAAAAAATAAATCTCCAGAGAATAATGTGCAGTATTTTTCTCTTCAAGAGATATAAGATTGTTTAGTATGCCCTATTTTTTTTCAAAGCACTAGTTCTTGTATGAGATATATGCACTATTTTATTTCACCAAATTTTTACTCACCGACAGTGCAAAGTTAAATAACAGCTTTAATATTCTATTTCCATCAAACAGGATAAAACATCCTTTGGGGAATGGAAATCTAAAGGAAATAGTGTGTATATATATATGTGTGTGTGTGTGTGTGTGTGTGTGTGTGTGTGTGTGTGTGTATTTATATATACATATATATAAATTTTCCAACCTTTCTGGATCTTGGAACTCAGCCCAGATTTATAGTCATTAATTCTCTGAATCCAAAAGTGTCTAAGCTTCACTTTAAATGAAAGTAAGGATTCAGATTCTCAATGGTACTCAGCAGCTTTCACCTAGTTTAAATTAAACCTAATGGAATTTAGTAAGTTTTTGAGCCTGTGTGTAGGTACATAATGTAGAGACAAGCTGATGAAATCTCTGCCTTCCTGCCTAAACATTCCTGCACCAAAGACATTGTATTCTATTAGGAGATTTCATAAACTGAAGTTTTATTACCCCTTATATTTTGAGACTTACCAGCACCTCAGTTTATTAAAGGTTTAAAACCTGAATGTTTTTCTATCACAATTCCCCACTTAGATTTTCCCTGTGCATGCCATCAGTGCAATACCCCTGAGTCTCATGAGTGAAACATGAATCTAAGAAAATAGTGGATTTCCAGATACAACTTCCCATCTATTTTATTCCACACTTACCTACTTAGTGTACACATCCTATATATCCTCTTCAATAAATATTTAACTTTCCCCACCTACAGAAGAATTGAAAACCCAACATAAACATTTTGATATAAGTTCTAAAGCCAGATGAGTGGTAATACTCAATAGGTAAAAATCTGAACTGAAAAGATTTTACTCTATGTGGAAACTTTACATGATGGGAGGTGATGAATTTCGCTCAGCTCCTGGAAAATACACCAGCTCAAAAGTAACATAGTATTTGTTTTCCCTTTCCTCATTGATCAGTAAGAAAGGTCTATTAATTTTCCAAGTGTCAAAGAAAGTTAATGGGTGAACTGGACTTACCAGATGATTTTTATTCAAAAATCCTCAGAAGCTAACATTTTCAGACTGCAACCATTCACAAGCAGAAACCATCCTTAATAACTCCTGTAGTTTAGGTTTTTTGTTTAATTCAGCTGACTACAAGGTGAATGTTCTTGTTTTTTCTTTTGACCTTTACATTTTTAATAAATGGAGATCTGTCAGGTGTTTTTCTAGCCAAACACAGCACCATGGTGTAGTGGTGTGTAAGTTAATTAGCTTTCATGGTTTAAAGTCAGGTGAACCTGAGCATCTGCTTTATTTGTATTTTTCATTCTGCAAAGCATTCATGAGTAACCAGCTGTGTCTCATGCCAGCTTTTTCTTCCAAGTGTGCTCATGTAGCTTGTTCTGAGTGAGTGTATGATGAAGGAAGGACACAGAATCAGGGTGGTTGCAGTAGAGCCAGAGACAATGCCCATGGTTCCGCAAATAAAACTGACAACTAAACCAATTGACAAATTTTGTCCCCCTTCTGGCTGAAAACTCTAATAGGAAGATTTCCAACAGGATAGATGTGCTGATTTTTATCTATTTCAAGGTACAGCTCAAGTGAGATTCATGGCAGCAACTGAAGCTGAAGAAAGCTGTGTAGTCAGAGAGAAAGTATCAGTAAAAAATTCCACTGGGCTGTACACAGCACAAGTGTGGAAGAAAATGAATTCCAGCACCATAGACTGTCAGATCTGGCTGAGGCCCTGCATTCCCTAGTGACCATGTGTACAACATGCATTTCACAGGACAGGTAACATGACAGAACTCTGGCTACTATCATTACTTATCTTTGTACAGATGTGGGCAAGAACAAAGCCTCTTGAATAAATGTTACCTTTTCAAGATGCAAGGTGAGAGGAAGCATCAAAAGCTCAGTGGAATATTCCAGCCTAGTTTAGTGCTCCTGAGTATGTGCCTGGGTGTGCCAGTTCTTGTAGGCAGAAACTGGAAATGAATGTAGAGACCTGCAATATGGCCCTTTTAATCAGTTCTCAAATAAGGTGTAGAAGTATCTGAAATACCCCTAGAGAGTCATAGGATTAAATCTACTCACAGCCAGCACAGGGAAAGGGGAGCAGGCTGACAGGGATGTACAGTGCTGTGTTTCCCAGGATCTCTTGTCCCAGTGCTGGCATCCTGAAAATCTGGGTTCCTGCTGCTGGGGACTGTATAGACCCGTGACTATTTCTGAACTTGGTCCATGAAGAGAATTCAGCCTCCATCCCTTCAGTTCTGTAATGGCATTAATCCCTGGACCTTTCTTTAGCATTGACCCCTCCCTTAGTCCAGACAGATCAGTCCTGTCTAGGCTCTTGCTCTTTAGAACAACAAAATTCCTGGTCTGCAGTGCTGAGAAGCTTAAACTGCCAGTGAGCATGTTTTCACCCCATTGAGTCTGATTATACTTTTATTCACTGCACAATATTTATCTCTCTACTTTTTTTTCTTTTAGTCTTAAAGCTTAGCAGCTTTGACAGCTACATAATACCTCCTAAGTATTTAAAAGCACTCATTATAGTCTTGCTTTGGGAATTGCAAAGTTTCATTCTGACTAGTCATTTACTGCCTTTAAACATTCAATATCTTTTCATGAAAAGGGATTCTTTGAGGTAATGGGAGGAAAAATATTCTCTCCAGCTTATTTTGCAACTTTCTCCAATTTTTCAAGACGTCTTTACAACTTTTCACTTCAAGTGCTTGAAATCAGTTCTTTCTGCCACCAGAAATGAAAAACAAGGATTCATATTACTAAACTTTACTAATATGCTCAAGTGTTGCTCAACAGGACCTTTATTTTTAAATGAAGCTCAGGAGACTTGGAAGAACCAGCTGGTTTTATGTCCAGTGCTTCTTCCCCCAGTCACTTTTATCGTCTTTTACTGGACTCTCCAGTTTCCCAACATCTTTTTTGTACTCAGAGGAGGGGACCAATCTGGACTCTTCCAGATGCAACCACTTGTGTGTAAAATAAAGGGGAAAATCATGTCCTCCAGCCATCTGTCTGCCTATGCAATTGGTAATTCAGCTGATCACATATTTAGACTTTACTGCTGTCAGGGCACAGTGCTGATTGCCATCCACCAGGTCCCCACACCCTCTTCTGCAGATTTATCACTGAGTCAGTCAGCACCCAGCCTGTTTCCCAGCACAGGGTGGCCCCAGGTGCAGGACTTCACCTCTGGTGCTGTTGAACTTTATGTGGGTCTTGCTGGCCACTCCTCCAGCTTCCTGAGGTTCCTTAAGTCGACTCTAAAACACTTTCATAAAATATTTGGAAAGTCACTGTCACCTTTTTGATATTTTAAATACATGAAAATATAAGGTAGTTGAAGTTTAAGCAGACAAAAAAGAAGACAAATTGTATTGCATAGCATGTAAACACGCACAAGCTGCATAAATGAATGTATTAGAGGTCTTTTAATGTCAATAGGAATTTTTGAGAAATGGTTCTTTAATATTTTTAGTAGATATATTTGACAATATTTACATTTAACACCTGCTAGTCATTTTATTTTATTGTTGCAAAGAAGTTAAAAGTGTAAATCAGAAAAAAAAACCCCAAAAAAACCCAAACAGTCAGTAAGGTTTTACTTGTTGGGAGCAACAAAAATAATTATCTTTGCCACTAATTCAGTGGAAATTATCTTGCAGGTTGGATTCATGGGTAATAGTTCTAGTAACTAAAGAGAAGTGGTATTCATGAACTTTATACAACTTAGAAAATGTTTTTGTTTCATTATGTTTTCTCTGTTCATACTGATTAATTATCAAAATTTTGCTAATGGAGTTTACTTTGGTTATCTAATCAAAACCTCTGATTCTTTAGCAAGACACTTGGGGAAAAAAAAAAGAACCATCAAACTGCATCAAACTGTTAAATTAAAACCATTAACAACTCAACACTATTCACATAAACAGCAAAGGGATTTCCACACATGAAAATAACTTCAACACAGCATCTTAACACAACTCTTAACAGTAATGCACACATTGTTGTCTCATTCTTGCTCCTCAGGGACCTTGCAGCAGGGATCTCAACACCCTGACAGGGCACAGCCTTCACTGAGTTATGTTTTAGGAATTGTACAGACTGAAATACAATAAACTCTTTTTTCTATAGTGTCACTTAATAAAATATAAGTTTATTTCAAGCTCAACTTTCTAGAATGGAGCTTGTCAGTCATATTAGGTTATGGTACTCTAGAAAATGTCAAATACATTGATTGTGCCAGAAGCATGTAACATGCTAAAATTACTCAATTTTGAGACTTTCATAGTAGCTGGGGTAGGGTAGGGGGGTTTTAGAACAAATTTTACTAATTCTCTTAGATTTCAAATGCTCTTTTTAATCCTGAAATTATAGACTGTCAGCTGTGCCATAGCCACACATTCTTTCATCCTCTTACGAGGATTAAAATTAACATATTGTAAAATTATTATTTCTGTGAAAATACTGTGCATTTCTTAATATGAAATTGGGTGAAAACATCAGTTTCTATTGTCACTTCAGGTTATGTGACATTCCTTGACTCATGTGGTATATGATATCCACCATCTGTGAAGCTATCATATTTATTTAAAGTGCTGCCTACTCTCCATTTTCATCCAGGAAATATACTCCTTCTATTGTCAGCACATCTTGACAGCTGTACAAATAAGACAGATGAGTTTTGGGACCTTTTTGTCCAACCTCTTTGCTTTTGCAGAATCTTTGAAACCTCTTGGGTATCTAGATGTTAGGAGCCAAACATCTTTGCTGTATTTAAAATAGGAAAGCTCAGCTATTGCTTCAGGCTGCTGGAATTTCCATGTTCTCACAAGCTCAGGACTAGACTGAATGTGTTTAGATCCAAATTATTCAAGCTTTGGGAGCTAGAAAAGTCTCCCAGGGTATCTGGTAAAAAGCATGTAGCAATGTGCATTGCCTGACAGCTTTGCCACTCCTAGAGTTGTGTCACCAGGACTGTGCTCCTCCAAGAGCACTGGTGGCCTCTCCACACCCACTCTTTCAGATGGGATTCACTGGTTTCCAGAGCACATCAGCAGGGACTCACCCAATGCAGCCAGGAGGGTCTTCCTTGGTGAGTAAATATCAGAATAAGAGACAGGATTTACATGTTATAATTTCACATACTAATTAAGCACCATCCTAATATATCTACCAGCATGTGATGGATCCTAAGGGCTTCTGTGTAGATACCAAAATGGAAATATTGTCACTTAATTCCTTGGACCTTTTCTTCCTTGTTTAAATTTTCTGGTTTTCTTGTTTTCTGATAGTTGACAGATGCCAATTAAATTGATTTACAGCAAGTGCCTAAGAACCAATTGTTGGTCTGTCACTGTGAAGAGTAGCTCTTGTCACCATCATTGGTGTCATACATCTGCATTTTAAAGCCAGATCCCTCAGCCAGTTTTTCCAGTCAAGGCAGTATCTGCTAATCTATTCACTGACATTAACATATTCCTAATTTTCATTCAAGATCCCTTTTTTTTTTTGTATTACCCAATGGCCTCAATTTTTATTTCTTCTAGAGGAACACTGCACCAGCTTGCTCCACCTTTCCAGGTTTTATGTTTCTGATACAAAAATTTATAAGGTAGAAACAAACAAAACCAACAAAACATTCCTGAGCATTTGACTAGTAAAAAGAAATTGGGTTCTTCTGTATGCTCCTATCAAAGAAGCTCTTAGAATTCTTCAAACACTGTGTGTTCTGTTTCATATTTGAGAAGGATATTATGACAAGAAAATCTGCCCTGTTGACAATGCTCATTAATTTTCTTAACATCTTGCCTAAATTCCCACCCTAATGTAGGAGAAAATAGCCAGTGAGTGTTCTGATCTACACATAAGTCCAGCAGCTGCTGACAAGGAGGAAAGAGGGTATTTTGGACACACTGAAGTTCTGTGCACCATCTCTTGTTCCCAAATAAGTCTGAGCAAAAAGTTGCCTGAGCCTACAGAGGGATTTTTTTATGACTGTCACTTTGTATGTCTTAATGAGATTTAATAAATTTATTTATCCTTTCATTTCATTAGGATCTGTAATAGATCTCTACTCTGTAGAATAGCATTCCTTCTTAATACAAGAAGTAGCCTCTTTGTCACAGTATTTCTACGTTATACATTCCTATAGCTTTCTTTTCTTTCTTCCACAGGACTGAAGTGAACAGAACAAAAGCTAATCTTTATTTTTGTATACTCCAGCATGAAAAGCAGTCTTCATTTTCTTTATATTTTTCATGAAGAATGAGCTTAGTTTAGTTACATTTATTTTCTTGTGCTTTGGTCATGGAGGACAACATTTGTCATAAAACTGAAGTGTGTCTTGGTCATAGTTCTGATGCTTAAATCAACAGCCTAAGGAAGAGACAGTCTTTTGGTAGGAAGGTTAAATTTGCTGAGTTTGCCTGAATGAAGGTAAGGAAAAGCATGATGTGGAATTGTTCAAGCTGTGGGATGCCATAACTTGGACCATACCAGGGTTAGGCTTTTTTTGTAACAATAAGAAGATAAGACAGAGACGAAAAAATGTTCCATTGGAGAGGAAAATATCCAGGGAGTCTCCAGTTCAGAGTCTAATTAAGAGCATGAAAAGAGAAGTTTCATTTCAAAAATAAAATAAAACAAGAGATTATATATCTCACTACAGCATTTGAAATGTCACTGCAGGAAAAGAGACGAGAGCAGAAGTTTAGCCTTAAAGCCCTGTATTTCAAAAATCTTTACCAAGAATTTTTTTTTATATTTTTAAAAAATTTTAAGGCATGACATATACACACACATACTTTCACACACACAAAGAAAGTCTTGATCCCTAAAAGAAATGGTTGATATTATGTGTTATGAGTGAAAGGTATTTGGAAAATAATTTGGATTTAAGTTGATTGTACCATTTTGACAAAACAACTTAAGCTCAGTGTACGTATACATAAAATATATATTGATATTAAATTGTTCATATACATAAAAACATATATTGATATTTAATTTTTCTTCATAGGAAAATGAAAAGTTCAAAACACTTTTAACAGTTTCTATCTTTTAAGTTTTTAATATCTCATGAAGACTGTTAGGCAAACTAATGGATCAAAATATTGATCATTAATGTAAAAGTTCTATTTTATTTTTTTTAATAATATTTTTGTTTTAAACACCATAAGAGAATGAACTTTTATCCTTCCCTCTGCACTACTTTGACAGAAAAATAATTAAAAAGTCAGGCAGATCTAGAAAGGAAGGAGAATAGTTTTCTCTGAAGGCTCTTGGTGTATTTCATGCCTTGGGATTGATGCTTGAGCTCTTGCACCTGAGGTTGATATCCTTGGACTCTGGAGATTCTGCAATGTAGACATGGGTAAGGACCACAGCTTCTTATCACATAGTAAATGAACATTCTGAAAGTACCCTCCCTCAGAAGTTGTAACTATATCTAAATTTTATATTTTATATCAGTTTGGCAAAAAAGTAATATTAATAATTTTTTTCCTATTTGCCTGCATTGACTGCAGAAAGGGCCCAGATTACTTAAGGCAGAGGACTCTTTTTAGAGCTAAAGATGCAACCTGTACAGTTTTATCTTTATCCAAGCAGCACTGTATCCAGCTCCTAACTTGAATCCCACTTTCATCTACAAAGTAGGCAGAGCAGGGAGAGCTTTTAAAATACATTAAATTCCCATGATGAAAGGTACCACAGAAGTGCAAAGCTGTTATCACCCTTGACTACACATCTGCAGCTGCTTATAACATCTTTGCTATGTTATTATTTCTAATGTCATTGCTCTTTTAGTCTCAGATGACATCTTTGATGTTCACATGATTTAGTGCCAGTGTTGTTTTATTTATTATTCATGCCTCTGTGCTATCTTTTAAAAACAACTGATTGTTTTCATGGTGTTCTTTGATCAATGTTCTTTTGTCAATAGTTAAACTATTAACTTTCACAAACCAACTCGTTTTACAATAGTTTTGAATTCCTTCTTCATTCCTGTCTCTGTTGACCTATTAAGACATTCTATATTTTCATCAGAGTATATTTTTAAAAGTCTGTCATGACTTCAGGCTAGAAGGGACAGATGTTACAGTGAACAGAAGCAATCTTTCACTGTATTTTCAACTAGATATTTCAACTTGTTTTGAAACTGTGTTTATGCCAGATAAGAAAAAAGGACTGAACATCTTGAAATGTTTTCAGTGCACACAGAATACTCTGTAAGGACAGAGTATGCACTTCTATTGTTTGCCCTGGCAAAAAAATTCATTTCTCATAGCATTTATTGGATTTTATGTAACTTTCAAATAGTCTCACAGTAACTAATATTTGAAAGTTAAAAGAGTACTTATTCAAATAAATCAGTACTTTTCAATATTTTTAATGTATGGGACAGTAGATATTTTCATGTGACAAGTATTTGTAGAGGCTCCATGTACACAACATTCAATATAACACATATTGGTTTTCTTTTCCTTTTTATATTAGTTCTGAACTCTATAAAAATAATTTACAAAGTGTCAGGGATATAGAAAACCAAATCTGTAAATGAAGAAGTTCATTGTCATTGCCTTGTTTATCAGTAGAATTGTCTATCAGTAGATAGAATTTTTAGATACGTATTTAAGAGTTAAGTAAGGAGGTTTTTATGTATTTACTTTATTGTTGACAAGGATACTACAGTGCTTCTGTTTAGTATATTGTTTTACTTCAGCACAGCTTGCCAGAGTTTGCTGCAATGTAGAATTTCTACTCTTCAGATTAAGTGGACTTTAAATTTTAATAACCTATGTCTCCAAACTGGGAAAAAAGGTCAAAGTAAATTAAATAAACAAAAAACTAAACAAACATCCTCAAAACCACCAAACAAACAATCAAAAAGAAAAACACAAAACCCCAACCAAACAAACAAACAAAAAAACCACAACAAAAGAAAATCAAAGCAAAACCATAAACAGAATTCTAGTTCTACAAATTTAATTAATTTTAATTTTTCTTTTTCTTGAATTTGCCTGCCAGGGTGCCAACCTTCATATACTTGAAAAGTCAGGAAGCATGGAGACGTGGATGTATGAAGCGCTAGGAAACTCCAGAGGGAATTCCTGCAACTGTTTCATTCCCAAGAGTCTGGAAGCAGGTCAATGACGAAGTGCCTTTGGGGAGATGCTTCCATGACACCCAAGGAAAAGCAACAGAAGGCAAATCAACCCTCTAACCTGCCTTCAAGCAACTTTCAGCAATATACTCTGTCCTTGTAGGACCCTTAATTCTATCACATTATTATGCTATGGTGGGAAATAATCAGTTTTCATGTTTGAAAGCTGAAGAACTTTATGATTTCTGAAGCAAGACACAGGGTCCATCCTTTTTTCATTATGAAAACTGTGAAGTCTTTTACCAGCCATATAGACATGAAAATACTTATGACTCACATAATACTATCTAATCTATAATTGGTTACTAAATTTGATATCCAAACCTAACCTTGAAGACACAAGGCTCACATTTCTCACAGGGAAAGAATGAGATAAAGCCATGGAATTCTGCTTATGCCTCTCTTGTAGCATTCATTGCCCTTTCACTTTAAATAGTTATGAGTAAGCCATGACTGGACAGGTGAATACCAAGATGCCTTGGTGATATTTGAGCATCTGTTGAGCTCAAAAATTACTATGTATTATTCACTGTTAAAAAAACAAACCAAACAAAATCAAACCAAACCAAACCAAACCAAACCAAACCAAACCAAACCACCAACCAATACAGAAAGATTATATCCAGGAAAAACAAAAAAACAAAGTGAAAATGCAATATTTTAAGTACTGGTTATGACCTAAAATACTGCATCATCAAATATTTTGCCCTCAGTGAAGCAAGTCAAGAGTTTACCAGCCAACAAGCAGTCTCTCATTTAACTCTTAATCTCCAGATTGCTGACAAGGTCAAGCATGCTCATTAGCTCAGATTTCCAAAATCACTGAGAAGTGGGAGATATTTTTATGGTGGACACATTCACTGACACATTTACAATGTGGAAAGAGGTAAATGCAGTTCTAATTATGAAACATTGCATCAGTCTTTAGAGACACTGGGACCTGGAGTCAAAGCAGGGAGCAGCAAGGAGGAAAAAGGGCTTCAGAACATTTGCAGCACTATATGATATAGGCAGACATTTCACCTTGCTAATATTTTTAAAAAACATATAAGATGATATTGCACAGCATGGAAATATTGTAGTGCAGAAGCCAGTGGCCTGGATCTTAAAATTGGAATCAATAATTAATTTCCAAGAATGAAGGTCTGATTCTATCTCACCTAACTGCACCGTTTTAAAACAGTGCTTATTAAGCATTGAAATTTCTTACACATTACCCCTTAAAAATGGAAAAAGAGGAAATATTTCAGCTACCATCTGGATATTACCTCCCTGCTTCTACAAGCATAGGATTTTCTTAATTTAGGATGCTAATTGAGTTTTTCACGAGAGAGTGCAATGCTGGGTAAATTAATCCACATCTATGCTTCCACTATGGATCTCATACCCATATATCACACAGCTATCTATATTTCAATACAGCAGACAGAAACAGAGAGTCTCAGAAGAGAGGGCTGTTCAAAACCATCAGGGATCGGTTTTGAACTGGGAGCTGATGAAGGAGATGAACCCACCCTGAAGGAGATGGTGACGGTGCCACCGGCACGCAAAGACGAGACCATGTTGGTGCTTTCAGCTTGGGAAGGCTCAAGCCTATGTCCCCTCCTTCCTGGTGGAATGCTCCATCCATCAGGGTGCAGAAAGGACAGGGGGACTGGGGAAAGGGGCCTTTGCCCAGATTCTCAAGGCTTGGAGTCAACAGAGAGCTAAGCCGGGAGACGCTTGATGCCAGGGAAGCAAAACCAAACCAGAGACTCTGTACCTGAGATGCTGCACTGCAGCTCCTTCAGAGGAAAAGGGTTTCTCCTTCCTCCAGAATTTAGTATTTCATTAACTTAACCAGAGTCTAAAACAGACCTGCAATGCAGAATTATGCTAATAGCGTAGAGACACAGGGACCTCCTCCTACTTTTGATATGCAATAGCCATTTTTCAGTACTCTCAAACCACAGAGACCTGAGTTCTGAGAAACTGAAGACTGGCACAAATTGCCAGCAGTATGCCTTAATTTTGATTTACATTTCCTTCACTCCAGAAATAAAGGGAATTTAAAAGTGATAAATGATTGCAATATATCAAGGTCTGATTTTATTTTCTGGAATTCTCTGTGTTTTGTAGAATATTGTGAGAAAAATTACAATTATACAGGCTTTAAACCTTGCCTGCAGTGAACAGCCTTTTTGAATATTAATGAGAATACACACACAAAACAAAATTTAAGGCAGAAGTTACAACTGAGCTAAAATAAAACAATAAAACAATTCTTTTGCTATCAACAATGAACAAGCTGATGATCTTCCATGACTTATTATAAATAAATCAAATAAGCAGATGTAATAAATGACTTATTTTGAAAACATTATTTAGAAATAAGTAGAAAACACAGGAAAATAAGATTTTGTTGTAAAAGGTGATATATTACTCCTACCAGAAAAAAATGAACTATGAGAAAGAGTTTACTGAAAAAGAAACAGGTTCTTAAGGTAAACACTGTGACATTTTATCAGGACAGCAATAACACATTGCACAGAGTAGCCAACCTGCTTGTTAAGCAGGTTAATGCAGCTGATTTAGTCTCTTTGCTTTTCCTGTGCATACAGATACAGCCAGGGATTCCAAGTTGCAATTTGGTGAAACTACAAAGAGTATCAATTTCATGGAGCAGCTGAAGAGAACCCTGGGGTTATGTTTCCTGTCAGAAGAGCTGAAATTACTTTTTTTGCGAAATTTCATAAATTTTCATTTCAGTCTGATTTGGACTGGACAAGTAATCCTGTTTTCTTGCCAGTTATAACCTGTGATGGCATTCTGGAATACATCTGTATTTTCTTTGGTTTTTACCAGTAGAGATAACTTAGGGTTTTGAAGCATATGAAAGATAATGCAGGTTTAACAGAATATTCCCGTGCCGTTTACCGAATGATATCCTGTAAAAGATTTGATGGATCATGGAGATACTGTGCAGTCTGATACATTTATTTTATTTATACAATGTTGTACAAGGATTTTGTTAATTCTTGTCTACTGTGGATAAGCACAGAGGTAGTTTGGGCATCTGTATTTTAATGTTGACATGATTACATGTGACTACAGTGAGTGAAGTCAAGGGAAAAAATGTTGTTGATATTAAACAAAAGAGAAATTCCTCTAGCAACATCTGGGATAAAGTGAAGATTGCATAACTTAGAGCTGCCCATGGTAATATTGAATTTTTATTCTGTCTGCTAAACACACTTCATCACCCCACAGTGAAGTTTGTGAACGCTCTTCAGAATTGCTATAGGAATAGTTATACATTTGCCAGCACACTTCACAAAGCCAAAGACCTAAACCCAACAGAGACCTCCCCACACCATGATTATCATCTTCAGCAACTCATTCTAATACAGACAACCAGATATATTTTATTACTTCATGTTTCTTTAATAATGCAGATTCATAGCCCCAAAGATGTCAATAGCTGCAGAGAAACTTGGTTTTCCAGAGCACACTCATTATATATTGCAATGTTAAGAGCTACTTCACTGGCTTTGGGCCAGTAAGTTGTGTTCTTTTAGGGAAAATTCCATTCTCCTGGTTTGTTTATTTTTCATTTCTGAGCCATTTTTTGTAAGCATGAAGTATTTAAAAATAGTACTGTACCAAGAAATTAAAAGACAAATAAAAGTATCATGGAGGGAAAGATAAATATTTCATGTGATGAAAACATATTGCAATTTGGATCAAGACTCTTGGCTTTGAAAAAAGACCCTGAAAATAAACCTGAAAGAAGTATTTTTCAGTGTAAATCTAGGCACTTTAGTGGTGTTATCAAAGTAATTTTTCCATGGTCCTTGGTTGATGAGCTAATTTAATTCTTTCTAGGGAACAGCAAACAATAGAGTAGAAAGGAAGAATGGAGAGGGATAAAACAAAGAGATGCAAACCATGGTGTGCATAATGCTTCATACTTTGATGGCTTGTGTTCCTTGGCACTTCTGTCACAAGAGCAAATCTGAATCTCCCAGTCGACCCTGGAGAGAGGTTGCTCGTTTTATATATCATAGAATCAAAAAGTGGTTTGTGTTAGAAAGAACATTAAAGACCATCTAATTCCAAGTCCCCCCCCATGGGCAGGGACACCTTCCACTAAACCAGGTTGCTGAGAGCACCATCCTGCCTGGCCTTGAACAATTCCAGGGATGAGGTATCCACAGCCCCAGGCAACCTGTGCCAGTGCCTCACCACTCTCATCGAAAAGAATTTCTTCCCAACATCTAACCTGAACCTTCCCTCTTTCAATTTAAAAACATTATCCCCTTGTCGTATCATTGTCTGCCCATATAAAAGGTCTCTCTCCAGGCTTCCTTTAGGTAGTGGAAGAAATAAAATGTGCCCAGAGACTTCTCCAGGCTGAGCAAGCTCAACTCTCTCAGCCTATCTTCATAGGAGACACCCTCAGAAAAACTCCTTGGAAGAAAAACCCCAGAGGCATTGTATTGAAGTGAAGTTTTTCCTCATAGAAACTCTTGTGGAGGAGGCATTACCAGATGTCAAGAGAAGTGCAGACCCCGCTCTGCCAGGGCTCAGCTGCACCAAAGGCCTGAGGATAAACAGGACACTCAGTGTCAGAAATGTGATCCTGCGGAGAAGGATCAGAACCAGTGCTCAGAGGTGGAATAATGATAACTTGCTTAAATAACAAGATCCACCCTGCGCCTGGGCTGGTATTCCATTCCAGGCTCTATCCCCACAAACCAAAAATATCCCTGTGGGTAATTTCCTAGGTGTCATAATAGTAGAGCCTTTACACTGGCTATAAAGCTGTTCAGACACTATTTCCAGGTTTAGAGATGAATCCAGAGTAGCCCATATCTGTTTATGCTGACTCATCCTTTGGAAATTAGAGTAATCAAAGCTGAACTGCAATTATTTAATGCTTGATTGAGATCTCTTCTTATAGGGCCTACAACAGAATGTTGTGTTAAAGGCACCAGTTTTCTACATCTTATTGAGGCTATATATGATGTACTTTGAGCTTTAACCCCTTTTCAAAATACACTGTACCTCCCACTGATAATAAGCTAAGATTTTTGCTCATGAGATTTATAAAGGTCTGAAGCTGAAGCAGTGTTTAGCCCTGTCTCATTCCGTAGTGCCTGCTCCCAATTATGTTCCCAGATGTGCCTATAATTACAGGTGTGGCACCATAAATGAAAAAGTAACAACTGATCACAACCCCCACAACACAGTGCAACCCAAGCAGCACAATTTAGGCTGTGACATTCAAGACAGTACTCTTTTGCCAGTCCTCGTATATGTAAAGATGATAATGATTCAATAATGTCAATCAGTTCTCTGGTCGTCCGGCAACGGCGTGTTAAGGCCTTATCAGGCATTGCACAATAGGTGGTAATTGGACTAAGAAAAGAAAGCTGTTAGCTGTTTTCATTCATGCAACCTGGAGAGACGTAAACAAGCCTGAAAATGATTCTTTCTGTCCTTGAAGTTATCACATCCACCTTTTTTCATGAGCTTCCCAGAAATGTTCAAAGTCAGTTTTCAGTTTGTAATCCTTTAGTCATTTGGCTCAAATGGCATCAGCTGGGCGATTCTCAGTCCTTTGTTAATTTGGAGTGGTGAAAAGATAGTATGCATTTAAGGCACTTAAAATATTTAACTTAACAGACTTATTTGCAAATCATGTAAAATCACTTAAATCTAATTCAAACTTAACAGAATCTAACTTAACTTACTTAATAATACTTAACAAAATTTAATTTTCTTTAAATCTCACACAACTCAAACCTATATATAATTTAAACTTAGAAAACCTCGAACCCAACCGAAAACAAGCTTAACAAATTTAACCTTAACATTTAATGGCACTTAATTGATAACTTAACCTTAACTACTTAATAGCAAATAAAACTTACTATAGGAATAATATATAGCATTTACTATAACTTACTTACAGGCCTGATTCTAAAATAGTAAGCTAAAATAACTTTCTTCACGTGTTTGCTATAGCATTTTTATACTTAAATACACTTAAACACAATTCATTTAAGGTGCACCTGTGAAAAAATTCTTTTGAATTCAGTGTTTGCTTTTACATCTATCACATCTAAACAAAGCTTAAAGAATACAAAAAACACACTCATTACATCTCACTCATACAATCATTCCAACACATCTTAACATTTTTAAATTTTTCAAAACACAGCTTTAAAGTCTAATGTTCCACCGGCCCAGCCATCCGGGCTTCTGATGTTCAAAGTCTCTGGTAATACAGATGTTTCCAAGACAGCATAACCAATGCCGAGCCAAATCGGCCGAAATCTGACTCTTGCATCCATTTACACTGATTTCTGTTTTACAGTCTGTGCTGGGGAGAACAAAAGATCCTTACTAACTTAGGTGAAAAACATCCTGACAGCAACAGTCCTTGGTGTCGCCTGTTTAGTTTCACTAATCTTTTAATTGCAATAGGAATCTTTTCTTTTGTTGACAAGAGTCACGATTATTACGGCTGTTAGATCTCAAACTGTAGCTCCTGCCGGCTACGGGGCGGAGGGAGAAGCGCTCCCGCTCGAAAAAGCACTCTGAAGTCGGAATCCGCTAAGGAGTGTGCAGGACGAAAACTATCAATGCACAGCATGATTGCTCCTCCATCACCTGCTCTCTGATGTCCAGTCACTGTTCCCAAGCAGCAACTGGCCGCCCGTGGACATCTGGCCCCCAGTTCACACATGAGGGCGATGCGGCTCCGGTCGCTCCCCCCGCGGCGCTCTTTGTTCACTTCCGGCGCGGCGCGGCTTGGTTTCTGCGGCGGCGGCTCCGCTCTCGGGGCGGCGCGGCCGCTCCCGCGCGGCGGCTCCTGCGGCGGCGGCTTTTGATCTTCCCGCCGCTGCCTCCGGCGTGCCCGTGCCGAGTTCGGAGTAGCACAGCACCGTAATTCCACCATAAATCACCGAATTCACACATTTCCGTTAATCCGTAAACCATATGGAAAATCCCTTTACCGTAACTATAAGTCCAAAGTCCTGTTAAATCCTTCTACTAATTCATCTCTGCTTTGCGCTGCGGGTCACTCCCTTCGCGGCGGTTCAGCTTCGCCTGCGGTGGCTCCCTGTGGTGTCGGGTTGAAGGCAGGAAAAGGTACCGATGATGCAGCGATGACTTCTGTTGGTGCTTGGCATTCCCGGCGCAAGCGGCCCTTGCCTTCGCATGGACAGCATTTCGTGCGGCCCTCTTTATTTGATGTTGCAAACGCAGCGGACGTTTGAAGAGGTGCAAAAGCGGCTAACACCTGACTCTGAGAGGACCTTGCCTGTTCTTGCAAACCTATTCCTATCTGTTTAAATGCATCTACCACAAAAGCTTCAAATTTCTCATCTTTGCCTTGCTTAATTCCCATATACACTGGTATCCCTCCTGGTTCCTTTACCATATCTATCGCGAGTCTGACTAACCGCATTGCCTCCCGGCACTTTTCTTGACCTATTAAAGCTTGTGCATCAGTTGGAAGGAAACGTCCCAGACCCATAAGTTCATCAACAGTGACACCATGCAGGGGGCTACCCCGCTGTCTCTGAACTACCACACACTCACTAACAAGTATCCACCAATGATCATTAAACAGCAATTGTTGATGGTAGGTAAAGATTAATTTAACTATGCCAAGACAATCATTAACGAGGAGGATACTGGTGTTAAAAATATAATCGAGCATTTGCTTAGCTGGTCCGCTTCCAAGTCCAAACTGACTAACAGCAGCTTGCAATTGAGATAACAATTCCCAGTTAAGAGCACTAATTGTGGCTTGAAAACCTCCTCCAGGCTGGGGGTTAAAGACAACCGGACAAGCCAGTTCTCGAGCCGAACTTATCAGCTCTAGATCTCCCCTGTCAACTGCATCTTTGGCCAGGGCAGCCCACGCGTCCCGTCTTTCCCTCGCAGTCGCCGCCACCAAGTCGTTTTCAGACCCAGGGACCGGCTGATTGCTTGTCGGGAACGGAGTACACGTATCTGGCCCCAGCTGCTGAGACGCAGCAGGTACAGGAGAGTCAGAGGTGCTCTGTGTAGCCTGCGGCAAAGCAGACAACAAGGCACCCCGCGGAGCTTGGCTCGTTAGGGGGGGCTGCGAAGCGGGTACTAAAGCAGTCTGCGTAGCCTGGTTTGTAGGCTGGCTCGTAGCCGGGCTTGTAGCCTGGCCCGTTAAGGGGGGCTGCTCGGCGGGCAGCGAGGCGGTCTGCGCCTGGCTCATAGTGTGACTCATAGCCTGGCTTTCCGAGGGAGGTGGTGAAGCAGGTAATAAAACTGTCCGCGTTGCGGGGCCAAGAGGAATTCCCGCGTTCTTATCAAATTCCCTATCTTGATCGCATTCTTTGTTACGATCGTAAGCGGCAGTAGCCTGGTGAGCAGCCCTTTTTTCAGCTTGAATCCGCAACAGTTCGGTGTTAACGACCCGCCATAATTTACCCCACTTCTTAGCAGTTTTATCATCATCTAATGTAGCCTGCCACAATAAATCACCAAATCTACGCCACTCCAACAATTCGTGAACTGTGTGAGGATTTATAAAGATCCCCCTTTCTAGGCCATAAACTAAAAGGCCTGGTAACTCTTTCTGTAAATCTATTCCCTTAATTTGCCGTTTTTGCAAAAGGGTAATAAAAAGTTCATATGCGGCTTGCCTTTCCATACCTATGTGCGCACGTTGCAGCTCTTCAAATCAAGGTCGCGGCCGCATGTCTCGGACGAGCCTATCTGTATAGTCACTCGCAGCGCGGCGCGGGCCGGCGGGTTACTCTCCGCTTTGTCTTCCGCGCTTCTTCGCCGTTCTGGCTGCAGTTTCGATCTTACGGAACCCGAACCTGGCTTCACTTCGCGTGGCGTTCGCTTCCCTGTGGTGTTCGCTATCACGGTCGGAGGTCACCATATATTGAAGTGAAGGGGAGTTCGATGCATTACCAGGATGGTCGTTCTCCCCTTCACTTCAATAGCATTGCAAGGGTCACTAGTTAATATTGACAGTTAATATTGAACAGCCAGTCTGCTCCAATGAATCTGCTCCACACCAACTCTTAAAACTTGTGGGCCCCACTGCACCCAGAAAAACCAGATTTATCACACTTCTGCATGGGAGCTGACAGCTACACAGAGGAGGAGCCTCACATTGTTATTCTTTGCCTCACCTCAGTGGAGATGGAGAGCCTTTGAGATGACTAAAGGTGCAAAGAGGCATCATATTCCTCACACAGTGAGGAAGGACAGAACTCCTAGGAGTCCTACCTGCTGGGTGGCTTTACCTGTGAGGTGGTCTTACTTTAACATGAAAATGGGATAGTCAAGGCTGGAGGCGCTTCTGCAAAAAAATAACTGTATTAAAAGAACAAGAACTAATAGCAATTGTAGTCAGTGATGTAACATTTTCATGGTTTAGTCAGTTTTCTCCCCATTTTTCATAAAACATGATAAAATTCACTTTTTGTATTTGTTTGTATGAAAAATATTAAACCTTTTGAGGTCTAATTATATACCTTAAGTCTGGGGCTGGAAAATATCCAGTAACAAGTAGATTAGGGGTAAGCTCACAAGAAAGTTTCCTAAAATAATCTCTTTATTGATTTCTTCAGCAGCTACTCATAGTCCAGGAGTCTCTTTTGTGCAGTGTATGCTCAGCAACACACAGACCTATTCCCATGTGTTACATGGAAAACAGTTTCTCCCTGCTCTTAAGTGTGCAGTGCTCTTAGGTAATCTACTGGTGGCTACAGAGGAGGACTAGGAGCAGGGATGATAAATCACAGTGCACTTTTTAGGTGGAAGAAGGAAAATATTAGAGTCAGGCTTCCCGAGGAGAGAGATGGGCTGACACACAATGTCACAGGAGATCTGAGAATCATCCCTAAGCGCCTTCATGCAGAACCAGCCTCCTTTCCGGACACTTGGCACATTTACAAATGCCACCATTCACACACAGCTGTTTAGCTTCCTAAACTAAACTCCCTGATCTAACTTAGGAGCCAATGCCATTGTAAATATTTGACAGCATCTCTCCAGGCCTTCAGCAGCCTCCAGGAGAATTCAGGCTCTCCACACATCCAGCCCCAGGGGTGCATCTGTGCTGCAGCACTTGAATTGAGCCTTTTGTCACTGACTGGCTGCAATGAACACTGGCCTCATTAACTGTATTGATCATTGACTGATAACTTGTGAATGCTGACATCTGTTTCCAGCTGTCCCCACAGACATCTGTAATGCCACATGAAATGCTTTAGGATGTGAAACCTCTCTGGGTGGGACTCACATATGAAACACAGGATTTGTGGGAAATCAGCTGGAGGCCAGGTGAGCTTTCTGATACAGAGCAAGTGGCAATGTGACTGTACACAGGGTGCCCAGTAATGCTTCCAGGTGGATTCACAAGGAGCTAAACCCTACAAGACATGGCAAGAAAAAAGCCAATATTATTATTCATATAGGTTTTTTTCATGGTAATTGAAAAATTAGACTTTCATCTACAGTGTCTACAAGCATCCTCATTTTAGATGCATAGTTTGCTACCAAAGACTGGTACTTCTGAGTAGCAATGAATTTTTATCAGGAACTACATGATCTCCTATTTGAAATTTTTAGTCCACTTTTATATTAATACAAAGGAATTCTGTCTAAATATACATTTCAAAGTTTCTAGTGTGTCTTATTCAGAATAGCAAAATTAATGAGAACAGCAGTACATACTGCAGGATGGAAAATCTTTAACTGAAATGAAGGTTGGTATTTTGTGTTTGAGAAAATCTCTGACTGACTCCTTTTGTATATGTCAAGATTGCCAGAGAGCAGAAAAACTTTTGGTCAAAAACTCTGGGTAAAATCCTGTTCACAGCATTGTATTAAAAAGGTAATACTCACTTAAACCCTCTTTCTTCTGTTGTTCACTTATAGTTTGCCTACAGGTCTTATCTCAAATTATTTGGTTGTTTGCATTTTGAACAGATTAATCTATTATGAAGGCGGGTGTGTTTATTTACTTTGAACTAACATGCATTGTTCAGATAAATTGAGCTGTTTTCCTATTTAACATGTTAGGATTTTTGGTTTAGTGTTCTCAGAGCCCTCCAGGCAATGGAACAAATTGATGGAAAGTAAATTATTAACATACATTCAGTCAGGCATATATAAACAGCCCAATTTAAAGTCATTATGTCTTATATAAACAAGTACTGTATATATTTAAATAATTATCACAATAATTTATAGAGTAGCTGGGTTGCAGAATATCCAAACTCTCTTAAAGAGGTTCTGAAATGTTATGGATTAACTCAGTTATGTATCAACTTCAGCAGCTGTAAGCACAAGATCTCTACCAAGGGAAGAGTGAATAGGTGGAGAAACAATTTGTTTATGGTGAATTGGGTTGTGATGGCTGAAAAAGGGCATAGTCATCTGTTGTGAAGATGAGACTCAAAATTTATTCCTCTTGAGGCATTTGATTTTTAAATTGAACTTTATTAACGACTATTTCCAAAATGAGGCTAATGACTGGGTAAGAAGTTAGAGAGGATGTAGAGCTTCCTCCTCAATTGGTAAAATTTACTTTTGGCTAACACTATGTCAAATAGAAAGAGAGAGACAGAGGAAGAGAGAGAGAGAAAGAGAGAAAGAAAGAAAAGATTGGCAGAAATTTCTCATTGATATATTCCAGGGAAGCATATCAGTTCCAAATTTTTTTCCTTAGAAAGATATTGAAAGGAAACATGAATACAGTTGCATGAATATTATAACTGTTTTTGAGGTATTCAGAAACCATATTTTTTCAGAAGAGGTTTAAACCTATAGTAGAAAGAATTTTATTCCAATCATGTCTTCCAAAGAAGGAAATCAAAAAAGAACCAATATCTTCCAAATAAGGAAACCAAAGTTAACAGAAGATATAACAAGTCAATGCTGGAATCTCACAGAATCACTGAATGTTCTGAGCTGGAAGGGCACCATCAGAATCATCAAGTCCAACTCCTGGCCCTGTACAGGATATCCCAAGAATCAAACCAAGTGCCTTAGAGTGCTGCCCAAACTTCTCAAATTCTGCCAGACTTGGTGCTGTGACCACTTCTCTGGGGATCCTCTTCCAGCGCCTTTTTCTCGTGTCCAACTTAAACCTCCCCTGGCACAGCTTCAGGCCATTCCCTCAGGTCCTGTCACTGTCACCACAGAGCAGAGATCAGTGCCTGCCCCTCCTCTCCCCCTCCCAAGGAAGCTGTAACTGCAGTGAGCTCTGCCCTCAGCCTCCTCCAGGCTGGACAGACCAAGTGACCTCAGCCACTCCTCACACGCTTCCCCTCAGGGCCCTTCTCCATCTTTGTTGCCCTTCCTTGGACACTGCAATAGCTTAATGTCATTTTTACCTTGTGGCACCCAGAGCTGCCCCCAGCACAGGAGGTGAGGCTGCCCCAGAGCAGAGCAGAGCAGGACAATCCCCTCCCTTGCCCAGCTGGCCATGCTGTCCCTGATGGCCCCAGGACAGGGATGGCCCTCATGGCTGCCAGGGCACTGCTGGCTCGTGTTCCACTTTGTATCAAACAGGACCCCCAGGTCCCTTTCCATGGTACTGCCCTCCAGCCTCTCATTGCCCACTGTGCACACAGCCAGGGTTACCCCGTACCAGGTGCAGAACCCAGCACCTCCCCTTGTGAAACTCCATAGGATTGGTGATTGCCCATCTTTCTGATTTGTCCAGGTCTCTCTGAAAGGCCTTTCTGCCTCTTCTATTTCTCTCTAAAATTAATTAATTCAAAAATATTTTTGAAAACGTTTGTCAAATTTTAATTTTCATATTTCAGCTTTAAAACTGAAACAGAAATAATAAATCTTTGGTTTGTGGTTTGGGTGAATCTGTCCTTGATCCCTCTTTTCCCTACCATTTTCATTTCTTCTTTCTCTACCTGTGTTTTCTCCTAAAGA
This sequence comes from Melozone crissalis, assembly GCF_028551555.1. NCBI lineage: Eukaryota > Metazoa > Chordata > Aves > Passeriformes > Passerellidae > Melozone > Melozone crissalis. The sequence goes on from NW_026535805.1 coordinate 58,056,042, forward strand.
AAGGATAAAAATGAAAGAAATAAAAGGAAATTCATAGCAAACTTTCAAGTAATTTTAATACCTTTCAAACTGACAAAAATATGAAAATTGTTGAAGTAGAATATCCAATTTATAAAATTATTTCTTCAATAAATATAGAGGGTTTAGGCTTTTTCTTTTTTTTTTTTCCTACAATCATTTGCCTCTCTTGAAGTACCTGAGAGCTTACTATTATTTAAATACTCTTAATTCAAAATCTGACACAGAAACAGAATGAGAAATCATTATTCACTATAAATTTTTATACTGCTTTCAAAATAAAGCTTTAAAAGCCTTCTGTCAAAATGTCTATAAACCTCAGACAGACAGATATTCATGTAATATTGCTAATATCTCTGAAACCATAAGTTTTACTCATGGTGTAAAGCAATATACCAAAAAGATTTTTTGCTAAAAGATAAAATAGTAAAAACTGCTGTGAACCCTCAAATGCATGGGATATTGCTAACCTGAAGGAACTGAAAGGCTGGAAAAGCTTCAATACCTCTCCTTTGTCTTCCAAGTGTTATTAAAGAGCTGTAGCAAATGACATGATTAATAAATCCAGTGAACAGCAGAAGACCTCTAAAACTCAGGTTATGATTATGTTTTGCCTTGGATGACTTTGCTCAGTCAATAACGTTAAAGCTTTTAGAGCTGAAATGTGGCATCAGCAAATCAAAATATTGGCAAGCTCTCAGACTGAAGTATCAACTTGATACGGAAATTGTAGAAAAGTATAATTATTAAAAGACATTTTTGAAAATACTAATGACTAATATTCTTATATGTCTGTTCTTTTTAATGAACATGGCATATATTTATTAAACTGTCTTCTCAGTTTAGTTGGGATTGTGCGATAGCACCTGCAGGTTGGAATTCTTATACTTTCTCTTCCCTGTATTTTCATACCCAGGTACTTGATTTTAACATTTAACTACACTGTTTTTATTGTTAGTAATTATTAGTAACTATTATCCAAAATTAAGAAAATATTTTATAATTATTTAAGACAGCATCAGCAAACCATACTCAAGTGAAATTCTAATTCCTTCCCATGCTTCTCTTCATACCATTTTCCTGTTAAAAAAGAATACAACTTGACAGTTTTGACACTACATGTGTGAAGCCAGTTTATGCATTACAGCATATAAAAGAAGTAATATTTTAAGAAAGAAAAAACAAAGCTGGATTTAGATTTCTTGCTATAAGTAAAAAGATACACATCTTTGAGATTTCCAAGTGCTTGTGAAGGCTCCTCCCACCTGATGTGTCTAAGAATTCTTTTTCTAGGATGACAAAGCCTTTCCATGGAACATGGGAAAACAGATGTAGCCCTGGAACAAGATTCATGACATTTGTTTTAGCTACCTCCTTAATCTTTTAGAAATTCTTCTCTTCTATAGAAAGGTCCCAAATGATGTGCCTTAGACTTGGTTAAGTGAAATTACTTTATTTAGTGCTTTTCCTTTTTATGGTGTTTTGATGAATTTTTAAAGCAAAGCCAAGTAAAGATGGCCTTGAGATATGAAGGTGACAGTGTTATTTCCTTTGCAAAATAAATAAGCAGCATTACTAAGGTTTGGTCCATATTAGGAACTAAATGGTTGTAGTGACTGGCAGTTTATGAAATTGAAAGGGAATTCTAAGCATCACTTATAGGTATATTTTTTGGTGGATGCCTTGTCTAATTCCAAATGTGCACATAAGCACATTTTAAATTCATGTTTCAGTGATGATAAAAATCATGTTGTGATATTTATAGGAGAGTGTTTATAAAACCTGAAAAGCTTTATTAATATTTCCTTGGTCAAGAAGAGTTTAAAAAAAATCTTATATTCTGTCATATATACAAAAGACTTGACACTTGAAAGGAGATACTTGGAAAGGAAAATAAAAGTTGTTTGTGGAGCCAGACCAGATAACAGGAAAACATAAATGGAGACAGGCTTTGGAGATGTCTTTGAAGTCTCATAATGATAAAATTTCCTCATTAGCCTAGAAAGCTCAACTTGAGCAAGTAAACAAAAGCTGTCAATGATGACCATATCTCTCAACCAACAGTAAAAAGGCTTTGAACAGTTCTCTCAGGAGGACTCTTTTACCAGGCACCAAAAGTTAACATAAATATTAGAGAACAGTGGAAGGTGACAGGGAGGTCACACCCATAATTTTCTGTAAACTCACAAGTGTTCCAAACTACCCAGAAACCACAGCTCAAACGCACAATAAGTACTAGGTCTGTTTGCTCTCCAAATGAGAGACACATATCACATCAGGCCTGGCACTAAACCTTTCAGAGTGAGTAAATAATTTCTGCTACCCCAAGCAGATTATGTGCCTGTGGAATAATAAAAGCAGCTGCAGTTTCTCTCTTCTTATTTCTGGTTCTTTTTTATTAACAAACATGAGAAAGAATTAAATATTAGATTGGCAAAACTGAGTTTCTAATTGCCTTGAGAGTTTGTGCATCAATATTTTACCAAGAGAATTATAATCTCAGTCGATTCTCTCAGATTGTTTAGACATGACAGTCAAGATCTTAAAACAAGTCACTCTGGCAAACCTTGCAAAATTAAACATGACAAAAAATGAGAAATGCTGCTGAGGGGGAAAATGTAATTTCATAATTTCAAATTTAAAAGTACATTCCATTCCCTTGGACAAAGACAGGTCTGTGGGTCCTCATGAGGGAAACAAATGACAAGAAAAAAATCTGATGTTGCAAATACTTTGGAAGGCTAAAGAACAATTTAGATTAACCTCAAAAGCTTTATTGTTTCAGTAAGGTTCCAAGAAAATATGATCAATGTAAGTCTCATTTTAAAAACAGATTCCTTGTCATATTTTTTCTCCTAGAAGAAAGAATTATATTTACCCTTAACCTAACTACTGGGAGCCCACCCACTGAAAATATTCGAGCAAATCTGACAGGAGAGGTAAGAAAGGTTGTTTACTTGTGGGTTATATTGACTTATTGCTCCCTCTGCATACTGAAAGGAGTGTTTGGAGGTTTCTGCCTTGCAAGATCAGAAAGCTGACAGAGAAGGGTAGGCAGTGCATTCATTATCATATTTTGTGAGGTTGTTTGTTCTTGTATTCTTCCTGCAGTTCTGGAAGTGCACAGATGAAGCACTGACATGATTCTCTGCTCATCCACATCTTTTTGCAGTGTCAGCCCTACAGGAATATGAAAACAAATTGAAACCTCCCCCCAAAAAATCAAACCTGATAATGTTTCACAGCCCTCATTGTATATATCAGGTTGCAGCAGCTCTTTTTTTCTGAGATCCTATTTTATATCACTGGCATAAGCTGTGAGAAAGGAAAAGATATATTCCCTCTAATACACACTGTAAACCTGCATAAAACTAGGGGAAAATTAGGTCTAAGAATATTAATTCTTCTTTCTCTAAGGAGAAAAAATCCAGCATCTGGGCTGTGAAAGGATTAGCTGTAACTTCCATACATTTAATCTGATAATCATTAAATTTGTAGCTCACTTTCCCAGGTCACCAAATCTGCATTCCAAAAACTAATTTTTGAGAATAGCCACCTGGGGTATCTGACAATCTTCCAGTGCAGGACAGCAGTCCTGCTCATTCAGAGCCTGGGCTTCCCTGGCAGGAAAGGGAGATGGCAGCCAAAGGGTAAAACTCAAAAATACCAATTGGTGATTGTTCAAAGAATATAAGGATCTCTAAACAGAATTCTTAACTACAAAAGTGACTTCTCCCTCCTCCTGCCCACCTGATATTTCCCCTAGAAATGCCTTATACTGTCACAATATATTTATGTTGAAAATTTCTACATAAAAAAGACAGTCAATTATTCAAAAGATAAATTTCCTTTTTTTCCTTTTCAAATTCTCTTTAAGTTTTAGACAACTATTCTGTAACTGTGTTACAGAACTGTACAGGAATTCTCCAAATACTTGAATACCCGCACTTAGAGCAGGACTTGCATGGTAGTAGTTGAATGAAAAAATTAAAAAATCAATCATCCAGAGCTATGCTGGTTTCAATACAGCAGGATTTACATCTTCCACCAACAAAAACTACTATAACTTCCAAACACATGAATTGAGATAAATTTCTCTCTACGTTTTCTATTACAGCCACAAAACTTCCCAAACTTATTATAACTAATTAATAGCTCACTTTTAATTACAAAGGGTTACTTTAAATGTCTTTTACTTGCTGTAGAATTTTTCCCATGATAACTTGTATGTCAGTGTGAGAAAACAATCAATCAAAAATTAATCCCTAGCAGCAAAAGATTAGTGGAAATAAATTAAATGAAAACAAGTTGCCTTCTGAGTGAAGAAAACTACTAAAAATGTAGCTTTTCAGGCAGAACAGGAAACATTAGCATTAGGCAAGCAGTATTATCATTTGAAGATTATGTATTTTGCAAAATGTTTAAGACTAGCAATTATATTTTCTGTATTAACAAAGCAACATATGTTGGAGGAGGTAATGCCTAGGTAATCCATAATCACTGTTAGAATTTGGCATGAATGTAAATGCTAGAGCATTGACTCCTTTGCAGTTATTACTATGAAAAAATTTCAATATAAAATTCTACATTTAAGTGGAAAATATGTACTAATTCTACTTCCTAGATGTAATTAAAGGATTTTTATCTTTTGTGAACACCTTGCAAGACAGTAATTCGTTTCCTGATGAGGCATAGAGTTCAACATTAAAAACAAATGTTCATACTTTTAGATTTAGTTTATAAGTACATTCTTAGAACCAATGGACAAATAAATGCCTTCTAAATTAGTAATTCATGCTAAAAATCTGTAGGACACATCTGCAGGGTGAATAAAAAGGGGAAGCCGAGTCTCTTTTTATTTTCTTTAATTTCCCTCGTGGTGGATCTAGATTATGTGGTAAATCTAAGGTAGACTTTCAGGCTTCCTGAGGCATTTTGTAGGGTCTTTTTTACCTCAGTCTTTAATAATACTGATAAACTTGGGCTGCTCAGTCCTCCAAGGACCACAACTACAGGAACAGTGATTTTTCATTCGTGGATGCTGAAATTGTAAGGGAACAGTTGCATCAGCTAAGGGCCTGATGGAATTCACCCCAGCGTACTGGGGCAGTGAACAGAGGTTACAGCACAACCTCTCTCAATCATCTGCCCAGGGCCTTGGGTGTCTGGGGAGGTCTGCAACTGCATTCTGAGGTGCATCAAACACAGCATAACCAGCCAGTAAAAAAAAGAAAAAGAGGTGATTTTTCACCTACATTCAGTATTTGTGTGACCTTTTCTTGAGCACTCTGTGCAGTTCTGGCCCTCACAACTTAGGTAAAATATGAAAGTCCTTGAGCACCACCAGAGGAGAGCAACAAAGCTGAGGAGGGGTTGGAAGGAATGTCCTGTGAGGAGCAGCTGAGGGGTCTGGGCTTGTCCAGTCTGGAGAAAAGGAAACCAAGGGCCAGCCTCATTGCTCTGTGCAGCTTCCTGGGAAGGGGAGATGGACAGGGCAGTGCTGAGCTCTTGTCACTTGTTCCCAGTGACAGGATGAGTGGGAATGGCTCAGTGCTGCACCAGGGAAGGCTTAGATTAAATTCTTCCTAATGAAGAAACACTTCTTTCCTAAGAGGGGATGCAAACACTGGAACAGCCTTCCTAGAGAGATCATCAGAGCTCCAGACCTGTCAGTGTTTAAGTCCTTAAGGACATGCTGTAACTTTTGGTTAGCCTTGGAGAGGTCCTAGTTGGACTGGATGATTGCTGTAGGCCATGTACAAAATAGTCTAGACTTATCTATTCTGCTCTACTCTCTTCACTCACATTTGTCAATTGGTGTTTGACAGGAACAAGATGATGGCGAAAGTTCTTTATTTGGAACATGGGCACTTCTAATTTTACACTATTGCCAGAAAAGGAGGATCTTCTTCCATGTTTGGGAGAGTTATCGCTCTGCAGTTCTGATACATGCTGAATTACAAGTAATTTTAGGAAAATATCAAGTTTGCTTGTCTCTTCTCATAAAATATCATCACAGAAAATTTATTTTATCAATATATACAAAACATTAAGGTAGTAAAAATTATCTCACTCTTATAATGTCAAAATTATAAAGCAGAATATGAAGCCAGGTAAATATCAACAGTCTCTCTTTATTTTGCCTCATGCTCTGAAAAGAATGCATAACATCTTATATAAGATCTTGATTCTCTACAGAATACCTAGATCCAGCCAAAAAAAGCCTCTATATCTGCCATAAGGCAGAGCTTGAAGAGTTCCCTTAGAATTGATGGCAAAATGCTCTGTTGATAGTGTATGTCCATATATATAAGGTGCATATATTTTGTTTAATTTTTAAGTCAACAATGCCAATTCATAGTTCTTTGGGAAGAAAAGCAGCCTTAAGTTAATTATTCATGCATGATAATAAGTTTATAAATTGATAGAAAACAGTACTTCCTTGATGCAGTACTGGAAAAGATTTTTTCCAGAAATGTTTTACCTGTAGAAACTCCAAGACGCAAGGAGCAGAACTTCAAACATAATTAGGTACTTAATCAACCAGTCAGCTGCCTAGAAGAGGCAGAAACTCCTATGGTCTTTCTCTCACTGCAAGATAAGTGACTAGATGTCAGCATCCTGTTAAAGCAAGGCAGGATAGATCTTTCCCTTGCCAGTGAAGGTAATGAGGCTCTGCTGGAGAGCTGTTCATCTTGTGGGACAGACATTTCTCAGGATGGGAGGAACTTCTTGTGCAGTATTTTATTTATTTTTTCCCTTCATTGACTCAAAAGGAAACCTTTTAGCAGATTGACTAATCGACTCAAGCCTTGAACTAGCGTAATTAATGCCAGATCTCACCAAATTCAATGCTTTACCCAATTCTTAGAGTTCTTGGAGGGAAAAAAAGTAAACACCTTTACTTTCTTGTTGATATGCAAGCAGTGTGTGGAAACTATTAACTACAACAGACAAGTTTCCTCAGGGGGGCAGATAGGCATTCCCAACACAAACTTGGAATTAAATGAAGTGCAAAATGATACAACTTTGGCAAATATGCAGTTGGGTCTCAAATACGGCTCTTTCTTTTGACCTTCATCCAAAGTGTTTTGCTTTTTGTCACCGGCCCAGTGACTGTAAGGTGTGTTCAATACTCTGTTCTAAATGAGGAACAACAGAGCCATAATCACAACTCTGTCCAGAGAGTTGTAAAGAGTGTGTCCAGTTCTGGCAAGACCTATGCACAGATAGAAGATTCACGGTTTCAAATTTTCACAGGTAATTAATTCATTATCTTGTTTTTCACCACTTTTTTTCTAAAAATAAACAGTTATTTCTTATTTTCTTGGTTTTCTACATATGATCTCAGATTTTATTAAGGGGAATCAATTTAATGAAACACCTATTTTTCAAAGCACTAGATAAGAACAACCAAATAGGAAGTATGCCAAATATATTCAAGACATAAGAATCTCACTGAAACTATCTTTTTCTTGAACAGCAAGAGATTTTTCAAGAAAACATAATTTTCCCATATATAGATATGAAACATAAATTAATTGTTCTGCATTACATTAAAAATATGCAAAACCATCTTATTGCATCTTTAATAAGATTTCTGTTAGCTTTCAGGGTGTTGTTATTGCAAACATCACAGGCATACAGTTCATCTTACGCAACATTCATGAAAGATCAGTATGAGATTGAACAAATGAATATGAGTATTATAGAGAGATCTGACCTCCAGTTAGTGAAAATGAATATAATGTCTGCAGATATTTGGAACCATGTGTTTTTCCAAATGATTGGTATGGTTAGTGATCTTTTTATTGATAGCACTGATGAGATTATATTTATTTCTGTTTGAGATTATATTTATTTCTGTGTGACAATTATAAATAGTTGTTAGGGTTAACCCTGGTGGTCAGCTGAGCTGCTTGGTCACTTCCTCCCTCTTCAGTCCCCCTGAAACAGGGGAAGAGAAAAGAAAGAACAAAAGAAAGAAATGTTGGAAGGTTAAGAAGGAAAGGACTAAAATAAAAATTGTTTAATGTAAGTGGAATAAGAGAGAAAAAAAGGAGAAGGCAGTCACCTTTCAGTAAAGATTTTTTTTTTTGAAAATGTGTAGTGTTTCAACATTTTTATTAAAATCAAAGAGGTGACTCTGTGACTAAGTAAATTGAATAGTTAATCTGACATAAATACAATAACCCTCTTGTGTTTGTTATCAGGTTGGGAAGGGAACAATTTATAATCTCAGAAAAGATACCAACACACAGAAGGTCTAGCATTCATTTTCAGTAAAAAGATGGCAGAAACAACAGGGGCTATGATCAATGTCCTAAAAACATAATTACTTTGTTATGTTTAAGCCAACTCAACTGATCATATGATTTTATTTTACACAGCTATAACTGATCAGGCAAGTCATAGGATTGGAAGTGCAATTTCAGATCTGTCAATAAAATGACTGACAAGAATGTAGGATATCGACTATGAATAACTGCATTGTGCGTATTATGAAGATAGAATCAGAAAGAAAAGGATTACATAAACAGTTTACATTTTTAAGTACTTCTCTGATCAGAGAGTGAACAATTTGTCATGAAAATTTCAGGCTTTCAGAGCTGAGTGTGAGACATAAGATGCCTTTATTTAAACAGGTACAACAGCTGCAACAGACAAAATCCACATGTTACTTTTTAATTGTTGCCTCACATACCAAAGCCTGGCAAAGGGGATGTCCTACTTTGTGTATTCATTTATTCCAACTTACCCATTCTAGATACATTTTACTAGTTAGAGTATTGAATACTTGAATCCTGTACTGGGGAGTTGGGCTAGACTGTCCCTAGAGGCCTCTTCCCACCCGATTCATTCTATGATTCCATTTATTTATTTACTTACTGCTTCTTAACACTGTGTTAGAGGTGCAACACAACCTTGCAAGTGACCACAACTAAAAGCATTTCGAGAAAAAGACTCAAACTTCCTAAATTACTTACTCTTTCTGTTTTAACCAGCAAAATTTTCTTCTAACAAGAATATGACTTCCTACATCTACATGCACATATATTAATCTACTTGTTTAAAAAAAAAAGCAACTTTTCCTCCTTGTAGAAAACTGAAGTGTCAAAAGCATCAACAATAGCAGTTACATTCTAGGGCATCTTTGCATGTTTTGCCAAAGATAATTCAATTGTCCTGGTTCAGCCTGTGCTTCCTAGTGACAATGTTCTACTTGATTTTCCACAGAAAGATGTGTCTGACAAGAGGCTTGGAGGAGGGAGCATTCCCTTAGGTGTAACACTTGTCTCTGTCCCCATATACCTAGAGGAAAAACAGCAGGAACCATGAGGACCCTGGAGATGCATCTGGATATTTGTTTTACAGATTACATATGCCGATGGCCAAAAAAATTCAAGTGACTGCATACATTTTTAGTTATAAAAACTAAATCAGAAATCCTTCAGGTTTGCCCTTGACCTTGAGCAGGGAGGCAGAAACATCTAAATTAAGTTCCTGTTTTCTCATAAAGAACTCTGTACTTTATTACCATTCATATCAAAATCAAGAGGATCATTTGATCTCCTATTTTAGGCAATACCTTCTGATGCTGCCATGTTGATATTCATGTGCTATCATCAGAAAAAAGCAATTTACTGAATATGAAAAACTACAAAATTAAAAAAACCTAAACCTATGAAAGAAAGGGCAAATGAAGTTCTCATCTTGAAATTTTAATCCTGGAAGACTAACTTTTCTTATCTTTATAATCCTTTTGAGATGTAGATATAGTTTTCTAAGGCTTTAAATCTGATAAACAATGTTCACAGCCTGCTGATGAAATGAAACTGCTGACAGTCATTAAATGAAAGAGAGGCAAAGATTTTTGATTCAGTTAGATTGTTTTGCACATCCAAATTTGAATACAGGGGTGCACACTGATTTGTAATACTTACACTTTAATTAAGATAAAAATAAGCACCTAAACTTTTAATATATTTCTGTATAAACACATGAAATTATTTTTATATACATAGGTAAAGACTATAAATATATATATAAACTATTAATTACACAATTCTAAGTAGAAGAAGAGGCTGTTATGTAATACTGGCCATTTTTCTGACAGCTAATTGAATGATCCAATAATTAAATCAACTGCTTGAATGCACTGGGTATCATAGACATTTTTATTAGCCACATGGCCATTGGATATTCAATAAAAACTGAAAATGTATTGACCAAATAATTTTACATACACCCAGGGGTTTTGCTTAGCCCCTTTTTATCTTCCTTTGACACTGACTGCTGTGAGTGTGAGCAGTGTTGGGGTTTCTCCACTGTTTCCTATTCCTTGGATGGATGCTGCCATTTCCACTGAAACAGTGACAATTACCAGTGTTAAGTGAAATGTGCTTTCATCCCAGAAGCTGCAGCTACTGCAGCAGAAGGACAGCAAATACTTTGGAAGACCTCCACAATTCAGATCTTGGCTACTTTAAGCCCTACATGTCCCGTGACATTTTCCAAAGTGCAGAGAGGCCTTAGCTTGATTGCCCAGCTGAACTGTAAACAGGAAACGAGATTTGGCCTCATTTAAACTCCTCTGTAGCTACAGTCTACCATGCACAATATTAGGTTTGTCTGCAATGAATAAAAATAACAAAAATGTTCAGCTTTAAATGTGGTCTTTTGCAGAAAAATTCAGGATATGTAAGCTGGGGTTTTTTGGAAGGGAATCAATGACTATACTTAAGGTATTGTCAATAGCCCCTGTTAATTCTACAGCAATTGTGCAGTTTATTATATTCAACATATTTCCCCTTTTAGGAAAATACTTACACATGTGGCCAGGTACAACCCACTTAAGCATAGCTGAAGGCATCTAAGCACTGTTCAGAGATAATACTTGCATTGAAGATGCAAACAGAAAAACAATAGGGGAAAAAACACATTGTGGTACATTTTTGCATCCAAAGTCAGTGCAGAAAATAAATATTGCTCTGAATTCAAACTAAACAAAATCTCTGGGAAAACATGCATGTATTATAAAATATTTGAAGGAGGCAGGCTACAAAGCAAGAAGGAATTAACACTTGATTTTAATTACAGCTATTTGAGTTTTACTTTGAACACTTCACCTTTTGCTCTCCCAGGCTATATAAAAAGAGTGTTTGAATTTTGCTCATCATTGACTTTATTTTTGAAAAGAATGTGATTACCCTGGAGCTTTTTTGACTAGTGTATAACAAAACAGGAATTTAGCACTCATGTTTGTAAAAGGCAGAGTGCTAGATGAGCCCAAAACAAATTTACATTTATCAATGGTTCAAAATATAATTTATTGACAATATGTTCTCTGCATGATCCTCCAGCACCAGAGGCCAACAGAAGCTGTTGCTGGTAAAGCTGAAATATATTTATGCAGAGCAAGGTCAGATGTTGCTGGCAGGATATTTCTCCTCAGGTAATGTTGCCAGAATGCTAGAAAAGATTGGGAGCCACTGACTGAAATAGAAAATTTTTCTTTTTTTAATGTAAGATCTGCTTCTGTACCTATCTCAGCATCCCTTCCAGCTAGTGGGCAATAAAAACAAAGAAAGTCAAAGTTTAAAGTCTCAAACCCTAGCTACAAGTCCTCTGCTGACTAAATAGGATCCAGTTTTTTCACCATAACCTAGACCAAAATTTGCTATCTGGTAGTTCAGAAGCACAACCAGAACATTTCAGAATTAATGACCGAAGGATGGTTGGTGAAATTCAAGATAATGGTACACAGCTGGTGCTTGGCAGAGACAGCTGTTTTGTTCTGGCTGATCATGTATAATTAAACACATTGTATGTGAAGGAAAAAATTTCCAAACTTTTAAGCCATTATACGGATATCTGGTATGCAGGGAATTAGCATTTATGCTTGCTATATAATTTCATGCAAAACTAAAATGCACTTTACATTTTCTCCTTCACACCATAACCATATATTTGCCCCTTGACATAAAAATTAAGAAAAATATACTTTAGCAAAGATAAATAAACCTTTGGGCTGTCTCAGAAGAAAAGGATTGTGATCACAACAGAAAAACAACAGGTTTGCGTCTGGTCTAATGTCATAGTCCCTGTGAACATTAAATTCCAGAGCATTTAGATACCTGTGCTGCCTTAAAGTACTACATTAAAGCCTTTTCATTACTGCTGACTGTATTCAGCAAATTTTCAAGTGTCCATAGATCACCTCATTAAAATGCAGACAAGGACTACAGACCTTTGCGAGATGGATTAACAGGAGCCATAGGTTTAAAAGAAAAATAGTTTTGGATGACATGGATAAAACAGGTTTTATAATAGCAACTGAAGAAAATAAGAACTCGTTTGAAATAAAAACATGGTACTCTTTTCAGTATTGTGAAGGACTATACAAAACAGCAGAATTATGGGGTTTTTCCTTTTATTTTTCCTAATATCCTGGAACACAGATCTCTTTTTTCCCTCCCATCCTAATAAAGAATATTAACTATACAGACACATCTACAGATGGATTTAAGTACAGCTTTTGGATGTGTGCACATATAACTAATCCATGCTGAGATTTTACAAGGGATGCACAACTGTATGTATAAAAATTAAGGCAATCTAAGCCTTCACTAAGATATCATTAGCACATTAATGAAATAGTTGTCTGTTTAGCTTCCTGCTCTGTTTGCCATTTGTCTGCAATGTTGTAGAGACCTCTCCTCCCTGCCCTTCTGCTCCATACAAGACTGCTCTGAGCCACTGCACAAACCCCTCTGCAAGTGTGCTTTGCTTGTTGCTTTATTCTCACAGGGCAACTCAGATGAAGGGGAGAGAGAAAGCTCTTATCCTTCTACATAGTGGGCCAAATGAAGAAATATTAAGTAGCTAACATGAGGTTTCACAAGAAAACTTTGTCTGGCAGAAACTAAATATAGATCACAAAACCTTAATATTCTGTCTCCCTCATAGGGCTGCTGTCTCCACTGGTGCCCATAAGTTCTAAGGTGCTTTGATGTTCTGCTCTTGCTATGGGAAATGACAAAACAACATTAAAATACATTTTAAAAGTGTATTCCAGATTCAGTATGGTTCAGGCATGAAATCTACTTCCACAGGAGTTTAGAACTGGATCCAATAAAGCTTTTATTCAATGTTATAAGGATGAACAAGGAAAAAAAAAGGCTTTTGATACTAGAATAACTGGCCTGTTCAAATCTGGGGATTTTTTTTCCCTATTTGTGTGGCTTCCCAGAAGTGGTATAAAAAATTCTCTGATCAAAGTAATTAAGGACTCTAATTAATAGGAAAAATCCCATTTGCATATGGTATCACTCCAAATTTCAATTAATTACTCTAGACAAGAATTTACTTCAAATTCTCTTCCTGAAAAGCTGCAAAAGTCATTATTAATTAGTCAATTTTTTTCAAACATGATATACTGATAGAAAAGTAGAACTGTCAGTATTCTAACCCCAAATAGCAATAACTTTTCAAATTAAATAATGTGCATATGACAAACCTTTCATACCTAGGAGTGAGTTTAGTTATCAGTAATGGTTCTGTCATTTTCTCAGATAACTCTTGAATGAAGAATCTGGATCCACTACTGGAAATCACAATGCTGTTCCTTGAGAGTTGAAACAAATGATGAATTATTTATATTTATACAATTACTTCCATCATCACATTTATTTACTTGCCATGGGGCCCCTAGAAACATTCTAAACCTGTTTCCCAGCAAAACAGGATCAGTTCTCTGCACCTGTGGACAAATGGCCTTTACAGGAAGTTGTTTGTAAATATGAAATTTTAAGATATTCAGGGATCATCCTTTCTGCTTAATAAAATGAACATGTGACATATGAAGATGAATTTGTCATTGGTTTTGTTTGGGCTTTTTATCAAGAATACTGAAATGAATCCTCTGTCAGTTATAACCCCCCCCCTGCATTTTCAGACAATCCTTATTCATTCATGGAATTTGAGGCAGACCAACACAAATAACATTTTCTATCACTGCTTATGCGAGTCTGACAGACTCATTCACATAACTTATTTTCTGGGCTTCCAATTAATCAAATTTGATTGAAGTCACATTATTTTCTAGCTGTGTAGTTTCTGAATGAAACACTGATTAATTGTGATCCATGATATGTTTTTACTTCTGATTCATGCTCAGTCCAAGATACAATTCTCTAGAAGCTTTTCCTAAGCAATGATTATAGGAGACTGGGTAGATGTAAGGGATCTGTCTGTTCTTAAACTCTCCCAAATCATCGATCACATCTCTGACACCTTAATATTCTGTGACAATCTGCCCCCAAGCATGTGACTTTTCCCTGATTAACAGACCACAACCAGTTTTCTGATCTCAGATAATCACTCTAAATCATCCTAAATTGCATCACAGTCAGCGGTGAGAACAGGATAACCTAAAACGAGATTTTTCTACCAGTGTCCCTTTTAGGTTAAGGGAGATTCTTGTGATTGGTTTAGGCTTTGGTCTTGAAATTACATAAAATAATTTATTTGAGACGACATCTGTTCCACTGCAGTACCCATAGAGTAAATAGTGCCCACCATCTGGACTGTTTAATTATTACAACAGTCCCTGTCACAGCATTGTCTGTGGGCAAATCACAGCATCCCAAATGGTTTCTGGAAAGATTAGGGGCTAAGATGGGCAAGGAACCATTCTTAATAGAAATCCTGCATTCAGCATACCTTTTTCAGGAAGTTAAAAGAATTTAGCCGCATGGCTGTGGCCTGACTGTGCCAGCTGGTCTGGGGAATGGGTCCCAGCTCTTCTCAGCTCACCAGGATAGATGTAGCCTCAGCCTGCAGGCCAGTTCTAAAGAGGGACTTAAACAACACCCCAGGCTGAGCGCCACAGCTGTAACCTCTCTTGGCTGTTCATGACAATCTTCCTCAGTCAGCTGAATCCGCTGTTGACCATCTTTGCCATGAGATCACACTGCTGGCCCTTGGTCACCATTTTGACTATCACAATCCTCCTTTTCTGAAAATCTTCTCCAACACATTGCCATCCAGCTTGCCCTAGTTCCTGGGGTTATTTAGTTTTATTATTTCATGAGATCCTTATTCATCAAATCATCCTGCTTGCCAAGGTCCCTCTAAAGTGCAGCAAAACCCTCCTGTGTGTCATCAGATTCTCAGAGTTTTGTATCACTTGCAAAACTGCTGAGGTTCGTAATCAAATTATTAAAGAAGGTCTTAAATAGTACTGGCTCCACTGTTGACCCCTCAGGTGGACCTCTAGGGCCCAGATTCCAGCTGGATTTGATGCTGTTGATCACAACCCTTCAAGTTCAACAGCTGAGTCCACCTCACTGCTCAATTCCCTCACCTGCATTTAAACAGATTCTCTGCATGATGCTGTGGGAAACTGTCAAAAAGCCTTAATCCAGTGGAGACCAATCAACCTAAACATATCAACTTAGGGAGCTATCAGTTTGGTTAAGCATTATTTCCCTTTTGTATATCCATGCTGACTACTACAAATCACCTCTGCCAGTTTCTTTGCTTAAAGAATTCCTACTGAGGCTGGCAGAACCTGACCCATCAGTAAGGACCTTGTGATTCCAAAGCAGCTGTGCTATATGCCAAATATACCACATGCCAAAGAAGGTAAGCAGCAGAAAAGGAGGAGACAGGTAAAGTATTATCAAAAATTATAGGAAGGAGTTTGTCATTAGAATTACAGCATTAGGAGTACAGAGTACACAGGGGGCATCTCCTGTGCATGTATAGGCTGTCAGGCACCACTAGCTCTGCTTCTCATAGAAGAAATTGTTCTGATAAAAGTGGATGACACTGAAGTTCCTGTGCTGCAGTGAAAGCTAGTACTTACTCAATACAGAGTCTTCAGAAGGCAAAGGTGTCACACTGCTTAATTTCTCAGTCTCTATTTGCTGCCCTACTACAGAGTGAGGTGACTTTGAGTGTAGCTAGATGTAAAACTACAGAGGAAAAGTGGCCTTTCAACATACTCAGTGAGGTACTTTGAGAGTTCACATACATTCAAGTTTAGGAATTCACATTACAAAAATTTTATGGAATACAGACTTGGGTATAGAAATATAACAGTCACGTAAATTTTATTGTATAGACCTATTTTTTTATCTTCTCTCTTTTTTTTTATTCTCACCCCAATGCCTTAATTCACATAACATATCTGTAGTCATATCTCATTCACATTTGATATTTTGACTGAAAGTGTCCATTAAGTAGATTTTGAAGTGGACTTCCTAAACCTCATGAACCTTCCTAAACAGTCCTCTAATTTTAAAGGGATGTCAGAGCTGCAAAATGCCACACCACAAACCACGTGAGGGCCACATGGTCAGGTGGTTCAAGGGACTCTGTTGTATCTTCATATCTTCTGCTCTATTAAGTATCTGCTTTCTCCCCAGCTTGTACAGCTCCATTTCTGTACTGGAAATTTTCAACATGTAAAGTTGCTGCTGCAATCCAAGTTCTGCTTAAGACCCTGCACACAAGAATAATACCACAACATGTGTCATACAGAACAGTGTGTGGGCATATCACACTAAGAGTGATAAAGACCATATTTCTGATGACTCAGAAACAAGGATTAAAGTTCAATTTTGAGAGTGACCAACTTCTTGGCATGCAGTTTGGAACCGTCAAACTCCCATACAACAAATAATTTTAAAATTCTGGCACTTAGTTTTTCTGATGTCCAGAATTTTCAGGAAAAAAAAAGGAAGAAGAAAAAAAAAAGCTTTTTGGCAATTTTCTGTGTCATTCAGTTCTCTGTTTCATTTAATACATTCTTTCTGGCCTTTTAGACCTGATTTACTGCACTTGACAATGTTACAATGTTCCTCAGAATAATGCTATCAGGAAGATGCTGTCAGCTAGGAAAAAAAAAAGGCTAGAAGGTGAATGCAAACAAATCATATTTAATTGCATGGCTTGCAAAATGTGAAGGATCTTCTCCTTGTCTTAATTGTATGGCTTGGAAAACAAAAGCAAAGATATGTGGGGCAATGGGAAGGAGAAAAATATTTTAAGTACAGGTGTAACTCATCAAAGAGCCTGTGTGTTGGTGACACCAGCTCGTAATAAGTGCAGAAATATTGTTTAGAGGTTCTGAAATAATGATGCAGGTTAGTGCAACTTAGTTCTTAGCAGTTGTAGAACATTTGTGATGCAGAACAAGATTTCATACCTAACCAATGGTGCAACAACTAACAGATGTCAGGAGCCAGCTATCTCTGGAGAGGGTATGAAAATATCTCTATATTTGGATGCAGTTTTGAGACCAGAGGCAAATAACAACCTGTTGTCAGAGGACACAGAACAGTTTATCTTAAACCCCAGAAATTTTTAATCAATTATAATAGAACATCTGTCCTAGGATTTATTCCCAGGCTGGGGATGTGTTTTGTCCAGCAGCAGGAAGCATCATCTCTTACATTTGTTTTACAATGTTTAACTAAAGTAATTGGAAAATATTATCCACCATATGCTACTTCATGTCAGGGAATTATAAAACGTACAGAAGCACAGGCATAGAAATTATTAATAGTTAGCCCTGTTTCAATGAATACAGATTCTGGCATAGTAAAATAGAATGATATCAATGCTGCCTGGCTAGGATCCCTTGCAGCATTGGTACCAGTGGAGCAGTAGGATGTTATTAACACTGCAGAGGAGGAGCCAGATTTCTCTTTTGGTAGTACAGGCAATCCTTAAATAACCTCTCCTTATTTACCAGCATATGTAAAACTAGCTCTTTATCTTGTGCTATTCCCTTGGTCTTTGTTTCACACTGTTCAATTATTGACTACCATGCCCTTTGCACCGCAGTTTTGTAACCTGCTCCTTAATTTCAACATGACTCTTCTGAGGCATTTGACTTCAACTGGCCTCCAATTGATAAAATCTTCATGTCTGTGGGTCCTCACATCATAACTCAGTGGCTCAGCAGTCCTGTCTTTGTTAGGCATTGTCCTACATTCTCTTTCAACTTATTTGTCAAAAGAGGATTTGGGCAGCAACTAATTCCTGTACTGTCTTTGGGCAGCACATAATGTAGATGAAGAGGGTTTCATTCTTATTATATTTTGAGCTCTGCTAATTATCCTGCAATTTTTCAGTTTAAGATTTATATATCTACTTGCTTAACCTAATTAGAATAGTGTGGGAGTGTCTAGCAGAAATGCAGGCCTGTCTAACAATCTCCACTCCAAATTCCATGTGCTCTATGGGCACATTGTTACTGTGAGACTTGCTTAGTTAGTGAAGTCAACAAAAATACTTATTTAGGAAGGATATGAATCAGCGCTTAGATATAAACATAATTGGAAAGTATTGATTAAAATAAATTTAAAAAATCTTTCTATCTGTAGAAAGATAATGGTAGTCCATCATTTGCCCAACCACAACTGGAAGCTGGAGCATCTGGCACCTCTTTGTTATGTGATATAAATTAAATTAGATTCTAAATTGGAAGAGAAGGAATCCAGTGTAATGCAATTTTATTATCAAATATCTATTTTGGCATTGCATATAAATAACCGTATGTATTTTTATATGTATATATTGTACATATAATTTTAAAAACCTGCATTATGTCCTTTTCAAAAATACTGGTTTACATTGTCTGTAGAAACACAACTGCTTCATCATCATTTTTGACAACACCTTTATTTTTCCTCCACAGGTTCATGAGAAGAAAAGAACAAAACAGCTCTTTTTGTTGCTCTGCTCCTGCTATCCATTTCAAGCCAGATACATTATTTACCCTTTACCTAAGAAGCTTTTACAACCTTATCTCCCTTAATAAAGTGAAACAAAAGACATTACCAGGGCTAACTGCAAAGACTGAGCGGTGGGGATGACATCTGGTCACTGTCTAAATTTCATGCAGCTGTAGCAGCAATTTCTTCTGTTGAAGCTGATGTTCTTTGGGTCAACTTGCAGTGAAAAGCTAGCAGAAGAAAGGTGGGAGGCAAAAGGTGAGAAATAGCCAGACACAGATAGAGGAAAAACAGCTCCATTCTTCAGGATCCAAACAAGGAAAATGCTTTTATGTAGATTTAAACACATACACAAAAATGAAACTTCAGGAACCTTGCTTATTCCTCCTTTGTAAAACTAAAAATCAATATGCTCTTTGTAATTGCCTTAAAAATATTCTGTGTCATTTTGTTCGTTTGAGAGAATAAATTGCCTCAGAGCTCTCTGCCCTCTTACTTTTGTAGTTTGTTCTTTTATTTTTTCACCTATGACTGCAAACTTCAATTGATGTCAAATACGTGACTCTGAAAGTGACAGAGGATTAATTTCTTTAGTCATTGGCTTAAAGAGAAAAAGAACCAGGAGCACTGAGAGTCAAAGCTAGCTCCGTGTCTCAGGGGACTACTTTTCCCTGTAGTACAAGAAGTATTTCTATGAGCTTTATTTCTTTCCCAAGAGAGCACAAAGAGGTCAGCAGAAATCAGTAGCTAATATTAAATTGCATTTCGAAACCTTAAGCTTCCTGTGCTAAAGATTCATCATTTCTATGGAAAATTTGGTTCCTTCTGGCAGCATTATGCATCACTCTGAACACTGCTGCAGCAAACTGCCAAAGGTACAGAACAAATGAAGCATTAAGGGCGCTGTATAGTCACATCTTTGGCTATGGGGAAAATCAATGCTAACAATTCTTCTTTCAGAGGCCAGAAATTCCTCTGAAAATTCCTTCCCTGCAGGTTTCCTAAGACCATGCAATTGCATATATCTTTGATAGATTTGGGAGTGATGCCTGCTTGTGCTAGGGGGGACGAGAGAAAGCAATGCTGTATTTTTTAGGCTAACTGCTAGCAGTGGGTTCATTGTTTTTGACCACACCAGGAGAGAGAAGAGCTGACCTGTGCTACTGTTTAGCAACAAACAAAATACTATGACTATGCATTGTTGGAACAGTAAAGGCTTTAGCTCTCCCCACACAGGAGCCCTCCCACCTCCCCTCACACTCCCATATTGCATCTCAGGGATAAAGAGATGGCTAGGATGAGAACAGGAGGTAGGAGCTGATCCTGATGTGCTTGGATGATTGTATGTTTCATCTGATCATCAGCTCTTTTCTGATTTCTAAGTAACATTTATCTTTGTATCCCTTTGGCAATCACAGAATGGGTAAATCCTTTCTACCCAGTGTGATTTTATGTGGGTTTGCACAAGCATATGGTCTTCTATACTGGATCTTTGATGATTAATGCCTTCATTTACATTTTATTCGTATTAGGGTGATGTGTGAATTTCTACTCTGTCCAAATATGATTATGAAATTGTGCAGGACCAGAGAGACCGTGTAGTTATGTTAATGATATTAGTGTGCTGGGAGCGGGGACAGTATTATCTGTCCCTGTGGAAAAGAAATCATAATTGTGAAGTCTCTTTTTTATCTCTGGTTCTTGTTTTCTCTTCCTGTCTCCCTTTGTGAGACTAGAGGTGCCAAAATCAAAAACGCAAAACATTCATTACTCTCTTGAAATTTCTGGTGGAAACTGGCAAATTTACAAGTGACGAATCAATTCATTTTGGTACTCCACTGGAGACTACACTACTCAGCAGGCTTTTTACAGTGCTGAGAGAATTTCTGGCCATTCTGAATGAGAAAATCTGGGAGGAAACAATGCAGGAAATAAATGCACATTATATAGAGCATGTATTTTTTATATATCTTGAGAAAAACATAAAAAAATCTTGAGTTGTTTCTCAGATCCTGGCCTTTCTGTTTTAGTTGGTTGGTCAGGGAAAAGTTAACAATACTGCATATTAAGACTATAGACTTCTTTGGAAAAGAGCCTGTTTAAATTGATATTGCTGTTTTCCAAGAGTACAGACATCTATTATTTCATGAATAAATGCTACTTCTCAGGTCATTATCACCATCTCTTCTTAATCACTGAGAATTGGTTCAGTCATGCTCCTTGCCCATGTGTATGAGCTTCATAAAAGGTAAATTCAGTCTTGTCAAATGCCCTCAGGATTTTGCCAACTTTCTGTTCTGTTTGCATTCAGTCACACTCAGCTATAAAGGAGATGATGATCTAGAAGACACAAGTGTCTCCTCAGTGACATCTATTATTGAGCTGCTATGCTCCCTGGAGCTGCATTTTCTTTTTCCCTGACTGACAAGAAGAGCCTTGGCCTGCTCCAGCCTCTCTTGATCATAAATATGAGAAGACACCTGTACCTTGTTATTAGAGCTAGATAGTTCTCACACCTGTGAGAACACACATTCACCTAAGAAGGCTGAACATGTGAAGAATTGCACAACAGATATAAGGAATAATCTGAAGAAGTTTCCAGTAACTATTATAGCTGTCTTATTTTTTTCTCCTCTACTCTTTAGCTTGTACCATAAGTTTAACCATATTCCAGGCAAATAACCAACATTGTGAAATAATTCAATAGGAAGAGGCCACTTTTAACTTTTTTGGGTTTGGAGGTTGGGGTGGTTTTTTTTGGTGTTGTTTTGTTTTGTTTTGTTTTGTTTTTTCTCCTTTCTCAATTTTTTTGTTTGTTTTGTTGGTTGGGGGTTTTTTGTACTTTTATGGGTTTGTTTGTTTGTTTGTTTTGGGTTTGGTTTGGTTTGGTTTTGTTGTCTGATTTTTTGTTAATTAAAAGGTGTTACTAAGCCTCTTTTGCCTGGCAGTCACTTGCAATGTTGCTATGTGCACATATTATTTACAGCATATTTTTTTCAAGAAAATTGTCTACTGCACCCTAAGACACTGAGTCCTATTTGTCATGTACATCCTGTAATTTTTTTGGTGGAAAAATGATAAAGGCACAACTGTACAGCAGTGGGAGACAGTGATGGACTGTCAGTGAATGAATGAATGAAGGAGCTGCTGTTTTCTGGAGTTACTCCTATGTGTGCTGTCAGAGCAGCTCATCTGAGCAAGGCTGACAGTAAGACTGATGTAACTTCATGGCTGTGGAGTTTCTCTGAGAGTTTATCCCAGCCTCTATCAAGGGAAGGTTGTTCCATGTATTTGGTGAGGTGTGACACAGGCTTTAATGGGGTCTGATGGGCATCTGCACATTTCATCCTATCAATGCCTTCTTTCAGAATGCCATCATTTTACTTGCTCCTCAAAGTCCTAGAGAAGATTAAAGCAGTGAAAGGCTGGTTCTTCCAGCACATACTTGTTTCAAGAATAAGAACAATTTCCTCTGCCTTCAATGTTGCTATTCATGTATCTCACATTAATTGCACACTTGCTCATCTCGACATTTTTGTGAGCCTTCCTCAATTTTCACTGAAGCTAGTGTGAACTTTTACATTACATTTGATTAAGCTTTGGATAAAGCCTTTCATATACATGCATAGGAAATTAATGTCTACTAATTGCAGGGGTTCAAAGTACAGTAAAGGCTCACAGAGCTGTTACAGCTGAGCTACTTTAAGTTAATTATTTGTGTTAAAAGTTTGGCACAAGAAAGATGTCAAACAATAAAACTTTTAAATGAGCCTATGGAATTAAGTCCAGATTTAAATTCCCTGTCTCAGGGAGAAAGATAAACCTATGTCTCAAACTGCCTTGAAAGCTGGTGAAATTTAAACTGGGTCCCATTTTTCAAATCTGAAAAGAGATGAAATCTTATTAAGTTTTGATTTATATTATACTCTTCAGTTCATCTTAGATTAGTTTGTCTGAAATAGAAAACTCACACTTTGTAACCTGATCTTGTTATCCATGCAAGACCGCAGGGCAGTAATTTTTTATACTGATATTATTTTTTAAAAAATTTTAATGAAATATTTACAGAAAATTATGGCTTAAAAAATTTGTTTCATTAAATAAATCATCCATAACTCAGATATCTGCATGCAATAAAAATAATTTTTTAATTGAGACAGATAATTATACTAATTAACTCAGTGTTAGAGATTTTTAGATCAAATTTTGGTTAAAGATAAATTGGAAAGCACTAATTTTAGATTGCAGCATGTATTTTTCAGCCTAAATACAACTTACATTACAAATAAAAATACAATTTCTTTTCCTTGATTTGTTGAGTATTTATTTTACTTATAAAGGGTTTCAGATGAGGACTTTTCTGTATATCTTCTGTGAAAACAAATTTTCTCTTTTATGTAAAATCAATCTTCATTTCAAGTTTCAGGATAGCAAAAACCATACTTTTCTCATAAAAGAAAATTTGATAAATAACACAGACAAAGTAATAGAATTATTTTTCTTTTGAATCATATATAGTAACTTTTTTGTCCAGTTTGACTTTTTCATTTATAGCATCTCGGAAAAATCTGATTTGTCCAAGCTGTACAACACTCTTGAAATCTCTTAAAATGTCAGCTTGTAGTATTATGTTTCTGCATTCAGTCTGAGCACCGTGTGAGGAAGATGGAACTAAGTGTAAAATAAGGCTGCAACAAATGTATTACAATTATTTTATCAAAAAAAAAGCATCAGTATATTTTTCCTTATATTTACAATTACAACATCATTATTATTACTCCTTGACTTTTCAAATATTTTTAATCAAGATAAGGGTTTTTTTAAATGTCATACTTGTGAAACTGGAATGTTTACAAATATTATTAGCACATTTCTGCTTGACTTGAAGAATTGTGAAGTGATGGGAATTTGTCATTGCTTTGATTTATTTGGATCAATGTATCTGAACCTACCTAGCTACTTGGGGAATTCTATATCAGTCAGGTACATAAACACAGAAATACACTGAAAATATTGAGATAAACAACTGATAAAATGATAAACAAAAATAAATCCAAAAAGGAGACTTGACAAAGATATGTATTGCAACAGTTTAGAGTTGCTCATACCTTAAAAAATGCCATGTATAATGGAGAAGATTTCTATTTGCTTGAAGAGATATAAGATAAACACAATACTTTATGAAAACATGCTTACAAGCATGATTATTTCTTAATATAATATTAAATAAATTACAAGGAGACAATTAACTGATTGAAATAAGCAAGTCAGCTCTATGTAAGGGCAGACAGCAAAGGACTCTGTATAAAAGGCAAATAATGTCAGGCATTCCATAGTAGGAAAATCCTGCAGAGGGATCAGTGCTTACCAAGTAAGACCCAGTTACTCTGGCTTCACAGCATGCTTGGAGACAGAGCTACTACAAGCCAAAACCTTTTAAATAAGGTTAACTTGTTTTAGCAACACATTTTGCTTGCTGAATCTACAAATGTCTTCAATCATGAAGGAAGCATTTTATGAATATTGCTGTTGTGAAATTTTAGTGTTTATGCAGTAATGCTGAAATGCAGGCATTTGCTATTACAGCCACTTAAAGTTTTGTCTCAAAGATTTTAGATATATGCATGCTGTGAAGAACGAAAAATAATATTTAATGTGGATAGGAAATCTGACAGATATTTATAAGTTCTCCTACAGTTTTTTTCACACAATCAAAAAAGGTAGGTTTTTAGCAACTTTTCTCCATTGCTCTATGCAACAAAAATGGAGACAAATAACGACAAGCACCAGGCACCCCAGTATGAAACTGACTGTGTGTAAATCATTTCCCATCAAATGCTGCATCACCTGATCAATATTTTTGTATTTTTTTCCTGACAGTTGGAATCTTCTGGCATCACAAATTTAGATTTCAGCAATTGGTCTTTTTATTCAGATTTGGGTAAATATGTTCCACAGAGTTCCTGCCACCATTGTGCCACACATATTAATCAGGTTATTTATTCTACAAAATAAAATGTGGCACACACATTGGTCAGGTTTTTTAATCTAAGAGGAATAATTACAGTTTAAATATTGCTAAGCATAGCTCAGATCTTCCAGGGATTGATAGACACTTATCTAGTACAAGCACTGGGTGTCCCATGTTAGTCACACAGTGTCATTTTCACCTGTCATGTCTTTCTTTACAGATGTGTATAAATACCCATGTAAGAACTTGTGTATTTGAAGAAATATGCAAATTTCAGGAAAAAAAAGGCTAATATTTCACAGGGAACATCAATGTAACACAGAGGTAAGGATTTTACAATCCATATTTTAGTCCTCAGAGTAAGCAGAGGAGCCAAAAAACCCCTTTGTCATTGGCTTGTTCTTCAGTCAGTGTTTATTGTTGAAAAGAACATGGACTGAAATACTTTTGTATTTCTTGACACATTTCCTGAATGTTGCATCTCATACACATTACATATATAGATATAGATATAGATATAGATATAGATATAAATACTTTAATCACAGTGTAAGAACTTGGGAAAAATATAATGGTTTCAATCTGAGGTATGACATTCAGTAAAATATTTAAGATGCTACGGCATGCATTCAACAGAAAAAAATTGGATGTTTCATGCACTAACAAGTATTTGGAATACCATGGTGATGGAACAGAATTAATAAGGCATAGACAGAAACTTAATTTTTAATTTATTTCACTAGTATAAATAATCACAAAATGCCAGCATGATAAAATAAAATTGATATATTTATAAGCTATACTGTGAAGCAGGTGCTTATAGGCAGGGTTTAAATATTTTGGCTCTGCAAAGTGGTTTAAAAAAGCCACATATGTCAGATAAGACATTATCAATTTAGACCTCGACCATATAACTCCATATGCATTGTTTTAGGTGTACAAACTGTTGGTGGAATGTCTTAACCAGTGAAGCACAGAGTTGCATAATTGTCTTGATCTTTTTTCAGTCTTCTACAACTTGGAGTCAGCTCCAGATTAACATCTAGTTTTCCTTCTGATATTTGATATTAAGGACACATTTTGTAATTTCTGAATGAGTTGTGTGAGCTCTTATTGCACAAACATTGCACTATTATCTTAATGCAGAAAACTTGGAATAAAGTGATAGACAGCTTCAAATTTTGCATTCAAGCGTTAAAGAACCAGCTTCTAGATAATAAGTTAAAATAGACTGCTGGTGTAAAAAACATTTTATATGCTTTGTTTGTTTCAATAAACTAGAGAAATGGCCTAGCCATCACATTTGATTTCCTATTAACCTAATGCATAAGCTCTGAATAATACAAAGATCCCATAAAATACAATAATTAACTTCTTTACACATGACGGTTTTATAAAATGCTTATTTATATTACAAAAATTATATAATCATTCTAGCAGGGACTGTCATAAATGTGCTCAGCAAAATATGAAATGGGCAACCCAAGAGAAAGGTGGTAAACAAGGAACCTACTGAGACTGGAGAAGATGGATCTGACCGTCAAAAGATGCATAGTTACATGAAGTGTATGAAATACAGTTGCCATTTTTTGATAGCAGACATCATAATTACACCATATGCCCCAGGAAGAAAAATTTTAAAAATTTAAATTGCCATGGTATTAGCAAGAAAAATGGTAATGTAGGATTATCATGTCATTAGAGAAATATTAAACAGAGAGTAAATTTTGAAAACCTACAAAATAAGACTTCTGGAAAACGTAACTCAGGCATGTGAAAAATTACTAAGGAGACAAAAAATGGAAGAATAGAATATCTCAGTGTACAAAGAGCAAATATGATAGTGAGGGGAAATGAAGTCACCAAATTAATGAAGCAAATGATGCAGCCTACAAAGTTAATATTAAAAGTAACAGAAACATCAAAAACCTTCATAACTGGCAAAGCAAATGACCATTGCCACCAAAAGGAATAGGACACTATGCTTACACTTTTGTCAAGGGATTCTTAAAAGATCAGGATAATTTTCCCATTGCTTCCCAAATTGGTTTATCTGCAAAGAATGATGTGTTACAAAGGTAACTGCAAATCCTACTCAGAAGTTGAATTAACCTCCTATAAATAAGTGCAACAGATTTCTAAAGATAACCAAAATATGACTGTACATACAATTTCTGAAACAATGTTTGAAAGGAAGACAAAGTGGCAGCTACAGTGGTTTTAAATGTCTAAGTGCTTAAGTAAAATACTTGCCAAACTGCAATTGTTGTCCCTGCAACAAAGCAGAACTTTGCTGACAGATCATTGTCTACAGTGGAAGAATCCAAAGATAAGAAATAAAAATTAAAAGTATGAAGTTTCAAAATGGGAAGATTATTTATTTTGTATCATATAGAAAGCTTGGGAGTAAATTCCCAGTTATCATTATCTGTACTTTGATGCACTGATGCTACTCACCAGAACATTTTATGGCAGGATAGTGGGCAGCTAGATAAGTACAGATTTTTTTATTAACATAAACAACAGCAGAGTGCTCACAGGTTGTAATTGCTGTTCCATGGATGGCATACAAACATTTTCCACATAAATTTACCCTGGCTTGAAATAGAAGATGAGCAGTAGTGACAAGTGCAGTCTTGCTGCTGAGACCAGTGTCAGACTGACTCACAGAAGCAGAGAATCTGAGGGATTTGGAGTGACAATAAAAGGCCAAAAAGTTGTGGACAGCGCACCTCCTCCCTTAGTTGCTATATGCAGTATATACACAAAATCCTAAAAGGAAAGAAGACTGGCCATCTCCAATGACCAAGCTTGAAAGGTTTCAAATTTAAAAAGAATACAGAAACAAAACCCCAACTGTTCCTATTAGACAAGCTAAGCCAAAACAGATGCTGGAGCGAAGTTCACAGGAAGAAGTATTAGATGGTATGAATGACAATTACTGATGAACCTGAAATAAGGTTAACAAGCTATTATCAAATAAATCTTTGTTCAGGTCAGTTTAATTATACAAATTATCTCTACCACTGTGTCATGATTGAACTGAAATGGAATGGAATTCTCCTGAATGGGAGAAACAACAGAATATAGATTTTCTTTCTTAAGTCTGAAGTTTTTAAAATATGGCAATAAATAAAATATGGCAGCAAGAACTGAATTACAAATACATAACTTCATCAAACACTGAGAATTGCACAAAAGAATAGCAAAATAGCTTTTTTACCTTGTGCTGGTGACAAATTTGGATCAATGGCATTCACTGGTGAGAAAGCAGAATGCTGAAAGCTGGTTCCATTTATTCCAGTCACAAATCAGCCACTGAGGATAACAGAGAAAAGCATGAACTAATGATGGGAAAGACAAACTAAATTATGACAATATGTCTTCAGCAAAGTTTTAACAGTATTAATGATTATTTCCCAAACACAGAAGAATGTTGGTTGGGATGATATTTTTTGCGTTATTATCCTAGGCCTCAGGATTCAGGAACAAAAACAAAAATAAAACCAAAACAAACAAACAAAGACAATTATGAGGCCCACTTCAGTACAGACAGGCCAAACAGAGTCACAGAATTGTTCAAGCCCTGATCTCATAAGGCCACGTCCCCCTCACGGCTGTTTCCTTGAGGACCTGGTGCAGTTTTGCCAACCATAGTTTAAAAAAGACATTAAGTCATTATAGAGTGTCCAAATGAGGCTCAAAAGGATGGTGAAGGACCTTGAGGGGAAGCTGTATGAGGAGCAGCTGAGGGCACTTGGTCTGGAGAAGACTGGGGGGTGACCTCACTGCAGCCTTGAACATCCTCACAAGCAGAAGGGAGGGGCAAACCCCGACCTCTTCACTCTCCAGACCAGGCATAGGACTCAAGAAAATTGCAGGGAGATGAGCCAGGGGAGGTTTAGGTTGGAAGGCTGGATATTAAAAAATTTTCTTCCCCCAAGGGTAGTTGGGCACAGGCTTCCAAGGGAAGCTGTTACAGCACCAAACCTGACAGAGTCCAAAAAGTGTTTGGACAAGGCTCTCAGGCACGTGGTGACTCTTGGGGTGTCTGCACAGGGCCAGGGGTTGGACTTGGTGATCCTGATGCTTCCCTTCTAACTCAGCATGTTCTGTGAATTTATAATTCTGTGATTCATCCTGACATAGTTTGCTTTAGAATGTGGAATAGAAACTGCTGAAGCATGAAAACTGATATTTAGTTCCTTTCTTGTAAATTGTTCTTGCCTGCAAGTCATCTACCAAGGAGGGATGAAGCACAAACATTAAAAGAGGGAATGATCAGTTTGTCATTCAAATGGTAATTTTACAAACCAAAGAAACAGACAATGGAAAATAGGAAGATAGGAAAAATAACAACACACCTAGCTGATTGTTAAATACTGGTTTATCATTAGACACTGAGTCTTTTCTCAAGGACCCGTGTGTACTTGGTGATTAATGCAGAAGGACTGGGAGGTCCAGTTTGTGCCTCTAAGAAATTTAAGCTTGGGGCAAAAATAGTCTGTGATGTGTGTGCCATGTTGTAGAAAATAATGTAGCAGGAACAACTTGAATAGATGCAGAGAGCTTAGATGAGCTTTCAAGGAAATGGGCAAGTGAACTCAAGCCAAGCTGGGGTTTGCACCCAACAACTGAACATGCTGTGTCTTCTGTGCTGATCTCCTGACTTGACAGGTAGATTCCAAGCCTTATAAACACCTAGGGGAGTGGTGGAAGCTCATGAAAGGGGGAATAATATCTATCTGTTAAGGGACAGGGGAATAGTAGTTGATGAGAATTTATTAATCTGCACAGAGACAATATAGTGTAAATGTTGGTAAGAAGGGACTACATTTCTGAGACAGATGTAGAATATGAAGAATCTCATTGCATGCTTCTCATGCCCCACACACTCTGGTCTCCACAAAGGACTGCTTCCCTGACCAGGAACCAAACCAGGCCACAGCAGTGAGAGTGCCAGATCCTGACTAGGGAATACAGAGATTTAATTAAAATAAATTACAGTAGTAGATTAGAAGAGACTACTCATTTATTGGTCTCTCAGGGAGTGATTGATCTCACCTAAAAATAACTATCTAAATTTTGTCTAATTTAGGGATTTTAGTTTCCTTAATAGCCCTTGGAGAAAGGGAATTCTTCTCACACATCTAAAATACTTATCTTCATATGACATGAGTCTCTCACCTGATCTACCTGTTTACTACCAATTACTGTCTAGATGACCAGGTTAGACTAGTTGTCTTATATTTAAATTTCCAGAGGTATATTAAATTATTCTTACCCTTGGGGTTGATTTAATTTGCTTTAAGATAGGTATTTAATGAGTGTATGCATCACTCCTGTCAGACAAGGGTGCACCAGAGGTGCCTGGGGAAATCCTTCAGAATTCTGTGAGGTTAAATCCTACTGAATACCTATCTTTAGGCAACTAAATTCCATAATAATGTGAAATTGGGTCTTAGCTTGGACAATTGGAGTGCTGCTATGGATGGCTATAAACTCTTCAGAAGAGGTAAGAGGAATTGTGGGAGAGAATTAGGGAGTGTTTTCATCACCTAGGGCTTAATGGTGTTGAAGAATAGAGTTGAGTGTTTGTGGATAAGAACTAAGGCCAACAAAGTAGGTCCTGCTTAACCAGGAAGAGAAGGAGATTGTAGTGAGATAAGGGTCAGTCTCTTCTCCCACGTAACAAGTGACAGGATGAGATGAAATGGCCACATATTGCATCAGATGAGGTTTCAATTAGATTTTTGGAAATATTTCTTAATGCCAAGGGTGGTGAAGCATTGGAACAGCCTGCCCAGAGAAATTGCGTTGAGTTGAGTCTTGGTCCCTGGAAGTGCTCAAAAATATGTTCATTTGGCACTTAGGGACATGGTTCAATGGTGAACATAGTGTTGATGCTGGATTGACAGTTGGACTTGATGACCTTAAAGATGTTTTCCAACCTTAACAATTTCATGGTTCTATGTGGCACCTGGGGACATGGTTTAGTGGTACATGTGGCAGTGATAGGTAAACTATTGGACTCACTGCTCTTATAGGCCTTTTCCCAACAAAAATTATTCTATCTTTATTTCATAAAACTAACAGGTTTTGTTTTAATTTCATGTATAGTTTTTCTATATTTGTTTTTCATTAACAAAGACAAACCCAGCTGTAATTAAGACCCAGTATAGATGAGGCATTCAGACATATTTCAGTGGAAGCTGAATCAAGCTCTCTATTGAGATTTTCTGTGATATCAGTCCATCCCTTCAGACTGAATTTATATGGATCTAAAGGAGCTATCTTTTTTTGGAATGTTTAAACTCTCATAAATCAAGTGCTAAGCTTATAAGAGGAATCTTTTCAATCTCCACGTGCCTTTATAAATACATCCATATTTGCAATATATATTCAAGACAAGTCAGGAGCCATGTGAAACACTTAATTCTCTTTCTATGTACATTTGTGACAAGGAAGGGTCAAAACATTATTCACTGCCCTTCTGAATTTTAAGAACTATTATGGGAGTGATCGCTGTAAAAAATGGATAACCAATATTTCCCCTCCATCATATCAGTCAACATGCTCTTTTCCAGAATGAGTTTTACCAGTCATTGAATATATTTTCTCAAATGGAGCAATTTGTCTATTTCTTGCATGCTGATTAAAGAGAATTATAGATATTTTACAAGTTACACTAATCCCCTTCTGATTTGTTTGAGAAGTATTTGAGTAATTTAGTTTAGTTTAATAAATGTGGAACCATTGGTATACTGCAAAGGTCACCAATCTGTCATTCATGCACTGAGTGATTTAAACACTTTCTCTTTTACATTATGACATAGATGAAAACTTCTTTTTGGCTTGAGAAGCTGATTCTGAATACTGCATTTGCTCATTCTTTTTTTTTATTTTTTTCATTTTAATTCTACCATGCTTTGTGTTGCAAGAGGGGAAAAAAAGCTGAAAAGGATTACAGGCCAAACTCAAGCTATATAAATAATTGATCTACGAAGAATTTAAACTAGTTTCATTTGGAAAAATGTTCCTTTGCATCCTTTGTATAAAACCACAGGCATACTTCCAAGATATGCACAGAAATATATGTGGTTCATTAGCAGTGTTTTTTGGTTTTTTTCCTTAACTAGCATGAGAATTTAAATTAGTACATTCATTTGGTTTTAATCCTTCAGTTCTAGATATATAAATACTATTCAGAATATTTTTCATGAAAGGATAGTTAGGCATATTGGAATGAACCAATTTTACAAGTATAACAAAAGAACATATAGTTAATTGCTGGAAATATACTGTGAGGAGCTCAATAGGGAATAACGTTGCACTGCTCTGGGGAGGCAACATGGTGCTAAATGGCTTTTTCAGTGTTTCATTTCTTGGACATAAGAATGTTGAAACAAACGGAGCTATTTAATTTATCTACCTACAAAACAAAACTGGGGGCTGATACAAGAAGGTATATTTATGCTGTGCAATAATGACTACTGCAAAACCTCCCTGACTCACAGAAACTCTAAGGGGAGAGTCATCCAGGAACAGAGACAATTTCCAGCAATGAAAATAGGGAACAATTTAGATTCAAAAGAGATTTAGCAACTGCAGTACGAGGATTTAAGCATCTTCTCTAATGTTGCAGGAGGAAACAGGGATTCATCTTCTCTCAGAAAGGTGAGATGGGGGTCTGAGTCCCAGTAGTCTCAGACAGAAATGAAGCAGCACCTCTGACATTCTTTTAATCACTGAGTGTATTGGACAAAATATATTATCTTCATTTCAGTAATGTGTGCAGAGACTGTTAGATGTGGAAGCTCTAAGAATCTTTCTTCACTGAGTCTGTCAGCAGATTTGGGCAGAAAATATACTGATGTTTTTAACTTTGAAGAGGTGGGCATGAAGCTGATGCTCACATCAAGAGAAATAGCTTATATGACTTCTATGTAAAATTCTCGAAACTGGAGAGCTTCTGCTGCTTCTAGAATTGAATGGTAGCTGAAAATGGTTTTGTGAATCTAAATTATGGATATGAAGGTATAAAATGACAGCTGAATATTTCAAGATAATGTTGTGAACCTAGTTTCCCAAACACTAATTTGAAGGTGAGCCCCAAATATTTTGAATTCCATTATTTTAATACAGTTCAAGGTACCAAGAACAAATTAATGCAGTCTGGCCTGAAAATTTTCTGTCTTGTCAGAAGACATAACTGCCTTCAACTAAGTTTATACATTTTAATTTTGAACTGAATTCTGCCATTAAAGTCTGACACTGAACATAAGTGTAAAGGGCAGTATTCATACATCACTTTGCAGATGATATCTTTTCTTTTAAAGAAAAATATTGCTATAACCCTTTGGGGCTTTTCCCCTTGGCCTCTAAAGACTGTACTTATCCAGTGGAAGCTAGAACAAATACGTCAGACAAAAATATTAAACATGAAATTCAAAAGATAAATCTATGAAAAGAAGAAAGCCACATTTAAAATGCCTATGTTCATTTATGTCTGATGTAAAAATAAAATGGAATAGTGAATGAAGTGATGATTCAGCTAAATTTAGTCAATATTTTTTACACCAGCATAAATTCTAAAAAGCATTCATTGACCTAAATGCATGTGAGCATATCAGTTATTCACTGGGGATTGCACTGCAGTCTTTTTTTCTGTCTCTGAATCCTGAAGCACCGCATAAATTAAAAAAGAGAAGCGCTGAAGGATTTTTGAATTAAGACTCTTAAAAACAAGTTGATTGATTTGTCAGGCTTGCAAGATAAAATAAGACTGCCTTTCCATAGTAACCAAAGTTTGCTGTTATTGCATAATTAGTGTGTAAAGAAAAGAGAGCTTCAAGAGGATGTACAGCAGTCATGAGAAGACTGTTTTGATATATGGCAGTCATTTCTGCCACTATCTTCTGCTTGACTGTGTAAATTCATACATTATTCCACCTTTTCATGTTCAAATTATTCAGTCACAGTCTTGCATTTTTGTTGTATTTCATTAGACTTTTGAAAAATTTTAGAAGGGGC
Source organism: Melozone crissalis (assembly GCF_028551555.1). Classification (NCBI taxonomy): domain Eukaryota; kingdom Metazoa; phylum Chordata; class Aves; order Passeriformes; family Passerellidae; genus Melozone; species Melozone crissalis. The sequence continues at coordinate 58,089,813 of NW_026535805.1, forward strand.
ATGAAAAAATTTACTTTTTTAACTTTTTGAAGCAATGAATTTTTATTCTATTATTCTATCTTGCTTGATACAAGGGAGATATAAGTATTTTACAGACATAGATGCATTTAATGTTCATTTTAATTATAAAAATACTTAACTATATAGGAAATTGTACTGATAAATAAAATTAACATGAATTAAACTAAAAATTGAAAATGCACGAGCTTTACAATTTCTGAAGATTTTGGAGACTGCGAATGAAAGCTGTGATTATCAGAACATGTTTCTACATTGACAAACACTTTCACATGGACAAGATTTTCAAAATGTCTTCAACATTTCATTCTTGGAGAGAACAAAATGAGTTCTTCCAGAATTCTTGGAAAATTGTGCATGAAAAATGGTAAAAAGAACGTTCCTCAGATGAATAACAGCTTTTGTTCCCTCTAATAAAACTTATATATTTTATATTTAAATATATTTTTGTGATGACAGATGAAACCACCTGCTTTTATTAGGTTATGTTTAAAAAGCTAAACACAGTGGAAACAAGGACTCAGCAAGCATCCAAGGAGCAACAGAAGGCCAAGGCACCCAGCAAGGAACCTGGAACATGAATATGGACCACAAATCAGATATCTTGAGATTGTCTAAGGCAAATAATTAGATCATTATCCCTTTTCCCACCTGCCAAGACAACTAAAGGAAAGATTTTCCTCCTGGAATACCATATCAAGCAAGGGGGATGATTTTCCAAAGGGGTACAATACTTATTTTGAGATGCAGGCAGAAGAGAGTTTTGAGGGAGAAGAGAGAGAATTTGAAGATGGTGTAAAACCAAGGGTTGTCTACACGGGAACATAAGAACATGTGAAACATTCAGAGGAAGGAACAAAAGTAAGGGAAGAGAGATCAAGCTGGGTCAGCAAGAAAAAAGTGGAATAAAAAGGAAAAGTAGGCATAAGCCTGGTAAATCAGATTATTGATTGCCACAGCCTGTTGTAACTTTGTGTTAAACGCATTCTAATTATTTTCTGTTTGGGTAACCCCCTGAGCCTCTGGGTGAAAGTTGCTCTTGGTCTTTGGATTAGACCAGTCTTAGGTAGGAGGACATCCATACAGGGAAATACCTAAGGCTGCAGTCTGTGTGTGGGAATGGGCCAGGGATATTGGATGGATTTCAAATGTGTGTTAGGATCCAAGATGTGTGTTTGTGCATCCAGAGCGAGGGTGTGTATATACCCTGACTCCAATCCCAGCTGTCTTGGAAGAAGGAACAGGTGAGGCCATCTCTGATCTTCCTGTCAGAGTGAGTGCTGTGGGTGTTTGTGTGGCTGCTGATCCCTCTCTCTGTGCTGCTCTGTGCCTGGCCACGTGTGAGTGTGTGAGTGTGGGCAAAGGCACCAGCAGGGAATACCTGCTCAGCCCCACCGGGGCAGAGAGAACGTGACCTACAGCAGCTTCCTTTCTCTCTCACTGGGAGGAGGGACCCTGGAATAATTCATATAACCCTCTAATTTCAAAGTATGACTAAATACCTATCGCTAGTCTGCTTCCACAAGGTGCTCCACAGATGCAGCTCCACAAGCTCATTCTTAAATACAACATTTAAATCTTCCTAGTAAGGAAATGAAAGCACTTACAGAAAGCCAGTTTGCCTCAAACTGAAGATATTATTCTGATTCATTTCTGAGAAGAGTATGATAAGAAACTTAGTGAATTGATATATTTCATTGTCAAAAGTGTTGGCAATGAACAGGCATTGAAGCAATGAGAAGTTGGTCACGTGGGTCTCATAATCACCCAGGGTGCCATTGTGTGCTGGTTTCTCAGATGAGTGGCACAATCTGTTGCACAGCAAAGGACCTGAGAGGCAGCTTGTGTAAGAGAATATGTTTCCCTGCAGATATTTCTTATGATGGCTCTCACTATGTTTTTTAAATCATCCTTTTTCATGCTGCAAAGAGATTGGGGATTAAAATGATGAGGGTGTTCCCATCATTGCATCTCTGAAACAAGATTGCAGAGGGATGTTTTGTGCACAGATTGACCAGACAGAATGAAACATACTATTTCATTGCACATCTGTTACTGCCTCCAAAAAAAGAATATCTAAGCAGCTCACACTCAGTTGAAGGCTCTAAATTCTTTATTAAAAGTCTGTCATTAAAGAACTGTCTTATACCATCCCTGCTTAAGTGGGGGAACCAGATGGGATGATATCTGTTTCAGATCACAGAATCACAAAATCACAGAATCAATAGGTTGGAAGATACCTTTAAGATCACAGAGTTCAACCCATGCCCTAGCACCTCATCTAAGCCATGGCACAGAGTGCCACATCCAATCTTTTTTTAAGCACATCCAGGGATGATGACTCCACCATCTCCCTGGGCAGACAAGCAAGATTTTCCCAGCACGTGCAGTGCTGCCAGAATTAACAAGTGTGTGCCATTCCTGCAGTTACTCTGCTGACAGAACACTGACACTCTTGCTAGTGGCATAGCAGAAAGTGCTCTTGGAATTACCTTACTGACAGAAATCTATCAATTAAAAACAGCAACAGCAATATGTCATAAAATGATGTGGTGCTGACAGTCGACTATTTGAGCTTTAATTGAGAGAAGAACTCTATAAAGTTCTGTAGTGTACATGCTTAGCATGTTAGAAGGAGCCATGGAAAGTAATCCTATTCCTTTGATCTGTTTGTCTACTCATGTGCTTTCTGTTGTCTGGGAAGAGTTGCAGAGTTTAGTGTGAATTTCTTCTACTTCATCCCTCAAAAGTAAAGGCCACATGACATTTATTTTGTCTCCTCAGAATTCATCTTATCCACCTGGCTTTTACTATAACTCCTGCAAACCTGGAAATAAACTGTTGATCATTCTGAGTTAATAGACTTTAGGTGGATTATTAAACATCTACCAGTTTGGGGGTTTTCCTCAGACTTCAACTCCATCAGATTCTCTTACCTCTACTTCCCACTTCATGAAATTAGGATTTTGAGAATCTTCAAAATTATGTTATCAGGCCTCTAATAGCCCACCCTAATTAGTCCTTTTATCTGCTTTCTTTCCTAATTTTTCTTGATTTGCAGGTTTCTTCTCTGGTTTCAATACTAGTGCAGCTATTGCTGTAGCATAATTATGGAGAATAATTATAAGGACATAGTTATATATTCTCTGCAATCACATTTGCATGCGAAAACCTCAGTACTTCAGATGGTCCTAAGGACAATGCTTTAGGACAGGACTAGCAAGGAGAGAGGAAAGTCGTATGTGTATTACAGATAGATAATCAGGCATTTTGTTCATGAGCAGGAAATACCAGTGGCAGGTTTGTTTTCTGAATACAGTCACAGAATAGAGAGGCCATAAAAAGCTGAGAGAGTAAGCAGAGGCTTACTTAGGTTCCTTCAGGATCCTAAACCCTGTTCATGGAGCACAAAGCAGCTGCAAGGATGTGCTGGAAGTATGAAGCAGGTCCATCACTACACTACAAACCAAGACAGGATTTTTTTCTTTCATTCCCATGCATCCCTTGGCTATTTGGGTCACCAAGACAAACATCTGTGAGCCCAGTTGCAGATAACCCATGAAGTCCCATGAAATGCAGTTGCTGAACAAAAGCTTCTGTAAGCAAGACAGAAGTCACTATTGAGAATACAGCACAGCAGCAGAACAGAGGAATAAAGAATAGAAAGGAAAAATACCAAAGAATGCTCACTTACATTCAAGACACTTTGAAATAAATTAACATTAAAAGCTATGCAGTAATTCACCTCGCACAGAATGGAAGATTTATATTTAAAAATAAAGTTAGTAATGCCTTCTGCAATAACTCCACATCTCAGCATTTAATCTTGGAAATATGCTCGTTCTCCCAGATAACAGCAATGTAAATAATATCCTACAGTTGGTAGCAGCAAAGTGACTCTTTATTCTCTCAGTGGGAGTTTCAATACCTTCATATAAACCTAAATCAGAATCTTGAGGGATCTAGGACAAATTTGGTGCATCAGTGGGACCATTTATTAGTTTTCATAAAGAAAAACCTCTGAAAAAAAAGAAAAAATGAAGTTAAAGTTAACAAAAAATTACTCTTTCTGTTACTAAAAATAAAAATCCTGGTAGAATTTTGCATCATCATGAATTACAGCTTGCCAGGTTTAGGTGAAAAGCCTAAACCTACCAGGAGTTTAAAAGGTAGAATATTAAGATTCAATCTAACTGAAAAACATATGCTCTTAATTCTTTACTATTACAAAAATCTTTCAAGTGTCTGACTTTGAAGACAGGCAATGGATATCACTCCATCAAATATCCTTTACCTTCCTATTGCCTCCCACATGCAAATGAGTGATATCTGGGTAATTTTTATCTGTCATTAAGACACACAGGAAAAAGCTTAAATTCAGAATTTGAGATGCATTGTGGATACATTGGATATTGAAAAACTACATCTCATTCTGTAAAAATATTATTTGTATTTCACTACCCAAATTTTACTGACATGACCGTGAGCTTGACTAGCTCTAGAACAGATGGAACTCATCCGGACATTTAGGTATGTGCATGTACATCTCAAGTTAGTTTTTGATCAAAAATGTCGGAGTGGGGAACAATCAAGTATCAATGCCTGGTAAAAGACTCCCCCCACAGAACAAGAAGTCAAGGAGTTTGGTGAATCATTATGTTGATATGCAAAAGTCTGGGTAACCAAATCATGACTCACACAGTTCCTCTCATCTCCCACATAGATTTGGGTTTTCAAGCAATTTTTCCTACAATAAGAGACAGAGAAAAATTAAAACGTTAGAGAAAAGTAAGTCAGATCTCTCTGGAGAAGAAAACACTGAAACATATCAAGAAAAATGTAACACTTTTTCCCTAAGCTTACTCTGAGGATATGTAAGACAACTAAAACCTTTATCAACCTGCACTGACATTGCCAAATCCACAGCAGGATTTATAGCAGGTAAGAATTCTGAAAGCCACAATGTGCATCCAAATTAAGCACTCAGCACAGGGAAGAATGTCATCCTTCGCTGACAAAAAGTTCAATTTTCTGGAATAAAACACACTTTCATCCACATTTCCTTGGCCTAGTGAGAGTAAGAGAGAAAAGTAGATGGCAGAGAGTAGTTAGGCTCCTTAAATAATGACTGGCAGGAACTTGATGCTGATAGTGAGAGCAGAACTAGAGGCAATACAGACGTGGTAACAAAACTAATCCTCATTACATGGCCTAACCGAGGCAGGAAAGGGGAAAAGGGCACTGTGAAAATTAATTTCATGATTAATGGAATTCAGTATGTGTTCTGCTTTTGTTCTTTTTGCATTGATTAATGCTATCAGATCTTTCTCTTCAAACACTGTGGCTGGATTCTCCCTGTGCACAGTTAAAGCATAGAAGGGCCCATGCTCGCTTTAGTTCTGTGTCTTGCGGCGTGGCACAAAAAATAATGAAAATGCTGCTATAGGTTACTTCATTGGTATTTTAATTGCAGTAATATACTTCTGCTGTCATAAAATTTTAGATACAATTTAAACTCGGTGGAGCTGTGAGACATAAACTAGATAAAGGGGAAGATTTATAAGTAAATTCAGCCCTGAACTGGAGGATTAATGAAAAATGAAGCATTCTGGTTGCAACATCAGTCTCTGGAATGGCATTAATAATGTTATAGAGGAAAAAATTATATTTTATATTATAATCAAAATTTCATTAGCATTTCAATAAACTGAAAGTCAGTGCTTAGAACACCAGCAAAACTAATCATTTTTAAAGTCCACAGTAGGTCTGCAGGCGACTTGGCTCATTTATTCTAAATGTGCATTTTAATGGTCCATTTTGCCTTTGGAAAAACAAAAACTTTGACAATTTCAAGATTAATCTCTGCAATTGAGGGTGCTGTAAATATGGAAGAAAATGAAACAGCATAAAATGTCCATCTCCCTCTTCTCCTTCTCCCTCCCCAATCTCCCTGCCAGGAACTACACATGAAAACAGGACCCAGTTTTATTTCTAATGTAAAGTGCCTGTACATATTTGAGAACAAAGAGTAAAGGATTGATATCCTGATTGATAAATTACTCAAATAAGAGGTACAGCATTACTGGGTTACTTTTTAGTGTGTGTTGGACTGACCCTGGTTGGATGGCAGCTGCCCACCAAAGCTGCTCTGTCACTGCCCTCCTCAGCTGGATAGGGGAGAGAAAATATAACAAAAAGCTCATGGGTAGAAATCACTCAGCAGTGATTGTCGTGGGCAAAACAGACTTGACTTTACAGTATTTAAAAACTGATTGCCATGTTTAGCTCAGTTTTAGTTACACTTTTCATTCTTCAAATCACCAGCTAACTCAAAAATCAGTCAAGGTCTTACCAATAAAAAAACCCCGCTATTGAATATTGAAGTCCAAACAGATTTACCTTTAAATGTAATAGAAAGAAACAGACATATCTGTTGATGATTCATCCAGTCTAACAGATGTCTCAAATGAGAAAAAACACACTCCTGGAGTAATTCAGACATCAGAATTTATGACCACACAGAGAAAGTCCTCTTTAAAAGGTGGTTCCTGACCCTGAGGTAACCACCTTTCCTCTCTCACCTGCCTGGAGAGAGCCACAGTGTCCTGGATTGCCAAGCAAATTGTCTTCTATTTGCCATCTGTGTGGCAGTCGTCTTCTGTTAATTGGGTAGGTTTCCTTATCTCCTCCACAACCACTCCTCCCTCAGGGAGACATCTGCTGAGAACAGGCTGTTGAATGTCACTGCATGACTGGTAAGAACTACAGCATCCCATTGTGAGATGCTCCACCCATGGGGGAGAGTCAAGCATTCCTAACTGGATATAATCTGGAGATTCTGGAATACCAGCACGGCTTCTCCACTGGATTCCTCAGAGAAGCAGCTGCCTCTTCCACTGGATCTTCAGATCCTTTCTACAGGATCCCTGCTCCAACAGAACCACACCTGACACTCCAGGAGGACTGCAGCCACCATTCCAATGGGACTGCTAACAGCACCCTGACCAACAGGGTGTCAGGTTGTGTTCTGACTCTGTCAGTGTTTTTCAGTTTACTGTATTGTTTATTTTATTTTCTTCCCTAATAAATAACTGCTATTCCTGCTCTCATATTTTTGATTGAGAGCCCTTTAATTTAAAATCTATAGAAATTTGGAGGGAGGGGGTTTACATTTTCCATTTCAGGGAAATGCCTTCCTTAGCAGACACCTGTCTTTCCAAACCAAGACACACTGTAAGAGCCTTCATTAGATACTTGCTGTCCTCTACAACTCCCTGGAAATCCTCTTGCATAAATGTCCCTGTGAGTTCCTGTGTGCTCCCCTTCCATCCCCCGTTAATGCAGAGGGTCCTTAGGCAGACAGCGATTTCCAACAGCTGAACACCCAAAGGAACATACTGATGGGAAAAAGGGTGGGAAATTGGGGAGGATGTGTGGAATCTGGGACAAAAGGCTGCATACAACCACCATGAACACTTGATTGAGAAAGAAAAAGGCTCACCAGGACTCATTCAGGTAATGTCCCCAGTCAGGAAACTGCTGGAGGACACGATTTGAGTCAGAGCCCTGATTACATACTGAAGTTCATCAAATTAAGGCCAGCATGTTTCAGATTGATTTTTTTCCCTAGATAAAGTGTTTTTTATGGAAAATATGAAAGTGGTATAGATCAGGAAATCATTTACAGAACAAAATGCATTTAGGATACCTCTGGTCTCCAGCATGATCAGAGTGAGAGGATTACACTGAAAGACACATCAATCAATCAGCTGTGTGAGGAATCCTCCTCTCCCCACTGCTCTCATCTATATTTTTCTTGTCACTCCTATATCTCATAGCACATAGTACTAAATGAAAAATAAAATTAATAGCATTTATTCTATCTGGTTTTTACATGCTTCTCCCTTTGCCTACAGTCTATCAATCTGATTTATGTTTCTCCTCTTTTTCCTATGTTTTCATCATTTGTAGTTTCCCCCAAGCCAGAGAAGTTACAAGGTGGTAGGGATTGAATCCTAGTTTATTTATATGGAGGAAATAAAAAATGCACTTCCATAACTGCAATTTTTCTGTTGCAGCTCTATGAACCCCTGAAGAGTCACATCATTCAAGTTACTAGTTTTCAGTAAATAAGCAGCTGGATTTTGATGTATTTATTCCTTCCTGACAATTCAGTCTCATCTACTATAATGATGTAGAAGAAAAATAAAATCTTGGGTAGTATATTTTTAACAGAAAATCTCATGTAAAAGACCTCTGAGACCATGTTCAGTGTCAACTTTATAGTATTTTCCAAGATTTAGTTATGTAAACATCCACATTATCTATAGAAAATGATCCTGATTAACAACAGCTGAGCTGCTGAATGTTGAATGTTTTCACACAACTAATTTGCAATGAACAATTCTTTTTTCTGGAAATTTCTAGGTATTCTTTTAAATTTCTTATATCTGTGAAAAAGAAAAAAAAAATGAAAGAGGGGAATAAAGGCTGTCCTGTGCTTGCATGTCTGAACCTTGCTTCAGACAAGAGACTTCAAACTTTGAGGAGTGAGCTGAAGTGATTGACTGCTAGGGGAAGACCCCAATTAGTCCCAGCAGCTTGACAAGTTACTGCCTTGACCCAGACCCTGAGGGAATCTCCTCCCTATCCTATGAATGGTTCCTCCACTGCTGCAGTCAAAATAAGCTGAGCTAGCAAAGACCTGTTTCTCTTTCCAGCCTCTCCAAAGGGCAGCACTTGCTCAGGTCAGCAGAGGGGACAGCAGAAGGCAGGGAGGGCACTGAGCAGGAGGAGAGGGAACAGCAATTAGCAAGGGAAGGCTACAGGCTGCAGCCTCTGGTGGTGACATATTTGCAGCCCAGGGAGTTTCCTCCTTGGAGGAGTAGCCACCTGTAAACCCCTGCTCCCTCTGTGACTACAAGTATAATCAGTAGCCTTACACTATGCAGTTTCCTATAGCTGACTATCCCCGGTTTTGAGAACTCAGCCTAAACAGTCTGTGAAACTTTTGACATCAGTTGACCTTCTGACCATGCACTTGAGTAAAACCTGTTGAATAATTCTCCCTAAGTAGTACTCAGTGTGAGTTTTGACATTTTATTGCAATAGGCACACCCCAAATAATTCTACTACTGGATATTTTAATAATTAGTCTAGAGCTCTGACTTTTAATTTTCATTCAATTCTTTGGCCAGAGTAGGGGCAGGGATGTTCCTTCCATGACAGAGGATTGCCACAAGTTTCGATGTGTGTCATGATTGAAGGATTAGCTGCAACTGCATTTTTCTGGACAATTTGATTACACTCAATGAGGGCCTTATCTTTGTCAGTACATTTATTCTATATCAAAATAAGACAGGGGGCAGAAATACTTCCTTAGAAACTCTGAATATAGAAAAAGTTGGTGATAATATGGCTTGTCTTTTATTGCACCTTAAGTGTAAAATACCTCCTTCAGGAATAATGGCTAACTGTTCTCAGTCACTCAGCTCCTAATTTGGTATTAAACTCAATTTTTCTTACTTTTATTCCAGAATTGCTTAGGTATTTTTATAGAACCTCCAGTTCCATTGAGGCATTTTTTTTCCCCTGTAAGGCCTCAGATATAACATTTTTTAAGTAATATTGTGTAAAATGTTACTAATGCCCATTATATGAAGACTCTGATATCAAGGATTTTGGTACTTGAAAAAGAAAGATGCTTAAGTATAAATCAAAGAACTGAAAAAACCCCATAATCTTTATTCTAACCCCCTAGGTTTTTGGCTATGATGACTATTTTTCCTAGTGTCTCCTCCTAACATAAATATGTGATTCTGGAATTCCTTCCTAATGTTAAACTGAGACAATGATAGTTCTGGCCAAAAATACTCAGAACATAGAAAATCAATATTTTGACAATTTTTTTTAAACTTTCTTCTTTAATCTTTCTTATTTCTACATTTCTTTCTCATCTCCTGCAAATTAAAGTACATGTTTAATTATTATTATTATTGTTACTGCTGTAGTCAGCACAGCAGTCCCCAAAATGAGGATGGAACAATCACTGGTGTCCTGAGGAAAGTTACTGGGTTGCATAACTCTGAATTGCTGTTCCTCTGAACAATTTCTCTGCCTGGTTCAGGTGTTCTCACATCACAAGTGGGAGGGAGAAGGAGATTACTGGAGAGATGGCACACACTGAAGCTGTTACAGAATCATAGTATTTCAGACTTGCAATGCTAGTTATGTCCAGAAGTACGGTTTTATAACACAATAAAAATAATCGTCAATCAGGAAGAAATTTGAAAGGATATGTAGCAACACTGTGTGCAGTATCATGTTCTGTTTATTTGTTGTGTAGCAGCATTAAAGATGAAAATATTTTCTGTAGAAACTCTTCACATCTAAGCAGCATTAAAACATGGTTGTTTGCACTTATGAGAAAATCTCAGGGGTTCAAAAATTGGCCCTGGTTTCTTCTGAGATACAGAACTTATCCAAATGTTCATCTAGAGACACCTCTGGGGAACTGGCTGAACACTGTGACTCTGCAAAGGCTTTGACCTTAATGAGACAGACCTCTAGATGAAAAAAAATTAATAAAAGTTGTAAATTGCTAGTAATTAGGGAAGAGCTAGCTTTGCAGAACTCTAATGAATGTAAACATAATTAAACCTCTTAAGATAGCATCACTGGCTGCAAATTTCTAATAAGTATAAACATAATAAAGTTCCTTTAGTAGTGTCATTTTTAACAGTGTTAGCCACTGTCTCATGTGAATGGCATGGATATAAGGAACAGATATCGTGCAGAGGGGATTGTTCACATAGCTTGTCACAAAGTCTGTAAGGATCCCAACATATAGTTAGGATAGGTAATGGTATATTTATCAAAACTGAATGGGAACTTGAAGCTTGTTAAATGAGAATTCATGTGTGATGTAAACCTGGAAATCACAAACTCTGAATTCTGTTAACCAGCCCGATAATAATAGTTTTATTAATATTTTTATACTATGCATCCTATAGCACTAGAAAATTAGAATATGTGGATTACTGTTAATTGAATTTCTTAAGAAAATTAATGGAAGAAATTAAGGTCACAAAAGGGACAGTGATCAAGATGATTTTCATTTTATGAGTAGGAACTTACATACCTTCTTAGAGGAGAATAGCAAGTTAGGACCCAGGCTCACAAAAAGATTTTATTTTTGTTATATATTCTCAACTGAAAGGTTAGAATGAAGACAACCTCTGTTTATTAGAATTTTGAAATTAATAAAGTTCGGAGGCTGGAGAATGTTGTCACTTTATTTGCTGCTGTACATCTGCACTGTGAAAATGTTTCTGTTAAACATAAGCTTTGAGCTGGCAACTCTCCCATTATTTTAGTTTTCTGAAATGAAATAATATATCCTTCCTGATCATTAAGAGGTATAAATAGAAAAGATATTAAAAAATCCTTGTTCTTTAAATTTTCAATTCTTAATGGGACATAGTTAATTATTTGTATTTTATGATTGAAGGAAGATGGACAGTTTATAGCACTACAATTTCTACTATCTAATTTAAATGAGCTAGATGCTGGGATATAAATGGTCATTCATTTGGTGCACCATTTCTTTAATCAAAGTAGAGTCCTGCCAGATTTCAAATGGGAATGTGTTTCAATGGAATATTTTTATTTCAACATTTGACAATTTAAAAATTTTCCATCTCTTGTTTAGTTTTGAAACTCATTTCACGGAAGTAGCAGACTAGATGAAATATTATATATTATTTTTATATAATATATATTTATATTATATCTATATATATAAATATAAAATTCAAAGTTATAAAGTCAAATTACATCATCCAAATTAAACATTTCAAATCTATGGGAGCAGAATTCCTTTTCTAAAGGAGATCTCAGTCTTCCTTTACTGTGTGATCCACCTCATCTGTTGTGTTTGCCAAGTGCAGGACACCGTTGCCCACTCCATATGTAGCACAGGAATTTGTAGCCAAGCCTTCTAACATGTCTGTGGGAAAGTATTTGATGGCTGGCAGAACAGCTCCAAATTGTGCTCTATTACAGAGCTTCAAAGACTCTCAAGATCATATGTAGTTTGTCTAGGAGATAAAATGCATATGTTGTTTTTCACATCAAAGCAAGTCTTATTTGTTCCCCTTAATTTCCAAACTAAGTATATATATGGATACATATTTTTCTATTGCATATTTTTCATTAAGAGTAAACCATTATCAGGTAGTTTGTCTCAGTTTTGACCTCTGTGAAGTCAAAAACCATATGTATTCCTTAGAATGTATTTCTGAGTGTGTTTTCTGAAAGAATTTTGTCCTTATGGGACTGATAAATTGAGTATACACAAACAGCTTTGAAATAAATTTAGTAAGGAACTGTTTATTACTGCATAGATTACTTGCTGACAGTAAGCAAGTTTTAAGACAAAAGAATATCCAGTGAGGGTTAAAACTAATTGACTTTTGTTTGGTTGGTTTTTCATTGTAAATCCTTAGGAAGCTTGAAAACATTGCTTTAGTCAATTTGCTGAAGAAGGCTTTCATTAGAGATATACTGAGCAGAGCTTTAATCAGTACATAAATCCACCAATTCCAGATAATTGGTGCTAATCACCATTTCTCAACATAAGAGCAAGGATTTTGTCAACACTAAAGTTGAATGATAGATGAAGGCACAAGGCCTTCAGTCACCTTGCAAGCTCATCCTTACTCCTGGAACAGAGCTGTTTACTGTGCTGAAGTTGTGCTAGATGTACCAAAGGCCACAGACTAATAAAAATCATATACCTGCAAGTATGAATTTGGCCACCTTGCAAGAAATCTGTCCAGTTGTCCAGTGTAGGCACCCACCTGCATTTTCATAGCAGGAAGACCGGGCAGGTAGCACCAAGTGCCTTGTATTCAGGCAGCTATGCTTACTCCCTCCTTACCAAAGCAGGATAATTGCATCCAGTCTGCTTTCTTTTGGACTCTCCTCAGTCCTTCCTCACCCTTAAGCAATGACCAAGAAGTGTTTGGAAAGCACATGAGTTTGCACTGCCACAGTTTTGCCATGAACTCTGCCAGCAGTTCAGCACGGTGTTTTGTGTTCTATTACAGATGTGGCCCCTTTTCACACAATCTGAAGTGCCTGACAAATACTGTCCATGATACTCCAGCCACTCAAAAAAATGGGAACTGGGAAAAACTGGAATCTGTTCTCTTCTATCATGCAGTAATGGCATAAGGATGAGAAAGTCTTTGAGTTTTTTTAAAGAAGTATTGTGAGGAGATAGAACATAAGTAAAGAAAGGCAGTATAGAAAGTAATCTTACCCCCTAAAGAGTTGCAGCTGAGCCAATTACTAAGGATTCGGAGCAGGCCTGATGTTAACAGGCCGCAGCTGCAGCCAATCAGCAGAGTGTTATAAAAGAGTGGATTGGTTGGCTGAGGGGAACTGGAGTCAGTTGCTGCTGTGAGGACAAGGAAGAGTCAGTGCTGGAGGAGCTGCCTACAAGAAACATCAAGGAGGTATGGAACTCCGGCAATATGGAACCCTTGCAATATAATGCTAATAGAACCTTTGTAATGTCATGACAACAAAGTGTAAGCTATCATGTTTGAAAATATATTATTTCAAAGATCATTTACTTCAAAAGAATACTGGTGAGTTCAATATCTTTGTTAGCCCTGAAAAACTCAAAAGCCCAACTCTATTAAAGACTATGCTTCCCTCAGGTCATTCTAAAATGAAAAAAAAAAAAAAACCAAAAAAAACCAGAGGATTATCCTGCCTTGCTCTCACTACAAATGGTCAGTTGTACAGCAAAAAGATTTACTCATATGTGACAGAGGAGAAAAAAATTGTGTTACTGCACAGTGGGGTAGATTGCAATAGGACAGCCGTGAACTAACCAACTGCTCTGGAACGCAGCCTTGCCACCCACTCATAGTGAGAGCCAGAACAGGAGGCTCCAAGCACACCTTGTCCCTTGTTGTGGACCTTGCTGGTAAGATGTGGGCTATAATTGTCTAAATGCTTCTCCTCACCTGACCCAAACAATAGGCTTTAGGTTAGGATTGTTACCAGCCATGGAAGTATTCTGGGCTTGAATCCCTTCAAGGCTGAAAAGGGAATTCAACTGTTCTCTTTTCTTCAGGATAAGTGCTTTAAATCACAGTTTATAATATAAAAGCTGGGAGTAGTATATTTATGCTGTTTTAAAGGTAGATCCCTGCAGTGAGTTTTTCAGCTAATGAAATCAAATATAAGTTTTCTAGGACAGGTAGAAGAGGTCTCAGCAAACTTGATAAATGAATGCCTAGTTACTAGACATATCTAGTCCATGAAGTCAAGTTATTGAAAGCAGATTTTTGAAAGCAAGTCTGTTAGACTTTAAACTGCAAGTAATTATTCCCATGTTTGAGATTTAAATTATTTGTCTGGCTTTATACTGCTCAGATGGCTTCTATGTGAAACAGATGGCTTGAGTCTAACAATAATGTACATGACATGGTCTCCCTTGTTAAGTAATTTTAAAAATTTCTATCACAGGATTTAAAAATTTGCAAACATTGCACCAAAGTTTTCTAGCAGAACCACAGTTTTTAGATGCTGTTTCACAGGACAAAAAGTATTCCTCATCCAGATGTCTGATTATAAAGTTTTTTTAATGTTAAGAACATAAGAATCACCTTCTTGGAACAGATCAGTACTCCATGCTGTCTGCCGGGGAGCAGTGTTAGAGGTTTAATGTCATAATGCTGCATGCGACACATCAATGCATAACCATTTCTAAAGCAAAATCATGCAGATTTTGGCTATACAGTAACCTTTCTAATATCACATTCCTCTTATGTATCATCTTATGCATGCTTCATTTTTAATTATCCACTTTGTAAAATATAAATCTAGTTTCTGAGCAAAATACCATCTTCTACAGAATCAGCTTTTCTTCTGCAAGATGAAGTAATCACCTCTCCACTGCAAATATGTCTGAAACGCTATGGGAAGGATAGGTCAGAATGGATGGTCATTGTGGTAGTTTCTGGTGTAAAATCTATCTACATAATACTGTAACAATGCATTGTGTGATCTTAAACTACCTGAAATCCATGTGGGCTTAGCTAAATTAATGCATAGGCTTTACAGCCTATCATGTCTTCCATTTTGCAAAGTTCACCTGAAAAATATAACAGGATGAATTTGGGGCTTTGTTAGGCATATCTGGATGGAGAGAACATAATGTTTTTGAAGTAGAATGTGGAGTTTTAGCCACCTGTCTCCAATTATACTCAGTGTGACTGCAAGATTAAAATGCCATCTAGCTCACTGTGAAAATATGGCCCATAGCATCTCCTTTTAGCTCAGGAGCATTAATGCTAATAACACCCCAACAGAGAATCAATTTTATTTTGATACTCTCAGTGATTAAATATTTTATACAGAGCTCTGACAACACTTTCATAAACTCTCAAACACAAAATTGGAGTTGAAAACATGTACTGGCACTGACAAAAACTGCATGTGAAAGAGTTTTTGCTAATTGAATGACTAGCACAAATGGTATCCAAGAGAAGTACACTCACCTGAAAAATTCATGTGAAGCAGAATATGGAATAAAAAAAACCCTGTGAAAATAAAAGCATTGATTTCAGGTTAAATTATAAGACTGGAATGATATTGTTGTTGTTGCTGTTGTAATTATTTTGAGTGCATGGCTACTTTGCCCTTTGAAAAATCTATGCAAAACTGGCCAGTACTTTGGTTACTACTGTATATAAAATTCTGTAACTGGTACTGATGTCAATTTACTTTCTAGACTTCCCCTGTTCTTATTCTGAGTTACAATGCTCCAAGGTCATAACGCCGTTGAGAAATCAAGTCAAAGCCATAAAAAAGCCATTCACAGTCTTTCAAATTGATGGTGAAGTATTATTTCTGACAAATTCAACCTGAAGGTAAAAAGATTAGCAAACCTGGGCCATCCTGACAGAAATGTTAACTATGGAGATACTGCTGAAGTTATTATTATATTTAGAGTGTTTAAACATGATTTTCCATTTTAAGCTTCAGGTGTTTCATTTCAAAGTGCAAACAGGTACATTTGCATTACCTTCTGCTGTCTAAGATTTTGTGTTGTTTAACAAGTGCTTCTCTTTAAATTCCTTTCTAGAAACAAAGGCCAAAATAAAATCTGAAAGAGACTAGCTATTGAATCAGACTCAGAAATTTATGTGCCGCATTTTTCATGCAAGATTCTGATCCTAAACAGGAAAGTTTGGACTGTCTTTACTACCTCATACAGTCATATGCTTTAGAGATTATAATTCTGGAAAAGGTTAACAAGTACTAGACTTTTTCACAGCAGAGATCTTTGAATTACCTTTACATCCATACCTTTTTTTTTCAGATAATATTTCATAATAAGTTCATGGAGAAAATCTAACAGTCTGCTTTTGGTATACAAAGCATGAGAGAGGCTAATTTTATTGAAGCACTTGTATTAGAAAACAAAGTTTTTTTCATTTCTACTCCTTAGTGCTGAAGCATTTCATCTCTTATTGGCTTTGGAAAAGTAACATCTTCCATTTTCAAATGGGGCAGATCAGACACACAGAACTGAATCTCTGAGTGTCTATAAAGTAAATCTAAATTCAGTTTCAGATCTTGTGATGCCCTGTTCCAGTTTTGCAAACAGCAAGGACCATAACTTACCTGATATGTTGAGAGTTATAACGTGTAACCTCCCTGCATGGTGCAAAAACACTGTGGCAGAGATAGAAACAGACCTCACATCTTTTCTGTACCTTTACGTCATGTTTCATCCTTCAGCACTGTACTCTATATAAAAGAATAAATTTCAAAAGGAAAATACATAAATGGTCTATTTGTATTACCATTATTTTTTAGAACAACATAAACCCAAAATCATTCCCTGTTAAAACGAGTCTATCATATAAGCCAGAACAATATTTGAACAAATGGATCGAAATGATCAAGTGTATGAAATAGAATTCAATGCAGCACAATTTAAGTTATTGAGAACACCAAAATATAGAGGACCCTGTACAGATTACTAGCACAGCTGGGTTTTGACCCTGATGAGTGAAGGAGTTTTTGATATCTTCTAAATGCCAGTGAGGCTGTAGAATTGCCCTTAGTGCACTCTTTGGCATTTTCTTTCAGTATGCCCTTGTGTTTGTTTGACTTCTTGTCCTGCCAGCCCACTGCCATCTCCTCTGCCCACTCAAACAGGTTTACTCTCATCACTCATCACCCGAATTTTGTGCAGAATCATCAACACTGAAAGGATTCTCATACTCTTGTTGAGGAAAGGAACTTTTCATTCTTGTTCACCTGTTTGCCTTTGTTTGCCTTTCTTGACAGATTTATACCAACTCCGGAGATTATCGACACATTCCAATTAAACTACACAGGGTCGTAAGATATTCTGAGTTGGAAAGGACACAGAAAGATCATTGAAGTTCAATGCCTGGCCCTGCACAGGACACCCCAAGAACCACACCATGTGGCTGAGAGCATTATCCAAGTACTTGTTGAGCTCTGTCAGTCTTGGTGCTGTGATCCCTTCCCTGAGGAGCCTGTTCCAGTGCCCAACCACCCTCTGGGTGAAAAACTTCTTCCTGATACCCAGCCTAAACCTGCCCTCTCTCACTTCATGCTGGTTTTTTGCTCCTGTCCCTGGTCACCACAGAGCAGAGATCGGTGTCTGCTCTCCTCTTCCCCTCATAAGGAAGTTGTAACTGCAGTGAGGTCTCCCCTCCATCTCCTCCAGGCTAAACAGCCTCACACAGCTTCCTCTCCAGGCTCTGTCCCATCCTCCTTGCCCTCCTTTGGATGCTCTCTAACAGTTTAATATTTTTCTGATACTATGGTGCCCAACACTGCATACAGGGCTTAAGGAAAGGCTGCCTCGAGATGAAGTGTGTGGTTACTTTTTATTTTTTTTCCAGAAAATATTCCACTATTTTTACTAATCTGCTTTTTCTTACTACTATTAAATTTTCAATGCCAAGTGCTCAAATGACAGAAGCAAAAGTGTTACTCTTATGTTCTTTAGTATTACGCTATTATTTTTTGTATAAGAGGACAATTCCCCTGTCATCTGTACAACTCTTGTACTTGAAAATTTAAGTAATAATCCTGAGTCTGAATTTATGTATCATGGCCCTGGCTAAGTCACTTCACTCCTGTTTATCCTCCTCTATAACATGAAGAGGAATTTTTTTCTCCATTAATTCTATTGACAGGAGTAGAGTATTTCTGCACCACATATACTGACCAACATCTATGTCACAACCCTCTTACTGGAATTCAGAGTAAGTGTTATTGGTAGATAATTCTTAGACAATAAAAAGATACACTATTCACTATCCTTCAGTTCATACCATTTTTCCACATCATTGTTCATCTCTGTCTAATCTCATACTGCTATTTTTCATTGCACTTTTGAACCAACAATGAGAAACAAAAATTCAGATCATGTCTGCTTTAAATGAGTTATGATAACGTAAGGCTTTGTTTAGCATAAAACACACAGAAAATCAGCCTTTAAGTAAAATTCAAAGGTAACTTCAAATGAGAGTCCATACTGCTGGCATCTTTGCAGAATTTCAAACCTACCCTTGCTACAAGTCACAGGGACTCAATGTCATGACTGCTTCCCTGGATAAGGTTTGTGTTTTACCTCACAGTTTACATGAAATGTCTCAGGGCTTCCAGATGTTCAGGAAGTAGCTAGCTCATAGCTAATATAGCAGTGTAAAGGACAAATTTTCTGGAAAAATGTGTCCTTTGCAATGATATATTACCAAAAACTAGGCAAAGAAGCTGTACGAGTTCCTTCATTGAATGGTCTTCAGAAGAAGGAATGGGGTCTGTAGACAGGCTGAGCAAAATCAGCCTGCAAGGGCAGTGGCTAGGGGTATAAACTCCTATCTGGCAGCTCTAAGCTCATCTCTAACAGCACTGACCTGTTAGAGAAGAACAGACAGTAATTTGTTTTAGTTTGAGGTTCTTTTACTAGGATACCTGAGTGTGATTTATAATATATGTATCTAGCTTGCCAGAAAATAGGCACTAAAGCAGAAATATTTACCATTTTGCCTTTCACTTCTTTTTCTGTACTTTTGCTTCAAATTTAAATCAGTTTTTGCATTTACCTGGAAATATCTTGGAAAACACATTTAACATTTTAGATGTTCCAGTTTTTAAAGGGGGAACCAACCAACCAATCTAAAATCTGTGTGTCAGGCTTTTACTGTTAACTTCAAACTTCAGCAGTCTCTGCTTGTGGAGCCTCAGCTGCCGACATGGGGGAACTGTGTGCAGTCCAGAGACTTCAAGAGTGTTACAGGACAGCTGGTTCTGCGAAAAGGAAGCAAAGACTGATAATACCATGGTGGTACATCCAAGGAAAATTTTAAAAACCTATTTCCAGCACCATGGCACCATGTGGATGTCAGAGCATGGTTGGTTTGATCTTATTGGAGCAACATTTTGCACTGCAGACATATTTCATTCTAAAAGAAAAGTCTGACCATTTTTTACCTTAAATTAGAGTAAATTACAAGAACACAGATAAAACGTGGATATTTTTAACTTCTCGGTATTATACACTTTAGCAGCCCGCCTATTATGAATAAAAATAGTTCTGCTTTGCTATCCAGCAGTTAGAACCATTCATTCAGGTTTTTTTCACTCAAGGAAAAGAGGTGAAAAAATAGTAACCTTTTCAGCAACAGATATGGCACTCTGACACGGGTTGCTTTTGGTAATACCATAATCTGAACAGATTTGTCCCATATAGAGATACATATAAAACCAAATAGAAAATAATTTAATGTCTGGAAAATGTATCAGCTGCCCGAAGGATATTTATAAAATAGACAGGCAAAGACAATTTTGGGGCTTTTCTTCTGATTTTCTGGGCTTTTAGCCATTTGCTTCTTTCTGCTTTCCCTGCACCTTGCTGTGAAGTTATATATGCCTCAAAGTCAGAAAGGACTGGAAGGTACACTTAAAAGAGCTGTGTGTGCTGGTTTTCAACCTGAAGCTAAAATATCAATTTTTTCTTCCTCAGCAAGTGAAATGCTAGTAATGATATAGTTGTTTCCTCAAATCTAAAAGGAAGAAAGAAAAACTGCAAAGCCTACTGTTGTAAGTTTTGGTGAAAATAAACCTCTATCCAGTTACAGAGGAAACCTCACTGCTGCGAGGGTCAGCATTTATAACTGTCAGGTAAATTCACATATGAAGGAAACCATCAGGTCAGAGTTGGCCTCTGTGTAGAGGATCACTCCTGACAATAGAACAGGAATTGTTCTTTTTTTATCTGTAATTCAACTTGACTTACAGCTATAAATTCAGTTGTACTGTCCCATTGCTCAGAATGAAATAAATGTTGTGCTTCGTGAAACATCTCTGTATAATATTATATTTAGAGATCTATTTATCCCTAGGCTCAGCCACTGATCCAGGATAGACTTGCAAAATGCATTGTATTATTTGTTTGTCAAGGGATCAGGAACAATAAAGCCCATTTTTGTTGTCATTTACTTTATTTTTCTCTGAAACTGAGAGATAAAAATCATAAAAGATTATAGATAAAACAAGTGAAAATTCCCTCTGTAAGCAAATATATATTATAATAAAATATACAAGATAAGTTAAATATAGAGGTAGATGACTTGAATCCCTGATAACTGGACAGCCACTCCATCCCCTGTTGGAAGCTGTTCCTAGTCAGACTCTCACATCAGAATAAAAAAATCACCAACTCCCTTAACTTTATCTAGGCATTTTCCAATTTGTAATTTAACTCTTCTTCTGTGTTTAGTGGGTGATCTGCACTAATGCCTTGGCAAGTAAAATCTTGCTATTTTGCTACATTTTATATCCTTTTATCAAGAATCATTCATGATTTATAAGATGTTTTTGAAAATACAATGTAATTGAGTAATTAAGGATTTTCAGCCTCTTCAAAAAAAAGTAAATAGCTTTTGCTGCATTACATTTTCAAGTTCCATAGTTGGCAAACATGAAAGGGACCTTCCTATATGGAATTGAAAATTGATGCTATTGAATGGTCTGGGTGACATAGCATCTCAAGAAAGGGAGATTTATAATAATGGTTAATGCTCCAGCGGAAAAAGCCATGATGGAATCCAGTGTTTGAAAAATGAAGCTGCAGGGATTCAGATTAATATTGAAACATAAAAGTTTAATCAAAGACAATTAATTGCACAAACTAGCCGCAAACCATTTGTTGTAGTTTTAAATCAAAACTGAACATCTTTCAGATGCCTACTATGTAGATACAATATTGTAATTATGTGCCTGAGATAGATATTCATCAGTTCTTTTGTCTTGAGAAACAACCAATAGTTCTTACAGTGTTTTACAATTTAAGTAATTAAAACTGTCATTGATATTTTGATTGATGAGGATTTAAAAATTCCATTAATGAAGTAACATTGTTACATGTTCGAGTGCTTAAAGTTGCAAAATGTCAAAACCCAGTTTGCCAACACAGAGATATATAAATTGGACAAATCCAGCTATATTTTTGTACCAGCAGTCAATGATATCCCTGAGGCTAACCAACACAGTGCAATATCATACAGCTTTTCCTAAAGAAGGCAATAAAGATTTATTAGAAACACCTTGACTGACATATATATATATATATATATAAAATGGAATATAACTTTGTAATTTCATTTATAATTTCATTTTAGACATATCAATTTTTTCTTGCTTGAAACTTCAAAAATATTCATGGGAAATTTCAGCTTACATCATTAAGGGGGACTAAGAAGCAAGAGAAAATGCTTTTTTACAAAGGAAAATCTTACTCAGTCTTATCTATTTAATATCTACAGAAATTTGTCTTAATTCATGCTGAAACAAGACTGTGCATTTTAGCCCACCATGTTTACTCATTTTGAGAGGGATTGGTCTTACCCACCATCCTCTCTCAGTCTAGTCCAAGAAATTCATGCATCCTCAGCAGGCAGTGATAAGACGTAAATGTCTTCAGTGAGTGATTTGTCCTGTTGACATCTAGAAATCAGGGTGGCAAATATACAACTTCTAGAAGAGCTTCTCCCTTGTTGACCATAAAAACAGCATCAGTAATAAGCCTGAATTGAACTTTCAGCTTTTAAATTGCAAAAGTGATATGTGAAATTCCAACAGTTTATCATCTTTCTTAACAAGGCATTCATAAGAAATATTTGGCAGATCACAACCCAGTCCTGCAACATGTCTTTATGTAAATAAATTCTAATTCATGCAAATGCTTATGTACATGAGTGTTTGCAATGGAGCTGTTCCTTCCATAGTGGAATGACAGTGGCGGGTGGCAGAGCCAGGACTGCACCAACAGCCAGGTCCCATCTGTCCTCTCAGACCCAACAGCAAGTCCTCTGACAGGGATCAGTGTTTTCTTCTATAAACACCTTTAGATTTTATGTGCATACCTCTCTATGAACTAAAGTGGTGAAACAGCATTGAGCCTATTTGAACTTGCTTTTACAGTAAGTTCAGTGATAATGACCAGCATCAGATTCACACTGGATTGTTGGTTTGCTGGTTGCATATTGAGCCAGATGCCCTTCTAAAGTCAAAGTAATTAATCTACAGTGTTTTCAACTACTTGTGTTGCTTTCAGTTATCCTGCAATTTTGCTGATAAAATAAATATTACTATTCTCTAAGTAGATTGGAAAAACAGAGTCCTTCATTATATTACCAGCAGCTGCATATACAAAAGTGCATTTGTGGAAGCTGTCTCCAAACTTTTTATAGCACTAAATAGAAACTAATTGTCATCTAAATTCCCCATTGTCAGTCACTATATAATGCCAATTCACCTATTAGTATCCTCAACTATGCATGAACAGAGTAACAGGTGGAACACTGCAAATGTTAATTTAGGAAATATTTTAAATGCTTTGTGAACAGAAAATACTGCTGTCATTGAAGCCATTCACTGACAAAGTGATGGATGACAAAGTAAAAGATAAGAGGCATGTCAACCTTGGTACCTCAAAAGTATTATTTCCTTACTGAAGATGCGTCCAAAATATCCATAAAATCCTGTCCTCACTGAAAGGTAAACCTGTCATATCCTAAAGGGCAAAGAAATTAACTTTGTTTGTATCAAATATCTGTCAGCAAGTGAACTAAAACTTAAAATTAAAATCAATCAGCAAAGTACAGAAAAATATAGGAGCAAGGTGCATTTTTTTTCCATAAGTTTTGATCAGGAGTTACACATTGGAATTTAGCCAATGACAAATTTAAGACTTGATTTAGTAATTTATTATTTCTCTCTAAACAATGCATGGATATTGGCATTTAGAAAGAGGGAGGGAAGAGAAACTGAGAAACTTCTCTCCCTCTGTTGACTTAGAATTCTGAGTCTAACAAAACAAGTACCTGGCTTTGAGATGGCTGCTTCATTTCCTCAGCAGCAGGAGTCATTTCCACTGATGAGCCAGGATCTTTGAACCACATCTCATGTACAGTCTGAGCTCCCCATCACTCCCATGACTTGCAGAGTTTGAGGTGCCTTGAGCCATGCTGCTGGCTCCTGCCCAGGGTCACTGCTCTGCCGCTGCTCTCAGCCCAGCCTGGTCTGCATAGAAGGTGTTTGCCATGGACAGCCTGCTGGGAATTTGGCAATGACAGGCAGTCTCAGGGCTTGTAACACCACACTGAACAACAGAGAACGACAATTACATCTCCTTCCCTCCAAACTGACTTTTCTCCATGTTAAATGTCAGAAAAGCTTCCTCTTAGGGAGAAATGGAAATAACTGGAAGTTTGCTTTGATTTCTTGGTCAGCATTCAATACCATATCTACTAATATTCTTAGAAGTGCTGAAAATGAATTATAATTCCTTTTTCTTTCCTCTACTAACATATTTTTGTAGCTACTAAATTAATCTTATTTTTTCTTAAATCTTATATTTGAAATTTAATTTTACTCTGGCAATGTATTTTTCTGACTTAAAACTCAAAAGTCTGAAAATCCACCCACCTCAGACAGTTGTCCAGAAGGTGATAAAACCTCAAAGTATATGTTGTCCTACAACATCAGCGGAAAATAAAAATTATCATCCATGCTCATTCCTGGGCCTTTGTCAAAAGTGACTGTTTCACTTTTTTGATGTTCCCCCAGGGAACATCAGAGATTATGTTATTCCTTTTTCATTCATGTTAAGCTAGTGAGAAGCATTTATACTTCAAATGCATCTGCAGTTCCTGTAGGTATACACAATATGCCTGTTCCTGAATGGGATTTTTTGTAAAGATAATTGTTGGCATTTATTTTCCAAAAAAATTATTTCCCCTTTATGAAGTGAGGACAGAGGATGCATGAGTGATCACACAGAGGGAGATACTGAGATGTGAAGTAGCAAGAACATATTTGGCAACAAAAATAATCTGAAATTAAAATATATTTACTTTATCCTGTGTTGTTGTGAGTGAGGGAGTTACAGAAACAGATTCAGTGATGGAAAAATAAGGAAGTGAGTAATTTGTATTTATTTGGGGGGGTGATGAAAGGGATGATGTGCATTACTTTGATGAGCTGGCAGTCGCCTTAGCAGATCTGTTGAGTCATCTGTGTGGTACCGTGTTGAGTCATAATGTATTGTTGGGTGGCACTGCAAGCACAGAAAGACTCACTGAGCAGAAATAGGTTATGTAAGAAAAGCAGCTAAATCCCCATTAGAATTCTGCCTGAGACAGAATAAATTCAGCTTGTGTGCTCACTGTTTGGAAGAGCCTGGAGTGACTGACAGCCTTGGCATGTAATGCAATATTTGGGTGCCTCAGGGCTCCCCTGTTGGGGATAACACCATTGCAGGGAGCTCAGCTGCTCTGTGTCACACAGCCTGAAGTGTGGGCTGGCTGGAGCAGTGAAAGCTGCCCTCCTGGAAATCTCCTCCTCTCCACACAGAGCACAGCAGAGCCACAAGCAGCAGCGATGTTCACTTGTAACAATGAGTGAACAAAATTCAGCAGCAGGACAATTGATGGCACGTGCTGTAACCCAGTTTAATGCACTACTACATTGTCTACTGAAAAAGACATACCCAATTTTTCTTCTGTTTATTATTAAATGTGGATTATGAGTAACTGAGATGATGGCACAAAGGCCAGTCACTAAATTTGGACTAATTTTCAGTGGGAATGGAAGCACAGAGGGAAACAAATTATATGAAAATTGTAGGCATACCTGCAGCTTTTTATCCTAGGAAATCAATTACTCCTGCTGAATTAAAATGTTTTTATTATTCTCCTTTGAGCAAAGATTTTGTAGATGATTAAGTAGACATGTAAATGTTGCCTCAACTTCTTTGAGGGCAAATTTGAATTCTGACAGTATAGTCAAGATAATTTACCTGGTTTAAGGACAAGACTTCCTGTCAGTACTAAATTCAGGACCCTTTGGATAAAGTAACCTGATTCTTTAATGAAACAGGCTAACATTATTGGGGTTTTCTGTTCTTTGGTTTCAAAATAACTTTCTACTGGCTCTCAGAATAAAGTCTTTAAAATCTTAACCATGATTCAGTGACATCACAAATCAAAAGGATTTTGTCTGAGTAAGAGTTTAAGCCTTAGCATACATGTTTCTTCCTGTATTATATTGTTTTCCTTCTTTTTTTTTAGGTTTGGATTCACTGTTATTTGACTGCTGAACAAAATTATCCTAAAGGTTTTGCACATTGAGAAAAAAAGATAATTAGCTTTTTCTGGCTTCTCTACTCACTGAGCTCAGTTGCTATGACAACCTAAATTTTACCCCTTTCTTATCATCAGTTCTTTTGATTTCTGAAGTTTAAATTTAAAAACCAAACCTTTAAACTGTGTAAAAAATTATATAATTTTAAACATTTAGGACAAAATTGTACACCTTCATTAATAGTAACCATGCATAAGAATTTTCTTAATATCTTCTAAGAGTCAAAGAGGTCTTCTAAAAGTCAAAGAGGTTTTTCAAGGGCTACTGATAGTTCAGTGAAACACGTGTTTGTAGCTCACCACTGCTTGTACACCAATCCTACACTGATCCTACAGCTCACTTATAAAGGGATGACATTACAGTTGAAACAAATAATTGCTGTCATTCTGATGTCAGAAGATGGCATGCAGGACATCCCAGTTTGGCAGACAGGGAGCTTTTATTATTATTTTGATTGCACTTGGGAAATACAGGGTAATGAGGCATTTTTGTGATGGGGTGATGTGATGCTCGTTTTTTCAGATACAGCTTTTCCTAGGTGGGAAACTTTCAATTTGCTTCCAGCTGTTCTTCACATTACTGTAAAAGCAAGTTTCATTTCCTCTTTGAAAAGATCTCCTTTTAGAAATGATAGACCATGTGATCTTTCATTGAAGAGAATAAAACATTTATGTGCCGAAGGCTAGAAAATAGAGGATTGTGTTGTTCATCACTGGAGATTTGTGTAAGATCTTGTAGATTTGTGAGGTCCAGATAAAGAAAAAAATTTAAAATGTGTATGTATCATTCCACTCCCCTCTATTAATCACATGGAGATTAAACCAAAAGTTGATGATTCCATGAACATGGTCTGGACAAAATTAGGTACTTCAATGTACAGCTGCATTGAAGTGCATAGAATCATAAGTAATTTAAGTTGGAAAAGACCTTAAAGGTCATCAAGTCCAAGCATTACCCCAGCAGTGCCAAGCCCTCCACTCAGCCGTGTCACTAAGTGCCACATCTACACACCTTTTAAATACCTCCAGAGATGGTGAATCTCTCATTTCCTTGGGCAGCCAGTTCCAGTGCTTGATGTCCCTTTCCATGAAGAATTTTTATTTAATATCCAGTTTAGCTCATGCTGGCACACCTGGAGGCCATTTGCTTTCATCCTGTCATCAGGCTGACTCCCACCTCACTACAGCCTTCTTTCAGGAAGTTGCAGAGAGTGGTGAAGTCTCACCATTCTTTACAAGTAAACACCCCCAGCTCCCACAGCTGTTCCTTTCACACTTGTGCTCCAGGCACTTCACCAGCTCCATTGCCCTTCTCTGGACATGGTCCATCCCCTCTATATATTTCTTGTCATAAGGAGCCCAAAACCAAGCACAAGATTCAAGGTTCAGCCTCACCAGTGCCAAGTACAGGGACACTGGCAATCACTGGTCAACTCTGGTCCTGCTGAATTCCTGATACATGGAATGGTTGACACAAGGTGTTTCTGCAAATCACCCTCCTGTGAACTTTTACATGTAAAATAAATGGGAAACTAAGGAAGCTCTCTGCCCACAGGGGTTGAAATTGCTCTGCTAGAGAAATATCCACAAGATATGTCTTTTAAAAAGAGATAAGTTTTATGTTTTGAGATGTGGTAGCTCAAAAATTGTGACAATTTGCCAGAACTGGAAATGTTGCTCCATCTCTTACAGTTCTGTTTCTGGAAAAGATGGAGCAATTTCAGGAGGAACTTCAGGCAAAGCAGCTCTTTGTGAATTTTTAACTGTATTGAATAAATTGAATTCAAGTCTAGAGCTAAACTACATGAAGCAAGGGCACACTAGACCACAAACACAATTGTCCATATTGCTTAATTTGCACCCAGTTTCTGTCACAGTTTTGGCCTATGAAGGGTTTCCTCTATTGTATTTTAATCACAGCAGTCACAGAGAACACAGCTGCTCCTTCTCTTCACCCATCTTTCCTGCTATCTTCTTTCTGCCTCCTATACATGGTTTCTCAAGCTGAAACTGTGATGTTTAGTGAACAGCCTCGCTGCTTTGCTGACAGAGAGATCAGATTCACTGCAACCTTTCCAGATGCATTGCTTCTTCATTTGTATGCACCACAGCCACCTCTCTCTCTCTGCAGACCAGCTCAATCTCAGTATTAGGGAGATTATACTGCTGTCAGTAAGCCCTCAGCTTTTTCCTCACATTGCTCTAGCATGAGGCTACATATTGAAGACTAGATGGGCTTGTCATTTCATTTCACCCATTCAATATACCAAAAAGGAATTTTGCTTGAGGAAAAAGTGATAGAACCTTACGTAGTTTGTAGGCAAAAGTCTCTCTTCTTTGTGATCTAGTTAAAGACAAAGGTCCTTCTTTGAGTACAGGTGATCAAGAACTCATTTAGTGTTTAGCCAAAAACAACCTGCAAATGTTATGAAGTTCTGTAGGCAACATTTGGTAGAGCAATGGAAAAAATGGGGAAATACAGCCAAGATTTCTGAGTTCTGATCCTCTCTCTGACTCAGACTATGATGTGGCTTAACCTGTCCCAAAATAGTTCCTTCTCTTTCCTTCTAAAACTTTGGAGAAACTTGAAAGACTTTTATTGGTTTTTTGATGAAAGCTTGCCAAATAATTTGATATCAGTGATGTTTTAAAAAATACAAAGCTACATAAACTTACCAAATTTGTCTCCCCAGCAAATAAACACTTTCAGCTTTGAGATTTCTGGGGCCTATGGTTTGGAATGGATGACACAAATAATAAATTTCCAAAGAAATTTCAAATTTAAAAAAGTACTTTTTCCAAATAAATGACAAATTTACTCAAGAGCTGCATACTGGATAATAATGTAAGTCTGTTCTTGGTAATGGCTTCACGGTGGTTGAACTTTTTGTTTTGGTTTGGTTTGTTCGTATGGTTTGTTTTGTTTTGTTTCTCTAATATAATCTTTCACTCCTGAGGGGGAAAAATCTAAACATTAATAATCTCAGCTATGTATTTAGGGAAAAAAACCCTAAAAAAATAGAGAAATAGCAATGAGAAGATTTACCCAAAGTAATAAATGGACTGGATCATTTCCAATGTGATTAAAAGAGAATTTAGGATGTAATTAGAAGAGAAAACAACACTTAATTTGGAAATATTTATTCTGTAAGACAAGATTCTTCTATCTTTCACTGCCTCACAGTCCTCCTAATGCCTTAATTTTCCCACTTGCCTTTATCATTGTGTTCTTTTCATTTGAAAAGTAGAAGTTAGAAAGAAAAAGTGACATGCCTTCATCCTCTCAGGATTTTTGGCAGCATCTCCTGAAATCATGTATAATCTTTGTTTATGTGAGTGGCTCAATTGCTGCTTTTAATGTGTCCATTTGGATGTGTAAGAATTGCCAAAGTGGATTCCAGTTACCAGAGCTGCTTGTAAATTTTGCATGCTTGGTTACTTTGGGTGACTGAATGTGAAATAAATCCAGAAATCTGGTGCAAGTCTGGGAGACTTGTGGGCTGGGGAGCACAAACATACAGTTAAAATTGTGCTGAAGCCAGAGGATGCCAACAGGGTGCTCAGGAAAGGCTGTGATGGACAGTCCCTGAGCTTGTGTAACTGACAGTGTTGTTAGACAAGTTGTTTTTTTATATTGAGATCAATATTATTAAATGTCTTTACATTACTTACCAGAAGGGTTCCTAGGAAGAGGGAGTGTATATCTACCGTCACATTTATAGTGAGGAATATTGCCTTTTGTTTTATTTTATTTCGTGGGGTGGGATTGTTTTTTTTATTCCCCTTCTTCCTTTTACATTTTCTGTCTCACAGCTGCTGTTAGTCCTGTCTCACCCCAGCACTTCCTCCTCTAGAAGAATTCTTCAGCCTTTTGGATGTTCCTCCTACTTCTTGTTGATTTGTGTAAGGGCAGAATTTTAGTAATGCTTGATATTGAAATTCATTGCTAAAGACTAAATGAGTCCAAGGAAATATGTCAGCCATATGTCTGACCTCCAAAGCACCTGTCATGTGAAAGGGTTTGGGTTTTATTTCTTTGTTTTGCTGCATTAGAAAGGTTTTAATTTGTGATGAAATAGCTGAAAGAAATGGGAAAAATTTAATCTTATCTTCTCCAGTGGGAGAAATTTTTCTGTGAAATATGAATGTGAGTAGGGCCCTGTTATAGTAAGGAAACAACCATTTCTGTCACTTTGTTCATATCTGAGCATGAAATAAGCAATGGAGCAGAGCAGCAAGGCCACAGAGGTTCAGGCACAGCCTTGGAAGGCTTGGAAGGAGGGCAGAATGTGGGCTGTTCTTTCGCTACAGGCTGAGATGGGCACAGCAGCAAAACCCAAGCCAGGCATACGACCACAAAGCAAGAAGCAGGTTTTGAGTGGAGACTGGGTTGAGTTGCCAAAGGGATGAGCTCTCTTCCCATGCACTTGGTCTTACCTGCAAGGCATATATCTTCTTTGTCCTTGCCTTTCTATTGATTGCATGTGATGAGTTTATTGTTAATTCTATTTAAAAATATCTGCAGAATTATGTGATTTTTAATTTTGGGTAGCTGCATATTTGTCATAATTTTTGAAATTATCATCAGTTTATACGTGGAAATGCATTAATTTCTCCACAATTTTTTCCTAAGTTTTTATGAAATATAAATAGATTAAATACTCCTGTAAGCTAATGAAAGAGGAAAAAAGATGAAAAACCAAAACTGTAGATACTAGGAAATACAGTTTGTCAGGAAATTTTGGAATAGTTTTGTTTCTGTGCCAACTTGTGCTTTTTTCCTTTTATATAGATAAGAATTTGATCTAAGAACAGCTGACTAGGCATTGGCTATTTATTTTTTAATTACACACACCTCTTGTCTTGAAAATAGAACTGCTCATTGAATAGCTTACACATGGCTTTTCTCCTTTTTACCTGCAAGATATTCACAAGTCTTTAACCCAGTCATATTTCTTCCACATCTGCAGCACTCTGAAAAGCCTGGCTTCACAATCAGGAATTGTAAATGAATTCTCAATTCTCATCCCTGAGCTGGAATGACAGAAGTTCTAAACCAGGATTTTCTCTTCAGATTGATGATTACATGAGGCAGGAGGTAGCTGGGGAAATCTGACCACTCATTGTCTGAATTCAGTTACTTCCATATGGACTGAAATCTGTCAGTTAAAAGATATTTTTTATTGTAGTTTGGGGTTTTTTTTGGTGTTGACATTACAAGTCATGATAGTAAAATTGCTTATAGCAGATAGAGAAAGATGTCACAACAAAAGCAAAAAAAAAAAATTTGAATAAATAATATCAAGTCAAGAAGACCTCTGAGTTAAATGTTTTGCATAGGTCTGACTTTCAAAAGAATGAGGGAGCATTGGTTGTTTTCCCCAGTGCACAGCTCCAACACTGATGTGAAATTAGAGCAGTCTGTTGAACTCATACTCGTGGTGATGAATTATTTGCATGAGAGTTCCCATCCCAATGAACAGGACACATCTGAAGTTATCTGGTACCAGTATTTAATAATAGTGCTTGAGACTTGACCTGAGTTTTGGTTTTTTTCCTTCTTTCTACAAGCAATCAGCTCTTACCCAGATTTCATTCAGAGCATGATTCTTGGAAGGTAGTAATGCCAAATGCCTTCTCCTGATTCCCTTTTAAACCATGGCTACAGAGGATGTGACCATTTGTATAAGCTATTACACAAATACAACCAGGAAATTTTCAATTTAAATGTATATAATACATTTGGCTTATATGAGCCATTTCAATAAACCAGAAGAATTGATGGAGTTGCATCTGTCAATAAAGCCATTAGCTTCAGGGAAATTACTCACTGAAGCAGGATGTGTTTTGGATTCCACAGAGGAAGGGAAGATATGAGCTGCTTGTTTTTCAGTGAAACAGCCCTCCTGATACCACTCCCTAAGCTGCTGGTATTAAGCTTGTGTTTTGAAGCACTTCAGAGCTGCAGGGCTGCTTTGAGGAAAGCACATGCTGGGGTTCAATAAGTTATACTACAGTTAATAATGTGGTTTAAGTTTTGAAATATATACCAGAGATATGAAATCATACAAAATCTTTTCCTAATTACAGACTGTTCTCCCACAACTAGGCAGTTATGTTCTTGCCTTTAATCCAGACACAGTTGTTTATTTATTTATTTAACATAATTAGGTCCTAGTCAATATAAGAAAAATTCATAGATTTGTGTCGGCTGGTTTTGGAGAGGAGCACAGAATCTCTTGTTCTGTTTGGAAAAGAAAGAATATTTATATCCAGAGGCCCATCCTACTCCTTTCCCAGCTTTGATTAATTTATTTACACATTAACTTGCAGGTTATCCCTGAGTGGGTCTTTAATGTCAGTAGCTGTTGTAAATACTAATCCTCTGTTGTACTCTATCTACCCTGTGCCAATGGATCTGACTGGCAGACAACGACATTGTGGCCCGAATTCTTTTCCATGAAAGTGTGGGCAGAGGATGTGGCTCACCTTGGAGCTCCACGTGGAACAGGATCCCTGCTGAGCAGCCCTAGCCATGCTCTGCAGGAGCCAGGCTGAGGACACTGCTGTCACACGTTGAGTTTCATCAGGTAGCATTTTGGAGAGGGCTGTAAAGCCGCACAGTCTCATTCCATTTCTTCCTGTGATACAATATGGGACAACAATGCTCCTTCCTTGCCACAGGGGGAAAAGGAAACTGGAACGTTAATTAGCACCTGGGAGAATGTTTGCATCGTGGTAGATTCATAAGCAGCAAACTTTAGCATGTCACTACATAAGATCATTAAATTACAGTGACAAACTCTCTATACCTATAAATACTAAAACAATATTTGCTGTAACACAGCTCCTCCTAGGCAGAAGTAGAGCAACTGTATGTTTGGGGATAGATAAGTTCTAATTTCCAGAAACTTCCAGTATTGAAAAGGGAAAAAGGAGTAAAGATGAAATAAAAAAAATTATAAAACCACCCCAACTTATTACTGTCGCTGCTATGGAAACGGAACAAAGAACAATAACTACTTGCCAATTTCTTTGGTTCCTACAGTGAATAAGCCTAAAATGCTGACATTTCAAGCACAAGAATTGCTGTCAATAACTAAATATTTTGCTATTCTGGGATTTACCAGCACATTACCTTGGAGGTGTTTAGTTTCTAAACCTTTGTGATTTTTCTTTTCTGAAGTACAAGACCTTATAAGTACATGATGCATGTTATTATGGAAAGGCAAATAATTTTTACATGGAGAAATCAATTAAAGAGCCAATCTAGTCCTGAAATTAGGAATGCATTCACTGTATTTTATTTATATTTATAAAGGACAATGCTTTTATAAAAAGAAGAGACACATTAAATTTGGAGGTGCACCTAGCTCTGCAGAGCACCTGGGAGCTTATGAGGAATGAAACCTCCTTGTTTTGATGTTTGTTGCCACTCAGTTATAACATGCTCAGTGCAGCTCTATCTGTATAAGAGGCTTCCGCTGAGACTCCCTTCTTCTGACTCACATGTGGTTTTTCTCTGCATGGGGGAAGCAACCAAAGCATTTCTGCCCAATAATAATGTAAGATTTACGATATATTTTTAATAGTCTGCAGTTTGGACTTCATCTGCAAATGAAGGTGTAGTTATTTTAGGGCACAGAATAAGACTTTCAGTATGCTTTCACCATGTTTTCCCACTTCAAAAACAATAACTGAATCCTAAACTTTCTGGAATGAAATGGCAGCATTCATCTCTTGCTTGGCAAAAATTTTTACTTGTTAAAATTTAGAATAGCATAGACAAAATTAAACACGGGAAAGTTTTTTATCTGTGGGGGAAAAGGTATCTAGACTCTTCTGGCAAGTAAAAGGTGAGAGAATTCACTTCTGCTCTCCTTTGCCTAGATTTATAGTGGGTGTTCTTGTTGAAAAATATCTCTTCAGTGAGAGATGGACATTCTTTTATTCAAGTTCCTCGAAATATTCTCCATCTTCATCGTTCTTAGTCTGTGTTTAAGGCATATGGTATTCTTCCAAGTAATTCTCTCTGCTAGATGTTAATTTTATTATCCTCTTATATGCAACAAAAAGAAATATAATTGCAATATCTTTCAACTGTAATTTATCCTCCAACATCTCAGTGATATGAATGTTCTTGATGTGGGTTGGAAAGAAAAAGAAAAATTATAGGACAGAATGGGTGAATGGGTGGTGAAGGTCTTTCAAACCTGAATGACCAGATGGGATCATCCCAGGGTGATGAGGGAGCTGGCAGATGAGTTTGCAAAGCCGCTCCCCATCATTTACCAGCAGTCCTGGCTCACTGGTGAGGTTCCAGGTTACTGGGAGCTGCCCAATGTGACTGCCATTCATAAAATGTGTGGGAAGGAGGACCCTGGTAATTATAGGCCAGTTAGCCTGACCCCTGTTCCAGGTAAGGTGATGGGACAGTTTATACTGAGTGTCATCACGAAGCACGTACAGGATGGCCAAGGTACCAGACCCAGCCAGCAGGAGTTTAGGAGGGACAGGTTGTATTTGACCAACCTGGTCTCCTTTTATGACCATCAGACCTGCCTGGTGGGTATGGAAAGGGCTGTTGAAGTTGTGTACCTGGACTTCAGCAAGGCCTTTGACACTGTCTCCCACAGCAAATCTGGAAAAGCTGCAGCCCATGGCTTGGACAGGAGCTCTCTGTGCTGGGTTAGGAACTGGCTGCATGGCCGGCCCAGAGGGTGGTGGTGAATGGTGCTGCATCCAGCTGGTGGCTGCTCACCAGGGGTGTCCCTCAGGGGTCTGTGCTGGGACCAGCTCTGTTTAATATCTTCATTGATGACATGGATGAGAGTATTGAGTCTTTCATTAGTAAATTTGCAGAAGACACTAAGCTGGGATCATGTGTCCATCTGTTGGAGTGTAGGAGGGCTCAGCAGAGACACCTGGAATGGTTGGATGGATGGGCAGGGTCCAACAGGATCAAGTTTAATAAATCCAAGTGCTGAGTTGTGTATTTTGGTCCAATAACCCTCTGCAACGTTATAGGCTGGGGATGGTGTGGCTGGACAGTGCCTGACAGAAAGGGACCTGGGGGTGCTGGTTGACAGCCAGCTGAACATGAGCCAGCAGTGTGCCCTGGGCCAAGAAGGCCAATGGCTCCTGGCCTGTATCAGGAGCAGTGTGGCCATCAGGAGCAGGGAGCTCATCCTTCTCCTGTACCCAGCACTGGTGAGGCCACACCTTGAGTGCTGTGTCCAGTTCTGTGCCCTCAGTTTGGGAAGGACATTGAGACACTTGTGTGTGTCTAGAGGAAGCAAGGAGGCTGTGAGGGGCTGGGAACACAAACCCTGTGAGGAACAACTGAGGGAGCTGGGGGTGTTTAGCTTGGAGAAAAGGAGACTCAGGGGTGACCTTATCACTCTCTACAGCTTCCTGAAAGGTGGCTGTAGTCAGGTGGGGTTGGTCTCATTTTCCAGGCAGTAACTGACAGAACAAGAGGACACCATTTTAAGCTGCACCAAGGGTTAAATATTAGGTTGGATATTAGGAAAAAGTTTTTTACAGAAAGGGTAATAAAGTTCTGGAATTGTGTGCCCAGGGAGGTGGTGGAGTCACCATAAAAAAAGACTGGATGTGGCCCTTGGTGCCAGGGTTTAGTTGAGGTGTAAGGGCATGGGTTGGACTTAATGTTCTTGAAAGTTTCTTCCAACCTAGTGATTTTGTGTTTGATTCTGTGTGTGACCCCTTAATTATGAACTCTAAATAATTTTATACAATTGTCCAATACCATTTCTTAAGGATCTTTTCAAGCAGAATGAATGTTTAAAAAAGTAGTCATGGAAATCACAGATTATAGGCAAGGCCACTTAATTGTCAGCAACATTCTCTAGAAAGAGTCAGTGATTTTCCTATAGTTTCATTTCTAAATGGTTTTGCAAGTGCACTTCAGTCATAATGGGTATGATAATCTGGAGGAAGAGATGCTGTCATTCAGAATACTAGCAGCTATAAATACCAAAACCCTCAAACACCTAAATTCCCAAGCATTTCCAAGTCAATTAGGTTCTTTCCTACAGAAGAGTTTAATAAATTCATTTCAGCCATTTACAGGAGCCACTACAATTTCTAATATGTTCTTTAATGCAAAACTTTCCTGAATATGATATAAACACAATTCATCATCGCCAGTCGTTACTCTGTGCTTTTATTGCATACTTCTTTTTAAGATGGAGAACTTTAAAGCATTTTCCTGTCAAGAGTGCATAATTCTGGAAATCCCTTGCTGTTACAGCATACAGCATCAGAAGCTTCTGCCTTGAATTAGAAGGAGCTTCCAGTTGTATTTTTCTTCATCATTTTCCCAGTATAGCAGTGAATGCAAATGAAATTTCTGCTTGGGGCTTTTCAGTGTGTAATCCACTTATGACACAACCCTGCCTCTCATTTGTCACTTTCTGTCCATAGACAGTAGTCAGTGCTTCAAATGTGGAAATTTAAATTATCTATAAAATCTTAGAATTATAACATAGCAGAAACACTACAGTAGGTGGGGAAAACAATGAATTTGAACTACAGAATAATTATCTTATTGTTTAATATAACTGCAAAGTATCTATCACACATAAAGTTATATTTTAGGCAAATTTGCTTGTATAGCTTGTATTTGTTTTGTATTTCTTAGTAAATTCTATTCAATAATTTTGACAGGATGAAAGTAATAGTGGATTTAGTACATTGAATAAAGATTCTTTCTTGTGTCTGCTCCAATAAATAGAGCTACTTTCAAAATTTCTGATAATTTATTTACAAGTTAAATAGAGAGAGTTAGAAAATATTCGCAACTCAGATCAGCTGAGTTTTGTCATACCCTGAAAGGAGGGGAATAGATAAACTCTGCAATCCTAAATATAGGTCCTTTAAATTTGTCTACAATTATATCAAGACTAATCAGAATTTTGTTTACTATAAAACTTGTACATCGAATAGTAGGAGCTCACCTCAACACTTGCATTGTAACAGGTGGATTTTTGGCTGTATGAAGCTGAAGGGTAAAATGCTTGTTATTTATAGAGAAGCCAAGATTACACATTGCATTTTTAGATGTTTGCAGAATAAAGACATCAGGAATGTTCATCTGCAGGAAGTAATTTCCCTTACACCAGACTTCCTTTAAAAACATCTTACAGCTTGAAGTGAAGTCACAGATTACACTGGTAAAGTTATGTTATTGAAGGAATTATTAGTATCAGACTTCACAGTCTGTAAAATGGGTTGAAGACTATCTCAACATATTACACAAGTTGGTGTCAGCAATTTTCAGTACATTTGAAATTTGATGCACATCCTACATACACACATAAAAATAGGATTTGTATGCTGTTATATCCTAGA
Organism: Melozone crissalis; assembly: GCF_028551555.1. NCBI lineage: Eukaryota > Metazoa > Chordata > Aves > Passeriformes > Passerellidae > Melozone > Melozone crissalis. The sequence continues at coordinate 58,126,979 of NW_026535805.1, forward strand.
ATGGTCATTCCTTCTCCCCAAACCAGAAATAATATGAAATTAAGCATGAATGACACTTTCAGTGAGAAGTATTCAATAGTTTAAATGTCACTCCCATTTGCTGGATGACCCCTCCTTCCCTCTGGAGCAGATATAGTGGAGTCATGGAGGAAACACTTTAACAGAGGTCTTAAAAGGGTTCATAAGAATCTTCCAAACAATTTTCTAACAAAAACTAGGGAGTTTTGCACATTTGCATAAATGTTTCTATTCCTGTTCTTCTACAGAGAATGGACAATACAGATAATTCTGGAGGGTTTTTTCTGACAAAAAACATAGGTGTCCTTGTTTCTTCTGTGCTGGTAAACTGAGCAGGGAATGGACTTGAGCTCTGTCACTCTGTCATGTGTAGGATCCATGGCACAGGTCTTGCTCCAGCCCCCTGCTTCCTCAGACAGTGCCTGGATGTGCTGCAAGGTCAGCGCCTGCCAGGACCACGAGCAATAGAAATTTTGAGTTTGAACCCTCTGTTTTGTAGAAATAAGGAAGACCAGCTGTAAGGACATGGACTGCATCATGATCACAAATGTGCCTGACCTATTTCATTTGCACAGATGTTGCAAATGAGAAGAGAGGGAAAAACTCCTGGAAATGTTTTTCTAAAAGAATAATATTCTCTAGGTGAAAATTATTCTGTGAGAAGACTTGCAAATATTTCATTAACAGCAGTCAGGTTTTGTATAAGATTAAACTGAATATAACTAGATCAGCTTCTGTTTTCATGTCACATTCCCTCACTGCAACCTGAAAGAAATGACGAATATTTGAGTTGCTTGCTAGTGGGATCAGAAAGACACTTGGTCTTCTGTTTGTGTTTGAAACCAAAAAAGAATGGCAGTATATGTGCTGCTAGAGGATTGATTTGTCACGTCAATAACTAAGAAAAAAGAGAACCAAGAACAAAAGAACATTGTTGTGTTTTAAGTAATTATCTATTTATAGCTTGTGTTTTGTTTTGCTTGCTTGGTTGGTTTTCATTGGTTCTTCTTAGGTACTAATCTTTCAGCTTTACTTCTTTTTTTTCCTTTTTTTCCTCCTACCTGTTGATTTTGCCTTTATCTTTTGGAAGGAAGTTGTGAAATTGTTGGTTTCTTATTGGCAAGCATGAAAGCTTGGTATTTTATCATCAGTATTCACTGCACCGTTCAGATAAGAATTCACTCTGAATATAACCATGTGTGAGGAGATTTACTGCAAATTACTGCTCCTTGTGCAAGGTTACAAATGCCAATAAGATACTGGAGGCTCAGAGATAGTGCTCAGCCAACACGTAAGGGTCAGCTAGATAAGTAAAAGGCAGATTGCTTTCCATCACACTGATAATTTCTATTTCATTTGGCATTTTGTCCTTGCTTAATTATATACTTTATCTATGTCAAGTAGAATCTGAGAAACTTTTCATTAAGATTTTTGCATTTAAATAAAAATAATTAAAATCATTTCTATGCAAAAGAGTGGGAAATTTCAAGTTTGTATTGAACAGATCATGCTAATGCAAGCAGCCACATGAAAAGATGTCTCTAAATTGTCTTTTCTTTCTCTCAAAGTGCAAGCAGTCACAGTGTCAGCACATTTCACTTGCAGATTCCTCACTCAGATCTGAGAGTTTTTCAATAGTATTCATCTCCAAAAAGGATCAAAGTTGTAAATAACCATCCATTTGCTGTCTCTAAGCCCCTGGAGCTTGCAGTTGTATTAGATTTGCTTCCAATGACTCCCCTTTTCCTAAGTACATGAGACCCTGCACATGTCAAACATGAACACAAATAACTCTGTGGACAGTAAATATAATTGGATACTACAGCACTTAAATCACAGCTATTTTCAGTTTTGTAAATGAGATGACTTCCCTGGGCAGTGGTGGAGATGGTGCAGTGGGGAAGAGAAGCCCGTTGGGTTAACATGGATACACAACAGGGGTACACAACCTCTTTGTCCTGCTGGGAGCCTTGGTACTGAGCAGTAGGTTCCTGCTGGGGGGTTTTCATGGGCTCTTCCCTGCTCCATGAGCCCCCCAGATGGAGAGATGATCCCCAGTCCTGCACCATGGCTGGGGGACTTTCCTCCCTAGAGCTATTTTTCAGACACTTTTGGTTATCCCAGTACCCCAACACACTTGAGTGTCCTTATCTTTAGTACTGGCTAAAGAAAACCTTGCTGGAGATGAGACCATTTCAGTTTTGATTTGTTGTTTTCTGATGTGGTTCACTATTGCTGGTGCTCATGATATGCTTGTTCTGGACACTTTGAGTGGGACTTTTTGAAGATTTACAAGTTGTTTTGCTGATTTGGCTACTTCCTTGGTTATAGCAAAATGATCCTGCTGCCTGAGACAGGGGGCTGATCATGCTTTCAATTATTAGACCTCTGATTTATGAAGAATCTGACTGGGATTCAACACATACATAGATTTTTATCCTGTTCTGGAAGGAGATCCAGAGATGCAGTCTGGACTATATTAACCTGTATTCTTTTAGTCTGCACTTGACCTTCAAATTCTAATGCCTTAAGTAGAGAAATTTGTAACCAAGGAAACATGAATTATTTCCCTTATTATTCAGTAAATTTGTCACAAACTGCAGAAAACATCCATCCATTAGCACTGTAATGCTAGAATGTTGTCCTACTTCCTTTCCTGTAATTTCTTTCTGTCTTTGATAAATGACTTATAGCTTCAATGTCAGATATCATGGATATACAGACCATAGCAGAAGAAATAAAAAGAAAAAAGCAATTATGCTCCTTGACAAATATGAAGAAAGATTTATGATTTCTCTTTCCTCTGCAGATGAAAGGTTTCTTGCAGAGCTATAGTACATTTCCCAGCAGTTCCCTCTGAAAAGGGTTGTGGTGGAGGGGGTGGCAGCTCTGTCAAAGATCCCAGATTGTTATGATTATCTCTGGTTTTAATTAACAGTTTTGACACCTTTCAGACAGACCTAACTCTGAGAAAGTGCCGATAAGAATAGTGATAATGTTATGATTAATGCACATAATCAGGACTAGAAAGACCAAAGTTAATACTGTAGGTTGGCTGTGGAATTCTCTGCTCTGTTTAAAACAATGCTCAAGATTTCCTAAGCTTAGTTAGACCCTAGCCAGGCTAAATGTTGGAGAAAATATGAACATGGCATTTTAGTGAAAGAGAGAATATGATTGGAAATAATCAGTTAATGCCGAATGAACTCTTTGGCTTCTACTGCAGAAATAAAAATGGCATCCTGTATGACTTAAAGATAATACTGAAATTCCATTCTTTGGGGTTATATATTTTAGTTTTTTCTTTCTCTGTCTGCAGCCATCTGAAGTGTACCAAATAAACAAACATGCACAAACCAGAAGAGTTTCCCACATTGCTATGCATGCAGATTTGTTGCAAGTGGGAGTCATCCAACTTGCAAGGAAACCTTTCTGTGAAATTTCTTGACAATTTAAGTTGAAAATCAAGGTGTGAAATTGTGAAGGTGAAAATAGCAATGAAATTTTTCAGAGCCTTTTACTACAAGTACATAATTTATTATTATCTGTCATAGTACCAAAACAATTGGTGATTGAGGAAAGAGAAGGAAATTTGACTTGGTGTGTACAGAAATTAAGATTAGTTCAAAGCCTTCCAGTGTAACTATATCACATTGGCAAAATGATATGATTTATGGACTGTTAATTAAATCTCCCTTCTCTCTGTCATTACAAATATGTTTATCCATACAACCAAGCCATAATTATCTGATGACTGTACATGGCATACTGATGAAAAAGTATACTGAAACAACTCAAAACTTGGCAAATATGACAATAAAAGACAATCAGAACCAGAATACTTGTCAACTATTCACAAATAAAATTGAACATACAATCAATAAATAGTCCTTGCATTTTCTGTAATCATGTAATGAAAATACTGTTATAAATATATTGAGTGCAACCTCAGCCAGATGCTGATGGCACTGACACCAGGCTATGTGATGTGATCAAACACCTGTGCAAACCTCATGAAGTTGGATCAACAAGGCCAAGTGCAAGGTCCTGCACCTGGCCCAGGGCAATCCCAAGTACAAGTCCAGCCTGGGTGGAGAATGGATTGAGAGCAGCCCTGGGAGAAAGGACTTGGGAGTGTTTGTGGATGAAAACCTGGACATGTGCCCTCACATCCTAGAAAGCCAACCACTTCTTGGGCTATATCAAAGGATTATATGGTTCAGATTAGATAATGGGGGAAAAATCACTGAGAGGGTTAGACACTGGAATAAGCTGTCCAGGAAGATGAGGGAGTCACCATCTCTGGAAGTGTCCAAGAGGTGTCTGGATGTGACATTTGGGGACATGGATTAGGGGTGATTTTGTTGGTGCTGGGTTGACAGTGGGACTACATTATCTTGAATATCTCTTCCAGCCTCCACGAGTCTGCAATGAGCACTGTGACTAGTGGGGCAAGGCTCTCATGAGCCCTCACCTGGAGTACTGTGTCCTGCTCTGGAGTTCTCAGCATAACATGGACATGGATCTGTTGGAGCAAGTCCAGATGGGGTCACAAAGATGCTCAGAAGGCTTGAGCGCATCTCCTATGAAGACAGGCTGAGAGAGTTGGGGTTGTTCAGACTGGAGAATAAAAGGCTTCTGGAAGACCTTGTGGCACCTTTGAGTAGTACCTAAAGGGGATTCTATTGGGCTGGAGAGGGACTTTTCAAAGGACATGTGACAATAGGATAAGGGGAAATGGCTTCAAACTGAAAGAGGGCAGGTTTACATCAGACACAAGGAAGAAATTCTTCATTATGGGGTTGATCAGACATTGGCACAGGTTGCCCAGAGAAGTTTTGAACTCCCCATTTGTGTCAGTGTTCCAGGCCAGTTGGATGGGACTTTGAGCAACCTGGCCTAGTGGAAGGTGCCTCTGCCCATGGCAGGGGATGGAACTCGATCATCTTCACTGTCCCTTTAAAGGAAATCTATTCTACAGTTTTATGATTCTACATTCAAAGTACTTTATTAAGAACCACCTGGCAGTTGCTATAATAATATGGATTCCTTTATTCTATCTGGCTGATAAAGTTACCAAAGGTAGGGGCTTTTATTTGAGAATAACTTTAAAACTAAAAAATATCTAATTATTGTTACTATATATGATTGATCTAATGACAATTATATGGGATTTAGCTTTGCCCAGCAAATAAAAGCTATATTTGTGGCAGTCAAGTCTATTTATTATAATGTAAGCAATCTCATTCATAAAATGAGTTGTTCAAGGATGCATTTCTCATCACTTGATCCATAAAGAGAAAATACTTTCATTTAAATATCTTTGAGCTCTAGCAGCTCCAGATAAAAATTCAGTAGTCTTAGAACAAAGTTGGGTTTTTCTCTATATAGTCTCATTATCTGGTCCATAACTTCTAGTATACATAACATTATTGGACTCTATTACAAGAAGCATTAAAATGGAGCAGTAGAATATTTTAACTGTTAACATGCAGAAGAATATTACAAAAAGTTAGATTTTTGTGCCTCTGTAAACACTCACTAAATCTTGATTTTCTTATTGCACCTTTCCTCTAAAAGGCTGACTACATGTGATAGGTAACCATTGAAAGTTACCTATCACGTTTTTCCTTTACCCTTCAGCCACATCATTTGGCCTGTATTTCTTGTTTTCTACTATGTTACACCCAATTCAGCATTATTGAAGGCCTAATGCTGGTGGAATTGCTATTGTACTATTTATCAACAGAGAATAAAATATCAACAGTGAAATGGGAATAATTTCTAAATGTCAGAAAAGGAGACAGGTGAAAGCATTCTATAGTTCTGATATTACTGACATTACATTTCTGCAAAAAATTTAAGAAAACAAATTCTTTTTCTTCATAATGTTCACTGGTTCCAGTCCAATCACAACTTCTTTTGTAATAAAAGACAAGAAAGCACCCTAAAGTAATCAGATAATTAATTCTGGAAAAAGTACATGAGATAGAAGGGAGAGTTTTTGTCTATGGTACAAAACTTTTATCACATCTACACAACACTGCCATCCATCACACCAATTGCACTTGATTCTCTATGCATTTAATTTGATTTGTTTTTCCTGACTTCTATCTCTTGCTATGGTGTTTTGGATGCCCACCAAAGCCACTCTATCTCTGCCCTCCTCACCTGGGCAGGGGAGAGAAAATGTAACAAAATGCTTATGGTTGAGATAAGGGCAGGGAGAGATCACTCCCCAGTGACTGTCATGGGTAAAACAGACTGAGCCTGGGAAATTAGTTAAACTTATTAGCAATCAAAAGCAGAGCAGGATAATAAGAAGTGAAACAAATTTTAAGACACCTTTCCCTTACCCCACCCTCCCTCTAGCTTAAATTAATTCACAGTTCTTTATTTCCCCCCTCCCAGTGGCTCAGGGAGGTGTGGAAAGGGGGTTATGGTCAGTTCATCACATGTTGTTTCTCCTGTTGCTTTCCCCTCAGGGAGAGGAGTCCTTCCTCTGCTCCAGCACGGGGTCCCTCCCACAGGAGACGGGCTTCCAAGAACTTGTGCAACGTGAGAGCTTCCCATGGGCTGCAGCTCCTTGTGAGAGGGTCCTTAGAGTGAACCCTCCCAAGGGATGCAGTCCCTCAGGAACAGGCTGTTCCAGCATGGGTCCCCCATGGGGTCACAAGCAGCAAATCTCCTCCAGTGTGGGATCCTCTCTCAATAGGCCACAGGTCCTGCCTGGAGCCTGTTCCAGGTAGGCTTCCCACAGGGCCACAGCCTCCTTCAGGCACCCACAGCTCCACTGTGGGGTCCTCCATGGGCTGCAGGTGGATCTCTGCTCCCCCATGGTCCTTCATGGGCTCTGTGGGCACAGCTGCCTCTCCATGGGCTGCAGGTGGATCTCTGCTCCCCCATGGTCCTTCATGGGCTGCAGGGGCACAGCTGCCTCACCAGAGGCTGCACCAAGGGCCGCAGGAAGCAGCCATCCTTCTGCACCGACCTTGGGATCTTCAGGCTTGTTGCTCTCATGTGTTCTCACTCCACTCTACTCTTCTATGTCCACAATTACTTCTGCCCAATAAGTTTATTTTTCCTTCTAAAATATGATATCACAGAGCTGTTGCCACCACTGCTGACTGGCGTGGCCTTGGCCAGCACTGAGTCCCTCTTGGAGCCGCTGACCTTGGCTCTGTTGGATGGAGGAAGCTCCAGGCAGCTTCTCAGAGAAGCCTCCCTATTGGACCCTCTGCGATGAGAACACTGCCACGCAAACCCAAAACATCTGCTCTCTATCCAAAACAGAGAGACAACAGACAATTCAGCTGCCTGAGCCTAAGCATTCCTGTCCATTTGAGTTAGCCTAGAGATGCCTCCAGCTGCTGCTACAGAACGGTGCATGACGTGCCAGGATGTGTGTTGCAATTGTCAACACCATGCAGGTGCTTGGGCAGAGTGGGACATCCCAAACCACGTGTTTAGGAGTCTGAGTTGAGACCACACATATGCACATTTTCAAAATATAACTCATCCTCTTTGTCTGAGCCATGTCGCTCACAGTGATGAAGTGCATTAGGAGGAGGTACCTACCCTTTCTGTCCATTTAGCAGAGAGAGTTGAGGGATTTCATTCAGCTGGTTTCTGTGGCTATGCTTGCCACTAAATATGTGTTCATCATAACTGACAAAAATGGAAAAAAATATTCAAACAGTAATATTTCATAATATCAAATTCAAAAATCAAACCCAAATTGGAAGCACCACCACCCAGTCTTCTCAAAAGTGTCAGTAGACATTAAGGTTATCCTCCCATTGTGAAACTTAATCTTCTACTAGGACAAAGCCATTGGAGATTAATTAGGAGTAATGATCTGTGGGTAAGTCTTTAAAAAGAGGACTGGAATACTTTTTGTGTTGCTGTTGTTATTGCAATTGTCAGATATGTTAACACAGAAGATAATGAACTTTTGGAGAAAAAACCTCTATTGGATACTTTTACAAATATGTTAATAAACCACACAAAATGGTATCTTCCATAAAAAACTGAAGTTGGCACTGAAGTCCCAGCAAATGAGTAGTTCAAAAGTTAGAAAGTTAGTTAGGCCTCTCCAGTTTAGTCATTTTTACTTTTTTAATTTGCAATAATTTCTTGGCCACAACGGTACGACCTCCTTCTAATCTTTCCTGACTGATCTGTTAAGATTTGTACAAACATACCTTAATAGTCTTTGGCTCATGGATTAGAAAGCAATGACTGACTTCTCAGGGGTCTGTCCCAACCCCACCCTGCAGAGTTGGTCAGGTGCCCCATCACAGAATATGTCTGCTTCCACAGAAGCTCCAGAGCCAGGCAAGGATCCAGTACAGCAACTGAAGGTAAATCCTATACTTATTCTTTAGGTGGTATGAAAAAAGGCAAAAGATTTTTGAAAAATCATCTTTTTGCTGAATCCAAAGCAACTACTCAAACAGCTAATAACCCATTGCTTATTAGTACAACATGTTTTTTTCAAGCATCTGGACGTGGGTGTTAAATCCCAAACAGCTGTTAGTGATTCCCTGCTGTATCCCTGTATTTTTATTATTGTAATCCATGTATCTCTTGAATATTAGAAGCATTTCAACACATAGAGTTACCAAGCAACTGCTCAAGAGAGCTTCATTATATGCACATTTCTTGCATGCTTCATAAGGCTGCACTGTGAACAGAATTACCAAAGCACAGGAACAGAAGACTAAGCTGGAGAAAGAGACCAGCTAAAGGAGACAGAAATTTTAGAGGACTAATTCTATGAAACTCACTCTATTTAATAAACATCAAAGACTCAAAGAGCATAGAGGCTGTTAACCTTCTGCAGCTCCAGGCTTCACGTTCTGACATATGAGGCTGGCTGCAAGCTTCATGCCACAAGAAGGATTTTAAAGACTTTAGCCTTTCTATCTTGGCCCTAGAATTATACTTGTGTAGAGGATATTCTCAAACATTCAACCTAATGACCCCAACATAAATGAGCAGCTCAATATGATGGTTTGTATGTGGTAGCAGTTCTCCTACAATGCAGTGTCAGCATTCCTCATTTTATTTAGTCTAATTTGTGCATGCTTTAGTAGCACCTCATCACATTTTTAGGCCTTTTCTCCAATATCAAGAGGGCTCAGACCTTACATCTTTTATAAAAGCCAGGTATTTCCTGTAATCACATGATTTCTCAAACCTGCAGTCCTTGGAAGCAAGCAACTATATATTTGTTTTCTATATTGGTCAGCATACTTTGGTTATTGTAAGATCCTAAGAAACTGACATGCCATGGCGTTTTTAGTGAACTGCAATTCATATACACATTAATACTTTAACTGTAACAAATATACAATTTAATCAGAGATTTGAGGAGAAGATGGTAATAATGTTCCTTTCTGGAAAATTACATGTTTCTGAGAATGATGACATCAAACAAGACTAGAGCATTAAAAAAAGTGAATATATGAGACATGAAATGTTGTTCATTGAAAGGATTTTGGGTTTAAGGCTAAGTACTTTTTAGAAAATATGATTTTTTCAGTCTGAAAAAAACAAGCTGTTTTTCTTTCCTTCTGTACTTCTAACTCCCAGTGTGCTATGGCATTGTAGAATGAATTTTCTGTGTTTTTTTTCTAGCAGTAACACCCACAAGAGGATCTGCGGGAGTTAGCACATCTCCTGCAGAGCCTATGTTCAGGCAAAATTAAGAAATCTTTCTGGATAGCAGCTGACATGGAATAGAGCTATTTGTCTTTTCCCTGTAACCTTGAGAACTCCAGCTTCCAGGAACACAGCTTACTGCTATGCTAACAGGTCTGTTACTGACAGGCAACTGTCTTAGGCTTTACTGCTTGCCTTGGAAGCAAAATAAATACATTTACTGGCTGCTATGCTTCGACTCATGTTGAAGTTCAAGCAGAGCAAGCACCAGTGTCTGATCTCCAAGCTGGGTAGACTGTTTCTGTATAAATGACAGTTTTCATGTAGAAATGCAGTATGCTTTCACATAGCTAATCAAATGGGATGAAAACATACTGAAAAGCTGTAGCATCCATATTTCCCATTAAAAGGGTGCTCACCTTAGAGTCAAAGAAAGTGAAAAGCTCTACAGGATAACTTGAAAAAAATAGTTGTATGTTATTAGCAGGGCAAATGTGATAGTTTTTCCAATGTATCCTGGGTCAAATTTATTTCAGGTTACCTGGAATATGAATCTGCATCAAAAGCTGTGGCAATCCTTTCTTGAGCAAGTCTCCTACTAGCACTGACGTAGTGGTTGCCATAAATTGCCACCAGGGAAAGGGAGCACTGAAGAAAGGATGGGATGACTTTCTGTCCCACACCTAAAACCATGGTGGGAACTATAGCAACAGCTGAGCAGGAGAATACAGCATGTTTCATATGGCATAGAGAGCATGATAAATCAGGTAGACTCACACTGAGACCTTTTAATTTTTAAGTGGTTTATCACAACATGTGAACCTTAGTTTTATGTTGAAGATTTGCTTATGGGATGCCTTATTGGGTCCATTAGTAACTGGCCACGCAATTACAGACATTAACATCTGCTTCTCTTCCACTAAGCAGCTCTAAAGTTAAACCTGCAGTTGTATGTCATAAAGCATTAACCCCCCAACATCATCTGAATGACTCACCTTTGTTAGCAAATAGGCCCACTGATTTTTGAAGATGGACTAGCAAAAGTCAACACTAGAATGGCACAAAGCATTGTAATGGTCATGCTGTTTCAGGCATCTTTTCTGGAAATGCATACACCAGCCTTTTCCCACCCACCTGAGGAATTGTGCAGGATAATAAAGATCATTTAAACATCCTTCCTTCAGACTGCTCCGTTTTAGCTGTAGAAGGAACATGGCATTGTCAATAGAATATGCTCCTACTAAACTGCTTTCTGTGTGTAATATCTGGAAAAAGAAACCAACTTTGTATTTCCTTTTGCATAATACATTAACACCCTGTCACCTATAAATACTCAGACTCAACCTCCTGTCAGATTCCATTTGTATTTCTATTTAATATTTTCTTCCCCTCCTTTCAGCACACTCTTTGATATTCTTTGCCTTTTTACTGGTTTCTTGGGACCTTGTCCGCACATGGAATTAATTTAGCAACTCTTTTTGAATATTCCTGCTTTTGAATCTTACTTTTAGGCTGATTTAATTTCTGAAGTAATTTAAATGGTGATAAAGTACCCTAATGAAGATTTCTAAATACATTGGTATTCAGGAAAAAATACTGCAGATTACAATCATTTTCTGCCTTAATCCAAAATAACATTTTATTTCTGGTCTTAAAATAAAGCCTATTGCTACTGAGACTCTCCCTAGTGAAGTGAGACCATGACTGATGTTGAAAATAGAATTAAATGAATAATATAATATAATGTAATTTGTAACTATAATGTAGTTCTACCATAGCAGTCTTTTTGAATTCTACTTTAATCACGTTTGATATAGTTCCTGGAAGCTATGAATGATTCTGGGAATAGAGGACTTCTTATCTGATAGACTTCTACTTTCTGCATGACCATTGCAATACAGAAGTGTCCAAAGATCTTCTACAGTGAATACTGTTAATTTGATTAATATGGTCTGTTTAACTGATTTTGTTTCTTCTATTTGTTGTACCTCTCATCATTTGGAGCCACTAACATGGGGGTTCCCACATCATTGGCTATGGATGGAATCTGGAGAATTTGAATAGGGAAAATTTGTCTCTCTCAGTTTCTGACTTCTTTTATCATGCAGGCTTCCTCATCTCGACATCTTCTCAGCTCTGGTGGACTGCCTTATTATTGGGATCTTGAATCCACAACTGCCTCCTCTTCATTCTTGTTCTCCTCTTCCTCCTCCTTCTCCATGATGTCTTCATCTGTCTGCACTGCAGAATGAGAAATGTCCTGGGGGGGATGCTCAGCACTGAGACCCTTTTCCTACACTCAGCACTGTTATTTCCCTGCCTGCTTCTGGAAATTTCCAACAATATGTCTCCAAGACAAATCCTATGGCAATCTTAGGGGACATAATGATACCCGCTAGGAGGCAATATTGTTAAATCTACCCATTTCCCAAATGCAGGCATCCCTTACTCTCACTCATGCGAGGCAGCAGGCAGGTTGCACCATACCTGCAGAAAAGCTGCAAAAATGGATTTTTTGGACCCTAAGTTCATCAGATATGGGTATGTGGCTTAGTGCTGTGCTATATGGTCACATGCAGTTTGTCACAGAAGGAGATAGATCAGGAGTGGGGGTTGTTTTAAAGGATGAGTTTAATTTACTCAATATTATTACTCCTTCACCATCAGTCTCCCTAAAACAAAGAAAAATTTATTATTATCCATTTCTACCAGTGAAACTCTTCTTAGAATTGGCCTTAAAGACACAGAAAATTACATCAGTGCAATTATATACATTGTTGATGTCAGTCCTGGAAATTTTATCATTTCTTTTTGTTTGAAAAATACATATGTGCTTGTATACATATATTGCAACTGAGAAAAGCTACTGCTTAGCAAATAAAAGCATATTGTCAATGGAAAATTTGTCACAATCCCAATTTTCTACAGGCTCTTACAATGGCACATTTTTCTACCAGCTTTTTTATGTCATCAGTGCACTTGCTGAGAGTAGATAGATTCTAGGGGTTTACACAGGTTAAATTACCTTATGACATTGTATGATTGCTTTGGAACACAGCAATATATCTACTGCGTGCAGTGCTTGGATCCTAGGCACTAGCAGCATTATTTAAAGCAAGGAGCTGTCATGAAGATTCTGCACTCACTCTTTGCCCCAATTCAGTTCAAGAGGAAGATACAGCTGCTTCATGTTTCGAAAGATTTTAGCAAAAGAAATCATATATTTTGTTCCACACTTTTTATTCTGCTTCAGCTATTTACATAGTTAGGATACAAATTGAAATAAAGATTTATTGCATTTAAAATGTAGTGAGATGTGATCTCCCACTGAAGGGAGAGGGTTCAGGAGCTGTAGTTTTATTATCAGTAACTTTGGACATCTGCCCCTGATCTTTCCCTAGGCCTGGGATTATACCAGTTATTTTCTGCATTGATGAAGGAGGAAAATAGAAAGAGGAGCAAATGTCAACACAGTGATGTGTTTAAAAGGTCAGAATTAAACATGGAGTTAGATCTGCCATGGGACAGGACAGCAGTGCACTAAAAAGGGAATGACCATCCCTGAGGAAGTGTCCTGGAAGTTCTGCACCAGGGCAACAGCCAGGAGTTTTCACTGGGTTTGCCAGCAAGGGCACAGCTCCCTCCACAGTGGCATCAGGGACATGAAAAGCCATCCTCTGAACTCTACATGGACTCCACAACCCTGCCCAGCTGCCAGCGGCTCTGCACTGGCCCTGAGGCATGGAGATGTAACAGCTCCAGCCTCTTGAAAATCCCCTAGGCAGCTTCCAAGCCATTGTCAGATCCCATTGACAACAGACCTCAAGGCTCTTCCTTCTTGTGTGAAAACAAAGCAAATATCTGATATTTCCCTGATTTTACTTCATAATATATAATATGACTGGAAACATGTAACTTGTAAATATGGACAATATTTGACTTAATTTTAATTTTGATCAATATCTCAAGGAATATTCCCAAGGATTTTTGTTAATACTGACTTTAAGCAATTAACAGATGTGATTCTTCTGCCAAATGCTAATTAAGGTAATAAAGTTAACAATCTGTACTAGGACTAGATCTCGAAAGGATGTACAGAAATTCTCCTTAAAAATCTGGTGCTTTTCCTTTAACAATCCTTCACACTCACGTTATGATGAACCCTATAGGAATTTAGAGGAATTTCACAGCAGTCTGGACCCCAGAGGATGCCATTAAGGAGCCTGCAGAAGGCCTGTCAACAACTACTCAATGCTCCCTCTCACCCATCCACCACCTAAAACTAATTAAACTAACTATGAACAAATGTCAGTGAAATCATAATATTTGCTGCAGGATGATAAGTCACAAAAGAAACAAACAAAGAAACAAAAACATAAAAAACCAAACCAAACAAAACAAAATAAACAAAAAAATTTTAAAAAACACAAAAAACCCCCATAAACCCCCCATAAAACACCAAAGTAGTTGTTAGTCACAGGGAAATATAAACAACAACAAGCTTTCCCTTCTTCTCCTTCCTCCTTTTCTTCTTCTTCTTCTTCTTCTTCTTTTTCTTCTTCTTCTTCTTCTTCTTCTTTTCTCCTAGTATATTTCATTTTGTTTGTTCTGAGCACCATCTGCTGGATGTTGCCAGCTTGCACTAACATCCCTGCCGGAGTGAGAACAGGTTATTCACACACACAGGCTGAGTGAGGCAGACCCTGCTGTCACATACAGACACCGCCCTTCATATAAATATCCTCCCAATCCTCATATAACATAGGCAACTGACATATGTTTTATAATTTATTTTTAAACACAGAAGAGGCACGCAGTAGGTCATGGGTCGCCTTAGTGTTGGAAGTGCTAAAATAAATCAGTGGTCAGTGGTACAGCGGAGTGCTCCTATGTCAGGCACTAATCTGCTCTTACCTCCAGACAGGCACAGAGTGTGCCTGGACAAAGACAAGCTCTAATCCTAATTATCAGACTCATGTTTACTTGGTGCTAAAAGGTGTAAAAAGAAGAGTTTAACCTTCCACTTTTGTTTTAGGCTTGCCACCCTGCCTTGTGACCACAATCTGATGTGTTTGTTCCTTAGAAAATTCCAACAGAATTTTTCTAAAATGTTTCTCCAAAATTTCACTGACTCTAGTACCTCCCCATTAGAGCCTATTAGACTTGTATAAGGAAAACACAATCTGATCTCATTTGTAATCCTCAAGACACCTACTTTAGAAGCTTTTCAAACTATGTGTATGTAAGCCATGATATTAAAGTGCCCACAATGGTCTTTATTAGCTGCAACTTAATTTATTTTTACATTAATTTTGCAAACATTAGGGGTTTTGGCAGGTGTTCATGAAAATCTTGGGGGAAATATAGCAATGTTGTACATTGTTATCTGTGCTGAGTCACTAAAATACAATCATTATCTGTGTGGACCTGATACAGTTATGAAGAGAACAAAACACTTTTGAGCAGAAAAGGATCCTTGACAGAGCTATACTTTGAAGAGGGAATGAGATAAAGAAGGAACCCTCTCTTCCAGAATTGTCTTTTATTTTTTGCCACAAACCCCCTGATTTCTCCCTGAAAACTGAGGCAAATGGAGATGTTGCTAAGGGCAAAGGCAAAACTAACTAGTGCAGAGGGAAGGAGCAAAACAGAACATCTTGAATCATATTTGAGAGGAATTCTATCCATGTGCCCTAAAATGCAAGCCACTTACTCCATAAAGAGCACATGCAAACAGAAACCACTTCAGGACAATTTTCACTTGTCAGTTTTCCTTTGGCAGCACAGGATACATAGGCCAAATCAAATATACCATCTACAGTGTTTACAATAAATAAATAAATGTCTTCTAGTTTGGATTTTATTGGGACTATATGAAGAATATGGAGATCTAGGTAATAGTATGTGTCTGCAAAGGGTACATCAAGAACGATCATTGTATATGTTAAAATACCCTCATAATCTCCTTAGAGACTTTCTTTTCTGAAAGGAAAAAGGTTATGAAAATGTTGCTTTTCTTTTTTTCCCCTTCCTTAGTGCCATTGTGATTGCTCTAGCATTCCAAAAGATAATATGCAGGGGTTTATAAGCAAAGAAATAGATTGCTGGGGGTCAAAATAAAAAAAAAAAAAAAGATACCATTTTACGCTATCATCAAAAGATGAAATCAACAGCACTATTGTCAATAATTTACTCTAGATGGCATAGCACTATTGCCACTGTGATCCAACTGAAGTAGAAACAAAAATATTTAAGATTTATGGAAAGATCGAGGAAACTGATGTTCTTATTGTCTGAAAATGTTCTTGCAACGTCTGACAATATTAAAACACATCTACTGAGGTAAAATCAGGGAGTTGTGCCATAATATAGGTTGAAATGGATCATTGGAAGTCATGTATCCAGCTCCCCACTCAAAGTAGAGCCACTTGCAAAGCTGAACCCAACTTCGAAACCATAAGGTGGTCAGGGCTTTGTCAAGCCTAACTTTGTATCTAAGGATCAAGATCCCACAGTCCCTCTGAGCAACCCATTCCAACAATTTATCAACCTCATTACAGTAATTGGCTTTGTCTTACTTCTTAATTGGGATTTTAGCTGTCTGCAGCTTGTGCCCACTTCCCCCAGCAGTAGAGGCTGTGCATCTTTAACAGGAATCCAGCTCCATCCTCACTGTAAACACTCACTAAACTGTTGGAGAAAAAGCAGCTTGTTTGCTCTTCCATGGGCTGGACAAACCCATGTCTCTACAAGTGTCTCCATGTCTCATGTCCCAGTCCCCCAGTCATCTTGATGGCCCTCTGCCATACTCAGCTCAGCTAATCAGTGTCTTCTTTGTGCTGAGAAGCACAAAATTGGACGCAGTACTTTCAAGGCAGTCTTGGGACTGCTGCACTGAATAGCCAGCAGCAGTCACATCCCTCTTCCTGTGGTCTCTACTAGTACAGTCTTTGATGTTCTTAGGCTTCACTGCAGTACACACAAACCAGCTGCATATAAACCAAACACTGCTGGGTGTTGTGTTGCTCTAATATAATTGTAATGTTGTTGTGCTGGACTGTAACTGAATTTCCAGAGGAAAATGTGTCATTAACTGCAGTTGTTATTTAATTAATAAAGATAACTTGTAAGCCATGTTATCTATTTTAAAGATAATGTCTTAACAAAGTTCTATAAGCTGGAGAATCCCTCCTAAGAGCTATACAACAAAATACCATGTGGAAGACACAGCAAATGCAACTGCAATAGAAGCACACACCCCTTTGCACTGCTGCAGTCAGTTTTATCCAACGCTAAAGAAGTTTGTAGAACTCCTACAGAGCAGATAATTATTACATTATGCAGAGGGGAGGAACTGAAGCATAAATAAGCAACTGAACTAATTTTTAAGTCCGCATTTATGGCCTAAATGACCTCTTACTGAGTGGGAGTTTTAGGAATGATTTAATTAGAGGAGAACTGGGTCAAGGCTAAATGCTTTTGAAAATCTCAAGCTACCTTTTCTAACTCAAGGTCAAGCAGAGAACAGAAGTCAAAAGGAAGCTCCACTCCTAATCCTTTAATTTATTTATGCATATCATACTCATAAGCAGTGAATCAGATTCCTCCTACCCAGATTCTAACATTCCCATTGGGAGCAACACAGAGTAAAAAAAGGGGAAAATCGGTTAGTTCCACAATTCTGGGGAATAAAAATAGTCAACTAAAGAGTGGATGGATGTAATAGTAGTAGATAGTGGGTTTTTTAGCCATTTTTAATTCAGATATTTAGTGTTAATGTACAATACATTGGTATCCAGAACATTTTTCACACATTGTAAATAAATTATACCCCACAAACACCATTTTTATCAGGGCAGCCTGTCAAGCTACCTTCTCGACCACATATTTTCACAGCATGATAAGACATTTGCTTATCTTCAAATCCTGAAATATCTTTTAGAAGTTGTAAGGACTTTTTCTTTCTATTTAATGATATGAATTTTTTTAAGTGAAATAAAAGATCTCAAAAATGTTCATGGGTGAACAGGGAGATTTTATTTTATTGTTTTCTTAGACAACACTTCAAGAATAATCTTAAAGACCTTAAAATTAGAGGTTTTTATCACAACAAAAATTAACACTCTTGAAAATGTCAACATTTTATAAAGTAATAGAACATAAAAATCAGGAAATAACCATACAAGTGATGAATGCCACAAGATGGCACTGCTTCATGCCATCGGCTCGATTTTATGCATCCTAAAACTACTAATAGATTAACAGAGATGATAAAATAAAACCAGCAAAAACATACATGTATAGGCTTATAAATATAAAATTATATTAATAAAAAAAATTAAAAGTTTGTTAAATAGAAGGTTCCGTAGAAATAGGCTAGAACTCATTCAGCAATGCCTCATATTTGCCTCAATATTATCCAGAGGTGGAGAGGGCCTGGAAGTAAAGAACTCATTAAGATTGCCTAGTATTAAAGCTTTCATTGCAAGACTTAAGATTGAGGAAATATTTGTCCTCACAGCATTCCTCAACCTTTTTCTTTCCTTTGAAAGATAAAATTCATCTACACCAGTGTCTCTACAAAACTTCTCTCTTTCACTGGTCAGAAAAAGTATTTTGCAGCAGAAAGGAATTCTGCAGTATGGGCACTTAGGCATTTGTGCAGTGTGTGTGTATTGACATTATTGACAAGCCTAAGAAGAATTGTACCCAAGCTCCCCAGAACAACAGTGTGACTCAGAGCACCGTGTTTCCATCCCAGAGAATAGGAATTTGTTTCAAGTTGGGAGAAAGGTGGATCAAAAGAACTTCTTGGGCGCACCCAATACATTCAGTTTGGTATTGTTGGTTGAAACTTAAAACAGCTGATGCCTATTCAGACCTAAAAAGTTGTGCCTCTTCTATTAGTGGGCAGCTCCATAAAGGTCAAGTAGCTTTATTACTCACATTCCTTCATGAATGTCAAGATCAACTTTACCTGGAAGGTCTTGTCCTAGAGCTTCTTTGCATTTCTCAGGGAACACTGTGTTCCCAAAGGCCTATGGATGAAGGCATTCATTCCCACTGACTTCACTGGGAAAATGTAGGCCATTAAATCTTTGCCTGGTTAGCAGTCTTTAGTTCTGCGTACAAGTCCAGCTGGGCAGCATGTCACCCAATTAATGTACAGCTTGTCTTTATGTCAATGCAGGGGAGGGCAACTTTCTCTCTTGTGGGAAAATGTCAATTTACAATATTTTTCAGGCATGTCTTAGGAAAACATGCCTAAGACCTTTGACTGAGTTTTGAGTTGCAATTCATCACAAGTAGAGCTGTGTCTTCAAATAAAGCCAAAGATAAAAGGAAAATCTATGCTGCATTTAAAGTGATGTCTGAAATTCTTTCCTTTTTGGATTATTTAAATATTACCCATATTTTTTTCTACCTCTGTATTTGGAACATATAGGAAAAGAAAGTATTTAACTACAAAATGTGTATGTCTGTGTATAACAGTATTACCTCAAGTATGAAATATCAAATTTGTTAAGCATTGCTAGAAGCCTTTCTAAAAGGTATTAATTTGCTATTCTAAAACATTTCCTGGCCCTTTCTTAATAGTAGAACCATTTAGGTTGGAAAAGACCTTAAGATTGAGTTCAACCATCAACCCAGAACTGCCAAGTCCAGCACTACACCATGTCCCTAAGCACCACATCTACATGCCTGCAGGGACAGTGACTCACTTCCCTGTCCCAATGTTTGACAACTCTTCTAGTGAATAGATTTTTCCTAATATCCAATCTAAACCTAGCCTGCTGCAACCTGAGGCCATTTCCTGTCGCCCTGTTGCTTGTTACTTGGGAAAAGAGATTGACACCTGCACCACCACCCACCCTGGTAAAGTGCACTGGCACAATCTGTCTGGAAAAGCTATGACTTCATTGATCAAAGTCCATTCCTCTCTGCTATTGGGGAAAAAAAATGCAGGCATTATTTTGGCAGCCTTCATGGAGAAGGAAAGCAAAAAAAAACCAAAAAAGGGGGAGTAGCATCAGAGGTTTGGAATACTTTAATCCATTATGACAGAAAGAGAATAATAAGTGTGAATCTTGGCAAATGATTTCTCAGCTCAGATCTTTATGTGTTTGCTGGGAAGGGAGGAGAGACAGGAGGGGGAAAAACAGACAGTGTTTGGAAGATTGGCTCAGGACCCTGAAATATGTGTTTGTAGAGAGTTCCTATTCTGCAGATAGTCCAGCCTTGTCATGTCTCTAAGCAACAAGATCTATAAAATGCACTTGCAGTAACAGAGAGTAAATGGCCTCAAATGTGCATAAATTTTAAGCCAGATCTGAATCTTTATTTCATGATTGCTTTCTTGTCACAGTAAGTAGGGGAATAAATATTGTCATGGCTTTAAGACCTTCATAAAGCTTATTATTTTTCAATATTCATATAATCTAGAAGTATTCATATTCAGAGTTCTGAGTAATGCTCAAAATTGTGGGCAATGCCCTTTACCTGAAAAATTAATCTCTTAATATTTTTCAGAGGATAGTGCTGGCAGAATGTAGAAATCTCTGGATTATGGAATATTCATTTGTGTTATACCTTTATGTAAAATACACATTTTTTCCAGCGCTTGTGATCTAAATGACTGAAACATTCATGTAAATAGTAATAAATGCATACTCTAAATCTAGAAATAAATTGAGTTGAATCATGGAAAGAAAAACATTTCATAATTCTGTTACAAGTAAACTTCTAAATTGCCACATGCAAATATGAAGTATGTTATGCCTATTCCATGTATATTTATATATTTACATAATTATATTTATTTTTTAATAAAAAATGTCACAAATTAGACTTAAATCTTTCTGGTAATTCACATTCATTAAAAACGGTACAAGAAACAAAATAATATTTTAAAATGGAAAACCAATGTTCTGAAGATTAGGAATAAACCAGTATTTATTAGACTCGAAAATTGGAGTTTTTTCTTTTTTTGCACCTGCATTAAGGTAACTGGTAACATTTCAACATGACTGAATAAGTCTACTATAATTGATTGACTTTTACAGCACAGAAACAGCATTCTATAGCACAGAATAGAGAGAAGATAGTAACAGCTCAAATGACATAGTAAAAGTGTGAATTTTGTCATCATTATAAAGTTGGTGCTATTGAAAATAAGAAAGTTTTATTTATTCATTAAATATGCCAAGGTATGTGTTTAGCAACAACATTCTGACTGGGAACACTGGAGTTCACTGTATAGCCAATACAATTTGCTATATAACTCTATCTAGAACAGTACAAATTAGCTCAGCTGGACAGGAAGCTGGGGAGGGTTCAGTGTCTGTACCTCACTTGATAAAGTCTCTTTCATTGATAACATCCTCTGGACTGGATAGTCTTGTCAAACAATATTAAACACCAAGCACACTTACAGACTCCTATAGAAGCATAGGTGCCTCCACCTTAAGCTGAATTCCACCCCAGATGTATTTCTAGAAGACCATTAGAGAGCTGATGTGATTGTTCACACCTTGATTTCTGGGATTGTTAGATAGGGGTTAGTGTTGACTTGGTCCCTACCTGCCACTGCAGAATGGCCTGAATCACCTTTCTATTTGACACATCTCTTCAAGGCTTCTAAATGTGCAAGGCATCCAAAAAAACAGTGGATATTTATGAGTGAGCAAGTGAACAGAGGATATTTTGAGTTTCAGTTTCCCTTTACAGAACAAAAATGGCTCAGCAAGCACCCAACATCTATAATTTTCCTGGCACCGAGTAGCTTTAGTATCCTTCTTTCTCCCCACTATGTCTTACATAGTCTGGTCTCTGCTTTCAGATAGTTCAAATGGCATTCATCTGTCCTATTTTACACACTTTTATATGATCTGATCTCATAGAATAATTTTCTAGTCAAGGAAGCTACGACACATTTTTAGACTGCAATTAAATGTGTCCTAAAGTACATGTTCAAAATAGGTCAGATGAATCACATGCCCATTTCTCCTGATTGTTTATACAGGATGGCTAAGTCAGGTGTACACATCTAAAGTCAGGTCAGATGAATCATGCAGTGTGGTATCCCTCAAGGACAGAATTGGAGGGAGGAGCTGCATTCCTTCCAAAGCGACTTGTTACCACAGTGTTGTCAGAAGTCAGAAAGATTAATTTCACTTGCATATTTGTATGAAGTATGATCGTCATTTTGCATGTTACTGTTTGTAAGTCTCAACAAGTGAAAAGTTTTACCGTGGGAAAATAGGTATATCATCATCAATATTCAAGTGAACATTTTAAAATTATTTGGTTTAAAAAGAAGAAGATAATAATGCTTTCACAGCATTAGTCTCAAACATATGGCACAAAAATTGTTGGCTTTATGTCTTTCTGCCATTCTGAGCACAGGAGAACAGCAAGCATTTTATGCAGCACAAGGAGGACCAGATAGACAATGACTTACTATGCATAAAACCTAGCAGTGAAAGGTCCATGGCTCACATAAATTAATCATTTAAAAAGGCTTGAATTTACACAGCTGGTTTATACCAGAATAATTATGATTATCATGTGATTATTTTGTTCTGGTACTAGGAGTCCTAGACCTAAATTTACTCTGTCCTCTAAACAAAGACTCAGAGTTGAATGAGGCCTTGCTGGGATGAATATTTTAGCAAGTGCTTTGTTCAGCACAGAATAATCCTCTTCACTTTTGATCCAATTCATCAAATCTTCCTTTATGCAAATACAATTCCTAGTGAAACTGGATTGTACACAGATCAGTGGAATTATGGAAGTTAAAAATAACTGGCAGCATCTAAAAGTTCAGCAAACAGGAGCAGAAGAAAGAGTAGAAAGCAGGGATGAAGGGGATGAGGGAGCTTCACTGTCAAACTGGCTTTGGTGTCAAGAGAATGCCACATGTTTACTGCTAGGCAATAAATTACTGCATATGGCCATGACATATGCATATGCAAGTTGATAAGCTCAAGGGGCTGAACAACCACAAAATGACAGGAAAGTTGAAAATACCTTCCTGATGGAGTTGAGGACCCAGAAATCCTTAAAGGAGGAAAAGACTTGGAGGACTAAACCTGAATGTCCTTCAAAGGCAGTTCAGAAGAACTTAATGAGTTCAGATTTGTGCCAGTTCTCGTGCAGCATGGAGATTTAATCCCGAGGGAAATATACACATATCCTTAGCCAGAGCACTGTGAAGTATCTATTGGTTAGTCAGACAAAGGATGAGAGAGATCTTTAGAATCTAAATATTGCATAAATGTTACATAAATGTTATTAGAATTTACATGAAAACTGTGTTTTTTAAGCCTTTATGGCATTATTGTTCACTCATAAGAAGGCTTATATGCCTTCTTAATAGAAGGCTGTTCATTTTAGCAACTCCCAGTTGGATGACCTGATTCTACATCCCCAAAGCTTGGAACTTGCAAGAGGTGGACACCACAGTAATGGATTAAAGTTATGTTTAACACCTTGCTATTTCTTTCACAATGGAAAACTGAGAGACCCAGAAAAAAAAGCTTCATAGACAGCAAAAAGAGATAGCAAAAATAACCTGTGGTTTGCAGCAGTCAGGGAGATGTGAGTCTTTATTAAAAGGGATGTTATGTGCCTTAGGAATTCTTTTTGGCTCTACTTTTAAAGCACATTGATGAATATTGTAACATGGCATTTTTTGTTCCACCTCCATGCATTCTATATTATCTATAACTATTGTGTCTCTGGGAAAGTTGTGAGTATTAAATTTATTTTGCTGTCTTGAATTTTGCATCCTAGCTTTTTTCACAAAAAAATAAAGGGAACAAAGGGAAAAAAACCTTTGAACATGTATTCATATGAAAGACAGTATCTATAAAAAAGATCATCTTGAAATAAACCAGTAGACCTCCCAGGAATGTTCTATTACAAATATTGTCACAGTTGGAATGAATACCTCTTGCAGTCTAAGCCTGCTACCATAACTGGTCTGACTCTGTTACAAGGCATCCCAAAGGGAAAAAAAAAAAAAAGGAAAAAAAAGGAAAAAAAAAGTAGCGACATTTTAACAACGTGCGATGACTCTTAAGGGCTGTCCTCATTGACTATGGCACAAACATCTAATGTTCCTGGTGTCACTTTCTACAATCAGCACTTTAGTATGTGCAGTAATTTTTTTTTTTTTTTTTAAGGAGATCCTATTTCACTAGATCTTTTGTAAGGGCTTTTTAGAACTGGTTGCACAGAAGCTGCCAAGACCCATATTTGCCAGTTCTTTGAATAGTTCAGCCTTCTCTCAAGTGACCTCTCTGGTCGCAGTTGGGCCACCAGCCCTACACTCTGTTCCTTTTCTTTTAGTACGCTTATAAACAAGGGTAACTGCAAGTGTGTATCTATAAAGAAGAAAAGCCATACAAGGTTTGATCAAGAACCAATCTGTGCCTTTACAACTGCCTACAAACATTTGACTTGTGACAGACTTCACACTACATTTGAATATCTGTAGTGCCACATATCTGAGGCAAAAAGTGATGAAATGCTCCTGCATGCATTTGTAGGTCTGACAGAAACACTGGCCTCTGATGAAGATTTAGAGCAGACATGTACAAAAAAGGGCCATTGGATTTTTAACTGTTAAGAAAAATAATTACTACTTTCTGACCCGTGGGAAGACAGAATTTAGGAGCTTTGCTTTTCTTATAAAACTTTTTGCTTGAGCCTAAGAGACATTAAATTCCATTAAAATTCATGTTTCTAACAGAAATATGCTGTTAAATAATTATAACAGGACTGCTTTTTTCTGGCCTTGGCCTTGTGGCACCATGGCAGGGACCATGACTGACCCTGTTCCCCCATCCTGGGCTCTGGCACTGGGGAGTGGTGCTGGCAGAGCAAGGGCACCCTTGGTGCTCCCCAAACCACCCCCTGCCTGCACCCTGCTGCTCATGACACTTCATTCATTTGAAACACAGAAATCCCCAGCCCTCCCCAAGGTGCCCTCTGCAGAAAATGAAAGGAAGAAGCTCAATATGCCGTGTCCTTTGCAGGGAACCTCCAAGGGCAGCTTTGATCCCAAGGAGAGCCTGGGCTGGCGGGCAGAGCTCTGCTCCCACCCTCTGTGGGCACCAGGAAGGTGCTGACAGCTTGTGCTCATCACCAGGCCAAAGCAGAAAGCCTCTTCCTGGTTCCTAGAATGGACTTGATTTGTAGATCCTTGCTCTAAAATTATAGTAATTTTAAGGAAAGGTTTAAACCAAGGCCGTAGGAAGCACAACTGATGAAATATTGTGGTATCTGTGAAATAAAGTGGGGATTTTGAGAACTACTTTCCAGATTAAGATGTCTAATTTCAGCCTCAGCCACAAACTTGCACTTACCACTACGACCATCACCCATATGTTTTGAGGTGACAGCTGCTACAGAAAAAAAAAAATATTTCTATAATCACAACACAATTTTGTGAAATACATTGTGAAATTTCTTCTTTTTCTTTCCTTCATAGCACATATCACTGCTATAGCTATGTCAATTATCTCAGCCCTTTATTGCTGTTCTTAGCAACTTATCCAGGCCATGATAGCCATTATGACTTGCTGAGATGCACATAGCACAGCACAGTACTAATGCTCCAGCTGTGAATGGGAATCAGGGATGGAGTCACATTTTTCCTTACTGCATGCAGGTAGTAATTAAAGCTACCAGAGATTTTCTTCATTGGATTCTCCCATGGCTCCCTGAAGTTCCACTCCCAAACTTTATTAAAAAACAATCTGTTCAATGTTTTTCTGTGCAAGGCATAAAGTCCCCTTGAGAACAATTGTTTGTGTAGTGATGAGCTTTTACTGTGCTTTAAAGTAGTTTTAATATTTCTGTATATACAGGAACACACGTCACTGTATACATGCAAGTACTTTGTTTGCAGTTTGGGTTTTATCAGCCTGCACTAACATAAACATACCCTTGACAGTTATGTGTCTATGTAGATACAGTATCATAACATTTTAAGACTTCAAAGATGAATTCTCGCTATTAGAGGGTTTTGGAGGTTCTGTTATATGCACAAGAAATGCACAACCAGAAGAAAAGGGAATCAGAACACTGTTTATTTAAGAAAATCTAATGAATACTGCAGTGTATTTTCATTTTTTACTTTACAACTTCATGCTTCATGTTTTCTAAATAAAATCTCCTCGTGGTATATTTGTGACTTTTCTAAACACTGCAGACGAAAAGTTCAGTGCTAGCTAACTTTGCCTTCTATCACTTTTTTCTATGACAAGAACGTGTGCACATGTGTTTCCTGCTTGAGGTGAGATTCATATTTACAGGATATGGAAAGTTAGCATGACAAAAGTAATGACTGTGTAGAAGGAAACTCACTTTCGTTAGCAGGCATCCTATTTACTCTACTGTCACCTCCCATGATATGCCACATGCCATTTCAGACACCAAAGCTCTTTTAGTGAAAACTTCCTGCACAGAAAATGGAAACTTTGGAAAAAAAAAAAAAAAAAACAACAAAAAAAAAAAAACACAAAACAAAAAAACTGAGTAGTCTGCCCTGGGAAAAAAATGTACCAGTGAGATCTTTCCTCAGATCTACCCGCCCAGCTTCTCCTGAGCCCACTGATTACATATGAACTTGATCACAGAGGATTATGAAGAATTATTTGGTGTAATTAAAAAAAGCCCACTTTTTTTTTTAAACCCACTGCATTCTACTCACTGAGAGGACTGGCTGTCTTCAAAATACTTTTTCCAAAACCTTTCAATTATGACTTAGGATAATTTTTCTGGCAGTGGCTGAGGAAGGATTCCTGGATAGAGAAGTAACATCCAGTGGCATTGGACAATAATCCCCAGCAGCTATCTATAGGATTACTGTGGGATAAAGAAGGACAGCAGTAAGTTTGCACTCATAAATCCTCATAAAATGGACCCAGAGACACAATCACTGTGTTGGAGACAACCACATGCAAGCCAGTGGCTGGATTCATAACAATCTGGGAGAACTGCAGGGCTCACAGTTACCCTGCCTACAGATGGGCACCACAGGAGCAGGAAATTTAAGGGAAATAATTTTCCATGGATTTAACTCTCCTACAAGTCCTCTGCGCTAAAAAACTGGGCCCAGTGTGATTGCAATTCAAAACACTGAAATTAATATAAAACCAGGAGAAATTCCCATTAATTGGTGCAAAAACTACTTTTTGTAAAATATTTTTAGGCTTTCTAAAAAACAATAAGAAAATAACTATTAACTTGAGTGCTGCAATAAATGGCAAGCTTTGCATCTTTGTTTTAAAAATGAAAGATTTGGATGCTTATTTCATCCCAGAATCACCTGCAACCATTCTTTTGCAAAGGCTATACACTAAAATTTAAAAGGATGTCATGTACCCACATGATAAATTATATCCTGTGAAGCAAGATTTGACCATAAGTCAGCTCATATGAATGACTGAATTTAGAATCATGGAATAATATTCTTCTCTGCTCTGTGATGCATGAATTTAATTTTGCTCAGTGGTACGGATCACTGAAAATGACCATTTCCAGGGTTATGGAAGAGCTTGCCACCAATCAGAAACCATTGAGTGCACCTGAATTTAGGAACAAAAAGGCTGAGAATCAGCATAAAGATGTGAAGTTCTAGCTTTGGGAAAAAAAAGTGTGAATGGTTCACTAGTTACTAAAATAGATGGTGTGTTACAACAGCAAGAGCTTGTAGACGTTACTTGTGTAATAAAAATATGGGTGGTAGCAAATTATATTGCTGTGAAGAGCAGATGAGGAGAGACGCCTACTGAAACCTGATGCTGCCTTTGAACTTTAAAATTTTGACTTAATAAGCTTTGCAGTGGCGCTGCTTAGCAAAGAGCTGTCACGAAGGGCAGATTTGTTTCACAGCAGAGTTGCTTTATTAAAAATCCTCAGCATTTCCATAAAGTCCTGATTCAGAAACAGAAGGAGGAGTTACACTGAACTTGACTGCTGACCTGACAGTGAGAATGGAGCTATTGTGCCCAGGACTGAATATGCATATCTGTGCTTCTCCCGAGCTTCACAGGGCAGCTCCCCTCCAAGGCAGAGGAACCCTTTAGAGATCTGAAAGCTGCTGCTGCCAGATACTGAAACCCTGTAACAGACACTAAACTCTGTAGGTTTCATGGCCATTAAGAGGTTAAAATACAAATTTTAACCTTCTCCTTTTTTTCCCTCTGTTTGCTGTAGGGTAATCAATGGAGTGCAGGCCATGTGCAGCAGCGTGGCCCATGGCGTCATCTTTGTGCTATTCAGCAAACTCCAAGCTAGATGTCCTCAATTAATAGTGAAGATTGTCAGGGAAGCAGAGCTGGAAATGCTTATTTGGTACTGCATGAATTGAACCTGCTTGTTTGAATAAAATACTAATTACCTCACTGACTCCTTTGCATTAAGCCTTCTCTTTTTGCTGTGCTTTACTTGGTGGGAAGGAGTTGGTACAATTCAGCACAAAATGTGATACAAACTAATGCTTGGGAAGGAAAAAAACTCTAATGGCACATTAAGTGTTGTCAATTGCATGGCTTTCTCTATTATTGCTGAGCTTTCAGGAAAAAGAAAATACCATCTGTAATCATGGCTGCACAAATAGAACACACAGAAAGGAAATTCATTCCCTCATCTTGAACCTCAGAAAAAGGCAGGGCTCTTTTCTGCTCTGCATGTGTTACTAGGAAGACTAGCATGCAACTAAATCACATTTTTCCCCCAGATTTTGACTGAATTTCAAGCTCTGCGATGCAGATAGATATGCCTGGGATTTGATCTAGTAATGATGGCAAGAAAAGCTATTTTACTTGACTTCTTCTGTGCCATCCTTGAGACAGAGAAGCTGTCATCTCTAGGAAATTTTTTAATCCTTTTTCAATTTTCATCCTGATGGAAGGTGTGATGCAGTTAAGCATTTTCTTGTTAAGGCTGCACTGAGACAGAGCTCTTGGTTCTATGGTTCTAATAGATCCTTCTTAAAGGGATACCAGCAGCAGTAACCATTTATTTTAAGCAAAGACATGCATAAAATACACTGAAAGACTTAAAGAATATGCTTCATTCCATTTTTAAGTTTCATTTGTTTTATGCAAAATCAATTGTTCTATAATTCAGTGCTCAGATGCTCCTCTAAAAACTGAATGAACAGAATTTTTGTCATGGAAGAGATAGTTTTCTATTGCCACCTATTAGTGCGCTAGAACAGACTGTTGGCATAACCTGTTGTCTGAAAAACACTATTTTGCAATGAAGTGACAAACAGAAATCACTCTACAAGGTAGAACTGCAGCATGTCTAACTGGGACCACTGCAAGAGCAGTGCCACTGCAACGAGACCCTCTGAGGTCTTGTCACCAGGGACGAGAAGCTCCTCTCCCCAGAATGAAAGCTCAAGGCAACATTGGAACATTGGAACAACATCATGGAAGATGGCTTTGTGGGCTTTGGGATCAATGGGTCTCCAAAGATAAAACAGGGAGGGGGATGAGATTAGGAAAGGTGATGTTATTGGGTAAACAGAAGAAAGTGAGATGGCATAAGATATTTATTTCTTAATCATAGCATTTGATGGGGAAAATGAGGCAAAGTTTTACTGTGTTGCTTATCTCTATTAGGTGAGAACTAAAGGCAGCTCTCTAAGGCCCTTGAGAAGGTTATCAAGAAGAACCATCCCTTCTGCATCCCTGGAATTTTTCAAGGCCAAGTTGTATGGAGTCCTGAGCAATATGGCCTTGTGGAATTAGATGTTTTTTAAGGTCCCTTCCAACCCAAACTACTCTGTGATTGATTCCAACAGAGGGACAGGCTCTCCTGAGTGGTGCATGGCAGGTGGAGGAGTTTCAACACATGTATGTTGAAAACCAAAGTTCAGATTTGTTGTAAGGCAGTGTCCTCAACACGAGGACAGTGACAAGCAGAACAGCTTTCACACAAAGGTTGTGCACTTTACTTCCTTGAGGGTTTGCAAGATCCAGCTGGATGAACACCAGAGCAACAAGGTCTGAGTTGACCCTACTTGGAACACGGTGTTGGGCTAGAAACTCCCTGAGATCCCTTCCAACAGGAATTTTTTTATGGTCCTTTGAGGCTAAGATTTTTCTATTTTTTGTGGACAGAGGTCTTTTTCCACACATATAAATGAACCTTCCATTTATCCTTATAATTGACTCAGAATTCACTACTGTTCATTATAAATATCTGTTTGACTGCTGACTATTGACTTTCCATAATTACTGGTGTATTTACCTTTCAGTTTAGTGAGATTTTATTTCATTTACATATAGACTCAGTGCTTGCAAGAAGAGATGTAAGGTTATTTAGAGAACACAGAAGAGCATGTTCAGCTTTTCTAGTTCAGATGCCAGAAAAGGCCAGAATACTTTACAAAGAATAAGGATATTTATTTTTTAAGGTAGTTTTAACATCATCTAGCCAAAGGAGCTAGATGAGCTATAATCATTCTAATTCCAATAAGACAGAAAAAAGAATAATGCACTTTTTGGAAGTGAGGAAAGCATTATTTCAATGTCCCTAACACTTCTGTTGTTGTGCTGTTGGTATTACATGCTAGACAAATGAGAGTCTAGGCTTGGAAAGTGTAAATTGTAGAGGGCTTAAATTGTTTTCATGTTTTCATCTCAAATGGAATCTAACAGTACTGATACACGTATATTTTCTTTGAATTTTTTCACTCCTTTTTAAAGAGGTGGCATTCCTGATTCTTCAGATTTTAGGTGAAAAATAATTATAAGGATGTGAGGATTATTTTGTCAAATGACACGTAAGACAGAGTTTTAAACTTATCTTCCTTATTCTCAGATAAATAAAAAGAAGAAAAAAGAGAAAGGGCAGTCTCCTACTGGCTTGCATGTAGTATAGTTCTACATTTTGGGAAACATGGATAAAGAGAAAGAAGGGCCCTGTAGAAAAAAACTTACTAGATTTACACCAAGTGATTTTTTATACATCCTGATACAGCAAAGAACAGACAAATCCAAGTGACTCTGAAAAAAAGCTATAGCATGTGCTTTAAGTTATTTGCCATAGGAGAAGAGCCAAATAATTGTAGGAGAACTCAGTTTTTTAAGTTCCTTGAGTTTGCTGGGCACTAAGCAGATGCCCACTCCAGGAACAATCAGCTCATCTCTCTCCACACTGTGCTGGAGCCTGACACATCTACTCATATCTTCTAGAGCTGACAGGGTGAGCACATCTTAATGTGGTTGTCAAAATGGAGTGACCCAGGAGAGAACTACTTCTTAAATTGTTTCATCTAATCTGTCTCATTTTGACTACAATAGCAAATCACCCCCACAAATCTTTGGAGACAATAAACAGAGGCAAGCTGTGAGTGGTGATGTGATGGTACCAATATAATGGAACTGAGAAGATGACATCCATTCACACCTTAATGCTCCTGCAAAGGAGGGTCTGGATCCTGCAAATCCTTTCCAAATAGTTAATGCAAGACAGGGTATTAGATCATATTTGGTTTGATGTATTCCTTAAACAATGGTGCTGCATACATAAAGCATTTGGTAAAAACAGTATTTAAAGCTGCAAAGTTAAGATTTTAGGAATTAGGAAAAATCAGAATCAAGATTTTCATGTACATTTTCAGTTGGGCATAGTCCAGTTGGACACCTACCCTTCTTTCTGGCTGAAAAGCAGAGGCTTGGGGAATTGGTTTATAAACAACAGGCATTCATGTATATGGATTTTGCAAAAGTTGGATCCACACTGATATAATATGGGAAATTCAAAGCCTGGCTTTTCCTATTACAAAAGACTAATTTAGCAACCCAACTGTTACTTCAAAAAACTTGTGTAATTTCCTATAACAACTGCTCATCACTTCATACATCTTCAAATTGGAGTCCTGGCCTTTTAAATTACCTACAAAGATTCAGCTCAATTGAAGTTTGGTGACTGCAATGGAGCAAAATTAGATGGCTGAAGTTTCCATTTCCATCAGCTCTGTCCTCCTCTCCTTTGAAAGAGCCTCCTGCACTCAAGGAAAGCTCTACAGCTTATTTCCTGAAGCTTATTCCAAATATTGTGCTGGTCAGTAGCTATATGAATGTAAATTGAAAGAAGGGTCCTAGGCCGCCAAGAGTTCAGTGGCTCAGGAGCTGCTTCAGAAACAGTTCTCTTGCTATATGTACATGTAACTCTGACATGAGCACAGGAAAAGTGACTGAGGACCATTTCAGTTGTCTAATTTGAATTTATTCTGGGTATAACTGAGTCCTACTGGTCAGCTGAGGAAAATAATTTTAGGAGTAGAACAACAATAGCTATCGTGTTCACTGAGGAGTAGCTGTAGGGTTGTGGTTCAGCTTACCAGCCATGCTGCTAGAAAAAGCTTCATTTATTCTTGTTGCTTTGAAAGGAACCACATGGGCCTGGCTGTTCAGAGTATTCAGATTCCATGATTTTGATCCAGGCTGAGAGCTCTTGAGGAACACTAATTAAAAAACCCAGGAAAGAAAAATCAATTTTTATAAATATGCTGCGTTTACAGGGTATTATACATGGTACATTTCTATAAACAAGCTTTGTTCCTGATGAACTCTATAGAGCTTAACAAAAATTTTAAAAATTTGTTTTGAAATACTGTAATATACCAAAGATACACAGGTTTCTGTAAACTGCCTTCTATACCAAATGTAAAAAAAATAACTGACGCATAGCCACCAAAACCAGGAGACAGCTCTCTGAAAAATGTCCTTTCAATGACATTCACACATGATATAACACATATATATAGCACTTCATATTGCTGTAGATGCTGTGTTAGCTTCTCAAGCTTTCAAGTCAGCATTCCTAGGTGTGGGAATGTTGGGAGCCCTTGATCCTCTGCTTGTCTGCATAAGTTCTATGTGACTTTGGTGAAAAATACAGGATTTTCAACACAGAAAATAACAGAGAAGAAGCAGGGCTGTGGTTTGGGATAATCATGATGGCATAGGACTCAGGTGGGGTTGCTGCTTGCTTTCCATGTTTGAGTGAAAAATATGTGAATCATGCCACATACACATTTAAGCTAGATAAATACACTGAAGAAAATGTCTAACAGGTTATTTTTTCAAAATCTAACTCACATAAGTTCCTAATCATCTATCTATAGCTCTGAACGATGGAGGTTATCCATCTTGTATTCTCATGATTCCTGCAGTATTGGTTACCTCATTTGCATAAAATGAATAGAATAAAATTGTTATGAATTGTTACGAATCCAAAAATATACCGTTGCCAGGATACATCTTGCTCGATGCAAATGAAAATGGGTTTGTGCCGACCAGCTTAAAGTAGTTTGGAACTGAGACATTTTCTTATTAACATTAATAGTGATAAATGAAATATTACATATCCAGTGAGCTATTGAA
Organism: Melozone crissalis; assembly: GCF_028551555.1. Lineage (NCBI taxonomy): Eukaryota > Metazoa > Chordata > Aves > Passeriformes > Passerellidae > Melozone > Melozone crissalis. The sequence goes on from NW_026535805.1 coordinate 58,160,080, forward strand.
ATTATTAATATTTGTTTGGCAAAAGGAATTTTACTTCAAGCAAATCTGAACTAATGGCTGTACAATGTAATTCTATTAAAATACCCTGAGGTTTTGCTGTAGAAGCAGCATTCCAAGTGAATATTCCATGCTTGCTTCTTTATAAACTTTTGAATTTAAATGGTAAGTTTTTTGTTAATTGTTTTTATGATTTTCAGTGCTACAGCCTTAACAACAAGCATCTATCAGTGCATAGAAACACTATTATTATGCTTTGTCCATGCCTAATATGTGGGTAGTCATAGTTGACAACCATAACAAAAAAGAAGTCCTAGGATCTAACCACATTTCTATACAATGACACTGACAAACTCTTATTTAATGTATATTATTCTGACTTGCTCGAAATGACAAAAATATAATTTATTTTTATTTGAAGCATTATTTTTTATACATCCCCATTTTTAAGCTGTACGCGTGCATATCAATATTTTTTAAAGCACGTGCCAGAAGTTAAGCTATATAACTTTTCTGAGTAAGTTTGTTTAATTTGCATTGAATGCCTAATGAGGATACTTAATGCATAAAATAATTACATGGTTTTGGTGAGTGGTGTGGCTGCCCTGACCTGCCGTGGCTGGTCCCTTGTCAGCAAAGGGCTGGCTGCCCATGCCTCTGCCAATGTCATGTGCCACTTGATACCAGAGAGAAACTGGGGGTTACTACAGACAAGGCTCAGTGAGAAAAAAAACTCTTCATGCTGAAGATACCTGAGACAACTGAGATGAGGAAGTTTATACCCCCTTACTAATGGTTGGTTCTTTGATAGGAGAGAAAAATACCGACAAAACCACAGCAGCACTGTTCTTTCATAGGAAACAATTTCAGACACAATTTGGAGTTGTAAAATTATAGATTAACTCCCTCCTCTCCTCTCCTCTTTTGATTTATTGTGTCTTGGAAGCTACTGGCTTCATTCCTAATTTTCAGTCACATAGCTGAAAAATAAGATTATGTCCCTAAATTATAAAATAGCACTGAGGTTCCTCTTCACAAGTTGCCATTGCAAACAATATCATTGGTACTGTGAATTATACAAGTGATGACAGGACCATATTGAATATTCATATAATTTACTTCATAGAATATATAATTATCTTTTTTCCCTCTGTTAACCACAAAAATAAAGGGCTTCCAGACTGAGGAAATTATTAAGGGGCTGATGGAATGGGCACTGAAATTAAAGACCCTCTCCTTTGAATTTAGTAATTTCTGAACAGAGCTCTAAACCTTTCTTTTCATCCAAATGCTCTTTGTAATAACCTGTTTCCTTTCAGTCTGCACAGACCTAAAATGAGCATTAAGGAAGATTTCCCTTTATTCTACAAATAAACTCCCACATGTAATACTGGAGAAAAGTGCTAGATAAATACATTAGTTCTGCTTAGAAAGTTAAACATCAAAAGCTGAAAAGTCACTTGCCCATCTGTTCAGAGACTGCTGGTTGCATCCAGGTGATTTTGAATGCAATTCTGCATAAAGCAATGAGTTTCAGGACTTGAAAGGCACCATACTCTACAAAAGACTAAACAGCACTGTTCCAGGTAGATAAAAAATACAAGTATTTACCAGTATTGCAGATGACTTCTATGAATCATTCCTGTTTAAAAAAAGAATTTATGTCACCATTCAAATTTCACCAGATGTTATAAGACCAGCACCTAAAAAAATCCAGAGATTGCTGCTATGCTCCAATGTCCCAGTTGAGCCATGACAACTGGTTGTGTCATAACCATGAAATAAAATGTGTAAAAATCCCCTCAGATTTCAGACTGCAAATCAGTTTGGATGGGATTCAGTGTGAGATTCAGACTTCTAAGTTTTGGATGTCTGTCAGCAGGTGTCTTTAGCTAAGTGACTTAAATTTCCACTGCAGTGATGACAGATTCACGTAGGTAGCAATGGGCATTCTGACCTACATCTACAGGTCACAGGACCTACAGGTGCTTCTGGAAGATGAGTAGAAAATAAGGCAAGATACCCAAGGGTAACTTCAAAATCTCTGGATGTTTGTGCTTATCCCACCCGTGGATCAGGACTGGGGTAGCTTTCAGCTGTGATAACCAGACTGTTACTGGCTGGCCCATTGCATTGCTCACCAGAGAAGTGATTTTAGATGCCTACCTGCTTCTTGTGACGTTGAAACTACTTCATGAAAGCACCAGACCTGGACTTTAGCACTGCCTGTAATGGGAGATTAGACACCTAAATAATGTCTGAGAAATAGGGGTGTCTGCATTCCCAAATTTAGAGGCACAATTCGCCAGTGTAAATGCAAGCACATCCTTTAACCTGAGAAAGTTTAGGTATTAGTGCTTGAGGTATTTAGGGATGGGGTTAGCAGAGATAAGACATAAAATCATGGGTATCCTGAATCTTTTCAAAGAAAAACTGACTGATATGTGAGATCACTCACAGAGTCTATGTGATAAGAAATTACCGAGGAATCTAATCCCTACCCAATGTTCTGCAAACTGATTTTGTCTCACACAAGCACCAAGATAACAGTTTCACACAGACAGCTGTGGCCTGGCTACTAAGCCAGTAGGCAGTTAAATAATTGTTTCCTGGTCTCTAACATTATCATCCAAAGCTGAGAATCTGAAATCTATCACTCGCCTGCCATTTCCCCTACAGGCTGATCAACTTCAGTCTTATGGTAGTATGTGACACTACATGTAGATGTTCTACAGTTCATTTCACCAATATCTACCAGACCCTTTATTTGGCAGGAGTTAAAAGTTGGATTTTTCTAACTCCTAAATATTACCTGCATGCAGAATAAAAATATTCTTCTGGCAAAGTCCTTGATGTATTCAGTACAGACAACTTGAGAGCATACATAGCATGCAGTCATAGACTTAGGATATTTCCAAAAGATGGGTGACAGCTGCCTCTCCTTTTGTAAAAGCATCCAGTTCAAGACACAACCATTATAAAAGCAGTCAGAATGCATGCCCCAGAAAAATAATTAAAAGGAGACATTACGTTGCTAGCTGGGAATCTGAGGTTCAGTTCTTTCTCCTGGTTCAAGTTTTCCATGTGACTGTTCTTCCCGCTTGAAAGTGGAGCAATGCTATTTACTTCTTTTAAAAGGTACTTTGAGACTTGTGGGTAAAAAATGCAAGCCAGCAGCTCAGTGTTCTACTAAGCTGGGTGCTGTAAGGGTAGCTATACTAAATGTGGTACAGCAGCAGAGACACAGCCTTTTAATAGACTAAGTATGTCACTTGAATTATTTTCTAACTAGACAATTTGGAATTTTCAGACCAAAAAAGAACAATTCAAGGACATGTGGATCAAGCCTGGGTAAAGGGCAGAAGTTAAATCATGAAAGTGATGCTGCTTTGGACTGCTTGCTCAGAGGGAGTGACAGGCCAGAAGGTCAAAGCAGCAGCAGCAGGTCCTACACGTTCACAGCTCCACCAAACCACTCCACTTCGCAGCGCTCCAAAACTTGCCTTATTCATGAGAATCACACCTCTCTGAGCACACAGCTCTCCTCAACATATTTGCCCGAGGCAGAACGCAGCTGTGAACTCTCGGGTTCACTGGCACGGAGCTGTGATGGCTTTGTGGTCAGCATCACAGCATTTCTCACATTTAAAGAGCTCAGCAAGCAAAGCCCTTTGAACAATTGAGCAGGTATTTCTGTACTGTACTTCTAATACTGCCACTTTTTGTTTTGTTTCTCTTTTCTTGCTTTCTCACTCTAAATGACGCACAGACTGGCTTTTGGGGAAGGGAGAAACCAAGCGCTGCACAGCCATTCTGGCGACTTTAACCTCATTTAACCCTCAGCACAGCAAGAGGAAGTACAAAGTATTTTCACGAGCTGTGAATGGGCTCAGATCTAGTTTTGACGTCTTGAGGAAGCGCTGCCTTCTGCAAAGCCAGAAACACAAAAAAAAAATGTATGTGAAGTTCCGAACTCCAGGGTTCAGAGTCGCAGAATCACACAGAAACCGTCCCGTCCCACTTCCCCCCACCCCACAACAGAGGCCACCGGCGAGAGGGGGATGGGATGCCTGCGGAACGGGGAGGGTTTGGGGCAGCGCCGATGTCCCCGGGCGGGGCGCAGCGCGGGTGACAGTCACACGCACCCTGCCCTGATCCCGCCGAGCGGACAGCCCGGCGCCCCGACCCGCCGGCTGGGGAGCCAGGGGGTGTCCGTGTACGGTCCGCACGGGGTGGGAGACCCATCCCTGTGTCCATCCCCATCCCCATCCCCATCGGAGGGCGCCTCGCCCCGCGGCGGCGGGAGGCGGGTCCGGGGGAGCCGCGCCCGGGGCGGCCGCCGGCGGGAGCCGCACGCAGCCACCGCGGGGCGGGGCGGCTCTGCCAGCGTCGCGCTGGGCCGGGCGGGCTGGGCCGCGCCGCAGCGCCGGCGGCTGATTCGGAGGCGGCGGCGGGGGATGGACGAGGGTACCTGCGGCGGCCAGCGGCGACGGGCGGCCCAGGTAAGAGCGGGGAGGTACGGCGGAGCCCGGGGCTGCGCGGGGTGGGGGCTGAGCCGCCTCTGCCGCTCCTTCTCTCGGCGCCCCCGCATCGCGGCGGGGCGGGGACGGCGCGCTGCAGCCCCGGAGTCTCCCCGCTCCCCTCGCCCTCTGAGCCTGCTCAGCCGCCTTTGTGCCCGCTCCCCGGCCCCGAGGCGCCCTCCCCGAGACGCCCCTGCCCCTCGCACCGGGGGGGCTGCGGGCGGTGGCGGGAGGGACCCGGAGGGACACGGCCAACTGTTGCCTGGGAAGCGCCGGCCCCGGAGCGCTGCCAGCGGCCCCGGGGCGGGGAGCGGCGGGGGCTTGCTTCGCCCCCAGCCCCGCTTGGAGAGGCATCGGGTGCGGTGCGAGCCCGAACCGAGGTTCCCGATTGGCCTCGCCGAGCCGGGGAGGCGCTTCCCCGGCCACTGGGCTCTCCCCGGTGGACGTCTCCGGGTTTTCGGTGCCGGCCGGTGGGTGCCGGAGCCGCCGCGGCTGCAGGGACGAGCAGCGCCCTGGCGGAGCCGGCCGTGCCCGCGGCTGGGCCCGGGGAGCCCCGCGCTGGCCCGGGCTGTCGGTCAGACCGCGCGTCGCTGTGCCTGCCTGCGCTGAGTGCGGCGGGGAGGGCGGGGGGCAGAGGGAGATTAGGCTTCAAACTTTGATTACACCGAAAACTTTCTATTCCAGCTGCTAGTGATTGCAGGGTGCCATAAGGGTGGTGTTTCCAGAGGGATGTACCTAGACAGGAGATGAAAGACAGGCTCTGTAATGCTGCATTCATCTCGTTTAAATTGCTGTCCATGTTGGGAGGTGTTACAGCGAACAGATAGCACGCTTGTATCTGTTATTCCTATTACTATTTTTCTCGTCATTTGATTCCAAGACCGTTTAGTTTTATTTATCTTTATCTGGGGTTTGTTTTGCTAAGGGCTCAGTAACACATTGTGCTACTGTGTAAAATCGAATGCTCCGTAATTCGCTGGCAACACAGCGAGGCTCTTAACTGCACAGGCTTTCAGTGGTGCTGCTAATAACTTGCCGAGGGTGGTGATGTGAGTTGATTTCCAGCCTGTTCCTGGTCTCTAATTGCCATACAGACCATCTTTACACTGCGTTTTTTTTACCAGTTCTAAAGTCAGTTTATATGTGTTTGGGGAAAGGGTGGGTTAAGGGGGACAGAGATATCTTTGCTTTACTTCTTCTGTTTTGATCATCGCCAAGGCCATAAAAAAATTAAAATTACTTTGGCAGTGGGGGGGATTTGGAATGAAATGCTGTCGTGACATGAGGTTGCCTTGTGGGCAAAGATTTTCACATGCTCAGCACAGCTCTACAAAAATACCCCAACTCCTGTTACACAGGGAAGAACTGAGCTGATACTTCCTTTTTCTCTGTTATAGTAACTTTCATATTTCTATAACATGTAAGGAAGACTGTTACATCAGCAATATACTTTTTAAAAGTAATTTTAAAAATAAATCTTGTAAATTTAAGTCTCTTTTCTACTCTTCTGTAATACCCCCAATCCTTCATCTCACCAGGCCCAAATTAAAAATTAATTATAAACTCCTACTGTTTCCTATGGTACACTTTAAAATAAATGTTTTAATGAAAATAAATTACAGGTTATGGGAATATCATGAAAGGTTTGACTTAATTTTATAAAGAGCATAGAGTAGCAACCATGAATAAAATTCTAAGAATTTTATTCTTCAACTTAAACTGCTGTAGTATAGTTTAACTGCTGGTCTTTAAAGTTTCACTCAGTGTAAACTATGGCAAGTATAAGCAAGGCTCTCTGAGTTACTTACATGGTTTCTCAAAGACTGTGCAATATTTTGCTGTATTCTGTTCTGCACTTCTTCACTACCCTCCTGTGCTGCTTTTGCAGTGATGCTTTGTTTTTTCCCCCAAGAACTTCTGCTCTTAAAGACTGAAAATAAACCACAAGCAATTGAAAAGACAGTGTATATCAGTAATTAGAATAAAACCCCCTTGATTAAGTCAGAAAGGAAAAATGGTGATCATCTTGGATACTGTTGCATAATTACTGTCGTCAGATGTCATTTTGCCATGACAGTGAGTCTATAGTGAATTTTACAGTGCTGAGAAGATAATTCATTGTTAGTGTGCTTAGCTTGTCCTCATGACATCACTTTTGACGCTGTTTTGTCAGGCTGAAATATCTGGTCCTCAGCAGTATGGCAGCCTTACAAAGGCATTGAGGATTTGCATGTGCAGTATGTTGCTGATTTCCACATTGTGTGATATACAAAACGAGCTTAAATGCTATATGTTATGTAGATGAATAACCATTTCTGTACTTTGACAGAAATAATATTTTGTAGGTGTACAGGTACCATAAGTAAGATCTGTTTATCATATTTTTATCTACTTCCAAATGCCATTCCAATTAGAGTTTTTGGAGAAAGTAGAATATTTTTTGTAGAATTACTGGCATTCTTGTGCACTAGATGTATATTACATGCAGTAGCACATGAAGTTAATCATTCAACTCACATTTTATACAAACTAGAAAAATTCTATTCTATGTCTAAGCCCTGTATATGATCCAGACACCATTAAGTCTCCTGTTAAAATCCCTGGAGACAAACAGGGTATTTTTTTGGGACCTATAATGTCAGTGGATAGGGGTGTATGAATGCTAACAATGTATGTTAATTTGAAGCAGCCAAACATCTTAGTGTTTCCTCTGTACTGAATTCAGTATGTCTTTGGATCCATTTCAGTATTATCAATCATTCTTTTAGCAGTGCTTTCTACTCATGTTATCTAGGAATGCAAAACAGTAACACTAAATCAGAGAAAACAGTTTGAGAGGCATGAATTAAAATGTTTAATATATGGGGCAGTTTGAGAGCTGCAAAAAATGCAGTCATAAATTTGAATTTTGTTGTTTAAATTAAAATTGTAATAGAAGCTGCTCTGCACTCGTGTGAATGATGACAAGAGCAATCTGAATGATTTGAGCTGTAGAGGTCTTAATTGTTATGAAGTACCAGGAATTTGCCATTCTTCTACTTAGACAGAATTCTAATTCCTGCTTTCAATTAAAATGAAAAACGTGTCTTATTTTCTACCTTTACGTACTGCTCAATACAAGTTCTTGATTTAAACTGGTAGCAGCAGCTGATCCTACAGAAAAAAATAACAGTAATAGGTATAGGACATAACCTTTCAGGACTGACCCAGTGCAGCACTGACACACAAGTGCTTGAAAGATATTAATTTAGTATTGTAGGTTTAAAATGTTTAGAAATGATGCCAACATGAAGATACCAGCCATGAGATTTAAACATCACTCAACCTTAACTCAGGAATGGTTACTTTGGCATGCTAACAACTGAAATACTCTTGTCTAATTTATGAATTTGTCAATAGACTAGAAAACTAGAGAAAGCTATGAGGGGCTTCTTTGTGTATATTACCTTTTTTTTTTTTCTGTCCATGACAGTACTTCTGTAGTGCTTTTCATTGTGGACAGGTTGACAGATTTTAACATGGTTTGGATGACCAGCAGTGCAAAAGGTGAAGCTAATGCATAAGTTCTAGTTTTATCTTTGAGTAAATCTGTGTAAGGAATTTGCAATGTTTATAATGTGTGAAACACTAATTTTGAAGGTTCCAGTAGCAGTGCAGATTGTGGTGTTAAGTGTGCCTATCAAAAGTGCCAGTCTGATTTGGTTCAAGTCTTGGGTTATTAAATGTGATTAATGAACCTGTGTTCCTCAGGCCTGGTGAAGAGCCTCCCTAACATCCATTCAGCATGGGAGTTGTCGTGACTACAATGTGGCGTGGAGCATGCTGAAATGTTCAGTTTGATCCCATTTGTCTGTGATGAGCTCAGGATGACAGAGTGCAAGTTCTGACAATATGAAAACACTGTGGAGGTGGTTTGGTGTTTTTAAGGGAATGTGTAGATTTAAACTGACATTTTAGATAAAAGTCATTCTGTACTGTCCTGTATCTCTCTGATACACATAGGTTTAACTTAAAGTTTAAATAGTTGTTAGAAGCTTTCTTATATATAATTTATGGGATTTGTCGAGAGGGGGAAATTCTTCTCTCTGCTGTATTACTGCCTGAGTTCATAAATTATTTGAGTGGCCTATTTTACAACTAGATGCCTCAAAGCTGAGGTTGATGGTCCTAAAACCCATGTCTGAAAGCACACTTTTCTACATTTTTTACTGTGAAGAAAATGAGATGCACAGTTCTGCATCCATCCATAGCTGTTAACCACTGAGACTGTTCTGGAGAGTGGAATCTCTCTCCTGCCTCACTGCCTTTGGCATCCAGAGATGGGAATGTTCCCTGAGGATTAGAAAAGCTTGTTTTGCTAAGAAATAAGTGTAATCTATATACTCAAACTTGAGTAAAAGCATTTGCAATTATGTTAATTTCTCTCCTCTTCATGTTTTATGGTGCATTAGTTGCATCACACATTCATTAAGTATGACACTTTATTCTCTGTCCTTTTTAGCTTTAAGCACCTTGAGCTCACATCACCCTCTTCCCAAGAGACTGAAACAAGCAGAGTGTCATAAGCTGTCCTTTATTTCACCTGTAACCTCTGGAAAAAAAAAAATAAAAACAGTAATTAGGCCAGAGGCCTAGACTCCTGCCCTGTGATTAAGGCATTCAGGTGAGAGAAATCTGGTTTCTATGGGTGTTTCATTCTTTAATCCAGTAAATATTTTTCCATTTCAAAACTTCTGCAGGAATAGTCTTAGGACAGACAATAGCCTGTGGTTTAGGGCTCTACCCTGGTGTGCAGAGATGTGGTTGGGAGGCAGTCTCTCAACCTGAGAGGAGCCTGCCACCCACTTCTACTTCCTCTGTGGTTGCTTTCCTGATGCTGTTAAATAGCTCCGTGGTGCTTGAGGGCATGCTGCTGCCCTCTCATCCGAAACTTCAAAATTGCATGACTCCTGTCCTCAGGAGCTTGTGAAAGGAATGTATCTTGCTTCTAGAGAGGCCTGAGGGTTTTACAGCCCTTTTTAATAACATAGGTACCTCTTGAGCTTCCAGGAATAGGTGACATCAGTTTAAGGTACAGCCTTCACAACTTTCTTACCTATTAGGTTAGGTGGCTTCCTGCTTGCTATCCCAGTTATCTTACTTTCCCTTCTATACCCAAATTTGTTGCAGCCATGCTCAAAATTCTCTTGTGAGTCCAACTTGGTTTCTAGACTTATATGTTTAAGTAAATCTAGGAAGAGTGTAGATTTTGAAGGGATGAAGGCCAGACTTTGGCAAGACTGAGGACTTCTGGAGAAAGTCTTTTGGTTTTAGGATGCAGTTTGAGTCTGGTTTGATTCAGTTGTCCAGTGTAAATGTTTTGTCCTGGATGAGATGCTTTGCAACAACTGTTGCATCTATACTTGGTTAGCAGGCACAAGGAGGCCAGAAGACCCATGTCCTGCATAGACCCATGTCCTGGAGCACCTACTGGGATATTTCAAAACAGCTCAGTATTATTTGCCTCTGCAACTGAACGGAGCCCAGTAGTGTCCTAGGAGTGTTGTTGCCTAAGCTGTATGTGGTTATTCTGAGAAGTGGGAGGAAAGGGTTGTTTTCATGTTTTTCAAAGATATTTCAGAGCAAACCTGATTTCTGTTTTATTTTCTTATTGTGAGTGTATTTAATACCTAGCTTGATCATTATAATTTTCATTTTGCAGCTGCCCCAGATAAAATCTGGAAGGTTAGCTTGAGTTAATGGCTTTCTGGAAAGAGGGGAGAAGGTTCATCTTCTGGTTTCTCTCATGCATGTTAATAATGGTATGGAGCTGTGGGGCAAAAATTCATTACTGGTTTTTTTAGCTGTTATCAGAATGTTGAGTGATGGTGCCACTTACAGAGCAGAATTGGTTTTGGAGAAGAAGGAAAATTCTCTCTGCTAGCTGGTCCTTATGATTCTATCTCCAGTAAATTGATTCCAGAATTGTATTTAAATAGCCTCCATGGGAGACACACAGTAATATTTATTTCGTATGGGTGATCTCTTGGTCCTAATTTTTCAGAGGGGATTGCTGTAATACTGAGGAAACTGAGGAGGAAGTAATGGCAAGGGGAAAATTCGATAACATTTCTCAGAGTTGTTGAGATCTGTTTAGCTTTGAGAAGGCTGGATTGTTAAATTTGTTATGTTTTATTTCCAGGAACAGTCTAATTTTGTCTCAGTTGTACTTAGTCCCACCCACATACACACAGTCTGTACTGTATTGCTCTGTAATTGCAGTATTTTGCTTCAAGGATCATCTGTAGGCAGTTGGCGACTTCTTCAAATCCAGATTTCATGATGGACGTTGGCATCTTTAGAAGCTTCTGGAAATAAGTCTGTAATCCTCTCCCTAAGAATGGGATGGTGGCAGAGGAAATGGGTTCTGATATCTTGTAACTCTTTTCCTTATTTTTTTATTATTAAAGCATAAAAACCTTGTAGGACTGACTGGAATGCTTCCCTCTCCCTAGGCTGTGCTGCAGCAGGGCTCTGTAATACCAATTACTGCAGGGATGGTTTTGCTGTTCCAGATGAGATCATGATGGGGGTGCTGGAAAATGAGTCGCCCTTAAAATGTATTTTATGCTTGAATACATTACAGATTGTGTTATAATAGTGAAATACTTAGGTCTTTGGGGTTTATGTTTTTAGTTAGTGAAGGTGTTAAAAAATCCACTTAGAATTTTTTATCAATGTCTCTTGTATTCAACAGGAAAACAGAAAATATTTCCTGATCTTGGAGTATTTTGGGACTATGTTGCCTGTAGAACTGATTTGTATTTCTGTAACTAGATAATCTTCCTGCTTTTATTTATTTTATTTTTTCCCAGAAAGACAAGGTCATATCACACATATTAGAGGTCCTAGATGTATAGATAATATGTTTGTCCAGTTTTATACTGTGAGCCTGAAAATGATTGGGATCTAACTACTTATGCCTTTGTTTTGCAGAGATTTTGATTCATTAAGGCACAGACAGTATCATGTTGTCCTTTACTGAACTAGAAGTAAAACTGCCAAAAAAAAATCCCCTTTTGTTCTGCTGCTGAGGAACACTGTGGGCTGCCAAATCCTGACAGTCTGAGTCACCACAATTGTAATAAAGTGTTTGTACTTTGTCGGTTGCTGTTATTCAGTGTCTTCTAATTTATTCATAAGGCAAAGGGACACCTACAGATTTTAAATACTACTTTTTAAAGAAATAGTCAGTGTTTATAAAGAAATAACATTTGTCAATAGAGAATGAAATACACTGTAGTTAACACTTGAAAGCTTCTAAGGAGTAAATAGTTAATCTTTAACAATAAGAAATATACATGTATACATGTATTTAACAAATTCCATGTTTCATGCAAGAGTGGTGCTAGACTTCAAAAAATGATGGGATCATTTTAAACTCCTTACTGAACTCTGTTGTTTTGGCCCTCTGATCTGACCTTATAATGATCTCATAACCAGAGAGACTGCTTCCTTCCTAAAAAAAAAAAGCCAAAAAAAAAACCCAACCAAAAAAAGTTTTAAGGACAGGGCCTGTGACCCTGGAAATGCTTATCTACATTTTAGCTTTGAAGTGTGTGGGTTGTGACCCAGCAAGCCTAGCTCATGTAATTAAATTCAGTTGTTTTCAGCATCACTTCCAAACAAAGTAGTCAAGTTCTAGTAGTCAAATTAAGTTGTAATAGTCACATATAACTCAGAATGAGCATGCATAAAAAGCTGGAGGAAGGCAGGGTGGCTCTGACGCAGTGGTGGTACCTGTAAGGCTGACAGGTGTGTTCCAGTACCCACAGCAGGTGTTCTGTTCGTGACCATGTGCACATGGTGGTTCTCTGGCTGATGGATCCTGCTGCCTGTGCTTGGGTGGGAGGTGGGAGTACTTACAAGTTCTTCATCCCATCACCTGTTCATGGAGAGGAGGTGGGTTTCTGTATAATTTCTCAATACTGTAGCTGTTATGGATGTGAGTCCTCATATTGTCTAGTATCAGTTATTGAGGCAGAAACAATGATTCCTTTCTTTCCATTGACAACATAACAATAAGGCTTTTATGCTCGATACATAGGGAATTTTGTGTGTCATTTACCTTTCCCTACATTGAGCTAATGAAATTTACACAGTTCTCGCTCCCAAAAAAAGCACCAAATTGGCTAAACTGGATTATTAATTACTTTCCCCGATTCTATCTTATAGAGCTGCTGGTGAAAAGCACCGGCGTGGGTGTGGGTGGTAGGCACTGGTGCAGTGTGAAACATGGAAATTCTTGCAGCAGAAAGTACTATAATTTTAATTGCTGCTCAGTGTTATACTATCACTACAGCAGTTTCCCAAAGAAGAGGTTTGCCTGCTATTGACAGGACATTCACACAAAGGAGGGAGATGGTAGATAAGCAAATGCAAATATATTGCATGCCTTCTATCCTTTGGTTTTTAATACATGCTGTGGTGAAGAGTTCAGTGTGAAACACTCAGTGACATGTAATTATATATGCATTAAGTGGATGTTGATTCATGGTGTCCCTCTCTGAGAGTACCTATCCGTAATGCACTGAGGTAGGGATGCGAGAGGAGCAGCACAGCTCTGAGCTGCTTAATTCATGTGGCACTGCAGTCCCGCTCAGCTGCTGACTTCCTTTATCCTTTTTTTTTGCCCATAAAAGGAGAAAAGTGCTGCCATATGACTCTCTTTAAAGAGAATCACAAGATGAGGTTGGGGCCAGAGGGAGGGAGTGGTGGGGGGGGAAGTTATTCAGGTAGCTTTGTTTCTTGTACATGATACAAAACATTCTGCTTTCTGTGTTTATTTCTGTGGTATTACTAGCAAAGTATGTTGTATTTCCTTCAACTGACATTGCAATCAGACATTTAATTCTTGTAATAACTTCTTTTTTTTTTTTTTCTTTTGCTTTTCCATGGATGAGAGATTCTGAAGGGAAGGGATATAAATGAGTTTGGAAGGAGATAACTTCAGTTCTTAGGGATTAGGCTGTCCTCCAAACTTGCAGACAGTTTCCTGCTGGTTGTTAAGGAATGACTGTATGTGGTATTCTCCCATCTTGTGCCAGTGACTGTAGGTAAACATGCCTGAATTCATTGCCTAATTTTGCACTGTTAAAAAGCTTCATCTCCAGTTTTTCCAGAAAGCAGACTTATTAGGTGATTCTCTGAAGGTTTGCTCAGAGATCAAATCTCTACCACTCTGTGCCTTACAGAAAGTCCTTGAGCTCTCTTACTATGCAGTCTCTCAGTGACTCTCTTTTATAATAAAGCAAGAATTGCCTGCGTTCCTTTGGCATATTCTGACAAAAAGCACAGCCCTCCCACTGATGAGGGTCACAGTTTCTCCACAGAGCAAAGGCAATTAGCAGCTCTGAATGAGTTCCACCCAGTTTCTGGCATGGGTTACTGGATGGTGTTTGATAGGCTACTGATTCTGCATCAGAGTGCTCAGCAAGCACCAGGATGGTCAACTCTCAACCATGCTGCCAGATAAAGTCCTGTGTGTGTTCAAAGCCATCACAATACTGTGAGTCAATGATTCACAGTATTGATCAGTTTGGGTTTAGTCAGCCTTGCTGTTCCCTTTATTTACTGATGCTGTGAAGTGATTTGACGTGGCACCATACAAATCAGCTGTCTCTCTTCTTGTTCAGTCCAAAACAAGAAGTTTTAGAAATCACAGCAGAATATCTGTGCAAACCAGACTTGGTTCTTTGACAGTTATGGAGATCTTCGACCCAAACATTTCCTTTCATACAAAGTGAAGCATTTTGTTAAGGAGTCCAAAGGGATCTGGAGAAGATTGAGATCTTACTAATGAACAGTCATTTCCTACATTTCCTAACATCACCCTTTTCTACTATCACTGTAGGTATCCTGGGGAGAGAGCAAAGGGACCATACTAATTATGGATCTAAAGTAATCTCTTTTTCTCTAGCTGTTGATTTTTGGCTTTTTTTTTTTTTTTTTTTTACGTCAGAGCTAGGATGTAGGCCAAGATCTATGAAAAACAGATGTCTGTCTCATGCCTACAGTGTTATCATCACTGGGATTTAATAAATTTGTTAGTTCATGTACGTGGGTGGGTTTTTATTGTGTTGTAGACTTCAGGTAGTTTTTCTTGAAAGATCAGACAGTTTTGTGGTTTATTGGAGTGATGATCTTTAGTTGAGTGTTGATGTCATTGCTGAGATGTATTTGCCATCTTTTCATCTCTTTGGAAGACTGAAATTGTACCTGTAGTTGAAAGCACTACAGTTAAAGTATTCACAGGTAAATCAGAGTTTGGGAGTTCATCTGGGACTATTAAGTTGGAGCAGATGGTTATTAGGTAGATTATTAGGTGGACTCACTGGACCAGATTGGCAGCTGGTATTGCAACAGTTATAAATGGGTGCTCAAGATTTTACAGAGTAATAAGCAGTTTTGTCAATATTGCCGTGGGTTGACCCTGGTTGGATGGCAGGTGCCCACCAAAGCTGCTCTGTCACTGTCCTCCTCAGCTGGCAGAGAACAGAAAATATAATGAAAAGCTTGTGGCTTGAGATAAGGGCAGAGAGACAGATCCCTCATCAGTGACAGTCATGGGCAAAACAGTCTCCACCTGGGGAAATTAGTTTAATTTACTACCAGTCATATCAGAGTAGGATATTGAGAAATAAACCCAAATCTTATAACACCTTCTTCCCACCACACTCGTCTTCCTGTGCTCAACTTCACTGTCAATTTTTCTACTTCTTTCCCTCAAAAATGAGAGAAGAAGGAGAACGGAGGTTGCAGTCAGTTCAGCCCACATCTGCCACTCCTTCCTCCTGACATTCTTTCTCTTCTCCAGCATGGGCCCCCTCTCACAGGAGACAGCTCTTCATAAACTTTTCTAATTCGAGTCCTTCCCATGGCCTGCAGTTTTTCATGAAGTGTTCTAGTGTGAACCCTCCCAAGGGATGCAGTCCCTCAGGAACAGGCTGTTCCAGCATGGGTCCCCTATGGGGTCACAAGTGCTGCCAGCAAATGTCCTCCTCTCTCCATAGGCCACAGGTCCTACCAGGAGCCTGTTCCAGGTAGGCTTCCCACAGGGTCACAGCCTCCTTCAGGCACCCACAGCTCCACTGTGGGGTCCTCCATGGGCGGCAGGTGGATCACTGCTCCCCCATGGTCCTTCATGGGCTCTGTGGGCACAGCTGCCTCTCCATGGGCTGCAGGTGGATCTCTGCTCCCCCATGGTCCTTCATGGGCTCTGTGGGCACAGCTGCCTCTCCATGGGCTGCAGGTGGATCTCTGCTCCCCTGTGTGTCTCCATGGGCTCTGTGGGCACAGCTGCCTCTCCATGGGCTGCAGGTGGATCTCTGCTCCCCCATGGTCCTTCATGGGCTCTGTGGGCACAGCTGCCTCTCCATGGGCTGCACCAGGGGCTGTAGGGGAATCTCTGCTCCGGCACCCAAAGTACCTCCTGCCCCTCCTTCTGCATTGGCCTTGGCAGGGCTATTTGTGCTCATGTTCTCACTTTCTCTTCAGCTGCTCTTCTGCAGCAGATTTTCCCCCCTTCTTAAGTCAGTTATGCCAGAGGTGCTGCCACCATCACTGATGGGGTCGGCCTTGGCCAGTGGCAAGTTGTGTCATCCCATCCTGTTCCCCTTCACTGCCCTCCCCACTACCAAAACCTGGCCACGGAAACCCAGTACACAGTGCCACTGCACTTAAGACTCCAAGGTGAGGAGTTGGCACTGAGGATGATGATCTGTGGGTCAGCAGTTGTGAAAGGGTTGTATGTTTTTGTATTGTCAGAATGATTTTTCAGTCCCCTATGACACTACATAATCACATCTATACAAAGTTTCACACACAGTAATTCTTGCCAAGTATAATATTTATGTCCATATTTGCACCACGGTAGTTGTGTTTTCCTTTGGAAAGTTTTATATGCCTGTCTTTACAACAACTTCTTGCTCGTGTTCCTTTTTATGCAAAATAAGGGTAAATGCTTTCAATTCAGGTTTGCATGAATTTTTAAAAAGTAATTAATTTGAGAATTCTGACTTAGATGTAGAAAACCAAATTTTTGAAGACATATATAACTTTGTGAATTATTGAAATAAACCCACAGATTTGTTCCTAAAACGCTGATCTTGTAAGATGAATTTCTTCCTTGCCCATCACTCCTGTGTGGGTGAAATTTGGAGAAGCAGAATCTCAGCTGTGCATTGGAATGCAGTTGATAGAGCTATGCCCATTTTATACCAGCTGACAATCAGGACTAATGTTGTACTGGCAGCAGTCCAGGCTTGCCGAAATTAAGAAATCACATGCTCATGTTCAGTCCATCTGAACCCATTAAAAAGCTCCAAAACCTAGAGAGTGCAGATTTTCTCGTGTGCTGCATATGATACTCATTGTGGAAACGCAAATGCTCAGATGTTACATGATTTTGTGATTCTGTTTCCCTGATTTGAAAGCAACAGCCACCTAGGCAAGGGTGATCTGTTAATGCTGAAACACCTTTGGCCGTTTATGGAATTAACTTCCATATTAACTAATAAAAGTGATGTTCTCCAGAAACAACTGAGTACTGTATTTGTGATGCATGTTCATAGCAGGAACTAAATAAGGAGTGGGTATGGCATGCAACTCTACTGTTACATTTTTAGTCCTGCTCATGACACAGTTTTGTTCTATGCCAGCTAACAATCTCCCAGATAATGCCCAAGCATAGTTCTGGGGTTGGGAGAGACGATGGACTGTTTCCAAAAGTCTGTTTGGTTCTGGCTGGGCTGTATGGAGGAGTAGGATTTTAGTTGTCCAGCTACAAGCTGTAACGTGTTTGCTGGTTCCAAGCCCAGAACGTGGCTGTGTGCCCTGGTCTGTTTTATTTTTTGACGTATATGTGGCCACAGATCCTGCTTTCCAGGAAGCTGGGATTCAGCAGCTTCTTTAGGGGGGCAGTAGCAGCATTGTCAGTGTGTGCTTAGGAAGGTAGAAGAACAATTCTTTCAAGCCTGGAAGTTAGAAGCTGTCTGGGAAGCTGGAAAAATGAGCCAGAGCAACTTGAAATCATGGAATAATTGAGTTTCATATTTGTTTTATAAGACAAGCCCCAGAGAATACACAAGTATAATCAGCTGTTTTGAAAGCACTTATTTAATATATATATATATATTTGAAGAATTATGGCCTGGCGTTTTAAATCAAAATTAATAACCTGAGTATTAAGCAGATGGCATCTACAATGTCCTCAACCAGAGGATGTAAATCCTGACAGTAGAGTAAAACTTATCCCTAACCTAAGCTTTGCTTTCTGTTAGCTAAAGGAGCAGTGCTAGTGCAAACCTGAGTTGTCATGATCCTTAGCTTTTCCCTGGAGAATCCCTGTCTTCAGCAGATGTCTCAGCCCTCTTCTAATTGTCTGTTTGCCTCCTGTCTAGGAGGTGCAAGTCTAGCCTTCTATTTAGCAAGAACTGTGGGGTGTGAAGTTTTGAGTGTGGGTGTTTTTTTTTCTTTAAGCAGTGTTAAAGCTATTAGCATCCTAATGACTTAACAGTGTCTGGTCTGACAGACAACTCGGGGGTTGACTCTAGTCCGGGGCTCAGCCATCTGTCTCACCACCTCGCTCCTACAGGACATGAGGAATAGCTCTTGGGATGGCATGGGCTTCTTGTCATGTGTTCCTCCAGCTGGCTGTGCTCCAGCGATCAGAAACTGACCTCCCAGTGCCCACACGGACAGTGCCATTCCTGGGCTGGCAATTCCTGCTGCAGTTTGTGCTTTGAGGGTTGTGTGGGGTGAGCATCAAAGCTCAGGTCAGGATGCTCTAAGGATGAACTGCCCTGAATTACTCGGATTGCCGTTGCCATCTCTTGCATTTTTCTGCATAAGATAGAAATAGTACCAGATTGGTAGTAGAGTTTTTAATGAGTCTGGTTTTTTCAGTTTTTACATTGATAAGTGTGTTCAGTTGCTGCTCCTTTTTTTGGTTTTGTATTTTAAATCAGAATAAAACTCGTTGCTTTGTTTTGGAACTTGTACTTTCTACTTCTTGAGTAAAGGACTTCTAAAACATGAAATAATGTTGTGGTTGCGTAGTTAGGATAGAGAGTTTGGCCTCTGACACACACTTCCTCTCATTTAACTCTCCTCTTTTGCCTTTGAACATTATGTAGTCCGTTCTGTAATGTAGCTTCTCTTAACTCCTTATTTCCAAATAGAATTAATTTAGCATCTCTGCTATTTATGCTTTGTTGAATACTGATCGTACAGCCTTAATTATTTCTTACACAGCAGGAAACCTTCAAAATAGCAGCTGTGTTTTTCCTTAAGTCAAATTGGTTGTGAACTACGACTGCTCAGATCCCTGGGAGGATAATAAGCTTTACTCCCAGCAGGTCCCCCAGACTACTATGCTGAGGGAACTGAACTGACTCCCGTGTTTCATTGTATAAATGCATTTTAACTAGAGATAAATTGACTTGCTGTAGCTTCCCAAAATAGTAAAAGAGAATTTTCTCTTCTGTGGTTTGCCTCCTTGCTAATACACTTTCCTTTGAGCAATATTTTACTAGAGTTTCAGGGTGCCTTATTTACTTCAGTCCATTTTTTGTCAGGCTGGTGTTTAAGAAATGATCACTTTCCTTTCTTTCTGACTCCCAATTCTCCCAAGAACAAGAGTGGTTGCTCATAAATACATTTCTTCATGCTGTGGTTAAGTCACAGTGCTGTAAGAAAGTGTCTTGATACTTAGTTTTTTTCTGAAGTTATTAAAGTGTTGTTCCTCTTCCCTCCCTCAGCTTTCCTGTGGAAAACTGATACCAGTCTTGGGCTGTTTATCTCCACTTTTAAAGGAATATTTTAAAGATACCAAACTGGAAACCAAACTTTTCAGAGTAGTTTATCCTCCTTCCCACCCATAGCATTGGCTTTGGCTTTCTCACTCAATGGCATCTCTCTCAATCCAAATGTGATACCTCAGTGAACTTGCCTTGCAGCCCATTCCATGCAGTTATTGCTCACAGATAATAAATGGTTTTTGGCATCTGTTTGTAGTCTTTTTTTTAATGCCCATTTTATACCTGCTAATCACATTAACCCTGTAAATTACACTGACATTGTTTTTATATCCCATTTGATTTTGTGTTTCTTTTTTTTTTATAGTGAACGAAATTTAGATATCTGAGAAATTTTTTTAATATATTAAAAAGCAGACTTCCAGAATGCTGTGTTTGATTAAAAATCTAGTTCAGTCCTAGCTGCTACCTGAGTTATGCTATTATGAGGGATAGCTATTCTGTATAAGTTGCAAAGGTTTTGTAGTTTTATAACTCAGATGAACAGGAGGTTCTCCTTGATAGTTGCTGCGGTTTTCTTTCCAAAATTTAGTTGGTTTTTTTTTTTTTTACATTTTCTATATAAATGTAACAAGTGCTGGAATTCCAGAGTCTTTCAGACCTGTGATTTTTGTTGTTGGGTCAAGAGGGAAGGGGACATGTTTTCTTACATCTTCAGGCAGTAAATGCTGTACTAAATAGTGGTATTTAGAGCTGATTTGTGCAGCCCTGTAGCACTGGAGGGTCAGGAGTTGTCTCGTACTCCATCACTGCTCTGTGGTTAAGGGTGGGTGTCTGGGTTCTGTACACTACTGCCAGTCCTTTCCCTGTCCTGCAGCAGTCCTTCACTACCCCGGTGTGCACTAGTGTGAGATTAATTGAACTTTGGCTCTGGAAGCAATGCACAGTAGAAGACGCCTTGCAGAGTACTCTTTGCTTTTGAAAAAGTGGAAGTTATTCTCCATTGAAGGCATTTAAGTAACTTTTCTGATTTTTACTCATTAATTAAAGCAGTTTCATTAATAACGATCCTTTTAAATAAATTTTAAAATCCACAGATTGCAGCCTCTGTTTAAGTATTGGGAAGGCTCTGGATCATCTTCAACAAGGTAAGAGTCAACTCTGGTCCTTTCATCCTTTCAGACTTGCACAGAACAGCTGTGGAGCAGATTTGAACATCATCAATGATAAATGAATGCTCAGCCCTCATTGAATACCATCCTTTATGCAGTTTTGCTGTTGCACCTCACTGATGCTTTCAGAACGCTATCTGGGCATAATATTCTCGCCTTGAGGTTTTTATTTGTTTGCTTTTCTTGTTATAGAACAACAATTGAGAATTCTTCTTCCCATGTACTTTTTTCATTTACTCCACTGTTTGTTTTGAGTAATTTCACTGTTATTATTCTGGTCTGTCTAAACCCTTGGGACAGAATTGGCTTAGGCAGAGAGCAGGATTTGTTCACATCCCGTTTGAAGTCCTGGTTCTGTGATTTTTATGGGTCTTCTACTACCATTTTTTTTTCCAGATCTTGACTGAGTTCCCATCAAAGCGTCTGTAATATGAGTTGCAAATACCATGCATTGCTACAGAACTGGAGAGAATTTGCAGCCAGAAGCAAAATAAATCAATGCGAAAAAAAAAAAAAATTGTTTTTCCCCTAGAGAGAGGGAGTTCCCTGACTTGACCAGCTACTAATTGGTACAAAGATCTGTTTACACAGAGGAGCAATTCCTAATTAGTTCCCTGTGTGGGTGTTCTACTTGGGAAATTAGTATTACATTTTGATATAATCTGCTTTTATAATGAATTGTTACAATTTGCAGTAAGGAATGTATTTTTAGGGAAAAAACCCAATCTGTACTGTACCACATGAGTTTCGAGAGATAATTCCTCTTTAGGCAGCAATCAAGGTTACTATTTTGAAATTAAATGAATAAAAGTCCATAATTAGATTAAACCAAGTTTTTAGTCACATATTTATAAATATAGCTGCAGAAACACAACCATGTGTTTTTCAAAGCCAAAACCTAATGAAGCTGAATTAAGCTGATTTATGGACGGGATGGCTTGACCTCTGAGGCTATGAGGATAGTGAAACTCAATATTTGGGAAAAGTGTTTGGGGAGCTCTATTACCATTATTAAGGTTGTGGTTGAAATTGAAGTTCGCTTCCAAGCTTTTCTGTAGTGGACTTATTTTACTTATTACTTTCACCTTTATTCTGGGAGCAAGCTTGCATCTCTCTTAAGTTATTTTATTTAGAGAGTTGAGAAAGTAGTATTAAAATAGCTGTATAGAACCTTATGAAGCACCTGGTCTCCTTGTTTTTCTAGTGACGTCCCCTGCCCCAACACTTGGAAAATGAAATTATCTCTATTGGGCATTTAAATTACATTCTCTATTTCAGTAGTTTCAAAAGATTGGAAAATTAATTTCTGAACTTAGAACTGCTTAGAACTGGACTTTTTTCATTATAAATATTGCTTTAAATAAATATAGGCTTTATACTAAATTGCTAAATGTTTTGGAAATGTATTCCGTTTCCATGATTTCATCATTATGTCTTTTAATTCTTAATATAATGCATACCACTATCAGTGCACATTATTTTCCTTTGGCTGTACCAGTCTTGGCAACAGCTCGTTATAAAATCTAACTTATCTGCTGCATCTATTCAGCAGAATTATATGATATAAAATTTAGTTTGAATACCTGATTATTTCAACCCAGCTGCATTTTTTAATGGTATGACTACAAAAATTTTTGGGAGTTACAAATCTCACTTTCAATAGAATAACCTCCATTTCTCATGGAAATTTCTTTTTTAAACTAGAAAGTTTTATTGCGAAATTGAGATAGGGAAGAGCGAAGCTGACCCCAAGTGTAATCTTGAATGTTTTTCATGACAGACGGACGTTGAATGTTTAGCATCGCCTCTTTGGATTTTTGCATGTGAATTGGAACCACTTTATTTCTAGGTAAGACATAACTGTGGGTTTGTGTTAAGTGCCCTCTTCCTTTTATATGTGAGTTGTGAGAAAGCTGAAGAGTGCAGTATGCTGGACTTTGCTTTATGCACTGTTTATGTGTTTGTTGAATGAGTCCAATGTAACTTGAGATTTTAAGTGCTCATTTGTCCGAAATGTCTATGTTCCCTGAGAGAGACCACACCAGCCACTCTGTATGGTCAATACATGTACAGGAGTTTATTTTGTGATCAGGTGTATAGTTGTTCTGTTAGCTCATTGCCACCTTGCGGAGTTAGCTGAGTGCTGTCTGCCCCTTCTCTTGCATCAACACCTTCACTCAGCAGGATGTAGTGGTTTAGGGAATTTGCTGCTGAAAATCTGTGGGATTGCAAAGGCTTCCCGGAGGATTACTCTTCTGTCAGTTTAGGCCTCTGCATCAGCTCACTGCAGATTCACACAAGTACTGGTATCAACACAAGGGAATCAGTGCCAGTACCTGCAGTAACAAATCATTCTATTTGCTTTAAACTTCTTATTTCTCTCTGCTCCGAGAAAAGGATACATGAAAAGGACTATTAAGAGGTTGTGAACAGCTGCAAACTTCAATAGCTGAGGGGGAAGCAGCGGGGTGATAGAAATAAACTAGAAGGTTTTGATCTGTAGATGTAATTACAAGAAAATTTGTCACTGGAAACAAGCTACTTCTTAGTGAAATACTAGAGGTTGTGCTTTCTACAAAGGTTATAGGGACCAGAAGGGACATCTCTGTCACATTTCACATGCAGCTGAGTTGTGGTCAGCACTGCACCAGGGCTGCAGGGCTGAGAGTCACGGACATCGGTTCTGGTTGTGACCCAAACAGTGCTGTTCGCCAGCCCTTCCTGGATTCCTGGGAAGTGTGAAGCAGACAGGACATCTGACCTGGACTGCTTGCAGCATATAACACCTAAAATCTGAAAGGCAGTGGTATCTTAACCGTACTGTTGGTAGTAAGGCTGTGCAAGATGATTGCTTTGATCCAGTGGTTTCTCAGAGAGATGGAAGCCACTGAGTATGGACGGGATTCTCTGAGTTAACCCTGCTTTAGTAACAGTGAATTCTGTCATTAATTCACCTTGCTGTGAGGGGCATCCAGCAAGTGGTGCTGTGGGCAAAAGACCACAAACACTTCCACTTGCAGGTGAAAACAAGCCCAACACAGCAGCAGCCTGACTGGGTTTCTGTCAAAGCAGGTTCACAGTACCCAGGTGGAGTCAAGGCAGTCTGTCAAAATAAAGGTGTTTGCTGATCATGTGGAGGTTTGTTCAAAAGAAATAAAGCCACCTGCAGAGGTGGAAGGTGTAGAGGTTCATCACCTTAAGGTTACAAAGGATGTGGAACCAGCATAGCTGAAAGACAGCAATATTCCTGTTTTATTTCAGTGGATGGGTCCACAAACCCAGGTCCAAGGGAGGAGGTGGATGGGAGGGGTGGCAGGAGAGACTTAAGATGAAAGACTGCAATCAGAGCTTTGACAATTTCTACAGAGTAGAAAATTATTCTCTGTGTTTTCAACTACTGATGTGAACTTGTAAGGACTGTATACACAACCAGCAAACCAGCAAACTTATTTTGCATATTTTACTTTTAGGTTTTACTTTCTCTGTTAAAAGAGCTTCCAATCTCCTATTTGGTTACAGTCATATGGGAGTTGAAATAGGAATTATGCAAATGACATACCTATTAAATTTTATAATAGCATTTCAACTAAGATTAATGGCCCAGGATGATCCTGATCCAGAGAGGAGAGAATCTGAAATCCAGGTGTTCAGCATGGACTTAACCACTCCAGTGTCTGGGACTGAGAGGAGGTGAAGGGAAATCTTAGAGACAGGACAAGTAGAAGGAAAAGGAAAAATAAAAAGAAAAATGGTAGGAGTGGAGATGAATACTCTTGATGAGACAGAAGAAAACAGGAAATGGGGAGGAAAAAAAAGGGAGTGAAATAAGGAAATAAAGATTATGGACTACTTAATATTATTCCGTATAAAGTTAATACTACTATAGCATGATTAACTGTTTGTATTAAGTTCATTGGTAGAAGGTAATAAACTGGTTGGAATTACACCTGGCAAGAAAATTAGTTAGTTTTTTTTTTTTAACCTGATATATGTTTGAAGTCCTAACTGTTGGCTGTTAGACCTTTTACAGTTAAGATTTTTTTTCAAAATGAAACCCTCAAATAGGACTTTACTGATCTTAAAAATATTTTTTTTCAGACTAACTAAATACAAGATACTTTTTTTTGTTTCTAAAAGGAAAAGTTCTGAAAATCAAATCTTAATATAAAAGTGAAAAGCCAATACTAAATTCTAAATACCAGTACAGCAGAAGCAATTTTTTGTGTTCTGAAGTGTGAGCTGTTTGAGCTGTGCTGGGAACTTTACATGATAAGGTTTTCATTTCTGTCAGTGCAAAGAGGAAAATTGAATCTTGTAGACTGTTTTTAAAATGGCCAGTATTCCTTACTTTTGAAAAATGTGACATGAATTATTGCTTTAGTTCTCCAGAGTTTTAATGTCCCTATCAGATTAAATAATAGTATAACTGTTTTCAGAAGTGTTTTGTGTATACATGTATATGGTGATCTATTACTGTTGGTTTTTTTTGAAATGACCTTGGGAGCAGGAGAATATGGGGTGGGAAGGGAGTAAACTGTTTTTCATTTTCAATTTCCTGTTTTCTAAGAATACTTTGGAAAGTTTCTTAATTAAATAATATCATAATAGACAGTTGGAAGATGAACTGTGATTATATTCAGGTCTTTACATGTTAAATATGTTCTTAAAGTAGTAACTGCTTGACAAGAATTAGGCATCATTTTCCACCAAAAGTAGTGTGAAGTGTTTAAGATGAAGTTAGCAATGCAGGGAGAACAAGATCAAACATTTAGCCTAATCCAGACAATTAAGTTGGATGTCTAAAGCAGTCTTCACTAACTGCTTAAGGATTGATGTTGAGTGCCAGAATGAATAAATGAAGTTGAATCTCTGGAGTGAATTTGTACTCCACACACAAATGTGTCCTTAGTTTACCTTAGGCCATGATAACTTACTAACATCTCAGGTATCTTGATAAAAAGAGGAGCACTGTGGTTGTAGAATTTCAGAATGCATTTCAAACATTATTTTAGAAAGTTATTAAAAGTTTATAAACAAGTTGATAATGTTTCACACCTGCTGCCGTTCAGTTTTCGAGCCTGTTTTTATCTCACAGAGTATCTTGTGCAGACATGTTCTGTACGGTTATGAGGAGTACCACGTAATGAAGTTTTTAACACAGACCTCTAGTTAATTCATTGCCAGGTATTTTACAGATACAATGCATAAATGTGTTTCAGAGAGAACTGTGAAGAAAAGTACTGTGGTAATTGTCGGGATTGCCTTGTATTGTTGGGCAGATGTGCTTTCCCAAGAACTGGGCACACTCTCAATCTGGAATTCAGCTTTATGCCAGATTTTGGTCGGTAGTGCTAGACTGTGACTCAGAACCTAAAATTGAAAGGCTTTTCCTGAGTTTTACATCCTCAAAGAATGATGGTTTTCCAGCAGGCGTTAATTATGAGTTGTCTGCTAATTTACAGGCACCTCAATGAAACTTCATGAAGTTTTTGAAATTAAGGGCAACATTTTTCAAAAGTAGCAAAAGACACAAACTCAGTTAATTCTTCTGAAACAAAGGCTCAAATTCTTCATCCACAGGAAAAAATAAGGCCTTGTACTATCTCTTTTTTAATAAAAAGTCTTTCAAATACATTTTTTTAATGAAAAAAATTGCAAGCCCTTTTTTGCAATGTTCACCTTCATTAACACAACTTGCTGACTTCCTTCCTCAGCTGCAGTTCTTCCTACACTCAGAGGTCAGCAAAGAGCAAGATCAACAAGCCACACATCTGGCTCTCTCTCTTTCCAACTGGAACAAAGAAACAATTTTTTAATGGCTTTTTGAGTTAATTGTAAACAATTTGGTTTTGGAGTCGCTGACTTGCAGCAAATGTTTGTCGTAGGCGGATGTAGGGAAAAAGGACTATGTCCTAATGCAATTCCTCTGTGGCCAGTGAGGAGAAAAAAAATCACTTAAAAATCACTTAAAAAAAAAGGAAAAGGAATGTCTTACTCCTTGTAGCATTGAAGTATGCTGAGAATTTTGAGTGCATATATAGGATATTTCGCAAGCTTAAAATATATACTTTGATGAGGCAGAGAGATGGAAGTACTTGCTCATTTAATTTTTCTGTAATCTTGTATACAGTAGTACTGATTTTTCCACTCCCTTTATATTCATGAGCTGTTTGTGTATGAACAAACTGACAGTGATAAAAGACCAGAGACAAACAATAGGAATAGGGGAAAGCTATTTTAAAATGAGCATTCTGTTCTAATACTTTTCTCTGGTGTTTATATTGTTCCTAAAGGCGTTTTTCCAGTAAACAATTTTCAGAACCCGATATTTACCGTTGTTAACCATTAATTAATATTTTGAAAACAAATTCTTAATTAGTGTAGTCATTTTCTTACTTTCCCAGTTGTCATAATCTTTTATACTCCCTAGAATCAGGTAGCATCAGTATATCTAAATTATTAGAATTATCTTTTTTTTTAAAGGCTTGTGTAAAGTAAATATTTGGTGTGACTTTTGTACTTTTGCACTTCACAACAGGCTTGTTGATTTACAGCACTTCTGAAACCCCAAATACTTTTAAAAAATCTTGCTGTAGTTTTATGTGTCTTAATTTGATGTCACAATGCCCCCATATTTTGGTTGCTTTGTTTAATGCATTTGTCATGATTGTTTTATTTTTAATCAGACCATCCTGTTAAATATTTGCAGATGTCTTGATCTGAAAAGGAAATTGCCAATGCTGTTTGGAATTATGCCAAAGCTTATAACAAAATTGAATAAAATGAATCATTCAAAGGAAATGTTTCCCATCAATTTGTTTGTGGGAGATAAAGTGTTCTGTATTATGATTATTTTTTTGTCAAAATTAGGTGTTTGGGTTGCTAATGCCACTTAGTGGATATCTGCCTTAACTGCAGCCTGTTCCAAAGCCAAATCAGATGCCAGACAGCTCTCTTAATTTGTATATTGGAGTTTTCCTCCTGCCTAGAATATGTTGACTATAGCATGTTTTCAAGAAACTTAATTATCAGGTACATTTTAGGAAGTTTCTTACTGCTAGTTCATTTTTTAAATTAAATTTGTTAAAATGTCGGAATTATTTATTACAGAATTTTGAACTTAGAGGAAAAATAAGGATCTTAATTGCATATTTAATGTGATTTGAAACATTAAACAACAGTCTTGATCACTTTGCACTGATTCTTTAGGTTAATGAAATATTAATTGATAGTAAGGTGATAATTTTGGTGGTTTAGGAAATGCTTTGCTTTAGCCCTTTTGGTTGGTGACTGGGCAAACCTGGAACAAGCTGATAGTTCAAGAACTGATTCGAAGAAAGTAGTGAGTACCTTTTGTTTGATGTATCCAAAATGGGAGTGGGATAGGCTCTGCTGTAATTGGACTTTTTCACACTTCAAATAACTGGTGAGAGCAGGGTGCAGATAATGCCCAGGTTGGGTGTTTGATCCCCCACATGGGCCATTCACTTCAGAGCAGGACTCGATGGTCCTCGTGGGTCCCTTCCAACTCCCAATATTCTGTGATTCTCTAATTCTCCTTTGGAAGATCTGAAAGGTGAGATAGACACCAAATGTGTGTTCTACCACTGTCAGTGAAATTTATCATTTCCTGAATATATTTTTTAATAAAGATTCTTTTTTTGCTAAGTAGTAGTATTAATAATTTGGTGTATTTGATACAAAATATAATGTATAAAATTACATCTTTTATCTGATATACTTATAAATCAACATACAATGCGTATATACATATATAATCTATATTGTATAATTTTTTTTCTAATGTTAGTGTTTAAAAAAAAATCTAGTCTATACAAAAAGATATCCTTTTTGCAATTTAAAGGCTGTTTCTTATGGAAAAAAAAATTTGACTTCTGAAATGTGTATGATTTAGGTCTTTCAATTTCTTTTTAGTCCGTGAACTCTGTTCTTTGAACTTTTTTTTTTACTTCAGTAAATTTCCATTATTTTCCATCAACCCTGATAATTTTCAATCACTATGTATTTTTTACCTAATCTCTCGGGCTTTTCTGTATGCTCTTTTTATTAGTAAATCAGTTGAATAATTTGCAACTAAAATAGTAATTGGCTCAGAGGAAGATAAACCACAATTCAATTTCCAGACATGTTTTACTGCTGTATTACGGGCTGGTTAAATTAACAATGAAGATTGAAAGACAATGCCAAGACTTTTGGTGTTGTGAGTAACAATATTTTTTAGAAAATTTCTTATCTTCCATGTTTACAATGAAATTAGGAATAATTGCAGGATTTTATCTGCCTTCTGCCATCCTCCAGAGAACTCACATTATCATAGGTTATGAGATAATAGGAACCTGAGCTGTAGGATTCTTCTTAATGCAGCTGAAGTCATCCAGGCATTCCTGCTGCCCATAGATGACTCTCGGTCACCAAACAGAAAGCTTTGGTTAAGTCAATGGGTTTAATCTTTTGATTTGGTTACAGTTGTATCTAACTTTTTTTTCTATAATAAGCAGCCAGTTTTGAGTTCTTGGTTAAGCAAGCTCATTTGCAAGTCCCTGTGAACATGCATGCAGTCGGTGTTTGCATGTCTGCACATTTACTTTTTACAAAATTTAAGTTTTTCAACAAAGTTTTAAAATGTTTTTACATTTCCTTTTTAAAATAGTTATTTATAATTTGGAATGTTCTCAGAAACTAATGGATGGTACCTTTTCCATCCATTTTAGATGTGACTTCTGTCATCTCTAGGTGTGATGGCAAGTTAGTTACAAGTGAAAATGAGACAGGGTTATGCAAAAGTAAAATTGTAAATTTTGTTCTAAACCTAAGTATAATATATCTTGTATAGTTCCTAGTTCTAGAAGGCATGATTTGTCTTTGAAATGGGATTCAGCAAACGCAGTAAGAAAGTCTTGGATGTGACTGCTTCCCTCCTTTTCTGGTAGCAGGTAACAGGCATTTTAAAATTAGAGATCTCATCATGTGTATCTCTTTTTTTCAGACTACAAAACCATTTCTTCATTCTCAGCTTCTAAGCTGCTTCTTGAATTCAAAAGAAATAATGTTAATCCATCCTTCTTGAGAAAGTGTAAATAAAGCCAGTGTTTCTGTACCAGTTGTACTGGTGCCAGAGCTGATGTGGCACATGGCAGATGCCAGGCGGTGATGCCCTGCTGAGAACCCTCACCAGCCTCGGGATCTCACCGTGCTAAGCCTGAGCAGCCCCCATGTGTGTTCCACTCAGCCTTTGAGTGGAAATGACACTTCTGATCATTTCAGATGCAGTCACAGTTACTTTTAAGCTAAATTCTGAGTTTCTCCAGGAAGAAAAGGAAAGCAGTATGATTTGGTTTCTAATACAGGTATTAGTTCTGATATGTGGTTATTATATTGTCCGGATTAATTTGGATTTTGTTTGAGCTGCAAGAGTAGAGGAGAAGGTCCTGCCCCGGAGCAGAACTGCTGGCTGACCATGCAGAGGGAGGTTGGTACTGTTGGGCTGATTTCAGCTGCTGTGAGGGCTCCATGGCCTTTCTTTAGGTGGGAAGGTGAGCTGTGGAGACAGTCAGGGAACTGATGCACCTCATGTATAAGGAAAGGCTGAGGGAGATGGGGCTGTTTAACCTGGAGAAGAGAAAAGTGAGAGTAGACCCCGTCAATGTGTGTGAAAGGGAGGGTGTCAAGAGGATGGACCAAGCTTTCTGGTGGTGCCCAGCAGTAGGACAAGAGGCAATGGGCAAAAACTGATGCACAGGAAGTTCCACCTAAACATGAGAAAGAACTTCCCTGTGCGGGAGCAGAGTGCCCTGAGGGGCTGTGGATCACCGTGGGGAGCTGTGGATTGCCCAGGGCGGCTGTGGATTGTCCTGAAGGGCTGTGGATCACCCACAGGGGCTGTGGATTGCCCTGATGGGCTGTGGATCTCCCATAGGGGCTGTGGATCTCCAATAGGGGCTGTGGATTGCCTTGAGGGGCTGTAGATTGCCCAGGGAGGCTGTGGATTGCCCACAGGGGCTGGGAATCACCCTGACCGGCTGTGGATTGCCCAGGGGGGTTGTGGATCACCCACAGGGGCTATGGATTTCCCGGAGGGGCTGTGAATCACCCACAGGGCCTGTGGATCACCCACAGGGGCTATGGATTGCCCGGAAGGGCTGTGGATCACCCACAGGGGCTATGGATGGCCCGGGGGGGCTGTGGATGGCCGGGAGGGGCTGTGGATCTCTCGGAGGGGCTGTGGATGGCCCGGGCGGTCTGTGGGTTGATCTGCCTCGCCCGAGCTGTTCCAAAGCCTGGGGCGGTGCGGTGGCGGCCTTGCGGCAGCAGGGGGCGCTCCCACGCCGTCCCGGCCGCGCTCCGCATTCCATGGATAATGGATCGTGGATAAAGGATAATGGATAGTCGGTAATGGCTGAGGAATAATGAGCCTCTGCAGGCCTGTGCGCCTCCCAGGGTGGGGAACCGATGGACATGGATGGGTCTGGGACCAGCCGCCATCCGCACTGGTCAGTCAGCAGTACATACATACCTACGGGAAAGTGAGAGTAGGGTAAAAAGTCACTACCGTGCATCCATTTTACTGTCTTAATAAAAAGTTACTGTGCAAATTTCATTACTATACTAGGAATGGCTTCCAGGAGTGATTGGAATTAATTACTGCAGAGCCTGCCGGGGTCAGTACATGCTTTCAATTTTCATTTACACTTACAAGAAATCTAATTTTTAATTAAAAGGATGGTTTTAATTTTACACCATCCATACTAGTCCTTCCCTGTTTGTCATTTCAGGCAAATGACAGAATTGTTAATATACTCAGAAAAGTTTTAGCAGCTCATGTTGAGGCACAAGGCTTGTTTGCCAATCAGTGTAAGTAAAACACATTATTTGAAAATAGATTTACTCGGGAATGTGCTTCTTAAAGTATTAGGCACAATGCAAAATTAAGAATCTCTTTGTGTTTGCATCATTAAGAGGGCTAATGTGCTTGTCTATTAACACAATTTTCAAGGCAGGTTCTTATGCAGAAAAATGCCACAAACCCATTCTGCTCTGTATGCCTTAATGAATTGAGTCTTTAATTTGAAAGTATGTGCACTAACACAATAATATGAGGAGGATTTTAAAAAAATGACACAGAATTAATTAAGAAAGAAAGGAGGCATTTTATTGAAATTTATACTTTTCAGTAACTCCTGCATACTTACAGGTTAGATTAATGTTTTGGAGAAAACCTTTTACTGTTCAATATTCAGTCTCCTCCTCCCTTAACTTGACTGTGAGAGCAGACATTGAAAAATTCCAGAGTTTAGCACCTTTCTAACCTGCCTTATGTTTAATTTATAGTCCAGTATAATGATTAAATATTTTTCCTTGGTCTTTCTGCTTACCAGTCTGTCTAGCTCTGTGGGATTGATTTCTTTTTATCATTGAGTGGAATAATTTACATTTGTATTTATGGAATGTCTTCTGGATAGTATCTCTAGTTTATTAAAGTATTTTGAATTACAATACTATTTTCCAGAATATTTTAATTCCCTTTTAGCTTAGTGCATATTTTAAAAGGATATTTTCTTCTTCTCTACCTGTCACTAATTAAAAGTATTGAACAAAACCAGATCTATACAACAAATACTGTTTAAAAATACCATCATCTTTTTTTTTGCCAGTAAACTGCTGACAGCTACTTTTTCAGATTTTCAGTGTTCTAGTAAATTTATTGAAGTAAATAACATTTTCCTCATCTGCAGTGCTTTGTCCAAGTTCCCGCTGTATATTTCTTCAATTCTGCCCTATGCTTATGCTGGTGTATTGATTCCTGAGCCTCAGTTTTGTCTCTCTCATTCATCCGAATAACCTGTTGTGTATTTTCTGCTGAGTTTCTTGCACTCCCTTATCCATTAAATCAACTTTCCAGGAGACCTGTCCTTCCAGGTACCTGAGAGTACTGAAACTGCTTTTGTGAAATCAGTTTAATTTGCTGTTTTCTCCTTGTTTAGTAACCTCCTCTATTTTTAATTTCTCATGTTTCCATCCTTATATTTGGTTAATTCTCCCCATAACTACCACAAAAGTCAATAATAGCCTTTCAAAAGGACATTTATTACTCTAGACACCTGTAGAGATGCATGGTTAATTAATGCTCCTGTTTCTTTTTTTCCCCTCACCCAGACACACATAGAAGTTTTTGTTTTATCTTTTTCTGAAATTTTAAGTGCATCTTAAAAGTATACATTATCCTCCAATTTATTTAAGGTGGATTTTGATTTTTTTTTCCTAGTGGAACTCTTGTTATCCCTCAGCAGCCTTGTAACAGCCTTGTAATAGGTCAGCAAGTTTTCTTATTTTTGTAAGGAGATATTAAATAGGACCACTATGACAAATTTTTAAACTAAAAGCAGCAAATCCCTAGAAAGATCCACATTTCATTTCTAATTCCCCAAATCTTGAGCTGTTGGTAACTATTGCAAGCCATAGCTGTCTTAATTCCACTAAGGTCAATATCTTTGATTGAATTAATTGTCCTTTTAGTATTTTAAGATATTCTTTACCTTCTTTTCCCTTTTCTAGGAAACCATACTTGTAAAGACTGCTCTGATCCATATCTTCTAAATTATTACCCTCCAAACCATACATACAGAATGGCAAAATGCATTATATCCTACATAGTGACATATTCAGAGCAGATCATTAGGAAGTATGCACTAAGAAATCCAGTCCCTGTAGGATTTATGTTTGACTTACTGAGATTAGATGTGCTGTTTTGGCATTTATGTGTTAAAATGAGAAGTAAAATAGAAGAAGAAAGCTAGCATGCAAAGACTCCTGTTATCAACTGGCACAAGAAATAACTGTAAAATAAAATCACTTTGAGGAAAGTTTTTAGCCTAGTTGCCCAGAGAAGTAGAATATGATGGTTTTCATCTTGTCTTTCAGACACTTGCATTGGATTTTCTGTGTGTATAATAAAAATACTCTGTGTGGCATAGGCAGAAGACTGAATGATCAGCAGTCATTTATAGGTGGAAAGGACCAGAAACTTTTTGTTTTCTGTTTCTGAATTTTCACTCAAAAGTCCTGCTTCTGATTCTAATTCTTACTTGATCTAGCATCGATTTTTCACTCATTATATTCACAGATACTGAAACCAGGTACCTTCTCAAATGTTCAAATCATTAGATTTCCAAAACTGAATGGATTCTAAGATGGCGTATTTCTTTTCCCACTATGAATTTGGTGGGAGATGATGAGGACAAGAAAACTTTTAAGAGGAAAATTATAGTGTGGCTCTCTTACAAGATATTGGAGGAACTAAAACTCCACTTGGAACAAAATATAGTGATTTTATTTTGAAGAAAGAAACACACAAACTGTCCAAACCTGTCCTGTGTCTTCTAAAGGTGTCTCCCTGCTGTGAAAATTTATAGAGGCTCCATTTGTTGTGTACAGAGGAATTGTGTCCCTGGTTTGTGTAAAGCATCTGTTCAGACTAGGTTACTCTAGTTAATCTCTGCTCAGGCAGAAGGATCAAAGTGCAGCTTTCTTAAATTCAAATGTAATTTTACTCTAATTGCTTAATTGGATTCCATTCTACGTTTTTGTTGGTGTTTTTTGTTTGTCTGGTTTGTGTTTTGTTTTGTTTTTTATTATGACATATGAATCAAAATCCAGATATTTTGGATGCCTGGTTTTCATTCTTTCATGATGGCTGCTCTGACATTTTAGACTCTGAAAATATACAGGAGTTCTGTTCAAAGTAAATTCAGGTGTGAGGGTTGGCATATAGAAAAATCCCCCTGCTGGATGAGTTTTAGGTTCATCTAAGGTGATTTTTTCTTTTTTTGCTTTTAATTTTAGAGAAACCACAAGCCAAGCTCTGTAATCCTTGAAGCTTCAGGCATTAATGTTGGCCAACTCTTTAAACATCTTATGATTACTGAAAAACATTGTTGTCATTACAACCCATTTATTAAATCCCTTTGACTTGCATCACTTTTTTGTAGGTTTTAATTGTGTCCTGCAATCTGCATATCAGTTAACACCAAAAGCTCTTGGCTAGAAGTGTTCCTTAACTAGGAATTTTAATAAAATGGTTGTTCAAAGAGGGAGTGATTCTTTTATCTTGAGTTACTTACACCTTGAGCAACTTTCTTCTCTTATTCTACTTTTCACTTCTTTATAGCTATTTTCTGGCTTTGAGTTTTGTTGGGGTTTCTTTTTGTCTGTTTATGCTTACCTGCCTAAGGAATGTGTGGCACTGATTTTTCTTTGCTTGTGTGTAGGTTGCCACTTAATGCTCTTTATGTATGTTATTTCTATTATGAAAACCTTATAAATCCAGTGTTAAGAGGCCAGCATTGGGGATGATTTCATTTTTCTGGAAAATGAATATGACTTGCTTTCTGAAAAGAGTTTGGTTATGTTTGTGTATGTGCCTTTCTAGAGAATACTGTATATACTTCATTATCAAATATCTTTGGAGGTTTTGTGCAATTATCACCTCAACACAAATGTATGGTGACTATTTTTACTTTTTTCTTAGTATAACTGTACATTTTTAAAGTTATTTTTAGAATAAAAATAAGTTAAAAATATTAAAGAAAAGTAATACTATTTTTGCAAACTGATTGTATTTGCAGAACTGAGACTAAATATCAGTTATATATTAAATGTATTAATTATCAAGTGTTATATTTTTCTTCATCAATGCAACTGCCGTTTATAAGATTTAAACACTTAGCAGTAAAACAGCTGAAGACAGTAATAATAGCATATCCATGCAAATATTCTCAGCTACAAGAAAATTGAAGAGATTATTAAAAAGAAACCTACTGTGGAATTTGATGGGAAGAAGTAATAGAAACATAGAATCATTTAGGTTGGAAAAGATCTCTGAGTTTATTGAGTCCAGATGTTGACCTGATCCTGCCAAACCCACCATGTCCCTGAGCACGACATCTACAAGTCTTTTAAATACCTCCAGAGATGTTGGTTCACCCACTTCCCCAGGCAGCTTGTGCCAGTGCTTGACTGCCCTCTCAGAAAATAAATTTTTCCTAATATCCAATCTAAACCTCCCTGGTGCAACTTGAGGCCAATTTCCTTTTGTCTTATTGCTCGTCACCGCTTTCCTGGTCCTGCCAGCCACGCTGGGCCCAGCCTGGACCCCAGGTTGTTTTCCTCTTGGCCACTTTCCAGCTGCTCTTCCCCAGCCTGTAGCACTGCAGGGGTTGTTGTGACCCAAGGGCAGGACCCAGCACTTGGCCTTGTTGAACCTCACACCACTGGCCTCAGCATCAGTCCAGCATCTGTCCTCAGCATCTGTCCAAATCCCCCTGCAGAGCCTTCCTGCCCTCCAGCAGGTCAACACTCCTGTCCAACTTGGTGTCATCTATGAACTGAGAGTGCAGTTGATCACAGAATCATTGAGGTTGGAAAAGAGCTCCAAGATTATTGAGTCCAACCTCTAATTGAACACCATCATGCCAACTAGAGCCAAGTGCCATGTCCAGTTGTTTCTTGAACACTTTTGGAGTGGTGACCCCACCACCTCCCTGGCCAGTCTGTTCCTGTGTTTAACCACTCTTTTCCTTGAGGTATCCAACGTGGGCCTCCACTGGTGCAGCTCGAGGCCATGTCCTCTCATCCTAACGCCAGTTGCCTGGGAGAAGAGACCAAGCCCCCCTGGCTCTAGCCACCTTTCAGGCGGTTGTTCAGAGTGTTAAGGTCTCCCCTGAGCCTCCTTTTCTCCAGGCTAAACACCCCGAGCTCCCTCAGCCGCTCCTCAGCAGATCTGTGCCCCAGAGCCTTCCCCAGCTCCCTGCCCTTCTCTGGACGTGCTCTAGCACCTCATGCCTTTCCTGATGTGAGGGGCTCAGAACTGGATACAGCACTTGAGGTGTGGCCTCACAACTACAAATCCAGGTCCCTGGTAAATATATTGACTGGGACTGGCCCCAGTACTGAGCCCTGGGGAACACCACTGGTATCCAGCCACCATTTGGATCTAACTCCATTCACCACCACTGTTTTTTACCCTGTGTACCTGTCCAGGCCATGAGCAGCCAGTTTCCCCAAGATAATTTTTTGAATCTTGCACTTCTGCTGTTTCCTTACAAGCACTTAAACAAACTGTATGAGTGAATATCACAGGGATTTGAAATCATACTTTTGATCTGAGAGGTCTTGAGTTTTTTCAGATTCTGGTATATTTTTGAAACCACAATTAATTATTCATGCAGTAAGGTCAGGTCCAGTATCTTAATGATGCTGATGTGCTTAGTACATTTCCCTCAGACTGTGGACTGGATGCCTCCTGTCTCTACCCACTTAGGTGTGCCACTAGAAGTCATCATTCTGAATCATCCATTGCCACTCCTTAGCTTGGGAGCCTTTCTCCTGAAACTCCCAGTGGAGCTGCTCATGAAAACATGCAGAAGCCCTGCTTTGGTTAGGATGATCTAAATGGGGTTAAGCAGTAGGTATTTGCTTATCCAGCTCATTTTGACAAAAGCCTTTCAGACCATGTTTATGTGAGCAGACAGATTTAGGAAATATTATCTGGCAAAGGAGCACTGATGAGCTGCAAAGGCTTGAGCTGGTGAATGTGTCCTTTTTCACTAACACAAAGTTTTAAAGCTTTTTCTCTCTGTTAAATCTTCAGTGTACTGCAGTGCTGCTGCTGGTTTTGGATTGGTACTGATTAAATTAGTCCTTTAAGAGAATAAATCAATCAGTACTTCTCTAGCAGTTTGTATAGTACTGTAGCTGTTACTTGAAAGGGGTACAAAACTCCACTCTTGAGAATTGGGTAGTTGCTTAAAACAGTGTAAACCAAAATTTAAAAGAAGTGTTGATACACTGAACACGATATTCAGTCTTCAGTTAGTAATACGCAGTTTGGGAACACTTACTATATTTTCAAAAGTGGATTTAAGCATATAATAGATATATTTCAGTATACTTTCAGTACATGTATGTAAAATCCATGGCAGATTTGTGGGGTTGAATTCTGATTTTTTGGTGGGGGGGATAGTATTTTATATATCGCAATTCAGAAATAAACTGATTGCTTTAGTGGGATAGAAAGAATTTATTTTCCCATACAAGGTGATGCCTCTAGAATGTTGAAACTAAATCAGTGGAATTTTAGGAACACAGTTATTTGTTGGAAAACCAGCCTGTGATATTTTGTTCAAAGCTCAAGTTTTAAAACCCACTACTGGATAATGGTAAATAAAATGCTAAATGTACCTTCCTGTTCATTGCTGGATTATGGTTTATTTATGTCTCTGTGCTACTAATTAAATGTTGAGCATCAAAAATTAGGCAATGAGCTTTAAAATGTCAACAATAGCTTAAAAACTATTTTCTATATGCTTATATAATATCTTCGGGTAAGCTTTAATGGTTTGGAAAACAATAGGGAAAAATACAGACACCGTTGTCAACATGTCATAGTTTTTAAAGCATAGTTACAAGTTGGAATTTTAAGGGATTAAAACACTAAAGAGAAGCTGCTAACATTTAGTGGTGCAGCATCAGCAATATTTTTATATATGCATTGAGTCTCAGTTCAACATTTAAACTGATTTTACAGTAAGTAAAATAAAATGCTTTCCGGTTCAATGAAATAGAGTTTTATGCTACTGTGTTAAACCTTTATGATTTGCTTCTGTACATCAGCTGTTATTTGCATTTCTCTTGCAATCACAGGATATATATATAGACCTGCTCAGAATATGTGCTGTTAGTTACTTTGAAATCTCATTAAAATTATCCTGGAGGTGACTTTCAGTTCCTGAGGTTTGGAATATGTTATTAGAGTTTTTGAGGAAGACAGTTTGAAAGAGCCAAGTACTGAGAAGCAGCAGGCTATGCAGAATAAAATAATACAGTTTGAGGCAAAGATTTGCATTTTATTAGCACTTCCTTTAAGTTTTGCCTTTTAATTTGAAACTAAAATTTAGTGTTGAATGATGAATTACACTTGAAAGTGAAAGTTTCATGGAACCAGATGTTGCTTTTAGTTTTGTTTTTTAGGAAACCATTAAGAAATTATATAAAAAATAATTAAAACATGTTTAGTAGCTGCCTCAACCATATTTTCCTGGATGTTGATGTTGAATATGACTATTTTGGGGGTTGGTGTGCTTTGAAAATGGGTAGTGTCAAACCAGAGCCTCCAGGATCACTGGAAAATGTCACCTGCATGAACATGTGTGAGTATAATAAGTTTGTGGTAGGCTTCTGTTCCGTACTTGTGACCTGAATAGCTGGATCAGTTTCCACAAAGGGATTGAAGGAGAGGGAATAATGTAAAAAACAAGCTAGGAAATGTAACAAAAGTTCTGGAAAAGCACTCAGAAATCTCCCATGCTGAGATGTGCTGTACTTGTTTAAGAAGGATCAGAGGCAGAGCTTGGGCACATGACCCCAAGCGACTCCATGCAAATGAGGGAGCGTATCCTCAGGTTTTTGGCACAAAGGCTTCCTCGCTGTTCGAAGCATGCTATCAGCTAAACCAGTTCTGGATGCAGTGCAAGCTTTGGCAGCAGAAGAAATGCTTGGGTACTCTCTGAAGATTGAAGGCGATGAGGTAAGTTATGGCTTAAAAAGAGCTGAAGGTGAAGAATCCAAGCTGAGTCAGTCATGTCGTTTGTGATACTATTACATAATTTTTTTTTTCCAAGGTTATGAAAAGGAAAATAAATGTGTGTACTTTATCGTGTTTCTCCTAGCTGATGCTGATGAAATGTAGTATACCAGTGTGATGAAAGTATTAAATTATTGAAGATATAAGTTTTAACACTGTATAAAATCTATTTTGCTCTGTTTGCATGTTTTTCCCCTTTGTAGGCTAATCAGAAAGTCAAACTCAGTGTATAAGGTGCTGATTTTGTTCTGAGAGTAGAAGTGTAAATATTTTTCCTGCATGTAATGAATGTAACTGAATAATGGAAAATGTTTCTTTGTGTTTCAATTTTGTATATGCAAGATGTTGCTAATTACGAAGGGCTTGACAGTCTGCTCACTGGATTTGTTCTGGAGAGAAAACTTTGAAGAAGTATTTAATGCAAAACAAAGCCATTTATTTAACAAAAGCCTTGCTTACATGAAACTGCATGTTCTGAACAGACTATTGATTAAATTTATATCGTTTTATGTTATGACTGTGGCTGCTTTGAAATCTCCAAGCCTCACATTACTTTCCTAGGTTTCACTGATGTAGAAATACATCCTTTATATGCACATAGAAATTGGGGTTGATGATTCTTTTCCTACTGTAATGCTTGTGGGAAAACTTGAAAAAAGCTTTGTCTCCTTATGTGGAGTATCAGCCATGTACATGCTTAGAATAATTTTTTGTGGTCTGATTTCTTAAGTGGGAAAAGAGTTAAACTGAATCACAGATGAACATCAGATGTGATCCCCAAGAGCCGTGGTTTAAAGTAATGAGAATATTTCTCTTTGAGGCAAAAATCAGTTTTCAATCTGTGTTTTAAATCTAAAATTACATTTTTCTACATCCCTCCAGGCAGATCTCTTTATCCTGATATGTGCTTTTCATGGTTTAATTTTTCTGTCTTCTGAGAGAAAGTTTAAGTTTGACCAAGAAAGCTCTTCTTCTACACAGTGTTGGAATAACTTACCTTCCTAAAGACTGGACTGGCAAAAGAACCTTTTTTCAAATCCCTTCCTTTTTATCTTCTGTAGAGACTTGCTTTTTTAAGAACTGGTCACTTTTCCTTTTGGAAGTTGTTCATAACTTGAAATCCAAAGAATTCCAATTTGATAAAAGATAGGAATAACAGATAAAAAATAGGGTTCAAACCTCCCCTTTTTACTCTCTTTCTGTTTTTAAAGTGCATACATACACTTTTAAAAGCTAAAAAGCTTTTTAACTGTCCTTTTTGGTAGATTTCTGTAGTAATCTTGTTAAAATCTTACTGACTAGAAACAAGTAGATTTTTTTTCCTTATAGTGAGTTATTTTCTTAAAATGACATGGATTTTTGCTGAAGATCTAAGAAAAGTGTTAAGATGTCAGTTTTTAATTTGAAATGGTATTAAGTAATCTGGAGTCCAGCAATTTAGAGAATTAACAGAGATATAGCTCTGAGTTTATTTCTCTTGCTAAGTGAATAAATTCATAAATATCTGTTTATACACTAGGATGTTATCCTGATGTTTAAATTCCAATTTGTTGAACAGAATTATTTCTGTGTTTATCTGAGGTCTTCCTACACAAATATCACAGAATTGACCATCAAAATGTTTCTCATGGTCCAGAACTTGCCAAAATGTTGAATTTATGATGCAGACTGTGTCAAGCTCTTAGCTGTAGTATTCTGAGTTTACATGTATAACTGTTTATGATTTTGTTGCATTTACTAGGTTTGCTGGGATGGGTAATCTTCTTAAGGTCCTTACCAGGGAAATTGAAAACTATCCACATTTTTTCCTGGATTTTGAAAGTAAGTTCAAACAATTACAAGACAATGAGAAAATCTTTTCCTTGACTTAGCAGCAAACTGTGGAAAAACTTAAAATCTGATTGCTTACAGTGTGTATTTTCCAGCACAACCAGTCTGTCCAAGTCCTTGTCTCTAAAATAATTTGTTCACTCAGGACTCCTTTTCTCTTCCTTTTCTATTTTTCAGGAACCAAATGGGAAATCTTTTAAAAGTTCTCACTTGCACAGAGCTTGATCAGGGGCCAAATTTTTTCCTTGACTTTGAAAGTGAGCAAAGCTTCTTGCCTGGCTTGCCTTCTTTGCTTATTTCCTAATAAACTGCATGTGCTTATGCATCATAAAGCAATTCAAAAGGGATTTGCAAACAAATTAAATTACACTTCAGTAGAATATTACTTTCTGATATTTATAAAACCATACAAAATTACTTCATTCTGAGCAGAGAAAAGGGCAGAGAGGCAGATATGCAAGTAAAACCCTATCTTGAATTAAATTCAAAACATTTATGAACCATTGTTAAACTTACATATGAATGAACTCAACCTCAGCTTTCTTTAACAAATCAGGGTTAAAAAAAATTATGATTCTTGAATGCAAATACATGTGGAAATAAAAAGCTGGGGAAAAAAGTAGTGGAGGTGGAACTATTTTTGCTTGGTTTGGTGATGATTTAGCTGGGTTTATAGTTTCTAAAAAGTAGTGAAATGGTCAAAGTGTATGTGCTTGATTGCATCTCTCTAAATGATTATCAGTTATCAGGCATGGTTATCAGTTGCAGAACAGTGTTTCCCATTCCAGTTCTCTTGTCACATCCATATTTGATCCAAAGCTGTTTTCACTTTTGCTGACTACAGTTTCCCTGCATCTACTTCTAGACACTGTCACCAAATCCTTTAATATGGGTTAAATCTGTCTTCACCACATACATGAAATGTATTTTATTTGAAACACAAACAGTGTGTGACTTTTTCTCTCTTAATACCTGTGTTCTAAAAAGAAAAAAAAAATAAGCAAACCAAAAAGTTTTGAGAAAATCT
Organism: Melozone crissalis; assembly: GCF_028551555.1. Classification (NCBI taxonomy): domain Eukaryota; kingdom Metazoa; phylum Chordata; class Aves; order Passeriformes; family Passerellidae; genus Melozone; species Melozone crissalis. Next base: position 58,202,079 of record NW_026535805.1, read on the forward strand.
AGTGGTTTTAAAATATTTTCCTTTTGTAGCATGGTTTAAAAGAGCATTTCAGGTGATTAGACACATATTTTGTCATCTTTAAATAGTTTTGTTCTTTAATAATTTATTCCTAAATTATTTTCTGAAAGAAGTAACTGGCATGTTATAAGCATGTATGTCTGTGTACATTCAGAAGCACTGCTTCAAAAAGTCATTTAAATGCATATTTAAATCTGATGAAATTGTTCAAACATGCATTCTTAGTTGAGAGCTAGAATGTATGACTAGAACTGTGCACAAACCTTAATCTTCTCATCTAGAGCTTAATTACCTCATTATGAAAAATTAGTTTTAAAATATGAAAAAAAGGTTAATTGGTTAGTTTGGGTTTAGGAGGAGCCCTATCCCTTCTTCTCTGTCTATATAATTTGTAAAACTTTGCTGTCACCCCAGGATGTCAAACCTCTATCCAAACCACCACTTAATTTTTTTCTACCAAACTTTTGAGGGCCTTGGCAGTGCTCTGTGGCTTTGCCAAGCTATTGTGAAAGCTTTCAGCTGCCCTGAGCTTACAGGTTTAATCAGCCCCGTTGTGTCCTTGTTGGCAAGAAAGTGTTCCTGACCCAGGCTGCAGGCTTGGCAGGAACAGCTGCTCTGGCAGTGGGGAGCCTTGGTAGAGGTGATGGTGAGAGGGGGAAATACCAAATTTGTTGCCTTGGCAGTGAAGGTTGTTTTTCTTTCCAAAAGCACGTGGCCAAGAACTGAATGAAGTACCCTGTCCCACAGGAGGTGCCAGTGGTTAGGGCACATTACTCAGGCACACTTACCTGGAGAGGAACAAAACTGTCAACTCCAAATTTCAGAGAATTTCATACTTGTAAGTGAAAGTTTAAAAGTTTTTTTCACAAAGTACAGTCCCAGAGGTTTTTAGTGGCACAAAATCTGTATTGGCTCAAAGGGATGTGACTAAAACAAGGGCTGTGGATTTGTGCTTTGGTCTCCTGTAGCTGGCTATTGTACAGTGGAAAGGGACACTCTGAGTGAGTGGACATGGAGCAGAGTCTGGTGTGGCCTTGCTGGATGTGTGGCTTTGAGCTCATGGGTGAACATGGTCACTACACTTGGCCATTCAGAGGATGACAGGTGTGCTGAGCTGATGTGTTTACTGTATTCATTATTTGTATCAGCATCTTGCTTTTTAGTTTCTGTGGGCTTTTTCATTAGCTGGCTACTAAAAAAAAAAAAACAGAAAAAAGAAAAGTTTTACATCATCTCTTTTCCCCTACTTTCATGCAGGTGTCCACATTGTCACTTGCAATCCTTTTTGACACCTAACATTTTTCTTCAATCCAAACTGGAAATCAAGTTTTGCAACTCCATGGTCACACTTGAAAAACTTGAATCCAGCATTAATTTCACTTAATGTTGTATAGCAAATGCAGTTCTGTTTGCTCCCCAGTACTCATTTAGAGTTGGGCAGTTTTGCTGGGTTTGTGTGGAGAATAACGTTCTCCATGCAGGTGGAAAGGCCTTTTCTTTAAAGGGGTATTGTAGAATTAATGCATTCAGCCAAATTACTCTTTTTTAAGGTCTAATGAAAGGTTTAAATAGAGAAAAATAATTTCATCCTTATTAGAAAGTGCACCATTTTGCTTTTTACACTTGGATCTTGATGGGAGTATTTTTAATCAAGCTACTACCTCTTGGTTTGATTATATATCATTTACTTTACCTTAATTCCTTCTTAGTGCTCAGCTTGAAAATCATGTTAGGAAAAGTGAGCGCCTGGCAAGTCTTGAGAGTGGCAAGTCTTGAGAGTCTGTGGCTTTCAGGATTTCACATCAAATTCTCTTGAAATGGATTTGTCAGTTTTGTCAGTTCAAGAGCTGTTTTGTACTTTAAATGTTGACCTTATTTAAATTAGTTGCAGATAAATTAATTCTGGGTATTTGAGCTCTTTCTGTACCATCTTAAAATTGCTCTTTTTTGCAGAAAATCTATTGTCAAATCACTGCCATTTCAGGCAAAGTAAACAAATAATTCCACATGAATTCTTGGAAATAATTTGAAAGTTGAGGCAGCAATTTAACTTGAATCTAAAAGACTATGCTTATAGAGTATTCAAAGATGTCCTTAAGTGACACCTACAGTTCCATCCTCTCCTCAAATACTTTTTATAAGATGTTTTTTATCCTTAATGTGGGCAGTTTTTTTTTTTTTTTTTTTTACTCTTAGCTAGGTGGATTTCACTTGAGCCTAGTTAAATCTCTCTCATCCCCTCCAAGAATCTTATTTTCTAGGATTCCCCATATCCCCAAAAAGATTAATGAAATTTTCAGTTATTATTCATGTACCATTAAAAGGGTCTATTATTAGAATGTGTCTGGCAGCAGAGCAACTGCCCACTTTTCACATAATAGGCTATTAATTAATACTCTTGTTGCTCAGGCAGCAAGGCTGAGGATATAATCTGGGTCCAGCCTGTGGGAGGTTGCACTCAATTCCCGAGCTGTGGAATGCCTGAGGCAGAAACTGCAGCTCAGCCAGAGAGGTGCTGTGTGTCCATCCCCCATCTACCACAGAGCTGAACCCAGGCACGCATCTCGCTGGCACAGCACCCTGCCTGGAGCCAGAATTAACAGTTTTGTGAGCTTCACTTTATTCTAGCTAGTTCAGACAGAATGAAATTCAAAAATCCCATGTAGCCTGGATAGGGTACTGTTTCTATCCAATACTGGGGATTCGTTGATGTATGGAGTGGAGCAGGTTCTGGTACCCTCAAAAGTGCATTACTCGCTGTAATTATAATGCTTTTGCTCATTTCTGAGATTTTCTTTTAATTTTGTCCCAGATTGTCATGGTGACAAATCTGAAATAGGACTTTAGCATTATGCAGTTAAATATGTGAACTGCTCTCTAACTTGCTGGCTGAGGAATTATTTGCCATGTTCAGCAGTGGGCAGGACAAGAAAAGCTGAAAGCAGAACCCATGAAAGCTCTTGTTTAACTCACTTTCTTTTCCTGTGCTGTGGAGGCCAGAAGGGCATGGTATTTTTACAACAAATATGATTCTACATTCACTGAAATGGAAGAACTAACCAGCCTCAGTAGGCATCTTCTTAACCACTGAAGGGTGGAATAAAGTTCTCAGCTTTTGTTCTGCATTTCAGATTCAGAAAGGGTGTGTGAGTTGGAAGTGCTTCTTGTAGTCCTGTTGTTAGTACTCTTCATAGTACTGTTCTTTCTTCATTAAAATTGATTACTGAAGTATTTTTGTACTTCATTTGGTATTGGTAAAGGCATCACATCCTTTCTATATTTAGTCTTATCGTATGAATACTAATGTTTTACCTATCTAGAGGTTTCTGTGTTTATTTCTAATGCACATTTGGTGAAGGATGAGGTAGATAGCTAACCCTAACTAACTCTGTTAGGAGGGTTTTCTGAAACAAATGTCAGGTGTTTTGCTAAGAAAATAATCATGACCCCACTTTCATGCCCTAGCATTCACCTGAAATTCTTAATGCATCCACAAATGGACAGTATTGGGTCCAGGTTTCCTCTTGTTCTTTTTGAAGTCTGAAGTTCCATCCAAAACATGGCATAGGCCATGTGTAAATTTGAAAAAGAGCACGTGTTCATTGGAATGGATGAATTACCATGTCCTGGTTATTTCTGATGGAGCCAGTGGAAGTGTATTTCTTTCCAGATCTAAAATTTTCAAATTTTGCTGGTAGAATCTGTATATGGGAGATTCAGGTCTCATCTGACTCTTGCATTAATTTGATACAGAATTCATGTAGTTGTTTAGTTTAGGGTTCACATCAGAAACATCTGTCCAAAGGGAGGTAAAAGGGTTTTCTATTTTGTCTAAAGACAGAATGCTCTGATTGCTAGTCCTGAGCATTCTAAAAACTCAATCTTGAAATGCAGTGAGTCTGGCCATTATGGTAACTTGCTACTGAGGGGGTTTGCATTCACATGGGTTGGCCAGTGGGAGTGGTTTTATTTATGAATGGGCTCAGGTTTCTGAAGCTCTTGCTGCTTCTCTGGCAGCGTGGGGATAAGAGGTGAGCACGGCCAACCAGTGATTCCACACCATGGTTCAGGACTGGCATTGCTTAATTCAGAGCAGAGAAACAAGCTTTGGTTTCATTGACATAGCAAGCCAGTTCTAAAAGTCAAAATATGTCATGAAGTCGTCTCAATTCCTTTTAGTTGTTGCTGCTGCCATTATTATTATTGTTGTTGTTGACAGTAAGATGAAATTGTTTTCAAAGTGATCCATTTCAGTTATTTTAGCTGACCATTTTTGGTAGGATCTTCTTGTAAAATCCCTTTTGAAAAATGGCCATGGTCTTATCAGAACATCTATTTGCATAACTTCTATTTCATAAATAAATGCATGTTTAAAAAAAAAAAAAAAAGAAGCCTGAATCATCCTCCGTACCTTTCTTTTTAAGCTAAATACTTCCAACATATATGTAAACTGCTTCTGCAAGTGCAAGCTAAGCCTGCTGCTCTGGAGCCTTTGCAGCCCTCTTCCTCTCCCTTCCCTTTCTTTCCCTCTTCCACACACCTACCTGGCTTTTGCTCCTACTCTATCTCCAGGTGCTGGGATACTACAGAAAGCTCAATGAGTTTCAAATATTCCTCCTTCCACCAACTTCCAAAAGATAAATTGGGAACTTTCGAAAAAGACTTACAATAAGGGATGTTATTAAAGGCCTTTTTGAAGTCCCAAAGTGCTGGGCAGTCTATAGCATTTGCATCCCCCTTAAGCACTAGTACTTTTAAAGCAAATAAATTGTAAAAATTAACATAGAAGTACCTTGTTAACCAACAAGGTTAAACAAGATGCTTCAGGTTACCTGCACATGCAAATTTGACATTCATGAACTGCACTAACAAGTTATTTATTCTCTCTTGTGTTAGTATTCACTGAAATGTTATTTTCATTATCTTAACTAATAAAATATAGATACTGATTTTTATGTGACTCCCACCTTCCCCTGCTCTGTTGTTGTATGGTGTGTAACTGTTTCTCAGGATCACTGCTTTCCTTCTTAAAGTCAGAAGAGTTTTCTGTTTTGCTTCTTTATCACAAGATGGCAAACCCCTTACGGTGTGTACCTGAGATTTCTTGCAGCTTGAGGAAAGAACCAGTCTAGAACACTGTAAATTTAAAGTGACTGTTGGGTCAGTTCAATAGCCATGTCCCAGATGGGATTTTCCTGTGGGGAGTTTTCCCCTTCGATGCTCCTTTCCCATACTTTTTGAAGAATAGTGGAATTTTTTAGTTAGATGAAATATTTTGACTATAAAACCCAGCTAAGTAAGCCCAGTTTATATTTATTTTAACTTTTTAAATAAGAGAAAGGAAAACTTCCAGAACAAAAGGAAAGTCCAATCAGTATTATGTGCCCAGTCTCTTGGAACTCATGGTACCATAGGAATTTGGGAAGGGTTTTAAGTATGAGTTGCTTTGAAGCTACAGACATTTAAATCTAATTAACATTTGTGTCCTGTTTGTGCGAGGTCCATAGGTAACTTCATACATTTAAACAAATTATCCTAACCTGAAACACCATGGAGAGAATGCCTGTTTTCCATATACTCCAGTGTGAACCAGTTCATTTGTTTCTTATGTGGACTGGATAAATTAATCCGATACTGATACATGGGTAGAAAATTCTGTCAGTTTTCTTAAGGAGAGTGGGACAACCTAAATAGAATAGGTGTTTTTAATATTTCTTGTCTATTAATGTAGCCATTAATACAGTAGCTCATCCTAGTTGTTGAGTTTTGAACTGAACTTACCTCACTGCTTTTAATTCAGACAAATAGTCTTTAAGTTCTAAGATTCAACTTCAAGGTGATTTTTTTCTTTCATAAAAATTAACATTCTACCTTTAGAAGCTAAAACGAATCTAAGGGAAGAAATAGTTGTGTCTCCGTAGAGCTCTCATTGTCCCTTCACATATAGACTGCAATCCCATATGTTGGTCATCCCGTCTTTGGTCAGTGCCTGTCATCTTTATGTTTTAAAGCAAAAGAAGACAGAAAATCTCTACCTTGTCTAATGTGTCAGTGTTCTGGGGATAACATAACTCCCTGGTGTCACACTGCTGTGTAAATCCCATAGGAAGAGATTTGAATAGGATAATTGATCTAATTTCAAATGTCATTTCTCTCAACAGTAAAGGTCTACAGGTCACTCACACCCTGAAAACTGATAACTGGCAGAGCTGGATTTATTTTAGTGTCAGGAATGATCCCTGACATACATAAGAAAAAATTATTTTTAATAGCACTCTATCTGTTTTACAAAAGGAGAAATAAATTACCCTGGTTGAGGAAGCCTGGAGGGAAGTCAAAGTGGAGCAATATCCTACTGCTCTATCTATTGAAAGGCCTGATTTTATCCCCAAGCTGCAAGAAAAGTGAGCAATTCTTTGTAATTGAGCCATGGAGCTCATGAAAGAGAGGGACTGATGCATTATCCTATTTTCCAATAACATTGCTTTATGATACTGCTGCTCTTTAAAATGCTGCATTATGAGAAGAGGCATTATGAGCCAGAGCATACAAAAACTGTACTGTTCTTCCTTCCTTGCTATAAAAAGCAGAAGCTTGGATGTTAGCAGAATGGCTGTATAATTGTATATTTGGAAAAAAGCTACATCAGAATGGAGTTACACATACTCAAGCTGCATATGGTATTGTTAAGTAGAACTGTGTAATGTTGCCATTTGTACTGCAGCTTCCTTTTGACTTTGTGCGTTTTGCTTTTCTCTTTCTTAGATGCACAGCCCACGGATGGAGAAAGGGAGGTCTGGAACCAGATCAGTGCAGTTTTACAGGACTCAGAAAGCATGCTTGCAGACCTTCAGGCTTACAAAGGAGCTGGACAAGAAATTAGAGATGTATGTTTGTTAATGACAGTTCTTTAGAAGCAAAATCAGGCAAAACTCGATGTGTTCCTTGCTTCTGTTCTCTATCCAAGCACATTCTGTGAGCTGAAGTGAAAATCTCCTTAAAATGTACTTATAAAATACATACCAGGTTATGGATAACATTCAGTATGAAGCTCTAGCTTGAAACATTAAATGATAGCTGTTGGAACTTCTTTGAGGTTTTGTGTTAGCAATTAGTTACTGTTTTTCACTTCAAGAGACACCATTTCATATACCTTGTTTCATGTATCTCATGGCAGAAGTCAAATTTGAGGACATGGAAGAAGTAATACTCAGGTGTCAGAAATACATGATACAGATAGTTCTATTCTGTAAGTGGAATAATGAACCTCAGAAATTATAATTTCACATCCACTTTAGAGGCATCTTATTCTCTGAAGCTGGTCCTGAAGTACACTTCTGAACTGTAACTTAGAATTTTTCTCAGATGACCAAAACTTTTCCTGCATCAGATTTGTGGGTACTCTTAGTGTGACATGTTGCTTACTTAAAAACCTCAACATGTTGAAGTGTTCAAAAGCATTAAAACCTGAAAAAAAAAGACAACTTTTGCAACCACTAGTTACACAAAAGGTTTTACCTGATGTTTTTACAGTAGTTTTGCTCCCAAAAGAATATGTTAGAACATATTTCTATGTGTCAATGGTTCACTGCAATGATTTATTTTGGAACAGTATGTTACAGGGGGAAAGGGAAGGTGAAAAACATGGTATTTTTTTGAATCCTATGCAATGTAATTTCTCACAATTCTTCTGTGTTTTACAATACTTTTTAAAATAATATAGGAAAATTCCAAACCATCCCCTGCTTGTTATTTATTTATCACAGTTCTTTACAGTAATATTTTCATTTCAGGCAATACAAAATCCCAATGATATCCAGCTGCAAGAAAAAGCATGGAATTCAGTCTGTCCCCTGGTTGTAAGGCTAAAGCGCTTTTATGAGTTTTCACTCAGATTAGGTGAGCCCTGTTCTAGTATCTCCATTTTATATGTTTTTTATATATAATGAAAGAGGAAATTTTGTCTTTCCACAACTTTTTAAAAGACTTCTAGAGTTAATATTATTTCTGCTTGATATCAATGAACATTTAACAGTAATTGCATTTATCAAGGCATCTCTTTAATCTTAATTTCATATATTGTTAGTCTATATTACCTAAATAGCATACAAGCAAAAAACATGATAAAACTACGCTGTTTTTCTCTATTTCCTGACACATTTCTGCACTTCTCTGGTCCATATTGGATTAATGCAATTTATTTTTTGTAATTTGGATCCCCTGGAGCTTTAAAGGAATGTAAGCCAATCATATTTTGATGTCGGATTTTGGTGCTGTCTAGATGGTCTGGGAAAAGCCCAAAGATGGCCTTGGGCCCCCGGGGTTCGAAAGGACGAGAGGAAGCTTCAGATTTGTTCTCGGTCTCGGTGTTTATTAATTGCTTATCTAAAAGATTTTCTCTTGGCCTGACAGAGTTCTGCTCAGCAGTCAGCCATGGGCACACACTGAGAGCCCCTGGGGCGGCCACCTATCTTTATACCCGGAGTTACGTATACAATATTTATCATTTTTCTCCAATACCCTCTACCCTTATTAACCAGTGTTCCCCTAGTAAGGTCCAATCCCGGAGTGCCAACATCACCACAGAAGATGGAGGCTTAGAGGAAGAAGAAGAAGGAGAAGGGCACGCCCCAGTACCTCCATCTTGCCTCTCTAGACCCCCCTGTACAGGGATCTTAAACCCTGTATCTCACACTCCAATTAACTTGTCCCTTCACCATTCACTCCAGTGAAATCCTCCCGTCCTCATACTGATGTCATCTCCCATGTGGGATCAAAGTCCAGCCACCAGACATTTCTGGCAACATTCCAGGACTCCCGAGCCCCCCAGTTCTGAGAGACTGAGATCCCACATTTTGAGACTTTCTAAAATGGGGAAAGTGTATCAATAAACTCTCTCAGAGGGTGAAAATCCAAAGTTGGATGTGTTTTACACTGGCTTTGTCATCCCAATAAACACAGAAGGTGATGTAATTACTCTTTGAATTAGGACACTGGAATGAAAATACATGTATGAAGAGAGAGGGCTCCTAGTGCAAGTGTTTTTTTCTACAACATCCTCTAACTATGTCTTTCACTTTTTGAGTTATGCTTGTAATTACAGGCACAGAGGCTGATTAATATTGCTATCACTGCCCAAGAGTACACTTTTAGTAACAGAGATGCCAGAATAATCTTTATACTGAGCTGATGGCTAATTGAGGAGGATGAAAGTGTTGAATATCCGAATGCAAGAAAAATGCCTCCTCTAGAATTTTTGATAAGGATCCCAGATAAAGGGTGACAAAAATGGAAAATAATTCAGTCATACAAAATGGAGAGAAATGGCAGAGCCTGAAGAGGCAGGTGTCTTTAATTAATGCTTCTCACTTCAGAATAGTAAAAAAAAACATCTTTAGGGCTTGGCATGTTTGGAGGGTTTCTTTCCTTCAAAGGCAGTATTTTTAGATATGTAGTTAAAACTTGGTGTGGACTGACTACAATTTGTGCTTCTTTTATTCAGAGAAAGCCCTGCAGAGTTTACTGGAATCCTTGACATGCCCTCCGTACACTCCAACCCAGCACCTGGAACGGGAACAGGCTCTAGCAAAAGAGTTTGCAGAAATCTTACATTTTACTCTTCGTTTTGATGAACTTAAGGTTAATAAAGTCTTTCAGTATATGTTGATTCTTGCTGTGTATTTTGAACCAAAACTGATTATTTCCTCTTTCTCTTCCTGGAAGATGAGAAACCCAGCAATTCAGAATGACTTCAGTTATTACAGGCGGACAATAAGTCGCAACAGAATAAACAACATGCATGTAAGTAAATAAACTCTGATGTGCTGCATGCAGTGAGGTATTTATCAGGATGCATTTATGCCATTTTTGGTAAAGTTTTTGCTTTTGATTCAGTAGCTGTCATGTTCTTTCCTTCACACTGAGTGTTAATCAGCAGTCCGGATGAAGTGATTAAAGAGGACTATTCAAGTAACAATCTGCTTTATGACATGAGCATGTAGTTCATCTTTTTCTTGCTGCTGGCAAGATTTTAAAGAGCTTTACTGACTATTTTTTCTCCTGTTTTTATCAGCTAGACATTGAGAATGAAGTGAACAATGAAATGGCCAATAGGATGTCTTTGTTCTATGCAGAGGCCACACCAATGCTGAAAACCCTCAGTAATGCAACGACACATTTTGTATCAGAAGTACGTAAAGGGGAAGAAAGGTCTAACACAGACATTCTTGATTTTAATTTTACAAGATAGTTTACTGAACACTGCCTTTTTCTTACCCTTCCAGAACAAAACATTACCAATTGAAAATACAACGGATTGTCTAAGTACTATGGCCAGTGTTTGTAAAGTCATGCTGGAAACGCCGTAAGTTTTATCTTAAATCTTGGGGGGTTTGTATGATAAAACTTATATTTTAATTAGCCACCTGGGATAATACATTATTTTCCAAGTGAATTCCTGTATCTTTGCCTTAAGTTGGTACTTCTTTTGTATAAAAAGTATGGCCTGGTGTTAGAATGCCATGCCTCCTGTTCTTACCACCTTATGACATCTTTCATTAGGCAGTGTTGAGTTCTATTGGGGAGAGCTTATATGGTCAGCCTGCGTTTCACAAAAGGTTAAAATATAGTGTAATAATCGTATGCACTCGCAGGCTTCAGTGTCTGTGTCTTGTCTAACCAGGGCAAAAGGCCTCCTGCTTGCCCGTGCTGCTCAATTATTAGGACACAGAGGGCAAGATTTTGCCACTTACAGGCAGTACTTTAGCAAATACACAGGGGCTATTTCAAGAATCATTTAAGTGGATCTTTTTTTGGATGCAGCCATCTTATTCTAGATAGGAAAAAAGTCAGCTGTATGAATTTTCATTCATATAAATGTATTCAGCTGTACAATTGTGTTCATATCTGCTAGTGTAGGCATAGCCAGTACGGTTCTTTATTTTGCTATGCATTTAGTGGAGTATATTTTAAGTTAGATATCTCTTCAACGGGAAAACACATATAAGGTAGAGTCAAGGTAGTCTTTCTGCCTATGAGTCATTTGTTCGTGGAGCCATGTAAAGGGTAGAACTCCTGAGGTTTGTGCTTGTTCATGAAGATTCTGGAGTTGTGAGTCATCTAGAAGATTATCTGATATTTAATTCTAATTGTGGGATAATGAGGCATTTTCACATCAAAACTTCTGTCACCTTTAAGTCTGTTCATGTTACAATGCTGTGGAAGAATAAAAGTTGAAGTTACTGTAGACTGAGAGGTACTCCAGTACACACACAGAGAAAGAGAGAGAGAGAGCATGACTGGTAAAATCCATCTTGGTGAAACCCTGAACTTTCCAGCTGCTGAACTTGGGTCCCACTGGACTATTCCAAAGTAGGAATTTAAGCAAAAGCAGTGGCTTTCCTTTGAGGTCCTGGCATGTGGTGTTTCTGTGATTAAACTGGAGTGTTTCAGATCAGTCTCCATTATATTTCATTAAGTTTTCTATGTAGATTTTGAGGATCTCAGCTGTGCATGGGTATGATGAGAGATTTACATCTATCTACTCTCTAACCATTCTTGTAAATTGGCACAGGCTTACAGAATTCACTGATATTCAGTGTCCTACTAATGTGCATCTGCAACCTTAAAATATACTTTTGGTTCAGATTTCACACACTCCCAGTATAGTTTTTTAAATTGTCTAGTAAAAGGTCTGGAATGTTTATTTCCTTTGTTCTGTCTTGCAGAGAGTACAGGAGTAGATTCACCAGTGAAGAGACCCTTATGTTCTGCATGCGAGTGATGGTGGGAGTTATTATCCTGTACGATCACGTTCATCCTGTGGGAGCTTTCTCAAAGACATCAAAGATTGATGTAAGAGAAGCCTTTCTTTAATACCCTGTAGGTTTGAGTACTAGTCTGCAGCTCTTTTTCAGCACAAGCTTATGCTTGGTAGAAATAATTTTAATTACTTTTGAATGGCAATTTAGAATTTGTCTTCACTTGTGCTCTTCAATACATCAGTTTTGACCAGCTTTTTTCCTTTTTATTTTTTTACAGACACAGATAATAATTTTTCTTAGTTACCTCTGCTTTTTTGCCAACTGTATAGTTAGGCTAAAATCATTTTATATTACACTTAGTGTGGAATATGTTCTGTGGTCATAATTTTTTTTTAATCATGTAGTATATTGATGCTGAAATGCTCATCTTTGGCAGTAGTTCTCTTGTAAAAAGTAGATATTCAGTGTTGTCTCTGCTTTGTCTGACATCTGAAGTAACAGAACTGAAATGTTACTGTTGTAATGTTGATAATGATCCTTCAGTTTTATCTTTGGCATGGCCATTCACAGAGACATCAGTCTTATTTTTCCATTTTAGAAATTGCAGGCACACATGAAAAGAGTACTCTTGTCTTTTCTACATGTTTTTACAAACCTAAATCTCACACACCACTTCTTTCAGCAGAAATAAGCTTTTAATAATGAAAAAGATGCCAAGTCTTTCGATTTACATGAGAGACTTTTTCAAAAGAGAAGGAAAAAACCAAATATTATTGCTCTCCATGACACTGGGTCTTCCTTAGCATTTTACATCTGCGGATAGCAGAATTTTGCCACGTCTCCTCTTTGACTCTCTACAGAGGGAAAGATTTTTCACAGAGGTGAATATATTTGCTCAAGGTCATGAAACAGAGCCTGGGGACTTGAATGCAGATTTCTTGAATGCTGGTTCAGTCTCTTGCCTACAGAGGCAACACAAATGAAATTCTGATAGGATCAAATGTACATTGTGTGTACTTTGTTTCTCACATTTATCCTAAAGCCCTGTCATCGTGCAGGAAAGTTAGGTAGGTGTAAATGGGAGGCAGGAGACATACGACTCAGTTTTAAAAAATGAGTACATGGTCCCAAATCTTGCTTTGCGTAATTAGCTCCATGATTTTTTTTTTAATTCAAAAAATCTCCTAACATTTCAGAATATGAGTTTGTTTTACTGTGCGAAACAATTTTTTTCTCCAAACTATTCACTTCAGCCATTCAAGCCATTTCAAGATAATTTCAGGGACAGTGGAGTATATTACCCTTTCCTTACTCTTTCAAGATTGGAGGCTGTATTTTAAGCTCTTAATGACAGTCTCCTAGCTTAGACATCTGTCTTGGTTTGAAAGACAGGTGTCTGCCAAGGAAGGCAGGAACCTCCCTTGGAATGGAAAATATGACCCCTTCTCTCTGAATTATTATAACTTTGAAATTAAGTGCAAGGCAAAGATACGGGGAAAGCAATAACAGTTCTTTACTAGTATGTATGTGTATAACAAGGCAAGCAAACAACAACAATGGTAGCAAAAACAAACAAAAGAAAAATCCCAGAAAACCCAACAAACAGTTCCTGCTCCCCAAGCACTGTTCCCTTGGGTGCAGTTCCGGGCACGGCCGGCAGGGGCGCTGCTGGCTCCCGGTGGGCAGGGCGGGCGCGGTGATTCCCCCGCGGCTGCAGGGGGCGCTGTGGGGCGGGTGCGGTGATTCCCCCGCGGCTGCAGGGGGCGCTGTGGGGTGGGCTCGTGAGCACACGGCAATGGCGGGAGGGTAAAAAGCAATCTGTTCAAAGTGCCCCAGTGGCTCCTCGGGAGCGGCAAGCTGGAATGGCAGGAAGGAGCACAAGTCCTGGCGTGGTGGAGGGAGGAGTTGTATGAGAAACTCTGCACCTGTAGCTGGAACTGTGGCGTGTCCCGACAGGCAGGGGGTGCAGGGCTACAGTGCAGCTGAAAGAACTGAGGGGCCGGGCAGCCACAGCCTGGCTCTGAGCAGGGCAGGGGAAAGGCAGGCTTGGCATCCTGGGGTTTGCCCTGAGGCACCCCAGCAGATGGGGAAGAGTACTTTTTTTGCTTAGGTGGGGTGTTAATAAGGTCCCAGTGCAACAGCCTCTCTTCGGAGCAGAGCTCCGCTCCCAGTAGAAGAAAGGCAGCAGGAGATGGAGCCTTGCAATGGTGATGAATTCTCCCCACAGCGAGTACAGCCTCTCTCCCCTCTGAATGCCCAGAGTACAAGAGAGCTGGGGGCTGCACCCAACCCCTTTTTCCCAATCCAGTTTTCGTTGTGTCTCTGCTCTTCCCAGAGAAACACCCAGGTAAAAAGAGAGAGTAGCCAGCTGCTCTCCTCCCCTGAGCTGTGGCAAGTTTTGTCTCTCTTGAGTATGCAGTCATTATTGTCTCCTAGCAACACATATGGGAGAAAAATTCCTTGAGAGAAAGAAACAAAAGGAAGAATCCTAAACCCCAACATTATCCTACTTGGTTTAGGTATTCTGATTCTAACAGAAATGAAAAAAAATTGTTTGAATTTTTATCCCCTTTGACTTGGTCTGGTCTGATCAGACCTGCTGGGGCAAGTAAACCGGTACTGAGTGATGTGCACATAGACTTGAGCTTCTCTAATTTAGGAAAAATAACTGTGTCACTTCAGAACACATGGTGCTAGCCTGACAATCTCATCTGATCTGGTATTTGCAAAGCTAGTTACACTTTCCAGGTAGAAATGAACCAGCTGAGCAGTGAGCAGTGTTTGTTGGGCTGCTCCCTGTTAGGGATGCTGAGCTACATTTTCTGACTAATTTTTGCTGGGACACTGACTTAAATTAAATGTTTCATCATCTGCTTCCTTAATAAGGCAGAGGTGCTCTTCAGCTGCAAAGAAATGTCTACATGTAGATTTAGCACTCCAGTGTGACTTGGAAAATTAAAGGATTCAAATCTTGACTCAGCTGTCTTTGTCTGTCATTTTGAATAAGATGGAATTAATCTAGGTTAATTTCTGAATAGCTAGATTTGATGTCTTCGTAGCAGTGGGAAGAAAAAAGTACTACTAGGGAAGATATATTCTGAAAAGGTTAGAAGAATTCCTTGTTTCTCTATTGACCAGCTAGGGAGTCTGTACAATGGGTCAAATGAGTTCTGCTCCTGCTTTCTCTGCTTCATTTCCCCTTTTGTAAATTAGGACAGAGTTTTAGCCTGTTTTTTACAGTCTCCACAAAGATGTTCATTCAGTGTGGTGTTAAAATCAACATCATGGACTTCTTAGATTAAATTTTTAACCACTAGTTATGAAACAAATAATAAGTTGTCGCTGGTTAGGTTTACAACTAAAAACTGAATACTGAAAATTATTTCCTTGTATGCAAATATAAAAATAAGTCAGAGTTGAAACATCTCTTCTTAGAGTTAACAGCAATGACACAGAACTCACAAAATCTTTTTTTTCAGCTTGTATCAGATAGTTTTGATTTTTGTGTTTTTTACTTGGCTTGAAGAAGCAGTGTGCAAGTTAAAATATAGACACTTGATACATAATTTACACTCTACAAACACTTATTAAAGTAGTTATTTTCTCCGAAGTTGTTTTTAACTTTGAGATAATTTTTAATAAGGTGTAATGCTTTTATTGTGTCATGTAAAACAGCATTAACACTCAGTAAGAAAAGAAACCTGCCTGTATATGGTGAATTTTTTCCTTGTTTTCCGCTAGTGCAATTCATATATTATTGTTCAATAGTGGCATGCTTCTGTTCCCAGATGAAGGGATGCATAAAAGTTTTAAAGGAACAACCACCTGACTCTGTGGAAGGACTTCTGAATGCTCTCAGGTATGTGTGATTCAGCCGTAGAAAAAATTGTTTCCTCGCAAAGAGGAAACAATTCCTCTTTGTTTTTCTCCCAATCTCTTTATATTTAAGATTCTTCACTTTAGAACATTGCTTTAATAAGATTATCCTCTCGGGTTTCCTCTTCATCACCTGGGGTTTTTAAATATTAATTTCTTCCCATTTCATTTCATTTGAATAAACAATAAATGTTAAAATTTTAAACAGTATATCCTAGCTAAGATTTACTATATAAAATACCCCAGAATCTATAGAACATTTTAGAAATGAAGTGTCAGATTTCTGTTTCTCAAACCCTAAGTACTTCCCTTCTCCCTCTCCCTTTCCATCTCAGTAAGACTTTTTTTTGTTTTGTTTTTTTATCTTGCTAAATTGCTCAGCTTCAAGAAAACAGCATCCTAAATCCCAATCCTGTTCATGGTGCTGTCTTGGGAAGGAAGGCACAGAGGGGTCTGATACTTCTCTGAAGCTGACAATGTTGTTGTCAAACCCAAGTTTTTCAGAGCTGTTTTGAGTTCTCTAGCTGTTGAATGCTTGGAAAGAGGGACAGGTGCACTTCCACACTTGCTTATCATATCTTTTGAATTAAAGTTGATGTGGAGTTAAATGTAAAGGTATCAAGTGTGTTTCCAGCTTACGTTATAATCAGTCTCCCTATTAGCATAAACAGTGGAGAATGCTTAGATTTAAATGGAAAAAAACACACTAAGGCTCTTCAGTCCTCTCAGAATATTTAAGAAAACTGATTAAAGTCATAGATTATGTCAAAATTCAGTCTAGATTCCTAAGTGATTTTAGTATTTACCATATTTCTTACGTCTTTTCATTATTTTGCTTATTTTGAAGCTTTTAACTAGAAAAAATAAGAGATAATTTTGACCCAAGATTATGACAATGTCATAGACAGATACCAGACAGGATTTAGCCACAGTTCTCCACCTTTTAGCAGGGAATAATTTATTGCATAGGGTATTTAGAAGATAAAGAGCACCAGATTCTTGCCAGTTAAATTCCAGTGATCAGTAGAGGAACCTGTAAATTCCTCCTTTGTGTAACTGAACTGTGCTGATTTCAAAAACAGGCTCAAGTGTTCAGACTTTTCCTGTCTCTGTTCATTTTGTAAATTATTGTTTTAACTTGTAATTTCTAGGTTCACTACAAAACACCTGAATGATGAATCTACTTCAAAACAAATTCGAGCTATGCTGCAGTAGTACCCACAGACAAGTAGATGTTTGTATTGATCACAGAAGATGTGTATGTTTACATAATTTAATACAGTTTGATGTTAATACTTGTGTGTATTTACATAACCATTTTCTTCACATTGCTAAAATATATAAATCTGTTCATAACCTGACTGACTTTATATAGTACAACCTAAGTTCTTATTCCAGCCTTTATCTTTTGACTTTTAAAATACTTTTTTACTTAGATACTTCAGTTAAGACAGTTTATCTGTGCATTTTAATCCTTAAACACCTTCTCTATCAGAGAAGTTGTAGTGAAGACAAAATGGAAATCAAACTGAAATGTCAAAGGTACCACAGATAAGGAACTTCAAAGAAGAAGAAAGTTAATATAAGAGAAAGCAAAATTCATTTGGTATGTTTTGAAGAACATGTGCACAGTTTTTTTGGTCAGTTTTAGGATCTTGTCAAACTAGTATGAATAGGAGAATACCTGAATGTTCATTACTCACAAAATGCATTGTCTTTCCTGTAATAAGTGGAGATCCACCCAATTTTATGGATTATGTGCTGTCTGGCATCCAAAAATGTATTTCAAACAGGTAATTTTACGTTTTTAATCAAGTATAACCTGTATCTTTCAACAGCCTAGGAAATTAATGTCCTTTTTCAGATGCAGTATAAATGAAGAGAAAATATGCTTAAAGATCATTGATAGATTTTGAAAACTCTGTATAATTTTATTAGATTTAGAAAGGAAAGGGAAAATACTAATGCCTTGACTTAACTGGAAAAGGTTTGTCAGTGTAAATATATCACAGTGAACATTAACTACCAGACAGCTTTAGCCAGTAATTTTTTGGCTGATCTAAACTAGTACACTCTTCTGTAGCAAACTTCCTGGTGTCATATCGGCTGCATCAGACTAGGGATGGTTTAAAATTAAGAGCTGATCTTTTCTTAGGAACTCCATTAAGTTCCTGGTAGTGTTATTCATTAGATGACTCAGAATCAACACAGAAATATTTATCAGCTGACTGCTCTTCACTGGCTTTTGAGATGTGATTGATACTTCAAAAAGTTAAGTTCCTTGCTGAGTTGTTTGTTCTTACTTTCTGGTAAATGTTCCAGTTAATGGAATAGAAATACTTTGCCAAAAGCAGCAAAGTGCTCATGCTCTGTTATGTGTGTCTACTGGGTGGTCTGCAGTTGCTGTACATATTCTTGCAGAGGTCACGTTCAGAAAATGTGTTTGATTTTGTGTACTTTGCTTGCATGTATGTGTGGAAACTCCAGTGCTTGTGCACAGATTCAGATTTGCATTTGCTTATCCCCATATAGATAAATCAGGGTTTGTGTGCTTTCACTGGAATTTTCATGCACATCTCTTCTAAAAACATTACCTTAAGACTTCGAAGATGCATTTGGTCTGCTGGAACTCGGCTGCACTGTGACAAACTGTGTCTTTGAACTCAGTCCTTAAACAGTATTAATGTCACAAATTCTCTGGAGTAGGGATTAACTTGAGAGCTTATTTCTGAGCAGAGCAACCCCTGTGAGGTTTCTCAGACCTGATCAGAACCCACAGGTGCCAATGTCATGCATGTCCCGATGCTGGACAGCACCACAACTCCTGCATTCATGTCACAGCCCTGCAGGTGCAGCAGCCGGTTGCTATGATGTTGTTGGGGAGAGAGGTAGAACTCACTCACATTAGATCTTTTTCTTTTTCTGAAAGCAATGACCACACTTTTTTTTTCACAGTAGCAAATCCACTGTTTACAGGCTCCATTTTTAATGGGGGGACATTTTAAAATGTATGTTAGGGAAAATCCTGCTTTGTTCATAGTCACTTCCAGTTAGGTAAATTAGGTGGATGACAGGCCATTCTCTTGAGCTTTGGTAACTGAAGTTAATATATGCTTACCTGCAATTTTTTGTCAAACAATGAAGTCTTATCTTTAAGTAGCCCAGAGAAAAACTATTTGTCACTTGTATAATAAAAATGTAAACCTTAAAGCATTCTGTGAGTTGTCATGTGCTGTTTGTGAAGTCACGGGATTTCTTGGCCTGCTTTGATGTTTTTGTACAGAAGTTTGTTTGAAATAATAAAAAATTTGGTACAGTAAGATTTGGGACTCCCTATATTTAGTGACAACATAAACAGGTTGAGAAATACCTCATTTAAAGTTTTGGTTCATATAGTAGGTTCACCTTTATGTGTCCTAAAAGCACTTGTTTCACTTGTGTACTACAACAGTATAACCTCACATCACTTAAAAAATCCTGTGTTTTTCTGACATATATTAGCACTTGTTTGTCATCATGGCCAGGGGGAATTGTTGATACTGCTGAGGGCATGAATCCCTTCTCTGACTTTTATATCTTCACATTAGTCATCCTGACCTGTGGGGGCCAGCTCAGGTTGTGTTTATAATCAATAAGGTTACCAGAGGATTATTAATTTAATTGTAAGATAAATTCAAATTAATAGCTTTTGGAAGAAGGGCCATATAGACTAATGGAGATCAAAGTTACTGATCTCCATTTTGTCAATGCTTCTTCTTATTTTGTCTCATTGTTATGTAAATGTTTGTGGTATGATAAATATTTAAGCCTCATAATATTCAAACTTCAGAATGCTCATAAATAAGTGTAAATAGTTTGATTCAGAAGAGCCCTAAAAATTTTGCTAGTTTTGTGGTGGAAGAAACTACTATTTTAAGGTTGTATGAATTTGAATGACTATGATTTGTCACTTTGAACAATAGAATGTGTTTGAAACATGATTTATGACTTCTAAGCTTTCTGCTGCTACTGAGTGGCTGTCATGAAAGATAGCTTCTGAAATTGCATTTACAGGTCTCTGGTAGACCACGTCACTCAGATAAATTGTCTTACATTTTCCATGTGTACTAAAATTTACAAACCAACAAGAAGTCCTCTCTGTGTTGCTTTCTCTGTTGTATTTCAGCTAAATCTGAACTGGAAGTAGGACACAAATGTATGCAATTGCTTCCATTTGTACATTGGTACTGAATTAAACAATGTCGGACATAAATTCTTCATATTAAATGATCTGTCCTCCCCCTCCCCCATTTATTTCTTGATATTTCTTGATCAGTTAGGTGCAATCAATATATTCCTATGACAATACAGCGTCATTTCAGTAGATTCCCATTTGGGAAATGGTGCATCACATTTTCATACCACATCTGAACAAAAGCAGTACAGATGTCCATTTCTCAGTCTGTCAAGGTCCCTCTGAATGGCAGCACAGCCATCTGGTGTCTCAACAGCTCCTCCCAGTCTTGTATCAGCTGCAAAATTCCTGAGGGTCATTCCGCCCCATCCTCTGGCTCATTTATGAAGGTGTTAAATAGTATTGATCCCAGTACCAACCACAGGGGAGCACCACTAGTGACTGTCAAGATGCATTTTGTGCTGCTGATGACATCTCCTTTGAGCTTAGGGTGCAGCCAGTTCTCAGTACACCCCACTGCCAGTTTATCTCATCCAGAGTTCACCGGTTTGCCTATGAGGAAGTTAAAGTGCCAGAAGCCTTGAAGTCAAGATAAACAAGACATCAGCCGGCTCACTCCACATTTATGGTGCATCCCATCAGGTCTCACTGATTGTGTAGGTCTGGCTTGTTTAGGTGTTCCCACCCTGATCCGTGATCTGCCCAGAGTCAAGTCTCTCTTGCTTCAGACTTCCTGGTTTCAGAGGCCTGGGATTCCTGAAGGCAAATCCTACCATTAAAAGACTGAGGCAGAGTGGACACTGAATTCCTTGATCTTTTCTGTATTCTTTGTCACTGGTCCCATAGCCCATTTAGCAGCAGGCAGACATTTTCTGTAGCTTTCCTGTTTATGCCAGTATACCTATAGAATCCCTTTTTTATTGACCCTGATGTCCTTCACCAAATTTCACTTCAGAAGGTCCTTAGCTTTCCTAAGTCCAACCATGCCATCTTTGCTTGGTTTCATGCTTGTCAGGAAATACCTTTCTTGAAGTTGGAGGTGGTGGTCCTTGAAAGTAAGCCAGTTCTCCTGGACAAATCTCTCTGGGGTTGTATTCCATGCAATGCTTCCAGCCAGCTCCCTGAACAAGCTAAATGGAAATTCCCAAGCCTTTTTTGTAAATCATCTTGTGGCTGTGTAGTCAGAAATATGCTTTTAATATTTTTGGACTTTTAGAAGTGTTCTTTGAACGTCAAAGGTCAAGAAATACAAAGTCTTGCATGTCCAGAAGTTTGCTTGTAGTTGCAAATAGTTGGAAGAGGTAGAAATTTGGTTCTTTTTCTTTAAAATGTAGGACACTAATTACTGTTTCCTTGTCTCAGATGAATTCCCTTATCCAAAATTACAGAATCTATTACTTCGTACTGTGCAGCACACTAGGTAACACAGTGCACGTGAGCAGGCTGAAGCAGTGACATGAATTTGAATTGCCAATAAGAGAATAAAACCCAGTTTTGATTAAAAAGCCAGGGTAGCAAACTAGTATTTTAATGTAGCAGTCTGTAATGCTTCCTGGTACAGACTAATAAATGTGAATTCCTGGCTGCCACATAATCCAGATTCAGCAAACACAGAAGTTTTTCATATGGATTTGAGTCAAATATAACTCAATGGACTTCAGTAGAGCTTTTTCTGATTGACACAGGTGTAAACAATGCCCTTTGTCTTTTCTCAGTCGTGGCCTTTGACCCAGGTTGCTTATTAATGAGCAAATTGAGTCTTCTCCTTGTGAGGATCAATGGCGTAACATGATAGTCTTGCAGAGATCTCCTGTGCTGAACTGCTTTGAAAATAAAGCTAAAATGAACAATGTAGTAGGTGTTTATAGAAAATAAGGATACAGTTAAAATACAGGCCAGCCAAGCACTGTTCCCTAGTTTAAGAGGAAGAAACATTATTTTCCAGCACATATTAATTTGGGTTCGAGCTGGAATTAACATAACTCTCTTGTCTTGCATATTTTGGCTGTTGGCAATTAAATATGTAGACTTAGTTATTAAGAACTTGACATACCTTTTGACATTTTAAAATTGCTCCCAGAACTTTAAGGTTAGACTATTTGTATGTGGCTTGAATCAAAAGTGCTATTACAGCTTGTGATAATTCTCATCCTATGAGGATCCATTTCATGTAAGTTGGAGATTGTTTTGGTTTTGTTTTCTTTTTGTTTGGTTTTGGTTTTGTTTAGGCAACTTTTTTGTATTGCATATGAGGCTGTGTTTAACTACAGGCACTTTGACTATTAAACTCAGGCTTAAATAATGTGCAGCAGCAGAGCTCAAAGGCTCTTTAATAGAAACCTTCCCAAACAAGATGCCTTCTAGGAGACTTGAATTAGGTGTCTAAGATTAATTTACTGAACAGGTAAGTGTGGTTCTAGTTGCTGAGATAGTGAATTATATCAATACAAGACTGAAGCAGGTATTACATCTCTGGGGAAATTTTTAGTTTGGGGAAAGAAAAGTTGTGGTATGTAACCAACCTAATTAAAGCATTTTGTGGAGATTTTTTTGTGTATCAAATTAAATGAACATATTCTGATTAATTTTGAATTCCCCATATTCAGGTACACATTCATAGTAATATTTATGATACTTATACAATGAAAGTTTTTTTGTAACCACTGACTTAGCCTGTTTGCAGCTGTGTTTTGAAACTACAGAGTGAATGCCACATTTGTTTTACACAGCCTGTCAGATTGGCATTTGCTTTATTAAATTTGAAGCTTAAGATTCCTTTTGTTCAGTGGTTTCAGATTCACATTGAGACCCACTGTTCTGATTATATGTTGTACAATTGTAATTAATTTAGATACACAGATAAGACCAAATTTTTTTCTTTATTCTTGTCATTTACTATATAATTGACCAGAGATTTAAATGATGCATGTTTAGGTTAAATAGAATCAGCAAAAGTAAATGCATGCTACATGAAAATTACTTTAAATTATTTTGTTGAAAAATATTACTTCTGAGACGAGATTATTTTATAAACAAGTAAAAGTATTTTTGTATTTTGTTTTTTTCAAATAGAAACTGAGGGTTTACTGTTACAGATATTGCCTGAGTATGTGAGTAGTTTAAATCAAGAGGTACAGTGTAACTGAGCTGAGAAAAGACAACAATTTTGTTAGAGTTTGATATAGGTGCCCAAGAAACTGATCTCTGTTCATGTTGGAAAGTTAGAGATTTCTCAGTTCTTTCATACTGATTAAATTAGAAGAAAAAAAAATCATTTGTCTTTGACCCCAAGTACAATTTGAAATGCCATACTTAATAAAATTTAGCCAGTCTAACAAGGAAACATTGTGGGGTTTAGCTTTGAAAGGCACTGGCTTCCATTTAACTCAGATTATTTTCATGCCAGGTACTAGTGAGAACATTACCACGTGAAACAAAAGGCCCAGGGAACAGCAGGGATTTGGCCTTGCCAAAGTCAGCGTGGGGTTTTGCATGTATGTGAAAAGTTCAATTATCCTGGGGCTTTCATTCATTTGTATCACAATGGTATTGGAAACTTCTGCTGGAATAATTCTGGGGCATCTTCTATTGGTTTTATGGGTCAAAAAGCATAAAAATGAAAGATAGTGTTCTAGACATGGCAGTGTCAGGTCATTTATCTCCCTGATCTTAAGAGCAAAGTGAAACTAATTCATGGTCATAATACTGGTATCAGAGCTCCTAAAATGTCATCCTCTCACCTTCTTTTTAATGGCAGTAACTTTTATTTTTTTTAAATTCTCTTTTCAAAATTAGAAAATGTATTTTTGCCTCCATTTGAAATAGATCAGTTCTTCCACAGCTTTGCTTATATAGATATTAACCTGATATGCTGTTTGAAGCACAGATTTTTTTATCCTGCCTGACACAAATATCTTGAAAATACAGGTGACAGGTGTTACAAACTTACTCATGTGATATTTCAAGGCAGAGCACTTGGAACACCCATAGGTTTTAAATGCTTGAGGTAGCAAATTATACCACTTTCGCAGTCCTCCAAAGACCTCTAAAGACCCTTGTTCTTTGTGTTAGGGTAGACTAATTTGTCCCCAGAAATCATAGAATGGTTTGAGTTGGAAGAGACATTGAGGTTCATCCAGTTCTGACCACCCTGCAGTGCTCAGGGCCTCATCCAACCTGGCCCTGAACACTTCCAGGGGTGGGGCATCCACAGCTCTTTGGACAACCTGTTCCAGTGTTTTACCATCTTCACATTAAAGAATTTCTTCCTAATACCTAAACTGAACCTACTCTGTTTTAAGCCATTCCTGCCTGTCCTGTCACTTCAGGCTCTTGTAAAAACTCCATCTTTTTTGGTGGCTCCCTTCCGGTGCTGGAAGGTCACATTTAGATCATCCCAGAGCCTTCTCTTTTCCAGGCTGAGCAATCCCAACTATCTCAGCTTTTCCTCACAAAAGACATACTCCATCCCTCAAATAATCTCAGTGGCCTCCTCTGGACTCACTCCAATGGGTCCATGTCCTTCCCATGCTGGGAACCCAGAGCTGGATGCAGCCCTGCAGGTGGGGTCTCACCAGGGCAGAGCAGAGGGGCAGAATCCCCTCCCTCCCCTGCTGCCCACGCTGCTTTGGATGCCACCCAGGACACATTTGGGTTTCTGGGCTGCAAGGGCTCATGGCTGGGTCATGTCCAGCCTCTCACCCACAGCACCCCCACGTCCTTCTCAGCCAGTCTGCTCTGGATCTGTTTGCTCATCCCCCAGCCTGGAGTGACACCAGGGGTTGACCCAACCCTGGTGCAGCACCAGCACTTGCTCTTGTTGCAGCTCATGAGATTCCCATGGGCCCCATTCTCTGTCTGTCTGCTGTTGCCTGTGGAGAACCTCGGTTATTGCCTTAAATGAAATGCCAGCTCTTATCTTCAAGAAAGGCATCAAAGCATCTCAGTGTTCTCAGTATCTGAAAGTTTTTTTGCTTTGAGCAGTATCTGTTGCTATCCTGTTCTGGGATTTCTGCAACAGCAAGAGGGAGGCAACACAAGCAGCATTATGAAATAAATGACATGGTTTTCATTCTAATTTAGTTTTATCTTTGAGGATCTGATTCAAAGTCTGTTTGAGTCATTAGCTTTCAAATTGCCAAGCTGAAAATAAAAAAGGTCAAGCAAAACTTCTTCACTCTTACAAGTTGTACCTTTTTCTTCATGTGTGCTTATAAATCACCTTCTCTGTCTAGTAGCACTCAGCTACCTGACAGCATCACCAGCAATGCTAATTTCCTCAACAGGGGTCAGCAGTTCAGCCTTACTGGGTTACTAGGAACTCCTTTGACTTACTCTCTCTGGTCTCTTCCATCTGTATCCACTTAGAATAAATGTCCTCTAAATACCACGTTTTAAGACATGTTACCTTACATTTGCCAAAACACAAGTTTTTGCTCTGCTGCAGTAGTGGAGAGTTACCCAGCATTTCTTTAGTAAGGTCTGGGTGCAATTCTGCACTCATTGTATGTCTTAATAACAAGAATCTTAATTGTAATTGCAAGTAATTTTTAATTCTAATTACAAATAATTGTTCAAATAGAACTATTCAATAGATAATCAAAGCATTTACATCAGCCACAGTGTGCAGCAACTCATAAAATCGCAGAGCTTTTTTATCACATAGATTATAGAAACAACAGCACTTACTAAAATAAAACTAAACAATAAATATAAATAACATCTATTTATATTATTATATTTTGGGGATTTGCTTGCATTTTAAAATAAATATATTCCCTATTTTATGCCCATTACTATGTTTGTTTTCTTTGAGATATAAGGAGTGTTTACTGATAGAGCAAAGTCTAAGTGTGAATTCTAGAGCACACAGAGAAAATATTTGCTCCTGAAACCAGTCCAAAACTTTTCCTCATCCTAACAAAGAATAGTAAACATTCAGCTCAGCTGGAGATTTCAGCATCGAAACAAACCATTGTTCAATAACAGCTTTCAAAAAATATTGATATTTTGCATTGGAATCCAAGAAATTTACACACTACTGACTGATGGGAAAAAAAATTACTAAAGAATTCAAAATTGAGCTTCAACTTGCATTCAGTAGAAAGACTGCATGAATCTTGTCTGACTTTGGGCCAGCTTTAAGCTGACTTGTAATGATTACCTTTGTTTTGATCAGATCAAGTGCAGCTAAACATACAGCTCATTCTCAAAATTTATTGTGATGGTGTAAGTGAGAATTTTTTTAAACTAAAGTTGGGGGACTGGATTGTTTAATAAGAGTGAAATTGCTTTTATTGCTTGTATTTTTCCCTGAGTTGGACTTGATTACTATAAACTGCAAACATGCTGCCAACCCTGGGCAAAGAACTCTCTGCTGGCATAATCCCATTAATATAAGTGTCCTAGACATAAAAAACAGCCTTTATCACACATGTGGTGTGTTACATGAAGCAAAGGCTTTCATGCCCTATTTATACATCATGAAATGCAAGACAGCATAGGGAAGGACAGTTTGGCCCTGAGTTTAATCTTACTCAGCAATTATCTTTTCTGAGGTTTCATTGTGAGACAGATTTCTCCCTTATTGCCAGTCCTACTCTGGCAACTTTTTTTCCCCTGTACTTAGATTTCATAGAACTTTTTTATTTTACTTCTACTCAGATCTGCTTTTGTCTTATAGAGAAAGAAAACTAAGAGACCAGTCCGTTATCTCACATTTCAGTTAAGTCTAACATATATTTGCTTAGGGGTAAAAAAGGTTGAGGAAAAAAGGGAAATGTCAAAAATGAATAATAAATGGCATATAAACAGAAGCAGATTTTCTGTGATATGTTACCCCTGATAAACTTGATAATGTTTCCCAAATGTGTTGCCTTGGTTCAAATCCAAATCTACTGGTCAGGTTTTACGTGCTATTTTTAATTTTACTGCTTAAAAAACCTTACATCATCTTGTAGGAATTCCCTCCTACTGCATAGCTGTATCTAGTTATTTGTAGGTTAAAATTCATCTTAATATAGATTCATATAAAACATGTGTCACCACAGAGGCAGCAAAAAGGCAGATCTGGGTGGGTAAAACAAGCTGGATTTGCAAGGAAACTCTTTTTTCTTTTTAATGAAATATGTTTTCCTTTGAGGTCACTCTGCTGTTTGATATTGTAGACTCCAAGGTCTTTCCATTCAGTAAACTTTCCTTGCCCTTTAAACAGTGAAATCAGAATGTGAGAGGTGAATGCAAACAACCAGAGACAGGGAGACCTGGAAATATTTAAGATCCACAAAAAGCCTCTAGAACTAGGCAGTGAACTTGAGACATTGCAGAGCAGTTCAGCTCTTTGGAATGCTTAAAAACAGAGACTGTTTCCTGTAAGCATTGACTTGGTAGAGGTACTCTACTTCTACATTGATAGTAGTGGAGATATTTATAGAGAAATAAACTTTCTCAACATAAAATATTAAAAATGTGGAAGCATTAAAATGGATGGAGAAAGGAAAGGAATTATGCTTCCAGTGGCACAATACTGAGATGAGAAAACAGAACCCTGGTAACAGAAGAGCTTTGTAGTACTACTTGCTGCTCAGTCCATTAGCTAGGGTTTATTCACTGTTATCCTACAGCAAGTAGGAGATATCACAGAATATTTGGAGTTGGAAGGGCCCCACAAGGATCATCAAATCCAGCTCTTAAGTGAAAGGCCCATATGGGGATCAAACCTACAATTGTGGCATTATTAATACCCTGCACTGACCAGCTGAGCTGATCTCATACACTGCAAGTAATATCCTTAAATATTGATTCCATGCTTCCCAGCTTTAGCTAATTGCAATATCTTCAGGTAGATTGGGCCTGATGAACTTCATTGTAAGGAATTTGATGAATTGGGTTAGCACAGTGTGTAGTTAGTTCCAAATGAGAGGTGTCATGTGCCTGCCCTTAGAAGTCAGGTGGGGGTGTGAAAACAAGCCTGCATAGATAACAGACTGTGCCAGACCATGTCCAAGCAGTAGTTTCCTTAAGAGAAGGAAGAAGCACAGAAGAAGCAGCAATATCAAGTTCATTTGCCTCCATGAGGTTTTTGACACTACCCCACACTGGTGGCCTGTAAGCAGCTAGAGCAATGTGGTCTAGATAAATCTAGACAGGATAAACAAACAGCCTTTCTGGAATGCAGACATTCCAGCTCTAAAGGACACAGGGTGAGGACTGAGAGGTAGTGATGGAGCCTTTTGTGTAGACACTTTGGATCGTACTCCAGGTAACTGTGGTTCAAGGAGACAGAGCTGTTGGGTGGGGGAAAAAATGGTTCATCCAACAGGTTTTGTATTTCATTATACTTTTTATGTAGGTATTCCTTTAAACAAACACCATAATCTGTTCATTTGTACAAAGAAAAATGTCCAATTAAGTGGTTAATTATTAGGTGGTATTTAATAAAAATGTAGCTAGCTGAAATACAGCCACTCCCATGGAGTCTAAAATGTGAAGCACTTAGATGTCATCTCTTGTACCTTGTACCCTGCCAGAACACCATAATTGATTTAAAATGTAATAGTCCTGACTGACCTTTATGAATGTTAAGGCAAAATACTAACATTCTAACAATAATATTTTTAGAGCTTCAGTAGAAATTAATGGATAAGATCTCCTTGTGCTGGGTCTCATGAGGAAAGCCACCATTCTGCCTTTATTTACCAGTTCATAGAACAGGAATAATTATGCAAGGCTGGATAATTTAATCAGTGGGTTAACAGGGCTTGCATGAATACCCTGGAGTCAGAGATTACATTTGTTTTTCTTCCTTATTTGACTGCCCTTTAACTATGAGTGGTTTGTGAAAGCCATGAATTTTAATTAAATATAATCTGAGAAAGGTGAAGTGTAGCATAATTGAATATGGGTAAAATGTTACTCTCATTCTTATATTCCTGCTGTATAATATTTATCAGCAGATAGTCAAAATAGGTAAGACAAGAACAAATTAAAATGTAATTGTTATAATGACACATTTAATAAACATAGATGCCAAACAACAGCAAAATTTTGTGACCCATTCTTTATCTCGCTTCCATCAGAGCTTGATCTTACCTGGGGATGAAAAGACTCCTCTCTTTTCAGCATAAACTGTTGAGAACAAAGTTTTGGCAGCAAACTTAACTATTAACACATTTTATGATCTCTTCGTTTTTTTTTTTTTTTTTTCCTTTGGTTAGGTTTGGTTTGTTGGTTTTTTTGTTTTTTTTTTTTTCTCAGTATGGATGTGAGTGAAACCAGGGGCATGTGAGTTACGGCTGACCCTGGCTGAATGCTGAGCCGTGGAGTCCCCCACCCTGTGGCTCCCTTTGCTGCCAGCAGCCAAAGGTCTCAGGATCTGCTTGGAGGAGCTCTCTGTCCCCGGCAGGGCTGACCCTGTAGTGTGTTCCTGTGCTCTGCAGGTTGCTCTTCCTGCTGAAAGGCGGGAATCCGAGCTCTGATACATCCTGCAAAGAGGCCAAAGAAAGAAGCAGAACACAGCAGCAGTAAGAATAAAAGGAGAAAAATGGGCTGTGTACAGAACTGGAGGAGAGGAAAGCGGAGAAAGCCACAGAAAGGCCTCAGAGTGAGTTGGAAGAGGGGAAAACCACAGCTTTTTACAAACCACATTCCATGGAGAATGATGTGTGTGTGGCTCAGAACACGGGTTTCCTCACTCAGACGCCTGTGTAAACATGGCTGAGGAGCCCAAGTCTCTTCTTTTGCATATTGTTTATGTTTTTATGTAATTCTATTAGTTTTAATCCCATCAGAAGGCAATTCTCAAAAAAAAAAAAAAAAACCAAAAAACCAAACAAGCATTTTCTTTCATCTAAAAGTTAGGAAAATAAATTATTGTTCCTCTGGTAAAAGCCTAAGAAGAGAAATCTCTTCTGTTAGATACACATAATATTACTCCATTCATGGTGGGAAGGTAACATGGGCAGTGCAGTATGGAAATTATATATTTATATATTCCTTGTATCCTGTTGAAGCATAGAAGGGTGCAGGTACAGTTTTTGAGTATCTGTCTATGAAAGCAAATTCATATAAAGATAGAATGATATCTAGACAAGGCAGCTGAGATGTCTGCTGAATTGAACCCTTCCACAAGGTTTACACCTGAGTAAGGTCTCCTTGAAAACAGAGGAGAGATCAGTGTCAACTTTAATTCTGGATAAACAGCAGGAGAGACGTGAAGCCACCTAACCATGTCATTTAGGTTGTGATTTTTGCTTGGGAGAGCAGATTTTTTGCTTGTTTTGTCTCCTGCCTTGTTCACAGGGATTGCTACAGGTGTTATGTGCAGCAAGCATTGGCAGCAGGTTCAGTATCAGCTCACTAACTTGTGGGACAGCCTTCTCTCTGTTTTGCCCTACTACTTAATCATAACCAAACTGGAAATACAACCCAAAACCACACAGGTAGCTCTGAAGTACAGGATCAAGATGGTGCAATCAGAAGTCACCATGGGCATAAAAAATCCCCAAAAAACCAACACCCCCCCCCCAAAAAAAAAACCCTAACAAAAAACCCCCAAAAACCAGCAACCACAAAACAGAAAAAAAAAAAAAAAAAAACCAAAACAAAAAACCCCAAAACAAAACAACAAAACCCCAAAACAAAAACAGGGTGAATTGCAATCCTGTAAGTCGCCTAAAATGGACATCTGTATTTCTTAAGTACAGTACTTTACTCCTATCCTATTTAATCCTATTTGCAGTGAATATCCCACTTGTCAAGATTTTTAACTCTGTTTCTGTTTTTCAGTGTTTATTGGGGTGCAGTTGAAAGGTGCCTTTACAAAGTCTGTGGCTCACTGTTCTGAGCCAGGTGTCATGTCACTTCCCCATATACCATGTGCAATGTCAACTCCAGCAGGAATGTGTCTGAGAGAAAACAGGGGAAAACAGCACCATTTTTAGTAGCAAGATGTACCTGAGCCTTTTTGTTGCATTCTCAGTCATTCTTACATTGCTATTACTTACAAATGTATTGGAAATATTCTCTAGTCCACTTGCCATGACTTTTTTTCCTTGGGATAAGAAATTGACACCTACAAATCTTTTGTTACACACCTTCCTTCTGGCAGTGAACTACTGATTACTGATTTTTCCATTAAGAGATTCATTTAAGCTAATTATTTTGGATTAATATGGATGTTTTTGTTTATTTTGTTGAGGGTTTTTTTTTATTTTTATAGGCAGATATGCCTGCAACAACGTTCATGCTATGTTCCTAGGACAAGTATTGTTTTGCACTTCTAGGGTATCCTTGGACAGGAGCTTTATATGTGCAGAGATGTTAAATCAAAAAACTGTCCCTGCCAACTGTGAGGAATATATTGCTTCATCAGTCTTCAAGGATGCTGTGTCTAATTTTTAGGAAGTTTTTCTCCATATCAAAACATCTCCTAATTTGGAACAAGTCAGAATAGCTCTATTTAATGAGTATCTCTAATTAATCAAAGAACAGGATGTGAACTTACCTAGCACTGCATTCTAAGGCAAAATATGGACAGTTTATGCTTGAACCCTGTGGAATTATGTTGTCTGTAGAAATACAGGCTTCTATTTTTGGTCTGCAGTTATATAACTGTATAAAAAAGGCAAAAATAGAAGACAGGGAAGATTTCAGTGTGAGCTGAGGATAAAATGTAATTTTTACCCAATACTCCACTCTACCAGCTCTAGAAATTATTTTGATTGGGACCCCTGGATATCAGCAGCACCTTCATCTGTGCCAGGAAAGCTACACACACAGAACCTGCAGAATGGGTTTTAGCTGCACTAGTTTTGTGCAAAGCATGGAGGATTTTGGATGCATTGTTGTCTGAGGTCAGGTGGGAGGTGCTGCAGACTTTAAGTGTGCTCATGCACTCTGCTTTCTGCTTCTTGGAGATGGTAAAAAATAAGGGATGGGTACACCATGCTGACTTGCCAAACAGAAATACAATTTCATCATCACATCCTCTTTCACCAGCCTCTGCTAGAGTAGACAACAAATTCAGAAGGCTTTGTCTTTCCCAGGAAAAAAAGCTGCAGTGCCACTCTTTTGAAGAGATTTATCTGACTCTGAGGAGACTTTTTATTCAACTCTCAAAAAAAATTAAGAAAAATCAGGAGATGGGTAAGCGGTATGTGCAATTTCACTACAAGAAAACAAGGCTTTTACCTGAGAAGACCCCGGTTTTGGTGGAAAGAGATCTTACATGTATGGGTGTGAGCCAAGCTGTGATCTTTGGCATGGTTTATTTACAAGCACAGACATAGCCTGATGACACATATTTCCCACTTCTTTAATGTCCAATCTGCAGTTCATGTTTAAGAAACTTGAGTTGCATTTACCCCCTCTTCTCCATCAAATGAAATGTGTGTGGTGGGGATAGGACTGCTGTGGCTTATTTTGCATCGGAAAATAATGTAGCATTTTGCATGGCTGCCTCTGAGATGAGGGAGAATGACATGGCAGAGTTTGCATCCATATACAACAGGCCCATGGTAATAGTTAAGCAACGTATTTGGGTGTATCTGCCTTAGTTTTTTTAATTTATATCAGGGGATTGGAGTCTTTGAAGCAGGTCTCTGACCCATATGGTGGAAATGTCTTGGAGCACACAAAAAAACTACTTTGCCCTGATAACAAACCAGGTGATGTGCTCCAAAAGTTTGCTTCCACAGCTCTGGCTTCTCATGAGCATTCATTTCATGTCACCAGAATAGATCTGGTCTTATGTAAAACCTCCAAAATGTACATACAGATGCTTTACAGATTCACTTCCTTTCAGCCACAAAAGAAAATTGGTCAAATCCATTATTATTTGACACTGGTCAGAGCTTTAATATACACTTATTACAATGCTTTTTACCACAATCAACTAGACATGGTGGTAAAAAGCTCAGCCACTTGTCTGATCTCTCAGCAATCACAGGAAGACGTAAGAGA
The DNA here is from genome assembly GCF_028551555.1 of Melozone crissalis. Taxonomy (NCBI): domain Eukaryota; kingdom Metazoa; phylum Chordata; class Aves; order Passeriformes; family Passerellidae; genus Melozone; species Melozone crissalis. The sequence continues at coordinate 58,234,869 of NW_026535805.1, forward strand.
ATTATACCAAAAACTAGCAAAGTCCAGTTCCCTACAACCAGGTGAACTCCTGCCTGTGAGTATCAGTGAGTAAAGCACACTACTATGCAGCAGCTTACTTCCAAATTATTTCCATAAAAATGAACTTCCCTTTAAAATTCTGCTGTTGCAGTGTTGAGTAATAAAACAAAGTCTCACCATTCTGTAAAACTTAGAATTCCTAGGAAACCAGTCTGAATTTTTGCCCATGTCTGGAAGTGTGCTTCACTGGAGGCAATTTCACCCAGCTGACTGAGCTGGGATCCTCTTTAGGATGATCTTCCCAAGGGGCCAAAACCCAGATTCTCTCCACTTTTTCTCACGTTCATCTTCTTGTTTCTAGCAGTTCCTTGTAATAATTTTCAAGTGTGCCTGATGGGGTGAAATAATGGAGAACCTTTTGCTGTCAGCAGCAACCTGAACTAATTCTGCTTTATTAGCATTGTGCAAAATAATTTCTTGCCAAAGTATAAAGGCTTATATTTCTAACAAAATCTTCTAGAAGTTGAGTTCATCATGAAGTACAGATATTTTCCAAATTCTGTACTGTATGCTTTCTGTCAGAAATATTTAACAGCTGATTGTAATCTCATTAGGCAATCTCAGTAATCCAAAACTAATATTTATGTATAGAAAATTACTCATAGCAAAATTTTTCATCAGTAAGAACAGTAAGGAACAAGTTGGAGTTTTAACAAATGGAGAGGGACTGTGCACATAAGGATCAGGTACTATAATTTATGGGAGCATATTATCAGGGCAATTAAAAATAAATAACTTTATTATGCAGGCAGCCAAACATTAATGGCATGATGTTATACCATATGGTAGTGTTCCTCAGAAAATGGGATGTTTCACAATTCCACCACGCAAATAGTTTCATTAAAGCCATGAGGAACACATGAATGACAAAGCAAGTGGGGTTTTAATTGTAATTTAATATTCTGACTATGCTCAGCACTGCTTCTCTGAGTCATAGTGAGGAGAGGTATTCCCAGGGTTTCTGTCCAGCTCTATTCACTCGTCCAAGTAAAATCCCCTGGACTGGATCCAGCAACTTTACACCAGTGCAAGTTCCGCCTGCTGGAAATGTCAACATCACCTGTGATTTCAAAGAAAATATTATGTGCTTGCAAACAGTTGTGCTCCAGCACCCCAACAGCCTTATTAAAGCTGATCTCAGGAATGCAGAAATCCAGCACCAGAAAGTGAGCAAGTTTAAAGGGAGGTGCAGGAGGAACCTGTAAGGAAGCAGTTAAGGAACTTCACCAGTGTCCCAAAACTATCTCTATTAGCTAATCAGTAAAATACAAATTGTTTAAACAATTTATAAATTAATTAGAACTACTCTCACTTTCTGCAAAGTATCACAGAAAATTATTCATAGATATCGCCAGTTCATGCCTTAAACTGAGCACAGAAGAGTGCTTGCATCAAATTCATTGAACAGCATGGAAATGCCAGCAATGGTTTGAGAACAAGCAGCCTAAAATAATCCTTTGCAAGTTATAGAAATAAAGGAATTAGGAGTTTTATTTTTTTTAATGTAAATCCATACAGCTTGCAGCTGATTTATTCAACAAGAAGGGTAGCATTTGGTATACTATGCCAATCATAACTTGAGTTTTTTGGAAGTCTCTCAAATACTGTATCGAATTCAATTTTTTAAAAATTTAAATTAAAGTATCACTGCCTAAAATGACTTTACTGCACTGCTTTTAAATGGCCTGTTTATATGCTGACAAAATTTAAATAAAACCTGTCCATCAGCAGTATCAAATGCTTAATGAAATTAGCAAGAGCAGGTCTGTGTGTTTTGTGAGGTAGGAAATTGCCAGACCTAGGAGCTAAAAGTTGTCACCAGGTTTCCCTTTCACCTTTGGAAGCCAAGCAGTTCCCCTCAGCTTTCAATCCTGTTGCTTTTTCAGTCCAGTAGCTGTTGTTCACCGGAGCGTTCTCACTCAGTGTCTCAGTGTTATTACCCACGGAGCAGCCTGCGTTCCTCGCTGCTCACCTGGAGTTTGGGTCTGGGAGCTGGGTAACGCTGCAGACGCAGAGGCCTCTGTCAGTCAGTGTTCCTGTGTTTCACTGAAGTACTTTTGGGTATTGACTGCTACTTGGGCAGTACTGGGTACATTGGGCAAGGTCTATCAGGAGCAAGCTCAGACCATTTCTGGTTGCTTCCTCAAGCTTCTTTTTATGTCTCTGAATCATCATCTACAGGTGCAACTACTCCAGAAGATGAGCATTTAGTCCCCTCCCTAAAGCCCATTGAAGATGAGCATTTAGTCCCCTCCCTAAAGCCCAGTCCCCCTCCTGCCAAATCCGCTGTGCTCAATAACTCTGTTTGCAGAGAAAGCTCACCCTTATTCTGGTGCATTAAAGAGGCCATGGATATGGTATTTCTAGACTTGTTTTAATGACAACAGCTAGAAATAGTCTCAATTTTGTACACATAGCTCTCCATTAAGCTCAACTCTTTTTAAAGATCAATTCTTTTCCATTCTGTCCTTATCCACTTCCAAGGCTAATTAATTACATTATCTCTTTTAAAATGTTTGTACTTAATCATTCATGACCCTTCTTGTCTCATTATCTGAAATATAATAATAGAAAGTGAGTGAAAAAATCCAGGTTAAACTGCAGGGTAGCTCCTGCTTTCTACTCAGAGATCTTTTTTAGCTTAAAAGTGGCACTACTGCTGCGCTAACAGAATTTTTAAAGCCTTAGGTTTTTTTTTTTCCTTAGTAAGTATGAGTTTGAAGTACTTATCCAAGAGAACTTTAGATACTTCAGAGCATCAATAGGGCTACAAAGATGATAAGGGGAGGGGAGCATCTCTCTTCGAAGGGACAGCTGAGGGAGCTGGGCCTGTTCAGCCTGGAGAACACTTGAGAGGAGATCTCATCAATGTCTGTAATTATCTGAGAGGAGGCTATCAAGAGGATGGACCAGGCTTTCCTTGGTTGTGCCAAGTAATGAGAGACAACAGGAAGAAACTGATGTACAGGAAGTTTCACCTGAACATAAGGAAAAATTCTTTACTGTGCAGGTGATCACACACCAGAACAGATTGTCCAGAGAGGCTGTGGATCTCCCTCACTGGAGGTGTTCAAAGCTACTTGAGCACAACTCTGAATGATGTGCCCCAGGGAACCCTGCTTGAGCAGAGGTTGGAGGACATGACTTCCAATGGTCCCTTTCAGCCTTAACTATTCTGTGATCCTAGACAGTTTTGAGGGAAATGAGTGAATCACAGAGTTAAATGTTTCTGCCACTGGAGAGCTAAACAAGCTGCTGTAGAGGTGTGGATATGGACTGGACCAGAAAGTCTTGACCTGCTAAGGAGGTTAGACAGTTTCTGTCTTTTGGACAAGAACCATATATGTTCACAGGCTAAAATCTTCTTGAGCCAGGACTTGTGAAAGACTGGATTCTATGGTCCAGTGAAGGATGGAGCAGGAGTAATCCACTTCTTGTTCTCCTGTTCCTCTCCAAGTGTCTCCCTTCATGAGCCTTGAGTACAGTCCATAACATTTGTGCAGCAGTCACATCTGATGGCAATTACAGCCACACAAGAGTACACGATGGATGAGAAGGCCACCCAGTGCCAGCAGGGACCAAAAGTGTGAGGGGCTGATGGCAGCCAACACCCAGGGACATGGACCAATGAAATTTCCACAGACTTGGATACCCTCAGCAGACACACAGAACATTGCGACACCCGGACAGCAGTGTCACACCCCCATCGCTTTGGGGCAGATTCTATTGCATTTCCTATTGTCACTATAGTGCAAAGGTTCTATTGTCATTACATTGCAAGGGTTCCGTATTGCCAGAGTTCCATACCTCCTTGATGTTTCTTGTAGGCATCTCCTCCAGGCACTGACTCTTCCTTGTCCTCACAGCAGCAACTGACTCCAGTTCCCCTCAGCCAACCAATCCACTCTTTTATAACACTCTGCTGATTGGCTGCAGCTGCGGCCTGTTAACATCAGGCCTGCTCCTAATCCTTAATAATTAACCCAGATGCAACTCTTTAGGGGTAAGATTCCTTTCTATGCTACCTTTATTTACTTATGTTCTATCCCCCTACATTTCCTTCCCTGCAATTCCCTCACTGCCATGCAGCTTTGGAGCTTTGCCACAGGCCCTGAGCATTTCCCCATCGTAGCCAGGGCTTCGTGTCTGGCTCAGCTGTGCCCACAGTCCCCTGCCCCGGTGGTGGGATCGCTGACAGCATGGACTCTGCAAAGCTGCACACAACTCCCTGCAAGCTTTTAGTTATCTGTTAAGCACAGAATTAATTTTTAAATTATCTATTAAACACGTGCTAGTGGAGTGTAGGGAGTGGTATCTCAACACTACAGGAACAAGAGTCTGCATCTACCATTCTTCAAGGAGCACCTTGTCCCGGTAGCAATCTGAACAAGGACAACCTGTTCTGGAAGCACCAAGAGTGGTGATGAGTGATGTCCCTCAGGGTCTGTATTGGAACCACTGCTGTTAATACCTTCATTGGTAACATTGGGATCAAGTGGAGACTGGGAGAAGAACTCATTGAGAGCAGCCCTGCTGAGAAGGACTTGGGGGTGCTGTGGGTGAGAGGCTGGACATGACCCAGCCATGTGCCCTTGCAGCCCAGAAAGACAAATGTGTCCTGGGCTGCATCCAAAGCAGTGTGGGCAGCAGGGGAGGGAGGGGATTCTGCCCCTCTGCTCTGCTCTGCCCTGGTGAGACCCCACCTGCAGGGCTGCACCCAGCCCTGGGTCCCCAGCATGGGAAGGACATGGACCTCTCGGAGTACTTTCAGAGGAGGCCTCCAAGATGATCAGAGGGATGGGACACCTTCCCTGTGAGGACAGGCTAAGAGTATTGGATTGTTCAATCTGGAGAGGAGAAGGCTTTGGGGAGACCTTAATACAGCCTTTCAACACATAAAGGGAACTGATAAGAAAGATGGGGACACAACTTTTTAGTAGGATTTGTAGCAACAGAACAAGGGGTAATGATTTTAAACTTTAAAATAGAGCGTAGAGTCAGGCTGGAAGGATGAGGATGGTGGAACAATGAAGCAGGTTACCCAGAGAGGTTCTAGATGCCTCGTCCCTGGAAGCATTTAAGGTCCTGTTGGACAGGGTCCTGAGCTACCTGATCTAGTGGAAGATGCACTTTTGCAGGGGGATTGGACTAGATTACATTTAAAGACGCCTTCCAACCCAAACTATTAAATGGTGCTAAGAGCTCAATATTGTGGATACAGTCAGCTCATGCTGATTGACCTGGGAGCCCAGGACAGGACTTTGCCTCTTTTGTGCTCCCAGGATTCAAGTCTCCAAGGAGCTCACACGGAGAGGAGAAAGCGAGGCTGCAAAAGTCCATTGATATAACAATGTACAAAAAGCAAAGGCTATTTGCATAATCCATGCTTTCTTAAAAGGTCTTGAACTATCTTGTATGGAGAAGCATAAATTTCTAGGAGAGAGCTAAGAGTTCTGGAAATAAAATACAATCATGTTTTCAATCAATGTTACACCTGCCTATCACCAATATGGTATTGTAACCAAACTGGAATTTAAATGCTATGAAAAGCAAGAAATGTCTTTTTCATGTTAACATTAGCCTCTTACTATTATTTCATCACCAGCCAAAACTGGGGGGTTCTGTCTCACTTTAAGTCATTTTGCACTAATGTGCAAAGGAGTTCTTGGTTAATGATTCTTTGGATTGTTTTGTTGTTTTTATTTTTTATCTAGAAACCTGTTACCTTTGACATTCCTCTTTCTGGAATTTTTCCAGTGACTTTAGTTTGTGCAATATTCACTTAATGACATGCTTTTTGAAATCCCACTGTAGAGTTTTCATTTAGAAGCTGTTGGAAAAATCAGATTATAGTGGGAAACAATCAATAAGGTTGACAGAACGCAAGTAATGCATATATAATAAGGGAATATGATGCATTTTCAATCAGTTTTTACAAGAACCGGGGAAAGAACCGGGACTTGCAAAGAGATTTCTACACTGCAGGTTTTCTCAGTGCAACTAACCCAACCAAAGGTAATTTTTGTCATTAATGCACAGGAGGTCTGGATGCACAGGTGTCACAAACACATGTGCTGTACTCTTGTGTTTGTATGCTGCTAGCTTGAATTTAGCTCAAGGTGAGATTTTGCTTCTCTTGGCCCATAAGAAGACTCAGTTCCTTAGAACAGTGAGGCTGAATTGCAACTGCAAAATACCAAAATAAGAACAAATATGAACAACACCAAATCTCATTAAAGTGCCACCCATGAAACGTATTTCAGGGAAGGAATTTTGAAAGCAAGGATCCAGGATTTCTTACACCTGGTGGCCCACAGAAACTTCTCCTCTCCTAGCATTTGTGTTCATAAACTTTTGATGATCACTGTAACATAGCAACATAGCATATTTTTCCTCCTTAGCAATAACATTTTAAGAGTGTTCAGTGACTTCTATCCCCTGAGATCACACAAAATGCCAATTACCTGGTAGTATTCCCACTCCCTGCTCCCAGCTGGCTGGTGTTATCTAAAATCAAAATATTTCTTGTGGATAGACTCCATGTACCATTTTCTGCAGTAGCAAAAAAAACCCCAAAAAAACCCCCAAAAAACCAAAAAACAAACAAACAAACAAAAAAAGAATTAATCCACCCAAATCCAGAAGACCCACTTTTCAAGATGTCTTTGTGTGCATAAACTTGATATTGTTTAGAAACTTTGTTGTGCTACATATTGAATAGGAGAAGAACAGATGTTCTGGTGAGAAACAAGGTCTTTTGGTGTGATATACAAGCTACTTAGGTGGAGGTAGAGCTTAGAAACAGAGCTACTGAAAGTAGTGGTCAGCATTTACTGAGGCTGTTCTCTTGACAGCTGAAGAATATCTTTTTTAACTCAGGAGATATTTGCTAGTGCTTTTTCTGTGAAACTGACAATTGACATTGCATTGCAGAAGTGCATGAGCAACTTTGATGAACCTGACTCCTGATTTCCATGTATCCCCTATGACCAGAGTTTCATGGCTTAGTGTCTACCAGCTGAGTGTCAGTGGCTCACATTTTGTGTGTGCGTTTAGTTTGTAGCAAATGTAAAAGGAGTCTCACTAGACCTCAGTGAAAAAGGTAATACTTGTGTGTTATCCTTGGTGGCAGCAATGGGCTATGATTAAGTACACAGGAGCTGCTGTGGTTCAGCTGAGGCAAGGTAATTCATTAATATTCAATAACCTGATCATGTGTCAGAGCCTTCTATTCTCTTTAGCTGCTTTAAAAAGTCTTAGGCAGGGATTGGACCTTGGGAAGGACCTTCCACTTTGCACAGGTATGATTTTCCCAGGAGTTTAAGCCTGCAGCAGCTGGAGGGTGTTCTGCTCTTGAGATTTTGCTGTGAATCACATCTAAGTAATAAAAAAAATTCAAATCCTACCCTGGCTCGTGGTTGCTGCAGTAAATCTGTAAAAATCACTCCTGCTGAGCTGTATGGATCCACATAGGCCTGTGCAGAATGTAAATCACATAATCCTGAGAAAGCTGCCAGGGCTGCAGAGGAGAGAAACTGCATCATGCACAGAATATGCAAGAGTGTGTGGAAAGACAGACTCTTCCCCCCACAGGTGATTTGTGAGAGTTAACACTTGGGCTGTGAGATATTTAACCAATGCCTTCTCCTCCCTCAGATTGTTTGGTAAGGGCTAGAGGGGAAGACACAAGCAGCCACCTGAAGTGTAAAAAACACTCTGAGCTGGGGGTAAGGTGGGGAGGCAGTCAAAAAGAAGTTTTACAAAGTAGATTTTTAAAAACAGGCAGTTAAACTCAGGATATTATACACCTTCTGTCAGTTAAAGTGGATTTTTGTGGATATCAGCTCATGGCACTTAACTGAAGGTATGCCAGGAATGCTGAATAGGTCGGCTGGGTGATGAACTGACATGTCCTAAAGGAGTGAGATAGGATGCAAGAGCAATACCACCATTAAAACATGTGTTAGGCCATGTCAGGACAGAAAATTATCAACACCTCCTATTTTAATGGTCCTCAGTCTGCACAGCAGCAGTGAGTGGACCATGAGATGTTTTATTGATGACACCGCACACTGTGAGACAAACTCCGTAAATAAAGATTTTCAGGTTTGCTTTATGGTCTTTCCAATAAGGAGTAATCTATTTTTTCAATAAAATAAGAATTATTGGCAATCCTATAAATTATAACAGATGCCTGAAATATTCCTTAGCTAATTTAGCATTAATAGGAAGATAATTACAAAGCCAATACATATCTATTGATTGCTGCAATTGTGTTTACTGACCTTCATCATCTGTCTACTCTTACATGCACACACAAGTCTGCCAGATCTTTCCTTTTTTAGTCTTAGAGGAGGACCAATATTAAGGATATTGTTAAGGTTATTAGGTATTAAGGCTAGAGGAATTTCTGCATACAGGAAACCAATTTCAGTTGTTTAGAAGTTTTCCTATTTTCTTGGCTATTTTTTTTTTTAATCCAAGAGTCTGTCTTGTATGGGATTCAGTGCATATGTACAGAAGTTTTTATTGAAAATTCTTCAGCTGTTTCTGAAAACTAATATATGAGTTTTAAGAAAAATGTGTTTTTATAGCTGTTACAGAGAGGTGATTTACTTTAAGTGATTGAGTTACCCACATGCCATGAGACTTTAAATATGGAAAAGGGGGAGACTGTGCATTTTACAACATCTTGGTCTTCATCTTCCCGCAGCAGCAGCACATGTCACCACATTTTTCCTGTAAAGTCATTCTTTTTCTCATTTCATTGTCTGCACTTTTACAGACCCACATGTTCTCAGGCCAAGGCTTTTTTTGTGCATGAGTGGGAGCTTGGGCAGAGACCTCCCAAAGGCCCAGCCCAGGAAGCTGCTTTGACCTCTGTTTCTCTGCCCAGACTCGGCTCCTCACATCCTGCTCACAATTTCCTCCCAGTCTCCTGCCACAAACTGCTTTATTATTATTGTTATTTTTATTATCATTATTAGGTTGTTTTGTTATTTGGGTTTTTTTTTTTTTCACAGAAACACAGTGCCAAGTTCAAACCCTCTTTTCATATTCCTAAAGCTTTGGTGTTTGTGAAATTTATTGTGGATTCCTTTTCCCTACATTTTTTCCCCTCAGTTTTCCTGGGATCTTTTCTTTTTCTGAGGCACATTTGACCCTGTCTGGATGCTTCTAAATTCCTGCAGTGTGATGCTAAAACAGCAGCCTTTTCCCTATAGGGAACTAAAAATATTGGAATGAGTGATGAAGCTCCTTGAAATTTCACCTGCACACCTGCTCAAGGGTGAGGCTCCATTTTCTTCCTCAGGGCTCACTCACACCTCATGACCTCATTCAAAATCCTCACTCAGGTAAAACTCCCTGAAATCAATGGCTATAGAGACTAATTAGGAACTTCTGGATTGGAACCAGACATCTTGTTGGAAGCTAATTAGGGGTGATTCAAAGTTGATTGTCTGCAGAAAATAAAATACGCATTCTTGACTTTCTTTTCTACTCCTCTGAGAGTGGCTGCAGAAAAAAATGTTTGTGTTGGTGTTGTGTTTTACATGTGGCTGTATGTAGGTGGCTTCTCCTTGTGACTCTTCAACACTGCTGAAAACTTCATGCAAAAAGAAAGAAACAAATGATAATAAAATTTTTAAAAGGTGCAAACATTCCCAGCATTCTTTCAATGACTGTGTCTGGGCTGTGTACAGTTCCTGTAGGCACAAGAATTACTGTAGAGTTGAGATTATTATTGTAGAAAATGTGTTCTCTGGTAACAACAAAAGAAATTAGTTTGTACTTAGGATGATGTTGTAGAAGCCTGGGTGCTGATGCCAGGCAAGTTGGCTTGAGTATTTACACTACAGTCTGAGATATGTAGTTTGTATGAGAAATTTTCAATGAACAATACCAAAACACTAAAAACATTTATAACTCATTTATAACTTTATTTTTTCTCTCATTGACCTGTAGAATTTAATTCATGCTGACATTCATGGAGAGCAGCTTTCAAAAAATAAGCACAGAATAGTAGGGGGTTTTGTGCAATATATTTCAGATGTGGTAATCTTTCTGTGACTCCATTTCTTTCCTTGACCAAGTGGGGGTGTTCTTGGCATAGTATTTCTCAAGAGTACAATCCACTAATATATGAAAATTCTCTGCTGCCACCTGAGAAGAGTTGGTTCCAGTCTATGTTCCAGCTCTGACAGCAACCAGAACACCACGTTGATTGGAACTAAGAAATGGTCTTGTTCTGAAAGTCTTAGTATAACAAAATCCACAGCCATAGTTCTGGAGCAATGCATTATAATTAAAATAATCATTGGAAACAATGTGAAATAATTGCCTGACAAAAATGTTCTGTTTAATGTTTAAATCTCTAGCTGAGGGAAGGTTTTTTATTTGTTTTGTTGGTTTAAAATAATGGAACAAAATAAGAATTCTGCAAATAGTTTCCTGTGGTCTATAAAAAGTTAGCTTTTTTTCTGAACTCAGTTGTTTATCCTATCTCTGTGAGGGACTAAATAGCTCTGGAATTATATTAATCTTGACTGAAGATTTACAAGGGTGTCTATAGACTTCTATGCTTTTGTACCATTATACCTAAAAAGAGGAAGGACCCTGTTAGGGTGAAAAATGGTACAAGATTTCAAGTCACAAAGAAGGACTGTGACCAAGTCAGGAAATTAAGTCAGGGTAGTGCCAAATATAACACCATCTTTTCTATTTTCTTGTCACTCTTTAATGACTACTAAAAATAAGAGTTAAGTAAGTAGCTCAAAAAACTGATCCACTTGTCCCACTGCCAAGGAGAACTGAGCATGAAGAAAATTAATTTTAATTTTGCAGACTTTTACATTAGAGATGTGGACTTTCTCTTAAAGGGGACTTCTGCTTCCCAAAAATGAAATGGCTGTTGCATGAAATATCTGCTCCACAGTCAAATAATTGGGATAGCCAGCAATCAGCAGTCATGGCCATCATCATCATCATATAAGGTGAGAACTCTTCAGCTTACAGGGACAGTGAAAATGTGATGTAAAAGTAATTAAGAGGCTAACAATGTGGATGGAAGGAATTAATATTTTCTTTTACAAACAGGAGCTGTAGCTGAAGCTGTTTTTCCAAACAAAGCATAAAGTTAGATTTCATGTTCCCTTTGTCTCACACAAAGCCAAAAGGTGTTTGTCTTCAAGAACACATCTGTACTCACTGTCATCTCAGCAGACATCATCACCTTGACACAGGCATGTTTCAGCTTTTGTTATTTAAATCACAAGCCAGCATTACCCAGGAGATAATATCCTAGGCCCATGTGGTGGTCCCTGCAGTAAGCAGGGATTACACTCCACTTGTGTACATACAGGAATCTGTGCATGTGGGTCTGCCATACTGCTCATCTACATCCCAAAAACTCCGAATCACTTAACTAGTTTCAACCCAGGATAGCAGTAGTGAGCAGGAATTAAGTATCCAGTTTTGTAGGAACTGGTGGCAGAGCAGGAAAAAGAGGTGTCACTAGTGGTCTAATCAAGTCAGACCTTCCCTGATTGTGAGGTTGCAGTGTGCTCTCCACCCACGGCAGAATTCACACAGAAGACAACTATTATGACTACCCCAACCACAGGAAGAGTTTTAATTGGTACTCACAGCAAAGAATCCAACCACAAGGCACAAATCCATTAAAAAACCCCAAGCTTCATTAGATCTGTTGCAGATGGAGCTGCTTGTCTCTACAGGAACCACCCTTTACTTTATTTGTGGCAATTTCATCAGACTTTTCATGTTCCATTTCATTTGAGCTAATCTCTCTCCATCACAGCTGGCCTGCTGAGCTCTGAGGAACAGATGGATGTGGTCCCTGACTGCTGCTTGGCAAACCTGGCTTGTGTCGTTTCAGTGCTGAATGATTCTGCCACATCTGCTCCCTTTCTGATCTCTGCGCACTTTGAGCTATATCACGGGGCAGCTGTAGATCAATGAAGGTTTAACATAGAGCCCTCTTATATTTACAAGGGAAAAAAATGTCTGCAACTCCGTTATTTGTCTTCTTTTTCCAAAAAGACCACCTCCAGTATGCCAATGTTTGCTAGTGGAGACAGTGAGTAGGTTTTGGCGCACATGTACTTCTCCCTAAACTAAATCCAGTTGTCTGAGCAAGCTTGGTAAAACCTCCTTTTATCAATAAAGTATTTTTTCCTGTCTCTATAAACTGCAGATTTTCCTCTCTGTGAGAATTGCTTAAAGGATTTCTCTCTACAGAGAAAGGCAGGCATCTCTGCAGGCAGACATTCAGGCCAGCTGTTTTTAGGACATATTGTAGGTATTCCTTCACAGCGCCTGTGCATATTTCTAATGTGCAGGAGGGGAGTTCTTGATGAGTAGCTTTGATTAGGTATCTAAACTTGAACAGGGTTTAAAATGTTACAAAATATTACTCCAAATATATGGACTATAACCTGTGACACACATAACATAAAGCAGAACATAATTTTCAAACCTCCTTTCTCAATTGGAAATTAAGTGATTTTTTGGTGACAGCCCAATCCTCATTTGAAATAAACTGGCATCAGCAGCCATCAAAATCAATAAGATCATGTAATAAAACAGCAGCTAAGGATGTGGACTTAACAGTATATTATTTTCACTAGATAGAAAAACCTTGGGAGGCAGCTGTGGCCTTGAGAAGAGCCAAGCAAAGCCAAACTTTCTCTATGCCCATCTCTATCAGCAGGGAAGAAATGCTGACACACAAGAAAGTGGCAACTCAAATGGACAAGAGGCCAGTGAAGTCAGTCTGTTTCCACCCCAGAGAGGACAACAAGATACAATTCCCCATGATGACAATGGATTCATAGAGGTGTTAGCATGAGGGGCCACGTCATGTTATATTTGTAGTGCTCTTTACCTATGGAAGGAGGAAAACCCTTAAGCTGTCATCCTCAGGTTCAAATCAGATGAGCTCCTTTAACTACCAGATTCTCAAAGTCCTCTAAATGCTCAGGCCCTTTATACAGGTTACAAGGAAAAGCAACAGTTAATATTTTTTCAAAATTATATCTTATCCTTATGGGATCTAATCAATTCTTTACATCTTTAATTATAATAAATCCTCTTTTATATTAACATATAAGGATTTTTGATTCAGATTACTTTCCTTATAATTATGAAAATATTAATATCTTTATCCATTTTAATGTAAAATTCTACAGTATATTGGAAGTACATGAGATGAGATTAAGTACTACTCCAGATTTTAAGACAGGCTAAAGGAGAACAGCTGTAACTTATTGAGGTAGCTGAAAAAACAGAGAAAACTGCCTATCCCCAAACAAGTTTGGCTGCAGATTAATACGGTTTTGCCTTGGAAAACAGGTCTTGCAATATGCAAAAGCTTCCATCACATTTTTATGTCACACAGGGGCAACAGCATAGAGGGCTTCAACAGAATTTGGGGCAAATATCATCAGGATTTTCTGAAATATTTCATCTCTAGGTACAGTTCTACAAGTCCTTGATTTATGTTAGATCTGACAGGTTTGGTGACTACATTGGAGCATATTCCATTTTGTGTGATGCATGATATTCTTTCATAAAATCAGCTAAATGGAAAGATGGGACCACAGTATTCCTATTGCCTTTGAAATTTTTGAAACCATAGAAAACAGAATTTCTTACTTTAATTTTTTCATGTGAATATCAGGGAAGAGATGGCCACTACTGACAGATGTGCATATTCCTGGCAAGATGCCAGGTATTCCTGTTTGGTTACATTGCAGCACTGGCACCAAGCCAAGGAATCAGCAGTTTTGGTTTCCATGAGGAAAAAATCCTTCCCAGTGAGTTTCTATGTGATGGGGTTTTGATGTGATCCAGGATGTTTCTGAGGTCTCTAAGTATTTTCTGTGTGGTGAAAGGAAGGGTTGTGAGGAGGAAGGCCCTAAAACCTGGCAGTCAGGGTGTTTCTGGAGGTAACCCTACCCCTGCTCTTGGCGCGCTGCCCCTCACTGCACGCAGGGAAACTCTGTTCAGTTAATGTTATCCATAGCTGGGGACTTCAGAGAGCTGTGACAAATGCAGCTGATTGATTGCTTTTCTATTGCTCTGTTTTCCAAGTGCAGACCAGCTGCTGGAAGATGTTACATTAATTCTTGCTGTAAGGCACAGCTCTTAGTCTGAGGTGCTACTTCAGCCTTTTCTGGGAGCATGGGTTCCCCCAGACTGAAACCTTGGACACTGTACAGGGACATTTGATTCATTTTCTTTTTGTTTTTTAAGCAATAACTGTTAGCATTCAAATTATTCTCTGCTTCCTGCCATGCTCCCTAAGATAAGAGTGGTTCAAGAATGTGCGTTTGTGGTAATTAAACCGTCCTGGAAGTGCAGTGTCAGGAAATATATGGTTCTCTACTCCTTTTTTTCCCCTTTTCATTTTTTTCCCCACGTTTGCCAGCTACTTGCCTATTTATAGAAATACATCTCATCATTTACTTCAGAGCAGTGACATGGAGAAGGAGATATTTAGAGGAAGTCCATTTGCTTCACGAAAACATCCATTACCTTTATCACCCATGGAGACCAAAAAAGAATCAATTACAATACTTCACTTGGGAATGACTAATTGAATTGTGAAATATACTGACACTCTGAAGTCACTGTGGTGAGCTAAATACTGGCACTTGTAAAAGGCAGGAAATGTAGATAAGATGCTGATTCCATTGATTTGAGGCTAGAATGCATTTTCAGTTTGTGTTGATGCTCTAAGCTTGTCTAATTTCCACCAAGTCTTATTAATCAAGGGTCAGGGAAACAGCTCAGAAGAGAAAACTGCAGACGATTTGCACCTACTTGGTGAAATTAGCTCGGAGTGCTAAATACACCTCATCCCATCCTGCAGTCGGAGATCAGCTGTCAACTCCATGTTTAATCACAGAACCACTTCAATTAGTCATTTGGCTGGCTCTGCTGGGGCATCTATCTTATGTCCTCTGCCATCATGCTCCTCCACACTTCGTAGCACCTTCAAATCCTGCAGGAGAAGGCAGAGAAATGAGGCAGAGCGTGGTGGTGTGTGGTCTCAGATGGATCTGCTCAGTCCTGCTGCTGTTTGGTTGTGTCTTGAATTAATGCACATTGAAAAGCTTCACTGGATGTTCCAGAGACTGGAAGTTCATCACCTGTGGTATTGAACTCTTAGGAAGATCCCTGGCACAGCTTTAGCTAGAGCCATCCTCCCTATCCCAAATGCCTCAGAAGCCATCACAGGGCAAATACCAATTCCAGGAGGCCCTTTGGGTGAATGGCTTCCATTTGTGTATTCGTGCTGGGTGCAATGTTCTCAATTCAGGTTTTGCTTTGTCCTTTGACCTCAGTGGCAGAGAATGTTTTGGCTCAAATTTAATTTACTGGTGCAAACATTGTTTCCATGCTGCAATAAATAAATGTTCAAAATAAATACTAAAACTTGGGAAATCTAGCCTCAAAAAAATTAGGTTTATTTTTATATACTGCAAAATTAATCAAATAATGTGCAAATAAAAGTCAGTTAATTCAAATATGAAAATCTGCAGATGGATATAATGTAATTACTATGCTTGCTTAGTAACAAGCATGGGGTTCATTTCTGAGCGGGACTTACATGTCCTCTGGGGATTTTCTCTTTCCCATTCCCCTGAGCTGCAGGAAGGAAGAAGGGGTGACCTTCCTGCCCCAGTGGAGTCCACCCTACAGATCCATCCAAATCAAAAGGTACCTTTTATTTCTAGGGCTTTCTGAAAAGCTTCTGAAGAGGAAAATGCTTTGGTCTTTGCAATGTCCTAGGGGCCTGATCCAAGCACTTTGCAAGCAAAGAGAGTTGCTGAGTTTGCTACAGAAGGTGAAATCTCAGCCATTGAAATAAATGCTACCATCCCCTTGATCCACTGAAGTTAGGATTTATGTTCATTTCTTCTTCAGTTCATCATATTGAAGAATTCTATCTCCTTATCTCCTAGCTTTAACACTTTGAAATAACAATAGTTCAGGATCATGATTCAGTGTAGTCAATGCTTCTTTTTCTTACAAAGGAAATAAAAGAACATTCCATAGGTACAGTTAATTTAAACTGGTCCCTAATTTATTTTTTCTAATATATTTGGTTTAAACACTAGAAGGGTTGGTCTTGTTTACAAGATGAAGTGTTAGAGTCTCTGGATTCTCTCCCTGAAATTAACTCAGTCTCCTTTGTATCTAAAGAATTTGTGATCCATCATGGTGTCAGGAACGAATGTTTCTGTGAGAACTGATCAGGTTATTCACTACAGCAGAAGAAAAAAAATTCTGGAAAGAAATGTGGGGTTATGACCTGTGATCTGAAAAATAGAAGCTTTGAAAGGTAGAAAGGAAGAGGTTGTGTCTACTACTAAGCTCAAGATGGAGGTAAAGGGAAGGGAGAAAAAGAAGGAGAGGTAAAAAAGGAAATCTACTGCATATTTTTAGTCCATATTTACATTGCAAGATGCTTTGATGCTGGACATCTCATGAGCAATGGCTTGCCTTGCCTTGCCTTGCCTCGCCTCTCTCATGACTTAAGGTAAAGCTTTCACATAAAACATTACTTCCTAGCTAAACTGTTTCCTTAAACCTCATTAAAATAACTTTGAATAATGAGAATATGATTTTGTGTCAGATGATTTTTGATCAGTTATTTCTGCTTGTGAATAAGTTGCAATGTGTTTATTAATATAGATTCAAAACTAAGAGTTCAAAAGTGTAGTTTGAGAAAGAGAACTTCAAGAATACAGACTTACTAAATAGAGGTGCAACACATTTCTGTGTTCAAACACAGAGAACATAGCAATTCTGTATTTTAGAAACAGGTTTTCACATATGGTGTAGATGTCTAAATGTACATGTCGTAGAGCTCTTGAAATCCAACAAGTTTAGAAAATTGTGATGTCATCCTGAAAAATCAGATTTTTTTACAAGGGGGTTCTCAAAATGTATACAAGAACAATACACATTTTTTCATTTGTGTCACATGCAAAAAAATGACACTCACTCCAATATCATTGCCAAGGGTTTCCACCACATATTTCCAGTGCACCTGTTACACAAATGAAAATTGCACTGCCAACTGAAATTTTATCTGACCATGTCCACATTCAGTACTAAAAGCTGGCTTGCAACTGAAAAGTGAAATACAAGAGCCTGAGGATGGGACTTGAAGAAATGCTTTCACAGATCCCCAGTTTTTCCATGTTTTCAATTAAGTAGAGGATGAGCTTCTTAGATAAACCTAATTTTGTACAAAAAGACAGTCATGAGTATAGATAGAGTGTGGGAAAATGAGTCTGGCCAATGAACTGGAATGAGATGGACAGGAATGCAAGCTGTAATTCTTGCAAAGTCCTCTGGCAACATCTAGTTAGGTTTATCACAATACAAGAATGATATTTGACACAGTGAAGTCTTTGTTTGTGCTCTCTTCTTGTAAATCTTTACACTAGCACCAGTTCACAGTATTTCCATTTCCTGAAGAGTTACCTTTAGTAATTCCTTATGGGAATTATACCCATGTTGCTGTCAATATATTTTACATTGTCCTTAAATGATGACAAGTGTGCAAAGACCCCAACAACTGGTTAGAGCCTTGACAACTGCAAAACAAAGATGTTCTGTGCTGGCCTAAGCTTGAGAGAATGAGAGAAGTGCTGGAACCAGCCACATACTTTGGGATTTTTCCAGCTCTGTCAGAAAACCCTTTTTTTTTTCTTGTTTGGCAACAAATGGCACTAATGAGAACAATGAATCTCAGTAATTAGGTTAAGAGGCTTAAACAAACAACTTAACTAGAACAATGAAAGATGAAGATGGGAATATAGATTATTGTGAGCTTATTGTCATTGTAGACTGATGAAAGTTTCGTTAGCTAGCTGACATTTATATTATTCATTTCATCACAAAGTTCATTCCAGACCTGCCCATTTCTCTATCTGCTGTTTGGGTTTAGGAGCAAAAGAGAATTGGGGAAGTAAATCTGAGAGATGCTGGAGGTGAATTGACTGCACAAGTACATTCAGCCAAATAACAGCTGTAGTTTTTTTCAGGAAGGGAGCTCAGTCCATGAGTTAACATCTCATAAGTTTTTGGAGAAGACGGTTCAAATCCCTCCTATTCTGCTCATTTTTTGGTCTTCAATAATTCATTTGAAGTTTCCTATTAGCTAAAAACTAAGACATAGAAGGTACTTAGGTAGGGAAACAATTCTGTCCTGCAGGAGTGTTGCAAAGCTCATGACATGCTCAGATAACAAGTTCCTTTAAACATCTTATGAAAAACTGTAATATTTTGCTCATTGGCTTTGGCTGAAACCTGAAGCCTTTGCAGGCAGGCTTGATGTTCTTTCTCTGTGACACTTTCCAATGGCTCTTTACCTGTGAAGTTACTACATTTTTTCCAAATTTGCCCTTTTTTTAGCTGCATGGTCAGTCATGGCAAACATGTCTGCAAAAAGAGTTCATGTGTAGAGCCATTCGTAAAGAAATGAGGAGAGGCACTTCACTGGAGTGGGAACAACTTCAGTCTTCAGGACAGAAACTGATGTAATCATAAAAGTCAGTTTTGCTGATAAATTTCTTCAGAAGCAAGTGTAGCTTCTTTCTACATTTTCAAGCTTTCATAGTGGTGTAATAGGATGTGTTAAGTGATAATAAAGGTATTAAAATATTAAATATTAAAATAAAAGTATTTAAGATGAAGAATATATATCTCAAATATTATTTAGCATTTTCTTCAAAGTGTCTTCAGCAGGGTTCAGTTTCTAAAGGCAAAACCAGCTTGATGGTGAGGAGGGATTGGATTGGAAATTTAGGCTGATAATGCATTTTGCTTTAATGCATGTTTACTACATATCTAAACCTTCTAATGTTGCACATCCAAGTCTCTCAATTATTTATAAATAAAACTTGATTACATTAAGAAGTAAGCAGTTGGGAAAAAATCCCCAAACACAATACAAAATATGTAACTTGCATGCTAAAAAATACTGAAAAAAATAATGTGAGAAACTAAAATTAGGGAGGAAAATGTTAGCGTGGTAAAATGTAGGTTTGTAAGGTATGCTGGTATAAAACTATATCTGAAGATAGAGTGATATTGGAAAATATCAGTGTCATGATGTTGGAAACAATTATTTTAACAATAGAATAGTTAAAATTCTATTCTAAAATTCTATAAAAATAGCTGGATTCCTAGAAATAAAATACAGATGCTGTACTTCTACCATACAAGAACAACAAATTTTTTTGTGGCTTGTCATGGTCTAAGAAAAATACAAAACAACTTTAAGTAGAATTAAACACTTCTAATTCACTGGAAACAGATGTTTTGCACACAAATTGCTCTAGGAAATCTTTAATCTTTAATCCTCATTTTTAACAAATTCTGGAACACAGAATTCCAGCAAGGAAAATTCCAGAAGACTGAAATTGAGTTTGGAGTGAACCAATACTTAAAATCTGACAAGATGACTGGGGTTCAGTGTAGGTCAATTAGTCTGACATCTGTTCCAGAAAATATAACAGAAAAGCTGGGA
The DNA here is from genome assembly GCF_028551555.1 of Melozone crissalis. Classification (NCBI taxonomy): domain Eukaryota; kingdom Metazoa; phylum Chordata; class Aves; order Passeriformes; family Passerellidae; genus Melozone; species Melozone crissalis. The sequence continues at coordinate 58,254,499 of NW_026535805.1, forward strand.
AGAGAATCAGCTGAGAAATAATTAAAGGATAGAAATAAAATTATTTCCAGACAACATGGTTTTATGAAAAGCAGATCATGTCAAAGAAATCTCACTTTATTCTTTGATGGAATTGCAAGCTTGTTTGAGTAATCTGATTTTTGTAAAATATTTGAATTTGGCAGCACAGCATGTTCTGATTTAAACATTGGCATCATATACTATTAATAAAGCAAATGTTTTATGAATTGAGAACTGGTTAAGTGATAGATCTTAGGAAGAGATTGTCTCCAGGAAATTATCAACAGCTGAACATACTTATAATGGAGTTTCATGGGGATCAGTAGCAGACCTGATACCATTCAACGACTTCACTGATTATTTTTGAAAGTAAATAATTAATCACTTATGATAACATTTGTAATTAAAACTGAGAAAAGAAAAGCAAGTTGGTAAAATAGTACACAAGGATAAGGTAATGAGGCAAGATGATCTTTTCATAAACAGGACCCTGAAAAAGACCTAGGGATCAAAATGAAGGAGTGACCTAATGTGGGGTCTCAGCATGGTAAAAGTGCTGATAATTAGCTGTAATTGCAGCTACCTGCAAATGCAGCTCTGCTGTTCTCTGGCTCCCGGCTCTTGAATGTGCAATCAGCACTGGGGTGCCTGTGCTGCTCTTCCCTGCCCTTCCTCTTGTGCTGGTTTGTATGAGCTGAGACAGCTCAGATGCCTTGGATGCCTCTGCCAGCATGATGTAATTTTGCTCTTGATCACAATCACACTACCTGCACAGGGAGAATGTAATGGGTATTAAATAACCCTTCAATCTAAGAGGAAGGAAGTAACAAGAACCAACGTCTGGAAGTTGAAGACATGCTCATTTGAGTTAAAATGTATTATTGTTCCTATATACACATCACTGGAAGAAATTATCTGGGGAACGTCCAGCTTTAGTCAAGCCTGTGCCTTTGGAAGCATGTAATTTTGTGAAAGGGGGCGGCAATCCATGAGACCTAGGTGAAAAAAGCACTGTGTAACTTTCTCATTATTGTTTTTTTAAAACAGAGACCTGGTTGCAAGTTCTGTTTATTGCTCAGAACAGGTAGCTTGCTGACACTGATTTTGGAGGGGAAAGGGCAGAAATTTTATATTTACAGGCAAAGTAAATAATATGTACAGAAGAGTCTGTAAAGAAAAAGAAAGTTAATAATATAATACACTAAAAGTTAAATCTGAAGCTCTGCTCTCAGGCAACAAGCCTGCCAATTGAAAAAAGTCTTGGATTGCCCATGCTTAATGCTTTTCAGATGACAGAAAGGGTATGACCTTGAGAGGTCATCCCCTATCTTAAGTCAAGATCAACTCCACTGAAAGCTGATTAAGAGAAAAATGAAATGCCAGTAATGTTAAATTCACAGGTATAAAAAATGTCTTCCAGCAACAACATAAATGACTTCTAATCCAACTGAGGTCCCCCTATCCCAGGCATTGCAAGGAAATAACAGCAGCTTCTCATAAAACCTGTGAATATTTGGACGCCTCCAGAAGAATCCTTAAAATTCCCCAAATGTGTTGTTCTCTCAGAGACTCCAGGCTTCAAATCTGTGTATTGTAAATAGTTTGAGTCAAAGATTAAAGAGTGTCCTGACGCTGAGTAAGTCCAGGTAGTGTGAAAAGTTGTATTTCAACAGCAGAATGAGAACAGTGAGATCAACTACTGTTCCAAGTGACCAAACTTCTCAAAATAGAAAAGACTCCCTGTTTTAAAGTAAATTTCATAGAAAGATTCTATAGTCAATACCCTAATTTGCTTGTAATTCTTCTTCTGCCCATTTCTGAAACTAATCCTTCTGGATTTCAGTTCCTGTAGAATCACTTATCCCACCTGACCAAAAGATTGTCAGGGATCTTTAATTTAAAGATTATTGATTTGGAAAATCACAGTAGTTTGCAATGAAAGAGTGATATTGAAATTGTCCCTGCCCATGGTGAGGAGGTTGGAACTGGATAATCTTTGAAGTCCCTTCCAGACCAAATATTCTATAATTCTATGAGTCTATGATTCTATGAGTCTGTGAATTTATGGGATTAAATTGATAAAGACAAATTAGAGGAATTTATATAGTCTCTCTAAAGTAGGTCAGATACTACTTTTCTCAAGTAAACCAAACTCTAGAACCGCATGCATCAGAGGAGAGGAACATGCAAAAGGTTTCCTGTAGAATATCTAAGTATTCTGGTAGACTTAGGTTCTATTAACCCTTGTTACACTGTGTTACTTATGTGATCACTAAATTTCTCTTTGCTTCAAGGTAGAGAAGGTATTGGCTCATTATGCTAAACCTTGAAAGAAAACCTTTAAGCTGCCTCAGGATGTGCTCAGCAAATGTGTTTCTTAGTTTCTGCAGTGTGGATTGGATTAACTGCTCTGCTTCTTGTCTCTGAGTTTATCTAAAATAGAGTTCTTAATAATTGGAACACTACTGTTGGAACACTACTCATGTTTCACTATAAGCACAAGCTTATATTGCTGTAACTTTCTAAAGAGTTACTCTGGCAAAAACTCACATAACAGATTCATTTACAGGAGTGAACAGTAGCAGCATATTCTGTGTTTGCTGGCTACCCTCATCTGAACACCTCCATACAGCACTTCTTCATTGCCTGGAACTGTAGATCACTGTGCTCAATCAAGCACTGTGTGCTGTACTGTCCTCTTTCTCGCCTGGGGCAGGAATTGACCCTGAATTTTTAACTTGAACCATTAAATGCCAAAGGTGGTGTAGCTGCAGAATGACAGCTTTTCCTCTGTACCCCCAACTGCCTCATTGCACTCAGCTCTGCAGAGCTCTTTGAACTCACGAGTTCTCTTTGGTGCAATGCACAAGTACAAAGAATAGAGGCTTCAGCTGTGATTTTTCATACATGAGCAAACTTCAGCAGTCCTGAATGCATGAACTTTACACAACATGATGTGTTTGATTAATTTAATATTTATTTAAACACTGTAATAATATTTTGTCATTGAAGATTCCTATTATGGGCTTAGCTACTCAGATATAGCTACTGCAGAACCAAAAAAGAACTGCCAGCTCAGAAGGTGAAGGAGTGGATGTCAAGTGAAGGGCCACTGTCCAGCAGAACATGAGAAAAGAATTAACACATTTTGAGAGGACAGCGGCTGGCCTCTGAAGGATGAAACACAGTTCAGTGTTTCTGTCATTGCTCCAGCTGGCTGACCTACAGATTGGCTCCAGACCTGGGAACAGCTTGACCAGTTATCAGCCCAGAAACAAATGCTTCAGCAACTGAGCATGTCAAATAAAAATGTGAGAAAGAAAGAAAAATGCTAATGAGATTTTTTTATAGAATTTTGTGAGTGAAATATAGAAATAATGAAATATCACATCAAAATGGGTAGTGCTTGGAAGGGGAAAAAAGAAGAATTTTTTTTCTGCGTTTGGAAAGGGATAAATTTAAGAATTTAGAAAGTAGAAGATATCAGATAAATAAATAATGAGGCCCACATAAATGAATAAATTTTACAGGCTTACATTACCAAAGGTACTAAAAAGAGTCTTAGTAATTATTAAACATACTTTCTAATTACCTAGGTGGCTGTTTATATCTGTTTATTGTGGAAATGCAGAATCTCATTCTAAATCTGAATAAAGTGGCATATCTACCAGAGGAACATGCAGCCCATGCAGAGGGGTAGCCTCAGTCTGCAACTGCACAAATACATCTGTTCATGACATAAGTAAGTAAATGAGTTCATTATGGGAGGAGTAATTAGCCATTGGATAAAGGTGGAGCATCAGTTTGTGCTCTGTGTGCTCGAAGACTGAGAGAAAAGGCATAGATGTGCTTATTTCTACGCACAGTATGTACATCTTTATTAGCTGGGTAAAAATCTATAGAAGCTCCTCTTTCCTCCATTGCTTGAGTCACTGAAAAATTAACTGTTGAGAAATACAATAATGCAGAATATTTCTCAGCTGTTTGGAGAAGTGAAGAATACAGGAGAAAAGTGAAGTGTAGACTCAGCTATGAATAATGCTGAAAGGCTGAATGTGACAGGAATATGAGAAAGGCAAAATATGCCAATTCTGTGGTCACAGGAAGGACTGAACACCAGTTTCTTAGTGAGTGGAGGTCTCATGGATGTAGGTTGGCCATTGCTACAACCTGAGTGTTTCATTCAGAATACATAAAATATGAATGTGTAAGCAAAAAAAAAAAAAAAAAAAAAGGACTTAAACACCTGCAGTAATAAAGGCTCTTCTGCAAAAATACGTTAAGACGTTTCAATATTTTAATAACTATTTCTGGTAGTCTTTTGGGTAACAATATAGTTTGATTGCTGGCCATTACCTACAATGGAAAATTAAGAGACATCCAGTATAGTTTTACTGCAATAAATAGAATTTGAAAAAAGCAAACTGTAAGGCTGCAAAGCAGATTGTTTTCCTGAACTGCTTTTCTCTCTGAAATATTTTGTTGGCATGACATATACTGTTTATTGTTTTACATGTCTTTATAGCCTTCAGCCTCTCTCTCTGTCAACACATTACTCTTCAGCTTCATTGTGCTCTTCTGTCTTTGCTGGTGCCGTGGGAACACAAAGCAAATGATTCTTCTGTTCTCAGCCAGAAATTGTTTTTCATTATAATTTCAAGAGGGGCTTTGAAGTATCTACTTAGGCTCTCACAGCTAATAAGAGACAAGGCAGTTGCTATGCTACTTGTTGATTAAATGAAACCCAGACCTGATAACATGTGAAATCTTCCTGAGGGAGGTGTTTCTCTTATGGAGATGAGTACCGAGCAGTTAAGACCTGAAGTTGCATGTCTAAGGTTAAATGCCTAAATGGTCATTTTAAGCTCTGAAAGCAGCGAGCTGGCTATCTGGAGTCAGAGTGTCAGTGGGTGTAAAACATCACTGACACTTCCTCAGCATTTGGGAGCTAGGGGCTTTGAGGACAAAATGCCCATTTTTTATTCCGAGCATTAAAAATCCTAAATTTTCATTTAAGAACTAAATGAAAAAAAAATTATTCTTCTGACATGAAATGTGACAGAAAATTCTAATGACACCCAGGAGAAGATCCTGAGCTCTGCCAAAACCAAGATATCACATTTAAGGCCATAAATAACATGCAATATGTATGAAATAACATTACATACTTGCCACAGTTTGAAAATGAGTTTATTGTGAAAATCCCAAAATACCACTTACGTTACTGAAAAAGAGTATAGACCTCTAAATTCAAGACATCAGTCTTATCTAAAGCCCTGAATCTGTTTAGACATTGGAAGTTTCTTAATGTATGGGGTTTCTTATGTATATGTTTCTTAAGGGGTATGTTCTACCCCTTAAGTCAGATTTAACACATGCTGAGAGCACCAAGTGCAGAATAAAATAAAAGTGAAAATGAGTTTCACAGTGAAACACAACAAAAAGAGGTTCCAGAGCATTAATTGTCTTGTATATTTAATTTGAAATATCATACTTCAAACTGCAACACTTTTTTTTTTCCTTTGCTGTTGGAAATGGGCAACTGTGCAGCAAAAGATGTAAAAGGCGTGAGACCAAAAAAAGAACAGGCAAGAGAAAGCATAATTTTATGGCCCGGTGATTTAAGCATTGTTGGAAGAGAACAGAACTGGTTCTGCTCTGTACATAATTTTATTTTATGTGTGTTTGTCTGCTTCAATGGAAATGCAGGAGCAATCCTCAGCAGCAGAATATAAAATGATATTACATCTTGTCTCACTTGCTGTATTTTTGGTCCCACACTGTGGTTACCATGTGAACTGCTTGAAGAGCGGTGAATGTACCTATCAGCTTGTGTTTATCCTCTTAGAGTAGAGATATGAATTCTGTTCCCTTAAGCTAAGAAGGGCTTTCTTCTGTTCCGGTTATTGCTAGAAAAACACCTGATTTTGTAGCTGCTCACAAACAAACAGGATAGCAAAGATCTGCATTCTGGCTTAACTGAGAAGTGAACATCGATTAGATGAAAACATTGGATGGCAAAATTTGAGACAAAGAGAGATGAACATTTTTCAGATACATTTCTATTTCCATCTGGAAGAATCAGCCAGCTGCTGTCAGCACTTTCCTCTCCCATGTGTGTTTTCCACCCCTTCTCCAGATTGTCTAGATTTTAGACTGTTGCATCATAGGACTTTCTGGGAATGGGGTCAGCAAGATGTGTTATCTACCAATGTATTTCATGCATATGCTATGTTAAAATTTCAATGATTGCCTAATGCCTTCCTCTGCATACTAGAGGAAGAAGCAACAGTCCCCTATCAATCTGTTGCTAGACAGTAAAAACAGAATTTTTCTGAAAATTACAGTTTTGAAAGAAAAAATACTTTAGAGGTTACAATAATAGCACATTTAATCTATTAATTTGTGATCTCTGAAAAGGACAAGAAAATAGGGAGATTATCCTAGGGCAGTAGTGTCCACAGATACTTCCCACTTTATACCTTTATTTGAGGTTCATAAAAGGAAAATATGTGCTGGGATAATTTTTTGTTAATTGTGTCAGATTTCCTTTATTGCACATGGCAATTTCATCCAATCTGTGCACTGAAAAAAAGAAATCTTGTATTTCCAAAACAAACAAAAGCTCCAGTTGCATGGTAACCAGCCCACATACTAAGCCCTAGAAATATCAGATCCAGAGGGCTCAGGACTTTGCCAAAGAAACAGAGTGATTTAAATTGATTTCTTCATATGATAATAACAGCGTTTTTAACCACTACATCATAAAAAATGATGCTGTAGCCAAAATCTTTACTGTCACTGAAGTCAAGGGGGTTACATCATTGGCAAAGGGGATTCCAGTTCTTCCCAAGCAGTTTGTCCTGGGGCAGCCTGCAGAGGGAAGTTTGCCTCCCTCACAGAGGGCAGGTCTCACCAAGCCCCCTGCCTGTTCTGTCAGAAAGGAACTTTACTGTAAAGACACTCTGAACTTTAGACCCACAGAGTAAGAGGGCATAAGAATAAAGGGCATGGGAGGATGAAGAAAAGGCCCTCAATGTTTGACATCCCTCTCATATTACAGAGATAAAAAGACACATTTGCATGACTTTTCTCTGCACATTTCATGTTAACCTGATTGTTTCAAAGGCTATAGTTACTTTGGCTCCCCTAGTGATGTGGAGTCACTGGAGGTATGTTTCAAGAAGCTGGAAGGAGCCATTAAACAGGATGAAGTGCCTTGCTAAGGATCATAGGGAATCATGGGGTCACCCCAGCCAGCAGCTAAGCTCTGTGCAGGCACTCACTCAGTCCTCCCCCCTTCCCCAGCAGGATGAGGAGGAGAATCAGGAACAAAGAAGTAAAACTCACGGGCTGAGATAAGAACAGTGCAATAATTGATACAAAGTAAAATACACTAATACTACTAATAACAAGGAGATGGAGAGAAAATATCCAAGAAAAGCAAGTGATGCATGACACCATCCACTGACCAATGCCCAACCCATCCCTGAGCGCCAATTGTCTCCTCTCAGTCAATTCTCTCTCAGTTTATTTATTGCTCTCTTAAGCAAGAGAAAAGAAAGTCCTAAACAAAAAAAATTCTTCACAATTCAGTTTGTAATACATCTTCATGAATAGCAAGCCAAAAACAAATTCTTATTCATAGTGTGTGGGTTCTCCATAATCGTGAACTTAACAAGTGAGCTGACATCAAAGTAGTCATTGAGATTTTCTTGATTTTCTGCCTAAAACATCAATGTTTCATTCAATTATAGTTTTTGATTCATGGAAATCCTCAATCAAACTTTAATGCACAGACCATGGCTGGTAGGATTTTGGAGTAAAAGGGTAGCATCTGTGGCAATGGAGGTGTTGTACATTGAAATCACTATTGAGTGTTCAATAGAGGGAGCTGGAAATACCTGACACAGTGCAAAATTTCAAGTAAGGTAAAGATCACCGTCATTGCTAAATTCATGTTTGAGTGGGAAGGATACACTTGACTGTCACTACCAAACTTTGGACTCTGTTTTGTTTCCAAACTTGATTCATTGTGAACAGTGGAGTCAGAGTGCCATTTTTCAGCTGTGTTCTCAGCCTGAACACACGTACACACCAAGGCACATAGTGCTCCAGGGATATGATTCCTCACAGGTGTATGAACTCCAGGAGGGTTAATAACTGGGAGGACTGGCAGTTCAGCAGACTGACAGTGGTGAATCTCTGCTGAAATGAGCTGTATTTTGTTAACACCTGTTGATTTGCACTCTACACACCCCCAGTTCTGTGAGCAACACTTGGCCCTCACATTCGCCAGTTCGGTCTGATACAGCTGCTTGTGGCAGCCCAATTCATGTGGTCTTTTTCGTTGCCCCTCTATCTCTCCTTGTCCCAAGTCCTTTACTCACTGCCTTTTTGACTCTGTGGATGTGACAGAAAGCATCTCTTTTCACATTTTGAGGTCTATAAGTTTGTCTCTTGATTTAGGTGTTCTCTCCCTTGCTAACCACAAAAGCACCAGCCAGCCACAACCCCAGTAATACACCTAGGCTTGTCTAATCTGTCTGGACACAAATCTGGACATCACAAGGGAAATAGTCTCTTGTTCCTTCAGGTTGTCACTGAAGGATCTGTGGTACTTGTACTCCACAGGGTGAACTATCAGACTTCTAATGCTCTAGTTTTAACTGGTATGGTTGATTGACCCGAAAAATAAATGGATGAAACAGACTCTTTGATCTAGGTATGATGCTCTTGCAGCAGATTTGCTGTTGGAATGAGACAGGATTCAAGAGAACCAGCTGGAGTCTGGTATGTAGGATTTTCTGGACTAAAGCCAGGGAGCTTAGCTAATAACTCAGCAAGACAGGCTGCTCCATCTTCTAATTGGCTGCCAACTTCAGGCCCTGAGTGCCCAGTTATTCATGCTGGGACCAGCACAACTGAAAAGGCATTGGTACAGATTTTATGGTTGGTTTATTCTGTCAAAAATTGTAGAATTTCTCTTTGCATATTTCTCTTTGCATATAAAACACAGGTTGCAAGTGGCTTGTGGGCTGCAGGACCTCTGACTCAAACCATGCCCTTGTCTCCATTTGAGCATCACCATCCTTATAAAGGGCTGGTGTGAAGTTCTGTGTTGTTGTCTCAAGAAAAGGCCTGAGGCCCAGAAATCTTTTTGTGTTGTCTCTGCCTTTAAACCTGAGCTGGAGATAAAACAACCTAGGTGATACCAGGAAAGAATATTCTGTTCCACAAGTGTCTTCACTATCAGTGTTTGTGAGTCACAAACAATGGGGAACAATATCTGATTGCAAAGGATCCTTCTCTTACACCTGTCTGACTTGAATCTTTGCCTTTGGACATTTTGTTTCAGAATTATGGTCTGAGCTGAGCCTCACAAGCAGAAGCCTATAAGATCTTTTTAGACAATATGAAATTAAACACCTTGCAAACAGGTGGCCAAATCTGTAGAAAACCTACATCAAAACCAGTGCCCTTGTGATGTTCAGGCTGGCAAAGGATTTGGGGGAATACTGGCTTAGGAGAGATGTATTTATGTCCAGGACACTGAGGTGAAAAAAAAAACAAGATTTAGGAGAGAAACACTGGTCACTCTCTAAACAAGGGTTGAGAGCCTGGTTCTCAAAACAAATAAAAGAGAGCTTATCAAGAATGATTTTTCTAGGGGGTAAAGTGCTGGCTGAAAAAGGCATGAAACTCTTCTAACAGGAAAAAAATCTCCACTTGTTTGCTCCTAAATTCAGTTGAACAGAAATTTGTGTAATCTGTAAATAAAAGAGACTGGCAAGACACCTGAGGAGAGCACTCACACCTTCTGTAAACTGAAACTAGCTTCAAGGCTCAACTGTTTTCTAAGCAGGAATATCAAAGGAGGAACTGTAGAGAGTCCCTTATGGAGTGGAATTCAGAAGAGACACAAAGTCCTTGAGCATCAAACAGAAAAGGGTATAGCTAAATTATCCCTGTGGAAAATCATGGCACTGCAGAATAGAGAAATGAAAGAGCAGGAAAGCCCCCACAACAGTGGAAGACAAGCAGAAAACAACTACAGCTGTACATGAAATTATGTGGAAAATAAGGGAAGAAGGGAGGTCATGTACTCTAGAAGAGAAATTATGCCAAACAGGCAATATGTCTGGGCAGCAGGGATGTTGGGGATGAGACTGATTTTGTTGGTACAGTGGAAAAAGGAGCAGCAGGACGTTAGGGTGGGAAAAGGGGTGAAAGAAATGAAAGGTGACATGAAGGTTGAAAGTCTGAAAAGAGAAAGAAAATGTTTCAACCTCCAAAGATCCAACTGTGATTATGCAGCTGTCAGCCCTGCCCCTTTAATTAAGTAATTGATTAATTAAAATAAAGCACTTAATCTCTCAATTTACATATTGTGCCTCCCACTAACCAGCACTGACTGTGGGGTCCTCATCAGAAAGCTCCTTCCTATTTGAATTCGTGTTGGTTCCCAAACATATTACTTTGTAAATAGGAAATGACAACATTGGCTCCGTGCCCCACTATCGTCGCAGCCCTGCCATATGTCAGTATCATGCTAAACATAGTAAGCAGAAGACCCAACAATATAATTATTGAGGACATCTGTCAGCAGCACAAGCTACATCTGGGATTAGTAGCTGTAATGCTGGAAAGACCTATAAGAAGCAGGAAGGAAAGTCCTTTTGTGTTGGCTTGGATTTTCAAGAATAGGAGCCAGATCCTCAGCTGGTGTAAATTTAAGCCATTCAAAGAAGCTAATGAATCCAGCATCAGCTGATACTAGCTGAGGATCTGACACTGAAAACGAGGCCAATATCATTAAGTATGAGGTTTAATATTTTCTGTGTAAAGGTAGAATGCCTCAAAACATTCTGAGTTTACGGCATGGAAGATCATTTATTAGTAGAGCCAGCAGGTACAGACTGTCTTTTATCTCAGATCTGAAGGACTGTGGACAAGTTTGGAAAGCTCATGAAGAATATTAAAAATTCTCTTTAAAGTTCTTTGTACGTGAAGCATGCGGTAATTTTACATTTCAAAGAATTATGGGTAGAAAAAAAAATCGTTTTGAGCACATTTAATAACACTTGTTAAATTTTCTTCAGCCACGGCAGAGTTTATCTTGTAGTTTGCACAGGCAGACTGTCCTGTGAAACCAGTGACACATACAGATTGTACCTATTTATTAATCTGAGGGCAAGCTCCTGTTGGGAAGCCAAGTAGCTGCATTAATGGAATGCTCCTTTTGAGTTAATATCCCCTGTAGAAATCATATAGCCATGTCTGCACCACGCTGTGCTCATTCTAACATACTGTAGCTCTCAGCAAGCCTCAGTATTTCAAACCCCAGGCTGTCCCAATATTGGTTATGTGGCATCTGGGATGGAGGCTACCTATGCTTAAATACATGGCAGAAAGGCTTCACTCCATGGATCTCTACACAAGCCCTCAGGACTTGCAGTCAGTTCCCAGCCCTGTTGTTTGAACACCAAGGGTCTGGTGATGACTTGGATCATTGCCTTCAACTGAGAAGCTGAAGGAATTATGCCTAAGAAATGTTAACAGGCAGATTTTGAGAAATACCTAGAAAAGTTGCTTTCTGAAGAAAGTGTCCATGGATGTATTAAATGAGAAATAAAGGAGAAGAAACATTCATCTCCCCAGAAAAAGCTCTTCTTTCATGTGTCACATGAAACTTTTCACTCCTTTATATTCTGTATTGACGAACAAGGGTGTCTTTGCCTTGAGTCAGGTTTGTAATAAAATGAACTCATGCACTGATCTCTCCCCACTTCTTAATTTTTTTTTGCTTTGCAAGATTTCTTTGAACCATAAATCCATAACCTATATGTAACAGAGGATTACAATAAAACAGCAGATTACAGAATTGATAGAATGTAGGGTTTTGTTTTTTCCTTAAACTGAGAAAAATCTTTCCTTATGTCTGCAAATTTAGGGGGGTCTAAGAGAGTTATGCTGCTTCACCTCACTCATTCAGCAGGAGATTCATGAAGACACTTGTGCTTATGGATGTAAAAATGTGTGTCTGTACATGAGCTGAGTGTTTCAACTCTTCCTGTAGTCAGCAAAGACTCATCCCAGGAAGCCTGTAGGTCTGCAGAGAGACCCAGCTGACTAAAGGGTCTGCTTTGATGCTTTGAATTGCCTTGCTAAGGTGTTTATTGCTCTCTTGTGATTGTAGAGGAAGCATATGGAGCCTAAAGCCATAACTGAGTGCCTCTGTACATCCCCCCAACACCCCCTGCTCAGGCTGGCAAACGAGGTAGCAAATTAAACGAGGTTAGAAATATTAGTTATTGTGATGAGACGTGAGAAAATAATCTGATACAAACCCGTGACAACACCCAAGCCATCAATAAATATGTTTTCATTTGCATAACACCTAAAGAACATTTTCCTTCCAAAGTTCAATTGTGTCCTTCCTAGACTGGACAGGAGGGAAAAGCCCTGAAATGCAGAGAGCTCTGTCTTGCTCCTGTTGGTGCTTTTCAATGGTCCAGACATTGCTTGAATCTTGTGTGAGTGTGGTGATGAAAACACATGATCATTCACTGACTGCATGTATTTTTCTGTCAAAGGCAGGATCTGAATGAGTGGTGGCTTTGTTTAATTACATTTTCATAATAAAACAGAAAAAAAATCTCCTCTAAAATTATTTCAGGCCTCTGATCTCCCACCAATACATCCTCTCCTCTTCTCATGACACAATATCTGAGAAAATTTTTCCCTTGGGTAGGAAAAGAACAAACAATTAACCAAGAAACAAAAAACCCAACCCCCCAAAACCAAACAAAACCCCCAAACAAATCCCCCCCAGTCCCTGCCCCCTCCAAACCACCCAGCCAACTAACTAACCAACCAACCCCCCCTTCTCCAAAAAACCAAAACCAACCAACCAAACAAAATGTGACAGGTTATTTAGACGGCATGGAAAAGTTAAAAATGGAAAAGTTAAAAAAATTAAAACTGGAAATTTTTTACTGTTTGATTTTCAGGAATTTTTGTTCTCAGATAAGTGAGGAGAGCTGGTTTTTATTTATTTTTGTTGAAAGGCAGGACAATGCAAATATCTTGAGCCTATGGTCTGACCCTGAAAACATAAATTTTTCTGCATCAGTAACCCTATCCACCTCATTGACAGTGCTTACATTTGGAAATCTCTGTCTTGAATAATAGTTTGCAGGATTAGTTCCAAGTGGGGCTAAAGTGAGACTGAGGTACGTACCTTTAGCTTGGGGGTAGATTTCATTATTACTGCTAGGGAAAAAACACCCAGTTCAGAAAACTACTCTATTTCTTTCTAAAAATAAAAGATGGTTTCAGGAACACAGACATACAGAACGAATAAGTAGTTCCTGTCTGATTGCAGCTCTGGAGTGAATTGTGATGGTCAAATTTAAAATAGTGCTTGGATGAAAAGGAGTCTATAATGGAAACCATGCAGGAACTTTAACACCACCAGCAGTGCCAGCAGAGAGCTTGTAAGAATTTCAGTCATATGGGGAACTGTGCACCTATTGGATGTGTTCACCAAAAGATTAACTCCAAAATCTACAGCCTCAATTTCCTGAGTTTAACTGTGTTTGAATGATCTGTGAGTTTTAGGGTAATGTGTATTTAACACGCATCTCTGTAGGAGCTATGGACCCATACAGTGTGTCTTTATTTGCAATGCTATAGACCTTACAAGCATTCATTTAGGTGTAGCTTATTTAATTTTTTAATGGGCTAATTCTTGTTCTTTCAGGAGAGTTTTTCTATATACAAAGCAATTACTTAAACTAGTGTTTGTTTAGCTCACCTAACCGGAGCAGTCACGTAATCTTTGGGCTTTTTCATATCTTGCCAGCAATTTTATTAATAGAATCGGGCTGTTCCTGTCTGAAATATTCTCTTGCAAATGTTTCCAGGCAGAACAAGAATGTGAATAACCTAGTGTTCAGCAATGAGTTTTAAACAGATTCTTATTCTCCTGTCTGATTTTGATAAGGTCAATGCAGTAGCCATCACATAGAGCACACTTATACCATTGCAGTTGATTTTTGTTTGGGGCAGTTAGCTAATATTTGTGTTATTGCAGGGAGGATTTGAGAGAGAGATGGAGGATAGAGTTAGGAGTTTTCTCTGTTCAAATTTCCAAATCTCCCTCAAATAATTTTTTTTTAGTATCATGCTGCAAGGCCTAGCTGAAATTTGACTTCAGTTTTCTCAATGCTGTATCGTTTTGCTGATAAGATTTCTACCTCTCTTTTCCCTCATGAGGGCACATCCATACACATATACCAAACAACAAAGAAAACTTAGATTCCAACCTTTGTTAAAACCCAAACTGTACATCCTAGCCATTGCAACAGCTGCTTTTTTAGCTACCACTTTAACAAAGGCATTTAATGACTCCTTATGGCAGCTCTTTCTTTATGGAATTAATTCAGTTTAACCTTCAGGATAATGGCATTTACTAAAAATAAATGAATAAATAGCATCATTATTCTATTTTTGTATTTGCAAGAACAGAGACTGACTCTCATTTTGGTCAAAATCATAAAAAATTCTCCTGACATCAAAGGAACTACCGTCGTGTCAAAGTGCTGTAAGCTAATAAAGAATTTGACCAGGCCGTTTCTTACTGCATGGGAAATATTTATTGTGATTAAGTCTGTAAAAGTGAAGCACCCACAGCTCCTTCTGTGCTGTACATTCAGCATTCAGCCTCACCATTGCTGCATCTAGAGCCAGGGTGCACTAAGGCATGACTAACATCTATTATAGATTTGCTTATTCCTCTCCTTCCCAGGCAGTAATCATGTGCAGCAACTTAGAACACACCCATGTGCTTCTGCTGCTCCAGGTAGGGTCAGAGATGTGCAGATTGCTTTTCCAGCAGGAGGTGGTGAGTTTTGTTGTTACTCTGTTCCCGTGGGAATTTTTTTCCTACTTTGGGTCAGCACTGAGTCTCGTGCACTGACACCCCTACAAATGTTTTACCAAAGCAGCTGCTTCCTTCAGCTGGGAAAATTTTGATGTGCCAGCTTTATGTGTGCTTTCCTCTCAGGACGCTCCTGCTGGGATCACTTTGCCTTTACTTTTCCCTCCTTCACGAGAAAAAGAGGTCTTGCTTAAATTTTCACTTCCACTTTTAAAGTAAACTTCTATCCTTCAAGGGGAAATGTCTTTCTTTAATACTGCACCATACTGAAAGCAGCCCCTCCAAAGCACTGCTGGTTTCTACCTCATCAGTAGGGAGGATGTCCTCAAAAAGCACCACTTGGAGTTTGCACTTGTTCAAGCTAACCATCCAGAGGAATGAAATGCAGAGAAATGTAAAAAAATTTCACAGTGGGAAAAAAGGGAGATGGAAATCAAACAATGCAGAAAACTAAGTGTACAGGGGAAATTCATCATAATGGAAGAAACACATTGATAAAAAGGGTACTTAAAAATAGAGGAAAATTCCTCATTTGAAAAATATAGTGGTTTTGATAAAAGCTCATAAAAATTAAAATATAATTGCAAGGTACAGAATTTGAACAAAAAAGAAGCCTGAATGGTTAACATGCTGACTTTGCTCACTGCATGTATTGTTACTTCAAAGTGGTGTTGAACAGTGTTGCAGTCAAGACTCAGAGGCAAATAATAAACTGTTAAAGCACAGTTACCTGCTACACAGAATATTAGTTGCCAGCAGATTGGTCCCAGGTTCTTAATTTTAAAATGCCATTTTCATAGCTGTGAACATGCTTCATTTTTATAGCAACACATTGCCTTCAAATTGGATTGAATTGTTGCAGTGTTTTAAAAACTTGTGATCTGATTCTGCAATTAAAAAAATGCATGTTTTTGCTTTAAGTACAGCAAATTCCTTTAATTTTCATCTACAATGGAACACTTCAGTACAATGGGCTCTGAAGACAATTTTTAATGCTGACTCCTCTGCATTCTGGCTTCGCTTGTGGAGATGCACAAGCAGCCACAATAACAGCCTCAAACATGCGTTTCAAAATACACTGCTTTTATATTTCAAAAGAGATATGTCCCCATTTCTTTCTCATGTGTCTTTTGTCAAGCCTTTTATTCTTCACAAAGAAATACAGAGCTGACCTGAAAAAAACCCCACTTTTTCTGACAGAGTAGTCAAAATTATCCTGCCCGAGTAAATCTGAGAACCCTTTTCCTGGGAGCATGAAGACATATGTTTCATTTGTATCTCTCAGAAAAAAATGTGGGCTGGCATGCAAAAGAACATGATTATAACTAGAACTAGAATCTCACCAGTGCCTTGTCTTCAAGAGGCAGCTTTAATCTCAAATGGAGGCCTGTTGGATTAATTGAATGTACACAAGGGCTATAATTCTGTTGGGAAACTTGGTGCTGACCTGCTTCACCCAAAACTTCCCTGACCTGGAAGGCAGCACACTCCCTGGGTTTTGACACCCTCCAGTTGTCCATTCTGCTTGCAGGGTCAAAGTTGGTAAGTGTGCTGGGAGCTGATTTCCCAGAGTATCCCCAGAAAGAGAGAAAAACTGGTGTAGTTCCTTTTTTTCACTTATTTACCTGGAATAAAGAGCATGCTCTGTGATATAGAGAGCTTGCTCTCATCTGCTTTATTGCATTCCTATTACTACAGAAAGGTGTAAAACCCAATTCTTCATGAAGGCCTCTTTCCACCAGTTCACAGCTAAAGAAAGATGTAACTAAACAAAGTAGAGAAACAACTCAGCACAAGAAGGGCAGAGAGACATTTCTGAGGGAATGTAATAACTACAAATCTTTACACAAAAAAAATCAACCTCCTAACCAAGTGATGTCCTCCTTACTAGGAAAGGCAAGTCATGTGTCTTTGCAGGCAGAGTTTATGTTGCACCCTTACCCCTTCATCCTGGTCTCCTGTTCATCCATATGATGCTTGGGTCATGATGGCACTTCCTGGAGCAGCACACCTGTGTTTTCTTTGTATGGAAACAAGAAACCAAGGATGGGAGGGAAGAACAATTCACTGCCAGCAAGGCCAAGGCACACACTTGAGACGGGGACCAGACAGAGTCTAGACAGATTCCTTAGCTCTTTGGTTATTTTTAAAAGATTCTTTAGAACTAACCATTTGGTCTTTATAAAACATTCAAAATGTTGTATATATTAATACTCTTTGGGTAAAATATTAAAAGAAATTTTTTGCTGTTCTGTTCTGAGTCTGTTATTTTAATAAATGCAACATCTCCTGTTTCTTATATGATTTAAATGCTAACATAAAAAGCATTCACAAAAGACTAATTGGAAAAATACATGTCTGAAAAAAAGTGTTTTAAATTCATTTGAAGGATGTCTGAGTGTAATGCTATGTGTTCTTATTTATAGGGTTTTAGTAAATGAAGGACTTTCAGATGCTGACTCTCTGTTTCACATTCCTCATTGCCTTGTATAAAATAAACTCTCTTGCACTTTGGGAGGGGCAGACATTCCCAGGGCTGGACCCAGACAGGGTGATGGGAGTCTCTGTGCATACACAAGTGCTGCTGGCCACCATCTCCACACAGATCAGACAACAGCCCCACACACAGCAATGTGGAAAGCTGTAAAGCTGATCAGTAGAACTTTGGTCAGCTGCTTTAACAATGCTGCCTTTAAATCTTGCATTGTTAAACCAGTTATGCATTAAAAATAACCTCCATGAAAACAAGCCTGAAAGATAATGGCTTGGATAATGAGTCAATAGTTCCAGAGATTTTGAGAGATATGAGTGTAAGTCTGGAATTTATATACATTCCTGGTATTTTCCCATCTCAAAGGCACTGTAAAGCTGCTTAAATATAATGGAGTGGGGGAAGTCAGGAACACCAGATGATTCATGTAGGCTTCTGCCTCCACTCAACTCATATTTTAAACATCTCATTGAAGTTTATAATCAAATGCTTCTATAATTTTCTTTATGGTATTGGTAAGCAATGGTCCCTTTGTCTACAGTCTGTCTCATAAATATAAAGTCAACTGTTACTTCATGTTGTATTAGATCTAGGTATAGGAGACCTTTGTTAACCTAAATAATTTAGAATTTTCCTAGTTATTACTAATTTTCTCAGAACCCTGAAGTTAAATTTACATTGGAAAATTCATACATAGCTCTTTGCCAAGAGAAAAACTTGTATGGAAAAAGACATTTCCCATCCATATAGTTGATGAATATGTCTGATAAAGCAATTGAATAATATGTTATCTTTAAAAGATAAATGTTTTTACTCTATGAGTAATACTAAAGTTCAGGTAGTTTTAGTAGCAAATTTCTTTAGGAAATAGGAGGTACAGAATCAAAATGTTTTCTACTGTCATTTGTTCTATATTATTTTGCTCTGTTTGAACAATCTAGATGCCAAAATGCAACTGTCTTACTGTTTGTTCTCTTTTGAACTTTCCAACTTAAAATGTATATAACTTATCCCAATCACAGTGCTTTTCACATGGGAAAACTGTTTTTTCCAACCCTTTTTTTATTTTGTTAGAATCATACAGGACCGTATGATTGTGGAAATTGTGTCATTGTAGAAATTCAAAAGAGTGCATATGAGACACTTCAATGAACACCCCGTTACTGCATATAGAAAAGAGCAAAAATGAAGGAATTTCAATTAAATCCATGCCAGACTCCAGATCAGAGCTAAGAGTGATCCTACCATCATTCTCTATGTAGATATTTTCTTTTTATTCAGGTCTTCCAATAAAACAGAAAAATTACCCAGGGGAATTCACACTATTAAAAAGACATGGATCTAGTAGACCTTCTAAATCTCCTTCTTTACTGCTGAAGTGTAGATCCAAAGCAAACTTAAAAACTGGGATGTGAAAAGAGCTGTTAACTTGTAAGGTGATGAGGGACCTCATCTGGAGAGAGCTTCAGACAGAGTGCACACAGAACATCTGGCACAGATGTGAGGAGCTCGCTTTGTGGGCACTTGCAGCATCTGTTGTGCATTTGTTCCCACCAAGCCTGAAATGCATCAGGGTGGGCAGTGATCTCAGGGTGACTGTGTTCTGGCCTTTCAGTAGGCCTGGCCACCACAACCAGAAGATGCCTGATGAGCACCTCTGGCGTTTCTGAATGTCAAACAGTCTGGTCAGAGCCATTATTTTCTTGAGCAAATATATTTCTTCTGGCAGGAATGGTAAGAGGCAAATGTACCATTGGTCCCCACAATAAATCAGGCTGAAGGCTGATGTCTCCCTGTCTTGAGCTGGAGATGGCTCTGACTTCCAAGTGTTTTAACTTTCATTCACTCTTCCCTATACTATTCCACAAATGAAATAGGGCATTTGCCAGATAATCAGGAAATTATCAAATACATCTTATTGCCAAGGAGGTTTTTTTTTTTTATGACATCCTCTTGAATTGCTCCAATATCATCTCTATGTTGAAACAGAAATAAATCCATACTTCTTTCTTATTTACATTATAAGGTCATTTGTGAATTACAGTGCTGTCTTCCATTGTTCAAATACATATAGTTTAATCATCATTTCAAGAAATAGGCTCACTGTTTCCACAGAATAGCCATTAATTTTTAGAGTTCAAATATGAGTGACCAAATCAATCATCAGTTCATATTCTGGAAAAATCATTATAAAGTTTACTTAGATATTGTTATTTTTCAGTCAAATCTTGAAGACCTGTTATCACACTCCTTTGATAGCTCCTACTTGGGGAGAGTATAATTTGCATTTTTTTAATCACTTTTCATGTGCGGATTCCTTTAGTCCCTTTGAGATACATTGGAGGACATCAGAAAGGTGCATAACAATTATACATACTATTATGCCTGAATAACTGCAGGGTACTGCTAATCCTGCTGTTCAAATATTCATAGCCTTAACTGAAACACACTTTGGGTAACAGACGCAGCTCCCTTGCCCACCTCAGTTTGCATTTGTTTGCAGTACAATTTTGTGATTTCTCATTAGCTAGCATGTCTGCCTTCTGCCACAAACTGACTTACATTCCTCCCATCTGTTGCAAACCCAATTTAATTATCAGTCACTGCTATGAACATGGCAACAGACACTTTTGTGCATGGAGGTTCTGCCCTTTTCCCCATTGTCAGAATTTCTGTGATGTTATGTTTTGAAGTAAAGTTTTCATAGAAGGTTAGTTCAAGAGATCTGGTTTTGGAAACACTGTGCTTTTATTAACATTATGTTACAAATCCAGTAAGATCAATCAATAATTCAAATGAAATTTGGATTTTCATACTGATTTCTTCTATTATTTTCCTACTTGAATGCTTGCAAAATGGAATATTTTTTGGAGTATTTCTATAACTAATTTAGATATTTTGGAATTACTTAGTATTGATATACTGCATGCATCTCACCATTGCCAGTTACTGGAATTATCTGAACCAGAAAGACAAATAGAAATGAGAGATCACTAAAAATGAATTATTATTAAGCTAAAAGGAAATTAACTAAAACACAACAAGCAATGCATAATAGAAAAACAAAGCAGAATGTCTAAATGATGAAGAAGACCTAAATAATTTAAATAAAATTAAATATAATAATTTGGTGGGAAGACAAATAATCTCTATCTGAATTCTAATCTGTGTTAACTGATAGCCAGTCCTATGAATCAAGAAAAAAATTCTGAACAAAAATTCTCATAGTTCCCTTGTAGACTAGTCAATTTATGTGCTAATGGTGTTAAAAAAATTTACATATACTAGAAACATTTAGAAAATAGCAAGAAGAAAATGGCAAGAACAAAATCTTTTACCTATTGCAAATTGTTAATTTTGAAATAAGCTGTGAAAATATTAAAACTTTTTAAAATTTATCAGGCTTTTTGTGAACATCTGATGCCAGTTAACCGGCTGGATTAATTTTGCTTTTCATACATATCAACTTATACTCTCTGTACTGGGGTTATGTACAAAAGTTTTGGTAGTGAGGAGGTAGTGCAGGTCCCTCAGCCTGTTCCTGAGGGACTGCAGCCTGTGGAAAGCATCCATGCTGGATGAAGAAGCTCATCAAGATGTAGAAGTGGCAGAGATGAAGCAATATGGACTGACCAGAACTCCCATTCCCCTGCCACTCTGGAGGAGGAGACAGAATTGTAGGGAAATTGAGCCCAAAAAGAAGGGAGGAGTGGGAAGAAGGTGGTTTTCACTTTGTTTCTGCTTCTTACTATCTGACTCTGTTATTAAGTGGAAATAAATTAATTTCTCTAATTAGAGTCTGGTTTGGCTGTGATGGTAATTAGTAAATGATCTATTTGTCCTTCTCTTGACCCATGAGCTTTTCCATGGTATTTTCTCCTCCTGTCCTGTTGTGGAGGGGAGAGATGGAGCATCTTGTTGGGCATCTGGCAGCACCAAGGTGAACCCACCACACTGCCTCCAAACAATTCCCATATTTGATGTTATGCTCAAGTTTACAAAATACATTCTTCTTTCTGTTTGCTTTCAGAGAGAAAAATGTCCTGAGAAAAATGTTCTTCAGTCCTATTTTCTCAAACCATTTTTAATATACAGTAGGACTTCAGTTAACAACTTAATTGATAAAGTTGTCTTTTAAACAACATTGTCTTTTAGACTCTGCTTTGCTTTATCCTTTGATCAAACTTCATTTGGTATGGGAAGTCTCATGTTAGCTCTCTTGATGATTTAAAAGATGATAGGTTTAGATCAGATATAAGAAATTCTTGGCTGTGAGAGTGATGAGGCACTGGAGCAGGTTGCCTGGAGATGTTCTGGATGCCCTATCCCTGGAAGTGTTCAAGGCCAAATTTGAGCAACCTGGTCCATGGCAGGCAGGTTGGAAAGAGATGATTTTTAAAGTCCTTTCCATCCCAAGCCATTCTATGGTCCTATAGATTTTCTATGGTCTAGGTTCTATGGTCTATGGATTTTCTCTGGATTCCAGGCAACTAATTTTGGGTGAAAGCATGAAATAATATGATATTTTGCAAGAATTAATTTGTTATAGCATTTCTGAGCATGTGTGGTGCCTATGCTAAAAAAGCACTGTGAGGTACTTGAGAGGACAAGACCCACCCAGGAGGATTTTGCTAATCAGAGGATGCTAAACCTGGCATAATTAATATTCACGTTATCTGGCTGGAACATGCTTTGCTGTGCACAATTTTATCACTCCTAGCTGACTTTCATCTGGGAAAAAGCTGCTTGACTCATTTCATCAGAAAACTGGAGACATTACCTGGCAAATATCCAACATAAATAAATTGAGGACCAGGCCTGGGAGCTGTTACCATATCTGGAAGATAACTATTTGGTAAATGCAGGTGCATCCTAAAGCCAGGATGTGAAGAAGCTGTATACATGGCAGGGGACCAAGGAGGACATTGAGAGAGTCAGGGTATTGAGAGAACTGGAACAGCATCTGTAATGACTGAGCCAGGAAGGGGAAATCACTTATTGGAGAAAAGACAGGCGATCTGAAACAACAATAAAGTTTTGCAATTCTTCATTTTCAAGTAATTTTAATACTCTCCTTCTAATTTATTTGCCTTCTTTATGACCTAAACTGCTGCTGTGCTTTCAGTTTGTCTATGAAGTCCCATTGTTTGAATATGCCCAAACACAATGGACACACGTATGGGTCAGTCTGAAACAAGACTCTTTGTCTATCTACTAAATAGTTTCACATCACCTCCAAGAATCAATTACCCTGGATTTTCAGTGCTCACCCTTCAAAGCAAAAGCTTTCAATTTTCTTTGCTTTTAAATAAAAGTCTAATTACTTTTTCCCTCCTTTGAAGTGACTTGTTCACGTTTATACCTCAGGCTTCGCCTCTCCATTTATTGATAACATGATCATTCCGTATTTTAGATTGCTTTTTCTGGCAAGCTCCAGAGGATCAGAAAAGGCTTGCCATCCATTGAGAAAGAGCTGCTTTCCTACCTCTGATGCAAAGCAGGGCAAACCCGCTCTAAGGGTGTACTTGCTGCTCAGTGCCCCTTGGACATCCTCAGACAAGCCGGTCAGAATATAAACCTTAAACGCATGCGCATGTTAACCTCTTGATCAAAACTTTGGTGGAAAGAAACACTTCTATGATCAGGGTTTCAGCAAATAATATCCTTTAAGCTACATCTGATGTGATTATGAGAGTTGCAAACTCATTCCTTTTCATTGTTTGAATGAGCAGAGAAAGACAACATTTAAATTTATTCGTAAAAGTGAAAGAAAAGAACAAGTAGTTGGGACATTTAAAAGCAAAGAGAGACAAGGAGGTCATCAGACTTAGTTGACAATATTTGAATTTCTTTAGAAGCCTTTGAAAATCTAATCAAATTTCTATACGCAATCTGTTAAACCATTCTGGAGAGTAGAGATGGAAAAGACATCTTTTTGAGAGAATATCCCTTTTTTTATACAGATCTTGTCTGACATGATCTCTACCATTTGACAGCCATTTGGTTTTTGGTGCTGAGGCAGTTGCGTTTTGAAGGGACAGAGGTGTACAAATTTGCTGCTCTGTCTCAAACTGTATGGATAAATTTCAGCACCTCACCTATTATTCCATCAAATCTAAATTTCATGCAGAGAGCTTCCATTGAGACCCATGATTGGATTTTCTAATTCAGGCCTTGAAATATCTGTGTCGCACCATCTGGCCTTTATTTATGGGTTCGAGTAATAAAACACTTTTAAGGACAACAAATTACAATTATAATTGCTTCTTTTAAATTTTTTTAAATTTAAAACTTCAGTAGAAATCAATTTATTTCAGCTTAAACAGATTTTTGGCTCAATTGCAGTATTTCTGCAAATGGTGACATTGCATGTTGCAAACTGACTGTGCAGTGCTGACACCAGCAAGTCCAAATGCCAGCCAGTACTGCACACAATGGTAGTCCAGGGACAAGGATAGCAAATGAACATGTCTCTAATTAAAGTTCTCTGATAGGATTAATCAGTTGACATTTTGCCACATAAATCAATAGCTGGATTTTCCTCCCAACAAAAAGCCTAATTTTTGCTGAGGAAGCTGTTCACTCAGCTAGAATGTCAATGTTTTCGGCAAATGATTGATTCCCCCTATATTTTATGCATTCAGTTTCAAAATACAAACAACAGATGGCTTTCTCAACAGTCCTAAACCTAGATTTGATTGCTATAATCCACTCAACACTGCTGGAATTCACACCCTGCAAACTTAAGGTGATCTGCAGATCTCTCTTCTACTCCATCTCAAATATAACCTCTTCAAATTATCAGGTACAGTGTCAAGTGATGGAGGCCTCCGAGCAGAGCGGGGTAAGGCAAGGAGCATTGTGTCACCCTCAAAGCTGCCACAACACGGGAGCAATGGTCACAGCAGCCTCCTTCTTGGTAGAACCATTTTGAGAATGACTGGAAGAAACCAGACCAGCCTCCAGATTACAGCCCTCATCAGCTGGACCCTCCAATTAGTGTGTGTTACTCAGACCTGTTACTTGTTTGAATGGAAATTCTTGGGCTGGGCCTGAGAAGATTTGGCTTTTAATTAGGTAATTATAAATCCCTAATTATAGGCTGATAATCTTTTCAATATCTCTTCTTAACTTTGGCTCCAGCTAGACCAGATGACTCAGATTTATCCTCATCCTTGAGGAGAAAGAGGTTTTTCTTCCAGAGATAAGAGCTGCTGTCTGTAGATCATGGGTGATTGGGTGTAAAGATTACTACTATTTCTTAAGCTGCTTAGAAAAGGCACTATGGTTAATTTTTTAAAAATTGGAAATAGTAAATATGTTATAATGTGCTTTCTAGAACCAAATCTGAATCTGTATGACAGCAATACCAAAATTAGTAAGAAAATTAGTATCCATGCACACCACCTGTGACAATAAACAACATGATTTTTCCATGTGGAATGCAGAATTCCACAAAATTCAATAAAAAGCTCTTGTAAACAAGAAGAAAATTGGACACTTTAGATATGTAATTGAGAGGCCCTGCTGTTTCTTGAGTGAAAGCTGGCACTAGTGAAGGATAACAGGCTGTTAGACTTACTCAGGGAAGCTACTCACAGGATCAGTTTAGCTTCAGGAAAATACCAATTTCACCCCAAAACTGATGAGGAGTACCAAACCTACTTAGGAATCAGAGTAAAATTCAGAGAATAATCATGGAAACAAAAGAGGTTAAAAAATAATATTAAGGATTACTCCTTAGACAAAGTGACCTACGTTAACAAAAACTCATATTAAACAACTGACATAAACAACACGAAAAGAAAATGAAATATTTAGTTTTGGGTCACATGAACTATATCTGTTTGAATAAAACCTTGAAATATTTGTTTAGTTCTGAAAAGCTGGGTTTTTTTCCTCCTGTTAAAATAATGAATATGCTGATGCAGTCTACCTGCCTCAGATTTTAAAATTACATTTATTGGCATGAATGGTGGGACCTGCAATGAATTATTATTAGTATTAGTATTAGTATTAGTATTAATATTAGTATTAGTATTAGTATTAGTACTTAGACCCTTCTCCCCTCTTTTTTTCGTTAAAGAGGGTTTACTTTTAAATAGATGGGCAAGATTATCAAGCATTAAGATTGTTAAATAACTCTTCTGATATCCATCCTGATACCTAGTTTGTGGCAGACAAGAAGCTGGCCCAAATTAAGAATATGCAAAATCTACAACCGTTCTCATCAAATTACTAAATGCATTACGATCAAGGTTGCTTCCTGGTCATTACAAGAGCTTTCTTTTTAATTATCATTCTTTACTTTTTAATCGGTTTTGGACACATTTTCCTCTTTGGTTAACCTAGCTCTTACTGGGATGAAAAAGGCATTGTCCTCTGCTGGAAGAGTGATATGATGAGGAAACCACTTCTGCAGGAGACAAGCTTGTGGTCAATTCTGTCCCTGCGTACAAGCAAAAAAAAGCTTTCTGAAAAGGAGAATTTAAAATAAGGTTTTCATGAATCATTGTTTGCTGGACATGCCAGGGAAATCTAAATTAAGGAAGACATCCTTTCACTTAGTTAAGGAAAACCACAGTACATAATTCTTTCAGAAGCACACAATGGCAAACTTTGTACAATTTAGATAGTGAAAGCCAAGCCAGATTAGATTAAAAACTGGCTAGTTGTATTTTATTATTCTCCAGGAAGAGTTTTTTATGAGAATTGGAGGGGAAAAAATTAACTGCAGCAGAACTGATCAGAAATTTTTGACTGCATGGTTTTTCATTGGACAAGTTAAATGTTCAAAACCTCAGCTTTTATAGAAATTCAAAAGTTTCAATGGAATTACTTTTGGAAAGCTTCATGATGTCAAAAAAGGATTTCAGAGTTTGTTATAATTAGACAAAAACTGCAGAGATCAACAGGCTGGCCAATGTCCCATTGCCCTGAGGCACAGCATAACAGGCTTCCAACGTAAAACATGTATGACATGAAACATGAACACAGATTTGCTATATTCCAGGTAAATGTCTTAATGAAAGCGTACATATCTAATGCTGTTTTTTTTTCTTTCTGAAACAATTTTGTGATTATTTTTAGCTTAATTACACAGCTGGTGCTAAATAATCTGGTGGTGTGACATTCACCAGAAATACAGGAGGCTGAGAAGCATTTCCCAGCTCCAAGAAGGCCAGAACAGTAACTTTCTCTCCCCTGTTTCATAAAGACAGGGAGGTACCCTAATTAATCAAATAGTCATCATTATTACCAATTTCTAATAGCATAAATGAAGTCGTTACTATGTCCAAGAAGTCTCTAAATTCCCTTAATTCATTAGCTTATATCTTCTTACAATAAACTGGTCTTTCACCATTCCTGACACTTTTTATTTCTGAGAATTCTTTGAGATTTTATTTTTTTTTCTGAGAAGCTTTAAATTTAAGAAAGGTGAACATAGAATTCTGAGAGAAAGATGTTTACTGAAAACAAAACCATGATCTGAAGGATTATGTCCTGAGAAATCATGTTTTACTTGCATCTAGACCTGGAACAAAACTTTGTGGGAGCTCCTGGAGTAATGAATTATAAAGCCCTCAATGATGAATCTAAGGCCTACAAGTTAAGGTATTTTAGATTTGAATAAATATTATAGCGATGCTATCAGAAGTCTTGGATGTATTTGAAATATTATAGACCATGAATAAAGTGAATCCAATTTTGCATTTTAACAGTATTCAAATATATTGTTATTTCAGTTACACTTGAACTTCATAATCATTGTTTGAATCAGAAACAGCTATTCAGGAAGAGTGGCTTTGTCAGCTCTGTCAGTGCCCACATCTTCCACACAAGGAAGGACTGACAAGACATGAAAAAACAAATCCCATCATTAAGTTTTGATGATTCACTGCAATTATTTATTAGTTCATCCCTTAATTCCAACTAGCTCCATCTTTGTGTATTTCCCTGAATTGTTATAAAATTCTGAAAAATTTAAAATATTACTAGCATTTTACTTAAAGTCAGGTGAAGATTGGACCAAATTTTGTTTTCACTGAATACAATGAGTTAATTCATGCTTATTGCTAAGAATTAGAGAACATGCAAGTTCATATGGATGAGAAACAAAGGGGTCAGGCACTTGCATCTTCTTTACTCAGCCTCAAAAATTACAGTACACTTCTAGACAATTTCCTCTGAACGTTCTTGATTGGCAAACAGATTAATTCTTAGGCAGTCCCGTACACTAAATGGATCAAGGGCAAAAGTTGTGTTATTACATCTACATCCAATACATATCCATATTGGTGTGTAAGAGAAAAAATATTTGCAGAGAAAGTTGAACTCTTGATAGAGAGAGGAAAAATGAGGGTGTTGAGCAAGCCTTTTTTAGCGCTTAAGTTAAAGCAAGTTAAATACATGCTGAGAATAATAACTCTATTCTAGGCTTGACTGTGATAATCAATTAGCCAGTTGGAGAGAAAAGGGCAGTTATTATAGGAGTGGAATATTAGCAGAAGGAAAGTGATAAAGGCTGTCAGCTCTATGAGTTACAGATGGTGACATGAAAGTTAGCTCCTGCAGAACTGTAATCAGGGAACATAAAAATGTTTGTGTATGCCGTGAAAATAACATCTCTTTTTCAGTCTGTGCTTTTTAGAGACAGCACAAAAAATAATGCCAAAGCCATCTTTTGCAGATGTTTTAAGAGGTTGAAGAAAGAGCAATTACTTTGAAGAGGGTTTTCTCCATAATCCTTTACTGACTGTCTTTGTGAGCTCATTTGGATGCATAGCTCTAGTTTCACAGATGATGTTGGATGTATTAACTGAAGAATGTTGCATTCTAGCATGTACAGGTTTAAATCTGCTGGATTTAAATAGTTCTTTTAGCACTGGGGGCATTTTCTTCCGTGCCTGCAGGTTGATGTTGGCAGGATTTACTTATATAGAAACTAAGAAATGGTCCTGAGATATCGTAAGACTTTCATCATACAGATTGAGCCCTTAGCTAGGAAATCATGATTTTCCAAATTCTTTTAGGCATTATGGTAAGCACTGGATTTCTCTATGGAAACACTCAACAGCCAAAGCACAGAATCTTGTTTTCAATTCCACTAAAGCTGGTTCATAGCACTGAATCAAGTTTCAAATTGGACCTAGATATAATCACTAAAATGAAAAGTTGAATACATAAGTAAGGAGTGGAGCATAATTACATAACAAATAAAGATCGCAGAAACCAAGGTGATATGATAAAATGTCAGCTCTTGATGTATCAGTCTTGGTTCTGCAGGTCTTTCCATAATGGTTTATATCATCCAGCTCGTGGGAAATTGGGCGCTTCCTGACAATTGAAGATCATTAACACTTTGAAAATAAACACACGGATTTCTGTAGATTCTTGTTAGCAAAATATTAGGGCTCTTGCTCTGTGGGAATAGATTTTGATCTGACTTCAGACAGGGAGGCTCTTCAATGTGTCTTTTCAGCTCAAAAGAGACAAATGCTTAGTTTATATCAGATCATAAAGGAATCAGGATAACAAAGAAAAGAGACAATAATGACATTAATCTAATCTAAATATGGTTATCTGTAGTGAGAGATGTCTGTATCTAAGGTAATAACCTCCTCAAGCTCCTTTTATCATAAATGAAGAGGAAATTAGTAGTTTTGATACTCTAAACAATTAGCTGAGATGTCGATGCTCACAGTGTAAATGTTTACATTTATTTACGTCAATTCTACTCTGAATTTCTTTAATATGTGACATTTAAGTGATAATGTCATGCCCCTAAGCCTGAGTTGATTTCTGTGGGTTCAAACCAGCAAGGTACTTAAACAGTATCCTAATTTTAAGCAGATAAAGAGTCTTATTGAAGTCAGTGGGGTATTCACATAGCAAAGGTACATTCCAATGCTTTGCAAATGTGAGTAATGTCACACATATGTTTTTCTTGCAATAACTCTGCTACATCACTGCAGTGATTTCTCTGTACAGTGGAATGAATGCTTTCAGAAAGCTCTCTTAAATTTTTAGGATTTTGGCATTTTTATAGCAGATGCTGGTAAATTACTAAGATTCATATTCTTTCCTATGCTTCATAATAGCATTACAGTCCAATAAAATATAATTCAATGTTTTGACTACTGCATTAATTGAACACTAATGCTGTTTCCATCCCTTAGGGTTCAAAATATAATTCGAGACATGCTAAATTTTTGTCCCATGTTTCATGTAAAAAAAGATGAGACCAAATAGCAATATGTCACCAAAGCAGCAAAAGTCTTTTTAACTATGTAACATTTAGACATTTCAACAAATTCATCAATCATCTATGTAATTTCTTATCCTTAAATGCATAGATGGCCCTAAGAAGTTACGAGTGTATCTAAATTTTTCAATTATTTCATAATTTCATATACAGTTATAGGATTTTATGGAATGAGTGTAGTTTAAACTGAAAATGCTTTACCTGGATCAGTCTCATCTCAGCTGTGAGAGGAGGGCTTGGTTACAGCAAACCGCAGCCTGAAGTTGGAAATCGTGAAGAAGGAAATCAACACTGAGGTGTCTGATGCTCTGTTTTGATCTCAGTGGGCACCTGACCAGAATACAAAATTCAGCATTTCTGGGGCATGTCCCTGGCCCCTTGGACCACGATGGGGGAGAGCTGCCAAGAACAGGGCATCCCATCCCCACTGCTGCAAGGGAGATGCAAGCTGTTCAGCTGGGGGAAAATTAAACATTTCCCTTAGCTTTCTTATGAACTCCCAACACAGCCTGTGGTGGGCTAAAAGCTTGGCCTCTTCTCCACCAGGTAAAGAACAATGTTTTGCTTGTAGTTAATTTCCATATCAGTCAGCTACTCAGTCTATTGAGATCTTCCCAAACAGGCCTCCCTGTAAACTATTTTTATACCAAGATATCCTGTAGCAGTCTTTATAAAAATAAATGAACTAGTGACATTAAGCTGAAAGGTAAGCAAAGGTGTTGAGTGTTAAACATATTAAGAGCAGGGGAAAAATCTGTTAATCGTTTTATTAATGTTTTCTTTTCTGCCGAAATCCTTGAAAATGCTTGTAATTCTTTGCAGCTGACAGGCTGCTGATTTTGCAGAAAGAAGAGGTTTTTGAGTCCCCGAACTGCAAGTCACAGTTGTTCCTTGTTTTGACTGTTGGAGAATTAGTTCAATAACCTCCCAAATAGTAAGTGCCTGTGTTCATAGAGCTTAAGTATAAGAAGGTCTGCATCTGAGAATAATTATAGTTAAGCAAACACTGCATTGAAACACAAGCTTAATGAGTTGCACTGAAGCACTGTAAGGGACTGTCAAAGTCATTTTGCTGCTGCATGGATTTTTACAATGCTGTTACTTCACTTGTTTGAAGGATTCCCCTCTTCCATACACACTAAGTGACATTCAAGCATTCCCAGGCTTGTGGGAAGTGGCAGCAGGGATGAGACTTTGAGGCTGTGATCTATTCTGTCCTTGTACTGTGCCCATGATAAAATCCATGAGGACAGTCCCCAGCTGTACGCTCTGTCTAGCACTGGTGCTCTCTTGGGGGTTGTCATTGTGGCTGACAACTTTTCCAAACTCTGATGGGGAAGCTCCGGCTAGCCTTCAGTTGTGCCAGAAAGGTTTAGATTGGAAATGAGGAAAAGTTTCTTCACCAAAAGGGTTGTCAAGCATTGAAACAGGCTGCCCAAGGAAGTGGTTGAGCCACCATCCCTGGAGGTATTTAAAATACCTCTAGGTGTGGCACTTATAGACACGGTTTAGTGGTGGACCTGGCAGTGCTAGGTTAGTGGTAGGACTTAATGATTTTAGAAGTTTTTTCTGACCCAAATTATTCTATAATTATGTGATTCTATGGCTTTTAGTCTTTCCTCTGATGCATGTCTCCAAGCAGATTGGATATTCCCCATTTTGAGAGGATATACCCCACAGGCCCAAGTCCACCAAGACACCTCCTGCAAGATGTGCTGCAGACCAGCAGGGTTCTCAGCCAAGCTGGGGGTTCCTGTGCCCTTGCTCACCTCTCAGAGCACATAGGTCACCAGGCTGACCACAAATGGAAACAGGGCAACAGTGCCTCTGCAGTATGGAATAGAAAGTTTTCCAGGGACACGATTCCTACCAAATCCCTGAGGCTTTTTGGCTTTCCTAAGCAGTGTGCTGAATCATCTGATGCTCCCGGGCTTGTCAGCTGCCCCAGATCTGAGCAGCAGTTGGCTTCGTGTGACCTGCAGGTAACAAAAGCCATTTGCCATTTTGCATGGCCATACTGGCCTCCACCACTGAGCCTTCTCCCCTTTCCCTGGGGCTTTTATCCTCTTCTTTCCCTTCACCTTCCAAGGCAGTGGAAGGTGTAGTGACAGCTCAAAAGTGAGAAAGGGAATGTATCTTTCCCTTCCCACCAAGAGCTATTGCTTGGTGGACCTGGCCATGTTGAGTCAATGGTTGGATACAATGGTCTCAGAGTAGTTTTCCAACCTTCATGATACAATGATTCTATAGGAACAAGAAATTGCATCTAAATTCTCACAGTAAAAATTAATTTGATACGTTTAATTTAATTTAATACTTTTGGTCTTGTTTTTATTTTCTTCACATTTATATCATACTAAATACATATTCAAATTTTGCCATGTGTGTTTTTGCTGAAGTGCTAGGCAGATTGAGGTTCCTGTATGAAAAAACCTGTGACATTTTTCATTGTCTAATGTTTAATGCTGACAGAATCACTCTGGCAGCCTCTTTTTTTTTTTTTTTTTTTTTTTTTTTTTGTAGACCAACTCCTTCCAGAGACATGGAGAGAACAGACTCCAGGGTTTCAGGTTACAGAAATCTGGAATAGCTGTATCATACAAAGAGCATTCATACACTTCCTATGTTGTATGAAAAGCAGAGGCCCTTAACATACTATACTTGAATGAATAAAGTTAGATAAGCCTCATCCTTTCACAAAATAAGCAAGCAAAAAAAAAAAAAAGGAAGTCAATATAAAAAACTATTTTTTGTAAAATCATCCTTATTGTTCAGTGCGAGCATGTTTTCATGTTTGTCTGAGGACAATGTTAACCTTGGATAATGAACTGTGTTAAAACCTTTTAAAGGCAAGATAACAATATAAGGTCAGGTAGTGAAAAAAAAAAAAGAGGAATTTTGTTTTATTTTCTCCTCTTTTTTTTATGAACCAAGTACAAAAGTTAACCTTGCAAATGTACTATGGTCTATTGTGCTTTTTTTTTGCTCTGTTCTCATTCTTGCAATCTGAACATTATGTTATTCTGTGAATCAGCTGTGAATAGGCCACATTATCAGAGACAATGGTCTGGACCTGATGAAATAAATGATGAAATTAATTATGAGATTGAAATGGATTTGCACCATCTTTTTTTCAGCTGCTTGTTAAACTTTTCTAATGTAAATTCATTTTATGTATTATGCAGTCTCAGATAAAACATATACCTTATACCAGAAAAGCAGTATTTAAAAAAAATCTTTTTTTGTTACTTAAAGTATGATTACCTTGTCAGTCTTAAATAGCACATTCACTACAATCTCTTCTACACTTCCAGTTTTCAGGGAAATTACTGGGTTAATTCAGGTCAATGCCTTTAAATTAAATCTGAGAGCAACAGGAGCAGAGAAGAAGTAAACAGGAATTAAGTACAAAGCAGACAGTTACAACAACATATAGGAATTATGTAGGGTTTGCCAGAAATACCAATCTCATGTGGAGACAGGAAGAATTACTGCAGGGTACATATCCTGACATGGAGAGGAATGGAATAGAGAGTCCCTATTTCCAGCAAAGAAGATTGGAAGACTGAAAACTGCAAAAAAATAATCTATTTAAACCCAGGACTGAAGAAAGACATGATTGAAGCTGCCAGCAGCCCTGAGATAGTGACTGCACAGTTTTAGGACCATGCCATCATACCAGTGCTACACCTGTTTTAACCCAAACTTCCTTGTTTCCCACACAATCTCCCCATGCCCTGTGGAATTCATGTTTGTTTTCATGGTTAATGGGCATGGGTAAAAGCCAAGCTGCTTCAGTTTAGGTTGGCATCTCTCCACTTTGCAATGAGAATGCAAAATCACCAATAATCTTCTTATAACCTTTCTGTACTTCACTGGACTTTCACAGCTAACACCTTTTCCAACTGGTCTTATGGACTGAGAAATATTTAGAAATTTTAGTTTTGTGGTTGTAGGACAAAGGACTGAAGGTGAATTTTCCCTGTGGAAAGCAGCATGCACAGGATGGTTAACCTTGACACAAAACCAAAAGAAAAGTGTGGATGTTAGTGATATAAAAGATATGAGCTGGGAGATGAGCCCAGCTTAGAAAGAATCATTCCTTTTCAGAGCAGACAGACCAGGCTCAGTTTCAGCTTAGTTAGTAGAGATCCTCTCTAGACATGGCATTAGTGACATTGAGAAATCAAACACCCCCAAAATTATTGTAAAATTAATTAACATGCAGTTAGAACATTCTTAATTTCAGTATAGTGTTACCTCACTGGTTGCAGGATATTTTGGGGCTAGAGATTGCCTGTCTGTATTCAGCTATATGAAGTTCAGAGTGAGATATGTAATGTATAATCTTGTCCTTCTAAAATTTAAGCAGTATATAATGATGGCTGGAAACAACATTCAATGAGTCCAGAGAGGGCTATGCCTTTTTTATAACTCCTGCAAAACCTTTGGGAGTGCTTTGTTTCTCGAATATAGATGAATTTTAAATTTAGAAAACAATCCCTGCCGTGTTAATGTTTTTTGATGTGCTTCCAGTGAATTCAGGCAGCTTTGAATAAAGCTTCTGAGGCAGAGTGTTAACTGTCCCACTAAATCTGAAGAAATATATGAAACATATAATAGAATCATCAAAAGAGATGAAGTCTCTTGAAATGGAAGAGGATAGAATTGCCTCTCTAGTATC
The DNA here is from genome assembly GCF_028551555.1 of Melozone crissalis. Classification (NCBI taxonomy): domain Eukaryota; kingdom Metazoa; phylum Chordata; class Aves; order Passeriformes; family Passerellidae; genus Melozone; species Melozone crissalis. Next base: position 58,288,883 of record NW_026535805.1, read on the forward strand.
AAGAATGAGATGGCTGTGAACTGAACCTAAACATGAGGGGCAACCACATCTGTTTTGGACAGTGGGCTTTAAATGACCCAGGGATGAAGTCTATACATGGTGCCTTATTTAGTTAATTTTTTGCCTGCCTTCTGTTTACACAGATTCTTTATAACTTCACCAACAGTTGGATGTAGACTTATAAAGCAGTCTTCGTCATGTCTTCTTACTCAGACACAGAATGAAATGCTTTGATAGATGGTTCCTGCAAGATCTGGGATGAGGAGACTACAATAGGGTTTATCTTTCCCCAGTTTTCTCCTTTCTAGGCTGAACATATTTGGTATATTTGCCCTAATACTGTTTCAATCTAAGTATCTTTTTATCTGTTTTCAGCTGGTTTTGACTCTATCCAGTTAAGTACCTTGTTTTTATAGCAGTGTAGTCAAAACCGGACTCAAGCTGAGGCCTTATGTGTGCAGGATAAAAAATAACTACCTTCTCTGTGTTACTCCACAGCCTGTTGCTTGTTAACAGCGTCACATTTTTCACCTGGACTTAGTTTGTGATCCGCTCTAACCTCCCTGCCTCAACCTTTTCTTTTTTCTAGCATGTTGCCTAGCTAGTTATTCCTGATTTTCTGTTTGTGTGTTCAATTTCCTCTCTCAACTGTTGCCTTTTTTTTAAAATTTCCATTTCATCATGTTGCTTTTGGATCATTTCTCCAATTTGTCAGGATCAGCTTGAGCAGCAACCACAGCCTCCCATGTGCTTCCAAGCTCTGTGTGACTTACAAATGGCACAAGTCTTTGTTCTGTCATTCATGTATTTAATGAAAGTGAGGAATAGAAGAAGGTGCTGCAGAAATGTGTTGCCAATTTGTGAGGGAAATGTTGACAACTTCTCTTTGAGTATTTTTTTTTCAATCACTTGTGCATTTATCATAGAGTCATTTGTTCAAGATAGTATTTCCTTCTTTGGCTGAGGAGAATATCATGCAACACCATGTCAAAAAAACTTACCAGACCCAACTGGAAGAGGTTATTTCTTTCAGGATATCCAGCAGACCCTTCCAAAGGGAAAGCAGGTCAAATAGTGTTTTATACCTTGTATTTGCTATCCATTTTGTTTCTTTTTTTTCTCATTTATGTCATCTGCCTGTTTCTCTTCCTTCTCTCACAATTCAGTGGGCTGCACTGTACAATGCTCTTGTGGACTTGAGGGAGATGGGGACCTTGGCAAGCTTTTCAAGAACCTTGAGCAAACTGTAATTCAAAGAATCATGAGTAAGTAACATCTGCAATTGCCCAGAGAAGTGTGGCTGTGAGAGTGTTTCAAGGGAAAGCAAACTAAGAAACAAGACCACTATGTAAAACAAATGTTTCTTGATATTTAGGAATATTTGCTTTTGATTTTTGCATTATTGTGTGACATGTTTATATTTCATGTGGTATATTGTGTTTACTATTGATTTAACTGTCTCCTAAACTCCTAATTCACTCGTATGTCATCCCCGGTCCAAGTGCCAAAGGAAAAGTGAATTCCATGAGAGGAAGTGTCAAATGTGCATCTGATGCAGAAGACATGCCTTCTGTAAAATGTGAGATGATTCTGTGGAAACTGCTGCCCCAGTTTACAGTGAGCAAAGCTGTTGTGGGCTATCTGACTCTCAGATAAGTAATAGGGAGAGAAAATAGGAATGGTGACACATAGCAGTTTTGAAAAAATGATTTAATTTAATGTCTCAAGATTGGAAAAAAAAGTAGCATAGAACCAAATTGGTTTCCATGCCTTAGGATAAGCCAATTACTTAAGCCTCAGGCTCTGGATCTTGGTTTTATTATGTCCTTGCAAGTAGGGCTGGTTTCTCCTGGCTCTGCTGTGTGTGCTGGGCAGCTCCAGCACCTCTGCCTGTCCAGGTAAGGCTCTTGGATCAGCTGCATGTGGCTCCTGAAAACAAATCCTTCTTTGCCTTTTCTTGGGGAGAAATTGTCAAACTTTTGAAAAGTGACTGGCTATTTATCAGGTAAGCCGGAGATAATATGGGATGATTAGCTTTCCTCATCCCCAGAAATGTGCAAGAAGAAAAAGAGTTAAATAAATCAAAACATGTGACTTCTCTGAGGTTTCAGTGTTATAACTTAAAATCATGGTTTAGTCTTTATTCACAAAGGAATTTTGAACATTTCTAAGGTTATCAATGTTTCAGATGTTGTGGAAAGGAATAGGCTAAAGTAGCTGAAGGAATGTTGTCCCACATTTTGACCAGATGCATTTTAAAACAAGTTCAAAAAAACTGTTGCATATTTATTCTCTGAGAATAAACTTTATTTTCTACATGGCAATAACAGAAATGAACTCAAGGGAAATTACTCACATATGTGAAGAACGTAATGTGCCCCTTCACTTTCAAAGGGTTGGCATCAGTGTAAATTATTGCTTACAGGTGCTAAGTAACCTCTTTGATGGTTTTTTTTATTGGCTGACTCAGATTTCGTAGGAAGATAAAAAGCTACTGTAAAAGAGTACTTATTTAATTAAAAAGAACTAAGGATTTTCATAGCAAAGAAATGGGTGTGGATGGGTGATTGTTTTGTTTTTTTATTTGTTTTTGGGCCAAGACTGAAATCTTTTTACCAAGTATTCTCTCTACCTTTCATTTTCACAATCCTATTTCTATCGTGTGCTTGAATGTAACTTTTGTTTGAATAAAGACTATCATACAGATTTATTTTTGTCACTCAGTTAACACAATAGTGATATTTAGAAGTTGTGTAGGCACTTGCTTGTGATTTTAAATCATTCATGTAACACAGTCCTTCAGATGTACTGATTTGAGTTGTATCCTAGATCCTATTTCTTACTTTCTGCAAGTTCAATGGAAATGGTACTTCAATCAAATGTAATACACATGGACAAATTCCAAGAAGATTCTTCCTTTTATATTCTCAAAGTGATCATCAAAAAGGCACAATTTAAATAACTTTTCCTCCAAATTCAAAATTTGTTAACACATTTGAAAGTGCAAAAGGCAAAACCTAATTCTGTCTTGTTTCAAATACCAGTAATTTCCCATCAAATTAATTGCTTTCCTTTGTAGTGGAGTAAGGATAGATAAGAAAATCACTTCGTGAATTTCATATCTCCAAAACAGATTTGCAACAAAGCCTGTGATTCTTTCTAAGACTTTTTTTAATGGAAAAGTCTAATAAATTTATGTTTTCTCTCTCCCCACTCTAAGACAATATCCTCCTTCTCCCCTAAAAAAGAACACAGAAAGTCCTGCTGCTGGTTTCCATTATAATAAAGCACCCAGACACATAATTTTATCAACTGTTAGTATGCCTTTAACAAATCACAATTAAATATTAACAGCCTGTGGAGCAGCATGGAGGGCTCTGCAATCCTTTGAAGGTATATTTGCCAATTAAACAAAGTCTGACATTAGAGTAAAGGTGGCAAGGATCCAAACCAGAGAAATGAGAGTCAACCACTTCAGTGGCATTCATTAGCTAAACAGAAATTCTTTGTGTGGCCTGTTTCTTTGCTACTGCCAAATCCACACCCTGTTCAGGAACTTACCCAGGCTCAGATAAGCTTATTATGGAAATAACACTTTGTCACCCCTTACAACTTGCTTCTTGTTAAATTATCTTTTATCTTCTTTGTAGTATTTGTCACCTCTCCTTGGGTGCCCCTTGTGTGGCCAAATGGTATTGTGATTGATTTGGAATAATCAGATTCTAAAGATTAATTTGAATTAAAAGGGCAATATTTTAAAGATTCCCTCTTCAGTATCATCACACAAGAATGATTATAGAGAGACATTTGTGCACATACATCGTGTTAGGTTTTCTGGCAATGTGTGAAAGCTTAGGTGCTAGTTTGGGTCAGCTTGTAGTAGGTGCTCATGTGGGAGAGCACAAATTTTCCTGAAAAGGAAGATTTGGATGGGAATTCTCTAGCCTCTACCTGGCCTTCCCAAATTTTTGTTTCTACTGCAAACCCTGTGCTGAAACAGCAGAGAAACAGCTCTAAACATAGTGTTGTCTCTGCGTACTGAGAGCATGAGGGAAAGGAGGAAAGGAGGAGCCTTTCCACTGCTCTTTTTCCTGCTGGCTGAGATGAAAGCCAGAAAATCCTGGTGTGGCGTGCCAGGCACCCTGGAAAAAAGAGGTTGTGGCAGCTTTAAGTGTGCATCACCCAAGGAGCCTGCAGAAGGCGCACAAGCTGGTGTCCCCTTTTCTTCATTCTGCAGCTTTAGAGTTACCCCACTAAAGATAAGTTAGTCTTCAAAGGCTTGGTCTAGCTTACACCTGTGCCTGGAAGAATATCCACACAAAGAAAGTGATTTTAACTTTTGTGCCTCAAAGAGATAAAAATGTACTAAGAGTGGAATTCAGTCTTCTCAGAAACATTTTAAAGTGGTAGAGGTAAAACTGAATATTACCATCTCTTCCAGGTCAGGTAATGGTTGAGTATGGTTCTAGGATGGAGAAAGAAAGGAAGAAAACTAGGCTGGTTGTTCCCAGCAGAAGATGCAGAAGCAGCCAGTACAACGACTCTCTCCTCAAGTGACCCTGTTTCTGTGGCAATAGGTAGTTTTGCACAAACTCTGAGCCCAGCCTTAGCAGAGATACTGAGGACACATCCTGTGGATGTCAGTGGTGACAGCACACACACGAGGACTGCTTTTCTGTGTTCATGTGCATATTTTGCCTATGCATGCATAGTTGCCTGTTGCTGACATCTACATTTTGATACAGAGTTGTCCAACCTTGTGGTATTATGCACACATCTTTGGTGACATTCTCAGCTCTGCAGTTAAATACTTTTTTTTCCTCTTTCTGTGCTGAAACACTGCATTTCATTTCACTCATCCTCCCTTACAAATGCAGGGAAACAAGATATCCATCACTAAGTAACTGCAAAAGACTGGAGAGCCAAGTGAGGAGAGAAAAATAATTTCTTGGACAAATGCTTAAATGACTATCATATTTTGAATGGTTCTTTGTATTTGTCATATTAAAGTTGATACCCTAGTTTGTGCTATTTTATTATGTGTCTGTTGATTTCTAGGATTTATGACAGAAACTTTATTGGCACAGAATTTTTTTCTATATTTTATAATTTTTTCATATATATGCATCATGTATATTCACTGTAGTCACACAAATTTTATTTTCCATATACAAATGGAAATGTAACTTTCACCAAAGCAAGAACAAGAATATCTCAGGGTTGTATTGGTCCACTTAGGCCCCATAAGCAGCCCTGAAATATGTCTCATTCAATGATATTACTGCTCATAATATCTCACATATTACTTCAGTTTTACTATTTAAAAAATGGCTCTGTTTAGTCTTCCATACACAGGAAAAATCCTCGCCCCAAGTCACAGGAGTGTTCTGTCTGAGACAGATATGAGAGAAAGGCTATTAAAAAACAGGCTTTCTGTGTGAGCATCAGGATGAAAACATCTTTTTTTCCTTGCTCCAGTAAAGCACACTTCCTCTGAAGTTCCCAACCCAGTGCCTCAGCAGGTGTCTCTCTGCCTCAAAGTTGCTGGAGCTGTGCAGATTTGCAGTAGTGAGGGGTTTTTTCTTCTAATCTGCTGATTTTGACATCACCCTTACTGCTGATTTAATGAGCCCAGTGTCATAAATAGGATTACAGACCCCAGAGGTCTAATTCTCAGTTCCTTAATACACTGAAGAGTAACAGTAACTATGGTAAATAATTGCCTCAAATCAAATCAAAATTACAGCTTTAAATTTGAATGCTGGAAATGTTTGTACAGTGATCTGTTCTGTGGAAATCTCTTGCCTTTATCTAGCTCCCAAAGGAAAAAGATGGCACCCAAGGAGCAATGTCAATATCACAAATAGAGCCTTTATGAGCATTGCACAGAAGGCAATGCCGAGGTCAGCTGGAGTCAGCTCAGACCAGTGGTTGTGAAGCAGGAATGTGGCCAAGCTGGGACTGTTCTCTTCCTCCAACAGCTTTATTTTCATCTTCTGGACTTGGGTAAAATCAGGATCTAATTCTCACCATAGAGATGCGATGGGAATTCAATAGATGCTTCAGGAAGCTAATCATTATCTGGAGACTTAGAGCTTGTTCTGTGTTTGCTTTATGACTCGAGCTGTCAGATATGGCCTGACTACCAGGATGTCCACATGGGATATTTGGTCGCCTGGGTAATTATAACAAATATTCTGCTTTTATGTTGCTATTCACATGTTTAAATTCAGTTTGTAAATGAGGGTATTTTGTGAAAGTGGAGATGCAGTGAGGCTATTTGCTGATAACCCAAGGATGTTAGTAGATGAGCAAAGCAAGAGACTCAAGCCTCCTCTCTTCTCAATCACATTGTCTTTTACAATCATCAGCCAGTTTTCAGGCTGTTGTAATTTGGGCTGACATTAGTGAATGCAATCTGATTTAGGATACATAGATGCAAATTCTTCACTGTGTTTTCTAGTATTCATGAGCAATTCTAAGTAAATGACATTTCTAGATGTGATTAGCTCTGCATATCCCAAGATGTAAAAGAGATGCAGCTATATATTTTAGCAGACACAAATGTGCAGGCATAGGCACATAAAAACATTTCCTCTCTCACACAGATATGCATGCACATGTACAACTGGTGGCAAATAAAAATAAATACATCATAGGGAGACTTTTTAGATGAGTACGGATTGTGCTTGCCTTAAGGACTTGATTAATTTGATTATAATTTGTGCAGTACTACAGAACTATTTTCTAAATGAGATTAAATACTATTTTCTAAATGAGATAAAGATGCATATATAGAGTCTGTATAAGACCAGTTTCCTATGGAGAGCTGCAGAGTTAAACCAAAGAAGGCAGGAAATATTCCAGCAGGAAAGAATACATGTTTAAGCAATAGACTTGAAAATTCAGGCAGTGAAGGAAAGAGCAAATTGAAAGCTGCTTAGATTTACTGTAGCTGTAATGTGTGTTCTGCTTATTTACATAAGATCTACGTGATTATCTTCTCTGCTGCTCAGTAAGAATAGTCCCTGCTGTAGTATCTGCTGCAACACATGGTACTTTTGTTATCTCGGATATGCAGCCCACTTACTAAAGAAACACACTAACCAATATGTAACGTGAACTTTTGACTGTTCACGATGTTTGGAGACGAAGAATTTATTACACCACCAGCAGATACAAAGGGCCAAGTCTGTGTTCCCCAGTGGGCAGATTGCTCTGGTTTTATTTTAGGCTTAGCAAAATTTCTGTTTGTTCTTTTTTGTTGCTGCCTTTGAAAACAAAGGTTCTCGATTCTGGACTTTATTGTAATACAGTTCTGAGACCAAATATGGCACTGTATTGGTTGGGAAGTCAAGGTCTTTTTGTGAAAATGACGGACTCTCTTCTAGACTATGATGCCTAGAATGGCTACCTAGAACAGAGGCCAGACAGAGTTAGAGAATAAAGCAGGAATTTATTAAAGGTCTTTAATAGATACATCCTGGGCAGTGCAAGAGCCTTGCAGAGGCTGCACCCAAGATGGATGATGGTCATGAGTTTTTCAGACAGGTATAAGCTTGGTGTATTTGCATATCAGGGGTTAATTGTCCAATTACAGCTTCAGGTAATGAAGTTATATTCCCCCAGTTTGCTCCCCCCAATTCACTTTTGCTTATACTTTTCAGGGCCTGAGGCTGTGATGGTGACCTTGGTTCTCAGGTCTGGAAGGACTTGGTTTTGTCTGACCAAATTGTGAAGAGAGCTTAGTAACACTCTATATGGAGTTCAGAGTTATACTCTAATGCAGAACAGGATCTGAAAAATGCAAAAGCTAAAATTTAAGGCATCAGATTTAATGCTTCTCAAATGTTATTTACCCACCTTGCATACCTAAATCTCTTAGATGTTCTCCAAGTATCATCCTTGTAGTCTGCACTCATTCAGTTACCACCAACTTTTACCCAGGGAAAGGAGAATGAGTGAAGGTCAAGGTGTGATGGGAGTAATATGGATATTTGTCTTCTGAGACCAGCAGCATCATGTTCTTCAAATGAGCATTCAGTTATAATTTCCTACAGAGAAAGTAGTAGTCTGGCTGTCCAATAATTTGTCCTTTGTTTACTGGAAAGAGCTTTTTAATTTTAATTTTAATTTTAATTTAAATTTTACCTAGTTATCACTTGAAATATAAAGGAATTGTGGCACAAATCCCAAAGGGACTAAATAAAAGACTCTAACACATCCTGTGGCGGCAGAAGACTCTAAAGCTCTTTTAGTTTTCTTCCTGGCAAAGCAATATTCATGGATATTTTAAAACAAACAAAAAAATGCTTTTTTTAAACTTGACTTTCATGCTACAGCAGATGAAGGAATTTTGAATACCCTGGTGACAGAAAATTATTAACAGGTTATCCTTTTTTCCATCTTGAGAAAAAGCTCTTGGTACTGTCTCTCAGTCTGTTCTATGTGGGAGAATAACATTTCACACTTTCATGATTTCTTATTTCTTTTCCTGTCCAGAATGACAGGACCACTCTTGTGAAATGCTACTGACTCATTAGAAATTAGTCAGTACATTGTTTGAATATGAAGTTGGGGAAAATGGAGCAAGATATTGTTTAATAGTTGGGTGCAGAAGAATTTTATTAATTGTCCAAGGAAAAAGGAAAGATTTTACTAGGAAAGATAATTTTTATCACATATTTGATAAAGCAATGATGGGATAACTCTTGGAAATGTTGAAAGCATTGCAAAACTGCACAAGTAGAAGTGCTGAAAAACTGCATTTGGGAGATTTCAGCTCTCAGATATGTGGTCATTAGTAACTCAAAATGAGGACTCATAACAGCTTAGAGTATATTTTTACTGTTTAGCCATCCTGTACCAGGGCTGGTCTTCAGCACATGTATCTGGTCACAAACGTGTTATTAAACTGCCTTTCCTGCTGGTGGCAATCTTTATGCTCTCTGTTGGGAGCTAAAGATACACATCACACACAATAGGAAAATTAGCCTTAATTGCTCCATCAGCTAAGAAATCAAGAAAAAACTGATGTTCCTTCAATCCTGTCCATATCTGAACAGAAAAGCTTTCCTATCTTGAATCAAACATAGCCTCAGACTCCATTCCCAGTTGTGCCCTTAAAAGCATCTTCCTCCCAGATCCCAGAGACCTGGGTGTCCTGTGGGATGCATGGAGGCTGGTGGGAGTAAAGTCACCCAGTGGTGACCTGGCCACAAGCCTCCAGCTTTTGTTCTCAGCTAATGAAAGCATTCTTGGCAAACACTTTTGCTTTAGGTCACCTTGCACTGGTCCAAGAATTCAAATTCAAGTGGCACAATAGGAATGCCCCCAGCCATTGCTCTTAATTATGGCCCTGCTTCCAAAAAACAATCATAAAAGGCCTAGGGTGCTGTTCTGTTATTTCTGGCTGGAGTGTCCTGTTGGCCAGCCAGCTTTGAACACTTCAGTTGCTTCAGAAAATTGCGTCAAACTCCTCAATGAGTGCTCTCTACAGCATTGTTAGTTTCATTTGTCTTAGTTAGTAGTAGTAGCAGTAGTAGCAGTAGTAGCAGTAGTAGTAGTAGAGCTTTTAATGGAGGTTATTCCAGGAGAAAGTGAAGGTTATTCCAGCAGAAAAGGCAGTTTGGCAAACTCTGTTTTCTTTTTCTCTGCCTGACCTTATTCTAGCTAGCATGAGCAAGGGCAGCTCTGGATTGGCAGTGAGAAGGGTAACTTTTTCTTCAAAACTTTCTTTCTAACCCACAGTGTAAAAAATGCTCTGTTCTGTTCTTTCTATGCCTCAGTTTACTTCAACTATAAAATGGAAGTGATAATTTCTGTTGTAAACTGCTTACATCTGTGAATTGAAAGCATTACTGAAGAACTAATTACTGTTATGCTTAAACATTCCAGCATTGCGATTAAACGATTTTTATGCCTTGATAATTATATTTCACTAGGGAAGAGTGGGCAACCATCCATCAAAGTCCCTGGCTGCGACTGAAATCTTAAGCTGACAGAAATTTTGTGGTGCAGTCATTGATAACTGTGGTTTTGAATAGCTCTGAAACAAAGCTGTGAAAAATTCACAGTCTCTTCAGACTGACGTTATTTATAGCACACCCCAGTATGAGGTAAATTTCAGTCACGTACAGCTTGTTTAAAAGCAGAGTAAATTTTTATCAGTCTCTAGAATGCTAACAGATGAAAGACTGTGTTCAAATCTTTAGGCCTTACACAGTAGACAGGATTGCAGGGCTAATTGGTGCTGCTGGCATTCGGTGTCAAGGTTAATATGAAATAAAGCCGGTCTAGAAAATTATTATTTATTGTTTTGTACAGATGGATTTAATTTGTAGCTTGGAAATTTCACAAAGCATCTGTACTAGCCAGAGGAAAGTAAAAGGAGTAGAATAACTAGGAAGTGCAATAGGTACATAGCATGGTTTCAGAAAAATCTTCATTTCAGGCAGTTTCACTTTAAGGACAGCTTCTGAAGTCTGTATTTGGCATTCCTTCTTACTAAATCAATGTTGAGAAAGGGCTCCATGATTTTGCTGAAAATTAGGCAAGAGCTGTTTGTTCCAGGTTTACATGGAACAGAGCCTCATTTTACAACTTCTTCCTTTCATGCCATGGGGATTTCAGAAGAGCAAAGATACCAGTAAATGAGGAGTTGCAAAATGTTGGCCAAGGAGTCATCAAATCTTGACCTGACCACAACATGGCTAAACCAGGCACTATGTCCCAGAAGCCCAGCTGCCACTCATGCACATGTACACTGCTGTCCCTTCCTGTGGCATGGCAACATCAGAGCTCCTAAATCATCCAGAAAGCACTTTTGTTGGCCTTGATTTTCTTCAGAATAACACCTGACAGTCTCTTCAGTGAGCTGTAGAGTATGGTTTGGTTCCCCAGAAGATGGATCAGCCACCTGTGACAGCAGCAGCCAAACCAGGCTTTGCAGGCTGGTGTGAAGGTCACCAATAAAAAGACAACACACTGTTCTTGTAAATCATTGCCACTGCGATGTGGAGTGAGGCTGACTTCAGTGTGGCTCCCTTCCCAGGGAAAGAGTGCTGATATGTATTCTGTAACCTTTACAAAACTGCACCTCTCTGTGCAATAACTAATGATTGAGTCAGGCTTGGACTTTGTCATTGTAACAAGAAACGCTGTGTTGCTGAAAACTTGGGAAACCTCTTGTCCGGTGGTGTTGAAATTACTGCATAAAGCATCTAAGTTCCCAAGATATTCAAGAGGGAGATCTGGATGCCTAAAAATAGGATTCATCATGTCTAGCACTCAGAGTTTCAGCTAGCAAACATAAAATGCCTGAGAGGAAAAAGTTCTGTTTATTCATCTCCTCTCCCCACCTTGCCCACTGGCAGTTCTGTGGTAGGTACTTATGTTAAACAAGGATTCAGTGCCAAAAGCTATTTCCAGCTTCCAGGTAACAGCTTCATACATTTCCAAAGAAATGACTGGCTCACTTTCTTTCAAAACCCGCAATCAGTTCATCCTACTCCTTGCAAAATAATCTGCTGGTTTAAACATTTCCCTGCCCAGCCTGAAACATTGTGAATTGCACCTCCTGCTCACCTGCACAGCAGGTGATGGGTACGTGTTGTGTTTGCCTTTTCTCCTGCATATGAGCCACTCTGAATTGTGGGGCTGAAAGCTCCATGGTGGGAGCTTCTACAAATAGAGGAAAAAGATCTGAGCTGAGTTGAAAGCCCACAGCTTCATTCTTATCAGGAATGTCCTATCCACAACCTTTAGCCTCACTTGTGCATTGAAGCCTTGTTTGGTTCACATGGGCTATTAATATGGGCAGCATGTAACTCTTAAGCATTATCTTAGGTGAAATAAGATTATTTTTTTTTTGCTATGCTTTATGTGTGAGCATTTGTCATTTTGTACCTCTGACAAACTTTAATAAGAGTTGAGGGATTCAGATTGAGAGAAGAATTAAACTTCTTCCAATTAATGACATCAATGCAGCCCCTGGCTCATTTTCAAAAAGCACTTTTCTGTGCTACATAGTAGCACTGCATGGAGAAATAAGGGCAATCTTTACTCCTCAAGTTCAACTGACTGCCCTCAATACTCCCTGGAAATGAGCTGGATAATCTATCTCAAGAAAGAGTGCATGAAATAATAGCTGCTATGGGCAGGGAACGTATAAAAGTTATTTATTTCTCTCATAATAACCCTGGTTGATTAAGGGGAAACAGAAAAAAAAGCCAGAAAAAACCCCAACACTGTACGATAAGTGGCTCACTTTGTGCATTACTTTAATTTCATTTCACATGTAGATACCCATACGCATTTACTGTTTTGCTGGGAGGGTTTAAATACCCTGAGCTAATTATAGGACAATATTTTCCAAGTTACAAGGGTTAAATTGAAAGCACAGCTAATGAGATACTATTCCTGGCTATTAAACTGAAAGAAAAAGGGTCTGTTTAATTATAAAGTATGTAAAAAAAGCATAATCATCTTGTAATATAACAGCTCTCATCTGGATTATTATTTTGGTACACATTTGTAAACACTGCCTGGCACATTATGGAATTGTTTAACATTTATGTGAATGTAGTTATTCTACAGAATAACAATGTTGACACTGAGCTGATTCCCTTTTAATTTCACCAAGGACATTTAATGTCAAGTAGATACATTTTTTCCTTTCTCAGAAATAGAAAATAACAAAATATAAAAGAGATGAGAAAGACAGGAACTATTAATGTCGTCTGCCAATACTTCAGTAGGTTTTCATGTAGTAATTTGAAATAGTATTTAATTTCACTTTAAAAACTTATGAAGTGTACTATAGCTTGCAATAGTACACTTCATGTATGGGTTCTCAGCAACCCATAAGATAACTGAAAAGCGAATTATGGATCTTTTTTCATTATTCTAACTCAGTTACAAAACCATTTATAGTACAAATTGTTCTTTCAGAATTACTTGATAGTAAAACTCACACTTCTAACAAACTGAGATTTAAAAACTTATTGTTGCCAGAGTTGCTTGGATGTCACTTACTGGAAAGCTTTTAGTCCTCTTTCTTCACAGCATCCACATTTCTGTTAAATCTTTGTCTTCCTTCAGCTGTCAAGAGCTGCTGGAACTTGTCAAGTGGCACTGGCTGCACCTCTGCAAGGCTTCTGTGCATGGAAGGAGAGCTGTGGCTCAGGTGTGAGCCAGCTGGGGCGAGCCAGGGGAGGGGAGGTGAAGTGAGGTGATTGCTTTAGTCTGGGTGACCTGCAGGTACCTCATGGTTAAAGGAGAGGCACAAGTCACCTGAACACTTTGGAGCACGCCACTTTGGAGCCACTGCAGGTTCTCTGGCAGACTGCTGGGGAATTCTTGCTGTGGCAGCTGTCAGCAGCTAAGTTGGAGATGTTTATGCCTATGGGTTTAAGGACTAGTTTGTGAACTTAATTGCATACCTAATAAAGGCATTTCTTGAACTTCCTGAGCACACTGAACTTCTGTGAAATAAGCAAAGCTTTTGACTAGAGGGAAGGTGAACACATCTCCACATCTCCCAGGAGATCAAAGACAGAGAGAAATATATATATTATGGCTATACTGAGGCATTATATTTCAATTCAAGAGGGTGAAGCATCCTAGCTGTCTGTCTCCTGGATTTAGAAACTGAGGTTTTATTAAACTAGGTGTTCTAAAAGTATTTGCCAACTGCCATTAACTCTCTGTTAGTAGCTTTTTGTCATAGAATTTCCTTGAATTTATTACAAAAAGAGAATGGAAATACAAAAAGTAATTGTTCATAGTTATCTCATTGCCTGTTATTGCACCAGGTACAACTTGAAGCCACTATTCCTCTCATTGGAGTGGAACAGAGATAAGGGCCATAACTTCTTACACATACTTGCTCAAATCCATGCTGGGAGGAATTATAAACATTTGGACAGTTATTTGTGGCATTATCTAAAAGTCAAGGGCGTGAAAAAGAACCAATGTCTTTCTGTCCGTCTGTCTTCCACCATCCCCTAAAGCATACAGGTCTACATCTTTCTATCACTGTTTTCCAGTTGACTTGCATTGAGTTCTTCTCTTATTAAGTGTCTAATTACCATTTTAGAAGCTAATGGCATAAGAGGTCTTGCTCCTTCATGTCTGAGGCTCTTTGATGCTGTCCACAATTGTCACTTGCAGCAGCTGACTACTCACTTGGAGGTGGATAAATTTTTGATCCTCTTGTCTGAACTTGCACATAGAGAAAGGAAAACCTTTCCCCAAAGAATTCCCCTATGGACAGGAACACATGGATGTGTTTCTCCAGAGGAGCAAGACTCTGTGTTCATGTGGGGAGACTGCAAGAAGAACTAGCTATCACTAGATTCAGTTCAGGCTTTTCAAATCCCACTTTATGAAAGGGAGAACAAGGATGCCTAGCATTTCCTAATAGCTGCCTCATTTGAAAAAAAAAAAGTGCTTTTTTATGGAAGAACAAGAAATAGAACAAGTTGCAACATGTTCCTCATTCTTTTCATTACAAGGCAAAGGAGAATACATGGTTAATATTTCCACTTGCAATCCTTTTACCCATTGTATTTCCCACCTGTTTAATTAGTGCTACTTACTTTTTTTTTTCCTAATTTCCCCCAGTCATTTCCTGATGTCTGAACTGTCTCCCATCTTCTTGCATCTTTTCCCTCTAACCTTGCCCACAGGTTTTCATCTTTTTGTGTGTGATTCCCATCCTGAAAACATTTGCATGTGGATTGTAGTTTCTTTCTGAGCGTAATTTTTATGCTACACAGTGATAACATTTCCCCATGAATTTGCTAGAGGCATAGACTATGCAAGTGTCATGACCAAACCTAAGAGATGTATGTTTGTGGAGCCAAACAGAACCAAGGGCCTTATGCCAGCACTGAAAATATTTTGGGGCTTTTACTTTGGGCTAGTTCTAGTCTGGCTGTGCAGCTTAAATGCTTGTCAGCTGCTAAAGTGTATTCTGTGTTCCCCTGCAGTGCATCTTCCATTTCAGGTTCACCCAAAGGAGGAGTTTGCACACCCTGAGACCCCTTGGGACTGCAAACCAGAGCACAGCAGAGGGGAGGAGGAGGAGGAGGAGGAGGAGGAGGGCACCGCAAAAGCACACTCCTGTCCAGGTTAAAACACTGATGTAGCTGGACCTGTACTGAGGCTGGATTCTCTCCTCACCTTCTCCCCTCAACTGTGCTTTAGATGGACCTGACAGAGCTTGCTCCTGCTCAGTGAGCATTACACATCCCAGGGGAGCACCCAGTTCTTAGGGAGAAGGAGTACATATCTCTTCTGGCTATTATGGCTGTGAAGGCTCAGTGTAATACGCTTTGTTTTGCCTGGTCTTGTTTCTGTATGGAAATGTGATTTGAGTATTTTTTGCCCGTATAATTTTTAGTTTGGCTCATTTTATTAAAGTAGAGAAAAGCACTTCTCTGGAAATCATGGAATCATAATTTTTTTCCCCACATGCTTAAATAAGTTGTTTAATTCAATTGAATAAAGCCATTAAAATAATTTATCAATATGGATTCTATTTCAATAATAACCCATATTTATAATGGATACTAGTAATCAATTTATAAATATGGATGCTATTTCACTAAGATCACCAAATCACAATTTTTATCATTTATTATGGTCAGAAAAATGTTTTGCAAAATATACCATATTTTTACTT
The DNA here is from genome assembly GCF_028551555.1 of Melozone crissalis. NCBI lineage: Eukaryota > Metazoa > Chordata > Aves > Passeriformes > Passerellidae > Melozone > Melozone crissalis. The sequence goes on from NW_026535805.1 coordinate 58,304,571, forward strand.
TTTTTATGATTGCATATTCCCTAAAATTTTTCATTCTCATTGTAATTATGAGAGCTTGCTTCAGGTCTGACTTTCTCCCCATAGCTTTTTGATTGATGTCACTGGCTTCCAAAAAATCTTCCCAATGAGACAGATATATTTCAAAGAAAATATGAGCATTTTAAGATATATTTTTTTTAAAAAAAGTTCATTACAAAGTCAGACACAGTAAAACATGCAAGGGGACTTCTGGGACCACTGTTCCTATTTTCATGCTTTTGAAGGCATGAAAATATTTTAGGAATAACTTTTTCCCTAAACCAATTTTGTGCTATATCTAGTACAGCTTTTTTTCCTACTACTGCCATTGGAAAAGTGATCAAAAATCTCACTTATGTCTGGGTGAATTAATTTTTAAAAATTTATATCTAATTTTTCACAGGTCACATTGATATATAAGTGGAAAACTTTGTTATTTTCTTGAAGCCTTTCAGTCTTCATTTTGTCAGAATAACATAGCAAAACACCAAATGAGGAAGAATTCACTGCATCATTCTAGCAGCACAAGTACCTACCTCTCTTAGAAGATTTACCTTGGGATCTCATTTCCCACTTTCTCAGGAACAGCTTGTTGATGATGTATTCATTTTGTAAATAAATGGATCTCTATCTTTTTCCTCAGTCATGTCTACCTGATGAATACCAACTTTACAACTGTGATGCTTTTTAATAAGTCCCTAAGAAAAGTTGCAGCCTGGACTATTGAATTTAATTTATTATTGTGGTCCTTGACACCCTCCTGCTATTCACCCTCCCCAGTGCTAATCATTAACTCACCTATTTCTTGGGCACTGAACCCTTTGATGTTTCTTCTTTTGGCACCACTCATAGACATCTCTTTCTTTTAAAATTTCTTATAGGTGTAAAAATACACATTCATTAATCCTCTATTTCATCAGAGAAAGCTGTCAGAAAAATATGGCATAGGCAAACCTTAGTAAATCCATGTTATAATTTTTCCATTTTTCTTTAGCTACAAATCTATCCAAACTATCTCCAGGTTTGATCTTGTAGCTCAGTATACAACTTTCCCTTATTTAAATACTTAGTGCTAACTTGCTCTCCTCCAGTTATTCAGTACTAATCTCAAAAACTTCAAAAAAATATTAAAACTTTTTTTCTATGAGATCAGATGAATTTGCTACAAATTCTGGAAGATTTTCACACATTGATGTACTAGGGTGCTTGATTTTACTTTGACTAGGTTCTGATTTTAATATTATTATCTCTATTTCCATGTCAATTTTTATACTTCCATTCACATTAAACCATTAGTCCTCTGATTTCACATTCAGCAGAAATATGAATGTTAAAAATTGTGGTATGGTAACATTAATTTACTTTTTTCAGTCACACCTTCAAGTCTTACTGCATCTCCCAATACTTACTGCATAAGAAATAATTTTTAAGTGCCTTCTCTTACTTATTTTCTCCTTTTTCAGTTGCAGTTTTTATTTGGGTTTGTATCCTGAAAGTTGTTATGGTCTTTCATGCCTTGTCTTTAAAATATTATTTTCTTTACAGAGCAGTCCTTATTCTAGTCTGGTTTGGTTTTGATTTTGCATTTCTTGTACAATCTCTGCTTATTCTTAAGTATTTTCTATTATTTGGAAAACTTAGTCTTCTATGCAGGGGTAGGATTTCTTGGATTTTATACCTTTAATAGAGAGAATTCCCAAGCTTACACTACAGTGAAGTCTGTATGCTCATCAATGCAGCTGCCTTTATCAACTAGATAACTTAATTTGTCCTTTTGAAATTGAGAACCCTATTTATAACCATGCCCATGAGGATCTCTTCATTTCATTTAAGTGAATCAGACCAGGACTGACTAATAACTTTCTGTGAATATCTCCAAAGATCAGGAGCTTAGAAAAGGTAAAGCTAAAATAATCCTACTGTCATATTTGTGTTTATTTGATTGTTATTTTCTGTAAAGAAAATTACTCAGAAATGGTTGGAGGCCTTTTATTTTTAGCACCATTTTTCTTTCTCTCTATACTTGAAAAAAGAAGTGATCCAGGCTGCAATTCCAAATATAATTTAATGACTTTATACATTATTCAAGTTCATCATTAGATTTAGAGGCACAGAACTTGTGCTACAGCACTCTCTGGGAATGATGCTGACACAGGCAGACTTTGCTTCTTCTCAGTGTCTGTGGTTATATTCATATGTCATTAGTTTACTTTAAAGTCAATGTAAGAATGTGAATACATTGATCCACCAAGCCTTGCTTTGGTTACAGCTTTCCTGGGAAACACATACCCTTAAATACCTCTGTTTTAGTCATGTTTCCTTTTTAACATCTTTCTTGTCCTGTAATATTTGCTGACAGTTCTTTTTTCAGTATTTCAAGTTTCTCCACTATATTCTACAAGCATTTCTATTATTTCCAGCTTCTCAAGCAGATAAGATTGGTCTTTCTGCCAATGATTATTGCCTCAGATGAATACTTTTACAACATTAATAGTGTTGTTTGGGTTTTTTTCTGTTTGATATTTGTTCTCTACTTTTTGGCATACTTTTTAAAAAAGCCATAATGTTGACAAGCTTCATTGCATAAATTAATGGAAAACTCATTGAACTGGAGTTTATAATCTGTTTGAAAAACACGCAGGTAGAGTTTGACAGGGAGGCTGTAGAAAGTGAATAGACCAGAGAATCTGGACATGTGAGATACCTGATCTGTATCTGCTTGCTGCACACTGTGCTTCAGCACACGTGCTCTAAAACACAGCAGAGAGAGCAATGTCAGAGAATCAAAGTGATATCAAATGCTAGAAACACAATCTGCTGCTGTAGCCAGCCCAGTGCCCAGATCATGGTGAGATAAATTCACTTTGTCCTCTGCTTCACTCAGCGGTGAAATACAAGAGGCTACTATGGCAACATCACATGGTACATTTGTTATCTCTGAACGAGAATGTGTTGAAGGAAGTAGCAGATCAGTATGCCATGTGTGCTTTCATTTTCTGGAATGTTTTCAAGGGAAAACATCTGTTCAGATATTTTCCCTGGGATTATGGCTTCAGTTAACAAAAATGTGAAGAGGAAAGGGATGCAATTCTCTCTCACAATACACCCTTCTCTTTTCTCCTATAAAATTAGGCTTTTTTCCTAAGACAATATAGCTCTTGTATCCCATACCATGCTGTTTTTCCTCTGTAGAATGTATTATTAGTGTCTTCACTAGTTTCCTTAAATGAGTAAAAAACGAAATATTCCTTTGAATGCTTGTGTAAGGATACTGTGGGTAGGTGGGAATGGAAGGTATGGCTGGGAGGTTAGCCAAAATCTTTCTGTGCTAGCTGCAAGCATTACTTTAAGATGTGAAAAAAAATTATATTCCTACTATTTTTATAGAAAAGATAATCTGTGATTAAAATATAAGAATTCTGGAATTCAAGAAATATGTATTCCATTCTTGGCATGGCTACTCAGGTGTCGTCTCTGATGCTAGACATGTTCTTTAATATCTGTATGGTTCAGATCTTCTCAATATGATATCCACATTCTTGGTTTTGGATGCTGAACTCCCTGGATTCCTTTCATTTAACTTCAGACATCTGCAGTATAGACATTTACATTTGAACAAGCTGTCTAGGCTTCCTTTATAGTGAATGGAAAAATATAGAGACTTTGGATGCCATTCATCTGGACAATTTTAGACATCTCAGTTAGACTAAGACAAATTGCATCCGAAAAGTCCCTTTTTCTTTCCACTGATGAAATCACAAGCAGAAATTAGGGACAGTGTATATTAAAATTTGGACAGAAAAGTACTACCTTTGCAAAGAGAGTTTTCTCTGTTTATGTGTGTTAGTAAAGTAGTTTCGTTGATGTGCCCTTTTGTTATGGCTGTAGTTTCTGTGTGATACTTGAACTCCAGCTACAATCAAAAAGTAAACTGTAGGAGGCCCCAGTGTTCTTTCTTACTTAGAGATCAGGGCAGATTTCAGTCAGACATACAGATGAGAAAACTGATTGAGAGAAAGAAAAAAAAAGAATGTTGGTCATAATCCAAATATTACAGTTTTAAAAAATACTAAAAAAAACCCCATTTTCATTATTGTAAAATTATTTTTTTAAATTGTTGTTTAAAATTATATCTGTAGCAGTGGCCAAGTATTTTAAAAGTAGAAAAAACTCCCACATTTTTCTTTAGTAGAATATGCTTGTTATTGGCAACTGAAATGTCTTCTGCTGCAAAAGGTTTTCAGTTTCATGCCAGGATGTTCGGTTGAAATGCAATTGAGAGAATCTGACTGCCAGGAAAGAAAAGTTCAATAAATTTCTTCATTGATGGCTACACACTGCTCTGAGATGTTGCAGTGCTTAAGATGCCCTGATGGGGCACGCAGCCAGTACCACACAGGACCTGTGAGAACTCCTGGTATTTGGGAGAGCACTTTGAAACCAGATGAAACACAGCAGACATTTAAAATGGGGCTGAGATTCCCCAGCATGCACAACTGAGCTGAGCACAGGAGCAGGGAGAGTCACACTCCTACGCTCAGCATTGCTTTTGAAATGCCTGAGTAAAGTAATTAGTGCCTCTAAAAGCCAGACTCATATTGTCAGAGTCTTATTCAGAAGAGAAAGCTGGGTTAGGGGTTCTGAATTGCCTTATCTAGGTTTTATATCTTTCAAGTATCTCTAGCAAGTTAAAAGGGCAAGATTTGGAAATCCTGACCTTTGAAAAACAAAGTTAGGATATGACTCATTTTTCACTTCCACTAAAATCAATGGGGAGATCTGCTTCTAACATATATGATACAAAGCTTATATAGGCACAGGAAGACATCTTATTCTGGAACTTTTTACTCTTTCTGTGTCTAAGGTTAAGGTGACATCATTCCATACCTATGCTAGTAAGAACTATCTCACAAGCAAAACCTCACCAAATAAGTAAAGGAACTGAATCTGAGGTGAACAGAGGACAATCTTAGGAGAAACTGTGTCCATTTCTTCTTTTAGTCAAAAGTTAAAATGTCATCCAGATGAACAATCCAAAGTTTTCTGATAATTCAATAAGTGTGAGATACATTAAACACTTTCTCGCAGAGTTCTGTCACAAATATCTGATAGCATTAAACATTTTCTTGCAGAGTTCTGTCACAAATATCTGATAACAAAGGCCAGTTTTATGAAGGCTGGTAACTTATTTTCAGGGTACAGGTTTTGCTTGCAATTTACATCTCAGGTTAATCACATCCCTACACAACTACCAGATGTTTTATGTCTGTAACTGAAGTAACTGAAATAGAATCAATGAGCAAAAACAAAAGCATACGTTAATTTCCAAGACTTTAGCTACAATGGTTTAGAGAATGTTTCTTCATGGCAGCTGCATTGACTTGAAAGGCTTTGTAATGTAAAGTGTTTATGAAGAAGACAAAGAAATTATCAGCTAAAACACATACAGTCAGTTTAATAGTAATGAGGGCAGGAGACAAAATAATAAATAATAGAAATACAAATAGAAAAACAGTTTAAAGGAAAAAATATATTAACAAGAAGAGCAAGAAAAAATAGAGTGGCTCTGCCTTTGGTTATGTTCTCAGAGTACTTAAGTTGTCACAGCACCAGACCCAAGATTTTTCATTAATGTATGAGCTGAAGGACCTTACTGTGCCTAAAGGAGATAAAGAGATCTTAACTGTTTCTACTAGGAGGGTCCCCTGCCCTCACAGCAGGAGATGCTGCTCTGACTTCTCTCTTTGGGACAGTAGAAACTAAGTTTGCCTTTTCTGGCACAGGAAAAGCTGGAAATGGGACTGTGGCTGTTTTGTCACTGTCAATAACCCACTTCCTTCAATGACTGCCTGCTTTGCCTCTGCACAGAGTCAGTCCTGGTGGGAGGATTTAGTTTAGTTTCAGTGCAGGAAATACTTTAAAAGTCCCTTGCTAGTCCTCTGCCTTTGATGTCAGTCTCAGAATTCCTACCTTTCCTGAAGACCATTGCATGCTGCTGCATATTAAAAGCTTACCTTTCAGTCTGACTGTAAATATCTGCAGGATCAGAACCTTTCCTGGTAAAAGGGGAGTTTTCTGTTGAATCATTTTACATTTTTGCATATTCTGCATTGAAAGAAGAAGGAAATATTTGCTGATGGCAGCCAGGCTTGTGCTACCTTACCTTCTGCAAAGGAGTAGAATCACTTTTGGAGTGATTGACATAGAGAGATTCAATGCAGACTAAAGTTTCATGTCAGACAGAGATATTGTGAATCAGGTGAAATTTGGGAAGGAGCCTAGACAGAAACAGCATGATCTGCCAGAAAAAAAATTTAAAATTTCTCACTGCAACTCAACTTCATTCAGTTCTATAGATGGACTTCATATCCTATAATAGACTTCTGTTATGGGATCATGTAAAAATATCCCTGACAACAGATGGACTTTGAGTCAATGAAGGCTAGTTACATTTTACAATTCTACAGGCATGTAAATTTGTTAGAATGAAGAAAGGATTTTGGAACCATGTGAAGTATTTTTTTATCGAGTCCAGATTTTGTATAGCAAACTGATGAATTATCAAGCTTATGTAAAAGTTAATATTATGATTGTTTTCTTCCCTGAGAAAATCACTTTCTTCCTAACCTGGAGTTAGTGCAGCACATTGGGTACATGGGTAATTCCCATTTATGCAGTGATGTGCAGCTCTTGGAAATGAAGCATTATTACATCACAATTCTCAGTTTCCATTTCTGTGGAGGTAATACTGCGTATATGACATATTTAGCCTCTATTAGTTTGACAAGAATAAGTGTCTGACATTGACAAAATTATCAGATTATAAGAAATGGCCTTATGGGTCAGACGAGTAGAAACTGAGTGTTGTGCTTCTGACAGTGGTAATAAGAAATGCTGTTTTGGGAGAGCACATGAGCCTGCTCACGCTCCATAGTCCATCTCTCATCAAAATTTGTTTATAAGGAATGGAGAAGACACATCTCTGCTTAGCCCTGACATCACTGATTTATGAATCTGGTGTTCATGAATTTATCTAATCTACTTTGAACCTGCTAAAACTATCTCTCTTACAACTTCCCATGGCCATATGTTTCAGAATTTTAACTAGCTATTGCATAAAGAGATACCTTCAGATAAAGGTCCTACATGCTATCAGGACTTTGCAGGAGTTTATTATATGCCTTCCAGCCTTTTCCTCTTGAAACAAAAATGTTCCAACCTTTCTAATGATTTCCTGTAAAATAGCTCTCCCATCACCTACTTTTCTCTACACTCTTTCTAATTCCACAATGTCCTACTTGAGATCATCAAATACAGAGAGCACTGAGAGGGAAGGTGCACAAAAGGTTTTATATACATGCAAAATGATGGCATTTGGGTGGCCTTCTCCCAGAGATGTCTGATGTCTTGATGGCTATTTCTAGCTCCAGCCATAGACATTGTGAGATCCTCCTGTTGTTTCTTGTCATTGGCATAACATTCAGCTATCTAAAAAGTCTTAATTAAATCTCCACACTTGGAGATGTCACGGCTCATTTCCTTTTTCAGGCTGTTGATGAGGAAGCTGAGTAAAACAGGTTCTAGAACCAGCCTCTGAGGTACAATACTGCCAATTCTTCTCTATCCTGAAAATGAAACATTAGGTCTTCGTCCTATTCTTTAATTCACTTTCAGTCCTGAAAAGAACTCTATTCTCATGGCAAGGGGTGTTCTAATTCTCATTAAGGTTTTTTAAAGGATTTGTGCCAAAAAAACCCTTTGAAATTTTAAATGCATATTATCCATGTCATTCCCATTATAGATGGACACCCTCATTCTACGGTTGTATATTCTGAAAAGCTTCCAATCTAAAGAAGGCATAACTGTATCTGTTACCTTAAGAAGATGAAATTCACTGCTTTCCTTAAAACTTTCCTATTTGCTCATTCATGGCTCTGTTGGGCCAAATAATTACAGTAAGCTGCTCAAGAAAGAGGCAGACTTGGTGCTCTGTTCCTACAGAACCAGAGCTTCAATTCAGAACTGAAACTCTTGGGAAAGCAACAGCACAACAACATCTAAATTTCATGTTAAATTTTTTTCTCAATTATCTCAAACCACTCACCATTTCCTTTCGCAGGCAAGGAAAACCAAAGAGAGAAAGGCACTCAATGAAAGAAGCAGCATTAAATCCAGGTCATGTCCAAATCCTAGCCGTACTACACTGGACTGTCTCCAAAGCCAAGGGATCCTAAATGCAAAGATGCATTAGCATTTTGTCAATCTCTCCTCTCTCTTTCCATTAGCAGAGAGCAGAATTAAATCCCTGCACCTGAAGAAAGGAGATGATACTCCATTCCAAACACTGTGGAAATTCAGGTTTATATGCACTCAAGATTCTTTTTTTCCTTTTACTTTTTTTCAGTTCAAGCCCATCTCATATCTTTGAGATATTTTTTCCAACTTAACAGGTATCAAATCTTTACATTTTCCCCATCTTCAAGCTTTCTGTTGGCAAGTCTTCCAACCCCCAACACTGAACCAACTTTTGTCTGCTTCACACTTAATCAGCATTCCTTTATTAAAAAGCTATTAATTAGCTTCTCAGTGGTCCGATCTACTGACTATTGTGATAATTGTAAGACTTTTAGAGCTTTCCCCCCCACACACTTTGTTGACAGACTATTGGACTTAGGAACAGCACCACAAGGAATGCAGGCTCATCTTTGTTTCAACATACTTAAGGTGCTTTTATCTGTAGGTTTGCCTTGAACAAAATCCTGTTCAAATTGTATTAAGCCTCAAATAAACCTCTCTTTCAGATTAAGGTTTCCAACTGAACTCCTGTGCACTGAAGAGAGGGCACCGAATTCTTGATTGTTTCAAGAAAACCTTTTTGAGTAATCCCTTGAGCTTGCCTACAGGGCTTGGATTTCCTAATGGATGCTTTGATGACAGGAGATAAGAGCCAAAGGTACCTTTATTCTCTTAGAAATTGCTCCAAACAAACAACCTCAATGATTAAAGCTAATAGAAATACCTGGAAGATTGATAGTTTGCAAAGCACTGCTGAGTGAATGAATAACTTCCCCTTTAGTTCCAAAAGCTAATATTTGTCCACATTTGCTGCCTTTAAGAAAGTGCAACGAGGGGTTTTTTTTGTATGAAGAGTGTTGATCAGGAACAAACAGACACCATTTAGCTGTTATTTGGATTTTAAACAAAGCCTCCCTACTTCAGTTATGGAGGCAGCTTTCTGCATGGCCTCATTTATAATAATTCAAACATGGCACGGGGAGGGTCGCTAGAGTAAAGTACATATAAGTGTGAACATGATACTCTTGTAAAAGTCTTTAATGATGTGAATGGGCAGTGCAGTATGGTATTCTATACAGGGGTTTTAAATTGCACAAAGGCCCTGTAAAACTTCTATATCTGTTCCCAAGCAATACACCTATCAGAGGGCTGAACAAATGGAAACCAAACTCTGCAGCAAATAAAAGTCTTAAATTTACAATGCTGGATTATAAAATGGTGTCTCTCAACAGCAGCCCTGACTTATTTCATGTTCTGATGAAATCATTACTTGCGAATGCCAAGAAATTCAGCTGTAAACTTTTGGCAATAAGTAGACTTTCCTTGGAACTGCTGGTTTTGAAAACATCTGTAAGTAAGGAATCCACTGCAGAACCAATAAAAAGGGCTGAAGAGACCAAAACTTTCACTAACACCTCATAACACAGGCAGTGCTGTGAGTGCCACCAAGCCCTGCTCCCTGATATGTGGGTTATGCACATACCAGAGTTCATTTCCAAAATGGAGGGTTTATGACTCCCAGTGTCACAGAGCGTGCACTGGGGGAGTGTATCACATAACAAAGTAATCTAACAATAGAGCTGAAAAGGGTTGAACATTTGGTTTTTAAAGTGATGCAGCCCAGGGTGGGTGGTTCTGATATTGAAAATTCCTCAGGTTTCCTTAATACAACATGAGTTAAACCTTAGAAAGAACTACTCTGAGTGAGTGTTTTAAGGAAATTCTCATTTTATAACCACACTGAGGAAGGATTTGAATTAATCTCATTTTCCTTAAAAGACAGTGGAGTATGGAGTTAGGCGTCACAGGAGAAGACAGGAGGTTTGAGGGTGAGGAGAGTATGGGTATGTTTTGACAGTTGAAAAAGACATTATGAGCTGCTGATGCCTCAGAACAGCAGTTCCCTTAGCCCAGGTCACCACTGGCCTGTGGAATTCAGCTAAAAGGACCTACTGAAATGGACACAGAACTGTGAAGTGAGAATTCGAATTATATTTGATTCTCTGACTGAACAATGCTCTGCTTTGGATTGAGCCTTCAGCAGCTTTAAATGTGCCTTCTGCAGAATCAGCCTTGGGAAAGAATTTTGGTACAAAGACACAGACACATTAACTTTTCCTCCCCTTGTCCCCCATTCTCCCACACACTTTGATATATCCCATGTTCCCCTCAGAGGATGAGGGTTCCCAGACATGGTGAGCAGAGCTGCTCTGATTACACCTGAAATTTTGCAGCCAAATCCTTACTCTATCCTCTCATTGTGGGGAAGGAAGAGGCTGTCTGTCTACTCTTCTCTCTCATTGCTGCCTGGTCCCTCACAAACCATAAATCCCCTGAGACTGAAAACAGTGCAGTTTGTTCACTGATGCCTACCCAACAGGAGGGAAGCCACAGCTCTTCCTGCTCCCAACATCAGTGTTTGGAGAGAGATGAATGAAATCTTTCTTTTCAATACTGTTGTCACCTTTTAATAAAATTATGGAAAAAAATATTAAAGATCTTATTAAAGGGAGTCAAAATAATTATTTCATATTATTTTTGACAATTGGATTGATGACCCCACTGCATGATAATTTAAAATACTTTTCTTTGTAACAGGCCTGATTTCATGCTGAGGGACACAATTGCACTTCTTTTTGAGTACAGGTTTGCACTCCAAGGCAGCTAGCAATAGGACAGGGGGCAATGGCCTCAGGTTGTGTCAGAGGAGGCTCAGGTTGGATTTTAGGAAAAATTTCATCACTGAAGGAGTGGTTGTGCACTGGAACAGGCTGCCCAGGAAAGCAGTGGAATCACCATTCCCAGGTGCTTTCAAAAATGAGAGGACATGGTACTTTGTGATATGGTTTAGTGGGCTTGGTAGCATTTGGTCAAATGTTGGACTTGATGATTTTGGGGGTCTTTTCCAGCTCTGGTGGTTCACAGCTTACAGGAGTTCAGGTTTGGATGATCTCTCTCCTACACTGATATGTCTTCCACAGAATAGGGTTTATGACTGAGCAACACTGTCAACATGGTAGCATCTGAGATTGCATGGGTTTGTGGGATGGTGACAGCTTAGATGAACAACTAAATATTTCTGCCTTTCACAACCCCTTAGAAGACTAGGGTCCAGAACTCTGATCAGTCTAAAAAGTTTTTGGGAGCACAGCCCATTAGACCAGACTGGAGGCAGGAAGGGTGGGTGTAGAATGAGAATTACATCAGTTCAGGTTTTGGAGAGCTCAAGGTAAAATGAATCTCAGGCTCAGTACAGAAGTGCTTTCCCATGTGTTATGCTAAAACATGGCAAATCCTCACCTTTGAACGACACTCAGCACAACAAAGCAAATCTCTCTGCTCTGAACTTATTCTCCTTTAAACACAGAAGGAATCTGAAGTAAAACCTGTGGTGATCTTTCAATCAGGCACTGGGTCATACCATGTTAATCTGACCCATGACTCCCTTCATCCTCAGCAGGGAAAAAACAAAGGTCTCTCATATATAGTTTTCAGTAACTAAGAATTTCAGAAGTAATCCTAATATGTACAGCACACTCTTCAGTGATGGAGAAATATTCAAGTATCACTTGGCTATAAAGACTTTATTGTGATATGCTTTAACTTGTGCTGTTTCTTTCCAGTCTCGTGTTTTCTCTTCACCCTAGTAGTGAACCAAGATCAGCCACACTGATCCACTGCCAGTATTTTCTAATTCTCCTTAATGAGGACAACTTCCCTGCTAAATCTGATCCTGGAAAGACACACCATTTGTGAGTATGAGAAAGTATTTTAGAACTGTTATTAGTGATATAAAATACAAGCAAATATGGTTTCTCACCCCAGATGCTATGAATGGTCTGTGTGTTTTTTAAAGCTTGCATTTTAAAACACCTTAATGATAAGTGAGATGAAAACTTACTTATAAAGAAAAGAGTTGAAAGACAAAAACTCAAAACAATTTTTGTTGGCATACTTCATTATGTAAATAAACAGAAAACACAGGATTTCATGTCTCATTAATATTAACTGCTGCTTGTTTGAAAGTAATTATTCAATTCTATTTTATAATACATTTTCAGATTTTAGCATTCTCTTTCACAAAATCAAGAAGCAAAATTGCTTGTGATTCTTCAGAAACATGATAGAGAAATCATTCAACATACCAAAAATCACACCAAAGATGAGAGAAAAAGCTATATTCTGAAATAATCAATAGCTTCCTGGTTTTTACCCTTCTAAAGCTGGTAGATGAAATCCTTGACCAGTTCCAATTGTAATGTTGATTTCCTTCACCAGGAAGTAATGTAAATGCTGATTTCCCTCACTGGGGCACTGTGTCGGAAACAATTGTCTTGCTGGTTCATTCAGGAGCAGAGAAAGAGAATCTTTTCTGAAGCATGTTTGTAAATAATAAAATGTTCTCAACATCAACAAAAGCAGAACAGATCTGTTGCTACAGCTGAGCTTTGGAAAGTCCTGAAAGGATCCTGTGGAGCTTGGGATTCCTTAATCAGAACAGAGTTAAGCAGCCCTTTGAAGGCCCTGGCTCATATTTGTGATATTGGGTGGAGTCCCACTCCCTCTGGGCATGCACATCCACTCTTCCCTGAGGACAAAAAGGAGAATAAAGGTGGAATTTAATGTTCCTTGATATGAGAGATACCTTTGCAGTGGTGCATGTTCCCATATACAGAGAATATCTTCACTTCTCTCTGGCTAGCCATGTTCCCAGAGAACTGCCACAAGTACATTGCAGAAGGTGGTAGGGAAGAAATTATATCAATAAATCTGTGCTATCCTATTATGGGAATTTTTGACAAAAAAATCCATCATAAAGAGAAGGCATGAGAGGTCAATAATAAAAGAAAAACTTGTCTTTCCAAGTTTACTGCCATTATTCCAGTGGTTGAGTGGGGGTGCATTAAGATCTCAGCTTTTGACACCATTGATGTCAGCCCTTGGGAGCTGGGCTAGGCCGCTGCTGAGGGTGCTTGAAAAATCCCACCTCGGAGTCAAACAAACTATATTAGTCTAGTGACCTGGGTTTGAACCCACTTGCCTTTTTAAAATAAACCCCTGTACAAATCCCAAAAGAAGCATGTGGTTAGTTCACATCATGGACTAATAATAGCTTACATAATTTTATTTTAAAAATTAGTCCTTTTTTGAATTATGGGAATGTCAGAAATAATGCTAGAAAATTCCGAATTTTCTACCAATCCTATCTTGAAAGTGGCCAATCTTTATTTTTATTTTTTTTTTTACTTATTTAAAATTAACAAAAAGAAAAAAAAATCCCAGCCTCTAAAACTACAATCTTAGTCTGCCAGCTTTCAGCCTGGAACACATTTTTACAGCACTTATAATCCCCTGAACAAACCAGGTTTATACTGGAAGTGCTGACAGACCTTTAGCTATTCCAGTTATCTTAAAAGCTCAGCTGTATTTATTTTTCATTATATTTAAATATAATTGGTTGAGGTTTAAGTCCAGTTCAATTTGAATATCAGTTAAATATCAGTTCTTGGAAATGAGTCCTTTCTTGGGTGTCTTTTGGGGCTATTACGCATATAATTTTGGGATTGCTTCATTTAAATATCAGTTCTTGGAAATGAGTCCTTTCTTGGGTGTCTTTTGGGGCTATTATGCATATAATTTTGGGATTGCTTTTTAGATTTTTCTCTACTACCTCATTCTTGTGGTTTTGCTTTTAATTCAAAGTGCAAGAGGAAAAATAAGCTTTCTTATGGAGCATATGGTACTCAACTGTGGTTTGAATCCCAGTGTGAAGAACTCCACTAGAAGTTTCACACATTCTGTTCTGGTCTCAATTAAAAAATATTGGAGCTGGCCAGGTACTTCAGTGGAAAAGCTCTGTGCTCGTGTGCATGGATCCTTGATGCTTTCCTGAACTTCTTTGGATTAATCTGAATGGGGCAAGAGGAAAATGGTTAAGGTGTGAAACTACTGTGGAAAGCCAGAACTGTTTCTGTCAGGGATTGCTGATGGGATAGTTCTGGGATCAGTTTAAATATGAGGTGTCTGTGCTCTCCAGATAGAAATATGCTTTTTTTCTGGACAAAATATGACCAAGATGGAAGACCTTTGAAATTGAGAATTAGGCAACAAAAAAATAAACTCAGTAAAACAATTTTGAAATAGCAAATCTAGCCTACTGTTGTCTCAGAGGGAAAAAAATATCTAAAGTGAAAAATGTAGGATTTGAATTTTAAATATTGTCATACATAAAGGAGGATGGCAGTGGAGCTGAAGTCATAGTTACTAATTTATCAATGATGTTAAGTAAAAGTTAGAAGTGTAAATTGAAGAAGAGATGAGAACAATATTTTTATATCATTCAGAGGAACCATTTCAATTACTTAATCCAATATTGTTCATAAGATAGGATAAAGAACCACAGTAGCCCTTTTCTAACTGAAGACTTAAGCTTTTTTTTTTGAAGACTGATATTTTTCTAAAAGATGTGAGTTAGGCAGGAAGTCTTAAAGAGATGGATAATCCACTGGGGAATTTGTTCCAATTGCTCTCCCTCTGGTAAAAAGATTATTTCCATTTTAAAAATATTTTTATGTATTTCTCTGCACGATTTCAGTCTTCAGTTCCTCTTTCCCTTATGATTACATGATTAGTGATTTTGTGCAATTATCATTTGGTTTGCTAACTTACTATTTTATAAAGTAAACATACTTAAATATGCTTAAATCTCCTGTGTCAGAGATATTTTT
Organism: Melozone crissalis; assembly: GCF_028551555.1. Classification (NCBI taxonomy): domain Eukaryota; kingdom Metazoa; phylum Chordata; class Aves; order Passeriformes; family Passerellidae; genus Melozone; species Melozone crissalis. Next base: position 58,319,612 of record NW_026535805.1, read on the forward strand.
CAAAACCTTGATTAATTTCTCAGGGCAAGGAGTAAGGTGACTTTCTTAGCCATATTATTGCATTGGAGGTTCATAAAGATTGGGCTTTCCCAATGATTTGCAGAGACCTCAGCTCTCAAAGACACAATTTCACAATTTCACATTTTATGGTTGTGGTACCTTCCCTTGTTCTTTGAACATGAATCTTCCTGTACTTGCCTGCACCATGTTAGGAAACTTGCCCAACAGCACTCACCCTGTCAAGGAACCTAGTTAGTGTGAAATGGAGTGGGGTTTCATTATCAATTTCTGAATTATCAGCAATAATTGAATAGAATACTTTCTTTCAGAAAATTTGAAAAATATTGAATTGCAACTCAATTTGGAACAAATCTCTATAGAAACTAACATTTTTATGATTACCTATTCACAGTTAAATTAACATATATGTGTCAACAATTTCACTTTTCTTCATATGATTAGGTGTGCTTTGGGCTAAATTTGGTATCATAGAATGTGAAAGGTTTAAATATATTTTAAAAATCAATATTAATAGATAGAGTTATTTTTAAGAAATCCCATTTTTCCCTTCTAAGTGTCAGATAAAAAAAACTTCCAGGGAAATAGATTCCTTCTACTCCCCTTTTCTTACATCTGCCAGAGACGATAAACTTAGATGGTCTCTTAGTACAACCCACTGTGTCAATTTCTGAAGTCTTATTGATGAGAACTTGTTACTTAACCTTTGATGAACTCTCTTGCACTTCAGTTTATCAATGAAACACATACTGTGCCTGACAGACATACAGAAACAGGCACAGCTGTTTCCTGGTAATCACCAAGGTTCTGTAATGGAGCTCAGGAAGGTTGACACAGACACAGAACTATTGCAAATCACCATCTATCAGTCTGTAACCAGAGAATTTAAGCCTGGGCATGTGATACATACTGTGCAACGGATCGGAATGCAAAATCAAGTAAAAATACAGAGCTCCCAGAGTACAATTTGTGCTTGGTACAGGAAAACACACCACTTCAAAGCTAGTCAATAATACATAAGGCAATTTTTTACAGCGCTTGCTACCACTTTTTTGTCAGGAAGAAGAAAACAAACATTGGTAAAAGAAGAAAAAATAAAGGTATGTGGAAAATTAAAATAAAGAGTGGAAAAACTGGTTTTAAGGTGGAATGAGTCTGTTTTGCATCTATTCTGCTTATATCAGCCAGTTAGCAGCCACACAAGCAGAGAACTTAAGCAATTAACAGAGTCCACTTTCCTGGGGTGGATTTACTACATTTGTGTTCTGCTTATTAACACACTCAAGATTTTGCCTGGTACCTTTGTGATTTCCAGTCACAGTTCTGCCTGGAGAGTCAAAAATTAGCCTCGGTCTTACCAGCCAGGAGGAGCTTTGTTATGCCCACCTTAGATGGCAGTCACCTTTTCATCCCTACAGGTGATTGTCCCACATCAGCTCTGGGAAAACATCAGAAGATCCATGAGAGATGCAGGTGATGGGGCTGATCCTGCAAGCAGATTTCTGGGCTGGGTGGTGACATGAGCTGTGTCTGGCTCACCACCTGGTGCCTTTTAATAGGCTACCTAGAACAGAGGCTGGACACTGTTAAGAGAATAAAGTAGGTATTTATTAGAAGGCCTTCAAAGGATACACCCTGGGCAGTACAAGAGCCTGGCCATGGCTACACCAAAGATGGACAAAGGATCGCACATTTTCACACTTTTATAGGTTTTGGTCCATTTACATATCGGGGTCAATTGTCCAATTACAGCTTCAGGTTATGCAGTCCCATTCTCCCAGACTGCTCTCCTCAATTCGCTGTTGTTTAAACTTTTTGGGCCTGAAGCTGCAACGGTGTCCTTGGTTCTTGGCTGGAAAAGGGTTGTTTTGTCTGACTAAACTGTGAAGAGAACTTCCTAACACTTTATATGAAGTTCAGAGTTATATATAAATGCAGTACAGAATCTGGAAAATGCGAAAGCTAAAACTTCATCCATCCATCAGTGGATACTGAGGCTGCCAGAGAGAAACAGAGCCTAGGGCAGGATATGAGAGATTTCCAGAACTCAAAGAGAAATTCTAAGCCTTGATGAAATTCAGGTTAATGATATTTTTGGGGGGTTTTTTGGGTTGGTTTTTTGGGTTGGTTTTTTGTGGTTTTTTGGGGTTTTTTTTTGGTTTTGTTTTGGTTTTTTTTTGTTTTGTTTTTTTTTTTGTTTTGTTTTGTTTTGTTTTTTGGTTTTTTTTGGTTTTTGTTTGTTAGGGGGCAGGGGGTGATTATGGTTTTGTGCGTATATAAGTGTTTCTTATTTCTTTTCTTCATGGTTATTAAGATAAACATTACATCCACGTTTATTTTATTGCTAGGAAAATCAAAAGAAAAAGTGGGCTTGTTCCTGAAGCCAAGAAAGGTTTTTCAATTTGTTTCTCACTTTCTATCTGGAATGGAGTCAGTCATAGTACTAGCACTACTTGATAGCACATTAATAGAACTTTTTGAATCTTGTAGTCTCTTACAGTGAGATGGTTGGTAATATTCTGATTAAAAAACACAATTTCTTTTTCTTCCTAAAAATATACATCCCTATGGCAAGAGTAAAGTACTGCCCAAACAGATGTCAGTTTGTTTGGGGTAATTTCAATACCTTTCTGTTTTTATAGTCACTCTAATATCTGTAATGCCAAATACTTCACTCAATAGAATTGCTCATCCTTGTCCAGGGACAAGGGCAGCCCCTGGATTCTCCTAGAGATATCATTTCTGCCAGGATCATAAGTAGCTGAATCTCCTCAACCCAGCAAATTCTTCCAGTCCAGAACTGTTTACATCCCCAAATAGGTATTTTGAGATGTCAGGGAAAATAGCTGGGATGGCTGCTGTAGAACCCAGAAATCCATAGGTTATGTGCGCTGCATTTTGAGGGATTCTGTGTCTAAGACCACATTTCCCCTCCAGGCCGTCCCCCATGCCAGGATTGCCCAAGCTGGGTCTGGCAGAGCTGCAGGGCTCCTGCCACCTTTGCTGTGGAAATCAGGGACCTCAGGCAGGCAGAGTGCTGGCATTATTCTGTGTCACTGCTGCTGGAGCAAGTGATGACCCAGTTACTAACTCAAACCATTTGATTATAGTTTGCTTCCCTTGCTAAAGCAACCCTGATGCTATTTCATAGCTTTCTGGGAAGTGGCCAAGAAATGCTGGATTATGGCCCTAACAGCTACATGACACTAAAAAGGTATCAAAAACACTTTAGTAGTTTCATGTTTTCAGACATCAGATGCCTCAGAGGAAAAAACCACAATTTTCTTTGTACCATGCTTGCTTGAAAAAAAAGCTAGTAGAGTACTAACAGGTCACAAAGCTAGCATCTTTTTCATGCTAAAATGTATCTGAATATTGAAATATATTTCTCAATTTTATTTACATTTTTTATTATTCATTTCTAATTTTTTATTATTTTTTAAATTTTATTTTGATTGATTTATTTGGATAATATTATAGTATACTCTATTTTTTCTTGCCCTCAACATTATGTATATTTGTGTATCCTATTATTTTTAACTATGAAAAATTTCAAAGGTTTTTGGTTTTCTTAGATCCCATGGAAGTTTCTTTCAAAATTATTTGCTCTACTTCCACACTGATGCTACTAACCCCTATAAATTAATAAGTTCTTTCTATAAAGAGTAGATTAAATCTTACCATTATATTTCTAAATCTATACCAAATAATTTTTCTGTACAAATGGGAAAAATAACACTTTTAGTAAAGATTTTTTATCAGTTTTCAATCTGTTGCTATTAGCAACCGGAACAAGGAAATACACTAAATTATGTTTAGCTCACCTCTTACATCATCTGCTGAGTCAGTGGATTTTTCAGGTATGAATCCAGGCATATCCAAGTATATCCCATCCTTAGCCTGCCATCAATACATAGGATAGACTGGTCTATAGTTCCTAAAAATTTGTATATCCTATCTGCAGTCTGTAAGCACAGTTTTATGGAAATACATTTCAAACTATCTTATTATTTTTTTCCATTTTAATGACACTAGGAATCATTCCATACAAAATTTTTAGAAAATAAAGAATGAATTTATTTTTCAAGTGCTTTATGTGAGTATATGCAACATTGGTTGAAGTGAAGAAAAATTCAGCACATATAGCTCAAATACAAACATTCACAAGTCCCCGAAGATCTTCAAAATTGTCCTCACAGCCTTTGCAATAAATCTATATTTCATAGTTACTTCACTGTGGCCATATTTTTCCATCTTCAACCACAGTTTTTAATGGAGGATTTGAGGAAATTTCCACCTTATCAAGGAATTTTCTTTATTGTCATTATTATTTAACAGAGAATTTGACACTTCTCTCTGTCTTTCTCCCAAGCTCACAAATGAGAACATTTCTGATTCCAGTTTTGGTAATGCTTTAAAGTCCCATTACAACTCACCATCAGACTCTAAAAGCCTCTAAAAGTCTTCTAATATGAACTTCTGAATTTGGATGAACCTTTCAAGTTCTCCAGTAATGGCTCCACCTTGGAAATGCCATTCTTACAAAAGGAGCTGGTTCAAGTCTGCTTTCCTGGACCCCTACGTGCAGAACACACTCAAGTGAAAGTACTTCCACCATTGTCTTAATGAAACTTTCTGCATTGCTCTTTCTTACAAGTTGTTTACCTGTTTTATAGATGTCAAAGCAGAAGCTGAAAAAAATTCACATTATAAGTTGTGAAGTCTCAAGCAAGAAACCTCATCCAGATTTTAGTTCAGTAACATATTTCCATCACTTTTAGGGCAAAGATCATTTACTTGCGGTCCTGATGGTTTAGTTTGTTTGCTTGCTTGTTTTTGTTGTTGCTTTGGCTTTTTAAAATTTATTTCATTAAAATATCTGCTTTTATTCTGCATTCATTTCTTCAGCAGAGTTTATGCTTAGGTTTGATGAAAATGTGCAACATTTTTTTCAAGAGAAAAATTAGTGAAATAAAGACTGTCCATTAAAAAAAAATTGATCATTTTTTCCTTCTAATAGTCTTCAGTTACATCAAAAGCTGTTGCAGAGAGGAAGAAATAAACTCTTTTTTTATGTCCAAGTTTCTATAGCAAGAAGTAATGAACTTAAATTGCCATCAAGGGAGTTAAACTGGATACAAGGAAAATATTTTCTAATGCTAAGGCAAATTAAGCATTAGATGGTCTAGGGAACCCACAAAATATGAATTATTGAAAGTTTAGAGAATATAGTGGACAAAGTGTGATGGCACTACCATTCCTTCTGATTTCAGCGGAGGGAGAACTGATAGATAACGCCCCTAATATTCCTTTTGACTCCATTTCTTGTCATTCTATTTATTTTCTATTTTTTCATATTTTATATATCTCATTCCAAGCTTTTTTATTGACAGTGCTTTGATTTTATTCCTAGTTTGCCCAACATGAACTGTATTTTTTGTCTTAACATGAACAAATGAACCAATTGTAAGATGTGTAATTAATTTACACTGTACATGTAAAACATTTTATATAGCACTTATCTTTCTGCATGATTTTGCAGCCTAGAACCCAACATCAGATATTTTGGCAATATAAAATGAAATACCTCTATTTTCCTGCCTACAAGATAAATGTAACAATGATTTCATCCTTCTGACAAATTTTCAAGATGTGAATATTCTTTTTAAATCTGAAGTAAAGGTGACGAAACAAATTGATATTAAGTGGCACCATTCAGGAAACAGTTCAGCCATTTATCAGCCTTGAGAGTCCTCAGAAAATAATTATTTTTAATCTTCTTTTATCTTTTAGACTACAAGCTTGCTGGGACAAGGACAGCCTTACCTTGTTTACATTATACCTAACAAAAAGCAACCCCATTCTGGGATTCTGTTGCCCATTTTTCCAGTGCAATTCTACACAAAGGAAATTAAAGCCTAATGATATAGTATCAAGCAACCTGTGATGAAATATAATCAAAGTGCAGCGTGCTGCCAATATATCACATTCTCAGAACAGCAGTAAAGAATAACTTCCCTTTCTCTCCTTTTCCTATATTTTAATGGATGCACTGGCTGTGTGAAGCAGCTGTACAAGGCTTTGGGTGTTGCCATGAAAAGCGCCAGGAAAGGCCCCCGCACACTCTGCCAAGGGTAACGCTGAGCAACCGCTGCCCCACGGTTGGCTTGGCGCTTTGCGCGATGCAGACACACACATTCTAACTCTGGTGTGAGCAGAAACCTCCCTGACATGAAAAACCTCCCTCAAAAGGAGCCTGTGGAGGCAAGTTTCCTGTAACTTTTGCTTTGCCATCTTTTAACTGGTTCATGAAAGCAGAATAGCAACAAACAGCATTGTGTTGCTACTTGTTATGCCGTGGAAACGCCTTCAGCACTACAAAGCACAAGAAAGGGCAATTTAAAGATATGATATAGATATCATAAATGCACCGGGAAAGCTTTAGAGTTCATTTAGACCCTGATTCAAATATCAGAAAAGTCATTAGGAAACTTTCCACTAACTTTCCCCAAAGATCTTTTGAACATGTATATTTAAAGTTTCATTTGTCTTTCGTTCACAGCCAAACCTAGAATTCTGTTGGACTCTGTGAGGAAAATTATTAATCACCTCTTTTTTTCCTAAAGCTGCTAACAGTTAAATGTTAAAATTATTATATCATTATGTATCTAATTTATGGCCATTGCCTCCTACAAGAAAAACTATTTTTGCCTTCAGCACAAAAAAGCTTAAGGAATTGAATTGCCACTTCTATACCATTGCCTTAACAGCAACATAATTAATTAATGTAACTCATTAATTACCGTATCTCATTAAGAGTAATTAAAATATTGTGGCACAAATTTGGATCCACATTACTGCATTGGATTAATAGATTAATTTTAGAGTTAATTCATTCATCGGTGTAACTGAGATAAAAATCAAGACCACCAAGATATTAAAAGACTTTCTGAGTATTAAAAAATTCTTTCTCTTTTTTTTTTCTTATAATTCTTTGAATTTGTGTGCTGTCATCTGCCTCTAGTTAGGTGGTCTTTTTCTTCACTGTCTCTCTACTCAAGTGCTGCTTCATGCTAAGGAACTTGCTAGTGGTGCACTCTTCCCTCAGAAACAAGAGTCAAGCAACTTGGGAGCAGATATTCTTGTAGAGAAGGATAGTAGTTCATTGCTCTTTTGTTTCAATGTAAAATAAACATACTTGTTTAAATTTAATCAGAAGTCTTTAGGAGGAGAAAGTAAAAAGAATTGTTAATTGAAAAATTCCTAGAGCTCCTAGAGGAAAATGATAAAGAAAAATATATTTTATATCTAATTTAAGGTAGTCAGCATAATAAAACATATTAAATTAAGAATTTTTTTCCTTTAGATTCCCCTGAACAGGAAAAAAGTCCTAAAAAATTACAGCAGCATGACTATCTTTACAGACAGTCTTTTCCAAAGCTCATATTATTTTAGATTTTAAAAAAATCTATTAATAATAATAACATTATTATATTAAAATAATAATAGCTTTAAAACCCCTCCTTGCAAGTCTAGCTTTGTCAGATAATTCTCCCCAAAGAATTCCAGTGACTGAAATGCAAACATTTCTCTCTGTTTTTCTCTCAACCTTTAAACTTCTGTCAAGGAAAATCATCAAATTCAAGCTATTTTATACAATAGGAAAAATCAAATTCAAGCATCAATTTTTTATACAGTAAGCTTCACTCAAGAACCACTCATGTAATTTGGGGGACCTAGGTCATGTTTTAGGGTGGAAAGGAAGGGGCTGATAACCACACTTCTGACAAGACAGCACTAAAAACCCTGATAACTTTCAGGTAAGATAGACTCAAGCTTTTAATATAGAAAGAGAATTTCTGGTCACTTACTGAAACATGGATTGATTTATTTTCTCTATTTCATGCACAGTAAGATAAGACAGTAGATTTTTCACGTAAGTAAAGGATTTACTTAAGAAAGTTTTTTTTACTTCAAACTCTGGGAGGTCAATAAAGCATTGGCTCCACAAACTAATAGAAGACCACAAGTGTGGATTTACAATACACTGTTTTCTTTTTATTATCTGTCCACCTGCAGTCTTACTCTCAGGAAATAAGACATGGCTTATGGTACTTTCATCAAGACATGGACTTCTCTGCACTGACTGTAAGGAAGAGTACATAGGAAATATTTTTCCTCAGAATAGTTAATGAATAGCAGGTTCATAAGGTAGTTTACATTACTTATACACTTATTCATCTGCAAGGTCATCACACCCTGAACTACAAGGGAAGTTTCTAAGGTCCAACTGCCCAAACATTAAGGTCAAAAGTTGGAGCTAAATTAAACCTTTGCCAAAACATTTTAATTTTAAACTTCATCTTGTTAACTAAATGAATTGAAAACATGCAGAGGTAATTATCAGTGATTCAAAAGCTATTGCTAATATGGTAATTTATAGCTGTGTTCTTTTTAGCGTCTCTTTACCTTCTTTGCTACACAAATAAGGTTATTTCCAGAATCGTTCTAACCTAATTAAATATTCTATTATCTCTCAGCCAAGCATAATTCACACCCTATTCTCAACATCAACCCTGGCAAGCATTACAAGGAGAATGCAGTGGAAAACATTTCGGTGGAAAAAGCTGGCAGATCTCAGCTTTCTATATTCAATTTTCTGATATTGTGGTGAATTTAAGGAGAGAGAAAGAGAGAAAGAGAGAAAAAGAGAGAGAGAGAGAGCGAGAGAGAGAGAGAGATATCACTACGTGATAGGCAGCGGTTTGATATAGTGTTAATTAATTAAGAGCAATTATGTTCAGTAAAGATTGCCATAGATAAAAGATAAAAGCAAAAAAAATGAGGTTTCATGAGAAGAAAAAGTAAGGAATAGAGTTTTAAGCCAGGATTTTCACTTAATCTTTTCTCTGCTTATTTCTTGGATCCTCTATATCTGCTGCTATCTAGGGATGTATACAGGAGATTTTATTTGTGATGCTGAGAGAGACACACACAGCAAAAGGGACATACATCCACAGAAATGAAATTAACAACTTCCTCATCACTGATATTTCATGCACCAGATTCCATTTCTTTTTTCCTGTCTATGTAAAACTAAAACCAAGAGATGCAAGCTGTCTGCTAGCTAGTACTGGAAACAGCCAGCATTGTCTTTACTTTCACAATCCCATCTCAAGGATACTTTCATACTCCCAATATAGGAAATAAAAAAGAACAAAAAAAGCCTTTTCCTAGTGGTCTTCCAGGAAGAAAGTGGTTCTTGCCTACCTAGAAACACACCGGAGCATACTTGAAAGAACTAGACTGGAAAGAAAGAGAACACGACCAAACAATACAAACAAACAAAACAACCACAGCAACAACAAAACCTATGGGGAAGTCAAGTATATTTACGTAGTTAAAAAAACCTCAAAATAGTTCCCAAGGGCTTCTTGAAGCCCATAGCATATATCAGAATGGGTAACCCTGGAAATTCAGGACCCATTCTACATGTCCATCTTCGCTTTATCTCTCTCAGCTGCCCATCTTGTTCTCCTAAACATGTCTTCATAGTCCTCAGACATTCAGATATTTATACCCTTGGCTTAGGAAAGCACATCATCCCTTCTACCAGCTCAACCTGCGGGGTGCTGCTAATTCTAAAGAATGAGGGTGATGAATCAGACATAACTGATTGTTTCTTTCCCCCTCTTCTCTTGCACATTAACTAAAGATGAAGGAAGAAAATGTTTTCTCCTTCACTCCATGCCATGGGACTCAAGCTGGATCTGAGCCTTGGCAACAGTTGGTTCCTATTCACAGGAAGACAGTGATGCCTGGAGAGGCTGCCTAGAACAGAGGCTAGACAGAATTACAGAATAAAGGTAGCTATTTACTGAAAGGCCTTCAAAGGGTACAGCTTGGGCAGTGCAGGAGCCTCACAGAGGCTACACCCAAGATAGATGATGGTGATGAGTTTTTCACACAGATATAAGTTTGGTCTATTTGCATATCAGAGGTTAATTGTCCAATTACAGCTTCAGGTAATAAAGTAATTTACTCCAAGTTTCCCCTCCAATTCACTGCTGTTTGCGTTTCTCAGGGCCTGAGACAGTAAAGGGTCCTTGAGTTTTAAGCCCAGAGACAAATTATTTTGGCTGAATAAAATGGGAGAACAGTAGCTGAGAGGCTATGGAATCCTAGAGTTATACACCAAAGCAGTACTGATCTGAAAAATATAGAAGCTAAAACTTAACGCATCGACAGCAAGGATATTTTCATATGGATTTCAACCTAGTTTTTCAGATGTCCTTGTATTTTCAGGGTATTGCACAGGGTATTCTGTGTCACTTGAGGACTATGCTATGAAACTAATTTTGGAAACCCCACAGACCAAATCATTCTTCAATGAGATTTGTCTTTGAGTAGTTGCACATTTTTAAGAGTTTTTTTATTTAAAGTAACTGCCAATGCCACTTTAGGCATATACCTGAAGAAGAAGCAGGCACTGAACGAAATTTTAAAATCATCTTTGGTTATGTAAGAATTTTCAATGATTTGGACCTTAGAGCTTGAAGCAGGACTGAAATGAGGGAGGGAAAAAATGGAAGGAATGATGAAAGAGATAGTCTCAGCTTAGTTCAACCTTTCTATTACTGTCACACCATCAATCAACAAAATCATATTTAAAAAGGAGATTATCCTTCAGGCATTCAAAGGGCTAGTTTGGGGAGTACTGGTGAGGATCCACCTTTCCATATGATCTCTTCACTGAGGTAGGCATGAATTCTCATGAGGTCTACTTTTTTTTTTTTTTTTTTTCTTTCTTTTCTTTTTTTTTGGATTTTGTGGATTTGATTGTCTGGATTGATTTTTCCCTCACAGAATTCTTTCAAACTAGAGTAAGCTTTCCTAAAACTCTGGGTGGGAGGAAGAAGAGAGAGTAGAGAGCATCAGGCTGTCAAAATGATGTGTGGACAAGGAGGCAACTTAGCTTACCAGTGCAGCTAGTTCTGTAGCCAAGGGGAGAAAGCTTGAGATAAACGATCTTTTTCCCCACTGGCCTGAGGCCCTGGAAGTATGCTAGGAATGCTGTTCTCCTTCCAGAGGAGCTGATTCAGTTTCACTTGTGGCGGTTCAGTTCCCACTGTCATCACTCTCGCAGTGACAGTTGCCATAGTGAGTGAGAGAGAGCCCTGCCAGCCTTTGGTACTAACACAAAAGGCTGCCTGTCTCCTCTGCAATTTGGCAGGGGATCCTTTAGTGTGGGATGATGTGTAGCTGTGCCCTTACTCGCTGCAGACCTCTCTGGAGCTTCCTGGCACATTCCTGGAGAGAGCAAGCAAGTACAAGCAGCGCTGGCCAGCCATTTTCCTTGGAGGAAACCTGCCACAATATCTGCACTTGACCCTTGTATCTCACCAGCTGTTCCCTCAGCATTTCATGGGCTTTGTACCTGTTGCAAAAAGAGAAAATGTTTTTCTCATTCAAACAAAGCATAAAATAACTCAGCTGACCACCAACAATCCCCTTGCACAAAACCTGACCAATGTTTAGCCCAGTGGTACAGAACAGCCCTTTTGATGCAATTCAGTAAAAGACTGCACTGCTTTTTCTGGGGGGGATCTCATCTTCCAAAATGGAATTTAGAACTCTTCATTTTACACATTAATCTCCCTGTACAGGAAGAAACATTAAAAAAAAAAAAGGCAATCTAAAAGGATACAGATTTTAAAAGTAGGAACATCAAGCCTTCAAGCTGCCATGTAGCACTAGCTGAGCTTCCTCTCTGCAGTGAGGTTAGATGCATCCAGCCACTTGGAGCCAGAAAAGTACTGCAAAAGGTACAGTACGAGTTTCAATTTCATGTAGGTGATTAGTTCTTTTCTTTTCAAAATGTAATACAGTAGCCCTATAGCAAAATATGCTATTTTAGAGACCGGACCACTCCCACCAACCAAAGAAACCCAGTTTCTATCCCTTCATTAGACAGAAGAATTCAAATCTGTATTACCCAATACCAGAGTAGAAAACCACCAAAACAGAGGTTTCTCACAGGAAAAAAAATGTGGTTACTTCCTTAAAAGCAAAGAACAGTAGTGCCATGTACAAAGAACAGTAGTGCCTGTAGTGCTATGGTCAAGGGCAAGATGCACAGATTCCAAAATTCAGAGATGAACACTGAATTTGGAGTGAAAAGCTCATACTTTTTTTCCCAGTGGGAATGAAAGGGTTGGCCACCACTGCTTTTTCAGACCCTGCATTTTAGTATGCTCTGAGAATATCTCCACACTAAGCATTTAAGAGAACTAAAATGAAAGTATATTTTACTTCTACCCTCTGAAAAGACACAGATGTTAGCCCACCATCAGATACTGAAACCTGATGTGTTGAAACATTTTAAGTCAATTCCGAGGAAGTCAGATTTTTGTTGTTGCTGCAAATTGAAGCCTTTAGCATTTAGCTACTTCTGAATTTGGGCAACAACTGGACAAAGACATTTCTATTTGCTGAGAGGAAATGTTGGTTGAAAATATCTTGAAAGCCACTTTAATAACTTTTTTGCAAATTGAGTCTTGTCAAGTCTGACTCATTTTGGAATGCTTAACACAGGTGTTTCTGAAAATATTCTGCTTTTCTGGTTTTGTGTAGATTGCTTCAAAGAAGAAAAAAAAAAGTAGAAAAAGCAGAAGAAATATACACCTTCATTTTACAAATACCTGACCTGAAATGGAACAAAAGAATGGCCCCATGCTTAAGGCATTGAACAGTTATTCAGGAATGACCCGGAGCAAGTCATTTAATCTGTCTCTACCCTGTTTCCATAGTGAAGGTCTCTTTTGCTTCCCCAGCAATTTAAGAAGTAAGCTTTTCATGAGAGACTTTGTTTTACTTTGTGCATTTGTATCCGTATTACATGAGAAAACTTCTTTCTGCAAAAGCTTCCAAGCACCACTTCATTACATAGATATACAGAATATAAATGTAAAGTAAACTGGGCAATTTTTATGATCATTTCTGAGGACAACACTTTAGATTTCAGTAAAACAGGTTTTCCTCTGAATATATTTTTGGAGATGTTGCTTTAGTTATATATATCAAATATTTCAAAATACAGTTTCATTTGCACACATCTCAGTTTTCTCCAGTCTAAATGAGTGCTGCATAATCTGGAAGGATGATCTAATGCCATCCTCATTTGGTGACAGTTTATCATGGGCTATATTCCCTGAAAGCATCATTATTGGAGATGTTATTTTTACTGCTATAGAAATTAAATTATCTCCAAGAAGGAGCTATACATTTAAAATGGAATCAGAGCCCCCTTATCTTAAGCAGGATTTTTGTTATAAATTATCTCAGGGACCCAGATTAGAATTTCAAAGGAATTTAGCAGTAGAAAACAAAGGAAACACATAAACCTCCTTAGGACAAATCTGATACTTTATTCTTGCATGTCAAGCAGGTACTGCCCTTATAATATAGCAATCAAACCCCACATCCTCAGCTGATCCAACCTCTCTCTGCCAGTGGAGCCCTAGCCTTTTACCCCAGCTGAGGATCTGGCTCCCATGTAATCTATTGAGAGCTGCCATGCCCCAGACTACGCAGCAAAAAGGTCTTTTTTCAGGGATCCTTATGGCAGTCATGATCACATACATTGAAATGTGGCGATTAGGATTTTAAAGCATGGAAACAAAATTTTATTCTTTCATTTAAGTCAATAATCTGTAAATGGACACTTCAGAAATTTCATGGCTTAGTATAAAGAGCCAAAATAAGGTAAGTGGGCAGAAAGGTCAAAAAAAACTTTCTTCAACATTATTATTTTATGACTGTATTAAAATAAACTTCACTGTGTACAAGGCCTACTGCCAGCGTATCACTTGGCAGCAACTGCTCTGAATATTTTATTAACAAAATCAAAGCTCTAATAAAACACTTAAGTCATGTGCAAATGACATTAAGACTGGCAGCATTCCTATTTCCACACTGTTTTATGCCGAGTCAACTCTGAACCCAAGATTTTCAACCTGAAAACACTCCAAGCAAGTCTTCATTTGGAGAACTATCAGGATGCAGCCTTTTGCTCAGTAGTCTAAAGGTCAATGTCCTTGCCACAAAAGTGGGACATTTGACATCCATGTCCTCTTCAACTTGAGTGGGTTTGAAGTTCCTGTCAGCTGAGTCCTACACCAGCTGCCTCTGCTGTTCCCTGGACAGAAGTGTTCTGCTCACCCTGCAGCTCAAATTGGGCCATTCTGTATGCCCTAGAAAGAAAGATTACCTGAATGCAGTAAGTAGTAAAAGAAGACTTCCATCTGTCTCAAAATTAAATATATTCTTCACCTTTGATTGTGATGCTCATTATGTAGTCAAAAGAAACGTGATGGAAAGGGGAGCAAACGTCTAGGAATGAAAACTGACATTGTGAAAGGGAAAACAAAATTCAAAGTTGTGAGCTGGGAAGTCCAGGTAACTGGAATCCCCTTTCAAAACAGAAATATGCCAATGGAATTTGAAGGCCTGCAGGAGGATTTCATAGCATGCAATTGTACCAGCCAGCAGAAGGCAGGGATATTTGGAGCATGAGGTGCAGTTCTGGTTCCTCAAGTGCAAAACAGAAAAATTAAAAAGGAAAAAGACAGAAAGAAAGCTATCAAGGTGTGAAATTAGAACACTTTCCTCTAGCTGATCTGGAAAAAAACCCCATAAGATTGTTTTTTCTATAAACATGTCAATAAAGTCAGTAGCAGAAGGAGAAAAAACGTATTTTAAGCTAACAGTGTTGGCACAGGAACAGATGGATATAAACTTGCTAAAAATATTCTGAAAACTTCTCTACAGCTTTAAAGGAGTGAGGTTCTGGAACAGCTATCCAGTAGCTGTTGTAGAGACAACTCCCCCAAATCAATATAACAACACCAAAATCTGTTTTTAAAAGGACTTTGACTATTTTGTATAGTTGACTACCATAGCTGACTCAGGCAGCAGTGCATGAATTTCTGTGATCTAGGAGGGACCTTCAGTCTTGCATTACTCTGAATTTCAAAGTTGTTACCAAAATAACATAAACACCTTAAGGCAATTTGAGTACTTAAGCAAATTGGTAGATTCTGTTCCGGGTATCTAAGACCATTCCTTAGCAGCACAATGATTACCTTTTATCTGTATTTAAAAGGAAATGGTTTTCCATTTACCACTGTTAATCTTTCCTTGCTGCCTATATTAATCATTAATGTCTGTGTTTTAATTCTTTTTTCAAGCTTCTTAAATGTGTTCAACAGCCAGTTTGGTTTGCCCAAGGGACACTGAGAGATGGATGAATCAGCTGCTATTATTTCAGCTAGAAACCATATTCTGTAACACATTTGTATTTTGATTTGATCAAGTTCACAGAGCTCAACTTGTAACAAAAAAAAAAGAAACCAAACAAAAAAAAACCTAATCAACCAACCAAAAAATAAACCCAAAAACCAAAAGCAACCAAACAAAAACAAAAGAAAAACCCAAACCACCCAATGCAAAAAATTTAGTAGCCATCAAATCATATCTGAATCTCTGTCTGCCAGACAGAACCGGCATATTTCCTTTTTCCAATAAATTTTATAATTCTGAAGTTTATAACACCAGCAGACACAAGTCACTTTTCAACTTAGAGAAATCTCTACTCCTCTTCTGCACTCTGTCAGTGCCTGAAGGCTTCAGGAACAGTTTGTGACAGCAGCCATGACCCAGGTCCTACCGTGTACAGAAACACTGGGTGGCTGCTGCATGTAGTTACCAACACCTTTTGTCTGAAAGCCACTGATCATGGGCAGAAACAATGTGGGGAGCACACAGAAAGTGAGTAATTAGATTACAATGCTTCCTTGTAGCCCGAGTTTCTGGTAAGCCCTGACCATGTTTTGCTTTCAGCAGCAGCTTGTTGGAATCACATTACCCTGTAACAGAGCTGGTTCGCTTTAGTCATGAGCAGCTGGATCTTAAAACCTCACATTGGCCCATATGTTCACAGTGCTTAACAATGATTTTTTTTTCCTTCATGTATTTGTAGTAGAAATTCTTCTGAGCAATTTTTCTAAGATTTTCTCAAGCTTCAGGAATTTGAGCATGACGAGCAATGCATGAAGTTACTACCTGCTTAATTTTATTTCAAACTGCAGTAAACTCATCCCAGTCTGAAGAAAGATATGATAATGGGTAGTCATCTCCTCTCACTTATGAATTGCATTCCAGTTACAGCAAGAAATTGCAGTATAATGGAGCAGGATAGAGGTTGTCAGGACTGTGAAGTGAAGGAAAATGACTGATACATGGACTTTTTAAAAAAATTGGCGGCAACAAAGGGATGGTAAGCCTATGTTGAGGTATAAAATCAATCCAGTCTATGAAACTTTTCTTCCTATTTCATGCATTTAGTACCCTTTTGTAATTTTTGCACATATATAGGCTAAAACTAGGTTTTTGTAGGAATATATTTTAAGTTCTCTGCATTTTCAGAAATGTTTCTATTTGTCTGTGTTCTTCTCAGAACCACTTATTTTTCATAACATTTGTAATGCTATTTTCCAGCAGAACAAAATAAATAAGAAAACTGATAAGAATAATTTTGTCCCCTTAGGGAAATTGATATGAACAAATAAATGAGCAAAATTAAGCTACATTTTTGTATAATATTTTTGAATAATCTATCCTTATGTAATTTTTGAACTTAAGGTTTTCAATCAGAAATCAACTTCTGTTTGTCAAAAGTCCTGAGGTGGAGTCGAATGTCATACCCAGGCTTTCTGGTTATCCTCAATCCACCTTCCACGAGCAATAACTTAACACCAATTTCATTAATGTTAAACAGTTGGGCAGGGCTGCCTTAGTTTAATTTTGTTCATGTGATTTTAATATTATTATCTCTACTTTGTGCAAGTTTATTAATGAGTAAGAAATGCTGGTAATATTCTGGATTTTATTGTAACAGCAGATCTTTCTTGCAACTTTCTGACAGAAATTATAGAAAATTCCTAGATTGCAGAACTAACTTTCCTTAAATATTTTTTAAAAGACCCAAATACATACTTGGAACTCAGGGGTTTTTATCTGCTATTTCTATCAGAAAATGTGTTGGACTACCCTTCTTTGTTGGTTTTATGGTATTTCTTATCTCTTGGCCAGTTTTTTTTCTTCTTATTTTTAAATTTTTGTTTATTTGTTTGTTATGACAGCGCTGCCCTTTATTTTAAGTTTTGCTTTCCCACTAATTGCTGAATTATCATTTTGTTGAACCAACTACTTTATTACCTTTTGTCTTCCTTAATTGTATTTAATGTAACAAAACTATTTTCTCCAATAACTATCTATCCTTTAAATAACCACTCCTTTAAGATTTTTGTTAATTTGTCAGTGAGAGGTAGTGTTTGACCATTAACTGCAGAACAAAGTCAAAGTTTTCCCACAGAGAAAGATTTCCACTCATGCTCTTCCAGTACTTTTAGAGCACCAGTTTAATGACCATAGAGAAGAGGTTAAAAATTGTTTTCTATTTATATATTTGTAAAACTTGAAGACAGACTTCATGATTACCTAACTGCAAGTGATGAATCTATCAGCACTAAAAACCCAGTGTCATGTGGAGCATCTATTTCTGATGGATCTGCCCAACTTATAACACAAAAACTTTTTTTTTTCCACTTAGAAATATTGGAATTTAAGGAAACACAGTTGGAAAACCTGAAATATAGACAATCTAGATGAACTAGAAAAGGCACAGTGTTTGCTGAAGGAGCTGGCTGAACCGAATTAATAAAAAACCTCTCCCAACCCTGTGAATCAAATTCAGAATGAATCTGTCTTTAGTAGAGAATATATCAAGTTAGACGAATCCTTTTAAGTTCATCACGTCCCATGTCCTTCTCCTCACAATAATACTGAAAACTCAACCAGTCATCTAGATGCTCCATAAGTTTGACAGACTTTGCCACTGTGACTCCTTCCCTGGGAAGCCTGTTCCAGTGACCATCCATTCATCTTTAGTGAAGAACATTTTCCTCATGTTCAACGGGAGCTTCCCCTGTCACAGCTCTGCTCCATTCCCCTGTGCCCTGTCACTGTCACGGTGAAGTTGGACTGCACATGTCTGGCTCATAGCCCTCTTCCTCACCTCCTTCACAGTCAAGGCTGCTTTCCATGCCATTTCAACCATCTCTCAAGTTATAAAAGATGTTGATAAAACCAATGCATTGCAAAGCCTGGTTTAGTGTTAGGGGCTGTTTTTTTATACCCAGAGAACCTTTGTGCAAATATAAGCACCTGACAAGCACTCAGGCCTTGTGGTGATTCTGTGGCTAGGATTACATCTTTGTATAATTCATGGTTTGTTGTCACTACTCTGTTCACACCTTGCTGTGTGGAAGTTTACAAGTAACTCCCTGTGGTGCAAAATGCAAATGAGCTTTGTTTTAAGGCAAACTCAATGTGAAGAGGTGCTTTATGACTTTCCTAGCAAGTAAGATATTCTGGAGGTATGTTTGACACTGAAAATGCAGTCAGGTAATCATAAATTATACAACTTTCAAAAACTTTCCCTTTTATTTCCAGTCCCTTTTTTATTTTTGGTGTTGAAAGCCTGCATATGCCTGTGCTGCAAAAGCCAGGAAGCCTCTGTGGATTTAAGAAGTATAATATATTTAACAACAGTGTATGGGAAAAACAGACACTTTTTAGTATGGTACAAAGGAAAAGAGTGTGAATGAAATTAAAATAACTCAGAAACAAGAAACTATAAAGACAAAAGGAAACACTACTATTTTTGAAGCAAAGCCCGTACCTTTCTAAGTAGTCTGTAGGCAATGGCAACTCCCTTGTGTAACACATTTGAAATTCAAAGGTAAATTTCTACACTCAAGCTGCATCAGGTAGTCTAACAGTAGATATACTAATTTTTTAAAAATCTGTTTTGCAGTCTTAGGAATCCCAGATATCCTTTTATTTTCTCTCCTGAGTGCCCATCCTGCCTGTCACAGAGATGACGCATGAAAAGCCACTGCTGTGCAGGTAGTGAGGATGTGTGAGAAAGCTCTGAGCCAACTCCAGATCTGAAATGAATTTCAGGGTCCTGACAGTTTGTAATCAGCTACACATGAATCCCTTCTGCTTATTGACTCTATTCCCTTGAAGCCATTTGGTAAACTGGAATTTTAAGACATGATTTAGTGACACTACTGGGGAACTGTTTAAATTAAATTTATAGAATTCTTTATTTATTGTGTGATATATTTACACAGAACTAAGAAGTCTGATATCTGCTTTTTTGCTCTGTTGCATGTTATCTCATTTGAACTTAAAAAACCTGAATTTCTACCTCAACAGAAAAACAGAATTTCTACCTCAAAGTTGAGAACTTTGTTAAATTATTAGTCCAGCTCATTTTCTCTGCTTCCAGATTATCTCTCCCAGAGATCTTTGTGCAGTTTGTGTCTGGGACTTATCTGTGGCTTCCTTGTAGAATTCCTGTGTGACCTGGAGCGACTATTTTGTTTTATCAAACAACACAAGGCTCTGACAGAGCACATGCTAATAAAACTCCCCTACCTCATAGGCAGGCTGTGGGAATCAGCAGCATTAAATACCTGAGCTGCTTGATAGCCTGGTGATTAGGACCATATAAGTAGTTGCACATTCAATCTCCCTATGGTTAGAACGTTGTCAAAGTGTGTGCTCCCTGTATCTGTGTGTGATGTGACATTTTCCTAGTGCCAAATTATCTGGAGACATTACAAGCAGAATTGTGGAAGGATCAAAAACAGCTCGAGTGGCTCACCCAGTCTCTTGTTGCAAGATAAAATGGCATGCAGCTGATACAAAACATCTCAAAGCCCTTGATTTGCTTTAGTGCCTTTTAAAGTATTTCTTCTGAAGAAGGAATATGTGTGTGCACACAGGAGTTATTACCAGCTAAAAACTCTGTCTGCTGATATCCCACGTTGGAGCACCGCATGTATCTATTCTAAAATCAGATGCGACACTGAAAAAATATTTGAGAGGTATGTTTGTCTTTTGATCTTGATGAATTCCTCACATACTTCTACTGATTGTGACCTTCCTGCTACTTTCAGAGGTGTACAGAAACGAGAACCATCCCTTATGTGCTGCCAATTTTTATCTTACCAGGGAGTAGTGATAATTTTTTTCTTTTGGTACAGGGGGTCATTCACAGGCCTGCATAGGAGTTTTAGCTACATCAACTAGAAGAATAACATAATCATAATTATTAATGTAATGTGTAATGGCTGGTCCTATTATATATATAACCATATATAATAGCAAAGTGGCTTGCTGTCTTGTGCATTAATATTGATTTAGAGATGAGATCACTTTTGCCACAGAATTTACTGCAGCTTTGATTTCAGTTGCAACTAAAATTATTAAAGCATGTCCTATTTTTAAGAGCAGGCCCTTTCAGCTGCAATAGAGTAAAAATGAGATCACTGGAGCTGTTGCAGTTTTGGGATGATGACAAGCCTGATAAGCAGATGAGGGGCACATTTGTAGATGCTCTGTATTGCTTCTCTGTCAAAGCTTTTAATTTGTCCACTTACTCGTCTGCTTACTTCTCCTGAACAGTGTTTCAAACCCAAGCAAAAATCATCTGAGAACTTTTGAGTGGGGTAAGAGCTTAGGTTTAAAAAATTACCAAACAAGGCTGATGGACACATATTTTTTTCTGTTTGCACCCTTTATGTGAAAAATTGTAATGCTATGATACATCTTCTGTGTAAGTTGTGAATCCATCAATATTTCATGAAAATAATCTGCTGTCTTTTCTAACAATTTTTTTTGTGTGTTTTCAGATCATTGACAAAATTGTTGTATGGTGTAAACAAATCTGACATGTTAAAAGATATTTACTGTTATATCTCCCTGCATCTATACTAACTGGGTTTTAGTGCACTCATTTGATGTCAAGTTTCTGGTTTTACTAATCCCTGTAATTTCTTAACTGAAATGTTGACTAGTTCTGAATTTAATACTTTGTAGGAATCCATTGTAGCAGCAGTCTTGCTTGTAAAAATTAAACATTCAAACTTGGGATTGATTTTTAGCTGCTCATAAGGTATTTATGCATTTTTTAAAAAATCTTTGTCTGCTCATTTTCTTCTAGTTCTGTGTTAGCAACCATCAGCCACTCTATTTTGCCCCAGAGTTGATGTCAACCTAATAGACTCCTTATTACTCCTGCAAGGTAACTGAAACAGTAACAAAATGTTGGAGTGGGGGTGATGTTGCTTGGGTTCTTTTCTCGCAACTTCTTCAGGTTATGTAGAGTCAGTGAAAACCACCACTAAGGAACCCAAGGGCTCCTTCTTCAGTGCATCATCTTGCTGTAGGTCAATTATCAGTACTTGCCAACATCAAAAATTCTAACACAAATTGTTGCTGTTTGCCATCTTCTGAAGATTCTGTTGTCATTATAGTGCAAGCATTCTATTGTCATTACATTGCAAGGGTTCGATATTGCCAGAGTTTCGTACTGCCTTGATGTTTCTCGTAGGCATCTCCTCCAGGCAGAGTCTTCCTTGCCCTCACAGCAGCCAAATTACTCCAGCTCCCACCAATCCACTCTTTTATAACACTCTTCTTATTGGCTACAGGTGTGGCCTGTTAAAATCAGGCCTGCTCCTAATCCTTAGTAATTGGTTCAGCTGCAGCTCTTTAGGGGACATGATTACCTTCTATACCACCTTCATTTACCCATACTGTATCCCCCTACAAGATTCCAACTGGAAAATGTGTGAAAAGTTGCCTTTTCCACTTCCCTGTCTTCTTAATCTTTCTGCCAAGCAACACAATAAAGAAATTTCATATAAAATAAATATGGAAACTTTCAGAAGGCCTTAATTTGCATGCTTGATCGTCAAACATTCTTTCTACCTGTGACTCTCTTATCAGTTCTAAAATTCTACAATATTAATATAAAATTTATTACTGTTATTAATAGTATCTTCTTTCTTCCAATCAGCACACTCTCAGTTTGCTCATATGTGCATACACCTGTGTGGGAGAACTTTTGCATGCATGCATGTGTAGCTGCTTTCATTTCCAAAATCAGCTTGTGTTTTCAACCACTGTGGCCTTTCACAGATGTGAAAGTGTGTATTTCTGAACACCTATTAAAGTGTTCTTAAACAATTTCTGATTATTATTCATGTGTTTTTAATTAAAATCTGCCTCCTGCCTGATCTGGTTCATAATTGTTTTCAGCCTTTTGAAACTGGCCCTTTGAAAGAATCAAGCGCAGATATTGCTGGTTAGGGCTTCCTTCTTTTTAATCATTGCAAATATTAAACAAAATCACCTCTCTCCCAGGCTAATTATATTCTCTATGAAGAATAATTAATATCAAGTAAATTGTTTCATATCCTTCAGATTTTTGCATTTGCATTCTTATCCCTGATTGATTTATGTAAATGAATTTGGGAAGAATTAGCATGTTGTAATGCAGCTTGGATAAGAGTCAGTGCAAAGTAGAACTGTTTAAGGAGCAGCAGAAGCCAAGTTATTTCTGAAGTGAAAGCTCAAGACCAACCTTTTTCCTAGGAGACCTGACCTTTTCTTTGTTAGAGTTAATCCTGCATGGACCCCTTGCCCTCCACACTCATGTGTTACCAGCAGGCAATTCTCTTACCTACATGTTTTAAAAGTATTGAGTCCATCATTTTTCCCTAAACACTGCAATACAAATGTAATATTCAGCATCTTATGAAGAAATTAAGTTTATGTTTTTAAAAAGTCAGATGCTGCTGTGGTTTGGTTTGGTTTGGTTTGGTTTGGTTTTTTAACCAAATTAATGAAAGCTGAAAACTTGGATGAGGAAGATGTTTTTCTGTGATAATTATGGCATAATTATACAATTATTTTGGGGTTTTTTGACAAGGCCAAATTAAACAGAGCTCTCAGAATTTTATCTTACAGAGATAACTGTCGACTTTGGTGTGTTAGAACCATTCTGCAGGAATCTAATGTGTGGAGAGCAATCAAATGGAAAACATAGGCTTATTTTTCCCTCTGAAATGTCTGCATTTTGGGTAGATCTTTTGATCATTCATTGATCTCTGACAGAAACTAATGGTACAGTAGACCCAGAGCCATCAACATGTGGTAAAATCTTCACAGAAAATCTGCTTTTCCTTCTTACACCTGCCTGCAGGTACATCAATTTCCAGCTGTGCCCTCAGCACGTTGGACAGGCAGATCTGACAGTACAGTCTGACATTTTCTACTCTTCACCCAAAGGACCTTGGGCCTCACAGTCATGAAGTCTGTGGCATCTGCTGGTAAATGTTCCATCAGTTAACCCTTTGATCCATCTGGTGGGGGTTCACAATTGCTTGCTGCTCTCAGACTTCAAACATCTTCCACCAAAATCTCTCCTTCACGGGACAAACATGACAAACCCCAGCCCACAATTGTAAAGAAAGCTGCAGTGGAAGAAACAGGCTGGTTGAACAGACATGGGTGGGTCTTGCCCAGGTGCAATGCAGAGGAGGAACAGTGACCTAGAGCATCACAGACTTCCATCCATTACACAGTGGGTGCCTAAAGTGGGTCTACTGCACTCAGCAAAGATTTGTTAAATAAAATACCAGATGTTTAAACCTGTATCTTCCTCTTTTGTGCTTTTGCCTACCTGACTTGTGTGGCCACAAATCATTGTCCTGGGTGACCAGGGTGGGAAATGGAGGAGAGGTGTAGAGTCTGTCTCTGTCAGGCATCACGGCTCTCACAGAACATCATTAGAGGTGCAGAGAGCAAAGGTGAACTTGGAAATTAAAATCTTGATCTCTGCCACATGGAAAAAAATAAAGGAAAAAAAGAAAGAAATAAAGAAAGCACATTATGACACAATTCAAATAAAAGGTTTTGCTTCAACTTTCTTGAGATGAAATTAAAGTACTATATTTTGCAGAAAGGTGTAAGATCTCCCTGCAGAAAAATCCTCACTCAGTTGTAATGAAGAGATTTCCCAGTTCCTTCCATCTCTGCTGCAGCTTTCTGCACTTTGTCTGTGACTTAACATTTTAAGAGGAAAAAAAAACCACATACAAAACCTGTGGCTTACTGAGTCATTTACTGGCACAGGGCCTTGTATAAATATCTTCCTAAAGTGATTGTTTTGGCTCACCCTTTCTCTGAGGATTTCTAATGGATTTCTCTGCCTGAAATTAGGCCAAGTAGTTTCCTCAAAATAATTGAAAATTTTAAAGGGTCCTTTTCAGTTTAAATTTATCAGCTGATTTCATCCATGGGTTTGTAATGCTCTTCATTCCCCCCATCTAAATAATGGCTTCTGACTGTGCTCTATTTCATCACCTCTGCTCTGAAAATAGCCCAGAACTTCTCTGGCTGTTTCTATGCTCATGGGGCTGGTGTTCACCCCTGAAACAGATGATTACTGCCTTAGTAACACAGTGTCAGGTCAAAAAAACCACCTTTCTCTGTTTCTCATACAATTCCTTAGAGGATGGTCGAGCAGTGGAGCAGGCTGCCCAGAGAGGCTCCATCCATCCTTTGAGGGCTGCAAACTCTGCACAGCCTGGTCTGACCCCACACCTGCCCTGTGGTGAGCAGGTGCTGGCACCCTTCTGGAGGTGCATTCCAGCATGCAGGGCACCACAATCGTTTCCTGGATGTCCGTTCAGCAATTAGTTTGGCTTTATTTTAATACAATATTAGAATTCATTTACAGTTTAAGGTCTTCATCCATATCCTGAAATTCAGCCATGGCTTCCAAAATACACAGCTTGCAAACATAGTTCACTGCATCATCAAATTGCACTTTGGGATTTCCTGTGTGTAAAGTTAGGTTAATTATTAGAGCTATCTGGACACTGTTGTCATAAACATAATACTTCTCTTAGTAGCTCTATATCAATTCAGTCTTCTGCTTCTCCGCTCACCTGGCACAAGTTTTACCTACATGGTTCTACTGACAAACAGCAGTAGCACATAGTACTGTGATTTAAATTGCTGTTGAACTGAAGCTGTGTTTTCCGAGAAAGAAAACCTGCTTCCACTTTTACAGATACACTCTCACCTTTGAGTCTAATACTTTCTGGCACTGTCTGGGAGAGTCTAACCAAATGTCTTTCTCTAGATTTTTTGTCTTCAAAATGAATGTCAGATTTTGTTGTGGCAACTGATTCACACCTCAGACACATAAAGTAGCCAAGCTCATACAGGTGTCTACAAGAATGAGCACATTTTCCAGCTCTACAGGAATATTGTCCTTGATATGTGCCAGAAATTAATATTTTTCTGGGAAACCAAAAAGATTTGCTCTCTACTTGAGATGATCCAAAGCAATTACTTTTACAGCCCTATTAAGAGCACGGATATTAAATAAATTATAGAATGCTAAGTACCAAAGCCCTTGCTAAAGACTTGATTACACCAAAGTTTCAGAAATTAATAACATAACGTACAGAGATGTCCAAACAGGGAGGATTTGTGAGAATTCCACCTATGTTTTTCAGTTTTATACATGGAAACACTATTCCAAAGAAAATTCATACTCTGAAATTTTCAGGCAATTTGCTATGTATTCTGTTTTGGAGAGAAATACACCTATCCAGTACTGTGAGGATTTGCATATGATCAGTTTCTGCTGTTTATTTCCATCTCACTATTTCTCATAATTTATTTTAAAATTCATTTTAGTATAAACATCCAGGAGAAGTCAGTGAGTGCACTGTTTGTATCTTTGGTGTGTACTAAAAGTTTGCATTTGTTCTGCTTACACAAACTAAAAATATAATCGGTAATGCTGAAAAGTTGATGGTGATTTTTACTGGGAAACACAAAACATAGTGAATGTATCTCTGAAATATTTGTTAAAAATAGTTCTGAAGCTTGTGCAAGACCCCTTTGAGTTCTATATAAAGCATCTAACACATTTATACTAATTATGATAATATTCAATTAGATTTAAAAAAACCATAACAAAATCCTGGACTTGTGAAATTGGTATGAATTTTGGCATTCATTTCAGAGAAAAAAAATCATTCAGTGTGAATTTCCAAAATTAATACAATAACCTTTGAAAAGTGATAACATACTAGTTCTTAGCAAATTAATCTGTAGTTCAAAATATGTGGTAGAAGGGGGAAAAGGTTTTTAGGAAGATTTTGGGTCTATTCTGTGTGACAACAACAAATGTTCTAAACTGTAAATAATTTTAAAGTGTAGCACACCATGGCATTTCTTTAGTTTCAAATCACTGAATTTGTAATGCAGTCACTTCTGTAGATGTAGCTATTTTTGTGGGATGTGTGCAAAACATTTTTTCACCAAATTAAAAATGTAGCAAACTGTGTGATGTCCAATGAGACCACTCATTAGGCTAATCTAAGACATCATGGAGCCATAGACTAATGAAGAAAAGATTGAAAAATTTAGCCCAGTTTTTCTCTGTCAGTGGACGCTAGGGGAGCATCAGTCAGGTGAAGATGCTCAGTCCTTAATTTTGTTAAATCTACAGAATTGTTTGATGCCATTATCATTTGTCCTTAAAATACTATATGTGAATATATACTGTGTTGCTTTTATTCTTTTTGCTCTATCTCAAAACACCTGGCAAATGGGACAGATATCTTTATTGGTTTTATATGAAGAAAATACTTATTTTTGTTACATATCTTAACATTCTTATTTATTTTATTCTATATTGTAAAATATACTCTAAAAATTCTCTATAAAAGGAAAATAAATCAATCCAGAGAGGAAAGGGGTCTGAGTGCTTCTTTTGATGATGGGGCTATTCATATTATTACAGTTCAGTAATTCTCTAAGCTGGGCAGAATATAGGGTGTGGTTTGTATCTATTGAGGCACTGGCATTGAGATGTGGCTTGTTTCCATCATCAAACCGAGCACCATCTTCTAGGTATAAGCACATTTCTCTCAGATTGCTACTGTGAAAACTGTGAAGAGGACACTTACTTTTTTTTTCCTTCAATATTTATAAACCTTGTCCCATTGGGCTAGCAGCAGGTTAGCAAGAATAACTAAAGCTTTTCAGTATGTTGAAAGAAAAAGCCTTACACAGTCAGTAGCTCTCATTTTCAGCTGTCCCTCATGGCACTTAAATGTCATTTCAAACTTCACTTCATCACCTTGGTGAGCTAATGCGCTCTACAGCCTCACCAGATGTATTTCTCTGAGATGCAGTAAGCACTTTACATGGCTTCACCCTCTCACCCTCCCCCCTGAGAAACAGTCTTGAGCAGTTATTTATAAGTTAAATTGCAGGAGAACTATGGAGGAGAAACACCAGTTCTAGTATAACCTATGAACTGATCTACATTTCTTTCAATGCAGGGAAATGGGGTCACACAGTTAGAGACACACAAACCAGGCACAAAAAACCAGTGGATTGTCTATTGTGAAACCAGAGCCAGATGCCAAGGATACACTTGAAAGAGAAGCAAGCAAGAAAGCAGGAGAATTACACTGGTAAAATCATATAAAACACATACCTGTCTCTCAAAATACATCTGCAGTCAAGACTTTATTGTGTTCTGAAATGTATTGCCTACAAGTATAAATCCATTGACTTTAATTGCATTTATTTCTGGTTTTACCAGTCTGATGAGTGATAGAGGTTCATGTACTAGTGCCCAATCATTGCCTTTTTTTCTAAGATCAATACTGCCTTTCTGACAAGTAAAGTGTGTCCTTGGGCTTGACTTCTTATGGAATCACAGAATCATCTAGGTTGGAAAAGTGTTTCAAGATCATCAAGCCCAACTGTTAACCCAGCACTGCCAAGTCCACCACTAAACTGTATGCCATGTCCCCAAGTGCCACATCTACACATCTCTTAAATTCCTGCAAGAATGTGACTCCACTACTTGCCTGGGCAGCCTGTTCCAATGCCTGACAGTCATTTGGATCAAGGAATATTTCCTAATACCTAACCTGAACCTCCTCTCGTCTCTTCCCCTTGTTCTGTTGCTGGTCACCTAAAGAAGAGCCTGTTCCTCACCTACTTTCAGGGAGTTGTAGAAAGTGATCAGGTAACCCCTGAGCCTCCTTTTCTCCAGGCTAAACACTCCCATCTCCCTCAGCAACTCCTCATATGACTCAGTATCTAGACCAGCTCATGGCCTTTCTCCAGACACACTCAATGTCCTTCTTGTAGTGAGGGGCCCAGAACTGGACACAGCACTTGAGGTGTGTCCTACAGCACCAAGTGCAGGGGGATGATCACTGCCCTGGTCCTGCTGGGACCATTATTTCTGATACAGGCCAGGTGCCATTGCTCTTCTTGTCTGCCTGGACACACTCTGGCTCATGTTCAGCTGCTGTTGACCAGCACCCCCATGTCTTTTTCCTCTTCCCCACTTTCCAGCCACTCTTCCCCAGCCTGTAGCACTGCAGGGATTGTTGTGACCCAAGGGCAGGACCCAGCACTGGGCCTTGTTGAACCTCACACCAGTGGCCTCACATCAGTCCAGCCTGTCCAAATCCCCCTGCAGAGCCTTGCTGCCCTCCAGCAGGTCAACACTCCAGTCAATTGATGTCACCTCTGGACTGACTGAGGGTTTCCTTAATCCCCTCGTTCAGATCATCAGTGAAGATATTAAACAGGACTGGCCCAATAATGAGCCCTGGGGAATCCCATTAGTGACCAGACACCAATAAGATATAACTCCATTCTCCACCCCTCTCTGAGACTTGCCATCCAGTCAGTTTTTCACCCAGCAAAAAATGCTTTGGGAAGCCAGTTTCTCCAGGGTAATGCTGTGGGAAAATGTGTCAAAGGCTCTACCAAAGCCCAAACAACATGCCCAGTTTTTCCCTCATCCACTCAGGAGGTCACCTTGTCATAGAGGGGGATCAAGTTTGTCAAGCAGGATCTGCCTTTCCTAAACCCATGCAGGCTGGGCTTGATTCCCTGGTTATCCTGTACATGCCACATGATGGCACTGAGATGATTTACTCCATGAACTTTACTCCATGAACATCCCACTGAGGGATGAATCCTGGGATTCTCCTTCTAACCCTTTTCCCCCAAGTTCCAGCCAAAAACTCTCTGCTCATCTTTGGCTGGACAAAGCTGTTCTGCCCCACCAGCTCATCTTTCAGCACATGGAGATGAAAGTAAGGTTTTCTTCCTGAAGTATGTCATCAGTAGAAGACATTCACAGTCTGGGTAGTTTTTGAGCATAGTTTGATTGAATTGCATGCATACATGGAACAGATAGGTGGATAAGCAGCTGTGGCAGCCCAAATCCAGCCAGACTTCCTTAGTGCAACCCTGTCTGGGAACAACTCCAACCAAACCTACCTCAAGTACTTTAGGTGTTGA
The DNA here is from genome assembly GCF_028551555.1 of Melozone crissalis. NCBI lineage: Eukaryota > Metazoa > Chordata > Aves > Passeriformes > Passerellidae > Melozone > Melozone crissalis. Next base: position 58,348,973 of record NW_026535805.1, read on the forward strand.
CACCACACTTCTTCCACACCGGAAACAAACAAACAAACAAAACAAAATCCCCAACATCTAAATTTTCTTAAATTTTCAGCTTATTTTATAGCAATGTTATAGAAACTGTCACAGGAGTATGCTATGCCATCATGCCATTATTCTATTAGGAAATATTTCAAACATAGGCATGCAGTTCCTCAAGAATGTGGAACAGAAGCCCATTATTATTTTCGTTATTCTTGAAATACACTTTTATAACAGCTCTTGGAGTGGCCATCAATCATTCTTTTGTTGAGGCAATTTTGAGGAAACTTATGAAAAATATTTTAAAAATCCACTCTTTTTGAGATCACTGGACAATAAGTGTTGACTTTGCTGACACAAATTGTGTCTTGGCAGTAATCCACATGCCTGGAGATAGATTCTTTCATGGATTTGAGACAGAATTGCTCCAGTGCTATCTCCATTCAAACCATCTAGGGGCCTGGACCACAGCTAAACCTCAGCTGTACTCACCTAGTTTGTTGCCTACCTAAAGTATGTCATAACTACAAGGCTGTGTACAGTTCTTTATACTGTGCTCATAATGACTGAAAGGAGCAGCAGAGCAAACAATGCTTATTAGAAACTTCTGTGAACTAGACACATTCCTAATATCTGAAGTATAATGTATTATTAACAACTAAGTAAATGAGTAACAGAATACAGGAAGATTTTAGTAATTACAATGTTTTCCCAAAGCAAGATTAAATAATCTCAAGACTGTGGCATAGTGTGTAGCCAAGCTGATTTATTTACAAGCTCAAGTAATTCAGAGTAATGTGTTTAACAGCCAGTGAGACAAGGCTACAAAATTAAAATCAAATACTGCTTTTTTTGCTTGCTTCTACCTGCTTTCTCCTACTTTTTATCAGTGCTAAGAGTAAAAATTATAAAAGTGGTTAACAGTAATTAAGAGAGGACTCTCACACCAATTTGCACTTCCTGTATGATCCAAAGTGGCACTGCAACACGCTACTGCTGACACATAGCCCATAGGTTTGGTGGTTTGGTAGGTTTAGAAGTAATGCTGGAGTCAAAGCCACTGACCACCACTTTCACTGCCCTTAATTGCCAAGAGGAATAATGCTCTCATTTCACCTCCTAAACTGAACTAGAAATAAACTATTTTCTTTTGCTCATCCCTTAGATGAACAAAAGATGTTCATTAGTCTGTCAACGCTTATGAGACAGTCATTAAAATCTGTCCCCAACATGGGAGTTCCCTCTGATTTTACAGGAGTCCCAAGAAAATATGGGAGGTATACCATAACTTCATGGAAACTACTAGCATTACACTATCTAAAGAGATAAGCCATATATATGAGTTTAAAATGGGGTTTTGTTTCCAAAGCACCAAGAAAAATCACACAAGGAAGTTTCTGGTGAAAGGATTGGAAGCAATGTCCTTTGAGCAGCAGCTGAGGGCTCTGGGCTTGTCCAGTCTGGACAAAAGGAGGCTGAGGGATGATCTCATTGCTCCTGAAGCTTCCTGAGGAGGGGAAATGCAGAGGGGTACCATGGGATCCCTGGGATCTGGTGGGAAGACGTACATGGGAAAGGTTCAGTGCTGTACCAGGGGAGGTTTACACTGGACACTATAAAGAATTTCTTTACTGACAGAGTGGTCAAACTTTGGAACAGTCTTCCTAGACAGGCTATCAATGCCCCCAGGATGTCAGGGTTTTAAAAACATTTGGACAATGCCCTTAACAAAGCGCTTTAACATTTGGTCAGCCCAAAATTGGTGAAGCTCTTGGACTGAAGGTTCACTACAGACTCCTTCCAACAGAAATAGACAATTCCGTTCTTTTCTGTGTGTTGTAAATGATAATTTTCTTATGGCTTCCTATACAAATGCATCAGGGTTTACATTTTTTATTTTATTCTTTGCAGTGCCACAGAATGCTGTTACAACACTATATTTGAAATAAAAATGCAGTGTTTCTGAAAACATGTTGACAGGCATGTAACCATGGCTGCAAGAACTTTCAGTTCAGCCATAATTTAAGCAAAACAAAGGGTATTAAGCATCAAAAGGGGCACTTCACATCTTCTGATTGGCATTTGTAGTAGTTTAAACGTGGCAAACCTGGCACTGCAGAACAGGATAAAATATTTTAATAAGAAAACTGATTGATTAGTTAGTATCTGCATAGCACTTCTAAATATGAAACACTGACAGTTTAATACTAAGAAAGGAGTCAGATTGCCTGACATGTATAAGCTGAGATGAAAAATTACCCTTCTAATGAGGTAATGTACCTGTTAGACTGTAGTATTTAAAATTCTTTTGTGTTTCCTCCAATTATTACTATGGTCAAGCATTTTCTGTTGACTCAGTGAATAAATGGTCAGTTATTCTGTTGTACAAAATTCAGAGAAGCAGATACTACAGCTGCAATAGATCTAAAGCAACCTTTATTCATTAGCTAAACAAAACACTTTTCCTTAGAAAGTCAGTCATGGTTCTCCTTGAAGAAAACGTGTAGGAAATGACAGCTTGCAGCAGCAATTTTCTGCTTCAAGTGGATGGCTAGAGTGATGGGAAGCTTTATGGGAATCTTGTACTCTGGACCAAGAGAAATTGATTCTCTTCAATGTGGTGAATTCCATTTAACAGAGTAAATAAGAAGAGAATACATAAACATCCTTTAGAATGCTTCATTTGCAGGAAAATGGAAGGGACAGGGAATAAAAGTAGAAATAATCTAGGAGTTTCTCGATCAGACGATTTTAGTAATCTGAATGATATAGTGAAGGACCAGTGACTTTCAGGACAAAGGTTTGCACACTAGCAGATTAGCAGTTTGTCATGGACTTTCAAAATCTCAATATTCAAGCAAATATTGTCAATATTCTACACTCAGATGTCACTAGCATGACTACAGAAGCAGCAGTGTGGAAAGACAGATTTTGACAGTAATATGTAATGTCTTATAAGTAATAAGAATTATAGGTGTGGAATTTTTTACACACAATATGCAGCTAATCAAATTGAAAGTCTTGCCTTTTTTTTTTTTAATAATAGCAAATAATAGGCAGAACTGATGTCATTGCCTATTTTACAATTGTCAAACTCTGCACTACAAGGAGCTATTATCACATGATTTCTCACATGGGGCCTCATATAATTCCTAAACTAATCCTTTATTTAATGCTCCATGCTGGGTTTCCTCCTCAGACTGACTATTTCTGGGAAAATTCAGGCAAAATTATCTCCTACTTATTACTCTCTGGTGAAGCCTTCTTTCAAAAGCCACATGGTTCCTTTTTCCTGGGTAAAGGTTTGGCAATTTAACGAGTAGCACGTTTGCTGCTATGCCACAAAAACAAACACGAAGGAAGCCAAGGCGGAAGGGTTTGCAGCATCCATGTCCTGTCGGGAAGGACACGCGGGGTGTCCCAGCAGCTGCAGAACCCGCGGCCCCCGATACACGGAGCCGGAGCTGCCTCCATCCCGGGCCAGCGCCCACCTGGAGCCCGGAGCGCCTCCAGCTTCACTGCGCTCAGCCGCACCGCAAGGCTCCCGCTGGAATCGTGCTGAGCTCCGGCTCTCATGGTGCGATTTTTATCCAGATGGCCGCGATGAAGCCGGCGTGGGTATGCCAGTGATGCAGAGCCGCGCTCACGCTTCCCGCTCACAGCGAGGACATGCTGCCTGAGCGCTGATGGAGCTCACAGCCTGTGCACCAGCCTTCTCAGAGCTGGCTTCACTTGAGGCCTACCTTCGTTTTGGAAGTTGGAGCTATTTTCAGTTTAATAGCAAATACGGCTTGAAAGGAATTCTATAAATGCCTGTTCTGATCTCTTCTTTAATGTGGCTTAAGTTATGGCCCAGTTCTATATAAACTCTAGCTCCAGTGTCTTCCAGATGGGCAGTAAATCTGGACAGAAGGGAGAGGTTCTCAGCTGCTCTAAGTCAGCACATATCCAGATGAAGTAGCTTGTGTTAAGGGTTATGTATTCCAGAGATTATAAAGCCAGAGTTTCTGTAAATGATACACACAATCTTGGTGGTTATTTGGCAGTGTGGCAGGTTAGAGAAAATCAAAGGAAAGAAGGCCCAATCTGGAATTCAGTAGTGGACAACTTAGGACATCACAAGGAAAATATCATCTTTTTCTTTGCCTGGCCATTAATAATCACTTCTAAGAAGATGTATTACATATTTATATTAAGTGTAACAGCTAAGATTTTAGTCCAGATATAAAATATAGAAAAATATATATTTTAAAAGAGAGGGGAAAAAAACTAGATATAAAAGTATAAATAAAATAAAATGTCACATCAACCCTCTGTAACTACATCACGGAACTATTTTGTTTCTCTGATAAGACACTACTATTTAACATAAATGAACGTTGCAAGTTTAAGGTGCCTGGACTTCACTAAGGCATTCAGTATTGAAATATGTGATGTTTATGAGCCAAATTGGAGAGGATGGTAGATAAGGTACACACAAAATGCAGAAGGAATTAGCCAAAAGGATAGCTCATGACAGAGTTATCCTGAAAGGGGAATGAATGATTTTGAGAAAGACTATTTGTAAAGTTCTCTGTGGATGACTCTGAAGTTTTGTTTAATTGAATATTTCCCACAATGATCTGTATAAATGTAGTGACATCTGCTAATGATACAAACATGAGAAATGCAATTTAGGGACAGGAGTGGAATTTGAGCACAGCTAGGTCCCTATTTAGGGACAGGAGTGGAATTTGAGCACAGCTAGGAACCTGGTAAAAACCTCCCACTTTTGAAATACCACACTTGTAAGTGCTCTTTGTTCCTTACTCAAACACAAACCAAATCTGTCTGAAAAAGTAGCTGTATGAATAAAACAATGTTTGGTTTTCCTGCTCCTATTCTGTGAAAAATCTAAATTATACCAATATCTAATGGCAAGAGAGAACAAAACATATGACAATGAAACAAATTAAACTAAATTCTCATCCAGAATAATGAAAAAAGTGTCAAAAATAATGAAGTCATTGGCTCTTGCACCCAGACCTGTGGTCAGCTGAATTGGGTAGAAGAGGATTGTTGAGAGGATTTTTGTGATTAGCCTAGACAGGTAAATTACACATATTTGGTGAAGTGCTATGGATATCTTTTGAGTCTGCATATATAAAGAGTGATCAAACTTACTAAAGTAAAATAAATTCTTTGGGCCTTATTGCTTAAATTATCCAAGATAAAAAGAATTTTTCCAAATAAGAAAAGCAGGGTAAACAAAATAATTATGAGGTGTGAAACCTTACAATATTTAATGATAAAAGACTAAACATTCAGAGATGGGAATGACTTACAGAAGGAGTTAACACGATCACTAAAATGAAACAGTGGAGGGAAATTCAAAGAAGTTTTCAAAGGCAAAACTCATGACCCATCCAAAAGCAGATGAAAGTGCTGCCAGAACCAAGCTAAAGTGAGAGATCTGACTATCATTCAAACACTTGCATGAAAAAGAAACAATTGTAATTGTACAGGAACAGGGTCATATTCAGCCAGGAAAAAAACATGCATACTAAGGGAACAGATGCATTACATTTGCTTTCATATGGACATCATCTTGCAATACAAAAGGAAACAGCATTATGGAAGATATGCATGAAATGCCACAGGTAATTTGTTTGCATAAGTCTGCTACTAAGCAAATCAAAATAGGGAAAACTTTGTAGAACAGAAACATTTACACATTTAGGCTTATACTGTAAATTAAGAAATAGAGCAGATGTGACTAAATAACTATATTCATAACTCCAAAGGATGTGCATTAGCAATTCAGTAATTTCCTTTCAGGGAGTTATTTTATATTGTTTCACAGGTTTCCTTCAACTAAAAGGATAGAAATTACACAGAATTTAACTTTGCATGATCCTGGAAGAAGTTTAGTCAGATCCCTGCAAGAGTGACTCCATTCAACTCTCATTTTGGCCTAGTTGGATTTGCCAAATCTAAAACAGAAACACGGCATCCTCATGTTTGGGTACCCAATCTGTAATGCAGAAAAACACCAGAAATTAGGAAAGCAGCAGCCTATTTTTAAATTCAAGTTGATTGAATGCAAGTAAATACTATAAATTGAGCAAATAATAAAACCTGGACCTGTGCTGAGGCTTTAAAACAAAACCATCCTTCAGAAATATTTGGATTTTAATTTTGCTTATTGTAAGGACATCCTTCTGAGAGGTGGCTTCCCTGTGAGGAAAACCATCACAGAAGTCAGTGTTTCACAGTCAAACAGCAAAGAGGTAAGTTCCACTAGGCACAAAATGCCTGGGTTTGAATCAGGGCTGTAATATGAATCCCTAGACTTTATAGCCTACACCAGTTATCCCCACGTTCCTGCTCACAGGAGCTGATATGCTGTAGGCAATGAAAAGAAGGAGGCTCTGGGAGGAAGAAGTACAGATAAAAGGAAAGAAATATCAAGGAACAACTCCACTTATATTAAATTTGAGGGGAAATTGTTAGACAGATGTAAAGTTTAAACATTTTAACAAAAACCAGGCCACCCCATACTTTCTTTGCACTAGTGTGAGAACTTCAGTGTTCTGATACCTCCTAAAGTATTTGATGAGAGACTAATAACCTGACAGGCTAACACTTCACTTCCTTCCAATTAGGAGACTTTAACATCAAAGCCAAGGTCCTCTACTCAGCAAGGGCTTACTTGAATGAATTATAGAGGAGAAAAGTCCAGTAGTTTCTTGGGTTTTTCCCTTGCAGAGACACAGTCCGGCAAAGGCTTTAATAAGATGTTTGAGGTCAAAAGGTTCAGGTTCCTCGCTGTGAGCACCAGGAAGCTGCCAGAGTGTTTCAATATGTGTGGTGTTTGCAATGCAATCAGACAAAGCTGAAAACTCTATTGCAGTGTCATGTGCCTGGCTTCCTCCTGGAGTGCTCTCGTGTACAGCCAGCAGCAGAGCGGGCACTGGGAGCACACAGGAATCTTCCTGCTGCCACCTCAGCTGCTGGAACAAACAGCCTTCACCACCTCAGCCTTTGGCTGCCAGGAGGGGTGTGACATTGGCCTCCTCCAGGGAGCTGTGCCACTTGGTTTGATATTGATTGGTAACAGACCTCCAGGATTCAGAGGTTTTCAATGAGAAATGATGACTGTGCTTGATGTATTATGTTATTTGACTTGATAAGATCAAATCTCTGGCAGAATCTAAAAAACTATCATAAAATCTTTAACTCCTATTTACATCAAACTAAAAAGTGTTTAAATCCCTCTGAGGTAAGCATAGAAAGTGACTTGTTTCTCATTTTTGTCAAAAATATTTTTAGATTTTTTTCCTGTACATAATAGCTGTTTTTCACTTTATTTTTAATGCTCCCTACTGTCATGACTGCATCTCTCCATCTTTCAGCAACACCTTTTTGTCTGAAGTTTACAAAGCAGATGTATCATTGATCTTAATACCTACTTCACACAGAACAGTTGACAACTGATTGTAACATAGCAATTGTTTTCTTCAGTAATACAATGGAATGCAGGGAAAAAAAGGGGGAAAAGAGATAAAGGAAATGTCTTCAGTTTAATCTCACAAGGGATTGGATTCACCTCACCTTGCTTTAAGTCCTTCCTGGTCAAAGGAGAGAGATCAGCAGTAGTTAACATCAAGTATTCATTCCATGTAAAACAGCTAAGGTATAACAAAGACCAAAGACCAAAGCAGAAGTAAAACAAGTGGGAAACAAAAGACTTTATCAGGCACAAAAATCTTATAATTAACATCTTGAGAAGAATTTCTACTGTAGACGGTCCCTACCTAAATAATCAGCAAATGCTTGGATGAAAATGATTTATGTAGCAGTTCACTAGCCTCCAAAAGAAATTCTTTCCAGGTGTTAGTTTCCAAACCACAGTATTTAAATCCACGCACTTAACAGATTGCAAAAACAATCCCATCAAAGAAAGTGCTGTTAATTCCCTGCCCCCTAATTCAAGGTAAATCTCTCTTTTTTTTGGTTGGTGTCGAGCTTTTCAGTTACTTTTCTGTTTTTATTTTCTAACCTATATTCCTAACTCTCATCTTCACAAAAAAAAAAATAAAAGGCAACAAAAACCCCACAAAAAAACAAAACCAAGAAACCCAACAAAAACCTAGCTAACCAACCAACCAAAAACCCCCAAACAAACAAAAAAGCAAGGAAATCCAACTGCAGTGATATTAACTTATTTAAACCATGCACATTCCATACGGGAGAAAAAAAATCAGCTTCAAAAATCAGCTCCTATTTGAGGCACTTTCATAGCAATACTGCTGTAGCATTGAAAGTTTTGGGAGGTACTGCTGTTTTCATTTATTTTTGAATTTGTTTGGAAATGACAGTTCCTAACTGGAATGCCATTACTGATAAAATACAAGCTATGTGTATTCTGTTTCTTGCATTTTCCCTCCAATACTAGCACCCCCAGTTAATGCAATTTACTGAAAAAACCCTGATTTAAAAAAAATAAAAATTGCTCAGTAGATACTTCAAAAATACTTCAAAATACTGTTTCCTTCAATACTTCAAAATACTTCAAAAAATCTGTTTCCTTAGAATTTCTTGATGCATTTGTTAATTTTGTTTCTTTCATTTTTTTATTTCTTTTTCAATCTCTTTTGTTGACACTTGCTTTTCTTTTTCCTTCCTTGAATTTTCAAGTGAAGAAGACAAAAGAAATAAGATTATTATTACTATTATTATTAGATCAATAGTTTAGGGCCGTGGTTAAAACCAGTTAAAACACTTATATATGCTTGAAGGATGGACTTTCAACATGAAGACTTTGGCCTTAAAAAGACTTCTGGCAGTGCTCATTCAGTGTTGTCACACTCATAACAGCTACAAAATTAAGCTTCCAGAAAGTTGTACCATAGATTGTCTCAAGGATGTGTCAAGTCAAGTCCAAGGAAAATCTTAATCAGTTCAGTTGAGTGTTGGAAACATCCAGCGTACACAGAAGAGAAATAAGGGAATGGGAAGATGTTCTCAGCCTCTTCTTATTTAAGTTCTTTAAAGTCTGTTTCTTTGTTCCTGAATGAAAATGACTGTGAGTAATTCATGGGAATTCACCACACATGTGGCTCCCCTACAGGGCCCCAGCTTCTAAACCATTTTTGATAGAGGAAAATATTGACAAAGTTCCAGCTGTTTGAAATTCAAAAGACATCTAGCCATAAGGTGGTCTAAATGCAGATCTTTTATAATCTACAGGATCTTGAAAATACAGGGTGATGCAAGTTACAGCTCCTTAAAGGCTTCCCTTTTCCAGTAATTTTTCTCCACAGCTTCTTGGTGCGAGCACAAATGAAGTTCCAATGACACTTTTATATTTTTCATCACTCTTTAGGTAGTGCATGTTGAGGCTTCTGACGTATCTTCACACCTAAAGGCATTTTCATTTTGCATCTAACTCATAAAAAACCCTGTAGATAAATAAAGCTCAATGATAAGAAATTAAAGAAAGTTCCCTTATGTACTTTAAGGAAAATGCATGCATTGCAGAGAGTTCTGATTAGTATCAAAAGCATTTACTTTTTGCCATAAATGTAAATAAATGTTATAAAATTTTAATTAGTCATCTATTACTGTACTATTTTTAAAAATAATTATAAAGTAATTAATTACAAATTTCAAGGCAAAATAAGAAAGCTTTCTTTTCAGTTTTTGCTTCTTGATATCAAAACGAAGTTTCCATAGGTAGATTTTTGAATTTAGAATTCTGAATAAAATGTTTTGGTTTTGCAGTGCTTCATGAACACAGATATGACTCACGCTGATTTTGCCAGACACAAAAATAAAGGTTGTGTGTATTCAGATAATATTTATATGATAATCATTAATCTTTCTACAGGTAAATGTGTCTTCAAGACTTTCACTTTATTTCAACAAAAATAGCCAAATTAACTAAGAGTCTATTATGAATAAATCCTTGTTAGGTATAACTTGGCTGATCGCGAAAAATCCTCTATGGATAAATTTTGTGTGTTTTCAGTACACCATGGAAGTCAGTCTAAAGAAGCTTTTGTGTGATTCCTTGATGTGACTGAATAAAAGATCATCCTAAGTATTATTTACAGTCCATTTCCATTTCCATACTAATCATATTATTACAGAAACTCAGTCTACATACACTTGCCAGTCCCCGCTGGTGAAAGACAATCTTCACTACATTAAAAAATGGACATCAGAAAATTGTTTTTGAAGTGCAATGAAATGATTTAATAACAATGTATCTTCATATTTCCTAAATGATTTTAAAACCTTAATGCACTGCAGGAGTCTGCCTCGGTGGCATAATGAAACGGGACAGTTCAGATTGCAACCTGCTGTGTGAGGTTCCCCCCGTGTTACAGAGCAGCAGGACAGCTCTGTCTCCTTTCCTTTTTATCTTTCTTTTCCTCTCCAAGGGCTGGGTCATATTCTTGGAGAAGGGGATGTCACTCAGTATCTCACACATCCAGCTGGTGTTTAATTTGCAAAGAGTAAAGATGAGGTACTTAGAACTAAATCTACTGCTACAGTTTGATCATGAAAGTTGCCAAATGATTCAGAATATAGCTCTGCTAGTTACTGGGTTGGTGGAAATATTGACCATTTACTTCTTACAACCAGCAAATTGGCCTCTCCCCACACATCCCCCAGACATATGGAACAGATATACAGAGATAAACATGTATTTAGAGAGAAAGCAGGAGAAAAAGAGATTTGAACACACAAGCCCACAAATGCACTGCTGGCATGATGATTCGACCTTGTCTAAGAATACAGGCAGATGCAAGGGGAAAATGGATGTGAAAAAAGGTGTGAGTTCACACACAGCATGGAATGTTGACAAGAACTTGGGCAACTCTTACAGCAATGATCCTTTGGACTTTGTGCCTTTAAATGATCTGCTATTCACTGCATTGCAACTATTTTTTCTTTATATCCACTGGAGACAATCCCAGAGCCTCCTTTTAGGTGTGGCTGCGGCCTGGACACAGTAATAGCCTGAAAAGAAGTATATCTATTGATTGCTGCTACAACCTTCTACAGAGAATGTTTGCAGAGCAATAACATTCACGGAGAGAGAAAGCAAGAGCAGTTGTGGCCGGAAAAGACTTTAGCAGGGAGTGTGAAGTGGCAGTACTGACTGATTATACCTGTTAAACAAATTGTCTCAGTGTAGCTTTGCACTGAGGCAAAAGTCCACCTGAATCTACTGGGGACATAACAGCATTAAATTTCAAGTATTATTTTGCTCAAGTGAGCTAAAAGCGCCAGTCCTAGGTTAGAGCTAAGATCTACTAGATACTACACAAATTCAAAATACGAGGAAAATTTTAGTTCCAAACTGTATAGAGTCTTGACTAGACATTCAGGGTAAAAATTGTTTGCCCTAAATTTACTGCATAAATTTCTACATATTATAAGCTCCTGTTTGAATCAAATGGGCAAGTCTGGGCATTCCTGAACCTATTTTAGAAGTCTGCTTAAGGATAAGATGGATTGGACCCTAGAAGGGCAAATATTTTTTGGTAGAGAGAGACCCTGGGGTGACTGCTTTGTGTAAATGGATGAGCCCCAATCCATCTTTTCCTGGAACAGTGCAGCAGCCAGATTAATGTATCTGGTGGCACACTCTAGCAGAGAGACATTACAGCACCAGGCTTAATAATGTAGGTGATCCTGCTCCATGAAGAAGCATTTCTCTACTGGAAGATGAGCCAAAAGTTATTTTAAGTCACATCTTATATTGTATTTAATAGTAACACTCTAACGCTCAATTTTGCTGTGTGTACATTGTACATGCAGCTTTTCCAGTCATTGAATTGACATGAATAACACTTCTGTCTATAACAGGTTTAATGAAGAGGGGAGAACTTGACCATCACCAGCTCGCCTGCAAGTTAGTGACATGTAAAATCACTCTTGTTTTTTGCTGACAGCCTGTGCTTCCTGCCTTAAACTGCACCTAACTCCGTCATCATTTTTAACATTGTATTTCATCTTTTTCAGGGCTGCACTTTAGGAACACTGTGACACATAGTGACACATATTACTTTACTGTGAGGGAGGTGACAGAAGAAGGAATCTACTCCAGATCACTGAACCTTTTGCCACCTAATTTCTTGTGAAATTTTCCTGATCTAAAAGTCATGAAACCAGTCTCCCCATATATACATTAAAATATTTTAACTCAATCTCCTAATGGTAATGCTGGATGACTACAAATATTCCAGAACATATTCTTTGCTAGTTTTTTGGACATAGTTTCATTTATAGCACCAAGAGCTTTCTGTGCTGCAGCTGTAAATGTGGAGATACTTTTTCTTCATAAACTTCTACAGCCATGTAGTATAGTAGGCAACTGTGTGACCTCTTTATCTCAAAGTACCCATTTTTAAAGGTGACACACTTTCTAATACTCATTGCTAGTAGACCCAAATCAGAGGAAATCATAGAATCATTTGTGTTGGCAAAAACTTCTAAAATCAAGTCCAGCTGTTAACCCAACACTGCCAAATCCACCTCTAAACCATTTCCCATGGTTTGTCAGTAACCCATATTGCTTTGTTTAAATTTGGCCAATGATTAATCTTTATTTTCCTTTCAGTTGTTCTTACACCTGGGCTATGAAAGTGAGAAATATTTTGAAGACAAAAATCTTGAACCTCACCATAATCTTCCCACTAATAGCAATGCCAAGATACTGAGATTGCAGTTAAGGTGTCCCCAAATTGTCATTTGAAGAACTAATTTCTTCTCTTGTGCATATTTGCATATTTGCAGAGATGAACAAGAGATATGTTCTTGTAGCATGATCTTATTAACTTTTTTTTTTTTTTTTGTCAGAGGGCTAATTGAAAACAAAATACCTAAATTTCCAATGTTGTACATGCATGAATGCAATAATGTTCTAATTAGCCGGGCCACTGATTGAGGTGACTTGCAAATAGAGACCTAGCACGTGCTTTTTTAAATTTAACAAGGAATCAAAACACCCAAAAGGTGACTCACTCCCTGTAAGATGTCCTCGAGGAAGAGCTGCCTTGCTCCTACAATCCTAATGAAGCCCAAGGTGGCTGTACCCCTCAGATGGGGGTGCATTTACACAGAATAACCCCGATATTTTGAAATAGAGAAAACAAAGCCATTGCCCTCAAGCTGAGGGCATTGCCCTGGCTGGCAGCAGGGGTGGCCCAGGTGGCTCAGAGCGGTGACCAGAGCGGCCCCGGCAGAGACAGGGCTGGCACAGGGGCAGCAGGAGCAACAGAGGGCACGGAACCACCCCCAACAGAGGGCACGGAATAACCCTGCCCAACAGAGGGCACGGAGCCATTCCTAACAGAGGGCACAGAACCATCCCTGACAGAGGGCATGGAACCATTCCCAACAGAGGGCACGGAGCCATTCCCGACAGAGGGCACGGAACCGTCCCCGACAGAGGGCACAGAACCGTTCCCAACAGAGGGCATGGAACCATCCCCCGACGAGGGCACGGAGCCATTCCCGACAGAGAGCATAGAGCCATTCCCGACAGAGGGCACGGAGCCATTCCCGACAGAGAGCATAGAGCCATTCCCTACAGAGGGCACCACGGAACCATCCCCGGCTCGGTCCGGCTGCTCAGGCAGCATCAGATAAGGAGGCAATTGGTATGTTCACACCTGCTTACATTCAAACTATCTGATAACTGCTGACACAAACCTTCTATCTTCCTACTGAGACATCAAGATAAATTCGGAGGAAATGGAGCTGTACAGGGAGAAAAAAAAAAAAGCGCTACTCTTTGCTAAATTGAGTGATTCCTCCAGGCTCTGACCAACAGCTTGAGGTCAGCGTAAGCAGAAAAGACAAAGGAGAGTCCCTCAGGGATTTTTTAGAAGCTAAAATAGAAAATTTGCTCAGCTGTTTATCACCTGAGTTTGACCTCCCAAGCAATATCTTTTTTTTAGAACAAGAAGGCAATGAAGGATTTGGCAATGAATGAAAGAGAATTCGTCTTCTCGACATTTTGTTAGTGACATTCTAAGGTTCTGTTTCTGACTTGCATTTCCTTTGGAGTTAGATCCTTAGGCTTGTCAGGTCTCTCTTTGTTTTTGTTTTGTTTTGTTTGGTTTGGCATTTTTGGTTTTGTTTGTTTTTATTCCGTTTGTTTGTTTGTTGTTTTTGTTTTTGTGAGTTTGACGGTTGTTTGCTTTGTGTTGCACTACACCCATGAGCAGCAGTGTCAGATACTGTTTTTCTTTGCAAGGTATGACTGGGGCCAGACACTACCTGTGATTTTTTTTTTCACAATTTCTTCCAAAAAGGCGCATTTTTTCCCCTCACATCTTTTTTTTTCCCTTTCCTGTAGTAAATCTGTTGCCATTGAAAGGACTGATCTTATAAGATGTCTCGAATCCTCCTCTCCCATAGATACTCTCACAGAAGCAGGTGCTTGGCATCTCTCAGGATCAAACCCTAAAATGCTAGTTGCCATGGTGACTGAATGTGAAAGAACAATAAAGAGCTGTTTACCACGGAAACTTATCAGCAGGGCTCGACAAAGCACCACAAAACTGTAATTAGGGTTGCGTTGAAACAGCTTTATTTCTGCAGCTAAAACTAGGCAACAGCCTTTGCCTTTGATTTTTTCCAGATATTATCCCTTGTACATCCCTTGCATCCCTTGTGTAAGATCCCACCCAAACTCTAAGTAGATTATAGCAGAGTAGGCAAAAAATTAGCATTTTGAAAAATCCATGCAAAACAAGGCTACCAAACTGCATGCAAATGACTGTATGAAAAATGATGCTTTGAGAAGCAAAGTGCTTTGAAATATCCTACACACCCAGAGGTTGCTACACTCCACAGCAATCTGCAGAAGATCGTGATATTTTAGCATACACATTTGGATGTAAGGATTCTTTTCATATTTGATTGAAAGGGCAATACCCCAAACAGAACACAGAGTCCTTTTTCATGTTAAATTTTGGTTGGTTTTTTGCTTCTTAGGATTCTAGTTTCCTGTGCTGTTAGTAATACTGCTGTCAGAGATGACAGGTTAAACCAGAGATTGTTAATGGTAGTAATCGATGTTAGCCTGGCAGCTCTGTGTCCTGAATGAATTCAGAGGTGCACTGTGAAAAGCATTTCACAAATGCCTGTGAAGGGAAGGTCTTTACAGAGAAGAGCTTTCGCTTTAATTAAGCAAAGCAGATGGTGCTGGAAGGGAAACAAAGGCACACAGAGGTGAAGCATCTTGCTCACAGCTGATCAGTGACAGGTCTCAAATAGTTATTCCCAAATTGTTAGGATTCTGAACCAATGCCAGTCATCAGCAGAAATGATGGCTCACCTCTAGCATCCAGTTTAACCACCGTGTATGGGATGTGTATCTACAGGTCAGAGGTGATGATGTGGAGCACCACCAGCCCGCAGGCAGCAGCGTGGGAGTCTCTGTGTTAGATTTACATCCATACTCCTATTTCTGCATGTAGGAATTGCACACTGAGGAAAGTTCCACTGTTCTGTTACAGCATTCAGGAGGGCATAGGCAGAATTCAGTAATTCAGCAAAGATATTGGGAAGCCTCATGCAGTTGTCTCATTTATGTGCTGGGTTATATAATGAGAAAAGTAATGGTAAAAAAATAAAATTTATTCAAATAAAATCCTGTTTTAAAGATGCCACAGACAATGATCTGCAGCATTCATCCTCTTTGCTCTCCCATGAGGTGTTTTTGTGATGCTTCCATTGTTTCTGCAGGTTGTGTTTCTTCAAACTTTCGTGTTAGTTGTTTACCATATGAGTCCCAGAAATGCGGAATCTGTTTCTGTAGTGCAGTGTTTGAATCAGTGAAATCCAAAACACTAACATTTCTTTTTTTAACTTGCAGCAGCAATAGATACCTAATATGTTCACCAGAGATTAATTCTGCTGAATATGCAAAAAGCACATCTTGTGCATCATCTAAACCATTCCTTTATGTATGTAGAAGAAATGCATCACCTCTGCTTGCAGGCAGCACCATTTAGCAGTAGGTAAGGAGTGATCTTCTAAAAAGGAAAAACTATTTCCTTTGAGCTTTCAGACCTCTGAACTGATTTTTCTTAGACTTCAACATAAACCCATTGCCTTTGCTTCGGTGTGTTGCAGCTGGATGAGAGAGAGGAAGGTCAAATTCTTTGAAGTGATATAACCTGAATTACAAACCAGGTCTGGAAGAGATAGTGGGTGGAAAGAACACAAGCCAGGGCTGATCTCTGCACAAGCCACGGCTGCTGTCAGTATTGCGCTGCTGGTCTCTGATAATTAGCTGCTGCATGAAGTAAAATGTCTGGTGTGCCCCAGGTAACTGTTGTTGTTGTGAGGAGCTAGCAAAGATAATGATATCTGTTTCCTGCAATCGTTTCTAGTGTTCCCTCGTTTCCATCACTCACCTTCGGTAATCACCAGGAAATCTCCCGGGATTCATTGCTCACCTTGGCCCCGGGGTGCCTTGCCCCGAGGGCAGGGCATGGGGGGAGGCAGTGCCTGCTCGTTTCCTGGCACACGTATGGACTTCAGAGGCAGTAGGAGAGGGAGGAAAAAATACCTTCTGGAACAGAAACACTTGCCAAGACATCATGAGTAGGAAATGAGAGATAGGAATTAAAAGCTGGGTCATAGAGCTGCAGATGACTGTAATGTGTTCTTCCCTCAAAAGAGCTACAAAAAAAAAGTTTGTTATTGATTACCTTTTTTTAATTTGGAATGTGAGACTCCAACACTTCAGTGTGCAAGCTTTCCTGGCAGTGAAAGCAGAGGCAAAGGGCAAGATCCAAAATGCATGAGGCATGGACCCTGCTGCAGTTTCACTGCTTCATGCACAGATGCTGCCGGTTCTGATACAGCCATTCAGACATGTCTTCACTCCAGGTGAAGTCCTGCCCTATTGGCCTGTTTGAGACTTGAAAGAACACAGAAATCCTTGTGTTAGCCCACTCATAACAAATTGCACCCACAATGGAGATGATTTCTTGTGTCATTTAGCCACACAACATCTGAAATTAATTTTATGGGAGCAAGGAAGTTGTTCACGCTGGGCTTGGGGGGCTGTAGCCCAGTGACTGTTAGCTATCAGGTAAATCAGGGCAGCACCAAAGCTAAAAGAGTTTGGTGAAATGATAAAATGTTTTGCTTAAGGACAACAGCAAACACTCAGTTTGGTGGGAGACATCTCACACTGTTGTAGATGGTTTAAGTTGGGCTTCTGATGGAGAAGGGAAATGTTCAAGCCTGCTACAATCAGTGAGGGCCAGCAAACACCTCAGATAGTTCACCAGCTTTCAAATGAGGATATTTCTTGTCCTCTACAAGTTATGAAATAATATCTTAAGTCAGAGGTCTAATTTTGAAGGGTAAGATGGGTATAATCTTGTAGAAGAAACAAAGTTCTCATGAACAGGATGTGCAGTAACAAAAATATACAAGTCAGTGAGAGCTTATCCATTTAACACAATAGGTGAAGCATAAAGCCTCATGGTAAATTCTTCTCCAATACACACACACACTAAACCTTTCTACTACTTTTCTTTTCCTTAGAAACTTCATTTTCCTCTTAAGGTCAGGAGTTTCATGAAAATCCATCAATCTGAGAACTCATTAGGCTACATTTAACTGAATGGGCAGCTGAGCCAGGCCGTACCTTGGTGCCTCTGAACTCTATCTCTGACAACAGGATATAGGGATGGATGGGTCAGTGGTGACAGAAGTAAAGCTCTGCACCTACTAGGAATTTGGGATTTTACTCATATGACCATTTCTTTACCATGAGTCTCCATATGTACACTCATGATGAAGGAAAAAAGGCATTGCTGAAACCAGAAAAATAACACAGAAAAAATGTTTAAAGTTATGTGTTGCACTGTGTTGAATGTCAGCCTGTAAAATGGAAGCTATTACTTCTTGGGGAAAACAATTCAAAATACAAATATTCCACGACATATAGAAGTCTGTGAAAGCAAGGGCAATACTGATGGACTAAAGCTGGTAGTAGACAGGAAATTAAACATAAGTTTACAGCGCATCCTAAAAAGACATCTGGGGCTCCATTCAAGAACTCGTTATTGCCTCACCAAAAAAAGGTCAAGATTTGGTACAGCTTTTGCTCAAATACTGGTTTTAATTATTGACACATAGTTAACAGATAAAAACAGGAAAACATCACAGAAATCATTGTGACAGAGAAGAAACTCTCAAGAAAATAAAAAAGAAAAAAAAAGACATTATGTGTTTCCTTCTGCTGCACATTAACTGTGAAAGTCCCACTGAATATCAGCTGGGTAGAGTATTAACCTGGGTGAAGGGAAGTGGACACAGAAACTCCATTAATATTTGTCAGAAATACAATGTAGGGTGGAGGAAAACCACAAAAGGGAATGGAGCAGCACAAGGAGATAGTGTCAAAGAACAAATTCAGAGATCTGAGTTATTTCCCAGATTTGCATGGACTTTCTATATGATGTTGACCACAATCAACAAATTTGTTTTTCTCAATTTCCTTCCTCTCTAAATAACTACATTGCTGTCTTTTGTTCTGCCTTCTAAGATTACAAGTATGATCAGTCTCTATTCACACTGCTTCCTATAAAGGGGCATGGCCTATTTTACTGCTATGACTTCTACTACTTAATCACTTTCCATGAGACAAGGGGTAACGTGGAAGAGAGGAAATAAATGTGTTCTTGTGGGCCCCAGGGGTGCTGGAGGACCTGTTGCTACCTTTGTTTAAAACTGGATTCAATGAAATACTGCAAAATTTGCTTTTAAGTGCCCTCTGGCAGTAGGACTTTATTCAAACACACACAAATACACTCATAGTAATCTGGATTATAGAATGCTAGCAATCTGAAGATGCTTTTTTAAACTAGTGCAAAGACAAAGTATTATTTCTCAATAGGTCAGGGGAAACTTCTATTTTTTAGTATTTTTGTTCATTTCACTATCAAAAGAACTCCACAAATAATATCTCAGACTGTCATATTTTTCCTAGTTTTTACTTGCTATCAAATCAGATTTAAGTGGAAAGTTGCTAGGTAGAAAAGCTAGTTGTAGTTAATACACTATCAAGGAAAATTAATCAAAGCTCTTCTTTAGACTCCTGGATAGATTCTGCAAGTTTCCCTGTCAGTGGTCTCAGCAACAATTTAGCTCACAATCAAACATAAAGTTAGAATCAAACTTCTGAGTTTCCTCCTTTGTTGTCTTTCCCCTTCTTCCACTTCTGTCAAGATAAGAAGACAGAGCAAAGCTCAGAACTCTTTTCTTCCAGAGGATGCTGTTTTAACTTGTGCTGTGACCTCCAAGGGAAAAAAAAAACCCCATGTAGGCATACACAGAAAAAACAAAAACACATCCCTCAGCTGCCCCCTAGAATCTCACTAAAGCACTAATTCCAGCTTTAATCTGGTCCACATTATTTTCCTGAGCATTCAAACTTTGACAATAAAGCCATTTATAGAGTAAGCAGATTTATTGTTTCACTAAGCACTCTGGTCTGTATGGTCTGTACACTTTGAGTGAGCCTAGAAACAACAGTGGAAGAAAATACTAGATTATTAGGTTATGCTTCAGAATTTTATGTCAACAAATAGCTTCTACTTTTCTATCTATGCTACCTGTCTTTCCCTGTCAGCTGTCAATGGCTTGCTTCTTTTTAATGAATGCTGGGGCCTCCAAAGTTCCCCCAGGCACACATACATCAAGAAAAATGCTGAGATTTGTCAATTCCTCTAACATCCATTTAGGATTATTGTCAACATTTATAAATCTATAAGCAAAACATTCCCTTGAGACTGATTCTTTGTGACGGTTAGTTGAGGTAGGTCACCCAGCAGGGAAAATCTTGTTGCTGTATGGCAAGGATGTGCTGCCTTTAATGCCTTCTTTTTATCAATGATCTTTGAGTCATTTGGCTGCTTACAGAGTAGGATTTATCATTTCTGTATGCATCAACCCCCTTGATTTTGTAATGGTGTTTGTGCATTTATATAGATTTGCTTTGTACTTGGCGTGGGAATGAAGGCATAGAAAAACCTCTGTCCTCAAGAGTGTCTTATGGGATTTTTTATAATTATTTTTGTTAAGGCTTCTGCATAAATGCTTGGTTTGTTCAGTTTGCTCAGTTAGAAAAAGAAATATCAAGTAGCTCAGAAATTGTTTCAGTTTAAGTTTGCTCAGAAATTTGTCAGTTCTTTTTAAATGAGACGGGAAAATACAACTCTTATGCAGCCTTAAGGACAGCAAGTACACATGGAGGAAAGTGATAGTATCAGGCTATATCAGTTAAGGGAGGTGATATTTGTATCTTACATCTAATATTAGAAATTAAGTGTAGAGGATCCCTAATGTACATCAGAATTATTCTCAGAGATGGCTATCTCAACTATTTTAATTGCTCAGACACATACCAATTTACTAGGTTACTAGGAAAGTCTCACGGCATTTTAGTCAATGAAACAACTTGTTTATTAACAAATATTATTAGAAAGTCCATTCAAGATCTATACAATAGATCTATAGGTAGAATCAACGTTAAGAAGTTAATTCAAATGTTTTCCAACCTCCCTGAACATGCTGGTCAAAGTATCTGGGAGGAGGTTGGAAGAAAAGTGAGAATTCCCAGTGTGTAGAGGAGTCCAGGGCAGTACAAAGCTTCAGAATATAAAAGGGTTTGTAATGGTTGAGGTCCAAAATTCATTCAGCTCAGCAGTCTACCTGCCACAGGAGGAGAACTATAAAGACCAGGCAGGGCAGAATAATTTCTCATTTGCATGTGCTCCAGGCCTCCACAACCTAAAGCTGACAGACTTCCTGAGCTGGGTGTAGGGGTGGTACAGCTCATTCCTCATGTGAGGAGCTGTGCAGGTCAGTTTTGAGTCCCTGTAAACTGTTAACTTCAGTGTACTGAGTTACATTTTACATTAAGAAGAATTGTGTGAATTGTCACTTTGTGAACCTACCACCTACTTGCTACCTAGTTCCTGGGGATTCTCAATGAGCCCAATATATTTGTTTCTAAGGAACTTTAAGACTGGCAAAAAGAGAATGGTGCATCTGTTCACAGACTGCAAAGAGCATGAAGAATTAAACAAACAAATTGCAACAAAAAAGAAGAATCAAAGCACTTGAAGCTTTTATCTGCATCTGAATGCTTGTTATTAAGAAAAGCAAGCGCCACACCTACAAAATTAAAATAGTTTTGAAAGTTTGCTGCATTGGGAAAGGAAAACCAAAAGGTTCAGACACTCAATTCAGTGAGGTAAGTGGGAGGTACATCTGCTTCCTCTCCTGTTAGGAAAGGTGCCACTACAGGACACGAAAAAACACAAGCACACACCTCTGTTCTCAAGGTGAAGGAAAAAAGGGAAGTTTGTTTTCTGACTCCAACATTTATAGTTTTCCAAAAGTGACAGTGGATTGGAGGGTGGCAGTGCCACCTCTCCAATGACACTGGTCAAACTAACAGTCTATCAACTTTCCACTCCTCCATAAAGGAATGTAAAACAATGAGTTATTTACAGAAAGTGTGTGAGAAAGTTCACTACAAGAATGTCAACATCAGAAGGCTTAGAAAATCTTAAAACACCAGGGTGACAGAAAGGCACATTTTTGGATCCTGGTTTAGAAGATTGTCCCATGTGCCTGTCATTTTCCTGCCCACCTTTGGTCTTTAAGGATTTAGATGCTGGCTCAGGCTTTCAGAAAATGAATGAATGCCAGAAAACAGAAGAGTTGTGTGCAATCAGCAAAGCTTGCTTAAGAGTACAATGTTTCCTTACAGACAGAACTGAGCTCAGTATGGGATTTTTCACATACAAAAAATATGCAATTTGACTTCAACATTTCTTGCCAATGGTTGTAAGTGAACTCAATAACAACTGTGAGAAATGCCTGCTTACTAGAGATAAGGGAGCTACCAAACCCAGTGTTGTAAGGGGAATTTAATGAGACCTCATATTTGATCGTGAGGCAGCAGAATCTGAGTAACAGTAGACCTTCTCTGCCTCATCCAACTAATTAAAATTTGTGCCAAAGGCAAATGACTAACAATGACATGAAAGGACAACACCTTAGTGAGGAAAGCTGTGCTACAGTAGAGAAAATTGCAATATTTGGTTATGACACTAGCAAAATTTAGTCTTTTTGATGGAGTTTAGTGGCATATCCATAGGGAAGTTCTCAGGAGTACCCACGTAGAGTGCTCAGGCAGCACGTTTATGTCTCTGTAGCAGAGAGAAGGGGGAATTGGAGCAGAAAGTGAGGGAAGGACACCTCAGATCATGGAGGAAAAGAGAAGCCTTAGAGTTTAGGCAAGGAAAGCAAAGAGAAAGGCATGAAGAAAAATGACCCATGAAAGGTTAGAGCTCACAAAGAAAAGGATCGTGTGTGTATGGCAATCAGGGGAGCAGAAAGTCCTCCTAGGTTGACTAAGCAGAGACAGTTTAAAGGCATTCAGTCATACTAGTGATTATTAGTCCTTTGAAACCTATTAATCCTATTATGAGGCTGTGGAGTAATTTTAGAATTTAAACAGACAAGCAACTATATTTAAACTTTGTTGCCAAGTATGTTCTTTTGCCTTTTAAATTTCATTTTCACATTTATTTTTTTTTTCAGTTTCATTTACTTTTTTCTCCATTGCAACTTTTCTGTCTTCTTGTTTCCTTACCTCTCCTGTTTCTTCCTACATTTTGTTAATCTGAAGATTAAAGGGGAAAGGCTGTGTGACCTTTACTACCAGCATTCCTCACACTAGGAGGATGGGGAGGCAAAATAAAGCTCCTGGAATCCTTCAAGCAAAGCAGTGCATTATTGCATACACAGTAAAATAGTTCATAAAAGGAATTTAGAAAGAATACAGTAAACACCAGTATAAGCAGCAAGGTTTGGCCTCGGCCCACAAGCTCTGCCAGGCAGTTGAATACTCATCAGGAAAATGGCAACATAGCCAAACAGCTGTGTGTTCCTCAGAGAAGCATGTAGAAACACATGTTCTTAGGAGAAAAAGGGGCCTTCCTCTTCTTTATTCTTACAGACATTCTGCATAACAGTCAAATTTTTACTCTTTCCTTAAGAAGATCGCTGTACCTGGAGAAGCATTGTTTCATGGACTCTGTTTTAGGTAGCTAATGTTTTATTTAATATTCACATGTTATACTGAATTTGTAATTGCTTGCCAAATTGCCAAATTGTAGTGAGGGACACTTTGTCAGCCTGGGCACGTAACTCCCCTGGCTGTTGCCACACATTTGTCATCAGTGCAGAATGATCCTTCCCTGGGCAACAGCCACTGTATTTCATTCATGCCTGCTTCCAGTTTGCTGGCCAAAGTCATAGGACACATAGGAAATTGTTCTGGATCAATTTTAGTCCATCTGTATGGACTAAAATTTTAGTCCATGTGTATGTAAACAGTCAGCAGCTTGCACACCCCTTTATAAATCACAGCTAGTGCAGCAAAGATATTCACAGCATGAGGGGTGCTGTGAAATGCAGGAGCACTCTGACCTGCTGGCATGAGGGACAGCTTGCCAAGTTATATAAGAACTCCAGGATCTGAGGGGATGACTCAGCCAAGGTGTTCCTGGTCAGTTTGATGTGAGTGTAAGGGGAACCTGTGAGAGGTTCAGAATCACTTCTCTCTCAATCTGCAAAAAACCACACAGCTGCGGGGCTGCAAAACCTGCAAAGCAGCATTTGTGGAATTCACAAAGGGCAAAGTGCTGTTCTCCATAGCATGCATATTTATCATATTTATTTTGATGTGGTTGGCTGTGGGCAGCAATATATGAAATCAACCACACAACATTTACATTATGGCAACTTTTCTGTGGTCTGGCAAGGGGCAGAGACCTGAGAGCAAATACAGCAAGCCTTGCTGTCCTCAGTGTTCCTTCTTGCGGCTAGGTGTAAATGACAACAAGAACCAAGCAGCTGCATTAACAGTCTTGCTCTAAGTTCTGGAGAATCCTTCCCCTATCCACTTTTTTTTTGGTTGTTTTTGCCTCGTGTTTTTTGGGAAGAATCTGATGTGACACATGTGTGACAATTTCTCTATGTTAATTAATGAATGCCTATAAAGCACATGCATGGGTGAGGGTTTCTGTCAGGTAAGCTCATTCCTGCTGTTCACCAAGGTCTATAGTGCTGAAATGCAGACAGTGGATATGTATGAGTCAGGCTGTGCTACTTGCCTTCCCAAGACCTCATTAGCCACAAGAGCCATTTGTTGCTATTAATTCATTAATCAATTTCTAGTCTAAAAAACTGTTTCAGAGGGGGAAAATAATTCTTTCTACACCACTTGCTCTTATGTTTTCCACTCTTGAGGAGGACTGAATTAAGATTTCATTTATTTACACAAATAAATGAAATTTATTCTAACTCCATTTTCTAACTCCTTGAGTTCTGGAGTTTGCCATAGTAAGAGGCTGTCTCAGCTCTTCTGCATGAGTTAATACCTTCCATATGAGAAAGAGGGCACATTTCTGACAGAGTGCTTGGCCATTGGAACAGACTCCTAGTCGATTCTGTATTTCCTGGGCTTATCAAACAAAGGCTACAAACCTTGACAAAAGTTGTGCCATATTCAGATACAAGCTACTGGTCTCTACAGTATTAAGTAGAAAATATTTGACTAGATACATAGAATGGCCCAAGTTGGAAGAGAATATACATCATGGGCAGGGGCACCTTCCAGCAGAACAAGTGGCTCAGGACCCCATCCAGAGTGGGATTGAGCACTTCCAGGTCCCCAGGGATGGGACATCCACAGCTTCTCTGGGAATCCTGTTCCAGTGCCTCACCACCCTTGTGGTAAAGAATTTCCTCCTAATACCTAACCTAAACCTACCCTCTTTCAACTGCCTCCTACTTTCTTGAAATTGATGAATGTATGAAATCAGGATTTGAACACGAGAAAGAAAGGATTTCTTTATAGTCTAAATTCTGCACATGATTTCTATATAGGATGTGTGACAATACAATTTGTAAGGTGTTTTTTGAAGGAATATTTTGTTTTTGCAATAAATGTGTCGCAGAATATTACAAATATCAGCAAAAATGAAAATGGACAAAATAGGAGAAGCTTACAATTTGATTAAATTTATTTAACTCCATGATAATCTGCAGATAATGGGCACTAAATATTTTTATAAAAATAAGAGATCCTTTATTATTTAGCTAAAGAGGGGTTCAACATTTTATCACTGAAATTTATCATAAATATTTCACTATTGTATGTTAGTGTTTAAATATTTATGGAAGGGGAAGATCTCTAACACAAGAAATTGGGATTGTACTTAAAACCTTCACACAGGATATTGGCAATCTAGTTTTAAATATCCACTCTAAGTCAGATGGTTGAAAATGTTTGAAAGCTAAATATTTGATTTTCTTATATTTCAAAACCAGGAAAGAAATTATTATCTTACTAAACAAAAATTATTTCTGTCCCTTGTCTGTCAGAAAAATTTCATAGCAAAATAAAAAAAAAAAAAATTAATTTCACAGATCTATGGAATTTTGCTTGATTGACTAAGGCATCATGTAGCTACTATTTCTTTTTCTTTTTTTTTTTTCCTGTAGAAGTATTCATCTAAAAAAGAATCTGTTTTACTCTACTTGCTATATTTTATTGCCAAAATAATGATCAAACTAAATGATCAAACTTAGCCCAGCATCTCTTCTCTGACAGTGGCAAATGTTTCAGACAAAGGTACAAGAAAATGGTCAGTTATGCCACAACCCTCCTAAAGTAAAAGATTTTTTTTGCTCTTATTCTTATTTGTTAGTAGCAAGCAGTAGCTTACTCTTTTATGCCCTATATATATATATATATATATATATCACACACCTTGTCTGATGCATCTGTGAGATTCCTAGTCACCATTCAGAACTTTACACCCCATAAAAATCCTGTTATGTACCCAATGCTAACATGTGGCAATGAGTTCCACAGATAACTTATATATGCTGAAACCAAAATATTTCCCTTTTATCAAACAAAAAACGTAGCCTTTCAATTTAAGTGCGCTTCTTTTTTGTTTTTAAGATGTAGCAAGAACATTGAGAAAATACACTGATGGCAGAGGCAGTAGTGGTCAGTCTGGATTTGATTTAGACCTTTGTTCCTCATTTAAGAGGGTTTAGCCATGACTGGACCAGAAATACAGTTTCTAACTAATTTTTTGGGCATTTTTACACCACAATCATTCCACTTCTGAAGGTGATGCAAAAAAAACATGTTCTAAACCTTATAGGTGAAGGAATGAATTAAGCTTAGGTTCCCTGTTCTCTGAGAGAAACATTAGGTCATGTTGTGAAGAAAAAAACTGAAGGAAATCCAATTATGAATATGTTAGTATTTGTGACTTATTTATTCCTTAAATTTTGAACAATACTAAAGCCACATTTTTATTGTACTTCAAGCAGCACGCATAATTGCCATCATTAAATGAAATGTTATCATACATCTACTACACAGACTTAGTAATAATGTGTATTTTCAAGGTGTGATTCTCATGGAGCAGGAGACCATGGACAAAGAATGCACTTTGAATGCACAGTATGATCAATGGCATAATAATCGATATCTGTTTTCTCGTGTGTTCTTCCATCTATAGTCTTTATAGGCACACAAGTGTCTTTGTGGTCTCAGAACTGCTGAGAAGCAATTTGGGAGTTTCAGGTATGTAGGAGGTACTTTCTAGGCACAGAGAGGAAGGAGATTTGCATTCTTGTGGGTATCTCAAGGGGAACACTGTGTAATGTTTTGGAAGGCCACACTTCTCGTCCCTTCACATGGTTTTGTTTTGTGGAGTTTTCTTGGGCATGAAAAAAGAGGAAATGTCTAAATAGTTAAACTGACTAGATGCAGAGAGGCAGATTTGTAGGCTTTGGATCGCATTATTTAGGTACCTAAATAGGGGGCCAGATTCTTAGAAATCTTGCATCTGTCACTCCCTGCTAAGACCAGTTTGCTGGGAGCACTGGCAGCTGCTGCATGCCAAGCCCATTCCAGAACCTGGTCCGTGTGCCCCACCACTTTCAGTTCTCCTCCTATATGGGCAATTAATGAGTTCATTTTCCCTGGTATTCCCATTCTCCCTGGGGGGCTTTGGCTTGTCACTGAGGGAGAAAATAAACATTTCCTCAGAGTAATTACAGTAACCACTGACAGTGACTTAGGAATAGCTGTGCTACTTGACCCAATTTTGGATTTACTATTCACACCACTAAAAAGAGTTGTTGTGGTCTGGAACTCTTAAACAATCTTCTGCTGGCTCCCAGCCTCCAGACCTGAATGAGTGTCCTCTGCTGCCTTCTGGGTTACTGGTCCTGCATGAAATTGATATGAAATTGGTGCACATAAGACTGGACCCTCTCCATAAAGGAGCCATCTGAAGCAGAGTTTTTCACCTTCCTCTGAGGAAAGCAGAGCTCTTCTGAGCTCTGCACTTAAGCTTCATAAAGGAGGGGCCTAGCCACCATCAGTGTATTCTGGTTACAATAGGATTAGACAAAAAGCTACTACAAAAGATTCAGAATATAATGATACTCCTGATGCTTTCACTTTTGATGCCTTAAAAGCTGTCTTTGCATTATATGCTGCTGGCTCCATTGCGCACTCTGGGGCATTAGGGTAAGTGAACATGCAAGGAAAAGGAAAATCAATCTCCAGCCACAGATAATGGAACTACTGGTGCAGATGGTCACTAAACACCAGTGGTTTATAGCCCTCACTCTGGGGCTTGAGTTGCTCAGATGATTCCCTGTGGAAAAGAAGGAGAAAACTTATGAAAAAATATGGAATATCCTTCTGCCGGGGATCATATATATTTCATTGCACTGACTTTACAGCATTTGATTGTACTCTGCTCTGCATTCGCAGCTTGATGCAAAACTGGGAGGGTCTCCGTTTTGTTTGTTTTAATTCCATGTTCAGTCACTGCTTCTTTTAGGCCTCAGATACCACAATTTGTGCTGGGAAGTGTCAAACACAGAGCCAATGTCCATGATGATGGATTGCAATGTTGTGTGAGTTACACAGGAGAGCGCCATTGTGTGCAGTTTTTCATGTAATTAGCCAGGAAACAGATCTTGTTGGGCACATGCAGCCTTTGGAAACAGAATTTTTATCCTTGAAACTGACCCTGACCAGAGGTATCACCAAGGTTTCATTAACCATAGCAACAAAAAATGCTGATGTTTTTATGTATGGAGAAAAGATCAGAACTTAATGAGCACCACTCTGTATGGTTTAAACAAGTTAAATACATATTCAGGAAAAAGAGACAAATTTAAAAACATATTTCCACTTCCCCACTTAGTCGGTCTGATAATTTGAGTTTTCAAGAATAAAATTCAATATCCAAATTCCTTTGGGCTTCCAGTGACTTTTTCTTTACCCAGGCACATTTATCTATTAATGAATCTGAGGTTTTCCACCTGGTTTTTAGAATAGCATTTTCAAAATCACTTAGTTATTTCATTAATAGCAGAGTTCAGTCTTCTGTAGTGATCTTTGAAAAACCCAGATCCTGGGTTTTTTCTCTGGGTGAAAGCAGGGAAGAAGGATAAGAAGTCGAGTAAGATTTAAAGGAAGAATAGGAAGATATATTCAGAGGACATATTTCTGCAGATTTTTTAGATTTTAAACTTCTCCTAAATTTTGAAAAGTTTCTTTCTTCTTACAGATTTTACAACCATCACTATATGTATTTTTTGATGCAGTGGACATAGAGGCAATTCATGGCTAACAGATGTAGCTGAATTAAATGTAGTATAAGACATTTCTATGATTAAAGTGAATGAAATTCTCTATATTTTGTCATATCCCATGATGCATTAATGAAGACAAGAACAATAGTTACAGAGCTATGCTGATTGCTGATTTGTATTTTCAATTTCATGTGGGATTTCTGTGGAAACAAAACTATTTGCTAAATTATTTTACTGCTTGTTATGCAATTTCCATTTATTTTAATATTTAGGCTACTTTAATTTTTACAGACTTTTAGAATTAAATTATGGGTTTTAGAATGCATATATTCAGCATTTTTTTCTTTAATTCTACTTGAAATAAAAATATTCAAGAAGGAATTTATATAGATTCTTTTCATTATTTTTATTTAGAATTTGTTGATACACAATCTTGTCAGGTCTAGATAACTCAACCTGACAGTTTTGGAAGGCTTGTCTTGTTTTTTGTCTTCTGACATCGGGGTTTTTTGGGCATCATTTTACACACATCAATACAAACCTGTGTTCAAATACAGATGTAGGGAAGAAATCTCATAAGATTTCAGTAGGTTTTCCTACATAGGGGATGGAGAATGAGAGAGTCCTTCAGGGAGCAATTCAAAAGTGTGGGTCTTTTCTCTTTTTTTCCTCCCCCCTCATCAAAGTATCACTGGAAAATCAAGAGAGTCTAAAAAAAATCAATAGTAGTGGTCAAAAGCCTAAAAATTACTTCTCACCAAAAGTAATTAAAAAAACAGAGATATTTTAAAAAAACACGAATCAGGGTGAAATTATATCTTCTGAAAATCAAAATTATCTGAAAACAAAAGTCCAGGGAAGATGAATAGGAACTTCTGTTTCCTGGAATAAGAAGAAGGCTGTATAAAGGATGGGAAATTCACACCAGAAACACCAAAATATTTTTCCATGCAGCTTTGTGATTAAACAGTGGAATGTAGCAAGTAGATGAGACCAAGATCTTGGCCAGGTTAAAAAATGGTTGTGCATTTATATGACTGCCAGGACCTCAATTAGGAAAAATGAATAGTTTCAAAGTTTTTTTTTTAAGCATTCTTAAAACTGTTTGAAGACAGAATGAGGTGTTGCTGAGGCTGTTTTATTCCCTGTATGCTGGCTACAGAATTCTGCTAAGCCTTACATGGCAACAGTTTTATTCCTGATGGAAAAGGTGCACTGGCATAACCAAATAGGGCTGGCACTGTGCCTGTGCTTAATTTCTAAATAAATACATAAAATTCAGGTACTTGTATTTGCTGAGATGTGAGCACTGGCCCCAACATAACATGATCCTCTTTGTGCTTTGGATTCCTCCAGTTTCTGCTGTTGCAGAGTTTCTCACATGCTGCTACTTCACTTTAGAAGTTTGAGGAAGGAAAGGAAACATCTGGAGCAAAGGCAGAGGGTAAAGAGGTTAACAACTGATGGAAAATAGTGTACTTACCTCCAGTTCAGTAGCCACAAGAACTCCTCTAGTTCTGCATTCCTTTCCACAGGAAAGACTCACACATGTGATCACACAGCTATCAGTGTTTGGTGTCAAAGTGCCAAATCTCCTTCATTTTCTTGTAACAATCTGGATGTTAAATTTTTTTTGTGTAGGATCCAGTTAAGTGATTCAGGCTGATGCACTACTTGGTGAGTGGCAAAAGAATTCTGCTCTCTGTTTGAAGTGGGAGCTCAGCAGTCCCAGGGGTGCAAAGGCAATGAACTGGCAGAAACATTCTTTTTAACTGCATCCCCCCAAACTGGCAATGACCCCTCTGAGTGGTCCAGTTGATACTATTAGTTAATAAAACAATGCCAATTACAACATTAATTTATGATACTTATCATTGGGAGGACCTCTGTGATAGGCCTCTACTGGTTTTTGATTTTGGTAGTAAGAATAAACTCCCCTTGTGTTAAGTAATTTTAGAGCTAAAAACTTTTTCCTTTTTTTCGGGAAGCTGTGGAATTACTTTGGCTTCAAGGCACTGCTTTTTCTGCTTAGAGGAAGTTTTACATTGTCCCACATTCTTTAGATTCTTTGGAAGAGTTGAAAATTTGGAAGAGTTGAAAATAACATAGCATAATTTAAAAAGGAGATGCCTTTTAGACGAACTACAGTATGTTATAGACTCACTTTGCCTCAGTTTTGATCCCAAAATATCCCTTCTTTTAGCACATTAACTTTGTCAGCCCTGTGTTTTGCTAAGGCAGTCAGGCTGCTCTAGATTTATATTCCCCTCTGAAATCAATAAAATAGTAATGAAGCAACAGTGGACACAGTTAGGGCCTTGCAACAGAGATTCAGACCCCATGCTGGGTTAATGTACTACCAGGTTTTGCAGCAGCCAGATATTCATTTAATGAATTTCCTCTTGCTTTCCCCCCTTTTTCCTGAACACCCTCCCATTTCAGTTTTCTGCCCATGCTCTTGTGTGCTTGCTCCCTTTCATGTGACAGCAAGCTGAACTTTAGCAGCTGTGATAAAAGAGGAGATGTGAGAGAGATTGCGGGGCCAGGAGGGGTGACGATGGGTGCTCCTGCCAGGGGACTCCAGGGAATTCTCACCTGTGTCCCACTGGAAGTCACTGCCTGTCAGCTGCTGAGGTGTGTGCTACAAATGGTACCAAACCCCAGTGCCAGCACTGGGGGATGTGGCTCAGAGAAAAGCTCCCACCAATATTTTTGCATCTCATGAAATGTCTTGGGACAAGTAAAAATGTCTTATTACTACAATGCAGGAGTAGCAATCATAGCTGCTATATCTAAGGTTGAATTCAATCATCTTCTCCCTCTTTACCTGAAGTGACTTCAAACTCAGTGAAAATGTGGCTTCTTAGGCTTCTCAGGCTGGAAACCTCCAAACAAGGGTTGAGCCCTTAGGTGTATTTCATTTTTTAGACATATTGGGGGTCAAAAAGAGTCAAAGAATTTATAATTTTATATGACAATGAAATTTTCTATTTTGAGCAGTGCCATTTCCTTCCCTGGAAAAAGAGAAGAAATAAAAAATTACTGTTTCCAGAAATACTCAGCTTCTGCTGTGTGATCTGCTATGACTGTATTCTTGCCAGCTCTATAACATTTGCATGTTTTGTCCCTATGTATGGAACATCTCTGAGTGCTGGGTGTAATCTGAGGCACAGCCACAGAGCAATCCTGTCTTGTGTGCAGGAACCCTGACACATAAAAGTGCATTTGGATGTGCAGTCCACACACCAGCCACCACATCTGCACTTGCACAGCAAATCCCACGATTTTTGTGTTTGTTCTGGAGTCACTGGTAGTCACCGGAGGCCTCTGGTAGATATTTCTTTTTGCCTAAAATATGGCAGCTGGAGAGGCAGGGTCCACTTCTGAATTTTAAAAGTTGGCAAGCATGATAGATTTGCTGAAACACTGGAAAAGATTGCTGGCTCTCAATGCCAAAGCATGTAAGCAGCACATGGGTGAGTGTGAAGAGTGTTTGGCAGTGTCTTTGCATCTTCTTCTAAGCCTGTGTGCTCTGCTCACCTGGCTGGGAGAGCCCAGCCCTGCTGCCCTGGGACCACCTGCACAAGATCCTGCCACTCAAATCCATCTTTGAAAATGTAAAATATACTGCTCTCCTAACAGGCCTACCTTGGATATTCCCAGAACTCATGACAGGTTGTTAAATCTTGACTGCTGACGTCACAAATAGCTCTGAAAGCACAGCATTAGTTCAGTTGTCCTGGGCATAAAAAGTGTGTGCTCTCTTAAATGGCCTATGAGGAATTTTCACATGGACCTATTTCTGCCAACACAGAAAAATCAAAAATCATTAGGATTCATTGTTGTCAAGCATACTCTCTTGTTTAATCATCATTGATGCTTTTTGTAGCCCTAAATTCCATTTTGCCATCTAGTTTCACTTTTTTTTTTTTTCACATACACTTTTGCAATGCTACACAGCAATCTGCACTGGATTGTTAGTGAGGATGGTGAAATCTCACCACTGAATCTTTATTTCTCTCATATGGACCAGAGAGAACTGAATTTGCAGGGAGGAGAGTCAAGGGATATAAATCATCTTCTAAAATTATCTCTTTCTTTCTACTTGCAGTAAAGGAAGTAATTCTGGCAACTAAGTTTTCTAAATATGACAGGAATAGTAGACTTAGAGACAGCCAGGAGAACAAAGTTAGGTTGGTAAAATTGCTAGGTAAGTACCTGTACTCACTGTTTTCTTGTTAAATATTTACTCACCAGCTTATGTCAAACTAATTCCCTACTGGAGACAGCTGTTTAACAGGAGAAAAATCCTTTTTCCTCTAGGAAGTTCAGGGATTACCTGGGAAGTGCAAGATCTGAGTCTGGCATCTTCTGTGTGCCACCTACTGTACAACTGGCCGGGAAAACATCAGGGGGGAAGCACTAAGTGAAAGTGCATCTGACTGTAACACACAAAACACCTGTGGACGCTGCTTTTCCTCATGCTGCTTATATTCATTTTAATCTATGATGTTCAAATGAAAAATGCATGAGGGAGTCTGTTGAGCCAGACGAGATTCCCTCTTCTTTTCTTAGGTCAAAGTAGAGGAACCAGAATGGCCTGTTGGGCTCACAGTGGGCTTTTCATCAGTGTGGAAATTTAAAAAAAGTTCCTGAGAAGTGACCCTTTCTGATGGCATTTAACTACATGTAATTTTATTTCATTTGTGTCTCCCTATCTATGCATGCAACACTGGAATGCAACAGGGATAAGTTTTAAAAGTAGGTAAGGTAAATGACAGTTTGATAAAAGTTAAATTCTGCCTAAATATATCCAAACCTGTAAGATTATAGACCTTGTCTCTGAATTCTACTTGTGGCATAATCATATGGTAAAAAGTGAAATTTCTTGTGTTGCCAGAAGTATTTGCATACATCCCTGTCCTGTGATAGACATCACATAGCCACAGTAGAGCAAATCTGGATTTGACATTGCTGTATCTTATAAAGGGAGGACAATTACTCTCTGTAATCAATAGATGCCTTTTACATTAAGATACAAATTATTAATTTATTCTGACAGTTTTGAATGCAACATAGCAATCAGTATATGTTAAACAAAATTTTTCTTTTATTTAATCTGAATAGAAAACAGCTAAAAACATTTCAGTCTTTATTGAGGCACAGCTTCGACCATGCTTTAAATCATTTTGCCAGACTAAGAAATAACAAAAGAAGGCAAAAAAAACCCCTCTGATAAAACAGATTTACACACACACTTAGAAAAAATGTAATCAGTATAGTGTATACCATGTCTTTTAATATGGATAATACTCATATGTTTAAAGTTATGCATGTTCTCAAGCCTTAGTGAGAGTAATGTTGGACAAAAATCTCTGTCTATTTTTGTATGTCATGCAACTATGTCATATAGAAGTGTTTGGTATTACTGATCACACAAGTTTTCCATGTGCAAACCATACAATTATAAAATGCCTTTGGTCCTTTTCTCCTTTTCAGAAATGTGTCCCACAACACCTTGTCCTCTGTTTTTAGATAAGGATAGTGTTCATATATAGATTTTTTTAAACTCCAATATAGAATTCATTGAATTACCTTTTCATATTGACTTGCATATGTATATTTGTTCTTTAAAGCCTCATTTACTTTCTTGCTTTTTATATAAGCACAAAATAATTTTGTAGCTAAAAATTGCTTTTTTTGGTGCAGTTTGATTCAATTAGCTTTTAACTGTGCTGATATTTACCGGATGGTCACAAAAAGAAAGCAAAGTGAAAATGACAAAAAGCCCCATGTTTTGCAGAAGTTCACATTCAGTGCATCCAATCTGCAGTCCCTGGAGACAATAAGAGAAAAGAGCAGGTCTGTAATGCAGCTGCCAGTTTAGTGATCAAATCCAACAGATTGTGGTCTGGCCAGATCTGGTGTCCAGATAAAAATGGCATTCATGCTAACCATCTGCCTACAGGTCAGTGGGGACAAAAATTAAAAATAATTACCTCTAATGAATGAATAGACAATGACAATGCTGTGTGAGGTATGGTATCATCTCTGTGGATGCACACACACATACACACACACATACACATATTGAAGAGTCATTGGGTTATTTTTTTTAGAATGCTCCAAGCTACAGTTTTCATTTATGTTCTACTTTAATTGCCTCACTCTCTGACTTTATGTTGTTGTAGTTTTAAAATACACAGCTGTTTTTTGGCAACTAAACTGCACTAATGGCGATACAAATGATTAATACTTTGATTATGTCCAGCGCAGGACTCAAAAGCTTCTTGCTCCTAAAATCCTAAAATCCAACTAAGTCTGAATAAGCAGTATTCTAGACTCATAATCTCCAAAAAGGCAATTTGGACTATTTACTTTCAGGTACAAACTCTGAGGAGAATTGGGAGCCTTGAAAGAGTTAAGCTGAGCACTGATTGCTGCAGCTGGAGCTACTTGGAGGAGGAAAAGGAAAGGTCCGGATTGGGGTGTGAAGCTGCCTGGGGCTGTCCGATCTGGCTTTCATATCTACAGATCCAAATCCACCATTCAGAGCTGCAGCTGGCATCTATGTGTCACAAATTCATGGATTTTTAGAAAGGAAAGGCTTGTATGTGGTGAAAAATGCAATAAATCATGGAGATTCATGAGCGTCTCTTCTTAATAGCCCCTGAAATAGCCCCTGCTGTTGCTACAGAGAGACTACATAGTCAGTAGTGTAATTTCAAGAGATTGCACTTTTAAAATTTATTTCTACAGCTATGGAACAAGATTTATTTCTGTATTAACAAATACATTCTCCAAACAAATTTTTTCTACTGTCTTCTATACTAAGCAGCCACTAACTCATCATTTTTCCACACTATTCTGGAAGCAAACATGCTCTGAAGATACATTCCAATTTAACCAAAGTGCCTTCTCTTTACATCTCCATATAAACAAATCTGAGTGTCCATGTAACTAATTTATTTGTAGAGGAAGCCAATAAGAAGCTTTTAAGATTTTACTGCTGTAAATCCTAAGGCTTTGAGCTAGCTAAAAGATACCTGTGCCTATGAAAGACTTGTAAGTGCCAATATTGACTTAATCTAGATTTAAATTACCTCTTTTCTACATATATATGTATTACATAATGGTAAAAGATGAGTTGATTAATTGAAAATGTATAAGGAATATCTATGCAGAAATGTGTGTTTCAGCTTTGATCAAGAAGCCCAAATTTCCCAACTGCCAAGGAACAGCAGTTTTTTGATATCAGAGTGAGCTTGGTTTCCTTATTCAACTTTGTACTGTGCAAAAGTTGCAATGATCTCTTAGCTCAAGCAGGTTATGGTAAATTAGATCTTCAACAAACAAAGATGAGCTGGTTTCTCTCAGCACTCAGGATCCTCACCGAGTCGAGCGCTCTGCCTGTGCACACACTGATCCCAAAGAAACTTCCACAAGAAACTCCCTTGGAAACATTCAGAGCTGTCTCTGCAGGCCCACAAGAGCCCACTCTACAGAAGGAGCAGCACTGTATAGTCAGCCCCTTGTTTGTATCAATTGAAGCTCAAAAACCAAGATATTCTGGGCTCATGTCCTTGTCTACACGTCTCCAAGAGCATCCCTGCTCCTGCCAAACAGAGCCCAGCAGACACTTCCTAGCAAGGTGCAGTCAAATTGCTGAGCTGTAATTTTTGTTAAAAGCTGCTCAGGACATTGTTTTGTTTTTAGTAGAATATTTTGCCATGGAAACCACAGAAAAAAAAAATTGAAACAAAAAAAATTATTACAACTCTTAAAGTACAGGTCAGTGTTAACTTCACAGTTGCATTCAAATGCAAAGTTTATTTATTTATTTATTTGAAATAGTCATCTCTGCACAGTCCAGAGAGAAATATTTACATTTGTCTCCACAGATGTCCACAGTCTTCTATATGTAAAAGAAAATATATGTAAGAAAAAAACAGAGGGAATTAGTGATTATGCATGTGACCTGTTTTTAGGATAGGATGAAAGAATTGCATGTGGCCAAAGCTATTGCACTGTGTAATGCAGACAGGAAGCACTCAGACATGATAGAAACTGAACTGTAATAGAAGAATTTGCACATAATGAAGTAGAGCACTTAATAACTTCTTTAAATAATATTCAAAACATTATGTTGGGCCTGTCAAGACATGAGATCAGAATCCCAGAAATCCACAAAAGATACAGCTGAACTGAAAAAATTGTTTGCAAAACAACATGGTGAACATGTTGTTCCTCCTTGCAATTTTTTTAACATTTCTTCAAACAAATCAGGTTGACAACCAACCTAGCAACCAAATGCACTTACACATAGCCAGTCCTCAATTAATTCAGTAAAACTGAAACTGGAGACTGTTGGAATTTCAGAATAGGAATAATATTTCCACATATATCCTGTGAAAGAGTATGTATACATCTTGGAGAAGTTAAACAAGTTTTAAAAAAAATCTATAACAAACACATTTGGACACAGAATTTGGACTCAGAACTCATTTGTAGAAATTTCCAGCACCTTTGTCTCTCCTGGAAATACAGCACAGACTACCTTCCCTTCACATGTATTGAGCAGATGTAAGAACTGTATGAATAAGGAAAGGTGCCTTTATAACTTAACTAAACTATTTAGAGCTCTGTAAATATGTTAGCATTCAATATATTTTCTTTATTTGCTCACTATTTACATGTTCTGATTTGTCCTAAATCATTTTTATGGCTACTCTAGATGGTTTTATTCCTGTGGAGGAAGGAAGAGCTTATGTCTCCTTTATGAGTGATAGGATGTGCATAGACTATTAAAGGTGAATCTTATTAGCACAACCTGGAACAAACTTCTAGAGTGTGAGAGGTGGTAGGACTAAGGCTAGTGACAGCTTGCAGAGAGCCTGATGTTTGAGAGGAGATTAAAAGAGTGTTGAGAACTACACACAGACAGCCAGGCATGGAGGAGGTGGTGGAAGAAGGAGACAGCTCTTCTTCTCTATGGACTCTGCTGTAGCTCAGAAAAAAAACATTAAATGTCAGTAGATGTAGAGCACAATTGCAGGAAAGAACTCACCTTGTCTTGCTCTGTGTGAGTCCTTATATTTTGAAAGTATCTAATTCTAGATTTGGTAAAACTAACTTTAAAATTTAATAGCTCTGCCCCATAGATTTATTGAAATAGAAAAAAGCTTTATACTTTCATCTAAATCACTGGCATCACATCTATATATATATCTATGTACATATAAATATACATCTATCTATATCTATTATATAGAATATGCATTTCTATATATTCTCTTTTCATTGATTGGTGCTTTTAACTCATCCCTTTTAAAGCTACCTCAAAGAGAGTCTGTCCCACACAGTGAGACAAGGACTTGGCAGTGCTGGGCTAATGGCTGGACTTGATGATCTTAAAGGTCTTTTCCAAACTAAATGATTCTATGGTCCTATAAGTTCTCATCTTCTTTTGTCTCCTAGTTATTTCTCATGCATTAAACCTCATGTTGCTGTCTCTCCTTATTTTCATGTCCTTTCAGCTACTGGCTAACCAGGTTCTTATCCTTTTGCTGACTGCATGTTTTCCAGGAAATGAAGACCATTTGCTGGAGGCAGCAGCTGGTCCAGTGCTTCTAAAGTGGATTTCCTGGCTGTGTAGTTAGCATTTGTCTACATGAGCAGTGTCTATGCCCACCTTGTCACACAGTATGCTCCAGCCACAATGTTCTCCAAGGTAATCACAGTGAGCCCAACACCAACTTCTATGTGATATATTGGTGACCCCAGAACACAGGCTTTTTTTAGGCAATATTTGCTTTTGGGGACTCAGTAATCCCAAATGATGTACGAGGAGACATTTGTTTCTAAGTTTTTGTGCCATGCTTGGCACAAAATTGAAGCCTGAGACATTTTATATGCAGTGTTACTCATACTGCCCATCTAAACCTATTGTTGCTCTCTGTTAATGCCCAAGGCAAAAGTTTTGCCCAGCTTCTGCCTGGGCATCATGCCATCCCAACAGATGGGTATGAGTGCAGACAATCAGGAAAGAATGTTTGTTCATCAAACATGAGTGGTTGGGGCATTTTTCCCAGCTGACACCAAAAACAGCTGTCTGCCTTGAGCATGCTTATTTCTGGTTAAAAGGTCTGTGATATATTCGTAATTCCTCTCTGAACTATGCAAACTGTCAATAAATAAAAGTAATTTACAATTAGCTATGGTTACTATGTTTGAGGCTACTTTTAAAGAGTGGCCTCAAACAAGTGTTTATTTTTTGCTTCCAGAATTAGGAAGTGAGGACCAAGTGTCCGTGACTCATCTGAGTTGCAATTAAACAGAGCTCAAAACGTGTTCTCAGTTCCTGTGCAACACTGTGCAGCAGGCTGCCCTCTCTCCTGACCGCTGAGGTGACAAGGACTGTGGTACCTGCACTCCTTTGTCATCCATGCTGTTCAAAGACTCCCTAACCCTAAACAAGATGCTTGGTTTCCATTGTCCAGAGAAAGGGAAATATGAAAGATTTACCTTTATTTTCCAATGTTTAATTTAATTTTAAAAAAAGTCAGTTATAAAGTCCTTTATGGTCTACAGGTGCATTTCAAAATACTTCTTTCATGTTAAACAGAATAACTCACAAATTTTTGCATTTCATAATCTTCACATGTAGCCATCTGATATTTATATTCCTGGAAAAGATTTTAGCCAGCAGCAGAAGGGAATTAAAAACCCAACATTGACTCATCTACCAAGACAACAGCAGTTCTGCTGTTTTGCAATGTCATAATTATCTATATGCTTAAGATTTTTGCTGCATAGTATACAGTGATTTATAGACATCATGTGTCTATACAACCCCAAGCACAATGGCTCTTCATGAAATTATTTACTGGCCATTTGCAACCTTTTATCACAGATAGTCAAATTTTTTCCTCCTGTAAATTGCTGCTATTTTACTAAAGCGAATGGATTTACATGGGATTAAAAAATTATGAATGTATCCCAATGTACCTCAGACTACAGCCACCATTGCACACGATGAGTGTTCTGCATCTCTGTTATCCCAAACTATTTTTGAAGAACGCCCCAGAAAAAGACCTGAGGCACCAAGTTTCAAAGTTCAGATCTCAATAAGAATGTTTCACCTCATAAAGGTCTGTGTCACAGTACGAGCATTGACTGCAGGATGCATAATATGCACATATACAAAAAAGAATTCATGGCATATTGTGGTTTCCCACACCAAAACGTTTGAGAGCTGATGTTATACAGAATGTTTTCATTTCCCAGTGTTTAGCAAAAGAAGCCCAAGCATAAGAAGAAACAGAATTCATGAGGCCACTGGACTGTCTTCTTGGGATGGCAGCACTCAGTTTTCTAAGGAAACATGCCACTGTATCTATCACACATCCACATTTGGAACAGAAAGAGCTGGAATATTTACAGTGATTCCCCTGTGAATCGAAGCATTAATTCACATGGCTATTTTCCCACAGGTTTAATGGGGAATATCTTTGTCCTTGAAAATCTGCCAGGACTGAGACAGGCTCTGCAGCATTTACATCTAGGGGGCGCTGACTGAGTAATCAGGGGATGAGCATGCTCCATCTGGTCCTTGCCATCCCACTGACATATGCAGTTATTGGCTTCACCTAGGAGAGGTAGGCATCCATCCCAGTCCCTCTGCATGTGACAGTGCGTGGCATGTCTACCAGGCTGTCCTCATCACCCAGTTTTCCTGAGTGCCATGAAATAGAAAACCACTGAAAAAGGAGAACTCAGGTGACTCTGGAAAGGATACTGGACAGGAATGGCACAGTGGAGCAGTCCTGCCCATCTGGTTTTCTGGTGAGTGAGACACAGGCATTCTGCTGTCATTTCATGAATGGAATAAAAATTCCCAGGAAGGGGAAACTAATCCCATGCACTTTTTTCCCCTACTTTTTTTTTTTTTCTCTTTTTTAGTCAATATAACATAAAACTTTGTAGAGGATTGAGATGATATTGTGTCACTGTACCACAGGCATACCTGTGTAAAATGATGAAAGGCCAGAATTTGTAACTTTTCCTTGTCTCTCAATGATTGGTCTCTGATCCTCATCAAATATAGAAGTGGGAGATTTTTCCAGCAAGCTCATTTCTGAGCTAAGTGAAGCTGTTTTAGCAGAACCATGGACCATCCCTGAAGAAAGGTAGAGAAAAATGTGTTGAAATACAAAAATTTTAATCTTTAATTCTCTCTCCCATCACCCATTCACAACAATGTTTAAAAGGGGAGCCTTCTCCCAGTTTCATGAGGAAACCAGCTTCAGGACCACCCAGAGAGTTCTATTCCCTTCTCCTTGTCTAAATCACACAAAGAAAAATAAACAAATGAACACAACATTTGCTTTCTCATCCCTTCTTTTCACTAAAGGGTCAGGAAGGTCGGGGATCCTTCTTCTGCCATCTCTGGACACCCTCACCCTCTTCAACAGCCAATCCAGATGGATCATGGCCTTTGAAATCTTAAATCCTTTAATCAGTTTCTCCAACTTTCTCTGTTGGCTCCTTTATGTCACATTCCAGGGCTAATTCAGGTACCTTCACACAGCACAGGATTTGGATGACAGAAAACACACGGGGAAGTACGAGTCCAGAGATCTGTGCAAGCGGTGGGTTGATTATCCTCAGCTTCATTAAGGTTGCTCAGCAACATGAGCTTGTATTAATCATGTCAGAGCAGCCGCATCCTGACAAGCGATCGGCACTGCCAGGATACAGAGCCTTCCCTCACACTGCTGAGAAAACATTCCCATGAACAGTCCCTCTGCTTCCAGAGAGGTAATGGGGGAATAAAATTTAGACTTGTCAAAAATTTAATGAAGAATTATTCTTACTACAGTTACGAGTCCAACCAGAAAGGAACAGAGGATGTTGCACAAAAGATTTTTTCAGTGACTACAAAAAGCAGCACTTGAAATATGAAATAATGCAGCTAAATGATCTAGGTAATTAAACAAGGGGTAAAGAATTCCTGAATAGATAGATCACTGGCTGCACAGCTCACAGCTTTTCTATGCCTGGGAAGATGGAGACAACGTATTCTTGAGAAATTCATCACTAAGTTCGCAGTCATCATTTCCAGCTGGATTTTTTCCATTTGATAATTTTATCCAGTTAATCAGAGCTCATCAAATACTGCAGAAATAACATTCAAGAACTTCAGTTTTAATTCCAAACAGCTTCCTCATGTCTTTCTATTTCTTATTAATATGATTATGTTCACTCACAAATGTTCTTTTTTTATCTCAGCTTTTTAATGATTTCAAATTACCAGCCATTCACTGGAGCAGCACTTCAAGTAGCATTAGAGAACAAGGCTGACTCTTTCATGAACCACCCTTACACTGTTGAGCCAAACAGGAATTTCTGTGGACTTCCAGATATTCAGTATCAACGACATCAAGCTACATTTGCTTTAAATTTCAGGCGGGGCTTACTGAAGAATTATTGAAGAATGGAATTATATTTTAGTAATGGCAATTCTGGAATTGCCATTAATGATATGTGGGTGAAATAAATGGGAGATGATGTGAGCCTTTTAAGATGAAGTGAGGGTTTCGCAAACACCTTGCTGATGGTTTTAGGATCCCATCCCTAAAAGTCTATGCAGATACAACAAAGCCCCACTAAAGTCAAATGGGATGCTGGAAAAACCATAGGGATTATTCTCTTGATACAAAGACAGAGAATTTTGGGTTGAAACACTCTAGAGGAGATATCCTCTATAACCCCTATCTCTGAATACATATACTTTATTGCCTACTACCA
Source organism: Melozone crissalis (assembly GCF_028551555.1). NCBI lineage: Eukaryota > Metazoa > Chordata > Aves > Passeriformes > Passerellidae > Melozone > Melozone crissalis. The sequence continues at coordinate 58,391,540 of NW_026535805.1, forward strand.
GCTATAATTATAAATTGAAGGATTGTGCTCAAAATCCTCTATAAATGACACATTGGCTGTTCCATACCAAAGGTGGAAAACAGTTGGGAACAAACACTTTGATTTGTTTTTGTTTTTGTCTGTTTTAAACCCCTCACTTCACAGAGCAGGAAAAACTATCATGTAATTACAGGGACATTTGCTTGAAAAAAACAAGCAAATAAACAAACTGGTTTCAAAAAGCAGTTTTGAAGCTTGAGGAAAGATTTGATTTCTATACTCCACATAAAGACAGAAAGATTTCTACTAGTTTACTCCTACTTGAACATATGAGTATGAAAGAACCACCTAAATTTGAGAGATCATTGAGGCAAGAGGGTTTTCTTCTGTTTGTTTGTTTATACAATTTTGCTGAGGCTTCAAATACTTTCAAATAAAGAACACTTCAAGTCAGTGAATGCTATGTGCACTCCCACATACCTTTTTTTTTCCTAAGTTACACATGCTGAAAGAAACCACTTACTGGGAAGGAAGACTACTCTTGGCCCACTTCTCTGCAGGATAAACTCCAGATGTCTGTCTCCATTAAATTTAAAAAGACACCTTAGATCTGTGTTGTTGTCTATATTTCTTCCTCCTCTCCCCCTGCCAGCTATAAAGCTAGAACAGTGCAATGTGATTTGGCAATCACTATTTACAACCTGGACTGTGCATTTGAATGTCTGGGGACTGTCTCATTCTATACATAGTATTAGCATGAAGAACTTTTACTCTCAGTTCAATTTTGCTTATGCAGCAAACAAGTCAAATATTATGATTTCTCAAAGAACTTGGGCTAGCTAATAGTTTTGAGCAGTTAAACATCTGAAGTATTAAAACAAAGAAATGTAACTTCCATTAGTGACATGGTTACTAATTATGTGGCTACAGGATAAATTCTGTGTAATTAATGGTAATAGGAAGAAATTCTTTGCTGTGAACATTGTGAAGTACTGTCTCCCCAGAGAAGGGGTGAATGCCAGGTTGGATGGGAGGGTTTGGAGTAACCTGGCCCGGGAAGGTGTCCTGGCCCATGATAAGGGGGACTGGAATGAAATGATCTTTAACGTCCATTTCAACATAAACCATTCTCTGATTCCATTAATAGCTCTAAATGCCATTTATTTCTACTTTAAAAAGGGGTCATGTTCCTTGTGTCTAAACACATCTGAATATTTTTACACTGTGTGTTCTTTCTCTGAAACCTAAGCAAAGGTAATGCAAATCTGAAAACCAATATGATGTGTAGATATAATGCACTAACATTTTAGATCACTATTATGTTATCAACCCCTTATTCATCATAAAAATCGAGTATTGTATCAGCATAAGCACCAGTTGAGATATCCATGCATCTCAGTACATATATAGCATGGATAAATATTTCATTTTCCATCTCAAAGGTCTTTTCATCCAAAAAAAGGAATCCTCCAGTTCATTAAATTCCTCTTTTTTCTGCTTTTATTTCAACCAATCTTTAATCTTAGATATTAGGGTAAATTTTTTCTTGGAGCAAATCATCTCTGTCTGCCAGCTGCAGCTTCTTTCATCTGAAGAATACATCAGAGCCAATGTCAGAGTTAAGATACTCGAAGGGGTATATCTACCACCTTGTTGTATTAGGAGAATTTTAAGTTGGACATTCTTTTTTAATTTGACTTTAAACATGTGGAAAGTATGTAGCAGGGAAAGGAGATAAGTTTGTGGTGTTCCCCTACCATGCAGTCTATTACCTCAGTGACCAGTGGCCAGAGATGAGTGTGCAGGCAGCTCAGTCTATTCTACTCCTGTTCTCAGGCAATGTGGACTTGCTATAGGCAGAGTTTTCTCCTCCACACCTCACATCCAGGCACTGCCCTCTGCTTACCACATGCACAGAGGTTTAAGTAAAGTGAAACAACAAAATAAATAAATAAATAAGAAAATAAATGCCCCCGAATAAACCACAACAGAGTAGGGAAACCTATAGAACCTCTGAAAAAAAATGTGAGTTAATAAAAGAACTTTTGATGGACTGACTCTGGACACAACATAAGACATAGCTAAAGAAAATTTACAGAGCAGCGTTTCATTTCTGTTTTCCCGTGTGAGGTCTATAAACAAAAGGGGAATCCTGATTTTCAGTTCATGACATTATTCTTCTCATATCTATTCATGTGGAGTTACCTCATTAACTGGCCTCCAGAGGAAGCAACTTCTTCTGTTCTTATATGTCTAAGTTGAGTCTCTCGAGACAGAAGAGCTCAGAAAGACCAAGCTCTCCTGTCCTTTCTTGGGTTCATTGCTTCCATCTGGCAGCTGAAGTACAGTACCTGGGTGGGAGAAATAAGCTGAAATTATTGCTGCTCATTCTGTTCACTGAAATGTCTCTCAGAGGCATCTGCAATTAGGATCACTGACATTCACAACAGTTTGGGTCAGAAGGGGCCTTCAAAGCTCATCTGGCCCAACCTCCCTGCGACGAGCAGCGGCATCTACAAGTGGACCAAGTTGCTCAGAACGCTGCTTGGCCTGACTTTGTAAAACCCCTGAGAAGCTAAAGACTGAAAGAGGGAACTGAGGATTTCCTACATCGCCAGAATGGTGAAAGCTCAAATTGTAGCAGACAGGTTAGTGTGGGTGTCCTTATCCCATTGACTTAGTAGGGATCATGTCTCTCTCTCTTGTCTGAGTAAGCTGAGATTTCATTTCTTTCAGACTGGCAGTGTGACAGTGCAGACAACTTTGTTCCACAGAAAAAATTTCATGAAAACTCCCCATGGAGAGTTTGCACATAAAACCCTTAAAACACCCCTTAAAAAAAAACAAAGTATCTTTCCTTCCCTCTCACACTTTCTGTCTCATATACATACTTTAATGGGGAGTATTATGTTGAAAATACAGATGTATACATAAGTTCATCCTGAGTTACTCTGGGGTATGTAATATAATTATCATGACCCTTCTTCTGTCACTTTCTTCTGGATGGAGGAGTCTTTGCTCTCTTCTAAGTGCTCTCATTGCAGAGGGAAGCCCATCAGACTTCCTGCTCCTCTCTGTCCTCTGCAATCCTCGCCCTGCTGCTCTCACTGGAGAGCTCACCCCTGAGACATTCCCATGCTGGTGGGAGTGGAGGAGTGCAGAACTCCCCAGCTCCACCCTCTTCCAGAGGAAATGTCATGAGAAAATGCTTCCTTGAGGTCTTTGCTGTTAAAATGCTATGAGAATGCTTGCTATCAAGTGTGCATTTTTATGGCATTTTGACTGGAAGTAATGTGAGAATGTTCTTTCTCACATTATTTCTAGTAGAAATACCCTGAGAACACTGCTGTTTGTGATATTTCTACAAAATGTTCTTGGAGATTGGATGTGGCTAAATTTGCCTTTGTAATCATGGAGTTTTTTTCTTTCCTCCAGCTGAAATTTGGGTGGCATCTGATGTTTCTCTATTTTAAACATTTCTTTTATCATTAAGCCTTGTCCTGATTTGTGCCAAATGAAGCCTTTAGCTGAAATGGCTGATTTGTTTCTTTTGTGTCCTAAGACCTATCCAAACTGAATCAGAGGTTAAGAAACCAGATTAAACTCCACAGCAATTACAGTATTTATAGGATTTTCTTCTGAGATGAAGTTGTTTCGACTGCCCTTTCTGTTTCAAAGTGGACCCACAATAGGGTTGAATAAAACTGTGGAGGAGTAGAGACCTGGAAGAACAAAGACCACATACTGTAAAAAAAAGCCATTCTAATTAAATCAGAATGAAAACAGAAGAATGCCTTTGCTTTCAGAGAAACAAATAAGCGACCTAGAGAACCTTATGACTTGGCAGTCTACACATTTCTTTTTTGAAAGACAACTCACATCTTTTAAAAGAAATAAATCCTGGAAAAAATATAAGATGTGTCAAGCCAATCAGCTATTTATGCCATTTCCTCCGATCCTGATGTTTCCTTCATGAATTATGCACTTTCAGCTGCCACTACTCACATATGTGGGCCCTTGTGGCATGTTTCCCAGGACCACCATGTGATTACAGATCATAAAAAATGAACATACACATTGCTCCTTCGCTAAAGGCTGAGATGCACAGTTCCAAATGCTCCATGTTAGAAATGTCTCTTCTATTTGAAAAATAGCAGCTGTTATTAAAAACATCCATAGGTAGAATAGCTGAAGCTGTGAAAACTAATCACCATAAAGAATTAGGAAACAGATGCCCCTGAAGAATGGAGTAGGTAAAGTAGCCACTAAGAGTTTTCCCATAGCCAGAAGGTGGTGCTGCATTGTAATGTAGTCGCAGGGGGTCAGGTTTGCATCTTTGATAACTTATGCTGTTCGATTCACCTTTAAAAAGTGAAAGAGTAGAAGAGATTAAATCATCACAACGTGCTCTGGGGCAGAGGTAAAATGAAGTGTAGAATTTAGTTTTTTATATATTAAAAGCCTGTGATTGTGCTGGTGTGAGCCTGGGTCTGTCAGTAGAAGCTTTAAGTTCTCCCTCTATTTCTTTTTTGATGGCTTTATTAAACTCTCCCGCCTTCTTAACTCTTCTGTTTCATCTCAGGACACTGAACAACACAGAATATAAAAATATGGTCAACCACCTTGTGATGTGTTTCCTTGGAAAAAAATCTTTCTTCTTGTAACATATTGCATACTTTTTGCTGAGAAACTTTGAGCTTTTTCCTTTTGTTGAATAGAAGTTGAGATATTCAGCTCCAGGTAGACACTTTTGACTTTGATGAAACTCTGCAAGATTTTGCCAGGTGCGGTGGTGCAAACTCCTTCTTTAACAGTAGGAGAGAAGCAGAGCAGAGCTGCTGTCAAATTGTGTGTCTGCCCAGTGGAAAGTGGTGCTGTGCAGAGGATCCCAGGGATTTAGCTCAGGCACCGTGGGTGCCTTGTCTGCTCGCTCAGGCTCCCTCACTCATGCTGCACCCTGCTCTGCATGGATGCATTGCATTACTTAGGACCATGAATGAGCTTTTGAAACATATCTGGATTGTTCCCTCTTTCTACACCTTGCTCTGTGTTTTGGAATAGCCTTGGAGAGCAGATGTTGGTTGTCAGGAAATGGGTAGATGTGCTCTAGCAGCCCACCCTGTACGCTGCTGCTTCCAGGGACAGTCATGACACAGGAGTGCTTCCTTCCTCCCTCCCTCTCTCCCTCTCCCAAATTCTGCAGGGTCAGGATTTAGGGCCTCAGCACCAAGTGTTTCTCTCCTACAGATTCATTTCTACTGCTCATATAGCTCACAGGTATCTCTGCATAGGCTAAGGCTCATATGGACAAATCCCATGTTCTCTAATAAGAAAGATATCCAAATTTGATGTGATTTTTTTTTTTTTTTAATGGGAAAAAAGTTAGTAATAATCAGGCTGCTGCCTCATGGGAATAAAGTTTTGACTGAGAGGAAAATGACCCTGACCATCAGAGCAAATCATCTCAGGGACATGGAAAATTATTGCCAAGTAATGCCACTGTTGTTTGCATTACTGAGGCACATTGAAGCCATGGATCAGCACTCACTTTTACTAACTACTAAAAAAATGTGGTTTTTTCACAGCAAGGGAATGAATCTGGAGGTTAAAATTTTCCATGGATTAAAAGAGAGATGCTGTAAGTTCATAGAACTGAAATCCACTGAGAATTAATGAGTGCATAAAAACCACATCCAGTTCAGGAAATCGCTGGGCTGAAAGTAGCTGGAGGCTGGGAGAACAGTCAGGGGGATGGGCAAATCGATTTGCCCTCTTCTTACTACTTTCTAATCACTACTTTAACCACTTCTCTGACTGCTCTGGGGAAGATAAGAGCTGGTCCTGCCCCCTGAGATCAACCTCAGCCCCTTTCAGGCTTAGGGCTGAACACCTTCATCCTCTCAGTGCTTTCCAGAGAGTTGCCTGTGCCGCTCCCCTGAGCTCAGCTTAGCAGCCTCTGTGCCACTGGGAATCAAAAGAGGATTTGGTCACCTGAACTTTCAGAAGAAAATTTTCCATCAGCTTGTTATTAATTGGAGCTAATTGATCCTTGGCACTATCTTTCTGAGTGATGGCTACTCTCACATCAGTGTGGAACCTGTGATTATGCAGTGGCTGAGATATGCTTATGCCAGCCATGGAGAGATTATCCAAAATGGAAATCCCTTTTCCACAGGAGACACCACCTTTGCACTGTGCATAATGTCTTAGGCAGGTTGTAAATCATTTGCACATTAACTGCAGATTTTTCCCTAAATTTAGGGCGCCAGAAAGCTGCTTCCAGTTTGGAAACATACTGGTTGTTCCAATGGGGATTTTTAAGACATGCAAAAATGTGTAGATTTTGATACAGATGAAAAATAAAAGACTATTTTCTTTCCTCTAACAAGGTCATGTAGTCTGACCAGCCTTATGTAGAATAACTTCATGAAAACTTTGAGTTCACATAGAAATCACCATGGCTTCATTGTTGGTGATTTTTTTTCCTTTTACTGTAATTTTCTCTCTATGTATACATACAATAGGTTTTAAAGTCACCAGATGCTTAATGACTTATTTCAATTTTAAAAGTGACCCATAGTAGATGGAATAGACCTAACCATTCCCAAAATAATAGAGCTTTATCAGCTTAAATAAAATGAATTTTGAGTAATGAGGGGGAAAACTGAACCTTACTTTAACTTATATAATGAAAAAGTAGAAAAACTTTTTTATTTAAATAAAAAAGTTATTTAAAGCATCTTGAGATCTAAGAGGCCTTTGCAGGCAGAGATCATGTACAGCTTGGAGTAAGTACTTGTGTGAGAGTTTCTTATTGCTGGAAACAGAGCCCCATAATGGAAGTGGTGACAGACCTTAAATTAGTGCAATGCTACTGTACAATAATGTGTATTCTCAGTGCCATATGGTTATGATATGCAGCAGTTTTCCTATGCTGATTATAAATTTGAATTGTCTGGCAGACATTACAGAAGGGAAAGACATCATTGATCATTTTATCTATCCACTCTGGGTCAGTGAAAGATCATTACTGCCAGTCTCAATTTCTGGTTTTTAATTATTTGGATTACTGTGGTGTCCCAAATCCCCAGGCAGGTCAGCATCCCCTGTTCTGTGCATTACACGCATCAGGCTAAGTGTTGCTTGCTTTGAAAATGCAGAGCAGCTAATGTGCAGATGTACTCAGAGACAAGCAGAAACTGAGGCAAGGTGACATGAAACTTGATGTAAAGGCTACGAATTCTTTGCTGCTTCACTCTCTGTTCTTTTATTATAACCCAATTATCTTGGTTTGCTTACCAGGTCACCTTATCTGGCTGAAGGCTCACTGGTACCCCAGCAGACTTGGTGTGTGGAGAAGCAGCTCCTGTGAGCAAATGCAGAAACACAGGCAAAGTTGAGTCATTTTTCTGAGACACCAGCAAGACAAAGTATCACTGGGGAAGAGGTGGAAAGGCAATGTCGTGGCACAGAAGAGTGTGTAAAAACGTTTGCAGAATTACTGGAAATCTGCCTATGCCATAAAATGGTCACATGGTAGAAATCCCACAACTAGTGGGAGCCCGTGCCATTAAGTGCAGGCTGTATGTGTGACACTGCAGCGTGCCACGGTGACCTGTCACTGCGTTTCTCGACAGGGCTTATTAGCTTGGGCACAGCCCTGTCTGATGTGGGAACCGCGCGTCAGACGGGAGCTGGCTCGGGTCCAGACAGCTCAGTGCATCCCTGCATCACACGCCCCAGCACACCAGCTCTGGGATTAACTTGGAGAGACCTCACTTGGATCTGCTTTAATTGGTCCAGAAATGATAAGAAGTCCACATTGCTTCTCTTATCCAATCTCCAGTTTATTAAAGGAAGCTCCTTCTGATGATTAGACAGGTCTTTCCCTTTTAAAAAATATTTCATCCTAGTATAAATTAATTGCCCTCCAAACCCAGAGGAGAGTCCTTTGAAAAAGAGACATCCTGGCAGGGCAAACAGCCGTGTGTTTTGTTGCCATTTGAGGGGACTTGCACTGAAATCCCAGCCTTTGCTGCCTTTCTCCTGCTAAGGAAGAAGTACCTCATATCACAAACCAGCAGCCCCTTCAGGCAATTGCCATTTAAAGAGTGGCATTGATGGACTCTGTAAGGAGTCCTATTCAGTGCTCTCTGGCTTGGCAGCATGATGTCAGTGATGTGGGCGGCAAACCCCTGAATTTGCTTTGATGGTATTTGTGCTCTTTTTTTTCCATTTTTCACGAATGAGTGATTCATTTCTTTAAAACAATGTGTTTGGAAAGCCTGCCCCGCTAAGGAATTGTCTACGCAGTGGGGGAGGCTTGGAACATTGTATGTCCTCATGGAAGTACCAACAGGGGTTGTGCCAGATCCTTAGTGCAAGAGGTAACAGGGATGCTTGCATCAAAGCCAAAGCTTCATGAATCAAAGGCGCTGACTCTCGAGCACAAGTGCCAGCATTTGGGCAGATAACCCAGCCCGTGCCAATTTAGGGTGAGAGAAATGCCCCAGACTAATCCTGTGTATTCAAAGAAATGCAACATAAACAAGTTTGAGCATCCCACAGCCTTGAGAGTCGTCATTTATAGATATTAAGCAATAAATAAGGGTAATGATGTGGGCTCATTTCCCAAACAAGAAAAAGCAGAAAAATTTCTGCTAAAAACTGATGTTGTCTCACGTGGTTTGTTCTAAACACAGGGGAATTGGGAAAGCAGCACTGGAAGAAGAAACTGTGGCTGTCAAATCACATGCTTTGCAAGTGGATTAACTACAACATAAATGCTCATGTGGCAGGCAACCAGAAGCAGATTTTGGCCAGTATGAGGTCTGTTGGGTATTTCTGTGCCATCTCCAGTAGTAAGCAACTGACACTCGACATTTACCAGCAGGGTGATCCAGACTGCTTAGATTAGGCTAAGGCAAAATGTTATATGCAATGGAGTAAACAAAACACTCATGGAAAATCATCAATTATCCTATATGCACAATGGAGCTGGAGGCAGCATTAGATTAAACTATAAAATCAGGGTCATGTCTGAGATGTCACTCTCAATGAAATTCCTGGATTGGGCTGAAAATTATGTGCCTCTGTTCACTCAGAAAGAAAATGTGGAATCCCCTTCTGTTCAGAGGTGTGTGATCAAGAATTTCTTGTTCTCTTAAAAAGGTAGCTAAAAAACAAGGTGACTGCACAAGTTTAGCATAACATTTTTGTGATTATAGAGAGAAGTGTGAACACATCTTCAGACAAATAAAAGTATCTTAATAATTTAACTTTGCATTTAATATATGAAATGTTAAGTGGTTCATTGCAATAGCTGATGTCTAACTCCATGAAAAAATTGGCTTCCTCTTCCAACAAGTTTTGCAGGGCAAAGTCCCCATGAGAAAACTGATTGCCTGACTTCACATCACAGCCAGTTTCTGGTTCAAAGGATTGGTCCCAAACAGTAGGACAGAGGACTTTGTGTTAGTGATGTCCAATGCAATCATATATCTAATCAGTGTTTCCTTAGCCCTTTCCACATTAGCAAACTGCTTAGACAACTTATTTAAAAAGTGGAAGACCTGACTCCATCTTCTTCTGAAGTTTAAATTCCCTAACTCTGACATGACAGAACATGTTGGATTGGACAATTGTAATTCCTTCTTTTAAAAGTAAGCCAATGGGCAGGTGTCAAAGCTCAGTATCAATATTGCTTTATTTCTGTTTAATGTGCCCTGGATAGAAGTGGATGTATATGCACTTCACAGCATAAACACGACCCACATAATTTTTAAAATGGTCTGCAAAATTCAGTAAGTCAGCGTGGTCAGATTTCCTCTCAGTAACACATTTTGGAATGGCGAGTTTACAGAAACAATCTCATGAACTCTCTAATCCTCCTCCTCTCCTTGTCTCTCCCAGAAGATAACATGTGCAAGAAGATGGTGTCCACAACAGCTACCATGCCCTCGTTTTCCATCTCAGTTTTTCTATTGGGTTCCTCAAGCTCGCTGGTGCTCAGTGAGAATAGAGAAAACATCATTCTTATACATTCAAAAGCAGCTCCCTATTTGTCCTGCAGTTACATACACACCATAAAGTGAGTAAATGAAAAGACCCCCCTTTTTTTTGGCTCTGCAACTTGGTACTCCATATTCAGTGAGTTGATTTTTCCTTCTGGTTTTGACAACGGATGCCGTTATAAGTCTGAGAAACCTGCCTGGTGGAAAGTGTTGTCAAAATCGCACATACAAAAATTCATTTTCTAAGAATAATTATGGTAGGAATTCCCCTGAACTGGCCCCCTGAAGTTACTTGTAACTTGATGTTACATAAACATTTTGTATTCTCTAATATGGGAAACATTGAATTTTCAATGCAAAAGTTATAAATATTATTTTGAGTAACAGAAGAAATATACTTTCAAGAGGAGGTATTCCTTGAATAATTTACTTCCCTGTGTCTTTTCACAATGTTGATGAAAAATTAAAAAATCAAACATTCTGTAGAACAGAAATTCTGAAAAAAGTTTACTAAAATTTTTGTTGAAATTATATTGAACTGATATAATATTAAATATTGTCTTGAACATTTAAAATTTATTTTTAAATAACTGTTTATTTTATATCTGTGTTACTCTATCAACATCATCAAATCAAAACCAGAGTACTTTATTCTTTTATAATAATAGTAAATTTTAAAATCCAAATATTAACAGATTTTGGTTTTGTGGAATTGTATTTTCTGGTAGAAGTCAGCATAGTTCAAAAATTTTCAGTCAACTTTAGAATTATGCATAATGACTAGTGAGGCTGTGATTTTCAACCACATGTGGAAATGAAAATCATATGGATGCAATTGAAGGCTACTGAGATTTGGGCACCATGTCCCAGAGGATCTCTTGAAAACCCTGAAAGAGTGTCTCAAGCACAGTACGTACTTGCTGCCTATTGCTTTTTAAAAATAAAAACTGTTGGAGGCACATGTCTAGGAAAACTTGAAGCACTGTAGTGCTATAGAAGTCTTTAATTTCTAAGGAGCTGTAGACAATACTTTCTTTTGTAAATACTGATAGATGATTATTCCAATTAATAGATAGTAGGAATTTCATTATATGTATTATATGTTATATATTGGTGCCTTGCGATTTGTGCTACACGCTTGTACCTCAAAATAAAAAAAAAAAAAAAAAAAAAAAAGAACCAAAGACAAACAATCACTTAAACCATGTCTTAGAATTTTATTGGAACTCTGAAATACTTTGAAATTTTATTTGAAGTTCAGAAACTGATGTTAAGTCATCAAACGAGTTTCTCTGCCTTTATATAATTGATTGCAATTCATTCTAAACTTCAGTTGTGTCTCCCTGCATACTAACTTCACAAACACAAAACTTCCCACTGCACTTTTATTCACAGGCTTGTCAATCAGGTGCTCACCGTTCCCTTAAAGTTTAAGCCTTATTAACCTACACACTGGATTTGACTGGTGATAGGCCACAACAAACAAAGAGCACCAACTCTCAGGTTCCAAATCCTGTCATCCTAGTTCAGAGGGTCCCTGCAAACCCCCTGTAAGAGATGAAAGGATCAGTCAAATGTCTGATTATTCAAACACACAGGCAATGAGAGCACATTGTGGAAAAAAAAAGTTAGTGGAGTCCCCTGCTGATTGAGATATCTTCTAAAAAAAAAAAAAACTTGGTGCTGATCTTTGTATGCAGATAGCATTGGTTTCTAGCCCAGGTCTTCGTGGGTTATGTCAAATGCACACTGGGAACACCATGTGGAGGGTCTGGGCTGAACATATATTTGGCAAATATTGTTAAATTGAATTCACCTCATGCCAGTGTTGCCCAGCTACAATAGGAAGCCAGCATGCCAGCTACTTCAGAGGAACTGAAAAACCACTGCAATTCTGGCATGAACAATTTTATTTCATTCATCTTCATATGTAATTTCATATCTTAAGGCTTCCGTACAGGCATTTACATAAGCCTTGATTTGGTATAGAAATTATTTTATTGCAACAATTATGCTCATTAATGGCTTAGGAATGTTGGTCAAATGCAATCCTGCTGGCTAAGCATCACTCTATTTATCAGGATTTTCATTACTGTTAGTTAATATTAGAGAATTGCTCAGAGATCCCACTCAGGCATGGACCCTGTGCATAAAAGGCAATGGCCCTTTCATGTTCTGTAAGTACAAATCTAAATAATAACGATGAACTGTAGAATGCAAAGTAGAAGAGCTGAAGGAAAGAGAACAATCATGTTAATGAGGAAATCTGAAAGGTTGGGGCTTTTTTTAGGATTATTAAAAAAAAAAAAAAGTCTTTGGCTTTTAACATGAGATAAATCGACAGAACAAAAAGCAAGAAACAACAATCTACCATGAAGGCAGACTAGAAAAACAGAAGCTGACCTTAGATTTTTCAAAAATATTTGCTTATATTCCTTCTTTCCTGCTCTTTTTTATTTTGGTTTTCTCCTAAGTAAAGAATAATAATAACTGCAGGATTCCAACAACTGTTGAACCTGCATGAAACAACATTCAGCTTCTGACTGTAATGGCTTATGAGCTTCCCACTGAGCTAACTACCAGTTAGTAAAATGTAAATGGCACAATAAACAGGGCTCATGAGAGGATCAGATCATACATGCATTTTTCTATAATACCTTTTGAGAAGGGGGAAACAAGGGCAGGTTATAGCTGAATAGTGCAGGGAGCACGTGGCAACAGGTCCTTTATTCTGTCTACCAAAGCAAACTTTTTTTTTCTTTCTCTGGGGAAAAAAAGGCATAACAAACTGATGGGTGAAATACTTTTTTTCACTGAAAAGCTAGTTCTCCATCCCAGAGTAATAGATTCAAAATCCAGATAGCTTTATCTACATATCTCAAGACATAATAAAAGAAATTAGGGTAAATAAACAGTGACAAATATCCCATCAGGATATCACTTTCTTGTAAAAAGTTGAGTATTCCATTTATACAATATTGTCTTCTTCTTGTGTCATAGTGGTATAAACCAGATGATTCTAAAATGTTTTATTTCAATTTTTTGGTATGGTGCTGCATCAACTCACAAAGGTATTAAAATGTGCATCTTTCATTTGTTTTCTGTAGTAATTAAATATCTTTGACCATTTCTTTAGAAAATGGTGATGCTAAGATTTTCATCTGTTTTCTGTGTCAGCTACATCTTAATACTTCTATCCTTTAAGAAGATTCCTGACTATTCAATAAGCATGTTAAATAAAGGGTAAATGTATGAATAAACTGATTCTTATATGATTCAGAAGCTCACAGCAAAAAAGCAACCAAGCATATACAAGTAATACGCTGTTCTTCAGGGAATACAATACTTGTACCATAGCTTGGGCTTTATGCTGCGGAGCTGGACTGAGCCTGAGAGATGAATGTAAAAGATAAAGAAGCATTGTAAGGTCAGTGACTGAGCTCCTCTTTTTGCTAATCGGCTTCCCTTGTTATCCATCCAATTTACTAGAAGGTTAACCTTTTCACTACTGCTAGAAATTTAGCTAATTTTTTTTTTTTTTTAAATGAAATGGCCAGGGTAACAAATAGAAATTGTTGTTGTTCATACAGTTCTAAAACAGTAAATGAGATTAAAAACAAACAAACAAATAAAAATTCAGCAACTCAGCAGCATTTTTCCTCCAAAGAGCATTCAAATGCAAATGGGTTTACATGAAAAGAGGTACCAGGCCTTCATAGATAAAATATTTCATGGAGATAGAGCTTCCAAGGCCATGGAAGGAATGCCAATGTCACATATTAATTAAGAACAGATTTAAGATGGACTGACCTGGAATTTTCCAAAGGAACGTACTGCTGTTGAAAAATAATTTTCTTTCAAACTAGAACTTTCTGTGGAGATCCTACTCCAAATGTCTTTTAAATGTTAAATGTGTAGAATATTTTATTTTAATATTTTTTAAAGGTAAAATTTATTATCCCAGTTGAAATTATTGCAAAAGTCAGTTAAAAAAAAGGCAGAATAGTTATATATAAGTGAACCAAAAGCTGTGTATCCATAAGCTTTTAAGAGGTTTTTCTTTTCTTCTTGGATCAAGAAAGTAAATTTGTTGAAAAAAGTGCAAAAGTTAGGTTTTAAAGATATATTATATATCCCAAGGTAAGAATGAAAGGAAAAAAAATGAATCAAGATGAGCAACCCAAAGATGAGGGCTTTACCCCTTGAAAGATCAAGGTTGAGTGCTTACTCCCATCAGAAGATATTTTTGTGGCTTTTGCCCAGACAGTTAATTCCATGTACACCTGTCCTGAATTCATGAAAGCAGTTAAATGCCTGGGTCTCAGTGCTATTTGTGCCCTAGAAAAACACACAAGGAACTCTGTACGTGGTACCTCTGCTCTAGAGCATACACAAAGGACTGCCCATCCCAAAAACTGCCTTGAGATAACATAGCAGATGGATACAGGTTCCTCAGGAAGCGCTGTCTCAGGAGAAGAATTGGTCCAAAGTTTTGAGGACTTTGAAGAGGCTGACAAGGAATAAAAGCCCCTAGAAGGACCACACTCATTAGATGTCTCCCAGCTATGGCTAATTTACATAGGTAGCAAAAACTGTAACCACCCTGCCCTGCAATTTCTTGTGTTAAGAAGAAGGTGATGTGTAAAAGATATATTTTTACTCAAACATCCTAGTTAGTAGTGGGACTCTCCTGATATCTCCCATCACAAAGGATCAGTGTAGGGGTTAATATCTTAAGTAAATATTAGCTCTGTGGACACTACAGTGATAGAAGGGAGGGAGGGAAGTGCATTAATTCAGAAGAAGATTGGGGAAAATGTCTATATTTTGCCTTTCTTAAAATATATATATCAATACAGGATATTAGGGAGGAGAACATATGAAAACAATATACGGTGAAGCAGAGGTGCAAGAGAAAACAAGAGAATTCAGATCATCAGTGATTATGAGGCATATAAGTAAATTCATCTCTAAAGATGAAGGAATTGATGCAAGGACACCAAACACCATAGAAAAAGAAAATCTTAGTGGCTCTCCCACATTGAAAATTAAACCTTCAACATTCTAAAAATGAGATCTTAACACTTATATAATAATATGAATTCTTAATTCAAAAGATATATTTTCTAGGAAAATATCCATGGATATTTTCCATGTGTGTCTCAATGGTAAAAGAAGAAAGTTGAGAACTTTTATGAAAATTTTAAAAAGCCATTGGGCTTCAGTCATTCCATTGACTTGTCTTGCAACCTCAGTCTATTTTAACCTCTTTATCCTTCAATTCTTACTATAATACAAAACAACTTTTGGTGAATCTCTGAAAAATCTTTATTCTTTGAGCCTGGCTTGGTTTTAATTATTTTTCTTAGAATGTTTTAAAATAGTGATGAAAAGAAATGAGCTGTTGTGTCTTTTAATCTCAAGAGTAATAAAAGAATTTGAATAGGCCTATTATTTATATACACTGTTATGCGTGTAAAATATAAAAGAAAAAGTTAAGTATTTATAAGTTTGGTATCAAGTCAAGATGAAGGTCCTTAGGGAGATGAAATGGGAAAAAATCTTTGGGATAATTTTCAAATGAGATAAAAGGGAAGAATAATGAAAAAATTGCAGGAAAGTGTTCAGAAGTTTCAATTCAGGATCTTCACATTTAATAAATATTCCCACTCACTCCAAGACCTCATAAACCTAATCTGACCCTCTGTACTTTCTGAGTGTACAAATTATTAATGAAGAAATAGTTGCTCCTTGCATAGTAAAATATTTGCACCAGTTTTGGACTTTTAATTCCAAAGTGCAGCATTTAGGGGTTTCATTCTACCCTCAGTCAGGTATTGCAGGTGCTTGACATCTTTTAAGTACTGCGACTCATCATCTCAGTTTGGATCCCCAACAGTTTAGCCTTACTATTTTGACTTTATGTTGGCATTTATTATAATCATGGATAATTATGTATAATTATAATTAAGCCCTAATCCTCCTCAATTACACTGACATAAATTAGGCATAAGACATAATTTAATCAAAATTAATGGATTTGCGCCAGTGTGGAGCTGACACAAGGATAAATCCAGATCTTGTATCTTATTATGAAGTACAGCATTCCAAACATGCCAGAATGAACCCATCTTATGGGTAACTATTGTTCAGTTACATGAATTTTTTCTTATTCATTGACTGTCATTACCAACAAAAAGGGAAAAGTGTATTGGTTCAGAAAATAAAGCAAAAATTTCAAAGGAAACACTGAAATCTGAAAGAATTTCAACTCTTGTACGTTAGAAAAAACATTTGTAAGATCATAAGGATGTTTATAAAGATTACTTTTGTTAAAATAATCAAAGGAAAATTCATTCCCTTGGGCATTTTAAATGTATGTGGTAGAAATACATCCAGATGCTAACTTTTCTGGCTGACCAAGAGTGGCCTTAGAGAGGTGGTTGTGGAAATGATCCTTTACAAAACATGAGATACAAAGCTTATGTTGTTGAAAGGAGAAGCATGTAATCAGCTAAAGAATTCCTGAGAAAGACCAAGGGCAGCAGATACTGAAACCTTGAACTTCCTTACTTCAATGCATTTTTTGCATGCTTCCTGAAGAAAGGAGCAACCAAGGGAATTTATTAACTTTTAACTTAATTAGGTAGATGCCAAAAAAATGGTCATTCCTGGACCAATCTATTTAGACACTGCAACCTTCAAAAAAATTGTAGCTCCTCTCTAAGGACTCCAGTGGGGATTTTTTAAGAGGCTATGTGAGCTTTTTCTTCTTCTAAATATAACAATAGAGAAATTTAAAATGAGAATTTTAGGTGCTCAATTTCATGAGAGCATATCTAAGGCAAGAGACAGTATGGTGTGTATATATGTGTGTAAGTTTTATTCAGATGGTCTATGGAAATCTAAAATAAACATTTAGAAAATAATACAGCAGTCGGTTCCTGTGAAATCTAACAGATCTTTCACACACACTGCAATATATGCAAGCATACTTTTTTCCTAGCTTTGATTCCTATTCATTGCTCTCTGTCAGGGAATATATAATCTAACTCTTAACTTTCCCAAGCACTGTCAAACCTATAATATAGTTATGTTTTGTTTTGTTTTGTTTTTTTAATTTATTGTGAAATTGTTGATGAAATAAAAAGGGACACTATTTTAAACTTTTCTCTTCTTAGGCTAGCAAAAAACTGCCAACAGAAACAACAGAATTCAGATGCCCTGTTTGCTCTTAAGCTACAACCATTATTTCACAGGGTGTCTTCTGTGTCAGTCAAAAAAAGAGGAGGAGAGGATGTTGTTGCTGGCAATGGAAACTCAGTGCTGGCCCTTCAGCCTGACAGGAGCTATAGGCTGTACACAGAGCTAAGAAAGAAAACAGATTTTAAGAACCACTTCTACAGCAAAAACAAGTTATAGGTGCAGAACAATCACTCTATGCTAAACCATAATCAGATTAACTTTATTCACTGCATTGATTTAGAGTATCAACATTGCAAAGAAGGTTGAAACCTTCAACAGGACAGAAAGTACCTAGTTCTCTAACCTAATTCACCAGCCACTGGTGGTGAATTCATTAGACTACTTCCAAATAAATTAAAATGTGTTAGAATTAAGAGTAGATAAATTACAGAAAAGATGTCAGACTTCCTCAAAACCAGGGCCTAGAACTCTAAGACAAAATTTATATAGAATAATACAATTTTAACAATGGATTCTTAAATCCATTTACAGGTACTCTGTGTTGCTCATCTTTTGAGTTATAAACCTTATACAAAGGATAACATATAAAAGGAGACTATCACAAGGGATAATACTAAAAACCCACCTGTGGTAACTCCCACGTTCTCTGAACTGCTGTTAAAAGGGATTTTTTTTTTGTCCACATTCTGCAGTTGTGTCACCAGTCTTCCATCCCTGCTAACAAATCCTATTATTGGCTATCAGTGTTGCAGCCCTTTTAATATTGTCATCAGCTGCATATTCAGCCTCTGAATCAATAACTTTAATCATCTTTATGGTTGTTCTTTTATTCATGTCTATTTATTATAGTACCACAATATAGGATATTGAGGGAAGGAAGTTACAAAGGACCACTGGAAAAAACAAAACCAAACACAACTAGGAAAGCTTAGAAATGAAATAATTTTCCCAAAATGCTGTCTCTGAAGAATTTTGATGCACTGGACATTGCAGGCAATTCAATCATTTATCTAAAGGCCTTGGTAAACTTTTATGCACAATATATTTAAGTGAAATAAAGACTAATATCATTTTGGTTACAATTTACATGCATGAGGATTTTTCTTAACCATGCAAAATAAATAGCAGATATTAATTGAAAGATAAATTAGGTTAACTAGCATAATTGAAAAATGGATTCTGCTCCACTTTTTTCAGTCACCAAACAGTTAAGAGGTGCAAACATTTATTCATTTTTAAACAAAATTACTTAACAGGTCTGAAATAACTCAGTAGACTACTCCTCTGACTAAAACCACATGGTTGTACATAATTTAAGAAATTCCTGTGTTAATCCATAGAGATTATCACAACTCTGGACCTAATTTCACAAAGGTAGGAGATGCCCAAATGTTAATTTACTAATTTAACTCCTTTTTTAAAGTTAAATCTTTTGTTTTAGTCTTGGGAAAACCATTTGGCCCATCTCCTTACAATCTACTTAGGAGCAAATCTTGAGAGTATGACAGAAATTTTAATCTTCTGTTTCTATCATCATTATAACAGCATCCCTGGGGGGGAGGGGAAGAAACTATAACAACAGCAATGACCAATCAAAAAACAAAAACAACAAGAAAAAACCCAAACAAACAAACAAAAAAACCCCCAAAACAAAAACCCCAGAAAAGATGTTGCATTGCAAGAATTAATCTCAGAGGTTTGGTGAAATTTGGATTACCTTTGGGCTAAGAGAACTTCTACAGCAATCCTTGGTAAAGGCTGTGTGTGAGCAAATCAGAGTGTTAGCAGCTTCAGATGAGTGTCAGAAAACACAGAATTCAAACCCTTAGATTAAAAGCCTCAGATTTAAACCCTCAGAAAGTTCTCCTAGAGGTTCATAGGAGTTTCTATAGAAGATAGGATTTAGAAGAGGTACATGCACAAATATAGACCTTGCGGTTTATATCTGTTCTGAATAGTGAAAGAATAAAATCTATTTTGATGTGCTGGAAGTCAAAAAAAGCTTCCTGCATGTGATTCATCCATCTCTGTTACATTACACAGAACTGGGTAAAAACAAGTTTTCTTCTTTTTTTCCCCAGATTGAAATGTGGGCATCAGGGGGCTAAAAGAACAGTTTTCTCTCTCTCTTTTTTTTCCCCCAAACATTTTTTTTACCCTTCTTCATTGGAAACATAATGCTGTCAGCTGTCCCTGCCATCTTCCAATTTCAAGTTTTCTCTTTCCATCTGTGTTCATACTGTTTTTAACTCTTAATCAGGTCCTGCCGTGTCTTTGTATAGGAATTCATCATCATATGGCACCAATTCAGACCTGTAACATGAATAAAGGTTGGTATTTATCATAACTGCTGTAAAGGAAGTGCCTTTAAAAGGAAAGGGAGCATGTAATTCCCTGCCATTCACTTTCTCCTCAACCTTTCACCTTTTAATCAGTAGCCATAACCCAAGAAGATCTCACAATGGAAAGTTAATTATGAGGTCATGAAGATGAAAGCATCTGACTTGCATTTTATAAAGGTACTTTGCTTTTAAATTATCCCTGATTTACCTGCATGAAAGGAAAGGAAGTTCCCAAAGATTATTCAAAATGGACCAGACCTTCAGATGCCAGCATTTCCAAGTAAGAATTGAAATGCAATCCTGTCAAATGTCCTTTGAATATTTCTTAGGAAGGAGGTTTCCATTTACCAATATGACCTGACTCATCAATTGAAGATATGTTCATGGATATGAGGGTTTGGAGCACTCAAAGGCTCCATGGAGACTGTACTGCTCATAACTAGAAAGGTATCTAGAGTCAAAAACTCCATAAGTTAGTTATTTGTATCTATCAGCTTTGGGAATCTGGAGTGTACTATTTAGAACTTCAGGGAAAGTATGTTTGAAGGGCATTGTCCCATCTATGCTGAAAATCCTTAACTTATTCTGTCTTAATATTTGCAGATGTTGAAGGCAGCAGAAACAACTCCAGAAAAAAATAGTAGTTTGTTTTATAACATTCAGTAACCAGGAAGATAAGATGGAAACTTGCCATGTGTAAATAGTAATAACATGCATCCAAAATTGTATTTTTCTACATAAGAACAAAGATGCTCTGTTCACATAATGGTTAAGCACCCCAAAGACAATTAAGTAGTTAAACAATATGTTAATTTTAGAGCTATCCAAACTGAATTACTAGACTACAGAATACCTGGTTTGTCCATCTGATCTGAGCCCTGTCAACTTAAAATGCATCCCCTTTGGGGAATGAGGATTGCTGGAGAGAAAGAGGGGCTCCAGCAGACAAAGGGGCACGAGCACCATTGCTCACTGCCCTGTTAAACCAGAGACAAGTGTCAGTGCACCATGGCCAAAGCATGGGGAGGAGTGGAGGCAGGGAATAGCAACAGGCTGCCTGGGGCCATCACACTTTCCTGAGGAAAACAGCATGAGTGGAAAACCATCCTTTCTGCATCCAACATGTGAGCAATGGAGGAGACCTTGACGATACAACATTTTCTATAGGCAATAGTGTCTTTTCATTACATTTCCATAGGAGTTACTGATTGAGAAACAGGCCATATTTCACCCTCTGATCATAAACAGTACTGTGATACCAGCTTTCTATGATGTTATTTTTGGCTGCACTGTTCCTGTCCTAATACTGCTTTAAATTATATCTACTTGGTTATTAACACTCCTTAAGTTGTTTTTGTTTCCTCTAAGGGAAGGACAAAACATTTTCTTTGGACTTTTCATGACAGTTAATGGTAGAGGATGAATGGAAAAAGAGAGGTTGTGATTTCAGTTGGCAAAGTATAAATTATATATTGCTTTTCCTGAAATAGGACTTAATTCTGAGAACTGAAATCAGCAGTTATAAGGAATTGTTGCTCTTGTAGGACCAAGCCTAGAATGTCTACACTTGATAAAGTAGGTCTTTTAGCAAGGTTTTTAACATGAACAAGAAAATGTTTTTTGCAAAAGAAAATTTTCCTTATAATGCCATAAACCATGAGGTCAGCTGCATTATATAAAAAAGAAGCACAAAGCTTAAACAAGAGTTTCATGTCTTTGGCATTTCCTTGAAATGCCTTGAAATCGTCATTTAATAGCACTACCCTTTTCTGTAAAATGCAGATGTTAGTGAATGTATATGTTCAGAGAACTATACCTATAATGCTGCATGAGGATCATGGAAAATATGAATGAATAAAAAGAGGAAATAACAGCACAAAGCTGGTCCAAATGTAGGTGATGCAATTTGTTTTATAATATTACTGTTTCATGAAGAATGGAATAATGAAACTCTCTTTCATTACAATATTATCAGTTCAGCTGTGACAGGAAGCCCTCTGGATACTGTTCTCACAGGCTTCTTGTTCACATTTTCAGATAAAGGGAGTTTGTGATAGGTTTTGAAGTTAGGCATGATTCAAACCAAAATTTGCATGAATGAGCAATAGTGAGTTTATAATCTATGCATCTGGTAATCCATGCTCCTATTCCTCCAAACAGAAACAAGCCTCTTAAGTTCACCATGCATCTTGGATGCTTAGCAATTTAATAGGCTTAAGCTTTATTCCTTCAAGGTAATTGTGCAGATACCTTTAATAAAATACACTCAACATGGCCAGTAAACATTCTAGATAAATGAACACAAGAAATGTTAGATGCAACTTTATTAAACTGTTAATCCTTGCTGGAAGGCTTCCTGGAGTGTTTGAGGGTAGTGTTAGTAGTGATGATAAACTAATTTGCCACGGCTCTTAGGTTCATGTTATCTTTTCTTATCAGCCTAAGGCTAGGTCAGAAAAAAAAAATTGGAAACATTTGCCAGAGACAGCAAAGTGGCTAATTCAAATACCATTGAAGAGTGTCAATCCATCCATGTCTCCATGATAGTTAGTTTAATGGTCCATTTAATTCTTCAAAACAATTGAATTTCCATCCATATACTGATAAGGTAATACACCACAGTAGTGTTGCCAGAATTTATCTTGTTTATATGCAAGAGAGTCTAATTTCTCCAATGCAGATTGAGCTAAGGGCAACAAAAGGCTTGAGGTTTTTGCACTTGTGTTTTCAAAGTCAAATAACCTCTAAAATTGTGGATATTGTTGCTTTGACTTGTTTTGTTTGATTGAATTTTTCAGTCATCTTAAGAAAGTAAGGCTCAAAACGATAAATAAACTGTGGAGTAAGACATAAATAACAACATAATGAATAACCAGCTGTTCCTAAATCTAACAATATGTGTTTAATTCAGTGAGATTGAGGCAGTAATTCTCATTACCTTCAACTTGTGGGGTTTACTATACCCAGGACCTCTCAGATCCTCCACTTTTTGCACTAGATTGCAAGATAAAGGATACTGAACCTTCTGCTGTCTTCCACAGTTCGTTTCCATGCTACTTCCCAAATTCTGCTCATATTCATTCCACGTCCTCATGAAGTCAGTCCTTTGTTGGCTGAAGTTCCCTTGATTCTTCTACTCCGTTGTTTCCAGGTTGGATTCCATGAAATGAAACAAACTTACCTGGTTAGAAACTAGCAGAAGAAGAATGAAACAAGACTTCTAGATGACATGCTTGAGTCTCTTGCCAGTTTATAGTTCCTGCACAGTCCTTCCCTTCCTGTTTGATTTGCAGCTATTATGTGTCATGATAACCTGTTTCTTATAGGCTGTAATGTTTATATCACAAATACTTTCACTTATATATATTCAAGTGCAGAACTAGATGAATATGAAAAATCTGATGACAATTTCCAAAATGTTTAACTTATTATATTGAATGGAATTGGTGCAATTGCAATAAGGGCAGCTTAATATCCCAGAATGCAGTTTGTCTATGTGGAAAAAGACAGGCTTTTCTATGTAAGACCTCTTATGTTTTTAGTCAATATTTTTGTGTAAATTACCTTCAGCTCAAATGCAGTTAATAAATATTGACTAAATTTTAACAATCAGCAGAAAATTATAAGATTGTGTACAATAAATTTGAAAATACTGAAACATCTTACATATGTTGTTACATATTTTAAAATTTTTATAATGTCCAATCCAATTCACACCAGTAACAGAATAGCAGTCCATGAATACAAATGTCTTTTCCCAGATGATGCTACACTAAGAGTAATGGCCTTATTAAAAGAGAAAAAATATTATATTGCACTCAACATTTGACAGTGTTAAAATTAGAGTTACTTTCAAGACAATATATCTGAAAACATTTTTAAAATATTTTAAATCTCTCTACTTAATAGTTGAATTATTTTTGAAATCTGCTCAGAAAAGCATATTTGACACAAAAGTGTTGGCTCAGCAGAAGTTTATTTAACCTGTGACTTACTGTTTTCAATAAAAATAAAAGATCAAGCCCAGATTAAAAACATAAAAATGTACTGAAGTCCCATCATGACTGAAGTATGCTGTATATGCTTCTGAGATACTAATGAAGGTTGATAGATTTGATAGGTTGATAGTTTAGGGAAAAAGGTTGGTAAAAATGTTCAGGTTTTCACAAAGGAGGTTTGATTATAATATCAATAGCCTGGTTTGCCATGGTCTTTTCCCTTTGTGGAGCATTATTTCCTGAGATTCTGGTGTTGGTTAAAATTGAAAAATAATATAATTCCAATAGAAATGAATTATTTCTCAAGACTGCTGAGAAACAGTGACCAAAATGAAAAAAACAAGAATTTTGTCTTTAAATGGACTGGAATGTTGTCAGTCATGCATTAGTTTCCCTCACTTACTGCCATGCTCCAAACTTCTGCAACTGCTTTCTTTCTCAAAAACATTATTTGAATGGTTTCCTTAATAAAGCAAAGGCAAAAACATATCTCAAAATCCTGCTTAAACACTTCTCAAAAATTCAGAAGAGCATTCTTAAGATTAAAACTTCTTAAACCTAGGAAGAGTGTGGCCAGCAGGTCAAGGGAGATGATCATGCCTGGTGATGCGGCCACGTCAGGAATTCTGTGTCCAGTTCTGGGCTCCTCAGTGCAAGAGGGACTTGGAATTCCTGGAGTCCACTGGAGGGCAACAAAGAAGTTTAGGGGCTTGGAGTACTTCATTTGTGAGGCAAGGCTGAGAGAATTGGCTGTCTTTAGCCTGGAGAAGAGAAGACTGAGGGGCAACCTCATCGATCTGCGTAATTATCTAATGGTAGGATGTCAGGAGGATGGACCAGGCTCTGCTTAGTGATGCCCAGCAACAGGACAAGAGCCAATGGGCAGAAACTGATGTTCAGGAAGTTCCATCCAAACATTAGGATGAATATCTTTGCTGTGCAGGTGAACACGAACTGGAACTGATTGCCCAGAGAGGCTGTGGAGTCTCCCTTACTGGAGATATTCAGAAACTGCCTGGACTCAATCCTATGCCATGAGCTCTGGGATGACCCTGCTTGAACAGGGAAGTTGGACCAGATGACTCCACTAGTGGTCCCTTCCAAGGCTAATACTGTGAAATTCTATGAAATCCTGTGACATTAATGTTAGGAATCTGAATGATATAAATATTTGAGTGAATATATGTCTATATAACATTCTAGAATAAAGTCATTATTATAGATGAGACATTTATAAAAAAAGGTAAAGTTAATTTTAAACTAATGAGATCTAGATTTGGATCTGCTTTCCGTGTCTTCATCAAAATTTTTGTGTTAGAATTGATAAGTGACTAATATTAAATAAGAAGAGGAAATTAAATAGAGGAAAATATCAGCTTTAGGATTTATGAATTGTTTTCACTTTTGTGCTTTAATCAAAGGACATTTTCTTACCTAGATGTCATATTGGCAATTTTCTTTTCTAAAGATAATGCTCTGACTTAGAATAGTCTCATCTTAAATTTAGCATTAGGTAGAAGAGCTAGTCTGGGTGATACCCCATTATTTTCTTATTTTATGAGTGCAGCCAGGGAAATATGAGATGAAATTTTGTGGAACTCCTCATGCCTTATAGAAGACACACTGAAAATAATAAGGGAAAATGAAAGAAGAAACACTGCAGTGATATTTTTTTTTTTGACACGGGTGTTAGTCAAAAGGAAAGTATCATTAGATTCCTTATTTCTCACACTGGAGCTTTCAGTCAGAAGGTGTACTTTCAATCAGAAGCTGGTACTTTAAAAAAAGCTGCAAAAGCATGGGAATCTTACATTACTTAGGACTTAAACTTGTTTTCATGCTCAAGTGTACAAATTGCTGGATCGCAATAGGTGCAAGTCCAGTCTGTTTCAAAAGAATAATCTAGTCCTGGTTGCAAAACCTTTCTGCGTACACAGAAAATGTGGTCTAAAGACCACACTGTATCAAGGCCAGTCTTTTTGGAATGTTTTCCCAGCTCCCTGAAAGGAGTTTGGCAGGAATCTCTTGATGAAGTCCTCAGGACTGTGCTGCACAGGAAGTCAGATGAGATGGTCTTAACAGTCCTGATGGTTTCAATTTGAAAGCATGTAAGATCTAAGTCTTCTTAGAGAATATTGACTTTGGGACAGAAAATCAAAAACCTCACTGTCCTTGCTGCCCACTTTCCTTAGCACTTAAGCTCAACTCACTTTCAGAGAAGGTCTGATGCTTTGGGGAAAAAATGTTCATCCTTAGTTTATTTGTGATGTAAATACACTTTGCAAATAGAGAAATTAAGACCTTATTTTGGGAGGTTCTCTACCCAATGTTAATGAGTGAAATGAATGCAAAGCTTCTCAGAACTCAATAGGGAATAGCTCCTGCATTAAACAAATACTGTGGATAACAGGGAACGAACACTCTTAATGTGCTACAACAACAGGAGAGCTAGAGACTTACCCACATTTCATTGTAGAGTCTCCATCAGGATTAGAGAACTTTGTTCCTTTAATTAATACAAGGCAAAACTTTTACTCCATGGCTTCTCATCCTCTTCTGTCCTTTTTCATTTCTTTTTAACATTAGTTCTTTAACAAATCCTTCTTTTCAGAGACCAAAAGCTGATATGTTCTGGGGAAATGCCAGCAAGATGTTAGAGATTGGCACAACTAGCTACTGTCATTCTATCAAGACAATAGGATTTGAGCGAAAGGGGTAGAGTTCTCCATGCAGAATTTAGCTGCTTAATCCTCTCTTGTGGGCTGGCACAAAATCAACAAAAGAAAGAAACCAAATTACCCAGCTCTGCTTTGGCAGATTTAGCCACTGTCAGCAGGCCAGAAGTTAATTCCCTCATATTCTTGTTTGCCACCAACTACGGCAGGCCTTGCTGAGCCAGCTTTCCTGTGTAAATCTGTCAGCTGAAATGATGCACAGCATGAAGAAGGAGAGAAAGGACATGCAAAGAGTGTGGTCCTTTCGCCAAATCAAGTCCCCAGAAGTCAGGGGCTGGCACTGAAACTGCCTCCTTGCCTTCATCCTGAGTGACATTTTTGACACAAGATGAGAAAGATTTATAGTTTCTTAAACCACCATCTTACACACACACACACACACACACACACACACACACGCTTCCTTGCCAATAAGTAGGGATTGCTGTTGCATTAAATTCTGTGCATGAGAGGCTGTTTCCCTTCTGGCACCCAGAACAAGCTTCCAGCTGCTTAGCATCTTTCTGAGACTCAACAGTGTGTAGGGTATGATATGTTAATAATGAGGACTACACAGTCATCAAGGCCAGTAAAATTGCAGTGAGGGTAGGAAATGCATCATCAGTTTGCTCTGTCACAAATACTGAGTAGTCACAGCATATGGTGCCTTTTATTGTGTGCCCAAACCGAGCTCTTGGGTGGATAATGTGACACAGGGGAATCAGGCTGTTGTGTGTCATTCATTATTCTGCTGCTCCCTTAGAAATCAAGTAGAAGCATTACTGAGAGATGAGGTAAGTTAGGCGCAAAATATTTGCAGCAACATGCAAAACAACTCAATTCACACAGCTTTTGCGTTATTATAAACCCCAAAATGGGGATCACTTCGTGAAAGTTTTTACTCATGCATCTTTTAAAGCAAAGAAAATCTTGAAAATTGGAAAATGAGGAAGAGAAATACAGTCTCCCTAAGACTGAAGGAATACACACCTTTTTTTAAAGGTAAGGGTTTTCACATGGAAATCACAAATGTCCGGGTATTTCATAAGTTGTTAGTGCAAAAATGGACATTTTCTTTAAGTACTGAATGAAACATGTTTGACAGGATGAGCAATCCTGCAAAAATGTTGATCTGTGTGCGAAATTCTCAGCTAAATTATGTGTTAACAGTTCTGGTTGACTTTATTCTTGTACTGGAAACATTTTTCACTAATATTAGACCAGTATATGCTCTGTGTGATGTACTAAGATAACAGTGTATATTGTAATGCAAGTAGTGTAACTCCGTGAGTTGTTCTTAAGTTCTGATAATTTCTGTTTCAGGTTATATAAGTGCAAAAT
This sequence comes from Melozone crissalis, assembly GCF_028551555.1. Taxonomy (NCBI): domain Eukaryota; kingdom Metazoa; phylum Chordata; class Aves; order Passeriformes; family Passerellidae; genus Melozone; species Melozone crissalis. The sequence goes on from NW_026535805.1 coordinate 58,419,133, forward strand.
GATTGTGCAGTACAATTAGAAAAATCATTTTATTTTTGTCTGTGTTGAGACAAATCTTTAGACACTTATCACAAACATATTTATTCATTGTAATAATTGCATAAAATGAAAGGATAGATGAAATATTGTTCTCCTAATATCTAGATTCCTTTCTTGATATCAGCCAGCTATGTCTGACTATTATAGCATCACCTTGTGCAAGTGCCAGACTTTGCAATTATGGCTACTGAACCTAAACATTAATGAGCAATTTCCTACTATTCATGTATGCCAAATCTTGACACAATCAATGGAGAAAACTTGCTGCAATTTCTAAATTAAATGGGCAGAAAACTAGTACAAAAACAGCCTCTCATCTATTTTATTTCTAGCTCTAACCCAAGACAGATGTTCATGTTATTAAAAAATGCTATGGAAATGTCGAACAGAGAATTGCAAACATTCTCAAGCAGGTTGACCTGGGTAAAACTGGATGACTGCATGCTACCTAGGAGAGACAAGTGCAAGATGACTTACAGAGAAATGAACAAAAATAAATTGCATAAATACAGGTTAGGGAATAGTTGATGTATAGGGTTCCAGTTCTGCAGAAAATAATGCAATTTATCTCTTGTTATGCCATATTTTTTGTAATAGTCTTTCAGCACCAAAAAATGGCTCTTGGAGGCAGTTTAAAGGGGAATGAGGCAGGATCCAACTTTGGCCTCAGCTCTAAATGTAAGTATTTCATTGAAACACCTGACCCAGAAGTGAAATAACTGTGTACTTGCTCTGTAGCTAATGGAGAGAAATTGGCACTTCTAGAATAGAACACATCTTGATAAAACTTTGGAAATCTTTCCTGTTTCAATAAAGTGCTTAAATTTGCATGGAACAGGTCCAGGTCTAAGTATCTATGGAAACTGAATTTTAGAAATCCTATTGATTTGTTAGTTCTTTCAGTGACTTAGGTGAATATTTGGAATTGCTTTGAGCTCCCATGCAAGCATTCCATCTAAACTCCTGAGGTCTCATAGAGGAGACAACAGGCATTTTCAAGACATTGGATGTGTGTGTCTCATGTCTATGAATGCAAAGAGGCTTCAGTGATGCAAGAGGATAAACCAGCTCATGAATTAAAATTTATGAGGTTCCAATTATACATTAGGGACATGGTTTAGTGGTGCTTTTGGCAGTTCTAAGTTAACACTTGGACTCAATGATCTTAGAGGTATTTTCCAACTGAAATGACTCATCCTATGATTCAAATGCTGCAGTGCTGTACTTGCTGAGGTCTCATGCATGGCCTTACAGATTGCATGGATGGCACTTTTCTACAGTTGCAGATCATGCAAAATGTTTAGATGCTTCACAGGCATGTTTTTTGTATTTTCCTATATGATACAGACATACTTAACAGCTCAAGAGCTAGCTCAGAAAACAGTCAACACAAATCCATTCAACGGAGAAGATCATGATATTCCCCTGAGCCTTACATCTCCCTGTCGGGCACCTGGACATCTCATCCAGCTGGGATTCATACTTAACAAAGTCTTGGGCGAGGAGGGAAGGGAAGGACATTTTTTTTTGTGAAAACAGTCTGGATGTTTTGTTGTAAGCTTGATGTAGATTAAGAAATGCTTCAGAGAAAAAAAGCAAAGATGGTTTTGTCTTTAGAGAAGCACTCACTCTTGGCTAGTCAACAGGAGTGCATGGATGTAGATGAGAGCAGGTTTTGGCTCACATAGTTTGAAATCTATTTGAACTCTTAAAAAAATAAGTTTTAAAAAGGATTTCCTTCCTGTCAGCAAAAAGCCACAGACATCAGAGGAAGAGAGTCAACCACATGTGTGTTTCTTTTTATACTTCCTAATCAGATGTAATGATTGCTCAGGCGGTATAGATAGTTTTTATTCAAGGATGTGCATTCCTGAGTCTTAGGACCCTGCCAAGTGTAAAAGCAAACAGAACAAGACACACATGAGGTGATATATGCCCTTGGGCTTTCCTGACTGCAACAGGACTGAGGGAATCTAACAGATTCCCTCTCTCATTCTGGCTGCTGTAAATTTCTCAAGAGAAACCACAGCTGGCCTAGGTCCAGTAATTATCCCTTTATTGGGCTGGTAGATTACTTTTCTGAGAGCCAGAAGAACAACAGCAGAAGGAAATGTGCTATATATAGGTCTGCAGAAAGTCTAACAAAGGTGTTATCTAAATGACTTATTCCACCGTCCATGATGTTGTCATCAACAGTGATTCTCCAGTCTGTTACTGGGATAGCAGGGAAGAAATTTAAAAGTATATTAATGAACTGAAGTGCTAAGGAATTATTAAAAATTTTACGTAATTTTTATATAATGAGCTTCTAACTATAGTTCACTTTTTCTAGATCTGTCTGTAGTACAGATATCACAGCTTTTGCATGTGTAGCGGAGCTAGTTTGGGTGTTACCACCAAGTACTAAGAGCAATGAAAAACTGAGTGAAGTGCCTAGCTTTTCACCCCATTTTTCAAGTAAATATTGCAGCTTTATGAAGTTCTATGTCATTAAAGACTGACTGGTACCAAAAGTAAATCATTAAAATTTAATTAGGTATATCTACACAGTCTGTATTATTCTATACATATGATCTGCATTATTATATACCCTATGCATCTTTATATCCTCATACTGGGCTGGTAGACAGCTGGTATCTTTGGTTTCTTAAGAAATCTAAAGAACTAAAATCACTACTGGACTGAGAGTCAGGAGAGATGGGATTTATTTGCACAGTTTTTTACTCATCTGTGATCTTGAATATACAATTTCCCTCTGCCTTTCCTCTTCTCTGTTGACTGCCTTTGAAGAAGGAAGCCTGGTGCAAACACAATGACTATTAAAACTGGCATTAATTTTTGTGAGTTCAAATCAGCCTTTGCAGTTTATGTCCTATTTCTGGCCAGTACTGTGCACATTGTTTCCCTGCTGTGCACACACGCACCCCACAAAATAGCATAAAAAAATTAATTCCATTCAGGCCTGACATTAGTCATTCCTTTTGCATCAGGAATCACAAATGTTTTCTTAAAAGTGGCAGGAAAATTTTCTCATGATTAATATTATATTACACTTTTTCTGCATTCTTTAGCTTTGGGTGGTGATGGGCAGACAAAATTACATCAGTTGTCTGAAATAGAACAACTGATCTTGTGACACCACTAAAATTTTTCTCTGCTTTTGATTCTGAAGACATGTGAAGACAGTAGCTCTCAAATATCAAATCCATTCTCCCTTTAAGAGGATATTAAAGCTGCCTGTTGCAAATGTTCAACTTGGCAAACCTAGGTAAGGAAAAAACCTGCTATAGTTTGCAGCTGTGAGTATATGAACCAGAGAATAAATAGCTAAAGAAAATCTGGATTAGCAGTATGAACTATTTTTAAAGTGAAATGTACTTTTTTTAAAACCCAGAATTTTTTGGAGAGTGTCAACTTCAGTACAGCCACACCTCACTGAACTAGTTTCTTACCTTTGACCAGTGGATCCTACTTTGTCTTCATATGTTGGTTGGCTTTACTGAGATTGTTTGAAATCACTGAAACATCAGTAGTTTAAATAAACACAATCACAATAATACCCAAAACTATGCTTCTTGACACTGCTCTCATTTCCAGAAGAGGAGACATTACACATTGGTGTCTGTCTGATACAGCCACACCATCCTACTAAACAAAATGTACCCAGGGATGTTCTCAGCTGTGGGAGCCAACTGGCACAGAGCAGTCTGTGTACATAGCAATAAATTCCACTAGCAACCAAACTGCCCATTGGGAACAGTTTCTGCTCATGTTGAATCCCAGGAATTTTCAGGAAGAGTGCTGGCTGACTGAGATAAAAAATCAGGACAGGGACCTTTCTGACAATTTCCTAGTGCAGATCACTAAGTAGCAATACCACAGAACATCCCTTGGCAGTGTTTAATTTATGATTATAGATGCACCTAAGGAGGGATGCAACTTTTCTGTGTTTTCTTTATAAAGAAAAGGAAATGGACTTGTTTTGGGGGCAATTCATTCCATACTTTCAACTACAGTCATATAAAACAAGTTGAATTAATCAAGCCCTGAAGGTATCTCTTAATTTTATAATTTTGTCTGTAAAGTGAACCTAGAGAGACTTACTAAGATGTAGAAGAGAAATTTTAAAGGATTAATCTCCCTCATATGACTAGAGCAACTACTTAGTGATGATGGACAGCCAGCAAACATCTTTACTTTTCTAGCATATGAGGCTAACAACTTAAATAGCAGCTTCTTTAGGGCAAAAAATCCAGATTGACTCCTAGTTTTCGGATATCAAAAGGCTTCTGTGTAAATCATTTTTTGCTTATTTACGTGTGCAGTACAGGTTTTTCAGGAATCTGAGAGAAGCTGTTATTTTTGCAACTGTGGTATGAGATAATTAGACACACGGCAGTAAGAACTTTTATGATGGCGAGTTTGAGAAGAAATGTGGGAACATAAGATCAGAAGAGCACTTTCATGATACTAAGACCAGTCCCCTCCAGTACAGGCAAATCACAGACATTACAAAATCCCTCTCTAAAATATTTATCTGTACAAACAGGTATTTGTTCCTGTGTTCTTACTCAATGATTGAGTCAAATAACTTCCCTTCTCTTACAGTTTCTTCCAGTTTCCAGCTTAAATTTATGCTTGACTATTCTGTCTGTACTTGTTCTTGTGCCAAGTTTGCCATTTATCTGAAATAATAATTTTCCTTCCCTGCTGCTAGCCTCCATGACATCCTTGTGGAGAGAAATCATATTCAGTATTCATTTCAGTATACTAGTGAAGGTCTTCAGGTCTGCTACCTGTGTGCAATCCACCTTCTGTGTCTGTTCCAGTTTAAATTAGCCTTTTTTCAACACAGCTTTCAAAAAAATGTGGAGTTAAAATTTCTCTAATTCTTTGAAAAATTATTTAGCTTGCTATTTATTTCAGCTGGGAATTAGCCATCAGATGCATCTGTTCTCATTTGTCTCTTCTACAGAGACAGCTTACTCAGTCTGGAGGTTATCCTGGTGCTTATTCTGTTTCTTTATTTAAATATGAGATCTTTGACTTTTTCTCACATTTGAGCTGTGATCATTTCCATCCCATTTGTATGAGATGAGGGCCTTTGCCCCAGGTTCAACTTCATGATTTTTGTAATCTGTGTCAAAAACATTATTTTGAACAAAGCTTTATTATCTTTAGTCACATTCTTATTATGAGCAGCAGAAATTTTGTTTCTTTTTCCTAAGGTACTTTTACAACTCAACAATTGTTTCAATAGCTGCAAGGCTAAACTGATTTTTTAAGTTAAATCACTTGGTTTTGCTTATTTCTATGACAAAAGGTTTGTTTGCATATTTGTTCATTTCTTCATTCTTTATGGTTCCTCTGCTTCATCCTCATATTCTTTTTGAAAGAAGTGGTTTATCCATTTATCCATTTGTCCACTGACTGGTAGGTATAAAATACATAGCAACATAATTTCTGACCCTTTAAGGCTATCTGACCCTTTTTTCATGTTAAAATTACAGAGTTATGAAATGTAGTAGTAAATTTTATATAAGTTCTAAAATTTATTCTGGAGTATTCTGGCTTGAAACTGAAAATTTAGTTGCTGACTTAATTTTGTTTATCTGTTCATATAATTTAAACTGAACAAGTTCATGATGACTTTATCTAAAGTTGTTTTCTACAACCACTGGGTTACTATTAAATGGGAAGCTAATATAGTTTCTTCAAGGTTCCATTACTTTGAAAAAATTCTGTCTTAGTTTTTGTCACTATACTGTCGTTAGTAGATTATATTTTCTAACTTTTGTCTGTGGAGTAATATAACATAATGACTTCCCAATATTTATCTTTCTGTTCCCTTTTGAATCCCATCTTGAGAGGCTGCATCATAACTATGGTAAAGAGAACCCTCCCTTGAGTCAAAGGAAAATCTGTCACACCTGAGATATTTTTACATAAAGACCTAAGGTTCTGTGAACAAGCATATTTCTGGAAAACTTTGTTTCATCAGGAATTTTTCTCACCAGTTGCACACACATCCCCCAGATCGATGATATAAACTTTAATCAAACACAGATCTTGCAAATGACAACCAGACGAACTACCAAGCAACTGAGAAACAAAGACTCGCTCCTCCTCCTATAGAATGTCTCATGCTAATTCCAGTGTTTTGTCCAATTGTCTAAAACTTTTAATAAAGAGAGTAACTACGTGGAGCCCAACTATAAAAAGCCAATGGCAGGCCCGTTTTCTATTTTGAGAGCTTCCACAGAAGGAAACCATATTGAAGTCTAGGAAATATAATAAAAGTGAATTTTTCAATATAGGACTGTTGATAGTCATCAGTGTAACACATGCAAATTGATCTAAAGTCGCAGGAGTGTGTGCATACATGTCCATAGGTACATACATACATGAAGGACAGAGGGTCAGGACTTAGGAACTTCAAAAAAGCAATGGGTTAATCCATCAGTATTTTTCTACCTCCCAAAAATAGAAGCCTACAAGTTGTGACATTGTGGCATAGCTTGATATGAGATGATATAAGAAGCACAGAATCATAGAAAATTTTGTGTTGGAATGGACATTTAAAGGCCATAAAGTCCAACTCCCCTCTACAATGAGAAGGGACATCTTCAACTAGGTCAGTATGATCAGGGCCCTGAACAATTTGACCTTGAATTTTCCCTAGGATGGAGCATCCACCACCTCTCTGGGCAGCCTGTACCAGTGTTTCACCACCTTCACTGTAGAAAATTTCTTTGTTATAGCTAATGTGAGCCAACGCTCTATTAATTTAAAATAATTTACCCTTGTTTTATTTCTACAGGCTCTGCCACAAAGTCTGAACCCAGCATGGCCTCACTGACTAGCTCTGTGAGAGATCAAGACTAATCCCTGATCCTAAGGCTCTGTGGTGTCCATTGTGTATCTATATTGATCAGAGCTAGCTCTTTCACATCCATTACACTTCTCTTAGTATCTCCTCCGGATCATGTGGTTTATATGATCTTCCTTAACACTAAGATATAATTATCTATTTTCAGTGATTTCTAGGTCAAAAGGTACAAATTAATGGGAAAGGTGTGGAGCAGCTGCCAAAATGGTATTTTCACAGCACGACACACAGGATATGTGTTGCACTGGTTGGGGCGACATACAAGGCATGTAGGCAATGACCAAGGTTGCTTTGACATTGCAAAGGTTACTGGGAAAATACCAAAAGGCTCTTTGATGAAGAAAGGTTCAGGCTCATACATACTGCCTTGAGACCTTCTTTATATTTCTAAGTCCTGTGCAGGCTTGGATCAGTCAACACCAGAGCAAGCTGAAAGCCAAGGAGTGCTGACTTCTAAGAGTCCGAGACTTGAGGCTGTGCACTGATATTGTTATTCAGTAAAGTAGTATAGCCCTGGGCTCTCTCTAGATCAGATGTTACACTTCTACCTCTTATTCCCTTTCATTAAAAGTCTTTCTCCCCTTTGTGGAGAAATCTTGCCCTACATCTTTAACAAAATGTAAGATTCAGCCTAACCGTGTCCATAGTCTAAAGAAACTGTTTCACAGCTGAAACAAGGATGTCAGTTTTGGTACATTTTTGCTTAAACTGGTGAGTCCAGACATAGTTCAAATCCATTGATGACCTTCTGTCTAAACTGAGATCACAGACCATGCTGACACTTTCCTAATGCCTTTTTATGCTTCTAAGTAGATGGTAACACATTTCTGTAGAATTTGACTGACAACTGATAAACATTTTTACAGTTGTATTCTAGAATTTCATGAGAAATAATGAAGATTGTGGCACTTTAGAGAGGTTCTTGATGATTTAAAGAAAAAAAATGTCCCTCTTACCTCTAGAAAGACCAAAATACATGTTTTTAGGACCAAGAGCAGAGCAACATTACCTCAGTCCATGGAGATGGGATAGGGAAAGTAATTCTGAAAATTATTTCTAAACATATTAAGAGTTAGAATATGGCTGAAAATGGCTACCACATGTTCAAAAAGGGATAATCCTGCTTCACCAAACTGGCTGTGATGAGCTGGGGGAGAGCTGTGGGTGTTTATCTTAACTTCAGGAAGGCTTTCAATATACTGTCTCATCATGTTCTCATTTACAGACTTATGAGGTATGGACCACAGAAATGGACAGCAAGGCCAACAGAGTGTTGTATCCCTTAGGTATTTCCTTGACAAGAAGGAAATTATAGGTCAAGATCTTAAGCAACCTAATGTGACTTCAAGTCTGGCCATTGCAGACTAAAAGACTTTAGAGGTCACTTTCAGTTGAAGTTATTCTTTACTTACTATAATGCCGATACTACAAAAGAATATAGACAAAAATCAAGAGCATAACTTTCACTGGTGTTTCACCAGTTCCACTCCAACACAGGCCATCAATGGTAAGTTCTGTCAAATAATAATAATTTTGTGGTTTGAGAGTTGAGGAGTAAGTTTCTTTTCATATCTGCTTCATTTGATAGAGACTCAGCAAGACTGGTGGAAGTTGCAACACATGGAAACTATGGCTTTTGATATTTATGTTGTAAAATATTAGTGGAGTTCACAAACCAGGTTATGATCTGAATTGCTCCCTTATTCGTGCTTAGGATGTGCTGAAAAGATCTTGTCCCTCTGATAGTTGTGTATGTCCTGTTCACAGAACATAAACTTTCAAATTCCAGTTATGCATATGATATTTTATGGAGTCTTCTAAATTTCACAGCAAAAACTATTGCTAATTTACATTATTTTTAAGCAAGTCTATGATTCCATGAGAAGATATGTGTGTGTACATTTAAGACACTGCATACATGATTTTTGGAGGTGGAGGGCTATAGTCTAATATTGTTTGTAAAACTATAAATCCAAAATAATGATTAATGGCTTTGTTTAGAATTAATGTACAAAACTGTACCTTTCTGTACTTTGTTGAGTACAAAAATAGTATTTTGGCTAAAAGGAAGAATTGTAATTGAAAGTTTTCATTTATTACGGTTTTTTGCCTGGTGTAAGAAGCTTAGGCATCAGACCCTTCTAATTTAAATGACTGAAATAAAGGAATGGTCCTGAGCAAGGTTTTGGCCTTGATAAATTCACAATTTCTGAGTACATAGTTCACAAGCCATCACAACCCGAGGACCATTCCTAAAAAACAGTTTGGACTTACAGTGGTAAAAATTGTTTAGTACTGCAGACATGGAAAAAAAAATTTCAGTTGTCTTCTGGACAGCCATTTTTTGTTTCATTGTTCATTGCTGCTTGTTAACAGAGGGATAGGCAGTGTCTCTCTCCTGGTAAACTTCTGGTAAGCTTCTGTTAATGTTAATCAAATCTCAAGTTTTGGTAAGATTCCTTGTTCTGGCTTTCCATAATTTTGAAAATATAGCCCCAATGATTATTATCACATTTTTTTCTGCAAACTATAAAATAAAGGTTTTTTCACTTTAGATATGGCATCCACCTGAAATTAAATAAGTCTTCAGTAGCTTCAGCTATTCTCTGAATTGAGGATTTTGGTGGGAAATAGCATAAAACCCAAAGAACTGTTTCTCCATAGCTGTTTTTCTGACACATGCTATATATGTATATCCAGAGAATCATACTTTTCTATGGCATTATATTTATGTTTTTATATCTGTTGATAACATCTATCTTTTATGCTTACCAGGTTAAGCATCAGTCCTGGTAAGAGTTACTTATTCAGAACTTAGTCCTCATGTTGTTTATACATGTAATTCTCATTGTTTTCCATAGGCATCACATAACCCAAAACAACAGGATAATTACCTCCCTGGATTGACTCCACTTATTGTAATGAAATTATCCCAGATTTACACTGGCATAACTCAGAGCAGAAGTTGACCTCACCATCTTTACACAAGCTGTGTCTTAACCCAGCAAGGTTTTGGTCAATCCCTTTAAAATATAGAAAATGCCCTTTATAATAAAAGTCATAAGACTATAGAGCACGACCTTCAGTATTAACAATTCAGAAGGTCCCAGGGTCTTTCTCCTCTTTAAAGAATGAATAAAGAGAATAAATTCTGACAGCTGAATAAATATAGGAAGTCTAGTGTCAGTCTGAGGAAACAGGTTTTCATTTTGTCACAGATGAGTTCGGTTCACAGGTTCTCAGTGGAAAGGGAAATCAGCATCTTCTTAACATGGGATTAGTTGTTCAGAACAGCCTATGGTCAGAGAGAAATAACCCCTGCCCCACAGCTGCTACAGTACTAAACAGGCAGCAACAGAATAGAAAACCTTTTAATACCAATGCAACATGGCAGATTCACCTTATCCTACACTGTTTTTCTCTTCACTAGGTTCTTCCACACACTATTACAGTGTTATACCTTCCCTTACCTGCCAATTAGCTCACTTGGTATAAGATCCCAAGACAGTTTCTGTGTCACTGATACTTGTTATAGATTTCTATGTAAATCTATGACTTTTCTTATACTGGAGGAGATTTGGTGTTTTGGTTTTGTTTGTTCTTTTGGTTTCTTTTAATAGGGCCTTAAACATAGAAATAATTCTACAACTATTAAGTTAGTCTTTCATCAGTGTTTTAGTTCGTTTCTGATATCTTTATTATTTAAGTAGATCCCTTCACATTACATTCAAGATGTTTACATTCACCATAAGGACAAAAGAGCTGACACTTTCTGCAAAAAAGCTTTTCTTCTTTATGGATGCATATGAGAGAGAAAGATTCGTTTGAAACTTTAATGCTGAAGGAGGCCCTTCCATTTTTATGAGTCTTTTACTTTATAGCAGGCATGTGCTACTGCTCTTTTCTTCTCCCTGTCTATTTTAACAGAGTGTAATGAGCCAAACTTCCAACTGAGGGTCTTCATCAGGACATTAGTAGCAGGAATGTGTCACAGAACAGGGCATTTAAATTTTTTTATTTTCTTCAGCACTTTTTGCCATCTGGCTTAGACATCACTCTGTGTCCTCCTGTCATCAATGCCATTGCTCACCTGACTCTGTCCAGGATTTTAAAGAATTTTATTTAGACTTGTGGTTTCTACTCCCATTTGGGTTATCTAACGTTTAAGTCCTGAGGTGCCTTGTGTGGCAGTGTCCAAACCTGGGCAGAGCTGCTATTATAAAATAAGCTTTAACAACAGAGTTGTTGTAAGGCACAGTTCCACAGGCCCTCCAGTCCAGTTTACAGCTGCTGCAGTCACATGCACGAACATACATCCTGAGGATTGCAGCTAAAAATCCACCTAATGTAAGGTATAGTAAATAATTCAGAATGCCTAATCTATTTCAGAAAAGAGCCATGATATGGCCATGAACAACATGAAATAGAGAGAGACAAAATTCACTGAATGCATTGTTTTCTATTGATTATTTGTTCAGCTCCAGCCAACAAACATCATTCTTGATTTGCATTACAACAGAAAAATTAATATGACTAGAGTCACTCCTTCTTGTATCTTAAAGTCTTTAGACCATGAAAAATATCTAGGAATGTGTGTGTTCTTTCCCACAACAGATGCTGAATAACAGATTGTAAGAAAAAGAAATGTTATCAAAGTCAGTGGTTCAAAAAATGCATGTAATCTTTTCCTTTGAACACATTTAATATATAACAGAAGATTAAAAATTATAACGGAGGGTTAAGCTATATATCAATCACAACTTTGATTATGCAGTAAACAAAAGCTAGCAAACGTTGACTTGATACAAAACATTTTGATCTAATAATATCTCTTTGCCTCCAAATCTTCAAAAAGTATGATTTAAAGGCTCTCAAAGGGCACATAATTACTTCCACTGAACACAGATAGTGCAGAGCAGCTTCCCAATCACCAGCAATGGTGCAGTAAAGTAGGACAATTCACCTTGGCTGCAAGTCAGCCAGTGGGTTTCCCAGTAGATCCAAAGCCACACACAGCTGGAGCACAGCTGAAGGAAGGATGCATGGCTAATGTTAATGAGATAAACAAACACAGTAATAGGAAAGAAATAATTGTTTACACATGTTGAAATTCTTGTATTATATGTTCAATGTCCACATATGGTAATTTGTGCCATGGGAAAGGATCAGGTACATTTTACTACCAGGCTGTGTGAATGCCCAGAATCACTAAGACCTCGGTGAAGTCCTTACTGATCTTTTCCCATTGTTGCTCCTCACAATTCCAGAAACACAGCTCTGCCTCTCTGTTACTTCAGATTGTTTGGTGGGGCCATTGGATGCAACGGAGGCCAGTATGGGTCTCAGAGTCAGTAATGTGGTTGAGAGTCCAGCAAACCAACATCTGTCCTTTAATAGGTGCTCATGTGTCCCTGTCCTAGACTGAGCAAAATAGCCAAAATTTTGTTTCCCACAGGAAAAAATATATCCTAAATAGAAAGGAAATGTAAAATTTATTGTGAAACCAAAAAAAAAAAAAATTCTGTCTTACGTATCTATTTTTTAGCAAGTTTTCTCAAAAATAGATGAATAAAAGCAAATTATCATCTTTTGCTTCTGCTTGTCTTTTCCATAACTTTTGAGCATCCTGGACAGAGTTAATCAATCTGATAGAGAAATCAAATTTTAAGAGGCTCTTAAAACATCTGAAAAACAGGGTCAAAAAGAGACCTAGAAGTCTCTTTCAATGCTGTGATGGCAAAGGGAACAGCAGCAGAACTTCATAATTCAGCAGAGAGCAGGTACCCAACTGCAAGTGTCCAGCTACTGGGAAATTCCAAGCAGAGATTGCAATGAACAGTAAGACACAAACCCCACAGGAGACCCTGCTTCTTTCAGCTTAGAAGAGTAAGTAGTTTATGGAGCTATCTGTGTTTCATTGCTTGTTGAGTTCTTAATATAAATGAAAATATGTTCCAAATCACATGCAGAATACGTTATTATATCTGTGTTTAAGACATCTTTAGTTTTAAGAGTGCAAACTATGAGTTAAAATCAGTATAGTATCTTGAATTTTAATCCTTTTTCTTTGCTATTTTATGACCTTTCTTGTTGATTACTAAAGTGTATTTTTAGTAAATTATTGATATTTCCTGAGAGATTTACTGAAATTTTTGTAGTGTTAACTCATGTTAAAGTTAACTCTAAACTTAACTCATGTTAAAGTCTAAGTAGATTAAACACTAGACAATATGCCTACTGGAAATGATATTTAAAGATTTAAGCATGCCCATGGAAGATAATAATAAAATAAATATATAGCTCCTATTTACAAACTCTTTACAAATAAAGCAAATCTAATTCAGAAACACAAAATTAAGCATGCCATAGGTATTTTATCAGTTCTGCTGCAGCATCTAGCACAGTGAAATGCAACTCAGCAGCTCAGGACAGGAAGTCAGAATCAGTTGATGCAAAGGGTCTCCACCTAAAACGTTGATAAATGCTTATTATTGCATACATATACCATACAAACCCAATCTTGCTGTTCTACAACAATCAGAATTAAACTTTTGTTCAATAATTTAAAAATTAAGTATTGATAATCTTAAATTAAATGGGAAATTTTATCCAAAACAAGGATTGTGGGATTTGGCTCCAGATTATTTTTCTTTTTTTTAAAGAAAAGTTAATTTACAGCATAATCTATGTCTAATTGCCCTAAAGAGAACTATATATTTGGATAGTGACAAAAGTAGGATTGACACTCATTTTCAAATTGTGAGTCTTCCAGATTTTTTGACAGGCAAATCAAGAAATAAAAAAAAAAAATCTACGGAATGTACACAGATTTACAATTTTTTTAAAGAATGTTTTCTGTCGTATAAATTACAAACTGCAATAACATAGTAGCCATGGCATGTAATTCTGAATGACTATGAAATTCTTTCATAATATTTAACAAATAGTTTCTCATAATTTCTGGCCAAGCTGGAGGTATGCTTGAAAAGGGTTTGATTAGAATGAGCCAAAAGGCATCTCACCACCACCCACTACTACTACTTTCTTAGCTACTATTGTTTTTTCATATGGGATTGTATCGTGTGAACCAGAAATCTGCAAGATGCCTAAAGTCACCACAGTGTCTTCCAGAGCACAATGGTATACCTACTGCAACAAGTAATTAATCTTGGGCTCAAGATTTCCTGATGGGAGCCTATTGACCCCAGCACAATAGATGAAAGTATTTTATCCTGTGTGTTCCCCTACTGACCCCTTTGCCACCTTTTTTTCATGCACTGTCTGCTCTCATACCAAACCAAAGAATTCATCCTTCACTCTGATATTTGGGGTCTGCCTGACCCTCATTTGCTCTGTGGAAATTTCTTGATTTTGCTTAAGAGGACCACTCAGTAAGAAAATCCTGGCTAAGTTTTACCATACACAGTGACAAATATGAATGAGCTCAGAAGGGTCAGGGATGCTGTGCTGGGCTTTAGCCTGATCCCACACAGTGTTTAATGGAAGCTACATGTCATCTCTGCACCTGCTGGGAGCAAGGCTGGGGAACAACTGGGCGTACTCAGGACTGGTGAGGAAACCTGCAAAGGGACCTCAGTGCAGGTGCTCCCAAATCACCATCGTGGTCCCGCTGGGCTGGCGACTGCAGCTTGGAAAATGAACCTTCAAGCTCTCTGGTACATGAAATATTCACAAGGATGGAAGGGAAAATGAGACATTGAACCTTTTGTATTGACCCCAGTGCGAAGTCACCTCTAAACTGGCCCAGAGGGTGCAGTTAACACATGGACAGTTTTGGCCATGAGTCCACTCTTGGGGCTAATGTCCATAACAAGGTTAAAAAAGCTATCTCTAGGCTAGGTATCTGAAGTGAACCAGATTTTAGTTCAATGTTTTCTCTGGGTTGCCTCCAGCTGCAAAACCAGGAAGCAAGGTACTAAAACTGGTTCCTCAGCACTGAAAGAATATTTTGTCCCCCAGAGACACAGAAGAGGTGGATACTTGCTTACAGACCCCACTCAGCCAGTGCCAGGAGTGTGTAAGTACTGCTGGTTTTTTGGGACAACAGTGCAACAGCTTACATTGCCTCTTGCCAGCTTAAAAAATTAAAGAGCTGTTTCAGACTCTCCTGTAGCAGCAATTACCCTCTGCTGAAAAAGCTGTGCTGTAAATCTCCAGGGTCCCCTGACACTCTCAGTGAAAGCAGACTCCAACCCTTACCCACAAGACACTTCAAAGGCCATCTTGGATAAGCATGTGAAAATTGTCCTAAACTCTTACAGTAACTCTAGTCCCAGAGTGAATGTCCCTTCCCCCATTCCTTCCCATCAGGCTCCCATCGACTAAAATTGCTTCATCTCCTTGCTCCTCTGTGCCTGTCATTGGGAATATTTTCCAATGCAACATATTCACTCTCCCCCACAGGCTTGAAAGAGGGTGAAGAAGAAAACACTGAAAAATGTTTCCCCTGCAGATAATCATATTGTCATTAGAGCCCTCAAACTATTCCAGTGCCTACTACATGCAATTAATAAATCACTTCAAGTCCAGATTCTCACTTCTCTAAATTAAAATAACACTACTGCCATTAGCAGTAATCCTCTCCTTTAGTCTGGCTGCATATCTGGATTACCTGAACTCAAGTGAAGCTTTCTGCTGATTTGAGCAAAATGAGAACTTAAAATATGGATCTTTTTCTCTCTTAAATAGTCCCCTACTATCTACCATATGCAAGAGTAATACAAGCAGGAGGCTGAAAACACAGTTCTCCATAAAAATGCAGCTTGGGTGGTCCACCTGAACAACATAAAGCGCTGCAGTCCTGGTTTGACGGTGGCTTGCAGCCCCCTGGAAAAGGGTGATGACCAGAAGGTGACCTGCAGAAGATGCTGTGACCTCAAACAACTGCCTAGATCTGCTTGATCTTTATCAGTTGGCAACACAGGGGGAAAGTGGGAAACTCTTGGTTGCACTCTGCTGACTCAACTCTGGAAAATACATGGGCAAGAGCAGATGAATGGGTAAATCCAAAGAGCTTTAGGAAATAAAGACAGTGACACACGGCTGTGAAGGAAGTTGAAGCATGTAAATATGGAAAAAGGTTAGGTAGCTATACATAGAAATGTATAAACAAGTTATGTTTTTTGGAATATTTAAAGAACATGGAGATGTGATGCTGAGCTCAGAGAAGCTGGAGAAGGTGTGGGCAGGGAGGAGTGCTGAGGAGAGACGGCAGTAGGAGGAGAGAATATTTAGTTCACTCCAGGGCCCAAAACATTTCTTCAAATATCCTGTATGTTTGTGTTCACTGGTATATACATGTTAGTTCAGAAAAGATGTGTGAAGAATAAAGTTTTATATTTCACATGTATCTTTTCCATACTTCAGAAGGCAGTGCTATGGACCACCTATGCTCTTCTCCCATTAATTTTCTTAGTAATCTCTTTTAAATGGAATTTGGTCCTTTGGTCATTTTCTTCTTGACTGAAAGGACACCAATTTTCCTGTCCTGCCAGCCAGCTTCTGTCTGGAGCAGACCTTGATGATGAGGACTGATATCTATTTCCTTTGAGTAACTTGTGTATTTTCATAAGGTTCATAGGGTTTATTCACCTCAAGAAGTGGCAACAATTGCAATGAGATATTTGCATTTATTACCATCAGGTAAGGCCTGGCCTCTGGAGGCAGCTTTCTTGTGCTGTCTTGAAAAGCTCATGCAGTACTAATTGTTTGGCAGAAAGTTGAAGTCTCTGACCCAGACCATGAGTTTTACAGGTGGAATTCTCTAAAGATGAGGTTATTCACAGAGATGGCAGGGGCCAGTGGGAAGGGGGGTTCATATGCCCACTGGCAGGATGCATTCAGCCTAGCAGCAACACAAAGGAAACATAGGAGTTCTCCTGAGAGGCAAATGTAGAGCATGGAATGATTTTATAGATACACCTCTTCTGTGGCATTATTGGGTCACCTAAGAGGAATTTTACCCCCAGTCCTCAGGTATCACCAGTGTCTAACACAAAAACATTCTTTCTTGACATCGCTAAATGATGTAACCTTACTCACAAGTGTAAGACAAAGGGGATTACTTAATATTTATAACATTATCTACTGTGCAGTGAGCACATATTTTCCTTTCAAATGTTTTGTGCTCTTCTTTGCCTTTTTTTTAATCAATGTCAAGGGAATAGTGACACGATAAATATTCAATGAGGTTAGAGATAAACCTTGTTATATCTAAGGTACCCAGTTCTGTCTAAATCATCTCATTCTTTTACACTTTTTTTTTCATAGGCCCCTTTTTCCTAATATGAATTGGACTGAATTGATTACTTGTCAAGATTTTGTATCACCGTATGAAAGAGTACTAGGCCATATTTATTCAGTATTTTTCTGGTGCAATTGCATATAACAACTCACCTGCTATGGAAGATCTCTGTTTCCTAACATCACAGAATTCTTTTAAGAAATCCTGTCTGGAATCACTGTTCCTAAATAATAACAATATTATCTTAATTGAGTTTTACTGTAAGCCAAAAAATACACTATGTTCATGTTGTATAGACATTTGCAGCTGTACATCTCTCCATGAAATAGTTTTCTAGTCCTTCCTCAAATATTCCAGTCATCTATAAAATATTTCAGAAAAACATGTCTCAGTCATAAATTAATTTGCACTGTGTCAAGAGCTGATTTTAGACAAGTTTGAGCAGTGAAAAATGTTAAAATTATTTAGCTGGATAATAAATAGCATAAGAGCAGTTGGAATAGTACTGTTTGCAATATTCTGCTTATAGAGAAATGTTTCCTAACGTGCAGCCTACACCATCCCTGCAGCGGCTTTGAGCCATCCTATGCATCCTTATCAGAGAGCGGAGCTCAGCATCTCTCCCTCCTTGTCCTCTTCTCTGAAGCTGTCAGCCTCCTTTTCTCCAAAATGGACAACTCAAAGTCCTTACCTGCTCTGAATAGGAAGGGAAAAATGTATCTAATATCTGATGATGGAGGTTGCCAGTCTGCTGGGAAGAAATCTGTTCATGTTCTGGTATACATGTTTTTGGTCCTCAGTAACAGAAAGAATTTTAGGAAGAAGCTTCTCATATGGGAAAAGGCCAAGAAAGATTTTAACTTTTGGAAATAGGGAAATATAAGCTTGTGATCAAAACTTTTGGATGGATGCCTACAGAAAAATGGAAGTAAACATGAGTGTTTTATTCAACTTCTCTCTTTATTTCTGGTATTGAACATTTCAGTAGCAGCTGAAAGAAGACCTACATGAATCAGAATATTTATTGTATTTTTCCATTTATACTGAACGTAACTTTTCCTTAACTTTTTGCAAAAAACCTTTGGTCTGATTCTGACCAAAACAAATGAGTGTATGAATTTTGAAAATACTGCGCTACTGCAACTGGTGTGCATTGATGGGAGTGAGATCAGGCAATATAGGCAATTTTTTCAGACTTTTGAAGGTGTCTGGCATTGTGACCTTGTCTGTCCAGAGATATAACATTGCAGGAGGATTTTTATGATCTGACATTAAAAAAAATCATTCTAATATTAAAGCAAGATCAGATCTCACACATTTTTCAAGGAAACGTATTTTCTTAAAATCCCTCAGAAAAATATCCAAGCCAAATAAACAATACCTCATTCAATGCAAATATAAAGAGATGAAGTATTCTAATGTTCATCACCTCCTTAGTGATTCTTAAGTATTGTATTTATTCATGAGAAAAATGTAGTTAAATGGTTTCTCGGTTCATATTAACATATAAGATGAACAGTGACCATTTCCTGGCTTATAGATTTTGTGTGTCCACGTGACTGTATGAGATTTATGTTTATTTTTTTCAAGAGATGAATTATCTTGATATTGAGATTTTAAATTTTTCATTGACTTGAAGTCACACTAATGCACCATTAGGTTCCTGGAAGTTGTTAATTTAAGTGATCACAATAGACCAGAGACCTCCATAGTTCATTGCTGGGAAGAAAGCAATTGGGAATCACTTTCTAACCTTGAACAAGGATGAAAATGCTGGTTAATGAGTGCTCAGTACTAAGCATGTACTGCTCTCCAGGTCACTTCCCCAAAGCAGATGGTGGGGTTTTGTGGATTCCTGAATTTATACAGTCTGTGTTGCTGGTGATGTCTGCAAATAGTCTACTCAAAATTAGGTAAAATATCTATATGATTTTCTGATGTGGGAACTTTTCTAATCTTGTACTATATTCATTGACCAATTAATATTTTTTTCCAATTCTGTTAATTGTGAAAATTTGCCATAGAAATCCATAATTGGGAACTTGGTAAACTACGAGTATTTTTACCTGGTCATTTAAATATCATCGTGTACTTAACTTTGCCATGTTAAACATTTCTTTAATCAGAAGTGCCATTAATTTAACTATTCAATTTTCGATGTTGCTAATTCAAGTACCACAGTAGTGAAAGAGTCGAAACCTGCAACTGCTTGGTGTTTCTCAATTCCTGCTGCACTGGTAGAGCCTGATCAGCTGTAACCAATTGTCTCTATGCATATTTCCTCTCTCAGGAGTGCCTTTTCCTCCTGTGATGTTTTTTCTTTACACTGGACAACAGTAGCTGTCTGTGAAGGGATATCCAAACTACGTATTTTATAATGCATGTCATTACCTCAAAGTCTATTAACTGGCATCTTCATACTTTAGTTTAATAACAGTTCATGATAGGAAGAGATCCAGGAGAGAGGGAGACAGGGTGAAGAACTGAGAGAGTGGGAGCATCAGGCATCAGGGATATGAAACAGCTGCATCCAAGCTAATCTTGGTTACCAAAGTGTAGGAGAGTGTGATGCAAAAATATCCACATGGGTGACACAACACTTGAGGCCTTTTAAGTAGGATACCCCATCACATCTAGGAAATGCCGATAAAATCTCTCAAAGCAGTGCACTGAATGGACTTACTGGCTTCAAACTTCAATCGTTTATTTTTTACATTTTCATGTAAAAGTTCATGGTGTATTAATTTCATAGCATATACTTGATTAGAGATGGAGAATGCTTTAGAGAGAAGGAAGTCAATGTTTTCCTTATACTATCCATGGTTAGCAGTATTTAAGTTCTAGCCAAGTTGTACGGTTTGGTTCCCATCAGATGACACTTAATTTTTCTTCTCCCTCCTCTAGTCTCAGAATAAATGAAATTACCTTGGCTTTTGTCCTTCATCTTCACTCAGAAGAAAAAAAGACATTCTCTGGACTATTCTATTTTGTGGGTTTTGCTTTGGATAGCCAAGGCTATGTGGAATATCCCAGGTGATATATTACTATGACTTTTTAAAATGACATAATTCCAATTCTGTACTGAAAAAAGTCCCTCTACTAGGATGATTCATAACTATCACTTGTTTTCAACTCACAATGCAATCCTTATCAGTCCAAAGTCAGATTGAGCACAGACAAAATTACGTTTGCAGACATGTAAATTAGGAGAGGAGTCATAGGATCATCCTTAAATTGACACTGGTGGGACTAATTCAGACAGAGGTTGGATGATTATCCCTTATCTCTGAACCTCTGACATCAGAGTGTCTGAAATTCAACAAACTGAATCTGAATTTGCAGTTCACTTGTTTTTGATTCAACAATTTGAACCAGAACAACTCCTGCCTTTTGTGTCAAATCTGTTACTAAAAACATTCAGTGAGGTCACTAAAATCATTGCCAAGGATAACCATAGGGAAATTTTGTTGACAAGTCTTTCATATGAACTGTAGTGGAATAGCCTTGAGAAGTTGTCTCAATCTTATTACAATGCTGCTGTTCAATACCAAGCTTTTTGCATGTGATCAACACTACAGGGCCATACTAGTCTGGGACAGTATTATGGGCTTCATTGAAATTGTTTATTTAGAAGTTTTGTGTTCTCATAAAAAACCCATAAATTTGCATTATACCTAAGATGAGAGCGTTTGCTTTTTTCAGGATCAGGCTGCACTTTAGATATGCAAATAAATCTGTGACCCGTATCTTCTACTCATTTTAATTATATCATTTCAATAAAAGAAGGTGTGAACAAAAGGCCTTTACACATCTTTAGAAACCTCAGCACATATCTACCTGTCTTTAAAGATGCAATCAGTGGGATAATTTTTGTTAAGAATATTAACAATTATATTAAGGAGCAATGATAATAGCAATCACAATAAGTCACAAGTAATAAAGGGATACACATGATCTTTGTGTCAAGAGGAATATGAGGTCAATTCAGTTGATTGTTGCAAAGACTCTTGGATCAGTTCAGATAATATAATAGAAGCATTATTTTTTGACAGCCAATGTATTTTGTAAATGTTGATGATTTTTGAGATATAAAAGAGAGTACTAATCTGCTTAAACGATCATTAATTTTTCTCAAAAAGAGTAGTGTTTTAAATTAATAAATCTGCCTTTCATTAATACGGTATTAATTTAGGAACACAATAATCCTGGAGCTCTTTTATTCAAGAATGCCAGCTTCATAATTTAATGAAAAAAGAGAATAAGAATTGAAATATGTTACTCATCACCACCATTAGGAAACAGAAGTACCTTTTCACATTTCTCCAGCATACGTCTTCCTCTGAGGATTTTCTCTCACAGAACTCAGAGTACAGTTAACCTCTCACAGTCAATAACTGCACACTTTAATAAATCAAAATTAAGCCTAATTCATTTTTAACCCTACATTCAGCAACAGTAATGATTGAGTATTTGTGACAAAACTGCAGAAGGGAGCTCATACTTTAAGGGTCCAAACATTGCTGGTGTTGAAGAAAATGGAAGGCTGAGGTGACCTGATCTGCCTCTGCCCATTAGGGACTTTTTGATAGTCATTGTCTTCAAGAAAAATAATTGCTTCCCAAGAATGCTCAGCTAAATCATTTTATTAGTGTGAACTGGATTAAGGTTATAGGAAGGTCCCTCTTGCTTCTTACCCAATAATATCTGACCATGCATATCAAAGAGTGGAGGAGGCAAATTATTCATTATTTCAGCAGCATAATGAAAGCATAAGGGAGGTTTAAAAGGACGCTATCTGCAGCAGGAAACTGTCAAAGAACGTGGGAACACAGCCCTCCTGCATTTTTGTTTCAGCTCCGTTGATCAGAAGATTGAAAGGCCTGCTCTACCTACAGGGGTCCTCTGTTCAGGCCCCACAGTGCAATTATAATCCGTCCTCACCTCCTTCAGAATGACAGCCCAAAAACAAAGCCCAGAGCTTTTGTACAGCTTAGCATTCCTAAGAAACACAAATCTTCATTTCTTTCTTTTCTTTTTTTTTTTTAACTGTTAAGAATTAATTAAAATTGTTCTTATATAATATCAAGGGATAAAACTGCTTAAAATTATTTAGTACTTTTTAAGGACAGAATTTTTTCTACAGAAGGATCAATTGCTCACTGACACAAGGTAGGGCAGCTCTGCTTTTGTCTTCCTGCTGGAAAAAGGAGTCCAGTTGACTGTATTTTGCATGAGGCCATTTAATTTCATTTTTTTTCTGCCATTTTTCCTGTTGTTTACACACGCTAGTGACAGAAATTTGCAAGTAGTTGGATCCTCAATGGCTCTTGCAGTTAATCTTTCTGGATGTCTGCTTTTCAAAGGATGTCTAAACAAAAAAAACAATACACCTCCATAACTAACATGTATACTAGGTCACAGTAAAAGCACCGAGTGGTAGGAAATGTGATGGCCTAAGTATATTGAGAGATGAAGGAGATATGGAAAAGTAACATTTTTATAGCTTCCAGCAGCAGATTATTATGGAGGCTAATTGTAAAACAACAGCAGCAAAACTACGAAATCTACTAAACATGTTGTCTCTTTTATGTTCCTTCAGCTGGCCCACCACATCGTTGTGGTTTTCTGATGAATGCTGTAGATTGCAGGATTATAGAAGCTTGGAAAATTCTGTGTTTAACATAAAATGTTGAGGCTGTATTGCTTTACCCAGTGCAACCCAGCACCAAGCAGGCTAAAGTTAGCTGTCAGGTTCCATTGCAGAGTGAGCACACAGAATGCGTTTGGCCAGCAAATCTCACATCATGTGCCTGACCTTTAAATGCATATATTTGCAGAAGGTTAGACAAGATTCCAGGCTGCTTGAAAGTTTTAGTGGGTGAATCAACATGGGCCACCACAAAATAGTCTAGCTGTGGATGTGAAAATCTGCTTTGGAAATGCAAGACCAGGTGATAACAAAAACCATGGTAATGGCATGAATTAATTTCACAATTCTCATCCTCTGATTCTTATTTCTTATCCAAGACAACTTCAAATTACTTTTAGGATGATTTGGGGGATTTTTTAATACCTTAAAATACAGTACAGCTACAATGCCAGGAGTGAAATACGGCTTCCAAGAGTACAAGTGTATTTACACGTCAGGTCATATCTCAGGTGTTCAGATACTGACTGGTAAGTTCACATTATTCTTGTTTCACTTAAAATTCATTTAAAGTATTTGTATTACTTAGCAATTACTTTACAATTTTTTCTTTAATTAGTAAAGAAATTCTTAATGCGTGTTAAATTGAGTTCCTAATGACCCTTTACAAGCATTTAGGAAGACTACATTTTAGCGAAATCATGCTTAAAAATAGAAATATTTTAGTGTCCTGTTCAAGATTTATTTTTGGGGAGGTGTAAAGCAATGTAAATAGGAATCAGGCTGCTCAATCATAAAACCAGTTCTTTTTGGTCTGTTATACATTGACTTTCTTTGTTTGAAAGGGACAAAGGCATATTATCTTATTCTTTTTCACATATGGTTTATCTCTTTGCCCTCTAAATGACATGAGTTGGATGGTTTGTGTAAGATACCCAGAGCCCCAGGACAGAAGGGAACCAAGCAGTGAATAGCCAGCAGGGACACATGAAAAGCCAAGTGCCAGGTCTGTCATTCATTACCAATGCTATTACCTTTGGAAGTACTATGGCACAGAAGATCACTTCTGGAGCGATAGATGCATTCAGGGACTTGGTGGAACCTCTGTTCCTGGTATATTTCTGCATCAGAACCTGTGAAAAATCTGAAGTGATTCTCCAAACTGGCCAGCAGAGTCCCACCAGCAAGGCATTTGTGGGGAAATGTTCAGAAATGTGACATTCTTCAAATGTAGAAATCTTGCTCTTTGGGATAAGGCATTGGCTATATCTTGCTACATCCTAGCACCAGTATTTAGCAGGCAGGACTTTTTTGTTTTATTTTATTTTCAGAAATTCTACAAGTTTGTATGTCAGAATGGATGCAGAGCTTGACTGACTTTCGAATAACTGGTGTAAACACATCCCTTTCTGGAATTCAGAACACCTCTTTGACAGCCTTTGGAAATGTGCAGGACTCATCAGACTCCAAAGGCTAGACATGCCTTAACACTAATGGAAGGCTCAAATCAGATCATTCTGTCTTGAGGAAGTGTAAGACTCATGGAACTCCATCTTCCATGGGAATATCAAGACCTACCTTGATAAAGCCAGGAGTTTTAGCTGAATTTGGGCTTCTTTATAGCTGCCATATAATTCTGCAGATCTTCAGGTCAGACATAGCTAAATGAGCCATGGTAACTGCAGGTTTATTTCCACAGCTGTTAATGAAATAGTTGTGAAAGTGTTAGCCATTTCTATTACAGGTTCCTGTTCTACTACCTAACACCCATTTTGAGAGTCTAATTAGCAAGAAAAACCTACTTACTGATAGAGTTTATGGGGAGAAAAGAGCCCGTGGACACTTTGTTCCTGTTAGATCCAATAGAATTATTAATTTTTTAATGGTTTCACTTTTTCTTTGGTTTGAATTTTCTTTCTGTAATAGGAAATGGAACTAATGAGCTTTTAAGAAACTCTGAAACACCTAAGGCAACTATGACAGATTTTTCAATTTGAGCAAGCACACTATGGCCATAGTTCACAGTGTTTGTGGTTTTTAGCCATACTGTCATTGAAATATTGCCCATCATCCTGAATGGTCAGCTTGAGTCAGTGTTTTCACTTTCTTTAATAATTTTTTTTTTTAAGTAGTGTTTTTCTACAGCGTTTCTCAAGTCAAATGCTTACAGTTTTCCAGCAAACACTCTTAAATTGAACTAAAGCACAGATATATGACTTTATCTTACATTTTATTTCCCCCTTTTGTACAATGTCATCTTTCAACTATAGTTTCTTCAGAACAGCTTTGCAGGTACAAAACCTCTCAAAACTTTGACTTTTAAACAGAATGGTAATGTCATCCTTTCACTGTAAACTGAGGGATTCACAAGAAAAAAGCAGTAGCACTGACCCCCCCAAAGGAGCTGAAAGCCAGAAGGGACATCCATCCGTAATGGTCTAGAGGTGTCTGTCTCTGTTTCCCAATGTGAGGAAATTGCCTTGTGATGCATTTGAATAGAAATACATCATTAAGAGTTGGTGGACTATCAGTAAGAAAGTAGGCATTTGGGTACTAAACATCTTCCTGAATTTTCTTTGTTCCCCATCTGTTTCAGCTGCAAATACACCCTCTTTTTAAAAATTTTATTTTTTTTTAAATTTTGTGTTCAAATTAGAAAGCTCCTTTGGTTTATCACAGATTTCAGGAACTGGATAAACCAAAACCTGTTTGCTCTGTGTCACTAGAAGATGAGATTGCTTGTATATGAGTATGTGTGTGTGTGTGCACCCCTGTTCTCAAAGGGAAACCTCAGTTTCTAATAACATTTAGGTTGTTCAGCTCAATCTCTGCTCAGCCAAGACAGCCAGCTGTTCCAGCTACTATGGCCACACACATCCTCTCAGGAGTCCATAACTGTAATGGTCTTCAATCTAAAACCTTCTGTCTCCATTGTCTGAACTGTTTCTTGTATAATAGCAAAATTATATTCTTGTTTGATCCTTCCCACTGTCCCTGTAGATATGAAAACTCAAGACACAGATCTGGCACTCTGCAGCTTTCCTTTTTCTCAGAGGACCAGAGCAAGACATGATTGGATTTTCTCTTATAGGAGCACAGATATTGTAAATACTAAGAGGAGTATCCTTAATTTTTTTCCAAACATTTCTTCCATTTGAGAAGTCTTTCTGAAATATTCAGACACTCAGGAGACCACCATCAGCCTGTGCAAATTGTTATAGCTCCTACCACAGCTAGATGTGGAAAACATCTACTTTATTCACATGTTTTCAAGGCATGAATGCCTCCAATTAATGCAAGTGTTAATCCATTTCAGTCCAGTGCATATGTTGGGATGGGAGGGTTGTGTCCATAATCTGAACATTGTTCTACTGGACTTTCTACTGGAAAGTAACTGGCAGCACAATTTTTTTCCATGCTTTGAAACTTTGTCCTGAATGCAGAGATTTACCTGGACTGAATGCCTTCCATATCTACTTGTCATCTGTGTAAAATCTGATTTACACCTGGGAAACTTATGGTTTGAAATAACTTCTTTACCCATTTAAATACAAGTGAAAATTAATTTTTATTTGTCCATTAGCTGAAAGTCCTTCATCTGGACCTGTTCTCATCACTAATGACTGTATGTGAATACCTTAATGAACGAAGTGAGACAGAGGATAATTAAATTAGGTAATGAATGTGTCTAAAAGTGTAAAAAGTAAACAATAAAAATTATTTCTTTGATTTCCAGTTTTTTACTTCAGCAGTCTGTTTTGAGATTGTACCTCACAATTAGTTTTAAATCCAGAATAGAGACAAAGGATGTGCAAAACATGAGAAATGGGAAGTATTCACAATGTTTTCTGACAAAACAACATACTGTCACAATTACTGAGTTTGTTCTTGAGAGCCTAGAGCTAGGAGTAGAAATTCAGCTTTTTAGGCAAAACTAATGTCAATTCATTTCCATGCTGAATGTGCCAGATATGTTGAGATAGTTTATTGAGGGTCACCCTGCAGACCAAAATTTTCCATCAAACTTGCAGCTGCTGGCCAGCCATGTCCAGAAGATGCATTCTGGATGCATATGCCCTGGAATATCCAGGGCCTGCCGTATCTGACATACCACCAGGCAGCTAAAACAAGTTCTCATGCTCTGTCTCTGTGCTCACAAGAGAAGTCAGAGACTGTGACGTGCTCATGCCATGTGTCCTGGAGCCTGTCAGCTTTTGCTTCAGCTTCTGTGCTGTGGAATGGATACCTTTGTGGCTCTGAAAATGTCCATGAGCTGTTGAAAGCCTAAAAACAGCATTGTTTTGTTACTTTTATTTGTAAAAGGAAAATGATTTAATGGTTTGAAAGGGAGAAGCATCTTCTCCCAAAATTTAACTTCTTTCTTCACATGTTCTGCAGAAGGTAGATTGAATTAGAAGTTCCTCATGGGTCATGCCAGTAAAAAAGTCAGCTGCTAATGCTGAAGGGAAGGAACTGCTTATGCTGATGAATAGTGCAAACATGCTGCTCTGTACCTTGTCATTACAGTAATACATTACATGGGGATAATGCTGGAGGCAGTCACTCTAAAGTACTCCAGTCAATGGAGCTGCAAAATATTACTGCTTTGTGAGAACACCCTAAGCCTTTCTGTTTGATTGCCACAGTCATGGAGTTAGCATCAAGCAATTGCAGTTATGTGGGTACTTTTAGTAGATTTTAGTACCTTTTTTTGGAAGCATTTTCACAAAGGTAATTTGATGCTTAAGGCTTTTGCTTCAAATACATATTTTTAGCTCCGACATGCTTGTACCTGCAGGGAACCTCACCAGTTTTCATTAAGCTTTAGCAAGGCTCTTCCCTCTGGCAAGAATTTCTCCTGCCTGTTGATGATTTTATGGAGAGAGGAAATGACACATTTACTGTTTGCAGCCTGTCAAAAGAAGGACAGTTGTAGCAATACGGTGAACTATTGGAGATAAATTAGAAAAAAAAGCGAGCTGAAAATTGCTATTCATTTTTTAAGTGGAACTCATTCAGCATGTTGAGAAGCAAAGGAGCTGATTCATTGTTTCTCAGCCCTTTTGAAGTTATGTTGATATTTTCCATGCAAAATTAACTTAAAAGGCAGCTTCCAAGATAACTGTTTGAAATCATGCCTGGCCTTACTTTTCTCCATGCCAGCTGAAGAAGATGTAAATGAAGATCTCTGCTTTGTAGCATGAGATTTCTTTTGCTGTGCCAGCAGTAGAAGATGGCTTCCATACCCATATGGACAGAAAGTAAAACTGGAGGAGTTACAGCAGCACAAGCCACCAGATCTTCCAATTCCTTTGTGGAGGGGAATTTAAACAGGGAAGATTTGTGGTCAGGGCCCCGGGAAAGCACTATGGGATGCTTTGTTTAGATCCAAGAGGTAAAATCCCTTACTGTAACCTGCATGAAAGGCATCACAAATGTTGCTGCACCCTCCCACTGCCACAAATATGTCAGAAGTTCACACAGGAATGAGTCAAATGCACTGTTTGAAAAATGCTTTCTTTTTTTTTTTTTTTTTTAACAGATAAAGCTCATGAAAATGTTTCTTTAACACCAGTTTCCCTGAAGACATTCTGCTTTGAAATGATAAAGATACTTCCAGAGAGTGAGTTCTTGCCCTCACAGGCACTCTTTGGACAACCAGAGGAACTCTTTAAACTCAAGGGTAATATCCATAACAACACACGGCTTGTTATATCATGCAGCTTAATCAACCATAAAGTGATTCCAATTTGAATATGTTCTATTTTAATTGGCAGTTGTGTTGTTATCTGTGCTTACAAATACAAGTCAGAATAGTCATGTTAACTTCTGTCATCCTGCCCTGCAGACTACTTTAAGTTATATTAAAGGATTTTGATTAATCAAAGTTGAAATAATTGTTTAGGTGTAAATATTATATCAGAGTATAGATTTCTGTGTTTGAGAGTAGCAGTAGTAGTAGAGGAAAAGGAGTAAAATAGGAGAAAGGCTAAAACAATAAAACATTTTAAATTTCGGTTGGCTTATTCTTCAAGTGCATTTACAAATGCAACTGAGGGATTATCAAACCTTATATCCAGTTCTGCTCTGAGACTAAAACCTGACTGGACCTCCTCAGGTCCCTTCCAATAGGAATTATCCCACTTTTATAGATGCCAAAAGCAAATAAGAGACCAGAAAAATTCAAATTCTTCAGAGTGATTCTGCTTTCTGTATCTTAGCTATGACATAGCATGGAAATTCTTGTTTTCATTACTGTTAACATAAATGCACAGTCAAAATTTTTTTCTTGTTATATTTGTATACCTAAGCAAAATACAATGTATTTTGAAATTCTTGATCTGTTATATTCCTGTTCAAGATGTTTCTTACACTGGATGAGAGGATGAACTTCAGTAAAGGCATATATGGAAACTATCTGTCCTCCACTGACTTTGCTTTTGCTTTAGTCAAAGAGAAACTTTATTCATTACAATGATGTAAGATCACCCAAATCATCAAACTTCAAAGGAAAACATTTGACATTTGATAACCCTGATTAAAATTATAAGAATTTTTTTGCACAATTAACCTCATTTTCTTACCCAGCATTCTGGAGTAAATGCAAGAAAAATGTTAATGTAGACACTGAAAATCTTTCTATTTACATTTAAAGGTGCTCTTTATTTTTTAATACTTTATTACAAGCTGTCATATTACCTTGATTGTTATGATACAAAAAACATTTTCAAAAAACAGAGGAGACAAAGGAGCCAGTGCTCCCCCACATGCATTGTTTTAGTTTCACGGGTTATAGAATCGAGTTAGCCATCTCCTTACTTGAGGCTGCTGTAAAGAATAAAGATATACTTCATTACATTCTATTGAGGGAAAGAAATCTTGGGCTGTCTTTGGAAAAAAAAAATATTTTTAGGGTATGGAAGACAGATGTTTCTTCAACTCTTCTTTGCCTTCAAGCAGAAGGCTGGGAAGGTCAGAGCAGCTGGCACCAGATTGCATGGGGGGAGCATGGTGGGCCAGCCAGCTTTGGGATTTTGGCTCAACAAGACAGATAATCATAGGATCATTGCATTCAGCTAACACTGTCAAATAGCAATGTCTACAGAAGAATCATCTGGATTTACAAGACAACATTTACTTTACATGCTTAAATCAGGGCACAGGATCGAGAGCTGGTATCTCTCTGTGCTTTCAGCTTCCCTGGGGTATTTGAGAACTCCACAGTTCACTGCTCCTTCCCTGCAGTGCAGAGTGAGGCTTTTGCTATGTAAACCAAAGGAGCTCCACTCAATTTTTGGAGTTCCACTGGTAAAACTATTTATCCATGATATCTATCTCTATTGTGCCTTGAGATTAGCTCCCCACAATTTGGTATTATTCCTTTTTAATTATAATCTCTTCCAGAGGAAAATATCACACTTCTTTCATGAAAAAAAAATGTATTGCCTAGAAAGGTAATGCATAAACCAAGTGTGGAATTAGCTATTTAAATTCCAAAAGTAATAATGATCAAAGTAAAAGTAAAGATAAATATCTCCAAAATGAAAGGAAAGGAAAATTTCTTATCCAGCAACACCCATGTGGCAGATGTATTGCCTATTCAATGCACCACATACATGCTGCATGTCCACCAGTGTGTATGTGAACACACTGTGAAATCAGGAATTCTTCCCAAGCTTGTCAAGCAGCTAGAAACTTCTTTCCAGTGATGCAGCATGATGATGAAATCATTCTCCAGATTGATGGAGAGGGAAGATTTGAGCCCTGCCAATCACCATGTCGAACACTCAGTGATCCATTTCTTGCTGTGCAGATCCAGGTGACTGCCAGGCTGTTCTTATTAAAAAGGTGAACAAAAAGAGGCCATATGATAAACAGGACAAACAGGGTTTTACACTTGAGATCAGAGGCATCTATAGCATCTTCTCAATAACTGCCTTGTGATGTGGACTGTTACATTTCTGATTTCTCAATATGCATGGAAAGTGATTACCATCCAGTTCCTCTGGTCTATCCTTTAAAATTCAGCAGTCAGTAAGTAAAAAGAAAGAACAGACAATACAAGAAACATAACAAATACAAGGAGTATGCTAGAAAGGTTCATGCTAGAACCTTCACATAACACTATAACTTGAGTAGTTCTAGAAAATGTAAGGACTGTGTGTGCTCAAAAGCTACAGTTCAGTTCCCTCAGCTTTAAGTCATCACATCTAGTCAACTATTAACAGCAACAGTCAAACCATAAATACATACTGCATAGCCTTTTAAATAGTTACTTTATTTTCTTGCTGCTATTGGGAAGCTCTCGTCAAAAGACCAAAAAAGGACATTCTGATTTCCTAAGTGCATTCCCAGCCACAGCTCATTTGTCCAGGTGCCAGCCTTTCCTTTATTTTTAATGCTTCCATGATATTTGCCTGTGGACATTTTAGAGAGTAGTTATGCCTCCTCTGCACCTTCTTCTGGCTAAGCCCATCAAATCAAGCTGTTCCAACACAGCAAATTCTCTCTTCTTACTGATTATCTAAATAACACATCACCACAAGCACAGATGATTCATACATTTTAGAAAGAAGCATCCTTTTGCTTCAGCTATTCTGTGCTGTTCCAGCTGCTCTTGAGTTGCAGCCTCTGACTTCCTCATTAACAGCTTCATGAACTGGTGTGGTACCAGAGGGAAGTGATACTTCTGCCCTGCCCCTGATAAGACCTTATGTTTGCATGGAATGAGAGGTAGCCAAGGAAACTGAATTATTTCTTTTCTTTTTCTTTTTTTTTTTTTTTTTTGCCCATTCAGTGCTTTCATCAAGCCCTTAAGAAAGCTTTTCAGCAAAGTCCCTAGTCCATAAGGACAGCAGGGGTTTCTGCACTAGATTAATACTTTGTAATATATTAAGCTGCTTGAGCTTTTCCTGACACTTTAGAGAAGCTGATGAGGTAGATCAGCATTTTGGGGTTTTTTTTGCCCTCTATTACCATAATGATTTCACCAACAGTTAAAGGAAGTCCTTCTTGTTCCCTTCCCTTTGAGATGTGAAAATGGCAACATCCCCTATGCTTCTCACCCTAACCTGAAGCATGTGTTTGTATCATATTAACAAGTTGTCACAGAGACCCTGTGTTCCAGCCCTTTTTTCCACCTTGGCTATGTCACAACCAGTAAAGTGATTCTGGGACTACAAGTTCCTCAATCATGAGATAGTAGCTCCATGATTCACAGAATAGTACTAATAGTCATGAATCAAAATATGTGTCCATTTCTCAATACAATTAAATTGTACTTTCTTGTTTCTGCACTGTCCTTTCCCTAGCTCAGAATCAACCTGACTGCTGTGCACACATCTTAGGAATCCAAAATGCTTTTTATTTCCACATCATTTTGCCTTCTAATTTGCTATAAGGTGTTCCAGAAGATAACTATTTCTGATGACTGTGAAGAATTCAACACTCGGCATATCTTCCTTTCCTATAATGTGCAATAAGGATGCATTGATTTGAACCTTTTGCAAAATAGAGGCATGTTGTCTGCAAATCTGGCATGCTAATTTCCCATGTGTGATTAGTTCAACATGCAGATACTCAATAGTAAATAAAACCCAAGGTTTACAGAAAAGGATTTCTGAGTAAGTTTATTAGGTTAAAAACTGTTTTGTTTTGGTGTGCCACTGTTGTTGTTTTTTCTTGGTCCCACATGGAGAGCAAACATGGCCTGGAAGAGTGTTATGTCAAGTACCTCCCATCATGCATTGTCGCTGCTCAGTGAACTGGAGTCTAAAAAAAGTAATTCCTCATTTTCATCTTGACTAGGATTCCCCTTTTCTTTGCTGTGAAGCTGCACTAATCCTTCATTCAGCGCAACCCACACCCTCTGGTTCCACTCGGAGTTCTCCCTTTCTAACGTCATTGTATTCTTTATCTGGGCCTTCTTCTTCCAATAGTACTCCTTGAAAGCTCTTTCACAGACAAGAAAGGACCAGCTCCATAATGGCCAAGTTGGCCCTTTTCTTTTCTCTCTCTTTTTTTTAAGCTTCCGACTGAGCTTTGCTATTTAATCTTCTTGAGGCGTTCAAGATGTCACTTGCCTCTGATGACTATAGACAAAAGGGAAATCCATCCAACTTGAATGCAGTGTATACTTGAATACATAGGGTTGCTTTGAAGAGAGTTTCTTGAAGTCTCTGTGTTTCATTGGCTGTCCTGGTGGCCTTCATGCAGGTCTTTATGGGAAATCATATGCTCTTTCACAGATCACATTTCTTGGAAAGTTACCTGAATTTATTCACCCCAAAATGTTATCAGATGAGATATAAATCGAAAGAGATTTTTTTTTTCAGTCAGGTCTTTTTAATAAGCTAATGAGAATTCCTTCCTCACCAGATGAACACTTGATGCTTTGTGGGTGATTTGACTGCTGAGTTTGCACATATTTTACAGGTAGCAGTTTTATAATCTCTCTTCTTGCTGCTTCAAGCTGAAAAGAAGGAGAGTAGACAGAGGGCAGGGTGCAGCAACCCCTTGCTCCAGGCCCTCCATTCCCTGTTGGAACACTAAAAAGTTAACATTTGCCTCTCTGTAATGCATTACGTCAAGCTGGATTTTAGCTTCCTTTATTTTTTAGAAAACCTGAAACATTAATACAAGATACTTTAGTAACTGTTGTGGACAGTATAGGTAAAATGCATTTACTTATAAATGCTTTATATTATATATATTCTTTAGAGGACCCTGGTTTTCCTGAAGTGTTGAATGTCTCAAGACAAGTAACACTTTAGCTGCTGGTTACCTATGAATATTTATGCACACTGACAACAGGCCGATGGTGTGACGGATGTAGATGAACAGGTATTTGTCCATACAGGTTATCAGTCAGTATAGATTGCACAGCCTTTGTATAGATTCAGTTTCATGAATTTATTGTTGTGTCTCATCTGTAGCTAAAATTCTAGAAAAACAACAAAACTGGGAACATCCATTGCGATGTGGATGAAAGTGCAAGCATTACTATTAAATAGAAATATAGAATAGGAATTTCTGCATTAAAATATGAATCTACCAATTCCTAGCATTGGTCAGGAGAAGAAAACTCGCAGTCTTTGTAGAGATATATACAACTTTCATTTCCCATATCAATCATGAGAACAAGTTGAAGTTCATATAATGGCCAGTTCCATTTACCCTAATTGTGAAGGACTTAGCCTGACTGTTTGCATTACAGACTGTGGCCACTGGGTTCTCAGTAGGGGTTTTCGGCCTACTCCATCCCGTAACAAACCCATGTTCATGCGTCGATTCAGATCCATCACCCTGAGATAAACTGTGAATATTGCCCTTTGTCCCGCTCTGCATTCTTTCATGCATTGTGTAGTGACTATTTAAGGATTTAAAGGCTCATTTGCACAATTCTTTTGTCAGCAGCCTGGGTGCAGAATGGAAAAGTGATGGCTTCTCTGTCTGGGTTATGCCCTGAAGCTCTTGTGAGAGGAATCTACATACATAAGTTTTTCTGTACACATGCAGAATGTCAACACTAAAAAAAAAAAATGACCTGTCTGTTTCTGTAGCTTAAAAGGTTATGGGTTAATATAAGATGTGATTTGTTTTCCTCTTTTGTGGCATTTAAAAAAAAATCAACACTTGAAAACAAACAGTAAAGGAAGGCAGAAACACTGGGTATTTAAAAATTCAGCTGATTAGGGTTGCTGGAATTTGCAAAAGAAGTCTCCTCCTCCGAAGGAGATTGATAACATTAATAATTTAGATGCTCTCTATTGCTTAGGAAATGTAGGAGCAGATAATATTTCAAAGGTCCATCTCTTCTGTCTATTATGCATGTCTGTTTTGTTAATACATGTTTATTTAGACCAAAAAATCCTTGAAATTACAGTAGTTTTGTATATAATATGTGTGTGTGTGTGTGTATAAATACATATACATTTATTTATTTATTTATACATTTTTTTATACATTTATTTTTTTTATTTCAGAAACAGAATTTGTTATTCTTCTCCTCACAGCCAAGTTGGTTGGAAGGTTACAGAAAAGGTTAACATTTGGGAAAATCACTTCCTTGCACTCTAGCCGAGAACTCAGAAGGATGTGCTTACTTCTTCTGAACAATTTAGCTGCCTTATTTATTATATAAATTATTTTTATTTGACAGAGACAGATGTGTCATTACGTTAATGAAATTTACAGTAATTTCTCACAAATAAGCAGGATTTGAAAGAAGATAGCAAAGTCATACTTTAAGCAAATTCAAGCTGCTTAGCTAGTACACCTGAATTGTGGAGGAATAGCATTGCCCTTTTCCATACAGCATTTTTCATTAAGGTTGATGACTCAGAGTACTTAGGAATCAGCTGCACTTCTTTTTCAATGTTTTCTAAATAAATTGTTTTGTAATATGTCTCCTATCATTTGGTCTGAATAAAATTTGTGATGCAAGTGGCTCATGCTGTTGCTAAAAACCTTGAAACATGTAAGATTGTGGCCTTCAAAGTAAATATGGTTGATATTTTTAGTCTATTATAGCCACAACAATATGATTGTTTAAAAAAATACACTTTTAGGCTTACCATTTATCTATTTCCCATTTACAAGTTATTAACATTTGACTGAATACTGAGTTCCAGTATTCAGTCCAAAAGCAGTGCAGATTGGTGCTGGTTGGACTTGATCTGATTTTAATCAAACTCCAGCTGTTGTTTAAAAATAGTTTGCTGGGGTATTCCAGTTCTTATATCAGTCATCCATCTCCAATGCTCTGCATATATGATGAGTTTTTATCACCCCAATGTTTACTTTTCCCAGAGTTATTAAACTATTTTCTAACCTAATGTGTGTGGTCAGAGTCTCTAAAGATATATCAAATTCATCAAATTTCGCCTTTGTGAATTAAAACTTATCTTTGCTGGAGTCCAGGCACCATCTGGTAACAAATGGAGGTAAGTGATATATTCAAAATTATGTTATTAGTGGCAACATTTGGTTAATTGACCTAAAACTAAGGCTTATAACCAGTGTAACCCTGGCTAAAACTTCTGACTCTTATGACTTCCCCCTTTCTCTTTGTCTACCTGTATTATTTTGATTCGTGTTTAACCTTGTGTTGCAGATTACAGGTTGTGTGGCACAGGAGCAGATCCCAGTTCTGCAGGATCTCAATGACTAGGAATCCTTGTCATGGAAAAGATGTGTAACTGCCTCAACAACCAGTTTTAAATCCAGTGAAACATCTGCCTGTTTGATCTTAATATAGGGATAGTTGCATTGTTTTTCTGAACCAGTAAAGACAAGAATGCAAATGCTTTGAAAACTAGGAATTCATAATTTGTAAGTACTTTTTTATGGAATGCATTAAAACTACATTTACAATGTAGTAACATTTTTTTCTCCTTTTATTTGCTAAGCTTTAAGTAGAATGTTGAGAAATAAAAAGCAGAGAAATTTTGAACTGGATACTTCTGATAGGATTGCAGATCCTTAGAAGCCATGTAGAGCCTGGTTTCTCTGTCTCTGAAGATTTGTCTGTCATCCTTAAGCATAATGTCAACTGCTGGTCTCCCCTCCAGGGAATTCCATGAACTTTTATGCTATGATACATGCTCGCTTAAACATTTGTATTACTCTTCCTTTTTTATTACATTCCTTAGCCTGAAGATATGCAAAATCATGAGAATCCCAGTGTAATGTGCTCTCTGACAGACTGATGTCACTGACATGGGGTAGCCCTTGAACTCTGTCTCAGGGTCCTGGCTGTGAGAAATGGCTGTACCAGAGGCAATTCTAAATATTGCCCCAATTTCAGAATAATGAGGGCTGAGCTCTGTCTTGATCCCACTTGAAAATCTTTGTCTCCAATGTGTATTGATAGTTCATACAACATAGAAAATATTCTGGTGTCCAGGAGAGTAATAAACATTTATTCCTGATTGCAACAGAAATGGTGAATGGTTCTAGACTCTGCCAGCTCCTAGCCTGTGTGTAGGTTTGGGAGAGCACTCACTGGTTGTCAAGGTCCATACTAACAATATCATTACATGGGTGATAGGGTTCCTGGGGCTTGGATCTGGAACATTTACCTACAGTAGTATGGCCACAGACTGAGAACCATCTTCCAGTGTCCAAAAAAAAAAATGGTCAAATGAAGGAGAATGAAGTCTAGGAACTTGTTACAATGCTGTCACATTGCTGATGGGAGCAGGGAGCCAAGCAATGGATGGATAAAATGTAATACAAAGAGCAGCAAAGACAGCAAAATAAACCAATTATCATAATGTTGCCCTTCTATTTTCCCCTGATTGCTTTTGCCAGCTCCCCACCAAACATGCCAATTTTTGATCACCAGTCAAGAGTGCATAACTGCACCAGGTCTGAATAAACAACATTGTGTCTTCCTGTGCCTCACTCCCGCTGTCATCTGAAATGTTCACCTGATATGGATCCCTGTCCCCCTCACAAAGTTCTCAGGCCACTTTCTCAAAAAGTTCATGCATATTGCCCAGGGATGCATGCTCCTAATAGGGGTTTAGATGTGGCCAGGCTGTTTTAGAGCCAGGGACTTCCTTGTATCCATGTGAATCCTGGCCGTGCCATGCCCGTTGGCCACTCTAGTGAACAACTGTGCCTGAGCTATTTTATTTTTCAGCTCACACATAGTCTAGGTGTCAGATTCAAGGCTGTGAATTCCCACAGCTATGAATTTTAGTGAATCCCTTTACAGCTCTTGCCCTAACTGTCTAATCCCATTGACTTTGATGGGAGTTATGCATTTAGACACTTCCACACAGGGTTCTTAGTGGAATTTTTTAGATGTTTATATATAAATATATATGGTTTTAAGAACAAGGTCTGTAAACTGTAAATCTTTGGTCTATAGCTGTGGTTTAATTTGTCTTCAAAGCTGCAGTGTTGGTGACAGTGTAGAAAATATGTCAGCATAAAACATAGGGAATTACATTTATTATCCATGTCAGTTTACTTCATTATTCTTACACAGCAATGCTTTTAGTGTAAAAGAAGTTAACTAGAAGCATTAGTATTCATAAATATGTATTTTGAGGGCATTATTTAATTTATCTCATTTTTTTAATGTTATCTCTTCCACCTTGCCCTTTCAAACTTTGTTTTATTTTTATTCTCACTTTGGCACTTTTAACTGATAATATAACAATATTTGCACTTAATAATTTGCATAATATAATTGTAACAAACTTTAAAATAAATGAAAGCTTGCAGATTACAAAACTGCAGAGCTCAGCAATACTTAAGTATACACAGAGAAGAATGATGCTGATAAGGCAGTCTGCCTTGTTAATTAGTGGAGTAAAATCTGGTTCCTTAAGCCACAAAACAAAGCTAATTAAGACAGAAGAATTTGAACACAAATTGAAAGTGATCTTTTTTTTTTCCCCTGCTGTAAAGAGTTTTTCTCTAAAAGTGGCATATATAATACAGTGTATCTTGGATTTATTCCAAAAAGGATTGTGAGCCAGTGCACAAGGCCATGCTGGGATTAACAAATACATAAAAGAATTTGCACCAGGAGTACAGCTGGAAATAAACAGTGTAAGATGACCTAATATTTAATTTATGTTTACAAGAGGAAGAGAAATATACTCAAATTTAAAATGGAAGATGTCTAACTGTTCTCCTTGAAACTGCAAGAATTTGAGAGGCAATTGAAAAATTATATTTCATTCTCATTCCAAAATACTTTTTTGTGAGCAGAATTAAGTTCTTCAGCCCAGTATTTTAAACTTCCTTATGATATGTAGGGTATTTCTTACCTGGAGAAATGTTATTCGGTGTCTCTTTCTTTGAAGTACAATAATCTATCTTTCCTTTCCTTCTTGTCTCAGCCTTATTATGCCTCTAGTCATCTCCTGCCACTGACACCCAAACCTGGGGCCTGTTCAGTCTTCTATTACATTTTGACATATTTTTCCTGAACTACCATATAGGTGTCTCCTTCCTTCCCAGCACCAAGTACCCTCTCTGTGGTCCTGGAGGCCACATTTCCTAAGAACATTCCTCACATTGTTTTCCTAGACACTTCCTTCACTCCTTCTTGGGCACCCTTACTGCTGCTTGTCCACCTCTGCCCCTTATTCACTCTCAGCTCTGTCCCTTAAGAGTCACCTACCCTCTACCATGGCATCTTCCTGCAGTCCTGGAAAGACTGGTATTTTCCTAAGTCTTGGGCTTAGTAAACCTAACCTGTCCTGGCAACGCTGAAAAACCATGAATGCGCTTGCCAAAGTAACACTGATCCCCAAACTTTCACAAGGTAGAGGAAAACCAAATTCATCTTCCTTTCAGTGAGGAAACACATGAATAAAATTTGCATTTGAACCCTATTTGTTGGCTTTCAACCATCCCTGTACTAATTTATATAGAAGTACCCAGAAAGTTGGAAGAACGAACACCTTGGGCAATTTCAGTGGAGATTACTGTAAATCTTCATTGCTGCAGTTATTCTGGGGACAGAGAGAAGTTTGTGGGTAGCTTGGCATCACTTTGCATTACCACAGAAGTGAATTTTAAAATGAATAAAGGGAGTCAGCACAGCCACAGATAATTGACTGTGGTCCAATAGCAGAATAAACAATACTTAAGAAGAGGGCATTCATTGGGCAGGAAGCTCCTAAGACACAACAAATCTTCCTCCTTAATTCTGTAGCTTGCTAAATGAGTTAACAAAGACACAGAGTGACCTGAACTTTAGATGCATTTGCCTTCAATTCTGAGACAGCAGTTTTTCCTCTTGCATCACAGATTTAGCAGTGGAAAGGGCAGTGTGACTTTAGCCACTGCTTCAGGCTGTACAATAAGAAAAACAACATCTGGACAACTTTCATTCTTCTGTACCACTTAAGCATAACTCAGAGTAGTAAGAAATTAAGAGTCAAGGTTTGACTTCTCACACTTTTTACATGGTTGTATGGGTGTAGGCTTTAATATCATGGTATTTTGTCAATGTAAAATCAGCTAGTTCAAAATCCTCAATATATATATTTATCCCATTCCTGATCTTTCATAAGGGGCCAACTATTTATGGCAGTAATGTCAATAAATTAATTGTGGAGAAAACAAAGTTCTCTATCATTATCTTGACCCCTAAACCAACTCCTCTCCAAGTCAATAGAGATTCCTTTATTCATTGTCTCAAAAAGTTACTGTGAGAGTGGCGATATGTAATATGAAATCTTTTAATGGTAGAGGTTAGGTGAACAACAGGTGGCATGACAAAAGTGTAATCTTGGTAGAAATCCAAAATGACAGTGAATATCTGAACTTATATTCCATTTATTTGAGGTTCTGTCCAGTTAAATACCATTACCATGTGTTTTCAAAAAGGAAACTCAAGAGAAAGATTAATATTATTGGCAGAAATTTTGTATTTAATTAAAGATAAGTATATTTTTCATATAACTTTCAGATATAACTGAAAAACCTGTACTACTAATCAGAGTCTATTTGGCACTATTGGCAAGTTTAAAAGCAAAATCCTTCATGTTTTCTAACAACACATCCACAACCTTGCCTCTTCCCAATAATTCACATGGAATGTGAAGTCCAAACAACAAAGAAGAGCTGTCTGAAATATTTTATCTTAAAATGTTACTGCTGTTTGAAAGATATTTTTAAACTCTTGTCCTCTCCAAAGACCTTATGGGGTTTTTTTCAGACTTTCACAACATATTATTTCAAGTCACCTTTTGAAGACAGAAAAGCCACGCGTTCTTGGAAATACACAGTCTGGCAAAAGAATGCTGGACTGCATTCACAAATAGTATGTAGGACAAGAGTAACCCCAGGGGCCAGTCTGCAGTGAGCCTGTGCTGCCTTGGAACCACGAGCAGTAGCAGAGCTGCAGCTGAACAGAGGTCCTGTCAGAGCCACAGGGTAAATCCCTGGAGCAGGCTGACTGCGGCTGACTCGAATTTGCTGATTTACATTCTCTGAGAAAATGTGTGGTTTCTTCTAATAATTACATGACCAGTTCTGTTGACTATTCATCAACTTTAGCATATGCTATTATGAGCTGTTTCTAAATGAGTCTTAAACATAAACATGATACTTTGTTTATTTTCCTCTTTCGTATGTGATCCAAAAATAGACACTTGAAAGCACCCACAACTTCCCTTGCTTTAAAGGCAATTTATTTCCAAAT
Source organism: Melozone crissalis (assembly GCF_028551555.1). Lineage (NCBI taxonomy): Eukaryota > Metazoa > Chordata > Aves > Passeriformes > Passerellidae > Melozone > Melozone crissalis. Next base: position 58,460,147 of record NW_026535805.1, read on the forward strand.
TGATTAAATTAGTTATGTGAAAAAAGGCCCAAGATTAAAAAAAAAAAGTTGGAAAATACCACTCTAGATTACCATTTGTGTACACCTTGGGGAGCTGCCATGGGAAATGTTTACATAATTTACTTGAGCCCCAGTTGAGAAGAAACATCCTTAGCAATGAATATCATCATCTTGTTAGACTGTGCCTGAAGTCTGGAAATGCTTGTAAAAATCAGTATAAAAGATAAGAGGATTAAATTAATCTTTGACATAGGTTTAAGAACATTAAATAAATGGACACACCAGAGAAAAATAAACTTTGGATCTGATATAAATTTTCTTCAACTTTTCTGGTAGCAGAATGGAGGCAGCATAAAACCATATCTCTTATCCTTAGTCACATGATAAAATAACATTATATCAATAATAATTCCACAGTTAAGGACTGAAGTACATTGTTTGAATAGTAAGAATTAATTCAATAAATTGAAAAGCAGAATATTTAAGACTTGCAAAATAAATCATTGTTTAGTAAAATCCCATCGGGAAAATGATAATAAAATGCATGGAAAAAATTATAGACATGAAAATTAGATCATCTGCATCTATATAATTTCCAAATATTTTTACCTAACATTTGCATCAATGTTTTGTCCAAAGAGTTTTGTCCATAGAGGTGTAAGCTAAAAAAAACGTGACGTACTAGGAGGATCTTTGCTATGACTTCTCTAATATAGAGATGTCAACAGGGTAGTGATAGTTTATATTTTTCTTGCTTTGATACTGCCTTTAATTTTGTGACAACTGCTGAGTAAAACTAATTTTGTGACACTGAGAGGGCCTCCAAGCCAAGTCAATGTGTTTCTGCTCAGTGTCCAAGCAGAACAATCAGCAAGCTCTTTCTTTCTGGCCACTTCAGGCTAGTGTGAAAGTGGAGGAGCTGTAGTACAACTGGCTCCTACCCTCAGCATGTGGGAATACACTCAGGTGACATGAGGAGCACAAAACACCATGGATGCACTGCAGAATATTAGGTTTAATTACCCAACATCAGGACTATTTCAAGTATGGAGGACATTTCAGAAGGATGACAAAGAAGCATCTTTGTGGTTGGTAGATTTCAAAGGGCACTTTATAAAATCATTCATGTCTTGATGATGAAGACAAATATGGAAGTGAAAGCATACTGAGGTGTGAAGCCTTAGGTTTAGTCAGAGGTTTTAGTCACTGGTTTCCCCAGTGATCAGTTAGAAGCTGCTAGACAAAAAGACAATTCATTAGTGACATCTGTTTTTTGAAAATCCCCTCCCCACACACCAGCCAACAAAGCATACAGGTCAGAGCAACTTCTGCTCTTCTGGGCTTCCCCAGCTGTGTTGGAAATACTGATGGAATGCCATCTCTTTTCTTTCCTTTCCTCATTCTGTCCTGCTTCTGTAAGAATAGATCATTCTTCATCAGGCTGCAAGACACTGTACACAAACTCACTTGTTCTAATGAAGGATTTTTACAACTTCTTCATGGCCTGAGACAAGCCAGAGAAGCAGTATCCCACATGCTGGATCTGCTAAACTCATTACCCTTCTATTCCATCCCTGTGCCGTGGCAAATCCTTGTGATGCCTTGTTGCACGGGATCTTCCAGCCTTGACTGACAGTCCTGACTAGGTTGTGTTTCCCTGAGCAACTCTTGAGTCCCAGTGAGTAACATGAACTTTCCTGTCTAAAGGCAAGTCCTGATCCATTTTATCAAGAGTGCAGCATCAAATCCCTTTGGTGACTATCGCCTCTTCAGAGCACTTGGGTCAATTTTGTTCTAGAAATTTGTAGTTCACCTCCCTGTGCTTTAAGAATATGGCACTTTTAATTTTATATTAAATGACCTGAAATGGAACTGCAAACACAAAGATTAATACTTGGCTGCTGAGCAGTGTGGCTGCAAGTAATCATGTTAGCTTACAACTTATTCTGTTGCTGTTAGTCTCTGCTGTTTGAACCTTTTCTTATGCTCTGGATCTTTGTCATGATTGTCTCTCTTTTTGTTGGTTTATGCTCCTCTCAAAATGCATTTTAAAAGCTCTTCTATTCACTGAGTGTCTCAAAGTTCATAAGTATATTAATAAGTAGTAAAAAGTAGGACAGTACAACATTGCGTTTTTAAAGGTAATTAAAAAAATGAAATACAAACAAGGAAAAAAAACCAACCAAACAAACAATTAAAACCCCCAAGAAAACCCAAACCAAATTGAAAAAAGGAAATTTCAATTATAAGAAATTGTAACAGAATGAGCATACAGTATGCATTTTGGTTCATATACTGGGAAAAAACAGACTAACTAACAAACACTTATTAAGACTACAGCAAGTTTAGCCTTGATTTTTTTTTAATTTAATAACTTCGTAGTATTTGGACTTTCTCATATATTTTACAGCTAAATTATAGTGACAATTCATTTCAGCACTTCTCTCCTGCCAGTTTTTGGCTTCTTTTCTGCTTCTGTCAAGGTCAGGATTGAAAGCCCTAGAGACAATATTTCGTGTTCAGACTCAGGTGTTTATTTTTTCTAATCCACATCACAGTCTTAAAAGGCATGACTTCTGCAGTATTTCACTAACAAGGCACAAAATGGCTAACTATCTTTCTTTATAAGGTCTTTTAAAGCTAAACTATCCAATTAAGAAATGACACCTAAATAATTTTCACTTTTAAGCCAATATATAATCCCTCGTGTTCCACAATGCGAACTTTTCTGTCCAGTTACAAAGCACCACCCAAACCCATGAAGAAGGTGAAGTAGAAAGATCAGCCACCACCCTAAAACCTCCACCTTAGCTTTATATATATTACTATATTCTAAAATATTAAACTGAAAATTTTCCACCATATGATATTATACACTTCTGTTCAAACTACACACCCATAATGCCCCTGCTATCAATCATTTTTGGAAGCCTTCTCCGCAGCCTCAGGTCAAATGTAGTATTCTCTTGTGGGTCTGTGCCTTTCAGCACAGAAAGTTTAAAATTCTTAGCATCCATGGTTCCAACACTATCCCTGTTCCTTACTCTCTAATAGGAAAAAATTGGTTTCTCTTTATGGATAAGTATTTACAGTCATTTAGTCCATAACAATGAATATCCCCCTTTTTAGGCATCATTGAAATCCAAACTAAACAACCCAACCAAAATTATCAGATAACAAAGTGTTACAGAGTGTAGACAAGCTGTTACATGCTGGAAAAGCAACTGTTCACACAGGCTTTAAGTACACTTGTATTATGATATCTTGTAGCAGTAAGTTAATTGTCCTTATTGCTGTTTGTTAAAGTGGCTGCCATACAGTGACTACTGAGAAAACAAAAGTAAACAACATTTTAAAAAATTCACACAGCTTAGAACTAAAGACTGGTTTTTGTGTGTGTTACCAAGCTACCTGTTTTCAAAATTAATAAAATCTCTCTTCTCAGGGGAGCAATTGACTCTCCCATGTCAGTTGCTCCCTGCTAATAAATTCAAAGGGGAGGCTATTGGATTAACTACAGTGGCAGAAGAAACTGCAGGAGAAAGTTCTGCCCCAGAAAACATTGTGGAACTGTGTCACCAGGACTGTCTCATGTGGGATAAGCAAAAAATAAAATTAAAAAAAAAAAACCCAGAAAAGTCCAGGGGTTTTACAGAGCCACTCATACATGGGTCTACAAAAGACCTTCTCACAGTCCACAAGTTTTAATTTCTACTCAGACATGAAGGTCTGCTATCTGTTTTGACAGGAACTGTAGAGATAGCTAAGATCAAGTTCTGCATATTCTACATCAGTAAAGCCTGTATCTCCAGTAGAATGTTCTAGGAGCCCACAAAAGAAAAACAGTGAAAGTTTCTAGTTTCAGGCCAACATTCTGAATTATGTCAGGGTCAAATATCTGTCCCATCATTCACAGATGTTTGTCTAACCTGTTCTTAAAAAGCCTTGACAGGACAGGATTCTGCAACAAGTTTTGAAAAAAGTTGTAGACAAACATCTGCTATTCCTGATAACTATGTAGTTTTTGCATTTATATAAACCACAGTTAAATAAAATATCCCATTCAAAGCTATTAATTCCCTCAAAATCTACACTAACTGAAAGGAAATGGAAGCACCATCTGACCTGGAAGGCAGCAAAATGAACATATAAAAGTCCACATGCCTGCAATGTTCTCAATCAAATGGAAAAATGTTAATTATAATGAACATTTCATAGGAAAGTTCTTCACTTGCCTTGCGAAAAAGCCAGGTGCAAAGCAGAGGTTGAAGCATGTCTACTTTCAAAGTGGGGACTGCAGCTAGTTGCAGAATTGCAGCATCCATGTATTTACCCCAGGTCCTGAGATAAATATTTTTCTGAGCTGACATATCTGTTGGAACTCAAGCTAACTTGAGTTTAAGAGGATATGGTATCTAATCAGCTCCAACTTTTAATTGCAGTGCCCAGATGTTGCAGAACCTGCAGGTGGTCAGTTTCATTCTTTTAGAATGTGGAAGTTTCTAGACTTTGTTGCAGACTAGTTCAGACAGAAAGTACAACTTTGCCTCCACTTTATCCTACCCCAAGGCAAGTTGCTCAATTGCTGAACTGTCTCAGACAATCTCTTCTTGTTTCCTACACTGGGATAGAAAAAATACGAGGCATCTTTCAGACATATAATTTTTATTTTCCAGTTCTATTAAAAGAGGATGCCTCCTATATTCTTTTGGTCTGAATCCTCATATCTTCTGTATGAATTCTGAATCTTCTGTATGAATTCTGCAGGCATGTCTCTGGCCTAATATACACTGAGTTAGTATATACAACCCTGCACTATATTCCTGAGAAAAACAGCAACTAAATCTGGTTTTAACACACTAAAATTCCAATGAAAATAAGACCACAGTTTATATATTTCTACAACACAGTGGATCATTCAGACCCTAAATTCACATGCATAATACTCAGAAATTTATACTATTTCCAAAGCTGGTAACTTTGGCACTTTTTAATGTTTTCTACTTCTCTTTACTTTGTCATCACTTAAATACTGGTCCAAAACACTCTTTGTCAGAGAAAGAAAAATATCCAGGGAGCAGATAATGTAAATACATCTGCCTGCTGTACAGCAAAACAGAAGTACATAGACCAATCAGTTACTGTATGTTCTTTGAAGATTTAACATTGAAGAGTTATTTAAGTATTTTTGGTAAATAACCATAAAATGCTGCTGTTATCTTTCCATCTACGAAAGAATTTGGCTGTGTTAGAGACCTTCTTCCCACAACTGACTTGTTTTAGTACCTAAATCTCTAGAGAAGAAGCTTCAATTACTCACATGTGAACACCCATATATAAATAGCGGTGGACTCCTAAAACTATTCAAAATATTTAACTTATAGATAATTTTTTTCATAAGACTAAAAATCTTGCCGCTAGTATGACACAAAGTACATGTTGAATGAATAGCTCCTCATTATCTGCAATATAGTTTCTAGTTTTTATTTTTGTACTCTTTTTTTATGTATGCTTTTTTTTTTCAGGACGGCTTAAATAGTCAACATAGATCATGTATTAAATTAAATCCTTAAAGAGTACTTTAATCTTGTGACACAAAAGGCCTATGAAATATTTGGTATGAAGTGGAAAGAGGATATGATTGTACAGAATGATTTCACATTAAGTGGATTGGGCTAATTTCCATAATTAGAAAGGGCATAAACAGATCACAAGTGAAAAGACAGTTCTGAAGAATCTGCCATAAACACCTTCTTTTCAAATAAATGCAGTTTATTCAATGAGGTTCATTAATTAGTCACTCAGAACAAGCTCAGTTTAGAGCAAGTTTCATGTGACAAATGACTGGTAAACTGTTCTGACTTAGAAATCTAGATCTATCATTTTTTAAGAACAGTCCCAGTTTGCTATCTGTAACCCAGCCCTCCAAATTTGGTGAGTATTAATTGCTGCTTCTTTGAAGTGAAGGCTTAAAAAGAGCCTGGTGCTTTTTGTCACGCCCTTTTATTTTCTCTTAAATAATGCTTCTTTTATCTTTTATTCACCTTACTCCTTAGACAACAGCAACTTATCACTGGATGTTTTGTTGGTTAAGTAAAGTATCTAGGACTTCAATTATCAAACATAGCCATTTTTTACCACATAAAAGTCACAATAACGTGGAATCTTCTGTTTGACTATATATCATAGATAGATGATAGATAGATAGATAGATAGATAGATAATGTGAAACAATCATTAGTGTGATTTCATGGTGATATGTTTAATTGGAAAAGTTTCAGAAGGTTTTTCTGTTACCTAAGGAATTATCCAGCCATGATGCTTTCTTATAGTCACAATTTGCTGAAGTAAAGAAAAGCTTTTGCATCTTTTTCTCTTCCCCCTATATGTAACGCCAAGTAATTAAATTCAGGTGACCTCCATCATGGATTCTGGATGAGTGTGGAAATTACTTGTTTAGCCTGTTCTGAATGTGCTGTAATGCATTAATATATTCTAGAGCTCATTTATTCAAGAACAAACTTTAGATTGTTCTGAATTTCTGGGCAGTGTTAAGTGTTTGAGAGAACTTTGTTTGTATTGTGCTTTGGTAGATGTTTTCAGTTGGTTAGATGTACAGGTAATAGAAGTATGGTTTGATCCTTTTTCTCTTGTCTTGTAAATACTTGATATTTCCTCTCCGAATTGCAAGTGATCTCTTTTCCAAAGAGCCTCAGATGCATTTAAATTACAGTGGCACTTTTTTGCTAAAGTCTTTGGGTGGCACACTCTGCATGTGAGCATTCCAGTCTTCACTAAGTTGTTCCAATAATTCTGAGCTGCTTATTTTACCTTCAACTTTCGAATTCCACTTGCAATTGTAATTCACAGTTCTTCTTAGCACACTTGATTAGAATTACAGAATAATAGAAGGGTTTGGTTAGAAGGGACCTTAAAGACCACCTAGTTCTAACCCCTGCACTATGGACAGAGATACCAGACCAGGTTACTTAAAGCCACATCCAGCCTGGCTTTGAACATTTCCAGGGATGGATGTCCAGGACTCTAATGGGAATCATGTTCCAGTACCTCCCCAGCCTCACAGTAAATATTGCCTTCCTTATATATAATCTAAATTTCTTCCAGCATTCTATACAGGGCTCACAAGAATAACTTCATTACATTTGAAGTACTGATACACCTATTTTAAGTACTTATTTCAGATGTTATTAACTTCATAGCATTTTGGATGCTTTACAGAGACACATTAGGACACATTGCAGGGTCATTTAGAGATAATATGCATAGTGTGAGAAAAATACTTGCCTAATGCAGAAACAGTTAACACTGCTCCCAAGAGGTATTTATCTAAGCACTTCTTTAACACTACTACAGGTTCTGATAAATTCTGTTTCTGTGCTTAAAAATCCCTGCCTAAAAAAAAAAAAAAAGTTATTTCTGAGTTAGATCTTCCTTGCTGCATATTACACTATTTACAACAGATGTAGTGAACAATGTCCAAACTTTTTGCCACTTACTATCTTTAATTTATAAAATTTTTTCCATCTTCATCTCTTTACACTAGATAATTCCAGTTTTTTCAGACTTTCCTCATAGGTGATGTTTTTGCCAATTTCACTGTTCTCTGGACTCTTCAGCTTGTCCACATCCCCCTTGAAAAGCACTTGAGATTAGGCATAGATTAAACATCAGGCAGAAACTCTGTGCTGTGAAGGTGGCGAGATACTGGAACAGGTTACCTGGAGAAGTTGTGGATGCCCCATCCCTGGAAGTGTTCAAGGCCAGGTTGGATGGGGCTCTGAGCAGCCTGATCTAGTGGGAGCTGGCCCTGCCCCTGGCAGGAGGGCTGGAACAGGATGCTCTTTAAGGTCCCTTCCAACCCAGGCCTTTCTGTGGTTCTGTGATGCCATGTCTCATGTCTGATGTGCTGGAGCTGTAGCACTGATGTGTCTTGTGGATGGAGAAGTTCAGCAGCAAAGCACAGCAGTGAGAGTCCTGAGCTAGTGCTGCTGTTACCCCACTGCTTTTCCAAAGTGCATCCAGCATCACCCCAGAGAGCATCCTGTTGTCAGGGGGATTGGCAATCCTCTATCAAGAGGCCAGGGAGAAGAAGTTGATCTCATTTATGTGGATGGAGAAACAAACTGAACACAAATATCACATCCAGCATCAGAGTCCTGACCGTCAGTTACAAACTGAAGACAGAAATTCTCCAGCTTTGTGCAGTCTGGCTCAGACGACAGGCTCTCAGAGCAACCTCAGCATCCTCAGGGTGCTCACCAGAGCAGGACCAGAGAGCACAAGGAGAAACAACTTACCCATGAGCCAGATAGAGGATTGCCTTACCTGTGGATTCTGACAAGTTTAAAATTCAACCATGACACAAAACTGCTAAAAAATCTTTCAAACAGATAGAAATAGAGATGCAGGTGCCTAGGGACTGCAAATGACTGAAACTCAGACTTTGTGAAGGTTACATAGCACAATGCCATATTGACATACCCATATTTACCATTGTATAAACTCGTATGTTATAGGCATTAAAATAAGAAATTCATTAATTTAACTCTGAGAGTCAGATCTATCACACTTAAATCTATTTTATGTAAAGAAAAAAATATGTCTGCAGAAGATGGAGATTTGGAAGCTCATGGTTTAAATACAGTAAAACATTTCACAAGGCAATCTACAAATGCAGCTCCCTTCAATGAATGTTAATGGCAAAAACAAAGTGATATTCATTATGGAATTGCTGGATAAATTTACAATTTATGTTCATATTACAAATTCAGGTCAAGTTGTAGATGCTGCTAAAAGCAAAGAGCAGATCAGCCAACATTAAATTATGGTGGTTCCAGAGCACAGCTTTCCTATAATGCTTACCTAACCCGACTGAGGTGAGCAGGTAGCTCTGTCAGCTCCTGTAAGGTTTTTATTATGTTATAGGCTTGTATAAACATTACCCATGAGGAAATTAATTGTGCATTTGATACAAAAGCTCAAACTGTAGGCTGTGGAGCATTACAAGAGTTAGAGGCTGCAGCACAGGCAATTTTATTCAGAGATAGATTTTTCCACCCCTCCTGCTTTCTTTAGTACCACATTCCAGGATTCACTCACCTGACAAAGGACAACAGGGAATTAACTAATTCTTCGTGAAAATCTAATTTTGTCAACAGCCAAGATCAATTTGGATCAAAAATTTGACAATGCTGACAGTCTCATGTTTTCTAAGTGAGCAACACCAGAGGTCCATTTCAGGCTGTACAAGAGACAAAGGCAATGCCTATCAGAGTTTGATTTTTGAAACTATTAAAAAGATTTTTTGCTACAATATGTTACTTTTTGATAAATTATTTAGGTTGGTGTCGTTGCAACAAACCACAATGTCTCTGAAACTCTTAGTCTAAAGCCATGGTTAAGCAGCATCTTGCCTATAACCCTCAGTCTGGTGTTTCACCACTGACAGTGTTCAGCAGCATGGCACTGGGAACTGCCAGATTATCAAGAAGGTTCCTCATCATTAAACTGCAGAGGTTGCCCTTGACTAACTCCCTTCACACCCACTCCTCCTGGCAGCTGGAAGAAATGCCCTGGTTAGCCAAAGGATGGGTCACTAGAACTTAATGTTCTTAAAATAACATAGATTATTAATTATCATGAAGCCATAAGCTTTACTCAAAAGAGATTTGGTTGGTTCAAAAAAAGAAGTAACTGCAAGATTACCAAGGAATTTATAATGACAGAATGTTATCTGGTATTACAAAGTGACCACAGACGTCAGCACCAAGGCCTTTGGGAAGTTTCATTTTCAGTTTACTCTTTCTCAAAAGAGAACCACTCTGCTAATATTGCTGAGTTTCTCTGGCAAATTTGATTATCAAATAAATAATTTACATTATAAAGGCATGGGACAATAGATGCACAAAAGCCATGAAAGGTGATGTTTTAATACAGCCTTTCCATTTAAAAAGTGAAGACAATGAGAATGGCAGTTTTTGCTCCCTCAAAGCCTGTATTAATTCCTATGCAGAGATCCAAAACTACCTGTGACAGCAGAAGTATTCTAGAATACAATGACCCTGTGAACTGTGCATTAGGAAAAGATGTATTTGGAATTAAGTTACAATCAGTTTGCAGGGACATTGCTGCTAGCTGCCAAGCAAGGCAGAATTCACCCTGGCTGTCCTGGTTTTCTCATCTGTGAGCCAATATGAAACCAAATGCTCAGTGAGCTGGATGATTAACTTGTGCTGTAATTCAGTCACTGCATGATACTATTTTGTATATATTATTTCAGGGAAGGAAGGAGGGATGTCATTGAAGTTATGAATGTTCTTAACTGCATAATTTCATTCATCCCCTCTTTCCTCATTTGCACTACATGTAGCTTTGTTGCAAGAGAGATGCTGAATCAATGTCTAGGCCCAGACAGATCTTTGTGCAAGTGTACCCTGGCCTTTCTTCTGAACCTGCAAGAACAGTGTCTTGCTGAGGCATGTTTAGGATCAGATTTTGTAGTGGTTTGGACTCTAGAAATAGTAGTGTAACTATATGTAAACATTTCAACACCAGTACTAACTGAGAGAGAGTTATTCTCAACTTCCAAACCAGGACTAGGCAAATTTTAAATCCCCTTGTACAACACGTCCTGGTTTTCAGTGTACCAGATTACCACTTTCAAAGCCTTTCAAAACTCTTAGACAGAATGTTCATTGCTTTTTTCCTCTATCAGATCATACAGCATCCACTACTTCCTCCTTCCTCCTGTGGATGTCAGCAAGAATTGCCTGTCAGATTTGTTCTCCAATAAGCTTCACACTTATGTGCCTGTCTGTTCATGGAGTAGCTCACTTAAAGAAAAGAGTAAAATAATAGCATCTTTTTATGACATCTCTTTGTAACATCATATTTCTTTAACAGAGTAGTAGCTAGAGTTCCTGCACAGGGTGGGGAAACATGCTTTTTTTTTCTGTCAGAAATTATATTTCACATTTCAAGAAGCATTTCAAGTCTAAAGAGAAAAAAATAGAATCAGATTACCTTCTCCCTGTCCTTTAGTCTATGACTTTCTAAATACTCACTGTTTGATTTTCCAGCTCCAGGAGGAAAGATGGAATGGAGCAGGATGTGGTGGGGATGTTGAAGAGCATTTGGTAAGGACTATCTCTTGAATGATGAGCACAAAGCTCCCAAATTTGAAAACAGCAAAGATCCTTACAGCCACATTTTCTAGGAATATGTTACAATCATCAGGCAATTGCAAAACATAGATAATGACCTGACCTTTCTGTAGTTTACTGGGCAGGTAAAACAGTGGATTCTTTTAATAAAACCAGGGATTGGTGAATGCACCTTTAACTAGAATGTTAAGGCTGAAAGGAATAAATGGTAACAAATTTTAAAAACCAGGATAAGGCACTGAACAACTTGCCTGGGGAAACCTTCAGTGTGTTGAATTTCTGCAGGGTGGATGTCTGTACCTGTGCTAGTCACCAGGTTTTTCTTTAAGAAAAGATTGATCCAATCTACTTTACACATCTATTCTAGGTAATATATTGCAACTTACAAGTGTCCATTTCTCTCAGTTTATAAAAAAGACTAGAAAATTAGGTGAGATGTAAATATCTACCTGAACTCAAATAAATAAATTTGGAATAAGAGAGAGAATGCTGCAGCACTGCCTAAAAATTTCTAGGAATTTTAGTGAAGTTTATTAGCTTCAGTGAGGAGCTGTCACTCTGATACAGAAAGTGCCAAAGCATTGTGTTGTAGTAGATGCTTGATGGCCCATTCTGATCTCATAATTTATGAGTTTAAGAGTCAATAATTTAAAAACAAAAAGTAATTCAGACAATTGCTATAGCAGCACAATGCCAAGTGTCAAACAGAAAAAGATTAGATGCAAATGCCAGGCTGTTGGTAGCACACTGTAGTAATCAGTGTGGTTTTACTATTTACTACATCTTTCAGATGGTTTGGCACATGACTTTTTTTTCCAATGCCTTAATTTTGTCACCCTTCTCCAAGTTAACATTTAAAAAGAATTAACAGCTGTAATACTAATAGTAATAACAGCAACAATGAAGCAACAACAACAACAACAATAATAATATTATAATTGAATCTCTTTCTCCATGCCTTGTTGCCATTAAAAATAGATGCACCTACAAAACTTTTATAATCATTGATACTGTTATTAATATCCACCCAATTTTGTAGTAATTCTTAGATTAAAATGGGTGGGTGTGTTTGTTTGTTTTTATCATTGCAGGAATGAGAGGTGAAATATTAAGATTCTCTTTCTATATATAAAATTGTGAAACACTGACTGACAAGTCAGTTTAGAACTGAACATTGAGGTATTTTTGTGCTCCTGCAAGACTTCAATTTATCATTGTCTAGAAATTGTGTTAAGTTCCACACATGGGAGCTGCTGCAAAACACCTGGTCTGCTTCAGGAAATGTCTGCTAAAATTTTTAGGAGTGAGATCTATCATCCTTTATTTACAATTAGGACATGGTTGTTTTGCCTTCTTTGCAAGCCTTTCAGCAACACTGGAGCATGGCAGAAGCATATGAACAGTTTAAAACATATTCATAGAAATACACCCACATCACAGTATGTATGATAATGCAGCTTGGAAGGGACCTCAGAGGTCTTTAGTCCAACCTCCTGCTCAAAGCAGGGTCAGCAATGAGGTCAGGCCAGGTTGGTTAGGCTTTAATTTATTTATTGGGCTGGTTATTAGGTTTCCTGGCTTCAGGAAGAATTCTTGAGAAATATGGGCTTTTTTCACATGTCTTTTTGAACTTTTATCCACAGTCTGTCTGTCAGCTACTGAGGTGTACTGAAATTTCTCCTTTGCCTGCAGGCATGGTAATAACTTCATCCGTGAATTATTGAAAATATTTTCTGTTTCTATTACATTCGATGTTTATTATATCATAGTCAGTTCATATTAATAACAAGAATAATAACAATAATAACAATACTGAGAAACAGTATATGAAATATTAATGAAGATATTGGAAGAACAAGAGAGTGTACCTATTTCTCATGGTATTTTTAGAGGATTCTAAATGCAGCCCATGAAACTTGGGTGCTAATTTTTTGTTCCAATTTGTAAACATCCAGTTGAAATGAAAAAAAATAAAATAAAAAAAATTAGAAACCACTAACAATAATCCTATGTTAAAAATATTGCTTAGAATATACAGTTCAAAGGGTGTCACACCTGTAATGGTAAAAGTGGCACTTGTAATCCCTGTTGCTAAAATGGCTCTTACACCCCATAGGGTTATTGTGACAGAAAGGATCATATTAAGCACATCATGTCTTCATATTAGCAGAAACAGATTTCCATAACTGCACAAAGAAACTAGTGCTGCTTAGCGTTTTTAAATAATTATAATTAATTTTCATTCATTTATTTTTCCCAAAACTTCCTCTGTTTTTCTTAGCTTAACATAAGGCTACATGCCTTGATTAAGAGTGCTGGATATAGCTGAAGTGTATTTATGGCCTCTAATATAGAAAGTCCCTTCCATTTGCATATTTATTCGAGCATTTCATGAATTAAACATTGAGCAATACAAACATCCCCATTTCACTATATTCTTATAGTTCATCACAAGAAGCTAAGACTCACAGTCTATTGTGTATCATTAAAGTGATCTTGGAAGGGAAAAGGCAAGTGGAATCTTGACCTTTTCATATTCCTTCAAACCACAGGTAAATCAAACTGCTTATTCTAAATAGCTGTCAAACCAGTTCTTCCATTTCCACTAAATTTTCCTCAGAAGTGTGTTTTATATCATGTGTTAGGTTAAAACCCACCAGAAAAATAGTGTTCTGGTGTAGCTACAAGTAAATGCTGGTTTTATTCGTCACAGACTAATGGAATTGGGATTCTCTGGTGTAACTTCATAGAATGTGAGGAGGAGGCTCTTGTGCAGAAATCTTGTGGATGATGCAGTGTAGATACTATTAGGACAGCACAATAGCTTTTCCTACTTTTTCACTCTGAATTTGCTTTTTCAAAGGTAGTTCCTATGAATGTAACCCAAATTAGATCAAATACCAAATAAAATGCATAAATTGGTTTGATGAATGAATGAATGAATGAAGACAACTTTATAGAGGTTGGCAATATTTAGCATGCTATTATTCAGTGCTATTACTCTAATCAAGAAAAAAAAGGCTTTAAATATCTGACATTGGTTTAGTAAAAAAACCCCACATTTAATATCAGAAATGTCCAGAATATTAGCTTGGCATTATGACAATTGGACTTAAGTGCTATCCACATATACAGTTTTTTTGGTAGAATAAGAATAGCAATTCCTAAATTGTATTTGCATGGGAAATTGCAACACAAGTGGGAAGAAAAACAGAGTGTTGTTAATTAAAGTTCTAAAAATTAATTATGCAAATAAACCTCAAAAGGCTATTTAAGCTCTTCCCAAGATTTCTGTAAAGCTTTTAATGAGCATTTTTGAATTACTATATCTGCATTGCAGATAGAACTTTAAAATAATTCAGCATATATATATTTTTTCATAATAACAAGATAATTAATTTTGCTTTAGCATAGAAAAATAAAATATTTTCTTGGGATTCTAATTCAAGATTGTATTTTTTTCACTGTATGTCATAGAAAAGCAGAATAAATGCATACAATCAAACCTAGGAAGTTAAGCTTCATGATCAGCTTGGAAATAGCAGCAATAAAGATCAGAAGCACAACGGTTTTAGCCAAACTATTCCACAAATGTAGGCAGTGAAACAAAACCTTTCATGAAATCTTGTCAATCTCTGCAAATGCATCCAATCAAAAAGTCAATTATAGAGAATAAAAGCATGTTCATATGTAGATACAAGTATTCTTTCTCTGTATGTTCAGAATATAATACTTTTCCTTTTTGTTTGATATAATTGACATAATTATATGTTGATGGAACTTCAGAATTCAAGAAGACCCAAGCCAAAGCAGAAGTTGTTTTACATGATCCTGAACACTTCTGTTCATTGCTTTGTGTCTCAAAAAAATCTGAAAAATATTTTCTAATAATTCCAACATACTTAAGTAATTGACAAAGAACTGGTAATATATTTTCCATGGCTGAATATGTCAGACATTCAACAGGGTATGTAAAAATATAATGGATTAATAATTCATTTCATAAGATATTTACCTAAGATCATTTGATTAAATCTCACTGGGAGCTTTAATTAATTAAGTAGCTCTAACAGCCCACAGGTAAGACGGGCAAAGACATCAGGTTGCTCCATGTTCCTACTATAAAATGTAGAGGAAAGTTTATTAGAATGGGGAATATATTGGAATAGAGCTTCTTCAGTGCAACCTGACCTCAGCAAAGCCTCAGCCAGGCTGCACAGGGGCCTGGCTCCCAGGGGGCAGCAGGGACAGAGGCAAGTCCCCGGAGAAAGCAGCAGCTTTAAAGGAAAAAGGGTGAGATTTGAGTCTAAAAAAGCTGGAAAGTCTTATTTGTTGTGTATCTATATGTACCTCCAGACCTGTGGGATGTTACCATACATGTGTATCGATGCTTGAGTTCATTGAAACAGTGTAGGACAGATATGCTAAGGAAAAGGGCAGTATTTCCACTGGAATGACTTGCAGTGAACAATTATACATCCTAATTTCTCTTCTTTTACTCTGTCCAGAAAGTATTTTATCACCTAAACAACTAAACAAATGTGAATAGCCCGGAAATTCTGGAGGATAGAAAGGCAGCACCATTTGAACCCACTGCAATAACACTGAGGCTCAATAACAGAAACATGGTTTTGTGCTTTTATTTTCATGTTTGGTTCTCACCATGTAAACAAGAATGTGGCAATGAGGAAATAACTCAAGTTTCTGTTATAAACTCTAATTTATTGAATTAGAATAATCTTATTCCATCCTGTCGTAAACCCTAATTTATTGAATTAGAATTACTTCCTAAGTAGTGCAGTCTTCTGGACAGGTATGATACATACATCATTTATTTTCTGGTAATGTTTGTCAACATTTTACTAAGTAGATTAATGTGCAAACATGCATACAATACATAGTCTCAGTGACATCTGATATGGAACATTCCCAGTTCCAAGACATGTATTTTTCACCTTGCCCTTTTTACCTTGCCTGTGTCTCTTAGAACAAAAGTTATTTTCATTCACATTGAAGCACTTTCTTAAATAGTTGTCTGTTGGCAATAGAGCTGGTCTTCTGACTTCTGTTTCTTCAGTAATTAGCAATTGCATACAGAGCAGTTCATTGGAAAGTCTCTACAAGGTAGTCAGTAGACGCTACAAAAATTTCCTTATTTCAAGATATATAATTTCAATTTAAGGATGATATTGCATTATTTCCAAAATCTGAAAAAAAGTTAAGTTAGAAGGAACTGTATGAAACTTTCATGAACTTCATGAGGTCATCAGCAGCGCAAGTAAACAAAAATTAACACCTTTTTATTTAGCAACCAAAATGTCCCACAGGAAAACCACTGCAACCCAACAGAGAGAAAAAAGCAGCACAATTTGACAAGCTTTCTGCCTTCTTCTCTGTGGTGTTGAAAGCACAAAATCACACCCACCCTTGTAGTGGTAAACCAGTAAGAATGGCCTCCACAGAAATGTAATTGTTATTTTAATTCTATATTTACAAGACAATAAAATGCCAAGTCAGCCTTGGCCATTCCCTTTTTTGATCACTACCTGTCAGCTTTTTGTGGCTTTATCACATGGCCTCCAGTTTCATTAAAAACAAAACAAAGCAAAGACAGCCAATAACAAAAAGCCCAAAACAATGCACACACAACAACAAGCCTACACATCAACAGCGAAAGGGAAGTCATTCATCCCATAATTGCCCTGGCCCCAAACAAGCCATGAAGTAGTGCACACAATAAAGGCAATCTGTCCTCTTTTAAAGCGAAGTTCAAACAGCTGCCTTGAGTTTTCTATTGCATATTCAAAGTGATAATGTATGAAATTATTAACTTCTGCACTGGGGTTTATGGCATTAAGAACCCCCCATCAAGCAAACAAACGAAGGATGTGGCTGGTTTTAAGGATTGCTTTGTTGGAGACTTCTGGGTCAATTGGGCTTTCAAAAAGAGCTTGGATCCCTGAAACATTTCCGAAGCAAACGTAATTGAAGACGGATGATGTCTGACATCAGAAATGCCCATTTTCCTTTCTTTGCATGTCATTCCCCATGTTGATTTGTAAGGATACCTAAGGGTTATATGCCAAGCTACCCAGGGGAGAGACTTTTTGGTTGTTTGACAGCTAGCATAGCTCAGCTATAAGCCAGTGAGCTGCACAATTCATCAGGGGCTTGATCCAAAGCTTGGGAGAGTTAATGGGGGCACTTGTTTGACTTTATTGCTTTGGGTCAGAACCACTGCAAGAGTCACTGCAGCCATATCTTGAGCCCACCCAAAGGTACATGGGTTAGGCCATCTAAGACTGTTCAGATTCTAGTTTATTTAATAAAACATTTTCTGCAATTCTTCATTCCTTTTTAAAATAAACATCAGTGTTTACTGTTTTTCTGTGCTTCTCTTGCCCCCTGCCAGCCACCAGGCAAATATTATCTTATTGCTCAAAGGTATTGACCTCTTTGCTCTTCCTCCACCTTCACACTTTTTTCTTCTAAGAGTTTGAAAACATTAAAAAATTTTATAAAGAAAGAGGTTTTCTTCTTCCAAATCAAAGTTCACTGGATTTTCCTGTCATCCTTTCCTCCCTGTGTGATAGAGAACAGAGCTTGCTACTGAGATTTCTGACTACCCAACCCCTGTGCAAAGCTTCATGTAGCAAATGTTTTATTCCACTTTTAATAAACAGAAGGAGTTTCCTTTATAATTGCCATTTTTCATCTCTGAAAAGAATCTTTATTTATGCAAAGGCAGGAAGCTGATAAAAGATCATAGAATCATAGAATATCCTGAGTTGGAAGGAGCCCACAAGCATCATCTAGTTTGTCAGCTCAGTTGACTCAGTAAGGACAATGTCATCCCAGGGACCAGACTCTGAGTGAAGACTCCAGCTCTAGTCCCACAAAGGGCCATAAATGTCTGGCACAATTTATGAACTCCACAGTTCAGAATAAAGTGTGATTTTGGAGGACCCTTAAGTAACTTATAGGGAGATTGCCCTGCCTCAGCCTGGGGCTTACCAAGAACCAAACAGGGAGCTGTCCAAGATAACCAGTACAAAATCCTCAGGTTAAAAATGGATCCCATTGCTTTGGGGGCACTCATGTGTTCCCCAATTTCCACTTTTATTGTAATCTCACCTGTGTTTGAATGTCTAAGATGCTCTATTTTCCATCTGTGAGGCATCCTCTCCCTAACTTTGAAATGGAATAATTTGAGGCTGTTGATTCCATATAGTAACTGAAGCCCTATACTTTGCTGACCCATGAATGACATCCAATAGCAATTAAGTTAGTCTTGCCTGTAGTTCCCTGAATACCTCAGAACCCATCACTTCCCATTAGAATAATAGAGTGGTTTAGGTTAAGTTCAGCTCACATATCTCAAAAAAATTCTTGAAGCATTGCTTCAAGAAAAATAGAGAATCCACTTTATTCCATTATTATTATCAATGGCATTCTGAAAGAATACACAAATTATTTGCCACATTCAGGTAGGCTCCATATTTAAACAAAAATATGCTAAGACTGTAACCTCTGGGGCAGAATGTCTCCTTGATGCTAGCGCTCACTTATTCTGACACAACAGCTGGAGGAATCTCGTGGCACTAGCCTAATATAAGCATAACCTAAAGTATATCTGATAGAGAAATAACCCATTTAAATGGTTTACTAAAGATTTTATTGATGAATCAACTTTTGCATTCTCCTCTGCTGGTCTTACCCCCCTTCAGTGAATAGCTGAAAACAATGCATTATTCTGGTTGACATAACAGGCAACACAAAATCTGTTCCTGGCAGGTTTAAGTGACAGGAATTTTATGGCAGCTTAATAGTTTTAAAGCATTTTGTTTCTAAAAGTGACTTACACTTGCAGTGATAGAAAGTGATAAAAGTGTACAGCAGAAGCTACAGAAGAAACAGTCATGTCCACACTATTGGGTCCGTGTGCCTGGTGTTGTACTGTTTCAGCCTGACAACTGAAAACTCACCCTGCTTGGGACTTAGAGCCATCTGAGTGAGCACTACTCACAGAATGAGCTTAATTGTCTGTGTGAAACAGGCAGGGACATTTGCAGATGTAAATTGAACACTGCTGAAGGTAGCAGTAGAGTTGTAACGTTCTATAAATTACTTTCGCTGGCCTGGCTCAGCACCCCTCACAGAGCTTTCAGCTTGATTCAACAGGGCTCTAAGCAACCAGAGAAGAAAATTTCTTTTAAAGAAATTTAATGCAGCAGAACTGATTAACTGAGAAACAGCCTACAAACAGGCAGCTGAGAGAATGTTCTCGGCAAGCCAAATAGCCCTGTTATGTTGGTTTTATTAATTAACATCTGGCTTCCTGCCTCTAAATCGGGTCCCCTTCTTTGCTGCTTTAATGCCATGTTTTCACCACTTTTACTCTGAAATGTACCCCTAGAATTTGAGATTAAATCCTTTGGCTGTTCAGCTTCTGAAACACAAGTCAATCCCCTCTAAATAGCATACAGCAACACAGCTCTAGTGGTCTCAGCAAACCTCATTTTCCTGCAGGGACTTGGTAAAGAATGGCAAAAAAGGAGAGACAAAGTCCTGCACCAAAGAGAGAAAAATAATTAGTGAAGTAGACAGGGTATAGAGGAGACAGCTTTTAACTGAAGAAACACTCTCCATCATTAGGAGAGCTTGGGTAGGCATACCAGAACAGCACTATCTCTGTGGGCTGGGCTCATCCTAAACTGGAAAAATAGCTATGTATTATGGTTGTGGTTTCGAAAAAATACAAGACCAAACCTTTGCACAAGTTACAAAGCAATGCTGGCCGCTGCAAGCTGCTCCTCCAGTTTCTGAATGCTACAATCCAGCCTGCTAAAGCACAGGCTTTAGTCTACTCAGAAAAGCCAAGGTCTTAAAAGACATAAATTACATGATACAGACTTTTAGTTGATGGTTTTCAGAACACATAGCAGAAGCCATACATGTAGTTGAAGGCCATAACTTAATCTGAACAGATTTGAAAATTCTGCATTTTACATCTTCACAGTCGCTAGTCTCTTTCAGACTGTGTTTCCTACACGCTGATATTTTTTAGTACCTATCTTGGCTAATAGCTGTGGAGGTTTTTTTAATAATTACATTACATTTAAGTATTAAAAACGGGGTTTATTTTTTAATTTTAATTCATCTTGTACTTCTTTGTCCGCTTTTCTGCTACTTAGTTTGTCAGGGGTGTGTGTGTTAGTTGGATCCCGGAGAATAATTCTTTGGAAGTGACTGTTATATTGCATTCATTGTTCCTCAAAATATGCTGCCTCTTTGAGAATTTTTATTAACCCTTAGGCTATCTTTATTTCACAAAATGCTTTGGTGTTTTGTTCTTCTCAAAGTTTCTGATCTATCACCACACATTCTGTCATCCAACACACTGCAAAATTACTGACCAGCTTGACAATAAATGGCACCTTTATTTTAAAAGAGCTTTTCTTAACATGTGCAATTGCATCAAGTGATAGAACATGGTTGTCAATGGGTTCACATAACTTGTCCCCAAGTGACATGTTTACTTACTGCTGAGCCACCAGTTCAGCGGCTGTAAGATTAGTAGAGATTTACAGAAAGAAAAATATATCCTGTTAATGCTTCACAAGTTAAGTTTTGTAGTTCAGTGTTACTAAATCAACTGTTTTTACAGCGTTAATGCACAAGTTGAAGAAGCTTATTAAGTGTCAGGGGGCTGATTTTATTCAGTATGTAAAAGTATACTGTGCTGATTTGTTCACATCCAAGGGTTTAAAACTCTGCTTTGATAAGACCTGAGCTGATCCCACTTTTTAAAGAAGTCTGTGCATACGTCATGGCTTTAGTCCACTTACCGCATTGCCTAAAGCAGCAGCTGATGTCATCTGATGAAAAGAGCGCTCCTGGGTCATGTGCTCAAGGCTGAGCTTTGCCATCAGCAGAGCTGTAACTGCGATAATCTCCTGCTGCAACAGATAAAGAAATCTATTACTGGCAACTCTACATGAATGCAGAAATCCTGGGCCAGCACAGCTTCTCACTTCAACTGGTAGAAATTTTTCTTGTGATTTTATTGAGCATTAGGTATAACAAAGAGGAAAAAAGTCAAATATTCTTATGAATGGAGCTCCAGAATTTTTAGCTCACAGAATACAAAAGGAAAGGATTATCTCATCTGTCTTTGGGCATCTTAGTGTTATGTTCAGAGTCTAAGTTAGTCTTTGTTTCCCCTACAGTCAGCAGGAAGAGGTGGGTAATGTGGATGAGCCCATTTCCTACAAGGTTTGACAAGAGAGCCCCAGTTTATATTGGCTGCACAAGATGTGGACTGCTGAAGTTGACACGAATTTCATTTAGTGTTATGAATTTCTAGGAAATGAATGAGCTAATGAAATGCTGGTTCGAGGGATGTCTTACTTCTCTGTTATTTTCTTTCCTGCTGACTTCCTTTATAACAATAAAACCAATGCATTTTAAAATGGCCCAGCTTTTTCTTGGCCCA
The DNA here is from genome assembly GCF_028551555.1 of Melozone crissalis. Lineage (NCBI taxonomy): Eukaryota > Metazoa > Chordata > Aves > Passeriformes > Passerellidae > Melozone > Melozone crissalis. The sequence goes on from NW_026535805.1 coordinate 58,481,825, forward strand.
ACTTGATCTCTGTGTGGGAGGTCTATGCCAGGCAGTACTCATACAGCCTCTAAAATTATTCTTCTTCTAATTGATATTGGTGAAAGAAGGCTTGTGCATCTGGTAATCTTCCATGTGTAACTATTAATTACATCTCATAGCCAGACTGAGGTTTGATTTGCATGGTAAGCATGCTGAGGAGCCACGTACATTATCCTATAAAGACAATGAAGCTTCCTGGACTGTCTAAAAAAATATCAGATATTTCAAGCAAGCATTGCCACTACAGCTGCTGCATATTGTAAACCATAAGCATCAATTTAACTTTAAGTAAAGCATTTTATACCATTCCTGAGTTTGCTGAAACTACTGGTAAACCAATTTTGACTTCATTGGTGGTCAGGAAAAGTTTTAAAAGTAGCTCGCAAGCTTTAAAGTGAAAGGAAGTTATTCTGTGGTTTTGGTCAATATTTTCTTTCAAAATCACTTCATGGATGTTAAGGTTGCTGAATTTGGCTTAGTATTCAGAGTTTTCTGAATTTCTTAGAAATTCTCAGATATTTTGTCTTTTAAGACAAAATCATCAAAGTGAAACTGTTACCAAATTCTATTTTCTTACACACAACTATTGAAAAAATGTGCCTACTTACTACCTGATGAAAGCAATTTTCTTTGATTTTCCAAAAGATATTACAATGAGATTCAGTAATTTTCAGGAAGTTAGAAATTATTCTTCACTCCTTTAAGTAGGGGGATTTGAAGCATTCAGCATTGCTGCCTGCAGCAATATCTTCATGCAGCACAGGTATTTTGAAAGCTTAGACCTCTTTAAATAAATAAGGCGAAAAATGTTATTTTTCTATTTGTTCATCCAAATCAAGCAAAACAACCCAATTTGAAATATTATTCAGTACTTGTGTACATAGGGCATTGTTGGCTGGAGGTCTTGTAACTAAGAATGGGGCCCATATAAAGTGGGATAATAAGCCTACTGAATTTAGTTTGTTACATGTGCTCAGATAAAATGCTCATCAGCACAGTGTAGAAAAAGACTCAGAACTGGGAAGGTAAATTTTCTTCAGATCTAATTACCTCCTTAGATTTGTCCCAACTCTTTCACAGCTGTGATAGGTTGCCAGTTTTGGTGCACTTCCAAAGACTTCCCTGCCCCCTGAAGTCACACAAGTCCTTAAACACCCAGATATGAGCAGCTGCACAAGGAGGCATCCAGCAGCTGTTCAGCTTCTCTGTCCTGCCAGCTGCAAGCCAGCACCACTGAGAAAAGGTGCTGCACTGGAGGAGCTCTTCCCAGAGGGCACATTGGCCTCCTGCCCCATTGGCCAGCATGGGGATGATCTGGCTGCAGCCACTCAGGGCCCTGAGCACTGAGCAGGGCCAGCAGGGCAGCCCTCCCCGCCTGTGGGATACCAGCCATTAAACCACTGTTATTTTATTCTCCTATTCTTTCTCCTTAATGCACCTTAGATCACAAGCTTTCCAGAATAAAGTTTCCCTCTTATTAAGTGTCCAGTGCAGCAGAATTACCTCATCTTTGCAGCACTATTCAAACCTGAAATTTGTACATCTCCTTGGGAAGGTTAAAGGTCTAACTTCTTCCACTTTGGGAAATTCTTCCTGGGGTCATCCAGCAAGTTCTTAAGGACTGATCTACCTTCATTCATAGATTTTTGATGTATCACTCAGCTTCTTTCCTTTCCCCATGGGAAAATGGCTCATGTTCATCAAAATGCTATATATAGTTTTAGAATATAAGAACTATGTTGTGTGGATTAGTGCAGGGTTTTTCAATTTTTTTTTTTCTAAAATCCATGTTCTATTGGGAGATGAGGAAAACAGGTGATTTGTTCATTTTTCTACCATTACTGTTTCCACTTTTTCAGATTTTAAGAATAATCCCTAGTTTCAATATTTAACTTTTTTTTCCTTTGTTACTACATACAGAAAATATACACAGGCTGTTTCTTTCCTCAGAGACAGATTCAGGCTCTCAACAAACACAGTCTGACATTACCAAGCATAGTTACCCTTCTGCAAAAAGCTCCCAAGAATAAGCAGCATGTGACTTAAGATATTAAGAGAACTAGGAACTCTGGAAAATTGCTAAGGTGTCCCTCACTATTTCTGTGATGGAACACGTGTCCCACTGTAGAAAAATATTAACTTTGTACAATAAATAAATAAATATCCTGTAATTCCTTCTTGCTCTCTGCTTTTCTAAGTTTATTTTTCCTTAAGAATAAGCATTTTCCTTTCATTTAAAGGAAGAAAATAGAACCATATTTTGTTAATACAATAAAATGGAATATTCACTAAAGAAGGGAAAACAAATGGTTGAAGAAAAGAAAGAAGGGATTTTTACTGTGAGGGTGGTGAGGCCCTGGCACAGGTTGCCCAGAGAAGCTGTGGATGCCCCATCTTTGGAATTGCTCAATACCAGGCTGGATGGGACCTTGTGCAGCCTGGTCTAGTGGAAGGTGTCCCTGCACATGGCAGGGCTTTGGAACTAAATTATTTTTAAGGTGCCTTCCAACCCAGTTGTGATTCAAAGTCTCCTTACCCACTGTGTCCAAATCTGAAAGTGAGAAACTGTAGTAAGTAAAAACTGTGCTGTTAAGCAATGCATTTTTCTTTTATCCTGGAATGAATAGTAATGAAATGTTTGGAACCCTACATCAGTAGGGTGATCCAGGGTGTATTTTAAATATGGAAAAGAGATGAGTGTTCAGCACAACTGGTTACTGCATGTCAGCACAGCCCAGGCCACCTACCACATACCCTCAGAGACCCCACTTCAGTTCTGGCATAAAACACAGTAAATTAAAGTCCTGTCCTTGAAGAAGATTGAGAACATGAATATGAATATTTGTCAATGAATCAGTAGCCTTTCTGGTAGTTCATTAAATAATCATAACTCCCTTTTACCACCAGTCAATTCACAGCTTTGATCCTGTAGATCCCTGCCAGCAATGAGCTAAAGTTTGCAACTCTTCTACAGTGCTGCTCTTGAATCAGGACTGAAAAGTGTGACCTAGATTTAAAACCCTAAGATCTCTTTCAAAATACAGTTGTTAGGACTCATTGCAGTACTATAAAGCATATATCAAACCAGTTAGTGAGATGAGTAGCCTTTCAAGAGCTAGATAAGATAAATGTCTCTTTCCAGCCACCCCTCTGTTGACACTTAGATCACTGTCAGCACAGAGAGCTCATCACTGCTTCAAAGGGTAGGGAATCTGCCCCCAAATTTTTCAAATATTTCCTCTCTCAGCTTGTTAATTTCATAAATATGGCTCAAACGAAATTATTCTTTCTATAAAAAAGCATGCTCATTTTTTAAATCATGATATTCCAGCATAACTACAAAGATCAAGATACAGCAGTTAGAGGAAGAATGAAAAGGGCATCCACTGCTGTGCCCTGCAGAAAAACAGGAGGCTTTGTCTTAGAAGGAGGAATTTAAAAAATCATTGCACTGGAAGTGATACAGTGGGTTAATTCACTGCCTTTTGGAGACCTGAAATGTATTTGTGCAGCAATTGTGTTGTTCAAATGCCCAAGGCACCAGCACACATCTTGGCAGGGAGGAGAACAGCTGCAGGGCTGCAGCTCAGGGACGTGGATTGGCAGGGGCTGAGGGGGAAGCCTGTGCAGCACCTGCCTGCATCGTGCCTGGCTGGGGCCAGGGCTATCAGTTTCTGACTTTGTTCAAATCCTCCCAATCCACCACACTCCCAAATCTTTCTGCAAGATAACTCTTGCCAATAGGAGACTGCATTTGCCTTCGTGCCTACAGTTTTTCTCTCTGCATGTATTTTCAATTATAAAAGAGCAATAGAGAGAATGGAAATGTAACTTGTTGTGTAATTTAAGTGATGAAAATGCTTGAAAATATTACATTGTTACAAGTATTTAAGAACTGAATTAATATAAACTACATCAATAGACTAGATCATGCAAATAATCTCATCAAAACCAAAATCCATTTTATTCATCTTGGACTGTTAAGGAATTTCAATGACAAAGGAATATTTATATGGGACCTGAATAATCATAGAATCATAGAAGAGCTTGGGTTGAAAGGGACCTTAAAGATCACCTAATTCCAATCCTCCCACCTTCCAGGATCAGGCTGCCCAGGCCCCCATCCAGCCTGACTGTGAACATTCCCAGGGGTGTGGCATCAACAGCCTCTCTGGGCAGCCTGTTGCACTACCTCATCATACTCTGAGTAAAGAATTTCCTCCTAATATCTAATCTAAATTTCTCCTCTTTTAGTTTAAAGTGATTTCTCCTTGTCCCACCACTATCTTTCCATGTAAAAAGTCTCTCTCCATTTCTATTTTAGCCCCCTTTAAAAGCCGCAATAAGATCTCCCCAGAGCCTTCTCTTCTCCAGGCTGAACAGCCCCAGCTCTCTCAGTCTGTCCTCAGGAGAGGTGCCCCAGCCTCTGGTGCCCTCTGTGCTCACTCCAACAGGTCCATGTCTGTCTGGGGCTGAGGGCTCCAGACTTTTCAGACCTGACCAGCCAAACCCAGGCAGCCCCTGGATCACTGTCATTAAAGCACAAGGGATCCAAGACTCCATGCCAGAAGGGGTGAAGTGACACTCTCTTACTGTCCAAAACTGTTTGACCTGCACAGCATACATGGCTTTACAAGGGAACTGAGCTGCTCACCTTCAGTTCTGTGTAACAAAGGGAGAATGCATGTGATTAACTTTAAAGACTACAATAGATTTGTTAAAAACTATGTATAGAAGCATTTGATTGCACACTTGTGTAAAAAGGATATAAAGCCAGTGCAACATTTCTTCTATAGACAATTCTTCTACACACAGATCTGTGCTCTCCATTAAACTCACCTCCTTACTGGTGTGTACCTGTTCTGGTTCTACTAGTGCACCTGACACCTGGGAAATGTTTGAACAGATTGGTTTAAGAAGTGCAAAATTATCAAAAAAAAAAAAAAAATGCAATTTAGTACCTTTATATTCATTATCCTGTAGGCCAAATGTATGGGACTTAGTCACCAAAAAGAAAATATTATCAATCAGTCAACTCAATATTCTCATTAACAAGTTCTCTTTTTATACAAAATGTCATTTAAATATGAAGCATTTATTTAGCAATCAAAGACATGTGATGCCAACATGGAGGTCTTGGAGGAGATGATAAAATATTTGGCTGCTAACAGTTGTGTGCACAATTTGACAGCCATAATCCTTGGTCATGGCTTATGAGAGGAATGTTAAGGGAGTACCTGATTTAGATCTTCTCAGCTAAATATGAGGCTCAATAGAAGGATTTACTTTCTGGGTACACATGGTAGAAAATCAGCTATTGCACAGAAGAAATTAATTCATTCCAAAGCAGATAAAGTAGACTTCATATGTTAAAAGAAAAAAAGTAAGAAAATAGTTATCTTGAACATAACAACATTTTCATAAGTTTAACATGTGTAATGGAATTTTATATGAATTTTCCATAGGTGAAACTCACCTATATGAAACTTACATATTGCAGCAAGAAGCAGTTAAACTGGTCAAATGACTGTGTTCATTCCATAATATTTTTACAAGCTATAGCCCACAACTGCTGCAGTTGTACGTGCCACTTTTCTCAGCTGCACTTAGGAAAGTAAAGTAATCATTTTGCAGTTTAAGTGTTTATTTGGCCCACTGTTCCTGGGTAAAACCAGAACTGTGTTAGTTTTATATTACACCATTCATTTCACTGTGCAACAATATATATATTTAATGGAAAGAAGGTTGCTATCATTTGGCTGGTGCTGTGCACTTTACAAGATAAATATTGTTTTCTTTTCCCTCTTTAGAGCAGATTCTTATAACTTTACTCATATTCACCAGTATATTACCGTATAAATAATTCCAATGAAGTCTATATAATTGCTTTTCTAAGTGTTATTCACTGAAAATGGATCAACATTTTATCCTTTGTTTAGATCTTACAAATCAATAAAATTTCAGCCCACAATACTCATATGATATATTATCACTTTATTTTTTGTGTCATAACCACCAAGTTTCATGAAGTAAATTAACCATTTTGTTAATCAACATCAAATGGATTTGGGTTGTGCCATACACAAATTTAGTCATAGCCTGGCTTCTTCAAAAGTACTCAGCTTTCTTCCTAATCTTGCTCCAAATTATGTCAAAGTAAAAAAAATCCCAGTAATTTCAAAGGAAATACATATAATTAATATGAAGTGCTTCTGAAAATCTTACATATAGTTAATGTTTCAACTTTAACACCTCAACTACATCTCACTACATATATTCACAGAAAATATATCTTGAGATCAGAGGTGTTTCAGAGACCTTTCAACTGCTCTTTGACACAAATATCAGTACAAATGAGTAGGAAGAAGAGGAGAATAGCCTTGCTACATTTGTATGAAAGAAGGCATAAAGCAAGAAGAGTGATACTCTGCTCGTGCTTTAATCAACAGCACAATATCTGCTGACTTCAGCAGCTCCAGGATTTCCTCCTAAATGTATTTCAAGTTACTCAAAAGCTTCAGAGCATTCCTTCAATGAAGCAGCTTATAAAAATTATAAAGTCCTATTTGGATATTAATAGATGACTGTTGCACAAATAACATATGTCACCAAAAATGTAGCAAAAAACGTATACAAGCTTGAAAGTGTATTTTCCCAAAACCATGTTGGAAGCATATTTCTGACAGCTAATTAAAGCTTTTCCATTCTATCAGTCATGTTTGTGTGAGGTCCAATGAAACCTGAAATGAAATGCATTATGAAGGCTATGCTTTAACAGTCAAATTCATTTTTCTCGGTACATCCAGAAATTAAAATCTTGGTATCGTTGAACTCCAGTGGAAATTTTCCACTTGAATTATTTAAGTTTCTTTATTTCTAAAGCCATGGAATTATAAACAGGATATTCTGGGAAAACCCTGGATGCCCTTAAGCAGGCAGATTTTGAATGTATTACACTTTATCTGAGCTGAATCTCATATACAGATTAAAATGTCGCCCCAATTCTCAACCAAAGCAATTTCTTCCTTACACAAAGCAGATCACTTCTGAAAAGGCTGTTGTTGCACAAACACCCCAATGCTCTCACCTCTAAGTTTAAGCAGGGGTTTTCTGCCTGAGGGCTGTTCCATTCATGCAGCCTCATCCCGTGCAAAATAAAAGGGGGGAACCATCCTCCCATGAAGCCCCAGGCACAATCTTTCTGCAGGTACATGGAATTAAGCTGATCAATATCTGAATCTGCACCCTGACAGGAACAACTGTTTCATTCTACAGCACAGTCTTTAGCCATGGTCCCTTCTCTGTAGGCCATATGTGGGTTTTTTCACAGAATCTCCATTTTTCAAGGCTCTCTGGGCTTCATTCACTTTTGATGGAGCTGCAAGATGTGGAAAATTTTTGAGCTTTGGCATTTGTTTCTGTTCACAAACAGTTATAAAACAAATCTGTATGAGTAACTAGAGAATGAGAGTGTGTCCTGCAAATACATGGTTGCATCAGCAAGAAGGAGAAAGGCAAGAAGAAATATTCCAGTAAAGAAACATTCCAGCAGGTGTATCAATGTGCAAGCCTCTAGGACAAACACAGATTGCTTCAAAATGTAGTAAAACAGCCATGTGCTTTTACATGGGTTTAGAAAATGTGGGGTTAAATGGATACCTGTGATGCTATAAGAAATCATCCTTACTTCTGATTCATGTGTTGCAGTTGAACCTGATGGGTGCTGAGCGTCACTCAGAAAAACAGAATATGATCTGTTCTCATGACCCTTCATAGGTGGCATGCAATTATTTGAGAATGCATAGAAGAATTATAATGAGATAAAAATAGAAGCAAAGATTATCCTTAAAAGCTGTATTAGGAAGAGATTTAAAATTAAACAAAATTAGCCTATTTTGTGCTTTGGCTAGAATATGAGAGTTTTGATCAGATTAATAAGCCCAAGAAGACAAATTTTCCTTTAGGAAAAAAAAATTTTAGGTCAACAGAAGTGGATTTGTATTGCAAAAAAATCACCTATGTTAAATTTTACTGTAACCACTAAATTTAGTTTCTCTTTTTATTGATATATTCCTCAAATAATAGCATCAAATACCAATGTATGCAATGTGATATACTATGATGTATTTTAACAAAAGTAAAGGCTTAGATCAATTAAATGTTTATTAAAACTGAGTGTTAGCCAGTGATACCAGAGATGACTTCCCTTATTATCGACACACAGGCCTCATCAGAGAACAGAGGCTCTTCTGTCTGTGGCTGGAAGGAAAAAAGGAAAACAGTGGTGCTACAGAGTCTTCTCTTGATCAGTGTCTAAATCAATGACAACTCTTGCATGACTGCTAATTCTTGCATCAACTGACAGTGCATGTTCACTAAATCCATGCATGTGATAAGATTCTTTCAGAGCACATGAAAGAATTTACCTATTAGCATTTTCTTCCTGACAGTTTGCTGACAGACGTACCATTTGGATTAAAATATTTCTTTTAATTACAAGAAAGAAGAAGAGGTAGCAATACTTGAACTAGTCATTCCACAGGACCACCATAAAATGACGTCTATTTGTTAATGTCATTTACAAACTGCAAAAGTAACATTAGTAAGTGGAAGCACTTGATGCTAAGGGAATTAACCATACAGTAAAGGAATTTTATGGACAGATCATTAATCTCTGACTGCAAAGAGTTAGACTTGATTTTATGCCAAATATTTCACTGTAAAGACTTTGCCAAATGGCAAAAGCTAAATTATAGATGAAATACATATTGAAATAAGACCATTTAAATTTTATATCTACTGTGAAAACAGGCAAACACCATCACATTTTTAACATAATCTCAAAATTCAATTCCTAATCCAATAAAAATCAAATAAAAATTGGCATAAAGTTGTAATAAAATTAATTAATGAGTTGTGTACCACACTATGTTTTCATTTCCAACTTGTTAAAACAACAGGTTTCACCACTCATTCTCATGTGCAACATTTCTCTCACTTTTCTTATTATTTGTGTGTGGGCTCAAGAGCAGTTGAAAAATATACCTGTTCTGCTATTAACACCACCTGACAATCAGAAAATGTTTCAAGGAGAAGGAAGAGCAGTATTTTTGCACACTGTAAATGGGGCGAGAGAGGCAGAGAGATATTTTCAGGACATCTATTTAAATTGGCATCAATATTCCTAGGACAATAAATTTTGACAGAGATGGAGCAGGTCTCTGCCTGGCCCTGGTTCCATGCACAGGTAAAACTGGAGCAGTGGTGTTGTTTCCCAGGAGAAGCTGTCTGCAGTGACTGAGCCGTGGACCTTGGCATCCCTTAGCAGAGATCTGTGATGTGCAGAATTCCTGTGAGCAGCCCAGGCTCCACCCTGCGCAGAAGCCAGGCCAGCACTGAGAGCTGCCTCATGGGCCAGTCTGCCTGGATTGTCCACATCTAAAATCATGAGCTAACAGAGCTGGGAGTCACCTCCCACCCTGGGAGGGACAGAGGTACAGTCACTTGCACCCATACAACTGAACTGTTTCATCACCTGCACCCAAGCTGGTTTTGAGTCCCTGGGCTTTGCTATGCCCCAGACCATATCTGGCAGCTGTTTGAGAAGGGACTGTGGGGCACAGGGGGAAGGCCATGCCACAGGTCAGCACTGCCTGGTCCCACACGCTTCCACATTGGTTCCTGAAGTGTAGCAGGACATAACCCATAAGCCTTCAGCTTGCCAAGAGGGTGGGAAGCGACTGCACTTGAGCTTGCAGCAGGAATGAGCGCCCATCTGCCTGCCTGAGGGTGCCAAATGACTGATGGCATTCCACACTGACCCTTGTGCCAGGCTCTGTGCATACAGCAGTGCTTCAGGAGCCAGAGAAGGGCAAGGCAAGCTCACCAGCTGACAGGAAGGGCATGGTGCTGCTAAAGCAGGTGCAAGAGGAAATCACCAGCTCTTGTATATTACTTTGGCCAATATTGAACATGTTGCAGAGAACAGTTCTTTAACACCAGTAAACTGGAGGTTATTAGGTGGCAGGTATGGGATTTACAATGATTGGCGCTTCCAACTCAGAGTGAATTTATAAAAAGGAGCTCACCTCAGTATAATTAGATTGTTCACAGGTGGTTGCCTTCATTTTATTCTAAATAATTGGCATGTTTAATATTTACTTACAGGAACTGCTATGCTAAAACAGATATATTTTTCTGACAAGGAAAAAAGTTCAAATTCCACAAAGCATGCATTACAAAAATATCTTATAGGGATTGCTCTTTGCATCAGATGCTTAATAGGAACCTACATTAAAAAAAAGAAATATTATATAATTTTAATGTCCATTTCCCACAGCACTTTATAATATTCTTACAGGAATCATACTTATTTGTCTTTTTTTGGTAAAAACCAGACACTTAAGAAATGTTATTTTGCTTTTGATACCTGTGATAAACTTTTTTATTTTTTCATATTTTCCAGTGATAGCACAAACTCCATTGTTCTATAGGCTAACACAGTAAAGGAGACAGCAGCTTCCCTGGAAAGCTTCTCCTTTAAGGAAAGAGGTTTGGTCCTGGGGCACAGAATGGATTTGACAAAGCTGTAATTGGAATCTATGTGATTCTTGCTTAAAGAAAAAATCCTGATAGAGTCTAATGATTTATTATAATCATTTTGGTTAGTCTTCCTTGGATTCTGATGAAGCAAATCAAGGTATTGTAATTTGAGAAGTTTCTTTGTGTTGAACGGATCTGTTTGGGGACCTGGGGATGTATTCAGCTGCCAGCACACAAGCACACAGTGCCACAGGGCACCTGAGAGGCACAGCACTGAGACCCTTCTGCACTGCCTGGAAACACAGGTGAGGTGCCATGGGCTCTGCTGATGGGTCCTATTCAGCCCTGGGTGAGAGGTCTCAGCCTCAAATCCAGATCCAGCCTAACTGCTTTGCCATTTTAAATAAAAATCAGTCTGACACTGTGCTGGGTTTAGACCTTGCATCAAAACTCAAGATGGGGTCAGCAGCTTGGTTCCAGCCTGCACAAGGTGTATAGAAGACTTGGGAATGCACCAAAATGGCTCTGGAAGCTCCCTGTTTGCTTCATGCCATTTGCCTTCAAAGATCCCAAAGGTTTTAAAAATGATGAGCAGACTCTACAGTGATACACCGAAATTTTGGGCTGGCCATAAAGATGTGCAGTGTTTCCAAGGAGAGGTCTGCAGGCAGGATAGCCCTTTATCAGGAGGGAGTTGCCTGCAGTGTGGATGTGTGAGTGTGAAAGAAAGGACTGGCATCTCTTCATAAACAGCTGGGTGATGAAGAGCAGTTTTCTATAAGGGTTTTCTATAAGGGTTTCTGTGAGGAAACACAGCCAGTTGGAGAAAGTGTACTCATGTGCCCTAGGGATTTGGTAGGCAATGTTAGACTAAAATAAATTTCTAGCTCAAAAATAGTATTACCTGCCAAAGTCACATCTTGAAGTTAGAAATCAGGATTTTTAAACTTCTGGGGTTTGAGCTGGCAGTGAGGATTTACTGGGATTGTGTTATCAAGATTTCCCTGATTTCCCTGTAATCATGAAAATGAAAAGCATGCAGAGAGACAGACAGACAGAGAGAAAGAGAGAGAAATAGCAGATTTTTCCTTGTTTCCCTCTGAGGGCTAAAGCCTGAAGAATTGAGGGCTAAAGCCTGAAATATTGAATGCAGTAAGATGCAGCAGTGGAAAATGGAAATGAAGAAGGGAATGAAGGCAGGAGGGGAGCATAAAACTGAAAAAACAGCTGAAAGCTTTAGGGAGAGGGATAAGAGAAATCAAACAATGAAGGAACAAGTATAAAATAGAAGGGAAGTCCCTCAGGGTTAATCCAGAACCACAAAGTAGCCTTGCTATGCTATTAAATACCAAGTTTTGTATAAGTATCACTTAAACCATCTCTTTAATGGGATATGGCAGCGGCAAGCCAGGGCACAGTGACACTTTAAAAACAGCTGAGGAGAGGAAGGACATAATACTTTCTACAGGATGAACTTTATGAGTTTGTGATGTAATGAACTAAGTCAGAATCTGGCTAGGATCTTGCAGTTAAGCCTTTTAGTCTTGTAAAAAAACCTCTTAATAGTTATTTAACAAGCCCAATATTAATTTTGCATTTCACCTGGGAAAAATCCTGTGCCCTTTTGCCAGCTCACTGCTCTAGTATCAGCTTGGACCTAGGTTCAGAAACATCTCCAAGGGGAAAAAAAACCCATTAACATTGTTTCTCCCTGCTGTCTTTTTCTTTTATTGGTGTTCTTCAAAGTAAAGCTGACCTCAGGGAATGCTACCGACTCTGTAAGGTGTGAGAGTGTGGCATTCAGTGCTGGTGTATCTCCCAGAAAAGTCTGCCTAACAGCAAATATGACAGATTCTGCTGCTCTCAGATCTTTGAACTTGTGCAGACTGAAACAGTCTGGGAATGGGTTTCCATGCTGTTGACCTTGTGCTTAAATTGTTGGCTTTCGTCTGGCTTAGGATGAAAGTTCACATTATTTCCCTCAGGAATACACAGCAGTACTTGCCCTCAGTTATATTTCTCACAATTTACTCAGTTTGTCTCAATGGTATTTATGAGGAAATTGGGAGGAAATATTACAAAAAATAGATATTGTTATTTAAGTAAGCACTGGTGACTACTGTGGCTGTGACTACTGTGATGACTATTGACATTTGGTCAAGAGGCAACCTAATTCCAACTTTTATCCTCAGATAAAATTGTTATTTGAGAACTTTCCTTCACTTTAAAAATGGCCATTATTAAACTCAATTTGTTCAATGCAGATTTCACATGTAGATTTATATCATTTTAAAAAACATAAAGCAGCACTGGCTTACATCCATTCTAAGATGTTGTTTCTTTCATCTCATAGATAAATTTTTGGTTGGACACAGTAATGGTCATGCAGCAGCATCTTTGAATATTTTTTCCAATGTTTCAATTGGCACAAACACATGTTGCTACACCCTGTAGAGGTATTTCACTGCATTCCTGCATTATTTTTGGTCAAAAGCTTTTAAATTTTAGCTATCTTTACTCTAAATAATTTAGTTTGTTTTTAGGAATCAGGACTGAAACCAGGATTCAGTTCTGAACAATTTGAAATTTCCAATAGGAAAAATCTCCATTTCCTAGCCAAACCTTTCTGGACCCCTCACACAAATAAATTGTGTCATATTACCCCACTGCAACCACTACAGATAACACAGCATTAGTTAATGAAAAAAACTGCAAAGAATAAATCTAAAAGGCATCTCTTTTCAGAGGATTGAAACATCATATTTGGATCACTGCTACGCCTGGTGGATGACCTCATCTTACATCCCGTACACTTAAGGTACCTAAAGTCAACCCTAGGTACCTAAATTAAATCCCTTTCCTACTGTGTCCAGGTATGGTGCTCTTGACTAAAACATAAAGGCCAGAAGGGCATCTAGTATTGATCTGAAAACATCTTCAAGTAGATTTGTTTCCAAAGTTCATCACTCAAACAGTAAAATTTAGCTATCCTATGTTCAGCTCCCAACCAGAATTTCTTATGATTTAGTACCACTACTTTCTCAGAAGAATAAATTTAAAAAGAACCTCCTCACTGGTGTATGAAAAAGGCTGAGATCCACAAGGCTGGTTGATGGTATTAATCAAAGGTTTAAAGTAGGGAGGTCAGCATCCATCTCTGCAGCACAGAGCCTCTGGCTCAGGTGCTTCTCTGTGCACCTGCATGGGTGCCAAGGATCAAACAGTGCTGAGATTTCATGGAGCACTTTCAATGATATTATGACTACACTGTTATCAAAGAGAAATGCCAGCCTAAAGCCAGGCGATCTGGGCTAAATGCAATTGTGTTTAGATTACCAGCTAAACATGAGCCAATGTTAACTCTTTGACCAGCATTCTTTTCTCGTCCACGAAGGATTTTTGTGATTTTTTTAAACTGAAAACCCACATTAAGCTAGACACTAAAATTGGATTTTTTTTCATTTGTAACACATTGTTTTGCATTTTACTGAACATTTTCAGGCCCATCCTGGAGTCACCTTCTGTTTAGAATTTGTGTTGGTTTAAAAATAAAACTGTGAATTAAGCAAAAGAGGGAACAATCCAAGCATAGTTTTATTTATCTCTCAAGTCATACTAATGAAACTTAGTTTTATTCATCACAGCAGTGGAAAATGTGTTTCCCAGCTTTATAAGAGAACAGAAATAAGACTCAGCTAATGGCTTTAGACTAGAAGAGAGTAGGTTTTGATTAGAAATTAAGAAGAAATTCTTTACTGTGGGGGTGGTGAGGCACTGGAACACATTGCCCAGAAAATTGTGGACACTCCATCCCTGGGAGTGTTCAAGGGCAGGCAGGATGGGACATTGAGCAGCCTGGTCTAGTGGAAGATGTGCCTGCCCATGGCAGGGGGGTTAATGAGATGATCTTTAAGATGCCTTCCAACCCAAGGAGGAGACCTCAGAAATGACTCTCTGAGTCTATGATCCAGTGAGATTGTACAGATAATGCAAGCCTCATCAAAAGGGAAGGGCTTTGCCCAAAGAAACGTTATTTTTATTCAAGTATATAACAAAGGGAGATGCTATTACCCACAGTTCCATGACTGTCACACTGGGTCTTATTTTCCATAATCTTGTTGATCCGTATTCACAAATAAATGCAAACAGGGTTCCATGTCTAGAAATTCCTTACAAGGAACCACACCTTGCTGAGAAGTTTTTGTACAGAGATACCTTTTAAATTTCCCTTCTTCCTCCATTTTATTGAATAAAGATGTCGAAACTCAGAGTACTGTCTACAGAAGAGTATGTTTTTAGACAAGTTTGGCAATAGAGTGAAAAGGATTAACAGAGGTCCCTTTTAAAACCTTTTATTATCTAGTTCTGTGAAAATTTCTTCTGGTCCATTGATGTCCAGTGTTGCATCAGACTGTGTCAATTAACATTTCCTTCATACAGCCAAGGGTCAAATGTGTTTTTATAGCTCACACAAATTTTATTGTACTATAACTTTGTCTATTCCAAAAGACTCATCTCTGAGATACACAAGCACCAATGAGAAAGCAAACAGACCCATTTTCTGGAGATTAGTTGACTTTGGTTTCTTTGCATTATGCATTTCTATTCATTATGCTTGTATCCCTGCTCCCTGTGACAAATCCCAAGAATTCAAAGAAATATTTTAGAATTTTAAAGATTTTTTTTTAACTAGGTGACTTTTAAAGTTCCCCTCAAACACAGGATTCTATGATTTTCTTTATTCATGGAAGCAGAGACCAGAAAATATCAGAATGCATCAGCAGCGTTCAAATTCTTATCTACCTGTTTCAGTGGGTATTCTGTCAGTTTTCTATGTTCACAGACTTCCTAGCATTTGAAGTAAATATTTCAGTTAAATCTTGAGATGGCTCTCAATTACTATTGATTTTTTAATTATTATTACTACTTGACATCCAGGAAATGAGAAAGCATGGGTAAAAGTGGAAGAGACATCACAGACCAACCCTGAATCCATCTTTTTTTTCTTTTTTTTCTTTTATTTTTTCTTTTTTTTTCTTTTTTTTATAGCTTGTCTAGCTGCATAATAACATTCTGGACATTGTGAGAATTTAAATATGCCTCAAAGATGAAAATTTTCAGGCATGAGATCATTCATGGATAAAAGTGCATTTTAAAACAAACATGTTTTCCTGAAAAATATTTTTATGAGACAATTAACAGCCCTTCCCTTCACAGTTCCTTTTGAAAATAAGCAGACACTGATTCACTTCCAAGCTGCTGATGAAAAAATAAGGACCCAGAGGAAAACAAAGCAGACAGGGACAATACTGTTGATATAAATGAATGAATACATTCCATTGACAATTCAGTTTGTCAGTGAGACTCTAAATAGCCAAAAACCTCAGACTTGCAGGGAACGTAAGTTTCCTGCTGAACTCTGGCACTTCATAGAGAATGAAGGTTAATATCTGAAAATATTCTCCAGAAGCCAAAATTACTAAATTTTTTTGGTTAATAAATGGTAGACTTTATTAAATGCCTCCTTTTTGATAATGTTGAAATAAAATATTTTGAAATTATTAAAGCACTGTTGTATAATATTGCATTTTAGAAGCACAAAAGAAGGTGCAAAAATAAAATGCATTACATATTAAGTTATTTAGTAGCCTTAAATTAAACATGAAATTTAATATCATAATTAATTTTATTTAAAATTAAAGCCCTGTAAAATCCTTTTTGCTAATCTATAAGTTAATATGACAGCAGTTTGAAGTAATTTCATTGGAAATATATATTGATATAATAACTAGAAATATTTTTATTTGGATAGAACAGTATTTCACCTCAAAGAGTGTTGATTAACTCTTATGATAAGAAAACAGTCTAATGTTGGGTTATGCTTCATGATAACTCATAAATTCATGGGAAATCTCATTTTATACACATTGCAGACAGCTTAGGACTCTGCCTTTGGAAGTTACTTCCTGTGGCACACACACAGACACATCTGGTATTTATAGTTTCTTTTGTCCCAGCATTGGTTGTCTTTGCTCTCATGGCAACTCATAAAGATGCTAAGGCAATATAGATTTTCCTGAAAATAGTTTAATTGCTCACTGACAGTACCTTGAGTGAAATCTAATTTAAAATGAAGACTTTGCTGGTCTTGCCAACTTGTGAAACGTGCAACACTACATTTATTACTGAGTAAGAGAGTCTCTGTCATGGCATTTAATCCACTCAACATGAAACAAAAGGGTGATATTCTTCATTTCCAGTTTAACCATATAAAAGTTCGATGTCTCAGTCTAAGCTATCGACCTTAAGCTCCCTCAGTGGTCAGCAGAGAGAAATAGCCATTTCGCATGACAATTCATCTGACCTTTCTTAGGTACATATTTTAAGATGAGATGAACAGTCCTCCAGGGAATTAAAATTAGATAAACTGCCATGTAGAAATTTGATATCTATATCTAACCTAATCACCGGAGGCTTCCTCTGCAGTCAGTGGAGAGAAATAGGCTTCCTCACATGACCTTCATCGTCCCCAAGGCATCCGACCTCCTGAAATACGCCTCAGCCAGGCTGCAGAGCTGAGGGGTCTGGCAGCAGGCTAAACCCACTGTTTCCCTGCATGCAGGATAACTTTGTACCCATCTGTCAGAGGGCAGCCCCACATCCGTCATTGCCAGCGTCTGGGACTGACACCTGGAATGGCACCGGGCACCTCGCTCCCTGCCCTGCTGCTCCCAGGGCTCACACTGCTGGGCTGATACAACAAAGGAGCATCAGAAACCCCCAGCAAGGCAGGAGCTAGGAAACATCCCATCTGTTTTTTGTACTGGATTAAAACTTAATGCTACAGTGATGTAGTTCTGAATTAATCACATCAACTTCAGCGCAGTTATTGTGGCCTGGAGCCAGCAGAAGAGCACAAAAGCGGTGTTTGTGAGGCTTTCTTCAGCTTATGGCAGCTGTTTAGCTCATCTTTGATCACACTTACTTTTTTTGCAGTTAAGCTTTTTGGTCACACTATCTTTGCAGAGATAGCTGTTGGAACAATACCCGTGTTCACATGCCAGCGAAGGTATTTGTGCATGTGGATTAGCCGGTTTTTGCTTGTCATGCACTTATTCGCCTTTGTGTTGTTTTTGTTTTGTTTACAAAAAGATATTCAGCTACTCAAGGAGCATGAGCAGCAGCACATGACCCGGCAGAGCAGCTGCACACGAGAGTGAACACTGGTGAAATGTTCCGCTGTGGGGCAGGAGGGCTGTGCCACCCTGGGTCAGCCAAGGCTGGTAGCGAATGCAACGCAACAACGAGCAGCAGATGCTCTTCGGCAAGGCCAGAGGAACAGGGCATGCCTCTGGCAATGCATCCCTGGAATACACATCCAGTTCCCAGAGGCTCGAAGACTTCCTGAGCTGGTGTGAATGCCCTCGCACCCAACAGCCCTGGAAGGATTTGCTTCCGAGTGAACTTATTACTTTTTTTTAACCCGTGTAAATTTTGGGCATTGCAAGCGTCCAACAGCACAAAGTTTCCCAGCTTAATTATACACCACATGAATGACCCTGTCCCTGTTTTAAGTTGCCAGTTATTAGTTTTATTTGATAGTGCCTGGGTTTTATGACCAAAGAGATACAGAATGATTGTTCCTTGTTAACCTTCTCCAGCTCCTACACAATTTTGTAGACCTGCACCGTGTGCCCTCTCATTCATCTGTTCACAAGGCTGGGTGCCAGTCAACTGAGTCATTTTTCATTTCCAGAGGTTCCAGATCATCGATCACTTTTGCTGTCTTTTTGTACCCTTTCCTGCTGTACTCATGTGCGTGTAGGCAAAACACGAATCCAGAGAAATAAGCCTTTATCAGAGTAAATGGTGAATAATACAGTATATATTTGTAAGAAGTGATTATTTTAGGGATGTTCAATGAGAAGAAATAGAAGCCTAACAGATTGTTTTTCTTCCTAGGTGAAGGCAGCAGCAGCAACTTAAACAGATCAATACACTTAAACATTTTTAACAAATATCTTCATCTTATTTGGGTAGAATCTATAAAGGCAGACCTCTCATCAGCGATAATAAAACACTTACACAGAAATTTAAGAAATGTATACAAAACCAGAATGAATTTTAATCCTCTCCAAATCACATCTCAGTAATAGGGCTATCTCAGATCTTTTTTGATGCTTTTCTATAGAATGTAAGGAAATAAAATGCTATGCAAGTATTTGAAAAGGACAGCAAGACTGTTGTCATGATAAACTGTCACGTTGACATTGAACTCAGGAAAACAGGCATTGAGTCCCACCTGATATAGGATTAGGCAAAGAGCTAAATGAAGGAAATACAATCAATGTCAATCTAGAAAACTACAGAAAATAATTTCTGCCAAAGTAGTATTATATTTTTCTGGGATTATGGACCTATTGATGAAGAAAATTGAATTAACCCTGATTCCCCTTTTAGAATTTAAATTATCTTACATTTAATTAGATGATGTTAAATGAGTGTGACGCATTAAAATTTAACAGAACATATACCCATGGATCAGAAACAGAAAACACACATCTCTCAAAATATTTTCATAAATCAGACCATTTCTATGGAATTGTTCTTGACTGTATTTTACCAAATGGTTTATTAAAAAATCTTTATTACAGAATAATCAGATTTAAACTTTGTAAGTGATCATTGTGATAGTAATAAGTCATGAGGAGCTGAGGCTTATGGTACACAGCTTGGAGGACTGCATGCAATTTTTATTTTAACCTGGTCAAGTGTGAATGGTAATGCTGATCAAAGCTCCCCAGTGTCAATCTTTTTAGGAGGGATAATACAATCTTTCCATGTATAAAGTATCTTTAATAGGTGTTCAAAGTCTGTGTTATCTCAGCATTTTACCTTCCTGCAACTTCTCCTGTAGTATTTTGTTTGGTTCTTATGTCATTGTTTCAAAGTATTTTGAAGGACCAAAGAGATTCAGAGAAGAACCACTAAAAGAACTTTCCTTGCACCAAAAGGTTCCAGAAACTCAGTCTGAGAGGGACGGCAAAGTTTATAAGGGCACAATTAAAACTCTGATTACGATTTCTTAGACTGAAGACATAAAATACAGAGGCTGTAAGCTGAAGCTAAAAAAATCTAATGCTAGAAATTAAGACCAATTTCTTTTTAACAATTAGGGTAATAAGCCAATGAAACAACTAGCAAACGCTTTCAATCAAGACCAAAGGTTTTTCAAGATATTTTCTGCTCAGCTTCAAACAGAAAATATATATTTCAGGCTAGATAACTGCAAAGATGCCTGTGACTTCATAATGGATGGCTCTATGGATCTAAGTACACTCGAAAAAATAAATCTGGAAACAAATACAAAATAAACAATTTATGAATAATTTTAAATAGTATGCTATTCACAGAACCTAGAATTTCTTCAGAAACAGAAAAGGGAATAATAATTTTTTAATAATTCATTATTTAATAAATCATTTTACACTACTTTGAATGCACTTTTTTCTATTTTTTTTTTTTTTTTTTTTGAGTCACTGGAAGCTGAATAATGCCCATTGAGTGTAAGTAAGAGTTCAGTAAAATAAGAAAACCAGAAAATGCTCCTGTGACTTTCTGAAGTTATTTTTACATGATTTCTGGCATTTTCATTTGAGTGTCATGTGATTTTTCCTAATCATTGTCAAAGCAAAACTGTCCAGGTACAGATAACATATAGGATGTAAAGATGTTTCCTGTCTCTTTTGGAGTCTTTATACTCACTTGAAAAGTTTTGTGTTTGAAACCATCTGCTGATTGCTTGCTAGAAAGATATTGTAGGTGAGTTAGAGGATTTCCAATGCAGACATATTATTGTCTCCCTTTTTCTGTTCAGGCAATTTTTCATTAGCACTGTCTTGGTTAAGTATGACCCATCTTCTTTATGGCAAAACTGGACAAACGATGTTTTTCCAAACTTCAGATAAACGGCAATCCTTACATAATGGTGGGCATTTCCTCTTTGGAGCTCAGCTCTGAATCGGGACATTCACGCAAACTCACCGCTAAGCCCTTCCCTGGGGCCAGGCTCAGAGTGCCCAAAGCCGGGCTTATTCCCCGTGCTTTGGTCAGCAGATCTGCATCGGGAGACAATGGCTTCGTTCTGCAAACAATGCCCAGCGTTCGGAATGCCATCAGACATGGGGGCAGCCAGTGGGACAGCTCTGCTTTCCTGTGAAAGCGTGCAGAATGGAGCGGCCACAGCATGCCTGTGTCTGTGTGTCTGTCTGTGCGTCTGTGTGTCTGTGCGTGACTCTCTGCGTGTGTCTGTGTGTCTGTGCGTGACTCTGTGTGTGTGTCTCTGTGTGTGTCTGTCTGTGTGTCTGTGTGTGTGTCTGTGTGTGTGTGTGTCTCTGTTTGTTTATGTGTGTCTGAGTCTGTGTGTCTGTGTGTCTGCACATGACTCTGTGTGTGTGTCTTTATGTGTGTGTGTCTGTGTGTGTGTCTCTGTGTGTGTCTGTGTGTATGGCTGTTTGTGTGTGTGTGTGTCTGTATGTATGTGTCTGTCTGTGTCTGTGTGTCTGTATGTGTGTCTGTGTGTCTGTGTGTGTCTGTGTCTGCGTGTGTCTGTCTGTGTGTCTGTGTGTGACTGTGTGTGTCTGTGTGTGTGTGAGTCTGTGTGTGTCTGTGTCTGTGTGTGACTCTGTGTGTGTGTCTGTGTGTGACTGTGTGTGTCTGTTTATGTGTGTGTGTCGGTCTGTGTGTGTGTGTCTGTGTGTCTGTGTGTGTGACTGTGTGTGTGTGTGTCTGTGTGTGTGTGTGCGTGTCTGTCTGTGTGTGTGTCTGTCTGTGTGTCTGTATCTGTGTGTGTCTGTGTGTCTGTGTGTGACTGCGTGTGTCTGTTTGTTTATGTGTGTGTGTCAGTCAGTCTGTCTGTCTGTCTGTCTGTCTGTGTGTCTGTGTGTGTCTGTCTGCGTGTGTCTGTCTGTGTGTCTGTGTGTGACTGTGTGTGTCTGTGTGTGTGTGAGTCTGTGTGTGTCTGTGTCTGTGTGTGTCTGTGTCTGTGTGTCTGTGTGTGACTGTGTGTGTCTGTTTATGTGTGTGTGTCGGTCTGTGTGTGTGTGTCTGTGTGTCTGTGTGTGACTGTGTGTGTGTGTGTCTGTATGTGTGTGTGCGTCTGTCTGTGTGTGTGTCTGTATCTGTGTGTGTCTGTGTGTCTGTGTGACTGTGTGTGTCTGTTTGTTTATGTGTGTGTGTCAGCCTGTGTGTCTGTCTGTCTGTGTGTGTGACTGTGTGTGTGTGTCTGTGTGTGTGTGTGTCTGTGTGTCTGTGTGCGTCTGTGTGTGTGTGTTTGTGTCTGTGTGTCTGTGTGTCTGTGTGTGTGTGCCTGTGTCTCTGTCTCTGTGTGTGTGTGTCTGTGTCTGTGTGTGTGACTGTGACCGTCTTTGTGTCTGTGTGTCTGTACGTGTGCATGTCTGTGTGTCTGTGCCTGCGACTGTGACAGTCTAAAAAACTGTGTCTGTGTGTGCCTGTGTCTGTGTGCCTGTGTCTGTGTGCCTGCGTGTGATTTCGTCTGTGTGCCAGTGTCTGTGCTCTATGTCTGTGTCTGTGTGTCTGTGACTGTGTCTGTGTGTCTGTGCATGTTTTAGGAAAGATCCACCAGCACACTGCAGAAGCAGCCTGCTGGGCTCAGAAGGGCTGGTTCATGAAAGGTGCCATTTATAGTGCTTTCATAATACCTTAGAATGGAAACATTAGGTAATAGTAAAATCCCAGAACTAGACTTACTAAATTCTGAAAACTTACTCACATTACCATGCTTTATAGGGCTTTAGGGACTTCATAACAACAATCTGTGCAACTGCAGACTTTGTTTAATGAAAAAATAAATAGAAATAGTTACCCAAAAATTAGCCTAAAGACTGGTATTCCCTTGTTAGTGCCCTTTAATAATTTTCACTATGCCTCCATTTGCGCCCTGTCTAGAAAAGAAAAGGCTTATTCATGCACAAAAACACAGATCTGCCTTCTCAGTGAGAAATTTTGTAACATTTCTGAAGTAGAATCAAATGCAGCAGCTCAAGGTCTTTTTCTGAAAGAGGAAAAGCAGTTAGCTGGATATTGCATTACTTTCAGGAGATTTCTTCACTGTTGTGTAATTTATCTGACAGTTGCCACAGGGCTTACATGCCACTTTAGTTACCCTACTGATTTTTAAGAGACGGATATGCATGCGGAAATTAGGGGAGCATTCATTTTTCCCCCTAATTTCATCAAATTACATGCACTGTGATTTTAGATAAATCACACTATTGCACTGTTTCCCTTTCCACGTTTACAGAGTCTTGGGGGTTCTCCTTGGTTTGCCTTTAAGCGGTCACCATTTGCATCAACACCGGCTTAGTCTGATGTGTCCTCTAACTGGTGTCCTCTCACCAGCTCTCCTTAATGCTCTGTCATGAATTTGTTTGGGTTTTTCTTATCGGGAGGTATCAGAGCCAAATGTCTCTGATGTCTCACTTTCATACAAGGCTTCCTGTGTATTTTAAATGAAACAGATATAACAAAGAAACCAATGTGAATTTATGCAGCTCCAGTGTGGTAGAAACAAAGACGTTGGTTGAAAAGACAGACAGAAATATATCAGCCCCGCAATCTCAAGCAACCCTCAGGCAGGTACAGCACATATGCCTTCTGGCTTTAGAGCACACAGAATTCCAAAGATCAGCCTTTTTCTGACCCCAGATATGAGCATCTGGCGAAGACCAGCATTCTTCACAATTCTGGCAGTTTGCAAAGACACAGACTAGCCTGGATTACAAATTGGAAGCACTCATCGCAGCTGAAAAGTGTATTTTTGTATTTTTTGCCATCAGGGTAGTAGAAAACCAAAAGAAACAGACACACACTTGGGAGAGGAGGAGGCAATGTAACACTGCTCTTTCTCTGCTCTTGAAACCTATGATGCAAATATTTATGCATGAGGCCGAGAGGAATTCTTGGGTCATCTTTCTGCCCTGTCTAAAAACATACATCTAAAAGGAAAGCTCACAACAGTGCCTAAGTTTGAAAACGTGCTGATGTCAGAATTTTGTTCTATTTACATGCCTTTGGCAAAGAGCAGCCAACTACCTGCTTATCGTAAATCTCTCCTCTCTCTGCCTTCATCCCCTCCACTGAAACCCCTCTGATTTTCAGTACAGAGCACCAAGCACAAGTAGGTTATTCTGTGCATGAAAGCCGTGCTTGTCAAAGATGCTGAATGCACAGTCCCAGAGACCCACGTCCTCTGCAGCACAGCACGGGGAAAAAAAGATCCATCATGGATAGCTGCACTGTCAGCTCCCTCACTCCAACTTACCAGTTTCGCTGAGCTTGAAGAAACACCCACTGGGGCAGAAGGATCATTCATCCTTTATAGCCAAGTTGTTGTCCTAACTGCTAAAATTGCCACGTAGGCTGCTAATTAGAGCCAGTTATGGTTATGGCTTTTGCAGTGCTGACAGCTGTGAACTGGTCACCCAAAGCTTACCCTGAAGGTTGGGCACTTATAAAAGCTATCAGATATAACAATCTGCTACACTATGGCAGATTTATACCTGCCAAAAGATGAAATCAGAGTGAATAGAGCTGAAAAAGCCCTCCAGAGATTGCTTGATCCATCTCCCTACACCAGAGGATCATCTCTAATTCATCTCTGGGAGCTGTTTGTCTAACCTCCTTATATAGGCCTCTTCTTACAGCAACTCCAGAGCCTCA
Organism: Melozone crissalis; assembly: GCF_028551555.1. Lineage (NCBI taxonomy): Eukaryota > Metazoa > Chordata > Aves > Passeriformes > Passerellidae > Melozone > Melozone crissalis. The sequence goes on from NW_026535805.1 coordinate 58,506,128, forward strand.
ACATGCAATTTATTCCAGTGCTTTGTGAGAATTTCCAAGAGAAGGATTGTTTTAATGGTTAACCTAAACTATCCCCATACTTTCTATTTGTCACATTACTTTCCTCTCTGCACAGTCCTGTCACACACCAGGTAAATATGTCCCTCTAGTCTTTTCTCAGTTTATGATTCTATCTCTCTCCAAGTGTGACATTTCCTGGATCATTCTCTGATCATGCTATCATTTTCTTTGGATTCTCTACAGCTGGGTTAAATCATCCATTTAACACATCCCCCAAACCAGAATGGACACTGTCATAGCTGAAATTTTGCAAACCTGATTAATTCAGGACTATAATTGCAATGTCTTACAGGTGATATTCCTGCCTATACATCCCAGACTATGTTCATGGGAATGCAAAAACAAGACGCAGCTCACCCATGTGTGCTACGTGAGTCAAATGACTCACTCTGTCACTCCGTTTCTTCTTCTCCTCTGTCCGACACTTCCTCCCCTACAAAAAAGGAATACCCTGGCCAACTGTCTGCAAAAGCTCTGAGAAGCTTGAAATGTCCTTCAATGGACAGCAATATTATAGGTGTTAAGGACAGCCACAAATAAAAGGCAAGAAGAAACCTTCATGAGACTGGTACTTCACACCAGTGCCACTGGATGGGAGGGGGGTAAATCTTCAATTAGCAATATATTTCCCAGCATAGGAATAACCCTGCCTGCTTTCCAGTCACCATCTAATTCCTGTCTTGGTCCTATGTTAAAAAATCTTACATGTCATCTGGAAAAGAATCATGTAATTTAAAACAGTATGTAACATCAGAGGTAGGTTTGGGGACTGATTGCTTTTCTTAAACATGAGCTCTGAATATAGATAGCACTGAAACTGCATAAAAAGGTTTGGGGACTGATTGCTTTTCTTAAACCTGAGCTCTGAATATAGATAGCACTGAAACTGCATAAAAACTGTTATTTTCATGACAGCAAATAACTCTGAGTTCATGTATTAATCTGGAACTTTCATGTATCACAATGCCCCAACCACATAGCTGTCAAACAGATTATTTCTGTGATTGATATAAGATGTATGGCTATGACGTCGAGAAAAGGCTGCATTGTGGGACAAATGTCCCTGAGCTTTTGCTACTATAGTTCCCAGAGAACTGGTATACATTTAAATTGCTTTATCTTGGTATCATAAAGTGCAGAATTTCAGTAAAAGACATATTAACTCCTGTATTAGAAAATCACAAAATTCTCTCAATTTAGCATTTACAAAACATATGATTTTTTTTTAATTACCCATGTGAATAAATATACACACAAACACAAACAGACACATAAAAAGGCATAAAATGATGTCTTAGCCATAGTAAAGTAGTTAGTCATATACTATGCCTTCTACTAGGAGCAAATGGTTTCTGTGAAAATTCAAATACTTGAATATGTATGCCCTTTGGGAATTTCCCTGTTTAAATATTTGTGCTTAGTAAGAAAATGTTGAAGAAATTTAGAAGTAGGCATTACATTTAATGAAGTTCATGTATTTAAAAAAAAAAAACAACCAAAAAAACCTACAAAATCTATCACACATATCAAAAATTTCCCATGACAAAAAAGGGCTATAATAGCCTAGGTTCTCCCTTAGAATAAGAAGTAGACTTGTACCACTGTCAAATGATATTAGCTCTATATCACACTCATGTCAGCTTCCTGATGAAATAAAGGCCCATATTTTGCCATCAGGGGTGAGCAGTGTCCTTCCTCACAATTTGTTCCACTGAAATGAATTGCTATTTTGCTAGGAAGAATTTTAGGCTGCCCTAGTCTGGACCTATATGGTGAATGGAAAGAAACAGCTTGCCTTTCTATTGATTCCTCCAGGATGCTGTCATTAAACTTCAGTGACATTAAGTATATATAATTAAGTGTATATAATTTTAGACTATGAAGTTACTTGTTACTTTTCACAACATTCATCCATAATTTCACATTTTCTTTGGCATTATAGCTTTAAATAATACAAAGATACATGGCATTTAAAACTCAGAAAGACCTTTGACCTTTAACCTTAAAAGATCTTTATGTGGAGGCCCATGGTAGATTGATTTTTGACAGTACAGTGACAGAGCCATACAAAAAAGGTATTCATATTGACCAAGTCAGTGGATATTTCAGGTCAAAATGTCAGCAGTTGTCTTTTTCAGCTGACATCGTAGTCTGAGAAAGTTGGATTTAACGTTTACTTGAGTCTGATATTTTGATTTCTTGCCATACATGGCTGTGCCATTAGCTCTCTGGAATGCCTTTCAGTTTCTTCCTCGAAAAATGCTAAATAAATAAGTTCTCACTTTACCTACTGACTGAATAAGAATACAAAAACAACAGACAGCTGTGAGGCATCTGCGTGTCACACAAACAGTGTTGGCACAGTTCCTGCATTCAAGAGATCATCAAGAGCCCAGTAAATAAGCTTTCTTCACTAAAGACCACTTTTGTCCATGATCACTGAAGCTGTGCTTTACTCATACATCCTCTGAATTCCTCTTTTTTTCAGTAATCACACATGCCTAGCATTATGGCTGATTCTATTCTACAGTCCTGGGCCATGTAATTATGTGAGTAATTGGCAGACAAGATGTTGTGAATACCTGAATCCCAGGTTAATTGAGAAACTAACACCTGCCTGAACTCTGCTGCTGTAATGGATGCAATAATACAACAAGATCAGGTCCTATTGAGTTGCATAATCTTTTCAAGACAGAGGTTTTGATCTCCCCTCCTTTAATTTGAGGGCAGTGGCAAACTAAAGTATTATGCCTTTGTTGAGGCTTATAAAAGATGAATCTGAAGCTGAAAATGAAGATCCTTCCAGTTAATCTGCTTTGAGAAAAATCAGTGAGCACATATCTTTTGCATCTTTCAACTAGAAATGAAATAACTGATATAGCTGTCAACACAACTGTAGTTAATAACAACACCACAATTCACCCTAGAATAACCCAAGTTGTTACCTAGGTAGCACAAGCTGCAAAACTTGGATTAAGGAGGTAAAGACTGGCCAAAATCACCACTGCCATCACTGAACCTCCCAAGCTGGGCAGGCCTGATAGCATTGCTCAGAAGAGGCTGTTCTAGATGGCTTGAGGCTGATTTTCTGTTGCCTGGTTCTTCCTCCCATCAGCTCACAGGACACAAGTTCCAGCGTTTCCTGTGTGACTTTCTCCCTGACAAAATGCTGGCAATGGCACATGCCTACAGCACAGACAGACTGGCAGACCTGTCAGAAGGGCAGACAAAGCATTGCAGCAAGGACTTCCACATCATAGAAAGACCACCAGAACATGCATCCTTCACTTAACAAAACCTCTCAGGAAAACTCAGCTTTTCTTGTTCTTTTTGTGAAATCATGGCTTGTTTTTTTTCTTTAATCAGATCTTATAGACTACTTTAAAGATAGCTTTACCTTATATAACTAGTTTCTGGGAAGCATTTCAGTTCAAACAGACCTCTATTGAAAGAGTGTACTGGATCAGTGCAGAAAATGGAAGCAGTTTGGCAACAGAACCTGATAGATAGATAGATAGATAGATAGATAGATAGATAGATAGATGGATGGATGGATGGATAGATAGATAAATAGATAGATAGACAGATAGATAGATAGACAGATAGATAGATAGATAGATATAGAGACATATGAATAAACTAATGTTGCGCAGTTGCTTGCAAGAGCAGAAGACAGCCCTTGATGATCCAGAAGGTCCTGTTTTTCTAAGTTAAACAAGACATTTCTATGTTAGAATACGTGTAGGTTCTACTTATAATGGTGCAAGCTGTATAAAGCTACTATATCCTTTGTAAATGGAAAAGAAATTTGAAAAAAAAAATTAAAAAGCCAAAATGTAGCCAGAAGATTTGAGATTTTCAAAAGCTCAGGGTCCTCAGATTACTTACTCAAGTAATCTGATTACAGACTTCTCTGGAAATTGCTTGATCACCCCAGTTGCCTCTGAACACCATAATCAATTCACTTGTCTCAGGACTAATAGGGGGAAAAAAGATTTCAGAAATGAAAAGATTTTACTGTAATAAAGCAAATGTGAGAACAAAACACCTGCTACAGAAGTCATGAGAGGCACAATCACAACAATTAACAGCAAAAAAGAAGTGAGGAGGAGGGGGAGGGAGTTGGGAAATAGAGATCCCAAATTTCACCTGTTACACAGGCCTCTGTTTAAATGTAATATGGCTGCAAAAGAAAGGCAATATACTTTGGCTGACACCGTTGCAGAGACATTTTGACGTGAAAAAGCTTAGACAGTCAAGACATGAAAGTCATGACATGAAAAGTCTTAAACAGGGACAAGTAGTTAAACATAGGATATTGTGTCTCTCTGGAAATCATATAAGTGTAGAAAGGCTGTATTAAAAATAACAACGATATTTCATGATAGAAGATCAGTGTGGTTTTAGAAGCTGAACAGCAAACCTGAGCATGTTTATCAAGCCAGTGTTTTCAAAATCTTTCAGTAAAAGGCTCTATACATCTTACTGTATCATTTTTTCCACCCAAAAGGGCCTGATTTTTTTTCAAGCTGAGCACTGTCTGAATAGCTTCCCGAATGTCTTTGTTTAGGTCTGGTCTATAGATCCCACCTTACTCCCACTGATGTTAAAAGGAAACTCTCTTAGCAGACATCCTGTGGGACGACAATACGTAATTCTGTATTTGCTTCCAGCATCTCACATCCACCCCATCAGACGTTGTGAATAACTCTTATATCTGGTAACACATTCTTATTTGTGAGCAACAAGGCTAGTGAAGATATTGTTTTTAAAGGTGTTTTTCTATTAGGACATTGCCAAATCTCAATTACCTACTCCAGTGTTAAACCCAGAGTATGAAACAGTGCAAATAAATAGAAAATCAGATGAAAGCTGTGCATAAATGTAGGTTTAATCTGAATCAGCTGCCTCAGTAAAACTCACAAGTATGCTCTCCAGACTGGATTCCACTGAGAAATATCTATGGTACATAAATGCCATCTCATCAAGTGTGCCATTCTCCCACACGATCACCTCTCCTGTAGTAAAGACAGAAGTATGGTCATCCTTTCCACCACACATCCTCTGGCAGAAAGCACAGAGAGTAGTGGAAATTAAGTTCTCTAGTATATATTTGGCTAAGATGCTAACAATACCCTACAGTAAATTCCTTGGAAGATTTCAAATGCTGAGGTGACAGGCAGCGTGGCTGAGGCAGTGATGGGGGGAGAAAGACACTGCACTGCTTGGAGAGAGCCATAGCTCTGTTTCAGTCAAATCTGACCTACTTTAATGAAATCAGGTCATCTGTGAGCTCTTCATTACCCCCAGACTAAACAATGCAAAACATAGCAGCCAATGTCTCTGCCTGTTCAGAGTGCCGCTAATTCTCATTACAACATTGTTATGTATTCCTTAATATATATTGACTTAGTCATCTCACCACACCAAAGCTGGCAAACAGCACTGGGGAAGGAAGGAAGGTAAACATGATTACTGACTTTGTGAAAAAAAAAAAAAAAAAAAAAAAAAAAATTGCAGGGTAAACACAGCCAGGCCTCCAGAACGTGTCCTCAAGGGAATAGGGAAACAAAAGGAGGCACAACTGTCTCAGGACATTAGCCATGACAGATGAAGCTCACCTATCACACCAGCAAACTCTTAACTGTTACCAGCAGCCTTCACAGACAAAGCGAGGCCGGAGTCAAGAGGAAGCTGGTACTGCAGGCTTACACTCAAATTCCTGCCACTGCTCACTCTTCTGTAAACTAGGGAGGTGACAGATCCATAACAAAAAATATATACTGGCAAAGCTTTAGTGTGATGTGCATGACTGCCTTTCAGTTCATACAGAGACAGGCTGTATGTACATGTGTGCGCAGCTATGGATGTGTTCCCACATATATTTTATTATGTAGAAGTGTACATCCATTTGTTCTTACACCAGTATGTCTGTGCTTGATAGTGATATACATCGAGATTTATGCACTGTTTTTATTCCTTAGAAATATATATACCTGTGTATCTCTAGCTGTAAATACATATGGATCAAAGAAACACCTAAATGTATATATGTCTTTTTAGATATATGTATAAAAGCATATTCAGCAACAGACACATCCTTTTGAGCATCACATTAAACCTACACTATTTACATTATGCACATTTCTCTGTCATGAATAAGGTGTATATAGATATTAAGGGCTACTGTGTTCCAAAGAGAAATATTCCTCTCTTATAAAAAGAATTAATATGTTTTATTTCTATTTCTTATCACAAAAATGTAACACTTACAATTTTTTTGCAGAACTATTAGAAAAGTATTTATTTGCTTTGGGAACCTCTACATGAGACATCTGGTTCCATGTGAGATGTGGCATCCAGAGCCATAAGGAAGGACATCCACTCTCCTGCCCCTGTGCCCTGCCTGCAGCCTTGCAGGACATCTCTGGCACCTTAGCTCATCTCAAAAGGCACTGTGCACTAATTCATGGGCAAATGCACTGGGCCCTTGCATTACTTTACCTGTAGACAGCTATCATTAAAACATTTTTAATGCATCCCAGTGATTTTCTACTTTTTCCTAACTCATGTTTAATTGGTAAATCTATATGGTACTTACTACAGAATTCTCTTTCCTCACATACTATCTCATTGTCCAAATTATTTCTCAGTCTGTCTCTGCCACCTGTGTGGGTGGCTGAGTATATTTCACCTGGCCCAATGGAGAGCTCTACAGGGCAGGACTCCTCATATGCCAATGCTTTGGACAGAAGTATTTGGTGAAATGAAGACTTACAGAGATGACAACCTAGACAGCACAGTCCTGAGGCCATGCCCAACTTTGTTTAGCAATGCCAACTTAAGGTAATTCAGAGGGTTCTTGCCTCTTTCACTTTTATCTGTTTGGTTCTGTTTCTATTTCATTCCCTGCCTTGTATTGGGAAAAATGACTGCACAGCTATGTGGGATAACCAATAATCCAGATCTTGTATAAATGTCTAACTATTTCTCATTGAAACCAGAATCATACCTAGAAATACTCCTCAAATTCTGACCATTCATTATATAGAGTCATTATATTTTTAAATCATAATTTTGATGTCTGGAACTAGGAGGAGGGGCAACTCTCAGGAGTCCAGCTGGCTGTGACAGACTCTGTGCTTACTGATTAAGGCAAAATAGAGTAGCCATATTTTGATTTCTTGCAACATCTGGAAAGTTATTCCCTTCTATCTTCTATTTTCTTACAGCATCTGCTGCCATCCAAATTGCTCATTTCTTCTCATTCTAGCCAGCTGAAACTTCTGCGTCATCCATATGGTGGTTTTAAACTGCCAGAGAAGCAGGACTGAGAGGAGTAAGGGTAGGATGACACATAGAGGAACAGGTAACTTTCCATGCACTTTCAACAGAGAACACATGACAGTGGATAAAATATTGCAAAATATACATCATACAGGAAATCTGAACATTTTTGAATAATTAATAACTATGTCCAAACAAAAGTCTTTAGTTCCTTTTCTTAAAAAAGCTGGTGATAAAAACTGCCAAGTCTCCTTATAGGCTTGCAGTGATCCCTTCTCTGAAGAAGGCAGTAGGAGGGTGGAGAGGCTTACAAGGTAGGGCAGGACAGTAATTATTATCTGTAAAGACCAGCTGTAAGCAGCATATTTAATGGTGGGATTGGGCAGGCAAATATTGCAGCTCAGGGATGGTGCTGAGCCAGCAGTGCCCTGCTGAAGGGCTGGAATGTGCAGGCACACAAAACCCTGCCATGGGACACCCCGGCACCGCTGAGCCAGCAGCACCCATTGCTGCGACCGTGTGCATCAAAGCAGAGCGTTCTCCTGCTCCTGTCAGTGGGATAGCTCCTTCCTCGGTTGTGGTGATGCTTGCTGCTGCTTTCCCTGTGGAAGGAGCTGAAGAACAGGATTGGGACAATGATTGTTCCCTCAGAGGAAGCCGAGGCTGGGCTGCATTCTCCTCTGCCAAGGGAAAAGCCGAAGATGCTGCCAATCCCTGCAGGAGCAGAGCTCACCCTGACCCGGGTGTGCTGCAGCTGTCTGGATCCACATGGCACCCAACCTCACATCCCACCTCACTGACACCTCATTTACTGGGGAATTTACCCCTGCAGCCTGGGCTCTAAACCTGAGGTCATTAATGGAGTTTTCTCTTGCTACCAAGGCTGTGAGAAAAGAGCCTGCTGCAAGGTGACTGTGGTGCCTGAACATCACACCTGGGGCTCAGCTGGTAACCCGGCATGTGCCCTGAGATCTGAGATATGCTCTCCATGCACTTCACTGACACAGACCACTCGTATCTACACTTCTCTGTTAGAGGTTTTAACCTTTAGATGCTTTCCCAAAAGGAGCAGATTTATTGCAGTTTGTATGTTATTTTGAAGTAAATAATTAAATGAGAAAATGAGGATTTTAGCACTGAGGAAATCCCATTATTGCTTCTTCTGAAAAGATATTTGTCTCATATTCCAGTATCAAATTTACATTTAATTTCAGGCTTCTTTGGACCACAAAAAGGTTAATCAAACACTTAAAAGTGGTTAGAAATGCTCCCATCAAATACCAGTACCAATGTTCATACCAGTGGTCAGAATTAGTAGCTAGGTGTGATTTTCTTAAAAACTTGCAGGAAAATTTCATTGTGAAGCTTCACACCCTCAGTTACAACTCACTAATCCCTCGAGCAGGCTTACACTCCACAGAATGCAATTCAGCTCATGTAATGCCATTTGAAATTGCAGAAAAAGGAAATACAATAGTCTTCAGACATATATTCTGTCAAATTAATCATGGATTGTTGGTTCAGAGATACCAAATATCAAAGATCCTTTTTTTAAATTTTACAATAGCCCAGGTATGTACAAGCATTTCTGTAAAAGCCTGTGTATCTCTGGGGAGAATAGACAATGCTGCACATACAACTCCATTCACAATAAAAGCCAGGCAGACCTAAAGACCCACTTATATCAAGGCAGATGTTCATAATCTTAATTTTATTATCTCCAAACAGCAGTGTTTGGTTCAATACACGAAAAGCAATAAATAGAAAATGTCATGACCATGAGAAAGTAAAAAAGGAACATGGCAAAAATCTTGGAAAAACATTTCTGATGTTTTCAGATTATCTGTGGCTTCTCTTACTTGTGCCTCAGAGATATTCAGGCTATGTATGGTATGGGCTGGGTTTCAATAGCTATAGTATGTTATGAGCACATCAGTGGATTAGATAGCTGGGAAGAAAAGAGAGAAGTCAGAATTGTATAGTTTGGCAGTTTCCTGAAGGCAACAAGCAGTGGATATCATTGAATTACAGAATAATGATACAGGTAGAAAAATCAAATATAGAACCATCAAACCATACACAAAGGTGCTTGATACAGACTTTTAAATTTTTTCATAAATTACTTTACTAATTTGTCTCTGTGTGGAGAACTTTGCTGAACTAAGCTGAGACCAAAGAAGTGCCACACCATTTCTACCATGATTTGTAGTTCAAATCCCCTCTAGGACTTATCTGACAGACTTACAGCTTTACATCCACAGTAATTAAGAAACTTTCATGGGATTTTGGTTTAACTCATTATATATGCTAGTAACAATACTAAGCATATGCATGGAATTATTGTGTATCACAGCATTTACTGCATGCATAATTCTCAGCAGTAATGTGTAAACTTTTCCACACATCACCACTGTGGACTGGGCTTGCAATCCATCCAACAATTCCCACAAAACCATTTCTGTGTAGCTTCTGTAGGAAGAGAGAACATGTAACATATTGTAGAATGATGCACTGCCTCTTGTGATTTCCTCCAGGCAAAAGGAGTAAAATGAAGTTGGGAGGGAGGAAACACCAAACCCCGTGCAGACTAAGGCAGACTTTATTTACAGTGATAACTCTTGCCCAAGAACATGAGGCTGTCTGAGTTCTGGAAACAATGGAGAAAGTCTTGAGATCTCCAGAGATAGCTCAGAGCATGAACCATCGAGGCTATTAATTACTTCCAAAGGGTGCTCTCTGTATTGACCCCAAGATACACTCAGCTTCTGCCAGTATGTTCCACAGTTTATGCAGAACTACCTTGAAATGAAACTCTTTAATCTTGTTCAACGAGTAAAAATAACCTGACTTGGATAGATCTGACTCCAAACCAAGTATTTTATTTTGATTTTGCTAACATAAATATTTGATTTTCAGATTAAACATTTTGCTTTTCAGGTTACAACTGGTAATAGGGAAAAATTCAACATAGATATCTCTGCAATGAAAACATATGTTTTTCTTCTAAAAAAAAAACTCTACTTTTTTTCTGTCTGAATGTTTCTGATCAATACACAGCAATGGTGTGCTCAAACACACACAGGAGTATATCCATTAGATGCACGTACATAATTGCATACTTATTCACTCTTTGGAAAGATATCAACAATCTGTTAGCTGATAGGTCAAGATTCTCCATTTCAGCCAGCTGAGAAAGATGTTAAAATATGGGAAAGTTGGAAAAAAATAATATAAACAAGCACAAAAAAATGACCTCTTCCTTTCTTGGTATGTAAAGAAAATGCTAAACAAACAATTTGCAAACTCAGTAACAAAAGTCAACACTTAAATCTGTGTGAGTTTTCCCTTTGTATATTTATTTTTCTGTCTCCAAATATTAAATGCAAACTTCAATACAAAGCCAAAAATTACGTTCCATACATGGAAATGCCTTGGTGATTGTGAAAAATAATGCTGTGGTGTCTCTAGTTGGGAGGTTTGGAAGAAAAAGAATTTAAAAAAACCCAAGGAAAAAAAAAAAGGAAAAAAAAGAAACTGTTCCACTTCATCTAGCAGTGCTGCAATACATCACTCCAATTAAATCCCAGCCAATAAGCAAAGGGACGTGTTAAGTAAAATTCATGAGCTTTGAATGCATGTGAATGAATATGCCAATCAGAATCAATGCCACCCATTCATCTGGTGTAACACCATGGTGATGACAATGAGCTTGAAACTAGCCTTTGTTGTCATCAGCTGTGCAGTAGTTGCCACAGCCCCAGCCTGGATCAAATGTGTGGGACATTTAAATCTTCAGCATGGCACCAACACACAGAACATCTTATTCATGCCAAAAAAGGAGCTATAATCAGACACTGAGTAAATAATTCAGGATCAGTCCCTTACAAGGCACAAATTACCTTCTTTTAAAATCACCAAAATGCTGTTCCTCTCCTTGCTTGACTTTACTCCATGACACAGGCACAGCATTTTGTAACCATGTAGTGTATTTGTCCCTTGGGAAAATCTGTTGCTGTATTAATGTCTGTAACTGAGCCTTCTCTGGGCCCTAACTGATACTGCACCAAGGAATATCTTTGCAGAGACCCTGTATCTCAGCCCTTTTGAGCACTGCAGTGGCAGATGGCTAGCTCTCACTGCTTTTACAATAACCATTTCATTTGTGATGCTTGACCTGAATTCCATTCCTTGTTTAAAAGTGTGTCTCAGTTCTCAAATGGTATTTCACAGAATTGCCATTTCCATAGTGTTTCCACATGCTGTTCTCCAAATAACACATTTGCCCATAGAACAGGGTGGAAGAAAAGAATATGGAACTAAGTGTCACAATTGAAAATGTTTAGTCTAAGAATACGTATCCAAATACTGACAGCTTCACTTTTACTGGATTTAAATTACCCCACTGATATTTTCTTATATGTCAGCTTCTATCACTTACAGATCATGTTGTATTTTTAGTGTTTTGTGCTATGAGTTAGTTCTCTTTCTTCCATTGAGTTGTCAGTAGTTATAACATTGTAAATGTGAAACGCTGTGCTAGAAAAACAGGCCTTGGAGTGGTGACATACACTCAACTTCTCTGAATAAATTAAGCATGCATGCTTTCAGTAATAGATCCACCCATTAATCAGTGTGTTTAAAAAGATGTGACAATCACTGTGTAGAACTGATAGTCCCCCAATTTACCAGCGGATATTACTCATTGCTGAATACTTTCTCTGCACATTTCTCATCTTATTTTTCAGTGCCTGTATAGGAAATTAATCTTAAAGAGGAAGAACAAGTGATCTTAAGGAACTTTATTTGGAAAGAGGTTTTTTCTGAGGTTTCTTCTGCAGCCAATTAAAATCCCAAGCAGAGGGAGCTGAAGACATCATTCAAATACACTTTTGATTAAGAAATATTAGACATGAAGCATAGATTTGCAAACTAAACCATGTACCCTTTGGTCATTCCCTTCCATTCTCTGGGCCTGAATACATAAGTTGAAAATTAAACTGAATAGAGGGAATTGCTGTGTGGACCACAAAGAGCTAGAGAAATGATGCTGCAGTGAAGATGCTGTCTGCCCCCATTAAGGTTATCTACAACCCTGTATTGTGATCCTTCTGGCAGTGACCTAGTCTTTTCCTACTGGAAGTGACCTGATTTTCTTCTACTGTAATTCTGCAATGTATTTCTTAAGAAAAAAGTTACCCTGCCTGAGCTTTTTTCTGCACCTTGAAGTGATCCACAATGGTTCTATGCAACTTCATGCAACAGGCCCAGGTATAACTTAGAGACACGCAGCAAAGTCACATTAAACTTTATAGCAAAAGACATATTTGTATAGGCTCAGAACGAATGGCAGATTATTTCCAGCTGTGATTAAAACCATACTTTATGGCATCATGCAGTCATTTATAACTCAGATTTAAACAAATTATATATCTCTGAACTTATAACCATTTAGTTCTTTTAAAAAGAGTGATAAGTGGATGTTTTTGTAATTTGGGACAAAAACTTTCCAATCAATCTGTGATAACATGAAAGCGTAAGAAAATCCTCTGTTGATCCTTCATCCCTTCAGTTTTTTACCTGTCTGTTGACCTGGCCTATGCCAAAAATAGTGGTGCCAGCAGAAGTAAGGGAAGATTGTCCCTCTGTATTTGGTACAGGTCAGGCTGCATCTCAAATCCTGCGTCCAGTTCTGAGCCCCTCACTACAAGAAAGGCACTGAGGTGCTGAAGCAAGTCCAGAGGATGGCAGTGGAGCCGGGGAGGGGTCTGGAGCACAAGTTTGATGAGGAGCAGCTGAGGGAGCTGGGGGTGTTCAGCCTGGAGAAAGGGAGGCTCAGGGGGACCTTATCACTCTCAACAAGCCCCAGAAAGGAGGTTGGGGGTCGGTCACTTCTCCCAGGCAACCAGCCACAGGACATGAAGAAATAGCCTCAAGCTGGACCAGGAAAGGTTCAGGTTGAACATCAGAAAGAATTTCTTCACTGAAAGGGTTGTCAAGCATTGAAACAGATTTGCCATGGAAGTGGTGGAGTCACCATCCCTGGAGGTGCTCAAGAAATGACTGAATGTGGCACTTAGTGCTATGGTTTAGTTGATGTCGTGGTTCAGTCAAAGGTTGAACTTGATTGTCCTGGAGGTCTTTTCCAACCCTAATGATTCTGCAATTCAACAAGTGCATGACCTTCAAAGACCCAGAAAGCTCTCTGTTTCCCAACGAGTAAAAGAAGCCCCAGAACCATGATTCTTTTTCTCATGTTTATCCTCATGCAGCCACTAAGTGAAATGAAAAGCTGACAAAAATTCAAGTGTTACCAAGGAATAACACATATGTCTTCAGCTATTCTTCATGACAAAAACCATGTCACTACCATCAAAGCAAAAACAGTCTTAAGTTGATCCAAGAGAATGCAGGTACTTCCAGTGAGGAGGTTCTGGTTCATTTTCTGGTGTAATTTGTGGTTAAGGATACATATCTATATTTTGTACACTTGGAACACTCTTGGGAGGCTCCTGGAAAGCTCCTGATCTCTTTACTTGCAACTAGTTATCACATTGAATATATGAAAAATAATTAAGGACAGAATGTCATCCCAAAAATGACCATACCATTCTTACACACCTGGATAACAGCAGCACAACAACCATGAAGCTATCAACAAGTTCCAGGTCACCTGAACTCTTTTGTTTCCCTCTGCTCTGTCCCACAAGCTGTCACAGGCTCCTTAGACCTTTCATCTGTTTGTTCCACCAAATAAATCTCAATTTTGCTTCTTATCATCAAGACAACATTGAGCTCACACCAGCTTAGTTCTCGTACAAGGCTCTGGTCTATAGCTCTTCTATCAGGAAATGGAATAGGATATATGAAAATTTGTTTTGGTATTCAGAAAGCTTTGTGGGAACAAATTTTTTATGCTATTCTATTTGGGTTTTGCAGTAATAAACTTTGGCCTGAGAGGCAATTACTTTCAGTTATATCTAAGAGGACTGATGGGAAATAAGTCACAATTTTTTGTTGTTTTTTGTTGCTGTGGTTTGAATGTCCATTCAATGAACTATGAACCTTCTTGTATTTGAAAATATATTACTAATTAGATAGAAAATGCATGGAATCTGTCCTTCTACAAACATATTTTAAAAACACATTCATACAAATGATTCAAACAGTTTAAAATGTCACAATTTTCACACTTAACCTTACTTTCAGGAAGGTGGTCAAAGAAATTTCATTGCATTTAACAAAAAGATTTTATACAAAACTTAATAAGAAGTTGCCTAGTGGATATCCAGAAGCAAATTTAAAAACAAACAAACAAACACACAAACAAAACAAAAAAAATCAAAACCCAGAAAAACAATAAGGCCACAGTTGCTTTTCAAACTTGTCATAATTATATCAATAACTTTCTTCAGCAAAGGTGAAGCTATAGTTCCATCTTTTGCCTCATTCAACCTTGGAATGTCTCACCAAAAAAATATAGAAAACAATTAACATTGAGCACAGTGGTACTTTCTGTATTTTATTGGGATACTTGTCTTTTGGTATTAATAAAAAAGTCCAAACTCATCTCTATTTGCCTGCTAATTAGCCACAATTTTAATTGACAATGACTAAAGCTGGAATTTTTGAAAAGTTTCTAAAGGAAATATAGAGATTTATACTGAGTTTTAAAATCTGAGCTTCTCTTGCTGCTTTGAGAATTTTGAAAAGGGACTGAATATGAAGCTACCGCAGAGAGGTGCTGCTTTATGTTTAGTATAATTCTGTTTCAACATTAGAATAAATGTGAGATGTCTTATGAGTTAAGGGCTATTGTTGGAATATTTCTTTTATGGACAATGTAATCACAAAATGTGTTCACATCTCATTTACAGGGTGTTTCTTAAGATCAGGAATACACTTCATTAGATCAGAAGATTTAGAATCAGTACTCCTTGCAATCACAATAGCATTCATATATAAAGAATTAGAAAATAAAATGGCATTATTTAAAAAGCATAGCAAGCCACCAATTATTTCAGATTTAGGGAGCTGCTTATGGGCTTACTTGAGATGTAAGCAAATAAGTGCCAATTAATTAGAGTCTGTGACAGTGTTCAGTACCATCTCTTTGATCTTTCACTAGTAGCTGACAACAAAGCACGCATACTCACAATGCTTTAGTTTCAGTCAAGTGATCAGCAAAACATGTTCAGCTCATTTAAATAACAGAAGCTGGTAAAATGCAGCTATCTTTTATAGCATTAAGAAAAGATTTGAGTTCAGATGACAGCCTCTCACATTTATAGAACACATAACTTGGAGCCATTTGCATCAGATGGGTAACTTGAATTAAACTTAAAAATGGATGAAGCCACAAGCCAGAGGCTAGAATGAATTCCACAATAACTCCCCTGATCAACCATTGGTGCTCTGGCTATTTTAAACACAGATATACCATTGCTCTGTGAACAGTGTCACATAAACATCTGGGTAAAAAGACTCACTATGGATAGTTCACTAACAGAAGATGCATTTGTTTCAACTATATCAAAATTCAGAGGAAGCATAGACCAACAAAAATAAGTGATGTATACAAGCCAGAATCTAGAGTTCTGAACATGCAGCTATCACACCTTTTCTGAGCTGGAGTGTTAGGACTTTTTCTCTGCACATGTATATACATTTTTAGGACTTATTAAAAGGAATAGCTATTTGTCTGTGAAAATGGGAGGTTTATAATATAATCAACAATATATGCAGGGACATGCTTAGTTTAAAAGTTTATAATTTTTGAGGCTATTTTAGAATGTCATAGTTTAAAAAAAAACTTTTCTAACAGTGCCGTATTTTAATCTACAAAGATAAAGCAGTCTGGCTTGTTTATTTTCTTCTTCATTGCTCCAAGTATTTTGGATTACTAGGATTTTGTGGTTCTCTTCTAGAAGCCAAACTGTTGAGAGGAAGCAGAAATTTAACTATACTGCTGTTCTAGTTCAATGGAGCGCTCAGAGTTAAATCCTACCCCTAATTAACAGCCCAAGTTGAAGCCCTGCCAAGTACTCTGTGGAGTCAAGACTCAAAGAAGACAACTGTGGACAGACACTGACTTTATCGGGTGCTGAGGAGCAGATGCTGGGGAGGACCCCAGCAGCCCTGCGCTGCAGCAGCAGTGGTCTCTGCCTCTGCTGATCCCCAGACTGTTTTCTGAGTTTGTGCCAGTGCCATTGATGGCTCAGCTGACAGGACAGCAGAGCTTAGCACATCCCAGTGCTCAGGCCTGAGCACTGGCAGAGGTTAATTTGCTCATATAGACTTAGCTCGTGTGCATCCATGGGACCTACAAGAAAAGGACACAAAACTGGCAGGTATATTTTGGCATCCAAAAGTTTATAGAGTCTTAGACCTAAAGAATGTCTAATTATTTGTGTGCCTGCTACTTCCAGGAAACAAGCATGTTCTCCAGAGTGAAAAATCTCCAAGAAACTGTGAGATTTGGCTGTCTAGAGACACATAAAAGTACTTTGCTTTCTGTTTAATTGCATTTGTTGCCTTTTTTTCCATGATTCAGAGTGCCCCTCTAATGTCCCAGAAATAAGCACGCCCCTCTCCTTAGGCAGTAACCTGTAACCTATGGGTCATGAGCTCTCTCCCCACTCCCAGTTTTGTTTGTGAGCTGGCTGATACTCTGCACTAAAGCCATGATTGATCATATCATCCCTCACTGTGACTGTGAGAGTGCCAAGGACAGGAGGCAGCTGCTCCTGGGGACACCAACTCACCGACCCCCTGGCATCATGACCCCTGTGCAGTGCCCAGCCCTGAGCTCCTCCCAAGACCCTGTGCAGCACAGAGTGTGTGCAGGAGAAATGCTGGTGTGCAAGGGCTGCAGGTGCATAACATGGGCTCCAAAAGAAGTGCTACATCTGTGGAATATGGGTTCTCAAACTCCCTCCACCTCCCTTCAGGAAATGTGCTCCCCCAGTCTTCTCCTTTAATTTTAACAGAGCTTAGACAATTTTTGCAAAGGGAGAGTTCATTTCAAGAAAAATATTCTTCCTAAACATTCTCCTGTGCCCTAGGAAGTGGAGACTAAAAGTCATATTTTCAATGCAGAGTATGAGTGTCCATGTCATGGAAAATCAAAAGTTCATCTTGCCCAGTATCCCATTCCCATCAGTGGCCAACAGTGAGACTGCAGAAAGACACAGTAATGAAAAATATATCTAATTTCCTACAGCAAAATCTCCCAACCATCCGTGGTTCAATGATTCTTTGAGACTTGACACCCAACACCAAAATGGTGAGGCTGCAGCTTGCAAGGAGGTTACAAAGTCATGTATTGGGCACAGGTATAGCTCAGGGCATTATCATTTACATATTGACATAGGAAGGAAGGAGGCAGGTACTTTGCCTAAACACAGCCCCTGATTTTATTAAGCTTTTCTGGGTAAAATCACACATTTTTAACATTTTTCCAAGAATTTCTTATTTTGGTCTGGCTTAGCCCTGTTCCAAACCGATTCAGGTTGAAAATAAGCTTAGCCTAAGCAAAATATTAAGCTTAGCCTAAGCAAAATATGAAGCTTAGCCTAAGCAAAAGGAATTTAAATGGTGCTTTTTCACATTGGATTGACCAAACTAGTTGAAAATTATAATTTAACTTAAACTGCTGTAGCATTTTAGATGTAGATGTGTAACTGAGAGAACATGGCCTCAGGCACACATTAAAATATCCAGCTAATCACAGTAGTAAGATGACTAGCCCAGCTCTGAACCACAACATGAATTAGTCTATCAGCTCTCATACTTAATCAAATCAAAACATCACACTGTTTTTTCCACCACAGAATATAACATACAGCCTCAAACCACCCACTAGCTATAGACTAAGGAAATAACTACAGTTCTTAGCCTGTTCTGAAAACACTGAGACCATCTGTTTGAAGAAATATGTGGAAGTTGAGCAAAAGTTACCAGTGCAGATAAACTTTCCTTTTCCTTAAAATAATGAATTTATTAGAGAAAAAAAGGGACACAGACTCTGCCAGAAGGAAGACTGGAGCTTGTTGCAGCAGTCTTGTATCCCACTTCAGTCTTCCTGGTAAAAAGTCTTTTGTTTACTGTTAACATGTGTAACAATTCACAGCAATACACCAACTTAGATGGAGCTGCACAGGCTAATTCCCACTTCAGAGACCTGCCACATCAATTAAGAGATGGCTTCTGCTTTCATTCTGAAACTTGAAATGCCATGCTGAAAACCTAAGCATTCTCATCATCACATTAACATTCAATACAGCCTTTATGGCCCTTTTGCCATGCCTTAAGGTCATTTACAGTAGTAATAATAACAATGTTAGACATTCAGCCAAGACAATGTTCAGCTAAAACTACATGCAGAATCCACTGTTCTGTACAGCCACAATACATCTATCCCTGTCTGGAAAAGGACAAATTATTTAAAAGATTGGTTTGATACTCAAGAATCAATGTTAAAATTGTACCATTGTGCTTCTAGTGATGTAACTAAAAAAATTATTTTGACTTTTCATTTATGATAAAATCATGCTCACTCTCTCTGCCAGTTACTAAATTTAGGCATGTAGGTAGTAAGTGATTTAAATTTCTTAATCTCAGAGATTTTAGTTCAAAGCAAGTATTGCAAAAGATGACTTTTAAAATTCATTTGAAGTTTAAAGACATTCATTTTCAATTATTTCATGCACGTGTTTTGTTTCTGTGACCACTGACATTAGTATCTTGACAGGCAATAATACCAAGAATTTAGGGAAATTGTATTTTTAAGCACAAGAATTTGCAGGAATTTTAAGTTTAGAAGTTATGTTAACTCCATAAAGAGAGAACATATTCACTCTTTCATTCATATAAAATAAAAACAGTTCCAAAATCTTAGAGACCGAAAATTCATAAGAACCTTCTAGAGTCAGACCTGCAAAATGAAATTGTTCCTAGAACTTTCAGTGTTAAGTCTATCAAGCCCACTTGACAAAGTTGCAAGTTTCATTCTTTTTCAGGTTTGTGAATACAAAAACAATTTGGATAGATTTTTAAAGGGTTTTTTTCGGAAATATTCATAATTCTTCAAGTAAGATTTAATAAGACTTCCTTTTACACTTTGCCTGTGGTTATATAACATAGCATAGCATTTGGATGATTTTTACGGCTTTTATGACTGTAGCTCACCATTGAATTAAGAAAGTATATCTTAAAAAATAACTGACCCTAAAGAAAATAATTTGACCCTCTCAAAACAAGACCATGCTGCAATAGAAACAAATGTAAGCCCACTGGTTCAAAACCAAGATACAAACGTACACTTCCACTGAAAACTGGACACAGGCAAGGATCATCACCTGGAGATTGCTCTTATCAGCTGGGAAATATGGGCACTTCTGCCGCACAACATGTGGGAATGAGTCTCTTATCTCTAGGCAACAAGATACATGTCCTGGGTACACCAGGCTTGATAACAAGAGCCAACAGCATCAGTGCAGCAGTCAGTTAGCCAGAACTGGAAACTTTCATGGAACTGGCAAGACAAACATTTCCTGTACAGAGAAAAGATAAAATTCTGATAAATTTGCCCCATAATCAGCCAGTGAGGCCATGTATCTGAACAGGGTTTTAAAAGACAGCTCTTCTTCCATAATATACCTTCCAGCAAAGCTTGTCTCAGTGCTGCTGCCTCCATCTAGTCTCTTCCCAAAAACTCTAGTGGGAAAAATAAGATGTATTGGAGCCTTTGTATGATTCCATTCTGACCTAAATGATACCTTTTTCATGAGGCAGAAAAGGGAAAAGGAAGAAAAACCACAGTACATAAAAGAATGATTAAGTGGCCTAGAGCCCTTCCACCTGAAAAAGAGAGAACTAAACAGGGAACATGATGAAGACCTGAAAGTCCAAAGTAGCTGCAGGTCAGAGATTTTCTGTTGTGTTCCTTCCAAAATAAGAACAAGGAGTCCCAACAACCAAAACTGAATATTTTATAAAGTGCTTTATAAATAAGCTTTTATCTCCTTTTAATAGGTTGTAATGGATGTTAAATAAATCACATGATATTTTAGAGTAAAATGGAATGAAAAAAAGCACTCAGGGATGATCACTACACACACACACACACACACACATATACACACACACACATACACTCTCACAGACAATCCCCACATTTTTGCCCTCAGAAGGTCATGACTATCAATGTGATAGAGGGTCTATGAACATTCTGAGGAAATATTCTATGTGCTTATACTGTGCTTTAAATTTTTGTCACTGTAGAAGAGAAGAAGGCTTTAGACTGATCTAGAATTTCTAACGTTTGTGAAAGTGCACTGCAGCAAGATAAGCCAGCTGTAAGTCCCAATATCTGGCTCCCTTACACATCTTTTGTGTGATCTTACAAAACATTTAGCAGATCCATTCACAGGCACAAATAGTATCTATCTTCATATTGAAGTTTCTGGGAATGAAATGGCTGGTTGCTATTTGTAAACATGAAAATCAGTCACCATTATCTTATTGCAAATTTTGCAATAATAAACTTTCATAGCTGCCTGACATATTGGCGAACTACAGTCTCCAAAGTTCTCAGACACACTCAAGAGTTCAGACTTTGGACAGAAAAACACAAATCTTACAAAACAGGTACGCTGAGTTCTGCTTCATCCCATCCTGTGTGCTTGACCCCAAAATAGACAAGCTATGAGTGCACTTGGTGATGTTTGAATCACCTGGAATTTGTGTGACAAGGGAAGTAGATGACTGTGTTCAGATGGCAATATCTTGGGATAGGAAATCCTATATTCACTCCTGACAGTATTTACAAGATATGACTGCCAGAAGATGATTTATTTCAGCCAGTTAGTCTGATTCTGCAAGGAATTTGCCATATCAGATGTTGAGCATTTTGGTCCTGTTCAGGGCAAATTCTGAAGGCTATGTATTAATTATTGTAGATATTCAGACACAGAGATTGAAAGTGGCAACCTGAAAGTAGAGAAGCACCTGGTAAGCAGTCCTTAGTTAGTCCCTTTCACCACAAGGTAATTACTTATCCACCTCTTTGGCTAGAAAAGCTCTTAGGCAAGTCCTGATCTTTTTGTATGCTCTTAGTGTTCAGAAGATCCTAATCTCTTGCCTCCCAGCAGCTTCCTTGAATTATCTGTAATGAGTGAATCAGATTTGTATTTCTAAGTCAGGAAAGACAGCTCTTCCTCAAAGGTCATGGTTACAGTGACTACTTCCATATCCTTTGGGCTATGACTAGATGAAGAATGTTTTATACCTTTTAGCTCTACCAAACATCACTGCTATCAGATATTGCACTGACAGCAACCAGTAAGGGAAGGAGAGATACGCTAAAGACTTTGTAAACCACTGGGGGAATGACTGAGTTAAACTTATCTGAAATAGAGAAATTGTGCAAGATGTAACCATACAGCTCAAGAATTAGAATTGAGGTTGTTTATTTCAGAGTACACACACAACACACGATACCTGCATCTGTTCCCAAATCCCTCTGACTAAATACACTCAGTCATTGAAGCATATTGTGGGCCCTATGGCCATTCTCCCTCACTGCCACAGCTCCAGCAGACAGTGTTTTGCCTGCAAGCACCACAGAAATAAGAACCTGTGATGCTAATTATGCCAAGGGATACTCAACCATTAAACTATTTCTGTTAGGCCCAGCCTATACTATTCAGTGCAATTATGTAAAACAGTGAAATGGTAATTAGTGACAAAGCTTGGTACATGTGAAGCCTACAACATGACTCACAAATCTGGAAATAAGATTTCATTAGTCTGTAATTGACCATTAAAGCATGAAATTTTTCTACACTTTCACCTTACTGAGATTACTCTTGCCATTTCACTGGCAAAAATCAGTTCCTGCAGCTATGACACTATAACACTGTGTCAGAAAAACTGCAGTAAGAGGTTTCACAGCAGTCAACCAGACCAAGGTGAAGGTTGAAACACTGTATAGTGATGTCAGATGCCTCCATTTCAAAATATGTTTTTAAGCAGTTGTATGGAATCACTGTGGATGAGGATGTTTACTTCAAACACAAAGTAAAGCCAGCAAGCAATTGAAAACCAAACAGATAAATGAAAGAAGGGAGGGAGGGAGGGAGGGAGGGAGGAAGGAAGGAAGGAAGGAAGGAAGGATTTAATTAATCTCTATATCTGTGTGGCAGATCAGCAGTGTTCTCAAGCAATGCCATGTCATTGACAAAATGATTGATTTTGTTTCACACAAGTATAGAGGTGAAAAAATCAAAAGACCCTGCACTGTTTTATACGTTTTAGTACGATGTATATGTTATAGCCATATTTTAGATTTTTTTAAAAGTTAATTTGACAAATATTCATAGAAGTTTCTGTCATAACCATGTGCAAGCAGTGCCTGCCTGTCTGTCTGAGTGCATTTACTTGGGGAAGCAAGTAATTGATACCAGCATATTTTAGAGCAGTTTTCCTTATAGCAATCTTAGTCTGATAGTAGAGCTGGATCTTATGACACATCTTCACACTGAGTAATGCCTTGTTCTCTAAATCATAGTAGGATCAGTGATTTGTATTGTGTATGTTCTTGCTTAAAGTGGTATTTTATTGAAAGAAAAAACTGTGTTAAAAATGACAACTGACTTGAATGTACAGGGGAGACAAAAGTATTTCAAAGAATCAAGAGATATTTATTAGGAAAAGGTGCTATAAATATTTTTATAGTTAATATAGGTTTTTTCCTACTATGATTAATTTGGTTTTCAGAATAGACAAAACAATCTTTCAGTGATGCTCTTTCAAAGAATAAATATACAAATATTCACTTGCTACAGGAGACAGAAGTATACATCAATGTAGAAATTTTAAAATAATAGAGGATATTTCCTTGTGCTTTTGAAATAAAACAGTGCAATGTATAAGATGATTCATGAGTGCAACTGAAAGAAAAAAATGACAGCCAATTGGAAGAAGATTTTTAATGATACCTGGCAAGTACTGATCTTAAAAATCTTCATTAATGCTCTAAAATAAAATGAAAACATCATGTTGATAAACTCATGATTCATTTCACAGTAGGAGGTACATGTTAGCACAGAGGAATGATGCACAAAACCTACAGAGATTAAAAAACACGAGTGACTTTGATAAATTAATGTTAGCACTTCTCAGGGAAAAGAATCAGAAATATAAAATATTCAGTGGGAACAGAAATCTGGAAAATAAATGCTGTCAACAAGCTAGTAAACAACAATTATATGGAAAATTTCATTACAAAAGTTGTGAATATGCTGAAGTTTGGAACAGTGTGCAGACATTCTGATCACAGAATACAACACTTCCACGTGGCTCCTGTCCAACCATACATACACATCATTATTATATCCTCATCCCTCCATATCTAATGAAAACCTGAGCTCTGTTGGGTGTTTCACCAACAAAAGGAAACTGGGGAGCCTGTGAAGTGTTTTTAAGGCAGTCCTGTTTCTCAGCACTGACACACAGAACCCTCTTTCCTTGAGCAACAAGGAATCAAATTAACAAATCCCTCACCAAACTTCACAGACCATTTCGAGGCCAGCACGTTTTTGAGGACTACTAAAATTTTCTGTAGGCCATTGACTGTGCTCACCAGCTGTGCTTACACTAGCAAACTTAAACAGTCCAGGCTGCAGATCTGCAGTGCTCCATATCGCAGCCATAACACCACAAAATCATGGAATGGTTGAGGTTGGAAGGGACAGTGGAAGGCCAGCTGGTCCAGCCTCCCTGCTGAAGCAGAGTGCCCTGAGCACATTCCTCAGGGTTGTATCCAGTGTTCTCCAGAGAAGGAGACTCCACCACTCCTGTGGTCACTCACCCTCACAGGAAAGAGGTTCTTGCTCATTCATCATCCCTACAGTTCAGGTTGTGGCAACTAAAAGCTGTCCCAGCCAACACTAAGGTTATTTCAGGAGTCAGCATGGCCCAGGGACCATTCCCAATAGAGAACTTGGATATATTCAATATATAGTCAATATATTTTGGGTAGGTATGAGTGTTTAGCTTTATAAGTAAGAACTATGCCATGCCAAGATTAACCTCAGGACCAGAATAGTTCATGGACTGTTTCATTATTTAGAATAAATCTAGACATGTGCTCAAAGGTCTTCTGCTTCAGACTGCTGGCATTTCCCCCTGCTTCCTCCCTCTTCCTAAGAAATATTGTTTAGCTATACACTTTCTGTCTCTGTCACTACCTTGTCTTCCACTCAGCTCTGCCATGCAGGTTTTGCTGAGGACATAACAGCTAGACCAGACTTTTGTTATCAATCATCTATTTGCTTGTTCCTTCACAGCACTTAGACATTATGCCCACACATTTCTAGGGTGCTTAGCCCCTTGACATAAGTCCACCATTTTCAACAACACTGAAATTCCAAATAATCATCTGTCAGTCTCTTTCACACACAACACAAAGTTTATTTGCACATGTATACAGAAAATGACTTTTTATCAGATATATCCAGACAACAAATCAAACTAAAGCCTATCCTATACTCTTTAGCATTATTTCAGTGCTTTAGCATTATTTAGCATTATTTTCTAACTATTGGGAAGGGTGGGAGTGAGAAACTGCTTCCTATAAGTCCCTAGAGAACTCCTGCTCTTTCCTGCAGAATTTGCGATATACGAGTCCAGAATATTTGAGTTTCCCTCTGCAGTGTCTTACAGAATCACTTCATCTGGGAAACAGCATTAAACTTTAGAACCATGGTATATGGATTAACTTTTTGCATAAATTTAAGTATATTCATAATGCAGATCTTAAAAAGAGTTGGTAAGGGTCTGTTATTAGGGAAGATACCGCTAAAAGTTCTCAAGTTCTGAGCACTTATCTTGTGCAAGACAGCCCTAGTAACTAAACCTTTTGTTTTAAAATTTTCTAGTATCAAATCAAAAAGACATTTTCATTTTAGAGAAGACTATACCAATCTTCTTTAATACAATATGACCTTTTTCCAGTTTAAATTGAAGTAATCCAATGAGTCATAATTTCTGCTCTCTTTTAGGAGCACCACAGTTGAGGGTAATGCAAGCTTTTAGTTTTTCCCAAGTATAAGTAATCCTGTATATACCAGTTTAGTACATTTTTATACCCTTTCTAACTTACATTCTATGCCCATCAAAAGAAATGCATTCCTTTTTCTTTGAGACAATAAGTGGCTGTCCATGTCATGGGGGCTCGTTCCAGAACTGTATCTGCAAAATCCAATCACAGCTTCCTACCATCCTGTCAGCCAGGGGCTATGCTGGACTCCCCAGTGTGGATAGACCACTTCAAAACCTCACAAGCTTTCACAAACTGCTTTATGAGTTATCAGTGAGGACAACCCCCCATGGCGGGGAGGTTGCAACCAGATCATCTTTAAGGTACCTTTCAATGCAAACCATTCTATGATTCTGTGATCTCACCTCCTCTCTACAAATTTGGTAGATGCATCCTTTTAAATTCAAATGACACTTTAAATTCTCTGGCATATAAAATCATTGGCATATTAATTTATTATTGTGTTTGAAAAATGTCAAACACTACTAAGATATTCATGACAAAACCAAAGCACAGTCACTTGGGGAAAGAAGTTCTGTTTATCTATAGTTTTCCAGATTATATAGCAGATGTAGGTGCATCTGAGGACACAGGCATACCACAATGCAAATGTGAAATTACAATGGTAATTTATTAGTGAAATAAGCAAATAGCACCAAATGAGCTTTCAAATAACAAGCTTTGGTCCCTTTCTATATCTAACAGTAGACAAAGGCCATTGAGAAGATCTTAGAAATTAATGTCAAGCTGCTGCTTCCAAATGGAAGCAAAGGTCATAGTGAAATTACTATTTTAGTGAACAGCAACTGTATTATTTTCTTACTGAACTGACTTGAAAACTTGTTCTTCCATGTTTTCAGGCACTTCATGAATTATTCTGCTCCCCTGTATTTCAGGCTGTTATTCCTTGCTGAGGTACTTAGCATACAAAGAAGAATATGTAACAGTTTTTATTTAAGCCCATCTGATTTACTATTAGCAGGCACAGCTAAGGGTTAAGACCTGAACTCATTTTTATTAATTCAAGCTTTAAGGTAAATGATTGTACAGGATTATTAGCCAACAAATATTAAAAATTTAAAAATTGATCTCTTTTAAAAATGTATTTTGAACAGAAAACTGAGCACCCTCAGGTCATAAATCCTCTGGACCCCTCTGTGTAGTCTCCCAGCATAAATTAATGACTTATGAAAGCACCTATGAATTAATGAAATTTTTAGTAAAAAACATAGATTTATTTACCAGTTCTTGAGATCTTAGTCATAGTAGCAATGTAGGTTATACTGACAGTTTTGGTAATATTTTCTGAGACTAATTAAAGCCATGAATTATTTAACTGTCTAGCATAAACAGGTCATATTAGCTTTTTCTTATTATTACAATTTGTATCTGTTATAAAATTTTCCCTTTCAAAAGTGTAATAACTGAGCAAAGCCTTTTCCTGTGGAAGTTAGTGTATGTGAGTATAACTTTTGATCACAAATCAGGAAACAAAGTACCTTACAAAACCTCAAAACACATGGATAGCTCTTATATTACTAATTTCTGAAGATTTCTTCTGAAAAACAAAAACAAACCCTGAACACCTGCATTATAATTTGCAAAAGGTGGTTCATAATTTCAGGCTGTCCTTTCTCCAGTGGCATTAGTTATTATCTGAAAATATAGATTTAATTTTAAATTGAGCCAGCATTAATTTATGAATTTTTATGAGCTACCAACGAGCTTCACAGAAATTGTAATTTCTGCTCCTTTATTTAACTTGATTACTTTTTGAATCATGCACTTTAGATATCTGGACAAGATGTTCCAGTTCCTCCTGCACATAAAATTCAGCAGTTGAATGTTCTTCTGACTAAAATATGGATTTAATTTTTTTAACATTATCCTGTCCTGTTAAAAATAGGATGGGGGCTAGAAACATATATCTGTCACTTTATTGGGATAAAATTACTTTTTCTTGGGCTCAATTTTTGCTGTGCTAAAAGCCAAAAGTGTTTGACAATTCTGAAATGCACTCCTTAGTTCCTACAATGCCACTTTTTAAAGGTATATTTCCACAAAGGAAGATTTTTTCCAAACAGAAAACAGCTAGGACGAGAAATGGTGTTTGGCTTGAGGAGATGACCTTCTATTAGATTTTTGTTGTCCTTTATCACTCTTTCCCTACCTTTTACATCCAAGAGCTACAAGCAACAGGTCCTTGCTCTCTTGCTTTAATCCACTACCACCAGAAAAATCTGCTGTAAGCCATCACTCTTTCAGCTAACCTGTGGAAGCCACAAACAGAAGGGGGGAGAAGCCCAGAGCTGCCCAGTTCTATTTCAAATTCTCTAGTTTCTGAAGGCTGCAGGGGATACTGCCTCTGGCCCATCTCATCCTTCTTCCCTCTGGAAAACATTGCTCAAAAGGCATGAACCCTTATGAGAAAATGAGGCTGTAATTTCTGAAAGCACTGAAGGATTTAGTTCAGTCCTGCTCCCACTGAAATGAAAGCTAAAACTCTCATTGACATCAAGGGAAAACAACAACCTCTCTGCAGGGGCTAACTTTCAGTGAGTTTGAAAAATCCAGCTTCCCACAAGTTGCACACATTACTGTAAAATTAAGGATTTGAGGCAATTCCTTCAACGCATTCATACTCTTCCATTCACACATATGTATCACAAATGTCAATACAGTCACTTATGGTCATAGCTAAAACAGTGCCTATTCTGTCAGCTCAGCAGCTGAAGAGTGGGGCAATAACAGGTAAGATCAAAGGGTTTAAATAGCCTTTGGGGTCACAATGACAAAATGCTTACAGCCTCGAATAGGATATAGTCATTAGGCTGGGGAAATGAACGATTTTGCTGAATGGGCACAATGGTAACTGATTTGGTGTGAAACAATGGGCCTTCACCTCAATGCAAGATCAGGAAGATTTGCTAGGTACACAGGAACAGTGCAGCTTCGTTTTGAAGTTAATATGGGATGAATAAAACAATGGGAGAAATGATCCAAGCGGGGCAACATTAGAGCAAGAACATTGATGGGGTCAGGGTAGTTTGACCTTTAGGGTTAACCAGATCAAAGGGTTTGCTGATTAGCAAAGTTGCTTTTTTTCTTTTTTTAATTACCGTAAAATTGGCATCTCTATGGTTATTCTTTTAGTTACCTTTGCAGGTAGATCTTGTCTATATGAAGCAGAAAAAATAATTCATGACAAGCTCTTTGTAATTTGAGAAGAGAAGGTGCATCCACTATGGGAAAACATTGTTTTCTTAAGGAGGGTACTAATTCCTCTTACAACATAAATGGCTGATCAAGTGCCCACTACAGTCAATGGAAAAGCTGCTTAAAGGCTTCAGAGAATTTTGTCTTAGCCTTAAAAAAAAAAGTTACATAGCTTATTTTATCAATAAACTAGGTTTCCTTTACTATTTTCACTCTGTATTTTGAATGTGTGAGAATGTGAAGTCATTGTTTTGATTGCAAATATGGGGCCATAAGAATAAGAATGAGAAGGTGCATTTTTACAAATAAATGCAGCGTTCTTCTGTATCAGTAGCTCATATTTCTGTGGTTCTTTTTTGCTTCCAAGGCATTAGAGGCAGACCCACGTTGTCGTCTACTCCTCTTGTGAGGTAATGAGAAGGTAGATTTAAAATCTAAACTTACTAGACTTAGGCACCTCAGTCTGTTTTTAAGTAAATGGATTTAAAAGTGTGGCAATAACAACATGACCTGGCCACGAAAACCTTCCATGTTTCTCTGTCTCTTCACAGTTGTTTTAATTGTATTACATGAAGGAATTGCCCCAATATAAATTTCTGCATTCCTTCTCACTCCCAAAGCAAAGGACAATTAAAGGCATTTAAAGACATTTAAAATAATACCCAGTTACCTCTGAGTATTGCATTGCCTCCTTTGTTACTTGGAAGTTGTTTCAAATTAGGACAATTGGCCAGGAAGAGGGAGCACATTTAGATGTAAAAACACAGATACCACTAAGGAAAATACTGGAAACTCTGCAGTCCTTCCTCCACTGCTTTCTTTTTTTTTTGGCAACTTGTTATCCTAAAATCTCACATAATTTCTTAATATTTCTGTGAATGATGACCTCATCCTCTTTACCTCTCCAAACGACCCATTCTCCTTCAGAAAAACTTGTCTACCAGTCTATCGGTTAAACATCTAGGTCCAAGGGAGTTGATTCTGGATCCTTGTCTTTCTAATTAAAAATCAGCCCTTTGACATTTAAACAAATTTACATGCTAAAAAAAAATTAACATGCTTTTATTGTTTGGTTGATAAACTCAATTTTGTATTTTTAAGACAGTTGAAAAGAACACCTGCCAAAGTCAATGACTGTATCTTCATATCTCCCAGATGTTAATTCACATATTTTGTGCAAACTTTGTAGACAGCTGCATCTACACTCACCTACTACAAGAGAGAAAGGTGTTTTCCAAGTCCTACTGGTAATTTTAAAGTAGCAGACCATAATGTTTCATAATAGAAAAGGAGCATGATTAACAAGAGAGTAATAATGCATTCAAACTATCCTTGAAACTGCACTGCTAGAACCCCACGTATCAGCCTTCCACCTGGAAATGTTTGTTATAAGACTGGACACTTAGTTCAAAAGGCTGGTCCATTCTCCCAACCCATTGTTTCAGACCTACACATGCTCTCACACAAGTAGTGCCTATTTTTTGGTCACGTGTAGGGTACTTTTTAAAGATTCCTTATTAGATATATCTTCCAAATTTACAGTTGGAGGGGCCAACTTATTCTAAGAATCTATTTCAAAGTGGCATTTTTTCAAGTAATTTCTCTTTGAGAGAATAGTTATAGATCAAAATGGAAGTCTGGAGGCAAGTTATACAAATAGAGAATATAGGAATAGACAAGTGAAAATGTAATAAAGCTGGACTCATATATCAAATGCATTTTAGGTATGTTCTATAATTTGTCCAAGAAAATTATTTATCTGTAATGCAGTTTTCTTAGATTGCAAGAAAAATGAGAGAAATAGAGCTTTCTTCTATCTTTGTTAAACATTCCTACTAGCTGCATCTTAAGAAACAGGCAACCATACTTCAAATATCTGTCCATGAATTCTAGAATATCTTGTGAACGCAGCACAAGTCATCTCCAAGAAAATTTGGTTTTACAATTGGTAGGACTTTAACAAATTCAGCATCAACAGATGACATCAAAACATGCTCTGCACTGGGAAGTGTATATACACACTAAGAATCAGTGTAGCCTTTCTGCATCTAACCAAAAGAGAAAATGTGGATGTAACAAGTAAGAAGAAAGCAGGCACTTTTCCAAAGAAGATAGGAAAGCAAGCACAGAGCTGTATAGAAGTAGCTCATAAATGCAAATGCATCTGTCCTGAAGTAAGAAAGTTATGTTATTTCAGCTTTAGAGAAAGAGAACTGAGCACAGAAGTAGAAATTCTAATTCTGTAGCTGTCAGTGGCCACCTTACTGATTTGAGTGAGGTCAAGGTTTCACTTAAAGGCATTGAATAGGAGCTTCAATTTAATTTAATTTCAATTTCAGTAATTTAATTCCTCAGCTCTAAGTCTCAAAGTTTAGCTAATGATTCTGGATTTTACCAATGATATAAAACTTCTTGGGGGGCTGAATCTTAACATTTTTATGGTTTTTAATTACTTGCAATAAAAATTTGCTTTAAATTCCCACATTAGCTCTCTGACACTTGCTAAAGTAATTTCAGGGGACCAAACCAACTCAGACCTACCACTATGGGGGAGCAACCAGGAGGACACTCCTCATGGACAATCCTCCTAACCACTGTCCTCCTGCTCAGAAGGACGGTGGTTAGGACATTCTTGGACATTCTGTGATTGCTTTCAAAGATTTTGGAAAGCAACCTTTATGGAAAATATCTGGAACTCCCTCAGACTGGCATCATTTCAGACCTCATAGACCAAGAAGGCATTCAAAGCAAAACTCAGCTCCTGAAGGGATAATTTATATGGAAATTTTGCAGTGTTTGGTATTTAGGAACCTGGCTTCTATCCATTGCTAACTTATTATTTTTTTCCTAATTTGCCCAGAAGGCTTATGAAATGCATTATAAATCCTACATTTAAGAAAAGAGATACTGTTTTGCTCCACCATAGTCATGCTATCTCTTAAGTATATGACTCCCAAAAAGATCTCTGCTCTTGTACCCATCCTCGTTCTAGCCAGGGTTTATATGGTAGCCCTACACAAAAGGAAAACCATGTTCAAAGAAAAGATCAAGTTAAATGTGTAACTAAGGCTCCAGCTTGGCATCCACTGTGTTACCTAAATCAGCTGCTAGAACATACCTGGTGAGCAGCTGCAGACAGCTGCTGAGTTATTGGAGACCTCCCACTTGGTTGCTCTCTGCCTGCTGGATCTACCTCTACACCCTAATTGTACATGAACTGTCATGAAAGGGGAATTCCTGTGCTGAGGGGAGAGGTGGAGGTTTGCTCTGCGAAAGGACAATATGACTTGCTGGGCAGATACAATGCCTTAAGAAAGCACAATGTCAAGAGTGCAGGTCAAATGAAAATCTCTTACATTGGCCAAATAAGAAAATTAAAGTATTGGTGGGTTTAGTGCATGCAAATATTTGAGGTTTATTTTGCCTTTTAAGGCTGCAATTTTATGTAAATAACAGGTGATTTATTTATGTCAAAGGATGGACATGCTAACACAGTAAACAAGCACGGGCTCTGAGATTCCTTGCCACGACACACAAAATCTGAGATGAAGTGTTTGGGACAGAAAAATCTCTCTCCCTGCAGTTCATGTATGACTGCAGTTTCCACTGCTGCTGACTTCTGCAAGCCTACAGGAAGCAATGCTTGTGGCAGAACCAGTTCTAAGGGCAGAGCTGCAAATCTCAGGCTACCAAAAGCTCAGCAGAGGCAATGAGCCCCCCAAATTCTCGGCTCTGCCCGGAAAAGCTGGGGCAGAGCAGAGGCTGAAGGAAACACTGCAGCCACAAGATGAGCACAGGGGAGGCAGGGAGGAAGCACCCACCCCTGCACTAATCAAAACTCTGGAAAAGCCTCTCTGCTGCTGCCCTTTTCATCGTGGCCCAGACCGCAGCCCCACATTCTGCAGGAGACAAACGGCCCTGAAAACCAGGCCCCTTTAAAGAGCTCATGCTAAGCAGTCAAAATCAATTAGCACTCTCAAAGTAGGATGAATGATAATGGATACAGAATTGCCTTGGTACTCAGGGGACTGGGATTCAATTCTTACCTCTCTTAGACTTCCTCTGTGACCTTGGGCAAGCTTATCTGTTGCTCTTTTCCTCTAAAGCACGTTTTTATATTTTTACCTCACCGAACTTTAGCAAGGGTTTTTAATCTATTGATTGCAAAGTACTTAAATTCTATGTCATGAATCTATACAGAGTTTTGAAAATGTAAGATTATGTGATTTTTACCTCCAGACACACTGATCTAATTGCAGCACCTTTTGAAGCTATATTACTAGTTTTTGAAATGACCTATTAAAAAAATAAGTATATGGAGAAATATACGTGCAATAATTTATGTTTTTGTTTTGGTTTTTTTTCCATGGATCTCTGGTAAGGAACAGGAAGAAAATTATTAGATTTTTTTTTTTTCCCACTGAGACCAGTGGGCGGGCCAGACAACAAATTCCCTCTTTTTTTTTTCAAAATCAGGAACTGATTCTGTGTGATGAAATCATCAGCCTGCAAAAAAGCAAGGAAGAAACTGAACCACACACCTGGGGTAGTGAACTGTTTCAAAGGCAAAATTGATAATTAGTTATACTTCAAAATCCATAAGAGATGAGCACCTTTGAAAATCACCCTCTATTCACATACAATGTTTGTAAAGGTACCTATTATGCTGGTAATTAACTACTGACACCTGCCATAAGTATTCTACACAAGGTATCATCTTTCTGGATTTTGTGGTCAGTAAGTCCCATATATTTTGAAGAAAGAAAAAAAGGTGTTCCATACATTTTTTAACAAACTAATTCTTATGGCAATGATTTCAAATTTAAAATATGTAAATATATCAGAAGGCACCTCCATGTGTGTGTATGCACACATATGTACAGGTTCAGATTTACACATACACAAAGGACACCCACTAAATTCAGGGTTTGTGTCTTCATGCTTTTAGTCAAAGGGAAATTTCTTGCTGCTTAACCTTTGGGTTTGTTTTATTTTAAGACAGTTACACTTTGCTTTATACTTTAAAAATTAGGGTGCTTTTTCTTCCCCCTATCCTTGTTTCATGCAGATGATGAACCCTTTGAAATGTGCTTGCTCTTGTTGCCCACTAGAAGGAGAGGGGTGAATGCCACATATCTAATTGTGTGTCTCCACAGAAACTTTCCTCTAATTCCTGGTTGCTAACCCACATTCTTTAAGTCCTCTGGCCTCTTTCCCAACACTCCTCCTCTGTCTCACAAAGAAAAGAATTTGCTTTTTTTCCCCCCATCCAAGGTCTTTTCTCATTTCAAAGCAAGCTACTTGAATGACTATTCAGTGTGTGCAGAATGAGGTCTCTCCACAACACTATGCTATAGTAAAAGCCGTGTGTGCTTATAAAGGCTGCTTGAAGGCAGCCCTACCCCACAGTGGCCCAGGCGGCATACACAGCACCCTGACCCAGCCATCTGTATGCAAATCTCCACAGACTAAGTAAACTTTCATAAAAATGTTCTGGCCCCTCTTTCTGTGTGTTTAGCAATTATTAGTGCACATTGGTCCTTTGTGTTATATTATTATGCTTTGTGTGCAGAGGAGACTCCCTGGCACCTGCGCTTGTAGGTGGCAGATGGCAGTTCTTGGCAGCAATACGGAAGTTTTCCTGAATGCAGCTAAGCCACAAACTGGCATCTTTTATTTCTTTATGCATGTACTGAGGAGAAAGGATTAGTGGTAGATTACCAGTAGTCTATCAAGGTATTTAACAAAAAAAAAAAAAAAAAAAAAAAAAAAAAAAGAGTGAGGAGGGGGCAATCTAGTCCATGTTTTGAAAAAGAAAAAAAAGAAAAGAGGGGGGAAAGAGGAGACTGTTCAGCAATAACTTACATTAAAATTACCAAAAAATAACTGTGTATTCATTCAGCCTCTTACACACAGGTTGCAGTTTTACCTTTCCCACATGGGTGAAAAATGGATGCCTTGCTGCTAAATTACTGTTTCTGGAATACTTCCTATGTTTTGCCCCTGTGTACTTTTGTAGAGGTTTAACATGACTGCTATGTTATTGATAAAGCACCTGTGATTATAAAGGATCACAGGGTGTCCAACAATCAGACAACACACAAAGCAATCAAAATGCAGCTGGTGCTGGGATCTGTGGAGCCACTAAATCAACCACTGCAGTTCTGGGTGCAAAAAAGAAGTGTTGGCTCATAACACCTACTTAGTGTCATAGGATGTGGGGAGTTGGAGGTAGTGCATCATGATCAAGTCCAGCTTCTAGCCCTGCCCAGGACACCCCAAGAATCACACCATGTATCTGAGGGCATTGCCCAAACAATTCTTGAACTCTGTGACCACTTTTCTGGGGAGCTTGTTCCAGTGCCCACCCCCTCTTTGGGTGAAAAATGTTTTCCTGATATCCAACTTAAACTTCCCCTGATTCAGCTTCAGGCCATTCCATCAGGTCCTGTCCCTGTCACCACAGAGCAGAGATCAGTGCCTGCCCCTCCTCTCCCCCTCACAAGAAGCTGTAACTGCAGTGAGCTCTGCCCTCAGTCTCCTCCAGGCTGGACAGACCAAGTGACCTCAGTCACTCCACACACAGCTTCCCCCCAGGGCCCTTCTCCATCTTTGTGGCCCCCTTTTGGATGCTCTCTAACAAATTAACGTCTTGTTGCCCACTTTTGGCACCCAGAACTGTCCCCAGCACTGGAGGTGAGGCTGCCCCAGTGCAGAGCAGAGCAGGACAATCCCCTCCCTTGCCCAGCTGGCCATGCTGTCCCTGATGCCCTCAGGACAGGGATGGCCCTCCTGGCTGCCAGGGCACTGCTGGCTCGTGTTTAACTTTGTGTCAACCAGGACCCCCAGGTCCTTTCCCCAGCACTGCTCTCCAGGCTCTCATTCCCCAGTCTGTGCACACAGCCAGGGCTGCCCCTCCTAATTAAAGGCAGGAATGGCTTCTGCCTGAAATCAGATGTTAAAGAAATCAAGAGATCAACGAAGTGGATATAAAACTTCTAGATGCTAAAAGAGGATATACATTATTGAAGGGTATGAGCTAGGAATGGTGGGCCCAGTAAAATAGGAGGGAGAATGATTCTTATGGATAGAAATAGTTGAAGGACAAGGATCTGGGAAGTTGTTCTTGGTCACTTTCTAGCTCTGTCAGCTCCTGAGGTAGAAGGTGAGCTACGATTTCTAAGAATGGATGTTTCTATGACTTACATCAACTTTTTCAGTAACCACATTTCCAGGACTACAAACAGCATCTTAAAAGAGCCTTTTTCTGTGTGTTTCATTTTTATAGCATGTTTCCGTGGTTCATGATTTCTGCCTTTTAGACCAATTTTAATAAATGCTATCATTCTCTCAGACAACATCCAGTGTTAGACTTCTCAGAAGATCACACAGAAGCATAATACTCAAGGGACAAATAGTCTGCTATGGATAGAGCTGGTTCTCACCCCATTTGGTAGGCAAAAGAGAGAGTGTTTGAACCACAGACCTCAGAGCACAGGGAAAATATTGTTCCACTCCAAGGCAAGCCAGGGAGGCTGTACCACAGCAGGGCAACCTTAGGTGGCCTTTTTAGAGCAAAAGTATAGGAAAAATAGATGGAAAGGGAGCAAGGCACATAAAGCAGGAAACAGGATGGGGAGAAAAAATAGGGGGCAGAGAAATGAGGAAGGAAAATAAAAATAAAAGTATAAAAATATTAAGTGACAAAAATAGTAAAAACAATCAAAGAAAACACATACATATTCAAAAAATCCCATACCACAAAAACCAAACCAACTAAACAAAAAAAAAAATCACCATCGCCAAGATGTACCAGAATATGCAGAGAGAGAAAAAGACTTGAAGGAAAAGAGAGGCAGAGTGAAACATAGACTGATAATGTTGTACTCAAAAAAAGAAAAGAATAATGGAATTCTCCCCCAAAAAGGAGACAATTAATGGAATACAGGTAGAGTCTGCCCTTGCAAAAGCCACTTGATGTAGACACAGTAACTCTGAACTGGGCTGACCCTTGGAAAGAACAGGGAAGTGCAGTAGCTACCAGGCTTGGCCAGTACAGAGCACACTCCTGCATGGCACACACAGTGGCTGTGCAGATGCCTTCAAACCCCCCCCCAACAACACATTTAACCTTGTTCCATGAGTATGTTACTCGTGACTAATGTGGTTAATGTTGTTGGGGTACATTTCCTGTTACCTTTCTGAAGACACAGGCAGTCTAGCAAATGCTGCGATAGAGCCACTGCACAGCACAGCACCCATCCTTCTGCTACATCCATCCCTCCACAAGGTTCAGGTTAAACCTGCTCATTTGTCTTTCAAAATTTCTGTCTGGCTATGGAAGATGACATAGTCTTGAAAACACTGGGGCACTATTCCAGCTATGTTAATTACAGGAAAGGCTGAGAAGTGAGGAAAAAAATGTAGGTATTTTTCAATTACACTAAAAGAAGAGAGATACTGAGATTCAGCCTTCCTGCTACAGAGTGATATATTGTACAGAACTTGAAAAATTACTTTGATTTCCCATGTACAGGCAATAAAACATTTTCCAGAAGCTAAATTAAAGCACATTTTAAAACACAACATTTATTTTAAGGACATGAGGTGCTAGTGTAAACCCATAAAAGGAAACTATCCATCCTGCAGAAAGAAAGTGCTGGCTTTATTGCACCTCAGTTCATTCTTAAAGAGAGAATCCCCTCCAGGGCAGACAGGACAGTAACTGCTGACACTGACTTTCCTTAATTCATAGAATGACTTATAATTATTCTTTTGGAATAAAAGTTATTTTGGTTCTATCTTGGAACTAGGAAATAGAAGATTAAGTAAGTATACATACATGTATATACATATATATATATATATATATATACACATACAGACACACACAGATGTTTATAAAAGGCCTTCTGGTGTCACATTTAAAAGAATTTTAGTTGAAGAACTTTAAAAATGACAGCCCTAGGGCACTAGCAGAAATTGAGGAGCTTGTGACCTGTGCTAGAGTGAGTTATTATGAATGTAACATACTGCAAAGCAGATGCCTGCACTCAGAAGTGCCTCAGGTGCACCATTCTTCCTCAAACATACGGCAAAGACATTGAGCTTACACCATCTGAACTTTTTGAATTTAGCATTAATTCTTCCTCCCAAGAACAGCTGCCATATGCAGCTGTCAGAAATTACAGCAAGACTGAAAGGAAGAAGAGTTTTATTTCTGTTTCCATTTATTTTCTTTTCAGTGCTAAGAGGTTGAAGTGATTTTACAGAGCACAGAACTGTATTCACTAAGGACCAGTGCTCACCATTGTTATCTGAGTGTGATGCTCTAGAATTTAATAAAAAAGCAGACAGACATTCTCCTTTGGAAAGCTCAAAAAGCATTTGTTTCTCTCCAGTGGATAACAGGGCACCTCGGCACTTACTTGAGCTTACCAAGCATTTAAACTGTAAGTTCAAGTAAGGTGCAAATTCAGAGCAATCTCAAAGGCATTCAGTGAATGCTAAAATG
Organism: Melozone crissalis; assembly: GCF_028551555.1. Classification (NCBI taxonomy): domain Eukaryota; kingdom Metazoa; phylum Chordata; class Aves; order Passeriformes; family Passerellidae; genus Melozone; species Melozone crissalis. The sequence goes on from NW_026535805.1 coordinate 58,544,305, forward strand.
TCACATTGACTTCAGATTTTTGTTTATCCAGCAATACAGAAACTGAAATCCTGCTTGTTCTCTTGGGAAACTGTTCAATGTTGGTTGACATCACTTTGGTATCTTTCACAAGATGCCTCCAGTTCTGCTGCATGGCTGCATTCTCCTCTTCTTTGATTAGCTGATGAAACCATGGGCTTTGTAACTTGTAATTACAGAAGGAAAGGCATCATTTTGCAAGGTACCAAAGCCACATGGCACTCATTAAAATTACCATTTGTAAGCATACGCAATGTTTGACGTCCCACACAGACCCATCCAAAGGCTCTGCTTTCTCCCTGCTCACCTCTCATCTCCTTTGTGTATCAGCTGGTAGAGGCACCTGAGCTAAACATTCTCGCCTGTGCAAAAAGTCACCTGTCAGCTTTGCAGTCTTGCCCCTGTGCTGAAATGCATAAGACCATGCTGAAAAGCACATTCATTTTTCTCATTTAGTCATTGGAAGTTGCTGGTACTAGAGAAATTAGATTTTAAATGCTGGATTGAGGTTTAAATCAGTACAAAAATAATTCTGTGTAAAAGATACTGTTGGACCCAGATCATTAGATCATATCAAATAGACCACTACACAGGGAAGTACCCTTTTTTTGTTAAGTGAAAATATGAAAATTTATATAAACTGTCCTAAATAAACTCCTCATCTATTTGCCATGATTGTATTTTTACTGTTCCTGGGAAGGAAAAAAAAATTATAATGGCACCAGAAGAAATAAAAAAACTCAAAATCCTCAGTTGTGATTCTTGTAGTAGTTATACTCTGAAGCCAAGGAAACATTTTTTCAGATCACACAAACTCAGATTACAGCACATGCTGATGCAGGAAATGACTGGGAACATCCCTACTGATAAGTTAAACCTTGGCAAGGCTCATTCCTTGGCCCAGAGGCCAACTGGTGTGCTCTGGTCAGGATTATGCCATTAAACTTTTCCAATGTCCAAAACAAGATAGTCACATCCAAACTGCATTTTGGGAGACGTCCCTGGCCTATTCAGATTCATGAACTTTGCCTGGGAGTTGACTATTGATTGGCCTTGATCAAAGTTGTGCCAGGGAATGCTTGTCAGAATAAATTACTTAGCTCCTTTAATGGCTCTGGCATCTGTAAGTTCACCAGAATAGATATAGCCAACACGGATGGAATGAGGATTGATCTTTATATGCATTTATTTTGTTCTCTTTCATGATGTAAGGAAATTAAAGAACAATATTTCATGCATTAGAGATCAGTGGTAACCAGAAAAGTCTGAATACAACTGTTTTAGGTAACTCAGTATAGCCATATCTATCTATCTATCTATCTATCTATCTATCTAGGAGCCATTTAATTTCAGACTTGGCAGACAATCTTAACCTCCAGAAGCTGGAAAAAGACATAATATTGGGGCAGAGTGTCTTTTTATATGTTATTGGCTATTGGTAAAGACAGGATCCTAGACTTGATGAACTTTAGATCTTATTCCATGCAACCAGAGTGGTGTTTAGTAAGTCTGTCCAGGTTCTAGGAAATGCACTTTTTCAGTCATCCAAGCATAAAAACACAAACACCTAATGTGAGAATATTCCTTTTTATGTTTTATTTTCATTTCAATCCACCATCTCAGTCACCCTTTATGGTGAGCATCTCAAAAAACTGAGTCAGTATAAGAAGGCAAATGAAGTCTTGTCCCTTGGGTTTGACTGAGGAATTCTATTCCTAAATTATATATATTCTGTAAGAGTTCAAAACCTGATCATTAATGAAGTTTTAGCTTTCCCTGTGCCCTAACTCTGCAAGATGTGCATGTGTAGAGTGCTGTTCAATAGAGTTAGGTTACTTCAGTTTTCCCCAGCAAATTATTTCAAGTGCTCCAGACAGGATGTGTAGGTAACTCTTCTTTTAAATTAAGCAAGGTATCCTCATGAATTACCAGCTTCACTCAAATACCACTGAAACCACTGGAATTTTTCCATTGACTTTGTGAGGTTTGGTTCAGGCTCTATACAATCCCATCCAGATATTGTCTGATGAAAAAAACATGGGCACCAAAATTCTCCCACATCTTGCAAAAGGGATGGGAGTGGGATGAAGAAGTTGAAGGAAAAAAAAAAAGGAATACTTTCCGCAAGTAACCTTTGAAACTGATCACCATAAGATGAAAGCCAGTATCTCCCCAGAAGGGTGAAACACATCCAAATCTTGATTAAATAATTCTTGATCCAAGTTATTAAGATGCTTCATTCCTTCAAAGAAAAAGTCATGAAAGTCAGCATGGTGAAGTCTTGCTGAAGTCAAGCAATTCAGAAAGCACTCAGCACCTCACAAAATTGAAGGAAAACACCTTTTGAGGGAAGACATAATCTCACAAATATGCTTATGGAATCACTTGGGGAGGGAAGAAGTTTTAACATCATCAAGTCCAACAATTAACCTACCACTGTCAAGTCCACCAGTAAACCATGTCCCCAAGGGTTCTATCTATACATCTCTTAGAACTAAGTCCAGGGATGGTGACAACCACTTCCCTGGGCAGCCCTTCTCAGTGCTTGATAACCCTTTCCATTATTAAGTTTTTCCTAATATGCAATCTAAATCTCCCCTGACCTGTGCTGAGGCTATTTCTTCTTGTCCTATTACTTGCTACCTGAGAGAAGAGCCTGAACCCCACCAGGCTACAGCCTCCTTTCAGGCACTTGTAAAGAATGATAAGGCCTCCCCTGAGCCTCCTTTTCTCCAGGCTGAAGATCTCCAGCTCCCTCAGCTGCTTCTCATCAGCTTGTACTCCAGACCCTTCACCAGCTCCACTGCCCTGCTCTGGACACACTCCAGCCCCTCAATGTCCTTCTTTAACTGAGGGGCTCAAAACTCAATCCAGGATTTCAGGTGAAGTGTCATGACTGGTAAGCACAGGGGAATAATTCCTTGACTAGTCCCACTGGCCAAAAAAAAGTTGATTATTTTCAGACATGCATTTGAAATGAGTGACATTGGTCTTATCTTACTGTAGCCGCTACAAGTTACTTGGAAGTCCTTTTAGTCAAGGGAGAGATGGCATGCTTTGGTATGAGGTGAATTCCCTTTTAGGGGTGCCTATGTCTTATCATGGGCTGCCAGAACTTCCTAGAAGATTTTCTTGGAATATGTATATAACTGAGGTAAATTGAGATATAGCAAAATCGGGGAATATTTGTACTATTTTGCATGTTACATAAATTACTGCCCACTTTACTATGCAGATATTTGTGCCAGCTTTACAGGGTTGATAGGACTGTCCATTTACCATCCCACTTTCATCCATGATTTTCACATGGGACTTGACCCACTTCTATAAAAGCAATGACAGCTGAATCAAATATCGTGTCAAAACCAGAGCTAAAGAAACTTCAAAGAAATCCTGTCCTGACAATCTCTCTGTTCACAAGAGAATTATACAGAATAAAAAATAAAAATAAACATAATATATTTAAAAAAGAAGACAAACCACAACCATAAACATCAAATTCCTGCAGAACTAGTGAAATTATAATGTTCCAGGACTGCACATCCAAAGAAGAAAATTTAAGCAATTCAAAACAGTTAATGGGGAGGAAATTTCTGAGGAAAAAGATCACAAAAGAGAATTAAATGAGCAACATAATACAAGTATATCTTTAGAGAAAGAGCTGAATTATTGACCTTATCCCCTTTGCAGTATGGACAAACCTTGTGCTTCAATATGCTCTGAAATAGGTTAGTGTACAACATTTACAGACTCAGATTACAGGTGAAACCATGTTCCTAACAAACTGAAAACCTGCAATACAAGTTAAAACAAAAATAACTTCCATTTTTACATAAATCATTATGATACATAATGCATCGTTATACTGCATTATGTACATAAACTTGAGACTTATAATATGTGAGAGATTTTTAAATGTTGCTTGACATTCATTCATTGGGAGGAATTAACTGCTGGCCTTGAGATAGATTGAGGGCAACAGGAGGATGTAAAAGGCAGGGCTCACATTCACTGGAGGCTCGTGGCATTGACAGTGTTTTAAACAATCATGTTCTAAGGTTGATTTTGCAGGCTGTCTTAGTCACTATCTCCAGTCAAGGCTCTTGTGTAAATGGGGTTTGTTCTACCCCGACAGTGTGCCTATTGTAACTTGGGGCCACCTGTTAGACAGCATGAAGTGTTGCCTAAAAAAATACACAATAAGCAGATTGTTTGTTACAGTTGTGCACAGACAACTGTATTAGTGTTCTTCTCACCATATGTCTATATAAACAGAGCTGCAGTGAGCTATTCACCAGCGACTCAAACACTGAAGAAGAAGCTTCTCTCAAAAGACCCAGGGCTTACAAGCATTGGCTCACCTGTTAGGCTTACAAGAGGGTTTCAAATGCTTGGCTTCAAGGGAGAATTAGCCCTTCAGAAGTTTCTGTAGGAAGGTTTATTCTAGAAGCACAAAAAGAAAATCCCCACACAAACAAAAAAAAAAAATCCACCTCAAATCAACATAATACTCCACATTTGGTGGTTTTAGTAGTGCAGTGCAAAGGGAAGAGGAGAAAAATTGGCTTCACAGAAGCAGTCTATGTTCCAAATTAAAAATAATACTAGATCACATTATAATACATACTTTAATTACTGTTGTTGCTGTTATCAAATACACCTTCATCCATGTGTCAAGACTAAATCTGAAGTCTCTTACAAGATGAATTTGGGAGCTCAGTCATATCCAGGACTCTTGCAGCCTTGGGGAGACTACCTTCAACAATTTTTTCTATTGCTTTCATTTTTTTCACAAGGTGAGATTTTTGAGGGAGAACAGGGAATGAATATACCTCTTTTTGTTTTGTGAAGGAAAAATGTTACAGTAAAATAAGCAATAGACACCACTGATTGCCATGGTGTAAAAAATGATGAATAGAATAGAATAGAATAGAATAGAATAGAATAGAATAGAATAGAATAGAATAGAAACCACATATGCCTTTTAACAAGATCCATGCAAGGACACTCAATTTTATCTTGGATCATTACCAGATCTTGGTAGTGGTTGTGCAATGTGACCATAAAAGGCACATCAAGGCCTACCAAGCTCTGTTCCACAACTGCCTGACAAGCCTGGAGTGTACTAATGTCTGTATGCCCTGCTGCTCTGGTAGCAGAGAAGATGCATGGAACTAAAGCCTCTTTGGCTGCCATCCTGCAGCATCAGCTTGCCTCCCAGAGCTGCTGCAGGTGTGGGAGAAAAGCCCATTGCAGATAAGTCCTTCTAGAGCAAGGACACAAAACAGAATGTGAAACAGGGGTCACATCTTGTGCCTGCTCTGCTCCAGCAGCAGCCTCGCTCTATTATTATGCTTTCCAAGGGTAAATTACTACATGGCTATCCAATATCTACAAAGAAGGAATTTTGGCATTGTAGCATTCTTCTACCCAACATGCAAAATATCTATCAGAGAAGAAAAGAAAAAAAAATTACTTTCATTCTCCAGTTTATTCTCTAGCATAGAACAAAAAACATGCAGCAATTTATTTTCTAATGACTGCTGGAAAAGTTCACTTTACAGCTGAACTCCTCTAAGCAGCACAGATCAACTGTTCTAGCTCCAAATGCATATTAAAAATATTTAATGTGTTAATTGTTTACTCTGATGTTGTTAAAAGTAGCTATGCAGGTCTAGGCTCCTTTCAAAACGAATACATTATGAACCCATCTCTGGTCTTTTATTTTGGTCTTTTTGTTTGTTTTGTTTTATTTTCAGAAAGGAGCATTTGCTCAAGGAGTAGCTTTAGAGAAGATTTTAAAAGGTTCTGCTTCAAGGTCAGTTAACCCACATGTTTTCACAAATTACCATGAAAGCTTTTTCCCCATGCTGGTTTCTTTCTATTAACACAAAGAATACAATGTATCCAGTTTTACAGATTATATTGGTCTCTGTTAGGAATAATATTTTATTCAATTTTTTTAAATCAAACTATTCTTTTTTTCTCAGCATCACTCTGTTTAATAGTTCTAAGTTTCTTTCACTTCATGGTGGAAGCATTTTTATATCCAAGTGCAAGTTAGTATCTGAAGCTATACAAGTTTCCTTCTTTACGAAGTTAAAGTCATGGTTAAATCAGTCCAGTTTTGAAGCAGCTTTCCTAACTCTGCAGACGGACTTTGGTTGGGTGCTGAAATTTGTTCAGAATGGTACTACCCTGACAGCCTTAGCTGAGATGTTATTGTGCATTCAACAGTCTGTATCATGGGGAGCTCCAGCTTCAAGGGTATAGCAGGATAATAAATGGAGGAAGCCTGATTATATTTCATGAACAATTTTGGACTACCTTCTGCAGTAAAGAGTAGCCATGAAGATACCATGGCACAATTTCCACTTTAGTGCTAGCAGCCAGAGAGAGTTGTTGCTCTAAGCTTTAACAGAGAATGCTGCTTATGAAACTCAGGTTTCTTCTGGCAAGGAAAATGGCAGAAGAAGGGGAGTGAAAGCTGGTAACAGACTAGGAGAGGATTCCTATTTTCTTCACTCTTCCAGGATCCACTCCAACCATGCCAACCGATGGCCACCAAGCAACTTACACTTTGTATTCTTGTTAGTATGACAGAGCCCATACTGCTCCTTTTCATCTTTTATCTAGGATTATCTGAGATTAAAACCACCATGTCTATGAAAACATGGCCTATAATCTCACAATCTGCATCTTGTCTGCACAGCCCCCTCAAGAAAGTCAAAAGTGCATAAGAAAAGTTTTATGAACATTTTGTTAGAGATATCTAAAACACTGTGACCATGTCTGCACCAAATCACAGACAGTCCCAGAAACAGCAAGAAGTGTGGGCAGGAAAAAGGGGCTCAGAGTGGTGGAAGTCCACCAGCCAGCCAGCAGTGTTAGCTGGATTGCTCTGCAACTGAACTGAAAGAGTTTATGTAAACAAGCAATGCAGAGGGATAGCAAATTTGACCTCAAACCCCACTCCAGTATTGACACTTGCACAAAGTCACTCACACAGTTCATAGAATCCAAATCTCTACTGGAGAGATCAGTTCCAGCACAAAATCCTCAGTAGAAAAAGTGTGAAATGGATCCTGTACAGTATCAAACTTGTGAATGGAGTGCTCTGTGTACATTTTCCTCTTAGAACAAACGAAAGAGAATCCCCTTCCCTCCCAAATTCTGTCTTGGTTATATGAAATCTTTCATTTTGTTATCAAAACTGTTATACACTTATGTTTGACTTATTTTCTTATTTTAAAAATCTAACTACATTTAGCATAGAAAATTTGAAAATTAAAATTTGAGGCATTTATTAGTAATGTTAAAGTGAATGCTTTTTTTTCTTCACTATTTTGGTTTTGATGAGAAGGAAGTAATTAAGGAAACAGTGAATTTCCATATTTTAATCTAACGAGATTAACGTTTCTTCAAAACCCCATTTCTTGATTATTTTAAGAGGTGCTACATGCAGATTTCCTGTTTCATCACAAATCATTGCTAATACAATGAAACTGTAGATTTCAGCTGCTGAAGAAATTGAATTTTCCAAGAGCAGTTTCTCAAGTTCATCCTACAGTTAAAGGTTTCCTTGAAAAATGAAGGAAGGCATACAGTAGAATTAAAAAAGCTAGTTTTATTCCATGCTAAATACAACTGCAGACATATCTAATTCTTTGTGATAATCTTTATATGCAATGGCCAGCTGAAAAGTTGCAAGGCTATGCATAGTACCCCAGCACGTGGCCACGCCCCTCTTTGCTTCACAAGGAACTTTGGGCTACTTTCCCCTCCAGCTCTTCAAGAAGCTTTGCTGTGGGAGAGAAGAGGACAAGGAATATAAGGGGACAGTGAGAAAGCACAATCAGAAGGGCTCTGGCAAAGGCAGCTAGAACAGCTCCTGTTGCACTGTGCTAGCTGAGATGTCGAGTGCATGCATCAGAAACAGAGAAAGCAATAGGCAATATGCTAGAATTAGAGGCACTGTGTGTTAGCAGCAGCCAGCCTGGCTTCACATTTGGCTAATGAACACATACACAGGTTTCAGGCCTGCTGGTGACATTCACACAAGATGATGAGTAGGAAAATATGAATTGTTTTTACTGAAACAAAGATTTTTATTGAAAATGTTCTATTTAAAAAAACAGAACTACAGGAAAGAAAAAATGCAATATATAAATAAAACAACTTGTCCCTTTTCTTTATGTTGCTTAAAACTTTTAATTTGAGCATTCAGACCAAAAAAAAAAAAAAAGTGGAAAAAACAAAAGCAAGCAATGTATTTCTATTTTTTTCAATCTGACAGATGTTTTCTGAGTTTTGTCACCTGACTGAAATTTTATCAGCTTCTTCATTTTCTTGTACATTAGCAGTTCAACACCAATCCTTTCAAGTTGTTAAATGACACAGGTCCTCTGTTATTTAGCTTGTAAATGCCCTGAATCAAAGCCTCTTGTCAATGGGGGCATGACAATATTCCTGGCATGCACATTTTATTGAGAGCTTCCAGGCTGCTCCTTTAACATATATGTCCATCACCACTTGTCCATCTTCTGGGATAAAGTGTATTAAACAAAAGAACAAAAAGCAAACAGAACAAGAAAATTTCAGACTAAGGCCTCATCTCCCTAAAAGTGTCTATTTTCTTCTGTGTCATTTCTTAGAAGTATTGCAGAGATTTCTTAAGATACTGAGCAGATAACATCTCCCCTGTATCCACCAACAGTTCTGCTTTTAAAATAATTGAAATTTTAGAAGATCATGAACTCTTTTAGGCATGAAACTTTTGGTTTGGTTGTTTTCTTTTGCTTTATTTTTGCTTCAGTTTTTGTCTTCTGAGTGCCTAAACGTACACTGGAGCTCTAGAAAGGCTAGAGATCCACATCAAAAGCTTTCTGCTGTTTAGATCTATCCTTATCCAGCACTGCCCTGTGCTGCTCAGTGCACTGGCTCACCAGGAGCCTGCTGGGATATTTCTCTACAGTGAGCGTTTGTGGGTAAACAAATTTTAATTAACTATTTCTATTAGAAATAGTGCAGCCGGCAGGATTAGGAAAGGGATCATCCCCCTGTACTCACCACTGGTGAGGCTGAGCCTCAAACTCTGTGTTCAGTTTTAGACCCTCCACAAAAAGAAAGACATTGAGGAGCTGGAGCAAGTCCAGAGAAGGGCAATAGAGCTGGTAAAGGGTCTGGAGCATAATTCTTATGAGGAGCAGCTGAGGGAGTTGAGGGTCTTTAGCCTGGAGAAAATGAGGCTCAGGGAATACCCTTTCACTCCCTACTACCACCCGAAAGGAGGTGAGGGGCAATTTCTTCTTCCAGGTAACAAGCAATAGTACAAGAGGAAACAGTCTCAAGATGTGCCAGGGGAAGCTTAGGGAAAATTTCTTTAAGAAAAGAAAGGCTTGTCAAGCATTGGAACAGGGAGCCCAGGGAAGTGGTTGAGTCACTATCCCTAGAGGTATTTAAAATATGATGTCGATGTGGCACTTGGTGACATGGCCTGGTGGTGGATTTGGCAGTGCTGGGCTAATGGTTGATCCCATTGATCTCAAATGTTCTTTCTAACCTAAATAATTAAATTATTCTACAATGACTGTGTGATTTTGGAGCAATCTTAGAAAATCAACCTTCTGCTAAAATTGATGTAATTTATCTCATAGGTATTTATGACCCCATCTGCAAAATGTACACATATCGCTTTGTTTTACTGCACTGCAAAATAAAGATGGGATTTGGATTTTTAGTGGCATAATTGAGCCCTCATAGTGACATCAAAATCTTCCCACACTTGGAGCCTGTTGAGCTATTACAGCACAGTGAGTTTGTTATAGCCAAGCAAATTTTAATTGACTAATTGTATTAGAAATATAGTGTGTCTAATGGGCCTGACTATTACTGGGTGTACCACCAGACTAAGGTGAAAAACAAGTAATCATTGAATTCTACATTCATCTGAATTCACAGCCACAACTAAACCAATACACATTTCCCTGTAACGAGAGAGAGGAATGGAGATAGAGAGTGAAGAGTGGAAATTAATCCAGGTTTTCGGTTTTCTAACTATTACTTATTATTATTCTTGTCACATTTCAAAAATGTTGAATAACTTTTTACTTGAAACCTTAAAACTTTTTAAAAATGTTAGTCCAACCTTTTGAGTCTTTCTTGGAATGTTTCTTGGTATAACTGATTAGTTACAAAAAATTACTATACTTCTCTATTAGTTTGGAACAGAGAAATGGGATTAATAATATGAATATGAATTTTTCATGAGACATATTACTGAAGGCTGAAATTCAATAGGATATGTATTTAACTGTATAATTCCTTATTTCATATTTTTTGACCCATTTACAACATACTATTTTTGAAAAGTAGGCTTTCTAGGGACTAGCTCCATGATGTGGTACTGATAATTAGGTGTTAATCCATTTAAAACTAGAATTGTGATGGAACATATATACATATAAAGGAATAAGGAATATATTGATCCTAAAGTGGTCATGTATATTTAAAGATTCCTAGGCATTTTCAGTAATATTCCTGTGTTTAGGGTATTTTAATTGAAGTTATTACATGCTATCTATCAGGAAACTTCTCTGGCATTTTGCCCACTCCTTGCTCTTGGGTGCTGGCCTGCATTTTGCTCCATGGCATTTTACTGATTGCCATGTTTTCCATATTTTCTATCTCTGTGACATGATTTAGGCAAAGCTACACTCTATAAATCTATTGCCAGCTGTTATTTTCTGCCTTTCAAGCTTCCAAGAGGAGAGCCCATATTCAGGTTTCACAGCCAGGCAACAAAAGGCTTCCCCTGGGTACTCTGCTACTCTTTGAAAACCTGAAGCACAGGGCCTGTGGAGGCAGAGCGTTTAAATAGCAACATTCATTACCCCGAACGGAGAAGAAAGATCAGCCCCAGCAGCAAATCTCCTGCCGTAAATTTGGGACAGAAACAACCTGCCTGGGAGAGCGCACTGAGCACTGCGGGGCAGCGGGCCGCTCCGGGACCCGGCCGGGGCAGCCCCGAGTGCCAGGAGCGATGAAGGCAAGAGTCACTCGGCTTGTCCACTGGTGGCTTCCCGGGGACAGCGTCCCTGGATACGCCGGCCGGCCCCGGGCAGGCTCGGGCCGGGGCCGTGTGCCCGGTGTTGGCAAACACGGCCCGCAGCCGCGGCCGCGCCACGGGCGCTGCCCGGGGCCGCAGCCAAGGCCGCCGGCAGCTGCTCCCGTCGCCGCGGCAACGGCGCCACAATGGGCTGCGAGCGCAGGCGGCGGCCGGCCTGCAGTGAGGGGCTTGCCGCGCTCCCTGCCCGCCCCCTCACCTCCCCCGCCAAAAGCGTGCACCCTAAAACACACAGGAAAGCACAGAAAAGTGTGCGATATCCCACAGCGCCCGTCCCGGCACCGCCCGCTCTCGCCACCCAGGTGGCCGGGCTCCATTTTGGTCCTGCCTCCCCCGGCAGAGAGGCAGGCTTGACAGTAAAGGTTTGCCTGAAAAAATGGGAGCTGAATGTAAATAGGCATTTGTTGAGTCTCTCCTGCCACAATTTTAGAGCTTCATCACCACGGAACCGTAGGATCTTTATGGTTGGAGAAGACCTCTGAGAGCGTCAAATCCAACAGTTAACATCAACGTATTGACCACCAAACCACGTCCTCAAGTGCCACACGTTTTTTTGAACACTTCCAGAGATGGTGTTTCCAACACTTCCCTGGGTCTGTGTGTCAGTTTGTGCCTCATCACTCTGGGAGATGGAGTTGGTTCCATCCCTCTCTGAGGACAGTCCTCTCAGTTTTACACCTCTCAGTTTTATACCCTGGAGCTTGATTCTGCTCTCAAATGTAACCATTCTCCCCACAGGCTACCAAAAAAGAAGGCATGGATACAATACGCCTCAAAACTCTCTTGACAGGTAACTGAGCTGAACTGCGGTTGCTCACCTGGGGAAAGCAAAGGCAACCTCTCTCACATGTTCAGCTGGAAGAATTTTTCCCACTTGTAAGACCTTTACAGCTGTGCACAAACAAGGAAATCTTTATAAGAGGAGTGGACACAGTCATAAACTTGAAAAAATACAGCAGCAATCTCTATAAACAAATAAAAAACCCCATCCTCTCCTATTAAGTGCAACACTAATTTACTGAAGCATTTTCCCACTAAGCTGAAATATTTTCCTATGCCATTTCACCCTGGTGACAAACTCCACTTGCCATTCAAACAGCAGGTCCAGATTTGGGGAAACTTTATAGGGAAAAGCAGTGCTTCCTTGGAATACAGTCTGCCCCCTATCAGCTACAGAATCTTCAGAAAAAACAGATTCTTACAACACAGCCCTTTCTCCATGCAAAATTATCCCTTTGGGACCAATGTCTCTTCTTGTACAAGGTCTCTGTTGAATATCTCACAATTTTTAGGAGCAATTGGTTCTTATTACACAACCAAGAAACATTCATGCTTTCCTCAAAACCTCTCGGGAATTGGTTCCCCAGCAGAAATCTGTGTCCTTGTATAATTATATTGACTTACCAAGTGTTTCTAAAGGAATTGTGTGTCATGAAGTACAAATGCCCTTGTCTGATGATAAAGGACCATATGGAATTGTCTACTCTTTTTCTGCAGGAGTGTGTGTATGTATGTATGTATGCAAAATGACATGAGCATACCCAAAGGCATGGGGGGAAGTAATTAAGAAAAATATCTCTAAGTGCCAGGTATGTCATCTGTACTGGTAATATGTTATATGTGGTCCTATGGAGAAACAAATGAGAGCTAGAGCCTTTGAGTTTGGTATCATATATGTGCAATTAATATTTATTATGATCATTATTTATAAAATACAGTGAAGCTCTTTGGAATGTTCTGAACTGAAGAAAGTTCACTATGTGCAGAAAGAGGTTCTAAATAAGACATACCATACACATACCATGTCACCACAGAGAATCTTTCAATTCAGCAAGTAATTCATTGCCTATATGTGCATTTTGTATCCCGGACCTAATTCTAAGAAAAAGGAAAGGAAGTGGGTAAACTGATACAGCCTTCTCTGCCTGCATTCCCTTTGCATAGAAGAACCAAAAGTAATGAGGAAGACAGTTCCAGAGCAGTGTAGGGACGAGAGACAGAGCTGAAAGGCAAAACTGGATGCTGGATTTCATACCTAGCTCTTTATATCCGTTGGAACTAGTAAATGTCCAAATGCCACGACCACAGGAAACATCCTTTGACTTTGGAAAAACTCTTCTTGGCACCGTGTATGAGTATGGGCTGCAATTAATTAAGTTGTTATAAAAACAAAAGCTCTGTTAGAAGACTTCTAAATTTGGGTGGGTCTGGTTGCTGTAAAAGTGTCTTAAAAACTGAAATTGAAAGACCCTTTGTCCATTAGGGCATGAAAAATTATTTGTAATATTTATTACAGTAATTTCAGTGGGCCTAGCCTGGCATGGTGTTTCATGTGTGGTTATGCACAGCTGGTTGCACTGATGCAGCTACATCCCCTTACCTTCCAGCACAGGGTGGCCACATCCAGCCTCCTTCCTGGGAGTGCTCTCCATGCCATGCTGACCCCCAGCTGTCCCAGACCACTGTCCCATCAAAGCCCTGCCAGGATACATGCTGTCCATGTAACTGAGGGGACAATCACAGGCCGCTGGCACCACCAGTGCCCTGGGCCTCTTTCCCTTGCTAGCTCATACATAATCTGACAGATCCAAAGCATAAATCAATAGGTCTTTGGTGGGAACTGGGACAGGCTCAGCTGGTCTTTCCCTGTTTAATTTTTCTAATCACATTCTTAATTTCTGCAGGTCTAATTATTTATAGTACAATAACAATAATACCAAGATAAAGAAAAAATAAATAGGATTAAGAATTTCAAAGCAAACAAAAAATCTTGCATTTCTGAAAATGTATAAACCAAACCATTCTGTCAAGGCCCAATCATATATCTCTGCACCTAGACAAGAAGACTATTGTGTCCAGAACTGAGTCCATGGAATTACATTTGGGTTTCACATCTCTGCTAAACAACTCAAGAGACTACTGGAAAGCTCACAAATGTAGCGCAGAAAATTCAGGATAGGTCATAGTCTGAGGAAGGTTTCTAAAGCTATTTTGTTTCCTTGAAAGAAAATTGGGTAGGAAAACAACATAGGAGGAGAGAAAGTCTGGGCACAGGATTGGGAAGAAAAAGCTTCTGCTTTGAAGCCATGATATTTTATTTTTCAATAGCTCTCCACAAATCACTTGGTCCTTCTACCTTACCTGTCCACCTCAGTGCAGCAGGGAGCAGAACATACGGAGCATTTGGCCGTCCAAAATAGCAAGGAAGCTTATCCATGGAAAATACTTATGACTCTCATGCAGACAGTAGAACATCACAGATTTACTAAAGCCTTATGTGAAAGACCCTAAAAATGTTGCTCTGCTTGGGTGGGGCCAGGTACACATAAAAATTTTTGGTAAACCCTGCGCTGCATTGTTCATATAGGTGGAGAAAGAAAGTAAAACTGCCTTCCCCAAAGAAAGAGCTCACTGCAATTTAGGTCCTTATTCACAGTCCAGTAAAGTAGAAAATATTCTTGCTGTTTCACTGGACAGTTCACAGGTATTTGTTTTTGTTTTTGTTTTTTTATTGTATAATTGTTATTCCTTCTACAGTCTTTCTACTCTCTTACCTTGGTATATTCATCAATACTTTACATGTACTGTTCCTAGTAACAAAGCACAAAAAACCCCAAATATACTAAATTCTACTTAGAATAGGAAATGGGATTTTTTTCAGCATGCTTGAATAAAACACATTTCCCCTGTAGTGTCTAATAACAAACATTATTCTCATTTCACAGTTTGGAAATAGACATTAAGTCACTAGCCCTGATGGAGCATCTGTACCTCTTTGAGCTGAGTCTTGCTTAGCATGTCCTGGATTGCACATCATGCACTGAAGGAAGTGAATCCAGATTTTTTCAAGATTCCACTGCTGCTGTTAAAATTGCAATATCATTCATTAGCTTGACTCAAGCAATTTGGAATGACATTTCCCGCTTTTGTTTTCTTACTTTTTCCCTTTCCTTTTACATTTTACTTTCTTCCTCTACAAAACTATGCCCAGTATAACATGAGGATAAAATTATAATGTTTACCTAATAACTGCTGCATTACACTTGTATGAACAGTGCAGATACTAAAATTAGGCAAATTACTGACACAACAATGCAGCAGTTCTTTATGTGGCAAAGGATTTCTCTGGGAATGTTATTTTATTGTATTTCATTTAGTGCTTGTTTGTTTAAGGAGGAAGAACAGACATAGCTGTATTTCAGTTGGATTCAGCAAGCATTTTGGACTAGGTCCAGCAAATCATTTAAGCGTGTGCTTAAATGTAATGAGATGAAATTTAAGTTCATAGTAGTGCCTAGGTATTTGACAAACAGCATGGGCTTAAATGCTTTATACAAAACAGGACAAGAATGGTGGAAAACTTTAAAAATAAGTCCCATGCATTTTTGCACACCTCTTTTCTAAACCCTAATACTGTTACAAGGGACATTTTCCACTGCATATACTATGAAAACACTGTGTAGTACCCCCTGACTCACCCCCAAAGCCAAATGACTTTACTTGATCTGACAATCTGACGGCTATATCCTGTGTAACTGCTAGTCTGGCCCTTTTTAGAAATATCCTATTAAGTGGAAGCTTTGCCTGGGCAAGGTATGCAGAAATGAGTCACAGGGAGTATATGGAATTTTCTCAGGACTTAGGGTTGTGCCTGCTGTAGCCAAAGGCTAAATCTCTGGTGGAACTTAGTAGTGTTCCTCTGAGTACATTCACTTTCCATACCAATCTCAGGTTTAGTGGGAAACATAAAACCAACATGAAAGTCATGCTGGAACACACCACAAAGGAAGGTGTGTTCTCAACCTGAGTTACCTAACCCAGGTAGGATAATTTAAGCTGTGGTTGCACAGCAATTTAAACCAATCTGACTCCTGACTGCCAGGGAGGGTGGAACCACACCAGCCAACAGTTAGATGGGCCCTGGCACAGGGCACAGCCCTGCCTTCAGTCAGCAGCCAAGACAGACAAGGGGACTGGAGATAGCCCATATGAAATGCTAACAGTGCAGAAGGCCCCCACTGCTGTAACCTGTCCATGTGTGGATATGACTGAGTTTTTAATGTGTTTTTGCAATTTATACAGACATGGAGGACCTTTTCAGAGACATGCAAACTAAGTAGAGCTGACTGCTGTCCACAATAAAGGGAAACACAGTTCCTTCCTCAGAAGGTTTACAATTCATATGTTATATTTCCACTGTAAAGGCTCTTGACTCTTAGCCAAAGGAAAAGAAAAATCAAAATCTGGCTTGACTATTTATGAGAAGCTTCCAGCATAAAAAGCAAGCAAGCAAGCAAACAAACAAACTGCTTTGTTTTGCAGGTTAGATGCCTAGGAATTTATTTGTTTGCATGTTTGTTTCTGCCAAGAGCAGAAACATCTCAAATTAGTCTGCAGTGAATCAATTTCTTTCCACAGAAGCATTAAAACCCTCTAGGTTTCATTCATTAACAGAATAATACATACATTTTGCTTGGTAGTGTTTGTTTGAATTACAACCTTGTGGAATTCAGAACAAAGCTAGTGTGGTTGCATGGACCTGCTCAAAATTCTCAAAATTCCATTTTATATCATTGCTGCTACAAGAGCTAGTTAAGCATACCACTTATCTAAAATATACAAGTTTTTCTGCTGCTCCATTTTTCTTGCCATCTCAAGTCACTGCTTGCCAAAAATAATTTTAAAATGGCTATTGCTTTGCATTTTTAGCACATCTCAAAAAAAAATAAGGAAACAATTATGCTTTAATCAATGAACAGAGCATGAGCTAAACATACATATTTTTTCAGCTCTTCTCATGCCTTCATGCTAGAGATAATGTCTTTCTCAAACTTATTATTTGTTTAGTGTAGACTTAAAGAACATCCCCATGCATTTTACAGAATATAGGAGGAGCTGAGTGCCTCTGGCCACATTTCTGTAGCTTTCACTCACAAATAAAGAGGTGGGAAGTAAGAAAGCAGAGATATACACAGGTATAGAACAGATGGTGGAATTGTTAGGGTTTTTTTGAATAATGTTACACTGCCACATTTATCTGAAGCTTTAGTGGTACTTTCATTGATAAAGGTGGGCATAGATTTGCTTCTCTTGCATTCTTGTGTTTTAATCTTCATTTCTGAATGCTGACACCAAGGTTTCTCTGCACATGAGAGGTGTAGTCTCCGGAAACAGAGGGAGAAGGGTTACTGGATGTGGACTGTGTACATGACTGTATGAAATTGTTCAAGAAGTCTGTTCCTATCCAGAATTCCATATAGAGGAAAATAGGCTTTATAAGCCCCAAGGCACTCCTCTGTGCTTCCTTGTGCAGAATGTCTATCCCCGAGGCTTACAGGAATGCCTGCAACCAGGAGAAAAGATTTATCCCAGCACTGAAAGACTGTAGTGTTAGGAAATGGAAAATACATTAGAAATGTGTGCTAACCCCAACTGGAAAATCTAAGCAACTCATTTTATTTCCAGCCAACAAAACCTTCAAGAGAGCTTGTGCTGGTTTATGTTCAGATATCTACATTTAGATCACCACCTTATCTCTCTGGATAAGGCTTGAGGTTTAATTCAGTATAAGTGAAGTGATGTTCTAGGTGTCTGCATGTTGGATTTTGCCTTGTTTTGTAAGAGCTATAGAATTTCCTGTCTGGAGGTTGTTGGTTCACTTTCATCTTCTCATCTCTTATTACGTTTATTATACCCTAGAAGATTAGAAAAACACTGAATTCTATGCTAACCTGAAACTTAAGAGCAGAGAAGATGATTAGAGCAGAGAATTTGTTTAGTTTTGATCTAAGGTTGATCAAAACCAAACAAAATATTTGGGGCCTGAGAAATTAATGTACTGTCTCTCAAAATTCCCTTATTCACTCAGATCTTCTCCCCTGGACGAGACCTAAAATGTCTTAGCACTGAGCAAGAAGAAATTGACTGAGTTTATACCTTTCTTTCCCCTCCTTTCAGTGGGTCAGTGAGCTGTACAGCAATCTCTATGGTCTGTGTGGCCCAGGAAATTGCAAATATTTTCAGCTGTGTCAGGTTCTGCATATGCAAGTTAGGAGGTTCAAAGGAAAGTTTAATTGACACTAATCCTCATCTTGACTTTTGCTCACCTCCTCCTCTTTTCCCACTAAGTCTTTCCACCTTCCCACCTCAAAGTCACAGAAGCTTTACAATTTTTCTTATAAAAATATATATGTTTAACCCTTTGGCAATCTCTTAATGCCCTTTTATTAAATCCCTTAAGTCTTTTTATTAAGACCAGGATAATTAAAATTATTATAAAACTCTCTTGAGAGATTATACCCTTTAATCACAGTGCATATTTGCTGAAATGTAGGTGACACTTTTGGTATATCAAATACAAAAATACTTTGGGCAAAGGTGTTTAACAACAATTTTTTAAACTAAGATCTTGACTAAGGCAGTTTAAGGCCTTAAAATCATATTGACATGCAGTCACAATAAAACATTGATGGTCTTCTAATACTTTTACAGATATACAATGGCACAGATACAACCAAGTTTCTCAATTTATTTCAACTCCAGCTCCTCAGCTGACATAATCTGTCCTAAATGCCATTGACTCCCAAGGTGCTACCCTGCTTTAGAGCACACAGTTTTCTGGGCAACCAGAACAAATGCACAAATAAAATCCCTTGGGCCATTATTCCGCAGCCAATGAATGAAAAAGAAAGGACTTTTCTTGTGAATTGAGCTTGGGTCTCCTGTCTGGAGTGGAAATGATAATGCACACACTCTAGACCAAAGGCATTCTTTCACAGCTGTACACTGGCACAGATCAGTATAGAAAGTATTCATTTACTCGCTGACACTTCCTACTAGACTGATTCCTGAAATTTCAAAATTAAGGAGTGCTGATTAGAAATAAACTAACCATCCAATATTTGTTTTCTTTTAATGCAATTTTTTATGAACAGTGAAAAAACCCATTAAATGGGGTTTTTAAATGTGGATTTTTAACATTTCTAGTAGGATAGATGGCCAAATGCCTTCCTCTTCACTACTTCTAATAGATATTTATTTTCACTCATGCTCACATAACTGAGGCTTCCAGCTTATTGTATATTGTCAACACCAGAAGCAGAAATCTATGATTTTCTATATCAAAGCAGTTCATGGTAACTTAACTCCTTCTAGGTTAGTAGTGAATGGGAAAAGCAGGGTAGCACCTTGGGAGTCAATGGCATTTAAGAAAGAATTTAAAATACAGCACAATTTAACTTGGCATACCTACAATTTTCATTTAAAGGTCTTGGAAGGTCTCGACTTCTTAATTTACAAACTCCTACTGAAGTCAACAGACTTATAGCCATCCAGCAAGTGTTCACAGAATGAGAATCAATCTGTATTTCAGAGTTAAATAAAAGAAATACATTGAGACATAATTGGGACTAGTAGGAGAGGTGAGACTGTAAAGCAGGAAAAAAGGTGTGACTCATTTAAGTGTTTGAATGAAAGGAGGAATAGGCATAGGGCAATATGGAATAGTTATTGAAGACCACAGAAGCTGTGAAAAGAAATTATTTTTTTAAAGGAGCAAAGAAATATACAAACTACTGGAGTAAGGTTGTAGAAACAAGAAAAGGGAAAAAACCACTGAAATAGTTCAAACTATCAGAGATCCCATAAAAAACATTCATATAAAAGTTACTGGTGATTTTTCTAAATGTTCATCTACTTTCTGGTTTTTCTCCTGTCATGTTTGTTTGGTTTTTTTAATTAAAGAAAAAAAAAGTGATATGTGCTATCATTTAATTTAATTTAAAATGTTGTCAGTATATCACCATCTGAAATGTATCAACATGCCCTGTAAATGAGCTTTGTGTAGGTGTGAGAAGGAGAAAATAAGGTCCTGCCCACCATGCAATATGGTAACGTGAGAGCTGTTTTAGGGGATTTTATCAGTAATGCAAGCAATTTTCTGGCACTGATGAATATTGCTATATATTGGTGATAAACAGGGCTTGTGAGAGGATGAAAGAAATCCAAATATGCTGAAGATATGGAGATACTATAATAGACAACCAAAGCAAAAAGGATATTCAGTGTTGCAGAAAAAATGAACTAGACAGAACTGGGTTTAAGATTACTTGACTAGTTCAAGCAAAACTTTTCAAATGTGTAAATGAAATGAAAGAAAGACAGGAGTATTTGGACTCAGCTTGTAGTTTAAGGCACTGAAATTAGGTGTTAATGTATAGGTGTTTATATTTCACTCTGTGCCTGGAGTGCCTTTTATAGGTATTGGAGAGCTGATCACTACAGAGAACTGAACCTCAAGAATTAATCCAATTCACCCTAAAACAAACATCCACACTGAATCCTTATCCAGACTTCACTGACTGTAACAGCACCTAGATATCAAGATTTCAGTTAGATATCTACAGACATCAAAATTTAGGTATTTTTAACCAAACCCCACATTAGACATCTGCAGCGTTGGTTCCTGTATCTGGTCCTCCAAGGTCTCTCCACAGTCCATACCAAAATGAGCACTTCCAGGGGGAGATTAATTTGTGTCATTTTAAATAGCCACTTAACAGTAAAATTAATTGTGCACTAAAAAGACCTGTTTTCTTTATTGGCTAAAAGGAGTTGATATCTGGTCAGATGAATCCCCCTTGCCTCCTGCAGGGCTACTTAGCTAAAAAGAAAAGTGAAGTAATGCATCAGATCAGCATAAGAATGTTTAAAGGCTGAAGATAATAAAAATTATTGAAATTATTGAAATCATAACATAGCTTCATTAGCAGCACATGTTTGAAGGAAGTGTTCATAAAGACATGGCTTCACAACACAGCACTTCACAACCTGAAGATTGGGTTATTTCTCTTGTGCACCTGAGAAATAATACATTGGGACTATGGTTTACCCAGGCTTGTCTGGCCTGAGGCAAATGAAATGAGAAATATTTGTAATCATAATTATTGAGGATGTGACTCACAAATGTTGCCTTGGAACCATGACCAAAACTAACAATTGTAGGAGAAAATGAGAAATAAGAAGCCCTCAGAACCACAGTTTACAGTACATTTTTGATGACCAGGTTTTGAGATAAAATGAAGTATGTTTGCTTTCCTTTTAGATTTTCTCTTATGAAGAATTATCCAACTCTTAATTAAGAGTATATGCAATTCTAAGAGTATCAACCAAACTTGCTCCAGATTTCTTGTAGAGGAGAAATATGAAGCATGCTATCTAATTATCTATTTAAAAATTAAAAAAAAAATCATTTCCAGGGAGAGGTTGTTACATGTCACCACTCTCATTTCAGCACATGATTTAGTATCTAAATACTATCTTCTAGCTCTATAGGACCAAATTCTGAGGGTGACTGAGCACTGAAATAGTGTGATTTCCTTTCTGTGACATTGTTCCTTTTGAACATTTGCTTCAAAAGAAATAAAGTGCCAAGTTGTTTCAAAAAGAATAGAGTGCCAAATCTAATGACAATATTATAAGACAAAAATAATTTCTATATTAAAAAGCAAATTCATAACAATATTTCAGGGATGTTTTAACATTGATCTTAGGAATTTAAAAGAAGAAATTTTCTAAGTGGTTTTAAAAATGTTTTCTGAGGATTCTGAGGTACTAGACAACATTGGATCTGTGTATGATATTAGATAGTTCCTTCATCTCCTACACCATGAACTGCAATATTAATTAGATGTTGGAATTAAATTTATTACAATATTAATTGCAATGTACTTTTTATTAAGTCTATATCATACTGAAGAAGCAAGATTTTGCCTAAATGTAATTGCCATGTATTGCAGAAGAAAAATCTATTTGTATACAGATACTAAAAATATCCATCCAAATAATATTCTAATTACACTGATTTGTTCTGTGAGGAAGTGAAATCATTGAACACTAAAACACTATGTATTTATTTTTGATGGTGTTAGGAAGTGAAATGGAGATAAGTGCCCTTGAAATATTTTATTTAATTGCAAATAAACCAACTATGCCGATTAAAGCAACTATCCTACATTCATGCAAAGTTTTATTCCAAATAAAGCATCTATTAGCCTGCAGTTTTCTCCAAATCATTGCTTTAAATTTCATATGGTAAGTAAGATCAGCAAGAGATCAAGTAACCTGGTTACCCAGCAGCAATGAAGCAGCCCTTAGCCCAGTTCCCGTAATCACCCCTTGCATGCTGTAATCACTCTTTCCTCAAGGTACAGAGCAGTGCTTGGGCCTGTTCCAGGTAAAGCCCAATGCAGATGCTCTGGACTGTGTTCTGGGAAGAGCCTGCATCTCTCTGCTGACTACATAAGGAGAATTAGGAAGCTAAGCAGCTAGTTGCTTAAAACTCTGTAATGCTTGTAAAGCTCGTAGATTAGAAGGTGAAACTAGACAGATGTAGACAGCATGACTCATCCTACCCCTAATATAAAACTAAGCTCTGTGTAGCTGTTAGACAACAGGACTCTTGCTATAGCTTTATGATTGATACAGCCACTCACAGGACAATCTAACTCAGCTTCAGACAGATAACATAGAAGAGAGTTCCTCTCCCTAAATGCATGCAGTACAGAAGACAGAAAGCAGAGAGAAAGCAGTAAACACTTAAAGCAGACAAATAACTTTGAGAAATTGGGAGCACAGAATAAGAAAAATTAAATAATCTTATTTTACCATAAAATGAAAATGTCTCCACTTATCTAAATAATGTCAGATGCAAACACTATATGATGGCAAATGACATAGCTCACAAACAGAGCAGCCATAATAGCATATATGGAGCCTAACAATGATCATGCATACAAAATGCAACAATTCAGAGATCAGCAACAAATAGGTCATAATTCAGTTAGAAGTTTGATAAATTTTAAGTCTGATAAGTCTACACACCCCTCCATTTCACCATGGAGTTAAAAAATACTTGCCATTATTTATGATTACACTGTAGATGCTTATTTTTAATTTCTGCATTATTTAGGTGTGTCATACTGTGATCATAAATACAGGAAACAAAATGTCTTTGTTTGCTTTTTCTTCAAAGGGCCAAGTGGACAGCCTTGTAACTTACTCAGTTAAAATATACACTAGGCTTTATTTAGCAGGGCTCATGGATCAACAGTTATGGAATCTCTTGTGTGCGCACAGCATGTGTGTTAATCTATTCATCCAGCATATATATAAGGAACCTCCATGGTTCAGACATCAAAAGTTCATTTTACCTTCTCCAAGTTGACTGTTGTGCAAAAATATCAAAATCTCATCAAGAGAAGGATCTGGCCAGTAAGGGCACAAAGCTGGATGAGAACCAAAGATCTGCAGGCAGCAGGAATTATCACGTCAAACAACCCAGCAGCAAAACATCTGGTTTACGGTGGCCAAGCTTCATTGCAGGGTCAGTAAAATCAGATAGGCAGCAAAAAAACTACTGTAGGGCAGCAAATTGGACAGGTAGTTCAGCAAAAGTGAAAGCTTGTCTTGGAACAGACCAAGGGCTCTGAATTCAGGCTTGTCAGTGCTTCAGGAGCAGCCAGAAGTGCTGAGGCAAAACTCACCATGTTGGCTCCACAATCAGCTTCTGTTCCGCGTTTTGCACCACTGCTTTCCTCTGAGATTTCTGGAAGTGTTGTGTATCTCCTGTTTCTACTGACATCCCTGCTTAATTCAAAAGCTTTGTGTGCTGTGCTCAAGTCCCTTTAAGTTTGATGGCTTTGTGTTCCTGAGAAAAAGAGACAGGGAAGGGAATAGGGAAATGGGAAATGGGAGATTGACACAAGGAGAAGAAAGTAACCCAGGTAGAGATCATATAGCATTTTGCAATTGTACATTAAAAATTTACTAATTATCTCAAAATTAATATTCTAAATCAAATTACATCTTCTGATATAAACCAGCCAGAAGCCAGGAAATTCAAGCTTAAGAATGTCACCCACTTGAAGTAATTTTATTCTAGCTTGGTTTAACAGTATACTTCCCAGGAGCAAACTGTAAATTATATATTTCGGGATCTCTCAAGGAGTCCTGCCAAGACCTGGTGATAAGTTGCTATAACAGCAGCTCAGGGTTTGAGAAATGCACTTTCTTTAGCACTCATGGCAACAGGTGACCGAGTGGTAATGACACCATTAACACATTTCACCTTTTTAAGGTCTCCCACTGGTGTTTCACTTCTACTAATTTATGGAGGAATCATTTCATTTCAGTGTTACAAGTCCCTTGTGTTCTTAGTGGTATTTTTAAGAAAATAAACAGAAGGAGGGAAGGAGAGCATCCTCTGGGATATGTGATTTTGGAGAAAACTATCAGCAAATTCTCTCTTGTATGAAAAGGAACTTGGGAATTTTATAGCAGATCCAATGAGGCTGAGATCAACTTAATTCAGTTCTCCTTTCAGGAATCAGCAATATCTGCTTTGTAATAAGCAGCTGTTAGGTACTTGCCACATATGATTCTCCAGACAGATATTTTTGCATTTGTTATGCAAATATAGGTATGTATTTAAAAAAAAAACCCAAAAGGAAATAACGTCTCAATTAATTATTTGACTGAGTTCTTATGGACTCCCCACTCTAGATACACTTGCAAAAGGATCTTTTGTAATGGCTGCAGCTATGATCCTATGTCTTTCTCTATGCAGCCTTCTGGCTACTGTACTGATTCTCCAGAAAATATTACACAATTAATTGCTCACTTCTTTTCAACAGCTGTCTTTCCTTCAACTCTCAATTCTTTTTATCATGTAACTACAAAAGAAATCTTCTAGTTAACAACTGTAACTTTATTAACATCCTACAACTGAGATTTTTTTACCAGAAATATTTGACCTTGACAACTTAATCCCTACAGTGATGATATGAAAAAAAACTATCAACTCCTTATTTTAAAAAAGAAAAAGCAAAAAAAAAAAAAGACAATGCTAAAGTACTGCTAGTGCAGCACAGAGAAGCAGGCAAATGGTACAGTGTATGGGAACATTATGGCACTAGATTCTGTCTTCACAGACATCAGTTGGACGTTTATCACTGAATTCTAAAGAATCAGACCAAAACTCCCACATTTATAGTGAGAAATAGAGGCTTTGAGCTGGGATTTGTGTTGAATAGCCAAACAAATCTGAGTATTTGATTATTTGATACCTTCATTATACTCTAAATGCTTAGTTACCACAAGACAGAACTGGGTTATCTCAAGAAGAGAAAGAAGTAATTGCTGCCGTCAACTCCGTACTGGGAGGTTACAGACAAGGTGCAACTAGACCCTTCCAGGAGGTTCAACAGGAGGCAATGGACAAGGATTGCAACCAGGAAAATTTCAGGTAGTACAAAAATTTGAATCAGTCGTGGTAGGCAAAAAACACGTGTTGTCCAAAGAGGCTGTGGAATCTCAATCCTTTAAGATATTCAAGCCTTGGTTGCATGACCCTAAGCAACCTGATCTGATCCAGAGTTCACTCTGAGTGGAGGATTTGGACCAAAGTTCTCCACGAGTGTGAAGAAAGGAAAGGAGAAGGAGAATGGGAAGGGACTTTACGTCCTCAAGAATACTCATTTGATGCATACCTTGTTTGAAAACAGTGCAACAGGAGTTCAACAGAAATTGCTAAAAAAAGGGGGCTAAAAATTGTTTTAGCTAGTAAAACTAAATGTATGCTGTAATTGTTCACACCAATTGTCTTTGTCTACTGTTTTATCACTGCAGCTGGAAAGTGGAAGAAGCATGTCAAGGGAATCAAAACAAAGATTCTATATATGGAACAACTATGGTTGGGTCTGAATTTAGATCTTTACTCAGCCCAGTTCTTCAAATGCTTGTGTAGGCCTAGCTGAATCCACAGCGTTACACCAATTTACCCGTGTTGAAGATCTGGATTTACTGCACTGATCATGTACAGTTCTTGGTAGTCATGGTACAGAAGCTGCCTGGGCCCCAAGAGCACATCGGTTATGAGTGCATCAACAACCTGTAGGGACAGACATATGGCACATCCATTAAGTGGGGGGTGCTTGCCCCCACACTGCTCTTCCTGTTACCTCATAGGAAATACAGGATTTCTGTACCTCCATCAACAGACAAGCTACTTCCTTCCTGGCTAAAGCAGGGGCAGATGTGACAGGTGAGCTTCTTGCACGTGGATCTGGAAAGTTCTAGCCATTTGGTCATTAATTCCTACCTTCTCTTTTTCAGATTCAGTGTGAGGAAAATACCTGTGTCAAAAATACCTGTAGAGACTATAAAATAAAACACCTGGTCTCATGGTCTTTAATACAATGACCAAACAGATTGCATAAAGTGTCTTATTCCTGTCATACCAAAAGTCAACTCCAGAGACAACCAAGTTCCATCTTCATCTGATACACACTTCATGGCTCTGCATCTTCCCTGATATTTTCAGTTGTACTAACTAATGCAGTAACAAACAGGACCTTCAGCTACAAACAAGAACATTAATTCTCCAGTGCAATGATGGACAGCTTTGAGGCTTTCCTAATGCAAAGAACTGCAGCCAAGTTAAGATCTTTGTTTATTACAATATTTAATTTCCTATGCCTTGGCAAGTCTGCCTCCATCATTTACTTCACCAGTGTGCCACAGAGGCCAATCCCTTAGCAGAAGTTTGCTAGCCATGTTTGTGATCCCTCACAATTCTCTGGGCCCAGTAGATATTTGAGGAGTCTTTGCACGACACAGGAATCATTCCATTAGTGTGGTAAATCTGTTCCCCTGGGATAATCCTGACAAGACAAGTATGAAATAACAGGAACATATTTCTTACTACAATTATTATTTAACCAGAAACAGAAATGTCCTGCCCAGCTGACCTTTGTAGTGTCAGCTACAGTCTGACAGTTGAAGTGCCAAGGGTATGGGACCGTGCTTTTTGTATTTCATCAATACTGCAGTTAAAGATTTTATTTAAAAGAAAAATAGTAAATGGCACATCATGTAATTGCTATTTATTTCATAAACATGAGGTATTTCAAAGTGCTATAAGACGCAGCACTAAATGTACATCATTGGAAGAAATTAAACACAGAACTTTGCAGTTACCCAGTTCTATGCACCAAACATTAACAAATACATTAACTGGAAGAAACAGGCTAGGAAAAGGCATATATAGTAAATTTCTTTACAAAAGTTTCTTAGTTCAAAAAAGTGATAAAGTAATATCTACTCAAAACTTTCACAACTCATTTTCATACGAAAATATAAGTATCAAATTTAGTTATGTATCAGCATCATACTAAAGTATACAGGCAATGTAAGAATTAGTACAGTACATAACAGAGATTAACAATATATTTGTATACAAAAACATGCTCCTCAAACATTGAGGTATTACAGTACTTAGGTATGAACTTCCAGTCTAATACTGGCAGCAAAAGCCACCTCTCATAACCCAAGACATGTACAAAAGGCAAGTGTGTAGATGGTATTTACAGAAATTCCCACAGGGGCACAAAATGCCAACCCCTAAAGTAACATCTGTTAGAACATAAGCACCATAAAACTTAGGAATGAACATTTTAAAACTCAACTAGATGTCATCAGCAGCTCCAAATGCTCACAACACTTAAAAAAAAAAAAATCCCCACCATCTACAGTTCTTAAGGAGAAAAACAAAGGCAGTCCATTGTTGTTTGGTAATCTTGCAATAAACTCCTTGCAAGAAAAATCATTTGCTCCGTACCCGGATAATATAGTCTGTCGATTACTTCAGGGACTGGATTGAAATTAAAACCAACATTCTTAACGTCAAAAAACACAATTTTTTTATAAAGAATCAAAAATGTGCAAAGTGGCAATGACTGTCCTGATCAGCCAGAAAAAAACACCAAAACAAAAAAAAAAAAGTTTAGCAAGTCCGCTTGTAATCTATTTTCTTTAGTAATTGTTCTTGTCTGGCTTGCAATTTTTCCTTTTCTAGCAGTAACTTCTGCTCCTCTGCCTGAAGAGAATGAACATACTCAGTGGCTTTTTTCAAGATCACAACTTTTGCAGCTTTCTCATTTTGAACCAGTTCTGGAACATGGTCCCTTAAAGTGAGGAAACTTGACCGTAGATCATTACGTCGTTGACGCTCCAGGATGTTATGGTTGCGTCGACGTTCACTGTCCTCTGAATCAGAGTTTCGAGGACTTGAACTCTTAAGCTTTGGTTGGATCGTGGGTTTTACTGGACGGGGCACCTCGACTTTTAACTTCTTCTGTG
The DNA here is from genome assembly GCF_028551555.1 of Melozone crissalis. Lineage (NCBI taxonomy): Eukaryota > Metazoa > Chordata > Aves > Passeriformes > Passerellidae > Melozone > Melozone crissalis. Next base: position 58,572,644 of record NW_026535805.1, read on the forward strand.
GTGGAGACTCTTCAGCCTCCACGAATGGAGAAGGAGCGGCATAATTATGCTGCTGGTGAATTGGGGCACAACGCTTTAGTATGAGTCCATTCTGCTGTGTCCTGACTGATGAGAAAGTGGTGTTCTTAGGACGCACTGTAATAGTAAGGGTGGTAACAGACTTGTTGGTAGAGGAGCGTCTTTTCTCCACTGTAACAACATCTATTTCTTCTTCTTCATCCTCTTCCTCCTCATCTTCATCATCTTCTGGTAATAAAGGACAGAAAATAAAACAGACATCATTCTCTCTGTAAATACCTTGATTACAAGTATCAGTATTTGTTGACAAAATATATATCCAGTAAAAGCCGTAATGAAACTGATGGCAAAACCGCGGTGCACCCACCATCTGCAGTCAGATATAGATCTGTAAAAGTGTGTAATACACATGAAATCAACAAAGAACAGGGATTTCTGAAAGCTTAGTAAGTTTGATGAGATGGGTTTTTTTAAACACATCTAATTTTCAATCAAAATGGGGCTACCACCCACACAATCACAGTGGCAGAAAAGAATTTTTAGACAGAATGTATGTAATTTGAATGGAATCGTCGAATTGTGGCACAAAAGGCAAGCACAGAGCCACAACACAGCCCCTGCTTGGTAGAAAAGCAGCCGGAAAACGAAACAATCGCTGGGTTTGTTCTGAGGCAGAAGGTGAAGCTGCTCCAGCCGGGGACCCTTTAAGCCGGCGCTTGGTGCACTGCCAAGAAGACAGCTGTTGGAAGTGCTTCCTCACCCAAAGCTGTCAAACCAGACATTAAAGGGACAGCAGGCTCTGAAACCCGGGACGGATCACCAAGTTTGCAGCGGTGGTCACAGGGACCAGCTCATCTACACACGCCAAACCGCGGTTCAGCCCAAGGGGACTTCTCTGCGTACACACACACAGGATGTCTGAAGCATTTTGGGCTCAGTCAGTACAAGCGCTGCTCTAAGGGTTCACTGGTCTAGCTCCAGCCTGCCCGCACGGTGCCTAAGGGAACGCGCACACGGTCATCCCCCGTAAACCTGTGCCCAGGGCGGCGGTGGCAGCCGCACTGCCACCCCCGCGAGCCCCCCGGGGGCAGGAGACTGTCAGGGCGCCGGAGGCTGCCCAGCCCCACGCAGCCACTCCGGGCTGGAGCTGCTGCCCGGTGAAGGCTCCGGGCCCGCCGCAGCCGGCACAGGGCGAGGGGCGGGCGGGGGCTGCCCCCGGGCCGTGCCCGCTGCTCCCGGGCCGTGCCCGCTGCTCCCGGGCCGTGCCCGCCGCCCCCGCGGGCCCCGCGCCTGCTGCCGCCTGCCGGCCGCCCCGCGCCCCGCCCGGCTCCGGGCTCAGCGCCCCGCCCGCCCCCAGAGCGGCCGGCGGGGGCCGCACCGGCACCCCCGTCCCCACCTCCGCACCCTGGGGCCGGAGCGCTTACCTGAGTCGCTGAGCGTGTCGTCCCCGGAGGAGCTGCTGCTGCTGCTCGCCCGGCTGTCCCCGGCGGGGCGCGGCGGCCGGCCGCCCCGCGCAGCCCCTCCGCCCGCCGCCTCCCGCTTGTTGACGGGGAAGGGGAAGACCACGGCCGGGTCCACGCACTCGGGCACGGCGCCGCCCAGCTCGGCGCGGGCGCTGGCGGGGCTGCCCGCGGCCCCCGGGGGCGGCGGCGGCGCGGCGGGCGCCTTGCTCTGCAGCTTCTCGCTGACCGCCCGCTCCAGCTTCTCGCGCGCCGAGAAGCCGCTCCACATGCAGTCCTGGATGATGATGGAGTTGAGATTGTTCGTCACGCCGGGGCCCGTCTCGAAGAAGTCCCCTCCGTCCATGCCGCCCCACAGGTCGGCCTCGGGCGGCAGCAGCAGCAGCTCCGATGCCCAGTCCACGGGGTCGGTGGGGCGGCAGCCCCAGAGAGCCGCTCCTCCCCACGGCACCGGGCCCCCTCCCGGAGGGTGCTCCTGCAGCCCGGCCCGGCTGGGAGACAGAGGAGGGGTGGGCAACAGCTCAAACTTTTTCCAGATGTCCTCTCCCGGGGGAGCGGAGTCCGGCCCGCACAAATAAAAGTCATCTTCGTCCGGGTAGAAACAAGGCTGCAAAGAGTCAAACTCGAGGTCTGGGTTTTTACTGACCATTCCTGGCATTACGGGTGTCTTTTTGCTGATCCCTGTGTCAAGCAATAGTTTCAAACACAGGTTTTATCGATATTTCCACCAAGGGGAAGAAGAGAGGTTCTCCCACGACCTGAAACTAAAAAAAAAAAAAAAAAAAAAAAAAAAAAAAAAAAAAAAAAGACAAAACAACAAAATCACAATTAAAAATACGAACAAACAGACACGAACGTGAGTCCCTTCCTCTTAACGGAAGGAAAAAAATTAATAATCCCATCATAAATAGCAAGCAAGAAGGAGCCTTTAGAAAGTTGAGGGAAAAAAAAACATCTCACACACCTTTCTCCTCCCGACTCAAGATACTGAAATCAAAGCGCTCAGGTAGTGCTCCCCCGTGCAGAGCCTGCCCCGCCGCTCCGTGGGGACACAGACCCAGGCTGCACAGTCCGGCGGGGATGCACAGCCTGTGTACATAGCCCTTGCCTGCTCTCCCCACACCGCTTCAAACGCTCAAAACAGCACAGTAACTGCAGACAGATGCATGGCTTTGATACCGTAATCTCTCCAGAAAGGCTTCTTAATATGCCAGCAAAAGTAGAGGAAGTTTACTCCTTTTGTCACTGCGGAACAGTGCAAAGGGGAGAGGAGAAAGATGCAAAAAAAAAAAAAAAAAAAAAAAGGGGGGCGGAGGGGCTCTTTGCAACTTCGCAAATCGCCAGTTCATTCACTCAAAGCGAGCCAGCGAAATCCGCACACAACACAAGGGGGGAGGGGGAGGAGGGGAAATCCAGCAGCAACAGAAATTATCAACCTTATGTAATAACCTCACGCACAAAAATGCATTAAAACCACCCCGGCGCCACCAACAAAGCCTCCTGATTTGCCAAGAAAGCACGGGAAGTTTTCCCCCCTTTTTCCTACAACAACGAGGTTGCAAGGACAGCAACTCCGCACATTCGGCCACTTCATGCACGCAAAGCTCCTGCACACACACCAGCTCTCACCTCCGAGGAGTGCGCGCTGCTGCCCTTCCCGCGGCCGGACCCCCACTCACTACCCACGGCCCGTCAACCACAGCCCCATTCCTCTGCCGAGAGAGAGCTCCGTTGCATCAGACATTAAAAAAAAAAAAAATTAAAAAAAGAAAAATGCCTAAAGTCCAAAAAATCGAGTCAGCGTCTCCCTTCAGCTCGGTTAAGGTAACGCGAAGGAAATCGTTCTGCTGGGTTCACAACAGCTGACGCTGAGACGGAGACCAAAAAGGGGGAAAAAAAAATCCATGAAAAGCCTTATGATGAAACGCCGAGAAACGCGCCCGGCTCGGCTCAGCTGCGCTCCCGCCCCGCCCCCTAAGCGCCTCCAGGACTGTGCATTTTTCTACTCGGGAAATACATTAAACTGTTTAAAATGCAAAGCAGTAAAGAGGCACCTACAAAACACAGGCGATCTCAGTGCGACAGCTCCAAACCAAAACACAAATATCCTCCAGGATTTTCTTCTGCTCAGTGAGAACCCCATTCAGGCTCCGCTCTGCCCCTGCGCTCGCCTTCCCGCCCCATCCTTCCCAGTTCGGCAACTCAAAACGCGATGGGGAATTGGATTTATTTGACTGGGGTTTTGTCCTGCAGCCCAGAACCTGCAGCTTCCTCTTCTTACCTCCGTGGTGATGGTGGTGGGTGTGCGAGGGGGAGGAGTGGAGGGGGAAAGGGGAGAGGGGAAAAAAAAGCAGCTGATGGTGTCTGTAGCACTTTCCGTGCCCGCCCGCCGGCCCCCGCAGCCTCCCCGGCCTCGGCATCCACCCTCTGCTCGCAGACAGATCACTGTCACTGCCTGCCTTTGAAGCAGCTGGATATTATTAACCCCCCAAAAAGGCATTAAAAAAAAGGCAAGTTAAAGAAAAACAAAACAAAAAAAAAACCAATAAAAAAAAAACCCTGACACGCTTTGGAGGGAGCACTGGGAAACAGCGGGAGAATGGCGGGAGAGCCGGCCCCGCCCCCGCTCCACGCGCGCAGGGCGGGGCCGCGCGTTTGGCGCCAAAAGCCCCGTTCGCTCTTTATCCTCCGGGAGGGCGTTCGGATGCCGTGGGGCCGCCCCTCCCCGCGCCACGCCGGCCCCGAGGAACGTCGCGGTTCCTCCTCACCTCCCGCCGCTGCGACCTCGGGCGCAACCCCCCGGGGCAATTGAAAATAAACAAACAAGGGCTAAGGGAAGCGGCCGGGCGAGGGAGCCGCTCGGACGCGGGGCTCTGTACACGCTCGGTAGCGATCGCCTCCCCGCAGGCCAGCGGGGCTCTCACGCCGCCGCGCTGCCGGCAGGGCCCCGTGCGGGCGGCCCCGCTCTCCCCGCTCCGCACCGGCACCGCGCCCGCCGCGCCCCCGTTCCGCTGCCAACGGCGACACCTTGCGGCCGCGCGGCGCAGCGGCGGCGCTCCCGGCGCCCCCGCGCATTGCCCGGCGGCAGCACCCACCGCTCTCTCGCCTCCTTCCCGGCGCGGGGCCGCGGCACGGGACGGGACGCGCCGGGACGGGACGGGAGCGCGGCGCTCTCCTCGGCGCTGCGCGGCGGCGGGCGCGGGCACGATCCCAATCCTGCCGCCGCTCGGGGCGGTGCCTCCTTGCTCATAGGCTGCAGGTTGAGGCGGGGACTGGGGCGTCGCTCGCTGCAGGCCGGTGGCGGCGGGCGGCCGCTTTGTGTGCGGTGGCGGCGGGGCCGCCTCCCCGTCCCGCCTGGTTGGGGGCGAGCCCGGGCTGTTCAAACACGGTGGGCATGGTGGTGGGAGAGAGAGCTGGGCGTCGATGGAAGCGGCTGAGGAGGGAGAGGCTGCTCGCGAAAGAGCGAAATAAACCCTGCGTGAGGCAGGGATGTACTGGTCCCTTCGCTTGGCCCCCTCCGGCAGTTTTGCGCAGGAAGTCCTATCCCATGTGGTGATCACTCCTCGAATCCATGTCACGCTTCACTGGCCAAAACCTGGAGGCTGCAGCAGCCATTCGGTGCCCCGAGGCGGCCTTGCGAGTCCCAGGCCCGGCAGGCGGCTCCGGGCCCGGGCCGAGCTGGCTGCCCGAGGGTGGCACCTGCTCTGCCATGGCCCGGCCAAGGCACTGAGCTGCTGGCCGGCCCTGCTCGCCCCTGCCCGCCTTCCCTCACCGAGGCTGATCTCAGGAGCCTTCGGCTGGTCTGGCGGAGAGCAAAAAGGCACCTGGAAGGTGAACCCTGTGTAGCGCAGCTTCCGAGCGCTCAGGGTTCAGGCGGGGTGCTGAAGGTGACCTTTAGATCCCCTGCTCTGAGTCACAGCTTGGCTGGAGCGAGCTGTGCAGGAGCGGGCAGCACAAACCACAGCAGCGCCCGACCTGCTGCTGCCCAGGCCGCTGCCAGCCCCTGTGGCATCAAGCTGGTGAAGTATTCGGGGCCAGGTTTGCCTGAACTGTGGTGGTTTGGCCCCCCCATTCCTCCAAGGCCCTTCAGATTCGAGACAGGGGAATTCATTGATTAGCAAATGTGCTCTCGGTACTTTGAAGATGTAAATTCTTCTGAAAGCACAAAGATTTATGAATTTCTATTTGGATTAATCGGCTGGCCAAAAATAGAGTGGGGGTGGTTGGGATTTTTTTGCCCGTCACGTCTTAGTAACCTTAAACAGGTTGAAGCTTGTGAGGAGGCATGAACAGTTAGTATGCAGGTCACAGAATATGTGAAAAATTTAAAAATTCTCATCAGTCAATGGCCTCTGTGCATTTGAGCAATTATATATGATTTTCTCCTTTAATTATTTTTGTTTTCGATCTTGACTGTAAGGTTTTTATCTATGCAAATATTGTTATGCCCATCCAGAAGGGATGTGGGCTGCTACCTTACCTAGTGTTAATTCATTACAATTTTCATCTAGATTTCCTCAACAGCCTTTTTAAGTTTTCTCTTTTTTTATTTTTCCATATGTATGTACATGGGATTAAAACCTTCAGCTTCTAGGGAAGCTCTGTTGTGGTGTGTGATATCTTTTGTAGCACCCTGAATGAGAGCATTAATAAAAGCAGTCTTTTAAAGTAACTTTCATTGCCAAAAAACATCAAACCAATGAGAAACAAAACCCCCCACAAACAGGAAATGGAAAACAGTATACTGAGAAATGTTACTGTGTATGAGGAATAACTCTGTTTGGGTAAAAAGACTTGTTAAAACCCCAGATGTACTGCTTTGTCTTCTGCAGTTGAGAAAGAAGTGGAAAACTTTGGAAGGACTGCACAAATTCTTGTGGTATTTTGACTGACACTTACCTTGGGCTCTTTTATCAACGCTTGCATTTCTTTGTCTGATGTATTCTGTCCCTGAAATGGCATATATCAAGAAGCCTCAAGGCAAATGAAAATCTGAAATAATTTACTAGTAGTAAATTTATTATTATGTCGTTTCACTGGAAGAACTTGGGGATTAAGATGTGCTGGTGGTAGAAGTGGGTCCCAATAAAAACCAGTTGTGTAGCAAGTATGTTGAAGCATTGTAAGAACTCGTTCTCTGGAAAAGCAGAAAAGTGTAAAAAAGTATATAAAAGTTTAAAAGATGTTTTTCCTTATATAGTTGTAAGAATCTAAGTGGATCCAATGGTCTACAGCATGGCCTAGCAAGAGCCCTGGGAAAGCCCTGTGCTGAGAGCTGGGATGTACATACCTGGGCATGATACACAGGAAAGTTATGCTCAGGGCTATTGTACATCTTCCCATTTGGTGTCATTGATTCATTAAGAAATGCTGTGTGAGGCAAGTTTCTCTGGCCACACACACCTCTCATTCACCCTCACAGCCTGCAACTATTGAGAAGATAAAAAGAATTATACTATTACTTGATAATGTGTGCAGTTGTCTTCCTCAGAGGGGCCCAAACTTCAGTGCATTTCTGCTTTCATTTCAGAAGTAATGTATGTAGTCTCTTGTCTCCATGTCACACTGTAAAAGATTTTATGAACTATCTTGTTAATCAGGGAATGGGGAAAGTGGTCAATACCCCAGTGTTCTGAGTGCACTTGGCAAAAGTGTGACAGCCTTGGGACAATTTATCCCTGTTCTGTATTAGCCAGCAGAAGCTACATGTGAAACTCTCAGTAGGACTAGAAAGAATGTAGGTATGAACACTCATAGAGCTTTTTATTTTTTTTTTTCTTAAAAAAGACCTAATACACTTCCTGTTAAATAGCAGTAGTAAAATTTTCAGGTGGATTAAGTATTTGGAGGTAAGCATTAAAGTTAACAGTTACAGAAGCTGCCAGATTTAGAGCAGCAGATTTATTCCTGCGCACATTCAGTAACTTGCTAGGGAGTTGTGCTGCTCCCTGCTGTGTAGCTGCTGCCGGTGTGTAATCGAAACGATTTCTCTTGCTGATTTACCCACATCCAGGTGAGATAGGCTTAGGGACTTGCCCAGTGTCACTTATGGAAACTGAAGCAGATTTCCTCGTAAGCTGATTGTAACAGTCTGAGGTAGCAATTGCTTTCCCGTAAGTTCTTGCAGAGTGCATCAGCATTATCCAGTAAGATGAGAAGATAGTGCAGAGTCACAAAGCCCTGTGGATGTCACAAAGGTCTGCAAAGAATACAGATGTTCTTGTGACATAAAAATTACCAATTACTAATCTCAATTACTAGCCACAATACCTTGTGCTTATATAATGTTTGACATGACCAAAATAATGAAAAATGTGAGTTATTTCACTTACCACAGAGGTCTGTAGCCAATCTCACCTGTGTATCCAGAAGCACTTTATGAAGTACCTAGTAATCAGAGGACTAATTGTCTTTAATTGGAACTTATTTTGAAGCCATATGATTCATAAGAAGTAGTCTGATAATAGAATAGTACTGTGGCAGCTGAAAACAGTGGAGATACTGGATTTATCTAATGGTAAAGTGGCTTAATGCTCCACCTTTAAGTGTTTCTAGATATATGAGAAACCATCTTTCAAAAGGTGGTGAAAAGAGGTTTTTTTACCTTCTGTGCCTTTGATGTATATTTGGATTCTTCAAAAGCGATTGGTCAGACAGACCAGTGTTGGTGTACAAGCTTCTCCCTCAGCTTCCTTTCCTTTCTAGCTGCTCAGGGAGCATTAGAAGATTTTCATTAAAACCAGAAGGCCTAGAAACGTTTTTTGGTTTGTTTTTTTTATATAGCAGTTTCTCAGGAAAACATCCTGCTTGCAACAGATTTTCAAACCCTATATATGGCTAGATAAACATCTAAGCATTGGTTATCTTACTGTTGTGTTCTAAAGCAAAGCAAAACAAAAATAACTTCAAAAAGTTGCAGGTAAGACCACCAAGTGACATGTTTCACAATGAGGCTGCTTATCTAGAGTCACAGAATTAGGTAGGTTGGAGGAGACCTCTGAGATCATCAAGTCCAACCTGTGACCCAGTACCACCACGTCAGCCAGACCATGGCACTGAGTGCCACATCCAGTCTTTCCTTAAACACCTCTAGGGATGATGGCTCTACCACCTCTTGGTGGTATTCCAGGAAGAATTTCTTCCTAATGTCCAACCTCCCCTGGCACAGCTTAAGATTATACCTCCTTATCACCAGCTGGCTGGGAGAAGGGGCTGATTTCTGCCTGGCTACAACCTCCTTCAGGCACTTGTAGAGAGCCATGAGATCTTCTCTGAGTCTTCTTTTCTCCAGGCTAATAGTGTGTCCTCCTGGCCACACTGTTCTGGTACAGAATGCCAGATGCCACTGGCCTTCATGGCCACCTGGGCACACTCTGGCTCGTGCTCAGCTGCTGTTGACCAGCACCCCCAGGTTGTTTTCCTCTCAGCCACTTTCCAGCCACTCTTCCCCAGCCTGTAGCACTGCAGGGGTTGTTGTGGCCCGAGGGCAGGACCCAGCACTTGGTGTGTCTTGACCCATTGATCCAGCCTGTCCAGGACCCTTTCTCCCAGAACCTTTCTGCCCTCCAGCAGATCAACACTCCCACCCAACTTGGTGTCATCCACAAATTTGGTAATGTCAGGCTAGGTATACTCTAGCCCAGTGCAATGATAAAATTGGGTTTTGGTAGAATAATTTAACTTCTGAAAAAAGTTAAGAAAAGTAGTGCATTACAGTTGCTGCTTTGGCACTTTTTTTTTTTTTTTTAATTATGGTGAATATCAGCACACCAAGACACTGATCTGTACTACCATGCTGCAAATAAACAGTTGATTGTCATCTGCTAATAATTCTGAGGGTATCAGTGATGTAGATTTTTGCTCTGTCCTTCAGCCCCAGCAAATATATCCTCCTGCAGGATTAGATGTCTTTTTAAATAATCTTATCACAGGTCTTCAGTTTTTCTTTGGAAGTCAGGGGTTTGAGCCTCTTCAGTAAATATTCACTCCACTGCCTGTTAAAGTCAGGGAAGAACTGGAAAGCCATTGGAAAATTAATTTAGTAAAGCCTGGAAGACTCATATTTTGCAGTTTATAGGCATGGAGAAAACTATACTGAAGGGCAGTTTCCTGCTTCTCTCTTCTCTCTTCTCTTCTCTTCTCTTCTCTTCTCTTCTCTTCTCTTCTCTTCTCTTCTCTTCTCTTCTCTTCTCTTCTCTTCTCTTCTCTTTTCCCTTCCCTTCCCTTCCCTTCCCTTCCCTTCCCTTCCCTTCCCTTCCCTTCCCTTCCCTTCCCTTCTCTTCTCTCTCTTCTCAGCAGTTCCTGCTTCTACCTGCTGCAGGTAATAGGCAGGTGGGAAGAGGGCTGGTGAGGTCTCAGAGCTTCATCAAGTAAGATTTCCTCCTCACAGTGGTCTGTGGAAAATCCAGTCTTCATCAGGAAGACTTCTTGTTCTCAATGAGTTTAATTCTCTGAAAAGCTTAATTAAGCTGAAATCTTTTTAGTGCCACAGCAGAAAAGTTGTTCAGTGAACACTGGAAGATCTTTGAAGTTGTTCACACAGCTTGTAAAATGGCTACTTGTATAGTTTGTTCCTCATTCTTACCAAGTTTCTTTTCTACCTGTATCTCTTTGCTTTGTATCACATATTCAATAATTTAATTGTTTGAAGCATTGCAAAATTTTATATTTATATGTGCCTAAATATTTTTTTCTTTTTTTGAGCAGTTTTAGGCAATTGGGCATTTTTATGCAAGCTCACTTTTCTGACTGGTTTTGAAACTTTAGCTCAAAATGTTTCTCTGATTGCAAAGCTTTTTAAACTATTCATTATAATGAGATATTTTACCAGATAATTCACTGGGACAAATGTGAAATGTGCAGTTGGGAAGGTAAAATTATAACCAGTCACATAAACCTGTCCTTATTACTCCTTTCAAACATCTCCAAATGTTACCAATAGAGAAAGACATCCTTGGAGAGTGGATTGAAATGTGAATTCTTTAGTTTTCAATTGGAATCTGCTGTATGTTTGAGAGGAAGGCTTTAATTTCCTACATCTGAGATTCATTTTCAAATGCAAGCTAACAGGAAGATTAGCTTGGACTATTAGTGACTGGCCAGAATGGTGTTGGTGACTAGAACATAAAAGGGGAAAAAAAGGAAAATATGGACTTAAGAGTGAATGAGGGGATGCATCAAACTATACTCTCAGCTGGTGTCAATTGAGATGGCTTTCTTCCCCTGGGACTATGCCAGATGAGACCCGTGACAGATCTGTCCTTTGTGATTCCAGCTTTAGTCCTGGGCCACAACTTAAAAGAAGTTTTCTGGATTGTTTAGTTGGTTCGTATTTTATATGCAACATATAGAGCCTTTACTGATAACCTATGGGACATTCTTCAAAGCTTTGCCGTAAAAACTGTTAACAGCAAAGGAAACATTTTACACTTATTGCAGTAATGAAAATATCTTCAGACACATTAAAGGCCTTTATGGAGTTTTGATGGTTTTATTATTATTACCATCCCCACTTTAGTAAATCAGCAGGTCGAAGTTTTGTTTATTTATGTCAGACATTCTTGATGTATCTGTGGCTGCAAGCACACATGTATGAAGAGCTATGCCACGATCTTTGGATGTCTTACCATTTCCTCTTTTTCTGCATGTCTTTCATAATCTCCCAAGGGAGAGCTGGCTATGTCCTTTATTCACTTTAGCTAATTTCCATGGGCTTCTGTGAAACTTTCCTGCTGTTTCCTTGACAAATCATGGATACCCCAGCCTTGATAGAGGTGAAACAAATGATTGTTAGAGATTAGAAACCAGACTCAACAGAGCCAGATTTGCATTAGTTTCATCAACTTCTGTGATCTCTTCATATATTTGATAAATTTATATGTTTTCCGGGCAAATGCAAGGGGGTTTTGTATGAAGCACATTTTGTAAGTCAGAAAATTGTTTTGAAGGGAGCCATGATCAATAGGAGGCTGAAAGAAGTGTCTTGTTCTGAAAATTGTACATAATTTTGTAAAATGGTCTGACAGGTTACAGACTGTATGTGGCAAACTAAGGTGAAGCTGAAAAAAAGAATACAAGGCAGAAGACAGCACAGCAATGTTAGTCTTGTAGCTACCCCAAAGAAGGGTAGCTACAAGACTGAGAGAAGAAAAGGTTACATGGAATTTTGATTGAATGATATTATAAAGCACCATTTTAAACATCCTTTAAAACTGCTCACTTGTTTTGCCTTCACTTTTAGCTAATTTAATAATTTCATAACATGCTTTTGATTTAGGTAATTTGAAATGAGCAGAAGCAAAGTCAGAATGTCCTAGCACCCATTAATTAACAGAGTTTAAAAACATTGCTGTTTGATTTACAGCTGAGAAAACTGAAGAACATATATTTAGTGCTGTTTTCACTGTTATATCTTTTGGATGTTAATTTCTCTTTTGATCATTGTATGGGAGAGACTTCCTTGTTTTACTGTTAACTGAAACAACCAAAACTGTAATCCTGCTTTGGTAGTGCAAAGCTATGCTCATGTGATCAGACATCACATGTTAAATGTTTTCTCATGTGTAATCTAATATTTATGAACTATGATAGTATTGAGGCTTTCTGGTAATGAAGATATTTGTTTTCCAGTGACATAATTTCACTGCTGAAAACAATGTCTATTGAACAGAACTGAAATGTTTTTGATATCCGCAAATGTAATTCTGCCTAGTATCAAAGTTTAGAATAGATGGGCCACATTAGCAGAGGAATACAGAAAAGTGCATTATTTCAAAAGAGATGAAATTTATATTAAAGGATGAAAATAATTGTGAAAACTTGTGATGTTTTGTTTCTATTGTAAAATTACCCAAGTCTTCTAAGAACAGTTTTCATTGCATCACTTCCAAAGTGCTAAATACATTACACTTTGGCAGATCATTGTCTCAAACATACTAGCATTGTGCTGGCATTCCTGCTCCTTTGACTTGTATTCAGGGTGCAGGCAGCTAGATCAGCATTAATCAGTGCAGAAAATCACATTTGTGTGCCAGGGTTTCACACTGCTGGTGAAGACTTGTTCTTGGCAGGCCAGCAGGACAAACACAAGGTTGGAAGGCATCATCCTTGCAGTGTGTCATGGTGTTGAGGACTCAGTTTTTGACTCCTCTGGAAAAAGTACTACTGAAATGTTTTGTTTCTAAGCAATTAAAAAAGACCACACTTTGGTCGTTTAATGTTCTTACAAGAAGTACAGCAAAGTGAGTATAGGTAAACATCAGTGGGAGAAGAGTGCTGTATTTATGCAGAAGCATGTCTGTGTATGTGTTGATGTACACACGTGTGTGTGTGTGTGTGTGTGTGTGTGTGTGTGTGTGTGCGTGCATGCACAGGTCTGGTTTTATACTCCAACTTACCCTATAGTAAATTTTAAAACTGTTTATCCTTTTCAGAAATAAAAAAAAAAAGTTGAATCCTTGTCTAATTTTTTTTTTTTAAAGGATGATGTCAGTATTATATTAGTTATCTGCTTCTACAGAGGATTTAGGATAGGTCTACCTGGGGCAGCAGAGCATGAAAACCATCCCCAGTTCACCTAGGCTGAACTAGGGTGATAAATCTGTGAAGCACATTTCATTGTTGATAGCTCAAGTACCAAGGGCATATAAACTGTATTTGCTTGACCCACTGCTCAGGACAGTAAGTTTTCACCCTTGACAAGGCTAATCACCTGGGCTCAGCATAATTTTGAAACAATTTTTATCATTTTGACACTTAACCAGCCAGGCAACTGCATTATGTTTGAACATGCTGTGTGGATACACCATATGTAAACAGGGAGAGTATTTATGTTAAGCTGTTAAAAGACATAATTAATATCATTCACTCTCTATTTTATTTCTCTTATTAATATTTATAATCACCTTTCAAGCCTATGAGTGTTGAACAGTGTGCAGTAGAGTTGGATCCATGGTAGATGATCATAATACTAAGAAAAGATTAAAGAGTGTGTCTTGGGGTTTTGATTCTAGTTTTAGTTTAACCTTTAGAGCTGTAGCAGATCATACTCAAGCTCATGTCAATTTTCATGTTAACTTTCATTTTTCCTCTCACTTGTAAAAGGAGGTACTGGTGGTTGGTACCGCTGTGAAGTGTTTTGAGAACTTCAGGAAAATTGCATGTTGGTAACTAAGCCAGTGAAAAATGACTAGATTTTTGTTTTGTAGTATGTTTCTACTAATATGATGGGGGAACAATACTCTGCAGTGAAGGAGGAATTGCTCTGTGATGTAGAAAGTAAAGATGAATGTTGGAATGAGACAGAGGAATTCATTTCACCTTAAGGAATAGCTGCAGTGCAAAGATGTACATCTATGGTAGTCATTATAGGCTGCTTTTCTAGTCAGTGGAGAACACTTGCCATAATCCACTTGACTTTCTTTAGATGTCTGCTTGAGGGTGAGATGAATAATGCCATATGAATAATGCTCATTATATAATTTAATCTTATGTCCTACTGTAGAGGTATCTCCTGCTGGTCTGTATTGGTTGTGGTTGCTTTTGTCTGGCTAAAGCACCACTTTCATTGGCTTTCCTTAAGACTAATTTGTACTAGTAACCTGATATTTGTAGTGATGATACTATTTTCCCTTTCCTTCCCACACATATCTTGCATTAACTTTCAAAAGTAGTTCATGAATCATCTAAACAGCAGTTGAATCTGCTTCTCATGGAGTATTGTTATGTTTGACGGTAAGTGCTGAGTGTTGGTCAGCAAATGCTGTGAAAAGTGAAGAGTACACTTGGCATGCACAGTGAAATGCTGGAGTGGTGATCAGTATTTTGACAAACAGCTTAGTCTGGCTTGGTCAGCTATCAGGATGGTTGCATACATATTTTGCTATATTATCTTGATTGCATTGCTTTTGGTTTTGAACTGAGGTCAGGATAATTATAGTGAGAGATGTGTCACTGCTTAACAAGGCTATAAAAATGACTACTCAGTTTCTGCAGCTCCTTCTGAGATGCAATGGCATTTCTACTTGGTCTGTGAGTTGTGTCATTGCAGATATTTGCTTGATGGTTGTAATATGAGTACAAGGATTTTCAATATATTTACAAAAATATATGCTTTATCCTCTTTGGAACAGGGGTATTATTATATACAGAGTGTAACTACATATTTAGACTGTGTTATTTGTGCAAGCTTGTTCTCATGAAATTAACATAAAGAGACTTCTCATACGCACGTAAGTGCTGGCATTTTTTCCTGGAGCAGGCTTAGGAATCTGAGTTAAAAGTAAAGGTGAATAATGAAACATGATGTATGTGTACATTCCATGTCCCATTATGCTGATAGCCCTGTATCTGTCATTTTGGAGATGACATGAAAAGATAATGAGTAAGCCTTTGTGCATATCCTGTGGCTCAGGGAAGGAAAAAAAGCTCTTCTGAGGCTTGCATGTCATTAGCAGTTACTATTGGAAAACCCCCTTCTGCTTGTCTTGCCTTGTGAGATGTGAGACTTGAAAGAACGTTTGCTTCTTTTACTGGTTTGAAAACATATTTAACCTCTGAGAAAGGAAGCCAGGGAAAGCATTGAATAACTTGATTTACCATCTCTTGAAATACCTCCTTTACTAGTTCTGTGCCAGAATCTGAAGTGCTGTAGTGACAGCAGCCAAAAGGGAGTGAGGATTTGGATAGAGATAAAGGGAAAGATTAAAAAAAGAAGTCTAAACCTATATTTAATCCAATGGTCTTGTTATCTGAAGCTGGCCACTTCCAGGAGCTCTGCAAACCTTTCCTTTAGTGAATGAATTGAGCCCTGTGCTATAATGACAAATACTTCTGGGGAATACTTGTGGTATGTTAATGCTACAGAGAAAAAGTACAACTGAATTAGATAGAAAAGGTATGACTTTTTACATCTGTGGTGCATGTGGTTTATGGAAGCAAAGATGACCCAAGAGAGTGTCTGAGTTGTTGAAAAGCAGGTTTTGGAATGACATCCCAAGAACAGCTGCTGCTGAGACTGGGGGGTGGGCGGACTTGCTTATCAGTGAAATGTCCAATTAAAATTCTTGGACTAAATTTCTTTAGTCCCAAAAAAAAAAAAAGGGGGATTTATTAATGTTTCTGATGGACTTATTATAAATATTGCTACTTCAACATGATTCTAAAATTTTAATTCACATGTTTGTAGTTAACTTTTAGCTGGTTGATTTTGGTAAACTTCCACTGACTTCAACCAGCTAAGAACCTTCTTCACAATCATCACAATATTATTTACTTAAGTATCTCCTGTACTATAAACTATCTGGGACAGAGAGTTCCAAAGCTCTGAGAAAAAGGGTTTCAGGTCTCTTTGGAGATGTTTGCCCCTAAGTAGAAGTGCTCAGCAGCATACATCCTAATTTGAGGATGTCTAATAGTTAGGCATTGCAGAGCTGAATCCAGCAGTACCTGGGTCACCCGTGTGATTATGTGTTGCCTTTGGAGATTTTGGCATTGGGTGAGCTTTATGCTCCCTGTAATTCTACCTGAATTTCACATTCTCCTTTTCTCCCTTCATAGAAATGTCTGCTTGGTGATTAAAGGCTCATAAGACAAACATTTAAAGCTATATTATAATTTCACTTTTCCCAGACATGACCTTTTTATTTCTGCCATTAGATCCTCATGCAGGGTAAAAAGGGAGTACATCCTCACATCTAGCTGTTTTCTGGAGTCATTTCAAAGCTGCAGCTGAACCAAGAGGACAAAGATGGACAGAGAGTCCTAAACAGTGTCAGCAAGTTTTGAACAGTCCATAGGAATGTGCATAATGACAACTTTGGAGGAAGGTGCCACACAACATCATGGCAGTCACAGCAAGAGGCCACAACTGTTTTTTTTAAAATCAAAGAGGGAAGTGAGGCGTGGCAAAACTGAAGACTTTGGAATGTTGTGAGGTCTTGAGAATCTTAGGAAGGCTGAAGGCAGAGAGGCTTGGAGTAAGAGGCTTTTCAGTGGCTGACTTGCTTTAATTAGGAGCAATGGATTTAAAGTTCAGCATGCCGATGGAAAATAATTTTCTTGCAAAGCCATTAGTGAGAATCTGAGTCCTTTACTTTTGTTGTTATTTAATTCTACTGGTGTATGAGGTTGTCATCAAAAGAATGTTTGTTGCTTGTTTATTCAGGTCAGGAAATTTGCTGATGAAATATGTACTCACATAGTAATTATGTCATCAGATACACTGCTACAAAACTCTCCTTAGTGAAGAGGAATTTCCTTTGCACCTGATGATATTTTTCAACATAAAATATGTCAAAGCTTAGAAGATTATCTTGGCAGAGCATCATACCATTAAAGCAAGATTGAATATATCCTGTCCAAATCTCTTGCTTCTTGTAATGGTGCCTAAGGCTGCAGTCCTCCAGATGTTGATACTACCAGCATTTACATTTTAAACGAAAATCCTCTCTTGTTACCACAGACACTTCACAGTAGAAATTCTACACTTTTTTTTTCAGAACAGTTTGTGTGATGTCATGTAAAATATTGTGATGGGGGAAAAAAAAGCAGATTTTCCCTCCTTCAAGATAATTTACCTTTAGCAATTATAATGAGAAAGGATGGGACAGCAGCTATTTCATACTCCTTACTTCCCAGTCTAGGTTAAGGTTGCACTGTTTGCCCATAAATAGGTAAAAATTGCCTTAGTCTCAGGAAGGAAACAGAAGGTGCTGCAGTAGAAATAGAAGTGAGAGGGCAAGTAAAACCTTCCTTGCACTAACACTGTCCAGACATCATCAGCATGAAACTTAATGAACCTTATTTACACGGAGTCAGCTCACTCTGCTCTAGCCTTAAAAGGACCCTAAAACAAGTAAGAATGGGAATAATTTCCTCTAAGTTTTAGTAATTGACACAACTGCTCCCACAGGGGTTCGAAAGATGGTGGTGAGACAGTTTCATTTCCTTAGTTTTGTTGGGTACCAAAGGCAGCTTGCAGCCTTCTTGCTGTGGTGCTACAGCTTCACACAATTTTTGTGAATGAAAGGCAGGACGAAGTGAGCAAGGGATGACAAAGGGATGAGCTAATAGGACACTGAAAAGAAAGATACATCTTGGTGTATATTATTAGTAATAATACACTATATTAGTAATAATAAAGTTGAGGGAGATGGGGCAGACTTCCATTGGAATTAGATTATTTTTTCAAGAAGAATTGTATCATCACATGCATATCCAAAGGTTGCTTTGTCCTGCTCTCATTTACAAGTTTAGCTATCTTATTGCTTAGTGTTTTTCTGGGTTGGTAGCTAAGGCTTAAATCTGGTAAAAGACTCATGGTGCAGATGCATAGACTAATTTTCCAGTCCATTGCTGCTATTTCTGTGCTGTACACTAAATTGGAGCTTACAACTGTCAGCCTGAAGAGGCAAGGTGTGGCTTGGAGGATTGCTGACACTGTCAGGATCAGATATTCAGCCTGTCACCCTCCAACAAACAGATCTTGAGCACACCATTAGTTCCAAGGAAAGTAATGAATTCACTACCAAGAAGAATGTGTGGGCATTACCTGGGTTTTGTGTGTGTGGTTTTGTGGTAGTGAGATATATATGAGGAGAAACAGCAGTGAGAAGTAACACACCGAGTCTTCCATACCAGTGAATTATAAAGGTAAATGAGTTTCCCAACTGCTGTTTTCCCCTACACAGCAACTTTGCGTGGGAACACCTTACTAGAAAAAAGTATTGGCATTGTGATGTGTGTGGGATTCATGTACAGGTTGTACTTGTTCAAAATGAGAGGGCTCAATCTTTTAAAATTCACTTTACACCATCAGCCTTTATATAGTGGCAGAAATACCATCACACATATATAGTATATTCAGCAAATCCACACAAATACAGAATGTCATGTGCTCTTTGTTTTGTGCTTGCACTTCAAATAATTTCTGTTCAACCATTGATATCCTTTGGCATGGATGGATGCTTGTTTGTAGAACAAGTAAAATAGTTCCTGAGTTAGAAAGGTCATAGATGGGGCAATGGGCCTGGGGACCCAAAGCTGGAAAATGTATTAACATAGTTTAATCAGTCATACTAAATTCCACTGTGGCATATTTCCTCAACAAATTAGTTAAAAGGATTCTGGGTTCTGTCACTGCAAAAGAAAACACTTATCTTTATTCTAAAAAGAGGTTTTTTCTTTAATTATTGTGTCTGAAAGTTTTTTGAGTTTTTTGTTTGTTGGGGTTGTGGGTTTGGTTTTTTTTGCATTTTTATGAGAGTCAGTTTAAGTTCATGCTCTAATGTTTAAACCTTATATTAGAATATTTGGCCTTTCCTGTAAATTTTGCCAAAGCTTTGTTGTGTAGCTTGCTCATTCCTTCTGTGTCTCACTTTCACTCTATTCAGGTGACTCTCCAGCACTATCCTAAACTTCAGTGTGTCTGTAAAATGCAGTAGTGGAATGTGATGTTAGTATCAGATGGAATTTCTAAAAATTACTGCCATTCAAAGAAGTAGTAGTTATTTGGAGGTTGGCTATTGGTCTTATCCAGCATGTTCTCTGGTGAAGAGCCATCACTTCAAATATTGAAAGAATGTGCATGCAAACTATTGGTGCATTTTGGCAGAACAACATGCTTAGGTGAGCAATCCCAAGCAGAGGAGTGCAAACGTGAAAGGACGCCAGTGAGATTCCTCTGAAGAATGTCTGTGTTGTTTCGTTTCTAGAATGACCATGTGAGTTATGCAACATTAACTACCACTTGAATAGTTTGAAGCCAAAGTTGGAAACTTATCAATTTATTGTGGCCATTCTTATTCATCCTATACAACTGGTACCCTGCCTCCTTCATCCCTTGAGAGGAAGGGTAAGAAAGGCACTTCAGGAGGGAATACAGTTCCTTTACTCTGGGGTGACTCTGCAATCATTAACAACAGCACTCTAGTTGAGTTGCACTCTCAATACATTCAAATTGAAATTCCTCCTCTATTAGAGTGCTACCTCTTTTTCACAAGTACCTTGTAGAGCTTTATAGCTTATAAGCTTCATAATGGTGGCATCCCACCCTGAAATACAACTGTAGTATTATACACTGTGCTGAAAAACTCATCTATGGCTGCTTTTTTCTTAAATAAATATGCCTAATGGATTTTTTAAAAGTAGAGAAGTAATTCACAGAATTCAGTAATTAGTGATATGGTAAAAATAGAATTCCTCTAAATCACCTTTAAAGTTGGACTGTTTCCATCTACACCATTTAAAAAGGTATTAATTTAAAGCCAGCTGCTTCTTGCCTTTTGCATTTCAGTATTGCCCTGTTAGCTTTTTGTTCTTCTTCCTGAGGATTAAATCTGTGTCCTGCAGGCTTATCAGACCTGACTTTTTGAATGTGACAACGCTCACTGTGATCTCCTAACTCATCAATCAAGTGGGACCATAGCCTTCAAAAGGGTTTTACAGAGCCTCTTTCTTGAATAGTGCACAGTATTTCCATACTAAGGGCATGCTATGCCATAAAATAATGTTTATGTTGCTTTAGGCTTAATACCATACCATTTATGAGCACAAGTGCTGAAGTAATTTGGAAAGAGATGTTAACTTTATATCCTGCTAGGGAAGTAGTTTTATTACTATGTATGCAAAGCAACAGGAAAGCAAAGCTTTGCTTTCATATTTTATTAGCTATCATTATCATGTTTCAGGGCCTTTTCTTGCATTAGTATTTGCAAACATATAGAAGTCTTTCTTTATAGCATACTAAGCAGTTAGGAAATTAATAATGTAGCTTCTGAATCTTTAGAAAAAGCAATTGCTTTAGAAAACAAAGAATTACTTCAGCAATGAGGCTTAAAAATGCCAGATGTAGAAAAGTAACGTTTTACTTTGGCATTGGAAAGTGGGATGGAGATGAAAGCAGCTAACCTAACTGCTATGCAAAGGAATATCACTGTTGGCAGTGCCAGCCATTTAAATATGAATCAAGTCCCAACATAGTCCTGAGATATCCTAAAATCATTAAAATATACTTCAGGTTACTTTTTGTTTGCCCACTGATTTCATTCTTTGGGATCACTTTCTGAGCTTTTTGTCATAATTGGGAGATTAGGAAATCAATGTAAAGATTTTTCAAGTAGGGACAAGTTGTCAGAAGCATGAATTTTAATCAGATTACAAAATACTATGAAATTCCATAAACCTATGAAAGTTTGTAATACTGTGATAAGCAAAGTTCTGAGATACAACTTTTTCAGTCTGAAATGGCTTTTGAGTGGGTTTGGAAAATGAAATTTTACACTGAGAACATTCATGTACAATTAAATGTCTCGTTTTGATAAGGTTTAAGGCTATTTTTATTTTTTCCTACTTATTGTGGTTTATTTTTATACTGTAGAAGACATCTCAAAACACACTAATAAGAATACTATACTAAAGGAGCTTGATCATGTTCATGTTCAAATTCTAACAGAATGGAATTTCCTATGGAAATAATTGTTGTCCTTTTGTGAGAATTTACTGGGTAAGAGTATATTTGCTAACCCCATTCTGAATCCTAAGTATTAATTACACCCAGGAAATGAAATCTTAGAATATAAATTGCCTTGTATTAAAAATGAAAGCATCTATGACTTTATAAGTATTCTGTAAGAATGAGAAGATTGTTTTGTAGGAACCAGGCTGGAGCGCCATGCAGATCCCTTGCTCATTGCAGATGAGTTTTGAAAGTAGAGTCTACATGAAAGCAGCTAATAATGATACAGACATGGCACAAGCATTGCCACATCACAATTGCTGCTTCTAGACTTTTAGATGCCCATGATCTTTAAAAAAAAAAAAAAGAAAAAAAGAAAAAAAGAAAAACCAACTCTAAGAAACATCCAAACCAGCCAACTAACCAAACAAAACCACAATAATACTCCTAAGATGACTGGTTTTATGACAAGAAATGAAATTACTGAGATGCCTCATAATAATCTGAAAAAATATTATCTTGTCTAATCTGAGATGTTAGCAAGCATTACTCATGCTGCAGGTTTAATGGTTAATTGAATGTGCAAATTATCATTAAAGCCCCTCTATCTTAGCTAAAAACTTTTGAAATGTCTTTCACTGAAATTAAATGCTTTTTATCATTATACCTCTTGTCTTCCTGAGGTTCAGTCTTCTCCTTACCTAGCAACGGATTTTATTTAAGTGCTCATAATAATGAGGAAGTCAAATGTTAATAGAGGAAAGGTTACAGCTGTTCTTTATCCACTTGTTGCTGACACAGAATTTGTTCAATCGATATTGTATGAAAAGTTCTGGGGCAAGCAGAAAGAGATGTGATTCTAGCAATTAGAGATTTCTATACCATTATGGTTTGGTATGTCATTACAGAGGCAACCAAAAGCCTCCTGCACTTGGAGCATACTATTTCTTCTCAATAAGATGTTATGGTTGGGCAAGTTAAGCTGGAAAGGGACACAAAATGAGAACTATCTGCTTCCTGTGCATTTGTAGTAGACCATTAAGGTATGGATCTGGATCTTGGTATGAATCCAGCAGATGCCAGGTGTGCTTTCCTAGCCTCACACAGATGAATATTCGTGGGGCTTGGCAGGCTTCCGAATGAGCTTGTTCAGGAAGGAGGGATTTGCTATGCTTTTTGGTTGGTTTGAAATCATGAAGTGTTGCAAACAGTCAGCCTTCTTCATTGCTAGTCAAACTAGTTTTTGCTTGAAAGACAACACAGGTTCCTTTCTTTGAAATCCATATTTGTAATTTCTGTAGAAAAGGCCTTCTGTTCGTTATTCCTTCACGAATCAGTAATAACACGACTAAATACAGGTGGTGTGGGTTTTTATCTAAGTTCCATTTGCAAAAGCAAGTAACCTCACCATGAAGTGTGCACTGAAGTGGGGCCATGTGGAATTACCTTGGCAGTTCCCCAGTTGGTCCAGAACCTATTATTCTGTTGTCATGCACATCTTTTATTTAGTTATTTCAGCTCCTCCAAGTGATAAACTATGTTAATGTCAGTGTTGAATGATAAATGAGAATTCGATCTCTTGTTATGCCCAAAAATTTTTTTTAAAGAAACATCAAATTTACAAGGAAACTTCACAATTCAAAATAACTGCATTCTGAGTTCAGCTGTTGCCTGCTTATGTCATGGTCTATCTTGATGGCCACACATCCAGGTTTTACTCTAGAGTTCCAAGTTTACCCAGAGCAAAGGATGTCCTTCTCCAAATAATTCTGAATAACATTTTACACTTTATAAAATGATTAGACAGTCGAAAGAGGCAGAATATTGCTGGAAGAAAAAGAACAATCTTGAGATGAAGTAGATAAGAAAATGCCCTGTAAAAAATTAATTTTATATCAGTCTTTTTCCTGCTTGGCCAGTCACTTTTAAACAGATTTTTCAAAGTTAGGGAGGAATTTCATGGTTTTTATTTTCAAGTAGCCGCAGTGGTTTTGGGCCTAGACTTAAAAAAGTTCTAAGCACTACAGATCTAACTGAGTTGTGTACTTGTACTAGGTAAATTATTATAAAAAAGAGGATGCATAGGTAACAAATTGGACATCCAGAATTATTGGTGTTTTTATTGTCTTAGCATTCTTCCATGGAAAAAGGGAATGATAATTCTTGTTCACAGAAAGGGTGTGAGATAAATTCAGTACCATTTTTATAAAGTTCTGAGTTTCTATTAAGGTATTTGGAGGAGCCCATAATACCTCAGTGTTTAAACGGCCTGCATATTAAATATGGGCCAGTGAAACTCATTTGTGTGCCATATGGGAAACAGCAGAGGAACAAATATTCAATTACCTATGGGAATGCAACCAGTGCCTTGAGTGGTTTTGGCCATATCCTAAAGCATTTGCTGCAAGACCAGTGCATACAGCAAAACATGCTGTCTGTGTCTTTTGCCTGTGTTTTGATTTTACACATGCATAGTTGAGCACATGTTTAAGCTTATTATTAAGCATAATATAACTTTAAGTACAAATTTATTCATACTAAAATCAATCTATGAACAGATTCATGATCTTAAATAAATACTGCATCACTGGATCATTGGATTGGAGGTAAATACCTAAACTGTTTCCTATTTCTAGTTAGCTGTAAGTATTTTGTAGTGCTTGTTGATCACCATGTTGCCAGGAGATGAGCGGAGAGAAACAACTGGTTAACAGCTGGTTGCATCTGGTCACAGCCAGGAAAGCACAGCAATAGAATAAACAATTCAGTTTTCAACAGCTGCATTTGCAGTTACAGTCTACTGGATCAAATAAGTGCAGTTTTCCAAGTATATATTGTGAGTTAGAAACATAAATTATCTTTAGAAACATTTAGTAGCAACAATAAAAAAAAAATCCTTATTTTATATTTTTTCCCTCTTTTACTATTGTTATTTTTAATTCCTGACTGTGTTTTAAACACTTAGAACATCTACTAATAAACAGCAGGCTTAAGCATTTTAATTCTCGTCTGTGTTTTGCATCCTGATGTACATTTCTGTGTTTCAATCTCCAGAGATTCTATGCTCTCCTTTTTCGCTTCTGGGAACACTTGAGTACTGTTAAAAATTCCCTAATAAACACTTAAGTACCTTGCTAACAGTTTTTGTTGTCCCTGGGAAGTCACCAGATACAATATTGATGGGTAAGTGTAGAACATGTTATTGAGGGACTAATTGGATTTGGAACATTGTCAAGTAATGGAGTGCCTGAATATGCACTGAAAGCCATCCAGAGAATGGGAGATGGTCATACTGTTTGAAGACATCCTGCTGGGGCCAAAAATATTGGTGTCTTTTCTCCATCAAGATGTCAACGTTCTCAGATGCCGTGTTAGTCTGTATTATCTACCTGTCTTGGAAAGCAGTAGCCTGTGAGCAAGAAAAAGAACCATAGATCACAGGTACACCAGATTATTAAATCAGGGCATATGAAGTTTAGGTGAGATTTTGGCAGATCAAAAACCTTTCAGGTTCCCTTTTGATCCATATACCACTGCAGCTGCACTTGCTGTTATGTAGTGCTTATCTCTACATAAAACGCTATTTCCAAAGTAACAGGCAGTAGACAAAAAAGTTTGTCTAAGTTACCAAAGAGCCTTAACAGTTTCTTCAACCTATTCTTATCTCCTGAGTAAATAAAAAACTGCCTAATTATATATTTACTTGGGAGACTGAAAGGCTTTCTTTAAAATCATTAGTACTACTTGCATAGCTAGTCCATATTTTAATGGATCAAGACTTTTCATTCACTTTTTCTCATTAAATTTGCCAATGTTTGGGGTCTGATTTCATAATATTTTATTTAAGCTATTTTGATTACAGTCTGAATAAGGACAAGAGGAGTGAGCCCAAGGCTGTATTGTAAAACATTAATGATGATAAAATCTTTTAACAACAATCTTCTCTGTTTCAAATTGATGTGAACCAATACAGCAATAAAAAATCATTGCATACCAAACAAATAATCATACTAATATTAGTGTTAGCATATTTTTTATGTTAGTGCATCTTATTCAATAGAGCATGAAGAATTTTAAGATCTTTTGTTTACTTATTTATCTCAACTTTGGTATGCAAAAGGTGTCATGCCAGAAAAGCCAGAAGAGAGGATGATTTGATGATTTCCTAACTACAACTGTGACATAGGTAGACACACAGCTATGTGTATTTTTAAAAGGAGCCATGTTAAAGATTCTAATTGAGCCATTTAACTGTATGCAACTGTATGTATGTCTTTGATTCATGAAGGTCATCAATCAAATACCTGAAAACATCCCAGAATAGTGTAGTTTTCATCCATCACATCTTCACACAACCTAAAGAAATGTTACAGTTATGTACCTTATAAGTACAAATCTATCACAGATTTTTTTTACTTTATGCATAATCACAATATCAGCAAACATAGCACCCTCTGTACACAAGCTGGCTTGTACCAATGGAATAAATGTCTTATGCTAGAACCAAAGCTGTAGGTAGATCAAGTTGGTCTGCACTTAATGTAAAATTCTTGTTTCATTTGAAACGTGTTGCAGCCTCACAACTTGGCTTTAGGTTAATTGTCTGAAGAAGTTTGAAATCTCAAAACATGTCCATTAAGAGTCCAGTTCACCAGTTCACCCCAGCATAGAAGAATGAGTGGACATAAGAAACAAAAACAGAAGGAAAAGACAGGAAAGCAGACAAAATAAATGTATTTTTTGCTTTCAGTAGAGTAATAAGCAGTCAGTATAGAAAACATGCACAACATTAGGGGTCCTTCAGTCTAGCACCTCTGCAGAGAAACAAGAGAAAGTGTCTGGTCTGATCTCTGTGGCTGCTCAATATGCCTGAAAACTGCTACAGAAAGGAATGGACCCCACATCTTTGGTACCAGCCCATCATTGCTGTCCAAAGGCATGCAGAAGTAGTCGCTTCCTTTGCAATAAATGCATTTCTCCTGAATCATTACAGCATTCTCAAAAGGACAAACTGAGGTGTGAGTGGAGCATTTTGATCCAGGAGATCCCTACACCAGTACTCCCCTATGAGTGTGGACTTCAGCCCAGCTAGATTAAAAGAGGAAGGTGAGGACAGTGGTCATGTCTTGAAGCAGCATTTAAACGTGTAATTTTAGCCAAGTTGAGCATGTGTGTCCCCACGCTCTTTTCTCTAATTACAATGCCACTGATAAATCATACACATGTTTTTACAACACACAAGAGCTATTTCTTGGTGTCAGTAACCAGGTGCAAAGGTATGATGAATAAATGGCAGTGTTTTGCACTATGAGTAAAAGTAGACATAATGATTGGGTTAAACTCACATATGTGAGTTTTGCATGGCATATTCTCATACAATTTTTTTGATCTCCCAAGAAAGAAATACCAATATAAGGGACATTTCCCAGAGCCATGCCACTTTAGTGATAACAAAACCTAACGTTACTATCATCATATAGCAACTTCTGGTGTCAAACACTGTGACTACTTAAGAACAGTCAGAAAAGACAGAGAAGTGGTATTATTAGAAAGCATTGTTTCTCTTTCTCTTATCCTGCTGACCATTGTATTCTTTCCACTCAATGTATAACTCATAGTGTCAGCACTGAACCTGGTGCTGATCCAAACACAGAAGGGGGGAGATTTTTAAATGCCAGCCATCTGTTTGCTCCTTAAGGGAATGCTGGTCAGCTACTAAAGCCACTGTCAGCAACAGGTAGAGGAATGTGAAGAATGCTTAGAAAAATGCATAAAATGTATGTCTTGTTTTCTTATCTCTTCTCTCACACAACAAGAAGACACTTGCCATCTGCCCTGTAATTGTCTCTTGGCAAATTGTTTCATTACTATTTCCTGCCACAGACAGAACAAATTGTCATTGTTCTTCTAGTTTAAATTTCTGTTTGTCTGTATAAATAAGTGTGGTGTGGCCAACAAAAGTACCTTTACAAAGTATGAGCTACCATCTGCTGTACTGTTATACCATTATGCTTCTGAGCCTTTCAGACAGGTTTTTCCTAATACAAAGAAAATTATTTTGAAAATAATTTTTCAATGTGATAGTTGCTCATAAAATGATTTGTTTGCTTATTTTCTCCATTGCTGTGGAATTTTTGGGAGCAGCAATAGGAGAAGCCAGCAAATGAAGGTGGAAAATAAGCAGACTACTGGAAGGCAATAGAAATCACATAAAACTCGTGTATTCTTATTCCAGGAGAAATCCAAATCACAGATTTGCATATGATCTTATTGCATTATTTGTGCCACTTTCTCTGCCTTATTTAGTCTGTGATGACCTTGAACAGTAATATCCATTTTAACTACATTATACACCTTTTTTTCAACATAAAATCAGAAGAAGTCTGAGGCCACTCTGAAAAAAGGTTTAGTTGCCTAATCTGTGGTTGAGTGGTTGAGATTAGAAGCGCTAGTTCCTGACTGGTGATTCCCTCAGAGAGCAGTGAAGCACAGCAGTACTGTGCCAGACATCATTACAGTGTGGAGAGGCCGGGTGATCCCACTGGGAATGCTCTGGAACACGTTGGGCCGCTCTGCTTATGGAAGAGGAGTGTGTCTGTCAGGCTGATGGACACTGCATATGCTTTTTGGAAGGCAGCAGACATGAAAAAGTGAGTTAGCACTGTAAAAAAAAGGCTATGTGGGCTTTCAGCTAATGTATCTTGGCACAGTGCCACGGAGCTATGCGGGTTTATTAAATGTAAGAGCTGTTGCTTATGTGCAAATTAGGACTGCCACCTGGCTGGTTTCCAGCTGTCTTGCCTGGTTTTATTCTGAACTTGCTGGCTGCTGTTGGAGCTACTGTACAGTTTGGTCTGGACATTCTCAGCAGATGTTTCTTTGGTAGGTGGATGGCCTTTTCTGTATTGAAGATGACAGCATTTTACCTGTGTTTTAGCAATAAAATGCCACTGAAGTTGCAGAGGTGATTATTCTGAAATTATAATAGTGGTGACCAACTTGACAAGTTAGAAAAAAAAGGGTCACTTAAAATGTAGTAAAAACAGGATAGCTTCATGCAAATAAAATAATGGTGAAAAGGCATGCAGTCTTTTTGACTGTGTTTCTTTTTGTAGCCTTTTCAAATTAAAAATTATGTAGATGAATGTAGATAATAAGTTACAATAGAAATATATTTTGACATTGCATTCTAGGCCAACAGAAGCTACTTGATAAAAGTTTTACTTCCTAAGAATTTTAAAAATGTCTTTGTTATTTATTTCTTGGCTTTTTTTTTCTGTCTGACTCTAGAGATAATCCAGTTGATACACTTTTGATGCTTAATTCAGTTACTAATAAGGACCATTTTCTCAGTTTCTTAAGATAAGGTGTTCAGTGTCTTTCTTGATCACTCAACAACCTTTCTTTCACAGTGGCCAGTACAAGCCACATAAGACGAGACTGAGAGTGCAAGTGCTGGATGTTTTAGTTAATTTTATGTTCAAAGCATCTGAAGAATTGTTTTATGATCTCACTCAATGGCCATTTTTAAGACAGAGGTGATACTTCCAAAGTTCTGCTGGGTGTCCAGATCTGTCCACACATTTCAGAGGCAACATTTGTATTCTGCCCATGAATAAGAATGCATGTCTGTGCTACACAATATGAAGCCTAACTCAGGTGTGTCTGGTCAATGGACCTTCTTGGCTGCCTTTTCTTGCATTTGTGAAGTTGTGTTATCTTTCTTATGACTTTGAAACAGTCTTAACAACCTGTACTGGGCTACAGAAGATTTGCATTCTCTTGTATGAGAAGAAAGGGTGAACATTAATTCCAAATAAACCATCAATCCTTTTCCCCCCACATATAATAGTATCCGGATGTTTTACTTCTGCTGGAAACAACTCACTAGCACCTAATACTTACAATATGTGTATAAACAGAGAGGTCTTGTTTACATGCCAAATGCTTGCACTCACCCTGCTGTCCAGTGCTGGGAATAGAACTGTGTGGCTGTGAGTGATTCTGGTCCTTTGCAGAAATTTTTGTGCTGGAAAATGGCTATTCAGATCACCATGGGTATTCCTAAGATGCGGGGGATGGGAAATGGAGGTGGGTTGCATGGGTATAATTAAAAGAAAAGATGAGTGCCCTTTTTCAAATCTGATTCATTCTTGCCCCTAAGCACAATACAAGTGTTGAAAAGCCCCCAAAACAGAAAAAAAAACCCTGTTTTCTGCTTCTGTTAGCAGTAGGTAATCTGCTGTGATCAGATGTCCAACACTAATATACTGGTCTCATTTCAAGAACTTTGGAACAAAAAAGCAAAGGAAATTGGAAGAGACATCCACCTAGCTTTTGGGATCAAGATATTGTGTTCAGATTTGATTTTAAATTAGTAAGTGTTTATTATCATCTTATATCCTCAAAATTCATATAAAAATATAACAATGTAAAGATGAGACAGCTGCATCTTGTAAAGATTTGTATATTCTTTACACAATTTTCTAGCAATTCAGATAACAGCACATCTGTCACCTTTACAACATCTTCCTTACATGTCCCTGGCATTTGTGGGGTGGGGGGTAGTGGTGGGTGGGTGGAAGTCCTAAAGATGCTAAAGTTTATGAAACAACTTTGCCTTCATGGACAATTGACAGTACACAACCTGCAGTGTATCAGCACCCTCTCCCCCAACAATTACAGCTTTTTTTAATTTTGCAACATTAAGACAGCTTGAAAGCACAAATTCTCTTGAAAGTATGTGCTCACAGTTTATGCCTGGATTTTAGCTAATGGATTTTAGCTAATGAATTTTAAATGTTCTATAACTTTTGAACACTATTCATATATATGTTGAGTTTTACTCTTCTTTCACTGAAAGTTATGCAGTCTTGCTGACCTTCATCAATTATAAACACTTAACAGCCAGGAGAACCAATTTTGCTGGCACCTCATTCCTGATTTCCAGACATTTTCAGATATGGGCCTGTCACATCAGCCCAGCATGTTCAGCAGCCATCTCCCTCCTTTTCTTCTGTAGAAGAAATGCTTCCTTACAATTTTCTCACAGCTGCAAGAAGCTGAATGAGCTTGGTCATGGCAATAACACTTTGAACCCCAGAGGAGAACCATGTATCAGGATATAACCCTGCTCCATTTCCCATTTAGGACAATGTCAGAATTTCTACCAACCAAAATAAAGGCAGAAAAAGAGGCAGTGTCTTCTACTTACCTGGCACAATGCTTAAGCATGGAAAAGCAATGTAGCTCTGTATATCCCAATTGGAGTGCACATATTTCTGTTCAGATGCTCTGCATGCAATCTAACTGTGTAATGAATATGAGTTTGAGCCCCTGTTTAAATATTTACATTTGAGGCTCAGCTAGTCCTGTCTTTCGCTTCAAACCATTACTTACTTACCTTTAACAATTCTACACTTTTCATGTGGTTTTGACAGTGGATTATGTTAAAGTTTTTAGTCTATAGAAAGTACAATGGATGACTTCTGGGACTTTGGAAAGTGAGCAAGGAAGACAACTTTGTGCAGTAGAAGTTTTATTTTAGCAGAGCATTGGGCTATTTTCCAATGAGAGAGAGAGAGCTGTAAAAATAGGATGCTATGTGTCACAGCTAGGGGATCAAATCTCCTCACTAGGATGCAAATACAGTGTACAATCAAACTGAAGGAGATGTGAACAGACTAAATTGATATTTGATAAGGAAAACGAGGAGTCAAAGATCTGCATGCTAATGCTAGGAACCCAGATGAAAAGGAGAAAGAATTGGAATTTCTAATGCACTTGGACCTGATCCAGGCATTAATTATAAGGAAAATACATAATTGCTGAGTATATATATTGGGGGGGCAGGGGGAATGGTTCTGCATTTGGAGTGATTATCTATGAGTTTGTATCATAATCCATCCACCAGCCAACCAGATATAAAAAGGATTTGAATAGACATCTTCTAAATATTGTATTTTTGAAATAATTTTCTAACATCAGATTCCTTGAAGAATTGGTTTATCCTATATCTTGTCTGATATTATTTACTTGCAATTTCCAGAGGAAAATGTGACAACTTCATGAAACTGCTAAATTGTTTCTGTAGTATCACTGTACATTAAAGGGAAACAGGAATACTGGAGTAATCATAGGCTGGATCATGTGGTACAAATCCTAGGAGAGAGTGAGAGAGGACTGACATATGATTCAGTTAAAAAGGAGTGAAGAGTGAGGACCATAATTGATCTAGATAATTTTCTGAAAATTAGGTTCTCTCAAAGAATTTGGTGTGATACTTTCACAAAATTATGATTGTTTGAGAAAACTGTTGTGTAGCTCTATTTGGACTCCTGTAGGGTGAATGACTTCATATTACCTGTCAGAATTATTCAAAATACAGCACAGTACACTAACAATAATAAAGCATAATAAGAGATTAAGATATGGCTGACAGATAAGAAAAATAGTTGTCAATAGAGAATCCTTATGCAGGTGTCTGTATTTCTGCATTAGATACAATACGTTTTTCAGCATTTTCATCAATGTCTTGAAAATGGTAAAATCACTACCAATGAGGTTTCTAAAAAATATGGCAAAAGGTGCCCTGCAAACTACTGAGGTGAGCAATACAATCAGAACCAAAACCTTCTAAGGAAGCTGGCCTGTGCCAAATTGTTTCTAGTACCAAGTACTCAGTTTGAAGATCCCTGAAGATTTTTTTCATCTTTCTTCTTCAGTTTCTCTGATCCCACTGCATTGCATCTTTGGGTTCTCTTACTGACAAAGTGATTCTCCATACTCAAAAAATACCAGTCTACTCCAGACATGATTACTTGGCTACATCAGTACGAAGTAAAAACCCTTGCCACTCTCTCATTTTGAGGACAACTATCATGGTCTGGGCATTTCTGTACTGTTTCATTCTTTTTCATGTTGGGTTGGTCTCATCTAAGTTGCCCTTTGGGAGTGATCCCTGACCTTTGGTGGTTCCTAGGCTTTTTTTCTGGAGCAGTGACAAGGTTAAAACATTGGTAGGGACTGCTGAGTGTTCTGTGAGTTCCAGGAACAAAACCTATGCTTGGGTCTTCATTATGTAGGTGCACATACAACCTCTCTGTGCAAATCAGTGCTTTGCCTCCTCTCTCTGACATCTTTAACATGTTGTTATCTGACAATCAAATTCAGGGCACATGAAGTGAAAAATGGACTTCCCTGCCTGTGATCCCCATTTTTAACAAATACATCCTCACAGCTACCTCTTTTCCTGATCTCTACCTCATTCACTCTTCATGTAGAATGATAACCTGAACATCACTTTCATCCCTATCCCCTCCTCAAGCCTCCTACCCTGCCTTAGTCCATCAATAGTTCTACACAGCTTACACTCATAGTGCAAAAACGAAAAACAATAAAATTAAAAAAAGAATTATAACAAGCATAACATTATATGGGGCAGGGAATTTGAAGTGTACCCTCAAAGTGGGGAAGGGTATGGAGCACAGGGGCAGTCATATAACAGAAAGCAGGTTATGGATTTATAAACCATAACTAGCATACAGTTAAACATGAAATTCTAGAAAGATATGTGGATAGACAGACAAGGAATATAGGCAGGGAATTGATTTTTCCTTTGACTCTTCTCACTGGATTTAACTACCCAACCATTTCTTTCCTGCTCAAGAAAAAAAATAATGTAGGCATAATTTTGATGCTCCCATTTTCAAAAGAGATGGTGAACAATTGGAAGCAGTATAGAAAAGACTCATAATAATATTCAAGGACTGAAGAAAGTACCATAAAATAGTCTGTTTATCAAAGCTGACTGATAAAAACATGTAAATACCTTCTTGTTACCTGATGCTGAACAGAAAGTGCTCTCACCCTTGACAACAGCTGAGACGTGAGTAGGGAGAACCTGTTCCAACCTGAAAAAAATGTTAGAATGGAAAGGAATGTTATGCTATTTTCTGCTTCTCTATTTAAGTGTCACTGCTTTTATATACTAGAATATATTTTCACATAAAGTACTTAGTGTCACATAGGTTGCTTGTGTAGGCAACCAGAAAAGCAATGGTACTTTTATCACTGAAAGAGTAATGCAAAATTAGTTCATAAATACAGAACAGCCTTTGTTTCTGACTATTGATGAGTTGTTGGAAGTAGTGACTAACAGCTAATATAACTTTAATGTGGTATATTGCCTGTACTTGAAACTTTTTTGTACTATTTGTTTGTCCTTCTAGGTGTCCAAAAATAGGTGTAAAACACATGGAAAGTGTATGCTATTCAGATAGCAGTGGGAAGATTGTTGAAGATCTAAAATATAAAGCCCCTAAGCCAATTCCTGTCTCCATTTAATGCAACTGAAGAGAAAAAAAAATTACCAGCGATGAATCTGGTTCAAGCTGTTAATTTATCAAACAATATAAAGAAGGGAGAAAAATACTGGATTTTTTCTAAAGATATTTCCTGGAGCTATATATTAAATATCAATGCACACCATATAGAAGACTGCCTCACTGATTCATTAAGACTTTATAGAACAGTGCACTGTGAGAAGAGATGGCAAAATGAAGGATTTTTAGATGTTCCATTTAGCTGTTTCTGTATGGGATTTTTTTCTTTGGGAAAGGCTCTGCATCATGCTGATGAGTGCAGTATTACTGACTACTGTATCATCCCTCAGTCATCCCACGATGAAGTGTATTGCATTCCTCAATAAATTTCACTACTGCTTTCCCATCTTAGGAAAAAATTCAAATCTGCCTTGATTTTACCCTTTAGTTCTGCCTTTTGTGCCGTGTGCCCAGGTCTTTGAGGGACAAATGTCCCCTGCTTTTACTGAGAATAGGTGAAGGGTAGGCAGGGTCTTAACAACACCCCTATTAAGTACCCAGTAGTATGGGGAATGAGGCCTGGCTTTTATTTGCTGTCCAATAAGTGTATGTAATGCACATTAAGACTAGTGGAATTAAAGGAAATGTGCACTTGGATTCACTTTACTGAAGTCAATAAATTCAGTGGATCCGGTATCTAACCCTTTTAAAAGTGCGGCTCCATTGATTCAAAACATGAGAAGGATCTCTCCCTGCGTACTGTCCTGGGGATTGAATAGCCTTCAGCTCTAGAAGAACTGAATATTAGAACTCTAATTTACAATCAGCACTGTAAAAAGTTTTGTCCTATACAGATTGTCTGGCAGCAGCAGCAAGCACAAATGTGTTTATTGAAACCCATTCCAGAGCATTGTAATTGTCCTTATTTAGGCAGTCTTAAAAAGAGAGAAATATATAATTCATTGCAATCTTTAAAAACTGGCTGACCAAGGCTCATGACAAATGCTTACAAATGGGGATTAAAACCTGAGCTGTCAGTGAGATAATTAGTTTATTCCAGCACACTGAAAGGCTGTGGTTGTGATGATGATGGGTGCCATCTGATGAGTAAGGAGTCATGTTACAACACAAGCACATGCTCCCCCTTCCCCTCCCCTCTCCTCCAGTATAGACCTTATTTAGCCAGCTATGATACTGCTTTTCACAAGAGAAAAAAGGAATTGTTTTAACTTCTCTGTTTTCTGCTTCTTTTCAAATAATGATTGACAATCCCCATTTGGCTAGAGTAGGATCTGAGACCAGAGATGTCAAAGAGAAATATTTGCAAATTCTGTCCTCATTCTTAAAGTAATTATTTTTAGTTTCCACCAAGCAGGCAACTATACCCAGATATTCATAAACAGGTTCCTAATGCAAAAACTGTCAGTGAATTGGCCATATTACAAAAGAAATTGTTTCCTCTGCCAAGGTTCCATGTTCTGGATTTTCTTTCTACCACCATTGCTGGTCACAACATGTGAGGACTGAAAGTGGGTAATCATTTTTATATAGATAGGACAGCTGTGGAGGGAAAGAAGGAGGGGAAGTTTGGTATCTCTTCTGCTTTAGCATAACTGCAGAGCACAGAATAATGTGCAGCTAGTCAGGAATGAATTCAGACAGGCAGCAATCTTCACCCTAGATAAACTCTAGGGTGGTCTACGGACATTATTAAAGTCAAGTACCTGTCTGCAAATTCTTATCCTTCAATCTGTGAGAATGAAATTCTTATCCTTCAATCTGTGAGAATTCTAAAAGATCAGATCATATCATATCACTAGCAGACTTCTTACTATGTGTTTTACCCACAAATAGCAGGAGAACGAAAAAAAATATGAAATAAAAATATATATATATATTCCTGATCAGAACAGCAACATTGCTTTATAAAATACCAGCTGACTTCAAATGTGTTAAATAATTTTTTGCCCTCTTTGCTTTTTTATTGCCTTCAATTAATTTAGGTTCCTAAATTTACTTTTTGTAGTATTACAATGTTTTCCAAGTATTTTGCCATCAAACAGTGACACAAAGAAATATTACTGACTTTCTTATGCCAGACCTGGAGGTGCATAGTCCATTCTAGGACTAAAAATAGAAAGGTGAACTAAATGCAGGAAAAAAATTCCTAAGCTGTTAGTCTGCAAATGACAACTCCTTTTAGGAAAAGAAATAATAAAGCTGAATCTTGAGAACTAAAGCACTGGCTCCATAGTTTAAGAACTAAAGCACTAAAGCTCCGTAGTTTAATACTGAACTCTTCAAACTAAATGAAGCCACAGAAACCTTATTGTGACAGTTATACCTATCTCTGCAAAGGACAAGTCTAGTGAGAACAGTTTTCTAGTTTTCTCCAGTGAAGGTATTAACAACTGGCAGAGGAACTTGAAATGCATTTATTCCAAAATATATGCCAAGCCATAGAGAAAGAATCCAAGTGTGAATAATGCTGCAGATGGGATTTCTTTGCATTACCCAAGTAAACATAATGTAATACCAAAGTGTCCATTGGAAAGATTGAGGTTTTATTCATCACTTAAAGCTTGCCACTTCAAAATAGGTAAAAATGCAAAGGGATAGCATGCATTTTATTGCTTCTCTTACTCACCTAAGAGTCACTCAAAAGAAGTAGTATGAGTTTTTTTCCAATTTGAAACTCGTGTCATGGTTAAGTTGCATTCATGGGATTCCTGTTGATGTCACTAGGACATTAAAAGGCAAAGCATCCCCTCATCATACAAATGTTGCGACGATTTTTACCACAGATAAGAGATCTGCATTGCAGCTGAGTGAAGGAAACTTTGTTCTTGGTCTTTAATAAACTTCCTGTCACATCTATCACTCCTGAGCTCAATAGTTTCAAGCTTAGTGAACTTTCTTCTTTCATGATTAGTGAAGTGCCTGTAGCTGGCTAACAAAGGTTAGTTATTTTCTAAATGTCTGTTTTTGCAGCGTGTAAATGACTGGAGAAGAAAAGGAGTGCAATGCATGCATGTAATACTTTGATGTGTGGAGATTAAATATTTTATGAAGCTAATCATTTCCTGGTGCGTCAAATGTGCAGTGTGTGGTTTTGGTTTGGTTTTGTTTTCTTTTTCTTTTCTGTATTAAAAAAGTGGATAGTTGTGTTGTGGTGTTATAACATTTGTGATTATGAAAACAAAGGCATTTCTCTTGTGAACTGAGTCATATCTCTGTGACTCCTTTCATTTCAGTCAATGGTTGAGCACATGACCCGTGTTTATGTAGTATGATGTGCTTTTGATATGGTAAAATCTTACATGGAAACGTTCACCTTGGTTTGGAGAGACATGATCAATGTCCTTTCAGTGTGAACAGGTTTGTGAAATGAATCCACCAAGGGGTTTTCCTCACAGCTTAATTTGTAGAAATTGCTATAATTTTTTTTAAGGTTTTGGTTCAGGAAAAATGTTACTTGAGTAGTTACTACTACCACATACTGCTTTTAGATGCAGGCTAATATAAAACTGTGTTGTCCGAATCACTCTCTAAAACAGTCTGAAGCATTTTATAGTGACCCCTATGCCAGTGCTAAACTCTGGATGATGTTCTGAAAATGTGTGAGCAAGCTGGGGTTCACACCGGGCAAGGATTAGAACAAGAGGTTTCTGAGCAAAGAAATTGTATTGATGGATTCAATAATTTGATGGATTCAATAATTTATGATTTCTACTATAAAAGACAATACCTTTTAAGTTCAGAAGCTAAGTATGTTCAGGTGAAGCCTGTGTCTTTAATTGCTGACATTTAAATCTGGAAATTCTGCAGTTTAGCCAATTCCATGACAGTGCTTGTGGACTTGCAAATCAAGACAGCTTGGTTGCAAATGGCTGTCAGACATGGCTTGCACTATCAAGAGTTAAGCTGAGATGGATGATTGGTATGAGCTGCATCTTTTTACTTAAGAAATGAGATATGCATATAATTACTATTTTTACCTTTTACATTGTAAAATAGGTTGAAACAAGAAATAACCAGGTTTAAAAATTAGTTTTTCATTTTTCTTGCATTTTTCATTGCATTAATTAATAAATTACTTTTTAAATTGCTTATTTGTAAGAAAATTGATCTGCTTAGCTGACTTTTTCCCTTTCCTTCTTCAGATTTGCCTCCAGGGCAAACATCTCTTCCGCTACACACCTGGCCTAGAAGAAATCAGACATTTCAAACTCTACTTGTTATGACAGTGCCTGGTATGATGATCCTATTGTGAAGCTGGAGGTGTGACAAAGTGAGGTGCAGTTGATGAAGCAGCTCACCCTCCCGAGTCATGCTGCTGTTTCCAAGCAGTTTGTGTCAGATTTAGGGGGAAAGGGTGTACTTTGGGTGTATGGTCCAGGAAAATCAGTCCAGTGTAATTCCTTATCTAGGAATAAATATTTATGTTATCATGTAAGGTGTGCTAGCAGTGCTATTTTGGGCGAGGTTGTGTTCTAATACTGCTGCTCTAACAGAGTACTGATGGTAAGAGGGATTACTGGAACTGGCTTTGTGGATGGGGAAAAGGCATTCCACAGAAATACCTGGGTGCAAGAGAGTGTTTATGACAGTCCTCTGTCATTGGCTTTTCCTGTCTTCACTGGTTCTTCTCCTGGACAGAATTGAGAAATAAATTGTTATACTCCAGTCTCATCTAATGTTGATCAAGAACATCACTGTCTGTTCCTGGATCTGCCTTCATATTTATGCATGTGCACAGGATAAGGCAATCTCTGCTCACTGCCCTTATGTCACACTTTGGCCTTGGAGTATGCCTGAATATTTTATAAATAAGATGGATCCTGTTTATTCCAGTTTTTATGTTCACCACAGTTGGTGGTGTTTACAAAGACCCCACCAAAAAACTCAAACCCCCAAAACAAAACAAAAAAAACCAATAAAACAACCAAAACCAAACCAAACCAAAACAAAACACCACAAACAAACAGAAAAAAACCCCTAAAACCAACAAGCCAAACAAACAAAAAAAGCTCACAAAAAAAACCAACCAAACAACCCCCCCAACAACTACAGCAAAAGAAACACAGGATTGAAGTACCGCATTCTTAACTGAAAATCAACCCTCATTTTCGAGTGTTAATTATTTTAAGTCAGGCAGTCTTGCATTTCATTTCCATAAAAAGGGCACAAGAAAGGTTACAACTCTGTGTCATCTACTGTGAATGAATTCTTTTTTTAAAGCTCTACAGCCTACGGTATTTAAATTATGCCATCACTGAATATTTTTCCCCAGTCAGGAACTAAGCCTAATGAGCCAAGAAGAGAATACTTATGCACAAAAATACTATGGAGCTCAGAAAATATACAGTCTTCACTTAAAAGTCTTCAGAGCTGGCTCAAAGCAACAATTTGCTCTGGTGATGCACACAGTGGGAGCTACTTTGAAAGCAGCTCCTGTAAGACAAATACTACTCTTCCATTCTTCCATGTTTTCTTCCCATTCGTTTCTATTTCCTGAATCTTTCATTACTGAACAAGAGACAAGTCTATAATCTAGAAAGTCGATAAGCTAGAAAGAAATTTCTGTGGGATTTCTTTTTTTAATAACATTACTTATATACAAAGGACTAGATTTTAGTTTCAGTTGTACCTTCATAAACTCTGCACATTTGGGGTGATTTACCATGGTTTGGCTTACACAATGACATAGTTTGGCAGACTAATTGCCAAGCATCAAGAGAGCTAAGTACAGCATCTTAAAGCTGAAAATTAATGAGAGTTTTAGCTACTTTAGCCATTAGGTAAATTGATGCTCAACATAGTAATACTTTTTTTTTCCACTTTTTACAGAGAAGCTGAATGAGTATGCTTTATAAGAATTGGTAATTGAAAAACAGGTTGCTAAAACATGTGCAAAGTCATGAAATGCATTCATCCAAATATGCACTTATAGTTAGGGGCAGTCTCAGAATAGGGGAAAGGTTAGTTTGCAGCTCAATTTAGTGCCATCTGAATGCCTAAAAACCTCCAGAATGGTTTGAGCACTGCATGCAGTGCTCTTACAGACTTGCTGATATCTTTGGTGGGCATTAAAACAATCTGGATATTTCCAGG
The DNA here is from genome assembly GCF_028551555.1 of Melozone crissalis. Classification (NCBI taxonomy): domain Eukaryota; kingdom Metazoa; phylum Chordata; class Aves; order Passeriformes; family Passerellidae; genus Melozone; species Melozone crissalis. Next base: position 58,612,012 of record NW_026535805.1, read on the forward strand.
ATGCAGAAGGATTCCTGGAGGAAATGGTGATGACTTTCTTTCCTAACGGGGCCACCTGCACTTTCTCTCTGCTGGGCTCCTACATGCAGAGATTGCACTTGGCCATGGAAGTGGTGTTCCCACTGGAGATGGCACACAAACCAGTTCTCTTGTGGGAATCCAACAGTTGATATATACTGGGACATGGTCATGAGCCTTTGTTTTTCTCTGAGAAACTAACATCCAAACATTTTACAAGATTTTAAACAGGGTTTTCTGAGTCTGGAAGTTTCAATAAGTTGCCAGTTCTGAATACTTGTTTAGGGGTATTTTTATCCATAAGATGTATTTTTCTTCCTGTGACAGAAGTGAAAAAGAAAATAACAATAGAAGATTTTAATCTGCAAGAGACATGAGCGCAAGTTAAACAAATTAATATTTTTCTTTTGATTAGCTCTCATTTGCTACTGAACTGTGAATTTGCTTCTTCATTAGACATATGGTGAACAAAGGGAAATCTAATTAAAGGTTGTGTTACCTCTCCACACCATTGGTGCCTAAAATCTATCATATCTCTATTTCCTGATAGATAGTCCATTATAAAGAAATGATCACAATGGTTTTGTTTCAAGGCCCAAAATATGGCATGCCAGTCATAAACTAAGAAAAGTTTGTCATATATGTGAAAATTAAAGCTGCTTTATTCTCATTTTAATCATAACACAGGACTGAAACTAGAATCCAGGCTTGTTGAAATTAATGAAACCTTCCTATCAATGGAAGCAGAAGCAGATCTCTGAATGAGAATTCTCTGGACATACAATACAATGTATGAAAAATGTTAGCCACCCAGGATTGGTGTGAATATAGTTAAATTCCAGCTGATGAAATCATCTTGAATGAACCAAAAAATGCTTCATTTCCTCTGCGCAGGACAAGGAATCCACTCAAGGACTTATTTCTTCTAAGGCACCAAGGTTAAACAGTCTGCACATTAGCAGGATGGCACTGTCAGAGAAAAGACCTTTTGTAGAAGTATGGTACACACTGAATTAACCAGCCATTGAATTAGCCATTGAATTAGTAATTGAATTAACCATTAACTAGCCATTGAATTAACATACATTGAGTTTTCCAGACAGCTCCAAGCCCAACTAGGAAAGCCAAGTTCATCTCTAATTACTAGCCACATTCACATAACATTTATGTAGACATATAAAGATTATGAAGTATGGGATATATATTAATACATATCTTTACAGCTAGGCACTGTTCATGTATCAATTTCCAATCTTTGTCACATGCAGATAAACTGTGATCTTGAATAAAATTTAATTTATGTATTCAAATTGCTGCTAGGCTTGAGTGAGGAGAAATAAAAATGTTTCCATCTTTATTGTTTGGAATATTTTCAGTGGTCCACTTCTCTTGCAAAAGCTGTGCCATCTAACAGAGATGTCAAAGTAAAGCCAGAGTTAAGCTGTTAGCAATTAAGTAGGTTTGCAGGAGGCAGAAAACAATCAGTAGACCTACAGAGAGACCTACAGTTAACTGCTGCAGAGTTACTGACACTGTGCCCTGCCACTTGCAGAAAAAAAAGGAAAAAATATGTGGTAGTTTAAGAAGTTATCAAAGAGAAAGAAGTGAGGAATGAATGCTACTAGGATACAAAAGAGTTCTCCATTGTTTTATGGATTACTTCTACCACTTCACAGATCTGTACCTCAATATTCATGGGTGTGTGCCACATAGTTTTATTCCAGAACAGCACAAAGTGACACAGTTTGCTGGTGAATCTGGTCAACAAATCTGGCTTTATGTTTATATTTTCATTAGGATAAGGTTCTTCCCCTAGGGGGTGGTTGGGCACTGGAACAGCTCCCCAGGTGAGCAGTCACAGAACCAATCCTGATAGAGCTCAAGGAGCGTTTGGACAATGCTCTCAGGCACGTGGTGTAATAACGGGTGTCCTGTGCAAGAGGGCCAGGAGTTGCACTTAATGATCCTTTTGGGTCTCTTCCAACTCAGGATATTCTATGATTTACACTTGAGTGAAGTAAGAGTGCAGAGTGGACAGATATCAGAGCAGATATGTTTCATTCAGTTGTCCAAAATTGCCAGCATCCCAGAAGCAGCTCTTGGCAGCATGAATTACAGCACTAGCTACTTCAAAAGCATCAGGTCTGTTGTATTTGATGCTGGCCTTACTTGATGCACTTGAGCATAGCAAATCCAAGAAGTCAGAAGCATCCCCTCTGCACTGAGCTCAAATCAGGTGCTGTACTTGTATGCAGTGGCTTTTTGTCCATAAGTTCTACTTGGCCATCGTCCAAAGAGCTGTAGCAATGAATTACTGCTAGACATCAGAGTCTTCTGCCATAACTAATGGAGTTGTCTGGTCTGATGGAGTTCTTTTAAAGAACACGTAAAGGATTGTTATAGCAGCCTATGATGCAATTAAAGATATTTTTGATATGTCTGCATTTTATACTCTGAAGAGCATTCATCCATTGTGTTTACCCTGAGTGGAATAACAAAAAGACATATCTGCTTCCACTCTTACAACAAATTAAGAGGTGGGCCTCAATAAGGTTCATTACCTTGGGCTAAACATGACATAATAAGGTCAGATCGTTTCTTCTGAGTCTGGAAGTGGACAAAGGCAAGCTTATACTTGCCCAAAGAACGTGGTATAAGCTTACACAGTTTCACTCAAAAGAGCTTCAGATATAGCCTGGTCTATACGCAAAAGGTTTTGAGGGTAGGATACAAATAAACCTCAAACTGATCAGTCTTAATCCAATATCAGAGTAGATTTTTTTTGTCTGTTTATGCCACTTAAGAAGAGGTTTAAGTTAAATTGAAAAGCTATGCTTAAAGCAGAGCAAAGCTGTTTGCACTAGGGATTATACCAGCATGGCTTTTCCTAGACAGCTATGTCAGCATGAAGGATAAAATGTAGAAAAGTCTGCAGATGTACTGTGATAAAAATGTAATAAGATATAGGATGGAGAGGAAGAAGGACAAAAATAACAACAATAATTAGTTGTTTGCATTTCACAGGCTTTGAAAAACTTTTAAAAAAGAAATATTCTCTTTCCTGTTTCTGTGTGAAAGACTCAAACAGACAATAGGGTAAAATATTTCTGCCAGGACTTAGGAAACTACTCTGCTGACTATAGAGAAAATGCTGCCAAATTCAGGAAGTAAACAGGCTGAAATAAACAGAAAAACAACATTTACTTTTCTCAAATATCTTAAAGTAAATCTTCTCTCCTAGCAACCATATGGGAAAAGAGTTGAGAAGCAAATGTTACTGGTAACTCCAAGTTCTTCAATGAAAGTGTATTGTGCATGGCCTCTTGCATCCATGGCACGCTTCCCTGGAAAGAGTTTGCCTCTTCACTCACCAGCAGAGTTGAGCATGCTGCTTGTTGTTACACATGCTGTCACAGTCTGGGCAAGGGTGGAGGATTTCTAAGCCTCCAGAGAGGGGCTTCAAAGTTTGAGACAGCAACATTTTTAGGTTTTGGCAAAGATGGTGCCAACTGTCTGGCTCTCAGGATCTCTCCTGTCAAGTGGCCCGTGAAGCAGCATTGGCACCAGTTGCACAGGAAATAAAGTATACCTGGACCCTCAAAGGGAGGTCAAGTACCTCATTGAAAGCCTCCAGCAGGCAGCAAAGAAGAGAGGGAAAGCAAAAAGAAACAACAAGCAATTGCGTTCAGAAAGAAACTGAGGGAAAAGAGATGTGTGCTGGGTTCAACACAGCATGTCCATCTCCTCCACAACCATGGGCTAGCCCTGTGAAAATGGAAACAGCACTGCTAGAGCTGGATATCTTCATGTTTCACTTCAGTCTTTGAGTACCACTAGTATGTCTGAAAAATGGAGTGTTATTGTTTATTGTGTATGTTGTACTGTCTACTGCTGAAATGAATTGCTTCCTAAATTTATTCTAATATATTCAAACCACATATAATAGAGGGCCGTGGCTTACAGGCTCCTAGAACAATGATTTCCCACTGGTGACATTCACTGCAATAACAGGGAGGCAGTACTTCCCAGCTGAGCCCTTTTCCAGAACGCTCCCGGCTGGAGCAGCGCTCGCTCATGCGGAAAGGAACAAAACCCACTGCTTTTGGGTGGTGTGCACAATAAAGGCTGACAATTCCTAGCACTTGATCAGCTGAACGACCTTGACTCCCCCTGAACTCAACAGGGCCCTTGGCAGCTCTTTGGACGTGTCCCCTGCCAACGGGAGCACCTGTTCATGGCCGGGGTGGTCTGTGCTCCCCTTCCCCACCACAAGGCAGCCCAGCTCCAGCCACTGAGGGCTTGCCATGCATTGAGGTGCAGCCTGCGTTTTGGCATGTTCACAGAAAAGCTCAAGAATTCTAAGGTTTGAAAAATAGCACAAAAACTCTATTTTTTTAACTGAGCACTGCTTCTGGCAGTGAGTCTGATAGATGTTCTGAAGCAGAATAAGCAGCATTCATCCTGTCCCCACCATCTGCCCAAGTCCTGTTTTCTTTTTCTCATTCAGCTGTATTGGAAAATATCAACAGAAAGTGGGGTTTTCTTTACCAAGAAAAACCATGTGTTGGTTTGTACTATAACTCAGGAATCTTTTGTATTCTGGAAGAGTATAGCTGCAGTGCAATTCATGGCAACCATGTGAACTTTCTGAGATAATCTGCTCCAAAACTTCTTAAGACCTCCTGAGCTATGTTCATGCTACACATGGGGCTAATCTGGCAACTGGGTAAATTTCATTTTATGTCTAATTGGAAAATAAAGGTTACAGAAGAAATCTATTCAACATACAAACCAGTGATTTGTGAACAGATAGAAAACTGAGCAAGTACTGAGTTACAAACTTTCTTTTTTCCCCCACGTGTCTTGAATGATCATAGAAAATACTTCTGATGAAAAATCCAAGTTAAGGAGTGACTGTATCATTAGCTGTGCAAAACAGAAGGAGAAAAGACATAGTTTATTATTTATTTGTTACCATCTATGGTAGTATCTTGAGGAAGAACTGACCTCAGGTAGGAAGAGACACTATTGCACTGTTCACTGGACAAAGACAGATTCCTCATTGTAAACAAGTAATGCTTGAAAGAATGAAGAAGACAAAGCATAGAAGGACACAAATGCAAACTTTTTATGTAGAATGCTGAAGAGCAGTCAAGATTCAAACTCATTGCTTCTCAATCTTTTATATAAGTTTATCGTTCATTGCTATGGAGATAAAGCTGTACTGTTTTTGCCTTAAAGCAAAATACAGGAGAAATCACTCTAGCATTGATAACTTTGCCTTCCTAAATAGCCTGTTCTATTTCAATTATTCATTTCCTTTCTGAAAATCTTTTGCATTATTTCTGTTTGAAATGTATGGTATATGACTGAAATATATTTCACCTGAAAATTTGGTCTCATGTCTCTTTGTGACCACAAGAAATGTCTGTAAATCCTCCCTAGAGTAATTCTGCATCTCTCAAATGTCTGCTTTTTCTGGGAGGAATCACCCTCTGGAGGAGGCTGTCATGGTCCATAAGTAAAGCAAAAGCCTATATCACTAGGCTGGGCTATAGCATTTATTTATAGAGACTTGAAATCAAACCAAAGTAATCTTCATAAAGGCAATACTGGCTTTCCTGTTACACCTTTCAACTCCTAAATATCATTAAATAAATGCCTAATTAAACTCATTAAAAAGAAAGAAATGCCTAATGAAAACATTATGCCAATTTGATCCTAGAGACCATGAAATCTGGTGGAGACTCTTGTCACTTCTGAGCTATTAGGAAATATTCTGATTCTATAGTGACAGGTGACAGGATAAAATGTGGTGACACCTTTTGATACAGAGGACAATCTGTATTACATCTGACCACATGTAAGTGCCTACTGCATCAACTGAAATATATGAGTAAAACAAATGGTATCACATTTATTCCCTTGCAGTGAGGCCAATGTGGGTTATTTTGACTGCCTGCAGTTTCTCCCACCCTCCTAAAAAGAGAGGCCATGCAGAAAAGTTAGTTTGGGAATGGCTCCTCATGTGTGCTGACCTCTGAGATGTGCCCAGAAGTTATTTGGAAAAGCTTTAGTAATTTTTTGATATGGATGCTTGAATTCCAGTGCCCAGCACAGCTTCCTGGCCGTGTTTAGTTTCTTAATGTACAGATAGCTTTAAAGTACAATTTATCTTCTCTCAATTCAGATATCAAATGTAGATTAATATTTCTCAGACTGTGATTTGTGAAGTGTTTGGTGATCTGCAAGAAATCACAAGGTGATTTCACAATTGTTTTGAAAAAACTTCAATTTTAAATATAAATTTAGATTGTTTAAATATAGAAAAAATTAAATATAAATGCACACATAGCTATATTTCCAGGCATGCAAGCAGGAAAACAAAATGGAGGAAAATAAATGTCACTGTAGATTTTTCCCAGGGCAGCTGAATTTTATTCAGATATAAATGAAAACCATCATGGCAACATTGTACTAGATTGATCCTTGGTATAATTTCAAAAACTTTGTCTGGAAGTAAGGTTTAAAAGAGCTGAGGAACAGCAGGTGAGATGACTCCTGGGTGTCCATGCAGCCCTATGAATCCGTTCTGTTTGAAAGGATTTGCAGATGCATCGCCTTGGGTGGGAAGTGGTTCACATGAAATCCAGGTATTTCTTTCCTGTGCTTAGGTGTAGAGTGAGGCAGAAGCAGGAGGCAGATGGAAACGAGTCTCATTAGGAGGTTGAACTGGCAATGAAAAGTGCACTTCCATCACCCCCCATGTTTTATTATTTACTGTTTCAGTTGTGCCACTCTTGATGCCAATCATGCTCCTCCTGTGCTACCAGAGCCCCCTGAATTTCTGATGCACATCTCTGTCCCCCTCTCACACTGGGGCAGTGTCACCTCTGTGAGGTCCCTGCTGCCCTTCTCCCCTCCTCAGTCAAGTTCTGCTGTGGAGCAGAGTTGGCACTGGAGATCTTCAGCCCAAAGGCAGGAGTGAGAAAGGAAGATAGTTCTCATAGAGTACTAATGATGAAGAGCAGAAAATCCTGGGACAGCAGCTGGTGGTCAAAGTCATTTGCAGGGGTGGAGGTATCATAGCTGGAAGCTCAGAGCCTTCCTGCACTGCTGTTTCCATCACAAAGCACCTTATACAAAATCCAGCTGGTAGAGGGACGGGAACTAGTGAGGGGAAAACAACTCCTGTTGTCCTCCTGCTGCATCCTCCAGCCTGCATCCTCCAAGCAAACATCTTGGTTTGATAGTGCCTCAACACTTTTTAAGTTCACTACTGAGAAATATGTGAATGAGGTCACCTCAGGTTAGATTTGGATTCTGCAGACATATTTCACATGAGACGTCCCTGCTATACCCATGCACACATTTCTCCAGTCTGCATTGCTAAATTTGAGAGACACACTTAAACATTTAACTTTATATGAATTTATCATTTTGTGGTCTGTTCCAATGTCACCTGAAATTTCTATTAACTAATTTGGCCATCACGCAGTTTGTTTATGCCACATAATAGGGTTTTGTACAAAATGGGTTTTTTTGGTGTGTTAGGAATGTCATGTTTTAATCAATGTCTCTCTGAATGTTAAATCTAATGAAGGCTGTGAAGATTATAAATGCACAGAGAGAATTACCATGGAAACCAGAGCAGTATCTGCCGGGTACCCCACACTGGCAGCACTGCCCTGGTGCAAGACAGAGGCTTTCCAGAACGTTTTCAGTAGTCACATCAAGGGCTACAAGCTGCCACAAAAACAGACTGGGTGCTGTTTGGTGGCAGCTTGTAGACTGGCCAGTGTCGTGATGGTAGGGTGGCAGCTGGTACAGTCACCTGCTGAGCTGGCACACACTGTGTGATTTTGTATTTACACTCTACAGCTTCTTTAGTAGAACTCGTGCACCATTTGTAACCAAATTTCCTGAAACCTTTTGCCACAAGCTGTGGATTTTCACTCGGATATTATGAACTTCTGCATAGTCAAGTCCACCAAGAAACCCCAGAGCTCATTCAAGCCAGAAGATAAGGAAGCTGCCTGCGTTAACAGAAGCTGCACCCGCAGAGACAGGAAAGAAAACCACTTCCTAGAGATGACAAAGGTACCCAGTGAGGCATGGGAAGACCCCAGACCCAAATACTACCAAAGGTCCCATCTGTCACATGAAGGGTGGGGAATTTAGAGTGCAAGGGAATATTGTTTATCAAGGTCCCTCTTCAGAGGCACCCAGCTTGAGCAGTAGCACTGCTAATATAAGAGCTATTATCTTTAAGAGGAATTATCTATTAAGAGCAGTCTACCCTTTGGCTTATCAATTCAATTGACACGTAGAACCAAACCTGGCCATGGTGGCTGGCTTGCATAATTTCATGCACAGTAGAGCCCTCACTACTGAAAGGCAGATGCAGCTGTGCTCTTGACCACAGGCTGGACAGTCCTGACTGCACTTAGAAGAGATGAAAAAAAAATTTCAGAAGTTCTACACAGTGGTTCTGGACTTGTAATCCTCTGGAGCTGCAACTTCTAAGTTTTCTGGCTTGATGCTCCTCTAAGATGAAGGGTCTAGGACCTGCAGGATAGAGAAGAGAAGCCTTGACACCCAGAGGATCCTCATGATGTGAGAAAAGCCCTTCTGGCAACCTGAAGGATACTTCTGCTAAGGACACAGGTACTCTGCCATCACTGTGCATTTCAGTACTCATTCAGTGATAAGTACTGCAGAATATTTGCTCCTCAGAATCCTGCCTCATCCTTGTCCCAGCCGTCCATGGAATGGAATGTCCACAGAAAATGTGTGCAATTATACTCAGAGAAACTGTGGAGCAAAGCCAAATTGCTACCAAGAAAATATAATATTTCATTTTTTTTCTCCTTATTCTGAGTGACAAAGTGCTAGGACACCTTTCTAGGTTAATAAAACTAAAGAAGTCTTCAAAGTGCCATTTATTTATTATCCTTTCTGTTTCATTTCCTTATTGCAGCTTTTCACAGCTCAGAAAATAAAACTACACTGAAAGCTCTTTGGAGCAGGGATCATTATTATAGTTATTTTCAGTGCTGCATGATCTCAGCTCCTGCATAAATCTTGTAGTCACTGTTGTGCTATACATGCAGTAATAATAGCCAGGACTGTCTACTAAGTGTTGCTTATTATATGTGTTCTTTCCCCCCTTGATGCTCCTGGGCTTGCATTAAGCTCTTTTATTCAGTCTTTGTTAGTAAATCCAATCCTGATTTAAAAAAGAAAACAACACATATGCTTTTATTGTAACTTCTACAAATACTGGACACATTACTTTCTTTAAGTCGTGGAATATTTCATACATTTCAGCTCACAGGGAAATGAGCCTTCCACTTCCAAGTGTGTAAAGCAGCAGAGTGAAAGTGGGCATATTTCAAACAGACGTGAATGCTCTCTCAAGCTCACTCTCCCTTGGCTCTCAGCCACAATTTTAGAGTAATTTGCCCTAATCTGCCATATGGTTTTCTTTCTTTGCATTTTATAAAACTGCAGGGCTAAGTGAATGTGCCTCTTCAATAGTACTGACACAAGCCTGATTTAATTTAAACTTCCATATTAACATACCAACTAAATCAGTGCTGCAGCCTATGAGGGAAACTTCAGTGCATGAGTAGAGCTGTCATTAATTTCCAAGCGGTTCTAGGCTATTGCCCTTGAACTGGTTCTCCCTTACGATTATCATTTTTAGAGGTCACTCCAAAAGAACATCAGGCTTACTCCAGCAGCATGTGACCCCCCCATTTCCCTCCCTGGATCAAACCAGGCCTCCAGTGAGACATTATTCAAGCCTGAAATCACTTCCGAACAGCAGGCTCTGAGTGAATCTGATTCATCCTGTGGAAGATCTCTCTGCCTGCCATAGGAGAAGCATCTCTGAGATTTCCAGCAAGCCCTGCCAGTGAATCCTTTTATTCAAGGAGTCCGTGCAGTATACTTTTATATCACAGATGGCTCCAGGACTCAGAGACAATTTCCTTAAATAGGCTCTCACACCAGGCTTGGCTACACATTTTACTTTGGAATTTTTAGCCCGTAACAAGAATGTGACATGGTTCACTAAACATACGCTCCATGTGCGTTTTGAGCACACAAATTTCCCCGTAAGCTGCAGCAGAACTGCTGCCCTGCCTGGTGTCCATGTACACTCCTCTGCACACCCATTTATTCCCTTTGCTGGATCAGCTGAGTTGTGGATGGCAGGGTGCCATGCTGGCGTGGGCTCCTGGCTCCACAGCAGCACCTTTCGCCTTTGTCATGGCCAACACTCAGGTCAGCTGCTCCAGGGAAGTTGAACACAAACCACTGGCCAAGAGGGTGGCTTTTACATGAAAAAAGAACATAATTTTGCAAAGAGACAATTATCATTCTGAAGTTAACCGTAGTTAAAGTTTAGTACTCATATATAAAGAAACAAATAGTCACAGAACCAGGGAGCAGAAGATACCAAGCTCCTGCCAAACTGGTGTAACATGTTAACCATTAACGAGAACCAACCTACAACTTAACCAATATGATAATTAATAAAACATGGAACTTTAGAATCCTATACTGAAGAAGATAATTATTTCCTGTATCACATTATATCTTACTTACCAGTAATAATATTGATGCTCTTGTCTGGGTATGAACAAGTAAGCAGCAGAGAAAATTCTACCCTGTCTGATGGTGATGCTGAACTACTTCAGATTAAACAGGTTTTTTGGGGTTTTTTTGTCTGATTAAAGAAATGTAAAACCCCAAGAAACGACAAGGTAATGCACCAAAGTAGTCCAAACAGGCCATCATTTTTAAGTCTGAGGCCAAATTAGGTCATTTTATGTCAGTATATTTCATGAATTTCATGTCCAAGGCTATATAGGTAATTTTCAGCCTGATCCTTTGGTAGATATGGCCTGCTGACAAATCAGTAAAATCACTCATCATATAAGAGTCAAGACATAACTATTCTTATATGCTGCAGGCTCAGGAACAATAAATGATCTTGGAATAATCTGATATACAGCAGAATTATTGAGCTAGATTTTGCCAATTAACTAGTCCAGAAGAGCAAGCAAATGCCAGAGATTTAAAGCTCAGAACTGTCACAGGAGGAGTTTTTATGGAATGGTCTTGGGGTGGATAAACAGGATGCAATCCTTTCCTCACTGAGAATCTTGACCTCACATTTCTGCCTTCAATATGGAGACTTTTACCACCTGGCTGTACTTAATTTTGATCTGGGTCTTCCTCAATCCCACCTGTTGGATCAGATTCATTTTCCATTATGTATTTAAACATGCTCAGAGTCAACACAGACACATTGGGCACAAGAGTGGGTCTGGGGACACATCTGAGGCACTGCCCCAGAGAGCAAGATGATACCTAAAGCCTTCTTCTGAGATTTACATTAAGCATCCCTCAAAAAGAGGGAATTCAGAGAAATAAAGTTGAGAGAGCTTCAAAACGTATAGATGAAAGGTAGCTGATTCCTTATCCAGCAGTTTTGCTAATGTAGCTTCTCAAAGTTGTTGTTTATCCAACCAAAACTATTTCATGAATTTGACCTAAATTTGTTAATAGTTTTGGGACAACCAGAATTGCATTTTTCCTCAAATAAACTATTCATCAGAAAGAAAATTACTGCTCTTGTCACAGAACACCAGCTGCCTACCCATTCAAATAATAATTTAAAAAGCTTTAAAATCAAAAGAAGCAAAATTAAAAATCTTAGAATATCTCTTAACAGTCACAGAAGGCATGTAAAAAGAAAAAAGTAAAAAAAAGAAAATAAGGAGGAAAGCTAAAGAACATGGAACAGTATGAGATAATTGTAAAACTTGAGAGGTTATTCAACCAAACAGATATCTTTCAGAAAATGGAAATCCAGCCCAAATGAAGCCACCAAAAAAACCCGTAAAAAATAGCTTGTAAAGTGGTGGTTGGGATTATGAAATACATGTGCTTATGTTGGTCCTATTATTTTGCACAAATTCTACACAGTGGAATTGTAAAGGGCAAGAAGGGAATGTGAACAGCAAGCAGAAAACTGAAGAACAAAAGATGAATTATGCAAATTGATCAGATTTGGGAAGCTGAATTTGTTGCCTCCCCAACAACTTGAATAACAGTGTTTAAATACAACTTTCTTTTTGTAGAAAGCACCACTTTCTAAGCAGCCCTTCCAAATGCTTTCCCATCTGTTTCGACAAATGTGATAATGAGGAGGTTATGCTACAAGCTCTAAAAAAATCAAGTTATTTGTCCAAACTAAGAAGCACAAGACAGGTAAAAGGTTGTGTCAGTCACCGTGCTCCAAGTGATCATAATCCCAAATACCCTACATTTTCTTAACTTAGCTTTACATCCCAAGAAATGAGCATTGCCAATTTAGGTTTGATCCGTTTAGGTGAAGGAGGAGCAGAGCAAAATAGATTCTATATAACTCTGCCCATTATGAATGTCTTAAGCAGCTAGAAAGATGAAACATGCCTGAAAAAGGATCCAGCAAGGAAGGTTTCATTCCCCTGAATGTGAGCTGCTAATACAAAACGTGCCTGAAAATCTTGGTATTTTATTTAGCTGGGGATTCAGAATTGAGGGAGGCTTTTTAGTCTGTGCAACAGCAAAGGACTCTTTCTGTTCAGGGATACTCCCCCAGAGCAGTGTTAGGAGCATGCAAATTGTGCTACAGAAGCCTGACAAAAGCAACCCTCAGCAGTGTCACTTTCCATGTCCTCTTACTGCTCAGCTGCTGGAGTGGGAGCTGAGCTTTAAACTTCTGTCCTTTCTGTCCTGAGTCTGTTCCAGTATAATTTTGAAGTGATTCTACTAGAAGTGACTAGATTTATCAGTGTGTGAATCTGGGATGTGTAGTCAGAATGTGGCCAGGACGGATTCTCTGTTTCTGCACTTACTATTCTCCATGCAGCTGAGATTTAAAAAAGAAGAATGATCAGAACAGAAGCTGAGAGCATTTCTGAAGCAGGGTAAGGAAACCTTATAAACCATACTGGGATCAAAATAATAAGGTATGTGAAAGAAGTCACATAAATACAGTGCCATAGCTTTAGGGCTAAGCTGTATCTTTACAGACCTTTGAAAAACATCCAACACCAGAGGCACAATGTGGCCTTTTTGAGACTGGGTGAGGTAGGAAGTCTAAGCTATCCAAATTTCCTTCAGCCTTTTCAGCATCACTGTCATTTTCACAGGTAGATGATCATAGGGTTTATGAATCACTGATATAATTTCCTAGACAAACTGAAAGAAGACAAGAGGAAAGAAATGAGGTTTTATGGGTAAAAAGATGCCATATACCAGAATATTAAGTATATTCTCCCCAGAAATTTTCTGACTGGGCGTTTCACTTTGCCCATCCATCCCAAATCTCCAGATGTGCAGTGGTTTCACTGGTGCAGATCTAACCGAGTTTCTTTCTGAGCTACCCCCAAATTTCAGGGAAACCATCCACATAAAATATGTGCAGTGAGCAGACAGCCTTCTCCTCACAGTAAATCTGGAGTCCCCCTGATGCATCAAGTTTACTACCCACATGCAGAGAAGCTCTACAGAGCACAGCTGGTGGGGTCAGCGCTTCTGGGGTGATCAGTGCTTGTGAGACATGGCACCACCTCAGCAATCCCTGCCAAAAATCCAGCTGATTCCCTTCTCCTTTCATGCAGGTAATGGAGGGTAGGCAGCAATTGGTTAAATATTTATCCTGTGGAGGCAGACAGCAGAGGTAGCACTGCTTGCATTGCTCCTGGCTCCCCTTGGCCCTGCAGAGGGGAGGAGGCTGGCTGCCCATCCAGCCCCACTGCCCTCCAACCACCTCTTCCCCAAACCTTCCCTGTCCTCGGGCCCCCTGTGTGGGGAGAGGCTGTGCCAGGGAGGCCCTTGAAGGCTCATGGCTCCAGATCTTCTGCACAGGTTCCTCCTGGCAGCTGGCTCTGCCCCACCATCAGCAGCCTGAGGAGCACATTGCCATCACAGCCACTCAATGCCCAGCTCCTGCCTCAGCATGGAAAATACAGAGATGCAGCAAAATCACAGAACCCTAGAATTGTTTGTGCTGGAAGGAACCTTTGAAGATCATCCAGTTCCAACCCCTGCTTCCATGGGAATGTGCTGCTTAAAGGCTCTGGGGACTGCCTCCTTTCCCTAGTCTGGCATAGTCTGTCTAGCTAAACAAGCTGCTGGAGATGCCTTTGTGACTCATTTCTGATGGAGGACAAGTGTGTGCTTCCCAGGAAGAGGGAGACTTAGATGGGACAGGACACACACTAGCCCAGTTCCTGTTTGGAGGAATATTGATTGCATTTCTTGCTGGGATATTTTGGTTATATTAATTGAGAATTGAAATGTTATTTTAGCTGGAGCAGGCCTCTGTTTAAATTCAACGCTGCAGAATATAGCCTAAATTCACTCTTTGATATTTCTTTCCTACCATGCTGACAAGAGAACTTCTAGGACAGTTTGTTTACTGTTTGTTTCAGCTATTGCTGAATTTTATGACCTAATACATCTCACTTTCAGATAATGCACACTTCAGTAGAAAGAACTCCACTTAAGGGCTGAAAGGCATGTATCATGTCAATAAAGACAATATTATCACATTAGATATTGTGATGAAACATGTACATACTTAATGATTTCTTGCTGGCTTCTGGACCAAATTCCTATCAGGCATTCATGTCTCTCCTCATGCTCACTGTCTCTTTGCTTCTGCTGCTATCAAGCAACACCATGCTTAATAGAAATCTTCTGCCTCTCTGTTAGCAAGTAATGGCTCTGTGCAATCTGGCTTGCAATGGATAAAGAGAATTTGGGGGAGTGCTTTTTCGTTGTTGAGGTAAATATTTCCTCTTTGATCCAACATCTGCCCTTTCTGTGGCTCACACTGCAAATTGATGCAGATCTAGCAGAGGGATGGGAGACATTTATAGGGCTTCCTGTTATGGAGTAATTTGGAGAGCATCATTTTCCCCTGCTCACTTTTTGCCTTCAGCAACAACAATTCAATTCTTTGTGTTTTCGACTGGAAGACAATTCTTTGTCTCGCCCTTTCCTTCTAGTTCTCCCTGAAGGCTACAGAAAGAAAGAACACGAATAACCAAGCCATGAAATCATAAAATAGTCCCCTTTACTGTTATCTTTCCAAGAACAGTGAAGGCATTAAAGTTCTAAAACCTTTTTTTCTTTAAGAAAAGATTGCAGCTAGAACAGGAAATGACACAACATAAATTCAATTCCTGACAATTATTATAACATGAAAGGGAAATAGTATAAATCACTGTTGTTAAACACTCTGTTCATTGGCTAGATCTGGCCCATTTGAGCTATTTATCTAGATCCTGTGACAGATTCAGATTTTGCACCACACATGCTTTCATTTTTTAAAATACATTTCAAGTTTTTATGCTTCTGAAAAAGAGCTTCTGCATATGCACCGAGTAGAAGCTGGTGAAAGCTCATGCATAGTTGTCTTTTTTAAACTACAGAACAAAGTATGTTATATTTTAAAAGACAAAGTCTAGCCCTTTTCACTTCAGTTGGTGTTAACACATGAACTTAATGATAGTTTATGTGGTTGACATTGAAATGTTTCTCAGAAGTTAACATTAAGGAAAGATAAAGATGCAAACTGGAGAGCTTTGTATTAAAAAAAAATTAAAAGTGCATACATTTTGGGGGAAAGAAAATCAGAAATATCATGCATATCTATAAGGCATACCTAAGTCTGTCAAAAAATTTGTTAAACTCCTATGCAGTGAAAGTGTGGAGTTCAAACAATTGAAGAAAAATAGACCCATCTGGGAAAGTGTTAAGAAAAGAGCTGTGTTGAATTCTCAATCCCAGCTGCATACAAGGCTGACCCAGAGTCTCCTGGGGGTCTCCCAGTTTTAGCCACTTCAAAGACATAGTGTAGTATTTTAGAATCAGTAAGATTTTAATAAAATTAATTTTTTGCTTTTAATATTAATGTAAACATTGATTTGTATTTTATAAATAAAAATAGTACCAGTCAGATATTCTTCATATATGAGATTTACTTCACAGCAATAACCATTTGGACAGATATTGTATTGGCTTCTCACTGAAATTGCAGTGCTGCCTAAGGCAGTTGCTGTTGGAAACAGAATACTACCCTGACAAACTTTTGAATCAAAAACCATGGCCATGCTTATTTTATACTCCAATGCATTGAAATTTACTGTTTGCTTTCCATGCTTTAAGTAAAGTCACTTCATTAGGAACGGGACGTATATTTTTATGACGTACTCAGAAATGCAGTATTTTGAAACAAATCATTCTTTCAACAGAGTAATTCAAGAAGTGTGAAGCTGTAAAATCTAAGAAAAAGATGGATTTTAAGAAGAAAATCTATTCTGGGGAATGGGATATTCTATTACAAAAAAAAAATTAAAGCATATAAGAGTCATGTCTTCACATACTATTCCTAATTTAGTTTTGAAGTACTTTCTTTTAATTCTTAATCCTGTCTTGAAAAAACCAGTGATAGATTGTGAATTCTGCTATTTTTACACTATAACTTCCTGCATATTACATGTAATATGAGCACCATAGAAAATATTCAAGATCTTAGAAGTTTTGTGTCTATCTGGAGTTTGGTATTGCACAGGAAGACAGCTTCAACAGAATCAAGACCTTCAACATAAAAGAAATGGTTATCAGCATTTTTTATAATTATCATTGGTTTTCTTTCTCATTTTCTTTATGTATAATACATTACACAAAAAAATGTGACATTGATTTATTTCTCTCTTGAATGTGCCACTCATAATAAAATTATAATAATTTTTTCATACAGAAATTTGAAAACTAAGATTCTAAATTTTGTTTATTGTTCAATAGAAATATGACTGATTTACAGGTTGGTTACTAATCAGTAATTCTTACTTGTTCATATATGTAACCCAATTGTCTGGTAGTTAACAGTGACTAAAGGGGAAATAGTCAATGTACACATTTCCCCTAATGAGAGAAAATTTTATTGGTCTCAGACATCAGCTAGAAAGTGGGAAAAGTAAAACATAAAGTCATTATGTTCTCTTAAAAGCTGATCTTCCTCCAGTCACCAGCTGTCTGAGACTACTTGAGCACAGAAGTCTTTCTTCAGGAGCAGGAGCACTTATGAACCCAGGGAAGCAGACCAGCACAAGGTACATAAGTAAAGACTCAAACAGGCTGAGTTTGAGTCCTGTGCAGTGCCATGGCAGCAATGAATTTAATGCTGATCCCCACTGCCATGAGCTGCACCATTCTGCCTCTGCTGTGCTGCAGATCTGCCTTTGGGTCCCTCAGACAGTTTGTCACACAGGTGGTTTGCAGTTCCCAGCTCCACTCCTGCCCTTGGAGCCCTGTAATCCCCACTGGTATCTTTGGTCATTGCCAGTGGAGCAAACTGGGACCAATGGGGACCCTCCAAGAGGGCTGGAAGCAAGTCCTTACTGTAGGCAGATCTGTGCCTTCTCAAAGTCCTTTGTATGGTCAGATCCTCCCAAAATCCCAAACTGGACCCCAAACAGTTGCAGCTTCTGATGTGGATAGCTTTCGTTGCACAAATGAAACTCACTATGGGAATAATAATCAGTTCTTTTCAGTAATAGAGAACTTTCTACTTCCCTGGAACTTCAGCACATGACTTTAATTTATATTGCAATAATTTCAAGCAAGAAATTAGTATAATATATTAGTATAATAAGTGTATTACAGGCATTAGTATCATTCATTATGCCTTCTCCAAAATTATAATACTGATATTTTCTGACATTCAGCTCCCACTGTTATGGCAGAGGGATGGTTAAAGCATCTCATTATAGATCCAGAAAATTCCCAGATAGATTAGCTCAGCAGAAAATAGGTCATTTAGTAGGGAAATGAAAAGTAGATGTGTATGAGATTAACCATCTTTTTCTTTTAACTGCTTCTGGTTAAGGAATTATATTTTCTTCAAGTATGATAATTTTGATGGACCATTTTTGCTCTGGCTTTATTAAGGAAGATAGCCAAGACAAGACCAAATCCATTAATTTATAATGAGGGAATAACTTCAACACCCATGTCCAACTGCATTTAAGACTACACCTAAGATTCCCTCCTTTCCATATTCACAGTGTCTTTAACATGGAGACTCCCACGGTGGAATTATATCACCACAAAAGAAGCTGTTTATCTTTGGAAATGTTGGGTTCAGCCCCTTGAAACCTGTTGAAATGTGCTACTGCAATTTAAAGCCACAGACCTGCCTCTGAAGTGATTCACCCTAGTGGCAATCTGGGGCATTAAATCAGTGCAATTGTGTAAATGTTCACTGCCCTGACTGCCAGGGATGCTTTCTCAGAATAGCACAAAATTGCTGAGAAGAAAGTCTGAAATAAATCCCTCTGTGGTGAAATTCAGGCCCGGCTGATGTCAAGGAAAAGTCTGGCATGAGCTGTAAAAGGCCAGGATTTCACCCTTTATCACACCGCCCCCATCCCTGAGGAGAAGGGGTCATTATTTATTTATGTGGTGCCATTAGTGTGTGAGGCACATCGGATGTGCTCCTTGCTTGGTGCAAAGCCACACTGCTCCATTAATTCCTGTCCTGCCCTGGTTCTCCAGGGTGCAGTTCTCACTGCCTGGAACAGCTGGAGCAGCCATGGGAATGACCACAGAATTAAGACTGTAGTGCTAAATTTTCACACCTCCTTATGATCCTTCTTTCTAAGCCAAAGCTTTTAAGGAACACAAAGCAGCTCTCAAGAGACACCTTATTTATTTATTTTCATTTTTATAAAACAAAAATATGTGTTAGGATGCTGTGCCAGCATTTATAGCCATCCACTGAATAGAGTTTACAGTAAAACATTCTAGTCATTAGCAAATCTTGATAAAATTCCTGTTATAAGCATGCAATTGAAAAGCAGATCAACATCCTAGTCTGTCTGAGGCCTAATTGCATTACTTCCATTTTCTCTCCTTTTTCATCAGCAGAAATTTTGTCCACTCAGGAGCAGAGGAATGAATTTCAGAGGTTATATCCATGGGATTCCTTGGAGAGTCCTTCATGGGCCCAGAGCTGGACTGGAAGATGGTAAGTTCCATCTCTCAGTCTTGGATAAGAGCCTATTATGAACAAATTACATTATTTCTTGTGTCCCTACCTGCTTGGACTTTGGCTTGGCTGTTTAGGTAAGGTGTTATCAGGGTGGAATTTCTTGCTGAGTTTTTTTGTACTGGACTTTGCACTGCTGAACTGTTATTTCATGCTCTTTATTATTAATATTAAAAAGAAAAAAACCAAACAAAACCCCAAACAAACAAAAAACTCCTGTGGCATTTGCAAAAGAAGCTGATTTTCCAAGGTGAAAGAAGATCCCTAGTAATAAAAAGTCTAATAAAATCAATATGTAAACTTTTAGTTAGAAAGACAGCAAGTGTTGTAGAGGCTTTAGTCATCACATTGACATCAAGTGGCCCAAAGCTAGTTTTTTCTGCTGCTTAAAACATGAAGTGTGGTTTCAGGATCAAATTCCTTTTGTTCTGATGCTATGGAACATCATCTATCTCCACTTTGATACAAGGATGGAAGCTCGCTCTCACATCTACTTGGCATTACTTGGTCTGGTGAATAAAATCAGTAAATTACCAGGGAAGTATCTTTGGGGTTTTGGTGGGTTGTTTTGAGCTTTCTAGTGGTTTTTTTTGTTTTGTTTTTGTTTTTGTTGTTGTGGTTGGTTGGTTGGTTGGTTGTTTTTTCCTGTAGGGTAGTGAATGGGTTGTCCAGAAAAAATGTGGAAACTGGAGCCTTGGAGCAATCAGAAATTGACTGAACAAGATCCTGGCCAAACCAACTCTTCTTGGCATTACTTGGATTGGAGCACTGGATTCAAAGACCTTCAGGAGACCATTCTAACAAATATGCTGTAATTCTATGACCTTAACAGCAAATCAGAAAGTCAGATGAGCAATCACAGCTTCCTTGTGTGAAGAAGGCCAGATCAACTTCCTCGCTGAGATATATTTCACTCAATTTATTCAGGACAAACCGGAGCCTTTATAGTTCACAAAAATAGGGGTCTATTCCTCAGCTAGAATTCCAGTGTACTGAAATACCATTATACCTAAATGTAGGGTAGATTATTTAGTAATATGTAGCAATAGCTACACACTGGATCAACCAAGCAGTGACTGAAAATGAAAAGTCCAAATCTGAGATGCAGAGAAGGGATTATTTTTCTCTGAAAACATCCAGCAGTTTCATAGAATCATAAATCGGTTGGGTTGTGTTATTGTTTAGGATTCTCCAATTTAGTGTTCCCATGCTGCTGCTTCCCCTCCCCCTCCAAATAGAGGCCCAAAGGCCCATGTGAAAAGAGAATTTGAACTTTGGGTCTAGTGAGTTCTGTGTCTTACTGGGGAGCTTTTCAAGGATAACTTCTATCTTCTATCTATAACTTTCTATCTAAGGACTCAGATCAAATATACTCAGGTTATTTTTCATAGCTACTGAACCCCGACCAGATCTACAGCAAGTCTTAATTGTTACTTCATAAGCAGGAGTTCAGATGATGCAAAACAAAAAGCATATTTTGGTTATTCTCTTCACTAGTTCTCACTTAACTAATAATTATTTAATACTTCTCGAGCCAAATTATTGCTGAGTGTAACTCTCGGATTAAATGGTGCTACCAAGGATACCACTTCACAGAACATTCAAAAGAGGCCATGCACATCACCTGGTGTAATCCTCCCCATAATGGAAGCCACAGGACCTCCTAACTAATTCCTATCCCAAACCCAATAGAGCATTGTCTTTGGTATCATCCCCATTTTCATATTTCTCAAGGTTTACAACTCCTTATTTCTCTGCAGTTCCTCTTCTGTACCTTCAACATGAGAAGTGGACATTTAATTTTAGTAATTTTTTTTTCCAAGCTTTGGCTTTTGGCCTGTTAGACTGGAGAACTCTATGAACAAATTTTTATCCTTGAAGCAGTTGCCTCGTGTCCCCTCCATCGTCTACCAAATATTGAAGCAAGTTAAGCTCCTTATTATCTGCCATTTTTCTAATCCTTTCATTATTCTTCGAATGTTCCCTTGAACTATTCAACAGGGAAAATCCTGAATCTCTGTATTATCCATGAGCTAGAACTGAACACAATATTTCAGCAGCCACCATATCAGTGCCAGATACAAAATATTACCTACATATTCTATGTACCCCTTTTTAAAGATCAAAGCAATCATATTTCTTTAATGGAAGAATAAAAAATTATTCTTAACACAGTCAGTTGAGATAAGCCAAGGTATTACATTCTGCTCTAAATACTTCATATAAAATGGCAGGGAGGAATCAACCAAAGTGCTGATCTTTCTCTCAGAATATCCTAAAGCCTAGGAAAAAAGTATCTAGTGGGTTTAAATTCCTGCTCCATAGGTTTACTAGGAGCTCCTTCACAGATGAACTCCAATTCAGAAGCTGATGGACATCTGGACTTCTCATGAGGACTGACTTGTCTTCCTCCATCTGTCCCTCTTTGAATGAAGCGCTGAATTCTCTCATGCTGAGACTCAGACTCTCTTTATGTTTATGGTATTTCCCCTGATCAGCATGCTGCCTTCTGAGGACTGAATAGACATTGTGCCTCAAGTGTCTCCCTGGCTGCCCAAATTCATTTCACTTCAGGCTGTTTGAAGACATGGGTTTAAGACAAGCTCCAGATAACAAGGTAAAAACCTTATACTGGAACCAAGCCTGCCCCGATTCTTTTGAGACAGAGATTCCCTGGCACATAGTCCACACAAACATATCCACCAGGCTCCATCACAGGAGTCCTGACTTCAGATCCAGCAAGACACTGCAGGCTGTGTTGACAGATGAGTTAAAGGCAACCTTTTGCCAGAATCATGTTATATTGGAAAGGTGAAAAGTTGCTTTAAAGCAGTCTTTGGCCTTCTGAACTCTAGACTGCAGAGCCTGTGAGCTCCATCCTTCACAAATCTGCATCATCACCTTATGCAGTAGGTTGGGCAGCCCCACAAATTCAGAGGTTTAAATTCCAGCAGGCAGCAGGCAGTGCAAAGTGGAACCCTGCAGGTCTGAGGTCTATTCACAGATCTAACCATAAACCATGGTTCCTAGTGCTCAGCCACCCTAAACAGAGCTTTTGAGGAACACCCTCTAACAATGCCCTGCAGAGCACGGGAAGGGCGGGAATGCAATTGTGGCTCCCAGACTCTCTTGACCCAGTTGTAAATTACATGTGGGTAATAAGAACTACAACTTACATGAAAGTGACTTCCTCTGTCTGACTTAAATTGTTTTATGGAGACAGATTGCCTAGGAACCTTGCTGCTTCTTCAGTAATAACCATGGGATTTATGATAGATCCCGAGATTTCCTACTTTAAAGAAAGTTCATGAGTGTCTGAGCAGATCTTGGGTCCTCTGCCAGAAGAGTCATGCAGACACAGGTTTTAAGCCACCCAGCTCATCATCAATGAGCAACTGCAGACACTCAGGATGTTGTCTGGGTGTATAGCACTGACATTTCCACAACTATTTTTGCAGCTCCTCTAAACAGGGAGCTACTGCAGCTCCCCTGCCTGCTGCACCCACAGATGATGCAGTTCAGGTATTACTCCCTGTGCCACAAGCACAGCAATGTCTTCAGTATAGAATCCTCTTAATTTTGGTGAGGCATTTTTGGTTTGTTTAGTTGGTTTTTTTGGAAAGCAAAAGAAAAGATTTGTTTATTGCTATCATTTATAACAAATCATCAACCAAGGCAAATAAATACTGCTATATTTAATTCAAGGGAACAAATCTTCAGCCGGAGGATTTGAGAGGTAATGGGGGCTTTCTTTTGAAGATAATGATATGAGCCAAGGATAAAGGACATGAAAGATCCTTTTGTAAAATTGCTAATCTTTCCTCTTCCATGGAATCCTTGTTCTACTGTAAAAGCCTGATGGTGCCCACCTCTCTTTAGTTTAAAAAAAAATAAAATTCATAGGATTAATTGAATTAAAAAAATAAAAAACATCCTCACATCCCTTAGTCTGTTGAGAAGCAGTGGAAAGGAACACTTCTCATCTTTGGTGATTGGAGAGAAAAATCTGTAAAATCATGGAAGTGTTAACATTGGAAGGAGGGTCAGGAGCAGGACAAGAGGTTTGAAATTCCTTTACATATAACATCAGTCACTTCCTTAAAGTGTAATGCTCATGGTGGCTGTGCTACATCCAGTGAGTGTCACTGTAGGTTGTTTCAGCTGTGAAATGAATCACAGGTGTTTCATAACTGCACAGTTGGCTTCCCCTCTGCTGGTGAGTCTGACCTCCATCCATGGCAGGAGCAATCCACTGCAAAACACAAGGTGAAAACTCCTAGATTAAAACAATAAAAGAACTTCACTGACAAAGTAGATTTGTATCATGTTTTTTAAAAATAGTCTTTCAGTGGTAGAGTGGGGCTCATAAGATTTGAGCCATGTTCTGCTCTGGCACCAGCTTCTTTTCTGGCTTTGGGTAAGTAGTTTCAGATGCATTTTGCACCAGATGTCAAATCAAAATTGGAGCTATGGGCTTTATCCTGTTTCCCATGAAAATGATTTCAACCCTCATACTCCAATTTGAGTAATTGTGTGAACTGAGCTGTGAAAACTTCTAACACCACTTGGGAGAGCCGAGTTAGGAGTTGTACCTGAAGTCTACAGACATCCTGTGCCTCTCACGGGATAATACTGCTCCACAAGTGTGCATTCCTAGGCTGCACACTGTTGTGTATTTCAACATCAGTTAGCACAATTAGCTCAGAATCCAGCTTGGAGCCTTTGGAATACTTTGCCACTAACACTAAGAGTAGTTTTAGTTCTAAATTTCATTTGCAAAATGAATTGTCTGATTGCCAGTGGAAAATGTAAAGTGCATCTTTTATGACAAGGGGAGAACTATTTTAGCATTACTAATTTTAGTTTTAGTTTTATATTATTTACTTTTGCTATTTTAAAGGACTTTTCTTCCTTTTGCATTGCTCTTCTTTTCCCCTTTTTGGTTATGACTGCCTGTGTTTAATTTCTGATGTAATTAAATTTTGTATTGCAGAAGGACCAATGCTGTATATATTAGGTTATAATATGTAGCTAAAAAAATTTGAAGATACTGTCCAGAAATACTAGTTACATACACTTATCTAAAAAACTAAAAAGCTTTCAGTTCAGTTTCCTAGTTGAATAATCTAAAAAAGAAAAACAATAATAAAATTCTTTGAATCTTTCTTCCACTTGCCAAGCAATTAACTTGTCCACCTCATTCAAGGAGACACACTCCTCATTTCCCCTCCATAGGAAAGGAATGGCCAAGCTGGAGCATGGATGTGTGAGACAGATTTCAGGACATGAGAATGAGATATGAAATTTTCTATGTCAACTTAACTAATCATGTTTAACTTAGTATGTCTTCATCTTTCCATATTATATATGTAGAATTCAGTAAGGCACCTCCCTACACATTATTTTGATAGGCTTTTTATTTCTGTGAAGTAAATAGGAATTACAGAGGAAGATACTGCATGTCATGGGGCAGTAATCCTACAGAAAGAAAGAAAGAAAGAAAGAAATTAAAGAAATGGCAGATGAAACGAAGAATTTTACAGGTGACCTTCCTTAGTTTTGGTGAGGCTTGTGCTTCATTCTGTCAGCTCTAAGCTTTTTACTGCCTTCACTCCAACTGAAAAGCCTAAATCAGACTGAAGAATAAAGACATTCGTGGAATCTGGAGATATTAAATTATGTTCTTAAGTACGCATGGTGGGATACAGAAAGCTGCCAACTCTAAAGAGCACTGTGATCATAATGAAATTTTCTGAAAGAGAGAAAAGATCAGCAAATCTCAAAGGGACAATTTCTGTAAGGCTGAATGCACTCAATACTCCTATTGAATTAAAAGTTCAAATTAGAGAGAGTTTGGGGGTTACTTGGAGCAAGTGTGTCGGGGGGGAGGTAACACTCAGAGTAATTGAACCATTGGAGGCCTAAGATTGTGGCAAATTCTTAGTCTTGCAGGTACTTCAGGCAACTCAAAAAGATAATGTGAATCAGGCTGAAATTGTGGCACTAACAGAGGTGTCATTGGTTGAGGATGCCTGCAATGACTCATGCAGGAGGCCAGAGCAGGCCTTTCAAATCATCCTTTGGAATCATGTGCTCAGCGGCTTACAGGGAAGGAACAAAATCTGCAACTGATCTCATCTAAATTCAGCTGCATGCAATTTGGTTATCTAGATTCAATTAGTCATCCTCATTCCTAAAGAGTCAGTGGAGGCAGATAGTACAATGAGGTGCCTTCAGGAGGTGTCTGTTTCTCTCCACTCCACAGGAAGATCAGGATGGCTGAATTACACTGATTAACTTGTAACCAGCCAAATTAATTCAATCATCTCTGCTTATGTCAAAGTAACCCTTTGGTCCTTTTCAGTTACTGAATGATGATTTATCTTCTTGGTTCCCCTTGCCTGGCCCTGTTGGGACCCTCTGGACTTACTCATGATTTATATTGCATTAGGAAAAACAGAAGCTCTCCTTCTGCATTCACTAAAAAAGCTAATGATTGCAATCCATTCATACAACAGTCAGTGACTTTGTACAAACTGAACAAGAGAAAAACTACTGAGATATTTGGTTTATTTGACTAGAATTCTTTTTATTGTTTGCAATGTTATATTATTTATAACATAAAATAGGAAGGTTGGAGCTCAGGAGTATATATTGACTCCAACAGAGGATCTGGTTTGTGTTAATTTGGTTCTTGCCGGAAAAAGGAAAATAGCTATTTTTGTTAGGATGGACACATCCTCTAAGATAGGCCTATTTTTTTCTTGTACAAGCATTTAACTGTAGACCTAATCCACATCACTTTCATTAAAAGATTATTCATTTTACAACACCTGTCCTGCATTAGCAACTGTCTCTTGCAACTAATTTTAACAAATTCAGAAATACATGAGGAAGTGTAGAACATGTATTACACAGTCGGTTACAGGTCACAGATGAGCTGTTGGCTTTTGTGCCTAGATGCTTCATTTGTAGAGGAACATACAATACTGTGAAGCAGCTCTAGATTTTAAAACTCCTTCATTTTAGTGATCTTATTTTTTGCTTAATGGGAATACTCTGGTACACAATGTTAGCCACATGAGCAAGATTTCACAGTAGCTTTTTCTTTGAGCACTGGAGAACACAATCCTGTGCATATCCTGTTCCAGTTGTCATCAGATAACTCACCTGAATAAGTAATATCTGGTCCTGCTATTATTCCTGTAAAGTGTCTGAGAAAAATAAAGCTAAATCTTGAAATAAAGGAAGACAAATTTCACTCTTCTGGCTTTGAACCTACAGGACAAACTAATCTCTGATAAACTCCCCACACAATTTGAGCGGTGAATTTCTGCTCTTCACAAGTGTTTTTTCCAGAGGTGGATTCCTCTGCTGGTGGATTCACCTTCACATGCAGCATTTCTCCATGGGGAATAGCCTCTGAGCACTGAAATCAGTAATGCAAATTGCAAACCACCCAAGGTGCTGATCTTATTTAGCTGGGGTTTGTTTTCAATTAAGAACAGGCAGAGTTATGTTGCTTTATTTTGCTTGCCATCTAGACACCTTCCTCTTCCCTCCTAAGGATACTTTTACTTATTTTAGATAATTTAAGTGAAAGACAAAAGAATTGTTCTTTCAGTTGCATTAATTCTGCACAAGGGGTAAAGCTGGTTCTAAGAATACAAAGCAAATCAAGTTCAGATTCTTCTTTTTGTTGGTTGTGCAAAATAAATGAGGAAGGTGCTAAGTAAAGGTTCATCCAATATAAGGATAAATGAGGTGGATCTTCTCTACATAGCTTTTCTAGTTCTGTGCTTATGGTTGGAATAAAAATTGCCCAGTTGCCAGGGGATACAAGGAAAACCCCATTCTACTACTTCAGCCTGAAGTTTGTGCAAAATTCAATGTTATGCTTCCTGCCTTCTCAGAATGATTTTATTTGATTTTGCAAATCTTTGCCTAGAGAAGGAATGTAGTCATAATATGATGTAGCCCATATCAAACTCTGCTTTGTTCTGATTATTTCAAGAAAAATTGCTGTGGTGTGAATGCACATAAATTCAATCTATCCATAAATATTTTAAATATGGAAGCTTGTTCAATCGAGGAGTGGATCAATTTAATGAAAACATAGCTGAATAAATTCTTCCACCAAATGCCTTTGGTTCAGAATAAATCAATTAAAAACAAGCTTGAGGAGTTTACACTGTTTTAGTAAAACTGATTCTATATATAAGCAATAGTCAATTGTAATAGAACTGCAGGAATTTGTAAATATTATCTAACATGTCAAAAGCATGCATTTCTTTAGGCTGATAACTGTGAACAAGCTTATCTGGATTCAGTGGAGCAAATGAAAAGGAAAAGGCTAGACCAGAGAGTTAGGAGGAGCAAGAGTTTGTTCTGTTCATCCATATTGCATGGAATTTTTCAACACCTTGAACAAATTAGTCCTTAAAGAGAATATATTCTATCAGCACAGGGCAAATAAATACAAGTGCCATGAAAAGATCCTGAATTATCAACAAATGAATCTGTTATAAAGCACCAAGTGAAAATTGCATTCAAAACCAAGACTTGCTCCTTGGGATTTGAACTTAAGCAGAAAGTTATGCTAAGAGGGGCACACTGGTACTATTCTTTCAACACAATTATAAGCTTGTAAAATAGACCAGGTTTCTGACAAGTATGTAGTCAGGCCCAGAGTTCTTCAGCCAACCATCAGCGTGCTCACAAATATATTTTAATTTACATACTCAATTTCAATTAGCTATTTTTTTAATGAAATTAAAAACATTTAAACACTAAATCTTTCTCTTTCAGTACTGCTAGGAAGCTATTTTAAAATTAGTAATATAGCAAAACAAAATAGTTTGGATCAAACAGGGCGCTTCAAATTGACTGCAGTAACAGGGTTTTTTCATTTTACCACAGGAAAGCCAGTGTCCTATTTTAGTCTGAACTATCTCTTCCTCTTTTTTATTTCAGAAAATGAACCAAACCTTTATGTCGGAATTATTTTTTTTTGTGACCACCATGAACCAAGATAAACTTGCACTGGCAGCAAAGCCATTATAAGGTCAAATAGGGGGTGAGTGTTGATTCTTGGGGGGTAGTGGTAAAAGTATGGCACCAAAGAACTTTGAAAGAAATAATGGTATAAATTTACATCTCCTTTCTTTATTTGTTCATCTACACTTTCCAAGTACACTTTTACATGGCAAGAATTTACTCATGTGTTGCAGAACCTGCTGCCTGGACCCATGCCACTTTGCTCTCTGCTGCAGGAATAACAGCAGGATAAAAACTGCATATAAATTTCTGAAACAGCACAAAATTTCTGCAACAAAACTACAGAAAAATGCCTAAAAAGAAAAATTCTCAGATGCCTATGGAGATCTGCTTTCCAGTATGAGGAGGAGAAGTGTGAGCAGTGTCTGACCAGCTCATTCACACTTGGAAGCCTCTCCCCAATCTATCAGGGGTTTTCACAAAGGCCTGTGTTAGCTCAGTTCTGCTTTTACTGGCTGTATTATATTAGTAAATTAAACAGAACAGCACTGGCACATTATTATCCATGCTGTTAAATAGTTGGCACGTTCCCTGGAGCAATTTTGCCCTGGTGTTTTCCCAGAAATTACCCAGAAATGGCACAGGACACAAGACATTCACATCAGGCAGTATGTGTTCAACCAGCCTCTTTTGGGGGCATTAGCCATGCAGACATGCATGTGTTATATCCACTGCCTGTATCAGAAATTTGTGCTTTTTATTTATTATATAGTCCCTGAGAACAGGAATGAACTCAGGGCATTTTTCCAAGCATAAGATAGTTTCAAAGCATCTAAACAGCATTAATTATCAAAAGGCTTTTACTAGAAATCATTTCTAAAATGCATTCTAAATTATTATGGACATCCTAGTTCTGAAATGTAATATTAATGATTGAATTGTCAAAACAAGATCAGATTTAGGACTTTTCCTTTTCTCTATTCCTCCCGCTGTAAAAGGAACAGTGCCATGGACCAGTTGAGCATTTTTTTGCTGCATGGAGAGTGTCTTTCCCTTCACCTTTTCTGTGATGGAGAAAAATACAAGACCCCCTGTGTGAAGCTGTTAAGGAAACCTGCATCTAACTGAACTTGACAAACTCATTCCACTGATGAATTACATTTCCCTGAAGTGCATGGGAACGTGGTTATATGACAGAAGGAGAGGTGGAAAAGTAACTGCACAAACAGGTGTTGAAATGGAACCTGGATCCTGTGCCAGGGCTTAGGTGCTTAAGTAAACCTGTGCTAAGTGATAATCTGACTGTACTGGGGTGACATATGATCTTCAAGGCAAAAAAACACGAGATTGGGGCAGGGCAAGAACCTGCCAGTCATTATGAAGCATTGGGCAGATGCTTCGTAATAAAGCAGAGCAAACAACAGAAACATGTCAAACCATGGCAAACCAAGCCTAGATTTTCTGAGGGGACCTGCAGCAGCAGCAGCAGCAGGCAGGTGTCTGGTGCCTTGGTGCTGCCTGGTGTGCTGCATGCTCTGAGCCAGACCTGCCAGCAGCAGCCCAGCTGGGCAGCCCTACAGCTCCTTCACCAGGCTGCAGCTGCTCTGGTCCACACAAAACACATCTTCAAAAGGAACGAGGGACACAAGCAGTGATTAAAGGAAAAATGTAACAGGAACAGGCATAAGTTTTTGTTGTTGGGTGGTTTTGGGGTTTTTTTAGTACTATTCTCTGGTAAAACTTGTATGATAGACTGACATTAAATGTGAACAGAAGCTCTTACAAGTAGAAGTAAATCTTTCAGACTGTAGGCCTACCAGTAAATAATCAGGACCAAGACCTGAATCTCTGTTCCTGAGGCCAGTTGGCATGGTCTGCCCAGATTTACCCTGTTAAACTACCCCAGTTTTCAAAGCACCCCGGTTTTGCCCAGCCTGGCTGCTGGGCAGGTCCCCAGCCTCAGCCTTCTCCTGAAGTGCTTGGAGAGAGATTGGGCAGCGACCAATACTGAATCAGATCTGGTCCTATTTAGTTCAGGAGAGTAGATGTAACCTTAAAACACACATCAAGTCATCTGTTGCCTTAATTCCACAGATTTCAAAGGATTTAGGCCAGAAGGAAACTTGCCCTAAGCTGTGCATTCTTGCAGCATGCTCATTATCACATTTGCCTTTGACTTGCACAGCTGTAAATCCATGGAAACCAGAGTAATTCAGGGATGAATCAGGTCCATTATCTCCTCGTGTTTGTACAGCACTTAGCACAATGGTTCCCTGATCCTGATGGGAATTCATGTTATTTTAGGACAATCAGAGCTTTCATTCCTTAAAATAAAGTATATTTTTAGCCAGAGCCAGTTTCAGTGGCAGTGTATGGCGAGTGGGGGTGGAGTGTGTGAATGAAGGGGAAGGCGCAACTCATTTCCCACCACATGACTCTGAGCACACCTATCATATGCCTGAGAGATTATCTCCCCTCCTGGCCAGGGTGGCTGTGAAAATATGAAAATGGGGGACTCAGAAGCTGGGATAGAAAATGAAAAACAAAATTTGTGAATATTACTTCTTCTTTTTTAAGTAAGTTGCATCACTTTTAGGGCACAGGATGTGAAGCCCAGTATCTGATTTTGAAATATTTGGGGTTAATACTGGTATTTTTAGAGCTTTTGCTGAAAAGTAGTAAATCAGGTGCAGTGCCAATGCTTTCCATGGAAAGTTACATCTCGAAGATGTAATTTGCTCAACACTATTTTCAAATAAATGCAAATAAAAGGAACTAGGGACATGTGAAAAAGCAAGAACTGTGCAATGCTCATGTTCAGAGGTGCTTGCTTCAGGTCTTTTATGAAATCTTGTTAAGACCAGTAGGTCTTATAAATTCTAATGAGATACATATGTGGAACATATATAAAGACATTACACATGTCTTACAAAATATTTGCTATATAAGGAACCCAACTGTGTGTAGTTATTTTTCAAAAGAGAGGTAAGTCCTAAGAGAAGACAGAAAAAAAATCAGTTAAAAATCATAATCCTAGCAGGGCTTGTTCCCAGTTCCTCTTAAAACTCAAGTGTTCAAGTTATTTTCACAGACATAGGTGGGGAAGACTGAGTATCAGCTGTCTTTAATCTAGTGTCTTGACATGACAGAATCACCATTAGTCCCAGAAAATGTAAGCTGACACTTACAGTTTAAAAATATTAGAAACACATATTTTTACAACCAAAAATTACCAGCAATTATTGCCAGAGTTGTAACAAGAAGTTTTAAAAACCGACATGTGAAACTAGTAAGTTGTCTTTCCAGTCCTAACCTACCCACCAGGAAAAACAGAAATGTAAAGAATAAGCTCCTTCAAAGCTGCTAGCTTGTTTTTCTTCAAGCCACATTATTATCTCACTGAAACATAATCTTAAAAATTCTTGCAGAAAAGCCATTGTTAATTTAATTTAACATTTGAAAGTCCTCTTCTGATACTGTTCTTAATTTCACAGGTAGGCCCATTAATATTCCTTTACTACTTAACAGAAAACATTTTATTTGATGTGGGGGATAAACTATTTGGAGTGTGACTATTAGGAAAAGGTCTGCAACTTCCATAACTCTGACAGTTCCATAATTCCATAGCTCTAAGAAACATTAATTTCCTTCCATATTGGAGTTGCCTGCCCATGTCCCTTCAGTGTGAATGCAAGCCAACAAAGGAGCACTGTGACACAGAGCTACCTGATGTGTGTGTGCCCTTGTTATGCTGTCTGTGCTTGTTCTAGCACATTTGGAGTGCTGAAGGCTGGCAGCCTGGCTTTAATGTTTCCATGGCTATGTCAGATCCACAAATTGTTGAAGGCCTTTGCATTTTAAGAATGATTATGTTACAGTTTAGTGCATGTACAAAAATGCTGATAGCACTGCCTTTTCCCAAGAGTGACTGCAAGGCAATGTGTCCCACTAACATCCCCAGGAGTTAGTTATTCTCTGTTTTAGTTCAGTAAAACCCTGTTAGTTCAGACCTTTGACAGCCAAGAGGGGAAAATGTGAGTTGTAGCAAATTAATATTCATGGTAGCATCTTTCTAATCCTATTTGAAAACTAATCCTTTAGATCACAGCAGGTAGGTAGTTCACAGTTAAAAAATAACCATTTCTTTTACTGGCAATGTAAATTGCTGCAAGGCTGCTTCTCAGCCCAGTGAAGTAGCCAGTCATCTGTGTTCTATTTGCTTTATAAAAGTATGAGAGTCATCTGCTGTAACTGAAGTAATTAAAAGTAATTTTTATAGGTACTCATCACCATAGGCTTTTTTTTAATGGTCAGTAAAAGGGAGTGAGGTTCATCTCAAAACCTTGTGTAAAGATTTAGTCTGTGAAGATGCCACCCTTCAGCCCTCCAATTGGCGTGTTCATTGAGGAGGGAAAACAACTATTCTTGAAAAGTATTTTAATTCCCATAACATACTACTGATGACACAAAAAATATAGTGAATTTGTACAATTCATCAAACAGAAAACAGGGAAATCTCACTCAGAAACGTCACATTTACTCAGATCAAACATATAGTTCCTTCCTTCTGTCCCAGTTGCCATCAAGCACACAGAATCGCAGAATGGTTTGAGTTGGAAGTAGCCTAAAAGATCCTCTAGTTCCAATACCCCTGCCATGGACAGGGACACCTTTCAATAGACCAGGTTGCTCAAAGCCCTATCTAACCTGGCTTTCAGCACTTTGAGATAGGAGGCATCAACAATTTCTTTGGTGACCTCTTTCAGTGTCTCACCCTCTTCACAATGAAAAATTTATTCCTAATATTTGACTTAAACCCACCCTCCTTCAGCTTAAAGCCATCCCCCCTTGTCCTATCACGGCACCCCCTTGCAAGTTGTCCCTCTTCAGCTCTCCTGCAGCAACTTCCAGGTGCTGGAAGGTTATTCTAAGGTCCTACTGGAGCTTTCCCTTCTGCAGGCTGAACAGACCTAACTCTCTCAGCCTGTCACAGGCTGGGATATGGATGACAGGACAATACCCAGCAGCACTAGCAGTCTGCTTCCTGAGGCTCCTTGCTGGAGACCAGAGCTCAACCTCACTAGGTGGCTCAGCAAGGAGAGCAGGCTGGGAGAGATATTCTATACCTGGAAATGCAAAGAATAACACACCAGGACCCATACCACCACAGCTCAGAAGTTAAGCATAGGTTTTATACCCTCCAGGCAGAGGTGGATCACACCAGGGCAGAATCCCCAGTGGACTAAAGAGCAGTCAGTAAACAAATCTTTTATATGATCTAGGACACACAAAGGAAATAATAGGCTAAAGCATCAGAATTTCTCCAAAATGTGCTCAGTCAGTAAAAAGCTTTGTAAAGCTGAAATTAGTCAACATCAAATGAAGCTAATCAACTACTTTATTTTTTTAAAAAAAAAGCCCATCACATAAATGCTTAATTTTTTTAAAAGTTAATGAAATCTAAAGAATACTAAATGTATTTAAACTTCTTATGATACTAAATATAAATAATTTAATCTAAGAAATCTCGAAGACCAAATGTTAAAGGATGCTGAGGAATAATCTCCTAATCTATTTATGGCCCCAGCAATGAAGTTCATAAATGTGTGTTATTTTATAGCAATGAATTTTCCAGCAGACAGACAGAGGTCTAGGTTATTACAGGTCTGAATAAACCTACTTGCAGCTAATTCGGCATTTAACCTTGCCTGTTGGGCTGGAGCTCCATGCCCGTGGATTACCACAGAGCCGTCCAGTAACAGCACTGTTCTTAACAACACAGTAAATTATTTCAGTTTGCATCGTCTATGAAGGTAAGACTCAATATATTATAGATCAGGGAGGACTAGAAATATTTGAAAGAGCAGCATGCTCTCTGTCGTAGGCAGTCCTGTGTTCTCCACCAGCACTCTATCTCAGCATTGCTGTGCTTTAAATTGCACCATTAATTACCTTTCAGTTTCTTGACTTAATTCAGGACTAAGTATGTCTGAGGGAAGCAAGCTGAAAGCCTGAAAAAGGGGGCACACCACAGTTACTTAGAAATATCATCAAACTGACATTATCTAAAATTTTGCCTCATTCATTAGTCTGGGTTTGTAAATGCAACCCTGAGCTGTTCCCTATCAAGTTGATATTT
Source organism: Melozone crissalis (assembly GCF_028551555.1). Classification (NCBI taxonomy): domain Eukaryota; kingdom Metazoa; phylum Chordata; class Aves; order Passeriformes; family Passerellidae; genus Melozone; species Melozone crissalis. The sequence goes on from NW_026535805.1 coordinate 58,646,286, forward strand.
GGAGGTGAAATAACTGGTCACTATGCACCTCATCTGGACAATTATATATGCAGACTACATAGAACTCTGTACCTCATGGAGTAGCTGATAGTTACAAAAGACTGAGAGACCGATATCAGAATGGGCAATTCAGATTCTGCTTCTTCCTCTGTCTGAATGGATTCAAGTCAGCTTCTTCACTTTATAGAAAAACTCTTCAATTATGGAAGTTAAAACCCAGTTCTACTGGAAAACCAACTCCCCTATTTATGAGGTTGGGTAACTTTTCCACAAAAATGAACCTGGTATAAGCAAGAGAACAGTCTCAGTCTTTGTGATGGTCTTAAAGTCATCCAGAGAAGCAAAGTCTAGTCCTGTGTACTGCTTATGCATTTTATGTTACATAAAAATAGAAAATAATCCTGAAAATAAAACCAGGCTGGAGGACCTAGTCCAGTTAGAGGTTAGAACACACTTTTCAAAGGTCATAGGATAAAAGTTCAGCTCTGGTGACAGTCTTCTGTTGCTTTTCAGTCTTCACATGGAGATCCTTATTTCGTGACTTTCCTAAACCAGATTTTTTACTGCTTTCTAATGTTAGCTGCAGTTTTAAGTGTTAAAGCCAAGTAATTCTGTATTGGAATATGTGCCTGTACAGGGCAGATGTTGTGTAAGTTTTCATTTGTTTTATCTGTTGGTGTGTTGCAATGTGCTACATTTCTTTCTTTTCTTTTTTTTTTTTTTTTTCCTTTTTTCCCTATTTTACTCCTATGAAAGGAATATGTCTGCAGAATTGAAATAGGAACTTTGGTCTACTTTGAAGAAATCTCCTTTTAGTGACCTGCATGCATTGCACAGTTAGTTTTACCATCTGGTTCCTCCTATGCTCCTCTTCTTTTGTTTCCTTATTGCAAAAAATGAACTTCTGTGGTACAAACAATCAAGTGTGTTCTGGGTTGGTCTAGACAAACACACAGATGAAGTGAGCAGTGGAACGGAAATGTATCACTGGCTCAGGTAAAAACATATGAAGGCAGATCACTTAATTGAATATTTCTTTCTGAATAATTATCCCTTGTAATGGTGTTATGCCAATAAAGCTAAGAGCTCATCAAGGAAATGTGAGATGCTCATCCTGACAAAAGGTAAAGGAAATGCCTTTTTTAACTTCATAATGTTCAAAGTTAAAGGAAGAAAAATAAAATAGCCCATTATCATTTTGCATTGGGAAACTAATCCTATCCTTGGTTGCACACAGCTCCCATTGACCTCTGAGTCATTTCCACAAATCTGCTATGAAAATGTTTCCCTAAATATATAACTGGTAGGAAAAGAATTCTTAATTTTCCCACATGAGGAAACTGCAATTTCATACTGAAGTTAAATCAAAGAGGTTGATGCCCTCTGTAAAGATTGCTTTTCAAGATAAAAATAAAATCCTGCCCAATATTTCCAGGAATAAACACTAGTAAAATCCCTACTGAATTCAGCCTCAGTGGAGGCATGTGCAGAGGCACATGGTTTGTAAGTGTGATCCCGTCACTGTGTGCCATGGGCTTTCTTGGGAACTTGACATTTTTGAACAACAAGGAGTCTGAAAAAGAAAAGAGACCGCAGTGTCATGTAAGGAAAAGACCAAGCAGGAAATATTAATTTCTATTAGTTACAGTGTGTTTCATTCTGACAGGTCAAAAGCCACTATTATTGAAGCTAGAGAGAAGCTTATGGTCATGCTGGCAGAATCACAACCTGTTTCCTTACCCTTGGGCACAGAAGATAAAAAAACCTATGTTATTTTTCCCCCTCAAATGAGTCCTCTTTACTGAAGATGCCACTGGAATTTCAGAGTCACACTGGAGCTCAGGCTCACTCCAAGCTGGCAAAGCAGCTTTGGCATTCCCAGAGGCACCAGAGCCACGTGTTTGCACGAGAAGCCCCTGGCGTGGGTTTCCTACGCACGTGGCACTGCGCAGGCAGGGAGGTCACAGCCTTCCCCCTTCCCAGAGCCACTTCTTGTGTCCAGCATTCAATAACCCCATTTGTCCCACACTGCTGGCAATAGCAGCATTCAAATAGCTTTGTTTACTTGCATCTTTAATTATGAATAGGCTTTTACTTGTTCTGAGAAAACCATGGCATTAATTCAGTAATTATCCCATGAACTTGATTAATTTATTCTCTGAGTTTGCCTTCAGTGTGGTGATTATTTGACATCTCAAGTGGATGCAGAACAGTCATGATGTCACAGCATGGGTTTCACACAGCCCACAGCTGATGCAGAAATAGTAGAATGAACACATTTTGGAGGGAGTGCACAGGCTCACGCACACGTGTATTTGTGCACGTCACTACCAGAGCATGAAAATGTTTGTGTCAGAGTTAAACAGGAAACACTTTCTTTTAGAAAGTGTTTCCTTATACAGTGGTGGCCTTGACCAAAGCCACAGAACAGAATGGCATAAGGCTCTTGCTGCCCACATATCTCCTAAGTGTATTTTTACTTCAATCTGACAAAAATGCTTTCCTTGACTTGGTTTTCACAGCTATGATGCCCAGTTTATCTCTCTATTTATTATAAGGCAGAATTGACTGTCTTAAAAAAGCTGAAGATTTCTGTTAATGTATTCAATTCATTCTCTGACGTTTGCTCCCAAAACCAGTTGTAAACTAACACACTATTTGTAAACTAACACACTATTGTTATCATGGTTTTAAGAACTTGAGTAGCTGCTGAGTTTTCAGCGGATATCTCAGCAGATATCTGCCTTTCAGAGACAGATTAAATTAGGGTTTTTTATAGCAAATGTGATAATTCAGGAATTTGCACTGGTATAAAATAAAATACAAGCTTTTGCACAAAGAAAAACGTCAAAATATTTTAATTTGTATATTTAGTTTCAATTTTAGTATTCATTTGGCTATTTAAGTGTAGTTTTGTCTTTATGTGCAACATTTCAACATCAGTACCCTTTGTCCTTAGAGAAGTTCTTTTGTGAAAAAATAGATGGCAAAATCAGCACCTTCCTTTCCTAAGTGATTTTGTTGGATTTGTTTGTTTGCTATGAAAAGTCAATTTGTGACAGAATTTCAATTGTCTATCTAATATTTGGTTCAATTTTCATTAGAATTAAGATACGAAACTGTGTTGGGTATTCTGTTCCTTACAGTTGAATTCATATGTCTAAAAGAAAGGTAAGACCACAGACTATATCTTTCTCATTATTTATTTATTTATTTATTTTCATCTAGTTCTCATCTACAACTGCTGGGCACTTGTATGCTGTAGATTTTTCTCAAATGGAGAAGAAAAAACAAACAAACAAATTTACCTAGAAATAAATAGGTTCATCAAGGCACCTTTCCAAACCACAATAAATATAGCCTATGTTTCAGTGCCTTAGGTAAACAAAATTACCAAAATTTTGTCTTAATTGTCACTAGTAGTTGAAATTATGTGGAATACAGAGAAGGACCCTCTGACACATTCAAACCCAAGTGCACACATCTGGGGGGTCCAACAGGCAGAATAGTATGTTGTCTCCCCTTCTTTAGTTACGCACAGCCACTGTGTCTGATATGACCATGCAGTAGAAAATATCTAAGAAAATATTTCTTTAACTTATTATTTGAGAGGCATCACTTTGGTGATTAGATGGAGTTTATCATTTATGCATAAGTAAAATTGGTGCAGTGAATGACAGAAACAGGCACTTTATTGGGGAATTGTTCACTCCACATTAATGGTGCATTTAATTTTGAACCAGTCTGGTTCTTTGAACAATTTGTTCCAGCTAAGAACAGATTGAGCTGTTCTTTGAATCATTTTTTCAGCAGGCAGTACAGTGTGAGTTTATGATAAGTTTTTTTTGTACTGTAGCTGAGTTCATTTGAGGTAAATCATGCTGAAATGCAGAGGGCTTACAAAGGTGCTGAGTGCTGCCTGTGATCCAGTGGGCTTGACATGGAAACAGCTATGTGGACTGTTTGCCTCACATTTAAACACTGACACATAGTTTTCTGGCAATTTAATAGCTTGTTTTCAGTTGTGTATCCCAGCATGTATGTTTGACATTTAATGTTAATCCTGCTTTCTATATAGATTTCTCTGGATGAGCATCACTGTAGGAGGTGTACAGGGAAGTGGAGGTGAAAGCAGTCATAGGAGGTTTCCCCCTTACTGCGTGGATGTGGCACTTGGGACTGGCTTTGCCAGCTTTGGTGGAGAGGAAGTGGATGCAGTAGTGAAACACAGGACATGGCTGCTTTGGTTACTTTTGATAAGCAGTGTAGTCTGGAGGTAGAAACCCTTATACCAAGGGATATGTTTTGTACAAGGCAGCACAGGAAAGGGCTCTGGATTACTCATGTGACTTTAAAAAAAACATTTTTGTATACACAAACATGATTGTTTCTATGAATTTTCTGCAGATTCCTGCAGTCTGAGGTTGTCGTTGAGGATTGATTTATAAGGACAAAGTAAAATTTATGAGAACTGATGCAAATTCAGGGCTCTATAACTCTTAAGATTTTACCTTTTACCACTTGAAAGTACCTTTTTTTTTCCTTTCTTTTTTTTTTTTTTTTGGCAGTGGGGGGTTGAGTGTGGGCACTACAAAGGTCTCACTGAAGCTACTGAGAACCAAAAGTAGAAGACATAATTGCAGTTTAATGAAACCAATTTGAAATGTTCCTTTCATCTCTGCTGGGATGTTTATTGTCACTGTTCAAGTTTTCTCTTTCAGACAAATTCAAGCCATTTGCTAACCTGTTCATGCTACATATCACCCTGTAAAATAAGTAGTTTTGACAAATCTGCCTCCAGTCTGCTACCCCAGCATGTTAAAATTATCACTGTCACATTCCTGGGTTTTGGTATTAAAAAGGTGACTGTCATTTGTCATTTCTGCCAAAAATACCATTATGTTTCTCATAGAAACTCTGGAGCAGATCTGAGTTTTAGTTTATACCTTAAACAAAACCAAACCCCATTGTGGAGTAAGTACTCATAGAATATCTGAGAATTAGGTTCAGGTAACAACCACAGCACAGTTTCTAAATCTGTTTAAAGCTGCTGTGAGATCCCAATAGCAATCACTCGTCTACTGTGCAGCTTTTCCAGAAAAAGGCTGAACTCTGGAACAAACCCCACATACCTGCTGACAGACTAGGTGGTCCATAAGGGTTAGATCATTAAAAAATAGTGCTACCTTTTATTAAATGCAACAGGAATGGTAATATTTTTTGAATATTTAGGTACCTAGTAGTTACCTAAAGCAATCTGTGGTATACAGATAAGGACACCCAAGTCTTCCAGGCACTCCAGTCTGAGATGCCACTATTGAAACTCAAAAACCTGGGGTCACTAAAAATTAAAGACTACAATGCCCAGTAAACTACCACTGGTAGAAAACAAAATACATATTTTGCTTTTTAGCTTGATGCTGATTATTAATCTGGAAATGAGAGGAATTCTCACCTGCCAGCTCCCTCACCTGGAGAGGTCCAAATCTATCTCACAGTCTTCAAGAAGAAAAGCTAGGACAGAAGACATGGCATGCATAGTCTAGAGGAGTTCACCATCCTCTAGACTGTTGAAGCACACCAAGAAGCCAACAGGCTGGGGTTCAGTTTCAGAGAGAGAGAGAGAGGAAGAGGAAGAGAGAGAGAGAGCAACCATTTAATTTTAGACGGCCAGGAAGAGGTGTTTTGCTCTGAACCAGGGTAATAGACCTATTTAATTTGCTCTGGTCAACGTCTCTGGACCTGATTTTGTGAGGCAGGTAATTGATACTAGCTAAAATTACTAATTCTTAAAGAAAAAAATAAATACAGAAATAAAGCAACAGCTGCCCAGAGTGCAACATTGGTTTATGAGTTAATAATACAATGATTATTTCTCCATAATATGAAACTATAATAAGACAATTGCATGGCCTCCAGCACTACAGAATTCAAACATTTCATGATATTTAATACTTTTATGTTGACAGAACTCCTAGAAAGCAGGCAAATGTATGACTAAGAATTCCCAGTTGTAAAATGTTTACCCAGTTATTATGCAGCCTTTAAAATACCCCAAACACATATGCATTCATATAGAGCATAAAAATATTAGTCACATGCACAAAATTGCAATGAGGTCCCTTTTTGGTTTTCTTTATTTCAGCTTATTGTTTAAGTCTGTTATTCAGTCCTCAACTTATTTTACAGCTCAGCTCTCTGCCCTGAACACTGCATTAGCCATATAATGGGTGCCTGGGTTTATTTCCAGGCTTACAGCTGAGCTGGCAGACAACCTGTGTGTGCCTCTGTGCCAGTGTTTGAAATGAGCTGCAGCCTCTGGCTCCTCCAGGTAGATTGAGTCAATTTGAGTGTGAAAAATTACAAGCAATGAGCTCTGTCTTCTGAAGTACTGATGCAAAAGGTAGCAATATTGCATGACCCATGGGATGGTTGGATGGCTGCTTTGTACTGTAAAAGAGCTGAAAGAAATAGTTTTGCTTTTGGGAGTTTTATGTCTCTGAGGTAGAATATGAAGTACCTGATGAGGAAGTTATGGTTCAAAGGAAGGTTACAAAAATAACAGCAGCCATCCTAAACTTATCTAAAAGATTTACAAGAAGTCTGCTACAATGTGTGGGTTTTGACCTCCAGGAACACTAAATTTTATTCATCTTGTGCTGGGGAGCAAAAATCATTTGGTGCACTAAATCAGCTTCATTTTTGTGTTTGTGCTTATGGGATTTGGAGCAGAGGTTTAGATTATAAGGAAATAGTTGTCAAGTGTAAAGTATAATTAAGATAATTTTGGTGCCAAAACCAAGATTTTATTTTTCCTGTGGAACAGGCATTTTAGAGTTTTTTTCAACTCCTTACATAGAGAGGATGAAGGAGGGGATGTTTTTTCTCTTTTATCTGAACAGTCAAAAATGCACCAGTATGACATTTGTGTTGCATAATCTGATGGTTTTAAGATGTTCACAGTGTACCATAAATTTATGTCCTGTATAGGACTTAATTTCATACTTCAAACTCTTGGAGAGATATGAAAGTATTCATTAGTATCACTGCAAATTTAACCAACCTCCCTGTGCTACACTTCAGGAGCTACATGTAGAGCAAAGCCCACTAAATTTTAGGCTTCCTGGCAAAATCTCTAACCACTGCAGCTTTAGAAGGAGTTTTATAACAGAAGTTGTCTTTCCCTCTACCAAATCTATGACTGTGATACTCATATAGGTATTTTGCAAGGTTGCATATGAAAGTATACACAAGAGTGCCTTTGGCCAAGCCTTGGACTTCGTGTGCTCTCTGATTACACCATCTATGTTGTAATAGCTGTGGTCTCCATACAAAACCAGTGATAAGTAGGTAGAAGTGGAGGAGATGGCAGATGATGAACCTCTGAATAAGGAGACACTTTTGCAGTTCAGTGACCTATACAGACATGCAGTCTGTTGCATATAGGTAAAGCCCTACAAAAGGAAGGCCTTGTAAAACCATGGCTCAGGCCTGTTCCTTCAGCCAAGTAGAAAAGGACTATAGGAAAGTGACTCAGCTGAACTGGAGGTAGAAAAACAAGTTCTATAACCATTACATGCTCATATTGTGTAGAGAGATAAAATATAAGTAAATAAAGGTAGTATAGAATGTAATTTTACAGCCTAAAGAGTTGCAGCTGAGCCAATTATTAAGGATTAGGAGCAGGCCGGATGTTAACAGGCCACAGCTGCAGCCAATCAGAAGAGTGTTATAAAAGAGTGGATTGGTTGCCTGTTGTGAGGACAAGGAAGAGTTAGTGCTTGGAGGAGGTGTCTACAAGAAACATCAAGGTGGCATGAAACTCTAAGGTAATGTAACTTACACTGTAATGACAATAGAACTCACACTATATGACAACAACATTGTGGTTTATGATGGTTGGTTGAATTATATTTGTTGTGCTTAAGTGGAATGCTCCTGATAATTGGCCTAACTGCTTAAAAAGGCCTGGTTTTGCAATAAAGCAGCTCTCCTTTGCACCTGTGTGGGGATCCTGCATCACTTCAAACCCTCACTTCACAGCAGTCAAGTACAAGCCTTGAATTTAAGAGTCACTGGTAGAAATCAGTAGGCAACAAAATTTACATTACATGACTGAGCTCAAAAAATTCCTCAGGCTATTGCACCAGGACTGAGCACTGAAATAACAAAACAGCAGCTTTAGATCTCAGATGATCACCTCTCTCAGAAGACTTTTTTCTTGGACAGACAAGCCCTCTGAGCAAACCCTGTGTCAGACCGACAAATACCTGAGAGTATCTGTGGGGTGGCCTGGTGGGCGTTGAGGAATATGATTTTTTTCTGTCCCTTGTTAGCAGTTAGCAGAGATAATTACTTGGCAGCACTTGCAAACCTCCTGAAATCCGTGACAGCTGGATTACTCTCATCTCACACCTTCAGAGGACCTAGTGATAGGACCACAGCCTATATGACAAGCTTAGACTAAGCATATAGGGTTTAGGCATTTGAAGCTAGGGTGATGTGAATCCAGACTAGGATTCCAGATATTGGCATATATCCAATATCCAAAATATTGCATAATACCTTAAGTCAATCTGGCCTCAGCTTACCTTCCAAGAGGGTTCCTTTTTCTTTTACAATCAAAAGAAGATCTTTAAGTCTTTAAAAAGTCTTTACACTTTCTCTCCACCGCAAAATAAATGGGCCCTTTATTTGCAATTCACTTTGATACAGAGGTGCAATATAAACACTGGAACTAAAAGCAAAAAAACCTCTACTGATCTGAAAAATAACTGAAATTTCGTAACTCAGCTCCAGCCTTATTTGCTCTCTTCCAGTATCTTAGTCTGTGGGCTGCATGTGATGTATCTGTGCTAAGGAAGAGACCAAAACATTGGAATGATGAAATGCTGTGAAAATGAATACTGTTAAACCAGGTGTTGGAAGGCTGTTCTGAATATACCAAACCCAAAATGCTGCAATTGATATTTATTTATTTATTTTTCTATTTAATTCATGTAATGATGTAATTGATCTTGTATTGTTTGGTGGGACAGAAGGACTGTGGGCGACTGTGGGAGGAAATTTATTTCCTGTAGGAACTGCAGTAGGTGAAGAAGAAGATATGTAAGGCAAGGAGGCTCAATGTAAAAAAGGAAATTTATGGTATCACTTCTCTATTTATATCAATGTATATACAGAGAAATATTAAATATGTGTCTCTTAAAACTAAAGAAAAAAAATAACTTTATACTATGTCACCAGGAAAAAATGTGTTGCCTGATACATGCATGTGGGAAATGAGGTAATTATTGTATGATGATTTACTCCAGCTCTACTAAATCACTAGCTCTGCCATTGTCACTAAGAGAACAGTCTTCAAAAGCTTGAAGTCAGAAGAGCAGGAACATTTTGATACCAAAATATTTTTAAAGGTGTTTGGAGGCTTACAAAAAGCAACAACCCTGAGATTCAGATTTAAGGCATCTGATTTCCCTTGATTTAGGTAGGAATTTGCAAATAACCTTTTAACTCTAGGAAATAAATAACCTCAGGTGAAAATTAAGAATGTAACCTGCTAAGACATATTTCAAAGTTTTAGCGGGACTAAATTCTCAGCAAGACTGAAGTGCTGCAGTATCACCTGCCTGGACACTCACTGGGCACTTGTCAGATTTATTGTAGCAACCAGGGAGTGACAGATACCCAGGTGTCAAATCTAACGTGTCTGCCAGAGAGTGACCAAGAACAAAGGGTGCAACAGGGTTAAAAAGGGAGGAGGGATCTCAGGGAGGGGTTTACAAAGGAACCAATAGGGGAAGGTAGGGGAGTGGACTTAACATAATAGGCACTGGGGAGAAACCAATAGTTGCATTATAAGGAAGGGGCCCTGCAGCCACAGCCAATCATTACTCCTAGGTGAAGAAGATTCTGGAAGCTTGGGAGGAGTGGGGAGTGATTGACTGGGCCCAGGGAGAAGAACAAATTCACATATAAGGAAACACAGGGGAGGGGAAATTATATAACAGAGAGGATTGACATAAACTGTGGTGGGAGTAACCAAGGTAACCAAATGACAGACAATACCATGGCGGGAAGAATTGGTGAGGGCAGAACCACTACAGAAAATGGGGGAGACAATACAGAAAATAGGGGAGCAATCAAACAAACTAACAGAACACACTACAACACTTATGCTCAAGAGCCCCTTCCCAGTTCATCCTGGGAGACAATCAGCAAGCTGGTATCTACCCCACAAGTGCCCCAAAGCAATACGTCTGTGTTATTCTGAGGGCTCACTGGGGCTAACCAGCTTCCTCTAGATCAGAGTTCAAGGTCTAAGAGAGAAGGATTGAATAAACCATCCATGTAGTTGCACCTTTACACACTCAAACATACCTGCTCTAAGAGCAGGTGTTTACTGCTGGAGTCTGGTCTGGCACATGGACCTGTGTGAAGTGGTGTAGCCATGTACCAGGCAGCTCCATGGACCACATCAATGTTCACAGTTGTTGCCAGTGCAGGCCAAACCAACTAAAAGACTGGCCTAACTGAAAAACTCAGCTTTTCAGCTAGCTGCATAGGCTACCTATGGAAAGGTATCTAAAGAGAAAGAGGATCTCACTATACTGAGCCCCAATATGAAAAAGAGGAAGAGACAAGAAGAAGGGAGAGTGATGGTTGTGTAGCACTTTTCTGAGTCAGAAGTAATACAACTAATGAGTTGAATTTTAATAACCTCTTTCTTCTTTAGAAGGGACATAGCATAATGAGAGAATCTCCTTGCCCAGATTGTTGGTGTTAAAATAGGAAGCCTGGAAACCAAAATTTGAAGATCTAAGAAATAAAATAAAAATGTAAGTTCACTAAGGTTACATAGTCTAAAGGAAACAAAACTGAGAAGAACGTACCCATAAAGGCAAGAAGAGAGTTACCACTCTCCACACTCTATTAGAGAAAGAAAACAGATCACCAAATCAGCTGGGTTGGAAAAGACCTTTGAGATCATCAAGTACAACCTATGATTTAGCACTTGTATGATAGATCCTGTAACAAGGGGACTAAAGAATGGCATAGGAAACTATTTTGCAATAGGCAGAACATTGAAGGAGCAGCCTGCCTAGGGACTCCGCAGTTTCCCAGGCAAGATCCTTGCACTTAAGAGTGTTTTTCAGGTTTAGGACAGTTTTAGTTTACATTGCCCTGAGGTCTCTGCCATCCCTATGCTTTATAATTTGTTTTCTTGATATTTCAGCTGGGCAGCATTTCCTTAACTTCTTTCCTTTTTTTATTGTCTTTCAATTTTCTTGCTAGTGCTATTGTAATATCATTGTATTGCTGGGATAATTCAGGCCAGGTTTTTTTTAGGTGTATATATTGGTTTGCAAAACTGTTCTGGTGGTGGTTTTTGGGGTTTTGGGTTTTTTTTGGTTAGTTGGTTTTTGGGTTTTTGTTTGGTTTGGGGTTTTTTTTAGGTTGAATGTAGTTGATTAGAAGGCTGGAGGAAATACCATGAGTTGAGATTTTTTTGAGATCAGATATTTTCTGTTGCAGTGGAGACAGCCCAAAAAATTTAAGTCACTAACCTATGAAATTATTTGAATGCTTCTGGGGATGGGGCATCCACAATTTCTCTGGGCAATCTGTTCCATGCCTCATCACCCTCACATTAAAGAATTTTTTCCTAGTATCTAATTTAACCCTCTTTTGGTTTTAAGCCATTCCCTCTTGTCCTGTTGCTGCCTGCCCTTGCAAAAAGTCCCTCCCCAGCTCTCTCATAGCCCCCTGCAGGTACTGGCAGGTGCTGTGCTGTGTTCAGCCTGAAGCCTTTTCTTCTCCAGGCTGTACAACCCCAGCTCTCAGCCTATCTTCACAGGAGAGGTGCACTGGGCAGCCTGGTCTAGTGGCAGGTGTCTCTTCCTATGGCAGGGGAGTTGGAACAGGATAATCCTTAAGGTCCCATCCAACTTAATGCCATTCTATGTTTCTGATAGTCTGATATGTTACAAAATGTTTTCTTGTACTTGACATTATTTGAATCCCAGGATAAACCTCAGGTCACTGTTCCTGTGTCCTTGCACCAGCAGAGATCTGTTTCTGTGGAACAGGATATACACTTAAAAAAAATAAGAATTCTGCTGAGTAACTTCATCCTATAAAATGATGCAATTCAGGAACACCTAAGAAATATGCCAGTATTACTTTATGAGTAACATGTAATGACAATTTTCAAAGGATCTCACAGGAAAATACTTAACAAAATAGATTCTGCAAAATCTTCAGGTTCTGAGACTAAGAAAGTGAAAGACTTGTCTCTCAAACAAGTAAGACTGATTGCAATGCACATATACTGTATCTTAGTAACTAAGCAACAAATTTTGTACCAGACTTAAACATTTATCTCCTATTGAAATTAAATAGGATTAGTTGGTTAGGCATCCAAAAGCCTCATCCCCACTCATTTAATTCTATTTTTTCCTGTCTATGAAGCTGTTTCCCATCTTTTATCTAAAGCTAATATCCATGTGAGAAATGATGGAACTATATAAATAAAATGTATCTACAAAGTGTACCTGTGGTGATATCATCCGAACATTTCATATTTATCATTGTAGAATTGTCATTGATGGAAGTTGCAAACAATGGAAAATCTGTGGCAAAGGAAACACTTCCTTCTAGAACACTTCAGTTTAGCTCTGGAAAAATCTATACCAATGGACTGTTAGGGTGTATGGTGGTATTATTGTAGAAAGCCTATTAATATTAAAGATTCATTGCTATGAATCAAAACATCTTCAAATAAGTGAATAAAGTGAAAAAAACACTTAAATGCATGTTCAATTTTAATAACATAAATAGCCAGAATTTATTTTATGGCTATTTGGTTTCTTTGTATGATGACTTCAGAAATAGTTGATATTTTATTGCTGTTTCAATACAAAACTTTTTGCAGACTTCAAATGCAAATGAAGAAATAGCTGTTGGATTCTGCCTTATTGAGTCTCTCCACAGGAGTGGAAGTGTCTTGATGAAAAGTGCTGAAGTGCCTGAGACTGCTCTCAAACGAAAAGCTTTGGTTATTGCCCAGATAAAATTCACCTCGTCTCAGTCCATAGTGCAAGAAAAATTACTTTGGTTATGGATTTTTTCTAGCTGTAAAATAACTTTCTGAATAGCAATAGAGACCTTTTCTGCATCTTTTATAAATATTTTCTTACATTAGTCCACAAAAGTTTGTCAACCAAGGATGGTGCCGTGGATCTATGGGGATAATTCAGTGTCCTTCAGCACATTTGAAAAGATCCTGAGCCAAGAGATGAAAATATGCTCCAAGTGATAGAACTCATAAAAGAGTCTTACCTAGTGAAATACTGTCTCAGAGAAATGTCTCTGACTGGTGAGATAAGCATTTTAAAATAAATCAGTGCAATTAATTTATGGCTGCAAGCAATATCAAACATGTTACACCTCCCAATAACCAGCATTCACAGTTTCACTTTGATATTTGATGCCTTCTTTGTCTTACCCCTATTAAAGTAGTGAACTGTTCATACATTTTATTGATATTTTCATTTGTATCCCCTGGAAAGTTCAGAGAGAACAGGCTTGCACTAAAGAAAAATGTATAGAACAGAGCCATGATTTCCTTCAGTCACTGCACATCCACCGGGAAGAATAATTTGTGGAAACATGGAGATGGAGGAGTAATGGATTCCTCTGTCAAAATGATGAGTGAAAGAAAGATGTAATTACCATTAATGCACTTCAATTATGGCTCAATGGTTTTTTAGCTGTATGTTCCCATTTAATTTTCACTTAAAACAAAACAGTTGCCACAGACCCAGAGCTAAAAACAGAAATCCCTTTCAGCTACTGGCAAATTAGCGGCTAATGTTCTTATTGTATAAGCACAGGGAAGATTGGCTTCTTCCAGGCAAACACGGGAAGTGCTTGTTTGTTCCAGGCACCACTCCTTCTCCCCCCAAACTCACAGTTGAACTTTCTTTTCAATGTTATAACCAGCTAAGCATGATAATACTTTTTTTCTGGTTCCTATTTAGCTTTCAAAGCCCTCACAGGATTTCTGTCATGGATCAGTGGCACCTTCCAGGAGGGAGTGAGGTCAGTGGATATCCTTGGTATACAGGAAGGCATGTTCTATTAGAAAAGGGAAATGTTTTCAAATCCCTCAGATCTTAAGCTACTAAAAATAAACTAATGAGCCTTAAATTAACTTTTTTTTTCCACATCTTTTCAAAGCCGTAAGAAAAGTATTTATTATCTGGGAGTGACATGCAGGAAATTAGTCTTATAAGTCATGATTAAATGATTATAGTTTCCAAATTTCTTAATTCTAATCTTAATATTAATCTGTTGCAGAGTGCATGTTTCAACTTCAGTGGTTTTTCTTTAATTGGTTGTCATTTTATCATGTGAAATTTTTATAGTGAAGAAGCTAAAAAAGCATATGATGTGGGAATCACCTTGGTATCACTATTTGACTGATTTCCTGGAACAGTTTTGAACTGGTGTCCACATTCAGTGCCACCTCTCTACATCACTCCAATAACCAAAGCAAACTTGATAAATTTCCTGTATATTTTAACTTCTCCAGAGTCAGAATTGGGTTACCAGCAAGGAAATTTTTGTGAAGAGTGTGAATGGATGTGAATTTATTTCGTGAAACTCATCCTTACTGGGTCTCCACTGAAACCAATAAAGTCATTTCTAGGGCAAAAGCAACCTTGAGAGTGGACTAATTCACACTGGTCCCTCAGACCCAGTGAATTCCTTCCCAGGTTTCAGGTTGAAGGGTGGGCTTGGGACAATTCTGGTGCACTCACAAGAGCTGCATTAACTCTGCTGCCTGTTAGGGCTGAGGGTGATGTAAACTTGTCCATGTTTGACCAGCTCACACCAAACAGAGAGCTTCTGGCAGAGTTTGGAGTAAACCAGCAAGGATGCCTTGGTTTGTGGCTTGCCTGCCCAAACAGACACTTTGGATGTGGCTCCTTTTTGCAGAGAGGATGAAAGAATTTGTGTTATGCCATGTCAGCTGGCTACAGAGAGTGGGACCTTGCCCATTTTATTTAGCACTATAAAGAACCTGAGCACAGAAGAGGTTAAAGACAGTTTTTCAACACACCCCCCTATGACAAATGTGCTGGAAAACTTCATTGGGAGCCTTTTACTTGGTGAGTTACCACAGAGAGTGCCACTGCAGCCAGGGCTGCTGCTGGCCTGAGCACTCGGAGCTGGGGGTTCACAAACAGGCCTTGTGCCAGTAAGTTCATCACAAGCACAAAACCCTCATGGGGTGATTTTTGGGCTGGCTGTGACCAGGCTGAGTATCTCAAACCAGACTGCCAGATCAAAAGGGAGCCAGAGATGAGAGCCACAGGCAGAGGAGGACTACAGAGCAAAATCATCCAGTCCTAGGGAAAAGCTGCAAAGTTAAGCAAGTTGCAGACTACTGCATCCAAAAGAATTACTACTACTACCAGCTACAAAGATCACTGTGTGTTTAGGCAAGATTTTTAAAAATCAGATTTTTTACACTTGCAGAATTTAGTTTCTTCCAGAAGTTTAGACAGTGTGAGTATGGCAGCCACAAGATGTCAGGGAGCATTTGGAACACCTCATAAATCTGGACCAAATCATGGTGAACAGCAACAGTTCATGCCTTGGGTTGAGGACCCAGCCCTCTTGAAAAGTCTTTGCCTTTAAAATGCAGTCACTAGTGATAGAGTCCCAGTCTCATCACGGGCACATTCAAATGAAATAACTGCAGAACACTGTCTGCAGAACTACATGTGCTGTCCCTTGAAATAATTTTAGCTGCAAGCACAGAAGAGAATCTGCAGCTCTGAACTGCCAGAACACAGTGCTGAGCCATTTCAGAGCAATGACCTGAGCTTGGTGGAGTGGGTGAGGCAATCCCATTGTTTCCCTGTGGAGATTTTCCTTTTCCCACTTCCCCACAGAAGATCTCCAGGCTTCTTCCTCCACCTGCAGAGTTCCTGGAGGAAACTGTCTATATTTCATACAAAGTTCAAACATTCCATGTTTTCATCCTAAAGTTTATTTACATTTCTTGATTACACTTGTTCTGGCTCATTTCCTTTGTTTCATTCTTGCCAGAAAACCTTGCTAGAGTGCTTGTCAGTTATTAATAAATTGCGTCAAACGGTAGCAAGTGTGGTTCAACAATTTGGCAAATATTTATGAATGACATTTTCATTGTTAGGAGAATTTTTGGCCCATTTTCAGATCAAACACAAATTCCAGCCCTTTAACATCTGGTTTTGCTATATTCAGATTGTTAAGGAAAAAAAAAAATAAAAGAAAAGAAGATTTAAAGAACAATATCAGCAAAAGATGCAGGTATTACATCACTGAATGGACTTTTAGAACTTTAAAAAAAATGAGATGAATGAGTTTTGTTTGGCTCTTAAGTGATTTTTCATAAAGTTATGAGTTATGAAATCAGAAAAAACCAAAATCAGTATATGACATTCTTAAATAGGTTCTGTGAGAGACTTCAGAAAAAAGAGATGAATTTTTACTGAAGAAATTCTAGTGATGGGCAATCCACTGCTGCCATTGATGAATTATTCCATCTAATTAAAACATTCTTCTTTATTGTTAAAAAAATTATTTCTATTCTGAATGGACCCTGCATTAACTTCAAACCTCTGTGTTGTTTTTAGATTCTGTTTATAGCTCTCATTATCAGCTGGGTGCCTGCCATGATTTGACCACGACCACTTTTCTGAGACTTAAGAGATTTTTTTTCTAAAACACTATGATAATAATTTATCTTTGCATAGGTAGGTTTTTCTAAGGTTCCATCTCCTATCTCCAAAGAAAAGAAGGGAAAGAAGTAGAACATTTTTCATTGGTAATTTAACTGCTTTTAGAAGCTTTTACTGAAATGCTTATAACATTTTTTTAATATTTAACTGAATCAAAGGCTCCCTTTTATTATATCTCCATAACCTTCATTTTCTCTGGAAGACATTATCCATTACTGATACACTGTGAACGTGTTGGGTCTTAATTTACTCAGGATGTTCACAGTCTTGTTAAATTCACAGATATTTTTCCTACTAGTAAGGAAGATTTCAAGCCTCCTTTTAAATGTGAAACTGTGCAATTAGCAAATAAGGTCAGGCTGTCCCAGCTCTTCCTAAGAAGGATCTCTGGCTATGTCTTTAACAGCAAGTTAAACATTTATTTATGGGTGAGTTTGTGGATACTGAAATGTGTTGTAGGCTGTCTAAGAACAATCTGAGGTTTTTCCTGGGCAGACTAGGCATGTTCTGAGCAGTAGAATGACAGGGCTCACAACAGTATTTAAAAGGGCAGGAGGTGTTAATCCTCTGGGCACAGACCATTCCTGTCATTTGGCCTCAGGACCAGGTTATGGTACCTGGCACTCAATTCCCTTACCTAGATGTACTTTCAACCCCTCTGAAGGCTGAACCTTGGTATTGTTTTAGCAGATTCGAAATTCATAGACCTACGCAAGTGAATATTCCTTAGAAATTGCTAAATGTTCTCAATTGCCAGTGTTATGTCAGGAATGCATTTGAACATCTGAGACTGTTTGCTCTTTGGGCCCACTGACACAGCCTAAGTATACATTTGAGTATCCTTTCAAGGAAAAGCTTCTCAAATTACATTTCTAACTTTTTCAGTGTCGGACATGCACTTGGAGAAAAGACTGCTCAGTGCCTTTTTGAGTAATCTCTTAAATCTTCAAGTGCTCTTAAGTAGCATTAGCTGACAGTTCCAAATGCACTTTCTAGACCTGAACCTGATGACTTATTACAGTAGTATTTAGTTACAAAAAATTAGTTACTTTTCTGTGAAGTAGCAAACCATTTAGTTTGTGTAAGTAAAGTTTCCAAAGCTACCCTCCATAGCTGACTTTGTTTTCACATATTCATAGATGGAATAGGTGGCAATTTAACACATGATGCTTTGTGGGAGAAAAATAAGGTCTAATAAATATAGGACAGGTTGTTTCTTCAGATGCTTTTTGCAACGAATGGGTTTAATCTAATGAATCTTGTAGGAATAAACCTCAGAATCCCAGGTTTTGGGATTGAATTGAAGAGAATGGGCCAAGCCTTTTCCAAGGTGAGTGAAAATATTTTCTGTTATTAGTAGTATCTACTAGGATCTCCTTAGACTCTCACATTCTCAGCAGTTTGGCTTTTAAAGTTGTTCAGGCAGTGTCTGTGAGACCTGTGACTAATACAGGATCATCCTTCCTGACTACACATCAAGTCTGACGGAATTTAATTTACCCACAGGAGACACCTTATTTTTCAGGTAGGAGACATCATATTTCCGTCAAAATCCTTGTGGAAAGGAGGGAAACAATTACATTCTGCCTAGCCCTACATTAAGAAACATTAAAGAGCAATTTCTACTTTGTCTTCAGAAGTCCTTATATCCACAGAAAACTTCCACAGATGTCACAGAGAAGAGGTGGATCAGCAAGGCTGTGAAACAGCTACTTCTAATTTTCATGTTCCTAAGGTAGAGCCCAACCCTTACACAGATGTGTGTCTTGAGAGGGCTCTTGATTGCTCAAATGTAAAACTGCCTGGAGTAGGACATTCACATCTGAGCAGATCATCTGGCCTCCCTTCTTAGTCATTGGTAATACACAGATATTAAATAATAGATTTTAACAAAGACCTCTGGTAAAGAAATATGAATCACATCACATGCTTCTTTTTCTTAGTAAGTATCAAAATTCTGATCTTGAATATATATGGATGTCTATACAGGAGGTCCCTACAAATAGGTGAGGTGAAATGGAATCCTATAATTTACACAGAGATTGTGGAATCACAATTAGAACAATTTTTTTTCACCCTCAAAGAACTCTTGAAGCAGTGGTGGTATGCAGTTTTTACACAACTTGGAATATTGAGAATGCAATTGATCACATGTTTTCATCATAGTTTTGATCACAGTTTATTCTGATAAATAGTTCCAAAAAACCCTGCTTCCTGAATACTGAAAATAAAGTTTGGGTTTTAGTTATTTTATGTCACATGATGAAGTGATTTTGAAAAAACTTCACGGAAGCTTTAGGGTGACTTTACCCTTGAGTAGTAATTGAAGAAATGAAATTAGCCGAAGGATAGCCAAGAAATGAGGGATGAAAAAGAAGAGAGAATGTTTTTCCTGACAGCAGGAAAAGCATCACTTTAGCTCACACCTTGTTATCTGCCTGAGGAAAGAAATCTTGACTCAGGAATGACAATTGTGAAGTGTGATAAGGGACAAACTCAAAATGGAATTCTTCTTAGAGTTAAATCTTTCACCAACAACCAACTTCTTTCCCTCAAGATGAAATTAGTTGGATATCTATCCAGGTACACATTTGGATTATTTTTATGGGAGCTTTAGAATTTTTAGATCTTTTCTTAGTTGATAGGTTTGCTTCAAAATCAACTTCAATTTTAAATGCTTAGAGGAATATTGGGAGATAAAGAAAACAATAGACAAGCAGGCACACATAGCCCTTGGCATTATCTAAGGCTTGTTCCACAGGTAAACAAGTTTCAAATTCCTAAAGAAAAAGGGGGAAAATATGTAGAATTGACTAATGTCTAAGAAATATAAGAAAAATATCTACTTTATATGTCTCAGAAATCCAAAGCAACGTAGAGTCTATACGGGGCTGTGTTTTTAACATTGTAGATTAAATGATGCAGAAATCCAAGGCTTTTCTATAAGTACATCTCCATAGTCTGGACTCTGCCATTGATTCCCAATGGGACAGATCAATCCAAAATCCAGGATGCAAATACCCAAGATCTTACAAAAAGTTTCTGTGAGCTGCTATTCTCCTATCAATATTTTGGGACATCTTTCAAGATTACATTAAAAACAGACTACTCCCTTTGTCCCATGTGTGGGGTCCATTGCACTGAAGGCCTTTGCCGTTTAGGAGCTGAACAAGCCTGAGGCACTGCAGTCTATTCTGGAACAGGGAGGGTATGTTCTCCCTTTTCCCTTATTTTCCCGACTTCCTAATTCCCACCACAAAAAATAAGGAAGGGAAATCAAGCAAATTCCCAAAACCGTGATGAGTATTGGTTTCTTCTAGAAACATGGGGCCAATGAAATTTCAAATCCTTGATTAAATCAAGGACTTTCTCTTTAATCTTCCCTTATGCCACACTCCAGAATCCTGCAGCAGTTTGCTAGGCTGTAGCCCTTAGCATTGCAAGGAAGATTAAAGAGAAAAAATGTTTGCCTATTTTGAAAATAATCTGTAGAAAGATAAATGCAGAAGTGAATAGGTTCAACGTATACATCTTCACAGATATTATTTTGCACAGTTACAGCCCAGCATTTTTTGCCCACATTTACTAATGGAGATGGAAATGGTAATTTAGTGTCAATTAGAGCAATAGAATCCTGAAACCCCAGTTACTATAGTGCAAACATAGGAATGGAATACTGAACAAGTATTCTTGGAGGGGAAAAAGCATAACAAATATTTGGATAAAAGTTTATGTCCACTGAGGATATAAAAGGAACAGAATAAACTACTTCCCTTTCCTTTCAGCCAGCCAAGAGAATCTTTTCTATAAATGTGTCATTTTTCCTATGTGGACCCATATTCCCTTTGTTTATCTTTTCTCACCTGGTCATGTCCCATATAAGTTAAATGAAAGGAAATGTTTGTGCTTCTTTAGAATTTACAGTCCTGGCTGTATTTATTACAGTGGTATTGTAAGTAAATAAAAGTACTTTGCAATGGGATAGTAGTTTAAAATATAAAGCAGAAAAATCAAGTCAAATCTTGTGCTTTATCCCATCAAATTAATTGTCATCAAACTGTTTTGGAAGGTAACTCTTTAATCACACTGATAAATGCACTGAGATCATGCTGCACTTCTATGCATGCTCTTGAGAACAATGCCATGACATTCCATGTGCCACAGAGTTGCCAAAATTTCACCTGGTTTTGTTCCCCTGTGTGTATTCTGTCCAAACCCTGATGGACAGCTGTCTCACACAGTGCTGTCAGCACAGCCACCTCCAGTGCTACTGCTGAGCCTCCCCAGTATAATTAATCTTAAAGGAGTCAGATGGTAGAATGGCCAGGAATGGGGAATGTATGTTTTGTAATGGAACACTTTGTTTTGCAAACTTACCCAGATGGTCTCTGTAGATTGCAGTTTGTGAGCTTAGTGCTGAATCAACAGGATGTCCAGCTCCCTCACCTTCTCCTCTTGTTCTGTAGAAATAGGTGCTCATCCTACCCTGGGGAAATAAGTATGGACCAAGTTCTATAGGAAAAGCAGATAAAGGAAAGAAAAGAGATATTTCCTTTCCCTGAAAAAATACCAAAACAAACCAAGCCAGAACAACAAAATAAAAACCCAACCCAAAACTGTAGCAGTCATACAGGTCAGAAAGCATTTGAGTGTATTTGGGCATGTATAGCAGCAGAAAAGACTGGAATGCAATTAAGTATTATAACAGTCTTATTTTCTCCTGTTTAAATCTCTGCACGAGTGCTTTAAGGTCATTATTCTCACACTGGTTAAATTAGGCACCTGTAAAGTTTCATTAGCAGAAATATTACCTTTAATTTAGCTTGGAAGAAAGTGATTTGTTATAATGTGTGCAAAGATAACATTTTACTAATTGCCAACTCCGTGGCAATCATAAAAGAATGGAACTCCCGAGCTCTAAGTGTGTGTCTAGTTCCTTTCCTGGGAGGTATTAACTCCTCTTTAGGATGAACATATTTTAAATTTTGCCACTTATCTGGTAACTGGAGTCAGAGGTAGTGGTAGTCATGCAAGTCTTCCTCCTGGCTGTCCAAAGACTCAAAGATGTTCTGGGACCTCTTTTCTTGCTGCATAGGAAGAAAGCTAGGTCAAGATAAAAATTGCCTTCCAGCATCTTTTTCCATGGTGAGCTCTGCATAGCTTGCTCTTGGAATAGTTTTCTCTCATCCTCAGTAGTCTTGTTCTGCTTTAAAAGAGTAACTCAGCTTTTACCCTGCTTTTGTGACTTGTATTTCTACCATAAGTATGTGCCAGCATATATCTCCTTGGGTCACTGCAGTCTCCTTTCTGCTAAGAGGAATCCATCACTATTGCAGCAAAAGGTATTAAAAGATACTTATTTTGGGTCTCAGCCACATAGGCACAATCTGAGTCAGTGTTACAAGCTTAGAAATAGCAAACCGGGCTTATTTTTAAATGCATTACTTCATTAGTGATTCCCAAAGATAAATACTGCTCCACCATTGTAAAAGGCTTGGCTCAGATCAAGGCAGATATAGACATTTAAAAGAAGCTTGTGCTGTACACAGTACCAACATTTAATTTCTGTTGACTTTTTCTTCCTCTCTGCTTAAGAAACTTGTATCATTCTTTGTATGTTTTTCCCAAAAAGAAATTATTCAGAGCTTCCTTCTTCTACAAAACAAAAACAGACAGTGTCAACCCACAGCCCAGCATGTGAGCAACCCAAAAATAATAACATAAAATGTGCATGTGATGGAGCAAAACTGCTGATAAGAAAAATATTTTCAGTCTCTAGTTTGAATTTTTGAAGTCAGTCCTCTTTCCATTTAAGTCAGTATTGACACACCCATTATTAAAAAGAAGACTAAGTTGTGGTTTGATCACAATGGAAAGCCAAAAAAACTAAGCTTGAAAGGCTGTTTGTCCCTAGGGGAGAAACCACAATGGCCTTTCTGGAAGTTAACAGCTGGAAGTTGAATGTTGTTAAATTCAAATGAAGACCATTTTCCTAGCAGTGAGAACAGTTAGAAGCCAGGACAGACTTTCAGTTACATTCTGTTAGTTTTGTAGTTTTTAGCCTGAGCTTGGATATTCTTCTAAATGCTGTGATTTAGCCAGTATAGCTTTGTGACCAAATTTGTAGTTTAAGTGGCCTTAAACTTATTACATGATGCTGAGGTATTTTGTGGTTTAGAAGGAAGACGAAATAGAAGGTATGTGGACTCTGGTTCAGATAAATTATTCCTGTCTGTAGAAAGAAGGAAAGAGTCCATTCCTGCCTTCTGCTCCTCAGTTCTACTCTCTGTTTTATGCGAGAGATAAAACCAGGGGAGATAAGCGTTCCTTTTGAAATTCATGCCTACGATTCAGCAAAGTGGAGATAAGGACCATCTGTATTAATTCCTACAGTAACACTTGAATAACATTCTTTTGACCCTATACCAGGTGTTTATGCGTGTGTCACACCACCGAGGGCAGGGTGGGCATTGTCTTTGCCGGCCCCCAGCTGCAGGCGCAGCTGGCAGCCGCGGAGATTTGCTGATGCTGAGCCATCGGGCAGTTCCTGTGCGCTGGCGAGCTGGGAGCCGTGCCCCGCGGGCAGTGCATCCCGCATTCCGATCTTGATGGGCAGCATCAGCCCCTGAACGTGGCTGCTCTTCTCCGCTGATTACAGGAGAAACTCAAACAACCGACTATGGAAAGCTGCCTGAGTTTCAAATTTTAAATTTCTAATGTCAAGTGAGACACATCTTGCTGTGGGATTAATTTCTATAGGTGCGCACGGTTGATTCTGCCAAATGCTGGCGGTGCCTCCAAAGCCACGATAAGAGCAAAGGAAATCCTTAGGAAATAGTTTGGGATCTAAGCCAGTATTTAAACAAATAATATAAATACTCTCACTGAAGTAAAGAGAACTATAGGTGTGAGGAAGGAAGCCCCGGTTTTTTCCTTGAATTAGAAGTATCCCACCCCAACTCTCTCTGAGGAATAAAAGAAATATACTTACATGATATACTACCACAAACAAAATATTCCTTCTTGAATCTCTTAAAAATCAGTTTAAGCCACAAAGACAATATTGCTTTATCTTCATTATTCTCTTGTAGCGTATATGAAAATACAAATAATAGAATGGATAATTAAATTCGGGAGATGTATCTAAAAAATATAGATTTTTCAGCAGAAGTATTTGTTTTGATTCCCTAGGGTAAAGAATAAACTACTTGCCTAAACGTTTCATTAAAAAAAGTAAAAATTTGAAATTAATTTTGATGTTGTTTGTGGTTCTTTTTCAAATTACGTTGCTCAGGTTATGTTTTCAAGTTTACACATTAGAAAATCTATCTGATATGAGAGTTTTTGACATAAAATAAAACACTTTTACATAGTCCTAGTAATATAATCCTAATCATTGTCATCTCTTTATTGAATACCATCACATTTCCATTTCCTTCTTGTTCTACTATTATTTTTATAGTACATGATTATTTTCTTTTCTAAAAAAAATTTAATTTGAGTTTGCAAAGCTGTGTGAAGCCATTTCAGAAGTCATGCTAATACTTTCTTGTGTATTTCCATATTATGAAGCAGATAATTTTGTGATGCTAGCCATACTTACTTACTACATACTTATGAACCTGCATCCTATCTCAAAAGCCACAAGGCTTTTAAATACTTGCCAGAACAGAGAAAATCTTGTTATTTTAGTTGTAGTAGCTACTTCAACAATAGCGACTGCGACAGATAAATCATGAGCAACAACTTGCTAATTATTTCTTGGTTGTTACATGAGTTGGATTTTTCTGTAAGTTCTGCTCTAAGGTATTGTATTTGTTTAAGTATTATATATTGATAAATAACTAAATCTGACTTTCTTAAACAACAGAAATGTTGGAAAAGCTAATTGGAAAAGCTAGCTTTTGCCAACTTTAAATTAACCTGGAATATTAATGTTATGTACCTGGAACTATGTCCAAAATTTGTCTAAATTAAACATTTTTTTCGTTGTTATTGATAATCCTCCTCTGGATAAACAGCTAGAGAAAGAACATTTTCCTAAAAAACAGAAGAAGTATGTTCAGCTGTACCTTTTTGGAAAGGATTTGGGCCCTCTTCTTCTGTCCCACTGAAGGCTGATTTAGCCACATTGGCTGGGAGTTTCTCAGGTGAGCTCTCATTCCTTCTTGGTTAGAATTCTTGTTCATATTGAAGATTTTTTGGACAAGAACGGCTTTCATCCTTGACAGGAATTTGAGCAAGCACCAACCTGTTTTGTGGGAAGCCAGTCAGGCTTTGGAGTCATTATTATCTCTGATGCCTGGCACAATAATGTTTTGCTGTTCCTTGCAAAAAGTAGCATGTCCAACAAAAGGAATTGAAGCTGTGAGACTTGTAGTTGGCAGGATGGAAGGAATATGTCACACACCCCAGCAAATGCTCTAACTGCTCATCCATGTGATAAGAGGGATAAGCAATCTCTCTCAGAAATCCATCCCCTTTCCTTAAATTTTTCCACAAATATTTCACTGGATATGGATGAAGCATTCTATATTACATGAAAGAATGTGTGTTTAGAGTTTCCTTTTTGTAAAAAGAAATTTTAAAATCTCTTTGGTTTAATCTGAATTGGTTCATTTTTTTCAGAATTATTAAAAACATAAAAGTTGGGATGGTTTTTTACAGATGGGTTCACCTTAAAATATACTGCTTAGAGACTTGAACACTTATCCTCCCAATTCCTCTTTCATAGGTCTGACACACAAATTAAACAAGAACCCTAATCTCTGAAATGTCAAAGGCTTGGGTTTATTCTTTGCTTCTGAAAACAACCACTGTTTAGCTTCTTCAAGCACACTTTTATTGCAAGCTGTCTATGGGAAATGATCCACTTAGAATCATTCACATCTGCACGGTCTCTTGGAGAATATTTTCAGGGTGGAGTGAAGATGTCCTTACACAAGCAGGGGGAATCTCTTTGATTTTGATTGGCCCTCCAGCTAACTGATGGATTTCATATGATAAAGACTATTCAGCTCACAGTATTTCAGATCAAGATTATAAAACCAAAATACGGTCAGGGTCCAAGCACAACTAAAAGGGCTACGACTTCAGATTAAACTCTTCTCACTAAGCTTCCTGAGTATTCAGTGTGATCAAGGAGAAAATTACTGGTTTTAAAACCTTCAAATAGCCTGTCTACAATTTTAGCATGGCAGTGTAAGTTTGTATGCAAGTGTGATGATCATGATATGAGACCAACCAAGTGCTCTGTATTTGACCACATGAATTTTGTTGCTTCAGAAAACTGAGAAGTACAATTTACCTACTTCAGTAAGGCACAGCTGGAGTGATTTTGGCTCTGTTGTCCTTTGTTATGACTATCCCAAAACAGGGATTCTGTTTGGTCATACACAAAAGGGAAATAATAATCACTACTGTCTTCTAAAGAAAAATAATTTTCCAAATTCCCATTAAAAAATGATCAAATGATCCACTTGTTTTTCTTAGATGCTTTAGAAAATCCTGTTTTTCAAAAACTATGTTGGAAATATGTTGCAAAAAACCAGTTCTATAATATTCTATTATATTCTGAAGGTTCTATTTCACATTGCACTCACACAATCTGGTTTGAACAGTCTACCTAATTTGCTTTATTACTAATAAATGCAGGCTTTGGATAGGAGCTTTCAGACGCCAATATACCCAGGAAACAAAAGCATATTAATAACATCCTTCATGAGAAATTTACATACTGGTTTATAAATTGTTTGCAATCCTTACATTTAGATGATGAATGAATATCTGATTTAGTATTGAAGAGAAAGGCAAAACTGCCTTCAGTTTCAATCGGGTTCTCCTCTGTTGAGTTAGATGTAAAGGAAAAGGAGAGTAGACGGGGAGGAGACAGAAATGTTGGGCTGATTAAATCTTAATCTGAAAATACAAAACCTCTTTTCCATCCGTCTTGTCTGGTTTTCCTTTTTAACTACTGCAACCATGTATAGTTGTTAAACATTTTAGCATCAGCAATTAACACATACACTGTATCAGCCGTCCACAGAAGTCACTGAAACCAATTATGCTGACCTCCAAAAAACGTTGGAATAGACCCAGAATACTTAAGGAAAAATATTATTAAAGAAGGAGATTCAGTAAACATTTGTTACCATGGCAAGGAAAGGAAAGAGGAAAGGAAAAGGAAAAAGGTAGTTGTTGTACAGAGCTTGATGCTGGTTTTCTTTTACAAATGGTCCCACACAATAGAAATACTTCATGAAGCACTAGGGTACTTCAACATCTGCTGACATTCAAATAGAGTAGAGGAAGAGAAGGCTCCTGCATGCATTATTCGCGCTGACCATTTAAAGCTTCAGACCAGAAGACATAAATATTTCAGTAAATGACAGGATCAGAGTAAAGAAAATCAACAGATCAAAGAGAGACCATATGGTCAAAGACACTCTTTCGTGTAAAGTTGTGTCATGGAGAGATATTTTAATGTGCAAGGAGGTGTTGAATGCTGTGCTTCAGGCAACAATGTGATACAGAAGCTGTTTCTATTTATATGGAACTATTTCAGTGCCTCCAGGACTGGAATAGTCATCCTGGGCTACCAAGGGCTGCTGACCCGGAAATTTATGAAAGACATTTCTGTTTGGAGAGTCCTTTGGAGAGGTTGCTCAAATTAGTTGACATCTTTCTGAAACAAGCAGCAGTTGTGTGTGCAAGTTGGGAGAAAATGCCGCGTTTCAATCAATGCTTACTTTCTCATGGGAAGAAAGTGTGTGAACAGCTCAGAAAGGCAGCAGAGCCTTTGCATCTGTGTCAGGGCAAACGAAAGCTGGCAGTCAGGTGGTTCCCCTTCTCACAAAAGGAACGACTTGAGTAAGGTAATTACTGTTTAATATTTCCACCAGGATGTTTGAAGGGAGCATTTAATTATCCTGCCAACATCTATTCAAATAAACATGAGGGGTTTAGAACTTTTTTTTTTCCTGAGATGCAGGCTTAAAAGGAATACCAAACATTCTGGGGCACTAAACCTCTTAGATCTCCTCTGCAATGTGGCATAGGAACATGTTTCTATTGACATTTTGCCTTTTACATGAAATGATGCCTACCCTAGAGAACAAGCAGTGGTGTATCCTGCCTCTTCTCTCACCTTGTTAAATCCTGTCTTGAAGCTTTACCAAAGCAATATTTTCAGTAGGGCACACTGGGACAGTAGCTGAGTGCATATATTTTTTTCAGCAAATGTTCTTTTAGTGCAAAGCCATTGTTGAGCAATACTCTGAGCATTCTTCTCATGGGTCAAATCATGCTGCTAAATACCATAGTGCTGCCAACTCAATGTGGCCATATGAGCACTTGTTGGAAAAAAATTTATACTTGTCTCCTTTGCACATGTAGTCACATACACCAACACACATATGGGTTTAGAGATTGTAATTTTTTCTAGTTAACAAACCCCAAACACATAATGAATCTCTGACTGACATTGTTCTATCTGCCCAGATGTAATATTTCTTTCTAAAAATTTTTTCGTAAAGCCTTTTTTGGTTCCTTTAACTGTCAAATCTTCAGTGTTTAGAAGGTTGCCCAGCAAGGAAAGTGTTACAAAACCTGATCAGTTTCTCCTTCTTAAATCTGTTAAAGGCTCTTGCAGAAGTTTTCCTATGAAACATCTTAACCCGAAAATGCAGACATCAGTCACAATCCAGTGAACACACATTGGATGAACAAGCTCTGCAAGAAGAAAATGTTTAGAATAGAGTTGAGAGTCTGACAGACTCTCTGACAGCAAAAGAAGTCAATACAGAAAAAGTTGCAAAGTCAGAGCGTGTGAGTAGGTAGGAAAACTGGCTGAGACACTTAGGAAAGAGTATGAACTCTTTCCAAGGAGTGGGGAATAGTGCCTGGGGATATGATCTGCTGGACACTATTTTGCTTTTTTCACCTTAAAAAAAAAAATAATTGTTTGACATATATCTTTAACTTCTTTTCATAATTGGAACAATTATCAGACATCTGATTTCTTTCTGTAACTGCTCAGAAGAAATAAATTAACAATTTTATTTTGATTACACTTAAAATTATTTAGAAAGTGAAGTAATCCAGGTCTTGATAATAAAAATCATTAAAAAAAATACTGAAAATCAGTGTGGTCCTTTTTTACCCTCAGCCAAAGCATGAATTCATCTAGACTTGGTCTTTTTATTTGGTAATTTATATTAAAATAGTAACACCTCTTAGTGTCTAAATTAAAAAAAAAAAAAAAGAAATTAGAAGGATTAATATGTCATCAATATTTGACATTACTTGGGCTCTGATTTGCCAGATCTTTTTATGGATGAGAAATAGCTTTACAAGTTAGGCACAGTCAAATGGACCTTGCTTAATAGTTGATGGAGATCTAAAGGAAAATTTCACCTCCTCCAGAAATTAAGTGAATATAAAATGTGAGGGTATGGTTAATCTCAATGCAAGAGTGGAAAAAGAGGGGTAAGGAGAGCAGAACACTGGAGACCAGGAAAATACTCGGAAATGGGACAATTCCAGTGTCTTCTGTGTTTGTGCTTTCCTCTCAGTATGTAAGCAAACAGAACATGGATCTACATCTGGTGGTGTCCAAATATATCCCCTCTGATATCAGCTCTCTGGCAGTCAGGTAAGCATTCAGGATTTTTTTCTAGAAATTGAGTAGCCTGAAGATGCCTTATGGTTGTTCATTGCAATTCCATAAAAAAGAGATGTGAAAAATAAAAGACAACCAAAGAAAAATGCATTAAGGGAACTCCAAGGCAGTGGAGACCTCTGTAAAATGGTATGGCTTAGGCATGCCTCAAATCTGGGCACTCGTTTTAAGAATTTTGTACATTTTTGCCTAGGTATACAGTTTAAGATGTGGTGTTCTGTGAGTTGTCTATATATTTCTGTAAGAAGAAAGTTTATTCATGCATCATATTGGTGGGACTTGCAGGTCCCCATAATCCAAGACTTACCTCTCTAAACTTTTTAAATTAATTTTATGCCTGTGTACCCACCCATTTACCTATGTAGAATGAAGGATACATGATTTTATTTATTGTGGAAAGTCAGTGAATATATTACTTTCAAAAGATTATGAGTAGCAGAAACTCATTATTAGTGAAGTGGAAGTCCTTGTAAGGCAAGAATTCACTTGTGCAGTGTCCTTGAAAACTCCCATTATGTGTGGGTTAATAGGAACCATAACCTTGAAATCATATGCATTTTCCCATTTGAAAAGGGTATTTCTAACACCTTTTTAACTCCTTTATTATTGAGATAGCATACAATGTTGAAACTAATGACACAGTCTGTAATTTTTCTTGTTGTTGTTTTGTTCTTTATATGTGACATGTGGTTTGAGTTTTAAAGCTTGTTTCCTTTTGGTCTAATGAGCTTCTGAAAGTGATTAAATAGAAGAAAGACGGGTTAAACCAATGACATTTTATCAGAGGAAACACTATCAAATCTAGTGCATGAAAAGCTTTCTGTTGGTTCCCAAGATTTCTTGCAATAAATACTTTCTTATGCCTGGAGTAGTAATTAGAAACTTAAGGCATTAAATGTTTGTCAGACAAAATGCAAGCAATAATCAGAAAAAATGTTTGTATGTGCTGTACTCAGTTATCTTTTTTTTTTTTTATATCTGGCACTCCATTCTAGCTGCCTGCTCTTTTTTTTTATGCTGAATTTAATGAACTTTCTTCATGCATGGGGAAATGTGACTTGAATTCATCTCTCAAGCTGTAGTTTTGAAGAACTTTTGGAGAGAAATGGATTAATCTTGGTCAGGATACTTTAGCATTCAGGATTAGGTCCATAGATTAAATTTTTTTTACAATCAATTCACATGTTATGGAGATGTAGAGAGAGTGATGGGTGAACAACATGAGTCTGAGTAAATCACCTCTCACCGTGCTGTCTGTGCCACCTACATCTTGGTAGGTAAACAGTGGATACTGGAGTTGAATTGGAAATTACTAAAATCATGGATAATGTACATTTAGCACTGTTTTGTACAGGGGCCATGATCATCACCAGAGGCATTTCAACATGGCTCTGTCAGAGGATGGCTCAATGGAAGAGCTCCAGATGGGTTGCAGAAGTGAAAGTGGCATTGACCAGGACAAGCCATCCTCTTAACCACTGTCTACTCCTGGGGTATTTTGAAATTACATTTCTGTCCTGGAGTTATGCCCATTGAGTGATTTTTTTTCATTTTGAAGTTTACAGTTAAACCTATTAGTTTAGAGTAAAACCTGTGCCCTAATACACAGAGATGATAAAATAGAAATGTAGGCAGTAAGTGAACCAGATAAACAAGCATCTGACACATAAAACATTATTCCACCCCCCCACCTCCCTCCCCCCATCACCTTTAATGTGAATATCTTGGAATAAGGATGTGAGCTTCCAAGACCTTGTTCACAGTAGCCTCTTAGGTGTCTCTCAGAGGGATATGTAGCTGAGTATCATCTGTCTGAGCTGGAAACTCTGGGGAAAGATGCACAGCTGTACTGTCCTTGAGCTTGCTGGAGACCACCATGCTCTGGTTTAGACACTGGCAGTAATGTTAATCTCATTTATTTTTGCCATTTAATAGACAGGCATTGGGTTTAAGAGGTCATTTGGAAGTTTTCAGTGGAGAAAGACAGATACCTCCTGTGGAAGTTTCATCCTATTCTAAGAGAGCTGTCTAAAAGACAGGTCCTAAATTGCCCTTTACAAGTCAATTTTTCTCTAATCCATGAGCAGAATACATTTCAATAGTCTGTATTTTGCTTCACATGCTAAAAATTAAGGAAGATGAATCTCACCCTTACTAAAAAATTTCTCTTTATTTTTAATGTTTCAAATAATATTTCTAACATAAAGTTCTAAATTAGAATAAGCACATTTAAATTTTCACTGTTACATGTCATGTACCATTTATACACAGGAATGTAGCTTTTACAATTTTTTCTCTTAAATTATCCTGTAATAATAAATATTTTCTTTGCATAACTACAGCAAGTTGCATAAAATGAAAAGCATGGCAAGTAAATCACTTTTGTAACAACTAAATAAGCGCAGACTCTTGCACAATACCAGGTGGAGTCTTTGCCAAGGACATGGATATTGAGGTGTATTGCTTTAATGTGATTTTATCCCCACTATATTTGTTTGGTCATTCATACTGGATCTGCTATTAGATGTTAGTATATGTGAACACAGGAAAAATTATCTGAAATAAGAGACACAAGCCACTGCAGGTGGAATACCCAGTTCCCCACCTGGAACTCAGATTTTCCTTTTTTTAATCAAAGGTATTCCTATAATCTTTAAGCTTGTATGCTTTCTAAAAATAAACTTGAAACCTTTCTATAAAAATAAATCCCTTAGCTCTAAATGTAATAAAGTAAATCTTATTTATTGATTTCTGTTTCCAATTTGCTTGAGGGGGAAATTTTGAGGTATATTGTTCTTCTTTAATTTAAAATCATCTCAACATGAAATTATTAATAAATCTGTTGCCATTTCCTTATGTCAAACACAAAATTATATGACTGTAACCAAAAGAATGCACAGCACTTAGCTGAATTCTCTCCTTCTCACAAAGATGTGGTATTATCCCAGTCTAGGGTTTATCTACAGCTTGAGTAAGACCCTTGCTCTTCATCAACATTTCTCTGTGAACTAAGACATGCATCAAAATATTGACAGTCACCTGTCAGTAATGAAACCTGTGTACTGCTGTTAACAAACCTGTCCTTATGCATTAATTGTGGCTTTTATTACCCACATTAATTTTCAAAGTATAATTCTTTCCCTTGATGAATTAATTATTTTAGCAGTTACTTCTCCAGATACAGAAAGAAAGAAAGAATCACCTTGAGGAGAAAATTGCCTCTAGGACAGATTAAATATGATAAAGAAAAAAAATCAACTTTAAACCAATGATGACTTAACGTTATGTCAATTGTTGGTAGTTGCACAAGGCAATGTCATCATAGATTATATGCTTTAGATGTGTGTTAAAAACAATCATAAAAACCATTTGCAGATAAATGTCAAAGAGCAAATAAATCTAAAGTTAATTGGTAGGAAACTTGAAATAAAGTACATTTATTTTAAGCTTTGGTTAGACAACAATTTAGAAACAATGGAAGGCAATCATTCATTTATGTGACATGTCAAAAGTCTGGAGAGCTTATAGATCTAAAATATATTTGAAATACAGGCTGAAGAAAGGGTTAAATTATTCAGAAAATTCAATAATAGATAAGGATTATTAGGGTTCTGGCAAGGCTGAAAGCCCTGAAGATTACACAACAAATGGAAGTCCATATTTTAAGTATTGGGGGAAAAAAAGAGGAAAGTGTGTAGGTACGTTATTCAATGACTGCTGTTGAAGTTTTTATACCTTCCTCTGAGGCAACAGTTTATGTCACTGTCATCTGAAGAATGAATCAGAGTAACCAAGATGAACTATTGGTCTACCAGAAGTTGAATACTTCCCTGATGATCATTCTGAGGAGGGCTGTAAGAGATTACCACAGCTGGAGAAGCTGTAGTGCATTTCTAGCCTGTTGCTCAAGCTGTGCTTTTGTGAATAGGGAAGAGCAAATCCTTTGTGGCTTGTGATGGCACCCATGGACTCAGCAACTAAGGGTGAAATCCTGGCCTGGACATGCTCAGGTCAGTCTATGGGATAACATGTACTGAGTGCAGTTCTGAAATCACATGTGGTGTTAATGATTGTGTACACCTGCTAGCATGGATGCATATGGATTTCCAAACCAGCCTTGCACAATTGCTATCTCAGCAGTCAAAAAGCTGTAAAATTTCATGGCTCTATTATTTTATCTATCAAAATAAGATTCCCTCCAGATAGCTCATAGGGGTTTGTCCACCCTTTCCTCTTCCTCCTACTTGTAAGAGAAGACAAATTGCCCAAATATCTGCTGATCACATTCCACATACTTGTGTCAGCAGGAAAAGTAGAATTTAACAGAGGGCCTGGATACCCAGGGTGGTCAACCCCACCATTTCCAGGATTCAGGGATGATGGAAAAGAACTCCCTGCTTGTCCTCTGGAGCGACCTTCCATCTGAGCTGTCGGGTTATCACAGATCCATCTGTAAACAAAGGATAGCAGGTTCCCTGGGCAGTGTCAGGATCACACTCAGTGTGACACTGTGTTTGGATGTCCAGAGAATCCCCCTCTCCTTGCTTTCTTTTCCAGGCTTAATAAAGGAACTGCTAAAACCTATGTAGCCTGATAAGATGACAAGACAGTCTTTTAGTGTTATTGATTGTATACAAGAGGTGAAATGATGAATTATTTCCTATAATGCGTCCTGAGTGGGTTTCATCTTTTTGAGACATGTTCTTGAAATCCCCCATATGAATTCAGTTCTTAAACTTCCTGGAAAGAAAAGGGTCTTTATAAGGCCAAAGTGCTGGGGTAAGACAAATGTCTTCTACCTGATAAGAGGGAGAACTTTCAGAGTGTGTGATCTGAGAGGAGTAAATGTGTATAGCATATAAAATAAACTCTGGAATGCTATTCTGAGAATGCTGTCAAAATGAACCTGGGGGACAAACTGTATGCTCCAAATGCATTCCACATATAATAAACTTCAACCTTTCACCACTTTTCTTTATGTGTGGTGGAACAGCTGAATGACTGTGGATTTTATTTCCTCACTTCAGTGAAAAAGAGTTTAATTACTCAACAAAAAAAAGGTTCCCTATCATGCCACAAGTATTAGTACCAATCATACGCCATTCCTATTCTGTGATTCTGTGTGGCTCTGCATGCAGTCATGTGTAATACACAGGATACTGTGTGTGTTAGCTGATGAAAGCTGCCTGTTCCTGTATTTGTCATACTCAGTCTTAGCTAAATGGCTTAGAACCCTAAGGTTCCTTATGAAGATACTATCTTCTGTATTTATTCTGTGTGATATAAACTAAGTTTAAGCCTAGAACACAAACCTCAGATTTTGCAACAAAACATTTGAGAATGGGATCTAAAGAGGAGGTCACTTTTATGGTATTGTTTCCTGTGCTTCAATCATCATCCTAAAGATTTCTGCTAGTTTGGCTGATGTGAAAAGCATCTGATTTCAATGGATGACCTTACAGAGCTACAAATTATTCTACAAGCAACACATAATTCCACAATTCAAGTTTAAATAAATTTAAGGCTTGAAACTCGGAACAGTGTTGTTGGCATAAGTGATTTCTGTACAGGTACTGGAAAGGGAGAGGATTGTCTGTTTTCTTTTAAGGAAACTTGTGCTCTTGCTGTTACTATCTCAGTCTAAAACCAGTTTTGAACTTCCTAGTTTGACTGCGAACCTTTAAGGGTCAGATATGCTGCAAACAAAACCAATTAGATGTTGTCCCCTCCTTGGCTGTTGTTATGATTTTGGATTTTATAGGATATTTTTTATTATTCCCTCTTTAAAACAGTTTAAAGGGAGATTTTAGCAGGTTTGGAAGAGAGCAGCAGGAGAAACCGAAAAGTTATCAGTATTCCCAAAGAGCAGCAAGGAAGAGGGAAGGCTGCAGATGGGTCCTACTTTAGATGTCATCAAGCTTAGGCTCACTGAAGAGGTGCCAGAAACATATTTGGGAATACAGCTATAAAACATTTTTCCTTAGTTAGAAACAAGCACCAGCACTGCAAACATCAATTTTCTTGAGGGCTTCTTCTTTCCTATATCTACAGGCTATTTTGCCTAACAAAGCAATACAAAGAAGTCTTGGTGCAAATGTAGGATATTTTTACACAGACAGAAAGAGGCTCTTGGTTATGTCCAAAAGTGTCTTTAGGAAATATTTTGATGGGTTGTGCTCACTAACATATTTATCATATAATATTATTATATATTTATAATCAATATATAATTATTGCTCTTTCAAATTTCACTGTGTGATGAAAGCTTTATTTACATATTGTTCTGTTGCTCAGATGTCAAGGAGGTTATCTGGGACCTTCAGAGACTTGATCAGAGTTAACTGATGAAAGCCTAGCCCTCTTGTCTAAATCTGTCACCTCTCTGACTTTACCACCCTGGTTGAGACTGCCAGCAATCCTTTGTCCATGCTGAGAGTGCTCCGTGCTTCCTTTGTCAAACTTGTTTTTACTGACCCGCCCAATGCAAGGCACCATCTCTCACTGCCAGGTCAGCCCGAGGTATTGTATACCAGGGAATATACCATGACAGAAGAAAATAAACACTGGAGGAGGAGGAAGTTCTGAGAGCTTTCACAGCCCAGATGGGAGCCCAGGCTCTTTGTGCTCTGAGCATGAAACATGGGCAGCATGAGGAGCAGGGATGTGAGCACAGAGATGTGGGAAGAGCTG
The DNA here is from genome assembly GCF_028551555.1 of Melozone crissalis. NCBI lineage: Eukaryota > Metazoa > Chordata > Aves > Passeriformes > Passerellidae > Melozone > Melozone crissalis. Next base: position 58,682,451 of record NW_026535805.1, read on the forward strand.
TATCCCACCCCTCCAGGAGTCCTTTCTCATCCTATACCACTCTTGTGATACAACTCAGACTAATGTAGCCATAGACACAGTTCTGTCTGGAATGGAGCCTGGCACAACTCATTGTCAAAACACCACATTTGGTAATTCCTCTATTGTTCTTAGTTTTCTATGTTACTTTAACATCTTTTATCATCTTGAATTCTGTGAATTCATGTTTGTTTTCCACTTAATGAAGAAAAAACTGTAAGACTTTTTGACTAACTGATTCAAAGTGTGAGATGTCCTAGACCCTACAGCATGTCTTTCACAATATAAAACTAAAACCCTAAAAAGCATAAAGTTTTCCAGGTATTGATTCTTGGTGGTATATGATAGTTCCAATAATGCATGTCTGGAGCACTGGACTGGAAACGGCTTTTGGTCACTATGAACTTCCTTTAAATGGAAACTTAAATCTCAAACATCTTTATAATCCTGCAGACATTCTTCACATTCATTTTATCTCTCAAGGGACGGGTCCAGTAATTGCAGTGGCACCAAGTTGAGAGGTGCAGTTGATGCAACAGGAGGAAGGGATGATATCTGGGAAAAGGGAGAACTAGAAAAGCTTGAGAATGTAAAGACATGTTAGGAGGAAATTCTTTACTCAGAGGGTGGTGAGGCACTGGAACAGGCTTCCCAGAGAAGGTGTGGATGCTCCATCTCTGGAAGTGTTCATGGTTGGATGGGGCCCTGAGCAACCTGGTGAACTGGGTGGCATCCCTGTCCATTGTGGGAGAATTGGAACTAAATGATCTTTGAGATCCCTTCTAACCAAAACCACTCTATATTTGTATTACATTATTGCTGCTGTACAAATTACATTAAATAAATTACAAGGATGATCCAAAGGAACAGCTAGAATTAATAGAAATTTCAGGAAAATAAAAGAAGATATATTCTCTCCATCATCCTCACACAGTGAAGTAGAATCAAAAAATATCATTATCATTCTTTAAACAAGTGTTTTGATTTATTGGGGTATCTCTGTGCCAAGGGAAGTAATCATAATGTATATATATATATGTATATATATATATATAAATATTAAAAAAAAAATATATAAAAATTTATGAATGGACTTTTCTGTCTCCTCCCATTTCTGTGTAGGATACACATGCCAATTTCCTGTGGTTGTGTCTGAATGCTCAGTTACTCAGTCAGTGGCTCAAAGTAATGAAATATATTTTTCAACAAGGGCCTTCAATATAATAAAATGCATAAGTATCACAATGGAAATATGCCAAATTTCAAACTCCTTTAAACCTGAAATTTATTTGGCTTGCCTTTATTATTGAAGATCAATTCAAACAGATTATAGGGGTTTTTTCCATTTACATATTTTAAGAACAGAATATTACTGCAAAAGTAACCTAGCTGAGTTGTACATACACTAGAATGAAAGCATGATAACATCAGTCACAGAATTGTATGCATATTATTTCCTCTCAAGAAATTTAAAGTACTTTGGTAAACCAGAAAAATCCTTTTAGAGTTTGGGGGTCTTTTTTTAATCCAGACATGTACCAGTTTGTTTTTCACTAGATGTTTCATAACTCAGGTGAACTAAAACAGATCACTAATGAAATATTAGGTATAAACAAAACAATTTTTAATAATATCTTAAAAACAATTCTGCATTAATTTACCTGGCAACATATAGGCATCACACCAGACACTCCACTAAGTCCTCAAGCACTGTACCGAGGTGTATTTTGAATGTGGAGAACCAGTTTCATTACACACAGAGTAGCTAAATTTCCAAGTGTAATGCATGTATTTCCAAGGATTTTTTTACCTGCCTTACTTTGCATGAATAAGGAATGAAAATATTAAACACTGTGTGATCTAAATCAAATTCATGTGCAAAATAGAAATTTTATAATACTACCTTTTTTTTTTCTTATCAAAAGCTATTTCGCTTAGCTCCAAACAATATCACATTTGAGTAAAGGATTTTTGTAAATATTATCAGATCACCCAATGGGAATCATAGTAGCCTAAAATTGGAAATCTTTCTTCATTAGTGAAAAAAACACCATTTTATGGGGAAATGTTAAAACAATACTCATTTAATTTTTGTTTCTGAGAGAAGAATTGTATTTTTAAGAGTAGAGCAGTTGAGGAGAGTCATGGTTTTGATAAGATCTGTACTCAGGACCTAAACTATTAAGAAGTGGTTTTGGAATCAGGGTAAGTGACTCATCTTCACAGCCTGGAAGTGGAGGTACTGAGTCAGCTGCTGGCTGGGATTGCTGTCGCTGACCAAAAAGAGCCAGACAGGACTTCTCCCTTTAATGCCAAATCCAAAGTTTTAGACACAGCCTGAGCAACACCCCACAGGCTATGGAGCAGCTTCAGTGACAAACTGACATTTCAAGTCGTGCACAAATAACACAGTTGATCTGAAAATGCTCAGAGGAAGAAGAGTACATATGGGAAGTGCAAGGAAATGAAAAGAGGTGGATGTTATTGCCCTTGCTCAAAGTGTTGTAGAGGAGTCACAACTCATATGGAGGAGTAAGCGTGAGCAGCAAGGGTGGCATCCTATGCAGTGATGATATATTTGTGGTTTGTGTATAAATTAGACAGCACCCATATGTCCCAGAACCTCACTTTGGATTCTGATCCCTATTGTGAACTGAGTAAGGCATGTCCTTGTGACACTCGTGACAAAGGAGACAGGAATCTACACCAGTGCATGGAAAACACTGAGACATGTTTGGTCCCTGAGAGGCTTTAACAAACTGCCTGTCAGAGAGGAACACACATTCACACGTGGCTTTCTGACTTTACAGGACACAACTGATTTCTTCTGGCTGCATTCCATAATCTTTGAACTTACTCTGTCTCCCTTACCAGAAGCTGTTTCTTGCCATGTTCAGTGTCGAGTACTGAGCTAGTAACCAGTGCCTTCCAGGCCATCAGTGAAGCTCCTACTAGGTGTTATAATGGAAACTAACACACCAAATGTGTCACTAGCTTCCCATCATGTAACATTTCCCTGCTAAAAAGAAATCAATATGAAATGACTTACTCTAGAAAGGTGAAACTTTATGTTACATGTTTCATTGATAGTTTTCAACTAAAAGTTTGGGTTTCATGCTTGTGTTTGCAACTTTAGCCAGAAACAGGTTATTTTTTTTCAGTGAAGGAAAGGAAGACTTAGAGTATAATTTAAACAAAAAAGTTTCATTCAACTAGTCTGCTTTTATTTCCAACAATGAACCTTCTTAACAGCCCTTCTTCTATCTTGCAGCAGCAGTATTACTGAACACATTGATGAATCAACATTTGGGTGGCACATTCAATAGCTGTTGACAGGTGGTGGGAAACGCAACATGCCATAATTCAACAGGTGCAGAAAAGTTATGGAAGACAGGAAAATAACCAGATTCATAGTATTACCTCAGTCTCTTGCATGTCCTATCTTTTTTCTTCTGTTAATAATAATTTTTATACACAGAATGAGACAACAGAAAGTGATTGTCTGATTCACATACTCTTCCCCCTTGTACAACTTTATGATATCAGGGACTTTTCATAAATTAATATTTTGATCAATGAACCAACTCAACTTCCCTCAGGTTCCTTGTCTCAGTCTGTAGAACAAAAACACATCCAATTCCAAAACCACTTGTGGAAAAAGTATATATCCCCTATATGTTTTCCCAATTACTTCTAAACTAGTAATAAAAATATCACAAAAACGCACAGACTATATTCATTAAAATTATTGCTTGTATTAATTAGACACAATTTCTGATGTTTTGGGGCTGGAACCTCTACTTTCAAAATCTGGTGAATGAATAAGTCTTCCATGTAGACACCACACCTTTCAGATGCAGCACAGTCAAAGAATATATGAACAAAAGGTAAGAAGAAAATTTGAAAAAATAGGCATCATTCAGCTTCTCAAAAGGAGTGGAAAACCTGTGTGACTGCGCAATCAGAAAATGTCCCCATTACCTTTGGATTTATTTTGTCAAGAAAAATATATTCACCTTTTGTTCACAAGAATTTTATACTTTATATATGGAGTTCTTAGAGCCAATACACCACAGAGCTGTATTCAGAAGTCCTAATTATTTATTCCAGGCAAAATAAAAAAAAAAACCAGCATCAGGCAAGAACAAACAATTTGCTTTGGAAACAGTGACCCTGAGTTGCCTGAACATTTTTGTATTTTTCTTTCCTGGAAATCAGTCAGGTGAATGACCCAACAAGGGCTGGAACAGCCTTTAGAGAAAACAGCATTTTCTACAGGAACAAGGTAATAGAATAACAGTGTATCATTGGATGTTGATGGTAATATGCTCCTTGATGTCACTCATATGCTTTGAAAATTGTGTCATAAGATCCTGAGTCGGTCATAGCGAGCCTGTCAGAGTTTTGGAAGAAACAAAAATCTTCCCTGCACTAAGAACAGGGCAGTTTTCAACATATTATTTCTTCTTGCCCATTCCTCAGGCTTACACTGACTTTTAGCAGTTGGTATTTTTATTAGTGTCCTTGGGTTATACTCTAGGTGACTCTTATCAATGTATCAAAGCATTCCCATATTTGGTTTTGCCTTCAATAAAATGACAGAAATAACTATTTTTCCATGTAATGTTTTTATCTCTAATGTTGGGGATCAAAAACAACTGTATAATTGTATCTGATTACTGTTTGTTTAAATTAATGAAACTGCAAGGTGCCCAGATACCTGAAACTTAAGCATTAATTCTGCATACAAATTTTTGTAGCAGCTCAAGAATCATGCAGCCATTTCTCAGGCTCAAGGCTGTCTCCCAGGATTTCTTAGTCCTCATTACTAGTATAGAACTCCTGCTCAAATTGGAAAAGAGATAAGTCAGTTCAAGATTTCTCCCATTTTTTCTGTGCTATTTATTCAGAGTTCTCCCCAGTATCCTATCTTGCAAAAAAAACCAGGAGAAACTTTCTTGCACTAGAAATGGAATGCCAAAATATAATGCAAATGTGGCAAGAACAGGTCTCTGTTGGACGTATTTACCCTGAAAAAACAGTAATTCTGATATACAGTTTTGCCAGTCCCCAGTTCTGGAGCATTTACTAACAAGTTGCCCAGTTCCTGTAGCAATGTATTTCAAATTTATGACTGTGACAGGTTTCCAATGTGCATAATAATCATGGCTCATGTCTTTTCCTCTCCTCCTTGCAAATTTTTTGAAGTGGGAGTGCCCTAATTGGCTTCTGCTGATTTAAGTGCTACTTTGTTCTTTATCTGCTTGCACCTCACCAGTAGATCTTGATATCATTTCTAGGGTTCACAGGACCCTGTCAGCACTTAGCAGTCAAAGGTCAACCAACCTCACAACACATGGTTAAATAGGTTGAAAAATCTCACCAAGTGTTAATCCTCAGTACCTCAAATGAAGAAAAATGGTGCTGGAATCAGCAGCAAAGCAGCATTACCAAAGAGCAGGGGATTTCTGTGCACTGGCAACAAAATATTGAGACATGTCCGTCTTTGAGAATCCCAGTTCTAGGAGTGGACAGTGAAACCTGTGTACCTGATTGTCACTGATTTATGTTTTGCTTTGTTCCTTATCTGTTTGGAAGTATCCAGGAGAGCCATACACATGTTGCTATCTTTCTTTTATCTTTCAAGCTGTCTCTGTCCTGTTCATCTTTCCCTGATGCTCTCCCTCTGCCCTGGAAGCCCTTCAGTCTGTGCTTCCTCTGTCATTTGCAAGTTTGCAGAGCTCTGACAATACTTAACACCTAAGGAGCAGAAAACTTGCCTGAAAGTAAGTAAAAATAAATCCACCTGAATTCCCCTAGTGAGTACTCTTATTTTTGTGTAACAGACCTACACATAGATGACAAATGCTTGGCTGCATTGAAGACTAACTTCATCAGGGATTTAATTTTCAAGTATTTGTACAGTTCTTTTCCAAAGTTTCATGGCTTATCCAAACAGATGAAAAAATTATTTCAAATGTAAAACATTATATGTGGAAGTATAGATACTATGTTATACAAAACCTCTTCTCCTTTCATTCAGATCACTGAAAGAATTTTGAAGTTTTTTATGAAAAAAGTACATACCTAAATTTTTTGTTCTTACTCTTCCTCATTTTTACTCTTTCCTTTCACATTATGTATCTTTTAATCTGGAAAAACTTGGAAAGGATGGGGCAAAGTCAGAAAAGTGGGAAATAATGAAAAGAATTGTTACATATTCATCTATATAGTGAAGTGGGTTTAAATTTTCATTTAGTGTACTAAAAGTATTATTAGAAAATAGATCACAGAAAAAAAAATCTGCCATTTCCAATGAAATGTTCATTTTGATAGAAACATTTAATACAGCCCAGATCAAAAAAACCTGGATGTCATTCAGCTGTCCTGAGAAAGCTTTAATAATCCCTATTGATCACGGGTGTTGTCTTCCATGTGTGGGCATTTTTAACCAGAAGCCTAAAGAGCTGCTCTGGGAGAGGGAAAGGCTGAGTGGGCTGAGCAGAGCCCAGCCCTGTGACAGCTGCCTGACAGCTTTGAGCTGCCCCTGAGATCAATAACCTTTGATAGCTGACAGTCCCTGAACTCGGCGTGCGCTCCGTGGGGCTGCAGTGCTGCTGGGAGCTGAGGGCTGTGCACAGAGACATCCTGGGATTCCAGAGGGCAAGTCACTAGGCCAGGATAATCCACCCTGAACAGGGATTGGTATTTTTCAATAAAGGAAAGAGAAATATTTGAAGGACTTTCCAACACTAAAATTACTTGTCAATTCAAGATTAAGTGTGACAAAGCAAGCAGCTTTAACTGCTCTTTCTGACACTGCTTAAAAATTACAGAATGAAAATCTCAGTCAAGTAACTCACAACTACAAAATCATACTTGATATTTTAAAATGTCCTAATTTCCAGAATGAGACACTTTGCTTTCAATGACTTATTTATTCTGTGCTGCCTCATAACACACTTGACTACAATGACCTGGCTTGTAATTTTTGTTTTGATTGTGCTCCCAGTCCTTCCCCACACTCTCGCATTTGTATGCTCACCAACATGTGAGCAATACTTGAATCCTAAGGCTTTGGAATATTAAGGACATGCAAAAATGTAATGAATCTGTCTCTTTGGATTTGCATGCATGGGTTGAGTAGGCCAATAAGCCAATAAGTCATTCTTTAAAACTCCCACAGTGTGGGAAATTCATTGCTGACAAACGTCAGCATGATATTTGAGACACAGTCAGACTCTGTTATGAAACTCCCATTCCTCTAAGGACTGTTTGAGACTTCTTAGCATTACTAATGCTCTGTAGCCTTCACTACCTGCCCAGTCATTCCCTGAGTGAATATCTGTTGCTGCTGTCTTCTCTTACATAAAATTAAATACAGTCACTACAAAATAAAAGCATTGCCAGTCAGCCTGGCACAGCACAGTTTATCTGTAAGGCACAGCAGCAGGTATTTATAATAATTTCGTTTGTGATGCCCTTCACTTTTCAGTGCATTTGTACACTCCTACTTGCATGACATTTTCCATGAACCAACTGGGTTATTTTGCCAGTGGAATTGCTATGTACATAGAAGGAATTCTGGGCACCTACTTCAGCTACATTGGATGGAGTAAATCCTTTGGTTTGACACTGCTATAAATGGTCTTGATTTCAGCAGCAAATGCTAAGCAGCTACTCAAGCAGTGTCATAGATATTTTATATCGATTTAGACAATATATGAATTATCTGTGTTCCCTTCTTCCCACATGAATGAACAATTGAGGCTTAAATTTTAACATTCAATAGCTGTCGTAGACCTATAAATCTTGTCCTTATTGCAACTTCTGCTTATATTTCCTTTGCCCAACAGGTCAAGATTTCACCTGGGGAATTTTCTTCATGTAACTGAATCTTGCCATGACTTGTTGCTAACCATATAAAATTATGAGACCCAAAAAATGACAGGACCAAAAGCAGGCATGATGTATATTCATGCAGTATGCTGTAAATTCTGAGAACAGGTAAAATCTGTTCAGTAAGACAAGTAAATACTATACTGATGGTAAATATATAGAATCCTCATTAAATAAAAATAGAACATTATCAGTATCCCATAGAACTACATTTCAATTACATTTAAAATGCAATCTAAAGCAGGAAATCTATGCTTAATATTAATATTGTTCATTAATATTAATGAATATTTAGGGCTTGTTGCAGTGATTCGTTTATATATAAAATTGTACTTTGCAGTGAAATCATAGTCTCTTGATATTCAAGTAAAACTACTTTCTGCAGCCTAAATCTACTAACCAATGATCAAAGTCATGCTTTATATAGCCAGCCATGTAGGATGGAGATTCAGTACTTACTCTGATATCTTGCAAACAATGTGTATAGCAGATTTGTTTGCATAACAGAACCCTTAAACAATTCTCAGCTTTGAGTGAATTTACATGAATCAATCTGTTCATAAACAAGATCGTAGCCTTTAGATAATTTTTTTGTTCTCAGACTGACCTCCTCCCTCTGCACTGTTTATGCAGCTATGCCATTATACAACTGTGTCATTAATTGGTGGCCAAGCACACACATATGCTGTGCTTGGGTATTTGCTTCATTCTCTGAAAAACTGAGGTAATTTTTGCTTTAATGGCATTAAAAATAATAATTAAAAACTAATACGAGAATTTTCCAAAGAGAAAGAATTATTGAACGCAACATTTTATATCTAGGCAATGCTCAGTAAAAAGCCCCATAGCTGCCTTTTGAACTGCAATCCTTAACCCCTCAAAAGCTCTGAAATTGAGAATGACCCAGATGTGAAGGTGTATATGATTGAGGGTCCCATGCAATGCAGCTTAGAGGGCAGAGAAATATTTGTTTGCCACATGCATTTTCTTTTCTCTTTTTCTACCAAGGCAAATGACTATTTAAAAAGGCACTAAAATTAAATTATATGAATCATTAAAAAGAGGACAGCTATCATTCTGAAACAAGTCTGTCAGTTTATGGATGTTTTGTCTGTATTCCTTACTACAAACCATAAGACAGCTCCTACTTACTGCCAATACCTATAGAGACATACCTCTGTGACCTTGTGGCTTAGTCTCATTAGGCTAGTGGTGGCCACACACTATTTTTTTAATTGTTCTACATTTTTAAGCTGCAGATTACTCTTGGCCAAATGCACAGATGAAACTTTCTTATAGATGCCCAGACCAGAAAAAGACCTTAAACTAATCTGAGCTTTGCCAGGATTGCATATGAAAAAGACTGTTGATGATTTCCTAAGTTTTCAGAAAAGAGGAAGATCTTGACACAAATGTATATATCAAATTAATCTTCAGAACTTGCATAGTGGAGCTATTGCTCCTGTTTCTTATTGAGAACAGATAAATGTCCTGTAGGGATGTTGGTTGCAACATTATTTAGGTAGTTTCCTGGTGGGCAATATATATTCCTGATAGTTCAATATTGCTGAAAAAGAGCCATAACAAGGTCCATTATTCACATGAAAGCAATCATGACTAAGAAATTTGTGATGACGTCTGAGTAAATTTGGGGGAAATGCTGTATAGCTGCATTGGATGAAACAGTAGGAGCAACAAAACATTAGAGAGTGCTGGGTCCCATGATATGGAAATTATGTTGTGCAACCTCATGAAGAGCTCATTGTGCAGTGTAACTGCAATGCTGACAGAGGAAATTAAAGTTAGACCAGTGCATCAAGACTTGGTGATTAACAAGGAGTGCAAACAAAGCTCTGATGGAATCACAACTAAGTTGGACCTTAAGTCAGACACAGGAAACTGGATAATTTTGAAATGTTCTTTCAAGCATACTTAGATATTTACCTTCCAGTCAAAATACTGTCACTCTTTTTTTTTCTTCCAGAATTCTTTGGACCTGTATAAGAATTCAATAATTAATAAAAATTATAAATTTGTTTAAAGATTTTTTTTAAAAGTCTTACAACTTAGTTTGCAGGCAGAAGCATGTACTCTCAATTACTAAGAAAAAACTCTTTACATTTTTACTATCTAAAGGACTGCAGATGATAGAATGACCTTTCTTGAAATGAAAGCTTGCTTGGTGGTCCAGGAGAATAGAGATATTCTACTGTTTTCATGGAAGAAAAATAGTCCAAACAAGGCAAAAATCACAACTGATATTTCATTAAGGAAAGAAAATTAAAATTAAAGAATTCACTTCTACTTATTTAATTATAGAAAGCAATGAAAGCTCTTGGTAAATAGATTTATCAGAAAAGTGTAATCAAAAGGCTTAATCAGAATGTTTTCATTTCCAAAACAAAGCCCCCCTGGATCCAGCACACCAAATATGCAGCATGTTAGACACTAGTATTTTAAAACTCCATTTATTTCAAAATCAAAAGTGCCTAGCTCCAAAGTTTTATGTGAATAAAAAACCCTAGAAAAGTATTGACACTGAGAGCTTCTGTTGCCATTCAGAAGAGCAGTGGTACATGTGGTTTGGTGCACAGCACCCACTTCAGCCACAAACATTTTCATCTGGTACAAAGCCCTTGTCAGCCCATTGACGTCAGATCAGGAGTTTTGTGGTTCATTTTGCCAAAAGAAATGTCAGCTGTTTGCTGAAGCAAGGAAGTTGATAAAATTTATTTTGGTGGCATTAGCAGTGAGGCTGTAAGTGAGCATAGCTTCAGCATGGTGTGTTTTTGCAAAGCATGGCTTTGATCCACAATAGGACAATCAAGACTGAACTGGAGTATGATTTGACATGTACACAAGGACAAAACAGATGCCTAACAGCTTACATATGGTGCAGAATTCTTTCAAGAAAATCAGAGTGTGGCTGTTGTTTGCAACTTTTCAGATTTAGAAAGTGAGTGTTTTAAATCAATTAGGGAAAAAATAAACCACTTTCAGAATATTTTGTGACTGAGATTTCATTTTCCACTTCAAAAAGAAGACAAATGAAAGTGGCATTTTTTCATTTGATAGGTTCATCACTCGTGCTTTGAGAAGCAGGGAACTAAAACTGATAAATTTTATAGTTTATTCCTATATTTTTCCCCCTGTAATAAAAGGTACTTACATGATCCTATAGCTGCCACATCTGAAAACAGAACATTTCAGTAATAAATTTATTTTTAGAAAATCTCACAGCATTAAGTTGTCCCATCTCTATTTGATAGTTGGAGAACACTGCATAATATAAGTTTAAGAGCTTACTTTCAGCCAAATAATGCTGCCCACAAATGGAGCAGAAACTGAATATAAATTTCTCTTGCTACAGTTCTGTTCATGCCACAAGACCAAAGCTTCTCAAGTCCTTAGCCTTCATATTCTTTATTCTTCAGCATTTTACTGACCTGCAAAAATGCCTGCTGAGCTCCACTGTGTAGTTTTACATGGTGTCTATCAGGGACACATCCTGATCTCAGATTTATTGCAGCTGTCACTCCTCTCCTATGAAGTAACTGTTGTGTTCTCCCAGTAACAGGACCATCTCCCACCTACACAGCCCATCCTACACATATGCCTTCTGCATGATCCAAAAGTAATTTTGTTCAAGGTCCAGCCTTGGCACGGACATCTTTTGAGTGCCATGCAGTATCAATCTTCTTATAGAAACAGGTACTTCATTTTGTGGTTTTCTTTTTTTTGGGGGGGAGATATTAATTTCAAAGCTGTGTACAAACTGGTGGTAGTAAGGTGATTGGCCATGCTGCCTTCTGAAAACCACAGTGTAAAGACTCTCAGATGGCAGACAGCCCATGTGAAGTTAAAATAAACTTGTAACAAGGGCGCGCATTGAGATTGAATGCTTGAGAAGAAGAAATCAGAAATTATAACAGTAGATTAATAATAACTCTACTAACAAAAGGCAGACTTGCTAGGCCTGATTTCAGTTTGGCATTATTAAGCCACTGTTACTAGAAATAATCCCTTTTCTTAAACAGTCTTTACACTACAGCAACTAACAAATCATTTACTCGTCAATACTGAATGCTCTGTTTCCTTAGAAATAATGCATACTTACATCTTACACACATTTTTGTCTGTTTAGCTAAATCTCTGTGGCCTGAGGATTTCCAACACATGATTTACCTCTTTGCTGATCATTGATTTATTACAATGTGGAGATGTCTATAGTGCCATTAATGCAGGACAATCCTGGCAAACCTCCTTCTGGACGTATAGGGTAACCAATATTATATCTATTATTACAGCCATGTGAGCGGCCTTTCTCAAGGCACACATCACACTGATGTACCTCCCAGCAAACTGCAGGGAGAAGTTAATTTATGATATATTTAGAAAATCACTTCAGTTCTTGAACATCAGAAGATGTTCACTGGTTTACATATGGGATTTGGGGCTTTATTTATAAGAAGTTAGAATATTTTTTCATAAACACAGCTACATAATCTTAATATGCTACACTATAGTTCCCAGAATATGTGAAACTTGAATGAGAAGGAGACAGGAACTGGGTAGGCTAGACAACATCTTTAGTTTAGATGTATACTCCAGTTAAAATCAGTGAATCATTTTTAAAGTTACAGCTATTGATACAATGCATTATTTATTACTGACCCCTTTGAAATCATCTCTCCAGAGTTTTATGCCACGTTAAATTATTTCCCTTTTTCAGAATCATCTAATAAGACATTAAAGATGTCTGGCTGGAAGCAAGGGCATGGAAAAGAGAACAGAACATATTTTATATGTTTTATGCAAAAACCAAGGCTCATTTTCTTTTCAGTGCATATCAGAAGCACAAAGTACATCTAGTTTCCCTGCATTTGATCATAATTTAGCCCTTGCGGACTATTTGCCTTATAAATTCATGTTTCTACAAATGCTTGTGGGAAAAGTCCTTATTCTTTCCATCTGCAGGCAAACTTTCTGCCATTTATATTAAGTTACTCCCGTCAGGAAATTCTCATTTTTTATGACATAACCCATGTGAAGGCAAGCCAATGTAAAATAAGGGAATGCAGCAATCGCACCTTTGCTTTTAATGAAGGAGGAAATCCTCAGATTACTTTCCACAGTATACTGATGTATTTACCTGTTGTCTTTCTAGTTAATTTTTACTGACAATTGCTCAGCTATCAGGCTGCACCACTGCATCTCTTCACTTGCATTTAATTTTAACAAAATGCTCTTTATTTTCCTAAATACTTTAATTTGAAGTCTGTTGTTTAAATTAATAGACTCTAAGATCAGCAGTCACTGGTACCTTTACTAAAAAGGTGTTCTAGTGAAGTGAGAAATTTAACAGATTTCTTAGTAAACATCCTAATAATTAATTATTCTCATGGTTTAAAGGCTTATTGTCTTGTCTAGTCAGTTTTTATCAGATTTTCCTAGTTCTGTATAGTGTTCTTGTCACCACTGCCATTTCCCTCTCCTTCAATCCTACAACACAGGTAACTATTGAATTAATATGTTAGGCGTATGTCACAAGATGTGACCTACCAACTGTGGGCTTCTACATGTATTCATGAATTTGTGCTCATAAATACATACCTGTATGCAGGGAAATCTGCACATGTCTATTCGAAGTGTAGGGAAGAGAGCAGCCTTATGCCAGTGCCAGCAGCAGTTAGAGACAAAAGGCCAAAGCATTGCCTCCAAAATTAACTTGGTGGAGATATGATTAAAACAAGTAACTCAGTGATTGCAAATTGTATGACAACATGAATATAATATTTTTTCATTATATAGGTGTGGAATACAGTATATTCCCAAGACTCTCTTGGATTTTTTTGGTGCTGCCACGTAATCTATTAGTGTTGGTTTCACACTGTTGAAGCTTTAGTCCTGTTTTGTTGTTCTGGAGAGGCCATGAAGAAAGCTCAATAATGCAGAAAATGTAGAACATATTGTCCTAAAATCTCCTTCATTATTAAAACTACAGAGAGAAACATAGGAAATCAGGGGCTGAAAACACAGCTGAAAGAACTGAGAGCTGAATTCAACCACCAGTGAATTGCACTCCCACACACGTACAGCCCCAGACAATAGGCTGATTCAAGACAATGAATGCAGAAGAAAAAAGTCACTATTCTCCCTTTTCTCTTTGCAATGCTAATTCTTTTCCTCAAATTGAATGCCTTAGAAACAGATCCAGTGTTTAAATCCTTTCTTTCATAGTTGATAACATGAACTATGGTATGATATCACTTTGATTCCATCTTGACTCTGAACAGAAACTTTTTCCTAAGAGACGTGCATGTTGAATTGGTGTCCTGAACGTATCACCATATCAAGATGAAACTTCCTGAGAGACAAGAAACACACCTTCCTGATGATACCACTACCTTATAATAACTGATATGTGGAGGATCTCTTACAAAGGAGTGTGGTGAGACACATTTTTCATAAAAGGTACCTAAAGACTTTTTATACACAAGATAGAGGAGTCAGCTGTTAGTCCATTATTTTTTAAAATGTACATGCATTGCAATTGAGTGCAGCCAGTGCTATGTTGGCAGTACAAACAGCATCCAAGTTGGCCATGCAGTCTGATCTTTATCCTGCATCCATCATCCATCATAGCATGGTGTACTATGTAATATGCAATTTAAGCCATAGGTATTTTCTCAGAATACCTGCCTTTACATTTTGTCCTTATTTCTGACTGGCTGGGATTTTTATTCCTTCCACACCTGGGAGTGTGGCCTATCTAATCATCAAAGCTCCTTCTTGAGGAAACAGGGGGAGATGAACACCCTGGATGATGTCTCATCTCAGATCACCACATTAGGTGTGTAAAATATGTAGAACAGTTTGCCTTTGGAGATGCTTATCTCTTCTCACTGACTAGAAAAGGAGCTTTGCTTGACAAAGCAGCCCTTTTATCTGACAGAAGTTAGATGAAAGGAATCTCAGGCATATGGGCCTAATTGGCCTCTCCCTGTTTATTATAAAGTGTCACATTGGCCAGGTCTCAGCCAATGTTCTTTGTCTGAAACTCACCACAAACATAGAGGTCCCTGTTCTCAGAGCTTGCATTAGGAGATTCCATCATGTGTGTGCAGTTCTGGTATGCAGAGAGTGATGTAAGCCTGGCTTGGCAGAATCTTCATCCTTCTCCCCTTGGGAAGCTTAATTTAGTGTCATTTTACTTGGCTTCCTGACATAAAAGGGGACTCAAGAAAGACAGCAACACCTCTCAAGTAATTAAGCAAGGATTTCCTCCAATCTGATGAAGTGACAGCCTATTCTTCTCTTTAGTTTCTCAGTTTAAGCATAAAACGTGGGTACAATCTAGCAGCAGGAAGGCAAACAGCTGTAAATTACAGACGTGAAGGATAAATATGTAAAGATTTATGTAACTTACTCATGTTTACATGTGTGTTTCCTCACTGTTATTATTTTTGAGATTATGGATGGGAACAGATTCTGTAGCTGCTCAAATTAATAATGCAATGACAACATTTTAGTCCAGAAAGGGAAAAATGATACAGTTTTCATGAAAGTGATTATTGAGTGAACAATAGTAAAAGCAAATGAAAATCAGCTATAAATTGATGCATTGTTGTGTTCCCCCTCCCCCAACTCAAAGAACAAATATAACATATGGTCTTTTTATAAGTATTTCGGAAGTAAAGTGACTTCTGGAAAGGATTGTAGTCTGAGATATGCACAGTTATCAGCATTTTAGAAGATCCAATTTGAAACATCTGCTAACTCTTGAAAGAGTTATGTTGAAACAAAAACCAGTCCTTATTTAGGAAGGTTGTATGCTCAGAGTTTTACATTCTCCCCTCTTTTCTGCAAGGATAGCAGGAAGAGGAGAGAGCTGCACCAGCATTTTGCTCCACCTTTTCCAGGTCCAAGATTTAAAGCTTTATGGTGAAGAAAATCAAGGTGACAGATGCAAAGAGACAGTAAATTACTGACACACTCTTCTTCAGTCATGCTTTGAAGTGCTAAAGAATTCAGACCAAATCTCAGGCATGAAAGCTTTGTGAGAGGCAAGCTGCAATTTACTAGGCCAGTGGAATGTAACAGATATATTTTAAAAGAATGTATTTTTTCAAATCTTGGGATTTGGGACAAGAAAGAAATTTTGAACACAGTAAATGTTTTTGACCTCTGCAATGTTTATGTTTTTGGTTTTACTGTTGTTATCAGCATGCAGTTGCAATCCCTACAACTTGCACTTCTCCTAACCTTCCAGACAGACTATAAATATTTAACAGTTCTTGCAAGTTGATTTACATAGTACTTACTGGGTAAATAATACCTCACTTTTGAAAAATGTGTGCACAAATATAGTGCAGTGTAAATAATTAATCAAATATAACAACAGCAAAATAATAACACGGAGAAAATACTAGTTTTCAGAAGACATACTGTCATCTTTAGATAGATTTTTTGAAACACTTGTCTTTTACTTTCTATCATTATTTCTTTCTCCCTTCCTTCCTGTATGCTTCCTCTAATGAATTTGTGATTGCTATCATCATAGCATCAATTTCAATCTGAATTATATTTTTCTGAAATGTTTTGCACACTATAAGTAAAAATCAGATCCATTTAGAATACTTGCTGATGTTTCATGTGTCAATCTGATTGAATAATTCTAATATGAACTTGGGTCTTGCAATAGGATCACAGATGGAAGCAACTTCTTTCCTTTTTGGAGTGGTACCAAAGTCAGCATAGATTGTTGCCAGTTCATGGATCTGTACAATTTGATCCAGGTTGTGAAGCCACCAGAAAATTTTTCAGAGGAGTCATCTAGCTCTGAGTCAAGCACAGAAATTCAAAATGAATTATTCATTTCACCAAACAATATTAACACTTAGACAGATCTTCAGAAATGTCTGGGGCAGTCCATGTTGCAGGAGCTGCCACATCCCTCTGTCTCCCACTATAAGCAGCATCATAGGAATATCTGTCCTTGTGCATGATGCTTGCAGAACTCCTGTTTGAAAGTTCAGCAAGTGGTGCTTGAGGTCGTCATCTGAACTGCATTAGAATCATACAGTTTGATAGATAAGGGGAAAACAGAATAGTCATGAAAAGAAAATAACCAGCAGGAAAGGGAGAGTCATTAGAGCTCTGCTTAAAATGCCTTTCTGGATACCTTCTAAATGAATAGATGAGAGAGACAACTGTGTCCATCAAAGAAAGGACAGAGTAGCTCTCAAGACAGTAAAAACAGAGTCTGAAATATCTTCAGCCATGTTGCTAGGTAAGAAAGAACACATTTTAGGAAAGTTATATAACTGCTCCTAGAGAGAAGATCACAGAAGTCTAAGCCAACTTAAATATGAATTCAGGAATAAACTTTCACGTAGCTCTGCCAATGAGTGCAACTGTCTCTATATTTCAGCTTCTAGTTTTTATGTTTATTAGTATTTTTTTCAGCTAGCTAACTCTTTTCTTTGCTCTTAGAATTCCATTTAGACTCTCCTATAAAACTTGCTGAACAACTTGGATAAAAAAAAAAATTAAAATAGGACACTATCCTACACATCTTGGTAGAAGCTACTAAAGAATTAGCAATTAGTTTTCCAAAGTAAATTTCCAGGAATATGTAAAGGAATAGATTTCTCATTTGTTTAGTTCGCATCAGAGAATTTACCTTCATCTAAGTCAAGTTTCACATACCTCTCTTGAGGAGATGCATCAAATCCTGTGCTGTTCATGGCAAGTTCATAGGATAGAATCATTGAGTATCCTGAATAGGAAGGGGCCCATAAGGATCACCAAAGTTCTTCTTCCACTTTGCTGTCTTCTATTTTCATGAAAAAATGAATTAAAACCCCTTCTATTTTTAGGCTTTTGTTTTCTTTCTGGTGCAAAACAAAGCAATTGGAAAAATCACATACAATTTCTCTGTGATACCTTCTTTCCTATCTGATTATTATGGTACTCCTAATAATGACCAAGTGAAAGTCATAACCTCACTGTTACCTCAGCTGGAAGGTGACACCTTCAAGGCAAGACAGATCCATCTGACATGGTACCAGGAGTTGCAACTTCCTTACTATTTCTGTTCAGCAGCTGACAGAGCCAGAGGACACAGCTGTAGCAAGGGAAATTTAGGTTGGATGTTAGGAAAAAGTTTTTTACAGAAAGAGTGGTAAAGTACTGGAATTGTCTGCCCAGGGAGGTGGTGGAGTCACTAACCCTGGGTGTGTTTAAAAAAAGATTGGATGTGGCACTCGGTGCCATGGTTTACTTGAGGTGTGAGGGGATGGGTTGGACTTGATGATCTTAAAGTCTCTTCCAACCAAGTGGTTCTGTGTGATTCTGTGATTCATATCTCTGCACAATTCTTCTGAATAGTGCATCTATTCCTAACAGAGTATTCTCTAACAACAAATCAAATTTGCAAGTTTTATATTGTAAGAGGAAACAGTGTTTGGACAACACTCAAAAGGTGTTGTCACCCCACATTTTGCTGTCAGAATTAAAACTCTCCTACATTCCTTCTTTTAGGAATTACTATGGCCACAGACAAGCTGTCTATCAGTTTCCTAAAGAATATTTTCAATGATGGGATGTTGTGCTGTGTCTGCCATAGGCCCACAAAATTTTCAGACAGAAAATTTTCTATGGCATGGTGTTGGACAGCAAATATCTCAGGTACCAGTGCTCTACTAGTAAATTAAATAATGGCAGGTAACAATCCCATGCAGTAACATTCAGTCATCCAAAGTAGTAAATCGATAGAACAATCATTATTTTGATCCAGATCAATTAGAAACAAATCAAAAGGCTCCTGAGCATTGGTAAGGATGTAGTATACGTAAACATATCCCAGAAATGCATGGAGCTATTTCCAGGATTTCCAAGGCAGCCCAGAAATCTTTGTATCATACTTTCAAGCTTCCTTGAAAAGCTTAGAGATTTTATTTGTGGTGGGGGTGGTGTTTTGGTTTTTTTGTTTGTTTGTTTGTTTGGTTTTTGATGTTGTTTGGCTGTTGCTGTTGTTGCTGTTGTTTCAGTTGGCTGGTTGGTTTTTGTTGAAAGAATCATTTGGTGCAATAACATGCCTCCAGAAACTATGAAATAGACATAGATTTATAAACTCTATAAATTTCAACCTCATCTTCTTGGCTTCCTCGTCTTTTGTTCTCAAAAACCCTAGATACTGCCATGCCTAAATTTTGTACTTAAAATTTCTCTCCATAACAAGTCTTTCCATTTGCATCTGAACTTACATTACAATGATCACACTCATTATCTGTAATATCAGCAGAATGGAATAAGAAAATATGCTTACAGTTAACAATTAAAAGGGAAGGCTTCAAATCTCATTCCATTACGATGTCTTATGGTAATACCTGCATTCCAATAGCATGTGCTAAAAGCCAAGCCTAAATTGTTTCAGTGTATGGTTAGTGAATCTGAATTTTTCTGCTTAGATGAAGGAAATCATATGGATTCAATCCTAATCTGAAGTCAGGGTATTCATATCTGGGTTTGTATCGAAAACCTTTTCCTTATTTTTCATAGTATTTTTCACTACATTGTTGCCATATAAAAGATCTAAACAAACAATAAGGAAACCAAGCAATAGTTGTAACTATGTACATATTACTCTAATATGAGCAAAGTGATGACAGCTGAAATAATGCTTTCCCATGGCTTTGTTTTTCATTTTTAGTAACATGGCACTTGTGCTCTTCACAGAAATATGGCACAGACAGCTATTGTCAGGGGGCCCTCCTTTCTAACCAGTGTTTCAAAGTGTACATATTAGGGGTTTTTCTGTTTTAATGAAATGTTTTCCCAAATACTACCTTATATGCTATGTTTTAGTTATGCTTTTGGAAAACATTTAGTTGCAAATGACTGTAGAGAAAGTGAAGCATACCCATAATGCTACAAACCTCAGCACAGATACACCACTTAGTCTTTGAAGACTTGAGATTCAAAACGCAGTGTTTTTGAAATACTGATATTTCAGAGATAAGTGCTTAAGGCCTATAGACACACTAACTATGTGGTGTTTTCACACCTGTGATGTTATCACATGTCAGAGAAGTCTTATCAAATAAGAGATACTCGAGTGAAGCAGGAATTGAGATATGTGAGCAGTACAAGCTTTATCCCCGTGCTTCCTGGGTGAAATACACTTCTGAACTCAGCTTTTAACCAAGAATTTTGTCCTTGTTTTCAACAGAGTTTGAGCTTGAGTCAACCATTTTTACTCCCTGTGGAAAAAAAAAAAAATGGAATAAAATGTTGATGAGGGAGAGGAAATGAGCTTGCTTAGCAAGGCGTGAGGTATTCTCTCCCCACACAGGAGGTTATTGCAGGGTAGTGAACTGAGTCTGTGGGGAAGGTTCCAGTGTGGTTCTGTAAGAGCTCCCCTAAGGATGGTAATGTAACCCTGCACTGAATTGCACCATGTTTCACATGAGCTGTGCTGAAGCTCCCAATGGGAAGGACCTCAATTACAAGGTCACGCTGCAAAGCTGAGCCACCAAAAATGACACCAAACTCTGTGGCTCCCTGCCAGTCTTTAGAAATCAAAAAGGAAGCAAAGTTGTCTGATGTTCCAAAGATCATGATCCTGACCAATATCGGAATGTTTATAACACATGTAATGAATGCATGAATTTATAAAGCTGTTTTAATTCAACTGGCATACTCCACTTGAGTACCAGAGTTTTAAAATTTACCATGATGAAAACAAAGACAACTCAAGAAAACAGATATATAAATTTAGCCCTAGTAAATAAACAAATTACTGGGCTTTCAGTTACTAATCAGTTTAACTGCACTTCTCTAATTCATTTGGCTGGATCAACTCTAGGGAATTGCCAAACAAAGACAGAGAGAGGAAAATGTTATTTCACAGAGTGCCTTGTGATGTACCTAATAAATCCAGTCCTGCAGCTTGTCTGCTCGCTGATGACAACAGGCCAGGCCTTCGATGTCGTGACCCCTGATGGGCTGAGGGGCATGACTCTCAAAGGGTTAATCTTTTCCACCTGTTGCTGACCACAGAGCAAGCTCTCTTGGCAGGTCTCCTACCAGAAGAATGTGGCCCCTGACCTTTGTGGGAGTGGGATGCTGCAGTAGAGGCTCTCCCTAACAAGAGCCTCTGCAATCTGGCACACTCACCCCAGCTCTCCAGTGGCTGACTCCAGTGGTAAAACAAGCTGTGAACCAGCAGCCTGTGAATTGAAAGGCAAGGGTAAAGATGGGGCACAACCCCCAAAATATCTCAGTCAGCTCACTGAGAGGGTTTCCATGAGCTGCATATGCTGTGTTGCTGGTTTGGGCTCTTCCTTATAAATATATTAGAACAACTCAATCTGAAACAGCAAATATAATAACTAGAAAAGTCAAGAATATTGGAATTGAGATGGAATTTTAGTTAAAAGGAAGATTTGGATGTCAAAGCTGTTGCTCTCCAGAATCAGTACAATGGTTATGATCTATTAGGTGCAAGCACACCAAAAGCAAAGGCATGAGACCATTCTCACAATGTAGCCACTATAAATATAGGGAATGTATTCTGAAGATTCAAGACACATTTATGAAACCCAAATTCGTTTTCTTCTCTTGTGATTAATTTGAATCTGAATCCTACCCACCTGGGAAGGGAGTTCCTCAAACACCATAAATGTTTTACTTATAGAATAACTGATGCAAGAGCATTTCTGACATCTGCTAAGTTTTCTGCTTATGCCCTTTGCTGGTTTTCTACTCAACCGCTTCACTTATTTGAGCTTTTTCTTCCTGTGGAGACATTTTTGTCAAGTTTTCTTGTTGGCCACAAGAATGATCCGCAGAAAAACCTCTGTAAAAGTCCTTTCATCATCATCAAACTGCCTACCTAGAGAATGATTGTACCTGTATTTATAGCACAAGCCTAGGACTTAAGACTTCCAGGCACTGCAACTTACAAGTGACCTTGACCATAACACTCCAGCTACAGCCTTAAAAGCACTTTAGTGTTCTAAAGCCTCCTCTATGCTGCCATGTGGTAGAAATCTCAGCTCTGAGGCAGAACTATATGTATATGTGTGACAGTGTTCAAAGGGGTTCTTGGATGAGGGGAGAGATGAGAATGTTGACTCCATGTTCAGAAGGCTTGATTTATTATTTTATGATACATATTACATTATAACTATACAAAAAAGAATAGAAGGAAAGGTTTCCTCTTAAGGCTAGCTAAGAATAGAAAAGAATGAATAACAAAGATCTGTGGCTCGGACAGAGAGTCCAGACTATCTGGTCTATGGTTGGCCATTAATTGTAAACATTCAAGATGGCCCAATGAAAAATCCGCCTGATTTTTTCCTCAAGTGAGGAAATTAACTATTCAATTAATACATTAATATGACAAAATCCGTATTTCAAAGTGTGCTTTAGTCATAATCACATTATTTGTTTCTTTTTCATCATCAAGGCTTTCAAAAAGAGAATTAGATTTTTTTCATTTTGTATCTTGTGGGGTTTTACTCTAAGACACTGATTCAAATTCCAAAACTGACCAATCAGTAGTGATACTTTAGGAAAAAGTTCTTCTTGGAGAATATTAATTGTCATTTAGTTGAGCAAAGGAAAAAAAGCCTATGAAAAATTCCCTACACATTCCTTTAGAAGCCTTCAAATATTTTCTACTTCAGAGAGCATTTTCATCTGTTGAGGGCCCCATAAAACTTGCTCATGTACATATTTCTGTAGAAATCAAGTGACCATTCTTTCCACATGTCTGGCGTTCCAAGGAACAGAGAAAGCTTTATTTCTGGTTAGCTCTGTCAGGTTAGGTTTTTCTTCTTTAGGTTGGTGATCAATTGTGCCAATGTCTCTGTAAGTAGAGGTGGTGTTACATAAGAGACTGGTCAGCTATAAATTATCTGGAGCTCTACAGGACTTCCTGAAAGGCACATGAAGAAATAATTGGGCTTCATGTTGTCCTGTGTGACTTCTGGGCATTCATCACTAATGGACCATGCAAAAGGGTTAAGGCTGTGATTTGCTGAAACCTACCTCAGAATGAACATTGGTGAGCCAGAGCAAGGGAAGGGCAGAATAATGTAGAGAGGATCTGTTTGAGTTCTGTTAAAGCCTGATTATTCCCCAGGGTACTCATCCTGCAGAGAGAAGAGAGCAGAATAGCAAAGTGCATTGGTGGATAAAAGGAAAAGAAGGTTAGGATTTTTAGTGATGAATGTTGTGGCTTTTGCTGTGATGACTACAGTCTAGCAGAAAACACTAAAGTAATGAAGAGGCAGAGAAATGTACTTCCAAAGAGGACAAACTGTGTCTTACATTTAAATGTACAAGCATTTTCAACCCTTGACATTCAGAGTTACATATTTAGTTATGATTGCAAATCCACACTGGTTCTTTCTCACTCGTGTTAGAATCATTTTAACAAAAAGCTAACTGCACTGATGAATCCAGTTGTAGAGATATACAAGATAAAACTAATGCATGTTGGGAAGGAAAGTATCAGGTATAGTCACCAGCTCTAAACTAAAAGCAGTGTAGTCCTTTGGCTGCAACAGCTCCTAGCCTCATTTGTCTTTGAAAATAAACAAAGATATACTGCTTCCACATGTGGGATGTTTCACTGCAGGAGGGATGGCTCTATGCTTTGTCACCTATACATCACAATTTGGGAGTTGGCTGTGTGGAGACTTTTCTGATAATCTCTCAACCCATAGTCTGTTTATATCCACTCAAGGTTCTGAAGTAGCTGCCCACAAAGATTTGAACACAATGGGGAGTAGAGTAGTTCTAAAACAAGTTTTTGTGACAGAGTTTAAACCCCAGCATAGCATATGGTGAACAAGGACTTCCAACATGTTATACACAGATGTTTCCAGCTCTCACAAAGAAAGGGCATTTGCTTTATGAAAAACAAGGTTTTTCTGCATCATTTGCAAAATGTAAATGTCAAAAATGTCTCTGAAATAGAAATTCTATGTGACATTAAAAAAAAAAAGAATATTTCTATGTCTTTCTTTTCAAAGACTCCTTCAATTTTACATTTGAAGGAGAAAAATAAACTATTATGCCTTAGGGAAGGAAATATTTATTTCAAACAATATTTAGAATACTTCTTTGTAGTCAATACTCTCTCACATGCACACACACTAAATCCATCTGCCCCAGCTCAAGTTTTTTTGGAAATGCATGTTAGCCTAGGATGGGCAAATGTGAAATCAGGACACTCATGGTACCAAATACAAGACATGGATCAATTGCTAGCTTCACACTCAGGTTTGCAGATAATTAACAGTTTGGTATGAAATGATGAAACTTCCCTCTGGAGGTTTCTAGACTATATAGATTTACAGCGTATGGATCACTCTTCAGTCCAACGGCTCTGAAATGCTCTGTGTGCAGAAAGTATGCCTGTGATGAAAAGGGAAAGTGTTAATAAAAGGATCTTGTTTTCATGGTAAAATTCTGGTATACAGGCAAATACTTTTTATAAAATTACATACACTTCTCAAATTGCATTATAATACTTCAAAAAAACAAACAACAAAACAAAACAGCCATTTTGATAGCTTCCTTCTTAAAAACCTCAAACAACTAATTGTAATTGAGGCTAATTTGATCTCATGTCAGCCTTCTGACATATTCTAATTCCACTAATTTCATATATTGCAGAGAATAAACAGAATTTACAGTAAATCTCCACTGCAATTGTGTATATTTTTTTACTTATCTGGCAATGAGACTTTTGGAAGACATGTTATGTACTATTGCTTCTGATAAGAAGCATTTTATTGTTACTGGTATCTTAATTTTTACAGTACCATTTAGGTAATGTAATGTGAGGTAAATTAAAGTAGGTTATGGGAAAAGAACTAACTTTGAACTGTGCTTTAATTACAGTGATCTTAAGACCCTGCTTTTCTGAGGCCAGCCAGAGGTAGTTTTTTTCTTGCCAGCTCAGCTCAAAGCCTACTGATTTTGGGTGTGCCTTGAGGTGTGAGGCGGCTTGTGGGCCACTGGGTTTGTCCTCACTTTTCTGCTGCCTGCAGCCAACATTCATACAGGGTGACAAGGACACAAGGTAAATATTTCATTTTTTTAATCTTGTGTTCTGTTTCCTTGCCTTATAACACGGGGTGAGAACATCGGAACAACTGCTTGTGTTATTTTTCTGCTCTGAACTGTCAGTTAATCTCATAAATCTCGGTCTACCTAGACACTCTCACCTTCTCTTCTCAGTCCCACTGATCTTTGTCATCTTTTTGTGTACTTCTAAGAGACAGACACATCCAAAGCTGACATACAAGGGATGCTTCAAAGCACCATGAACACTACAAAACTATAACACATTTTGCTGTGGAAAATGCACAAGGGGGGCTGTGTCCTGTGCCCAGGAGTCTGATGGTACACCTGAGGAAATCTCTTACTTCAAAATCAGAGGTAAACTGGTTGAGTTTTTCATTGCCTAGTATAATGAGTCCCTTATCTTGATTGCAGTCTCAACATCTATTCCAACTCCAAGAAATGACAAAAATAAAACAAGTTTATTAATAATAATCATAAAGATTAAAATATTAAATATTAATACAAAGATGAACACTGGTGTAAAATGGATTGATAGAGCAGGAAGAATTGAGCAACTGGGTAGTCTCATCCAAGGCACATGACTGGGAGCACACAAACACTGCACCATGGTACTCATGGAATAGGACATGTTTTCTATCAAGAAAAGCTCATTTTCTGAGCATTTTTTACTCTGATTTTCAATGTCCATATAACCAAAGATATGCCTGCAACACTGATCTTCTTGGTATAACTAATACATCACTGTCTCTGACAGAATGAAAGATTTATAGAGATCATCCACATAACATCTGAGGACTTTCTGTCCATGAAAGATGAGACCACAGGCCATCATTTCTTTTTCCCCTCTCTTGAGTTATTCACCTGTTTCTGCATATCAACCAACTGAAAGTACTACAAATGTGGCCAAGCTGAGAATTGAATTCTGTTGATGTTTTTGTGAGCTAGAAAAAGAAATGCTTCTAATTTGAGCTAAAAGGTAACAAAACAATATTGGGATATTAGCCTGGGTGCAGAAGAGAAAGCAAATATTGGCAATATACTCAGTAAGAACAAAACAAGTAAACAAATAACCTCAAACAAATATAACTCAAAAGCCTTATGAAGTAATAAATCAATTTGAGGGATTTTGATATAATTATGGTAAGAGTCTTTCTAGTAATTCAGAATACTTTTCAGCTACAGGATGACCAACATTTCAAGACCTACATGAAAATAAATATATATCTGGGATTTTTTTGCAACAAAGCTTTAGATAGTTCAAAGAAATTAAGACAGACTTTGTAAATGCAATGTACATTTGAGCTTTTTAGGTATGAAATGCCACAGCTACCTGTGGCAGTTCAAATCTTTCCAAGTTAAAACAGAATTCTGCCAACTTCTATCAGTCTCTCAGATTATGATAGATTTTACAAGTGTTATCAACTAAATCTGATTCAACATTCTGCTATCCATATTTATTAAAGTTGCAGACTGATCCTATCACCCTGTTTGCGTGAGTAATCATAATTCCTCCAAGAACTTCTACTGATATCTTGTAAATAGGATTTAAACCCCAGGGCTTGGTAAGAAGACTGATAATATGGTTGCCTATAAAAGAAGAATTAAAAACATTATCAACAGTAGACCTGCATGTCTTTCTGCTTTCCTTGCAATGGGAAATGAAGATGCAAGTATGTTCTTTTCTTAAGGGGTTATTGTTGCCTCACAATGTGCAGAACATGGACATTTAGAAACTGCTTGGAACATTAATGAGAGAGAATAGACAACAGAACCAAACCAGCTCATGCACATATTTTTGTCTAGCATCCACCAAATGTTTTTCCATGTGCTTCTGTGGTACAATTTCACAGGTGATTATCCATCTTCACATTACATTCCTAAAGTGGATACAGACCAGGATTGCATCACAGATCATGGAAAATGAAGGCTTAAAGGAGAAGATATCTTTAATAAAATCAATTCTTTAGGGATCTTCCTGATCATATATGGTTCCAAGGAAAACAAAAGCAGATTAGTTATATTTGAAATATGACAAAAGAATTTTCAAAAACTCTAAATTGGAAATAAAAGAATCAAATTTTGTTTCTCTAAATACATTTCATATCTATTAGATACCTAATGGCCTAAGTACTTATTACAAACCTATAGATGAGTTTTTAAAAATGTGGTAGACAGTTTATTCTAGTTCCAGTTCTCTACCATGTGGGACTTATATCTAGGAGCCTGTGCCTTCAAAGCCGTCTATTTGCTATGCATTGGAAACAAAAGGAGTTTAGCATGTCAGTCTTGCTTAAATTTAGAAGTTAAGTATCTCAAATCACCCCCCTGAATCCAATTTTCAATCTTTCTGTTCTTTTGTTCCTTTTCAAAAATAAAGCTAATACTGTCCTTATCTTCTATCTGCATAGAATTCTTCAAGGGAATTGGGGTTTTTTTTGCATCTCCCAGCTCACCTGGGACATCTAGATATGATCAAAACATTCATGTCATGGGGTAAGCTTTTAACAGCTTCCTTAAATCCCCATAAAATCATTCTCCTTTTTTTTTGCAAGCACTCCTTTCAGTGCCAAAATGTATAAATAAGTAAGAGAGATGATTCAGTTAAGCCAGTTTATAATACTCTGTGGTTTAGGGCATTGAAAAAGGGGAAGGGGAAGGGGAAGTGAGGAGAGGCAAGGAAAGGAATCCCCAAGTCTATCACTCCTTTTTTTAATGTTGATTTTCCGTGTAACAGAAGGAAAAGGAGAGTTACCACTTTGCATGTATCACCATCTACAAAATGCTTTGGAAAAACATTTCTGTCATCTGTAAACAAGGTGAATGAGCTACATTAGCAATGTAATTGAGACAAAAGAAGACTGTGCAACAGCTTTCTAATTAATGAAACATGAAACTCCAGAGCATTAGCAGCTGATCCAATTACAAAATATTAGCTGCTGTGGAAGGGACTCATGAACAGCAAGGTCACAGCACAAACTCCTTGCAGATGTTAGATAAGTTGACACCTGCAAATCATTTGGAAGCAAGTATTTATTTAAATATCTTATTGTGCTACCAGTTTCTCTGTTTTCTTTCATGCTAAAGCTTTGCTCCCCTGGGAATTAGAAAGAATTGGAAGAAAATCAGTGTAACTTTTTTTTGCTATGTACAGTTCTAATTAGCATAATTTTCATTTTATGTTCTTGTCTCAGCAGACAGGTCAATAAACAAATCCAAAAATATTAGCAGTGGATTTATTCCCCAGTCTGATTCTCATTTCTTCAGCAAAAGAACTTTCTCTAGTGTCTCTCACATTTCAATTTTATATTACAGCATGGGGTGTAAAATACTGATAAACCCTTGAAAAATTCATGATTTGTCTACATTCATGCCAACCTCCTGTCCATATATTCATCTTCTTGTTGATGTATTTTCAGAACTCCTCAGAGGCAGGAATAGTGAAGAGAGACTCAGAGAACAAGGTGTTTTCAGAAAAATGTTGTCACAGGAGCCCTGGGAGTTTCATAATTCCTAGGTAGGAATTGGCATACCAGGGCAATGTTACAAGCAGGATTCCTCTCTGAAGGGTTCATAGCCTGGTCTGGCACTACTCTGACACTATTCCTGCAAAAAGTCCTGGGTTTCTTGCAGACACTTCCAGCTCTGTGCTGTGCTTGATTGTGTGTTGAGGTCATGCTCAAGCATGTTCTTTGGTACAAGGACTTAAACCTAGTTTTCCCGTTTTCGACTTTATTTCTTACTGACAGATAAAATCAAGTCTGTTCTTCACCCAGAGGGTGGTGGGCACTGGAACAGGCTCCCCAGGGAAGTGGTCACAGCACCAAACTTGACAGAATTTAAACCTGTGTGTGTTCAAGCACATGGTGTGACTCTTGTGGGGCCCTGGGCAGAGCCAGGAGTTAGACTTGATGATCCTTGTGGGTCTCTTCCAACTCAGAACATTCTGTGTTTCTGTAACTCAGTGTAAGAACCAAGCAGAGTCTTCTTTTTCTGGCAATAATGTTAATTTTACTTGTCCATTAGCAGGAAGTCTGTTTGAAGAAATATAAGCCTGGCCCCATTTGCTGCCATCAGCCTACCTCCTTTTCACCATGCCAGGTCCTTTACTCCAAAGTGGCATTATACACACAAAAATCACCCTGGCAGTCACTCTGTGTAACCAACCAGCAGAGGACTAAAGCTCCAAAGCAGATTCTAGAGCTCACTGCTCTAGAGTCAGCTGCTAAGACACTCATACAAAATATTATTAATCCAAGTGCCCTAAGATGATCAGTGACAGTGGCTGCTCTATATGGATTTATTTATTCTGTAGGGATAAATAAGCAGCAATAAATGAAAAAAACCTACAACCTTCCAGTTTAAAAATTCCCACTGTACTCTCTGCTGCAATGCCTAATGCCAATATTTTTAGTAGTCGTGACTGTGTTTGATCCAGGCTATAATCTCACTTTTACAGAATATAAAAAGTTCTAAGTTTGTTCAAGAGAAAAACATCTGCCCAAACAAAAAAGTGCCCAAATAAAAAAGGCTTAACTTTCTATATGCGTTGAGTTTATCTGATATACCATCTTTTCCTAGTTAAGATTTGAACATTTTGAAATGTGTGTTGCCATGACTGCAGCAAACATTCTAATTTTAGATTCTGTTAATCTCTCATCTTAAAATATAGCAAGTCAACTAATAATGGCACTACATATCCTTCTCTTCTGATGATTCAGCTATATTATTAGAGAATTAGAGTCCACTCAGATGCACAAAAGTGTTTTTAGACATATCTTCATGAAATTTTATGCCAAGGAAAACCCTTTAACATGAAAATAATTTTCTGCATGGTTTACTAACAAGACACCGACTTGGAGCTAATTTTAGAGGTAAAATTAATCGATGCTATTAACATTCCATTTGTAATATCTCATTATGCAATGATAGATGTTCTAATCTGTTACATAGGCAATAAAATGGGATTTAACTAAATACAGTAAAAAGTATACATTTAATGAAGAACCAATATTTTGATATTCCTGTCCATATTAAACATGCACACATGAATGTACATAAATATCTGCCACAGAAATTATTGCAAACAACCATCACAATTCACTTCATCAAAATAAAGACAAATGTTCAGAAAGAGAGAGCTTGCTGTCCTTTGAAGCACTCTGCTCTAATACTTAGTAATCTCAAACCACAGTGATTCACAAAACACAGCAAAATTTACATGGAATTAATGTGGAAGCAGGTCATTATGTATTTGGAATGCAGACATTGACTGTGATATAGTACTCACAAGCATATTTCCATCTGAGTTCCAGCATGGCATGCTTAGGGTTTTACGATTTTTGTAGGTTTTGGATAGAAGTCCAAATCTTTATCCCATGACAATATCAGAAAACACCAAAATAACCACATAATTTAACTACTGAATGCAACTTGGATTTTCTACAGTCCTCTGTTGAAAATCTTCTGATTAGTATAAACTTACACATATAAACAAATTTCTGCTTTTAGATTAACCTGTAGTAACATTTTAGTCAGAATAAATTGAGTACATTTGATGCCTTGGTTGTTGTCTTGTATATTACTTTAATTGGCTTCATGGAGCAATTTCAGAGCCCCTGAACTGGGATAATTTCAGCTGGAATTAACCCAGGAGATGCACTACAGAAGTGCAGTTTCACCTAGTAATGAAAATAAGATTCACAGGACCATATATTGGGACCTTGGCATTAGCTGTTTCACTATGAAAGCTTTCTCCTATGGGTCCAAAACATTTGATGGGACATATCCTGTAAAGACTACGTGCATGCTGATTTTTACAGAGTGAAGCTCGCATCAAAAACACACACAAACATATTTTAAGTCTCAGTATTGACAGGAAAATAAACTATACTGAAATGTGAAATTTGTCTAGGACATCCTAATTCCTCTGCTTTGGAGATTATGATATAACCTTGAATTATGTGTTAACATTCTTCCTTCTGTGGGACCTCTACTTCATTACACATGACAGATAATGATTGCTTGTAGAAGAGATCTACACACTACTTTATTTTATTCCCTCCTTTCAGTGTATGTATGCACATTTATTTTCTGTACATTATTCAAATCCTACTCTGAAGACAGATATATTATCTATTAGACTTTCTTACAGCACTCGTCTTCATAGGTTATATAGACCCTAGTAAATAAAAGAAGCCATGGTCTGTTTTCTGAAGCTGAGAGCAAGTAGAATGGGACAACTGCATCCAGAAAATGGAACCTTCCTTCTGGCAGAGCAGAATCACCTCATCCTTAAAGTTTCTTGGAAACAGACACAATCACATGCAACATTTGCTGTCCTGCAAGGGTGTCTTGGGCATTTGTGGCAAGAACTCTAATAATGTAATTAGCAATAACATGCTCAATTGTTAAATTGAGCATGTTAACAATTAAATGAGAGTGTGGCTGGTGTGCAAACATGAAAGTCTATGTCTTGGTCTTCCTTAATTTACTTGCATAAAATACACAGTTACTGCACAGTCTATGGCTTGTGTTTCTGGTTCTGAATGAGCTGAAGGAGGGCTCATACCAATTTTACTGAGGTGATCATTAGACATGAACATCCACATTTTCTAGTAATGTTTAGTTAGTTCCCAGTCTGATATATCCAATATCAGAGTTTTCAGAGATTTTCCTAAAATACTTAAGAAATGGCTGTACGGTGACAGACCAAAAATCCCTTTGGTGTTCAAAATAATATTCAAAATATTAGAGTGTAGTTTCAGCACAGATTCATTTTGTGATGCTGCAGTATTTTTTCTTAGGTTTTTGCTTCCCATTTCCTCTCATGTCTTTTGACTATCACAGAGAATCAAATTGCTCCAGAATATAAACTTTTTAGTGTATTTAGTGATATATTCCAGAGTTTTTTTCAAAGTAGTGATGATTAATTTAGAATTTTTTATTTTATGCGCATAATTAGAATACCTGTTTTCTTTTTCTTTTTCCTGTTTGCATCATTTCCCATCCATTGATATTTCCCCTGTGGTTTTGTTACCTTGTCATTCTGTGTTGCCTCTGCAACTTGGTGCCAGTTTAGGCTGTGCTGTATTATTTTGCATCAACACTCATTTCATATGTTCAGAATACAATGGCTCAAGCAGCAGCTGTGAATACTCAGCAGTTCTGCAAACAAGGCATAAAAGTCTAAAAATGTACATTCTAAAAAAGGAGGGCTGTGTAATTAATGAACAAAAAGGAAAAGTTCAGCTTGGGTAACTTGCTAGCCAAACTCTGTGGCAGGGATTAAAATTGGTAGGAATATTTAAAGCAAAGAAGATCTATTGAAAATTACTATTTCATTCAGACGTTTTCTGTTCCAACAGCTTAGGACAGAGGTGTGAGAAACCCCTACCCATATTCCTGTCATCTGGAGAAGCTGCATGGTCTAGTTTTGGATGGGAGAGTTAATTCTCTTCATAGGAGGTTGCATGGGGTGATATTTTGGATTTGTGATGAAACCAGTCTTGAAAACAGAGGGGTGTTGATGTTATTGCTAAGTAGGGTTTACACAGAATCAAGGCCTTTTCTGTTCTTAAACCCATGCCACCAGAGAGGAGGCTGAGGGTGCACAAGGAGGTGGGAGGCAGACACAGCCAGGACAGTGACCCCAACTGACCATGGGGACACCCCAGACCATGTGATGTCATGCTCAGCATATAAAGTTGGGACAAGAAGAAGGAAGGGAGGACATTCTCAGCGGTGGTTTTTTTATCTTCCCAAGTCACTGCAGGCATGATGCTGCCCTGCTTTCCTGGGCATGGCTGAACACTTCCTGCTCATGGAAAATAATTAATCAATTCCTTTTTTTTGCTTTGATGGCATGCAAAAATTTTGCTTTAACATTCAACTGCTTTAACATTCAACTATCTTAATCTCAAGCCATGAGTTTTCTCATTTTTGCCCTTCAGATTCTCTCCCTCATCTCACTGTAGGGTAGTGAGTGAGTGGCTGCATGGGGCTGAGCTGCTGGCCAGGGTAAAATCATGATGCTGCAGGGTACTGATTTGTTCTAAAATGGTGCACAGGAGCAAAAATGTTTTGCACATGAGCAAAATGTTTCAAATTTCTTTAATTCCAATGATCTGGCCCTCAATTCCATGTGAAGTTCTGGAGTATTTGATTTAATATTTATCACAATTGCATTCTTGCACAACTCATGAAATATGCACCAACTAGCGCACTAACAACACAACACTCCTTATCTCAGAGGAGAAAGGTTAATCAGTAAATAAAAACAAATAAGGAGCGAGTTACTCTTTGCAATCTACACTAATCTCTAGATTAATTATTTCTACAGAAAAGTTATGGAAGCTGACATTACTGACAACATATCTCTCTGCAATCATGTATCATGAAAAAGGTAGCATCTTCTGTGTCACCTTAGACACTCCTCAAAAAAACCCAACATGCACAAAAAAGTATTGAAAATGTATGTTTCTCCTTTGTTCCTTAAAATACTGTAGCTGGTTAAGTCCACTGCTTATGCCAACTTCATTTTTCCCTTTCCACATCTGTGCCACATGGATCAGTGCATCAGTTTTCCTCTCTTTTTCCATAAACATTTAAGACACAAATTTCTCCAGGAGTATTTTGGTGTGCAGTACTGCATGGAATCTGCAAAAGCTGCCATAGTTGTGAAGGTATGAGTCCTTCCTCTAATTTAGCAAAATCTTTGAAACTGTTGGAGACACAGAACAAGAAACCACCTTAACAAATTTTCCAAGAGCTCAAGAAAGCAATGTAAATGGCAAAAGGTTCAGAGTTATAAACACCTATGAATTTCTATAAGCACAAGAGAAGGATATAAAATGTTATCAAACATTAGAGCTTTACAAAGGTTCTCATTCAAAGTTCTTGATGGAATACTGGCAAGGAGGGAAATTAGTTTAATAAAAATGTTGTATATTATTGGAGGCTTAAGTGGTAATATTTTTTCTTCTTTAACTGAAGAGATTAAATACTTGAAGAATTCAGAAATAATGACAGAAATTATTTCAGAAATCTGAACTGTAAAATTCAGATATAAAGTTTCTTCCCTGAGCGTTTCCAAAGTATACAAGGAATAAGCACCACTATTCTCAGTTAAATAAATGTCAGTCTGGGCTTCCATGTGGATAAAGCACTAAGAGCTATATCAAGCAGAGCAGACAGGCTTTCTCCAGGAAATATCACACAGGGAAAGGAGGAGCAGACTTCCTCTGAAGTTCAGTACTTAAGACAAATATCTCTTTATGATTCTTAAGATATAGCCTTTTTGTTGGGACTGTTCCATGGATACAGTGGGATATGAAACTTACAGATAATTGAGCTATGGATATATCCACCTCTTTCAATTTTAGTTCTAAGTCATATTAAAACCATTTAATGTGTTGCTCCTTTAAGGTCAGCATCATAGTCCTCAAGGAGCTGCAAAAATCCAGTGGGATGATTGGCTTATATAAATTTATGGCCGCTCAACTGGATTTGAAAGCCTTCATAATCATGACGTCTAAGAAGATACTTTTCTTCAGGAAAAATAGTTGCATTATCTATGCTTAACTACCATTCTGGATTTGTCTTTAACTATTGTAATGTTTGAATGATCCCTTGAAAAATTGGCCCAAGTCAGCACTCAGTGTGCATGAGTTATTGTAGGTGAGGGGTCACTCACAACAGACAATCTGGATACGAACACGTGCTTTCAAAGGCCTAAATTGCTGAGTTATATGGAAGCTGCCAGGCTGGAGCTGTTGACCACAGGTCCAGAGAATGGCTCCAGTAATTATAATTGATTTGCATGAATGTAGTCTGACTGTGTCTGGAGTCATGCAGCACCATGCAGAGTGTGGAAAACCAGATGTTTTCTAGCCCTACAGAATGTCATTTGAAGTCAAGGTTGAGAGGGACAAGCAAGCCAGGAAATAAGGGAAATAGAGAATGGTGGAGTCATGATCTAGTTAAGGGAATGGTTTATGGTCACACAGCCAGAGGAATGTTTGTCCTTAAACCCCACTACCAGACTTTCCCCTGCTTGCATACCTCACTGTTTTTACATCTGATTTCCTGCAACATGAGTGTGCTCCAGGCAGGGGCACAAAGCCAAAATGCTCACTGGGCTCAGCTCCTGTGTCTCCTGTGGCTGTGGGGGCCTTTGCAGGGACTCAGCAAGGCAGTGAGATACATTGCAACAACATTTGGGGGGTACACGGGAATGCCTTCAGAATCTAAAGACAACACAGCATATCTGTGTGTCTGCCTCCTTTAGGAGCCTGAGGCTGCAGTCATGGTGAGAAAAAGCAGAATTTCTGAGGCAACAGGGTCATCAATGCTCCCAGTGCTGGAGCTGGGTATGGAGGTGTGGGTGTGCAGACTGGACTCACCTCGGTGTGCAGAGTCAAATCACATAGTCAGAGCTTTTCACCTACTACCTTCAGGGTACCTAGCACCATGAAGCTTTGATTTTGGCCTCAAGAGTGCAGTTAGCAATGGCAATGGATGATGAATTTAGTCTCACACTTGCTCTCACATGTAGTACTGTCTGGATTTCCTTGAACCCTTCCCAAGCTT
The DNA here is from genome assembly GCF_028551555.1 of Melozone crissalis. Lineage (NCBI taxonomy): Eukaryota > Metazoa > Chordata > Aves > Passeriformes > Passerellidae > Melozone > Melozone crissalis. The sequence goes on from NW_026535805.1 coordinate 58,718,064, forward strand.
GTGCTACTTCGACCTGCTCTGAAAGGGGATTCTCCAGGCAAGGGGAGACAGTTTCTGCAGTAAAACCTCCTTGTCAAGGAAGATGTGGATCTTCCAGGAGGAAGGTCATCAGATATCTGTTTATCAGATATAAAGGAGCCAGAGGAGAGCAGTGTGTCATGCTTCATCTCTAGACAACTCTGCATTTCTCAAGGTTTCTGACATTGAGTATCAGAGAACATTATACCATAATGTAAAGAGGGTGCAGGCTCCCATGAACTTTTGTTGCCACAGTTTTTTAATGTCTGATATATTCTGCAGCCAAGCAAAGGGATAGAGTCAACACTGAAATGAGAACTATAGACAAACCCTGAGACTGTTTTTGTACTATATTTCCTTTCCTCTTACACAGAATAACAGTTATAAACCAGCAAGACAAAGAGTTGATGTGATTACCATTGTAACAATACACTTTAGAGCGTCTGTGTTTCCCTCATCTTGTCTCTCTGGGATTGTCTTGACTGGAAAGCGCCTCTGTTTCTTATAAATCATCAGTTGCTGCTGTCTTTTTCAGTATGGCTATTTATGGATAACTTCTTTTCTTCCAGACAATCATCCAGTTTATGGGGACTGATTTTGACATAAAAATGCTGTACAGTTTTTCTAAACATACTTTTTTGTACTGTGCTTTGTAACTTAATACTTAATAAAAAATTCTGAGCATGAAATCTTGCTTTTCTGTATCATATCCTGTAACATATTTCAGTCTAAGTTTAATTAATAATTACTCCTTAGAAAATGAAAGTGTAGTAACTAAGGAATTTCATTCAGCTGTTGTATTTTGGACAACTAATTTATGTACCTCTGAGTGTAATTTCAAAAGATTCTCATTTTTGAGTCAAAGACAGCTTAAAAAACTTTGCTGCACTTCATAGCTCCTGATCTGTGGTGATCCAATCCGTTGTGAAACCATGGTGTAAAATAGATCACAGGTCAATCTGTGAAAAAAGGGGGAGTAGATATATTTAACTGGATCATTTCACCTGTTCACTTGCTGCATAACTTTATACATAGGAGTAGTAAATGTTGGTTCAGCTGGTGCAGTACAGCATGATGTTTAGGAACTTACCAATCCAGGTTTCTACCAAAATACATGTCTTTTGAAGTGCTACAAAAGACTCTAGACTCCTCTAAATACCCACATTTTTCAGATGACCATGATCGATATTATTGGAGGATTCAGACCACAATTAAAACTTGAGTGCTTTATAAGGGAAAGTTTACAGGTGGTTTGGGAAGCCTAGGAAGAAAGGGATACTATCAAATCACCTGGCTGAAGCACCAGTAACACACCTGAATTTCAGGCCCCTAGTGAACACTTTAAAATACATACATATATTCCTTGTGCTGTCAATTCAGAAAGCCAAACAGCAGCTACTATCCATGTTTAAAGAGACAAGAGCTCATTGTGAGGGCTGCAGAAACTCATGTCTCTTTCCCCTAGTTGGTCAAAGAAATATTTTCCGTGAGTTACTGTTTAAGCACCTTAAATTCCCATACAAATGACAGACTATGTGTTCCCACTATAATCTTACTTCATTGTCGAAACTGGGTGCTGACAGTAAGACCATGTCCTGTGAATGTTGCTGAGGACATTGCCTGGGAATAATACAGCAGCATCCTGAAATCACTTATGCTTCTCATTTTTTGTCAGATAAGTAAGACCACTACTTCAGGAGTCTTTCACTCTTCATTTTGCTGCAGCTTTCTGTTCCCTTTTTCCCCAAAGGAATAGTGTAAAAGGATTTAGTGTGGCAGAGTGCCTGGCCCCAGAGAGCAATGCTCTGTATAGCTGATGTGACAGCCATGCTGTGTTAAATAAAGGAATAATCATTTTTCCTCTGGTCATCTGAAACATTCACTGAAAATACAGATAAAAGCTACAGAACCCTAATGAGCTCATGCAATGGAACTAAAAAGAATATTATCACAACATATTTTTAAGCAGTCTAAATATTTTTTTTTCTCAAGTGGAACATGCTGTTGAACCCATGTGCAAATCATCCCCCATCGTCTCTGTACACAGTCCATCACAGAAATCTATGAAATGCAATAGAGCTCTTTTTGGGCAATTTCACTGTCAGGGAAGAATGCAGGAAGGGTGGAACACCAGCTCTCTGATGGAGTAATTTTAGATTTTATTGTAATGCCTGACAGTGAATATTCCACATGCAGAGATTTCTAAAGCAAACTGTGAAAGGCCACAGCCTGCCCTGTAACCCTAAAAGGATGTTGAGCTTGGCAGTCTTCCAGGGCAGCAGGATGTGTGGCCTGGATTAGAACAGGAATATTCCTAACATTCATTGCTTTTTAATGATGTCATGCTTGCTAGCTATGGCAAGTCCTTTATGCTTTCCTCTGTAAAAGCTTTTCTAATACTACTGAAACTTCCTGATGAGAAAACATTTCAAAATAAGGCTATAAGCTTCACATCCATGCAATGATAAAAGTACAGAGCTGCTAAAATACTTAGTTTATGGAAAGAGTTAACTCAGCCTTGATGATTGTATTGTTTTTATGTAGTGTGTCAAATACTACAAAATGCAGTCAACAATACACATTAAGTGGTTATTTAAATTTTCCTGATTTTATCAATAGAAAACTTTACATTTGTTTTGCTTTACTTTATATTGTATCTAAGCACACAAACCAATGTTGAAAAAAGTGAAAGTTTTATTTAATATTGCAATCTTTTTTTTTTCAGGGAATATGTAACCATCAGATTACAAAATAAATTATGAATATTCACATGTTGTGAATGAAAACATGATCACTTCTAACTGGATATATGAATTCTGGGAATCAACACAATTATTTATTGTATTATAAATTATAATTGAGTTGATTAATAATAAATTGCTTTTAGCCAATTACAACTACCAGCTACACAAGAGAACAAAACAGAGGTGGAAACATGTCCCTGTCTGCTGCCTCCCTAAAATCTGGTCAAGCTCAGTTCCAGCTGATTGTAATCAGGTAGCTCTTGGTAAGATGGGAGACTTTTAATAAATCAATACATTAACTCTGCCTTTATTTCTGTGGAAAGTTTAGCAATATAAATCTGATATGTATTTTTAAGTCTAATGGAACAGAAAGACACACTTATTTTCCTCATAATTCTCTCTTAAGAAGTTTGACAACATCAAAAGATTTAAAAAAGTATCCACAAAAATGCCATAGTAGCAAATATCTATTTTGTGTGAAAAATAGAAAGAGATTAAGGAAATATTCCTTGCTCAGAGCGCAGAAATGAGTCAAGACAATCAACAAAGAGCAGGAGAACCACCTGCATCAGTGCAGGCCAGGAATATTGGCCCTGCTGAGAATGACACTTGCCACTCCAATGGCAAGTGCACATTGGATATAGCCAGCAATGTGCTCTATCATAAGGAAACTGCTTATTTGGCTACATCTGGAGGTGTGCAGTGGCTAGGTAATAAAGAGAAGGTGGTAGCCCCACTAGCCAGTGGTGCTGAGGCTGCTCTTGGAACGTGTGTTATGGGGCACCTAGTTCAAAAAGGGTGTTCAGAAATTACACAGTCCAGCAGACAAATGACAACTACTGTGATTGAGGACCTGTGAGCAAAATTTGAAGGTGTTTGGCTCCTTAAGTCTGTCAAAAATGGAATCTGAGGCAACCTAACCCAAGGCAACAATCTGGAGCTGCAAATGCGATGGAGCTGAACTTTTCTTGGTGGCAAGGGTTGATAAGGCACAAGATCTGCATGCTGCAGTTTGGGGGGGTCGGGCTGTGCATCAGGAAAAACTTCTTCACTTGGAGAGTATGGCAGTGAGGGAACAGATTACCCGGAGTAGCTTCTCTGTCTTTAGAGTTTTCCAAGACTCAGCTGGACAAATGCAGAGCTAACCTGACCCAGTGTGGTGACAAATTCTGCTGTGAGAGAGAGGGAGGGGGGCTGGAGAAGACCTTCAGCGGCTGGTACCCGGCTGGTTGGCTACCCCGGGATTTGGGATTTGCATCCAGGGGCAGATCTGCAGTCCTTAGCAGCATCGCCTTGGGCAATACCCAGGAACAGATGCTTTGGAGGACAACACACAAACCCTGATACAGATAATTATAGAACAATTTGCTTCAAGCTAAAAGTTTATTGTGAGAATAATGAATTTCTAAGAATTTATTGTAAATGCAGTTTGTAAGAGGAATGTTAAGACTTTGAAAACGCTTTTAGCAGCTTCCTTTCATTTTAAACACACAAGCATTCCAGACGAAGGGTTTCCAGGAAAAAAGGTCTTTAAACCTGAAATCCTGGTCTTAAACTCCCCACCAGGAGTAAAAGTTCTGATTCAGCTGATTCATGTTAAAGCAAAGGCAAAGGCTTCCATTACAATCCAGCCCTTAAGGAGCAGTTAGTAGCAATTAGAAAATTATTGCCACATCACAATCTTAGGAGTATGCCCTGAGGGAAAAGCTTTCGACAGAAGACCACCGTTCCTCTGATCTTGCTGCCAAAAGGGGTAAGCTCTGCTTTCTTATTCACACGGGAGAAAATTGGTCTGGCCTATAGTTGACAACCTTTTTTACTTAGAGTCTAACACTTGCCTATCTGTCTAATCAGATATTTAAAAATTCGTTCATGTAATGCCACTCTGGAAGACTACGGTTTCAGGAAAGTTATTGGAACAACTTGAACTTTCCTCCATTTGTACTTCTCATTGCTTGTGGAGATTTAGGAAATGGTTTCATAAATATCTCAGCCAAATTCTATCACTGGTTCTAGACATACAGTTCTAAAAACTCCACATGCAAGTAGACTTGGAAACTACGAGGGGTAACATAGATATTACTAATTGTTGCTCAGAGAAACACAGATATAAATTTCTCACATTTCAGTATCCCATAGTCACAAACCTCTTAGTCTGGTTCATGACAATCTAATATTTCTCATTTTAAAACCTTTCTAAATAATGAACACCCTTCTGGTTTGGTTTGGGGAGGTTGGGGGGCTAGTTCTTTTATTTTATTAGCATTTATGTTGATTTAGTTGCAACTAAAGTGTATTGAAGGGTAAACATTAACCATTTTAATGTTTAGCTGCTTCTGGAACAGAGAACAAAAATATCTTCACAGTCCAAGGTGCCTTCATCCCCCTTACTTGTATATCTGGAAGTATATCTGCACTTAAAATGCTATTTCAAAACCAGATATGACTGAAATATTGTCATTTTGTTCCACACAGCATTTTATCCTATTCACAAGTTGCTCAAGGTCTCATGGCTCAGATTTATAGAGGAACTTCTGACAAGTGCAGTGACACTAATTTTGCAAGCAGTGAAGCTGTGTCAGAAGTTTCTTTCCAAAATAACATATTGACATATTTTCAGCTGAAAGAAATAGCTGAATTTCTTTTGAGCTGAACAGTCATTTGGGAGAAACTTTCAATGACCAGTGCTGTCAGTACATTGATGAAATCAGCTTCCATATGCACACTCCAGGTAACTCCTGCTTTGTGAGTCATTTAACTTCACATTGTTGAAGTGGAATGGCATCTTTGGCCAAAGCCAAGTATTCTTCTACAGTATTTCCAGTAAAACTTGAAGTAAGTGCATCACAACTAAATGCTTAGTAGGACAGAAGACATTATGAAAGCAAAGTTTGTGCTTTAGTGCAAGATTTGGCTGCTTTTGGCAAGTCTTTTTGTATTTTGAATGGAGAAAGAAGGGTAGAACAATTGAGAAATGAAAAATATATTTTATGGTAATGCAGACAAAAAGCTCAATGAAGCTCTTCTGTACTTTAAGTCACAAATACATTTTAAAATTTCAATTACAAAATTGTGTTGGTAAAAGGAAGCTGACACACATAACAACCAGAATTGGTTTTTCTGTATGTTGTTTTGCTTTCTGGCTGTTTGCAGGGTCAGTAGGATGTATTGTCATGCACTTGTACCTAGCATTCATTCTAAGGAGAAAAATAAATGCTGCAAATGGAAGTGGAGTGCTATTCTCTGCAATCCCAAGGACAAATGTTCACTAAGGTATTCTTCTCTTTATTGTTCTCATTGCAAACTCACTAACAATTTAGTACAGGTGATTGTTTCCAGAACTAGGAGAGCTTAAGATTGGAGCAGGAAAAGTGGAAGATATAATTTTTAAAGGCTATTGGACCTGCATGGTTGGCTCAGTGTCTGTCTGTGTTATGTCTGGCACTAATACATGATATTAATAATTCACCTTCATATCACCAAATTCACATCCTTTGTTTCTTCTCTGTGCTTCTAATGGACTCTTTTTCATTATGCATATTCTTCTTATCCATATGAACAAATAGGCTTTGAATTTAAATGTATGAACTTAAAGGGAAATAGACATTTATTCAGAATACATGTTTTTATCAGGAAACAGACTTGATTTGGATTAGCTTAGGCCAGACAGCTGGTTTTATGCATATCTAACAGTGTGAGAACAGCAAAACCAGCTCCAGACTCAGTGGAACCTTAAACCTTTCTACATGTTTACTTGTGCCCCAAACCCCAGGAGCATTGCTGTATGTAAGAGCCTGTGTCAGGCAGTTGTGAACAGTCTGTACTGCTGATGTTGCTATAGATTAATGCAAAACAGTTTCTTTCTTGTCATTCATTTCTCACCTCTGTTCTTCTGCTCTCTCTTCATCTGGGCATCTGATCCACAAACCAATGCTGTGCTGCTCTATAACTCCTTCCTGTAGCCTGTGGCATTCACGTGCACATCTGAATATACATCTTTATATTTTGCACATTTATCTTTCTCTTCTCTGTCATCTTTGTGTTTTCTGTGGGGAGATGAGAGGTAGAGGCCTTGCATGTGGAAATCAGAAGTTCATTCAGTAGCAGTAATGTAGCCATCTTCTCTAAATACAGGATCCAAACATCTGTCCTGCTTCATTTGCATCTGCCACCGTGGAATTAAATTATTCAGTCACGTCTCAGAGTCAGCACGGGGGAAACAGTGGGGAAATGGAAGGAAGAAACCAGTGCAACATTCCACAGACCCCTTCCAGGTTCCCCTTTGTACACACAGCACCTCCAGAACTGTTCAGTCACTGCCATCAGGGGGTACTGCTGACCTGGGATGGATCCTCATGGCAGAGGAATTTCATTTTGCCAAATATTCCGAGAAGTGTGACTCTCTTTTGAGGCTCCACAACCATTATCCATCACAGTCTGGATATGGACACTCATGTCTACACTCAGATCATGAAGCCACTTTCGTTTTGCAATTAACCAGTTTTTAAAGGGAAATAAATAAAATAAAATAAATAAATAAATGGAAAAAAGACAAATCTTTAAACACAGCTTGGCAATGAACTCATGACCCACAAGAATCTGTAGTCCATTAGCAATCAGTGACCCATCAAGGTCTCAGCTCTACAGTCATCATTATCTCACAGTTAATTGAACTCATGCAACATGACATTTATTTATTAATTTACTTGAAAAGAAAAGGGCATTATGACTATTTTAAAATCTGACTAAGTCAGTTATTCTAAGACCCTCATCTTTCAAAGGCTGTCATTTAAAACCAAATAATATAATTATTTGTCATTTTCTTTATGATTTGGTATTCCTTAAAGGAAATATCATTGATTGCCTTTACATGTCTTATAAGAAGTTTGTCCACCTGTTCTGACATTTAAAGTCTTTCTCCGGGCACAGACTAAGCACCCAAGAAGATTCACTTAAAAGCAAAAGTGGACTACACAAGGAACTGTTTCATGCCTCTATGGTCTCTGGCTCAAACTTCTTTCCGAATGTAAAGATTAACCTCAAAGCAACAGCTTAGCTCTTTGCCCTCTTCCCTCCCTGAAAAGGAAACTGTCACTTCCAACTATTTCAGAATGTTAATTCTGTAAAACAGCCATGCTGCAATCCTGCAACAATGCACAGTTTATTCTGGGTGGCTCTGGAATTGCCTCTGACTCCTGCTCATTTCCCAATAATTACTGATAATTACACCACTCATAACAGAGTGAAACACAACAGACTCTTTCAAAGCTGTAGAAACAAAGTTTGTCCAGAAACTGACCTTCCCGTTTGGAGGTGAGAGGAAGTGTGCATGGAATTATGTAGGCAAGATGAGTTGCTTTCTAACTCGTTTTGATAGAAATCAACAAGCATAGGCAGGAGGAAAACCAAGGCAGTAGTTTTAAGGAGCCCCAGGCAGCAACTTACGTGCAGGCTTAGGTTTGTTCAGTGGCTTTAGGAGCTGTCAATGTTTCGTCTCGCCTGTTATCTTAATATACTGCAACAATGGCAATGATAAACAACATACATTTAATATAAACCCTTCTTTGCTTGTTTATAGAAAGAGTTTCTTTGGTCAGCATATAAACGTCTCTGAGATCTTTTTAAGGCTCATTGCCAGAGGAAAAAAGGGGGAAAAAAAGGCTGCTGGGGGAGCTGAGGAAAAGCTGCCAAGTCTTATACAGCAAAACAGTTTTTATGGCATTTCTACTTTTTTTGAAGAACTGGTTTTACAGCATGTTTGAGCAAGATACTCAAAATCACACCCTTCCTAAGTTTCTTCACTCATCCTTATTTAAATCTCCTTGGCAGAAGTGAGGGCCTTGTAACTGCTTTCGAACTGCAGTGTATGAGTTTTGGCAGAAGGAGGCCTTGGACTCCTGGTGCTGCATTCACATCCATGGAAGAGCTGGGGCACAAGGCAGCCTTGGAGCCATGACACTGCACCCATGGTGGGGGATGTGTGGCAGCCATGGGCCTTGCCCTGTGACACTGGGGCACAGCTTTGGCACTGGGCCTTGCACGGTGACACTGGGGCACAGCTCTGGCACTGCACCTTGCCCTGTGACACTGGGGCACAGCTCTGGCACTGCACCTTGCCCTGTGACACTTGGGCACAACCCTGACACTGTGACATTAGGGCACAGCTCTGGCACTGGGCCTTGCCCTGTGACACTGGGGCAAATCTCTGATGCTGTGATTTCCTTCAGCAAGAGAAGTGACAGGCAGAGGGGCCTTGGGTTGCAGACAGCAGACACAGAGCGGTGTTCATGTGCACCATACACGTGCACGAGTATTCTGTGCAATACTGTGCTCCTGCAGTTCCCTCAAGCATTTAAAAAGCAAACCAAAATGCCTTTTTGTATGAAAGCTCTATGGATAGCTTTGAGATACTGCTTTACCACCTTTAAAGGGAATAGAGACCGACCAACTGAACTCCTTAGCTTTTCAAAAATAGCCCCACAGCTGGTTAGATTAATTTGTGTCTTTTTGGCATTCCTTCCCCCAAGGAAGTAAGCATGATCAGCTGCTATCCACTGGAAGCACTATAGAAACAGATCTATTATTATTATTATTTTAATTTTTTTTAATCCATAAATACTGGCAATGTGTTACACTGCTGTTTGTCATACTCAGAGCAGATGGTTTGTTGTGAGATTACATTCTGGACTTCCAGAGATGTGCATCCAATTTACCAATCCCATCATTCCCTCAAATGCTATGGATGTTTTGATGAATACTGGTTTTAGTACTGTCAATATACTTACAATTTTATTGTGTCCCACAATGGCTGAACAATGTTTTAATGTTTCTGTGGAATCTATGCTACACCTCAAACAGAAGACATGGGTTTGATGAAGAAATGATGGAATGGGGATTTTTGTTTTGTCTGATACAAAAGCTCAGAGAAGATTACTGTGACAATCCTCTCTGTTTCTAAATCTGCAACCATCTGTTTTTTTTTCTGATTCTAAGAATTCTATAAACCTGAGTATGGATTTTTAAATATAGATACGTCTAGCTATTCCACCTGTAAGCCAAATGTGGAAATTAGAACTTCAGTGCCAATGAGGTACCCTAACATACCTGTGACATTCTTCCCTCTTCCCACCGACACACACATACAAAATTACTTTTGATGTAACTATTGTAAAAACTAAAAATCAGAGAGGAGAGTCTCTCACTCATAGTTCTGCCTGATCACATAATTGTGTAGTAGGTATTAATTTAATTTTAGCCAAAATAATTCAATATCTGAAACAATAAATATATAAGCCTGATTTTACTTAAGAGACTCAACTGTCATGATTGAAAAAAAAAAAATCTTCTGACAATTAGCAGACCAGTAACCTTAGGCAGGATCAAGTCAGTGCGACAGCCTACTAGATTTTAGCTCAAATTTCACATTCAATTGGTGGTAGAAGACCAAATGAGTCTGTAACTGTTGCTGAGGTCTGTTACTTAGTGATCCACTAAAGAAAGGGAAAATTGCCACCAGGAATCACATTTGATCTGTCAGCGCTGTCCACCAAAAAGAGCAACAAAACCATTAGAATTATATCAGTAAAAAAATTAGCAAAGATATAGTCTTGGTAAAACCATGACAGACATCTTCCCCACAAAGGATATTTACTGACTATGACATGCATGGCACAGGTTTCCAAAAATATCCCTTATGAACCAGGACCAGGAGCTGGGCTTCTCCTACCTAATTTGAACAGATTTAAACTTGTTGCATAGATAATAGCTAGCAATAGTCATCTCAATCTGTCAGGTATTTGGGCTGAATTTTGTAGTAATGCATTTTCCCTTTAACTTATGACTATATGAATCCACTTGTACAGTCTCATGGTTCAGAATCTGAAATTCTGAAATCTGAAATCCTCTAACACTGTTAAACTTCATTTTAGGTAGCATCTAGTGCTTTCAGAGAAGAACTGGAAGATAACAACAGTGGCAGAAGCAAGTTTAAGCATTGAAGGCATATTGGAGACACATTCCCTGTGGAAGATTCATGGAAATTTGAGCTGCTGGAGTCACTTGTGACCAGATGTATTTGGGGCCCAGAGAAAAAGGGTGAAGTGGTACAAGCTTAGACTGTAGGCTGCTTGAGAGGCCTCTATTACTTTGTTGTTGTGCTGGTTTCTTGTTTCTAATTTTTTCTCTGTCTTCTGGCTTTAGGTTAGGAAACTTAAATGAGAGAGGAACAACTTGTGTAACTGCATTCAAGGGCTTCTGAATTCAAGGTGAAACAGATAAACAGTGTATAAAGAAATAGCTGTGGCTAAAAAGTTAAAACTGAAAAACACACAGTTATGTGTAGAATATTAGCCATAATTAACTTCAATGCAGAAGTAATGATTTTGACATTCTTGTGAAACAACCTGACATGCTGTGGTTTTACCTTATAGTTTTAAAGATTTTTTAATTGACTGCTTAAACTGGAAAAATGGATTTTTCAGTCTTTATCATTTTTCCTCAAAACTGAGTAGCTATTCACAATGAGGACTTGACAAAAAATGTTTAAAATACACAAAACTTGCCATTTTATCTAAGATTGGCTTCCACTTCTCAGGGCCAAAAGAAAAGGACTTCTCACATTCAAGGCTGTCAAAAATGAAGGCCAGGGAAGTAAGAGACAAGAGGTCAGCCTATTTAGGCAGACAGCAGTGTCCTGTGTTTGGTAGTACTATGTTCACATGGACAATATACTTCTGATTAAACTGAAGAATATGGCTTTTTAGGAAGCAATAATTGGATGGATTTGCCACTGGTTATAATGAAAAAGTAACCACAGAAAAATGTCATTGTGCATGAATCAGTGCCATAATGAAAATGAGATTTTATTATTGCTGTGCTTTTCCACCATGAATTGACTCCTGGTTTTGATTGCTTGCAACAGCTTGAAACAGAACACTTTAAGCTGGACTAACAGCAATATAAATATTGTATATAATTATGTCAAATGACGCAAATAGCACAGCACACTTGATTCCTTAGACAAGAAGTAAGCTATGTTTCCCACAATGAGTTTGGCAGAGGGGAAGTACAACTCTACAACAGGGAAAGGGGCAGACATGAAGTCACTCTGGTGAAAATGGCACAGCAGCTACACTGAAACCTCTTGCACAGCTGCTGAGGGAAATGCCCAGTCAGTGGGTGCCAGTGACGAGGCAAGCAGGCAGGATGTTTCTAGAGAAAGGGGGTCTTGCCATGTGACGGGGGAACACTTTCATGCAGCAGAGAAGCAGGAAATAGGATGTTTTGAGGGAAACAGAGGAAGGAAACTGACAGGCAGAGAAACAAGTGAAGGGGAAGAAAGGAAGAAAGCAGGTGAGGAAGAGATGAAATGAGGAAGCATTGTCATTAACTATTATAAGATCTGTTTTTTTGACAGCTGAAAAAAGGTGGGTGGTTTTTTGTTTTTCTTATTCTTACAGTTCCTTTTAAGTCCTTGCTAAAATTACCACAGGAATGTAAAAATGGCAGTTTCCCAAGACATTCTTTTTAATAATTAGTAATTGAATATGAGAAACCATTGTGAAACTCTTTTATTCAATGTTATGAGGAGGGTTTCTGAAGTCATTTAAGATACATAAAGTAGGCTTATGCTTGTGCTTCATACTAAGGCATTGTTTCCTTGCAATTACTGTTACTCTACACTACACCTAGAGACACATACCTTTATGATAAGGTCAGATATTCCAGATAACTAAATAGGATGTAAATTTTGGAGTTTGGAGGGTTTTGGTGTTTTATTTGGTGTTGTTGTTTTGTTGTTGTTTTTTTTTTAATGGAATTTGTCACGAAAGAATAGTTTAAAAAATTAGACCATGACCAGAATAATGGGTTTAACTGGAAGCAGTTTAAAATTTTGAGAACCCCTTAGTCAATAACTTTTATTAAGGAATATAAGGCAAGATGATATGTCTGTGGCATACACATAGAGAGCAGTGATGTCAGCCTATAGCATTTTGACATCACTCACCTATCCAGGCCACAACATCCAGCCCACCAGTGCTGTGCAGTGACTCATAGAACATGTGCTCCTCTGGCTGAAATGCAATGACTCAGATGCCATATCTGCTTCACAGCTCCTCTGCCTCCTTCAGGCTGTGTGTTTATGTGTATACAAAAAACACACCAGGAAAAGATATCATACCATCACATTGAATCGCTCCTGCTCTTTTCTCACTCAACTGAACATCCTGACACACTGCAAACTCAGCTGAAAGTGTGTCAGGGCACTGCAATCTGCTTCTCCTGCGGCACTGACATTTTGCCATGAACTCCATAACCATTGCAGCAGAGACTGGAAAAGGGTTTCTAGGATGTTTCCAGGATGTTAGAGATACTTTTTCTGCTTCTTCTGATCTCTTAGAATAACTTAACTTGGTTTTCTTATTAGGTATTGATTATGAAAGGGGAGTCATACTGACTTCACACATCAGACATAAAAGCTTTAGTCTTTAGTCTTCTAAGTTAGGAGTTTACTACACATATTTACCCATAAAAATTCAATACATGTGACAGTGAAACACAAGATGGGACAAATTTGCTCTCAGTGGTACTAATATCACTTTATTATTGTAAAGACATGGCCAAGAACAAAATTTATTCCCCATAGTGCAAATTGGTTTTGATAGCCCAAAAACACATGCAAAGGGTGAAAGAAACCTTTAGGTATCATAAATATCCTTCCTCTGTTCTGTGGTAATAATGCATCATAAAAATAGTTATGACTTTGCCATCTCAGCTTCCCTCCAGTTTTATTAGCTTTCTTTTAACCAGTAAATGTTAATACAACTTCAAGGCGGAGCTTAGAGCAAGTGAGCTCAGCTTCGTGCACACAGCTCTGTATTTCAATTAGTGATGGGCTATCTCAAAAGGTTCAGGTTTCTGTTTAGGACACAGGACTAGAAGAAACCTTGCTGTGAATCACCACCATCATAGAAACACTTGTTGCTATAGTCTATTCATAAATATTTTATTTCTTCATTTTGAACCAAATTTAGAAATTCTCTCTCACTATTCCACCCTGAAAACATCTCAGAATTTTATTCTTCTGTTGATTCATCAGTTTTCTGCTCTTATTCTGCCTAATCATACTTTGTGCTTGCTGCTCAGTGCTGCTCAGTTTTTGTAGAATTAGTTAAACCTTGACTTTGAAAGTCTTCTTTCTTCAAAGTTTAATCTTCTAAAACATAAAATCCAGAAAATATTCACACTGCTCCAAGGAAAAATATATAAAAATATCTTCTTTTTGATGAGATGAACAAAAGATGCCCAGAGAGAGGGGATGTAGAGAGACAATGTGTGGGGCAAGTATAGACTGATCCTGCTTCTCAAATATTTCTGTTTCTGGCAACCAGCCTTTTGAGTTTGAATTGGAAGCAACATACAGTCCACTGTGATTAATAGCCCCTTTGCTATGAATCCAGTTAGTGCTTTGTGAATCCAGTGATAATTTTAGCTTCCACAACATCCTGTAGCAATGAAAAGTAATTAGGTACTGTAAGGAAAACTACTTCTTTTGTTTGTTTTAAAGGTCCTGGTCACCTCTATTCTTCTTTTTAAAATTGCAGTGGACAGTAATTCCCTAGGACCCTCTTACATATCTTTTTCTATTTCATAGAAGCCAGTCAAATAGTCACTAACCTGTAGATAGTAGAGAGAGCCCATCTATAGATAGACAGCAGGATACACCCCATTACCAAGCATTTATTTTCCAAGCAGATCAATCTTCTCTCCAATAGATGCCAAAGTAAGTTCAACCCACTTTGTCATCTTACAGAAGGGATCACTGTAACTACACATTGGATCCAAAATAAATTATTGTAATCCCCATCAGCATGTAATAGAGATTTTTCCAGTTTCTTTCTTGTTCTTAGTATTTTCCTAATAATCCTAACATTTTGTCAGTGTCACAGATTTCAGGGAACCATGGACATACACTTATTAAGATCTCTTTCTTGCTACCTTAGAATCCAATATTCTGCACACGTAATTAAATGTCAGGGGAGAGCCACCATGTGCCTTGCTTTGACTTTACTGGCAATTAATTTCATATGCTTTTTTATTTTTCAGCCACTTAGCATCATGAGATCATTCTGCAATTCTTCATTGTCAGGAATAATTGTGTTTTATAAGGAATATTTGTCACTTCATTATTTAACAGGTAATTTATGTTTTCAGATAATTTAAGATGTTGAACAATTCATATCCTAGCAGGGATCCTGAGATAATTACTTGATAATCTCCCTTCATTTTTGTTTCCTAATTATTAGTCATTTAATAATTGTGCAAGAACACCTCTCCTCTGATCCCACGACAGCTTAAATTTTTCTAAGATTCTTCAGTGTGATCAATGGCAAAATCTTTTAGGAATTTTAAGAATTCTCTGTCAGGGTCTTCATATGTTCATTGACTTCCCTCTACAAAAATCCTTGTGAAGCTTTTTGGTTATATAGGAGTGAGGTCCAGCATTCTTAGCACTATGTTTAAAGCACAAGTCTCAAACATAAGTCAGTTTTTGACTTTCTGCCTAATGCTAAAGAATTATTCTGACTTGCCAGGCAAGTTCCTTGGGTGCTCCACTTAAGCCACATTTGCAGGGCCAGAAGGGCGTGTCCCAGCTCGGTGTGCCCTGCCACATGGATAGAACCTTTCACATAGACTAGGTGACAATTACTCACCAAAGGTGAAGAGAAACCGGGTATGGGCTATCCTGTGGCCTTGGGAGGGACAGAGCCTGTGCTCCTGGGTCGTGCAGCAACCACTGGATGATGCCATGTCCTGGGCACAAACACACATCCATCCTCTCATCCTTTTAAACCCCTTCTGGATAAACATGTATACAAGAATCTTGGGTTGAAGGGAGTCAGAAAGAAGGAAAACAGTTAGTGCTAATTCTAAGTAAGGACAGAAAAAAACTTGGGATTCCCAGTGTCCTTCTGAACCTTTCAGTCTTCCCTTGTTTTTAAAATAAATCCAAGGTCTTTAGTGTCTTCTGTAAAATAAGTTTTCTGATTTCTCAGTCATTGTCCTCTGCTCTTTCTACCTACCAAGTATGAGAGATCAGTGCTTTCTGGATGAAATCATATCAGGGCCTTATGCAAGGGTATTTACAGCTTCTTTATCAATACTGGGAGTAGCCACTCTCCTACAAGCAAGACAATATATATAGCCTGGACATCTGCATTACCCTACCTTTATGTCAATCAACCATCTTAGTTGAAAAACTGAGAAAAAAAATAAAATCTGTGTTTTCATTTGAACCCCATTTCTTTCCCTGCTTCCTAGAAGGTTTGTTTCTTTCTTTTTTCTGCTTATAAGGCTGAGAAGCTTTGCGTTATTTCGTTTGATTTCCTTTGCAATGACAAGTTGAATTAGAGTTCTGGCAAGAGTTTTGGAGTTTATTCTTAAATTTCCTGTTCTCCAAGATGTATCTTTCATGATTTTTCCACTCCTTATAGAGTCTTACTACTCCTAAATGAGTGTTATTATTCCTAAATGAGTTTTATTATTCCTATGTGGTTTTTCATTTTGGTTATAAAAGGATACTGCTCCCATTGGTTTTGAATCTTATTTAGAATTACTCCCATCCTTAAAAATTTCTGAAGTTTAGATAAATCATATTGAAAGAAATTTCAGTCACCTTCACATTTCAATTTCTAATTTCTGCACGTGTTGACTTAACTCATTAGATCTCTTAATTTGTCCTGCTTTTCATATAGGAACCCTAACATATTTTTTGGTTTGTTCTTCAATGTAATTTAATTGGAATGGTCTTGATGTCACTTCAGTCAAGTTATTTTCTTTAGGTCGTCAACAACATCCTTATTTTAGAAAAGGAGATTCAAAAAGAAATTTAATCCCTATACAATCATGAAATCAGTAAGATGTAAACCTATCTACTATTACATCCAGACATAACTGAATTCTACCAATATTAGTTAAACAATTTTTTTAGTTAGTTTAATTGTTGAGAAATTGCTCATTTATAACTGATTTTATAGCTGGGAAATTTTCCCACAATGACACAATTTCCAGTAGCATTCATCACTGTAACAAGTTTAAGATATTTCTATATCCATATCCAGTTTTGATCCTGGGATCTATAGAAGGTTCTTAATATTACTCCAGAGAAGCTAATGTAGAGCAATGAAAGCAATTTTGATCCAGATAGAATATTTGTGAGTTGTTCTTTAGCTATTCTACTTCATTCTGAAAGAACACCAATCCACTGCTTTTGACTTTATTTCTGCCCTTCCTGAAGAAATTACATGTTATTTTTTCTCAGAATCATTTCCTTCTTTATCAAAGGCCCAAGATAAGATTATGCATTAAGCTAAACTGTCATATTTTTGTTGTTAAGACTTTTCTTTACATTTTGTATGTAATTTTCAGAAAAGTAAAAAAAATCAATAAAATTAAATGTTAAAATTGGGTTTAAAACTGATTGGCAAAATATTCAGTTTATTTAATGAGAACTGCCTAAATGCAAGTAGTGTAGTCTCAGGTTGTTGTATTTGCTCACTCAGGTGCAGGCACTTCTAGAAAGCTTTTCTTCACCTTAAGAGAAACATCAAACATCACAAGGTTGTAGCTTTCTGGAGAAGTTGATTTCTTTCTGCTAAGTGTAGAAGGAACACAAGTGATTAGGATTAGACCACATCAACATATTTTAGAGAGAAATATAGCTCGACGGTTTCTCCCTTTGTGTTTTTATATATTCACCAAAAGAAAGGTAATTTTACATCTTAAGTTACGGTTTAAGACTTTAATACACTGTGATCTATCACAGGCTACTGATTGGAATCATATGTATGTTAGTATCATAATCAATTTCTTCATTTTTCAGATAAGACATAATTGTATCAGAATCAGAGAATCAAAAGGACTAAAATTAAAATAAAACATTTTTCTGGAGGTAAATCCAAATGTCTTTCTCTCATGAGTGTGTGACAGCCATTGTTTTCTCCATATGCATGTCCCTCTTTTTCCATTTTGATTCATCAGAACTAATGGCAGTGAGGAACTTAACTAAGCAGTGATGACTGGTGAGAAGTGAGTGTGTTACGGGACCTGTGTTTTATTACAGAGAGTTTATAATAAAAGAAAAATCCTTTGCTTCAGGTAGTTACAGCCTCTCTGTTTTTAACAGTTTGTTATCACTTTGCTTCATACAAACAAGATTTTCTGACATAATTTTCTATTCTTTCATGTCCTTCTCCCTTTTTATGCCTTGCATCTTCATCTGCTGCTTGCTAATTGCTGGGGAAGGCAGACAAGATGCTCCATTGGGAACAGATGGCTTTCTGGAAATCTCCCAACAAGGACTACTCCTGGAATAGATTTCATCTGCAGGCCCCACGCAGAGGTAATATATGATACCTACAAATAGATAGTGCTCCAAAGGCTTAGGAAGGCAAAAAAATATATTCTGCTGGAGTTCTTAAGCCTGTTATGACCACAATTGCCAACAGAAGAGCAAGCATAAAAATGAATCCTATATATAACATTCCATTTTGGAAGTTAATTTTCTTTACTTCCATATAATCTCTACAACAGGGACAGCTATCCTAAAATGATTTCTGAAGGGCTGTGTTTTACTTCTCAAGGGTAGACTCAAAACAAAGTTCGAAATCAGCTATAATGTTATCCAACTACAAAATAGTGTGAGATGGCACACAACATATGAAATAAATGTTAAAGCCTTCACAAGACTAAGAGTAAATGATATAGAAACAAATATCTTGCATTACAGTGAGTGTGAAGAATTGCCTTTGTCAATGTTGTCTTGCTCTTCTGTGTTTTTGCACCTTTACTTGCTTCCATCACAGAGAGGAGAGATACTATTTGTAGCATTTTATAAAATACATATTTATTTTTTTGTTTTGGTTCAGTTTTCCTTAATCTAAAATAAAATTGATGGTAACCATGTTGTATATGGTTGCTCTGTGTGTCTGGAAAATATTATTCTGAGATTATGGATAAAGCAATAAATCTGGGAGATCAGAGATATATTGTTTATGATAAAAAATACAAACTGTGAATAATAAAGTGACAGCAGTACTCTGTATCCTCAGTATTCTAACCTCAGCCTTGAAATAATGTGTGGGTTACTTATTGTTCCTGTTCACAAAGCAAAATTAATATTAGGGAACATAATTTTTCATTATTTATGAAACAAAAATACTGTGTTCTGGTTTTGTTTGGTTATAAATAAGAGTCAGTGAAAAGGAATCCTAAAAATTCAAATACTAGAATGCAAGTACCAGAAAGAAATTATCAAGGCATTATGGGTTTTAAAAATTTGGACATGCTACCTTTTTGTGGAGGAAAAAGGAAATATGGCTTGACTATCTTTTAGCAAGTAAGGATTGACAATGTTATGATGACTTTTGGGTACTTGAAGGGATTTATTTTTATTATAAAGACAAATGGGAGCACAGAGTCCATGCTGAATAACTTCAGGCTGAATCTGAACTGTGCCATTGTGTTCCCATTATTGTTTACCTGCCATGTAGATTGTGTCATTCTGCTTACCCTGCATGTGTACAAGTGGAGCCTTTACAGTCTTGGAATCAGTTCATGAACACCGCAGTGCATAACTGAGAAGAAAATAAAGGCATTCCAGTGAGATCTGATCACAGTGAACTGTGTAGAGCCATTACAGATCACCAGCAGCTTTTTCACAGTCAAGACTGCTGCTGCAGAGATGAAGGAAGGGCTTGAAGGCAGATGTTGAAATGTTTTTGCAAAAATGCTGAGGCAGAGATTGTAGGAATGACTTTTCCGTTAATGACACTGAGTGAAAAAAATTCTGTAAGTGAGGTTCCTTTCCTCTACATTTCAGAGAAATGTACAGACTGCACTAATAATTTAACTAAAGGATCTAAAATTCCCTTGAGATCTGAAATCCTCCTGTGAATGTTTCATTGAAAAAATGTACTAGATCAGAAGGTAAGGAGGTATATCATAAGCAGCAGAAGTATAATTCCTCATGGATCATTGGATCTCACAAAGCCATCAGAGGCATTAGAGATCCTCCACTAAGAGAAGGGCTCTCCATGTTCTTGGTCATTCCACTGCCTTTTCCAATGGTGTAAGGTCTGGAGGTGGAAAGTGTAAGTAATTTTCCACAGACAGCTTTCTCTACAAAAGCTGTATCTGCTAAGGCCTTGGTCAGAGAAATGCTCTTATTTGGCTTTGACTCTGTTGACCTTGGCTGTGTTTGAGTTACCAGCCTAGAGGTAAAATTGCTCTTCCTAGCAATTAATTTCTCCAACAAGATTATAATCTTGAAACTGAAGCAAGACTATGTTGCTGCGTTTACCAGATGCTTAACAATCTCTGTCAGGAAAAGTAGATTGATGTTGTTCCATTTCCTTTTATTATAGCTTCTGACATGAGAGGAAGTGGAATCTCTGCTCTTAACTTTTGGCCAGCAATCATAGCTGTGGGAGGAACACAGCCTTGAATACAGTCATTAAAATTCAATGCAACAATTACAGTTAATGTGCATTAATTTGGGCATGTTAAGCTACTTAGTACATGCCGGATATATTCTTGTAACTGGCAAGAACAAGGACTTCATCTTTAGCAGTGTCACAGATTCTGTGAAGCAGAAACTGTGATCTAAGTAGCTTGTTAATAAACAGAATTGTGTAGTAATTTTGTCAGTGAGAGTGAATATTTTCTTGTTAATTTCATATTTTTAAAGTTTTTACACTTCAAATCTAGGTTACGAATTTCCGTTAGCTGATTTCCAGCTACTCTGAGCTGCTAATTCTGAGTCCAAGCCACTGGCTGCTAAGGAAGTGCTAGAGATAGAAGTGATCAAAGAAGATCTCAAAAGTTTTGTGTTTCAGCTTTTATGTGCCAAAAATTTTAAGTTCCTGTTCAATAATGAAATTTCTATAATTTTGACAGCTCAGATTAGCCTAAAATATTAGTCTGAGATCCATGTTGAAAACTCCAGAAGAGTTTTTGTTTTCTAATACCACATGGTTCAGGCTTTGAATGGTGTGCATTTGATCAACAGTATTTATTTTTATTCCTCTGTATTCACTATGAAAAATACCTGATATATTGCAATTGCTGGAATGACATTCTGGCACATGCAGTCATTAGAGCATTTGAAAGTTTTTCATGACCACTCTAAGGCACTGTAATAGAAAAACAAATGCACTGTCTAATTAATCACTCTATATTGATGGAATAGGTAAATTAACAGGAAAAAAATCAACCTTCCTGAAACCTGGTTACCTTCATGTATATGGTAGATTTCATCTATTCTCCATCTATTACAACAGATAAATGTTGAAAGCTGCAGCCTTTAAATTTAAATGGATACACTAATTTGAAACAACTTTTTGTCGCTTACAGTGTAGTTTACATCTACTATGTAAAATCTAGGACTGAATATGCATATAGCTAATCAGATGTTCTGTAGTAAAACTGGTCAAATAGTTCTGTAGCTTTTAGAAAATAAACAAAAAATGAAAACCGCTACCCCTCCCCTGCCAGAATCATTCAAATGAGGATAAACATGATCTATTATGTTAAGTTGTCGGGTAAGACTACTTTGAAATTATTTTCAAGTATGGATTTAAGTTAACTGAAGCCAGATTGTTTTTCACATACCTGAGAGGTCCACAGCATGCTTCCAACAATTCATACAGCCAATAGCCCATTCCTTGATTCATGGTGAATTTTTTTCCCTGTCATGGAACTATTTTTATTTCATTACAAAATGTAGGTTTTTCATATCAGATCACAAGTAGAAATCTAGTCACACAAAGATAGGGTACATTCATATTAGTATGTTTGACCCAGATATTATCTGCACACCACAACATATGACTGACAATGTGAGACGTATGATTCAAATTATCTTCAATTTATTAAATCTTCCTAAATGAAGTGATATTTCTGCCATGTGATGATGCAGAGGTGGCATCATATACTTGAATTACTGCGAAAGAATCCATCTTAAGATACAGCATTGCAAAGTTATCTCATAATTTTATAGAAAATTAATCTTTGCTACTAGATTAGCCTTTTTCAAAATTGATCCAAGATTTGCCTTTTCCCATGTCCACTGGAAGTGTTATTCTCTTTGGGTATTCCTGGTGTTTAGCAATCTCTTCAGTATTTACTCCTCAGTTACGTTTGGGGAAGTAGCAAATACCATTCTGGTTACTCTGTGCCAAGCAGCTATATTCCACTTGTAAGAGCTTTGCAACTGAAATAACACTTTCATCTGCACACTTGTTTATACTTTTCCTCTTTGATCTTCCTTTGTTTTTTTACATCTTTCTCTTGTTTTAGAACACATATTGTACATTCCTTACTACCCTAGAGAAAAATGTTATCTCCAATTTTGATTATCCATTATTTAAATCAAGCTGAATTATTTTGCTGTGAGAAATATTAATATAAATATCCTAATACAATTTAGCAATTTACAGATCTATAGGTCTACAAATATAAGCCATGCAAATAGCTAAGCTAACTTCAAGTAGACAACAGGATTCTGTATTTAGAAGAAATTTGAGTAAAAGGGAAAGCTGCCAGCTAAAGTTTTTGTGCTAAATCATTCTTACACATAATCATCCCTATATAGGCTCTATTCTCCACTCAAATTTGGCAAGTATTCCAAAAATTTAGCTCTGGAGATAAATCAAATGTACAGGCTTTTTCGTTTCATCACTAGTCTATAACAAGCTAATGTAAGTCACCACCAAAAAAGATGAGGTTGACTGCTTGAATTCCTGAATGTCCTGCAGCAAGATGATTTTCAGAATTTACAAATAAATTCATGGTTTCTGCAAAGGACAGTTGAAATTGGCATATATTGTGTTTCTGATAAGAATTCCACACAATCCTTTATCTCAGTAGAGGATGGAATGATTATTTATAGTGGCTACAAAATGTAGTGTCCATGTATTTTCTTTCTAATCAAGTAATCTATAGACGGCACTCTCCTATTATGTTGGGTTTCAGTTTTATACCCTAAGAATTTAAACATAAACACTCTGATGAACTGTCGGTTTTAAAATATGTTAACACTATTTATCAAGCATGATTTAAAAAATAATATAAAGAAAAACTGCATCAAAACAGTTTTTAAAATTTAAATAAGATGTTCACAATACCAAAAGACAAAGTTTTACTAAATATTAAATAGTTTTGTTCTCAGTCTCACGTGAGCAAGTGCACTGTTACTTCCTTTGGCACTTTATAACTATTGTCAACAAGAAGTCATTAGCAGTCTTTCATCTACAGAAAATTAAACAAGGTTGGATGAATGGAATAATATTTTTCACGAAAATATATCAACTCTTTTTCTATCTACAAACATAATTTATTGTTTTATAAACTTTATTAATGTTTTAAAAATTCATACCCTGAAATGGAGCAAGTCAATCCTTTTTGAAAAGGGAATGTGACAAAATGAAAATGGGGCTGTGAACTATTTAAACACAAACTAGAAAAAAAGTGATTTTTAAAACATTTAAGAAATAAATTTATTGCAGTTAAGTTGAAATTATTTGTCTTTCTTTTCTGTATCTAAATGTCATCATTTCTTATCATATGAGAAATAATATTTTTTTCTGCTTTTATGTTTACAGTTACAGACGTGGTTAAAAAAAGAGTAGAAATTTTAAGAATATGTATTAAAAAAAAAACCTAAAAAATTGAAATGAAACAAACCAAACAAACCAACCAACCATGACCAAAAAAAAAACCAGTTAAAAAAACCCTTCTGAGAAGTGCAATGTCCGGGTTAATTTTTTGATTCTCTGTGTCAGGAATCCCTCTTGTTAAAAGTATCACAGAATATTCTGAGTTGGAAGCCTCCCACTCTGATCATCAAGTGCAACTCCCAGCCATGTGCAGGTGTGCCCAAGAATCACACCATTCTTAGAGCACTGTACAAATGCCCCTTGAGCTCTGTCAGGCTGGTGCTGTGACCACTTCCCTGGGGAGCTGTTCCAGTGCCCAGCCACCCTCTGAGTGAAAAACCTTTTCCTAATATCCAACCCAAATTTACCCTGATACAGCTTCAGGCCATTCCCTCAGGTCCTGTCCCTGTCACCACAGAGCAGAGATCAGTGCCTGCCCCTCCTCTCCCCCGAACAGGGAAGCTGTAACTGCAGTGAGCTCTGCCCTCAGCCTCCTCCAGGCTGAACAGATCCAGTGACCTCAGTCACTCCTCACAGGCTTCCCCTCAGGGCCCTTCTCCATCTTTATTCCCTCCTTTGGACACTCTGCAATAGTTTCATGCCCTTCTTACATTTTGGCACCCAGA
Source organism: Melozone crissalis (assembly GCF_028551555.1). Taxonomy (NCBI): domain Eukaryota; kingdom Metazoa; phylum Chordata; class Aves; order Passeriformes; family Passerellidae; genus Melozone; species Melozone crissalis. The sequence goes on from NW_026535805.1 coordinate 58,742,166, forward strand.
GCTGCCCCCAGCACAGGAGGTGAGGCTGCCCCAGTGCAGAGCAGAGCAGGACAATCCCCTCCCTTGCCCAGCTGGCCAAGCTGTCCCTGATGCCCTCAGGACAGGGATGGCCCTCCTGGCTGCCAGGGCACTGCTGGCTCGTGTTCACTTTGTATCAACCAGGACCCACAAGTGCCTTTATGCAGTGCTGCTGTCCAGCCCCTCACTGCCCAGTCTGTCTGTACATCCAGGGTTGTCCCATCCCAGGTGCAGTGTCCGGTGTTCCTTTGTTGACCTTCATGTGGTTGGTGATTGCCCAATCCTCTTATTTGTCAAGGTCTCTCTGCAGGGCATCCCTGGCTCTGACAGAATCAACAGCTCCTTCCAGTTTTGTACCATCTGTAAACTTGCTTAGTGTCCCTTCTGGCCCTACATCCAGGTCATTTATGAAGATGTTGAAGAGCACAGGGCCAAGTGTGAACCCTACTCTTGACAGGTGACCAGTCTGATGTCAACCCATGTCCTGAAACCCTTTGTGTCCAACCCATGAGCCAGTTTCCCACCTGTCCCATGATGTGTTTATTCAGCTGCGGGCTGGACATTTTATCCAGAAGGATCCTGTGGGAGACTATTGAAAGATTTGATGAAATCCAAGAAGATTGCTTCCTTTGATCATCTGGATGGACTAGCTTGTCATAAAGGGAAATCAGGTTTGATAAGCAGGACTTTCCTCTCATAAAGTCATTCTGGCTGTGACCAAAGACTGCCTTGTCTTTCAGGTGTTTTTCTATACCTTCCAGTATAATCTTTACTGTAATTTTACCAGGGAGAAAACTAAGATTGACAGGCCTGTAGTTTCCACGGTTATCTTTTTTGCCCTTTTTGAAAACTGGGACAACAAGTGGGGGGAACGTTTACAGTTGCAAAAATCTTGGTGAACACTGAAAGAAAATAGTATGTCTTTTTCTGTCTTTAAAAAAAAAAAAAAAACAACTCCCCTTTTTAGTCCAAAAAGACTTCTCAATCATTAGGGCACCCAACACCTCACTTTCCCAGGGAAACCCTTACTAAGGCTTACTGGCAGAAAAGGATAGCTCTAAGGAGTCACTCAGAGATACCTACAATGCTGACTGACTGTCTTTTAAGGATTTTGAGACTTTAAGCTGTGCATTGATGGATCAGCAATGCCCAAACACCTGGGACTGAGCTCAGCACTATTTGCAGCTTCTCATTCTCTGTGTCACTTAGAACTAGAGAGAATTTCTCTCTGACTTACCTGTATCTGAAATCAAATCAATTAGCATCTGTAAAGTACTCTGAGAACATCAGCCAATAGATTACACAGGAAACAAAGTACCCACATTAAAATTGTCAAACATTTCATGTATCTGGAAGTCTCTTTGGAATTTGGTTAAATACATTGAAAGGAGGAATCTATATGGTAAAAATCTACAACTGAAATAAACAGAAAGCCTTTGTTACACAGCATTACCTAAATTTGGTTTACAGACATGTTCTGTTGTAGCTGATAATACGCCATGAAGTGTGAATGGAAATGGAAATGAAGTGCTAAATGATGAGTTACACTACTCCAATTACACATCAGAAACAACATCCTTTATCTGGGCTGTTAGTGCCAAGAATATTACTTAATACAACAGGAAGGGTTGAAGGGAAATGGGGAAAAAATGCAGTGTAAGTACAGCATTATTCAATAGCAAATGAAATGTGTAGACAGGGCATTCTTTGTTATCAGTTGTTCAGAGTACACATTTGCATTGTTGTCTAGGTTCCTTTAAGATATTTTTGCAGAAAAAGTTTGATGAAAGATTGTGTTTCATTTATTCCGTATTTCCCTTTAAATCATCAATAAAACCTTTAAACCAGATGGAAAGAAGAGGTACCCAATACCATAGCCTCAAACAAAGTACTCAGATGCTGAACTAGTTAAAGACTTAACCATATGTTTAATTTCAAACATGTCTGTCCCATTTTGAGATTGTGTGTCTAAAGTTCAGCATGTATACACATGTTTATCTTAGCTGAACTAAGCAACGCTGAGGCACAATTCACACATAATACATGAACCTCTAAACCACTTAGCACAGTCCTAACCTATTTTGGACTAATTAGTAGCAAATTAGCCAAGTACAGGGGGAAAAATCACTGTCCTGGTCCTGCTGGCCGCACTATCGCTGATACAAGCCAGGACGCCATTGGCCTTCTTGGCCACCTGGGCACTTCTGGCTCATCTTCAGCTGCTGCTGACCAACACCTCCAAGTTCTTTTCCAAAAGATGTCAAGGAGGTCAGAGTGCCAGCTAAACTGTGGATATCAGTCCAGCTGTTTCAAAGGGCTTTCCATGGTGCTACCAATTACCACTTTGAAAATAAATCCTTAAAAACCTAAAATCTAGAATCAGCTCCATCAAGCTCACAGGAGTATCATGGAATAAAAAACTTGGTTAGTCACATAAGCCACCAGGTATTAAAGGGAATACAGACAGGGAACAGATCTGGAGGAGTAAGTGCTTTTTTACACTGCCACAGCTGAGGGTTGACCACTTTTCAAACCATCTTGTTTCTTTTGCTTTCCTTTCATCTGCGGCCCATAGCCAAGGCTTTTGAGGAACTCAAACCGGGAATGTGGCCAACTGCTACAAAGGTTGTTACATGGTTTCCGAATTATGTTCTTGAGTAAGGCAGATGTTGTTTAAAATACAGAATGCAAAACACTAAAAAAAGAATGACCAGTAAAGCGAGTAACTACAAGAGCACATTGCCCAGAATAGATTTTATACATCGTGTCTGCTTGGCAGCTGGTCTGAGTGTTGCACTGAGGAAAAAAAAAAAAAAAAGGAAAAACTAAGAAAGAAAAAGGAGCAGTTAAAAAAGAATCTGAACCTCCAAAAGGCCAAGATAAAATGCTGTTTTTCTCAAGAAAATGCCAGGAACTATTCTTCTTACTGTCCCATACTTTTCCAATTGCTTATTATTTAATTATAGTAATTTTATGGCATCTATTGTTACATTTCCTTACAGGTAGAAAGAGAACACAAAGTCTTTATCTAAAATTGCATTTAATTTAAACCAAATCACAAAACAAGGAAGAACAAAAACTAAGAACTTGCATTATTTAATGTAACACGAGCTGGATGAAAGCAGAAAATAATTTATTGTTAATCTAGCTATTTACAGAAGTGAAAAAGTACACATAGCTGCTATTTCTTCAACTGAACCATTTGTGCAGTGTCACACTTGCCTTAGGGAGACTTCACCTAAATCTTCCTTCAGCCAATGCTATAAACCCCAAGCTTTAGGAATACTATCATAGCTGGAGGCAGCATTGTGGGGATTATGTCCTTTGAATTCCTGTAGTTTGTACTGACATCAAGGAATCAGACATTTGCCTGACTTTCCACAGACAGAAATTTAATTGTGGAGTTATTGTGGAGAAATTATGTTAGACTGTCAGGGACAATTAGCCTCAAAGCACTTTTATCTAATGTCTGTGATGTACACATCACACAAAACTTTCACACAAACCCAGTATCTTACCAAGCAAAAGGAAAGCCTGAGAAATTACCTGCTCTGTTTGCATCAGAATTGTGCCTGGTTAAACATGGTCACCAGATTTTTTATGCCTCTCCAAGCTGAGCTGACACCCAAGCACCCTGCTTCCGTCTCATATTCTGCCTTGGAAACAAGAAACCCCCATGCCCACAGACAAAATAGCCAAAATCAGGGCAGAGATAGCACAGAAACACAGAGTTCAGAGGTTGAGCAATTTTTCAACTTCTGCTCTGCAGATCCATGAGTTACTAAGAAAAAAAGAAACTCACCGCCCATAATCTCCATCTAGATCTTCTGAAGTTCCTGCAAAAAAACAAACTAACTGGAGAAAGAAAAGGAACGTTGCAGCAAGCTTCCTCTCATTCTACTCTCCCATCTAAATAACCTGCCTTGCTGATAACCTGCAGATCTTTCAACAGATAACCTGTAGGTTAAAAATAGGTAAACACAGTACTCCTGAGTCATGTTCCCATCTCCCTGTCTATCCTTAAATTTCTAACAAATAATAAAAAAAGGAAATTGAAAAAAGAAAAAGCTTATTTTTCCCAAAGAAAACCTTGTTCACAGAAAGAAAAATGTTGGAGATCCTCTAGTGTCATTTGTATACGTCATGTTATCACCTGGGGTTTGGTGGCTTAGGGCAAAACACTCCATTTGTCACCTTGAACAGAATTGCTTTGAATTCTTCAGGGCAAGAGACATACAACATGTCCATCCAGACCTGGATGTTGGGCATTAATCCTGTGTCTAACAGTTCCACCATAATACTGAGAATCTACTAAATATTCTTATATTGCTTTAGATTTTATCTGCAAAATGTCTAGAGATGATAGTTTGGGGTATGCAAACATGCATTGTCATCAGAGACAGGTGTGCAATGTTTGGTTTATACAGTCATAAAAGCATTTACTGAAATAGAAAGGAAAAATGCAACTCTTCTTTCTAACAGATTGTTGGCTTGCTGCTAACAATGAACAATATAGAAAGATAACCTTGAAAAGGACAATACCATCTACAGACCCTGAAGGCAATTAAGGATAAGAATTTGCTTCCAAGGAAAGCAGTGACATCTCAGTATTTTTCCTTTTTCTCCATCTTCAAAATATTTTGGCAAATCGCACATTCCCTGCTGTATCCTCTGCTGTCATCTCCTTTTCCTTGAAATTCCATGCCAAACAGGCCACTGTAGTTCTGATGTAGTTTTCAGTTTTGTTGATGTGCCTCATGAAGAGATAATGAAATTATTTCTTCCTGTTCACTTTCCTCCTGAAAAGAGTGTATCAGCTCAATAATTATGTTCTTTTTTCACTCCAATATTATTTGTGCTCAACCTTGTCTTCCTTTCACACCAACTACTCTGCAGTGCTGATTTCTAAACTCAGCTTCAAAATTATAGAGCAAAATGATGGTCCTTGAGACAAAAGGGAACAATTTCAGTCAGTCTCTACAGCTTAGACAGTGTCTCTCCAGAATATTTTCTTTCAGGTTTTCAGGGGCAAGAGAACATCTTCTCATCTGCACAAGTTCACTTGTACAGATGAGAAACCAAGAAAGGCTTCTGTAACTCCAATGTCAAACCCTGAGGATGCAGAAGCTTGTGTTTGTAAAATCAGTCTTTGACATAGAAGTGGTAAAGTGAGACTGAAGTACAAGTCAGAATCACAAAATAGTTGAGGTCAGAAGGGACTTCTGGAGGTTGCCTTGTCCAGTGTCCGTGATCAAAGCCAGCTGATCTTCTGCAATGTACCCAGGGCTGTGTGTGATTGGTTCTTTCATATCCCAGATGGAGACTGCACTACCTTGCTGAGCAATCTGCTGCAGTATCTGACCACTTATAGGAAAAAGAGTTTAAATAGGGTTTTGTATATTTCTACGGCCTTGAAGTCTGTCTCCAGTCTTTATACCTTCCCATCAGACATTTTATACATATTGATAAAATCCCCCTGAGCATTGTGGTCTCCAGGCTGAACAGTCCCAGCACTGTGTCCTCATATGACAGAGGCTTCATCCCTTCAGCATCTTTGTTGTACTGCAATGCAGTCTCCAGTAAGTCCATGTATGTCTTGTCATCAAGGGCCTAGAATTGCAAGAGCCCAGATGTGTCTCACCAGTGTGGAGCACAAGGGAAAGATGCCTTGACTTGCTCTCCTCATTTAGTTCACAGTGCTGTTGGTAGTCTAGAGTGCAGCAAGAGCACATAATTGGCTCACACTCATCTTCTTGTCCACCAGAACTTCAAGGTCCTTCTTTGCAAACCTGCTTTCCAGCTAGACAGACCCTAGTCTAACACAGTGCACGGAGTTATTTGCATTTGTTGAATTCTCTGAGTTTCCTGTCAGCAGGTTTCTCAAGCCTGACAATGGTGCCTGATGGCAGCCGGCCCTTTTGGCTATATCAAGCATTCCTCCATGTTTTATATAATCTACAAATTATAAGCTCTGTCCCATTGTCCAGCTCCATAATGAAGATGTTTAGCAACATTGTTCCCAGTATCCTGTCTCAGGGCAGTTGAATGTCTGTGTGTATCTGTTCATACATGTGCATATTTAAAATATATATTGAAAAACAAAAAGGTGCAGAAAACACTGAAGACACAAGTCAGCTATATGTATCTCATTTTAGAAATCACTTTCTGTGGACTGTCTTGATAAGAAGGATAAGGACAGGATGCTCAGGAAACCTTCACCTCTGCCTTGGATAGATGTAACAGGCAGGCACCATTCCAGGGACAAGCTGCCAGAGGGATGATTTCTACAAAGTCACAGTTATGTCACACAATTATGACTTTGAGCAGAACACACTGCCTTTCAATTCAAGAAGAAGCATCTTCTCACCTTTTGGAAGCAGCATAACTGATGTTACAGCATGGGATTTTTCCTGGAAGCAGGAACCACAGTCCTCATGTGGTTTCTCCATGGGAAGGGAACTTCACTTCCCCAGCAGCCAGCCCTATAGCACCAGTGCAGCTAAGTGTGGTCTTGCTATTTGTAGGTGGAACTAAACAGCTGTGTTCTTACTTGAATCCTTCTGTTCTCAAGGTAAGGACGTTTTAATCCTGAGAGTATTTACAATGGCAGAAAAGACTTCCTCAGAAATTAAATTTAATATTAAAATAATCAAGGTAAAGGGAAAAAAAACGTTGAAAAGGGGCTTTAGTTAACTAAATAATCTTTACTTAGAGCTCTTCCAAACTGAGTCAGGTGGAAACAGAGCATGAAATAAATACAACTGTACATAGTTTCAAACGCCATAATTTTTAGTTCAACACAGTAATTTCTGGAAGTCTCTCTAAAACATCCATAATTTTAAGCATATCTACTTATAATATATGTGTTGTGTGGAGTAGAAGATGGAAATGGAAAGGGTTAAACAGAGAGTATTGTGTGCCACAAGCAAATTCAGAATAAAGAGAGAAAGTGTGGAAGGAGGTGCAGAAAGACAAGTCTGTGTCTGTCAAAACATGAGAATCAGAAATGATTAGAGTCCAAATTACAAGTCTGTCTGTCATGAAGCATGATAGATTTAAAATACAGGAGAAGGCAAATGACAGTTAAAGAACAAGCTGGAAAAACTGTTGCCAAAAAAGAAATATCACAGAAGAGTAGCCTGACACAGCCAATCAAATTAAGAACACTCTTCTTGATAGAAAATTGCTTATTGTAAATGAAGGTAAATAACTGTCTAGAGGAGCAACATACAATGGAACTTAATGAACACTCTGAACATCACTATTTACTGTGTGAATCATTAACACTGAATCCATAGCCAAGCAGATTGGGAAGAAGTTCAGAAATTGTCTGAAATGTTCTGTGCACCTGGACAAAAATTCATTTGACACAGCATAGTTCATTCATGTCTGTGAAAGACAGACTTTTTCTGCTAATGCTCCTGAATATATCATAATTAGCTAATATTCTTTCAGTAAGACAAATATAATATAGATCTTTAAAAAGATGGGATATCCTAGAAGTTCATTTTCAGTGTGACTGGAAAGGATTTTTTCTACATATTCATATTTTATTTATGGCCTTCCTTATAAAACAGTCAGCTTGTTTTTCCTCCAGGTTTGTATGTAAAATAATATTGGCTTTACAAATAAGCTTGTGGAACTAATACGGAAAAATGAGGCTGAATGTCAAAACTCTATGTCCAATTTAGACTTCCAAAACTGTCAGAATATTTGTTATTTTCCTTAAAACCTCAGCTGTTGAAATCAAAAGTGAGTAAAAGATTTGAAACTTTTATTTAAGAGAATGGCTTATACACATCAGAGTGTGAATTGGCTGTAATGATGAAACAAGCAACACTCAGAAAACAAAAAGAGAGGGAAAATGCAATATTAATTTAAAAAGATATATATAAAATTAAAACTCAACAAAAACAAAAAGCAAAAAAGACCCTATGCAAAAAAATCAACCTTAAAATTTTTTTTTGAGGTAAATCCATTTTTTTTCTAAATCTTAAATATTAATTTGGAAACTCTTGACATAAAGGGCACTTCTGCAACCAGAGAGTAGATAGAAGTTATTGTATAATTTTTAAAGAAATATGAGCTAGCTCATAAATTTGAATTTGTGTTCCAGCTCAGAATCTAAATTTGGAGGCTTCCAGATCATAGCTTTTGCCTTGCACTCACCTCTAATTTGTGTTGAAGCATAAATAAGACTGAGTGGGAGAGTGGGGTCACAGGGAAGCGATCCCCCTGGGTACAGTGACAAGTTTTCTATGATCCATTTTGCTCAGCAGTTAACAACTATCTTCTGTACATATAGATTGCTGAGAAGAGGTAGCAAGGTGACTCCTTGGGAACATGATGAACCAGCTTTTTGGCAATGTGTTTAAGTCTATATTTTTTCTTGCAACCTCCCTCGCCCCCAAATGTGACTGGGTGTCTAACTTTAACCCCAAAGAATGTGTTTCTGTTCTACCTGAACCACCTGAAATGCTGAGTATTCTTCAGAGACAGAGCTTCCAGCATTCATAGCACTCTGCTAAGTTCTTATCTATGTTTGTAGCTGACAATCAGTAGATAATAATGTTTGCTGAGGTTGTATCATAGAGTAAGCAATAAGTTCCCAGTTTGCCCTCAGCTAAACAAAGCTGAATAAGCCAGCTTGCTTTTGCACTTGCTGAAAACTAGAGCAATTTAAGAGATGCTCTATTTATCTTCATTAGTAATGACTTTCCTCTGTCCCTGTAACCAGTTCTCCTTTAAAGCACTGGAAAAGCTGGTATCTCTGGCAGATGATTTTAAAGTTACACAGATAGTTATCTCATATTTACACACAGCATAAAATGAAATACTTGTGCCTAGAATGGCTTCAACTTGCCAATCTCTAACACCTTGCACATAAGGAAATCCTTTAACAATGGAATGAAGTTCAAACTAAACAGAGCGGAATTGTTTTGAAGGATGGTTCATTTCCTACTTCTGGCTTTTTACTGTTGATTATTTAGGCACTCATTTCACTTTATAAATGGAAACTGAATCATAGTTTACCACTGGAAAATGATTGGAAATCAGAGTCCATTTGAGTCACAGACACAGCTATTTCCTCTCTGAACAGGAAGACTGTGCTCAAATGGTCCTTTCGGGAGCTCTGAATGATAAAAAACCTGTTTCTAGCCTCCTTCAAAAAGATCTGTGTAGTGTTTTCATACTTCACTTAGGAAAAAAAGTCAGGATGTTCCTATTCAAACATGGATGCTACAGCAGGAAAAAGGAAAGGTGAATATACATTCTCTACTTATCTAGACAGCATAAAGTCTGTTTGAAAACCTGGAATAAGACAGCCCACCTAGCTTCTAGCTTCTCTCTTTATAAATTATAAATCTTTATTTATTTTCATATATATATACAAAAGAAGACTGGAAAAGGCAGGTCGATGATGGTAGACACCAGTGAGAGTATTTTTGTAAAAAAATGTATTATAATATGTGATTCCTTTCTGCTCATCTAAAATTTGTGACAATTTCCAAACAATGAAAGCACTCCACCCTTTCCTTCTGGCATTAGCATCTGTCCTTCTCTAAGAGATGAAGAAAGTAGGAGAATTTTGCAGTTTGTCTTAAAAAACAGGTGCAGGATATTTGTGATAAGTTCTAAACTCCAGAGAGACTGTAGAGAAATATTTTTATCTGGTAATCTCAGTGAGGCTGAAAGCAGAGGCAGCAGGGTTGGATTGGGAACACTGTGGTTCCTGATGGGATGGAGAATGCAGTTACCAGCCATTTCACAAGTGCTACAGGGCTGCAGCTCAGACCATTCAAACCCCAGCCATGCCAGTATCATGTGCACAGAGAAGCTGTTTTCTGTCATGAGGCACTTGATCAAATATCCATTTGTGTGTCCCAGGTGCCTACAATTGTCTTGACTCCTTTTGAGTGAAGAAACATGGGCACTTCCTACAACACAGTTTAGCTCCTCTTCAATTAGATATCCCTAATGGTTCAACTGAATCATATTTTAAAAATACTTTTTTTTTCTGTATTTTTTTTCCCTATACAGGGAGTATAAGTTGACTGGCTTAGACATAAACACCCACACTGAAAACAGCTGCAGTTTTTGTCTACTTTAATGGCAAATACTTGTCACAGCACCCCAGAAACCCTTTCATGAATATTGAATAGGATGAAGTGCTCTCTCAGGTCCTTTCCTTCAAAGTAACTTCCCAGTCATCTGGTTCCAGCCTGCACTGTTGCACGGAGCTACTCTATCCTAGATGCAGGATTTTGCAGCTACCTTGGTTGAACTTTATGAGGTTCACATCATCCCATTTCTCCAGTTTCTGAGGTCCCTCTGAACTGCAGCTCTACTTTGCAGAATATTGGCTGTTCCTCTCACACTGCCGATCTTGTTCAGGGTACACCCCATTCCATCCCCCAGGTCACTAGGGAGAATGATAAAATGTACTGGCTGGTCTCAATATTGACTCCTGAGGAAACTGAATGCTGCTGGGCTTCATAGCACTGAACAAAAACATTTCAGGTTGGCCATCCAGGTAGTTTTCTGTGTACTCACAAGTCCAAACACCCTGATTGTATCTTGCCCTCTTAGCCATGGAAAAATCCCTGTTGGTCTCCCCTCACCCACAAAGCCATCTATCTCTTCAGAGAAGCCAATTAAACTGGTCAGGCATGATTTGTAAATTTGTGCTGGCTGATTCCAGTCTTCTTGTGCCTCCCATGCCTGTACATGGCTCCCAGGAGGAAATGCTTCGTGTTTCTTCATCTCCCCTGCCAAGCTCCAGCCCTGGGCACTGGACAACTCCACCCAGGGTTGGGGACAGACTAGGACAGGGGCTTGTGGGTGGACCAGGCCCAAAGGACATGTGGGCAGGCAGGGCTGGGCCTTGAAAAGCTGGAGACCAGCCCTGCTGTGTCATTGCTGAGCCAGGGGCTGGTGGCCAGAGTAAGGTCTTGTGAGCAAGATGGAAGGAGCCTTGGACAAGGTGGAAGGAGCCCGAGGGAGGCTGTTGAGGGGTGGTGGATGAGAGGTATCTGCACAGGCTTCAAGATATGGAGAAAATCATGACCAGGAGAGAAAATTACAGCTGTATAAGGCCACAGAAAGGAAGGGAATGATAATCACCATTTTCTGTGCTTCACAGGAGAGAAGGCTGGGTATACTTTGCAGATCCAAGTAATATCTGTACGAAGCCACCCTGCCACAGAGGACTTGACCACTCATCTGGTCCTGCTGCAACTGACCCCTCCATAGTCTGGATGGTCACAGAGGAGAGCCACAGTGAGAGCTGGTGTGCTGCTCATCAGTGCTCACCTGCCCCCAAAGAGCTGTCCAGATTGCCATCACACTTTCCACACTTGCACACACTTTGGGAAAAAACCAAATCATTCTAGTTTCCACATTTTTTATTCTATTCCCTACTTACGATGCACTTCTGTAGAACAGGTGTGAAGAAGCCTCTGTTAATAATTTCCACGACACTATTCTGACAAGCACCTCAAACTAAGCACTCTGAGCAGCCATTTGCCTGATTTCCTGAGTTTTATGCTTCCAAGAAAGGCTGTATGGCTAGGAGAATTCACTGCTTGGTGTAGAAATAATGGCTTTGATCTAGGAGATACCAGAATGCCACAAGAATTAATTTTAAAAATGCCTATACCTCAGGATAAGGCAAGAAAAATAGCTAGGAATACAGTCTTTAACTAGAATGATGAATCCTCTAAATGGAGCATTGTGACCATTGATAAAACAGAATCAGACAATGGGATGTGCTATTGTAAACACAAGTTTGGTCCTCTGCATTGCTGTGCTGGTTTTTCCTCAGAGTTAAGTTTCTTTGTAGTAGCTGGTGTAGAGTTTTATTTTGGATTTGTCATGAAACATGCGTTGATAACACAGGGGTGTTTAATTATGGCTGAGCCGGGCTCACACAGCATCAAGGCAGTTTCTGCTCCTCACTCTGCCCCACCAGTGAGGAGGCGTGGGGTCACCAAGGAGTTGGGAAGGGACACAGCCAGGACAATGACCCCAACAGATCCAATGGATATTCCATAACATGTGGTGTTAAGCTCAGCATGTACAGCTGGAGGAAGAAGGGGGAAGGGGGGCAGTTTCAGAGGGATAACATTTGTCTTCCCAAGTCACTGTAAACATGAAGGTTCTCTGCTTTCCTGGGGATAGCTGAATACCTGCCTGCCTGTGGAAAGTGGTGAACAAACTCTTTGTTTTCCTTTGCTCCAATGCGCTCTTTGTGCTCTACCTATAACTGTCTTTATCTCTGCCCATGAGTTTTCTCACTTTTACCCTTCAGATTCTCTCCTCCATCCCACCAGGGGAAGAATGACTGAACGTCTGTGTGGGGCTGATCTATCTACTAGGGTTAAACCACCACAATTACCAATATCCTGTATTTCCATACCTTCAGCACCATGTTCAGAGATCCTGTGTGACATGGGATACTTGTTATAACATGTGCAGAAGCACTTTCATCATCTCCTTCTTCCACACCTCCAGTTTAGAATTTGTTGTCAAATATCAAGGGGATTAGTTTCAAACGTCAAAAGCAGATGTGAAGTTATGAGCAAAGCCTTTTTTTTTTTTTTTTAGAATATATATAAACCTGCATTTTGAAGACCTTAGATAAAGAAATATGAATCAGTTCAGACCATTCCTGTTTTGCAAAGCTATTTAATATTCTAGACTGCTGGTCTGCAGGCGTCCAAATGGAATGCTAATTATCCACTTTCTTCCCCAGCTAAAAGCTTCACTGAGGCTGACAGAAGGAAAGGCACTAGACTGTTGAACAACAATACCATGCTTTCAGTGAGAAAGACAACTATAAAATGTTTCCTGCAGCCTAATTCTTCCAGCATCAGCTGATCCTTTTTCTAGTCCCTACTTGACACCAATTAATCTCTCCTCTACAGCTTACTATTCCCCAGGGCCTTAGCTCTTATTCCTTTACTTTATGCTGGATTTAAAATGGAGGTTAGGAAGAAGACATAAAGTCTCAAACACAGCAGAGTAATACATTAAAATTCCTCCTAATCTGATGAGATGTCTTTCATTCCGGTCTTTCCTTGACCACCAAAGGTATTTCCAAGATTGCTAGTTACCTTGAAGATCTCCATCTTCTTTTCCTTAAAACAAATAATCCAACTAAACAGCAGAGGAAAGTTCACCATGTGTCAAGCCAAAGAAGCACCAAGGTAATATAAAGCATAATTTTTACTGTGTTTCCCCACCAAGAATATTTAGGCTAGATTTTTGGAAGGCCAGAATATTTAGGCAAGGTTTGTCAGGAAGGATAATATTACATTATATGTTTGGAAGTCAAACTTTGGACTTCCCCTTTCCATAATGTACATGCATGAAAAGTTTTTTTATTGTCTAAGAAAACATGTTAAATCTTTTGACAATTTCAATTCATTTCCTTTGAACCATGGTAATAAAAATATATTTTTATTATGTTTTTTGTTAACAGCTGTCAATATCAACATTCTGCAAGAACATTTTTTAAGTTATTGCCCTTGAAAAACATACAGGTTAACATAGTCTATTCATAATGATTTCTTTTTTCTACAAAATGCTTTATTATTAAAATTTGTATTTGATGCTTTTGGAGATCAGTCCAAAGTAAAGTAAGCACATAAGTAAACTAAGCATAAGTTAATAGCTCAAAGGTATCTCTAACACTGGTAAGGCAAGTTATCATAGCCCATCCTCTAGGTGATAAGTACATGAAGTAGACTCCAAGCCAGAGTATGGACCTACTGACAGTGTTCCTTCTCCCTGGAAAAGTAAGGATTGATTTGAAATCACCCTTTTAGGCTGCAGCTTCAAGAATTGCAGCACTGAGGCAACAGCTTGTTCTGTGAAATAAGGAATTCACGCTTTTGTCTTCCTTTTTCCTCTTCTACCATGTCCTGTCCACATGTTCCCGCTTGGTTCCAATTCTCAGCTGAGAGAAGCTGCTAACCTATAAAAACAAACAAACAAACAAACAAACACCCAAAAAACCAAACCAAACCAAACAAACAAACAAAAAAAACCCCAACCAACAAAACAAGCAAACAAAAACAGAAAAACCAAAACAAAAGAAAACAAAACAAATCAAAAACAAAAAACCAGAAAAATATGGGTAATTTTCTATTGGACCATGAAATAGAACTGTTTATGTAAGAGTTCAAAAAGTATCTTGGCCAATACAAAAATGGACAGAGCGTTATGATTCCCAGAGCTGGGAAGAAGGTAAGGAAACTTCTGAGATAGAGAAGGGAATGACAGACCTGGTCTTTTGGAAAGTACATTCCATTAGGGCCACACAAGTGTCCATGAAAACACAGGCTGAGATTACACAAGGAAAAGTGCTTCTTCCCAGAGACTCAGTTAGGCAATTCTCTGAAGTCCAGTGTCTCTTTTTATGTTTTATTTATGTTTTTTTCTAAATTTGCACCTCTTCTGAATATGTCCAGGAGAAAAGGTCTGGAGTGACACTGGCAGGAACCAGAGCACATTCTCCTTGTCTTGCTCATTCTCACAGTTTCACAGCTCATTTCAATCTGGAGCATTTTTCTACTTGAGTGACTTCTCTCTCCTCTTCTGAATCTTTCTGAACCCTCTGGTTTCATCAACTCATGTCTGAGTTCCTAAGTACAGCAGAAGCATGCACTGATCAAAGTTTTTAAATAATCGTTCCCATATACAGTCTACTATGCAACATAAGCATCCATAAGGCTCCTCCTATCAACATTCCCACTTTCTTTGCACTTTCAGACCTAAGGGCCTTTTTCATCATTTGCACAGATTCAGCTCTGCTGATTCTGAAAAATAAAAATATGATTTACACTTCATTTGTATGTGCTCAGTATGAAGAATTGGAACAACAGCTGAGAAACCGTGTTTTGTTTCATGGCCAATATGGCACATGTAAAATTTCTGCAGCAGCAGCTGAAAACCTGTGTTTTTGGTTTTGGGACCAATTTGACATCTTTTAGCAATTTTTTTGGGCAGCAATTCAGAAGGCTCTGATACTTCCCCCTCCCCAGACACCAATCTGGTATCTTTCTATCTAAGTTTTTTGACACCTTTTGTCTGTGGAAATCAATAAACAAAGTCTGAAAATAATTTTCTTTGCAAAAATAAACTGTTATGGAAATTTCTAGTATCATTTTGGCCAATGTACAACTTTAAATCCAGGAGTTTAATCTTTCCTTCCCTATGTTATTTTATATTTATTATACTTTATCTTAAAAATTTAATTAGTTTTTCTTTTGAAATATGACTCTTTAGATGGCTATGATCCAGGCACATATTTAAGTGAATAATTAGCAAAATTTTACTACAGAATTTGAAGGGAGATTGCTGAGGCGATCACCCTTCAAATTCTATTGAAATTTTTTTATAAGGCCTCGGATATTTTTTACATACCTGCTTCCTTTAATGTAGTTTTTATCAACCTGCTGTTCATGAAGGTGACAAACAGCTACCTTATGCCAGGAGTTCACTGTGAATTTAAAGCTAGTGCCTGTCGTGATAATCCTCTGAGCAGTTTTGTTCTCCCAGCCACATGAAACAGATTAACTGCATTGCAGCTTCCATATATAAAAGCCTTTGTCCAGCAAGGAATATAATTCTGGGGTAAGAGATATCACATGTACTTTTGCTAACCAGAGACAGAGCTGAAAATAATTTTGCATTGATATCAAACAATGCTTTATATCATGATAATAATGCTCCATTTTATTTGATGTATCTTGTACTAAAACATAACTAAGAAGGTTGTAAGTATGATTTAATTATTTTGTTTCCCCTAGCTTTTAGTTATTGACATGTCCTGTTCCTCATTGCTGCTCTCTGTTCTGTTTAATTGAATATTCTAAATAAAAAAATAAAAAAAAAAAAAAAAAGAAGAAAATTCTTACCAGGATTGACACTTTGCTGGCAAACTTAATTTACTTCAATATAACATATTTGTTAAAGTAGAATTTAGACTTCATTTTTGAAAGATGATGTCAAATACATTTTCCTAGAGAAAAAGACCATTCCACCATCTCAAATATATGGCAGTGGTATACTGCAGGAAGAGCATGGATGCTTATTACATTAATTTAGTCCCTACATTCCTTGTTTGCTCACTGTGATTATACAGAACCCTTTATAAGATGTAAAGATGTGATTTCCTCAGTCCAAGAAGGCTGTCCAGAAGTATCTTTGGTAAGTACAACCATATGAGTCTCTTAATGTGGCACTATTTATAGATCTTGGAAGTATACATGCCAATAAGTGAAATGAAATATAAGGGATATCCCAATATGGTATTGAATTTTGGCTTTATGAAAAATTAAATACCCCTTGAGAATGTGGTAAATGCATAAGATACAGAACAAAAAATAGCAAATATAGTATAATTGTTCTCCTCCTGCTTATTCTGTGAACATGTACAGGGTACATACTGGCTATTGGTTTTTTCCCCCTTATAAAATAAAATTTCTATCAAGTTTGAACAAATTTAATGTTTCTGGTATGCCTCCTGAGCAAACTCCTGTGAAGCAATAAACACTATACCATCCCAGAGATTGTTACTTCTCAGACATCTAAGTTTTCTGTGCTAACTCTGAGATAGATATCAGGATCTATTTTCAAGATAAATTATTTATTTTTCCCTTCATAGAACTGTTTTCCAGGCAAGACATATGAGCTTCTTTGAAAAGGGGGTTGCTTTTTCTTTCTAGAGATTTTTCACATCAACAGATCAGCCCCTGACATCTCAGGTTAAGCTATCTCAGCATAATCACTGATACCACAGGGTCTGCAGGAAGCAAGAGGAGCACTGTGAAGGTTTCAGGTCAAATATTAATCTACCTGACAGGAGCATGTCTGGAAAGTTTCATCTTCAGCATTCCAGTGATGCCTAAATTCTTCCCACCTGCTGGAATGACACTGACTTCCAAATTATAAGGTAATTTACAATTTAAAATTTGCATTTAAAAGTCTGTTTGAAGAAGAGGTTTTATTTGTTTCCTATAACTCTGTAAACTTACTAGCAAGCAAGGGCTGGAAACTGAGATTAGTTAACTGTTTCTTAGGATTTTTTTTCCTGCTTTAGAGAACAGCTAGGTCTCAGATGCAAACTTCTAAAGCCCCTAAAAGATACTATTTCTCTGTTCTGTGGCTGGGAATGGATAACACTCATTTAATCTATGTACATGGCATTTTTTCTACATTGGGGTAAAAAACCACAGCAGTAGCTTTACTGTTCCAAAAAGCAGTTCCTTTTTAACAAGAAAATCAGGCCGTATTTGGAATATTAATCCTGTGTTGCATAACAGATGCACTACGTCAAATGAGTAAAATATTTCTGATTTGAGAAACTTTCCATGCAAAAAACACTTGGAGAACTTCACCTGTTTTACTTCTGTACAATTCAAGGTAAGATGATTTTACTTTTATTTTTATTTTAAATTTATTTTTAATTTTCTTTTTATTATTATTTCCTTGCTTCAGCACAAAAGGATAGGGTATGCTTAGCTTACAAAGCTGAAGTATGTTATGGGAAGGGGAAAAGATAATTTTCCTGGAACACAGAAATCTAGAACAGATGGAGCTCTCATGAATACAGTGTCAGACATTTCAATAATGGTTGAAAAATGGATCAGCTACAATTAATTCCTACAAAGCATAATGGAAAAGGTCTTATTCCCATGCTCTATACTCTCAGGTGTATGTGCAGTCCTCAGTATATCTCTTTCAGTCTGTTTTCCAAATTATCTCATCATCTTACAAGAACATACAAAAATATATCTCCAGAATATCAGAGAGTGTAAGTTCTAAAATGTGTGAAATCAATATATAGGAAAGTCTTTGCTTAATTTGATATATTTGCAAAATTCAATTTAGAAATATTTAGAATCTTTTACATACCACAGCTTTCTGTATACACATCTTCAATTGTCCTTCATAATTCCCAAACTTCCTCTCATTTACTTGTAACTATGTAGTACAAACTGATGATGAATTATTTGATAGTCATCACTATTAAATCACATTATAATGTGCTATTATTGATAAAAGAACTATTCCGATCTGCTACACCCATTTCATGTTAATGTAAATTTGTAAATTTCAGGAAAGTTACAGAACTCATTTATGCATGAGGCCAAATCTCTTTCATCTTCATTGATTAGGAGACACCAGCTAATACCCTTTTATTTGATATACTTATAAACCTATATTTTACTAAAAGAGCAGTTGAGCAGATATCAGCTGAGTTGTGTGCAAATGCAGTTGATTTTACCCTTAAACGAAGGATAGAGTCAATTGTGGAAATAATTTTGTACTCCATGATCACATTGAATTTATCCAAGATTTTTTTTTAAACATTGGCTCCAGTAGAACTGTTTCCCAGTATTCTAAAACAATCTTTGAGGCATTGCTCTGGAGGAAATTGTGGGATTCTTCAGAAGACAAATTTGAGTAAACCATCCTGTTTACAAAACTGAGATATCCTAAAAGTCTACAGTAAGAATTTTCTCCACTAGCTTAAAATATAAACTGGAGACACCTACACCTGAGGTAATCATTCTCTTTTGAGTTTGTCATTACAGGGATGAAAGGGCAAGACTCATCTGGTCTGGTTTATACTGAAATTAAATGCATTAAGTGTGCTAATTTTTTTCTCCAGTAACTATGAAGGGAGTGAGGATGACTAGATTACACATAAATGTCTATATCCTAGGTAACTAAAACTAGTTGCTATGTCTCCCACAGCACAGATCCCAAAGAATTACCCTTGCACTCAAGCAACAAAAAGAACCCAATTTTCAGGTTATTTCTAAAATGAGGGGGAAAATCGTATGTACACATAGTACTTGAAACTACAATAGGAGAAGAGTTAGAAGAATTGAATGTGAGCAAAGCTGGGCAGACAGAGAAAGAAGCACTGGTTAAAAACTTGGGATTAAATGAGATTTGTAACAAATTTTCTCCAGGTCCTATTCTGTGCCTGATTTTATTAATTTTTTGTAAAAATAATTTGTGCACACGATTAAGAGATTAACAGAACCTCTCCATGAAAACCCCACTGTACTGCAGGTTGTTCTTCATGACACAGCAAGGAGGAAATGTGTGTCACATGGGCCAACACAGTTATCTGAGGCACTTCCATCATTGAGAACAGAAGTCCAGGAGCTGGACTTTGATGATCCTTTTGGGTCCCTTCCAGCTCCAGATATTCTGAGTTAATGTCCATCCATCACCACTGTCATTTCTATTAGTCACCCCAGAAGGCCCAGAGAAGAACAAGTAGGGGATGTAATTTTATCATCAAAAGTTACATTTTAAATAGAATTTTCTATAAAATAAGTTTTCATCATCTTGAAATAGCAGAAGGCAAGAAAGACCTGAATATCCTTATTCTGTCAAATAGTGTCATGTGACTCTAAGCAGGCAAAAATAATTTTAGTGTGCTTCAGGCAAAGTGATAGAAATAGAGACGTGTTGATGTCATTATATAAGGTGCTAGAAAATTCTCCTCTGAAGTACTGGATCCAGTCCATGTTCAAAGACTGTGAATTTAAACTAGAACAAACTTGGAGAATAACCTCCATACAGATCTGTAAAATAAAAGCGGAGATAATATATATGAAATATCATAAATATCTGTAAGCAAACACAGTGCAAACCACCAGAGAGAAAAAAAAGAGCTGTTAAGTTAATAGATACTGTTGGCACAGTGGCAAAATGGTGTGAAGCAGTAATGAACACTTTTAAACTGCAAGTTAGGAGATTTCTAATACCAGGAGCAGCTTTCAACCAGAAGCAGGAGGGTGGGAAATCTTAGCCAATTTTATAATGAGTCTTGCAGAATTTATAAACAGGTTTCAGTTGCCTATAACAACAGGGAGCAGGGCTTTATGACCCACTGAGCTTTTCCAACCTTATGCCAAAAGATGCAGAAGGCACTGGTCAAAGAAATTCTGTTTGTTCATTTAAATGGGAAGTTTTCACATGAGTTTTATAGGTATGAACACTGGTTACATGTTTCCTTTCATGGTATTAAATGAATGCACTCATTGGTGACTGTTATTTTGAAAATTTCTTATTATACTTTAACATTATTTTTAATTGTACCAGTAAAATTAGTTGTTTTCATTTATAGTTGGGCTATAAGTAGCTTGGGTGTCTGGTGTGCTTCTTATTATTCATTTATGTATTCATATTAAGACAAAAGAGAAAGGAGAAATGCTTAGGTTGGATTTGGTTTTCTTTTTGCTTTCCCTTTGACTTTTCCTATGTTGCTATTTGTTGAAATACAGTTTTATTCACTGCATGATAATGTTCCGCCTTTGTTCCTGAAAAAAATAGAATTCAAGCACTCCAAAGTTGAATAAGTTACATTTGTAAGTATGTCATGTATACATCTGCAGTAGGTCATGTAATTGATTCTTTGTGTTTTGTTTAAGGTAATTGTTTTGCTTATTTATGTTTAATGAGGAATGAAGTTAATTTTAATAAAAATTAATAAAATCAGGAAACTCAGTTATTTATTACTATAGAAGCCATTTTAGCAGTCTTTTCAAAAAGACATAAGTAAAAATCGTTTCATTGCGACTGTCAGACAATATGTTTTCCAGGTCTGGTTACATATGCTAAGAGTATTAGCCATTAAGTGTTATTAATTATTTCCATATGAATGAAAATAATCTAATAATAACAACAATAAAATAATAATTAGTGATATAAATAGTAATTAGTGATATCTATTAGCACAGATTTATATTTATTTATATCACTGCCTCCTACTCTAATTTTCTCTTTCTTTTTCTTTTCAGTTTTCTTTTGTTTCCCTACATGTATTCCAGATTCAGTCTATACAAACCAAGCATGGAGTCACAGAAATTAAATGGTGAAAAAGCTGAAATCAGTGGAACTAAGATGAATTTCATTTATATTCATCTTGTTGAGGACAAGGTTCTACACAAATAATAAAATTGTTTTAGTCATGATCTAGAAGACTGGGCTAGCAGTATGGCTGGGGATGGAGTATGGCATTAACTAAAATTAGGATTTTACTAAGCAGTGGTGCTTACTTCTGTGTTTGAGCAGAAAAACACCACAAGCAACATCTGCTTTCTCAGATAACTTCTATCATTCTTTCTCTGAAAGAATAAAGGGTGCTGAAGATTTAAAAGCTGTGGAAAAAGTAGAAAGATATTAGGTCACTTGGCCCAAATCCCAGATTAGGTCAACCACTGCCCCTAGAAGAGAACCCTGAATTCCCAGATCTCAATGATGCCATGCCAGCCACCGGGAAGCATCATTTCTTCAGAGCTGATTTGAAAGAAAATAACTCAGAAAAAGAACCCAAGATTCCAAATTCCAGAGAGAAAAGCTTTACTTTGTCTTCTAAATCTGAGGAGGTGTGCTGCAATTTCCTACATTTCTAATTCTAGTTTTTAGGCACTGAATGTTATAATACTTTAGAGCTGTTAGATTTTTAGTGAATAAAAAAGGGCCCACTATTGCAAAAGGATGAGTACTTTTTCCATTACAGGATACCAAATTGCTTTGTGCCAGTGTGCTAAAGTGTACATAAAATCTGCAAGCCATCATGAAGAGGGTGTGCAGATGTGTGCTACTCAAACAGGTATGCCCATAAAAAAGGTTGCCATTTACTCACATCCAGCTGGTCATTACTGCATCTTTGGCAGAATTTATTACCCCCACTTAAATTTGCTTACAGAGATGCTCACACGAGCCCTTTGTATCTTCTGAAGTAGGTGAGCTGAAATATTTTGGCTAATGGATCTCATCATTAGTACTGAAGCAAATCAGGCACCAGCCACGAATGAGCAATGACTGGATCCAGACCAGAAAGAAATAACCTGGTTGTTGTTTCCAAGTGATATATCTTAACAACACATTGCCACTGAGTTTAATTCTTCACCAGATCTGAACGCCAAATTTGGAAATTACAGATAGAAGGAGGCCTGAAAGAGACCTTAACAGGGCATCTCATCCCTTTCTATCTCCATATTTCTATGTCATTCCTGACAAGTTCTCATCCAACTTGTTTTTCGATCACCTCCAGTGATGGAAACTTCACTTCCCAGGCAACGCATTCCAGAGCTGCACTAACCTTTCTGTTAGGAGGTTTTTCCTGTCATCTGATCCAATCTCCCTTGTGCTAATTAGAAACCTTTGCTGTAATCACAATATATTATTCAGAAGGTCCACATCCCTCCTGAGCTGTGCACAAAATCAGACATTAGTGCTCCAGCTGACACCTTACTAGTGCCAAATACAGCAAATATTTCAGCTGAATTAGAGATAACACTCCTATTTACTTTATTTTTTTCAGAAAGGCATAACATTCTTGACTCTTGTCCAGCTTGTGAGCCACAGTAACTCTCCGATCTTTTTGTTTAGCCAGACATATTTCAGTTTTTACTTACAGAGAAGAATTCTCTGTGTGTCATTTTAGAACTGTGTCTATTTTCTCTGTGGAACTTTTGAAAGATTGTGATCTTACCTAATGATACAGTCTGCAATAAGCCAGAGACTGGACAAGTAAAGTCCTTAAAACCCTCTCAACTTGAAAAATTTTACAATTCTCTGACTTTCTGAGATAATTTTGAACTTGGATTCTATCCTACTATGTACTCAAAGGTTGTCCATCTTGTGTCATTTGCAACTTTAATAAAATGATAATATCCTTGCCTTTCAATTATTACAAAAAAACTTGGCACAGCTTTTATTCCAGGACACACCCTTTACTCCAAAATTGGATATATTCTGCCAGATTGACTATGAACCACTGCTAAAATACTCATGAAGTGCGGTAACTGCCATGTAACAGCAGCGATTTTCCTTGCTCAAAACAAGTTAGACATAAGTGTATGAAGTCTGAAACTGGCCTTGACATCCCATGAGCTGTATACCCTGACAGTACTCTTAATCCAGGATGGTATGAAGAATTTTCTGAGGCTCATCTGCCCCAGAGGCTACTGGTTCATGCTGATGTTCATCCATGTAGGAACTTGTAATAGTGCTGGGAATAATACTGAAGAGATGAGACACCATACATCTCTGGGAATGATGGTGAAAGACCTGGACTTGGTGGTATTTATGTTAGATCTTCTGGGAGTGAGTAAAAGTCTGTGGAGAGCACAGGTCCTTCCTGAAAAGGAAGCCACTGGTTAACAAATGGTGCCATTGGGAGGCCAATGTCAGGGTATACAGCTCATGGGATGTCAAGGCCAGTACTCACATGCATCACTTCCACTCTCTTAGGACTCAATTGTAAAATAATTCTGCCTTTCACACAGTCTTTACAGTTCTGCACTGCATCTCACAGCCCCTTGCTTCTTTACTACTGGAATGATAAACCATATGGTCTCAGTATCACCATCCCGGTGTTTGGAGGTCGATTCTGCCTTAAATAGAGAACATCAAACTCTAAAGAGCAACCAGCTGTAGTCAACTTCAAAAACTCCTTTCCTCTTTCCATTCTGTCTAGATTCCTATGGGACCATGTTTCTTCTAATTAGATCAGACAGTCAGTGATTGCAATTAAAGACATCCAGACTGGTGTACAGCACCTCCTGTTCTCTAAATCTCCTTGTGGAAGTAAAGAATGGACTTTGCAGCTTTAAACAGTAGCCTGGTTTTTTTCATGACTCAGCTGCTACAGATGCATGCAAGCTCACCAGCTCCTAGGTTTCACACCAAAATGGCCTTGGTCCTCAAAGTGGATCATTTCTTTGCTCCTGTACCCCAGCAGCAGAGTTCTGGGAATAATGAAATGATTTCTTTGACATCTCTGGTTTTGCTGGGACATGAAGATCTGAAAATGCATCCAAGATGTCATCTCTTAACAGCTTTTATTTGACAGAAAAAGTAACTAGTGAATTTTCTCTCTCCCAAAAGTCAGTTTCTCAGGTTTGAACATGGTCTCTAAAAACTGAAGCAATCATTTCAAGATTGTTATTTGTTTAGGTGTCAGAATAGTGACAGACAACTATATGAATGTATAGATACGCAGTTGATGAAAAACAGAAACAGTGTGATGAAAAAGAGTGGAGAGTAAAAAAATTAACAGCTTTGTTACTGTGTGTAAATCCAGTCCAAAGTTCCACAGACAGATTAGGAGAAGAAACAATAGTTTTTAACTGTGCCAGTGTGGCTTTGTAGCCACTGCTCAGGTGATGTCAGGGATGCCTGTGATACTGGACTAACAGAAAATGCACAAAAGGTGTATCAAATGGCAGAATAGGTACCTCCTTGTACATGTATTTTTTTTCATAGAGGGATTGAAGTCTGTTCAAGCACTTTGTAGCATTCAGGGAACACTGTTAACACTTCTCTCCTTCCCTCACTCTCATTAGATAATTTAATCTGGAGAAGGTGATGTGATGGTTCAGTTGTCTTCTTTTCTTTGAACTTCCTTCCATTAGCTGAAATGACTTTACAAATGACATGAGATTGTCTTCACTGAGATCTGTTTAAGAAGTTGAATGTAGGAAGCAGAATTCAAAGATTATGATCTTTAAAATTTGAAGATTTAAATCTTTTGGGAATTATATAAGTACCTGTTATTTCCATAAATTATAATTTGGGACATTTTGAGACAAAAGTTCTCAAGAAAAGTTGTAAAACTACTCTAAAACTTAGTAAAATGTAACTATCTGTGCATGCAGGACAATGTGTTTATTTGCTAGGGGGGGAAAAACCCCAAACAACTCTTGGCACTAGAAGGTTTTAAATTTTTGTTTTTCCTCCCTCCCTTACTAAATCCTGGATCAGCCTAACATGTATGTGTTTTCATCTAAGCTAAGTGACAGCATTGTAAACCCAACCTCATCAACATGCTGTAAGCGGTTTGAATTAAATAATTTCCTCTGGAAATCTGTTGTATCCTGCATTTCACTTTAACCCCCTATGAAGAAGGCCCAACGTGGAACTATCAGTTAGCACCATAAGCACAGCTCAGTGACAACTTTGTTGTTAATGAAAAATGGTTACTGCTCCACACGGAAGCCCATTGATGTTGATACAGCCAATGCTCCTGTGAGCAAACATCTGCTCTGTGTTAGATGCTGATCCTAATTCTCAGTCAATATTTTTGGACGCTGCTGTTGTTGATAATTTATTGATATTACCTGGGTGTTCTGCAAAGCTGTTTTGATGTATGTAAAGCAACATTTATTTCATAATAATTTATTAATATTACTTCAATTTATATTGTCATGTTGGTTTGGTTTGTATAGACACACATCATTAATACTTACATACTTGTTTAAGCCTCATTTGGCTCTCTTAAATGTTGCCATTTGAAGAACACTATCACTGTTCATTTGTGTGTTCTCTTTCCAAATCTGCCAAGATGTGGTAATAGAAGTGCATGCAAAGAAGACTTTTCCACATCCAAAATAACATTATAAAACTAAGCCTCAGTAATCCACGTCATAGGAGTAAGGAGACTGGAGACAAGAAATATCAACATTGTCAAAGTTTAAGTACTTGCCTGCAATGCCTGTATTTGGAAGATTTTTTTATACAATGGCAAAATACATTTTATACTTATTTGATAGTAAGGAAGGAGCTGCCATCCACCAGACATTTGTAAGTAAAACTATATTGGAACTCATGCTGGTAATGTTACAAATGATAAAAGTTAACAAGAGTGTTCTGGCAGTTCAAGCAATAGTGAACTTAATTGATTAACCTGAAGAATTACACTGCTTTAGAAAAAAGGTGTTAGCATGAAGAGGCTGTTAGAACAAGCAGGACCCTTAGATAGAGTAACAAGGGAAGAAAAACTCAGGTTAAAAGTAATTACACGAGTAGAATTTTCCATCTGGACATTCAGATTTCAGTGGATAGGGAGGCAAAAAAGCTCATGAAGCCAGACAAGTGATCACAGAGAATGGCAGCAAGAGTCAGAGAGAGGGGCCAGAGAAAATTAAAAGTGGCTATAAGAAGTCAGATGAGGGGCAAAGTAAGAAACTAAACTGTGAGTGGAGGAAGGAGTAGAACCTGGCTTGAATCCCAGGTCAGGTGGGGAACCAGGTGAGAGAAGACTTCCAGACTGGGTTGAGATTAAGCAAAGACTTTGTGAACAGAGGGCAAGAACCAATGTACTCTGACCCTGAGAATGGCTGGACTAAGGGGATTTAAAAGGGGCACACTGGGGAGAAATAATTCATACTGGTGCCACTGAGAAGAGGGTAAAGGTGGTGGTGGAGGGGGGAATAAAATGTTCTTAGTAAAAAGCCCTAATTATTTCTTTCTTAATTTTAGAATGCATTACTTTGTATCTTTAAATGTGGGGGGATAGTGGTGAGATATGCACTGTAAATCTAGTTGATCAGAGGGAGGCTGTGGTTTGAAACATTTGTTAAGCAATGAGAAGATCTTGAACATCCTCTTTTATAAAGAATCCTTGGTTGCTATGGAGGCAGTTTCAAAAGTCCTTTGTTACAATATGTGTTTTCTGCTAATAAAGAAAAAAGAGGTCATACATTTTTGGCTCAAAGTCGATAACCAAGAAATAAAAAAAATAAAATTTATTACTGAAGGGATGGAGAATCAGAAAGTTAGGCAAAAACATGCTGCCCATAGGGAAAAGACAGTCTGTAACTACGGAAAGAGGAGACAGGTAGGAAACAAAGAATGTACATTTTAAGAATAGTTTTCACTTTTTACTGGTTATCTATTTGCAGAAGAACAAACTTCATGGGGAGGGGAAGGGTAAGCTTGCTCTGCAGTCAGAAAATCAGACCTATGCAAACTAAGGATGCACTGAAAACTTCAGGAAAAATCCATTTGTCAGTTCCAGAGGGCACCTTTCCTACACTGCTCAGAAAGGTGTCTGAGCAGTTTTCAAGAAAAGAGAAAGAGGCAGTTCATCCCAGGGTGTTTCTCTTTTCTTACTGCACAATACCAAGGGACTGTGTTTAGCATCAGTCTAGAGTTCAGGCTCTTGTGGCTTCAAGAAAAGGAGAGCAGAAGGTGTGGGCTCGCTTTTTAAACCTCTTTTTAATGAGTTAGAAACCCCTGGTCGTGGGTCACCCGTGAAAAATGTGCCCTGGCAGTTCTGTTCTGGAGAAGCTTCATTGCCCCTGGGGAGCACTGCTGTCAGAGAGGACCCTGCACATGGGAGAGAGCTGCCATGAGCCAGAGAGCCCCTGGGGTGGCAGAGCAGGGACACCAGAGCAGGGGTGGCATCCCCAGGGCAGGCAGGGCCCATCCGAACCTCCTGCACTGCTGAGAGTGCTGCAGCCCCATTGTGTGCTTGCATCTGAGCCCGGGGAGGAGGGGCACCCACTGCTGCGAGAGGGGCCCGTGTGGGTGGACTGGGGCTGGCAAGCAGATGTGGAAAGCAGATGTGGTGTGTGTGCCTGAGCAGAGCAGAGTGTGACAGCAGGGGCTTGGGAAAGAAGTCTCAGTAATGACTGTGTTAAGATATTTAATAAAGAAGTTACCTAGTGTAAATAAATCCATATGTTTTGTAATCCATAGTCCCATTCTGCTTCAGCATCTGGCAGTGTGGGGATTTAGCATGATAGAATTAATGGTATAGCTTCCTATGACATTTAATGGGGAGTAGAAAACAATTAATGACTTATTTTAAATGACAGTTTCAAGAACAGTTTTCATTAAGGAGGGCTCACAATTAAAGGAGATTATGGTTGCTAAAAGCCAGGAAGAATTAAACTAAACAAGAACAACTTGGAAGAGGGATGCACATGCATAAGTATGTGCATTTGTCTTTATGCACTATTTGTCTTTATGCACTATTTGTCTTTATGTACTATTATAACTAGAAAGGCTCAAAACTTGTCATAGAAGTGATTTGGGGAAGAAAAGAAACATTTTGGCTAGATTGTGTTTTCTGTACTAGAAGTACCCATTTTATCTGACTTTTATTTAGTTTTGACATTTTTTTCTGCCCTCTTAGTTCCCTTTCCCACAACCAAGCAGCAACTTTGTCAAAAAAGAGCAAGGAATGGACAAGGAACAGGTGGTGTGGGGGCTTTTTGCTAGAAAATACTGACAAAAAGTGTTTCTAATTTGCTTGCTTTGCCAGTGAACTTTTCAGAAGAAATAAATAACCAGCTATGTCCTCAGTCTCTATGGATATGCTAGGTCAAGTAGCTTGTACACAGAGTTCCTGTTTGCCTCTAGTTCTAACGCTCTAAAACCACAGAATCATAAAATGTTAAGGGGTTGGAATGGATCTTAAAGATCAGCCGAATTTTTATTTCAAGAAAACAAGGCACAGCTTCTAGGAGAGCATTGTCAAGCTATTGCTTCTTCTTTTTTTCTTTTCTTTTTTCTTCTTAAAGTAGAAAGTTCTTTAAAACACTCACTGAAGAAACCACTGGAAAGAAAACTGAAAATTACCCCTTTAATCATTAGGAGTCTGGCCATGAATATTCAACTCTGCTCTTTCCCCTGACTCTTTTCTTTCTCTGGAATTGTGGTCAGTACTATTCATATTTTCTTAAGGTTGACCACATCTTAGATTATGTGGGATGCCTCTGAGATTGTTTTGAAAGCAAGTTCATAAGAAGAGTGATAGTTGCAGTAATACTTCACCGCACTCAAGGAAGCCTGTGACCCCTCTTCAAAAGGGATGGGACACTGCCAAAGTAATTTAAATAATGTTGTCCAGAAAGCTGTTTATTATTTATGTAGTTATCTGAATGTCCTTGTTGATGAAAGTTCTGCAATTTTCAGTGTTCCTTCACAATTTCACACATCTCTGACTTTCCTAAGTGAGGAAAATATCTGCAAATTTAATACAAAGTAAAAATGTGAAATAGGAACATTCATAGCTTGCTAATCATCACTATAATAACCAGGTGTGTTCTGGGGAATTACAGCTGCCTAAGGGCCACAAGGTTGCTCAGCTATTTCCTACTGGTTTTGCCCCTTCAGGAAAAGGAGTGTCAGGACCTTCCTCTCCCCGCTGGCTGGTTTGTAGGAGGGTGGGTTTAGGGAAGCGACAAAACAGAGGGAAATGGGTTTGCTGCCAGCAGCTAGCCCTAGGGGAGACAGGCATATTGGTACTTAGAGCTTTGCCATGGCAGAGATTTCTGAATTAAAAAAGTTCTTGTTCTTCACTCAGCCAGGCACCCCAGAGGCTTCAGTGGATACACAACAACCGTGCTACATGCAGCTACAAATTTTTACATTCATGCTAGCTTGAACTTCCCCCGAAAAAAAATGCAGTCCTACGAGATTTCTTAGAAAACCCATCACTCCTGTCCTGGTGCAGCCGGTGGCGAAGGCGGGCTCCCTCTGCCCTGAGGGACGGAGGCGCCCAGGGACACCCAGGGATACCCAGGGACAATCAGGGACACCCAGGGATACCCAGGGACACCCCGAGATACCCAGGGGCACCCTGGGACACCCAGGGACACCCAGGGATAATCAGGGATACCCGGGGACACCCAGGGGAGCCCAGGGACACCCCGGGACACTCAGGGGAGCCCAGGGATACCCAGGGACACATAGGGACACACAGGGACACCCAGGGGCACCCAGGGATAATCAGGGACACCCAGGGACACCCCGAGATAGCCAGGGACAGCTGCCAGCTGCAGCCAAGGGGCACAGGCTCCTGATGGACACTGCCCTGTTGGGACTTCAGTGTGGCAGAACGCTCCATGCGCCTCCCTGCTCCACCGCGTCCCCTGCACTCCCCTGGCACACAGACACAAACCCTTCCCAAGCAGCCCCCAGAGCAGGAAAGCATCTGCATTTGGGCCGACTCCTGGAGTGAAACCTGGTCTCTCTGGCCTTTTGCTGTGTGCACAGGTCTTGCTGTCAATTTAGTTATGATCTTCTCTTTCTGTTCTTGTGACTTCTGGTGATCTCCTGATTTGGTTTCAGAGACAGTGATGAGTGGTGAGGATACACTCACCTTCTCCCAAGATGCAGAATATTGGTCAGAACTAGTCAAGTTGCTCTGATGTTCCTGGATATATTGCATTCTCTCCAATGGTTAATTTGTATGGGAAAATTGTGCAGCTTGTTTACACACTCAGATCACCAGATCTGTCTGGGGATGGTAATCCCTGAACCATACTGGCAAGGATGTTTCTGTGCTTATTTTTCACCTCTTTGTGGCATCGCACATGGTCCCCTAAGGTCATCTAGAGGGTTTAAAGAGTCCCAGCACCTTCTCAGGCACTGTCAGTGTCTACTCAGTCTCCACTTTCTGTGCCACTTTGTCATTGCAGCTTTTGGTGTCACATTGCAGATCTTCAGTAACTTCGTATGTTGCAGAGACATGTAGAATAAGAACTTCCTAACTAAGCCATTTCATGCATGGTTTCCCATAGTTCATAGAACCACAGAATCACAGAATGCTTTGGGGTTGGAATGGACCTTAAAGATCCTCTAATTCCAAACCCCCTGACACAGGCAGGGATGCCAACAGTTTGTATGGCTTGGCCCTGCTGACATAGATGGTACTTTCCAGTCCTAGTGTAATAAAAGTAGAAAAACAGGGCCAAAATTGGAATATTGGTGATACCAATAAAGTGTTGTGATAAAGTAGCAGACATGCTACAGAGAGACACACCATACATTGTTAATGGCTTTTAAGACATTTCCACTCCAAAAGAATTCTTCTCACCTGGGATCCTCTGAAGTCATTGAAGTCACTGTTATCTCATTCATCACTGATGACAGATGAAGCAAAAGTTGGCCATACTCTTAATTTAGTCATCTCAATAAGATTTTTGAATAAACATTTCTCTGCATGCTGCCCCTTCCAGCCTTTCCTTCTTTTCAGAAGTTGTCAAGTACACCAATGTCATATGTAGCCCTGCTAGGCAGAAATAAGCCATGTTCCTCAAACACAGTTGTTGGAGCAATACTAGAATGTCTATTATTTTTAATGTGGACAGACTCATCTGAAGAGAATGAAAAGATGCTATCCATTACTTCATCTCACTGCAGTGGGAAAAAAAAGAAATCAAATTTTCTTCTTCTGTGCTTCTGGTTCTTTTGCAGAAGCATATTTTCCTAGAACTTTTTTGCTTTTATGCCCTAGGGAGGAGTGTTAGCAGAATCCAAATATTTGTATGTTTATTATTCTTTGCACATGTATTTTCCATTAACATCAATGGAATTTAAATGTGTACATAGGGAAGGGAAAACAAACAGTTAATGATCTAAGTGAGAGAAAGGGAAACACAGGCTTCCCAGAAATCCAGTTAGCTGTGGGGGGAAGGGGGGGAAATTATTTTCCTGAATTAATTATATGAAATAGAAATGGAAAAGACCTGATGGGATTGGAACATTTTCCTCTGCCTTCTGCAGGAAAGGGGTTATATCTATGCTTGCCTCTTCCTCTTAGTGCATTATCTACTCTTGGAGACCTTCAGTGAATCAAATGCCTTCAGAGCCTTTTCATTGGCAACTAATTACCATGACTGTCAAGAAATGTTTTCCTGATGTGCAACTTTAGAAAGAGAATTGCTTCCTCAGCTTGGAAAATAGATAGTGAGTTATTTGTGTAGTTAACTGTGACAGAGAAAACAAAGAGGTAATACTAAGTGATCATAGAATATCTCAAATAGGAAAGGACCCATAAGCATCATCAGGATGCTCCCAGAAGGAGAAGTAGGGCAGCCTTGCAGGTCAGCCACCTTCAGAGTGGCCACAATGAGGAACCCTGAAGCATTACAAAAGCACGGATTTACTTTAATTTATGTCCCTGTGAAAGGAGATCAAAAATAAAGAAGTCCATCTCATAGTGAAAGAATATATGTTGCAAAGTTCATTGTCTCCAAAAATCCCAAATAAACAAAGAAACGATGAGTAGTGAGTCACAGCAAGTTGTTGGTGTAAGCAGAGGAACAATTAAATCTGAGGTACTTAAAGATGTTTGGATCACAGAAAATTAGATGACAGAACAGTATTTTCCCTCCCATTCCACCCCTTCCAAAATTTCATTTGGTGACCCCTGATGTCTCATTTAAACCAGTGGCAGGACACTTGAGCAGCTGGAGCACTGCAGCTGCTGGTGCCTTCCCAGCAGGTATCAGTGATGCTATCAGTGCAACCAAGCAGCTAATGGGCACCAACACATAGAATTGGGAATCTGGACACTGATGCAGATGACAGACTCTCAAGTGACCATAGAGAAGACACTGCTTCTCACAGAACATCTGAAATTATTTGTTTGTCTATTAATTGTGAACACCTTTCAGAGCAATGAACTAATCTATCTGGAGGCAGGCATTCCCAGAAAAGCAGAGGTGGAGGAGGTGCATGTGTCACTACCTCCATCTTTGGGAAGGGTTGTATCTTTTAGACAGAATTATTTCTCTGCTTCAGCAGTGGTTAGTCAGGAATTTACTTTGAGCTGTGGTAAATGCCAAGACAAGTTTTCCCCTCTGTAAATTTAGCTAAACTCATAATATCTTGGAATTGCACTGTAGTGCCCAGCCAGTCTATTTTTCCCATTTCATTAAACTATCAGTAACAATATTAGAAGGAAACTCACAGGAAGGAGGCGACCAACTCATTTCTGGAACAGCAGCTGACCTATATACTCAGAGGAATAAGAAAGCATTGATGTCAGGTTAGGAACAGAGAAGTACATTTGACTGTCTAAGCTCAGAAGGACAGGTAAAGTTGAAGAAGAGCCTTGGTGAATTAATGCCATTAGGGATAGTCATGATGTGATAGTGACACTTTTATTAAAGGATGAAAAGTAATGCTGTACTTTGGAAATATAATGTTCCCTGATATTTTAACTGCTATATCTCCAGGATGATCATTATCCTTTATTCACTTCTTACATTCATTATTATTTTTCACAATGGAACCTATTGAGCTTTCCATGGTATATTTCTAAATTGTTCTTGAAGGAATGAAGCAGAATATAATCATTCAGAACAAATGAGAACTGATAATTAAGAAGAAATACTTCAATAATTACAAGGTTGTTCAATTAAAGTAATAAAGAGAACCAGTTGTGATTGATCCATTCAAAGTCATGGTTTATTTTTACAAAATTGATTTGATTTCTGGTTAGCTGGGAACAGGCAAGTGATCTCAAGGCTGCAAGAACAAGATAAGGAATCTGAAGAATGAATTACTTGCATTCAACCTTGGCTTATTTGCAAGGGAGAGTTGTTGTTAATGTAACAACTTTGCACCAGTGATTTCACTAAGATTTCAACAGCGAAGCAAACAAAAATCTCACAAAGAGGGAAGGATAAGAAGGCAAAGGAAGAGAAGTCCCTGCTAGTTCCAGGCTTAGAGAACAGTTACAAGTAAGACTGATGGACAAAGGGAGGCTGCTGTCAGAATTACAGAGCCTGGAGTACTGATTATCTCATTAATGATTCAACGGTTTCATGGAGTGTTTGTTCATAGATTTTAAGTATTGGTTTCTACACCTAAAGAACAATTTGAATTAAAAAAACTCAGAATGATACAAACTAGGCATTACACCATCTCATTTGCTGAATTAAGGCCACAGGTCTAGATTTTCTGCCTTCTTTATTTGATGGCTGAGAAGAGTGACAGAGCTCAGAAAAGCAGTGAGAAACCTCATACACTAAGAAGCTACTTAGAATCCCCAATTTCTGAAATTGCAGCCTGCTTTGAGATCTTTAGGCCAGCTCCAAGAGACCTCTTGGTGTATCTGAATCCAAAGATAAGGATTCCCTAGATAAAAATACCAAGCACCATCTAGCACAACTGATCACAAATTGTCTTTAAACATCACCAGAATAGCTCTTGCTGCCCAGTTTTTCTGTAATGAAAAGGTGATTGCAGTATTCAGACCAGAGGAAGTGCAAGAGCCAGAATTTGTTCTTGTCTGTCTGATAATTTTTAAATTTATAATTTCCACCTCACCAGGATGTTTCCTTCTGGAAAGAAACAGTTCTTCTAACGCTTTCCTGAGTAACATTCTGCAACTTTCTTTGTGAAGACAGGCCATTTTCTAGGAAAGAAGGAAAGTTTAGCAGGGTTTTTTTTTTCCCCTTTGCAAAGGAAAAACAATCTGGAAATGAAATCTTAAAAATTGAGAAAACACCATTGCTATGATAGAGGTCAGAAAAAAAATATGTAGAAAAAAACCCCCAGTTTTGAGCTATTAGCTTCTCTTCTGCAAAGAATTTTCATTGTATTCTATTTATCAGTGGTAATAAACCTCCCTCTATATCCATGCAGAAGGATGAAGTTAAACATGCTTTCCTGCTTTCTCATCTTTTTTAGGTCATTACTACTAAACTTGTGAAAAGAATTACTGAAGATTAATTGTTCATAATGGTATTAAGGGATTGTACATGTGAAGCTATTTGGGGAAATGCAATTACGTGTGACTTGTGGCATTTATATTTGTCCAGTCAATAAAAGCTGATTTTTATACATCTTTACCTGTTACTCTTTCTTTTTAACATCCATCTCTTCTTTCATTAGAGATGGAACATGAGCAAAAGTGATCAAACACCATCTTCAGAAGCAGTTTTTGCAGGATGACTTGTCAAGCACAATGAATGGAACATTTCATTCTGTTAAGTGAAAGGAAACTTAATTGATACTTGAGAGCAATTCCTTTGACAAGAAGAGGTTTTTACAAAGTTCTCCTACCCTACCCAGAATATTGTTCAGTTCAGGGATGCTAAATACCAGAATGTAAATTGAATGTATTTTCTGATGGGTCTGAGACAGCAATAATTTCTGTACCTTCGTAGATGTGTTTCAAAACAGAAACATAACGAAAACAACAGCTTATAGAATATATAGGAAATATTACACTACTGGTCCTATCTGCCTCCAGCCTCCCACCACGTTTCAGATTCCACCCAAATGACTTCAAATACACTATTATTTTGTCTTTGCTATATACAACGTGATAACTCCTATATTTCATAGCATATTTGTTTTTCGGGTTTGTTTAACTGCTATATTTTATAGTATATTTGTTTTTCTTTTCCCATAATGGAATTGGGTTTTAGGTCTGTATCTATAGCAGGATAAAAGAAAATTGCCTTTATTTTAAAATTAATTTTCTTGTCATAAAAAAGCTGACATTGTCAAGTTAGTTTAAATCAGAGAAATTAAAAATGCAAGACTTTAGAAGATGTCAAGAGTCCACGTAGTCCTTCCTGTTTTCTTGGAAGCATAAGAAATTAAGCATAAGAGATGAAATGATTGAAAAACCTTGCTGATTATCCCAAAATCTTTCTCATAGCAGAAGTCAACTGTGTGGTCATGTTGCTCCTACTAATTTCTTAGCATCAGGAGTTGAGTTAGCCATCTGTCCCTTTCTCTGGGGTCACTGCCATCCTTGGCTATATTTCAAAACTCTTGCCAAGGTTTTTCCTATTTCTTCCCTCATTGCTTCCTCTTCAGACTTAAGGATGTAATTTGTGTAGGCCTGGCAGAGCTCTATCCACTTAAAACAGCCATAATTGCCTTTCAATATTTTGCTGCCTCTGCCCTCAGGAAATTTCCTGTGGTCCCTTTTAGATTACAGTGCGTCCTGCAGCAAGCCGACCTCTGATCGCAGCTCTTCGCTCTGCCTTACCCTCTCATCCTCCTCTCACACACACTTTTTGAGCAGACTCTCACCAGATCTCCCTCCCTCTTTACTTGTCTCCCCTTTTTCATCTGTCTTTTCCATCCATAAAAAGTGTTTGAGGTGTTTAGTGGAATATTTCTCTTGGTTGACAGGGGTTTTTTGTCTCTTTTCACTGTGTCATGAAAATGTGATGCCAGAGGCAGATGGATGGTGGCAATGGAATTGTTCAACTTGCTAATCATTGCTTTTGTTATGTTATTAGCACTCTTATCTACACTGGTTATTTAATGGTAAAGAAAACAGAAAAGCAAACATTTTCAGAAGTATAAATATGTACTTGTATACCTAAATCCCACTGCCTATCAAATTTTTACCCTAATAACTGTAGTTTCTTCTTTTAACATTAGATTGAACTTGACAGAACTGCTTTAAATCATCTTAATTTTTTACACAATAGACAATTTTGGTTGTTATTTTTAAAAATCAGAGAAAGAAAATATGTCCAAACCATGCTATTTTATATGAAATAGATGCTCTACATCAGGAGAATCTTAAAGATAACTGACATTAGATCCTTGTGGGAACTCAGCACATCACTCCTGATGTCCAGAGTTGCCGAGACAACCCTTGGGGGGCTCGGAAGTCCTGGAACGTTGCCAGAAGTGTTTGGTGGTTAGACTTTGATCCTTCACGGGAAACAACACCTCTGTGAGGATGGGAGGATCACACAGGGATAAGTGGTGAAGGGATAGATTAATTATAGAGTGAAAACACATTTTAGAATCTCGGTACAGGGGGGTTCTAGGAGACAAGATGGAGGAATTGGGGCGTGTCCTGTCCTTCTTCTTCTTCTTCTTCTTCTTGTCATCCATCTTCGGCGGTGATGGTGGCACTTTGAGATTGGTCTTTACTGAATGTGCACTTGTCAATAAGTGTGAAAGGTATTGGGAGGAAAAGGTAAATATCTTACACATAGTTTTTGGTATAAAAATAAATGACTGCCCCGAGGGCAGTCAGTGTGCTCATGGCTGGTTTGCTGTGCAGACCTCTGTCAGGCCGGGAGAAAATATTGTAGATAAGAATTAATAAACAACATTGAAGAACTGAAAAACCTGAAGACTCCTTTTGTCCTTTGGAGCGCGGGCTGCCCCAAGGCCATCCAGAGCCTTACCAGGCCTTTAGAACAGCCGAGACGGGACAGATCCTCAAGCCTATATTACTTCCACTTCTCATTCACATCTGCAGTGTGGAAATGCCTGGTGAGTCAGTGCAAAAAGCCAGCATGGTCTACCCTTTGCTATCTGTCTTTTCTTCAAGCACTCCTCACATACAAGATTCTTGACAAAATGCAGTCTTGAAACACCAAAAGCCTCAAGTCATCAAAAGCTCTGTTTCACCTGAGAATCCTGTTCAGCAGGGAAACATTTATCTGCCACTGGAATACAGTCACCACCTGCAGTACACATGCTAATGCTACTCAAATTTAAATATTATTATAGAGCAGAGGAGGAAAAGAGCTTTCTGCACATAGAGGGATTTTAAGATCTAAAACATATTTATCCCATTTAAACTTTATAAGTTTATTACAAATGAAATGCTCAGGGCTAATTAATGACAAGAGCTCAGAGCTTTTATTTTGTTGGTTGCACCAACAGCTGGCAATTAGCCTTATAAAAAAAACCTTTTGCTCAGTAAATTCCACAATTCTTACTTTGAGTGAAAATGCAAAGAATGTATCCAATTCTGATGCTCTCTGCATAGCTATACAATGACAGACACCTTCATGTTCAAATGCTTCATATTTAACTACCCCATCTTAACTGAGAAACATCCCCAGAGATGATTAAGCTACACAGAAAATCAGTCAAAACCTAAAGCTTAACGAAAGTTTATGACCTCTTGCACAGTCTGGGTAAAACCTCTGGGTGAAAAACCTTTTCCTGATATCCAACCTAAGCCTCCCCTGGCTCAGCTTGAATAATACATGGACAGAGAAGCACATTCCTGCTGAATTACATGGCATACATGATATAATGTTGTTATTGGTTTTATGTTGGGTACATGAAAACAGGTGATACCTGTCATGGCTGGAGTAAGGGATGTTTGTAACTGCATTGCTCTCACAGAATACACACACACAGGTTCTCACAAATTGTTCAACACCTCTAAAGGTTTTATTTCAAGTGCTTCACGTTGTTACAGCAGTTGCATATCACATACTCTTTTTTCCTTTTCCTTTTTCTTTTCACCTTCTGTTCTGAATTATGTCACGTATTGGGGCCTTTGAGGTTTTGTAGTCTACAGAAACATTTAAGACATTTTTGGATATATCTGATACCTCTTTATGCTCCATATCACTACCCATTGCAGTTGAAACTCCTTTACCTAAAGTCAGCAGAGTCCTTAGCAGAGCCCAGGGCACTCCCTGGTGCTCTGCAGCTTGGAGCTGCTTTGATGCTTGGGGTTACTTGGGGCACTCCTTTCCTTGGCTCCAAGGCTTCCTGACAGTGTCCACAGCACTGGCATTTTGCTACAGAAATGAGGACAAGGCACTTTGGAGGTGAAGGAGCAGTGCCAGGCCAGAAAGCTGCAAAGAACCCAAGCAATTTAAGCTTCCCACTCCCACTGCTTCTTTCTTGTTGCTGCACAAACATTATCCCTTGCTCAGTGACAGCAGAGAAAGAGCAGAAGGCTGTGCAGGTAGGAGGCAGAGACTGGCTACTCAAGCAATGCACTCACTGCCTGTCCTCATCTGCCATCTCAGGCAGTCTGTCACTGTGGGCTACTGTTTACTTTGCCTGTGACTAAATAAGCCCTGTTGGTTGGGCTTAAATTACTATTCTTTCCCAATGGAAAGGCTTTGTGAGAAATGCCACCTTTCTCGCTGCAGGTTTCAGGGCTTAGTGTTTTCTATAAGTACTTCAAAATCACTCATAGGCATTTTAAAGACCTGTGACATCGAGGACTGCTGATTCTAAAACAGGATGAGCTTTTTAATTCAAATAATGGTAAAGTCTTACAAAATGCTTATGCAACCTGACTTTATTTGACTTTTATTGTCTTTTCTACACAGATACCCCAGTCTGGGTGGTTAGTTACCATTATAGCTCAGGAAAACTGTCACTTCAGTGCAGCTCTCCTTTTTGAACACAGAGATGTTCCACAGCATCCTAATACATGTACAAGAATTACACTGATGATATAAGCCCTGTTGCCAGGATACTTTTGCAAGACATTTTTCTTTACTTGTCAGTTGAAAATGGTGTGAAATAGCTGTTATTTAAAGTATTTCAAACTACTGTTCACCCAGATGCTTTAAGCAGCACAATAGCTAGAAAGCATGAAGTGGAACATCAAAATCTGTATGAACAATGCTTACTATTAATATTATACCTACAGGATGATTTCAAATCCCTCAGTGAGCTGAGGGAGAGGTAAGACCCCCTGAAGTACAATCTCTTTCAAAACTCCTATGCACTAATTCTGTCTCCCACCATCTGCTTTATGGGAATGCACTTTCATATAAAAATGGAGTTGAGTCTTCTAGATTACAGAAAAGAAAGAGGATTCAGCTACAAGACCCATTATGTACCCCCCATGTAAGTCAGGGGTAGATGCTGCAAGCCAGTGTCCCACAAAAAGACATTTTTTAACAGAATTTCAAAATTTCTGAAGCATTCTTTACACTGAGCTCTTCAGTGAGCTGCCTGGAGTCACAGTGTTCAACATCTCAGAAATTGTTTTATCAGCATGAGTCTCCAAAGCTCTGCTGCTGTCTGATATTATAAGCTAACGCATTGAGACAGAAATTATACCTGTATCCCACAGGGCACAAAGTGCTCTGTGCGAGGGACATCACAAGGGAAAGGCAGGGATGTGCCCTAGACTGAGCATCACCTTCCAGTGAATTGCAAAGTGATTGCAATTCAAGGGAACTTGGCTGACAACAAAGTCTGACACTCAGACAACAACAAAACCCAAAAGGGTATAATTTCTCTGCCTAATTTACCTTCAGCACATAAGAGAGTAATCCCTGCTGCATTGATCTCTCCTCAGCCTTTTTTACCCTGTTGCTGCCAGAACCTGAAGATATTAGATTATGATGGGACAAACTGTGGGTTAAGGGGGGCAGTTGGCACTGTGCTCAAGCTGCTTTACACAGCTTTAAAATATAAATACAAATATTCTGTGTGAGCTATTAGTCATTACCTGAAAACTTACATCTGAGCATTTTAACTAGCTGAAAAGGTGTGCCTTTTTCATCCTCCTTGGTGGCCACAAAAGTAAAGAAAATCACTGCACCTTTACCTTTTGTCTGATAACTACATTTCTGTTCTGCTGGCATGAGCCAAGTGATCATAACTCTGCTAACATGGAGTAAAAGTGATTTGGAAAACTCTCTGTAAACAAGTTATCCTGTGTATACTAGAAAATCAGGGGAGCTTGTGTACACAACTGTGCGAGAGCTAATCCACAGAATGGTGACAAAAGGAAAGAGCTAAAGCAAAAAGTAAACACAGGATTAAATGGAAATCTTTTCATATTAAAACAGGATACATTGTAAGGAGATGAATTATTGAAGTAATCCTGACATTGCAGACACTGCACTGATACAGTTTTTAATGTGAATTCTCATCTCAAGAGTTTTAAAGACCGGTGGATATTTGGGGGCTCTCAGGAGTTTCTCCTTAGCTGTACATCAGACTATGAAAGACAGGTCCTGCCTGCCTCTGTGCTCTGTTCCAGTTTGGAGCACACAGACTGGACTTCATTTCCCTCTCAATCCTGGTAATTTTCTGTCTGCAGAGGATGATGTTTATTTGTGACAAAATATAAAGGGTGTCCACTGGAGGAGGCAAAATCCAGTGAGATTATGCTCACTATGTATGCAGGACTGGAAAGAGAACCCTGTCCCTCTGTTCTCACCAGGGACGGCCCTTGACAGTGCGAGCAATTAGCAAAATTACCAGGGACACTGAGTCAAACTCCATTTCATGAGCTCTTTTTTTTACACAGAATTTCCTCCACTTCTCTCAGAATTCTTTATAATGAAATATAAATAGAGGAGTAAAAATGGCTTTGGAAGACACCAGACATCCATTGGTGCACTAATTTTCCCATATTTCCTTTCTGCCAAACCTGTCCTGCAGATGTAACCACAATGAAATTGTGAGACAAAGTCACTTCTTGGTGAGAGGGGTGTGTGTGTTTACACTTCATTTAGCAAGGACAGAATTCTGTCTGTACAACACAGTGAGAGTGAATAATCCACTGCAGGAAGCATACAGTTCACATTTTTGTCTAAGGCAAGATCATAATATTTAATGCAAGGTTAATAAATAGATCTTTCAGATCTTCCCTAAATTCTTGTCTATAACAGGAGCAATTAGCATTGTACCATTTGTATGTTCAAAACCCACACTTGCTTGCTTGACAGTCATGCTCCCTCTACCTTTACTTTTGCCAAGGAGGAAAAAAAAAAAATCTTCCTTGGGTTCCTTGTAGTTCCAGGTGTGCTGCCCTTTTCTGCTGTGACCCATGGCTCTGGTCACATCCTCCTGTCACAGGCAGTCATGCACAACTCCACCAATGCATGTCCAGGAGCAATCTAGGATGCCTCCTCTGTCCTCTCCTGGTTTTTTCTCAGTCACAACTTCCCTTTCAGTCCAATGCATATTTAATTTTGCTATGATTTATTCCTACTTAGTGTGGTAAGCATACCCATTAACTCCAAAGATTTCTGTGATTGCCTATAGATCATGCACACACTTTCAGGATGCTGTCAAAATATTTCAGCATCAGGCTGTCATTGCAGATAGGAAGGCTGGCATTTTTAGCTCATCTTTCTCCCTTTTTTGTCTGTGCCCCTTGTACAAGGATTCTTTCTCTCATATTTGCTTTTTGCAGTGTTTCCAATACTGTTTAAAGTTGTGACCTGTGGTGCAATGTCGAGCTGGGGAGCAGTCACCAGTGGGGTGTTCTAGGGGAAAGTACTGGGGTCAGTATGGTCTAATATCCCATTAATGATCTGGAGGGTGGGACAGAGCACTCAGGTGATACAGAGCAGGGACCAATGCCTGACACACCCTGTGTGTCTCTGCAGGCTGGAGAAATGGGCAAACAGGAATGCGATGAAGTTCGACAACAGGAAGTGTGAGTCCTCCCCTGGAGGAGAATAATCTTGTTCACCAAAGTGGGGGTGACTGCATGGAAAGCAGATTTGCAGAGAAGGACCTGTGGGTCCTGGTGAACAGCAAGCTGGAAATGTGTCCTTGCACTAGAACATCTTGGACTGCATGAAGTGTTGCCAGCAGGGTGAGGGGGTGATCCTTCCCCTCTGCTCCACACTGATGGGACACACCTGGAGAGCTCTGTCCAGCTCTGAGCTCCCCAGAACAAGAGGAGCATGAACTCAGTGGAGACAGTCAGTGAAAGGCCACTGAGATGCTTCAGGAATGACAGCATCTCTCCTACGAGTAATGTCTGGGAGAGCTGGGACTGCTCAGCCTGGAGGACAGAGGGCTCTGGGGAAATCTCACTGTGGTGTGTGAATACCTGATGAGGGGAGTAGGGAGGAGACAGACTCTTCTCAGTGGTGCTCAGCAGGAGGACAAGAAACAACAGACATGTATTGTTTGTATCTAAACATTAGTAAAAACATTTTTATCATGAGGGTGGTCGAGCAATGGAGCAGATTGGTTATGAAATCTTGGTTCTTGGAGTTATGCAGAGGCCAACAGGACGTGGCCCTCAGCAAACTGCTCCTGACCCTGACTTGAGCAGAGAGCTTGATCTCCAGATGTCCCTTCTCATTTCAATTCTTTTTAGTCTCCTCCTACATTACCCATCATGAGGCTTGTACTGCCTACCAGGGGCTCCAGCTAATTTCCAGTTTTCCATAGAGCACAGCACCAGTGCATTCTATAGTGCAGCACTGTCCAGCACTGCAGTCACAAAGAGATGCATGACAGTGCCAGCAGCCCACAAACACTGAGGCAGACCATAAAGTGGTGCCGTCTTTTAATGCCTATTTCAATAGGATTATGGAGGAAGGAGTTTATAAGTAAGAAATTTACAGATAAAAGGAAGTAGTTTTAGTAAAACAACCTACTAGTTTTGAAAGCTGATGTCCTGAAAAATCTTTAATATCTAAGTTCCTACTTACTTTTTCCCATTTTTTCAGCCTGACAATCCTTGGAAAAGGACAGTGTCCTCTAAAAAATTTGATAAAAAAAGTATGGCTGGTTATTATTCACAAGTCTTCAGAGTTTCCATTATTTTAGAAAATGGATGGTTTCCAAGCAAATTATTTCCTGAATTGTAGTTATTCACTGAAACAACTTCAGCAAGTTCAGAACAACACAGCTTCAAGATCCTAATAGGGAATTGAGAGCTGTAGAAAACCATGGAATTTGACACACTGCTACAATCCCCAGCAGTCTAGGAGGATCTAGATTTTGTTAAAGTTCCTGCAACCCACAAATTTACTCTC
This sequence comes from Melozone crissalis, assembly GCF_028551555.1. Classification (NCBI taxonomy): domain Eukaryota; kingdom Metazoa; phylum Chordata; class Aves; order Passeriformes; family Passerellidae; genus Melozone; species Melozone crissalis. Next base: position 58,785,239 of record NW_026535805.1, read on the forward strand.
CTGGTTGGCTGAAGGATAAGATCTATGTAGGCTGTTAGGTAGTAACTAAATACTTTTTTTTTTTTCCTCACAGAAATGGTAATTTGCTGACCACTGTACAGGATTCTCCTCATGCAGATTCATCCCTATGTGTCTGCAGCTCAAATAAACTCTCTGGTCGTGCTTCAGTGGAGGTTCCTGTTCCCTTAGGTGGAGAGAAGAACAGCAGATGTTTGTGATTTTTTTCCTTGAAAAGCAAGCTGGGCCTTGCAAAGCAAGATCAACAATTTTATTTTTAACTGAAGTCCACAAATATCACAGGATTCTGGGAAACCCCAGAGTTTCTCAACCAGTAAGAAAATATCTTTATTTTAAATATACCATAGATTGAATGTCACGGAGCTCTGTCTCAAAAAGATAACATGATTAATGGGAATGTTTGATCCTTTCTCCTTGAAGTTATTAACAAAGCAAATCGTGTTTGACTAATCTCTAACACATGCCAGTATTTGAAGAGTTAATTAACAAACATGGTACAAGGAAGAATGGTACAGGGATTTAATACCACTCAGGGGCACTAACAGAGAAAATAAAACAATTCTGCCTGTGTAAGGAGACTGTATGGAACACAGGCACAGCTCATATGCATTCTTACCCAAACCCCTATCAAAAATCACATTCCATACACATGCAGGTAATTTTTCAGGATATTACAGAGCTGTGTTTATATATTTATATATTTTTGTCTTGTAAGGGTTTCGAGATAACTCATTTCTGTAATTACCTAAACTGTCCTAATGTTTATAATAAGAAGTTAAATGGAGTGTGAGGACAAATTGGTCAGGTAATCTTCATTTTACACTTTTTAAGTCCTGTCCTATCTCAGTCTCAATCTTATAAGTTTTTACTTTATCCCTCCAACTCTCCCAACAAATATGTGCTTCTCTCCTGGCCCTACCATCATCTTAATTTTCACCTCATGACTACTGTGATTATCCACTGGTCAGAGAATATCCACTTTAAATCTCAATATATCCATAGCAGAACTTTTTGATGTTTCAAAGCTGATTCTTTTTTCCTTTCAAAATATGAACTAAACCAGACTATTTTTGAAAAACTACAGTTTCTAAAAATGTGTGTCTTTTTATATATTTTTAAAATTTTGAAATGAAGCAAAACATCTGACTGACTGGGGAGCAAAACCAGAACCACAAGATTTTCATTAAAAAGACATACCTTAAATTATTTCAAAAATATTTCATAAGTGCCTTCAAAACTTGATCGATTTATGTTTAAATTAAAAAATAAAAAGCACTCAAATATATATTTAAAAAAATCTTAATACATGTCAACCAATTATAGTCTGTCCTCCATATGGTGAAATGGCCAAATAAACAAAAAATTAAAATTACATTAGAAAAATTAAATTTTTTGTGTTAGAAGACTGTTCTAAAAAAAGTATTCTAGAAAGGGACACAGGCAACTGAATTGACAAAAGTTCGAGACAATCACAGTGAGTGATTAATATGTAGTAATTGAAAGGGGGAAAAAGAGATACAAATGCCCTTTCATAATCTCTTAGTTCTCACTTACTTTGTTTCAAATATGTTATTGCAGTCATGCCACCTGGTAAATTGTGTAATTGAGAACCAATTTTTCTCCCAGTATGACAGAAACTGACATGTGGAAAATACTTTCCTTCCTGACTTTGAAGATGATGGAATGGAAAGAAGCCTCATTTTAAATAACCTTTGCTTTTGAAAGATTTAATTAAATCTTTACTTGAAATCATGCTCACTTTTAGTGATTCTATTAGTTACACTGTCCTGGTAAATTTAAAATTCATGGGCTACTTCTAAGACTCACAATTTGTGTTGTTTTGGGTTAGAATGGAAATTAAAGACCATCTAATTCCACTCCCTTCTGCCCTGGGCAGGCACAGCCTCCACTTGGCCAGGTTGCTCAAAGCCCCCTCCGGCCTGGCCTTGATCCTGCTAAAATGTTCATGTTTGCATATAGCAAAACTTATCTTTGCCCTTGACGATTCATTTCCCCATGCTCTGTGTCATCTATTTCACCCTTGAATATACTCTTTGTGAATGACCTCCCATGTCTGGTTTGAAGAATAACTTCCACTCTTCCTAGTCACGAAATTCTCAAATTATGGAAATGTAAAACATTTAGATAACAGCTTTTATGTTTTGAGTAGGCAGTCTAAGAAATAAAAGACAAACATTTAAGTCAATTAATTCTATTAAGCTGAAGAAAATTACCATTTCTTTAAATAGTCTTCATGGAAAATCTAAGATTCATTTTCAATATCATAGTCATTTTATTCAAGGAAAGAGTAATGTTAGTTCAGAATCTTACCTTATCATATAAATTAAATACGTGTTTCTATGGAGAACACATCTGACCATAACATGGAATTTAAACAGATTCCAGTAGTACAGCTACCAAAATAATTCACTCCAGCAATGGGAGGAAATGAGTCATAATCAAAGAGGGAGCTGCAAGTAAAAATTCTTCAGATCCTGTTACTGGTGCTGATATTCTGTGTCCTTCTGGAAATTCACTGCACTGGTTTTATTATGATAAAGCAGAGATTATGAGACTTTCTTCACAGGGGAGTTGTGAGGATGCTTATGAAGTGCTCTGTATCTCCAGGAAGAAAGTCACTGCACAAGTACAAAGTATGAACAATTTCTTATCATTTCTTCTATAAACAACTGATCTACTTGCTTATTTCTATAGGGTAGATGATTACTCATTCCTCCTTTACAGGACATAAAGTAGCCGCTCCGTTAAACAACAGTAAAATTTAAATGTTAGAGATATTTTGAAGAGTATCAATATGGAAAAGGTTGGGGGAGGGGGCAGGGAGGGGGCTGCCCCTGCCATCAAAGTATATCCTTTGCACATTCCTGGCACTACATCAAGGTTAAGTTAAAAGCAACACTTGAAGGCAGTTGCATGTGGTAGATTGTACAACAAGGCTCATTAGCCAATGGTGAGTCTTATGTAAAGGTCTTTAATGTGGTACAATGGCATTTTTCAGCCTCTTTTAAAAGGGAAAAAGTTAATAATGTGAAAGTTTTATTACTTTTATTCTTTTAAAGAAGTGCCTTTTTGTAGGGAAACGTTGAGGCTAGTTAGAGCAAGGGCTCAGGGAATTTCCTTCACTCTGGGAAGGACTGCAATTATAGAAGGGGAAGGGACCACAGCAGTAAACTGGCAACATACCAAGGTCTTAACCCCTGAGACAGGAGGTGGAGGAATAGGTGTTAGCAGTCTTACACAAGTCCTTAAAGCATAAACATATGGTAAATCCATTACCTAAACTACAAAGAATGGAACCTTGCTAATAAACCTATTTACTAGGTTAAATAAATACAGAAAGTGTTTAAAAAAGGCGAGCTGGGTGACATTTTAAAATCAGACATTTTTCACTTGTCAGAATTTGTTGTTGGGAATCTGTGAAACATGATGGCCCTTCCAACCCCATGAACACACACAGTCCTGTTCTGCCCACTCGGCCCCAGCTCAGCACTCCCTGCCACCACACGAAACCAGGAGCATTTATTTCTGAGCTCCTGTGCCACTGCCTGCACAAACACAGTTCATCACCCAGCTGGCTGCTGGCACTCATGATGAACAATAAAATGTAGGTAAGATTCAAATGTATTTACCACCTTGTTGTGCAGCCCTGTGCTCCATGGCATGTTTGATTTTATCCAGAAAAAAACACTGGTCCAGAAGTAATAATATTGAGCAGGCAAAAATTCAAATCCAGTGTCTTTAGAGGTGGCATGCTGCCAGTAGCTTTAACAACAGCTCCACAGATCATTTTTGCATCACCCTTAGTACAAATATGTTATTAGATAGGTCATAAAGCCAAGGAGAACTGTTTTACAGTGACTCTACCAAATAATTGCCTTTCTTCGAGATATGGGAATGGGATATCCAGGAACACATTTTAAAGCTTCTCATGGTGGCTTCATGGATTTGTAGCAGAGGTGGCATTAATCCAAAGCCAGCTGAAGTCAGTGGCTGATTCCCTGCCCAATCTACTCCCTTTGAAAGTAGCTGGTGAGGACACACAGCGGAGGTGGCCGTGGTGACACCTTTACAATCAGGTGTCTCTGAGGTGGGGTGGCTGCTCGGGGGCCCTTCTGTTCTGCAGAATTCATGTGAATTTGCACTCTCACTTACCAGCCTGTGAAAGGTACTCCTTTGCTACTGCTGGTAAGTGACGTGCTTGTGATGAAATTTGTGTTGCATCAGGTTAAAGTTTTATTCAGGAAAGAAAAAGGGAAAAAAAAAAAAAGGTTTGAAAATATCACGTGCCTTTGGAAATTTAGTAATATTTGGTCATTAACTTGGCTGAAATCCATCTAAGTGTATAGTCAAACACAAGCCACTTGTTCTCAAGCAGTGTTTATGGAGAAGGAAGCAAGGTGGGAGATCTATTACTTTAGCTCCTACTCCCCATCAAATCTCCCTCTGTAAATACACAGTCAAACATTAATGATGACCCTCATCTGCTTCAGGTTCATTAAGGGAGATGCCTGTGCCTGCATGGAATGCCACTGACATCTAGCATGGAGCTCTAGTGCTAACAGAGTGGAGAGTAGCAGATTTATAAGGACTGAATTATTATAATTTAAAAACATTTTATTGTACAAGATAGGTAACGAGCTGCAATTTAAATAAAGTGCTTCAAATTATGTGGTTGTATTTCTGGTTATATTTGAAAAAAAAAAGGTCAGTATGAAGTTGCAGTTGTAACCATTAGTTATGTGATTTTAAAGAGTGGCAACATAGAAATAGTTCCCTTGTGGTAATTTGATGTTAGGAGTATTCTATTGTTTAACAAATGTGGAGGGAAAATTATTTGTTTTTTCAATAAAAATATATCAAAAAAAGAAAGAAACCTATGTAGATTATAAGGTCATTCTTTAACAATGCTGTTATTTGTGATGAACTTCTATCCAGCTGCTGATGTGACAGTCTGTATTAAATGACAGCATCAATATTGCACTGCACTCAAAAAACCCCAGGCAAATAGAGAAATCAAGTGTTTTAACTAATGCCATTCCAGAACCATCTATATATTCTATGCATATAAGTACACCAGGAGCACTACATACACCAGCTGGTATTGGATAAGATATTCCTCAGCATTTTAAAGTTATTTCAATACTGTAAAACAGAATAACATATTTAGATAAAACTTTGGAGCCATTTGGTATCTCAGAAAGTTTTTATTTGATTTTCTCTCCAATTTTCTCCTTTTTTTGGCAAAATTTGCCATATTTTTAGCCATCACAGATTTTTGATGAAAAAAAAATCACAAAAGCAGCTCTGAAACACGATACAGAATAAGGCAGATCTGTGAAGGGTGATCGCTGAACATCAGGAATTTCTAAATATGCAGATGGCATAAAAGCTTCTAAAATAAAAAGGTATTGTGCTTGGTTTTTATATGACAATAGTAGCTAGCACAAGATATCAGCAAGATGTGGATTTTACTGATATCTGCTGGGATAGCAACACAGCCTTTACTGTTTTCAGATGATCCTGAGCATACTGGTAGGAGCTTAGGGTGTTGATGGAGAGGAAAGGGCACACAACCCCTTCTTTTTATCGCCTCTCCCCACAAATGTGCGCTGGGTGATGGGGGCCATTTGCTCCTTTAAAGATGTCACTTTGATAGGCACAAAAGGATGGGAGCCCTCTGGCCAAACACAGACATTTGCACCTGAGTGACCCAGGTGATAAAATGGGGTGTGAATGACCCAAAGGTTAGGAAAGGATGAATTACCGGCTGGAAATGCCTGTCAGGGTGGACCATAAAAAGAGCCAGTGTGGGTAGCCCAGAGGTACCCACCTACATACACGACTTTTAAAGGTGTTATGAATCTTTCCTGGAGCACAGAAGAACAGATTGGGTTTTCCTGAAGTCTTATGGAAACCTGAGTGTTAGGAGAAATTAATCTCCTCTCTCTCAAGAGATGATCTGTCCGCAGCACACGGATACAGCAGAATGCCCGGCTTATCTCAAATCACTGAAGCAAGCAGCAGAAGTTGCACAGGTCCGGTGCTCACAGCCCAGGAAAGCCCTGCTGGGACAAGCAGCCAAGCAAAAAATGGACTTACTTGTGCATTTAGTATGGAGGTGGTTTGTTGTTTGTTACAGTCATGCCTAAAAATCACTGGTAGTACTCTATGAGCTAAATATCCCTTACAGAAGTGCTATGAAGATTTTAATGTTCATATGCACAGTAAACTGGAGTCAGGTGCACACTACAAGAGGTCTCTTTCAGGCTGTGAAACCTGAAAACAGGTTAGATGAGTGATATGCAAAATCCCCCCATAATAACCATCTGGTCACACAGGAACTTGCAGTGTATATTAGGTGTTTAAATATTGCACAATAAAGCAAGTATTGGATAAACCAGAAATACTGAGGGAATGAGCAGAACGCCAAAACTTTCTTCCTTTGGTAAAGTAACCTTATCCTTTGCTGCAGAGCAAGACGACTTCTATCTTCCTTTCCATACATAAGATGTAAAAGCCAGTCATCTCAGAGCCTCAGCAAGTTCTGCTGCCACTAAGCTCATGTGAAAGGCATGCAGCTCTGTTTCCTCTGGCTGTGCTTAAAATATCTCTGAAACATCTAAGAGACATCTTCTTGTAAGACTTCGTTTGGTTTTTTTTGAATTTAGCCTTCAGAGACACCCGAGTCAGAGCTGCAGGTAGGCATCTAAGCTCAAGATGAAACAGCAAACTTCACAGGCATCCCTCTTTCTCACAGCTCTTGGATGCCTTGTCAGTAATTCCACTGCCAGCAGAACAGCTGTTTCACAGGACACTGTCCAGTTTAATGTGCTGGGTGTTCAGATTGATTTGTCTCCTCCTAGTCAATGTACTTTGAGCTATGGTGTCTGAGTCTGGGTGGTCAATGATGCTCCTGGAGCCAGCACCCAGACACCAGGAGTGACAGCAATAGGCAGTGGCATGCCTGAAGGGATATTCTTAGGCTGATCACTCACTAGCTCTTTTTCTGAAAGGCAGAAGCTCCACAGGACCTCTGTGAGGCAAACTGGGCAACAGCAATAAGCCTAAAGCCCACACGGACAGAACTTTGAGGAACTTAAGTGGGGAGAGCAAATTCTTTCTCCTTGCATCCACCTGGCTGCAGTGTCTTCCAAGCCACCACTCATCCCTGGGGGCTCCCAGCAGCACAGGGGGCTGCAGAAAAACCTCTTTTTTGTTAGGATTTTATACACAGCACTCTGAGGAACTCAGCTACCCAGGTGTCCAAATGTAGATATGAACCTGTCTATTCCTGGTGTCTCAACACAAGAGTGGGTGAAGGCAAAAATCACATGCATCCAAATGTGTTTGAGGTTAACCTTAAACTGTGCACTGCAGGAGGTGTTTGTTTATTTTTTCTCAGCTTGTTTTCATAAGCACTTTCTAGTGGATTACCACAGTCTCTCTTTTTTTTCCAGTTTCTAAGGAAAAACTCAAAGCTCTCATCTCTTTGAAGGCCGTGGTTGACAAATCACTGGAAACATCAGCCCTTGCTGCATGTAATTTTCTGGGAAAGAAAATACAGTTTTCTAGAATAAACACTTTCAAAAGGATTATTTGTTTAAACAGTCCACATTTTTCAGAAGGGATTATGATATTCATAAATTCAAATGTGATTGTTAGTATGTTCTGAAGAGCATATTCTCATTTTCTCAAGGCACCAGGGCTGCTATATGTATTCATTTACAGTGGTACACAGCAGGTGCTAATGAAGCAGAAATGTCAATTTATTGTGAATTTAAGCAAAACAGCACAAGCACAAGATCAATTATATTGTTAGACACGTCTGGTAGATTTTAGGGGTTTGGGATTGCTTTTGTTTTCTGTAGTTACATCAGTCTAAAGTCTGATTACAAAGAAAATCCATACTCAGTTTTCCTTCATGTTTAACTCTGTTAGGGACAGTGAAACTAATGCATAGAATGTAATCATTCATTCCATTTTTTTCCCAGTGAAAAAGAATATATGTAAATCATAAATGATGGTAAAGCTGACTGATTAGAACATATTTTAGATATTTAAAAAAAAAAAGAGCAACAACTACAAAGCCTTGGTTCCTGCATTTCTTGCAAATACAAACTTGCTGTTTTCACTGGGCATTTCAGATGTCCGAGAAATGTATTATGGAATCCTTAAAACCAAGATTTCAATCATGCCAGTTTAAAACAAGGAGGCACTCTGTCAGTCTCAGGCTGTTAGAGGCACAGCCAGTGTGAGGACACACAGGTTTTCCAGCGCAGGCGTTGGTTTCTAATGGGCAGAATTTACTGCTCAATTACATTGTTATGCAACAGTGGCAAACCAGATTTAGCTGCTACTTTTTCAAAACAAATATAGTTCTACATTTTACACCTTAGTCTGTTCCTGTGCTTGATTAAACATTTATAAATAGTTCCCTCCACCCACCCTACAAATGCCTGGGGTTCAGGGACAGTATCTGGTTCACGGCACAGGCTATTGGAGTGGAACCGAGAGACAAAATTCAAGCAGATTCTGTAATACAGAAAATACAGAGGAACTGAGGTCAGGAGTTTGACTTCTAGATCCATTGTTTCATTTTATCACTCAAACATTGCCCCAGACTGCTTTGTAATTCAGGCAGAAGAGATTCTTGAGATTGATTTTGTAACATGTCTGAGAATTTGCTGAAAACCAAATCCTGCTCCTAGGAGGAACTGGATAGGGGATGTAGCAGGAGCAAATCTTAAGCTTATAACTGGTATGAAAAAGAAAGTAATAACATGTACTTTTCACAGTTTTCTAACAAGAGGAATTAAAGCCATTGCATCTTCACTACCTTTCACAAATGATCATCAATCAAAATAGCAACAATCGGGCTTCCAGAGAAACTGCTGGCTCCAAAAAGAGAAGTTTGTGTTGTAATTTTACCTGCTTCAGCTTTTCATTGATGGTCATATCCACACAGCACAAATTATTTCCAAAGGCCTAGACTGCCAGATTTGGCAATCCATTTTTTTGGTGCTTCCGTATTAGAAATTTGGAAGAATCCATTCTTAGGGGTGCTGAAGAGCTTCTGTTCCTACTGATATTAGTTTATTCAATAAAGTCTTTTTTTGATTCAACTGAAGATGAGTTTTTGTTCCCTTTCCTCAGGTTGGTCTCAGGAGAATGACTACCTTCTATCTTGGACATAAGTGAATCACCCTGCCTCACAGATACAATTCTCCTTGAATTTTAGCATGAATCTTTCTCTTGCTGTTTCAGTTTGCTAAAACTGAGTCCAAGAACTGAATGTAATAAGATTAAGACTGTATAATAAATAATATACCAGATTTTTATGGCACAAAACAGTATTACAAACATAATCTACTCCAAGGCATGGAATTTGATATTGCAAATAAATGTACAGTAAGTTCTTTGTGCATATTGGGACCTATGTGTATTCCTGATAAAATGCCAGCAATTAAAATGAAAAGACAACATGTATAGCAGCTTGATGGGGTTTTTTCCTAGTAAATTGGATTGAAAGAAGTAGAATATATTTGGCAAAGAAAAGCTAACCAGCTTTAGGAGACTCTGTAATCCAATTGCTAATAGATGATCTGCGATTGTTTTCTTGGCATTCCAGAAAATGCATAAACAGCTTCCTGTGTAGATTAAGAGTGAGAAGGGAAATTAATGTATATTACAGCAATATGTGGATAACTACAGATTATTTTACAAAGGGGAAAACCTTGGAACTACTCTGTTGTTATTGAGGTTAACCTTCCATCCACTCCAGGATAAAGCTTTGAATCAGTAAGGATCACAGGAGATGACTCTAAAAAGATCTGAAATGATTAGGGTTTGCTATTGCACTGCTGTTATTTAAGGGGATGGATATTGCATCAGAAAGTTGTTGTGCTGTAGAATCCACATTTCCAAGTCCTTTCCTGATAAATGCTTCATAGAACTTTTTCTGCCTGTGTAACAAGCAGTGATAAATTCACAAGTAAGAAAAACCTACCACCTACTGTTACAAAAGAAAAGTGTGACAGAGAATATGGAGTGACTGATGAAAAGAAGATAGGTGGACATGGCTGACGTTCAGTATCCTATTCCCACTGTCAGAAGCAGAGGAGGAGGTCGTGTTGGTCATTGCTCTGAACAACATGAGATTTCTTATATTCCTATAAAATATTTCAGATGTGATTGGTAGATAGCAAGAATGTTTAACATAGTTAAGGACCATGTAAAGGGTGAATGTGCAAAATTTAATAAGCTATTTGTGGTACTAAGGTTATTTGTTGTTTCAGGTTTTGTATGGAGCAATCTGTGCCTACAAATGTGCATGAACAAGAAGCCTGTATCTGAGATATGGAAGACCGCAATACTGGACCACCAACAATTTAAAACAGAGATTAATCTTCAGTGTTTCAGCCATCTGAATGGATTGTTTTATTACTCTTCTAACAGGAGTTCATTATCTCAGAAAATCTGAAGTGTCTGGGGAAGAGCAAGAGCTCCTTTCGACCCACATGGAGCAATTGCAAGAGAAACCTTTCTCAGCATCTTCCTCACCAATCCTAGTTCCAGAACTGGACCCTCAAACTCTGTTAACAAGCTCATAATTGACTCAGAATCTCATTGTGATATATCAGACTTAAGTGACAGTTTCTGGAAAGAACTGGCTGCTTGAAAAACTTTCTCCTGTGGAGTAATTTGGAGCCCTTAGGTGGTGATTTCAGTGGTTCCCTCACAGAGTTTGAACTCACTGAACAGAAGTCACAGAAGCCTAGAAACACTCTGAAACACTCTTGAAATAGGCTGCACACCCTGAAATGGGCTCTCCAGGTCCCAGTGTGTCCTCTAATCTGACATAGGAAGACACCTACATGTGTACATGTGGCAGCCAATATACATCAGCAGTTACATTCTTGTTTCCACTTTCCCTGTTTTTTGGCATTTGAGTGCCATCTCTAATAAACAACTTTCTGTGGTTCAGGGTCATGAAAAGCAATGAGGACCTTTGCTACAAGCTCATTACTACATTTCAACATCTTCATGCATTTTGTCCAGATGGCAGTGCAGAAATAGATCCCACTGCACTTGATTCAATGTAATCCTTAAAAATCATGGAAACATGGAGTCCTGGGACAGCAGTGCTATTATTGTTCACTTGAGAGAATACAAACTACTGGGACAGAAGTACCCTATACCTACACACAATACTGACTTCTTTTCGTTGAAAGCCTGTCTTAATTTTCTCATTGAAGATATCCCAAAACCTCAAATAAATGAATTTATATAAGCAACTTACATTTTCTTTTTTTTTAATCTTTCTTTGGCCTTTGTTTCTGGGCTTGGGGAAAACAGTAGGCCAAAGGATGGTATTTCAGAAGCAGTGTTTTGTGCATAGGGTGAGCAGCTTTGTATTTTATGGGTGATATGCATTCCCACTATTAAATTTACACTGAGGGATGAGAGAATATAAATGTATTTAATTTACAATAATCTGTGTAGAAACTATCTTCTTACAGCCATAGCCATACTTTTAAACAAAGTACATTTTCTAATTGTACAGTTTTTCTTTCCATATCTATGAATTCCAAGAAATATTTTGGGATTATATATTTTATGTATATATAAATATACATTTATATATAATGCATAGTCTACACTTTAAAAACATTTTCTGCTAAAGTTAGCAAGTTCTCTGCAAAGGAAAGGAAGAGTAGAACATTTCTAAATAAATATAAAAATTAATCAGTGAAAGAAGCTAATATCATTTACACTCAGATAAGCTAACAAAATTAAATGTTCCTGTCCTGGTATCTAGACCAACCATGATTAATAGGCTTTAACCAGTCCATACCAGTTTTATCTAGTGCTTAAAATTTTAGCTTGTCTTCCATTGTAAGCATCAAATATTTTTTCTGTGATTACTCAGTTGTTATTAATTGTTTATGTAATTGCAATTGTAAATGGAATGCTTCACTGATTCAGTAATTAGGGAGCTTGATTTTGAAATAATTTATTAGGTCTTAATTTATGTGCTGTGAAATCTGTTAGATCATTTGCTAGTCAGTATGTTGTCTAGAATAAAGGCATTTCTACAAAGGGATTTTAGGGTGAGGGTCACCAGTATAATCAGAAACATACTCAGTCTGGCCTCCAGCTAAAGATTATATGCTTTTAAGTGTATTTCTGTTTTGCAAAATGGCCTTTTGAAGACTTAGCCACTTCAACAAAATTCCTTTTTTCTATATAAAAAGAGAAAAAGCAATTATTTTGCACTGTTGTTTGACTTCCCACCACCACCAGCACCCTGTCCCCTAGATAGATGACCCAGCTGATCAAGTGTGAGAAGTACATAGTTCTCTGCACTGACCTGCCTGAACCTCTGGAATGAAATCTTCAAAGTTAGAAGCAAAAGTTGGCATGAAGACTAAGCAGGGATTTGATTAAAGATTTGGAGTTACCCACACAATAAATTGAACCAAACTGATTTTTGTCATGTACAAAGGCACACTTATGTTTTCCACAATGCATGGAAGGAAGTGACTGACATCAGTTGGCTTTCAGTGTTAATTTATTGTATTCATCCATACTCTTATTATAATAGAGGATTTGTCAGTATGTTCAGTATAAAAAAGAAACCCAAAAAAACAGCCAGGACTGGGGCTGGGCCTTTTTTATTGTCAAGCTCAGCTGTTACAAATGATATTTGACTGAAGCCTCAAAGCTTGTCTGCTTGTTTATGATGCTCTGAAATGGAAACCTCGCACTTTGAATGTCTTTAGAAATGTGCATGTAGAGGGGTTTAAGGAAAAACATGGGGCTGCTGAATATCTTGCTTTGGGCAGGATTTATTTGACAAAATATATATATCTATACGTCAATACATACATTTGCAGCTGTCTATATTGTAGACTTCTGTAGATGTCCATAGGTAGATGTCAGTATTTCAATTAATCACAGACTCTACATAATCAAAGAAGAGAAGTGTCATTCATTTTAATCCAAAGACAGCAACTATACAGTCAGATGTCATAAACACACCCAAGAGTACCTGTGAGAAGGGAATTAAAGGTGACTGAGTTGCAGTAATATAAAGTGAAGTGAAATGAATTTCACAGGAATGACCTGTAGTTTAATGCTTTGAAGGGGCTTCTTTTAACCAAGGGATTACCTCTTTAGATTTTTTTCCTCCATTGTTAATGACATTTCATAGTCAAGGAACATATTTTCGAGTAATCTCACATATAAATATTTTGTCTCTGGACAAAGATGTAAACTACCATAGTTGTATCTATGACCATGGTCGAGAAATGTGCATATTCAAGTTCATTGTCATAAGTGAAAATAAATTTAAAATACAAAGGAGGCAAAAGTCTGAGCCTTTCACTCCTATTTTATTTTTCTTTCCAAACCTAACTCTTCATATAGTTACAGTCATGACCTATTCAACCTTCCTTTACTCTATAGTGTGTATTCAGCAGAAACTTCTAATTAACAACTCTCCATGAATATCAATGGTTCAATAAACAGAAGTGATAAGCAGATTTTTTTTCTCTCAAAAGTTTTTTTTTTTTCTGGAGCCTGGAGAAAGCTAAAAATAAGTGGAGTGGGTTATTAGGAAAAGGAAGAAAATGCACATTGGAAATAGAGCAGGGTAAAACACAGAGGGAGAAACACATCTAGTAAATATATGAATAATAATTTTAAATGGGAAATAGAGAATATGGAAGCACATTTAACTGAATTTTATTTGTGCAAACTTTTAAAATTTCCCTCAGATGCAATTTAGTTCTTGGATATATTAATAGGATCTGCTGAAACCACTGGGATAATAATGAAGGGCAGATTTTCTCTCTTTAACTAAATGAGATGGTTATAGTGTCAGCACAATCTGCAATCAGTGAACTTTTCTTATCTGGGAGCTTTAAGATTAGTTCCTAAAAAGACCTCTGAGAAGGCACAGGACAGACATTAATAAGTAAAAAGACAACTGTTCTTCATTTAGTCAGATTCCAGAAACTTGCTTTATCAGAATGACTGAAGCAAACCAGAAAAAAAATGTGTATTGAGAAGCAGTTGTCAGAAATTTCCTTTAGGAGCTTGTGATTTACAGCTGAATTTTATTTCATAATTTTATAAATAATTCCTTAAAGATTCATCCGTTGTTCTTCTGTCAATACATTTCATTTAATGTTACCTTCTTTAAGAACATCTAAGCAAAGTTACCTGCACAATATCAAAAGCCAAAGTGACAGTATGGACTTTCTCAAGACCAACAAAATGCTTGTCAGGAGACAAAAATCATGATTATTTCTCTCACATGCTTGCTTTTATTCCCTACTTGGCTTGCTGCTACATTACCTGGATTCCCAGGGGTTTTCTAACTCTCAGCCAATAATCCTCACCAAGGAGGAGGAGGAGGAGGGAGTCTTACATTTCTGTGAGAATCTTTGCAGTTTGTTGCCACCGAGTGAATTGGAACAATTTGGCTTTGAGGAAGTGATTTATATACACACATCCATCACATATAACCTGCTCTGCTCTGTTAACTCTCTGTTTGATCTCTGGAGGGTTCAGTAGATTAGGGAGGGTCTTCACACAGAGGTTTCATTAACAACCAATCGCTTAACCTGGCATGACTCCTGTTTGTGCATTTGGATGCTTTAAAGTGGGAAGAATAGGGGGAAAAATTGTTAATGGGGATCATTATTTACCAGTCCAGGAAACACCAATCATGCTTTTAGAGAGAATATGCCTCCCATTTCCTCGATTTTATGTTTTAGACATTGTAGAAAACAGAATTGAGGTTTACAATTTGAGCCATTCAAAAATGGTGATCACAGCATGTGAATTCTGGCGCACAAAGTATATCAGTAACCAGAGAGCATGAACTTAATTAAATTCATTATTTAATTACATATCCAGCCGTAAGCTGGAAACCTGAACATTACAACACAATTTAATGAGATAGTAAATGCAGGCCAAGCAGTCACACTTTTAAAATATTCCAGATTAATGGGTCTCTGGTTACTGTCACCTGTTTGTCTGTTCAGGGTGGGGGGAGGCATTTGATCAAGTCAAAGAGTTGATATTATTAAACAAAGTTAACATTTATTATAAAACAAAGTTAAAGAACAAAGTCAGAATCATAGAACAATATGACTATTCCTGTTACTGGTGGGGAAGTTTGAGATATTAGCAGCATGCAGTTTTGGAAAACATCATCCAAAGCTGCAGCAGGGAGTTACCATGCAAGCACAGTGCACTGTGTCTCGGCACTCTCTTACAAAAAAGGGATATTCTGTTAATGAAGGATTAAATGTAGTACTTTATGATATCTTTATAAACCAAATGACTGGTTTTAAACCAGCAAAGTGCTCACCATACTTTAACAGTTAAGAAACTAGTGAAAGCATGTGAAAATTAACAATTTCTTGTTGAACTCAAGAACATGGAAGAAAATAGGTATTAGTAATTTTTTGGAAATATGTGGAGAAAGTTGGCAGAGCAACTGTAAGGGTTTATTAGTGGCAACTATGGCAGCAAGACAGAAATTTGCAATGATTATTAATATTTATTTCAATAACAAAATATAAAGGACAGTGTTCCATTCTGTCCTAATATTTGAATGCTTAAATATTATCTGTTATTAATGAATAACAGTGGTCCAATATATCCTAAATTCTGCCTATCCCATGCTCTCAAATCCCTCCCACCACAGATGTCCAGAAAAACAGATGTGCTCTGTAACATGCCCTGATATTTAAATGATAACAGACTATTGAGTACAAAGCTTTGGAAATTTATTCTCTTTCATATTAAAGTTACAATTCAAGCCTCAGTGGCATTTGCAAATGTGGTGATAACACATAAGAAAGAGAGAGAGAGAGAGACTGGATTTAGTACTTCATCGATAAAAAGCAGCAACCTTAAATGTATAAAGAATTTTATTGGTGGTCTGATGCTTTTCCTGTAGAATTGTTTCCTGTGTTTCCTTTACCTTTCATTACCTTTCCTTTTAAGCCTTCCCTTTAAGCCTTTAAGTCCCCTGTTCAGTTTCCCAAAATGAGCAGTCTCTTTCCCATGATTGTACAGGTATGATCACAGCTATATTCTTCTATATTAAACTTATCAAACTAAAGATTCTCTAAATCTAATGGAAACCAGAAAATTTTGTATCCATCACAATGTTTTTGTTAGCATTAACAATCACATCCTTGGATATATGTTTATTATCTATATGTAGATATTCATGCCCAGATATAACACTATATATCCTTATCTTCTTTATATAATTTTGAATTTTCCTCTGTTTTCTACAGTGATGAATTCTACAATGGCAGCAGCAACATTTAGAATCCCTCTTCACCTTTAACACCACAACATTCCACCACTGTTCCTCTGATTTTTATCTGTCTCACATGTTATCTGTTGTCCTGTATTATAGTTAAATCAAAGTTTGTGTACCCAGGGCTGACCCTACCAGCCCACTACCTGGGACAAGGAGCTTTATCTGTTAGTTCCACACAGAATGACAAGCTGCAAGTTCATTTCATTTTTGGTGAAAGTAATTTTACTCCTGGGTTAGAAGACATGGAAAGAAAAAGGTTGTGATCTATGATTTTTGTATTTAATTTATATGTCTTTTACATATTTGTGGGAGATAGAATAGTATTCAAGCTGTGGGGGATTAAAATCTTAAAAAGTGGTTTTAACACTTTTGTAAAAGGACTATATATATTCCCATATAGGGTCTTTCCCTGGTAATATTCTTTGAGCTCATGCAAATCACTGAATACAGTATTTGTCTATTTATTTGTTTGCTGTACAGAAAGAAAGCTTTCCATGATGATTAACATGAACAGAAGCCTTTAGAGATTTATTGCCAGAATAAGAAATGTCTCCTCTGATCTCTCCTGTAACGAATTTTAGATCTAGCCCCTCAGGAAACAGAAAGTACATAGTAATGAAATATTGGAGATTATTTTCAGTATGAAGTTACCAAAACCAGATATTGATTTCACATTTTCTGGTCATGCATTTCTGGTTAAACATGAACCTTTTATTACCAGTTTTATCCTGACATTTCATAGTGGCTTACACAAGGATTACCATCAGATGTTGAGCATTAGGATTCATTGGCTTCTTAGGTTTACCTTTAACTGAATGTGCCCCTAGTCTCAACAAAAAAGGACTGGGTGAAATACTGAAAAGAAGCTGTTAATCCAGCTGGGCAGATGTACCCAGCAGAGAGAGAAATGTGCTGCCACAAAGAGATAAAGGATGCACATAATCTTCTCTCTGCAGCTAGGTACACTCACCATGGACTTTTGCTTTAGAAATTAAGCTACAGACAGCATTCATTTTCTATAAAAGATGGTATAAGATTTTCCTTTTGTTGTTTGCCAAATGGACACCCACCTTCACCCACAGCCAGCTCACACTGTGTTGAATCGGGGATTGATGCAGAGATGGAAACAATCAAGGGGAGCTGCAAGTACCGCAGCCCATTTCAAAAGCATTCCTTTTCCAGGCCATCAGCTGCAGCAGCAGCACAGGAAGCCTTCCCTGATTTTACCACTACTGAGCAGCAATTTGATGGTGTTTACGCATGGCAGGACCCCACCAGCGAGGAGACCCACAGCTCTGAAGCACCAGAAGTGGTGTTCAGAGGAAGGGTACAATTGACAATGGAGCTGTTCACGGCACCAGAGCTGCAAGCCCATCAAGCATCCTCTCTATCACATTTACTGCTCTTTATTCAGCTTTAAAGAGGCTTTTTTATCCTGCACAATTTAACTGATATATGTGCTTTTCTGCTATTTTTCTTGTTCAGCAAATGAACATCGGGTTTGACAGACATCAGTGGGTCTAAGGGTTCATGGGTTACATTTATCTTAAAACAATGCTACAAGGCTTATCCCATGCTTCAGCACAGGCTGTCAAACATGTTTGCCCTCCCCATTACACTAACTAAAGCTGTTGTGTCACTGGGCTCTTCATGTCCCCTTTTCAGCTCTGCTAAAGGTCCCTTATCTTGTACTTTCATGGCATAATATCTGATGTTGAAACCGCACAGAGAGAGAAGTCTTATGTGTGGCCCCCAGGTGAGCCTGTAACACCATAAATATAATGTTTCCCTCAAATCTCACCCTGTTTCACTTGTGTCCTCTGACAATGCAGCCCTAGTCCTGGATTTTGCAGTGAGTGCCGTAGCAAATAGACATCAAACACAGGAACAGGATTTTGCTTGATCCTATGAGAAAGCAAGGTGGGGAATCTGAAAATCATTATTGAAAGATTAAGATCTGCAAAAAAGTATCAATAGCACTAGTGAAAATACAGAAGAATTTCCCAAGGACTTCTAAAATGCATTAATGAATAAAGTTTCCCCTGCATGTTCAGTTGATGATGACGTCATAAATATTTTCCATTTTAATACAGAAAGGTACTAAAATGTAACTCCTAAATGTAGAGTTTGGAGTGTCCAAATAACTTTCTGTAAAGGTTTCAGGGACAGGTTGTGAAGGAACCCTTTGGACCATTCATGCTTATTTTCAATACGTCATGAAACAATAGAGAAATTGAGGATATTTTAAAAGAACAAATAAGACAATTGGATAATTATAGGCCTGTCACACTGACATTAATCCTAAGCAAAAGAGCTGGATGAAGCCGGACTTGATTAATAAATTAAAGGAGGAAAATGTAATTAGTGTCAATCAATATGGGATTACATCAAGCTAAACTGGTAGGCTTTATGATGAAATTACAAGTTTAGTTAAAAATAGAATCACAGAGAAATAATATATTTATATCTCTTTATGTTATTGATTTGGCACTGTCTTATTAATCTATTAATTTATTAAATAAAAAACTATGGTGACAAAAATGTAGCATTGTTCATATCAGCAAAATTATGTGACTGACAGGTCTCCATACACACTGCAATCCATCACTGAAAATGTAGGGAGTTTTTGGATCCCCACAAGTTATTTGTATCACAATCTAGGAAAAAAAAACCAAACAAAACAACCCAGAGTGGTACAAGCCACCTCATAACCCAATCATAAACAAGTACTTTGATCCTAAATATGGCCACATATTTGGTATTACCTGTGAGAATAACCACTCCTCTAGGTTGTAGTCTCAAACAGTCTCTGGAAGAAAAAAGAAAGAGGAAGAATGAGAGACAGAAGTATCAAGTTTTCAGCATGATTCCCTACTTTAAAGGATTAATACCATTACTGGGCACAGAAGGAAGGGAGGTTGCATTAACTCTGTGCTTGGAAATTCTGCTGGAGCACCCCTGGTGCTGATACACAGACAAAGAACAACCCTGGAGACTTAGAGTAGAAGTCACAGAAATGATGTGAGGATTAGAAAACTTCTTTGTGAGGTACTTGGGCACTCAGTAAAATAACTTTTGTCAAAGAAGCAAAGATATGACTGTACCATATTCCTTAGGTACTTATTTAGGGACCAAATTTAATTATAGACAGCTTTTCAGTCCAGATGAAAGTGAAGTTTCCATTTTTATAATCTTAGGTAGAAAGGTTAGACCAGCAATTAGATAAAAGTCAAAAAATAACTTAGAATAACTTACTCTTAATGGATTCTTTCCTCTCTGGCCTATTCCTTAGACCAATGAACCTTTAACTCTACTCTGCACAGTTGTGCTGGGAGGTAAACATATTCTCTCCCAAAAGCAGATTAAAGCTGATTGGGTGCTGTAATCTCTAGTGACATGGGAGAAAAGGATTTTAAAGCTCATAGGCAGAGAGAATGTGCTTTTCATTCCTCTGTACCTCGGGTAATGCTCTAACCACCCATCTACAGGGCAAAAGCCATCACTGGTGATGATACCACTTTTTTGATGAGAAAGGAAAAAATGTTGCTACATTTAATGTAGAACACAGTCATCCAAGAATACCCCCATCAACTGTGTTCTAAAAATATTTGCAGGCAATTTAGACAAAGCAGAAATATTTAGCTCGTGGTCCTTGAATATGCACTGAACAGACCCCAGCTTCTCTCCTGTCTTATTGATCCACTTTTGATTACTTTCTGAAGGAAGACTTCAGACTCCTGAAAACTGTGCAATTCAGGAAGCAAATAATTTGCAGAACTGAGACAACTTTGGACTTAGAATCCGAAAAATAATTTTTAGGACATCAGGAATTCAATTTCAAAATCAAAATGGACTTCACTGCTGTTCTAGGTCTTGTTCAGAATCCCTTATGTTCCATCATAGGTGCAATTTTTCTCTTTTAATCAATTAATAAATGCACTTGGAAGAAAAAAAATTAACAGAATAAACCCATGTGTCTTTTCATATAGATATGAACATTGTCCTCTCTGATCATAATGATTTTCCAAAAAAAAGGAGGAACATATAACAATATAAATGTGTATTAATACAATAATCTACAATTTTGCATAATTACATAAATATACTCATATCCAGTAGGTAACTTCCTGTAAATCTGAAAATGAAAATTTTAAATCTACATTTTCACTTTTCTCTTTTAACAAAATTAAACTTCACAAACAGAACTTTATATATAGTTCTTCCTACATCAGTACAAGTTTAGACAGAGCAGACAATCCAGTAGCACTCAGCAGGGGTCTTGAAAATCCTGAAGAATATCATTCAGACCAGAATTTCCTACCTGAGCTTCACAATTCTTTGCTTTTACATTTTAGGTAGACCCTTAGCTTTATTTAAATGGGTTTTTTTTGATTGCATCTCTAAAATATTGAAGTTTAATATATACAGCATCATTATCTTACATTGTGAAAAGCACAAGAGCACAGGAAAGTAATAGCTTTCTTGACACACAAGAGGATTAATTTGTATGAATTGAATTTTTCTGTGGTCTATGAACTCACATTTCATGGAGAGGCCAAATTTATAGGTGGAAAAAATCCTCATCCAGTTAAAGCTTCATAGAAGCTTAACATAGAAACATGAGAGATGTGTGCTCCTAGAATTACCTTTGCAAATTAAATTTCCAGATGGAGCTCATTTGAGAGTATACTTGCAGGAGTGATTATTTTTTAAATAATGCTACAATTTTATTTAGTACGTGAGTTTGGTATTTTCTCTCTTGCTTCAGAAAGCTATTATCAAAATTGTTTAGACACACAGAAAGCAATGTAAGCTACAGGATGACCATTTTTATCATCAGTAAATCAGTATCTTTTAGACTTGTATGACTCAAAACTTCCACAAAAAATAAGTGCTGCTAAAGGCAAAAGCATTTTAAATCTATTATCATTAGCACTTTTCAGTAAATCCGTTGTATTTGTAGAAAAAGCAATAGTACATAGCACCTTTTGCTGTGTACATTAGGACACAGCCCTTTGGGCTACCTCCATGATCCTGATGACACCCATCTATAAGGCACAGTGGCACAAAAAGACTTCTTAAAACATGACCATCCAGACTGCTTCTCACTTTTAGAAGCAGATTTTTGAATTATTATTTCTGAATTTTTCTCCAGTACTTATGTAGAAAGTCAGCTGGATTCCAATAGTCATGGTGTTCCATTGCTGTCTTTCAGCATGTCAGGCTACAGTAGGGTTTTATTCGTCTACAATTCCTTAGCTAAGTACTCCTTAGTTGATTTTGATCAACTAAAATGACAGCAAAGGGATGTTGAGGCAAACTAAACTACCCAAAGGCAATTTTTAAAATTTTCCATTTGGAAAACATATGCAAATCTGTATGGGTATAATTAAAACTCACATCCAGTACCACAGCAGAAAATGATGCCTAAAGAAGGGCAGGGGCTATAATTCTCTGTGAGGGTCCCTCTCACAGACCGGCTGCAAGGTCATCCCCAGCTAACCACAGGAGCAGTCAAGCATGTGATCTGTCTGGGAGCCTTAGTGGCAATAACCAGGCTGCATCCTCCCACTCTTCTTCAGGGGTGTATCAATGCACACTGTGTTGATAAAAATCAGCATTCCCACATATTCACCCCACCTGTCCAGTAGACTTTGTTGGCCATGAAGCATGATTGGTCCTGATCAGACCTGTCCAGGCTGACTTCTTGTTCCTGATCTGTCAGTCTGGATACAAAATAATCACTTAATCACAGAACACTTGCTCACTTTCAGAAAAAAAAAAAAAAAGGAAAAGGAAAAGCTGGAAAGGGACTTTTTACAGGGATGTGTGCTGATATGACAGAGGAAAATGGCCTTAAACCGAAAGAGGGAAGGTTTAGATGACACACCAGGAGGAAATTCTTCACTGTGAGAGTGGCAAGGCTGCTCAGAGAAGTTGTGGATGCCCCATACCCAACAGTTTTCAAGGCCGGGCTGGATGTAGCTCTGAGCAACCTGGTCTAGTGGAAGGTGTCCCTTCTCAAGTCAAAAGTAGATGATGTTTAAGGTCCCTTCTAACCCAAATCTTTCTATGAATCTGTAAAAGTGTGCAAAACAGAAAATTAACAAATAAATAAGTAAATCAATCTTGCAACTTTCTCCCAGACCTTCACAAAGTACAAACTGTGCCAATCTTTGTTATAAGAGAAACTATAAACCAAAATGTAGTCCCCAGCCTAGTCCTTGGCTGTGTGACAGACCACTCCTTAGCACAAGAGGGAATTTAGTGAGTCTTTCAAACAGCAAAAACCACACACAGAGCCAGCCAACTAACCTGCAATTTAGTTATTCCCATAAGTTCTTGTCAGTGTGCACAAGTAGTGTTATCACCTATAATTGACTAGAGGACTTCAATTATGCTGGTAAATTTAGCAATAATTACACATCTTTGCCACCATTCAGGAATTACCTCTCAGGGCATGGAATCTGTTTATACTCACTTCCAACACATTCAGCCTTGACGTGTTTGCTCAGCTCCATGGGTTCAACCAACCATAACGATCTCGTTCCTTACATGAAGTGTTGTGCTCCAGGAAACAGCATCTTGAACCACACCGTGGTTTCTCAAAGAAACCAGTGTAACTATAAAGGACAATTTTTTTGTCACAGAAAGAAAAGCACCTTTTATCCTCCTAACACAGCAGAACTTACGAAAAATAAATTCCACTGGCATAGGAAATGGGTTTTGTGGTGGGTAGAGCGGATGCCCAAAGAAATCCGGGATCATCTTAAATACGCTCCTTTCTTCATTATGCTCATTATTTCTCAATCTCATCCTTCCTGTTTGTTCGTTCAAAAGAATGTTTTTGAGCCCAAGAGTTCATATCATTCCTTCTGGGAGAGCAGTGAGGAAAATGAGCCACTCTTGACAGATATCAGGGGGCACCACTTCAGGAAAGCTGTCATCTACCACAGTGCCAGAACAAGGGCTTTAGAAAAATAAAGCAGACTGTGCCATGTGATTCACCATTTTTTCTCCCAGTCAAATGTAGAATGATTTACAGTACCATTCCACTACTGCTCTTAATTTTGCCCCTTAGGTCTCATGCTAGCAAGTGTTCTGGGAGGAATGTTGTCCTGTTGTACTGTCCTTACCTGGCAGATATCTTTGCTCTTCCCTTGAGCACATCCCCTAAACCAGAGGTAAGGGAAAGCAATACCAAGACATCTGGCACAGGCAGGTGAACCAAGAATGTGATGCATCATGCAAAGGGAAGTCTGAAATAGGGTCAGTTCATAAAAAAAGACAGTGCTTACTTGTGACACACAAGTGCAAGCAGAACTCCAGGTAAAAACTTTTCACATCACTGTATCAAACTAACTCTTGGATGGGCTGCCCTTGCCCACTGCTATCTTCCCCGGCCAGTTTTTTCCTGTTAAAGTAACACATTAAATTAGTAAAACTAAGGCAAATTCCTGACACTGGTCCTATAAAATGATACATACATGCTTTTTAATACAAAAAAATTTGCAGAATAAAACCTTATAAAATCTGTATGGCAAAGAAAACAAAGTACTTGCTGCTGACACAATACAAAACCAGTTATATTTAACAATATAACTTTGTTATATTTAACAACATAACTAAGATAAGCCAAGAACACATGTAATACTGGAAATTGTTTCTCATAGCAGCAGCACCTCTGGAATCAACTCCTTCTTTAAAACTTTCTTTCTCCACATCAAACACTTGTCAGGAGTGCTGTGGCTGCTCACTTAGGAAACAACCATCTCTGCGAGACCTAATTTCTGTCTGAAGGTTAATTAGTTTAATGCAGGAAATAGTCTAGTGGAGTTGGGGATTTCTTCTTCAAATAAATGAGTTAGAGGCTTGAGTTTAGTAAGTATTGCCTGAGAAATTGTGGCTATTGGATGTGATGCTTTGAACAACAGAGCATCACTATACAAAAGGAGAAACAATAGCACTCCACAAGTTCTACCTGAGTTGGCAATTTGTTAAGTTTTTTATTAAACACTTAAAACCACTGGAATAGCCTCATTTGGGGATGGAATTGCTTCCTGCTTACTTTTGTTACACTCTATTTTGTTCAGTACAAACCTAATGTGAACCAGAACGCAGCCGAGGTTGGGATTTGTGAATGAGCTGCAGAGATTGACATCTTGCTGAAACACAGATGCTGCAGTGAGAGGATTTTCCATCATGGCATATCAAACCACATTATTTTAATTTGCCTTCAACAATAGCAGTATGCAAGAGAGTAAAGAGAATTTGTTGTATATTGATTTGCACAGTCAAGATTATCACAAAGATTTAAGATTGTAAGACACTGATCTCTGAAGATCATAACCTTAAAACCAGAGCATGTTTGGGCACCACAAACCTAATTACCCCAAATCATGTAACTTATGGAAACACTTATGTAGAAGATTATTTTCAAGCTGGCAATTTAGGTCTCAATCAGGATTTGATTTGCATTCCTTCTTTAATTTATGGAGTTTGTATTTCTTCCTTATCTTACCCTGATACATTTTCTCCTCAGCCCATGGCTGTAAACTAAAAGCCACCATGGAAACAAATCCTGTTGATATAGGAATAAAAGTTAACTCACTTTTCATCAGTAGGGTAACAGGAGAGGCAACTGGATGCACACAGGGTCTAACAAGCAGAAAGGTCACTTTATTGGATGTCTTACAAAAAAGGAGACAACTTTAAGGGGGTATTATATAGGCTTGATGAAAATATTTTGTATACAAACCCATATTTCTGATTGTTTCAGTAGCCTGTGCAGTGTTTACTTGGACAGTTTCCCAGGGATTTCCTGCTTTTTCAAGGAGACTGCATCCTGGAGCACAGCATTTACATAAGTCACCTACATGATAAATGAGATAAGTAAAACACATGGAGGAAGCCTCTGATACCATAGGCATTATTCAGGAGAAAACCCCAAGTTTAACATGGAAAGATTAGCAACAAACTTTTTCCTCCTTTTGATATAAAGACTATTTTTAACCCATCAGGAAAAGCTGTTTGAACATACCATAGAAAAGTTAAATCTTAGCAAGAAAATACAGAAAAAATAGATATATTTAACATATACTAAGCACTACATAGTTTTAGAAACTTGGACTAAATACAGTCCATAGTTAAAAGCATCACCTGGCAACAATGGCTGTTGGCAAAACTCCTAACCGGAGTTTGGGCTGCTGACAGAAAACTACAGATGACTTCAGAATATTTTACAATTTTTAAACTGATTTTAAATTCTGTTCTCACTTTTTAGACCATTAGAAATACCACAAAAGATCAGTGCTTAGAGGTGAACAGACTATCTTTTTGTAAAACTTACTTATTTTTAACCATTTCAGCCAAACACAGCTTAAATTCTTGTTATAAGGAAGAGCAATGCAAGTTGTTTTTTTTAAAAAAAGGTTAAGACTCAATAAATAAAAACCTCTTAAACCTATTACTGCATTTTGTACAGGGCTGGTGAAAGCATAACTGCATGTGCTATATACTAACAATTCTCTACTTCCTATTTTAAATCACTTAATTAAAAATACCATTATTGTTCAGTGGAACTGCAATAATCCAAAAAAAAATTACAAAATATTTTTAGCAGAATAGAACAGAACACATTGCTTAAAACCTAAATAACAGAGTGGCTACTCATCATACTGATATACCAAAGAGTCAGAAATGCCACTGAAAGCAATTTGGATGCAATTTCTATTATTATTTTATTATCCTACGTGATATTCTTTGTTAGTCATGAGTAACAAAGAATATAATGTAGGATAATAAAATAATAATAGAAATTACCAACAAGAAGTTGAAGTAATTCTAACACAACTACAGCTCTGGTTAAAAGGAGGCTGGTTCCCAACAAGGCATCTGTGGAAGGATGGTTTTAATTGATACCACCCAAATCTTCTATGAGTTCATCTCTTATGAGCAACAATCAACAAACAGAAGAAAGCTATCACTGGACAATCCACAACATTGTAGTGCTCTCCAAAGAGAGCAAACTGAAGAGGCAACACAGTTTAGGAAATGTAAGTACTATGATATTTCCATATGTGTTAGAGTTTTTAAATTCAGCTCTGTATTACACAGAGGACGGTTTAGGTTGTCTAAACACAAGTTCTTCATGCTGTTTAGACAGGGTACCTGAATTTTCTGTCTAGCACTGGCAGGTCCAACATAACACCTACAGAAAGGAGACCTGTAATTTCTGGAGAGGCAAGATTATCCTGTCACCCACAACAGTGTCAGCTCAATGTTAGCTAGAATCTGAATTCCAGCAATCTATTCTCCATGTATTAAGTTAGCTGTTTGTATTCTTAATTTTTCTGCTAAATAATAAATCAAGAAAATCCCTTCAGGACAAGAGAAATTTTCTGCTACACACCCTAGGCACTCCAGTAAGCAGCAGTACTCAGCAGTCATGGGATACACTTCATGAATGTACCTTTATGTTCTCCCATAATAACAACCATTATGAAAAAGACGAATTCATTCACGTGCTGAGTATCTTGAAACAGCATTTAACATATTACTGCTGCAAAGATATTATGACAATTCTTGCCAGTCTTGGCTGACATTCAGCAGATTGCTACACCTCTTTAGCTCAGTTTTTCCATCTGTGGATCTGGACACATTTTTTAGAAATCAAGAGATATAGACAAAAATCACTGCAAGAAGCACAGTGAGTTTTAGACAAATTTTAGTAAGAAATGATAAGGATCCTGGTCATCATTGACTAAATGCATTAGTTACTGCAACAAGTAGCAACTCGGAAAAGTAGCAACTTTTTGCTTTTAAACAATGAGTAGAAAAAGCATTATTAGAGAACTCCTTACACCAGACAGATTTCAATCCCCCTCACCTCTTGTATAACTTCATTTTGTCAACAGACAAGGGGTGGTGCAATTGCAGAGATAAAGGGTTTATCACAGTCTCCCTAGCTGTTACACTTTTCCCTAGCTACAGAGGTGCAAGGCAGCAGGCTACACAATTCTTGGCAAAGTTCATCCTTTGAATCTTCCACCTATTTTTCCTCTTTCTTACATATACCTAATCTAATCTACTTGAGATGCAGCTATTTTGCTAACTGGCTTAAGCAGGAGCCCAGTTTACTGCATTATTTGGATATTCACATATGCTAGTGACCACAGGCCAATTACCTCTTCAAATAGACCAGGCACGTTTATTTGTGTGTGTGATTCCATAAACATGAGAAGACTGAAGCACAAGTCTGTGTTGCCAGCAGCAATTTTGTCTGCTTTCACAGTAGCAAAACAGAACCATACTTAAAGCTAAGAGACCAGCAAACTCCTCCTGCCTTTGGAGCTTGCTAAAAGGGGGCCCCAGCTCAGCAGTTTGGACACTGAGTGGCAAACACCATCTGTATCCTTTTCCCTTCCATAAAAGGAACCTTTATAGGAGTGTAAAGGAAAACAAAGAAAGATTACTACTAGTAGTTATAAATGAATAGTTAATCATCCAATAAGAATGTAAGTTCTCTCAAAGACATTGTGCTAAAGCAAATTAGTCAAAAATACAAAGCTATTGAACAAGGGTGCTCCAGTAAGCAAGTAATAAACTCAAGAAACCAAACAAAAATATCTCCCTAAGTCAACTTTATAGCTGTTATTAAAATATAACTCGTTAAAAAAAAAGGTTAAAACTAGAATTTGTATTTTTTTTCATTTTACTCAGGCTAAAATTGAATTTCTCATTCCTTCCTTTTGGTCAGGAAAGCTGAAGCACAGCAAGAATGTCTACACGGGATTTGCTTACAAAATTTTAAAACCAGTAAATGCAACAAATATTGCCAGGGGCACTGATGAAAGCCTATTTTTTGTTTCAGTTTTCAGTTCGCAAGCCCTAGAAATCAGCACTGAGAAGAAAAATAAACACAGTTTTGACATGTACAGTAGCAAGAATTAGCTTTGTACCCAGACAAGGAACAAGCCCTTTAAAGCAGAAATTCGTGGATTAGCAATCCGAGCAGCTCACACTGCGTGTTTATTCAAGCTGCGACAAGAAGTCAGGCAGCGAAGCAAGCGCCCTTCATTGTGAGTGTGCGTTCCACACAAACAGCTCCAACAGCTTTAAGTTCTTTTTAGTTTAGGAGTTTGTTTGTTTCTAAAGAGGAAAAAAAAAAAAAAAAAAAGATAGGGAGAATGTAATTGACCCAGCTGGGAGCAGCAGGCTGGTGTAGGAAGGGGGAATACACGAGACACGAGCACCACCACGAGGCGGGCAGGGCTGAGCGCGGTGCCAGCGACCCGCGGGACAGACAGACCGGCCGGAGCCCCTCGGGACAGACAGACAGCCCCGGCCGGAGCCCCTCGGGACTGACAGACAGCCCCGGCCGGGCACGGAGCACACGCGTGCCCAGCAGCACCCCGGGCAGATACCTACAGAGATGCGGACAAAAATCAGCTAACCTGATTTCTCCGAGAGAAATTATTTTTTTCCAATCACTTGGAGCATTCCCATGAGATGTACAGCATCACCTGATTCTGATTTTTTTTTTTTCTTGGGTATCTGTTGACTTTTGACATCCAGTACAAAAATATCTTCATAGCTTTGACTGGTGTGAAGGCAAGTCAGTGCTTGGTTCAAGAGAGGCAGTTAAAGCTTTTAACTGGAATCATGCCACTCTATCTAGATATGCCTTATCACTTCCTGTAACCAGGTATAAAGGCATGTTCATTCCCAAAGAAAAACAACAAGAGGGAGGAAACATCATATCAGGGAAAATTGTCTGAACTTAATTCAGTGTGATTTCATTCAACTTTTCATTTTATTTTGGTTTTTAAGATTTTTAAGAGCCCTATTTCCTTTCTGGAAAAAATGTCAAATTTTCCAATGAATCCATCTTAGTGGTTTAAGGCAGCAGTAACTGCAAGTAATATAAAAACCCCAGGCCAGATCCCTCCAAACAATTGGTAGCTTATATGCCATCTGATCTAAATATTTTTCCTAGAGATTACTGATTAGGGCAGTGGTGATTTTCTGCCATTTAGCACAAGATACATTTAAGTTCTTGACATCTCACAACCTTTGAAGTCTGTCAACCAGAAATTCCCCTGTACCTCTTTCATGCTACTGCATTTGAAGGCATATCAGCAAAACTCTTCTGAAAGCAAGTACACCATCAGGCCAGTGTAGTAATTTCAGCTCCAGCACCAACACAAAATTTAGGTAAGAATTGGCATGCCTAAATTATATGCCTAAAGTAATTTTGTTTTTTAGCATCATTTTTTTAGCCCTAATTAATCATGATTTGTAATTTCGATACCAAATAGCAAATCTTGAAAGTATCAGCACTTGGGGAACACATCAAATTAAGAATGTCACATTTCAACAAAAAGATCAATGCTACTAAGACTTTGATTCAATCTACCTACCATTTCCCTGTGATTTAAAAATATTTCCCAAGATATATGTCTAAACTAGATGAAACTGATTTTAATCTCAGCCTCAACTGGCAAACATGAATTATCTAATTCCTTCTGCATCTAAATGATTTTCAGCATTGCAATAAATTAATTTTGACTTAGGATTGACAGATTCATTACTTTTGTTTGAAAGGACCAACACAACACGATAGAACTTTTCTTCCCCAATTCTAATGATAAGCACCCCATATAATCTCCCCTCTCCTTGGGATCAAGTAACATCACTAATTTCTGTAAATGCAATACTTTGTATAAATTACTGAGAAATCTATGGTTTTTATTATAATCCTTGGGTCTCTCAGTCTGCCCCCTCCAGGTAACGCTACAAATCATTATTTGCTCAACCGGAGTTTAAATTGATTGTCACTGCTTTTTCAAGGGGATGGAAAATTCTGTGAAAAGATGACTTCACAAAGAAGGCAAAAGCTAACTTGGATTTGAGGGTGTCTGGCATTCCCAATGACCTGAGATATTTGGATGACAATTTGCAGGCAAAGTCACTGAAATTTCTAATTATCATCAGAAAAGTCACTAGAGAAAAAAAAGCTAAAAAGAAATTCCAAGCCAGACTGCACTAACTTCAACTGAACAAATTCAACATGCCTGAAAGCAGCACAAGAGGCATTAAATATTTCAGCCTATACTGCTGCATGAAAAAGCTTTTCCTACAGTTTTATGAAATGCTTTGATACTCACACGGTATTCCCCTATGAATTCAAAAGTATTGCAGAAATCTTTGTAACAATATTGCTACAATATTGTACAATCCATTTCAGAAATTTAAGAACAATTAACTGTGAGAAGTCTAGAACTATAGAATCAAAATGCAGTTATCAGCCTAGATGTAGGGGGTTTAGGGTAAAAAAGAGCTTCATCAAATACCTACTTGAGATCTGGGGTTTTTTCTTATTTAGTATAAATATAAACAGTTGTCTGAATGAATATGAATCTATCTTTAGTCAGCCCAGCATTAAAAATTTACAGTATGCAAATAATGAAATGATTTTAAATATAAATAGAAATATAAAACTCTCCTCCCGTATTTGCCTAACTACCCTGGTACTTTCAATAAATTAACAAAATCATGCAAAGAATGACTCTGCAAGTTAATCCTTTAAGGCAAAAAAAAACCAAACAAAACCATTTCATCTTTGACTTGTTTTATTTTATTAGAACAGCTTACTCAAAGTTAACAGTGCTGAACACTCTGTTCCTCATGCAAGAAGTATATTTAGTTTTAACTGCTTTCTAACTACCTCTACTCAGAGACAGTGTGGGATTTTTGTATTTGCAGGGCAGAGCATTTATTAACTCAAGCCTTCTCTCCAGTGTGGCACAATCAGAATGTTCTGAACAGCTGGTTAGGAAGATAGCCAAGATGCAAGAAAGATGTCTGAGCCTCCTTTTCAAGGGCAGCCAACTCTTGTACTGTAGGTGCCAGAATATCCACATGGCCTTTATACAGTCCACCTGCCAAAAGAGATACAATCTAAATTACATGTTCAAAGTCACTTCAGCAGAACTAACAATGCCCAACCACAGTCATTCAGAGAGTTAATTACTTTATTAAAAAAAAAAAAAGGCACAAAAAACCAGAACAGGTATACACATACTCTTGTCACTTGCAACCTATAGGCTGCATGTAACAAATGACAGCAAAGAGCTAGCAGCCTTTTATAATCCATTTATTTATCACCTATTTTTTTTTTATTTATAGTCTATTATTCTGTAGTGACACAGGAGACAACAAGGAAACTGAGCACTGCATAGCAAGAGAAGTTGAGAGCAGTTCATCCTTACCTCCCAGAGCTCTCTTCTGCCCATATGTAACTTTCCCATCAAAATCATCCACTGGTACTTTTATGTCTGGTTCAACTTGGGCAATAGTGCAGTTTAAGTGTTCTTCAATCTCCCCCAGCAACTAAGAGAAAAAAACCCAAGAAGTCTTTAAGTACTCTTATGGTCCAAGACTAGTCAAACTAGTGTTCAGAACAGTCACATTTGAGTAGTTTGGACAGGAATGGTACACAAAACAGTTTGGTCACAGATACAGAAGACTAACACATTTTTATTAGCTCAGACGACACAACTTCATTTCCAAATTCAGTGTGGTTTTACCCTACCTAGAAGTCTTCATTTCATACACTACCCTACTTGTATGAATGAGGCTCCTTTATAATACAGCTCGTAGTCCAAGCCTATTTTACCACAGATGAGGTGTATTTGCCCTTCTTCATTAGAGAAAGAAGGCAAGTATTGCTTTTTAACATGCATTCATAGCTGGTATACAAATCCCAATGAAAACCTACTTAAGAGATAAACTATTTCCAGGCTAGAGAAACAACAGTTATAAGTGACAATTTTGCAACAAACCATCTAAACTAACATTCTCTTCAGGATATATATCTTAACAGACTTTGATTAGGAAGACTATAAGGAAACTGCAAGTAAGACTCCAACAACATTGGCTGGGAATATTAAAATAAATTTTTATAATAAACAACTTACAGAACATATAACTTGAAAAGCCTTCTAATTTCTTCTTTAAATGGAATCAAAGGTTATAAACAACCTAAGACTAGATTTGTACTTCAACTATACAGGAGTAACAGGAACTTTATTCTGGAGTCTGTTAGAGGAATTGGGAAAGATTTAAGCAAAATGCTTACCTGCATCTCATTGTACCATATGGTACAACCTCCTTCTTCCTTCAGCCTGGTGTTGTAACACCCTTTTCCACGACTACTGCATACATGATACCACACCTAGAAATAATGCAAAATGACCTCTAAACTTCATGAAATAGTTTAGCACATTCATTTTGACTAATTATAGCATGAAAAAGAATTCAGAAATCTGTTTATGTTCTCCTTCAATTAAGTAGGGACAAAAAAGCAGTTTTTCAATGCAGGATAAGAAGGTCAGATAGCAGCTGGGGACAGAACCTCAGTAAATAATGTCTGTTCATCTTTGCTTTAGAGTATAATTACCTTTTCTTTTTCTTTTGCCACAAGGGAGATTGCCAAACCCATCCTGAAATATTAGGAGACAAGGGAGAAATGTATTTCAGTAACTATTGCCAACTTGTGAAACAACAACAACAAATCTCAAGAACACCTGGTGGCTGCTCTGAGCACACACATACCTCTCAGCTCTGCCGACTCTCCCAATTCGATGAACATAGTTCTGTTTTTCATCAGGGAGTGTCACATTGATAACTGTGTAACACAGACAGTTCACAGAGAACACAAGATTTTTTTTTAAATATATGAGCTAAGGTCAGAGATCAGACACCTAAAATATTATTTTGATTGCTGCAACTCCTCTCCTTAGTCTATGTACATACTTTATTACAACAGTTACAGGTGTAACCTGCAATAAAGGCTCTCGCACTCAAACTGCTTTCTCTCTGATTACTTTTTGGCAAGAATGGAAAACCAAATGAATGATTCCCAAAAATGCCGGACAACATAAAGTATTTGAGTACTTATGGTGAACAATCAAATTAAATATTGCCTAGTTTCAGCCTTTAACATCTACATCTCTTAAAATTATGCTATAAGTCATATTTATTTTAACTACTGGACAGGCAAATATATTGAAGCTCCAGTGCAATTCAACAGGTTAAGTTTAAAAAACTGTCTTACCATATGGTACACCATGAATATCAATTCCTCTAGCAGCAACATCTGTGCAGATCAGGAAACGGACATCTCCTCTCTGCAAAAACAGAGCTGTAATGAAGTGCTGTGCTAAACACAGCAAGCAAAATCCCAAGCAATGAAATCATAATCCTTTGCACTTCACCTTTAAGAACACTTCAAGTAAAGCATGAATAGTTTGGTGAATTTACATCCTTGTTTCTTTCCCCAGCACCATAAGGCAAACAAAACCAACAAACAGTTTCATCAAAACTAAACTGTAATACTGAAATGTTTTTAAGTGACCAAGTACTAAAGACCTTAAAAACCAGTGTAATTACTATAGAGTTTAAAGTTAGGTTTTTATTTCAAAGTAAGCCTACTATCTTCTGAATTCAAACTTACAAAGGTCATACTGATTACTAGTGCAGACTTCCACCTACAGAAAATGTGCCTTACAATTTCACGAAGTGGGACACAGAGCATTTGAATGCAATTTAATTTAAATAGAGAACTAGGAACACAAATTAACATACAAATTCAGATATTGGGAGGTGAGGAAAAAGCCTTCAAGAATCTGCTGCATCACCTTAAATCTTTCCAGGTTTTGCTTTCTTTCTTGAGGTTTTCTATCACCATGCAGACAGACACATGAGAACTGATGTCCCTTCCTATCAGGGCCTGAAAGAATGTATATGCATTAATTACTTCACATATAAGCTATGACAAAACCATATAGAACTGGAAAAAATTTCAGAGGCATTGTGGTTGAAAAAATACACAAGACAAGCAGTAATACACAATTTCTCCCTCCTCCCAAGAGCAGACCTATGCAGGCACTTTTCCTTACTCCTTTCTATTTTAAGTTTCCTTGTTTCTACAAATGCTCATCTTCACCTTCCTCCTCACACATTGCTTTCACTGTTCCTGTGTTTTCTTTCACATTTCCCCAATGTCTTTTTAGGTGTGAACATCCCTTCCCATTGATAGTCAGTCTTACTGACTATCAATTTCACTAGCATGTTTCAGCAGAGGCACCATATATCTTCTCACTGGTTCAAATTTTGGTGCATGATGGGTTTCCATTCATTTCAGAACTATCTGGAACAGGTACAAGACAGTTCATTGCTTTCTTTCACAAAGGGCAGCCCTGCAGCTGTCTGCTACAAAACTCTGAATTTTATACCCAGTCAGTATGCAAAAAAACTGAAGCACAATTTTTTTGTGCTGTGTCCCAGTACTGGTGACCTCTATCATGCAAATTTGGTGTTGAAAAAACACAGAAGTGAGAAAAGTGAGCTGAGTAAGGCTGACATGAAATCATTACCTCCACCCTGCTGGATGAAGTATTGCTCCATATTATCACAGTCTATTTTAGTCCTGCAGAAGATAATGGCTTGATCCATCTTGTGCTCTTTAATTGCTCGAACAGTATATTCTCCTTTTAGAATTTTAATAGCTTCAGACCACATTTCTAAATAAAAATAAAGAAGTTATTTCATTCAAATTGTTCAAAAACACGAAGAACCTTTGACCTGCATATCTTTGAAGTTCTCTAGCCTTCAAGCAGTTAAACGTCTATTATTAGAGCAAGTAAGCTAAACATTCAGTTTCTACCTCTCTCTTCCACACTCCCGTACTCCAAGGTGATACAATACAGGAAGAACAAAAGCACTCAGAAATTTCAGGTTTCTTATACACACCAACAAACACTTGCCTACAAATCTACAAAATACATATTCAAGTCTCTTTCCTATTTCCCAGTTACAGAAACAAGACTATGAGAATGAGACTTTCTCTTCAAGACTATGAGAATGTAGAAATAAAATTTTGGAGGAACATGACTCAAGGCCAGTATCTACTACAATTTACCTTTAATTCAAAACATTTACAAGAATGTCATGATTTCTTAGTGTTGCTCATTACCTGGAGTGTTAGCGCCAGGCCGTGTATTGTCTTTTGCGTGCACTTCATCAGTCTAGGGAAAACACAAACAAAAAAGCCCCCCAAGTCAGTAGTCCACAGAGAAATACTTAACTCCATTAACTTGTAACTAGGAAGAAACAAAAGTTTAGAAGTAATCTTAGCATTCTACTCTCCTACCAGCCATGTTTACCCGCCTTTAGCTACAGGAAGGTCTTGTATTTAAGAATACAAAACTTATGTTCATAAAAAAGGGCAATAAAACTATGTAGCCACTGGATAGGAAACACCTTTGAACAAAACGAAGAATTGAAAACACACAAACAAACCAGAATAAAAAGATTTTGTAAAATATAGTTATAACACATAAATAGTAATTCCTTATCTTTTCCCCCCTATGCTAGCCTGAATCAGATATAAACTTAAAATCCAAAAGAAATAAACTCACACTAAGACTTCATGACAACACATGACAAACAGAAGTTCCAAAAACAAAGAGAGATTAAGAAAACCATAGATTTGTAACTGCATCAGAGTTGCCAAGAACAAAATATGGTTCCAGAACTGGTTATCCAGTTCTGAATAACTTGAATACTAAAGACCTGAACAACCAACACCTTCTCATGTGAACAGGTGTCAGGTGTATGTAGAATCTGGAATCTCAAATGCAGTCTGATATGACATCCATTCCTGTAAAAACTGCTCATCTCACATGCGTTGGAGACAGAGCTACCTTACAGAATGATCCATCTTGGCAGGTTTATTCCCTCCTGCCAAGTCAGAAAAGAGATACTAAGTACAGTTAGGCCACGGACCATTAGCTGTGAAATGAGTGAAAAAGCACAATGCCATTGCTCTCTAGTGCAAATCATACTGGTACTCGATCAAGCTCTTCCTCAGCCATGTTTGTAACACTGAACTGTTCAGAAACAGAGTTAGCACTGATATGATGCTGACCACCATGGAACAAACCATTTCAGATTAAGCCGTTTCAATAGCTAGCAAAGGTCCTTCAATATTAGGCCCCTGTTCTGAAGGTTAAATAAGTAAATATGGACAAATAACCTCAATTTTCACTTACTCTGATGTGATTCTTGCCAAGCCTTTCCCAGAGTTTATCAGTTTTTGGATTTACAGGCACAACTACATGGTGTACAGTTTCAGGGACAGAATCTTCTCCTTTCAGATCTACCCAGGTAGGAAAATGCATGATTTTTTCAGATAGTTTTTTCACATCAAAAGAATGCAGGGTAGCAGAGCACACAATCACCTGAGAAGAAGAGAGTCACACTGAAGATAAGATCCTCCCAGTCCAAAAAGGTGAGAGTAGAACTGTATGAATGTTATATAGTTGAATAGCATAATGTAGCAAAACAGAAAATGTTTGGATCTCCTCATCACAGGAACCACTCAGTTGGCAAGAGTCAGGACACAAAATAAGTTGCTTACCTATTCTGTTACAGACACCCAAAAAATTACTAGGAATAATGCAAAACTATTGAAAGCTGATGAATCAAGATTATTAACATGTTAGACATCATAAAGTATGTGTTCAGTCATGTTTGC
Source organism: Melozone crissalis (assembly GCF_028551555.1). Lineage (NCBI taxonomy): Eukaryota > Metazoa > Chordata > Aves > Passeriformes > Passerellidae > Melozone > Melozone crissalis. The sequence continues at coordinate 58,822,231 of NW_026535805.1, forward strand.
TAGATTTATATATAAATAATTCAAAATAAATTGAAAACTCCTGAACACTAGGCTTGAACATCTAGGAGGCTAAAAATAAAAAATATTTTCACAGGCAATTACTGAACTCACTGAACATGTGTTAGCTTTGGACAAGAGCTTTTGGGAACTCCAAAGCATGTACTATGCCAAATAATAGTCAACAACTGAAAGCAGAACACATCCCCAAAAATATTTAAGCAAACAAAACAAACCCCACAAAAAAAAAAAAACAAAAAAAACCCAAAACCTAACCACAAATATTTTATACCTGAAGTCTCTTTCCATCTGAGGTTATCTGAGGAATTTGACTATGGATTCTGTGTATGAAATCTGAATAACCTTGGAGGAGAAGGCCATCCTGTGTGGGGATGAAATAAAAGAGATGAAGCTGCAAATCTTCTCTCATTTCTCAGTCTTTACACTTGAGTTAGATGAGCAATACACTCCTAGTCTCAGAAGTTCCTGCTTTTAATTAGCTGGACAGGTCAATGCATAGCAGGGATGTTACTACTAAGGAGGAAAACCCAGTAAAAATGTGGAGCACTTACATTATATAGCTGCTGAGAAGCTCAGCAGCCACTCCTAGCTAACACCCCAAGGCATTTGATCTTTGTGAATATTCACATGTAGTACCAGAGATCAGAGAGATGCCCTTATTTTCCAGCACACTCAGTACAACATTCACCGGCCCCAAGACCTGCTGGGTTAACTAACATTTATATTTTGTCTTTGTCCTTCAAGCTTCCTGCAGTGGCAGAGACAGACTTCAGTACCTTGTAAACATAATTTGAAATGCATTTTCCTATCAGAAAATTTCCAAATAGATTTAACAGAGAGGCCAGGAGTGTGGGAAGGGAAACAAAAAAAAAAAGTAGGTTACTATGGTTGCAAACAAGGAGAGGATTAAGGTGGAACAGTCTACAGGTACCTAACTGTTCCACTGATTTATCAAATACTATAGAATAATCACGTTTCACTTTTTTGCAAATATCATACTGCATTTAAGAAGAGAATTTAAGTAGCACTTAGTTCTCTACATACAGCTTCATCCAGAACCAGGAATCGAACTTGAGATAAATTAATCTTCCCTGTAGAGACCAGGTCATCCAGCCTTCCAGGAGTTCCAACAACAATATCCACCTATGAAGTACATAAAGAGTATGAGTTGGTCCTGTAACTAACTAGAGACATGGACAGTTTTATCTAAGCTTAACATTATAAAACAATTATCAGTATAATGCTTTATTTTCTATTAATTATAACTTCATAAAATCCTAGAGTAATTTGTGTCGGAGGGATCTCTTCAGATTATCATCTGGTCTCCACTCCCCACCTTCACATGGAAATCAAGGACAATTTCTAAGTTACTTTAGGTAGCTGCCTAATACAATTTTCAGTACCCTTCTGGAAAGGGATCCTACAACCTCCTCTCTGGGCAACCTGCATTTTGGTTCTACAGTCATTGCATTAGCAGCATCTACCTTAGGGAGGAAGCCTTCCCTCATTTGGGAAGTGCTGTGGCCCTTTTTTCCTTCCCTGAACTCCAAGCTGTGTAATCTTGTTATCAAAAGCCAACAAACAGATTTGTTTTTAAATGGGGATAAATTTTTCTCAAGGTGGAAGGATACAAAATCTACCAACTACAGAAACAACTACAAATTTTGCCAGACAGAAAGGTTCACAACCAAGAACTTAGCAATCACATGGAAGTCGAATAATCTTCCAGTTCAAGTAGGTTTAACAGAAAAATTTTCTAGTGGTTCTAGCTGCCAAAATAAAAATTATCAACAGTGATGTACTTTCACTTCCAAAAGTGAGTCTTAAATAAAAATCACGGCCCTGTGACTGTTCTCCCTACAGTGAGATTGAATCAATTGTACATTCCATGCTGCTGAAACCAGACCACTTCCTTCTATGTAGGACTGATTTGTAGTGCAGGTTCATCTTGATAACTGCAGACTATTTTTATTCACAAAAACAGGACAGACATTAATAGGAAAACTGCCTGGTTGGTTAAGAACAAATGGCAAACAATTGAACTTTTATTTTAAGATTTTCAGGAGTACTCAGGCTCCAAGAGAACTTGAGTGTATAGGTACTTGTATTGACATGGAAGTAAAGGAACAGCTACTAGACTGCTGCAACATGAGCTTCCTATCGACTGTACATTTTCTTTTTAACATGTTTATTATTCTTATTACATGAGTTACCACCATTAATATCCTCTAGCAACATCATCAATTGCTTGGAACCCAAACTAATAAATCATATGAAAAAAATACCACTTACACCTTGTTCCAGGACCGAGAGTTGATCTCTTGCAGCCACTCCACCAATAATAAGCAGTTCCCTAAAATTACATCAATATATTTGACAGTTACCTATTTATTATATTCAGAAGGTATAATTAAGATCAGTCTTTAAACAGATGTTTTTATTGATAGCTGACAATTAACAGCCCTGAACAGTAATTTCAAGAACAAAGTAATAGAAAAAATTAATTTTGAAACTCATCCTTTCACATGTAGTGTACTTCGGTTCAAGTGAAAACTTTGTTACCAAACTGTAATTGGATGTGATTATCGCTGTTGTTTTAAGCAAATTAGCACCTTAACAAATTTAATCTTACAAAAAATGTTTCTTAAAAATCTCAAAAATAACGTAACTTAGTTCACAAAATTTTCCTGTGTCCTTGAAATTTAAAAATGCAAACAGTAAACTAAATTAATCTTTCATTGTAGCTTGCCTATTCCTATTGCTTAGTCCCAGCCATTCTAGTAAATGAACTCTTATAAACAGATCACAGTTTAGAATTGGGAAATGTTTCAGTTTTAGAAGCACAGTTGTCTCTCAAAGCAGAGACAACTTAAACCCAAAGCAACTTATAGATGATTCATTTTTCAGAATTGCACCTCCATGATAATTTGTCCTGTAAGCACATTTAATTAAAGAGAGCAGACCCTGTATACAACTATTTGAGGGAGATGAAAAACAAAATGAGGGGGCAGAGGGAGATAGGGGCATAGGAAAATGTTTAGAAGAAGGGCAGTAAGCAGATAATGTTTTTAACCAAGAGAAGCATGTGAAGTATCATACTAGTTATCACTGATAATTAAAAAAAACCACCTACCCACCAAATTTCTTGCAAGAGAAAAAGGCAGCCCACTGATAAAACATACCAAAAACCCCTAAGTGGTCTAACTGCAGTTACATAGTCAGAAGTTTGGTTGGTAGCAGGTTATTACTGATATTATTATTATGGTTGCAGATTATGGTTCACTTAGCTACAAAGTGGAACCTACTCCCCATCTCCCCATGAAGTTACAACCATGGAAAATACCATAAATGCAAGTAACAAATTCACTTTTACCTCAATTTGGGATTATCAACATATTTTTTGAACTGCTTCACATTGTTCAAAGTTTGTTCTGCCAGCTCTCTTGATGGTTCTACAATCAATGCTTTTGGAGCATTTGGAAGGTTCTGTGCTTGAACCACTTGGGCATTTCCTAAGTGGAAAAAAAATCATCATTAAGACAAACTACATTCCTATGCTGGAATTTTTTACTGGAAACAGATCTGGATTTTCTATTAGTAATTAAAACCCAATAATTTTAAATGCTCAATTAAAAAGTGATGTGATTGCTCTCTCATATATGAGTAACTTCAGAATAATGATCAGAACTTACAAGTGGGTGTACTGGCCATGCAGGATAACCCATTCCATTGTGGAGCATAAAGACACAGACATTTTTACAATAATGCTGTTGAGAAACTTAGCTTTTAGAAGTATATCAGAAGTATATATATATTTAGAAGTATATCAGATAAACTTCTTTTATCTGATATACTTCTAAATTCAAAATATTAAAGACTATTGGTGGTTTAACAGTAAGAAAATCTGGTATACTTTCAAAAAAGCATCAATATTTCTTCACTACTGCTGTATTTAAGATCTTTCTGATTGCAATTAAAGAGATTCAAAGATGCTCTGCAACACAATCTGAATCTGGAAACAAGAGAAGTTTGTAAAAACCCAACCTACCTGAGTGTTGTGATTTTACAACACTACCCTCAGGAGCCTTGCAAAGGCCAACATAGCCATCTTTTGGTGGAAACTTGAAATCTTCTTCACCAAAATTGAACTTCAATTCGGCATTCTAGGTTTCAAAGAAGTTGCGTCATACACACACATTCAAGAGACCACATAAAATGAGAAACAACTCAGTAATGAAAAAATCAGATTGACAAGGAGATAAGCAAGGTCTCTTCTTCTCCCATCTTATACATTCCTCTTCCCCAAGTTGCTGGAACTTAAACTCCCAACCAAACACACAGAAAAAAGCCAACAAAAAACCCACAGAATTTTTTCTGAACTTGTACATCTTTCTAACCAACCACTGAAAAGATTTTTTTGCTAAAATCTCTACTGCTTGAGAGACAGACTCAAGAAGACTAACTCAGAAAGATATAGTACTACCTTACAGTAATGTTAGAGTTCAGAACAAATGAAACAGGCTATCTGACTTTCAAGCTATTTGCTTGTATCAGTTGAATGGCAGTATACAATAGTTTGTAACACACAACGTAGCACTGTTATTAGAAATTAGTTGTCCATGCTATTTTACCTATAATTCAAGATTAAAATTTGAATTTTAACATTTAGCTTAAATGGTACTCAAAGCTATTTTATTACTTAAATGGTACTCAAAGCTACTTTATTACTTCAGCAGTGAATACTGGTAAACCAAAGAAAACTGACTTTACATGCACAACTGCAGTAACTGTAAGTGGCTATGCAAATTTTATACTTAAGTATAAACAAACCCAGAAAAATTATTATAATCTCAGACATCTGCAATATTCCTGTTACCTTCAGCACACAAGCTGCAAAAAGTGCTTGGTTCCTTATATGTGGAGGGATTTCAAATGCAAGGCCAAGGTCCTTTCCTGAAAATAAGGTTGGTTCAGTCAGACTCTGCAAGCGTGTGCATTCCTCTCCTTCACTCCCCCCAGTGAAAGCATCCAAATAAAATTCCAAACAAACAGATTAAAACTTACCATTTTTAGAAAATTTTATTTGTCCTTTTTCTGTGTCAAGATAACAGCCAATTGTATCATGCATAGTGAATTCCTGCAAAAAAAAAAAAAAGTTTGTGAAGCTAAGATATTTTCAGTGCATTAAGACAACTTAGTGTTTATATTCTGTCAGCTCTTAGTTTTGTCACCTCTCCCTAACAAATGCTGATTCTTGAGAGAAGTCAAGTAAGTTCAATTTATTTCAGTCAGACCATTGTAAATAGAACACATATTTTTATTTGATTACAAGTCTTCAGTAAACTGCCCAATTGATCTTGATATTTAAACATTTATTACTGCTTTAAATTTACTTCAAAAATCAATACAATGACAACAATACATTTAAGTCATTTACCTGGAAGTATTCTGCATTATGGAAAAGCACATTAGTCACATATTTATTAGCCAATGCAAATCTAAGCTTAGAACACCAACCATGACATCAGAAAACTGTATTTTGACTATAATAAAAGACTAATGCTTGAAGATGACACTATATACATGTCATGTATACTTAAGTGTTTTATTTTAGTAACTTGAAATCTGCTAATTTTAAAAGTATTCAATAACATTTATACATTATTAAGTGCTTCCAATCAACAGCTCAAGAATCACTGTTGAACAAGCTACAGCAGTCATAAAAGTTGCAGGTTTTATGACACTGAGTTTTTATTAGTGCTAAAAAATAGAGTTTCTGCTTTAGTATTCATTTATTTATGTTTAAACATCTCAATTCCACTGCTACACTACACAAAATCCATTACAGATATTCCCAGCAGACACTTGAGAAGTGTACATTAAGGTAATGGCAAACCAAACTCAATAGCCAGAAGTAGTGCACTCTGTTTTAGCAGTAATTAATAATGCATTTTGACAGATTACAGAATTGTGAAATTACTTCTATTTTAACTTCTAGTAAACAGAATACAATGCTCTCACTTGCATGTATATACAGTGTAAACATATGGGTTGATTTATTCAAGCTAAAGATGAAGTCAGTCAAGACAAATCTCAAGAGGTCAATTAACTTTTAACCTGTAACACACAGCAAAATTTTAACTTCTAAATAAGAGTCAATATAATTGCAGTATAACCACTATGATGTCTCAGCTTATAACTGTTTTGTTGAATCTTTTAATAAGCTTTTATGCAAAAATGCTTCAATGTTCCATTGCCCTTCTGCCCAGTGAGCCTCCCTTAGCAGTGAGCCCTATTTCAAAAGACAGTTGATTGTAACAGCACCAAACTAACATGCAAAACTTTAAAAAAATATTTCTGCCAAATGCAATTCAAACTTACCTCACCATAGCTGTCAAATTGCTTGTTGTGAGATTTCTTACCAGTGCCACCAAATCCAAAGCCAAATTTATCAGTGCCTGAAGACAAGACAATAAGTTTTTATCTTTTGGTTGACACATTATGCTTTTTCCTTTTGGTATTAGCAACTGAAATTTCCAACACTATCACATAAACAAATAACACACAGTGCTAACCACTAACTTCTGACCTGGATGTGCACCAAACCAGATTTATTGATTTTACCAGTCTCCAGTCATCTTCATTAAAAATAAAAAAAAAACCATAAAAGGCAGAAAGTCACAGAAGGCAAGAAAACACTGCCACAACCAAAGACTTCCCCTTACAGGAATTAAAATACTTATACAAAACATTTTCAACTCCCCAATACTGGGATCCTTCCTGAAGAGTTCATTCTCTCCAACACTGGAACAGCACTCCACCCGTTCCATGTTAATATAAAAACTACCTATAGGTTCTTCAGAAGGAAACTCACCCAGATCTAGTGAAGCCTGCATAGTTGACCAACCAACTCTGCACAAGCCTTGGTCATGACAGGAAACTTCATAGTAGTATTTCCCTTTAAAAGAAAAAGAAAGGATCTAATAAAATACCCAAATTCATTAAGGTGGTTCAGTCTTGCTACTTCCAAGACCATACAAATCTAACATCCCAGTCCTGCTGAAAGTGTCATGAAATCCCCTACACTGTGTTTGTGTGAAAAGGTTGATTGTATACCTAGGTAGGAAACGAAGAAAGAGCAGGCAAAAGAGACTCACTGAGAAGTAGAGTGTGAAAGGCTCTAAAGGAGTGACAAGCAAGAGAGAAGTGGTCCTACTCAATGCACAGGACCTGATAAAACTCGGGACACAAGGTTCTGCAGAATCAGAACCAGACCAGCAGCATGCCCCAGCATCAACAACTCCTTGTGCCACTTGAAGAATATCCATCTGGCTGTTATATACACACAGACTACAGAATTATCTGCACAGCCCATTAAAGGAGACTTGGGTCTTGCTTAAGGGTCTTGCTGAACATGCTCCTAGAACCACTGGAGTATCAGGATCACTCTACTTCTGAGTCAAGCATTAGGGTTGGCCTCTCACCTACTGCTACAACCACAGAACCAAGAAATTTTTGAACATCTGCATGAAGTCTGTGAGGAAACAACTCAAGTACTGTGTGTATAGCCCTTTCCTAAAAAAAGGCATTCTGATGAATATTATTTACAATTCTGCCTCCTGCAACTCAGTCTCCTATTGATGCCTGAAGATTTTTAGCTTTCTCTGCATACTTCATGTATTTGTAGCTTAGTAGAGTGTTAAATGCCTAGGTATAACTTCTAGTGCTTTTCCAGCTCTCTTTGCAATAGGGAACAAACTCTTTGATACATTCTTAAAAGTTTTGTTTAGTTTTGCTTGTTAGTTTACCAAGGACATTTTATTTTGTACCACATATCGTAGACATAATAAAGGCAGAGTCTGAGGACCAGGGGGAGGACTCCAATGGGGCAGAATCCAGGGGGGAGGGTTACCTAACCAACTGCTCCTCTATCTGGACAATACTGGCTGGATATTCTAACTGCCCTATCTTATAAAATCGCAGGAATCTAATTCGGGGTGTGGTTTTCACCACACTGTGCACCTGAAGGCTTTCAAGTAAATGTTTGCTTTTCTATTATAAGTTTAAGGTTGTTTGGGAAGATTTTGTTCTACTTTCAGGCATCACTATCAGGGAAAAGGTAATTTACAACACAAGGAGAAGAAAACTGAGGTATTTGTAAACTTCCAAGTCTTAAGCTACTAAATTTGGTCAGATGGATAGAAAGTTTTTAATGCGACCATCTACATTAACAATGGCTGACAAGCAGACATTTCAGGTAAAACTCTTCTGGAAGAGTATTCAAAACACATCACTTTATATGTACCTTTAGTCACTCCTCTAGTTGCTCTGCATCCATGCCATTCTTTTATCTCTCTGCTTTGACAACACAAACCATCCGATCCAATTGCTGAAAATCACAAGACAGTTTTAGTTAAAGAAGTTGCCTGCTTCTAAAAGAAAACTTCATGCATTCTTTCCTCTAGTTTATTCTTTTTTACCAAGCAAAAGTTCTCAAGTGAACAGCAGGACAACTCACCAAAAGCTGATCCTCTGTCATAGGGGTTCATTTGCCATTTATTGAGCACTAAGTTTGAAAGACAATAACAGAAAAAGCATTTAATCCACAAAGCAAGCCTGAGAAACTTAAATTAGAAGTTCAAATTGTTTCTAGAGTGTTTGGCTCAATTTTCTGGGGAAACAGTTTCATTTCAGTGAAATTCATATAATCTCAAATGAAGGCCTACAATCCAAAGGAAGGGCACAAATGCTTAATGCAAAGGATTCCATGGAAGTTTAGATTATTCCATTAAGAACACAGATTAGGTAACTTAAAAATGCAACTGCAAACAATGAAGACTTTTATAAAATAAGGCGCTTCACACAATCACCATCAAATTCAGACAGAAAATATCCAAAACTATATTAAGAACAACAAATCTGAAATGCATTATTTGCTAGCTTACATTAAGGTATCCTTCAGGCTGTAAGTTAAAATGTCATTACTAAGGAGCTAAGATACACGCACATAGAATTTTTGACTTCATTTTTCATATGCCCAACAACATGCTATAATAAAATACATACATGACTTAAAAAAAACAAGGTGCCATTTCAATTAGGTTTACTGAGCGTATTTGTGCATTCTCTCAAGGAGGATTTGATTTTAACTTTTTTAAAGTTGACTTTACTGTCACCAATGTAGCAGTAGTTATAATGATGACAACTTCTATAACATCTTCAGAGTGTTGTTTGTGCAAATACTGTTCATTTACATAAAACCCAATCTTATCAGTACCAAAGACTGGCCATGGTTATTGGCTTTACAGTTTCAAGCCTAATTAAATGGATGTATAATAGACTCTCAAATACTGTGAGGATATTATCATAGTTACAATCCATTTTATATAGCTGAGTTCCAGCCCTCTGCATTTCCTGCTCAATTCAATGTTGACTAGAAGAAACAAGATTATCAATTATTCAATTCCAAACCGAGGCAGGTGCCAAAAGGAACGCAACAGATCTACTCGGCACAGCAGAATTGAAAGGTCCTGCACTGTTATCCCAGCCACACAAAAACATGTTTGAGCCTAGAAAAGCTCTCTGCTCAAGCTCACTTCAGAGGCCCAAACCAACTCCATGGTGACACAGCTGGTCTCACCTAATCCTGCAATAGAAAGGTATTTTTAACTCCTTCTTTTAAGGTGGACACCACCATCACTTCACATCTTGCAAGGCATTAACCTAGTATGGGGCTTTCAGAAGAATGCTGGAAAGCCAGGTGTGGATCAGCCAGCCTCAAGCTGAAAACAAGAGCATTACTAAGAGTCTGCAGTCAAATGCACACCAGTTCTTCCCATAATTCCACCAGTAAATGTATATTCTCTGTTTAATAAAACACTAAATGATGATATTTACATTATTCCAAATTATGGAAAAAATACTTATCTAATGGCAGGTTAACTTTACTTCTAAAAGTGACAAAATCAACACAAGTTAGCAGAGTTTTGAATTTAAGGAGTGTGACACAAAAACTTACCTGCCCCTCCAGTTTTAATAGTGGCTTTTCCTTTCTTGCCTTCCATTTGGTCCTTCAGTGTTTCATAAACAATCTGGATAACTGGAATGCTGAAAGCCTAAAACGAAAAGTCACTTTCATTCCACAAGTTATACACTTATTTCCAGCCTCATTTTTGGGTGCAATACCCACAGACAGAAATACTGAAATACATTCCTACATATATGTTGGTAAAGACTATTACCAAAAATGCTTAAACACATATAAACACTCTCTGCATATATGAGACCACTTAAAGACTTTTACTTTCTGCTAATATAAATTTGATTACTTACACCAGTTTTTCCACTCCCAGTTTCAGCAGCCTATAGGAAGAAAAATACAAGAGTTTTACCAAGACTGTAAGGACTGCTCTAGAATTCTGTTTGGGTAAACTGAGTTTATTTTTTAAGAAGTATTATTTTGGCTTATGGAATGAAGAACACAGAGATCCATAAAAGACAGGATGAACAAGGCATACTAATCTGATACTTTCAAGGTTATTGATACTGCAGCATTGGCTTGGGCAGTATCAGCCATGTTCCATACAGAGCTGTGTCTGGTATTTACAGCCAAAAGGAGAGCAGATGAGATCAGACAGCCCTCATTTATGTGGCAGTGCCTGTCAAGAAGTCAAAAAATAAAGCCTAATACTCCCAGATTTCATCTGCAAGAACAGCTGGAAACACACTAGTAACTCAAAGAGAATATACTTTCTATTGAAGCAGGACAGGAGAGGTAGTCTAACTATGGACCCATCCAGAAAGAACAAAATTCACCACACAAACAGCAACTGAAATTGCAAACAGCAACAGGATTTCTAAGAATAGGCTACTCTGCCTACATACCATAAGCACATCACCACCTCCTAAGATCAACGGGATGGATTCTGCTTGGATATCTGTAGGGAGACTACAGGAAAGAACTCATTAACACAAAATAACATTCTACATCAACAGAAAAAGAGATTTTTACTTATCTAGAAATTCACAGAAACCAAATCATCTGCAAGGTAAAGCAGGTAACTGCTATTTCACCTGGCTTGCAGTGGATTCAGCTGCACCTTGGTAACAGCACTGCATTTCACATCATTATGCTAAACTATAAAAAAACCCTTATTAACTATATATTCCTTGTCTTCTTTTCTTCAAATGAGTTTTTCTTTAAAGCCACTTATGCTGACCTCACTTACATGATTCTTGTTCAAAACTGGAAAAAAAAAAAAGTAAAGACAACTAAACTCAAACAGCATTTTCAGACAATCACAGTTCATTAATATTCATATGAGAAGAACTACATACATTAAGTTTGTCCATAGTGACAACTTTCTGAATGACAATTCAAAACAAACTCTGAAGTAAAAACATGTTGGCCAAACAAGTAACCAAACACAAGAGTAACAACTTTTTTACAAGACTGACACACATGCACTAAGTTTGAGAAACACAATCATAGATCAGTCTGGAAAACATGCACTAAACTAGCATTAATTATGTGACAGTATTTCATCCAATAACCCCATGATACATATAAATAAAGCACAGAGCCTTCTGTGAAACTAAAGAAGTTAAGCATAAGCAGTGACACTCTGCCTGCCCAAGGTTAAATGTCAGAGCTGCAGTCACAGTTTGTATTCTTCAGTCTCTCACACTGCAGAGAAGCACGTGAGATGCAATGACAGTTAAGGAAAACACACATCCACTTTGCTTTAGTGTGACAGCAGAGGTGCTTTAAGAACCATGTCATACATTGCTGAAAGGCAAATTACAGTTTGCCACACTCCTACTTACAGCCAGTCCATCTCCTCCACTGCTTGAGCTATCTCAGGCATAACACCCATTTCTGTAAGACAAGCAAAGAAGGATCAAGCAGTGTTATTAACCTCACATTTCCCAAAGATTGCCAAGCATCAACACTTCCAGCTACAGGCAGAACCATGGAAAACCACTCTTTCGGGCAACAGCATGTGCAGCCTTCACTCCAGCACCCACTGATGGAGACATTTTCCCTTCCTCACAGGCGGCTTTGAGAGCTGTCCCCACTCAGAGCAGAGCAGAGTCAGGCACACACAGGGCACAGGGCCAGGTACAGACACAGCAGCAAAGTGAACACACTGGGAACAGAGCACCATTCCAAGGGCAAGGTATTTATCTTTGCACCTCTAAGGAAACTGCCCATGTAGACAACAGGTCAGACTTTGTTAATCACAAATATCCAACTTTCTCCACAGCTGAGGTGCAAACAGTAGAAAAAACCTGTATCCTGTAAGGACTCTAGTTCAAATCTTGACTGACAATAAGACAACAAGGCTTTGACTTTGATAAAGTTATTAATTACAGGCACCTTTTAAAGTTTTTTCTTGGGTACCCCTTCTGGCAAGCTCATCTCAAGGTCTGATGGTTGTACCTCAGACACAAGATAAACACGGAGCAACATGCTTGTACATTGATGAACAAATCCTCTGTATTTAAAAAGAAAACAAAACAAACCTGCAGCTACTCAATAGAGGCAAGAGGAAAGCAAATCCTAAGCAACCCAAATACTGGTACCATCAAAACTACAATTTATCTGTTGGCCATCTCTTTGGGTACATAAGGTTACTCGAAATCAATTCCTTCAGCTACAAACATGCACCCTTCTGAGCAGAGGTTTCACACACTGGCCTCTGCACTGCCACACGCTGGGTTTCAGCACGGCAAGCACATGCACACACACTGAGCTGGGCTGCTGCAGGTGGGTGTGCACAGCCAAAGATTATTCTTCCACTTGCTATAATACAAATGCTGTAAGAAATGTGTTTTATTTGTAATGTGATTGCAGGAAGCTTTAATATTTTCAAGTGCTGGACTCTAATCCTACAAAAGTAGACATTCCACACGAGCAACAAGATCAACAGCAATCAAAACCAATTCCTACTAATTCCAAGTTGGAAACAAATCCATACTTTTTTTTTCTCCATATACTTCCGACTCACACAGTTTAATTCAATGTAAAGTACAAGAATTTAATCAAACAATGACACCATGACATTTTCCTCAACTACATCTAAATTAATCCAAACTGACCTCTAGATCTCAGGAAGAAGCTTCAGCATTTTCCCCACATGATAAAATGCAGAAAGTTCAGTTAAAAGGAACAAATTAAAAACCCCATATACAATAAAACTTTACAGAACTCTGACCTTGGCTGGCTGCCTAGTTCTACAAATATCTACAAGGGGAAGCAGACACAAAGAGTGATGCTTTCTCCTTTAAAAGTAAGCTTTTGGATTACAGTTTACTATTACATACACCTATATAGTTTATATAATATATATAGTTTGCTAAACCGTATCGCCAAGCAGCGCTTCTCTCACAAAAAGTCAGTTACTATTCACGGCTATACAGAGAGCAGTTATGATAAACCTCCTGTTACTGAAACCAGCCAGCATGAGGAACGAGCCTAACTTTTAAGCAGCCCCTCTGCTAGACGCACATATGCCATTAACTCTGCCAAACCGTTCCGACAACCACTTCTGACAGCCTATAAAAGCCCGAGGACACGGGGAGAGGCACCCACATCCCCCGCAGGCCTCGCAACCTCCAGCCTGATCTATGGTCAGCCACACACCACCGCGGGCCAGGCTGGCAGGGCGGCCGAGGAGCTTCCACGGTGCCTCAGGGAGCCCGGGAGCCGGCGGGCAGAGGCGAGAGGCTCCCCCAGGGCCAAGAGGCCGCGGCCCCCGCGCCACGTACCCGAGAACGCCGCCATCTTCGCCCCGGGAGCGCCGCGAACACCGCAGCGCGCAGGCGCGCGGCCCGGCCGCCGCTTTATGGGGCCGGCTGGGCGCAGGAGCCGCCGCGCCGCGCGTTCCGCCCCGGCCCGTGAGCGCCCCCGGGTACTGGCGGCCCAAGGCGCCTCAGGGACTCAGACACACCGCGGTGTGTGTCACTTACACACGAACAAGGATACTTTATTCTCCAGGTTTTACAGCAACTTCTCCAAATTCTGCACCATCTTGTTCTAGGGTAACTTCTACTGACATTAAACGCAAGAACCTTCGGGGTTTTGTAAAAAACAGAATGAGATTGCAAGTGCAAAGTGCAGCTTCTACAGTTACATCAGGAGCCAATGGTGCATTTGTCTGCTAAGTGGAAGGCACGGCATAAACCATTGCCTACTGCTTTCCATTGTGAAACACAGCCTCAGTCCTTCTGAAGGCAGCATGAGACAGACACATCTGGGTCAAAGGCAAAAAGAACCCAAAACAAGCATCTGTGACAACGTAGTTCTCTTGAGTACTGTGTTGCAATTTGAATACTCGTTTTGTCCCAATGGTTGGTTTGTTTGTTTCAAGATTTTTTTTTTAAAACTTGCTGAGCCCCACTAACTTACACTGTAGAACCTCGTGTCATGCAGAGAAAAATACAGCAGGGTACTTTATACCCTTCATACCAGGCTGTTTGCATTGCAATGGTTTCTCATGTATTAATAATTCCTTTGGGAGTATCTTCCTTTGATGTGCCTCTTTTCTTTCACTGTTATTCACTATATCTGTCAATCATTAGTTTGCTTGCTTTCAGGTAAATGACAAAACTAGAGATTTTTTTTAAAGGCACAGATATGAATAATGCACAGATTCAACCACGACTCTAAGAAAACCTGTTTATAGGCAGACCTTGATATCAATATATAGTGCTGCTTGTTAGTGTGGAACGTGGAGTGTAATTTACGATACATCTCCCACAATTCTTTGAAACTTACAAACACGATGTTATACTATTTACTATTGCTTTACAAGCTACTTTGTCAAACATAGTTTAAAAATACAGACACAGTAAAAAGGCATTTTTTTCTCAGTAGTTGTTTCTTCTTGAAGTCTTTCCCAAGTGTCCAACAGAGTTTTCATATTGCCCTGAATCCCTAGTTTCAGAATTTGAATTTTTGTTTAACCTAATTCTAGGATACACAGTTGCCTACAAGAGCTTACTAACAAGATAAAATTAGACTGCAGGAGCAGAAGTGTCAGGGTGTGAAGTAATTTTATTTCTATTTTACAAATGCTTTATAAAGACGCAAGAAAGAGGCTGAAACATCAGTTCTTTCACAATTATTTCACAGAACCAGGTTGGGAAAGATATCTGAGATAACTGAGTGCAACCTGTGATGGAACATCACCTGGTCAACCAGACCATGGCACTGAGTGCCACGTCCCGTCCTCCCTTAAACAGCTCCGTGGACAGTGACTCCACCAACTCTCTGGGCAGCCCATTTCAATGTTTAACAACTCTTTCTGTGAAGAAATCCTTCCTGGTGTCCAACCTGAATCTCTCCTGGTGCAGCTTAAGCCTGTCGGCTCATCCTACTGCTTCTTGCCTGGGGATAGAGACCAAACCCCCCTGGTTCTAGCCGCCTTTCAGGCGGTTGTTCAGAGTGTTAAGGTCTCCCTGAGGCTCCTTTTCTCCAGGCTGAACACCCCCAGCTCCCTCAGCCGCTCCTCATCAGACTTGTGCCCCAGAGCCTTCCCCAGCTCCCTGCCCTTCTCTGGACACGCTCCAGCCCCTCAATGCCCTTCCTGATGTGAGGGGCCCAGATTTACAATCAAGTTTATCTGCTTGAGAGAGCTGAACGCTAGGAACTCTAACTCGTAGGACTGAAATATTTAGAAGTCCTACGTAGCACCATTAAAGCCGCAAGAACCACTAGCGAGTAATCCACCTTCTGCCTTTCCCCCTATTTCTTCCCCTATTCGGTAAGGGCGCAATCCACATGCCGAGGTCTCGCCTGTACCGGGCGTTCCCCGCTGCGGGCCGGCGCCGCACGAGTTAAAGGCGGAGCCGTTTGGCCCCCGCCGGGCGCCGTCGCCGTGGCGGCGCGGGGAGGGCGGGACGGCCCGGCCCGGCATGGCCGCCACCGGCGGGGACAGCGGTGGGGCGCCCCGGGAGCGCGGCATGGCCGGCGCCGGCGAGCAGGCGGAGGATGGGGAGGAGAACATTCTGTACGACCTGCTGGTCAACACCGAGTGGCCTCCGGAGACGGAGGTGCAGGTGCGCGTGGCCGCCGCACGGCCGCGGGCGGGGGAGGGGACCGGCCCGGCCACGTTGGCGCGGGCGGGGAGGCGGCGG
Organism: Melozone crissalis; assembly: GCF_028551555.1. Lineage (NCBI taxonomy): Eukaryota > Metazoa > Chordata > Aves > Passeriformes > Passerellidae > Melozone > Melozone crissalis. Next base: position 58,838,389 of record NW_026535805.1, read on the forward strand.
CGCCCTGGGGGCTGCGGGGATGCGCCGGTCCCTGCGGGGCGGCTCCGCGGGATGGCCGCGCTGCTCCTGGCGGGCACACGGCGTGTTGGTGCGACCATTGTCCCCTTGTGCTTTCGTGTCACTTAATTCCCACCGTGGCTTGTGCCACCTGGGATGACTTGAAGTGTTTCTTGCTTATTGAACAGCGTATATCGTGTTTTGCTGTTGAGCTGGCACAAGCGAAGCTATGGTGAATGATGTGCAGGTGTCATCTCTAAAAACTGCTGTGCAAAGAGATGTGGAGTCTGTGCTGGTGAAAATACGACCTTCGTTGAGTTTACCTTGTATGAGGAGAATTAGATCTTCCCTCTGGACTCCTGTATCAGTACAGTTCTGTCTGTATTTGCAGGAGTGGGGTAAAAGGGAAAAATATTTCACTTTATGTCCGCAACGAGCACAGATACCCATTTCTGATTTCTTAAGCCAGCACTTAAGAAATCACAAAACACTGTTCTTGTACTGCAGGTTTTTAGTTATTTCTAGCTGTTGTTCTTCCCAGGTCACTAGAAGGGCTGAGAAGCTCTTTCATTTTACCTTTTTCATGTTTTCCTCTGCAGTGTGCTGAGCTTGCTGCTTCTATGTCTGCTCTTGTCTGACTTGGATATAAAGGATGCAAACAATGTGTTTTTATTTCTTTCTTGTAGTGGCTTTTAAGTCCACTGGAGTTTTTAATGCATTTCCCACTGAAAGTTGGTAATAAAAGCATTTTAACCAAGTTTTGTGCTTAATGAGGACAATTGAACAGAAAAGATGTAAAAACATCACAAGTGGAAGAATGTACCTGTTAAAAATTACTAGAACCATGCTCAAAAAAATAGGTTTTCATTTATCAGAAAGATTTTTTTGTTGCTTTTGATTTGTAAATCCTCAGTTGCAGCAACAGGTATGGGTGTTTGGAAAACATGATTGCACTATTACCATTTATTAGCTTAATAGGTTATTTGTGCAGATAATCGATAGTTGCACCTATTTTAATTCAACTGTGTTGAGAAATGGTAAGTGGTCTTTGTTTTTAGTAGCATATGGAAACAATTTTCCTGTTGCAAACCATGTGGAGGACTTAGGTATGATGACACAAGGCAGTGGTTCTACAGCCCTGTTAAGGGGGCACATTTCTGACAAGTGCCTTTTCTGCTGCCATTAGTGTTCTTGAGGTTGTATGGTAAGTTGATTAAAGAAGTGATTAGTGTGAGACACAACCGTGTTGTTCCATTTCCTTTTGCTAAGTGGTCCCTTTAATACCCCTGTAGGTACCAAGTGGGCTGTGAATGGCATGTCAGTGAGGTGACACCTCCCTTCAGTGGCAGCATGTGGGGATGCCAGTTTAAAGGGACTGTGTAACCACAGTCCCAGGGTCCTCATCTGCCCTGGCAGTCAGAATTTCTAAGCATTGTTGAGTTCTGCTTGTCAGCTCAAGCAGATGGTGCTGGTTATTTTAAACTTGGTATTTATTTCTTGCCTATTTATTTTACAGATAATACTTGTTTTCAGTAGCAGAAGTTGGAAGGTTTGAAAATACTATGCTGTATAGTTTGCTTGGATTTACATTCTTTTTGGAAACTGTCAGTATGAAGGACACTTCTGATAGTCTTTTTACCATTTTAGTGGGAAATTGATTTTACACTGACAACATAAGCAAACAGATTATTTTGTCAGTATGAGTCAGGTTTTGCTTTAAGGTGTCTTAACAGTGATATTACTTAGGTGATTGTCCTAAGTGACTAAGTGTCCTTAGGTGACTTTCCCTTTGGAACATCTGTCTTTTTTAATCCTGTTTTTTTCACACTCTTCAGAAAAAAAAATCACACCCTACTTTCTTGTAGAACTGAATCTTTTGGAATAAGTGAGGTAAGGAATGGTAGAAAGGGAAAGAAAGTTGAATGCTGCACTGGGAAATTAAATTAGTTGTCTTCCTATGCAGTAATTTAGGCGACAAAGCCAGACCTTAAAGTTTTACAGGTATTTATTGACTTTATTTTTTCTTTTATCTCATTTAGGATGATTAATTTTTAATTGCAGAGTACTAGAGCTTACAGCTGTAATTATTGGAAGACGAGTCTTGTGATGAACATGTGAAATCATGTTACATTCAAGACATTGATGAAACTGGCATGGATCTCTTAGACTGAATCCCCAAATTTGCTTTAATTTTAATTTTTGTCAGTATTGTCATTTACCTGTACTGAACGTTCCAGTAAGAGTTTTTTTGAGGGAAGAAGAGGAGGGGCAGGTAGGGTTATAGCAGTTATTTGTGAAGGAAACACACAAGGAATTGACTTCAGCAGAGAGGAGAGTGGTGTGGAAATCAAGCAGTCTGTGTTCAGGATGTTGATGCCATTGTATATAATGCACTGTTTGAGAACACTGATATATATAATGGGAATAAAAGGAATTACTGAGTAGTAGATCCATGAAAATAGTGAATGAGGCAGTGGCTGTGGGCAAGGTTGCAAGAGTAAACTTGTGAAATGATTTATGGAAATAAAGGCTGATTGAACTCTCTTCTTCAATTTATTTTCCAAAATGTATCACCTGGTCTTGTGTGTTTTTTTTTTTTTTTTTTCCATTACAGTCTGATGTTTTGTGATTTCCCCAACACTCACCAGCTGCTGTCCCCCCAGTAAACTTGCAGGGTATGCAAAAAAATCCAAAACTAAGTGGGTGCCTTGTCAGCAAGAAAGTTACTTAGATTTTATTTCTGGAATGCTGTAGGGAAGGAGAAATTGAAGTTGTTTTCCCAAGAAGGAATGAATTAAAAAAGAGCTACAGCATATCTGGTAACCACTGCTATAGCTGAAATGAAGTAAAATTCATATCTTCAGGATATAACAGTAAATCAGTTTTGCAAAGTGTTGAAGATGTGTGGAATAGCAGCCTGTAGTTTAGGCTCAGGAGCAGACACTTTAAATATTAAAAAAATTCTAAATAGATGTAAGCAGTTTTAGGAAATGTTTTTTACTGGGAACTTCCTCATACACCAAAAACTTTTCAACAAGCTCTGCTTTTAAGGTCCCTAGGAAACTGCAGCTCTCCCTGAGGTACTAGGGTAGCTGTAAGAAATAATTTATGCTCTCACTTATTTTACTGTAATGCCTTGTTATTTCTGGCTGATCAACCTGAATGTAGAATGTTATCTATTAGTACAGCTGTGTTTGCTTCTTACATGCTGTGAGATGACAGCCTGGTTATTTGAAAGACTGTTTATGGATTGCCAACTTTGCCTGGAAAACTAATCTTTACTTTAATAATTTAAATTTGGGAGCCCAAATATTATTTTTTAAGCATTGACATACTGCAGAATGTTGATAAATTTGTATGTGTTTCAGTGTTTACTGCTTTGTAACTTGGTGAGGTCCGAATATTTCAGTTAATGAGAAATTTGGTCTATATATTTTATCTTGAATGGAAGAGAAAATTCAGTCATTGCCTACTCTAATGCTCAGTTTGTGGTGCTCTAATATTCTTATTAGAAAGGTATAAGCATGATTGCTTATTTTTAGGATTTGTTTGTGGATCCTTCCTTATTGGTTATCCTTGTTCTCTTCTCAGTTTTGTATCTTATTTTCTGCTTCTTACTGGCAAATAATTTTATCTCCTCTTATCTCTAAGAATATATATCCTGTGTTGTTTTGTGTTCCTTTTTTCTGTGTTTGGAGAGTGCTTTCAATTGTGTAGTGACTGCAATTGCTCCCTTTGCCTGAAGTAGAGCAGGGCAGGTGGAAAGGCTGTGTGAGATGCTATGGACTATAGGTGGTTATCTGAGTGGCCATATTGCATAGTACACAATGATGTAAAAAGGGGGCTTTTTTCAGAAATGGTTTGTTTTTCTTGATGTTTCTGAAACTTTCATGAGCAGTCATTAGGTAGCTTAGCACTTAGATATTAGCATAATATGTTGCACACCAAGTACTTTGACTGCTAGGCATTACAGATCATTGTGGCATTTATTTGGCATAAAAAGAGTGCTTTATAATACCTTACAGGAGAACATAATCAGAAGGCAATGTCTTTTGTTACTACCCAAAGATTGAGGCAAAGCTGAATCAATAGACAATCTGTGGCACATTTTGTTTATTGCATCTTGGCATTTAAATGATTTGGCATTATTACCTGTTTCAGCTTATGCAGTTAAAGTAGACATTATATGAAGTGGTGAGTAATAGAAAATACTTAAGGAACTTGAAGGCTAGGAGCCAACTTAAACTTAATCAGTGAATGTATGTATGAGTATTGTATTTAAGTTAAAATGTGTGACATGCTGTCTGATGATTATTATTGTAATTGCAGCCAAGAGGCAACAGAACACATGGTGCATCATTTATCATCTCTAGAGCAATTGCAGGTAAATAATACTTGTTCCTGCCTTCATGCCTTCTAAGACTGTGTGGATTGCTTGTAAATTTTAAAATTTCTGCCCTTTAGAGTGCCTAATGATGGAAGTAGTAATGGAAGTAGAATACAGCATGTGTTTTCAGGAAGATGTTTTCTGATTTTGATCATGGCTGTGTTATTTTTATGTCAATTTTGTGAGCATTCTTGTCTCCATTAGTTTGTTGGGACAAACTAATAAACCATACATCTTAGAAATTAACAAGCTCTGTGTTTTGCAGAGCTTGTTGATTTCTTGCAGAGCTTGTTTTGCTGAGCTTTTTTTGTGTTTGTATTTGAGCAATTTTTTTTTCCCTCTCTTAACATGCTTTGCACTGGGTTGTCTGTTAGTTAGTTCTATGAGGAAGAGTTAGATTCTGATGATGTTATATTGCATAAACCAAGTGTTAAATGGCAGTGCCTGAATTGTATTTTCATCCAGTAGGAATTTATCTTAGAATTTAAAAAAATGTGCAGTGGATTGGTTTTTGTTTGTTTGTTTGTTTAGTTTGTTTTTTATTTGGCGTTTGCATTTATTCTAACATAAGAATTCGTTGTCCGAATATAAAGGATATTTCCCTCAATACCTTTTTCTTTAATGAGAATTTGAGATTCCCTGTGCAGTAACCTGGAGTGGATTTTAAGACTACTAGAGGTGTAATTTCTACCTCTTTCCATTATAGGTCCTGCATTATTTTTGCTTCGGTACATCTGGTACAGGTAGGTTTTACAAGAATGCTGCAAAAAATATTTGGTAATATTTTTATAGTTTTTTGATTTGATGGAAAGTAATTCCTGATGGGAGTAAAACTGAACACTTGTTCAGAATATTGTCCAAGGAATGCTTAGAATAGCCACTTTTCATAAATTGAGTTGCAGCTGAAGTCTAGATAGAAGAAGAGTGGTATGTACTAGTTTGACTTTTGCTTTTATCAGAAGCTGAAGTAACATTGCAGTTGGAACAGGTTTCTCCAAACACATATTTGTCCTTTCCACCCCCAGCTGAGATACTGCAAAGGGAACTGTTGTGAGGTTTTTTCTTAAGCCTCATTGACAGATATGATGTCATGACAGGGTTTGCTTCCTTTGGAGTAATAATTTTGAATTTTTTTTCTTTGACAATTCAAACTCATACGAAGGGCTTGGTAACTGTTTGAGCAGCACTCATGCCATTTATAAATTTAAGTTTTGATTCAAAAAGTCATGAAATGGTCCCAGAAATTTGTTGGGGTAAGTACAATGTTTCTGGAAAATCAGTCATTATATGGCTCAGCAGGTTTGAAGATAACAGTTTCCTGTTTTAAAGGATAATCTGTTATGTGGAAAGGGACATTAATGTGACTTCCTGTGAAATGGTACTGTACTTGAATTTGGCAGGGAATGCTGTTTTCCCTATTGCTAGTGTTCTACTTTATTTTTGTGCACCTACTGTCCCCCACCCCTTTTCTCATGAGGCTTTGATGTTTATGGGCAACATACGGTCGTGTGAGTCTAGTTGTAAGAAGTCGGTTGTAGACAGAATTCACCTACTTTTCTCCCCTCCCTCTAGTAGTCACAGTTAAAAGCTATTTTCAAGCTTTTATCATTTATTCTAGTTGCTGTTTTCATGTATTTGATAAAAGAGTTTTGGAGGGATCTTGGGAGGCCTCTAGGTTAAAGTCCAGTAAAATCAGGAGAACACTGAATTCCAGCTGAGCTCCTTGCGGCTCTGTCCAGCTAGGTCCTGGAAAGGTTAAAGGATGGAGAACCCAGAGAGTCTCTGGTCAACCTGTTCAAGTGCCTGACTGTCTTCATGGTGAAAAAAATCTCTTCTTAATGTCATCTTGGACCCTCCTTGGTTTTGAAATTACAGAGACAGTTAGGTTGGAAAGGACCTTTACAGTCATTGAGTCCAACCGTTATCCCAGCACTTCCAAGTCCTCCAAAGGGTTGGTCATAGTTTCTTGTGTTCCAGCCATGCACCTCTGTTGCTCCCATCTTCCTGGTATCAGTGAGAATGCTGCTGTTTTGTTACCCTGAAGCTTTCTCTTCTTCAGGCTAAACAAATAAAATTCCCGCAGCGTCTGATTTATTGTAGGGCAAGTACTTCAGTCCCCTGATCATCTTGGTGCCCCTCCGGTTTGCTGGTATTCTTCTTTCAGTGGGTGTAGCAAAACTGGCTGGTGGCAGATTGTAAAGAGTGATAAATGAGTGATCAGTTCCCTTAATATGCAGTTTTGTTCTGTTAGTAAGAACAAGGCTGTTGTTAGCCTTTGTCGTTGGCAGGGTGCAGTGTTGATTCATGTTCAGTTGCAAACCCTCTGAGGTAACTGATGAGCGCCTTGAAGCTGAGTTGTGTGGTGTGTGTATCTCAGGTGCTGCATTGGTTCTCTGTGTGTTCTGATTGATCCTGATGGTTTTGGTATTTCAGCCCTGCAAAGTTTTCTCTGCCCGCTGGACTGGTTCGCCTGGTTAGTAAGCAGATCAACTGGCACCTCGTACTTGCAAGGTAACCAGCTCCCATGCTTTGCCATTTCTGCCAGGAGTGAATGTATTAATGCTTCCTGTGCTCCCCCACCATCCCCACTCAGCCATGCTGAGTTAGTATTGTGCTAAAGATGTGCTTTTCTTTCTGTTTAAGGGAAATACTGGAGGCTCTCACAGGTGGCCTCAGTGTGCTGCCTAGGGGCTTCTACCTGCTTCCCTTCAGTTAGTGCCCCTCTCACTCAGGGCTGAATGTCTGGCTTTTGGGGCAAAGTGACTTGCAGTGCAGTCATTTTCAAATTCAAGTCCTGAATTTAGTTGATTAAAGACTTAAAACTTGGCAGGATGCATAATTTTAAAATAAGCAATTAATGTTTGTGGAAAGTGAATGCATACCTTCAAGACTTGTCTGCTATTCCATGCACAGAGAGAAGTGAGTTCCAAGGCTAGAGCCAGCTGTTCTGAAGGAATTTTAGCAGCATCAGTGAGATCACTGGCTTTTAAAGTAAGCACAGAAAAATGGTTCAGTGGCACGGTTACATGAAGGTAGTAGGGAAGGTTTTAGTTTATGTTGTATGCAAAGACACATAACTTACTGAATTATGATAGTTGTTTATACCAGATAAAGCAACACATAGTTGTGTGCATTGCTGTTGTAAAATTGTCTATAAGCAACATGTGACTCTGACCTCTCATGCAGTGGGATTTTAGACCTTGTGCTGTTTTCTTAGTGCTGGTGGAAAGGAGTGGCAGATAGATTTCTCTGAAATGAAAGCAATATCATAGCACGGATATTTTCCTTTTAATAAAAAACTGATATTTCCCATTTTAATTTTTTTTAATTTTTAAATGAGGCAATTTATATCTAACCATAGAGAAAAGTACCTAGGACTCTGCTGCACATTCTGTAAGGAGTGGACTTTAAATGAACTTTCACATCTGTTTTTTCTTTCAGCAATGGTAAATTGTTGGCAGTTGTTCAAGACCAATGTGTAGAAATCAGGTAACTTAGCATTATCTGTTACTTCAGCTCTGCAGTTCTGACAAAGTGTTTCTGGTAATTTGCTAGCAATACTTTTACAGATTTCTCTTCTTGTTTTGCAATGTTATATATTGTGAAATTTATCCATGGAATGATCATAAAAGCAGGAGCCTAAAAAAACCAGAACCCAAACCCAACATAAAATGTCCATGACTCCCTCAATTATAACAGATGTGTTGATATAAGTATATATCTGTATCTCTCTCTGTTTTCAATATGTGAAAGAAAAACAATCAAGATCCTCAAAAACACTCAGCACAAGTAATGGTCTTTCTAACCTTTGCCTTTCTGCCCCCTCTAGAAATTCTCCCCTATAAATGGGACAAGGAGCTAGTACCTAGTGTTCTTCTCTTGGAGTAGCTGGCATATATAATACTTCACCTTATTTTACAAGTGGTGTGGATTGCTGTAAAAACTGATGCTTTCCCTTTTCTTGTGCTCTCTTAAGAACAAGCTCTCCTTTGCCAGTTCAGGAGCACATTTAGCTGTAGAACAGATCTTGATTGAGTGTGTTTACTTGCTTCACAAAAATCCATTTGCTAGAAGGTCAGACCTTCCATTTATATGTAAAAGAAGCAAGTGTATGAAAATTGTTCAATCAAAAGTGGTGTGAGCACCATAAACGTCAGCTTAAAGACTATAAAATAAATCTTGTGTTTCAACTGTATTAATGTAACTATATTCTTGCATTGTTTCTAAAATTGTAATCTAGAGAATACTGACTTGGTTTTTCTAAACTTATATGAAGCACTGAGATGATGCTGTCCTATTTTGTACAGCATTACAAATAAATGAGAAATGTTGGTATTTATGCTAAATACTATTGTTAGTTACTGTAGCTGCCTGGAGGGTGAAAGTTACTATCTGCTTTTTTGAACAAGTAGTTAGAGGCATGCAGGCCTTTGAATTGTGCATTTGGAATATTTTTATAGTGTTCTGTTACAGAAAATTGAACAGTGGATTTTTTTTGTATCTAAATTCATACGAGTCTTATTTCTGCAGGTCTGCCAAAGATGACTTTGTATCCATAGTTGGAAAATGTCAAGGTATGGCAACCTCTTCATTATTACTTAATGTCATCATTGTTATTAATACATGGCTAAATGGTGGTGTTGGTTTACTTTAGCTTCTTAAAATCATTGGAAAGAATCTCTTAATAATTTTGCTTTGTGACTAGCTCTGTTACCCTCTCTCTGCCACTTCTTTCTATTCTGAATATATGAAACCTGAATTTGCAATGAAATGATAGTTAGAACTAATGGCTCTGGGAGACATACATGGTTTTTCTTTCTTTACCCTCCTCTGAGAAAAGCTTGTAATGCTGGTAAGCCCCCTGCATTTTTTTGATGCAATTGGCTTTTTGTTCTGTTTAAGGGATTATATTTATTTTTTGCTTTTATTAATAATTTTATTCTTTTTTCATAGTGCCAAAGGATCCTAACCCTCAGTGGAGGAGAGTGGCATGGAGTCATGATTGTACATTACTTGCTTATGCTGAAAGCAGTGGAACAGTCAGAGTGTTTGACCTGATGGGTAGTGAGCTTTTGGTCATTTCACCGGTATGTGCTCTCTTGGGTCAAATACCAATCTAGTAGAACTTTTTTTAAGGATCATGGGTAATTTCCACTTTTTGACCTTTTTAAAATCATGGCTTAGTTTGCTATAAATGCTTACACTGAATACCACACAGAAATGGAGTGTAAAAAGTTCTACTATAATGCACCCACCATAGGATCAACAAAAGTCATGTGTAACCCTTACAACAGCATAAAAGGGTACATCTGTCCTAAATTGTGGTACATCTGTAGGTGCATCAGACAGTGGAAGTATGGAATCACCACAATTTGTGTTAATAGATAATGAATCTGGACTTTATATGCAGAGTCAAATTGTAAACCAAGAAATATTTCTGCCAAAGTACTTTGCTTGGTACATTATTAGATAATTGCTGTTGACAGGCCCCACACAATATATTGTCTATTTTGCATGTTCAGAGGGTGTATTGAACTGGTTTGTGAAGGTGGCTCAAGGGTATTTCCTCAATATATTGTCTTTGCAAACATTGTAATAATACGATTTCTTGATAATCAAGATAAAAGAAAATGTATTTAGTTTTAACTGAAACTTTATTTTTTAAATACAATATAGTTAATTTAACTTTCTAGTTCTTTCAGTAACAGAGACACTTCTTTAAAAATCCCCTTTCTCTCCCAATGTCTGCCCTCATTTTTGGGTAAAGACAGCAAGTTTTCCAGGCGATCTGAGTTACGCTATTGCTGGATTGATCTTTCTAGAATACAAAGCAAGTGCCCAGTGGTCAGCTGAGCTCCTTGTTGTTAATTACCGTGGAGAACTGAGAAGTTACCTTGTGAGGTAAGCATAAATTTTGACTTGCTTTGAGATGCCACAGTGAACTTCAGAGAAATTCTTTCTACTCTTTAAAGAAAATAAATCTGAAGTAACGCATATTTTTTTTTTCCTGGCATACCTAGTGTTGGAACAAATCAAAGCTTTCAAGAAAGTCATAGTTTCAGCTTTGGCAGCCACTATGCTCATGGGATAACAACTGTCATTTATCATCCTGGTCACAGGTAAGTGTTCTGTTTGCTACTTGACATTGGTATGTAAATGATGAATAAAAAGTGGCAAAATAAGCACTGAAGTGTGTTTGATGGGGAGGGCGAGAAAAATCTATTCTTGCTAAAATTGGTATTTAGGGCATCAGTGATAACAAGTCATGTCTCTTTCTACTATGAAAGAGGAACCTTAGTTCATCTCACTTGACTTTCATTATTCCATTAGTAAAGTTATGTCCTTTTCTGTTTGAGTACCTTGCATAAGCAACATGCACTTTTTAGAATGTCAGGATTAGCTTCAAAAGAGGTTTCTGAATGTGATGAAAGATGGGTAATGTTGAAGGGTAAATTTAGGGGTTTTTTTCTTATTTGTTTTCTTTTTTTCTTTTGTTTGTTTTGGGATTTTTTTTAGCGTGTTTTTTTTTTGTTGTTGCATTTTGTTTAGTTTTTCTATCTGGAATTCATTGCTAGACTTACTGGCGAGCTCACTGTACCCAATGTAACGGAAATAAATCCTGGTTAGCCTATTATATATGCTAAAAATGGGTCCACTCTTTTAGTATCAATTTGTTATGTACCAAGATAAATTCAGCAACTCTGTTTCTATTTCTCTTCAATTGTAGGAACCAAACTTTGTTCTAGATATTTTTCTTGTATTAGATCTGCTAGGATTGAATCTTTCAGTGCAATATTACATGCAATATTACATCACTGTATTTTTTTAAATGGAAATTAGGCCTGGCTATAAACTACCAGAAGAAACTCACTGTTGAAAAAACTTCTTCCCATTCTTCAGTATTAAATGAGCTGTCATATCTATCTTAGGAAAACAAATTATTATTAATGAGAAGTAATATTCTTCTAGCTTATTCTTTTGAGAGATTATTTTGTATATGGCTTTTTCTTTCCACTTAATTAATATTTAGTGATTTCACATAATTATTACTCAGTATACTGAATTTACAGTTTTGAGGTAATAGTTATGGGTTATGGAGCTTTGGTAGCACTATATGACCAGACAGCAGAGCCAACCCCTTGTATCCTTTCATCAGATCAGGTTTAATGGTTGTAGTATTTCCTTCTGTGTGCAGCCTGTTGAGTGGCTTAGTAAAGTTGAAAAATTGACACTTGAAAGAATGGATAATTGGATGGAATGGATGGAAAACAAAAGAACCAGAGTTTTTCCCCTGATGGATGCAGGTCTTTTCTGTTTTTAAATGTAGTCTGTGGTAGAAAGCTTGTAAATTTGACATTGGAGAATTCTAAATTTGTGGGTAAAGTCTCTTGCTGAAACTTTCTTGCTATCCCAAAAAACCCTGGAAGTGCTGGGAGACAAGTACTTGAAAGTTGTGCATTAAAGAAAATTGCTGATATGCCTTGAAATTTTAATTTTCAATAATGCGTTTGATCACTTAACAAATGTTCAACTTTGTCAGTTTGTGCTTTCTTGCATTTCTTTTAATCTCAGGTGGTGAAATTATACTGATCTTTCTTCATTGCTTGTAAGGCTTGACTTACTGCATTACTGTATTACTGTGTATTTGCTCATGACTCATTATGGTGCAATAAAATAGCAATTAAGAATTTAATTTATTTAATTTTTTCAACTAGATGTATGATAATTGCCAAGAGAATATGTCAGTAGGGAATGTTTCTGAATCTGTAAGAAAACTTGAAACTATACCTTTTGGAAAAATCCAATGATGACTTTTACTGTTGTGAAAAAGTATTATGTATCTTAAGTTAGATAGCTAGTGCTGGTGTTCTCTTGTAATACTGCTTTCATCTAGGATGGAATTTACAGTGCATTTTAGTTGCCAAAACTTAAATGTCTGTTTCACTGTGAGCTCTTTGTAAACTCAAATCCAAGGTTCAACAGCTGCTTGTTTTGCTATCCTAATCTAGAACTGAATGTGTAATTTCTGGGTTATCTGCAATTGCTGCAGAATGTGTTTGATACTAAAGTATAAAGTTTGCAATGAAGGGCTTGTGATGAAGGAGTTAGAGGGTTTCAGATTTATCTAAAGTTTTTGTACCAAAATTGCTAAGTAAAGAAGGGCATATAAAGTTTTTCTTGGATACCTCAACTGAGCTTGTTCTTGAGACTGGTGTCACACTGGTTATCTTCAACCCAACTTTGTACAAACCTATGGAGTGGAGTACAACTGAAGGTACTGCAAGAGCAGCCAGTTTTTGAGGCTGGGGAAACCCTTTTAGATCATCTAATCCACTCCCCTTCACCTCATTGTCAACTAGAGGAGGTTGCTTGGAGCCATGTCACTGCAAGTCCAAGAGCTGCATATCTGTGTCCTCCCTTAAAAGCATGGTCTGTGTCAAGGCCTCTGAGGTGCTGGGGAGCTGCTCCAGAGGGTGCTGGAGACTGAGCCTGGCAGCACATCACTGATTTTTTTAGATTGTACACAAAGACAGGTTCTGGCCATCTTTTTCTGCAAAGTGCTGCACTCTAGGCCTGGCATTTACATAGGTCTTTTCCCAGCTTTTGTTGAAAGAGTTCCTGACCCCTGCTAATCAGGTGTCTATCTAGAACAAAAGCTCAAAGCGCCCTTTGCTTAGGAAATGTTGGCAGAACTTGCTAAAAGCTTCTAAAGCATGCTAGCTAGGTCTTCCTGTCAGTGACAGGCATTGTGAAGTTTCTCAAAGGCTTTCCAGGAATTCTCTTTATGATCTCAGGAGTATGTAGCTGTTTAAGGATCTAGGAATGAAGCCTGGAAACTGCTGCATGTTGGCTGGGCCAAGTGTAGAGTACATATGCAAGGAAAAAATATTAGTCTTCCTCAAGTTCATGTCTCTGGTTGCAGTTTTTGGTGAAAGTGACTTCTTTTTTTCTGCCGTAGGTTATTCTTAACACCAGAGAATAACCAAAACTCTTGAGAACTTTAAGCATCATTCTTGAGAGAGATCTTACCACTTTCTACAACTATGTGAAAGGTGGTTGTAGCCAGGTGGGGATCAACCTCCTCATCCAAGGAGCCAGGAAGACATAGAAGAAGATGAGGCTTAAGCTGTTCCAGGGGAGTTTCAGATTGGACATCAGGAGGAATTTCTTCACATTAAGGGTGATTAGACATTGGAAGGGACTGCCCAGGCAAGTGGTGCAGTCACCATCCCTTGAGCTGGTCTAGTTGACATGGTAGTCTCTGATCATAGATTAGTCTTGATGATCTCAGAGGTTCTTTTCCAGCCTGATGATGCGATTTTGTCATTCATCCATGGTATAAAATTATCCTGCTGTACGTTAGTGACTAGCAGGAGACTTGGCATTATTAAATAAGCTTTACTGATGTCTTAAAAAGGATTAAATGTGGAAGGAATTTTTTTTTTTGCTTTATTCTTTCTTTGACTTTTGGAGGTGTAGTTTTGGCATCCTGGTGGCCAGAGCTGTGCTGTGCGAGCGGCAGCCACTACTGGGGGCAGAGCACTTCGGGAATGGTGCAGCCTTGGGAAAGGGATCATGCAGCATTCCCAGGGCAGAGTTTGGGCTCCTGCAGCTGTGCCTTTTATTGTGGATACTTTACCTTTTGATATGCGATTCATTACAATAATGCTTCCAAACAGACTCCTTTTCTGAAAGTTTTCATCAAAGTAGTGATCAGTTAAATATAGAAGTGCTTGTTAATAAGGTGAAAGGGCTTCAAGGGCAAATACTGTGATACAGTTCAGTGTAATAATGACAAGTTTAGTGTAATAATTACAAGACTTACATAAAAGTTTTTAAAATGCCACCTGTGGCATTAGTGTAACGATTACAGTTTAGGGTAATAATTACAAGACTTACATGAAAGTTTTTAAAATGCCACCTATGGTATGCAATGAAAGTATTACATGCACATGTATAATTGGTACAGTGGCTTTAGAAAACAGAATTGACAAGCCTTAATGTGTTCAGTTCTTCAGTGAAAGAGAAGTAGCTTTTGTACAACATCTGAATAAATGAGAATCTGATGCTTAAACAGAATGATTGGAACTTGTTATATGCTTAAGCAGTAATTTTTAATCATTTTTGAGGGTAAGAAGGAAACTCAGACTTGTGGCCAGACTTATTGTATTCTAGATGTTGGGAATTATGCTATGAATAACAAATGTTACTTGAATGATATTGACCATTTTTAGATTTAAGGGTATTTATTCACAAAGTTTATTGGGCTGTTAAGTGCCTTGGTATATTTAGCCTTTTGTTACCCCAAGCAAACTGCTATAGACTTAAGAAAATTAAAAAATATGTGGCAGTATATGAAATCATAATGCATCTTTATATATATTACAGACTTCTCCTTGTAGGAGGCTGTGAAACTGATGAAGATGGAGTATCTAAAGCAGCTGGTTGTGGAATATCTGCTTGGAGGATTCTGTCAGGCTCTCCCCATTACAAACAGGTCACTAGTTATGAAGATGATGTTAGAACAGTAAGTTTGTCTCCTCATTTTACTGGATAAATATTGTCAATGGAAGGTCAATAAATATCTCTTTATGAAAGATTAATTTAATGGGATGTTTTGCTATTTTCTAAGCTATGATACATATGTCTAAACAGTTATCTTTTTCCCACAGCATCCGTTTTTGCTTTTTCTGTAGTATGATTTGAACTTTAAGTTCACTTGTGGTTTTAAAACCAAAAACAAGAAGAAAGGAGTCTGTAAATTTCCAAGCTACAATTTTTTTTGCTCTTAGTTGTACATTGGGATATACTACCTGTCTTTGTTGGAGAAAAGTTACAGTTTGTTCTTCTATTACTTCAGAACAAAAGGCAACATGCCTGAAATAAATATTTCTGTTTAATTATAGCTCTTGATTTCTTTTGCTTGTAGTAGAAGTAAATGTTTGATTTGGTAACAGCTTGGTTATACTGAAATAAATTTACTATATTCCAGGATAAATTCCAATGTTTACTCTTATATAGGTATCGCTTAGTATTACAAGTGAGTTGTTAATTTAATTGCAAATGAGGAGTGCTTTTCTGTGACATGTATACCTACTGAAGTTGATAGAATTATACAAACTGGATTTTATTATGCTTGCATTATTTTAAAGTAGGCAGTCTCATGGAAGTTTAAAAATAGTAACATCACAGAATAAGCTGAGTTGAAAGAGACCCACAGAAATCATCGAGTCCAACTCCTGGCTCTGCACAGGATACCCAGAGTCACACCGTGTGCCCAAGAGCGTTGTCCAAACACCACTTGAGCTCTGTCAGGCTGGAGCTGTGATCACTTCCCTGGGGAGCTGTTCTAGTGCCCAGCCATCCTCTGGGTGAAGAACCTTATCCTGATATGCAACCTAAACCTGCCCTGACACAACTTGAGGCCATTCCCTCAGGTCCTGTCCCTGCTCACCACAGAGCAGAGATCAGTGCCTGCCCCTCCTCTCCCCCTCCCAAGGAAGCTGTAACTGCAGTGAGCTCTGCCCTCAGCCTCCTCCAGGCTGGACAGACCAAGTGACCTCAGTCACTCCTCACAGGCTTCCCCTCAGGGCCCTTCACCATCCTCATGGCTTTCTTTGGGCACACTGATGGCTTCATCTCTGCCATATACTGTAGCCCTGCTGACTCATTCAACTCACTGTCAAATAGGACCCTTTCTGCAGCACCACTCTCCAGCCTGTCATTCTCCAGTCTCTGCACACAGCCAGGGTTACCTCAGATACACAGTCTGGCACTTGGCCTTGTTAAACTTCATATGGTTGGTGATTGTCCATCTCTCTAATTTGTTAAGGTCTTTCTGCAGACCCTCTGAAGAATCTTGCAAAGTTATTTTAGTATTTTAAATATGACTTAATTTTTGGTGGATGAAACTGTGGGAGATTGTTTTTCATTGTATGATTTGTTTCTGTTCTTACAGGCACAGAGAAGAGGATTATTAAGGATTATGAATTTAAGATTTTACAGCAGGCGAGGAACAGAACAGGTATTAAGATCTAGGTCTACGTCAGAAATGTATTTTACTAACATAATTGTCTATTAATGACTACCTGAGAGACTGACTGCAAGTAGGTTTTAATTTATGCAACTTAGGAATTAACATTCTATTAAATTAATAAAAAAGCTTTAGCATTAAATGGAGTAGCTTGCCACTTACTTGGTTTTCTTAAAAATCCACCTAGTTCATTTGCTGAAGCTTGAGTCACTGGGTTTCAGGAACAGGTGTAGAGATGTAGAGTTCAATGTTAAATGTAAACCCTTATTCAAAAAAGAAGGGATTAGAAGCCACCTAATTATTTGTTAATGAATGTGATAATCAGACCATGTTAGATGTGTTGTATATTCTACAAGAAGAAAGTAGATTGTAATGTTTCTCAAATAAAATATATGCCCAAACAATAAGAACAAAACTCAGCCTTCTGCACTACATGTGTTTCACTAGAAAACAATAGAAAAGCCTCAGCCCACAATTTTCACACCATGTGGGAAAGAAAAAATGGGTGGATTCAAACTAATAATTTATGGCTTAGATAGGGCAGACACAAGGACTTTACTTTTACACTTTGAGATACTATGGAAACATTTTGCTTATTAGCTTCAAACGTTTATTATGGGTCAGACTTCTATTCCCAGGAGCCCAATGAAACTGCTGATCAGAATCAACTTATTCTTAACAAATTCTGGGTATAGACCTTATGTTCTCCTCTGCCATGAGTGAGTGTTAAACCTTGAATGTCGTGCTGAAGTGTAGGTGTGTGCTTTCTGTATTTCTAAAGTGTTGTACGTGGTGCTCATTCATGGCTTTCTTCTACATGCCTTAGGAACTTCCCATGCAGTACTGCTTTTCCTTATCTCTTGTCTACTTGTCTCTTGTCTACTTGGTTTGATTCCTTTTTCTATCCCCCTTTCCTTTCTTGTAAGAGAAATTGTTTTCCCTTCTTTGGCTTTACAAGGAAAGAACTGTAAAGAATCTGTCTACCACCTTCACTCTGTGTCCTTCTGAGTGGAAAAATGGCTGATCTGAGTTAGAAATGACATTAATAGATTCTTGGGATGTTTTAGGTGGCTGGTTGAAAGAAGAAGTTGCCTGCTTTATTGGAAAGGGAAAACAAATCTTTCTGAATCTTTCTCAAGGGTGGAACAGGAAGAGATTTTATTTCCTTCACTGAGAATGCTAAAGATAAAGCTGACTTAAGCTTTTTTAGCTGAAAAGCTTGTATTGCATGTAGCTGTACTAAACTTCAACTTCATTGCACTTGCCAATACTAAATTAATGAAGAAATATGGAAACTTATTTATCCTTGAATGTTTTGATCTAATTTCAGAGATTATGGCTTGAATATATAAAGTATAGTTTTTATTTCTAGTGTGAAATTAACATCCCGTTTAAAATATGATGGACACAGCAGCTAGAGGACTTGTATATTAGAACTGGCTACACTGGGATTTGATTCTTAGTGTTGTTAAATGACACTTAAAAAATGTGAAGTGCTAGCCTGCTGAGTTTCTCAACATCTTTTGCTGTTCCCTTAAGCTGATGAGCTGTTTACAGGGGCAGCATTGCCTGCTTTGGCAAAGGACTGATTAATTTTTATAGATAACAGGGCTTGGGTGATAAATTTGAGTGTGTTAATGACCATCCAATATCTAAATCTCACAGCCAGAGAATTATTACTGACTACTGAGTAAACATTTACCTCCTTTCAAGATCTGTGATGTATACCACTGATCAGCTGTCTGAGCAGGTTATATATTTTACCTTTGTGTTTCTGGGTCCTTTAACAGTCTTTTGTTCTTTGTCTGTTGTGCAGGCAAATTGACTTGTAAAGAGAGAAGTTCCATTAGAAGGCATGTACAATTCCTGGGCAAATTGCAGTTGAAAGTGCAGTACTGCAGCTGCCTAAGAATATAGTCAGAGAATATGAATTTTTTTTCTAATATAAATAATTCTTAATGGGTTAAAAAAAACTCTTAATGCTCTCATTTTCAATTAAAAATACATTTTAGGCATCGATTTAAGGAGTGCTCTCAACAGCTGCAAACCGCTGTACAACAATAAACATTTCTTGATTGTCATTGCTTCTCTGGCATACCTAGCACTTTAAAAACACTAAGAAATAAAATAAAAATAATAGTAAAAAAACTCCCAAGTCCCAACAAACACACTGACCTGAAAAGAATATTTTTTATCTTCAAATAATACCTACCAGTAGCATTCTGCCATTTAAACTTCTTAATTGATGGATGTCAGCTAACCTTTCTGTGCTTTTCTGAGGTATTTTCTGAGAGGGGTAGTGCTGGCCTAAAAAAATTGGTTAGCTGCATACTTGGAAAAATTTAACTGTGAATCTTTATTAAAAGGTTTTTTAAAGTGAGCTAACAAAATAGAATTTTATCAACAATGTAATTTTTGGGAATCTGTATCCTGCTGTCTTTCAGGGAAGATGAGACACTTTAAGAAATGAATGATCTTTCTGAAAACTTAGGGGAGAGGGGTGAATAAATGTAAAATGTATTTTCAGAAATTGTCATTCATTGCCAGTGTCACTAAATTTGACTTTAAAATGTAAGTGTGTATTTAGAGTGTCTTGTGGAAATAGCATAGAGATCCAGTTGTAAATGTGCTGGATTTTGTGAATCCTTAAGAAGGTATTTTGTTAGGAAGTGTATTTTGTCTCCTAAAGTGTCCAGAGCTGATGGAAAACTTAATCTAGGAGAATTTTTGTACCCTTAAAGAAGTTAATGTACGAATGCTGAATTAATTTATCTATATGGACTTAATCTGATATTCGCTATGTTACTACTTGGTCTGTTGTCACTCAAGGTTCTTGGATTTTGATTCAGTGTCCTGAAATGAACCGTGTGCTCCTCCAAGAGCTCTTATTGTCTGATTTCTTGTATCTCTTTTTTTGCTTTCCTTTAATTTAAGAATTGGATTTGTAATAATACCCACCTATAAGTTTGCTCCCAAGGAGGAAGAGTTGTACTAAGCTGCGGTTTGGTCATAGTCTTTCTTGAAGACTATTAAGGAGCAATCAGGACAAGAGAGTCAGAATAGTAGAAAACTGAGGCTGCTGGATGTTTTTTCTGTGCAGAGAACAACCTGTGCTTTTCCCTTCAAGCAGCTCTGCATTGCTGTCAGGGTGTTCTCTTAGGAATGCTGCACTTCCAGGTTTTATTTGCCATATAACAGTGTGATACAGAAGTTTACATTCCTAAAGATTTGTTCATGCTAAGATAGTGTTCTTCCTTTATGCAGGTTGTTTTTATTCTTCCATATCGCAACTGATCTCTTACTTTTTTCTTTTAGAATAAGGGTTTTTTTGTTTGATTTTAATTTAAGGTATGTTAACTTTTCAGGGTGGAAGATTGTACAATTTTTTGTGTCTCTAAAAGAGAGGAAAAAAAATGTATTTGGAGGAAATTTTTGGGGTATTCCTTGGTGTATATTTTTATTATGTTTGTTTGTTTATTTGCTTGGATGCCATGTTCGGCAGGATGGAGTTTTCAAGATGAATCTTTCTCCTGATGGAGCTCTTTTGGCAGCTATTCATTTCTCAGGAAAACTGACGATCTGGTCTATTCCATCTCTCAGACAACAAGGAGAATGGGACCAAACTGCTCAGGTAAGAAGAATGTACATGTTTAGAAACTTGAATTATATATCTTACTCTGCTCCTCTGGAATTGTGTTTTTGTAGGAGTTGAGAGGAGTTCAGGTAACTGTTGTTAGCTACACACAAACTTCCCAGTCAGCTCCATGTTTTTCAAGAGCCCTATACTTATATTTATTATAATCTTTCTGTATTACTCCCATGAGCTGTGAACTTGAAAAATTAAGAAAAAGAACCAATCATGTTGCGATGCATTTTTCATGAGGCACTTTGGTACCGAGTAGGTAACAACACCATTAGACTGAAATGCAGTTACAGAAGAGAAGTAGAGGCTAACATGGCAAAATTTGTTTCACTGGTTGAAACTAAATTCTGGATGTATTAGTGTATTCTATTCCTCCCTCAAAATTTACCATACCTGGTTCCAGATGATGCTGTAGAATATTTTCTTAATCAATTTGCTATTAAGTCCGATGCTTTCTGCAGGAATTATTTGCAAAACTAAGTAGAGAAACTTACATTAGGAATTTCTCAGACACTGGCAAACTTTTAGTGACTTGTGTGAATCAAAACACTGGAAATTTAAAGCTAATTAGTTTTCAAAGAAAAAACCCCCAACTTTATTTTAATGAGGAAATGCATTCTGAAAAGTGAAAAATCTGAAATGATGCACACTAGTATGTGAAGTGTTCTGATTTTCCTCCCATTAATTTCTTGACTAATACGTAAAGAAAGGCTTTTCACTTGGAATACTCTATGCTATGCTCTAAACCTATGAGATATAAACCAATATCTGTTCCAAGTAGGGTAAACAAATGGGATCGAAATGTAATTTCAAGCTTATTTAGAAAAGCATTTTTAAACAGCAACCAAAACAAACAAAACCTCAAAGAATTTCTGTTCTAGTGTTGAGATGAGTACTCTGTCTATAGATGCATATCTATTTATCTCTATTTTTAATATATACTTCAGACAAATTTTGCTCAAGAATGCTTATAGTGAGTTGTATTTTTTCTTTGTTTTTAGTAATAATGAATATGTATTCTGAAGGAGCATTCAGGACTTCATAATTCAGTGAGGGTGATAGAAAGGAATATTTAGTGCTTGACTATTCTCAAAATTTTTTTTATATGGTGTCCAAGTATAATGTGTATTTTCATAATATGTGTGAAATTAAATTTAGACTGGCCTCATGTTTACTTTTAATTAGTAGACTCTCCTCTTTCTACTGAAAAATCAAGTCTGAAAAACACCTTCTGCTTTATCCAAATGTGCTTTAGTTATTTCAGCTTCCTGTACTTCCACTGCATTGCACTTGGGGGCAGGATTTCTGTCACTGCTAAGTCACGTTTAAAATAACAGCACTGCAACCTAATTCTAAACCTTGTGGTGCCTCAGTTACTAATGCTGCTGCTTTTCTTGCACTAGTCTTCAAAGGGACTTTATAATTCTGAAAATAGCTGGGGAAAATACATAGAGAACTGTGCTAGACTGTCACACAGGACCACTACACAGACTCTCTTGGAGATTATTTTATGTGCCTGCAGTCCTGTGTATAGACATGAAAAGCAAACACTTGGCTTTTGATTGCTGGAGAACCTTTATTTCTGAAATCTTTTGGGTATGATTACTGTTTAAAGCTGGTCAGGCCATGACTTGTAGTTTTGGTTTTTTTGTTTTTCCTTTTAATTGTCTGTGGAAAAGTACAATGATGTTGCAGCAGTTGTATATTTATGTTTGAGAAGAGTTTGAATTTATAGAGAGCATTTTAATTGAAAAATGAGTGGGTCAACTACAGAGTAAAGAAATGGATTCTGTGTTACTTGCATGTAATTTTTTCTTTTTTTTTTTTTAGCCTGGCTATGATGAGCTTAACCCAGACTGGAGACTCTCTAGTGAAAAAAGAAAGAAAATAAAAGGTATGCAGTACAGTTAGATCATTATTTTATATCACTGTGGAGTTAAAAATAGTAATGCAAATACATGAGGACTGGAATAGCTGAATTAAATCTCAGTCAGGGTGCCAAAATTGCATGATTTGAATTTGTAGCATGGTAGATCTAAATGACTGTCACAATAGGTTTTTTTTCATATTCTCTTTTAGGAATGCTTTTATAGCTATAAAAAAGTTGATACTTCAGTTAGCACAGGATTTCATTTTTTCTTCCTGTAAATGTCTAATAAATCTTGAAAGCTACTTTAATTTAAAGATACCAGTTAAGAATTCTAAAAACAATTCTAAAGCAATTTCCTCTAACTGGATTTCCCTCATCACACTCTATTATTTTCTGGAAGCTCAGGCCAGTCTGAGCAGCCATTTAGCACCTGGTTATCGCATGGCTGTTCCAAGAGTGCAGAGATCAGTAGCTATTCCATGATCCATTTGCTGCTGCTTATACACATCTATATTATTAAAAAATTCTTGCTTCTTTGTAATATTTTCTTTGGAGATTCTGTCTTCAGGTTAATTCATCTGACCTTCATAGGCAGGCACTGCTGGTTAAACACTATTTAAAAAAGGAATAATCTGACCTGTTTGTTAGTGCTGTTTGGGAAAAGGTTGTTTTCATCAGAGAAGAGGGAAGTGACATGTGGAGTGGAGCAATATGATCCCACTTTCTGATGAGCATTTTATCCCAATACCCAGTTACCATAATCAAGACAGTCACTGGAAGTGCCATAGCTTCCATCTTCAGTCCTAGAAACTTTCTTGTTTATTTGGTTTTTTAGTTTAACATTCCTAACAACATCCTCTTGAATGTGTTGATATGTTTAGTTGTCCTCAAAAGCACTGTAGCCTTTTCTGATTTTCATTACTGTTAGGTTTGTTGGCATGTTGAGGATGGCCTGATAGGTAATGAAGTAGATCTTTATCATAGATGAAAAATCTGTTAGTTTTCGTGCAAGTAAATCAGTTTACTGGGAATTTTTTCCAAATAATTTATATATATTATGTTTGTAATTGTGACTTTTTTTGTTCTCGACAGCTTTATTTAGTACAAATATGGTTTAGTAAAAGATAACTGATATAAAATACAGACTTAGTGAACCAAGGTTGCAAATATAACAATAAATATCTGTTAGATTAGACTGTATTTCTTCATAATGGCAGTCTCCTCTGTTCTTACCTGAGGTTTAACATTATCTCTCTTTATATGGTGCATTCTTATTTTAGATAAAGAGTCCTATTACCCATTGATAGATGTAAATTGGTGGGCAGATAATTCTGTCATCCTTGCTCGCTGCTCTGGTGCATTGACAGTGTCATCAGTCAAGACATTAAGGAACCTGCTGGGAAAGACTTGTGAATGGTTTGAGAGTTCTCCCCAGGTCACTTCAGCTCATGATGGAGGATTTCTAAGTCTGGAGGTGAGCAATGCACAAGCAGGTATCCTTTTGGATTGCAGTATAACAGTTTGTTTTTTTATATGTGATCCTCAGGTAGGGGAGTTAAAATAGAAGATGTTACTGCTAATAGGAAAAGTGATTCTTCTTCCTTATCTGTAGATGGGCATTGCAGGGGGGTTCCGAATTTGCTGCAGCTTAACTGTTCTAAGAAAAACTTGATAAAATAATAAATAACTTGTGGAGAGTAGAAGCAAAACTCCTGGGACGTTGAGTCTCAATGAGAGGAAACTTGCAACAGAAAAGAATTTGTGTTGACAGTAACCTTGCATTTTATGTTAGTGTTCTGAAGAGCATTGCAGCCATCCCTCTTCCAGTTTGAAATGCATGACTCATAAAGAAAGAGTGAACACATTTCAGTTAGACATAAGGAACACAGTGAAGGCAGAGCCGCATAAGAGATAGATTTTTTTTTTTTTTTTTTTTTTTTTTTAATTTTTAGTGGGATTCCAGAAGGGAGTAAAGGATAATAAAGTTAACCAGTAATTTTCTTTAAGACAGAGAAAATTACTCCTTTTTAAAGCTTATATTGAAATAGGTCTTAAACATCTTAATCAAAAGTTTAACATTAGAATCAGAAAATCTCAGTACAAAGCTTGTGTGTATGTTTTTGGAAAGTTGTATTATTCTCGAAGTAATACGTACAGCTTGTGACTGGCATACCACAGCCTAAGGATGTTGTCTGAGATTAAATTGAATAGAAAACCTTGATTTGAATAGCTGAGAGTTGAAAACACTCCTGTATGCTGCAGGAAGCTATAGAAAGTGTGGAAAGCTGTCTCCACTGTTTTGCCCTATCTTGGCTGGTGCAGGAGGTGTAGGGTAAAAGCAGGTTAACTAAGAAGCCTTCACTTTGGTAGGTGAGGGATGAAACCTCACATCCAGGGGACAGATGCAGTCAGGGTTTGTGGAACAGGTTAAGCAACCTGAGAAACAAAGGGTTTAAAGGAGAGAGGGAGGAAGGATGTTGATTCTGTAATTGGAAGTGGAAGATGTACTCAGTTCTTACTAAACTAGTTAAGGTGTACTAGGTGGATGCTTCTTGTTCATGTTTTCTTGCAGTGTGAGGTGAAACTCGTTCCAAAAAGATTGCGCTTGGAGAGCAGGCCTGGTGATGAAGATGAGGGAGATGATGACTCAGACTCAGATGAGGAGACTTCTGCTAAGGACAGATACTTCAGCTACCTAAAGCAAGGCCTATACTTTGTAACAGAAATGGAACGATTTGCTCCTCCACGGAAACGACCACGTACTATTACAAAGAATTTCCGCCTTGTCAGCTTAAGGTCCACGACTCCAGAGGAACTGTACCAGAGAAAAGTAAGTCTGGAAGGAAAAGTAAAATCTCTTTTAATCAGCTTGATTTAGAAAGAGCTTTTTCTTTTAATTCCTGCTGTATTGACAAAAGGATTTAGGCGCATATTTCTGAGAGTCTCTTAACTCTCAATGTGCTGTGTCACCTGAATAAAGGGATCCTTTTTTAAAAATAGCAGTATGATAACTGAAATGATGTGATGTTTCCACTGGGAGACATTGTGTAGCATTGGCTTGGCTAGTCTTGGACATGTACTCATGTGTTTGCATGTAGTGCAAGACTTGGCAAATATATTGAATGAAATCAGTTTCACTTGTTGGCCCAGGAGTGGGTTAACTTACAGTCTTCTGTGAATGTTTTGCCTGTTTTTTCACATATATGTACACATTAAGCCTCTGAGTCATTCTTACAAAACACAAAGTGCTCTGTTTTTAGGGATCTTGGACAGACAGCTTTGTCTAGGCCATTCCAGTTGTTCTGCTGCTAAACCAGCCCACTCTGTAACTCTTACAGTTCCCAGGGAATGCTGCTGTCAGACTAAATATGATGTATAACTAATATAATGTTACCTAAATAACGTGTTCCTTTTATTTGAGGGGAAAAATCTTTGATTTTTCAGAGGTGTCCATCAGATCTGAGTCTTACTTATCTGTATCTTGAACCAGTCTTTTTCCTACCTGCTTATGCATACCCACAGTAATTATCCTTCTGCCTCTTTCAACACACAGAATTAACAATTCATTGTTCAATATGGAAAATCAGATGACTTTAATTTTCATGTGTTTGCTTTTTAGATTGATAATGAAGAATATGGGGAAGCTTTGTCTTTAGCTCAGACGTATGGCCTTGATTCTGATCTTGTGTACCAAAGGCAGTGGAGGAAGTCAGCTGTTAATGTTGCTTCAATTCAAGACTACTTGGTGCGTTTGTGTTTTGTGATTTTTTATTTTTTTTTAAGGCTTTCTTATCAGACTGTCTGTGTTACCTTCACAGGAATGGAATTCTCAGTTGTGTTCTAATTTATGCAATGTGAATTGGTGGCAGTTTGAAGAATTGCTCTGAAATTCCATTTCATGTCATGTGTAAGAGAGCAGTTTAACTGAAGGCCTGATCTAGAAACCTTGGCAGCTAATGAAAGTCTTTTGAAATATCTTCTAACTTCTGTTAATAGCAACACGCCTCCTGTGTGTAATCTCTTCCCCCACGTGCTGCAATAGATTATTGCCTGGCAGATGAAGAATAATATTTGGAAATATCAACTGTTTATACTTCAAGTTATTATAGAAAATAAATTGAGAAGGTGAAGTTGGTACAGTAGCTGTATCACAAAGTTTCAATAACAAAATTTACAGTGAAATCTGCAAACTGTAACTGATCTTTTCAGTGGAATTCAACATGGGGTTTTTTTGACTTGGAAGAAAAATTGCTAACTCAGCAGAAAAATGGTGTTTAAGTTGTACAACTGCATGGTTGTGGTAAACTATTAGTAATAGAAATATACTATTACTACAGAACAGTAATATATAGTTTAGTATTAGAATAGCAGATAGAGTATAGTATTAGTAATGTAGGTATATTAGTGTATATATAGTAGTATAGATAGGTATGTTAGTCTAGTATTACAAGAGATCAAGAGAAGTGTATTCTATTTCTTTTCAAGTCAGATATTGACTAAATGTCAAAAGTTAGCCATTCTGTATGTGATCTGTAATGTCAACCAAAGATCAGCAGATAAGGCAAATATATTGTGTAATTTGGGTGCCTTTTCTGTCACAGAATCTTAGTGCATGTGAAGAGGATGGTATTGAAAATTACTTTAGTGCTGTTGTGTATAAATTCACTTGGTTTATAAAACATGTATTTTATCCCCAAACCATCACATTGTATTTAGTGTAAAACGGAGTAAAGTTAATTAGAAAGTACAAATAATTACTTCTGTTCCAGTTGTAGAAGTTCTCCTAAGTAATTTGATATTTCCATGCCCTTTTCTGCCACATATATATTCCCCCCTGAGGGGATTGTGTTTATTTTGTTCTCATCTCTTTTGTTGGTTTGCATTGTCAGTCACCAGGGGAGCTTGACATTTTCTTAAGAGGACGAAATACATGACAAAACTTTATTGTAATCTCTGGTTCCATTGCTTTGGATTGGACTGCGTAACGTTGTGTCTGTGCTCTTGTTCTTGGACAGAGCAAAATCAAGAAACGTGCATGGGTTCTTCATGAGTGCTTGGAAAGAGTTCCAGAAAATGCAGATGCTGCTAAGAAGCTGCTTCAGTATGGCTTGAAAGGCACAGACTTGGAGGCTCTTGTGGCCATAGGAAAAGGAGAGGATGGTGGCAGGTTTGGGAAGAGTATTTTTTTTATTTGTTTTCTTTTTAAAGAATGGTGTATAAAGTATTTTCTGGTAATTTGGTAAATTTTTTTTTTGTACCACTAGTGAAAATATTGGGAAGCTTTTGTAGGACATAAAGAAAGGTCATGCTTTGACTCAGACTTATTCTATAGATGTCCATAAAGTACCTATATATTTTACCTATGTATGTATATAAAATACAGTGTTCATTGTAAATATATGCCCTGTAATTTCTTCATCAGAGGGAATTTATGATGTCAATATTTTACTATGAGAATCTGTTTCTCTTGCTGCTTCTGAAAGCTGCAACTAATCCTATAAATGTGTTTGGTTATGTCTTAGTTGTATTGATCAAGCAGAAGCAAGACACAATAGAGACAGTTCTCCTCAGTGTTCAGTTTCTGGTGGTAGAAATAGAAAGAGGCTGTTCTGTTCTTTGTGCACTCTTCTATTGCCATTGTGTGCTGGAGAGCTGCTGCCAATCCAGTTGCTGGCTGTGGAATTTAGAAACTTCTATCCAGTTTGGTTTTGGTTTGTTTTAGGGAGGGAGTGGAAACAGGAGTTGATGTCTCTTGTTGGTTTGGGAAGAATCCTTGCTTGTTTAAAACACAAAAATTCAGTATTTTACTGTAAATATGCAGATTTTTAGTAAAAATATAGACAAAAAGCTGTTTTAATATGTTTCTTCAAAAATTATTTAATTTCTTTTTTTCCCCCTTTGCTTAGATTGTTGATTTTTGTCTTCCAGATTTATCTTACCAGGGGAGGTGGACATTGAAATTCCCTATGAAGACCTTCTGTCACCAGATGATGAAATGGATACTAGAAAAGAAAAGGAGGCCAAGAAGCGTCAAGAACTGCTAGCATCAGTAAACTTCTCAAAGTAAATGAAATGTTAAGCCATGTTTTATTCAGAATTATAGGTTTATAATAACTACACAGTTGCAAGAATATAATTACTCTTATATATATCATTCCTACTAGAAAAGTGGTTTAAATTTTAATTGGCATTATATTGTGTCGAAGATCTCGGTTTATTTAATTTCTTGATATATCCCAGTGCACAAAGTCATTAAAATGTGTAACCTTTGTCTTCATATGCATCTGACATAAAATATTAATGGCAAATGTGAAAATCCCTGTTCTGAACACAGGCTGACCCTGGAACAGAAGGAGCTGTGCCGTAGCAGGCTGAAGCTGTTAACTTACCTTGATCGCCTTGAGACCTATGAGGTGAGTTCTTCTGAGTTCTCACACCCCAGGTGTTCCTGCAACTTTTGCAGCACATCATCTTACCATTTTTTGTTATTTATTCTGGTATTAATGTTTATTGCCTTGTTGAAAGGCTATAAACTTCAGTCTATCACTGGAGAAAAGTAAGATGTTTTCTGTTTGAGTGACTGTGTTTCTCCTGCCTCCCTGTTTCCAAAGGATGGCTTCTAGTCTTGAGAGGTGCAGTTGGGCAAAAGCCTGCTTTGAGCATCCTGTGTCTGCAGGGAATTGAGTTATGCAACTACATGGGATGTAGAGTTCAGGCAGGCTTACTGTGATTTCCCTGTCTGTCAAATTGACAAGTTCTGGGCAGTTTTTCTAACAAATCTTTTTCTTCCATGAGCTTACGAATGTGAAAGTTTTTGGAATGTCAAACTGTATTTTACTAGGTTTTTAAATTTAAAGTTTTCAGTTGGTAATGCACACACTCCCATTTATGGCTTTTACCACATCCCTGTAATTAATGATGTCTAAACCTTAATTAAAATAAGGCAGAAAATGGTCTTAGCTTATCAACCAAAAATGCATCTGTTTTTTTTCATACTGAAACAAAAAACCCAGCATACTTTTCAGCATATATCTCATACTTACTCATCCTAGGATAAAAAGATGTGTGGACTTTTTGATGCTTTTGTAAATCTTGTATAAAAAGCAATCTTTTTTTTTTGTTGTTTTTTTGAAGGAAATCCTTGGAGGGCCTCATGCAGCTGAACATTACGATGGAGAATTCTTTAAGAAGTTCAGAAATCAGAATATTGTACTTTCAGCAAGAACTTATGCTCGGGTATTAATATTTATGTTGCTAGAATCCAGTGTTGTTTTGATATTGCTCTTTGCACTAAAGTGCTTTTTCCTCCTCCTTTTGAACTTGGTTGAATCTCAGTGGAAATTTAAGAGGCGGTGTCTTTGATTTTAAATAAATGAATGCTGTGACCCTGACCTTGAGAAAATTTAAAAATGAACTGTTTGTTGTATGACCTAAACTTGCTTGCTCATTTTCATTGCATTGCTCTATTTTCAGTCTAAATCAGTCTTAAGCTCTGCAACTTTCTGTTCTTCAGGAAAGCAATGTGAGAGCCCTGGAAATTTTGTTCACTTTCCATGGATCAGCTTTACTTCCACACAGACAAGCGATTCTCTCCAATTTCCCAGAGACCACTTCACCACACGAGTATGCTTTGCTGTTACCTGAAGCTTGGTAAGGCTGCATTGATAGATACTAACTCAAAGAGAGAAGGTTTTTAGATTAATACATAAATTAGTTACCATGTATGGCACTCTTTATTGGTTATTATCTGGAATCAAGAGAGCAGCTTTGTCTGTATGGGTTTTGAGTTTCCCAGTCATTGTTTTCTGCTTTACTTTATGCCCTTTGTGGAATCCTTTTGGTCGTTAACAGGAAAGTTGGGATCTAGAGGTTCTTTATTCCATTACATATCTAAGAGGCAACATGGACTTTTCTGACCTGAAACTGCCCAGATTTTCACCTGTGTAGTACTGGTCTTAAATTGGCTTGTGGTAACAGCCACTGTTAGGAAAGGAATAATACAAGTGTTTAGGTCCCTGGAAGCAAATGCATTTTTCTGGATTTGTTTCGTGAAGTAATTTAACATTTAAGCAGTCAGTAACTTCAGAAACATGAATCTTCTTGGTACTAATTCTTATGTAACTTGGTAAGGTAGAATTTTGAAAAGCTTCAAATACAGACTTTCCTACTGTTTCATTTCAGCATAAAAGCTTATTTTATTGTAAATTTAATTTTTCTAAGAGAGTCTTCCTTGAACATCATAATTAAGTTCTTCATATTAATTATTTAGAGTGTTTCTTTTCAACTCTTCAATTATGATATTAGTTTTGAAGCATATTGTTCAGTGCTCACAAAGAGATGGACAGATTTCATTATTTTGTACTTTACAATAGGACTTTGAAGCCTTACTTAAAGAGGGAAAGTTTCTAGAGAAGCTAATAGAATTTTTTTGGTAGTCTTCCATTATTATAGTCAAACTTTCCACTTCAAGGTTTTGCCAGTCCCATTTCGGCAATTCTTCTTTTACAATAGGGTTTTTCAATTCATTCCCCTGAAACTTTTCCTAACTCAAAATACTTACCAGTTTTGTTGTCTCTGAAGAGAAAGAACAGTCTTTATTTCATGATAGCTAATGCTTCCCTTTTTATTTGTTGGTAGTATTAGGAACACATTTAGTGATTTAATTAAGGTATGAAAACACTTGTTTTATCCTTTTCTTTAAAGTACAAGTTAGGACCATGAAGAGAAATTATTGAAGTGTTTATAAAATTGGTAAAACATATTCCAGTTTTCCTCTTTTTTTAAGGTTTAGAGTGTGACACATAGGGAAGAATGGTCATCTTAAATGTGGTTATGGTCCATTGTTGGTCATGAATAGGGTCCTTGCGTTTCTGAAGGGTTATTTGTTCTTGGTTTTGTTGTTTTTCTTTTTGTTTTTATAATTTTTTTTACTTTGTTGTTCGGTTTGTTTACAAAACTGACTTATGTGCCAAGAGACAAGATGACAGCTAAAATAAAACATTTCACTAGTGATCTAGTAGTAAAGATGTGAAGTTACGGGGTAAGAACTTAGTTTTGTCTGCTATTGAAAAATGAAAGTATATATTTTGAATTTTTATTCTCATAGCAGACTGAACTTTCCAGTGCTAGGATCAGGTATGTGCAGGTTCACACTTTTTATCCTCCAGATTGCAGAATAGACAATACTGTGTGTCTTTTGAAGTTTTTGTCTTTGGACAACTACAAAAGGAAAATGAGATTAACACAAATCCCATATACTTATAAAACCAAAAATACACTGTATATTTGATATAAGCTTTTCCTAAAACTGTTTCTCTGCTACAAAACTGATTGCTCATAATGTTGTTAAATATACTCCCTAAATCAATATTTTAGTAATGTAATTAAATATGTACTGATGGCAGTATCTATCAATGAGACCAATATACTAATGAAATAGATTTAAGTTGTAGAAAGTGAAATTTTCTTACTATTTTAAGGAGGCTTCTGGCAATTCTTGTTTCATGTGAATTGAAGAGAACTGAAGTTCTTAGTAATTTTTTTGTGACTTTATTGTCCTTGTCTCTCTGGTGGTTGTTTTTTAGGGTGTTTGTTAGGATGGTAAAATTACTGACATTCTGTAGAATATGGGCTCTCTGGCTTATGTAGCTTGTAGTTACAGGCATCTCAGGACAAGCAGTGAATCAATCCATGTTGATGAACTTTGACTTTAGGCAAATACATTCTGAATCAGGAAAGGACTGTCTGGTTTTACTTTTGAAATTTCACACTGCTGCAGTGGGGAAATAGGGGTTATCCTTCAGGAGGTGAGCTTTTTACCTTTCAGTTGCAAAAAAGGCTGCTTTCCAGTGATTTCTCTTAGATCCTTGTTTTTTCTGAAAATTTTTGGTCGCAGTATTTGTACCAGCAGATTTCAGTAGGATATTTGGTGCATGTGGTGAGACCACTGACACAGATCAGCTGATGGCATTGCCTGTTCAGGAGTGCAGCCTGATCCAGTGGCCTTGCTTAAAGAGCACCTTGTTCATGCCTTATTGATGCCTTTGTTGCTCAGTTTCCTGCAGCTCAGACCCCCTGCTGATCAGAAACGGTTTTGGTGGAGGTGTCTTCTGCATCTTCCTATATGGCTCTGTGTGTGTTTGTGTGTGTAGGATGAAGTACTGTTTTGAATTTGCCATATTGTTGTGTCTGTGTACACCGCACACTTTGAACAATAAGGGGGTTGATTCCCAGCTGGAGCTCTGTGAGGTGACATTCATCCCTATGGGAATTCACTGCATTGCTCTATGCTCACTTAGTTCTTCCATCTCAAGGGAAATCTGGCTGAGGAGAAACATGGGATTGTGTAGCAGGTGCTGCCTTGTTAGTGCAAGGATCAGATGAAGTGAGTAAACAGACACCTCCATCTACAGCCGAGGGTAAGAGCACTGAAACAGTTGCTTGCTGTGCACCTCCACCAACATGAACACACATTCAAGTGCTTTATATGATGAACTTCCTAACCAGTAAGAAATGTTTTTGTAAAGGTTGTGTTACAACTGTTCATCTGTGTCCTTCAGTTCACCTGCCAGCTCTAAATTCTAAGCATCTGCTGAAAGAAAGGTTCCTTTGGTTAGTGCATTCTGTAGGCATAAAGTAGGTGTTTTTCTTGTACTTGGACAGGTAATTTACATCAGGATGGCATTTAAAGGGCGGTGTCACAAAAATTTGAGATCTTGTCAGTCAAGGAAGAGCTGGCATAACAAATGGAGGAAAAAAGTAGATTTTTTTCTCTTTTGTGACAGGTTATTAGGAAATACATTTTTTTTTCCTGTATCTGCTTGTAAAAAGTCTCAAATGGTAGATATACTTTTGTTTCTCATTTTTGGCACATATTTTATAGCTTAGCATCTTTTGGGGTTACTCAGAACAATTCAGGAGTTCTGTGTCTAAGAAGGGAATTTATGTATTCATGAGACTTCTGCAAAAGTCAGTGATTTAAGTAAGCTCAGCAGCTCCCTAGTTGAGAAGGAATCTGAAATACAAAGACGCATTGGTGGCTGTAAATGGTATTGGCTTCAAATTGGTATTGTGATAGATGAACATTACCAAGTAATGTGTTCTTGCAGAATTCGGATTGTAGTGTTTTCCTTTTCATATTATTTCTCAGCTTCTTTTATGTTGATGGCTCCTGTGTCTCTGCTGTCTCTTACTGAGATTCATGCTCCTTCTCAAAGAGCCATCAGATGCACAGACTACATCTGTTAAGACAACTAGAATGAAGGTGGTAAAAGTTCAGGCATTCAAAGGAGCTGATAGCTCTTTTTAATCTCTGTTTTAATAGCTATAGCTAGTGTTCTTAATCTATAGTTAA
Organism: Melozone crissalis; assembly: GCF_028551555.1. Lineage (NCBI taxonomy): Eukaryota > Metazoa > Chordata > Aves > Passeriformes > Passerellidae > Melozone > Melozone crissalis. The sequence goes on from NW_026535805.1 coordinate 58,871,673, forward strand.
GACTGTTGCCCTGAGGTTTTTTAATGTGATCTAGGAAAACAGTGTTTTACTGCCATTATAAATATGTAACCAGAGTATTTTTCCATTTTTAAAAGTTTCTTATCCTTTGTACTAGGCTTAACTGCTGTATTATAGCATTACTGCTCACATTTTCAACTCACAGAGGTCTGGAACTTCAAATGTGTGGTTCCCTCAGCAGCCATAAGTCTGCTATATTGCACATTATGCTATAGTAAAAATCTTCCCCCTAAGATAGCAATTTTTTATGTTTCTGTGTTTTTGCTTCTTAACTTTTTCAAATACCGGTGTTCAGTTGTGACATAAAGTGAATTTTTACTAGAGAGTGCTGGATGAACTCCATTTGCCTGATGAACTGGGATAGGAATGTGGAAGTATCTCCTAAAAACTTAGTGAAGGTTTTAAAACCTGAGAATTTCCTTGTAGTTGACTTTCATCTATGAATAAGTACTACTAAGAGTTCATAAGCAGTTGACTTTGCCTTTTCCATAATGATATCTTCTCCTGAACTAGGTTCTTAGTTATTGCCTGTGGCACTGCAGCTTCAATAAAGCTCTTAGAGCTTCATCTCTTCCCTTCCTTATATGTGCATGTAAATAGATTTGATAGTGGAATGTCTGTGGAATTGTCTAATATATAGTCCCCTCTTTTTCATATTACTTTTTTTCTTGTGAAGCTAAACTGCTTTTGTTTTTAGTGTAATTCAGAGGTGTTCATGTTAAAAGAATTAATCTCATGGTTAGTTCCCTTTTTGAATTTGCTTGAATTCATTTGTATAGTGCTACAGTGAAAATAATAAGGGTCTGTGTTATATATGCATATCTTTTATCTTTGCACTGATAGGAAGAAAAAAACAGTTCAGAGGAAGAAATGTTAATTTCAAGGATGTATTTGGTAGAAAAAACCAGCAAATCTTACCTTCTACTACGAAGTAGAAAAAATAATTTTTGAGAGAAAGATTAACTTGTCATGATGACACTCATGCTCTTGTCTGGATTGACTTCTGGTAGGAGCAGGGAAGGTTCTTGTCCATGTAAAAATGAAGCAGTGATTTGGAGGAAGAGAGACTCTTCTGCAAGCTGCTTGTGTGCGAATCTGTGATAACAACAGGAATAGCTCATTTATAGCCAGGTGGCTGCTGCAGACAGTGTGCTGGCAAAAGTACCACAGATGTTGGTTGTGAGGAGTTTTGGAAGAAGAGAATGAGAACTTGAAGCCATGAGGGAGATGTGGAGAACATGAACTGTCAGGGAGGAAGGAGGGAGGTTTCACAGAACCTGCTGTTCTGGAGCTGAGGTGTCATTTAGCTGAGAGAGCTGAGTATGTTCAGCATGGAGGAGGTTTCAGACAGGCCAGTAGCAGCCTTCACATAACTCCCTGTAGCACCTGAGTTGAACTGTGGCTGTGCTGTTTATCCACAGAATATTGACAGGATTTCCTTTATATTTCTGGCTAGTTAATGCTGGACTTGTTCTGACTTCATCTACCATGTGTGTCTCTTGACTGCATAGTCCTGGACTGCATAGTCCTGAACTGGGGTTTGGCTTGCCTTGTCCAATCTTCTGATGAGGTGTACCACTGCTGTTGTCTCATTTGTTCATTGTTCTTTTACAGGGTTTAGAATAAAATTTCTCCCAGGAACATTCATTATGCTTTATAAATGTACACTTCTGAAGTAGTATTTCATGATTTGGTGACAGACAGCTTTGATCTTACTTGGAGTTCAGCTTTGTCTTTAAAATAGCTTTCAAAAAATCAAAATGGGCTATTGCCTTAAAATTTTAATTGTGTGCCTGAGTTAAAAAAACACAGTGAGCTTCTGAACTGTGCTTGTGTGGTGTTAGCAGACTTTTCTGATGTTTAGATTATTCATTCTAGGGTGTTTAGGAGCGAAGAAAGTTTCCCTCTCCCCAGATTGTATTAGAGGTTAGCCACATCATTAAAACATAGCTTGATTTGTTTATATGAAATCAGTTATAACTTTCTCCTCTGCTGGCAGAGGTGCTTCAGAAGACCTGAAGCAGTCACTGCAGCGTGCATGGCAGGGATTCTGAAGGTTAGCTAACTGTGGCACCCAAAAGCTGTGGGATGCCTTTTCCACTGCGTTATGCAGATCAGCTTTCCCAAAATGCAGGATGTTTTAGACAGCAGCTGCACTTCAGTCTTGATAAATTTGTCACACCCTATGGGTGTTTCTGGAAAATGAAGCACTTCTCTCTCTGCTCACCACTTCTGTATCTGGTAGTATATTGAGCAGTTGGAAACCTAAAAATCCATATAATCAGTTCTGTAGTTAATATTTACTAATTCATTGTTCAAATTCTATAATGAAAGAGAAGAATGTTTTCATACAGTATGAACAATGCAATACATATCCTAGCTGTTTGAGACTGTATATCTTGGATGCATTTCTTATATTTCATCCTCAGCTGTGGAGTAATTGTGACATAAAACTGTTTTAGAGATATAGGAATTGCAGAGCAACAGAAAGTGGCGTTCATTTCCCCATTGCTATCTGAGAAGATACAGACTTTGGACAAAAGAGTTTCTAAATTAAAGGAAAATATAGTATTTTAGTTATTTTATATATGTAACACACAGGCTTCCAAATGAGGAATAAACGAGTGTTTCTAACTATTTTTCAGACAGGGTGACATGATAAAAAAAGACGGCAAAGGTTTATCTACTTACAAAATGTCCCAAACCTACTTCTAAAAACATCAATGTCTTTCACCAAAAAGATACTGTTTCATAAATGTGTTGGGGCAAGTTGCACTTTGCATTCAATGTGGATGAGTTTACAAGGGAAAAGATTTAAAGAAAAAATATTCTGAATTTTCAACTTGAAGAGTCCTGGAGACAGGCCTGTTGTATGAAATGCTTAAAAGGGAAAAAAAAGCAAACCCACACAGCTGGTATTGGTAATTGAGTGAATTGGAATCTGACCTTAAAACTGAGTTAGATCTTCCTCTTTTGAAAGCCTGTCCTTGGAGAGAAAATAATCTTCCGGATTCAATAAATGCAGTTGGTATGATACAGAAACTACAATAGCAGGGACTTCTTTTGTCAAAGAAAAGAATGGGAAGGATTGCCAAGCCAACATAAGCAGTAGAGTGAAAAGAGCAATGCAGGAAAAGTCAGCTCTTTTTGAAGAAACAGAGCTGAATACCTCCATAATCAGTCAATTTACTGGATTCCAATCATATTTATTCTGCTGTTGAAAAGAGAGAAGGTTAAAAGGTGGGGGAGAAGCAATAGCTCAGGAAAAATAAAAAATACCTCACAGCCATGCTAATATTTGCATACAGTTATAGTATGGCACAGCTGATAGTTTTGTTTGTTGGGAAAGAAAGCCACCTGCCTTGGTGACTGCAGTGGTCTGTCAGCAGCCATGTCTGGAATTCCAGGTGCACAGGAATGCAGATTTAACCTGCACATTTGTCTGACCTCTGTGGGGTTTCAGTTACAAGAACAAACCTGCAGAGTTGTGTAGCACCAGGAGAATGAGCTCTGGACCCAGTGCACAATGCATAAACAGCAGTCTGTCTGTGCATTCACACCTCAGCCCTGCTAGATCTCTCTCTGGGGTGCAGGGGGTGTGTGGAGGTTCTGATGTGCCCCCATTCAGCTGCATTTGCTGTGCGGGTGTTGTACACAAAGCATTGTAGAAAAAGGTGAGTTCTGCCTCTTTTCAGATACGTGTTCACTTCTGTACCTTTTTGTTTCTTCTGTATGCATGAATTTTCAGACTGCAATGGTATTTTGACACCTGACGACTTTTTCAACTGACTTGCTTCCTTTTTAACAACTATTCCAGAGTTTTGTTGCTCTCTATTTCTGCATGAGTCACTGAAATAACAGAATAGAAATCCAAGGGAAAAAAATAGTCTGTGCTAAAGCATAAGTATCAGTTAAGAACAAACCTTTTTGATAAATGTTGAGATAAATATAGCATTCTAATCTTTGCCTTTATAGAGGGCTTAGGTACAGGGATGTCTCATCCTTTGTTTGTGTCAAGACTGGTTTATTCCAGTCCTTGTATGTAATTTCAAATGCAGGAGTTTTTATTAACTCTTCAGAATGAGGAGAGATAGTCAGGACAGTTGGACACAGTCATGTAGGGGGCAAGAGGAAATTACATGTTTTGTTAGTATTGTTGTGAAGGTGAATGGAGATAGGAGTCATCTCTGAGTGCTCTGGGTTCTGCTGGAGTTTTTTTTGTGTGTGTGTTCTGAGCTCACCAAGAAACTTACCTGTTAAGAGTAACTTTGTATAAATGCTGATTTATACTAGTATGAAAAATCTAAATATCTTGCAGCTGTATCTTTATTGGTAGCGTTTTCTTTAAGCATTTAGAGAAGATGGTTTCTTAATGCTGCTTGACTCTTAGTGATAAGTTAAAAGTCTGAAATTCCTCTCTCAACTTACTCCAGTGGTGAACCTGAATACTTTTAAAAAGGCAAATGGAGCCAGAGCAGAAAATACTTTAAAAAGTATTTTCTATGGCTTATCCATACACCTGACTTAAAATATTTAACTCTTAACTTTTTCTGCTGTGAGAAAGGGAAAAAGATAGAGGTAGACATTTTGCAGTCAAGGTTGCATTGCATTTCATTTCTTTACCATGAAATGAAAAATCTTTTCCTCTTTAGTGTTTCACAGTGAGGTCTGTTAATAAGCTTTTATGAAAGACTTCTGAAGTATGCTTTTAGCACTTCAGGAATTGAGGTGTCTGGACAACTGTGGAGTTCACTCCCGAAAAACCTTATGCTGAAACGTGATATTGGTCTTGGTAGACTTGACCAGAAGGCAAATGGCCAACAGTAGTTTTCAGGAGAGGAAAATAGGTACAGGCAAGCACACTGCAACATTTACTTGAAGTTTCTCAAGTGAGAAATAACATACTTCTATAATATATGGCTCAAATATCCTCAGCTAGGTATTTTCTAGATGTGAACTTTCATGAGATTTTATTCCAGTACAGTATTCAAGTACATGGTGGTTTATCTTCTGTGCCATGCAGCAGGTAGTTAGCAGCTCAGCTACATATTGTGTAAAACAGCATCTGCTGTTTATTGTAAATGAGGCCCAGTCTCATCAGTATTTACAGTATTGTAGGTAGTAAGTACAGTGAAATATCATTTCCTATTTAAGTGAAATGATAACATGAACAACATGGAATCAGTCTTGACATATTGTTTCTTTCTTCTAGGATTCTTCAATCTGCTCTGGCATTTAGAAAAGGGTCTTCATACACTTCTTGCCTCTAGTCATTCATATTGCTTGTCTCTGTGCTTTTCACCTTTATTTTTATTGCACTCTTTTGAGAAAACAGCCAGAGAGTTGCACATTGCTTTGTCCCTTGATGGATTTTGGAGTTGCAGAGAAAGGGGGAAGGAAAGCAACTTTCACAGAGGGCAAAGCCTGGGAACCTGAATTGAGTGAGATCTTCTTTAACTGGTTTTTTTTTTAAGCAGTAAACCTTCAGCTTCAGTTGGCATTATAAACCTGAGATGTTAAGGAAGTTATTTTTAATGTAGTCTTTATGTAATTAATGACTTCTGCTCTTCGGAAAGGATTCTGTTTTAGTCTATTGAAAAAAATACTTGAAACAGTTGGTATTTAAGGGCAAACCCAAGTGGCGGCTTTTGTGTTATAGGAAAGGGGAGGAAAGGGATAGGAAAGAAAGTATAAATGTTTAGCTGGGAAGAGGGAAATGCAAATTATTTTCTAAAAATATTAGGGATATGGCATAATTGCATGTCTGTTTAAAGAAGCATTTGCTAAGAACTGTTAACTTTAGGCCGAGGTGAGTAACACTTGCATGAAAAATAAACTTTTTAGTCTCTAATACTTGTATATCAGAGTGAGTAAAGTAACTCAACTATGTTATGAATAATTGGAGGTTAGAAATATGTAATTTGTATTGTTACATAACCCAGTTAAAATATGCAAATTATGCCAAATTTAGTGGTAAGCCTTTTATGTCACTGAATCTGTAAAGAAATGACTTCTTATTTGGAACTATATGTCCTGGATGGAACTTCACCACGTCTATGGCAGGTATGTTGGATGTTACAGCAAAATTATGAAGAATGTGTTCAATGTGGTATTTGGCAATGGACAGGCTTGGGTCACTAGAATTTTCTTTAACTTCTTTTTTCTTTTTTTTCTTTTTTTTTTTTTTCCTTTCCAATCTCATATGGAGGGATTGTAGCATTAGGGTTGTGTATGTGCATTTTGAGATATTCTGGCTCCTTGTGATACAGATCTCATTCATGCAGGGATGGTTTTAAATTTGCTTTCTAAATATCTGTATTTGTTTATTTGTAGTAATTTTCTTTTCACATAATTTTTTAGTCTAAAGAGGAAAATGTTGAAGTTTAAATACCCATGAAATGTGTGCACCTCTTTCCTTACTATTTTGCATGACTTCTTTCTCTCAATAACAACCAAAGCAACCACTGGAAGAACAGCTAAACCAAAGAAAATTTCTTCTGGGCTTCTGAGATTAGATAGGAAGATTTATTTAGGTGGGAAGCTCTTACTTAAGAGAGTCATGAAAGTGCAGGTGACTACTGGGAACAAGACTTTGCTTTCAGAGTAAAAACAATAAGTGACATGTGCAGCAATTTTCTTAAGGAGTATTGCTGTAATTATTTACTTACTGTGTAAGTAATTGCTCTACTGTCAGGTAAAGGCATCAGAGACTCTTGCAAAAGCCAGAGTTTGGAAGAGAGAGCTACGGGCATAGTTTGTGTTCTCTTTAGTGGAATGATGGAATAGTTTGTTTTGTAAAAGACTCTTAAGATCAAGTCCAGCTTCAAACCTAATATCTTCAAGTTCACCTCTGAACTGTGTTCTTAACTGCACACCTCCATGTCTTCCAAATACCTTTCCGTGGTGGAGACTCAGCCAAGAGGCGAATGAGAGAAACTGGCAGAGAGGGTCAGACCTTGTTTTACAGGTTCCTTGGTACTCTTTGGGCTGTTCTTAGTGGAGCTGTGGGTAGGAATGGGACTAAGGGACGGGCAGGATCTAGTGCATGTTCTTTGCTTTTTGATTCTTCAGCCTCTGAAACTGCTCAGGCCCTCAGGCTGCTTTTAGAGCTTCTGTTGCCAGCTGGTCCTTGCCAGAAGCTGAATATTTCTTGCCCCTGTAGTTTATAAAAAAACAATTGCTATTCTATTGTTTTACTAATAAAGAAATAATCTCAAATGGGCCTGTAGGACTTGACTACATCAAATAATTTTAACCAAGTACATTACAAATTTTGGGGACGGAATAATAGTTAAGACATTAGTTTGTCAGCTAATGTTGGAGGAAAAAAGCTATCTGTAATGTGAAATTGGAATTGTTACCTGAAAATCTTCTCTTAATGTTATTCTCTCATAGTAGTTCTAGTAGTTTTGCAGACATTTGAAACAGCTGCTGAAATGAAACCCTTATCTGTTTGCTGTATAAAAGCACTTTTTTTCCCATTAAGATGTGTGAATATTAAAAAACCCCACTTAATTCCTCCCAAAAGAATGACAACAACAAAACAGCCCCAAACCAAGCCAACCAACTGAAAAACCAAACAAGGCCTCTGTCACATGAAAACAGGAGGTCTCCTCAAGCCCTTCATGTTTGATTAGTCTGAAACCCTCATGCTAGACCAGTCTGTCGGTGTCTCATTATGGGGACTCTTCATGGAGTGGTGCTAAGTGTGAGGGCAGTTCTGTGCCAAACAGACACCCCTCCTGGGTCTGCACACCCTTATTCAAGTGAGTTCCCTGCTGCCAGTGGCTGACAGCCTCCTTGAAGGACTCAGGCTTGCAGGTTATGGAATAACACTCTTTATTAATAAAATTGTGACAGTTTAAGGTTCAAGGATTGCTGGTGATAGTATCTGACTGCAAAAATGTATTCAAAGCAATATGTGTCACATAATGTAGCTGTACTCCCTAACAAAAGTTAGCTCGAAGTTCTCCTTAGGTGTGCACAGAACATGGTTCTTACCCAGTGGACATCCCTGTGGGGGAGAAGACAGGTTCAGCCCATCAGCTGATCCCAGAAGTTGTGATGTAGTCTTTCCTGACTTCTCCCCTTTCTTAACTTCTATATATTCTTTTTAAGCAAGAAATTAGTATAAAGGTATATCTTTTATACCTATGCAGTGAGGGTTGGATGTATCTTGGAGGCAGGGAATGTTGGTGTAGTAACTGATAGAATGTTGGGATGGGAATATGCACCAGTCCAAGGAGAGTATTTTTCCCACGGTTGATGATTCAACAGCAAGATATCTTCCTTTATCTCCTTTGGGTTTTAGCTGCTCTGGGATTTACCAGCTAAAAAGTACTGCTGAATTCCCTTCTCTACAAGTATTTCAGCAGAGCCTGGCCATGGTGTCTCCACTCTGCTCCACCATTCATTTAGGCCCCCTTGGCACCTATTGCATGGGGGAAATCAGGCACACTGATCTCATTCCATGCAGGGAGGAGCAACTGCATTTTCCTCTATAATTTCCATGCTGTTACAGCTGTGTGTATAACTTTGCTTTAATTTTACCCCCAGTCTTTTCCCCACCTTCACACTCCCTGCCTCCCCAAACAAAATAACCAGCCAGCCAACAAACGTTCCCTTGAAATGTCTTCTTAAGCTTACTGGGAATGAGAAAAAGTTTGCTAATATGAATTTGTCTTAGACAAATTTTATTCTGCTTTCTTTTCTGTTAAATAGAACACAGAAAAGGAGAACTTTATCATTGAAATATCAAGTCCTGCTTGTACTGTCTTGATTTTATATTTTGGAAGACATTATTAATCATTCTTTGGCTTTTCTGGTATTTGACATTTCAGCTGATAAAGAAAATTTTTTCACTACAAGCTGGGCCTTCCATAATAACATTCTCAGGTATGACATTTGAAATATGACTGTATTAATTTAGTTTATGGAGTCAGTTTTAAACATTAAATTATGTTATTTAAGATTTAAACAACTACAGCACCCCTTATCCCTAAAATGTATTGGCTGATGATGAATCTTTCAAAAATAAGAAAGTGGCTTTATTCCTGTTTATACCATAAATGTTAGTTTGGAGTTTTCGTTATGAATTATTTTTTAATGATGTTGCTACATGGTCCAAAATTATAAAGACAGCCATAGAGTATCTTGTTCAGGTGAACTAGAATTGAAAGTAGGTGTTACTATAGCTCTGACACAGGAATTGGCAGTTTTCCATCCTCACTCCTTCATTTGTTTAACTTCTATAATCTGCAAACCTGTCTCTACCATTTTACTGTTGGATTACTACAGCATGTATAATTTGGAGGGTTGGAATGACTGTGTTAAAACATAATGTATTGCTTGCTAATGCACAGAGGAGGGAAAGAAAAGAGTGACCAGTGTTCTGGGTGAGATGTGTATGGGGCAGGGCGGTTTATGGGCATGCCTTGCTTTGTTCAGGGAGTTTAATGGCTGTTGCTAAATGAGATGGAGTTACTGATTTTCAGCTTATTGTTTCAACTCTTCCTGTATTGTGAAGTTGATTTGTTGGTTGGAGTTCTGTTTATTTTTAAGGTACTGAGTTACAGTTACACTGCTCTTCAAGGGATGAGAAGATTGAGTCAGTTGTTAGTTTATAAATAGAGCTTGCCTATGTAGTATAGCTGTTGCTGTTTATTTTCAGGGTCAGGAGAAAATGAATTAAATTGAAGATAGTGTATTGTTTCGGTATGCTGCACCTCTAATGTCTCTACTTTGTACATGGTTTGTGTCCTATTTCTACAAGTGCCAGAACCTATAAAGTTCTTCTCTTCCCCATTGGTTTTGTTCTGCATAGCTTGACATGGTTTTCTAGTGTTTTATGCTGCATAAACAGCTAGCCTTCTACACCAAGCCATAACTAATCATTCTAGTAATAATCCGTGATGTTCTTAACCTACATCTTAAACAGGTTTTATTCCCCTTCAACCTCAGTATTTAGAAGGTGTTTCATTGTAGAAACTTGTAGTCAGAAACTCAGATTAAACTTGAGATAAGCACAGCAGGGCATATGTAGTTTCAGTATGAAGATTTGTGCTAAAATTTGAATGATTTTTTTTTTAGTTGTGAATATCACAGGTTTTTACTCATTTCAGTCTCTTGTGACAGCATGTGAAGTCAGAATACTTAGTGTAAAATGCTAAAAACTCTGAAAATATATAAGGAGTTTTTTCCTTTGTTTGGAGCATGGTCGGTAAGGAAATTTATTAATCTTTTTTATTTGCTCTTTAATGGTATAGGTAGAATATGGGTTTGTATGGATAACATGCAGGGAAAACCATACTTCTAAAGCTGCACTAAGAAGTAATGAATCTTAAATAATTGATACTGTAATTGACTGACATGCCTTTTATGAATTCACTGAAATATTTTTGTATGCTTTGTATTCCATTGCTTGAGTGCCATAGAAAATTAAAAGGACATAAAATTATGTAAAGCTGCTCTTTTTTGTCATATCAGCTACAAGAAGGGGACATTGAAAATTCTTCCTTGGAATGAGCAGAAACATCGTGAAGAAGACTGGTGTGAAAAACAAGAATGCAGGTAAGTATATATAAAAGCAAAAATAGCGAGAATTTGTTTACTAATTCTTAAAATATGGGAATTGACCCAGAAAGACCCACTATTTTTGTACACACTAACTTGTTTTTTCAGCTTTCTAAGGGACACTGACTGAGCCAAATGTAAAGCAGAGGTTGTGCAAACCTGGATCTTCAGTAGAGAGTGTTCTCTTTCATGATCTGTCACATGTTTGAAATCTCTTACTAGTTCAGTAGAGAGGATTCTTTCTTTCATGATCTCTCTCCTGTTCAGAATCTTTTAGTAGTTCCTTTGCTGACAAAATCTAACACTCACTGTGGTAAGTTGATAGTATAATTTTCTTTCAGAAGTTTTAGGAAAAAGACTGATGTTAAAAAAAAAATAGATAGATAAGTATATACTTAAACATATACTTATTTTTTTTTAAAGGATGGTTATTGAACCAACTTTGCAAGATGAAGGCCAGTTTCTGTATGAAAAACAACCTGAGTTACTGAAGTACAGGACTACTGACCTTTCTGTAGATCTCGTCACAGATTGGTATTTGAGCAGAGCACAGGAAATTGAAGAATATGCAATGCAGGTGAGAATAGCAGTGAGGAAATGATGGCTGAGCAGCCTTCTTCAACAGAATCCTTAACAGTCTTATGCATATTAATAGGACACTTTCCCTCAGTAATGCACATTCTGTCTCAACTTGATTATGGCTTTTGAAGCACTTGTTTTTTCTTCTGCAGTGTACTTAGGCTTGTTCTAAAGTTTACTCAGCCAAATAATTAATCCATAGAAATAAATAAGGAAGCCACTAGATTCTGGTTTACCATAGCAGACAGTAACTCTTTTGTAATCCATGAAAAGTGTTTCCCATTGCATTTTATGTTTGCAATTGAGGGAGGGAAAGTTGTGCACAGCATGTTGGGAATGTGTTTTATGACCTGTCACACGCTGCTGTGTTGTGTATATTGATACATGCCTGTAACCCATGTCACTATCATGTCAGTAAATGGTACTGTCATGATTTCTTCCTGGCAGTTTTTTGTATTTCTGTGGGACTACTATGTAGCTTATTTCTGCTTGATTTTCTTTAAATGTTAAAAGTGTTTGAAGCTCTGTTACACATAGGAACAGAGCTCATCACTCGTGTGCTCTGGTATTTTATTGCTTCTCGAGCCAATTTAGCTGCATGAAAAGGAGGGTGGCTGAAAGTATCACTATAGGTTAGTTCTGATTATTGTGTTCTTCTATTCCACAAGTCTGCACTCCACCAGGGCTCTTTTTAATCATAGTTGCCTGTGATCTTAACAACCAATCAGTGGGTATGGAAATGAAAGCAACTTCCAAGGATCAGTTAAATTATATAACATACAAATTACATTGCATTCTGCTCTTCAAGACTTACGTCTGTCTTGCTGAATATTTACAGCCAGTATTGTGTCCTTTGAAATCAAAACAGAACCTTTCATATGAAGGTAGTTTCAGTCACTGGAGAACGGCTGTCATTGTTTTTCGTGATGTAAAATGCAACAATTAAAATTACTAAATCATGGTCAGCTAGAAAAGTCATATTGCACATCAGTTACCTGATTGTCTTAGTTTAGAGCAATCTTTCATATTCCATATGCTGAGATGAGCTGTGTAATCTCCAGAAGGACTAATGTTCTAATTTACATGCCTCTATATGATGGTTGGTTAAATGCATGCATCTTGGTTAAAAAGATCTAGCAAAATATCATCCCCTAAGATTAAGCATTTTTGTCTGCTCTTCATAAAGCTGAGAAGGGCAATCCATTTAGGAATATGCAGTCCACAAAAACTTCTAGGAACTTCAAATTACCTATTAAGCAACAGAGGAATAAAATAGATGCACCTCAGATTGAAGGTGGTGTTTGGCAAAGAGGTGTACAGCAGTGTTTTTTGAATTATTTTTCAGGTTGACTGTGCTCTGTCCCTTGTTCGTCTTGGCATGGAGAGGAACATTCCTGGTCTGCAGGTGCTTTGTGACAATCTGATCACCCTTGAGACAGTGGTTTATGAGACTGATGGTGATCGAACTTTGACTTTGAAGGAACTTTTAGAGATGAAGGACATTGAGAAGCTGAGACTGTTGATGAAGAATGTAAGTATTTTGAATAAATCAATAAGTATACCTTGAAATCCAGTAACTCAGATTACCCTGGATCCTGTGTATATAAAGATGCTCATTTTTCTGGTGAACTTCCATCTATAATTCAGTAAAAATTCTAAATTTTCAATGTCTTTTTTTTTTTTGTTGTTGTTGTAGTTTTTATTTCTTTTCTAAAAAAAGCTAAATTTGCTCAGTTTTCTCAAATATCCACTTTATCCCTGGCTGAGGACTCAATGTTAATAAATCCTACTTGGAAAGCTGTGAATTGCCTTTTCATTGGCCTTTTTTTTAAGGATCTTCAGTGTAGCTCTTGATGATGCTGCAAATACAACAACATTGAATGTGTTGCTTGGATGTTTTTTGGTGTCTTTAAATATTATAATGAAATTTTTATATTTGCCTCTGCACCAGATGTGTGGTTTTTGTCTCTGTACTGAGCTTGAGCATGCAATTTCAGAATAGAAAAAGACCTCTTGGAAGGGTTGAAAAATAGCTAGAGATGGAACAGGGATCTGAAATTCCGAATTCAGTTGAAGAACACATAAGCACCAGAGGAAAATAGGAAAGTACTCAGAAATTAAATATAACTCTTTCTTTGTTTTTTTTTTTTTTTGGAGTGGGAGGGGATGGGTTGGTCTTTTTTTGTTTATTGGTTTTGGTTTTGGATTTATGTAGCCACTCATGACTTGTTTTTCTATCTTGCATTCTTGCTGAATTGCAGAAAGCAGTGCTACTCTGACATGCTTGCATGATCTTGCACTAATTTTGAAGCTGCAGGAAGAAGGCAGGCTTTCCTCACGTAATGGCCTTTCCTCCTGTTCTGCTCAGTTTCCCCAAGCCATTGGGTAGCAGGAAGATTGTTTCAGTGCTTCATGATGTCTTTGTGATAGTTGAAGACAACTGTTTCAGTTATATTGATCAAAAAAGGTTCCATTTGTTTTTTGCTTTTCCTGCTTGTTTTGGACCTGTTCTTAGATTTCTTCTCTGTAACTCTTTGTGCTTTTCAGTCCTCAGATGAAAAATATGTGAAGAATGTTTATCAGTGGATGATCCCTTTCCTCCATCGCTGTGAAAACCAGTCCCCTGGTCTTGCAAATACCCTTTTTAAAGAATACTTAGTAACATTGGCGAAGGAGGACTTGACTCTACCTCTGAAGATATTTCAGAATTCAAAACCTGATGTAAGTAAAGAGCTCTGCTGATGATTCTACTAGTTTCTTTGGAAATTCTTGTCCTGGAGAGATGAATTCAGAAATAGTTCATCTAAGTCAGATCATCCTTCTAATCTTTCTCATTTTCTTGGACCCAAGATTTGTTATGTTTTGAAATAATAGAAAGGTTTTGCCATAAATTATAATGCAGCTAAACTGTCTTTGATGAAACTGTCAAACTAATGTAATAATGATTCTAGCCTAGTAGAAGAAAAATTATTGAACTGATTCTTCTTCTAAGCAATTTCCTGCTGACCTATTTGAAGTAAATTCCTGGCATATTTCCTTTATAAAAAGTGGATATGAAAGAGTTTAATGATCTCACTTTTTTTCTTGAGGAATTTTACTAGGAGTAGATTTCAAGTTACTTCCCCCTCTCCTGCCTTCCACAGCAAATGTAAAGAATAAAGTGGGGGCCATTAGAATTGAGGTGAGAGATGAAGGAATAAGGGTTGAAGTTGCCTTCTGTGTGAGTGTTTCATGCTGTTTCTTTGGCTTAAATAATTATTCCAGAGCACACATGCACATATTTGCATGCTATTGCAATGAGTGTATGGACAGAAATCAACCAGCAAAGCACAGCCACAGCTCTTTTATGTATGTTGATACTGTACATATTAAGTAAGTCTGACAAATGTTTGCAGCAGTTGCCTTCCTCTGTCCTGCACCCTTTCCACTTCTCAAATTCAGAAAGGGTATAATGGCATACCACTGTTCTTTCAAGTGTCTGCACTGCAGAAAACTAGCCAAGATAAGTCTCTGGTTGTGATTTTACCAGGTTGTTAGCAAGAGACCTTCCAATTGCACCTAAGACTATTTACTTGGAGTACACATATTTTTATATTGAAAAGAAAATAACTGTTGAATTAGAAGCAAGAAATAAAAACCAGTTTACATTCTTCTCTTGTTAGTGTCAGCCAAAAATTATTCCTGATCAGGACCAGCTTATGATTACGGCGTTGGAGTGTATTTACAGCTGTGAGCGAGATGACCAGCTCTCTCTCTGTTATGATATTTTGGAATGCCTTCCACAAAGAGGATATGGGTAAGAATTTTCAGCTAGTTATTTGTAAATATTTTAGAAATGTTAAATATGGATGTTAATCAATGCTTTAAAAAGGGTTGTTAAGTTACTGAAGGGCAGACAGAGTTACTGGAATATTCTGTTCACCTCTGAGCTGCTATGACTGTAATGTATGTATCTACAGACTTCTGCTGTGTGCATTTCTACCAGTTGCTGCAGCAAAACAAAGGTTAAAGTAGCAGCCTGGACCAAGGCTTCTGTATTGTTTCTTAGACTTTTACAGTCTGATGAATTGAGACCAAATGTTAGTGCTGTCTTACTGGTTTTGTTACAATCGTGGCATCTTGCGCTTAACTTAAAAGCAGCAATACGTCCCTGTGAGAGAGGGGAGATGGAAAAACCTATTGAGGGACGAGTAATGCTCAACAGAGTGAAAGCTTGAAGAGGAGATATCCTGTGATCTGTGAGGTGCAAACTATTCTTCCAGTATCTTTTACATGAAGGAAGGAGAGAGCCTGAGAAAAATCTAAGGAAGAAGGAAGACCTTTGCTCTTGGGAGACTGAGGGACCCTCTAAATTTTAATTGTCTTTACAGCAAGAAGCCCAACAGTTTTAATATTTGCAAGTAAACATATATTTGATTTTAATCTGGGAGTCAGACTGCTTATCTTCATACCTATGTAATATGAATTACAAGAGGAAATGATAAGGAGTATGTGTATATGTATATATTTAATTGTGTGATATCATTGCAGGCCTGAAACAGATAAAACTAAAACTCTTCATGATGAAGTAGACGAACTGGAACAAATTCTTAGGTATTTAATTTTGCTAAAATAAATAGTGTATTCTTACAGAAATCACTAGGCATAGCCAGGAACTCTTTATGATAAGAAACCGGAAAAAATACCTTTTTTTTTTTTAATGCTGTCAACAAGGTGATCTGGTTTTTATATTTGGAACATAGACTTTTTGAGTGGTTATATCTGTTTGACTGTTATACATCTCTGAGATACTTTTCTTGGAATAAAAGGTTGGGGGATGGTGTTTTGGTTTGTCCATTTTCTTGGGGTTTTTTTGTGGGGGGCTTTGTTGCGGATTATTTCATTTGTTTGATTGGGGGTTTTTTTGTTTGTTTTATTTTGGTGGTTTTTTTTTGTGGGGAGCTTTGTTGGGGACTTTTTAAATTTGTTTGGTTGGGGATTTTTTATTTAGCTTGTTTTATTTTTGGTGGGGTATTTTTGGTGAGGAGGAAGAGGGTAACCTGAGGTATTTGTTTTGATCTTGGTACTCTATAATGCTTAGAGTGATTAAAGCATAAAACTGTGAGGGTGTATCATCAAGTATTGGTGGTATGTGTTTACCCTACAGTATTATTAATACATTTAAAAAAACATAGGTGATGTTACTCTGGCTAGTTGATACTGTAAGGGATTTTTTGGGACTGTTTGCATTTGCGGTGCATGTTTTGAGAGCTTTCAGAGTGCTGCTGCTGCAGCAGCAGCTGCTCGGCTGTGCAGGGCTCTGAAGGGCTGGCTGTGTTTGCAGCGTGGCGGAGCTGCTGGAGAAGCACGGCCTGCAGAAGCCGGTTTCCTTTGTGAAGGACACCAAGGACAGCGCCGAGGAGGCTCGGAAGCTGATGGTCAGGCTGACCAGGCACACAGGTCGCAAGTTAGTATTCCAGGGGGACTGGGGGAGAGCAGGGGAAGGCTCTGAGGTAACAGAGCCTGCCTGCCTGCTTCCTGGCAGCAGGGAGCTGTGTTTATGTACCTGCAGACAGGGTACATAAACACTTTTGTTGAGCTGGTGATTAATGTGATTAGTGTTTTGGCTGCATTCTCCACAATCAAAAATCTCTGCCTGCCTTCCAATCTGCTTTAGTATGTTCATGTGCGAGTAAACAAGCTTAAAATGCATACTGGCTGCAAAATACTGCAGGATGATGAACTGGGAAAGTTAACATATTGTAAAAAAGATCCTGTAAGACCTGTTGAGTTTTACTGTGAGCGCAGGATTTGTAAAATAATTCTTTGGTTTTTTGGCATGTTTTCTTGGAATCCTTGTAATAGGGTAATTCATTGATTTGAGGTATTGATTCTACCAGTAGAATATATTCCCAGTATAATTTTTCAATTTTTCTAGTTTAACTCATCTTTCATTTAACTTATCTTTCAAATGCATATGAATTATTAAATGGCTGTTGGTATAAGCAGATAAAAATTTTGAATCATGGAAAACCAGACATAACTGTGGGTGATTTGTCTTTCTTATTTAAAGCAAATATGCACAACAGTTTATCCGTGATGGTAGAGTGTTATTTATATTTTTAGTAGCCTGAAAGCTTTTTGAGACCTTTAGAAACCTCTCTTTAGAAAGATCAAGACAATGCCTCTGTAGGAAAAATGTTGATTTTTCCACTTCTGTTGGAGACCCTTTGTTTTGCCAGAGTAAAAGCTAATGCCACATGAGAAAATCACTATTAGCTGGAACTAGCTCATGCAATTTAGACAGGTCTTTTTTTTAATCTGAAAGGCTCAAGTTAATGTCAAAAAACATTCATAGTGTTTTTACTGGTAAAAGTTTTGGCAGAGCACAAGAAGTTGAAGCTTTGTGGATAAGCAGAGATTCATAGATCCAGAGGGTCCAAAACCTGATTACCACTCAATTTTAAGAAACAAATTCAAGTTGCAGCTTTATTCTCCTGTGACTGCATGCCATTGATTAGTCCTTTGAGATTGCCTGCAATGAACAGCAGTTTAATGAGCCTCAGTTGCTCTTACAGACTTGGTTGTGCCCTGCAGTTCCCAGATCAGCAGGAAGATAGCACTCCCAACTTCCTGATGTATTGTGGAACATTATCAAAACCTACTTGGGGGATTTTGAGAAAGATGGCTTAAATCCCTGTCTTATCCCACAGAAAACAAAAAAAAGAACTTTGAGTACTGCATTGTTTTCAAACCATTTTATCTCACAGATACTGTTTTAATATTCATTAATATTGAAAGCCTTCTGTCTTTGAATCACTTCTGGTTAAAACTCTGATTAAATATTGAAATAAAATTTGAGAAAACTTATATTTTGTGATGAAAATCAAGTGCTTTTCTTTGAAGCTGTTGGAGAAGCAAGCATTTAATTTTAAGAAATGTTTGTAGGCAACCGTCCGTTGGTGAGGCGCAGTGGAAGGAATTGCTCCAGGATATGTTGGACATGCAGCAGAAAGTGTATAGGTGCTTACATTCAGATACTTGCTATGAGGTGAGTTTTTTGTCTTCTTACTAGTTAATGTCCCAAGTAAGCTACACATTCTTATTTCATATTGTTGTTTACAGGTGTAAATACATTTTTCTGTGTTATTACTTGGTTGCCTACTGCCTTTTTTTCCCCAGTATTTTATTTAAGTAAAAAAATTCTGGTATTTATTCATTTTATCTAAAGCTCCTCTAATAAATACTGTCTATATCTTTTATTAAAATTCAACTTTTTCAAAAGTTGAGTCAACTTTGTGAGATTTTCTTACATAGCCTGTAATTCTGTGTACAAATGTATTTAGCAATAAACACTCCAGACTAATGAAAATAAAATGTTATCTTCACTCAAGCATTTCTTAAACACGGAGTTTTGGTTTGATGATATTATCCAAGATCATTATAGGATTATGGACTTTCTGCTGCTTGCAATTGAAGTAAAATTATGTGAGATGAGACATCTAATTTGAATGAAGGTAAAAACCCTTGCATGTGCATAAAGTCCAAACCAATGTCAGTATTTGCAAAAGATTGCTCTTAGACAGATGTAGAATTTGCTGTGACATATATTATTTATTTACATTTTCACTTCAACGTACTGCAATTTATTACAGATGCATTAGTATGTCACCTATAATTAGTGTTTATATCAATAGAGAAGCAGGTTTTATTGCAATTTACAGAATTAATTGCTTATGTCTACCCCTCTGATTAGCTCTTAGGAGAAGTTTTAAAAGCAAATCAGAAAAAAAAGAAGGAAAAAGACAATGCTGTTCAATTTTATATAAGAAAAATCACTCCTTTTCTGTAGTTGCACGGCTAGAAAAACTGCAACATGTTTAATAGCCATGATTTTGTGGTGGGCTACAATTTAGGGTACTTGAATTTTTTTGTAAGTGCATGTTAAGAATTTGTAATATTAGAGCACTCTGCAAATAAGGCATTTGCTTTACTCAGATCTTAATGTAATTTTTCTATTAACATTATTATTTTTTAACTCTGAAACATGATTAAAAAAGAAACACAATGAAGGGTTTTGGTAAAAAATATTATGTAGGAGTGCTGAAAATGCTTTGAAATGTAGTGCTGTCATATGCAATTATACTTTGATGACTTCAAAATTGATAAATTGGTGAGGCAGTAAGGATTTGCAATCCCATGTGAGGTTTGGCTATCTTTTAGCATGATGCTTGCTTGCTCTCTTCTTTTTCCATACACAGTGAATTCTGTCTTCTTGGCTTCACAAATTTAGAGAGAGGTAAATGTTCTGTGTGTGATCTTTGAGGGGGAAGAGTCAGCTATGATATTTTGCATCTCTTGCTGTTCCTTGAGTCCTTGAGGGTTGGTATGTTGTGAAATGGAAGATAATCCACTTGTGTGATGTTCTTTAAGAACCACTGAATTGTTTTCCTTTCGCAGAGCATGAGATGGTTTGGAGAGGGTCTTCCTAGAAAAAAAGTATTTTGAAATAAAGTATGATTGGATAGAATGCTAAATAGTCTCCTTCATGCCCTCTTTTCCATGAAAGGTTGGACCAGATGATCTTTTGAGATCCCTTCCAACCTTGGCTCTATGATTCATTTATCCTCTTGAATTTGTTATGAGCTTTTAAACCTTTGATAAAGGCCATATTGCTGCAGCTGTGATATTTCTGAAATGATTACATTTTTTATGTTGCTTTTCATTAGCACGATAATGACTGTGCTCAAGAAAAAAATAATTTTTTTAAGGAATTGAGGTTGAGTGTCTTAAATTGGGCAAAATTTCTACCTTGAAATAAATCAGGTGTTTTGTGGCAGATGCTGCATTATATATGAGTTTGCATTCTTTGAAGATAGTCTTGATGGAAGTTTAAAGAACATCTTATATACTCAGTTCTAAATAATTTTAGTTACTTTAGGAATACAAAATTTCTTCTCTTACATTGTTGGTTTTAAGTTCTTAATAATGAACTGCCCTTTCAGATTCTTACATTGTATTAATACCTGAAAATGTAGGTATATTTTGGTGTCTTAAGTCATACTGTAAAAAGTAGAAGCACTTCCCTTGGTAGAAGTTAGATTTTCTGCTTGGACTGAATATAGTCTTTTGATTCAAATATCTTTGTATTCAAAGGGGTTAATGCCGTACAATACAGATAAGCTTATTTGAAGCTACTGCTCCTGCAGTTTTTTCAATTACTGTTCTTTCTTTTAGATATTCACCGAAAGTCTCCTATGCTCAAGCAGTATTGACAATATCCACCTGGCTGGGCAAATGATGCACTGCAGTGTTTGGTCAGTGGATCTACCAAGTTCATCAAAAGGGAAGCCACAGTACCGAGTCAGCTATGCCAGAAGCATTGAACTGGTTTTGGCTGCTGGTAGAGAATATTTCAATTCTTCAACCAGTTTGACTGATAGCTGTATGGAATTGGCCAGGTACCTTTACAACCATCCTATGCATAAACACAACTGATGTAATGTTGTCATAGCATTATTTGCTAGTACCACTCTCCCACCCAGTCTTCTGTTGGGAATCTTTCTCATAAGCAGGCTCTGGAAATACAGAGTAGTGTTGCTTTTAATGCAAAGAGTTTAAAGACCCCTTTAATGCCTAAGGGTTGTGTGACCAGCTTTTCTCTTAGGGTTTTATGGTGATATTTCAAAATACATGGTTTATAGCTCAAATACTTGGTATGAATGTGTGACCCTGTGACCTTTATTCTGTTTAGTAACATGTTTTGGTTTTCCTCTGATTTACCTTCAATCAGTTGTTGACTTGAGTTTTTCTGAGTGATTGTTGTGTGTAGGTCTCCTAGTAGCCTTTGTGTATGAGTTGGTTTAGGTAGAATGTATTTACAGAATCACTAGGGTGGAAGAGGCCTTTAAGATCATCAAGTCCAACCCATGCCCTAATAACTGAGCTAAACCATGGCACTGAGTGCCACATCCAATTTTTTTTTAAACATATCCAGGGATGATGACTCTGCCACCTCCCCAGACAGACAATTCCAGCTTCTTTGTAGCTCTTTTATTCCACTCCTATTTTAGTCTTCACCCTGAAATATTTGTCAGTTTGCCTGAAAAATATGATGGGTTAATAGGATGTTCAGCTAACATACAATTTTGTTTTTGATTTGAAATGTGTATTCTTAATTAATGAGTGGAGAAAAAAATATGATAGACTGGACAAATTAAATACTTTCCTAATCTAATGTGTATGGTGATTTTAGCCATTTAAAATGAGATGAGTTGCCATTTGGACAAGCTCAAGACATGAAGCTCATAATGCTCATGAAGTTCAGCAAGACCAAGTGTTGATGCTGCAGCTGGATCTGGGCATCGTCCTCTGTTACTCCAGGCTGGAGAATGAGCAGATCCCGAGCAGCCTGGCTGAGAAGGACTTGGGGGTGCTGTGGTGAGAGGCTGGACATGACCCAGCCATGTGCCCTTGCAGCCCAGAATGAAAAATGTGTCCTGGGCTGCATCCAAAGCAGTGTGGGCAGCAGGGGAGGGAGGGGATTCTGCCCCTCTGCTCTGCTCTGCCCTGGTGAGACCCCACCTGCAGGGCTGCATCAGCCCTGGGTCCCCAGCACAGGAAGGACATGGACCTGTTGGAGTGAGTTCAGAGGGACGAAGCACTCCTGTGAGGAAAATCTGAGGGATTTGGGGTTGTTCAACCTGGGAGAGAGGAGGCCCTGGGATGACCTAAATACCAGTACCTGAAGGAAGCCTGCAAGAAAGACAAAGAATGACTTCTAACAAAGGCATGTAGTGGGACAAGAGGAAATGGCTTCAGGATGGAGGAGACTAGGTTTAATTTAGATTTTTTAAAAAAAGTCTTTACTGTGAGGGTGGTGAGGCACTAGGACAGATTCTCCCCAGAATTTGTGGATTCCCCCCAGAATTTGTGGATTCCCCATCTCTGAAAGTGTTCAAGCAGTTCTTGAGCAATCTGGTCTAGTGGAAGGTGTCTGTCCATGGCAGGGGATTTGGAACTAGATGATGTTTAAAGTCCCTTCCAACCTATGGCCATTCTATGATTCTGTGATTTTGCATGTTCATTTTCTTTGTTCAATGTGCATTAGTAAAACTACATGTGACTACACTGTACCAGAATGCAGCTTGTATTTAAAAAAAACTATCTAAAAGCTTATTGCAAGACTATATTATTCATATGATTTAAAAACTCTATTTAGAATAATGTGCTCTTAATAATTTCATGCATTAATTCATCTTCAGAGGAATTTAGTGGGGAATTTTGTTGTTTTTTTAATAAGCTTTGTTTTATTTTCTGTACCTTGTTGAGGAAACTGAATTTGTGACAATGACTCTTAGTGTTTCACTTCTGTTAACTTTTTACAGTGTTTTGCTTTTATAACTTCTACTATATGGCAATACCAAAACACTATAGTGGTAGAAGAAGTATTTCCCAAAATAATGATGTATTTAAGTACACAAACCTTCAACATCATCTGTAAATTCATTGCAGATCTAAATTCAGGAGGGTTTAGGGGATGTGCTTATATTACAGCGCCTGAGTGGGTCGCTGGTGGTGAGAGAGAGATGAGAATCTTGTTTCTTGATCAGAAGGCTGGATTTATTGATATATGATATATAATACATTATGACTATACTAAATAGAATAAAGAGAGAGGTTTGCAGATGCTTGCTAAGCTAAGAAGAGAAAAGAAAGAATCCTAAAACAAAGTTGTGTCCAGGGACTCAGTCCCCTAGCTTGCACTGGTGATTGACCCTTAATTATAAACATAGAAAATGAGCCAATCAAGGTGAATCCTATTACATTCCACAGCAGCTGATCACAATTGTTTACATTCATCTTCTGGGGCCCTTTGCTTCCCAGAAGATACAGAAATCTGAAAGAAAGGATTTCTGTGGAAAAATGTCTGCGACATGCTTATAACAACCAGTAGAAGGCTATGCCAAAATAGAAATTCATTAAAACATTTAGCCAGCTATAAGAGATGAACTGTATCAAACACCTCACATGTGCATTACAAAAGCACTTAGTATTCTGACATTTCATAAGCACATTTAATTTCTGCTGGTGGTTGTTTTGTTTTACTCACCAGTTAACTTCTCCCACAAGTTTAATTTTAAATATTTTCACCAGACTTCAGAAAAATGTGTTTTGTTCTTATTTAGGTGTTGTCTACAACTTATTGAAGACAGTCCAAGTGCTGTTCAGGAGGAGTTGGATCTCATTCGTGCTCTGGGTTACCTGGAAGAGTTTGGTGTGAAAATATTACCGCTGCAAGGTACTGCTTAATTTTATTCTTCATATGATTACTTGAATTATAGGCATAAATATGCATGAGAAATAGTTACTATTACGTAAGTGTGCTATGATTAAAATAAAGAGTCCATATACTGCCTCCAAGCAGTTTACAGGCACATAGAAAAAACTATATTTTTAATAGAATTTTTTAGCTTGTGAGGTAAGAACAAAATTTGCATATGGTGTCTTTGTTTTTTTGACTTTTAGCACAACTTTAAAATAGAATATCAAGTATATGAAACTCCTGGTGACTGAACAGAAATTGAGCTCATCTTTTATTTACCAAATAATCTGCACTTGGCTGTGTGCTTTAAAATAACAGGTATGAGAGAAGTACTTCTTGTCAGGCAGTTTTCATGTCTCCACTGGGCTGTTTCATTGTGAAGTATATAAAACCCAATGACAGTGGAAGTGAACTTTTACAAGGTATTTCTCCTGATTCTGTGCTAAAACGAAATCTTTTGTAGCTCCAACTGCAGTGGAACAGAAAGGTGTTGGACAAAGGTTGGAAAGAAGTTATGATTATGTACAGTGAAATTGCATGAACCCTACTCATGGAACTGGCAGAGATGAGCACTAAGACATGAGATGTGCTGATGATAATGTTTTGCTTCTGGCATTGTGCAGAGAAATAGTGGGATTTATGGAAAGCCCTTCTGGTGCTTTCCATGTCATGGAAAATGAAGTAGATGTTCTCAGCAGCAGTTGTTACATTACTTTGGTGCTCCCTTTTTGTTCTCTTTTTTCCCAAGTATTTATTCAAGTGAATTGATGCTCCAAATGTTATAATCAGAAATCTTAACATTTCTGGAGTGAGGGTGTCTGATTTTTAGATCTTGCAGTATTGGTCTGTTGATTATTCTAGAGTAAAATTATTTTTCAGTCTGTTTGTTGAGCCTATAAAAAGGTACATGTATTTTCTTCAACTTTTTTGACGTGGACATGGAGATATAATTTAAAGAAAGTAGTGACATAATGCTGCATTAACAGAATGTGTAATACAACTGATCTAGATTAATTAGAATATGTGAAATCATGCATGTAATTTCATTAATGATCCTGACATCCTTGCTTCACTATCTTTCATGTAAATCAAATTAATCTAATAAGATTAAAATTATGTTTTCAAGTTTTAATGAAAGCCTTTAAATGATCTGTTACTTTGATATAATGTCATTAAAGTAGCAGTAAGGATCAGCTGTTCTTGCAGCAATAGTCGTTTAGCAATAGACTTCTGTTTGCAGTTCTCTGTTTAGTTTTCTGTAGATCTTCCCCCACTTCTATTTTAGCAAAGTTAACAGTTTAAGGTTATGGACTATCATTATGCTATGTTGTAATAAAATCGGGTTTGAAGACTCGGTATTAAAATAAAATGTGAAGACAAGTTCATCTTTAAGTGCTTGACCCACAGTATTATATCAGATTACTTGTAGTTATATAATGTATTAAAAATTCCTGCTTAAATAATCAGTGACTGAAAACATTTTCCTGATGAATACTATTATATGCCTGTGATAGAATATTAAAAATGAAACTAAAAAGATGACCTTTTCCTGCTCTTCCATTCTTATTCATTTTAGTCTAATTTCCAGAATTAACAGTTTTCATTATACTAATATGTTTTTGCTCTTATTTAGAGGCCTAATATCCTGTTTTAAGCCCAGTATGCTAATGCAGAGTTTATCCCCATGCAGCCATTCACTCTTAGTGAGTGTTAAGTGGGATATCTGCATGCTGTTCCTCTGTGTTCTGAGAACTTGCATAGTATGAAAGCATCACCTTTTAGAGCAGCAGCCTGAAGTTAGCCACCCACTAATGAGCTAAATAGAGCACTTGAATCAGTTCATGATATTAAATTGTGCAGTTAAAATAGTTGTTTAATTCTTGGTATTTTTTTTTAAACACAGTACTGATTATAAGCTGCTCAGGATATGGTTGAAAGAACCTGGTGATTTCCAAGCTATCCTTCCACTTCCTCAGGAAATTTTTAAGTAAATTAAAAAGAGCTGAAGCATTTGCTAATGACAGTTCTTTCAGTCTGTATGATGTATCTTGTCCATGCTAAATAAATGAAATCTTAGTTGCAACATTCTAAACAAAAGTTAATGCCTGTATTAGCAGTCTTACGGCATATTGCAAAAATTATAATTAAAAAAAAAAAGTATAAAGGTATATCAGTTAATTGTACACATTTTAAAAGAGTGAATGTGAAAACATGAAACAAAAAAGAGTTTCCATTCAGGTCAGTTCTCTCTTTTTGCTCCCTTCACAGCCTGACTTGCCAATGATTGGAGCTGGATATCCTGTGGTGTTATTTTACCTTCTCTGTTTACAGGTATAATTGAGGATCTGCATGCAAGCAGCTTTGAGCTGGTTTTCAGATTGTGTTTGCATTCTTATATTCCCCAGCAGTCCTTCTGCCCTGTGCTGTTTGAGCAGGAACACAGCAGTCAAGTTCATTTGTGCAGTCTCTAAACCAGTTCTCCTTTCAACAGTGCGCTTGTGCTCCGATCGACTGAGTCTCATCAAGGACTGTCTGGCTCAGATGTCAACAAACTATAAACAGCCTGCTAAGCTCCTGGGACTGGCAAACCTGCTGAGGGTTGCAGGTAAGCTATGCTAGTAAAACACTGAACTGCAGTGCAATGAACATTCATGTTATGCTTTAGGGTATTTTAGGTGGTGGGTAGAATATGAATTCAAGGATACCACTAAAAAGTCACCTGGAAGAGCAGTCATTGGGGAGGAATGAAGCATTTCACATGAGTGGAATATTTCATCTGTAAAACAGTTGAAATGGTCAGCTGCTGCATTCTGCTAATACCTGAAATAAAAAAATGCCTTATCCAATCTAGAGTTGGAGTAAAGGCTGATTTCAGACTGGAGGAGTTGTGGCTGAGAATATCTTGTTTTACAGTTAATTGGTAGGGAATTTACTGAAATTACTGTGACTGCTATTACCTCTGTCAAAGAAGGTAGCCTGATTTAATAATAGTTTCATTTAAGATACAGGGGGAAAGATAATCTGTAAAGCATGAATTTTAGCTGTTACACTTCAGTCTATGCTGCATGTATCTCCTTTGGGCACTAAAAATAATGCATTAAGTTGAGTATTCATTTGAAGAGCTGGACATCTTCAAAGATTGAATCCTGAGGATATTAGGGGAATTTTTTTATGGCCTACCCAAAGTATCTGCCTTTTGATTTTTTTGTTAGTTTTGAAAAATACCTAATCAATGTAGCTATAAACACCATACTGCTGTATCTTTAGGCTGTAGAAATAGAATATAGAAATATGAAATATTTTATATTTTATGGCATGGCATATAAAATCAATGCATTCCAGCTTTGTTACTAAAACATGCCTGGCTAATTCTTTTCTCCCTCTCTATTTGTTAAATCATTTAAGATTTTTTTCTCACGTTTTCATGAGGCTTAATACTGGCTATTTTTTGCATAGTATTATAAATAGGAAGGGAGATCCTTGCGACTGTTGCGTGAAGTTGAGAACAGAGGTATGGAAATTAGGCTGTTGACCTCCCAAGATACCTTGATTCTAAGGAAGGGAGTCACAGGAAACGTCCTCACTCTGGTCAGCACATCACTGCTATGTGAAAGGTGCAAGAGGGGGTGGGATGGTACCATGATGAGTAGCTGGATCCAATCTACATATTTAATATGTAATCCATAGAGAAACCTGAATTACAGTTTTAACTTCTTTTTCTTTGGTTGTAAGGCTTTTGGAAAAAAAAAAACCAACAATTCTCCCTTGGTTCATATGACAAGATTACTGTACTGCTCTTTCGTTCTCCTCTCGCCTTTGTCCTATGCACATCAAGTTAAAATTCACGAATTTTTCTTAATATTCTAGGTTCTTTGTGTTAATGCTGCTTATTTTTGTTTTACCTTCTTTTTAAATCTAAGTAATTATCTTTGTGTGAAAGAAGGAAAACCAGTATCCAGATACATTCTATAAAGCTTTGTCCAGTAGTGTTATCCTAATGCCTTAGCTGTAGGATTTACAGTGGCCTGGTATGTGCCTTTGAAAAGCGATCAAACTCGTGGCTCCCATCTCCAGAGACTGAAAGATGGCAGTCCCTGCATAGTATGTAGAGAACTTTAGGGAATTTGTATAGAGTTCATTGATACAGTAGTGTCTGTGTGCTAGTGTTATAATCACAGTGGCACCTGCTGAATCACCACTGAAAAGAGAGATTTAAGGTGTATTTAAAGCCATATGATAAAATGGCCCCCCAGTTCTTCTCTTCCATGCACTTACCAGGCTAGAGAAAAGCAGAAGATGAATGTGTGAGATGGTTAATTTTTAAACAGGTGAATGATTTAAAATCTACTACTTACTCTGCTGGTGACATATTTACCTTGCAAGTGTTGGGCTCTTGACTTTAGTGGTTAATCTTGGGAGTAATGCTGAGGTTGCTCCTATGGTAAATTGGGAATTTTAGTAGTAAAATTATATTTCAAGAGTGACTCTTGGTAAGGAATATACTATTTAGACATTTTTCTCTTATGCTAAACATACAAGTAACTTGGTTACTTTCAAAGTAATCTTGTGCTTATAGAATAACATTTATTTATCTGAAAGGAAAATACAGCAAGACAACATTTTCAGTAGTGACTTTCTGTGGTGAGGGATGTGAGGTGTTTTTTAAATTTTGTTTTACATACGTAGTTGTAAGATTTTTTTATTAAAAGCTGCTTCACTGTCACTGAAGGATAACTAGTTGTATTGCTTATAATGGAAAGCTGTCATCTGTAGAGAACATTTATTTATGAGT
This sequence comes from Melozone crissalis, assembly GCF_028551555.1. Taxonomy (NCBI): domain Eukaryota; kingdom Metazoa; phylum Chordata; class Aves; order Passeriformes; family Passerellidae; genus Melozone; species Melozone crissalis. The sequence goes on from NW_026535805.1 coordinate 58,899,938, forward strand.
AAGATACAGATTTGGTACAAGAGTGCCATAGTTGTGAATTTTATCTAAACCTAATTGTTGTAGGAGATGGTCTATTGAAAACAGATTTCTTTAATTTTAAGAAACTCAGTAGTTTTAAAATATACTTGTTTGCTTGTTTTTCTGGATTTGGAAGCTGTAAATTCCACTATTAGTGGAATAGTGGAATTTATAATATATTACCACTATTGGTAATAGTGGTAATATATTATATTAATATATTTAATTGTATTTATAATAAATATAATTATATATTTATATAATTAATATATTTATAATAAATTACCACTATTACTGCAAATTTTTTGTGCCTGACTCTCTAACCCATTGACAAGTATCCACAAGATCAGTCAGTAGCATACAAAAGAAACATGATTGTCTTCGTTCCAAAGCATGCATGTAAATACAATATTTTCTCAGATTATTTAAGAAATAATTATCAGCTGCTCAGGATATGGTTGAAAGAACCTGGTGAGCGTTACTCTTTGGTCCTGTGTGTACCTCTGATGAGTGATGGAATAGGTAACCTTACACTGAATTTAAAGAGTCTCAGAATTTGAGTAACTAGGTTATTAATACCTTTCAGAACAGTTTTTAAGTGTAATGCTGGTATAGCCTTAATCATAGTCTCTAATGAGGAGCACTGTTTAATTTGATGGTAGAGATTAAAAACAGGATTTCTACAGGACATGTAGAAATGGTATTTATGTATCTGTCAACTTTTAATTTAAGTTACTGAGTTCCAATGAGTTATTAATATTAATTAATACTATTAATACTGTTTTTAATATGATGAAGAGTTATATTAGGACTTGGTAGCCCTGTTGTGTGATAACAAACACTAGTATTATTCCACAAATTACTTTATAGACAAAAGGGCAGATCCTGCATACAGATTCTAAGATTTTTGAATTAGCATACTTTAAATTTAATATTAGAGAAGGTAAACCTTCCCTGCAGTTTTAATATGGATAGTCTTTGTTTGCAGGTGTAAAACTACTGGGGAAGGATATCGTGATTTCTAACAGCTTCTGATGAAAGCAAATGGTTTTGTTGAGATATTTTGGGATAGGTCTGGATTTTGAAAAAGAGGATTGATCTTTACACGCTTAATGAAGAATTAGATAAAATGATGCCAGGAGAAAGATTTCAGTTTTGTCCTTAATTGGTTTTCACTGCTTACACAATTACCCTGATCTATGAGCCACCTTTGCTGTGTAAGAAGTCCTGATTTTGTCCTCTGGAACATACTTACTGGTATTGGTTATGCTAGTTTGAAGTTGTGGTCCCTTCTGTTCCACTTTGTAGAGTATTGTCTTGTGTTTTGTTTGCTCAGTGGAGAAATTTGTTTCAGTATTTTCCCCTCTTTGCTTCCCCTGCCACTCCACCCTGTATAATTACTGATTGGAAAGACCTGCTTGCTGCATCTGTCCATGTCTATGTAAATTTTTTATGTGTGTGTCTGTATAGAGCATAAAGTATATGCTGTGTTTTATTATGTGTAATACATAACCTATAAAATCTTAAGAACATATATATTTTAATTTAAATTTTAAAAGAATGCATTTCTTGTGGATGCAAGGGTAGATTGCACAGAGTCATTATTAAAGAGCTTTGTGAACTATGTATTCTGAATACGGTTTGCTTTGAGAGCAACACTGAAAATTAGTAATAGAATTTATATTCATATTTATCCAAGTTAAAATCTTGCTTAGGTAATGATATATCAGCTAACTTCTTAATTGCTTTAAAGTATTCGATTAATTACAGTGAACTCTACTTAAGCCTCATGTCACTACCTCTGTAAAGTAAGCCCACAACTGTTATCTTAATTTCACAGATGGATAAAGTGAGTGAGGAAGAATGTGCTCAGCATGACAGCCAGAAAATCTGCACATGCTCAGGGAGCTGGAGCTGCTCTGTGTCCTGCAATCCTCACTTAATTTGTGCTCTTTGTTAAGAATAGGTGTGACAAATTCACGTTATGCAATTACTTGAGTAGATGTGTGCAAAAAAAAAAAAAAAAGTGGGAAAAAAGCTTCTGTATCAGAAATCAGGAGCATCCTCTCTTCTCTTACTCTATGTCAAAAAGATCTACTGAGTGTTGGTCATTATTTCCTTTGTCAGACTCTCTAGAAATGTCTCCATTATTCCCTTTTCTCTATAGTAAATTTATTTAATTTTAATATCCATAAGTGAATCTATTGGCTTTAAGCTTTGCTGAGATTCCTTAGTTAAAGCTTATTTTTGAAATCTGTTGTTCTTAACATTGACTTTCTTGCATTTGGAATTAACAATGTAGATGGCTTCTGATCTCCTAAATCTAGGCGACATGGTATTTCTGAAGTACAATGTTGATATCATTTGACTTCTAAGTTTTAATGGCATGATTTCATTCAGGATGATGTTATTTTATCCACGCAAAAATAGCATGCATCTTACCCAAGGTATTTCAGTAAGATTTTTTTTTAATGTAATCCAGATTGGATCCAAGCTTTTAAAAAGTATTTCAATATCTTTTATTTCTCAAGGAAAAAAAAATTCTATTGTTTCTGAGCTTTCATGTTTTTTCTCTCATTATTTTTATTATAACCTCAGAATCATCTAGGGAATCATCTAGGTTATCCCCTTCCACTTTCCAGTTTCTGAATTGGAGTCTGTCAGGTGTTACCATTAAGGCTTGAAGCAGAATTACTATGTAATATAATCAGGTCACAATTTGAAGAATTTTGTCATTCCTGTCTTGGTTTTAAGTCATGGATAGCTGTCAGTATGGCAAGGGAGACAATTTAGACTTTAAAACTTTTCCGTTTATGAGACTATTATTAAAATACCATCAAATTATATGTGTACAAAGCTGAAACAGTGAGTTTTTCTGTATCTCAATAGAAGATGATGACTAAGCTGCAGCAGTGAGCATTATCAGTCACTGCATGGTTAATGAAAGGGGCTTCACACAGGGATTCAAGGAGTAACGCTGGAGCCAGTGATTGTTCTCTGCCATAACAGTGAGTGCCAAGGTAATGGAAGTGTTAGTGAGTTATCCTTTTATTTTTACACTTGTGCTTTTTTAAAACATGCAGAATTGTATTCTCCTGCACCAAAAGTCCTTGGCTGAAACATTGGGGATGAGGGACCTGATACCATACAGCTGTTCAAGCACAGTTAAAGAAACCATTCCTTGATCCAAATGTTCTTCCTTTCTTTCCTTCAGTCCCACTCATTTTTAAGTGGGCATAAATAGCAGTGATTATTTTGCTTGAAATCTGAGGGATAATAGTTTGATTGTTTCTCTTGACTTTGCTTTGTGTCTGCTACTTAGTCAGATGTCTCTGTAAGAAGTCAGGCTGTCAGGGTGAAGTGGGCATCAGGAGTGGCAAGTACGTGTCCCTGTGTCCCTCGCTTAGAGCAATGACAGTTCACATTTAGCTTGTGAGGATAGAAGCATCTCTTTGTCATCTGTAATTGCTTTTGCCTGAATGAGAGGTTCCCAGGTTCCAGAGGGCATAATTTTGCAACAGGAGAGGCTTGAATGTGATTAATTTGCAGCATTGAGTGCTGGCAGTATATTGAGCAGGAGGCTGGAAGATAAAATGATGGGAAGCTAACCTGTTCTCCCAGCTGAGTTAGTCGCGATGTGCAGGGATTAGGGGAGCCTTGATTGAGTTCAATAATTAGGGTAACTTCACTTGCCTGAATGTCATTGAAGTGCAACTGCTACAGCTTTCCTTTTGAGAAAGCTTTAAAAAGAAATTTACTTTGTCCGTGGTGATGGATCTGCAAAGTGGAGCTAAAAATAACAGCTATGCAATTTAAGAACATGTACTCTTTAAATGGTTTTTGAAACTGGATCTGTTTAACCTTCTGAAATATTTGCATTTCACAAGTTGTAGTAATACAGTTTCATAAACCAGTGCCCTTTTCAAATTACTGTAACAACACTGACTGCATAAAATTGCTTTTAATAATAGAGGAGAATCATGAGCAAGAGGCTTGCGTTTAAAAATCCACTTGTTTTTATTCTAAAAATTTTTTCCTAAATTAATAGTTTATTTTTTCTGTGCATGTTTTGTCACCTTCTCATAGAGTGCATGGATGTACATAGTATTTTGAGCACAAGACTGGACAAACTAATGCCAGGAAATTGTTCACTCTAAATTGAAAAAAGCTTAAAAAAATATAGATTCCTAGTAAAAGGTGACAGATATAAATGTTATTTGTATTGACTATAAGTGGCTTTGAGATGGAGATGAGCTGTCTCATTAGATTTTCATCTGTGAATGCTGATGTATTAAAATTGAGGTCAGGACATTTTTCTATAAAGATTCTTGATGAAACTTTAGTCAGAAGACTTCAGTAGTATCTAAAGTCTAACTTTTGATTCATAACTAGTGGAAGAGGCATTGTCCAGAAGGTCTGGTGACTGAGGTGGAGGTGATATGCAAATATTAGTTTCAGTTCTACTCACTCAATTTATGACGTTACAGATTTTTAAATGCTTACATTTTCTGCATCTCATGCATTATTTGGAGACATGAAGTGGCAGTTTAAAATGGGTCTCTGTATATTATAAGAAAACAAACATTTCAAGTCTTTTCTTCTACTACAGTACAAAGACTGATTTTTTCAGTGTCAGGATTTTGATTTATATGTCACTTAGCTTAAATATCAGTTTTGATCCTTTGGCCAACACATGAATACAATTTCCAAAAACTTCTTTTTTTTTAACCTTCACTTAACATGCCAATTGGTTTGGGGTTTTTTGCAAGCTATGGTGCCAATGTTTTTTTAAAATACTAGCTCCTTTTATTGTTTCCTTCAGGAAAACAGAGGCAATTTTATTTTTGATTCAAGAGGGGCTTTTCATGTTGTGGTATATAGTTAATTCTTAAGAAACAAAGTGTCAAGCTTAAGTTGACCATTAATTCCAATTAACTAATAAAAGATTTGACTTTTTTTCTTACAGGAGATGATCAGATGGAGAGAAAAGGTCAAGTTCTAATCCTTTTAGTGGAACAGGCTCTCAGTTTCCAGGATTACAAAGCAGCTAGTATGCATTGCCAGGAGCTCATGGCCACAGGTGAAGTAAATAAATAAATGATGCATGAGGTGATGGAGGTGGAAATCTGAGTTCTGACTTTTGTCTTACTGTGAGGTGTGGTACTTCAGATTGTTCCATTTCATTAAAATAGCAGTTACATCTTATTAGTGGAAGTGCACTGGCACTGAATAGAGACACAAACAGCAAATACTGCATGGAATAAGTGTGTACTGAACTACTGGATGTGTGTAACCTCAGGCAGCTTTTCTGATTGCCTCTGGGAACAACAATTTCTACTTTCTACACTGTAGCCTCCTCAGACACGTAAAACCTTGCGACTGCAGCTAGCAGGAAAGTGCAGGTCTTTTAGAAGTCTGCCTTTCTATCAAAACCCTAAAGATATTTATATATTTGTGCTATTTATATAATTTGTGTATGTGACGGTATGAATGGAGGTAAGTGAAATACATGTGTCAAAATACTGAGGAAGATGGGATTTGTTTCTTTGGGTCTTTTTTTTTTGCTTTGAGAATGAGGGGTGGAAATTCAGTACATGTTGAGATTTTTTTAATATATCAAGTGTTATATATTTCGTACTTTGTTTTTGTTTTTTACAGCCACTCTAGTAAGGTATTCATTATCATGCACTGAAATAAATGAGGATTTTCTTATTGTAATATGTAAAAATATAGGATGTAAGCTTACAGATGTCTATTTTATTGTTATCTACAATATGATAAAAAATAGTCTTTTATGTATTTGGTCAGACTAAAGTTGGGCTACATCTCTGTTTTATGGAGCCTTTATGGTTCCTTTTTCAGGGGATGTTAAGCCTTGACAGAAATACCGCATGCCCTCCTTTATCTCATCCAATGAGAACTGGGCAGCATCCTCCTTTCAGTTGTGATAGGAAGTGTGTTTTGTGTTCCCTTGTAGGTTATTCTAAAAGCTGGGAGGTGTGCAGTCAGCTGGGGCAGTCAGAAGGCTTCCAGGATCTGGGCATGCGCCAGGAGCTGATGGCCTTTGCCCTGACACACTGTCCCCCCTGCGCCATCGAGGCGCTGCTGGCCGTGAGCAGCTCGCTGCAGACACAGGTACCTGCCTCTGGAGCTTCTCTCACCACAGTTCAGTGCCTACCACAGGGAAGGGCACTTGGGCTCATTTTCAAGCTTGTTCCCTTAAGTTCTACCCTCCAGTATATTTATATTTGTTCTGCTCTGCTCTTCCACTTTCACTGTTGTATTTCAGCAAATGAGGTTTCTTTCTAAGCAGTTTTGTCTGATGAATTGGTTTCTGAAGTGGAAGTGCAGTTGTCTTTTCTATCTTTAGTATTTTTAATTTCTTTATCGATTGCCTGATTTAAATATTTTATTTAAAAATGCAGTTGATGAAATCTTAAAATATTTTCCAGGTATTTATACTTTGTAATTAATCTTCATTAAATGCCCACATAAATGTGTATTAAGGGTTTATTAGATGATTTTTATGATCTTTACCCAATATGCAATGAAATTATTTTCTCACAGATTTCAGTGATGTAATGGTTTTAACAACAGCAAGAGGCTTTGTGTCTGAGCAATCTTTATTAACTCTGCAATGACTGACTTAATAGAGTCACATGTTAGGTGTCGAGCTGATTGCTGCATATATATGAGAACACGTAATTGGGGCATTTAAATACAACTTATGTCAAGGTGACATAGCAAAAGTTTTATTTGAAATTGAAGGGCAGTAATTTAGGTTGTCAAAATGTTAAATTTCTGTTCACTGTAATTGTGGCTTGGCCTACATACTGTGACTTGTTTGAGTTCATAGTTGTCTAGTTGTCTGAAAGTTCACAGTGTTCTTAGATTTGTAATTGTGTAATAGAAACATCTTAGAGGTCTTTGGACACAGAATGTAAGAATGGCGGAGAAGGGAGTCATAGCCACAGCACATGTGCAGCCTGATTAAGGCAGCTGCAAGAGTGTAGTCTTTTCCTTAAAAAATCCCCTGAATAGAAGTGTCTGTGAGAATACAAGCAGTGTGAGAAGGTGGAAGTTCTGTGCAGAACTTCTGCTCACAAAACCACTGTCCCGTGGAACACTTGTCTTAGTGGAGTTGCCCAGTGCCTCAGAGTCTCAGTTCAGATAATGGAGGCTTTCATGACATTTCTTTCCTCTACATTGTACAGCACAGTACATAAAGTTAAAAAAAAAAAATCTTAGATTGTGGGAAAAATATTGCACAAAATTCATGGAGAAGGAAAGGTCATTTTGTCTAGGGACTCCAACAGTGAGAGGATGTCAGAGATGCTGTGTTTTCTTCTTTGCATCTTCTCTTGCCCCCTTTTCTGTCATGGAAGCCTTTACATCAGTTTCTTGGGTTTTCTGTGAAATCAGTCATAATTCTTTCATTGGCTTATTTGCCTGGCAAAAGATAATATTTATTTCATGTTTATAGATTCTTTATCAGGCTGTGAATTACCAGTTCCTTCCTTCTGAAGGAGGTGAGAATTCAAGTATCTCTGGGCCTTCTTTGTTGATCAGTAAGGATACAGAGGTAAGTTTTAATGTGAATTTTAAAGGTAATAATAAAAGACTTTGTTCTGCATTACTCTGAAGAATGGAATTTGAGTTTTTGACAACATCTGTCTGCTTACTAGATAGAATGAGCAACATTAGACATGTAGTACTTTCTGTTGTTAGATTAACTTGAAGATTTTGCTTCTGTATTTATACTTCGTTCTGATTTTTAGTTGCTTCTTCCTGTAGTCTTAGTGCCATTGAAAAAAAAAAAACCATAAACCCAGAGGCACGAAAAGTGCAAAAAAACTTATATTAAAATAGACATTTATATTGGTTTAGGTTTTTTTTTAATCTGTCCCAGTTGCAAAGCAACAATTTTAAACCTGAAATACATATTTAGCCAAAAAATGTTTTATAATTAAACTTATTTTTCCCCTTAGTTCTGTGCATCATGAAGTTTATTACTTGTTACTTTATAATGTACATACATTGCATGTGAAATTATTTTTATGTGTAAGATCAGAAGGAACCTTGAGTTCAGGCAGGACAACAGAAAACAAGTCTGATTATTCTTTCTGCTTTTATATCAATTATTTTATGCCTATATGTGTGCAATTGCAAGTACTTTTATCTCAGTAAAGAAGATGTAATTATTTACGTGTTTGTGAGAACAGGAATGTTTTTCACACTTTTTGAACTGGAAAATTCTGTATTTAATTTATTCTTTTCTCTGTGTTTGGTTTAATGAAATAGGTGAGTGATAAATAAATCTAGGAGTGAGGAGAGGGGATCAAAAGCCTTAAAGAAATACAAGAAAGAAGAGATTAAAAGGGGTGGTGAAAGAGGGAAGGAAAGAAAGAGAAGGTTCATGTTGCATAGGGTGGCTTTTTGAGAAATTATGAGAGTTCCAGCCTCCTTGGAGAATATGTCCATATTTTGTGTATGATTTTTAGGTATGTACATATGTATATGTGTGTGTAAATACGCATGTGCGTATATATGTATGTATATACATGCAGAGACATAGGTGTAGATGTATGTATTTGCATATATATAAAATAAACGACAGGAAGATAAAATAACACTACAAACAGAATTCAGAGGAATAGGGCCAACATTTTGTGTCTGCCAGAATCATCAGTATGAAGAACAGGTCTGTTTCACTGGCACAAATGCATTTTATTTTCTGGAAATCCATAGATGGATCTCTCTGAGTGGGAGGTTATTAAGTAGATGTTAATAAAATTTATATGGGTGTGGATGCATATGTTTACAATATTTTAATGTCTATAAAAATTTGTCGTGCATCACCTTTCATCTGCTGAAGTACTGTATTGTGGCAGAACAATTAGACATGCATATAAATGATTCAAAAATTTATTCAAAGGTTTATCAGAGTTGAGTAAACTCGCTAATTAACTTTGCTATCATTTCAGTTTGCATATTGGAAGCAATTTTCATTATGCTGGAGAATTGACATTCTAAAATTTCTCCAATACAGCTTTCATTTCCCCACCCCCTTAGTTGTGGTTGATTGTCTCTTTAGAATTTGAAGTAGGTAGACAATTGACCTGGCAAGTTTGTATTTTGCTGCACTGAGGTGTATTTTCTTTTTCTTTAATAAGGCTCCTTGGCATGTCGTGTTTCGGACTGTTACACTAGGAAATAAAAATAAAGTTCTGTATATTTGCTAATTTTTTTCCTTTTGTTCTCTCCCAGTTGACTTGATAGGGTTTTAGAGCTTTTTTTTTTTCATTTCTTGGAATGACACAGGAGGAAACATAGCCAAAAATTTACTCACTGTAAAGCTTTGCCTTTGTTACAGACATCTGCAGTGTTAGAAAAGCAATATATTCAATAACTGCAATCCTTGTAGTCACACTTCATCTAATTCCCTGTGCTTCACCTTCATCGTCTTGCACAGAATTTTTGTTTCTTTAAAGAAAAAAGAAACAAAGATTTTTCTCCCGTTTCTTGTACTCCTTTCACTTTCACTTACCTCCTGATTAACTTACAGAATCCTTATTTCAGGGAATTGACAAATGGTTTTTCTCATTTATTGATACCTTTTCAAATTGATGCTCTAAGTCTAAGTTTTCTTATCCTGACTTGATTAAAGTCTGGCATACATGTGTTTGGGCATCCCTTTTTCTATTGCATTCAAAATACCTACCTGTAAGTATATCGCTTTTGCTTTTTAAACTTTCAGTGACCTTTTTCTCTCCCTCTTACTTTTGTCTAGCATTGAATTATTGGTCTCCACTACCATTTCTTCCCTTACGTCAAGCAATATCGCCAGCTAGTCATACTTTTTCATCATCTTTCTCTTGGTGAACTCTTCCCTAGAAATTCCTGATATAATTTCATTTTCATTCAATTTTTCCTCCAAATTATTTCCCCCAAAACTTGCAGAAATCTTGACAGGAGTCTATATATAGTCTATATAGTCTATATCATAGACTGCTTAGAAATGGTTCATTTAATATTCCTCTCATGATGACTTCAGCATAACTTTTCTCCATGTTTTTGGTGGTCCTACTCTAAAAGAAATTAATGAATGCTGTGATAAAGCTGCATGTCATTATTCTGTAGGAGCTAATGCATGTGCACAAGCTTTGTGTCAACTTCTCACTGGTGTTTGAGCTCATGGAATCCATTTGAGAAGTTATGCTGTGGAAGCTATCATGATTCCAATGTACTAGATTGTTTCTAAGCAAAATCTTAAGTTTCACCAATCCTCATCCTTCTTACTTCGTCATCTTTTTTACTTGTGTGTGCTACAAATGCCTAAAAACTAATCTTGTGCTTCTCAACCAAAATATCTTGGTGAGAAGATTAGGCTCTTGATTAATGAAAAGCCTTTCAGAATATTAATGGTAAAATTATTAAATTCAAATAAAATGCTTAGAACATGAGATGCTGTGTTGTGTATAAGCACAAAACAATATTAATCAGTTGCTTTGTAAGTGAGCTCTGAATTTATTAAATCTGCATAATATTTAAATTATGTTTACATCTGTTATAAATTATTATTTTTACATATATGAATATGGAAGCATAATTACTGTTACATGGCACATCAACCCAAGAGAAATTAAGTTCAAAGTTTTATTTTTAAATGAACTCTTGATAGAAAAGCAGATGTATTTTCTAGACATTTTCTAGAGAAATTAATATGAATTATTTTCTTATAATTTGAACAGGTGTTCACATTATAAGAATTATTTTCTTAAAGGCTTCTTAAAGCAAAGAAAATTTTTGAGTAACAGAGCATTAGTGTCTGCTTTTCCAATTTTCCCAAGCACTATATCTGGGAAAAGACAGGATCTCTTAGAACATTTGTTTACATTAAATTGGTAGGTCACACATTGTTATCACAGCTGCTTAGAAATTACTAGAGAGTCATGATCAGTTATGCTCTTGTCCTTTAGCTGCTGCTCCAAAATGTCTCTGTCAGATCTGCAGGTGTTAAGCAGCTGTCTTAATCACTGCTGTGTATCTCAGGCACTCATCAAAGCCTGTGTTTCAGCTGCTGAATCAAATGCATTGTGTCTGCTTAAGACTGGGTTACTTCTTTTTTCCCATGAGGTTATGGCCCTAGTAAGAGCCTGAACATTCAGTGACTCTTGAATATTAGTGTTGTCATCTTGAGCTGAATCTTTTCCATAGTCTCTCATTTAGGGTCTGGTTCATCCTTGCAGGACTGGAGCTTTCACTTGGAGTGGTTCATAGCTGTAACAGACCTTGAAAAAAAAATTTAAATCCCCAATACAAAACCCTCCAAGGCACAAAAGAGCCACATGTAGGTTCTACATGAGTACTTATGTAAAAGAGGCTGTTTTAAATTCCTGTTTGGCAATCGAAGTACCAAAAAGGGAAACGGAAGACCTAAGGTGTGATGCTCTGTTTTTGAACAGACTCTGTTCTATCTCATTTCATTTCCTTCATAGTCTTGACATAAAATGATTCTTAACATACAAAGTGTATGCAGTGTATGGTTTTTGCAAGTTTTAATCCTGGCACCTTGACTAATTGTCATCGAAGACCAAAACCAATCCTAAAATCCATGCTGCTATTGTTCTAATTTATTATTGTCTCTTGTGTGGCTTGTCTCACAAACAGTTGGCTTTGTTATTTGTCCTCCCATGAGACTGTTCGGAATTATATAAGTGTGTGTAGGAGCAAAGGTGTATATAAATATAAAAATATGCTGTATATATTTATATAAATATATAAATATTATATAATATAAATATTATATAAATATTATATAAATATTATATAATATAATTTATATAAATTTTAGCTGTTATTTTAAAGTAACTTGATAATTCAGAATTTGTTGGTTGTCTTTTTTTATACCATTTAGATTCAAGATTTTCAATCTGCTAATTTGTCTGCTATTTAACAAGTTGTTGCTGTTATTATTTTGATTTTAATCAAAGTGTTTACTTTATAAAGGATGTCAGGAAGAATTAATAGAAGAAAATAATTTCTCCCAAACACCTCTCAGAACTCCCAAAATATAACTTCTCCCTAAAGATACAATTAAATGATGCAATTAAAGTTGTTTTCTTGAGATGGGATCTCCAACTTTATTTAAGAAATAACTTATTTTGTGAGAGATTGATTTGAGATAGCAAAAAGTTGTAACCTGTAAGTGTTGCTGTTCCAGGTACAGAGTAAAATGGCTTCTCAGAAAACAGAATTTCTATTTTTTGCTGAAAAAACTGTAATTACTTGTAAGAGGGAAATTATTTTTAAACGAAAGTCAGCAGAGTTTGTCTGATGATAGTAGTGCCATAAGCATTAACACCTGCATACAAGTTGGCTCATTAGTTTTCATACAGCTGAAGGAAGCTGATTTAAAGAAAAGTGCTTTGCTCAAATGCAGTTGATAACTTGGGTGGAATGTTTTTTTCTCATTCTGTTTTAGTTTGGTTTAGTTTTGGTTTATTTTTCCTCCATGAAAAATCAACTAGGTGTGTTGCAACATCTACTTGAAAATGGTGGCAGAGAGGAATTAGTATTCTGTATATGAAATAAATTACAAAAATTTGTCTTACTTAATACTTCCAATGGTTTATTTAAAAAACACATGAACAAGAAATTCTTCCCCCAGGCCACCAGACCTAGGATTTTCAGTTGCTTTTCTTTTTTCAGAGCAGAAAATTCTGACAGGTTGTACTTGGTATCTGCTTTCTTGATTTGGTGAAGCAAGAGCTGAATGTCCCAGTTTATCCAGTTGATTCATTAGTGGTGCATCTGTGAAATGCACAATATGATTTCAGAAAAGATTAAAACAAATGCTGAAGGACTAAAGGTGAACCTGCTACTTCAGTGGTCAGCTTGAGGCAGTAATTTACTGTACGTTATAGTAAAAGGTACTAAAAATAAGGTTTTCTACATGAAATTCTACTTTACTGAAGCTGATATGTTTTTCCTCTGAGGTTACAGTGGGTCATATTTCTCTTCAGCATAATTTGGCATCCTTTGGCTCTCATGTTTGAGGTTTTGTCATTAATTAGTAAAATGTAAACTAATACTTTCCATGCTATTATACAGGTAGAATTTTTCTGTTCCAATATATTTCAGTGTATGGGGAAATTAATAGTAGGGTTGTTAGGGATAACCATATGGCTGTTAAAGTTTGCTATATGAAGGAAAATATTTGTTTTTTGTTGTGAAAACAGTGTGTTTACCTCTGTATGCTAATTATATGTTTGTGATTAATGTGCACGCATTGTAAAGCATGCAATTAACACAAACCTTTTAGAGCAGGAATAGCACAGATCAGACAACATGGATGTTCTGGGTATTATTTAAATGCTTTACATAGGAAGAGCTGGTATAGAGAGCCCCATTTGTGGAACATATATCTCCTCTTAAGAGTAGAGTGATGTGTGAGTTCATATTAAGTGAAGGTGTATGTGCGTGTATTGCAGAAGAAGTTTTTGATTGAGAAAAGGTTGGGATTCTTGTAGTCCTTTAGGCTGGCTGTTTTTCAGTATTTTGTGTGCCAGCTGCAAAATTTCAAAGCTTGATGATACTTTATCACTTGGTCTAGAAATGTAAATATACATCTCTACTATTTCCCCTATTGGGAGTTCAACTTAATTAATGCTACCTCTGTAAAAATACAAGATTGTCTCTAATATCAACTTTCTTGAATTATTGAAGATAAACTTTAGTATACTCAATCCTCATGTTTGTAGAGAGGTGATTATTTCAGTGGAAGCATTCAACATTTATGTAGAACATTGCCCTTATAAACTTTGGAATTAAAACCAGTGCAGTCTGTGGAAACGGGGGATGATAACTGAGTAAGGGGCCAAATGTTGTGCTGATCACACCGCTTACTTCACAGTGAAACTCCTAAATCACTTTTAGTTTGTCTTTTGTTTATTTTTGGCAACTGCTGCCTGTCATTCAAGTGTGTTACTAATACAGTGTGCCTGAACTCTAATGCATTTGTTTGGCTTTAGGCCACTAACCTAATTACAGCAGGAGTCTAACCCTTGCATTGTGTGTTGGATATGTCACAGGATGAAAGCAGCGTCTCCTCTGGCCAGTCTGCTGATTTGTTGTACTGGACGACATCCAAAACCATGAAGGTGTTGTCCAACACAACTCTGACTACCAAAGCCATGCTGCATGCTGTCAGTGATGGGCAGTGGTGGAAGAGGTCCTTAACTTATCTGCGACCACTACATGTAAGGGATTGCTGATGTGTCCCCAGATGTTTACACATTTGTGAAACATTAGGATAAAAACTCAGCTCCTTTGTAGGAGCTGATAGCTGAACCCTCAAATCCATAAACAAGCTACAGACATCATGGGACTGTTTGCAAGGAAATCCCAATGAAGCAAGGGGTCTAAAGCTGTTTTCTAGTCTATTCTCTCCTGTTTTTTAGCATAGTGTAAGAAGGCCTAATTGAAATTTGGCACAATTTTAAAACTTTGGGGAGCAAAGCACAGTAAAGCCCACTCTTTAAATACTGTCATCTTGTATTCAAAGCTGTTCCTTTGCAGTTTCTCCTTGCTACTTTCTCTATTTCAGTGACTTCCTATAATGTTTGTGCCACTATTTTCTGTGGTACTACTTTTGAACATGATTCTCTTTCCTTTTTTAAAAATACTGGACTTCATTCAGAACTGGTTTATGTAAGATGACTCCTTTGTTGCTCCCCACTGAATTCAATGATCTTTTCATTTCCAGCTGTTTCCCTTCTGCATAGTGTTTACAACATTTTTATGAACTTTTTTACAGCTAGGCTCAACTATACTTATTTTTCCCAGGGCCAAGAATTTGGAGATGTATTAAAAAGTGGGTCTGGAGAAAATGCTACTGTGGAAAAACAAGGCTGTCATCCATTTTATGAGTCTCTAATTGATGATCCATATATTGCAGAAGTAAGTTACAGTTACAAAGTCTGCAGTTTTTTGTTGAGATCTTATAATCAAGTGAAAATACAGAGTTTTTGATTATATGTGTGACTTGAAATTCTGCACCATAGTAGGAAAAAATCATTCAAATTAAACATCATTAGAATTAAACAAAGGAAAGCAAATAGAGGAACTGAGTTAAGCAGCTGCATGTGATGCAAGTGATCCAAATAAAAATGCAAGTGTAGAGTGCATATGTCACTTGTCTTTTTACTTCCAGTCTGAAGTCAGCTATGGAACATACCAGAACAATTCCTTGGAAAGCTTTGCAGAAGTGTTGCTGAGAACAGGGAGACTCGCAGAGACAAAGAGCGAAGGAAAAGACCTGCTTCCAACTACAGAAGGTATGGACATGTTGGATATATTCAGTCAATGTATAGTAAATGCAGAAGTATCTGTGGGTGGGTTTAAGTGTGGAGAATTGCACAGAACAATCTGAAGTATTTTCTGGGTGTTTTGCATGAATTGTGATGTGGTTCAATGGCTCTTGTTGGTAAGAAGTCTTGTTAGAAGTAGCTGCAGTGTTTTCAAGGGAAGTGGTGACTTAAAGAGTTGCTCGGCAAAGACTAGAAAAATGAAAGTTCTCTTTAAATAAGCAGAAATTGTTATTTGGGGGTTGGCAATGATAGGAGGAATTGTTGAAGGTTTCCTGAATATTACCATGTACAGGTCATGGGAATTTGTAAGCCATTGAGAGTTATTTCTCTGTATGTCTGCATATTCAGTTGATCACATTCTGTGCCACTATTTATCCAAGTTTCAGTATTGCAGGTTTATTGTAGTATTTTATTTGTCAATTAATGCTTAACTACAGCTTCAGGAATTGTCAGAACTTTTTGTCTTTTTCTGAAATGTCTACATGTTACAGGTTATATTTAATAATTTTTAAACTGAAACAATTTCACTTTTTAAAGAAAAGATAACAAAAAAACACCTGTGGTTGTTTATCATTCCTTTTGGATGTCTCCTGCTGGTTTAAGAAATTAACTGTTTAAATATTACATGCTGTTAGTGTCTTTTGAAGGAAGATATATGAATTATGCTTGGCTTGTGGTAAATTCTGTCATGAAAAATGAGTATATTAAATCACTTGCTAGATGAGAAGTTTCAAGACAGGCTTTCTTCATAAGCCACACATTTACTCAAACTGTTTCATGAAAACCAGCATATTTGTCTTACAATATGATTGACATATATTGACATTGACATATACTACTGTATATGATTCAGTAGTCTGAGATATGTGGTGTTTGTACAGATAATTGTGTAGTTCTAAGATAGCAACACCGTGAATCAGAAAAGGTTGACCACAGCTTGTATAAATTGGATGTGTGCATGTTTTGGTCTTTATATGCTCTCTTAATGCAAAAAAAATCTTTTAAAATCAATACTTAAAATCTCATTTGTTGTATGCTGAATGCCCATATGCCTTAAGCTTTGATTCCAGTGTCTTAAAGGAGGAGGGGGGGCAAGGATTAAAAAGTATTTATTGCTTCCTTAGGGAAAATTATTTACTTGGCAGATCTGTGGTAATAGTTCCTGCTCTAACTTGAGTAATTGGAGCTGATTGTTTACAATTCAGTGACTGCTTTTGAGATGGAAATTTCAGTGTTGGGGAATTTTCCTTGAAGAAAAAAAAGAAATCTAAGATTCTAGCTTCAGTTTTTGAGCATCTGTCTCATTCCTCTTAAGTGTGCAGAATAAAATTGTTGCCATTAAATACTTCTCTTCCACCACTTTTATTCTATAGTCAGAGTTTCACTTAAGAGTCCCTCCAGCTGTGCTCTGAAACAGAGTTCTGTGTTTTCCTCTGGCAAAATGGACTGTGTTTATTCTGGACTCACCAGTCTTTCTATATTATACCTTTTGGTAGTCAGTAAACTGTTCTTAAGCATAACATAGCTTTCTCTAAATAACTGGATTAATAATTTACTATTTGTGGTGTGTTTAGCCCTGTGTTAATGGTATTGGATCCCACCTCTTCTCCCTTAAAGCTTTGCTTTGTCAATTCTCATGGAAGTCTTTATGATGAGTTAAAACATTCAGGATTGTGCAGATTGAAAATATACTATTGATAGCACACTGCTGCAGTTTCAGGAATCACACAGATATGAATCCAAATCCCTCTTAATATTCTGCATTTTTATCATTTTCAGGCTTCCTGTACATTTTTGGGAGGACTTTGCCATACAAAACTTGAATGCTGATAGGAGGTGTCAGCTACTGCACTGCTCTAGTAACTGCAAGCATAGAAGGTTTCAGTTGATTTTGCTGACAAGTTTGAATCCCAGCTGTTTGCTTCTAGCTGTCTTGTAGGACAGCTACAGCAGCAGGTTTCAACTCCATCAAAAGAACTGAAGAACCTGGAGGGAGATGCAGTTTAGCAAAGAGGTCTTCATTGTACTTGATACTTTTTCTTAGGAGAGGCTGGAGTAAGCATCAGACTTTATTTACTATAACAGTGCCATGTGCAGTATGAGAGACTGGCTAAACACTTCCCCACTGACAGTGTGCATCATCCTAGAAGTGTAGAATGGTTGGAAGGAATCTTAAAAATCATCTCATTTCAATCCCTTGCCATGGGCAGGGGTGCTTTCCACTAGACCAGGTTACTCAGAGCCCCATCCAGTCTGGCCTTGATAAAACTCTGTAATAAAACTCAAGATATCTTGCTGCTTTTATGGATTGGGTAGTGTTACAAGCCTTGCATCTTGACTTTTCTTTTCCTTGCTATCTGATGCAGGTGATAAACTGAGTATTTCCAAGTGAAATGGTGGCTCTCATCTCCCTGAGTCCTGTTAAAGTGCTCCTTCCTCAGCTGTGGGCTGATAGTGCACCCAGACTTGGTGTGGCTGAGGCCATGTGTGTAGCTGAAGCCATGTTGTGCATCTCTGTTTGACTGGGGTTTTCTTTCTCCTTAGGCCTTAGGGGATTGATCAGGAGGTTGAAGATGAAATTTGAAAAGATGGCTGTATATCCTTCTAACCAGATTAGGCACTAAACTCAGAGTAAACCCAAGACAGTCAGTCATACCTATTAGTCCTCAGGGGTTTTAGAGCAAATAATACCTTAATGTTGCCCGTAATTTTGTGGTTAGTTGTAGATATGGCTGTTTAACTGCAGTATATGCTTCTAAGTTTAGTGAGATTTTATCATGGGCTAAATGAACAACTGAAGACTCAAAGCAGGTTTTGCATTTTTTTCAGAGGAAAGCCCATCAAAAGTGAGTTGAAACTTTCCATGTATGGAGAAATTCCAATTTTCACAGATAAACCATTTTTTCAATACTTAGCCTCTCAAACAGGCTGTGGCATAAAGACCTGCACAGAAAACAAAAATATTTGTAAAATCAAAATATTTTTATGTTTCTATGACAAATTAGTGCTTCGGGACAGCAGCATTGGCATTTTGCTTGTCACTGCCTGCCCTCCCTGGTTTGCCAACCCTGTAATGTCTAATCCCTGTGGCAAATTCCAGATTTGGTAGTGGTCTGAAATGACATTAAGTTCCTGTAAATTTTGTGAAGATAGATGATAGGACAGAATGGCATCCTGCTGATGTCTGGAGCCTGTGGCTTGAACTCGGCCCTGTTAGACTGCAGAGGATTCTTGCATGGCTTCTCTGGGAGACAAAAAGCTGTACGAAATTATTTTTGCCTACATGTATTTGTGTGTATGTAAAGTGCACATCTAAGTATGGATGCCTGAAAACCTATCATGAACACATTAGCATGCAGAAAAATTACTGATTTTTTTTTTTCTTGGAAGGTATGACAATAGAGGCAATTCTTCTTACATACGTTCTGGGAGTTGGGATGCCATTGTGTCACACTTCATGCAGAAGTGTGAAGAAAATCATATTGTTTTCTGGCCCTGTATTGGTGCTGTGATCTTTGTAATTATTGCTGTCCTAATGGTGAAGATTTTTGTTTTTGCAAGTAGTCATGTTGGGGATGTTAAGTTGAAAGGGAACCCATATTTTATTGTGTACTCAGGAGGTTTTACTAGCATTAGTTCTCCAAAGAAAGGGAAAAGAGAGCAGAACTGAAACTCTTCCTCCTCCCTTTTTTTTTCTGTTTAACTAGAGGTGGTTGTAAGAATACATAAAGTAACTGCTTGTTATCAGAGGAGTAGCCAGCAATTTTCATCAAGATTTTAATATTAGATATTTCTGGAGTTCTTCCTGTCTTTGTTTGGACAGCATACAGGTTATTTAGAGTGTAGCAGAAACAATCTGTCAGCAGCAAGAAACTGTCTGAAGCACAGTAAAAGCCATTTGAAGCATAAAGGATAGGTGCTGTTGGACAGGCTTATGTTGCAGCCTCTGTGGTGACTTGTCACATAGAAATTTAGTGCTTGTATCTGGCTGAGGGCCAGCATGTAAATCCACTTCAGGCTGATGGCAAATTAATGATAATCTTAAAATTGTAATTGGTCATTCAAGCCTTTTATAAGTCATTCTTTGGAACAAAGAATTAACTGTGGGAGTGTGTGCAAAGTAATTGGGTTTTTACCAGCGTGCCCTGCAGAGGAGTTTATGTAATGTGGGAATTAACAAACAGGTGTTTGAGACTTCCTTGAAATAAACAAAGAGCTAAGTTGCTGCAAGATAGCTTCTTCCTATTGAAATAATATTGTTATTAATAACATTGGTAATAATGTAATCTATAACAATGGAAACAACCCCTCCCCCAAGTTTGGTATCTATAATGCAGGAAAAGCAGTTGATTTTTGTGTCAGTTTTACCAGAAGTATATGAGTTTATAATCAGAATGCTTATCCTTTAATGAATTTATTACAATTGCTGTAGTACTGATACTTGTTTTCACTATGTGGCATAACCTTTTTGTGGTGTTTCTTATGATACTTGTGGTTTTTGTTTTTATTTTTATTTTTTATTAAGGCAGAAGTTTTTAATATGATTTGTTATGTTCAGTGATAAGGGAATTTGAGCTCAGGCTTGAAGAGAAGACATTTTTTACCAGTCCTCTTCTTGGTATCTTCAAACCTTTAGAACATTACATTACTTCCTTGATTTTGCAGGCAAAATATTTGCTTCTTGGAAATCAGTACAGGTGGTTTTGTTTAGCATTTGTTGCTGCATAATCTCATTCTTCGTTGGTTAATGCATCAAACACTTTGTCTGGAAGTTAAGGTAAAGCTGTGCTGCAGTTTAATTATATATTATCTCTTTCTGGATTGTGCTGATAAGTGTTTAATTAAGTACATCTGGAGTGCTTCAAGCTAGTGTCTAATAAAATATAGTTGCCCTGAAAACATTTCATTTGCTAGCTCTCAAGGCCAAGTGGGTCAGAAATCCAAACTTTGTTTCTGCTTCATTTCTGTTGCAGTTCTGCTACAACTGGCAAGTGATGCTTTACCAAAAGATGCAGCCTTGTCTCTTGCCTATCTGCTTGCACTGCCACAGGTATGTTGACAGCAGTTTTGTTTGTGTGTTTTTGCCAGGAAAGACTATTCATAGCAGAATTCCATTAGCAAATTTCATTTCCTTAAGATATTAAAAGCTTAAGTATTCAAATTCATTGTAATACACATTTTTACAGATTGGGCTGGTGCATATAAAGGAAAGTGAACATATGCTATTGGACTGCCCATTAAGCATGGCACTGATGAAAAGATACATTTTCCTACATAAAATAGAAGTTGGACCACCAGACTGACAATTCTAATGTAACTCAGAAATGTGGATAATATCCTTGTGGTATAGAAGCAGCAATAGTGTAGCTGGAAAAATGTTTTGGTTAGGTGTTTGTTCAAGGGGGAAAAAAACCACCATAATGTAGAATTGTCTTTATGTATGGAGGTTATTGATTTACTTCTGTGCCAGAAAAACACAGAGCTATTTCTAAATGATAGCAAGTAGCTTTTTAGAAAGTTTGTACACTTAATGTTGTATGCTTGCTAATTCTTTCATGTAAATGAATTCTCTATTTCTTCTAGGTGGTAGACGCCAACAAATGCTTTGAAAAGCAATTACATTCTGCGTTATCTCTCCAGCTGGCAAGTTATTACTATAGCCTGCAGATCTATGCTCATTTGGCACCATGTTTCAAGGACAAATGCCACCCTCTCTACAGGGTTAGTACTGTTTTCTTTTTAAAGCCACATTCATTAATGTTCAGACTAAAAGCTATTCTAAAAAGCCAGTACATGAGTTAAGCCTGTTAAGGGGCTGATCTGACTTACACTGTAAGCAGCCTGTTGTATTACGCATAATTATTCTTCTACAGTGCTGTAAACAAACAAGTACTTCACAATTTGTGGAGGAGTTTTTGAAGCACAATATCAAGTGTCATTTTTAGGTAACAGCACTATCAGTCTTCAAAGTAGCTTATAAGCACTGAGCAGTAATGAGTATAGCTTATGCTGTTACCTTGCAATACTGTGTCCAAGGCAATATAGTACTTCCCAGGAAAAGTAAAGTCCATTTCAACAGAAACAGTGCATTTCAGAAAGTTTCCATAGCCTCACCTAGGGTGTTTTGGATTGTATTTCAGTTTACATATGGTGTTCTGAAATTTATCCTCATTCATACGGAATTTTTTTTATTTCCTTTGACAAGTTTCTGTTTTTGGAATGGCACTACTTTGCCTGTTCTCCATTGACAGTGCTTAAAGCAGTTTCACGGTGAAGCCTGTGGAAGAGGTGGCATACAAAAGTTTAGTAAGGCACTGATTGCCATTCTTACTAAGGTGCCTGCATAAAACCCCTTGTTTGCTCCAAGAGAGCCTTTCTGAACTTACACCAGTTCTTTCCTCCTGTGAAGAAGCTCTCTGGACTGTTTGCTTTTCAGCCTGTCTCTCAACTGTAGCTAAAAGAACACTTCTGGTCACAAGTTTTCTGAAAAGGAAGTAATCACCACTGTGGCATGAGAGAATTGTTTTTTTCCATGTTAAGAATGACTCCTGATTTACAGCAGAACGCCTGTTTTGATATTCGCCCAATTCTGCAATTAGGAAGCCTTTCACGTTCCTGCTGAGATGTTCATTTTACTTTCTTCTGGTTAGATGCTAAAGGAAAACATAACCACAACTGTGGGGCTTGAAAAATAAGTTGGTTGTCAAGAATTAATTCCTGTTTGTTAAAAAGCTTTCTTTGAGCCTGTAAATCTTCCTGCTGCACAATAACTTTAATGAAAAAAAGTTGGTGGGTTTTTTGGGGCTTTTTTTCTTACTTTAGCTTTTTTAAACAGTCCTATTTTACAGGAAGATCTAAGAAGCCTTTGGAAAGTGCAAGTTACAAGAATGAGGACAGAGATGTTGGATTGAACTATTTGTACTCCTGTTGCCATTTAATAAGCAAAGTCTTATCAATGGCCCCATGCAATTTATCTCTTAACTGTGATGTGATCTTTGGCTAATCTTTTGTTCCATCTTGGTAAAATACTGTATGTGACTGTGATAAATACTGGATTCTAAGTTGTATGCTAGAAATAGTAGGTTCTATGTTTAAGCTACTCTTAAACAACAACTTTTGAAAACAACTGTAGAAGAAGATTGAATGAAGAGCACACCAAAAAAAACAGGAAAAAAACCCCACCAAAACTGGCCTGGATGGCAGTAAAAAAACAAAATAATCAAATACTAATTTATAATTCATTGTTACTAATTCCAAGGGTATTCAGTGAAGGAATGTCACAGAGGTAGAAAACAAGAAATAGATACTTTTGACCAAAATAAACATGCTTGTTTTTTTTTCCAAAAGCCCAAACCAAAAATGCTAAATGCCAGACTTAAATGCCCAATTTATGCTTAATTTTTATGCAAAATAGACATTTGCTTAAATTTACATCTTAGATGATGTTAATAAAGAATGGATCCACCTGCAAGTTTGTTCATAAATGCTATTCTAGTTTGTGTCCATGGGAGTAGATCTAGCCATGAGTTTTGGGGTTTTTTTTGTGTTTTCTAAGAGTTCTGTGTGAGGAAAAGAAAATTGATCTCAAACTTCTGTGAACATGTTACACTCAGCTGGAGATGTCATTCCTTAGTAGGTTGTCTTCTGACTCATGGCACTGGTGGCTTGCGTCACCTTTATCTTGTGGCTGTTTGTGAAAGCAGAAGTGCATCCCTAGGTCCTTTGCCTGCCTCAAAGCTGTACATTATTCTCAGAAGGTATCTGAGTGCATTTTTATCGGTGAGAGTGTAAAGACAATCCTTGTTTTCCCCTATTCTCACTCTTTACATGGCCAGTAAATCTGGCACTTCAGCCACATGCTCAGAAGGTGAAACCTCAAGATCATAGAGCATTGTTTTTGTCTACCAGCATCTGAGTCACAGTAGCTGTGATTTTTCTAGTCCAGTGAATCAAGTAGTATACTGTTGGAAAATTTTCTGAATGTAAGGGAAACTGTATGGAAGTCTACACATTCTGTGTTTCTCATTTTAAAATGACATTGTTTGAAAAGAGTTCATGAGTGCCTCTGGCAGAACAGGAGAAATGTTGGTAGAATGGAAATGACAGAACATAATGTTACAAGGATAATGAAAAATGCAAGGAGAGCTCCTCTTCTGTTGGCTAGGACAGACTTTCAAGACTTGCCAGTTAGTCAAGAAAGATATTTTGAAGCAGTGATTGGGTCTGTTGCATGAAGGCTTGTTTCTTTTTTTCTTTGTTTTAGTTGTGATGTGAAATACTGACAGCTAATATCTATGCATCAAACCAGAGTCATAAATTGTCAGAAATTCTCACTATCACTTTTTGTATTGTTGATGCCCAAAAGGAAATCATCTTGATAATTTCAGTTTCTGGTAAAGTTATTATTTTGCTTCTAGGACAAACAAAGGGATCTGGCTGTAAAGCATGACTTTCTTTTGTGCCCAAGATAATTTCAAATTTTAGTTGTTATGATAACATAAACATAACAGTCACACTTTAAGGCATCTGAGCTATATTACTTTCTTGTCCTGAGGAATATGTCCAAGGAGTTCTCTAACCTAAGAAAACTGCAGATAAAGGTCAGAAGAATAGAGCAAAATTTCCAGGAATGGAGTGTATGTGGAATGTACTGGTATGAGAAGATTAATTACCCTTTGAGGACCTATATTTGTTTTTGATTTAGGTCTGTAACAGGGTGGGATTGACTTTTCATTGCAGCCCCTATGGTGCTGTGCTTTTGCATTTGTGGCTAGAAGGGTTGGTAACATGCCTGTTTCAGCTGTTGCTGATCCTTGCTTGCACAGCATCCAGGCTGTTTTGCCACTCTGATTCACCTCTCACTAATTCCCAGTCTTGATGAACAAGAAGAAAAGCTGTACAACTGACCAAGGAATTTGCTGGATAATTCTTCTTGTTAGCAGCTTATCTCCTCATTTGTCCTATCCTGGTGATCTGATAATTGACCAGAATAAATAGTTTACTCTAGAAGGGAGTGAAAATGCTTAATTATCCTGAGGTTAATTAATATGTTACGTTCCTGTCCTCATGCTAATACTCTGTAGTTGAGGTGTTTCTGTTGTTTTGAAGAGGATTATTTTACTGACCTCAGCTGAGGGGGCAAGCTTTTTTTTGGAGCATCAAACAACAGGTACAACAAATACTGCTAAGTTGCAGAGGGGAACAGGATTTTGCACATAATAGCAGATGAAGAGATTTGCTGTTAGCAGAAAATTCTTAGTTTTTTATTTGCTTCCCTTATATGTTACTTTTCAGTCAAGAAGGTGAGTTTGATTCCTGTCCATTTGTGCATTGCAGCTGACAGTATGTTGAAGTGGTAAGCTCAGAGATTCTCCTTAGTGATACTTCTCTTGTTGTGGCCTAGAACTGATGAAGAAGCTGGGAGTTGAGTCCCACAGAGTTAAATAGCCAGATATGTATTTAGCCACTATATGAGAGGGTACATTTATGCAGTGAACTTGTGCTCTGTGTACTTAATCTGCTTCCCTTTTTTGTTGCTTGCTGCTTTGGAAAGCCTCTGTCGACATCTCAAAGAGGCAAAATTTGGTCAAAAGAGGAGTGCTTTGAACTTGGAACGGAATGTGTGGAAATTTCTGTTGGTCTGCCAGGATTTCCTTCTGCCAGCATCACCTGGCTTCCAAGGTTTTGTTGTTTGTTTGTAGGTGTAAATTGGTATAAATTATAAATGTGGTTATATTAATCCAGAAATGTAAAACTCCCAGCCGTGGTCTGTATGCCACAGCTTTATGTAATATTCCAAATACAGGATGTTGAAAATAAAGACTTAATTTGAAATGGAAATAGACATTATATAAGAAGGCTGCATACAGGAAAAAGGGAAGGGAGGCAGATCTGATGCATCTGATAACAGATCTATTACCCTTACTAGATAAGGTCCTAATGGCTTTAACCTGGCACTCTAGTGCAGCTAAAGGTTAAGTCTCTACATGAGGTAATCTCTAAATCTCTTATTGGAATGCTCATTAAACAGTTGCATATTGTTTTGGATATTCTGTCACATTCCTAAATTATGACTTCAGTTTACTAGAGATAATATATACATTTTTAATCTCAACTTGCATTTATGTACATAATGTTTTACATCATGCGCATAACTAACATGCAAAACTGACAAACGGTGTCAGGCAGTCTTGTTTCATTTTGTCAGGACATTCAGCTTTCCATTCATAAATGCTATGGCTGGTACTAGGGGTGTTGTAGATGGTGAAATGGTAGTGCTCTTTATTTTTGCCCTATGATGGGCTTTAAACTTGGGGGTTTTTAAGTCCTGATTCAAGTCCTCATCTCCAGCCCTCATCTCTTTCTGTTTTGTTTGTGATGCTGAAAACGAGCAAGTTTCATTTGGCAGTGTGACTTTTCCTTGTTTCACTGTTGGAAATTTCTGTTGTATGTTCTACATAAAGTTCAAGTTTCTTTGCTGGTCTTTGGGTTGCTCCACTTCTCTTTCATGCTACTGGTTATGCCTAATACTTCTTATTGTTTTGTATCCTACACTACTAACATGTTAATAACATGTTTATACATGTTCAGGTACTGATACTCGTTAACACTTGGCACGTGAACCTGTTGAATATGACGATACTGCTGTTTCCAAGTCCAGTGCATACCTGATAGATAGAAAAGCAAAACTGGAAGACATGAGTGTATAATTCCTTGAACTTATGGTGCACTATTCACTCTCCCATTGGTCTTCCTTTGTGTGTGTAGACTTTATGATGGAGAGGAGAACCAAGGAAAAGGAGGGCAGTGGCAGAAGGCACCATGAATGGGACTGCTAGGCAGACTAACAGCTGATCTGGGGGAGAATTCAAAGACCCTAGTGTCATCAGAATCCTTCTCTAGATCATCAGTAATGGATTTTGAATAAAAGTGGTCTCAAAACCTGCCTCTGCAGTACTTGCTGTTGACTCTTTCCTCTCTAAAAAGCAATCTCCAAGCTTCTCTCTCTTGTTTCACCAGATTTCAGTTAGTGAAAGGACAATTCTTCCAATCCATTAATAACTTCAGTTTTCTGGTTAGACTTCAGTGTGAAAACTTGTGAAAGTATTTTGCAAGATTTCTGTGTATTTGATTTCGTTTGTCTGTGTGCTCTTTGATACCCTCATAGGCCTCCAGCCAGTGAACAGAGGCCATGCTGATCTTTTCCCACCGATCTCTTAGTGCTCAGTGGTCTTAATATTTGTTATATAGCCTGCCATCTGACTAGGGATAGACATTTGACTTGCTGGACTACAGTCCCTATGAAGATCCCTTTTACATCCTATTTTTTCAGATGGAACTTGCATGCTGGCATGTTATTTTAAAAAATATTTGTTGGTGCACCTTGGCCTGCCATTTACCATAATTTCACATTTGTGGTCCTTCAGAACTGAGGGATGAATGCCAGCTGCACATAAATGACACCTTCCAGATTCATTTAACTCATGGGGCTCCTCTCCCCACACCTTCAGCAGTGAGGGCTGACACAATATCTCAAGATTCCTACTGCTGTGGACTTATTCATGACTGCTCCTTCCACACCTTTTCTCCATGGGATCCTGCCACTTCTCTAGCTGGCTTCCTGATTTTGAGCACTTTTCCGAACTTCTTCTGTCAGCTTTACCATTCTTTATAAAACATGTTCCTGGCGCTTTATTTGGCACTTAAAATTTCCTTTCTAGCTTGTCATATTTTGTGAGTTTTCCTCATTGATTTCCTTATTTTTCAGTGATGTCTCAACACATAATCACACATTTTCAAAATGAGTGAATATTTAAGCTAACAAAAATGGAAAACTCTATAAACTGTGATGTATCCAAAGGCTTAAAGCTCAAGTGAGCTCTCCTGAACTGCCAGCAAATATGGTTAGTTTAGAACATCATCTGGTATGATCCCTGAAAAACTAATCCAGCAATTAGGGACAATGCAGCCAGATTGTGACAAGTAGATTCTTTTGGTTGTGATGTGTTTGATACAGATAAGCCAGTGTTTCACAGATCTTTCTTTGTTAAGAACACAAGATGACAAAGTATTGCCATTCGTAGTTGGGACTAAATAATACTTAGGTGACTCAGAAAATACCTATTGTTAAATAGTTGTTAGGTGTTGCCCCCAATCCCGTTTCATTTCTTCAAGATAAAGTGTACTTATGAAATGAGACACTTACAGTCTTGCTTGTTTCCATTTCTCAAGGGTTATATGAGCTATTCTGTCAAATCCTACTTCTGAAAGCAGAGCAAGTGTTGTTCTTTAGACAGCTGTTCAGAAATTTTCTTTTAGAAAAGAGGATCTTCAACTAGCCTTTTATTTCAGCAGAGGGTTGAGTTTTAGCTTGCCCACGTTTCTCTGGAGACATAGTAGTGATTTTTCATGTGAGGGAGTAATGCTTTTCGTTCTTGTGAAGGTTTTTCCCTCTCTGGGAAACAGTGCAGAGGTGACCAACAGCTTTTTGAAGCAGTCTTACCCTAGTCAAGCAGTTTTATCTTCTCTTTTACCTTCCTTTTCCAAGCTTCTGTAACTGTTTTCTCCAGTCAGTGAGCATCATAAATTTTGCAGGCAACCTGCTTGAAATTTGCTAGTCATCTAATTATTAAGAACATTTTAGCAAAATTTCATTCATCTGAGTTGGCAATACAGGTTACCTTTCAATTGCTGAATTTCCTTCGGGTGAGAGAGTAGGCTTCTCCGTCCCTTTGTTTTTCAGTTGTTTGACTCCTTGCTGGTGGGGTTTGTTGGTTGGTTGGTTGGTTTGGGTTGGTGTTTTTTTCTTTTACATCTTGGAGAATTGAGGCTAAATGCTAGATTGGCCTCTGTATTTAGCTGAGGAGACTACTAATAAAAATGTATATCTCAATAATGTAATATGGTCACTGAGAAACCTGCACTTCTCAGAAGTGCTAGCAGTGCTATTGGATCAGGATGAAAAATATCTGACTTCTTGCATTTTAATAGCTGTCAGGGAAGAGGTAGCTAAGTGTTCTTGTTGCTCATAGGATAGCTAGTTTTTAATCTTTAAATTAGTAAGATATATAAATATTTGCATGTATCAAGTTAAGTAACTGTACAAATTAATAAGAAACAGTACTGTACTTAAACTGAAATTGCATAATACTGCATTAAAGTTTTGCAGTAGGAGTGTATGCTTGTCCCAAAGTCTGTATATGACTGCAGTTGCTACCATATAGCTCAAGATAAAAGGCATATTCTGAAAGAATAGCCAATTACATCATTTATTCAAAATGAAAGCACAATGATTTGTTTTTTAGACAAAAGGGAGATAGACAGAAGGTTAGGATTATTACCAAAAACAGCCACTTATTTACTGAGAGTAATGCTGACTGCAAATAGGAAATGAATTATATGCTATGAATTTAGTAGGCACTTCACTCAAAACCATGTAGTAATTTTCTATTTTCAGAAGTGTTCTTTCAGTTGACACTTTAACCTTTTATATATCATGTGTTATTTTCACTAAAAGAGCTGTCAGATGAAAGATGAGATTTTTCTACCTCAACCTGACTTATCAATCAGAAAATCTGTAAGAGAGCACAAGGTAGGAAAAACCTATGAAAACATTTACTCTTGGGAGAAATTATTGCTCATTCTTGTTGGAATAGCTGATAGAAATCAAAGCAAAAAAGTGTTTCTCTGAGGAGAAGCTTGACATCAGCCAGTGGCGTGCGCTCACAGCCGAGAGAGCCTATTGAGTCCTGGGCTGCATCAAAAGCAGTGCGGGCAGCAGGGCAAGGAGGAGATTCTGCCCATTCGCTCTTGTGGGACCCTTCCTGCAGTGCTGTGTCCAGCCCTGAGGCCAGAACCTCAGAATGGACATGGACCTGTTGAAACAGGTCCAGAGGAGACCACAGAGATGCTCAGAGGGAAGGAAAGTCTGAGAGGATTGAGGTTGTTCAGCCTGGAGAAGAGAAGGATCTGGAGAGACCTCATAGCACCTTCCAGTACCTGAAGGGGCTACAAGAGATCTGGAGAGGGACTTCTTACAAGGCCATGTAGTGACCAGACAAGGGAGAACAGGTTTAAACTGAAAGAGGGAAGGTTTAGACTGGGTTTAAACTGAAAGAGAGGGTAGGTTCAGATTAGGTATGAGGAAGAAATTCTTCAGTGTGAAGGTGGTGAGGCACTGGAACGGGTTACCTAGAAAACGTGTGGATGCCCCATCCCTGGAAGTCTTCAAAGCCAGTTTGGATGGAGCTCTGAGCAGGTTGGTTTCGTTTTAGCTGTCTCTGCCCATGGCAGGGGTCTTGGAACAAGAGGATCTCTAATGTCTCTTCCAATCCAAACAATTCTGTGTTTCTATAAAAACAGCACTAGAGCAATTTCTTCAACTCTTCAAACACAAATCGCTTAGCATAACTATAGAAACAACTGCCTGGACAACATTTCTAATTACTTTTGTTTTATTACGGAACAGCAGCCTCTTGCAGTTTTTTTTTGTTTTGTTCCTGCAGCAGTGCTTTGATCCAGAAGTGGTGTTTTTTTTTTTTTAATACTGTCATACATCTGGAATGAAACTTTAAAACATTCAGGGAAAAAGATACATCTGCATGAAATCTGTGGTAAAGGAAGGAAGGGGGGCTAGGGAATTTAAATTCACAGCTGCCTTCCTGCATCTACATAATACAGATACAAATTTTTTAGTACAGTAGGAAATACCTTGTTTTCAGTACCATGTGCCATACTGTGGAGGGAAGCATTTTTTTAAGAGTATGGCCAGGTTTTAAAACCATTATACTTAATTATAGCTGAGACATTAGAATATGCTACAAAAACTTCTGCCAGATGATTTAAGGTTTTAAATCTGAAACAGAATATTGTTCTCATGTCTGAATGTGTAAGACTTACAGGTTCAACAGTAGAGATGAGCAATAGATTCTCTACTTCATTGTTAAAATAAGTTTGTACCACTTGATCCTGATGCATCGTGTAGCTTACAGAAGGTATTCTGGTAGGTGTTTTATACTGACCTCATGTGATGTCACTGGTGAGTGATGAGATCTGCTGCTTCCTGTGGCCTTTTAAGAAATGGTCGTGAAAGCTGATCCTGACCAAAACTGTTGTCACACAATACGTGTAGCTGCAGCAGTGGAAGGACAATAAGGTTGAGGTATCCTCACATTTGAGTTATGTAACAATAAAGGTTTATTTCTCAGATGTTCTGGTCTTCTATTTTAGCCATATGTTTTATCTTTTGCTTTGGGCAGATCAGATGTGAGACAGCTGTGATATGGAAGGTTGGCTACCCCAAATTCATGTGGTGCTGTATCTAAGTTAAAGTACTTTTGATTCACAGCATGACAAAAGTCTAAGTTGAAGACAGGTGTCATTAATTTAATTAATGAAACGCTGTCCTGTGGAGAGATGGAGTGTATTTCTTGAGTGAACAGGCACGTTCAGGATTTTACTTCTTGGGTGAACTATTTTCTTCCTGTAAATCTTTTTTCCTGCTTCAGTATGTGAGGAAAATTATTGTCTTATGTGCTTCCCTTCATTCTTTTTCTCTTGCCTTCCCCTCCGTCAAATTTGTAGCACACTGAATCTCTTGCTGCAAGGACTGTGGCAGTTGCTACAAGGATTAGGGATAGCTTTCCTTTCTGAAATATGAATGCATTCCAGAGGTGTGGTTTGGTTCCCAGCTGCACTGGTGATGGGCAGCAACTGCAGGGGCAGGGAAATGGGCAAAATGCACCTGTGTGTGCAGCAGGAACCCCACACCCTGCTCTCTGGTGTGTGTGCAACAGGAACCCCACACCCTCTGCTCCCTGTTCACCCTTGCTCATGTGCTGTCCTCTCCTTGTTTTGCTAACTGTGAAGATTTTGCTTGGTGTGTGTGTCTCCCTCTGGAGCATGAGACCTTTCTTAGGATTGTTTAAAATGGTGTAAAACAAACCTGATGTTACAGGGATCTGGGCACAAGGGAGCCTGTCCTCTGCCTTCCTTTTGGATTTCTGTGGCTGAATGCAGTGGCAGCTTTTGCCCATTGCCAGAAGATCACAGTTCAAAAGGTGATGGAAACGCTTTGCAATCTCAATCCAGAGAGGTCCACAGTGTCAGTTTTGTCTTTGAGGTGATTATGAGTGGATTGGCCTCTGAGCTAAGCAGTTTTTCTGATCACTTTTTGTGATCATTTTTGTACTGCAGTCTGTAGATTATTTACATTAAAAACAGTATCAAAAGAATAATAGGTTATTTAAGAACAATTGGATGGCTTCTTGGTCTTAAAAGAAGTAAGCAAGCCAAATAGCCTTACAGTGATCTGTTATTATATCAGTGATAAAGTGTTCACAGTACAGCATTTTTAAATTTTATTTTATTATTCTTTTTTTTATTAGTATTACCATAGTTGTAAAATTATTGCCACTTCCTGAGCAGGAGAGGAGCAGCATAGCTGCTCTTTTTTTTATTTTTTTTTTTTTAATTTGTTTCTGATGCATATGACTGAATTAAGTTTTACATAGATTGGAAGAGGAAAAAAGGCATACCAACTTGCCTGGAAAAAAAGCCACAAAAATTGAAGATTAACTCAGGCATAAGAATGAAGGCATTCCAAGATCAAAATCTCTTATTTGCTTATAAAACCAGTGTTGCTTTTATACTATCACAGTGGCTCACATATTGCAGGGCTTCACTGATGTCACTTCCAGAGGGTGACCAAAAAAGGACTGCTTTAAAATATTTAGTCAGGTGGACCCTGGATCCCTGCTGAGGGATTGTTAACAACCAGTGGGGCAATAGGGATAGAAATATGACCTGTGCTGAGTAAATGACATCTAAGAGCATCAAATTAAATTAGCTTAATGCTGAAGTTATGTGTGCTTTTTCTTTTCTCTCCATTCTTTTTTTTTTTCCTTAATTCCTAGGTAAGGCCTCTGCCAGCACAAGTATAGTGTTAGCCCAAGAGCTGAGTGAAATGCATTGGCAGGGGGTTCCTGAGGGATTTCCCCTGGCAGTGCTAGGGAGGCTTCTGAGTTAACGGTCTCAATGCATTTGGGTCAGCTCTTTGGCTTCTTTGGAAACTTACCCTGTGTTTGCAATGTATAAGGGCATGTAAAATGCCCTTCTGCATGATCACAGGAGAGAAAGCTTTTTTCAAACATCCCTCTAGAAGTACTGGAGGAGATTATCTGGCAAACTGGGGAGTTGGACACCTAAGCACAATTTCTAACTGGCCAAAGGACTCTGAAAAACCAAGACAATTGTATAGTAGCTCTTTGGGGGTTGTTGGTGTGGTTTTTGACAAGTGATGTTATAAAGGGAACAAGTTGAATATGGCATCTTATTGGTCTTACGTGTCAAAATTAATTTGGATTTACACAAATTGCTGTCTGTTACAATTTGAAGAATGTCCAAAAATTGAAAAACTCTGTGAATGTTGCAGTAAGATTCAGACTTGACTGATTTTACTGATTTTTGTCATGGCCAGGTACCGTTACTAGCTAGTTGTTACTGTTTTTTCAATTAAAATTTGTAAAAACATTTTTTTGAAAACTGGCGATCCAGCTGTAGTGATTTTTCTTTCTTACAGTTTCATTAGAACAAGCATTATGTCTAATTGAATTAGCTATTTAATGGATGTAGAAATAGTTTTGCTTTTCTTCTAAAAGATATGCATTATTAAAAATGTGAAGATGTTAAAAAATGAGTAGTTAAAATTAAGAAATACAAGTTCAATGCATCTTGATACCAAACAGAAGACTGTGGGATTTCTCTAATTTCAGATTCATATGCTGCGATAGTTTAGGCCATAGGTTTTTTAAGAGATAAGAGGATAACACTTCATTGAAAGATTTCTCATGGTGAATAGAGTAAGACAATCTTTGGAAACTACTTGCAGTAAACAAACTTCAGTTGTGTTTTCTTAATCTAAATGTATAATTTTTATCTTCTAGATTGAATAGTTTGCACTTTATTTTGCCACATATATCTGGGATATTCACATAGTGTCAGATTCTTTTATTCTAAATTAGCCATTAGTAAGACCAATAGACCCCAAGACATTATTTCCAAATAAGGTCCTTGGGACCATAAACAGGCAGCATGGAAGATTACACACAGGTGCTTTTACAGAAATATACCACATGGGGCCTTAATGGAGAGAGGGGAAAGCTAACAAAAGACAGCAAATTTACTCCCATAGGTTTTCTGAGGAACCTGCCTTTCTCAGTGCACTGGAGGTTTTAGGCAGTTATGTTAAACATGTTTCCCTGTCTTGCTCTGACTTACCCTGTCTCCATGCTTTGTTTTTAGTGTATCACATAGAATGAGATACCAAGGTACATAGTAAGCTGTGGATGAGTTTCCAGCTGATATAATTGTGTTGTAGAGGCACTGCTCTGCTTGCCTGTCTCTTTTTGTGAAGTTTTATTATTCTACTACCAATCTCCTAAGCAGCCTTGAGAGAAGTGCTGCTGTTGTGTATAAAACCAATGAGTTTGCAATGTTTGGAGGGCTTCAGAAGTGCACAGTGAAGAGGAAAAAGGATGCCCTGTAGCATTTGATGTGATTTGGTGAGCAGCCTGTCAATTAAGATACTTGGAAAAAAATCAATTTAGAATGACCAGCAAGTCACAGAAAAAATAAAGCACGCCTCAAGGTTTAAACTTTTGGTGCATGTTTTACCCAGCTGTGCACTCAGTGTTCACAAGTTTATCTTCTAATGTAGCAGAATAAATCTGTAGTAAAAAACCAAAGTATATTGCTTGGGTACACTCGACATTTTTGAGATCACAGCAGTTATATCAGCTGTTTCTCTTAGGAAATACTTCATCTACACTGGCATCCTAAGGTATTTTTTGGTGGCTCTTTTGGAGGTACTCCTTCCTCAGTGGATGCCACACAGAAGTCACAGTGCATCTTTTGGGCATTGAGCTGCTGTTGCCCTCATTTTTCATGGAAGAGAGAAATCAAGGTATCAAGTAAGCCAAGTGTTTAGATGTTACACAGAGCTCTGTTCAAGTGGAGGTGCCTAGGCATAGCCACTGTCCAGATGTTGAAATAAATTGGAGCACTCCACAGTACATGCATTCCTTTTTCATGCTTTGTGTTCTAAATTGTTGCTTTGCTATGAGGATTTTTGACTACAGAAGTTAATGGTTTATAACAGATGCACTTGGTGTGTAATTTCTAACACAGAAAAATAAGCTTTATTTGTGATTAAGGTATTTTGAAAAGTGAGGTTGCTTAGTTCATAGATGATCAGTGTTTTATTCTTTGAGGATTCAGGGTGCAGGCAATGCTTTGAGTAATTTGTGGATCCTGCAATACTTCTTTGAAAGTATTAGTTCTCAACACTTAAAAGCTATTCCTCTCTTCAATCTTCTATCAGAAATTCAGTAAATTTTCTTTTACTTCAGTGTTTGATTAATCAGTTACTTAGTTTCAATGTAAATAAAAGTGAGGAATTTAAAAACAAATGAATTCAGTCATAGTGAGACATTTGTTACTATTAATTTGATGAGGTGAGTTTGGGGTTTTTAAAAATATTTATATCATATGGAGTAGTCTAAAACATTCCAAAAGGATAAATTATGATAACAGAGCACATGGGCCTTACAGAAAATTTTAAATTCTGTTTACTTAAAATTTCTCAGAAATGGAAAAAAATCTCCTAGTTTTGAACACAGGGGTCAATTATATATTGATAATTCTTTGTTCAGAATTAACAGGGATTTTTTTTTTAGTTTAGTTGTCTGTTATTTTTGCAGGCTGATCCAAAAGAGTTGATTCAGATGGTCACAAAGCATGTTACTCAGTATGCCGAGGCAGACTGGCCTGAAGAAATCAGCAGTTTGATAAATCAGCTGCATTACTACAATGAACGACTGCTGGACTTCACTCAGGCTCAGACTCTGCAAGGACTTGGCAGAGGAGTGGACGTGCAGAGATTTACAGCAGATGCACAGTACAAGAGAGAAACAATACTAGGATTGGCAGAGTAAGTAATTTGTATTAGGTTTGTTTTCTCTGTTTCAGAATAGAATAGCTTTAAGCTTTAAATTAGGAGAGTAAATGGAAAGTAGTGCTGACCTTTAGAGAGATAATTTACTTGCTTTTGAGATTTACACTGTAATACAGCTACAATTGGAGCTTTTTTATGTAACTGCTCTACTTAAATGAAATGTTGCTCAAATAAATGGATTTATAATTGAATCTATAACTCTTCATTTACTAACTTCTAATATTAAAATTAATCAGGGATTAATGAAAGCAGAGCATAGATGACGGTTTGGTCTGTTTCTTTCATCTCCTGTAAACCTGCCCTAGCAATCTATTAAGGTATGCCCATGCATCAAAGTTTGGAATGAACTATAGTTGAAAAAAAAAGACTTGTTAAACTGTATTTTATTCTTAATAATTTAGTTAGAACTGCTGTATATCACTGGTTTTTTTCCATGTAGTAATTTGGAAGTACTTCGCCACATATGTTCTGATATTTAGCATGCTTTTATCTCACCTTTCAGAAATACAGAATAGAAAAAAAGAAGGATATAGGATAGTACTTTTCATATTAAAAATACCTTTAATTAATACCTGCATGCAGGTACTTCAGGCTGTGAACAAGTCATGAATATGACTTATGTTTTAGGGACAGTCACAGCTGACTAGTTGACAGACTGTCAGAGAAAGAGTTCTCTGCAATAAGAAGCTTTAAATATAATCTCAGATTTTCAGCTGATGTCTGCATAAAGCTTTTGAAGAGCATATTTAAATATTTTCAGTTTTCCACATGTGTAGCTACTCATAGCTACAATTCCAATAGAAATTTGCTACTAAATGGAATTGATATACCAAATAAGAGTGGTTGTATAAGGTCAGGTTTTGGACACAAAGCTGATGCTTTATATCTGTGAAATTTTTTCCTGCATTCATAAAAATAGCTTTTGTCACTGCAGATTTTGTCACTGCATTCATAAAAATAGCTTTTAATAGTCTTTTAATGTTTCCATTCAAATTGCCTGCTTTGTATCTATTGTTACTAAGCTCATCTGTCTGGTGTGTCAGGAGGTTACATCTTGATGACTACCTACAGAAAGTTCAGTACAAGTAGTCTTCTCTTATTACAGATACTCACTTTGATTACAGCAGGATAACTTACATTTTCACCCCAGAGTTTATAGATACTGTCTCTTGTAAAATAAAGTAAATATGAAGAGAAAGTTCCTTACAGTAAGTAGAGGTAAAAACACGATATGAAAGGGTTAGAAGTGGCACTTCCGTATTGGGCATTTGCAGAGATCCAGTTAATTACTTGTTCAGCTTGCAGCTTCCTTGCTTTAATCTTCTCAGTGGAGTCTTAATCTGCATTTTCTAATGGAAAAGATGCACAAATTCAATGTAATTGTGTAGCATATTTGTTCTTACTTTTTAATTAAGTGCCTCATGTTTTTTAATCTTTTATGAAGTGCTGTTTGAAGGAGCAACACCTGGAAAAGATTACATTTTATTTACTAAACAGCTTTTTGGAGCAATTTGCTAAAACTAGCTAACTGGTAGTAGTCTGCATTATCTTCTGTATTTGGTGTATATCTTTGGAAGCTGTTGTTTATTGAGTTTGCACCACTCTTGGGTAATCCAAAGTGTGCCTGTGCTCACCTTCAGTTTCCTTTGGCAGTCCTTGGACTCAGACCAACAGGCAGGCAGGGCTGGGCATGAAAAAGGGTGTGTAAAAGAAAGCTGAAAGATTCTCTGCAAGGTAATGGACATTTTTTCAGCTTTTCATTGTGCAACAGCTGCTTGCTTTTGTCATTACCTTGACAATGAATAAATTGCTTGTACTGTTCTTCATTTATATGGTATAATTTCCCTAAACCACCACTGCCTTAGGCTGCTGCCGCATGCCACTCTTAGACAGAAGGGGAGGATTGTGGTATAGCTTATAAAGTTCCAGGAGGAAAGGATCCCACTAGTTCCAGGAGCCACTCCTGATTTGTATGATTGACTGGATTATTTTGCAACTAAAGCATTCATACCATCTTCCTCTTTCACTGAATCACAGAATGGCTGAGCTTGGAAGGGGCCTCTGGATGTCATCTTGCCCAAACTCAGGCAGAGCCTCCTCAAGGATTCACATTAAGTGCATTTTAAAGGAGTTGTTCATGACAGGCCTATGAGGAAATAATTACACACAAATAGTGTTTTTCTTGGAATTATCCTGGAGAGAAAAGATTGAACCCAACCAAACTAAAACCAAAACCCAAAAATCAGCCTTAACAGTATTGCCTTTATGCCAGCCTAGAAACAAGAACCATTTATCTCTGTTTGAACTAAACTATACTGGATTAGTAACGATTAATATGAAGTTGGCTTTGAGCTTTCATATTTTACCATAATCTCCATCTCTTGTTTTGTCAAAGGTTTTATGCACTAACAGAAAAGCAGTATTTAATATTTTAGGACACAATGAGCTGGACATCTTCACTCCTTTTAGTCTACAAATACTGGGAGTGTTTTTGTCTGTGAACTACTAGGAAGAGCTTTGAGGATTTATATACCAGTTGGGCTAAAATACTGTAGGTGTTGCAACTAAATCAAATAAATGCTAACTGTGATGAGTTACATCCTTCATCACTTTGTAATTGAAATGGAATGAAAGCTGAGATTTTTTGCTTTAGCACAGTGTTGAGTAGAAACTGCCATTGAGAACCAGTGTTTGTGGTGTGGGTTCCTGTCTTTGAAATATCTTTGTAGTTTTTTTCCTTCTATTTATTGTTTCCCAAATGGAGCACCGAGTATAAGTAAATGCAGAAGGACATGCTTAATGTATTTTTATTTAAATTTTTTTCTATGTTCTTGTTTTATGAAAAAGACATAGTAAGTTTTCTAACATAAGCATTTATTTTCATATTACGTCTCATAGGGCTTAACATAACTTTTCCTTATTTTCTCTCATGCCTGTCCTCTACCAGGACACTTGAAGAAAATGTCTATAAAATTGCTGTTTCTTTGGCTCAGCGATACAATGTTCCACTTTGGGAAGTTTACATGACCCATCTGGAATTTTTATTCACTGACAGTGGGTAAGTTGTCTCCTCTGCAAATGCACATACAATTCGTTACATAGAAATAAATGCTGAAGTATGACATAATTTAATTATATTGGGAGTGGAGTTTGGGTTGTGTGTTCATTTGTCTTGTGTTGGAATAGCATGGGAATATTTGTCTTTTCCACGTAATGCTTCTGCAGCCAGCTGTGAAAGCTGCTGTTGCAGGCAAGGTTAAAAGTCCATGTGTGTCTTACTGTTCTTCAGAGTATTCCAGGACTTTGTTTCAAGTTTCCATAACTTTGAGTGTTAAGTTCTCTCTTGCAGTAGCAACTTATCCTGGAGTTACTCTGACAGTCCCTGTAATATATCCTGAAACCTGATAGTTTCTCTTTTACTCTTTTTTGCTCTTTATTGACCTCTGTTCTACATAATAGAGGAAATAAATATATCCCATTCACATTGTGCATCTGTTCATATTAGTTTCATTTTTTGATAGGAGCAGGTTTTTTTTTTTAAACAATGTTTTACTGAAACTGTTCTAGCCTAAAAGATTATGGTAGACCAAGCCTGGCATGGGTGTGGCATAACAGGAGGGGTGCTTATAATGTCTGTTCCACAGTGGCTTTAAGACCTTTATTTTTAAATTTATGTATTTATTTATTTTAACCTCTTACATCATGTCAGGCAGTTTTTGCCTACTGAAAGAGGAATAAACCCATTTGATGGAAGACCAAGCTACTTGCCTGAATAGCCCATGCAGATGACAGTGATGTAGAACTCCCTGTGCAATGCAGCAGCTCTTACCTACTGTTCTGACAGATATGATGAAATTAATTTGGTTTTTTTCAAATGTTACATTCTTAAAGCACCTTTAGCTTGCAGCAGTGTTGGTACATCTCTTAACATTAACTATTAATCAAAAAAAACCACTGAAATATTTTATAAGATGTGAGGCATAAAAAACAAAGCCTGGTGAATTGTCTGGAGAAGATGAAATAATGCTCTGAGATTTTTCTTCACTTCCTCCAAAAAACAGAGAAGTCATACCCTCTAAATTTTGATGCTGCTAAATTATTTACTGCTTTAAACAAAACAGACAGTCAGGATATAAACATGGCAACACCGGGCTGAGTGTGAAAGAGCCAGCTGCCTTCTCTGGGACTCGAATATTACCAACTGTTTTGCAACAGTTTTCTATTGTTTTCTTTGTTCTTGTCCTCCTTGATTTAGTATTCATAGAATTCTGAAATCACAGAAGTACAGAGTAACCATATTTTCTCTAGTGAAATTCAAAGAAAGTCTTAAAAGTTGATGTATAATAGCATAATATGCTGCTGAGCATATTTTTGTATCATAATCTCATTTTAAAATTGATTGACAGCAAATGACCATTACAGTATATATGAGTCTTGGAATTATGGCATTAATAATGGATGTTTCATTATGCATTCATTCTGAACTGAAATTAAGTTTATTCTAAGACTTAATCTCTTTAACCAAATATACAGTATTTCTGCAAGCCACTTTACATAGGGAGAAGCTCAAAAGAGCTTCATAGTTTGAATTAACATAGTTTGTATTAACTATTCTTTTGATTATTTGGTGACAAAGAATTAATGACTTCTTGTGAAATGAGTCTGAAAATTGTTCAGAATAACATTTTATAAAAATCAAGAGGAAATTTAGTTATTTCTTTTGAGGAATCTGATCACATTTGATTATCAAAACTCTATAAAATGGAATTTACAATTTCAGTAAGACAAACTTTTGTCTATCACAGAACCTCTTGTTCCAGAATCATTCTGAACACCACCATAAACTGTTCTTATCTGCAGTCAGCCCTGCCCTAAAAACACTGCAAACATCTGCCAATTCTGTTCATGTAATTTAGTGCTCCAGTAGCTTTTAGTTTGAACTTTGGGTATGAACACAAAAAAATAGTCATATCACAATCTTGAAGTACATCAGGTTGAAGTGTCTGCTTTCCCCAATATGAAAAGTGGATGGTGCTTTATTTCTATTAATATCATACTTGTTTTCATTAATATTGTAGAAAAAATAACAAATAAGAAGACTCTGTAGAATTAAAAGAATGCTTGCAATGTTAACCCTCTTGGGATAGATCACAGATGTAAAAATAACTAAAAAATATCTTATTCTCCCTGAGAAATCAGTTAATTTTTAAACTGAGAAGGTTGTATTTGTGGTGTTTGCTATAACAAATTCATCTTTTAAGAATGAAACAGAGACATTTTACTAACAGCATATGTATTTGGGGAGGGAAATTATGAAATTCTAATTTAATCAGTTTTAAAGTAGATTTTCCTCAGATTTAGATAATACTTTGAGTTACGAAAGATAAACTTAAGATGATATGCACCCTTATGCACCCATTTTTCTCCCAGCTGAGGGAAAAAAGAGTGATTATGTAGTCACTTGGAGGTGTCTGAATTCATACTGTGAAAAAGCTAATGTATTCTTTTCAAAATATTCAGGAAAGAATTTTCTGAAGCAGTGAGACTGACTGAGGTCAACCCAAAGCTTACTGATATTTTCATAAGCTTTCATGGATGACAATTTGAGAAGCAACTTGTTAAACTGTCAAAGTCTTGGTAAAATGTCCTAAGCATGAATAATAGTGCCAAACAGATTAATTGCTGGGCAAGAGCCAGTTTTCAGTGATAATATCTCTCAAGATGTGCACAGGTACTCATCAGCTACAGAAAACAGAACGTAATGGATTGGGAAAGCTTCTAACTGGGCAGTAGGATCTTTGAACATCATTCAGCCACAAGTAACTGGTTAGTTTGTTT
Source organism: Melozone crissalis (assembly GCF_028551555.1). Classification (NCBI taxonomy): domain Eukaryota; kingdom Metazoa; phylum Chordata; class Aves; order Passeriformes; family Passerellidae; genus Melozone; species Melozone crissalis. The sequence continues at coordinate 58,941,176 of NW_026535805.1, forward strand.
AAGAAGGTCTTCCTTCACACATGTCCTGGATGTGTTTTTTCTTTTTACATATAGCTGTACTCCCAGATGTGAAATCCTGCTTTGAATTTCACTTGAGTATTCATAACCCTTAATCTGCATGTCCAAGGTAACAGGATCAGGAAATACAGGAGTTGCTTAGCTGTTGTTTATAGAGTGTACAGTTATCTAAGTGTTTGTGAGTGAGACCCTAAAAAGAAGAAAGGATTGTCCTCTCTCCCAGGTGTGCAGCTGTAAGAGTCTTTCATGGCACATCCAGGCCTTTAAGCGAAAGTTATTTCTAAACACAGGTTATCGACACTGCAAATAGAAGAAAGAGCGCAAAGTCTTGGTCTGTTTGAGACTTTGAAAAGCAGTCCTGAGACCTTTCATGAGCACATGGCTAAATATGTTTACCCAAGTATTGAAGGCCAAGATCACCAGCGGTTGCTTTACTATTTTACACTCCTGGAAAACTGCGGCTGCTCAGAAGTGGTGAACCCCGCTCTTAAACCTGAAACTCACATACGACTCCTGAAAAAATTCAAAGCGGTTGCACCAGGTAAGAGAATACCTGTTTGTTTTCTTCATCACTGTATTTATTACTTTATGATGTAAGTATTGGGATGATTATGCTCAGCTAGTTTGTTTTCCTGGTAATTGTTTCTTTTCTGTGAGCAAAGGAGATGAATACAGTTAATATAGTTGCAAGTTCTTTTTCTTTGTTTTACTGGAAATTTATTTGATTACAGCAAGAAAAAACAAGTTAAGAACAGGTTTCTGTTAGTGATGCAAATTAAAATTATTGGTGATATTTCATAGTGAAATTTTAAATGAAAAATGTCAAGTTCCTAGAGTATAATTTTTAACACTGCAAGTTTAACATGAATATTCTCAATGGGCTTAAGAAAGTTTACCTTTCGAGAGTCTGAATTACAGAATATATTAGGGACTTCATGCATTTTGTGTTTGTTTGTCTGAAAGAGGATAATTTTTTGTTATGTTTTACCCTTGATACTACCTTTTCCTTTCCCAGAATTACAGCATTGTTTGTAGCCCTACATTTTCAGACAATTACTGTAAAATACTCTGCTGCTAAGCATTCTGGAGCTTGAAATACTACTTTCAATTTGCTTGTTAGTTGGATACTTTCTTGAATTTTAGTTGTACAACTCCAAATCCAGTTTCAGATTGAAAAATACGCACTGTATGGCATTACCTCCTGTGAGGATGAATTAATCGATCAGTATTGGAACCTGATTTGATTTGGACACTAACTGTGCTGCAAAGTTTGAAGAGATGGTGCCTGTGAATTCATGTATTGCAGGAAAATAAAAGTCAGTTTTTTTGGAGACGAGGGATAGCCCTCAGTTCTTATTCATGTTATTCAACAGTCAAGTTCTGTGATGCTTGCCAAAGAAAATTCTGCCATGAAATTATTGTTGCATTAATTTATTTAAGCAATTTATTAAAAAAAAACATCCTGGGAAAATATGTCAGTCATAAATTCGTCAGTTTGTGTGGTAAAAAATTAAATCTTTGTACTACATGCCTAATCAAAATTCTCAGTGTTCAGCATAGTTTAGAGATAGGAGTGAAGGAACAACAGCTAAGTGTTTACAGAGGTTGCAGGCCCAAAGTGTATGAATAAGAACATGGCAATAGAAGTCAGTTACTTTAGAAATTATGTACAGAAGAAAACAAAATGGTATCATTTCTAGAAATACTACTGTTGTTGGTAAATTAATTGCAAGGATGTTCTTCCTCTGAGAAGCAGAGTAGTAGCATGACTCTTGATTATATAAATATTGATGTAAATGGATCTACATGTCCTATCTCTAGCTGACCTTATTTAGTTTACTTGTAGTTAGTGCCTTACAATTTTTCCTAAGCGGTAAGTACCAGTTGTTACATGATCAGAATACATATTTTAAATTAATGAAGACTCATGCTTTGACTTGCATGAGGTTTTGTGGGATTTACATTTAAGTTCTAGCATGATTCTATATACTATATTTATGCTCTTGCTTCTTTGAGAATCTGCTTTTTTCAGATTGTGTCATAGAATCACCGAACAATTGGGGTTGGAAGGGACCTTAGAGATCAACCAATTCCATATCCCCTGCCATGGGCAGGGACACCTTCCCCTAAACCAGATTGCTCAGTGCCCCACCCAGCCTGGCCTTGGACACTTCCAGGGATGGAGCATCCCCAGCTTCTCTGGGCAGCCTGTTCCAGTGACTCACCACCCTCAGAGTGAAGGATTTCTTCCATGTATCTAATCTAAATCTTCCCTCTTTCAGTTGGAACCTATTGCCCCTTGCTGGAGTGATATATAATGTTAAAATATGTTCCATGGATTGAGAAATTTCACATGCATCAAGTCATCATAAAATCTAAGTCTGTCAGCATTTATGTTTGTAAAAGGAGATGGGCTAGAGTCTTTTTAGTTCTGCAGATGCTAGTGTATTCATTATTTCACATGTCATTTTGGAGTGTGAGTAGATTTAATTATGAATAACTTTTACCTCTTTCTCCTTCTGTCACTAGGTCTTAATTACAAAAAACTAACAGATGAAAATGAAAACCCTCTGGAAACATTGGAGCCCATCCTTACAAGTCAAAATATCTTATCTATTTCCAAACTGGCTCCCAAAATTCCTAAAAAAGATGGCAGCATGCTGTCACCAAGTTCTGTTTATACTGTGTGGTTGCAAAAACTTTTTTGGAATGGTGATCACCATCTCATTAAAAAAATACCAGAAACCATGGAGGAGTGGCTACATGCGTATGATATGTGTTCCAAATACTTTGATAGACTCGATCCAGATGATATTGCTACTTTCATTGATGAAATTACTTTTTCTTCCAAAGCTGTCACAAAGGTAAGGACATATTTTTAAAGAATTTTAGTCCTCAGGTGAAGCATATAATATATGAGTTCAATATAGTATCAAGAAGAAAGTCCCAGGAGATGTTACAGTTTTCATTTTGCAGTATTTATAGATAAATTTGTAAACCTTTCCCTGCCTACCTTTTCTTTTTATGACAGCCAGTATGAAAAGAAGGGATTTTTATTCACTTAGGGAAGTTAGATCTGTGGATGTGAGAGTTTTGATGGAACCTCAAAGACCTCATGTGCTCATTCAACTGAGAGTAAGATATTGTGTCATTGAGTAGTTTGGGTTGGAAGAGACCTTAAAGACCATCAAGTTCTAACCTCCCTGCCATGGAGGATTTCTACACTTCTTCCATCTATCTAATATAATATAAACCTGGCCTCCTTCATTAAAGCCATCCCCCTTGTCCCATCACTACAGGCCCTTTGGAAAGCTCTCCTGCAGCCTCCTTTAGGTGTTGAGGGCTGCTCTAATGTCTTCCCAGAGTCTTCTCCTCTCCTTACTGAGCAGCCCAGCTTCTCAGCCTGTCCTCATAGGAGAGTTGTTGCATCCCTCTGCACATCTTTGTGGCCTCTTCTGGGCTCAGACAGTCCCACTGTCCCTGTGTTTGACATAGATGTTAAACAGTGCCAGTCCCAGTACCAGCCCCTGAGGAGTGACACTTGTCAGTGCTCTCCATTTGGACATTGAGTCCTTAATGCAACTCCTTGTGTGCAGCCAACCCAGCCAGTCCTTTATCCACCAGGTGTTCCATCTGTCACATCTATCTCTCCAGTTTGTGCATCATGCTGAACAGTGTCAAATGCTTTGCACCAGTTCAGGTAAATGACACCAGTTACAGCTCCTCTTTCTTCATCCACCAGTTCTGTAACCCTGTCAGAAAAGACCACCAGATTTGCCAGGCATGATATGCCCTTAGTGAAGCTGTGTTGGCTGTCACCAGCCACCTCCTGATTTTCTGCACCTTACCATAGTTTCCAGGAGGATCTGTGACATGATCTTGCCAGTCACCAGGATGAAACTAATCAGCCTGAAGTTCCATAGGTCATCCTTTTTTAAAAATGAGGACTATTATTTTCCCTTCTAGAGTCAGTGGGAATTTCTCCAGACTGCCACAACTTCTCAAATGGGTGGACAGTGGCTTAGCAAATTCGTGCACCAATTCCCTCTCAACCCACAGAAGCATCTCTTAAGGACTCAGGACTTGTGCACCTTCAGGTTCCTTAGATGGTCTTGAGCATGAGCTTTTTCTGCAGGGGCTTATTCTTCACTCTGCCAGTCCCTTCATTTGCTTTCTGCAACTTGGGTAGCATGGCTGGAGCACTTGCCGGTGAAGGCTGATGCAAAACTGTTATTGAGTGACTCTGTTTTCTCCATGTCTCTGGTAACCCCACTTCTTATTTCCTTCCATAGAGGACCCATGTTTTCCCTAGGCTTTCTTCTCTCACCAGTATACCTACGGAAGCTTTTCTTGTAGCCCTTGGTGTTCCTAGCAAGATTTAGTTTGAGCAGTGTTTTAGATTTCCTAACCTGATCCCTAGCTGCTGGGATAGTTCCTCTGTATGCCTCACAGGGTATCTGTCCTTGTTTCCCCCCTCTGTAGGCTTTCTTTTTAGTGTTTTAAGTTTTTCCAAGAGCTCCTTGTGCATCTCTGCAGGCCTTCTAGTATTTTTGCCTGACTACTTCTTCTTTGGTATACATTGTTCCTGCACTTGAAGGAAGCTGGCCTTCAATATCAGCCAACCTTTTTGGGTCCCTTTTTGCTTTATCCCATGGTACTCTACCAGGCAAATCCCTGAAGTGTAGAGCAGTGAACTTCCTGTACACCCTCCTCATTGCACTAAGGGTCTTCATGGCTACTGCAGCCCAGGCTGATCATGATTGTCACATTTTCCTCCAGTTCTTCCTTGTTGGTGAAAACAAGTTCCAGCATAGCACTTCTCCTAGGTGGTTCCTGTATCACTTGGAGAAGGACATTGTCATCACTGCATTCCAGGTGCCTCCTGGATTGCCCGTGCCCTGTTGCATTCTCACTCCACCAAACACTGGTGTGGTTGTATTTATTTACTTGTGCTCATCCTAAAATCTATTGTGCCACAGGCTTGTGCTTAGTACCAGGCTTTTACATTCAGAATAAGATGTTCCAAAGAGAAAGTAGTCTGGCCCAATGTCTGTGGTTTCTAACCATTGTAATAATGTAAATTATAAACTGTTGTAATCTCATCTGGGTGAAAGCCTGGTTTTGAAGGAATGCACTTTCATGTGTGTAACATATATTACCAGATGTGGAGTTTATTTTTGCCCAGTGAAACCTACTTGAAAGGCTATTTCTAGCATAAAGTTTTAACCATGCTTTCTTACGTGTCTTTACCATGAGGCACAAAAGAGAAATGAGATTTCTTAGATTTTGCCTTATTAAAAGATCTAGAGATGTCTTCACTAACTTTATCTGAAATGAAAAGGCAATAGTGTCCAGGAGTTTTTTGTGTCTGTCTTCTTTATTTTGGTTTGTGACAGTTTTTCTGAGGTATTTATGCACCATGTCTAATGAGGTGAATTTTAGTTTGTTCTGTCTTTAAATACTGTTTTAACATTCCCACAATATTAGTATAGGTTTATTAGAACCAATCTAACCTGTGTCTATATCAGAAGTTGGTGAAAAAAATTCTAGCTGGGTTAATAAGAAACTTTGTCAGCACAGAGTTTATGCTGTGATCTGACTGTCAGAGTAGACCAGCATGTTTTCTCTAGTTTCATCAGCTGTCTCTGAAGCCTTTTTAGCAGAACTGTTGTCTTGGCTTAGGTGTTTTGATCCCTTTTATCTCATAAAGGTACTTTTCATTCTTATGAGCAATGATTCAAGCTCCTCCTGAGATCTTAATTGCCAGACTTGACCCTGAACTGAGGTAGCAAGGGCATGGCTTGTCTAATGAGAAGGATGTACTGTCTTTACATGTGGTCATTGCAACAGACTACTTGAAACTCTTGCTGTTAATGTTTCCTGAGTATTTCAAGGTTATTCCTCTTTTATTCCAGATGAATGGTACAGGGAGAGAGTAGGATATCCTCCACTATGTGTCTGTTTTGAAACACCTTGATTATTTTCCTTTTTTTCTGTTCAGGATTCTAATACATTTTCTCTACCCTCTTGAGAGTAAAGAGAAGGAATATCATGAAAGAAGCACTAAAGGCAAGAAGATTGTGATTTGTGGTCAGGCAGAATTTTGTAGTAGAGACCTGTTAGCTTTTTGGCCATGAAAGACGCTCAAGAAATGCTTGAAACAGTTGGTCAAATCACCTAATGTGCCATGCACTGGGTTTGGGATTGACATCTTTCAGCTAGTTTTGCCTCAGGATGCTGTTCTCTTCTCAAGTAGAATTGTACCATGAGAAATTCTATCGTTGTTGACCCTGGAAACTTATCTCTGAGGTCTCTTTCCTCCACCTTTCATCTGGAAAACACTGCATACATAAAAGCAGCCTTTTGACTTGCACCTGTTAGTTAAATTTTATGTGTTTTGGGGATGCCATGGTCATGTGCTCACTCTTTTAATCTCTAATTCAGCACTTTCTTCCCAGTCTAGTTTTGTGACCAAATACTTTGCTATATCAGTTTTCTATTCCTACAACAGATGCATATTTAAGTATTTCATGGAAGTGCTGATACTTAGTCAAAATGCAAAAAAAACTGGTCATTATCATGAAATAATCTGTACTGTCACTGAGACAGAGACAACTCATAGAGGAAATTTGAGAGGAAGCTTACAGTGAGATAGTGAAGTGGGTTTTTTAGGAGTGCTGAGAGGTGAACTGGCAAAAAAGCCCAGAAAACAAATGCTGGATACCCTCACAGCTCTCTCTCACTCCTTCAAAATGTCAGAAGGGGAAGGTGGGAAAGAAGAGAGAGAGAATGTTCCAGGGAGATGATGAGATGCACTCCAGTGGTATTCTTGTGGAACAGTATCTCCGTGGAAAACCCCTTTTGGTCAGAAGCAATTGAGAAATGTCTGAAGTGCTGAGGTAATGGGACCTTGATTACACAGCACTGTAGGCTACATGAGCTCAACTTCAGAGGTGGCATTGCTGTTGTCACCATGTGGGAACTTAGGAAACAGACATCACAGTATCTCTGCTGCTCCAGTATTTCAGAAGAAGTAAGGAGAAGCAGTGGTGAACCAGCAAAGAAATAGGCAGCTGCTTCTGCTTGTGTGTCACTTGGATATGGCAGAAAACCTGGGAGCAGAATGTGTAAATATGCAAAAGGGAATGAAAACACAGGGGTTTAGTGGTGGCTTCTGCAACTCCTTGTTCTTCCTGACAAAGACAGGAATGCAATGAGCTTTGGCAGGAGCCCTTTTATTCACCTGTCCCTTTCCACAAACTCTTGTGTTTTAGCTTTCTCATGAATTGGGCCAGCAGTGACTGAATGAGCAGTGCTTGACTGGGCAAAGGGATTGAGAGAATGTCTAAATTTGGAGAAATGGATGAAGAGTTTGCATTTATGAAAAGGCAACTAACACTGTTATACTGACTGTAGTTCAGGATGTGACACGGTTTTAGGTACTTCTAGCTCTAAGAGGCCAGAGATTCTTTTCTCCCATATTTCTTGCAATCAGTAGAAGTGAGTTACCACCTGAAAGATGAGACTCAGTTCCCAGGCCTTAAGGGTTCATTAAATGGTCACATTGTGTGGTGGGAACTGTGTGAGCAGAGGTGCATCATAGTGGGACTTCAGAAAACCATAGACCCAAAGTAACATAGTTAATGTTGTTGAAGAAGGTATAGATTGATGCAATATTTTTTTGTTTGTGGTAAATGAAACAGGCAAGGACCTTAAGCCTTTGTCAATGCCTTCTTCACACATTGAAGGGCTGGTCCCTTGACCACAGAAGCTCACTGCTGCAAGCAGTGGAAAGGTTCCTGCTTGTGCCACTTATACTCAGATATGCTTTAACTCTGTATAACTATTTAAGTCTTTCTGACTAAATAATAAATCATTCAGTCTCTGTAGTGTTAAGAAAAGGCTGTTTGTGTGTATGGAACAGATTTCTTTCTAAACAGGAGATATTCCAAATATTCATTGGAATGACTGCTCATATTTTTGCATGCATTTTGAATCTGTCACCTTTTTTCCCCAGCAGCTCTGTTTGCTTTTAAATAATATTGATGTCATGGTTTGTTAATTATAGCAATGATCACATCAACTTCTTACCATGATGATTTTCCATTTGTTCCTGTTTCTGTGATCTTTGTGAAGCATTTTGGATAGTTTGAGGATTTTTTTAAATTTTTTTCATTGCCAGCATTTTGTTCATTGTGCTAGAGAGTTGGTTATGTCTTCAAAGAACCATCTGTTGTGGAGCTCATAGGTCATTGCCCTGATGGGTTTTTGATTAACAATACTCTGGAAAAAAAGCCTAGCACAACAAAAACACAACTGAAAACAATATTTTTAAATCACTGTGTTTTCATTATTGACCACACACTACAAATGGAACTTGGCACAATATGTTGATTAGAAGAAGAAAAGGCCACAGCTTTAGATGGGAAAAGCAGAATAAAAATCAGTCTGGTCTTCTGTAGAGAAAGAGAAGCTGAAATTTTCTTTACATGGGTACTCTGTTGCAGACTTCCATCAGACTACAGCTGATGATGTTTTTTGTTTAACATTCCATCTTTTATAACTTCTTTCCCAAATTCTGATTTAAAAGATTGAAAAGAACTTTTCTTGCAACTTAGTGATTTCAGTTGAAAGGTTGACTTACTTTCTCTGAGTCAGTAGTACTCTTTTGACCACATACCAAAGAGGTGTGGAATGAGAGCCTGTTACAACTGAACATTAACCTGCATCATTTTCTTGACTTCAGAGACATTGAATGCTGTTTAAAATAACTGTATTAAAAAAGCTCAGTTAAAAGAAAAAAAAAAAGGCCAAAGCCAGAATATTGTTCACTGTCATTTGTCTGGCTGATTGACTTAATGCTGTATAAAACAGTGAGGAAGACAGGGCATGACATTGCCTGAAGGTGTACAAGAAATGTTCTTACATGGCATGACTGCATTCAGATGTTACTTTTTGAATTACTTGGCTTCATTTTATCACTCCAGTGCTCCAGTTCAGTTTGTTTGCCTTGCCTGACCTTGTGTTGTTCATGCATATTGACAGTACTTCTTTTTCTAGTATCAGTGCAGGGTACTTTCTTTTATATAATTATTTTATAGTGCCTTTCATTTATATAGTTATTTTAATTAAACCTGCTTTGAGAATGGAATAGGAAACTTCACTAATGTCTTTTCTTTAACTTGTTCCTTAAACTTCCATTTAAACTTTTTCCAGATGAATTTTACAGGGTCTGGTGGGAATGAAGTTAACTTACATCATAGCAGCCTCAATGGGGCTGTGCTTTGGATTTGTGTCTGAAACAGTGTTGATACCACACTGGGATTTTGACTTGCTGAGCACTGCTTGTACGGTGTCAAGGCTTAATTTTTATCTCAACACCTCAGCCCTGAGTAGTGTGCAGGTAGGCAAAAAGTGGTTAAGGGACACAGCCAGGACAGCTGACTTGGGCTGGCCACAGGTGTGTTCTGTGCCATCTAATGTCACGCTCAGCGGTAGTAAACAAAGAGCTGCGTGAGATTAGAGGGATTGAGCACCTCTCCTATGGGGAAAGACAGAGAATTTGGATTGTTCAGCCTGGAAAAGAGAAGGCTTTGGGGTGACCTAATTGTGGCCTTCCAGTACCTGAAGGGAACCCACAGGAAAGACGGAGACAGACAAGAGCGTGAGATGGAGACAGGACAAGAGGGAATGGCTTCAAACTGGAGAGCAGGTTTAGATTAGACATTGGGAAAAATGGTTACCCAAAGAACCTGCAGATGCCCCATCCCTGGAAGTGTTGAAGGCCAGGTTGGGTGGGGCTTTGAACAGTCTGGTCTAGTGGAAGGTGTCCCTGTCCAAGGCAAGGGGGCTGGAACTAGGTGATCTCTAAGGTCCCTTCCAACCCAGGCCATTCTGTGATTTTGTGATTTGGCAGCAGGAACTGCACCCAGCTGTTCCATCTGAAAATAAAAATCCAGTTTTCATTAGGAGAGTGAGTGAACACTGGCACAAGTTGCTCAGAGGGGTTGTTGAGTCCTCCCACATTGGAGATACTCAGGAGCCACCTGAACTGTGGTCCTTGGCCACTGGCTCTAGGTGGCTCTGTTTAAGCAGATGCCCTTTGCCGGCCCCTTCCACCCATTCTGTGTTTCAGTGTTGCTGAGATCCCAGGTTCCTGTGCCATTAAAAGCAGTGGAGCTGTTGCCATAAGCTCACACTTGCATGTTTATCACTGGGAACAAGACTAGCAGGGTCAACATCTTCACACACAAGTAAATGATACTCATACTATGCTTTATTAAGAAGTACTTATGTACTCTGAGGAGAATAGGCTTTTGAGATGAGTTTTTACCCTGAGGAGTAAAATCTGTTGAGGTGAAATAGTATGTGATGTTCTTTGGTTGGAAAAGAGATTTTTGGGATTTTTTTATTACACATTATAGTCTATAGATTTTAAAATCTTCTTAAACTGTAAAAGCTTTTTAAATATAAAACTTCACTTCACATGCAAATAAAGCTTGAACTAACCCCTAAGCTATGTTTTTATCTCTGGTTCTGATACCAAATCTCATTTCTGAGGCTGACTAGAAGTACGGAAGAGAGCTAGTCACGGTTTGGAATAAAATAACCAGAGAAATTATATGTTCATAGTGCTGCATTTTGGCACTATGCAAATGTGAATGCAAAATTAAAACAGCCTTGTGAAAAAGCTGTATTTTCTTTCTTGGTTTTTTTTTTTTTTTTAAATCTGAATGCTTTATTCTGCATGTGCTTATGGCAACATGACTTCTAAACTGGCAGTATATTGACACTTTCCTCTAGGATATAAGTTAGATGGAATACTTAAATTGTTTGCTTTTTGCATCACTCTTAATTGCATTTTGAACATTAGAATGTACACTAGAAGAGAAAAAATTGAAATATGTAGCTGTTTTCTTCTTTTATCATCTTTATAAAATGGATATATAAATCCAGCTGTGGTTGTTGGATTTTAATGTGATGTGGAGGCTATGAATTTTTCCTTGCTTAGAGTAAAACCTGATACTGAGGCCTTGTTCACAGTAACAAACTCAGTTAATTTGAGTGGGAATGGAACTCTGTTGCATTTGAAACTGTATGGTAAAATTCCCTTTGTATTGTGTTCAAACTAGCAAACTTTCTTAGCTCTAACAATAATGTCCACTCATTTTGCTTTCATCCTTAAAATATCCAGGAGACCATTAGTGTGGTTCACAGTAATAGCACAAAAAACCAGGAGTAATCTATAGGTCTTTCACTTGTGACTTTTTATCTAGGGAGTTTTACAGTATGTAAACTGTAAAGGTTTCCACTAAATAAGGCTTATCAAACTTTTTATGGCTTTGGAAGTAGCTAGTTAAATTCATGCTGTAAACATCTCTTGGACTTTGTATGAATAATGCTGTAGCAGTTTATTTGCCTTCTTTTATGATAATTCATCTTATTTCCTATTCACTGTGTCATACAGATTTAAGCATTTTTATTCTATTCCTTGTGTATTTCAACTTGAAAGTTAAAATTGTTTATGTCTTTGCTCAGTATTGCAGCAAATAAAACACCTGATGTTAAAAGTACCCAATGCTTTGGGTTTAGAGTTCAGACAGAGGACACTCCCACCCATTGGAGAGTATATTGCAAGCATTGTTAAAACGTACTTGAAGTTACAAATGAGAAAATTGTACATGAATGTCTAAAACCATGCTTTAGACTTTGTTTTGGACTTAGAGCCCAAGCTGTGTCTGACAGAAAAGTCAGACTTTGTTTCAGTTTAATGCCTAGATACAGCTGGTTGTACAGGTCTTCAAAAGTATTTTGTATCGTTACTATTTTGTATACCTTGGGCTTTAAATAGATTGATTTAAAAATTCTCAGTCCTTGTGGGGTTTTTGCTTATGGCTATGGTCTTATATTTTAAACAATGGTCTAAACCTGACAAAACTAATCTTAGGTAAGTTATCCGTCAGTCTTGTAAAGCAATTCTCACACATCTCTCAGTGAAGAACTGGAAATGAAAGATTATAAGGTGGCAGTCTACAAAAATAATATAATTAGGAAAAGGAGTTCGTATGGTTTAAAATGAACATGAGTCGGTTAAAAGAAGGACAGCAGGAGAAAGTAAAGGAATACTGATCATTTTAATAAATTACAAGAAACAAAGTTGTTGACTATTAAATACTTCATTTAGTTTTATGCTGTGTTGTGGAGCCACCTGACCTCTTGGCATTGCTGTAATACAAATAGTAGTGTACAGGTAATGAATGAATAAATAATTAAGCAATCTTTTTCAGCTGCCAGTTGAAGCCAGGATAGAAGTGACTAAGAAGGCTATTAAGGCAGTCAAACATCTTTCTGAGAAATCAAGAAAAAAAACTTCAGATAATGACATGAAAGATGCTGAAAACCCATCTGCTAATTATGAAGAAACACTGAATCATTTGCAACAGTCTCTTGCTCATCTGGAAACACTTACTCACAGTTTTATCACTTATTTGAAAAGCAGCAAACAGGTAATGATTACTGATCAAGTGCTTGCTTTGAGTGTTACCATGACTAGCAGTGATAGACATCAATCTTCTGTCATATTTTATTAATGTTTTCTGCCTTTGCTTTTGTTGACCTGGATTTTGAAAATTCAATTCCATCAATCTTTTTTTTTCCTCAGTATATGTTAATTCCTAGCAGAAAGGAAGACTGATGCAGCCCTGTAAATAAGCAGTACACTGATTAGTGTTCCAAAAACTGTCTGTTCACAGGATGCACTACAGAAATACGGCTATTTATATGATCTATCAAGGTCAGAGAAAGAAAAAATCCGTGAGCAGGCAGTAGCCATGTGTATAGATGGTCAGCCCCTGGACATGGTGCAGCAGTTGCTGCAAGTGGCTGTTGGAGATCTAGGCCTTTCTCCTCGGGATATTGTCCAATGTGCTATCAAAAAAATTGTAGGTACATTAAGGTAAGCACAAAAATCTTTCTTCTGGATTTTTGAAAGGTTTTTTTCCGATGGTTGCGTTGGTGTGTGTGTTTGTTGTGATTTTTAGTTGTTTGTTTTGTTTATTTTCAGTGAATACTTGTTTACTTTTAATGTCTGGATTTTGTAGTAAGAGGAAAGTTTTTTGATTATGTTTTTGTTTACCAATAATTTCATGTTATATTTTTATGAGCTGGGGAAGCCTGAGCAATTTGAACAAAGACAGACAGAACTTACAGGCGCTTTTTAGTTAAAGCATTGGCTTTACAGCGTTGTTCCATTATGTGCATGTGCCCTTGGGAATTTTTGTAACATTTACAACAGCACATAATTCTTCCTGCTTAAACAGAGTTAAAAGGCGTGTTTATTGGAAATAGTAACTCATGCAGGTATTTGGGCAGCAGAGGCCTAGTAACAGCTTGTGCTACAACAGTGTGTCCTACTAGAAGTCATACAATTTCCATCTTTGGAAAAACTTGCTGAGCCATTTCTAGGAGCTGGGCTTTTTTTTGTGCTTTTTTTGTGCTGGTTGGTTTGGTTCATTAGAAATATTTTATTCCCCCTCATTTTTTTAAGGGAATGCAGGGAAGCAGGGAGGATAATTTTATATAACCCATTTTAAATTGAACAGATACTTCTCATTTAACTATTCATGCAAAACTCTCTTCTGAAGTATTTCTCTTTCAAAGAGATGTATACATGCATGCATGCAACAAGTATGAAAGAGTATTCTGCTGTTAGATGTCTGGTAAACACTGTTTAGCACTTCTAAGACCAGTTTAGAGAAATAAAACTTTGAGAATTTATCCTGTTGTTCTACGTGCAGATAAATTATATGGGCAGGATGATCTGAATGCATACACCAGGAATTGGAAAAGAAGTCTAGCATGGAAAGTTTGCTATGGCTCTACTGTTTCTTCAGCATGCATGTATATATTATAGCAGATTGAAGTGCCACAGATGAAAAGAGGGTAGCCTGTCAAATTGTTTGCAGTCCTCTTTGGCAGAAAATTGATTTCTCCCGTCACTCACTTTAAGAATGTTCACAGCATCCCCAATGATGATAGAGCTTTTGCACAGCAACATAAGTAATAATCTTTCTTGTCTGAGTTTGTCCATTTGAAGAAGAATAATTTAGCTTTAGATAATAACTGTCCTGCTGTTCCTGACTAGCAGTGTGATGTATCTGGATACAAAGCTCACAAAGTCCAGTTATTTTGACTATAATGAATCTCATTAACATGCAGAGTATGACAAACCTATCAAAATTCTCCTTTCTACTCTGCTTCTTATCAACACTTTCCTGCAAACTGAAATTCTTGTTCTTTATTTGCATTGCAAGGCTGGGATGGCTGCAAGTTGATTTAAAGTTCTGGGACAGTGACTGTCTCCAGTAACTCCTATGCAGCACTTGACTGGAAAGAGGGGAATGACTGTCTCATAGAGAAAAGTGTAGTGGCAAAGCTGGGCAAATGAGTTGGAAGTTTCAATTAAGCTGGTTTGGTGTGTGTTGTGACCTTATGTGGTCAGTAGAAATGTTCCACTCCCACTCTGCTGCGTTTTTGGGAAAGGATGAGAAAGATAATTTTTATATCATTTTGATCAATGGAAGGTTTGTCTACTACAATTATAAAGAACATGAAGTGAAAATCTAGCATCGGCTAAAATAGAAAATACTTGAGACAATATCCTCCCTATGATGAAATTCAGAAAGGGTTAATATTATAAAGTACTACATATAATCTAAATATAGGGAGGAATTAAAAGAATGGTTGTTACTTGACATCTCTTAAATCTGCTGGTATTCCTGTTGTTATGAATAAAATTGGATTAATCTCTGTCTTATGCTCAGATGTTCACTTTCAAGATACAACACAAATTACATCATCTTGTCAAATACTTGCATTTCTACAGTCAAAGAAGCAGTCTTGCCTGTGTAGCTGGGAAAGGCAAACTTTTACTCGATAAATACAACATTTCAAGGGAATACCCTTTTTAGGTTTATTTACTGGAGCTTTGATATGTTACACAGTGTGGTTATTTTATACAGTAGTTTTGAAAGAGATTCTGTTGGAAATTTCTTTCTTTGACAATTAACCTTCACAGTAGCAGCTGGAAGGCTGTGACACTGAACTTGGATTTCCTATAGCTGTGATGACAAGGAATGTAATTAAGGTATTGCAAACATAAGTGGAGGAGGCCTGTATGGATGTGAAAAGTTATGGTATCATCAGTTATTTGCCTGAAAATTAAGCAACAGTCCACCACTTCTGTGAATGAAAATACACATCCTTTCTTTCAGTTACATTAACTACAACCATCCTTCAAACACAGTAAAATATCTTTTGTTATTAGCACATATAGTCATTCTTGCAGAAGAACCTTCTAGAAAGTAATGTCTTCATGAAAGCTGAAGTTACTTTTTGGCTTCATTTTACAGCAGCGTATGATATGACAGGCTTAACAACTTTGATACCTTCTCTGAAACAGATTTTTTGTTAAGTATAACATAGTTATTTGCCTAATCTGGCATTTTAAAATTTGTAAATCATCAGATTGCAATTTTAAGAGCAGTATTGTACTCCAGTTCTTTTAACTACTTTTGTCCTCATTAACTCTAGTTTTGGCACACAAAATTCAAAATAGAAACTCTTGCATTGGTATGTGTAAAAGCTCTCCACAGAGCATATTTTCATATTTTACATGATTTACATATTGTGCACTTCCTTGTTTGCCTGTAGAAACAGCTACTATAAATAAAAATCAGTTGCCTCTTCGATAGAAACCATGAACTTGTGCAAAATAAAACAAAATATTTTAGCAGCTATGGTCTCCTGATTAGTCTTACCTAAGACTCAGTTTAATTCCTTGCCTAAGATCTCTGGCATGGTGGATAGGAAACATTCCGTGATCCATGACTGCAGGCATGTCCATGGTTGGTCAGTCAGGATAGACATTTTGTCTGTTGAAGACTTCATGGTCTCCTTCACCTGCTGCTCCTAGAGTTCTTCTCTTAGATGTCCACAGGGATATAGTGTTTCATGAAATTTCACCAGGCAGTGAGCAGGAAAGGTTTGGTGAAATTTTGAGTTCCTTGTCTAATGCCCACTGTTTGTTGAAGAGGATAAATCCAGCTTTGTTAGAAAGAGTAGCTACATTAACAGGGAAAAGAAAATCAGATTTTTTATTACCTCATCTCATTTGAGCAGAGGTAATACAGAGTAATTTTTTAACTTGTATATAATGATTTTGTGGTATTTTAGATGGAAATAATGGTTTACCATTAAGACATTTATCCCCAGCTTTGAATGGTAACACCATTAGCCTGTTATTTCCCTATTTTCCTCATATTTAAATATGACAAAGCACAATCAGAAGGAGGAAAATAAAGCTGGAGTATTTTCAATGAATACCGTAATTAGGTTAAAAATTTTAGATTAAGTTAATTTATTCTTCCGAGTGTTCTTTGTACTTTATTCTGTTTGAGGAATGTGATTAAATATGCATCACTTTTTCTGACACTGAACTGAAATCAAAATAAGCCTTTATCAGTGTAATTACAGCAAGCTCATACCTAGGAGTTTTGAGGTGAACACTAAATCATGTTCTGTTGTTTAAAACATCCATAAAATAGCATATAATCTGTGCGGAAGACTAATCCTTCATTAATTATATTTGTTTCTGTTAGTAGCTGCTTATTTTTAATCATTAATTATTAAGAAAAGAACAAGGCAGTAATCAGTGGAAACTGGACAGGATTATTTGTCTCAAGAGCTGTCATCTCTAACCATTAGGCAGTAAAGGC
The DNA here is from genome assembly GCF_028551555.1 of Melozone crissalis. NCBI lineage: Eukaryota > Metazoa > Chordata > Aves > Passeriformes > Passerellidae > Melozone > Melozone crissalis. The sequence continues at coordinate 58,957,969 of NW_026535805.1, forward strand.
AGTATTAAGCTTAAAAATGGCTAGCTTTCAGTCTTTTTAGATTTTTAAAATATTTCCTTATTCTAGATAACTGTGGCTTACTTCTTAGATTAACCTTTTTTTCTCCTTTCTCTGTGCTTAGTACAAGACACCTGTCTGTGTCTGACAAACTTGAAGTGTTCGTACATCTGTTGTTCTGGAAAATCAGCTTCACAGATGTCTTGTCAGAGACAGTGATTTTTTTGTTTTCTGAAATGCCCATTAGTTCTTGTAGCTAGATTTCTTTTGACCCATTTTGGTTTGGTTTGGGTTTGTTTGTTTGTTTGGGGTTTTTTTGGGGGGGTTGTTTTGTTTTAGGGTATTTTTGAGTTGCTCAGAGCCTGCTTGTGACAGGAGCTTACAACTTTCATTTCTGATTAGAGAGATGAATGGTTTTTGAAGAGCAAGGGCTAGGACTGTCCAGAACTGATCTCTAAATTGAGAATACCCAAAATATAAGGTTTGCTGGTCGGTTTCCTTCGATATGGTATTCATGTACACTAAACATAAGTCAGTGCAAGTAAAGCAGTAAGAACTCACTTTCTGTACACTGTACAATCACATAATGGTTTGGTTTGGAAGGAGCCTTTAAAGGTTATCTTGTGCAACACCCCCTACAATGAGCATGGACATCTTCACCTAGATCAGATCACTCAGAGCCCATCCAATCTGGCCTTGAATGTTTCCATCAAAGGAGCATCCACCACCTCTCTGGACAGTTTGTGCCAGTGTCTCACCAGCCTCACTGTAAAAATTCCTTCCTAATACGTAGTCTGAATTGACTCTCTGATCTGTCACCATTTTTTCTTATCATCCCCCTTCAAGTATTGAAGGGCTGCAGATGTCCTGTTTATTTCTGTTTCAATACTCATGCTCTTCTTAGTGTGCAAGCTTTACAAGTATTCCAGTTTCCTTTTCATATGCCATGTTAATGCCTATTGTAGATGTGTTTTTTATTACAAACTTAATTGAAAAAAGGGCGCAAAAAATGGAAAATTGAAATCTGACCTGTAAACAAATCACTAACAAAGTGGGTTATAAAAAGAGTGTTAATGAAGTGTCTTATATCTTTCTTCACTCTAGGGATAAATTTTTCTAGCTTTTTATGTTTTAAAAGAAATTGAAACCTCTCCTAATGAATGTAGCCAGTTGCATAAAATGATTATTTGAATACTAGTCTGCCTTTTACCATTTCCACATTTCTGCCCTAAGGGTGTATTTTTTTTTCTTTTTCCTAAACAGAATGCTCAGTTCTGTTACATCTCCTTTCTGTGAAAATACACTTTTTTCTTCTTTTTTTGCCTTCTGAGGATGAAGTTTTTGGTAATGGATTTTATCTTTTGGAGACATATCATGTATCTGAGAGTTTAAAACCCTGAATGTTTCTATATATTCTGTACTATAAATTCTAATTTGACTGTTTCCAGATATTCTGAAGATTTCTAGAAAAATATTGAGATTCAAGCTTCACTCATAAAAAAGTTATTTAGCTTCCATATGCTAATACTGGTACTAAGAACAGCATTTTATCATTCATATGTACAATATATTTTTTGAAGGCAGTGTTATCTGCCTTCTACTATTTCAAACTTTAGAAGTGCAATATAATAATATAAAATGAGCATGCTAAAGTTTCATCATGCAACAAATCATCTTGCATCTGTTCTGAATAGAATCATATTGATTTTTAATCCAGTGTTGTTCACTGGAGTGGTGGCCACTTACTAAGATAAAATATGAAAGATGAAAATTCTAAATGCAGGAAGACATTAAAGGTTATAAAGATTTAGGTCTCTATTCCATATGATATAATCACTGTCCAGGAAATATATTTATCTTTCTGATGTAATAAATGACAAAACTGTTAAATATTTTCTAACTCTTGACAAAAAATATTTTTGAATATCACAGTTATTTTTGCACATTACTATCAGCTGTGTAGTATTTTGGCTTTAGATGGAACAGTCAAATTAGTCTGGGCATGTTTGTTATTGGTAAGAGGAGATCTAGGAAGAGGCTGACATTTTTCGTATCAGAAGAGCTTTGACATGGTGATGACCTATGGAGAAAATACCCTTTTCCCTGGGTTTTTCAAATCATCCGCAGTCAGATAACTTGGTAACTATTTGTCTTTTTTTCTCTCTCTTGAATGCAGCTTTGACAAAGTAAGCCAGGCAAAGCTGTTGTTTTTCCAGTTCATCCAGGCATCACTGCTGCTCAAGTGGTTTCCGTGGGGAGACAAAAGGCAAAATCTGTCCCTCTCTCAGCACTGAGTCTGTTTAATGGAAAACCTTAGCTGAAAATGTCACTTTCATTGAGTTAGGAGCAAAGCTTACTTTCCTACCAGAGTGGCTTTGGGTTGTATGTTTGTTTCTTTTTTTCACCCAATTTTTACAACCTTTTAACCTCCAAAAGAAAACTGTCTTTTAACTGAAACATCTTGGGATGGGAGTGTTGAACATTTTTCTATTCCTCTGTGCACAGAGGCTGCTGTTCCATGGTGGCTTGACCCCAGAGAAATCAGCAAATAGGATACTACTAATTCAGGTTCCAGTTGAGCTAATTTAAGCCAACAGAGATGCTGCAAGAGGATTTGGACAGAAAGTATGGTGACATTTATTTATAATTTCAGGCCTGTTTAGTTCATATTGATCTTTAAGGTAGTGAGATTACAAGTGAATATTCTGCTGACCTAATTAATCTGTGTTAGAAGCACTAAACTTTAACTATGCTTTTCCTCTCAAGTGTCATTTAAGAGTTCTAGTATTTTTTCCCACTCTTGTTGGTTTTTGCATTACTCTGACATAAAAATAATGCTGCTAGTTAAGAAGCGAAAATTGAACATTCTTACAATTATTGAACAATTCATATAAATCCTACAAGTGCAAAAAATTAGATAAAGTATTAGGGACCATTTTAATTGTAACTTTCTCTTCCCTTAATAGTGGAAATGGTGACGCATCTACAACAGAGAAAGATCCACTCGGAGTCCTTGAAGGTATAATTTCTGCAGTGCATGCAAGCGTTGAAAAAGGGTAAGAGCTTCCTGTATGGATTCTTTGGGTAAGACTTTGAAAGATGCTTCTCATGAAATCTTTGAAGGTACAATACTGAATATGGATGATTTTTCTTCATGGATATATATAATGGGTTTGCACTTAATTTTCTAAGACTTTATTCTGGAACAGGCTATCATTTTTCATGTTAGAAGTCTGAGCCCTGACAGAAGCCTTTACTTGATCATTTGGAAAAAAGCACTGAACCTAAAATTTAGATAACTGTATATTATAGTGAAATGAGAAAATGGTTTTTCAGCTGTGACTGCTGCAGATTGTATATCTACCAGGAGCATGTCACTGTTTTTGTTTTAATTTAGTTGATAAATTGCAAATTATAATGATTCACTTTCAGCTATCGTAATTTAGATATCTAAGTTTGTCCATATTTGTAAAGTGTAGTGCAGAAATAATTTCCCAGATGCTGTATGATGCTTCACCACATTTTTTTCTTCTCTTTTGGGAATGTCCTTCCTTCAGATCACATAATGACCTGTATGTCTCACTGACATTTTCCATTTCACTTCCTGTAAAGAAAAGGAAGAAACAAAAAAAAAAAAAAAAATCCTTTTTTTCCCCCCAGATGTACAAAAGAAGAATTCATGTATAATAATGATAATAAGATTCCATACTTTCTGGTAGCCACACAAAAATAGTTACACTATTTTTTGAGGCTTCTGCAATGAAATTAAATGAGTTGAATGTTGGATACTGAAGTAGACTGAATTGATGTAAAGATTTGCAGTAAATATAATTTGCAGTATTCTAAGTTATAAAGGACGAGTCAGTACTATTTTATTCTGAGATACACTTTCTAGAGTCTTTTATTTGTATACTTCATCAACATTTAACTGCTGAAACACAGCAGGCTGGAGTGAAAGTAATTATGATTGCAAGAGATTGTTTATATTCCTTTAAATATTTATTTATTAACTTAAAACTCAACTACTCAATTTATGAAACAGAAATATTTTCCTCAGGAAAACATATGTAAGCCTCAAGTGCATGCTCTGCAAACTCTTGAAAGAATCCAGCAAGTCCCTTTAATTCCCAGACTTTTAATTTACAGTTTGAATGCCACCTGTTCAGCAAAGGCATGTCTAATTCAGCTAGAGTTCTGTGCTAACAGCATCATTCAGACAATATTAAGCCTAAGTAAAATTGAAATCCTTGTAATATGAAAACCTCACATGTCAGTGTTTATTATTTCATAGCTGCAGGACAGGTTAACTTGGTATTTTCTGTCTCATATTACTTTCTCTGACTGTCTTCTTAAGACAAATAAGGGAAGATGAGTTACAAATCACACTCCACCAGGAGCCCCTTGCTCAGCTTCCTTTTTTAAGAAAAAAGTTTGCTTGAGTTTGAAACATTACTGAAAATTAAAATGGTATTTACTCATTTGGTATCTGTTTGTTTTTAGCCTCCAAGGGACAGCCCAGATTATTCTGTCTCCAGCTGTGAACTGCTTGGTCAGTTCATGGTGATCTGTGAACTGTGAATGCTTCCACACAGTTAAAATGTATTTGATAGAATTCACTTTCTGAATCAAATTATTTACTTAAGAGTTTTCCTAATTAACAAAGTCTGACTCCAAAACTTAGGAGTTTTAACATCTCTCTTTTTTTTCTTTCTAAGGATTTTGGACTTATTACAATCATTATCATGCTAAGAACTTAGAATGATGAAGCTGGCTAGAGATGGTACAGGAAAAAAAAATAGGGCTAGAGCTGTGAATAGGAGAAAATAATTTGTGTGTGTGGAGTGGAAGGAAAGGGCTTTTAAAGGAAGACAAAGAGTGCAAGTTGACAGTATGAATAAGCATTCCTAGATAAGTGTCATACTAAAAATGCAAGCATTCAAGCTGGTTTTCCATACAGTCAGATGGTGTGGTAGTACAGGCATCAGTCAGGCCTGTACTACCCAGACCCCATGAAAAGTCTTGGACTTCCAGATGCTGAAAGCCAGCACCACTGTATGGTACCAAGATACTTTATGGGAGAATATGTAAGTCTACAGATGGATTCCTGTGGTATTACATGGTTGTTTGAAGTCCAGAAAAGTCCTTCTTACGCTACACAACTTTGGGCTCCTGATTTACAAGGGCTGGTTTTCCTGCAGCCTCACAGAGGTCAGAGCTTCCATTTCCTGGTGTTAGGTATTTCTTACATCCTGAATGTGCTTTTTAAGTTTTAAAAATGCATGTAGTATTTTCATTATGATTATTACCTGAGACTGTTTAACACAGTATTTTTTAATTACAGGGAGAAAATAGTTTCTTCAGATGACCTTCTGGAGTGGTTGAGACCTTTCTGTGGTGATGACTCCCTGCCAGTGAAGCCTCGCATCAGGGTATTGCAAATTCTGGAGCAAGCCTTCCATCTCAGTGATGAGGATAGCAAGCTGCTTGTGTACTTCAGGACACAGGCTGTTCTCAGAGCCTGCTGGCCTGAAACAAAGGTATTAATACTATTGCTGCAAATTACAGCATTAAACTGTTTTGTGTGTGAGGATTACATAATGAATCACTGGTCTGCAGTATATGGTTGTGATGCATCCTGCTGTCGGGAAACTAATCCTACTTTCCTTTTTAAATCAAATTTCTGATACATTCTGATTCTTTGAAAAACAAAGGTACATAAAAGTAAAGGACTTCTCTAATTTTTGTTTAGGATCAGGAGTACATTATACTGAACTTGATAGAACGCTAGTGATTTTCCTCCATTTCAAACATTGACTTTGATGTTTTTGTACCTTCTTTCTTTTCTGACCATTTTTTCTGTCAGTTTTATCTTCCCTCTTTATCTTCCACTTGGTGTCACATTTTACTCAGAATAAGAATTATAATTACTGGCCACTGGCCAGACTTTTTTTGTCTTGAGCCTTTAAATATTATTGTATGAATGTGTAGCAGTCTTGAAATCATGTGAAATACCTCTTGCTGCAAGTAGAATTGTTCAGAAGCAGAGTTACTTTTTGTTCATTTTCTAAGTGCCTCTCCCTATGCCAAGACCTTACAGAACAAAAATAGAATATTTCTAATAGTTCCCAGAAAAATCTATGAACAAACTCACTTTATATTCATATAAAACAAAAGCAATATCTCAATTTTGACTTGCTGTGCTAAATTCATCCAAGGGAACAATCCTAATAAGAATCTTAAAAGGAAAAGAAAGTACTTATCTCTTGGTTTCTTTGAAAATTACTTTTTCTCTTGTATTTACAGTAATACCAGCATTTTACTCCTCAACTACTATGCAGGTGTCTGTGATTGGATTCTTCATTTCAGTCCTTTGTCAGTATTTGTGTTGCCTGTGACTTGCTTTCCAATTCAAAGTCATTTCCAATTATAAAACATTCAACTAGAGTATGTCTTAAGAAAACAAGATGCAGGCAGATAATAGCTTTCAGCCATGTTTGTAGAAGACAGAAAAAGAACCTGTATTTGACAGAAGCCTTGTGAGACTCATTACAATTGTGATTTTACTTTAAATATTTATCAAAATTTTATTTTCTCCCATAATCTTGTATGTCAGGATGTATAACTTTGCAAAAAGAAACTCTCATCCATTTGGTTACAAAACCTAATTTTAAGACTTAATTGAATGCATTTCATATGCTGCTGGCTCATGTGTAGCTCACTGCCCACCAGAACTCCCAAGGCTCCTTCAGCAGAGCTGAGACAGCCACAGCTGTGCTGTCCCCACCTGTGCTGTTCCAGGTGCAGCACAGCTGTTAAACCTTGTGCAAATTTTGCTGCCTCAGTTTTCCAGCCTGTTCAGGCCTCTCCATATAATCACTTACTTTCAGTTTCCTGAAGGGATTTTTAGAATACTCCTAGTTTCAAGCAGGAAAACCTGGTTTTCTTTTTGTGAGGGAAGAAGTTTGTACTGGCTGAGCAACAGTTCATCTGCTCATCACAGAGTTGCTGATCACTTCAGTGCTTCACACTTTTCCTGATGAGTAAGCAAGTAGTGCAAGAAGACATGTAATAAAGCTTGAAAAATGCACTAGATAAGCTCAAACCTTTCAGAGATAACTGTATGAAAATATGTACACAACACCATAATACTAATTTCTCTGTATATACTATTTATTGTTTAGCTAAGCGTAGAAGTAACTTTCATGCTTTACAATAGTGAAAACAGTGCTTAAATGTACATACATAGAAATAATTGGTTATGCACCCCAGTTTCTGCTACAGAGTGCAATTATAAGAATCCTATTGGAATATATTAAAAGTTATTCTCATTTTCATGTCAGCTCAAGCTCAGTGTGGTTGATAAGAACCCTTTCTTTTCTTCAAATATTTTTTGCTAGGTAACTGACATGTTATTAGACAGCACAGTCATGTTGGCTTGTCCATTAGATACCTGTCACTGAAATTCAAAGTTCTTCACAAATGTCCAAGAAAATAAATAAGTGGTCTCAGATGTATTTATTTTGGATTTTTTTCCTCTTTTAGTCAGCTGATGCCAAATGCTAATCTACAAAGTGATACGAGAAAAGCAAGTGATGGCCTTGTTTGAGGTCCTATTAAGTTTGCATATTTTGTGAACTAACAAACAAGGAAAATATAATCATAAGATAACAGATTGAAAACCCTACATTTCCCAGTCCTTTAGGTATGTTAGTGGAACAAGAACACTGCAGAAGTCAGTGCTTACATGGTTGCTGGAAAGCAAAGAGAGAAGTTTCTGTATGAGCTTTGGCAGAGCATTATGGTTAAGACACAATTTTCTCATGCAAGTTCACACTTCAGGTACGAAGACCTTTAAAAGCAACCCTGTTTATACAGGAGGGAGTATTGAAGGACAGCTTAAAAGTTTAATCAGGTTGCTGAGTAATCCTGGAAGAAGTAGAAGGCAGGAGGAATCTCATCTTTCAAACTATGTCAGTCTGCCTGCCTTGTCTGTAGGCATCACTTTTGCTAGTATCACTACACCTTTATCGATTTGGTCATCCTTTCTCATCCAGAAAAATAATTTTAAAAACCAATCATATCTTAAATAAGTGGGGAGGGAAGGGGCTGTGGATTGAATGCTGGTTTTAGATTTTATAGGAATGTATTTAAAGGTTGGTTTTCAGGGCTTTTTAATGAATTTTAGATTGCAAATTGGTCAAAAATGCATTCATTATCTTGCTTCCAGATTGTTGTATTATTACTTGTGTGGCATTTCTTACATGCTTTTGGGGGATCCCTCTTCTCCTATAGCAATCCTTGGCACAAAAAGGGACAGCAGATATTATAAAGTATGAATGTGGATTTCTATTTAATAAAGATAATTTTAATGATATTGCAGCGTTCAATTACCAGAAAACGTGTGAAAGCCACCCTCAGTGTGCCTACTAATCCTCTTAGGCAGGCTTTGCATACATCAAGGAGGGACTTAATATTTAATTATGCTCTAGGTGCTGTAAGTAGTGGTCCCACAAATCAATGTGCTGGGAAACAGGCCAGCTCCTACAAAATTAAAAATGTACTTTATGGAAGCAGCTACCTGTCAAACATTCAGAAACACAGTGATTTCCAGTTCTCTAATGATTAGTTAACAAAATTAAAAATTCAGGGGTCCTCATTTTTCAAAGGCTTGAGAGTCTTTAATTCACATTCCAGTAGCATCCCACGCTATGGAGGAGGAGGAGGCATGCCTTGTTTTAATCCCCTTGATGAATTTTATCTGAGCTCTTCAGGTTCTGTAATTTTCTAGTTAACTGGTGCATGAAAAATATGGGTCAAAATACTGGCTTTTTCTGTATTAAAAAATGTTGGAGGGAGAAGAAAGACATCATTTAGAATGTTGGTATCAAAATTTATCTTTATTCATCTAAGGTGGGAAATCCATTTCTTTTCAAATAGTATAAAAATATAGTCTGTAATGACTCAGTAGTGTCTAACAAGCCTGAAGTGTCAGCTAACAGGTTGTGTGTGTGTGTAGTTAGCTGTTCAGCTCAGTGACCAGTTAAAGGCATAGGTTACAGAAATGAGTTGGGGTTTGCCTCAGGAAGTTACAGGGGCACTAAAAAGCTTCTGGAAGTACACCAAGGCTTACTTTCATGTACAAAGTTATTCATTGTGAAGCTTCTACAAGACACACCTTTTCTTAAAAGGATTGTTTCATTATTATGCAAATGCAAAATGTAATTACTACTTGCATGCCACTTAAATGCAAATAGCTTTGTCATTTAGAGAAGGTAATCTCATTTAGCCTTCTCCCTCATATTGTTGTATTATAGTTTTTTCATGATCTTGGGGTATAGAGAGCTGCTGAGGGCTAAATGTTTTTGAAAATTTGAAGGAATGTCTATTAAGGATTTAAAAGTGTAACTTCGGGCGCTTCTCTTATTTATTTTTTTCTAAAGTTTAGCTTTGAAATATTGACAAATTAATTGGTGTTGTGTGTGTGGGATGTGCCCAGAACATTCTCCTTCTTTCCTGCCTGTGTGGCAGTTGATGTATGGCATATGCAAACTTGTGTCTCAGCAACCTCAGTAATGTCTGCATTGACTTTCCGAGAGCTTGGGGTGACTGTCAAGACTCCATTGCTGCTTTGTTCATCTTTTAACCCTGTTAATGGAAAATGTGCAGTGAAAAATGTGTTAATGAAAAATGGTGTTTCTTCATACTAGTTCTTTGAGAAAGGTCTCAATGGGAATATCAATGTCCAGTGACTTTCAGCTTTTTCCCATTTCCTCTTCTCATGTCATAGATTTAAACAAGAGAAGTCCATTTTGTTGAAGCCATTTATCAGGTAATGTGTATTTAGTTTGATCTGGCAAAACACAAGGGAAGAAGCTGTATCTGTTTTATCCTCAGCCATCTTTTATTTGTGAAAAATGCTTAATTAGAAGAAAGATTTATGTTCCTATCAACTCTGAGTAAATTTGTTATGATGTTGTTTATAATTCTAGAGACATTGTTTCTCTGCTAGTAATGCATAAAAATTAAGCTTAAGAAATTTCATTTAAGTTTTAATTAATATTTTAAAACACTAATTTCCATTCCTTGAAGATGCAATTCATCCATATGAAAACATGTGATTTTTTTTTTCAGGGAACATAAATTGTAGCGTGTATGATTAATTAAATACTTTTAGATGCAAATGAAATATTCTTCATTAACTACACAAGTATAGCAGATAAGACAAAGTGTAAAGAAAAGCAGCAGTGTGAGTGCACACAAGTTTTGAATTGAGCCCTGGGCACTGCAATGTCTGACTAGTAGCAGTGGCTTCAAAGGAGTATAAGAATGCTCTGGAGTGGATTGATGGGGGATCATTCTCTTTCTCTCATAGGTCTTTTGTAATGAAGGTTTAAGTGCAGAATGGTTGAAACAGTGTATAATCAGTTTTGATCCCAGAAAAATTAAGAGCTTATTCGCAATATAATCAGACTTCTGTTATTATATTTCAAAGAAATCAATGGATAAACTGTGATTCAACCTTGGGTATCCTCTGCTAAATTTTTAGCCTTAGGACACACCATGCATCACTGAGCACAAAACATGCTGAAACTTTGTGAAGGAGGGATGCCATCCAGAGGGACCTGGACAAGCTCAGAAAGTGGGCCCATGGGAATCTCATGAGTTTTACAAGATCAAGTGCTGGTGCTGCACCTGGACCGTGGAAAGTCCTGGTGTCAGTCCTGGTGTCATCCTGGGGGATGAACAAACAGATCACAGCAGCCTGGCTGAGAAGGACTTGGGGATGCTGTGGGTGAGAGGCTGGACATGACCCAGCCATGGGCCCCTGCAGCCCAGAAAGCCAAATGTGCCCTGGGCTGCATCCAAAGCAGCGTGGGCAGCAGGGGAGGGAGGGGATTCTGCCCCTCTGCTCTGCTCTGCCCTGGTGAGACCCCACCTGCAGGGCTGCATCCAGCTCTGGAGTCTCCATGAGCAGAAGGCTGTTGAAGTGCATCCAGAGGAGGCCACCAAGATGATTTGAGGGAGGGAGCACCTCTCTTGTGAGGAAAGGCTGAGTTCTGGGATGACCTAAATTTGGCCTTCCAGCACCTGGAAGGAGTCACCAAAATAGATGGAGAAGGACTTTTTACAAGAGCCTGAAGTGACAGGACAAGGGGGAATGGTTTCAGACTGGAAGAGAGTAGGTTTAAACTAAGTGGTAGAAAAAAAATCTTTACTGTGAGGGTGGCGAGTCACTGGAACAGGTTGTCCATAGAAGTTGGGGTTGCCCCATTCCTGGGAGTATTTTAAGGCCAGCTTGGAAGGGGCTTTGAGCAACCTGGTCTAGTGGAAGGTGTCCCTGCCCATGGCAGGGGTGTTGGAACTGGATGCTTTCTAAGGTCCCTTCCAGCCCAAAGCATTCTGTGATTCTGTGACTTAGGCTTTTTATGTGATTTGTTAAGTTTTGTGGTTTTTTAGGATATTAAAATCCATAAAATCAAATTTTTTATTCACTACGCTTTTTCTCTTATTCTGTTGTTTACTCTCAGTAACCAATTCCAGTCACACCACCTCCTCCACAGCTTTTTCTCTCCATAAGTATCCTCTCCTCTATCTCAAAACCCACTGTGATATGTAGTACACCTCCTGAGAAAGGTGATTTGAGAAGTGAATATGCTGTCCTTGTGGAAATTAAGACTCCATGGTTATGCATCCCAGCACCTTGATTGCTCTCTTGACTTCATCTGTACATCAACCAGAGGTCTCTGGATTTCATTCAGCGAGGCTCAGGTTACTGTTTTGACTTGATTAGACTAATTTAGCATATTTTAAAATGCAGTAGTGTTACCATTGTTACATTTTATTTGCCATCATAGAGTCGTTTACTTACCTAAGACTTTTTTTTTTTAAAGTCTTTTGGAGGTTTCTTTTGACATAAATTAGCCTTGACAATCATTTGTCTGTGTTTTTGTCTGTTCCATGCTTGCAGTCTCTCCAAAACATAGTTTATGTAAACAAGGAAGCAGCCATAAACCCATGAGAAATTCTACTTTTTACCTTTACTATTTGGTTATAAACCGCTTTTTTTTTTGTTTACATTTTTGGGTTTTTTTCCCTCTTAGTAGATTATGCCCTTCAATGTTTCTAGTCAGGAATGTAGTTCTAAGCCCTTTGAAAATATATGTAAATTGTAAAACTGTTTTTCTTTAGGCATTTTTAGTGTTAGTATCTTAAATGAGTGTGTTTTTATTAATAACTGTGACAATAGATGCTGTCCTTTTTTCCAAACAGTTTTCTTATTCCATCAGCCATTGTGCTTGTTGACAATTCTTATTTAGAGATCTGCAAACTCTGTATCATCTGAGTGACCTCACTCAGGTGTTCTTAAAATAGTTCTTACTTAATAGGAATTTGTGATGTTTCATGTTGATTGAGAGAGTGAGGGGCTCTTTTTCCACATTGCTGCTATTGTTACTCAGGCAGCCAGCTATCAAGACTGTAACTGCATCAGCTACCCCAAATCAAAAAGAAAACCAGTAACTGCAGTGCTTCTTTAATGCCATTTGGTATGACAGGTGCTGCCTGCCCTAGTCAGATTATTTTTATGGCTGCAATAGAGCTACTCACTTATTTCAGTTTTTACAGCTTAAATAATTTTGTGATAACCATCCACCGAGTATTTTATTTGCTCCTGCCTAGATCATAACAACAATGAAGGAATTCTTCTTTTTTTTTTAACTGGAAAGCGTTATAATACTGAAAGAGTTAAAATACTGAAATAACTGGAGTTGACATCAACAGTCTTCTGTTCCTGTAAGACAGTGTCTTAGTTTAGTTGGAGTCTTTCTTTTTAGAAATATATCTTTGACTTTTCTAGTCCTGCCTATTTGCAGGAAGATGTTTTGGAAGTACTAATTCTGAAAATGTTTTACTTACATGTAAACAGCTTTTACAAGAATTTTTCTTTATTAGCAAGAATTGCAGACTTTGGTTATCAAGGCAACTGCTATGCATAGGGGTGAATACTGTGAGCTTGTGGATGCTGCTTGATGGTAGTGATGATTAGAAGGGAAACTTAGAAACCATTTGTGTATGATGAAGGAAATGGCTGATGCTGAGTTAACAGCTTAAAAGACATCTATAAAGATGAAACTCTTGTAATTTCTGGGCTGTATATTCTAATGCTGTTGTCTGGTCTGTTAGAGTATTTATATAATATATAAATTCTGAATTACAAAACAATGATTAGTAGTTGATGCATACACAGAAGATTACTTAACGTGCCTGTGAGTCACTCATGTTGCACAGGTGTTAGTTTTAACTATACACACATCCAAATTTTTACATATTAGCACACACCTAGTCAAGATACAATTTAAATAATGTATGTTAGTCCTGTCTCTTTCAGTTCCATCTAGCTAGCGATAGGAGCCTTTCAAAAGCATCTTTTTTTTCATTATTTGCTGTTATTCTCCCTACCAATATCTATGTACAATCCTCAGAGGTTTTCTCTGTACTTGCAGATTAGGACATAGTCTCCTGCGGAATACAAATGAATGGATTTTGTTTTCTGCATGAGTTATTCATTTTTATGCATTAGGCAACACATTTGTGTTTATTGAATCTATATGCATTTCTTAGTGAGCTGCATATGAAGCAGATAAGGAATTAAACAATATATAAATCACTTCAGAAGAAAAAAGTTCTTGAGTATTTCTGTAAGAACTCAACATGTGGCTGTGCCTTAGTTTGATTCATCACCAGTAGGCTTCCTGTTGATTTGGTTTTTTAACTTGAATCTCATAACTTGCATATCTTGTACACTGGCTTTAATTTGAGCAGGATTTTACCTGTTCTATTATGTGCATCTCTTTAGTTTCTGCATGCAGCAAGCTTGCATATGTGCTCAGAATTCAGTAATAGTTTTAATATGTGAAGCCCAGCTCTCAGGAAAGTGCAAGAATGCCTGACTTCAGAGTTCTTCCTCCTCTGGGATATAAGGCACGGGTTGTGAACAGTGAGTTTGTTCATGCAAAACCCTTGATTTCAGTTTTGATTTTGAATTGATTGCTTTAAGATTGCAGTTTTGATAGCAGACACTTCCCTCTGCTCTGTCTGACAGTGTTTATGGCTTTCAGTCTAGGTCAGAGCCGCCCCTGGTCAGTGAGTTCAGCTCCTGGCCCTGCACAGGACACCCCAGGAGTCACAAGTCACACCCTGTGCCTGAGAGCACTGTCCAAACACTTCCTGAGCTCTGTCAGGCTGGTGCTGTGCCCACTTCTCTGGAGAGCCTCTTCCAGTGCCCAGCCACCCCTCCTGGTGGAGAACCCTTTCCTAATATCCAGCCTAAACCTCCCTGACACAGTCCTTGGAATGTGGTTGGGGATTTTTGTATTTTTTGTTGGTTGGTTTTGTTGTTTTTAAGTAACTATCTCTTAATAAAACTTGCTTTGCATTAATTGGGAAAACTCCATAAGGATAGCCTCACAAAAGCTGCTTTCAAGCAAGGGAATTTAATCTGCAACGAACTGGATCATGTTTTAGCTGTTGTGTTTTTTCATTAAACAGCAGCTAAATCCTGTCGTTATACAGGAGCATTTTGTGAGGCCAATGAAACTGTTTTTTAAAGTTGCCATGTCTCAGCTGTGACTTACTACCACATAAACTTGCATTTACCAAAATGTGTTGAAAGTAGAATTATCAAAATGTGAACTAGGGTAGATAGAGAAAGCAAGATCAAAACAGCCTATTCAACTCTGACAGGCTCCTTTGCCCTTGACTTTCTCCATCCTGTTTATCATGGCCCATATGCTGGTGGACCAGTGGCTGAATGGTCGTGGTTTGTTTTTCCAAGCCTGTTATTAGTCTCCCCAGCCTGACCCTGTTGTGTCCTGGAGGATTTTCCCCTCAAATTTAGGATTTTCCCCTCAATCACAATTTACAAGTTGTTTAATGTGGACTTTTTTAAAAAAAAATCCTAGTTTAGAAATAATGGGATGCTGGTGTATGTTGCAGGGTGTAGCACTTTTGTTTTTGCCTTGAAAAAGGGTTTACTGTTGCTCTAGCATGTGAAAATCTTGAATAAGATGTTTAATATGTGCTTGTGGTTTTGCATTGTTTCACAAGTATATAATGTGTGTAGCATCAAAGCTGATAGGATTTCTAACATCTTGAAACAGTTTGAAGATGATGAAATAAATAATAGCCTTTAAAAGCTCCTAATCTTACATGTGCAGAGTCAGTAGCTGTGCCATTTCAGGAAGAGTTGTATAGTGTTGCAGATTGTGTTTGTTCTTTGGGTTTTTTTGACTGATTTTTGCCATTTGTGTTCATATTAGGAATAATTGACTTTAAAATTTCTATTTAACTTGTAATTTTTTATGTCCTTTGTAAAAAGCTTTTAACTTTGCAGCCTTGTACTGGAGGTAGGTTTCAGTAACTTATATTTGTGCAGACTTTCAGTAGCTCCATAGATACCAGCAGAGCAGGGAATGACAGATTACAGCCTGACATGCCAAGTGGAAGGACTACTTTCTTCAGTGACCATACCCTACTGGCATGTTGTATAGGAAGGACAGTATTTTCTTTGCTGATTTAGTTAATTAGATTGTGAACTCTTTGGGGCAAGGCTGCTGAATTTTTGAGCCATGAACAGCACATCAAGATGGCAGTTACAGGAATGCAGTCAAATTGCTACCAATCCTTTCAGTTGTTGTTTATAAACCATGGTAAGCCCTGTCTAATAAGTGGAAATTTTAGCATCAGTGTTCCCTATTTCAAATTTGAATAAAATCTTTGATGTCACATCTGCCTATTACTTTGAGATGCAGCACAGATAAATTCTCTATCACTACAGCTTGGGCAGGGGGGTGGGGAGATATATAAAATCAGCATTTTACAAGGAAGTTCTGAGAAATTGCAAAACAATTGTCTATTGTAGCAATAAGGGACCAGTCAAATGCTTGCTTAGTGCTTCTATTTTGAATGCCATTTTAATTCAAATTTATGCTGCAGTGTTGAACATGAACATATTTTGAAATACTTACATTTACCATCTGGTAGATGTAATAAAATTCATTTTATAATCATGTAAAACAGTAAGATTTTGGTTGCATTCCTTGGTAATGGTAAATTTTTCTGCCTTGAGGACAGGGAGTTGCTTTTAAGCATGGATATAGCTTTTCTCAATAAACAAGCAATTATAGTGAAAATATTTTTCTGATTTCATTTATAAACATCCTTATAATTTATCTCCTTTGTAGTCAGCAAAATCTGTTGATGAAAGCTGTGGCTCTGTCACACTGATACAGAGTAAAAATTGAATTTGCAGAATAGATACCAGTGGGCAGAGGGAGGTCGGAGTCTGTCTGCATTAGTTTTCCTGCTCACCATTCTCATACAGAAATAACATTTTTCTGTTATCTCAGAGGAAGGAGAGAGTTGAATTGACTGGGTCTTTTTATTGGCATTTCCATTCTTTTTTCAAACAGAAGGCACTCTCATCAACCAAGTCAGTCAGCACGATTGTCAAATTAAACAGCTTTAGCAATAAAGCATTTACAAGTCTATCAGATGTGTCTGTCCTGTTGGATCAGGAGACCATTACATTAGTGGATATCTGTAACTTAAGGACACAGTTCAGATACAGCAACATTTCAAAGTTGCTGTAAATACTGGTTTTAACTTTGATTTCAGGAGTGAGATAATATACCAGACTGAACCACTGATTATGCAGTGTTTTAGTTTGGTACATTATCTCCCTCCTCTGCCATGCCAGAGGCTTTTTTTTACCAGTCATGTGTGATTTCCACAGTTTTATTAAGCTTCATCATTCTTCAAGTGCATAATCTTACAGTTTTTGTAAAACTTTAGGTTTCCAGAAGCTACATAACTAACTTGTGAGGCAACTTTTCATATATGGACTCCTTCATCTATACCACAGGTGATGAGTATGAACCAAATAACAAATCTGTAGAATAACATTATGAGTCAAAACTTAGTGCATTGATAGGCGATAAACTGAGTGCCTTCAACATTTTGGGCATCTAATAGGATCTAATCTGTGAGGAAAGAGTCTTGTGAGATGTAAGGTAAGTCCAAAAGATTTGACTGTAAGGCAGAAAAGTTGGATTTATTTGAAGAGAAATTTTAAGTGCACAGAGTTTTTAATTCAACACTGAATCTCTCGTAGGCTATGACAAGCTCATGCTGTTTGTGTAGCCAGTATTTTGCTTTGTGAATTTCCTCTATGATTTTTTTTTTAAGGAACCATTACCATATGCAGATGTTTGTATATTCTTGATTCTGAACATATGTAGTCCCTCAGTAATGAAATTGTGTGTTTTAACAGTTTAACATAAGGTTTGGCTTTACTTAATTTGTATTTTGTTTTATAATCTATCATGAGGATAATTTCTGCAATTAATTCCCCTAATTGACTTTCCCATTGTGGTAAATATTTGTGCAGCCTTTTAATGAGAAACATGATGCCAGCTGTGTTCTACTGCCAAAGAGACTGCCTGAAACTGAGGACAAGTCAGAATTGAGCAAATCTGTTGTTAAAACTGAAAACCCTGCTTCCCTTTTCCTTGCTTTTGTTGTTTTGTGGTTTGTTTGATTTTTTTATTCCACTTGTTTTTCATATTTCTTTGGGTTCATCTGAAGTTCATGCCTAGCTATGGACCTCATTATTCTCTTTATTGACAGGTTCTTTACAGGCACTTGTGTTAAGAGGGCTCTGAGCAGTTCATGGTGGGTTATCTTGGCATGATTAACCTCAGAGTGATTTAGAAAGATATTTTGGGTTTTTGTTTAAAAAACAAAAAAAGAAGGGGAAACAGAGTGCCATTGTCCCAGTACCCTGTTTACAACATTCAGAGTCACCTGAATAGATCATCCAAAATTGCTACAAAGAGAATGTTCAGTTAAAAGTGGATTTTTTAAAAACCTGTTGTTGCAACAAGACAGAGATGACTAGCCACAGCACCTCATCTCAGCTAGCTTTCACTTTGTGAAGGTGGAATTTCTACCTTATTACACAGAGCTTGCTCTGTTTCTGCTGTGGGAGGTATCTGCTTCCTCACTGTGCTCCTCCCAGACTCAAAAAGCAAAGACAGTAATATAGAGCAAAATTTAAGTTCTCTCTATGTATTTTATATAGATCAATCCGTCTGTCTAGATATATGTATGTATATACATACAGATACATCGTAAATATAAATGAAAACCTCATTCCTATGTGCTGTTTCAAGATATTGCTTCCTTCTAGCAAGGAACTGTCACTGAAATCTCTCTTGTTTCACATTAAAGGGAAGTGACATGCATCTAAAATGTCATAAAAAGAGTGAATTTTCTCTAGTCTTCTTAAAAAACACAAATCATTAACACCATAGAAAGTTCACTTAATTTTTATTACTCTTATTGAGAAACATAGGTGACTTGAAAAAATGCCATTGTAGAGAGAAATGCTGTAGAAATGCTCTCTTATTTGAGAATAGAAAGGTAATTCTTCTGATTGACTTCAGTTGAATTAGCATGTGTTCTGTAATGAGCAATCATGTTGCAAGGATCTAGCTGTCCAAAACACAAAATTATGGTGCTAGATGAATTAAGCTCATAAAAAAATGCAAACCAAAATTTGTAAAGATGCATTATTAGGCAGAATTCCTGGAATTCAGTTCATGTTGAGTAGGATGTCTGATCTGCTCTCTGCTACTAGTAGGGGACTTTCTCTGATAGCTTTTCTCATTTATTCATATTGTCTTTGCCATTTATTGCCATTTTTATGATTATAGTCAGAAAGATCTTAACATTTAGTCTGTGTTTTGAAGTAGTGTGCTGTTTGTGAAGATACAGTAAAATGTACTCAGTGGGCCATCCAGAATGGTATGTACTTGGTTTCAGTATATAAAGAGCTAGTTTTCTGAGGAAGAGGTTTGGGGATGGGTAAGCAGAGTGAGAGCTTCTGTTGTCTAGCTAGTACTTAACTTGCTAAGATGGTAAATTTTTTTGAGCCTTAGAGGTTAAACTCTTCTGTTTCTTTTTTCCTTTTTTCTTTATCTCCTTTCTCTTTTCAACCTTGCCATTTCAATATCTAGTATTATAATACTATATATTATCAAGTATATATATTACAAGTGGGTAACGGATGTCTGCTATGTGACATTTGCAGTAAAGAAAAATATTTCAAGTGGACAGATCTAGGGAACATTTTTCACTATCTGAAATGTATGGTGCTTTCAGATATACTCTGGAGACAGAAGCAAACAGTTTTTCAACACTAAATATTTTAAAGTCACAGATTATGTAGGCAACTCAATAAATGCATCAGTAATGTTTGTTTTTCCATCCTCTTCTGAAAATTTGCCCTTGATGTATCAGAGCCACTTTGAAGAGATTTGGGATGCGATCTTTAATCTTTCAGAGCAGCTGTAGAACTAAGGAAGACTTGGTCCATGTTTGATGTCTTAGAACTACTTGGGCTGAAACAGAAAAGTTAACATTTAATGCTGTGTATCTTCAGCTGAATTATAAGATGAAACTGAAGTGTTTGATATTCTGAAAGTTTCTGGACTCTGGAAGAAAAGTTCAGCATTAAAATGTTAGTAATACAGAGGGAGCTACTTTGTTATTGTAACAAATAATTGTTAAACTCCAAAAACTTGTGTCTGTCAGGTAGGCAGCGAGTTGTTACTCCATTTGTGAGAGCCCTCCTGGTGTGATATCCAAGCTTTTAAACAGCAGTTATTTCTTATTTAGTAGCAAGTTGGTTCTCATTTACAGCAACCTTCCTTTGACAGTCAGACCTTTTACCCTGCACATTTTTACCATGAAACTGCAGGCAGTAATTATCTTTAAAAGAACCTGTCATCAACTGGAGTGAATTCAAGTCCAGGCAAAAGCTGCAGGTTTGCAACAGATATAGGCACTTGTCCCAAGACAGAATTGTCAGGGAGCTGATAGGGCAGTGGGGTTTTTTTTTCCCCTTAGGTACAAACACCTGTACAGAGAAATACTGTGTTGTTAGCAAGCGTTCTTTGCTGGGGAGATGAATTGAGAAGCATCTTTCAAGGCTCTTTTCTAGGTGAGAAATGATGAGGTGCTGTAAATTCAGATCAAACTATTGAATTTTCATGGATGAGGGAGAGTAGTACATATTAGGAAAGCACTGGACATAGCCATTCTTTGAAAATGTGTGTGTATATGTCTGAAAAAGAAATTTACGGAATTTTTTGTTTGTGTGAAGAAGACAGAGATCTGATCCTCTGAACTAATCAAAGAATGTACATGTGTGAGATTACGTTGTTCTAGGAATGTCCACCTAAGTCATTCCACAGCTTCTGTGTTTTCGCATTTTATTTGCATGTAGTTGAAAATGAGAGATAAGAAAATGGGTCTCTGGGAAAATTATGTTTACTGTGTTTCCTGCATTATTTTGGAACAGTGATGTTCTTCACAGATAGTTTAGCAATTGCTTTTGAATCATTTATTTCTGGGGATAAAAGAATAATCTGGTTTAGTTAGTTTGTTTTTTGTCTCTTTCAGGTAGAGATAACAGATATTGAAAATGAAGAAAAAAGATACCATCTCTTCCTGGGACTTCTGGAGTCTAGTCAGAGTCTGTCTGAGTTTCAGCACTTGGTCCTGCTGCTTCAGGCTTGGCCGCCAATGGACAGGAGCAATGGGTGAGTGTTTCTTCAAACCGCCATGTAAGAAAAGAGTTCAAAGTCTAGCTTGATACCATGTTGTTCTCAGTCCAGTAGCTGAATAGTCAGTGGCTGGTAGGGGTGCATCCTTTGGAAAGGGTCATACTGGGAAGAATAAATGGTTTATTTAAAGCAGAGTTGAATCAATCCATTTCTTGTAAAACCTGTATATACATATATGTAGTCTCTGTGATGAAGGAAGGCAGAAAAACATTTTACTGCCTGAACTGTAGCACTGGACAGCGTTCTATCTACTTATTATTTCAAGCTACGTGTTTTGCTCTTGTTTTTAGCAGTATAAACAGAGTCCATAAAAAAAGAACAGAAAGTTCTGACTGTTCTTTATATTCAAAGTTGCACTTTGCAGAAAGGCCTCTGAAAGATGCTGATGTTCAGATGGATGTGGCAGACAGTCTGCAGGAGGCCTGGAAGGGTAATGGTACCATGAAATGGCACTTCTCTTGTCTAGATCACTACCTGTTATTTCTGTCTCTGAATAAAGCATCCAAACCAATTTAAGATTAAAACAATTATAAGACTTTAGAATTGCACCCATAAAGTGGATATTAACTGGAAGAAGTAATTTGGAACATCCAGACTATAGGCAATAAAATATTTTATCAGTTCTTTGGGTTTTTTTCTGTGACTTTCTAAATAGATTTGAAAGTATAGAATACAGCAGCTAAATTTTTAAACTAATTTTTTAACTAATCACTTCTAAGATATAAGTATTCAAATAAACTCGTGTGGAGAGGCAAGGATTATGTATCTTTCAGAGAGCAGTAATATTAATAAATTTTTTGGCTAGCCATGTCTGACAGTAGTTAGTTTAGAGTTATTAAGTGGTATTTATTTTGGATTACTTAGGTGTATTGATTACAACCTATTTTAACTTGGGGACTACATTCACACACAAAGTGTTTATGTACATTGATTTTGCAGAAAAGTTAAGGCTTATCTTTTTTCTGAAAAGTAACTATCTTATGTACATGTAGAGAACTGGTGGGTTGCAAGGTAATCTGTAAAAGTTTTGCACATTCAAGCTTGCACTTTGTTTGGAATTTCTGGGTAAGCAATAACCTGAATTCTTTAGTGACAGTTTTACAAGCCAAAAATTGTTTTCAGTACATTAGGAATTACAAGGACTGCTGTGGGATCTGTCACAAATTCATATTTCAACTTCCATTTTAAGTTTCAGTTTTGATTGTAATTGAAAATTGGATGCCTCAGTGTGTGGGAACTGTCAAATTTTTTTATAATCTCCACACTACCTTTAACAAAAATCTAAAACTTAAAGAACAAAAGGTCAAGTGAAATACTGCTGCAATTAGCTAAATCTGTTTGCTTTGTGTTGAACAGAAAGACGAAAGAGTTTGTGAAAGGAGAGCCCTTCTTGTATATGGGCAGTTCTTGTCTACTGTTCTGTTACAGAGTACATTAAAAAAAATCACATTATTATATCTACCTCTTGGTGTTATGTTCCTTCAGTCTGACTTCCTACAGTGAAGACCAGAAAGAAAGGAAGAAAAAAGGTGTAGTCACAACTAACTGTGGATCAGATTTCAGAGAGGGGGATACCTCTTTGACTTCATCAGTCTTGGAAGTGAAAATTTCTGCAAATACCTAGGTCACCTGTATCATAGCTCTTTTAGAGTCTAGAGTAGTTATTATGGCTCCTAGGCAATTACAGAGTCACAGTTCTTCCCTCTTCTCCCCTGTTCCATAATTCCATGTTAGCAGCATTCAGCTATGCTTAGCAGCCTAGGGGTTTGTGTGTGTATGTGTGCATGTGTTCCTGAAAAGCCGATCTTTAGGATGATTGAATGTAAAGAACAGGAACTGTGTTCTTAGCGGTATTTTCAGCAATTTCATTTTAAAGCAAGTTGTATTAACAAATTTTTGAGCAAAGAGGAAAGCATCAAGAAGTTAAAACTATATGTATTAACATGTTTGTTTACTCTTTACTCTTTTTTTCCTCCTCTCCTTCAGAAGGAGGGTCATTATTGCTTATTGTTTCCAGCCAGTGTAACAATCCTTACAGGAACTGGGGAATTCAAGTGTGAGTCATGTGAATACTTAGAATTTAGGTTTTCAACCTAGCAGTAAATATCTAATACTTAGAATTGAATATAAAGCTGGAAAACACAATTTACATTCTGTAAAAGGTTTAAAAGGAAGGAGAAATAAAAGAACTAAGATTTGAGGGAGTTTTTGGTAGGCTTTTAATTTTTGTAACCTCTGTGTTAGTAAGTCCATACGTAATGGTTTTTTGAGTTCTTGTTTTCTGAAACACTCCGGGTAAAATAATACTTATTATCACAAGTATGATTCTCTTCTTGTCATAATATGCTGTGTTTACTGTGAGAAAACAGAGAGGTAGCTTGGTTGTTTCAGTCAGCTCTCAAAGCTGTACACTTCTTAAAATTTTATTTTCATACCCTTGTTATGCATGCATGCTTCTCCACCCAGATGGCTCATAGTCAGATGTCATTTTAAACATTTCATAAAGGTGTTTCTTAAAAAAAGTTATTGACAGTACCTGAAGCTCCGCAGTCCTTTGGAACTTGCTGCCTACATTCAAAAGGCATTTTTTATATTTATTATAAATATTGATAAGGTGTTTTGGAACTGAAATAACCCCAGTGTTAGAGACTCAGTACTTTAGTTCACTTTTTTAGTCTTAATCCCGGTTTTTCCTCTTTTGGTGTTGGGAGAAAAATGTAAGGTATTTCTGCTGTGGTTTTGAAGTAATTGCATTTTTCATGATGAGAAATAATTTTTTTACAATTACAGTTACTAAAGTAAAATTCAGGAGAGAAGAAAACTGAATTTTTCCTATTGGTATCACATTTTGGTAACTTAATTTTGGTTTTAATTAGAGATAGCAGATAGTTGTTAATAGGGCACAGGAGTTGTAAGGAATTGTGATGAATAAAGCTTTATGTATGTAAACTATATAATCTGATACTTAAATAGATTTGCATATGGCAGGCCTTCATGGCCTTGCATATTTCCATTTATTTTTGTGTTTTGTAGTGTGATTTTTTGTTTCCTTCTTCTGATGAAAAATTCCTAGAGATTTTCTTAATGTGCTCTGGGGACAGCAGCTGTAGAAATGGAAATTGATTTTGACTCTGAGCCTCCAAGCGAGAAATGGATCACAGAGCAGGAGCTATCCCTTTAACCAGTGGCAAAAATGGAGCTTCAGGGATTTTTTCCTTCTTCTGCCATGACTGGGAATTCACAGATTCAGTGCCTCATGTTGTGTTTGCTGAATAATCTGGCATCTTGGGGTTCAACCCATCACATTGAAAGGAGCGGAGAGGAGGAGCTCTGCTGCTCCCAGCCAGACTTCTGGCAGCTCTGTGCTCAGTGACTGTGACTGATGGAAAGGCTCAATTAAGTTGTCAGAAGGAAGAAAGACAATGACTTCTATTTAATTTGCATTCAGAGTTTCCCACTCCTAGCTTCTCTGTTTGGTTTTCGTGTTGGGCTGTAATGACAGCTGCGTGTGGGGCTGCCTTTACTTGTTTACAGTGTGTACTTTTGGAAGTGGACGATGAGCAGGAGAGAGCTTTTATGTATGAAACAGTAGATATCGGTGGTTGTCCTCTCCAGAGCTGTCAGACAGACACACTTGGTATGTCAATCCAAACAGACTCTCTTAACAGACTCCATTTACAATTATATTAATGTGTTGCTTTAACAATTGCTGCAAAATAATAACTTTGAAAAGCAGCACTTTGACAGCACTTTACTGCTTCTTGTCACATTTACTAAATGAGTATCTTAATTTTCACTAAATTATAATACTAAATTGCCACTTTTGGTCCTGCTGTGAGTTGGTTTTTTTGTTCTTTTTTTTTTTTATTTTGAGCTAAAGTGGAAAGTTTACCATGTCTTTGGGATGCTGATTACTGACCAGAGAAATTGATGGGGTGATTTTTAAAATAGCTCTTGTGCCTTCTTAAGTTTATGCACAGATGAACATAGAGTTTGTGTTATTGTGGCTTAATACAATCATTATATAAGCTGTAACTGTGCATGCTTTTAGCCCACTGTAGGTGGGAATTGAAATGCATCAACTTAATTTACATTAGAAAAATGGCAGTGTAGGTGTGTTCCAGTGTTGTGCTTTGTGCTATCAGTTAAAAGTGGTCTGTTACCCATTTCTGTCACTACATCCACTCCTAGCCAGTACACCTGTTCCTAACAAAAGTATCCAAAATATCTCCATGATCTACCAAATAATGACTATAGGTGAAAAAATGTAAAAATGTTGCAGCAACAGGAAAAAACTTCACAGTAAACACTGTGTTTGCTATCCTGCATGATGAAATTTACTTGTATCTACTGTCTGCCATCTGTCTATGTCTGATTCTGTAATGGTGACATAGCATGAGGTTCTGTGAGGAATTAAAAGAACATTTTAAATATGTAAAACAAATGTAACTGTATCGATGTCTACTAGCAGAGTTCAGATGCAAGTAACTTCACTTCCTTACCCTTTTTGGATGGGCTGTGGAGGAAAGTTTATTTTTGTCTATACTCATTGGACCTGAAAATTAAAATGTGAATCTGCCTATATAGTTTCCTCTGAGAAGCAAGAGACAGATACTTGAGAAACAGAAGCTGTTAGAGTGTGATCAAAGCAAACAAAATTAGGAATGCTGGATTCCTGTCACCCTTCCCTTGATACCACTCTGCTTGGGAAATCAGCTGGTGTAAAGCCAGGACAAGATCCTGTGCTATTCCAATGTGATCAGTCTTTATCTGGTGTCTAATTCCTCAGGGTTTGCAATAAGCATGTCATAATTCCATGTAATTTAAATTTCTTTGCTGTATTGAAAGAGTGGTGGCATTACGGACAGTGACTTGTCTCAAAACTTTCATCTTTCTTTCATGAAGTTGTGCTTTTAAGTCACATGAGAAACAACCTACAGAAAATGCTATATGTATATTTATATTCTATACACATCTCTTTTTTTTACTGGGCAGATCATGCACAGATGATAATCCCTGGGTGAAACTGGGGACTTTTATGCTGCAGAAGTGCCCACCTGAGGAAAAGGAGAAGACAGGAAATGAAATTCTGAAAATTTGCCGTTCTTTGTATGAAACAAAGCACATGCTCCCTGTCAAGGTAGGTTTTAACTTTGGGTGTCCTGCTTATGAGTCCTGTGAGTCCTGTTTCAAGGTCCCAGCTACAGGTAAGATGTTGCTGTACTGGATTGAGATGTTGCTGTACTCAATTGAGTCCAATGGAGAGGTAACAGAGAGGCTGAGAACTGGATTCAGTCTGTCTTGAGAAGAGATGACTATGGGAGGTCATGTGTTTAAGTAGTCAAATGAGGAAACAAGGAGAGGAATTAGTCTCTTTTCAGACATGCTCAGTGATGGGACAAGAGGCAATAGAGACGTTACATCATCAAAAACTCTCATTGCAAGGACAACATTTTTCATCTTTAAAGTAGTGAAATATTAGAATGGGTCCATCTAGGGTGGATGCCTAGAAGAGACAGGGAGAATCTACCTTTGTAGGTATTTAGGTCTTGACTGGATCACAGGCAGTTTGATTTTGTTGGACTTGCTTCAAGTTGGAGGCTGGTTGGATTAGCTGATCTTTGTAAGTCTGTTTCAGTATAAATTATTCTGTAATGTATTTGTAGAAAGGCTTTAATAATCTATTATCATTTAAATCAGTGTTGCAAAAATTGTTACTTAAATTATCAGTAATTCTCTTACCAATAAATCCTTAAAGATTTAGTGAGGAACCCCTGAAAAACATGGTGATGGAAAAAAAAATCAATATACAATTAATTGCTGAGTAGTAACTATGATATCCTAACTTGTCTTCCCTAAGTATGTAAGCATACTTCAATACAAACATCTCCTAAGTATAAAATTATTGAAGTGTTTTGTATGTAAACACTGTATATTAATGAAGACAGACTGGAGAAGTTCTTAATAAACTTCACACAATTTCAGAGTAGTTGTGCATATTTTTAGTAGGCTGATTAATCTCGTATAATTATCTTTATGCAGTCACTGTCTGTAATAGAAAACAGCTGATGTTAGAAAGAGAAGCAGAATAAAACCAACACATTCTGTTTAAAATACAGACAGGTGGGTGTGTGGGTTTTTGTTTGTTGTTTGTTTTTTTTTCCTAATCCAACACACTCATCTGAATCAAGTTCTGAAATCTTTGTAAAATGTGATTCCAGAAGGTGGCAGTAAACTGAAATGATAAGTACATTTACTAATCCCACCAAAACTCTTTGCTGGAAGGCAGGTCCCTGGGGCTGGTAAATTATATGTAACTTTTCTTTGTAAGGTGCTGAAATGATGCATTATAGCTTGTAAACTCACAATCTTAGTCTGCATGGGAGTAGCTGAACTTTGTTGAAGTAGAATGTTCTGCTTCACCTCAGTGACCGAGGGAGAAAAATCCCTGTGAGTGTCACTGTCATACAGCAGACAGTTCACCAAGAGTTCTGCTCAAGGAGGGTCATGATTTGCATTTCTCTTAGTTGAGTAAACTTCTCCATGATCTCCATGGCAAGTCACTGTTTAAAGAGAGTTTTGGTACTGATATACAGCTTTGGTTGGAGATGCCTTGCTTTTTTTTTTGTTGGTTTTTTTGGTTTTTTTTTTATATTACAGGATGTTGAAAGAACTCACCATGTAGGTATGACTTCACAGGTAAAGATAAGAAGTTATTCCAATCATCAAGGTTTAAACAGCCTTACTGATGTAAAATACCTTTTTATGGCTAGAATGCTGTGCAGTGACAAGAAGTTGCACTAAAATGTGTAGCTGTACAGTTACCTACAAACACAGGCTGTATTCCTATAAGTCACTGCTTGGGAAGAGGAGGAATGGCATGTATGAATTTAAGTAATTTATTTGTATGTATGGCAACAGTACTTAGGTGCTCAAAGATTTGCAGCTATGTCGCTGAATAAGGTGGAAATGTGATCACTGACAATTGACCTGTTTAGATGATTTGACATTTCAGTATATAGACTGAGTAAGATGACAGATCTGGAATGATAGAATTCTAAAAACTGAAACCAGTTAATTATCTAGAAAAACATTTGCCATTCAAGTTCTCCCCCATTACAACCTTGCCAAAGATTTTAATGGAAAACACATA
Organism: Melozone crissalis; assembly: GCF_028551555.1. Classification (NCBI taxonomy): domain Eukaryota; kingdom Metazoa; phylum Chordata; class Aves; order Passeriformes; family Passerellidae; genus Melozone; species Melozone crissalis. The sequence continues at coordinate 58,985,806 of NW_026535805.1, forward strand.
TAACTTCAATTCTTGTGGTCTAGAAGTTAGAACATTTTTGGATATAGTCATGAAGGATTTAACTCTTTTTTTATTCCACTCATTCCATTCCTACTATCTATCTAGCTTTTTAAGCCAAGTACTTTTTAAATGTCTTTTGGATAGCTATATAGCTTTAATTGTTCTGTGTTTGCTTTGCGGGATGGTATTTTGTGGGGTTGTTTGTTTGTTTAGGGTTTTAATTTGCAGTATTCAGTGGCTAGATACCTCCATTCCTTTTAGTGGAAGAAAGCATTGTTTTATTTGCCTGGAAGACACATGCTTGGACTGTCCAACATCTGGACTGTCTGATTAATCTCTTTAGAAAGCGATAAATCATTCTCCACCCCGTAATTGTTAAAAATGTGACTCCTCTGAATATCTCATGTGTTTCTCTCAGCCTATGGGTCATGTGTCAGTTAACATGGGAGAATGCATCTAGTCCCTTATCTGTAATCACCCTGGGGTCCTAGAGGCTGAGATACTTACCTCCTGTAATAATACAGCAGACAGTTGGTCTCCTTTTTTTCTAATTTTTGTAGCTAGTTTTTCTTGGGATTTATATATGATTTTAGATTGTGTGATTTTGTCCATACACTGTTGTGTCTGCTAATTTTCTTCAGATAATGTTGAATTTAAATGGTGTTTTTCAGTCTGTTTTTAGCCTCTCCAGACATAATGCTGTTTGTACTCATTATCTGCCCCTTCAAGCCATCCATGAAAATACTGAAAAATACTGGACCCAAAACAGACTCCTATGACATATGGGTTATTTGCCTTGCTGATGTCACAGTGAGCCACTGATAGCTGCATAGCTAGAGAGAAGACAAAAGTTGTCATACAAAAGTTTCGGCTAAATAATGGTAATTCAGATTTTGAATTGGGCTTCCCTTGGCCTTTTCACAGATAACATCAAACTCCCTCTAAGCAGTGCCTCTCATGGCAGGCAGCAGATATTTGAATGCTTTCAAGTGCTCACTGCAAAGCAGAAACGCACTTATGTTGCTCTGAGAAGTGCTGTGGGTGATGCCTTCTTTCCTGGGCTTGGGTTTTCAATTCCTGTCCAGAGCAGCCCTGTAGTCATTAGTGGCAGTGATAGAAGTTGATACTTGTACTATTTGGACAGTCTTCCATGGCTGGCAAGCTGTCCAGTCCCTTCCTGTGGAAAAAGAAGTGCAGTTGTTGGAATGTGTCTTTCTTCTTCAGAAGAGATTATGGCTTCTTCTGTACTTGGGTATGGTAGTTAAGACTGAGTATGTCTGCTAAACATGCTACCATCAGGCAGAAAGTTATTCTACTTGTCCAGCTGGTTTTGAGAGGGAAGTGTTACCAAGCATGATAAAATTGCTGTTTTGCTCAGATGTATTTTATGACTCTCAGAATTTATTTTTCTGAATATTGGTGTGAATACATTTTCAAGAAAAGACGTGTAGAGTGAATCCATGACTTTTCATTCAGTAAGTTTGCTGGAATGGCAGGTATGCAGCTCAAAAGCAATCCAGTGGAATATGAAATTACCATGAGTTTAATAAGCATATGAATGCTCAGACAAAGCCTAATTTATTTATTTAGTCTTCTTATTCCTTGATCCACATCATATCATTCACAACAATCATGCCCATTCCACTAAATTGGGAGGAGCTATTGACTTCCTCAAGGACAGAGAGGCCCTGCCGAGAGACCTGGACAAATCACAGGGATGGGCAATCACCAACTGTGTGCGGTTTAACAAGGGAGAGTGCTGGATTCTGCACCTGGGATGGGGCAAGCCTGGATGGACAGACAGCCTGGGGAATGAGAGGCCGGAGAGCAGTGCCACAGAAAGGGGCCTGGGGCTCCTGGTTGATGGCAAGTTCAAACTGAGCCGGCAGTGTCCTGGCAGCCAGGAGGGCCATCCCTGTCCTGGGGGCATCAGGGACAGCATGGCCAGCTGGGCAAGGGAGGGGATTGTCCTGCTCTGCTCTGCTCTGCTCTGCTCTGGGGCAGCTTTGGTTGCCACAATACAATACATTAATGTATGAGAGAGAGTCCAAGGGAGGGCCATGAGGATGGTGAAGGGCCCTGAGGGGAAGCCATGTGAGGAGTGGCTGAGGTCACTTGTTCTGTTCAGCCTGGAGGAGGCTGAGGGCAGAGCTCACTGCAGTTACAGCTTCCTTGGGAGGGGGAGAGGAGGGGCAAGCACTGATCTCTGCTCTGTGGTGACAGGGACAGGACCTGAGGGAATGGCCTGAAGTTTTGTCAGGGGATTTAGGTTGGATATTAGGAAAAGGTTCTTTCCCCAGGGGTGTTGGGCACTGGAACAGGCTCCCCAGGGAAGTGGTCACAGCACCAAGATTGGCAGAGTTTTTGAAGCATTTGGACACTGCTCTCAGGCATGTACTGTGACTCTGGGGGATGGTCCTGTGCAGGGTGGACTTTGATGATGCTTGTGGGTCCTTTCCAACTCGGTATATTGTGTGATTTAAAGCATCAACAATCAGTAGCAGTACTGAATATGAGTTTAAAGGAACAAGTCTGAATAAGAGAACAAGGCCTGCCTTAGTGACTCAGAGCTTACTGTAATGGAATATATCCTTCTAGGCTGTTTTTCTTGAAGGTATAAATTTGGAAAAGCCAGAGAGCTTCCTGTCCCAAGCAAAGCCATGTATCTGTGCAGTACATTATATTTGGAGTATTTAATGTCTCCTCTTCTTCAAATAATAATTAGGCTTTTAGGCTCACGGCTGCTGAAACTATGCTACTAAATGTGTGAATCATCTTGGTCATTAAATTGTTACAGTTATCATTAAAGTTCAAAAGACATAAAAAATACATGACTTGCATTCTCTTAGCTTAATATTTAGCTGATGAGCTCCTTTGACAATTGCTTTCAAATTGTTAGAGTGAAACAGAGAGCATCTCTTAAGAGATGGATGCCATTTTCACTGTAACCACCATACAATATCCAGAGTCCCTAGCGTAAAGTGCCTTGGAAAATGGGACATCTCTGATGGGCCTCATTCAGAAGTGGTTGTGACAAGCAACCTAAATTCTCAGAAATGACAAAAAGGGAAAGGGAAGTTATAATTTGATTTATAATATAATTTGTAGGTGGAAATACTTTTTGACGTGTAAATGGACAAATCACTACAATACTGAGGAAAATAGAACAGCTCACATGTAGGACGTGTTGTTTGGTTGTTTAACTAAGGGAAAAGGTAAAGTTTTAGAAGTGCACAATAGATTTGTTAAGGGATGTTCTATAAAAAATACCTTATATATAAAGGTATAAAACACCTTATTTTAGAAGGTATTTTCTGGACAGTTTTATCTTGAAGTTGTGTGATGCTAAATTTATGGTTTATTATCAGATATAGGAAAATAGATCAATGGCAGAAACTTAATTTCCTAAACCTGTATTATGTAAAATATTGTATAAAATTTTGAAGCTTTTTGCAATAGAAACATTATTCAGCTCTGGTATGTGCTGTTATTTCCTCTTTATTCTACTTTTCTGATTGCATAATTGAGTTACAGAATTGTCACAGGTGTCTGTCAATGTTTCTTCCTGTGTTTTGCAGTATTTCAGTAAGCAAAAAATATGTTAGTCCCACAGAGAGCTGTGGGACTGCTGTTATTTTTCAGTAAAACTCCTGGTTGTAATGGTGATTCAGTACCTGCCTTGTCTTAATCTAAGAAATGTTGCACTTTAACCTGTATGCTACATTTTTAAAATTTGTTCTTTCTAGTTTCCAAGGATTTGTTTCCAACAGGGAGTTCATTTGTTGTGGAAGTGTGGTTTTCATTTTGTATTTGACATAAAATTTTCATAAATTTCATTGTGAATGATGATGTTAGTAACTTCGGCGATCACACTGAGAGAATTTACTTTTTATTTCAGTGTATAAAAGAATTATGTTTGCTGCTGCTTAACCAGTCCCTCCTGCTGCCATCCCTGAAACTGCTGGTAGAAAGCAAAGACCAAGACCTTCATGCTGTGGCACTGGAGCAGATAACAGCTGTTGCTAAGGTATGAACAGTTGAATGAACTACCTTTCAGAGGCTGAGGTAATAAGTTAGTTCTTTTATCCTGGTGTAGTAAGCAGAGACTGCTGAGACACTTACCATTGTTAAGGTTTTGCACAGCTATTGTGTCCACAGTGAGCAGTAACACAGGGCTGGTAAGAGCTTTTATACATACTTGAGTGATTAAACCTCATAGCACTTCCTTTGAATACTTGGTGTATGCTGTTTTATGTCAGTGTGGTGGAACAGAAACTATTCTGATACATGAAGTAGGTTGTTACCTCTGTGTTCATATTCCCTCACTTTGGGGTTTTTAAAGTGATAATAGTATGTCAGATGACTCAGCTTGTTTCTGACAAATGTGGCATGTGTTTATATACACTTGGAGAGCTGTTATATGACTGGTTTTGATGTGATGAGATGTTCGGGGACTTTCCTGCCATTCTAAACAGACTTGGTGCCAGAGTTTCTGGAGAAGAAATCTAAATACTGTCCTTTTCTTTGGGCCAGAACTGGAAGCCATTAATGCAGATGTCACTTGCTATATAACATTACATAACTGTCTTTTCCCTGTGCATTTGCTTTTCAGCAAATAAGAAGGAATGCCCAAAAAGCTGAAATTTAGTCTCCTAACCACAAATTTTCTGTGTTTTTTTACAATTGCATAAATATTAACCACCAAAACAATAGTATATTGATTGTTTTCTTTTACCACCTTCAATTTTAGATTTTATTTCTACAAAACAAGGCTTTTTGGTAACTTTTAAACAAGACGATCTCATTGAAAAGCAAGCACAAATTGGATAATGTGATATATGCATTTACTTTCTCATCTGTGTTCTTGTTAGCCTTTTAAAATTGACTTCTTTGACTAATTCTGAAGCTTGTCAGCAGGACTAAGTGTCCAAATAAGTTTTATTTAACTATTTTTAAAGCATAATGCTGTGCAGTAGCACCTACTGAATGGTTACTAATTGTATTGCTCTTGAAACTGGCCATTTCTTTCTAGTGTGCTCCAGCTTTCCTACACTCTAGGCTGATTACATTATATTGGAGTTTTAGGGCCAGGAACCTTATTAGCTTCTTGCTGGTATAAAGCATTTTGTATACCTGTGCATGCCCAAGATAATTTTGGGGTTTTTTGGCTTTCTTTTACAGGAGGCAGCTTGATAAGTTTTTTCTAGTTTTTCCTTCTAAATTCAGTATTAATTTGAGCATATAGTTCTGCAAGAGTGCTGAATAACCTAGAATTTTTGAAGCAGTTAGCTTTGGTCTAATGTTTTACTTCAAGTCAATGAAGATTTAACTGTTGACTTTATTACACCAGGCATAGAGCTTAGCCAGTACCTGGAATGTGACAGTGTTAGAAAAACAGCTAGTACAGAAGAGTGCTGTGCTAAATGTAAAAACTGTTCCTATAGTGTATAAAAAGTACCTCTTACTCCTTGTTTTGTATGCATCTCTTATGATTACATTGTTTGCTGTTGTACTGAAAGAGCATATATTACTTCGCTATGCCAATGTTGCTTATTCAGTATCATTTTCTATGCATACTTTTTGCATTTTAAAAAACAGTATTCAGGCAGTTAATGCTTTTTGTCAAATTTTAAATTAATTTTTCATAGGAAGGCCATTTCTGCTTACATTAAACAGGAAACAGACAAATAACATCTGGCAGAGGGGAATCATGGCTATTGATTCCCCAGTCCAGTGCTAACACAGCTCCCAAACATGGCTGTGAGAAAAATACAGCACTTGCTTGCTGATAGGATGTATTAGTTAGCCATTTGTTGTATGCTGCTGACAGCTTTATGGATGTTTACAGTTAAGGATGATGCTGAAGTGCTGATACTAGAAATTGTGCAGCTTTTGCCTGTAATAAACCAACCAAGTTTTTGCGTAAGCTTTTTTGAAATTGCAGACCCTTCTTTTTATTGTGTGTCTTTGAATGAACTGCTGCTTGTCTTTTCTGAGTAACAGAAATAACTGTTCTTCCCCTATGTTGTGTACTGTGTGAGTAATTTAAAAAAAAAACAGTTTACCTAAATAATCTTATTGCTGCTAATAGAGCCCTTAAAAGTCAGATTGTTTTTGAGAGGGATTTCAGTGTTGTCTGTGCACTGTGCATTTTCAGAGATGAAAACTGATTTTTATACATCTGAGAGGGTAACTAAATACTCTGTTGCCTGTTGGTACCTATAATGTTAAAACAGCAAACAAGTGGGGGCTAATATAAGCAGTGCAATACTTGTTCAATCAATACTTTAATAGAAAATGGAATAAGAAAAATGCTTTAGTCTGAAAAAGTACTTCAGCTTTATTTGCATGTTATAATTTCAGTGATGAAGTACTGAATCTACCTTCATAACATGTTTTACTGAAAAATGTAATATGAGCAATCACACATTTTGTGTGCAATAATGGAATTTCTAGTGTTCTCCAGTGTATGCCATTTATGGCTATTGACTTTATGGGGCTTAATCTTTAAAAAAATAGTTAAATTATAAGCTAATGGTAATTATGATAAAATATCTTTCTCCAGTTTATTTTTCCAGGAATTTTTATGTCACCTGTTTCTTTTCCCCTTATTTATTTGTTCTATAGATCTGTACTCCAGGAACTAATAAAAAGAGAAGCGCTTTCATCTCGAATAGTATTGGAGAAGGGAATACTCTGGGAAACTGCGGTTTCAGTTCTTTACTGCTGTTAGGTCATCAGCAGCCCTTCCCTTTCGTAACTTATGGGTTTTCTGATGCAGAAATTAGGGGTGAAATTTTGCTTGTTGGTAATGCCAGAGCCTCTGGATGCCTGTGCAAACAGTGCTGATGGGGAATTGGATCATCTAGTTCCAAACCCTGCGTGGGCAGGGACACCTTCCACTAGACCAGGCTGCCAAAAGCTATCCTGGCCTTGAACACTTCCAGGGCTGGGGCATCTACAATTTTTCTGGGCAACCTGTTCCACCCTCACAGTGAAGAATTTCTTCCTAGTATCCAATCTAAACCATTTGAAGTAAGGGGATTGGTTTAGATTGGGTATTTCCTCTATCCTAACACTCCATGCTCTTGTAAAACATCCCTCTCCAGCTCTGTTGTACTGAAAGGCTGTTGTATGGTCTCCCCAGAGCCTTTTTTTCTCCAGGCTGAAAACCCCAGCTCTGTCAGCTAGTTTTCATAGGAGAGGTGATCCTAAGATTGTCTTCATCACCTTCTCTGGACCCATTCCAACAAGTCCATGTCTTGTGCTGGAGGCTCCACACCTGGATGCAGTACTTCCAAGTGCTCTCATAAGGGCAGAGGTACCACTTGAATGCCTACACCTCAGTGCTTGGAAGCCGATATTAACCAATACCTAAATAGGAAAGCCAAGGGAAAAAAGTCAGTTCTCCTTAATATAATTATCCACATTAGATTTTTTACTTGTAACCATGGACATTGTGTGTAGGCATCAGGCTAAATCTATGCTGACAAATTCTCCTGAGGGAGAGATGGATATGAAAAATGAAAGCTACTCCCATTTAAACCTTCTGGATTTTACTGTAATGAAAAAATTATCACCCTTAGCATGGAGTTCTAGATAGGCATATAATGATGTTTCTCTTACATATACACTCTGATTCTGTCATTATCGTAGGTCATAGTGTATTCACACAATATGGAAAGTGACTGGGTTTTAATCTGTGCAGAAGATAACCTGCACCTCTGAGACTTCTTTAAACTGCAGTCAGCTGCATTCCATATCACTGGAACAGTGATTCTGGGATTAGCAATATTCTTAGTTTTATAGACTAGTTAGTCTTGGGATAGCAAGGGCTCTGCATCTGCAGGCAGATCAGAAGTGATTCATTGGTAAGATCTTGACTGAGCTGTCTGCCCAGAAAAGACAGCTTTTTAAAACTGGGATAGTAAGGTGGTTGTTTTTTACTTGCTGGGTTTTACTGTCTTACAGACTGTAAAGAATGATTTTGAAAATGAAAATGTAGTGTGTTTAGGAGTCTGTATCTACTGTAGGCAAATATTTGGTATGTATGGCAAGCAAAAATAATTCTGGAGGTTGATTTCCATTAATATTTTTTAAAATGTAATATTTTGAGGATCAAAATGCCATCTGGAACAGCATCCTGGCTCGAACAGATGTAAGAATTACAAGTCCAGTGAGGAGTAAGAATGGAGCAGATGTACAGTATTTCTTTCTCTGAAATAATACTTTCCAAACTTCTGGTTATTTTCAGCTCTATGTATCTGCTAAGTAATTGCCAGTGGTTTTCTTTTCTTGGTTTTGTGCAGTTTTTTCTTAGACTTGGATGAGCTTTTACATCTTCAAGTATCATTTGACAGAGAATTCAAGAGCGAAAAAAGCCTTTTTTTTATTTTCTCATAATCTGATCCCTCTAGGGTAATTTGATGCTTTTTATTTTTTACTGTCTTAATAAGATAATGTTTTTAATTAATCCCTTTATAATTTTGGTGATGTTGCTATCTGCCCTATGCCCTTGGAGCTGTCTCTTTTTTAGTTTGGAGAGTCGTAGTTTTGCTGAGCAATTTCTTGCATAAAAAACTTACTATACTCTCTGTGGTGTAGTTCTTTAAAAATAAATGCTTTCTGTGTTTGCCTTTTATATTGTTTTAGTAGGTTTTTTTTACTTTAATGCTTGTTGTTCTGATTTAAAATTATTTTTAAATAAATGTAGTCTTAAGCTACAGTTCCAATGATTTAATTAAAAGAAAATCTTACAGTTCTATTTAAACAGAGCTGTTCAGTGTATAAGGTGTCTCAGTTAAGGTTTGTAAACATGTATCAATTCATTGACAATCTCTGTAAGTTGTTGTCTTTATATAAACTAATGACTAGAAATGTTTTTATATGTGCAATTGATACTCCCAAAATTGGCATGATCTGGAGCTGTAAAACTGGTAAATTAGTCAATTGAGCTTTCTTTGCTACCTATTTTTAAATGCAATTCTCACTAACCCTTGGTGTCTCTGTGCTCTTCCCACACCTGCCAGACCCCACGTGACTTCCCAAAGAATGGTGGAACAGACAGTGGCCTTAACTGCACAAAATGCATTCACAGGGTCTGGTCGCCATCATGTGTCTCCATCCAGCTGCCTGGAGACAACTAAATTACAAAAGTTTCCTCTTCCTTACCAGGTCTTCAGACAGTTTGCAAGTCAGAAAATGGGAAATGTTAATCAGTTTTAACCTACTGATCTGTTTGGGCCTAAGGATGAGCTGTGGGGCACAACCCAAGAGCCTTTTTGTGAGCTGTATTGTTACATGTTGTTACTGATCTCATTTCTTTGTGAGTGCAGACAAGTTTCTGTGCTTGTGGGTTGCATGGGTATCTTCATCCCTGTAGTATAGCTCAGATGTGTAATGGTCTGTGCTAGGAACAGTCTTCTTTCAGATTTGTCTCTCCCAATTCTGTACATTTCTGGTATATGAAATCACACTAATCTATAGCAGGTTTTTTTAACTGAATAGTAACCTAAAAAAATTTAAATGAAACCTTGCATCTGCTCTCAATCTCACTACTGTAATTCCTATTTGCATTTTATGTTCATATAGTCAAACAGTGAAGCCCTGTGTAAAGTCCCATTCTACATACAAGTTAAGAATAGACCACACAGAGCTTCAAGGTGCGAGAGGATATCCCTTCAGCCCCATTTCAGAAGAGATGGCAGATGTTTGGATAATGGCCTAGTGTGCTCCATGGTGTGCTGCAAGATGCCAACACTAGAAATTTTGGCATCAGAATTGTTTAGGTTAGAAAATACCTGTGAAGTCCAGCTGTTAACTCAGCACTGCAAAGTCCTCTCTAAACCAAGTCTCAACCACTTCCCTGGGCAACCTGTTCCAATGCTTGACAACTCTTTCCATAAAGAAATGTTTTGCTAATATCCAATGTAAACCTCCCCTGGCACGACCTGAGGATGCTTCCTCCTGTCCTGTCACGTGTTAATTAGGAGAACAGGCTGACCCCCATCTGACTGTAATTTCCTTTCAGGCAGTTGAAGAGAACAATAATTCCCCTGAATTCAGGGGAAATTCAGATTTCCCCTGAGCCTCCTTTTCTCCAAGATAAGCACTCCCAGATCCCTCAGCAGCTCCTCATATGTCTCCAGACCCTTTCCCAGCCCATTGCCCTTCTCTGGACGTGCTCCAGCACCTCAGTGTCTTTCTTGCAAGTGCGAGGGGCAGAACTGGACACAGGATTTGCAGTGTGGCCGCACCAGTGCTGAGTGCAGGGGACAATCCCTGTCCTGGTCCTGCTGGCCACTCAATTGCTGATCCAGGCCAGGATGCCACTGGCCTTCATGGCCCCCTGGGCACACTCTGGCTCGTGCTCAGCTGTTTGTTGGCCCATCTTATTTAATGATCAGCCTGTCTTCAACAGGAAAACATTTCCATCGTTAACTTTTGGCAGTTACTAAATTATTGAAGATTAAGATTGGATAGCCTAAAGGCTGGACATCCCTGCAGTTCTTAGAACCGTTTTGTAAACTGGACCTTCTGTGCTAATTAGTTTAAAAATGGCTTGATTACAACTGTGAAGTGTCACTGCCAATCTCCCTTTGTGGAGTAGTCATGTCCTGTGTAGCAGTTGAATTGCTCTTCAGGGGTGCTAAATAACTTATCATAGGGTGTTTATTACTTGCTGATACCCTGGTACCAATCATGGATGTTAGCACATAATTTTTATAGAAAATTAAGCAGAAAGTAATCAGGCAATTTTCTTTTTGCTTTTAAACTGGGAGGTGGTTTTGTAAATGTACCATAATTTGATAAGTTTATTTGTAACTTAATAAGGTGCGCTAATTGAAAACTAGTGCACCTTATTAAGTTACAATAAGGTAACTTAATACTATTGTCTAGCCCTCCTCTGGTCCTGTTTTTATCACAGAATCACAGAATGGTTTGGCTTGGAAGGGAGCTTAGAGATCATCTTGTTCCAATCTCTCTTCCATGAACAGGGACACCTTCCACTAGACCAGGTAGCTCAAAGCCCCATCCAACTTGACCTTGAAACACTCCCAGGAATGAGGCACCTGTAGCTTCTCTGGACAATCTGTGCTAGTACCTCACCACCTCACAATAAAGAATTTATTGCTAATACCTAATCCAAACCTGCTCTTTTACAGTTTCATCATTCCTCCTTGTCCAGTCACCCCCTGCCCTTGTAAAAAGTCCCTCTCCAGCTCTCTTGTAGCCCCTTTTATGTACTGGAAGGTGCTGTGAGGTGTCTCCAGGGCCTTAATGTCTCCAGTCCTAGCATCTCACTCTGTCCCCATAGGAGAGGTGCTCCAGCCCTCTGAGCATCCTGGTGGCCTCCTCTGCACTCTTTTCAAAATGTCCATGTCTTTATGCTTTATGTAGGGGATCTCAGAGATGAGTGCAGCACTCCAGGTTGGGAGGGCAAAGGGACAGAATCCCCTCCCATGCCCTGCTGCCCACGCTGCCTGGGATGCAGCATAGCATAGGATTGATTGGCTTTCTGGGATGTGAGGGCACATGGATGGTTCATGTTGGAATTCTTGTCCACCAACATCCCCAGGTGCTTCTCCTCAGGGCTGCACGCAATCCATTCTCTGCCTAGCCTGTACTTGTGCTTGGGATTGCACCAGCCCAGATGCAGGTCCATGCCCTAGGACTTGTTCAATTTCATGAAGTTTGCTTAGGGCCACCTCTCAAGCTTGTCAAGGTCCCTGTGGGTGGGGTCCCTTTTTTGTTTGTATGTAGTTGTTCAATTGTGCTTCATTAAGTGGTAAATTAACACAGCACTGTATTTCAAAGAAACCAGGAAGGACATATCAAAATTAACTGAAATAGAATTTAAAGTATTCTATAATGTTATTTGCAAAGCTACAGACAAGATTCTCAAGAGAGAATTATGTTCCCATATATCAAGTTACCACATTTTTTGTGGCATCCAGGATGTCTCTCAGAGGTAGCAGCTCTGTTTCACATCTTTCAATGTTATATTCTTTTGAAAATCTCATCCTTGCTGTGGGTGCTGATTGAGTCTGTGAATGTTGCCTGTCATATTAACATGTGAAATGTAATGTAATATATTAATATAAAGTGACCAAAATTTAATATACTCTGCTCTGACCTTCCTCAGATTGTCATTCTTGATATGGAGCTAAATGGTGTGATCTGTGCTGCACTGGGACTGAAAACCTGTGAAAAGTCTATAAAGCTGGTGGTGTAATCCCAGACTGTTAAGCATTCTTATTCCTTAACTTTGTGCAGGTCAGATATTTATATTAATGTGGTAGAGTGTTAAAGACATACCTTTACATATTCTGACATATGCAAAGTCTATATCCCTGTAGGTAATCTGTGGGGAATACTCCTCTCACTTTGAAGGTCACACTGTGCAGTCAGAGCCATCATGAAATGTTCTAGCTGATGGCTGTACCTGGTAATTAATTGTTAATTACTTTGAATTTCTCTTTCTTTGCAGGTTGATGATTCCACTTGTGATGCTGAAATACTCTCCTTGCTGCTCAATGCCAAGCTGGTGGTGAAGTGCATGTCCACGGCCTTCTGCCCACGCCTCATTGACCACCTCCTGGCTAACCAGGGCCAGGGGGGCTGGGATGTGGAGGAAATTGCACAGCAGCTCAAGGAAGCAGGGTTCAGTGCAGAGGCCGGGTCTCTCCTCATGGCTCATCGAGGGACCCATCCTGCACTCAGGACTTTCACTACTGCCCTCCAGGCTGTTCAGCACTGGATCTGAAAATGTTGGACTTACGCATTTGTCTGCATTTTTACTGGAGATCTTACACAAAAGGGAGAAATTGTTGCTGTAGTAAAGTAACAAAGTGAGTTATTGCCTACATTTTGTAGAAAACACACAGCACACAGTAAATTCCCATATACTTCTAATTGTTTAAAAAACTATTGGTGCAGACTGTATCATTCTGTTGTATGATTAGCAAAGCAATGAATCTGATCATCCTTTCAGATCAAAGTTAAATGGTTACACTCAGTTACATATAAATGAAACATTAGTAGGGTCGCAGGCTATATACAATTTGTCTTAATTTCTGTAAGTAATTTACTCTTATCATAATGTAAAACTAATGTAAAAATATAAAGATATATATAGAGCAAAAAAGTCACAAGAGTGATTTTTGAGAATTTCAAAACCTTAAAATTCAGTATTGTGCAATGTTGTTATCACAGCTTTTGTTTGCAATAAATAAAATATTTTGCATTTAATGTGCTATCTCTTTCAGCCTTTCAGGCAGATAAATATTTTCTTTCTTCAGCCCCTTTTCTGAAATTCCTGTCTGTCCTTACTGATGTTTATTCATGAGGACAAGCTAAAGTCTAAGAGATATTTTTCTCCACCATTTCGGAAGCCCCATCTTAAATCCTGAATATGTGTTGATACCATTGTGAATGTACTTTCAATGTATTTAGTTACATTTTTCCTGAGTTATGAAAAATTGCATAAATGTGTATATTTTCAGAATTACAGAATATGCTGAGGTGGAAGGGACCCACAAGCATTCTGGAGTCCAACTCCTGGCTCTGCACAGGGCCATGTGCCTGAGAGCAGTGTCAAAATGCTCCTTGAGCTCCATCAGGTTGCTACCGTGGCCACTTCCCTGGGGAGCTGTTCCAGTGCCCAGCCACCCTCTGGGTGATAAACCTTTTCCTAATATTTGACCTAAACCTCCCCTGGCACAGCTTCAGGTCATTCCCTCAGGTCCTGTCCCTGTCACCACAGAGCAGAGATCAGTGCCTGCCCCTCCTCTCCCCCTCCCAAGGAAGCTGTAACTGCAGTGAGCTCTGCCCTCAGCCTCCTCCAGGCTGAACAGATCCAGTGACCTCAGCCACTCCTCGCATGGCTTCCCCTCAGGGCCCTTCACCCTTGTTATTGCCTCCTTTGGACACTGCAGTAGTTTAAAGGCTTTCTTACCTTGTGGCACCCAGAGCTGCCCCCAGCACAGGAGGTGAGGCTGCCCCAGTGCAGAGCAGAGCAGGACAATCCCCTTCCTTGCCCAGCTGGCCATGCTGCCCCTGATGCCCTCAGGACAGGGATGGCCCTCCTGGCTGCCAGGGCACTGCTGGCTCGTGTATAACTTGCCTTCAACCAGGAGCCCCAGGCCCCTTTCTGTGGCACTGCTCTCCAGCCTCTCATTCCCCAGTCTGTCTGTCCATCCAGGCTTGCCCCATCCCAGGTGTAGAATCCATCAGTTTTTCTGCTGAACTTCAGATGGTTGCTGATTGCTTATCCCTCTTGATTTGTCAAAGTCTCTGCCTTCAAGGGAGTCAGCAACCCCTCTCAGCTTTGTCTCATCTGAGAACTTGCTCAGTATCCCTTCCAGTCCTTCATCCAGGTCATTTATGAAGACGTTGAAGAGTTCAGGGCTGAGGATGGAGCCCTGTGGAACCCCACTAATGACAGGTGACAAGTCTAATGTCACCTCATTCACTGACACCCTTTGTGACTGACACATGAGCCAGTTGCTCACCCATCCCATTATGTGTTTATTCAGCTGTGTGCTGGACATTTTATAGAGATATCTCCTGTAGAGAGAGAGTATCAAAAACTTCACTGAAATCCAAAAAAATTACAAAGCTCATCCTTTCAAGGTGGGTTACTTTGTCTTAAAAGGATATTGAGTTGGATAAGCAGGACTCTGCTCTCCTGAAGCCATGCTTGCTGTGAGCAGTGACTGCATTGTCTTTCAGGTGTTCTCAAATATCTCACAAAATAAGCTCTGTAATTTTACCAGGGACTGATTCTAAATGCCTTTCTGTCTCATTAACAGAACAATTTCTTTTGTTGTTTTCAGAGGTTTTTTAACAAGGGCACTTTATTACACTGCATTACCTGAAGGGTTTGATGTTTTGTGTTTACAGACACTCTTAAAATTAGTCTGTGAATCTTTTGCCTAATCTTGTGTTCTAATTTTGATGTAACAATGTACAGAAACATTGTATGTTATAAGATCCAGAGGACATTGGAAGCAATCTCTAGGGTAATGTACTGTAACCTCCTGCTTAAGGCAGGATGCCTGTATGTAGGTTGCTCCAGCCTACATTCAGTTGGGTCTGGAAAACCTCCAAGGATGACTGTGTTGGTTGTTCCCATGTTGAAAAGCTTCTTATTTGTCCTCTTGGGATCTGCTTTGTTTTACCAGCTTTTACTGACTGTGAAAATGGCTCAGATGTCAGCCTTACTTCCCCATTGCACAGGATTTGTAATGAGACTTTTAACAATGCTTTAATTCTTCAGATTGTTAACTTATCTTTTGTGTTTGCTAGTCCCAGCTGTCCTTCAGTGTTTATGGGAGGTTATATCATCCATGTATTAGCATACATTCCAAATTCCAATTTCTATCATTCAGCTATATTGCCTTAATTCTGTTCTCTTATGTTGGCAGTCCCAAGAGCCCTAGACTAGTAAAGCAAGCATATTGAAGTTGCAGAGGAAAGAAAGGAAAAAATTAAAGAAGGTAATATAAGTGGTAATCAGTAGATGTGGACAAACAACATGCACACCTCCAGCAATAAAACTTTGAGATATTCTGTAGAAGATATTTCAGTACTTTACAGTGAAGCATTTTGGCCTGCAGATTTTGTTCTCAGGTTGGTAAATCCAGTGCTAGATTTTCTGACCATTCTTGTTCAGGATCATGAGGAGTTTGTGTTTAGTGTCACTCTAAAACTGAGCTGTAGAAAAACCTCTAATGAGTGTTATTGATCTCCTGTCCATTTTCTCATTTGCTGGCATTACAAATCCATGATCAATACTTTCCTTGCAGCCTGGATTATTCCTGATTTATTCTGTATTCAGAACTTTCACCTGTAAGAAAAAGTATTACTTTAGTATATATATCCAAAATTATCAGCCTATATTAGTGTATGTTGCAAAGAAACTTTAAGAAAAAAAGAGAAGAGGCACATAACAAGAACCTGTATCCCAGTATCAGCCTTTTACTATCTTCTGTACTTCTGTATTGCAGAATAACATTTATTATTTATAATTCTCTGGAATTGAGTAGGATACATTAGCAGGTGCTATTGAGTTGGGTTTGGATTTTGGGTTTTGTTTTCTTTTTTCTTTTTAAAGGTTAAGAAACTCACCTTGGTAGTAGTTTTAGCCAGGTTGTTGTTATACTGAGCACTGAACAGTTCAGTTCTGTCAGTTCATTTGATTTGCAATTGGGATTTGTTCATAATACAGCATAAGCGGATTTTCTTTTCCTTTTTTACCTCAAACAATTCCACATTCTGGAGATATTTCTGCTCCCAAAAGGAAGTGAATAAAGAGTTGCGTTGTGTCTGCAAGAGCAATGCTTCCTAGGGCAATTAATCCTCTTTTGTCTGAAAGACACTGACAGCGTTTGGATCTTTAAGGAGCTTTTAGCTGCTTGGGAGACAGAGCAAAGCAGCAAAATATATCACCTTGCTTTTGAATAATTAGAACCAGGATTAGGGAAGAAAGATCATAACTCAGAATTTCTTTTTCTGCTGGAAATACTAAGTATAGCCAGTATGACATTGCGATACATGCAGAGTAGACACTTCTATTTATAAACAAATGTTGCAATTTGTTAACAAAAGTGCAATTCAATGAGTAGGGTGGCTACATGTGATTCAGATATTTTCCTTGTATAGTGCTAGTTCTTGTGATTTACTGTCTGTGACATTCTGCACAGTGAGAAGATGCTTTGAGAGTGGCCATCTGGTACCAGAGTATGGCCACCCCCAGCACAGAAAGGACATGGACCTGTTGGAGAGAGTCCAGAGGAGGCCACAAAAAGATCAGGAGGCTGGAGCACCTCTCCCATGAAGACAGGCTGAGAGAGCTGGGGTTGTTCAGCCTGGAGGAGGCTGCAGGACACCTCATAGCACCTTCCAGTACTTGCAGGGGCTTGTAAGAAATATGTGGGTAAAGTTTTTAGTAGGGTCCATTGTGATAGGACAGATAATGTAAAAGAGGGTTGATTTAGATTAGATGTAGGAAAGAAGATTTTTATAATGAGGATGAAGAAACTGGCACAGGTTGACCAGAGAGGTGGTAGCTGTCCCATCCCTGGAAACACTCAGGGTCAGGTTGGATGAGACTCTGATATCCAATTGAAAATGTCCCTGCTCATTGATGACCTTCAAAGGTCCCATTCAACCCAAACTATTCTATGAATACGGATACCTGCATCAAAGGGGTAAGAATTCCTACACTTGCAAAAACACAATATTTTTTTGTATTTTTTGTGTATTTATTGAGATATGGAAGACAGGAGCAGAGCTGTGCCTTGTATCAAAGGTTGCAGACACACCAAAAGTTCTGGGGACATATAAATGTTTCTCAATTTGATTATTTAGCTATTACTGAGCACCTGAGGTAGTGTTTGCATAGGATTATTTCGTTTGACACTGAGCTCCCTTCCCACAGTGGTAGCAGTAATCTGAAATTGCTCTCTGTGTGTTACAGTTCATTTATGATTATGTTTCTCTTGTACATCTGTGGTTGTAACACTGCCCTCTCCTCCTTGGGCCACACCATGATCTCAGAAATGCTCATTAGGCCTCAGCCTTGATGAACAGCAGCTGGCTGAGCTTCTCTTGAGCTTTTCAGAAACACCCTCTGCTCCCAGGAACTTGCACTGCCTGATGAGCTCCTGGTTTTAATGAACAGCCTTAGAAACTTAGAAACTGCCTGAATAACAACCCAAATGGAACAACATTTTTGTAGCTGAACTTTCAAAGGAAGTTACTGACCTGAATTGTGGTCAGGATGGGAAATTGCTATGACTAAAGCCCACCCTCCTGTGACCTATGGACAATGGTCCCAAGTGAGATCCACTGACCTGTTGCAGACACAGTGGGCTGTGGCAGCACCTCTCTCTGAGTGAGACACCACTGTGAGCCAGAGAACCCTCAAGTTTATAGCATCTCTCTCTGAGTGAGACACCACTGTGAGCCAGAGAACCCTCACGTTTACTTGGAGGACGGCTGCCAGAAGCTGCCAGAGCCTGGGCTGATACCCCCACTCCTCAAGGATCAGCCTTCATCCTCTGAGAAGATTAAAAGGCACCCAATGTGAGTACTTCCCTGTAAATATGGGGAATTTTCACAGGGATATATATGCTACATGATACATATTCCTTTAAGTCTGTGTGTGTGTGAGTATGAACACGTTAAAGTCTTGTGAATGTTTCTTAAATTCTTAAGTACATTAGATTCATAAATGAATTAGGTCTATAAGTGAGTTGCCATTGTGCTATGGTAAATTCCACAAATATATTTCATAAAATTATTTAAATTAAGCTGCTGATTAAGTGCTGTTAAGTTTAAGTGCTGTTAAAAACTTCAGACCTAAGCCGTTGGTGACATGTGGGCTAAGTTTGGCAAGGCTGACTCAGTAGGAGTTGATCACTCAGACAGTATGTTTCATGAAGACTCTCAACATTTTTTCATCAAACCATAGTTCTCAAAAACTTGTCTTCATTACCACCCCTCTGATCTCTGAGGACCTGCTGGAACATTCTGATAAATTCCTACACCCTTAATGCAACAGCACTTTGATGCCTTTGTAATCTTTGATGCCCCTTTTGTAGACACAGAAAACAGTAAACCTGAATGTCTTTGGCAATTGCCTGCACTTGAAAGCAGCCTGCTCATTTTGCTGGAGACGTGGCACATGATGAAAGCAGAAGTATAAAGGTCCTCTGGATGGTCAGAAATAGGCTCGTTCTTTTAACTTGGCTAAAACATCTGCTGTCATGGTTCTATTCTCCACAAGAGCTCAGTGTCCTTAGCTTTCATGTTTGTCCTCAGCAATGCTCTATTGTACTGGTTGGAGATGGAGTATGGAGTTTGCAGAGTGAATGAGCATCCCTTTATAGTTGAGGAGGATTTTAGCAATAAAAGGACAGAGCCTCATCTTTCCATAGTGCTTGGGAAAGTTGTGGTTTAACTACAACTTTCAGCAGATAATTATGACAGCTAAAACTTTAAAAAATATAAATCCCTCTCAAAGCCTTTCTGTCTGCCATGACATTCAGAAACATGAAAATCTTACTTACTTTGATTTCTTCTTATAGTGATAAATTTCATCTGTCATTTTCTTCACTTGCTTTGAGATTGGCTAACAAAGGGGATGGCTTGGTGCTCATGCTAATGACTCTGCTGTTGAACAAAGCAGGGTATTTTATCATGTTGATTGAACCTCCATGGGATGCACTAAGCTGTGCAAACAGAAGATAAAGTCTGACATTACGTCCAGCTCAATCATAGCTGGATCTGACAACCTGGTCATCATTTCTACCTAAAAATAAAGACTCTGCTTTCTGAAGCTGCCTGGGAACAGATGGAAGAGAACCTGACAGCTTCCCTGTTGCACAGCCATGTCATTTCGGTATCCCAGCTTCCTGTACCATTTCTCAGTACCAGATACAGGATAGTTAGTGTAAATTTTTGGTATATGCTGTGGGCTGACCCTGGCAAGTGCCCACCAAAGCTGTTCTGCCACTGCCCTCCTCAGCTGTGCAGGGGAGAGAAAATATTAAAAGGCTCTTGGATCAAGATAAGGGCAGAGAGAGATTACCCTGAATTGACCATCACAAGGAAAACAGATTCCACTTGGGAAAATCAGATTAAGTTATTGCCAATCAGACCAGAACAGGGTAATTTGAAATACAAACCAAATATTAAAACATCTTCCACCCACCTCTCCTGTCTTCCCATGCTGAGTTTCACTCCTGATTTTCTCTCCCTCCTCATCCCTGCTGGTCCAGAGGAATGAAGAAATAGAAAATTCATCATAAATAAAATTTAACATAAAGAATGTGATTACTACTGAAATGGAATTGTCTGCTCAACATGTGTTCCTCTCGCTCTGACATCAGCATCTTCTGCCATGCTGTGCTGGCACTCTAAATGTCTCTAAATGTCGTTTTAGACTACCCTCCTAGGCTTCCCATGCTTTCTGGACACAGTAATGGGGAAGCCAGCTCCACATAGAGCTCTGATTTATAGTCAAATATCCTTCATAATCCAGGTACACAAACATTCACAACAGCCTTTTTCCTTGACAATCCTTATCTGCCTAATGTGCATATAAAATAATTATTCTAATGAGCAAAACAGATATATGCTGTTTAAAATAAAAAAATAATGTTTGAAAACAAACAAGCAGAAGGAGTTTAGTCTAAATGGGAGAACAATAAAGAACACAAGCTGTGAATGAAACAGAGGGGTGATTTTAATTATTCTGATAGTACCATCTGCACTGGCTCTGGCTAGAGAGGAGCAAGGACACAAATGCAAATTTCAAGAATGTGTGTGTATCTGAATGTAAATTTCAGTAATGTGTATGTGAATACATTCAGTATCCTATATAATCTTGAAAAGGAAATGGAAGTGCAATTTAAGGTCGAGTCCTGGGATGTTTCTTTTGTGACCTTTCCATTTAATTAAACACTTAATGACTATTTTGTCCAAGTGATGATTAAAGTGTTGCACTGGTGAGGTCACACCACAAGTCCTGTGTCCAGTTTTGGACCCCTCCAGAAAGATGTTGAGGTGCTGGAGTGTGTCCACAGAGGGACAATGAAGGGGTGACACGTCTAGAGAGTGAGTCCTATGAGCAGTAGCTGAGGCATCTGGGGGTGCTCAGCCTGGAGAAAAGGTGGCCCAGGGGAGAAAACTACTTGAACTCCCTACAACTGCCTGGAAGGAGGCTGTAGCCAGGTGGGATTGGTCTTTTCTCCCAGTCAACAAGCAACAGGGCAAGAGGGTATGGACTCAAGCTGCAGCAGGGGAGATTCAGGTTTGACATCAGGAAAAATCTCTTCACTGAAAGAGTGGTTAAGCTTTGGGATAGGCTGCCCAGGGAGATGGTGGAGTTACCATCCCTGGGAGTGTTGAAGAAATGACTGAATGTGGCACTTAAGGGCTATGGTCTGGTTGCACTGGTGATGACTGGTCAAAGGCTGGACTTGATGATTTTGGAGGTCTTTTGCAACCTTAATGATTCTGTTATTTCTGATAAAGACATTGCAGAGAAAAGTAGAGTGAAGACAATCCTTGGTGATTTTGGACTTTGGAGCTATAACATTACACCCCTGTTCTGTACCAAAAATGTTCCTAAGATGTGATATTTTTCAGTCTTTGGCACTTTCTTAGACTGTTCAAAATTTCTGTACATAAGTGGATGAAAAAATAGAAGAGATTGTGAGATACTGCTTTCATATAAAGCAAGTCCAGTTTGAGATGGTGCAAGATGCAAGATATTTAAAGTTAGAAGTTTTGGGTTATTGTTAGCATTATATCCCGGTATAATCTATATCTCTTCAATGATTTGACTGGTCTCCACAGGAACAAAACACCTAGGTAAATATTTAGGTCCTGTGTTTGCTCTTTTATTGAGCATAATGATGGAGAAATACTTGGAATGACCACACCAAGCAACTCTGTTTAATTGTGAGATTTTCTAAAATATCTACAACATTAAGGAGTCTGAGGGTCTTGGTCTGGAGAGGAATGACAGTATTGCATCTTCTTCATAGAAATGAGCAATGAGCAAAGGGAAATGAATGAAGATGACTACAAGCTACCATTTGTAATTAGAGCTCTAGGTTTTTAATTACTTGTTGATTCCTTCAGGTTATTTTGCTTTTAAATGGCAGTGTTAATTATGGTAGTATTCCCAGGACACCCCGGACTGTGAAAGCTCTGCACCTACATTCAACAGAATATTTACATTATGTGTTAGAAATTATGTGCTTAGAGAAAACACACAGTGAAGGAATTGTGACAAAATGATTTTTGCACAGATTCTGCTCAGCATCTTCTTGGCTTTGCCAACATGAACCTTACCAGATTGAAGATACCTTTTTGGTTTTGTTCACCGAATTGGATTTGTTTCTTTCACCACCTTTATCCAAGGATTCTTAGTTTAGACTGAAGGTTGGTCTTAACATGCCAATTATCAGGGAAAATATACTGACTAGGAAGGATATGCTGCCTCTGGTTAAATGTCAGCACTCTGTTTATGCCCTGGGTCTGGGCAATCTGGCTCTCTATTTCTTTCAGAGGAAATGAAGGACTATCAATGACAGCTTTAAGAACATCTCAGTTTAGAAAAGGGCAGGAAGTTATTTTGGAACTTTTCTCAGTGGTTTTCATGAGGACATGAAAAACACAATATTTCTTCAGATTTCATACGTATCAAACAATATTTTAAGAGCAAAAAAAGAGGGACAGACTTGGTTTTGACTCATAAGGTTAGTTTGCTGAAGCCTTAGTACCAGCCATCAGTCTTCTGAAGCCAGAGGACTGGTTTTCTTAACATTCCATAATCATAGTTATGTATAAAACTGTCAGCATTGAAAAAATATAGGGTAAAGAAAATAACTTTTGCACTTAGCATTTTACTAGCTACAGCAGCATTTGAACACATTTATAGCTAATTCCATGAAATGCCACTAAAATACTTTCCAGTTGCCTACATGAGACCTCTAAAAATAGTTGACATTTTGATAACTTCTCTGTATTCTGCTTTAAATGTGGCGAATTATTATTGACTTTAAAAGCTGGGTTTACCATTCTGTGACCTGAATGTCAGAGAAGTAAGGGAAGAGAGCACAGGTCATGTTTATGCCAGTGTCTTAGTTGTAGCTTTATCAAAGAGCTGTGCCTTATACACAAAGCAAAGTGTGAGCAGATGCAGCTCAATCTCTTAAATTTCCAGCCTGAAATGCAGGGAGCACTTTTGAAAATTTTTCCTTGCTCACTCAGGTTCTCACTCATCTCAATGTATCTAAAAACTATTGGGAAAGCCTCAAGGTCTTCAGGACCATCAACAGTGGAATAAAACAGGGAGCAGAATCGCCTCTCTATGTTAAATCCCCTGCTATTGCTGTGGTTGAAGGCACTGGCAATGTTCTGCATATTTCATTTTTTTTCATGGCATTTTGTGGCATTTGAGATTTTCAGCAAGGGTTTAATTCTGTTCTATGCTGTTGAGAATTTCTGGTGACAGCATCGAGTAAATGTTCTTTTTGTTCTGATCTATTGTCCCATGGATGTAATGTGTCCTGAGAGAAAACCAATTGGTACCAACAATTAAAATTAGCTGGGAAGATCTATTTTCATTACCCTATTACTTATTGCAGCTGCTAATTTCAGCTTTTGGTTTTGACCACAGTTCAAAAAGTAAGGATTGCATCTGCAGGTGAACAGAAATCAGCAAGCTGGATTTTGTTATCCCAAAACAGCGGTATGCTCCATCAGATCAAATTTCAAACCTACAAAGACTTAACCAGAGGAATATTGTAACTGTGGGGAAAAGAGTGGAATAATTCCTGGCATCGCTGGGACAAGCTTGAACAACACAACCTCTGGTGTTTACAGAGCTGCCACTGAGGATTACTGAGAAGTGTCACACAGCCATGCATGGGAAGTGGTGGTTGACAGCCAACATCTCAAAGCCCTGCTTTACTGATGAGTTTGGCTTAACCCTAGGCCTGAGAGCTCTCTCCTCGATTAAGGGCTAGCATTTAGCACTGCTGTGGAAAAGAGCTTTTTGGGGCTGTTTGATGTCATGGGTGTTAGCTTTGAGTGCTTGGAGCTGGCAGCTTTTCCAGCTCTGAAGAGCTGTGGATTACTTTGCGTTGCTGTATACATTTGTAACTTTGAGACATTGACCTTGTGGGAGGAAATCACCCTTCCCCGTTCTTTGCACGTGGTTTGCACGTGAACTATTAAAAGTGAACTGTGGGGCAGATGAAGGAGGCTTTGTGTTTGCTTCTTCTCTTGCATTATGCTAACATTTTTCCCTATTGGCCTGGAGAATTTTAGCAGTTGTTATGACTGCTGTGGCCCCAGTGATGTACAGGGATGCCCAGTCACAGCTTCTAGCATTACCAAAAAATTTGGCAACCTGAAGTAGGGCAATATCTGTGTATCAAAACTGTAACAGTAATTTTATTCACTTCTTTTTGGTAGTCACTTTTTGAAACACCTTCTGAGGAGTAATTTAATTGTAGAGACCAGCAAAGAGGATATGTAACTTCAAGACTGACTGAACCAATTGAAATTTGAATTATCTTCTCTCTTTCAAATGAAATTTTTATTAAGACTACTAAAATTACATTACTAGTGTAATTTTATAAATTGGATACTACTTATGTATTCAGCTTCCTATTTGCAGAGTTCATGAGTGAGAAGGTGGTTTTCCAGTAACTTTGCTGCGTGGCCAGCCTGTTCTTCTCTTTTAGAGCAGCCAGTAGGCTCAGTCAGATTATGGATACTTCTTCCAGAGATTCACCAGAAGAAAGAACAGGTCCTTTGGCTCATCTTTCTATTGAACAAATGGAAGAAATTTCCTCTTTCTAGAGCTATTCCAGACATTTGTGATGGAAAATCAAATTAATGAATGTAGCCTTACTTTCCTGTTAGAGTTTCTTGCAGACAAGCTTAGAATTTTCTTTTAAGATTTTTCAAATATTAAAGTAGCTATTTTTATATGAGTTTTATTCTCCAGATTGCTTATCACAACTTGTTACTTTTATGAGCTTCTAGGATTTTTAATTAATGCTCATTTGGCTAAGAGGATTTTAAAGGCCAATACACGCCATTGTTTCACTCTGGAGTACTTAGCTAAAGCTCTTTTAATTTTTGCTGCTGAAAGTGCATTAGCATCTGTGTTATGTAAATTCCATAGATATCCCTGTGTCTAACAGCAAAAATCTCTTTTACAGATGTTTAGAATAAAATGAGAGGATCTTCAGACCCCAGGACTATGAATTCACGGCTTGTATCCTAAAGCCTGTTTGTGAGTAGTTTATGGCTTGGCCCAGGTGGGTACTGTGAAATAATCTATCTGCCAGTAACCAGGTGATGTTACACAGATGTGTTAGGTCTCTACTCTGATTTAGCAATGATTTTTCTGCTTGGAACTAACTCCACATGGTGCTTCTTATTAACCTGTAGGAAGGAGCAGGGCTTGTCCAACCTTCCGTCTGTAGCCTGCCAGCAAAAAGATGGGTGAAAGCTCTTGCTCATAAAAAGATGGATGCAGTGTCAGCTCTTCCTGTAGCTAGGCTGAGTTTAACAAAACATTGGTGTGATGTCTCCTTTCCCTCTTAGACCTGGTGATTCCTGTGAGTCTGAAGCTGCAGGCCTGAATGATCCCAGGCAGGAGTAGGTTGACTGACAAAAGATTTCTCCCCTGAAATTTTTCAGCTGGACCAGTCTTGGAATTATTGGACAGAGGATCAGCCCATGCCTTAGGTTTAGTTTTTTCTTTAGGGCTACTAATGTGGTTTCTTACCTAATATCCTTCCCAGTTTTGCCCCACAATATTTTGATTAGGCAGCTTCTAACCTAGTTGGTTTCACAACAAATAGAAAGGACATCCTGTGTCATCTTGTGCCCCGTTGTAAAATATTATAAAGTCCTTTAAAATATTATTAGGCCATGATAGCCGTTTTTTTTCCCCTTACCAATTCTTGTCTTATATGTACCCAATACAGAAGCTTGTCCCTTACTGGAAATAAACTTATGTAAGAGAGTCTTCTTTAAAAAACCTTATTACTGAACATACAAGTCCACATGGTCACCCTATCACATTTCTGCACTACAGAATGTGAAGTCCCTTGTTCTGTGGGCAGGGGCTTCCCTGGGATTTTTCACTGTTTCAGGTGTGTGCATTTCCATTCCTTTTAAGATTCCTACCTTCCCACCCCACATCCATCATGTCTCTGGAAACCCTAGCCCAATTTGTAGTACCAAGTCTTCGGGATTCATTTGTTTCTTTGTGGATATTGTGTGGGTTTTTGTTTTTTTTTTTCAAAATTTAATACCTTTTAAAAAATTCTAGCTCAGCCTAAGTTATGTCAAGTATCACTTTATCCTTGAGTATGATCTCTATGCTGAGCAGTAAGATGCATCTGTCTTTTCTCATTGAACCTCTTCCTTATCCTCGACTTTGAGATATTATTTTCTCTCACTTCAAATTCATGTTTTCATGGATATTCTGGTATTGTATTTGACATTACAGTGCAAAATGTCTAGTTAAGGTAATGAAATCTGCTATCTAGGATGAAAAACCTTGAAAAAACAATGTCCTTGGTAAATCAGAAGAAGTGGCATGCTCTATCTGCTACCACTCTGCTGCTATACAATTTTCAATGTTAACAACAGAACTCAAAGTCTGATGCATTGAGCAAATAGCTAATTTGCCCCTAAAGTTTGTCATTTTAAAAATAGCACTCCCAGCCTCTTGTAAGCAAGCAATTCCAAGTACATAGCACAAATAAATTCCCTGCAGATCCTTTTTCATCCCAGTCATTAACCAAAGAGAAACCAGGTCAAACATCCCCATCACTAAGAAAGCCAGCCCAGGGTAAACAGACAGGAGCTGGGCTCTGCACTGTGGGTATTTACCCTGCCACTCTGTTTTGAGCAGTGCTGTGACAATAATAGAGGCCAAATTAGAAGCTGTGCTAGGTACTTTCCATGTTTAATTACTCCTAGTACTTAACTGACATCATGTTGAAAAGCTTTGCTTTGTTTAATTTTCCTAAAACTGTAATGGAAAAACATCCCTTTCTCAAATTAACTGTTTGCATGTTGGGGAATGCCTCATTGTTGCCTCCTTCATTATTATGAAATTTATATTTTGAAAGGCTTCTTAAAACATTGTCTTTCGTTTCAACAAATATAATTCTTTGGTTTTTCTTTCTTTATTTTTTTCTTCATGTTATTTTTAAAACACCTTCCTTGCTTTCTCCTTCAGTTGCCAAATTTTATTTGAATTACTGTACCATAGTTATGGTCTTGTCAATACTTTGCAGAGTGGAACAGCTACTTTCCATGACCTTCATGAAATACTTCTCTACCTTCATTAGAGAATTACTTTTGCTCTGTACTCATGCTCTCAACTCATTTTATTTGTGGTTTATTGTAGCCTCAGCTATGTTTCTGCAGTGGTTCTGCTGTGTAAACAGTCTCATTTTTATATTTACTACTTTAATTCTTCTTTCTCAGGTGTACCATTTTTTTGGTTAAATTTCATAGCATTTCTTTGATAAGAGGCTGTAACCATGTCCTTGAGAATCTTGAAGGTGTTTTCAACATCCAAAAATTGGTTTTGCTTTCAACTGCATCACTACAGAAAATTCAGAATATAATTCAAAACATATGACAGAGCTCCTGTTTCATCTCCCACCATTCCAGGCTAAAAGTAACTATTAGTAACTATGCTAGGAACATGTTGTGCTCTCATTATTGTCACTTGGTTGTGCAGGCAGTTAATATTAGCTTTGCCTAAACTATACATCCCTAATTTTCCTATGTAAATATCAAATTCCAGAAGTTTTACTAAAGACAAGATGCTTAAGTTAAACTTCTTCCCCCTAGCCTAATAGCCCTGTGTATTGGGCTTGTGTGGCGAGTTGTTGGTGGCTGGGAGGGGTCACAGGGGTGGCTTCCTTGAGAAGCAGCCCCATGTCCAGCAGAGCCAATGTCACCCAGCTCCAAGATTCACCCACCCCTGCCAAGGCTGAGCCCATCAGCAGTGGTGGTAACACCTCTGGCGTAACAGAGTTAAGGGAAAAGGAGTTGTTGTGCAGAAGCAATTGTGGCCAGAGGAGGGAGGAGGGAGAATATACGAGCAGAGCAAGCCCACAGACACCAAGGCCAGTACAGAAGGAGGGGCAGGAGATGTTCCAGGCGCTGGAGCAGAGATTCCCCTAAAGCCCCTGGTGCAGCCCATGGAGAGGCAGCTGTGCCCCTGCAGCCCAGGGAGGTCCATGGGGAAGCAGAGATCCACCTGCAGCCCATGGTGGACCTACATGAGAACAGGTAGATGTCCACAGGAGGCTGTGACCTCATGGCAGATCACAGTGCTGAAGAAGGCTCCTAGCTGGAGCAGCTTTAGTGGGCTCCTGGTCAAGCCAAAGTCAATTCACCTCACCCTGTCAGAGAAGTAAATTTCATTATTGTGGCGTCATGGGCTTTAGAAAATCCATTTTTGTATTTATTCTCATATTAATATTGTGTCCTAGCTATAAAAGAATTGTTTCAAATTGTTTCCTCTTTTATATATCAGGGTTTGATCTTCAATCCCCTAGTGACTGATGTATTTTTATTTCCTTTTGTGTAAAGGTAAGAACTTTTTTCCTCTGGAATATATCTTACCTTCCTTGAGCTCTTGCAGGAAACCATTAATTATTTGGAGGATGTTTGGCATGTTCCTGACATTTATTCAGATACTTAATATTTATCTGTAGATCTTTTAATTGCATTATTTTTAGCAGTTTCAGTTATGCAGTCTGGGCAATACAAACATTGACCTTACTGGTCTATTCCTCTTTAAAACCTAAGTCTCTGTTGATTTCTTGGCATGAAGCTGTGACAAGGGATGTTCAGGTTGGACATCAGGAAAAGGTTCTCCACCCAGAGTGGAACAGGCTCCTCAGGGAAGTGGTCACAGCACCAGCCTGACAGAGCTCCAGAAGCTCTTGGACAATGCTGTCCAAGATGCTGAACATGGTGTGACTCGTGCAGAGCCAGGAGTTGGACTTCAATGATCCTTGCTGGTCCTTCCAGACTCAGGATGTTCTGTGATACTGTGATTCTTTCCTGATAAGCACAGTCATAAAAACCTTGTTTAGATTTTCTGCTGAAGCTATATCTGTTCCGAATGCTTTTTTTGCACCTTCATTGTCTAGTAGCCCTAGGGACACTCTTGTCAGGCTTTCTGCTTCTATGAAGGAGTAGTTTCTATTTGTTTTTATGCCTTTAGCAACGTTTTCCTCCATTTTTTTTGCTTACCTTAATTTTTCTTTGAGTTGATTTCTCCTTCTTTATTTGAACATGACTCAAAAGACCATCTTATTTCTAGCAGCTTATGCTTCATGCTTCATCCCTGCAGACAATCTAGTCCTAGTTTGTGTTTCAGGAATGGCTGGTTATATTTTCAGCTGTTAGGATGATATATTTAAACCATTTATGTCATAGTTCCAAATTTTGCATCTTTTGAATTTCATGTGTTATCTGAAAAAAACTTTTTTTTTTTCTAAATTTATTTTTGTGTGATGTCTCTTTTAAGATAAAACACCTCATTAAAGCTTTGGGGGAGAGAACATTCATGCTTTTAACCTGATGAGTAAGTGAATGCATGTATGAAAACCAAGAATGCTGCCTAATGTAGCTGTGGTTCGGTTTTGTTTGGTTTTGTTTTGTTTAGATTCTGGGGTTTTACTGTTGTGGTTTTTCTGTTGTTGTTTTTGGGGTATTTTTTGTTTTCATTTGTTGTTATTGTTGTTGGGGTTTTGGGTTTGTTTTTTGTTGCTCTCTTCGTTGAAGTGGGGCCAAAGTCTATTTTCCTGTTTGAGATTTGACATCCTGTATTCTATTCTGTATTTGAAGGAACACATGCCTTATGACTTAATTTGTCACTTTTGCACTATGATTTCACCTTCTGTCTGCTTTTCCACTAAGTGGTAAATGCAGGTGGTGCCATCAGGGAGGGAGTTCTTTAGTGTTTTGTGCAGTAACTTGCACGTTGCCTCCAGAAGCTCTCTCTTGCTGTTCTCTGGATTATGGCATGTTACTGTACCATAGCTGCTGTCCCTGGATTTGCTGTTCAGGTGCTGTCTAGAACAGCACATTGTTTCCTCCTGGTCAGAAAAGTCACCAGAAGGCTTTCTAGCAACAAAACTCCTGTCATCAATTGTCTTGGTGACTGGATTCTTCACCTGCATAACCCACCTTTCCTTGCTCTGTGAAGGGTGAGGGTATTGCAGGGCAGTGTGCGGCCATTGTGTGGAGTAGCCATCACCACAAATGGGCTTGGGGACATCATGGTCTTCTGAGACTTCTTTTTTGCGTCATGAATATTGTGAGCCTGCAATGAAATCATGGCATCTCCAGACAGCCTTCCTCCTTCTGCTCATAAACTCTACAAATAGGAAGCTGCAAAGATAAATGTAATCTTAATAAAAATGGTACTGATAACATGTCCTATAGAGTCACTTGAGAGAGAGAAACAAATTAAAATCTTGGTTGGTTCAGTAAATCCTAGAGCTGCACATCACTGTAGAGGGACTTTAGGGTGCCAGTAGTCCTCAGACAGGCAAGGTGGGCATGAGGAACATCAGTTCCACTGATATGAATGTGAATTAAGTGCTCAGCCTGCTCAGGAGCTGAACAATTCCCACCAGCTACAGTACTGAGACTCTAAATACCTTTGAAAATCAGATCCATCAGATTTGCAATGTGCCATACATAGATGAATGAGTGGTTATTTTGGGAAAGGTTGGTGCATGGAGTTATACAAGTGGGAGACTCGATGTACAAATGATTTTTGGCATAAGAGAACTAGAACTATGTCAGGCAATGCAAGGGGTCCTGATTCCCACATCAATTTCTGAACTGTTCTTTTCTTTTGTTGTTTTTTCTAAACACAGTGACCTGTAATAGATTTTATTTCTGTTTCAGTGCCCTCTGGTGTCTGTATTTTCTTTTGTTTAGTTCTGATTTCTTCTTCCGTTTTCTGGCATACTTATGCACTGAGATATCTTTCAGCTCAGTCCCTTTGTCCCCTGCACTGTTCTCTCTGACAGGTCCCATTTAACAATACTAGTCTGTCCTTCTCTCAGAAGTGCTTGCAATGTCCTTGGTTTATGTTATTTATTTATCTCTGTCTCCTTTTCATCTCTTCTTTATTCTTTTTTATAAACTCCAAAATCTGAGGTTTACTATTCCTCGGACCACGCACCTGCAGTGGTTTCCATGGCAACATGATTCTGCAGCCCCCAGCTGTTTCATTCCTCATTCTTATTAGCAGTTTGCTGGATGCTGGTAAAAAATGCTGTGGGTTTGGAGAGGCAACCTTGCAGCTGAGAGCACGAGCATTTAATTACATTGAAACTGCTTGTCTGGTTGTAAGTCCAGTCACTTTACCTGGGTTGAGAACACAAGCCGGCTATGACTATTTTGCAATCTCATCTCATTAGTTGTGCTTCCTTGTAATCTTTGCATATCTACCTTATGCTTAAGTTGATAGCTCATACTCAATCCAATTATTTCTTATGATCTAAGCATGTTCAGATTGCTCTCATTTTTCCTACATCTTTCAGGAAACCTGAAAAATAACTGCATTCCTTTAAAGGAAATGTTTTAAAAGCTTACTGCAGACAAGCAGAAGCTGGGCTGTCAAACCTCCTAAGTGCTGTCACAAAAATACCTCCATCATGTCCCTGAAAGAAAAGTCCTTATTACTTTGTGATGGGGTCTTGAGCAGACATTATATTGAAAGAATATAATGATCTTTCTATCTGCAAATCTGTCTTAGTTTTATGCCCCTCATCACAGTGGAACTTGAATGGCTAATGAAGAGAAACGGCCGGTGAGGATTCAAGGAGAAAATCAATCTTATTTTACTTAGGTCTTACCTAGCTTCAACTAATAAAAGTGCAGTGAATTAACACCTGTTGTATTATTGCCAATAGAAGTGGTGCTGTCTTAAGGACATTGGCTTTATATTTGTTTTATTATTCCCACAAAAAAAAAATGCAAAGTAAATACTATGAAAAAATATAAATAAACTATTCTGGTTTTTTTTTTTTTTTTTTGGTAACTGTACCTAATACAATTATATATATCTAAAACAATGGGTTAGACAAAGATACACAGTTTGAAGTACCAGTAACATGGAAGATATGGTTTAGCTAGAAAATGAATTATTTTGACAGTCAAGCAAAAAGGAAAAAACCCCTCATACATTAAACCCCTGGTGTCAGAATTTGAAGAATCAAGTTATAAGAGAAAGCAACAGAGAGGAACTGTCTGTAAAAATAGGAATTTTAAGATGGCCAAGTAGAAGTGTTTTTGAAATCCAGACAGATGCTGTATAAAGCCAACTAGATGAGCCACATTTGTATCTGGTTCATGAAATACAAATTTATTGAAATAAAAACATCATTGAAAGGTGTTATTTTGATAACTCTTTAAAACAAGCTTTCAACATAGTTTAAAGATGATTGTAAACTTTATTTCTAAACTACTTCACTGAAAGAATTATTTTGGCTGCTTTTATAGCTACATTAAATTGTAAGAATTATTCAAGTGTGATATCATCAATGGAATAAACAACATTATTGCATTTTGTTAGGACTTTTTTTTTTCCTTTAGAATTTCTCTTATGCTTAGCTCCATAAAATTATTTTAAATAGACCAGAAATTCAGTGTCCTGATTTTAGATATATTTATGAAATTGTAAATTTGAAAATTTTTTCTTCTAAATTGCTAAATAGACCAATTTATTTTGTATTTTGCATGAAGAATTTGTATTCTGTGTACTCTAAAGAACAAAAACTGGAGGGAATGTGAAGGATCAATTACTTGCTTACACATTACTTCCTAATGTGAAGGGAAGAATTAGTAAAATTGTTGGTATCTTCCAGTTCGCTTTTCTCTTCATGTTGGAATAAAGATATGATTTTGAATGAAGGATTGTTCCCATCATCTTTTTTAGTTTTCACAAAGCAAGTAGGCAAAAAGGCACTGCTCTCTTCTAACTGCAGCCTGGTGAGCTGGATTCTCCTCTCGTGGCCTGGTGACCTGCAAAAAGATTCAGCACCTACAGAATAACTGAGGGGTCTTATGAGCTTGGGGGTGTATTTCCCACCTCACAGACTGTTCTGTAGTCCTGCCTCTTCAAGTGAATTCTTGTGTTCTGAGCAAGTGTTAATGAAGACACCCTAGAAACCTTTTAGTGGGGGGAGGTAAAAAACCCCCTGAAAACTGTCTACAGAATATGGGCAATACAGGAGTTTTACAGTTCTTGGGCATACAGCAGATATTTAATTATTTGATCGAAACTCTTTATTCTGTGTTTTGCATATGTACATATGTACACATTTACTACAGAATTGGTGATCAATAAGCACCAGTCACAGTTCCTGTCGAGTGCTGAGACCTGCACTGCCCTCCATAAGCCTGCAGTGCCCTGGGGGAGGCTCCTCTGCACAGCTGAGTGTCTCAGAAGGTTTAGTGTTTGTTTGTCCTGAACAGACGGGTCAGGTTTATGGGATCACTGAATAGTTTGGGTTGGAAGGAGCTTTAGCAGGTCACCTAGACCGGGCCTTCTGCAGTAAGCAAGGACATCTTCAACTATTTCAGGTCACTCAGAGCCCTGTCCAACCTGACCTTGAACACTTCCAGGGATGGGGCAGCCGCCATCTCTCTGGACAGCCTGTGCCAGTGTCACAGCCCCCTCACTGTAAAAAACTTATCCCTTATTCCTGATCTATACCTACCCTCCTTCAGCTTAAAACCATTACCCCTTGTCCTGCCACTACAGACTCTATTAAAATAAAGTCTGTCCCCATCTTTCTTATCAGCCCCGTCTATTTACTGAAGGGCTGCTGCAGCTGGAGCTGAGGACATGGGCACAAGGCCCAGAGCTCTGCAGCCAAAAATGGGTGTGCAGGACCCCAGGAAGAGTGATTACAGGCAAGAGCAGGAGAGACTGAATTTTAAGACCGTATCTTGTGTTTCCCAGATCTGCATTGCTCTTCTGTGAACTTCAGTTTGAGTGAGTAATCAGAGCTGTGTGCTGTTCTAAATAAATGGAGCTATCTGCTTTTTGAGTCATTATTTAATCACTGAAATTAATTTTGTTTTCATAAAGGTGTAGTGTGTGATTTGGGCTAAAAAAATATCTGCTTTCATTCACTAAAACTTTCTCTGCTTCAACATCTTATTTTATTTTTAAGGATTGTCCAGTAGAGTGGACACAAGATATGGATAAGTAATTAATTAATTGTTCTAAAATTAACTCTAATTCTTGCTTTATAAAGGAGAAGTCCTGCAGGTTTTAATGTATTGCTCTATTTCAGCCCCAGTACACTCAGAACAGTACAGCTGGAATGTGTTGAAAAAAATTTAGTTAATTATTCAGAACATTTTTCAGGCCAAAATGAACTTGCTAATTGTGGAAAGTGGTGATTTATGTATATATTCCTATGTGGAGTCCAATGGTTTATCTATCTGTGCATGTCCACACACTATGATAAATACAGGATTCAAAAGTTAAATACTTGCAAAGAAAATAAATGATACCTGTATTGCATATCCCTTTCTGCAGCCACAAAATCCATAAGCATTAGATTAGATTATGGAGGTAGGGAGGGTGGGAATGCCATTTTATTTTTTTTTTCCCTGTCTGCCAGGTTGGAAAGAGTCACAGCAGACAGAGAAAATGAGTGTAGACTGACCATCCATAAACACTACTTTCACCCAGCTGCCCCCTGCAATTTCAGCATGGTATTTGGGACTGAACTACCCCTTCCAGGTAGCAAATAAAATTTTTGTGTCAAAACAGTCACAGTTCAGCATTTGGCTTCTTACTGCTGAATTTTTCTTGTTGAATGAAAAACGATCCTATCAATGTCACTTGCAGAATTCAGACCATCTGATGGGAATGAGAGAAATAATAGTTTTAAGCTGACAAGGTAGGCTCTGAAATAGTCATGCTCCTGCTTTAAGGGAACATTCTTCTGCTGATTTTTTTTCTTAAACGTGTATAGTATAAAAACTATCTCAAGAAAGATTTGGATTCTGACATGAGATAAGAACAGCTGTTGTTAGTGATGAGAGCAGCTAAGAAAGGCCACTGGCATCTTCTGTGATATGACTATAATGTCTGTGATATTATGCAACTGTGTCTTGTGCCTGCACTCTGAATTTGCCTGGGCTACAAAAGTTTTCTGGTTTTGTATTTTTTTAAATATTTTATTATGGTGCTGTAAGTGGCCCCTGCTGTGTGTACAGAGGATCACACTCACTTGCCAAAGGGAGAATGATGCCAAGTATCCAATGTGCACTCTTCAGACAGTAAGGAGACAGCGTGGTCAATGTGCTGATGGATCTTGACACAGGCAGATTAAGACGGAAACAGCAAATCACACTGAAACTAAAAAAGAAATCCCCAGGGACTTGCTAAGCACTGTGGAATAGTTGCCATAAGCATGCTGTTCGAGGAACAAAAGCAATTACAAGTTAACTGGCTTAATTGGTTTGATGAAATAGAAAGGAGATGCTGGGTAGCATGCAGAGAGGCTGCCAGCAACGCCTGCCCACCTGGGGCTGAGGAGGAAGTGGCTTCAGCTGGCCACAGCTGTCACCTTGAAATGACACTCCATCCTTTGTCTTCCTTCTGCCTGACACCTCAGCACAATGGGTAGTTTGGCTTTGTGCTTCTTTGATTCTAAAGCACCTTCAAAAACTTCTAGTGGGACTGCCAATATTAATGAAGAGGACTGCTGTACAGTGAACATCCATAGTCATGGATGCTGTCCTGGCAAGAGATTTCCATGACTTAGCTCTCTTTTAAACCTCTCTCCAGTCTTGGTTGAAAGAAAAGTTAATTTGCATTCACAAAATCTTTTCAGACTTACTGGGACAAGTCTCCTGTCCCAATAGATAAGAGTGCTGCACTGGGCAGGTGACACTCCATTCCAGACTTGGATGAGGATTAGATTTATAAAAGTATGTGCTGTCTTGACAGGATTGTATTTAAAACCAGAGCTTTTAATATCTGAGACTAGAGTCTGCCTGGCCCCAAGCACAGGGCTGTACCCCATACAGGGAATAACCTGGCTCAGCTCTCTGAATACAGAGCTAGCAGCTATGTTTCTCCTCAGATTGCTGGGGCTGTGATTTACATGAATTTGGACAGGCTGTTAAGGAAGTCAAGAATGGTCATAAGAAACATGTTTGGTTTAACAAACTAGTTAGAAGTGCTGATGCTTCTGGAAAGAAAGTTCCTTTATATTGCCCATGGAACACCTACTGAGATCCAGGGTAACAGCTACCCTTGTGAAAGAGAAGATGAAATAAAAGATGATTTTATTACTTGAGGAACAGCTTTACTTCAGTCTTACCTTTCCATAGTGGCATATAAACCTTCTGTGTGTCTTGGCACCAGAAACATATTAACAATGAATAGTTTTTGTTGATTTTTTTTTGAGACATCATCTATGCAATGAAATGCAGATCTGCTGGAATGCTTGCGTTGTGGAAAACAGAGCTGGAAATGGAGTTGAACTTTACAAACAGTTGGGGTCAATCTACATATAGCAATTACTTTTGTTGTCAACAGTTTAGAATTACCAGCTCAGAAAGGTTTAAGAGAATTGGGCCTCTTTTAAAATGAAGTGTAAGCTACATGTAAATGAGCTTGTGCTGCCTCAAACTCCCTTTCAGTCCTACCAAGTAAGACAGGCTTGCAGGAACTTATTAACTACCTTGGTGTGGCTGTGGCAGGAAGCCCCAGCAGAGCCTGAAGCTCCATTCCACTGGTTTATGCACAAACACATTGTCTGCTGGTGTCTGTACCACAACGACAGAGAAGGGATGTCAGTCCTGAGGATTCTCTCGCAGGAGAAAATAAGTTTCAATCAGAGATGTGCAGTAATCATGTACTATTTACTTCTCATTACTATTTACTAGTGGCAGCAGCAAGTGTGCTTGGCTGATAAACTAAGTCAGAAGGAGCGGAGTGGGACAACCCCTCAGTACAGTCAGGGTGGGAAAGGGCCCATTAAAACGATAAGACACAGAGACTTTATCTGTGACTCAAGACTTAAAATGGATTTAATAGCCACTAAGCATGCTGCTGTTTAGTAAAAGGTCAGCATAACTTTACCACGAATGAGATAGCAAATTTTGCACTGTTTATGTTTTGAATGCTCAATGCATGCATAATAATAAAATCCCCCAGACATCTGACACCATTCCAAACTACTGTTGAGTCTGCCTCAAAACTACCCCTGATATTTTTGTAAAGAGGACCAGGCACAGACATATCTAAGTAATAATTCTCTTGAAGGAGCAAGAAGTGAAAGTCTATTCCTTCTAAAGTGAACCCTATAGTAAAGTATGCAGCAAGAACCTGATTTACTCTTGTATTCAACATTTGTCTTAAGTGCAGTGCAAATGAAATGAGGCAAGGGACCTTTGTAAGCTCAAGTTGCCATGTGTAGTAAGAAAAAGAATCTTAGGCTGGAACTAATTACATGACTTTAGGGATCTTACAAAAGGAATATCCAGAGGATCCTCTTGGTGATCCATTCTTTTTCACAAATCAAAGTAGGTGAAGAAAAGAAAATCCTGGAGCTCAGCCAGGGGTGATGTGGATGATTTAAAACTAAAGGTCTTGTTTCTGAAAAATGGCAGTACCCTGGTCTGGTGCTTCAGCCAAAAATGGTTGTAAAATTGAAATTGTTCATCTTCCCTTGAGGGCACTAATTCTGCCAGCCAGCAACTATCTGGGACAGCCACAAGTGTCTTAGAACAGCAGCTTGAAAGGAGACAAAGTGGGTTTTAGACAAACTTAGTCTTCCATGAATAAGTTGAGCAAAGAATCATTTGGCTGTAAGTTCTTGTTTCCAGAGCTAAGGTGTCTCATGCAATGAAGTCAAGCAAGGCAGCAGTGTTTTCTTCTACCTAGTCAGAATATATATTTGCTCTGGTTATAATAAATATGGAGTATGTTTAGAACTCTTTAATTTTTCAAGTTTTTAATAGCATATATTTTCATACAAAATGTCCAGTTTTTCACTAGATGAAGTGTTCCTGGTTTTTTCTGCTGTAGTGGTAAAGGTAAGCTAGATCCTTGGGTGCTGGATAAGGATTGTAGAGAGTAGGATAAGAAGGTAATTTTCATCTAACATTGCCGAGTCAGTGGATTAGTAATTTAAGTCTTTAAAAATACAATAAAATTACTGAGAACTTAGAACTGATTCATAGCTGTCTTACAGTGAGAAGCTTAGGCAGATGAAAGTCCTGCAAAAGAAGACTGTGAGGTGCTTTGATATTTGGGCACAAGACTCTCCTAAGTAGAGCAAATGGAGGACTGAAAATGTTTTATTTTTACAGGCAAGTGTAGAACTATCAATACGTCAAAGGCTTTGGCTGAGTCAGACTTTTTTTAACAGTAGATATAATAAACCACTTCAACAAATATTTTTTTAAAAAGTGATTTCTTTAACCTTTTACTATTTTGTTGGTATTTTCTCTCAGATGACCAACCTTTAGTAAAACTCATTTAAAAATTTATGCAGTAAATGCAAGGAGTAATATCTTGTCAGATGAGCTGATTTCCAAAATTCTTTCCTTTAGAACTTAACTAATTTATCCTCATCTTATACTCAGTGCCCCTCTGCACATAGATGTAGATTAAGGCACATAGATACCCTTCTACCTCACCAGGTACTGTTACTCACATGTAAAGTCAGCTAGAAGGTGTTCATTCTTCACTATCTCTCCTATATTAATTTATTTGGACAGTTTTCAAAGCTACTTTTTGAATTATTTTGTCCACTTTTTATGGTTTTGTCAGCTGAAAAAGCCTCATTGTGCTTTCAGATTATATTACCTGTACTTGTGTGATTTATTTACATAATTGTTTCCATTTAGAGATTTCACTGCTCACTAAAACTGGGATGTGTTACTGCAGTTTTATAACTGAGAGAGTTCAAGACCATAAGGTTTACTTTGAGACACGAGCTAAGATAATGAAAAATATTATTACCACCAAAACTTCAAGAAAGGCATTGATTAATATTTAGTAGAAATAATCCTTTATTTACTCTGATGCTGCAGAAATCCTGTAGCATCAAATTAAAGCCATTTTGGCTGGCCATGGAGCCCCCCATATAGGAGAGCTATTTAGAAAAAGTTTTACTCTCCCTTAAGGCTTAATCCTATGCTGTTCTTCATGGCTGTGATTCTGCAGTCACCCAATAGGAATGTCCTGGAAAAAAAATCCTACCCATAACAGGAAAATGGTTGTAAGCATTGTAAGCCAACGCCAAGAAACTGAAAAGGGAGGAATATTGAAAGTCATGGCCCCTTCCATTTTCCGTTCTGAGGTCCAGACACAGTGTGAAACGTGTTTCCTTAAAGTCACAAAAGCAATCATTGCTCCAGAGGTTAAGTAGACAAGAGAAAGGAGAGGAAAGATGTAATTGCAAGGAGAGGTGGAATGATTCACCTGCTCTGACACCTGACAGAGGAGGAATGCTCCTGAGACAGGAGCAGAGGCAGGGACTGGCAGCACTATCCTGGCATCTGGGAGGGAGAAGGTATGGCCTCTTTGCTTTCCACACCTGGTTTATAACATTGGTGTCTATTGCTGCTAAAAGAGCTGTGTGAAAACAGGAGACAGCTCTAATAATTACAAACATGTTGGGTAACACTTTTAAAACTCATCTAGTTTGTGTATGTATGCCTGCCCAGCAAGGCAGGAGCCTTGCAGAGAAGAGTACACAGGCAAGACAGAAACAAGAAGATTGTTTCAAAGAAAAGAAGGAATCCTTTTAGAAAAGTTTTTTTTTGTGGCATTCAGTGTGTGAATCTTGTAGGTAATGTCATGCCTCTAAAGGAATTAAAAGTGCTGCTGGGTTTCTGTGAGAGGAGGCCCAGCAGGCTGACCCCAAGGTGGCTGCAGTGTGAGCTGTCTGGCAGAACAGCATCAGACCCATCTGCCCCAGCAGCAGAGCCTCCCACGCAGCCCCTGATCCAGCCCTTGTGCCAGCCATCAATGTTAATGATTTACACTGGGGTAAACATCAAAGGGACACCCTCTTCAGGGTAAAACTGAGTCAGGGTAATCCCCAGTATTATATCAGCAAACATTACCAGGAATAAAGAGTAGGTTTTATCTGAAGTATTTATCAATTTTGTGTCATTAACTGTCTTTGCCTCTTGAATTATTTTGGATTTACAGTTTGCTGCAGAGTTGTGTTGTCATTTTGTCTCCTTTGCCTTTCCTAAGAATTTAAATGCCTGTTTGCAAAAATTCAAAAGACACCATGTACAGATAACCCCCCACTTTTCTCTTTAAGCAGAAAATCCTAGAAATGAGGGCTGGAAATTGTTGGCATGTCCTGTGTGCTGGCAGGAAAGGTGACAATCTGGAAAGCAACTTTGCAGCAAAGGACTTGGGAGGCTTCATGGATCCCAAGGATCCATGTTCATCCCATGGATGTCAGATGAACATGAGCCAGCACCAAAGGCAGCAAACTAAAAAGGGAGAAAAGTCCCCCTGGCTGCACTCAGGAGTGCTGCTGGTGGGATGAGGGACGTGACCTTCCCCTGGACACAGCGCTGATGTAGCAACACCCAAAGTGCTGTGTCCAGCTACAGGCTCTCCAGTGCCAGGGAGGCGAGGACACAGTGGAGAGGGCGCAGTGAAGGGTCTGTACATACCTGATGATACAGCCCAAAGAAGATGGAGCCAGATTCTTTTCAGTAGTGCCCACTGGCAGAACAGGAGCCAAGAGGCACAACCTGAAACACAGGACTGCCCACCTGAACATCAGGAAACACTTTTCTCAGAGAGAACTGAGAACTGAGCACTGGCACTGACAAGACAGACCCAGCAGAAGAGATAAAGGATCTTGGTCTGCGTTTTAACCTCTAACTAATTTTTTGATGGATCTTTGTTACTTGTGTGAACAATTTGTTCATTTCTCAGGTGAGGAACATCTTCATGGTACCTTCAAAACAAGATTTATGCTTTTAAAAACCTTAGAAGGATTAAAGAGCAATAAAAAAGAAAAGCATGAGGATTCTGCTTTTGGAAGTTTATTCTGTGGTGAGAAAGAAATTGTATTATCCATTTCATATGTGCTTAACCAAATCTCTATCAGCCTCCTGAAAATAAAGTAAAATGTCCCTTTCTGATGAAAAGCACTTCAGTAAAACCAGTTAATGTGATTATTATGAGTTTATTTGGATTCAAGCAAAGTCTTTTCATGCTAAAGAAATTTTATTTGGCAGTATTTAAAAATGACGGAGGAGCTGGTGTTTAAAATGTGATATCAGAGGATATGAGAGCTTGGAGGGAAAAGCAGTTGGTGCTTGTCTCCCACTGGCTTGTCTAATGATGTTTTGATTTGTATAATTAGTAGCAATAATATGGGTGCCCTGGTAAAATGACTATATTCAATTTTGTGGATCAATAATAAACACTACCTATACATATATAAAATATATGATAGCATATATGTACAGGCATTATTTAGACTCAAGTGAATTAAATTCAAGGTCTTGGTTCTAGTAAGTGGCTTGATAAATTGAAGCTGTTAAAAAGCATCTTTTTAAATACTTTTACAACTGTGGATGAGAAATACTGTAATATCTAAGTATTTTTATTGTAGTAATTTACATTTCATCTTTAAACTTTTGATTAGGACAGACTTGAAAAAAATACTTATTTAATATTGTATCAAGGTAATTCCCATTTGCAATTCATTTAAATTTATTTGCAAATGAATATTCAATAATTTCTGTTAAAAACTAACCTGCAA
The DNA here is from genome assembly GCF_028551555.1 of Melozone crissalis. Lineage (NCBI taxonomy): Eukaryota > Metazoa > Chordata > Aves > Passeriformes > Passerellidae > Melozone > Melozone crissalis. The sequence goes on from NW_026535805.1 coordinate 59,027,190, forward strand.
ATTTCTGAAAACACTGGTTTTAAGGACTCTACAGGCAGTAGTGAGCTTTTTTATTCTTAAGTTGACATAATGCTTAGAATCTTTCTAAATATTTGATTTTCTCTCCATTTTTTAAAAAATTAAATAACATTCTCAAATTCTATCTTCTTACAGACTTGCCTGTGCTACAGATATTAGGAAGCTTAGCATATCACATTGATAGCAATAGTCCAGGGATATAAAAAATTCAAAAGGGTTATAGTTGTGGTCTCCCCCTACCTGGCTGCCTAAATGGAATTTAGCACAAAGTCTTAATGCTGTTGTGTGTTTTTATTTTTTGGAGCCTTTGCTACCAGAACCTCCTGGGCAAGTTTTGTACTGTTCTAGAATGAAATGGGTTCCACCTCATCTGGTAACTTTAGCAAAGGTTGATCCTCAGAGCTGAATCAGCTGGAGAAGAAAAGGTAGAAATATTAAACTTCTAAAGTTGTAATAAATTGCAAAATACAGGAATAATTACAGAAAGATGAGAAAATATAAGAGGTGTTTTCTCAAAATGTTAACTATCCAGGAATCTTAAATATTTCATGCTGAACATTCTGTGAGTAAAACATTTACATTGCAAATAATGACATTGTACTGTGACAGCTCGTGCAAACTGAAAATTGCATTGTACTTGGTAGTCTGGCATTAAAATAGTTCTTTATTATAGCTTACACACATATCATTAAAGATATAATTCTGAAGGAGTCCCTGGGATGGCAGAATAGTGCTATCCTCTTGTCTCATGCGTCCATTGCAATGCCTTTTTCTCTCTTTTTTCTTTGAAAAATATCAAAGAATAAAACTAAACTTACTGATAATATAGGGATATATTAATAAATATTGGGCCCTGGAAGCTACTCCATAGATTTACCTGCTTCAGAAGTAGATGTGATATGTTTATTCCTGACTTTAATTTTAAAAGGAAGGATACAAAACAAAAGGGGAAAGATGATTACTAAACAAGAAACCTGCAACTCCTGTAAAAGCACGCTCCAGAATGATTTTGTTGAATGTCCCCAGATGGTTAAATCTTTTCTGCTACCTGTTTATACATCACTATTTCTTTGCCTGAGGAGAAGGTTGGCTGTGATCTTGGGTCTGGCAACAATCTATGACTGCCAGTTCATGCACCTTCCCAGGTATGTGGTTGGTTTGGGTCTTTTAGGGGTGGTGGGATTGTTTTTAAGTTTGGTTCAGGTTTTTTTTTTAGTATAGTGTCAGTGTAGGGCAAAACTAATGGCTTATGGCTGCCAAAAGAGTTTGACAATGAAAGCTCCTTATTTTTGATGGTCTCAGAGTACATTTTTGTCTTCCCACACAAAAATGTGAAATGTTTGTGTTGTTTGACCTGAACCTACCTGAAGATGACAATAGGAAGGAGACTGACACACTTTATTGTGTTCAACAGGCATGATGACAAATATGTACATGCCTGCAATGGCCACAGACTGCATTGTGCATGAAAAAATATGAATTCTGGAAACTGTGAGCACCAAACAGTGCAAACAAACCCCATAGCTACAGAGAGATGCTGCAGAGCCCCAACAAGCTGCTCTTCCTCCTCTTTCCCAGGCCAAGAGTCAACTTTCTGCAAAGTGTCTCAGCTCTGGATGCTTAGGGCTCTGTATGTCCACATTCTAGCTTCATTCAGGTGTGGCTGCTGCTTTTATTGTGCTTTAAAGTGGACCCAGGTGCATTTTTGAAATGTACATTTAGAAGAGCATATTATTGGCATTGCAAAGTCCCAGAATGTGTAAAATTAGCTTTCTTCTGCTCTGTTCACTCTGGCTCTGCTTCAGCTTCCCTCACAGAGTCCCTGAGGGAAGTACTGCAACCTTGCCTCTTGCCCTGGAAGTCATGGTACGTGTTTTCATTAAGGTAGAGGGAGATTGTGGGAATTCTAGAGGTTTTTTATAATTTAGCAACCTTCTAATAACCTGTGGCTGTGGGCAAATGTTGTGAAACTTGCATTTCTTGATAATAATGGCAGACAAATAACATGATTTTTGATCTGTATTACTTCTGAGATTGTTATTTCTCCTATGAAATGCCATGATAATAGGAATGCTTTCTTCTTCTCATGGTTATCATCTTCCTACAGTAATTTTTAGCAGCAATTGTCATTGCTTGTCTTTTTATTTAAGAAAAAAATTGCTATCTCAGTTTCTATGTGATTGGGAAAGGTATGAGCTTCAGGAGCAAGCTATTTCCTTTGTCAGAGAGTTGTATGCACACAAATGCATGAAATTCATCCTTGATCTTGTCTTGAACAAAAAAAAGATTTATAATGAAAAAAATCTGCTGATGACAAAGTCAGAATACTGGAGAACAATTATGGTTTATCCTGTCCTTGGCTAGAGACTTCCAGTTTGCCTCCAGCCCCACTCTGCCATAACCAAGTTACAAGCACAACTTCAAAGGAGGTCACAAAGCCATTGGTAACACCAGCACAAAGGGTGGTTTTCAGGATGAACTCTTGTAGACCTAGCTGAATATTTTTATATAGTGCAGACTTTTGTATTTATTCCATTTCCCTCATGAATCTCAGCTTGAGTTCTCCTGAATTCCAGCAGCATCAGGGCAAAGAGAACCAAACCAATAAATGTGTCTCAGCTCAGTGGAGGAAGGGCAAAACTCCAAGTTTCCACGTAGCAGGTTTTGAAATCATGGTGCCTCACTATGGCAATTTCAGGCTCACTGCCATTTCTTAATCCTCTTCAAGACCTAATTTTTCATCATAGTTGTTATAGTTTTATTATTATTTATTTTGTTATAGTTTTATTATATATAGTATTATAATATATTTTGGGAAATCTCTTTTACTATTTAATACTATGTACTACCTACACCAGGCTGATGGAAGGGAATAGCTCTCTTCTTCCTGGGATGGAGGCACATTTAACATATCCATGTTGATTTCACTTGTTGTATTTGTGGTGCTGTTTGAGCTGAAATTTAAAAAAAATAAAATCTGTTACTAAAGAAACCCCTTCAACAGTCAAAGAATCTGGCTTAAGCAGAGCACCATTCAAATTCCCATGAATTTAAGGAATTAACCCCAGTTTAGTGTTATTCCTCTGAATAGGAATAGGAAATAGGAAGGCATATAAAAGTGAAATAGGAAAGCAGATAAAAGTTTGATGTCATAGAATCATAGAATGACTTGGTTTGGAAGGGACCATAAACATGATCTAGTTCCAGCTCCCCTACCATGGACAGGGACAGCTTGCACTGGACCAGGTTTCCCAGAGCCCCATCCAGCCTGGACTTGAACACTTCTAGGGATGGGGCATCTACAACTTATTTGGGCAACCTCTCCTAGTGTCTCACCACCCTCACAGTAAAGACCTTCTTCCTAATAGCTGATCTAAACCTACTCTATTTCAGTTTGAAGGCCATTCCCCTTGTCCTGTAACTACAGGCTCTGGTAAAGAGCCTCTCTACCATCTTTCTTGTAGGCTCCCTTCAGGTGCTGGAAGGTGGAACTGGGTCACTCTGAAGCCTTCTCTTCTCCAGGCTGAAGAATCCTAATTCTCTCAGTGTTTCCTCATAGCAGAGGGGCTCCAGCCCTCAAATCATCTTGGTGGCTTCCTCTGGACTTCCTCTGACAGGTCCAGGTCCTTCCTGTGCTGGGAGCCCCAGAGGTGGATGCAGAACTCCAGACTGTGTGTCATGAGAACAGTGTTCTCTAATTTAATATTGCTTCTAGGACATAAACTGCTGTTTCTAGCCAGCATCTGCATTATTTCTATTAGTGTGTGTAGATCTCCTTCTGGTCACAGATCTGTTGGTGGAGGTTGAATCTATTACTGCAGTTATGCCAAGGGCTAGGTATAATTTGCAAGGAAGTATATATGAAATATGTTCTTCTTCTTCCCATCACAGAGAATATAAATCTTCTGGATATTCTGCATGTACAGCCTGATTTGTTAACTCTGAATGCTCATGTTCTCTCCTTTCAAAGACTCTTCTGTCAGTGAAGCAGGGGATCATCCCATAAACAATGTCATTTACTAGTATTTAAAAGGATTTAATGTTTCTTTTCTGCGCACGATTTTTGCCACTTGCTGAGAAATAATCCCCCAGACTGGCTCTTGCCATGAGGATTAATACTTCCCTAAATATCAATATTAAAGTGTAAAAAAATCATTCATGCCCATGTCATATGCACTGACCTTAGTTTAGCTTTTTTTTTCTGCTGCTTAAGCTGTTGGAAATGAACTGAACTTTCTAATCTAATGCCAGAGAATTTTCATGATACAGAATCATATGTACTGAATAATAAACAATAATCTCAAACTGTCTATTTCTTGTTCTAAAGACTGATCTTAAAAACTACTTGGTTTTACTTTTTTTACTGTAAATTAAAAGCTGTTTTCCCACATTTGCTTTACATATTCTATTAATTAAGGTAAAATAAAATTCATTTTGGACCTGAAAAATGCTATTTCTTTCCTGCAATCTGCATTTATAAATTGAATTAGCTCATTTCAGTCAACTGCACCTTCCAATTTAAAACTGTCAGAATAAATCATAATCACAAAAGATATCTCAATAAACAGGCTCTGATAATCTAATTCCTGAGGGGACATTTCAGAGTCAGCAGACTTTTTTTCACCATCTTTTTTCACAAGGAATGACTGAATATAGGCTTCTACAAGCGAAACTTTACAAGTGGTAGTCCAGAATTCATTAGAAGATCATTTTCCCATATTTGACCATCCTATAGGTACTTTGAAATGAGCAGATCAAACTGTGCTCGTAGTGTGCTCCATAGATTGGTTTCAATAGCTAAATGCTCAGACTAGTACAGTTACAGCTCAGAGAGCTTCAGTTGTTGACACCATAAAGTTGATCTTTATCTGGTATGAAACCAGGTCTTCACGGAATTAACTTCATAGTTTGATGAGAGGTTTTGTGTGAGGAGCAGCAGAGGGAGTTGGGGGTGTTAAGCCTGGAGAAAAAGAGGGTCTGGGGAGACCTTACTGCTCTCTACACCTCCCTGAAAGGAAGGTGTAGTGTGGTGGAGGTAGGGCTCTTCTCCCAAGTAGCAAGAGGCAGGACAAGAGGAAGTGGCATCAAGTTGTGACAAGGGAGGTTTAAGATTAGGTATTAACAAAAATTTCTTTCCTGAAAGGGTAATAAAGCACTGGAATTTTCTGCCCAGAGAAGTAGTGGAGTCACCATCCCTGAAAGTGTTGGAAAATGTATGGGTGTGGCACTGGAAGACATGGATCACAGAATCACGGAATGAACTAGATTAGAAAACACCTTTGAGATCATCAAGTCCAACCTATGATCTAACGCCTCCTCATGGCACTGAGTGACACATCCAGTCTTTTTTAAAACATGTCCAGAGATGCTGACTCCACCACCTCCCTGGGCAGATGATTCAAGTGCCCAATCTTACTTTCAGTGAAGAAATTTTTCTTGATGTCTAACATGGTGGTGGTGCTGTGTTGATGGTTGGACTTGATGATCTTAGAGGTCTTTTACAACCTTAACACTTGTATCATTCAATGATTTAATTCATTTTGGGCTCTTCAGATTTTACAAGTTCCATCTCAGACAGAAAGGCTACAAATCCCTGCAGTCCTCGGGGCCTAAAGCTATCTGTGATAAAAACAGTTTGAGTGTTCTGGTTTGGGTTTGTTGCTGTTCCAGGAAGACACTTCCACACTCCAATCTCTCACTTTATGCATTGTCCTGCTTCTTGGCAGATGAAGTAAATGTAGTCCTCCATCCATTTTAGAAGATGGATGTTTAGAACCCACAATTTTGCAATATTCAGTCCTCCTTGCCCTGCCTCCAAACAGAAGGAGGTAAGGACATGCTTAAGGTCACTTCCTTACCCACCTCTCAGTTATAAAAGCATTATAATTTAGCTTGGAGGATGCCTTTGGGGTCATCTTGTTCAACCCACTGCTCAAAGTAGAGCCATTCGCAAAAATAGATCAGTTTGTTTTAAGCCTTTTCCAGATGAGATAAGAATATTTCCAGAAACATTGATTCCTTAACCTTTAGGGGAATCATATCCCAGCACTCAGCCACCCATTGTGAAAAACATTGCTGTAAGTTTAGGGTCTATGATAGAGGTGGTTTAAAATATGTTTTAATTTCTGATTTAGGGTTTTCTAGAAATTTCAGACTTCAGACTAGGAGGCACTGTTGGATTAGGAGTTTTAAATGTTGTGGGACTGTACATTTACCTGAAAACTGGACTAGGGCCTATTCTACCAACCATTTTGACTGCATTTGCCAAGGGCTATTTCTTCAATTCCAGTCCACTAATTTCTCCTGGTCCTTTTTTTTTTTTTGTGGTGTTCTCTGCCAATTAAATCTTCTTGCTGAGTCTGATACCTTCTCTTCCAAAGAAAGGATGCAACAGAGGGGTGAGCAACAGAAACTCCCTGCTAAAGAAAGTGCTCAGGCTGCCTGTTGTTTTGGTGTGTGGGAGATCAGTTCCCAGATTTATAAACAAATGATGAGGCAAAAGGCAAAGGAGAGGACAGCTGAATAGCCATATAACATATGGACTTGAAAATTGAATTTATAAAAGATGAGGGTGTGAGAATGTGAGAAGAAAGAAGAAATGAGCCAGGAGACAATACTGGAAAGAAGATTAAGTGGAGAAAAATAAGAGTGGTTTGTTCTTGTCATGTGGAATATAAGATAGCTGTATACTTGTTTTCATAAGCAGATGGTCTCATTTCTTGTAGTAAGTTGTACTGCAAATTGGAAGTACTTCCAAATACAGTCAGGTAATTTTAAAGATAAATACAGAGAGTGTAGCATTGACACTCTTTAAATATGTGACTTTTGGATTCTGCCAAATATGACAAATATAAATCTTTATGCAGCATGGCATATTATAATCCAAATTATTTGACTAAAATGGGTTATGTGGTTCATTCCTTCTTCTTCAGTGTTAAGAAAATTTATACCAAAGGCATAAAATGATGCTATTTGACTTTCCTCCTGGCCAGTTTGTTTACAGCTTTTCACTGCATCTGTAGCACTACATTTTGAGGTTCCTGTATGGAACATCCTTGAAATTTGTACAGCCAAGCACCTCTGTGCAGCTCAGAGTAGAAATAAAAGACAGACTTTGTTCATGCTAATTTGGATTTAACAGCCAGTAAGGGCTAAGACAGAGAAAGTATTGAAAATTGAGTTGCAAATTCAATACGATAATCCTGTGAAAATATACAGATGTTAAAACTTCATATTCTGAATTAGAAAGCCCTGTTTCTCATAAACTCAGTTTCTTGTTGTATCTCTCAGTCATAGCAAAGGGAAATGGAAAGTAAAGTGAGAAAACTGGGAAGTAAAGAGAAATAGAGATAGACTGGGCTTTAAAATAGGAAAATTTCAATTTAAAAGGAAAGAGTAGGAAATGAGAAAACAATAGTGGTAGCATTTTCTAGACAAGCTATCATAACATTGATTTTGTAGCTAAATAATTGTTAAAAATGTGTTACTGATCATTAATTGTTTTGTCACATGAAAGTTAAAAAGAGAAAATAGTAAAATAACTGTCTGAGCTGTTGAGAAATTTCATATTTTTCAATATGGATTTGTTTTTAAATTCTTATATTTTTTAATTCTAGCAGACATTTAGTGAATTTATCATTGGGCACTAAGTGATTTCTTAGCCAAATGTCTGCTGACTATAAACAAGATTTAAAGAAATTGAATTTATATTGTTGTTTTTATCAGTGCTTGAGACATTAGAACACCTCTTCATTTATCTTTTTTGTATAGTGTAAAAGCATGAATATATAAAATAGAATGAATATATAAAATAAATATATGAAACAGAAGAACGGGTCTTCTGAAGAGGTCTTGTGTATTTTTATTACATTTTCATCATTTTAGACCTTTAATTTTTATCTTTTTTGACAAAAAATCTTCTGTATAAATTGAGACATTTAAGGCACTAGGCTTTCCTTCTGTTTAGGATATGGCATTTTTTTCAGTCTGGAGCAATATTTCTAGAGAGGCGAGATGATGAAGAGACAGATCTGAAATAAGAATGTTTGTAGCACATAGAACCACATTATGTTTATAGATTTGTGCAGAATCCCAGAGTTATTTACAGTAAAATGTGTAAAGTGGCAGCTAGATGCTTACTTAAAAATTTGTATCACTTTGAGAAAGACAATAGAGAAGCAGCTCACTTCTGGCTGGTATTTTTAAAAGTCTTTGTTTTTGTTTTGCTATCAGATGATTCAGCAGTGAATAGAGAATCAGGTATTATTTCAGTTACAATTAATGAAAATTTTATTAACTAGAACTAACAAAGACTTGAATTGTTGTGGCTCTGGGTTTTGCATCTATCTTCAGACTATCAGTAGTGTTGGTTCCATTGGCCATCTTTTCTAAAATTTCAACATAATAATGACATATATATTCTTAAAATATCTTAAATCACAAATATATCATAAAAATATAATTATAATATACTCCATTTTTCATTCCAAAATTTTTTCCCAATAACTTCTATTTATAACTTTTAGCCATATTTTAGTTTGCTGTCCAAAAATACTGTTGTGCTTCTTAAGCAGAGAGATATACCTTCTATTACTGTATAGACAAAAAAAAAAAAAAAAAAAAACACCATCCTTTTGGGTCAGTTTTCTTCTGTGACTTGCTGCACCCTACTGGGTTTCTGTACATTGGCTTAGTTGCAGTTGCCTACTCTTTATCCACCCATAAGATTTGACTGAGCATTGCATATAGAGGCTAAAACATTTGGAGAAAAATTCCAGACACTGTTAAATGTTTCAATATGCAGGTTAATAAAAGGGCCTTTCTGCAGTTTAGGATGAATTTCTTGTGCAGCTTAAGGCTGTGTAGTTCTCATCTTCTGCAACAGTGGCCACACCACCGTGTTTGCATATCTATTTGCTTGTGGGCTTCCATCACAGGTTAAACAGCTCCCCAGTTACTGATGCCTGGGATGGGCTTAACATAGGCTTGCACATATTTGGTTTCCAAGTCAAATGGAATATATATAAGATCTCCCAGCTGGGTAAAACAGTCTCCATTTATACACAAAGGGGTGTGTTGTGGTGTCATCCTTGAAGCTCAGAGGGTTGCAAGAGGATGGCAAAGTGTGTTTCACTTTGAGAGTGTCAGTGTTAGATATTTCCTCAGCAGTAACTGGGGAAGCCTCTACAAGAACTGCTGTAGATGGATGACCCACTATTAGCTGGATTTGAGCTGATGACCTTGACATAAAAGCCTTTATATCTGAAAATGAATCTCCAGGTTTAACTGGCTCTTGACATGTCTGCTCTTTATTGCCTGTTCTTTTACACTGCTGAGAAAATGCTGGGGTCATTCACAAGTCATTAAGTCCTGGGCTGGTGATACAGCTCCTACACATTTTTGCAGAGCTCTTACCTCTTTCAGTAGTTGCAGACTTGGTCACACAGTCTGCACATCCACAAGTGGGAGCAGGACAACTTCATGAGCCGGATGACTGCTGGAGCAGAGACCAATCCTGCGGAATGAGGTGTGGGGTGGCAACCTTCCCCTTCAAATGCCAGTTCCTGCCTTACTTTGCAGTTATGACTATTGCTTTCATACCTCACTCATGGCTAGATGAGCTCTTCTACATTTATATGTGGTTTTTGTAGCTTTCTAGGATTTCTGCTATGGTAATGTCAACTTGCCATCCTTATTGAATACAGCAAATTGCCTTTGTACCTCTGTTAGTTCAGTGGCTCAGAAAAAGACTTCATCCCCACCATACCTACACCAGTGGTATAAACAATTAAATTTCATTGGATTTGTCAGATTATTTGGGGAAAGAAACTTTCAAGGTTAGGCTCAACTGATTAAAGATTAAGTACAATTTCATAGCTATTTCCTGAGATGAAGTAAACAGAAAGACAAAGAGCTCTTGAGATAAATCAGGTGGGATGTGACAATCTGAAAGGAAAAGTTCAGTTGTGTCCTGTGGTCCAACATATAAAGCACTTGATTTGATGGTCCTGGTTTGCCAAAGAGCCTTCTGTTAGGTCTCATTCTGGATTTGTTTACCTCTGTTAAGGACATAAAGCCTTTTCTGTGTCCCAAGGAAGAAATATGGAGAATCCCATTATTTATCACATTTTCCCATGTTCTTTCCTCTATAAACTAACAACTACAGCCAGGCTGATAAATGAAATGATAGAGGGGCTGGTTTTTGGCCTGAGGCCAATAGGCATGGCACAGATATATCCGTCCAGCTGGATTCTCTGACACCCCCAGAACAGGATGACTGCACAAAAATTGTCTGTTGGGGCTCAGCCAACCCCTGAGCTGTATGCAGGATGCCGTGACACAGAGCACACTAAATGTCAAAAAGTAAAGACAATTGCATGCTATTGCTTCAGCCTGTGCTCTCAGCCTTTTATTTCCCCAAAAAGATGTGGCTAATTTGGATGATTATTCCCATTTCATCCCAAGTACTTCATTTTCATTTTAAGATGTTACATAATAAAAATGGTAATGATTCAGTCTTAGTTTAAGGATTAAATACATTAAAACATTTTTTTTCACCAGAATTCGTCTTCCTTCCTTGTATTTTATGAAAAAACATGCAATTGTTCCCAAGAAAAGCTTGAACCTGTTACCAGCCAGTCTGCAGAAATAATGAATTCCTAACATAGTATGACAGTTATCTTTGCCAATTAGTCCACCTGAGCGAGTTCAGCTAACAGGTGCATTTAAGCTCTGTGAGGCTGCCTTCATCACTCTCTCAGGAAAGAGGACAGCTATGTTGGTTTCTGAATTAGACATTGGAAAAAACCCAATATACCTGGCTCTGTTGCCTAGCTGTCTCTGTGATTGAAAGCCAGTCCTGCAGAGGCTGGTGCAAAAAGAGTGCCTGTGACTGGGAGTTGTGTGTCTGCCTGAACAAAGAAATGGAAAGCAGCAAAAGAATCACTAATCAGCCCTTATGAATGTTACTGATTTTAAATTACCTCTTGAGGAAAAAAAAACAACTTTCCATAGATTATAATTAAACTAAAGAATAAGTAAATCTAATTTCAAATGTTAAGGAATTTGTAGCATTTCTGTTGATTTTGCATACAGAGAGAGTTAATATAGATGTGGTAAGGAAATATCAATCCTGCCTGCACATGGATTTGAGCAGACACATTTTAAGAGTAACTAGATAGGCAGTGGTTTGTATGATATAGCATGTAGAATATGTCACTTAGGTTTTCTCCAGTGTGCCAGGCAGAATATAAATACAGAATGCAATACATCTCCATTGGTATTTACAGCTGTAAAACATGACTAAAAGGGAAATAAAAAATACCCTGTGGTTTTAATGTTATTTTCTACATGCCTACCCATCTTTGAACTTAAATATTAATAAAGCCATTTTACATGAGTAAATTATTAAAGCCTTCAGACTTAGTCAGAAAAAAGACATGTCAGAGATAGATTTTGATTTGAAGCTTTGTCAGTTTTGAATGTAACACTCAGGTTTTGTTCTGTGTCATTAGTCAATTTTCTCATCGCTTCTCTGTCAGAAAATTCAGCAGTGTTACTTATCTCCTGCAAAACAGATTTTGGTCCCATTCCTTGGCTGAGGCTTCTTTGAAAGAGAAATTGGTTTCCAGAAAGGGAAGCCATGCAATCCCAAGATCCAGTTAGTCTGCAGCAGCTCTCCATCAGACTCTGCCCGGTTCCATAGCAGCAAGACAAGCACAACCAGGGGACAGTGTGAGCACACTGTCTGATCGTGTGATGAACTATTATCATCATCTCTAGTATGTTTTTGGCTGTGTTTTAAAGCAGAAACATTCCAAACAATGGGTGGTCCTGATTTAGCAGTTTGCAGGGGTGAGGAGTGATTCCCAGTTCCAGTCTGTGTGTGGCCCCCTCATTTGGATGGGAACAAATTCATGTCTACCCTCTCATCCTCAGGGCTTAAAAATGGAGGCTTGTTTTTTTATTTCCTTGTGTGCATACAACTTCTGACATCATGTCTACCTTCCTTCACTTTTAGAGAAAAAATGTATTTCATAGAAACACCTAAAGGCATCAGGCATACTAGCAGCAGACAGTAGAGCAGCATAGTGACTCCACTGTAAAGCTGACATTCCAAATTTCTGCAAAAGAACTGTTAGGTGAAGACAAGCCCTCATGAGGCAAAAGTCAGGAACAATTTTCTTAGTGTAAAAAGGCTATTTACTAAGACAGTTAAAAGGTATAAGAATTTTATTTTTAATTGAGATATTTTGATAAGAAGGTCCAATGATAAGGAATGAGGTCCAGTGAGCAGTAATAATCCCTAAGTACTTCATTTTGTAGGCAGCACAAGTCCTGAATTTCACTACTTAACTGTGATTTTTTTCAATTTTGTTGTTGATGTTTTTAAGCTTGAAAACTTGGTCGGTTCCTATTTTGATTATTCAGATATATTTCTGTTGAGTTCCCATTTCTGGAATATTTAAGTAGAAATGCTATTTTCTAAGTGAACACAAATCTGATGTGCACACTTCTTCACACGATATCCTGAAAACATTTGTGAGCTGATTTTCTAAGCCTCTGCCTTGCATTGCTGAATCTTGTACTCACTAAAAGAATCTGCTGAATGTCTTGTCTCGCTGTACTAACTCACTGCTGTGTCATCCCAGGGTTACCTCTTGTCTGCAAAACCTTGTTCCTGGTATTTCCCACAGCTCATGTTATTAACTCACAGAAGGAGCAGATTGAATTTAGTTTGAAGATTTTGAGCTGACAAGTCCTCAGGTGTCCAAGCCTTTTCTTTCTCTCTCTGTGTTTCCTAATACTGAAGGTGAAATCTAGGGCAAGGAAAATTCACTGCCAGGATGTAGTATTTCCCCTTTTTCACTGTCTTCAAGTTTTGTGCCAGGAAGACTTCTCCTATTAAATGACACTTAATGATTTAGGTAGAAAAGCTAAGGATGGTTCAGAAAAATATTAAACGACCCATGTCCATTATAAGAATATTCTAAAGGTGGCATTGTCTCATCTGACTTAAGACATTTTATTGCAGGATTCACTCTCTCTGAGCTCTCTTTTTAGTTATTGAGGGCAAGATGATCTGATTTAGACTTTCAGCAGGAAACAAATTAATAAAGTCATAAAAATAATCTGAAAGCTGTGGACAGGAGAAAGAATAACTGCCAAAGAATCTTGTTTTCTGCAGAGGCTGCAGCATGCACTTCTGGATCATAGAATCATAGAATATACTGAGGGACCCACAAGGATCATCAAAATCTAACTTCTGACCTTCACTTGAACTTTTCTTAAACTCTTGTCAGCCTTGGTGCTGTGACCACTGCCCTATGGAGCCTGTTCCAATGCCCAACCACATTATCATATATTGCAAGGGTTCCATATTGCTAGAGTTTCGTACCTCCTTGAAGTTTCTTGTAGGCAGCTCCTCCAGGCCCTGACTCTCCCTTGCCCTCACAGCAGCAACTGACTCCAGTTCCCCTCAGACAGCCAATCCACTCTTTTATAACACTCTGCTGATTGGCTGCAGCTGCGGCCTGTTAACATCAGGCCTGCTCCTAATCCTTAGTAATTGGCTCAGCTGCAACTCTTTAGGGGATAAGATTACAGTCTATACCACTTTCATTTACCTATACTGTATCCCCCTACACAACCACCCTTTAGATGAAGAATCTTTTACTAATATTTAATCTAAATTCCTGACACAACTTCAGGCCATTCCCTCAGGTCCTGTCACTGTCACCAGGGAGCAGAGATCAGTGCCTTTCCATCCTCTTCCCCTCACAAGAAGCTGTAACTGCAGGGAGCTCTGCCCTCAGCCTCCTCCAGGCTGAACAGAACAAGTGACCTCAGCCACTCCTCACATGGCTTCCCCTCAGGGCCCTTCACCATCCTTATGGCCCTCCCTTGGACACTCTGCAGTAGATTAATAGTTTTAAAATTAAATATTGTGGCACCCAGAGCTGCCCCCAGCACTGGAGGTGAGGCTGCCCCAGAGCAGAGCAGAACAGGACAATCCCCTCCCTTGCCCAGCTGGCCATGCTGTCCCTGATGGCCCCAGGACAGGTTTGGCCCTCCTGGCTGCCAGGGCACTGCTGGCTCAGTTCAAGTTCAACCAGGATCCCCACGTCCCTTCCTGTGGGGCTGCTCTTCAGCACAGGCAGTAGAGAATCCACATGTGAGGCAACCCTTTTAGAATCAACCCAATTTTTAGAAAATACACAGGCATGAATCCAGGTAAACCAGGTTTAATTGGCACCTCTGTGATCATGGAACAATTTGTTTTGTTAAGGAAAGTCTGTGATTGATATGAACTGAAAATGAAGCGTTGAAAATTAAACATCATGGTTTAAAAATGTTCTTACTCTATACTACCAGCATGTTTGGAATAGCAAAAAAATGATTTTATGAATATGACATTTTGTTTAATGCAATTTTTTTCCCTGAGTTTTTCCTGTATTCCGTCTCATTTCCTGTGTAACTCAAATTACAAGTGGAGAGCTCTCTATGAGCCACCATGGTCCTGACATGCTGTTATGACCAGTGCCTGACTGTAATAACAGTGGACATCAAACCCATCTGTCCTGGAATGTAGAGATACTGAATGGGAGCTGGGGTGTTTTTTTCTTTAAAGTGTAATTTCTCATTTTGACCCTAAAAATAATTAATCCATTGCAGAACACTCTCATTTGAGTATTTGTAAAGCACTGTCTGAGGTAATTTCAGAAGTGTTCTCATTGATAATGTCTGAAAGGTTTATGACATGCCAGAAGACTGAAACCGCACAAATATAGTGTGCAAGAAATGGGAAAGGGAAAAGGAAATGGGGATTATAAACCTGACACTTATCTTCAATTTCCTCCGCAATTCTGGATGGTAAGAGGCCTTTCTACAGAAATAAATTGTAGAGATGATACATGTTAGCTTCAGAAAAGCTTTTGGCATTGTCTCACCCATTTTACTTACAAGAAAAGCTGTTGAGATGTTCTTGAGGAAAGTACCATAGCATGGGTGAAAAAGAGTTTGTAGAAATATACAGAGAGAGAAATTTCATGGTGGGCTTTTTTTTTTGTTTGGCTTTTTGTTTGGTTGGGTTTTTTTGGTGGGTTTTTTGTTTGTTTCTTTTTGGTTTTCCTTTCTAGGTTTTGGGTTTTTTTTTTTTTAAATGGAAATATAAGACATCTAGGTCTTGTGCTGTTAAATTCTTCTATTTATCACTTCAATTACTGTTGTTTCAGACTACCTGAAACCAGGAGATAATGAAATTATTTTGAAGTACAGATTAGAATTCAACAAGTCTTAAGAGATTGAAGATATGATAAAAAAATAAGACAAATCTCTTCAAGACAACACAAGGTACTGTAAATTGATGGGAACAACTAACTACAGATATGGATCTGTAAAGTGATATAATTGCACTGTCTGTTTGTCTTGGTTTGGAAAGACAGGAGTCTGCTAATGAAGGCAGGAACCTCCCCTGAAATGAAGAATGTAAGCCCTCCTCAACCCTCCGAATTGCTATAAATTTTAAATTAAGGAGCTCTCAGGCAAAAATATGGGAGTAGGAAATAACAGTTCTTTAATAGGGAAGGAAAAAAATTAAAAGGATAAAATAAACAATGCAGTACACTAGAACAACACTGACAGAGTCAGAACACAACCTGACACCCTGTGGGGTGTTAGTGGCAGTCCAATTGGAAATGTGGCTGCAATCCTCCTGAAATATCAGGTGTGGTTCTGTTGGAGCAAGGGGATCCTGTAGAGAAGGATGTATTCTTCCTCTGAAGATCCAGTAGAAGATGAGACAGCTGCTGTTCCTCTGGGGAATCCCGTGGAGAAAGCCATGCTGGTGTCTCACAAACCTCTGGATTATATCTGGGTAGCAATGCTTGGCTCCTCCCTCTGGGTGGAGCATCTCACAATGGGATGCTATAGTTCTTATCAGTCATGCAGTGACATTCAATAGTCTGTTATCAGCAGATGTCCCCTCCCGAGGGAGGTGTGAATGTGGTCACTCAAAGAGAGAGATAAGGCAAACTGCCTACTTGTCAAGGATAATTTGCCATACAGATGGCAATTGAAAACATCTTGCATTGCAATCTGGAACACTGTTACTCAACAGCCTTTCCCAGACATGGTTCTCTTCTGGGTAGGAATGGACTTCAGGAAAGAAGAACAGGAGGTGGTTAAGGCAATATGATATGTACAGGAATGACTGATGACTGAGGCTGTGAATGGGGATGCAGTTACTGCTCACAGTTACAGTTTTGTTGCGAAGAAGGGGAGGTTACCTTTTCTACAGATTCAGGGTAGATAAGAAGTAACCTGTTTGAGTTGCAGCAAGAAAAAAATCAGTTTACACATTTAGGAAAAAATATTTGGAATACTGGAACTGTAATGTAATGCTGGAATAAATCTCCTGGAAACTTTGGAGATTTCCTGCCACTGAATAACTTAAACAAAAGAAAACATTTGAGAGTTGTCAGCTTAGATAAGTTTTCAGGTCCATTTTTGCACCATTTTAACTGAAGTCTGTAAATTTGGTGGATTGTGTTTTCTGTGGGAAGCAAAACTTGAAGATTTGCTGTGTGTGTGTGAATTGCTTGGCTTCATTACTGACTGAATAAAACTTTCAGCACTGGCTAATTTTCACTCCTTATTTCCACAGAAAAGACTAGGTAGCAAAAGCTGTGGATATGTGTTTTCTTGAAAAATGCTTGATCCTTTTTTACAATCTATTGTTTTTATGAGTAATATTGGAAAAAAAAAAGAGTGGTAGTAAAATCCCATGTGACAATTCCTAATTGGAATATATTTCCTCATCCAAGCCAAAAATTTACATTAGTTGAATAACAAGCTGGGTTTTAAAAATACTTATTTGTCGCTTACAAGGTGGTTGACTTGTTACCAGATGTTTTTAGCACTTTAAATTTTAGGATCATTGCTTATATCCTGCTATCTTCCCTAATACAGTATTTTTATCAGCTTCTTGTAGGCTGGAAATAACTTATGGTTCAATATTATTTTCAGTGAAAGTGAATGTTTTTCTCAGTATTTTTTTGACCTAAGAATATTTTTGCTGCTTCAGTAGCACAGCGAGTAAATAAAATGAAATAGGGAGAATACAGGATGAAAGAAATACAGCTAAAAGATTTTGAAAAAAGAAATTATATATGGCACATATTTTGTGGGATAAGCAGGATCTATCTGTTAAGAAGTCAAAGCACATTTCTTTAAGATATTTCACAAGTGCTCATTTGCTCACTGATAAAACCTTATTAGCCCTTCATACTGATCCTCAGCAGTCCCACAGACCTTGGTTCCAGTATAGGATCCTGCTCTTGTTCATTGCACCTGAAATGATGAATAACAGCTATTTTTACACCTACTTGAATTTAATATAGTTTACAAAAGAATGTTGGTGGGGGGGTGTTTGATTTTGTGTGTGTGTGTTATAAAGAAAAAACTGGGATTTTTTTAGCATGTTTTTATTTTTCCTATGGGTCTGTAATGAAGAAAGATGTTGATCCACGTTGGATGAAGACTTGCAGTCTTGATTGTCTTCTATGCCTTTACATATTCTTAAGATGTTGATAAATCTTTTCTAGATGGTGATTAGATGTTTTCTTGTCTATCTCTGAATGACACAGCTGCTCAGCACCTAATCACATGTAAGGTTTCACATGCCTACATCATTATGTAAGGCAGACAACTTGAGTTTTATCATGAAATTGAATGTTTTAAAGATTTAGACCAGAAACAAGGAAAATTTATACTTTTATATATTTACTTTTAATTTAATAATTTACATTAGATTTCTGTGCATTTTTATTAGTATTTCTTGTATATATACTGGTGCCTTTCTAGGACCTGACATCTGTTAAGAGATTTTTTGAACTTCTGATATTTGTAAAGGAGAAAGCTCTCAAGCTTTATTCTGTAGCTTGAGGTATGGAATTTTCATTGCCTTCCATTCATTCAATTATGCACCTTTAGAAATTGGCCTGTCCATCCTCAGTTGCATTTTCCAGAAAAGGTTTAGCAGTTTAATGGAACAATAGTGAAGAAAGACAACATTTACAGGCCTGAAACAGACCACCCCAAAAGCAGGAGTAACAAAATTTATTGCACTGAAACTTTGTCAGAACAGTTGTCATGGGATTGAGGTTTGAGTGGACATAGGGAAAACAAGATTGAATCTGTTCCTGAAGTTCATGTACAGCTCCAGCTTCTCTTACAGGAATTCTTCATCATTCTCTGGGAATGATGTTCTTCATCACAGAAGAAACTCCTTGAAACTGGGTTGGGTTCTCTTATTTATACCTGGAACCAGAACCACATCCTCTCTTTAAGTCAAGAACCTCCTGGCCACAGATGGAAGACTTGTAAATTGTAAAGACAGGTAGTCAAAAATTAGAAAATGAACATATCTATTTGGCCCTTCCCCATTTCAATTCAGAAGCTGTGTGGGTTATAAACTCTACATATACACTCCCCAGTCTTTTTTTGCCTAAAAAAACACCTACCTCACTCAGTGAAAAGAATAGAAATCTAAAGGGAAAGAGCAACTGAGGTTGTTCAGGTTAACACAAATCTTACATTTCTTTTTAGTCACTGTCGTGGTTTGACAGGAAATGGGACATCTGGGATATGTTGTTTTGTTGTGGTCACCAATGGGTGTTCGGATTTTAAGATGAGCACCTGGTTTGACCAGTGGGGCATTGGATCCGCCTCTTGAGACTACAAACCCAAGGAGTTAAAAGCAGGGCTCTTGTCCTACAGAGCCCTCTTGGGATTTCCGGCGGGAGGGAGTTGGGTCTCTCCCCCGGCCCAGTTGCTGGCTGGGCTGGGGGAGGGGAGAGCCACGTGGTCCATCTACGGTAGGCCGGACCCAGTGGAAGGGTGGAGGGAGCATCGAGCGACCTGTTTATCCCCCCCTCCACTGCTTTTGGAGACGGAGGGAATGCAGCCTGTGCTTGAACTGTTACCTTGAAACTTGATATCATGTGCCGGCAGCACGGCTGGGAGGAGGGGGGGGGGGGGGGGGAGCGAGCAGCCCAGCCACCTGGGAGAGCTTTTAACCCTTGTGGATAGTGAGAACTTCACGGAACATTACCTTTCCTGGGAAAGGGATAAGAGTGGAAGATGAAGGAAGAAATAGGCCAGTAAGGGGGTCTGGCAAAGAGAAAGAGAGATGTTGAAGGAATGGAGGAAGATGGAGTGGCAATCTTGCTGGACTCTTTTGTTGTATATCCATGGACTGTTTCCTGGTGATACAGAGGCTGCATTGCAGGGAGAAGCGGAGGCTCGGAGTCAAGAGAGTTTGGTGTTGAGACCCCTCGGCCCCAGGGGGTATAGAAGAAATGGGGGGGACAAAGGTCCCAGAGATGAGACTGTGCTCTGCTTGGAACGAGACGAGGCATCCTTAAAAAGGTCCACCCTGAAGGCAGGCCCCTGCCCCATCCCATGCCTGGTGGTGAGAGCACCTTGGCATGGGAAGAAGATGTCACGAGATAGCAAGACTCCGGGCGGTGCTAATTGTGACAAGAAGTCCGTGGCACAAGGAAGGACTCCATCTACTCTTCATGAGCTGAAGATTTGATTTTACTAAAGGGTGGTGCCAGACCGAGTGTGGATAATTTTGGGAAATGAAATGTACTGGGGATCTGGTAGGAGGAGGAGGGGGAAGTGTTTCTGTGTAGTTTTCATTCTCCTTGTGTTTCTTTTTTTCCCTTTGTAGTTTAGTTTTTTTGTAGTTTAGTTAATAAAGTTTTTTTCCTTTTTCCTTAAGCAGGAGCCTGCTTTGCTTATTTCCGGGTACCACCTCACAGCGGATGCCAGGGAGAGGGAATTTTCATGGGGGCACTGGCATTGTGCCAGTGTCAAACCATAACAGTCACTGAGAACATGAACAACTGTTTTTCATTAACATGAGTTTCAGCTCTGTAAAGAAGCATATAGTAGTTGTAAGGAAAGGAGTGACTGTATACAGGAAGAAATCTGTGCAGAGAACACAATAATTTACCAGGGTTTTATGGACTATTTCTGATAGTTGCTGTAGACTTCTATGGGTCTTCTTGTGTTCCCCAAAGTGAAACATATTTTTCTTTCCTGTTTCTTTGCCCTGTTTCTAAAACAGAGAACTGCACAGTGCACTGGGATATAGAAGGTCTCCACCCTACTTATGTTTTATAGTTCTTTGCCTTTAGCTTGGACAGCTTTGGGGCTTGATTTTTAATGTCTTATGTACAGTATAAAAGAGCAGCATAAAGAAGAAATTGGGGAGTTGGTGTGAATCATGACATAAATATTTATATATGTAATAAATACTCTGGTTTTGGGCTTGACATGTCTCAAATGAATAAAATCAAACACAGTAAGCTACTGATGGTAGAAGGGGAACTGTTTAAAGTTTAGATTAGTATGAGATGTGCTTTTGGAGGAGAGAGAATTCCACCTGATTTTTCACATAGTTTCTACATATTGCAAGTAACAAGTCCATTAGGGAATGAGCTGAGATTCCAGTTCTCTTCACATGAGTTATCTGATGTTTTTGATAATGATTTTTAGTTGCTTTTTAGATGGTCCAGTGTCACGACAACCAGCTCAGAAACAGATTTCATAGAGAAAGAGTTTATGTCTCATTAATCTCTTGATAGTATATCCACCTTGGCACAATGGGAGTTTTGTTTGGTTTTTATAATAAATCATTTTTATAAAAGTAGTTGGTTAGCCTCATCCCCTCTCTTTATTTTCCTGGGGGGCTTTTTGTTGGTTTTTGTTTGTTTGCTTTTGTTTGTGCTTGTTTGTTGTTGTTGTTTTTATTTCTTTGTGTTTTTCTGTTTGTATTTCCCCTATGCATAGTTTGAGATATATAATCAGGTACAGAAGGGACAGTTATTAATTTATTTAGAAAGAAATTAATTTGACATGAAGTGCCTTTGTTTAGAAAAGCATGATTGTATTGCCTTGCATGCTGTGGGGTTTGTGCTTTGAAAATTTATTCCTTTGACAAGATTTAATTAAAGTAAATTCTACATATAGTTGAATGTTTTACATCTTACAAAGAGTATGATTACTAGTGACTGCAAGTTTTGTCATGTAATTGCCTTAATGGTCTTACAAACAAGAGGCTATGACTCCCCATTATAAGCTGGAAGGAGGAGGAGGAGATAAAGATCTGATTATATGACAGAGAGGAAGATTTATGTCTTTGAAACATCATCTTAATACCTAACAAACTTTGGAAAATAAGTGCAAGAAATCCAATTTGTTGCTGCAGCAAAGAAAGTCACCAGGATGCATCAAGAAGGACATCACTAGCAGAGAGGAAGGCACCATCCCACTCTACTCAGTGCTTGTCAGGCCAGACCTGGAACACTATCTTCAGTTTTGGTCCCTTTTATACAAAGGTGACATGAACAGAATGCAGAGGGTCCAGAGAAGGGGTCCAGAGATGATCCAAGGTCAGGGAAGCCTGACATATGAGGAAAGGCTGAGAGACCTATCTAGGTGTGCTCACCCCTGAAGGATGAAGATTTAGAGAAGGCCTTGGCACCATGTTCCAGTGTTTAAAAGGTGGCTGTCACAGACATTTTTTTGTGAAAAATCCTTTCTTTAGAATTTTTCCTTCTGGGAAGCTGAGGCCCCAGAAAAAGAATGTAAACAATGGTTATCTGCTGCTGTGAAATGGAACAGGTGCACCTGTGATTGGCCCATGTTGCCTGTTTACAATTAAGGGCCAATCAAAGGCTGAGCTCTCCCTGAGACAGAATCAGAGAGAGCTCCTTTGTTTATTCCTTCCTTTTCTATTCTTAGCTTAGCTGCTTCTGAGACTTTTCTTTCTATTCCTATTAGCATAGTCTTAATGTAATATATATCATAAAATAATAAATCCAATTCTGATCATGGAGTCAAGATTCTTGTCTATCTCTTCACCCCTGAGGAACCCTTGCAAGCCCAGAAACATCTGGTGACCCTGACTTAGGACAAACACCAACAGGTGGCTACAAAGAAGATGGAGTCTTCCTTTTTAGGAGGAGTCATTAGGGATGATGGGTACGAGTTAATTCTGGGGAGATTATGATTGGACACAAGGGGAAAAGTTTTCACGGAGAAAATCATCATCCCTTGTAATAATCTCTCCAGGGAAGTGGTGGATTCCCCATATTGGACACATTTAAGATTTAGCTGGACAGAGTGCTGGGCCACCTTGTCTGGACCAAGATTTTACCATGCTGTTACCAAGAAAGGTTGGACCAGACAATTCTTGAGGATCCATTCCAGCTTGGTATTCTGTGATTCTGTTAACAAACAATTTGAATGAACATTAAATCAATACCTTGTTTGATGCTTTTATCTTTTTTGAAATGGAAGTATATATATTTGTATTTTTAATGAGTGTCAACTGTTAAAAGCATGTATTTTGAAATATTTGTGAATATTTACCCAGTGATATTTCTAAATATTCACTCTACTTTGCTTAGGATCACACCAGTATATGACTTCATAACAGGATTTAAACATTATTATTCCTATATTATGGTGTAGTAAAAGGTTACTGATTAAATTCAGGGCTAAGTGAATAATTTGTGATGAAGGTTAATGAATCTTTCCAACAGGGCAGCCTGAGCCATAACTTAACATGTCTCAGAGCCATCGTTCTCAAATGCCATTTTTGGCCATCTTTCATATTTTTACCTGGGTCATCCTCCCACCTGCTGCTGCTTCTCCCTGCACCCCCAGCATTGCCATGGCTGACATCCAGCCTCCTCTGGAGTGGTGACCACTGCTCCCTGTTCCCTCACAGAACTGACCTCTGGCACAGCTGGCTGTGGCCTCAGTGTGGTACAGTCCCCTGAGAGTTCTCACTGTCCAGCTCCCAGTGTTTCCTCTACTTTCCTGTCAATTAGGTTACTTTCCATTCTCCCACTCAAACTTCATCCAGTCTATGTTTGGGGAGGATGGACACTTTTCTTCAAGGACTCTATATGTACACCTCCCCTGCAGCCCTGTTTCCTGCAATTTCCCTGACTCCTGCATCTTCTTGCAGATTTGCACCAAAACTGTTTTCTCCTAGACAGGAAACTTGAAACGGGTTACACCAGAAAAAGAGGGATAACATTTCTGAAGTCTTCTTATCTCATTGTGGCAGGTGAGATGGAGGAAATGATGATTAATTGGAGCTGCTTTAGTTCCTACTCACATCCTTGTCCCAGTGTCTGTTGTCTTTAGTTAAATAATGGGCTCTCCCGATGGAAGTCACAGTAGAAAGTCACAAGTAGTAAACTGCCAGTGAACAGAGTGATCCAGTGAGAGAGATTTGAAATAGAAAAGAGCATAGATGAATGTTGGATGGAGCATTCTTGGGGATTCTTACAATTTGGAGAAGAATCATGTCCCACAATTCAAGGACATGGACCATCTTTTCATAAGAGATGAAGGGCCAGATGTCATACCTTAGGACAACCAGAAGGACTGTTTGAGCTACACAGAATCCAGACTGGGGAATAATTTTTTTATATTCCCTTTCCTGTGTTTTGAAAAATAAGAAGTCTAGAGCTTGACATGAAAATTTGAAATACTTATCTGTGTAATGAGCATATAAAGCTGAACAAGGTAACAAGATATTTATCAGCCTGCAGTATAAACAGAAAGTCTATGAAAAAATGAAAAGATCCCAGCAAAGTAAACTAGCAAGATTTTTCTTTTAAATTCCATTAATGACTAAGCAAATTCAAACTTTCTGGTTAGTGGAAGAATCCCAAATTAAAGTTAACTCCAATTTAAAAAATGTCTTCAATATTTATGAGCATGAAATCTTACCTGCTTTGTTAAGTTATATGCATATAAGGTGTTTCTGATCTGTTGATATTCGTTCATATCAAACTGTATCTTATTAAGTGTATCTACAGAGATTACAGAAATATCAAGAATATTTTTTTGTAGATGTCCCAGTCTAACATTCTATTTCACATTTCTAAATCCCAAAAGCACTTGAGAAAATAATAGGGGTTATTTTTCTTCCCTTTATACCTTCAGAAAATAAAATTCAGTGAATCCTACACAGATTTCACAGACTGTCAAGGCATAGCTAAGATGAGAATTCAGCTTTCCCCTTCAGTGATCTATACCTTGACCATGGCTCCTTGTTTCCAAAGGCATGTAGACTGGACAAATAGGATGAAATCTTATATTCCTTGTAAAGTCAATATCTGAAACAACTAAGGCAGAGGTAGAAGGAGAAATGGAGGTTTGGAGTTGAAAAGAAATTGTAGGATAGATGCTATTAATTTTAATTTGAGGTTCCTTCCTTGTTTAAAGGTTAAAAGCTGTAAAGTGTTAACAGTTAGTTGTTAAAAAGAAAAAATTATGACTACCCTGTGTATTTTGAGAGACAAATTCATGCTCATGCAGATGCCAAACCACAACTCCTCTGCTCAACATCAACTTGTATAAATTAAGCAGAATATAATGAAAGAAATAACACTGAAATTATACTCAATCTGTAGCTGAAGTGAAGGTGACCTTTTCTGTTAGCATGATTGTCATTTTGAAGGACAATTTGCTACATCTGAGAAAAGGTCCACATCCATTAGTTCTTAGAAAAATAGGCTCTTCAAAGAATGATACATGTTTTTCTATGACACTGTCTGAACTGAAAGTGCAGTAAAAATATTTTTGAATTATCTTAAGCTTTGTATCTTACATTGTCCATATTCAAAAACAACGACTGTATATATGAAATTATATTTTACGAAGTTGTAATTATTCATGTATTTGAGTATTTGAAGAAAATTTGCTGTTGTTTGACACTGAGAAACAAGAGATCTGACTTGTCAAAACGATGACTAATTTTAGTAAGGACATGGATCTTTAAATTTGATATCAGTGCAGCCAGAAGGAAAGCAAAGAATTGTAATATATTTTTCAGACTGAAGATTAAAGTACTTTCCTTTGGCAAATGTGAAAGTTACAAATCTCTGCCTTACAGTAAACAAAGCCTTCTATCTCTGTTTTTCACCAGCATTTCCGATATTTCTCATACCTAATTATAACGTGTATTTCCCTTTAATCAGTGGTACATAATTTATTTTGTCATACTTATAAATGTGCTTTTCAGACATGCTTATTGAAATACATACAAAACATCTTCCTATAAAAATATTTAATGGTACAAATGTATAGAGATTTCAGGCAAAAACAGTTGTAGCTTTCTAAATAGTATTTTCACTTTTAATAGTAGACTTCAGAAACAGAAATCAGCCTTTTATTCCTTAAATTTAAGGTGTTAAAAACACATGAAAGTAAAATAGATTTCCAGAGATTTCTGCCATATGTGCATTTATAGATGTAAATCTGATGACAAAAGTGACAATTAATGCTAAAAACTTTTTCTTGATTTTCTTGGAGGCATCTCACACGAAAAACAGAGTAGGAAGACCAGAATCTTATTAATAAAGGAAGTAATGGTTAGATATCAAACCAAGGGCATCATTATAAGATCTAGCACTGGAGAAGGTGTTGCTAAGGAAATTGATGCTAAATATTAATACAGTGAAATTAGAGTTCTATTTTATGTCCTTTATTTTGTTATAAATATAAAAGCTATATCTATACCATCAAGCTGAACAAGCCCAGGACATTGTCCCAGCATTAGCATGGGATTATTATAGTCTTTGATCATTAGTACATTCCTTGGCACATTTTTTGGTTTTACTGCTTAGCACTAGCCCAAATAATGCTAGTTTTTGACTTAATAAAATTAAGTCATGGACGTATAAGGTAGAATAGATGAAACCACCTTATTTTTAGGAAGAAAAGAGTTGACCTGTATAGAATGAAGTAGACTGCACTGCTTGGTCCCAGGATGAGCAGACAGATCACTACACATTTTATTTCCCAGTTCCAGCTGAGGTCACTGCTCAGACCCCCAGCTCTTTACCACACAGGAGGGAAAATCTCCACATCTCCATATCCCCATCAGAATGGCTGACATTGGAAGGGGCTTCTGGACATCATCTCACTCAACATCCCTGCTCAAGCGGGGCCACCTACAGCCACTTGCTCAGGACCATGTCCAGATGGCTCTTGAATGTCTACAAGGAGGGAGAGCTCACCACCTCCCTGGGCAGCCTGTGGCAGTGCCTGATCAACCTCACAGAGCAGAGATGTTTAGACAGACCCTCCTGTGTTTCGTTTTGTGCCTATTGCCACTGGGCACACTGGAAAGAGCCTGGCTCTGCCTTCTTCGCATGTCCCTCCAAGAATTACCATACATTGATAAGATCTCCCCTGAGCCTTTGGACAAACAGTCCAAGCTCTCTCAGCCTTTTTTCTTAGGGCAGAAGCTCCAGTACCATCACTTTAGCAGCTCTGCACTGGACTCTCTCCACTGTCCATTTCTCTCCTGTGCTGGGGAGCTCACAACTGAACACATGATTCCAGGTCTGACATCATCAGTGCTGAGTAGAAGGAAGTTCTTTCTCACTGTGAGCTCCAATCTCTACATAAATGCTCTCAAAAAAAAAAAAAAAAATATTCTTAAAATGTATTTATTTGCCTCTCTGTTGTGAAGACGTGTATGGTACATTTTGACATTTATCTAATTCAGGATTCAGCCAAAACACAGAAAGTTAGTTATTTTCTGTGAATCAAACTGCTGGTTCTGGGCTCTGCCACTGTCACAACTGTTTCATTGGTGCAACACTGACATCTCACTCAGACACTGCTGGGGACAACTTCCAGGTTCCTTTCTCTTTACACTGTAATCCACACCTGGATTGAACAGTTTGGTTTCCTGAACGAATTTCCTCCTGGTTAGGAAGAAAATTTACTTTCAGATTGGGTTCCATGAATAGTGGCAGACTGAGCAGGCAGCCTGCGGAGGATGAAGATGGCTCCCAAGTCTTACTCCTTTTTGCATTGAAATGCTTCCATAATATCTTATTTTCAGCTTTTTTCTAGCCATGAAGTGCTGCCTGCTGTCCCCTTTTTCAAAATATTTCAGAGAATCAACCTGTGCTAAAAAAAGCAATTAAGAATAAGTTTTTTTGTGATATTGCACTGCTTGATTTTCATGTATGCAGGCAGATGGAAGACATTCCTGGTCTTGCTGAAGGAGCAGGAGCAGTGTGAGTGACACGACAAGCAGGAATGTTGTCCATGTTGGTATTGGCAGTCTCCTGCTGGACCCTGAGGCAGCGTGTTTAATTCAGTCCTGGCTCTGCACTGTCTTCATGGGAACCATCTCAAAATTACGTCTGTCTCAACTTGTCCAGATGGAACGGCTCTGTGCTGAGGGAAAAAATCACCTCTGGAGGGCAATCATGTCTCCAGTGACAAGGAAACAGAGATGACTGGTTTAATTTAGACCTTAATTAACAATCTTGCCAGGTTCTGTTTCCCACTGGGAAAAGCACCAGATACATTTACAGTCCAGTTTAGTCAAACACAGCACATATTTAAAGTGATTTTTATTCAGACTCTTAAGCACATGCATGAGTCACACAATATAATGAATTCAATAAAAGTATTTGAAGCTAAGAAAATGTTTAAAGATGCTTTTGAAGAGAAGCTCAGGCAGGAACCATATGAGATTTAGCTCACTGCTTTCCTAGCCTTGTATAAAGAAATGAGTTGAATACACATAACATTTTGTCAGGGGTCTTGATATATTTCATCTATCATTACACGGTGTGCTGGGTTTCAGGTTTTCAAGGACAAATTTTTTTTTGATTTTATTTTTTATGCTTGTTTAGTTCTTTGCATACAATTTAATCAATAACAGCTGTTAACTACCTATTCAAATTCGTCTTCATATATGTATTCAGACTTTAACAGTGTGCTGCTTCATGTTCTCTTTTTAAGATGAAATAATTTCAAAAATTTCAGATCAGGAACTCTTGGGTTTTTGACTGTTTTTTGACTGGTTTTTCATTGACCTGTAGTTTATCTGAAAATGCAGTCGTCTTGAAATGAGATGCTGGCATAATAAGGTAACCCTGTTCCTCCTAATTCTGCCCTTTCGTCACATTAGATGTTATCAGGAATTATTTTACATGTAGTTATATATAATTATATGTATTTATATACGATTATCCTCACAATCCATCTTCCTTCCTACTCAAGTGAATCAGCTTACTAATATATTTCTATAAATGACAATAGAAATATATTAGTAAGCTGATTCTTGAGCTAAGAATTACTTAGCTCAAGACTGCTCATGACCCAAACTTACTTAATGAATTAATAATTTAGTTTCTTTTCATTATAATAATTTGGTCTATTTATGAGTAGGAGAGATTAAAGGAAAAAATAATTTTTTGGCTGCCAGGAATATTTTTGCTGTTAGTATACAAGCCTAATCAAAACTAACAAAGTTCTATACTTATTTGGCTTAGATCTGAGCCAAAGAAATGCTTTCCTGATTCCTCATCTCAGTCCGCCCTTTCACAGAAAATGTCAAAAGTTCCAGAAGATATACTATGAGTTGTTGATAATTTTGAACAAAAATGTTTGCTCACACTTAGCAATGTTTCCAATTGTATCAGTCTGAAACAGACCTCTTAAATTAGAGCAACAGATAAAATACTGTGCAAAATGTAGTTTTGTTTTGTTTTCTAAAGAAAATGCATGCATCACTTGAAGCATGTTAAACTTGAACACTTGGAAACACTTTGTTTTCACAATTTAGAAAAACCTAAATGCAAAGAGGATGTTATCACAGTAAGTAATTTCATTTTCCAGTGGTTTTACAGGCAACAGTGTTGTGGTAAAATAAATGCAATAAAATGGGTTGGTGGTAGTGGTAGTGGTAAGGATTATTAATCTGTGCCTGTGGTAAATGCAGCAAGCTTAGCCCATGAAGGAGGCATGACTGCATCCTCTGGCAGATGTTCCCTTAAAGCAAGTTATTGCAGGCAGAGGGAAGTGAAATAGAATTTGCCTCTAACTTTTGCCTTTCTGTGGCATCAGACTTGGCCCATATGTAGATGCTTACAAAAAAAGTATCCCGATAAGGATAGAGTACTCATTAATCTGAAAGTAGCTCTCAAAATGAACTTTTACTTTTGCATCTTTAGTAGGCTACAGGTATAGGCCAGGAATGGAAATGGTAAATGCAAAAAATAGTTTGTTAAAGAGGAGAAAACTTCCTGGGTAGTGCCCTGTTTTGCATTATCATGCACAAGCTGAGGGGATTATAAAATGAGCTTTCATGAGGGGAAACTAAGAAAAAAGTAGATCTTATTGTTTACAAGCACATAAAGAGTGTAGTCTCCTTTCTAGTGGAGAAAAGGTAAAGGACAACACATAATCAATGTAACCAATCAGTCACATTAAGAAAAAGTTTTGAACTGAGAAAGAGTGTACAGGGAGAAAGAGAGGAAAAAGATAATTAAGATATGAAGATGGAAACCAGAGTTTTTACAGTTTTATAATTTTGTTACTTTGTCAAATCACAACAGTTCATTTCTAGAACAGGCAGGTCTGCGCCTGATAGCTGGAGAGGTTTTACTGAAGGCATCCGGAGAAGGTACGTCCTATCACAATAAAAACCAAGTGCAGTCACCCCTCTGAACTAGCAGCTGAAGGTTAGGCCCTGTAAAATCTGTGTCTTAAAATGAAAACAGATGACCTTCTGAGGCAACTCAATTTTACTCAGGGGCTGACAAGCACAGAATATTTAAGTTCCTCTTACAGTTGTTGAGCTGGTAACCCTCTCTCACTTTGTTACTGGTCTTTGGGTGCTTTTTACTGTGCTCCAAACTGAAGCAGAACACAGACAGGAATACAGAGCAGTTGTTTATGTGTGTCATGTGAAAAAGGGAGGTTTCCTCAACCCTTAGTGTGGGGAGATGACTTGACCCCCCCCACACCATTAGTGTTTGATTTGTCTGTCAGCATGCCAGGAAAGCTGGGGCCCTTGTGCCTGACCAGTCTGTCAGTGTCCCCTTCACTGAACAGTCCTGCTGGATTGAGGGGTGCTTTGACAGACTTGTTCAGGGAAATATGGAAACAACACAAGGGAGACTCCTCAGCAGCTCTTCCTTTTCATTTGGGTCTGTTCCCTGCTGCCAGTGACTGCCAGTACCAGTGAAAGACTCACACCAACAGTTTATGGAATAACACTCTTTATTAATATGAAATTGTGACAGGTTAAGGTTCAAGGACTGTTGCTGACGGTATCTGACTGCAAAAATGTACTCAAAGCAGCACACAGACAAGCTGTAATCCCCAGTAAAAACATTCAGCACACACAGAGTGTGGTTCTTTCCCAATAGGTGTCCCTATGGGGGAGAAGACAGATTCAGCCCCTTGACTAATCCTAGCAGCTGTGATGGAGTCTTCCCTAACTTTTCTCTATTTCCATCTTACTATTTGTTTGTGTTTAGCTGGAGCCTGTGTGACTCCAGGCATGCATACCTTTGTTACTGATTGGTGTAGAATTCTCTTGCTTTGACTTTCAATAAAATTCAGCGCACCTGACCAGTGAGGAGTGGCTGTGCCTTGGAGGTGGTACCTTTGGGTTGGAGGTGTGTGCTAATGTTACAATGAGGTTATAATGAACCAAGTCCATTTGAGGAGAGAGATTTCAGCTCAGCTGTTGGCTCAGCAGCAGGACATCTCCTCTCTCTGCCCTGGCTGACAGGTGCTGGGTGGTTTTTCAGCTGCAAAGCCACATTGAATTCCCCTCCCTGTGAGGATTTCAGCAGAGCCTGGTCGTGGTGCCTCCACTCTGCTCCCTGCTCTGTGCCATCCCCTTCAGCAGGGGCTGTGGCTGCAGATTGTGGGTGTGGGGAATCACCATGGAATAAATTACAAGCATGGCAACTGCACTCCATCCAGGGACCAGCAACTGTAATTTACCCTATAATTTCTGTGCTATTGTAACTTCTGTTAGGAGGTGAATATAAATTCTCAGTTTCTTCTAATTTTACCTCCATCCATCTTTCCACTGTGTGCTAACATGGGCAACATATCTGGGACTTGTGGTGTACCAGACTGAGCAGGAACATGTTGGTCACCCACAGCACCCAGCAGGTCATTTCTGGTCAGCCAGTCACCAGCCTTGTGGGGAGGGATGGGTCTGCTTTGCTCCTTGGAACAGACTGAGTTGCAGTTCACACTCTTTCTCACACATTTGCAGCCAATTGTTCTTGGCAAGGCTGAGCTGGTGCCACACAGCTGTACCACAGCAGTGCCACCTCAGGGCACCTCCTCTGCTGGGCTGGGGGCCACCAAACCATCCTCCAGGACATATCCAGCTGCTGATCAGCTGAGGGCTCTTCAGGCACCACTGACTGTGCTGAGAGGATCAACTATGATGATGCTTAGACACTTTGGCCATAAATAAATCCCCCAGGTAGATATCCTGACCTTGAACTGAATCTTTGTATATTTGATTTCTTTCTATCCTGTTTTTTACCTGCATCCCTGTCCCAGAGGTCTGGTTACACTTTCATATAGGCTGTTACTTTCTGGAAGTCTTTATAACAGGGACATTTATGTAGAATTCTTTGTCACCATATTGACAGCACTCCAAAGATGGTCATTATCCTCTATGCTTGTCTTCATTAATTATGGAATTTTAGTGTTGGTGAATTTTCCTTTAAGGGCTTCCTAGAGAAATTCTTAGTCATCTCTATTGAAAAAGAATAAATTGGTTTTTTTGCTGGAATAAGGAAATTTTCCATATAAATTTGGATAATTTCTTGTATCTCTTGAGTTTTTCTCTAGATTTTCCAGCTCTTTCTACTAAGATTTTCTTAATATAATATTTATACTTCCTCAAATATTAATTTGCCCTTGCGATACCTTTCTAAAGGAACCAGTTGATACATTTTACCATTTGAATATGTTTGATTTCTTTTTTAAACTTAATTTTATAGTGATCAGTGGAAGTCTGATGATCCAAGATGTTTGGGAATGACAAGCAGTTCTTCACCATCGGCAAATTTGCCTGGCTAATGTAATTGATTTCTGATGAAATGCTTTTGATGTAATCTTCTACGACACTCTTACACCCAAAATGATGAGATATAGTTTGAGTGTAAGGTGGGCAGGAGTCTGGCTGGTGAGAACAGGAGAGGACACAGACAATGAAACTTCAGGTGCTAAATACTCCCCCACTTTGGGGACTTTGGTTGTGCTGAGTTCTCATCTGACCCAGGGATCTGACCCAGGGACTGTTTGCCTTAATGACAGATCAGAGTCAGAGTCCACACTCCTGAAAGGCACCTTCCAGTTTTGTTTCCTCTGAGAAGGCTGAAATTTGCCTGAACAACCTGTTAGGAGAATTTGAACATTAGCTTGGCAAAATTCACTTCTGGTCTGAGCTAAAACAATATGTGGAATTGTGTCACAGGGACTAGAGAATTTTTCTCCCAGGAATGATGTTTTCTGAAGGCAAGTCTTCGGTTAGTTGCATGTGTCATCAATCTAGTTCAAAAAACACACAGAAATTCTAGTCTTCTTTCTCATCCACTGTTTTTTTATCTCCAGAGTTTTGGTATCTTTAACTCAGAAGTTTTTCTGACTGTAAAGTTTTGGGTTTGTTCTTGCTTTGTTTTCCAAAGATAGCACAAAACTGTTTAGTTACTAGCTCACATCACTAGAAACAGCTTACACTGACTGAATGCAGCTTCTCTGGGAAGGTATCGTGGGACTGATACAACAAAGAACCAGCAAGAATTGTTTAACGTTGCAGCTCTATACTCAGGCATCTGTAGATATCTGTGGTTTCTCATGAGACTTCTGTGAAAAAAAAACAACCTCGAGAGCCACTGAGAAAAAGGCAGACAGCACTTTAATAGAACAGCACAGGGTTGCATTTGGTCAGTTAGAAAAGTGCTGCATGCAGCACTCGACTTTAAAGCACTTCGAAATTGAGGGACATGCGGATAGGTAGCATTCCAGTTCCTCTGTAGAAAGATAATAGTGAAAAAAGAGCTAGGAACATTATCCTTGTGATTTTTATTTTGTGAAATACTTATGTCTTTCTTTACACCAAACAGTATATTTCTCACAGAAATGTTCCAGTGTTTTATTTTAGACTTTGCTGATCATTTGTTTCTACATTAGTAGGTCCTTCAGTCTTTTAAATGTCTTCTCTTGGAGGGTGTGGGTGATAAAGGGAAAATAAAGGAGAGGACATAGTCTTTCCCGTAAAAAAAAAAGGTGGAGAAAATTATCTCTACTTCAAATATTACTGGTGAAGAAAGTTTAGATAAATCTTAAATCTATAAATCTTTTCTCTGTATGTAAAGAAAAATAGCATCTGCTTGTGCACATCTTTGGGAAGAAAAAAAATATCCTCTATTGACAATCTACGATATCATTAAATGTGCGGAGATTCCATAATTGTGGCTTTTCTTAAAATTAGTTAATTTATGTACAAAAGCACTTCCTCAGAAAAGGACAAGCAACCAACCTTGCCATTGTTCTGCAGGTGAATATAATCAGTGTTGAAAATTGAGAGAAAGACAGAGGAGAAGTTACAGTTTTCAGGTAAGTATTAAATCTGGGATTGGTGTTAAGCAGACCCTTGTTATCCCCTCTTATTACTCCGTATTTGATGAGGTTTTCCTTTCAGCCCTGGAAACTATTTGTTACACCCAAAAATTCTTAACCTATTAATTTCCTTTAACATTGAGGAATATTGCCAATAATCATCTGAAAGTTCAAAGAAGTAATAAATGAAAGTTCAAACAATTTGCCTGTAGCTTTTTTGATTCCTATAAAAATCATGATTTATCAAAGGAGCAGGATTTTTCATTTAAGAAGACTGACTGGTTCTTCCTGTTACACAGGGTTCATTTAGAAATCTTTCTACTTTAAATGATTATTTTAATCAATGCTTCGGAAATTCACCGACATATAATTCACAGATCAGCTACCTTCCCTCACTTTTCAACCTGGTTTTCTTTAAGTTAAAATACTGGCTCTAGTTTTGTTACCTGTAAGCTATCGTGAAATTCACAGGTACATTTGAGGGTTATATCTCTACTCTTGCTAAACTTTGAAAATTAGAGGGTTTTTAGCTCTTTACTGTGTTTTGGTTTACACAAAAGCTACAATGGTGAATTCCTGTTTCGATCTAAAACTCTCATTTGATGGATAGGGATTCTATTTCATGAAAATGAGGTACTTTGAAAAAATGTTATTAGGTTTACTGTTGTAATCAGCATTGATCATAGTGGTGATATGAATTATATTAATTAGTATTTATTTTATTTATGTGCTCTGGTGGGATCTTCAAGAGATTAAAACACTGCATGATTTAGATATTTCTTCTTATTATTAGCCAGGTTACTGCTCAGATTACTGAGAGGTGTTTCACCAAAAAAGTGAAGGGAAGGGTTATTTTTATTACAGAGATGTGGTAGCACTCTATAGGAAAAACTTAAAAATTTTTGATGAAACAAACATGAAAATATGAAAATAAAAGAAATATAGGAAATTCTTTCTTCCAAAGGAAATGCAAAGGCATAAGCCATTGCTCAATATCACAGAAAATGCTTTCTGGATATATGAGAACAGACTGAGAATCTTTCAGTCTGATTCCTTGTCTAGAAAACTATCAATGACTGCATATCCGAGCCTGAATGTTTCTTTGATAATCATTATAAGAGTATAATAATGTCTTCTTGGGAAATTAGTGTTGTCTTTTCTCACAAATAAACGAAGCAATGAATTGAAAATATTGGGATGAAATCTTTAGATTTATATTTTTCTTGGAGTGTGCAGTACTGTACCTTGAAATTTATAGAATTAAGAGAATTTCTAGTTATAGAAGAAATATTTTTTAATTTTATGAAGATTTTATTCCCAATTGAAAACATGTAAGGCAGGATTATTTTTCATAAAAATGTAGTGTGAAAGCATCCCAGCACTGAAGAAGGCTAAGCCGCTTAATTGTTTGAGAATTCTATGAACAGTGATATACAGGTATTTTTTTTAACAACTAATCTTAAATGATGAACAATTAATCCAGCTATCCAGCTACAGCCTACAGTTGTGGGAAGCAGGAGTTTGATAATGCCATAAAAAGAAGAAAAGAAACATCAGGACACACCAATTAAATAATCTCCCTCAAATGCCTTCTTTGGCAGTTATTTAAAATACAGATAAATTTTTTCCTGTATGACAAAACAATAGGTTTAGGAAAAAATCGGGCAAAAAACAATGGATGTGCGAAATAAAAGCCAATGAAAAACAGTTGTCTTTTGGCCCTGTTATGTAAAATATCTCCATACTCACTGGAGAGTGTAGTGAGCTAGGTATGCTGCCTTAGCAAGTGTGTTTGGAGCACTGTCCAGCACTTACTGAGAATGGTGATCCATTGTTGTCCAATACCATCCAATGCAGGCATTCTCTAAGTTACTGGAATCCTGGTGGTATCAGTTGGGAATTCTGCATAGGAATTCTGGCTTTGAGTCACTGGAAGCAGGACAAGCTCTAAAAACAGAAATGAAGCCCTCAGTGCCAAAGGGTTTCACTAGTCCACTGATCTGTTTCTAGTCCACTGATCTGTTACTGGAGAAAGATAAAACCCCTCAGCCACTTTATTTCCTGTTTAATTTCATTTAATTCATTTTCCCCCCCTGGTTACCCCACCATTCATGCTCCTCAGCGGTTGTTTTTGTGCTTTCTCAGCACAGTGGAGGTGAGGCTTATTCAGGTGACTGATTCCATCTATTCTGTATCACAGGGATATTTTCACATTATGTAGATAGGCCATTACTGTTTCATTATAATGTGTCATTTTTTCCTTCATATATTCTGCGTCATTAACTGAACCACTGCTCTTTAAAAGTCTTTGGAATAGGTCTTCTGTGAGGTTTAGATATACATTCTCTCAACAGTCTCCACCATGGTCAATTCATTTAAAAATATTCATTCTCCTTTCCCTCATCTTAATGTATTTAATATGACTGGAAGCTGGAGCTGGAAGTTTAAGATGGTCTTTTATCTTTGCTTATTAGCACCTGACAAATCTCTGTAACTGCAGCAATACTTCTGGTGAATCATTTGCCACCTCATCATCTTTATAAAAGGTGTCACCCGTGGTGCTGCACACCCTGGCTCCACAGTGGCCTGGACACTGTCACACTGAGGGCAGTCAAGCTGGAACAAAGTTCACTTCACTGCATCTATTTGGTGCTACATTGGCCAGCTTAACAGAAATAAGATCAAAATCATAGTTGCTTTTCTCTGTCAAAATCAGGAAATCTGGTTCCAAAATAAGTAAGGTCTATGTAGTGCTGTTCACATTTTACTACATATTGAGTTTAACCCCCACAATCCTCAGGGGTACTGCTCTGCTCAAAACTAAATGAATCCAGAAACATTCTTGAACTTGGGTTCAAATCTTTGATCTTGCCAATATATTCCTGTAGAGATAAATGGATTTTGATTGAGGTAGAGAAATAGGAAGTATATAAAGCCTCTATAAACAAAACCAAACTAAAATGGACACAGTTTATTACTGCAGACCCAACCCCTATTTCTGTGTTTTATCCAAGCAATGTCTCATTTTAAAAGCCTAACAAGATGTTGCTGGAACTCTAATCCAGATATTTTGCCCTGGTCTGTAGGTTAATAACCTGATCACTAAATTTAAAACATTATTCTGTTCATGTGTTACTGGTGTCTTTGCACCACTTATATATGGGATGAGGACAGGCACTTCTGTTCAGAGTCTTTAGGCCAATGGAGCAAACCCCCTTTTCCCTGGGAACAGAGACACAGATTTGAATTCCCTGTGCTGATTAACAGACAAAAACAGGTGCCTCTCTGTCTTGGTTCTGAATGGTAACAAGGTGCTGTGCTAATTGATGGATGTAGTCCTCTTTGTGTGATTTTCCACGCTCCCAGTATGCTTTCAGAGGCTCAGGTTCTCTGCACTCTCTGGATTACAGTGAAGTTTAGAAGGGAGGGGTATGTGTAAAATGTTGGCCTGAGAATTGCTAGAACATTGGAGAGAATAGCAATTTTAAATTTTCTCTCTCCTGTATTTTAATAGGCACAGGAAATACTATTTTTCCCCCATCTTGTTCTTGTGTTTCTGTTTCTTACCTATTTCTTTTTTATCTTGACTGAAACCACAGTCAGGGCTGTAGTTCTAGCAGTGAACCATAGCTTCCAAGCTCAGTGATCTGAAAAATAACTGAAAAAAAAAAAAAAAGGAACTTATTAAAATGAACTGAGAGATATTCTTACATTGAAAAGATGTGAGGGTTAGAGGGGTGAAGGAAGAGGAAAGCAAAGTGTTATATATGGGACTGAAAAGAACCTACAACAAATACAGGAGACTTTTGGAAATACAGGCAATTTTGGATTGAGTGTTACTGCCAAGCATTGTGACTAAAGCATTGCAAAACTATTTTAAGAATTTCTGCATTTTCTACAGTAAGCAGTACAACAAATAAATGTTTAAAGGAATTCTTTCTGAGTGTTCCAACATTCTGTCAATGATGGTAAATAAAGAACTACTCTGCATAAGACAGAAAATCTTATACATTTATTGAGGACTGATTTAATGGTCTATAATTAAGTGTAAAATTGAAAAGGAGAAAAATGTAATGATGAGCAAAATTTCATAGCTAGGTTTTCCGGTTGCCAAGTGCTTCAGAAGGCTGCAATTTCACAGCAGGGTTGGTTCCAGGAGTGGAAATTGGACGTAAATAATTCCAGACAGTGTAAATGTAAATTTAAAAAAAAATAATTAAGATGCATATTTTGTCCTAGTACATTCTCTATTAATAATTATAAACTAATCACAGAGCTATGGTTTAGAAATTAACTTATTAACAAAAATCTTTAACTAATTGACTTCAATTGTAAAACTGTGACTAAGAATATTTCAAACAGTTGGTCAGTTCTGGTGTATTATTTCATGATGATTGCCCATAAAATGGTTGGGGTGTGTTGGCTGCAGAACAAGAAACATTAAGGCTATTACAAATCAGTTATTTTCAGGTTTAGTATAAATAATCCTGCACCCTAACACAGCTGTTGACACTGACTAATAGCGCATTTACGTATTTATTCTTTTTTGTTACTGTTTTTGATCAGTGGTCTGTGTTTTTTCAACAGGGATGTTGTTATCATTAGATCCTATTTATTAAAGAAAATTATAGGAGACTCTTTCTTTGCTCCCAAACTAGCTTTACTTGGGGGATATATTGCATACCAAGGCAGTAAAAGGGAATTGCTTCTCTACACTCACACAATGGACTTGGAGACATATTTAAGTCTTTGGACTGGCTTTGGGATAGGTTTATTACAGTGCCAAACCAGCAGAATGAGTGTTTCATTGATGTATTTTTATCACAAGATGGGAGAACTGTGGGGCCTCTAGGACAGGTAGCAAAATGAATAGAGATTGTGAAAATAATCTCTATTCAAATAAGGCAATCCACCAGAGCCAGGGATGAACTCAATATTAAAACTAGTGCTCTTAAAACAATTTGTGTCAATGCACAATCTGTGTGTATGATGTATTCAAATCTCCTGTCAAACAGAAGGGCTCTGGCACAGAAAAGTGCTGATTATAGGACATTGCAGTGGACACAACTCTGTACTATTTCTGTTATTGATGGGACAGAATCATGGCCTGGCTTCACTCCTGGGCTGAATTAAGCAGCTAGTTTAGGAGTCAACCTTATTAACTGGTAGTTAAGTGCCATGAGCGTGTCTGAGATTGGAAAGATGCAAGAATGGAAACAGTACATTTAAGCATACAGCAGATTTGACCATACCAATACATCATGAAAAAGGAGTCCCAAAAGATAAAGAGTAGCTAAACGTGGGCAAATGTATGAATTTGACTGTTCCACTTAATAAGCGTCTAAATTTTTTTTAAGTTGTATTTTAATTAGAGTATTCCATACTTTCTTATGGAGCGCCTTAGATTTTTTTAAAATAACTAAATGGATCAAAATTATTTTTTTAATGGAATGAAGGGCTAAAAAGGAGATACAGTGAACCAGAAGCAACTACTTCTTTTATGGACACCTTTATGTAAAATCTAGATAAACACTGGCAAAATTTTTCAGTGGATGAGCAATTTTGGTAAATCCAAATAACAACAAAAATGGCTTTACAAACTAAATGAACCTTCAAATACTTTATTGCAACTGCCTTGGCAAAGGACTTGGTACTTCAGTGATAGACTATATTTTCTGTATATTCTTTCTGCTTCAGAGTCCTTAGGGCAATGGTTCAAACCCCCTTCAAAATCCGGGATTTCGAGGCTGAATTACTTTTATTTAATTACAGTGCTTCCATTGTTTTAGTATATAAAGGATATAATTAAGCTGAATGCTATTTCCAACACTATGTCAATATGAGTTGCTAAAGTTGATGAAGGTAAGATTATTGATAACAACAGAAG
The DNA here is from genome assembly GCF_028551555.1 of Melozone crissalis. Lineage (NCBI taxonomy): Eukaryota > Metazoa > Chordata > Aves > Passeriformes > Passerellidae > Melozone > Melozone crissalis. Next base: position 59,066,602 of record NW_026535805.1, read on the forward strand.
CGATAGAAGAAAAGTTTTGGCAAATGTTAGCGTCTCAAGGGGACTGCAGAGAGGTTTTCCTAGAGAACCATTATGAAATGAGACAAATTCCATGGGTTAGCTTCTTCTTTCCCATCACAGTATCCTCCACAGTCTCAGACAACCATAAGGACTTTACTTTTCACTGATTGAGACTGTACAATAAAACTGGACAACATTCTAAAGTTAACCACAAATGCTCCGTTTGCCACAGTCAGCTTCTTTAAATCTGGCCTTAAAAATACTTACATTTACAAATTTATAAGGAAACCTTCTAAATATAAGGAAGTTTTATAATATATTTACTAGGAGGACAAAGTTAGCCAATGGACTGCCAATGGCTAACAAAGTGCCTGATGTGAAAATTCACTGCAAATGCTGTCTTATTTTTTTGTTTTGATTCTTGGAATTCAATCAAATATGTGGACAAACCCAGCATTTGAGCATATGTCCCCCTGCGTGTCCCAATGGGAACTCACCTGATTTCACAGGGTAGTTCACTCTACAGCACTCTGGTTGTAGCTGTAATCTCATTTTAGTTCATATCTTAGCGTGACATGTGAAAGAGCCTGATTCCTAGGAGATGTTTCCACTGTCTAACACATCTCTGAAATGTTTTATTTATTCATAATTACACGTGTGTGTATAAATATCTATATATAGAGATAGATTCCATTTAAGTAGAAGCTTCTCAGTTCAGATATCTTCACTTACTTTTCTAACTGTCTAGAATTTGTTAAAAAATCTAGACGTTATATGATGGTAAAATTACTGTGTGCACAATAATGACTGAGTATTTAGTCATAAGAGCTTCTGTCTAACATTAGCTAATGTACATTTCTTAATTCAAAGTAGCAGCAGTTATTATAATCATTATAATGGATGTTTTGGTTTATAATATAATTTTCCATATGATTCACTTATGACAACATTGCATGTGTAACAAATATAAATGGAATTTTGCTTTAATATCTTATCTGAGAGGAGTCAACATCTCCCGACTTTTGAAAAAAGAGAAGACAGCAGCTTTGTGGCTGGTAAATGAAGAAAAAGATTTCAATGCCAGATATAAAATTAAATTATGCAATCAAACTAGTAGAACAATCTTAAGATGAAACCTGGTTGCAGCTATCTACAAAGTCTAGAGGCAAACATCTGGCTATGTTTTTGTCCTTCAGGTATGATAAATTTTGCTAAGAACAGCATCATGAAAAACCCCAGAAGAATAAACTGGCCTGGGAGAAAACCAGAAGGTAAGAGAAAAACATCTTTATTTATTCATCTTACCTTGACTTTTTCTGATGCTAGGTTTGCTTGAAGTGAAATAGTTCAAAAGTAAATTCTGCTTAGTGCTTGCCTTAAAAATTATTTTGTTCTGTGTAGTTTTTTAATATTTTCTGCTGAAAGGAAAATGTACTAGTACTTTCCAATAATTGATGTCAGTTAGCATGCAGTGTACTGGGGCTGTGGTTAGTGATCCCACTGAAAACCTTAAAATTTATCTCAGTAACAGATAGATCTTACTTTCTAAAAGGAATGGGTACTGTGTGGAGGCTAGAGACTGTCAGTTATTGCAGACACATTAAGGAAGATTATAGTAGCATCCAAAATCCATTTTACCTTTCCATGGAGTGCACTATGTATTTGTACTGTATTTACCTTCCGTATAAAATGGAAGTGAATATAGTGAAACTTTGGTTCAGGGCACAAGATTCTCAAATGGAAAATGCACAAAACAGACAAAATATTTGAAAACAAAGTGCTGAAGCTCTGGGAAGCTTGTACAGCGCAAGTAGACCTCAAGATCAAATTCAGACAGTCCATTCTAGATCTCAGTAGGATAGCTGAAGAGGGTTTTGCCCTGAGGCATTTCTTGCTGCTAGACTTGACTGGCCCTTTCCATCTGAAGATGGAAGGACTGTTTGAGATCTTCAAATTTTCTATGCTGTCTGTTCATATTTGGCTGATTTTGTATGAAATGGATCAGACTGTATTTATATTGTCTTTTCTACCAGGAGTAGCTCACTAAAGTGGTAGCGCATACCTGGAGGAGGGTTCTGTTATTAGCACAGTGGATGCTGTCAAATTTCCAAGGGAGTTTTATTTTGATCCAAAATTTGGTGATTTTTTGGTAGTTAAAAAAAAAGTTTTGAACGTTGCATTCAATCCATTCACATTTTTTCAGTTCTCCTATTCACATCAGAGACACTTATGTATTTTTAAAAGCTAGTAATTCTCCTTCATTCCCCAGTGGAATTTTTCTAAATGAAGTCTAAAATAAATTAGTAAATACCTGCTTGAGGCAGACATCCAGAGTGCAGGCTTTCAGCATCACTGGTTGCAGAGGTGATCAGTAAGAGGAAACATCAATTGACAGTTTAAGGTGAGGGGCAACCAGCTATAGTTTCAATAGTTTTGATAAGTAGGTGGAGCTAGAACAGGTATTGGATATGTTTTCCTCTGGAGATCTGTTTTAAATTCATTGTTTATTTTTCCTTGCCTAGATTTAAACACAGAGGATGAAATAAGTAATTTCATCTGAGGTCTGCTGTAAAAGCTAATGAGAGCTAATCAACCTAAACCTCAAATGTTTAGGTTGATTACCAGGAAATTTTTTTCTGACAGTGACATATATTATGTTTTGGGATTGTCCAGATTGAAAATAGCTAAAACCAAACTTCTTGGATCATACTGGCAAGGAGATGGAGGTTAAGAAAGTACATTCTGTGAAACAGCTGCATAAAGCAGGAAAAGGAAGTGATGATCAGAGAATCCTCTTCATCTTTTAATGTCGTGACTCTATTATCCACCTTTATTTAATTTAGACACTGTTCAGTTCTTCATGTATTTTGATGCCCTTTCTTCATTATCAGGGCAATATGAGAGTCACTGACACGAAAGAAAGAAAAGAGTAGCAGCAAGAAAACATCTCTCAAGTCACCAATTAATCATAGTGTGGGTTTTCTTCCAATGCACCGTCTTTCCAACTGCTGACATATGGTGCTCATATGACCAGCTGATTTGCAGTATCACATCCATACATCTGCCTGTCAGATAAGTCTTCTGCTTTTCTAAGCTAGCTTGCTGGCTTGGACTCCGTGAGGCAGTGCTTCAGGTAAAGGTCATCCAGAGGGACCACATTGGTTTAGGAAAGGGAAGGCAGGGGAGAGGAAGTATTCACTTAATCCTCCCTTCTCGTATTCAGTCCATTTTTCTCATGTTTTAGGGGCAGATGTGCAAGCTGGGAAGTTTTCCAAATTCATTTTTCAGAACATTAGGTCCTCTCAACATTAGGCATACTAAGCAAATCCCTCTTTGTAACAATTTTGCCACCAGCACTGAAGATGAGCTGCTTTCAGGATGAAAATAGATGGCTGAGAACTTGGGCCAAACCAAGCAATTTGGAGATAAAATTACTTAGAAAACTTTTTAGCTAATTTTCACACCCTCTCTGGTCTACTTAGAGTTCTTCAAGCCTTTGAGCACTTACATAAAAGCTCTTTTTACATGGACTGTTTCTGAAGAAAATGAGAAAAAACCCCAAAACATAGTACATGACAAGAGGCTGACAAAGGTTTCTACAAAATTCTATGTATTAGACAATGACTCACATACCCCTAGTATCTATCAATAAGCTATTGATCTGATCACAGAGTTTCTAAATATCCAGACATTGCTACTTAACTATGTCATTTTTTATTTCATTGGGGTTCTTTCTGCAGTTTTGAATAGTCTAGAAGAGTAATTTGTTTTCCTAATAAAGAGGACAGAATTTTGGAAGAGTAAAAGAAGTATTGATTCTGCCTTTCATTGAGCAATCTCAGTTTTTGTTTTTCCTTCCTGCTACTTTGATGAGACTCCTAGTGGAGTTTAGTTCATTACTGCAGAGTCCTTGAGTTAGACTCCCCTCCATCTGCAGTAGCTCAGATGTGCTGGTATTCAACAGAGTTCAATTGCTTTCCTGTGCTTTTAAATAATAAATTGAAGAGACTGGATTGTAAATCAGCTCGTTTTTCTATTTATTTTTGAGTCTGCCTTGTTTATTACTATCTATATCTACAGGGAAACAATGCAGAAGAGTGGTTAGTTAGATGAATAACTTTTTGTTAGGTTTTTTTGGACAAGGATTTTAAAATATAGGGTTTACAATGAAGGTGAGGGAAAGACCGACAGATGGATAAACTTGGAATTAAGGCCCAACCCTGTTCCTGAGTGGTTCAGACTGTGAGAATGCTCAACTGGGGGACTGATTGTAGATGCCTTTGTCTTTCAGAGGTAAACACAATGTTGAATTACTTGATTCCTCCAGTACTGGTTGTACATAGCTTTTGTTCTCAACACAATTTATCTTCTACATCCTCTCAACCAAAGGAGGAAAATTAACTTTTAAAACCTTGGTGATTTTATAATGGTAATGAATATATCTGGGGGGAGATATGGGGACGCTAAATCATCATAATCATAAATCACACTTCCAATGATGGGTCATTCACAACTTCTGTGGGTAGTCTTTTGGAGCGTCTCAATACCTTAATTTAACAAAGAATGAACCACAAAAGTGTCCTGTAAGTACAATCCTGGTAAATATATATATATATGTATACACACACACATTTTTTTTTAATAAGCTCCCTTTATATATTGACAGGCCACCATAAGGTCACCCTCTCTCTTCCAGGCTGAAAACTCTGAGAAAATGGCCTATAAACACACCCACAGAAGGCTAGGTGTTTCCTTTGAACAACCTTCCATTATTTGAGAACCTTATCAGTCTAGTAGAGAGTCCATGTGCCTCTACATTGGTAACCTCAGCACTGCCCAGAAGTTGATTTATTCCTGTACTTTCAAGTTAAAGACATGACTAAACATTGTTTAAATGTGAACTGCTTTCAGCAGAGGGAACAGTGATATTATATTCAAATATTTCTCGACAATAAATTTAACCCATCTGTGGCTTCTTAATACTGTCCACTGTATAAAATAATTAAGAGAGGATTCAACAGAGACTGGATCACATTAAAGACTTGTACTCACAGCATCTCTAATAATTCCCAGAGCTGAAACAGGTCCATCCCAATAAGTCTAAAGAGGATGGATTCTCTGTTTACACAACTGCATATGCAAAAAAGCTATGTAGTTCTCTAAGGCTCTTCAGCTTTAACTAATTAAACAGGGATTTTGCTGCTTGTCAGAAAATCAACCAGGACACAAGTATCTATGGGAAACTCTTCTATGCACATAACTGCCTTTGGGCACCATGCCACTGAGCAAGAAAAAGGGACATGGGAAATTGAGCTGGGGGGATTCTAGTCACAAGCTATAGAATTAATTCCCCTAGGATGAGGATAGCCTCAAACATAATTGCTTACTGCCTCCAGTTTGTGGCATATTTTATTTACTGTATAATTTCTATTACAAGAGTACAAGAATATGCATATCGATGTTATTAAAAAAAGAAAATAATTTCTATTACAAGAGTACAAGAATATGCATATAAATGTTATTAAAAAAGAAGAAAAACCCAAGGAAAAGACCAAGCTAACAAACTGAACCAAATGAAAATGAAAACAGTATGCGTCCATATTTTTCCCTGGGAAGGTGGTATGAGGAGAAGCGAGCCATGCATAGATGATGTTAGAAACTCTGCTTTCATGCTGTAGCAAAAGGCAGAGCTGAAACTGCTCCACTGTGCATAAAAAATGGAAGTGATGGATGTGGATTTACACACAAAGGAAATTAACTGCTGCCCACAGCTGTGTCAAACCTTTAGTGCATTTATTACTGCAGCACTGTATGCAGTTCAATTATATACACATAATTAAGGTCCAAAATGCTGTACTTATGTACATATCCAAGAAGTTATCACTGTTAGATGTCTCTTTTCCCCCTAATACCTAGGGAGTAAGGGAAAAGGGGTCATGACAGATGTATATTTTCAGTAGTTAGTTCTGAGGAGAGCTTCCATAACCATCCAGAAGGGAACAATGTGGGAAGAGTTTGGTGTAAATACTGTGAGGAGTAAAAACTGGGCTAACTCAGAACAGGTACTATTTTATCTTTCTTTTTCTAGGCATCCAAAACACAAACTGCTTGGAATGTGAGTCAGCCAATGGAAAAAAAAAAAAAGAAAAATAAAGAAAAAAAGAGAGACAGAAGTGCTACTGCTTCAGTACTTCAAATAGTCTAAATAGTCTAATGGCTAAATGATCCAAATGTGGGAATGCAAGTTCAAATTCCTTAAAGAGAGTAAGGACTTGAATTATGGAGTTTATAACCTCAGGAGTTTATTTCTCTGACTACCAACCTATTTGACTGCAGCTGGTAATTATAGATGTTTCACTTCATTTAGCTTTAGACATTCAACATCTAGGCAAAAAGTTATGAAAAGTTTTTGGCACTCTTTTACTTAAAAGACCTAAAGAGAGATTGAAGTGACTCATTTCTAATTCAGGTAAGACATGAAGAAAAATAAGCTTCTTTTTTGTTGTAAGAGTGAACAAACCCTGGTAGAGGTTGCTCAGAAAGGCTGTGGCGTCTCCATCATTGAATAAATTCAAATTACAGTTGGAATGCTACTGTGTGCTTGTTTTTTTGGTTTTTTTGGGTTTTTTTGGGTTTTTTTTCTGTAGAGTGTACTCACTTTAGCTTTAGTTTCCTAACACAGATGAGATGACTCTCAGCTGATATCAGCTTTACCTGAAAGCCAGACTGGCATGCTGAGAAATAGACAGAGGTGGAGGAAAATTGTTAGGTATATGGTGAACTGAAGGCCACAGACTGAGTCTGTGTTAGACAGAAAATTAAACTAAAGTCTTCTGATATTCAAGCTACAGCATTCTCATAGCAGAACCTCACTTCCATGTGTATCATGTTAACACATGGCTTTCGATTAGAAGCCTTATTATGAATGTTATATACAGGAATAAATCATATGCACTTGGGAAGGGCACAAGGCAAGACATGTACAGCAAAATGACTTGCAGTTGTTTCAGTGCTGAAACATGATAATTACACACTCATTATTGTGACAGATACATCCCACTGAAACATTTTCTCTTCTTTTGTCCTTTCTTCTGACTAGATGAGATTTCATAAGTAAGAGACCTTTTCCATATCTGACAGTTCTTATTACATTCTTCTACTAGGCAATTAATTCAGACTGAAATCAGAACAAAAATTAAAATTTGATATTAAAAAAGGGAGAAAGATAATGCTGCTGATTCTATATTATGTATCATGTCTATTTTGACTGTAGCAAGGTATAATTTCTTCAAGAGTGATGAGTAAAAATGATTACCAAAATTACTGTTTACACTTCTAAGGATGTCCAAGAATAGATTTAGTAGAAATTCTCATATGATTGTCTTTTTAAGGCATTTCTTTCTTTAATGACATACAAATGTTATTGCAATATTACTTTCTTGAATTATATCAAATTTAAATAAATTCAGGTAGTGGGTTTTGACCACATCTCCAGCCTAATGCATGTATAACTATTTAAAAGAGTCAGAGGAACCTAAATGAGAATTGTGTGTTGCCCCCTTTGAACGTGAAAGGTAACACCTTGAATGAGGACAGACATGTTAAGTAGGCAAAACTAGATATACAGCAGTATTGAAGCAGTCTGATAAGGACAGATTTTTTTATCTATTTGAAATCTGTATTTTAAATTTAAAATAGTAGTGGGAAAGAATGTTTTTGTTTTGTTTTGTTTTAGTGGAAGCTTCCATTCATACACAGTAAATCCACAGTTTTCAGATTGTTTTGTGGATCTAAAACCTGCTGTCAAATGAAATTGGCTAATTGCACTAAAAGCTTCTCATTTTTGCTTTTAACACAAGAAAATGAAACATACTTGTTTTGTTTGCTTCAGGACTCACCTCCCATGAAGCTGATAAATAGCACAGCTGTTTTGTATCTCTGAATAGCAGGACAGGTTCTCTGTGACTGACTTTCTGTATAGAAAAGGTGCACTCAAACTCCCCCTCATTTCTTGATTCTGCCATTCCCTGCATGGCTTAGGGCATCTCACTTGGCCGTTTCTGGGACCTAAAATAATTACCCAGTCTCTTCAGAATTTTGCGTGGCTTTCCACATTAAGAGGAAAGGAAACAACACTATGATATTGCAGAGGTCTATTATCATCTTAATAAAACAGACAAATATTGCTTCAGGGATTCTGCACTCCCTGCTCTTCTTTTACCAGGGAAGCCTGCTCAAGCCACACTCTGGGGATCTGTTGCTGCATATCCTGGGCATGCACATCCAAAAATATCTTGGCAGGGACTGTGTTCAGTGGATGTTTGTTGACCTTTACTGAATCACTTCCCTAATGTTTGGTATTTATGCTTTTAATTTATATAAATAGTACAATGTTCCTACCTTTTATAGCAATAAACAGCCTTTCAGGCACGGTAACAAGTACTAGAGCATTAAAGTGATTTTATTACAAGCAGTCCTATGGTCCTCAGTACCCTGGGAGGCAAAGAGAGTGAAAAGGAACTGAATGTATCAGTGCTGCTTCTTTTAGAACATCTTTCCAAATGTTACCTGTGAAGTTTTTGGATTTATACTAAGAATCCTCTAAGTAGGAGAGACATTCCTATTGGTAGAAAAAAATCCTGGCAACTGCATTTAGGTAGAAAGAGATGTGACATTTTTTTAAGTCTCAGATAAATGCTAGTAGACACAGAGAGTCTCCTGTAGAAGAGTGTTATTTTTAACCTGAGAGAAAGCTCATGAATTCATTTTTTTTTTTATTAGATATGGTTATCTTGATAGCAGGTTTATGGATAGATGTTACAGTAAAAAGATTGAACTAAAAATTTCTGGTTTTCATTCAGAGTTATGGGCTAGATCCTAATTAGCCACAAGGGCTCAGTGCCTGAGAACAGTCCAGAGGATATCCCTGCAATGTAAGATCTGAAAGCAATTAGTGCTGCCATTGAGAAGCATGGTGCCAGTCCAGTTCTCACTGTTGAATTTCAAGAAGCAGATGAGATGAGTCATTGCTGTGAATAGAAATCATTGATATCACCACATGCACTCCCACATATCTAGGAATTAATCTGTCATTTAATTTGATCATCGTTAAGGCTCAGATACTTGCTCACGGTAAAAACTTCTGAGGGCTGGGACATGGGAACAAATTGCACCTTGTACCATTTTGCCTGCTTTTTATTAACCTGTTTGTTCTTTCAATCCCATTTTTTAATTTCAGAGATCTTTAAAACATTAATGCACCTTAGAAAAGCAGATCCTGCTGAGCAAACATCAATTCACTGTGATTTAGGCTGTTAATCCAGATCTAGAATATTTATCTCTTTCTCTTTCCTTTTATACCTGATGAACAAAAATAAATTACAGGGAATCTGTACACATATGTGACACTTCCACATGCATGTATGTAGAAATATTATACTAGTTTAAAAATATTCATCCCTATGATGTTTGCTTCAGAAATGCTTTAAATAAAAGACAGTGTACTATTATCCAAAAGGGTGGTAACTTGGAATATCTCTTTTAAAAATAGAACTCTTAGCACAACTGCCTTTTTGTGGTAAAGTGAAAGCTGGCTTTGGATACCAAATATCTCCTAACATTTCTTACTCCATCTGGCAATAAACTGAGCCTGAGAAAAAAATATTATGACCTCAGACTTTGGTTATGCACTTTTGGAGAATAAAATGGTACACAGTGGTGCTGCATTAATCAATGATGTAAGTAGAAGTTAAAATACAAATGTCCTAGACAGGCTACTGAATCTTCAACCAGCTATGATGCGTTCCTCCGTGGCAAACTGGGCAAGTCCTGTTTCCTGTCTACAGCAGATAGTAAAGATGCAAGTCTTACATGAAGACCAACCTGTGGTCATGTAAATGGAATGTACTAGTAGGGAAATACAGGTGGTCTTTCTGCTTGTACCCTTCCCCAGGAAAAAACATTTGGAAGATCATCATGAGAAGTGGTAATGAGGCTTGCTTGCAGTCAAAGTGTCCTTAGCAATTCCCCTTTTATGTTTCTGATGGATGAATGGCAGCTACAGCTCAACTCCTGATGAAACACAGTCTGAGCTGGCTGATGCAGAGATCAGTTAGAAAAAGAGCTTGTGGTGGGTGGTGAGGGACTTTTCAGTCACGAATTGGTGGAACAGCTGAAATTGGAAGGCATCTCTGAAGGTCATGTTGCCCAATGCTGCTGCTCAATCGGGGCCACCTAGATCTGGTTGCCCAGGACCAGGCTCTTAAATATATCCAAGGAGGGAGAACCCCCACCTCTTGACTTCCCTGGCAATCAGTGCCAGCACTCTGTCATCCTCACAGTAAAAAAGTGTTTCTCGATGTTGAGGGACCCTCCTGTGTTTCACAATGTGCTGAGCCCTCTCGATGTGCTTTTATCCAGCATCCATGACAGATTTCTTAGATATTGGTTACATGAGTTACACTTTTGAAAGGAGAAGGACTCATGATAGTTTTGTGTATTGGTGTAACCTTCACTTTAAACTAGCCTGATTGCTAGACTAAGGTAGGGTTAAGAACAATCCAAGACCTTAGAATAATGTCAGACCTCATACTATTATGCTATGGAAAAACTGGAACGTACAAAATATGCATTGGTTAAACTGATTAATTTGAATTGATCTGTCTCACATTAGTTCTCTGCAAAGCAACTCAGGTACTTCAGTATCCAGAGATATATCTACAGCAGGCATCACACATGTCAATAACAGTCCTGCTATTGATTCAAAAAGGGCTGTAAATTTTAGCCTCTATACTGCTGCTGTTGCACTGTGATCAGTACATCAGCTAGCTAAATTAAAGGTGGCAGACGTAGCTAACTTCACTGCAGTCCTTTGGATTCTATGGCAGACCCACCTTTAAAATACAAATCTTTTACTTGGACGCAGGAAATGAAAAGTAAAACCACAATTAATACAGAGCAGTACCAGCCAGCACTGCTTTTTCTAAAACTGATATTAGGGTAGGAAAAGTTATTGTTCATTAAACTGTTCTGACTCTATTTGCTTAGGAAAGAGTTATAAGCATTCAGTGCACTGTGATGCTGAGTGCTGCTCCAAAAGGCACAGGGCCCATCCTGGCAGCATCATTTTCATGCTTTGGTCAGACTTACCATATATAAAGCCTCCATTTTTAACATGCAGTGTGGCTGCATTTTGTAAGTGATGCTGATGAAGTCTGGCTGCCTTCAGTGGATGTGTTTGTCCTGGGTACAATACTTGTACACTTCTCCTGTGCTCCTTGATGTGTCTGCCTGAGGACAATGGATATGATGTGCACAGTCCAAGTTCATAGACAGAGATATTTTGTGGTGGGGAGGATAAGATAACTACTTACAAATTTTAAGCCCAGCTACTCATGAATAAGGCCAAAAGACTTGGAAAAAAATTTTGTTGTTTTTCTATTTTTCTCTTCCAATTTTTTTGCTGGAAGAATTTCCTTTTGGGATAAACTCTTCAGGGAAAGGCACAAGTAACAAAAACTTATCAAAGACACTGGAAGGCTTTTAAATTAATTAAGAAGAAAGAATATGTTAGAGAAATTTCCTCCTGGACATATAAAAAAGGAGCTGCAAGCCACATCATTATCCATGCTTGAACAGAAGTCTTTCAAAAGATCTAGATTATGTATATTCTTCAATGTGCTTAGCCTTTTTAAAAGTTTTTAATTCTCAAAGGAGTAAAATAAAAAATCCATCAGTGAAAATTAGATATGGAGTGTGTGCCTCCAATCCAGAGGTGACACTTTCCCAAATCCCTGGTATGTTGAGAAATACTGCTGTTTGTTTGCTGGGTACATCTAGACTTGGATTTTACCAGAGGGGACAATGGAGTTGGTGTCACTAAGTACAGCTATTCCTTATTTGGTTGGCCCACTCCCAATAAATAAGAAATATAATTGACTTGTGGCAGGTGCGTTGAAAACTCAGAAATGTCAGAAATGTGACAGAACTCCAATTCAGTAATGCACTTCACACAACAGAAATGTTGTCCCAGTCAGCTCTTTGCAGAGTTCCTTAAATGCTGTAATTCCAGTAAAATCCACTTTTTACTATCTTATGGCCACATATTTACAAAATATCCCAAAGGTTTTGTAAACTCAAAAAGAGGAAAACAAAAGCTTTGACTGCTGATGTCAGAAAGCCTCCCCACCTGTACTTTATCCTCAGAAAATCATAGTCTGAACACTCAAGTGGTAGGAATATTGTAGCACACTTTATTACTCTCTTGAGTAGTGTAACTTTACTGAAATATTCTGCTGCCAGGCATCTTCCACACAAATGCACATGAATAAAAGCCAGTGCACTTAGTTTCTCTTCTTCTTTTACCTTATAATAATATCTATAACAAACCAGAACATTGTCTGAGAGAAATAATACAAATAGAGCAGAAAACAAATAACCAAATCAATCTTGCCTTATTTCATACAGGTTTTTCATACACAATCCATTCTAAAAAAATTAAAATATTCAAGCAAATAAAACTGACATCAAGTTCTGCAAGAAAGATTTTAACAGTATCTGTGTTGTTTGTATTTAAGTTTTCTTGTCTGTGCTTTAATTGTTAGCTTCATTTATTTTCTGCTTTGGGAAAGAAAACTAGAATTCCCTCATTTTGTAATTCCAGAAGGTTTCCCGTTGAAATATTTTGAAGTAATTCTGAATTAGTGTTATAAATGATAGCCAGTTCCTATTTAAAGTACATCCTTGTTGGTAATCTTATATTAAAAGTTCCTGGAGCCAGTAGTTAAAAGAATACCTACAGCACCATAGAAAGAAGTTTAGTTTATGTGATATGAACAAAATCACAAAAATCACATCAAAAATTTGTTTTCAATGTGATGGAAAGAAGACCATGATAATGATTTTGCCTCAAGTCTTAGGAAGTCCTGCCACATAAAACTATAAATTTGAGGTTGAAGTGTTTTTTATGATGATAGGTTATGCCTAATGAGTTTATAGACACTGGTAAGTATTCTGCAGACTGGCAGTTGCTCAACTCAAACTTTTAATGAGTACTTCCACAAATTAAACATTAATTCCTTATTTTGTGTATAACTATTGTTAAATCATATAGAAACCTCAATATATCTTTATTTACATACAATTAATTATCTTAAAATAATAAATGATATTTAATTATGGAAAAGTAGCATCTTTTTAACACCTGGCTAAAATTTTACTCTGATGATTTCAGTCATTATCAATCACTTGATTATATTATTGTATCTTTCAATCTAACTGAAATTTTTTACAAATTGTTTAAAAAGACATTATCTTTATGGATGGTGATTGACTTTCAGCTGATTGGGATGCTATAAGTATATCCTTTAGTGTTTATCATCATGACTGAGCTCAACCTACCACATAAGCTTTACACCATGCACAGTTCTACACTTTTTGATACTAGTCTCTAAAATTCTAGGAATGAAGTAAAAAGTGTAACTGTTGAAGAACTTAAATGTGCATTATTCAGAAAAAAATCCCAACTATGTGTAACTATCTAAACAAACACAGAATAAAAAATCTGGAGAGCTTCATCCAGATAACTACAAGCATGAGGGCAGAACAGGTCTTCTATTTTTCTCTGGAAAAAGGGATTATTTACTTTGTCACACCCATTACAATCATTTACATCCATTAGTACAAGACACTTTAAAAGACACTTAAAAAATTCAGCTACTGCTGTCCACAGGCTAATGCCATTAGGAATATTATTTATGGAATACTATCCTCAAACTTATTGTTTGCATGTCACCTGTAGGTGAATGGTTCTGGATAGAGCTAAAAATCATGTTTTATCACAGATTAATCGCAGCTAAATTAATCAGGCTCTGGGAATAAAAGCTCAAAATCCTTAGTGTTATTATTTCATGTCTTATGTGGGTAAAATTAAAATGACTTGAAACTCATGTATATCCATTTTGAAGGCTACAAACCACTTGGAGAGAAACCAGAGAATCATATGAATATTCAGAGCTTTAGGAGATGTGACCTAGTACAGCTGTATTACCTAGAGAAGACAGGCAGGAATGAATAATGTTAATGGATTTCAAGTGCAGAAAAGTTGGCTGCAGACAGAAAGAGGATAAAGTGGTGTTCATAATTACCAAGCATACTACAAGAAGTAATGAGATCGTATTTCAACAGAGGAGAATCAGTTTAAAGATTAAAACCCCTTTCTTTTTGCAGTAATAGGGGAGCAGTGGAACAGACTGCTGGGAGTGATTGCAGCATCCCCATCACTGGAGGATGTTATGATCAGCCTAAGAAAACATCTATTTTTAGGTTACTACAGGTCATATTCCAGGGGAGAAGGAACTGGTGTCATAATACGTTCTGTGATGTAGATCAGACTATATATCAAAGGGCTACCTGGTGTTTGGAGCAAATTTTACAATGAAGAGGAAGATGCTAAAGAAGGACCACCTCAACTCATATCTGTGTTGGGGACCTACTTAAAGTAAGAGTTTCTGGCAACAGTTGACAGCTGAAAAGGTAACATGACAGGAGGTGTATAACAGAAAACCATTCCTGTTTTTACTGCTACAATTTCTTTGCATTACCAGGTGTAACTTTTCTCATAAAAATATAAAAAAAATCATTAGCCACAAGATTGAAAACCCCTCAATCTTCTTATAAAAATTACCCCTATGTCTTTTTAGCAGAGGGCAGGGGTATAGGCTGGATGGGGGGAGTGAGAAATAATCTTGAGAATATTTGCAGTGAATTGATCAAGTTCAGCTTTAATGTCTTTTTATTTATTTCACTAAATAGTAATCTATTTAATGTGGCTAACTTTAGTCAGCAAATAAATGTAACTTGTCTTGGAGGCAGCTTTAAAAAGTTGTCCACCTGAACAAAAAACAACTACAAGAAAGGAACTGGTTTCTAAATACGGAAAAATTTTCTCCAGTAGGAGAAATCATAGAATCATAGAAGCAGGGATCATCTAGTTTCAACATCCCTGCCATGGGCAGGGGTGGCCTTTCACTAGACCAGATTGCTCCAAGCCCCATCCAACCCAGCCTTGAACACTTCCAGGGATGGGGAATCCCCAACTTCTCTGGGCAACTGGTTCCAGCACCTCACGATCCTTTGAGTAAATAACTTCTTCCTAACATCAAATCTGCGCCTGTCCTCTTTCAGTTTAAAAACACTTCACCTTGACCTGTCACTATCTGCTCATATAAAAAGCTCTCTTTAGGTAGGAAGGTGCCATGAGTTCTCCCCAGAATCTTTTCTTCCCCAGGGTGAACAACTCTGGATAATGCCCTCACACCTGCTCCTTCGTGAAAGACTATTGAATATTTCAATATGACTTGAAAATCATCTGTTTCAATCATCCAAACTACATACACCTCTTATCTCTGGCAATCTACAAAATGGCTATTAGTTTTTTTACCTCCAGTTTAATACTGACAGCTGATTTTGACTGCAAGCTAAGAAAAATATTGAGTCCTTTTGATGTGACTTGATACAGATATTTTCAGTTCTACAATTAGTGATTACTGTGTATCACCTTTTTCTGGAGATAAACTAATACAAAGTTTTGTCTTCTTTTATAGCACATGAAAAACAGCAGGTTATATTATATTGAGAATTAATATTATTATAAGCTTCCATCATAAGAGATAAGAGGATCTTCGGAAAGAAAATTACTGTAGCGGTCACCTGTGTGCAAGAGAGTAGGGTACTGATCAATACTATTCAGCACACTCCAAAATCAATATACCGAAGTAAAAAAGAATTAGGAAAAAGAAAAAGTATCCAAAAGGTTGAGTTACAGCTAAGCTTTATTATATTGACTACAGAACGAAGAAATTAGGCAGCTATTAAAAAATCCCAAAACCCAGCAAAACCAAACAAGAAAACAAAAAACCAAAACTCAGCTGCTCACCTCTTTCTTTGTCCTTTTCATAATTAATGTTGATAAATCACATACAATGTGATGAAAACCACCCAAAAGTTTCTGAAGCCTTACCATTCCTAGATGCACAGGAGCACTGAAGTCCTTTAAGATGTGAGAAAAGTTCTATAGGTCTGACATCTTCTTTGGGGTGAAAAGATTTTTGTGCTTTGTCAAAAATAGTTAAGCTTTCTGTGGGAGCACTATGGTTTCCTTGAAACTTTCTCAGTGGATCTGTACTTGTCAGTGGCAGTGTGAAGCCAGAGGAGAAGGAACGTGACAGGGGAACAAGCAGCCTTGCCCTGAAGGATCTAGTATAAGATTAATATTTCCAGCTTGGGACTCAGAGATGAGCAAATTTGATGCATGCCTTCCAGCTTCCTCAACCACTAATTTACTTGCCAACCAGGAAAAGAGACTTCTTTTTCTGCACTATCTTGTTTTGCTTAAGCATAAAAATGTATGTTTCACTTAGTTTTTGCCCCAGTTAGTGATGCAGGATGAAGGTTTCCAAGTACCTGGATGCCTATTTGGATGTCTGTTCAACATCAACCTTATAACCAGGCCTTTTTATCTTAGAATCATGTTTCTGGGTGTTCTGGCCTTGTCTGTGATAGAGTCAATTTTCCTCATATCAGGTAGGATAGGGCTGTGGTTTAGATTTGTGATTGAAAATGTTTTCAGTACTGCTGGGCAGTGCTCACACAGCATCATGGTCTCTTCTGCTCCTCTCCACCCCAGCAGTGAGGAGGCTGGGGTTTAACAAAGAACTGGGAAGGAGCACAGCCAGGACAGCTGACTCTGACTGAGACACAGAATATTCCACACCAAATGATGCTCATCACATAGAGCTGGGGGAAGGAGAAGAAAGGAGGGGGACATTCAGAGCAATGGTGTTGGTCTTTTCAAGTCACCACTACTTGTGATGGAGCCCTGCTCTCGTGGGAGCGGCTGAACACCTGCCTGCCTATGGGAGGTGGAGAATGAATTCCTTGATTTCTTTGCTTGGTGTGTGGCCTTTGTTTTATCTAGTAAAAAGTTTTATATCAACCTATGAATTTTCTTGCTTTTACCTGTCACCGACATCTTTTCATAAAAATCCTCTCTTTAGGATTTTTCCCTCTTCTGGGAAGCTGAGGCCCCAGAGAAAGAATGTAAACAATGGTTATCTGCTGCTGTGAAATGCAACAGGTGCATCTGTGATTGGCCCATGTTGGATGTATACAATTAAGGGCCAATCAAAGGCCACGCTCTCTCTGGGACAGAATCAGAGAGAGCTCCTTTGTTTATTCATTCTTTTTGTATTCTTAGCATGCTTCTGAGAACTTTTCTCTCTATTCCTATTAGCATAGTAATAATGTAATATATAGTATAAAATAATAAATCAAGCCTTCTGAACATGAGGTCAAGATTCTCATCTCTCTCTTCACCCTGAAAGACCCTTGCAAGCCCTGTAGCATCTTCCCTTTCAATTCTCTCTTGCATCCCACTGGGAGGCAGTGAGTCTGTGGCTGTGTGTGGCTGAGTTGCTGGCTGGGGTTAAACCATGACACTGGGATAAAACTAAACCAGAATTGGGACATGATAGCAGTTACTAACAGCATACACATTGAAATGTTCATCAGTGCAGGCACACACTCCTCAGCAAATTGAATTTTTTTCTGCAGTTTGAAACAGATGAATATATTCTTTTGTTTTTAAAATTCTTTCCAGGATTTGTGGAGAAAGTTATAAAATAAGCCCTTTGGGGGAAGGATAATTACAGAGTTCAAAGCTAAATAAATAGATGTTAACAACATCTTTTTATTCTCAGACTCAGTCTCTTTGTATAGTCTGTATTTATGGGGCACAAAGTATCTCTGTTTTCTTTAGTATCGATTGATTTCCACTTACTGCCTGAAGCAATCAGTAGTTTTTGGACACTACTCACCATCTCTTATGAATTCGGAAAACTGAAAAGAATTAACTCAAAGTTTGACTTTGGTAATACTGCACCACCTAGTCTGAAGAACCACCTTGTTGCAATACATGATCTGATCAGACACCATGACTTCAGAGGGTACTAAAATTAGACTTTTATAGGAAAACTCTGGTCACCAAAAGTGAGTGCATAGGTAAATAAATTTCAGTGATTCAGATGCTGTGTTCTCAAGTGGCAACATTTTGGAAGGCACCAGAAAAGAGACAAAGAGCAAACATATCATTGTGGATCCCTTGTTCCATCTTTGGCTGAGCAGAGCCCAGGGATATTCATTGCAATGTGCTGACTTTTCCAGCAGCTGATGACACCTGAACACAGGTAAATGCTGCCGTTCAAAGCTGAGTGAGTGGCAAAGCCCCTGTGAGCACCTGATATTCTGAATCTCAGGTGAAAGGAAATGATGATTGTGAAGCACTCAGTCAGACATGGCCTGGTGCTCACATACCAGGTGAATTTAAGATGCTCTTCAGTTGGGAGAATCAATACTAGATATCAATAACTGGCTGATTTTCAGAAAAAGTTAAATGTTGCACCACCTTTCCATTTCTCCCCACCATACTAATGTTATCTGGTTTTGGTGCTTTTAACTTTTGAGTCACTTATTGATATGAACTCTCTGTGAACTTCAAGTCTCCAACTTTCTGAAGTCTTGGCATGACTCAGCACAAGACATTTTTACTTCAAGCCTCTAAGTACAGTTTAAGGGATGCTTAAATGCCAGTGATGAGACAGACACAATGGTCTGACTGTGCCAAATAGCAATTTTTGACAGAGATTTGTGAGTCCTTCACTATGACTTTGGGAAAAAGGTAAGAGGAGGAAATTATTGTTCTTTACCCTGAACACAGGGTAAAGAAGGTATCAGAGTCAGAAAAGCTTTTCACACCTAAAGCAGGATACAGGAATCTCAGTCCAGCATGACATTTCACCAGCAGCCATACTATTTAAACTGTTTTAGAAATTTTCCTTTTTTACCTGACCCATTTTAACATACCTAGAGCTGTGTAAAATTTTGTGTGCCTCACCAGTTTCAGATTAGTTTCCTATAGCTCTCCTGTTTGATTTCTCCTGTGCATAATTAGATAACTACTTTCACATTTCAGCCTTAGCCAAAGGGTGGATGGAGAATGATAATTTGGATTTTTTTCTTCTTTTTTTAATCATTTGCCCATTTTCAGGCAGTGATTATCACTGAGGCCTCCAGACATTTCTCAGGCTTAACTAAAATTAGCTAGTAGGTTCAAAAATTACTATGGTTGGCTGGAAAAAAAGCTTTACAGAGGAACAGGCAGGCAGGCAGTCAGACCACCACACCTACAGATGGATGAGGAAGCCACACAGTTCTTGGCAGTAGCCAACTACAGGAAGGAGTCATAACCAAGGAGGTTAAATTTGATTTAATTGAATTAAGCAGCTTAATGAGAGATTCAAACTCTCTGTTCAGACAAATGAAAGTTACAAACATGGTTATAGTAATTTTTTTCTCTGCTCTGTTTTGTTGGTGGTGGCTTGGTTTGGGTTTTGGCTTTGGAAATGAGTGCTAAGAATTTCTAATCATTCAGCTAAACATACATTGCCATGAAATACACTAATAATGTGCCCATATGGGAAAAAATAATCAGTGAATCAAAGAAATATGTATAATTGTACCTTCTCTTTTCATATAGATACTGCCAGAGGAATTCTAATGAAAAAATGTCCAACTTCTTGCAAAACCGTACGAGTTGGTCCTGGAAGTTAGGTTATGGTAGAAGGGCAGAGCAGCTTTTTTGTTTATGCACATAATAAGAAAGCCTTCCTACAAATAACAGCATATTATTTATAAACTTACCAATATTGATAAACATGTGAACAGATTACACGCTTTCACTTGCTTTGAACTAGGAAAAAAAATCCCAAACCAATCCTAGCATTAATTAAAACCTTAGTTATCAGTCTCAAGATCTGAAAATGATGTCAAGGATTACAGTTCCCTTGCTAATCATTCTCAGTAGCAACTCAGCATTCTCATTACACAGGTAGTGAAATGCTACAGCAGAGCAAGGAAATTGTGCAATCTCTTTAAAGAAAATTCTTACTGCCAGGTGAAGACTAGTCTGTCTAGGTGAAGAAATGATCTATCTGTATTCAAGCCCACTCCAATGCACATAACTGGAGTAAATTATCTCCTGTAGTCCCTCACAGGTCTTTATTTTCATAGTCTTGTGTAAAATTCTTTATTGCCTACAGATTTTGCACTACATTATTTTTTAGCTTCAAACTAATATTTTACTCTTATTTCAAAAACAGTGTGTGTGAGGGGAGAGATTTTTTGCCTAAGAAAATTACTGTACAGAAATCACTCTTCTTTACTTGATTCTCCATTGTTTAATTTGACAGTTAAATTGCAATTTTAGCAGAACAAAATTGGTGATCAGAAAAGTAGCTTGACAGTTTTCAAACTGTTCTTACATATTGCAAAATGAGCAGCAACAGACCTTTTTTTTTCCCCCTCAGCTCACTGGAGATGTGAGAAAAATAGAGCACTACAGAGAGAAGAAAAAAAATATTTACAGTTGTTCCCAAAAGTTTCCTACTCTACTGCTTCTCAAAAAGGCCAGCTGAGTTAGAATAGTCTTATGGTATGCTCAAAAGTGAGAACTGGGGAATATGCAGCAATATTACAGATTATTACTTGCTGTGAAGTATTTCCTAGTGAGTGAATAGCTATGACTTCTAACCTCTGTTTCCTAACAAGATATATATTTTCAGATATTAAAATCAACTGACTTCTGATCTAAGCTCTGGAAAAAATAACTTCTCTTCCTGTGTTTTCTCCTCTTTATATGTCTTACACAAAATCTAGAAATGTGTTGGTACAACTTTTGGGAGGGTCCTAATGCAGTACAAATATATAGCTAAAATTGATATGGTATTGTAATTTATTACATGTTGTTTGGACTAATAAATGATACACTCAGCTTAGTTTACGCATTGTATTTATAGATTGAATAAAGTATGTGATAGAAAACTTTTACCTAGCCTCCGACATGAAGAGAATAAAAAATAGTGAGTCTGAGTTTCTGAATCTCATTTGTGATCTGTTAGCTATACAAAATCCTTTAGATTTTCAGACCTTGTATCTCATCTGAAGGGCTTGTGATTAAGAAATATCACACTTGGTTGTTAACTGCCATGTGCTTGATATGGAATTTTTTGTGATCTTTGGTATTAAATGATGTCCTCTTTTAGAAGCAATATGTAACAGCAGTGTAAAAGGAACAAGAACAAAAGTATATTTGCCCTTGAGTGTAATCTTCTAAATAAAATATTCAAATAGCTGAATACATTCATTATTCTGTATTCAAGTGCCACCCATTCTTAATAGCTGATGTAACCTTTTTATGTTTTCCTTGATCATCAAGCATTTGAAGAGTCATCTCACCAATCTTGACATCTAAACCATAGAAATCATGTAACACACCTGACACAACAGACAACCCTTCTACCCCATGTGAGGAGATAAACATGTCTCCATTTAGCATTGTAGAGGGATAAACAGAAATCAAGTTTATAATTCTAGGGAAGGTACTTAATGTATGTTGTATGAAATGATCCTTGGAAGTCTCTGTCTCTCCTAGGTGATGACTTGAAAGAGAAATGATAACTCCCAATTTAGATAAACCTGACTTTTGTTGCTAAATATTTTTCTTGGGTTCTTAAGAAGAATTTTTTCTCCTTCACATATTTCTTATATAGCCTTTCTATCTAAACTCTTGGCAGAGCATTGACTCTTTTACATTTCAAGTCGATTACTCTGAATCTTAAAAGTTCGTTTGCTTTCTCATTTTGTCCTTGCCTAGGATTTAAAAAGGTTTATAAAAGGCCTTGCATAAGCAAACAACTTCCACTGCCTTTTGTTAAGATAGAAGTAATCTATTAGACAGAGAAAGACACAGGTATTAACCTGTCTTTCCACTTTCCCTCAAACTCTCAGACAACTGGGGGTCAAATGTTCTTCAGCAAATAATTTGGGACTCTATTATGCTGTCTCACGAAAGTCAGGCAGGGATAAGTAAAATGACATTCCAAATAAATTGAAAATGCCTTCATGTATAATCAAAAATAAAAGCTCTTAAGTGGTAAGATAAAGAAAGTGGAAGGTTGGTATGCAATTGAGGGAATTCTTGGAGGTTAGATATACTGCACATCAAATCTCCAATATTCTAGCACCAGCCTCTCTAGGCCTGTGCTGAGTATGACATCTCCATGGATTCCATGTATTATTTCTAATCCCAGCTGATTTCATGTACCAATTGTATTCCAGCACAATATGATCTGATTGTATCTCACAGTTACATTGGTCTCATTGTGCCAATAAGTCTGTAAATGAGTAAGTGCAAAGCAAATCAGATGCTTAGGATAGAATGTTTCATTTTACTTAGCCCAAATTTAATCCATTTAAAATACTTTATATTACATATAGCAGGAGAACTCCTACCAAGTTCTACTCCTAGTACCTGAATTCAGGTAGTAGGAATTAATTGCATATCATGCAAAAGGAAATTATCTAAATTTGTCACCTCAGCAAAGATGTCTTCAAAAGGACTTGCATAAGCTCTTGTAACAGGAAATTCTACTCCAAGATTTATATTTGCTTCATAGATTTTGCTGCTTCCTTCAGGAATGTTCATCATTTCTTTTCAGCTCTATTTTTGCCAGATAAGGGAATTTCAGCCTTCAAGCTTATCACTAGACTGTTCAGTCACTGAATGAAACTGTGCACATCAGAAATTGTCCTAGAAAGTATTCCAAGAGAAGAAAAAGTAGATTGCATGGGGTATACAGAATCACAGAATAATAGAATCATTAAGGTTGGAAAAGATCTCTAAGATCATCAAGTCCCACCACTAAGCCAGAACTACCACCATGTCCACCACTAAACTATGCCCTCAAATGCCATATCTGCGCATATTTTGAACACTTTGAAGGATGGTGACTCTACCACTTCCCTGAGCAGTCTGTTCCAATACTTTAAAACCCCTCCCATGAAGAAATTTTTCATAATATCCCAACTAAACCTTCCCAGATGCCTCTTGAGGCCATTTCATTTTGTCCTGTGCTTATTTCCTGGGAGAAGAGACCAACCCCCACCTGAGTACACCCTTCTTTCAGGTAGTTGTAGAGTAGTTGTAAGGTCTTCTCCGATCTTCTTTTTCTCCAGGCGAAATACCCTCAGCTGCCTCAGCTGCTTTTCATCAGACTTGTGCTCCAGACACTTCCCCAGCTCTGTTGCCTTTCCCTGGACATACTTCAGTACCTCAATGTCTTTCTTTTAGTGAGATGCCCAAAACTGAGCACAGGATTTGAGGTGCAGCCTCACCAGTGCTGAGTGCAGGGAGATGGTCACTGCCCTGGCCCTGCTGGCCACACTACTGTTGATACAAGCTAGGATCCCATTGGCATTTTTGGCCACCTGGACACACTCTGGCTCATGTTCAGCTGCTATTGAAGCCTCAGGTCCTTCTGTGACAAGCAGCTTTCCAGCCACTCTTCCCCAGCCTGTAGAGTTGCAGGATCTTGTTGTGACCCAATTGCAAGACTGGGCATTTTACCTTGTTGAACCTCAAACTATTGAGGTTTCATCCAGCCTGTCCAGATCCCTCTGCAGAGCCTCCTGACTGTTGATTGCTGCTTCTATATTTACTTACAGCATCCTGCTCCAAAAGACAGTTGCTATTTCAGTCTTTGGGTTCTGAATATTTTATTCTACTTTCATTTCTGACAAGTGAAGTGGAATCCCAAAGAATGACTGTTCTGTGATCAAGAAAATTTCTTCTCTTTTTCTAAGGTGTTTTTAAAAGCATAAAGTTTTTGAACCATCCAGAGAGTAATAAAATTCATATGCCCTGGATTTGGTTTCTAACTTTAATTTGGTACACCTTTGAAAGCATGTATTCTGACCTGAATGCCATGGGTCACAGAATTTAAAAAGTGAGTGAGGTATTAAATCCACTGCTACTTCTTCTTGGCCTGCTACTTTTCTGATTCTTTACTTTTATCAGTACAGAATTCCTGGCTTCAACATCATGATTGTGCAGATCTTTTAAAGATACATTTACTCTTTCTTGAAATATTTCAAAGCTATGTTTTCAGGTTGACACACACTGGATTTATATAACATTTTCAGTAATAACCTTAAGCCTTATTGAACAAAACCAAGTAGTGAAAAAAGGAGTTTAAGTTTCTTTTCATTGCTGATAACAATAAAAAACAGACTTAAAAACAAACAGAATAGAATTTTCCATTGCCTTCACTTAGCCTTTCAACCTAAATTTAGCTTGTTTATTCCCAGGATGAATTACATGCACATTTTTTTTAAATGGGAACATTCAGATGAATGATATTAAATTTTAATATCACAGTAGATTAAAAAAATAAATGCCTGTGAAAGGAAAGCATTCATCCTGACAGTGTTACTCTCTCTAGTATAGCTCTTCTCATCAATCATTAGCAAACAAATGCTTATATGCTTTGTTAAGGTTCTATCATGTCTGTGTTCTTGATTATTTATAAAACTGAGATCTGGCTCTCCTTCAGATAGCCCAGATGTGGAAAGCCTAACCCTAAGCTGGGATTTACACATTGGTACCTCCTCTGACAGTCACTAGGGATCCTTAAATATGATAAATATTAAAACAGCTATTTTACTCTTGGTTAAAGAAGAAAAGGCAGAAGCTATGAGATTTTAATCTGAACCTTGATTATACTCATCATAATTAAACGGTGGGGTTGAGTTTTCAAAATCACACAAAGCTAATGCTTTTACAGATATCTTAGCTATTTGGTTTTGGCACTATACTGTCTGCTTGGTGGGGAGGACTCCCTGCTTTAATACACATTTTATTTTGCAAAGATAATGAGCCCAGTTTCCTGTGATTCCAGGACCTGTGAAAACTATTTACCACTGAATGATACCATGGTACCATCCACATATATCATTAAGGACTTCCAAAAGATGTCTTACTACAAGAGCCACACTTATCTGTGGCTGGCCCTGTTTGAAGCATGTTATTTTGATGGGTATCTGCTGTTGTCCTGTGGTAGAGAATTGTTACTCACACGAACTAAGTTTCCAAACACCCCAGCAAAATAAAACTTGAACTCTAATTATTGTCTTTGCTTCTCTATGTTGATTTCTACTTATGACCTATTACAAATGGATAACAGTTTATTCATATAGTGCATGTCTATAAGAAAACTGCCAGTAAAACATATATTTAAATATAATAAAGACCTTTTTTGAAAGATTCTAAATATTTCTGCTTCTCTCTTACACATGTAGATGCATTCATGGAGACACTTTCTCTGTCCAATAAACACATAAAACTATGACAAACTGGCTAATGCTCTTGTGCTTGGACACTCTCTTGACTTTGTTTGGGTCCTTTTGTAGTACCTCTTCTAATGCATTAAGATTTGTTTGCAAGATTTGTTTTCCTGTGATATATTCTGATTTTAGGATCCTCAGGTTCAAAGAAGAGATGTGAACCATATTCAAAATGGTGTTTGGAGCCTCATTTATTTTTGTCTCACTAAAATTCAAAAGAGACCAGTTTTCCATTGTATCATACCATCACTTATAGAGTCATTAAAGTTGATGTGAACACTAACTTTTCATTCAGTAGCTGTTGCTGATGCTTTACTTCTGTAACATATCAAAAGGATCTTCTTTAGCAAGCTCATTATCCTCAGGATTTTCTAATGTGCATGCAGTCTGCATTTTCTATTATAAAGGCATTCAAGCCTGAAAAGTGATTCCAGATCCTCTGATATACAGCAAAAAAACCCCAACACTTCTTTGATTGTTGATACTTAAAGCTCTGGACAATGTTATTATGCAGCATACTGTAGTCTCTTGTCTAATATGTGAATTAGAGGTTCATTAATACATCATTCTTATGAATCACATTTATCTGTAATGTCACACTTGCTCTCTGAAAGTCTATGAAAATTAGTGGATATGGCATGTCAAAGCAACAAACAATAGTACTTACTTTATCATCAAACCATGCTTAATCATAGCTCATAATGCATAGACCTTTAGAGTTCTATAATTTGTCAGTTGTTCCTTTTCTGAGTGGTGAGAAATGTCAGCTTATCAAAAATTACTTTTTAAGCCTACCTATATTATTTCTGTGACTTCACATTTAAAAATACTTCTGTTGTCTCCATTGGTCATGACTATAAGGTATTATTAACAGACTGTTTTGATGGTGATCCCTGAAAAATAAATTGAGTTTTGGCCATGTCATAAGTGCGGGTGTTCACAGCATCACACTGCCATTACAATTAACAACCCCTCTGGCATTATGTTTGAGAAGGGTTCTTAAGCAGTTCAAAATGAGTAATGAATAATATAAGCCAGAGCTGCATGGGCATACCAACCAAACTACATTTCAGGCCCTAAAATAAATTTCCTCATTATTAGAATGAGTCATCTTGGTGAATCAAAGTGAAGAACTATATTGTTACAACTCTAGTGTTTTATTTTGTCCTGTAATAATTGAAAAGTTCTTTCTCCAGTCTTGTTCATTTTGAGCACTTTATATAAATTTGAAGCTCATTTACAAAGACTAAAACCTCCCTGACTTGATAACAGCCACTTTATTCTACAGTTAATAGAAGACAGACTTGTCTGACACTACTCAGAAATGGCCTGAAGTTCTGCTATAATACCACACATTTTTCTCCTCAGATTGCACATGTAATATGAAACATCTGTAAAAAGCACTATTCTGGATAGAAAGGTTCTGGGTTTGCTTTTATCCTGGAGGCTATTTGTTTTATTTCAGTTTACAAATATCTGCAACCCTTTCTGAGGTGGGCTTTTCTCAATAATGCCAAGCGAAGCACCAGAAGCAATAGGCACAACCTGAAATATAGGAGGTTTCCTGACCATCAAAAAATAATTTTTTGCTCTGAGGGTGCTGGAAAACTGGCACAGGTGCCCTGGTAGGTGGCGTAGTCTATCCTTGGAAGGATTCAAAAGCCATCTGGACAAGATCCTAGTCAACAGACTAACTGGCATACAATGAATCATATTGTCCCTCTGAGATTTCAGGGTACAAGGATGGGCACTAAATAATTTAGTTATCATAAATACATATTTATTTTTAATAAATAAAGGATTACTCTCCAAAACAGTTTATATTACAGGATATCGGAGATTATTAAGATTACACTAATAATTATTTAAAAAAAGTACTGCTTCTACTACTATTTTGATTTTCTGTCATTTTCATTCCTGACTTTGTTTCACAAACCATGTAAACAACAATGAGTGTTCTGTGCTCTCTCAACTAATACTGCTGTAAACGCTCCAGATGCTCAGGTGTGTCATACTAGTAGATTCTGAGGAAGACATTTAAATAGTTTTCTGCTACCTTTCTAGCATGTGGCCTGACTGCTGCAGCAAATTCCAAGCTGTTTAGCTTTTCTAGCTAAAAAAGTACCAGTGTTTCTGCCTCCTTCCCCACTGTATGTACTGATTCTCCATCATGACTGGGCATTATGCCAGAGCCAGGAATGGGTGTGAATGTTGGTACAAATGCCCAGAGGTGGTCAGACCAATGGTCAGTATTGCCCAAAGACTGGAAAATCTGAGGCTCTGGCCTATGCCTTAGAAAGTCACATTCTTTGAACAACTGATTGGGATGGCCCCCTCCTCATGGATGCCTTTACCTTTAAAAACTCATACTGCAAAGCTGCCTTGCATGACCTCAGGCAGAAATGAACCCACATTATTTATGAAGTAGTTTTAGACTGTTAGCATACTCTGATAGTATCTAGGTAATCACTGTGAGGTAATGAAAAAGTTTTGTCCTAGGGGAACTTAAAAAAAATCTCATTCCAACAAAACACAGCAATCATGTGGATCAATCAATTTAGTTAAACTATAAGTAGCCTGAGAGCTACTCAGTGTTTTTAAACATTGAGAGAAAATACTTAGAAGCTGATTACAATGTGACTTCTGTGGGTAAGAAATTGAATTTTTATTCTATGGAGATGGTAAAGTTAGATCCAAATAAACAGTTCATTAGGTCTGATAATGAGATGATTACCAGGGGATAATTTAGCAGTCATAGTCCATGTTTGGTTTGTTATGATAGGATTTTTTTGGAGTGGTTATGTGGTTGGGGCTTTTTGTTGGCTCATTTGTCTGCTTTTTTTTCTGTATTTTCTAAAAGAACGTGGCTTAGCATATAATTTGCTGATTGTGAATGTTTTGATCCACAGAATAAAAACTGAGGATAGCTCAAACCCTCCTGCATGTCAGGTAGCTGAGATCTGAAAGATTAAGAGAGTGTCAGCATAGCTGGAAAATTTTTATTTCATTAAGTGAATGCATTGCACTGTACATTGGAGTTTACATCCCTCCAGAGGAGTAAAGAATTCATTGTGTGAGAATAATTTTCAGCAAGATCCTAGTTGGTGGTATTAAATATGTTTTACTGCTGGACTGTTGTGGATTTAATGGGCCTTTTCCTATGTTAGCAGGAGACATTAATGCCATAATAATAATGGGATCCACCAAGCTATATATTTTTGTAAGACAGATTAACTATAATATTTTGGTGGTGTTTTTTTTTTAATCCAAGTTATAAGACATTTAAATACCTGGGATTGAGAAATTCAACCCTAGAGTATGTCTAGACTATTTCCTTTGATAAAATTGAGGTTTCCTAGAAATTTCAAGTGTTGCATAGATTAAAGATTAGAGATTCTTAAATAGTTACTAATTCTACTCAAAGATAGGGTAGGTGGAAAATAGATTTCACTTACACTTAATCACAATTTTTTGCTTTACTACTAGACAGTTTGAGAGACTTGTAGATACAGGACAGGAGTTCTTTTCTGATACATTTATGACTTAGACATCTTTAACAGCCATTTCTGAATTAAATCTTCAAATATAGTGCTTAAAGGACATAGCAGATAGATTAACTAAGGAAATTTAAAAAATAATTAAAATTAAACAAATAGCATCATGTCATTTCAATTAGATTTAATCTGTATGAAATATTTCTTACTGATGAGAACTTCCAACTTGAGAGTATTAGATATTCAATGTAAATTTAAAAATTTGCAGTATAGGTTTATTGAAAATAAATTTCAATTAACAAGTACTAAATATCTGCCCCTAATTAGAAAAGGCTATGGTTATTAGAGATAAATTCTGAAAAGGTTTATATGATGTTTTTATGTTTATTCTCCATTATTTATTTTGTTTACAAGGCAGTTCATACAAAAGTAGCTAACAAAAAAGCTTGGTCACAGAGCAGTCTATCTGAAATGAACATATCTAGTTTTAATATAAATTACTCAGCTTCCATATTTTTCTGTTTTCTGTCCTTTCTAATGTTTCTCATTTGGGCTCATTTTCTTCTAGTGGATCTCCCTTGTGCTGCAGAACAGCCAATACCTAATGGGAAGAATATCTGATTGCTACTTTTCTGCCTCTTGTACAAAGTCTGCAAAGTCAAGATGTGAAAATGTGCTCTAGATGAAGCACATCTTTTTACCTTTCACATCACAAGTGCATTTTTTGTCTAAGTGATTTTCCAGAGGAAGAGTCCTTTCTGCTGAATGGGCTGTGACTGAAAAATGGGGATTGGACAAAAACAGAACCCCAAAATTTACAGGTAGCTATCATGTTTGCACTCTTTGCTGAAACATAAATCCTTCTTTTCTGATAAGGAAGCAGAAGAAGGTCCCAGAGGGCCTAAAGTGAATGGAAGCAAGACAGCAAATGACAAGAGAGACTTTTTTTTTTTAACCCATTAACAAGATGAGCAGAAAAAGGCTAGGACTAAGTACAGAGCATTTGAGTTCAAGAGAATTAAACAATTATTGCCATGGAAAATGAAGGCTGACCTCAGTTCTCAGTTCATCTCTGTCAGGCATTAATACCTACAAGTGCAGATACCTTTGGAGGATCCCAGGAAAATGGTAGGTCAGGATCAGATGTCAGGATGAAGAGACTTCTTTTCCTCAGAAGTGCATGCAGAACTCCCTATTCCTGGCTACAACCTTGTAAAGCTCTGTACCTTCCCTACAATTTGTTGCAGGGCTCCACAAACACTGAGGCACTAAAGGCTCAGGTCAGGATTATATTGTCCAGAGGACGTTTTTACTTATCTATGTCCATCCCTGAGTGCAATTCACTGAGTGAACTCTCTTACAGGTGTGGAGACTATTATTGCTCATGCTTGTGTTTTTAGACTCCCAGGAGTCCAGCTGGTTCAGGTGGGCCATTCTTAGTGTCTCTAGTTTCCCATGGAAATAAACTTTTATTGTAAGTATAGATTTATTCCTCATATGAAAACATTGTTTAATTTTTTTAAATTATCTTTAGTAAAGTGAATGGGTGAAAAGTTTGTCAGCTCATTTTCCACAGATGTAAATTTCATAAACAGCTTCCATATTTTACCTCTGTGGGCAAAAAATCTAATGAACTTTCTGAAAAAAAACTAAGATTGGTTTATGAGTCACTACCATTCTCATTCTTCTCCTCATAGGACTGAGTTTTGGAAATCTCAGTCTCAGTTTCTGTTTTGGTGCAATTCCTTGTGACAATTATGCAGTTCAAACTTATCAGTGCTTAAGAGATGTTTGGACAATGAATGCCTTTAACAATATGCTTCAACTTCTGGTTGGCCTGGAATTGGTCATGCAGTTGGACTGGATGAGTGCTCTGTATCCCTCCTAACTGAAACTGAAATGTTCTATTCTATTCTATTCTATTCTATTCTATTCTATTCCATATGAAATTGATATATCTAAATTAGGATTTAAAATTATGGAATGGTTCAGGATGAATCATCCTCTATATTCTTGTCTCTATCAACTACAAAAACTAAGAGAAATCTAAAAACTATATCCTAGAGTAACTAACTAACTAATTAACTTTTTAATAGATAGACAAGATGGAGCCCTTTTCTAATGATATAGCCTTAAATTAATACCTAATAAATATATACAGTCAATAGAAGGAAAGGCTCTGTCTCCGAAAAAAGATTCTCTCTCCTTCTTCAACCACTGAAAATAATAAAGTGATGATGTGCTTATTTTATTCCACACCTAAAATGCAGTTTTGAGTTACATATTTCTATGGGTAGCCTGGATTCTTGCTTGAGAATCTCTTGTTAAGTGTTGGCATAATTGTGTTTTAGGTAGTATGAAGGGATAAAATCAGCACATTTCTCCAAATCCGCGAAATTTATCCGAGACAGGAAGGAAGGAGCAGTGCATGGAGTGCAATAAGTGAAACAGACTTCCTGATACAGAGTCATTAGGGGGGATTTCATCTCACCTAAACTTACATACCTTCTGTGCAGATATCTTAATCAAAGATAGCCTAGATGTCTTTCAAGTCAATAGAGCAAAATAAACCTTAGAATGCTAACTTTTACATAGATAAAGATAAAAAGGTGAATTTCATTACTACACTTCAGTTTTATTGTCAGTGCCAAAGTGAGACACACCCTATTTTTAAATACTTGTCTAAAATTATTCTCTCTGACTATCATCTGTAGGTGTTCTGCTCTCTCTCACCATTGACTAAATGAGTAATCCAGAGATTTTTTTTTCCAAGTAACTTTCAGATTCCCAGAGTTAAGAATGATGTCCTGTGGTACTTTCAGGGTCCCCCATGGCAGGAAGGAAATGATGAATCTGACTCCATGTTCTTAGAAGGCTAATTTATTATTATATTATATTATATTATATTATATTATATTATATTATATTATACTATACTATACTAAAACTATACTAAAGAATTGAGAAGGGATACAGACAGAAGGCTACAAAGAATGATAATGAATCTGGTGACTCCCTGCAGCCTCCGACGCAGCCTGACTGTGATTGATCATTAAGTTAAAACAATTCACATGAAACCAATCAAACGACCACCTGTTGCATAAACAATCTCCAAACCACATTTTAAAGCAGCTAAACACAGGAGAAGCAAATGAGATAATATTGTTTTCCTTTTTCTCTGAGGTTTCTCAGCTTCCCAGGAGAAGAAGGAGCAAGGGGATTTTTCAGAAAATATGATGGTGACAATGTCCCACTGACTTAACAGGTCAACTTTCATTGTACTGCACTGATACCAATATCTACAGAGCACAGAATTCACTTATTCTTCAAGTGCTGATTGCCACCATGACCACTGTTCCTGACACGATGCCTTTCAGGCTCTCTTTAATCACTTGCATATCACTGTCTATCAGACTGAGGGCATCTCAGTGGATCCAGGGCTTGGACTTTAAAAATTAAACAAAGAAAATACTTCCCCAGAAAAAAATCAACAAAACTATTTTGAATATCTGGCTAATTTTCACTTTAAAAGAGTATGATACTCAAGACAATACCTGGGTAAGAAAAGGGAAACTAACTCCTTTAATTTGTCTGTTCAGCTCTGCCTCCATGCCAGTGTTCTGTCCACGGGTGAAAGAATAGTTAATGATAGATCCTGTTCAGACATTGTTGTTTTATTGATTTCACCATCTGTGTTCCCAAACATCTAAAATCTCTGTAAAGGGAAAATATAAAACATTCATTAGATATTACTTTTCTAGGAATATTCCATGTTAAAATACACTTTTATAATGATCTATATCTGGAAATACCATACAACACTATAATACAGTATGTATTGTCCATTTATCTGACCCCAAAATGATGTCTATGAGAGGCTTCTTTAATATGATACAAGTTGTAAATATGACAAAGCAGTGAACTTTCTAAGGCCAGTAAATTGTTAGAAACAGCATTTTAAAGAACTCTGCCCAGGAGAGGTATAATTTTTTACTTCCTGGAGTTAATGATCTCATGTCACAGATAAACTGGGTTATAATCTGTTCTTATGACTCAAGAGAAACATCTAAGAAAATACAAATAAATCCTGACTGCTGTCAGGTCATTTGCCAGAGCATTCCTTGAGAGCTTTGTTTAAAACAACCTCGAGGCATTTTCCAGTGCATTGTAAAGGCCATTGTAAATTGCCCTTTTTGAGTACAAAATTATATTTCTTGTCCTTATGGCACTATTTTAATCCCTAACTATGGCTGGTGACAATAATGCCCTGACTCCTCCTACAAGGAATTGCTTACTCCATTACAGGAATGCTTAAAGTAACTGGCAGCTTTCAACCATCTAAATAACTTTAACTACTTAATTGTGCATTAAAATAAAGCTTCTCATGTACATATTTTGTGGCTAATCTGCATCCATGAGTTTCTTAATATGCTTGGATGTGTGTGACAGAGAAATAATAGTTACTTTGAAGAGCCTTGGGGATATAGGCCTCAGTCTGGTCACCTTTTGCAGCCATAAGAAATCCTTCACAAAAAGGAGAAAAGCCAGACCAAATTATGTTAATAGGATAAAAGTATAGATTATTAACTAGATATAAAGCATTGATGATTACAGACTTAGTGTTAATATGTCAAAAAATGTTTGTCAAGCCAAGACAGCGGACTGTTTAATTGCTGACTTTCATTGGGGTAGGAAAGCACCAGACAACAATTCCTTACACAGAGTCACCTCAATTTCTTTAGAAAAGACCAAACTGAGGGTAATCAGCACTTTGTACCAAGAGGTTTGCAGGATTTTATGTTAATAGTATAGCTGAGAGCAGCATCATTCAAGGTAACAAACACCTGTATCAACTCAGTCGCTGATGTTAATGGGGCTTAAGCTTCTGCTTAATATTTTGTTAAATACAAATATCTAAGTATAAATGGTTCAAGGCAAGTTCCATGGGAGACAGTGGTTGATTGGAGAGCTCAGATGCCAAGCTGATTTCCAAACACCTTACTGCATTGTGGAAGTCATGTGTAAAACTCTTTTCATAAATAAATCAACTCATTTTCTATAAATAAATAAACTCCAAATTTGTTTTTTTTTTGTGGATTTTTTTGTTTGTACTTTTGCTAGTTTTGTTTTGGTTTGGTTTTTTTGTTTTGTTTTGTTTTGTTGAGTTTTTTTTTTTGTTTGCTTGCTTTGCTTGGTTTTTGGGGTTTTTTGGGGGTATTTTTTGGTTGGTTTTATTTTGTGGAGATATCATCAGACCTACAATATAAAAAAAATAAAAATGTTCTATTTAAAATACTGTTGCTGTTGGTGTTTCTGACCAAAGAGAGGATGGGAAGGTGTCATGTTTTTGGAATGGTATTCTCCAGTTAAGTGTTTTAATTGAAAGCATGTGTCACTTGCTCACCCCCACTTCCCCCTCCCACTGAACTGGAGAGGGGAAGTGGAGGCACAAAAGGTAAAGGCCGAGATCAGAACAATTTACTGGGAACAGCAATGAGATAAGGAAATGATCAGCAACAGCAAAAAAAGTGCACAAGAGAGGGAAGAGAGTCATCACTATGCCATGTGGAGCCCAAAAACACTCTACCACTTCCTGGCCATGCTACCCCAGCCTGGAAAAACCATTTTCCCCTTTCCTGGAAAATCATGTGATGTGCTAGAAAATAGCCTCTATGTCCCAGCCATGCCCGCTCCTGGCTACTGCCAAAATTGACCCTGGCTTGTCTGGAACCAGGGTAGATGAATCAAGAGGAGGCAGAGTGAAGGAAAAAAAGAGGAGCTGAAACACAGGAGTGGGTATTCAGTCAGGACACATAGCCAAAATCTGAGTACCAGATTTTGTGTGACTGCAGTTGTGACTGTCACTTACAGGTATATCCCTATACTATTGCTGTTTTCCTGCTTGTAGTCTGAAGGATATAGATGATCATAATTTCTAGTAAAGTTTATTATCTATACTAAAATTATAAAAACATTTAGACTTACCAAAATAAGTTTTTTTTTTCTCCAAAGTAACTTTTATCCAGAAAAATATTGATTAATCAAACTGCTTTAAACCCAAAATTTCCTTTGTCAGCTGCAGTTTGCGATTATTTTTTTTTTGCTCTTATTTATGTATTTTTTCTAAGCATTAGAAAAATGTGCACATTTAACTTGAGTCATTATTGCCCTTCCTCATTTTTTTTATTATTCTTTCACTGTAAAATTTAATATTCCCTTAGTTTAGGTTACCATTTTTCATTGGTTTTAGCTGTTGTGTCTTTTTCTCCATCACCAATATTATCAGCCAAATTGAAAGTGGATACACATCAGTCACCTGTTTCATAGGTCATATCTACACTATTTTAAATAATGACTCTATTCTTGCTTCTTAATACCTGCTTCTACTTGCTTTGTTCTTTTTTTACACTTTTTAGTAAATAATCTCTTTCCATTTGTTTTGATTTGTTTTATATGAACTGAATTAGGTTGACTTTTGACACCTCTTTCATTTTATTCTATTTTTTTTTCCATTAATTCTGTGTATTACTTCTGGAATACTTCACAGACAGCTTGAAGTCCCTTTATGCAATATTTTCACTTGTAACTTAAGATGTTCCACAGCACCTTAAAGGAAGTTTCAAATTTTCAGTGTGTTTTTGTCCTTAATTTTCCATTTACACTGATTTTAGTAAATAGCTCAAAGTCATCCACCTTGAAATGACTGCCTTAATTACAGACTATTTAATTTAAATTTATGATTACTGCTTCCAAGGTTATTTTTCCAAGTAACTCTTCTGAAGTTTCTTCCTTGTAAACAAAGCCAAGTCTAAGACAGCACTAGCTTCTACAATGTTAGGACGCAATTTATCTTAATTGCAGCAGACATCCAAAATACCTACTTTAGAGTGCAATGGATTATTTTCTAGAAATGACAGTTATTCAACAGTGACTGTCCAGGGAGTGTAGAATAACTTGCCTAGGTTTTGGCAATTAATGGTGTCAGTTAGCCATATGAGCTCTTTTTTTTGTTCATCCCAGAATCCAGTGAACATCACTAATGTCAGAAAGAATTCACCAACCAGGTCTCCTCTATATTTTCTGTGTAAAACATCAATGAATGCAATATCTCTCAACATCCTTTCTCATAAAGTACTTAAAAAGGAATTCAATGTTTAGCAAGATGCTTCCAAGTGTGATATGCCCACATGCCTTTTTCCTAGGAGCCTTTCCACACAGTGCATCCTCCTGAATATATATATATCTAAGAGCCAATGAAGCCCATGCTTAACTACAGAGAGCAATAGGTGTCCAAAAATGCCTTTAAGGCAGAGGGATTAGGACCTTGTCAGATGGTGTGCACAACAGAGATTGTTGAAGTCTGTAGGATGTGATGGTGGCAAGTGTCACAGAGAACACTTGATTTCTACCATAAATGTGAATGATTCTGTTCAAATCACTGCAGCCCTTTCTGCCTGTGAAGGGTACTTCAGATATCATTTTCTGTGCAAAGACATCCCTGTCTCCCTGTTACCCTGAGAACTGTTTCAAGTGCCACTATATCTGCTTTCTCAGTATTTGCAAAGACAAAATGGAAGATACAAGGTGCTGCTAGAGAAAAATATCAAGGTGCTGCTGAGGTAAGGGATGTTTTGAGGGGATAAATGCAAAAGCATTTCAAAACATTTTTGTCATCTTGTGAGAGAAAGTTCTGCCTATGCTGTTTTTGTGCTTTACTTGTAGGCATCTATGGGTGACTGCACAACAGAACAGAGTTCCCAAGCTGCTGCTAAATGAGCCTGAAATAGGAAGACATTACCTTGGGTACAGAAATATTATTTTTAATTCAGGCTGTTTTCAGACCCAAGCCACTGTCAGTGGTCATCACCCTGTCTAAAAGAGATCTTCTCTCATGCTCAGCTACACACGTTTTATGGATCTCACCCATACAATCTGCAGAAAGACTGGAATCCAAGATACATCAGAGTACCTATGACTAAATGACTTTCTTGTTTTAGTTCCTTTTAGTTCCTTGGTATCTGAATTCAATCCAATGATAAATTCAAAGGAGAACGTAGGAGGAATTGTAAAAGGAGGACTGGAAGGAAATACTTGTGGAAACTTAGGGATAGAAATAGGTGATCTTGATGTGGACAGGTGAGCACTCAGTAGATGCAAAATTGAGATGAAGACTTCATACCCTAAGTAGGTTAGGAAGGATGAGAAGGATTAAGAAGGGCTGGGATGGAGAGGGAGAAAAGACAAAAGAAGAAAAGGCATGCAGATTTATGCAGAAAGATCTTACTGACACTTTCCAGCCTTGTTCCATTCCAAATGTACTCATCCAGTCAAGTGTCTTGTCTGCAGACTGTCTCATCCCTTGTCCTTATGCATTCAATGTCACTGAATATTGAATGAATAAAGCCCTTCTCAAAAGCCCTTCCAATTGCCTTCATGCGTCCCCCACACCATGGGCAACCCAATTCCCCTTTGTAGCTCTGTGCCTTTGACCTTCCTGTTTTTTCAGTCACTTGACCTTAAACCACCATTGCAAAATTCACCTGCTTTTTTAAGGAATGGCTAAGTTAGGCATAATGGCAAAACAGGTGTGAAGTTTTTGCTGTCTGAGTCACACCTAAAATATTCTGCAGATAAATAAGATTTCCTCATCTCCCAAAAACTCAATCATCCTCTGCTTTTTTCCCGAGATCAAAAAGATTGAGAAGAAAATATTTTAAAAAAATCTCCACTTATAGAAACTGTATACCTCAAGAATTAAAAAAAAAAGTTATTTTTAACATCCAGAAAGTAACTAGAGGGATTCTTTAATTTGCTTTTAAATTAGAGATTTATATTTCTCCCCAGTTTTCTTAGCTTTGTTGCATTGGATGAAGATTCTTTTTCAAGCTAAATGTTGGTTTTATAAATCTTAGACAAATCAACTTAACTTTCAAATCAAAGTAGGTTTTAAATAAAGTTTTATAATGCATGTTAAGACCAGGTGTTTTTAAATTAAGGCAAAATCAATCAAAGTATAGAGAAATTTGAATTTTAAATTTGCATAACCTTGAGTCTGAGAGCAAAAATTGAAAGGCTTCTTCCCACTCAATGCACCATATTCTACATCAAATTCATGGGAAAAAACAATCAACTTAGTCTAATTACAGATAATTTCAGTTTCTCATCTTCATTTTTCATTCATGTTGACTATACAGTTCTGTAGGGTATTTAACTGAACAGATACTGGAGGTGAAAATAATGCATATATTGTCCTGTCATAAAATGGACAAGAAACTTTTGGAAAAAAATGTGATACATAATCTACAGTGAAACATTTAGATTCAAATTAATTTCCAACTTGTATTTCAGGAGGCCTTTCTGAAGTACTTATTTTTCAAGATATTAGAAACATAGAATATATTTTTCATTATTTACAAACCTCATGCATATTTATTTTTTGAAATAAGTTAATATACAAAGTGAAAAGGAAATATTACATTAACCTTAAAATTAATTTTTCATTACATAAGCATTATGTTAATTATGCACATGCCTTATTAATTAGTCTGTAAGCAGGAAATGAAACTGCTCAGTGTGTTGGGCAGTGAAGCGTGCTGTTCACATATTAAGCATTACAGATTCTCAGGGTATTCTGTTATTTTGCTTTGATTTTGTTAAATATATATGTAAAATTTGCATGTTTCCAGAAATCTTTTTCTGGTTTAAAAGCCGTTTACATTTCTGCTGTCCCCATTCTGTCCCCTCCTTGTCCAGTTTCCCAGTGACTCCATTGTATCATCACATGACTTCTTCCAGTACAGTTGGCTTTGGAGTCATGGGTAAATCAGTTCAGAGAAAGATTATGACTGCCTAAAGGTTGTTTCAGCAGGGAAACCCGCAGAGAGTCCTCGTGGCAGAACTAAGGGGTGACGTGGCATGGAATCTGTACTGTTAGAGAAATGTCTGTGCACAGGAGACATGACTACCCATGAATCAGGGTGTAAGGTTTCTGAGCACTTGTGTGTAATGCCATCCAAATATCCTGCCTGCTGCTCCATCAAGCCAAGGGCTGAACCTCATATCTTAGTCCCACACAGCCTGGCTGCCATGGCAGGCCTCAAGTAGTAAGACCAGGACCTCCTGTGAGAACAGAAAGGTTTTAGGATGAGAATTCAGTTTGAGATTACAGACCTGGCAGCTGTCTACTCTCCCATTTAGCCAACAGAGGGCTTCTCAGCCCAGCTAGCAGAGCTGTATGCCAACGTAGTTCACCCTCAGGTAGGCTCCTACAGCTGACTTCAGACACCTAAACACAGGTACCCATTGGATACAGGTATCTCACTCTGTATCCTCTCTGAAGTCAGCTGAATGAATTGGATTTCTCTACATTACTCTGTGCATGAATTGGATTTCTCTACATTAAGTGCCCTAGAGTTTATATACCTGGTACCCATGTAAATATATTCCTGAAGATACCTCAATTCAGAGTTTTTGATCTTAGCTCATTGTAGTCGTAGCTAAATATGATGAAATCTGCTCTGAACTGTATATAACTCAGTGATTTATGGAGTGAAGAAAATCTCAAACTCCACTCTACCTCCCCTGTTATGCTGAGACAGTTCATGAGTCTGTAGCAGAGGCAGATGACAGCAACAGCTTGGATTAAAAACAGTGGTTTGTTTCAGAGTGTTTCTTTTAACATAGATTGTTTCAATGTTCCTTTTCACCAGCATGGCCAGACAAACTGCTGTGCAAGCACAGCTGGAGAGGTGGTGTATCAAACCAGTGGTGCTGTAATGACAGGGCAGGGAAGTGAAGGGGGTTGGAAGTTCTTAAAGTTGTTTAGCTGAAGTCAGAATAACTGTTCCTTCAGAAAGAGAAGTCTTGGTGTCAAAAAAAAGTATTTCCACTTGAGCAAGCACATTTAAGGATAATTAAAAAATGAAACCTTGAAAAAAAAGTAAATGTTGGTGAAATGTTAACAATAGTTTTCATTCAGATTTCACTTGTTCAGAACAGTTTTTAGTACAATTGCATGCTGCAGATGCTGGGTTGATATGACTGTTGGTATTCAGGGACCTACACACACTCAAAGGCTGCTAGTGGTCTCCTGGGGAGGATGGTAAGAAAGGATGGTATTAGATGAGATCACAAAAGGCGAAGTTAGTTAGTCTGAAGCTGCTCTTGAAATCTTCCTATGCATCATTCTCACTTCCTTTCTACTTATTCTGGGGCTCATTTGAGCTCACAATGGATAGTTTGTTACTGGTTTGTTTTCTTTTATTCATTTTAGGTTTAATAAGTGAGTTTATATCAGAGCAGGTGCTAAGAGGCACCAGAGGATTTTGAGGAATTACCATGAGATCACAGAGAGATGGCATAATCTATCTTTTAGAATGAAGAATGTCAGTTTTACTTACCACACCACAATACTCCTGCAAGTGACAGGCTGAGAACGCTGGAAGGTAGAAATTTTGTGCATAAATTGAAGGTCTCTGATAATTTCAGGCCAATATAATTGCAGGTCACTGCTGGTGTGATGGCACTTTTCTGGCTGTTAAATGCAGCTGCAATTTTATATTGGTAATACACGGAGTTCAACTGAACTAAAAATGAGAAAGGGATTTACTTGGAGAGGTATAATGTATTTTCTTAAATTATACTTTTACATTAAGAAGTTCACTGAACTGACTTTTCACATGGCTATATAGGCATAATGCTGGCACTTGGGACGTGGTGAGGATACATACTTGGAGGCAGAACATCAGGCTGTATTGCTGTTTCTTATTCAGAGACACCAAGGTCCCAAGCAGGAAAAATATCTATGCTGCAAATTCACTCTTTTCATCTTGGCTTTTTACCTATGTGACACCATTCTGCATCTGCTTGTCTACTCACTTTATTCACGTTATAACTCTTGCTGCAATTTCCTTATTTGGCCACTAAAAGCTCAAGACCCTATGACCATACTTCACAAGAAGGTAGCACACCATGAAGATGCTCAGAGGGCTGGAGCACCCCTCCAATGGAGACAGGCTGAGAGAGTTGGGGTTGTTCATCCTGGAGAAGAGAAGGCTCTGGGGACACCTTGCAGCACCTTCCAGCACCTAAAGGGGCTACAAGAGAAAAGCACTTTTTACAAGGGAAGAGAGTGACAAAACAAGGTGGAATGGCTTAAAACTGAAAGAGGGCAGGTTTAGGTCAGATATTAGGAAAAAATTCTTCACTATGATTGTGATGAGACATTGGCACAGGTTTCCCAAAGAAGTTGTGGATGCTCTAATTCTGGAAATGCTCAAGGCCAAGTTGGATGGAGCTTTGAGCAACCTGGGCTAGTGAGAGGTGTCCCTGAGCAAGAATTGATGGAGATCTGTAATAGAAGGTGGAGCTGGGAAAGCCTTTAGTTCAGGGAGGCAGGAGAAGGAATTGTGCCCCTCTGGAGCAACTGGTGGGATGGGAAGACGGTAGCTATTCATGGTCTTCCTGTGTTTCACCAAGGCAGATGATGGCTACACATATGTAAATCTCAGTAAATCCTATTAGTGAAACTACAACTGATTTCCACTGGAATACAGAGAATTTTAGACACAATTAGTTTGTTACAATTAAATACTTTGCCAAGAGTGAGAGTTTATACCTTGATACAATAGGTAATTCTAATTACCAGTTAATTCTGGTAAGATTAAATGAAAGTAGCAGCTAAATACATTAAGACTACACCTTAATGTATAACTTTAACCTCAAGAAGAGAAAGAGAAAACAGAATGCCCTCTCCAAATCTTAGTCAACATGTTTTGCTGACTTTAGCAAAAACTGGATGGAGTTGTTGAAGCTGGCAAGATTTTCTCAAAGTTTATCTTATTTATATCATATGGTTTTAAGCCAGTGTATGATCTGAATGTCTGCCTCAAGAATAATTTTCTTTTGTTTTAAAATTGTTACTCAGGAAAGGGTCTGAAAAAACCCCTGGATAAACTAATACTCTCATCTGATTCAAGCTATGTAGAATCCGTAGATTTGAGACAACATTAATGGCTTTGAGGGCAAAACCTGCCCTCTGGATAAAAGATATAAAAGCATCTTTTAAAAAGATAAGCTGGGAAGGTCGCTAAAAGATGAATAAGCTACATGACTCTGCTATTCTTTGAAATCCTACACTCACCACTACAACAATAAGATTTCTAGTGCCACATTAATCTCTCAACTACAATATTATTTATTTAAATAATGAATTAATGGCCTGCATAATTTGTTTTATTAAAAAAGACTGTTTCCTCTTACAGATTATGACACTGAAGAGCAGCTGTTGAGGCTCCAACACTGCAGAACTGGTTTGAAGTCCAGAGTTCTGAAGAACGATGAAGCTGAGGGCAATGCCTTAGGCTTGTGTAAGTAATGGTCTTTACCAGAGTGGCTGACTACTCAGTCAGAAGACCAAGGGGTAGCAAGCCAAAAATTTAAAAACATCTTTTAGTCTGTGTCTACTTTATTTATAAAGCTGTTTTAAGGAAGAAGGCATTATAGCCCATAATAAAAACTTAACTAGACAAAGCTAATTGAACATATTACTTAAATCCTTGGTTTTCAAAAAAACAATCTGGTTTTATTCAAGATCTGTGTGCATTAATTTAGTGGCAAACTCAAAACAGTACATGTGTTAAAAGGCTGGTGAAGAATGCTTACATGCAGGTTACTGCGTGATGTTGCTGTCTTTATCTTATTACGAAGATTAAAAATATTACTTTTAAAAAATTATTTTTATTACTCTGAAGATATACCACCAAAAGATTTCCAGAACTTAGGCTACTCAGAATAATACATTTCCTAGGTAAATAGGTAATGTATATATAGACATTTTATCAGGCTACAGTAATTTCTGTACTTGGTCTTGAGCTATGCAGACTCTCTAGTGTTCAACGCACCCTTTCACAGTTCATTTTGCCTACAAACAGGAGGTAAAACTTAGACCAGAACATTCCCCATAATCTAAGGCCCTGTCTGCTTGATCTTGTATAGTGGACTGTGAAATCATTGCAGTGCCTCAGTGAGGCACAGTTTTCTATCATCTCCCTGACACCATCTCATGCAGGTCTTGGAGTGAGAGATAGAACACGTAGTGGCCTAAAATGCCAGATGTCATCACTAAGCTGGGAAGATGAGGAAGTGCTGAACCTTGGGCTCAAAGAATGGCCTCTGAGATATCTCGACCACTTAAAGCAAGGTGTAACTGTTCCAAAAATAGTACAGTTGTGTTAATAGTGGCTACAGACTTAAAGCTGATAAAATTAAAACTGTATTGCCAGAGGTACTCCGTACTTTGTACTGCATTCCATAGGGAAGAAGGCTGCTGGTTTGTCTGTCTGGGCTCCTGTGATCAGGGCCAGGGAAATCCATATGGAGAGAGCAGGAAACTGAGCCTTCCTAAGTTATTGGGCAAGCTAAGCTGGTAAATATGGTTGAGAAATAGGACAAGAACAGGAAATGGTGAATCATCACAGTGCTAGAAACTGGCAGGCACCTTGCTGGGGAAAAGGTGTGACATCTAGAAACAGAGCTACAGAAGACCTTAGAGCTGACTGAAATACAGGGGATCTTTAGGAAATGACTGAGACAAATGCATGAGAGTTTATACAAACCCAGAAAGCCACAAAAGTCTGCTGGAAAGGCAGACTTGTGGAGGACACCTCCCTTGAAAAGGTGCAGGTGAAAGGAGCAAGATCTTTGTTGATCCTTTGTTTAGGATTATCCCACAACTGAGTCTCACAGTCCCGCTGTACATACTTAAGTGTGAAGGGTTCTGCTTTTCCAGTGTGAACACTGTGTTGTGATGAAATACTGAGTCTAATAATACAGACATATTGTAGGTTTCTGAAGTACAGAGCCTGGTGATATTCTCACTTTAAAGAAATATAGATGGTTTCCCAAATCTCTGTGGTTTAAGGTCTTGTATTCATTATTATCCCCAGATCTCTGGTGTGATTTCCAGAGTATGCATGGTATGCATAGTGACATTTGATTCTTTTCAAGAAGGGATTATTATTTATGAATTTTGGTAGGAAAGCTTTCTTTTGACTAAAGTGGCAAGCTAAAACAGAAGAACGCATACAGCTAACTTATTTTTATTTGGGCAAACCCTCATCATTACACTTCATTTTGCTTTGTTCCTAATCCTTAATTTTCTATTACTTTTTATTTTAAAAAAAGGGGGCTTGTTCACATTACTAGTATTCCTACTCACTCCCCCTCTCTCTCTAAATT
Source organism: Melozone crissalis (assembly GCF_028551555.1). Lineage (NCBI taxonomy): Eukaryota > Metazoa > Chordata > Aves > Passeriformes > Passerellidae > Melozone > Melozone crissalis. The sequence goes on from NW_026535805.1 coordinate 59,110,626, forward strand.
ACTCAATTTTAGTAAGTCTATAAGTATCTGTACTAATTCCAGTTGAACTAGGATTGTGGCTCTGATCCTTTTACTGTTGCTATTAGTGGCAGTGTAGAAATCTCTATTTCTACTACACTTTCTGGATCCTAGTCAGCTGTTTTGTTACTGGAAGACATATTTCCGGAGATTTTGCTTTCATACAGTGTGTTCTAATGCCATGCCACCTTTTCTGAAATAATTGCTCAAAATCTTTCATTTCTGATCCAAAAAAGGGTTAGAAAGTATATTAACTGCATCTCTACACCTAAGTGTTACCAACAGTCTCAAATTTCTGTCTTTGATTTTTTAATCAGACTTTTTTTGTTTAGTTAATTCCAGATTTCTGTTATTGATTTGCTTAATCCAAGAGGTCTGTTTCTCAGCTTTCACTTGTGCAAATTTTTAAGCAGTGATAGTAGATATTTTAGGATATTGCTTGACATCATGGCCAGAATCTGTTTCTTTTTTCATATGATTTCTTAAGGATCTCTTTATTATCTTAAAAGCATTTTAAAACAGTCTATTCAGCTTGAAGTTTTCTGCTTTTGCATAGACATGGCTGAAATGTGGGCCTTTCTTGTGCATTACATTAGCTTCCCTATGTGCTGATCATGCAACTATATTCACTATAACATGTTGGTTCCCTAATACCAAGTTAATGTGAATAATAATTATGTACTGAAAAAAATCTTTGTTGGTGTATACATATGTTTTCCTGTTGATGATCATGATTTACACACTTAATAGAAATAAAATTATTTAATTTTTAGTTTTCTAAGTTTTATTGTATTGTTTGACAAATTCTACATTTTTTCCATATCAGTGTGGCTATTAAGTCTTTTCTGAAATGCATCATTAGCTTTGGTCCCACTATCCTCTAACTCCTAAATAAAACCCCCGTCAGTTAGAGACAGTTCTGTTTTAGCTCTGTGGATAAAACAGACATGGCTACTTGCCAATTTATCCTCAAGCTGCCTCCAAGCAATAGCTCTAGATTATTCTCAATGCTTCACCTGTGTGGAACTCTACATCTCAAAAAAAGACGAATATATTTTCAGGTTCACTCTTCTTACGTAATGTTTAAAGAGACAGTCTACAATCCACTGTTCTAGTCTACAATCTTCCTTGAACTGCTTTTGTCTCCACTGTATCTTGAATAGACTCTGCACGATTTTCCTTTACTCTGCAGATTCACTACCACAGATGACTGGAACAAGGTGGTGAATAATTTGTGCTCTGCTGTTGGAATGACAAGTTGTGGAACTTGTAGCTTCACTTTTATAAAATGAGAGAACTGTAGTCAAAAGAGTGAAGCAGCCAAGATGCTCAACTCTTGAAAGCCCTTCTTTCTGTGTAGTGTATATGATTTGGGAGGTGAAGACTCTGCCTCTACTCTGCCTTTGTGAGACCCCACATGCAGTGCTGCAACCATCTCTGAGGTCCTCAGCACAAGAGAGGTGTGGTCCTGCTTAGAGGCCCCAAAGCAGGGCCACAGAGATGGTCCAAGGGCTGGAACACCTCCCTTATGAAAACAAACTGAGGTTTGTTTCTTTAGGTTCAGCCTAGAGAAGAGAAGGCTTTGGTGACATCTCATTGTAGCCTTCAAGTACTTGAAGGGAACTAATAAGAAGGAGGGACAGCAACTTTTTACACGGACAGATAGTGAAAGGGGAAGGGTAAAGAAAAGAGATTTAGATCAGATGTTGGGAAGAAGTTCTTTACTCAGAGGACAGTGAGGCACTGGAACAGGTTGTTTAGACAAGCTGTGGATGTCCCACAGTATTCAAGACCAGTTTGGATGGGGCCTTGAGCACCCTGATCTAGAGGAAGGTGTCCCTGCCCACAGCTGAGGAGTTGAAATTAGGTGATCTTTAATGTCCCTTTCAACCCAATCCTTTCTATTACTCTATGATTTTGTGGTATTTTTCTCTTAAGCTTTCAGAATTAAGAAAACTCTGCTGCTTCAAATAAACCATGTCTTCCAAAGTGTGTATTTGGTTTACTGTTAGTTCCCTTACCTTTGTTCCATAGTTCCTAGGCACACTGACAAACCTGCCAGATTTCTCACTCACAGTGAGGCAAATGCTGTGCTCTGATCTGGCAGGATCAGAACCAGAAAAGAGGTCACAGCTCAGCACTATGAGTGAATGAACCACGGGCCTGAGTATGAGTGAGACAATGTGATATAGCAGGTGTCTGAAGTTCCCTCTGTGCAACACTTGACAAATCTCTGTAGTCATGCTGCACAGCATTTTGATGTTCCAGTGAGGGAATCAACAGCAGCTGTCATTTTGAGAAAGGCAAGGGCAGATACTCAGTAATTTGGAATTAGTTGCAGGTTACTGATGCTCTGACAGAGCTGATTGGATAAGTTCAGCGTAGCACAGCTTGCTATTTACATGTTTTTGTGTCCAGAAGACATTAAAGTGTTTTATTTCTTAGTAGTTCTGTAACTAATTTTGTACTGTTCCCTTTTACTGTCTTGTTTGTGGTAATAATGAAATTGCTAATGCAGATTTACTATAATAAGAGTCTTATGCTAAGTACTAACCTAAACACAAATTTACCTGAATCATATGGTTTAATTATTTTCCTTGGTTATCTACAGGCTAATATGTAAATTTAATGGGAAACTATTACTTTCTGCTTTGATAGAAAACATTTTAATTATTAAAAAAGTTTTGAATTAGGAGATGCATGTCTTATTTTTAATCACTCCACCCTTTGCCATTCACTCATTTTACAAAGAGCATCTTAGTAGGACGTTGTGTACCAATACATTCTGTAGGCTGAATGCAGGCTGAATCTGGCTGTTTCTTCAAAGTATTAAGAGTTGAAAGCAGCATTAGCAAGTAGAAATTCTATATTTTTTCCTATTACTATTTATCAGTTTTCTATTTTTCAATTGCTATTACTGTAATAACTATTTAAGAGCTAAGTCTATTTAACAGGGTTTTTCTCCCCCTTCCTTTCTTTGCCTCTGACAATTTATCCTTCTTCTGTTGCTATTCAAGTGCTATAAAAGAAACTTTAAAAAGGAGGTAGTGGAGCACTCTGAAAGCTGTCAGATTTTAGATTGTCGAATCTCTTCAAGGCAGCTCATTCCACAGCTGAGCAAACTCAAATATGAATGCTTTATCTCTTCTATTTTGTTCATGATTAAAAAGGTGCTCAATTTTATGCATAACTTTCAACCATGTCAGTAGTCCAACTGACTTTTAGAGACAGCAGACATGCCTGAGGTTATATCTGTTTAAATTTCCTTGCTGAATCAGAGCTTCAATTCAATGTTTGGGCATCTCTCCTATCCCAAAGAAAAAAGTTCTTACTGTGTCACAGGGAGATGAGACTGTTGTTGCTGAGATACTTGTATTTTTCAAACACAAGTGGTTGAAAACTGGACTGAGGTCTTCAGGTAGTAATAGGAGAAGATTAAAGGGAACAATTTCGCTATGGTTCATTGTGCTGAGAAGGGTGGTAATGTGCTCCACACTTGCTAAGGGCTTTTCCTGAGCTCTATCATTAGCTGCAGGCACAATGCATTGCAGAAAATCGTTGCTGAGTGTCAGCAGTTTTACTGCTATGACCTGACTTCTGCTTTTACTGACAGGGAAAGAAGTTATGGCACATGAACTGTCCATGTGCCACAGCTGCTCTGTAAGGGAAGATGAGCAGGGGGGACAAGAAATCCTGGTGAGGCAGAAAGGGCAGGAGCCTCAAGGTCACATGAGGTACAGTTCCACTGTACCTGAGCAAGAAAAGCAAGTAGATCTGGTTACAGTATCCAGGCTCATCCTGACATCTTTGGACTCATCCACAGTGGCAAGGCCAGGAGATCAAGCCAGGAAGCCAAGGACTAATCTGAGGTCCAGCCCGGGTCAGAGGGGTGCACAGCCAGGCATGGCCATGACAGCAGGAGCAAAGCAAGGGGTTGAGCTGAAGTGCAGCTCTTTCTGAGGGGGAGAAGACCTTGCTTGTCAGAGCATTTTCTCACACAACTCTATCTACACATCTGTCTGATCCAAGGCTGCCTGGCTGCACCATTGAGCCTGACCCCAAGCCTAGGCGGTCAAACCCTTGAGTGCTCAGGGCCCTGAGTAGAAAACTGCAATGGAAAAGTTACTAAATGAGCACTCTAGTTAAATCTCTGTTAACGCTTCCTGATATTTGGAAAGCATAATTTTCATCTTGTTTGAACTCATATTGATAGCCTGTAAGATTTTATTTCTAGGGTGAGATTCAGGTTAAGACAGTCAACACTCACTTTGACAGGGTAATCTATGCTCACTGGAACTGGTAAGCTTTTTGTCCTATTGATGGTGAGAAAAATGCTTTCCAAATGTGATTTAGAAAGCTGTACAGAAATATTGCTATTACTTTTGGACGCCATTACCTTTGAATGCAGGGGTCTGTCAGAGATTTCTCTCCCCTCTGAATAATGCTATAAGTGAAATGCTGCCATCCCCTTGGGAGTCAAAGAATAAAGATCCCTTCTGGCGATAGTAATTAAATTAGTTTGATGCATTTTTCTATGACAACAGGTATCGATGTTATCTACCTTTTTTTGAACTAGTCTGGCTGTTCAAGAGCTCACCCAGAAAAAATTTGCAGGCTGTTCTCACTTAGAAAATTTATCTAGGGAGAGATTGATCCCTGATCTTTTATTTTGTCAGTCCATGTAAAAACTATAGGGTCTTTCACTACAGCATCTTTCACTTTACTCTTCCTTTGAGTCTGCATTACTTTGAAGAAAAGCATGCAAATCATGAAGGTGAGGGACAACAAATGAAAAGAGCAAAATTCTAACCTAGAGTTAAGGGAGCTTGTCTGACAGTCTGAATCCTAACTTTGCAGTTCCTGGTCCTTTGCTGTGTATTTACACTGTGCAGCTACAGAGCAAAACAAAAATCCCTCAACAAAGAGGTTTACAGGGCTGACTCAAAATCACAGGAACCCTCTGCCAGTAATTAGTGGTATCACCGAGGATGGTTCAACAAAAGAACCCTCCTGAAGACTTTTTATTGAAAGGGAATTAAGCTGCAGCTTCAGTCCCCTCTTCTGCTCCTTCCTCAAACTCATAGCTATTTTTCCTTTTACCTCAGTATCCCAGCACAAGGAATCTGTAGCTGAAAGCTGTTCTTAATGCTGAGTGGAAAAAAAAATCAGCTGTTTTATTTTCTTTGAATTCAGCTTTGTTTCTGTTATCTCTGTTATTTCGCTTGCAGGGATTTTCTTGTGTAGGCAAAATGAGAGCATTCCAGTGAGGGGAACTTATGTTTTAGCCTGGAAAAGCTGAAAGCAGATGGTTCTATAATGCTAATAAATATTCAAGTGGCATTTAGTGCATTAAAAGCTGTGCATTGCTAGTGTTGAAGTAGTATCACTGACAAATCTTTTTTTAAGTGTGTCAATAATCAGCAGTTACTGGTATGTTAGTGGCACCACAGAAAAACATTAATAAAAAGTGTGTTTCCCTAAATTTGTGTGTATTACTCTAAATTGTCTTTTAGAAGTCACTGAAGATTCAAAGGCACATAAACTAATGAAAGACTGTTGTATATATTTTGCTAAATATTTGAATTTCTTCTTGTCAGTCACTTGAAAACAAAGATCTATAGGAAAGGGATGTCCCTAGGGAGACGCAGCTGCGAAGAACTATTGCTTTAAAATGTGCTAAAGAATTTTTGCTTGCTAATGAAGTTCTTGTCATGGACAGGTACTATGGCCAGCTTCTGATCCCTTCAGGTTCACTAAAGTCACACTCTGGAACTCTCTGTCCAGCTCCTGCATGGCCTTCCCTCCCTACCACATCTTTGTGTGGAACCAGTCAGGTTTTTTTATATGTAAAGCAGAGGATTAATCCCAGCAAATATGGACAACAAAACATTCAACTTACGCATTCATCTCATTCTCAAATAGAAATTTAAAATACAGTAAATGAATTGTGAATAAATATGTTGCTTTCCACTGTAAAAGAAGACTGTTAAGAGAATGCAGACATTCAGTTCAAATTTAAATGTCTAGATAGTGAACAGTGAATTTTAGTTAAAATTACCCTAATCAGAAGTTGTAGTACGTGATATTAAAACTTGTCTTTTTTCAGTTGGATAGTCAACTTAGAAGATGACAAAAAACAACAGCACTATGAGGAACAGTTTATATTTAATCCACACTATATTCTACCTTGAATTTTGACTCAGAAATAGTAAGATTGCTTATAGATGCTTAGTTCCCATAGCACGTCAGAAAGCTACTCACTGTGCTTTGTGTTCCAGGGTTACTGATATTCACAATGAAAGGATGATGATTATGAGCCTTTGGGAAAAAGGCATCAGTGGGGCATTGAAGATGTGGATAGCTGGACTCAATTTCATCTCTTCTGTTACAAGCATATCCTATGAAATGTTCAGCTTTCACATCATTTAAATACTGGAACAGGTAAAACAATCAAAATACTTTTTTATTATTGGCCAAGAAAAAACATTTCATATACACTGACACTAATCTCAGGATTTGTACTGTTCATGTCATGCTCAGCACATCAACAAGAGGACTTATTTCCCAAAATTAAAAGGTGATTGGTTAGTAACAGCTGAGTTGGGTGACAAAATTGATCAGTGATTGAGGAAGTGAATAAGTTTTAAATACAAAGGTATCTAAATGCAATTCTGAATCTGAAGTGACAACACAATGTCATTCATCTAGACAATTGCTATTTTTTTGGTTTTTTGTCACACAAAGTACATTTTCTATTGTTTCATCTGTGACCAACATGTTCACATCCTTTACATTTTTTTAAATGTCCAAGATATTGATACAGTACTCCAGTTGTCAGAAAGGCTGAGAATTTCTTTGTATCTGAGTGAGCTTTGCTTTGAAAATACATTGTTAGGTGCATATGATTGAATCTTCTTTGCAAATGGGCTGCAAGTTTCTTTAGCAATTTTTAAATACCAATCTCCATGTTAAGCCACTGGATGAGGAGTATCAAGGGAGTAGAGTTAAGATCTACATGAATGCTACATAATTCATGATAAAAGTTGAAGACAACAGTTATTTTATAATGAGGGAAACCATGGTGATAAAAATGTCAAAAACTTTGACAATCTTATGCAGTTGACCAAATATATGACTTCTGTAAGTAAAACAAAACAGTGATTTTAGGAAAAGTATTTTAGAGAGGGTTTCTAATCATGTTGCCTTCTTCACATCAGGGCAAAAAAATTATCTCAGTGACTTGGAACTACATGGAAAAAATAAAATGTAAAAGCTTCAATAATTTAAGACTTGGCATAATGGACAAAGTTGGCTTAAATATTTTGCTCTGTTTGGCAGCTGGTTTGGGTGCACTTGAGCATCAATTTAAACTCAGATCATCAAAGAAAGGTGTTTAGCTGGATAAGCTCTAATTCCTCAATATTTTATGAAGTTTTATTTTTAATCTTTTTTACCTGATTTAATTGTCTGTTAATGGCAATGGAAGCATTTCCTCACCTCACAAAAGTTTCACTGGAGCATACCGTGAAGCTCTTTGTTGTTGAAGAGGGTGAACAGGTACTGTGCATTTATAAAGGAATGCAGAAGTTGTAACCAGGCAATTGATAGATGTTTTCTGGCCTGATAAAAAACTTCTGTGTTCCTAAGGCAGAAATTGCCAATTTATCTAAGTCCAGTAGGCGGTGATCCATTTAAAAAACAAAATCCCTTTACAACTAGCAACATCCTGGGAAGACTTAGAGAAGAGAACTTGGGCTAAATAACTCATCAGTGCCCTTTCTAAGGAAGCTGGATACCTTGATAAAATCTTTTACTGCTTCAGCTTGCTCAAATCCAGTAAACATACAAATGGGACTTCTGCTTCCAAGCCTGTCAATCGGCTGTCTGTCTGAAAACTAAAATATCATAAAAAGAAACAGGTGTTGCTGAGCAAGAGAAATAAAAGAAATTCAATTGTGATGTTTGTTACACCAGTTAAAATCCCACAAACTGCATTCACAAAAGGTAAAAGGGAATGAAGAAAATAAGGCAGATACCAGAATAAAGCAATAATTGTAAAGTGAAATGAGAAAACTAAATGCAGAAGATGATAATAGTTTTCAGCTTTAAAAAATAGAAAATGAATAGGAATAAATGTGTAATCAGCACAGAGGTAAAAAGAGAATCAGACTCTGCAGAACTATGATCGTCAAGTGTTAGGAACCTAATAAGGCATAATAACATTTGGCATTATGCCATAGAAAATGGTGTAGAAAATCTTTGCTTTTAAATGCTCTGAGATGCACTCTGCATCTTACAGAAGTTATTTCCTGTGTTGTTGGAGTTTTTAAATTTTTTTTTAAAGTAGTAGTTACAAACTTACATGGACCTAATTAGAAATTGAACTTGATTTCTTTTCGTTCTGGGGTATTAATCTCCTTAAAAATGTCATAGTTCTTGTTACACCTGGAAATGAACACTGAGGAGCAAAAATGTTGTTCTGAGTTTGGTGAACCAAACTGATCTGTTATTTAGGTATATAGCTACTGTCTTAAACATTAGCTCACAGTCTGCTAAATCCTGTACTGCTTCTACTTTGGAAAAGAACTATAAAGAGGATCTTCAAGAATTTCTGACATTGATTAATTCCATTCTGAATACAATTAATCAGGATATACCTCTCACTTTTATTTCCAAAGCAGAGAGAGAAAAAGCAATAGGATAATAGCATGTTGATGTAAAATCTGGAGAAAGACTTTAATTGCCAAGTAAGTGATTGTGAGTAACAGGAACCAAATTTAGTGCAGCATGTGCTGTGTGTATGAATATCAAAGGGAAATTTTTAAAAGGAAGGCTGTCCAAATGAGAAAATTTGTCTATTGAAATATATATTACCAAAATATAGCTGAAAGAAAGAAATAAAACTATTCCTCGGGGAAAGGATATGGGTAATAAAAATGGACATGTGGAACTAAACCTTCAGGAGAGGATAGAAAATGTAATTGATTTGTACTGCTGACCTCATCATCAGAACAAATGGAGAATAGAGTGCTGTGAGACATTTAAAAGAGTGAAAACTAATAGAGCAGTAATAATGAATTATTTCAACTGCACTCACAAAAATTTATCAAATATCACAATAAATATCAGAAGTAGTCTCCTATTTTAAACAATAAACTCTTAGAAAAATTATTTTTAATGTGCAAAAGTTAAGAAATTCCCCTCAGCCTGTACTCTTGCATTTCACAGAAAATAATGGAAAAAGAAATAGCTGAGGTGAAGACTTTGACAAATACTGACCATACCATATTTAGAAAAAAAAAGTCCATTCTATCTGTAGGGATAAAAACCCCAAACCCCAGAATGTAATCAAATACCAGTCATCTTCATAAATTATGATTGAAATGCTACTCTTAACAAACATTCTCTCTAAAAATCAAACCACAAGACTCTTTAACCCTGTAAATGAACAGATGATGGAATAACTCTTAATATCCCACAAAGGGAGAACTGATTTTGAGCAGTGCATATGCTTTGGTTACAAATGTCTACCAACCACATACTATAAATCAGTAGCCACAGGGTACCTACATTCCAGAAAGATGAGCAGAGACCACCCCCCAGTGTGATAATACTTAGTTTTCATAAGAGCATGTGCCTAAATTAGAAAATCATGTTAAAAAAAAATTAGAAGGAACAGCTGGGAGGGTATATATTTGCACATTACATGTAGATGGCTATGCCATAATGATATGATGTCAGAATTATAAAAGAGATTGAGAATCAATACAAATAATAGTTAAGAATAGAAATTTCTTAGAAAGAAAATGAAAGAAGAAAAAATCCCTTATTTCCCCTCCAGTTAAATGATGGGCTAAATCCTAGAGAAAAAAAAGAATATTAAATAAAAACCATAGCAGATTAAATTAAATCAGTAGCAAGGCTGTCAAAAGAAGTTTGTAGAAAATTATGTAGAATGCTTAAAACTAATTAAAAAACCCCCAAAAATCCAAAAAACCACCACCAACAACAAAAAAACAAACACACTGGGATAAGTGGAAACCAGAGATTATTTAGGGAAAACAATATAAATATATATAAACTGCAGTTTGAAAAGATAAATCCTTGTCAGAAAAACTAGTTTCTACACCTACATTCATTGGGTTGGAGAGGGCAAACAGCATATGATGGACCTTGTTTTAATGCAAAGTGATTTTGGAGATTTGTCTAACGTGCAAATGTCAGTAAAATCGTTATATAACATTATTATATTGAAAACAATAAACAATTACAGCTAGAAAGATATGGAGATATCTAATGGAACTAAAGTATGAACTAGATGAATTATCAATCATGGTATGTAAACTCTTGCATAAATTGAACTCAGTACCAGTAATTCAGAAGTGGACAGTTATGATGTGAATTTCCCAAACTATTTCCTGGGAGAGTTCAAACTACTGTAGACAGAATCATCTGTATCAAATAAATTAGCCAGAGCAGTGTTATGGGGTATATGGATAAAGGAAAAGAGTTAAAACCAGTTTTGTGATGGGAGGTCATCTGTTGTGAATCTATGGACTTCTATGAAGGAATGGATGAGCATAATTAAGGGATCTGCAGATTACATACCCACTTTTCTCCAAGACAACACCATTTCCAAAATCTCTTAATAAAGATGTTGTGAGAAACTAAAGATGGTGTCTCCATGAATAATATTTACAAGATAGGAAAAACTGTGGGACTATGCAGCCCTTATCATGAAGGGATGGCACTTTTGCATTTTATGGGGATCTTTAATATGTTCAGAATATTAGGTGCTGATAAGCAGTTATTATGATTTCCAAGTTGTTTAAAAACACAGAAGCTGACAGTGAAGAACTGGAGAAGGACATCCCAGTACTAACTGAGTGGTATCGTGTCAAATAAATGGGCTAGAAAGTGAGGCATTGGGAAACAACCTGTTAGCATAGAGATGAGCTTTGAACTGAACATTCATTTCAAAGTGCTACCATCCCAAGGATTGGGATTCTAGTTTTGTTATATTAAAACTTTGCCTCAATTTCCAGTAATTAAAACTGTGTAAAAATTATTAAGGTCAAAAAAAGAAACCAAAGAAGAAAATGAAAATATAATGCACAGAGTATGTGCGCTAGTGGTACACATCCTGAATGGCATGTGTTGTTTGTGTCCTTCATTAAAAATAAATGTACAGACAATATTATCAAGGTAGTCAAAAGTATGGTATGAACTTTAAGATAAAAGAAAACCTTCTTTAAGGTGCAAAAAAAGAAAAGGATTTTGTTTAGTGCAGAATCTTACAGAATTTTGAGTGGCATGGGGAAGGTAAATAGGGAACAAGAGTTCTTGTCTCATCTGGAACAAACAAAAGAAGTAATTGGTTTGCACAATATATAGCCAAGATTATATGCTTGTCAGAGGATAACCTGGATGGTAAAAACTAGCTGAGATTCAAAGAACAGAAACACATAAAGTGATGTGTTGCAAAAGTTGAATTCAGATTTGAGAAGTACATGAGTTATTGAGTGTTATTAAGACATTGGCTTTGTCTATTGGCCAGAGAACACTAAATTAAAGGGGGCTTTGCTTTTTCCTCTATGAACTTTCTTATGGTCTTTTAAGTCCTACAGATGATTGATACATTTTACTGGATTCTCTGACTCAGGTGCACAGAACTCTTTCTTGACATGCAAGGTTTAGACTGTTGTCTCTCAATGGTTGCGCTTCACTAGGTAAAGGGGAGTAGAAGATGTTATGTCTGTAAAATGGCATTATGTGATGGAACAGGTTTTGTTCAAACTGTCCTGATATCAGACATTAGGTATGGTTGTGGGTATAGATCTACCCTGTGAGTCATATTATTTTCATCTCAGTAATGTGATGATATTGCTGTTTAGGTGACTTGCTCTTGACACAGAAGCAGAACATAGGCCATTGTGAGATTCAGCTGTGCCAAGTGCTGGACACGGCAGGTGTACATGTGATTTACTCATGCTTATTCTTCTCAACTTTCTCAGCTTCACCTAGAGATTAAGACTGAAATTGGGAGAGTCTTTGTCCTGGTTTAGGGCAAATTTGGGAGAAAGCCTCCAAAGGGGGTCCCTCCAGAAAGCAAACCCACACAGCCCCTACCCAGCCAGCTTGGAAAGGACTCCTCAGAGACAAATGGAAGGAACCTGTTTATTTAACAGGCCAAGCACTCCCCAGCACACAAAATGAACAATACCGGATGACACCACTCTTTCACTGCTCTGAAGAGATAAAAATTTCAGAAAGACTCTCCTGGTCGCTCTGTTATCAGTCCCTCTGGTGCTGGGGAATGGCTGCCGCAGGCCACAAAGTGTACATTCAGTGTTTCGCACGTCCCAGTCTGGAGCAGGTTTGAGTGGTTCCAAAAAAGGGAAAGGAAAAATAGTCCAGGGAAAATTCAGACTGCCTAGCTAAACGAACTAACAAGCAGAAACAAGAGCAAAAGCCAAAAGCAACTTTTTTACTGCCACATCTGTGTCCTGCTGACTGTGGGGGAGTGAACAGGCTGATAACAAAACAAAACTTTGCTTTGCAGACCCAGTCTTGAAGGCACAGAACATAATATCCAGCATAAACAGAGCAGACAAATGGGGATACAAGCATCATAATGTCACCCTAGGACAGTCTTAAGTGAGGGGCACTTCCGAGAATAGATTTGAAGCATAGGTGGAGATCACCCATATACTCAAGAAAGAAATTGAATAATCCAGGTCAGAAATCTATAGAGAAGTTTCTGTTATATATATTTTTATTTAATCTTAGAATATAGTTAATTAAAACCTATTTAATAAAGAGTCGTCTGACAGGAGCTATTTCCTAGAGTTATGGAATTCAGGCATGATAATTGTCTTGAAGTTGCTTAAAAAGAAGGAAGAAAATTAGTCTTTCATCAGATAGCTTGGAAATGTGCTGTGAAGAAAAGGACAAATACTGTGTGAAAGGATCTGGAGTATTGGTTAAATGTATTGTAATGTATCAACAAGGCAGAAGAGCACTATAGAAAATGGCTTCTGTGAACATCAAGGGAGCTCAACACCACAGAAACAGGGTGTTCTCATAGTTTTATTTTTTGCATTTTCAGACAGGGAAAAATAGTTGCAATTGTTTCTTTCTGTTAATGGAAACTAAACAGTTAAAAATATTTATCTTCAAAAAAAAAAGGCATTACTTTTTTACCTGGAACAATTATGCATCTAGATGATTATCCTAGAGATCTTCCTTTATATGTTTAGTGTTTTGTAAATAGTACTGGAATTATATTTTTAAACTAATTTTTTTACTGAAAAAAGTGTAGTATTTCAGAAGACAACACATATTCAGAGCTATATTTTGTTCCAGGTGCTAAGCATACATTTCAATGGACTGTAGTAAGATTCTGTGGTAATATGTGGATTTAGAAACATTTAGAAACATTTAGAAAAAAAATTATTTGATGTCAAATAAACACCAAATCAATATCTCATCGGCATGACAGAATTGTGACTCTAATTTTAAATTACAGTCTTGCAGAGCAACATAGAAAAGGTTAATCTTAAAAAAAGAAAAGTGTTAGGAATTCACGTTTAACTCTAAGTGCTAGTTTCTTTTCCAGTTAAGATTCATCTGGTCATAGTCTTTTTTATGCATAACAAACATGATGTTCAAACAAAACAAAATGCCAAGTATTCATGCAGAGAGGAAATAACATCCTCATTAATGAGAATTCCGCATAATTTCTGTTATTCAGGCACAAAAAATATAGTAATCTAATGAGCTATCTGTACTTGTTGTAAACTGTCTTGAAGATTAATCTTTGTTAACCACTTGTTTAATGTTATAGTTAATAATTAGCTACCCTTTAGTTCTATATCATCCATCATTATACTGAACTGAATCAATTTTTTTTTTAACTTTTAGGAGGTTGTTTATCTTTGTTTAAGGCTACTTTGGATGAAAGATATCTGAAAGGTTATAGAGTTCTGATTCTGTGAGAGTTTATTCTGCATGCCAACCACAAATCGTTCTTTATAGGTTTCCATGTTTATTGCTTTCAACAATAAAAAAGAAAATGTTATTGCCATTTTCTCCAACATAAATGGCTACCACATAACTTTATATCCTGTTGACTCATAAACATCTTCATACATTCTTCAGTGGAAACAGGACTAATGAATTAGCATAAGCTATTGTGCACTGCAAATATTTTCTGAGAACTGCAAGGGTTGGCTTCTAATAATTTTTAGTTTGGCAGAGAACTTCCCCTACTTTGGCTGCCTAGGGTCTAATAAAGGTTCAGGAATAAAATATTTAATTCTGGTATTTAAGAATTAAATTCTACTGCTCGTAAGACCTTGGCTGGAAGAGGTCCATATAACACCTGCTTTTCTGCCTAGAACTGTATTTCAGTATGTGACATCTTGCTGATTTGTGAATTATCACCTATGTTCATGTATAATTGTTTACCTAGCGTAGTGGGTTGGGTGGGAATAATTGTAGTAAAACTAAAAAGGTAAAATGATAAATAAATAGAGAAAAATAATGCCTGAAGTTAGTCTTCATTTTCACTAAAATCAGCAAATTAATAGTTACAGTTCCCACTGTGGTGATATCTCAATCCCTTGGCACATATGTTGCATTCTAGTTTTCAGCACATGATATTAGCTTTAATGCTTTAATACATTTATACAAAGCAGCTGAGTTAAAACTGCTCTGGGGAATATAATTTCAAATATGTTGTCTTTTGTGTTCATAACACTAAAGACATAATTCCCCATTAACATATTTTTCCCCACTTAATTCCATAAAGAATTTATTATGCTCCTCCTGATGTGCTGCAGGATGCAATACAGAATGATTAGCTGGATTTTCAGCTAGTGAGAATGTTTAACCCTGGTGAAATCTTGAAGCTACAATTGTTTGCAGCAGCTGAGACTCTGTCCTGATAGGGTTAGCATGGGTGGGATACAGCACATGAGCATCAAGGCATTGCAAGGTCTTTACTTGCCTTGCAATAGACCTTACCTGAGATTTGAATGCTAATTCTAGTCCCTTGGGAAAAAACAGCTGCCTGATCTTGTGCTCAGTTACACAGATGTAAATCAGAAAGGACTACCTGAATTCAGTGGTTATTCAAGTGTGAAAAGCACTGTGATACCTTCATCAGATCTGAAAGATACGGTCTAAGGTGACCTGAAATAAGCTTGTAATGAAATAAAAAGTGCCTATAAAGTACTTTCATTTGGTGTATAAATAAAGAGCAATTTTAAATAAGCACCCTTTTCATCGTCTTCTGGGACATTCTTGGTGCAGGGAGAGCTGATAAGGTGCATTTTTTTTCTTCTTGATTTGTAAATCAGAGGCTGATTAAAGAAACTTCAGAAATGATGTGGAACAAAGACTGATGTTAATGGTAAATATTTATTGAGCCATTTATTCTTTGATTTAGCAGCTTTTGTAACATCCATCACCTACTCAATTTTAAAACTAATTATTGCCAACTGAAGTAAAATTATTTCAGAAATTGATATAAAATGCTGCTGTCTGGTTTTCAAGATATTGCAGTACAAGGCAATTTTGCAAAGTGTGAAGCAATGGTCCAGAAAGGCACTCTGATTTCTGCTTCTTTATTGCACATAGTGCATCTTCCCTGGCCTGGACTGTAACCATAGGTGGTGAGAGGGTTTGGCCAATTTGTGGGAAGTTTGGCTGGACAAATTTGTCATCATCACTGCTGCTCTAGGAAAGGAAGAGAATCTATTAATTCACTTCAGGGAAGTGGATTAAAAGAATCTATTAATTCACTTCAGGGAAATGAGCAGGTTGTGGAAACACCTGTCAAGAGAATGGAAGGAACATTTGAAACCTAGATTTCTAGCTATAGCCGTGAACCTGAGCTATTTGACAATGCTATTTGCTGCCTAGCTTCCTGTGGCTGATGATAGAGTTGAAGCTACTTATCATCCATTTCTCTGTTTCCAACAATATAAGAATAAAATCCAGCTGTGATGAATGCAAGCATAACTCTGGAAATCTTTGAAGTGACTCTGCATATGGAAAGGTCCCGGGATATATGACCTGCAGGAAAGAGTAGATGAAACTCACACCTTTTCCTTCAGTTTCTCTGGGGAGTTGCATGACATGAGGTCAAAGCCCAGCAGAAATAATTTTTTTGTTCTTGTTTAACTGAATCACATGCCTGTAATTTATTCCCACAACAAAGAAATCCAGTTTGAGTTATGTTTATGTTCTGTGGTCTGACATATAATTTCCATCAGATTGTTGCAATAAGACTAAAAAAGAAGTTTTCTTAATACCATTATTTAGATACTGTACCTTCAGTGTGTAATATTTTATCCAAGCCAGATTTTCCCTTTCACTTTAAAAAACATTTTTTGCTTAATAAATTACTTAATACTTTTTAGAATGTAAAGCTTTATTAAATGTTCAAAGACCTTCATGTACTGCTCTGTATATTTTTGAAGAACCATAGTATTACACAAGTTCTAATTCAATATAAACCATAAAAGACGCTTTTCAGGTAGGATAGATCATAACTCCACACTGTGATTAATGAGTAAGAAAACATCAGATCCTAATTTTTATTCGCTTAAAAGCTGCTATGATTTTTAATGGAGGACAGATTGATACTTCCCCTCCTAAAAAACAATTCCTCATTGTTATTGGGAAGTTTGGCAAATGTTTTTCTTGTACCAAATTAAGGACAAATAAAATATTCAATTACATAAAAAGTAGTGTTGTTTCATTTTACACATATTGGTATAATTTCCAACCAAAATTACTTTTTTAGGTTGTGAGCAGTCTACATTTGAATGTACCAGGGTGTGTATTAATGGAAGGATTATTGATTTATAAGGGAATTGTGTAGAAAATACAGAGAATTGTATTTGTTTTTTGCCATTTTTTTTAAGTGTACTGTAAACTTGATGGAATCATGACCAGATCCAAATACCTCCTTGAAAATGTTGATACTGACAACATCCCATTGAATGCACTTTGATGAATCTCTATTGATGAGCTGCATAGATATTCAGCTACCGTGTTTCTTATCTTTAAAAATCACAGAAAGTATAGTAAATATTGTCACCTACTTTTCTAAGAATGAGCATGTGAGAGTAGAAGTGATGCACCCTAGTTGTGCAGCGAGTGCAGCTGACTCAGGGACCGAAGTCAGCAGTGACCGAGTCTCCATTTCATGATGATCCCAGCATCTGTCATGGCAAGTGAGCATTTCACCACCAGATAAACTTTGGTTTATAGGTTTAATGTGTCTTTCATTAATGCAGATGCATGTTTCTTTTTCTCACACAGACAGGCTTCATCCATCAGAACTGTCTTCTCTTTGGAGACGTATTAAAACCTGGTGTCTTAAGTATCCCAGGGGAAAATGTGTGTGTTGATATGCAAGGAAATCATGGCACTCTTCATGCCTTTCCCTGATACACAGTCTATTTCTGCCTTTGGAAATGGTAGCCTGGCAAAGGCATGACCCACAGCACAACCTTCACAGAAAGCACCTGAATTTCTTTGGTCACACAAGGCTCTGAAAGTTATCATTCCATGATGCAAAAACAGCACAATGATAAAGTTTCCATCTAGGAAAATGAAATTAATTATAAGATGCTGTCAGTACCTTAACTTTTCACATGTTCACAACTTTCCAAGACTATATCTGGGCATTTTATAACCTGGCATGTTATTTCTGAATGAAGAGACTTTGCTGTAGTGACTTGAGATAGGTACATTAACTTAAACTATCAATTTATCAATGAACAATTTGTCAATAATCAAGTAGAGAGATAAAAGCCAGTTTCTCATTCAAAAGTGTAATAAGACACAGTACCAAATGGTTTAGGAGAATATTTCGCTTATGTGAAACCCTTGGTTATAATCTGGCCCCTTACAACTGAGATAAACTGACAGATTCAAAAGGGTTTACCTCCAGTTTAACAACAGAGACTCAACAAACACTTGGGTGTTTTGAGGAGAGATTGAGTATCTGGCCCTTAAATTAGAATTGACTGATGTATGTCTCTAGCTGTTTTCATAAGTGGAATGAAAAAGTTTCATTTTAGCAGTAAGTTACAAGATTGTAATTTACCTAGATATTGTCAACCTCTATGCTCTGTAACTAAGCTATTGGAGGTGGGATTTCTTCTGACCTAACCTCATTCATTTAAAAATAACTTTGAACCATGTAGCTCAGCCACTTGTAACAGCTTGAAGATATTTCCAAAGGAAGTGTGCTCTTCACCTATGCCTTTGTTTGAAGTTTAAACTGTACTTTTTTCTTTTTTTCTTTTTTCTTCTCCTTAAATTTGAGTTGCTAATCATTGCTTTGTGTTAAGGGCTCTGTTGATAAGTTTTATTTGTAGGAATCAAAATTGCCAAACAGAATTTCAAGGAAAAATAAAAGCAAGTTTATTTTTATTTATTTTGAGAGATTTTGAAGGTAGGAGAAACCCGAGTCAAAATATGCAATTTTCTTAAAGTGAATTTTTTTGTACTTGTATGAACACAGTACTAACAAACAGCAACCTTGAATAAAACTACCATGTAACCAAAATCTAAGCTGTAACCTCTACAGAGCCATGAGAGGACAAATGTCAGAAAAGGAAGGATCAGATGGGTTTCATCTGTGATAAACTATGCTTGAGAATAGTGAAAATAGCTTCACTTAGTTCTGTATTCAGGATCACATGATGAATCCATCTGTGTGAGAACTAGGTAACAGGGCACAACAGGGAACATTTTTCTCATATATGGGACTTGTGACTGCTTTATTACGTGAAGTTCAGATTAGCTATTGTATAGGCTTGATACACAAAGACTGAAATTCTTGTCTGATGTCCTTGGGTAACATGAAATTCCTCCTGTCTCCTTGTTGTTGTCCTAACGTTGAAAAGCCAGTCAGGGCTGTGGGTTGCCTGTGGTACAATACTTATAAGAAGATTATTACTGTCCTTATTTCTTATTCTCTCTATATATTGTTTATCATTTTTTCACCATATACTGAATAGGAACAAAAGATGTTTTTTCCGATTGTCACTCTTGTTTAAATTTTCCACTCTTCCCCTCAGCACACCCTCCATGATTATGAATACATTGCAGCAGCTGAACTGAGGTGCAATGATGCAGCAGAGGTGTATGAATATATTTTGAGTGATAAATGACAGCACAAATGCCATTACAAACCAACACTGTTATGCTTACTTTACTATATCTTGAATTTGTTGTTTTTCCTTTTTTTTTTTAATCTAATCACTCTACCATCCTACTTTGGCAGAGGGAAACGTGTTGCATATTAAAAGATGCTGTCTTTCATTTATCTTCTCACCTTTCATGCTCAGCATCTTGTAAATTTTTAAGCTGGAAAGAAGATAGGCTTTGTGTTGTATTTGCTGTCCTTGAGCAGTCAGTCATGATTTCTGCCATCAAAATGTGCCCTGATGTTTACACCAGTAAATTGACTGTGCAGTATCATTAGATTAATTGCATGACACTTCATATTTGTTTAAAACATTATAAATCCCTGAACACTTTTCTGGTTTATTTAGTTTCATTTTTTTTCCAAATGAAATTATCTCATTTTATATATATCTCCCTTCATTTTTTTCATTTCCCCTCTTTCATTACTGTCTTCTCTCCTTGTATTCATTACTAACCTCATATCCCTGTTTTGTATATCCATCTTTTCATGGCAACACTTCAACAGTTTTAACTCCTGTTTTTCACTTCCTTGAAGTTAGTGTGTCCAGTTTCAACAGAATTCCCTACAATTTACATGCTGCACTTTTCAGACAGTTGTTCACCCTGAAGTCCAACTGTTGTGTGTGACTCTTTACAGTCAGGATACCATACTCATCAAACAAAGTAGTAACCAAGCATCAAATAATGGCCCTTGCAGATCATCATGAGGCCCACAAAAAAAATTTTTGAACAATATTATGTTCATTTTATTAATTAAACAGTGATGGTATTGTTCTCAATTTCTGATCAACAGCCTGCTGGATGTTACTGGTATCATGTAAAACTTTTTATTTTCAGACCTCTGATTACTGTTGATTGAACCTTCCTAGACTGCAAAAGTAATTGTGCATTCATGGCACATGTTATAATTGTGGAATTCTCTTAGTCAAAGTGCACATATTTAGTCCATTGATCTGAATATTGGGTTCTTCAGCAAGGTTGTTGATGTATCCCCTAGGACCGTCTTCAGTTAACAGTAAGTGACAAAGTTCAACCTCCAAAAGTATTTCCAAGTTATTTATTCACAAAAATGTTGTGCTATTCTGGATTCAGAACTTCAGAGAACAAAGGTTTCTAGTCAGTTGAAAAGATGGCCTGGAGAGGAATTGTCCATATTTTCCAAAATTATCTAACTATTTTTCTTAGCTGAAGGCTCTCTCTACATCTCTAGAAAGGAAATATGTTTCAGTTTCTATGGCTTACCATATTCTAAGAATTATTAATATGTCTTGCATATTATTTGTATGACATTTCAAGAATATGAAAAATCTTTGGGAAGCACTGACTGTTGTTATAGCTACCTAAGTAAAAATCTTGAAGTCTTCATGCATCTCTTCTGCCTTTTAGCCCCTCTTCTGAAAAATTAGAGGCTTGAAAGTGCATTTCACATCCCCTAGAGAGCCATCCATTTCTTTAAGTCTAAAATTTTGCTAAAAATTTAGTTCATAGTGTTACAGAGATGAAAGAGCAATATTTTTTTTCTGGTAGTAGTTTTTACCAGAGGCTAAAAAAATCCTGTGTGAATTTCCAACTGTTCCTCAGATGTGTAAGTTGAATGATTTTTAAAATCTTGTTTTTCTTTCTTTTTCTATTTTCTTCCTTTTACAATATTCTGCATCATAGGTAGAGTTATTAAGTGAATCTGTTATTAAGGATGACTGACATTTTCTATTATAACACCTTGTTTTCAAAGGCCTGTAATTTTGACAAAGCATAACCACAGGGGGTAAAAATTTACTCACCAAATAACTGCAAAAGGTTGATATCCTGCTTTCTTGCTGGAAAAAAAAAATCAATTCTTTCATTTCCTAACAACAGGACATGCAGAAATATTGTTTTCATATATTATAAAAACTATAGCAAATATTTTTAAAGAAGGTCTAGCAACTTCATTTGGGAAAAAAGAACTAAAACCTTACAGGAGTTGGTTTCCTAGGGAAAAAGAGTGATTCATCATCCTTATAAAAGTCTTTTAAGTTGGATGACATCTGCAAAACTTGATGAAAAATTGAGAAATTGCTTATTTATTGTGTTCAGTAAAAATGGTTTTGTTTATTTTTAAATTTTGGCTAAATTGCAACTCACCTAAATTGCAAATCCACCTAAAATGAACCACACAGAGCAAAGGCAATGCTGAAGAAATGCACTGTGACTGATGGTAACAGTGAGCACACAGAAACATAAATATCTAATAAAGGATCAGCTTTCTTAGAGAGAAAAAAAAATATTTTTACACCTCTCCTCATCCTCCATGCCCCCAGCTCTTCCCTCTTCCACTTTCTGCCTTCCTTTCAATGAAAGAGGGATTTTGATGTTTTGGGACTCAGTTTCTCAGAGAAATGTAATGAAAGCATCATCCACCTTCTGCTTCAGCTAATTTTTTAGGCAAAAAGTCCATGCAGTTTCCCTGCCCAGTGAATACCATCCACCTTCTGCAGTTGGTTCCTGTATTTTCTCTCATCTACCTTGCCAGGAGCCCTTGAGCTCCCTTTTCTTACACTGACCCCAAATCAGAAAAGGAATCCAGCTCCAGGTTCTTGAAACCATTTGTTTTTCTGTGCTCTGCTGGTGCCCATTATGGAGAGGAAAGGAGGGCAGAGCAGTGAGATGGAGGTTTGTGGTGAGCTTTATCTCTGTCCCAGGAATCTGTGCTGATCTAGAACTGAACAGAGAGTGAGCAATAATGGGAATTATTGCAACTCACTGGCAATAAGAGAACTTCACCCTGAGATGGGAGATCTAACCTGGCAGCTACATCTACAGTTTTGAAATATGCACTGAAAGCATAGGCTCAAGCATTTCTTATAAAGATCCAAGCTCATAAATTGTTTGCTCAGTCCCTGGAATGGGCTTTGCCTAAGTTAGCATGCACTCCCTGGACAATTCCCAGGGAATTACCACTGGCCACTGTACATCCCTTTGTGCTGTGTTAGTGACCGAGGGAGTTTATCTATGAGTATGCATGAGGCACTGCTATTTGTTGAAGGACTAGAAAGTGTTCCAAAGACAATATTATATTCTAGTATAGATTTTTTTTTTTATATCACACTTACACAATGTCCTGACAGAGAGAGATTGGAAATGTTTAAATTTTAACCAGATTTAAATGTGCCATAACATTATAGCTCCCTACTGTCAGAGAATACACGTACCTTGTGTGTGTGCCAAACTCTCAAGTTAGATAGGGAGGGGCATTAAAGACTGACAAAGATGAGCACAGCCTGGTCATCACAGTAGAAAATGCCATATTCAGTGACAAAGCCAATTAGAAAATTCCTGGTATCCTTTTCTGTGCCGTTTGTTTGCTCTTACTCTCCATTTCAGTGTCCACTGTACTTCTAGAACTGTCTGTGAATTCATGTTGTAACCTCTTCCATTGAGCCAGTCTATGTCAAATGTGAGAGAATCTAGTCTAGGGAATTATTTTCCTTCTTTGCCACTCTGGTTTGGATGGACATTGCTCAGCCCTGGCTTTCATTCGTATTCAACTCCCTTATATTTTGTTTTAAATGATGTATTCCTGCTTGTGCAGCAGGACTGCAGGTTATTGAGGAACATCACAGCAGAGTGACTGCATCTCCATGGGAGATGGGATGTGTGATGTCCTTAAGTATCTGAATGGTGAATATTATGTGTTGTTAGATGTTGTTGAGAAAGGCAATATTTCAAATGTTATCTTTGTCTAAGGAAATGGTGAATTGAATTAAGACAGTAAATCAAAGATAAAACCACTTGAAGATAGCAGAGATTCAGTTTTGGAATTAGTAGATGGGAATTTTTTCCAGGATTATGATTTATTTTTTTTCTCTTTGAAGTTAGGCTGAACTGACTGTGAATTCAAGAAGTCCAAAATACAAACAGGGCACTTATAGTTATTTAGGAAGTTCTGCCTCTTTGAAAAACAATTTATACATTGCAATATTATACATTTGCAATTGCACATTCTTCCTTCCTAAAAGATATGGGGTATTTTACAGCTCTTTCATGTGGAAATTACACAAAATAGATTTATAGAGAAAGAACATGGATTTGGGTCTTATTACAAACAAGCAGAACAAGAAAGTGGCAGTCATAAATTTTGAAGTCAAGTGTTACTCTCCTAGCCACCTGAAAGGTAGATGACAAATTCTGTATTAATCAGTCACCAGTGGAATATCCCAGGTTGTTTGCAGGTGAGGGAAAATCAACCACCCCCCTGTTAACATTTCCTAAACACACTTTCTGCAGCACTTTTTACAAGAAAATTCTCCACATTCTGCTGGGCAACAAATTTTTTTGAGCAGCAGGAGGGGATTGTCTTGCTCCTAGGGAGACATCAGCACAGCCTGGTCTGAGCAGCAGGGAGCTGGAAACTCTGATTTATTCAACTCTGTCCATTTACTGCTTTTGAGCAAAGGGTGACTTTTTTGTAAAAGCTTGTGTCACAGCCCCACCAAGCTCTCTGCTGTGTGTCAACTCTTCTACAGAGACGGAATGAAAGAATGCAAATATAAAAATAATAATAATAATGATAATAATAATAATAATAATAATAATAATAATAATAAGTATAAAGCCTCTTTGAAATAAAACATGGAATGGCTGTGCTATGCCGACATTACTGAAGAATTAGTTCCCTACTTTCCTCTGCTGCATTAAATATTCCCTGTATCTGTTGGATTTCTTGGCTGTTTAGATGGTCTGGGAAAAAGCTCAAAGATGGCTTTGGGCCCCCGGGTTCGAAAGGACGAGAGGAAGCTTCAGATTTGTTCTCGGTCTCGGTGTTTACTAATTGCTTATCTAAAAGATTTTCTCTTGGCTTGATAGAGTTCTGCTCAGCAGTCAGCCATGGGCACACACTGAAAGCCCCTGGGGCGGTCACCTATCTTTATACCCGGAGTTACGTATACAATATTTATCATTTTTCTCTAATACCCTCTACCCTTATTAACCAGTGTTCTCCTAGTAAGGTCTAATCTCGGAGTGCCAACATCACCACAGAAGATGGAGGCTTAGAGGAAGAAGAAGAAGGAGAAGGGCACGCCCCAATCTCTCCATCTTGCCTTTCTAGACCCCCCTGTACAGGGATCTTAAACTCTGTATCTCACACTCCAATTAACTTGTCCCTTCACCATTCACCCCAGTGAAATTCTCCCGTCCTCATACTGATGTCATCTCCCATGTGGGATCAAAGTCTAGCCACCAGACATTTCTGGCAACATTCTAGGACTCTCGAGCCCCCCAGGGGGGGTCTTGTTCACCCTGCACCCCAGTTCTGAGAGACTGAGATCCCACATCTCCCCCTTCTGTTTGTACTAAAAAGATTTTTTTCGCTATCTGATTCATTGCATGTTTTAAACATGCAAATATGCATGGGACAACAAGTATGAGGACTAGGAGAATTATTAAAACATAAAACTCTATTTTTAAGATTCTTCTCTAAATGGGAGAGATGTCAAAGAATTCTGCTAGTTGATCGATCTATGATCTTGTGATCTCACTAAGCTTATTTATGCTGTCTTTTATATTTTTGATATTTTCATGAATTGACTTTGAATGATCTGAGAGATTCATGCAGCACATTTCTTCGAACTCTTCACACCCATGTCTATGAGCGAGCAATAGATAATCAATTGCTGTTCTATTTTGAAGAGTCGCTTGTCTCACACTACTGACGTCTTTTAACATGTCATCTAATGTGACAGACACAGATTGCGCATGTTTGCTCAACTAACAACTCATGCGATCGATTTGAGTTAGGGCTACTCTCGATGCTGTCTGAGGTGAGAAGATTGCTGTAGCAATACTCGTTTTCTTGTCTCAAGAAAACATTTCATCATTGTAATCTGCTGTATATTGTTGTATTGATCTTTTTTTTCTATGCTTTTCTTCTCTTAACATGTTCAAATCAGGCGATAGCATTGAAATTTCTCTAATGCTGCATGGACTTCCCGTGGCATTAGCAGGAATGCCGTGTTAAATTCTGTCTCTGCAAATTAAGAACAGACTCTGCGGCAATTGCACTGGAACTTGGATCGATTTTTTGGTAGTTCTCTTTGTATATTTACACTAAGCTGAGGCATTCTTATAAAATTCATGAGTGGGAGTTAAATCAATAGTTTTTGCTTTTGTGTCTTTTGGAGCTTCAAACTGCATGTAGAGTCTCATTGTTATGGACTAAAAAATCTCTAATTTTTGAGGTTCTGTAGAAGCCACAGGAAGCAGGTGTGTCTAAGCACACCACTCTTTCATAGGATTTTTAATGACTTGCGAAATGTTAATTGCAGAGTGCTCTGGAATTGGCTATTGGTCTACTGGCAATCTAACTATGTATGCTGAAAACGGTTTACTTGGTTTTGAATGTGTCAGGCAGATACTATCTAAATTCGCTGCTTGAGCTAAAGCCTTCCATACATTTTGCTTTGGTTGACTAACAGGTAAATCTCTCTCACTGCTTACTGCAATAAATGAAAGAATGATGCACATAAGCATCATGAAACTCATTACTTCGCTTTTGTGTGAAAACTCTTCAAGGTCTTTAGTTTCTTTTTTTATTTCTCTTCTGGGTCGTTTTTCGCAGCTCGAGTCTCGACTTCTGTCTGAGTACTCGTCTCTTTGCTTCTTGGATCAGTATTCTCGTGTTCTCGCGTTCGGAATGGCTTCACGTGCTGTGCTGACACTCACTTCAGACTTCGATCTGTGGAGATACAAGCGAAACTCTTTCTTTAAGAGATTAGTTTGAAAGGACTCTCTATTTGACTTGTTTCTGGGTTTCTGACTAAAACTAAAGGATCTCTCTTTAGCTTTGCTTGTGTGTTGTTTAGAAAATGTCTCACGATCGGTGGATCAGATGGATAATTCTTTTGTCGTGTTAACATTGTCTTCTTCGAGGTGCTTTTTTTTTTATATATTGTTGGAGAAAATTGCTGCATTGTTGCAGTCTCGCCACGAGATGGCGCTGTGGCTCCGCCGAGCCGACCCGGCATGTCGTGCACTTCTTCTCTCTTGCCACTAGGTGGCGCTGTTACCGGCCTCCTTGGCTCGGATGACGGAGCAATTTCGACTGCTCCACTTCTTCTTCTGGCTCGGCGTCTTCCATGAAGGGAAGGGACTGGGACTCCGAGGCTCTGGACCAAAGGCGCCAGATCTGGAGATGGTGTGGAGCTCCGGGACGTAGAATCTCTAACACGGCTTTTCTTCACCTGCGACGTCACGGGGGACCGGGCTCGGGTCCGCGCACGTCTTACTCTCTGCGCGTGCGTACTCTCTGAGCTACTTCTGGTGTCCCCCAAGGTGACGTCATCGTCTCCCCCCTGTTTCACCTCTGAGGTTCTAGCTCTTCGGTCTGTCTGAGAATCTGACTCCTCTTCCTCTGACGTTGTGTTCGCCTCTTCCGCTGGCACCCCGGCTCTACTTGCGATTCAAGTTGACTGTCGCACCGGATTTGACGTCACAACCGCGCGCCTCTTGCGTCTCGGCGCCCCCGCGGCGGCTCGCTGAGGCTGCACATTTTCTCTCAGCTCGCTTTCTGCGTTCGCCGCTTTCGCGCCCGCGTGTGAGTCTACACCTCGGTTTTTGCGAGTTTCGCCCTCCGCGCGCGTCTCCTCATCTTCACCCGCGCTGCTCGCGTTTGCCGCCGCCGCCACGTCGCCGCTTTCACTGCGAACAGGCCCCCCCCCCGATCTCTTATCTTCTTGCTCCCCCCCTTCTGCTCTTGACTCTTCCACACTCTCTGGAGTTTCAGGACGCTTTTGGGGTTTGTTGCATTTTTTGATTGGGGGTTTTAATATTTTTTCTCGCTCTCTTTTTTCGAGAGCCCTTTCTCTTTGGCTTTTCAAAGCTAGAGCAATTTCTTTCTCGGAGCTCTGCCGCTCCGCCCCCTTCTCTGAGGGTACCGCAGCTTCTCGCTGCTTTTCCAGTCTTTTAGACTGCACTGAAATACTTTGTAACATGATTCTTGCTGGCGAGAGTAGCTTTAACGCTGTCTCATTTTTTTTTGTTGCTAAAATATATAAATGCCTATTAATTTCTTGTCAAAATCTTACTTCGAACAGCAGATATGTCTCTGCAAGTGGATAATTGAGCTTTGCCTATAGTAACAGCTGTTTTAATTCTTTCTTTGGGATCTCTTCTGTATATAGTTTTGCTACACTTTGTAAGGTGGATAAGATTTCTCGTTGTTCTTGGGAGAGTGATGCTCCCATGATTTTATTTTGGCTTTCTTACTGAATCTGTCGTCAGAGTGGTTTGGAGGCCCTTGTTTTCTGTCTAGTAGATTACGAGGGATGGATCAGAGGCGCCTTTCTGGTCTCAGTCTAGGCCGCTCTGCTACGAGCTGTCTTCAGCAGAAGCTGAGAGATGGGATTTTTCAGTGACTGCTGATTTTTGCAGCTTCTCTCTGCCGGTTTTTTCTTTTTCTTCTTTCTTTCTTCAGGCTTCCCTCCTCTGGAGTTATCAGTGCTGTTCTCTTGGCTCTTCAGTTCTTCAGGGCTTTCCCCCCCCCCCGAAAGGTTTGGTGGGAGATAGCCCACCCAGGGACGCCAGTTGTTGGATTTCTCGGCTGTTTAGATGGTCTGGGAAAAAGCTCAAAGATGGCTTTGGGCCCCCGGGTTCGAAAGGATGAGAGGAAGCTTCAGATTTGTTCTCGGTCTCGGTGTTTATTAATTGCTTATCTAAAAGATTTTCTCTTGGCTTGATAGAGTTCTGCTCAGCAGTCAGCCATGGGCACACACTGAAAGCCCCTGGGGCGGTCACCTATCTTTATACCCAGAGTTACGTATACAATATTTATCATTTTTCTCTAATACCCTCTACCCTTATTAACCAATGTTCTCCTAGTAAAGTCTAATCTCAGAGTGCCAACATCACCACAGAAGATAGAGGCTTAGAAGAAGAAGAAGAAAGAGAAGAGCACGCCCCAATCTCTCCATCTTGCCTCTCTAGACCCCCCTGTACAGAGATCTTAAACTCTGTATCGCACACTCCAATTAACTTGTCCCTTCACCATTCACCCCAGTGAAATTCTCCTGTCCTCATACTGATGTCATCTCCCATGTGAGATCAAAGTCTAGCCACCAGACATTTCTAGCAACATTCTAAGACTCTCGAGCCCCCCAGGGGGGGTCTTGTTCACCCTGCATCCCAGTTCTGAGAGACTGAAATCCCACATGTATCCTATGCACTGAAACAGGAAACTATTGTAGGAACTACTGTTTCTTAAACAAATGTCACAGTCTGCTATACACAAAATATTTTGGCATTAGAATAATTTGGTTTTGAGACCCAAAAGTTACCCCTTGACAGTTTTGCCCCCACTGCATTTCAGCATTACGTTGTTTTTCTCTGTATGTGGTTGCATGATATGCAATAATGCTATTTCAGCTTTTAAATCCTTAACCAATGTATTATTAAAATACATTATTATACAAAAGGCTTGAGCATAAGGCAATATAACATGTCACTTTTTTTAGCAGGAATGCAGTCTCAGTGCAATTAACCTCCTCACACACTGTTCTGATATATCATTCTAGTTGTTTAGTAGTAAAGAATTCATAAAAATAAAAAGAAAACAAAAACCAAAACCAAAAAACAAAACAATCAGACCTCAAAATATATTTGTTGGATAAATCACATTATTCATTAGCTCTACCCTGTTATTTCATAAAAGGAAATTTAGGTAAATAGTTGCCTAATAAAATGTTATGTTTGGAGTACTATTTTGGAAGAGACTTTTATATAACAGTAAGTAAATGTGAAATTATCTCCTGGCATTCACCAGATATGTACTCTGGCAGGAAATCAGCTCTTCTGATGTGATGTTTGTGATGACACAGAACTGAGATATGTGGCAGTATCAGACAACACTACAGTGAACTTCAACATTTACTCAACTGAAAAAAGAGAGCACAAGCTATGAATAAAATATTGCACTTAAATGTTTTTATTTTATTATTCTGTAGTGAATCTTTCAAGGACTGCAATTATTTTTCTTTCTCTTGTATGAATATTGCTTCATTTAGACATACTGCTTGAGCTGGTGGACTTCATAAGGTTATCCCTTGGTGTCACCTTTGAACACATCTGGTCAGGAGTGCTGCCCCACAGCAGCTGCAGCTCTGCAGGGGAACAGCCTCAGCCTGGCTGGCTCACCCATCTCAGGTACAGCACTGTTGGGCAAAGGTTCCTGTTTTCAGGGAGCACTCAGTGCTGCTGTTCTGCATGAAACAGTTCTTGGCAACGGCGCTGACAGTGGGTGTCTAAAAATCCAGAAGAGATTGTGTGGTTTTTACACTCCACTGCCAAATGCCTGGCCTAATGTGACCATATAGGAAATGTGAATCCCCAGAAGAATCAGAGTCCACATAGGAGAACTGTAAACCCCATTAGCAGGAAAGAGGAAATGCTCATCAGACTGCTGGCTTCACTGCTGTCTCCGAGTGCTTATTTAAGAGAAGATCATCAAGACTAGAAAACTGATGAGGTCTACAAGTGTGTTACTAATATGAGTTTTTTCAGGTCAAAATTAAGCTGGTGCTTCTTGCCATAGCATTTCAATAGATGTTTTAAAAACCTGATATTTTAAGTTTCGTAGGTATAACAAGGAAGATACTAAGGACACGCTAATTTTCTTACACCATACTTTTGATACACATTTCCCTCAATATCTTTCATAGTATTGCTAAATTCAGTGTAAAACATAGTCAGGGAAAAGGTATTTATCTTCCAAGAACCAGAGGTAAATTATCCTCCTAATTACGGGCAGTTAATTTTCAGTTTAACTCTCCACCCTAATGTGTGAAACTTCTTATTTGTTGTTATAGATACTGTTCAATGTAGTGCCACATGATTCCAACCCAACCTGTTGGATCACATGGCATTACTGTTTTCAGCCTCATGGCTAAAGAGGGTTTTGCCCTAGACCTAACATGCAATAACATTGGAATAATACTCAAGGAGAAGAAGTAATTGTGAAACACTACAGAAGAAGCCCCTCTATTTGTTAAGAAATCTGGGCATAAAGCAAAATAAGTCACTAAAAGAAATGTATAATATCATTCAAAGTGTCTTCCTAACCTGATGTTCTCCTAGTTAAAATTCTGCTCTCTGTGATTTAGATATAATTTCACAGAACTGCAGAATGGTTGAGGATGGCAGGGACCTCTGGAGACTTGTCTACTCCAAATCCCTGCTCAAAGCGAGGTCAGCCAGAACAGGTTGCTAAGGGCTATGTCACTTTATTAATATCCCCAAGAGCAAAGACTCCTTAGCTTCTTTGGGCAACATGTCCTAATGTTTGACATCTTCAAAATAAAAACTGTCTTTGGGGGTTTTTTTTGTTTTTTTTTTCCTTATGTTCAAATAGAATTTCATGTCTTTTTTCTTGAACCCATTGCCTCTTGTCCTTTCTCTGGAGACCAGTGAGAGGAGTCTGGCTCTCTCCTCTTTTCACTCCCACTTCAGGCATTTATATACATTAATTAAGTGCATCCAGAGTCTTCTCTTCACCAGGCTAAAGAAAATCTCTCAGCTTTTTCTCAGAAGAGAGATGCTCCAGACCCTTAATCACCTTAGCTGCCCTTCACTGGACTGTCTCCAGGATCTCTATGTTTCTCCTCTACTGGGAAGCCTGGAAGTGATCCCAGCACTCCATATGTAGCCTCACCAGTGGAGAGCAGAAAGGAAGGATCTCCCCTCTGGACCTGCTGGCAATTCTTTTCCTCACACAGCCCAGGATGCTCCTTTGCTTCCAAGGTGCACTGCTGGCTCACAGTCAGCTCTTGGCAGCTCTCAAAACCAAAGCCAGTTAATTGCACATAAATTTTTGGAATTAAATATCACCTGAATGGGTCACTTGAACCTGTCTTTCCTTCATCTGTTTTTAGGCAGACATCCCAGATGTATCCCAAATTAACAATTTTTTATAGAAGTTCTAGTGGCTTCACAAGGAGAACCTGCAATTTGTTTCAGAGAACTGTGTGGCTTGTTAGTCTGTGATCTGGCATAAGAGCATACTGAATCATGTAAATTGGACATTAGAAAGCCAGGTTCCCAACTTTAAAATAAATTTCTTGACTTGCAGTGCCATAAAAACATTAGTGTCTCATTTTTTTCCTAATTGGAAGTCTGTGCTTCAACTACCTTTTGAATGAAGCTGTATTCTGAAGGTGTGTTTTGATAAATTGCATTTCTTTGAGAACTAAGGAGTTCAGTGAAATTAAGAATTTGACAGCTACACAAATATGCATAAAGAAGAAAGGTGCCACACATTTTTTTGAGAACTAAATGCCTAGATCTTTCAGAAACAAGAGTCAAAGATCTACAATGGGAAATTCAGTATGCTTTGATTTCCTAAATGTGAGTCACTTTGTGGAAATATTCTAAAACCGAACAAATAAAAAGGTACTTGTGAAAAATAAAGATTATGTAAAAGACTTCCACATTTATTTGATAATTTAAAAAATATTTAATGCTGCTGGTTTTGATTCATTCCTTTTTGTTTGAACTAAACTGTGTTTATGTTGTGAGGTGTTCAAGCACAGACAGATGTGTTCTGGTGATTTATTTCGTACTGCCTCTTCTCTTTGGATTTGAAACAAGTAATAATGAACTCCTTCCAATTCCATTGTAAGCTTAGGCTAGGGCTTTTTGTTCTACAGCCTACTCATCACACATAATTATATGGGGCAATTATATGGTATAGCTGGTTGCCCATAAGGAACAAAAGGGACAAACTCACATTTTGGTTTTGATTCTCAGGCTGCATTTAAATTGTATACAAAGAAATTTCCTCCTGGTCTGATTCTTAATGAGTATAATAGCTTCTGGAATTCATGCCAGAGTACTTAAAGGTGGTAAATTTGATTACATTATAAGTATCTCCCTGGAATGCTTTTGCCCCTGCTACTTCAGTATGCTTCTAATTTCACAAAACATAATGCTTGTTGTTAGTGCTTTGGGGTATTCCTGAGTTGTGTTCCATTATTATCTTTCAGTGATGTACTTGCATAGCATGTAAAACCCAGAGCATTTAGGAGATGTGGTGTTAAAAATTCAAATTATTAAGTTAAGGTTCATGATCTGTTAAGATTTCCTCTCACTCTCTTCTACTTTGTGATACTGTAGGGCTTCAAGAACATGAGGGTATGAAGGAATTTTCAATCTTCACATTGCTAATGCAGGCACCTTTGGAATGTGCCTTTCATAAGGAAGACTCAAGGTGAGACTGCACTGTGAATTCCTCTACTGCCCTTCTCTGAGTTTGCCTGTAGGGAAGTATTGTTCTGAACAAAATTTACAGAGGTTAGGGGCAGGTTAGGAATTCCAGGAATCCCACAATTTATGCTTACAGGCACTTCTGTTGCTGTTAGCCATGTTGACCTTGTAGTCCCCAGAGATCTGCATCTAACAAGGTTCCCAGATGTCCCATCTCAGCTTTTGACAGCTGAATATGCAGGGAGGACCTCTGATGCCTTTAGACTTCCAACTTTTGTCATGCCCGTGAGGCCAGCATCTGTTGCTATGACACTGTGCTACAGCCAGCCTCACAGCCAGCTCAGTGGTTTCATGTCTTGCTACATAAATAGAATGAAACCATTCTTGCTGAAAAATGTTTTTCTGTCCAGCTTAAACTTGACTTGAAGCCATTGCTTCTCTCGTGTGGAGAGTTCTAAGTTTTACTTCCTCATCTTGAAGGAAACCAACCTCTTATGACGACCTCTTAAGAGAGTCTAAGCACACAAAATAGACCTTCTTAAGTCCACATTCCCTGAATGCCATTTTCTATCTACCTGTGTCTGTCTTTGAGACCACTTGGTATTTTAAAAGGAACAACAGTCTAAGATTAAGTCCTCTGTGCTCTTCTTCATTGTGTCCTCAGGGATTTTCTAGATAAGTATTTAATTGCACACCAAAACTGCTCTGCCAGCCCTGTACAGTCCAAATCCTTATCCAGATACTTTGATCACTTAATCTGTCTAATGATTCCATAGCTAATTCAAACAATTTTACTAATTTTAATTTTAATAATCTTAATGTTATTTTTAACCCTAGTTATCTGTTCCCTTAGGGGACATATTGAGTTATCCAAGCAGCAACAGATATTTTTCACCGCTCAGGTGTTAGAAAGGACTTCAGTGATTTGGACTTGCATGCCAGCCATTGGCAAGGGACTGACCAAGGAAAGAATATGACTGCAAACAATCATGTCCCAGAAACCTAGTGAATAACAAGTCAATTTGTCAAATGCTTCTTTTAAACTGTTTTTTTTTAATCTTATGGTTCTTAAAGACCTTATTTTTCTATGCGAGCCCTATAGACTCCTTGAGGGTGTAGCCTGAGTGTAGCCCATATCAGACACAAAGGAGGAGCAAGTCTTGAAGGGAGTTGGCAGGGGGACTGATAAAGGTGGTCAACCAAGAAAAACATCCTTAATAAAGAAATATATTTTTATGCAGACACATTTTTTCAATCCTTCTAAACATACTTATCATTTGTCATAACATTTCAAGCTTGCTAAAGAAGTGAGTAAAATTCACAGCAGTCCCAACACTCCTGTCTGTTTGAGTAAGACTGATTTCTATTCCAGCTTCTGAATGGCAATTTCTTCAGCTGTCAGACAAACACAGGTTGTGTGTCAGCTGCAACGAATGTAGTCTTCCATATTTCTGTACAAGGACTGAAGGCGTGTTACAGCCTGATGGAACATGAGAAGGAATTTGATCAAAACGTTTTATATAGAAAGGGACACTACAAAAGACCCACTAAGTCACAAAAGAACTTGAAGGAGGTTTCATGGGGACTTGACAGATT
This sequence comes from Melozone crissalis, assembly GCF_028551555.1. Taxonomy (NCBI): domain Eukaryota; kingdom Metazoa; phylum Chordata; class Aves; order Passeriformes; family Passerellidae; genus Melozone; species Melozone crissalis. The sequence goes on from NW_026535805.1 coordinate 59,144,703, forward strand.
AAAAGCTGGCAGCACAACTGTCACAGTCTTAGTAGAAATCCAGCTTGATCTCATTACCAACAAAGTGTGAGAGACACACAGGAACAGTAATGAAAACACATGAACAGTAATGAAAAAAAATTCAGATTACAATGGAAGCATCCATTGTATTTTTGTGTGCTCCGGTATGCATGGACCATAAGCAAACCCAGTACAGGAGAGAAAGGTATTAAAATACAAAAAATGAAGGAGCTAATGAAACTCAGAATTCAGTCTTTTTTTAAAGCTTTTTAGAAGAGTTTTTGCACTAAATCTATATCTGCAACGGGTTTTGTGTCATAATAAATTGTATCAAAATAATGGGAAATTTCAAGAAGAAAATCCCAAGTTATAAGATGTCTGAATTCAAAATGTTTTCAATTTTTTAAAAAAAATTCACTCCTGTCAGTCCAGCTCAGACTCAAAGTGAATGAATTTTTAACTTCTTGGAGTGGTGTAGGTGGGATAACTTCTTAATAAATCAGCTACAAAAAACCCCTACAAATATTTGGCAGAATGAATACCATCTTGTATATGCTCGTGGATGATGTAAGACTGTAAATCCTGACTACCTAATATGAAACCAACTCTCTAATTGTGTAGGGATGCTTTTTATTTTAGTTTGAAAAATACCATTTGATGTTTTAGAAATAAAATATTATAGAATAATTCAGATTTTAATGTTTGTGATTTTTGCGTGTGTAATATAGCTTTATTTCATTCACACCCATGCAACACATTAATGATTATTAATTTTTATTTCATTTATCAATCCTTAAATTAATTTCTAAAGAACAAATTAGACATCAATATCTACTAGATATTATTTGAGATAGGCAGCTTTAGAAATGATGCCTAGTTGTCTCATTTTTTTCACCAATAAAAAGAAAGTGTAAAATTATGAACCCAAGCAATATAATTTCACATAAAAATTTGAGATTGAAAGATAGGTTAAAGATTAAGGTCTTAGTATTTTTTTACTGCAAATAAATACTTCTTTTGTGGTGCTTCAAGACATCCTTTGGATTTACATAATTATCTTATAAAACTATGACATAAGCTTTAAATAATAGAAAATAATAGTTTTTATTCTTCTCATAAAAAGGTGTTTCTGATGTTCCTGAGAGTGACTCGTTAAGCTTAACTGATCTTTTCCTTTTCCATGAATTTTTAAAAATATACTTCAGAGCTACCAGTTTCTAATGCAATAAGAGAGTTGTCTCTGATCCTGCTTAACCCTGTCCCACTCTTGCTTTAATGCTCCCCAGGCAGTGTGTGTTTCATTTGAGTAGAACTTCCTGAAAAGGAACTTTTGGGCTCTTCTGTTTTTATTCTAATTAAAGGGTACTTTTACTGTGCAAAGAAAAAATAAGTTAAAACTATCCAGACAGCTCTTCCTTGTGCAGTTGATGGAGAGGCAGGCTTTTCTAGTCCTCTACCTCTTGGCTTCCATGGTTCAATTTTTTTGCTTAAAAAAGGTGAGCAGAGACATCGGGGCCCTTAAGATTATCTGAGACATCCCAATGGGTCTAGTAGCAGTGGCAGAAGGCCTGAGAATGACCCATCGAATGGACAGGAAAAATACAATAAGGCATCTGAAAATATTGTAGATTCCAACTTTTAGGCAACTAGACTTAATTGCCCAAATGCTTTGTATCTTAAATGGAACATTATATTCTTCAGCAGTATTCACAAAATTATTATATTTATCCTCTGGAATGAACAACAGATTTTCTTTTTTCCCCATCAGTGGACATCAGCTTATGTGGTTCGAAGTGCCAGTCTGTGTTGTTTCAAGAATTACTATTTCACAACTCCTGGTCTCTTTAGTAGATGTACACAGACAATGAAGGATTACATGCATGTTTTATTCAAGCCCAAAATTCACAGGAGGGCATCTGGGAAATGTGCACTCAGGGAATGACCAGGATGTCTGAGGAAAAGCCAAAGTGTTCTGAGAATTACAGCGGCCTTTGTATAATGCCAAGTCTGTACCATTACTCTGTAAACCATCCTAATTGCTTGCAAAATTTTGAGTTAAAAACTTCAATACTTAGCTCTGTGACCACAGACCACAGTCTCAAAAGAAAGTGTCAGTTTATTGTAACATTATGTTCCTACTGAGTGCAGATTCCATGTGCACTTCCTGTTGGAGCCAGGTCAGAGATCTTATTATTTGTCGTCAGGAATTTGATTTAGTTGTTTGTTTTATTCCATCATTCATACATTTTTGTGACCTTCAAGGAAGTGATCTCTCTGCTTCCAAGAAATGTATCAATATTTTTTTAATTTGCCACAAAATTGTATTATATGATCATGACAGGGGTGCATGATGTGTTCCACAGACCATGCTGTGGAGGCACAAGTATCAGTTATGCATGCAACATCTAATTGATCAGTGCTAAAGGATGGGTAAAAAGAAGGTAAATTTAATATTACCACCTCTACACTCTCTGTAGAAGTTAGTGTTTAAAGCAATCTTCATTAATCTCCCAAAATAATCCTAGTTTGAGTCTTACAGCTACACCCATACTGGCTGGCAGGGTGTAGCTGTAAATGGGGGTGAACACAGAGTGAACTTGTTAACAGGTCTGCTTCCTGGGCTATGCAAACGAGCAACATCAGCTCCCCATTCAGCTGTTGTGACATTTGGAGCTAGAGCTGGTAAAACACAAGAAGATGGCTGTAATAAGAACAATGATACAAACTAGCAGAAGATAAGCAAGTACCTGCAAAACTTTACTGAATGTCAAAGCTATTCAGTTGCATCACCTGTAGGGCAAAAATTGAAAAAGGCATGCTCTTTATCTCCATAGCTGTAATTTCCATAGTGCTCAGGAGACTTTAGGTCAATTCTAAAAATAAAATGTGCCTGCAGTAGTTAGCCAGGATTTGTGTCTAATTCAATTCACAGCAGTTGCAGAGGTGGAAGACATTGGATGTCTCTGACCTCCCATGGTTAAGAATCAGGACCATTGAAAGTCTTTGGTTGAGCTGGTGACAACAGTGAGATAGGGGTCAGATCAATAAAAACCTTTAGATCAAATTGTAAAGAGAAGTTTCAAAGTATCTCTTAGCAAGAATTGGCAAATCTTTCATATGCTGATGCCAACAATACAGACCAACGTGTAAAACTATGATCCATAAATCAACCTCCAGTGGTATATTGTCAAGAATTAACAGTGTGTGATAACTACTGTACCAAAAATGACCTTGTTTCTAATGCTACTGATTAGTTGATGTGATTGCCAGGCCTATAATTTATATTCTGAGCTGTTTCTGCTGCACTGCAAAAATGTCATTGAGGGTAGGTCTGAAAAGGAAGCTGAATTTACAGCATGCATGAAGGATTAGCACTCAGTGTACAGATTTCCTTTATTCTGCATTAGCAGTGATACCTAATACTGTGCTGCTGTTATTATTTAAAAGCTGTTTTAAAGTACACTGTTTTTTTTTAATTTTCAGTGACTTACTGAATGAAAATGATGAGGGTCATCAACCTGCTAGCTTGCCTGTTTCTGCAACACTATGGAGTTTGCAATGGAAATATAACAGCCAATTGTAAAATGGGAAAATCCTTTGTGCCAAAGCGGAACGTTAAAAATTGTCCATATCCTTCTTATATTTTTTAAAACTTAGAGTAAGCAGGAAGATAGATTGTGAAATATTCATAGATTCTTCCAGCTCATGCTATAAAAAATACACCAGATACTGTTATATAGTGACTTTCAACTTAATTTTTCTTTTTGAAATACAAGTTATTATATTTTTAGTTAATATATTGCATTTTTCTATTTGTTAATATTGATAGAATATTAAAACGATTTTTTATATGAGTAGACAAGTTTCCTCCCAGATTTTGGCATACCTTTTCTTGTTCTGTGGATTCCAGGTGAGATTTACCCTCTTGGCATGTGGAAGTGAACCATCTTACTTTGAGGGTCATTACTAGGAAAGATTCAACATGGCTATATGGGGTAGATGCAGCCCTTTTAGGACACCTTAAGTTAAAGGCTGAAGTGAAATCAGAGCACCAACAGCTTGAGCCAGTTTCCTAGTCAGCAACACAAAATTTGGATGCAGATTATTGGACCAAATTTTTCTTCCAGCTGTCATGAGCCTTGCACTCATAATTTTGCAGTTGTTGTTTTGCAGACCAAACTTACAGTGTATGTGAGTGCAATTTTATTTCCTTCAGGTTTTGAAGGTCTGCCTGCTCTTACACATTTACCTGCTAGGTCTCATCTATAGAGAAAATTTCAAAGATTCAGCCTGAGGTGTTAACTCGCACAGATTTTTGTAATCCAGAATACATCACTTCTAGTTAAATTTATAGAGCATAATTTTGACTAATATAGAAAAGGCATGGAGTAATCTAAAGAAAGAAAAAAGACAATCCAAATCAAAGTCAGGATGACTGAAATAAATTACAAGAATATTGCTTTTAGGTCAGTCTAACAAGAAAGAACCTATAAGTACTTAACATTATATTGAATTATTAACATATGACTTCCATATAATTGCTCATAAGCTTGAAGTTTGGCATTACCTCAAGTGTCTGCAGAATCAAGAACTAAGTGTTCTGAATTCAGCTCATAAATTCAAGACAAGTCTAGGGTTCGTGGTTTGAAAAGTTAGCTCATCCAGCAGTAATGGAAATATATATGCTCCATGCTTGTTTGTTTTTCTTTCTTATATGTGTGTGTATGAAATTCTCCCTTGTTACTAGTTATTTCACAGCATGAAGTGTTTTCAATTTGTCAAAATAATAAAAAAATATAAATCAGAAGAACTGCATGTGGTGAAGAGGGTTTGGGGAGTGGGAAAAATCAAGAAAATGACAATCAATATTTCATCATCATATCTCTAGAGGCTTCTAAAGCACAGTTTACAAAGCATGAGACATTTTAAGACAGAAAAATGTTGCATATAAATGGCATTAAAAAGTGAGCATTTGCCAATTTCTATTAAGGGAATAGCATAGCATATATTTTCTGCTCAATAGCTTTATGTTTTAATAATTTAATATGCCCTCAGCACACAAAAATAGGGGTTACTTTTTCTATTTTTTTTCCTTTACACAGAGATGTAGAGAAGAAACATAAAAAAACCCCATAGTCCCTGAAAGACTCAGTGGAATATGTGATATCAAAATGGGACTTGCGCTTTTCTGAACTTGCAAGTCGGATTATAGAACCAACATACCCAGTCTTCCCAAGATGCCTGGTCTTATGAAAGGTGTCCCTGCCCATGGCTGGAGGTTTGGAATTAAATGGTGTTTAAGGTTCTTTTGTGAGATGCAAAGCTGTGTTTCGTGTCAGGTACAAACAGGAGATGTGTGTATTTGTGAATGCAAAATGTGTGGACCCCAACAATGGGAGAGCTGTGAATTCTAATAATAACTGAGGAAAATAAAGCATGAAAAAAGGCCTTTGAACCTCTCTTTTGTTTGCAATTAACCCTGGTTGATTTAGGAGCATTGGAATTAAGGTGTTAAAGATGTTGCTTTTTGCTTGCATTTAATCCATAAAAAGCTCTGCAATAATAACCTTTTGAAGTATAATTTTAGAATATTACTTATATCCTTGAAACTATAGCTTTGGAATATATATAAAGGAAATATGCTTATCTCACGCCTTATTGAAGCAAAGAAAAACAGCTTGAGAAAGAAAGATGAACATCATCTCAAGGGTTTATAGTTTCAACCAAAGGGAAGCTGGACATCGCTGTTATGAGATTTATAGTCTCTGCAATTAAAAGGTAGACACACATCTGGGGAGCTGGACCCCACCAGATAGGATTTGTCTTTCTTCTTTCGGAAACTGGACCGTCACCATCTGGGGATACTCCTTTGAGATACATCCTGAGAAAAACTAAATCACAATAGTGTATAGAATTGTGATGTAATAATTTGGAATAAAAATTGCTGATGAGTAAAAGATTGGAAATATAAACTGCTGAAAAAAACTGATGAGTACCCCTATAAATACCTGTAACCATCAATTATCGGTGTGCAGTTGGAGGTAAAACTTCCCCCACTGTACCCAGTGCTGTATTGCTCATACTTTACCATATTAAATAATAAATTGATTGCTGCTTGAATATTGGCCTAGTCAAGCTTCTTATTCATAACACTTTTCAACCCAAACCAGCCTGTTTTTCTATGATTTTTGACTGAAGGAAAGCTACAGTGAGGGGATGCCCCAGAGTGAGGTGGAGCAGAGAAGATGAAGGGTAGAGTAAGATAGTCTGTAATCCTCTGGTGCTGCTGTGACAGGTTTATTTTATACACAGCACATAAAAAAAGGGTACACGTGCATGTCTTCTTTATATTCATAGGTGAATGCTGCCAGTGCTGTCTTCCATGTGGTAGTAGGAGTGTGTGGACAATGCAGAAGGACACAATTTTCTTTCATTTACCTCACTAGCTGCAAATTGCTTCTTCACTAAGGAGATTTCTTGCTGACTAATTGCGGCATCTTCTGTCTATGTCTTTCAAAGTAAATATGGTGCCAGAGTTTTCTTTCTGCCTTTTATTCCAGCTAGCACAGTCTGGCCACATATATACTAATAAAATGTATTAGATCTCAGGCCAGGACAATCACATTCAAACTGCTTACTGGGAATGGTATCTATCCTATGCTATTAAAACATAGTCAGAAATACTTCAGGAGATGTGGTCGTGACTGAAATTCTAAAAACCTAGCACTGCAAGTGGTAATATTCCTGTTACTTCAAGTGCATCTGTGGATTGCTTAGTTTTTTAGTGCACATGCAACTTTAGAAGGAATTCCTCTCACTGATCACTGATTTTGGGAGTGACATTCAGCTGTAGATTAGAAAACCTAAATTAATTTATTGGAGTATAAACATCCACATGAATGCTGATTATCTACACTCAAATATGGACAGAAAAAATCAAATTGATTGAGTTATTGGAGCCTATCCATTTTTTGGTGAAGAGTGATCTGGCATTAGTCATTGCCCAAAGACTCTGGGCAGTCAGTGCACTTTTTGAATCATAGTGTATATAGGAAATTCACACAACTATACCAAATATGAGAGGAGCCCATGAGGTGCTCAGGCCTCTCTGGAACAGCATCTGGAAGCCAGGAGGACAGGATATTCAGTGTCTGGAAACTTGTAATTGTTTCAATAATTACAAAGGGAACCTGGCATAGTCTTACCATTACTACCTGCTGCATGACTTCAACTGAAATGATCTGCAAGTCAATAAGATCATAAATCTGTCCATATGTTTGAACCTCACTACTATATTGAAAACAAGTATGTGCTTTAATCATTATGCTGGTAAGAAGTGAAATTTGTGATGATTCTGCTGCCATTCTAATATATATGAGAATAAGTGATGATATGCAGGAAATGATGAGAAAAGTAGTCCTGGACATGTACAATGGTAAGAATTAATTTCTGACTTTTTAACAATAGGATCAGCTTATACTGTGTTACTTGCAAAGATCTCCTCTGTTATCATCTCAGGAAGATCTGAGCTTCTCTCATCACCATTTACAAAAGCATGAAAGGCAGACTTCTGAGTGGTATGGGTATGACTGCTGAGCTGATTAAATTCTGTTCTATTATGCCTTTTGGACAGTTTCACTGCTGAATTCAAATTATAGAGGGACTATTTGGATGTAAATAATACATTTGTGGTTCTTTTTTTAAATATTTTCTTGTTTTTCTGTTTTGTTTGGCTTCTAAACTGCACATAGGTGTTAAGACTTTGGCAGTGTGTCCTCCATGGGAAGAGTTTGGGGGGATGCCCCATGCTGGGCACAGCTGGTTCCATCTGGTTCCAGCTGAGGCTGCAATGAACCCACCATAGGACACAGCTGAGCCCACCAGCTGTGTGGGGCTTCTGTGAAATAGTATTTAAGAGGGCAAAAAGGGATTGCAAGGTAGAAGTGGATTAACACAAAAATAGTGGGGAGCAGCAGAAGGGAGAGCAAGGTTAGAGGATGTGCTGCGTGGAGTGAATATCCACTGCAACCTGTGAAGGAAGAAAATCTCCACAGAAGGTGGAAGGAAGGAAAAGCAGATTAACATTTCCTGCAGGAGTAGCAACCTTTGGAGGACTTATGCACAAGATGAGGGTATTTTTTTTTGAGCAGGACTGTATTCCATGGGAAAGCTAGTGCTGGTACAGAAAGCAAGAGAGCAGCTGCAGAGAGGAACCAATATGTACTGACCTTAATTTCCCATCCCACTCTCCCTCTGCATTGCTGGGGGCAGCAGAGAAACCAGGAGTGAAGGAGTGAAGCTTGTTACCAAAACCTGCTAAAAATAGAACTCCTTAGCATCGCTGTAGCATTAAGAAGCTGGCATTATGCATTTGGCTGGATGTTCGGGCATACATGCTGATTATAGACAAAGCTCCTGTTCAGATACTGTATTTCACATACATATCCTTTGAGTTTTCTGCAATAAACACACATAGGATTATCATTCCCCCAAAATCATGAACAGATGTCCCCTCCCCTCCGAGTTTGAGTTCTTCTGTCCTGGAGGTCTCCTTGGTGGTCCCTGGTGGTCAACACCCTAGAGTCATTCCTGAGCACTGGTTGAACTGGTAAAAGTTGGCACAACTGGGCTGGTAGCTTTCTACTTCTTCCCACAGGAAAAACATTGTGAGGTTCCATAAGCCAGTGGTTTTTGAAGAATAAGCATTGTATTAAGCCACCAGGTGCAAACAATTCTTCATCTGGCAACAGGCTGAACCTGGAAGAGATGGAAGGAAAGGTGTTGTAAAATGTTTCTATTTGTTTCTCACAACCCAAATCTTTTTTTAATTGACTGTACCTAAATTTTCTCCAATCTGAGTCTGCTTTGCCTGCAGCAGTACTTGGTATGAAATTTCTCTGTCATTATCTCATTCTATTTTCCTCCCCTTCCCCTTAGAGGAGGAGGAGTGAGTGAGCAGCTGGGTGAGCTTTTGTCTGTTTGCCAAAGTTAAATCAGTGCTATTTCAAACACAGTTGAGTTATCATGGAATAGAGTGGAATATGTATGGATTTCTAAAAAGCATCTCTGAAAACATTGTATAGGTACTGAATTTCTTCATGACATCTTATTTAACATTTTACACTGATTATGTTGCCTAAACCAGGGCTGAAGCACAAGAGCAGCCACTATGAGCTTGACTTGTCCATATGTAGGCATCTCACACCATACAGACTACTCTGGGGGGCATCTGGCTTTTCAGAAGGACAAGATTCCAGTATGTTCTATTTCTTACCCAAGATATTGCATGCACATATCTTTCATATCTTATGAATCTGAAATCACACCACATGCTAACAGTTGGTAAAATAGATCTCTATACTCTGCTAACCAAAGAGATTACATTTCTTTGGACTGACCTAGCAAAACTTTAAACATCTCAGTATGGTCACTTGTGTTTTGGTAACTATCAAATTGACTGTTACCCTTACCCAACCCTTTGTGCTCTGGGGTTTTTTTCCTGCCTGTTCTTCTGACAAGCTTGCTCACTGTAGATGAGGGCCGTACTTTCTTTAGCTTGGCAGTCAATTTTTTCTTGTCCAAATTAACAAGTCGTGTTTCCAAACTGAGAGTTCCATTTCTTGAACTAAGAGAAAAATATGCTTACAATTGGGATGAATCTGTGTTAGTTGTACATCTCAGAAAACTTATTTTCTACATTAAATTACATTCTGGCAAATTCACTCAGCCTTAGGCAGAATACTATGTACATAGATGCCCTTTGTAGTTTAAAGTTTGGGAAATATGCTTTAAGTAAGTTGGAAATAACAATCTTTAATTTAGGGTGCAGATCTTTTTAGTATGACTCACCCTCATCATTATCTTGCCCTTATAGCATTACTAAAATACTAGTGTAATTAAGATGAGTATCTTACAAGATTTCTCCCAAGGAAAGTTATTACAGAAAAAAGAATACTTTCTCCTTTGGACAATATGAGACATAACTTTCCTTTATTTTCATAAAATTGACAATATATGAATCTACTATATGATAAGGAAGTATTCTATATGATTAATATATTTAAATACAATGCTAATAATTGCAGAACACCAAATGGGTAAAACTACTGTGTTATGAATAATATGACTTCACAGTCAGAATTAAAATGCTTAATAGAGTGGCTCCAATGTCAAGTTCTACTTTCAGTCACTTCAAGTATACATTATTAAGAATCTAATTGTTCAAGGAATCTAAATTTGAGCCAATATTTTAAAAGACATAAAAGGCAGATACCAAGATAGAGATGCAAGCATGCACATACACATACTCACAAGCTGAACAGCTTTTTCCCACTGTTTCACAGAAGTATTTATTATTGGTGTCAAACATGAAACAGATAGGTATGCATGACATCACACATCCCTGAGATCTTTCTTTAATTGAAACTGCACTAAAAATAATAATAAATGCATTGATGTCCATGATCAACTTCAGGAGAAACATAAACATTTTCATCCATGAAAAGTGGTTAGCTTTGTTATGTTAATTTTTTTTTTTAAATCAACAATGGCAAAAATCTGCATAATGACCAGTGTGACTAGTTTGTTTTATCGCCTCAAGAAGAGCAGAATTTTTATGCTAAGGTCCATACTTAAGTTACAGTCATAGAAGAATATATGGGATTAGTGTACCTGAAAACAAAAGTCACCACTGGATTTTTAGTGGTCATTTTATACTTTTTGTCCATTTAGTAAATGTCATTATATGTACCATCATAAGGACTGAGGTCCCGCATTGTCCCTACATTTGCTATCTCAACATATACATGCAACTGTCTTCATTACACAAGTAAACACAAAATACAAGGTTATCTTATGATCCCTGTTATTTTGTCTGTTTTGCAAACTGACACTGATGAGATTATGATTAGGTAATAAAAATGAAGACTGACAAATGATATTCCAGTGTAACAGGTAATCCCTTAAATTTCTATTGATATTTATGTTTTGAAATCTATTCTGCAATGCAGTGACCAAGGTGACAGATCAGGAGGTGCCAGAAAAACTAGAGAGGAAAACATTAGTAACAGAAAAGCTATCACTGGAATCCAAATTTTTGATTTTGAAAAACCTCATGATTTTTAGAGGTAGTATTAAGGATACTCCTGACACTGACTTTTGACAAAGTTGTATTAGAAATGTAGCACCCAACATCAATCATCCCATATATAGCAACTAGTTTTCTTTCTCAAAATGTTCTCAAAATATTGCAAGAATTGATAAATAATTTTATATTATGTGTAGGATCTATAACGAAACCCACAGTTTTCTTGTAACAGTTAGGACTTTTTGGCCTATCCCAGCAAAAATGCCACAGTAAGAAAAAATATTAAGAGATGCGTGTGCCCTGTAAAATCACATACAGGGTTTTAGTGGACTTTTAATTTCCTTTAAATAAGCTAGCTTCAGTTCTTGAAATAACCTGGCAACAGGGAAAGGGATCTTTGTGGGTTTCTTCACTTCAGATTTGCTGCCCTGATTTCAAACAAATCCCAAGAAATAAATAGATGAGAAGCTTGTACAAATAGATCAATTCAGCAATTCAAGGCTGGATTTTTTTCCCATATAGAACAGTAAAAACAATAATAGTTCCCTTGTAGAAAACTGAGGAAAAGGAATGCTTCTAACTCTAAAGATATATCTGAAAAAAATTCTTCCATTTTCCCTTTCAAAATGAGATTCAAACACTGTACCAACAAATCTAGGTTGAAGACAACAAAATGGAACGGAATGTAGCAAATTTACTGACTTCACAATTTGGGGAAAAGGCCTTGCTCTGTCCATCATTTCTTTTCTAAACCTTACAAAAGTTTTAAATCATTCAGCTCAGCTGGTCAGCGAGATGGTAGATTACAGAGGCAGCAGTTCAAAGCTGCAGGAGCAGGATCCTTTTTCACTCCCTTTTGAAGAGACACGCTAGAATTACCCCAGCCAGTTCAAATGGCAGAGAAACAGGGAAATCAAAGTGTAATAGAAAGTACAAACAAAGTGCAATATCTGTTGGGTCTCATTCCCATACCTGAGCCCTTCCAAGGCTGACCCTTCTTGTCCCTTACATTTAAAGGGCAGTTCCTCCCTGACCCCTGTAGATATGAGTCAGAAGCATATGAGGGTCTGTGCTTTCCTCTTCTCCGGGTGTCTCTTATCTTCATCTCAAATAGTTGTGATTTTTGTGTTCTATATCCTACTTTTTCTTAAAAAACTTCATTTATGATCTGAGGCCCTTTTCCAAAATAGACCCTAGCCCCTTTGGCTGCCATTCCTTTTTTAACTGGGCTCCAGTCTTCTATGTCAGCTGCTGCTAATTGGTCCCTTAGTTGCAGCTAGGGAAATAATTGGTTTATATTGGTCTCTTTGAGCTGTGATAGAGTTTTTTCATCTTATCCACAATACTCCTGAATACCCATCAGACAGAAAAATTCAGAAGATGGGGGCTTTAAATATCCTAATACATTTGGTATTAAAAATTAGTCCTCAGAGTCTAAATCCTTTAGATTTAAGTAAAGTTGCCACTCTTAACTTCTATATTCTGAGGTAATTTTAGATGAAGAATATGCACAGAATTGCTTCAGTGGGTTCAGCAATCAAAAGGTCTGCTGCTATCTAGCAGAATGCAGTTACCTCCTTTCCCCATAGAAATACACACATGCCCTTCATGGAAATCCTTCCAAATGAGGTAAAATTCATCTCTGCAGTGGGCTGAGATCATAACAAACAAATACTTAGAGATCACAGTCAAATCTCTGAAAAAAATCACTGATAGATTATGAAACAGAGAGATGACAGGATGTATTGTTTGTGGAAAAAAAAGACTTGTGGCAACTTGCCTGCTTCCCCAGGTCCTGGAGCACAGCCAGGTACATCATTATTATGACACAAATGAGTTTGTAAAGTGCATTTAATGGTGTATCAACCTTTTTCATTTACCTGATAGCAGCTTTTGATCATTCTTAAGAATTTGCAATTTATTCTGTTTGCTTTTCATTTTTCATTGTAGTGCATCAGCCATCAAATTTTTTTTTGCATGAATTTCAATGATGCTTACATTACTAGATCAGCAAATGTATGAGGATACTGCTTGTGTGGGATCATTTTGATATGTTGTTCATCTTCTCTTTTTACCAGTATCCAGCAATAGTGTTCTTTAATTGTCCCATTTATTTTGTTGAAAAAGTAATCAACTATACATCTGAAGTAATCAGCTGTAGGAAAATGAATATTTTTTTGATGACTTTAACCTATATAATTTCATTGCAGCTTGGAAGGTGGGACTTCAATGAAGTTTAGTGTGAATTTCTGGTATACTTCCATTAAATTTCATGAGGCCATTTTAAATAGAAAATTATTTTCGCAAAATAACGGATGGGAATTCAAAACAAAGTGGGCTGTTTTCTGAGCTCTCTCTCGGCACATATACTTGCACAGGGAGAAATGAAAATATAGGTTCTGATAGTGCAGAAGCCTGTCCATGTTCAGCTCTATGAATTGCATCTTAACTATTAAGGCCTGCAAGGGAATGAGACTTCTGGGTTCATGCTGCTTCTTCTAGATTCAACCTGAGCATAAGCTATGGCTTTCAAGCACTTTAGATTCTGTGTTTAGTGGAGGGCAAATTCACTCTGGAGTATGTGTTAATACGTCTCATTAACATAATGAATTAACATAAATAAACTCTATTTCTAACTTTTGGAATGTGAAGCAGAGGGAATGCTGTGCTGAGGCCCTGTGTAAAGGCTGGGGTGTCTCCTCATTCTGTGAGGAGCTGCCACCATGGGATTGAACTTCTGACATGAGCATGTCCTCTCTCTGCCTCAAGAAGAATTGTTTGGTGAAGAAGACCACGGCCAATAATACCTGTCTCCTCTGACAAGTCCACTCCTGAAAGAGTCTTTGTCTCCATCTCGTAATTGAGCAGTGACTGTACAGACGTGACAAATATTTTTTGTACCCTTCTGACAAAACCTGAGAGACCCCATGAAGACAAAGTAAAATAAAACATTACCTCATTTGTGCAAATTAATAGTTACTGACTACTTTAAAAGGGTATTAAAAAAAGTAAAATAAACATTTAATATGTTGTTTACTCTTAGTTTAAATCTATCTACCTATCTATCTACCTACCTACCTACCTACCTACCTACCTACCTATAATTGTTATTTTAATAGTTTGATAGGCCCCCAAAAATTCAGTATTATTTCTCAGCTCTGTAGTAAAGCATCCAACCAGTATGTAGTTGTATTACTGAAGGGAGAACTGGATGATGAGATTTCTCAGAGGAGCACTTAATGAAAAGCCATATTAGCTATTGAGGGCTACAACAAACTGTAATGAGATTTAAAGACTGGTCTACCTATTCTTTCAGAGCTACAGAAGGATCATGTCCTTGGAGAATTTACTGCAAACACAGGAATGCTATAACCAATTTAAGAGTACAAGTGGATTTTTGTACAAAGGAGAAATTTGTGCCTGCTGTTAAGATTAAGCTCCCTCCTATTCCTGAAATAAGATGATTTAAGGATTCACTGTCATGCTATATATTAATATTTTATCCTTGCAGTGAGGATATTGATCTTGAATGTAAACTGCAGCATTCGCACTATTCAGATCCAAAGTTATCAACAAGTCAAATTGATCTGCACTTATTATAAAGGTTATTGTGAGGCTTAGTTGAAATGATTCATTTAATTCAGCAAATGAGTTGGAAAAGGACAGAATTTTAGATGTTGTGACCTGAAACTATGAGTACTGAATACTGAACTCTTTATGGTTGGTTGAAAAACATTTTAAAAGTGGATTTTGTTTGGGTTTTCTCTATCTGTTGGACACAGCTTCAGTCTGTTAAATTACAAAGCAATAATTACTGAGACCCTAAAGGAGAAGTTGGAAACATTAGTACAAGAACAGTCTTTCAAGTTGTCTTTAATTCAGTGTAGCAGAACAATACAGTCAATAGCAAAGCAACTACCCTAAGCTGAACTGAAAGCTGAGAACTCCCATGCAACAAATTAAATTAACCATTTCACACATAATGCAACAAACTCGAACAAATATACCTCTAAGACCTAAAAGCTGTTGCAAACACTGAGATTGTACTTGTGCTATTGGTCTATTATAAATGAAATTAAAAAATATTCTAGGTTGAAAAACCCTGCCACAAAAGAGACTGAAGTATTTTAGATGTTGACTTTTTGCAACATAAAGTGAAGAAAATGAAAGTTTAACGAGCAAAGAATGTACCCAGTGAGAAAATGTTTCATCATGCATGTACACATACTTTCATGCTCTTTGAACTGAATTTCAGAAGAGAAATAAGCTGTCCTATATCTTTAAAGCCACTTGGATAATTTAATGCACTGTCTTCAGTGCTGAGGTATTTTTCAATCAGTTTTTCTCCCCAGGGAAGGGTGGCAGGGGTCTTCCTCTGCCCCCTAGGATTGTCATTTTGTAAGTTTCAGCACAGCTGTGGGGAAGACAAAAATTTTGGGATTGCAATAGACATTGTACTTGTGGGGCGATCAAGTTAGGTGTAGGCAAGGGAATTTGGCTAAGAATTTCTTAACTGTAAATATAATTCAGATATAATTAGTATTGGAATAACATGTAATTTGGTTTTTAGCACATATGAAATCATATGGTGACAATATTTTTGGGTTGCTAACACTGGCTTAATTATTCTCCTATGTAATATTAGCAATAAAATGGCAATAATATTTAATCTATGACAACAGAAATGGAGAATATAATCAATGATTTATTTCAATATTCTTACCTCAAGGTTATGAGTAGCTTTTATTTTTACTTCTTATTGTAGCAAGATCTCTATGTCCCCCGAAGTAATTAGTAGCATGTTACAAGCTTTGACACTGTATTACTTAAACATACTTATTTTTAGAAAGTAAGGAGGAATTGCAGATTTCTGTGGTTCAAAACACAACCTGATTATTTTAAAATTATATCTACCAAGAACAATGTCTCTCTTAAAGCAGTCTTTTCTGTAGGTGGTTTTATGGAAATCATGCGATATATTAGAAGATTAATTTGAAACATTTTTACTCCCTGAAGTAAACTCAGAACATCATCTACTGATGATTTGTTTTAATAAAACAGTATTTTTAAGTTTAGTTCCTGAGAAAATTCTCACTTCATGCAGTGTTGGAAGAGTTAGAAAAAGTTTTGAGAATGTTTTCCACAAGATCTATTTTTTTAATTCCCCAGTCTGAATCATTTCAAACAGGTTGGTTTATTTTAAAATATGTGAAAAGACAGAAATCTCAGTAGACTAATTAATCTTTTTTTTCCCTGTCTGGGGTTGAAAATAAGAGCTGTTTCTATCACTTTTCCAATATTTTAGACTGACTTAAAGGAGATGAGCTGTTCATACAAGATTTTAGGTATTTTGGGGCACAATCTATGTCCATTTTGGATGAGTATTTGATTCATAATTATAATTTTGGGTGATGTTTGTGAATCTTACTTTTCTGTTTTGTCAGACTTTTGAGAGATTTAGCAGTTAAACTACACTGATTTGCACAAATTGAAGATCTGGTATTGAGGCTGTTGACCCATATGCTGTGTGCAGACAGGGAATACACTTCATGAATCTTGAAGAGAAAAATTACTTTTTTCAAAACGATGGTATGAATGTAAATAAACAACTTGAGCAGATCTTGAGGTAATGAAACACCTGATATAGAAAGTAATTCTAGACCCTTTAAACTAGTGTGACTCCTCATGTGGGCGTTAGAACAGGAAACACAAGGAGGTAGTAATGAAACTGAAAGAGAGAGGATGGGAATACATTTTTTCCATTTCTTACGTCACCTGAGCTGGCTGGCTGTACTCTGTCTTGGGTATTTGTGCATGTTGCAGCAATCTGTCATGTAAATGTATCTTTAAGTAATTTTGTGTCTTATATTTGGTGCTGTTCTCTGTGACTGCATAGTTTTCATAAAAGCTTATTGGATTTTTTTTTAATATTCTTGATAGTAAATTTTATCTTGAGATGGAAATGCACAACCCAGCTGATATTTTGATTGCTGTAGATAACGAAGAACTTGAAACAGAGAGATCAAACCTTATGAAAAGTTCGAACTTAATTTTTGGGACTGTTTCCATTATTGGAATTTTTTTCCAACAGCAAATTTACAGTATTTCAGTAGGCTGCCCTAGTGACATTTCCAAAGCATTTCTTGAAATTTTAAATTAATTTGATGGTGAGCAGACTGACAAAATTAGTTTCTTCATACAAATCTTCAAGTATTTTTTGCACTGTTGTTTTCATTAGAACTTCTACCATCTAGAGTCAGTAAATGACAAATTCTTGCCATCCAGTGGGAACCAAATAGCATGTCACCAAAGTCAATCTGATGCTGATATGACTGCAGCAGTTAGTGTCCCATAAAACAGTGAGAGTAGTTAGAACCCACAGACCATGGCAGAGAAGCATAAATGCAGGATTTACAAGGTCATAGACCTTGAAGAGAAAAACATATACTCAGATCAAGAAAAATGAGATGAAATTCATGACAATCCCAGAGCCAGGCACAGGTAATACAAAGATGTAGGCAGTAAAGGGGAAGCTCAGGTGGTATTGTATTTCTGGGATACAGCTGAGCTCCTGCAATTTAGGGAACATCCCCTACTTGAACTGAAGTGGTAAAAGCACTGCAGAGAAAAAATATAATCTTATGCTTTCCTTTCAAAACTTAAAAAGAATTGTTAAATAAGAAGTGGCTTTTGAGAAAAAGGCACTTAATTTTGGGCAATTCCAGGTCAAGTAGATCTGATGAAGTATCCAAAATATAGAGAGCATTTTGGGCTTTTGATACTATCAGAAATTAAAAATTAAATACTGGAAAGACAACACAACAGTAAGTTATATAGGAAGAAATTTCATCTGTCCTCCTCTATTGCTTCCCATTGAGCTAATGAATTTTCACTCAGATTGTTATGTGTTTCAAAAAGATAACTGCAAAATCAAGTGTGAATTGTATGTGTGCAGGAGTCCTTTTTCTGCAAAATTGGCAATTAAAGAGATTTTGCATGAAGACCATAGGAGAAGCAGATTAAAACATTGACACATTGACCTTGGTTTGAGATTTTTTTTTAATATTTTTAATGAAATCACTTTTTTCCCCTGATATTTCTCCCCTGAAGAAAATTAAAAGGAAAAAAAAAGAATAAGAAATTAGGAAAAAATGCAGACATTTAGAAAATAACGCAAAAAGTGCACCCACTTTTCCACAATGCTGTTTATTACCTTCTATGCTCTCTTTGGTGGATGGCTAGTTTTGGGAAAAAAAGGACTGCATTTTAAATAACTTTTTCTAGTTCTAATGTTACTGGACTACGTCTACCTATTATTTTACTTCATTACTGGTTGTTAAAAACAAAAGTACTGATATTTTTGTTTCCTGTCCCTCTTTCAACTTTTAGTTTTGCTGTTTTTGCATACAAAGGTCATTTGCAATAGTTTTATTCTAAACTATAGATTATTTAGGATAGAAACAGTGCCTTATTTTACTGGTTTTGAATAGGGTAGAGTTAATGTTCTTCACAGTAACTCATATGGTGCTGTGTTTTGGATTTGTGGCCGGAACAGTGTTGATGACACACCAGAGTTTTAACTATTGATGAGCAATGTTTGCACAACATCAGTGTTTTGTGGCTGATAATTTGATAAAGAGAAATTAAATTTTGTAAACCTCTCTCCGTTGTGATGTTTATATGCACATAAACTCCAGTGAAGGGGTTGAATTTGGATGTGGGTAACAGTTTTCCAAATGACAAGTCTTGAATGGTCCTATCTAAATTTACAGAAGGGAGTGTTAAAAGCTGTCAGTGTAGTGACCAAGAGGAGGGGCCCATAGATTGCTCTTGTTTGTCAACTATTACATTTAACTTACACCATTTCTCAACACCAGCACAGAAAATACTTCATCTCATTCCTTTTGAAAACAGAATAGAGGAATCCAAAGTTTATTGCAAATTCTTTCTATTGTCAGTAGAATTTCTGGCATTACATGTCATTAGCCAGAAATTATCTTCTGAATTTCCTTAAACTTGCGCATTTTATAATAAATATCTTGAAAGTGTAGATTTTAAAGTATCAAATCAAATATAATAAATAGAGTTATAGCTCCATTCTTAGCAGTAAGCACTTTATGAATGTGTGTCACCTTTGAAAGAATGAAATGACAATCCTAAACTAATCTCATTTATCAGAGGTCTCAGAGAATAGGTTTGTTAAACGTTTGTAAAAAATAATATAGGCACAGATGATCTTGACTTGAAAACGACAAATTAGATAATCTTTTGAAATTCATTCCAAAACCAACCTCTTCCAGCTTGTCTAAAGTTGTAGTACTACTAAATTTTTATCATTTTGTCCTTGACTTCCATGTATCTAAGGAATAGTTTGGGATAAATATGCTGTTCCAAACTTTCTGTTAAAAGAATTGTATCACCTGAAAAAAGCTGAACACTTTTTTCTGCTATCCATGTAATGACAATGATTTTCAATCTTTTGCCTCAGTATCTTACAAAGAAAAAAAGGAAAGAAAATGGAGGAGGGTGAAGAGAAAAAAAATCCCCCAAACCGCTGCTTAGTGGGAAGAGAATGCTGGTAGATTTGGGGAAAACAATTGATTCAATTTTTATTTAAAGTGGCTACTTGTTGTTTAAGAATATGAATGACTGTGCATTGTGAATCTAATGTAGCTCAATTCATGTATACAATATGAAAAAAATCCCATTTAATTTATGAACATTTGTCTAACAAGACATTTAATGATCTCATTTGTTCATATTTCAGTCTGAAAGTGACCTTTAAGAACTTGCCACCCTTTGCACAGATGATACCCCCTCTGAAATGCAAATGCCATAATTTCAACTGGAAGACTGTAATTAGTTGTAGTTTCTTAAAATATGCTAATATGAGTCACTTGCAACCATGGAAATTGAATAGAGTGCACTATTTGCCATACTGTAAATATTATTTTTGTAACAAAAGTAATTGCCATTAGAAATCAGAGGATATATCTCTTTTGATACTTTCCAAATAAAAGGAATCCTGCTGCTAATGCAATATTAAAATACAAAGACTTAGCATTTATCTGAGCCCAAGAGTGTTCAGATGAAGTAGGTGAATTTGTTCTGTTTTCTGATTATAATAATACACTTGTGTAGTCCTTTCTAACATTAATCAATGATTCACCTCTTTCTTATTTCCTATGAATGCTAAAAAATGAAGATTTTTAAATCCTCTAGGGTTTCGAGTTTGCCTTTAAGTATGGAAAAAAAGGCTGATCAAATAGAAAGAAAAAAGCTCCACATTATTTTTATATGTATTTTTTTGCAAATAATTTGTTCTAAATTATCTACTTTATTTTTAACATTTCTGAATATCTTCCACTTACTTATGAAATGTTCATCGATGCTGAGTGAGGAATTTAAAATTAATGTTTATTTTTCCAAAATATATATTAAAACTATTTGATAATCAATATTTTTTTCTCCAGGAAAAATAAATAATGAAAATTCACAGAAGGACTTAATATATTTAAAGCATATAGATGAATGAGAAAGCAACATATGCAACAGAAATTATACTGGAATGTATTTTCTAAACTGTCTAAACCAAGTGCAGCTGCAGGAGAAAGGATTATAGAAAATTCCAAGCTTATACAGGCAATCCCACTGAGACTGAACCAAAACCTGCTAAACAGTAGGCACTTGATTCAGGTTTTGATTCAAGCATCAAGTGCCATTTGATGTATTGTAGGTTGTGCTTCCTGATATCCTGCTGTTATTGGAAAGGTCAGGTGTCTCCCACTGCTTTTGTGTCACATCCCCATATGGATTATTTTGGGATCTTATGATATTGCAAAGGGCCCAGTGAATTGAGCAGTAGGTGGTTATGTGCAGCTGCTTACAAAAATGTTGGATGACTGAGGGTGCATGGCAGACAATAGAGACCTAGAAACTTGAATTAACGTTGATGCTAACATGCAGTTAATTGTCCCTACACAGACACTGAGCGCTGTTTAAAATAAAATCTTTTGTACAGCCTTTATCTGAAAATCCAAAAAGATTTATGTCTTCTACAATAATTATATCATATGTACTAAATTTGTGCCAACTTCTTGTACACCCAATGACTCTCTGACTTAAATGACAAATAAAAATTTATTCACTGACAACTGAAAGAGCCCCTTACTTCCAATATTTCATTCCTAAACTGAATCCCTGCTCTACCACATAAATAGTCCAATTTCAATGGAGAGATGGTGATCTGATTCCTCTGTTTCCTTAATCAATCTATTTTCTTTCTCTTTTCTACTATTGTAGATCTGGTACGTTTTTCACACTTTCAACCCTCAGCCTTCCATCTGTTTTCTGAAATTTTATTCAGAACACATTTTTTCAGTAAAACATGTAGAAATATATTCTGTATGTTCACCAAAGTACTTTCCATGCTTTCTAAGCCATATATGTAATTCCTCAGCGTCCTTAATGATGTATTTTCTGATCTCCAAATTCTATTAAACTTAAAGTAAGTGGATATTAAGTTCACATAATTTGTTTATTACTGACTGCAGCTAGCAGTAACTAAGATTTGAAATCTTATGTAACATATAGGTCAACAGAGAATTTGAAATGAGGCAATTTATTTAAAATTAAAAATATATTAAAATAATAATAGTACTAAACTTATTCAGTTCAATTTGATATGCACAATTTCCTTCATTTTCTTCCAAAAGTAGAAAAGGTAATTCAGAAGTCTATAATCTTCCAGCTGATCATGTCTGAATGATGATAAACCAGATTTTGCAATCTTTACTCATACATGAATGGAATTGTTCATAATGAGTTGTCTCAAAGATTTATTAAAATGGTAACCGCTGGAAGTTAATGAGTTAACAAAACTGTCTTACCTCAAACGTTTTCATATGGGAAGAGACAAGGTGCTGTAAAATTAACGTTATAAGTGGGGTGAATGCAGGTGAATGCAGTTATCTTTATTGTACAAAGATAACTTTCTTTTGAAGAAGAAATTATAAGTTCCTGTATTTTTCGCCGAGTGGTTTACCAAGCTGTTTTAGCTGATTATCTAGTGATCATGTCTTGTCATGGTGACCAATGCACTCTGTTCAGTTTAGAGTAGGAATGAAATATCTGTGTTTAAACTATTACAGGCAAAGGGTTTGGGTTCAAAGACCAGGATATAGGACTTTCTTCTCCCTAGCTGAAATTGTATATTGATGTCACAGTAAAATGTGTCAGATGTGATGAAATCCAGAAAAGTAACAGCTCACAAGTATTAGCCACAGTTATTCTATTAATTAATTTTTATTAATGGATCACTAAAGTGTGTGAGAAGTATTTTGGGCATCCTGCCATTTCTAAATCCTTATAATGCTTCTGTAATGTAAACACCTGTGAAATCAATTCTACATCTCACTATATACAGCATGAGGATGAGGGAAAGCTATCTTGGAAAGCAGAGCATTTTAGAAAGAGAATGTTGACTATAAATCAATTGTCTCATTTTCTTACTTCACCTTTCAGTGCCAAGTGATACTACTATGAGACTTATAGGAAAGATATTATACTTACAGGTTTCCATATTTATTTTTAAATTTAATTATTTGTTCTTCAAGTCTGTATCATGCTGGATTTTTCTAGAAACTTAAAAGAACTAAAGAGACAGAAAACTGTAAGTACCTTCTTGATTAAGAGAGAGATCATTTGCAATCATTGTTATCCAACATATCAGTACACCAAAAAACCGTTTAACTTCAACATTGGTTAAAAATAAGACAATGAAAGAGATTTTTCCTTTTGTTAGCACTATTTCCTAAATTTGAAAAATATTTTGAATGAAATATCAAAATATATGAAAAAATATACTGCATTTCTTATGAAAAATGCTCAATATATGTATATGCATCCATTTAGATCACATATATGCCACATATATGATCTATCTAATGCACAGTGTTGATAATTTAAACCCAGGGGGATCTGCCAATAGACTTCCACTAGCTTGATAAAGTTCTTCCAGTGAAATGCTTATCAGGATTTCTCTTGGTAGGATACTCTTGTGTATTCATTAAGGACTACATTGCAAGATAAAATATTGTAGTAATAGAGACTTATTTCTATATTTCTAATTTTCTGTCTTGCTGTCACTTTGGAGATGAACGTGGCAGGAATGGGTAAGTATCTGTGGCACCCAGGTTAGCACCTATTTGTGCTGGAGAATCTTTGAGGAGGGAGAGGTCTTGGAGCAACATCAGTACCCCATGGACTTTCTCCTGTCTCTCTGTGTCCCAATGCAGGTACATAGGAATAGAGTTGAAATTGTTCATCTTCTGTTTCAACTTATGGTGAAGACTGTACACTTCTTTGCCTTAAAACACAACATTGATTCACCATATGGCTCTTTGAGATACACTCTCTGTACTGTTGTTGGATAATTTTCAAAGTCAAAGATTAAAAGAAATACTAATTTCATCTTTACCATACTTTTGCCCTATTGATCCTTTTAAAATGAGTAGACATATGTCAAGATATTTATTGGGGCATGACACTATTGTAGTCACGCTATGTGTGACTACCAAATTAGGTCAAGGACATCCCTGCGGAAAAGTCTCAATATGAAACTGTCATTTAAAAAGCACCTGACAGGGTTTAGGAAATAATGCTTCTGTAGTTGAAGATGAACCAATTGAAGATTACTGGCTGCTGCCCATCCAGACATGGTTTGTTTTTATTTAGTCTAAGAAAAAAAAGCACCTGAAGAAAATAAATTCTGGCGTTTCTATTTTAGGCAAACAGGTTTATAAGTTTTTGGAGGAAGTAAAAATAGGAAAATTTTCTCACAGAAAGATTATCAAAATGAGATCTTTATACAAACCATGACATCAACAATTTTGCCCCACTCTCCCTTTTTTTCCCCCTCTATAGTTATGGTTTATTTCTATGGCTAGAATAGAGTGATGTTCTAGTTGAATTATAAGTTTTAGATCATGTTGGACATGTTTGAATAGAGGTTGGTTTAATCCAGATCTGTGTTTATATAAATTTACCTGAGGAAATTGTGGTAATAAAGTTGTTGCCTGTGTCAACACTTTGAGAAAGACCCCAATGATTATGCAGCTAAAATGAGGCTTATGCAGGATTTAGATTATTAAAAACACTTCTAAAACTCTCTCCTCCATGACTAAACCTGGTTAAATGCATATTATCATCTGGATCATGCCCAGAATTAACATTCTCCTGGATAAACTGACCCTATAAACACCTATCTTCAGTTGTTTGGGTTATAATATCCAAGTGTTCTTCTGACTAAGTCTATAAACATTCCTCTATCACAGTTTTCAAATTTAAATATTTTAAGCAGTCTATGTAAAAGAGACTATATTTGAGGACTCCTTTACAAGTAACTTTAAGCAATAAAATGCACCATCAAATTCCTCCATATTTGCCCTTGTTCTGATGTCAAACTTATATTTCTGAGTATATGACAACAGATCCTTTCCCTTGGATATTTTGTTTCCCCTTAGGACATTCTCTCCAAAATTGGGAGCAACGGGTTCAGACTGAAGAGTGACGAGAATTGCTTACAGTTTATCCCCAATCTCAGTTTTCTTCAGGTTTGAATTAAATCCCTGGAGTGCAGGTGTGTTTACCTCACCAACAGGAGTAACCTCAGAGATATCAAAAGTATTTCTTGAGAGAAAATAACACTGCCATGCTGCAAAGGGTGAAATATACTTAAATAGGGTCTTTTTCACTCATAGATACTATAGAATTGCAATTTTTTTTATTATGCTATAATTTCCATAACACTGTTGAGAACTTTCTGGTTATATAGATATTTGTTAAATATAAAAAAGCATGTTAAAAGCTTTAGAGAGTTTGACTGTTCAATGTAATGCTGCAAAATGTAATTGTGAAGATTGCTTGCACTTTTGGACCTTTGCATGTACATTAGAGCATACCCTTCCCCCAGGGCTTGGTCTCACTTATTGAGCAGTTAATGAACAAATACTGGTGTGGTCCCATGTTTTCTTTGTTACACTGAAGACCAAAGTGATAATATTCCCTACAGGTTTTTGTAGCTGTCCTTAATATAATATGCAAGTGCTTCACAAACACTGATTTATTTATTTTTTTTTCTCAGCATCTTCGTAATATGAAGACATGTTTATCTAATTTGGCATATGGCGAATCTGGTAGCAGAGGCACGACAATCAGAAATATCCATTGTTTCTGGATGTCAGTTTAGAATATCTAGATCTGATTTATGTCAGCATGTGTTGTTGCATCGTGCAGCACTCTGGATTTAAATATAGCCCAGCTCCTATAATTTCAATTGCAGCTGAAAATATTCATAGCAAAAATCACTGCCTTTAATTAAAAACACAGGAAATGAAGAACATGCAATTAATGATCACCTGTTAAATGTTTGAGTCGAATGATTTTTCCATCACCTAGTCAGCACTCAATTCCCCAAAGTAACACT
The DNA here is from genome assembly GCF_028551555.1 of Melozone crissalis. NCBI lineage: Eukaryota > Metazoa > Chordata > Aves > Passeriformes > Passerellidae > Melozone > Melozone crissalis. Next base: position 59,170,274 of record NW_026535805.1, read on the forward strand.
TATCTTCCTCTTTGATAAAAGCATTGCTTTCCTTTCCCCAAGTACTAGACATTTCCAACTTCTGGATTAAATAGCACAGGACTGTATAAATTTCCCTTTCATATAGCTCTGCACAGCTCTGCTTCATCTGCAGTCCAATTCTGTTCTTGTACATTAGTGGAAAGAGCTGTTCTATAATAATATAAAAATGTTATTGTGCATACAAAAATTGATGTAATTAATCAAAACATTAGCACTTGGCAAAAGCAGCATGAAAAACTACCAGCTAAATAGTTAACATTGCTAAAATTGTTGCAGGGTTCTGACGGTCTCTTAATTCTCTCCTAGCCTCTCTTATCTTGAAATTTGATGTCCAAAAATTTCTGGAAGCATTGCAACTAAGGTGCAACCAGTGCTGAGGAGAGTAGAGGGATTGCTTCATGTATTCTCAGGGCTTTAGTCTTCATGCACAGACTAAACAGAGGTGTGTTGTGTTTTTTGCAGCTGTATGGCCTTGTTGGTCATTCTCACTTTGGGACTTCAGTGACTCTCACACCTTATAACATTGCTACCTAACCACCAGGTTTGTATCCTGTGTTTGTGCCCATAAGTCATATCTTGCACTTGTCTCCCTGAATAGCACCCAATTTTTATGTCTGTAACTTCAATTTGTTAAGATTGATCAGAGCTCTAATCTTGTCTTGAAACATATCTTGAAGATTGCACAAGGATTTAATTTTGTCTGTTTTTTCACCCATTTTATTAACTAAAATATTGAATTGTTCCATATCCAGAGTTTAGGACAGATCTTTCAAGAGCTGTATTGGATAAGTTTTCATTTTGATAGACTACCACTAATAACTACACCCTAAGAATGGGTTTTAAATCATCCTTCTTTAAAAATACATGAATGTTTTATCTTCTACTATGTTATTTGGTCAAGCTGTTTATGAGAAGGACATCTGAGACACTGCCAAGAAATCATACAGCAGTCAAGATAAATGATTCATGCTCTTTCTTTTCCATGCTTGCCGGACCAGTTTCCATGTTGCAGAAATAGTTCAGATTGATTTGCAAGTTTTTCTTATAATACTGTGTAGGCTTTTATTCATCTCCATACTATTTTGTAGGTAATTACAAATAGTTTGGCTAGTTTTTACAGTATTTTTCTGTAAGCAGAAGTCAACTGGTCTAATCTGATGGGGATTTTTTTATGCACACAATGTTTGCTTTTTCCAGCCTCCCAGAGCATCACATATCCTATAGTGTGTCAAGAGGTCCAAAATTTTCCTAACCAGTTTTGTCACTAAACCTATGAAAAGCTAAAAAGAGCTTTCTAAATGAAAAGGGATTTTTACTGCTGCATTCATAGTCTTTTCTTTCTACTTCACTACCAAAATTAATGTTTTTATGACTGTATGGTTATAAGCATTATTGGAGGTGAAGAGATATGAAAAGATTAAAGAAAAAAAGAAGTTTTAAACACTTCAGTCATTCACAGACCAGATTCTCTCTCTTATTGTTATTTAGAAATGTACTTTCAGAAAGATTTTTTTCTAGTGTTAACAATCCTTTCAATTTCCATATAATTCTTCTCTTGATATTTCTGACTTAATTACTTAAACAATTCTGCACTTGTGATCACTAAAACATTACATTCTATGTAATGTTTTCTTATTTTTAAATGCTAACCTCTTCCTGTACTTTGTCTTTCCTCTGCAACCAAACATTTAGTATTTGTGTCCCTTAAATCAAACTCCTACCTTTTCTTTTTACTTTCCCTTCCTTTTTGCTCTTTCAAGATTCTTTTTGAAATGTATCTTTCTAAAACCTATATTTTGTTCTTTTGTCTTTATTTTCCTCATATTCTTTATGCCATTAATTCCCTTCATTTGATGATCTTTTCGTCATACAAATTCTTTCTTTGTTAACATTGTTGACCACTTCCTCCCTCTTGAAATATCAGTTGACTCACCTTTAGTTATTTCTCTATCTTTTGTATCAAATACTTACCCGGAAAAAATTACTTCTTTGGAAGAGAGAAAATGGGAAGAGGGAATTTCTCATAACTTCGTTCTATTTCTCTACTTGCTCCCTTGGTCACTTGGGGTTTTAAAGGTTTTAAATATTAACTATGCTAACTTTTTTATGGTAATAAAACTTGGGCAGAGAGTGCACTTAAAAGGACTTCGGATTTCTTTTGATAGTGAACCTAAGGAGAAAATTGAGGCAAATCCAAACTAACTTAGCCGTGGTTAAGCTGGGTCTCATCAGAACTTTTGTGTTTCTCCACAACATGACCTGAGAGAAATTTTAAAACCACTTTGATATATAAGGCAGCATTTCTTTTTTTTCTTCCCTACAGGCAGAGGATATATTAATTGTATTTTCTACTGAGATGGAAGAATATCTAGGTTAATAGAAAAGTATATGGAGATAAAGGGCTAATAGAAAAAATATATGGAGAGAAGATACAGAAGTATCTTACATAAGTACAAAGTTAGCACCACATAGACAGATGACGAAAAAGGGAACTACTTTATATTTACTAGCTGGCTCTTTCCTGGGACATGATTGATTTTAAGAACAAGCAGAGATTTGGCTTCAGTAAAAAGACAGAAGTCTTTCCTGCCTCTTTCTTTAGGTATGGTTTCTAAAAGACAGTAAGAAATGGAGTGATCTCCATTCTGATTGGTTTATCAAGAGGCATTTGGAACTTTGCAGAATAAGGGCAGTAATGAGTAAACTTCAATTAGGTTTTACCTAGGCAGCCATCCTTTGTGCTCTTATGCAAATATTTGTCTTTTGTCAAACTAGAAATTCTTTGAAGGGAAGAATGTGATTTCCACTTGTGCCACTATTGGTCAATTAAACTGCAGAGCATAGAAAACCCACATGAATTACTCTCAGGAACAGAAATGCTCTGGGGAGTAAGGCAGCCACAGTGGGGATGGACTAGAGGTGGTGGTTCCTTCCTCCCCATTCTCTGACCCAGAACTCACACATTGCACCCAGCAGAATTAGAAAAGCAGAGGGGAAAAGGCCTGGCTCCTGTCTACAAATTTATTTCTGAAAACGTTGATGGAGGTGACTTTAAAAGGGAGGCATTTGCAGAAGGAGCAATGGCTTTTGCAAGCCTGTGTAGTTTGCAGTGCAGGGTTTGGAAAGCCATAAAAGAAATAGAACTACTCTAATGGAAAATGATAAAGAAATGGATTTCAGTCAGGCTTGCACTTCAGAAAGAAAAAATTCTGGCTACATCCCAGAAATCATGTTAGATGGATTTCAAGGCAAAGAAATGTAAGGGGAAAAGGTAAATTTATAGAAGGCAATGTGTACTCCAACCTCTAAAAAGAACTTGCATTTTATAATGTAACAATTCACCAGTTCATCTCTGTGTAGTCACATTTTCTCTTATGCTCCTTCCAACTGTCTATCTCTAAAAAGTAATTAGTTATTCATATCTTGCACTCTTTAAGTATATGAAAATCAGGGATTTATTTCTAAATTGTACTGTTTGTATCATTACTAATGGAGCTGCAGCTTTAAGTAAGGAATGTTTACTCAGGCACATCAAGTATTCGCTATGAAAGCAATTAAAGGGTTTGATGTTCACAGTCAAGTATTAATATTAATGTGTGAGAAACTGCATCCAAATCATTTAGAGGTGGTTAGGAAGACCTCTGGGAGTGAGACAGCCATAGAAAGCACTGAAATGATTACAGCTGTATGGGAAAATAATGGAAACAGCTACTTTCTAAGCATCCTCAATAGGGAAGGAGGATCCTCGAAACCTAAATGAATGTGACTATAAGTGGCAGCATTTAAGTTTGATTTGCCTGCTATAAAACATTTTACATTAGTAAGTGTCTAGAGCCTTTGCACTCAAATGTATTTTTATCACTTGTCTCCAAATCCCTTTATGGATAGTACAATTAACAGCACACATGAAACAAAATTTCATGACAATAATTTGCAGACCATTACTATCTCAGATCTGGAACTGTAATTTTCATCTTCTGCTCCTGACACCACCTACTGCCAGACCTAGGGTGAGCCATTTAAGTATTGGCTTGATTTTTCCAGCTATAAAATTGATGGGAAAGTTCTAATGTGTCTCAGGGTATATTTGGAAGGTTAATCAATAGCATTTGTAAAGTCCTCAGAACATTGCATCAATAAGATATAAACTTAATTTGCTGAAAATGTGTTTGGATTGACTACCAATCTATGGATACTCTATTTACTATTCAGTCTAAAAGGATAAAACATGAACAAAAATTAATAAATAAAATTTGAATAAAAATTATGATTCCTGAAGGATGTCTAGAAACTGGCTTTGTTACAAGTCTCTGTGACAGTCCTTTCTTTTCCACTGCTTCAGGAGATTTGCTTTCAGATTACAGTTTCTTCATTTTCAGATGACTCCATAGGAGTTGCTTTAGGCTGGAGAATAGGATAAATCTTTTCAGTGTATCTTTTTTTTTGGTTTTGGTTGCCTTACAGGAACTGATTTGGCATTTTGACATTCAGCATGAATTTTATGCCTCTCTCTCTCCTATATGCATGTTGTCATGGCTGTGTATGCAAAAAAGCACAAATGCATTGCTGAGGGATGTCTGTAAGTCAGTGGTTGAGGGGGAACAGTGTAATGAAGAGAAACATGACATTCCCATAGCAACAGTGGCAAAGCTCTTTATGCTGATGTTGAGTAGAAAATTGCCAGCGATCTAAAGGACAGCAGAAATAAGCCCTGTAAGATTCTAAAAGAATTTCTTACTTTGCCAGAAACAAGTCAATTTAAGGTCAGTGTCAGACCCCAGTGGCTGAATAACATTAATATGGAGCTAAAGGAAGACATTTGCGATTCTCATCACCTGAGGAGTGTATATTGTCCTACAAATTAAAAAACATAATTCATGCAACTATTCAGAATATTTCTTGTCTTTTGTCACTCCAATCTTTTTTTCTTTTTTTTAAATAAAATGTATGTTTTTCTGAACAGTCTTAATATTAAGCCTGAGATGTTCTTTTTTTTTTTGCTGTCTTAAAGATACATTAAAGATAATGTAATTTGGTAGCGTTTACCAAAATCTGAATGTATTCCCCACTGGGTTTTACATCTTGCATAGCATCCATCTATTAAATTTTACATCTAGACCTGTTCTTACTTTTATGAGATCAATATTTTTCAGGTGTAGAAACAAATTTCTAGATGCCTAAAGCAAAATAATTTTTCAGCTTGCCTTTTGAGAAGATTTCTGTAAAACCCAATGTTTCATTGGCATCTATATTTCTATTTCTGATTAAAATTACAAATAGAGCAATTATATAACTGAAATATCTGCAAGTGGCAGAAGAGTCTGCTAAAATCTGATTTCAGTTTTTCCATCAAAATCCTAGCTGGTTATGATTTTTCAAACCACTCATTTCAAAACAGTGCACCAGTGTTAATTACACCATGTTGTATCACAACAGCTATTTAGAATTTTCTGCATGAAGTTACCCTCCAACAAGCAAAATAAATTTATCTCCAGGTAGGAACATCCCCACAAACAATTTAAAAAAAAATCATATTAGAAAGAGGATGTAGCATTTAGTAACTCATAAAAATCTTGGCCATTTGACAATGATGTGCAGCCATTTATTTTCACAACCCATTGCTAGCTTTTCCCTTTGGCTAGGCTTTATTTTAAAAATGAGATTCAAGTACAGCATTTTGTTACTTAAAAAGTTAAAGCTACTACTTGGAGTGCTTCAGGGAGCATCACTTCATCATGAAATACTAAATTAGGGGAATATATCTATCAGTCCAGGTTGTTCAGCATCCCCCACAGGGTGCTGCTCTAGTGGTAATGCATTAGATGTTGGTTCCAACTATACCATTGCTGGTGTAAAAAAAAAAAAAGAAAAATATTTTCCTTCTTTAGTGTTGGTAGTTTCTGACAGAAAGAATGCAAAAACAAGCATAAATTAGGAAGCTGATATGAAGCCCTTTAGGCCTAATGCCAGTATTTTTTTCTTTAATTATAGTGAGTTCCAGCTCTTTAATAATTCCCGTCACAATCCAAACATGGCATGTCAGGTCCTGTATCACAGTCATAAGGATTTCTTCATACGAATGTAAAATTTATGGAGATATGTGTGAGAGGCTTGTGTAAAATTTTCACATTCATTCAAATAATTTCATCTGGTTGTAGATGTAGAATCATAGAATCATAGAATCATAGAATCATAGAATCGGCTGAGTTGGAGGGGACAGATCAGTCTCGTGAAGACCAACTTCTGGCTCCATGCATGACATCCAAGAATCCCACCACTGTCCAAACACTTCTTAAACTCTGTCAGGCCTACTTCCCTGGGGAGCCTGCTCAAGTGCCCAATCACCCTCTGGGGAAAGAACCTATACCTAATATTCAGCCTAACCCTACCCCTCCCTCCCCAGCTCAGCTTCAGGCCATTCCCTCAGGCCCTGTTACTGCCACCACAGAGCAGAGATCAGTGCCTGCCCCTCCTCTCCCCCTCACAAGGAAGCTGTAACTGCAGTGAGCTCTGCCCTCAGCCTCCTCCAGGCTGAACAGAACAAGTGACCTCAGCCACTCCTCACACGGCTTCCCCTCAGGGCCCTTCTCCATTGTCATGGCCACCTCTTGGATGCTCTCTAACAAACTCTCTTACCTTGTGGCACCCAGAGCAGCCTCCAGCACAGGAGGTGAGGCTGCCCCAGTGCAGAGCAGGACAATCCCCTCCCTTGCCCAGCTGGCCATGCTGTCCCTGATGCCTCCAGGACAGGGATTCCCCTCATGGCTTCCACTTGCCTTCAACCAGGACCCTCAAGTCCCTTTTCCCATGCTGTTCTCCAACCTCTCATGCCCCAGTCTGTCTGTACATCCAGGGTTGCACCATCCCAGGTGCAGAATCCAACACTTTCCCTTGTTTTTTGTGGTTGGTGATTGCCCACCTCTCATATATATACATTGTTTGTGATTCTGAGTTTCTTCTTCCAAATTTTGAGTTTCCTCCTTGTTATCCTTGCAATTTCATTCACAAATAAATTCCCTTTTTTTTTCCCACATGCTTCTAGCCCCCTCAAAGATCCTTACATTTCTTCAGTCTTTCCTTTCCCCATTCTTCAGTCCTTCTTCATATTTCACCCTTTCTTCAGTCTTAAGAAATTTTTTGATTAAGACCAAAACACGTTTCATTGAATAACGGACAAGTTTATCAAAAATAATTATTCAGAGATGTAATATGCTACCGAACATTTTATTGTTCTTCATACTACTAGCAGAAAACTATAATATCTTCTGCTGTCCATTAACTCAGGAGAGCAACTGCAAAACAGCTGCAAACAGTAGATTTGCAGTAGGAAATGCAATCTGCTTTTAACTGCCACTTCAACACATGTTGTAACAGTGTTGGTGCAGTTTCAATCAGTCCTATATTTATTAGTTTCTATAAATGATTGAAGTGTAAAGTGATAAGGCATATGGGTGTATATTTATTGTTATGATAATAAATTGTATAAAGTATATATTATTATTATGATAACTATGTGAAATGTGAGATCAGCTGAAGAATTAACTCCAAAGTACTCTAGTGCCTGAATTTGCAGATTGCATGTGAAGTGGGCAAAAAATCTTCCTCCATTTATAATGCAATGCTCTTATGGTCAAGTGGGTAACATTACAGGTAGAAGATAGAAATTAGGTATTTTTTTATCTCAAAATGGTTTGAAACACTGAACCTCCGGTTAAAATTGTATAGGTGAACTACCTATAGATTAACTCCATAGTCTTCATTACTTCATAAGTGTAAAAAACACATGTGTTTTGTTGATATTCTCCATTAACTCAGGAAAATATTAAAAATCTGTACAGTGGGTCACTGGAATGAAACATTTAAAACAATTGGTAGGAAAAGCAAAGAAACTTTCACACTTATTTCATTCTGGATTTTGGCTGAACAAGAGTATGGTCAAATGATTTGTAAGTAAATATAAAATGCTGTAAGATGGAAATATCTGACATTTGAAGATAAAAAGGGCAAGAAATCTGGAGCAACACTAGTTAAAATATATTACTTTTGTTCCAAAGGCCCTGTCATTTGTTCTGTTATCTGCTCAGTGTACATTTTGCAATAAAATATATTTTCCATGCAGCTATAGGTAAAATTATGAACAATCTTTTCAATGTTACAAGAACTATTCTTGTCTGGAAAGGAGATTACTCATTAGTGGAATATTTTTCCCCAGTCTTTGCAGTTTTTATGGCTTGTAGTTTGAGTCTTCTATAGCATAAATGTTTTCATCTCCTTATTGTTTTGGACCTGTTGCTTTATGCTGAAGAATTAATAACTCTATTTTGGAGCTCGATGTAGTCAGGATAAGAAAAGGAAAACACTGAACTTTGGTCTTTTCTTTCCTCAATGCAATTTCCTGTCTTACCTTCAGTACTGTTTTCATTTACATTACACTTTTTATTTTACAGCAGGGCAAGCACAAATAAAATACATTGCTCATTTCCAATTACCTTCCTACACATGCTAGTGGAAGAGCACAATGCTGCCTTTATGTAAAAATGAAATCCTAAGCTTATCTCTTTTCAGTATTAATGCCAAACTTGCTGACCAGTATATTAAAATTATGTACAAGAAAAACTGCTTTCTTGGCTGTTCATATTGAGTCAGTTTCATTCATTATGATTCTATATCTGAAGGTACAGACTGCAAAATGTGGGGTTTTAAACTGAAATAACATATTAATATTTACAGAAAATATATGTATGTAGATATTTGGGAGTAAGGTTTTATGGGATTTATGGTTCACTGAATTCAGCAGTAATGCTGTCCATGGCTAATGGGAACAGAATGTCGTGGTCATGTCAGTCTCTGACCCATCTCCTGATTTGTCCTGATACCTTAAAGGACATTCTTCCCTAAGAACTGGTTTCTGTTTCTATAAATGAGCTTGTGAAAGGTTGCTTAGCTGCTTTTCCTGCAACATGGTGAGACATAGAACTATTTGAGTTGGCTGTACCTCACTCTAGCTTCTTCAATGATGTTTTAGAACTCCTTCATCAAGGATTGTGCCCTATACATGCAGTTTTGGCTACACATTTGGCCAGGCCGATGATTCAGATTTTATTAAGTTTTGTAGGTTCCATAACTTGCTAAGTTCCTAAGACTACTTCTCCTATAAGCTTTAAGCATTATGATATTTAGCCCTACAGTGCTGTAATATAGGCCTTAGTGCTGGGAGTGGATGCCTTTGACACCCAGCTCCTGTAGAATTTTTATTTATGTGTTGGCATTTTAAATGCTTGCATGCCTCAGTCAGGAAAAAGCATGTTTTTAATTCCTGTGCAGTCTGACATATTCAGCTGGATTTGCATTTGTTCACACAGATACAGGACCACAGACCAACCATCTAGACCAGTCCCTATCCAGTCAGAAAAAATGTCTCTGGAGAAAATGCTCATACTCAGAATATTCTTACCAAAATTCACTGTCTCTATGATGAAAAACAGCAGGGGAGATCTTTGGTACCTGAAGATTCAGAGCTGGTGCCAACCCTCTGAGGTTAGAACACCTGGACTTTGTATATCAGCATTGTTCTTATCTACATTTTGTCTAAGACATCATCATCAAGTAGAAAGATAATGTTGGCAGTACCTTCTAGAGTTCAGCCATCATGTGTTAGATTAAGGTTGCCTACCTAACATTTACAGTGGTGCTTTACTTTGCTATTTTCCCACCTGCATCTTCTTCTGCTGCTAGCTGCTTAAAAATCCAGCATCAGCATACAAGGTATGGGTCACTGTCTTCCTTTAAATCTGTAAAGTGGGAGGTGTGAATCTTTCAGCTGAAATGATCCAAATTTAGAGGATTATGAAGTTATTTTGTTTCTGGAGTCAGGATTTTAAGATTTGGAAAAAGATGACATTGGAATATTATATTAAAACCAGGAAAGGGTATCATCATTGGAAGTGTCTCTGATGAACACTTTTTATGTTAAACTTAGTCATGATAAAGCCAGATATCTCCGTTAGATACTTCATAAATATGAGCTGAATTATCTTCAAGGGAAGTAACTCCACAATCACTATAAGGGGAGCTTAGTGTGATTGGTTTCAAATCTGGAAACTATATTCTTAGTGTCTAAACTTTGATGGTTTTTCTTTTTTGCTTTCTACTTTAAGATATGATGCATCACATGACTGAACCTGGCCCGATACAGGTACAGGTCAGGTGCACCTAACAGGAGCTCTAGGCCAGCTTGTGGTTTGTAGTGACAAGCCTCAGCTCTGCAAGGTTTGTCAAACATGCTGTCTGCAAAACTGGCAGACCTCCAATCTGTCCCTCTGTTTGTGATAAAGATTAAGGTATGCCTGGAGACCTCTGATAAGTGTATGCAAGTAAAAAGCATATTATCAGGTCTGACAGAAGAGCAAAAAAAGGTAGAACTACAAAGAGAAAATGGAACCCCCTCAAGCATGAACTGAAAAGTTGAGGCTGATAGGTAGAAAACCTCAGAGATTTTTAAATGATAGCAAAAGTGTCTGAAATCATACAGTCCCCATAAGCTTAGTGCTTCTCAGTCTGTAATCAGAACAAGCCTCAGGCTTATAGATTTGGACAGACATTTGTTGCAGGACTTTCTTTAATTGCCTGCACCTGTTTCAAAAGTTTCTTCAGTTATCATTGTGCATCATTTATCACTGCCCCACTGCCCCAAAAAAATCACCACCAGCAACAGGGAGATGAGTAGTTTGAAAGTGAAAAGTTTCTGCATTTAAACAACTGAAGATTTTTCTGCTATTTATTTGCACTCCATCTGTAACAATTGCCCTCATTTTGAGAAAGAGTGTTATTGCAGACAATTATACTTTAAACAAAGCTTAAGGGGATGAAATTGACTATGGGTGTTCAAGAACCAAGTATCCCACTTTGTGTCCTTGTTTTACTAAAGATAACAGGATTGAAACTTCCACAAGTTGCATTCTCAGGTGCCCTCTAGAGAGATTATCTTATTTTGCATACATGTACATATATCTCAGCGCTATAAGATGTTTTTCCCTGGTAACCTTCTAGGTTTGACTTTAACAATAGATAAGTATGAACTGTACAGCTCTAATAGTAATGATTTTTAATTCAGGAAAATATCTAAAACTGTATCAGAAATTAGCATCGTATTTTTCTAAGTGCTGTGCAAAAACTCTAAGAGCAGCTTCAGTGCAGAAGTTTATAAATTAAATCACTTCATGCACATCTGGTATTCAGAGCTTAAGGGAATCAGGATTTGTAGGATCAAACAGGCAGAGACCCTGTTGGTAAACAAAACTTTTTCTGGAACATGTATAAACAATCCCAAATGAACTATTTTATCTTCTTTCCACTTAGTTTTCATTTGTCCACCGTGAACTCTGCAATCCAGGTAGATTGTTCTTCCTCTTGTTTGCTGAGCTGGCCACAGCTGTCAGGAAGGAAACTTTCTCAACTGCATATCAATCCTAGTTAGACTCTGGGAAAAAATTCATTGGAGAACATGTAGCATGCAAGGTCATCCAGCAACTTGTCGTAATTTGAAAACTTCATGAACTCCTAACTCAGTACCTTTTATTGACAATGTCTGCAACCACACATTTCAAATAAAACATCATTGGCCAAACCAAGGTTGGTTTTCACATGTGATGTAAATGTAGATAACGAGCTGATTAATGGAATTGTGTAGGTTAGAAAAGACATCTGGTGCAACCATTAACATGACACTTCCAAATGTAGCCGTGTCCCTAAGTGCAACATCTTCCACACATCTTTGAAATATCTTCAGGGATGGTGACTGCACCACTTCCCCAGCCAGCCTGCCCTGATGCTTGCCAACCCTTGCTGCGAAGAAATTTTTCGTAATACCCAGACTAAACCTCCTCTGGTGCAACTTGAAGCCTTTTCCTCTTGTAAAGTGAGAGAAGAGCCCAAACCCTACCGGGATATCTTTTTTCAGATAGTTGCAGAGAGCAATAAGGTCCTCCCTGAGCTTCTTTTTCTCCAGGCTAAGCAACCCTTAGCTGCTCCTCATCAGACTTGTGCCAGGGTTGGGTCTAAAGAGCATCCTGAAATGAGGAACCTCCTTGAAGTAAGCTGGAATAATACTGGCTTGACAGTGACTTCATGTTGAAAATGCATTTTTTTACCCTCACCATAATCACTACTGAATGCAGAGAGCATCCATCTCAGCTCCCTTTGCTGGTTCCTCACCCCACTTGGAAGAGCAGTCATGCTGAAACTGTGTCCTCTGCCTAGTAGTTTACTTATGTGCAGGCCTGTAATCTTCCCTGTACCAGCCACTTTTATTTGGCCAACTTTCACCATGTACAAAAAGTTTCTACAAGCAAGATTCATGTAACTTGCTAATGCACTGCAAGTTTTTCCTGTTAATAACAGATGGCAAGGATTGTCATCTTACTGACATTAATATGTTTCCCATTCCCACTGAGCTACCCAATGACTCCCTGTTAGCTGGTAGGAATCAGCCAGTTGGAGTAGAATCAACCTCCACAATTCCATGGGGCAATTCCTCCTTGAACTTGTTTTTCTTCTCTGACTCACTATTATTTTTAGTGCTTGGGATTTATATATTTTTTAAACTCTTTCTTTGAATTCTCAAGTTAATATCCACTTCAACATTCTTTGTGTGTTTTTTCTTTTCTTACATTGCATATTTTTACCTTATATTCTGTCTTACAGTTTAGGCAACAGATTTCTTTGTAAAATCGAGCCAATGTGGCACAGCTGTAATTCACAAGACTGAATTTTCAGTCACAGAGAGGTGAACCTCCAGGCTGTGGTTTAGCTGGCTGTTCAGAGTCCCTGTGTAGTAGTTTCTCTGGTAAAATCTTGCCATTTGAAGAAGGTATCATGCAGAGGAATATTTTAAAAATATACAGGTTACTATCAGAATTGCAGTTTGTGTGTGGAAAAGAATTTTGAGAGAAAGCAGCATTGCAAAACGCCTTTGCATCCCTGATGTTAGGAACAGGTTACTGTACTTGTAGGTGACTAATCATAATGGCATGGGGCCCAAAATACAGAGAAGTATGTAAGGCTCTTGAGGGACTACTCACAGGTTGCTAATCTGCCTTGAGATTTCCTTGATCTCCCTAAACCCCTCTCCCCTTTGCTCATTTGTTTTAAGCAGATGGCTGGCTCATATTCCTAGGTCTGCTGAAGCTGCCATTTCAGCTCTCTGGGCAGGTTTGCCCTAAAACTAACAATTCCTCAACTGCTGAAATGGACAAAGAATGTCGGAGCCTCCAATTCATCTTGTACTTTTCATTGCCTTTCATAGTCATGACTACAGGATGGAAAGGGACACCCTGCTGAGAAACACTCTGCTGTCAGAGCAATTTACATTTTGCCTCCCTTTGTCTTGGCACTGGCTGTTCAAAAGATCTGGTAATAGCACATGTTCTCTCCAGGAGCTTTGTATGAGCACCTGAACAGATGTCCCTGAAGAGGATGATGTCGAAGACACTGTGAGCTTTTGCACTTCTTTAGTCAAGTTATCAGGATAGAAATACCATGGGGGTTCTCTGGAGTCTAATCAGCCGAACAGAGGCAAAAAGACCATTTTTGTTGCTTTCTTTCTTTTTTGCATTCATGGAGTCCCAGAGCCCAGCTTACACTGGCATATACTGAGAACTGATGGCTTTGGACCTGTTTTAAATACCTATTTCTGAGTGAGTATTCTGGCCTCTCCCAGTCCTACAGTGGAACTATTCCCTTCCATGTGAAGTGGAAGCAAAGGTCTAGAAACTCTAGAGACTCTCCAGAAACTCTACCTGCACATCTGCAGATGTCTCCTCCTCCTCAATCTTCCTCATACATTTTACTTGCTGTAAGAAGTCCTGAAATTGTGGGTTGTAATGTAGTTGCAGAATGACCAGAGCTGTCTAGACTTTTCCAGTAGATAGAGTTTAATTTTTCCTCTACTATTTGCCTTTTGTGTGGCTGCTAAATGACTAAACAGTGTCAGATTAATAGAGGTAATATTCCCCAGAGTAAGCAGATGGGCAGTGTATTCTTTGCACACACCTGGTGTGAAAGGAGAGAATTACTCCCATAAGAGATATAATTGTAGCATTTATTTTTGTCTACTATGTGTGTGTGTTGCATGATTTCTGTCCCAATTTTTTCTCTAAAAATGAATCTGGGCTCTTATAATCTCTGTTCTTGCAAACAGAACTACTTGAAAAGTGAAAATAATTTCTATATGTCACAAAATTTCAAGCTCTAAGGAGGTTTCACCATGTTAGATTCAGAAGACGCTGACTTGGATCTGTTTATAAAATATTTTGCCTAAATTAATGTCTTTTGTACTGATTGAAAAAATGTGGGGTTTATTTTGGATATTTTAAATATCTGAGCAGAACTGATTCATTAATATTATGAGCAGAAAAAACTTTCCTATCATCTTTTAAGATTGTCCAAAAAAATGAGTCTAAATATATTGTTGTCACTAAATGAGTCTTAATTGTGAGATGACAGAGCTGGATTTTTTATATTTATTTAGAATTCAGTAACTCACTACCTTTATATGGAATTAGAGTTGTAAAGAATGTCTGAAAAACAAGCTCTGTCTTTCTGTTTAGAACAGGCTGTCTATTTATTTGATGTTTTATTATTTGATTGGTTTGATTTTTTCTTAGAGAGTCTGAGTATTCCTCAACTCTGTTGAGTCTCAGCTCTCCAGGAATACAACAAAGAAAAGAGGAATATCTGGATGGATACATTTGCAAAGCTGCCATAACTTCACTCTAATGAAGGTAGTTGAGCACTAATAGAGGGTCAGTGATTTCCTGAAGTGAGGAATAAAATATTTCATAATCTGTGGCTTTCACAGTCTGTGGTACATATATGTAGTATGCTGAATGTCACAGATGTGCTCTGACCCTTCCTGAGAGTTTGTTGTACATTTTTCCCCCCCTTTTTTTTGTGTGTAATGGCACAATTCCACATTACTGTTCTGTCCTCTTTAGGATGGTGGCATCCATTTTTCAGTCTGACAGAAGTTACTCCTCATCTCCAGGTCTAAAAGTTCCTCTCCTTATGGGAGAGCTTTACTTCTCTCTCTCTTACATTAATACTGGGAACACTGTGGTTTTATCAGTTCTTCTGTTTTCTAGTGTTCATTTTTTGTGTAGGCTATTCCATATGAAGTCTGAAGATAAGTCTAGAAACTGTATGACTTTCATAGTTCCACCAAATTTCAACAGCTCATAGCCATTTAACTTATTTATAACTGTCTGGTAGACTGTTTTATGTAACTTTTCCTTCAGGCTTTCACAGTTCCCCAGACAAATACTGCTGTTTATTGAAATGACCAGCAGAAGCACAGAGCAGCTTTAAAGATATATTCATTTATTTATTACTTTTTTTTCCCTATGAACTGGGTGTTCTTTCCAAATTGTTATTCATGTAAAAACACGATACAGTTCCTGAGAGAACTTTTTGAAGGTCAGCTGAGAAAATATGAAGAATTAATAAGAAAATTTCACTTTTTGGTCATTTTTAGCAAATCAGCCTCTAGAAAAGGTGAGGTTGTCATCATATGCTTAACAATGCAAGTAGCATTTTAAAGGAACTTTACTTTCCTTTATGAAGAGAAATTCTTCGGCGCCACCAAAGGCAGTTTTTACTGGTATGTCCATGACAATTCTTTCCTGTATTGCACTGCTCGATCATCCATGAAAGATGACTGCCAGGAAACATGGTCATTTATCTTGGTTGAGTCTGGGGAAGGTCATTGACTTATGAATCAGTTTAAAGTTTTAGGTATGGTTAGGGCCAAACTAGAAAAACATTTTGGCTCATGGAATGAAATCTCACTGAGAAAGTCCATAGAAATAGCTCCATGATTATCAGAGATACAAGGGGACACAGCAATGTAACTTGTTGAAAACTTTGTTATCTGTGCAATGTTATATGAAAAAGACAAAGAGGAATCTTAATGTTTATACGCACAAACTGAAAATATAAAACCAGCTCTCTGGCATCACTTAGGTTTAGTGAGATAATGTCTGGACTGGAATGTTGGTATAGAGTCTGATCAGCAAAGATATCAAGGAGAAAATATTGTCTATAGAGCACTCCAGAAATATGAGATGGGAAGCACAATGAGATTTGCTTGGAAGGAAACAGGGACATTGTAGGAGAACTCTATCCGAGAACCTTGCCATAGCAGGTAGATAATTTTTTTCTTTGACCATAGGATAAATATTTTGGTAACAGCAACATTCATTCCTTGATTACTGTTTGGAGAAACATTAACCAAATCACATTTTTTTTTTAAAAAAAGAGAAACTTCCAACATTTCTGTAAAATGTAGAAGTAATAAAGGAAAGACAAAGGATTGGTAACACAGATCATTTATTTTACATTTGATTCCAATTTGATTTTGACTGAGTCCAAAGACTGATTGAAAAATTGAGATGGAGAGAAGATAATTTATGCAAAAGCAATCACAAAATTTCATCATTCATGTTTCTAAAGAGACAGAACAACAGAATAATGGCAATGGACTTTGAAAAGCCCAACAAAACAAAACAGACCTCAGACTCAGCTTCTGTGGGTGTCAGCCCTGACATGAGAGCATTTTCATAAGACAAGGACAGTTGTCAGCTTCTAAAAGAGAGAATGTTAAAAAAAAATCTTCTGAATGGTCCCTTAAACAGAAAGGTGCAAAGCCCTTGAACTACCACCTCAAGAAGACTTTGTGCTGAATATCACTGAAAGGGCTGATCAGACATTCTTTCACAGTGCCTCTACCACTGCCTGCTATGAGATGGATCTTCCTCTGATCCAGCATGACAATTCTGTTCTCTGGATAATGATTGACCTACCTCAAAGGGAAGAATTATGTAGACCATAATCTGGCTGCCTATTCCAAGTACATAATCTGGATATTGTAACATTAAAAAAGGGCACATGGCCAGCACAGAATGATTCAAATAAACTTTTTTCCCCCACTTTGTCACTGGTCCTTGAGTTCTATGATAATGCAAATGCAAATGCCATTTGTTTTAGCTTCACCCTGAATTTACCATGCAATCCATTAGGTCAGAGTGAAAGTACAGTAATGGCTATAAAGTCCCTTTCTGGAACTTGATATGGCAGGACTTGTTAAACTCATTTTACTCTTTCCATGGTAAGAAAACAAACCTACTAAGAAATCCCCTAGAATAGTTTTATTTATCATTGTAATATTCTTTCTAGTGTTAATTTTAGTGCTTCATTTTTTTACAAAATAATTTTCCTTTATTTTACTTACATCCAAATATTTTTATACTTTATTTGTCTTTAATTCTTATGTAGTCAATATGAATAATTGAATCCTGTCCTCTTCATATTAGTACAATTACTTGCATAAAGCTATTTTGTCTTCTCTTGATATGTTTCTCTCATATAAACCTCTCTGGTTCTCTCTCTCCTCTTTTGGAACCTCTCCCCCCACTTAAGCTCCTTATATTTTCCATGACATTTATAACCATGCAACTATGCTCTGAATTGTGTGTTCGTACCACTTTGCGTGAACTGCAGAGGAGGAAAGGACTGCTTAAATCTATCCTAACACCTCAAGATCATAAACATAGCTTTGATTGTTTTAGCAATTCTCTAGAGATTAGTTTTGGGGTTTTTTAGAAACTATTTCAAAAATTAATGCTACTTCCTTTCTCCCAAAAGGGTGGCTCTGTTGGCCTCCTGCTCCATGGTTCAGTCTTGTAAATTCCCTTTTCAAGGTGTACAGTTCAGCAGGTCAGTACATCTTGATTGGCTGGTCAAAGTTCAAAAGCCTTATTTCTGAGAATAAAAAATTGCAGAGGAACCAGAGGTACAAAATTATCTACTGAGGACAAAATCTACCCATGCCCTATTGTACCAAAACCATTCAATTTCATAGGTGTTGTACGTGATAGAAAATTACTATGGCCATTGCTAGAGGAAGGCAATCTTCAGCATTCAATGCCAAATCACAAGATAGTTTTAAAAATGAACTGTTGGAACAATGTCATTTTTATGGCAAGGTTTTTCTGACTGTGGTTCTCACATAACATCTGGTTTGAGGAAACATCAATATTCCTTGAGTAAAGAAAAAACCACTCTATCAATTCTTTAACACTTTTCATGAACTATTTTCACGAACCTTGAAAACTATCAACTTTTACTATGGACTTGGAAGAAAACAGAACATTAATTTATAAACATTCATACTCAGAAGAAAATAAAATTCACAGAGTACTGATAAAAGTGTGAGGAGCTAACACCTACCTGTGGACTCAGCATGTAATCGTCAGACTCTATTAACAGTGAGGGCTGCTGGGAAAGATACTGTGACTAGATTTTGTGCGTCAGCACTTCAAAGCATAACATTGTTTGATGTGTGTTATAATGTCTTGATGAACACCTCAAGCAGTTCTGGTATCATATTCTTATCAAAGTTTTATTTAACCCTCTATATGGCTCAGGCTTTAAGCAGGAGTCAAGGCAGCCGATAATTTGAGGTCTCCTCAGCCCATATGGCACCAGCCCTTCCACCAGTAGTGAAGCAGAAGGTTTTGTGGCAGGCATAAGAAGTAAGCTTCTCCATGAGACATAAATAAGTCTGGGTTTCTTAACAGTGGGTAGGCAAAGGGCAAATGATATTTATTTGAACATGTCAGTAAAATCATGTCAGTAGGGAAAAGAACAAACCAGATGGTGCTCAAGTGGAGGAGAGTCATGACCACCAGCTTGCTCTGCACGCAGCCAGAGTGGGAACCCCTGAGCGAGCAGCCATTTCTGCATATTACCCAAATGTAAGCACAGCAGGCAAGACATTTGTTCTGTACCTGGCTTTTACACTGGAAAACCTATCCAATAATCCTATTACAGCATTTCTGTTAAATTGGGCAGCCTAAATGCCAGTCAGTGGGTTGTGCAAATACTCTTTTGTACTTTCGTGTTTTTTATTTTAATATTCACATGCAGATTTTTGTGAATTCCCGTGGTAAATATGAATGCAATAAATCTGAACAGGTTTATTATTATTATTATTATTATTATTATTATTATTATTATTAATATTATTATTATTTTACTGGAAATTTTTCCTGTCTCTGAAAACTTACTCTAAATGCACCAAAGACTCTGAAAAACAGTAACAAAAAGAACCAGCCAAGCAACTAAAAAAAAACCTTACCAAATGTTGATAATCAAGGGGTAATTATATTTATTTATTTTTATAGCTTTTTTAGCTAATTGTTAATTTTAAAAATTGTTATTTTTCACCGGTAAATTTAACTGAAATTTTGAAATATGGATAGAGTAGAAGATGAGCTGTTAGGGCAAAGAAGAAATTAAATGCTAATATAAAATATTCTTTATTTTTTTCCTAATCTTTTTCATCTTCTGGATCAGGGTGGAGAAAGGAATTTCAGACTAAAACTTAACATTAGGGACTCCTAGCAGAGGTGTAAAATTACTTCCAGTTTGACAGGTTATCAATATTAGAAGTCCATATCATTGACAAGTTTCTTTTCCCTGACATATAATTGCAATAGAGAAAGTCCACTCTACCCTTGTTAAGTTGAAGAAGCACAGGCTGCAGTCTGTGCTGCTTTTCAGTCTGGAGCTAGCTATTTAATCATAGACGAATCTCTTTTTCCTGAAGGCTCATGAGGCTAATAGGATGCAAGGGAGAGAACAGCAATTGTGCACAAAAATGGGCCACTTGTACCTCCTACCAGTAGGGTGAATTAGAAAGGAAAAGCACTATAAAATTACTATAGTTAATTATAGCTGCTATGTACTACTTGATTGAATTAATAACAACCAAGATCAGCTTTCTGGAAGACTGTTAGAGCAGTTAAAACCCAGTTTATTTCTTCAATTTCTTCATTATCAAAGATATCCTTTAACAAATCAAGTCTCAACCCATCACTGCTCTACACACAAAGCAGCTTTGGATCCACGTGCTCACACTACACAGCTTGACATGTATGTTGGAGGCTACTTTTGAGGTGTGAGAAAGAAAGGAGAAGAGAGCTTCTCCTATTTCACTGGTAGGTGGTGGGTTTTTATTTCCTGAGCTTAATCTTTACTTTTGTGTCTTGAAAAAGTGTGGAGCTAAGAGCTAAAGCCCATTGCAAAGCAATTATCCTTTATGTTCCCATTTCCTGCAGTTCCTTTCAAGGGAATGACATTGTACAGAGCTATGAATCAAGTATCACTTACCTTGAAGCCAGACATTCATCTATTTAGATGAGTTAAAAATCAACATTTGAGAAAACTAGCTGCAAATGGTGATAAAAACTAAACTCTGTTTTCAAAACATTCAAAACTAACTGCAGTTAAGCAAGCTGATGAACTGATGACCCTTCACTGAAATGTCAGGGATCAGCAATTGGGAAAAGTTTCTCACACTCTCTGATGGAGTTCAGTCTTGAAGTGCATGAAGGGTAGAATGGTCTTATTTTAGTTGATATGTGTGCACAGCAAGTGTTTCTGCACCTCAGGGTTTCTAAGCAATTTTTTTTTTATACCCTGCTGAAATTTATTCTAACAAAATTGTCCTGTCTCTTCTGGCTGCTTTACTGTTCTTCTTCCAGGGAGCTGTGGTACCTGCACAAAACATTAGGTTACTCATTAGGATTGCTCTCCTCTGGAATAGATGTATTTAAACAAAAGTAACTCAAGACCTTCAATATCAGTGACGTTCCCATTTCAGGGTCTTATGATAAATACTGACAGGAGGAAATTTTAATTACCTAAATATTCTCGAAAAAGACTCTGCAATTGCAAGAGCCACTGAACTTTGATTACTTACAATTTATCATTGGCATTGCAACTAATGACAATACCTAGAACACTTTCAATGCAAAATATCAATGCAAGGTTTTGAAAAGAGATATGAAATTGTCAAAGATGCATACAGACATCTTCAAGAGAGAAAGCAGGAGGAGAAAATAATGAGGATTTTTTAGGATTACAGTGTAATTTTGTAAAAAAATCAGAAAAATAGAAAAGTTGAACTGGTTTATTAATATTTTTTTAAATGTACTTAAGGGATGCAGAACAGTAGATTCTGAAAAAAAACCCAGTAAAAATTAGGAAATTGAGGAAAATATAATTAACATTACAAGCGTAATGTAGAGTAACTAAGATGGGGGAAGTTGCACATCCTGCTTAAAAGCATTCCCCTTTTAAATATTATATGATATCTGGAAGTTATGAAGGTGAGCTTATCATTAGGTATTAACCAGATCCCTGTAGTAATAATAACAATATCTTGACTTTCTGTAAAATCATTTGTCCATGGACCACAGATGCAATCCTCAAACCAGAGGAGATCTTGTCACTGTGTGCACTTGAGACACTTGAGACACTTGAGATATGTGAAATGTCTGTATGTTCACTTGAACTTGGTGTTTGAATAAGTGCAAGTCACAGCATGACCCAGTTTAAGTAAGCCATCCAAAATGCTTTTTTAGGTATCTGAAGTTTGCAAAGTTTCAAGAGAAGCACAAGTAGTAATTTACTTGCTTGAAGATACTTATACTTTAAAAGCAGAAACATGACTGGAAATAAAATATAGATGTTTTTGACAGATTTCAGATTTAGATGATGCCTTTTTTCAAGTATTGATGAAGACATTCAACAAGAGGTCATAAGTTATGGGGTTTTTTAAAAGGTAGTAAATCAACCATCTTTTTTTTATGTGTTTGTGGAAGGATGAAACAAGGTAGCCAGTTCCACAGTTTCTTCAATGGTGAAAGGAGGATTCACTTGTAAGGACAAGGACAGTAGGAATGCAATGAAAATATCAACTTAATTAGATAATGACCTTGCATGTTCTGTGTGGGGGGGTTGGATTTTTTTCTTTTTTCTTTTTTTTTCCCTCTTCCTTTTATTTCTTCCTTGCAGATTAGCTGCTGCCAGAAAACAATACCTGGCTAAGGACAGCAGGTCACCTTGCTTAATCCTCACTTTGTTGCCATACAAGTCAAAAGAAGAGAGATTTGACTAATACTCTCTAGTTCTTAGATTAAGTTAAAGACATTCTCAATTGTAAGAGTTGTGAGAAGCGACCAGGAATCTTCCTTTTCAACCAAGAAAATCTTTAAAAGATAATTTCTACAATTTATTTTATTTTATTTTATTTTATTTTATTTTATTTTATTTTACTTAGTTCCTTCTGAAACATTCTCTATGGTTTCACATAAAACTTGTTCTTTACTGTGGAATTAGAATACTGTATCACTTTGCTGACTGTGCTATGCCTGCAAGATACTTAAAATACTAATTAAAAGTAATTAAAGGAAAATATGTCTCAAGTAATGTGAAAGAGGACTAGGGAAGAACAGCAAGGAGGAGGTTTAACATTGTCCAGCTGTTAATACAGGTAAGTGAATAATGCTACAGTTTAGAAAGTGTATTCTTTACAGTCTTACATGGTAATTTTCTGTAACTAATAGATTCTAATCTCTAGAAGTTGCCAAACCACTATGACTATACAAGTATTTCCCAATGGCATAATATATCTGTACAACAACATTCAATTCCTTTAGAGCAAAGGTCATTAATGTTTACACTGTGCTCGCTATTGCCCCCAAAATTTCCAGACATACACATAAATCAAACAGATGTGTTGGCATCTGCTTCAGAGCTGGGGATGCAGAATTAATTGCTCTGGCATCCTCTCTATGTCTGCATATGTGTGCATACCTCATTTTAGTGTCATGAAAAGGGAAACACAACTATTGATGTTTGGTCTTGTAGCCTGTTCCTTATTCTTATTGGTCATGATCTGTTCAACACTGCACCCTTGAGCTTTTATTATAACTTGAATGCCAAACCACTCTTTTTGAGCTCAGGGAACACACAAATATAACATAATACCATTACTGCTTTATTGTCTACATAAATAATTGTTTCTCTTGAAGAGCTTGAAAAAATTTGGAGAAATGCTCTTCCTCCTTTTAATGCATCAAAGCCAAATGATGCTACAACTCTTTTAAACTACTAAAGTGAATGCAACTGTATTTCCAAGGGACATTTGCATACCTAGAGTAAGGAAATAGGTGAGCTGCTGTGGGAAACTTTGATGCTTGCAACATTTTAAAAAGATTACAATTACCGATGCTAAAACTGGTGTTCCACCTTACAAATGCTTTGTCAAAAAATATGTTTCTGAACACTGCTATATAGCACGAGGAACTGATGTAAGAAGGAAACCAGATAACTGGTTCTGTAATGTAACTTCTTTTCACAGGCAGAAAAGCATATATTCTTAAGTGAAAATGAATGTTCTGTTGACCAAGATTACATCAACTGTCTGCAATAATATTGGAAAAAATTTATTCCAAGAATGCAGGAAAAATTTGCTAAGTGAAAAAACCTACATCTTTAGAAAAACTTTCAAAAATATCACCATGTAAAAATTATCTTTACACTCTGCTACATAACTTTCTAAATCAAGAGATTCAGGTGTGATTTGTGTCTTGTTCTGACAATTTATTATCACCACTGACAAGCAAGTGTTGCTGTGGTGTTTGACAACTGGGAATAAGGGGAAAATGCTGTTTAGGAGACCAGAAAAAAGTTAATTGTCAGCAAAACCCCATATATGCTACCTCAATTTTTTCTTTTTGAGATGTGTCCCTTTGCACTAAAAACTCACTTGCAAAATGACTCCTGGAAGAAAGTCTCTCTAGTGTAAATAGCATGCAGTAATGCTACTGCTTCTTTCTAGAGAAAGCATTCATGCCTTCATTATGCAATGTATGCATTTTAACTATCATAGGTCCACTGAGAAAATGGAAATTTTCTAGCAATTATTCAAGTTTCCTAATCAATGTATATTCTTGCATTAGACCATATGTTTTTGTATAAATATACAGGTATGTCATTTAACATAGATTATAGCAATATATATAACTCAAAGCAGTAGCATGTTTAAACACAGAAGTCCAATTCTATTGATAAATACTTAAAAATATAATTTTATATGTATCTATAAATAGGGAATAACTTCATAAAGACAATCTTCTCTAAAGCTGTATTAGCTGAAGGAACTGAAGAGAGTTAATTTTGTCGGGCCTTGCATATGTGAAGCACTTTATATCTAACAGAAGTGGTTTTAGGTCCACCTGGAAATTAAATACCACACAGCTTAATCCTCCCCTTCTCTTCCCTCCAATGTGGGTGGAATGTGGAGGAGCATTCAGGTGACAGTTTTTTTTTTCTGTTGTCTGTTCAGATAAAAACATTTTAATTAAAAATAAAGTAAAATACAAATACCAGTGGTAAATAATAATAGTAATAGTAATAGTAATAGTAATAGTAATAGTAATAGTAATAGTAATAGCAATAATAGTAATAGTAATAATAATGGTGATGTACAGTGCAATTGGTCACCACATGCTGACAGATGCCAGCCCCTCCTTCCTGAACCCAGACTGGCTCCCTTCTGGGTAACTCCCCCAGTTTTTATACTGGACATGTGGAATATCCCTTTAGTCAGTTCGTGTAACCTGTCCCAGCTAAATTTCCATCCAGTTAGGTTTTTTTTTTTGTGTTCCTCCTCAGTGGCAGAGCATGAGACAAGAAGAAAATTTCCTTAGTAAAAACATGGCTTAGCGAGAAACCAAAATATCAGTGGGTTAGCAACACCATTCTCATTCTGAATCCAAGCCACGGCAATGTAACAGCTACTGAGAAGAAATTAACTCTGCTTTAGCCCTGATTCAGGCATTTTGTGTGACTCAATTCATGCAATTTCCATGTGTTCAATTGTCAGGATATTTGGTATTAAAGATCTAGCTCCTGCAACCCCTTCCTCATGTTCAAGTCTTGAAGGCATATTTTAATCTCTCTGGCTTTTGCAGAAATATTGAAAATATGAACATTAAAAAATTAAGTGGCAATTACAAAAGAGACTGATCTTTGCTAAGAAGAACTTTTAATTTTCAGGAGACTACTCACAATATTCACAGGCAATGCATTTCTTGGTAGTGCTGCGTAGGTGAGATAAAAGCCCCTGATATCTGTGGAAGAAAATGGGACATTTTTCCTATGTGATAGGAAACATCCCAGATAATATTTTAGGGATGTTTTTCATATTCCAACTTCAGGTGCTTCAGTAGGAGCATTTTAAAGAGTATTCAAGTAGACCAAATTATCTATACCCTATTTAAAGTTAAATTAGTATTGTACAAAAAGTGCTCAGTTTTAAAATCTGATGTTCAAGGAGAAGTGGTCATAAAAATAAAGTTTGTGTGCCCTTTTCATAACACTTACAGTGTTTCTTCATAAAAGAACTTATGCTTTCTTTTTGGAGGAAAATTATCAAAAATGCTTACAAAATGCAGGTTAGAGTTTTGTAATTTATATATATATATATATATATATATATACACACATGGTAATTTAGGTCATAAAAATAGAACTACAAATAACTTGGTATTTGTGTACTGAGGAATCTGCCGCTCCATGCATGTACTATGTCTTTTGAGCATTTAAACATTAATGATTAATTCAATACAAACCAGAGCAACTTGACATTTAAAACAATTCTCAATTGTCATTGTCACTCCTATGGATGGGGTTTAAAAATGAACAAATTACTAGCTAGTTAGAAAAATTAATGGAAGTGTGTAATATGTCTTCTAAAAGTCCTTCTAATTGCTTTTGAGAATTTCCCTGTGTAGTTGAATACAACTTGAGGAAATCATCACAATATTCAACAATGGCTTTCAATTCTCACCCTGCTACAGTGTTTTTAAAAAAAAAACAAACCTGCAAATAATAATGTCTGTCAGTTTAATAAAGTGAATTATTTAAGACTTTCAAAACTGTGCTTTTCGTTTATTTCCATATTAAAAAGTCAGATAAATAAGGGACAATTTTTGAAGAACTCACTTGGCTCCATTGGCTGCACAGGGGATGATGGTCTTACAGTAGTCTCAGGAGTGCTCTTTCATCAGACAGTTAAAATTACTTGAGGTAGACTGAAATCAAGCATCAATCATTTTCCTAGGGAAAGTAAGTGATAAGAAGAACAAGATAATATTTTAATAGTTTCCCAATACTAAGATGCAGATTTCAGAGCAATTGACATGAGCAATTGCTGTCAAGTTCTTTGAAGATCTTGGGACCATTTAAGAAAAATAGACCTAAATTAAATCCTTAACTTCAAGTTAGACAGATTTTCAAACCCCCCAAAATGGGAAAAGCAGTGGGAGCTGTGGTTAGCTGTGTCACATAGATGCTGAAACAAGAAGAGTGATATGCAAAATAGTTTCTGAAATACAACATGAAAATTTTATTTTCCACCAACTTAATTTCATAAAGGTTTCATCGCTGCCTTGTCTGGAGCAGGGAGGTGGAGTCCCAGTTTGTCTAACAGGTAATTATGCAGCAGCGTGGGCTGGGGGCTGAACCTGTTGCAAAGCTGCTCCGCAGAGAAGGAAGGACCTGAGAGTCCTGGTGGACAACAAGCTGTCCATGGGTCAGCAGTGCCCTGGTAGCCAGGAAGGCCAATGGTACCCCAGGGTGCATCAGGAAGCACCAGCAGGTCGAGTTGATCCTGTCCCTCTACTCAGCCCTGGTGAGGCCACATCTGGAGTGCTGTGCCCAGTTTTGGGCTCGTCATTACGAGAGACAAGGAGCTATTGGAGTGCTGTGGAGATGATTAAGGGACTGAAGCATCCCCCTGATGAGAAAAGCCTGACAGAGTTGTGTCTGTTCAGGCTCAAGAAGAGACGACTGAGAGACCCCATCAGTGTCTATCGGTATCTGAAGGGAGGGTCTCAAGAGGATGGACCAGGCTCTGCTTGGTGGTGCCCAGAAGTAGGTGAGAGGCAACAGGCAGAAACTGATGCACAGGAAGTTCCACCTGAACATGTGGAAGAAATTCTTTACTGTGCAGGTGGGCAAACACTGGAGTAGATTGCCCAGAGAAGCTGTGGAGTCTCCTTCACTGGAGATAGTCCAGAGCAATCTGGACTATCTCCAGTGAAGGAAGCTCCACAGCTTCTCTGGGCAATCTATTCCAGTGTCCTGTGCCCTGTGCTGTGGGATGGCCTTTCTTGAGCAGGGAGGCTGGACCATGCGACCTGCTGTGCTCCCTTCCAACCTGTCTCATTCTCTATTTCTGTGAATTGAACCTGCATGTGAGTTTTTGGCACTGAGAGAACAGAATGGCCCACAAATATATGTGACCACACCAGGGAAGGCCCCACACAAATATATAAAGACCAATGAGAACAGGTGGATATTTGTGGAGACCTCCACAGAAAGATCCTGTCTGCAAATTTCAGCAGTAGAACTGAAGCAGACAGAACCTCTTCCCCGAGACCTCTCTGACATTTCAGCTAATTCCATCAACAGTGTACCAAATGCTTTTAAGCAACTCTGATTAGACACTTAAAATTTAGGCATAGCTACTTCCTGAAATCAAGTTTTAACCCTTTCTAACAGAGAAAGCACAGTTGTCATACATTTACCCTTCTCTTTGGGCATTGTAAAGACAACCACCTAAACAGAAAATATTTGAATAAATCATCTGCTCAAAAACTAATTACAATTTGAGTCTGCATTTTTATGCACATGTACAGCTACAAAGACCAAGTCATAATTATTTGAGTCACAGTGCTGTGGACATTTATGCACATATTTTTGTCTGCCACAATGGATGTCTTGTGTTAATTTTATAAATTGTGTGTGGGTATATGTTATGCTTATGTGCACATATGCTTATGTGCGCTGCTTTGAAAAGGCAGACAGGAATTTCTCTTTTCCAGTGAAAACCTAACAGATCTGCCAGTGATTAAGTGACTCTGGAATATGGAAGCATGCAAAAATATGATAAAAGGATGTGCAACATAAAAAGTGACATTATATGAACTAAAACTGAATTTTGACTTGTATGATTCCTTCCTCAGACATGAAGATAGAAGTGAAATCTTATTTTTTTCATAGCAGATTGTGTTTCATCTTCTGGTTAAGTTAGTGTCAAAGAAGTCCAATAAATTTTATGATGTTCTAATTAGCACTCTCACAAGCTGTTAACATTTGTACTTACAGTCAAATGGCATTCAGAGAAGTGTGAAATTTTTCTGCCTTTGAAAATATTTATGAAATCAATTCTCCTGAAATGGACAGGTCCACTTTAAAAGCCTGTAAATACATCAATGGAAACTGGAACTGATTCTCAGCAAGGCACTTTGGAAGTCTACTGTTGAATGAATTAATGAATAACACTTCCTAAAAATGTAAATCTTCCTGCACACCTACTTCTTATGTAAGCTGTTTGTTTATTTGCATTAATGTTTGCAATCTTTAAAATTATGATGTCAATCACATGCTTATGAGTTGCAATGACAATTAAAAATAAATGTAACTTCATTTCCTATGGGTTCATGCCTCTTAGTTGGTTGATCTTTAAGTCCAATGATGGTAATATTTTTGAATGTATGTGCCTGTATTTAAAAGCCTTATCACAGAGCATTTTGGAAGACAAGATGAAGACCATATTTGATTTTCAATGCTATATTCTAGAAACAGGATTGAGAGTTATTGGGGGGAAACAAAAATTTTGAAACTTGGTATCTTCTTTACCCAGTTTATGGTTTTTAGGGGATGCTCAACCGGTGCTCTAATCTTGATTGAAATTGGACAGTAGGTTCAAAAGTTGCCAGAGGGATAAACAAACAAACACAAAGAATGTGTGATTACATGCACTGTAATCAGCAGAAACAAATGAAAAAAAATTACAAACTATTCCTTTCAGTGTTGTTCAATGTGATGTGAGAATAACTGGAAAAGAGACGATCTAATCTCAGGAGGGGAACTTAAATTGCTAAAAGAGAACACACACACTCAAACATTCTTTAGATTTATTTAAAGAAGGAAAATTTTTGAGGTCAGACCAATGAAATAACGTAGATAACAACAGCACCTGAACTACTCCAGCCTTTTCTCTCCCTTCCAACCTAAGCAAGCTGCTAAAACCCCCTTCTGTTGTATGTTTCCTGTTTTATCTGAGCCCCTGACAATAGAAACCTTATAAAATCACTTTTGACCACAGTTGCATCCTAGAAGCAGAAGAGATGAGTAATGAGGCAGCCTCTTAATCTTCCAGCTTCTGATCTCCTCTCTTCACTCCATACTGTAGTCATTCATTAGGGACCCCTTATTTGGGCTGTGAACCACTAAGACCAAAAGCAGCTAATCTGGCCAATCAATGCCTTCAATACTTTCAGCTAAATCCCTGTCTAGGCTCTACTGGGTAGATCTAAGGTTAAGAGAATGGAATTGGGACTGCTCATCCTGGAGAAGAGAAGACTTTAGGGTGACCTCCTTGCAGCCTTCCAGTATATGAAGGGATCCTACAAGGAAAATGCAATGAGACTTTTTTACAAGAGCATGTAGGGGCAGAAAAAGCAGGAATGGCTTTAAACTGACAGAGTGAAGTTTTTTATTAGATGTTAGAAAGAAATAATTTGCTGCAAGGATAGTGAGGCACTGGGACAGATTGAAGAGGGAAGCTGTGGCTGCCCTATCCCTGGGATTGTTTCAAGGCCAGGCTGGATGTGGCTATGAGCAAACTGCTCTAGTGGAGGGTGCCTCTACCCATGGTAGGGGGATTGGAACAAGATGTTTCTTGGGTTCCCATCCAAGACAGTCTATGATTCTATGATCTGCTTTGAACATAATGGAGATTTAAACATTTGCTACATATGTTGACAGCTACAATGTAGAATTTTATATTTGTTCAATGTAATAAATGCCACTCTTATGGTTTGATTCAGCTCCCTTAGCTCAGGTGTGAGTGTAGAACACAAGAAAAAAATTCTAATTATATTTGAGTTGTACAAGGCTGTCTAGGATATCTCCATTACGTTGCATGATGAAGGGGTTTTTTACCCAGGGGAAAGGCAGTGGAAGCAGTTGAAGCCCTTGACATTTCATACTGAAATTCTGTTTCTGTAAAAAATGCCCCACCTCAGGCTTATGTGAGCATCTGCCACTGTGCAAATACAGACATGAGTCTGGACACCTTGCACAGATCTTAAGCCCAGCTCTTGACTCAGTTCTCAGAATGTTACCTTACATGGATTGAGGCTGTGACTTTTGAAGGTGACAAATTTTATTGTGGGCATCCATTAGTCTGGGATGAAGGGATTGGGGACTTGTCTATGAAACATCTTTCCCTTCCCCCTGTAATGTGTGATTAGATCCAAGAATTTCAGATTGTTTCTCTTTCCTGCACACGCCTTCACAAAGGTCATAATTAGTTACTAGGTAAATAGGTAGTATTGTGCAATGAGACTTTTTTGATACTCTTTTTCCATAGGTACTTTATCTTGAACCAGAAAGTAAAATTGAGTGCAGAAAAGGCTGGAATTAAATTATTTTGGTACACAGCTGATCAGTTTTCCTCATAGACAATCTCAGTTAGGCTTTTTCCTACTTTGCTTTTATATAGAAAATTATTACCTCATTTTAGATATTGAAATAAAATTGAGACTCTGGGTCAGATCCATCTTTCCAAATAGATATATCTACAGTTCAGGCATTTTGCATATGAACTAATTTTTAACGACTATCCTTACAGTCAGTAATAGATAAATGACTGTATGACAGCATGAATAATTTTATTCTAAAACAGAGATTTCATATCAGTCTGATGAAGTGTCTTTCTTATTTACTTGATAATCTCAGTTGCAACCATCAAAAATAGGTGAGATATATCTCAGTGGAAATCCTAGGAGGAAGGCAGATCTTTTCAAGTTCATGAAGGCTAGGACTTAATCCTCTACTCTGTATTCTCAGAAGTTTCCTGAGCCAGAAGGATTGATTTAAGCAATTCAAAGTATCTAAAAATATGTTCACCATGGACTCATAATTTCTTTTGTGATGAAAGCTGAACATTGGATCACATTTCCCCCCTCTAGTTATTTGTTTTAGAAGATTGTTTAACAAATGCTGTAGATTGAATTTTCCTTATATTTAACTTTTAAGGAAATCTTGTAGTGTCATGGCGACTGTGAAAATGGAACAATTTGTCACGTGTGGCTCTGGGATTGCACTTAGTGGTGACACAGGTGCCCAACTCTTCAAGGCTGATTGAAAGTACATTGGCATAAAAAACATCACAGTTCAGCTTCAGAGAACCAGTCATTCATCACATTATAGCTGAAACCTCCAGTGGTGAAATAGTGAGAGAAAATTCTGCAGAAATACAGTGTGCTTCAAGAGAACCATGTGGTTATTTTCAGATTTTGGGTAATGGGTAATCTAGAGTCAGTTGGTATCCTGGGCACATTCTTAAAGTATACGTTGTTTTAGCACACTGATTCTACTGTTTTGTTCTTCAGTTTTAGTTTTCAGCAGAGAACTTAGAATTTCCTATTTCTTTGTTACATGGTCCTTCTGACTCAGATGTAACCACATTTTCAGGCAGTAGGGGAAGCCAGCACAACTGCTGCTCCTCTTTGTCATTCTGGACAGAAAGAAGAGGTTTGGGATTTGTTTCTTGTTTCCAAAGTCTCAATGTGTGCAAGAATATATGCCTTTCAATTGCTATTTTAATGTAACAGTGTTTAGTTTCTGATAGCTTGATAAGATGAACCTCAGGTACTAAGAATGTTAACATCAGTTAATTAGGGATCTAGCTATGTTTGCAAATTAAATCAGTTTGACATTGATTTTAGCCAGCCATAAAGGCTATTTGGAGGGGAGGGTTTTTTCACACTTTTACCAAAAAAAAAACAAAACAAAAACCAAACCAAAAAGAGAAGTCAGTATGAATTTAAACATAATTTTCATCTTGTTAAATATTTGGAAAGATTTTTTTAATTAACAATTATAATAGGAATGTAGATTGTGTGACAGTATTTAAATAAAAATAGGAAATGATCTGTCACTATGAGACAGGAAAAAAAAACCAGTGAAGGAAGGATGGCAAAATCAAAACAAGCTGACATCTTTGAGTAACTCCTCCATGTGGACTAGTGACAGGGCAATGAATCAACACATCATTGTCATCTTGGTGGCAGAAGACCTCCCAAAATGAGCAATTGAGAAAAGCAAGCAATACTGACAGAGGTGATGACAATGGAAATCAAAGCTTTTGGGCTGAAAGCAACTTAGCTTAAAGATTTTCAGAGGCCTAAGGGGCACATGGGCACAGAAATAAACTATAAAGCTCTACTGCATCCTACATTTTTTTTTAATAGAGATGTGTTAATTATATCTTGATAAAGAGAAGTTGTTTTCTCTTTCCTTCTTTCTTTTCTCTCCCTTTTCTCTTTTTTTCTGTTCCCTTTCTTTACTCTTTCTTTCTTTTCCCTTTCTTTTCTCTTTCTTTTTCCTTTTCCACAGTTTCAACCAAATACTGGAAGTCAGTGCACCCTCCAGTCCACATCTCAGGCCTCTACTTATCAGTGTCAGGAAGGAAAAATTTATTTAATTTGCTTACTGTAATAGAAGCAACAGACAGCAACACTTACTGATAAAGAATGAACACAAGAAAACAGGATTAGTTCTGAGATCTGATATCTTTCAGCTCCCCAGGCCTGGCATGAATTCTAAGAGCCATGGCAAGTAATGAGATACCAAAACTTAAAACTGCATTATCCTGATTTATCAGATATTTTCCTCTCAGCATTTTGCTCTGCTTAAGGACCCCTGAAGCAGAGATTATTCCCATTTACACCAACAAAAAGCTTAGGGTCACAG
This sequence comes from Melozone crissalis, assembly GCF_028551555.1. Classification (NCBI taxonomy): domain Eukaryota; kingdom Metazoa; phylum Chordata; class Aves; order Passeriformes; family Passerellidae; genus Melozone; species Melozone crissalis. The sequence goes on from NW_026535805.1 coordinate 59,203,031, forward strand.
TTTTGAAACTCTGCATATCAGTTCCTAACTCGGTATCAGACTTAAAACTTTTATTAGTTCCTCACACTTACAGCATATTGGTGTTTTTTTCCTGCTACTACACTGTGAGCAAAAAAAGTCCTTCTGAACCAAGCCATAAGCAATGGCTTTTGAGTGAAAGGCTGTATCATGAACCATGCAAAAATCCTATAGAGACTGTTCCTGCTGTATGCAACCTGCAAGTGCCCAGATGTTCAGTTAAAACACTCCCCAAATGCCAGCAGATTGTGCCTGAGGATGGAAAAGCACATGTTTTTTTATAAATTTACATTAGCAGTGACTTCATCATGGAAGAACCTGAAGGGGACTTTTAACTACCAGCGAAATGACAGCTGCATACATATAAATAGCTGGAAACCTGGAGGAAAAGAAAAATGCAAATTTACTATTGGTGTAAGTCTTTTGATTGGTGCAAGTCTACAGAAGACCAGCTATCACTGGCTTCTTCATGTGTGAAATAAATTTGTTTCCAAGTATTTAATACCCTGATCAATGCAATGATTTGATTGAACTCTGCGAAAAAGAAAACAAAGTCTGCTGAAGAAGACATTAGGAATTCACACTTCACCAATTCAAAAAGGAATCCTAATGGAAATTTGGGGATGTTGCAAAGAACTGTTGCCTGATTAAAAAACATGCTAGACAGATAATGTTCTCAAAGACAATTTAGAGCATGATAAAAGTTGATAGGATATTCACAGCAAATTGAATCATCTGTAAAGAAATACTGATAAGATTATTATTTTCATTTTATTTTTCATTGTAGATGTTAAATTCTACAAGTGAATGATGTCTGGCCCTCATTTATACGAAACATTTCTATGAGTTAAATGAAATACCAAATTAACTACTTTTGGAAGCATTTAATGCCTTACAACATAAATAAATAACTTGAAAAAAACAGAAATAAAACCACTTGAATGACTGTAAAAGTCACATGGTTTATTATTAATAATTTCTAAGGAAATAGCCTAAAAATGATCTATGAAAAAATTTTTCATGTTTATTTACATATCTCTTCTGTTCTATGTTTTGTTGCCAACATTGGATTGCATCTGTGTGTGCAATTACATTTGTTCATACAGCTGGCAGATGGTATGCAACAAGAAACTCATCACATAATACCAAATGGATGGGAAGAAAACTGATTCTGTGAATTATTATGTATTTATTATGTATTGCATCTTCCTGCCTTTCATTTCCAACTCGATTATGAGGCTGCTTCTATGCATAACATTACTGGCAAAGATGAAGAATCTGTGCTTTGTCTTCGAGGGCTTCCTGACCACATTTTTGACTAAACATTTTCTTTGTGAAGAATTTACAGTTTAAAAGGCCAAACTGAAGCTAGTTTACATCACAATTTCATTACTGTCAGGTAGTTTTGCAGACTGAGGTTCCTTTAACTGGTACAGCAGAGATGATCTGGGGTCTTTCATTCTATACATCACTTTTAAATAAAAGGCCTTTTTCAACCACTAGACTTCATCTTTTAACTATAAAGATAATTACATTAGGTGCAGAAGCAGAATAGGGGAGACATTATTTCCTAAAAAGTACTTCAATTACTCCCCTAGAAGTGGTGTTACATATAAAAAATATTAATTATTGTTTGTCCTTTGCTATGAGGTGCAATCTATCCCTCCCATGAGGTACCAAGAGGCAAAAGGAATTGAATCAACCAGGATATACATATTTGTCAACAAGTAGGGAACTGCCTTGGGCAACAGCATGAAGGAATAAGCAGCACAAGCCAAAATGGGATCTAGAAGTGTTCAGTAGATTTAGAATTAGAAATAATAAGCAAAAAAAGAGGGCACGATAACAGACGGATCTTTCTGGGAATGGAACCCTGTGAGATAAAAACAGAGAGAGCATGTGAAAAGAAAAGAGACACATCAGCTTCTAGTTCTGTTGAGGGCATACACAGGACTTTGCAGCATAAACTTCACAAACTTGTCCTCTGTGACACTTGCTTATAGGAGTTCTAATTTTATTCTTACTCAGATTATTTTCAGGCAGGTGTCTTCTGTGCACTTCTTTTCCTCCTTGACCACCCTTTTCTCAGGAATATTATCTGAAAGATTCAGTAAGTCAACACGTATCTATTTTTCTATATTCACTGTTGACTACAAGACACATATCTCTCCTCATTTAGCCAGATGGATCCAAATCTTACTATCATATGATGGTAAACTATGAGCACCTAACAAGTGAAACGTGAGTTCTTTGCTGCATGGGATGGGTATTTTGGCAACAGCCACTGAAGCTTTCTTAGCCTTAGTCTTCACTGCTTCCCTCTCCCAGGCCTCTGTGCTCTAAGACATGGTTCAAGGAGTTCTCATGGTTCTAGAAGTGTCATTAAGCCTGACTGATTTGTATAGCTTTAGAATTAAGCTATCATTAAAGCTGCCTAAAACTCTTCCCCTGTGCAGTTCCAGCAAAGGAGATTAAACTCTGTGTTGGTTCCGCAATGAGCACCATGGCAATGCAAATTCACTTAAGCTGCTCTCCGCAGACCATGTACTCCATTGGAACCATGAAATATCAATGTGACATATATTAGGGGAAAAAAAGTGTTTTTAAAACTTCTGAACTGGCAAAGATGTGTAAATCTCCCTCTTGTTGGAAGATATTAACTTTAAATACTTTATTATGAGCTCAAGGCTCATAGATTACAAGTAGAATTTGACACAGCCATACTGAAATTAGTCGCAAACATAACTTTCATTAATATTTTTTCTCCAGTTAATTATTTACTGAAATAGTATGAAATTGTAAAAGCTTGAGACAAGGCCAATCTAATTTCTTAGTGATGTAGAAAATAGTCATTTCTCATAAGGTTTCCTGGGTTTGAGATCTCAGAGTCTGATCATTTAGCTAATTATGCCATTACTTTACATGCAACAGTTCCTTGTCAAGGCCTGTTAGATTTTTTCATTGATATTCCTGTATAGCATTTAACCCTAGTGAAGCACTATCCAATTTTGGTACTGTGACAAGGAAAAAAATACATTTTTGTATGAACTAATTTGCATACTATGAGCTCACTTTTTCTTCTGTGTCGATGTATACTGCAACAGGTTATTTACAGCATTGAGTACCTCTGAAAGCACTCAGCTGTGATCTTTCTTTGCATGCCTGCTAAGAGGAATTGAAGAACTATTTTATTCTTGTTAGGTTCATAAAAGAGATTTTTGAGATAAGAGATTATTAATATATTTACTACTGTTACAGCATTAAAATGTGAAATTTAGTTTGAGATATCCTATTAAGACACATCATATTAAGAAACATTCTCTGTAACAGCTGCCAGTGCACATTCTTAATTCTTTCATTAAATATGGGGGAATGGGAGGGGTGACGAAACAATTTAGTTAAGTATTTGTAATTTAAGGAAAACCTTTTTTTTTGTTGTCGTTGAAGGTGGGGGATTAACCATATAAATTACTCACCTTCCTTTTAGCAGGAAAAAAGTGATTCTTTTGTCTGGTAGTTTTGATTTCATATTGACTCTCTTTTATTGGGATGAAGACAGACTCAATCTTGTTCTGCTGTTGAATCTCCCTTTAAAAGAAATTAGGATGATTTTGAATAAAATATTTGTAAGAATAGTGTAAGAGGCAGAAAGTGGAAATGTTTATTTTTTATTTGAACCTTACTGATGGATATTACTGACACAGCATAAGGTCTTAGCAGCCAGTCTAAAGATGAAAAAACTTATTCCAGTGTCAATCTATTTAAATAATTGCTTTGTGTTTGCTCTTCTAGTTATATATTCCCATCAGTAATGGAAGAAATGGAATTGACTTGGCAGTCTTAGCTAGGCTATTAGGCAGGAATAGAAAGAAAAAGACTGGGAAAGAAGAAGAAGAAGCTCAGAGGAGAATGATGCACTGGTGATGGGAAAGCATCATATCCTAAGAAAAATTTAAGATATAGCCAAAGGTCTTTTCCACCTTCTAAAAACATTCTGTGTCAGACCTAGAAGAGTTAGCAGAGAGCTAATTCTTTTCAAGTAATCTTTTAAAGATTAAACATTTAGTCTCCTTGCTATTCAGAGAACAAACTTCAAATCCCAAAAACCATTAAAAAAAAAGGGTTTAACCCTGGTTATGGGGCAGTTCACACATCTGATGCCTCAGTCCCATGGGCAGTGGTGGTGTCCCTCATGAAGCAGCCTAAATGCCAGGAGTGAGGACAGAGAGGTCTCTGGCATCAGCCTTCTGCTGAGCTGTGAGGGAACCTGGAGCTCCTGGTTGCTTCCTAGTGAAGCAGGCAGCCAGCCAAATGGAGATAAACTTAGCAGCACCGCTCTCCCTTCAGTGTCTTGGACATGCTGCTTGAGAAAAGTGAATGAGATGAAGAAATATGGGTAAGATCTGATGCATATGTTAGATGTGAGCACAAGTGGAAGATGATTAAAATTAAACTATCTCTGGTTTTGATTTTGAAGGTAACAACAACAACCACAACACCACTACCAACAAAAAAGGGCAGATATTTCATTGTTAATTTCAACAGTGGTGAGGTAGCTGCCTAATATCAGAATAAATCCATAACCTGGAGCCTGAGATACTGCAGCAGAAAAGCAGCAGTGTTGCATATCTCAGTTCCTAACATCACCTTGTTCTTCAGGAGATTTTAAAAAAAAAAGGGCATATCCAGGCTTTTATAACCAAACATATTTACTGTTTAATGTTATTATTTTTTCTTATTTTTAAAGCTTCCAGTAGGTATAGAAACACATAATATTCCAGAATTTTAATTGTTCATTCTATCATAGAGGAATAGTTACTGAAATAAATGACACTGAAATGACACAGTAGAAAGTCAGATATTCCTAAAAATATTCTCCAAGTAACTAACTGTTTAGCAATTATGATAAGCACTATCATGCGATGATGCACATGGGCATTGGATAACTGGGACAAAATATTTCTGAAGGAATGAAACTCTTTTTTGGGGAGAAAGGTTCAGCACAACCTGGGTATGAAAGATAATTGACAGACTTGCTTCTAAAAAGGCTGGGGAGGAAAGATGATGCTGATTATTCAGCGCTCTGAAATTTTAATCCTACGTACCTCATGCAGTGGATGCTTCAGCTGATGAGATTCACCCATCTATCGTTTAAAAAATTATCTTTGAAAGTTCATCTTTACACTTAGTGCATATAAATGAGAAGCCTATATATACTTGATTCCTGCTATAGTCAAGAGAGAAATATGTTGTATCCAAAAGGCAGTTCATATTTTTGGTAAGATAACAGCCCCATGAGATACCTTTTATCTGCTTTGCCTGCAGAAGAGACCTGGAGCAATGGTATTTCTGAAAGAGGTGGCTTGATTAAATCACCAACCTCAGCTGGCATGAGCATGTTTCTGTAAATATGGGTGCATAACCCTGAGCTGGCTGAAGCAAAATTAACACAGTCACCCCCATCCCTCCCTCCATGCAAATTTCCCACCATAATCCTGTTGGGAGGTAACTCCATATGTATGTTAAGATGTTGCTTCATGTGCAGGTAACCTGCTTTTGGGACAGGGATCTAACATTTCCTAACATCTTTCAATCATAATAAGTTGGGTTAGTCAAAGTAACCTTCAATAACTGTTAATCACCTCTTTTTGTTCCACATGTGAACAACTGATAAGGATATATCTGAAGAGGAATCAGTGTCTGGAGCAGCAGCCAACTCCTCATATCTTAGAAGTTCAATCCCTATAGCACAGGAGCAGTGCAGTGAGTTCAGCTGGCTGCCAGCTTAGTTCAGCTTTAAAGATTTACAGATTCTTCCTTTCCTATTTGCAGATGAGTGAATGTGATTTTTTCACACTGAACACTTATATTTATGAAAATGTTTAATGTAAAATTTTGATTAATGCCCTAGGTTTGATAGTTTTGAAAAAATGGAACCTAAGAAACGAATCTCTGCCGAATTGCTCTCTGAATCTTTTTTTTTTTTTTTAATCTAAGTTTATGGCACAAACAATGAAAAACAGTAAAGTATACATCAGTTCCATGCTTAATCAGACAGAAATCTGCATTTTAAAGGCAGATGATGTTTGCACCAGGGAAGGAGGTGGGGCGAGAGAGATGGTGCAGGGTAGTTTCTGGATCTCAACAAGACCGGGACCAACCAAAAATAGCTTAATAAAAGAGCTATTTTAATAAGATAGACAAAAAAGAGCAATGCAGATAGCAAATAAATGTTCTGTCCCTTAATGTTATGGGCACCCTGCACTTGTGCAATGTCAAAAGGCCCCCATGTGGATTTGCCCACAGCATGTTGTGCAGTTGCCTTCTGTGGCAGAAGTGTCCCACTTCTGGTCCTTTGAGCTACCATATAATTTTCTTACAGGAAATTCTGTTCATTAAAGACAGTTGCATGAGAACTTGCTTCACTTTTAGATAAAGGTAAACAGAGGTTGCAGAGCTGCAGGTGCCAAGTGAAAGCTGCCTGTAGCTTCCTCTGCTGCAATGAGTTGGCACCTGGGTCCAAGGGATTTGTGCAACTCAGCAAGCCCTGAAGGTCATGCAGAACATGCAGCACAGTGCAGCCCAGCACAGACCCATCCCTGCTAAGGATAACTGCTATGTGGATCACTCACACCTTATATTCTCTGTTGTCCTCATCAGGATCACTACGTTTCACCCCATGGTCCACCTACAATTCACCTTTCTCCAGGAGGTTTTAAGTTACAGGTTATATTAGTAAACTGTTTGTCTAAGAGAAAGTTTGTTGAGAGGTTGGACCGTCATCTCTGCTCTAACACCCCTGCTCACGTAGCACAGACTGGCATGGGGCTTTCCAAGAGGTTCTGTAGTGGCTATTCAGGGTAACTTATGGACTTCTCAAGCCCTAAGAAGACTCAATAAAACAGACCTAACCTCCTCAAAACCACTAACTCTTCCTCAAGTACAGTATCTTCTCCAAAGTTCCCAACAGAAATTCTATCTTTATGCAGACAGAGCCATCAAGTCTTAATTTTCCGCAAAAGAATTTCATGGTAAAGTAACTATGACCAGAACAATCCCATCTCACATAACCTCTGTGGCCGTGAAAGGCCTGGAATTCAGCAGAACCAATGTGAGTCACAGCAAGGTAGGGTGAACAACATGATGCCAATGATCCATAACCACTATATATCACCAAAATGTAACATTTATTCTGCTGCGTTAGTGACAGGGGAAAAGCTGCGGAACAGGGATCTTCAACTATATGTATCAGCTGGCTGATCTCCTCAGTCTTTCAGGAGTGTATAAAATCCTGGGTAGCTATAGCAACTCAAAAGTGCCTAGGTCAGGATTGAGGAGTGGGAGTTTAAATGTCTTGAGCGCTCCCAGCAGAAGGAAGTGTCAGCAGAATGAAGCATAAAATCCACATTATCGTTAATTGATATAGTAGAAAATATAAAAAAAACTGCTTTGGAAACTAAAATATAGAATTTGATGTTACAAATAACTCAGTCTAAAAGTTTTATGGGAATGGGTGCTTGGAAAGGCCACCACTTTTTTCAGTCTATACACTTAATTTATTTTCTGTTTTGCAATCTCCTCCCTGTTTTTGGAAGTACTGTGCCATAAGGAGCACAGCCAGCTTGTTGGAGCTCCTAGAATGAATATTTTAATATTCATCAGGAGTTTTCTCTGATCGACACAATCTTTGAGAGATAAGAGAGAGTAGTTCCTTAATTGATCTCATTGATCACATTACCCTTAGATGCATCCTCACTGGTCCTATGGACTTTTTCTTATTTTCAATTTAAGTAACAAGTTCCTAACTTGACCCTTCTCTGTCATGAGTACAATCTTTGACCCCTGAACTTTGCTAATAGTCATGAATGTCTGGGAGGTAAGGGAAGACAGGCAAAATGTATCTCACTGTTCTCTCTCCTTTGTCGCTGTGTTACTTGATCCACTGAGGGCCAACTATGATCAGCATTTTCCTTGATTATTTTGCTGCTGATATGACTTTAGATAGCATTCATGTTGCACTTCATACCTGACTCAACCTTTGACTGCATCTAACCAGTCTTTCCTAATTTCATCCTTGCGTGCGCAGGTGTTTCTCCTGGATAGCTCCTCCTCACTTTCATTTTGCAAATACTTAATCAAATTTGTGCTTAATCTATTTTCTACTCCATTTTCTGCAAACTAAACAAACTGTTCTTGTTCTATCAGGAAGCTGCCCCTGAAGAACACCTGGCTCACCTGGGCTCTCTCAGAGCCAGCTTCCTTGGGATCTGGCTCATATCCCTGACAAAAAAGGAAAATATCTTTTCCTGCAGTTCAAGTCCTTTAACTTGCCTTCATTAAGGATCTGGAACCTCCATCTACCAGTCACTGGAATCATACTTGTCATTGACTATCACACTCCTATCAGTCCTTTGTCAGAGAGTTCTAGCTCCAGGTGAGCACATCTCCTAGACTCTGAGGTGATTGCCCACTATGGAGTGTCCCTTACCAACCCCCTCCTAAAAATCTTGAGCAGTTCTTTTCCCCATTCCATATTAGATCTCCATGTATTTATACTATTCCTTTTTTGTAAAGAACACCCCCTTCTTCTTAACTATCCTGCTTGTTTTTCCCTAAGATTCTGCATCCATGGAAACACTCTAGTCATAAAAACTATCCCACCTCATTTGTATAATCTCAATGGTGTCAGGTCTGTGATTGCACATTAAGATGCAGTTCCTTCCATGTGTTTTCCTGGCTGCATTCATTTGTATACAGGCTGCTTAAATAGATCTTCTTTTTCCTCACTTTCTCTAGGAAACTGTGAAAGCCTCATCCTTTCCCATGCACTGTCTCTGTTTCTCCTTTACTTCACCTTTCTCTATTTTCCTTTTGATATTTGGCCTTCATCACCAGCAAAACCAAATCTAAAGCTTTTCTGAAAGCTTGCTTGCAAAGAAGCTCCTGGTCCATTTTCTCATCCCAGTCATGTATCTCACCAGCAGCTGGTCTCTGGATCATAGCAACTAAAGGCTCACTGGTGGGAGCAGCCCTGTGGCAGGTGCTTATCTGCAGCATGCCTTTGCTCCTGCCCTAGTCCATCTGCTTGACTAGGAGGAGGATGGGGAAAAACCTCAGCTGGCCTCCTGCTCCTTTCAACCCAGCTGCCAGAGTCCTTCTGGGTTCGCTCAATGCTCTCCAAACGTGCAGAGTCATTGGTGCATCCACAGAGTAACAATTAGAGGTTGTAAGTTGCTGGTAGGAACAGCCACTGCACTCTCTCCATGATGCCCTGGGTTGCAGACAAACAGCTAGGAGAATAGTTCAAACTGCATTATAGCAATTAAAAAACATTCAGAAATAGGTGTTTTCAGACTATAGTGCAAATTTCAATTTTCTATTTTATATTGTTTAAAATTTGTCAAATTGATGATTACCAAATGGTAAGAAAACAATAAGAATAAAAATGCAAGAAAGCACAAAACCTCTAAAATGATCATTTCATTACCAGAACAAAAGACATTCATCTATGCAGGAAAAAATTTTAGAAAAAGAACCACTGCCGTGCAAATAAAGTTCTGCTTTATTGACAAAATTAATAAATTGTGCACATTTAAAATTCAAGCTGGTATAAATATATTTTGTTTCTTGTCCAAACAGCCTCTCCCTCTAGGAATCCCTCCTCTGCAAAACAAATCAAATCAAATCAAAACAAAGCAATGAACAAAATCCAACAGCATTTTGGAAAAAAAGAAATTTTTTCTTGTTATTTTTGTTCAACTCTACAAAATAATTTTGTACATTTAAAAGAAATTCATCCAAATCAGCATGTTTCATTTGGAAATTGAGAAACAAAGTACTTTGGCTTTTTCCAGTGCTTTTTAACTAATTTGTCTTTATCAAAACTATCCTTTAGTTTTGTATATTAATTTATGAAGCATTTTATTAAATCTCAAAACTGTGTTACTGGGAGAAAAAAAGCTACTGAAAACTGGCAAACTTTCCTTGTGACAATGATGAAATACAAGTTGCATCACTGATAGTCATTAAAAGACCCATCCCCAAGAAGTCAAGCGCTGAATCTGGATATTTGAATTTTAACGGGAATGTGTTGATGGCAACTTGAGACAGTGACCCTGTTGTCTTTCAAGGTGGTTTTGGACTGAAATGTGTTGTATAATGCTGAATTTAAGAGTTTCTCAAGAAATTATGCAGAGACAAACCAACCAAAGGAATGGATTTGCAGAGCCTGACATACAAATGAAATATTAGAAATAAAGAGCCAAGCTGGAAATAGATCTGGTCTGATCATTGGCCGTACCATGGCCCTTGTCATACAGTGAGGGTGGTAAAACACTTGCACAGGCCTCCCAGAGAACTTATGGATGATCCATCCCTGGAAACATTCAAGGTCAAGTTGGATGAGGCTCTGAGCAAACTGTTGAAGATATCCCTGCTCATTGCCAGGGCTTGGACAAGATGACATTTAAATATCCCTTCTAACCCAAATGGTTCTATGATTCTGTTATGGGTTTCAGTGTAGAAGAGAGGAGAGGGCATGGATCCATCTGTGCTTATATCTCTTTAGTCTGGATCATGTCAAATAGGTTTTATGCAGAGTAAGCAATCCAAGATGCACTACTGCCACTGGCAATGCAAATAAAATCTGTGATCCAATATTCCAGACAAAAGCAGTTACAAAATTAGTATCACCTGAAAACCTATTTTTATTTCTCATCATGGTTCTTTATAAACACGGACACAGATGTTTTCAAAGACATTAATATTAATATATATATATATGTATACATATATATATAAAATTCTATCCATAAAAAACCTTTTCTGTCTAGTATTAAATATCATATAAAGGAGCTTTCTGGTTTGGTTTTCTGTTTGTTTGTTTTGGAGTTTGGTGTTTGTTTTGCTTTGTTTTCCCTGTAATTTGAAAAATAAATTCTTCAAAAATATCTGAAGAAGACATTCAGTTGATTTTAACAACCCAGTGATTTAAACATCAGTTTTTCACAACTTGTAAAGGTCTGGTAGTAGCATTAAAAATACCAGCCTACCTTGTATTTCAACATCTCCATCTATGCCTGGGGGGCATGTTGGTCTGTGCATCTGGACAGCATGGGAGCTGTGTTGAGGCTGCCTGCTATAAATTTGGTGCTGTAGCTGTGGTGAGAGGTTCTGGCTGCCTTTAAGCCAGATCTCCCAATGTGCTCTTTAGAGGTAGTGGAATAAACTATGCTTGAACTGGACAGACTGTTGATGATGAGGCATATCTATGGTAGTAAATTAAGAAGTGAGTATCCTGCTCTTGGCCCTTAGATCAGGCGGCATCATCTTGCCGCTTCAGTATTTTCTATGCCTTTAAACATTAAACCAGGATTGTCACAACCATACTGTGACTGCATATTGGGAGCTTTGGGAACTTTGTCTGCCCCCAAATAGACCCTGGGAGCAGTCTGGAAAGAGAGTGCTGCTGGATATGGGCTGAAACCATGCCAAGCACACTTCTGCCTTTGTAAGTGTGAATAATAGTGTGTTTGAGCTCAGGAACATTCCCAGGCATGGCTCAATTTATGTAACATATCCACATTTGATAAGTTAGATGTCAGGACTCCTCCTCAACAACTTTAAATGTCAGGTGGTATTAAATAGTAGGCAATCTGAATTGCCCATAACTCTTTGGCTTTAAGAACTACCATGGATAAAAATGTCTAGATAGGTGCTATAATAGATAGCATGAGTTTATCTTCATGTGGCTTCCTAGTGAGTGCCTGTAAGTGTGCATTTCCACACTGTACTCAGCACTCAGCAAATCACTGGAGAAGGGGTGGGCCAGATGCCCACCTGCCTGAGAAAGCATATTAGGGCAATTCACTCTTCTTGTTAAGCAAGGAGCAGGTAGAGTTGATCCTCACCTGTGGATGTCAGGATATTTGTTCACTACTCTTAGGGTTCTCTGAGCAGCTGTTTTTTCATATAATGCCTTGGAGGAGTGGTAATCTCATACTGTTCAACATTATGAATGCAGGAGGGGAGTTACTCCTGGGCAGCTCAGCGTGACTCACATTTTCATATGGAAACATATCTAACCAAAAATTCCACTATGAAGTGTGGCTTCTCCAGTTAAAAGAGAACTGCTACAGCTAAGAATGTAAACAAGAGACTTTTATTCCAAATATTGATGCCCCTGTTCTATGCAGAGTTAGGGGCCTATCCTATTACAGTCTTCCTTTGCTTGTTTGAGCCCTATTGTTTAATTCTTCATGCTGGGTAGTAGAGGGTACCTTAAGCAGTCCCCTAACAGTCAGCTGATTGCATGAGTGATGATTTAGCAAATAGAAACACAAATAGAATTTTTCCTGCCCTTTCAGAGAAAAAAGAAAAGGCAAACCCTCAAACACCACCATGTTGGGTTTTTTCCCACAAAACAGCAGTGAAAAACAATGTCAGTAATTTAATTATCTTTTAGGCTGACTGCTTTGGTTGTATTTAAAAATTATCAAATGAGGGCTTTACATTAAGCCTGCCAAAAAGGAACAGCAACTAGCAGATGTGCTTTACTTTTCCAGGGCTCATCACCAGTGAAGAGCAGCTGCTGATTTGACTGCCTCTTTTGTGGCTTTCTTTGAAATGTTGTCCTTTATTTATCACTATACACTAGTTTTATCACCTTTTTTTTTTCAAACATAACATTTTTTTTGACAACATCATGCTGATGAGTTGCAAGAAAGATGCTCTGTAGTGTAAGAATTCATGTAACACTGTAGATCTTGTGGTACATTAAAATTGTGCTAATGGTGCAGAGAACAGGTTTAGGCAATAGAGATATGTCTACAGGATGCAGCAGGGTGATGTTCATTTTTAATTAGTGGGACACTTCTCAGCGAAAAGATGGCAGTTGTTCTATAACCAAGGCAGGAATATCAGCTAGAACACACTGAGTGGGTTTGTTCACCTTGGAAGGGAAATTGGAGTACTGTATTTGTTTTATTTAAATTGTGTTTAGGAGTATAAAGCGATGGCAACACTGGGAAAGAGATTTGGCTGGCAAGATTATTAAAGGGAACATTCCTCAGCTTGACATTATTCATATTTGAATAGAGTAGATTAGACACAGAATTTTCACTGTTCTACCTCTTAACACAACTGGTAATTACAGCAATATAAAATACAGAAACGATTTTTTTTTCCCAGGAACACAGAGGAGTATGAAAATATGCTGGAGGACAACTGCTTAGGGAATAAATAAGCTACTGGAGAACTTTTGCAAAGGACTCAAAAGTTTGGGGTTTTTTTTTTTTTTTGTTCTGTGGAATTTTGTTTTTTAAGTACTACCAAAGATTTAAACGGTGCACAGAAGAACTTCATAGGAAGCTAGATTTTTTTTTCTGGAAAGAAGAACATTTTGTGCATAAGGAAAGCAGTGATTACAGTTAGAGATGCTGCCATCCAAAGGGGTAGAATTGTTATTTCATTTTATATCCTTTTATTAGCAAAAATGTACTAACTTGATTCTCAGCCAGAAAATGTTAGTTTCATGCTGAGATTTAAGTGTGAAATTGAACAGTGGTCACAGCTTTGAGTTAGAGAGTGGGTAGCAGGAATAAACAAGGGGAGTCCAAGGGAGCTAGGAGCAGGGAGGGAGGACAAAAAAGTTGGTACAAATATTGAGAACTATGAGCATATTCCTCCTCTCTTCTTCCATACACAGTGTCTGACCCTACCTGTGATGTAGGAGCAGCACCACAGATTTTCTGGGCAACCTTAACCCATGTCTTGCTAGCCTGACAGTAGAGATTTTCTTCCTAAAATCTAATCTAAATCTCCCCTGTTTCAATTTAAAGCCCTTTACACCTTGTTCTATCACCCCACACCATTGTAAAAAGTTCCTCTCCAGTTCTCTTCCAGGCCCCTTTCGGGTACTGGAAGGCTCTCTACAGTCACCCTGGAGTTTTCTCCAGGCTGAACAGCCCACGCTCCCTCAGCCTGTCTCCACGGGATAGGTGTTCCAGCCCTCTGAGCATCTTCATGGCCTCTTCTGGATTTGCTTTAGCAGAGTTGTGTCTTTCTTATATTGGAGGCTCCAGAGCTGTACAAGTGCTACAGTTGTAATAGAATATTGTGATAGTGTTTTGCAATTGGCATTGACCCAAGAAATAACCCATGGAGGATGAAAAAGACAAATCAGATCACACGGTCTGTCCTCAGTGTTACTTCCTCTGTACTGTTTGCTTACTCCAGTCCACTTTACAAAATCTTAATAACACTTCTTTCCAGTTCTGTCCCTCCAAGGTTAGTCTGAAATCTCCATAACTTTTAGAAGTTAACTATGAAATTTAAAGTTTCTTTTGTTTTAACAGATAACTGCTCTTTATTATAGGTCATTGCCTCTTATGAAGATTTTAGACATAATTATCATGGCAAATATAAATAACTGCAGTTTTTAAAGCCAGATGTTGCAAATCCATGCTCATAAAGGTAACCTTTTATAAACTGTCTTACAATGGCAATATTCACCTCATTAAGAAACACAGCATGAGTATGAGATCTGAATATTTCTGCATTCAATTTTTAAAGTAGAGGAATCTAGTAGAAAACAGTCCTAAATACAAAGCAGAAGATGCCTTCTAACAACACAGAATAATTATCTCTGGAATCACCTCACTGAACTTTAACACTTCAAGTGAACAGAAAATGCCTGTGGGAGGGGTGGGGAAAGGGAGATGCAATCCCTAACTCTTGCTGCTTTTAGACAAAGAAACCCCCACTGACTTTTCCTTTAGCTGTACCTTTTAATGTGTGAACCTGCTGGTATGAATTCACATTCTGACCCACTTTCTCACAGGTGTTCAACCTGGGACTACTTGGAACCAATTTTAGATTGCCTCATACTGCTTCCTTCTGTAGTTCCTAATGACTACCTACTGTAATAACTACTGTGAATTCCTGTTTCAGATGTCTAGCTCCTCACTCATCAGGCAGAAAATACAGACATTTATCAATGGTTCATTGTAGGACTACATGAATACAGAAAACTTTACAGCATTACAATTATTGAGTGTTATTACACTGATAATCCTTTTTGGATCACAAGGATTTGAATTTTTCTTATTTATTACATTGAAGTTTCATTCTATTGTGGATATAATTGATTGTGAAAATACGTATTTTTCAGTTGTGTTGCATGACAGCAACACTGCTTGTAATAGTGAAACATGCAAGAACATTTACCCTATATAGCAATAGATTTATCTCAAATACTACATCGTTAATCAGTCTAAGTGAAGTATTGTCACTTCATAACTTAGTAGACCTATTTGGTCACATTTATTGTGACCAGTTGAAATAAGCAGATTTCAGTTTTGCCTTAAGTAATTAGTGAGTAGAATTAGATATGCAGTACATGTATACACCTAGAAACTGTGGCTTCGTTGTGGTTTATTTATTATGGATACTCTGTACTTAATCTTTGATTTTTTTACATGAGCTAGCATGATTTTGACTATACTTTGATATTTCACATAACAACTAGGTACTTTTGTACCATCAAAATGGTACATGCAAATTATCATCCTCAAAAGAACATAGTTAGGAGAGGAATTAGGAAAAAGGATGACAAAGTCTGCAGACATTGACATCTTCTGAAAAATAAAAATAATCTGATTTTGCTTTTTTTTTTATTTTTTAAGTGCAACACTAGCCCTAAGAGAAAACATTTTCACTTGGTTATCCCTCTCAGAGAACTGTTTTTTCTCTCTGGATGGACGGTAGTAAAGTCCAGGGCAATTTTATTTTGACATAGATGTATGCAGTAGAGCAGGAAAAGTGGTTAAGCAGAGAATTATTTGGCTCATTTTGTTACTTCTGTGCAGGACCTTGGTCAGTGTTTCCATCCAACATATCATTCAGGGCATTCTTTAAAAAACACTACCTCTTTTAAGCTTACAAAATTCATTCTTGAGAAGCACATGTGCCTCAAGACTTTGAATGGTGAGAAAAGAAAGGGCTTGAACTGACCTCAACTACATACTTTAAAATCTAGTTATCTGATTTTGCAAAACATCTCCCCAAAAGAGGTATATTTATGAGCAGTAAGAGATCTAAATGCAGTCAAATAGGTCAATCACAACACATGCTAGTTTCTCAAATATTTGTCTTTATACAATAATAACCTCTGGTGTGCATCTTGAGGTGTTTCCTCACCTTTCATCATACCTTTCCTAGCTTTCCACCCCACCTGAGGCTCCAGTGACACATGGACACTCTAAATGGCCTCTCTCCAAGCCATGGCCACTTAGTCACTCGTGTCACTGTGTCACCTGCCTCTCCTGCTTTGGCTGCTGGTGTCTCTGAGCCGATCATCACCACTGGGTGCCATTCCCCCACCAGGCTGCTCCCAGGGAACAAAGTGTAATCAAGGCAATTTCTCCCTACCACAGACACAATCCTAGACCTCTTGTCATTCCCATCCATACAACGCTACCGTTAGCCTACTCTGGTCTCCATTGCCTTCATGTATTTATCCTCTAACTATTTTAATCACAAATATAAAATATAGCAAAGTATAGGATACTATGAAGAAAGCAAAATCTACTGTAGGCAAAAAAAGTACATAAACACTCCTTTCTACCTCTGTGCATTTCTCCTGAAGCTTTATGTAAAGGAATTTGGATATAAACTCATGGGAATAGGGCCTGAGAAGGTTTTACACCATTTTCTCCTAACTAGTAGTTACTCCAAACTCGATATAAATTAGCTTGGGGGTAATTTTTCAACATAAAAAGAAAAGCTCCTGAGCCTGGATGAAAGAGAAAAGCAAAAAGAAAACCATGAAACCCAAAAGAAGCATGAGGTGTACCTAACAGGAATACTTTGTAAACCCTGAAGTGGAATTTTTCTAAGTAGCACAACTGCAAGGTGGCATATACTACAGATGGATAACATCACAACAGGAGAACACTTTTATAAATGGCAAACAGGTGGCTGGGTTTATTTAACAATCAGGCTAGCATAAACCAGATTTTTATTTATGATCAGAATATTTGGCACATATGATATTGTTTCAAGGATCTCTGTGAAATATTTGCAGACTGATTTAAGGTGTTCCTGCAAATATTGTTTCATCTTCCGGAAATTTTTCAAAAGGGCTTTTTTCATCTCCTTTTAGAGTATACATTATCCAATCACTCCCTGTAGTAGTACCCTAAGCCTATGATGTCTGCATCCCTGAGATATGAACAGGATTTGCCCTTTTGCTTGAGTAAATATGTGTATTGTGTACATGTCAGAAGTAGAGAAAATACACTCTTTTTTTGTTTTGTTTTAATAGAATATAAAGGTAATTTTTGTTTGTGTACAAACTATATTCAGTACTGACAAAGATATTTGTGCTCTCCAGGTAAGCCTTTCGTGATTATACACCACAGCACTGTTAGACATGTGCACAGCTGTTTTCTGCACCAGGGTGACTAACTGGGAGGGTTTACACATATCTTCAGCAACCCTGTCAGCCAGCGTTGAGACTTGAACATGATGGAGATGATAAAGATCAGGACACTGGCCACTGTTCATGCAAGCACTTAAAAATGTTATTGATAGAAATGAAGGCTATATGTGGAGCAACAAGCTGAGCAGGAGCAGATATGGTTTTGCTGACTGGCCAGCATCACTCTGCAATGAATAATTGTTAACGGCGTCCCTGTTATGGCTTTGTCTCAGGACAAAGATTGCTCTTCCAAGCATGGCCTAATTTAGGTTAGCATTAGCCAGGTATAGCTCCAGTAGCAATACAGGCAGGCTGCTCTACTTGGAGCAGGTAGAAAAGAGAGTCCAATAGTTTGTGTGCTAGTCCTGGACAGAAAACCAGCTGAGAGTACAGATGGAGCCCAAAGCCTCATACATCTAGGTTTGAGTGTTACAGTGGGTACATGGATGGACAAAGGAATGCCTCAACTTTCCTGCAGCTCTGATCATAAATGCAAAATTAGGCAGAAACTGCAGATAACTACTAGCCTCATGGACAGGTAGCTGTATGGAAAAAGACAGATGATGGCTAATTGCTGAAAACAGATACACTTAGATACCATGTGTGAATGTTTAGAGCCACTGGAGCAAATAATTAATGCAAAAGGTAGATTTTTTACTTCCTAGTGTCTCCGGATTAGGACATTTATGAAAAAGGCTTGTTAGTCAAAAACGAAGTATGGGGCTCAGAACAAAAAATAACAGGTTGAAAATAAAGGATCTATGGTACACAGGATCTAAGACTACAGATCTGAGTAGTGTTTTAAATAAATCTTATGAATACAGTAGTGAAAAAAACCAGCATTATAGTTCTTAATTTACCCACAGGGAAAATAAGCTGTGTTAAAAGTTGTGTATCTGACATGGCATAAGTCAATAGCAGAGTCTGAAACTATGTAAAAGAGTCTCTGTAATCTAGTAGCTGGCACACTCTTCCAACATTCGTTGCCTGTCCTACTGGAAAAGAGCTGCAGGACACAAGCAACTTGTGAGTTAAACACATTTTGATTTATTCCAGTAAGAGAAAGGGATTTTCCCCATACGCTTCCTGAAGATTATAGACTGCATTATTCCCTTTAGCAGTACACAGGTTCATGAATGATTAATGATGCTTTAGGTCAAAAACCACTGAGTAGGGGTATATTGCAAGTTTTACAGTGTGATCTGTTACCATCAAATATATCTTCTCATGTTTCTTTTGTTGGATATACTGTTCTATGAACTGAATAATCCTTCCAATTTTCCCCCTTTCTGAAAATTACCTGTTAGGTGGGAGTGAGAACAAAATTTCACTCCGTGAAATGGGTATTGTTGTTAAGCATCTTGTTCCTTCTTTGTATGCTTGGTAGGTGAAGAGTGGGGGGAAAGGATTTAGCTCTCATTTTCTGCATTTTTCTTCTAGAAGTAAGGTATAATTTGCATAGTTTATCACTGCAGCTTTTTCAGCTGCTTTATTTGTGGCTGTTTTAAGGCAGCTAGCAATACTCATCTAATAGCTTTGTTTGGAAACCCTTGCCATGACTAAGTTTTAGAAACTGAAAGAAAAAGATGAGTCAGTGCAAGCTTCAGAATGTGAGTGATCCTGCAGTAAAGATGATTGGAAGAGTACAGAGGTTAATAAAAATAGTTGCTTTTTTTTTTTGAGGGTTCTTTTTTTTTTTTTTTTTTTTTTGAGACTGTAAGCCCTTCTTGTGACTGCAACAAGATAATAAATCATAGAATCAAAGGAAGAATACCTGGTTGGAAAGGGCCTCAAGTATAATCTGGTTGAACCTTTCCTGGCAAAAGCATGATCTAGACAAGATGGCCATGAACTCTGTCTGTCTGGATCTTAAAGGTGGCCAATGTTGGAGAATCCACCACTTTCCTCTGGAAATTATTCCAAAGGCTGATTGTCCTCATGGGGAAAAATTTTCTTCTTGTGTCCAATTGGAATCCTACACCTAATCTTTTCCACATGACTTGTTTTTAAAAAAGGAGTCTCCATCTTCTCTGCAGCCACCTCTGAAATATGAGAACATGGTGGTAAGGTCTCCCCTAAGCCTTCTCTTCTCATGGCTGTACAACATCAGTACTCCCAGCCTTTCCTCATGCGTCAGGCTCCCCAGTCCTTTGAACATTTTTTGGCCCTTTTCTGGACCATCTCCAGCCTGTCCATGCCTGTTTTTTTGTGATGAGGACCAAAACTGAACACAGTATTTCAGGCGTGGCCTGACAAGCACTGAATGGAGTTGGACAATGACTGTAGCTCTGCTGGCAATGCCCCTGTTGACCACACCTTGTTGGCTTTCCTTGCCACAGCAGCCCAGTGACCACTGGCCAGATTCAGTTTGGTCTGTGCTCTTGGTTTTCCAGCTACATCTCTGCACATGCTGACAACACCCTTGTAGATCTCAATTCATCCTTGTTTCCATCTCTGGTTTGCCTCTCTTTTTGTTTAGAGCAGTCTCAGCACTTAACAGATCAGAGCTAGGACAAGGGGGTTTCTTTCTCCACCTACCTCCTTTCCCTTTAGAGGGAAACAGTTTTTGTTTCCAGGAGAGTGTTTTTTACAAAACCCCAGCAGTTTCTAGATCCTTACTCTCCATGGAAACTTCCCATGGAATCCATCCCAACCAAGCTCTGAGTGAGCAGAAGTTTTCTCTTCTAAAATTAAGTCCTAACAATAAGAAAAACACTGTATCTTAATTTTCAGCAAAACAGATGGTTTTACCTGTGACTTTTCAATGTGTTAGCTGTAGGCTACCCTAACATCTAATTTTAAGTAACAATGACTAGAATAAGACTATGAGACCAATTCAGATTGGATGGAATGAAAGCATCTTCAAAGTAATGACTTTCTTTGATTAGACTAAACAAAATATACTACATTTATTTTTGAACTGTACTGCTCATGAACACTACATCTGCTTTGTGTAGCTGTGTGTTGCTGTTTCCTTTTTGCAGAGAGAAGAGTAAAGAGGGCAGAAGGGGAGTTCAGGGATGGCAACACAGAACATCTGGTGTGAAAAGGATGGGAAAAAATGTACTCACTCCAAATTAAAATGAAAAAGTTGGCCAAGTTCGAGGAGTCACTAATGACTAAAGGACAGCAGAAGTTAATTATAATATTTACATATTTTTTGCAAAAAAAGTGATTTCTGAGCTAGAGAAATAGGTTAAATAATTATTTATTTAAGCATCATTTATGCATGACATATCTTGACAAGAAATGAATGTCTGGTTTTAACTTATTATTTTTAGTTTGTTCTTCATCTTTTTAGACCCATTACAACCCAACTTAAAATCACCTGGGAATCTGAAGAAAAACAAAACAAAACAAAAAAATAGACAACCCAAAAATGTGCCTGAAAAACTAAGGCCCCCCTAACCCCCCTTTATGAGACAATTTTCTTCTATTTAGACAGAAATAGTAATACATAATAGAGAAAACAGGAAAAGGGGAATCACAAGCACTAATCTTGATGTTTTAAATAGTTCCAGTGGGGAAAAATAGGGTGAAGGGAAAAGAATTACTAAAATGTAATTTAAGAAGTCACATGGCAAATAAAAATTAGAAGTAGGAGTGAATTTTTATATGTAACTTTAGAATATAATGTTAAAAACTGCAGCATCCTGGTAGAGAATGGATTCCTTTCAGGAAAATCCCTGTTATTAAATTCCATAAATAATAGTTTTTTTTGTTTTTTTTTTTTCCCAGGAAGAGATATTCTCTGAGGGAAGGATTGTCCTTAAAGGCTATTTAATGATGATCTAAAAGTTTTTCAGTAAAAATCTGATGTAATTTCTAGATAAACCTTTTTTTTGTAAGCAGAAAAGCAAAAGAAAAATTTTGACTATTTAAAGATTAAGGTATTTTAGATCTGCAAAAATAATCTAAATTAATGCTTGTTTTGAATGTAACACACTAAATAAAACAAAAAGTCCCTTCTGCTTCAGGTTTGTGGTTTGGAGATATCAAAATGCACTCACACTTCAGCCCAGTACAGGGCTTCTTGTGAAATATTTCAGGGTCAGGTCAATGCAAAAGTTATAGGAAGTTGTCTGATTAGAAGGAGGTATTCTATAAACACGCAGGCAGCCCTGAAATGTTTTAATAAAAAATATGTAGAATATTTCATTATGAAATTTGTAAGTACTTGTTTCTCATTGCAACAAAAAAACCCACTGACACTAACAAAGAAAAAAGTAAAATAACAGTTAAACCTGTGTCTGTCAGGAAAAGGTCATTTGATAATTGCTGAGAGTTATTCTGTACTGAATACCATCTTTCAAACTGTGTGATTCTTCACTCTACGCCTGTTCAGAAAAGGTCACTATTATTTTCTTCTGCTGCCACAGTATTGGATAATTTGTATTTTCTTACTTTAATATCCCCTCAAAATAATCACAAAAAACTCAAAAAACTCCTTTATACCTTGGCAAACAGCAAGAATAAGGAGCACTAATAGAAAAAATAAAAAAACTCCAAAACTCTACAACTGTCCAGAAACAAACTTGGCTCAAAATGAGTAATCATCACAGGTATCTACCTTTACTTTTCTTGTTAATACTAATTTATGCTTTAACTAGGGCATGAGGTCATGACAGTGTCAATAAACTGTTGAACTATACTATTTAAATCCTGTCTTAAATGAGGATGAAGAACCCAAATTCTGCTTAAAATGCCATCAGATGTTTTCCCACACAAATAATCTTTGATTTTATGGATGTTTTTAAGTTTTCCTTAATACTTGGCTACAGATACAAAAGCATGAGTAAAAATGTCCTAAATTTTAAAGAAAGAAATGCATTTAAAAGGAAAGTATTTTGTGGTCTTCACCATGATCTAGAATGTGGCTGTAAGAACCACTAGGAGAGATGTGAGTCTGGTGACAGATTACTGAAGAACTTGTTACCTCATATACTTACCCAAGAAGAGAAGTTTGGCCTGAGGGGAATGAAATTCTCATAATTAAAAAGGAGTTCTTTTTGAGTCCAGGAGAGTTCTCTTAGTGCTAAGTCATTGGAGAAACATTTTTACAAGTGAAGTATACTTGAATTTTATACATTTAAGCACACAAGATACATGAAAGTTGGAAATAAGAAGAATTTGAAGCAATCAGGATGCAAAGGTGGCTCTTGCAATTTCCTAGTAATTATTTTGATTACTGTTCCTGCAACCGTGTTTATTCACTTTAATTGTTTTAATCCAATAACAAACTAGTATAAAAGGGTCAGTTGAAAGAAACACATTTTTTACAGACATTTTCTTTTAAGCATATGCCTTTCTTCAGTGGAAATCTGATTTACGACACCTGGTCCCTTTCAGGAAGATTATGGATCTTGCATCATTGTAGCTGAGCTACAAATTGTTTAGTGGGGAGCATGACCTAGAAATGCTAGAACACAAGTAGGGGGAGAGGAGGGGCAGGCACTGATCTCTTCTCTCTGGTGAGCAGGGACAGGACCTGAGGGAATGGCCTGAAGTTGTGTCAGGGCAGGTTTAGGTTGGATATTAGGAAAAGGTTTTTCACCCAGAGGGTGGCTGGGCACTGGAACAGCTCCCCAGGGAAGTGGTCACAGCTCCAGCCTGACAGAGCTCAAGAAGCATTTGTAAAATACTCTCAAGTACATGGTGCAACTCTTGGGGACAGTGCTGTGCAGGGCCAGGAGTTGGATTCAATTATCCTTGTGAGTCCTTTCCAACTCAGCTTATTCTGTGATTAAGAACTTTCTTAGGAAGTGGAAGCAATAAAATCAAATCTGCTTAAAGTGAGCATACTATGAAATTACAGTTCTTTCATTCCTGGCAAGTACTGTAAACAGAGGATGCTGTAGAACAGTAGGACCACGTTTCCTACACATCAGATTCTTTTCATTAGATTCAACTTTACTAGGTGTTGACTTTAAGAAAATTCAACAGACTGGACAGACTGGATGCAAAGCCCAGGTGGAGAATGCCTGGTATTTCCCCCTGATTTCTTATCCACTTGTTGAAAAGTGGCAGAGTTAAACTTATGTTTATCTTTTTTTTTTTTTTTTTTTAATTCAGCTTTTTCTTCTGTCTAAAATAAAAAATTAAATTGACATGCAAAATGTAAACTCTGATCTACTTTACCATAAATTTTAAGAAAATTTCTATTTTATTCAACTGTATTCTTCTGTTCTCAGGACTGGTGTTTCACTTGTTCAAAACTTCAGTAGTGTGTTTTTTTTTTTTTTTTTAAATACTTTGGGAGTGTTTGTGTGATTTCCTAGAGAAAATGAGTTAGATACAGTGGCTGCATTTCATAGCCCCTCATTTCTGCTGTGCTGCACGTAAACTTCCATGGCTGAACTAATAACCTTACATGCACTTTATGATGAGTGGAAAGAAATAATAAATTCTAGGACATGATTCATTAGGTCTGCTTTGCATATCCACTTCAGAAAATACTGAATTGTACCTAAAATTTCCCATTTTTCTTCATTGACTTCAGAGCTTTAATGGACATCTGTCATCATCTGTATTGTATGTAGACATGAATATTTAGATAAATGAATTCTTTCCAACCTACCTTTGAAGTTTTGCAGTACTTGGGTAAGTGTTCCTAAACAAAGCTCATTTTTTCATTATCTGCACTAAAATTTTAATGCACATAAATGGTAACTAAATTGGATGTTTAAAGTTCAGCAAATAAAATACTTTGCCTATTTAAATATTTAAAGTCAGATTACTCTGTATTCTAATAGGATAGCCAAGAATGTGGGATATAGCCTAATCATTCAATTTGGAGTGGAGACCAGAAGATCAGTTAATCCAGCTTTCTGATCAAGGTTTTGTTTGGACCAGGATGCTGAGAACTTTATCCAGCTAGGTTTTCAGTATCTCTCCAGACCCTTTGGATTACCTGTTCCACTGTTTGACTGTCCTCAAGAGGAAAAGCTTTCTTCTTACCTCCAGATGGAATCTCTTCTGATTCAGTTTATGATGCTTGCACTCACCCCTCCACCATATGCAGCTACAACGGCCACCGTTCTATATTCTTGATGACCCTCTCCCACATGCTGTGAAGGTGCTGTTGTGTCCCTTGGAAGTCAGCTCTTCTCCAAACTGAACAAGCCCCGCAACCACTCAATGATCCCTGTCCTGTTAATACAATCCAATATATTGGGATGCACTGCTCAGTCCTGTTTACACTGCTCATCTGTGTAGGCAGAGCTCATCCCCACTCAGCCCATTCCCAGATGTTATAATTTTGAGTTTTTTCCTTCCCAGGTGAGAACATTACTTCAATTCTTGCTGAATTTCATGAGTCCATTCCTCCAGCCTGTCTAGGTCTCTTGGAAAGACAGCTCTTCCCTTGATTGCCTAACCTTTAAGCTACTATATTTTGGGTATTATTTAAACACAATTTAAATTAATACATTTAAATTTGTCTCCCATAAGAAAAAGATGTTAGGAGGAAACAAGTAAGATATTCTAGATCTCAAAACTGAGAAAAGTAGACTTTCAAGCTGCTGAGAACTTGAACACAGTATGAATCTATTCTTTCAGTGCTGAGCAACAGTGAGTCTGACTTAAAGATGCAGGATACTGCTTCTCTTTCTGCTCCTGATTACTGTCTTAATAACATTTAATGAAAAACCCCACAAGCACTTAGTAAGGATTCCTACCACCAACTTTAGAAAAAAACCCAATCTCTTAGATGTTAAAAATCTCTCATCAGACATCAAAATCCAGGTTTAAATCCAAGACTGAGAGTAGATTGACTCTATAGACTGTAACATGGTACTTGAATATTTGTGCCTGCTTAGACAATAAAACAAGTTGTAGATGCACAAAGTTCCAAGTAGTTTAGATATTCTAGGCCATTCAGATTTCAAAACTCATTGATGCCAAAATTTGCTCTGATGCCACTACTGTGTAACTATAGCCTCAGCTGGACAAATTAGGGATTCAGAAAGATGCCTGCTAATTCTAGTGTGAAAGACCTAAGTCTGTTCTGAAATCCATCCTTTTCTTTCTTAAGTGTTTTGTCTTAGGAAAAAAATCTTTCAGCATATGTAGAACAAAAACACATTTCACAATATGCTGGGTTGTTTTTTTTTTTTTTTTAATGAACCAGATTTTCTGCTTTATAG
Organism: Melozone crissalis; assembly: GCF_028551555.1. Taxonomy (NCBI): domain Eukaryota; kingdom Metazoa; phylum Chordata; class Aves; order Passeriformes; family Passerellidae; genus Melozone; species Melozone crissalis. Next base: position 59,228,672 of record NW_026535805.1, read on the forward strand.
TCATGCCTACCTATAAATATTGCTACATAGTTTTCATTAGTTTAGCTCCTCAATTCCTTCTGTTTCCCCGATTGCCTGCCAAAATGATGTGGTGCAGCTACCACAGAACAGAAAATACTTGATATAATCTGATTGATATTGTTGTAGCTGATTTTGAAAATCAGCACTTATTAATTTACTGTGATTATTTCTAGTAAAATAGATTAAATAGATTAATCTCTTTTGCCCTAACACTTAATTTCCCTGAAGAGACCATCTGGGACTGAGAAAATAATTTAACATATTTAAAGAGATGTTCAAATGACTATATTATTTATTTCTCCTCCATTGTGTTAATGAACTTTTTCTTATGCAAATTTAAGATGCTGGAGCTACATTGGAAACCCTCTAAATCTTTGTCTTTAATTTGGATGTAGGGAATGAGGGATTTTTCTGTTTCTTCAGAGATTTGATTCATGGTTTTTTGCAATACAAGACCAACAATGATCTCAACTCTGGTGCAAATGCACATGGACATCCTGCCAAGGCTCAATACAACATTGCTGTCCAATAGTTGTTTGAGGGAAACATGCATGAGAGGTGAAATTCTGTACCAATCACAAGTTCTCCTATGCTGACTGAGGAGCTCTGCACAGGAATATACCAGCAGCCACTTTTAATCCTGCAAAATGTAGGGCTGCTTGTACTAACAAACCCGTGGGTCTGAGCTCAGGAAATGCTTAAGAAATACCCTCAGAGAAGTATTGGGAGATTATGATTGTGATTTGAACATACAAAGTGGTCAATACTGCAAATAGCTGAAAATAGCTGGAAAACTAAAATAGAAATATAATTTTTAAATTAGTGAAGGCACCCGAGCAACCTATAGCCATATGTCTTTTCTACCCATATCACATCTTCAGAGCCATGAACAGCACGACTTGCTTAAATAGCTTAAACCTATTTTTAATTGAAATTAGATATGATTTTTAGAGGTAAGCCTTTGTTTAATTGCAGCTTTACAAATTCTCCTAAGACTCTGTCTTTTTTTTTTTTTTTCCCCCAAGGTACAACCAGAGGAATGTCACTGCCATGATGACCCTGACTTTACACCATGCTCATCATGACACACTGTATTAGCTTGCATGGTAGAATTGATGCAACATGACCTCGTGCCATACTGAATGTCACAGAGATATTATTTTTCCCCTCTTCATTCTGGCAATAACTGTCAGAAATAATTTTTTATTGTGTCAACTACTCAAACACTTACCTCCACAATGCTATGTTATATAAACCACCTTATCTTCAAACAGTCTGAGACTATTTTCTCCAACCTTTAGATGCTTGAAGTGTTTTCCCAAATGCCTGTATTTTATTTACCTCACTAAGCTGCAACCTTCAGTGCCAGTAACAAGCTCTCCTGATTATTTGACCAATCTGTATCAAACAGTAGGCTTTTGTTGTGCTTTCAGTTTTTTCCTGGCCGGTCCAGAAGATTTAGAATATTGTTTTCTGGCAGATCATGATTTCAGGATGTTTGTTCTCCAGATCAAAAGGGTGTTTAAAAGCAAATTCCTTTTTCAGTATCCATACGGCTGATTTGCTTTAGCATGTGGGAAACTTGACTATTCTGTGAGATCCTAAATGGATAGGAAGAGCAGTACATGTACTCAAGAGCAATCCTACAGGTCTCCAAGGAGAATTTGAATGAAACTTAATTAAAGGAAGGAAAAAAGAGTTCCATTTACAAGTAAATCTTTCACTGAAAAAGGTTTTGTGTGTTTTTTTGTCAGGTATTGGTATGAAATATTACAGTGAAACTTCAGTGGTTTTGTGTCCCTGTCCTGTTGCCCTGTGCTCACGCAAACTGCTCACACGAATATTAGACAGCTGATAATTACCTAAATTTTGTCTTGCAAAGAATTTATTTTCCAGCAACTGATGATATGGCAAATACTTGCTGCAAATATTTGGCTTTCATCACTCCACAGAAATAATGCCCTCCACTGCAAAAATATTCCCATTTGGGGACCCACTGTAACTCTCATAAGAGCCATTTATTGAATTAGAAGAGAAGTTAAGTAATATTCTCATGGTGACCTTTTGCTCTGGAGTACCCTGAGCTTATGTCTGTCACTTCAATTAATTTATTGCTAAGATGGTCCTGTTGAGTTTGCTTCAATGTTTTTAGTATAAAAGTGCTTGCAGTTTACTTAGGAATTAGTCCATTCAGAGTGTAAGAAATTTATCCCTTCATTGTATAAGTGAAACAGTTTGGAAAGGTTAAGAACATATTTAGTTCATTTTTGAACTAGGAAAGACAAAAAAAAATCAATTTTTCATAATTTAAATGCTGAAGATTGATTTTAACAAGTTCATCTTTGATACAAAGAAAGGTGAAGGGATTTCACCAAGCTGCCCAACATTGGAAACTCTTTAATTAGGACAAGAGTTTGCCCAGTCTGTCTGGATAGTCACAGGAGAAAGATGAACTCCCACTTAAGTATGATGACTTGTGAGTTATTATTTTCCATGTTTTCAGTCAGCCTTTGGATGAACCCTTTTTTCTTTTTCCATTGACACGGCTATGACCCTACCAAAAAAAAAAAAAAAAAAGAAGTATAAAAGTATAAAAGTACTGGAAGCAAGTAGTGTTTTAGGTAGTTGCTGGTTGCTGAAGTGGATTTTTAGTGTGGCCCACTTAGAGAATCTGAAATAGTTATATACATTGGTTTTGCTTTCCTGTTTATTTATTTATTTATTTATTTAGATTAGGTTTTTTAGTGTTGGTCTATCCTTTAAGAAATATTGTATAGAAAGCTCAGGATGCAGCTGCACACAGTGTAAATACCAAGTTTTCTGTTTAGCTTGCAATTTCTTTGGTAAAAATTTCTTAACTTCATATTTCCTTTTTGCCTTCTGTTAAGCAGGCATTTTCTTAAGAAATATCTACAATGACTCAAAAAGTCTGTCCCCTAACTGATAATAGCTACTTTAGAACCTATCATTATATATATCATTATATCTAGTTTTCTCCTTGTTTATTATTTTGCATTTTTCAACACTGAATCTTTTATATCTTTTTTTACCTATTCACTTATGTAAGTCTGTAATCAGCATTAGCATGGATTTTCTTCCTCTATGATTGTTTTTTTGTTGTGTTTTCTTGAAATTATTTTCTTATTTTAAACAGTTACTTACCTGTAAGTGAAACCTGTTTCTGAACAATGATAATTTATTTTTCTAAGAACCGTTTTTATCGAATGTTGTGAAAAGCTTGTAAGAGCATTGTGTATAAAGTCTTAGAAAACTCTGAATGGATCACCCATGTTCATGTGCTATTTCAGTTTATCACAAACTTAACAGCTCTGTAAGGCACAGCTTTCCCCTGCAAGAAAACCATTTAATTGTTGATATTGAACTCTGTATATCATATTTATCCATACATATCTTCCTACTTTTTCAACTGCCTGGCCTTGCATCAGCCCAAAAACCTTTTCTTAAATTTTCTTATTCTGTTACCAAATTCAGCTACCAGCAAGTAAAAGTTACTAATCACCATTAGAGCTTCACATGTCTAAATATGAACTATTTAATCATATTAATTTAGAACTCTTGAGTGATTCCATGTGGTCCTTGAAATTTTTTTATCTTCAATTTATTAATTGATTCTGAATTCAGCTCTACATTCATTTCTGCCCACATATAAACAAACTCCAATCTGTCAAATTATCTTAGCTATTTTTAGTGCATACTGATCTGAAAATATCTATATATTTAATTTTACCAAAAGATGTAGTGAATGCTTTTTCTATTTTTGATCCCCTATTTGTGCTACAGCCCCTATATCAAGCTTCATGTTTTGTTAAATTCTAAGTCATTGACAGAATGCATCTCAAAATCTCTATATTATATTTTCCAAATTATAGGGTTTTTTTTAAAAAAAATACTGTCAGACTCTAATTTAGGCATTTATTTTCAGTGTCCTACATTGGGCTGAATAACTGCTATCTATAAAATAATTAGAAGCCAGAAGTAGCAGGAGTGGATCCAAGTGCTTTGGAGCACCTCTGCAGAAGTAACTTTCTGTGTGCTCAAGGTAATCAGAATGATCAAGTGCATAAAGGCTTATGCACTGGTGTTATAAACACTAAATTTAGGATTCAGTTACAGCTGTAGATGTTATTTATTTGATCAAAAGTACAGTTTCTGCATATTTTTTTGCACAATAGAAAGGCAGAAAAATAAAATTGTTGCTGAACTCGAACTCATTTAGTAGAAGCAGGAAGCAAACACTTTGAAATCTTTCAGTGATGCTTCATAACCTGATTTTGAGGCATTAGTGATCACAGCCTTGATCTATGAAATGTAATATTGACAGTGTCAAGTCAAATATTTCAGACTGCGGAATTTATTTAGGTCTTTGTTTAATAAGGGAAGGAATAGTAATTTGCAGAACAATAGCTAAGACAAATCTGTACTAACTGAGAAATCATAGGTAAAAAATGAAAAGAGTGTATTAAAACTTTAAAGTCATTGTATGCATGAATTATAATGAAATATATTTACCTTCATGTGTACATAGCCGACAAAAATGAATCCCAAAATGATCTTTACAGTGCTGAGTTTCCTCTTATTTAAGTTAGGAAATTTTAACACTATCCAGGTGCAGAATGTTACTATTTTTTTAAACTCCAAACCCAAGAATATTTATTATCCCTCCTCCCAACAACCCATTCTTTAAAAAGCCTTAAATAATCCTATTTTAAGTTTATTCAAGAATTTAAATGTGCAATCAAAATTTTGTGTATGGATGGCTAACATGTTTCAGCAAATAAGGAGGAGGCTGCTATCATTGTGCTGTAATCAGCATTTCTGATGTTTATTCAGGCAGTATAATTGTGATTTATTGCCTTGTTATTTCTGTCATGTCATCTCTTGAAAGTGAAAATAACATGTCTGGTGCCTGAATTTGGCAGTGAATGACCATAAAGAGAACATTACAATTCTCCTCAAAAACATAATTTCAACACAAAAACCAACCTGCTACTGCAGAGAACACAAACGTGGCATTTTTCCAGATATCTACTACATACATATTGAGGATTGGCAGCTGTTAAACAAACAAGCAGCAAATGTGTGAAGTGTCATTTATCACTAATTGGAAAGCATTCACAGAGCAATGAATTGAATTATTAGCAACGAGCTATGACTGAACATTAAAAATAAAAACAAACCAAAAATGAAGGGAGGAAGGGAAGATACAGAGAAGGAGAGGAAAAAAAAAGAAAAAGACAAAGAATGAGAGAATAAGAAAGAGAACAATTTATTGTTTTATAGGAGCAGTATGTAAGAGATTCAAAGGATAGAAAGGGGGAAGTTTCTTCCATGAATTTTAATTTTCCTTTCTTTAAGGAAAAAATAAAAAACAAAATCTCCTTGCCAGTGTTGTTTCCTCCATTCGCACATGCTCTTTTTGGTTTTTCTGTGCATTGCCTCGTTTATGTCATGACTTGTAATCCCCCATTCAAGGACTGCCACGGCCTGATGTTGATCAGCTGTGCAGCAACCTGCTGCTTCTTGTCTGAAATGAGACTGCAAATTCCTCAGGACTGCTTCCTCATGCTTCATATTTTGTGTCAGCACAAATGGCCCTGGGCCATTTGTGAATAGGAGTGTTGTTGGGGCAACGAATGAGAATAAAGGTTCCAGGCAGTTAGAAAAAAATAGGGAAGGAATAATAAAAAATTAGAGAGGAATAATGCTCTTCTTGAAGACATCTCTCCATAGCTTGGTATTTAAGGCAGGAGAAATAGATTAATTCACACTTGTTGGAGCAGGCTTCTGACCCAGCTGACAGCAGAGGTGTGGATTAAGATGATGGCTCAGGCTTACAGGTTCTGCTGCTCCTCAGAGTGGTGTCTACATAAAACATGCATTGTATTTGCACTCTCCTGAAGTAGTTCATGGTTTTATTCTCTGTCAAGACAAACAGATATGTTTCTGTTCTTGCTGTCTATTAATAAAATAGCTTCCAAAAGGATTCTAAACATAGACCCATCATGAAGATTCCTACTGTGAATAACCCTAAATTGCCAGTCTGTGGAAGTTTGTGATGTAATTAATAACCCTAAGTTTTCAGAGTAAAAAAATTCCAGAAGATTCCTGTTATCTTTGTATACTATTTTATATACAATTTTTTGTTTACATTCACTTCCAACAAAGTGTTACGAGAAATATTGAAATCCTAGCATTCAATTCATTTAGTTAGATCACAAGAGGGTCTTAAAACCCAGTGCTTTTACTGTGCCAGATTCATGTTATTGGCAGAAACAAAAACTAAATGCAAGGCCAAAAATCATTTGTTGGGTAATATCTTACCCTATTGTCAGTTTGATTGAAATCAGTACTGATGGATATGGTTTAGCTTTCCATCAATGAGGGTAAAAATGTCCTAAAAAAAGAGGTTTGTAATTTGTCAATTTTGAGATGTGAAATTTTTGAAACTTTGACTTGGGTTCTTTTTTCTTTCACAAAGCCAAATGTGTAGAATCTCAAATAGTCCTTCTGGGTGGAAAATTAACATAGAAAACATTAGCACAGGGAGTTTTATCCTCCTATATCATTAATGAACTCAGTTTTACTTTCTATGCTTTGTGTTTGCAAGCTCTGTGTGACAGCTGAACTCTTGGTTAATACAGCAGGGACTGAACCAGGAACCTCAAGAGCTAAGAACATGAAATGCAACAGCTTGAGCTCAGAAAGCAACCCTTTGTAGCTGGGGAATATAACACTTGTGTTGTCTGAGAATAACTCAATAGCATGCTGCAATTGCTTTGACTATTCAGCTCTGTTTTACTTTGAATAATTTCAAATTAAACTTCTTGTTCAAATATTTATACTCAAATACCTTATTCATTTTTGCTTGGAGTTTAGATCTTTGTAAATGGCAGAAAAGCTTTTCAGATAAAAATGGCAGACACACATAAATAATTTTATCTGATTTCCAGCAAAGCTTACTCCAAGGATAATGGAGTACCATGTAACTTTAGCAATGTAAAAAACCCCACCAAAACTAACTGAAGATTCAGCTAGGCTACCTTCACAGCCAGTGGAGAGAGGTAAGGAAAACCATTCATATCCCTATTTTATGTGCCTGTTCTAGTGGAATGGAAACATTCTAGGAACTAGAATTCTAGATTCTCTCTTTTTTGGTTGAGGGTCCTTCTCACCTGCAACGAGTTTTGGTTTCTGGAAGATGGATGTTCAGTGCTGTTTGAGATACCATCTCCACTTGGCTTCCAGCCATCACTCCTGAAGAGAGTAGATTTTTGCATAACGTTTTTGTTATGTCTGCCAACTGTGGGCTGATGTCTCTGATACACTGCAACATTTGAAATAGCAGTGCACAACTGTGATTAGGTACCTGAATTACTCCCCTGACTACAGGCAATGAGGACTGGCTAGGGAATTAGCTACACTTTAAATCCTAATTTCATTGACATCACCAGGAAAACTGATTTAATTTTAGTTGTACAGGTGTAGACCATTACCTCCCATGAGCCTCAGATTAACAAAAAATACACCTGAGCAAATATTCTAGATATATAGTAAAGAGTATTTGCAAATAATTTTCATCTCCTTTGCTGGAAAACAGCAAGCATCAAAGATAGTTTTGCATGTTTATTTTTCAGCAGAAAAAAGGACTCCTGAGTAAGTCTACCAGCTGGGCTTGAGCATTATGTGTGTTAAATAACCAAAAAAAGAAAGGGAATGAAAGACAAAACAGTTGGCTCAGATGATGAGTGAGTAGTGAATTGGGCAATTTTTACATTTCAAGTTTCACTGCTAGGAATATCTTTACTTCTAATCAACAGAACAAAATCATATAGTTTTAAAAAGAAATGTGCATGATTGCATTATACAATCTTTGCCTCTGTAGTATTATTATGGAAAGTTGTTTGCTTTGTCTATTAAGCAACTGTAAAGTGCCTGATTCAAGTGAAATGAATAGGAGTCTGGCAGTGGAGGGACTGAAATCTCAGAGCTGTTCTCTACTTTGTAGTTTAAGTCCCTTTTGGAAGAGGTCATGTCTACATAGCCTTTAATTTTGTTTTTTTTACATTCTCTGTAATATGACAGTCTTTAGTGTTTTATACAAAAAATTATCTGAGACCAAAAAAGGAAAAACTCATGCATGTAATGTACACATTATAGCAAAACCAAAATGATTCACAGGTTAATAAAAAGGTTTATGAAAATGTTTTAATGTTGTCAGCTCTGTGACAGCTTTAAGAACATGATCATAACCCCTTCTGAGGATAAAGGCTGACTTATGCAGCACCTTAGCTGAGTGACAACAATGCAGCAAGGCACAGTGATTTACACTTCCTGTGGCATATGAAAACCATAAATAAATGGATTTCCCTTGAAGAATCACTGTGTAAATAGTAATCACATATAATTACAAACAACAGTTCTCCAAAATCTCAATAGATCTATTTCATTCCTCCTAACAAAAATAAAAGACAGAATGTAGTTTACATCTAAGTTCCACTGGTTTCATAAGAAGCCCAGTCTTCTCTGTAGATTAATATGCCATTTCATTGAAAAATAGAATCAGTGTATTCCAAAATTACAAAGGCTAAAAACACCCACCAGATTCATACAGGAAAAACAGCAGGTTTGCAGAAGAGTCTTAGAGCCTTCAAGCATTTAATTTAAACAGTGAATGTGTGTGTTGCTTTGCCTGTCACCAGAATCTGTTGTTTTTATGATGATACTTTCCATATTCAAACAGTTCTAAAATATTGCATATTCATCTTTTCCCTTCCACTGAATTTTTATGGGGTTTTTTGTTATATAAGTTACACAGAGAGGATGCTTTCTCAACATGCAGTAATTATATTAAATCTTCATAAATGCATAGAAGAAGAAACAGGACATCAATAAAAAGTACCTGAAGGGGAAAGAGTTTTGATAATAAACAAATTTTTAAAATTAAAACTGAATCACCAGTCTGTAGCCTGACACCAGCATGAATGGTTGATCAGACACATAACTCTCCATGTAATTGTTTTCCCTTTAAATTCTGCAGATATAAATCAAGTCTGGAAGAAAAACACTAAGATACGATTCCCTGCTGGGCTACCAAGGCTATTTCAAATTCTAGGTGGGTTTAAACTGAGACATATCTGTTAAATTATTGTCATGTGAGATGCAGAAACCCTCTCTGCAACCAAGATGAAGACTCAGCTCTCTAAAAGCCGTGGATCTCTCCCCGACTGGGAGTGGTAGCGACCAATAGTAGTGACAATGTAAGCTACTTCCCACAGGTCCAGATGTTTGTGACTCTCACCCATCAGTCTGCCTTCTCACATCAGGCTAGCAGTGTTGATGAGGAAAATAGTTACAATAATAATTTTGAAGTCATTTTTGTCTTACTGATCCCATATGGATTTATAGAAGACCTAGATTTTCCATCTTCTTCACAGTCTACAACAGATATTTAACATCTTCATAGGCCAGGTATTAAAGTCCTGCACTGAATAATGTTTCTGCCTAATTCTTACTTCATGACTTAGAGCTGTCTCTACAAACGTCTCCCTTTCTGAGCTGTTCAGCCCTCTAAGTATTCTGGCAGCAGATCAAGGTTGACACTTCGCTGGAAAAACAAGAACTGTGTAACTCCCAAAATGGGCAGTTCTCTGAGCACAGATGGATGAACAAAGTATAAAGAAAGTCAGTGTTGAACATTACAAACTTCCACAGACTGGCACATTCTTTAACTTCAGTGAAAACACGAGCTGATTCCTCTGCTGACAGAGAAACATTTTACCTACATCAGATTCAATGACTAGAGACAAGAGTGTCACTTTTCAGTGATGTTCAGCCTGTGTGTAGAGCAGCTCACACACTCTCTCAATGGCTTTTTAGCCACTACCTCTGACAGCATCACTCCCACTAAAGCATAAAGGTAAGTTATAAGCTTTTGTATGTTGTGGGCTGAGCTCTTTCAGTTCTGTAGCCATTAGTTCTGCCATTACGACTTCTAAAAAAAATTTACAATGTAATTGTGGATAATGCTGATCACAACAAATCCTTACAAAATGAAATCCTACTTCTATTTACCTCCCTAATGAGTGAATTTCTCATTATTCTTGTGCTGTCAATTTGCTCCTTAGAAGACTGTCTTTATTTATTTATTTAACAGTTTTCATGAGTGCTTAAGACAGCCTGATTCAATTGCCAGTCAGTTAAGTGATAATTACATGCTAGATGCTATAAATGGACACAAAGAATATATTTCCCTGAGAATCCAGAAGAAGAGGAAAAAGAATAAAAAAGAGCAGGCTTTGGAAACACTTGTGAGCCACTTGTCTATTCATACCAGCTGTTTGACACTAGCACTCTCCTTGAAATAATTTTTAGGCTGAAATCACACAGTGATGCTTCTTCTGAAATGTTAATGTTTTCATGTCTGAGGCGAGACTAGATTATTCTCCCCTGAAGTTTTTTAGCAAGCAGTTATGCTTGCCAGCACCACCAACATTTTGAACCCCTATCAATGACAGAGTAAAAGAACTGCTTTCTGTCTCATTTCTTTCAGGGAATAAATGCTCCTTATGACTCACACGGTCTTACTCCTCTTGAATGCAGCTGTCTTTTTCTCACCAGAGTTCAAGTAAATTTACAAGAGGGCTTTAGTGAGAGAAAACTGAAAAGCTGCTTATTCTCTAACCTCACTATGTTGTCCTTTTTCTGAGAAACACTCATTGTTCAATAATGATATTCCCTGCTGAACTCACAAATTATATCTGAGGGAGAGACAGGGAGGATGTTTCGAAGGTTAAATTGAATGAAAAGTTTTATCAGTGTGGTTTGTTAAGATTTATTAAGATTTTTTCTGAGAAAAAATGTGGATTGTTATCTCTGGAATATATGTAAGATGTTCCCCATGTGTTTGGAGCCTGAGAACCCCAGAAATCCGTTGTGGAGAGCCTGTAGCTTTCTGGTGGTCCATAAGTGTAATGAAAAAAGTCATTATAGACTTCTAATACGGGCTTGGGCAATTCTCACCAAGCAAGGGTTCTTATCATCTCTTTATTTGGCATCACATCTCTTGCCCTGTCTGACAAAGAAAGCTGAATTTAATTACAGCTGTGTGTCTATTTGTGGTTGGTGGGGTTGCTGTAGACCCTGAACGGGATGTCTGGAGAGGTGACCCTATGGATTATCAACAGAAGAGCAAGGACCCAATAACAGAAAAAGTAGAAAAGAACAAAACAGTGACTGTATGTGACTCCTTTACCAGGATTGGAAGGGGGGGAGATGGTGTGGTTTGTAAGCTCACATGAGCAGAACTGGCCAAGGTTGTGCTTTTCCTGCTTTGGCAACAGGCTGAATGCCTCGTTTTGCCAGTCAGTACCATTTGCTATAGTTAGAGGAGGAGTAAAGCAGCACCTCTGCTCCATTTTTCTCAGTAAACCTGTTTAATGATAGTTCAAAACTTATGCTGCATTTTTCTCATGACCAGCCCATTCCCTCAGAGCACCACAGGATAATCCACATATGTATCAGGCACTACGTGAGTATTGAAAGAAGGAAATAAAACTCATTTGCTTTAATGAACCTGTAGAAGACCAGCCTAGATCAGAAGAAGCAGCAAATAAAAATTTTTGTTGCACTCTTGGGAGGTAGAGAAACCTGGAAGAAAGTGACAGCAGATATTAAAATACAGTATGTAATGTTTTGTGAATAGGAAACCTGACATTTCATGTGGTTTAGCAGTAGATCTGGTACAGTGTTACATAGCTGATCTCGGAAAATTATTCAAATTAATGTGGCAAATTTGCTGCACTCATTTATGAATTTTTACTACTTTAATTGTTCTGTAACCTTGACTTATTGCAGCCATTTGGGATTGAGGCCAAACAGCTTATTTAAATATTTAATAATTGAAAACCTGCAAACTTGCAGTTCATTTACTGCTTTCCTCTGAAAATGGAACTTCAAAATATTTTCCTGTGTGAGGAAAAAAATCTTTATCTAAACAATTTGGAAGTTCATCTGTATTTTGCTAAATTTTTGAGTTTTACAAAATGATGTAGCAGATAGACTCTGAGGAAAAGGAAATAATTAGGTTAGAGTAAGTCTGTAAGATACCTCTCCAAAACACTTAATCTGTCCTTTTCTTGCTGGCCACAAATTGGTGTCAGATACTGTGGAAATCCTGCCAAAAGTCTTTAAATCTATAGGAGAAAAGTAAAACCAGGTAGGAGTCTTAATAATTATCTTAAGAATTTAGGAGTTATTAAGAATTTGCTTTAAGGAAGCAAACTTGCTTTTGAACCAAGGAAGATATTAAGAGGTATAAAAAATATCATAGAGTATACAGGGATATTTACAATGTCTTTCTACAAACCTGTGTCCCAAATAAGCAAGGAATATTTGGAGCCTTGTATGAGGTATCCACATTGAAGGCACAAGAAGAGTTTTACTAAATGGAAGGACTCAGAAGACAGTCATAAAAATTAGGCCTGGAAAAACTCGTAATAAAACCATAGTATTTCCCTTCCTTAACACTGTGAAAAAAATAGGATAGAAAATCATTAGTAATATATTGAAAGTAGATTGGGAAATTCTTGTATCATAGAACAAGAATTGATTTTACATGAGAAATGGAGGAAGGATATAAAAAAAATGGTAAATGCTGAGACAGGAATTTGATAGAAAACAATGAGGAAATGGGTGTTTGTAAGTTCTCCAGAGTGTTTGGAATTATAATCAATTGCCATGAATGTTGTGAGAGGATATTGTGCCTTTTTTTTAAATTGGAAGAGAAAAAGATAAATATCTGCATATACTTTTAGAGCCTCTCTGGTGTTGGTCACCGTAAAAAGATGCCTCAGTGAGTTAGAAAAACACACAGATTAATCTAGCAAGAAAAGAATGCTTTCAAAATTAAATGTAAATAATATGATATTTGGCTTTTAAGGTTTGAAATTTTAAACTCAATTTACAGACTCAAAAGTTCATTGATCAAAGGAAGACGAAGCCCAGTTTGGACAAAGCATAAAAACGAATAACCTAGGGAAGTGCCTAGTGCTTATTTGTTGATTTGCATTGTGTACCTACAGAGGGAAACTGAAAAAATAAATTCCTAAGACTTTCTACCTTTTGGTTACATGGATATATAAAATTTATATTAAGTCATTGGTGTAACCAAATCATGAATAATTGCTATGATCAAGCTAAGATTATAATTCTCAATACTCTACAGTGGCTGATACAGTCATGCTCAAATTTTCAGCTGACATTAACTTTAAAACAGCCCTGAGAGAGTGCAGTGTTTTATTTCTTCAGCAGAGGACAGGATTTAATTTCCCTTTTTATTTTCTCCAACAACCACTTCACTCACTGCTGCCTGATTCTCATCTGCTGTTAGTGTCTGAGGTAGCCTACAAGAGACAAGGACAGGCAAGACCTCCAGAGCAGTAAATTAATTAAAAATTCCTTTGTTTGTCCACTAGATGACTCTCTGATCTATTGGACGTCAGAAGGAACATTTGTAGACCCTGGGAATAAAAAATGGATGTCAGGGTGGGGTGGGGAAGGTGGGGAGGAGGGCTTGGTTTGGGTTATTTTTTCATTTGCTGTTGATATCAGTACTTCAGTATGCTTAAGGCAGCATTGGAACAATCTACCCAAGGGTCAAGACAAAAGTGAGGCTTATTTTTACAGCCAACTCTTTTTTTTTTTTTTTTGTTTGGTTGAGGTTTTTTCCCCTTCTAGAATCTTCTAGAACTTAAAGATAAGGAATCATACACCTGCACACAGAGAAGGAGAAAACAAGCAACCTTGGCAAGCAATAGGCAAAAGTGAGTCTCCAGTGAGAGACTCACCTATCACATGAAAAAATAGGTGTTGGTAGGAAACAATGTCTGATGGCCATTCCACTTATGTCATTTGGCCCTAAAAGCCCCATGAAGTTTCAATTCATTACTTCAGTAACTTTGGTCTCTTCATTAGAACTGATATTGTTCTTCCACCAATTCTACCAAGAAAAGCTTCAGGACTGTGTAGCATAAAAGTTACAGCTACTCTGCTCCTCACTTCTCTCCCTCCTGCCTCCTTCTCTCCTCCAGTAGAGAAATACTATGGTTCCTAATAAGAAGAACTTGAATGCAGGTGTGTGGAAGTGAAAGAATCAGCTCTAATGTGATGTTCCACAATGGAGCAATATCTTGATGCAAGTCATTCTGAATCATGAATTGTAAGGCTGACTGCAGAGCTGGCATCTGCAGCATTTTAGAGCCTGAGAAGCTGAGTGAGCTGACCGGGTGGATTATGCAGACCTCTGAAGAGAACTATTGGGTGAGGACTTACAATAAATCCCAAAATGTAGTCTGCTCTCATGTTTTCTGCTGAATCAAAGAGCAGATGGTATGGCTGCTTCAGAATCTTAAGCAGGCGCTGTGCTGTTCACTGCTGCATGTTAAACTGCATGGTAATAGGCAACTTAACAAATAATTTTTTTAAAAGTACTTCTACTTGTTTATGAAGAGTTCAGGAACTAACATTACTACAGCAGATGTTTGTCCATTTTTGTTTTTTGGATGTAAATGTAATGCAAATTCCTGTTGTGAGGCGCAAAAAAGTATAACATGCCCCAAAATCCAAATAGATTTTACTGTGCCATTGGTTGATGCTTATGTCTGATGGAATAAAAGATACATGAAGATCATGTGTGAATATTTACATAGTTCAGTTTTTGATACCATGACCAGAATGAACCAACCACCATTATTTTTCCAGATCAAGAAATAATTGTGTTTTCAGGAGAAGTTATGAAAAGGCAATTTGATCAGCCGAAGTTTAATGCAATATTTAAAAATATGAGAAAAGAGATTTATTTTGGTTACCCACTGAAATGTTCGAATCTTCAAATGTAAGCTGGAAATAAAGCTAATTATATTACAACTGAAAAAGTGTTTTCATAAAAGTAATGAGGATTTCTGAAGTATTTGAGTTTCTATATGCATTTTCAAATCTTACTCTGAAGTGTACTCATAATGAGTGAATGAATGAATGAATGACTAGTTAAATTTCATAAACCAATTGCTAACTACTAAATTTTTTCCAGGAATTGATATTATTACTTTTTGTTTCAAGATGGGATTATTTAAAGATATTTGTACATTTTTCCAGTAAATGAAAAAAAGTGAAGTTCAAGCCTGTGAATAAAGAGCTGGTGCAAATTTTATTACTGTAAATGATATTTCAGTTTCAATCTCTGATTATTTTTCTACCCTTCTTGAGGAATAACTGAAGTAGGGACTATGGAGTGGTGTTGGAATTTCTCAGGCAGCCATTTTCATTTGATAATTTTCAGTCAACTCTGAAATTCATGAAGGGAGCATTTAAGATTTCTGCATACCAGTTTTTAATCTGGGTATCCTTTATTCATCTTTCTTTTAAGATAGGAACTGTCACTACTTGATGGGATTTGATAAAGTGATTTATGGCATCTGATCTATCAGAGCATATACCATCACAAAAACCTTGAAGAAACTACAGTTGAGCAGTGAAGTAAGGATATAAAAATGCTTCCTGTCATTGTCTTGCATTGGTTAGCTATGAACTAAAATTCAATACAGAGAAATCAGGAGGTGAAGAAAAGAACTTGCAGAGAGGTAGCTAGAATTTTTTATTACTTAAATTCACCTTTGATACTTTGAACTGTGCAGCATTAGCACTTCAATATCTTCCTCATTTTAAGTAGTTTCATGTTCTGCGCCATGGCAACTACAGGCAGACTATAGCCATGAACAAATTGAGTCTAGAGAGAGCTTCAGAAGCAAGTCTGGCCCTCATTCAAAACCTTTTGAAACAGATGAAAGAGTGTCTATTGACTTTGATGGGCTTTGGCTTGAACTCTTCCAGCTTCTACAGGCAGGCTTGGGTTCTAATTCGGCTCCAGATGATGTCCATGTATTTCATTCAATTGCACCTTAATTATATGTATTGAACAGCACTGGGAAAAGGTCCAGGGATGTAGGATGTTTGCCTCCAAGGATGATGTTATAATGGAATGCAAGAAAAAAATCCTTTTTTTAATGCTACTGAATTTTCTGTGATTCCCTGCACAGTGACACAATTTTGCATTTGGGATATCAACCATCACACTATACCAGGGGTGGGTGACTGTACAGGTGAGATAAGTTGGAATGCTGATGGACAAAAGAGCACAGGAAATACTGTCCACATCAGAATTATTTCTGTAACCATTCAGGCCTAGCTCAAAATTGCAGTTATCAAGTTCTAGCAAAAAACCATTTTTAATTGCATTTTCATCAGATTCAAAGCTGCATGACAGTGGGGAAAGACAGGAATTCAAGCATAACAAGCATTATATAGAATAAAATACATTTATTATATGTGATAATTATATATTATAAGGAATTGGCTATATTATAAGCGACTGTCAAACCAAGAACAAGGTACCTGAGAAATAACAGCTTTTCTGCTTTAGAAAATACAAAGATGTGACTGTTTCTGTGATTTTACAAAGTAAAACTGTCTTTGAAAGCTTGTGGCCTTTCTCTCCACTTCTGTGAGTGGAATGTGCTGATCTAGGAACATGACAAGGAGGACAAATGGTTTACCACCTGCTGCCTGAGCACTCACCCGCAGGTCACCAGTCTTGTCAAAGAGATTTGCATTGACAGGATGTGAAATGGCATTGCCATCAAAACATATAAGACTATCTTTCCTTTGAAGAAAAGCAACAGCTACTGTAACTTTGAAGTTTGAGGACAGCAAGGCAATTAGTTTAAAGTACTAGACACAAACGGGGAAATGAATCTGATGTTACATCTAATAGAAACTGGCAGTTTCAAACCCTGAAAGATGGACTTCATACAGCACTTTTCTATGACAAGTCCCCAGCTAGTGAGCTGATTTTTAACCATAAGAGTGGAATCACTTGAATAACCTTGTCCAATCCTCAAAAAATTTAGTCTTTTTTCTATACATCAATGGATTTCACAGAACATCTACTCTTTGTGCCACCATACCCTCATGAGCCACAGACAACTCCAATAATCCATGTGTCACAGGAATAAAGCAGAGGAGATTGTGGGAGTTGCATGAATTCTTTTAAATAGAACTTTACACATGATGTAAAAAAGTGAACTACACTAGATGCTACAGAAGAGCGAACTGCTTCCTCTGCTTGCAAATGACTAAACAAGAATCTGGTTAATGAATAAATCATTGAGCATATGAGCCAAATACAACAATTAATCACTTGAGGAATTAAGGGTATGAAACTTGGGTCTTCTGCCTGCCTTTAATTCTGTCTTAATTTCGCCTTTCTTCAGCTTACATTAGCTCAACATCAAGACCTCAGCTTTAGAATCTGAGATTTCTCAGAGCTCTGGTAAAATGTCATTCAATTTTTTGTCATTGTTTTGAGTAAAAGCTAATGCAAGGTATTAATCTTAAAGCAGACTAACTCAATCACAAGTGGTTACATTCATTTCTTACACTTCAGTCTCCTGAAAGCAATCTGCTGTCTCCTTGCTGTACTGGCTATCACTAACACTATCTAACCAAGTTTTGATGAAGACAAGTGAATATATATCTGACTGGACATCCTGTATCTATAGAAATACAGAGCATAATACAGTCTTTACTAGTAAGGTTACCTAGCTGATATTCTAGAAGACTGTGAGCTTCTTTTTCTCAGCACAAAGCATCCTTTCAAATGTAATCTGTATTATTTATCCATATCTTCTCTCTCTGCTTCCATGTATGCTACCTGAGGTTAAGGTAAAACCAATGCCAATAATCACCTGAGAGTTCTCAGCAAACACAGACTGTATGTTGGGCTTTTTTTTAACAGAATCTGCTGTAATTAGCATAAAACAGGAACTTATAAATATATGCTGATAATTTTTTTCTTAGATGTGCTTGAAGATTTCATTAACAATATTTAAAACTTGAAGTGTTCGGAAATCATCTCTCATATCATTACCTTATATACATTAGAACAGCTCTCACATTGTATCACCTCAGAAAAGTTATAATCTTGTAGAATGAGCCATCAGATTAACATTTTCTAAGAAATCAGTGCTGGGTTCTCGCAGTGAAAAACTACTCCTCTGGCAGGCCACCAGAATTTAAATTTGGCAGGCTGTAGTATAGTGTAAGGTTTACTTGTTCAATCAAGCATTCAATTAACTAACGTGTCAGTATGTTGGTCCTTTGTGAGACAAATAAATGGCAGCTAAAGTGCATTGAGCCATCTGAATGGATAGTTGTGTAATTAATATTTGCTTTTAATTTATTGTAAGATGTCCAGATGCTCTGGCAATCAGTTCCTGGGAAATCCTTAAAATAATTGACTGAGTTCTGTAAACTTACTAGAGGGCAACAGACTTTCCTATCTCTCTATGTGATTAGAATTGGGCAAATGATTCAGCAGACCTTTTAAAATTCTTGATTTTTTAAATTAATATGTTGTTTATAGCTCTGACATAATTTCTGTGTAATTTAATGTTTATTTAATAACAGGGTTTATCTATTATTTATAATTTATTTCAGACTGTCATTGTTTTGGGATCACACACCATTCTCCAACTCAGTAGACCAAGATTTGTTAGTTTGGCAGAGAAGAAAGCATGTAATTTCAGGACAATTTTTTTCTCAGTTGCTCTCATCTTTGCGAGTTACTCCAGAAGTTAATCTTAGTTGTGTAAACACTGAACAAGGAGAGAGAAAGGCATTTGCAGTGTGTGATTTTATTACATATGTGTTGATGTAGGATGAGCTGTCCTCTGAGCTTAGTCCAGATGAGTAACTTAGGCTCAATGTACAACTTCTATGAGAAAAACTGGAGGAGGAGGGGAGATCAGAGCCTTTCAGTGTGTTTTTATCACTACAATCTGTAGACTAAGATTATGGCTATGCTGAACTAAGAGTGTATGTAGCTAGGTTAAACATTCCCTGAACCCATTGGAGATCCAGGCATCTTCAGAGAATGACATAGCTGGGACATCCCGTTCCCATTAACTACTGGAAAATGTCTAAGTCAATATTGATAACTGAAATCAGGAGAATCAGATCTTTATGTGGCAACACTGAATTTCACCAAGGTCTGAGAGAACATGGGCTGCTTCTCAGCAACCAGATGAGAGCTAGGTTGATTGGCTGCATTGCAGGTTTTATATTTTCATCACCTGGTGACACTGACACCATGGGAATTCCAACGACATTTTTAAATATCATTCCATTGGTGATCATTTGTCCGTTTCATATGCTATTACAGGCCCTCATGAAAGGGCCATTATGTGTTCCACTGTGCCATTTCCAACACTATTCTTTATGTCTGGTAAGTCAGAATTGATTTTTATCTCCACTCTCTGTTGCATTTGCATCATGATGCGTTGCCCCCACTCAGACATTGGACAAAATGTCATTTGTAGAAGGATCATTCCCACAACTATCACCCCTGGCTTATTTTTCCTCTGACCAAAGTTGTATTGATTTTTCTACTGCTGTCTTCCTGGCTAGCAGTTAATGATCACACTCAATGTACAGATAATAGAGATGCCAGTATCCTTGTAGGGGTTAGCTGTGATCACACACAGCCATTCTTCTGCTAAAGTACAAAAAAAAACCAAAAAACAACCAGAGATTCCACAAGCATTGATCTACATAGACACATTTATTTATATGATAATGGAAACCTCATTCAGAAGGGGTAGAGTAGTTAATAAATCAGATTTAAAGAATACATTTTCAACCTTTACATCTTCATTCAATATATAGAGAGTTCATTTTTAAGATAAACTGCTTAGCAGTTACCTTGTTTTTTTACATGTAGTACACTGTGATAACTTGTATGTTTAAAACTCCTAATATATTGAATATTTGGTAGGATAGAATATTGAATTCAATGTTTTGTAAGATTTATTTTGCATAAATGAAAGCTTTTTAAAATATGTGAGTAGTATTTTCCAAGCTCCACATAATCTGTCTTCAGTTTCTAACTGGAGTCTGCTTTTTTTCAGGAGACAGAAGTTTGATAATATTTGGAAAACATAACCAGTCTGACAGGTCTTCAGTGAAATACTGAGAAGCTGAGGTACCACAAATGACTAATCATATTTGTAAAACAGAGCACTGTGAACAAAACTAATTAACAACTCTTTCGTGTTTTGAGCTATTCAGTTTGGAACTAGTTCATATATGGATTGGAATAGTTAAAGAACATGAATTGAGTCTTCCTGTCAATATAGCAACTCTTTTACACTTGAAAAGGCCTGTATTCCTTTACCTTAGCATTTTTTTTTGTTTCAGTAAAGTACACCTGATTTTTTTTTAAGTCTATGAAGGCTGCTAACCAAACAGTTCCCTAAATATCAGCAGGAATCTTATTTCTATCTCAAGGAAAAAAAGAAATATATGACAGTCCACATACGAACATGAAACAAATTATTTCTCTGACATTTTTTGTTCCTACATTATTTTCTTTCTCGTTATCTTGGACATTATTCTTAGGAAAGTCATTAAAAGTTCAAAGGTATGTATGAGATTAAGGCTTTCAGGAGAATGAAACTGAAGATCAGTTTTCAGAGCTGAGAACTCTTGGAGTATGCAAAAATTTGACATTTCTGTTGCTCTTGGGGTACCTTATCAGCAGACAATGAACTTTGGGTTCCTACAGATTAAAAAAAGTTACTAGCATGCTGTGAAGTGGAAAAGCAAAAGATTATCCTCTTTATTCAGTGTACGTATGCAAGCTTCTAGCATGGCAAAATTTAAAGGGTATCATTCCTATAATTGGTGCTTCTAACCCAGAGAAGTTTTATCTGCATATTTTTATCTGTACACAAAGCACAAGCATTAAAGAACAGCCCAAGATTTCTGCTGAATATGACTTTTCTTTTCAGAACCTTTTTTTTTTCTACCAGTCTTTTTTTTCACTATTTCTTCAGCTTGAGAGATAAAGTAGGAAATTCTTCTACACTCCTTAGCTAGAGCTAACGGGATCCAGGCAGTATTTACTGCCAGGAAGAATCTGCATATTAACTAACCCTTTGTGTAGGGGTCTAGCACCTGACACTCTTTTATATTGCCATAATTAAAATGAGTCGACTGATCAATTAAAGTGAACTTTTCACTATTAATGACCTTTGATTACCCCTAACTGAAGAATCAATGGTATGAAGTCGGGACAGGCTGGAAATACTAATCCAGAAAGCCTGGAGGGTAGGCTGACACATCAAGTAATGACGTCTGAGTCCAAAGCTAAAGTATTTAGTTCTGGCATATTAACAGTTGTATCATATAGTCTCTGATAAACACAAATAGGTCCTTGCATTCATCTAAGGTACTTCTGTCAGTGATGGCATACCTTAACATGCAATCTAAATTTCTTTAAAGAAGCTGCTGCTGATGTTCTGTCCAATGTTTAAATTACCAGCAATGTTATGGTGGTCCATTATCTCTTACACTGGATTGAGCTTTAATAGCAATACATTTACTTATTTATTTCAATAAAATGTTTTTTATTAAAGGGCTTCAGCACGATAGATGAGTAAATTTTCATACTTCCCACAGCCTCTGGAAATGACAGAAGTCTCTGGGCAAGGATTCAGTCCCAATAGTCAGTGATTTCTAGCCATGGGCTTGTACATGGCAAAGGGCCTCATATCACCCTCAGGTGGTTTGATGAGGACAAAGAATTTTGGATAGGTAAAATTCTATCATCCTCTATCGATTAACTAACGTTTCTAAAAGAAGTCAGTATAAGCCTAACCAAGGTTCAAATAACTCTGGTGAAAAATCACTAATGAATTCAATGGAGAGTGTCCAATCTGTAGTAAGTGCTTTTCAAAGTCACACCTTTTAGCCTTTGAAATAAACTTACCAATTCAAAGAAAGATGAGAAAAATCAAGAAATATCAATGCCGCCACTTCTTTACTTTAGAACAACTACACAACAACGGCTGAGTATGTCTGAACAACACTAATAATTTCAGTGATATGACTCCAAAATATTGAACTGAGTGGAAGCACATTCATATTGTGAAAAAACCCCTTGTGGCACTATCCATTTAAAGATGCCAAAGAGAAAGATAGATGGATTCTTCATTGGATCATTCTTTTATTTATAAATACACAAGTCAGTAGCAGCATAGTTTGTTCTAAAAGCGTACTTCATTATTGCCAAGTGTAGTGTTTCTTGATAGTTTTCCTCCAGTAAGTAGCAATATGTCAAACCCCACATATTTAACTCACTTCTCTTGATGTCAGAAGACCATGGCATACCCTAAAGAACAAATATTTGAACAGTGCTAAAATCCTGTCAGCAAAGTCTTGGGTACCCATCTGTTACATAGATAATATACATACTGAAATGACTGACATTTGTTACCAATACTAACAAAATAATCAAGACTTGTTGAGTGTGTGTATGCATAACACACAGTATGCAAATCTGTATGTATATACAAGTACATCTATTAGTTATATGTCAATATGCATATAAATTCCTGCCTAAATATTTACAATCAATTAGTATATTTTTCAATCTTAGTTTTTATATTGCTTTCAGCTGACTGAAAGGGCATATGGAAACAATAGGAACATATGGAAGAAAAGATCTGTTTTAAGACCAGATTGTGGTATGTTTACTCATATTGAATAACATACAAGGAATATTCCTTCTGTAGCATAAAATACTCTGCTGTGAAGAAGTGTCACAATACAGAAGCTGGTATTTATTCACACTGTTAGGTATTTATTAATCTGCAGTAGTGATGGTGTCACATCAGAACTAAACCTGGAGTTGGATTGTTTAACTTATTTCCAAATTCTACTCCATGATAGTTTTCTTGAATCAGGGTTACTCTTTTATTTACATGAACTGGGAACAAGCTCTTACCTCTGCTGTATAGAGATTAACAAGAAGGCTTATTGAGGTTTCCCATTTATAAACATTATGCTGCTTAGTTTATCAGCTTAAAAATGGGATTCTTCTAAATGGATTGCCAGTGCCACACTGTATCCAAATAGCATTTAAACTGTGAAAAATTGTTTGCTTCTTAAGGCTGATGAGACACCGCATATTTTACTCACCCTATTTTGCCCAGGCAGTGGCACGGATCTCCAAAGTGTGAATGGTTTTATGTGTGAGGGGTGCACAGCCACTCACCCTCTTGCACCTTGGAAAAGAGAAAGAATGGGATTTCAAGCTTAGCTCTGAGTATCTTCCTAGAACAGCCTGAAGTTTAACTGCAAATTCTTCCACCCTTTCCTGCTGTAGCCACACTGGTTCCAAATTCCACCTGAGTTCCTGTTAAAATAGCTGAAGATATTGGCTCTACAGCAATAAACTCCAGTTGTTTTATTTGTGCCCAACACATCTGCCCACACAGACACATGAGAGAAGTCCAAGGGATGTTTGAAAAGCATTAACCCACTTTACCTAGGAAAATGCCAATTTGCATAGATGATTACTATATGTACAAGTAAGAAAATGTAATTAAGGCCCTTATGGTAGACATCACACACATGAGCCTTCCATAAAATTCCATAGGAGGTTGTTGCTGAGGTCTTGATCCTGGCTATGTCCTACTCCTTGATTTTAGTCAAAAGTTAATGCCACATGAAGAGGAGAGATCTTTTATTTTAAAAATCCTGATCCAGCAAACAGTTTTACATACATGCATCATCTGTAGAATCAGAAATGCCCCAAGGTTCCATAATTAAAATATGGAAAAACCCCCAAACAACTATATTCTTAATCTGAATGGACTCAGCTAATGAAAATTCTATCATTCCTCTGGACATATTAACTTATATACATTTGTGCTTGATGCAAAATACTTAAAACTAAAAAATTAAAGTGCATATTACTAGCTGCTCAATTATAAGTCCTTTAACAAAAAAAAATAGCTTATTTCTCAAAGGCAAATATGAATAAAGTAACTGTTAACTTCAATGAAGTTTCCATATAAAAAATAGAACTTTACTGGGGATTTGGATTATTTAGACTGATAATAGTATTTATCAAAAGAGAGAATGTAGAATGCCACAACCACTTTGAAAAAATACAGCACTGGCAGTTTATATCTGTATAGATTATATCTATATAATCTGGAAAAAATCTGCAGATATGCCCAGTAACAGAAGATTCTTGGTTCATTCCCTTTTTCAGCCTAACATCTACACTACTCTCTTTTTGATTTACTAGCAGTTCAGTAAAGTATCTGCTCCCAGTCAGTATGCATTAATTTTCTTGACAATAAACTTGTAAAAAATTCTGACACCTCAAACTAATATTGAGTCAGAAGATCCATGAACGTAGGGCAGCTTCACATATTAAATTTGAACTCATAGGACAGAAAAGTTAAATATTTCATAATAATAAGGCAAGCAAATAAATTCCATGCTTGCCATGGAAACACTGACACTTAAACTAACAGCAGCACTTGATCACACTCTAGTCATGTAAAGCTATTTTTTAGACCTTAATTCTGCAGTGAAAATCCCTCAGCATTGCAGTCCAATCATACCTCCTTACGTATTTCTGGCTTACTTCTTTGGCACTGGGACTTCTATCTTTCTCCTGGGTTATAAAGCAGGAAGCAGAGTGTTTTCACACCATAAGCAGCAACATATAGAATGTTTTAGCTACATCCAAGAATAATTATGGCCAGGATACTGTCCATACACTACTCTAGTAGAAATCTTTCACAGAAAATAACTGAATCTTGAGATTAGCAGTAGCTTCCCCAGACCACTGTGTCCTGTGCAGCTGCAGACAGAGGGTGGGGAGCTTGGCAGGCTGAGGCCCCTGGTCCCACACGATGCTCTGTGTGAGGCAGCATTGCCTCAACTCCAGCAAACACGGATGGAATTACAGACGTTCAACACATCGCATAAGCAAGTCTATAAACTCCACCAGTTTTGCACATCACTTACCTGAAGTAATGAAAAGAAATTAAAGACACTTACTCAAAATGAGGAAAGAGAACTAAGAATGTGCACATTCTAGCACAGACCAAGGGCCACTTCTTCACACCCCGAAGGCCATGTCTTGTTGCACCCTGCTTTTAACCTGAAATCCACTATACGGATCAACAGCATAGGTCACAAAAAGCATGCTATGAGGGTTTTGGTTTAGGTTGGGTCTGTTGTTTTCTTTTTTTTTCCCTCTCTATTTTTTACAACCATAACACTTGAAAGGAGAAAAAGAATCCCAAGAAAATGAAAACAAAGTCCTCTGGTGGTATGAGGATGGAGACAAAATCTGACAGTAGCAAAACCTATTTTGCTACCCATCCTTAGAGTCCTCTTCCAGTATGTACAACCAACAAGCAGTAAACATTCTGGTCATGACAGGAAAACATTTCACAAAGGCTCTCTACCTTTCTAGAGGAATGAATTGAATTTTTTAATAAAATGTTAAGTCTCAAAGCAATTCAAAAGATTGCATTTCAAGAAGAGAATCATATCTAACCAAAAGAAATTCTATAGAACTGTTACTCAAATAGCTAACAGAAAGCTTGAAATGTGACACAGAGGAAAGACTGCAAAACATCTTGACATTGCTGTCATATTACAAGTCAGTACTTCAAGAGCAATGAATAAGATGTAAATATTTACCCTAGGTAGCTAGACCAAAGAATGTAAACAGATTCCAGAGATAAAATACAATTTTTCAATATCTTTAGTGCTGGAGATGGAAATGTTAACTCTGCCAGGCTCACTGATCCTGAATGATGAATACAATCAATTACATTTTTTACCTGTCAGTCATTCGCATCATTGCCTTTTTGCAGCTGACTGCTCCCTGTCTTCCAATTCTTGTTTCAAGGCACTGAACAACTTTTTATATTCACTTTTCATTCAGTCTTTTTAACAGATTCCCTACTGCCATCTCAGGTTAACACTGCTTGACAAGGAAACTTGTCTGTTTTCTTCCCATATTTTTCAGTGTTGCCTGTGTCCATGGTCTCCCATCTCAGAAAGGTGGCTCTTCTGGTCTCTGAAGTGTCATCTTAAATCTCACTCTTCCTCAAGCTCCACAAATTTTAACCACCTCCTAACAATCTGATGCAAAGTTCACTGGTCAGCAAGAGCCATTAACTTCAATGGGCTATGAATCAGGACCAGATCGCTGCCAGTAGCTCTGGACTGAAGTCTAGCTAAAGAAAAACAACAACCAAAAAAACTGTATTGGTACCCTTGTCGCTAATTATAGACTGCTACTTGAACACAGTCATGACAATACTATATCCTTGGTCAATAGCAGCTCTTGCTATTTCCAGTATATTTTCTCCAGTCCTTATGCAAAGGACTAAGGCCTGACATTGTTGTACCTTTATTTGTACAAATTCAGAGTGATGCCAAAGGTCTCTCACAGAGCTTGAATAAATAAGCATACACTCACTCCTATGATTTCTTTTATATACTACAAAACACCATTCTACATCTAGCTGGGTAAAACAAGGAAAATCATCACATTTATAACCAGGTTACTAAATAATTGCAAAAAACCCACCATTAAAATGGGGTTTAGAATGAAAGAGTATTCAGAAAGCACAGTGAAAAGTTTAAATTTAGTGTGCTTTTAATTCTCACTAGTGAGGACATAAAAGTCTCATCTTCCAAGGAACCTCTGTCTAATCGCATTCATCTAACAGCAATTTGAAGAAAAAGCATTCCAGAAATCAAAAATAACACTATAAATCTGTGTTATTCTTGTTCATTCATAAACATTCTGGTACTTATTCCCTCTTCATTTAATTCTCCCTGCCTCTTGCAACCTCAGGTCTCCAATGCATATTTTTATAAGGGAAAAATGAAATTAATTGCTTTTGCCCACCTTTCCTTCTTCTATCAGTTTTTAATGTTTTGCAAGTGCCTTGTAAACCCAATGCCTTTCTGCAATCCCACAGTGCTCCCACCAAGTGGTACAGGGAAATCAGTTCTAACAGAGGATTTAGGCAATCTAATGTACAACAATAAGATACACAAACGCTAGGTAGAAGATTCTGTTCATGTTATGGGAGACAGCCACTACTCCCTACATAAAGTTAGAATAGTATACCTTTATTAAAAAATATGATGTGGTTTGAGGCTTTTTCAATAGTATTTGAGAGTAATTACAATTCACATTTTTACCTCATATTGTACTAAGCAAGGTACTTTAGGGGAAATGATAAAAGTAAAACTGCCTATTACCACATAATTTTGCCACATGTGTTAGCAAGGACAAAGCCAATTCAATGACCTTCACCAAAGAGGTGCAGTTTTGGGGGTACAAGTATTTGTTTGCTTAAAGATATTTATGCTAACACATTTATTATAATGAAGTACACTCCACCCTCACATCTTCAGCTATAGTAGGCAAATGCTTTGTAGAAATGAAATTACTGTTGCAACAAGGTTGCTTATGACATTGTTTAATACAAAAAAAAAAAGAGTTGGGACACAGTACATTGATAGGGGGTGGAGTGTATCATAAATATATACAAAAAAGGGCTATTACTTCTGTCATCTGACATTGATGTGGAAAGAGAGAACAAAACCAAATGCATTTTCTTTTCAGCACTGATACACGCAAAGACAAAATTACAAGTTATATGCAGCTCAGGATAATAAAAAAAATGCCCCAGTATACTTATTTAGATTTTTTTAAAATATATTTAATTCTCTGATCTTTCACTTCAAAACTTAGAATTAAGCAATGAGTGAACAGGATCTGAAATACAGACAAGGCATTGCTCACATCACATTAAAAGGCATCTTTTAAATGCTGCTGTGGCTTCCTAAACTTACACTGAACAGAATTTTTAGTTGCTGGGAATTTGAAATGCAAGATGAACTTGGCCACATTACATCTATTTCTTGAAGTGGAATTGTAAATACACAATTTTGCTGTTCCAATGAGGCAACATGCAGAATTCAAAATTGTTTTTTGCAGGATTCCATTGACCTGTATATGAACAGATATCGAAGCAGTGGTACAAAACCCACAGCTCAAGCATGAAATCCTAGTGTCTGGATCTCTGAGCATACTGTTCTCCAAAATACACCACTTGCTTTTAACCACTGAATTTAGTTTTAGGAAAACAGCTGCTCACCAACTTTTTTTTATTATTATTATTAAAAAAAGAAAAAAAAGGCAGGGAGGGTGGGAGGAAAGAAGAGGTGGAAAGAGCTCATGCATTATGATGATATTTAGCAGAGAGCTGCAAACAGAAAGCAAAGGGAAATATTTTAAATGTGATAGATTTCAAGCAGAAATGTCAAAGTATTTTCTCCTAGTAAACAGCTTGCCAAAGTTGGTTGGGACAAAATTTGGATTGCAGCTACAGGCTGAAGCAGCAGTGTGGAGAAACAAAACAAACAGGCATTTACCCTCCACCCCAGTACCCCCTCTCTCTCCCAGTTAGAAAAGTATGACTGATGCTTTTGGTTGGCCACAAGGCAAATATTAGCTAAAATCTTATTTAGCTACATCCACATCCACAGTCCCAGGTGCTTAAAACTTATCATGGATTAAAGCCATGAAATAAAAATTTAAAAAGAAATTTCAATTTGAAATTTTATTGGCATGTTGCTAAAATGGTCAACATCGATTGACAGGAGAGACTTTGTCCACATACTCTGAGAACAGCCTTCCTGCACCTCCCCCCTCTCTTTTCTTCCTCTCTCTCGCTCTTTCAGCATTAATGCTATTAAAAGCCAAACAAAATACTGGCTATGGGTGTAAAGAATGCTGGTTTTTTTTGGAATGTTGCCATGGATCCTGCTTCCAGTCGCGTCCCACGGAAGGAGGGTGCAGCCTCCTGACTCTACGGCAGGCTGGTCTCCCCGGGCAGGGCAGAAGGAAGATAGCCACGTTCTCCTGCTCCTCCCTATTCTTTCCCATCCACTATAGCCAGGTCCTTGATCACCCTCAGTTTGCCACTGGCATCGATCCTGCGCTTCTCGCGTATTAGATCCTCCAGGCTGTGGAACCTCACCGTATGCACCTTGTTCTCTGCCAAGTGGATTTTGAGATAGTACTGCTGCTGGTGCTGGGTGCCAGCAGCCGCCTGCAGCTCCCCCCCGGCTTTGAACTCCCGTTTCCCGAAGCGGCACCAGGCGGCGAAGCTCTCGGAGTTAGTCCAGCAGATCTCGTCGCTTTTTAAGCCCAGGTGCCCGCAGGCGTTCTGCACCACCAGCTCGGCCACCAGCGGGCGGAAGCGGTACCAGCTATTCACCACCCGGCCCACGTTGCCCGCGGCCGCCTCGTACAAGCTGTCCTGGCGGATCTGCCCCTGGTGCAGGTGGATGATCTGCCCGCCGCCCACGTACACGGCCCAGTGCGGCGGCGGGTGCTCCGACGGCCCCAGGTAGAGCAGCTCCAGCAGGTCCCCCGGCTTGCAGAGGGCTGGCAGGGCTGACACCGAGTAGACGCTCAGGTCCCCAGCCTGGGGGCCGCTGCTGACCTTGGAGAAGATGCATTCCTGGCCGCGGAAAGCGGAGAACTGAGTCTCGTTCAGCACCAGCTGGTGGTGGAGGTGGTGGGTGGGCGTCTCCTGCCCGGGGCTGCCGGAGCCCTTCACGCCGTACTTGTCTGGCTGGCCTCGCTCGTCCAGGTCCTCCTCCTCATCCGAAAAGAAGTAAGCCACCCCGACGCGCAGCTCGTCCTTCTCGATCCCCGAGGGGTCCCCGGTCGGCAGCTCGCTGTAATTCAGGTGGGTGATGCGATCCAGTTGATTTCCCATCAATGACAGGGCGAGGCGAGGGCAGAAATCGCCGGATCTAAAGGAGGGTGGGGTGGGCAGACACAGAGAACAAGAGATGGGAAGGAGAGTGCACGCAGAAGAAAGAAAGAACGAAAGAAAAAAAAAAAAAAATCAAGGCACATACAAAAGATTTCACCGATTCCGCCCTAAGACCCCATCCCTCCCCGACTCCTTCCCGCCCCTTCCTACAAAGGAGAAACTCCCAGTGCGGACCCTTCCCCCTATTCCCGGGGTGCGGGGCAGGGCAGAGCCCCGACTCCGGAGCGGCGGCTCCGAGTGCCGGGAGAGGCTCCCCGCCGCCCCGGCGCGGGGGGACGGAGTTGTACCGGGAGTCTCCGCTCTGCGAGGGGAGAGGGCTCCGGGGGCTCGGGGAGGCTCCGGCCGGAGGGTCCCGAGCTCTCTCTCCAGCGGCGCGCAGCCGGACCGCGCTGGGCGCGGGGAGGTGGCAGGAGGAGCGCACGGCGCCGGAGCTGCCAGCCCTGCCCGCCCGCTGCCGGCAGCCCGGCCGGGAACCCGCAAAGCACAGGCAAAGAGCAGGCGATCGGCACCCCCTGCCCGAGGGGTCCCTCCCGTCCCCTTCCGTACCCGTGGTCGCCCAGCGCCAGAACCCCCCCAAACTCCTTTAAAGTCGTCCTGTCCCCATGGGCGCCGCAGAGGAAGCGCCACCCGTGCTCGCCGTCGCCACCCGGCTCCTCCGCCCGCGCCGCTCTGGGCTGCCCGGCCCCTCCGGCGAGGATAAGTAGCGGCGGCGCCGCTCCCGAGCCCGCCCCGGCCGCGCTCATTGGCCGCGCCCGGCGGCGGCGGGGCTGGGCCGCGGCTCTGCCCGCCCGGGCCCCGCTGCCGCCGACACGCCGGGCCCGCACCCCGGGCTGCCCCCGCCGAGGCCCGGGCTGTCCCCACCGAGCCCCGGGCTACCTCCGCCGAGCGCCGAATTCCGGGCTGCTCCCGCCGAACCCCGACTCCCGGGCTGCCCCCACCGAGCCCCGGGCTGCCGCCGCCGAGCCCCGACTCCCGGGCTGCCCCCACCGAGCCCCGGGCTGCCCCCACCGAGCCCCGGGCTGCCGCCGCCGAGCCCCGACTCCCGGGCTGCCCCCACCGAGCCCCGGGCTGCCGCCGCCGAGCCCTGACTCCCGGGCTGCTCTGGCCGAACCCGGGGTTGCGGCAGGCGGTGCGTCCCGGGGAAAGCAGGTTGAAGATCGTGCCCACCCCATTAAGCCGCTGCATTGGACAGAAGTAAAAAAGAAAGAAATAAAAATAAATTAAAAAAAAAAAGGAAAAAAAAAAGAGTATTTTCTACCAAACCAACCCGCCCAGGAGGGACGCAGGTGGCCAAGAGTTGCTCTGTCCCTCGAGGCTGCAAGTGCGTGCCCCTCACCTCACTTCAGCAACCCCAAGCTGCACCTCTGAGGTCTGAGCTGATATCCTGGGCTTCCTTTTGCTGAGGAGAGAAGTACTTGTAGAGGGCTGTTCCTCTCGCCTGTTACACCTCCAATTTTAGGACGGCATGAAGTGCCTTAAGGAGGTGCCTCTCTCTTGCCGTTGCCTCGATGTGAATTTGGAATGCTTGGTGTTTGGCAGTAGGTGAGATGACTCTGTCCACATCTGGACAAAGTAGCAGTTGAGGATTGTCGTCAGATGTGACTAGAAGACATGCTATGGCTTGTCTTAAGTAAAAAGATGAGCCTGTCTGACAGTAGCAGTCCACTTCCTCCGAAAATGTGTAAAATCTAAAAATCTGTCATCTGTAGTAGCTACTAACAATATACACTTTTGCACCTAATTTTGCACATTATAGAAATAGAACTCAGAAATTATTTGTTCATTTGACCGCTCTTCCCCCCATGAAGCTGTGTCAATGATGGGATTGTAATCTGTCCTTCTGTGTTCTTAGTCTTGCTACATAACCCTGTGAACTTTTGAGAAGTGAGAATTCAAATATTTAAGACACTTCATGAAAAAGAAATCTAATGGCATTCTTTGGTTCAGATGTGAATCATAGTGAAGTACCATTTTTAGCTGGAAGTAAATCTACTCATTTCTTTGCAGTGAAAATAGTTTTGTCATCTAGCCATAAGTATTTTTGCTTTCAGTGTTTATGGATAATATCTCTCTTTGCTGCTGTCCTTTTCCCAGTCAGTCCTCAGGTTTAGTTAACTGAGAATAATAATGCCATCGCTTTATTCTCATCATAGAGAGACATTCATCCTTTAAAACAGTGAATTTCAGTTTTCCGAGGTTCACGCTGTATACCTGTGTTCGTATGGATCAAATGCTGAATTTTTTAGATAAATGTGTTTGAATGATTCTTTTCTTTTTCCATTCAAATATTGATATAGCTGTCTTTCTAGAATGGCATCTTTTTGTTGTCATTATTTTTTTCTAGCATATACAAAGGCATCCCATCATAAATGGAGGAGAAAAAAAAAGATGTGTTTAGTGAAATTCAAAGACTGACGTCAGTTATTTTTTCACTGTGGCAGTTATACTAATCTATTGATGATTACAGACTTCCCATGTCTCATAAACTCAGGGGTTGTGGCCTGAGACTCACAGGAATTAAGCTGACTTGCAGCAGTTAGGATGCAGCATTCATGGTCTGCAGAATCAGAAAGAATATTTGAAGAAAAAAAAAATTAAAAATTAAGATTGTTTTCTAATACATGCTTTTTAAAGTTTCAGAGGACTAATCATAACAGATGGATGTTATCTCTAGAATTGTGTAAATACATTTCTAATGATTGTCAGAAATTGTATGTTCTTTTACAGAATGACCTTCACCAACTGCAACATTTTAAATTAAATTATGAGGACACTCTAATAGGTTTGGAGCTAAGGCTGTAAAACAGTGTTTAAATATTTTGATTTTTTTAAAATAACTGTTGATGTGTTTCATTTTTAAAGCTAGTCCAAGTTGAAAGCCATTTTCTGTAGACCTTGATCGACAGTTTCTGTTTTCTAAACACTTTACATTTTTCCCGTTTAAAGTCTGCATCTTTTTAGGTTGCACTCGCACAGTTCACACTTCCCACGTTTGCCAATCATCAAGGCTATGTGGAGTAATTTTTAGATAGTTCTAAACAAACAAAACATTATTTCATCCTTTCCATGCAAAACAGTGGAGAACAGACTGCTTCAGCAAACTGCAGGTGCAGAAGGATGGAGTCTGAGTATAGGAAAAGCTCTGCCCTTCAAAATAGGAGGAGTATCTCCTGCCAAATTTTAACCTTTTTTTTTTGGCAATCCCCTGTGCTTTTGCAAGTCTGCTCAATGAGAGTATTCTGTCTCTTGTTGAAGCACTTGCAATCCCTTACAATTGACCTCTCTTCATGACCTCTATTCAACACACTTCCAGCACCCATTTCTTTGTTTCATTTCTGTTCTCTTCTCTGTACACTGTCTCATCAGTGCTTTGTGCTCTACCACTACCCCTCAGAAAGAAATTTTCCCTCAGTTTGTCTTCAGTCACAGTTTTATGATAGTGTCAAGAAGTTCACTTAAAAAAAGAAAACACATACAAAAAACTCCCATCAACCAACAAACCCCAAACTTTTATGTAGCTGTGATTAAAGGACACTGCTGGAGATGCCTCTTTTGTCTGACCTAATTTGATTAATGAATTTATTACCTGCTTTAGATGTTTAACTTCTGAGTGCTTCCTTAGCAAAGCAGTGACTGCAAGCTTGGCTGCTCTTAGATGGTGGCACTGGCAGTGCAGCACCACTCTGTTCACACTCCCAGCCTCAGCCTCATAAACTGGGGTCATAATCTCTCCTTGCACCAGGACATGGGAATTTACAATCCTAGAAACAAACCCAATAACATCATCATCTCTGGCTTTGTCCTGGTCTACTCTGAGAGAGTGAATTTATATTTTTCCATTGCTATTTTTTCTTTTTGTGTCTTTTTCCATACTTGGCATTTTGTAACTGTTGCATTTATATTTAATTTAATACAGCGAAAACCCTTGAAATATGTGGCAAAATAGATAATCAGTAGCTTATTTTTTAAACCTTATTTTTTAAATGTTCTTTTCATCCTGCCTTGCACTGAGCTTTGGAGCCTTGGACCCCTGTTGCTAAAAGTGGAGCTGCAACCACCGTTGATTTTAATGAGTAGAGAACATTTGTGCAGAAAAATTTAGGAACACATGTTTCAAAAAACAACCAGAGATAAAAAAATTGATGATAAGGGTCGAAACTTTCCTATCTGTTCTGAACTTTAGATTGTAGAAATCTGTCCATTACAATCCTGTTAACATAGAATCTCAGAGGCCCAGAAGCTCTCATCTATTTCAGGAACTCTACACTTGGTAGAAAATAAATACAGTTTCTACATCCAACTAGTCTGAGAGAGTTGTGAGGTTTTGGGTGGGCTGAGGGAGCTGGGCCAGTTCAGCCTTGGGGTTACTGAGGGAGACCTCATCAGTGTCTATCAGTATCTGAAGGGAGGATGTCAAGGGGATGGAGCAGCCTCTGCTTGGTGGTGCCAGGCAACAGGACAAGAGGCAAGGGCAGAAGCTGATGCACAGGAAGCTCCACCTGAACATGAGGGAGAAATTCTCTACTGTGCAGGTGGGCAGACACTGGAACCGATTTCCCAGAAAGGCTGTGGAGTCTCCCTCACTGGAGATATCCAAGAACTGTCTGCACACAAGCCTGTGCTATGTGCTCTGGGATAATCCTGCTTGAGCAGTGGGGTTGGACCAGATGACCTGCTGTGGTCCTTTCCAGATTTTGGCCCTTCAACCTTGGACAGCTTTTGCTATTTTTATGCGGTGATGGTGAAATATAAAATGTGAAAACTCAAGAAGATAACTGTGGTCACAGTTGTTCTTTTGTCTCTTTTCTGCTCTTCTACTGGCTTCTGGTGACTTCATGATTCTTGCATTCACAGGGTCACTTGTAAGTAGAATTGTCCAGGACGTGTTTTTCAGCCCTGACGTACAGTATAACCACATAATTAATTGTCTGTTTGAATGTTCTAAATTCAAAAATCAAATAACTGCATCCAAACTACCTCTTAGGAATTATTCGTAATTCATTTTAATCCCTAAAATATATGGAAAAATAGTATATGACTTGTGCCAAAGCTTTTCAAAAGGCCGTGCTACCAATTAATTTTATGAATAATACTAATTTTATGAATAGTACTTCACTGATCCTTGGGCTGGGCCTGTGTAGTCAACTGCTTGGACTCTACCCAGCTCCTTTCAATCAAAGAACACTTTTAAGGACTCCAGACTTAATTTCTGATCAAGTGATACAACCAAAAAGATATTGCAGTAGGAAGGATTTTGAGGAGGAATGGGAAGAAATACCTTAATTTAAAAGTGTTCATCTTTGGAAAGCTGTTATGTAGACAGAATCCCAAATGGAGAAGCCACTTTTAAGTCCTCGTAGAGCAGCAGATGAGGGTGTTGGGCAGGGGCAGGGTTTGGGGAGCTGGAGTTGCACCAGGTGCAGCCTCCCAGTGCCCTGGCAAGAGGGGAGGAGCAGGAGGGCTGGGCTGGGGCCAGAGGAGGCCAAGCTGAGGGAGGTCATGGCAGTGACGCTGCAAGGCCATCCCAACTCAGCCGCCTGGTCCAAGTGTGGGCCAGAGCTCTGGTGCAGCTCCCAAGTTAGGGCCTGAAGCCCCCTCCTAGCTCCTCAAAACTCTTTCTCATTAACTTTGCTTTTCTTCTGGACATCTTATCCAAGGTTCATCTTGTCAGACCTGATCTTGAACAGAAAATAGCAGACCCCGAGGTAGTGATGGAAGAGTTTGTAGATCTTGCAGTCAGATCCCTGACAGTAGCATCATATTCATTCTTTGGAGTATGAAAGAAAAATAGCTGACGGACTAGATTTTCATTTAGATGTCTGTGTCTGTACACTAAATGGAAACTGAACTGAATTCATAGGCTTTTTTTTCAGGGGGGGTGATGTTATAGCTTAAATTACTATTATAAGCAAAGAAGCCTTCCTCTTGATTTCAACAATATCCTTTATAAACTTTGGAAGAATTGGGTGTTGATGACCATGATGAAGTTAGATCAATTAACAGTGAATTTTATTTCTTGATCTATTTCCCGGATTGTCTTCCTCAAAGTTATTTTGAGTGTTTCAGAATGTCACCATTTTCATATAGAGGCAGAAGAAACTAAACAAAAAACCAAAACCAACAACAACATCAAAACCCCTTAAGCAGACATGACAACAGTCAAATAAAGAGAATTCACTTATTCATAGTAGACTATTACACTTAGGCAAAGCTTTTTTTTTTTTTTTTTTTAGATTTGGGAATGAAGTCTTAAAGTTCATACTATTTCCATAAATTTTATTTTGTGTCTGTGTTATGAAATAATATAAAATCTAGTCTGGCCTTGTGGGGAACCTAACCAAGTGATTGTAGCCACAGAAGCAGCGGCTATGTGTTTGAAAGATCTTGGTAAGGCAAGCTTGATCTTAAATTTACTAGTTTAATCATATATAGCTCCAGGTAGATCTACTATAAGAAAATTTTTATGATCTTATTTTTATTTAAAACTTATTTAGCTCATTTGGGCTTGGGGTTTATTGGCTAGTTGGTTGGGTGTTTTTGGTTTGGTATTTTTTTTTTTCAGTAAAGACACAGTTTCATATTATGTTTAATAATGAGTAAGAAGATTCCAATTGACTGCAAACTTTCACCCCATCTACCTGCTTCCTCAGCTGCTTTTATAGCTTATTCTGTGATCATGTAGTTCTTGAATCCACAGCACTGCCATAACAAGATGTTGAATATCTGCCAGAAGAAAACATCTTTTTTAAAGGTGTTGGCACTCTGGAGCTGGTGCTCTGAAACAGTCATGAATATTGTTCCCTTCTGAATATAGGATTTTGACATGGCTCTAATAAAGGTGGTTACATTGTTCATTCTGTAAAAGGAGAATAATAATGGCAGTCTACTAGGAAAATTTCCACAGTCTCCTCTAGTCTTGCTACAAATAAATCTGAAATAAAAATGACATTGTAATGTTTGTACAGGGAAAAAATATCTCCGGAAAGAAGTGAAACTTCAAAAAATAAGCTGCTAGAAAAAAAATAAGTTTCAAAAAGGCTTGTAATTGTATTCTAATGCAATATTGTTAGGTGGTCTCCTATCAATATGGCAGATCAACATTTTGATGTCTTTCTTTAATTAACATTTTGTAATTGCAGACTGAGTTTCCTAAATCAGTTTTAAAGATTGGAAACTTTTTCAGAAATATCAGACCATAAGGAATAAAGTTGCGGTTCTTCACAAAAATTACATTTTAAGTGTATGAATCTCCATGATGATATGTTAACTTTGTCCCTAAATGGCTTAACAAGAAAGAGATAATAAATATATTTCCAAGTGCACACTGGTTACTTAATTATGATTATCTTATTATTAGCTCTTTCCCAAACTACTAAAAGAGAAAAGGCAAAATGTATTCTTAAGTATGACATGACATTTTCTTGCATTTTCCCTTTAAAACTAGTGAGATCATCCACTATACTTTTTTTTCTTTTTTTTTAATTGTAAAGCTGTACACAACCCAATATCTGTCTGCTTCTATTATAACAGGGTTATTTGCTTGATTTTTTTCCATTTTCATATGTGCTTTGGGATCCTTTATTAAGTCATTGTTCTGTAACTGCATTCTATTATAATTTCACTCATTTTTAATAATATGTAGGATATTTCTGCTGCCCTGAAGGACTCCCATGAAAATTAAATGTTGAAATAAAATGAGCATCCGATGTTTCTTTTTATTAGGCTAGTTAATATTTTATAAAATGTATTTTATCTGTGAGTCTTTCAATACCTGAAGTTGAAAATGACTTTCTAAATATTGTAAGCACCAACAAATACCCCTTGACTGAATAGCAAAGCAGAAATTCAATCTCTGTGACACTTGCTATTCATAAATATTTTGATATTCACTCTCATGGTTTATGCTGCTAGCTGAACCCTTTTGACTGAGTTACAGAACTAGATTCAGTAAGGGAATTATACCTTGCTATATATGAAAACCTTTTGAAGGGAGCTTCTATTTTTCTTTTTCAAATACAGAGCCCAGTCCTGGAGACCTAAATCATTCAAGTTGCATATCAATTTTAGGGCCAGCATCATCCTGCCTACAACTAGAAAAGGCTGTCAGAGATACATGCACACAGTTTTCTTTGAATCCGGTGAGATTTCTGTCTGCATTTGAAGAAAAAATACACCTGTAGATGCTTAGGAATGACCAATGCATACAATTAGAATTCATTCCATCTACTAAGGTATATAAGTACTGAATAAATTCATTGAGATTGCAGGGTGGTGCCATTAAAGATAACTTTCTGCTCAACAAAAATTGAGTAGCCCAAATTTGTAATTTCAATACTATTTCCAGTAGTAATTTCCAAGCTACGTTTTCCCAGTCTCCAAACAATCTTGGGTCCATTGGGTCGTGTCTATTCATGTATATAATTCTTTCACCCAAAAGTCTGTCCCAGCTAATTGGCTCACAGGTTAACCCTGTTATCTTCATACTCTGTTTTTGCTGATTGTGTGCATACAAAACTATTGTTTACAGAAGGATTTTTTAGAGTTGTAGCATACTAAAGTGTAACCAGCTAATTTATATATAATACATAAATGAGTGTAGACTACAGCTCATTTTACTTAGCTGTGTTGTTCCTTCAATAATAATGGAAGAAAAAAACAATGAAAAATTTATGTTTATCCCTAAGTTTAGAAGATGCAGCATGATTTGAACATGATCTGGACAAGTTGCATAAGGTATGACAGTAGTACCTTAACTTCTTCTTCCCCCTTTTAAAAAAGCAGAAATAAATTTGATTTTAGTAGAGAAAAAATCTGACTGACAGGAAAGAAAAAAATATCTGACTTGAGACAAGACTGGTTTTGTAGCAGTTTGTTATACTCTTAGCTGTG
The DNA here is from genome assembly GCF_028551555.1 of Melozone crissalis. Lineage (NCBI taxonomy): Eukaryota > Metazoa > Chordata > Aves > Passeriformes > Passerellidae > Melozone > Melozone crissalis. The sequence goes on from NW_026535805.1 coordinate 59,267,401, forward strand.
GTAAAAAGTCTTTTAGTGACCCTGGTCACATCACTGAGACTTAGGCTGGTGCCATCAATTATTATTTAAAGAACTAGAAGCACTTTTCTGTTTAAAACATGGGCATATTACTTATCTTAGGTGTCAGAATTCTGTGTTTAGTGCCTCATGTAGCCACAGTAGTTTAAAACTCTGTAATTCAGTTTAAGTGTGTCTATATAAGTTAAGGCACACTACAGGCTATCTGGCTATTTTCCAGTTTCCATGTTGCAACAGCTTTTGTTGAGAAAATTATTCAAAGAAACATGAACAGAACTTATTACTTAAGAGATTAGAGTATTCACATGAGGGCAAAGGAACCGGGATTCCTATTTCTGTTCCTGCAGTTCAAAGACTATTTAATGGAAATAGCCTTAAGATGAGAATGTTCATCCAAAAATAGATGATTCAATGTTTCCAGGTGTCATGGTTTCAGATTTTACTGCTGATTATGGATTGGGTGGTCAGATGCATCACAATTTGTGGCAGGCATGTTTGAAAACCTCATGATTTCATGCTGTGCTCGGGCCTGAGGTGGGAGGCTGGTGTTGCAGAAGAGCACAGAGGAGGATCCCGGGGACTTAGCAGGAGTTCACAGCAGGGCTCTGTTGGTAGGTGCTGTGCTGCTTACGTTCTGGAAACTTCAGGCAAGCCTCTAATGAGAAGCACTAACCTCTTGTAAACTCAATCTACTCTCTCTCCTGGGTTTAAGTGCCTCCGAGTTTAGGTGGCAGCTGTTGCTTTGCTTTTCAAATTACAGTTTCTGCCTAAACATCTCCATTTTCTCCAAATCCTTATTTAGATGCTGAAATCCGTTACTGGCTCTGTCCTTAATCTCTGTTCTGTTTACCTTCTCCTATGTAAATGGGAATATTCATGCTTCTTTCGCCTCACAGAAGGTATTCTGTGTTGCCTGATAGCAATTGCACAGGACAAGGGCTGTCTGCAGGGGAGACATCTCTCCAGGGCACTAATGGGGTGAAATACAACAAACATGGGATATGGGGGTACTGTCAAATGCAAATAAACTTCAGTAATATAACCATATACTTATTTAATTTCACTTTCCTGATCCTTAGACCATCATAGACATTTTATATACAGTGCTGTAAGAATTATATTATTTTGGATGTCATCAAGTTTTTAGGGTAATAATCCATGGTAGAAATGAAATTCTGTGTGTGAAAGCATGGTCCATGCAGCCTCTGTGCTCTGTTTGCAGAGTTTGAGGGGATTGCTAATGATAAAAGGACTTTGAAGACTTTGATCCCTGGGATAAGCTTGTAGAGATTGTTGTTCTGTGGCCATTTCATGGGGAGATAATCACCTGAGGCTGAGATAGTAACCCATGTCCAGAATATGGTGAAATTCACAATTATACACCCCTGATGTGGCCAGTGAATCTTTTAGCTCAGTTAAAAAATAAAAAAAGAAAAGACAGCTCATAAGTTCTGAAGTTTTCCAAACTTTACCAGACATTAAACCTCTCCCCCACCCCCCCAAAAAAAATTAACCTATGAAAGTACAATTTTCTATTAAGTCAATGTTTTTGACCTGAAGGATGGGATTTTTTAAAATATACTCTTTTTTTTGGAAAAAGGAGATAATTATATATGAAGCGTAAGTAAGTGGAAAGTAAAATTTTCTTTTGAAAGATGAGGGGTTTTTTCATAATTAATTATAATGAATAAATGCTAATGTCAAAACAAAATATTTACAATCTGGAAAATGCTGAATATTTTTGAACTGAAAAGTTTTGCTGAATTTAACTTGGACTTGAAAAATGTTTTGTATGACTGAGTAACATATTTCTTTATACACAGATTATTTGCCAAAAGAAAAAAAAAATAGTAGCTGTTTTAAATAAAACATCCTGCCAGCAGAATGCCAGCTGAGTTTACAACTGGAGCCACACACAGTATTGGACACATGAATACTTTTCCAGACCAGAAGCAGAGCATTCCTTGCAACCCCACAGATACCTGTACAGGGAAACTGGGCTTTGATAACCTACCCACACCAAATATGATTAAGCCATATTATGTGTCTAGTTGAGGATTAGAGATAAATGAAGCTAATAAAGAGGAAAGAGTCTGAAAAGATCCAACTGTAATAAGTTGAACTGAAAATGGTGTAAATCACAAATGTTCATCTCAGCTTTAACTGGGCCCATGATTCTTAGTGCATAATTTATTTGACACATTATTTCTTTCTTTTTCCCTCTGTTCACAAATAGCTTATGAGAAAATATATTTTTTATCAGATATATAATTGAGCAAAATTTTTTTTGTTGAATAATTTTCTTTAACAGAAATTGTGTCTTGTTTTCTTATTCACTTTCTGGATTATTACTTGTGCTCATGAGCAAAGGCTTGAAAAAGTACTTATAGTTTGGAAATGTTTCTGGCACATAATTCGAGCTCCTAAGTCCTCTTTGTAAATGAAACAGTGGGGATTTTCATGGTATCAGGATAACATCCCATCAGTACAAGATAGCTGGAAGAAAGCAAATGACACCTAAAGGAGAGATAAACCACTATATTTTTTAAACACAATTTTTAACCCTTTGTAAAAAAAAAAAAAAAAAAGAGAGAGAGAGCAATGCAATCTAATGCTCAATGTATTTTATGGGACAGGCTAATAAATTATTGATTTCCACATGTTCCACTTCAGGATATTCATTATCTAATCTGCACCATTCCTGAGCAATATCTCTGTAACTATTGGTCGATCATGAACAGGCTTTCAAAGGTGTTTAGAATTCCAGAGTCCATAATCTCCCAGAAAACCTATTTCAGTGCTTTACTATTCTTACCATTTTATTACTGCTTTATAATATTCTAATCCTCATTTTGAACATTGTTGCAGTCTAAACATATAATTTCTTGTTCTCTCTCTTAGGTCATGGAAAATGATTTATTCCTTCTCTCCTCCTTGCAACCTTTTATATATTTGAAAAATTTCTGCTTTTCAGTTTTTTGTTTTTTCCTAGGTTAAAGAATCATAATTCATTCATGTTTTACTTTCTCTCCAGTTATGTTTTCTAGAATCCCAGTTGTTCATCCTATTCCACTGAGCTCTCTTCAATTTTAAATCTTTCACAAACTGTGGTGTTCAAAATTGGAAAAAGAAACCCAGCTGAGGCTTGAACAGAGCAGAGTAGAACAGAAGAATTGTTTATAGGTTGTCTGACTATTTCTAACTTTTATTATGGTCTATGCCTTTTTGTATCAGACTAGCACTGTTAATTCACATTTAGATTGTCACCCAACTAATCCCTTTTCTGTGAAATTGTTGCATTATCAGGTAATTCCCCACGTTCCTGTTTCCAACCTTAAAATTTTGAAAACTGTGAATCTTGCGAATTGTTACAACTTATTCCCCTGGTGATTATATTCAAAAATTCTTTCATCTTAGCAGAACTCTGTATCAGTAAGTCTCTTCTTGACAGAAACATCCTTCTATAAAAACTGAAAGACCCTGAAGAGATGTTAAACTCTGCAGAGGGAGAGGAAGTAAGATTTAAGTAATAGATGGTCCACTACAGAGGAAGAATTTACTTACCATAGCTGATGTCAAGTAGTTAGAAGTCATTGAATCTTTCTCCAGGTAAAATCCATGTGTGGAAATGGAGTGAAAAATGAGTTTTGCCTTAGCCTCCTCTTTTCCAGACTGACACTTACATATTTCTCCATTTATTGTAGGTCTTTTTTAAAGGCATGATCTGTTATTGCTAATTTATTGCTAATTTATAATTACAATGGTCAATCTTCCACAGCCTTAGGGCTATTTTCAGGTTCTGCAGATTGAATAATCTAGTTTTTCTAAGGAATCCCTCTGCTTAGGAGCAGAGGGATTTGGAGCAGGCTTTTCTAGTAAGGCTGAAAAAAACCGAAAGTATTTTAGTTTTGCTTGTCATTCATTGCCAGGTTATCATCCTTGTCCATCAGCATTCATTCATTTGCTTGCTGAATTAATTTTTCTCCATTACTTTTATGAAAATTGATACCCTAGGTTCATCAAGCAGATTGCATGCTGCATTCACTCTTGCACTCTTACATTAGTAATCATGTAGCTTCTCCTTACCCATAGTGGTCATTATCCCCAACAAATGCCTGTGCTGTTGTGTTGTTCCATGTGAGAGAACTATTGTCAGTAAGCTTTATGATACTCAGTACTTCAGAAGTAAAGATATGAGTTAGTATTTCATATTGGCTGACCATGTTTAATAGATATTTTTTACCGTGATGTCTCTGAGCTACTTTTTGCCAGTAGGATATTCATTGACCACAGAGGAGATTCTGACTCTTTGCCTTCTTTGGTGCTGGTTAACATCATCTTAGTCCAGCCTTTCCCTCTAAACCATGAGCAAACCACAAAAAAAATGTTGTGCAGAGTTGTGATGTGCAGGAACCACAAGGGATAAAGTGTGCTCATTCATTCATTTCGGATGACTCCTATGTGGTTGAGTGATGTGCAATGCCCTCAGTGTCTCTGAGGCCCAGAACATGTGTAGTTCTATGCACAGCACTGAGAACAGTGTTCAGTCAAACAAATTCTAGCAACCTTTTGTCCAGAATATGCACAAATGGGGTTATAATTTCCTATTCATGCTTAGAACTGGTCAAATTTCTTTTTATTTTTTAAAAGATGGTAAAAAAATCACCCTGAGTGCAATTGCGATGTCTGGGCTTCAAAGCAGGGTTTGGCTTTATAAAATCAGGTAGCTAACACTTTTTAATGTTAATTTTCCCCTAATTCAATTCTCCCAAATGGTTGAGTTGTTTGATTGAATATTGCCCACCAAAGAAACAGCCTCAGGCAGGCATCTGTCATAGAAAATTTGATCCCAATTCATTAATATTTTGCAAAATTATAAGCTATGAAAACAGGGATTTGTAATTTGAAATGTCAGGGAGCCTCAATAGTACATTATGTTGCTACCTTCCTGCACAAGTAAGTTACTGGTATGTGGCTGGGCATTTATTAAAGCTCTTGAACTATTTTTTTTCCATAAATGGATGTAATGATTGGGCTCAAAGATGCTCTGAATCTGTGTTGTTCTTTGTTACACACCTGGGAACAAAAGATTTGTAATAAAAGTGAAATGGCAGTCTGAATTCAGAATGCCCATGCTTTTCTGTTTTAATGTCTCAGCTTTCATGCTATTTTTATGTTGTTTCTTTCATCTTTAATTTTACCAAGAGATTCATATTAGATGCATTATTAATCCCTGTAACACTGCCTTCCCTTCTTCTGCACAGTGTGAGAGATTTCTGGCTCCAAGAGAAATAATAATGTGTGAGATTATTTTCTACATTTAAAATGCGAATAAAAAAATAAACAATGTGGATTTTCTAAAATCTCCATGCACTGTAATTTTCTTCCAAAGATTTCACTGATGCATTAGGACTGAGAAGCATAAGCAATCACCAAAAGCTTTTAAGCAATGACTTTGGTTGTGTACTTTATAACCTGAGAATTCTCAGCATGCAGCATGTTATAACACCTACTGCACTGGAAAGTAAACAGGAAAGTGAAGTATGGTAACTGGACTTTCTGGAAGAGTTTGACATAGATTAAATGCAACACAATTCCAATACGTTGACCAACTGCAATAGAAGCAATTAAATCTCTCATTGATGATAGTTAATGGGACCAATTACAGAATGTGTTTTAAAACATGACTGGTACAGTTATGATGCCTGCAGCAGAAAGGAAGAGGCAGGGGAAGGAGAGTAAGGGATTGTGAATGTCTAATGGAAAGACTGATAATTTTGGAACTGGTTTTTTTTTTTTTTTTGGGGTGGGGGATAAAGGGAAAGTTGATTGCAAATACTCTTCCACTTTGTTATTAAAATGTGCATCATATTCTTTTGATTGTTTTATTTATTCTGTAAAGGATATCACAGCTGCACAAACTGGTCAAAGAAAAAAGAAGCAGCATGCATGGTGAAAGTCTGGCCATAGTATATCTATGTAACTGCAACCAAAAGGGAGCTCATAGGCCTTCTACAGTGTTGATCAACATTAGCAAAATCAACTGATGCTCATCTGACTTCCATTCCAGCCAGGGATCAAGAAGAGTAATACTCTTAAACAGAAAATGATTACTGAGGGAGTAGTTTGGGGTCAACCCAAAAGTTAATATGCTAGCAAAGGACAATATGTTTCAGTGTGAGGTAATGTAGCACCTTTTCAGCAGACTGCTTTTCTTCTATTAGAAACAACAGTAATTGCATGAATTAATGTTTTCTGAAATTTAAGCAATTTGTAATCTCTCATTTACAACAGTGCTGCAGGTCTTCTCCCCCCAGCCTTTCCCAGGCAGAGGTGTGGTGCTGCTCCTGTGATGCTGCTCCCAGATGCAGATACAAAGGCAATTCAGCTGCTCCTCCTTGAGTCAGCTGAAGGTACTGGGAGGTACAGTGGGGGCCCAGGGAACATCCCCCTTCCACACAACCCAGTTTGGATCTGGAAACAGAACTGACACATTCTCAAAGCACTCTGGCTACACCAAAAATAACAGCCCCTCTACGGTTCTGGTTCCATTTTTCTGGTTCTCAACTTTCAGTTCGGGTCTCTCAGCTCTTGGTGTTTAATAGGTAGGAATGAGAAGGGCCCATGTTGCAGTGGAGTCCTGCTCTTCTCAGAGTAGCGCATGCCCTAAGGTTTGCCCTCCTAAGAAGACCAGTTTTGGTGCTTCAGAGCACAGCACAGAACTCTAAAGTGTGTTCCATGTTCCAAAAATATCATGAAAACCAACTTAAGTTGTACTCTTAGTAACGTGTACTTTCATCTAAAGCCGGAAAAATTGCTGTGTTTTCTTTAACAATGCTAAGGTATACAGAAATTAAAGCATCCAATACATTTCAATTTTTGTATACATGTAATATATTGCCAGAGATATTTGACTGTTTTATTTCTGGAAAAAGTGCCAACATGATTTGAAAGTGGTAATTCTTCCACAGTTTGGTTAGAAACAGGCTAATAGGCATTTAAACTGGGAAGAGAGAATGAATGTTAATTGTTTTTAAATGACATAGTTTAAGCAGCACAGTTAGTTTCAAATAACACAGAGGTAATCATTGAAGAGTGTAAACTAAATTTTTTTTCACTTATTAGAACTCCAGCCTAACTTACAAAAAAAAAAAAAAAAAAAAAGAAATCAGAAGAATTACACCAATTTATAGTAAGGCAGTTGTACTGAGACTGGCTAAGACAGAGTTAATTTTCTTAATGGATGCTTATATGGCACTCTGTTTTAGATTGGTTATCAAAACAAAACTGACAATGCACTAATTTTCCAGCAGTGTTTTCACAGCATCAAGGCTCTCTGGTTCTCAATGTGCCACACTCCAAAGAGTAGACTAGGGGATGCACAACAGGATAGAAGGGGAGATAACCTCAACAATCTAAAGAGATATTCCTTTCTGTCATCAACATCATGCTCAGCAATAAAAGGGAAAAGAGGGGGTTTTAGGGAGGTTAGCAATCTTTTGATTGGGAAATGGCTGAGCATTGTTCAACCTGTGGGAGAGGTGAGTGATTGCCTTTGGAACAGTTGGAGTTTTTTGAGTTTTTTGTCTCTTCTTCCACCTACCCTTCAGTTATTAACCTTATTTTTCATTTTTTATCTTTTTATCTTAGCCAATTTTTAATGCTTTTATTCTTTCTTTTCCTTATTCCTCATCCAGCTGAGAGCAGAGGAAGTGAGCAATCAGCTGTGTGATGCTTAGCAAACCACCAGGGTTAACCCAGAACAGGAAGTACAGAAAGCCTGTGGCAGACCTTCCTTGTTATTAACTTGTTTCATGGACCTGTACTAAATGGGTATAAAATGTTCATGTTCTGCTTTTTTTATCCATTACAAGGCAATGGAGATCAGTGCTATTGGTTTCAGTAAAGCTGCTTCTGAACCAAGCTGTTCTACCTGAGATGAGATTAATGTCCGTTAAGGCTTCAATTAGGTTTACTCTCATCGTACTCCTCTGTGAAAAATATTTCACAACAGAAAACAAATATAATTGGGTATAATTCATGATTCATGGAACAACACCTGCTGTTCCAAGTTGGGACTGAAAAACACTAGGAGATGTGTTAGCACAATGTGAGACGAATGCTGAAAAGGTGCAAGTGGCTGTAGCACCATTGTTTTCCATGTGGTACATACATTTCAGCCTCATTTATGTGTATTTAGACTGGGATTTAGCAGAGTTATTATAAAATTTTTAATAAGGAATATAAATGTGAGGCAGCTGGAGTGCATTCTGCTCTTCTTGGTTTTGTTGTTGTGGCTGATATTTCTCATACAATAAACAAGCTCTGTTAGAAATATCCTCTTCTTAAAATTTTAATAGTATTTAATCCATAAATACTTCTCTAAATACCTCTGTTTTACTAGTCATAAGGAAATACATTCACTGCAAGAGTCATAAAACAGATGAGGCAGTGAAAATGTTTAGTGAGTGTTAGAGCTAATAATCATAATGACGCCAGAGCAGTTGGAGCACAGCGCACAAAGACACAGCAAGATGCTACCGTAGGCTCCATGCACTCCACACAGAAGCAGTGGTAATAGAAGATTGTGTAACTGGAATTACAGGCTGCACTGGAATTGGTGTCTGCCTCTGGGATTGGTTTATGTTAGCAGAGCCAAAAATGACATAAATGTTCATTTGATGTTCAGGATACTTCCTCTTTTTCTGTGTTCGTTTTCTTTCCTGACCTTTTACAGTGCTTGGACTGAAGATTTTTGGTTTATCATCACTTTCCTCTTTGGTCTTTAGCTTCAGTCTGAGAAAGAAAGAAAGTTCATCTTTTCTGTCACATTTGGAGGTGCAATACTCAGTAGACCAGCAGTGTTATGCCATATCAGGTCTTAGTACATCACCCAGAGCTGTGATGCTGACTCACCTGGCTGTGAGTGTTTGGTGCTTGTACGGAGAGGCACAGGAAATAAAAATAAACTTAAGTTTCTGAGTTTGTGGGAACTGAAAGTTAAAAAAATTCTAAATGGAATAAACTCTTGGCATGAAAGAAACAAAACTGTCATTCAAAGCTGTATACATTTAATTCATAGTTGGTCATTTTGGATGACTGTGTGTATATTGCATGCATGTGTGTGTGTTTATGTGCACATGTCTTAGGAGGACAGAGGAATTGGCACAAATTTGGGACACATTTTAGCCTGGAATAGCTCCAGAATAAGAACTTACTAGCTAAGCCTTGCTGGAATTTATGGATAACAGCAACAATAGGAGAATTAGCAGCAAGACCAGTTATGCTGCAAGAGGGAAGATGGTAAAAAAAAATAATGGACTAAATCAGAAACCCAAAAACTTCATTAAAATATAGAACTACAAAGGAAGTCTTCACTGTGAATTACATACCTACCCAGTCCCAGGTGGATATCTTCCAAAATCATCATACATACCCTGTTCCCCAAGTATCTGTATCTACTTTAAGCTCAGACATCTGTGCATCTACTGTGAGGCCTTTCTAGACAATGTAGAAATTAATTCTAGATGTGATCATACATAATTAAGTAATAGTGACCTATACTTCAGAAGATTATCAATGCTGATATTGTCATAAATAACTAATAGCCTGACAAATAATGCACTATAAACTTAATTAGTGCACAGCACTGTATGCCTCAGGAAGAGTATTTCAAAGACCCTATTTTCCTAACCCTGATTGATGATTCCTTTTGAGCTTAATAACTGCTCAAAGCTGGGATCAAAAATTGTGTCTTTGCTAATGTCTTGAATTTATTGAATTATTGTGCAGAATATTGTAACTACTCTAAAGGAATTATTTACTATGGGTTTGCTGCTTTCTGAGTGGGTTTTTTGGAGGTTTCTTTCATCTCAATGACATTTTTCATCCATGCCACATGACAAAATTTTTTTGAGAAATGAACTAATCAATTAAAGTACTTCATATAACAGATATTCAAACAAATTGAGGGATTCTGGCAATGGAGACAATATACATGCTCAGAAGGGACGTGTAAATAAAGGGAAAGTAAATGTGAGGCATGCAGGAAAATTCAAATCTAAGTAATAACACAAAATAAAGTAAAGCATCAAAACACAGACAAGTAAAACCTAACTAGAGAATACCTTGGTTTCCAGTTGCAGTGGTGATATTTTTTATTTTCTTGTCTTCCAGACTTCCAGTCTCAGAAGTGACTATATTTAATGCAAGTTTCTCTTCTAATCATTTAAAATTTGTAAAACTACGAGGTTTCATTTTGAGTTAAATGGATCTATCAATTTTTTTTTTCTGCCTAGGGCTCTCTTCTGCACCTATTGCAATCACAAATAAAATTTCTAAATAGCAAATCTTGGTATGGGATTGGGACTTGGAAAATAGCACTAAAGAAGGTGGCTTGAATACAATTCAAGAGTTAGTATTTTTAGCAAGTCATCTATAATGAGAAAAGGGAGAAAAGTGTAAGAAGAGGAACAAAATTAAGCAGAACAAAACCAATTTATCTTGTGTTTATTTCTTCCTTTGAAAGTTTTCCCCCTTCCTTCTTAAAAACACTCCAAACAGTGGACCTTACATTCCTTACCATGCATGAGTCCAAAAGTGCATTTGGTTTTGTGGAGTAAAAAGTGAACTTTTGTGGTGTAATAAGTGCTGAAATTCTCATGGCATGATTAGATCTGCAACATGCAACTACTATTTGTGTAATAGCCTGCAATTATTACTTGAATAATATATAACTAGTATTTGAATAATATGGATGTTGGCTATTTTTATAAACAATTAAAAAGCGTTTTCTGGTAGATCAGGAGAAATTTTATTTAAAATATTTTGCTCATGTTAGCAGAAGGAGATTTGAAAAATCATTTTACCCCCTATGCCACCCCTCCCCATTATAGAGCTTGAACAACAGTTTCTGTCCTAGAGAAAGTATAATACATTATTTTGGCCATTAAGTGAAAAGGTTAATTTTTTTTTTCTTTTCCTCAGACTTGTGATAAAAGAGGCTGAAGATTCCAAAAAGTCTATGGGGAAAGGAATATTTTTTTTCAACTTGTAATCCTCTCTACATTCTAAAAGGCTCCTGGGCCCACTTATACTAATTTACTTACAGTAAATTTTTCCTCTTCTCAGTCTTTGATACCTCATGTGTAAGCAGAACATATGTATGCAAAAGTTGACAGTAGTGGTTTGTTAGTTCTTTTATGCAGGCAGAATGTTCATGGTAATTAATGATAATTCAGCACTCAAATATGAACAAAGAAAATGTTAATATGTCTGTCAAAAGTTCAGCTCAAGATATAAAAGAAAAAAAAATGAAGTAATTGCATGAACCTTTAAAAGAAACTGCAAAATTTTTAGTTTCAGTGCTAGACAGTATATGTCAGCTTTCCTTTTTAAATCTTTCTGTCATGGTTTTTACTTGTTTGTGAAGATTGACTGAAGCTGAGTTAGTTTTGAAGAGCTTAATTGGGAAAAGATAATGCTTCTTCCTGGATAAATTTTCAGGAGAGAAACCCAAAGAAACAAACAACCCACACGGCTGAGATCAACATTTCTTTTTACAGCCACAAAGCTTTGAAAAATATGAAATATTTGAGTTTTGTAGTACTCTCTTAGATACATTGAGAAGTGAAGATTTTTTTTTTCATTTTCTTTCAGTAGTAATGCACCTATTAATGCATTTTAAAGGTCATAATTTTTCACTTTTTCATACTTGTGTAAATCAAACAGGAAGGCTGCACAGCTCAAAACTGAGTGTAATAGCCATGCCTTGCTCTTGGACCTCCAAGTAGTCATGAAAGTGTAATCTCTCCCTGAAGTGATGCAAGATGGCTAAAATGAGTGTAATGGCTCTTCTGTTTCACTGTTTTTCTGGAATAGCATTGGGTTCTGAAGCATTTTATATTTTAGCAGGCCATCCAACAAACTGAATAACATCCAAGCAATGCACAAGGACTACATAAAAAGGAAAATGGACAGCCAGGGCAGCAAGTTAAGCCTCATTCACTGGAGAAGAATCTCATTACACCAAATGTTGGTTGTTTAGAGAAGCACCTACATTTTGGGAAGCAGCCTTGCCTCCTGGCATAGCTTGTGGAGAGAAAAAGACCCTGGAAATGCAGTTTCTTATGCCTGTTTTTTATACCCACATCAGGAAATAGTGAATGGCACAAAGAAATACCTATTTCTCTTTACTGCCAGGGGAGTCTAGGCCACTAATTCAGATGTCAGCTCCTAATCTGGTCATGTCTGCAGTTATTCCCATGTTTTTAGCTTGAATTCACCTCTAAGGTGGATTTCCTTTTTCCTGGATAGGTTTCTGCAATTGTCTTAAGTTATAAGGATACAAACTAGGGAATATTAAAGTAACTTCCAAGCTTTATGGAAGCTCATTTAAGGTTGGAAGCAAAGTTAGATGAGGAACTGTAGCTGGTCATTGCGAATTATATTAGCTATATTTCCTAAGATTTCAAGATGTTTGGTGGGAAGTATGAAAATGGTGTATTTTCTGTTGTCCCACTGAGATATATGCCCTTTTTGAAAACCTCCCTACCTTACCCTACTGCCCACAGCCTTTCAGGCAGAAGTTGAGCTGAGCACTGAAAACACAGCTCCAATAGGAGCTCCTTCTGAGCTTTCAGAAATGCCTGGGTTGTTCCTAACCCTGCAGTTTCTGCCTGCAGAGGGCCTGAGGCAATCGGTAGGAAGGAGTCAGAGCCGCTCCTCAGCTAATCTGTACAAGCCCGACACCAGTTCAGTCTTTCCACCTTGGGAAGTTCAGGGTACCTGCTCAGTTCCCCTTCTCTGAAATGTATCACGTATCACGTTCTTTCTGGGTCAGTCACATTTTCACACAGTGTTCTACAGCATTTCTGTGCTCCCCAGTGTTATTTATCCCACTAAATGAGGAATTCTACACAGGCAGGCTTCTAAATAACTATTTTTTTCACTTAATGTCTTTCATCTATCTCCACTTCCCCACGAAAGGTACAGGGTTTCAGAGTTTTCCTTAGATGAGTTCAAGTTATGCTTTCTAAATTCATTCATGTTCCATGACGAGCAGAAGGTTATTTGCTGACTGGGTTTGCATTTCTTGCCTGGGTGTGCCCGTGTTTTCCCAGGCAAGTTATGCAACGTGGCAGAGGCAGATTAATGATGGACAAGGGCATGGTTGCTCTATGTTAAGCAACAGCTAACTGTATGTTATTTGTCAAGATTCCTGTTAAGACATGTAGCTCAGCGCTTTCATTTTGAAAAGATATGGACACATTTGGTAGTGATAGCATAGGTTACTGTCAATCAACAACTTTAAATCAGAAAATGTATTATTCAAACCCCCACTTCAATCAATATATTTGATTTTTTTTACTCTTTTCACTGAAATTGAACAGAGTCCAAATTCCCTACAAACTTGATTTTACTGTATTTGTAGTAATTTAAGTAACAAAACTACTAATAAAACATCTCCACATTTTTGCTCCATTTAAGTAATCTGAAGCATTCTTCATATTGCCAAAATTATTTCCTTCCAATTTTAGATCTTATTTTTAAAACAGTGGGTTTAGAAAAAGTACACCATTCCCAAGGTTTTATTCTACCAAATTAATCTCTACATAAAGTCATTTAAATCACAGCTTTCTCCTGAAGCTAATGAGAACTGAGGGTGTTTTGAGTCTTAGATGCACAATGGCATTAATGAGAAAAGCGGTAGCTGGTATGATAGATACCTGTTGTGGGTGAAGACCAAGAAATTTGCATAGAAAATTTACTTGACTCTGGCACTTTAAATCAGAGAGGCTTCAAATCAACTTCTCACCTTCATGGTTTTTCTTTGGCATTTGTTTTGGGAGTGTGTGTTTTCGAATGGAGCCTTCTAAGATTTTGCATAATCACTGCAATCTGGAAATTTAACTTGGCTGTTGAATGAGGATGATAGCTCAAAATGATACCACTGCAGCAATTGCAGATGCTCCAGCAAGAGTAGACACATAAGCATAGACAACATTTCTGCAGTGCAAGCCCCAACAGGAATGTGTGTCTGAGTCAGAGGAAAGGCAACATGTTCACTGCAAAGTTTGGAGGACTATGGAGTGCATCTTGGAAGATAAAAATTATTCACGGGCAAAGAGTTATTAGTCCCTGTCAGCTTCACTGGTGGTGGAAGCCCCAGAAAGGATCTGTCAGGTTCCCCCAAACTCTCCAAGCCGGGTGTCAGGGAAGAATAAATTGTGATCTCATACCACATGTAATTAATGAATCTAAAGCATAAAAAAGATCTGAAATATAAAGATCAATGATACACAGACTTTCCAGCTGGGTAAGCTGCACTCCCTATGTTTTGTGTAGAAAGAGGCATTTTTCTCCCCTGCAAGATGGGGTTGACTATTCATGTCTACAAAATTAGTGTGATGTGCAAAGAAGAGGGTCGTCAGAAACATGAAAATTAGAAAAGGATCTACTTTTGTTCATGAATCCAACAAGCTGGTTCCTAAAGACAAGAAAACTTTGTCTACTAAGGGCTCACTGAAGTGCAGCTGGCAGGAGCCCACCACGGGGTTGCTGGTTAGGGGGAGACAACTATAACTGGCTCCATTGTTTTTGTATTTTGTTTGATCTTGGGTATTTCCCATTACTCCTCCTGTGGAAACATACTTTAAGGGAAACTTTACACTGTCAGAGATTGTTTGGAGGAGAATAGAGGACAGATGCCCTAGCTCATAGATGTACTACTTCTTAAGCAGCTCTAGCTAGATGGCAGTTTCCAGAGGCCTTTATTTCCCCATTTTTCTTTCCCTGTGCTTTGCAATACAGACTCTATCTGATCTTATACTGACATCAGTGACAGCTTCATATTACATTGGAATGGGTTTTTACTGTCTGTTCAGGAATGGAAAGGCAATCTGACATGATGTGTTTGGGCACGTGGTCAATTTGTGTCACAACTTTCATAGAGAAATTAAATATTATTGCTATAATTTAATGGTAATAAAGTTATGTATTTTAATTAACATTAAACTTTCCAATATATATTGTAGAAAAATATCAGAAATATAGTTTTCTCCTGAAATGAAAATAAGGCCTTACTGAGGATATATATATTTTCATCCATATGTGTGCATGTCATCTGTGTCTGTGTGCTCCTTAATTCCCAGAGGTCAATAACTTGGACTGGAAGCTGAGCTGTAGCACTAGGAATAACCCATACAAACAGGAAACTTTGGGGTTAGGAAGAATGCACACAAAATGGCTATGCCCTGCTTCCTGAGCACTGACACTCCCAAATCCCCTTGCAGTCTACTCTGCATACCATGTAAGAACTCAGAAAACATGCCCAGTCCTTTCTCTTCCCTCTCTATCACTAGCTTTCAACATGAACCAGGTCATAGTGGTTTTTCCTGCTACATAGATAAGATTTTGGATTATAAATCTTACTGATTAAAAAACAAAAACCCACTCTACCAATACAAACCAAAAAACCAAAAAAATGTTATTCTAGGATTATAAAGTACTTGCCTCAACTGTTCCATTTTAAAATAGTGACAGGATCAGTCTGCAGGCTAATAGAAATGACACTGGTTTTTGCTGTAAGTGTATACTTTACAAAGTATAAAGGCAGATAAATAATAATTTTTAGAGCTTCTAAAGTTTATATTCATATATGAAAAAAAGAAAATCTTTCAATATGTAAATGGGTACATCATTCAGACAGAGCAAGAACATAGTAAATATAAACCTTAATACAACAGAGTGCAAAATTCACAATTCTCTGAGGATTAAGATATCTCAGAGACCTTTCCATTTGCCCTTGACTTTGGGCAGGTATTTCAGTCACAGCTGTAGAGTTGGCCAATTACTCCATCAAATCCAGGCTGCTGTCAAAGGAATTGCTTAGTGGAAAAACTGACAGAAGCACAATTCACACCATCCTCCAGGTCTGCATCAGTGTAGCCAACACAAATCACTGGAATTCACAGAGTGATTCATAAGGATATGAGTTTGAAAAGGTTATGAAGGAAAGGAGAAGTCTATAACGCTGAGACTTCTGCAGCTGTGAAAAATGTAGCATCTGATAGAGGTATTGTTTTTAAATATAAGCCCATATCTGCTAAGAAAAGTAATGCATTTCCATGTTTGACAGCCCATGAAAATGTTTTATTTTACTTCTAATTAAGACCAGGAAATTGTACATTTAAATGTTCCAAACAGGCACTGAAAACCTTTGGACTGTTAATTTTTTCCAGCAGGAAATATGGAAGTACAAAACTCAGTTACTCATTTTATTGTGCTAGCTAATTCATGATACATCATTAAAAATTTTAAATCCATGCTTTTCATCAAGTACTTTTCCTTGTATTAATTATCTAATTACAACAGACTCAATTAATAGTCCCTGTAAAATGTGGTTCCAGGCAGTTGGAAAGGTCCATCTGGTTAGAAAATATTTCCTTATTATGGGAATTGTTGTGAGAAAGTTTACTTATATTAATTGCTAGTAGAGTTTTTTAAAAAGGGTGTATATAGCCTTATTTTGTAGGGTGACAAGAAAACCATGAAGAAAACAAGATTTTCCACTTTTTTTGCATGCACCAGGTCTCTGAGGCTCCAGGTACACTGTTTATCACAGAATAAATGTTTGAATGAAATGAATTTGCATTCACTGTCAGAGTTACGACATTTTAAAAACTATCTATGTCAAATGTTCCTACATGGGTTTTTCTCAATGGTTCTGGTAGACTGATGGTTTGCAAAATAACCACAGCATTAGAAACACAGGATTAATTAAATTTAATGGAAAGACTTGATAATAATATTGTGTGATGGGTTGTGAGAAATTCTAACTCTGGATCAAAAGACCAACAGAGACAGTAATTGAGTTAAACAGCTCTTTCCAAAATTAAACAAGTATTTTTAATAATTCTGGTATTCCTGAGCATGAGACTGATTTTTGCACCTTGTCATCCATTTTATTAGATATGACATTTATAAGCATATGTGTCTATTTATAAGCATATGTGTCTAGATATTGGTTATGCATGTATACACAATTATGTATTTATTCAGATTCATATAAAATCCACAGTCTATAAATAGACAATGCTATATCTCTATCATGCATTAGGATATGGACAATCAGATATTCACAGATATGATTCATGTAGCACCATCATAACCTGTTTCATATGAGACAATGATGGTGCCTTGAGACTTCAAGCAATGTGAAGACTCCAAGCCTCCTGAGTTTTGAGAAATTGAATTTAGAATCCAAGTTTGAATCCTTGAGCAAAGGTAAAATGGAATCAGGTAATGTACATTAGGGTTTCCAAAGCCATGGTTAAGCATTGAATGAGACAAAAACAAATGAAAAAGATATCTATAAATATCACTTCAGTCCAGATGTTAAAGAATGCCACTAACCCAATGTATTGTGACAAGTATCCCCTTTCCCCCTTCCTAAATTCTTGTTTCCTAATGTGAGGGAGAGAAACTTACTTTATCAAGTAAAAGCAGATTTGATTCCAGTGACTGTGGCTTGATTTAAGACACCGTACATTTTGAGATTCTCAGTAAAATCACTGCAGCTAGCAGTATGGTAAAGAGAATGCCAAATTATATCAGAAGTGAAGGTTTATTAAATTAAAAGTGCAGCTTCAATGCTTATTCTCAAAAACCACTTTATTTTCCATCCATATACAAAATGCAATTAACAGAAATTGGTAAACTATCCCTCCTATTTAGAAGACAAATAATTATCCTAAAACCATAACACTTTGTTGGAGTTTAAAATTAATTTAAAAATATCTGATTCTTTTATAAAGTGAGAATATGCTGATTTGAGATAACATTTCTTTCCAAGATATTAGAAAAATCTATTCTGATCAGCACAGCAAGGACATTGAGATGATTTCTGACACTACTAGATGAGACACTCTTGATGCTGAACACAGCTTAATGGAAAAAATACTCTGTACAGTAGTGCAGAATATCAATTGTTCATCTCATTTATTTCTTCCTATTGGGTATATGTGGAATGGCATCCTAACTGAGTGTTAATGAGGAATTAATTAGAATTAAGTGCTTCAGTAGCAGTTGGTGATTATTAGCTTTTTTTAGGATCGGGCAATTTAATTTTGAAAGAGTTCCTTCACATTTCCAAAATGGGTATAAAACAAATAGAAAGGCTGTTCTCCCTTCTCCCCTCAAGCCTTGAATTTGCATTCCTTCATACAGTGACATTTTTAGGGTGATTTTTAATGGCAGCACTAGAAACTTGCCCCTCCTGCCTCTCCAAAGACAAAGGACTGTCAGGTTTTCAGTGAGCGTTTTATACGTAGCCTGCATCACCAGGTTTCACCTCTGCTGTGAAGAAGCCATTTCTAGCAGAGCAGAGGTGTTCAGTGCCTGTGCTCACTCAATTCTCAGTCTGTCTGCTTAGCTGTCAAGCCTTGCATCAGGGACATGGAAATATATAGGAAATCCAGCATTTTATAGGAGGTGAAGTTTGAAAATAAACCGATTTCCCATAGGTCGGAAGACATCTGCCAGGTGATAATGACTTAAGGTCACGGTGGAACTATGCTAGATGTGACCCAGAGACCACAGCTGAGACTCTTGGTATTGCTTCAGCCTGAAAAAGATTAGACTTTCTGTGAGAAGCATCTCTATGCATTTTCAGACAGCAGCGAGACTGGTGATTTTAATTTAGTCCTTATCAATCTGATATGAGAAAATAAGCAGCAACACCTTCTTAAAGAAGCAATTTCAATATGCTCTGGCAAATACAAGAAAAATTAACAATACATAACTCAAAAGCAGCAGCAGAAATTACAAAGAGGGAAGTGTCTGCAATGTCTTTTTCTTTTTTCTTTTTTTTTTTAAATGGCTGACAATTCTTTTGGGAAGCTTGCAGTTGGATGCAAGGTCTGATATTTTTCTTCCTTCAAGGTATTTTGTGGATATTATTGTTAGGGAAGGGGGAAGATGATGACCCTCTGACATGAAAACGAGATAAGGTAAAAGCAAGTTGCAGTGCTTTATCACCTTTCCAATTACTCAGTTTCCCTCATGAGGATGCTGTCTGAGGTTTCCATGGCAAGCCAGAGCTGCAGAAGTGTGTCACAGGATTTAGAGCTTGCACAGTACTCTGGATGGTACTGTGGGGCAAACAGGACCCTCTTTAGAAATGCTGCTAAATCTGCATATGCAAATGGAAATTTACTTAAAAAAAAATCAATATTTTTAAGTTAGCCAAGTTATAAACTTAATCCTAAAATATAATTTGAATTTCACTAATTTCATATCACTGAGAAGTAAAAAATGTCTAGAACAATATTTGAAATAATAAAATATACATGTACTCCCAGGCAACATAAAATTAAGATGTACTGGACACAAAGTGAAAGGAAGAGTGGCCAACATGGGCTTATGGAAGATGAAATGACAAACATGATTAATAGAAGCAACAGAGTTTAAATAACTTACTTAAAATTTTGTAGTTATTCACCTTGGTCAGGCGCTGCAATCTAAAACAAAATTAACATGGCCTTCATAAAATTAAAATCTGACTAATAAACAAGCCCAGTTTTGAGCTGAATTTTACCATCTCCAGAGCTCCTTTTCAAGCTCAACTATTCTTTGTGATTCTGCCATGAAAGGGAAAATTTTATCTTTATCTTGGACACAAGTTTGACTTGCTAGAGTGGAATTGAGTCTACTAATGTGGAAGTATTGAATACACAGATAAAAATCCAGCAAAGTCCTTCTAAAAGTGTCTCCTTCTTTTATTTAACTTAGGCATTGCTGCCTGTACTGCTGCAACATGCTATTCAGGCTTAACAGAGAAGACCCAGTAATGTCATGTTATATCCACAGAGTTCAAGATTACTGCCAACGATATCACTTCTCCTTTTTTTAATTAGCATGCATCAGCAGGAGTAAAGACCACTGTCTCCTACTAATGTCTGCAATTCTACATGGTAATTACCACTCATCTTGCTAGCTTTTAAGAACATGCAAGTTACTTAAAATTTAAAAGGTCTCTTTATGAAATAAGAAATGTTTGCAGCACTGACTGAAGACAGCGTGGCTCTGTTGACTCAGGCTTAGAAAGAAAAGAGCAAAGTATATTGCATACTAATAAGTATGCAGTCTCTAACACAGAGCTTGATATTAGTCAGAGGATGAAAATTCCTGTGTATACAATTTTTTAAAGTTCTATCTCAATTTTTTTTCATCTCAGTGAACCAGAATGCTTATGAATCATTGGAAAAATTACTGTTGAAAAGTCTGTAACATCATAACAGTTTCATGCACACAGACAGTATACATTTATTTGTGCATTTATATATATAAGGTCTTTACTGATAGATGACGATTAGAAAATATTTAGTTCTAGCTAATCACCTTGCTAAAATAGAAAAGATCTCTCTATGCATAGAAAAGATCCTCCAGCTCAGAATGGCTCAGCCAAAGGAGTGACATCTTTCTAAGGTTTGCCTTCACTAATCAAATTAACAGTGAATTTATTCGTGAATTAAGGGAATTTAAAAAAATTCTTAACCCAAATATGAATTTAACTCAATGAATTCCATAGCCATTTTAATTTACAGTGGAATTAAAAAAAATAAAAGAAAAAAATAAAGAGAATGGAAAAGTAGAAAGCAGTCTGGAAAGATGGTGGTCAGTTATGCTGAATTGTGTCAGAAATAGAGAATTAACTGTTTAAAACAATAGACAATGTCAATTTGAGGCCAACAAGCAATTTTATTAGCAGCCAAAATCAAAAATGATGAGCCTTTTATGACAAACTGTCAAAGCAAAATTCATCCAAAGCTGGAAAATGAAGGAACTCTTGCTGGAATGAAAGCCTGTTTTGTTGAAAGAGTAATGGCATGTCAGGATCCTGTGGGAATATGTTCCTGTGACAAGGACATCAGTGGGGAAGAAAGGACAAGTTCCACAGGTGCCTGAAATAGCTTTTAACTGTTCCTGGTACATGGCTGAATCAATGTCACGTAGAGTCAAAGCCTCGAAGGAAGAGAGATCATCCCTTTTTGAAGACCTTCATAAGCAAGGGTTTGGTTTTTCAAGATCTGAACTATAAGGCACTACTATGAAATATTTGTCCAATGCTGAGATAGCCCTTGAAGAACACATGCACTGAATAATATATATTTTTTACTATAGAACAGGATCTTACTTTGAGGTATTAAAAATAAAAATGATTTACTTGTAAAAGCAAGCACAGCACCATGGGGTCAGATTCAGAATCTACCAATATCCTGTCTTTGACAGCAGCCAAAAACTGATGCTTAGTAAAAAATTGTAAGAATAGAGTGAGCACACTGTAATGCTTTCCTGTAATAACCTCTCACCTTCCAGAATTCTGGACTACAGTCACCTAAACTGCAACTCTATGGTTATAGCAAAGTGAAATATTAAGCAACACATATAACACTGATATATACAGATATATATTCATATGCATCTCTACGTAAGTGCATGAAAAATTGTGTATACATGTAGATACATGTACATGTATACAAAGGCAGCTTTCCATTATTATCTGTACATATAAATGTATGGTATTGATCCACTTAACATTTTTTCCTGTCTTTACCATGAATTTGATGTTACTTTATTAAATATCAGGAATGTTCTGTTGCGCAAAAGACATCATATAGTGGATCATCAGTCCACTTTAATTCAGTGGAATAACTTGTTCTTGCCTTACTGCTTTCTTATGTGTTCATGGGAACATCTTCAACTTAAGGATGTTATAACGTTATCAATTTGCAATGAGCTTTTTGTTGAGGGGATTTTACAGCTGGTTAAAGCCCAGTAAGTGAGCTGTAAGTATGACCAAGACTTAGCTCTTCCTGTCTTCAGTGGTTGAGTCTGTAAATTTGGGGGGTTTGCATTAATTTTGTTTCTTTTTTTATGGGAGAAAAAAAAAAAGATGAATTTTGAAGTTTTTAATTTTATTTCTCTGGAAAATAAAACCAGATGTGTTAAATTTGTGAATTAGATGTTTACCAAAATGAGCTTTCTAGTTTATAAAAAAATAAATCATGTAGTCATAAAACATCTCCATGCTA
The DNA here is from genome assembly GCF_028551555.1 of Melozone crissalis. Classification (NCBI taxonomy): domain Eukaryota; kingdom Metazoa; phylum Chordata; class Aves; order Passeriformes; family Passerellidae; genus Melozone; species Melozone crissalis. Next base: position 59,289,513 of record NW_026535805.1, read on the forward strand.
AATATTCATAGCTACAAGGGCCAGTGTTGGCTGTGCATGTGGGTATATGTGTAGGAGTGCATACAAAAGCAGTGCTTTATAAAGCTGAAAAAGTGGAACATGCATAAAATCATTCACAATACCAGTAGCTATACAATCAGAAAAAAAAGATTTTCACTGGAGTCCATTCTCTAATCTCATAACGCCCATGTCAGCAACACTAAGCATTTCACATTTAAGAAAACACAATCTGACATATTAAAATCAGTACATAATGTGCTTTAAAAATTGCTATTCCAAATCAACTACATGTGCCTTTTTTTCAAATGGTTTCAATTGGTTTATCAATAGACTTTCCGTGGCTAAATACCTGATACACAACATTCAATGAAGATAGGTCTCCTACAGCAAGATTTTTCAGCGACACTTGGAGAACAATGGGTGGAAAACAAAGCAGTTACTAAATGTTTTTCATTTGTAATAAAAGGTTTTTTTCCTAATCCAACAGGTGCTGAAAGGATGGCAAATAATGGCATCAATACCAGAGCAGATGCCAGGCTTTCTTAGCACACCTCAGCAGAAGAAAATTCAGTATCTTTATGAGCTCCATATATCCATAAGACTTCATTGGCAATGCTTTGCTGTCGGAATGGACTAATACTATTTGAAGATAAATGAAGCAAAAATATAAACAAAAATTGGTTCCTACTTACCTAACCTCATAAGATGGTTTCTGAGCTCATTTTTTAATAAAGCCAGCAAGTGGGTAAATAATTTATTTCTTCCATTTCAGAGTGGAAAGGTTTTCTGACCCTAGAATAATAGGTGGCCAAACACACCCCAAGAATTTGACTCCTGTTGCATTTCACTTCAAGGGTCCTGGTGCTAAACTCAGCACAGGAGATTGATAATCTGTAAGAAAAGTAGAGTAAGGGGGGGATGGGTGAGAAAAAAGTTAAAGGGAATATTTTTGAGATTTTAAAATGTAGAGAAATTTCAGTTCATGCCATGGCCGCTTTTTGTAGAAAAACTGCACAGCTCAATAAACAGCTGTCTACTCAAACTATCACTTGCAAGAGCATGCTGCTTTTTTTAACTGCAGCACAGATTGTGTGGGGGAAAACTCCTACAGATTAAAGAAATAAAGGAAAGGTGGAGCATAACTTCATACCCTGACACTGTTGACACCTGTAATGTCCACCCTGCTATAATTCTGCTACAGGACGTTTAACTAATTTTGGAGTAGAGATTGATTAATTCTTATATACTTCCATTTTGGGTTTTAACTTACAATGTGGCTTTGTTTTTGTCAGCTGAAGATGATTAGGGCCTTTTTTCCTAAGCATGGGAACGGCAAAAGACGTTGAAATGTCCCAAGGAATTCAAAGTGAATTTAAATTACTTTGTATGACAGAAAGTATATGGCTAGTATCTACAAAGCACACATTAAAAAGTCCTTTGTGATTGGGAAAAAGCTCAGTTCTAATTATTGTTTGCTTTTGGTTTTTTTGTTGTTTACCTCACTCTGATAAAAATTCTATGTATTTGAATATAAACATGTGCACAAACACACTAGAGTAGAATTTCCAAAAGTGCATGAACAGCTTGGGAGTACATAACTATGAATTTTGCTCAGATAAATGGTGCTAAGTGTGGTGTGGTTTTAAACCTTAATTTATATTTTTTTCCCTCTTAGACTATTGGTCCAGCCTTGTACCACCTCTCTAAACATCTGTGTTTAGTCACGATTCTTCTATCTGATTAACAGTGCTCACAGTGTACCTCATATATTCCTTATCTCAGTATATTTAATATCTATGAATGAATTTGTTTCAGCACTGCTGTATGCCAAGGATGAGCTCACAGACATACCAGTTTAAAAGGAGTGCTTCCTCAGCATTTTCCCAGTGTCATAAACAGTGGGTGGAAGGCAGGTTTCCAGAAGATTCGCCACATCTGAGAGTAATTTTCTATAGCATTGAGCCAGGAAGGCTTAATTCATAAACAAACTCTGCTCTGTGGAATAATCACTCCCAGGGACTGAATTTGCAGTTAGTATGTCCCCATTTAAAGCTGTGTTGGTTGGATTTTGGTGGTTTTTGTTGTTGTTTGTTGGGTTTGTTTTTTTTTTTTGGGAATACTAATAACAGTGCACACATATGAGTGTAAAGAGATGATGAGTTCACATTCTCTCTCTGACATATACCCTGTTCCCCCAGGTATACCAGCCTTTCTAAAATTCAGATTATAACCTCTCTTTAAATATGTTTTAATGCCTTCTTTCTAACTTTCTTCACAGAATATCTTCAATTTCTCAATGCCTTTTCCAGATAATAAAACTTGCCCAGGGCTTTTCTTTCTTTCCTCTCCTGATCCGGGCAGCCACTCAAGGCCCATCCATAACTCCAGCTGAGTTTCTGTCTGTTTGCTCCCTTAACTCTCAGGTGCAAAATATAAGAATTTGAATACTGACTATTTTACACAACATCCCATGAGCTGAGGCAGAGTTGAAACAGCATTGCTAGGAAGGCTACAGGAAGAACAAAGGAGTTATAAATATCAAGAGACATCTTTATGTACATTCTTTGGACCTTTCTCTGGTGTCAGATATTTGTTATTTTTGATTACATTTCATAATCCTGCTCATTATTTATCGAACACCATTTTGATTATTGATAAGTGTTTCTAATTGCAAACAATGGTGGTGTTCTCCTGAACGCTGAACAAACTGTGAGTTAAAGTTGTGAAATCCACTCAAAACCCAGAAAATATTCCAGCCTACCTACTGCATGCAGTGCTAAACCTTGTAGACACATTCCTTAAATGAGTGGCTTTTTGAGCAAAACTTGGCCTGTGCTGGGGATCATTCCATGAGTAATTAGTTAACCTGTCAGCCTTACCACTTCCCAGACAGGAGAGCAAGTCCAGATCCAGGCTGCACACTCAATGGGCCGTTTGGATAGGGATCCAGTTTCAAGGAAAGGCCTGGCACAGACACTGGCACTGTAGCACAGACACTTCATGACTATGGCTGCACTGAATGATGTGGATTTGGTCTTCTGCAGTTGAAGCCTGCTGCTTGGGCAAATGGGTCTATTTTTAATTACTATTATCTAATCTGAGATTTCACTAAGAGGCAAAAAACACCATTCTCAAACATCCCAAATACACAGAAGAACCCAATATTTCCTATTGGTTCCATTTTTCATTTCCACAAGAAGGAGTGGATGTATGTATACAGAGATTTCTGATATAAAGGGGAAAGAACACAAAATGGGGTGGGAGATTCCCCTTCTTTCAGCAGTTTCTTTCTTCATCTCTTGAGAATATGACAGGGAGACGGGAACATTAAACCCAACTCACCTTCAAGACAGGCATTTAGGAGTTTTGTAAGACTGCATGCCAGTCAGGTGTCTGAATTACCTGGGCTGAACTCAACCCAAAATCTAATCTGCTTTTGAGTGGAGTAGATTTTAATATAAATAGGTTTCTATTACCTGTAGTATTTCCTTCACTTCTTTCCTCCTTGAAAATGTGTTTATCTTCCGCTGTTTCCATTTGCTGTGACAATTAATAATATTTTAACATATATTGGAAGTATTTGTCCTTAATTGTCCCAAAAACTGAAGCTAACAGTGCTATTAGGTGCTGAATTTTTTTGTATTTTATTAATGTTCTCTAGAGGTAGATAATCCCTATGATCCTCCTGTCTAAAACTGCTCTGGAACAGATACCTGATGAATTTCAAACAATAAAAAGGCCAAGCACTTTAGCTAAATTCCTGATCTATCTCATGTTTAAAATTCATGAGTTTGCTTTGCACATTTGCCAGCTTCTTGATTTGAGACTGTGAGAAAAAAAGAAACAAGATTGAAAACTCGATGTTAATATGTCATGAGACTCCAAGATAAAGGAGAATGAAAAATAAAGCACTAAAGATTGTATTTTCTACTGATTTCTGTATTTTTGTAATCCAAATTCTAGGTGAAAAACACAAAAAAAGGTTTTATTTCATTGTGAATTGTGCTGTGTTCAGAATACTTTCATCCAAATATAATTAAGAAGGTCCCATATTTAATTAAACTTTACTCTTTAGGCCATCATTAACAAGCAATTACATATGTTTAACTGGATGCAAAGGAACTATTGTTCACATCCTTAGTTTGTAATGATGATTGTTCCATCTCAATGAGCATCAGTCCATATCAAAGGGCTATACCAAGTATGTCAAATTACTAAATGCAGTTCTAAAACTTAAAAATTAAATAGCTAATTAATTTTTATTAATTTAAAATAATTGGTGTTAAATAAAAATTTAATTCCAAGACTGCTAAATGTTGAACTCCATTTTAGTTGCTGATAATTTTGCCAAGCTTGGATTGCTTGCGCTAAAATTACCTAGAGGTGTTCGTGCAGCCAGTTCTGTTTTGTTCAGATTTTTTTTTAACTAGAAAAAGGGAATGTTTTTATTTTTAAACCAGAGTATTTTGCTCAGGATTGCTGGCCATGAAGCAGTGAGAGAAATGGCAGTGCTATCTTAATTTGTCTTCCTAGTGACTAGACTTTTTTGATAGAGTTACATAATTACATACTAATTTTTTTTCCACTGAGCATTGCATCAGGGTACAGTAAGGAGGCCCCTCAGGTAAAAGCCCAGGACTGTGCAATTACAAAAAGCCCTCCTTGTCATTGTCACAGACCCTCTGGAGTCATTTGCTGCAGAAGATGTCAGGTGAATAGTGAGTGAGGCAGGAGGCCATGAGTTGGGGTGAGAAGCTCTTGGGAGAAAAGCAGAAAAATGATGCAGCAGGCTTGAAATATCCTACTTCTCAGAGCTAAATAGTTAATTTAGAATGTTGTACAAGCACAACTGTGATGCTTGTGGTATCCAAATTGTTCATTCCTGCCCCAGATATCTCTGAAATGTCTGCAACATACCATGTAGACACACATAATTGTGTGATCCTTATTTTCTAACTTCCTCTATTGAGGCTCTAGGGTCTGATTTGCAGAAATTGTGTACACTCACAGCTGCCATGACTGTCTGTGGGATGCTGCTTTGAACATCTGAACTGCTGTGTAATTCTTAGTACTTCAAAAAATCAGGTTCTGTGTGTCTGTGATTGAATGAGAAAATTAGTGGGCACTTTGGACGTTTATATCTGTGTGCCTCAGTTCTCAATCTGTGAAATGGGGATGATAATTTCATCAGATGGTTGTGGAAGTAGTCATTAGCCTAAGAAGAGCACTCAGATACTACACTGAGAAGTACCAGAAAAAAAGCCACAGGGAATTAATAACTCTGTATTCAGAGCAGGGTTTAAATAACGTGCAGTAGGTAATCTGTTGAACCTCTCATTGGGCATAAATGAGAAAACAGCAATTGAATAGTTGCTCATTACATGGACAGTTGCCATTCTCTGCCCTGACAGCAACAGTAAAAAAAAAAAGCTCTATGTGAACCTGTAATTAAAGGCTGCATCAAAATTGGATGCAAAGAAGACATCTCACTATATTTCCTTTGGAATCTATAAAACTGATATTTATGCATTTCTGATTGCTTCACTTCCAGGTCTTCCTCTCTTTCTTTCTTTTCCTGTTAAAAATTTGTGCTTCAAAAGCTACTATGACTTTTTGGCTGAAATTTATATCTGCCTAGGAAGGAAAATAACATTTGAAATTGCTTATGTAATGTTTACCTGGTCTCCTGACTGCTTTATTTAACTTGGAAGAGTCATATGAGCAAAATGTGGACAAAATATGTTTCTGATTCATTGAGTCCTATGTCTATTTTTTCATAATCCATTTAACATGAGAGATGTATTTCATTTCCTGTGATCCTAATTTTGCTTGTGTTATCCACTGTAGGCTCCCTATCCATCTTTTTCCTGAGAATAAAACAGAATTTGAGGAAAATAGCTCAGTAAAATTTTGAGCTATTTGTGAAAATAGCTCAATATACAGAATGGACATCTCAGTTAATATACCTATGGATACCAAATAAAATTCTGGTTTCCACTCTGAAATTTATTTAAGTGCTGTTGATATAACATTTGGGAATATAGTCAACAAATTGCTATAGAAACATTTTGTTGGTATAGTTACAACAGTTATAGGCTGCAGAACTGTTTTCACTGAAATGGGAGACCATAAACTACTCTTTTGACAGTGACGTGCCACTGCAAATGTGTTATATCCTGGTCAATGGGAATGGAAGGGATTGCCTTACAAATAATTGGCAGGGACCTCTTAAAATAAAGCAGTGCTTTTGCTTTTTTTTGAGCTTTTTTGCCATTTTTTTTCATTCCATCACATGTGATAGAATAAAATGGCAAAAAAGCACTATAGCTTTCACATTGATTTATTCCCAACAGACAGCTTATCTAAATTCAGCATGTTTAAAAACATTAAACAATGCAAATAAGCAAAGCTTTTCCCTCAAACTTCCCAGAATTAGCAGAAAAAGTGTTCATGATATCATACAGTTTCTTCCCAACTCTGAATGAACTGAAATATGGGTGATATCACATATCCAGAATAGCATTAATTCCACTGCAGTTTAGAAATTTGCTGTGTATACTTTGACTTTCTGATACCCAGCTTCATCTCCCTTCATACTCAAAGAAAACACTTTAGAACTTTATCTATTTAGCACATTAGTAAGTCCATTTCCAGACAAGATGCACAACACACAGAAATTATTTCTTGGTTTACTATGAAAAGCTCGAGGAATCTGTGCAGAAAAATGTGCTTTTCCTGAAAATGTTCAAATTGCTGTTAAATCTATAGCTACTGTATTAGTAAATTAAACTAGTGATTGCATGAGCTGTGAAATATCCACATCTAGACAGATAAATCATTTGAATAGTCTTTAACATGGATAGGATTGGGCTCAGTTGGCATTACCCAGTTTGTCCTTTGGCACAAAGTGGGAGCCAGCATGTGGCTTGATGGAAGAGCAAGGCAACAAATCCAATATTCTTTAATTTACAAGTGTGCATGAGATTTACATCTACACTACATCCCAGTATATGTATGCCAGTGAGTGAAAGGCGTCCATTCTGCTCTCCAAAGGGATTTATTAGCTGGAGACAAGTGCAAATGTGGCAATGACAAGTGCACAGTACTGTCTCTAGAGTTAGAACTAAATTTTAGTATTTCTCTTTTAACACTCATGCTATCTTCCTCTTCTTAGGTAGGATTTCAGTCTTTAAACGTATTTTTAATGAGCCCTGCTCTTGCAAGTAAATGTTTATTAGGCATACTAAGTGAAATATCTTTGAGGCCAGTATGTCACCTGTTGTATTGATAAGACTGTTATATGGCTTCCTGTGACAGATATTACTCAGATAGGTAGAAGTCCTAATGTTGCTTTCTTTTATTTCTCTGTGTGTGATAATCTGAGATTAGCAGTAAAGGAACCAGGAATGTAAAACTCCTTCTAATGTGATTATGTTTCAAGTAAGTGGAGCTATAAGTGGGGAGTGCGTTTGATACATTTCATCTATCAATACAAAAAGAGAACAAGGTAAAGAAAAGGAGTGAGGTGCATGCTAGAATTTTTAATATTTCAGCTATTTGAACAGTAACTTCCTAAATCTCATCTTGTATATTCTGTGAATACCATTAAGGATCCAGACAATACTGACAGTGGTGTTTCAGATATTTCAGACTGAAATATGCACACTAAATTTAGAATAGGCATCTAGGTAAAACCCAGTAACTACATATAGTTCCCCCTGTATGGCCATATATGCTGACATATCTGATCCATGGGAAAAGATGGAAAGAAGGTAGACAGTCAAGTGAGACAAAGACAAATCAGGCAGTGCTGGGCCAAGTTTTTGACTGAAAGGTAAGAACCAAGCAAAAAGTGGATTAAAAGAGTGATGATAGTAGAGACAGGGAAATGTGCTGTAATTATGAGTTCTGCAGCCACTGCAAATGTGATAACAGTAAGCAGTTTCCATTCAATTCTTCATATTCTTCCTTTCTAGCTGGATCACTATTATTTATCATCTATTGCAGTTTCATGTTCCTTACCCTTTCTGCCTCATATCCCCAACCCTTCCTTTTTTTTATCTCTTCAATTTGCATCTTCATATTCTATCATATGTTCCTCTTCCTTCTGGATAATTCTTTTTTAATTTCTTGTAAACTGTCCTCTCAGTTCTCTTGTTGGTGCTTGTCAGTGTGGTCTACATCATGAATATGACCCTAATTCTAAGGGGAATTATGCAGAAAATAGGAAGAAGAATTCATGAGGGAGTTTTGGCTATTCATTTCCAAAGAAACTTTTGGAACTACTCTTCCTGTGCCATTAACTTAAACATTAACTCTGCTGATGTGGGTTTCTCTGGAGGAATCAGAATGGAATTGGTTTTGGAAGCCTAAAGTGCAATGAGGACTGATCCAATACATTGCTTGTGGCCTTGTTTTAATATCTCCAAGGGTGGATGTTATTTTATTCTGGGCAGACTATAACAATATTTGATGACTTTAACCCGGCAAGCCTGAGAGCAGATTTTGACAATTAACACCAAGTAATTAATTTTACCGTGTTTTAAGTAGGGGTGCAAAGCAGTTTGCCAACAGACTGACAATATTTAGAACAAATTAGGTCTTTCACTAAGAGAATCTTGCAAAAATAGGGAGACATGGAAACATTTATGTTAATAAGTATTGTTCCATTAGAAGCAGAATTTGCTTGCCGCTTATAACTTATGATTGTGAGTTAATTGATCCATAAGTTTTATTGTTATACGAAAGTTAAGCCTACAAGAAATGATATCGTTTGGTCCTCTATCTTAGATTAAAAACCTCCACAAAACAAAACCAAAAGAACTTCCAGCAAATTAAATTAAAGAGAAATAAACAGAAAAAAAATGGTCAAAATGCCAATTGATTGATTGAACTATGAAGAGTAAACCAGTGAAATTTAATTCTACCTATTAAATACCTTCTGTTCCTTATAAAAAGCACTCAAAAGTTAAGGTCTGTGAAAGCAAAGGTCATTTCTATAATTTTAACAGCAAAAAGCTTTCAGTTAATGCACATCTTGGAAGTACTGACTACATAAATCTTTTAAAGTTAGAACATTTGTGAAATATATTAAATCAATACAATTTATTCAGAAAAAATCTTAAATGTACAATCTTACAAAGGTGAAACATGTTCATGTCACCATTATTCTGTGATAACTCAGTTCTTAATGCATTCAACTGTGAATTGCCTACTGAATAGAAACAATGGCTCATAATAGCAAAATCCATTTTTCAGACAGAGTGAAGAAAAGACAATTTACATGTCACCTTTACTCCACTGCTTGGCATTGTCATTAAAGAAACACTCTCAATCAATACTGCTCATTTGCAAATTAAGTACATGAATATATAAAAAGCATTAACATTTGTCAAACTCTGGCCCTTTCAGTACATTTGGGGGTCTCACTTTGTTCTCAAGTATTCAAAACCCTTCTGAAAGCTTTCTGATTAAAAGCCTTTCTCTGCTTTCTCAAACTTACAGCTCCAAGACATAGTAGTAGAAAGGTCTTGGATACTACAGAAGACCTTGCTTCATCAACTGAAGCTAGTAAAAAATTAATTGTAGATTTAACATATTTGTGGAGTGACTCATTCCCAAAATTCTCAGCAGCTAGATTGTGCTGTGCAGGTATGGGAAGGCTGATCTTAGTGGAATTTAGGTGAAGCTCAGAGGGAGTCTTAGGGCCTACTGGACTCCCAGACACAGTACCCAAAACCCACAGGGAGAATTTATTTAAAATACGTGCTATTTGAAAGGCAGATAATTCAGCAGCTTGAAATATCATAAAAATTATGTATGAGAGACTGCTGTAAATCCAGGACTTTCATGGGAATGAAAAAAATCAGTCCTTCTGAATGTGTGAGTCAAAAGAGTGGTATTGTGATTTTATGCTGTTCTCCCTCTGTAAAACCCCTTCCAGCATGCATTAATGTGAGGGTAGGTCTGCAGTATTGCTTGTGTATTTAACTACACTTATCCATTATCATTATTTAGACAGGTAAGAGAAACACTGCACCCCAGCTATAACCACCTTGGAAAGGAGGTTTTTGGTTTACTTGTTTGTTTGGTTTGTGGTGTGGTTTTAGTTTGCTTTCATTTTCTTCCCCCATCCAACTGACTACATACAGGACTAAATTTTCAGGTATTAATTTTCTGACTACAGGACTAATACTTACTGAATAAATGCTACTAAACTCCAAAGATCAAAAATATAGGATGGTTGCATTCAATCTATGTGTTTACTAGCAAGTAAATCAACCGGAATAGGTCCCTCACCCCAGCTAAATTTTGAATGCCTCTATATACTTGTTTGGAAGAGTGGTCTAGGCAAAAATATTGTCAAGAAACATGCAAATATTTTAACAGTAGATAACTAAGTTGCAGTAAGTGACCTGGAGTTCACTAACATAAACCCAAGGTTGGAGAGTGGGAAAGGATGCAAAGGTACAACCATTCCCAACACAACTCTTTGACTTCAATGAGTTAAAATACATAGGTTAAAAGATGAAGCACCCTAGCAATATTTTCAGTAATGAAGAATAATCTTAAACCCCCTTCCTCAGTCAGCAAACCCTAAAAAAGCTCAAGTATGTATAATGCGTGGAAACACAATTTAGAAAAATCAAATCTGCATGTCACAATAGGAATATTTTATAATGCTGGGATGTACTGAGAAAGTTTGAATTTTGCTTTTTTTTCTTTTTGTTTGAAGAAATTGCATCCTTCAGGCAGTAGCTAAAATCTTATCCCTCTGTTTCAAAGAAGAGTACAATAGTCCCAGTGATTCCTTTTTCTACAGCCAAAAACAATTTTCCCGAAGAAATCTACTATAAATAGGGCATATTATAAAATTTATTTATAACTTTATTTAACTTACTTTTAAATTATTCTAGAATTTATTTAAAAGAAAAATAAAAAGCAATCCTGAAGACTTCTGCTTGAGTATCTGCAAAATCCACTATTTTATTCTAATACTACTGGGGTAGTATTACATAAATACTGATATGATAATCCAAGATATTTTATTCTCAAGAAGAGGAGTCTATTCCTCTGCAACACTTGAGTATTTAATAACAAGAGGCCAGTCACCCATAGAAATTCTGTGTTTCAAAAACAGTGGGTCATGACATGAGGTATCTTCTGCCAGAAAGGAAGCCCAGCTGTGGTTCTCCTGTATTTATTTGCCATAAACACTTCAGCCAGGGACTCTGTGTGTGCCACTGGAATGTTTTGTGCTGTTTGCAGAATGTCTCTTTCATCATGTGCCTTTTGGAGAGCCTGGATGTCTGACTGTATCCATTGATCCACCCTAGAGACTAGTTTTAGATATCATGAAATCAAAATTGGAAGCACCTAGAGAGCCTGTTTGGATCTTGTTTCTATTCCCTGAAATAAATATTTAAATCTTTCCAACATCTCAATAAAAATAAAAATAATTAAAACACAGATGAAGTCCAATACATAAATAGTATCACAATTCTAACTCAGACATTATTTTCTCTCCTCTACAAGCCTCTATAGTCTGACTTTGAATCATTACTTTAATAGGGGTGTTTTTCAAAGCAGTTTAACATATTTCTTCTGTAAGAAAATGCAAGCTAAACTACTGATTGCAAAAAGTTCTAGTTTCCTTCTCATGTCATCTTCACTAATGACTGCAATGGCCTATCATTTCCTACATTTTTCATTTGCCTGCTCAGTTACGGTTGTGTGAATTCTCTTACTTTTTTGCCTCATCAGTCCCACAGACTGTGGTGTCTTCCTGGTAGTCCCACAAAGCCTTGATTCCTTTGTTGCTGGAAGATGTAATTGGCCAGCACTATTTGGCATCTTTGTTGGTGACACAGACAAAGGGATCGAGGGCACCCTCAGCAAGTTTGCTGATGGCACCAAGCTGTGCAGTCAACGGACTGGAGGGAAGAGATGTCATCCAGCAGGACCTGGACAGATGGGTGGGCCTGTGAGTGGCTTAGGAAGTTAAAAAAGGACAAGTGCAAGGTTCTGAACCTGCCTGGCTGCAGTCTGGGATAAGAATGGATTAAGGGCAGTCCTCAGGAAAAGGCCTTGAGTTTGTTGGTGGTTGACGAGTTCATAACCAAGCAATGTGTACTTGCAGACCAGAAAGCCAAACCTACTCTGGGCTGCATCCAAAGCCATGTGGTCAGCAGGGCAAGGAGGTGATTATCACCTTCTTTTCTGCTCTTGTGAGACTCCACCTGGAGTGCTGCATCCAGCTCTGGGGCCTCCAAAATAGGAAGGACCTGTTGGAACAGGGGAAGGAGAAGATTAGAGCGCCTCTCCTATGAAGACAGGCTGAGAGAGTTGGGGCTGTTCAGTTTAAAGAAGGTTCAGGGATGACTTTAGAGCAGACTTCAGTAATAAAGAACACTACAGGAAAACTGGAGAGGGACTTTTTACAAGAGATTGTAGTGGCAGAAAAAGAGGGAATGGCTTTAATCTAAAAGGCTTGATTAAATATTGGGAAGACATTATTGACTGTGAGGGTGATGAGTCACTGGAACATGTTGCCCAGAGAGGTGGTGTATGTCCCATCCCTGCAAGTTTTCAAGGCCAGATTGAATGAGGCTTTGAGCAACCTGGTGTCTTAGAAGGTGTCCCTGCCCATGGCAGAGGGATTGCAACTAAATTATCTTTAAGGTCTCTTCCAACCCAAGTCATTCTGTGATTCTGCCTTTATGTTATGCGCTCAAGTCCCCTGACAATCTTAAAGAACCTCCACAGGACTCACTTCTATATTTTTTATTTATTGTATTGGGGTATATCTGGACACATTTGGATCTGACAGTATCCAAATGTCAACCCATAGTGTGAATAGAAGGGAAGAATGAACCTCAACCTGCTGGCTTCACCTCTGCTAACACAGTCCTCTGTGCAGTTTGTCTTTGCTGAAAGGGAGCCCTTCATTCTAGTTCCTATTCTTTGGCAATAATCCCAGCTCCTTTACTGCAACACTGAACAACCTTTCTGACCAGTTCTCTTCCATGAATTTACTTCATCACAGGTATAGTACTCTGCATTTGCCTTTGCTGAGACCATGAGGTTACTGAGAGTCAGTTTTTGCCATTTCAGCCAGTGTTTGTCTGAACAGCATTTTGCCTGCCAGTGTATTGATCACTTTCCACATCAGTTTTGTGTCCTCTGCAAACTGGGTCATGCATGAAGTTATTAAATTAGACCCTGCCCTTAGGGAGTCCGGTTAGTAATCAGCTGCAAGTTAGACTTCTTCCTGATGATCATGACACTTTGAACCCTGTGTTCAGTGAGTGTTCAATCCAAATCACTGGTTATCCATCCAGTCCAACTCTCTCTAGTTTGTATACAAGGACACTCTGGCCAAAAGTATGTTCATGGATGCTGTGACTGTATCCAATATATTGCTGCAGTCTAAGTTAACAATGCAGGCAAAGTCTGCTTTGCACCACACATCGTATCTCTTGGTGTGTGAGAAATAATTATTAGCTTATGTATTTCATCTATTCCAAAATGTCTGAAATCCTCTGAGAGCCTCTTTTGATATATATATACTTTGAAACTAGTATATAACCAATGAGTTGGTTCACTGCATAAGAGACTCACAGACAATTAAATGAATGGGATTCTCTGACAGAGCAAGGGGACTAAGTTCTTTGACAACGTAAATGCACTTTAGCTTAAAACCTGGACTACTTATTGTTTAGGATTTCTAGCACAGGAGGGCAGAGTGGAAAGCACAGGGATGCCTTGTGCAGCTCTTTATGTGTTTCAATATAAAAAGAGCTTCTAGGGCATGTATTTTCAGGAATGCTGCATGTCCACTGCTACAGAGTGTTGTCTGAACCAAAGTTCTTTACAGCTAATCAAGAAAGATATCAAACTTCTTTATAACATGGAAATATCTGGAAAACACTGACCCAAAGAAAGACAAACTCAGAAACATTAGAATCTGACTTAGGATTATAACATTTACATCATGCAACTTTTTAAACACTTTGATTTTTAATGGTCTGATCAAAAAGAATTCTTAAAAATTATAAACATGAACAAGATGCATAAAAACTGCAGAGTAGAGCAGGTGGAAAATCAAGTGTGAAACTGGCAAATTTTTGAGTTATATGGGAAGTCACTGTGTGACTAGAACTGAATTGCTGAGGTTATACTATCTAAACAATGGCAATTTATTATGTTGAAGTAACAGAATCTTTAAGCCAGATTTTAAAAATGTGCAAAATTATGATTTAATTGAAATAAGCTAGACAAGGCATGACCAGCAAATGACTTAGACCTGTGTAATGGGAATTTTACTGGGAGTGAAGATGAAATGGAATGTCTCATTTCCTAAGTAACCTTTGGATTTCTTTCCTGCCATATCTGCACACATCAAAGGAGACAGGGCTACAGAATATTGCAATGACAGTTAGGAAGATTAATTTATTCCTTTCACTTATGTTTACTCTGTTATGTTGTGACAGTATTAACTTATAAGCAGCAAGACTAGATGATATCACATGTGAATGTAAAGTTTTGAATTAAAAAGTGGTTGTTATTAACATATATCATCACTGAACAAGGAGATCTCTACAATTTGTGGTAAATTTATTAGAGGTACATTGTATTTTGTGCAGACACATTTCCAGCTGAGGAAAGACTTGTGGTAAATCGGTATGATTAGTGCTGACAAAATTGAAACAGCAATCAATATTGATACAGTAGTTAATATATGGAAATAATAAAACAGCTAAAAGTTGTAATGCCAAGAAAGAAAGGGAGAGGAGGGTCTCCACCCCCCCTTGCTGCAGATGTTCAAGGACAGGAAAAAGCAAGAGATAAGTTACTAAAAATTAACAGAAAGAAGGGAAAATCTGATTGGGTCCCAGGAAAATGCCAGCTATAAGAGATTTATTGCTTTGATGCTTAAATGTAGTAATATGTTAGTTTTGGCTTACATTATACTAGCTTGATGCGCATGTGTAACCCAAAGGTGAATTAAAGGACATTGAGGAAGAAGAGAGCCTTCCTCAGTGACGACCCCCAAAGACTTGTGCGACCACCAAACCGAGTGGTGGAGCATGCGTGGTAAAGGTGGTGATAAGAGTGGAGGTAGAAGTGTGATAAATTGAAAATGGGAGGAGATGGCATTGACACATGGCATGTAAGGAGGAAATCTCCACTTGGCAAGCTCCTACTTGAGGTGGCAAGGGTCCAAGAGCCCTGCACTCCGTACCCCGTGGTTATCTTTTGCTTATGCGCTATTATTGGAACCAAATTATCCCTTATTTTTAATCAAATTGTATTGTCAATATATATTTTCTAAACTATTCGCTTAAAATTGCTGCTATCTCAAATATTGTTTGGTTTTTTATGATGGGATAATTGGACAAACATAACAGACTCATACCTGAATTATTGGAAAACCACAAAAAATAATGGAATAAAAAAATTCTTTTTAGTTGATCATAGAGTCATAGAACTGTTTGAGTTGAAAGGGACCTTAATGATTATCTCATTCCAATCTCCCTGCCATAGGCAGACACACATTCCACTAGACCAGGATACTCAGGGCTCCATCCAACCTGTCCTTGAACACTGCCAGGGATGGAGCATCCACAGCTTCCCTGGGCAGCCTGTTCCAGTGCCTCATCACTCTCATTAATTACTATTAAATAACATCATCTGCCTTTTTAGATTTTTTTTGTCTGTTGTTGCTATTGCCATGTTTTACATCAGGAAGACCCTATTCAGAGCAATCATGACTTTGGTTTGCACATTTCAGAGGCAGTCACTGAGCAACCTTAACTCTTCTATAGTTTTGCTAACAAATCCAGAAACTATCATATCAGAACAATTTACATGACACCTTTGTAATGTTATGAACCTGATTATGTTTGAAAGCACAAAATTAGTGATAAGAATCAACTACAAATCCTAGAGTCTACATTTCTGACTCCAGCTGTGTCATAGTTGTAACCACAGAGTTGGTAAATTAATCATCAAATAAAGAAAACTAATAGCTGAAACATAAAAAAATAGTGTTTTGTGTGACACTGCAATTTATTCTTAATTATTCTTTGCTTGAATGTCAAAAATGCTTGTTTACCTGGGGCAGGTTTGCCCCTTTTTACAGAAAGAAAGAACAGATAATAACTAAACAATGACACCACATAACAATAGCACACAAAAATATGGTTGGACACTTTTTCAGCAGAAGGATCAATACAGGCTTCTGAAAGCATATCATCCAGTGTGCCACACCCATCATTCTCTCCCTTTAGATTACAAGGTTATCAGTGAAGCTGTCAGTTACAGCAGCACAGTTAATCTTCAGGAGCCAAAGCTGCATTCCAAAACTGTCCCCAAACCAAAGAAACTGCCAGCAAAGAAAGGAAAATGACTGTGAGTCTAAATGCCATCAGGCTAAAGTGGCAGACCTTGATCCATGCTCACAGATATCTCTGGCAGACTTCCCACCTTCCCCAGAGAAAGCAGATTTTGTTCAAATTCCCGTCAATAAAAATTGTGGATAACATTGTTGAAGTTATGAGTTTTTAGAAAATTAAATGCATAGTTAATTTTTTTTATAGCCTCAGTTATCTCTGTGATGAAAACCATTACAAATTGCACTTGGAATGGGAAATGTAAGATCGTACATCTTGCGCAATAGAGCCTTTAAAAGTGATTTCTACCTGTACTGCACTTTTCAGGTTGTTTTCAAGAAGCAGGCTTTGTTTGAGAGGCTGGTTATTTATAAAAAAAGACTTCTTAATTTATTGCTGATAAATGATTAGTTTCTGCAGCTTAGTTCCCTATCAATATCTAAAGAACTGGAAAGGCTTGATGAGGACTTAAATGTTACTTGAAGGAATTCAGTTATAGCACTAACTAAAATGTAAATGATAGTAAACTGTGAGTAAAAGGTGCTAAAGCCATGCTTGAAAAAGCTAGTTTTTCCTTTCCCTTTAGCTGTGACTGTTTTGGTGTTCACAATCTGTGACTGTTAACAACATAGGAATACATTGTGCATCTACTTCTTTGACTATGGAGCTTTATTTTATTAGTGGAAATCAATGGTTTTTGCCTTATAACACAGAAGGGAATCTGAACAGCATTTATGGTAGCTTAAGCACGTAATTTCTGTTAATTTTAAGGGGAACTTCCTATCTAAGCTACGCTGCACTAAGCTCTAAAAAGTTTCTTCAGTACATACTCTCTTTTTTCTGGAGGTGCCATTTGTGATATTGCTTGTCACAGGGACCTGATACGCAATTTTACTTTTTTTGTCACAAGCAACAGCCATTGACATTTCTCTACCTAATTCATGTCACCATTATAAATAATTACATTTGGAACTATTACGTGAATGTACTATTTATACAAGAGAAGATGGAGAATCAAAGCCAATATTTTCCTGTGAAGGATGCAAAACTAGAAGAAAATTTTTCTCCTAAACAGATGGGATCAATCAGTATAGGTTAATGTGTATTTTCAGTAATGCCTGTCCTTATTTTACCCTGTGGAACCCTCTTTTAGCTGATTTTAGCAACATGAGCTGCATTTTGAGGACACCTGAAAAGTAGACAGACACCCTTATAGAAACCAGATATTCCTTGTTTCAGGTTATTAGGCATCCACAGATTTACAACTTCTCCTCACACAGTTCTTAATTTTCAAAGTCTGTAGTTAAAAATTTCTGCTCTTTCATTTGCATAATGACTTTTCACTGCAGTTTTAATGGTAGATCACCAATTTAAAAATATCTTTGGCCATTCCTAACAGATTGTTCTTTCAATCCGATGAAGCAGTAAAATGATTTTCCAGCCTGACTTCAGCTTTGAGGAAATGAGCTGCAGTTCCCAAAGAACAAGTTCAGTAAAAATCACCTGAACTGACACCATGGTATGTTGGCAGCCTTCCTTAGAGAGGCCAAGCACTATCTGACCCGAGTCAGATTCTCACCCTGAAAAGAATGACTCTAGAAAAAGCATTATGTACTATGGGATGCTTCTAAAGCTCTCCTTTTTTTTCCTATAAATTCATTCACCCCCATTAAAAATTCAATACAATGCATACTAAGTGATTATTCCTTCAGAAAGAAAAAGCACTGGCTTTTCAGATGCAAGTATAGCTATTATAAGGGCAATAAACTGTTTTGTATTCAAAAGGTATTTGCAATTACATACTGAGTTTAATCTAACTTGGCTACTTAGGTAGCTAAGCATTAGCTGTTACAGTTCAAGCTAATTACCTTAGGCTCCTAAATATGTGTGTTGAATCATCCTTGGGAATTACTACTGACCAAAACAAATTTTTAGGTGCCCAAATTAGATAAGAAAAATCCTATGCAGTTTGTTTAGGCCGTTAAGTGCTGATAGGTCAGTCCCCCAGTGTCCCAAAGCACTGGGACATAGGACAAACCCAGCACTGATACCATTTAGATAAATTTGCATGCACGGACATGACATGACTGGGCAGAGTGTAAATGCATTCTGTCTCTCAGGTGTCTTGCCAGCCTGTAGGCATATTCCTGCACTTCTAACACATTTACTTTGGGACCAGAACTGGATTGCACTATCCTGGTTTGGGTTGTAGGTAGAGTTAGTTCTACTGAAAAAGTCGGATAATTTGATCCCATCTGGGCAGGGAACTAGGTGTAAAGGCAGCTTCGTTTGAGCATACAGCCAGTGATAAACACGTCCAGCTTTTATGTGAACACACATGAGGACTTGTGGGAGCCCATCTAAGACTGCATTGAATGTTCTCATTACAATTTTCCTTTACTGCTTGGATCCAGATCTTTCTTTCAACTATTTCAGTGAAATCTTTCTATATTGATGAAAGCATATTCTTGCCCATGTCAGAAGAGAGTTTGTCAGGAGATTAGGGATTGAGTTCTTGTATATCCAGCTTGAAAATAACTCTTGCAGCCAAGCATTTCAAATTGATTTGGCTGTTTCACTATTTCCATGTTTTTATATACTAACATTTGCATGCAATGAAAATAATCCTTTTTATTTTTTTACTGTGCCTCTTTTTCTTCAGGACATGAAATATAATGTGTTTGTTTTGTTTTAAAAATCTCCCCCAAATCCCCCCAAGCCAGCAGAGAAGAACCAGAGTGTCAGAGTAATGAAAACACAGTTTTGCCCTTGTCCTGAAAATACCATCCAGGTCCCTGGCTGAACTTTATATCATCTGTGTTGATGCATGGAGATTATCAGACTGGCCATTCTGTCTGTGTAGAATATTAGTGGCAGGAAAGATTTTGGGGATACTCTCTTATTTTCTCCAAACATCTAGGTCCTCATAGGAAGGAATTCCAAACTGTGAGAGAGTTCTTTTAGATAATGCATTATTTTAAGGACCTTTAGGCACAGCTAGCATCTTTCCGTTGTCATTATAGTGCAAGAGTTCTATTGTCAATACATTGCAAGAGTTCCATATCCCTAGAGTTTTGTACCTCCTCGATGTTTCTTGTAGGCATCTCCTCCAGGCACTGACTCTTCCTTGTCCTCACAGCAGCAACTGACTCCAGTTCCCCTCAGCCAACCAATCCACTCTTTTATAACACTCTTCTCATTGGCTACAGCTGGGGCCTGTTAACATCAGGCCTGCTCCTAATCCTTAATAATTAACCCAGCTGCAACTCTTTAGGGGGTAAGATTACTTCCTATACTACCTTTATTTACTTATATTCTATCCCCCTACATCTTCCCTCACTCCCCTGAACTTTTTGGTTTCCTCTTTTTTTTCCTGAACACGACTTCTGACTGTTTCAATGCCCCTTTAGCTGTCCAAATCCCAAATAACTACTGCTCAAATCTAAAGTTTAGCTCCTCAGTCCTAAAATCTGTCCCATCTCCATTGCTTTCTTACCTTTTCAGGATCTCTCTTATCAACTCCTGTTTTCTTCTGTTCCCAAAGGCACTCCTCAGCTTCAGGTCCCCCAAAGAACTGCTGGCCTCTCACTACAACCTCTTAACCTTGATTTCAGCTATTAGTGAAAATTGTTCACGTGCAGACTGAGCTTTTCTGTTCTTCCCTGACAGCAAGATTTGTAGCATCAAAATTGAGTAGATTCTTGCCATGTGTTTTACCTTGCCATTCAAGCACAAGTCCAAAGTACTGCTGACTCAACCAACATATTGGCATGTTTGTTCTTCTGGAGTTAAGATTAGATTGTTTTCTGCACTTCAGCTGCCCAATATAGTAATTGGACCGACCTGCTCAATTGTGTTTATACCAAAACAGTTTGTTCTGCTAAGAAATCCCACATTATCCACTGTTTCAGGTAACAGAGATTTGGAATAGAACAATTTTTTCTGTGGGGTGTGTTTTGATATTTACTCTGTTGCACTTTTTCACTTCTGTCCCTTTCAGAAGGTAAGCTGACATTTTGTTTTACATTTTAGCTTTTCTTCTCAAGTGTTTTTTAGTTTGTTTGTTTGGGGGTTTTGTGTGTTTTTTTTTTGGTTTTGTGACAATGACTGGCATTTCTGAGCTGAGATTTTTGACTATTTAGAATTATTTCAGGCATAGGAGGTCTCTACCTTGTCACCTTAGTCTTTCCTCTTTTTCCCTCCTTTTTCCTCAATAAACAGCAGGTTCTCAGGAGTGCATCTGGGTACAAAAACCAGGGTTTCCCAACAACAAGCCCATGTGAAGTCAAAGGAAGCTTGATTCAGACAGGATCCAATCTACATCTGCTGGCATAGATGGCTTACAGCATTGCTACTCATTCTGTTAGGACAGTACCCCATTGTCTCGTGTTTACATTTACAGAAAAAAATGTTTGCATGGCCTAAACTAATTTTAATATCACATGTTAATAAGGACCATTTAATAAATAGCTGTAGAAATAAAACAAAAATGCTATAAGGGACTTCCTATTTGAGTGAAAATTGTTTCTCTTTAGGGAAGATACATAAGACTCAGGTTTTGCTTGCCTCACTTGTAAATGCAAATGTAAATTACATCAGATAAATCAGATAATTTTCAGATAAATATCTAGGACAATACTGAATCTTTGCACACCTTTGAAGGATGTGCATGAGGGATAGAGAGCCCTATGGCCTTCATGTTTCTAAGAGGTGGGAATTGTTATACTTTGGCTCTTTTTCCATCTATGGGAAACAGAATTTCCAGCCTAGTTATCTCTGAAAAAATTTTAAGACAATTTTTAAAACAGACATGAGGAGAGCTAAAATGTTGTCTAAGATGAGTAGGGGGAAGTGAACTTTGGACCTGCCTCAATCTAACAAGGTCTCAGTAATCTTCTAAATTCTTGCTATGCAAAGATGAGAAAAAGAGTTTACATGACTATTTAGACTTCATTTTTAGATGTCTTGTTTGGTGTCTCAACACATTCATCCTACGTCTCTCAGTTTCTTTGCAGAATATCCTGAGATTATGTGTGCTGTATCTGTCCGGGACTGACTCAAGCATCTACACAACTATTTTCAAAGCAATCTTATACTCCTTTTCCACAGATAGCAATGTAAAGAAATTGTGACAAGATTAAGAAAATAGTGTTGATTTTTCTTAGTTTGCACTTATTTCCCTTATGCAATATACTCCAGTTTTCTGGGATATTGCATCTTCGAAATGGGTCTCATGCTACTGACTGAGATCTCTCAGCCAAGCAAGACAGAAGGATGATTTCCCATGCTTTCCTGAGTGTTTCTAGAAAATGTGCATTCTACTCTTTGTTTAGCAGAACCAAAACGTATTCACGATGATAACAGTCACAGTGAAATATGGGTCAGGACATCCCAAGTGCAGCACCATTGATTCACTGTCTCTCATTTGTTTACAAAGGAATAATGCCCTTCAGATATGATCAGCTTGGAAAGAGGTCAAAACAGTGTGGATGGTAGCAAAGGCAATAAACACTTTATGGTAATTGTACAATAATTTGTGTGTGCCTAAGAGAAGAATTTAAACCATCATTATCAGATTTTCTCACCAGATGGTTTAGAACACCTACTTTCCCTGAAATGGAAAGAGTTAGGCCCAGGGAAATATATCAGAACGAACTTAGAATAGCTAGTGCTGGCATCTAGCACAGCTGGAAATTACTTATGCTTCCCAGGCAGCAGTGCAGAGCTAAGTTGAAATGAGCTAACTTTGCTCTTTGCAGCAGAGAAGCTCGTTTTCCACCTTAAGAGGTGCTCCACATTGCCAGGGCCAAACAGCTTCTAGTATGTGACCTGGTTCTTTTGAAGCAAGCTCTCTGTTCTCACAAGGGGCATTCCTGGGAGAGCTGATCTGTGTCCAAGCAAGAGAATCCAGTGACATATTTGTTAACTACAAACATATGGATCAGAAGTACTTCCTTCTGTTGCCAAACAGTGCCTCAGTCAGAAGTGCTCAGATCTATTGGGAAAATATAAAACCCTTTGGCTGTGCAGCAGCTTAGCTTGTGCTCTCAGACTCCAGAAAATGTGATTCATGCTTTCCTGTGTCCATACATAAAAGACTATTCAGGCCTGTGTCTGGTACTTGATATCTGGTCTTCAGGGAAAACTCGGGTAGTACCCAGATTAGCCTTCTGGCATTCCACCTAGCATGGAATTTAGCATGGAATCTAAACCTGAATAGAAGCATTTCCAAATCTTGCTCTGTTCACATGAAAGGCAGTCATATAATCAATATCTTTGTTTTTGCAAAGACAGCATGTCAAACTGCTTGAAAATAACCTCCTTGTCACCCATCCTTCCCTCCCGATTCCTGAAATAACAGTGAATGAATGTTCTTGAAAGCAGTACAATTTCACACCAACTGAATCCCTATTTTCTGAAAATGTTGTATGATAATTTTTGAATAATTTTTTACTTTAAAATGCTTTGTATACATTTGTGTGAGTTTGATCCCTTCTACTTCTAAAAGGTTGTCAAGGAGACCTGACAGTGATCTAATGTAGGGTGAGAAAGGGGAGAAGGAATTGTTAGCGGTACAATATCCTTTGCTGTCTGTCTGGGATGAACACTCTCTAAGAGGTAAGATTGAAGAAGAGCCCTACAAGGAGCTCAGTGTGGGATTTTACTCTTTGAAGGTAAGACAATCAGCAACTGCCACTTCCTTGTAATCCTGAAACACAGAGAGAAGCTACTAAAACCGTACATTTCTTGTACAAGGACTAAACTTCAGCTTTTAAAATTACTGGGGGAATCGGTCCCATATAGATTATTTGCAATACTTTTAACTTCAAGCTGTAACAATGAAGCAATTGGCAGAGCTTTCCTCACCAATGGCTTTCTAGAAAAGAAAAGCAATTACAAAAACAAAGAAAAGAAAGGGGGAAAGGGAAGTTTCTGTTTCTTCTAGGAAACAGAGATAGAAGTGTTTCCTGTCCTCCTTTACATTCCCTACTAGCTTGATTTTACCTCTGACATGTATAACAGAAGTCTATTAAATGATCTTGCTGTGATGATCATGCAACTTGTTTAAAAACAAAAGAGATTATGATTTTCTTGTGATTATGCTAACATATCAGACAGGCAAAATAGTTCTGAATAATTGCTACACAGTCTTTGAATATTAATTTTTTTTTATTTATGTTCTCATACATTTACTACAATTCTTGCTAAGGTTTTTTTGTTTGTTTCCTTATAAGAAAATTATTTTACTTAGACTCAGGCCTTTGTTAGCAACACAGGATTCTTGTCTTCTTGCAATTTTTTGTAAATAAGTTCAGAAGAGAGCAATGAAAGGAATGATTGCTTGGCTGATTGTTGCGCTGCAGCTCACGTACATTGAAGCGTGAATAATTTAAACTGTGCTGGCTTGTCAGTATTGGATTTGTATGTGGTGTGAGGAGAGCACAGAGGGAGGTGTCAGATAAATCACACAGTAGAAAAGAAGCAAAAAAAAAAAAAAAAGAAAAAAATTTCCCAAAAGATTGGATCAAAGGTGAAGAGAAAAGGGTTCTATTGTGCATACAGCGCAAAGAAAGACAGGAGGGTAAATCCCTTCCTTCTTGTCAAGGAACTGTTTTGGATACTCAGTAACTTTAAAACAAATTGAATCAGCCTACAGCACTGTTCAGATCTTCTGGGACAAAAATGCTTTCTGAATTCAGTGGGAGTGAAACAATTTTGAAGGGTGCCTTTCAAAGTCATTACTTTCTTTTCTTCTGAAATCATTGCTTTATATAGTAACTGTTTAATAGAACATGGGAAAAGAAAAAAAAAAAACCCAAACAGCTGAGCATTAGGAAAATAACACATTCAAGGTTGAAGGTCAGTAATCTGTCCCTTGTTATGATTAAAGATTGAGAGGAAAAAATAACTTTGTTATGTGCCCATTTCTCACCTTCTCCATTTCAAAATAGCTGCAAAAAAAGCTGCAAAAAAAGCTGCAAAATCTTCCACTTACAGAAGAATCAGGTGCAGTAAAAGGATTTCTGTGTAAGTGTTTTACTGAGATTTTTATTTGTAGTCCAGTGAACCCATAACTAATGTTATTCTTGGCCAGCCAGCCAGGCAGCCATCCTCTGCCCCCCATGATGGGCAGCTTGCCTGTGTGAAAGCGCAGTGACTGAAACCAATGTGCACATCTTACTACCAGGCTCAGGAATCAGCAGTGTCCCACAGAGTCATTCTGAGGGTTTCTCTGTGTACTGCAGGTAGCACAACTGAAAATAATCCCCACCCCCCAACAGCAGTCTTAAGTAGCCCAAGATGTTGATTTGCTCATCAAGAGTTTTAGCTGTTGCGCTTTACCTTGCTTACCCATTTATTTATCTCTGTTTTGACAGAGCCTGTCATGGCCTTTGCTCCATGCCTCAGACTCAAAATAGAGACTGCAACCCTGTCTTTGCCATTTTCTATCACAGGGTTTCAATGATTTCCAGTCCTCTTTATCTCACAGCATCTGATTAACCCCAATGAGGGATCACAGATTTGTGGGTTTGGCTATGCACTGGACATGACATCTTTACCAAAATAAAATACTGTGAGGTACGAAACAAAGGTCTGTCTAGCAATCACTGTAAATGCTCACTTTTTCCTAGTGGAAGAAATATTATTGTGCTGCTGTAAAACTGATAAAAAGATATTTGGGGATTAGGAAAAAAAAAAACCCCAACAAACAAAAACTCAAACATGTTCCCTCATGGCTGATACTGAGTTCTGCTTACTTAAAATAAAAATGTGTTGCTTAAATAAACATGAATGAGGAGGTTGGGTTCAGAATTTCAGACATCTCAAGGTGTTATGAAAGCTGGAAAAGACACCATTACATTTTCAATGCAGCACCACAAAATAATGGTCCCAAGACCCCCTATTAAAAAGGTACAAAAAAAGCATGTGATGAGGTAATTTTGAAATGAAAGTCTTTTCAGATAAATTTTCCCTCTTATCATCTGTGAGATGCTGGAAGAAATTATTACTGGGTCAAAACAACCAAAGAGTGTGTGTGTGTGTGTGTGAGAGTGGGCAGGGCAAGTTCCATGCCAGGGAGATGTGCACTGCCCCACATCCCACAGGAGGCCAGAGCAGATGAAAACCACTGCACAGACACTCACGTGCTCACCTCCCTGTTGTTCTTGGGTTTTGTGGTAGTGGACACCACCCTGGATCCAAGGCCATAGCTATATCTTGCTTTTCTCTCTCTTTTCCTCTCTTTCTCTTTTTGTACTTAGAATCACCTCTTGAAATCTGGGTAGTTTAAGGTTGGATGGGTTAGAGTTTGCTAAGTCAATACTTTGCAAAATTCTTTATCTTAATTGAACGTTTGCTTGTCAGTAAAGTCTGGGCTCTTTAAACCTCATGAGAACTTTTGTTAAGTTTTCCTTTTCACTGACTCAAGGAAAGGTAGTACCTTAAGCCCTTTTAAATAAACTCACCAAGCAAGGACTTTGCATCATCTTATATCATATCAGATATATTTGGAAAGAAGGGTAATTTCTGATTTCCTACAATTCATACCAATGCAGTTCTCAGCATTTTCATAAATGGCTAAGGCTTGCCCTTCGAATCAAGGTGTCACTGTACCAAGAATACACTTTAACTGTACTCTTTCCTTTTTCAGTTTTGAGAAGTACAGGAAAAAGGAGTTATTAATATTTATTCGTAGATATATTTACATGAATCAGAGCAGTGCCAGAGTTTTTCTCCAGTTCTGAGTCCAGCTGGCAGAATTTGACTACATCCACTCTTATGAAATTATCTTAGTCTGTAACCAGCGTATTTCTGCTAACCTCTGAACCATGCTGAGAATCTTTTTTTTAGGAAGTAACTGGCCCAGGCCAAAAATCATACTAAGTAATTCTCTGAAAATTTATCATTAAAGGCATTTAAATATCATTCCACTAATCTTTTTCCAGTCTGACATTGATGAACATAACTGGTATGTCCAGTGCATAAAATTGTGCATAAGATTTATACTTCAGGTACTGTAGAGAGACAGAGATCCCCCTTCTTCAGATTGTATCAGTCACTAAAACTACACCACAGGACCTGTCACATATATCTAATTTATGATAGGTTTTGATTTGAAAACAAAAGGAAACATGTTAAAATTGTACAGTTTTAATTATGTTACTGTTAGGATAACACAGAGCTGCACTAGTTAAATAGTTCTGGGCTAAATTTGATTTTTTAATATATATATATATCAAAGAACAATGTTATGATATGAAATTGAATTAAAAAAATAAATTAATTGTTCCACTTCTCTAAACCTTTACAAAAGAAAAGCTCAAACAAACCATTTTGGTGACCATTTTGGAGAAAGATAATATCCTCTCAACTTTAGTAGGACTAAATACTTCCCATTTCTTCACAATGTTGATTGTCACTATCTTTCCTGAAAGCTGCTAAAGTGGACTAATTTTGGTAAATGGGATATGAGAGACATTTGAAAGAAGCAATTGTTTCTGAATTTCTGCAAAATCAGGGGAAAAATTTTATGCAGAATGCTAAATATTTATTTCCTAACCTTTTGATTTACAAGAAATCTAACAAACTGAATCTAGACAGAAGAGGCAAGTAAGTATACAAATGTGTCTACATAGTTACACTGAAATAAGGCTGCTGGAGACCGATGTATTCTGTCAAGGTAATGGTAGGGGGAACCAGGATATTTACCCACTTAACATTCCCCTCCAATGAAAAAATAAATTTTAAACACATCTGGTTTAGCTGAAAAGCTCTATCTTTTCATGGCATCCCATGAAATATCAAGTAGGCAGAACATAAAATGAGTATCTTACAGCATTTTAATTACTTTTACAAGTTTAAATCTTATGGTTAATATGTACAAATGCAGTTAAACCCACAGGTTTCTGATTAAACTATGAAGGTTAAAGTATTTTATACATTTATGGTTTAAAAAGGATTCTGTTGTCTTTATGGTTTATGTTCAAGACCTATCTCTGTAACATCGCATTACTTTGGTGTTAAGATAGAATTTCTTTTCAGCCTTAACTTTGGCTTGAAAGTACACCTGTATCATAGTTATTTACATGGGGTAATTTTCTTCACAGCAGATGAAGGCAAAGCTTGCACAAAGTAAATACAGAAGAAATTGGTTTCCTTGTCCTTAGATTCAGTGCTTAGTTACAGGGTTTAGTTATGTCATCAGTCTGTATCTGAATTTAGCATGCCCTTAATGGTCTGGCTTTTTTCTCCATCAATACGTATGCTATTAAAATCTAGTTGCATTTATCATTAAGAAGAATGTGAAATACATTAGCATAAAGTAAAGAAAGAAAGAAAAAAATCTTTTGTGCCTAGGCAAATCAGGCTACCAGACAGATTGGAGAAGGGGATGCCAGAGAAAAACATATGCTGCAAGACTGAAAAATAGTCATTAACAACTAATTTTTCTCTTCTGTCTCTGATGCAGTGTTTCATAAATTTGGTACATGCTTTTAGCAAAATCATGTATTCAATACATATACTCAGACCCTGAGAGTCTTTTCACTGATCCCACTGAGATTTTGGTTTCTACACAATGAGTGCAGCAAGGGATTGAACTAATTCTATATTAGATAAACCCCATTATTCCCCTGAAATAAATGGAATACTATGTACTTACATCAGTTTATAAGATATTTTGATTATTTTTTACGTACGGTCTTTGCATCTTCAGTGTCAGTATAATAATATTTCCATTAAGCCGAGAATGGTAGAAAAGAGAAGAAATAAGAGAAAACTGCCCAATAAACTTTTTTGTCTAAAAATAGAAAAATTAGTATTTTTGCACTAAGAATAACTAAGAAATCAAAGCCACTTCTCTTGCACCCATTTTACTGTACTGACCCTTCCCAAGGAGATGTGGATGCCTGCAGTCCTGTAATAATGCTTCTTTTTTCAATTTTTTACCCCTTCTTATACTCCAACAGCAGTAATTTCTCTGACTATCAAACCTTTTAAAAGGGAAAAGAGTCATGTTCTACTTTAGCAGGCATTTTCACTGCAGTTTCACCCCAAATCAGCTCTATGCAAGTTAAAACATTGAGGCATTGGGGTCAAAGCAATCCCCAGTGTCCCACAGAAACAGAGGCACAAAGAGGTTATAGCTGGTAGAGAACAAGAGGAGCTTAAAAACATCTGATGTGAGGTGAAATTTATTTTTAGGAATATAAGTTTATATAAGTTGATATAAGATAGTAAATTCTGTCTTTCACAGAAGACAGAAGTAAAAACTAGGAATTAAAACTTTTCCAGTACATTAAAAAAATATTCACTGCATTGTCATTTTATTATTCCATTGGACATGAGTTGGTATTGATTGGGGATTTGTGGGTGCAGCTGTAGTTCATGAGGCTGGATCATAAGTGCACATGCTTAAAATCTTCAGACAAACTGAAAATTCATACTGAATTTTCTTGTCTTTATTTTTTTTATTTTAAATCTTTTCTTTGTAGCTTAAAATAAATCTCAGTTTTTCTTTTCTGTACTTTCTGGCTCAAGGGATTTTAAAATCACTCTGTACCTGAAATACATTTTAACACTAAACAAGTGTGGAGGCAGGAGAAAAAAGTGCCAGTTTCCATCCTGTCTTGTGTGCCGTTTGGGATGTCAAAAACAGTTTAATATCAGAGTTAGGATGGAAGCTGTATGGGCTTTCTACCAGCAGGACTTAGGACTCATCAGTGAACTGATGTTAGCATCTAAAATTCCAGAAACAGGTAAATAAGCTTACCTTGAACTTACTTATCATACAGAAAAGTGGGTTTCACCATACTCCCAGTTTACTTGTATTGTTATCTTTATTTGTCTGCCACAACGTATATCTTCTTCTTAAGTAGCCAGTTATCCACCCTGCAATTAAGATATTAAAATACATACTTTTAATAAATTATCTTAAGGTTAATATGATTTTACAATACATAACTTCTGTTTCCCTATTAAAAAAATATTTTTACTCCGTTACTGCTGTGCTCATTTAACAATTTCCATTCAACTTTCAATGTACTTATTTTTTTGACATGCATGACGATAGCTTGTGGGCAATTGAGCATTTTCATTTGTAACTGAACCATATATTTTGCTTGCAAGCTTCATATAATTTCAGCCAAATTAACAGCAGTTAAAATTTTTCTCGAACAATAACAATGAAAGTTTCTGATCACAGATATTAGGACTGTATCTGTAAAATATTTTTAAGGGATTGTATAAGACTACCAATTTCAGGGGCTAAAATACTGGGTTGGTTAGATTTAGTGTTTTAAAATATCTGAATTACTCAATAGAAAGTGCAGTATAAATGCTCAGTATAAAGTGCGCTTCATTAATAATCTTTGCCACTGTTCTCTCCTTTGGATGGCTGCAGAATTAACTTGCTGTGTTGGTTTTTCAGGGCTTAGTTTTTTGGTAAGTGAGGAGGGAAGAAGTCAGCCACAGAAGTGATTTTCTGTGAGAAAAGCTACTAGAAGCTTCCTCCAGGCCAGACAAAGCCAAACCCTGAGTGGCTCTGACAACAGACCTGCTGCTAAGCCAGTTAGAGAAGTTGGTAACTCCTCTGTGGTGACATATTTAAGAAAGAAATCAAAACCATGGGCAACTTTTCCGAGGCATGGGGAGGTGCCATGGGCATCCTGGCACTGTGAGCAGTCACATGGCCACTGCCACCATATGGCCACCGCTGCCACCACCGCCATGCGGCCGCTGAAATAAACAAGGGCAGGAGATTTTTCTCCTTTTTAAGGCCTTTATTAAAAGTGATCAACTTGGGTGGAGAGGACTGACAGGTCCGTGCTCACACCACCGCCGTTCCCAGGAGTGACTTGGAGCAGGAGGAAGAATGCAGCTTTGTTCACTGGTCTGTGGGCAGAGCTTGGGGTTCCATCCTCACGAGAGCATTGAGAAATTCCCTTGTTTTTTGGTTCAACATTTGAGGTCCTCTGTCTAGCTGACATCTTTTGAGTTTAGGGTGAGGGGTAAAAAGGGTCTTGCTGGCTACTAGATTCTGTTCCTTACGTCTAGACATTGCTTTGATTCATCAATTTTGCGTTGGCTCATTGTTTTAGGGGTTTTTGGCTAGGTTTGGTGAGGGGTCCCTCCCATTGCATGCTGGATCTGATGTCATTTGCATGCCAGCTCGATGTCCCTTCCCCTTTCACCCTCTGGGTGCCATCCTCCAGGAAGCAGCAGGGTGGCAAAAGGGGGAATTCTTAAACATCAAGGACAGGTAGTTAACAAAAATGACAGGTGATTACAATAACAAACAGTTAGAACTCCACCCTGGCAGCAACCTTTTAAAAAAATGGGCAGCTGTTCTACTCATAACAGCCGCCACTGCTGCCACATGGCCACCGCTGCCATGCGACCACCGCTGCCATCTTGGCACAGCCATTGGTGGCCTTTGCCTGCCTGGCCGCTCCTAGCCTGTCACGCCGCAGGCAGAAAGGCAGTGGCAGCGGCCATGGCTTCTCTTTCCCTGCGCTGTAGCACAGTCATGTGGGCGCTGTGGCCATCTCAGCACGGTCCACAGTGAACTGTGCCTGCTTGGCCACTTTCAGCCATTGGTGCTGTGGGCAGAAGGGCTGGGGTCGTGGCAGTGGTTTGTCATTTTCAGCGCCACGGCAGCCAGCACTGCCCACGTGATGGTGGCGAGGGGCATGATGAGCCATTCCCCAACACAGGACCTGGACAAAATCAACTTCTCAGTGCTGCAAAGTCCTGCAGAAATCTTTGAACTGGTGGAATTTGTTGGCAGTGGTACTTACGAGCAGCAGTATTTTTCCTCTTAATTGGAGAAAGAGGAGAAAGGGAGGACATGTAGAGAAAGACAACATGGCAACGCAAAGGTCAGTGAAAGGAAGGATGGGGAGGAGGTGCTCCAAGCATCAGAGCTGAGATTCTTCTGCAAGCCTTACTGAGGACTATAATGCAACAAACTCGGTAATTCATGAAGTGTATGGGGAGATGCAGACATCCACTCACAGCCCATGGCAAAGGGTGCTCTTGCTGAAACAGGGGGATGCTGAAAATCTCTAATCTAGTGGGAGACTCAAACAGAGAGAGAAGGCCCTTGCTTCCAGAAATGGAGAAAGAGGACCCTTGCTTCCAAACTAGAACAGCCTATCCTTAAAAGACTACACCCCGTGAACTTATAACCCGCACAAAACAGTTTTGGGAAGACTGTGGGAGAGACTCCCATTACAGCAGGGTGGGCAGGACTGCTACTCCTGAAAGTTAGACTTCTCCACCCTGGAGAAGTTCCCAGAGAAGAGTGGGGAAGGACCTTATGGCATAGGAGAAGAAACTCCTCTCCCTAAGCAAACTGAAGAAAGATTTTGATTGAAAAACTGACCAAAACTCCCACTATGTCTCCCTGTGCTGTCAGTGGGAAGGAGGGAGGGGCTGGAGGGGAGAAAAAGGTGTTCTGAAAGTTTATTTTAGTTCTCATTATTCTCCTTTAATTATGTTCATAATTTTTTTTTCTTTACACCTTTTAAATTGGAGCCTGTTTTGCCCCTAGAGTGTTTCCTCCTGGTCTTTATCTCAACTTAACTTTTTTTCCTCCTCTTCTCTGGCCAGCTGCAGCAGAAGAGAGTAAGCATATGATTTTCATGAGTAGCTGCTGCTTAGCTAGTGTCAAACCATGACGCTTGCCCAGAAGGCTCTTGCTCACTTTTACCTGGGCTAGATGAAAGTTGGAATTGGACAATTTTTTTTCTAATATTACCTGATTGCTTTTATCACTTCAGCATCATTTAAGAAAGGTACAGCACATTATAAAAAGGTGTAGACTGAGCATTAGTTACTAATTTAGTGTTAAATTTCTTATTGAAGGTGCAGAACTGTGAAATACCAATGACGAGAACTGTTTTATTGTGGACTGCTGCTTTTTTATGTATTATATTTTATGATGATTACTAATGATACTAATTGTGACACTACTGAGGAAAGCTTTAATTTTCTTGGTAAAGAAACTGTCATGGGCCAATTCATATTTTTTTAACCAGAGGCCCCAAAAAAAGTGAACATGTAGGGACTGTATCATCATGCTGCCAAAAAAGTGAGTGTAAAACAACAGAGTCAGGGTGTGAATTTAAGGCAAAGGATGTGTAGAGCTGCTTTCATAAACCAAGAATGTCACTTGTTATTCTATTTAAATAAGAGTGACACTGGTTACAACAGCACAAGATAAGCACTTATTAATTGTTCCTAATCTCTACCTTCATTCAATCTAATACTTTTCCTTTATGCTTCTCCCTGATACCCATA
Organism: Melozone crissalis; assembly: GCF_028551555.1. Lineage (NCBI taxonomy): Eukaryota > Metazoa > Chordata > Aves > Passeriformes > Passerellidae > Melozone > Melozone crissalis. The sequence continues at coordinate 59,322,209 of NW_026535805.1, forward strand.
TACCATGTTTACCCCCTTGTAATTTGACTGAGCAAAACTTTCTGATTAATCTTTACCTTCAAAGATATGAATCTGTAGCAACATGCCAAGACAGTCCAATTTTATAGTAGAAAAGTAACAACAACAATTTATATTTGCCCCCTTTTAATTTTGTATTAGATACTAATGTTGGTCTTGTGCTGAGGTATTTAGGATCAAGCATTTTTTCATTCCATGCTGAGTGAACACACATCAGGTTTTTAATTACGCAGTTGTGAAAAATGTTATAGATAATCCTTACTAATTTAATAGAAAATTACTTTCCCTTTCTGTAGGCACCTCACTGGGTTTCTGGAATATCAAAGTACACTATCAAAACTCCTTTAGCGCTGATTTCTAAAGAGCATGAAAAAGAACAACTTGAGCTTACTACAGGCTTACTTATGAAACAAATCTATGGGATTGAAAGGGACCCTATGGGGTGACTGAGATGACCTCTGTGCTCTGGAAAGGTGTGCAAAGAAAAGGCCTCTTAGCTTTTTCCCCACCATTTTCTTGTGGACCTCAGTGAAAAGATTCTGTATCTTCCGTCTTTTCTAATTCCTGCAGCTCTTTATATGGTATTCAGCTTTCCTCGTAACTATGCTATTCTTTATTTTCCTGCTATAAAATTAATGACTGCTTCATACCTTGCTTCCAGGAGATGTAGTAAACAATCATTATTATCTCACTTTATAAATGCAAGGAAGAGGCAGGATGACATCAGTGCATTCCTTTATGAAGATACTGAGACTTATGGTTCCAGTTGACTTTAAGTCCATGACATGATACCTGCACTTAGCTATCAAATAAAATATGCTGAAGTGCCAGTATCAGTCTCCAGATCCTTTAATGTGTCCACAGTTGGTAACCCACATAAAGATTAGCTATTTAGGCAGGAATAGCAGCAAGTAAATGCAAAATATTTTTTTGCAGTATTAATCTTTTTCTAGTCAAATTCAGTGTTGAAATGCTGCAGATACCAAAATTGTAATTGAATTTTAAGAAGTGATTAAGCCAATTTACAGTGCCAAAGTTCTCAAAGGTTATTAAATTTAAAAAAGAAAAAGTGTTGCTCTCTACTTAAACTTCAATTTGTCAGAAATTTGGTACTTTTGAGTGTATAGCCCAATACTTGTGCTATTCTTCTGCCACTTGACAGGCCACTGTCATAAACATCGTCCAGACTCTATAAATTTGTCTGATCAGGGATTTATGTTCTTATCTCCTCATGTACATTCATATCTGCAAAAGTAACACATTTAAATATGTTTTCTGTGCTATGCTGCATGACATTTCTTTCCAAGACATACAATTTTTGTTCTAAATATAAAGGAGCTAATGAGATACATATTTCAAGAGTTTGAGTATTTATATAAATCTAAATTTTATATATATACACACACACATACATACAAATGTGAAGGATCTATATTGATATCAGTGTTGATAGATATACAAAACACTCTTGCCAATCAATTTTTATAATCAAATGAGTTATAGTAGTTATAAAATATTCTCACTGAGTCATAAAAATATATGCTATGCATTTCAAATTGTTTATTGACACCATATTCAATGATTCTCTTTTGATTTTCTAGAGTGAAAAGCCTTGGATCAAGTAATGTTATTCAGCCTGTATTTTACCTATAAGACAAAAATAGAAAAAGACAAAATTACTCTTAAACATCATAGGTACAAATTCCATATGCCTTTTGTATACGTGTGAATTATATAGGGTTTAAAAAAATATATCTGGGTAGATCTTCTAGTTCTTTCCTAAATGCTAAGGAAAAGTCAGGATATTGCTATGCACATTAAATCTCAAATGAATATTTCTCCTCATGACATTTCAGCATTAAAAGTATGGATATTTTCACTAAGAAACAAGATAAAAATTAATGTAACAGTTTGACCCAAAGGCAATTTAACAAAAACTTCTGTAGTAACATATATCAGCTGAAATTTTTTTCAAAAGCAGTTTATAAAAGTGACAGGAGAGTACACATATGTAGATTTTCCAGCTGTTGGCTAGTGTTTGCTGAAAAATAAGTTAAGATACACTCCTTAGAGCCAGAATTCTTAATTAAAATATTTTTAAATAGTTTCTATACCACAATATATAGTTAAGAAGCCACAGAAAGATATTTCTTATGTTTTTTTGTCTGGCGCCTAAGAATTCAAAATTTTTTTTTTAAGAATGTGATGGAGTTTTCATTTTTATTTCTGTATCTTTCTAATATCCTCCCAGGGCCATGTCTTTTTTTGGCAAATGTTGAAGATCTGCAATCTGGATTAATTTTGGACCATGCCCCCTTATCAGAATGTGGTATTTCAGGGCTCTTATTTACCTCAAACACAATTTTCAAAGTTTATTTAGAGTCCTGGTTTAACTACCTGTATGTTATCTAAACAGGAATACTTTTAATGTCTCAGTAAGTGCCTTCTTATCGATTTTAGCTCATCATAGAAATGGTGTTGACTTTGAGCTTATTGAGAACTATTTTAAATTCACACATAAATAGATTTCAGATCTACAAAAACTGTATGTGTAACTGTTGCTATATGCAAATAAGCTTTGATTAGATAAAAAAATCTAAACCCAGATAGACTTCACAGTCACATCTGACTATGACTGTTTCTTCTGTTGTCAAAGGATTTAGTCATAAGCTAAATTTTTAACCCTGTTAAAGACCTATCATTTTCCCTAGTAAATCCTCCACTTTTTGGAATAAGTATTTTAGAACTTTAAAAATGGCAATAACCTAGACAAAAATGATTCTGTAGTCAAATTTTGTCCAGAATGAATGTTAGCCCTGAGCAGAAGCAGCAGAGAACTGAAAGTAGACCTGATTGGACAGTATTTCATAAAATATGCCTCTCATTCCTTTCTGCAAATTAAAAAAAAATAAAATTAATGAAGGTTAGAAAAACTATTTCCATTCAGATTTTTGCTCTCTCTTTTCCACCCCATTCCTTAAATAAAATAATGTGTATGTTTGTTCTATTAATAAATAGACATGAAGTGATTTTTTTCAGAGAAAAATTGAATCAAAACATGAAGCTTAAGTCATGAAAGAGGAGAATTCTGTAATGATAGCCATGAGTAAACAGAATGGCAGGAGTTTCAAAGTGTGAAGAAGTTTTCCTTGATCTGGTCATTTAAAATAGATGCAACAAGACAGGGATATTTGGTTCTTCATGTGTTGTAGTGAGTTCTCAGCTTTTTACTGCAGTATATTAACTTGTCTAGTTTTAGACATTATCTCCTTACAAAAAGCCTTTGATGATGGGCACAAAGCAGGCTCACCTGTAGATCAGAGTGGCATTTCTGAGATAAAAACATGCTGAAACAAAATCCATAAAATACCAGTGAACTGTAGCTGTTTCCATAATTGAAGCGTGAGGAGAACATCTCCCTTATGCAATTTTCTTATTGATCAAACTCAGGGTTCTAGGAATTTATATGAAAGATTGCTTTGGAATGATAGATCATTAAAAATAATTGATTCTCACAGAAGAAATGGACTCTGTGCTTCCAGTTTATGCCGTTTCTGATTCTTGGTATAATTGTTAATTTTTGCTTTTTGATCAGTAAATAAAGCTAGCAAAGGTTATAACACAGTTGGAGGAAGAAGTTTTAGGCAGTGAGCAGTTCCCTTTTGAAAATTACCCATCCTCATCCCCTGTACAGGGAGGATAGGAGAAGGGCAGGATTAATCTGATTATTTTTCTCTCTTCAAAGCCTTTAAAAGATAAATAATTAGATATGTAAAACTCCATTGTCAGTACTAGGAATGTGCAGGATAGGAGGCAGTGAGCCCAAATCCATAAAGCATTATGAGGTAAATATTGGACTGTCACTGGAGTTGATGTGGTGTTTAAAATGCTTTCATTTAATTGTGCATACACTTCATTGTGTTGGACATTAAAAATGGCCCAAATCCCATGAGCAGAGATGTTCAGCAATAAATAGATAAATTTAGAGTGGACAATCTCACAAGGAAGACAGAAAAGAAAAGCAATCCACTAAGAATAAGCATTGGAGGATGAATGTGGGAGAACTAGAGAGAGAGTTAATCAAAGAATTGAAACATGACAGGGAAGCATATACAGTATGTACAGAAAAGAATGGAAAAAGTAAGAGAGCTCAACAGGCCATTTGAGCATCAATAAAAGCATGTGGTAACACAGGAAGTGAACAGGAGCATTAGGAAAACCACAGTTTCATACTGGCTTAATGCACTGTTGACATTAAGCTGCTAAAAATGGTGAATAATGGAGTTGAAAATATGTTTCAGTCAGGACTGACAGAAATAACCACAGACATGTATAAATGAATGCGTTAAAAACAAGCAATACAAGAGGGAGACTACTTCTGCACCACTGACATAAAAATATGAGGTGAGAAGTAAGATGTTAAAACAAATAGTGCATTAAAAGTATTCGCACTTTTTAGTGACTTGTAGGAGTAAAAAAACATTTAGTGTTTTCTGTGTATGAACTAGCCATGAAAAGTAGAAATTTATTTGTAAAAAAGAAAGCATCCTTTTCTCCAGTTGCTTTCTGCCTTGTTACGTCTCTAAAGGTTTCTTTGAAAGCTCCCCACAAACAATCAAACACAAATAGAATTATAAAGAATAACAATAATTAAAGTTAATTTTGAAGGGAAATAAGTTACATTCCTTTTTCCTACTATAGAGCAGGATATTTTCATGCTACTTAGGAAACTTAGGTGAAAGTTGGGAGTTTAGGCTTAGGCTAAAACTGGGAGTTGAACAAAAGGACTGTAATATGGGTGAAATAAGAAACTACACATGTGCTGGGCATCATTAGCAAACTCAGTTTGCCTTAACAGATGCTTTAGAGGGTCATGGTCTCTCCTGGTTGCACAAAAGGGTGCGACCTAGAGCTGTGTGGGTGTGACAATTGCTATTCTGTACCACCCATATCATTGCTGGGGCATGGGTTTAGGGGAAAAAACATGTGGCTCTAGTGCATCATTTTGTTCCCTTTTTTCCTCAGGAAAGTTGCCAGGACCAGCACTACATCTCTGCCCCTCTCCCACTGCTGCCCATTCCTTCCCAGCTCTCGGGAGAGCACAGCTGAGACTGGGCCGAGCTGAGTGCGGCTGAAAGGAGTCGAGCCCAGAGGAGCAGAGCCCAGAGTAGATTATCTCAATGCAGATAATCTGTTTTTCTGGGGGGATTTTCTTCATTGTTTTCATTGTCTTGGGCTCAGGGAAGAGGAATGCCAACTGGAGAGAGCACCACCATCTCGTCTTTCTCTGGGAGTGACTGCGTGTGGCTCAGAGCTGCAGGATTAGCCGCTGCTTTGGTTTTTGTCTTGTTGGCCATGTGGAACTGAGTAAAGGTGGTGAACACCTTTTTGTCTGTAAATCATCTTCTCTTTTGTTATTAATATTGTTGCTGATGCTATGCGTTTCTTATTCTGTTCCTGTTTGTTTTCAGTAAGTTATCATCTCAAGCCATGGTCTCTGCCTTTGTCCCTCTCTCACCAGATGGAGTGCATGGAGAAGAGGAGCAGCTTCTTTTGAGTTTAATTCCCAGCTGGTTTTAAACCACCTCATGGTCCAATTCTGGTGTTTACAGAAATCAGATTTTCTATTAATATCTCAATGTTATAGCTGTACTGCTAAGGTAAGATTAAGTTTCTTAGTTGACATATGACTAGCAAGTAAACACAGTCCTGTAAGCCTCTCTATTTCTTTGAGCAGGAAAATCTGCAGACAGTTGAAATTATTGAGGCATTTGAAGTTAGTTTGTTAATAGAGAAGACCATAATTACAGAGAAAGTGTTAGGACTCACTACTGTCCTACATCTTCTGATGGATGCATTAGAAATTACTGAGCACTGCTGCAAACAAGTGCTGGCACATTTCATATCTGGTTGGGTGACAAAACATTCTGTATTTTCACCCTTACCTTACAGCTGCAGTACTTGGAACAGTAATGTCAGCAGATCACACAGGTTAAATAAACTTGCAATTTCCTGGCCGTTGCCTCATGGAGGACAGCTGCTGAGGATTTTTTCACTAAAATATTTTCCAACTATTTTCTCAGTATCTCTGGGGATTATTTGCTTCAGTTCTTTTCATGTGCAATATTGCTTTTGGTATCTGTCACGTTCTAAACCAGCCTGTGCAGTCTCACAATAACACTATAAGCAGAAGGGAATAGTACCTAGGGATAATCATGTCCTTTTTTGTTACTAACATTATTTTAGGTCATGTATTTAATGGTACCAGAAATCAAGTTTTGAACTCTTGAAGGAATTGGAAAAAGGAGGGGGAAAGAGTATGGAGATATGTAAATCACTTTTGGAAGTGTTCTTTCTGCTTTTCAGGGGCAAGGATACCTGTTTTCAGGAAAAGTAGCAGCCTCTGTGCACAAGAATGGATTTAGATGGATCTTATGTAAAAATGCAGTGGATAGATGCCAGGCAGAATGATTACCTGACTTTGTACCTCTGCTCTATCAGAGAACTCTTTGTGCAGGAAGAGCAGAAGAGAATCATGGACACTGTGACTGGCAGATAAGACTTTATTTTCCAGTGTGTTGCTTCAACAAAAATGTAACTGTCATTCTTCAGTGAATTCAAATGAGAATGAACATGTGAACCTTTATAGGTCCCAGTAAGCTGTACCCTGTTGTTGCTACTGCACTTTGAATCTTCTGTAAATATGCACAATATGGAAAGAACATTTTATAAACTTAGAAAAAATCTAGAGAGAAGGATTAAAGGCTGTGACATATGAGAAGAGATTAGGACAGTTTAATATACTATGCTGCTGCTTGAAGGAAAGACTATAAAGAGTGATATGACTGCATACAAATACCTTAGAGGTAAAGAATGAGAGTTACAGAGGTTATTATAACATTATTTACTGTAGTGTCTCTTCTACCATCAACATAGGCAATAAACCCTGGGAAATGTAAATTGAGTAGACAAAAACCAGAAAAAAATTTGGAAGCTGAATACACTGTAGAGGAATATTTAGGTAATATTTTAGGAAATAACTTTAAAGGGTAAGACTTTTAGTGCTTCATCTTGCACCATTAATATCTTTGGGGATCTAAAAAGCGACTTGAATAAAAAATTAAGATAGGGCCCTTCAGGCTACAGTCTGAGCAAGCCAAAGAAGCAGTTAATATGTGAAATTCACTTGCATTAAAGATATTTTAAGAGCTGTGCGTGAGGGAATATCAGAGAAAGGATTAGAAGGGGAAATCCTGATTTTTCTGTAGAGGTAGCTGACCTCAAAGGTTTCCAAACTGACTTTCATCAAGGATTTGAAAAGTACAAGGTAAGGGTTTCTCTCTTCTGGAGAGCAAGGAGATCAGTTACTCATTATATTCTATATGTTATGGGTGCTACAAGATGTTGATGTTGTCTCCTGTCAGATGCACCACAGGTGAAGGAGGCTTCTTGTTACAACTTAAGTGCAGTTAGTGCACAACAAAAATAAAACTATTGATATATTAAATTCCACATGGCTGCAGAATGGCTTGTTTCTCTAAATATTACCATGTAACAGACCATTTTCCTGTAGGTTTTTTCACAGCCTTAGGTGTTCCTACAGCCTAAATGGCTGCTACAGAACAATAAAAATGCTGTACAAAGGTACAGTATCAAGAAAATATACACAATTTAAATGAGCTGTTTTCCTTGTGACAGCAATTTCATTTGAAACATTTGCTTATTTTGCATTCTATACTGTTCTCATAAACTGTCATAATTTCAGAGCACATCCTATAATTTTATTTAAATAAATTTAGTTATAAGATTTATGGTGCAAAACTGGTTTGAATAATAGCCAAACTACAGTAAGACTGAGTTTTCCAAACATACTAAATGCTGACCCTTCTTGTGATTTAGTGGAAGTTTTTGGGTGGCGTTAGCTGTACTGGTAGTTTCTAATATAATGCACAGCTGTGGATATTGTTGTCTCTGGATGCTGTGTTTGCTAAGAGCTTACACATTTCATAGGAAGATTGGAAAAATTAATGGCATAGAAATCTACTGTAGGTTATTACATACTGACAAACCATAGTGGAAGAGGAAATTTCTAAGCTGCACATTATTCAAAGCTGATATAGTCCTCAGTAGAAGTGTCCTTGCCTTCATTTTACACTTGACTCCAGGCATTCATTTTGGTCGTTGTCTGAGAACAGATTTCATGCTAGGTGAAGTGAGTATGGCTGCTGTTCTGAAAGAAGAACTTTCATCAATAAAATGTACTCACTTTGGTCTTTGTGTATGCCTGCAGCTCTCAGGTATTTATCTGTCTCTGTGTACAATTCTATTTCAGTCCTTACATTATAAGGTATCTTAAGAGCTCTTATGTTAACAAGTGGGAGACTGATTTTATAGCGTATGCACAAACAGAACCTGATGGAGGACACTTTTGGTAGGGCAGGCTGTTGAAATGCACTGAATATTTTCCTTCTGTGATGAAAATAATTGAAAATAACTCTTATCTGCATACAATTTTGATGGATGCTCAAATGCTTCTGTCTCGGGATCTGTACTGTAATTTTTCTTCATCTGTGGCTATAATATGAACAGTGTTGCATTGGAACCTTTGGCGAACACTAGTTAGCATTCAGGAAAAGGTTGGTGCCATGAAATCTAGCCAGTTGCCGCTCCGATTAAAAAAAAAAAAAAAGTATGCATTTCCTGAAATTTACAAAAGAAAAAAGAAGAAGAAATAGTGCTGCAAAATAATTCTGACAATAGTCCATGAACAGATTACATACCAATTAACTACAATGTAACTAGGGGTACAAGAAAAGGGCAACTGCTTCATCAGATTCTTTCCTTGGAAACAATTTGACTGCCAGCTGAATAGTGTTATCCCTTAGACATATCACATTATTTACACTTCTCTAGGAAGAATATACCCTCTCATTGACCTTCATGCACTTATGTATCCATTAATGATTTCCTTCGGGCTTTGTCAAGGGACATGCTTCTGCATTTGAAATTAAATAGAATAGGCACCATTTCCTATTTAATATTATTTCTTCATTTTTAGGTATCCTTATGCATTTTTTCCCAAACACTTTCAGAATGAAAGTCACTTTCAAAGCAGATGTATGTTCTGCTGACTCTTCCTCAAAATGACGTAACCATTCTTAAAATTCTTTGCAATCATATAAGACCAAACATGAAAAGAGATTCCTAAGAATAGTTCCTTTAACTGCTAATTAAAGCTTTCTAAAGCTGGTAGTGCAGTGAAAAGCTCTCTTGAACCTAGTTCTGTTATTCTTACACTGAGCAGCACCTTACTCTATGAGCAAATCCATATGATTTCTTTTCACCTTTGTGTTCTCTAATTCATATGTATTAAATTGACCAAATTCAGTCTGTAATGATGTAAGTATTTTATCAGAGCAAGGTTTGCTGCAGGTTCTTTGCAAGAGAGAATTTCATTTGACCTGCAAAACCTGGAAAGGAATTAAAATATGTTTAGTAAGTTATGTTACATATTTAAATATAACTTGCATATATAAAGTTACAGCACTTAAATTGCATAGAATCACAGAATCATATAATCAGGAAAGATCTGTCATATATTACCTAGTCTATCCTTAGGTCTAAATACCATATACTTCATGTATTAATTACTATTATTATGTATTAATAGACATCTGATTAGGCTTTTCTTTAAGATGCACATTTTCTGAGGTTCCCATGATGCCCTAAAGCAATCTACTGCTAACCTTACCATTTTTTATCTCTATATGAATTGTTATTCTATGTATCAGTTCATTTCTGTTTATTATTTTATAAACTGTTGGAACACAAAGGCCTGAGGATACACTTTAAAACACTTCTAATGTGTATTTGAGGACTATTAATTCTCCACTACCACTCCCATTTTACAGGTCATACTCCCCAATGAATTCTCTTTAAACTGAAAATAGAAATGCAAAACTTTCAGTCTTCCTCACTGCTCATGTTGTCCAGAACTCTGATCTTTTTTCTAAAGCCTATTCTCTTAATCTCAACCTTTAATGACATAGGAAGCCAAAACTAAACAGAGGTTAATGCAGTGCTGAATTATGGAGAAGGATTACCTACAAGATACACTTGACTCAGACAGCCTGATGTGGAATTTCTGTGTTTCAGAAAATAGTGCTCTTTCAGCCTGTCATATTTTATAGATTTTGAGGAATATCATAAAATAATAAAGCCATTAGGTGAAAAGCACATGTCATTTTATGTGAAACTGCCTTAATTGTTGAGTTCGATGCTGTGCCCAGTGCTGAGGATATTCTGGCCAATTTATACTCTCAACCCCCTCCATTGTGCTCACACTCAATACTTTAGAGACTAATACAAGATTCAGAGTGATTATTTTGTCAATTATGGCACTTGAACACCATGAGAGGTAATGAAATGCTGTACAGAGATCAATTTATGGACAAGAAATAGACAAGTTGAAGTTCAGCCCAACAAAAGGTGGGTTAAAAATAGAAAGTGAACTATAATGCATGGTATTGCAGAACCATAGAGTTTGCATGATACTCTCTTTTAATAAGATATATAACCATCACTACATTATTTAAGAATGTTATCATAATTTTCTCTGTTTTTTTAAAGTCATTTTTATCTCATCTAATTTCAGACTTCTGTAAATTATATTTACTGACTTCTGTAAATATAATTTCAAATTATATACGTTGGGCTTCTTAATTAAGAATGGGAAGTTCAAAGCACCTGTGAGGATCAATTCAATTATTCTACACCACCATCTTGAGGGAACTTGAACTGGTATGTGAAGGACCTGTTTCTCCACATAGACTAAACCCAAGGCAATTTCATACCACCTGTTTTGCCTTGGACAATATTCCTTGAGATACCTCTGTGAGATGAAGCCAGTTCAAAATTTCAGTCCAATCAGATTAAGTGGTTTTAAACAGCCCATAGCCTCAACTACTGACAAGACAGAGGGCAGTTTTTATTTAGAATGTTGACTTTAAGCAATTAAATTACATTTGGCATTTTGTTACATACACAGTCTTTTTGATACAGATACAGTCATATCAGATGATTAATAATATTAACATTCTAGTCTTGTAAATTTATATCAGCAAACTGAGACAGAGTAAACAATTTAACTCTTTTGTGTTAAGATATCAGTCTACCAAAATACCACATATATTTGTCATGCCACTTCAATGGCTTTTGGTGGATTTGAAGTACCAGAAGAATAAGATATTATTTGAGATGAGGCCATGCTTGAACTCCAGTAAATGAAACAGTTCTTTGAGTACCAATCTGCTGTTTGTAGATCACTGTGACAGCATGATTGGAAATGTGTCATCTTTGCTGCTTTGAAGTTTTAATGCCATCCTCTTTCATTTATGTCATTAAATATAGATATTGCAGAAAGTTAAAGCCCTTTGTGATATCTTATTTGAAAAAGTGTTTTGCAGCTGGGGAGCTGTTTATGAATATATTTGGACAATGCATTTACATTTTATTTCATGGTAAGTTTAGCAATGATACATAATTATACTAAACAGGCTAAAACCTAATAGTGAGGAAAAATAGGATCAAAAGATTGAAAGAAGCTATAATTCAAACTCTATCACAAGATTTTACAATTCCTTCTGTCTTTTGGGATATTAAAGGGTGTAACTTTTGTCATATTTTCAAAATAAATCTGGAAAGTACTAAGTAATCAGACCTCAAAGGAAATGTCTGATTTCAGTTTGTGAAAAAGGTTCTGGAAAAACACCCACAAATTAAACAACACACGTAAGTACATAAAATTTATGGAAAGAAAATCTGAAATTGTTATTTAAAAATATTTCATTACATGGGATTTTTTTTTGTTTTAATATAAATTTTCCTCAGAATACAATGATAATTAAAACTTAAGACTGAAAACCAGTCATAAACCCAAGATAAAAGGTAATAGGAAACAAGCTGGGAATAGCAATATGACTTAAGACTATAAAAATGATGTGAGGAAAATAGGCTGTTCAATTTCTGCCAGGCAGTTTTATTACTGTAAGTTTTGCCTTAGGCTATGAAATTAGTAATGCATGATAATTTCAGCTCTTGCCTTTGACTGGTAAATATGGTTCACTTATTCTTTGAGGAAGAAGAAGCCGCTGTCCTCTAATATTAATTGTTTTCAGTTATTCCATATCTGTGAAATACGGCCTAAGCCTTCCCACTCATAAATTAATCTCTCAATTCCTTTCACAGACACCCAATCACCCTTATAGTTTTATGTCTTTTCTTTTAGAGGAAAGAAATAAACCCTGGGCATCTGCTTTAGAATCCCTAAACTCTGTGATTTGTGTCCCCTCGCATTAAATTTTGTCTTAAAATTTAATATAATAATAATCGTAATTTTGTATTAAAAATAATAAATTTTATTCCAGTTAAAATTAGTCCTATCCAACACTGATAATAAGCTCTCAAATAGAATAAAAAAATCCTGTAGAAGATAATATTTCATGTACTTAAGAAGGCTGCTGTTCATTGCATTTAATCAACAATTTACAAAGTACTTTAATTTCATGGAAGTTACTGTCAGCCCAGAACTTTATTAGTCCCTTTTTATCTCTTCTAAGATGATTCTGAACGGGATCCATGGAACATACACTAGTATTTTGATTTCATAGATTTTGAATTTATAAAAGTTCCTGGCCATCCTCCTGAGAATTTCCTCTGGGTTGAAAATGTGAAGCTGGAAAATCTTTAAGAGTTTCCTGTGCAGGAAAGTGACATGACAGTCATGGGAAACTCACTCTTTAGGAGGGCAGATCCCATCATGAGACTTTGGTTTTAACCTACTTGTTTGAGTTCAGCACTTTTGGAAGCTTTTTTCCCCTCAGTTCTCTTATGTGCAGCATTAAATATTCCCATTTTCCTCTGTCTTTTTTTGCCCACATGATAATTCACTTCCTCTCAAACCAAAGCCACTTGACAGAAAGATATTGAATGACTAATGCCATTGGGGGCACAGCCAGATTTTAGCAGCACCAGTGAGCATGATGGCGCTGTCTGTACCACTCTGAAATTGAGTACTCAAGATGGGCTGTCAGTTCTTGGCTCTGCTTCTTTTCTGTCTAAAGATATTTGCTTGATATCTGTGATGATATGATAGTGTATTATCTACCAGCAGGCTAGGCCCAAGCCCAGGGCTGACATCCCACTGGCCTCAGTGTCCCCAGGCCTAGGGGGGCACAAACATTCCTGATGCCCAAGGCTGGAATGTCCCCAGCTGCCCCTGGCTGCCCTGGAGCTGGCTGGCCTGCTGGGATGGGTCCTGGCTGCCAGAACCTGCCCTGACATCCCGGGGAGATCCTGCCTCTTCTAGCCCCAAGGAGCTACTGGCCTGAGCAGCATGCTGAGATATTTTGCTGTTCTTTCATGAAATAAAAATTCAGTCAAGATCCTGTCTTGACCAACTGTCTATCTCTGAGGTCAAAGATTAAAGATGCCTTGAAGACATTCGGAGCGGAGTGGGCAGCCTACATAAGTCAGCCTGCATATTTACAACATACACAGGGTGCACCAGAGATGGAGATGCACTCAGGAATGCCAATGAGGGCCATGCAGGCTGCTCCATCTGCAATTACACTCTTCAAACACACAGCCCTCTCTACTTGCTATTTTCATATTGCAAATATATGAAGGTCTTCAGTGTAAACCTGCTTTAATTTCAAATACTTATTCCATTATCTACACAAAAGTAATATCCATTTTAAAAAGTAAATAGATAACCTCCAAACATATGAAGTCTTAATCGGTTAGAAATAAATATTCTTTTGCTTAAATTACTAGTCTTAATGTTTACAAGTTGAAAAAAAGATGAAAAACTGCTAAGTTATTCCACCAACAGCCAGTTTTGATCCATACGCGTTTGTGAAGATTTGATCAATGTTGTTAAAAGGAACATAAATTTCACTCTTTTATTTCTGAAATTTTACTGCTTTGTCAAAATAACTTTTCAGTGTCATGCTAAGCTTCAACTTTTTAGCATAAATATCAGCTTTCTAAGGAGAATTTCCAATAAATTCATATTAAGCTCCAAATTCTAAAACTGTTATGCAGGATTTTCAAAGAGCAGAGACTAAACTCTGAAAAAATTTGCTCTGCAGAATGAGATGCAGCATTGTCCTCCAGTATGTCAGAAAAAAGATCACAAATTCAAATAATGTTTTGAAAAGTTTCAGATGTATAAAGCTGCATGCCTTTTTTTATTAAAAAAATTTGTCATTTGGTTTTACAACAAGGTATCAAATTGAAGTCATGCTGCAGAAGCAAGCTGAGTGTTAACATAAGAGCTATTATGGAATAATACAGATTTTTTTTTGTCTGCTTAATGCCACAGTTATTTCAGCATGGAGTCACAGAATGTAATTCAGTGTACAGCTGGTTTATTTGTTTTGTTCATTTCCTACCTCCTCAATATCTTTTGCTCTTCACTGGAAAAAAGAAGTGAAATCATGAACATATTTTCAGATATTTTCACAGCTACCTATGAAAAGAATTCTTTTCTTTCTAGCCCATTCTAATAGGATCATTCGACCCTGAGATAAAAAGGCAATAGTACTTCTCTGATACTGGAAAAAATAGCAGACTGATTTTTCCTGTAAATATAAAAGAGATATCACTGTTAAAATCTGAACTGCAACTTAGGGATGATCTTCCTTCATCATTTCAATGAATTTTGTTTAATAAATGATTATGTTATAGGACTTTTCACATGTGGCATCAAATAAACTTATTCTGAGTCTCAGGTCTCCCCTTCAACTGATGATAATGGGTGGAAACTTGTCTTTTCAATCACCTAAACTGAAAATCAAGTTTTCCTATACTTATTACACGTACATTTCTTTCTCTACTTCATTCTAAAAATGAGTTCTAAAAACCTCTAATTCTAAAAACCTCTCCCTGAGTAAAGACTTGCCCTGTAATGCTTTGGAAGTTCTTTTACTGCTGCTATACACTCTCACTGACTCTTGCCCAAGCAGCAACATGAATCTTGTTTGTTCCTAGGCACAACAGAAACTTTATACCCAAGTCTTGTACCTTTTCTTTATATATTTCAGACTCTACAAGTATTCTATGATATAATCCTGTTGATTGCATCCTACATGGGTTCACGATTTACAAAAACGATCATCTCTTCCAATTATCTCCCAAGCAGCAAAAAATGTCCCATCTTTCATTCTAATATGTTTTCTTTCACATTCATCATAAGCCAAGAAATGACCTTTTTGGTTAGTGCTTGCCATTTGATTTCCAAATTGAAAAAAAGGGATTCTAACAGAATCACATGTATTTTGTATTTCCTATTTATTGTCTTTTAATCTAGTTGAATTCCCCAGATTATTTGTATCACTAATAAGCATGATAGTCAAATGTTTTTGACCTCTGCTGTATTGTGACTGAAGGTGACCTGTAGCACCAGTCATATGAAAACTTTGCCTGTGGACAACTAGCAAACAAATGAAATCTTTGCAGCAAATCTGCACGCATCTTTTTAAAACCGTGACTGTGCTCACAAGTTCTAGGTAAGCATTGTGCCTCTTCTGCCTACATCATTTATGCAATTCTAGCTGATCAAAGCAAATTTAAAGTTCCGCAGTTGAACAAACCAGGAGGCAACAACCCTACCTAAGCCTTCCTAATACCAAAAACATTTTGCTCTTTTTCCTTTGTCCTTCTTTCTAAAAATCCAGAGTATTTTGGTGCCAGAATCATAACCATTGTGTCTTATTTTTATCTGATCCTGTCTTAGAAAAAAAACCTCCCCCTGTGATGACCTACACTTGGGCACTGGTTTCTTTACATATACACTACTCATACAGAAACTTTGTAGTTAGATACTAAACTCCTGACTGTGTCTGAAGAAAAAAAACAACCTTTTTTTTTTTATTTCTAAAACTTAAAGCATAGGAAAAAACCCCACTCTTTTGCAGTTCTCAGCAATCAGCATTTCTTTGAAGTTTCTGCTTTAGTGCGTGACGTTGCAAAGATTTTCCTGTAAGATTGGCAGCAGATTAAATCACAGATTGGACAGCATCTTTCTTTGAAGTTGGCATGACTAAGTGATTTATTCATGAATGTCTAACAGGTAAGATTTTGGTAGGTCGATTTTTATATCACGTGTCACCTGAACAGCTTCTGTAGTGACCAACTATTTATTGAGAAAAGGCTTGGCAGAACATACCAGAGTGGAATGAATCACAGAAATTTTCTTACAAAATAACAATATGTATTCTGCTATCACCTGCCTACAGACTCGCCTGAAGTTAAAGATTATGGTGGGGTATTCATGCAAGAGATACATCAGAGTTCACAGGCTCTCTGGTGTCATCCTCCTGTACCTTACTGTTCTTAGTATTCAGTCTGAAACCTTGACTATGCACTTAGTAAAACATACTGGTAAAAAGACCAGCAATATGGAACAAAGATATCTTGTATTTGCAGAGGATTTTTGGTTTCTGTTAAACACACTGTACTGGAAAAAAAAAAAAGTGGGTTTGATTGTGAGAGAGCTTTACTCTTGCAAAGGAGGAGTGTATCCAGTTTGTTTCAGCAAGCTGCTCTGTGATGGATGTAGCAGAAAATATAGCAGTATAATGGCTTCTCTTGTAAATTCATGTCTGCAATTTGATTATAGCACTTCTAAGGCTTAAAATAATACATGCTATTAACTTTATTATAGTGCTGTTGTTCTATGTTTTAGTTTCTTCCCTAGGGTACAGAAATAAAAAACAAATATTGAATTTTAAATACAAGGCAAGTACCATATAAATTAATTCTAAACAAATAATAAATGACAGTTGTATGGAATTTTTTTTAGAGATTCTCAGAGCAGACAAGAACTCTAACAATTATTTAATTAACTTAGAAAGAAACTAGGAAAGAAAACTTCATTCTGCTCTGAAACTGAACAGCTTCTCAAAATAATGAAAAATTTTCATTACACAACAGCCAGGTTCAAAAAGAGCTGAAAGGAAATCTGAAGGGTTGTCAGACTGCAGCTCCATGTAAATGTACATAACTAAGCAAATAAATGTATAAATAAATAAGATTATGCCAGTGCATTTCAAGTTTCAAAAATTAAAACTATTTTTTTTGCATCTATATAAGATGTAGAAACATCATTGGAACATCAGGTTTATGCAGCATTTCATTCTTTCATAAGAAATACATCTGTAAATGTTTGGCACTGCTGCTTGGAAAATACATCTGGAATTGTTATTTCAGGCTGGTGGGATGGATGACAGTAATTCAGAGCAAGGTGTGCCACTGATGAATTGCCACAGCCACAATGTGTATTTTGATCTTCAGAGGCAATTCAAGTATGGATCAGCTTGAAATGAAGTATCTCACTGAATCACAGTGCATAGTGGAAAAAGTTAGACAAAAGGCTCCTTATTCATTAGAGTGCCAATAATAGTAGTAAAAATAGATCATTTTATATGATCTTTGGAATTTCTAATAGGTATACACTGGAGTAAAAGGTGTACATAGGAGTGAAACACATTCTAAGAAGCGGGCAGATAATGATAAGAGAATTCAAAGGATGTTATTCTTGAACTTTCTTCCTTCTGTGCTGAAAGAGAAAAATTCTTACCCCATGCTAGGCATTGGATTCATAACTAATATGGTTCCTGTAGGCCATGCCATTGCTATTATTTCTAAACAGCTGACAGTAGTTAGGTGTTTGATCATTAAAATAATGCTGCAATCCTTATATTGATGTGTTAACAAGTTTATTTTTTTCATAGATGTCAGTGCTTTGTCTTAGTTGTCTTATAGAAAAAAGCTTTTTGGCATCTTCATCATGTTTGCTTTCTATCTGCAAAGGTAAAATATAAAATCCATTTCCTAAAAAAATTATCTGTCAATTTTATTTCTTCACATACCCAATCAATTAAGGCCAAGAAAACAGAATTTAAAAAATCTAACATTCCAACTGAAATATACCTCATTAGAGGTTAAATTCATACTAAGACATATAAATATCAACTACATATTAAAAGATATGAATAATTAGATCGTATTTAAAAAGCATTTAAAAATAGTGGACATGAATATTTAAAATTATTTCTGAGATTTGGAGGTGGAAAACAGCATTGAAAACTAGAATAGTATTTGAAGTCACGAGCATGCATCTTGTCTTCAAAAGAGGGCTTGATTAGGATGTTATAATAAAACATGGAACCACATAGCTAACAATGAAAAGAGACAAAATCTTGAACAGCTGTTCCAAATGATCATCAGCAAACCTACGCATTGAATGAGTCAGGGGTCTTGAGAAATAGAAGCACATTTTGATTATATCATTAAACTTCAGTACACATAAGAAAAACTGAAAACTTTCAATTTTTTTCCAATTTCTGACTTGGACTTTTTATCTCCAGTAAGACACAACCTAGATAAGTTTTAGGGTATCTTACTGTGATTTACATTTCTTCTATCAAATATCCTGGCATTATTACTAGCATAAAGAACCACCTGCTACATTCTACTTCTACAGAGACATGTGGGACTGTCAATGTTTATTTTCTCATTACAGTTGAACTGATAAATATTAGGTTTGAGGAATATTTTCTGGATCATCACAATATTTTTTTAAATTTGATTCTTTTGGTATGTTTACCACCATTTTGTGTTTGCTTTCTTCAGACAGCCATCTGACTGACCTTAGTTGCAGGGTTTTCAGTCAGGATTTTGAGCCTTAGGTCAGATACCACAATCAACCAGTTATGGATGTAAACTAACATGATTGCAGCCAACTAAACTGAAGAATGCAACTTGAAAGAATAAGCCACTGAGTCAAATATATTTGTAAAGACAGTAAAATGGCTGAATAAACCCTTATATTTGAGATAATCAATGCATCTACAGATATGTGAAGGAAAGATGCACAAGCAATTTTTAATGTCTCCACAGAGGTCTGGTTTTGCAAGTTTATAGGACCATAGAATCATAGAATGGTATGGGTTGGAAAGCATCTTAAATATAATCTAGTTCCAAACCCCCTTCCATGGGCAGGGACACATTCCACTAGGCTAGGCTGCCCAGAGCCCCATCCAGCCTGGTCTTGAAGCCTTGTAGAAAGCACACTATAGCAGAAAGATTAAAAAAACCCTCGTATATCTCAAATGAAATTATTATTGCTTTGTTTATACATCTGAATTTTAATTTTTTTTTAAATACTGGTGGCTTTTTTTTTTTTTTTGTGCTGGGCTCTTGTCATTATTATGGCAAAGTCAGAAGAACTTCTGACAGAAAAGACTTGCAAAATTCTCAGCATTTTTAAAAAGCCATCTGTTTCCATTTTCCTGTGTGTGGTATCTTCATTGTCTTGGAAACAACATGTGGGCTTGTACAATTTTCTATATGGATTCAAAATCTGAGCTGCTCTGTTCAAGCTGTGTTACAGGAGTCATTCAACTGAAAGATACTTGAAATTAGAGATTTTTTTTACTTGATTTTTTGCTCCCAAAACCTCATCCCTTTTTACGTAGTTACTTATTTATGTACTTGTGCCAACCCACGCATATTGTCAGCCAAAGGACTTTTACAACACATGCCTGTACATATTTTCAAATTAAACTGTCATTCTCATAGGGAAGCCAATGACAACAACGGAATTAGCAGATAATGAACAATATTTTGATAATCTATCATTTGTTTATCTGTTTTCTGAAAAAATCTGTGCCTATTCGCGCTCAGGCAAACACATTTTAGAAAGCTTTATGTGTACATATAGTTATATAACAACTATGCTTCCCGGTATTATACCTCAGGCTACAGATGTCCCTCTGAAGTTTAAAGCTATATGTCAACATAAATTTACTCTGTATTAATGATAAACCTCCCTCCTGTCACTCAAAGGTTTAGGTCTCTTTAGGAACTTGAAAATGTGGTGTCTGATTTCAGAAAGAAATTAAGATGATAAAAAAAGCTCTCCAGACAGTTGAACTTTAACTAGCAAAACAAAAAAAAAGCATCAGCTTCAGCAATATCCACTGCTTCAACACTGAGGTGATGCAAGGGCATTAGTAATACTCCAAGGATTTTTCTTGGATTTATTTTATTCATCACATTTTGCATAATCCTTCTTCATCTAATACAATACTGGATAACTGGTAAAGAGGAGAAAAAACATTTATTTTCTAAAATGTTTTGCGAACTTATACTTTAGTATATAACTTTCCTTGGAAATCCTTGCATTTTACATATTTATACATTCCTGTAACTTCAGTGCCTTGTCCTGTCTGGCTTTTTTGCACCAATGTTTCTGTAAATAAAGATATGTATATTAAGCTGTAAGTGGAAATCTTAAACAGTTATATAAGTATATACTTTTTATACTGCATAAAGAATTTCCACTTATATTTGTGTCTATTGTACATATAAATTTTTATGTATATTGTACATATTATATTTATTGTATTTTGAACAACATAGAATTGAAAAACATTCTTTGGGGTCTTTGAGATCTGGCTTATATGTCTTGTTCTTTCACCTGAGTTGGCAGAGGTAGACATATTTGCTTATTAACTGAATGCAGTTTTGCAGGGATTATCTGCAGTTTTAGACTCTCACAAATAGGTGGCACTAATGAATTCTTTATTTGCAGTAATTTCTGTGTTCCCAGCTAGGAAAGCAAAAGTGCTTCGTGTCCTCTGACACATAACATATTGACCTTTGCAACCAATAGCACATTTGAACTTAGTTATGAGGGCTAAAACAGACAAGGAGAATGGAAGTTTTTCACTTCCATGAGATAAATAACTTCTACTGAGTGTAACAGGAGTTACTCACTCACAAGATTAGGAGAAGGCTGCCAATGTGCTGCATTAAAATAAGAAAAACACATTGCTCTTTAATATCAATACACATCTAGAGTAACATAATGTATTGACAGTGCCTGTGAAAGACCTGAATAAACTAGCTGGACCTGAAATATTACCTGGCATGCTAGAAATGTCAAATAAAAATTATCTTGAAATGTGAATTTGAGTCACATTCCCTGCAGGTTTACACTGGGGTAGCCTTCCTAGTGTAAATGTAATTAGGGGTGTTTTCCAAATTCAGCTATCACAAACTATGGTTTATTACCATTTTCTGAATAAGACGCTTCCACAGATAGTGTTAGGTCCCCAAGCAGAGTTGATCTGTTTATTAAAAACTCTTTGGTGCTTCACGAGAGGGAATCTGACCTCTCTCCATGCATTGCATGTGCACACCTGTAGACAGATGGGTGTGTGTGCACATGCACAATACATTTACATGTATTTGTAGATACTGAATGAAGTTATATCTGCAGAAATCTTGTTTTGTTTTATTTAATTTTATCATGTGATTATACTGAAATTGCCTTGTTTGCATAATAGTAGGACTAGATCCTCAGAGACAAAGAAACAATCAGAATTTAAAGATTCTCGTGAATCCAACCCTGTATTTTATAAGTTTTGATATTTTGAAGGGTATGACAGAAAATACTTTTAATCAAATCAGTAAATTTTTACCCTAAGGAAAATACTGTTGAGTCGCATTGCAACAAACTTTTTTTAGAAACAAGTGTAAGCCCTAGTAAAAATAGCACAGAGTATGGTATTTCAATACCATTCAAAATTTTAAAAATTAATTTAGCAATTAACCTTATGTTTGATAGATTAGGAATTTTAAACCAAGACAAACTTCCAGAGATACAATTTTATTAAAAACAAAAAGCAAAAAGAGTTGAGAAAGACATTAGAATTAGAATAAGAAACCAAGCCATACTTGGTGTGTCCACACAGCCAACATTACTGTGAGCACCTTATGCACTGCAGCTGAAGGAACACAAAGAAAAAACATCCATAAGAAAAATAATTCTATGTGAGCCTTCTGTTCTATAATAAGGTGGGAGAAATACACATTATTCTCTCTTGTGATGATCTGAGGTTCTAAAGATGTCAACATTAACAATCAAGCCCTTTTTGTGTCACTTTGGATTTGAAGATAGCAGACAAGCACTGTTCATGTCTGTAAGATAGATATCCATAGATAGATGCACTTACCTTCTAAATAAGATGACGGATTTCAAAGTATCCATGGAAAATTAATCATTTGTGTGGTAGTTGACTTTGTCTGGATACCAGGTGGCCACCAAACCATGCTATCACTCCCCTCTCAAGTGTGCAGGAAAGAGAAAATATGATGGAACATTCATAGGTTGAGATAAGAGCAGGGAGAGATTGCTTAACAATTACTATCACAAAAAACCCAGATTAGAATTGAGGAAATTAATTCAATTTATTGCCATCAGTCAGAGTAGGATAAAGAGAAACCAGATCAAATCTTAAAACTTTTCCCCCTGCCTCTCCCTTCTTCACTGCTCATTTTCTTTGCTTTCCCTCCACCCCCAGTGATGATGGCAGATGTGGACTCCAACATGGAATCCTCCCTGTGCTACAGCTGGATCCCTCCGTGTGCTACTGCTGGATCCCAGCTTCACTGTGGACCCTGTGCAGGGGCACAGCTGCCTCACCATGGCTGCATCATGGGCTGCCAAGGAGTAAATATCTGCTCCAGCACCTGGAACACATTTTCCTTCTCCATCTTCACTGACCTTGAGGTCTGAAGGGTTGTAGTTGTCTCACATATTCTCACTCCTCTCTACTTCCACTGTTCTGCAGCAGATTTTCCCCCTGAACTATGTCATCCTAGAGGTGTTGCTACCCTTACTTATGGGTTCTGCCTGCATCAGATCCCACTTAGAGCCCCCTGGGATTGGCTCTGTCAGACATGGGGGAAGCTTCTGGGAGCTTCTCACAGTAGCCACCCCTGTATTCCCTCACCACCAAAACCTTGCTACGCAAAGCCAGTCCAAAATTGCTTGTAATATCTCCAGGAACATCCAAATGAAGCATGGTTGCTGGCCCAGGCCAAAAATGTGCCAAAACCACTTGCAAGAGATGACAAAATTAGGGTGCTTGTCCTCTGAGAACTAAAATTAATTTAGTTCTCACATTACTGTCTAAAACAGTGAAGCCCATACATGGTTATGGAAAGGTTGCAGCATTATTTCAGTTACTACTTATGACAAGATAAGTATGACTAAAATTATGGAAAGAAAAGAAAAAATATTTTCAATATTTAAAGTGTTCTCAATGCTGTGTTTCAAATTTACACAAGAGTAAAAGATTTTAAAATGAATGCAATAATTTGGAAGTCAACATAAATAATATGTCTGCTAGACACAAGAGGCATGACTGTGTCTTTATTGTTATATAAAAGGAAACATTGACGAAGATGCAGAAACAGGTTATTGGGAGAATGTAATTAGAAAAAACTTGTGAAGAAAGCTCAGGAATGGTAAGTGCTGTGCAAACAGATGATGATAGAAAGGGAGGGAGGGAGGGAGGAAGGAAGGAAGGAAGGAAGGAAGGAAGGAAGGAAGGAAGGAAGGAAGGAAGGAAGGAAGGAAGGAAGGAAGGAGGGAAGGAAGGAAGAGTGAAAGAGTGTTTATACATAAAGTAGCTAATACGAAAATCATGCAGTGGAACAGGCTACTCTGAGTGTTAAGGCCTGTCCCATCATTGGAAATTTTTGAAATCCAACTAGACTGAGCATTAAGCAGCCTTAGAGCTGTCTCTTCTTTGAGCATAAGGTTGAGCCAGAAGCCTCCTGAGGTTCCTTCCAACCTGAATTATATTACAGCGCCAGATCCCAGCATAAACAAGAATAGCTTGGACACAAATGTACAATGGCTTCAGTTCCACTGATACAGAAGTTAATTATAAATAGTGTATCCTTTATGGAAATAGCTATGCCTGCCCTAATCATCGTCTGATAAATATAACTTCATCCATGCCCACACTGGGACAGCTACTCATTCTTTCCAGGACAGTTACTACAGTCCATGTTTCCTATGCAAAGACACCCTATATAGCTGAGGAACAAAAAACCCAACACTATCACTCTCCTGTGAAGAAGCAATTTACTAAAATACTGTCATCATCCATCAGCTACTAATCTTTAAATAGCAATAATTACTAAATGTTCTTGTACCTACTAAACCAGACAAAGACAGGATATAAACACATTGGTAAATCAGTTAAGCAATAAATTACAATGTGTGCCTTGCAGCTTGAGTAAATACTGTTGACTTGGAGTTCACAGTGAGAACACAGAGTTGCACAAAGTTACATTGCCTGAAGGAGGACAGCAGGTCTCTCATATTAAAGCATACTTTTTCAGGGAAAGAAATCTCTGTTTATCAATTTCTTTGAACATTCTTCAGGAACATAAACAGAGACACATAATTAAAATACAGGTTATGTCTGGAAAATTCGAAAAAAGAATATTTAGACTTGGGGATTAATGAGTGAAAGTGCTCTATCCACTATTGAAATCTAGTGTTATACCACTAGTTTCAGTGTTTGAATTTATTCCATCAACCACTACTCTTGTAGCCCAAATATCTGACCATTTTTTCATGTATCTTGTCATTGACTCATCTGGGCTAGAGGGCTATGGCAATATTTTGGAAGACAGTGTTAAAGGCATACCTTTAGATTGCTCTTAAACTTGAAAGACATACAATGTACAAAGATATGAAAGTTGGTTTATCAAAACATGAAGTTAATGAAAATGGTTAGGTAATTTTTGAAAAAGATAGTTCCAGTGCTATTGTACGCAGCTGTTTCAAAATAAAACATAAGACATTTTTGTTTATGTACTCCTTCATGCCTTTTATTTTAGTTTCATTTGTATTTGCTTCATGATACATATCATAAAAGGAAAAGTGCTGTCTGTGTGCTGCATGTAGCATACACACCAATTTTGTTATTTTACCTGCAATAAACAGTGTCACAGAGAAAGAGGCACTGGCCACACTTTCAGCCTCTCTGGTCTTTACAGCAACAGATTCTTTTTTAGGCTTTTGGGGAACATTGCTGTTCATTCCTCATTCAAATATTTCTGAAAAATTATAATTCTATCATATTTTACCATGTCACTTTTATGAATCCCACAGTCTGCTTCTCATTTCAGAATCAACTGCATTTAGTCTCTAAAACAATTTTTTGTTTGTTTTGTTTGTTTTTCTTTTTATTTACAAATATCTACCCTGTGTTCTTTGATGAACTATTATGTCACAGTCATCAAAGCACTATGCTGCAACAATGGAAACACTCTACAGACAAAAAGGCACCAAAAATAAATTTTAAATTTAAAAAAGCTTAGAAAAAATAGGCATCTGCCAGTAGGAAAGCTTTAAAAATTTAGTACATACCTGGATGAGTCAGATGTACTCAAATACCCAACGTTCCTCAAAGTGTTATTTAGTTTAACTATGGCTTTTTATTTTGCATTTCAGCAGATTCTGTCTGTCAACTACTAAGTATTAGAACTTTACAGATTTTTAATCCAAGGTACTTCTAAGCATTGTTTTGGTTACACATGCCATGAACTTGGACTTTTCAAAACCAGGTACTGGCTGGGGGCATCCTGGGTTAACTGCTTGAAGATGCATGAGAAAGTGAAGGCAAATCTGAGTTCCTTTGACTCTAAGAGAGTCAGCATGTGAACTAGCTTCAGTTTAGGAGAAACATTAGCATCTTCAGGTCAAACTGGGCAACTCAGCTTGCCCAGAGAAGTTTTAGAGAAGCTGTGGGTACCTCATCCCTGGAAGACTTCAAGGCCACTGGATGGGGCTTTGAGCCACCTGGTAGTGGAAAGTGCCCCCTTCCATGGTAGGGGGTTGGAACTAGATGATCTTAAATTTCCTTCCAGCCCAAACAATTCTATGGCTCTATGATCGGAACAATTTTAAAAAATCAGTCTATGTGATCTCAAAATCAATGTCTGTGAGGTTGTCTAGAGACTAAGATATGGCTGGCCAGCCCTGGACTCAGAATACACGCTTGCTGCCTGTTTTGCAGTCTGTAGGCAGGGCAAAATCTCATGAACACACAACAACGTGGCCCTGCTGTTGCACAACCCATTATAGAAAATCTATGAGTGAATCCTAGTCCTGGACATAAGAAACATTCCAGCTTAAGGATTTTATAAGCTTTATTTTGACCTGTGCTTTCCTCCTTCTTTAGCTATAATCCCTGAATGAGCAGAGGTGGCAGCACCATCTGTTTCCTAGGAAGGGCAGAAGGTGGTGGCTGCGTCATGGGGAATATTTAACTTTTCCTGAACTCATCAAAAAATACATTATTATCATACTTTAACAGGCACATAATTATCTTTAACACCAAATGAAAAAAAAAAAAAAGAAAGAGAAAGAGGCAACAACCATGAAAACACACTAACCAAAACCCCCCCCAACCCCCCCCACCATTCTCATGTGAACAGAAGGGGAACAGGAGGGTCTAATCTAAACAGTGTCCTGGTCTGGGCCCAGAACTGGATCATTCATGGAGGTGGAGATTCTTACTTTATTTTGGCCTGGTTTCAACTAGGACTGTTCCAGTATCCTAGCCCAGCAATCACTTTTAATAAAGAGCCTGGGTATGGCCACCTTGTTCTGGATATAAAGGACTTTAATGACTCGGAACAGTCACCTCTCTGCCAGGGAACACTCCCTGCCATCTTTTATTTACAGGTACAGCTGTGAATTCAATGAGCTAATAATGAGTAATGGTGTAATTTTGTGCTGGGAAGAGAAACAAAAGGAAATATTGGTGATGGTAAAAAGAAAACTCAATGTTGAAAGCCATGGGAACTGGATGGGGAGTAGTAAATGAATTATTTCTCTATTCAGACCACAAAATTTTTGAAGCATGATCTGAAAAATAAATAACAATGAATGTTTTAAAGGAAAATCTTTAAAAAAGAAATCAAGAAAAACTGTTTTAAAGACACAGGGTTTCCCATGTAAACAGAGATTCTGAGGACAGCAGCAGCAGAACCAGAAGCAATACCAACTCATTTCTGAAAGCCAGACTTAAATGTAGGACTTGCAGTGTCTCAGTCTGTTGCCTGGATTTGAGACAAAAAGGCTTCTCACAGTTGGGAATATGCCCAGTAGTTTACTGTGTCCAGGGTCATGTCTCCATATCTCAATACTGCTAAAATTTCTTCTCAGGCCAATTCTCTACAAAGTTTGCTATCCCAAAATCAAGGAAATGCATTGTTCCACATAGTAGGAACTGGTTTGTGTTCTTTAAGGCATTAAATAGGAAAATAAACAAAACAGTAGATTGGAAATGAAAGCTTCATGAGTGACAGACAGCACTGATGATTATCTGGTATATTGCTTCTCTGTTTCACACAGTTTTATAGCATTATTCAGCCATCTTCTGAGAAATGTGCCTCCAGTTACCAGCATCTCCCCCTCACTTTGCTCTCTTCTTTGAAACAAATGCTATTGATCAGTTGAAGCCTTTTCTGAAATTGGCAGAAAGGTATGAACCTGTTAAAACTATCTTATTAAGGTTGAATATGACTGGAAAGGAGAATTGATTCACACTAGATTTATATCCGTTAGCTTTTTGCTGCAATTCCCTATTTGTAACATTTCATTACACACTTTCAGAAGCTATTTTTTCTTCTTTTTATTTTATCCTGTGGATTTTGCTTTTGATATCCTGAAAGAATGATCATTATTTTTCCTATTTCTTTTCTAAATATTATCTTGTACATATGAATTTGTAACCAACTAAATCTTGCAAATTTTTTTTTCCCAGAGGAACTGAAGTCAACTGTGTCCAGATTGGCTTGTTAGCTATGTTTAAAATTACTGCAGAACATTTAATTTTGTGAGTGTATTCATATCAACATATAACTCTTCAGTCAAGTCAATTTTTTTTGAATATAACAATGGGAGTCTCTGCTTAAATGACTAAAAGAAAAGAAAGTTGGAATAAGAATGTTTTGAAAATAATTTCCAGATGAGTGCCACAGTTAAAGGGAACAAGTTGAAATAAATCAGAACTGCTGACTGCCCAGACTCACCGTGTTCTTTAGCAGTTGCCATTTAAGAACCCAAACAATGGTTCAGTGCAGGAGAAAAGAGAATGTTTTGAGCCTGAAGCCAAGTGTTCAAGAGACTCAGCCCACTTCAGTACCACACCTTTTTGTCAGCTAAGAAAAGTCAACTGGCATATATATTTAAATTTCTATTTTTAAATGGGGATTTCTAAAATTCCACCTTGAAAAGAGTCGATTCCAAATTTTCTGTTGCCTTTAATGAGAATAGAGGAAGACTTCAACTATATCAGACCAGTCAGGTCCTTTAGAATAAATCTCCACTGCAAACATTCATATATTTTGGGTGTTTCTCTAACACAGCAGAATGAGTTACTAATGTTGTCTATATTTCTTGCATTGTCTTCAGCTCGATTTGAACCTTGAGGGCTCAGCCTTGTGTCTGAACAAATATTTTACAATGACTTTTTTCTAAAACAAACGTATCTTTGAGTTGCCTGAAGTTAATATTGAATTTAAGCTGAGTTAGAAGAACGAACAGTGTTTGGAAATGTGAAACAAACCAACTCAAGCTACAGTCATGAGCAGATCAGGCATGATTTTTAAAAGGTAAGGAAAGTATAGCCTGCTTCTGAACATCTCTGGAAAATTTCTTAACCAATGGGCTGTAAATTACCTTTGTGGTGAAAGAAATAATGAACTTACAAGTTTTGGTCATACAAACCTAGAATTTCCCTCCTTTTTCCTGATTGGGAAAAAAAGTAAATCTAGAAAAATGTTTAAAAATGAAAGAGTTTTGTTTTGTTTCACTTCTTAGTTCATCTGTGAAATTAAACCATCTATAAAATTCAACAAACAAATAAAACACTTGTGGACTGTTGTTTATCTTTGAATGCAATGAAATGTAAGCATTCTCACAATGCAATTTCCTGAATATCTGATTTGGACTAAACATATAGCCATTGCTGAAACAGAGTCTATTTAAAGCAGTTCTGATTTTAAAAAATGTATTTCAAGCACTTTATTTCAAAAGTAAAATTAAGTAATACTTTGTAATTGTGGGGATTGGAGCTGGTATTTGTTTAGTTTAGTTTAATATTTTTTTAAATTTTTCTGACTCCTGGCCTCAAACCCATTTATAAAACAGTTTATGAAAAAGGTATTTGGTTCGTCATGCATAATGAAGCATAGATCTTTCCAGTGCAAATTTTGAGTTTCTGAATCTGTACTATTTTTTCTTCTAACATTTTTTCTCCTTTAAATTGCTATTTTACATTACAATACTATCAAGTTCTTAGACCTTTCTTCTTAATTTCATCAAAATGCCAATGAGCTTGGTTTGTTCACCTTTTAAAGAAAATTGAACTGCATCTTGAGGAACAGTTTAATGATGGATATAGATTTCACAGCCTTTTAAAGCTCAGTGTAATTCCGCTAAAAATATGTTAAAGCAAACAATGTAGAATTTTCTTTGTCTGAAGTAATAATAATAATAATAATAATGAATGCAATAACATTTAGTTTGATGACTATGGTTAAATGTGAATATTTAACTGGAGAAGGTTCAGAGACACACCAGAAGAGCAAGCTTGCTGCTTTGCAGGTTTATGTTCCTATGGAGAGTTTAATAAATATCCTTCCATGAATCACACAATTTTTGAGATTACAAAAGAGAAAAGAAAGAAAAGAACAATTAAAATAAGAATTATCAAAAAACACATGCATGGCTGAAGTAATTATTTAACCTTAAATTATTTTAGATTCAGATTGTTTTTATTCCATCATTTTTAGCAGGAATGCAATGCTATCCCTTACTGAGCTCTGGGTTCTTAAAGGCGATTGTTATGCTCAAATGTTTAAATCTTGGTCCTGAGCTTGTACTTGGGTCTTCCAAGGCAAGTACAGAAAACTGAAAAATCCATAGACAACCTCATGCTGGTGGACACTGGTTACAGGTGACCAGTCAGACTATAATAAAGCAGAATATCATCTCTAAAAATGGTCAGCTGATCTGACTGAAGAAGACTCAGTTATTGTTCCATGACCCATAAACAGAAGATCCTATAACTGCAGTTGAAAAATGTTACGTGTTGCAGGTTTCTCATGCAGACAAAACTGTGGTGAATGCATGCATGCATGCATTAAAACAAAACCAGAGACTAGTGCTGGAGTAGTAATAGTAAGCAGTGAGTACAGTAAACATCTGACATTAAAGTGAATGTGTAGGTTCACTGCCATGCAGTAACACTGTGGTTACCTGTAAATCTTTTTCTATGCTTTTCTAAAGTAACCCTAAGTTCTATAAATTATACAGATGAATAAGGATATGTAGGATATGTCCCACTGATCTGCTTAAGGTGACTAATATGCCATGACATAAAGCATCACATGCTGTGTAACAGTACCTTCTGCAGGTAGTCAGGACTGACCCCACCACCCACCCCTCAGCTACCTCCTGGGTTGTTTTGTAGGTGCCTCAGCCCTGAAGGTCCTGTGTGCCTTTGAAGGGACACATGTGACAACAGCCAGCCTTGGTCTCAGGAAGGACCTCAGCAATTTGCCCTTGAGGCATGCTCAGCAGTCAGCCTCAGAGACAGGTCTCTAGAAGTTGATGCTTGTGTGTATATATATTTTTAATACTATTTTTATTTTAGATATTCTTAAGCAATAAATTTAATTTAGAATATTGTTTCAAATAAAACTGGAGGTTCTGTTTGATGCACACATTTTCTTTTCATTCCACCAAATATTCGGTTGTTTTTGATGTTTGACTTGTTGCAAATATACTTTGGGGTTCTGTTGTTCTTTAGGGTATTTTATTTAGGGCAGTTTGTTATTATGTAAATTGCTTCTTACTGCTTGACAGCTAATGATACGTTGCAATGTAAAAACAAGATTTATTGCCATTCTGAACAAAATCTTTATTTTCTGTCTAATATAACAGTGGGTGTTCCCATTATCCATGTAAATGGTTAGTTGTTTTAAAGCTTACCAAGTTGTTTTAAAGCTTACTCTTGAACTCAGTAACATATTAAGGCAATGACTTTCACCAGTTAAACAGATTTCCACTGTGAAAAACAGATGTCTTGTCATGAGTTGCAAACCTGTTCCCACAAATTTACTTTAATTTCACATTGAAAGGTATAAAGCCTTTGAATTCACTCTTTATTTAACATTCATACAGTTTTGTGTAAATTCTCTGAGAATGTATTAATATCTTGTAATTCTTTCTTTCTTTGTAGTAAAAAATGATGCTTAAAAAAAAGGGGTCATTAAAGCAGGTTAGTCACAAGTAAACTTTGGGATGAAACCAGAGGGAAAATTTCCATGGGAGTTTTCATATTTCTAAGAATTATCAAGGATGAAGGCTCAGGTAGAGATAAAGGGTTTGAAATCATCATTACTTTAGTCAGGATTCAGGTAAGTTGGAAGAAAAGGAAAAAAGTATCACGACTTTTGATAAATCCTGTGCCATTTGCTAGACCTTGATGGTGAGGCCCTCTGTGGTTTACTTCATGAGAAAGGTAAGAGTTTTTTCTTTTTCCAGTGAGTCTGACTGCATGTATGAGGCATTAAAATGCACAGGTTGAAGGCTTCAAGAGCAGATCAATCTCTAGACCCACCACTGTGTCAAAGTGGTTTAACTGAATTTGCTCATAGCCCAGTGTATTGGGTTTATTGGGTTCCTGACCTCTTTTGGTTTCACATCCAATGTCAAGCCTGGACAACACTCCTGCTGGTAAGGTTATTTTCTTGATATACCTCAATAACATGAGTCACTTCAAAGGACTTTTAAAAGGACAAATTTTATTACCTATCAGGAAAGAATTTGCAACTACAGCTATATCTGATTGTTGGTATTCAAACAGAACTCTCATTTTTTGAGATGTGACATTAATAGTTAAGAGCCACAGGGAAGAAATTTGGTTTGTCCAGTTCTATGGCTAAAGAAGTATTCCCAGGATTAGTAAATGAGGAAATCCTTCCCATTTTATTCTCATAAGTACTCAGTATATTATTAAACGGGTTTATGTAAATGCGCCTATAATAGTAAAATAAACAGTGTGAAAGTCCATTTTGTTTCTCTGAAGCTTACTTTTAATCTGTCTCTAAGCCTATGAATTATTTTGGAGACTTCACCTGAGGCAGGAACAGTAAAGGATTGGTCTGACTCTGGGTCCCCTCTTATGCTGCTTAATCTGCTGGTACCTGCATGGAGCGCAGGGACACTGGTGCAAGCACCTGTAAGCAATTCATTGACCGGTGTGTGGCACTCCTTCCAGGCTAACATACCTGTGCAGACATCGTGCTGGTAGAGCTGGATTGCCATTCTTGGTCCAGGCCTATTAATGCTATTTCAATCCCTCACTAACAAAAGGGCCAGGAAGGAAGGGGGATGGTACTTCCCTTGTCAATGCTAGGTTAAATCATAAACCATGGTAGAAATTGTTCTGTCTTTCTTTGCACTTGAGAGATGCTGGTGTTTAGATCACAGCTGGGTGTTTTAGGATGCTATGGTGCTGCAGCAGTCTGGCTGATTTTAAATAAGAAGGCCAACTAAATACTTTTTAGTTTGACCTTAAAAAACACTTTTTGCATGAATCATAGAATCATACATGTTGAAAGAGAGCTCTAACATCATTGAGTCCAACTACTAACCAAGCAAATCTGTGTAACTTGACTGTGATATAGAAGCAGCTAATTTCTGAGTCTGGGGTGTACCTAACAATTTCTGAAGTAATTCATCATAGTCAGCAGGAAGTAATCATCCTGGTGGAAGACCATAATATTTTGTGAACATGGATGGGATTTAAAATCAACTTAGTTTTCCAATTGTGACATAAAGATAAGAAAGAATTATCACATTTTGCTGATAAAATAATTGGTTCAGTCACATAATTACTGTTAGTGCTATGTGCTGATCCTGCCATCAGGTGTTTGCCCTCCTCTCAAGGTGCTAAAACCTAATATACTGAGAAATTGTCTCAGTATATCATCTGTTTGAGGGCCCCACTATGACTTTTGAAGACAGACTGAGGACAAACATATGCCTTCACTCATTATAAATGTCTCTGAAAACCTCAACAGAGGACAACCAACCATACCTTGGCTTCCGAAGAAAAATGGCACTGCTGTGCTAAGCTGGAAACAGTGGTTTCAGCTCATAAGTATATTTATTTCCACAACTGTAGTTAAATCACCAGAGTAATAGCAACAACACAAACGTCAAAATTCTACCTTAAGAAAGCTGAAAGAAGCAAAAGGATTTAAGATCAATATTAATAGTCTTTGTCTAATGTTGTGTCTTATATGCTGAAATTCTATACTATTTATAGCTCATTCTGTGAGAGGTGAAGCAATATATTCCTTTGACAGACTGTACTTCAAGTATATTTATGAAGTGGGTTTATGTTAATATGAGAAGTCAGATAGAAGTGTCTACATTTCACAAGAGATGAAACTGAGAGGGAAACGAGATGAAACCGAGATAAAAAAGGGGCTGACAAACCCCTGGTTTTTAGGAGTACCACTTGAATCACCCTCCCCCACCTGCTGATGGAACACCATGAGGTTCTCAGGGCGTGTTGAAGCATATTCATCTCTGTAGAAGAGAACTGAAAAGTCCTCAAGAACCAGAGTGACCATGCTAATGACCATGTGTCTTGAATAAGTTAACTTTCCTAAAGACAAGCTAACAAAACAGTTTTCAGCTGTATACTTAATGTCTCACATTATATGATGAATGATATCCTTAATTTAGTGGCCTTTTTGTCACCAAACAACATTATAGAAATTCTGCTAAATGACAATGTTTTTTTCAGTTTCTGTAATAAATTGACCAATCCACATAGTGTCATG
Source organism: Melozone crissalis (assembly GCF_028551555.1). Taxonomy (NCBI): domain Eukaryota; kingdom Metazoa; phylum Chordata; class Aves; order Passeriformes; family Passerellidae; genus Melozone; species Melozone crissalis. The sequence continues at coordinate 59,356,034 of NW_026535805.1, forward strand.
CTTTCTCCTCTCCCCAGTTCTTTCTGAGACAACCATCCATTCTGGAATGTAAACTGGATGGTGAAAGGATCCTTCACTACTAAAATAATTAAATGCTGTAAAATGGTATTCATGAAAGAAATTAGACTAATAAAGGTACTGCTTTTTTATCTGTGGCTCTAAACATCCATCTAAAATCTGATAAGTGGAAAATGTTTCCCTTTTAAAAGTACGCCTGCACCAGGATTTTATTTTAAGATGAATATTTTTCATCCTGGGTATGTTACACAAGTTGCATCTCATTAAAATCTAGTTTTATAGTACAAATAGCCAGGTTTGAAAATATTTTATTTATTTATTCACTGAAAAGCAACCAAATATATGAAATGAGTACTTTCATTGATTTTATGTATTCATATATACTGTCATGCGGATCTAGCAGCAGGAAATATATTGATAGGGAAATATGCACTGAGGAAAGAGGAAAGCTGTTTCAGGAGAACTGTTATGAGGGCAAACTGACCTCAGAAATACAGCATAACATAATTTCTGTCTATAATGTTATAAACAAATTATCCTTAATGTGTTATTTATTTTTTTCAAAATGTGCTGGAGTACCTGAAAGTCCCAGCCAGGCATGGCTCCCAATATTTTGAGCAGCACAGAAATTGACAGGGTAACCCTGTGTCCCCGAGGGTTTGCACTCTGGTTTTCAAGGTATTGAACTGCAAGAGGGATGGGTAAATGGCACGTGAAAGAAGCACTAGTAGGATAATGTACTTCAGATGGAAGCTGGTATAAACTTCACAATGGACTTTTGCAGAGCAGTCTTTAAAACTCTCTCTTATTTCTGAGCTTCCTATCTCTGTCTCTGATGGCTATTTCTTTTTGTCTGCTGGCAGCTCTGCCCAATAACAAATATAGAAAGATAGTGTCCAAGTCACCCTCTGAGATTTTGTGAAACTGGTTTTGAAACTACTTAAGTAGCAGCAATAAGAAATAAAACTGTGTGTTAACTTTTGAAAGAGAGACTGGCTGCCATTTTGATATAAGGAATGTGATGTCTGCTTAGACATGAAAATTTACTCAAACTTAACAAATTTATAAACATTTAAAATACTTTATTTTGAAAATATATGACTGAGAAATTCTGCTAGAAACTTCTGAGATGCAATTTCATTTGTTACTGAATGTAATTGAACAAGAAAAATATGAATTTAGGTTTTTTTTATCTAAGTCAGTTATAAAAAGCAAATAATAATCTTCAGCCATTTAATGAAATGTTTTGTTGCTTTAATATTATTTTAACATAAGATTAGTTCTCTTGTTAATGGCAATGTTTTCTAGATAGATATAACTACTTACATTTTTCTGAACACCATAATCAATACATATATCTTTTAAGTATAACACTAAACCTTACTTTTTACTGCAAAACTAGCTGTTGAGATCTAAAATTCAGAATGAGCATATGCTCATGCACAATAAGTATTTTAAATCTATTGTGCATAATTATTAGATTCTTTTTCCATTTGCCCTACTGCTTCTTGTCTTCTCTGTTGCCCACCAGAGAGTTGTACATTTAAGAGGAGGAAAGACATCTATTGACTGCAGAGTTGAATTCAGTTAATGTGCCTCACTCTAGCAGGACAATGCATGTAACGCAGCAGGCCTAATTTGCTGTCCATCTCTAGCTATGAATATTGCCACCAAATCTCTGCAGTCAAGGGGTTTTCATTACACTCAGATTCTGTGGTGTGGAATTCTCTGCAAAAATTTAACGACCTAAGTTCTTATTTGAAAAAGTACTCTTTTACAATGGCATTCTACTTGAGTGCCATGAACAAGTGAAGTCTATAAAAAAGTAGATCCACTGAAAAAAATGAAAATGCAGCCTGTCATAGTATTTGAAACAGAGTGTAACCAATGAAACACTTTTCTAAAAGAGCAGTAAAGGAGCAACTTGGTAGCTTTTATATATAAATATATCAATTCCCTGATAATGGGTTCTTCTAATTGATTGCCAAGTCTATGAGAACACTTCAGTGCATTATTTTCTGGAAGCAGAAAGCATGGCTGTGGCTTTGAGAGGTGAATTCTGCTGAATGTGTGAGGTCATTGTTATGTTTAAACTCAAAAGACAAATTCGGCAGGGGAACATTTTTCTTAAAATAGTTGCCACAGTAATAAGAGTTTTATGGTTGGTTTATCAAAGGTGCTGCACACAAAAAAACTCTGCTCTATTCAATATCTGGTTCTCATTATTCTTATTGCTAGTAGCACTAATCATTCCCCTATTTTCAAACTGGTCATTGACATTGTGAATTCAATGAGAAGAGAAAGGAGGAAAAAAAAATAATTTGGCGCTTTTACATTGGCATAGAAATTTTGGGATAATTTATTAAGAGATCAAAGTTGCAGCACATCCATGAACACTTGTAATTTTCCTAATTATCTATAAAACTCTTCAAGTTAAAGCTGTTTCCTGTGATCAGTTCCTTTGCAGCTTTAGTAAGAACTGGGAAGAGGAGGATGTGTTATGGTCCATGCTGCAATTTACAGTGCACAACAAAGTAGGTGTTTTTTTGGCTTGAAGAGAGGTACTCACAGAGTAGGTAGTTGAGGCTTATAGAGGGTCTTAGATAATAACTCAACCTTCCTTAAAACATGTGGGTGTAGAAGCAGAAAATAGACGTTTTCAGAGGATAGTTAGACTCTCAACATTTTAGAGAATATCATTATATGACGTGCTGTTGATATTACTAAGTTGCAAGTAAATCAGTAACAAGTTCCTATGTCGGAAAGGGTAGAAAAACACTTTACCAGAATTTTGGGTTTCTGCTAGAAAAGAGCTATAGCTTTAAAGGTACGCTGAAGTGTTCCTGGGCATTTGGCCTTCTTAAAGAGGTGCCTAAACCTTTGAAAGTGCCAGCATTTACATCACAAGCTGGGAGAATTACCTGACCCTTGGATGAAGCTATTATATGAAGTGCCAAAATCATAGTAAACACCTACAAGACAGTTCCAGTTCCCAGACTTGCGCCAGTGCCCTGGCATTGCTCCAGCTACCAGTGAAGTTGTAGCCTGGCTCTTCTTGGGAAGAAAACTTCAGTTCTCTGAGAAGAAAACTTAAAAGTCTCCAGGGAAGGAAAAAGTCTATTTGGAAGAAAGTAGCTTACTCCAAAAACCTCTCAAAATATACACAGCAATTTCAAATGTGTTCTGATGCAAGCGTCTGTAATCCTGCACTTTAAATTCAGCAAGCAACTGGACTGGAAACACAAAGTAAAATGTCAATAAGAGATTTCAACAAATTTTGAGATGTTGCTATTATACACAAACTGGAAGCATATCTAATCCTTTCTAAATTCAATCAATTCAAATGGAAAGCAATGCACGTAATGATAGAAAAGAAAGATCACTTTAAGGACACTGTTTTTTACAAAAGTGTTAACTAACATCTGCAAACCATAATTGATGGTTATGAAAATGACAAAGGAGAAGATGATGATGGTGTTGATGAAGAAGAAAGTAATAATAAAAGAACACTTCATTATGTAGGAAGCTGTACCCCAGGCATAATGCCAACATCAATAAATAGTGAAATAATTTATTGTAGTGAAATAACTGCAATAAATTTTAAAAAACCCCTCAGATTTGACTGACTTCTAGTTTTTTGTCAGCAAAGCATTGACCAAGAAAATTCCTTTTACTCCTCATTTGGATGTCATGACCTATGAAAAATGCAGCATTTAACAAAACCATTTGAAGTACTGCAATCTGAGGATGGTGCCCCTAATGGTACCAGCACTGTGAACAATATCATTAAAAACTGTTTACCTCCCGTGGTCATTGTTCCCACAGTTAAGGGCCCCATTAAGCCTGAGGTCAAATTTAAACTGAGAATTTGGAGACAAACTTCCTGAGTTAAAACATAATCAAATTGCCTTGGGATCATTCCAAAGAGAGAAATGGAGACACATTTTACCTTTTACTTTTGTCATTACAGGAAGACTAAGTACCCTGTAAGGAAAAGAAAGAAGGAGGGGGGGGGGAAATCGGCTGATGATAGGGAATGATTTAACAGCTCCTTATATTATCTGCTGACAGTGTAGTCATAGAAGTAATAAACCAAGGCCAATATTATTGCTACCTGCATTTTTAACTCTAGTGGCTGAATTAGACTGTATGATTACTAACTAGCAGAAGACATGAATCTGGCAGCTGCTACTCAATTTCACCTGACAGCATTCAGTATCAAATAACATGCTTTTTTCTATGTTTTAATATCATCAGAAAATAAAAGAACTTGCTGCTAGCAAATAATAGAAAAGGATTGGAAAACAACTTCCTTCCCACCCCCCCAGTTTCTCAGTTCAGTATGCATCAAAGGAGAATTAGGAAATAAAAAGGAAAAAAAAAGGAAAATTAGTCATGGTTCTTTTAACACCTGTAAGAACAAATTCAAATGAAGACAAAATTCAGCAATTTATGGATAGCCTTTCTTACATATCAAAGTTGTTATAGCTCTAAAGGAAAAACAATCCCTACAGGGATTTAAGTGACAAAACTTCCCCTTCTTAAATTAAGTATTGTTTATATTACACATAATTCAGAAAGTAAAACTCAGCCTCACAGGAAAACACATTCACTGTTTCAAACTCACATTCATTAATTCAATGTTACTTAGAGGCTGAGTTTATCTTTAAAAGATGTGGTGAATCAATCAAAGACAAGTAATTCATAAATTTATGACCATCTTTTTTCCATAGATGTGAAAGATTTTACAAAATTAGATGGGGTTTTTTTCTTCCCTTTTTTTTTCAGGGTAGAAATGAATATTTGAATAACTGTTTCCAGATACAGTTTTGGGCCCTTGTGGGACTAAAAATTTCTAATTAAGATTATGCAGCCCTTAGACAAATTACTACAGTATCCTTTTACTATTTTCTATTCAGAAGTGTAGGCCAGCCAGCATTACCCAAACTTCTGTCTCAGATAAAGCACACTGCATTTTACTTCTGACAGCAATGTGTGTACGCCATTAATGGGGTTTCTTGCTTTCTCAAGCAGCTCTGTATTAAGTAGGAGTACAGTTACATCTAACAGCAATCTATATTGTTAAAATGAAGTTGTTAACTCTACAAATGCACTGAGGGATATTTCAAATTAAAAAATCACACCAGATGTAGCTGCTGGCATGATTCTAAGACAGGATTCTAGATCTTATTAGACCAGTTCTGACTCTTCTCAAAACAGTTTGGAAAAGGCAATTACTTCATATGGACTGCATTAAGATAGTTCTAATGTTTTCATAGAAATAATTGAAAAGAAAAAAATGTAGGTAAAAGCTGTCATGTAATTAATGTGCAGTGGAATAGTTAGTCACAACTTTGGTTGCTACCAGTAGCAAAACTATCCTTATCCAGATTTGTGCTAAGCATTGTAAAAATGAGTGGGAGAAAAAGATTTTGTTGGGGCACATCCCTAGGGCAAAGAAGGGAATCTCAGCTCCATAAACACACTCAGCTGTTCATAGGTGGGTGTTGCTCCTGCTCCCTTCCTGGATGCTGGACACACAGTACTGAGTCATTCAAACAATACTTGTAAGCCACCTCTAGGCAGTGGATGATGTTTTGATCTTTCTCTTGATTTTTTTTTAACAGAGTGGCTACTGCTACTCTTTCCTGCTTTTTTATAGGGAGCATGCTCTTTCCTGTACCACCATTCTCCTGAGCTTCAGCCTCTGCATCTTTCCAGCTTAACCACCCTCAGTGTCCATTCAATGATAAGCCCATCATCATCCACAGAATCTCCTGTAGCTCCCACACCATGTGGATCTCCAATCCCATGCTCAGAACATCCCCCTCTGCTCTGCACAGACCTGTGCTCACTGCCAGGGCAGCTGTGTGTTCACTAGCACAGCTCTGCCAGCACTTGGGAACCAGCAGGCACCAGTATCCTCACACTGTCTCACCACTGTAGTGTCTCACTGATTGTGGAATCACAGCAGATGTAGCAGAGAAGGTTCAAGAGGTTGCATCAGGACTGGGAGGAATAATATTTAGTGGGTAAAACCTTCTCTTAATTCACAATAAAGCAGTGAAAATGAGAATTTCCCCAGAATCTTTATTTTACAAAGATATATTAAAAGCACTGTGGGTATTTAGGTTAACTGTGCAAGAGTCAGGGGCTGCCTGTATCTTGCATAGATAATGCTTAGCCTCAGGAAGATATTCTGGCTTGGTAAATACCAGAAAACTATGTTTTGTGCAAAAATAGAAATGTGCCCATTTAGAGGTTTGAAATTATTAATTATGAGAATTCTGAAGTGTTACTTTGCTCTTTCTGGGTGAACTAGAGAGATTAGAAATTCCTGATTTGCATAAGGCATTTGTCAAAATGAGTAGAGAGAACGCAGAGAGAAACAGGTAGAATATATGTATATAGGGCTGATAAATACAGGAACGTAAACCTACTCTTATAAGCAAAAATTATTATATTTTTTTTTTTTAATTACAGAGCAGTAGTGGGGCCATCAGAAAAAACAAAACAAAATATTGAGCACCTGACCTGTAGCGCATGACCCAAAGCCTGAGGATGCAAGTAAACCTTTAGGTCACAAGGCTGTCTCTGTTAGTCCTTACCAGCTGTTGCCACAGTAATACAGTGAATAGTAGGAGACAATACCAGTGAATAGTAGGAGACAATACCAGTGAATAGTAAGAGACAAGGTGGAAGGGTGTTGGTAACACACTGGTGTTTTGGCGTTTTGGTGTTTTGGGCATTGCTGAGCAGCACTGGCACAGCAGCAGCACTGTCTCTCCAACATTCCTTCCCCATCAAGGGGCTCGGGGTGGGCAGGATCCTGGGATGACACAACCAGGCCAGATGATCCAAATTAACCAAAGGGATATTCCATACCATGCGACATCAGCTTAGATATTAAAGTTAAGGAAAGTAGGAGAAAGTGGGGGCATTTGTTATTTTAGTGTTTGCCTTCCATAGCAACCAGTCTGCGTGCTGAAGCTCTGCTTTCTGGGAATTGGCTGAACATCCCTCACTGATTGGAGGTACAGATTAAACTTTATTTTCTCCTTGCTTATTATGCATGTGCTAACTTTCACTTTTTTGCTTTAGTAAACTGCCTTATCTTAACTGTGAGATATTTTCCATCTCATTTTCTCTACCCTCTCCCTCTGGGAAGGGAGCTGATAGATTGGCTTGGGGGGCTGCTGGCATCCAACCAAGGTCAACCTGCTGTACTGCCTTTGCATATCTTTATCGTTGTTGCTTTTTTTTGAACGACATAGATATAGTGTGTATATAAATATATATATAAAATATGTGTATGTATGGCTATACTACACAGACAATTAATAACAGACAATTCTAGAATAATCAACATATTAAAGCTACAAAAGTGTTTAAGAGCATGCTAGTCCAAACCTTCTATCTTAGTAATTGGGAGCAAGTAGAACGACAATAAGCTCTTAGAATTCAAATCTCAGACTATGCAAGGCTATAAAAATCATCATTAATATTCTGAATTGTATCTGAAAGCACATTCAAAGACAGAAAGGAATTTAGTGCAGGTGTCAGCAGGTTTGACAAAAAGTTTTGTTCTGCATCCAGTTAGAGTAAAAAAACCGTAAAAGATGATGATCTTAACTTATTCCAGAATATTGAAAAGGGGATGTCTTTGAAAATTAAGACTCTCTCTAATTGTGAATACCTTGGCAAGTAAAGATAACTATTTCATGAAAGAGCTTTACTATATTTTTATTACAGCTTGCCTGCAATATTTATATTTCTTCTGTTTTTCAGACCTGAAGATCTATTTTGATTCTTCCCAGAAGCCATAAAAGGAATACTCCATCAGGTTTAACTTCAGTAGGTAGTGGCTATTATTATCAAAGGTTTATTTCACATTACCCACAATATTTAAATCAAGCTAAAGATCCTAAATTTTTAGACATTGCAATAAAAAAGCCATTTCTAGACCAGAAAGTTAGTTTGATATTGACTATCTTCAGTGCTCTACTCCAAATAATATGTCCCTAGTCTGACAATAAAATGGCAACAGATAGAAACTAAGAGTAACATCCTATTTATTTTCTACCCTAGAGTAACAAAGTCTTATTAGACTCTTGTTTGCCATTGAATTCTGACAAAAAGCATCTGAAATTAAGAATACTTGTGTTTTCAGTGCATACAATTCAATAAAACAGAAGAAATAAGATAAAATAATAATGTTATTTATTTTTCGTGATGTTATTTCTATTACATGTTGTTTCATTGAAGCAAAACCTGTGAGCCACCCGATATTTTGAGTTTGCAGCAAATTATGTCCCCAGATATTTTCAGTGGCTGAATTGCCTTCATTTTCCAGTTGTATATTGAAAAATCTATCATATTAACTGTCACTTTCTATTATTAATTAAGATACGAAGAAGAGCTCTGACAGGAGTATTTCTTCTCCCTAAACTTGACAATGAATGCAGGCCAAGTTTCCATACTGAGATTTCATTCCTTCAATGGGGTATGTAGACTGGTGAGAAGATTTATACTAAATTAAAAACAATATGCATATGGTCTCATGCTGCTGTCCTAGGTTTTAATTTTTACTTTCTTGTAGCTTTTATAAAAAAGCTATATTGTCTTCAAAATTTCTTTCTCCACTCCAGACACACTACTCAAGAAAATACTAGAAATGACAGAAACAGAAGCATTATAAGGTGCCACTTGGAGCTGTAATCAAGCTGTTCCTAATAATTCCAGGAAAGAGCTGGAATCTGCTTGCCATGGAGCCTGGAAGCTGTGCACTGCCAGTCATCTCTCCTAATTTAATGCTAGAGTCATCCAGCTTTCCAGCGTGGAAAGCACACATCAGCAATACGTTTTCATTGGAGTACAACTAAAAATTTAGATCTCTAGGTATTTTTACTTGGTTACAGTTTAACAAAAGTATAATCTCATTGACATTTGCAATGCATGTTATCTCAGTCTATTGAAAAGAGCAAAAACACTCTCCTCCCAAAGAGGGAGCCTAAGAAATACAGCTTTTACAAAGATAAAGCCCTGAAACAATTATATCATTCTACTAACAGGTTCCTTTTCTTTCTAATGAGAGCCTTTTTTAATAGAGAAATTTAAGTGATGAAATATCTTAAATTTCCCATGAAAAACTGCTGAAAATTTTGCAATTATTCAGTTTGCACAGAATTTTCTTTAGATTTCTGCATAATTCCTGAGAAGTTTTGGCCATCTTTAGCACAGAGATTGTCTTCCCCTGTAAGCAAATACCTGTGAAATACATTAAGTGAGTATGCATTTGTCACATCTGTCTAGCGTGCTAATTTCCATAATGGATGACAACTCACAGGTGCCTCCAGTTGTTTTGTATTAATTTATATGATCAACTGAAGGCATCTAAATTTTCCACCTTTGAAACTCTGCATAAAACAAGAAGAGTATTTTTAGTTAAAGCAGTTACTTGGTGACCTAGGCAGCAGAGAACTTGCATGGGAATACAATTCCCTGATTGTACTTAACTCTGTGGAACATAGAGAATAGTACCAACTACACATTTCTCATGTTTTAGCCATCTGACTTGAGTCTGATTTGTCAAAGTGCAAATGCAGTCAACAGAAATTGTGCTTTGAATGCAATATAAACACTCTTCAAAATGAGATCATACATTTTTTATACTGGACACTTAGAATTTCTAGAAACCATTGAATTTAATCAATGAAAGGGCAACAAACCTGTCCTAGGGTGTTGTTACGGTGCTTGTATCCCCATTCGTGTCTTCTGTTTATGCTGGATATTATGTTCTGTGCCTTCAAGACTGGCTCTGAAGGATGAAAGTTTTGTTTTGGTTTTGCTATCAGCTGCTCCCCCACAGCTGGTGGGGCAAACAGACAGGGCAGTACATAGTGCTGCTTTTGGCTTTCTGCTTGGCCTTCTGCTTTGCTCTCACTCTTGCTTCTGCTTTGCTCTTGCTTTTTGCTTCTGCTCATTAGTTAGTTTAGCTGAGCAGTCCGAATTTTCCTTGGACTGTTTCTCCTTTCCCTTTTATTGGACCTGCTTGAACCTGCTCCGGACTGGGACCTGGGAACACCGAGAGTTTGCACCCTGTGGCTGCAGCAGCTGCCCCAGTGCCGGAGGGACTGAGAACAGATCAACCACTCCCAAGAGAGACTTTCTGAATTTGGCATCTTTTTTCAGAGCGGTGAAAGAGTGGTGTCATCCAGTATTGTTCATTTTGTGTGCTGGGGGTTGCTGTGCCTGTTAATAAACAGGTTCTTTCCACTTCTCTCTGAGGAATCTCTCCCAAACCGGTTGGGGGGAGGAGCAGTGCGGGTTTGCTTTATGGAGGGGCCCTCTTTTGGAGGTTTCCTCCTAAATTTGCCCTAAACCAGGGAAAAACTTTATTTAATACAGTGGGTATAATACTCTGTTTATTTTACAAGACCTTATGGAAATAAAAAAAATCACTGTTATTTGTGAAAAAGAGAAAATTCTGAATGCAAATGGGGGAAATGGCACAAGATGTGTAACACTGTTTTATGAAAAGCAGTTGAATGTAAGTCCACGTATCACAAAATGAGAAAATATTTTAATATCTATTCAATCACATTGGAAAAAAGTATTTCATAACCATACAATAAATATTATAATATAGCAGGATTAATAATTTTATTTTCAGTTTTCCATTAAAAAATTTAAATGCTTAGATAAAGCTCTATGATTCTTTTTTTTTCTTTCACACTCTTTAATAAACATCTGGTTTTTTATTTAAGAAAAGTGTTCAAATTATATAGTGAATCACATAAAACTTTAAAAAAAAATTATGGGACTGGTATTACAGATTAAGTTTTTAATACCTGCTTCAAATACCTAACTCAATGCACAAGACATGAATCTCTATATCTGGAAAGAATTAGGTAGCTCTGTGAGGGTGGGATACACTTCTACAGAGCTGTGAAGAAATGCAACAAAGCATTTCTGTGATTCTATTTTAAGACTGAATTGCTGTAATTTTGGTGTATTTGGCTCCCATAAATCACAGCAGAAATTTTTGCATTCCACAAAGTAAAGGAAAAAAAACCCGTGATTTAAACTGGATTCTCCTTAATTCAAAGATGTTCTTTGCCTTGTGGTTCTGCTGTTTCTTGTAGTGTTCCTAGAAACCATAGTTTTAAAATTATTTTTAGCCTTTAGGTAGCACAGAATACCAAATAATACAAAATAATGCGAAGTCAAATAAAATCCCTTGGTAGCATTGTATCAGCTAGATACATTATATTCTAAAAAATAAATTAATCCTGTCCTGAATTAATTGGTGTTTACTACCTACATTAAAAATATACTAAGAATCTTCCATGTTTTATTTTGCAAGATTTTTGCAGTTTCTTTCCTTCAACAAATGAATCAAATTAAATAGTTACATTTATAAAAAAAAATAATGTAGATATCTATATAAGAAGCTTATCTGAAAAAACCCTAGTACAAGCAGATTCCAGCTTTACTTAGAGAGAAATATTTCACATTTTTATTTTTTAATATGGTGGTATCAAATATCAATCTTAGCTGCTTCTTCTGAAAGTTAAAGTCTTCTATTTCTTCAAAGAAAAAAAATATGGCCACTGTGCCTGTGGTGTAAACACGCTTAGCAGGCCCTTGAGGGCCCAATCCAACCCAGCTGGAGACAATGTCTGTTTTTTGATGGAATTCAGTGTATAGTTGAATTGGCCCTTAAGGGTAGGGCTGACTAAAAAATGAGGTATATCAAACTCTGAAAGAAAAAGCTCATCTCGGCCACAATCCAAATCACGTCAGCTTTAATAGCAGCTGAATCTGCCCTCAGCCCTTGGCCGTTCACTGAATCTTGCCAGCCAAGTGGTGTTTAGTGCAATACCAGTAGGCAGTATGCAAGGAAAACAAAAAGCACAATAAAATCCAAGAACATTGCTTTTCTAACCAAAGCCTACAAATCTTGTGATTTTCAACATTTTGTGGATGCTCCCATAAATATTACAAAGTGTGATTCAATGAGACACATAATTGGAGAAGTCAACATAGACATTTCAGGATATGCAGACAAATAAATTTTTCAATGTAATGTGATTTTTGATAGAAAACCTTTAATAGAACAGCTAAAGTAAAGGAATATCTGCATGGGATACTGAAGGCTGAATTCATTACTCAATTAAAGCAACTAGCTGTATGCAGCTCCACTCAGACATGTGAAAGGCAGCAGCTCTGCTTGAACATTTCATTTTAATTGTGATAATATTGGCATTCTCCCTGTGAAAAGCTTTAAATGGAGAATGAAAAATAATAAAATATATTCTTTTAATCATATTCAAAGGAGAGAGGAGAATAGTCTCAAATGTGAGAGTAGAAAATAATTAACAATCACATAAAATGATAGCTTTGTTATGCTGATTAAGACACCATGAATGAAGCTTGATACTGGAAGTCATCAGAAATTTATGCTATTCTCTTTTTATACATGTCTGTGGAATTAGGTAAATTCAGGTTATAGAAACACAAGGAGATCTTTTGGATTTGGTTTTTATTTTAATTTGTGAAGGGCTAAGCAAATAACGTATTTTTTCACTAATCAGTGAGGGGAAAATCATTCTGTTTTTCCCTAAAGCAAATTGGTAGCACTCATTGAATTAATCAACAATAATTCATGAATTAGTATCAGTTTAGGCAGATTTGCAGGTGTTTTATGTCAGGAAAGCAATACAAACCAGATTAGTTGTCCTGCCTCATGACTTCTCACGAGCTTGACAGCAAATGGAACTAGCAATTTAGTGGCAGTTGAAGAGATAATCCTTTCTTAATGCTTCAATTTTTGCCTTTTCTTGAAGACACAGAAAATGTTTTCCAGCTAGCAGAAGAAGTTCAGAAAACTTTGCTTTTCTGTCACAAGTATGAGGAAAATATGTCATTCCAAGATTCACTCCCTGTAATGAATGGGTTGTGTATGGTCTCTAAGACAAAAGTTTTATCTTTCACAACAGACTTTTGCCAGAATTAATCCCTTGGGGATTAATTCCCACTCTTTAATATCATCTGAGTGGAGGTTCTCTTTGCTGGTACACATTAAGTAAATACAATTTTATAACAATAAAGCAGGTTCAGCCAAAGTAATAAATGAGCTTCCCCAAGGAGGAGACATTATTCCAATAAATGACACCGAGCAAGGAATCTGATAGTCCTCTGTGCAACCTGGAAGATAGTAATGTTTCAAAGACTGAAATTCAGCCTGGTGTGAATTGGTCTTCCACTTAAACATCTTCAAATTGCCAGCAACTTTTCAATGGTAATTTTCTCCCTAAAAGGCATATTTCAGTGTGGATACTGTGGAGAGCTATTGTGGGCTGCAGGGTGCTGGGTAAGCAGAGGTAGGAAAAGGCTCCCTCTGGTCTCACAGATGCCAGCAAACTCTCCCAGAATCACAGTAGCTTCAGGGATAAACAAGAGACACTTCAGCTCATTCTGCTATTCTGAATTGTCCTGCTGTGAGTTTGTCAACCTCAGATGTGAGCAAGGGGCAGAGATTACAGTGACTGCTTTAGAAGTACCAGAGCATTGTGCTAGAAGGAGAAACAAGAATTTTCTCTCATCAGTGAGATTCACGTAAATGGGAGAATACTGAGTGGTTTTAGCAGTAAATTTGGCTGGAATGCCTTTAAATTACAGCCCCTACCCAATGCAAACCAAAACAAGAAAGCATATAGTGTTGAAAATTCTCTTCAGTCCAAAACCATGACAAAATGCTGTTTCTCTCAGTCACTGGGCACATCAAACTGTTCATTGAGACTGTGACTCTTCAACCCAAAACATTCTCTCCTAAGAGCTCTGATCTGGGAGTCACTAAGCCCATGGATAATATCTGAACACCTGAGAGGCATCATGTAGACATTTTTACACCTATTTCTATGCCTGAAGAGTTCCCAGTTTTTAACCAAAGCCATCTCAGGTGGCATTTCTGCTGCACTTGCACTACTTCTTGTCAGGCTTGTCCCCCACTGGTCCGTGTGGCTCCTGTTACAGTAATTCTCATAACATGCTGTCGCAGACATCTTTTCACTAAAAATCCTTTTTAGGATTTTTTCCCTTCTGAGAAGCTGAGGCCTCAGAAACAAAATGTAAACCATGGTTATTTGCTATTGTGGAATGCATCAGGTGTGTCTGTGATTGGGCCATCTTGAATGTTTACAATTAATGGCCAACCACAGACCAGATAACTTGGGCTCTCTGTCCGAGCCACAGCCCTTTGTTATTCATTCCATTCTATTCTTAGCTAGCCTTCTGAGGAAACCTTTCCTTCTGATCCTTTTTAGTTAGTTATAATGTAATATATATATCATAAAATAATAAATCAAGCCTTCTGAACATGGAGTCAACATTCTCGTCTCTCCCCTCATCCTGAAAACCCCTGTGACCACTCTTGCAACATGCAACTCAAATAATGGATTCCAAGAATTTAAAGGTATATCCCTTAAAACCTCAACCACTGGTTGAGGTTCAGACCAAACTTTAACATTGCAGTGAACTGCTCCCATTGCCCTTTCTCTGGCCTGTGGGTTCCTTGCGTTGTACCTGCTCCAAGTGAAGCTTTATCTATGAGGTGCAGTCTCTCCAGGGTTACACCTGACCTGCCTTGGGCTAGTCTCATGCACAGCCACTGATTCTTCAAGGTGCTGCAACATGAACTGTCGGTATCTTGAGGTGTGTCTTCTCCAGAATGGACTTATCCTCAGGTCCCTTCCAAGGTATACCTGCTGTGGCACAGTGTTGAAAACATTTTTGGAAATCTCTGTACTTGCCATCTCATCAGAATTCAACACATCACAGAAACTTGCACAAGACTTCCCATTTCTCTTCCTTCTTCACATAGAGCACAAGGCAGGAAGGGTGGAAAAAAGGGAATAGTGACAGGAAGTTTCTTTCATAGCAGTAATGAATCTTTCTCAGAAGGCAAATTAATGTCTGCAAATAGTGGCCCATGTGTACTTGAAATGTAACAGTCCCTTTCTCTTTTTAGTAGTTATAGTTTTTTGGCTCTTTCATTGATGAAGAGAGGAAGAAAGCACATGGACAAAAAATCACAATAAGATGAAAAATGATCCCTACAAACAGTTTTCCACCTTCCTAGACTCAGAGGTATATGAGATTAAGACTGCGAATGCATCAGTATAGAAAAATAGAGCATCTGACCCAGTTTTTGACTTGACACTGACCTTTTAAACACACTTGAGGAAACAGCATGTGTTGTGCTTATTCAAAGACCAGTAACCTGAAAAAAAACCTTTTTCTGCATCCTCTGAGATTTCACAATCTTGTCAATGCATCTGCAAAAGAAGCAGTCCTTGACTTGAAAAGCAGGTCTGTGTTTAGCAGCTTCAGAAACTTCCAGCTGGTTAGGAAAAATGTGTTGATGTCTGGAAGGTGGCAGCACATGATGGTAGAGTAAAAAATACCACAGCCTGCTGCTTTACTGCAAGGTACTATTATACTAACTACAAAAATATTTATGACCCATACTCAAGGCTCATTGATTTCCAGCTTCCCACATTCCCACAAACTTGTTTTGCTCAGTTTGTTGCTGAAGTTCCTGATTCAGCAAATCATGTGAGTGTGTAATAGCATGAACTTTTTTGATTTGTTTGTCCGCCTACTGGCCAACTACTAGTGACCTTCACAACAGTAGGGGTGGGAGTACAACGCATGGTGGCGTGGCAAAATAGCTTGGACCAGCTCCTCTTGGCAGGGGAGGTCAATATCCCTGTCCTGTGCATTTCTTCCTCCCCTGCCTCCAGTAAATCTGCATCTGCAGAATTATGTGCAGATATAATTCAATAATTATATTATTAAATTTGATTAAAATAATTTCAAGAAAACCCCCAGTTTCAAAACAATTTGAAAACTATGAGTGAAGTCAACTATTGTTTACCTATGGTGTCTATTTCAGAGGGAAAACACCCTTGTAAGGAGTCAGAACATTAAACATAACACCAAGATGTTAATTTGGGTTCTAATCTGCTTTCCACTAGTGTTGCAATCTTAAAATTTACACAAAATAATACAGAATAATATAATCTGAAAAATTATCTTAGCGTCATTCCCATCAGTTGTTAATCATTTACAGCTGTCTGTTTCTATCCAGTATTTGAAAAATAATCCCGATTCTTTTTCAGTCAGTTAAGAATGTGATGAATCAATCAGGAAGCCATCTCTATCCACATGAATGACAAGAAGGTGATCAGGAGTAATCAGCATGGATTCACTGAAGGTGGGTCATACTTGTCCAACATGATTGCCATCTGTCATGAGGGGAGAGAAGTGGTCATTATCTGCCTTGACTTCAACAACCCTTTCAACAGTGTCTCACACAACAACCTCACAGGCAAACTCAGAAAGTGTGGATGGGATAAGTAGACAGGAAGGTGCATTGAGAGCTGGCCGAATGGCAGATCCCAAACGGTTGTAATCAGTGTCACAGGGTTGATTTGGAGGCTGGCACAAGGAGCGTGCCTCAAGGTTTAATACTGGGATGAGATCCAAATGCAAACACCTGTTGGACTTGAAAGTAGTACGGTTTGATTTAATTTTCTTACTAATGCTTAGAGAGTACTATAGATTTCTGTAGTGGAAATTCAATTGTTGCCAGAAATAATGTCAAAAGTATATTTTAGAAGCACACTTTTGCCTTTTTAGTAGTATTCTAAGGTTATTACAAAATAATCCAGGCTGATATTTCACAGCATTGCCAAAACTGCCATACCACTATCAAAACTACTTGAGAATCTGGGATAGAAATGTGTTTGAAGACTGGTGTTCTCTGCTGTTTTAGCTTGCTATAGCTAGGCTGCAGTGGAAAAGAGCAGATATCTGCTGGACAGAGACATTATCCTTGTACAGTCTGCTGCTACAGAATTATTTTGAATGCACCCATGCCCTAATTCAGCAGTGCTTTTATACAGGCAGTTATTTCCAAGTAAGGGTGAAGTAGGAATTTGTGCAGAGCTCTCTCTGAATAGATGAATCTCCCACAGCAAGCACACTGTCAAAATGAGGTCTGATTTATCATTTATGCTTTTGTTAGCCAGAATGGTCACAAACCTTCTGTTTTAGTATGAAAGCTTGTGTGCTATATAGGAAAGGTGCAGGCGTCACAGGAGAAAGCACTTAGAGAAAATTGCTTATTGAAATCCCTGCAGCTGGTCGTAGTTTAGAAGAGTAGAATAGAATCATGCAGCCAGTGAAGGTTAAAAGGGGTATAAGATTAAATATAGAGGGGGAAAATAGGAGATAAACTTGACCTGAGAAAGGTTGAAGTTGAATTCGGCTATTAAGAACACTTATATTTTGTTTTTTAAAAACTATTCTCCAATTAAATATCTGAAAGACATAGCAAATAAAATGTATCAATTAGTTCAGCACAGACTCCCATGTTAATTAGAAACTTGGTAACTATACAAAATTAAATCATTGAGTGTTGTAGTGTGTTATTAAGTTTTTGTATTACTCCCCCATTTTATGTATTGTTTCCCCCTATTCAGTGTAAGATGGTTCTGCCCTCCCCAGTTTCCCGCCATAGCCCTACTGTCCTGTTAAGTTGCTATGGTAACCCCTGCCCTTGGTCTGTGTCACTCAACTAAGTTATGTAATTCCTCCTCCCATTTATGCCCTTATTTGTGGATTTTCTCTCCTCCCTGGGCCCAGTCAATCACCCCCCACTCCTCCCAACTTTCCAGAATCTTCTACTCTCTGGGGGTTGTGGTTGGCTGTGGTCCCGGGGCCCCTCCTTTACTTTGTATTTATTGGTTCCCCCTTTATGTCAATTATGTCAAGTTCATCCCCCTATCCTCCGTGATTGGTTCCATGTAAACCCCTCCTTGATACACCCACTCCCTTTATAACCTTGTTGCACCCCCATTTCTTGGTCTCTCCCTGGGGATCTCCCTTCGGTTCCACCTGTGTTCCTGCTCCTTGGTTGCCATCTCGGATGCCTCAATAAACCGAAGTTTACCCCACTGAGAGTCCAGCTCCTTCTTGCACAGCTGCACAGGCGGTGAGTCCGGTCCGTAGTGCGAGCGCAACCCGTGGCCCTCAGACGCCAGGGGGCTCGGACTGGATTGCAGCAGGGTGTTGGCCCGCCCACTGCTAGCCGGACGCTGACCATCTTAGGCCAAATACACCCCAAGCCGCAATTGAGGGGAAGGAGGAGAGGTCTTTGCCTACAGATACAGTCAGCAAGAAAGGCAAAGAAAGGCGCAATATTATCTACTGATCCACAATGTTCCTGACAAGTAGGAAAATGTGTCAAGTCTCTTAATTATCAAGGACCAGGTTCCATCTGAATTTACAGTGTGTGTCCAGAGATGGTCAATGTTAAAGATTGTAATAATTAATTTGGCTTCAGACGAAGCCTGGAATTCGCCGATTATAGTGGTTGGAGCACTCAGCACAGGCACCAACAGAGGAGGAGAGCACAAAGCACTTTGCTGGCTGTTGCCGTTCTGTGACATTGCTCTTTTCATAAATGACTTCAAGCCAGACAGTATCAAGAAAAGTTTATTCTCATACTAATTTCACACACACTGTTGTGATGTTTCATGGGTTCACTGGGTGCGATGCATTCTTGTCAAATCTCACCAAGAGTCTTTTGCCATCTGCTTAGAAGAGTACCATTGTCTGCACAGAACAATTTATACTGCTTGTTCACCTCTTCCAAACTTTCTGAGGTCTGGGTCTTAAAACTAAGATTCATAGTCCAGAGATCTATTAAAGCAGTTCTTGTTCTCAGTCGTGTGCAGAGAGCATGCTGCATCACCTGGAGGATTCCCGCCAGGATGCTATGAATCATTACTCTAGATCCTTAAGCAAAACCTCATTTGTAAAGTATGGATGTTGCCTATTTCCCCTTAAAACATTTTGGGTTGTTTTTTTTTTTTCTTTTTACTGCATTTTGTCTTGTCTCTATGAGTGATTGGGAGGACTGTATACATGCTGTAGGCTGTTGCTGATTCACCTCCAACCATGACATTTCCCATAGTGGCAGCTATTACATTGACACAGAAGGACTTTATAAGCTAGGATTTATACTGAATTTTTGTACAGAGGCATCTGTTATTCCAGCAGTTTTAATCAGGCCTTGCTCAACATGCATGAGCACTCTCTAAGCACATTATTGTGTGTGCAGATGTTGCAGAACCTGTATACATCTAAAAAGGGACAAAACAGAAATTATTTCTGTTGAAGTAATTAAGTTTGTAATGAGGTGACTAACTATAATAACATCCTTGCAAAAAAACTTGGAAGGTGAGCCTTCTATATGACTGGTAAAATATTTCAAACTTTACAACTGTGTATTTCTCCATCTATACAGCAAAGGCATATTATCTATCCGGAGAATCATATTTTAAAAGGGAGATTGTTCCTTGAACCCTCCTACTCTGTCTTATTCTTATCATTGCCTAAAGGAAATTACAACAATTACTTTGCTGGAAAAGTAATATTAAAAAATATTTATATTACCTTTAATAATATTCAGTAGGAATAAACAGAGACAGCTGGTATCATCTGTGTAGCATATTTCCTTTCAGCCCCTGAAATCAGCAGCACAATAAAGGGCTGTGTCAATCAACTGTTGCTACAGTTCTGTGTTTTCTCTGTCCCAACCATTCAGTAAAACTTGCAAGAATTCATAATCTGTTAATGACACAATCTAACCAAAACTCTTTTATGAAATTTCGCAGTTGGACAAAGTGATATAGTCAGATGTTCTGAAAGAAATAAATATGTTTCTAGTCATTTGCACTAGAACACTCTCAGTGTAGTTTTGAGCCAACAGTGAAGCAACTCCTTATGCTGATCCTTACTCTACATTATTTTATACATATCTTTTTATACATATAAAATATTCATTTGATATAGCATGATGTAGTCCATAATATATTCTAATCCAAATATGTTTTAATAACCTTAATAGTCTGCCAGGAACTATCAGGCAGTCCATGATGGGTTACCTCAAGACCATATAGGGTAAACTATCATTATTATGACTTTATTAAGTGACATATTTTCCTTCAGTAAAAGATGAAACTTTTGACCTTGTAATTAGAACACCCTTTTTGCAGTTATGTTTAAAGGGTTATAGGTGGAATTAATAATAATAAAAATTCATAACCACTCATTACAGAAGATGATTGAGATTACACAATATGATTTATTGGGAGAAAAAAAAAAGACAGAAATACAAAAATTTGACCTCTCTGTTGGAATTCATTACTTTTTTTCTGCCCATCAAGTGTGCAGACAGACAAACAAAAGTTGGCTGCAGGTTTAATAGATATGTTTTTTCTATATTGACTGGAAACTGATATATGCCTAAGTTGGCTTGTTCTGCCACCAAATCTCTTCTCAAGATCTCATTATGAGAGATCAAGATACATTAATAGCTTGGCAGGTTAGTTCAATATTGCTTAGGAACAAGTGTTCCTGATCTACTTGTTTTAAAAATGAGCAAACAAAGAAACATCCTAATAATCTGCAAATATGTGTTCATTGCTGGCAAATAGAAAACTTCCTAAATCTTGAGATAATTCAACCAAGGAAAAGAGAAAAAAATTTATGAATTTGCAGGTTTTTAGGAAGAGCTCATTTTGTGTCTTCACAGCTAAAATTCCATAATTGGAGAGGAGAATGACATTAGATAAAATTTCATTAAGCAAAAGTAAAAATAAGAATTCATAGTATTTTATGAAAGAAAGAAGTGAAGGTGTGTTCAATAATGTATATAAATTAAAGGTTAAGGATTTTAATATTTTGATAAGGGAAGATAAATATAATGTGAGAAGGGGACACCCTCACTCTTAGTGTGGGGAGATTTTCTGTATCTGTAGAGTTTTATTTGTCTGTCAGCACCGTGGAAAGCTGAGACCCTTGTGCCTGCCCAGTCTGTGAGTGTCCCATCGTAGGAACCCTGCACTGAACAGTTCTGCTGAATGGGAGGGCGGTTTGACTTGTTCAGGGACACGCCCCAACAGCATAAGGGAGATTCTTTAGAAGGTCTTTCCATCTTATGACCACTCTTCATTTGGGTGTGTTCCCTGCCGCCAGTGACTGCTAGAGGTCCTGAAGAACTCATACCAACAGTTTATGTAATAACACTCTTTATTAATGTAAAATTGTGACAGGTTAAGGTTCAAGGACTGTTGGTGACAGTATCTGACTGCAAAAATGTATTCAAAGCAACACACAGACAAGCTGTAATCCCCAGTAAAAACATTCAGCACACAAAGTGTTGTTCTTTCCCAATAGGTGTCCCTATTGGGACAGACTCAGCCCCTTGCCTGATCCTAGCAGCTATGACGGAGTCTTCCCTAATTTTCTCCATTCTCAACTTACTTTTATATTATTTCTTTGTGTTTAGCTGGAGCTTGTGTGATTCTAGTCATGCATACCTTTGCTACTGATTGGTGTAGAATTCTCTTGCTTTGATTTTACAGTCAATAAAATTTAGAGCACCTGACCAGTGAGGAGTGGCTGTGCCTTGGAGGTGGTACCTTTGGGTTGGAGGTGTGTGCTAATGTTACAATGAGGTTATAATGAACCAAGTCCATTTGAGGAGAGGGATTTCAGCTCAGCTGTTGGCTCAGCAGCAGGACATCTCCTCTCTCTGCCCTGGCTGACAGGTGCTGGGTGGTTTTTCAGCTGCAAAGCCACATTGAATTCCCCTCCCTGTGAGGATTTCAGCAGAGCCTGGTCGTGGTGCCTCCACTCTGCTCCCTGCTCTGTTCCATCCCCTTCAGCAGGGGCTGTGGCTGCAGATTGTGGGTGTGGGGAATCACCATGGAATAAATTACAAGCATGGCAACTGCACTCCATCCAGGGAGCAGCAATTGTAATTTACTGTATAATTTCTGTGCTATTGTAACTTCTGTTAGGAGGTGAATATAAATTCTCAGTTTCCTCTAATTTTACCCCAGTCATCTTTCCACAAGAAGCAAACAAACAAAGAAATCCATGGCTAATTGAGGTAGTTACAATTGTTGCTATTTGTTTATTAAATTATAAAAAGGAAGAACAATTTGAGTTCATTAGTAGATGGACATAGATTGCTTAAAATAATGCAGAAAAGTCACAAGTGTTCAATATTTTTTTCCCAGAATTTTAGAAATAAGAGTGATTGATTACAACGCACAAGCATGACAAAACACTTTCCAGACCATTAGTAACTGTGAAAGATATTAAGCAACATCTACTAGGTATAAACTTTGTAAAAACTGCAGTTTTGACTGAATGACACAGGATTACTAAATGAACTAAATGTGAGTGTTTCTGGCCAACTAATGCTCATTTTTATTAAATCTTGAAACACTTAAACATCACAGATGTCAGAAAACTATTAACATTCAAAGAAGGCAAGTAAATAACTCATTGACTCAAGCTTCATTTGCTGTCATGTTAAGCTATTTGGGAGAAAGAAATGTACAAAGGATCCTGAGGAGTTTTAAATACATATCTTTAATTTTGGCTGTGGGGTCCATCTGAACTATCTCTGCTAATTCCATACCAATAAAGTGTTCCTTTTCTTTGTGACCACTGCACAACAATTTTGCCTTCTCTAATGATTTGAAAGGACTGTTAACATATTATTTTGACTTATAAAATGTTACATTAGTTTTCAATATGATCAGACCTTTAAAATTTTTTTCTTTACGTCTCTTGGAAACCTTGAATACCTGTCCATTTTGGATACGCCTCAGAAACTTTAGAATATTTTTAAAAACGTGCAAAGGTCAAAAAACATACAAAATCTGATAGTAAATTTCAGATGTTAATGTTTATTTTTAGCAAGCTATATTTACTATCTGAAATGTAAAACGAAGTAAAAATAGCTCACCTTAGCAATTCTAACAACAACAAATATTAAATCTGTCTGTACTGAGCTTCATTTACATCTATGGGAATAATTGTGGGTTTGTGGTCAGTTTTTTCAGTATTTTTTCCTAGAGAAATTAATAATTCTGAAACAATCAACATATTGTTCCTTCACTAATCTTTATCTAGAAAACTATTCATATTCAAAGGTATTATTACAATCCTCATAAAGGCTCTTAAGAATGTGTCCTTCTGTTTTTTGCTACCCACAGAATGTGTTCATCCTAAATTGACAGTACTCCTGCAATAACAGTACTCCTGCTTCTTGAAGCAGGGAATTGTCTGTCTTTTTATCCCCCAACACAATGAGTTTCTGCTCGTTTTCCTCTCATGACCTCAACTAAGATGCAACCAAGTCACAGATTAATGAACTGTGAGCTCCATCAAAGGGATAGTTTAACATACATTTTCTCTGGGGCCTTACCCATCTGCAGGCAGATTCACTGTATGCTGCAGCAGTATAATGTCTTTTGTACACTCCAAGCAATCTGCTTTTCCATCTGTGGTGTCTCTGGATCTTCTTAATGTTGAATAGCCTTGGGGAATAACAGATTGCTCTTTAAGGCTATGCCTTGCATAGGAACAATACATCTCCAGATGCTGGCTACTGATTTAGTTCTTAAACTGGAAGGCTAAACCTTGTATGGATGAGTTAGCTCATCCATGGGTTACCATGGCTTTCCAGCTGGCCAGCTTTCACGATGTAAGCTCCTCCAGTTGAAGGACTGGGTTTTTTTGGTTTTTTGTTTGTTTGTTTGTTTTTTGTTTGTTTGTTTGTTTGTTTGTTTTTGGTTTTTTTGGTTTGGTTTTTTTTTTTGTTTTTTTTTTTTTTAACTTTCCTCTTCCTAATCAGTATACTAATTAGCTGGAAGTTTAAGAGTGTGATATCTATACCCTGCAAAGCTGATCAAATTTAAAAACATGAAGACAGCATTTGAGCAACTTTTTAAAAGAGGCGTTGGTCATTATTCTGCTCTTCAGGATCTTATACCTCAACTTGCAGTTATTCTCTGTTCTTAATGAGCCATCATTCAAGTTGTGTTTCATCTTTTCTATCAGTTTCTGATAGCATCTTCATTAGATGTTCAGATAGAACATAATTTTATCTGTCAATATTGGTTGTCCTTTTGCCCCTACTCCAGAAAAGCCTTTTCTTTTTTTCCTGCACACTCATTCTGACTAATAAAAGAGTGTCTTCTGCTTCATTTTGCATCAGTCTCAGGTTGGTGCGTGCTAGCTGTCCAGACACTTCTCTTGTCAGATCCTTTATAAGTTGGAAAGAATATTTGATGGTTGTCTGGTCTGACCTCATTCCTGTGCACAGCCTTGCAGGTGTGCCCCCATTCCTGGTTCTTGGCACTGAGCTGCTGCTGAGCAGTGCAGCACAGTGTGCCAAAGTGCACTTCCAGCATCCAGAATTGTCAGCTGCAACAAAATTTCATTCTCACTCTTTTGGTGGATCATCTCCTGCTTCTTCTTTACAGGTTTGGTGTAGGTCTGTGAGGTGTCAGGCAGCACACAGCACTGCAGAGCTCCTCTCCTTTACACTTTTGTTGGTCACTGTGAGACAGCTCTCCAGGCTGCTCAAGCTGTTTCACAGCTTTTTCCCTGGCACTCCTGAAGCGCTGCTTTTCTGGATGTGCTGCCCCTCTTCTCAGCTCCATATTAATCAGAATCCAGGAATCTGAACTCCACTCTTTGGCTGACAAATGTAAAAGAGAAAATAGGGAGACATGAGGCAAAAAACCTGATTCTGGACCTCTCAGCTGGCCTCCAGTTTGTCCTGCCTTACTTCCCCTTTTCCCTCTTCAGTGAATTTCCCTTTCATTTTTCATCATCTTCCAAATTCAGCATGGTCTTTTATCTCAAATCATAATTCTAAAGAAAGAGTAGTTCTGTGCCAGATCTTTCTGTTCTTACATGCAGAATTCTTCATCCATCTGGGTCACCAGTCTGCAAGGCAGTTCCAGCAGTTAATTTTAACAATGTTTGTTTCAAAATGTGTTTCTTGGCCCACTGCAGGTGGCAGGTGCAGTCCCAGACCAGCTCACATGTTACAGCTGCTACACTGCATTAATACTGCAAACCGAGCGTGCAAAGCATCCCATTAGCTCTACTACTGTAACAGACAATCACAAGGAGGTGAAACACTTTATTTTTACTAAAATCATAGAATCATTTACATTGGAAAAAGCCATTGATAGCATTGTGTCCCACTGCTAAGCTATACTGCCAAGTCAACCACTAAACCATGTCTCTAAGCGCCACATCTATCTGATCTGATGTTGGAATATGATTTCCCATTTTGATTACACTTGTTATACACTACTTCTTTCTCCACTAGATGTTGTTGTTATAAATTGAAAACAATGAGAAAAATCATTTCCATTTGGATAGCACATATGCCTGTTAATATATATTTTGACCCAGTTTTGGAGGGTTTTGTACAATTTAATAATATTTAAGTATATTTAGCAATGAGAAAATTCTTACATGAATATATCAAACTTTAAAAAATTGATTTTTTTTTCAATTTTATTCTTATCTGAAAAAATCATCGTATTCGCTTATGAGCAAAACAGTAGTGCACACTTTTATTTTGGGTGTCTATTCCTATGTGTTAGTATCCACTCCATCACTCTTAAGCTTTCTCCAGGAGTCCTCTTAAAGGATCAGCTGACCCTTGTGCAATTTCTTCGGGTATAACAGACTTCCAAGAGAAGGGAAAAAGGATCACTTGTACTTGATAACTACAACATTGTAGAATTGCTAATAGTATTGCAAAATCCTTATAAATTATGCTACAGCATCAGGCAAGGCAGCATTTTCCATTCGTGAAGCACTTATGTACACAAAGTCTCACATAAGGCAAGTAGTTTGACAGCAAGATGCTGACTACAGCAAGGCAAATAAACTGGGACATTAGCACAAGTACCTGGAAGTAGAACTGGCTCTAGTAAGTAATTCTTTTCTTTGTTCTCTTGTTTTCCTTGTTTCCTTTGCACCATTGTCACCCACAGAACAGCAGCAGTAAGTTATTAGCTACTACTGCTCCATAAGAGCACATCTCATGTTTTGTGGGGCACCCCGTGCTGCAGCAGTTACTGACAGCCACTGATGTATATTGTTTGCATGATCTGATGTTACAGCAATTCAATAAGAGATGCATCAGACCAACTTAATGGAACAGGCAAAGAAAGCTCTGCCAGATATTTTCCATTCATTCTGATGAAGATTAATAAAACAAATTAAAAGATTTTTAAATCTCAGACAACTCCAAGGGCTGTTTTGGTAGGACAGTTTATAATCATGAGGTAATTTCAGTTAAGTGAGATTGCCTCCCACTATCAGCTTTGTCTCTAGGCAGCTCTAAATGAACAGGCTGTGCTGAGAAAGGGGAAGGTCAGTTGTCTGTGCTGGATAAAAGCTGAACTTGAAGGCTGGTGCTAAGTTAGAGACACGTCAGCAATGTATCAGCCAATGATGACACCTTTGCTAGGCAAAACAAAGTCAAGACAAACAATTGTTAAAATCAAAGTAATTGTTTTAAAGTTTGCAAAAATAATTCAAGCAGATGTTACTATATTGTTTTCCCTGTGATCTAACACTCACTCAGAAGCACTTAATACAAAATCCTTCTAGTCATGGACAGGAGATAGTTTAGCAGTATCTACCTAACTCTCATATAATTCTAATTTTGGACTACACCGTGGTTCTTAAAAATGTTTTAATTAGCTGTGATAACCTTTGTGGATGGTGGCATGTTCTTGTGAGACAAACCCTTCATCCTATTTTAGACTCACCAGACAGTGATCAGATTATGAACATCATGTACCTAGGTATATTAACAGAACTGGGTCGATTAGCATTTGATCCTGAAAAAGGTTTGCAGCCTGATGCTGTTTCTAATGCAGCATTTAGTGTATAGTGACTCCTAGGGGCTGCCCAGAAGAATGAATATTTTGAGGTCTTCAATTTTTTTTCTCCAAAAGGAAATAAGTTTCTAATTTTGGAAAGGACGATTAAAACATGGAAAAGCACTGAATCCCACCACCTGGGAGATTACAAGTGGGAAGATGCAAGACACCATTCAGTAATTTCACATTCTTTAGAAGGGTGAGTACTATTTAATTCCCTTTTTCTCTGGTCAATCAATATAGCACTTTCAGCCATGGTCTCACCATGAAGGAAATATAATCTAGATTCATCAAATAGAAGTATGGGATATAGCTCTAGCCAAATACCATATACATTATTTAAAACTCTAGTGAACTGCTTGCAGACATTATAAGGGCATTTTAAACATTAATAAGTCAGTTTCAGTAAACAAGGAGATAAACCAAAATCAGAGTGGTTGTCTTGGGTATTTGGAAGGGGTTTTTTTCCTCTTTAATTCCTTATACATGCCTCTTTCTTTTCTCTCTAACAAAGAAGAATGGTTTACACTTAAATGCAGATGTAGTTTCATATTTTGTTCCCACTATAACAATGTCCACCCAGGATTACATCCAGAGCATGCCATTCCTCTTATATCCTTTTCACAATAAATTTGTAGAAACTCTGTATTAACACTCACAGGAAAATACTCTTATTTATTATTTTATTTGGTGCTGAGATAGCTACAATCTTTTTCAATATTTTTCTTTTTTTTAAAGACAAGGTTAATAAGACTAGGTAAATATTCTGTTAAGAATACGACAGGATAAAGACATATTTTTTTTCACATCTTCAGAAAGGAAGAAGGAAATCCAGTTCAGCTATAATGTGTGGCTGCAGCAAGTCATGGGAAGGTCTCTGGGCTGTAGGATGCAGGACATTAAACTCAATGGTGTTGGATTTTATTCTTAGATATACCGAATGTCAGTTATTGCTCTAAGTTGGTGAATTAGTATAGGTAAAGATCAAAACTCAGCGAAGAGTGAGTAATGATAGAATAGAGAGTTCATGATTAGTGAAAGAAATTGCTGGTGTGACATGTGAAGGCACAGTCAAAAAGCTGTCAATCCTATCACTGTTGTCATGTCACATAACAGGGAAATGTAGGTGTTGACTCTGGGTGGACTTTAGACGCCCAGAAAAGATGCTGCATTGCTCCTTTCACAGACAGGGTGGGGAAGAGAAAATACAAAAGGCTTGTGGGTCAAGATAAGGACAGGGGTGATCAATCACCAGTGACTGTTGAAAGCAAAACAGACTCCACTTAGAGAAAAAAATATTTTATTTATTACCAATCAAATTGGTGTAGTATAATGAAAAATAAATTTAATCTTGAAACATCTTGTCTCCATTTCTTCCTTCTTCCCAGATTCAACTTCATTCAAGATTCTCTCCCTTCTCCCCTCCAGTGACACAAGGGGACAGGGAATGAGGTCTATGATCAGTTCACTGCACTTTATCTCTGTTGCTGCTTTGTCCTCAGGGGAAGGACTCCTTGCACTCTTCTCCTGCTCCAGTGTGGGATTGCTGCTGTGGGGATAGTGCTCCATTAGCTTCCCCAGTGTGACATAGGCTGCAGGGTATGAACTGCTCCTATGTGGATCCTTTTCCATGGCGTGCAATCCTTCAGGAATAGGTTGCTCCAGTTTTGGTGCCTCATGGGGTCACAAGGGCTGCCACCAAATCTTCCCCAGTGTGGCCTCCTCTCTTCATGGGGCTACAGGTCCTGCCAGGAGTCTGCTCAAGCAGAGACTTACCCCAGTCACAGCCTCCTTCAGGCACCCACAGCTCCACTGTGGGGTCCTCCATGGGCGGCAGGTGGATCTCTGCTCCCCTGTGTGTCTCCATGGGCTCTGTGGGCACAGCTGCCTCTCCATGGGCTGCAGGTGGATCTCTGCTCCCCTGTGTGTCTCCATGGGCTCTGTGGGCACAGCTGCCTCTCCATGGGCTGCAGGTGGATCTCTGCTCCCCCATGGTCCTTCATGGGCTCTGTGGGCACAGCTGCCTCTCCATGGGCTGCAGGTGGATCTCTGCTCCCCCATGGTCCTTCATGGGCTCTGTGGGCACAGCTGCCTCTCCATGGGCTGCACCAGGGGCTGTAGGGGAATCTCTGCTCCAGCACCCAAAGCACCTCCTGCCCCTCCTTCTGCACTGGCCTTGGGATCTGCAGGGCTGGTCTCACATATTCTCACTCTTCTCTCCAGCTGCAGCTGCCATTGTTCAGGGGTTTTCACCCTCCTTCTTTAACAGTGTTATCCCTGAGGCATTACCACCATCACTGATGGGCTCTGCCTTGGCCAGGGCGTGTCCATCCTGGCACCAGCTGGCAAGGACTTTCTCAGACAGGGGGAAGCTTCTGGCAGCTACTCAGAGAAGTCCCCCTTTCCTGCACTTCTAAACCCTAACCATGCCAAACCCATACAGGACCTATCCCATTGGTAGATGTAATGTTACACACACAGCGTTCTTAACACTCTCTCTCATTTTTCCTCAGCAATCCTTACGTCTATTGCTTCTTAACCTCACAATTAATGAAATCCAACTGGCATATTTTAAATCCATCTACTTAGTCAGTAGTTATATCCCCTCTAATCCATCTGAGTTAATTCTTTCAACTAAAGTCTTCAAAAGTGTAACTAACTTTTCTTACTGCTTTCATGGTGTTTTTAATGTTCAAAACATTAAACAAATGTTAATTAATTAACAAATATACAGAGCTACAAATCTGCAAATCAGTCATCAACATTGTATTTTAGTTTATTGATTAAGATTTCAGAATTTTTATTTTATCACCAATCAGTCATTAATTATTTGCTAGTTTTCTGAAGGAAAATTGCAAATGTAATCTTAAAGAAAAGCTGACATGCTGCTCAGTGGCACTCTGGTGGACATTGCCCCACCTTTCCAGAAGATAAATGCTTTTTTTAACACACAGCAAAGTATGTGAGGAATACTGAGCCTCTCCACAGGTGGGATCTGTGGAGCGAGCTGTGGGACTTTCCCGATGCTTCACAAAAGTGGGGGTTCCATCATCTGAATGGATATAAGATACATGTTCTAATTATATTTCTATTCCTATTTCTATCTTTTCTTAAATCAATTTTATTACAGTATTTGCTGTTGCACCTTTTGGAATAAGATCCAAACAGAATTCTGCACCCTTCACTCCCTTGCTGCAGAACATCCTTTGAGCTTTCCCTTTGCTTTCTGGTACATGGATACCTACATATAGATGGCAAAGTGGCACATGTGAGTCACTGCAACTTGCAAAATAGCAATTTGCATGAGGCCAGGCAAGCCAAAGACAGACGAGTATGACTGCATATGATATTGGTACAAACTGGCATAGTTTCACTCAGTTTATCCTTCCAAGGATTCTGATAATGAATATTTAAATGTGTTTAAATAAACAAGCAAACTGCAAAATGCCCCAAGGCCCATATTTTGGAATAGAAAGAAGTGTTCTTCCCAACAAGTGCTCCCTTCTAAAATTGGATTAAAGTAACCTTGCAGTTCAGAGAATCATAGAATCTTGGAGTATCCTGACCTGAAAGAATCTTCAAGCCAAACCCCTACCCTGTACAGGACCACCCTAGAAATCACACCACATGCCCGAGAGCTTTGTACAAATACTCCTTGAGCTTGGCAGATTTGGTGCTGTGACCACTTCCCAGGGGACCTTGTTTCAGTGCCTAACCAATCTCTGTTCGATGGACCTGTCCCTCTATAGAGATTCTCTAGTCTCCTGAGCCCAGCATTTTTCATTAAAGTCTTTGAAAGCAAAGAGCAGGAGGGTGCAGAGGATTCCTATGTATTTTCAAGCTTTGGAAATTCCATAGCTAATTGAGTTGTTCAGTTCTTCCTGCCTACTCTCTAAAATACACCTTCCACAGAAGATCTAACAGGATCTAAATCTAACAGGAACATTTCTCTTTAGAACATTTATTTCCTGCACAAAGAACTGTGATTTCATAATAGCAAGCTTGTGTAGGAGACTATATTTGAAAGCCCTTATTATATACCATCTATCAAGATTAATTATTGCACTTAGCCTAAAGCACATCAGGTTAGTCTCTGTTTTCATTTAATTATCTTCCTAGTTATCTTTTAATTATCCTGTTTTCCTACCAGTGCTAATATATCTAGCTACTACCCTGCATCTTTTTTCCTTTACACAGGAGAACACACATGATTTTTGAACTGCAGTACAGCTTGTGCCAATGTTTTGTAAATGTTGCCTACATTAGGAGATCTTTTCTTTGAAACCACGGATTTCATCATGGTAGAATCTCACCAGTACAGTCACTGATTAGAGTAAATAAGGTGTTTAATTATTTAGTGAGAATTATTATAATCTGAAATGTTACCCTGATAATTGCTTTCTCTTTTGTTATGTACCTTTGCATGCATTAAGCAGAATATTGGTATGTGAAGCAGTTGGGATTGACCTTTCACTAACCACTAATTTCCTTGCCAGTGAATAAAAGATCATACCATCAATCTGATAGCTTGGGTTGGAAGGGTCCTTCACGATCACCTAGTTGAAAATCCCTTGAACAGGGTGGGGAACCTTCAACTAAACTGGGTTGCTCAGAGCCCTGTCCAATCTGGCCTTGAACACTTTCAGGGAGGTATATCCACAACTTCTCTGGAGAACCAGTTCCAGTGCCTCACATTAAAGAATTTCTTCCCAATATCTAATGTAAACCTACTCTCTTTTGATTTGAAGCCATTCCTCCCTGTCCTGTCACCATGCTCTTGAAAAAGGTTTCTCTTCATTCTTCCTCTAGGCTCCTTTCAGGTTCTAGAAGGCCACAATTAGGTCCCCCTGAAGCCTTCTCTTCTCCAGGCTGAAAAATCCCAACTCTCTCAGCTTTTCCTCACATGAGACATGCTCCATCCCTCAAATCATTTTGGTGTCCTCCTCTGGATTCATTCCAACAGCTCCATGTCCTTCCTGTGCTGGGGACCCCAGGGCTGATGCAGCCCTGCAGGTGGGGTCTCACCAGGGCAGGGCAGAGCAGAGGGGCAGAATCCCCTCCCTCCCCTGCTGCCCACACTGCTTTGGATGCAGCCCAGGGCACATTTTTCATTCTGGGCTGCAAGGGCACATGGCTGGGTCATGTCCAGCCTCTCACCACAGCACCCCCAAGTCCCTCTCAGCCAGGCTGCTCTGGATCCGTTCATCCCCCAGCCTGGATGGACACCAGAGGTTGATCCAACCCAGGTGCAGCACCTTGAACTTGGCCTCGCTGAATTTCTCATGTTTCCTATGGGCTCATTTCTTGAGCTTGTCCAGGTCCCTCTGGATGGCATCCTGTCCTTCAGGTGTGTCTACATACAATCTACTCATTGAATCCATCTCTCTGATTTAGAGAAGAATATTGTGGGAGAACATGTCAAAGGCTTTGCAGAAGTCCAGATAAATGCTGTCTGGAGCCCTTCCATTGATCCTTGATATAGTCACTTAGATGACCACTTCTATAAGAGCAAAGCATACAAGCTTTGAATTGTGATTGAGGAGGATGTTTTACCTCAGTACTTTTTCTTTTTTTCCACAAGAACATTAACAAGCAACAAAACAAAAGAAGTCCAATATCATAGTGGACTGCAAGAGATGGCCCCTTGGGCAGTACATGTTAAATTTTACCATTCTCTGCTACAGAATGTGGATAAATTAGCAGAAATAGGGGAAAGCTGGATAATGTTACAAAGGCTTAAACACTGGTGACTATTCAGTATGAATTATGCTAAAATAGAAATTGCAAGGAAACCAAATGTCATGCTTCATTGGACAGCTTGATAATGGAGAGAATGTAGTGTATTGTCTGTTTACTGTTAATTTATCAAGAAAGATATGCTTCATGTAACAAAGTGAATAAAATATAAAAAGCCCTCAGCCAACCAAGAAAGCTTGCAAAAGGCTCAGCTAGACGAAGGAGCTTTGCTGAAGGTACATCTGCACAAAATGTGCCAGCCTGATAAACAGAAACTGTCAAAAATCTGTCAAATGTCACCATCAGCAGTGAGGTGATTACTAGCCCCAGCTTCAACTCTCCATGTCTTCTACCAAAGCTGGAGACATTTAAGGAGAAGTGAGCTGAAGGCACTCAAGAAAGCATGGGAGACGAGCTGCTATCTTTGTGTTTTCCCACATTTATACTACTATGTTTGGTGAGCCTGTCAAAAATGGAACATAACAAAGAGATATTTGTTCATTTGCCCACAGTGTTCAATACGCTGCTGAGAACAGAAAGACTAGTGTCAATGAAGTAGATATATTCCCAAATGACCATGTTGATGTTGCCACACACATAAACACGGTGCTTTGTTGAGCATTCACACAGCATATAGAAGAGAAAGCAAGATTTCCTCCTTTTCTTGACTTAAAGCAGTGATTTGAACTTAGGTCTTCTTACCAATATAGTAAGAAGTAATACCAATAATATATTGCTCATAGTGCTATCAAAATAACTTATCAAAGAGACTTTATTTATCTTGCCAGTTAAAACAAAGCTTTTCTGCTTGGAAGAATTAAATGTTCATTTTGGCTCCAATCAGCCCTATGCACAGCCCTACTACTTCTCCCTCTGCCTCACCCCACCTCTGATTATTTTGTTACTCATTCAGCACAGAACATCTTCAGAGCAGCCCCCCATCAGGAGCCCTCAGCCAGCTCTGGAGGAGGATGTTGTTCCCTGCTACCCACACGGAGACCCTGGAGCAAATGACTTTGGCCTAAGGGCCCTGTGCCCTCTGTCCCCACCTCACTCTGTGGCACTGAACCCCACACACTGGAGTCTCTGCCAGCATGAGGAGATCATTCCACACTCCCTCTTTGTCTGCGCAGCTGCCCAGAGCTGTGAAAGGAAAGGATCTCATTTAACCTTTTGTTCTGGAAAGGGGAAGATACTACCAAAGGATATATCACAAAGTATTAAATAAAGAAAATTCTGCATCCTGCAGACATTGGTTTGGGCAGAACTTGATATCAAAACACGAGGAGAAATTTGTAGTTCACAGGATTTTCACTTGTCCCTCTAATAATAATTGCAGATAAAATTGTGTGAAGCAGTGGCACTGCTTTTTGTCAATTAGTATGAGATGAAAATGTTTGTTGATTCCAATTCGGCATGTATCTATGCTAATTTCATGGTGTGTTTCCAGATTATATCCTTCAGTTTGACAGATATGTGAAATGTTATATGGCAACATCTGATTTATTTTGTTAGAGATGCTGCCTAATGAGAAAAGTAATCAGTCCCACTAGCCTTTGCTTTCAAATATCAGTTCCCATTAGAGACGTCTCTGTAAACCCTTACTGCACTTCTTCAGTCTATTAAGTGGAGATTTTCTGACTGAGAAAACTTTCCGAATCCACACTCATAATTTAACTGAAATATAGTTATTTTTTGCAGTGTATGTATTTCCTCTTCTACATTTTGCTAATAGCTTCCTTTTGCTGTCAAGATTTGAGCAAAGATTTTTTTTCTCCCACCAGACAATTATTCTCATTTGTTTAAAGTGGCAGTGGAAGCACAATTAATCCAATCTGTAGTGGTGTAGCCATTGCCATGACAATACCTTGTCACACTTCTTTTATGGAATGAGCTGTTGAGCTTTGTCAGAACCCAGAAAATTCTTCCCTGTAATTGAACACTTTTAAGTTTGATATAAATTTACAGATATTAAATGAAAAAAATCATTATAGTAAATTGATATATGATGTTCTTTATCCTATAGATAAGTCTACAGTACAACTTCCAATATCATTATTCAGTCAATTGGAGAACTATGTAAAAGATAGACTTGTACCTCCTAAATTTATGTTAAATATTTTTTCTTCCTCATTTTTTCACTACTTGTACATTACTTATGAATATAAACAATTGGTGACTTAGTCTAATATTACAAGAACAAATTACTGTGTCAATTTCAAAGGACTAGATTTCCCACTAGTACTACTCCTAGTGGTATGGCTTGGATTCTTTTTGTTGTATTTTACCAACAATGAGAACTTAGCTATAACAAAAAAGTACCAAAACTCACTCCCAGAGCAGCTATAAATTAGAAATTTGCTTTCATATGAAGGGAAAAAATAGGAACACACTTAAACCTAATTTACAGTCTTATCTATGTGATCTATGTGGTTCACAAAGTCCAGATTACTAATTATTATATATTTACTGATAATAGCAATGAATGTCTTCATTGTACAGCAACAAAATTTTTAGCACGAATAATATTCAGAAGTCCTATGAAATGTTACATAGTTTTAAGAAAGTTTCTTAGTTCCTTATTGAATTGTAACATCTTGCAAAAATAACTAATTTCTTTATCTGACATTTTTAATAGACTTTTGTAAACAATCTGCAGTGTTCTTTTTTTTAACGCAAAGATATGTAGCAGCTCACAACTTTCATTACCATTGCCTCATAAAAAGTCAAAAGAAACAAATGCAATGAACCTGTAATAATGTACATGACATACCTGGTATTATTAATGAAAAGTTCCTGTAATAAAATGAGACCATTTATCTTTGTTCAAATCAGACCCACATGCCCTGACTCTAGAGATAAACTGGCTTCCTATGTGTACTCTTGTATGCTGAATCATTAAATTTTGTGTTAAAAATGACAGAAAAATGCATTGTGTTAAAAAGACTATATTAAGGAAACAATAAAAAATGATTCAAAGGGTCTAAAAGATCTTGAATCATTTTATATTCCCATATTGTGCAGATAAATAAAAGCTATAAATTCTAATCTAGGCAATCCAAAAATTTAGCAACTCAGAATCATCTTCAAATTACTTTTCTCCTCATCTGTACTCCCTACCCTTTTAAATGAGATTTTTTTGTCATGTGAGGAGTTGAACATCTTAGGTTCTTTTAGAGCCCCCCAGCATGTGAACTCAGAGGAGAGGAAAAGTCAATCCACAAGGGCTTTGCTTTGAGAATTTCAGCTGCTTATTCTGCAGGAGATTCTCTTTCTCTCTCCCTTTAGAAATAAAGCACAGAGGAACTTGATTTTTCAGAGCCTTGGGCTCTTGGACAGCCATGAACACCATAGACCCTCTGGACTCTTACCAGGATGATTATCTAATCATCCAAGAGAAGAGCTATCTATCCTGCTGTGTTTTAAGCACTTACCTGAGGTGCCTGATTTAGGAATAATATTGTTGGAAGGTATCCCATCATCCCTGAAGTGCTCTTCATGGCTGGTCTGGAGAAAATTTAAGACACGCTCCCTCTCTGAAGAGGACTGGCTTCCTCCATCATTATAGAAAAAGTGCAGGCATCTAAGTGCTCAGTATGAGCCTGACTTGCCTACCCAAGGACATGCTCAGGAGTGAACTACTTTTTGACTTCTAAAGCTCACTCTCTAAAGAGTTACTTCTTCCGCAGAGCTACCATGTGAATACATAGCAGAAAGGTGTCAGTCCATCCTTATAGACTTACTCACATCCTCTCGTAATTTCTAGTCTTAATAGACCTTCAGTTTAACATATACAATTGTGTGTATGTTCTTACATATAAGTGGCTAATCTCTTATCGTGAAAGGGCAGATTTCAAGTAGGAAAACATTGGATATAAAACTTACATGAAAATTTCTGCAGTCATGAGCAATTTAATGTTCACTTGCTAGTATATATGTTCTTAGGAAGTTATAGTGTCACAACATTAAAAATCAAGATGAGATTTGGAAGTGGAGGAAAACTGTGTTTTAGAAATGAATCACTGTCCAAATGAATTCTTTCTGGGATGCCATGTCACCCCAGGACTCTCTTCTCAAGACCCAAGATGGTGTTTTGTGCAGTGGTGGGAGGCATGAGGTACATGTCCAACCATCCAGTGGTTGTTTCCACCATTGTCAGCACATAGTGCTTGCCTTGGCAGGTTTGCAACAGTGTGATGCAATTGATCTGCCAGGCCCCTCCATATTTC
Source organism: Melozone crissalis (assembly GCF_028551555.1). Lineage (NCBI taxonomy): Eukaryota > Metazoa > Chordata > Aves > Passeriformes > Passerellidae > Melozone > Melozone crissalis. The sequence goes on from NW_026535805.1 coordinate 59,392,869, forward strand.
TGTTTTGACCATTGTCCCCCATCCTACAGGAACATTATCTGCTTGGCCTGCTAACTGCAGAACGCTTTTCACAGTTACAATAACCTTGAAATACAGTGTCCATGGGTAGGTTCACCCCTTGATCACAAGACCATCTATAGGTCGCAACACTTCCCTGGTGACCTGAGGCATCAAGAGCCCACTGAGCCAGAAATTATTACCCTGGTATTTCCAGTCAAGACCTATTTGATCTTAGCAGCTTGATCCACCATTGTTGCAACACTCTTTGGTAACTTGAGCCTTGGGTATGTGTGCGCCTTGGGTATGTGTGCACTTTTCTATCTTTCCAGACAGGCCAAAAAGGTGTTTGCTACCATCCACAAGTCAGCTTAGAGGTAGAGTCTTGGCCACTTCTCTCATTCCACAATATCCAAAGCCAAGGGGACGACCTTAAGCTCTGCAACCTGATTTGATCCACCTTGTCCCTCAATTGCTTCTGTGACTCACCTCATAGGACTCCATCCGTACAGCAGCTTTCCATTTTCAATTTGCCCCTATAATATGGCAGGAAAAGTCAGTGAAGAGAGTGTATTGCTTTTTATTTTCAGGTAAGTAATTATATGGTGAGGCTTCCTCAGCACATCACCTTCTTCTCTTCCTCTTCTTATGACCTGGAATTTTCACCTTAAGGACAACTCCTGTTGATCTTAGAGATACCTGGGTAACTGGGATATCTTATCCAAGATTGCTGTGTAATCAAAGAGATGCTCTTGCTCCATGTGGCATCTGTGGCACGATAGGTGGAAGGGACTTTACCTTTGAACATCCAGCCCAGCACCGCCAGTCAGGGTAGCAAGAGGAGCTGTTCTTCAGTACCAGTCACTTCTGAAATAGATCAAACCCCTTCATAAACTGCCAAGATCTCTTTTTCAGTTGTGGTGTTAGATGCCTCAGACCCTTTTTATCTCCAGCTTCAGAACACCATGTGTCACTCTCATTTCTCCCTGGGTGCTTTTTGCCAGAGATTGCAGGAACGTCCATTCCCCTCAGCTACAATGTAGAGCACATTTTTACAAATAGAAACAAGAATGACAACATTCCTGCCCTGCTGGGTCCCCCTCCCATCTCTGAGCCTGAGACAATGAAAAAAAATGATCAAAAGCTGGATCATCTGCACCACACCACACTGCACTGCAATGCCTCTCTGCTGCAGTGGGGTCAGGCTCTGCTGGGGGTTTTACTCTGTGCTGTGCCTTCTCTGCTGAGCTCAGCAGCCACTTTCCTTCAGCACCACATTCTGAAGCTGCATCCTTTCTTCTCCTTTCTTGGAGCAGGGCACACATTCTGATGGGCTTGGGTCTCACTGCCCCTTTTCTTGGAGCAGCATCTTGGGGCTGCCTTCACAATCCAGCCATGTTTGCCACTTCCAGAGCTGTGTTCTGGGAGGACAGAAGGCACAAGCAGAGATGAGAAAGGGCAGGGTGTGCAAGGGCTGGTCCTGGCAACCTCTCTTAGGAAGAGATGGAAACAAAATGGCGTAGTTCCAGAAAAGGTGTACTCACCTTTTCTTCTTCCTGAAACCGTGTTCCCCAGAGATGGTGTGCAGGGTATAGAACAACAACCTGGTCATGCCCATACACTCCACCCCCTCTCTGCAACCAGAACACACACAGTGTGTACACACACAATGTAATTTACATTTAACTAAAGAATGCTAAGAAGCCAAGGAACATGCAGGAAATCTACCTAATATTTTGGAATAACTATTTCACATTGCCTATTCTATATTCTGTTCATCTATAGAGAATTTAATTCTGAAATAAACTGAAATGTGCCATTCAAAATGGTAAGCAATCACTGTGAAATTGCTCTGAGATAGAACTATTTTGGTCAAATCAAATGATGGAACATGAATGATTGTAGAAAACTGATCAGTTTTCTTCCTAGACCCATATCTTCCTCTTATACAAATGGTCTTGCTGCAGGATCTAAAGTGAAAAGTCCATGTTAATAGTAAACAAATGTGGAATTGAGTGCTACTTTTTGCAAAACCAAACCAAACAAAAAATAAAACAAACAAAAACCAAAAAAGAAATAAAAGAGCATATTAAAAAATGCCTATATAGTTCTTATTCCTATTATATTTTCTGAGAATAATGAAAGCAGCTGTAGCAGGAGTTAGCACTGTGGATAAATGAGACCCAGGCACCAAAATCACAGAAATATCAGAGATTAAGACACCCTTACATAGATGAGACAAGAAAGTCTTGGCAAATACTGAGAACATTAGAAAAATGAGAGAGAGTAAATATACAAACATATTTAATTTTTGTTAGTGGAGACTTCCGAAAAGAAAATTTTATGGCATTGTACAATAATAATCCTAGAAAAGTAGATGACAGGTATAGAAAAATATCAAAAAGAAAGAATTATCAGCAAGATGTTTACATCTATTTCCCTTTTCATTACTTGTTTAAATGAACAATCACAATTCAACTTTCGGCAATTTTCTGGTTTTTTGCTTGCACTCAATATTTACATAAGCTATAAATATAATTTTTTATACATTTCTGGTTAACCAACTATGTTAGGAGTTTGATACATGAAAGTGCCATATAGGAAATTCTTTAGTTAGGTTTCCTGTAGCAACATTTATTTAATGAATTACTGTGCTCAGAAGCAGCTATTCAGTCCCAACACAAAAGGAGGTACTCACTTATGAAGAGCACTGTGGGGATGCTAACAGATAACTGCATTGTTATTATTATGAATATATCCTTAAGATGCAAGAAAAAAAAAGACATTTCAAACACAGAGATGGATTTAGAAAGCAAGGTTTGACAGAACTAATAGAAAAGCAGATTACCCTGCTCCAACAGGCACATCTATAAAAAGGTTAAAACTAATCCTAAAGCTAAATTTTTTAGTTTACTTAAAGCATTTAAAAGGGAATTAATGATTCATGATTTATCATGTGTAAAGTCTCAACTCACAGTTCCACTACCTATACTTGAATAAAGTTACTTATAAAAACTCTGCAGTCTCCTGTGGTGGGTTGGTGAAACCGATCTCAGAGAAGATTCCCTTTGGCTTTTCTTGTCCAAGAGCAAGAGGAAGTCCCTTGCTGAGTCTCACATCTGTCTTTGAGTGTATAATGGCAATGTAAGCAGCAGTGGAAGCAATCAGCACATGTAGGGTACCAAATTAACTGGACAGAGTTAAGAGATGCCTCTTCTTGTCAAATAATTAAGAAAGTGTAATCCAGTGTCTGTTCAGTGTTGTGCTCTCAGAAGCTTGGAATAGAACTGAAATAGACTCATATAATGCTCATATCAGCTATTATTAATTATCATTGAAAGAATTTTTCTGAATATGCTGCCTAGATGGACTTTCATTTTACCTGGTAATATACTGAAAGGAATGCAAACCACCAACTCAATCCAGGGAGGGAGAACAGATCCCATGTAAGTCACTGAACAACCTTTCTTCTGCTCAAAGACAATTTAAAAATGCAGCACTTTTTGATGCAAGCATCCTTAAATTTAAATTCTACTTTGGCTTTATCTCATCAAGTCCTGCTGTTTAAGCTGAGTTTTAAAGATGCTTGACTGTATCTTAATAAAGTGCTCTGTTTGAGTCTGATAACATCATAATCTAGGTCACAGTAAGTACGGATTTCCAAAAACATAAGATTCCCCCTTATCAAATGATCAAAACAGTTTTTGATAGGAGTCTTAGTGCATGCTGCTTACATATCTGGAGCAGTAAAGTCCATTGGGTTTAATTTCAGATATGACCTGGCATCCTTTCCTACTTCAAATACAAATTAAACTTTCTCAGTTAAAGAAGAGTCAGTAACAAGTTAAAATAATGGGTATTTTTAAGAGATATTGTGATACAAGCAAACACTAGAGGCTTGTTGAGGATATAACACTAAAATGTATCCTGAGATATGAAAAACCTTCTACAAGGTCTCTGTGTTACCCCAGGCAATACTGATACTTCTGCTGGGTGTAATTTGTTGATGACTTTATCTCATTTGTTTATCTGACAGAGGGAAGCAATTTCATTCACTTGCATAAACATTAAGATGTTATCAAGATCTCAGAAACTTGGCAATTAAAAAGAAAAGGGGTTTTTTTTTCTGTAAATTGAATTAAACCATATGACCATCAGATGATCTGGAGGCTAAGCTCTTAATTGCTTCCACCTTTATTTCTTCAGTATTGTTTTAGTGCTTTTGTTTAATTTAACACTCCAGTGAACTATTCAATGAAAAAAAAATATGTAAAATATGAACTTCCACATTTTAGCTTAAAGCAACAATGAAAGTCAATATAAATCAATTTATTCTTTTTGTGATGATTCTCAGATGTAGACTTTGATATTTCATGCATCACTAAATCTATCAAGCAACAATTGTTTTCTTGGAGCTAATAGTGATGGAACCATTCATTTTTCTAGTGTCTTTTTCCTACTGCTGATGTTAAGTTTTGCCTTAGCTGTTTCAGACAGAAATGAATGGCTCCCCCAAGGCAGAAAGGATCTGTAAATTTAGCTTTGTATTTCACCCCAAATCCAATTATTATAACAACCGTGCTACTACTGTTATAGTTAAATGCCTGTCAGTGTTTCTATTATAACCCTTTCTGTGGAAGTTTATAACTCAACCATTTTAAAAAATGGTGCTCGAAGCCAAACCTTCAGGGATTCAGGGTTCCCACCCAGAATACATTAAAAAGCAAACCAAAACAATAAACCTGCAAAGCCTACCATGCCTCAGCTTTTTAAAACATCTCTTTGTCTGGTTTTCATATTTTTTAAACCAGAAAAAAAATAAAAAAAATCCAAAACTGAAAAAGAACATTGAAGATGTCATTAATCTTGTTTGCAAGTCAACAGCAAAATCAGACATCTGAACTGAAAATGTGGGAGAAAATCATCTCTGTGTAAGGCTGCTTTTCAGAATCTGTCTGGGTGCTGCTATGGCTGCAAGACTGCTTCATGCCTCACTGTGTCCCAGTGTGGGCTGCTGAATGGGACAGATAATACCTACCTGCTACAGCTACCCAGTTCAAATATTTATGCAGGCAGAAGAGAAAAGTGACAATAGAAATATAGTCAAATGACTTTCCCCCACATTTTAAAAAGTGCCAATGTGAATCTATAGAGGATAGATCATTCATCGATCCATGATTTTTAAAAAAATCAATAGCATCATAACGTATCAAACTCTGTCTTTGCTTATTAACTATAAATAAAGTCCCTTCATCTCCCTCTCCATAGTACTTTAACCTGTGAAAAACAGCACTCACTGAGCAATTCAGAAGATCAATTTCAAACATGGGGAAGTCAATACTTTGGATGGGGATAGAAACAGTCACAGATATGGTCTTAAAACATAGCCAGGAACAACATTTTCTAATATATATCACTTACTGAAACAGTACTCTGGGGAACATTTGAGTGAGCTATGTTACCTTAGGAGATAAACCTTTTCAGAGAGCTTTGATTATCAGCTTTTTTTTTCTGTGTTTGTGTTTAGCTGATGGTACTTCTTATTTTGCTGCCAAGCATTTCTCATCCTTTATTTTGTTGACTTTTTCTAAATTAATTTAGGAAATTAAAAAAGGTTTACAGTTCCAGAGGGTTCTCTAGGTTTGCTTGAGTAGCTCAATACATTCTGTCCAATTTGCCTTGCTTTGAAGTTATAAGACTTCCTGTGCCATTGTTCTGTGGCTTTAAAACTCCTCATAATCTCACTATATACTAGACTCAATTAAATGTACCATCAGCAAGCTGTCATCCCAGCATGACATTTTGCAGATCCTTAATTTATACATTAGCATCTACTAGCCTCAGTACAATATTTGCCTTCCCTTACTTAGCTTTTTGGAATTTTAAAATAGATAATTGAAAACTCTCTCTTTTTTTTTTTTTTTTTTGTTTGTTTGTTTGTTTTCTCATTTTGTTTGGTTGTTTTTTTCTTCAATGTTAAACTTTTATTTCCAGTTCCCTTCCCAGGGCTTGCTAATTTCCTTAATTTTTTTTTTCTTTTTTTTTCTTATTTTATATGAGGTCTAAGTATTTCAATGGTCTTCTTATAGGAAGGAAAATTATTTTATATATGTGGAGTTGACTGGATAGGGTAGGTTCATTCAGTTCTAGGAATTGCATCAATTAACAACATCAAGTGAGGATTTGCCTCAATATGTTTTGCACAACATGTTTAGCTCTCTGAGATGGAGTCAGATACACGTCAATGCTTCAGTTTTTACCTTTTACTGGACTTGAGCAGTCTCCTTGATTATTATAGGCTGTATTTTATAATTTAATTTAAGCACAGTTCAGTGCTATAATGCAAACCATACAGCTCACTCATTGTTTCCTGATGCTGCTACAGGATATATACATTGCTAAGAGATGTAGCATACAATATTTCAGTAATTTCATTTACAATGCTAAATTCTTGCTCTGTGTAAATACAATCTAAAAGACCTAAGCAATTTTTAGTATAAATGTATGGAAACAAAGTCTTTTATTTATATTGCTTTGATAACTTGTTGCACTACAGAGGTTAAACATACTTGTAATATCCTGTTTTGATGTTTGCACCTCATTTTACAAGGAACTCAAGTGAACAATGGGAATCCCCTGGTACCAAGCTGTGGTTGTTCAATGCAGTCCAGCGATTAAACTCTGCTCAACCACTCACTCCTCTCAGAGTGACATGGGGGAGAGAACTGGAAGAGTAAAAGTGAAAAAAAACCCAATGTACAGAACACTCAAGAAGAATTTGTGCATTTTCCTATTGCAACTGACAGCTTATGGACAAAAGTCTGTGAAATTTCTTGCACTGTTAAGTTTAACTTTTTGAAAGACTCCTCTTGAAAATCAAGGTCAAATTGCAATTTTAGGAGGAAAATAGGTTTTACGAACTCTGTCATCTCCTCATTTTGCCTCTATGCAAAGAAAATTGTATCTTGTGTTCCAAGTCACAGTACATTTATTCTCAGATAGTTTTACACTGTGTTCACCACCAAATATTTCCTGTCAAAATGTTTATCTCAACTATGGAACTGTTACAGAAAGTGACTACACTTCTATGACTTGGAAGGAACAGATTTCTTCTGGGGTTGGCACATCTTTTGAATAACAGCATTGCTGAAATATTTAATTTAAGTACAGTGTGGTGATCAGTAAAACAGGAGTACAGATATTTCTGTGCTGTTTATATAAAGGTTATAACTCCCCCCAGCATACATGATGTTAATTGATTCCTGATAAAACTGAATGCTAATCAGATTCTTCTAAGATTTTGAGCATCATGAAACAGAAAATATTTTCAAAACATAATAGTAAATAGGAAAAAAATGACTCCAAATTATAAACTAGGGATTAGTGAAAATTAAGATTATAGTAAAAATAAAATATTTTACTAAAAATGCTCAGATTTTTTTTACATTATATATTGAAAATATCAGAATTCTATTTAAAAATCTTTACAAAAAAAAATAAACAATGCCTGAATTCTAAAGCATGACAAAAGAAAAAGCTCAAGTGTGCACTCAGTGGCACTGTGGGCTGACTGGGTATATCCCAGACTGACAAGGCCAGAGAAGGTAGGAAAACTTGTTTATGGATGGCTCTACAGCAAACCATAACCTGTGTGGTCATCTGTCTATGACTTATGGTTTGATTTCATTAATCCCTGCTGTGTAATCTTTACTCACTCCTAGAGGAAAGCAATGATGTTGAGCACTGTGAGAGTAACATGGAGCCATATCAGATAGGTTTCAGTATAGAGAGATGTTGAGATGGTACTAATGACTTAGGGATTCATGAAGAAAATATTGGTCTTCATTAAAAGTTATACACCCTAAAAAACTCTCACAGACAACTCAACATTACTGTTTACAAAGAGTTTAAGGCAAGGGAGGATGGCAGTGAGCATGTGAACAGACAAGTTGGTGGCATGCCAGTCCTACCTGTGTGTACTGCTGACTGTGCATCTCTGCTTGCCAAGTTTCTTCACACAGTAAAATAGCACCAGAACAAAGTCATTCATGAGGAAGATTACATTTTAACCTTCAATAGGCAGAAATTTAAACTCTATAGATCAAGTGGATATGTCATTTTGTCAATAGCATGAAACACAAATCAGGAGCAGGAATCACAGCTTCTATCCCAACTCCTTCTCCTACAGACCACACAGATCCAGCCCAGGTCACAGTCCAGAACAAGAAAGCTTGTGACAACGATGTGATTAACCTGGCATCCCTTGACTTTTTTTTGTAGTGGTGATGTATACAGCTTTCACCTTTGGATGTCTTTGTGATTTTTGATCTGACCATGAAGCTCTTCATTGAAAACTGAAATCTATGCCTTTCCATCTCCTCATTTATAGATCCACAGGGGAGAAATAATATCTGTTGGTAGTATCATTCATGTATGATATTCCCCAGGAGACCAATGTAAATCTTCATGAGGCTTGAAGGGTCACTTGTATGTTCTTTGCTTTTCACCTGTAGAGGTTGATTTATGAAGGACAAGTTTATGATGGAATATATTTTTCCTTGTCCTGGTTTAAATAAGTGCAAGGAACAACTGCTGGATTTATAAACATGACTGGCAGTTATTTTTGATCAACTTTTTACCTCCTTCTGAACCTTTCTGAAGGGAGCATAGAACATATTAGGACTCATTTTTCAATTAAAAAAAAAGAATTGAGTACTTTGTTATTTAGCAGAAGTTTTGTATATTTTTGTATATTCAAAAATATAGTTTTGTATGTTTTTGTATATTCAACAGCGTTCATTATCATAAGTCTCACTAGTTTTTAGCATGCAAATAGGTAGAGATGCTGTTGTGGAAATTGTAGGATTCATACCTCAGAGCTGGTGAAGTAGAAATGCCATTTAATTCTCAGGGTCCAGATTCACTATGAGGCAAGATTGATCAAGAAAGGACCAATCTATACTCACCTTGATAAATTCCTAATGTATAAATGAATCTTACTAATGTTGGTCCACTATATATTTGATTCATCTCTTGCCCATAATGCTATGAATTTCACTGCAGCATTTTAAACGTCCCTCCCTCCCTCTGCACATATTCTAAATAATCTTTTCCTTTCCCCACCTAGAGTACTGCACACAGTTCTCGTGTCCCCAGTATAAGAAGGAAATGGAACTGTTAGAGCAAGCCCAGAGGAGGGCCATGAAGTTTATAAGAGGGCCAGAGTACCTCCCCTACAAAGAGAGGCAGAGAAAGTTGGAACTGATCAACCCAGAGAAGAGAAGATCGCATGGAGACTACTTAAAAACCTGCCAGTATCTTGAAAATACTAATAAAGTCATAGTAAGTGGAAAGTCACGACAATATTTGCTAAATTAGCTATCAAATTCACATTTGAAAAGACAAAATCAAATTAAATTCAGTACCAGTATCCGAAAGGGACCCACGGGCAAGCTGGAGAAGGATTCCATCAGGAGCTGTGGTGATAGGACAAGGAGTAATGGGTACAAATTGAAAGAGAAGAAATTTAATTTAGATATTAGAAAGAAATTCTTTACAGTGAGGGTGGTGAGACACTGGAACGTGCTGCCCAGAAAGGTTGCAGATGTCCCGGCCTTGGCAGAGTTCAAAGCCAGATTGGATCAGGCATTGAGCAGCTGGTCTAGTGAGAGGTGTCCCTGCCCATGACAGAAGGGGCTAGGACTAGATGACTTTTAAAGTTCATTCCAACCCCTTAACATTCTATTATTTTATGATCTTGCACTTTTCTTGTAGAGATAGACAGGGGAAAGACTATTTTTGTGATTCAATCAATGTGGGGCCTGACTTTCTGCTCAAGCATATCCATCCAACCACAAAAAAAGATGGTTTGATTGTACTTGCATGAATGTGGGGGTTTGTTGGCACATCCAATTTATAATTTGACAAATTAAGTAGAACTATTTGTTTTAGACCACAGGTGGTGCCCAAAGTCTCAGCTCTCTGACTGAGGCCTGTAGCTTCCATTCTCTGTGAGGCACAGGTGAGCCTTTTTTTTGAGCAGCTGTTTGCCATGTAATTGTAATATCTCATCAATAATCTGCAGGGATTCTTCTTTGTTTTTTTTCTGTAGAAATGACAATATGACAAGGAATGTAATGGAAAACTTGAGTTTAAAATATGACAATATGTTTAAATTGTTTAGTGGTTTTTTTTTCAAAATACTATGAGGAGGACATAATGAAATAGTAACAAGAAAGAAAAGAAAGCAATACAAAATGAAAGAATGAGATTATTTTTCCTAAAGATCAATACTAATATTATGGAAAAGTCATCCTGATTCTTGTAAAAGAAAGTCTGAATATAAAGAATTTTTAAAGGAGTCAAAAAGTGTCAAGAGAGATAGTGTCAAAAAAGCCCAATTAGTTTTCTCAAAGGTACTTGACAACATTCTTCAAATAAGATTTTGGAAAAAATAGAAAAAACCAAACCATTATGGAGGAAACCAATAGTCTTGTAGGTTAATTAGTAGTCAGAAGATAGAAACTCAAGGATAGGAGTAATTAAACTGCTTTCAAAGTGTATAGAAGTCACCAGTGGAGATCTACAGGGACCTGTTCTAAGGTTTTTGCTTTTGAAAATACTAATAAAGTCACAGTAAATGGAAAGTCATGAAAATGTTTGCTAAATTAGCTATCAAATTCACATTTTAAAAGATAAAATCAAATTAAATTCAGCGCAAACAACTGCCAATTATGTACTTGAACAAAATCTCCTATCTTTGATTACAAGGTAAAAGTCCAGAGTAGTTATAACAAAAAAGATATACTAGACATAAAGCAGCTCCATCAAAACACTGTTGCAGTGCTTGGAAGTGGTCAGAAAACCACAACTGATATTAGCAATGTCTAGGAGTAATTTCTAGCAGATTGCATGAAATAGGACAGGATCAAAGTTCATTAAAGGATTTTGTTATGACTGTAAAACAATTTTTGTTCTTGCAGATTTCTGGGTCCATTGAAGTTTCAGAAAGCATCATAACTCTAAAAGCAAGTTGACTTTTTATAACACTGCCTTCAGTTGTCTTCAAACTTCCAAACTCCCTGGTACAATGAAAAGAATAGAGTAAGAAAAGGGTCAGAGAAAACATAAGCAGGAAAATATCCTAAAATGTTAATGATGAAATGAATTTAAGTAATAGCGTAGTTATTTAGGTTTAGGATATTTGAGATAGAAATTTTAATTATTAGATTGACAATCATTAATTTTTTTAAAATTGAATTGACAGCACTAATAGAAGGCAACAGATAATACAGTTAAAATTCCAATAGAATTGTGAAAATATTGAATGCAGCTAGACAAAATTGCCCTATAAACAGTAGATTTGTTTCAGAGCTTTATATAATTAAGATATTTTTCCTGATGTGCCTTATTCTACCCCTGGTATAATGAAATGAATGATTTAACTTTATTTTTTTAAAATGTATTCCAAGACAAAAGTGTTTGCTGAGCTATGCACTGACAGAAAAAAATATTCTTTGCTAAAGTGCTTGTAGAGGATTTCTAACTTCCCTTGGAACATCCATCTTTAAGCTGGGCATCATAAAAAATTGATACATAAACAAACACTGACCTAAGTGAAAGGAAGATGGAAAAGAAATATTTGTAGTAAGAAGATTTATACAGCTAAGGGGTAAGATGGGTCAAACCAAAACTATCAGCACCACAATGAAAAACCCTGATATAGTCCCCTAACACAGCAGTCACATCTTGCCGTGGTGGTGAACTCTGTGACCTTAGCAAGATCTACTGCAATTTCTCAAGAGAACTCTGTGTTGACCTCTAACCTTGCTGATACACACAGGAACATATCAATGACACAGGTGTGCTACCAGGTAGAAACATAAGCTTCTTTTGGAATTTTTCAAATCCCGTTGTTCATTGCTAAGGAACAAGAGTAAATTAAATACATTTTGTGTGATACAGAAGTGTCTTATAGGAAGGAGAACACCAGGAAATAATATCATGAGCTGAATGTAAGGGAACATTATTACATAAAATATGTCACGCAGATCATCAGCTGCACTTTTGAACACTACATCTGCAAAATCATGAAGTACTTTTTTAGAATGAAGCTGTCATGAGCCATTGCACAGACTTTGATCTTTCAATACTCAACTGCTTGGGAAAGCTGATTTTTCAGTATTTCCTGAAAATTAAATCCAGACAGATTTAATCTAAAAAAAACTTACCCTTTCTGTGAGAGGTTATTTTTTTAAGGGTAGACAGTTTCATCCCTAGTATGAATAGAATAGTATCCATATTTACATTAATTTAGCATGCAAAAGTGTATAGCAGGCTCTTATTTAGAGAGCTTAATAGAGAAATAGAAAAAAAATGTATAGTATATGTTGAAGCATAATGGTCTCCCTAGGGTGTGAGTAAAAGATTAAAATATTATAATTGGCTAATTAAGAAATAATTTGTGTTCCCCTGCTGTTTGTAAGATATATATAAAATAATTTTCATTAGGCAAAGGTCTCACTGTCAAACAAACATAACTCGCTAATAGGAGACAAATGTTTAAGCAAGCAAAATAAAGAACATTCGAGGTGATAAACAAAAAGAAGGTTCCTTTCTGCTGCTGTTTTCCTAGTCAAGCTTATAATTTTCTTAAAGCACAATCTCATATATAAGTGACTTTTAAAATTAAATGCATGGTAATACCGTATTTATTACAAAACTGCCATATATATATGAAATTATATTTTCAACAGTGCTTGAAGATTTTAACCTCCACCTATTTAAAGTGGCTATGCTCAAAACTATTTATCTGTTTCCAAGCTACTTGTATAATTCACATTTTAAAACAGAAAGGCCATAAAACCTTAATGCATATGATAGCAGTAAAATTAAGCAGAAAGAGTATTTTCCTATATGTAGAAACTATTCATTACAGAGTGACAATAAGTTGCTTCAGGATTCTGAACTTCTTGTGATTAATGTATTTCTTGTTTGCATCAGCTTCACTTCATGCCTCGCTGCACACCCAAGGTGTCCATTAATCACCTCTGCTGCATAGTCTGTCATTTCTTGTTGCTTAAATAACACAAGCACTTGTGGTAAGAGGTATGTAGAACTACACCAAATTTTTCTTCTTTGAGCTTTAGAATTTTTAAAGTGGATTTTGCAAGACACCTAATCATCATTCTAGCAGGTTGACAGACACATGAAAGTCTCATGTAGAATTAGAGCAAGCGAAATCTTTTTAATGTGCAGATGCCCTTGTTCTCCACCTGAGGACTTTTGCTCAGCACACTATGCGGTGAGTTGTGGTAGCTTTATTTAACACTCTCAGATGCAGTGGAATGATACTGAATTACATGGTGGTTGTAACTTAAAATGTGATATTTTGCCACAATGAAGCCTCCAAGGATGACAATAAAATCACCATGAAATTAATAAGAAAATGGAAGAGAGACACTGAAATCTCAAATACATCCTGTCAAATATTACTGGGGAAAAAAAAAGGTACAATTTTTAATGATAGTCCCAATTTTTTGCACAAATACCTAAGAACCCAAAATTTTATAATCCACTGATTTCTCCATTTTCTAAGGATCTATCTCATATGTTGTAGTCTCAAAAGAATGTCACTCTCAATAAAGGAATTAAAATAAAAATAATACATTCTTTCTGACATGGTACAAGCAGTGTTTTTATCAATACAATAATATATTGGCAAAAGCAAGAGGGAAAAACAGAAGAGTTCTGGTTGGAATAGAATAGGAAGGAACGCACAGTGATAATCCAGTTCAACTGTCTGACCACCTCAGGGCTCATGAAAATGTGAACCATGTTGTTAAGGGCATTGACCAAATGCCTTTTAACCACTAACAGGCTTAAGGCATTGACAAACTCCCTCTTAAGCCTGTTCCAGTGTTTGACCACCCTCTCAGAAAAGAAATACTCCCTATAATATACATTCTAAATCTCTCCTGGTACAGCTTTGAACATTACCTCATGTTCTATTGCTGAATGTAATGGAGAAGTGATCATCACCTCTCTCCACAATTTTTCCCCCTAGGAAGCTGTAAAGAGCAATGATGTCACCCCTCAGCCTCCTTTTTTCCAAAGGAGACAAATCCAGAGTCCTTAGCCACGCTTCCCAGGATGCTCCCTCCAGCCCTCTCACCAATTCTGTTGTCCTTTTTAGGACAAATTCAAAGATTTTCACTTCCTTCCGAAAATGCAGGTCCCAGAGCTGCACACAGTAGTCATGGTGAGGCTGCATCTGCACTGAATTCAGTGAGATAATAATATTTTTTATCAGCTAGTTCTAGAATTTAATCTTTCTTCTGTTAGAAAACTGGAGAATGTTCCCTTTTTTTGAATACTAGAAGAGAGAAATACAAGCATCCAGATTTACACTACTGGCTTAGGAAAAGTTCAATTTATCTTAAACATATAAAAGTTGAAAAAGATCATGAGTAGCTTTTAGGAAAATTAACTTTTTTTACTTATTTCTGTTTCTAGACCCTTTAGAATTCTGTAACAGTACATCTTTGGAAATTGCAAACCTCATTGTTGGGACAATGATAGGAACTATTGTTGTAATGCTGGTTTAAAAACCCCACAAAACCACAGATGAGAACAGAAAAACTTTGCATTTAATATCAGTTTTCTTCAGAACCACCAGTTCAACAAGAATTAGAACAATTAAGCAAAAGAGAAAGGAGGATAACCATTTCCCAGCCATGAACCAAAGCATGGAAAAACAAGAGACTTTTTAAATTGAAGAAGGATTAACTGCAATTGTACTCTACTTGGATTCAGAAGCAGCACTCTACACTGATTATTTATTTCCTAACACTAAACTGAGATTAATAAACTAGATGTATGCTTCACACAAGGATATGCAATAAATTCCTAGAGCTTGTACGCTTTTTGTCTCTGGAAGGTGACTTTGAAAAGAAATTTGCACATTGAAAGATGTTTTGATATGATTTAAATACAAAACCAAATGGGGTTGCTGTTTTGTAATTGAAAACACAAAACTCCACACTTGCCAACAACTCTGGGCAGACCATTTCCACCTTATACTCAGAAGATCTTTCCATGATGACAGTCTCATGGTAGAAGGTTCTGTTGCTTGGCTATGTTTTATTGATGAGGAATTGAAACAGAAAAATATTTGAGTCCAAATTCTGCCTTTATTATGCTCTGTATCACCAGTTTCCTCTGACCTCCAGAGAGCAAGTAAATCAGAGAAAAATTTTAATGCATGTTTTGCTCAAAATCTCTTGCAAATCTGTTGCAATTTGAAACAGAACTTATTATCAGCCTTCTAAATGTATTCTAAACCTTAAGATTGCCAAGTAGGATTTTAGTATTGTGTCTTGTCCTAAGCTGATATAAATTCCATTGTTTCACTGTTTTAAAGAAATTAATCCTATAAATTTTTTCTTCATTAATTCATGCTATTGAAATAAAGAAGCATTGCATTAATAAATGTTTTAAGCATGCCCAAAATTAAAATTGATAAAGAACCCAAAAAATTCTATTGTCAACTAAAATTTTCTTGTTTAGCATTCAGACTCCAGGGAGAATTTGTATGTCATTATGATATGATGTGGCTTGTGTGCACAGCATGCAAATAATTTTCCTGACACATAGACCATAGCAGATGTGTAGCTGTAATTGCTATAAAGACTCTTCATCCAAAAGAGAAAAAGAAAATACATAGGTATGTTTCACATGGTAAAGCACACAGAGCTGACTTTGGGAAGTACAAGCAACTGCTTTGAGAAGAGCTGAGTCAACTGCTTATTAAAAGCAATTTGTTGAATATTTATGATTTAAAATACATTTTCAAGATGATAAATTTATGCAGTTTTCACAGATTATTCAACTACTTTGAATAGTAAGTAACCTGGTTTTATTCTTTAGAATACATTTCTATTCTTTATTAGTGGGACCTGTGAGTTATGGAGTGTATGGAGCACCTGTACTCCCATCAAATAAAATTTTTCTTTTTTAGACTGCTATGGCAGAGAAAAAAAAAAGGTATGACAGCTGAAACTTGTGTCTTTATTGTATACAGATAATAAATAAAACAAAATTACAACAAAAAAGTAGGATATAGGGTGGAAAATAACATAGATTTATGACTAACATATCTTTACAGAATTTTTTATCAAAGGCTTCATTTCATAATCTTGGCTTGGGCTTTTTTACATCTTAAAAATAAAAATAAATTATAAATGTATTTGCATAAATAGATACCAGAGAGAGAGGGAGTATGAGAGTTTTTACATAGTCCATAGGTGAGATCGTCTGAGACCCAAGCTACCAATGCAACAAAAGAAAAGGAGCATTGATTAGAAAAAAAAAATAAATTTAAAAACTGTGAAGGATTCCACCAAAGCCATACAAACTGTTTTGTGTTTACCTCTTTTGGCTCAATATAGCAAACAAAAATAATATTTGATACCTTTAATTACAAAAATCAATATAGATTTTAATGGCTGAGAGTAGGTGTCCTGGTTTGAGCTGGATTAGAATTAATTTTCCTCCTAGTAGCTGCTGCAATTGTCTGATTTTCATTTAGGATTGAAATACTGTTGGTAAGATATTGATGTTTCAGTTGTTGCTGACCAGTGTCAAGGAATTCTCTGCTCCTCACCCCACCAGCAAGGAGGCTGGGGGTGCCCATGGAGTTGGGAGGGCCCACAGATTATCCCAGCTGACCTCGTGGTGTCATGCCCAGCACGTAGAGCTGGGGCAAAAAGGAAGGAAAGGATGTTCAGAGAGATTACATTGGAATGACCTACCCTTAAGGAGGAGGAAGATTCATGAAGGTGCATTGATTGAAAGGACTGGCAAAAGTCAGAGGATATGCACAAAATTAGAGACAGTTATTAGTAAATTACTCACTTGGTATGGAAATTGGGCTCTACTATATAAGCACACAGCAGTGCATTTTGGATAATGAGGTAGGGTTAAAGGGAAGAGAGAAATTAAAGGGGGAGAGATTATTAAGGTAATAGAGAGAGAAAGAAAAAGGGAAAGAAAGTGGAAGACAGAGAGGTAAAAGGGAACAATAAGGAAAGAAGTAGATTAAAAAAGAGAGAAAACAGAGAGAAAAAAAGATTACCAGTCCTGGTTCCAGCATCAATCCAGCTGGTGAGATGGTCTTAATTCCACCCTATTGCCCATGTCCACTTCCTACCACTCATTCCTGCACCTGCAATGTACTGTGTTGTGGCTCTTTCTCACAGAAAATTGCTGCCCTATCTCCACCTGTCCCGCCTTCTTCAGCCAAATACTGTTCATTCTTACAGCATCTTAATATAAATAATCCATGGTAACTACCAGTGAGTCTTGTCTATTATTACCAAAAGTCCTTTGTTGGCTCCACAGCCATCTGGTTATTGGTGTTTGAGACATGCACATCAGCCCCTTATCTTCTGGGAACTAAGAGCTCAAATGGGTCTCACTTTGCACCACTGTTTATAGGATCACAAGAGAGTGGGCTTTAGTCATAGCAATTATCCATCCTGGCTGTGATTTGAGTCAGTAACCTTCTCTGAAGGTTTAACAAAAAGGGTATTATTCCACTTGAGTTGTTTTCAGGTGAGAAAAATGAGTTTCTCAAGGCTCTTCATTAAAAAACAGATGTTCATTAGGCAACAAAAGTTCCTGGGAGCAGACTGTGTTTCTCATAAGCTCAAGAAGGGCTTAGTCCAGCTGCAGTTTGTCAAGACCAAGGCCTAACAAGCATTTCTCAGGTCACAGTGAGTCTGGGGAGGAGGGGCATGCAGCACCACAATCCATTCTGTGACTGACTAAAGTCAGCTTCTCTGGGCATTTGTCTTCCCAAGTCATTGTTAAGTGTGATGGTGCCCTGCTCTTCTGGGCATGACTGAACACCTGCCTGTACATGGGAATTTGTGAATTAATTCCTTGCTTTACTTTTCTGGAGCGTGTGGCTTTTGCTTTCCATATTAAACTGTCTTTATCCAAAACCATGAGTTTTCTAGTTTTTACCCTTCTAATTCTGTCCACCATCCCACTGGGGAATGAGGGAGAGGCTCTGTGGAGCTAAGCTGCCAACACAGGTTAAACCACAACAGTAGGAAAATGCCAACATTTGATACAAGTCCTTGGGACATAAACATTATAATAATATAATACTTGATATTTATGCTGGCTTTAAGCCAAAGCACTCCTGATGTATTCAGCATGCTGAAGAATCAGCTTCAGGTAAAGAAGAAAAAAGCCATCATATGTGGTGATGGTGTAAGGAAGAATACTTCATTTTTCTCTAGCTATTAAGATTTACATAGATAATAAAGCAGAACTGCAAAAGCAAAAGTTTAAATCTCATTATTTCAGTGAATGCCAACAAAAACCAAAATTTAAAGCCCAATCTCAAAGAAAATAAACAAAAAATCCCCTCTGAAAACTATCAACAAAAACTCCATTTTAATTCCTGCCTCAGCTACAAGTTTACTGTGGTGTTCTTATGAATTACATGACAAACCTTTCGTCATTCCTTTTTGATAATGATTTAACTCCTATTTATGACATCTTGCACAACTCTAAAACTTCATATGTATAGTGGTAAGCATTCACTCTTATGACTGATATAAATGGGAGAGTGAGTACCTTGCGAAGGTAGCAACCCATATTATCAAATTGCTGGGTGGTAACAGGTCTAAGATGTGTGCACAGCCAGGCTCACATAAGAAATCATTACTTCAGGCTTGTCCTTATTTCTGAAAATCTGTCTTACACCAAAAAGGGAATCCATAACTGAGACGTCAGGTCTACTACAGTTTGAAATTCCAGGAAGCAAAATAACCACCTATATAAATTGTACAGCATTTCAATGAATATTAGTAAATACAGTGGGATTGCCTTTAAAAGATGTAGGAAAAACATGTATCAGTCTCTGTTCTGGGTTGCCATTAATGTATTATACTGAAGTTATCATGGTTCTTAATGGGATTCAGAAAATGACAGGCTATCATAAACCACTATCAAAGGCATTAGAAGAGGTTTCCTGAGTAATATAAATTCTAACATTCCTTAATTAAAATGCTTAACTTAAGAGATATTTTTTAAGCATCTTGTTGACATAATCATCTAACCCATTAAACTGGTTCCATGCCAGTGTGACTGAACTCCTGTCAGCAGAGTCAAAGCAAAGCAAAACTCGTGCAATGAGGTGAAGAATAAGGAATAACATGAATAAAACAATCAAACTGAACTTTCACCTTGTCAGAGTTTTTCTTATTAATTTTTATATAATTATACTGAGCTAGATATGTATGAGGGAATTAAGATCTGAAAAGAATGGAAAGAATGGTGTAAAACTGCTACAGTTTCCTTTCCTTTTTTTTTTTTTTTTTAAATTTTTTTAGGGGAGGTGTTAGTTTGTTCCCATCTTTAAAATAACCTGCCGCCTTCTGGAACTCATTATATTCAAGCAATGACTCTAAGCAGAACCCTGCCCCAATTTCCAAGTGAAATTTACTCCCAACAAGATGATGATTAGGAACTTGCGTCGGACATTTCCTCTACAGTGCCAGAAAAAGGCTGCAACTTTGGTCCTCACAAGATCTCATAGCTGAATGAAATTAAGAGGACATGTACTACTGAACAATATTTTTCATCTTGGACAAATTAAATTCTGAAGTTAGAAGCACTTGAAACACTCAGGAGGTCAGTACTTGAAAATCCATCATACTGCCCTTTATTTCTCCCAACAGATCAGTTAACTCATTGGACACTAAAGGACCAAACGCTATTTTCACAGCTGTATTCAAATCCACATTGCCAGTCTCCATCTGCCTAGGCATCAGAACTGCAGAACTCTGAAGCAGGCTGTGCAATTCCATGTGCTGGAGCACTTCCATTTTCCTGGAAATATTTCAATACTCTTTGGGTTAGAAAAGGAGTGGCTGCAGGTAGATGTGTGAAATGTGCCCAGGCTGTTGCTTGCACTGAGGTCAAATAGCATAGAAAGGTTCTTATGCTTGAGCTGCAGCTCTCATCCTCCAAAGGGAAGCAGCTGCATGAAGACTGTCCTCTGAAACTGTTCTCTCTCCATAACTCCCATAATTTACTCAGGAATTGCTCAGGAAAGGTCTTGTTGGCCTGGACCGAGACAGCACCAGTCACATTTTAAACAATTTAATATTATAATCAGATTCCAGTACTTATCAAGTTCTTTTGATGGCTTCTTTATTTTTGACCAGTATAAGCATAAACTCTGTATGAAAGTGATACCGCAGCTCGTAGGTTTGGGTGCATACAAGAAGATGAAGAAGATCCCAGTGGCAGTAAATATTTAAAACAGATGTACTATGTAATTTAGATAGATAATCTAAATTTATTTCTTTCCACAAATCAGGCATTTGGACCCTTGGTTGTAAGGAGAAAAGTAACAGTAGGAAGAAAGGGTTGCCACCTGGACATATGACCATTTGCAGTATTGGGTGATGACCAACCATAAAATGTTACCAGATGGAGCCTATTATCTTTAGTTGCTTTCCTCCCTCATGTTTTTGGAGGATTATGAAGTTGTCTAAACGTCTTAGAAAATAAAATAAGGCAATCAGGCCAGAGTAGTCTCTCTTAAAGAGACTTCTCAAGAGTGTTACAGTACACAATAGTCTACATTGACTGGAAGAACACCACCACAATTTTGACAATTATACACAGACATAGGGGCAAGCAGAAATGAGGTTGAAAGGTTCTGATTCCTGGGCAAGGCTATCATCACCTTTTTGTGAAACTAGCTTTTGATGTCAAAACCACACATGAATGTTTATCCACAATACAGCAAAACACCCAAAAGTATGCGTGGACTTGTTTACAGTTTCCATTTATAAAAACATTTCAAAACTAGAAAGGGAGACAGGATCCTTGCCTTGAAGAGTTTGCAGTTTATTTTGGGGACATTGTATGAATGTATCTTAATGTATCTTAATTTAATATAGCCTCCCTCATGAAGCAGAAATTCTTACTTTGTAATTTTGTAATCTCATTTGGAAAGATACCACAGAGCTGTGGAAATAACTGTGCCTTTTAACTTTTCTACAATTATGTATTTGATTCAAAGATGACAACTCTATGTCAGCAAAATCCATTTACTAGATTTATCCAATACTTCAAACTCCTTTGCACACTAGAAGAAAATTTGGAAGATGGAAAATCTTTTACTTTTAATGTACAAAATTTCAAGCTTGAATATCTGCTAAAAGACCCCTCAAGAATGACAGACGGTTATCAATGTGTGCAAGATTCTGGAAGGTCAAAATGCAAAAACAGAATAAATCAAAATGTGCAAAAGAGAAAGATTACTTAAGTTCTATTGTTGTGCTTCTTATAAAATTAAAATGTGTAAGATTGAGCTAGAGATGGAGGAAAAGAAAAAAAGAAATGTACATAATAATTGGACTTCATCAGATAACCTGAATCAGTGGAAAATGCATTTGCATGAGTAAAACACATGCATAAAGCAAGTGTTACTAAAAATAAAAGCTAATTTTATGATCATTTTATTCCCTTGTACTTCATTTAGTTCATATTCTAATGCAAAAGAAAGAAAGCTAATGCAGGCTTATATAGAACTGCTTTCATGATCCTAGTTATTATCATAACTGTATTTCTGTCAGAAGTTATTGGTAAGCAAACTATTCCCTGCACATTTTTATTGTTTTCCTCCACTGATTTATGTATTGCCCTCATATTGCATTACTCCCACACTGCATTACTCACACAGCTTTTTCCTCTCACCTACTCAAGTTCCTATGAAATAGTCTTTATTGATCACTTTTTTTTCCTTTGGCTGGGTGGGTAGATATGACAGTTTTCCTGAGCCACTGTGTTAAACATGGTCTATTTCATTTAGACTTGTAGTAGATAGAATACCTGGAATAGCATTGTGTGCTTTTCATCAAAACTTTCTGCAAAGCTAAATCAAAAGACAGTTTTTCAAAAAAAAAAAAAATTGGGAGGATGAAAGGGAAGGGAGGATGAGAGACACACAGATCATGAAACAAAAGAGTTGTCTTAACATCTGTTTTAAGAATTTATTTCACCTTCTGTCTAGTTCCAAAATGCCTGGTCATCATGGGTACCTCTTCCTTTCCCCATGACAGCCATCATTCTGACAAGGTCATAAGAGATGAAAATGCAAAGTGCATTGTACTCCACAGTTATATCTTACTGCTTTGAGACAAGGAGACCTTGCTATTTTCTAATCCCAAGAAAAGATAAAAAATTTTTAGGTCTCTGACTAGATGACTAGAGCTCACTGGTTATTAGGCATATCTCAGGGAATTATCATCATGATGGATGGTGAAGTGGGGCCTGGCAACAAGATGAAAATTCTTTTTCTCCCAACCCTGCCCCAGTAGGACATATCTGTTAGAACACCAAAACTGGTATGTGATTAATTATAGGCTGTACCAGACCAGAGTCTTATCTTGATTATGCCATTATAAATCTAGAGTAACTCTACAAAAATAATATTTTACTCCAACTAAGATGAAGATCTGGTTTCCCACATGAAATCCTTGATTTCCAGGTCATGATAGCCATGACATTAAGAAATATTAGGAAAGTTTCAGGGTTTTTAAAATCACTGCAACATGATAGAAACACCCAGAACATGGAGCTTGAAACAGTAATTTCTGTACTTAAGTCCATTTGACCTGATACTTCTGGAATATAAATCCTGTGAGGCTACACAAAGTTAAAATCTGTGAAATGTTGGATGAGCAATAGACATAACAACTTGTTTCTTATAAATTTGTTTTCTAGACCTTACTTCCTGTGAAATGAAATATGCTTGGTTCCTTTCTCCTTCTCTCTTTCCCCTAACATTTTTTAGTTTGCACCAATATGAAAATTTCACCCTCAAATTCCACCCAGCTCTCTGTGGTGTACTCAGTACTGGCAGAAGAGTCAGCCTATGCTCTGCCAGACTCCCAGCTGCTCTATATGTATTGCTGGACAGCCAGCAGATCAAACAGAAAATATAACTATCAAGTCAATTTTACAGCCTTCTTTCACCAGGAGAGAGAAATTCTCCTCTAACTAGTGATTTTTTGTTAAAAAGCTGGCAATTCAGACCTGTGAAATCTCTAGCCTTCAGCTATACTTGTTAAAACTCAAGGCTTTTATATATTATTTGAGGTAACTGGCAGAGAACAGTAATTTCTATCTTCCCTTGGTTTTTACCTGGTTTAGGAAGTTGGAATAAATACAGAGTTAAGATTCCTTCTGTGTGAGAGCATATGATAATTCATTAGTAAATTTTTCATCTTCCTGGTCCTATGTAACATTTAGAGCTATATAACATCTCATCAATTCATTAAAGGAAGTTTGAAATTATACTTCTAGGAGCCTACTTTTTCATTCTAGAGCATGATACTATCAGCACACATCATTTATTAGCTTCATACAATCTTAAAAAAGGGAAAAGTATTTATAGTCAAATCTCGCTTCATCTTTCTACACTTATTAACAGCTCACAAAGAATATGAACATATATCCAACCAAAACCATGTTGGCTTAGCATCTTAGAATGAAATCAGGATAATAAATAAAGTGGATCTAAAGTATTAAATCAGTAAATTGTTGAAATTTTCCCTTAGCAGACCATTTTTCAGACATTCATTTCTTAATTAGTTTCTATTTCTTTCTGGTTTAGGTACCTAAACTTTGCATCTCTGGAAGAAGAAGAACCTCTACGAAAAAATGAAAAAAAGATTCTATAATTCTCCCCCGACCCCATGAAGAGCTGCAAGGCTTTCTGCTTGCTTCTCTGCTTTGGGAATTTGTTGTATTGCTTCTTCAGTGATGTCTATTAAATTTGCTGAACTATTTCTTTAAGGCAGCATTTTATTTGCTGCTAGTGGAGTCTTCTTATTTACTGTTTTGGCCAGATATTCAGCCTGCCCCACTCAATGGAGAGTGGAGTTCTATCACTTAATTCTTTTTGATAGATTTCCAGGGGTTATATTTAAAAAAACAAAAATGTCTTCAGAAGGGAGACAGAAGCCCCTTTCAAAACCAAAAAGTGAACTAGGTTACTGTCTTATTTATGATCTTCTCACAAATTTGAGAACTGACTGACTTCAGAAGGCTTTACTTTAATTCTCACTTATACAGTTACATAAAAGTCTAAGTGAAAATTAATCCCTTTATGTCAGTAGCCACAGGTGTTTTGTTTTCTTATGTTTTCCAAGTGTTCAAGTCTTGAGAATTCAAAATTACCAGAGAAAAAATCCTAAAAAAAATATGCAAGCAGTTAATGCAAGGAAGCAAATTAGTGAAAAACATTTTATAGATGCTTAAAGAAACAGTCAAAAGATTTTTGTTTCTTTTTCTCTTCAGTATTCCAAAACAATCAGCTTTCCTGAGAAAAATGAATTATTTTTATATTAGAAGTTAAGTTACAAGAGGGATCTTGTCTCATTTCTTGTACAAATGTAACTTAAGGTTATCATATTTCATATATTTCAGTTTTGAACTGTATTGTGTTTGTGGTCTCTCAGCTGCTTTATCATAAATAGCAAGTACAATTTTTCTCATCAAAGTAACAACATTTATAAGAACTGAAGCTTCTGTCTTGCTCACTCACAGCTGATCTTTCATAAAAAGCTCACTATCCATCATGCTCAAGTGCAGCCAAATTTTTATTTCCTTAAGAATATGTTACTCTGCATTTCCTCCTTTGAACAGACCCAAACCCAGACCTTCGCTGACACTCTAGTCTATACCAACCATGTGCAAAATATACCCTGTGCTTCATAGAACAGACTGTAACTGCCACAGGAAACTGAGGCAACTTTTGTTGCTCTTTACAAATAGTGGTACAAGTCTATATACACAGGACACGAAACAAAGAATGATTTCTTGTTTTCCGTCCACAAAAATTTTCATATGCTTAAATTAACTCTGGAAAGAATAATTCAGTCTTTTCTATTCATTGGATAAAACCTTTGTCCCAAAGTTTGAGGACATGCCCTAGTTTCTAATATCAAGCCCAGCCAACATGGGCTCATGAAAGACATGTATGTCTGGGTCAACTAATCTTATCTCCTTCTAGTACTTAGTTAATGAGGAAAAGCTGTTTATGTTTTCTATCTGGACTTAGTAAAGTCTTTAACACCACATTCTCCTGGAGAAACTGGCTGCTTATGGCTTGCATGGGTTGGTGCACTCTTTGCTGACTAAAAAATGGACAGCTTTGTTTCATATCTTTGCTGTCAGCCTGGAGGTGGGGTCAAGTGCAGGCTCTGTCCATTTGCAAACAGCACCAGGTTGGGTTGGAGTGTTGATCTACTGGGGGGTAGGGAGATCTGGACAGGCTGGATCAATGGGACGAGGCAAATTCCATGAGGTACAACTAAATGAAGTGCTGCGTCCTGCACTTGGGTCACAACAGCCCCAGGCAGTGCGGTGGGCTGAGGAAGAGTGGCTGGAAAGCTGCCCAGCAGAGAAGGACCAGCTGGTGCAGGGTAACTTCTGGCTGAACCTGAGCCAGAGTGTGCCCAGGTGGCCAAGAAAGCCAACAGCACTTGGTAGGGATTGTCCTCCTGTCCTCAGCTCTGGTGAGGCAGTACCTTGAAAGACATTGAGGTTCTGGGGTGTGTCCAGAGATGGGCAATGGAGCTGGTGGAGGGTCTGGAGAGTCACTTTGGTATTGATGTGATACTCAGTCTAGGAAAAAATCATGTAACTAATTATTTTTTCCCATGGTTATCTTGTTCAGACACAAACTTAATATCTGGTCATTTGAGATACCACAAAAGTGTTTTGTTTACAAAATCCATAAGCAGAAGCACCTTTTTCCCTAATTTTTTTTTGCATCATTAAGTGAAAACTTCTTACATTAGTGCATGAGTCTTGACCTGTTTGATTCTCCTCTTAAATAATATTATATTTTAGGAAAGGCGACACACAAAATTAATACAGGCATTTCTAGAAGTGTACTTTAAAATTTATGAAAAGCACTTTTTACCTGTTAAATAATGTCTATTAAATGATCATGGACAGTTTCAAGGACTGCATTTCATTTGTGTCAGTGAAACAATTCAAATGAAGAGCATAATGTGTGTTCACTGAGTGATTTGATTATGAATTTTACACAGCTTGCAGGAATTTCTTTCAGGCTGAGATTCTGGAATAACAGTAACTTTGGATATGAAAATTTATATTTTAGTCATTTCCAGTTTGCATGGATATGAAGAAAGGCTTTTGTAAGTAAGAAAAAGCAAGAAAATCAGGAAAGCCAGGGAAAAAAACCCCAAAATTCGAGAGTTGACAGAGAAACTGATTACAATGTTGGGATAGATTTTGTAGAACTATTAAGCTCATGAGTTCATTTTTAAGTGAAGCTGTAATTTTTATTAAGGTCCTAAGTCTCACGTTTCTTGAAATGAGTATTGATGCTCTTGTATCTCAAAGAAACACAGGTGATCTTTGTCAAGATGTTTTCATTTGCATTGAAAGATATACTCCTAGTGGGAAAGACTCTTGTCTGTCTGTGGGTTTTGCTTCATGCTTGGTTTTTTTTTTTTTTTTGAGTTTTTAATTTTGTTTTAGGTTTTGTTGAGGTTTTGTCTTTCTCCCCATTCTCCGCCCCTCACCTCCCCAAGAAGCAGACAGGAGAGGCTGCTGTATTCTTTCATATTTTAAATTAGACAAATTTTAAGAAAACAAGAATACAGATAATACAAAATCAAAAGATGGATTAGGGATATTGAAGGGACTCAGAGGATGGGATTGTTATTTGTTATGTGAAAAAAAAAAGAAAATATTTGCTATACAAAAAATATATATTTGAGGAGAAGCCGTCTAGACTGTTAGAATAATTAAGAACATGAAAGGCATAAGTCATTGTAAAAATGCAGTGCTAGAAAAAGGCAATTAGAGGAAAGCACTTGTCTCTTCTGAGTAGTTAGAAGCCCAGTGTTTTGTATTTACAGAAATACAGACATGGAGATGACCTGAAATAATGATCAAGAGGTGATTGCTTCTTGAAGACTCAAAGGTTAAAAGGCTCATTCTTTGGTTCCATGATTTAAAGCAGTCAGATTTATTTTCTAGGGAAGAAGGAGGGAAAGCTGTCAAGCTGTTTGACTGCTTGACTTTGGTTTTGCTCTTTACACAGGGATGAATTGCACACTAAATAACCTCGATATGATCTTCAATAAATTATGATGTATTAACTTCTATTATGGTGACTGAGATTCTGCTGTAAACCATGCCAAAACACATAGGTATATTAGAGGGGAAAAAAGAGGAAAGGAAATAATTAAAAATACATAGCTCATATAGATTAACCAGTGACTAAGCAAGGCAGAAACTGGGAAACAATAATTTATTTTTAAACTATGTAGTACAAGAAACTAGCATCTCCATCTGACAAGAGACAATGTGGACATCTGAATACACACCATTAGATTTTATTCATAGCTTGTCTTGTAAGAGATGGATTTCCTGTTTTATGATAGAGTCCTTTGGTTTTGTCTGGGATAGAGATAATTTTCTTCATAGTAGCTGGTATAGTGCTGTATTTTGGGATGACAATAATGCAGGTCAACAAATTGAAGGATTAGGTTTTGCTGAGAAGGCCCTACATTAGGTTAAGGAATTTTTGCCTCTTCCTTCACCCAGCCAGTGAGGGGGCTGGGGGTGCACAAGGAGCTGGGAGGGATGACAGCTGGGACAGCTGACCCCAGTTACCAAAGGAATTTCCCAGGCCTTACGGCCTTTTGCTGAACAAAACAAAACAAAATAAAATTCTGGAGGAGTTGGCCAGGGAGTAGTGGTGACTGCTTGGGAACTACCTGACAATTGTATTTGTTATCATCATCATTATTAATATTATTGTTATTACTATTATTAGTAGTAGTAGTATACATTTCTCTTCTGTCCTAATAAATATTCTTTCTCTCAACCCATAAGTTTTACCTTTCTTTAGATTCTCTACCCTATCCCATTGTGGAGCAATGAAGAGGACAGAGATGTTTCACTGCTTGTGGTGTTAAACCACATTTGTCTCTGATATCTGGCAGTATTTGTCTCTTAGATTTTGGGTTGTTTGGCATTTGTTTTGTGACTATTGTCTAACATTTAGTCAATCTATCTGTATATCTACCTATCATATATTTATCTAGGAAATATTGGGTTAGCTTTTTGATGCCATTTGGTTAAACTCAGCTAGATGATGTCTGATTTTCAAATGTTTTCATCCGTATCTTTATCTAGAGGGCATACTTCATGAGTTGATATCGTAATTTTTGTGGTGATGAGGCATTGTGTAAGAGAAAATTTAGATGTTTTTCAAATAATTTAGAACATCAAAGGGAATTTAAAAACCCTATTTAATTAAATAGATTTTTTTTTATCCAGGCACGAGGATGAGGAGATGCAGTGTTGCTGTCTGAGCACTCAGCTGCTTGCTCATGCTCCCTTTCCCTTGTAGGAGGGGGAAAGAATCAGAAGCATAAAAGTGAGAAAGAAACACAAGAATTGAGGTAAAAACAGTTTAATAATGAAAAAGATGTACCAAACAATAAAAACAGCATATGACAATAACAACAGCAACAGCAACAAGAACAGCACTAATAATAATAATAATAATAATAATAATAATAATAATAAAAAATAGCGGTAGTAGTATTATTATGGGAAAAAAAGGAGAAAACCAATGTGAAACTTCCAAAAATGTGAGTAAAATTTGCAAGAAAATAAGGCCCAGTTTGGCACAATGAAGTCATGGGGTATAAGTTTATTTCCCTCTTTTAAACTAGTGTTTATGAAGAAGGAGAAACACAAGAGGTAAGGTAGAGAAGGTATTGATTTCTCAGATATGCTTTTTTTAAACTTTATTATTAGATAAAAATGAAAGTGCATATACTTAATGCACTATTTATTGGCATAACTGGCCTTTAAGTTTATGAACTGGGAGGTTTTTTTCATGGTTTTTAGGATCTAATATTTAAAATGGTTTTGTGTTCAAGCCCAGGAATATCCATTTTGTTCATCATAACATAAAACAAGATAATGCTCTCTTGTGCAAAAAGAATGGAATGGGTTCAAATTGCATCCTAAGTTTTCATTCCAGTTATCATCATGTATTTAAGAAGCTAAATTAAAATTTTGGCCAAATGTGCTCCATGAAAGCCTGGTGGTAGTTTTTAGAATGGATTGGATCATTTTTGTCATTGGCAAAGAGCAGAATGCATGCAATAATACACAAAAACTGAAGCACTTTTCTAAACAACTTTTTTATTCTTAAATTGAAAAAGAAAGTAAAATTCACAACTACAACATAAGACTTGAAGATTTTAATGCTTTATTTTTTGATTTTCTGGAGTTTCATACATTAAACTCTCTTTAGTACCATGCTTCAGATTGTAGAGAAATTTGATTTCAAATTTATCCATCCACTTTTGGGACCACTTTGTAAATAGCTTAGTGTGGATTTGGATAAATCTAAGTTACTCCATCATGACTTATGGGTGTCTGGAGAGGACACATGTTTGATTTCACAAATTTTAGAGTTGATGTTGCGTATCATTCATTGCTTTTTTGGTGTACTGGGGAAATTCTAGGCTTCATTCTTTAAACAATTTTTGTATTTTTCTCCCAGGCAAACAAGCACATACATGTTAGGAGTTATAGTAATTCCTTTAAAATTGAGTGAAATATAGTCTCTTTAATCACGTCCTCTTGCTAATTTCAAACTTTTCATGTTCCCTTTACATTAGATGAAAACAATTTAAAAGAGTTAAGTGTCCTGGGTTGCTCCTAGCCATGCAGAGACAGAGGAATGTACAAAGAAAATTAATTTCTCAGGTTCATTTGTTTGTGCACTTGAGCAAAAAATAAATATAGACTCGGGTTTAGCGAGAGTTTTACAATATTAGAAAGGAAGAATGTATTTATTAGGAAGAAGAATAATTAAGCGGAAAGGCCACATATAAAGGAAAAAAATGTTTAGTGTTCAGGTTTACTATGAAAAAGAGGGAGTTTCTTGTATGAGATGTATATTAGAGCATGCTGTTAAAAATGTCAAGGTCAAAGCTTCAATCCTCCGATGGGCCATTCACTTAAGAGCTGGACTCAATGGCCCTGGTGGGTCCCTTCAAACTCAGAGTATTTTGTGGTTCTGTATTGGTTTGTAATAAAGTTTCTCCATTCACTTTTTGGGTTTTGATAATATTAATAAAATTATCACCATATTAGAAACTTCATGATTGTGAAAACTGCAAAATGGTTAATGGTGAGTCTAGTCTTTAATCCCAGGCAAAGTTCAGCTTCTGCAATAAGATTGAGTTTCTCTCTAGACAAAGTATTTGACACACAAAATTTTATTCATGGGTTAAATACTGCAAGCCTATTTCATAACTTCTGCTGAGAGTTATTATGAGAACTCCATCTGTGTATTTCTTTCAGCTTCTAAATTGAATGTCAGTTTAGTTTGTAGGACTGTATTTCAGTCAATAAAAATTTACTACAACTCAAACTCACTTTAAAGTGGTGAGTTAAAGAATCACCTAAACTTTGTTCTGATTTTTTTTTTTCCTTTCGAAGAACAACATTAAATGACAGTTTAATTTTTTTTAAGTCTGCTTTGTACCCACATGTGCAGAGTCAGTCAAAACCACAGATTTTGCTTTGGTTTAATATAAAGATGAACTGCTTTTCAAGAAATGGTGCAAAAAATCATGAAGGCTGCTTTGTATGCTTCAAGTTATTATGTTCATTTAATAGCAAACCTTGTATTCAATTAGATCTTGATGTATGAGTTTCATTTTTTATTGCAATCCATCAGAGATTTTACTGAGTGAATAACAGAACTGCTAAATATGACAAACATGTGGAAGTCAGTGAAGGATTATGACCTGGTGTGGATATTATAGCTGTTCCATATAATAACAGTACATTAGAACTGTTTGTCAACATTTTGTTATAAATTACCTACTCTTGGGGACTGTAGTAGTATACCTACATGTATGGTTCTAAAGGACCAAAATTCCAAGGCTTTACAGAGTGAACTATCTTCTCTACAGCAGCTATTTATTACCCACAGTATCCTTCCTCAAATTTTAAGAATTATGAGTAAACTGAAAACTACCAAATGTATTCTAAATTATTCTCTTTAACAATATGTTTTTGTTGAAAAATATTTACATCCTATTAACACAATAATAGCCAAAATTCACTAGAGTTACACTGAAATACCAATAAAATAATCTGGTCAGTCCTAATAGTCACTGTCACAGCAGTGTTGATGCTTATACAGACAGCAGTGATGATATCAAAGTTCATACTAGGTGAGGGGTGGGTAAAGGCATATAGTATATCCAGGAACCTTCCTAATTCCAACATTGTACAAATGCAGATAGAGACAGACTTACAAATGAATTTTGAGATTAAAAAATACATTAGCAAGATTATTTAATTTTTATTCAGTTCTGGAAATATGAGAAAATTCTGAAGAACTCGAAAACATGAAAGAAAACAGAGTGTAAGTTCATAGATGCATCTATGAGAGAAGTCTCTCAGGAATTATAAACTAGCTACAAGTCTGTAGCATGATGGAGTAATAATAGAATAACGATGTTTTTCAAAATATTTATACTGATAGAATTGCTGGTCTACCTGATAAATACTACTGTGTGGATGTATACTTTGATTTCTCCAAGGTATTTGACTAATATATTTTTGTTCAAAAAACATTATACTATATATAATTACCACAGCAATGAGTACATGTAATTTAAAAGATTTTTTGTAAAATTACAATTCCCTATAATCCAACAGAAAAATAATATGATAAAGCATATTTTTGGAAAATATGTTTTGGATTTTTTCTTCTAGATTTTGATCTATGACCTACATTACATAGTAACGTTCCAGTATGGCTGCTAAATGGCACTGGTTGATGAGGGAAGAATTGGTAAGTGAAACTAAAAAACCTTTTCCCCTTTAGTGTACCTAAATCCAAGTGATTGCAAATTTTGCACTTGAGAGTAAACAATATATGTGATATACATCTACATAAATTGTATCATTCTGTAGACCGGCAAATCAAGAGAAGACAGATTTTGGCATCAAAGTTTGATTCTACATTATTTCTTAAGAAAGAAAAAAAAAACAACCAAAAAGCAGTAGAGAGGAACACCAGAAAGGGAGAGTTTTTTAGTTTAGAGAGTATGTAGAACATACCCAATTCAAGACAACAGTGAATAATGTAAAATGTTAGGAGCACCTGAAGTGGGGGTACAGTTCTTGTGAGTGCTGTGGAGATCCTGAGAGAAGCTCAGTTGCTACTGTTCAACTTCCTGAGCAGTAACAATTAGGGCACATGCTTGTGACCTGCTGTTTTCAAGATTTCAGATGAAATCAACATTAAGTCTTGCTGAAAGACAAGCACTACAGTATAACCTTTTATTTAAAAACATCAAAAGACAAAAAAGCTCATCAGGAAAAACAATTAAGAAAAACACCTGATTGTAGAGGAATTTCAGGCTTTTTGGCAACTACACAGTGAAATCCAATGGCTGCAAGGTTTCACCAACTTGGTCTTTAAATGAAAGAGATTTAGCCTTAGTCACTCTATGTTGGGAAAAGCTGGGAACTTCTAACACTTGGGCATGTGCAATATGTGACAATCAAATTCCACGGGGGGGGGAATAAGGCTTTTAGAGTATCAGCAAGGTAGCAGTGCCAGAGCTAAATCTTGAAAGCTTTGGGTTCATAAAAATTTACAGTAGTTCAGCTTAAGAGGGGAAATGGAACCATCTGATCCTCTTTCCTAGGATGCTGCTTCCTTCTGGTTATCAGATGCAGGTCCCTGGAGAGGATGGGATTTTAGAATAGCACTGTTCAGAAGGCAGCAGATCATGACCAAGTCTAATTTTCCATTGAATAAGGCGGTTGTCCTCAGAGGTAAGAAAAGAATACTGCACTCCATTGTGCACCCTTAGACTCGCTGAGGCTTAATGTTCTCTTTTGGTTTTCCTTTGTCTCTTTCTTAAAAAGGATCAGATAATTGGCTACACCCAGAGTGGACCGATAGTGTAGAACCTGCTAATAATAAAATATTCCCAATAAGATTATATTTCTTAAAAAATATTCCTCAACTTATTAGTGTCCCGGGCTGCATGACCTTTGCCACTCTTCCCACCCCACTCTCTAGCTGGCAAGAAAGATTAGTAGACACTTAACCTCATTACTTCTGTACACCTACCTACAGCTAATGTAGCCACCTAGCAAAAATGTGAGTGAAGAGAGATGAAACATTTTTAATCAGTCTTTAGAAAAAAAAGTCAATATTCAGCTTCTCATCTTAGGGATAATTTTTCATGATTATGATGCTGAAAGATTTTTCTAAGAGCTCCTGTAGGAGGATGGAATTAATGTTATTAACAATGTCATTTTCATTCTGAGTGAAAGATTTGATGTCTCCACAGTAACATTCAATATCACTGAGTTACTAAAGAAAAATACTGCAACATAAAATAAAATTATTTTCATTTGAGGTTTATTAAGCTTTATATTTTCAGTCTGCCATGCTCCATAATGTATTAACTTTTCTAAAAGGAAGAATAAATTCTCAAAGTGCAATTGTAGTCACAACTGACATAAACATTACCGTAAGGAAAAAGTAGTGATAGCTTTGGGGAAAATTTTGTTTAGGTGCTAGTACCTGTGGCAGGACCTTTAACCCCTTATACAGCCAAAGCTTAACTCCCCATAACATAAGGCTAGGTTAGGCTGGAATGAGTTGTCATGTGATGAATTATCTCAGCTGAGAACCTCCTTAGCTGGAAAAACACATCCTGGCTTGAATGGTGAGAAAGTAAAACCTAAAATTAATGATTGCAGAACACAATCGGTTTTGCAACTATAGAAGACCGCTATGATTTTCATGAAATCAGAAATCTCATAAATTCTCTGAGTGTGTGGAGAGCTCTCGGTACTAAGATGCTGGCATCAAGTTACTTCCCTGGGACTGAGAGAAACTTGGAGAGTCTCTGTCCATCGCTGTCATTCCTTGGTAAGTGCCATTGACTCCTAATCTATACTATTTCTTTGCTAGCTGTAACATAAGGTACCTTTACTGATATTATCATGAACCCTCTTTTTTATCTACTGGGAATTCCTTTGTGTCGTCCTGTGTAGTAGTAATCTGTTTAAATCTTATGTCTGATTCCTTGGCCCATTCAAATAAATTCATGTTGTAGTAGGCCTGATTGGTCAGTATTAAGAACTTGCCAGTAGGAATGAGTTTTAGGGTTCTGGCTGCATCAATAAAGGTTCTGCCTACTGCCAGAAACCTGGAAAGGCAGGGATTTATCTAAGCTCTCCCCTCTCAATTCGTAACAGTATCAAAGAAGCATTTCAGTCTAGGAGAACTGAATGTGTTTTTCATAACCAGTATGTGGGACATGAATCACTGACTAGGATGATAGACACAAACAAAATTACAAAGATGCAATTATTAAAACAAAGAGACCTGGTCTTAAGAAGTTATGCAATAAGGAATATGGAGCATGAAATGTCCTGACCGCTCAAGAGGAGATGTTTTTAGATAGCCTCTGTGTCATACTAATGTTAGTAAAAGGATGATAAGTAATTAGTCTCCTTCATTATCTGCGCTGTAAAATGGGAATGTGGAAGATGCAGTTGTGAGACAGCGCAAATATGAATATTACCTAGGATAACCTAGAGTATATTTCTGAGATTCATTAAGCTTCTTAATCATTTTAGTAATTAGATAAATGTGAAGTGTTTGTGGTTTTTTTGTTGTTGGGGTTTTTTTTTGTGAATATAGTATTTAGGAAATTTTAGCATTAAAGTACAGCTCTTAAAAATGTATGCTGTTAAGTGACAAGTCACTTCCTGTCAAAAGTTTTGATGTTGGAAATTTTAGTAATTCAGAAAAAAGAAACAGTTGTGTATGAGAAACAAAGAGCAAAAATACTATATTTGTAATGTACTTGTTAAAAATACTTAGCAAAATAAAAATTGAAATATAAACATTTATGCAATGTAAGTATTACCATATATGTATAAATTGGAAGATTATTTTGACTTATAGTGTCAAACTTTATAAAAATATCAAGATTTTAAAATTACTAAATTTATAACTTAAAGCTAGCTGTTAACAGACTGTATAATTTCAAACTCTTGACATTATAACAAGGATTTAATAAGTGCTGGCTGTAGGCTCCTAGAACTAACATTTATTCAGGTTCCAGTTTGAAACTCTGCTGAAAAATTCCTTTTAGGACACTGCATTGGATTAATTAGGTTTTTATCTAACACTACTTGGACAATAAGAAAAATTGCATTTTTGACCTTAGATAATTTCATAATGTGTGAGCAATTTTGGAAATCTTTAAATTATAATTGTACTTGAAATGCTTCTAGTAGTGCACAGAGTGCACAGAGTTTAATTCTCACTTTATCAACTCATAAGTGTTGTCTGTTACTACCACGTCCCCTTAACCCACTAATTGTCTTTCTCACTCCCAAGAGCAATTAATTCCTGCAGTATGTAAATACAAATACAAAAAACTGTTCACCTTTGGACAGTATTTGATATACGCATTTCGAATTCAAACTTTACCCTTTTTTACAGACTCCACATATATTAGCTCTCTTCTCAGTGTTTATCTTTTCTCTCATGCAGTTATACTGCTTTTTTGCCAGCTTTCAAAAGCAAGCTACAAGCTCCCTCTCCACGGTGTGTTTGCAATATGCTGCAGCTGTTCTGACTAAAGCTGTTGCTGGAGTGAAGTGAGAAATGAGACTATGGCAGAGGATCAGACATTTCTTGAATCCTTTTAGCCATGCCTTTGAATTTGTAAGGAAATCAATACTAAAGAACTGAACCTGAAATTAATTCAAGCAAAAGGAAAAAAAACCCCCAACCCCTAAATGAGAAAGAGGAGATAGAACAATGTTAAATGAACAACTTGATTAAATAATATCTTTTTTAGTACTTGTTGGTCTCTATGCTTTGTCTCAGCATGTCTCAGTCACATCTCCTGACCTTTTCTAGTATGGAATCGCACCCAGGAAAACTTTTGTGCATTGGTTGAAATTAACCATAAAGCATGAGATAATCATGCAAAAATTATGTTCAGCATTCTTTTATTTATAGACTGATGGACCAATTTTTTTTTTAATAATAAATGAATGAATGACTTTTTTCATCCATGAGGAATATAAAAATATTAGTATGTTTGTAGAGATATCAATAAGTAATACCCATCAGTATAAAATCAAATTAGGACACACGTAATCATATTATTATAATACATCTGAAGGGCAAAACAACAGTTCAAAGTTCTAAAAAAGTAATTTAGTGAAGGTCATTCATCAGACAGCTACTTCAAGCAGAATGATGGAGGCACATTTCTGTTAAATCTGAACACTGAATTAAATGTAATCAACACAAGTGATTCATGCTCATATGAGTTCAACTGATATCATATGAGCTCA
This sequence comes from Melozone crissalis, assembly GCF_028551555.1. Classification (NCBI taxonomy): domain Eukaryota; kingdom Metazoa; phylum Chordata; class Aves; order Passeriformes; family Passerellidae; genus Melozone; species Melozone crissalis. Next base: position 59,429,397 of record NW_026535805.1, read on the forward strand.
ACTGATATATATTCAAATTAAAGAAGTGTCAAATTATAATTACCTACCAATGCAGACTTGTTTCAGACTTAGGAAACAAATTATTTAACTATCTATGCACATATCTCTGTATGATTGACTAACTTCTGTAATAATTTTTAGTTTGTGTTTGCCCTTTGTGCTTTATAATTTATTTACTTCAGTGTAACCTTTTTACCCTGTTTGATACTGCTGTTATTCAAATAAGTCCCCCTTGTGCATGAATGCTTATTCTCTGCTCCAAAATTATTCATTTTTATGTCCTTAATTCTTACTTAGATCATTCTGGTTAACTGTTATGTTCTATGTGGACACCATGACATGTTGAAGGTTTATGATCAAGTTAAGCGTTCACCTTTGTACATGTATGCACATAAAGACAGGAATCTCTATCTTAAATAACTGTGAACATTGCTGGAGTATTGGACAGAACACTCCAAATAAGTCACATGTGATTCTGGATGTTTATGTAAGATGCAATACAGGTGTTTCAGTGTGATGTTTGCTCTTCACGAGAAGGAAGGACGTTTCCTTTATATTCTAGAAGGAACAGGGAATAAAATTAATTCTTGCTACATAGATAATTTTTTAAACAATTATTAATAGTATCCAGTTCATAATCTGTACACTGATAGGTATTTTTATATCAAGATAATAAAGAACTTTAAAGGTTTCCACTTATTTGGGGCCTTTTATAACAAGAATGAACAGATACATTCAATTAAGTCCTATTTCACATACTCCTGAATTACTGGGATCATCTGGAGCAACCTATAAAAATGGCAGTAGAAAACATAACCAGTGCAAGTTCTTTCAGTTAATTCTCAGACTATACCATAGGCACAGTGTTGAATGAAGATGCACTGACTATAATAAAATCAGAAGTTAAAATTCTGGATTTTTCAGAATATATTCCAGAGTTAAGGCTCCACTTATATTTAAGTGGCAATATCACCACCATCTGAAGGCCTAATTTCAAATTAACATTGAAACACATCCTAGCAAGCTTTGTACATCTGAATTCACAGATATTCATTACTCATCAGTGAACATTAGCTGAGAATGACATGAAAAAAATGTTACAAAAGCAAAAATTTCTAAAATGTGATAAAGAAATTTTTGCTATGGTTTCCATAGAATGCCACATGAAGACACTTTACTGTTATAAGCTATGTCAATCAAATGTTCTGTCTTCATAAACAAGGGGAAAATAATTTATAAAAAAGTAATTAATTGATTGATTCATCAATTTTCACAATCACAATTAAAGACCATTCTGTTGTGTACCACAGTTATAATTTTTGAAAAAAAAATTTAATATCAGTTCAGTACCCTCTGAACAACTTCTTTTAAGTTCTTCTTAAGCAACATTATTAAAATCTACTCTTTGGAAACAACTTTGCATAAATCCACAAACTCCTTCTGTCACTTCATCTGGGAAAGCTGAGAAAACTTAAGAACGTGTAGAAGTTTAGTGTCTTGCTTAGAGGTCTTGCTTATAGGTTTAGAGATTTATTTTTTTCCTTGACTATCTGGAAATAAAAGATTGAATATAAATAGTGGAAAGAATATGAAATAAAATGTTAGGAGGATTAGAAGGATAGTGGAAGGATAAAAAATAAGCCTAGACCTTTTTACAACCTGGAATAATCTGCTCTAAGGCTTTAAGACTCTTTTGCTTGGTTTTGGAATGAATGATGAAACTGAACAGTAACCATTGTGTATGTGAAGAATCGGATTTTGTTCTCCCGGATGTTCATGATTGTCTTTAGCAAGAAAAGAAGAATTGCTATATAATAACAGATGTTGAAATAAGGGGTCAGTGTAAGAAGAACATAACATAAAATTCAAAATTTTTGAAGAGATCAACAATGAAAAAAACAACAAACTCTTTTGTCAGGTAAACGACTGAACAATTATTGAAACATTTGATATCTGTATCACCCATGTTGAATAACAATCTAATATAAAAACCATCTAAATGCTACTACGTCAATTGAAATTTTCTACCATCAAATAATAGGAAAATAAATCCCTAAAACAAGAATAAAAAAGTTTTCATTTTTGAGTATTTTTATCCTTGATGATTTTCAGATAAAACAAAACAACATTTGGAATTGCAACATATTAAGAGTTTCCAATTGAAACAAATACTTGTTATATTTAAGTAGCATTGGGAATTATTTTTTTAATTTATTACATAAAAAACTACGATGCATGTGTCAAAGGCATTGGTGTTTTGTTTTCTCGCCTTTCAAATATTTTTTTGCAGTAAAAACACAAACAGTATATTTATTAGTGCATTTGCTAGTAATAACTAAGATGTTTAGATTAAAAAAACTTCATATAACTTTACATAACATTGATTGGAACATTTTTTGTATGATTTAATAAGATAATAAATTTTCTTGTCAATAAAAATAATAATAAATATAAAAGCTAAACAGCTGTTGATTGAGAAATACTAATGAAAATCACAAATAATTCTCTCACCCCATAGAAACCTAAGTAATATAATTTGCAAATTAGATCTTTTAGGAGAACATCGATATATCTAACTTTGTTCATGAAAGGTGTTGCAAGACATTGCACTGAGAATGACTCAATAATTAATAAACTTCATAAATAAATAAATAAAATTATTGTCAGGATCTAGTCACAGGAACTGCAATGGAAGTGTCTCTGTTTCATCTCTAACCTCCTGGCTTTCAATTATGATCAAACAAATTCTGGATTACTATATTTCCTTTTTCTTCAGAGCTCAGTCATTATTTTAAAATCCTCTTACTGCCATTGTGTTATTCATATTTAATAATTCAGGACACTTTTGGAAACTTTTCATTGAAATACTATGGTTAAAAAGTGGCTTTATCTCACAATACGCACTTCTGCCACAAGAACCCAAAATTTACCAAGTCCCAGTTCCCATGGGGAAGCTCTTCAATGGTCAGCTTCAAATAGTAATTTACATCTACTTAAAAATGATCTTCATTATTGTTAAAGAAGAGGAGTTTCCATTTATTTCTTTGTCTCAGTGGTTCTTGATTCTATTTCTTGTTTGAACCCCAACAAATTAAAAATCAAATTTTGACTTCCTAAAAGTAACAGTATATCATATTAACCTGCCATGGCCCAGGAAGTTTTTGATAATGTAAGCATGGAAATAATTTGGAAAGATATTAAGATACCATGCATGAAGAGCCACATTAATATGATGACCAGAGTAACAGAAAATCAGATAATTTATAGAGGGCAAGATCACTGCCCTTTGGGGATTAATATCAAATTGTGCTACAAGCCTACTAATTGCAACTCACTAGTGTAAAAAGATTGGTTTTTTCCATCATATTATGATAGGTTAAAAAATTCCTAATAATTCAGTAATGAAATGGCAAATGTTATCTCAGAATATATTAAATGTAAATATTAAATATATTATATATCTCAGAATATAGAATATGGTTGGAGCATTCCAGACATAGTTTGTAGCACAGGACACCAGAAAATTGTTTATCAGAAAATTGCTCACTTGATCTTAAATAGTGTTGCTGAGATCTTATCCATATAACAAATAAATAAATAAATAAATAAATAAATAAAATTTTAAAAAGTAGATGCATTTCTCCCATACATATGTGTGGACCAGGAAAATTTGGTATGATGGTGAAATAAGTAATGTACTGCCAAAGAAGATAACATTTTTGTCTTATATATTCACATGATACAGTTATTAAATATGGTGAGGAGAAGAAGAAGGAAAGGAGGAAGCACAACTTGAGCTTAAAGAATAAATTACTGGATGTAAGTATATTTAAACCAGAAATTGGAAGATTTTCTAAAAAAATAAAATCCTGATAGCATCCTTTCAGAAGGAGCATCAAGACAAAAAAACTCAAGAAAATTATTTTAAAGATTAATCAGAATCATTGCATAAAAGGAGTTTGATGACTGAACTTGAAAACATTTCAAATCTTTCAAAATCCTGTTTGGAAAAAAAACAAAAACAAAAACACAACAACCAAAACCATACTCCAATGCAAACTTCTGGAATAAAAAAATAAAGCCATGACTTTGAAATACTTGGATTGTTAGTTTTAAAGCAAAGAGGAAGCCACCTCCTACACAGCCTAAAGAGGGCATCTGCCATCCTGGAGCATCCTGTGTTATTCATGTTACTTTTGTTTTTGACAATGACAGTAAGGGCCATCATTATCCTGGAGTCATCACCCTGTCTTCAACCTGGTTTGAAGAAACTTGTGTCTGTACAAATCCTGTACCATTGTACTCTCCACCATACTCTTAGTTCTGTTTGTTTTCCTCTACCCCTTTTGTTTTTCAAGTTTTAGTGGCCTAATCAAGAAAGTGTCTCAGCAGTGAAAAACAATAAGGGACCAAACATTTACAGAAACATCTGATGCACTTTACTGTCACAAGTTTAACACATTTTTAATCTGATTAAGAGACCAGATGCTGCTTTATGCTTTTTCAGCAGTGAGGTCATCCAATAACAAAAATAGGAAGCTTGCAAATATTTGTTACTGTTCATGTTTCAATTGCACAGATTTGCTGTTATCTCTTCTGTGCTGTTTAAAAATGTCCTTGCATGATAAAAAATTTGTTTGTCCCTCCATGAGAAAAAGTAGGCAACATCTCTCATCACCAATAGAATCATGATAAGCAGAGTTCTTTTTAGTAGAACATAATATACCTGAAGAAAAATGGAAACTGTGACTCCTGGTATGTGCAATATTAGCAACTTTGTTTTTCTAAATATTTTAGCTTACTCATTACATATTTTCTTTCTTTCTATAATCAAATTAAATGGGACTGTCAGAATAACATTTCCAGCACTAATAGGATCCCAAATCACATTAGCTATTCAATGTTATAAGAACTCACAAGCGCTTAATTTTTCTTAGCTTTTTCTGAGCCCAGAAAACTCCTCTGAACGTGGCCTTTCTCAGTAAAGCAAACCAACATGGTCTATTAGTAATGCAGACTCAGGGCAAAACCATCCAAGAATTACAGCAGTACTTTTTTTATTTTCAGAAATTAGTTGGATTGCTATACTTCAGAAATACCTGCTAGCATGCCCAAGTACTGCCGTGTAAAGACAACTAGACATGATAACAGGGCACTGGTTATACAAGTGATGGTTTTTCAGTTGGAAATAACCTGATTGCTTTATTTAGAAACAGGACAAGAGCAAAATATCCTACATATGACTTAAAACCTCACCCTGTAAAAAACAAATATATTTTTTTTTTAAATTTGTATAGGCCTACAAAAGACATAGTCAGAAACATGGAATGGATAGGAAAGAAATAACACTGAGTGCTCTGAGCACATCTCACCTTCTAGGAGTTCAGCTGGCTGAATCCAAATGGAATCTAGATGTTTTTGTTCACTGGTAGAACCTATAATGAATAAAGCTGGAAGGTTGCCCCTCCTTTCCTTAGGACTTGTTTTTAAATATTCTGAAGCATGATCAATGCCCTCACTAGCAAGGAGCTTTGCTGTGGGCTTAGAATGTTAGAGACAGGGTCCAATGTGCAGACAATGGTCAGGGTGTGATGCTGGCCTGTCACAGTGACATATATCCAAGGTCAAATTAACCAGTGGGACAACATCAAAACTGAGAAGATATAACCAGGGCAGATTTAAATAGAACCTGCTGAATTTCTTAGTTTAGGCAAAATCCCGGAAGCGGGATTAGGAACTTAATGTTGGGCAGCAATCTGGAGACACAAGCAAAGATCAGGTGATGAATGAAGAGTATAAACAAAAGTTTATGCATAGCCTGAAACAGGAAAAATGGAAGATGTTGTCGATGTACTGTATATAGAGATACTTTTTTCTTGCTGTGGTCAGTCAAGAATACTGTCTAATATTTAGCTGTTCAGATTACCTACTGCTGCATCAATAACTAGTCACTGGGAAAATGCCTTCTAGTATCAGTGACAACATCAACATCAATATAAATACTAGTCCCATGATTTCAGGTAAATATAATTCTATATCACCTCTTCAAATATTAACTCATAGGTAAAACTAAGGTTAGTGAGGTCAGGCAGAAGAAAGCTCAGTGCAATTACCTCCTTTTTTTTTTTTTGAGCAGTTTTGGCAAGGTTAATGAGCCAAAAGGAATATGAAAATGAGTGAAAAAATGAAGCCAACCTTTAATTTCAGTAATCAGCTTTTCAGTAAACAGCTGCCATTTAAGAGTACAGAGCTGAAAGGATTTTCATCCATTTGTCAGTTTTAGACTTTTCTTGTAGTTGGTATGATTTCTGTATGTTTTTCTCTACAAACTCTTGCTGCAATAGGTTAGTACTTGGAAATTTTCCTGTATAAATGTTAGATAATAGTCTCTAAGTTCATTTTAACAGTGAATGCTTTTACAGCCTACGCTTACCCAGTCCGATGTGATTTTATTTATTGCAGAGGTTCTTAAAAAACTCAGATTGATCATGATGATCATGAATAGAAGAGTGATGAGTAAAATGTACGATAACTAGGAGGATCTATTTTTGTAAAATTCTGCAACAACTTACTTATTTGGATTATGAAATATGAAAAGCAATTTCTCTTCCTGATCGGGTTGAAGGTGTTTAACATTTATGGGGTTTTTATGTGCAATGTGAAGCATTTGATCAGCTGCTGACAATTTGATATCATATCTTTCAAAGTAACCACTTTACTGAGTTGCAATTAAGCATAAATAACATACTGGACATTGCCTTTGTCAACTTGATTTCCCAAAGACTGTGGTCAGTACACATGTTAGACTTAAAATAGCCACCAAAACTTTGCAGGTAATGGAAGAGATGAATGATTCAGTGGTCTTTGGGAGATGCCAGTAGCATGCACTGAGGTGGCAAGGGCAGGTGGGTGGCTAACTTAGTTCTTTGAGAGAAGGTGCTATCATTACACAAGGAAAGGTGAACAGCAGATACCTTTCCCTAATGAGTTAACTGGAAGGGTAAGGTACTTCAAGTAAAGAATCCTTAACTGCCAATATCCTTTGTCCTAAGCTGGGATAATTAGGAAATTTTAAAGAACAGTTTATTACTTCCATACATACTTGTGGAAGTAATATATCTGTTTCTGTACAGGAAGAAACAGTGCAAGAAAAGAAAACATCAAACTTAATTACAAGAAATGTCTACCTGAAATTTTGCTCCTGCAAAAGCAACCTCAGCCAAATATAAGTGAGTAATAACATAATCATACAGTGTTGATATGTATTATTTATATAACTGTATAATAATACCTCAAAGAGTATTATTATTCTATAATAATAATACCTCAAAGAGTATTATTATTATCATATTATAATACCTCAAAGAATGGGGATTCAAAGAGTAAGTTCTCTTTAGGATAGACAACAATTTGACCACACCATTTTTTAAAGTTTATTTTTTTACACAGATATTATATTGCTGATTTTTTGTGTAATTCTGGAACATGAGTCTGAATTATTCTTACTCATAATACTCAGGTCAATAGGCCACTGTTTAGTGATTCTAATATTTCCTTCAACAGTTCCCCCCCCCCCTTTTTCTCTTTTTTTTTTCTTTTTTTTTTTTTAATGAAAGGGATAATGGTCACAGTAAATTCAAATATGGAAAACATCCATTTTTACTGTACTTGCTTCATCTACTCAGGCAATATGCTGCTCAATACCTACTTTTAACTTTATCCTGTTAGGCTTCATAAGTGCATATATGCTCATATTCTGCTAAATAAGAGAAATGACCAAGAAGTTGTGTCAAGAGTACGAACAAATCCATCTGAGGCACCTAAAATAAGTAGAGTTAATAGCAAAAATCACTAGAATTTATGCAGGTATCTTAAACAACCTATGACATACAAGAACCTAAATCTCACTCATAAATTATTGTTATGTATGGACTTACGGAAACCATAAATCATAAACGTAGTACTTTAGTTTCATCCTCTAATAAAAAGGAATTTTTAAAATAGCATTTTCTTTTTCAACATGTTCAAAACCAGGCTTGCAATCACATTTATCCATTTGTAAAGTAAACTTTCCCACGTACTGCACAGAGCATAAAAATAGTTTACAAGCAAACAGGGTCTCTGACTTAATCATCAACCAAAGAAAGACAGAATCAAATTACAGACTAAATACTTATCTAAAGGTCCAAAAAAGGTTCTTATTGATGATCAGATTGAAATATACACAACTACCACAAGAGAAAAATCACTTTTTTTTCAAATCAAGGGAATCTGATATATTTCTCATTAAAAATAAATTGGTGTGTAATTCCATAATACTATTATTAATTTCACTTCTTGCAATGACATTTTGGCTATATTTGTTCTGTCTTGCAGAATAAAGCCTGTTTCATGGAATGAGCAAATACATTTTTCTCCCTATTTTCTGTAGTTTTCATAGTAACATAACTCCAGATTCAAGGAAATGTGGTTTCTTTAATCTTTCTAACTAATGAAATGAAAGTATTCAATATGCCCATTACTGTTCTCACACCTATCACAATTTTATATTAAGATACTCTTTTTATTTCCTAAATCAACTACAAAATTTCCATAAATATATCACTCTAGTTATTATTATCTAGTTCCATAAATATCACTCTAGTTATTTACTCACCAGCCTAATATAATCAGTCAGACCAATTTTACATCTAAATCTGTTATCCAACATCATTTGCAGTCTAATCTTTACAAGGGTGATAAGGAAATCCAGTTTCCCAGACTTTATATGTTTGGGCTTTCAAAGTTTTACAAAAATTTTTCCTACTCTATTGAATTTGATTTTTTGAGAGCAAACATAAGTAGAAATCCAGTTGTATAACAGAAATAGTTTTTCCAATTTTAGGTTGATTTTTCATATCCCACATATGAACTAAGTTTTGAAAATCACCAAAGCACACAAGAAATTGTTTAAACTATATATATTGGCTGCAAATTTTGATTCCTTGAATATTTTCCTTTCAGATACCTTATGTACTTCCATTTTTCAATTTAACATTTATCCTCATTTTTTTTTCACTCAGACCTTTGAAAAATATGAAAAAAATCCTCCAGAAGACAAACAGCAATAGACAATGATAACTGAGCATTTTCTGGTGTGAGGCATGTTAATAGCACAAGTAGCTTCTTTTAACCATGGCTGATGTTTCATTGGCAGAAATCAGTCACTAGGTCCAAATCTCAGTAGCAAATGGAAGAGAAATCACTAACCTTCTCTCCATTGGATCTTTTGATTATTTTGCCAATATGTGTGCTGAAAGATGAAGAAGAAAAATGTTCATAGGAAACCCTCCTGCTTGCTGATACAGGAATCAGAATCACTTGCCCTCTGTGGTTTCACTCGCAAATTGATCTGCAGTAACTCTCATAAGTTTGAAACAAGTTTTTTTTTTTTTACAAGGCACATCTCCCTCCAGACCCCACTGTATTCTGCTATTGAAAAAATTTTGCTATCCCTACAAATGCCATGAGAGTATAAGATTTTGATGTCTTTTGCCATTAAAAGAAGAAAAGTTTTTTTGTGAGCACCACAGTTTTGGGAAGTGAGAATGAACAGGCGAAGAGGAATTGGGAAAAAAAAAAAAAAAAATAGCATTTCCCTTTCTAGACACAGCCAGATACAGCAAACTCTACACTGCAGGACACATCTGAGACAATCCACAAAGTTTGTTGCTGCTATGAAAGGAATACTCACAGCGTACAACCACCATATCTAGGACTATAATCCATAGAATTTTCTTAGAAGTTTTCTCTTCAAGAGACATGAACTATTCAAATGTATAAGCAGGCATCTCCAAATATTTATAGATAACACCTCAGCTCCACATGACCTAGAAAACATTGTAATTCCTCATGAAGAATAGAGGAATATCACAGATGGAAAGCTAAATAATCCATGTAACAATTGTTATGTTTTTGCATTTTTGCATGTTACTTAATATAAAATGATATGCAAAATATGTTGTATTATTTTCTTAAGGAAAACTATGAATGAGAGAGGATCTGGAGTTCCAAAGACCTCAACTCTTTTTGAATATTTCTCTCTAGACAGCTCAGCCTGTGGCTGAAAGTTCTGATGAAAATGAGAATCCTAGCAATACAGCAGTACAGCCTTTGTGTGTTTACAGGTATTTCTGGACAGAAATACCAAGTTATATTACAACTACGCCAAACACAGAATAGGATGACCCTCAGAAAATAAATCAGCTAGAATGAAGAGTTTACACTGGTGTTGCCAACGCTGTGACAACAGTAAAAGTACTTAGGAGAACTAGGTGCTTGTCCTGCTTAAACCCTTGAATTTGGCGTGACAGAATCAGCTTTACCTCACTTTATTAGAAATTGCAGCACTATGCAAATATACCACAAGTATTAAACCCTACATCATGTGTATTGGAAGGTTTATAGTGTATAATCCCTCATTCCCCAGAAACATGAGGCTTATTCCTAGCTGCTGCGAAAACATAAAAATCAAACACTTGAAGAAAACAAGTCAGCAGTTTATACCAAGAGCCAGTGAACTGGGCAGTGACAAGAGACAAGCATGTCTTAGGAGATTTAGTTCTGCAGGTGAAGATTATCCTAAAAGGTCTGGAGAAGTTTTGGAAACACATTCTTCTCCCCAAAAACCTTGCTAGTTAAGGCACATTTATGGATCCACCTTGCTTCTATATTTTCAATATTCAAGCACTTGGTCTCTCCATGTCTTCTGAAAGGGTAGAGATTTCAGTAGGTGGTTTAACATTAAAAATCAAAGTCAAAGCCTTACAGATCCAGTCTTTTATTTAAGACAATTGTAGTGACATACATTTTGTCTCATTTTCCTAGCAGTTCCAATACTTCTGGGAAACCAGGATTTCAGTAGCTCAGTTTGAGTCTAAATACTTTGATGAGGCAATAAGGGCTATGTAATAGCTTTCACAATGAAACTACAGCTTAAAGACACATCTTTAAAATGCCACCTCCATACTTCAGAAACCACAGGAAAATAAGTTTTATAAGAGCATTTTCCATTCATATGAAGAAGCAGGGAGCACTAAGGAAAATGGGACATCAGTTACTTCCAAGATTTCCATTTAGTAGCCTATAAACTATAATATGTTGAAAGCATATAGAAGATTAATTTCTCTTGGAAGAATTTTTGAAAGGTTCTCTTACCCTCAAGACATAATGAAATGTTATATTTTGTGTTCCTAACATATAAAAGCCTTTAAGCTCTGTCAAAATCCTGACACACATCTGGTGTGGGTAAAAGCAAGACCACACAACAGCAAAGTGCTCCCCACTGTCCAGCAAAAGCTCACTTTGGCTGGGAACTGTGAAGAATTGATTCTCAATCCAAACCTTGCACGCCAGCAGTAAATTTGCTTTTAACAAGGGATTTCTCTGAGGGCCCCTTACTGACTTCTTGCTCTCTGCTTGGACCATAAAGGTTCAAAGGTCCATAAAACTGACCCAAGATCCCTGCTTGGAACATTTGGAAATATTTTTTGCTCTTACGTCTGGAATTTTAATGCTTTACCTAGCATTACCAGCTCTGTGTGTTCGGAATTCATGAACTGAATCCCACTAAGCATAATAGGCTTTTAACAATCATAAAGAATTAAGTATAAGCAGCACAGCAATTTGGTTCTGTGTGTAGACTTAGTTGTTCACAATGCTATTTTCTCCAGTGCAAGAGTTAGAAAGTATAACTTAAGCTGGAACAAAGAACTTGTCACAAATTTCAAGACATGGATAAGTCTTGTCATGAATTTCAAGACAAAATCTTTACATGATTCTGCATGAGGGTGTCAGTCATCATGGAAAGGCAAATGCACTTTTCTCCAGAAGATTCGAAAAGCTTATACTCTTTTCAATTGTAGTACCAAAATGGATTTTTAGTTTCAGTCCCTCTGAGGATTACTTTCTGAAAACCACTTCAGAATAGCTTGTCCCTCACTTAGCTGATAACATCGGTGATCTATAGTAAGATACACAATTTGAAAAGCAATGAAGAATGTGCTACACTCTAATTGCCTCTTGACTGCAGGTAGGTTATTGAATAGGCAAAATCAATTTTACTATACAGTGAGCAGGCTTGGAATTAAGGCAGTCTTATTGAAGAGCTGGTCAAAAGTCATTTCCAATTGAAGAGTTTTGTATCAGAAAATGCTAATTTGCCCATTGCACCTTAACTGCAGGTCAGAACTGCCCGGTTTTCTGAAAACCCACCCAAAAAGAAATAAAAGCTGAAGAACCATTTGAACACATTCTATATAGACCATTAGGGGGAATTAAAGTTTTCATTATATCAATGTACTTACTACTTTGTTATATTCTTGTGAATAAAAGGCAATAAGTGCATCTTTAGGTCTTTGTTAGTAGTAATTGCCTTCCTACTATGTTATTATTGCAAAGAAACATATTATACAATTGTTCTGATATATATTTTCAGACACAAATGTTCCAGAAAACCTGCTATTAAAATTATCAGTTTTATAATTTGGCTTACAAGAAAAGTGATTATTTTCTCCCCCTCTCCCCTCAAACAAAGCCAAAAACAAATCCAGAAGAAAACACAACAGGGTTTCCGGAATGAGACAAACAGGATTTAGAAAGGAGATACTTATGTGAGATGCATGTCCTGCTTTAAAGAAATATCTTCTTAATTCTCTATCTCACTGTTTGTTCTTTTTTAATCCATTCCTCTTAGCTCAATAGAAATACATCTCCAAATAGGGAATATACTATATAAACCATTCCATATTTGAGAAGATAAATTAATATTGAGGATTTCAGACCAGTATTTGAAGTTTCAATAAAAGCCGTGTTCTGGAAATTCACCTTCAGGTTTTTTACTGAATATTAAGTGATTACTACATTTCTGATATTTAAAATTTGTATATCCCATGTGTATAAGTCTTCCCAAAAGGTTTTGTAATCTCAGAGAAGCATATAGAGTAATAAAGGAGTTGATTTCTATGAAATAATTATGAAGAGTTTTTTGCAGCTTTCTGAAGATTTTGTGGCTTCTTCATAGTCTTTACCATTTTTATATGCATGTGTGTTTCTGTTTATGAAAGAAAAAGTGTCTGTTATTATTTGATACCATATAATTTCTGATATAACTTATGTGTTTATGAATAGTTATTGCATTTTCCTAAGATTTTAATTTTTTAATTGTTCCTGTAAGACAATAAAATCATATCATGTATAAAATACTCTGTACAAAGAGCAGCATACATGGTAACAGCAAGATATTTTTATACAAGATAGTTTGGAATTGGTAGAACTCTCAAAACTACTTCAGCTGTATAATTAAAAAAAAGAAAAATCAGATTTTTAGGCAAAACTATTTTCCCCAAGAAAAATACTCTTTCATAGTTTATGGCTGATATTTTTGCAAGAAGATACCAAATGGTGTAACCATCAATCCATACCTGTCCTGTGCAGACGGCATAACCAGATTGCAAGAGCCAAAGTTAAATTTCATCCTTCAACATGGTTAGACATATTTTTATTACATGTAATAAGGACTCATTTTGTACATCACAAGCAGAGATTCCCCCAATGGATGAGATGGTGTGCCCCAACAAATTTGCAAATAATAAGTCCTGTTGTAAACTGAAGTAATTTCTATAATAAATATGGCTGCTGTATGGTGTAGGAACATAAACCCAAGGTTTTCATATTTTTGTAAAGGATTGTAAAATTCAATTCAATTTTAAAACATGAATAAAAGGAGAAATTGATTCGCCCTACAAATTCTGTTACAAGAAGGATGTTATCTTTTCTGTAATAAAGATCTTGATTTTGTAGCATGGAAACTTTTACTCAAAAAACCACAAACCCACTAAGGAATTCTAGTGATGTGAAACATTAAAAAGCATGTGCTGTATTAAGAAAAACTCAGTGTTTACCAGTGGCTTTTATGTTTTTAATGTTGCTTCTGATGAACCAAAAGTAATTAAATATTCTGAAGCAAACCTTTATAAGAATTTCTCAAGACAGATATTTTCAGGAATATTTGTGAAGCCACAAAGGCTGTTGTTGCAAAAAATACATTTCATTAAAACCTATGATGGTCTGCATGCATTTTCTTCCATTTAATCTCTACTGATGTAGTAGATGACAATGGTTTCTTCCAGAATTGGGTGCAGTTATCCAATAATTAACCTGTCAAAGTCCCCAGGTATCTCATTCATGAGATACACTCCCATCATTAGAGGCTAATTAATTATCTGGGGATAGACCAAGGGAGAAGACTCAAGCCTACATTAGCCTGAGTAAGTAAGTCTACATTAGTAAGTCATTGCTGTCAACTTGAAAAACTTCATTTTAAGGAAGTATTTCATATATTTGTCTAAGGAGAATGATACTCCAGAGGGAAGTTGTTCACATTTTCAGGCATCCTTCTCTTTTTCTACCATTTCAGTGGGGTTACTGCCAGAGGAAGGTTATAATTTAGACAAAACCAGGACACTATAGCTGTAAATCATTCAAATATGTTAAGGTGAGTTTATGCTTCTTGCCAGATCCTTGAGCAAAATTTGACTTAAATTGTACCAGTAGCATCAGTCTTTGAAAAATCATTTCCTAGTATTTTATCTTTTTTTTTTTTTTTTTTTTTTTTGCTGTGAATAGATAATAAATCTTAAGTTGCATCTAGACAAATATTCAATGTGATGAAGGGAAAGACAGATTTGGCAATCTTCTCCAAAGAGTTGGAGTGCTGGTGGATAAAGGAAGACCAACTGATGTTTTCTACCTGGACTTGTGCAGAGCTCTTGGCACTGTCCCAGATGACAACCTCATATTTAAACTGAAGAGACAGGAATTTGATGAATGAACCACTGAGTGGATGAGTAATTGGCTAGATGGTTTTACTCATGCAGTTGTGGCCAACATCTCAATGTCCATGTGGACACCAATTATAGGTGAACAATAAATAAATATTGCCTTACATATTCAAAATACATATTAAAAAAAAAGGTACCATTGTCAATGGCTTAATAATAAACCATGCTTGCCTCTCAAGATATCTACACTTTGGAGAAGGGGAAAAATGCATAAAATTGCTTCACATGTAATTTTCTAAGAAAAAATGAAGGCAGAAATTTAAACTGTTAGTGTTTTATGTTCAGCTGCTATGTCTTATTCACATCAACACCAAAACCAGCCAACATGTCACCAACACCAAAGTTTTGGTGACATTCTGAATTCAGCCCCTGGAGGACCCATTAGAAACATCTTTTCACTTGTTTATTTTTGTTCCTGTTTATAGAATACAGATTTCTGTAAATTGCAAATTGCTACTCCATGAATATGGTAGTTCAGGATCTTGGAATCACTTTCTGCTGAAAACCTTAAGCAGATTAGTAAATTCAATTTTTGCATATCTGATAATGAGAATTGGAACTTGGAAAAATACTCATAACTTTAGGGGGGTTATATAAATTTTTTAAGTACTGATAGAAAAATAACAAGACAGATATTAGAGAAACACACTCAAAAGCAGGTGTTATAAAAGGTAAATTTTGTAAAAAAATCTGATAAGAAAATAAACAAAAAATTAATCAAGCTTTCTTCCATTCTCTTAACATCCTTCCTATCATTTGGTAGCTTCTCTACTAACAAACTGCTTCTGACTCTGCAGATGACAGGATTGTTTGCAGTTTCCAAGCATGGAAGAAGTAGGTAATAGATCTCTCAAGTGGTGTGGGTTTGTATTGCAATCTAACACAGCTCTTGAAAACAAACACCTGTTATTTGTCTGTTCCATGTCCTATGTGACATCCTGTAAATTTTATTTGTCATTTGGGAAAAAGTTTTGCCCATCAGTTGCTGAGAAGGAAAAAGATCTACTTGGACTTTATGGACTAGGAAGGCCACTACTGCTCTGATCCAAAGTGGCATATTTTTAGTGATCGCTTTTAGATTTGTGGCATCTCTTCCTTTGAAGGAAATGTTACAACATCACAAAACACCTCAATCTTTCTACAAACCCAAGATATTCACATCAGAGGGATATCAGCAAAGGCTTTTGTCTTTAGAAGTACTTATTAATTAATGAATAGACAGGTATCATGAAATGCAGGGTACTAAAAGAGCAGAGGTCTGTACATGGCATTCATAACTTCTTTTTGTCTTGTTTTTGGGGTTTTTTTGTTTGGTTGGTTGGTTTTTTGTTTTGTTTTGGGGTTTTTTTGGGCTTTTTTGGTTGATGTTTTTGTTGATATTCTGGGGAGAGTTATTTCCAGCAGTTATAGCAGCAGAAATTCATCCTTACCCCGAACAGTTTAAATAGATTTTTTGAGTCCCCTACAGAAAAAGCATGAATTCTGTAATATTTGAAAAACACTTGAACAGTCAAAGAATTAATGCCTGAAGTGGCACCAAACAGTAAAATAGAGACATCCTGCTCTTTTCAGAAGGAAGGAATAGCTAAGGAAGTTGCTCATGACTTTGCCAAAGTGGGTTTTAACAGATTATCTGTAATTAAAGATGATTAGGACTGGACTCCTGACAGCAACAACCCCAAATGATTTTCATTGTATTTAGCCTAAGGCAGAAGTGTGAAGATGTGGCAGAATTTCTGTGGATTTCAACATGGTCAGAACTTACAGACAGCATGTGAGAGCTGCAATAATTATGTATGTGAGGCAGCTACTCACACCACAAAGCACTGGAGGCTTATTGCTCTGCTAAGGAAACCTTGAGTTTGTGGCTTGAGTAGTGATGCACAGGGTAATGTGAATTTCCCAACCACCCAAAAGACACTTCCAAGGATGGAAGGTCTTTTTGACAAAGAACATCAAAAGACTTGGAAGAATGATATCAAAGTCCATAAACTTTGATTCTCCAGAAGTAATTTTTGACACAGTTAGACACCAGATCAGAGCTTTTGTACGCTTCTTCCTAAGCCATGCACCCAGAATGGAAATACAGAAAATGGTCACTTATTGCAATTTAGCTTATTTTGTGACAGATTGGTTTATTTCCCACAATTTCTGTCATGTACATAAGTCTGAAGTGAGTGAGATTTTTTTGTTTGGTGGGGTTTTTTTTAACAGATTATGTTGCAATCAAAAAATATGTGTTCTTATCTCATTTTTAAAAGCAGTGAAAACCTGCATCTCATGCAAATAAAATTTTGTCCAGGCCAGTGTATAAATGGATGACCTGCTCATCCTTGAACTGGTGCTTTTCACCATGTGTTATACGACGCTAAATCACCGTCTGTTTCGCTTTATATTAATATATTGGACTATGAAGAATGACATTTCAAGCCTCTGATGCACCTTTCTTGTCAGAATTAACTCCAGTGGCTCAAGAGGTCACTGTTTGCCCAGCTGGAAGAGGCAATCTGCTCAGACACCACAATGAAAGCTGACAGAAACCATGAATCATTATACCCACATGTCATCCCTGTTTCATTTTCTGAAATGGCCTGGAGGCATTCTCACAACACAGCATAGCAAAGATGCTGCCTTCTAGGTGAATCTGTTACAGCAAAGTCAAACTTCTAGTTTGTACCACCAGTGAAGGTGATCTCAAGTGAGCAACTTTCTCTTGAAAGTCTGATAGAATGCCTCTATTTCCAGATACAAGAGATTTACAGCTTAGGAAGTCTCAACAGATTGTGCTGTGATGAAGGTCTGAGCTCTCAGCTGAGAGATTTTCCTTTTGCATGATTGAAATATAGTCCAAAATGGAACAGAGAGTGTCCTTCAATACATAGTAGTTAACAGTATTCAGAGGCAGATAGAAAATCAGGAAATCAGAACCACTGGATGCTTAAAAATACTGTTCTTAACTAACACCGTGCATGAAAGCTCCTCAAAATTCTGTATATGATCTGACCCATCTGTGTAGTCATTTTTCATCAATGACATCCTCCAGTCCTTGTATCATCAAAACACTCACTAGCTGAGAGAAATTGAATTTCAAAATTATGCTGACCATGGTTTAAGTAATTTCATTTTTTGTCTTGATTCAGTACACTTTAGATTGATGAATCAGTGGATGTATCCTTATGGGTTGAAGGCAATGTTGTAACTTGCAAAAATGGAATTTAAAAAGAAATCAAATATTCCTTTTAAATTTTGTAGGGATTTTTTGTTGCTTTTTCTTTCTTTCTCACTGTGTCTAAAAAGCAGGGACCAATTTAGTAATAATGCATGTTTCCAAACAAATTGTCATAAAAACTTAGACAATTTTAAGGTTTGCTCATCTAGAATGCTTTTTTTTATCCTTTAATGATACAGAATTTTGGCTTTTAATTTTAAATTTAGTTCCTTAGAATGATAGCTATGGAAATAATTTTTAAAGCAGTGTCTAGAACAAGGAATAAAAGAAGAGACATGTCCACACCACTGAGCATCCTTTTCTCCAGGTTAAACAAACACAAAGTTTCTCAGCTGCTCCTCACAAGGCTTGTGGTCCTTCATTGCCTCTGCTGCCTTTCTCTGGACACACTCAAACCTTCTTTTTTGAAGTGAGGAGACCAAAACAGAATCATAAAATTAAATCACACATGCGTTAAAATGAAATCAATACATTGAAAGAGGGAGAAAATGAAGTTGAATGCTATGCATATTTTAATGCATGTTATGTTTACTCTATGTTAAATAAAAGGTTTAAAACAAGTATATATGATATGGATTTTTTTTTTAGAAAGCATTTTCCAAATTCAAATATTTTTAAATTAAGACATTATATTTTATAAATGGCAAAAAACACTTCAAAGCCATTTCTGAGTGCTTTATTTTTTCTAATGTGCTGTCCTGAAATACTGTAATGTTTTAATTGTGTATGAGGAGGAGACTGAGTGCCCAGAGACATTTTGGTAACTATATTTCATATTTCTTGAATTTTAATGTGAAAACAACTAAATGTCTTTTATGTGGACCTTTAAATTTTTGTTAAATTAGCCATAAAATCTCAAAGGTGGGGGTTTAAAATTTCTCTTTTAAAATTTCCCCTCTGCACTGCTGAATTGTAAAGTGAATTTTAACTCTTATTCCCATCAAAAATGGACATATTCCACCAAAAGTGCATTGGGCACCGCTCTGTGGCATAAGAGCAGCTGCAGTCACTGGGCCTGTGGTTGTAATATGCCCTTGGCAGAAATATCACTGGTTTTTTACCTCATATCTTGGGAATACAGCAGAACTTAGGAGCTATAAACAAGTCACTGTCTTAACTGTGGTTCTTTCCAACACCCCACCAAGACCACCTAGTCTAGGAGGCTAATTTTCCTGTCATGATTTCTATCTACCTTCCAACTGTTTCACTGATATATTTTCCCAGGTCTGGTTCTGTGCAAATTGGATATTTCAGAGATGCAGTTTCCGATAGTTAAGACTTGTGGCTTCAAGGGTTGTCACTGTGTGGAATGAAATGAGGAGATGAAGCTAGGAATGTAAAATAAAGTTGCTGTAGTAACATTATTTATTATCTTATTTACTTTTTTTCTATTAATCATAATAACCAATACTAGCCTCTGTCTTTCATCTGTGCATTGAGAAAATACAGATGCTGTGACATGGAGTGAACAGGAGGGTTATAACTCTCATTTCTCTTTTCTCAATGGAACATCCATATAAAGACAAATCTCCTCAACCCCAAGGTTCAGGCAGCATGATCTAAGCTGAAAATATTCAGAGTTTTGAATTTCAGTGTACAATGAAATTTAAAAAACTGCTTTGTTTGTTAACAAAAAGGGATCTCCTTTTTATCAACATTCCCTCATGTCAAATGCCTTATGGTTGTTTCTTTATAAAGGACAAAGGGTCAAGATTATGTAGTCATGCCAAAGACTGAGTAATTTAGCAATAGGTTAAAAAATTATTTCTAAAAATAAAAGAGTTCTCCATAGGCTTCTGCAGAACTGTACCTGAAATGTCACACAAGGCTAAAAGGTGATAAAGTTCCTAGTCTGATGAACTATCAGAATAATATATTCATGGTGAGATGTTTTGCTTGATAAGGAAGATGCTAACTACATCATGAACTTGCTGCTTCTTCTAAAATAGTAAAGCATTACATTATCAGTAACTCATATTTGAATAACAAAAACATGGATCATAACAATAAAGTTGCTATCTAGGATGAAAAGAAAATAATTTCACCTCTGTCACTCAGCTGTTCATCCAATCTTACAGCTAAGTTTCAGCTCTCTCTGAAATAAGGCCTCTGAATAAAGGGGTGTAGTGGGCAGACAGCACTGAAGATGAGCACCAAACAGCTCTTTGTTCACTTCAGACCCTTCAAGAGATGGGGGAGTGAAAAAGAGAAAAACAAAGAGGAAACTCCTGGGTTGAAAAGAATATAATTCCAAAAACTGAGGGAAGAGGAAGGAAAAAAATCCCATCAAAATAAAGCAATGTGAATTCAGTCATTGAGTTCAACAAGAGGATACCCTAGTGCTCTCTGGTTTCTACCCCAGAATACCAATCATGTCAGTTTGTGTTGCTCAACATGAGGTTACTGATGAAGCATAAGGGATGGAGATTATTCTAGATCTGTCTGGGAAAGGGTTAATTCCCTTCATAGGACATTAGATGGTGCTATGTTTTGGATTTATGGCTAAGACATCCTTGATAACATACCGGAAATAAAATTTAAAAATCATAAAATAATAGAATGATAGAACAGTTCTGGTTTGAAGAGACTTTAAAATCATCTGTTTTCAAGCCCTCTGCCATGGCCAGGGATGCTTCCCATTAAACCAGGCTGCTCAAAGTCCCGTCTTGAACACTGCTAGAGATGGGGCATTCACAACTTATCTGGGCAACCTATTCCATGCCTCATCTTCCTCACAGTTAAGGAATGTCTTCATAATAGCTAATCTAAGTCTACCCTCATTTGGTTTAAAACTCTTAACCCTCTTGCTGTCATTATTTGCCCCTGTAAAAAGTCCCTCTCCAGCTCTCTTGTGGCCTCCTTTAGGTACTGGAAGATCAATAGGAGGTCTGTCTGCAGCTTCCTCTTCTCCAGAGAGTTGAGACACCAACTGTCTCAGCATGTTCTCATAGGGAAAGTGATCCAGCCCTCTGATCATCTTCTGCCCCCTATCTAGGAGAGAAAGGGCAAGAGAGAAACTAGATGGGCATTGAGGTTCCAGACAGGGTCAGTTCACTGCAGGGAGGCAGTAACGTGCTTTATTATCCTGACAAGTGCAAATTCATCTGCTGTCTCTTGTATAGTACTCTGTTCTGCAAAATTTCTGATATATCTGTTGTTCATCTCTCTACTTCCTTGTTTTGCTTATGAAAATTAAAATACTTAAATGTAATCATGCACATAAACCTGTTAATAGTCACCTAGCACTTGACAAAGCACTTCTTTTATGGCAGCAGTTTCACATCTTTAATGAAAAGTTTCTTTGCCATATAATATTTCATTAGTCACAAACGGATGAAGTCCCTTTGAAAAGTCCCTTTGAATCTATCTGTCAAAAGTATTTTTTAGCTAAACATCTTTCCATTTATTACTTCTTTCATTTCTGTTCTCTATGTTATTAGACTCCTCCTAGATTAAATTCATAGGAATCAATCATGAGGTCTGTCACTTGGGCATTTTGGCACAGATCTTGACCATTTAGATTTAAATTGAATTTAGGTTCCTTACATTTAATAGTTTTCAATATCTTCTTCATTGTTCCATACATCTTTTGTTATTAATATATAATTCAACTGATTTTGCACTCTTCTCAGTATCCCCTAAACTTTTTGATTCAATATCTACTTTATATTTTGCTGAAATGGAGCACAACACACATTATGTGTTGGTATATGGTTTATTCATATTGCTCTTTCTATGGCCAGTACACATCTTCCTAAATATGGTGGGTTATATTTGGAGTCACCAGCATATTCCAGAACAGACACTAATCTGTCATATTGAATCTTATCAAAATCAATAAACACAGATAATTCTATGTATAACTACTTAATTAGCAAAGATATTATGAGAGCAATTTGATATATAGTTGTGAAAGCACATGAGGCTGAGGCACATACAGTCTATTTTCCCTGTAAATTATACTTTAGATCACCAGCGTGGAAAATACCATTTCACACTTGATTTGCTACTTTGGGGAAAAGAACATTAAGATTCACACTTCCTTCCCTACCTTCACCTTCCAGGACTCATCTGAAATGTTACCATAACTGTGGTAAGTGGTGAGTAGTATGCACTGCAATGGAGTTTCACAGGTAGGCTAAGAGGCCTAATTTTTCTCAGCTGTGTGTCTATCTGGCATGTCATGTTGTCTTTTCTTTTGAGAAATATAATGTTGATGATATCTATTTACTTAGTCCTTTAATGCTTCCATATTTTTTCAGCGCATTTATTAACATTAGTTATAAGATCAGCTCATCACAAAGCAGAAATGTGGGTGGTTGGAAGGGGAAGGATAAATTTTATTTGGATATGAAGGTCTTCTCCTGGGGTGAAGGGTTTTGAAAAGGACTCCATAAATTAATAGTGAGATTATGTCTTTTAAAAAAGACATCTCTTTTGTGAGAGAAAATCTAATGAGGATTAATCCTTTCTTTGAATCATGGAATTGACACTTCCTAGTGTAAAAGGAATTAATCTGACAAGACTTCACTGTACATGTAAATATTCTACAGCTGAAGAACTGAGTGCAGCAGATGTGCAGCACAACCATCTCGACTAGGGGAGTTCTGACAGCTGTCACAAACTCTCCAGTCATTGTCAAATCACTCTGTCAATGCCATTACTTACCTTTTTACATGCCAAGGGAACACTGCAAGCTTCAAGCAAAGTAAAAGGTAAATTTGAGAAGCTATCACAGACTGTTTGTAATAGTGGTTTTATCAAATTAATATACAAAACTCAATTTTAGAAGCAAACCAAATGCAGACAAATCCAATACATTAATCCAAACAATGAGGAATCATCTATTCTTGTTACAAATGGTCTTTCAAACTCTTGATAACAAACCTGTTTATTTCATATCAGCCCTAAATGATGCCAATTTGAGTAACAAAGAACCATTTAGCCTATGTTAGGTTTAAGAAGTGCAATGCAGTGAGAAATGTCTGAAATGATGTAAATTTAAGCACTGATAGTAGAAGAGAGGCATGAACTGTGTCAAAGTTAATTTAGAAAGTTAAAGAAATAATGAATGCTCCCAGTACAGAGCCTTCGTATTATGCAATAAGAAAGCAAAAGAGACAGATAGGCCATTCTAGAGAATTGAATTCCAGAAGTCCATTTAAACTAGATTAAGCCAGTAGGAAACTTCTGTTTTGAATTTTAAAATATCACAATGGACACAAAATGGAAAACATCTTCTATAATGTTCTTTGCAATCTGTGATTCACTTCCCAGTAGAAACATGAAAAATTACCGATTATTGGCAAATATTGATAAAAAGGGGTATTTTGATGGGGTCTGCATATATATATTTCATCTATTAATAAACAAATTAAAGGTTAATGAAACTATGTGAACAATGTATAATGCTGAATAGTACAAAGTCACAAGACCTTTTTCATTTCTGCTTGAGGCCCAATGTAACATTTAGATGTTCACAATGTTTTCAAGCTTTATAAATGTTATGTCATTAGCTATTCTCACCCTGGAGAAAGAAAAACTTATAGGCTTCAGGAGTGAATATATAAATAATACAATACTAAATAATGCTTAATTTGAGAAATGATTTTATATTCAGTTAGTTCTGAAATTACATAATTTCCAATATGTATGTTGCATTCTGTAAAAAAATGAAATATTGTGCTTACAAGAAGACAAAAAAAAACCCATACTATTTTATAATATTTTGATATTATCATCTGTCTAGGGCTTGCCAATATCAACTGTAGTACCACTTAGATTATTTAATGAAACATAACAAAATGAACAAAGTCTGGAATCCTTAATGAGAGCAAATGGAATTAACTGAAGTTCCTTCTCAACATAATCATAAGTACTGCATTAGGAAAAAGAAATTGAAAGTGTGAGCTTCAGCAAAACTGGTTCATTCACTTTCCTGTCATGCAAGAGTCAGTGGATAAATGAGGCAAAAGGTACCATTGAAACTGAAAGACTAACAGAGGTTTGAGAAGGTTAGAAGAAGTCACGCTTGCAAAACTTTCTTTAAAATATGATGCATTATTTCCTTTGAAATACTTTCCAAGAATTAAATGCTGACTCTGGAGAAAAATTTCAATTAAAAGAGAAAACAACTATTGTAGAGATTACTATAGGAGAATATATGCAGTTTGCTGCAAATCTGTTTATTCTCAACCCTGAATATTCTTGCAAAAAAATTAATTAAGATTATATGACAGATGTACTGAAAATGAATTATGCATTACTTATAAAATATCTACATCTAATCTTCCTTATTTATAGGTGAGCACATGATCAAGCAACCACAGTCAGAGAAATGCAAAATGAGAGAGTAGTTGACACCAGTTTCCTCTGGAGTATGGGACTTTCAGAGCTCTGTCAATCCAGTCTGTCTGCTCAAGCCACTTACCCAGGACTGTGTTCAGGCAGCTTTTGAGTATCCCCAAGGTGGGAGACTCCACCAGATATCTGGGCAATCTGTGCCTTTGTTCAGTCATTCTAACAGAAAAAGTGTTTTCTGTATTTAGATGATACTCTGTGTTTCAGTTTGTGTCTGTTGCCTCTTGACTTGCTGCTGGGCAATAAGAAAAGCCTGTCTTGGACTTCTTGACTCTCTCCATTCAAATATTTTTACATTGTTAAGAATGTTTTATAGCTTTCCATGCAGATTAAAGATACCCAGCTCTTTAAATGTTCCCTCACATGACAAATGCTCCAGTTGCTGTGCTTTCGCTGGACTCTCTTTAGGATGGTTTTCTCGTACTGAGGAGACTAGAACTGGATTCAAGACACAAAATGCTGCCCCACCACCACTGAGGAAAGGGGAAGGATACCTTTCCTCAATCTGCTGGCAATACTTTGTTTAATATTGCTGAGGATTCCAATATTTTTAGGCTTTCTTTTTGTGTTTAAGTTTTGCCAGGAGCTCCTTGCTCATGGGTACCCTCTTGAGTGAATTGCTTTTGAGCTTGGAAAAGGGGATTGTTGAGTATCAACAAACTTTTTTGGGCCCTTCTCCATGACAGGGCCTTATCCCATGGGATTCTTTCAGGCAGATTCCTGCAGAGGAAAAATTCTGCTCTCCTGAAATCCAGGATTGTGATCTTGCTTTTTGCCTGGCTCTTTCCTCTCAGAATCCTGAACTCTGCCATCTCATTGTCACTGAAGTCAATGGCGTCTTCAACCTTTTGCTCTCCAGTAAGTCCTCCCTTGTAAATGAACATGAGGTCCAGCAGAGCACCTCTCCTTATTAGCTTCTCAATCACTGATATTGGAATTTGCATAGTATTGTCTTGCAATTTTCCTGTACTAAATATTTTGAAATTCTTTGTGTTAAAAAAAAAATCATCTTGTTCATATGAACCAGCAAAAGATTTTCTGTTGTGAAACTTTTCATTTGATTACTCTGATAGATTAGGGGGAAGGATTTTTTCCTGAAAAGGATTATCTCATTTTCTAGGAGACTTGTAAATATTATGTTTAATTATAAAGCAAGAAGAAAACAAACAAACAAACAAACACCACAAAAACAATCAAGCAAAAAAACCAAACCAAAATGAAACAAAAACCCCCAAATAGACAAACAAAAATCTCCAAAAAACATTTCTGGTTTGATTTTTTTTCCTAACCTGCTTTTGTGAAAAAAGAAGAGAAGGTGGTTTATTTAAATTTGCTCATGCATCTATTATACATACTTTTCCACTTCAGGTTCTCCCAAATATTCTGTGTTGGGATTTGAAACACCCCAATATTAAATTCCTGGTCAAAGTTCAAGAACTCACACAAAAACCTGAAAACGGTGTTTTTATTTTGGTTGGATGTAGAACTCTTGAAATCAATGGGTGTTGTGCCACTGGCTTCTCTGGACCACAGGTCGAGTCCTTAGGGGGAAGGTGTGAAGAATAAAAATTTATAAAACCTTTTGAAGATACATAAAATTTTTCTGAGCTTGTCATGGATAATTTGAGCAAAGCTCAGTTGCACTTGATCACATGCAAGACTATTTTCTCTTTAATGGCCCAGATAAGAGGAGATAGTCAAGGAACTAGGACTGTTTATTCTGGAAAACGAAGTCTTGAAGGGGACCTAATAGCAATTTTTAAAAGTTGCAGAGTAGAGTACCAAGAGGACAGAGTTCTTTACTGAGAGGTACAGTAAAAAAGCTAGAAATTGGTCATAAATTGAAATTCAGGAGGCTTGAATATGTGAACAATCAAGCATGAGGATGTGTTGTTCTTTACAGATTATTTAGCATTTTTCCTTGGAGATCTTCAAATTATAGTTGGACAAAACTCTGAACAGCTGGTCAGAATTCAGTTTTCACCCCATTTGGAGCTGGTGGCTGGTCTAGATTTCCCCTGAGATCTCTTCTAACCTGAATGACTTCACAAAGCAGATTTCTCCTGAAGGCACTGGATCTTTAGGACATTTCCCATTACCATAAATTTTAAGCAAAAGTTAACTTTTGTATGGAAAGTTAACTTAAGTTTTGTTCCCACTAAAAGTTAACTTTTTAGTGGGAACTAATATATATATATGTTTGTGTGCATGTGCGCACTTGTGTGCACACATGCACACAAACATATATATACATTAGTTTCCACTGGTGTCTTAATAGTGATTTCAGTTGATTTACCAAATGATTTACCAAAACTATGTCTCAGAAATGAAAAAAAATACACAATTTTAAACCTTCCCATGTTAGCTTTCAGTTTGCATCCACCCCTACATAATAAAACACAAACCAAAAAACCTGACCTTAGCAAGTTATTCACAACTTTGGCATCATGATGAAAAGAATTGTCTCTGAAAATAAAAGATTGACAAAAATATAATTATTACAGTGACCTATATAGCAAATTAATAGTGTTTTTTTGTTTTTTCTACTTCTGCATTAAATGGAATTTAAATATTGAACGTATTCTTTTGAGGTAAGGATTCAGAAAACTTGATAGGGCAAAACCAACATTCTGAACAACCATGAAACATATATTGGCAAAAACATTGCCTTCTGCTAGAGGAACTTACCTAATAATAGCTTATTTTCAGGCATCTTCTATTTTACCCTCTAAAGATGTCGCTTATGAAAATATAATAATCCTTATGATATGTTTGTTAAATGTAAGAAACTATGCTATTTAACTGAATAAATTAAATTCTTTTTCTGTGAAAATAAAAAAGAGCCCCAAATATTTGAAGATTCAAATTCTTTTAGATGTGACCTTATATATTTAAATGCAAGAAAAGGTTTTGAGATCTTGCATCTTTAAGATTTATTAATAAAATCTAAAATATTTTAATACTGGTATCATGGAACCAGGTATAAATCAAATTTCTTTTGATTTGAATTCTGAAGGTCTAGATGGTCTTGCTGTGAGTGCTGAATCACACTGAGTGTTCAAAAACTATTTTATGCCATAAACTTAAAAATCTGGTACAATTTTATTCACTCATTTGTGATCTAATTGAGAAAGACTCTAATCATCTATCCCATTGAAAATAAATTGTGAAAGTCTACCTTCTCTTTCATGACGGAACTTTAGATAGATAAGTGCTAGAGTTTTTATCTTGTATTAAGCCTGGAAATTTTGATTACATAGCATAATCATACAATTTAATAATACAGTTTGAAACCTTAAATCACAAATTATCAAACTGGCAGTGCTTGTAATGTCAGTGGGAGCAATTATGAGAAGGAGAGTAAATTCATGCAGGTAAGATTCCCAGTATCTGTCTTTTAAACCCATGGAAAATGCTAGAAAGTATTTGAAAGATATGGTCCTCAGTTCCAGTTACACGAGGAGCCAGCAATGCCTGATATATTTCAAATATTTAATTCTACGGATTAAATACATTGCATGAAATCCATTGTGGGCACAAAATTTAAATATTTAGCATAGGGTTTGTCAGTGCATAATTTAGAAGAGGATTTCTTTTTTTTTTCTATTTGCTTGCTTACTTTTTTCTGTAGAAACACAAAATCAGTATTTTCTGACTTAGCAGGAGGTTTTTCTTTATTCCTTCTAGTCTTTCAAAAGTTCATTGATAGCCAGTGGTTTATTAAATCTTTAATAAATAACATTATAGCTCTCTATAAGCTGAAATCAATACAATGCTGTGAGGATAACGTCATTGTGGACCTTTATGTTTCATATCATTTCTATTAAACTTAGATAACTTAGTAGCTCTTCATTCAGAGTCTGAAAATCATTTTATGTAATGAGGACTTAAAACTTTCTCAGAGTAAAAAAGCTTCAAGAATAGAAGAATCCACAATGTCAGCTTGTGACAATCTCTTTAGAAATATGTAAACAGAGTACATGAAAATATAAATTAAAAAAAAAAATAAATTATGTGTAAATACAATTTTATTTTATACATATGTAAATCTCCTGCCAACATTTGTCTCACAAGCATGGCATTGAGATGCCAAAATTTTTAAAATTTTTAGAAATATCTGTTACTGTATGTATTGAAATGAAATATAATTATGGGCCTTGCACTCAGATAAGGACTTGTTGCTACAGAAAAGTTGATAAAGGCCATTAAATTCTTGATTAAATATCTATTAAAAGAGGAGCCTATAGTGCCATTATTATTTGATTTTTACTCAGGCCAAATTAGGGCTTGGAGAAATATCTGGCTATGGAATACCTATTTTCTGGGTTGCTCCAGCATCTCCTGTAAATATTTACATTCTCAAATGGTGCAGCCTGGTGTCCACTCAGCTGCTATCTTCCAAGGCTCTGCTCTGTTTTCTTGATGAGATTATTAGTGTCAATTACAACATTTGTATATACACAATACTTTGGAAACAATATTATGACGCTGTTGGAAAAATGAACCCCTCTGTTCTCAGTAGTGTAGAATTAAACTTTGCAACATATTGGATATTACCCTTAACACAGAACTCCATAACTACTTGCTCTTCAGTAAGCCAAACATAAAAATTAAAATAGGAGAATCTTATTCAAGACATCAAAAGTAACTCTTTCTACAACTGATGTGATAATTTTCCCATCTCCAAGTATGACTACTTTTGTCTAATTAGTAGAAGGTGAGGATCATCCATCACTTATTTGGCCATTCTTCCCTCTTATGCATGTCCTGTTCCATCCAAGCATGTCCTCTGGTACATCACAATAACTTCCAATGCAGCCAGCCTTTGAATCCTTTTCTGATAACATCCTATGGGCTAATAAAACAGCTGGAGAAAATACTGTTTAGACCATGGTAGGTTACAAAATTTTAGCCAGAAGTTTCTGCTCTCTGTACTGACAAGTGGAATATGTGCACTTTAGAAGCCCCCAGCCCTTAGGTTCAGACATCATTATATAGGGCAGAAACTGGAAAAAATAAACCAGTTACAGAAGTTGGTAAAAAATGCATTTTCAAGAGTTAGAGGATGCCAAACAACAGTAGATGACAGTATTTGGGAAAAATTCATTGTAGTTTACATTAGCACCTACATTCTGATGGTTTCTCCAATAATTTCTGGTCAACTGCTGCCTGTGAAGAAGTACTCATGCAGTACTCTGCAGAAGGGCTGCTTGCAACAAAGGACACTAGCACAGGCCCTCACAAAGACTTCCTGTAGACAAAAGGCCAATGATCCTCCTAAAAACTCAGGGTGAGGTGAAAATGAGAATAAAAGGGTAAATAATAATAAGGGAAAAATTCTAAGCAAAAGACAAAACTGGTACTGTCCAGTGCTGGACAGAAGTCCAGAAATGAAACTGTTAATTCACATCTAAAGCCAGGGACTGGTGTTTAGTGAGAAAAAAATATCATACTTCTTTTTTCAAAAATCTGTCAATAATATTATCCTACAGCCTCCTCTGACTTCCCAAGGTTTCTTCCGTAATAAACTCGTGCTTTGCTGTTTCTAGTCAAAGCTGAGGCAGAAAGCCATGCAAGATGAATGGAAGGGGAAGCAAAGGTCAAAGAAAGATATTTCAATCACATTTTTGCTTTTTGAAAACTAGCTATTAAATAACTTGGTAGTTTTGTCTATCCTAGGCTATGGCAACAGGGTGATTGCTTAATTTTTCTTTTATATTTTCTGTGATGCTTTTATCAAGTAAAGATGATGGAGCAGAGATTCCCCTGCAACCCAGGTGCAGCCCATGGTGAGGCAGCTGAGCCCCTGCAGCCCATGGAGGTCCATGGGGGAGCAGAGATCCACCTGCAGCTCCTGGAAGATGCAACAGCAGAGCACATGAATTCCTGAAGGAGGTTACCCTGTGGGAAGCCCCTGCAGGAGCAGGCTCCTGTGGCCTATGGAGAGAGGAGCCCACACTGGAGGAGGTTTCTGGCAGCACTTTTGACTCCATGGGGGACCCAGAGTGGAGCAGCCTGTTCCTGAGGGACTGCACACTGTGGGATGAACCCACACTGGAGCAGTTTGGGAAGAACTGTGCCCATAGGAAGGACTCAGGGTGGAGCAGTGTGGGGAGGACTCTCTTCTTTGGGAGGGACCCCACAGTGAAGCAAAGGAAGACTGTCCCCCCCCGAGAAAAGGAATGGCAGAGATGTGTCCTGAACTGACCACGGCCCCTCTTCCCTGTCCCCATGCACCACTGTGAGGGAGCAGGCAGAAAAATCAGTAGCGAACTTGAGTCCAGAAGTAAGGGCAGGGTGAGAAAATTATTTTTTATTTGACATTTTCCTATTCTGACTTAATTGATAAAACATAAAATCCATTTTTCTTCAAGTGGAGTTTGCTTTGCCCATGACAGTCACTGCTGAGTGATCTCTCCCTGTCCTTATCTCAACTCACAAGACTTTCATTTATTTTCTCCCCTCTCCCTAGCTGAGGAAGGAAGTGACAGAGCAGCACTAGGTGTGTCCCTGCCATCTGACCAGAGTCAACCCCACATAATCTTAAAAAATTGCTAGGCTCCAGTAAATATTTAAATACTTGTATTCCAGAAGCTTACAGTATGAAATTTCAACAAAGTTCCCTGAGAGGTAATTGCTAAAAGAGAAATCTTTTCACAGTTTACTGTGAGAAAAATCTCATTAAAACAGATATTTTAATGTGTTTACTCACAGGTAGCTGCATTCATATTTCCTTACTCTGTGAAAATAATGGTAAGGAAATACTCTACAATGTGTGTGTAGTATTAGGATTTTATAGCTACAAAAATGAGAGAAAGGGCTAGTTCACCTTGAGTATTTCAGATGGACTATAAAATGTGCTTAATATATTTTGTTCTGTTCTTTTTGAATTAGCTTACATTTTGGGTTGGCTATCTACTCCATTTCCATAGATAAGGGTTCTGGAATTTTATTCTATTTAAAATGAAGGAAGAAAAAGAAGAGATTTTATAGACCTTTCAGTAGTCTTTGCAAAGACATCAATCTGACCTGGATTCTTTTCTACCTTACAATTTGTGTTACCTGTGTTTTCCTCATCGATCAGTGTTAAAACTCCTCTTGGATTTCTGGATCAGACCTTGAATGATTTTCAGGCATAATGTTATACAAAGACTGCTAAAAATACGAATAATATATGTCTACTACTTCAACTCTGCAGGCCACATTTGAGATACATAAATACTCTTTTTATATGATTTTTCTTAGCTTGAACTACGAACAGTTACTAGTGAGCATATTTTAAGACTGGTTGAATTTTTATATGCTCAACAGTAGTATTTCTGCAGAGACATAATGAAGATCTCAGTCCCTATATCCTAAATCTTTATTTTACACATTTTTAGGAGCTTTATGGTCTATAATATTTAATTGTTCAGTAGGGCCTGAAGGCAGTAAGCATCTTCGCAGTGAATTTAATGAGCTTTGGGTCAACTTTATTATATTCTGGGAAAACAGAGTATTCCTAGGTGACAATATAAATTTAGATTTTGAGTAAAAGTAGATATTCAAAGAAGTTAACGCCAAAAATTATGATGATAATTTAATTTTCTGTTCCATATAACTATAATATCACACACAAATTACTACATCAAACCATGTGGGAATTATTGAACATAACCAGTATAAAAGAAGATTGTAAAAGGGATTGTGGAGAAAATGAAGAAAATGGACAGAGAGAGAAATCAAGTTGTTAAGAGCTGATAAAAATGGAACTCCTCAAATGGTCTTCCTTACAAGGAAGGTATTTTATCCATATTCCAGGTAAAAGTTTTGTGACAGCATCTAGACTATGCACATACACACTCCAAGTTCTACTCCTATCAATAAGGGACCGGGAATCATTATAAACATCCCACAAAGTACCATAACAGTCGTCCAGACTTATCTTGATGGGGAAATTCAGGAATTTTTGTCTCTTACAGTATCTCAAATATTAACCTATAAGGCAGAAGCAATAACTTGATACTTTAGATCCCTCCCATCTGAATATTGTCCAATACTTTAAAGAATGAGATGTGATGTTGAGGAACCTGGGAAAAGGAAAAGATGAAAATAGCAGGATTGCAGCCCTAATTATCAGGAGAAAAAACATTGACCTGTTCAGGCATCTTCTTGGAAGAGGTCTGTGAGATAAACTCCTGGAAGTGAGCCCAAGAGAGCTGGCTAATTTTAAAGGATGATCTCCTTAAAGTTTAAGAATGAGCAATTCTGAAATACATAAAAAACAACAGAAAGGCAGCAGGAGGTCTTCACGGACAAACAAGAAGCTCCTGCACGGACAAACAAGAAGCTCCTGATAAAACCCCAGAGAGATATATAAGCGGGAGCAGGGTCAGGTCATACAGTCAGAAATCATGAGCAGTGTCAAAATTGTCACCTCCAAAATATTATACGCCTTCACAAAAACTGCACTAGACAGCTATAGAGCCATGAGACTGTACCTTCTTATTTTTTCTGGTTTTGTGTTTTATTCTGGTTTAGTCTGCTATGCTATGCTTTGGTGCCAAAACTGTTCCAAGGCCCTTGCAAAGGGCACAGTCACCACTAGAGCCGGTGTGTCACTGCAGTACTTGCTAGCAAAAAGTCATTTAGGTGGACCAGCATCACAGGAATCATTTTGTCTCTCTTTCTGACACTTGAGCTTTCTCTTGAATATCCAGATCAGATACTACTGATTGCGTCTGAGGATGATAAATGACTCAAATCTTCCTACAAACAAATTGCATTTTAACTTTCCTAATGGTCAGCAACACAAGGTCATGGGCAAGCATTCTCCTCTCCCCTGGTAGCCTGTCCATAACTCGTGTCTTT
Organism: Melozone crissalis; assembly: GCF_028551555.1. Classification (NCBI taxonomy): domain Eukaryota; kingdom Metazoa; phylum Chordata; class Aves; order Passeriformes; family Passerellidae; genus Melozone; species Melozone crissalis. Next base: position 59,462,715 of record NW_026535805.1, read on the forward strand.
TCCCACTCAGGCATGAGGTGTGGTACTTACAAAGGCTTGTGGGATAACTCTCAACCTCAGGACATTTGTGATCAGCAGTGACACTGATAGGGAATGCCATTTTTTGCCCTGGACATCCTTCTTGTATTTCCTGGAGAGTGAGGAAAACAACGTTTTCATTTATCTTCTTTTTTCTCTTTGGGACAGAGAATAATTGCTGATACTCAAACAGCTTTTCAGATAGCTAAGAACATTCTGATGTTCAAATCAATCATCTCATTATAATGCAGTTATGTATATAACATATAATGTCCTCTAACTCGCCCAATGAAATATAAATAAATAAATTAATTCAATACAATACAAGATCCTATTTTTCCCTGCACAACACAATATGTTTATTTCTGGGACAGAAGCAATTCAAGCTTACTTACGTTAAATAAAAGTAAATAGTATTCTGGACTTGGAAAAGAAATACCCTATTGTTTCTTTAAAAGTATATGGTTCTAATATTAAGGCCTAAAGACTTACTTTGACATGATTAAAACTACCTATATATTTGCAATTTTGGTGTCAATAGAAATAGTTGCTATTCCATTACATGTAATATGAACTGCTTGGACTCCTGTGACTCAGTGGTGAGTATAGTCACAAGACAGTTAAATATAAATTATATCAATTTCAAGTTAGTTTGGATCCGATTGTACATTTTTCCACTATGATTGCTTTTTCCCCCAGTGAAAAATGTATGTAATTTTACATTGTGCATAAATTCCATCATCATTTACAGGTTCCTTGCCTTCTCAAAAAGAGATTCCTCTTGCACAGCCAGAAGTGCCCCTGAGCCGCATGTGATTTCATGGATGGCAGAATATTGATTTCACAACACACACAGGGACATAACTTTGAATTACTCTAAAATTTCAGCTAAATGTGTGAAGAAAATGGTTCCTAACTGGCATTAAAAAAAAATAAATCTATATACATATGCAAAAATAAAAAAAAAAAAAAAATATATATAATACATTGTGCATTGTGTAGTTTGTGCTCTACATGCTTAGCCTTTCTATAGCTTCAACCTGGCTGCACAGAGAAAATGAAGGTTTACAGGACAGAAGGAGTTTTGAAATGTATTTGTACAAACATTGCAATGAAAAATTACTTCAGTGAAACGTTTGTAAAATCATTCCTTTTGTCTCAATTGATGTCGCAAGTAATCTGTAATTATGAGGATGTAAAACAGATTATTTGCATCATGTAAGAGAACTGATTTAAGTTCTATTTATTTGAAACTTTCTGTAGTTTTTAAAAACAAGAAACCATATAAATTCTACAACTAATTCTTAGTTTCTGCTAAAGTCAAACTGTGAATTCCTATTATAATTTTCACATTATCACTCAAAACTGAAGAGTAAAATCAGTAAGAAATTACAAAAGGAAGCTCTATACAATCTAACTGCAATTTGATGACCAATGTCTTTAAGATGCATGAGTGAGCTGAAAGTTAAGACTGTGAGGAGCTGAAGGGAGAGAATTATTCCACTGTCTAAAATGTGTCTGCAAGGCCCATTGATAGTTCTTTTTTGTTTACTGTGTTGAAGGTGATCATCTAAAACAGATCAAAGTGACAACTCACTTTGTACAAACATACAACTGACTGTACCAGGAAAGAACATTTTATTCTTTTTTTCTTTTGTTTGCAACTACTACTCCAGTAACTTTTGGAGAAAGTTGTTTTCTGATGAATTTAGAGCAGGTGTTTGAATTAAAATATTAATGAACTCAAAACTATGCTATAATTTAGTTAAAATATGGATTCTGGGTCAAGGGCCCCACAGGCAAGGTGAAATAGAGGGTAACCACAAGTGACAATACATCAGAAAGGGGTACAGCCACAGCAATAGAGAAATTGCTCTAGGGACAGGCACACATGTAAATCACTGCAGGTGAGCCTTGAATTATGCAGGTGGGAGCATAAGACAGTAAAAAATAAAAAAAAGAAAAAAAAAGAAGTAGAAAAGCATGAAAGGCTTTTGCGCTGGCTAATAAGAATTATTTAGCATTTAAAAATTGGAAACAGCTCAAGGGTAATAATTATGGATTAAATAAGAGTAATTTTTTTGAAAATGTGCTGAATTTTTACCTCTTTAACTTCTAACTCCTTGAAAAGGGGTAAGGCAAAAAAAGCTCCTCAAAACACTTTGTGTAATTTAGACCAGAGCAACTTGGAACTTATCTTGGTTAAAATACATTTCTAAGTGTTATGTTATCCTGCTTGGTAAGAAAGGAAAAGGAAAAGGGAAAGGGAAAGGGAAAGGGAAAGGGAAAGGGAAAGGGAAAGGGAACGGGAAAGGGAAAGGGGAAGTATTGAGGCATGTTGCACATAGATTCTTGCTATATGTTTCTTGCAGGATTTAAAAATAAAATGTATTTCTAGGACTTAAGTTGCAGATTTGCTGAGTATGTATTTTCTACTCACATAACTGCTGAACTAAAAAATAAACAATAGCTGTAACTGCCTCTCCATATTATATGTATTTTGGTTTTATAAGTAATTTCTGTAATTACATTAAAAAAAGAAAATTTTTGTAATGAACTGAAATGGTTTTCAGCATTGTTGGCAGTGTAAAGAAACCTCTCAATGTGTCCAAACAAACTGGGAATTCATTCTATTATTTGCAGATTGTTTTTAAAAGGAATATACTATATTCATTGGTTAAGGCAAAGAAAATCATCCTGGAAATGTATAAGATTTACTGTTTTCCTCAAGACATCCTAAGTCTTCATTAAACATTGACACCATTCCTACTGCTTTAAATAGTATTTTTGCATTAAGTCCTGCCTGTACAAGCTCACTTTGTACTGACACATGGATTCAGCCAGGAGATGTAAATTAATAGGAGATACTTCTTTGTACTACCTTATATCCAACAATATTTGACCCTAGCTTTTCTCTAAGAAATAGTATCTTGATCCATGTAGTGAATCAAATATGTTCTAGGTCAGAGTTTTATTACAATCTGAGGCAGCAGTGTCACCTACTAAATGAATAACACATCTTCCTTCACTCTTTACATTTTTGCTGCCATCAGAGCTCTGACCCATGGCCCTTCTGCCCAATACTTATCACATACTGTTCAAAACCCTTGCTTTTGAACCTTTTTTTGAAAGTTCTTCCTTTTGAACAATTGCTGAACAATGTATTTATTTCATTGATTAAAAAACCTTAATGAATGTGAGGAACATAACAGTCTCCTGAGTTGATAAAGGAAAAGGGATGTTTCTTCTCACAGCATGAATCCCAAAGCTGACATTGCAACAAAAACTTGATAATTTTTTTTGGTTTTTTTTTGGAATCAAACTGTTTTGTTATTGGAAGTGATACTGATAAAATCTATAAGTGAAAGATCAGTATCACTGCCCATAACAAAACCTGGCGGCCTAGGTTGTTGGCTGGAGAATATCACCAAACCCTGTTGTATTTATCTCATAGCAGCAAGATGCCAAGGCAATTGCTGTCATAATTTGTCTAGAGATCCCCAGCTCCTCTCCTGCTTATCTGAATCCTCTGTGAATCCAGATCCCCCAGTATTTTTTTTTTTCTCTAAAAAGTTCTTGCCTGAACTTACAACTTGCTCTATGATTAGTTTGGATATCGAGGAGTTCAATTAGTTCTATTTTTTTTTCTACTCTTGTAACAGAAACTTCTTTAAAAACCTCTCAGGAAGAGGAGGTTTCCACTGTTCTTCCCAGTAAACTTTCACTGTTCAAATGAAGTCATTCAAAGGATCCAAACTGACATTTCTGGAAAGTGGTATCTTTAATTCCACTGAATAATATATGGAGCACTTTGGATTGTGTTCTCTGTCAGTATGAAGCATCCTTGTCCAGGTGAGAATGTCTTTATCAGGCAGTTCAGTCAGGAAGACTAACAGAAATGTTAGTCAGAAGGTTTCCAGACCAGCCTTCTAGCTGGATTTATTGCTAGCTTTAGGTGAAGTCAGTCTGTTTTCTCTCGCCAAGGTTTGAGAATTTGCAAAGATGGAGATAACCCATTCCAGAGAGGCATTACCCTAGTGATTTCCATTTAAGTAAAAGCTTTCCTAAAATAGAAAGATTTATTCTAGCAAAACAGCAGGACTAGAGCTTCTTTGTGATGATGGTTTTGTAATACCTGTGTGTCAAACTGCTCCCTATAAGCTGTACATGTCCAACATTGCCAGTGTGCTCTTCATTCAAAGCTAATTAACGGGAAAGAGATATTTGTATTTTACTTTATCATACCTCAATGGCTAAATGACAAAATTCTATTTACCCCTAATGGAAAAATGTTTAATTTATTAACTTAGCATGACTGAACATTTATGCCAACTTTGTAAAAATAACTGTTATTCAAGTTCCTACAGATTTCCCACACTGAGAACTGTGTAAGAACTAACTTGAGGATATGTCTGGTATCTGTATGTTTTGACATAATTGCTTCTCTGTTTGATGAATTCTATTATGTATTCAAGAAACAGATGGGATGCCAGTAGGGGCTACAGGTCAAAATCCCTCATTAAACACTTTTTAGTTTTTTAGATAATGTACTGAATTCTGCTGTTGTCCTAGGACTACTGAAGAATCAAGTCTTTGTCTTTGAAAAAAAGTAATCCTCTAATGCTGATAAATATTTCCAGATTATTTTAGTTGCAAAATTTCATGGGAAAGAGCTTACATGATGAAATATAGCAGAATCAGAATCACTTGTTCCTGTCATTAAGGTCTTCAAACATGACACACTTGAATTTTTGAAGGGCTAACAGCAATTTATACTTAATATTCCCCCCAAAAAACCCAAACAAACAACCAAAAAAAAAAAAAAGCCAAAAAGCCAAACCAAACAAAAAAACCCTAAAAAATAAATTTGGAAACTTTATTCACATTTTTTGCTCTCAGGTTATAGAAAACCACAAACATCAGCACAGGAGCTTACTCACTATATATAATCATTTTGACTCTTTTATGAAAAGGCCTAAATTATACACAGATTAATAAAACAGTCAACATGAGAAAAAGATGCAGAAACCCAAGGAATCTGTACCACCAGATTTTATTAAGAATGAAGAAAGAGAAGCTGTGTGAACACATGGCTTTCTGTTTACATTTCAAGTGAGAAAACTGTGATTTGCATGGGTGTAGAAGACATCAGGAGTATTCTGGTTAACAGAAGGGAGTGGTTGCAATAGAGCCACTAGAATAACATATTTTCATGCAAAAGAGATTACTACAGGGAAATGGTAGTTTCAGTAAAGTTCAAATGTTTGTATTGCTCCTGAAACAATTTCAAAAAGTTTTATTACTCTTGAGAGACTCATGACACACCTAATAGCATATAATGAATTATGTATGTTAGTAATAAATTGGAAGAGATTTTAAAAGTATTTCAGGGCAAGACTGAGACCCAAAATAAAACTGAACAACTGAAGTCATTCCTCTAAAAGGAGAAAATGCTTCTATTTGATCTGATAGCAATAATTCTTGATGGAATTAATTGCGCATGAAAATCATTGACACGATGTGCAGAATGGACCTGATAAACTTGATCTGTGGCTCCCTGGCTTATCAGTGTTGGTTGAAAAATACTTCTGTACTACAGAAAATATAATACACTCATAACTTCAACTCAGAAGCCAGAAAAGTCCATTTTCTGACTGTTTTTCTGTGTCATTTTATTCATTTAATACATAATGCATTCCCTCTTTCACCTCGAGTTCCAAACATGAATTAGAATTTTTGACCCTGATTCTGCAAGGTACATGAGCATTTTAAATTAAGTACAAAGTGAGGAGCACTTTGGTGTCTGAAATAGAACAAGTAAAGGCTGATGTGTGTAAAAAGTTCCACAAACCTTTGTTCCAAATTACCCTTAGGTGAACACAGGGGAGGACTTACATGAAATGCTTGAGATACTTCAAGGGCTCCTCAGTATGAGATAAACATCCCTTTTTCCTACCTTGCCCTTTCTATGCCTATTCCTGCCATCCTGTGTATGCCCTTCTACTTTTTGCCCAACATTCATTTTGTATTGAATCCATTAAGCAAAAAACCAAAAACAGAAATTTTTTTTCTGTAACTGTTAGTTGTCTGTCTGTTTAGACACACTCAAGTTGTAGTGGTAGAACAAATGACTGAATACCAAATATGCACATGGAAGGAGTAAAAAAGAAGTGCAAATTTATATTGGCAATGCCAGCATAATTAATTGTAATTCTATTCCAAAATTCACTGTATGTCTTTTGTTCAACTTGAAATAAATTTTAGTAACTCAATGTCATCTCCTAGGCATGTATAGATGCTGTTTCCTGGTTTGATAGGAAGAAGCAAAAGCAGAAAGAAACAGCTATCTAAAAGAAGAAAAGAAAAAGAAAAAGAAAAAGAAAAAGAAAAAGAAAAAGAAAAAGAAAAAGAAAAAGAAAAAGAAAAAGAAAAAGCAACGTTCCTCAGTACATACTGTGGAAGTAATACCTGTGGAGCTGCTGAAGTGTCTGCTTCTGGATGTCCCATCCAAAGACACCCAAAACCAATTTTTGGAAATGAAAGTAATCCCAAATTTTTTGACAGAGCAGACTTGTCAGAGTTTAATCCCCTATAGGCTTGTTAAATGAAATTTATTTTGTTGAAAGAAAAAAAAAATTAAGTATAGGTATCCAAAGTATAAAATGGGATGTGTTTATGATGCAGTTGCTGTAGCGAGAGTACTCTTGCCGTTTTTAGCAGACCTTTGATCAGATACAGAGATGATAGTTGTGATAATAAAGACAGACTACAAAAACCCAATCAATAAGGAATAGTCTGGGATAGCAGCAGGGAAGAGTCGCACTGATGTTGGAGAGAATGGTGAGGAGAGGAAGGAAATGAAAGAGGAAAAAGGGAGGTAGAAGAAGCAGAAATTTAGGGGAAATATTTTTCTTCTGTGCATCAAACACAGGTTTAGCTGCAGAGCTTCCACTTAGCCTTGCTGGCCCTGCTGGTGATGCAACAGAGGCTTATTCTGCCTCTGGCAGGCTGACCCTGCCTGGATGGCAGGGGCCTGCCACAGCCTCTCTGTCTGACCTCTTCAGATGGAGATTTTTGGGGCTGGGCTGTGTCTGGCAAATGAAAAGTGAGAAATCACAGTTATTTTACAGTCACGTAATAGATCCATTTGTGAAAGTTTGCTTTACTACTGCATCTGCTCTGCCTTACAGACAAATTACATGGTGAAGAAAAAGGGAAAGTAGACTGTAATTATCATGGCAATGATAGCATCCACTTAGGAAACACTAAAATAGTTTGTTTCTTTTTTTGATTACCATACTTTTAGATTTGATTTTTTTTAATGACTCTTATGTAAGCCAGTGGCATGTTTTCTTTAAATTTCTACTCCATTGGGGAAAAGAAAGAATGTCCAATATTACATTTTTCATTCAGAACAACTCATCAGTTACAGTGACGTCTGCAAAATATTTTTGTTTTCATATCAAACAAGAGAAATTTTTCTCTCTAAATTAAAACAGACTCCAAAAGGTTACAAATACCCCAAGAATTTGAGAGTCATATGCTCTTCCTCTAGTGTATGAAATGTAGAGTTGTTATTTTTACGTTAATATGCAGATAAAAAACAAGAATTACAAAATGTTACTGATATATTTTTTCAAAATGTCCATAACAAAAATTATTAAAATCTGCAAATTCTCTTTTCCTTTTCTCTTTCTCTTAAAACTGTTTTACTTTTGTTATTTTTACAGTAATTTGATACTTTAGTAGTAATAATAGTAATTATTTGCCATAATTGTAATATTAACAGAAAATGAAGATAATGAGAAAAAGGTAATTTTTTGTGGATATGAATTATAAGCCTTCATGCTATTAATTAAATAAGAAAATGATGGATTGAAGAACCATTTCAGAATCTTTAAGGCAATATAATACTGCAAGGGAATTTGTACTAGAGGTCTGACACTACAGTGGGAATCAGACCAAATTTCCTTGCAAGCCACTGACTGGCAGACACATAGGTGTAGATAACAGATAAATAAAAGTAATTAGTATCAAGGTTCAGTTCAATTTCCCCTTGTATTTTTTCATTGAAGCATGCATATATATATTTCGTCTTGATTTAGTCATGCATTCAAGATGTTAATATATGAACATTAGAGCTGTATGTGTTTGTATGTTCAGTCATTTCTTGGGCAAACTGTGGGCTCAATGAAGACAGCACAATGAATATACTTCTCAACAGACATTGAGTTAAAATTACCTGCAGAAATATGCAGACAATATTTCAGGATGTTTAGTTGATTATGGATATTGCAGTAAGTCTGTAGATTGTTTGGGGAACACAGACACCACTGTCCTTTGATAACTCTGTACATTTCTCATTCATACATATAAAATGTCTTTAAAACTGTGAGTGGTATTTTTCCTAATAACAGGAATTAATTATTAAATTTCACATCGCAAAACATCATAAAGAAAACCATGATGACATAGGATGTGAAGATTATTTTTTATGTAAATGCCACTGCCAAATAATTTCATATTAACTTTTATAGATCTCATATTTTAGTACTTCTCATTGCTATACATGCCCTCATTTTAATTTTTTTTTCACTGAAAGGTTCAATAACAGAATGTTTAGAAAACTCTTATGGGTTAACATGTATGCTATTTTACTTTTAAAGTAAAATAAGCACAACATTCAGTAAAAAAAAGATGAAGTATGCTATTTTTCAGAATTTATGAAATGAATTATTTTTTATAAGTATGGTTAAATATTTGTATTTTGCTATCCTTAAAAAGAGCAAGATTGCTAGCAGGCATTTTGCAAAATTTTAAGTGTATATACATAACTATATAAGTAACAATGTTTAATTATAAAATTATATCTCATTTTACATGTAAAACTACATTAGGCATCAACCTATACTACATATTACAAATTTCCTTATCCTTATATTTATTTACATGATTATTTATAAAACTGAAAAATAATTTTATTCAAAATAAGTTATATTTAGTACAGAACAAGACATGAGAATAAGAAATTTTAGGAGTGATCATGGAAGAGAGAGAAAATGTATTTGTGACAATGTGAGTGGGCTTCACTGTCTCATAAGAAGAAGATTTACCTTGAAAAACTATGGGAACAACTGTACTATACTTTGATCCATAAAGTACAGCTGGTCTAGGTAGAGAAAACCTCTGCTGCCAGATTTCAACAGAGCTATCCTGTCTAGGACAAATTACGTATATCATTTCCATGCTGCTTCCAAATCTGTGCCAAGGGCAATGTGGCTTTAATGGACCAAGAAATCTTAGCCAAGGTTTGCTGAGTTTTAAAAACAGCAAGTTCTTTTGCAACCAATAGAAGAATTATAGATACAATATCATGTTCAGCAAAAGGCTTTCTGAAAATTAAGAGTGGGATAACAACTCACATTTTCTACCTGTTAGCTTATTTCTAGGAATGAAGAATGGATGGAGAAATATTTGATTAGAAATGCAGTTTAAACATCTAGGTAGTGTTCTTGAGCACACTTGTTTAGCCCCCAAGACAAAATAGAAAATGTAGGGGTCAAAAGCAAAACAACATTTCTGTCCTGCTCTGAGTCTGTGCTGATGTCAAAGGCAGTTTGCCTATTTCAGGAATACAGCAACACACAGGAAAACTGCAGCTCACAGCAGTCATTGTGCACAGATTCATAAATGCAGGTTTACCATGGTTTATTTTCCAAATCAGCTTATTTTGGAAATAAAAGCTACTTGGACGCTTTCTGCTGGGGTTCAAACATAGGTCTGCTTCCTTTTCCTCACAGTCAGAGCTTGTGCTCTCCTCCAGGTAAGAAATTATGTGACCTTGATCACAAACTTTCCAGGCAGGTTGATTCACTGCCATGGCTTGAAGAAGCTGGCAGCCAGACCATTGCCACAGCTTTTCACTGTCTCCTAATTATGAAATCTGAAATTTTATAATTCAGTTCAAGCATAGAAAGACAGCTTTTAGAGACATGCTTGTCATGTTACACCTCACAAGTCTATTAAAAGAAGATGTGGAAATAATGTAGTTTTGTGTGTAATATATGGCTGAAAGTTAAAGGGTTCTGCAGTAGTCTGTATTCATCTCTTTCACAATACACCAAGAAAATTTTACACTTCAGTGTAAAATTTCAGATATAACAATATTCAGATACCCAGAGCACAGTATAGCTTCAGAGTCTAAATTATACTTTCCAAAAGAAAAGGACATTCTTTCAAGCAGCAAGTTATCTACTAACACAAGAAAATAGATACAGCTGGATATATTTTGCTGCTATTATTGAAGTGAATGAATTCCACAGAACAATCCAATTCAAAAGTAACATGAAGGAAAATATAATCTCATAGTTGTAAAATAAGTCTTTTTACGTTTCAGAAAATGCCAGTTTTCCTATTCTTTAAATTGACTGACCTGGTCTGTTCTCTTTGGAACCAGACTCTGGAATCTACTGAGTGACCCATGGGAAGTAAAACATTTCAGTTCAAGAAATGTAATATGGTTACATTGCCCTGCTAGCCTCAGGCATGTTTCTGCTCCTTTTGTGCTTGCATGACAGCTGTGTTAGGACGCTGCTCAGCTAGGTTAGGACTCTGCTTTTATCTTCCTTTATATCTCATTGTTTTTAGCTCCAGTTTAAAATTCAGTGGGGCAGAGACAGTACACTTGACAATAAAGAGCAGGAGAACTCCATGGAGGAGGCAGATATTGCAGGAAGCCTGTGAGCATTAGGAGGAAATCTGGAGAGGCCTGGAGGTTTGAGCAATTAGTGAAAGATATTAAGAACAGACTTAGGTCTGTCTGGGACCTAGGAAAACGTCTTTAGGAGTCAGAGGACAGCCACAGAGGTGAGAAGGAATTGGTGAAGCAGCAACCAATAGTGAAGGATCACTGGAAAGATATAAGTGAGAATTGAGACATCAAGACAGAGGGAATATCAAGAAAGAAATGTCAATGACAGGTAGATGACAGCTGTGAACAAAACAGGCAACTTCTCCTTCCAGGAATCAGCACAAGTCCAGTGAAATGTGTTGATTTGTCTTCGGCAGTCTTTAGGTAAAGTGAAAGTCTCTGCAATAAAGCTTTGTAACTGTTATTAATTCAAAATTCAGGGAATACAGGCAACATTCAAGTCCAGAATGCTGAAGACACTGGATTAGATTCCCTATGCTGATGCCACTTCCAAAAATGACCAAAAGACAGAAAAAGAGTGTTTGGCTGACAAAATGCTTTGTTAAATGTCACTTGCATACGTTTGGTAAATTCAAAGCAGAATGCCTAGTAAGTACATTACATACAAGGCATTTCATAGTACCACTTGTACTCCTACAGCTATTGCTGTAATTCACATTTTTTGGCAGAAGAAATATTCCTTCATAGAGTTTCATGGCCTTGCTGTCTTCTCCACTGTTCTCCACTGTGGCTGCTGCTAAACTAGTTCAGATCTATTTAAAAAAGAGAGACTTCTCTATTTAAAAAAAAGAAGATCTATTTAAAAAGAGAGACTGTGTGCAGATGGTGGGTCAGTAGGGACGTTTGTGCTGCACAGCACTGAAATCCACTTTGTTCCATCAAACCAAATGTAATTATGAGTTGGATTTTTTTGTTTGTTGGTGGGTTTTTTCTTTCCCCCAGGTGTGGCTTACGAGAGATGGATAAGAGGCTGGTGTCAGAAAAGCCAGTAGGTTTCTTTACTGATAATAAGATTTTACCTTTTACCTCTTGCAGTAACATTTCATACTTTTTTTCTGTGTCTGAGAACCTTCTTAAAGTCAAAATATTAAGGAAAAAAGCATACAATAAGTTCTTTTGACTTTCACATGAGATAATTCTGCCAAATTCTGTTTCTCAAGGTTATAGAGGAAAGATGAAAAGACAGACATTAAAATATGATTTTGCACAAATATTATTTTTATCAAATTATGTTTCCAACATTATCTTATTCTGAACTCTGAGGTTCTTAGTGCAGATTCAAACTTGAATCAAGCCATTTTTATGCTACAGTTTTACATCATTAAGTGATGCAAATTTCAAAAATATCACCAAGTTCATTTTCTCAGCGCATTTGTCTGCTAGTTCCTGAAATTGTCCAAAGTACTTTCAGAGCATGCACAGATACATTTCTATAGAGGGCTGCAAGAGTTCTGTCCTCTAAGTTGCTTTTCCAGAATCAAAGACTAATTAGGTGGGGGGCAAATGGTACTCTAGGATGTCAAACACAAATGTAATGAGGTCATTGCAAAGTGTCAGATGTTGCTAGTAGTTTTTTTCTATATAAAAGATGGTTTTTAGGATTTTAAAGGTACAGTTTATCACCAAATTTCTAAAATGTGATTTTTCTTTTTGAAAGTTTTCAAGAAGTTGTTGCTGCTGTGGTTGCTGCTCGTGTTTTGTTTCTCTGCACATAGAGCTGGCTACCTGTTTGACAGGTGACTGCTGCAGAGGATGCCCAGCAAGGGTACTAATGGCTCATCCACTCACTGCTGCTGGAGACTTCTTCCAAACATTTGAATTAAGGCAATGTGTACTGGCAGCATATGCCTGTCGAGTGCTATCAGCCACTTGATGCAGATGATAAACTATAGCTGTGCTTTCACTGCTGCCAGCTATCACTGTAAAATTAATTTACTAATATATTTACTAATATATAGGCTTTTTCCTTTTCTACTATGAAAAAGAAAATATATCCAGTCATCATTTTCAGTTCTCTCTTGTAAAAAGTAAAGTAAAAGCATAAGTAAAAAGTCACCACTAGTGGCCTTCCAGATGAAAAATACTAATAATTTGGAATTTTCCTTATTCTTCAGGTTATGTACGTCTTGGCTATAATATTGCCATTTTTTTCCTCAAAAGATCTCTCAAACAAACTGCCTCAGAAAAAATAGAAAAGAAACAAACTGAGTTATCCATACTATTTCAAGTGAAAATATTAAGTCCTAAAAGATATTTAAAACATAATGTTTACCAAAAAATGATGTTCTGAAGAAATTGGTTGTGGTAGTTTAGTTCTTTGTTAGTCCTAGCACATAAGAAAGAATCAATTTGAAGTAAATATTCATCCATGTATCTCAAAGAGGTTTTTAATTTGTCAATGCCATATACTAGTGCCAGACCTGAACTGCTGCATGTCTGAATAAATGAGATATTCTTCACTTTTCCTTAATGTGGGGATATGAGAGCTTTACTTCTCTTTAAACAATGGAAGATTGGGCTCTTAAGGGGAAATGATATTTCCTGAAGTTCTTGACCCGTTCATCTCTAATGTTTCTCCCCTTATAATCTGAAAATATTTGTGGTAGATTTATGCTTGTCTCCACACACCTGTTTAAAGGAAGTTTCTTGTTGTTACAGAGAGTTTTTAAGATGTGATATCTAAAAATGCATGCCCACGAAAGAAAACAGAAACAAATGCGTTATTATTTTAATATCAGTTACATGTAAGGTGCGTTCTTAGTCCTCCAGTAGGAACATATCACTTACTAACAAATTAGATAAGGGTCCATTAGGGAAAATCGACTCTAAAAATGTGTTAGGGAAATTTTACTCTTTGACATACAATCACACAGTCCAGTAAAACATCATCTATGAAAAAAGTGCATGAAATATATTTCTGCCCCTTGTCCATCTTAGGCCTTCTGTAAATGTCCATATTTGCAAAGTAAGAGGCAGGATAGTGCCTGGATACAACCTTATAAGGGGCAGATGACAATAAATATAATTGAGGCATCCAACCATATTGCTGAAACCCCCTGGCTAGGAAAGTGTAACTACTAAGTGTAACAACTAAGAATGGAAAGATTCTGGAAAATTATTAAGCTAAAATGTAAACAGAAGTGCTACACAATTCCCAGAAACAGGTACCAAACAAAGACACAATCATTTAAAAATGCATTATATACATCAGTGTACAGTTATCAGCTTACTATGACAGTCACAGATTCTGAGTTTAATTTGGATAAATAGATTGGGAAATAAATGTTTTCAACTGGTAGGTAAGGCTTTTTTCAATGCAGATAAATTGTTCCTCCAAATAACTTATATTGGCAGGCTTATGAGAAAAAGAAATATGTTTGTGAGCTGAGAGTACAATTGGGAATGGATTTTATTTATTTAGATATTTTTCATATTGGGTGGCAAACCAGTCAGTTTTGAGGGCTCATTGTGCCACTAGCAGCAACCTAGACTATTGCACATCTATGTTGCCTAGGCTGCAGTAAATATTTTGTTCAAAAGCATGAATTGTACAAATAATAGAAAACAACTTGTTGCTTTTAAGCTGCTGCAAAGGTTATATATGATTGTGGTACTTTTCACCCAATCATTTTCCAGACAAACTAAAATAGTAGCATTGTTGCTCATTCTTTCTGTTTTCTTCTCTTTCTTTCTCCATTTGTCTTTATAAACCATTTCCATTGACCAGTTTTACCAACTTGAAAACCACAACAAAACTGTAAGTAGTCAAATTTTATAAATAAATGACAAAATGCTGGAATTAATTTTACATGGTTGCTCATAATTTAGTCATTATTTTCATATTATAATATAGCTCTGTAACTGTCTAATTGTGTGTTTTTAGTGGGAATGTTTCCTGACTTGGTGAAATAATTGTTAAAATATTTTTGTTACTATTTTTAAAAGGAAATTGAAAAATCAGAAGTCTGCTGCAGTGTTAGGTACTTGTTGTTGCAAAATGAGGTTATTAACTTCTGTGTAAACCAGAATGGAAGGCAGCTAAAACACATTGGAGATCACTTTCAAAACCAGCCATCAAGAGCTGTAGCTAGGTAAACATGGTTATTTCAAGATTATGGCATGATGTGTGTGGGTCAGAGGACTTATCGACATTAGTCTGTTTTTCTGTTGTATAAAGGGGAAGGCAGGCATGGAAGGCAGGGATGGAAGGCAGGGAGGAAGGCAGGGAGGAAGGCAGGGAGGAAGGGAGAATGAGAGAGTGTTTATATATAAAGCAGTTTATATGACAAAACCCCTTCACTTCAGTTGTGGGGTGCAAACCTGGCCTCAGCAAAACACATTCTGCTTTTGCAAATGGCCAATCTTTGAGTCATTAACCCTTAACATTTCAGCATCTCATACCTTGTTATTCAAATATTTAAAAAAATTAGATAACATAAATGTTTCAGAGACAACAGAAAAAAAATGTTATGCTTTTTAAAATGCTTATGCTTTTCTTTTTTTTTTTTAAAATTTTTTTTGTGAAGGTAAGTTTAGCCAACTGGCCTGTGTAGAACAGTCTAGCACATGTAACACTAGTAATGCAAATATCCTTAGAAAGGTAGAAAAGGGGCCTGATGTCCATGAGGTCCAGCCAGATTTGATCCAAAGTGTATATCTAATAATTTAAAGTTACTGGAATGTTCTAGACCAGGACAAAAATGCATTAAAAGAAACACCTTAAAACCATGCTTTGTCAATCTCAATATGGAAAGCAAAAATGTACTGATTTGAAAAAAATTTGTAGCCCTGAACTGTCAAAACAAATTGTTTAGAGATATTGCTTGGATAGTATGAAACATTCCAGCTATGCTTGAACAACTGACTCATCTAGGATTAGTATAATAATATCAGTTTAACAGAATATATAAATATAAATTATTTAATACATTGTTTCCCAATTTATAAAAAGAATACTTGCTAGTTGCAAATTTTTCCAATTTTTTTTTCCATTTTGTTACTTAATGATTTTTCTTGTAAAATTTACCCTCATTGAGAACAGGTACACTTTCCTTGGCATATCTCCAAAATAACTTCTAATAAAGTTACTCTAATAGCAAGAACTCCAGGACACATGAAAGCATATTCTGAATTATGGTCTTGATTCACTTCTTTTTTTTCTCATTACCTTCATTACAAAAAAAGACCATCAATATCAAAATATGCACAATGGAAACTGAAGGTGAAAAGCTTTCAGCAGCTTTTCACACAATGAGAAGAGAAAAATATTGACAATAAATTGGAAAAAGCAGCAGATCTGATGTACTTCTTGGAATAAGACAGAAGAAGAGAAAAAATGTGTCTTAGCTGTGCAGCAAGGGGAGGGACAATGGAAGAGGTTTTGACAGGAGTATTTGACAACACTTTCCACATGAGAGTAAGTGCTTTTAGCAGTGTGTTGAGTGGAAAAAGGATTCAAAAAACCATCTCTTGGTCTAAAGATTGTTGTGTGTAACTGTCACTCTAAATTACCTCTATTTGCTTTACATGGAGCAGCTGGAAGTAAGATAACATGTACATGTCAGGACATTGGATGTTTCTGAACTTTATTCTAAACTTATTTTCACAAAACTTCCATGCAGTGCAGGATTCCTCTCCATCCTGGTGATGTTGTTGTATTCCCCATGGTCTGCAAATATAAACAGGGGAAGTAGTTTAGGGATGGAGGAAGCACCTTTCAATTGATAAATTTCTCTTATAAAAGATATCAATTTTCCAAACAAACTGCTTAGCTTTATTCTTTAGCTCATTGCAGTTAATATATTTCTTTACTAAACCTCTGTTCCCTTCCTCCCTGCTTATTTATTTCTGAAAGGGTTGAGTTGGTCAGAGGTAAGCAATCTTACAATAGGTGTAACTTTGAGAGGCTTTTAGTGAATGCACCTGAAATTTTAGGAAGGATGTCACTTTCATCAGTTACTCAGGCATCTGCAGCACAAAATAGATCCCAAAGAGATCAGAACTCACAAATACACCCTGAAACCCCAAAGCTTTAACAGTGGCTAAATTCTGCATCTAATACAGGAACTTGGCTAATCTGTTGCACCTTGATGAACAAACACAGCAAGTGATTTTGTGGTTTTGTCCAGCATTGTATATCACAATTACAGCTACACATATAGGTGTGTATGTGTGCACATTTATATACATACATGCATATAAACACAGACATACCTGAGACAGTTTTCTCTGTAATTTTAAAATATGTCTTGTATCAGGCATGACCTGTTGTGCAGAATCAGTCTTTCATTTTCTATACATAAAAGGCTGCAAACATTTAAATTAATTCCATTGATTTATCTTCAAAGCATATAGTCTCTTGAATAGCTGAATGTAATAAATATTAATACCTTCTGGAATTATGATTTAGGATCTTTCACATAAAAATGAAAGAGAAGGTCAAAATTTAATATCTCAGAAACTGTGAGAAAACTTTGCCTAAATAAACTTTAACAACAAAAAAAAACCCCAAACTTGATGCAATATCACTGTTTACCAGCATATCTGGGATACTATATTACAGTAAAATCTATTGAATTCAGAGAATTTAACAATATGGAAATTGGCATTAAGTTCTTATAACTTTTTTTCTTCTTTTTTTTCCTCTTTTTTTAATGTTAATTGGATTTTTTATAAGGCTAATACAAGCAGTTACAAAATGGAGAAACAGAACAATTGATAATCTAGTCAGAGGGAATAAAAGAGATTTATAATCTATTTTAATAAAACTTTTGTAGATTTGTTGTACAACGCAATGCAAAAATCTACACAGAACCAAGGGAATATGGAAATTAATTATCTACACAGTAGAAAAGGGAATGTTCTGCATAAAAATGCTAGAAATTCAGCATGGCTGTTGTCTCAATTTACTTCAGTTCATATACAACTTTACTGAGATCAATATTCCCAGTATGAACACAGACCTGACCTGACATGTTATTAAAGTAATGATATAAAAGTCACTGGAATAATTGGGAGAGTATTGAGAAGCAAAAACAACAAGTCACATGGTGAAACAATATTTACAAAGCAGTATGGTAAAAGCTGACTTACTCAGATAATGTCTCTAAGAAATTTGAAAAAAATAAGGATGTATATTTCAGTTTCTAAGTGATTCCTATTCTAGCCCTGAAATTATATGAAGCTCATAAAACAACAAAGTAAAAATGTGTAAATTTCCTTAGCTTTTAAATTTCTTACTCCCTTCTAACCACCTTTTTCCTACTTCCTGATCTGAAAGAAAAACTCTGAATTATTGATTCAGAATTGTCCAAATGCCTTAACTGGAGACAGCTCAGCATTAAATGAAATTAATTTTTACTTTCAGACCCTTCTGAAAGTGGCATCTTCAGTGGTTCATGTTTTGCAGAAAGGAAGTTGCTGACCAGATTGCTGCCTTTTCTACTCTTCTGCAGTCTTTCACCTCAACAGTGTCTATTTAGAAGTCATTAGCTCATTCACAGGTGCAAAGAAGGTTTAGGCTGTCCCATAATTTAAATTGCAGATAATTTAGATGTATTGACCCAAAACATCTTGATTAAATTCTCCCAAAGTAAAATCTGAGGGTTTTACAAATATATTTGAGGAGAAAAATAGTTAGGATTGGGGAAAACACAATTTACAGAAGCTATGTTTTCTTTTTTAAGCATGCTCTTTTTAAAAGAAAGTTTCAAGGTTCCCATTATAATAAACAGTAGAATAAGGCATCTGCTATCATTATTATGCTTTGCTCATGAGTAATATGGTTTTTTTCTGTTAAAAAGTAATTTTATTACTGTGTTATTTTTTAACACAGTATCTAGAAATAAAATAATTCTCCCAAATAAGCATTTTCTGTGAACTTCTCTCATGTTTTGTGTTCCCAAGATCAATTATTGTGTCTGTTTTACACTCTGAATCTCTTCAGAACATCGAATGTTGTGGTTCCACCCCAGCTGGCAACTGAGACTCACCCAGACACTTGGTTACTCCCCCACCAGGGTCAGGGAAAGAATCAGAAGGGTGAACGCTGCAAAACTCACAGGTTTAGATACAGACAGTTTAATAGGGAAAGGAAAAGCCAGGCACACAGGCAAAGCAAAATAAGGAATTAATTCCCTGCTTTCCAAGGGTAGGCAGATGTTCAGCCATCTCCAGGAGAGTAGGGCCCCACTGCACTAGTGGTGACTTGAGAAGACAAATTCTATCACTCCAAACATCCCCTTTCCTCCCTCTTTCCCTTACTTTATACACTGAGCACGATGCCACATGGTTTGGGCTCTCCCTTTGGTCACTTTGGGTCACCTGTCCTGGCTGTATCTCCTCCCAAGCACCCATGCATCCCCAAATTCCTCTCCAGTGTGGCAGTGGGAAAAGCAGAGAAGGCCTTGGCTCTAAGTGAGCCCCGCTTAGCAATTACAAAAATATCTCTGTGTTATTAGTTCTGTGTTCAGCACAAATGCAAAACACAGCCCCATACCAGCCTGCAAGAAAACTAATTCTACTCCAGAGAAAACCAGCACAGCAAAGCACTGGGAAGTGCACCCTTACCACTGGACTTAACAAACCTGGAAATATATATTTGTGTCTGCAGTCAGGCATAATTAATGAATTCCACCCATTACCAAATACGATAATGTGCCTGCAATTGGAAAGATGTTTAAAGTTTAAAACAAATTGCAAAGTCTAGGTTTCAGGAGAATCTCTGATATTTTGGTATTTTAGTGAATATCTAAAAAATTATTTTAAATGTGGCATTTCTTCTGTATGAGTGCTATTTGTCTAGCATTCCTGATTTCCCTTTAATAGAAACATAAACCCCTAGGCAACTTTTGCCACGTTGTATGACATCCATATCAGTAAGATCATAAAGCTTTAAATTCTTTGGCTTTCTATGTTTTAATTTAATTCTTAAGGTTTCTATGCTCTTAAATATTGAGACTATAAATTCTTTCTGTCTTCTGTTTCTTTCTGTATTTGACTTTTTCAAACAGAAAATATAATTAAATTTTTGCTTGTATAGCTTTCTTTAGAAAGATTTTGAAAATGGCAGAAGGTAAGATTTCATCTTTTCCTATATTCTGTTTCATGAAATCTTATGCCTACAATCCGCTGAACAGATAGTGGCATCAAAGTACTGAATACTCCATATTAATTTTGCACTCCCTGAGCCAAACCTCATCCTTATTTTACTTCTGCTTAGAGATGGAAGTCAGTCCTACTACCAAGATATTTAAGGATAATTACAATCAGTCAGGGTTGAAATGTTTGAGTGCAGATTGTTCACAGCAAACACCTTTCAAGATTAAGATATGCCAAGTGAGTAAGAGGTTGTACCTGTTAAAAAAAGTTTTAATTTATCTGTGCTTGCATTTCCAAAGGGCAAATAAAATAAGCTGTATTTTATGTTATTACTTTTATATTATTACTTTTTGTAATGCATAAGGATTCTGATAGTCCATTCTGCTTGCATCTGTCTGTGACCCTATCACTTGACTTCTGGAACAGACAGCACAGCCATTATTAACAGTAAAGCACAGCATTACTTGTGTTCTTTGGACAAATTTTTTTTTCATTTTATTACTGTGATATACTGGAGAAACTTCAATGCTCCATTAATCTAAATAATTCTACTAACTTCACAGATATTATCTTCCCTTAATAGTGGAAATTTGACTACAATATGTTAAAGTATGACAATACCTTAAAAATTTTCTGTTAGTTAGTTATGCTATTAAACTTGCAATAGACTGTTGTCAATATCTTTTCTCCATCTGAATTGCCTTTTATTGGTATTTTGTTGGTATTAACTTCTTTTTTTTTTATAGTAAGACACTGCATGGAGTCCCACACACAGAGCTGAAAGCAAACACAGAACATTTTGATGAGAAAAAAACAAGAGAAAAAAGAAAAGAGAAAATGGAAGTAGAATGAATGAGGAGAGAAAAACAAGTGAAGTATAGAGTACAGTTAACTTCTTCCCTCATAAAATTATAAAGTAAATAATTCACATTCTTAATATGTCCACTTAAGAAAACAAATGAAATAAAACTCACAAACCCAGTAAACCACTCCCCAAAGAGGAGCTTGTTGTTTTTTTTAACGTCTCCACTGCCTTTATAAGTAGTCTGTGAGGTTGGCAAGCTGCATCCTACCAGGAACTGAGCATCCTCATCTGGCTGACAGAAATGAACAGCAGCTCCTGTGACTTAATGCAGATATTTATGACAGACTTTTACATTTGAGTCAGACTTTTACATTTGATTACAGCCATGCTGTACTCTCCATGGCAGCAAGAAATTATTTGTGCTGGTAAATCAACTTGCATGACACTACTGCAAGATTAACTGCATACTTGCATGCTAATGCACTGCCAGTGAATATACTTTGTACCTGGCTTACAGTCAGAATAACTTAGAATGGTGAACTTTGTGTTTCTTTTTCTTCATCCACTGTAAACCACCTTGAACTGTATAATACCATATGAGGTAGAAACCAGGACATTAACTATGAAAGGGAACTTTTTAATGGACCTAATTATTTAGAGAGCTCACTGAACTTCTGCTGGTTAGCCTGTGAGAATATTAATTTTTTTAAAGAATTTAACCTTTTTATTGAGGTATTTGGCTGCAGTGCCTGCATTACAATGGGTTGGAATCGTGTCATATCTTGATGTTGTTTTCAACTGGAACAATGAAACATCCTTTGGAAATGCTAGGAACAAAGAAAAGGGCTACAGGCTTATGCTTTCTGCTCTAATGTTGGAGAGAGATTTTTTAGGGCTGTTATCACTTAAGACCTGAACTTTTTCCATTTTATTGCTGTTCCCTCTCTTATTTAAGGCTGTTAAAACTTACTCTTGGCTTTTTTACTTCTTTAATTTTATCACAATGAATCAGTTTTATTTAGCGGAAGGAATCCTCTTATATGATTTTTAAACATAGGAGAACCATTTTTCAACATTTTCAATTATGATAACACTGAGAGAGAGTCACAGAAATTTGAGCCTTCTAATTCCATGTCCAGAGTAAAGGTCAACACTTTCATATTTGAGTGCCTATCATTAGAACTTCAGAGTGTAAATCATTTCTTCCAGTTTTTACATCATAGTAAGAAAAAAGCTTCTTCTGATTAGACCAGAGAATCCAGCTGCGAAAACTCTCAGCCAAATAAGCAACTATTTTGCACTTATGACCCATATTTCTGAAAATTGCATATTAATTCTTGTCTCTAGCCCACATTTTTGCAAAAAAAAAAAAAAAAAAAGGCTTGAATAGGCTTTTCAAAGAAAAATACCTTTATCAGTGTTTATTTTGAAAGTATATTAAATTTCAGATAAGGAATGCAAAAGATATTAATATGATGCAATTTTTTTTGAATTTAATTCCATTAATCATTTATATTTACTAAAATACAGGGCCGTAACACAGATTTTTCTTAATAACCAGACAACTATTTAATGTGATTTTTTAATATTAACATAACCAAAAAGCTGTGAATTTGTCTCTAAACTGGGTAAGCAACTGTGTTTTATTGTGATTTTTGATAATAAGCTGTCAGGTGCTTCAATAAATGCTAATTGTTCTTTCACCATAGAAAAAAATTTCTATCATTTTGCCAGCTTTTCTTTGCAAAACAAGGCTATGTAACACTGTCTCATGGTATATACACAGACTGTTCTCACAGTAAAATCAGAGTAAATAACATAAAGTGTTGCAGACTGTTTTCAATATTCACATTACAAGACCTAGGAGAATTATAGACAATGTCTGGACTTTCTATGTCCAGCCTTACATGAAAAAAGTTAGATGATGCACAGAAAGTCAGTGACTATAAAATGTAAGAAAAACCAGCAAGAGACAGACTCCTAACTTACTATTTTACTCATCCTACTTACATTATTTCAGTATATTTTGTCACTATTTGTGTTACTCTTCTTGCAAAGCAATGTGTTCTTAGGACGTCACAAAGGTGGAGATGCTCTTCGTTCTGAATTTTTCAAACCTTATAAAAGAGTTGCTTATCTTTCATACTCAAGGATTGTGCTGCTTGTCCTTTGCTGGCTTTCTGTTGTACCAATTGTGAATCTAAGACATTGTTTTTAACTTAAAACAATGAAATGGTGATTTTGAGATAATTCTTTTTCTCAAGCAGGTCACTGATTCTAAGCAGGGCATTACATACGACCATATTTCAGTCATTTACACCAGATGCCATTTACTATGAGACATAAAATTGATTTGGGTGCTGTTCAGCTTCCTCAGTCAATTTCACAGGATTGTGCAGTAAGGATCTTGCTTGTGAATGTTTAGGACTTTTTTTTATTAAAAGCTTTGTAATAGAAAAAAGTTCAAATATAGAAGGAATGAAACTAAATTAATGACATAGAGTAAGCAAAAGCTGTTCACTCAGAGGAAAAAAAGAGCAGACCCATTGGTCCATTTTCTTCATGAACCTCAATATTCAATCAGTCTCTTGGCTGAATAGGCTCTGAAACACAGGTTACAACACAGTCCCAGCTGAGCAATAATACTGTGAATTTGCGGAGTGAGAAAGGAGTAGGGTAAAAATGACAAGTCTGGAGGAACCTCAAGAAGAATCTAGTAAGGATTGTGCTTAGATTTAGAAAGTTAGCAAAAAGCAAAGAGTGAAGTTTATGGAGGGAAAAAACCTCTGAATGACTGCACTGTCACTTTGGAATATGGTCATCCCTAGGGAGGTATTAGGTCTCCTGTAAATTTTACAGTGAGTTAAGGCACCTGTGCTCTGGCTGTGACAGCAGCTGGAAAGAGTAGTGATCCAAAAAACCAGTACACAACTAAGCTCTGCAGTAGAAATGCCCACTAGGAGTGGTATTGTAGACAATTTTACCTTTAAGCTTCTCATATTTTATAAAAAAATAAAAATAAATGACATTAAGAAGTGAACCTGACAGGTTTTTAAAAACATGTATGTAATTGTCTGTACTTTAAAATGTTGATTAGCATTTACCCAATAAAGTTGAATAAAAAAAGTTCAATTATGCATAATTTGCATATTTTGAAATATTTACATTATGGTTAAGGTTCAGATAAATGCTCTTTAAACAGCAAACTTTGCACATCAAAGCTTATTCATATGCTTTATTCATTTATTCATTATTGCTCTTTGAGGTCCATTAAACTAGGACTAATCTCTCATGGAATATGATAGTGTTGGAAACTCATAATTCTATTCTGATCAATACTGAATCACAGTTTCTACCTGTGACTTTCACAGCTGAAATTTCATTCTTCATTAATACACACAACTGCACAGGGTAATCTCAATATTATAAAGTTCTACATGCTATTGTTATGTGTATGGAGGGAGCTAAGGTCTAAGTTTGGGCTCTTGTGCACTGTTGGCATTAATTGATTGTAATTCACATGAGATATTTAGAAAGACAGGAGTTTGTATCTTTGCTTCACTATTCTTATTAACATTGTGCTTAAATTGTAAAAAGTTGATTACAGAATTAAAAGCTTACTGTGGAACTCAAGGCAGTTCTTTAATTTTTTCTGTCTGATGTTTGCAATTCATAAGGTTTCATTTTTTACTGCTGAAAAAGCACTACAGGACTTCTTTGGAAGATGGTCAGAGAACAAAATAAGCTAATTATTTCAATTCTGTATTAACTATTCAGGTTGCAGCATTTATCATGTAATAGATGCTTCTGCAACTACAACAAATCACCTGTCATAAACAGTTCATAAGCTGAAAGACAGAAAAACACATGAATGTTTTATATATCTACCTCACTATTCAAGCATACAATTAGAACAACTAAGGTCAATTGTGCTATACAGAGAAGTTTTGGCTGAGCTGAATTCTGTGTACTTCACAGTTAAAGCTGATCTTTGAGTCAATGACGTGATATTGAATAGGAAAGAGGAGAAAAACCAAGGGGAAAAAATTTCTTAAATTTCTTAACACCGTGTGTTGTTAACAACACTGTTAAGAACTGAAAGAGGAGAAAAACCAAGGGGAAAAAATTTCTTAAATTTCTTAACACCGTACAGTGTTCTTAACAACACTGTACAAGAAATTTCTTAAAATTTCTTGTACAGTGTTGTGGATTAATTCCAGTGGGAAGCTGAACGTCCCACAGGCATTTTTTAACTTGCCCGGAGGGATGGGGAAGAGAATTAGAAGTGTAATAGTGAGAAAAGTCATGGATTAAGATACAGACAATTCGATAGGTAAAGCAGAAAGCAGGTATATGCATGCAAAGCAAGATAAGGACTTCACTCATTACTTCCCACTGTCAGGCAGATGTTCAGCCATCTCCAGGAAAACAGAACTGCAGCATGGGTAGTGGTGATTTGGGAAGACAAATGTCAACACTCCAAACATTGCCCTTCTTTCTTCTTCCCCCAGCTCTACATGCTGAGCAGGATGCCATGTGTGATGGGGAGTCCTTTTGGTTATCTGGGGACAGCTCTCCTGTCCCCTTCCAACATCCTGGGCACACCCAGCCCGTTCACTGTGGGGAGCAGGGGTGCAATGAGAAACAGAGAACATCTTGAAAAGAGTGCAGGCAATGCTCCGTGACCATTAAAACATCTGCATGCTATTCACACTAGTTTGCTCAAAATAGCACCATATGAGCTATTATGAAGAAAATTACCTCCATCACAAACAAAATCAGTACAAACTACACCCCTTATCCCAAACCATCTCAGGTCCCACATTATTCAATACATCCATTAGCCCCTCTCTTCCAGTCTTTTGATAGACTCATAGATATCATAAAATGGCTTCAGCTGGAAGATCATCTAGTTCCAATTCCTTTGCCATGTGCTGGGACACTTTCCACTAGACCAGGTTGCTCAGAGCCCCTTCCAACATGGCATTGAACAGTTCCAGAGATGAGGGCTCCACAATATGTCTGAGCAACCTGTTCCTGTGTCTCATACCCTATACCATATCATTCCTTTAGTCTACAACCACAACTTAATAATGTCCAGAAGGTTTCTGTTGAGTTCACTTAGTTCACACTGATCTTGCTTTGGTTTAGGTGCTATAGTACCACTGAAATGAATTTGATGACAAAAACAATGATCTTCCTATATATCTCCCTTGCTATTTACTTGAAATATGAGTATGTCTAGGAGGCATGGAACAATATTTTCTATTCATCCATTCCTACCTCCTACAGAGAATTTCCCGTTTCCTTCATAAAAACATAAAGAGAGACTTATGAAAATAAAATATTATTTTTTTGGTAATGCTAAACATTAATGAGAGCTACATCTCCAAGTGGTTGAAGCAGAAAAGTCACATTTGAATATATTAAGCTTGACTTTTAAGAATGTGAGTAGTTCTGCTTTTACTTGCATCTTGATAATTGATTGTTCTGCTGCATTAAGAGTAGACACAAGTTCCTTCTTTCTACACTTGATCTCAAGCTTAGTATCAGACTAGCTTAAAGCTAACTTCAGAGAACCAAAATAGCTTTTGATTAGATGCTTCAAAGTGTATATGTCTTCAATATCAGCTTAATTACTTTTCTTATCTGTGGTGAGTGAGGGACTGTCAAATGAATCTGAGTCAAGTCTGACCTAGAAGGCAATATGTGTAGGACTGTCTTATGTCTATACCATGAAAGATTTTTGATACTGTTAACACTGAATTAAAGAAATGACATGAAATAAAACAAATAATCAGATCAAAGGTAATATAAGAGAAAATCTCATTTACTTAGCCTGGAAAAATCTCTTAATTTATATCCATAGATTTTGTGTATGTGAAGTTTTGCTCAGGTTTTCCAGTCTTTTATTCTTCCAGGAAATGTAATTTGTGAGAGTTTATGTCGTTCTCAGTTTATGAAGATAGTTGGGATAAGCACAGGCCAGGGGGTAACTAAATTCCTTGGAATAATCTGTGCTGTAACAAAATTTAAATATCTCAGTGTCTCTTTCTCCCTAAGCCTGAAATTTCAAAATATTTTGTGGTAATGGGATACAATTACTTTTTAGCACCACCCTTTTCCAGGCAACAGCAACATCTCATAATTTTACAGTAGCATAAGCTGCAAGAACAGCTCATCTTAAATGTATCTTGTTGTCTGAAAATGAACAAACAACAGGATAATTCTTATTTCTATGACATTTAATGGCAAATTGGTCTCTGTCCAGTGGTCTGGACTGATCAGGGCTGCAAAAATTGGCAGTTCTACCTTTCATTGTTTCTGACTCTTTTTTAGGCCCATTGTGGACAAATATCCTATGAAGAAAAAATATCCTTTGATGGTTTCAAGATAGCATGCCTTGTTTATTAAGTGTCCTCCAGAGAATGATAAAAATAATGATCCATTAAAAGAACATAGTGGAACTGTCACTTTCCCCACACAGGATTTGCTGGTATCATGGATATTCTTAGCCTGGGAAATTAGAGATAAAAATTCATTTGCAAAATTGTTCCCTACAGTATGTGGTTTGCATAATTTACTTAAACTTAGTCATGCAATGATTCTTGAAACATTTCACTTGAGAATAAACTCTAGTTTTATGTTCTAGTTTACATATTAATTTCCTGACATGCAATCCACTCTATCTTTTGCATTAAAGTATTATCTTATCTTTAATCAAAGAAAATAATCCAGTTCATCCACCTTACTGAAAATCATCCAGTTCATCCACCTTGAGTGATTAATTTCAAGTTTTAACTTTGTTGGATTTTTGTGAGAGCATTACAAGCTTTTATGAAGCAGTCAGAGAGGATGTCAACTTTACAAAGGCTGAAATCTAGTATTTACTATCAAGGAAATCAAAACAGAAAATTAGGATGGAAGAGCTGAAATCTCAGCATTTTTAATAAACAAGCAACATGTTAGATAAAAATATTTAGTAGTGTTTCCATTTGGCACTGAAGGTGTCAAGCAAGGTGAGTTTAATGGGAAATATGGTGCTTGGAACATAGCAATTTATGGTTATGCAAACTGCATGATTTCAGCCTATCTCCTGCAAAAAGTGACAGACATGCTGGTACTGCCCCAGGAATATGTATTTGACACAAATAGCCCCTTCCTTTCTGCTAAAAGTAACAGCAAAACCAATTTTTTTCCTTCTGTTTCAGAAGGAAAAAGTGTTCAACAATAACTGCTCTTTCATACACTAATGGTAAAAACTTCTGTGTCAGAAATGAAAGTGGTGCCCTTTGATCACTAAGCTGTTTTGATTAGGAAATTCAACAATGGTGAAAAATATTCTGCTGGGAGGAAATAACAAGGTTTTCTATGATCAAAACACTGTTAAAAGCTGATATTCACTGCAATAGAGTATGACTGCTGATTAACCACATCTTCCTATGCATACCAGTTTATACTGGACCAGCTTTGGGAAAAAATTTCCACTATCTTTGCTTTTCTCCTGGTAAAATATTTCCATATATCCATGTTGATCTAGAACTAGTGTCAGAATTAAAGTTTGATGCTAATATCACAAAACAAATCCATGTTTTAAAACAAGTCAAAGGAAATATAATCTCTACCACCCTGTTTTCTTTCTTTATACATAGTCTATTATACATAGTCTTCTCCCCTTAGCAGCAGAAACAAAAGGCAAAGAATCTAAAATGGAAAAGAGAAATATAGAAATATAGCAATGTTGAAGCAGCAGGAAGTAGAAACAGTCAGTACCAGGACAAGAGTGAGCAGAATGCCAGTCTTCTGTAGAGTAAAAAAGGACATTTTATTTCCTCAAATACTCACTCTTCATATCTTAGAGACAACTATACAGGTGGGATGGTGAAAAATAAAATTGCCATCTTCTTAATCCTCCCTCTTCTCCTTTTCTTACACAGACACTTTGTGGATACTAGAATTGCTCAAGAGAAGCTATAAATTGACTCTTAATGGGCACAGCTCTTATAAAGCATAATGTGTCATATTGCATTCTTTATTGTTAAGAATTTGCCTCAGCAGAAAAAAAAAGCATTCATTATTAATGACTACTTTAGTCAATATTTAATATATTTCCATTCTTCTGAAATATAAAATTATTGCTATAAAATGTTAATTAACAACCGACATGCTGGAACTGTATCTCTTTTAATAACAGTTAAAACTAAATTGTGTAAGCCAAGAATATATTTCAGTAAGTCTCAAGACAAGGACCAGCTTAAGTGGAAATAGAGCAGAGTGCAGTACTCATCTTGATTGTAGTATCTGAGATGGGCACAGTGAAGTGTTTGTGCTCTCTCCTAGCACAGAGCATCCTTCTAAGAACAAAACAGAGAAAGTAGGTTCTGAGTGTCTATATGTATTTAGGAAAATAATGTTTATGATATTGAGACAATATTCTTTCTTTGCTCTTTTAGGCATGAATTATACCATTACATGAAAGATAATGAAAAAAAAAAAAAACAGGAAAAACAAAAAACCAGCAGAGTATGTAACTGTTAATTAACTTTACAAGATCCCTTGGAAAGAAGTACTGTATATTTTCATTCAAACATGCCAGTTTCAATTTTCTTGGCCTCATCATTGTCATCCCTGTCTGCCTGTATACATTTTGTTTTAGTAGGTATTTATATTTCCTTAAACCATGAAAGCTGACACATATACAAACATGTGATGTTATGGCAATAATGTTGACATGTTAAGTCAAAAGAGCCTGTCAACAGACCCCTGTCCAGGACAGCCCTGTCTTTTTTTTTAACATGACATTCAAATATAAAATGAGATATAAACAGAAGGGTTGGTGACATTTAGCCTAAAATATGTATGTTGCTTCTCTAACAAAAAATGCACATTTATTGAACTTTAACCATTCTATATATTTAGATATTTACATAGGTACAGTATATTTAATTCATGATTAATCAGCAAATGGCTTTAAAATTCATAGTGTTGAAACATACAGAAAAATGTAACCCTCCAGTATCTGTCATTTACTGGTTTAGTGTGCCTGAGCCTAAATTGATTCCATGTATTTTTAACATCCAACAGAGGAGTTGAAAGCTTAGCTAGGCTATACTTCTTTTATGAAGAGGATGAGATGACTAAATTCTTAGCTGGGATAACTGTCTCCTATCCAGGGAGAAGGGAAAGAACTTCACAGAGATAGTTTGCACTGAGAAATGTTGAGTTCATTCAGCCTTTCCAACAGGATTTTCCCAAGATGATTATTTGCACTGAAGTTGGAGACATGCTATGAATTAATCACAATGTACCCATATTTCTTCAGGGACTGTAGAAGAGCCTGTAAGCTTAACTTTCCCAGCCTAAAGGTATTATCTCACTGCAGGATGAAAAAAAAAAATAAAATAAAATGAAAAAGGAAAAGAAAAAGAAAAGGCAAAAATTAAGAGGTGGATATCCTCAAACTAGCCAAAGCATTTTCTCATAAAGAGCTGAGAGATCATACAATGTCTTTTTTTTAAAGTAGATATTCTTGTCTGAGAACAACCAGAAAGGAAACTGATTCTTTCAGCATATGTCAAAATAAGGCAAAAAGGTAGTTGCCAATTGACAGAAAAGTGCTGCTAGTCCTATTCAGAGCAGTTACCTAAATTGCCTCACTGATTACTGGCAGTGGAGTTCTGTTGTTTGTTAGCTAACCCTGCACCAGTTTAACAAATGAAAATCATAAAACCTCAGTGGAGAAGTGAGTTTGTTCTGGCAGAAGGGTAACAGGCCACCACTGACAGATCTCATTGATTTCTAGATAGAACAAAATGAAAATAAAATTAGCAAAATATAATGCATTATTTTAAAAATATGATAGAACGGGGAATATATTCCTTCTTTTAAATGCAAAAATTGTGTTGATATTACAACTACATTAGCCAACAGTATGAGGTGTGTGCTAATTCCCCAAACCATTTAAAATGAGGTAAAGGACCCTGTTGTGCTTAACAGCTATATCCAAAATCTCCCATGTTCACCAACAATAACAATTCTATAAGAATTGTTATCTGTCATTGAAGGCAAAACCATCAGAGATCTTTATAATCCCATAAATACAGCATGGTTTACATGCTTGTTTTGTTGGTACTAATGGAAAATATCTGT
The DNA here is from genome assembly GCF_028551555.1 of Melozone crissalis. Classification (NCBI taxonomy): domain Eukaryota; kingdom Metazoa; phylum Chordata; class Aves; order Passeriformes; family Passerellidae; genus Melozone; species Melozone crissalis. The sequence goes on from NW_026535805.1 coordinate 59,493,497, forward strand.
GCTAATGTACACTGTATGGAAAAATGAATAGACCTTCTCTGTGTGTTTGCTGTTTTAAAAGGTTTGACATCTTAGTAAGAAAAGGCAATTACTTCTCCTTTTCTGCATAGATTGGCTGATGTTTCAGTCTGGGATAAATGCCACTGATTTTTTGTTCATACATTTCTGTACAAATTAGAGGAATTTAATTTGTAGAGGCTGCTTCTGGAGTATCTGACCTCAGAATCAGGCAGATAATGAAGCAATGAGAAGGAATGTGAGGAGTGATTAAAATGTGCTACGCAGCCACCAAATACATGTAGAAAAAATGCCTCTAAGTTACATGCAAAAATACAGTTTCATCAGAATCTGCAGCTATTGGTGTGCATTTTTGCAAGAGGCAAATTTGAGGCAGGATGGTATTTTATTTTGTCTAATATTTTGCCTGTTCCAGATTGTATTGTATTCCAGTATAATATTCCTGTATTCTCCAGACTGACTTCTTTTGTCACCTGTGACTGAAAATATGCATAAGGACAATGAGAAACTCATGACTATACTTTTAAAAGATTTCCCTCGTTTTATAGAGTATGGTATGCAATTTCTAGTTTAAATAAAGCCTTCTTTAATATCCACCTACTGATTTAAGATACCCCTTTCTCCAGTTCAGGACTCCATCAATACTTGTATACTCCCCCTGTGAAGACATTGAGTCACTCTAACCCAGTCATCTTCCAGTCTTACTTCCACTAAGATAAACAAATAGAGTGTGCTGAATTCTTTGCAGCCTTCCTACTAGCCTTGTAAACTTTTCTGGCATTTAATTTATTCCTTTCAACATTTCTAAAACTTTAATATTTTCTCAAAAATGTTACAAGAACAGTGTAGACAGCGTTTCAGGGCTCTGATGGCATATCCAGGGAAAAAGAAAAGAAAAATCCTATATCTTGTACACCACCCTACAGTTCAGGCAGCCAATTCTCCCCTTTTGCACAGTTCTGATCCAGAACTTCTTTTCTTTGGAACTGGCTCACTGCTCCAATTCTCATATCTCCTCATCATTTATCATTCATTCAGTCTTTTCATCTGCACATTTTACCAGCAGTGATTTTGTGTTTACTTATGGTTCATTGATTAAACATTGAACAATGTTGGAAGTTACCATGCCTATGCAATGTCAGTAGAAATTCACATGAGAAATTGTGTTCCCTCTATCATGGTATGTCATCTGCTTTATATTCCACTTCATGTTTGCATTATTATTTTCAAGTACTGTTAATCGTTATTCCAAATAACATACAGTACTTTCTCACAAATACCTTACAGGGAGTTGTTTCCATCAGTGTAATAAACTATATTTCTAATTTGAAAGAAGAAAATCCAGTTTGTTTAATAAGACTTATTTTCAATAATTGACATTAACTATTATTTAATCCTCTAATTCCATATTAATAAATCTCATAGCACTTTTTTTCTTTATTTTTTCCTTGACAACTTTATTTATCACATGTGTCTATGATACAGTATTTTCCTTGCTGTCTGCTACTTGTTCTTTAGTGGTCTTGAGTCTACTTCATTAATTCATTAATAAACATGTGATAGGAGAATTGTTATTCTGCTTTGTAAAACCCAAACCAAAAGGCCAGCCCAAAAGACTTTACTAAATACTATGTTAACTCGTCTCGGTAATAGACCTCAGGAAGTTATTAATAGGACTTTTTGTCATTCTTATTTAATTAAATATGCTTGTGAATATATTTGCTATATATATATATATATATATATATATATATATATATATATGGCAGTGTCATGTGTCATTTGTCATTTTCCTTTTTTTTTAAATTTTCTGCATCTAGTTTGTTTGAGACACTAATTTACATAGTCATTTAAAATACACCCTATTATTATTTATTGCAATTGCAATTAGTTTGTGATTATTGGTTGCTGGAGAAAAAATTATTTATGGTACAAGAGAGTAAACAAACTTCATGAAATCATTAAGTTCAAACCCATGTGTGTTAAAAAACCTGTCAGTTCTACATACTTTGGAAATACCAGCATCTGAGCATGAGTTCCAAACTTAATCTCTCAACCCAAAATTTCCAATAACAGCTTAATTTTTCCTTCTGAGCATTTCATTCAAAGGCTTAAACACTTTCTCATTCTGCAAAATTTAACTGTCAGGCTAGCAAGAATTTCACTAATGGCATTTATCATCAGCACGTTTACCAGAATCCTGCAGCATTTTTGGCTCTGCCAAGCTGTTTGTGGTTGGCTAATTAGGCATATCTTTCTGTTGTAGGATTTATTCTGAGAAGAATTCACACACTTAAAAGGAAAGAAAGAAACAAACAAAAAAAGCGCCTTCAAATCCACAGTATATTTACATTTGACATTTCAGTTAATTCTGAAAAAAGTTTTTAATATTTTGTTTTATTCATTGATTCTAGTTATGACTAGTATTACCAAGGCTCTTTTCATTGCTAAGTGTTTACAGTTCATTCAGCTCTTATTCAGAATTGCTTACAATTGAATCTTTAGCACTTAAATATTAATGCCACATCCATATTAATATTTTAAAATCCCTCTGATACTTCCAAGTATATCATGTGGCATCTCCTCTCTTTCAGAACCTTTTTAAGGTCCCTGCTGTCCTCTCTAAGATCTAGTTCTGCTTTACAATGGTGCGGTACTGTGTGAATCCTTAGCAAAGGTGTTAGAAAGCCTTATTCAGACTTCAGTGTGGAAACAGTTCTTGATTTCTTGTGATAATGTGACCCCATCAGAACAAAACTTAACCTTTACTGACTGGTCAAAGGGTCAAGGGTAAGCAGCAAAAGGGTGTTATTTATTGAACTCAGAACTAAAAATTAAAATCTAGCCCTTTTGAAACCACTTATTTTCTAGAACAGGAGATTTTAAGCACTTACTGTCATGCAGTTGTACTTTAGTTGTCAATGTAAGGGATTTGTAAACATCCATGAAATCCTAACCAGTCTTAGAGATGCCAGAACTTCACCCAGATTAGCAGATTTAGAAGTCATATGCTTGCTATTCTGGGTTTTTAAATATCATGCAAATTGTATATAATCATCCTTTGTGAACATTTAGAAAGAGCATTGGAGTCCCTTGGGCTTTTTCTCATGTTGTGAAAATTACTTGAGAGATGATACAGTATAAACAGTTTCTAATAAAGACAAGATCTGTCCCCTTTTCCTTAATACTTTCAAACATATCTGCTTTAAGATATTTTTTTTCTTATAATCAGAAACATAAAGATAGCAATTACTTATGTACTTAATGAACAAGAAAGCAAAGGAAAGTCTTCCCTGAAGTTTTTGTATTTCCATATTAGAGGCACTACATGAACAATTTTAAACAAGCTGAGTGTGTGCACCAGCAAGTAAATCAGAGTAAGAATTTGTCCTTGTCTCTGTGTCTAACTGAAACAGCTCTGCTCATGTTTACATGCCTAAATGTGCTTTTTCATTATACCAACTGCTGACATGCCCAAAATACTTATTGAGAACAATTCCCAACTACTGCTGTGAGGTTTCTGTCCAGGGAAGTGTTGGCATATGTTAAAATAATTTAGACCTTGAATGGCTATCTAACATGTAGACATTTGGATTTTGGTTTAGTTTTTGTTTTGATTTAGTTTTTGATTTAGAATTCCACTCAAAGTCACCTGATTTGATGCATTTTCCTCTGGAATGAGTCCCACTTCAAGAGAAGTCACACTGCAGATAATGAAAAATGCTGCTGCTCTTCTGTGTATAAGACCTTTTTATTAATGTATGGAGGAGAAAATTTTCCTTTAATGAAAATGCATGATGTAAGCAAAGGATTAAATATCATGTCCTGAGACAGAATCACAAGGATTATTAGCTGATAATACTGGTGGACTATACAGATACAGTAAAAAAAGAGACAAAATTTGTGTCAGAGAATTGTATTTGTGTAGAACCAAGGAGAAAGATGAGAAGATTACTGTGGTTGTCACATTAATACATGCCTTGACCTGTGGAACTGGGCCAGATGATCTCAAGTGGTCCTTTCCAACCTGAACAAGTCTCAGTTTCTATATTCTCTTCATTTTTTTCTTGGTCTGTCTAATGGAAACAAAGCTTTAGAATATATATATATGTGTATAACTGTACAGTTATTAAAATATTTTGCATCTATAGGAAATTTTTAACATGAACTTTGTCCTTAATTAGATACATAACAGAATAGTGCCATACACACAGCCTCAGCGCTGAGTGCTGACAATGACTAATATATTCCTTTGATATGCTGCAAAGTGGTGAGAAAGTTGCTCTTAGAGGAAAAGTCTCTTCTGTTCCATCCTGAAAGGTGCAGCAAAAGCTGATGATAGGTGCTGTCACTGTGGGTCAGTGCCCATAAGGTTTGTACAAGCCTTTTGACAGGAAGTCTTTCATCAGTGATCTAAGGACTTTTGCCCTACTGCAGCACCATATTCTTCAATCCATCTTTTAAAGCACAGAGCCAATATGTTGTCTGTGGTATTCATCCACTTGACATTCCAAAGGAAGATTTTATCTTAAAGTATATTTCTACCATACTGCCCTCTATAACCTCCTGTTCAATGAAAAGAATGCAAATGGATTTTGGCAGTGCTTGTAGACATAGAATTCAACTATACTAAATTACTTGTGGGTAATTTGAGAACTTTGGATGGTATAATACAGTACATGAATATGATTAGTTTAACCAGGAGAACTCCATTAATTATATACAACAAGTGCTTGTCCTGCCTTACGACTTCATGACATGTTTGAGGGGATTCTTACTGTTACTCTAAATGTCATTTTGAATGCGATTAAGCTTTCTCAATGTTCCAAGCTAAATGCTTCAGTCCTGTAATCATTTTTTCAGCACCTCCCTGGACCTGCTGCAGTAAATTCCCTATTTTTCTTACATTGGAAAGATCAGAACTGGATCTAGCAGTCCAGATGTGACTTCATCAGTACTGAGGGGAGAGAGAGAGATGTTAATTTCTCTTGAATTTCTGGAAATGCTCCTTCTGATGCAGCTCAGAACACTGTTGGTCTTAACTGACATGATGGTGCATTACTGGTTCATAATTAACTGGTTACATTGATACAGTTCTTAGTGCTGCTAAGGTTGAAGTTTGTCTGATGAAAGGCTTGAAGTCCTGAATAGTTGCTCAAGTCACAATTTTTTAAATATTTAAAATAAGATTTAAAATAGAGGATAAACTCATTAAAAAGGCTGAAGTACTTGTGATTAGTCTTAGCTAACTTGGACCAAACAAATCTTTCCATAATCGATATGACAAAGCAAGAACTTGCCAGGAGCAATCTAGAATTTATTTTCCCCAAAACCCAATGTAAAATATTCAGATTTCTGAACAAGTGTGTGTGCTTGATGTGCTGTCACCATGTTTCCTCATGTCTCCAAAGGCAAGTCCATTTCATAGTTAAGAACATGTAGACCTTGCAAGCAGAGTGTTGTTATCAGGTACATACAAACAAGTTATCCTATTACAGATATAGTCTGCCTACTGTAAAGTCTGATATCAGATGGATAGGTAGATTATTCCAGTTGGCTGGAAAACAGGACCTCAGGGTTCACATGGTTGTGATCAGTTATACGAAGTTGTACTGATGTAGGGCAAATGTGGAGGAAACTTTTGATGTGGTCTCCTCTATAAAGCAAATTCAAGCTGCTCCTGCCCCAACCAGTTTGGAGGACATAAATCTCCTTTGAGAAAAGTGGAAAAAAACTGTTTATTTAACAAGAAAACTATTCACAAACATGAGAAAATTAATAATATTAAACAGTGGAACCTCTTTTTCTGAAGAGATGGCAAATTCAGAGAGTCCTTTTGTGGGCTGTATCTCGGCTCACTCAGTCTCTTAGTCCCTCCTGTGCTGGAAAATGCCACCCCAGTGGGCCACAGGCAGGAGCTTCTGGTGGTTTTTTGGGTTTCTGGTCTAGAGTAGGTTTGAAAAGTTCCAGGAACAAATCCACAGTTTTGGGAAAACTTTCTTTGCCATAGCTAACACAGAAAACCAGCAAAAAAGCAAAGAAAAACTCCCTGAGCTTCTCTTGCTGACCATGCTGCAGACAATGCAGTGGGCGAGAAGGAATGCTGGGGAGTGAGTGCAGTTCCTGCAAACAAATTCTGTGCTTCTTCTCTTCCCCTTCAATCTCAGAACCAGTCTTAAGGGTGAGAAATTAATATCCAGCATAAACAGAACAGACAGCTGGGAATACAAACATCCTAAAGTCACCCTAGGACAGAAGTCTAACTGGTAGGTCTGAGTTGATCGCTAGTGCTGTTCTTCAGTAGTTGAGACTGGAACCAAAAAGGTTTAGCACTTTAAAAATTGCTTGGACAATGAAATGCCCTGTTGATAGATGACACTTGTTTGGTGAAGGAAGCTATTCTGGAAAGCAGAGCTCTCTGGGTAAAAACCACCTCCCCACACTAAGAAGCTCTGCCATTAATTAAGTTCTCAAGCTCAATGCTCTCTCAAAACTGGATCTTACATAATCTGATAAAGGAGAAGTTACAACTTATCCAAAAGGAGCAGACTAGAGCCTTGCTTTTTCTTCTGCATGCACTATTCTCCTTTTGTACAATGCAAAAACTAAATCAAAGACTGTCAAACTGTCTCTTACATAAGACTTCTGAATTAGTTTCTATAAAGCCTAATTTTTATAAAACTAACTCCAGCTGCAAATGTCTTCCAAGTAGTTCCAAGGATAGATATCGTTCTAAAGTCAACATCATTTGTAAGGCATGCTATGAAAATTTCAGAACAGTACTTGACAAATAAATAGTAAAAATGAAAAGGTGTCATTTTTTAGAAATAAAAACAAATCACAAAATCAAAGAATTACAGAATATGTTGAGTTGGAAGGGACTCACTGTTGGACAATACTCTTTTTTTTGATTTACAGATGAGGTAACTGAGAAGTGTTTTAAAAAATTTTATTTTATTTTCAGTCTTACGAGAAGGATGAGACAATACAGATGTTATAATTCACACTGTCACAAACAGAAGCTAACTATTTTTTAATTATAATATAGTATAAGCGTTTCTTGGCTTATCTGGTTTTTGTTACGCTATGTTGTAAATGTCTTAAAGCTAATTATCTAAAACTACTTTTCGTGGGTCTTACTACAATGTATCTTTTATAGTTTTATTTCTCTAAAGTATTTAGTTTTATTTGTAAGGTCATCTTTTGAAATATTTTTCTAGCTTTATTTCTCTCTCAACAATATCTGTCTTATTCTATGGCATTTTTAGGTCATCATTTCTTGTCTCAAAGATTATGTACAAATATATACTGTGTAAGCTTTCTGTTAAACTCAGAACTTTCCACAAATCCATTTCCCAAACCCACAAGGATCACTGAGCCCAGCTCCTGGCCCTGCACAGCTCCACCCTCTGTAATTACACCACCTGTGTGAGAGTGTTCAAAGAATTCTTGAGCTCTGTCAGGCTTGGTCCTGTGACCACTTCATGGGGAGCCTGTTCCACTGTTCCAATGCCCAACAACCCTCTGAGGGCTGAGGAACCTTTTTCTAATATCAAACCTAAACCTACCCTGGCACAACTTCAAGCCATTTCCATGTGTCCTGTCCCTGGTCACCACAAAGATCAGTGTCTGCCCCTCCTCTCCCCCTCCCAAGGAAGCTGTAACTGCAGTGAGCTCTGCCCTCAGCCTCCTCCAGGCTGAACAGACCAAGTGACCTCAGCCACCCCTCACACAGCTTCCCCTCAAGATCCTTCACCATGTTTGCTGCCCTCCTTTTGTCTCTCTGCAATAATTTAATGTCTTTTCTTACATTGTGGCACTCAGAACTGCCCCCAGCACAGGAGGTGAGGCTGCCCCAGAGCAGAGCAGGACAATCCCCTCCCTTGCCCAGCTGGCCATGCTGTCCCTGATGCCCCCAGGACAGGGATGGCCCTCCTGGCTGCCAGGGCACTGCTGGCTTGTGTTTAACTTGTCATCACCCAAGACACCCAAGTACCTTTCCGTGGTGCTGCTTTCCAGCATCTCATTCCCCTGTCTGTCAATAGACCCAGAGCTGCCCCATTCCAGAAGCAGAATCCAGCCCTTTCCCTCGTTGAACTTCTTGTTATTGGTAATTGCCCAGATCCTTAATTTGTCAAGGTGTCTCTGCACATTTCCTCTGCCTTCAAGGGAGTCAACAGCTCTTCCCAGTTTTGTATCATCTGTGAACTTGCTCAGTATCCCTTCTAGTCCTTCATCCAGGTCATTTATGAAGATTTTGAAAAGCACAGGGCCGAGTATGAAGCCCTGTGAACACCACTAGTGACAGGTCACCCATCTGAAGTTCTCCCATTCCCTATAACCCATATGGAATGGAATCATGGTTGTGCCCAACCCATCCCAGTTGCGTACCCATCTCATGATGAGTTTATCCAGCTGAATGCTGGACATTTTGTCCAGAGGGACACTGTAGAGATCTGTCCTGCTGGAGAGACAGTACCAAAAACTTTATTGAAATCCCAAAATTACAGTTAGATTACACTGACTGTCTTCCCTTGTCATTAAAGGGAAACAGCTTTGATAAGAAGGACTTTGCTCTCATGAAGCCATGCTGGCTGTGATCAATGTCTTTTTTTGAGGTTCTGATGGGAATTTCTTTTTCCTTTCTTTGTCTCATGTGGGGAATTTCTAGTCTCCAAACCTCTTCACTGCAGATAGGCAGAAGAGCTATTTCTCATGTTGACAGCCCTCTTCAGAATAGAAACTGCTTGGTCAAAGTGCTCTTTCAAACTTCACACTTCTCCATCACACGCATAATAATGGATGAGGGTTCTTAGAGTCCATGTCAATAAAGCTGGATGTGCAGACACCTCTGTTAAAAAGATTTACTCTGAAACAGCTTCATAATGTCAGAGAGACTCTGTGCACTGAATAGAAAGAGATGCATAGATCACCACTCTGTGTCTCTAAACAAGGGGAAGATGGGACACTGGTAGTAATTTTTCACAAGGCTGGAGGAAGAAAAAGACCATAAAAGAGATGTCAATCCCAAGACAAGGATATTAAAATAAATAGAAATTTCTTACTAACTGCAGGTCACAAAAACTCTACATTTATTTCAGTTATTGCAATTGATATCAGTAAATAGTTCAATGCAGATAACCTGTGTAATATAAATTATTATATTGCATTAGAATGATTGTACTTTAAAAATAAACACAAATTAAATAACTATGTGAATGAACATTTAATTATGCTGTTTTATTTATACAAATGTGATCTTTGTGTCCTAATTCTACTGAAGAGAGAGGGTTCTCAAAGTTCTTGAGAAAATCAACACGTTTCAACAGAAACATGTTGATTTTCATGCTCATCATGAATAGTGGGAGGGCAAAATTTGAAGTGATACATATTTGGGCATTCAAGGTACTTAAAGAAAATACAGAGAGAGAGAGATGACTGAATTCCAGCCTTCCTGTGAATGAACTACAATTTCTGCTTGATAGAGCATTAACATTTGTACACTTAAGCTAGAAATATTCTGAATTATCTGAAATCACAGAGGGGGCTCAGATTTTTAAAGTTCTACTCACAGTGGTGATCCAAAGCAACAAGTAACACCTCTCCTTAAAAGACAGAAGTAATATATATTGCATGTATCCCTTTTTGAGTCGCAATATCCTAACTCCCAAAGACGGCTTGTGTCAGTCACGTGCAATACTTTTGCAGCTCACATATTATAGAAATTTTTTGAAAAATTATCTACACCTTGAAAAAGGTTACAAATTGTGGTTGGAATGTAGATGCTTACTTCTTTTTAGTATTGAAATTATCATTAAAATAACTTGTTTATCACATTAATATTAAAAAATTGTTTTCATCATATTAATATAAATATGTAAATATCAAAATAATTTTAAAATAATTCTGACTTTTAAAAATTTAATTCATCATGGAAATAAAAAGTAAATTAACTAAATTTTCAAGTGCTGCTCTCAGATCAATGCCATTTATTAAAATAAAAAACAATCCTTGCAAATATTATATACAGCAAAGAAAGTTTGCAAGGATGCCATATTCTAAACATAATAAAAAGAGACAGTCATTCATAAGTCTCAAATTTACTTTAGATTAACAAATGTTATAAAAATCCATTTTAATATTTTAACACAAATGCTGATGCTTTTATAAAGAATGAAGAAAATACTCTGCTCAATTTTGTTAATGAGAGGTATGGTAAATTGCTGTGCTCTTGTAAGTATATATGTTCAAACAATGAAGGGGAATTAGCTTATTTGAAATAAAAAGCATACAAGTCCTCAAGGATGGCAGAGCAATTTAATGCTGTACAGGATTAATTTTCTGAGAGCATTCTGTGAAGGTCCTGAGGGTCTCATAGCTCACTTATACCAAATTTTTAACATCCTCATTTAAATTTCCTCCGACTTAATAATATGCCCTTAAGTCAGGATTTGCTATTTAGGGAAAATATAAATACAGCAATTATCAGCTCAGTACTACCCTCAAAGACAATGAACATACATAAAATCATCCTGCTGGGTTTGCTAGGAATCAGTAAGAAGACTGGAGTTTTCACATATCCTTGAACTACTCTGTGGGCAGATGCTGTTAGATATGAGTAAACTGTGCATATGAGTATCGTCCCAAAGTCAGGCACAGCACAACCACAACTGGATCTTTTACAGACTGAAAAAGGCTCCCAAACAGGTTTAACCTTAAACTGTACAGAGCAATGGATTTAAAAATAAATAAGCCAAATCTGTTCTTGGTTAGTATACACTTCAATACTACTTCCCTAGAAGATATCCAAAATATTGTGTACCCATGTGCCTATTGAGGCTAAAGGGTAAAGGAGAATGGGAGAAATATTTCATATTTTACTGACCTAGTATAATGCTTAATGCAGTAAAATATTTTAAGCTAGAGACAAGTTGTGGGTCTTTTTTGATCTGCATCATTTTGGGTGGAAAAAAATTACAACTCAAAAATACAGTCCAGTGGCCTGCAACAAGAAGAAAACATTTTGTTTGCCTCATTTTTTCTTGTGGTGGTTTTTTGTAAACATTGTACTTAATTTCACTGATGTAGAAAATAATAGTATCATAAACAGTTTTATGACCCGTTGCATGTACTTAAAACTGTCAATGAAGGTAAGTCTTGAAAATTTTCTCCCTGATAATCCATGCTGCTACATAGCCAAGAGTTTTGAATATTAAATACTTCCTCAGCAGAAAAAAATACTATCTATACTTACTAGAATTTTCTTGAAAATCCCTAAAGCAATGATGTATCCCACATTCAGCTAAGATTTACCCACACATGTGTGAGATTTGCAGGCACCTCTAAAATTTATTCTGGAAAACTTTTGAATAATGTAGGCCTAGGTTAACTGCACCTCCATCACCATATACTGATTTGGGGTAGTCCCAGTTCCAGAAGCGTCATTCAGCCAGCCATACAGAGGGAAAACTGAAGAGCAATCAATGCTTTTGATCAGATGGAGGTCAGTGGTGAGTGGTGTCCCTTGGGGATCTGTATGGGGACCAGCACTGTTTAGAAACTTCAATGACACAGCCAGAGGGATCAAGTGCACCCTTTACAGGTTTGCAGATGACATGAAGCCAAGTGGTGAGGATCAAGAAGGATGGGGCCAGCCAGAGGAACTTGTAAAAGCTCAAGAAATGGGTCAGGATGAACTCATGCAGTTGGGTACAGGGATTGAGAACAGCCCTGCATAGCAGGACTTGGGGCCTCTCATGGATGAAAAGCTGGACATGAGCCAACAGTGCTCACTCACAGCCCAGAACGCCAGACACCTCCATGGCTGCATCCAAAGCCCAGTGGGCAGTGGGGCAAGGGAGGGGATTCTGCCCCTCTAGTTCCCACTGGTGAGACCCCACCTGCAGTGCGGCATCCAGTGCTGCTGTCTTGGGGTCGCCAGGACAGGAAGGAATGGACCTTTTGGAGAAAGTCCAGAGGAAGGATGTGGGATTCACATTCTCTGAACCTGAGAGAAGCAGTGAGAGAAGCAGAGAAAAGAACAATCAAAACAATTCTTATCTCATTTGCTGCGTCTGTGTTGTGCCAAAGTGGAATCCATTGTGGAAGATTGTTTACCTGAAGGGAATTGGTGATTGCATCCTGGTGTGAGTGTTTTGATTCATTGATCAATTGAATCCTTGTGTGTGTGTGTGTGTCGGGGCTGTTGGCTGACAGTCACGAGCTGCCAAGCAGTGGAGTGCAGTTGAGTGCTTAGCAGATTGAGTTTAGATGTAATGTAATATAGTGTAATATAATATGGAATAATATAGTATAATAAAGTAATTAATTAACCTTCTGATAGCCTCCTCATCATGTCTCCCTGCCACAGAGATTGCCTTGCTTCTGATAGAAGTACACAAAGATTATCAGAATGGAGCACCTCTCTTATGAAAGCAGACTGAGACACCTGTGTTTATTCAGTCTAGAGAAGAAAAAAAGAAGAAAGCAAGTTTTACCCAGGCAGATAGTGATGGGATAGGGTGGAATGCCTTTGAGTGGAAAGAGGTCAGGTTTAGATTGTACATAGGGAAGAAGTTCTTTACTGTGAGGTGGTTGGGGTCTAAAACAGGTTGCTCAGGGAAGTTGTGGATGCCCCATCCCTGTAAGTGTTCCAGGCCAGGTTGGATGGGGCCCTGAGCAACCTCATCCAGTGGGTGGCATGCCTGCCTGTGGCAGGGAACTAGATGATATTTATAGTGTCTTTCAACAGAATCCACTCTATAATTCTAGGAATATTAAGAATGATTATGCAATATAATAAAGTCTCTTAATATTACAAGAATAATAACTAATACATAAACTGAAAAGAGAGAATTCATATCCATTGAGGAATTAGTAATCTGGCAATATCTGACCTACTCAAAAAATTCAGAAAAATTTTCGTCCCAGCAACCCCTCATAAGGTTGCTGGGAAGAAAAAATAATAGCTTTGTTAATGATCAATTAAGTTTTAAAATTAGCTTTAATAAATTCAGAACAACTCAAAGTTTAAATGAGTGTTTTGAGACCTTAAAAACATATACATATAAACTATTATTCTTTTAACTTTTTTTGAATCCTATTAAATCTGCATGGAAATGAAAACCTATCACAGAAAATAGACTCATTGAAATACCAGAAAACAGTCTAATTTAAAGTTCTGTTTTACCTTAAAGAACAAAGCCGTGAAAGTTTTTTTCTCAAGCACAAGGTCATAAATATACTGAATATTCATTAAAACAATTAGACATCCAAGAACTGAAATTGAAACCAGGAGCAGGAGCAACCCATTAAGATACATAAAAGAAAGCAGCGAAAGAATGGCAGGAGTTATGTTAGGTACTAGACAAAGTTACAAAATGTGCGATAAAAACAAGGCTTTGGTTTGATTAGAATTGGTACTGGATAAATGATCATCAAATTGAAAAACTGAGACAGTAAACAGCATGGGTACATGACTGTTCCAAGAAGGAATCAATAGGCTTGCAAGAAAGAAGTCCATTCTGTGAGTGGGCATTACAGATATGCTGCCTTGCTTCTCACATTGCATAGCATTCAGTGTATTAATTGCATTGTGTTCCTGCTTTCCTCTGGGGTTTTTTATGACAGACATTTTATATCACCATTTCAAGGGTGTCCTTTGTTTGCTCTGGCTATCAGATCAACCCCTGTAAAAATGACTCCTTGTATTTCAAAGTGGGATAAATCTACCAGCGCAGTTACTGTGCACTGGGGCAAAGTTGGAGCACTGTTTTTATCTTCTGCCTTGTGCAATCACATCAGCAGCAATAGCAACAATCAGCATGCATCAATGGCACTGGTCTAAGAAACACTGCATTATACCTGAACTTAGCTGTTCAGAGCCGAGGTACAGATGCAGATTAATTTACACTACTCCAAACTGCCAGGTCTGAACTTCTTAAAAATAAGGGAGAAAGTGAAAATGAAATTCAACAGCTACCATTTTCCACCAGAGTCTGGTTTGTTAGAGCAACGATGCCTCTTTGCACTGGGTCACGATGCACAATGAAAATGAAACTCTAAGCAGAAGAAAAACTGTAGGATAGGAAAAATTGTGTTCTGTGCATAAGAAAATGGAAAAGGACTGGTATAGCAATAAGAGTCGCTGTCAAGAAGACAGCTTAATTGGTTCATTTGGAAGCTTACAACCTTGACTACCATTGCTGTGCCAATAGTCAGTTCAAGGACTTAAAAACCATTTGGAGAGTAACCTTCTCTGCTCCTGATCGATGGTATCATGGTAATGGTGTGTGCAATCCTATCAGGCTTTGCCCAAATGAAGCTCTCAGCTGCTTTGGCAATACTGATGACACAGACATAACCTATCCAGACTGCCCAAAAGTTCTGCTTCAGCAACCAAAAGAGATGGTATTCCACCATTCTATTTTTTGTGTCTGTGGATAGCTACCACCACTGTGAGATGGCCTAGCAAAATACATGGTGGCCATGCTCACATCACCTTCCCAAAGTACAACAGGGAAACACCACGTTTAATTGTGGTGCTGGTGTAAACAAGATTAATGGAGCCTTTGTGCCATTGTTACTTGGAAGAACACTTAGAGATTCTTATTACCATGGCTCATAAAGTTCATAAATGCAACCTCATCTATCACCATTACATCCACCTGAGGAGTTGCCAGATGGCCAGGGAATAAGTTTTTAAAGGAGAAATGGACTTAAATCACTCTTCTTTACTTAGTCTCAATCTTTGGTATTTGCAAAAGCAAAAGGGGCACATATGAAAGGAACAGGAGCAGAAGATCAAGTAAAGCCATGGCTACTACCTGTGCCAGCTGAATCTAGTTCACTAATCTATGTGATCCAGAAGTGAAAAATCATAAGGGATACATTGGCTGAAAATTTTATGTAAATTTTTGACAGCTCTCTTCCTGCACCAGGAAATTTCATAGATAGCAGATGCAAGTCATTAAAATCAGTACCAATTTTTTTTTTCTCCATTTCCTTCTGTCCCCCCCTGATGTCACTGAACTGTCACAGCATAGCCTCTGGCAGGCACTGGCCTGAAGCTGGGAATCCAGATTCAGCTGTATTTTAAATCCCAGCCCTACTGCCTCTGGGATCCAAAACCTGCATCTGGCAGCTCTGGAGGTTTTATTCCAGCTCTGGTCTTTTTGTCATTGATACTAACTTACACTGAAGGGCCAAAAAAATATGATTACACTTCCACAGTGAGCAATGAAGCATGTAAGGCTCTATTAAAAACAAAATGCACAGTGAAAAACTGATAGAAAAATTGAATAAATAATTTGAAACAATTTATGGTTTAAAGTGTAGAGGATGAAGAAATGCTGGTTAGTTACCAGCTACTCTTTTGCATTTGCAAACAGCAGGTGCTGAATCAATGAACTGACACCAGAGTCCTGACAGCAGGACTCTCGGGCTTCCACTCTCCTAGCAGGAGAGGTAATTTGGGAGCTGCTGGACATGCAGTGACCTCGCTTATAGAAGTAGTGATGAGTGGGCTGTGAAAGGAGAGGTGGCAAAAGTAGTTAGGAAGCAAAAATGGAACTGAGTCTGCAGTTACATTGGCATCATGTAGTAGAGTCTTTAATAAAGTAATTATATTAACCCTTTGAATGTGCAATAGCCTTATGAGCTCAACAAAGAGGGTAGATGTTGCCTGGCTATGAAAAACAGTTATTCTGATGTGTCTTAATAACTGCTTTTCCATTGTGAATCCTTGTCAACAACAGCCAAGATCCTTTGTATTCCTGCAGCCACCTCTCCCCCTTCTGCCTATTTTTTGACTGTGATATGATTTCTGTGTTCTCAGCTGAGCTGGAAAGCTCTCTAGCTTGATTTACTTTTTTTTTAATAAATGGGAAATAGAAGAGGTCAATAGTCTCTCTCCATCAAGACAGGAAAATGTCCTTTTCTTAAAACTATAATACATGTAGCAATACTATAATACATCCAGCATTTCTGAAGATGTTATAAAGGTATTTGTTCTCTAAGTGGAATCAACAACATAAAGTAGGAAAAATGTTGAAGTGAGGGGTTAGATAAGGATACTTAGTTTTGGGACAGTGTCTGCTTGAAAGAGTTAATGTATCTAGGATCCTGAATCCCTTTTTGAGAGTGTAACAGCAACAGTCCTTGCAATTGGTTTGTGGATCAACAGAAGTTAGTGATGCAGCAAGTAAATTCTGAGGTAGGTAAAGCCTGACAAAGCTTTGTAGTCGATATTACATGGTGAAACATTAAATTTTGAGTACATGCATTTTTTTTCATTAGAAATGTATTACAATTCTTTATGATTCCTGTTAGAAAAATATCAAACAAAAAATAGCTTAAGCATATTAATCTCTCTGTTCAGAATCTTCCATCTTGAGCAATTATTTCTTTTTTGTTTCATTTTTCACCCTGGAAAATAATCAAGGACTATTCTGTCAAGAAAATATGAAAGTACTGGATACATAATAAAGTTTTCTTAAATTTATTTTAAACAATGATGTCAAAAGTGAAACATTTAAGGAGTTTCTATTGCTAATAAGTGAAATTTTAGGGTGTTTTTTTAGGTATTTTGAGTGAAGACTGACTAAAAATCTGATCCTTTGGGTAAACTTTATTTTGAAAACAGTGTTTTAAATGGCTTCACTTGACTCATTTCAGTATGAAGAAGTAACAGCAAGAAAATAAGAAGGGAATTAAAGTTGTCAGAAATTAAAATATTCATCATACAGTTTAAATAAAGCAAAAGTATAAACTACAGAATCAGTCAATTCAGTCATTCAGTCTGAAAAATTTTCAGGAACGCTGCCTAGATCTCAGTAAGTTTATCACAGTTCTTCAGTGATTACTTCCTTATTAACAATGCTTAATTTCCTGGGCATAGTCACTCCCATTTTAGTAAAGAAATTACTGTTCTTAGCAGTATGAATTTTTAATTATGGTATTTACTTAAATCACTTATCAGAAATACATTCCTCTGTTGTCAACTTATACAATATTCCTCCATGACCACTATCTGAAGTAAGTTTCAAATCCTGAGAGTGTCATTCTTGTCCATTCAAAAATAATCATGACATTGGTGTAAGGCTATAATAAACAATTATATATATATATATATATATATATATATATATATATATATATATATATATATTTAAATAGTATAAATTCTATTTGGTTTATTCCTGAAACTGAAATCTATACATTTAAGAGTGCATATAGTAGAATGGATATTTTCATGTAGTAAACTAACTTCCTGCTACAAATCTCACTGCAGTTTTCCAAAACTTCTTTTGCCCCACATTTTGACTCAAAATAAATGGGCCAGCAAGAATTTTCATCTGGCCTAAGCATGTCCAGCAGAATACTTCAGCTATATTGAAGTTGGCCTCATGTACATGCATTCTGATAGACAAAACATCAATAGCAGGATAAAGATATAAATAGCCCTTTGCAGATATAAAAGGCCCTTTTCTTTTGACTTTCTTGTATCATGTGATTTGCAAATGATAGTGTATATATATTTCTCAAAAAAAAAAGCCTCTATTCAATGCAAAATATATAAGGGTACAGAGAAGCAGAAAGGTAATTTTCATATAGAGCAATTTTGATGATTTTTGGTGTTTTGTCTTATTTAAGAGAACTGGAAAAAAATCTGTAAATTAATTTACTGATCTAAAACACATTTGTAGTTCATAATTAGTTGCATCTAGTGATGAGAAAAACCACCTATTTTATACTGTCTTTTCAAATTATACATAAAACACAAAAGGACATATTTACAAAGCACCATTTTTTACACCAAATTTCCATAGATGCCAAATTTGAATCAAAATTTAGTAACACAACCATTATTATCTGTATTATGATTATTTTTTGACA
Source organism: Melozone crissalis (assembly GCF_028551555.1). Classification (NCBI taxonomy): domain Eukaryota; kingdom Metazoa; phylum Chordata; class Aves; order Passeriformes; family Passerellidae; genus Melozone; species Melozone crissalis. Next base: position 59,511,410 of record NW_026535805.1, read on the forward strand.
AATGATTGAAACTCCATTTTCTTATTGCTCATTTTACATGACTTGCATTACATGACAAGGGCAGTCCAAGTGTCTCCTCTGATCACAAAATATAGACTTTGATCTAAATTGGGACTATCACACCTCAGAATATAAAAATCTTCTATTCTGATATAAAAATCTTCCATTCCGGAGCATTTTAAGTGTAAGCCTTCTTAGCTCATCAGCTTGTTTGGGAGCAGGTGGTGAATATGATCAGGTGGTTATAGTTGGGCTCTTTCAATAGAGAAATCCACCATTTCTCTAAGTAATAACTAAACAAATTATCTACTGGTATTTCTCGCTCATTAAATAGAATTCATGTATATACATGACTGAGCACAGGAAACTCAAATGTCCTGGGTAATGATCTACAGTATTCTTGTCATCACTTTAAGGATATTTTGCTAGTAAGATGAAATTCATGCAGAATATATTCTGAATATACATATTTTTAATATATTATAAGTAAATTAAAAATAGAAATGTTTACAACCAACATACTACTCATTACTTCTTGGATTTACCCAGATTTAATGTCTTGAAATAGTTCTTAGTGTTGGTTTTGACTTGGCTTAAATCTCCATGGAGCCCAATAAAAAAAGGCATGAATTTTTGTTAGCTTCAAATGATGTTAAAACACATACAGATTCCTCACATTTATAATCATATGTGATGGATATGTTTCTCAAGATGGATATGCAAAATGTTTCAAATAAAGCTGAAAGGTGTCAAAATATGTCAAATGCTCAATGCTTACCGAGGAACCCACTTGCCGTGGCAACTAAGTCCAATTATGGACAAAACAGGACAATCCGGACCAGTGACATGGGCTTTTTTTATTTCAGCACATCAGTCTCAGGACATTATTAGACAACGGAGACAGGATGTTACCAGCTCGCTGATCCACAGGCAATGCCAAGGAGGTGTGGCATTACAGCATAGCATAAAACCATCTCAGCTTAGATTTCAGCCAATCATACATAGAACAACACATATTGACAAGCATTCTATCCAATCATATAAAACACACGTAATGGTAGTTAAAACAAAGACTGGTTCATAAGAGACAAAGAACAGAGCTCCATTCATGCTAACCTTCTAAAGATATACATTAAATAACCTTGTTGCAATCCATAAACCAATTCTACAGAGGCCTATTGTTATTTGTCACGTATGCTCTACTGCTTAGAAAACTTTTTTGCTGTATTTGCAATGCTAACAAAACTTCAGTCTGAGGCCTATTCTTTTTTAACCATTTCTTAAAAACCCTCTAATTTAATGAATTCCAGCAAAAGGCTCAGATTTTTACTTTTATTATTTTTAATTCAACTAAAATTAAGTAATTTCTGTCCAAGTATGAAGTCTTCAAAAATCTAACACATGATAGATAGGTAGATTAATGAATGAATGAAAAAAAGCTGATTCACTTTCATCTGTTTTACAGAAAAGAAGAAAATTGCTTTTTAAAACATTATTTTAATGAGGAAGAATTTTAAGGACATGCATCAAGAGTGAGATATATTCCTTTCCTTGATTGAATCTGGGTGTTTTTATCCAAAAATTGCTTAATGTAAAAAACATGAGTAGCATTGAGAGCTTCATTCCCACACTTTATAGATATGATAATTTTTAAGCTACTTCCAGCATGACAACTGGAAGCAGATTTTCTGAAGACTGATTTACTTTATTACTGGCATAAAAAAATCTGAGTCCATAATCACTTAAAATTATATTGTCTCCCATCATGTGAAAGAATTTTGGTTTATGTTTTACTGAGTTCATATATATCTGAAAACTGATAAATGCTTATGGATGTTTTAATTGGCCATCTAAATTTTATAAAGGCAGTCAAAGGTAAAATTTACAGGGTCTTTTCATCCAGATCAGAATATGTCAGGGGTAATAGACATAAAACAGCTTTTAAATGTTTTGAATTTCATCTCGATCATCAATTAATTGTGTCTTCCCAGCCACCTGTAAATTATATTTCATTTGCCATTGCTGTGGTACTCTCCTGCTAATTAACATCAACATGTTTTGTTGATGTTATCAATCAACTCCTTTTTGAGTTTAGAGGCTCTATAACATAGGAATTGCAGACTGTGATTATTTAAGACTTTAATATTCCTGACTCATGATTTATAGAAACAAACTTAATGTGACTATTCCTATGTAATATCAAGAGTGAAAATGTTTGTAAAATTTGGCCTGACACTAACAAGTATAGCTATTAAATTTGTAGCTATCTTTGTTCTTTTCATAGTCTCACTCTGTCCCCTACTACCATTTATTTTCATAGTTAAAATAGGTAGGAAAAGACTGACTTAATGCAAAATGAATCTTTTTCTAACTTATTTCCAAGGAAAAAGGAAAGTTCAAAGTACCTTTGAAGATTATGTTTATACCATTCTATTTTGTGGATATGCTAATTTTGAGGGCCAAGATGTGCCTTGAATAAGTTCACATCATTTTCAGTGGATAAGATTTCCTAAAGAAAACCTACATTTAGAAGTGATATATTGTAATTTTTTTTTTTTGGACCAATTATATGGGTACCAATGTTTGTCAGAGTGGAAAAATTTGTAAATTAGCTTAAAAAGTAAATCAATAGATCGATATAAGTTCTAACTTTCACCAGGAACCTGATGGTATATTTTCTATTTATTACAACCAGAAAATAATATAATTGTATATGCCCTTGTCAGACTGTCTTGCAGTTTGTCTGCAGGAGGATGCCCAAGACAGACAAATTTGATCTGGGAAAGTAGTCTTCAAATTTAATGTAGTCTTTACCCACTCTAGTTTAATTCAGAAAATAAAGATTATTTTATTCATTAGTATGAGAGTCTGCATAAGTGACTAATTAAACTTAATTTAAATTGAGCATTCATTTTCCTCATAACTCCTTTTATAGACATATCAATGTTTGGGGGTTTTTTTCACTCAATAAAAGATATACCAGCTGAACATGACCCAGCATGTGGTCAAACAGACAAGAAAGGCAATGGAATACAGGTTTGTATGAGAAATAGTGTGGCCAGCAGAGCAAGGACAGTGATTACCCTCTTGTACCCAGCACTGGTGAGGCTGCACCTCAAATCCTGAGCTCAGTTTTGGGCCTCCCATTACAACAAGGACATTGAGGTGCTTGTCCAGAGCAGGGCAATGGAGCTGGTGAAGGATCTGGAGCCCAAGTCTGGAAAAGGAGGCTCAGAGGAGACCTCATCACTCTCTACAACTCGCTGAAAGGAGGCTGTAGCCAGGTGGGTGTTGGTCTCTTCTCCCAGGTGAAAAGTGACACAGCAAGAGGACATAGTCTTAAGCTGGGCCAGGGGAAAGTTTGACTGGATATTAGGAAAAATTTATACACAGAGTTGCACAAGTATTTGAACAGGTGGCTCAGGAAAGTGGTTTACCCACCTGTGTTTATCTCATCTGTGGAGATATTCAAAAGACATCAATGTGCCACTCGGGGACGTGGTCAAGTGGTGGCCCTGGCTTTGCTGGGTTAGTGGTCAGACTCAGTGACCTCAGAGATCCTCTCCAACCTAAAAGATTTGAAGATTCTATGATCTTAAAAGGTACAATGTTTGCATTCTGAAGTCTGTATCTTATTTTAAATCCAGCATGTTTCCACCCAATGGAAGCAATACTTTTACTCTTTTACTTTTAGTTTCCCATTAAGTATATAATTTGTTTTCTAATTTCAGTGAAAGCAGGATAAACACCTTCATCAATTAAAGATGACTAATGATTTTTTAATTGTGCTGAGAAACCTTTTCATAAGGAAGGCAAGCAAAATGATGAAACTTAAGATCTGAATTTCAATACCACCATTATTAAATTTCTATTATTTGCTTCTTATTTAAAAAAAATAATTTATCTGCACAGTCACAACTTATGAGCACAATCCATCAATAAAGTAATATTACCATAGTCAACTTTTAAATTATGATCCATTTAGAATGCTGTAGGAGCCTCTGGGATCCTTTATATATAGTTTCCCCTAGTGTTTATTTTTTAATTTGTAACATGTACCACAGAAATGAGTTATAGTGATGAATTTCTGGTTTGTGATTATTAGTTTTTTAGATTAAGCATTTTATCTTGCTGGCTGCAGCCAAATAAATATAATTTACACACAGAGCAGTCTATTATACTCATTCAGTGCATGGGGTTTCAATTTTCTCAATTCAAGTGCAATCCCTGTGGTTGCTAACAATACTGTGTGGTGATCAAAAGCTGCAAAGTAATTATTAACAAATGTATCACATTACCGTATAGGTACAGATCACTGCTGGACCTTACAGGAATAATTGTTCTGATGTTTTATTGTTCTATTTTCCTCTACATTTTTCAGAATAACTGCTTAAATTTTAGGTTGTTATTATTATGCAACTATTGAAACTACAATTGGACCAATGTATTTAATACCAAATTTATTAATTTCAAAATAGTTGTATAATCTGATGGCAGTGATAGGTCATGACTACAGAAATGTGAGGTTCTTCTCTAATCAGCAGCAGATTCTGTATCCTTTGGATGTCCTTTTCCATCATTACCTTTCTTGCCACTGCTTCCTGTGTTAATCACATAAGATTTTGGTAAAAGGCATTTTTTGCATTTACAAAATGCATTTTTTTGTGTTTGCAGGGCAAACCTCTGGAGACTCCAGGGCTGGCTTCTGTTGGAAGCTGCCTGAAGCTTTTCCCATCTCAGGCACAGCCAATGCAAGGCAGCTCCAGGACAGGCCACCACTGGCCAAGGACTAGCCCATCACCAACAGTGGTAGCCCCTCTGAGATTACAGAGCTAGGGAGAAAAAACTGGTGCAGAAGGACAAATGGAGTGAGGAGTGAAAATATGTGAAAGCAACAGCCCTGCAGACCTCAAGGTCAGTGCAGAAGGAAGGTGAGGATATGCTCCAGGTGCCAGAGCAGAGATTCCCCAGCTGGTTCACACCACGGTGAGGCAGCTCTGCTCCTGCAGCCCATGATGGTCCATAAGGGTGCAGATGGATATCTGCAGAAGTCATAATGTTAACCTTATCACACCAGAAAATGCAACTTTGATACTGACTCTATCTGGGGCTATAATAAAACAGACCAAAAAAATCCAAACTATTCCATTTCATAACAACATCTTGAAAATTTCCCAAGCATAATTTTTTACTTCAATCAATTCTGAGGAAGAAAATTCCTTTTTTGTGTTGGTCAGGAGCATTAAGAATTAAAGGTTAATTTCTTCTTGTTTAATATTTTCATACTAAATACCACCTTACTGTGGTGTTGCCACTTTCATCTCATGGCTGCTAGGTATCCCCATCTCTATTTCACATTTTGATTATCCCATATACTAATTTTTATGTGTAATAGGCTTTCTCTAGGTTCTCCATTATCTCCTGTCTTCTTCAGTAACCTTAATTACCCCAAATTAAGAAAAATGTTTTACTGTGTGGGTGACTTAACTCTGAAACATTCTGCTGGTGAAGTTTTGGTGTCTTCTTCCATGGAGATTTTCAAAACTCAAAAGAAAATTCTCTTGAAAAACCAGCTTGAGCTGACCCTGCTTCGAACAGGAATGAGGTAAAATGATTTTGCAAAGAGTGCAAAACTAAGGCTGTAAAGCTAGCCTGTGAGTGGCTGACTAGTTCAAAATCACCATATTAGAAAGAAGAAAGAATCAGGTAGATAAACATAATTTAAAAGGTCTTCCTACAGCAGACTGATTGAGGACATTTTCAATTAAACACTACTTCCCCTTACTGCAGGGCCTTCCCTTTAAATCTGGACTTAAATCTCCTTTTTAACAAAAAAGAATATGTTTAGTTTCTTATATAAATCACTTTTCAATGAGATGACATAGCAGGAGCAATATTTCAATTCACAGTAGAAAGAAAAAGAAAATCAAACTGAGAAATAGCCAAAAAAGGATCAGATGGAATTAGCATGCTAAATCTGGCCAAAGCAACACTGAATAAATTATTTTTTCAGCTCTACATTAATACTTAATTCATATTCTTACAATAGTTGTTGCATATTTCTGATAAATTTGAATATGGTAATTTGCAAACAAAATGTGAATACTGTTGAACAGTTTTTTTCTGTGATTACACAATTTTTCCATATTGATAAATCACAATGCCAGCAAAGGCTTTAGATTAACTAGTTCTGGTGTTATAAATCAGCAAAATGTAGCCATTGCTAGTTTCTTCATCTATAGCTGTTCTTTTTGCCTTGTATGTGTTTGTCTATTTAGGTAAAAGTTTTTAGAGCTTTTGGAACTGCATAAAATGAGTAGAGAATAACTTCAGTGACCTCTTCATTCATGCTCTCAATATAAAATCACATTGGAATTCTACATGTGTGTGTGAACAATTGTTGTAATATAATAGAAGCACTATTTGCCTACACGGCACAGCACTACTGACATTTTAATTCATTACTTTGTAAAACACCTTGTAACATCCAATGTCTGAAAAGCAGCATGAACAATTTAATTTTATTATTGTGAATGTGGAAGAAGATTAGGCAATTCCAGGTATATTAGTTTTCTTCCATATACTTGTCACTGCAGAAATGTAGAGGTACATGATTAAAGTAGAAGGCAAAACTAAAATGCTAATTGAGAATAGCCACTACTTTTCTAAACAGTAAAACCACTTATGATATAACTCAGGCCTTGCTCATGTTCAAAACATTGCTTGCATTGACAAAGTTCCAAATTGTGGTCCTGAGATCTTAGGCTGGGGTAGAGTTAATTTTCTTCACAGTGGCTGGTATAGGGCTATGTTTTGGATTTGTCCAGAAAACAATGTTGATAATATGGAGATATTTTTGTTGCTGAGCAATATTGCCTTTCTACTTTTTTACTGCCACTTTAGCAAGGGGGCTGGGAGTGAATGGGAAGCTGGGAGGAGACAGCTGGGACAGGTGACTCCAATTAACCAAGGGGATATTCCATACCTTGTGAAAACATGCTCAGGATATAGAATGGGGGGGAAGATGGAGGGAGGGGGGGGATCTTTGGAGTCTTGGTAATTTTATTCCCAGGTCACTGTTATGTGTGATGGGATCCTGCTCTCCTGGAGGTGGCTGAACAGCTGCCAGGCCTTAAAAAGCAGTAAATTAATTCCTTGTTTTGCTTTGCTTGTGTGCACAGCTTTTTCTTTCCCTATTAAACTGTCTGTATCTCAACCAATGGGTTTTCTAGCTTTTACTCTTCTGATTCTCTCCCTGATCCTGCTAGTGGGAGAGAGCAGCTCACTTGGTTGCTGGCTGGGGTTAAACCACAACAGGGAGTAAGGAAGAAAAGCACCCAATTTTCATTAAAATCATGGGACCTATTCAGGTCAAAGCTCTAAAATGCCACAAAAACATTTGGTCATCATAATAGCAACAAGACACTTAAAGTAAAAACCCTTCTAATATTCATAAAACTGCTTAATTAATTAGCAAGGAGGAAGCAATAAGACACCCCTATATACTTATATAAACTACATACATTTTCAAGCAAAAAATAAGGTTTTGAAATGAAATAATTATTTTGGGAAAAGATGGGAAATTTCATCTTCATTTTTATGTAAGGCCTCAGAATAAATTTATTGGCTGAATCTGTACTAGCAAGCATGAGTCCTCAGCTGTCTTTGAAAGCAGACTACAAGGGTTACTTCCAGACTGAGTATTGGAACTGTCTTTACCCTACACTGAATTTCAATACATGCCAAGTAAGTGCGCTGAAGAGTAGGAAGTGATTTAAACCAAAGTTATGCCAGAGGCTTTTTAAACAATTTAGCTCTTCAGAGAAATTGAACTCCACTGTCTAAGAATGTTGCCCAGTACAGACATGTTTCTTTGGAATAGGTGAACTCTGTTTCTTGATATTTATGTTTCTTGGAATTTATGCTAAGTGTCAGCATAAATCCATAATTTTCCCATTAAATTCTGTGGTTCTGTATAATCATGATTTAAAAATTCCTTGATTTCAACTCTGTGGAAATTTTTTTCAGAATGTTTAGCCTTCTTGCTTGCTTCAAATCCACATTACTTATACGATTCATATTTTTAAGATAACTTTTTTTTGTTTTGACATTGTAACATTGAGGTTTATTTCATACTCTACTATTTATATATATAATTTATTTAATTATATTTTTATACATTCTTATGAGAAAAAAACCACAGGTTTTGCACTATCAAAAGTAGGTATTTCTATATTTTTTAGACAGTCCTCACCCTGCAACACTGTTAGGTGTACAACTGGACTTGATATTAAAGGTCTTGTCCAATATAAATGATTCTGTGTAGATGTTTGTGGCTGTGGTTTTTTAAAATATTTTCCTATATTTTTTTTTCTGTTTTCCAATGGATAATTAGCTTGACTGTATTGATACTTGATTTTATATGAATATTTAAGTTTCAGGATGAGCCCAGTCATGAGAAAATCTTATATCTTATGAGTAGATATTTAAGAGTAAGCTTAAAAAGCAAAAGGAAAAAAAGGAAAATCCAAGATTAACAATAAAGCACAAGTTTGTAGGAAAATCTGTTTCCCCAAAATTCACTCAGTTTTTTTCCCTTCTCAATAATTTGCTGTTACACTATATTATTCTCTACTTATGTTGACAGAAATTACTTCTTGTCTTTTTCCTTTAGTGTGTATTAAATTGCATGATTATCTATCTTGTTTCATATTTCTATCCCTAAGGCATACCATACTTTTTGCAAATATAGGTGTTAGTGAACCCTACTTTGCTTAAACTGCTGAGCTTTGCACATTTCAACCATGAAAAATGATTTAACATTATTTATGTAATCATTTTATCATCATTAGAGGATGAAAACTATATTTTTTTCATGTAGCAGAGTTCACCTACAGACATAGGAGTATTAAAGAATTCTCTGTTGGCCTATAAGGTGTCTGAGAACTGTGCCCTTTCTCAAACAGACTGTTCATGAAATAATTTACGGCATATCTTATTCTTTTGCTCTTTGGCCCTCATCAGTATTGGTTATTAATTGCCAGGTCACTTAGGAATTGAATTATAGTACTAATATATTTCCCTTAGGGTACTGATTATCCACTTCTCTTTCCCCTGGTAGCAATAAAAGTCTCTCATGAAATTACTGGCTGCCAGCACTGTGTTGTTACTACAGTTGAACAAACTCATTTTTGTCAAGATATCACGCTAAAAAAATTGCTTCTGCATTATTCATGTAATAACTGCATGCAAAGTAGAGATGAAAACCTGCTAGGAGAGTCAAGAAGCAAAGCAAGGGCACATATAATTGTATTAATAGCAAAATTGCGGAATTAGTAACCAAAGTATAGATATAGATATAAAATATATATAATGTATATATAATACAGATATAAGCAGTCTAAATTTGAGAAAGGAATGATGTTTTACTGGAGAAGTATACAGTGTAAACTCTAGACTTTTGTCTGTACTATGACAGACTGAGTGATTTCTTTTAGAAACATTTTTTTTTTGTACATAAGTTCATATCTTTTCAAAACTTAGTAAAATGCACAGGAGACAGGGCCTCTTAAGAAAGACATAAATAATTTCACTGGTAGCCTGAAGTCATCATGCCTGGGCAGAACAGGACAATCCCCTCCCTTGAGCAGGGGGTGATGATGGGTCCAGTGTGCCCCAGGAGACGTTTTCCCTCATGTATACCCTGTCTCTGGAAGTGTTCCAGGCCAGGCTGGATGGGGCTGTGAGTCCATGGTCTAGGGCAAGGTGTCCCTGCCCACAGCAGGAGGGGTTTGAACTTGATGACATTTAAGGTGCCTTCCAACCCAAGGCATTCTATCAGTCTATGATTCTGTGGTCACAGACTAAAAGCTTCCCCCCCCCGCCACCAAGGAACATTTACCTGTTTCTGTTTTGTGGAAGATGGGAAGGTGGGACACTCCTTCTACTTCCATTAGGAAGCATCCTCCCAGGCTTCAGTTTTCTGTGAAGTTCATCTGAGGACTTGATGTTGTCTCAACATGAGACAGGTGAAGCAGCCTTGTGGCTGTTGTTTGCTCGTTTAGTGCCAGTACTCTCCATCCCAAATGTGATTGTCATAACTAGGTCCAAACTGACTTATCACCTGGAGGTTTTGCCTGTCATGGAATGTATTAATATGTAGTTAGTAATGTGAAAGTGCAAATTCAGAATTACACAAAGTATTCTATACTGTCAGGACCTTCTGCAGTGGTGTTAATGATATCTTTACTGAAAATGTATCTCTAGAACCATTTAGTTTTCCTTTTCACAAAATGTTAATACCAATGTGAAATTGATCCTGAATTTGACTGTCCTACATAGACCTTTCCTTCCTGCAGTAATTTCCTACCATGGCTTATCAGCACACAACAGGAAAGGAAAATATGTAAAAAATGCAGTCTCCTTTGGTCTGAGTAATAACCTCCTTATAACTGCACAGCAAATGCTTTACAGAAATCCCAGTAATTTTATGATTTATGCCATGCTTACAAAATAGGGATAACACATTAATCTATCAGGATCTTTAATAAGCCCCGTTGACCCAAATTTATTTTTGAATTATATAAGTAATAATATTTCTTTTTTATATGTTTTTAGATGTTACCTACTAGTAAAATCAGATTATATGGACAGATTAAACTCAGACTATTAAGAAAAGCAATATGCTCGTACTCATCACCCATGTCTTGAATCAGGCTTTGAAGCACCCATTTATAACATCGTAGAGTTTTTTGGAGAACACAAGGATTGGCTGGTACTAAATATTGCCTGTATAAAATGTGCCATAACTATCACAAGGCAGAACAGAAAATGAGAATAATCTATAGGTCAGGGAGGAAAAGGTTTTTGAGGGAACAAGAGTAAACCCTGTTTCAACAGGTACTAACACCTGCTAGCCTTTAGAAGGAGAGTCCACCGCCCTCTAGTTTGAAAACTGTATAAGGAACAAATTTTTAAATTTTTTGCTAACTAATCTGGATGTTCTCAGAAACAAGTTTGTCTTTAATTACTGTCATTTATTTTTGTATTTTATTCCATTTGATTAATCTGATTAATTAGAAGTTGCTAAATACCACAGATTAGATTACTAGGCTGCAAAGAGGAATAGCTACTAAAAGGTAAGTAATTTCTTCTCTACTTTGGATAGCAACCAACAAAAAGAATAATTTATACCCTGAAAGTAATCAAGGAAATCCTCAGCAAGAACCTTATTTGTATGAATGATATTAATCTCTTCCTCTTCAGCAGCCTGTATCTTTACCCCAGAACATGGAAAACTAAAGGAGTGTATTTTTTTAAAAAAATCTTTTTGTTATTTTCTTCTTTCATCCTCTATAAATGTTATCATTTTATTTGGTCATAACATATATGTAGACTTTATAACTCTTCTCATAATAAATGGGTCAGGGTATATGCACTCAAGAGGTATTTGCTTTTCCTTCTTCAGCTAGGTTTCTTTGATCACAGATTCCTTATCTGAATTGTACATCATCTCCCATTTATTTCAATACTTGCCTAGTGACAAGTGAACATAATAGGATTTATCAGAAGCAGCAATTAGCCACCCCTGTGTGTAAATCCCATTAATCATAATGTCAAGCTGGATAACCATTGGGTCAAATGATAACTTCTGACCTATAATCATCTTTATCTCTGGATAAATGAATAGTCCATTAATATTAATATTTAGACAGTTTAATTATATATTAAGATTCCACGTATGCATTAAATCTTAAAAATTCATCAGAACCAATTCAAGTATTAGAAACTCACATGATTATTTCTTGTTTGCAATAAAAATAAAAAATGTAGCATCTTCAGAAATGCTTTTTTGTAGAAATATTGATTTGGTCTAGAAAAAGTAGAAAATAAACCAGGCAGTTTAAATTTCAACACCTTTTGGCATGGATTAATTATTTATATACTCAAATTATCATCTTTTACTGACTTAATGATGCTTCATGAAAGGTTAATCTCAAATATAATGGGTTACTATGTCTTTAGTTTTTCCTCTTCATATGTTCCCTTTGGAGCATATATTTGATTGAAGAATCAGTGTGGCAGACCCTCAAAGGAACAGTCAATGAAAAAATTTTCTGAGGTCAATCTAATCACCAAAAAACATTAAATGAAGCAGATCCCTGATAATAAAGGTCTGTGTCCCAGTTACTAGCTTTTCTCAGAAGGGAAACAAGGGAGCCAACCTCTAAGCATAAATGAGTCAAAAAAGCATGCTTTTTCCTGAATTGCACTGCATGGTTTATGTCCAGTCTTAACATCATTAGAATCATCAGAATGCCAGACTTCAAAATAGTAAACAAAGAGAAATGTTTATGGTTTGTTCCTACCAATAGAGAGTTGCACCAAAAATAGATTAAAAGTTTACCCTTATTCAGTTATCTATGTTTACATTTCATATAACAACTTTTTTTGTCATGCTCTAATTTTGACTTCTTGCAGTACAAGATTAAATATGAAAAAAACAAAGAAAAAAACCCCCCTCAGTAAAAATGTACACTGCAATGTGTGTTACTTCAGTAATTATTAGGTCAATATCAGATTTTTGGATGATGCATCTGGACATGCACAATGACAGAATTTAAGTTGGTGGTACAGAGAAAGTAAATGCCAAGCACAGCACAATACAAGGGGAAGTAGTGTGTCTCCTGTATGAAAAGAAGATTAATCTAATACTGTGAGTTTAAGAAAGCCTCAACTATTTCAAACAACAATAAGAATAAAGACAATTAAAGAGCAGATGTTAAATATTTCTTCATATAAATTAAATAATTAGCTGTGGTTCTGCGAGGTCTTTTAAGTTTGGCCACACACTGAAAGACACCATGAAAGAATGGTGAACACTGGACTAGTGATAATATTATAGCAGTATGGATATATGTGCAAGTGTTTTGTACTGAGAGAATGGTTTTAGACTTGTCAGGTGCTCACACTGCCAAAAGTGTCTGGCTCTGGCTCTGCTCTCACTTCAAGGTTATTGATCCATTTTTTAACATAGGGGTAAAAGTCTGCAGTAGTTATTGCAAAGCTAAATCATGGTAAGAGATTTGTCTCATCTAAACACTCCCTAATCCATCAATTTCACCTCCCAGACAAAGCATAGAAGATTTGGTTCTTAGCTTCATTCACATCAATGAATGGGCATGAGGAAAAATTTATAAGCATACTTTAAGTATGACATTTAAAATGAAAGTGATTTAAAAATCAAAATATCAACTTTTAAACTACAATGGTAGTAAAGGAAGAACTACCAAAATTACCTTCCTAACCAGAATGAAACTTCTTTTCCTTGGGCATGCCCTCTAACCCTAAACATTTGTTCTTGTATCCAAATTACTTAGCGCTAACAAAGCTCCACTGTTCTCTCTACTTTCCCTAAACCGTTCATCTCACTCCATGCTCACCACTAATCTTATCCTTAACCTTAGTTTGAAGATAAACTTACTTTTTTTCCCCTCATATTTTGAGTTTCATATTTGTTCTTGTATCCAAATTACTTAGCACTAACAAAGCTCCACTGTTCTCTCTACTTTCCCTAAACAGTTCATCTCACTCCATGCTCACCACTAATCTTATCCTTAACCTTAGTTTGAAGATAAACTTACTTTTTTTCCCCTCATATTTTGAGTTTCAACTGACTCTTCTGGTTTATTCTACTATTATTGTGTAAAATTTCTCATATAAATTACCAAGCAGATCTGCAGATGTGCGATATTTAAGAAAACACACTGGTTAGTCCTTAGGGATCAAAAATTCACTATTTCAAGTATTTTTGAAGGAAATTAAAAGCATGATGTATTTAAAGTATATCTATGGCATAAATTTACTCTTAGTTTTCTGCGTTTGGCAAGATCAAGGATTGAGTTTTAAGTGTTAAATACTTGTAAAAAAATATTTGAACATTTTTAAGCTGCAGTCTAGCTGAATTAGCTATTTAAGCTGTTGATAAACAGGATTTAGAGTTAAACAATGCATTTCAAAATATTGGAAAAATCTCACTGGGGGCAAAATTATCCACCTGAAGCTCACTTTTGCTTCTTGTACAGCATGATAAAAGGTAATCTAGAAAATAAAATAACAGATTATTTAGACACTTCAATATTTTAGAAATAGATATTGATTCTTTCATTTTAATCTTTATGGTCATCAACACAGCTGTCCTACTCATTGCTACACACTTTAAATCTCCTCAGAACTGAATCAATAATGACAGTTTATACACAAAGGCAATCAGACCATATCCTTGTGTTATATACACCTGTAATGGATGGATTGTTTTCAAGAAACTGCTGATCAAGCAATAAGTCCAGAAGGCATTCCAATCTGGTTAGCAGGTTCTATTTTTTTGGATATCCTGAGTATATTCCAAATAAATATAATTTGCTATAATTCCAGAGTATGAAGAAAACAAAAATCCTTTTTTAAACAATCGGAATCTTTATTTTTCACATCAGAAAAAGATACCAGCAATAAATTACTGATTACATTGCTGGATCAGTTACAAAATGCAAAGAATAGCAAGAAAGAAAAGTGACCTTCGATTAAGAAAGAACTTCCCTGTTTCTTCAGTTCTAAAATTTCTCTTTGCTTAAATGACATTCAGTTGTTCACCTCCCATATGTCTATGATTTAATTATAATCAAAGCTGCCAAGGAGGTATTTTAAATCTCAGGGCTTTGCCACTGTTTTCTGGCACAAGCACAGAAATTTTCTGTGCTAATCTTTGCTTTGAATTTATTTTTATTAATAGCCATCATTCCATAGACTGCCTTCCTAAGAAGTACTAGGGATTGTGATGGAAAGAGAAATAAACTATATATCACCTATAGCAGTGAGCAGCTGGTGTTTAAACTGTCTGAATACAAACTTAAGGTAAGAAATTCTAGCTTTATTTGACATGAGCTTTTATTGCTCAGACACTAACAGCATCTAATTTGTCCAAGTCAACCATAAAGATTGACAAGAAGTGATGATGGTAAGGCATTAGAAAGAACATCTTAAGTGGGAAAGCTCAAAAAAACTAAGGAGGTTCCATATGGTCACTGAAAAAAATATTTTCTCAAGCAGAGAATGAAACAATAGAATGTCATCTGTCCTAATGCCTATATACTTTTGAAAATTTAATAATTAGAACAAAATAAAACTCAATCAAGCCTCTAAATTATATGTTGATCATTCAGAGAATTCTATTTCTAATTTACATCACTGAGCTATCAATCTTAAAACAATATACTTGAAATTTCCTGTTTTACTGCTCCATCTGCATTCTTTCTCTCAAGCTTGTGAAGCCACACTCTGCTATGCCTTAGACAAATGGCCCCACCATCCATTCACCACCAGGCAGGAGGAGGGGACTCTGACATGGAGGGGAGTGGAAATGGATTTCTGCTCAGGGTGGCTGCTGAAACTCCCCCTGAGCTACCTCACCTCCCCAGGTGCCCTTATAAACAGGTATGAGGGCCTGGAATCTGAAAAACAAGGAAATAATGGGAATGAGTGTCCAAGTTGGAGAGACTGTCTATGGTGAAATAATCCATTCTATGATTCTGTCGTTCTGTGACCAAAAAAAGGGAAAAAAATGCTTCTGTTATCAGTGTTGTAATTTTTTTTTATATTGGTGCAGATAATGTCTCTTGAGAGATATCTCTTTCAAAGAAATTGGTAAAATTACATCTGATTATCTCACCTTTTGCACTCAAATTGTAATAAAATAGCTTTGAACCTCTACAATGATTAACATTGCAGACATTACAAAAGAAAAGATCCAACTGGAAAAATGTAGAAAGACTGAAACATGCATTTCTTTCAGAGGTTTCATCTATAATCAGTTGCTGTAGAATTTTCTTTTCTTCTTTTGTCTTTCTAAAAAAAAGCTGCATCACATTCTCTTTTAAAATCCTAAGGATTTTAGTCCATTTTTTGTTAATTATGACCAGTCTCCTATTTACCTATACTTTCTTGCAAACACTATACCATCTGCACAAAACATCTTGACAGAGGTGCAACTGGTGCATTGCTTTCTGCAAACCTAGTTCTTTTAAAACTGGACAACTCACTAATCACCACATAATTACAGAGCTGCTGCTGTAAGATATCTACAAGTGCAAAATAACAAAAACTTCTTTTAGGAGACAGATGGTACCACCTAGGCCCACCACATAAAAGCAGCTTGTCGTCTTTGGGAAAAAAAATAATCTAATTCTAAGGAAAACTAAAAAATAGTTGTAGTGCATTCATTCTTAGGTACTAGGTTCTATTTATGTATTTAGAAATATTATTGACACTTTTAATTCTTTCATCAGATGGAGAAATGCATACAAGTGCATTATTTTTACATTTGAAGTAATATACTCATATATATTAATGCAAATACTATTTCTTCTGTCATGTGTTAGATAAATTAACTTCGCATTTGAGGGGGTGAGGTAGGAGGAATATGTCTTCTCTATTTTGCAGTTTGAGGTGAGCCTTATACACTTTGAAGTTCTCAGGTCAACCATGAGAAAATGTATTCCTTGTAGATAAACAAGCAGAAAATTCCAAGGTGCCAGCCCAGTTAGGTATGGCCTTTATTCCAAAGGCACAAATACTGTTAAAAATAACCTTCCCACAAGAATGCAAAATGGTTTGAGGATATACACTGGGAACTTGTACATGATTCAGAAGAAGTTTGTGCCACATTCCTGTTTATCTAATGACTTTAATAATTTATGTTTGACTAGTGACGAGGACAGGTAAATAGGTAATCTGCAGTGAACATGGAAAGGAGCACCCAGGAGATGTTGAGCTGCTGCCTTAAGTGGAGAAGTTGTCAACAGATAAATCTCATACAAATAGCTAAACTTGAAACAAAGTTTTACCACATATCCATGAGGTTTGATGTCCTTGAGTGGCATTTGATTAAACAAATTTATAGAAACTTAATACATATTTTACAGTTTCATAATCAACTTATTATTCCATGCTCTGCTTATAGTTCTAAGTATTGAAAAAGCAGACAAAGCAAGTTAGTGCCTTGGACCTTGTTTCTGATATTTCTAGATTAGATATTTCACTTTTATTATACCTTTTCTACTAAGCACATAGGATATGACAGCTGACTCTTTTACAGTTCCTACAAAGAAACAATACACATTCCTCTGCCTGATCAGAGCATCTAATCATCCGTGGCAATCAAAAGGTGTGTAAATGTCATTGCACTTTGTCACATCCTTCCAGATGACAGTGCAACAGTGGTGCTTTCACTCAAGTGCTAAAGTCTCTTGTTTGACCTCCAAATGCAGCACACATGAAGAGAAAAGGAAACTGAAAGCTGGCATTTTCACACAGAAAAGCCTTAATCAAAGTTGTCAAATATGTTTATGTTCTATAGAGATAGGTTGTCCAATACATTTTAATTAAAATTGACATTTTTCTCTAATTCATATGATGCTACCTTAATATCATTTTAGGACCAAGGTTAACACTTTGCTGTGTCTTATTGCTCATGAGCATTGTAAACTGTAAGCTGTATCATATTTAGGGACAGATAGAATTGATTTTCATCCAGAGCACAAGATTTTCTTACCATGGAAAAAAAATGGACTTTACAATTTGAAATTTTTCTTAGCTTTTTTTTTTTTCTGCTATATGTGACCACATTGTGTTATAAATTATAGGAAAAGGAAAGGAAATTTTAAATATTTTTTATTGAGTCACTTCCAGTATTCTACCACCTTTCTCCTTTTTCTCAGAAATTAGAGATAAACAAGCAAACATAGGTATATACTACTATTTTACTTTCTCAAGAAAATAATATGAAATTTTGCTGTACTATTAATAACAGAAATCAACATTTTTGTCTGCCTTTGCTGAAATTCAATAAAGTGTGGGTTTGAGGCCCAGAAGAAGCAAACCAGACACTTCAAGATAAAAGCAACACCAAAGCAAAAATTCAGAATACATATCTGGTGCTGAACTTTGCAGTGAGACTTGTGGTCAGATCTGTTTAACTGCAGGAGATTTCTACTCCAGAGCTGACTCTCCAGGCACACTGTCCAGACACACTCTATTTGTTACACACGGAAAAATGGGTATGGCCTGGGAAGGGTTCTTCTTGCTACCTACCACAAAGTAGGTGAGATCAATCATGTCCATGAATGTCTGTTTTGTTAATTAGCTGCAAAAACAATCTGGGATAATGATATCAAATATATATACATACACACACACACATATATACACCTATATATACACATATACATTATATATACATACACATATATATAGAGATATATATATAAACGCACACACATATATATACACACATATAAATACATATATAGGTACACTGTGGTTGAGTTTGACTCATTTCACACAGCTGGTAGTCTTTAATATAAAGAAAACACCATAGCAAGTTTTGTTTGATTTATAGGTAATAGAGGCATGTTTGCATAAAATGTATCAAAACATTGTGTTAGTGTTACATAATGAACAAAAAAGCAAACTAAATATCATCATTGACCTGGAAGTATACAGAAAGTTGAGGTTTTTTGGTATGAATCTTTTGTCTTCCTGCTTCTTGCTTTATTTCAAAATCAATCTGGATCTTCTACCTAAAAGATTCAATAGAATCAGAAAGACAGAGAAGGGCAACAAGAATGGTCAAAATAATGGAATATCTTTGGAGTGATGAATGAGCCAATAGACTGAAACTCTATAACCTTGAAAAGACAAAACTGAGATTCTGTAACAGACTTTAAAATGAGTAGCACAGAGAAGGTGAGCAGACATGATTATTTACTTCTCATTATATAAAACCTATGCAATTTCACATGAAAATAACACTGCTGAGTTTAGAGTAATAAAAAAAGAAAGATAGATGAGGGACACTAGATATTAGACAAAAAGAGTTTAGACAAATTCACAGAAGAAGAAAAAAGGTGATGTGTAAACAGCAAAATTAATTTTGTCTTGATTTTGAAGAGCTCATTTATGAATGTATGACAGTTTGAAAAAGAGTCAAATAGTAATTTTTCCTTGACAGGTGAAATGCAGGAAACAAATTCAACAACTGGTTCAAACTTGTTCTGTAGGATTCCTGAATACAAGGCTTTTAATATGAGCCTTTGAAAAGATCTGAAGAGGAAAAAGGTGCAGGACTGAAAGTCTAGTTATGTCTATTCTTAAAGATTTTGCACATTTTGATGATACATTCTCAAGAGTCAAGTGTAAAACTCTTAAATCCTGTCACCTCAGGAGAGATACTGCTCCTTAGAGGCAGGGTTCTAAAAGCCAAATGAGATGCTCATATTCAGTGTTTTATCTACAAATAAGGAGAAACATTTCTGTTTCCAAGGTTTAAAACATGATCTAATATATTAAATCACACTAACTATTGCACTGCATAACTGAAGGAACTGGTAACTTTTTCAGTTTTCTCTGCAGAGGCCATACATTATTTATGAGCCAGCCAAGTAGTTTTATCTTCAAAGAAAGACCAGAGATTCTCACTGATATCCCTGAGAGATGGTTTTTTTCATTTTGTTTTTTATTTGATTAATTTATTTTAAAACTTCATCATTAACTTAACAATGTCATTTCAAGCATATTAGTGGGAAGAACCCTGGTTCTCTTCAGCAGCTTTTCAGCAAGCAATAGAGTGGAACCTTGTCAGGTAGAAAAGGTGGAGCCAATGTTATATTATTAGTAGAAAAGAATTTCAAAGGAACACATCTTAATTATAGAGCTTTTGACAGTTCAGAAGTGTGAGTTTTGCTATTTCTGTACCGGGATAATTAATCCCTGACCCTGAAAATGTTATGTAGATAAGCAGCTCTAGGTAGACTTCATATACCCTAATTTTAGACATTAAAAAATTAGTATTTAGCCTAAGCTAATTATCCAGCCTTTCTATAAAGAGGCCAAAGAGTGACAGAAGTTTCTTTTAAAACAGTTATCTGGGAGTAATTGTCATTTGTAGAATTCTGCTGCTGTCATTGTCAGAAAGGAATGGAAGTTATTATTTAGAAGAACATTCAGACTGATTCTTAGGTATCCACTATCTTTAAATCTGATCTAGTCCTGAGGGCTACTTTCATTAATAATGAAATATCACAAAAGACAATTTCTCAAAAAATGCAAATGAAAGGTAGCTTAAATGATTTACCTTCTGCAGATGCCCATTTTTCTGGTTTTACTGTACAAGTGACTAGTACAGAATTAAAAATGTACATTTTACTGTTAAAATTAGCCATGTGCAAGCCATTCATCCTTACCTTTTTTAATAGTTAGGTTAAATATATTCAATTAAAATGCTTCCAAAAAATTTCAACATGACTCTCTTTCCATATTATTCTGTCTAAATATATCTAAAAACTCTCCTGTAAAACAAATGGATTAGGGTTTTTCTGTCTCTGAAGGATAATGGAATTTAAAATGCACTCAAGATTTTAGGATGACCATTCTTAAAAAAAAGGACAAGAGTCAACTGATGAATCTACAGAATTAAGGTTTTATCATTGTACTCAATATTGCACTGGTGAACATAGCAGTTCATTATAGAAGTATATACAACTAATTTTACTGCCTTATTTTTTTGTCTTTCTCTCCAGAAATCAGACTGTATTCCAGAAAGTAAATGAAGGCTGGCTGTACTTTTAGACTTATACCAAAGCTATATTAATATGTCTTCCACATATGAAAAATCATTCAATTGATTCAAAATGACAGTGACATTACACCTAATAGATATAATGAAAAAAATGCTTAGTACCACTTTGATAGCTGTTCCACCCTTCAAAATTGCACATTTCTAAGAATTTGTCATTCTGGGGTAGGAAAAAGGAACTTTGAAATAGAAAAAACACTCTTTTATTTTGCACCACACCTGGTCTAGTGAGAGGTGTTCCTGCCCATTGCAGAGGGGTTGGAACTAGGTGATCTTTAAGGTCCCTTCCAACAGAAGTCATGTTCCATTCTACTGTTGTGGTTTGACGCTGGCCAAACACCAGGCACCCACGAGTGTCACTCACTGACCCTCCCCTGCCACAGCTGGGCAGAGGAGAGGAAAAATAACAAAGGGTTTCTGAGTTGAGATAAGGACCAGGAGAAAACACTCAAAGGGCAAAACAGGCTCAACTTGAAGGTACAAAGCGAGTTTATTACTAACAGAATCAGAGGAGGATAATGAGAAGTAAAATAAGCCCTTAAAACACTGCTTCCCCTCAGCCCCTCCCTCCATCCCACCAACAGTGCAGGGAGGCAGGGCAGGGGGGTTTGGTCACTTCATCACAGAGATTTTCTTCTGCTGCTCCAGGAGAGGAGTCCTTCCCCTGTGGGGCCGTGGGGTCCCTCCCACAGGAGACAGCTCTCCATGAACTTCTCCAGCATGGCTCCAATATCACGAGCAGCAGTCCTACCACACCTGCTGCAGTGTGAGCTCCCCCCATGGGCACACAGCCCTCCCAAAACTGCTGCAGCGTGGGTCACTCCTCCACGGGCTGCAGTCCCCCAAGGACAGGCTGCTCCAGCCTGGGAGCAGGGACCCCTCTCTCCACCGGGTCTGGATCACAGCCTCCTGCAGGCCTCCCTGCTCTGGCATGGGAAACTCCCCCAGGGGCTGCGGGTGGATCTCTGCATCCCCCTGGATCCCCGTGGGCTGTGGGTGGATCTCTGCATCCCCCTGGATCCTCTATGGGCTGTGGGTGGATCTCTGCATCCCCCTGGATCCCCACGGGCTGAGGGTGGATCTCTGCATCCCCCTGGATCCCCAGGGGCTGTGGGTGGATCTCTGCATTCCCGTGGATCCCCATGGGCCGTGGGTGGACCTCTGCATCCCCCTGGATCCCCAGGGGCTGTGGGTGGATCTCTGCATTCCCTGTGGATCCCCATGGGCTGCAGGGGCACAGCTGCGTCACCGTGGTCTCACCACGGCCTGCAGAGGAATCTGAGCTCTGGCTCCTGGAACAGCTCCTCCCCCTCCTTCCCTCCTGACCTTGGTGTCTCCATATTGTTTCCTTCGCATGTTCTTTCTCTCCTCTTCCCTGGCTAGAAGAAAAACTGTGTGTGGCCTTTGTTTTGGTTTTCTTCATAAATATTTTATCTCAAAGGCACTAACAGCCTCTCTAACTGTCCCACCCTTGGCCAGCAGCATGTCCACCTTCAGGGCCACCAGGGGTTGGCTCTGCTGGATGTGGTGGAAGCTTCCAGCACCTTCTCACAGAAACCACATCTGTGGTCCCTCCACTACCAAAAAACAGGTTGTATAAAACCACGGCATCTCTGATTTTAATCTATGATTCTATGACTGTTAAAATTAAAAAAAAAATCCCCTTAAAAAACAGAAAAGCTGGAATTTTTTGACAGCAAATAAAAATATAGGCCTTCATTAATTTGTATAATTTTCACATTTGTATGCATGCTACAATTAGATGTTTTTGAGTTCCTCAGCAGGCTATATTGTGCAATGGTATCTGTAAAAATATTTTAAAGGGGAGCACTAAACAACTGAAAATATGATAGTATTGTGTCAGACAACAAAATCCAATTTAATGCAGGAAATTACCATAGCCTTCCTAATCACTTTTTAAACTTATTTATGTATTTCAAAAGGTATCCATTTAAATCTCACCATACACAGACACTTCTGTTCATTGTGCTCTACTTTCTGGTTCTTTATGCCTCTTACTCTTTCAGTAAACATTTTCTTCCAACCATGGTAAAAAAGGCACTTTTAACACTATTACTATCACCTATTTGGTTGGCTTTACTCCCTGTGATGAAACATAGTGGCTTTGGCTGGGATGGAGTTAATTTTCTTCACAGTAGCTGGTATGGCACTGAGTTTGGGATTTGTGCAGGAAAATGTGTTGATGGCACAAGGATATTTTCATTTCTGTTGAGCAGGGCTCACTCAGCATCAAGGCCTCTTCTGCTTCTCTGCCCGGCCCATCACCGAGAAGGCTGGGGTTGCACAAAGAGCTGGGAGGGGACACACAGCCAGGACAGCTGACTTGGACTGACCCAAGGGATATTTCATACTGTATGCTGCCATGCTCACAACATAGAGCTGGGGAAACAAGGAGGGGGCATGGTCAGAGTGATGGAGCTTGTTTCCCCAAGTCATTGGTATCCATGATGGAATCTTGCTCTCCTGGGGATGGCTGAACACCTGCCTGCTCGTGGGAAGTGGTAAACTAATTCCTTATCTTGCTTTGGTGGTATGCACATCCTTTGTTTTACCTATTTTCTTTATCAGAAGCCATGAATCTTTGGGTTTACCCTGATGATTCCTTTCCCCATCCCACCGAGCACGGTGAGCAAGTGTACAGCTGTGTGGGGCTGAGCTGTCTACTGGGGTTAAACCACAGTGCATATGTTCTTAACCTTCACTTTGGAAAATAAACTTTTGCTCACAAGAGCAATTAATCTCAATGGCTAATAGTTTTGTAAGTGGGTGTTTGGAACCAGCTGACATCTTTCAGGCTGAAAAGAGGGTGTGGTTGTTTCCTAGGAATATCACTTCAAAGATCTGTCAGTGAATGTGATGTCAGAGACAGGACAGGCTGTAGGACTGGGGACTCTACATGCAGTTTTTAGTCAATCATTTTTCTATCTGCCTGTAGACAGCAGATGACAGTTCTATTGAACTTAACAGACCTCATTCCCCATTATGGACATAATAATTACAAATAATACCAACTCTTTACAATTCACAGCTATAAAAAATGGAAAGCTAATTGTATTCACTACCAGTAATAACCAGCACTAAGAGCTGAAAGTCGTTAACAGGTAGATGTATCTTAGGTGAAACAATTTATATGATTTCAAAATATAAGGAACAAAGACAACTATGTCCTTACAATTGACACCACATTAACATTTTCTGGGAGTCTTCCAGAGAGGTTGAAATTAATTGGATGAGTCCTTTGTTGAAAGTAAGTAATATGCTTAAATTCTCACCTATCTGGAATGTCATTATGAATCCTTTCACATCTAAATGTACTGGGGGTTTTTCCTACAAAAAGACAATATAAAGATGGTTTAATGCACTGTGAGGATGTGAATAGGCATATGAAACTAGGTTTGGCATTTTTCTGGGGAAAACAACAACCAAAGAAACTCTTCAAGAAGACTAAATAAGTTGCCTAGGATCTTGAACAAATTTTATTTTCTTATTACTGCACTCTGAAATTTTGGCATGATACATCTTTCATAACAAACAAGAGGAACAGTACATTTAACGGGAATTACAAATAACTTTAGGCAAATTGCTTTGTTTACAGTCATTTGACAAATTTGGGTCTTGACATCAAGAAAAGAAGTGAATCAGATAAGCTTTGATGTGTAGGGAGGCTTTTGGCAAGAGCTGAGGCAGAACAAAGATATGGGTGCCAGCAAATCAAAGCACTCCATTAAGTTCCAGAAAAATTCCATTAAATTCTTTAGCAGTGGCTTAAGTATTGAGCAATTAGTCATTGCAAGTGAATACCAGGATTTGCTTTTCTGGTAATAATCAACCATTATGAAATGTTTACTAATTTACCTTTTTGCTTTTTGACTTGACATAAAAACCAATCTGGCCTTTTGACAATAGAATCTTGTTGTCAGCTAACATGGAACTGGCCAGTTCTTGCTTCTGCTTTATTTCAGGCCAAAATCATTGCCAGTTCATGGTGGTATTTTTTTGTTTGTTTGGGTTTTTTTGTTTTGTTTTGTGGTTTTTTAACCTTTATTTCTACCTTTTTTTAAGGTAGAAATATATACATGCTGAATCTGCTGAAAGACGTGGCAATAACTGAAATAAATTTAACTTTCTAACTTTTAGTTGCTGAGTTAAAAAAACAGTTGACTGTGACTGCTTTTTTTTTTTTCAGCATGAAACTTGTTTACTCAAACCTGGCAGAAATTCTGTTTTACAGGTCAAAAATGTATTTCACTCCCTACTGAGCTTAGTCAATTGCCGTAGAATCCCCAGGCAGGTTATGCTTTTGTGAACTTGTCTCCTATCAGCTCTTTCCTTTTAATTCAAATGCAAAATGCCCTTTCCTTAACAAACGCTGTGTTTCATAGGTATTTTTATTCCTTTATTTTTCCTTAGATGACAGCCTTGGCTACAATCTTGTATTATTCTCATATAGACATGCTCAGTAATTATGAATGCTGTGTATGTACCTAAACAGCAATCATAATCATTCCTTCATCTAAGAGGTTAACTGGATAATGCCAAATCATTCTACACTTTTTCACACTTCCAAATGAAAACTAGTGTTAATCTAATCGCATCAAGCTTCTGAGGACTCAATCACTTATCAGAAAATATTGTGCAACAGGAAAATATAATCAGACATATTACCCTTTTCATTAGGTTCTGAAATAGTTATTGACGGGAGAAGAAATATTTCTTTTTGATTAACTAAACAGCATCACATAGTGTCCTCTAGTCATAGGACTGTTATTTTCTTATGTAATGTAGCTGCATTTGTTTCAGGAGATTGTAGGTTTTGCACCCCTGGAACTGAGTGTGAATTTTATCTCTTAGCCTTGGTTGAATCAATATGAGGCGTGGGTTTACTCATTGCAACTATTCCCAAAATATTGTTCTTGGCAATTGCAAAGGTCAATAAACTTTCAACACTTTCTTTCATCCTGCACTCATTCCTGTGTCTGCAGCACAGCTCCCGACCTCACAGTTCTTAAAAGTTAAAACTGTCTCAGTTCACTTAGCATCTTCCTGATGCAGAAACAGAAGGGAAAATTTTCTTCAGGAGTTTTTCATGTAATCATTGAATTGGAAATGAAGAGGAAGAGACCCTCTGGAAGCTCTAATTAATCCTACCTGCAAAATCAGCACTCATTTCTAGCTTCAGCATGTAATCTATCCATATACATATGTCAAATTGTTTATACAATTGGCCTGCACCAGTCTTTATTCCTATCTATGTCAAATATCACTCCTTAATTTTTCTGTCAACCTTCCAATTGATTTCAAACAAAATTTAGTCATTCCTCTATAAATTACTCTTAAGTTCCAACAGCATCCTATCAAAATAGCCAAATTACACAGCATTAACAAAAAAAAATTGAACTGGCAAGAACTACACACCTCACTTCCTACTACTGAGGAAGGAACAGTGGCAGGAAATCTGGCATCTAATTTAAAATTGGAATGTAACAAAAGTCTTACTGGTCTTTTTGTAGTACAAACCCTGTTGTGTATCTGTGGGGGCCTGAATATATGTATTGTTATGGAGAGAGTCCCTGTTAAGATCTATGTATTGTAAGATCTATGTATTAAATATGTGGGTCCTTATGGAGAGAGTCCCTGTAAGATCTGTCTGGGTCCTAGTTACTCCAAATGAGCTACAGCTGCAAAGTCCTTAGTTGGGCAGCAGCTGTAGCTCGTGAAGGTAACTGGAATAAATAGGGGTGGGTCGAGAGCTCAGGAGGAGCTCCTGAGAAGACACACTGAGAACTGTGCTGCAGAGAAGAACAGCTTGGTACAGTATGGGACTTGAGAAATATGAATACAACATGTATCCTAGTATTTCCTTAGGTATGTGACAGTATATGGACTGGAAAAAGGAAGGTGTTTGATTCCTGCGTTTTGTTTTGTTTTCTTTGGTTTCCAAAACATTTTTTGACAAGAACAGGTGTCTGTATTTGATTTTCATTGTATTTCCTTCTCAGGTACAATATCATCATGAAGACTGATATTTTTCTTTATATTTAACTATGCTAATTTGGGTGTTTGCTAAAGTTTGCATCCCCAGCATAGCATGCATGTTAGGTGTTAGCAAGTGCTATCACCAAATTGCTCTCTTCAACATTTTGGATGAAGTTGCACTTTTTCTGGGATAGGACCCTTCAGCTGTATGAATATGTGGTACACTATATATATAATGCTGCTTTGCTTGGGGTTCTGACTGAAATAGATGCCGGCTTGTTGGTTCTTTCATTTTACTCCATTTCCTGGCATTCCAGTGTTGGATTGTCTACCAGAGCTATCCAAGGAGACTGGAGCAGAATTTCTCTGTTGCTTAAATGCAGTTAAATTTTTATATCTCAGGAACAAAGAGAAAAAAGCCTTTTTGATGGTATACTTAAGAATTTCCAGCAGTAGCACAATAATTCTTCCTGCTCCATTTCTAAAAGGTAAGTAGAGTGCCCATGAAAATCAAGCTGAAAGGGCTCTATGGGTTGCATTTGCCCATTTTGTCCTTCATCTCAAGTACTTCACGTCCTATCATTTGCATTAAAATGCCTATGTTTAATTTGAATGTCAATGAAAGATTATTGCAGAAGAAAATATTTCCTCGTAAGTTTGAAAACACCTGATACTTTTCTCTATTCCTTTTTCTTCTTTTTATTTGCTTACTATTTATAGTTAAGCTCCCACAGTAAAGAAAGCAAGATAGCAGTAAGAGAAATAAGACAAACATCTGTGACTCATTTTAAGAACAGCAAAAGTTGATCTGTTTAAAACCATAAATTGTGTCATGGGTAGTGATGTCTCTACATGACACCATATAAGAAGCAAAAACTACTGGACAGAACAGGTCTATAAAGCAGTGCATGATATTTAATCAAAACAAAAACCTGCCATGTCTTGTAGGTTAGCAAGAGCTGAAGACAGGAAAAAACTCTCTATTATTTCTTCCTTCCTACCAAAGGGAGACAGTTCCCCACAGTGTAATTTTCTAGTGTTTTGCCCAGCCTCTTTTTAAATTATTCTAACAATTGGGCTTCCACTGCTTCCCTTAGGAAGTTGTACCATAGATGACAAGTTGACATTCACTTTACACTTTAGTCCCTAGATGACACAGTTCAATGTAATGTGACATGAGATATATTGTGATGGACTCCAACATTTAACAGGCTTCAGTGCAGTGTAATGTGCTGTCAACTGTTGATTTAAACTATGTTTAACAAAACTACTGCAGCTAAAATATAAAGCTCTTTGAAAATCTTGGAGAAATTAAATTAAATTTAAAAAAATCTCTGAGCATTAATTTTAACCACAGTAAAACTATTTATATTGCAGAACACATGTACATTTTCTCTCATAAGCTGTAGGGAGAATAAACAGAAGAGGAAAAAGTCAAAGATTAAACTTTGAATATTAGGAAACTAAAGCCTGTATTGTGAAACATGATTAATCTTATAAGGATCTACCAAAATATATTATTATTAAAAATAAGGATCTACCAACATTTTTAAAAGATGACCACACACCTAACTGCATGTTCAGGTTCTCACTGCCTTTAAAAACTCATGTCATAGATTTTAACATGAGGTATTTTTACCAATTTTAACTGCTGGCTGTAAAAAGTTTTGTGTCATCAGAAGGAAGGGGATAAGGAGATGGAGGAAGAAAAATCACTTAACTTCTGACAGTAGTGCTGTTTAGTGGGGTTATATCAGTAGTTTAGATATTATTGTATTGGAAACAAAGACTGCAAACAAACAATAAATAGGTGAGCAGGAGGAACTGAGCAGTCAGGAAACCAATGGAGAGAAAACAGGGCTGTGATTGGCACAAGTGCACTAGTGTAACAAGTGTGCTAATTAAAATGAAACAGCTTTGCAGGACCATCAAGGGTTCTAATGAAGAAGACATTCAAGCATGTTTAAACACACAGCTAAGGAGCTACAATTCAGAAGCTGACAGAATACTGGTTTTGTCAGAGGAGCGTTTTTATGATAAATGACAGCTCTTGAAGTCATCTAATCTAATTCCTAGCAAAACGTGATTTCCTCAGCCTACTCTGCTGTTTTGTCTCTCTTTTACCTTGATGGCCAATCCTCTGCTGTGTCTGAGGGGTTTGTAGTCATCACCCACGTAGTATTTGAAGTTAGAGACTATAAATAGGATGTGTCTTGTCCTTATGGTCTGTGACTCCCTTCTTCCACATGAGCAACTCATTCATCTTCACTTGAAAGGAAATAATTTTGACTTCTTACAGAAAATGAAACACATGACGTTCTTTACAGGTCACAGTCACTGTGAGAGTCGGCACAGACACCAGTGGTTCAATCTTTTATCAGAATATATATTCTTACAATGTTATGGTGCTACATCTAGGCTCTTCCACAGTGGCCAGAAGGTGAAATGTTCTCCTGATTTTATGCTGTCCCTTTAGACTATGGCAGAAGACAAATGTCAGTTCCAACAGCCAAAGACACTAAAGAGAATCAGGCTTCAGAGCATCATGTACTCATGGCTTTATCCCCTCAGGTGAGAGGGTGAGTTATCCATTTTACACAAAAAGTCAAATGGAAGACTTATTTGCCACGAGAAAAAAAAAAAGCAAAATACAAATCTGAATCAATAGGCTCATTAAAACCTCCTAGCTCTCTCTCTCCTTCTGCAATGCTTGTCTAAGAATTCAGGAGATGTTTAGGATTATTTTGATTGTGCTTTAAGTGATAGTAATATAATTTTCTTTTTTGTTTTTAAGTTTTATATGTACAAAGTATTTACAGTGAGAATTCTAAGAATTGTATCTTTTGCTGACTACAAAGAGAGCAGATTTACAGAGAACCTGAAACTCAGCAAATATGCACATTTAAACTTTATATCATTACTCTTTACATTTTATTTTGAAGACAGTGCCGAAGTGTTAACTACTGTAATAAGACTTTGAAAAAAACATTGAATGGGTGATTTTCAAAGCAAATAGTAAGCCCTATAAATGTCAGACAGTAAATCTGAAGAGCACTGACTAAGAAAAGGAGTACACAAAACAATTCTTTTATCACAACTGAGAATGCTCTGCACTTTTTAATATGTCTTTTGTTAAAGAGTATAGTACAGCTTATGCAATATGTTCCAAAGTATCTATTTTAAGGAGTTTTGTCTCTTAAGCTGTGAAGATATTAGGATCAGAATAAGAAGGAATCCAGAAGTGTTCTGTCACCATCATAAAAATGCACTCTAAAACCAGTTTGTGTTCACTTGTTTCCTTTTGCAAGGAGAAAGACATCCCCCTTTCTAAAGCTTAAAAATGCCTGAAATGTGGTGTTGACTTCTCGCTTTTTTTTTCTTTTTTTTGAGACCACCTGTCTTTTATAAATCCTCAAAAAGTCTTAAAAATTGAAAGCAATATACTTAGGACTCAGAAATTTCTCAGGATGTTATTAGTTTTTGTTCAGTTTCTCTCACTATTAAAAACAGCTGCTTAGTTCTCACATAGTGCGATTAATTATTTTCTGGAAATAATATGGATTGTTTTAAATTAACCATTATATAAATTTATATAACTGTTATATGCTTTACTTATGACAATGTCAGAATATTTCAAAATCAAGCCTGAGAATTATTATATCAATATCACAATATCACTAGCAAAATAACACACCCTGGAGTTTTCCTTCATTTATATTTCATCATCCTTATATAATGATGTAATTACATCATCAAATGCAGTAAAACCAAAGTAGTTTTAAAGATAGAAAATAAAAGAAGAGATTATGTCCTGATTTTTCAAATTTTAAAACTATTTAAAAATTAAATTTAAAAGAACATTAAAAAAATGAAGCAATCTATTTGGTAAAAATAAATGCTATCAGAACCTAACTACTTGCAACTAAGTTTTAATGCATCAATTTTGGCTAGGAAGAAAGATCTCAGCAATATTGTGTATGAAAGAGAAAAAAACCCCTCAACCTTTTGGTACCAAGTAATAACTTTTGGTCACTAGAAAAGAGCTATTATTTATTATGATTTACTTCTTATCAATAAATAAAATTAGTATTGAAACATTGAGGTATTAGTACAAAGACTAGTTAACCAAAGCAATGAATTGGTGAAATAATATTATTCTCAAATCAGCTAGGCTTGGGAAGGTATAGGTTGTTTCTTTGGCAAGCAAATTAGATAGAACTAAAACATAACTAATGATCACCACTGGAAAATTTAATTACTTGACATGTTTTCATTTCATGAAGGAAAACAATAAAATAGCAAAGCAATGAACCGAATGAAGCAGCATTGCTTCTTCATCATGAACGGAATAAATCTTGAAGCCTGTGCTGCTAGAGCCTACATCAGAAAATAAAGATAATTTGATACTACTTTCAAAAGCTGACATACCTAGCCTTGGTCAGACACAGCTCAGTCATTTCTGTGTTCCAACATAGCACATAGAAAGATATTAGTCATTCCATTTTATCTTGTACTTCCATATTAAAAAGATACAGTAGCTTGAAAAATTTAGAAACTTCTTGTTTCAAGCAATAAAATAAATGCAGACTCCATACTTGAAGAGGTAAAATATGATAATGCTGATAAATAGAGAGAAAAATCATAACTGATATTTTATATAAGATGCTTCTCATTAGTTTGTCTGTTTCCAAATAGTCTCTCTGGCTTCATAGAATAAGATTTTGTATTGTCATATGGTTTGCCTTGGATTGTTCACTTAAATGATTTTCTGAACTATTGATAAAAGTTTAATTCATTGTTTCTTGAAATTAGCCTTTCATCTTTAGTGCTAAGAAACACTTTGAAAAATAATTTCTCATTTACCCTAATAAAATAGCTTAAAGTAGAAAATAGTACTATATAATAATTTTTGAAAATATAAGTTAATTTAATATCAGTAGCTGGACAATTCTCTTTCCTTAGCAGTTCTATCGCTCACAATTAATATAGGTGTAGAGTGTATATATATAAAGTGAATTTTTCTACTTCCTTCCACAAATTCCAATGCTGTGTCAGTGTTTTTCTCTGCACCTCAATTTATAAACCAACAAAGGTCAAAATGAAACCTAATAACAATGGTGATGTGGGAATTTGAGCTTTCTAAACCTAATTAATTGAAGATAAAAAACTCCTTTGTACCAGGATGGTTTCGTACGGTCTTTCTTGAAGTCTGTGTGTACAGACTGGAGGGAAATTATTTCTCAAGGAAATGACCAAAGCTTATTCTCAAGAAGTTGCTTCTTTACAAACACACAGCTTGGCCTTCTAACCTTCACAGAGATTATTCAGGATCTAAAACCATAAAATTAGGTCACAAATCAGACATTCTCATTGTAATAGTCAGAATTCAGCACACAAATCTCTCTTTGCAGACTGTCCAATGTAACACATGTTGAGCAAATGTCCTAACTCTAGCTATCTACAAAATGCTGTGTGAGTTCCAGTCTCTTCTTCTCCAGGGCAGAAACTGGAGGCTCCCTCTATAATGCACTGCCAATCACAAGAATAATAGGAAGTTTATAAAAAAATATACCAGTGCATAGACAACAATGCAAGCCCTTCATTAAAGGCAAACATGGATGCACAGTAAAACATGAGTTCAAATTTTCAAATTTGGCTAAGGACAAGAGGATGTTATCTGAATAAGTTATAGCTCTTGGATAGCCATTCTACTGTCATAGAGCCAGTGTTCTTCATTCTAGTTTTACTACTGCAAAGGTTAATGACTATCTGCGTTAGTACAAATGGGGAATCTTAATGTTTTATTTTAATTATTTTTTTTCAGTATTGCTTAATTATTGACTTCAAAGGGAAGACAATATTTTATTTCTCTCATCCCCACCCTGCTCTTGTAGATTTTCTTCTTGCACCCTTTGACCTCCTTTAAATTGTTGCATACAAATTTATTTCCTTCACTAATCATATTTCTGACTGTTCGTGCCTTGCTTAGAACTTTCTTTTTTACCTGAATAATCATATAAGGGTAGAATCATTGCTTGGAGCTTGCCTAAGGCATCACATCTCAATACAGAGGCTTGCCTAAGCCCTGGTTTCACTGAAGTAGGCATTCTCAGTGCAGAACTCATTATGCATTTGCTCAACCAGATTCCTCTACTCAGTCACTATAGTGTTCAGAAAACCAGAGGGCATTTTCTTTGCTTTCAGTCACTTTCTTTCCAATGTCTGTGACGGGTTTTTTCACACATTCTCTCATTTCATTTTGCTTTTGAGCCATGCCCTGACCAAACCATCTAAGAGTTCATTAGATGTAAGTATTCCTATTGCTTTAAATAATACTTTTTACTGTAGTTCAGCTCTGTTTACAATGATGCAACAAGAGCCTGTGCACTGCCCTCTTTTTTTTGAGTCACAACAAAATATCTTCCAATGTTATCAGTTCTCTACTTGAAAAAGGAATTCATTGAGCTTCAAAATCAAATTTACAATCTGACTAAATTTGGATTAAAAAAATAAATGACCATTTGCAGCCTTTTTCTTGACTTATTTTATCTTTAACCTAAGAATTTACTTACATGATCACTCCCCTTAACACTCTGAAAGAAACTAACTAGGACAAAAGCAGAAAACAAAAATACAGTCTTTCTTGATCTTTGAAAAAATTCAAACTTGGTATCAAATTTTTCCTTAGATTTTTTTTCTATTTATTGAGTTCTGTTTAGATGACCCTTTAATTGTCAGATGGTTACAGAGACTTTTTTCATAGAAGTAGTGTCAAATGCATGCGAAAGTCTAACAGTAAGTGTTTCATTGTGTGACTAGCATGAACAGTCAGAGCTGCACAAAATCTGTTGATGCTCTCAGTAAGATGGATTTTCTGCTGACAGTACTGATGTTCTTTGTACAGTAGTCATTTTCTCATGGGAGCACTGAATATTTGCCCACAACTTAGCATACAGCTTCATGGCCTTTTTATCTCTGAAAAATCTCAGTTTAACTTCGATAACTTTTAACCTTATGTGTCTCTCAGAAGCAATTAATGAGATCATGAGTAAACTCTGGACTGCAGAAAAGAGAGTACTGTAATCTATGCAGATAATCTGGTGGTTGAAGTCTCCATCAAAGACAGGCTACATGATTCAAGTACAGTTAAGGGCAGTATACAGAAATACCTTAGCACATTGACTTATTTTAAGACAAGACACCAAAAAAAGAACTTTCTCTGAAATAGATTTCATGCAGTCTGGCAGCCAGCCTTCCTCCCTGGAGAGGAGGAGAGATAGAGTCTCATCCAAGGTTCTGTACTACTGCTGATGTGAAGTTATTAAGAGAAAATTGTTCAAATGTCAATGTAAACTTAACTGAGTCTTTCTGTAACCATAAGCAACATAACCATTTGCAGGTGAAGGAAGCACATTATTGAGGCACAAAAATAGATGTGTTTCCTGGCGTGGGAAACATTCCTTCAAATTTGAAAGAAAAGGAACAAACCTAAGACATAAATGCCAGGTTTGGATATTTTTAGGAGGTCTATCAGTTAGATTACCAAGAGAAAAATGTAGATTGCACACTTGAAGTGGGGAGGATTTAAATAAGGGGAGAAATATGGTGGTTATTTTCTATGACAAAGGGACAAGGGTGGTTATTTTCTATGACATTTTATAGCATTCAGCAAAGAGCAAGATGCAGAGGATAAGGTAGGATGAGAAGGTGTGAGAAAAAGATTAAGGTATGTCACAAACCTGTAATTTTATCGAGGCCATGCCTTGGTATCCACAGGACTGATGGGTTTGAGTTCCCAGGCTCATCTTCTCAAGGTTTTTGTAGCTCTCTCTGAGAGTGAGACATCCAGGGTTGAGCAGTTATTTTTCAACATGTACTTTTCTGCTGAAAAAGGCTGATCCTTTGATTGGGACTGGTTGTTAAACATGTCAGACCCGGCCAGACTGAAGCCCCCAGCACCCTCACATTTTGGCATCTGGGGCCACCCCCTTGGCTACAACAGCTGTGTTTTGTCTTCAGCCCTCATCACCACACCTAGGTACAGCCTTCTCCTAGGAGAGGTTCCAGTAGAAAATACATCTTTTATTTTCCCCCACCACAGCAGATGGCATTGCAAATTATACCAGGTTTCTGGGCAGAACTTGCCCTGCCTAAATTCCTAGATAATCAGGACCCTAACAGCAGGGGCATATAGCATAATTTCTTTTGATTTTATCTCATAGCTACATCACATTACCAAGTCCGTGCTGCAGGATTTATCTATCTTCCTTTTTTTATTCAGCTTTAAACACCAGCCTTTGCCTTGAAGTCACTGCTGACAATGTTCTCCCACTGGAGAGTTGGAGCTCTGTTCTTCCTTACCCTGAAATCAGATTCTCAAGTCATTGTTCTCTTTTTGCTCCACTGAGCCAAAGGTGTCAGGAAAGGCCATCAAAGCCTAAGCTGAGATGTCTCCATGCCATCCCTAAGTCTGTGAAAATTCCTCTGAATTTAATAGTCTCCAGACACCTGTTCCATTTTTTGCCTGGTTACTGACCCAATCACAAACTCCACCATAATGGAGACCACCTAAACAAAGAACTTTGTCTTCAAAGAATATTTTTTGATCAAATTAATTCCCAGATCTACTTGCACTGAATTCAATATATATTTTAGGTCTGAATTTCTTTCCATCACTCAGTAACTGATTAATAAGAAAATTTACAGCTCCCCCGAGATATTGTATGAAGAAAGGTGGTCAAGCATCCTCCTGGATGTAATTTCTACCCTTCAGCAGGAGTGATCTCTTAGACAGTGTATGGACTTGCAATCCAAAGTAATTATTTAACCATGACCTGCTACTACTATTCTGTTAAATTTGACATCCATGAGGCATATTTTACAACGCCAGCCAATTACTGAAAACATGCTATTGGAAATGAACCAAACAAACTGGAAATAGCACGCATCAGGAAAGAGAACAGAGCTCGTAGGGAATGGATCATAAAGTTGAAGATTTGAGACTTGACGTAAATACCCTGAAAATCTGCAATGTACTTAAGTACATGAAAAAGTGGTCTGTGTCAGCAAGCATATTGTTTCAGAAATTGACAGAAGGGAGTCATAAAGCTTGCAAAGTGCTTCTGAAAAGGAAAGCAGCCCCTGGTGCCAAGCAGATAACTGATTCTTAAACAGCCGCTAAATGTTTATGCTCCAGACTTCAACCCTAACAGACAATTTGCCAGCTAGAGATTATTATTAATAAAAAAAGTAGTTAGACATTTAGCTAAGGATCTCTGTGTTTTATGCACACTATGCAATGGACCCTAAAAATTCATTGGCAATACAGATGCATGATTAAATAATCGTCATATAGACAGAGAAATTTTATTGAAAATACTCAAATTCAAGGTTATAGAGCAAATAATAAAAAAAAAGAGGATCAAATTCCTTGATTCTCCATATTTTATTCTAAAGCAACAAGCAACAAATGACTGCAATATATTATCCAAACAAGAACACCAGTCAGATGCAATGTGGTGGCAAACTTACCTGTGCAAGTAAGGGGTATTCACTGGGTATAAGATTTTCAGCTTCAGATGTACTCATAATCCTGATATTTTTATAAAGCATCTTGTTTTCTTGTCTATCTTCTCTGTCAGATTATTTTAATGGACAGTTCTTCTAATTGTCTTTGTATATATTGCATTTTTTTCTTATGAAAGCAATACCAATAATCATAACACTCAGGGTAGACTTAAGTGGTTCTTTTTTCCTTACTGAACACTGTGTTCTATGTATGGATTCCTAAAAATATTTAAACACCGTTAATTCTGTCTGGGATACTCTGTTAATTGCTTATGAGGACAAGAAGAGTGGCATGCCATTTATATTACTGGTCCTTGAGTTACAAATTTTCTTTTCCCTTAGATGACATCCATCAGACAGGGCCTTACCAAAAATTAGTTAAGCTAGGGGTACTCTTCTTTGTCAAGAAAGAGAATAATGCTCATCTGCAGAAGTCATGCCATCTACCTGTTCTTTCACTTCTTGGGCCCAAGTCTGTCTATGGCTGCAGAGAAATCTTAAACAGACCATGTAAATAAAACTTCTAGGTGATTATGCAAAAATGAATCCTGCATTAATTTTTCAATTCATCTGCAGCAAAATGAAGCACATTCTCACTTTTTTTCCTCCAAATGATATCACATGAGGTGGTAATATAAATAATGAGAAAATAATTTTGAATGGAACTAATATCTGTGGAATTATATTATGGCTTGTAGAATTACTGTATCAGAAAATTTAGTTGGCTAAGATTTCACTTACATAAATTAATTATTACAAATTCATTTTATAATGATCACATTTCAAGGCACCACTGCTAAGATCTTGTTCTTTGGTTGTGTACAAGGAAGATTTTTAAAATCCACAGAGTTGCCATGTAGATCCATGCTCTGATTTTAACAGCTGCAGAAGTGATTTTATTTTGCTTCTGCCTCTATCATACACAAGGGGTCACCTCTGATGACCTTTTCGCTGCAAACTCCCATTTGGCAAAGAGATAATTTTGTAAGAACTTCATTCAAGATCAAGCTCAGTCTTTCTAATCCTTCAAATTATCCTGCTTTGTTGTGGACATGGAGAACTATCACTATTGCCACAGGTGGCAGTGAAAACAGAACCATGTTTCCTTTATCAAAGTGCTACAAAACCAACTGAATGTTTTCCCTTTTTGTTGTTAAAATAGATGCTTAACCAACTTTTTGGTCAGGAAATACCCAATGTTCTGGAACCTTTCCTGTGATTTCTCTAGGCTTGTAGAGCATAAAGTGTCTTATCAAGTCCATGTGTGCATAAAATGTTACTTTTTGGACAGAAGAAAATTTTGTAAATAATACAACATACAACTACAAATATATGTTTATACTAGTATATCAAGAGGGATCAATGCTAACAGAAAATCTACTTGAATGGAATATTAGGGTAGGTTCAGTACAACTTCTTTCTAATTAGATATGTTCCGTATTTTGACACATAAATTTTGTCAATGGCTTGAACATAACAAATATTGAAGTTTTAATTATAATAAATAAAAGTAATGTTTTAAATATTGAACCTTTAATAATAAATTCAATTTAATGGTAAAATGAAATCAGTAAGAGACACCGGATCTTTTTTTGTGAAAAGTAAATGGAATATTTTGTACTGTAAAAGTGCAAAATTAACAATAGAATTCTAAAATAAGTCCAGAACATCAGAAGAAAACAAAATTTTGGAAAAAACAAAGCACAGTTTAATGTGAATATTCAAAGATGAAGGTTTCATTTCCTAAATCCTTTGAAGGAAAAGTATTTATTTCACTGAAATAACAATCTTACCCTAACTGGTTCAGAATTATCACTGTTTTCATTTGAAATAAAAATTTATAGAGGTTTTATTCCCTCTATTGCTTCTTGGCTTGTTTTGTTCTTTTGCTTTCAAATACTTTGCTTTTAGGATTAAATATACACAGCAAATTGACCCTGTTCTGACCTGATTATCTCATCACTGCAAATCCTATATTCAGGGATTACGAAAAGTATGGTTTCTAATGCAATCTTGAATTAATTCTGTTGCACATTTTCTAAGCATATAATTTAAATATATATACTAATGTCATAGATCATTTCATATATATATAGCAGTAGTGTTGAGATTTGGTTGTATAATCACTTCCACATAAAGTTCTTTTTCAATATTAACTGTAAGCTATATATAAGTCTGAAAAACTATCATTTTTTCACTCTTTAATTTTCCATGTGTGATCCCATGAACCTTTAACCTTTGTTTCTCTATGTACCCTGGTTACATTTTGGTTTTGTTTTGTCTTGTCTTTTTTTTTCTTTTTTTTTTTTTTATTTGCACGACCTAGTTTTGGTAGCAGGGGGAGCACAGAGGTGGCTTCCAAGCTTCCATCACATCTGGCAGAGCCAATCCTTGATGGATCCATCAATGGATGTGCTTCTGGCCAAGGCTGGATCAACTGGAAATGGTGTTAATGCCTCTGTGATAACATATTTAGGATAAAATCAAAACAGAAGTTGTGTTGCAGTTTTATTTCCAGTCAGAGAAGAGAATAGAGAAAACATGTGAGATTAATAAATCTGCAGACACAAAGGTTAATGGAGAAGGAGAGGGAAGAACTGCTCCAGGCGCCAGAGCTGAGATTCCTCTGCAGGCTGTGGCGAGACCAGGATGAAGCAGCTGTGCCCCTGCAACACACAGGGGTCCACAGGGGGATGCAGAGATCCACCCACAGCCCCTGGGGATCCAGGGGGATGCAGAGATCCACCCACAGCCCCTGGGGATCCAGGGGGATGCAGAGATCCACCCAAAGCCCCTGGGGATCCACAGGGAATGCAGAGATCCACCCACAGCCCCTGGGGATCCAGGGGGATGCAGAGATCCACCCAAAGCCCCTGGGGATCCACAGGGAATGCAGAGATCCACCCAAAGCCCATGGGGATCCAGGGGGATGCAGAAATCCACCCACAGCCCATAGAGGATCCAGGGGGATGCAGAGATCCACCCACAGCCCACGGGGATCCAGGGGGATGCAGAGATCCACCCGCAGCCCCTGGGGGAGTTTCCCATGCCAGAGCAGGTGGAGGCCTGCAGGAGGCTGTGATCCAGACCCGGTGGAGAGAGGGGTCCCTGCTCCCAGGCTGGAGCAGCCTGTCCTTGCAGGACTGCAGCTCGTGGAGGAGTGACCCACGCTGCAGCAGTTTGGGAGGGCTGTGTGCCCCTGAGAGGGACTCACATGTCAGCAGTTTACAGGGTGCTGTTGCTCATGAGATGGACTCATGTTACAGAAGTTCATGGAGAACTGTCTCCTGTGGGATGCACCTCTCACTGCAGCATGGGAATAACTCCTCTCCCTGAGCAGCAGGAGAAGCCTGGGTGATGAACTGACCATAACTCCCATTCCGTGTCTCCTTGCACTGCTGGGAAGGAGAGAGGGATGGGGGAAATGTGCTTTTTAGGGCTTCCTTTACTTCTCATTATCCTGCTCTGTTTTTGTTAGTTAAAAATTCACTTTATATCTCTAATTTGAGCCTGTTTTGCCTGTGATGGTACTTAACAAGTGATCTCTGTCCCAGTCCTTATTTCAACTCAGAAATCCTCTGTTAATTTTTCTTCTTCTCCAGATGCAGAGGGGAGTGAGTGATCAGATTTCATGGCTGCCTGGCACCCTGCCAGTGTCAAACCCATGATAGTTTTTAGCAAATTTTTACAATACTTTTCTGAAGAGAAAATGAAGAATTAATTAAAGCTGAAAAGTTTGAAGTGTTTTCTTCCTTTTTTCTTCTTCTCTTCTTTTTTAAATGTTACTTTGTCTGATTAATTTCCCACAGGAAGGCATTTTCTAATCTGGGTAAAAGCTTTTCAGCTTTTTAAATCATTTTGCCATGACTAGATCACGTAACCATTTAAGATGTACCTACAAAACAGAAGATATAATTGAAACTCAGCAAAGTATTTTGTTTAGGATCCTTCACAATTTCTTGGCTATGGTTCATTCCCGTTTTGTTTTCTTTGACAGTAAATTTCCTTTGTTTAAATATAATTGCTTGTCTCAAAAGATGTAATAACCACTTTTAAATCCAACAAAGATGAGGAC
The DNA here is from genome assembly GCF_028551555.1 of Melozone crissalis. Lineage (NCBI taxonomy): Eukaryota > Metazoa > Chordata > Aves > Passeriformes > Passerellidae > Melozone > Melozone crissalis. The sequence goes on from NW_026535805.1 coordinate 59,551,735, forward strand.
TGTGAGGGTACATAGTAAAATTATGTTTTTACTTTCTGGCAATAAATGTGAAGAAATTTTGATCCAATATGTCCTGACAACCAGAAAAGGTGGCAGCTGCCCTGTGTTGATTGGTTTCTCTAGAAGTGAGGTGGCCCATGATGCTAAGTCTCTACAATGGGCCCTGGACATTTTCCAGGCACGAGTATTTGGTACACACTTCCATGCCATGGATTTGTCCTGGGATGCATCCCAACTACATTTATCCCTCCCTGCCCTGCACTCATGTTCTCACATATCTCACATAAACTCAGCCACTCAGTTTGAAAGGGAGATATGATCCATGTTAGTAAGTGTCTGTCCTAGTCCAGATGACCACAACAATGGAATGGGTATTGAAAAGGAATTGTTCTAGAAACAGCCATAGAAATGAAAGAGCTGTTGTTCTTTTTGTCTATAGAAGCTATTTTCAAACCTCAAGAAACCATGCAATGAATGAGATCTTACATACAAGGCATTTATATCATTCTGTAGAGCTGCACCATGTGGACATATTGAATTCCAGAGTAGAGTTAAAAATGAGTTTAAATTCTCCAGGTGCATTCCCTCGGAATATATAAGCAATCTCCTTTGCAATTTTGAAAATGAAATGTTCCCAAATGCATTGCAGATGTTGATTGTTTGAGGTTTTCTGTGGGAGAAATCTCACATTTATCTTGCTCCTCATTGTTACTCCAGAGTCCACCAAATCCCTAAGAGGGAAAATTGCCAAAGTTTGCAACCCACAAAGGGACAGGTTTTACTGATAGAGAGCAAACTGTGCAAAGACCTCATTACCATCCATAATGACTATAGAGGGGCCATTCAATTAGTCATAGTTTTTAATTACCCCAGCACTCAGATGAACTGCAGCTTTGCCATGGCATGGTGCTGTTCCCTTTATGGTCTGGTGATGGGACTCAGCAGAAAAACCCCCAGCATCATTAGTCTAAGGCTTGGGAATTTGTAAGCAAAGGATGCCCTGTTGTGTGATGATCAACGAGGATAAGGCCTGTAATTCTGAATACTGTGGGTTATTGAAAACCATCTCCAGTCAACATGTTATGTAATTAATTGAAAGTATTTGTTTATCTGTGTTTTAAATCCTTATCTCTTAAATTTAGCGCAATGGCAATACAGTTAATAAATTGGAAAAAACACTAGGAAGTATTTTCATGAACTGTAAAGCAAATTTACAAACAGCAAACAGCTTGGAACTTTTTTTTAAATTAATGAACAGGTTCTGAACACCCATGCCTGTTGGGTCTTCCCAGGATAATGTAGGAGAACTGAGGTAACATATCTGCACCCCTGGCCTCTTTGGTTACTGTTACAGGCAGTTTGTCCTTGGTGAGCTGCAGCTCACATTTCCCCATTAATATAAACCATACTTTTAAACCAATAATAAAAAACCTTGTGTTTTTAAGAAAAAAAAAGTACTGCTGATTTCCCAAGAAGCTGACAAATTATAAATACTTCTCCTAAGTATTTATAATGGCACCATCCTGAAGGATTTCTGGCAATATCGAAGATATTTATATGAGGGATTCAGTACAAGTAAAATCAGCTGCTGCTGAATCTGCCCTTGAACTGATGTATAGTGCAGTTAAGTGAATTTATTAAAATGAAGAATAAGAGTTTTTGCCTAATACTGCAGACCAAAATTTAGTCTTATTTTCTCAAATGTTCACAAGGGACTAAAATTAAAATAAAGAATATTAAGAATATTGAGAATAATTTTATAACAATAAAATTAAGAATGAATGTGTGATGGAGGAACTCTTGAATGACACTAATACAAACAGTTTTTATGACAAATTAAAGCTTAATTCTTTTTAATAAGGTTAGTTACTTCTGTGGACTCTTAAAAGTTCAGCATTTCATTTACTAAGTAATAAGCTATCTATTAAAGGCAATTCAAGCATTACTTCACAGACCAGTGTAAACTGAGATACAGTTTAGCTGTAGGTTAATAAAGCAGACAGAGTATTATGTATCCTGTATAGCACTAGTATGGGGAAAAGAAAGAAGCACAGATATAATGGAAAAACATCCAGGAAATTTATATGGAAGGGAAATATATACGAGGAAAGTATAGAAGGGAAATAGATATGAGGAAAGTTTACAACAATATAATTCTCATACGCATATCCAAAACCAGAATCAAGTCTTTTATCACCACACACCGGAGTTGTAGGGCAGTTTGTATTTGTGCTGTTCTACACCAGGTGAGGCTGATTTGATTTGAAATAAATGTTCTGTTTTATTCCTTGACTGTTTCCTAGAGACAGTGAATATATTTATTCTAAGCAAAAGCACAGTAATAAACTGCAAGTATGCCATATGGACATTTTAATTGTTCTCTAAGTGTCAGAGCACCCTGTTGTACTGTAGTTTTAAGTATGGCAAAGTGATGAACAACAATGATACAGCAAAAAACAATAAAACTCACTCAATTTGCAGGGCTTTTTGTTGCCTTCAGGACTCTAGATCCTATATTTTTTAAACAGGTCTTGGCATATTGCTCCCAAATGATCTTTCAGAAATGTTCTAGTGAATGCAGTCCTGTGACAATATTATCTTATTGTTTAAAATTTGTAATTCTGAATTTCTTCAGGAGGCTTTACTGTGAAGCATCCCAGCACTTTCAGCAATAGCTCAGAGGTCCCCCATGGAGCATTTTGTCCACAGACTTGCACCTAAAATGGAAATGAGACAGAATGCTGACTTCTAAAGTGAAAAGATTTTTCCAGAACATGATAGTCAGTGTCTGTGATGACATCCTCAGAAACTTCTAAGTTACTGCAAATTCCCAGAAACACAGCTGTCACTTACTCATTGTTGTATTTCAAAGATAAAGTGAAATTGTGTGTGAGCATTGAACACATAGCCCTGGTAAAAGCCTTTGTGTGCTGACAGCTGCTTTCATCTGAGGCAGTGCTGATGCCCCTATTCAATCTCTTACAAAGTCCTGGAGGCAGGACTGAAAGCTTGGGAAGCTGGAGAAGGGGTTTGGTGCCTTCCTCACATGAATGGTCTGTGGTGGCCATTGCACAAAATGATTCTTCACTCATGGGGTAGAGCTTGGTTTGTGCCCATGCTACCTCCTCCACTGCTCCTGATGACACTGGGCAAAACAGTATAGATTTCTTTGCTGTCTACTTGGTTAAAAAAAAATCTGTATGTTGTTGGTTACAGCTGTAAAGAAATAACCAAAAAATTCAATCTTTTTTTTGTGTGTAAGTTGTATGAAGTATATGCATTTGTCTTTTGCATTCTACCCTTTTCAACAGAAGAAAGAAGATGAAAATTAATTTAAATTCTTGTTACAAGAAGAATTTGTGTGGATGGAGGATTGTACAAGACAACATAAAACATAGGTATAGGTAATGACAATGCAATGTGATGCCACAACAAATAAGTTAAAAAGTAAATAAACCCTAATTTTATCAAATTTCTTCCACAATGCCTTTTTTTAGTCACTTGGATATGATTAATACCATAATTTGAGATCAAACTCCTGATGAAAGTGAGTTTCACCTTGCTTGTTCTCCTTCCTGCTGCTGCACAAGGAAGAATCCACGCCGTCATTCTGGTTACAGAAATCTTCATTCTGCTGCAAAAGGAGACCTGAGCAGCGGTGTTGTGAGCAGGAAATGACTCTTCTTATCTTTCAATTCATTCTGGAAATAAATCAATCACAGAAATCACTGAATGCTCTAACCAGCAGAGCTAATCAGAGGGTCACATGCCTCATATGGCTGGAATTTCTGGATTTTCATTTATTGCTGATGGTCCATGAAAAATTATTTTGTAGCTAAGTACCCTTCTATGAGGAAACACACTTGAATATATAGGAGCTTAAAATTTACAACTTCTTTCTTAGTGTCTTCTTTCTTAGCTTCTTTTGAAGCTAATTGCTTTCAAATTCCCCGTGATAACTTATTAGAGATATTCAAGTAGTAGGAAAGATAAGGCATTACAGTAAAACAAGCAATATAAATTGGTGAGAGGAAGCTCAGTCATGATTTCTTACTTGCCTATAGACTAGGAGAGGGCAATGTTCTGTACATGAAATGTCAGAGATGAGTCTCCTTTGCTTCTCCAGGGACTTAATGAACTTAGGGGTACCTTATTCCTGTAAAATTTATTGGTTAAAATTCTGTTCAAACATTTTAGATTAAATAAATTGATTTCAAGAACATGATGCTACTAATTACTTCCCAGAATAACTTATTTAAACAGCACATATATCAAGATAAATATTTTGAAGTTTTAAAGCCAAATGTGGAAAGATATTCTAAAATATTTTTGGGTATGCAGAAATGTTTGAAATTTTGGAAGGGTTTCACAAGGATCATCAACATGCAGCTCCTGGTGCTGCACTGGACAGCTCCAAGAATCAAACCACATGTCTGAGAGCATTTTCAAAACACTTATTGAACTCTAACACAATTAATGCCCTGGCCACTTCCCTGGGAACACTGTTCTAGTACCCTAAATTCAGTTCTGGGGTTAATCTTTAATTTCATAACAAACAGAGTTTGTGATCCTGAGTAAATCACCAAATCCAAGGCTGAGAAAGTGAAGAACAACTAGAATCTACTCATCCAATTGCAGTTGTAGAAATTATAGAAAGGTTGCAGTCAATACAACACATTATTTCAGTAATACTTCACCACCACGGCTGTAAGAAAATGTAGATTAATAAAAATTGTCCTTACAAGCTATCTCCCAAGCTTAGAATTGGTCATTTATTAAAGTTTAGAAAAAACATATAAAATGCCAGAATATTTTATTCTTTTTATACATTGAATCTTAGATGAAAGAAAAAACCTATCAGAAGGAAATATATTCTCAACTAAATTGCAAGGGTTGAAAAAGAAGGAGAAATGATGGCTTAGATCCTGATAAAACATGTTTCTGGTTCCACTTCACTTGCTAATAAAATGGTGCTGTCTAATTAATTCTCAATCTCTTTAAAAAATCTAATGGGTTCTTTTAAGCCATAATAGAAATTAAAGTATTTAATTGCTTGACAGTAAACCTGAAGATACACCTGGTATTATTCTGTTCAAGGCAAAATAGAGAATTCTGTGGACTTGGATTAGAATAACTGTGGTTTCAGAAAAAAATATTACAGTGCATATATTAGCAAGAGCACAGAAATTTAATTGTTGGCTTTCATAACTGAGCAAATACTATATAATACTCTACAATGTGATTATAGATTTTTTCCTATAGTGATAGAATCTATCTTATGGAGCATGAAGACAAACCAGAATATGCAGCAAATGTCCTGTGACTTTATCCAAACACACTAAGCAGTGAAACAATAAGATGTTCTGCAAAAAATCAACACAAACCTCACTTTGTCATTCTTCCCCAAAGTTGAGGTTAGTGCTTAAATACAGCTCAAATCAGAAAGCTAAGTTTTTTCCTGGAGTAATTTTCTGAAATAACTCTTGGTTTATGCCAAAGAGTGAAAAGGATATTGCCTTTGGTCAGCAAGCTTTGATGGGTTTTTTTGGTTTTTAAACTGCAATTCTGATTCAACAACTCTGTAAGAAAATACTTGCCTCTACAGCTGAACTTTTCTGATAACACTGTTCTTAGTTTTATTGTACAAAGTAAAAGTGTTGTGACTTTGGTTCAACAAGAATGTGCTTAGGAGCATATATTTATGAATGATATTCTTTCCAATTACTTGGAAAAATTACCTCACCAACAGATTTATCATCCTTTGCTTACAAAAATGGATCACATGAGCAGTATATTAACTGTTGTAGTGTGTTTTTAAATTTCTTGTTTTGTTCCCCCATTTTATGTATTATTCCCCCCCTGTTCTTTGTAAGATGGTTCTTTCCCCTCCAGTTTTCCCGCCACAGAGTCTTTGGCAGTTATGTTACCACGGTTACCCCTGCCCCCGTTATTTGTCAATCTCCCAAGTTACATAACTGCTCCTCCCTTATCCCACCATATAAGTAAAGTTTTCCTCCTCCCTGGGCCCAGTCAATCACCCCCCACTCCTCCCTGCTTTCGAGAACATTCTTCTCTCTGGGGGTCGTAGTTGGCTGGCGTCCCAGGGCCCCTCCTTTGTTCTATGTTTATTGGATAAGTTCTTGTGTCAGTTTTCTTATGTACCTCCCCACATGTTCCCCTATTGGTTAGCTGGGCTTCCCCTCCCGTCTCCACCCCTTCCCTGTAAAACTTTGTCTCCCCCCGTGTTCGGGGCCATTTTGCTGTGGGTTTTTCCACCTGTTGGTTTGCCCTGTGCTGCATGTGGGCTCTTCAATAAACCGACGTTTTACCCCCAGCAAGTGGTCGCCTCCTCTCTCGTCTCGTCCAGCGCGAACCCAAGTCCGCAATCCAGCCCAGCCCGAGGCCAGGACGCCAAGGGGGGCTGGCCTCAGATGCGCAGGGGCGTCGGCCGCTTTACCCCTTCAGCTAGCCGGACTTAGGGCCGTGTACGCCCTCGCGCAATTAACCTGGCACTTAAATATTCTGAATTAGCATGCAGAGGTATAGTAATTTCTTCTGAAAGTTAAGGGATAAATGTAACATAAGGACTGCATATTTTTATGTGAAAATGTGGTCTGTTTTTTGAACATTCATGATCAAATACAATAGAATTTTATCTCCATCTTTGTGGTTCAATGCTGCCATATTGTGCTACTTGATTCTAAAGAAGTAATTAAATGAAAAGTTTCAGCAGAAAGAATCAGAAGGGGTTTTTTGTTCTTTTGGAAAATTAGTAAAAGTCTGTGTGGAGGAAGCACCTGTAGCTCAGGTATCACAGACTCCCATATGTGCTCAATACAGCTTTATCTTGACTAGAAGAGAAGCACAAAGTACAGAAAGCTACATGTGGGTAAATAGCTCATGATTTTGTGTACACCCACTTCTAGTTATGAAAATATTCTGACAATGTCTTACTCATTAAAATGGTCACAGGTACTCATGAGTTGGAATGTAATTGATGCTGTACTGCATTTGGGAACTTCAAGCTGCAGAACAGACTCTCAAAACACTCAATGATTCTGTTAAACAGGGATAAATATATAGTCCTTAACATTCCATTTGTTAATTTGCTTTTGCCTTCCATATTTCTGACAGAGATAACCTTTCTATTAACACTATTTGGCTTAATAGTTTTCAGTAGAAGAAGATGTCTCTCTGTGCTGTGTGCAGAGGCTGGGTAGCATGAGATTTTAGACAGTGATAGTTGCCCATTATAACCTAAACAAAAAATGAAAAAATAAAAGTTTTAGTTAAAAAACTGCAAACATTCCAAATAGTCTTTCTTTTCCCCAAAGCCACCTCCTGGTACTTCAACAGGTTTTCAGTAATGCAAAATGCTCTACACTTCCCACTCAATTCTTTTTCAAATTGCTTCTGCAATGTGTTTGTTTATCAGCTCTCAAGTCAACAAAATGTTATGTAAATGGGAAAAAAATAAATGAATCAACTAAAAAAACTCTTTGGATGCAATAATGACATGCCACGGAGAAAGCCCTTAGAAAATAAGTTCTTGACATTTTACAGACCTCTCCAAAAGGGTAGGAGTTGACGTTCAAGAAAATTATAAGGAAGAAACCTAAAGGAATAAAAGAGCCAGCAGTACATGTTTATAGACATTCTAAAATGCTATACAACCAAGAGAGGAAAAAATAAGTATTTTAAAACAACTAAGAATATTTGATATAAAATCACAGATTCTTTGATGTTAAAGGAAGTTTTAAAATACTACCTGTGCATAATTTCACTTCACTTGCTACAAAAATTGTACTGAAACCCATTCTTTCCCCTGTGCCCTTTCCAGCCTGCAAGTAGGCCTGAGCCTGCTGCTTCCATTAACAGAGAAAATAGAAGTTTGTCCCTGTAAAATAATTGTTATCATCAGTGTACAAGAGGTAGGAGTACTCTACATAAACAAAGGTAAGAGCAGAAATGTGGGTTGTTTTAATGGGTTATTCACCATTCCCAGAACACAGTTTTATGCTCCTAAAGCTCTATTTCCAGTAATGTATATAGTTGAAAGAACCTAAAAAGCAAAATAATTCTGTCACTGGGTGTGAAAAATACTTAAATCCTCCATCATTAATAGTGCATAGATGTTTCTGTATTGACTGATAGCATAAATACTGCAATAATGACCCAGGATTTTAATCTTCATATTTTTTTACAGTTTTTGTTCTAAATCAGTCTCTAGATATCTTTTCTTATAATATAGAAAAACAAACAGAAACACATTAATTTCAGTACTAGTTATATTCAACTATAATTAATTATAAAAAGGAGGTAAAAAAGACAAGCCTTAGTTTGTTGTGTTTGCATTTAATTTCATAAAATAAATTGCAAAATGTAAATGAAATGTGTCTACAAAATTGCAGAGGGAAAAATAACATGAAGCAAAAGTAACTCAGAACGAAATGAAAAAAGAACTAAAAATGTGATATAAACAGGGAGATATCAACAACCTGTAGAGAATAAAAAGAATGAAAGCAACTTTGTATTTATAAAAAAAAAAAAAAAAAAACAAAAAACAAATCAGAGTTTCAATAGAATAGTGAAAATCCTTTTAACCTGGCCAGAAGGTAAGACAATCTTTGACTTTTTAACTTGGCTTCTTCTATACTGGTGCACCTTAATAATATTTAAATTACAAAACTATTGAGCAAATACTATGCCATAAAAAACACTGATGCATATAACCTTTGAAAGTGAGCCCATATTTTATTCAGAAACTTTAATAAAACTTATGGATTTTTGCCACTAGGCAATCCAGTTTGAAGGTTTGGGCACATGCAAGGCTTTGTTTGCATATAAATCATTACTATTTGCAAAGATTTATGGAAATATTAAAACTAAACTTTCAAACACAGAGAACTACCCGCATGTATTCACAAAATATTCATAAGTCATAAATTTACCTTCCTTGCCAAAGAAGAGTGTATTATAATTTCTTTAGGTATATTGACTATGTTAATGCAGTTGTGACTGCTCACTCTTGGAAGAATTGGTATCTTTCAAACAGAGACTGTGCAGTTCTGTTTTGTGAATGGCTGAGGCAGATGTTCCTGCAAATTATCAACTGCAGTTCTCACTGTAATTTTTGGGGGAAACACTATTTCACAAACTGAAAGCTTCACTTTTGTTTTCAATTTACACTGAATGAAAGGCATCACACTAAAAGTGAATGTTTCCTGAAGTGGCTCTCATTGTTTACATTGAAATAATGTAATGATTTAGACTATTGCCAAAATGCTTATGGTGTCAGAGCTCCTCCAAACAGCTGTGATGACACTGCAGTTATGGTAGCATACAAACTTTAGAGAAAGGAGTAGTGACATTCTATTTGGCACAAAAAAAAGAGAAACATCCATGTTCAAAGTAAAAAGACCAGTAACTCAGAATTACTTTTGTTGTGTCTATTCTCTGGTGTAACTTGAACAAATCATGAACACCAGAGGTACTCCTCTGGTAAAGAAACACATACACATTTGCTACCACATACTGAAAGGCTAATTTGAAACTCCCGGGATTATTTAGGAGAAGTACTAATAAATCTTAGCTCAAACCTAGCCTAAACTGCCTCTGTACTCAATTTTAATGAATGGAGAGGAATCTTAGCTCAAACCTAACCTAAACTGCCTCTGTACTCAATTTTAATGAATGGAGAGGAGTCTAATTTAAAGGTTTGGGCTTTTTTTTTCCTGACTACCTCTTAAATTTGTGAAAGATTTCATGGTGCATTTAATATAACTGTTGATAGAGAAAGACAGATGTCTTCACAGGTTAACGGGACACATCCTAAGCAATTTATTTAAAATGGGTGAGCTGGCTTGCCTCAAGGCTGTCATGAATGAGTGAATTGCAGTCCCAGCACACAGTAAGACTGTGGAAGTGCCTGATTTGCCAGAGGCATTGGAGACAGCTAGCATATTCTGACTGCACAAATTTGCCTGCTTTCAAGACCATTTTTAACCATTCCAGATGTGTTTTGTAAGGTGTTTCTTTCTAATGAGCATAATGGAGGACCAGCCTCACTGGACTAAATTTGTAAATACTTGTTTGAGTGTGTCTTTTTACTAGCACCTGCTCCTCTAAAATAAATCACAGTGAAGTCTAAGTCTTTAAAGCCCCACTGTCTTCTCTTTCCCTGTACCTTCTCTTTCTCTCTTTCTTATGCATAAATAAGTTAGTATTAAAAAATACGATTTTCAGCAATTATCTGGACCCCCATGTAAACAGCTAATATATTATAACAAAAGTAAAAAACAAAATGAAAACCATGAAATTAGAATCATTAATTTCAGGGAAGTTCAAATATTTCAAAACTTGACCTGATTGATAAAAAGTGCTGTAGACATCAAGGTTACTTTAGAATAGGACAAAAATAAATACCCAAAAATAAAAACATAGAGTAACTAGAGGAAACAACATTATTCCTTTGATATTTACCTTATGTTTATTAGTAAATGTAAATTAATTTTATATTAATATTATGCCTCCTTAATAGAAGCTGAAGGATTATGAATCACAATTACATGTCTTAGGAACGTGCAGGAACACAAATCAAGGCTGGAGGGTACACTGCCCTCTAGCGATGTCATGCGAAGTTAACCAGATCATACATCAAAAAACATTCCTGGTGGTTTTATAGGGAAGTAAACAGAATTCTCAAGCAAGGGCTAGTGCATTAAACTTCAATAGACCCTTAAATGGGGAGGCTGATTTTCTGATCCTTTAAAAAAATTATCCTATCAATGACATTGTGCTTTAGTAGGAGATAATCTCCTTATACAGAGGCAGACATATATCTCTAAGCAACTGTAATATTCTCTTAGGAAAAAAGCATTGCTGAACTTAAATACACTTATCTTTTCTACAAAAAAATCAGGCACATATAAAAGAAAATAATCAGTCTAAACTAATAACAATTATGCATAATTACTTCACTGTTGGCTCTGAACTCTAGCATCTGTGCTGCTGTGCTTTGCTGTTATGATATTATTACACACAAACAATGCTGAAATGCTCATTAGGATATACCTGTTAATCTGACTTCACTCCAGGGTAAATCTTCTCTATTAGTCTATAAAAGGAAAACATAGATGAGCTGCTAACCAGACACCATTACTTTTCACAAAAACAAGCTATCAGGAATCTCAGGTAATGCTACACGGTGCAAGCAGATATTTCTTAATTAAAGAATGTAACCAGATGGATCAAGTACAACATTTCTAATGAATTCAGTATCTGTAAAAATAATGACACTTTTTTAAAGTTTTGATTGCTTCACTAGTGGTGAATACAATGGATACAGACAATTGATATGTGTTCACCATACTGAAGCAATTAAAACTCAAAACACGATACAGTTCTGAGATCACTCTCTGATGAAATAAGATACAGAATTTATTTGGAATGTTGTACTAGATCAATTGCGAATTCTTTCCATGAAAGTAACTGCACTACTGAAAGAGTTAACTGCTATATACCTGAGAAAATAGAGGATTTAAGATTAAAATTTACTAGGGGAAAACAAGGATGTCTACAACAAAAACAAATATCCTGCACAACAGAATAGGCTTCAGATATTATTTTATGCCTAATAGAAAAAGAGGAACAAAAATAAAACAAGAGACAAGGAACGAGGGAATAAATATTGATATTGCTGCAGCAATTGACTTGACATCATAATCTCTTGTCAAGCTGCACAGTGTCTCTTGCTCTTGTATTGAAATACAGCAGCTCCAAATGTCATCCTAATTATACTGGTGGAGCAAAATGTCCTTAGGGAAATACAAAATGGAAATAAACAAACAGTTTTCTCATGCTGTGGGAATGGCACTAGCACTTCCATATTAGTGTCAAGGAATATCATATTCCACTTGGATTTAAAACATTAGCTATTGTTTATTTATTTGGCCGCTTTTGTCTTTATTATACTTTATAGATATTTACATCTGTAATGATGATGTTTCTCTGAAAAAAAATTCTCTATTTTTCAAAATCTATATTCTAAGCAAAATATATGTCCTATTAAGCTCCAGATGAATTACTAAAAAAAAAGTCATTGTAATTGTCAGATTTATTTTTTCTCTTATTGAATATGAAACTCTGTTTTAATAAGACAAATTTTTTTTTCTAACATGATTCTTGTGAATCAGTAACATATGATCAACTCCTTTAAATAGATGAAGAAGAGAGGCCCAAAAAGAAAAATGCTGGAGTTTCAGAAAGCCATTGCTACTCTTACAACAGGAGACAAACCCAATGCAATTCCTCCTGAAATGAGGAAGATAATCAGAGATAAATTTCTTTACAGAGGTCTAGAAGGACACATTTCCAGATGGGGCAATGCTATAAAACCAAATACTTTTCACCTTTAGAGCAAAGAAAATGCAGTAGCTATAAAAACAGAAGCAGTAGTAGTAGTAGTAGCAGCAGCAGCAGCAGCAGCAGCAACTTGTAGCAATAGTAGCAGTAGTAGCAGTAGTGATAACAGAGGTAATAGTAAAGATTTTGACTGCAGATATTCCCTGGAGTGCCTCTTCCTTGGTTGAAAAGAGTTGCTGTGCTAAAGCCCAGTATGCAGATCAGAAATTTGCTGAAGGGACAGTGTGGTGTTGACAAGCATGCAGAGCAGATTGTCATGTTCTTCTTTGCTAAATTCTTGCAGAGGGAGTTTCTACACCTGGGTGTCACAGATGCTTGTTTTCATACATCGCTGCCACATAAGCTTTTATCTTTATTCTAGCAGGGCATTTATTTTTGGTTCTAGGGGAAGTTGCCCACAGAAAGTTACTGTCCTCTCCATAGTATGTACAACGGATCATGTGTTATAGAGTGGTTCACATTCACTTTCATCATAAAGCTTTCAAATCGCACAGGAAGGAAAGTTGTTCTCAGAAATGGAACAAGAAGGTTATGACAAAAGATGTTATCTCCGTATATCAGAATTATTTCCTTAGTGGAAAAGTTGAGAACAATTTTTGTGTTCTTTGTAATAAAAGATCAGAGCACATGATATAAGAAAGGTTTTTTACTTGGTTTGAACAATTCTCCCACTTCTTTCAAGAGTTCCTTAGTGCCTAAACCAATTCAGGTATTAAAGGGCAACATGTTCAATACCCCCATTAATTTTCTGTCCACTAATGACCGATTCAGGTCCTTGTGTGGGATTTCTGGGCTGTTCAGATGGTCTGGGGAAAAGCCCAAAGATGGCCTTGGGCCCCCGGGTTCGAAAGGACGAGAGGAAGCTTCAGATTTGTTCTTGGTCTTGGTGTTTATTAATTGCTTATCTAAAAGATTTTCTCTTGGCCTGACAGAGTTCTGCTCAGCAGTCAGCCATGGGCACACACTGAAAGCCCCTGGGGCGGTCACCTATCTTTATACCCGGAGTTACGTATACAATATTTATCATTTTTCTCCAATACCCTCTACCCTTATTAACCAGTGTTCCCCTAGTAAGGTCCAATCCCGGAGTGCCAACATCACCACAGAAGATGGAGGCCTAGAGGAAGAAGAAGAAGGAGAAGGGCACGCCCCAATCCCTCCATCTTGCCTCTCTAGACCCCCCTGTTCAGGGATCTTAAACCCTGTATCTCACACTCCAATTAACTTGTCCCTTCACCATTCACCCCAGTGAAATCCTCCCGTCCTCATACTGATGTCATCTCCCATGTGGGATCAAAGTCCAGCCACCAGACATCTCTGGCAGCATTCCAGGACTCCCGAGCCCCCCAGGGGGGGTCTGGTTCACCCTGCACCCCAGTTCTGAGAGACTGAGATCCCACATCCTTGTAACGCCTTCTAAAAATAATGTAAATTTGAGACATTTCTTGCAGCTTCTTTCCTTTCCCAGCTAGCTGATATGAGTATCCTTACATCATTTTCCTCACATTTGCTCAGCACTGGTGATGCCACACCAGGACTGGACCCCCCAGTACAAGAGAGATATGGATGCACTGGAGAGAGTCCAACAGAGGGAGACATGGAGAAGGCTCAGGGGCATCTTATTCATGCTTACACACTCCAAGACAAAGACAGCATCTTTAAAGCAGTGTCCAGTCGCAGGACCAGAGATTCTGGGCACAAACTGAAACACAATAGGGCCCATCTGAACATCAGGAAACAGCTTTTCACTATGAGGGTGACTTATCACAGGTCATGCTTAGAAGTGGTGGGATCTTGGGCCATGGAGATATTCAAAAGCTACAGGACACAGATTCTGGACATGTCACCCTTTTCAGGTGGTACAGTTTGACTAGATGACATCCAGAGACTAGATGACGTTTCAGCCTTAGCCATTCAATGATTCTGTGATTTCTGAATAGAAGGCTCAAAAATAACATTAAAAACTGTATGTCTTATTCTATTGGTACCTGAGTTTAAAATGTTATCTGTGGTCTAAAATTAATTGGATTTTCAGATATAAATCTAGTCTTAAAAGATGTAATATTATTTCCAGATAAGGGATTAAATATGTTAAATTATATGCTTGGAGAAATAAAATATTACTTATGTTCTTTTATTTACAATAGGAAGAATTTCTTCTACTTACATTTTTAAATATCTTATGATATGCAATATTTTGAAAAATTAAAAAAGTATGTATGTGGGTATATGTTTGAACACTTACACAGTATGTGCATATCATCCAACAGTGAGCCATCAAATTCAGACACCACATTCTATTTCACTTTACTGTTATGCAACTATATAATGATAAAAACTGTAATTTCACATTCTTTTCTATACTTGTTCAGGATATAAGTTCAGTAGATCCTTTGAAATGAAGAAAGATTATTTTATTTTAGAGGTCATTTAATCTTTTTCTGTATGTTTGAACATTGTATGTAATGAACATTGATAGATCATTGATATGATGAATCTTGTATTCCCTAGTTTTATAGAGAAACAAAGGCAATTTCAACAAGTGCAGCTCATTTTCAACCAAGCCTATGTCTAAAGCACAGTTATAAATGAGGTGTTTTGTGACTGGAAACCCCACTGAATTTTTAAAGAAATTGCAACGTCCAAAAGCATGACAGCCATCATAAAAAAGTAAAGATTCCATCTCAGGAGCTAGCAAACATATCTGCTTCTACTAGTTCTCCCCTGTGCATCTTTATTTTAAACATTTTCTGCCTTATGAACTAGACTAAAATAGCATGTGCCTGTTGCAGTAATGACTGGAACTGACACTGTACATTTTCACACTGTGCTCCTGACAACAGTAGCCTGTAACCCCATGATGTGAGTCATGGAGTTTATACTTTTATGCTCTCACACAGGTACAACAGAGTAGCCCTCCTAGCTCCAGTAATAGACTTGTGCATGTCTGGCATCTTGAAAATGCACCATGTTCAAGCTGGCACGCTTGAAATGAGACTTGGCTAATATATCACTGGGTCGTTGAACTTCTGATCATTGGTATTTCACTTCATGCTAACTGGTGTTTGAAGCATGATCAAAAGTTGTGAACAGCTACAATAAAGAGAATAACACTGTGATCTCCTCTTCTATTACTTTTTTTTGGTATATATTTTCAGAGTATTTTTTAAAGTAAAAGTGGAGCAGAAGAGATAAAGTAGACATTTTTTCTTGCAATTATTCCCTCTCAAACAATAACTTTTAGCCCCCAAAATGCTGTAAAGATTTTACACTACCTTTGAAAATCTGCAGGGGAAATACAAATGTTGGATTTGCAGATTTAAACCCTATTTATGGCAAACAAATCCAGCAACTTATTGCTATCAGAATGAGGAGGTCATACCCTCATGTTCCATCTGCTCTTAGCTGCACCCATTCGTTTTGCAAGGGAGCCAATTACACTTACATGACCCAAGAAAAACAAACCAGGAAAAATATTAAAAGCTTTCTTTTTGGTTACAATGGAACTGAAGCCTTAAGGAAAAGGAAAAGGATTTCACATTCAAGATGATGAAAGGAGGTGAGGTGCCAAAACGGTGAGCTGTTGAGTCACTGCTCATTGGAGCAGGTCTCTTTAGACTGCAGCATATCATGGCTGTACTATTTTCACTGAAGCATTTAATTATATATATATATATATATATATATATAAAACATGAGTCACGTCCATGAAAGTGTAACTGAAATCTTTTCATGCTCTCAGATCTAAATGCTCAACTTTGAGAGGTTGAGACTTGCCTCTTCCTATTCAGGAGTCACAATCCTGAGTTTTTTCTGCCATTTGTACCAAAAAAACAAAATGTGTCAACCATTTTGAAAAAGTATATGCTGAAAGAGATCTTTCTTTTCTGTAAAGTATCACTTAAAGAGCTGATGTCAAAATTTGTTTCTTTTGCTTCTTTTTGAGATATCAGCCCAAATCTACTGGTAGCCAGCTCTTCCTCCTGGGCTGTGGAGGAGTCCTTTATTCATCTGAAGTCCTGTTACTTTATTTAGCATAACCAGGAGCCTTTCTGGGCTGAGTCACAGAACACCCCCTATGCCTGGTTATTAGTATTCACTGTATGTGGAATTTAGTATTTTTTCTATATGTTGTTGTTTTAAATGGTTTTAATATCTGACAACAGGTAAGTGTAGAGTCAGAGGATCAAAAATGTGGCTTAAAAATTATAGGCATCTTATATAGAAGCATTGTTATAATATGGAGATGTTTGATAAAATTAAAAAAGCAGAGAGAAATAATCGGGGATAAAAAGAGAAGTTGCAGGCATTTCAGATAGGAGTGTTCCTTGTGGGGCTTTGGTAGCAATGACAAAGTGATAGCGGGGAAAAAGGAGGAAGAAAAAAATCACATAGTTGTTTTCATATTTAACACCAAAAAAAATTAGAGATTTCTCCTCTTTGAAGATAGTGTTTCCTTAACTTTTACAAGAATTAAAAAATATATATTGTTAGCAACACCGGAATAGGGTAAATCATTACCTGTCATACCCGAAAAAGTCAAAGTCTGTCTGAGCAAGAATTGAGCTAATGTCCGCTTTTTGTTTGGTATTTAAAAGCCACTATGTTCCTGAACAGCAGCATTATTTAAAGAGAAAGCCAAGTGTAGGATTTTTAAGCCAAATGATAATTGAGGAAACAGGCCAGCTTACAGGGTTTCACAACCTTCTTCAATCTCTTGTATTTTCAGCGCCTCCTTGTAAAAGCCCTGCACATATTCACACTCTGCAGCCTTAGACACATCAAAGACAGTGAACAGTGTCAGTCTTCCCATCCACTAGCATTTGTCTGCCTAACAGAAGAATTCAATATGACAAGGGTCAGTGTTTTTTTTCAGATCCTGTCAACAGCAATTTAAAATCAGTGAAGCTGGTTAACATTTTTATTTCCTGAGGTAGCCAAAATTATGTCTGTCATCTAGAGTGCCTTTAACCTTGAAGTCTGACAAGTGAACCCCTGTACTTTTGATGGCCTAATTAGCAACCTGTTCAAAATGCCCAAAGTGACTCTTAGGAGGAAAGGTTAACATAGGGGTTGCTGTCTTTCAGCCTCTTTGGGAAAACTTAAGGAAATCTTTACTTTCTCAGGTATTTTTGCAAAATCAATTAATCACATGCTTTGACATTGTGATTTATAATGTCACCCAAATGGTCTGAAAATAATATTTGGAAATACTAAACAGCAGTTGGTTATGAAATTAGATGAAAGGTCGGGAAGCACTGCCTGAAGTTTTTTATTAATGAATTCCTTGACAGTGTTGAAACCACTGGCAGGCAGCAGGCAAAGTATTTTGCAGAAACCAAACATAGCCAAAATAGAATCAGGTAAATAGGAACTGGTCTGGGCATGCTTAGAAGTTCATCTATTTACTTACTTATATGTCATGAAAAATGATAGAATAGTTTGAGGGAAGGGACCTTAGAGATCATTTTAGTCCAACCCCCTGTCATGGGCAGGGATACCAGAATAGGTTGCTCAGAGCTTCATCCAAGCTGGCCTCGAACACTTTCAGGTGGGGGCATCCCTGACTCCTCCGGGCATCTTGTTCCAGTGTATCACCACCTTCCAGTAAAGAATTTCTTCCTTATATCTAATCTAAAACTTCTTCTCTTCTTTTTGAAGCCATTTCCTTTTGTCCTGTCCCTACAACGTAAAAAGTTCCTTGCTACCTGTCTTGTAGGCTCCCTTCAGGTACTGGAAGGCTGCAATCACATCACCCTTATGTCTTATCTTCTCCAGGCTGAAAAATCCCAATTCTCTCAGCCTTTCCTCACAGGAGAGGTGCTCCATCCCTCAAATAATCTTGGTGATCTTCTCTGGACTCACTCTAGCAGGGCCATGTCCTCCCTATGCTGGGGACCCAGGGCTGGGTGCAGCCCTGCAGGTGGGGTCTCACCAGGGCAGGGCAGAGCAGAGGGGCAGAATCCCCTCCCTCCCCTGCTGCCCACGCTGCTTTGGAAGCAGCCCAGGGCACATTTGTCTTTCTGGGCTGCAGGGGCACATGGCTGGGTCATGTCCAGCCTCTCACCCACAGCACCCCCAAGTCCTTCTCAGCCAGGCTGCTCGGGATCTGTTCATCCCCCAGCCTGGATTGGTACTGGGGATTTCTGTGCCCCAGCTGCAGACTGCTCTTGGTCTTGTTGAATCTCATGAGATATCCATGGGACCAATTCCAAGTTGTCCAGGTCCCTCTGGATGGCATCCCATCCTTCAGGTGTGTCAACAGCAACACCCATCTTGGTGCCATTTGTAAATTTGCTGAGGGGGCACTCAATCCCTTCATCTACATCATCATTGAAGGAATTAAACAACATGGGTCTCAATATGGATCCCTAGGGGACAGCACTTGTCACTGATGTTACTGGGGCTCTGAACTATTGACCACTACCCTCTGGGTCTGGCCTTCCAACCTGTTGCAGAATGATCCGTTTGTCGGGGATGAGCCATTTGTCTGGCGCAGGGAAAACTCGGGGCTCAATATGAGCCATCAGTAAGTTCCATTTATTGAAGAGAGCATCAGACACTTATACAGCAAGTAATAAACTCATGAATATTCTGTAATTTACACTGTCCATTGGCCACACTATAACAGCGGCTCTTCTCCATTCCTTAGGGGTTACATCTCTCTTTTCTCATGTCTCTTTCACTATTTGTTATCATACTACAGCTAGGCCCAAGGACACGCTATCTTGCAGGTGCAGGACTTGGAATTAGCTACAGCCTTGTACTTTTTCAATCTCTAGTCAGCTAAAATCCCAACACCATCCACTTTTTTATCCATGTAACCATCCACCCATACTATATCTAGTGGATAAGGTGATCTCCATGGATTACTACCTAAAGACATTGACAGTACAGCTCTAATATCTACTGCATATAATGTACATAATGTGAACAGCAGGGAAAGAAACATGTAAATATAAAATGCACGGACGAAGAGATGTAAGACAAGTAAAAATAAAAAGACAGAAAAGTAATTTCAGACTGTGGAATTAAGGTCCTGTTGTCAACTGCCACTGAATATAACTTTTACAACTACAGAGCTGCAGAGTTGTAACTCTCTTTTAACTTTAACTCTCCATATTCACTATGATTTTGTCCATCTAGTGGACAGTTTAGTAGAAAGAGTAAAAATAATATTAAATGTATTTATATTAGGAAATATAATTTACTAAAAAGAAAAAAAAAATCAGTTGACAAAGTTGCTGTGCTATTTCCAAAGACATATTGGTACAGAATTATACCCTCTTAATAAATTCCATAAGCATGACATGGAAAATAAGTTTAGGTTTTGAAATTAGATTGTGATGCTACATGTAAGAAATTATCCACATGCATGCAATGTATCAGGCAGAAATGTCAGATGTAGAAGAGAAGAGTCATGCTGAGAAACTGAAGGGTGAGGGCAGCTGTGAAGACAAATATAAAGGGGAAAAAACACTTAAAGTGCATGGAGGAAACAAAGCAATATAACTATAATATAGGCAAATGTTGATCTGGGTTAGAGGCAGAAGGGTCATGCTGTGTCTGGTGCTATTTCTCTTCCCTTTTTCTTCAGAAATTATGATTAATTTGGAGCAAAACTGAATAGAACTATTGCAGCAGCAAACTGGATTCAGCAAGCATAAATTGCATAGTTTCACTGAATTTAATGGGCCTATCTGAGGCTTTTATCTGGACCAATGAATAGAAACATGTGAAGACTTTGACAGCTGACAAGGGTGTTAGAATGAGTCTGGTTTCTTTTATAAAAGGAAAATATTAATGAGCTTAAACTCTGAATACCTATCTGATACAAAGAAGTGTGATATTTTTCTAGTTTGTCAGTCTTCAAAATAAGACTGCAAGAAAATAGAAAATGATGTGTCTACATTATCAAGTTTCTGGTTTAGTGATTAGTTATTAAAAATCTTCTAAAAATCTGAAAAGAGTACCTGTCACTTCCTGGTCTCCCTCTCCCTATCAGCATAAAACATTGTGTGTACATTTAAAATTTTCAAATGACAAAGGCAACTATAGCATTAAATGCATAAAGCTTATTTTAAATTTCATCTATATGGAATTTTCCAATTATTGCTGTTTATATTAATATGTCTCCTTATATTTTTTCTTGTATGCTAAATACTGTAATTTCATAAGTTACATATTATATAAGAAATTCTTTCTTAGTAACAGGGACAATCCTAGACACATGGGAATGCGATTTAATAAAAAACACATCTAATTTCTGCATGGTCTGATATCTGTTCTTCCACCCATTCTCATGGAACTGGAAGACCAGCTTCACCAAAGTGCTTTCCTCTTCTTCCCTTCCTAGAATGAATACTTGGACAAAAAATTCCAGCTCCTCCATGAAGATGGGAAAAAACATTTCTTCTTCTAGAGTGTTTTTGAACATCAGGCTGCTCCAGCCATGCAGCCAAATTGTCCAAGTTTTCCTGGATCAACTGCTGTTCAAATGGTACTAAGGAAAAAAAAGTTTTTATTCCCACTTAATAAAGCAATCAAATATAGCCCATCTTGAATGAAAGAAGGAATGTACAGGTTATGATTTCAAGATGAAAACAGCTCAAACATTAAACTGCATGAGCCAAACCCACTCCCATAATAATTTCAAATATGAGAGCTCAGTTCAGCTTCATATGTGGAATTTCTAGGCCATACAAAATGTGATTATATTTAGTAATGTATTTACATGAATACTGCCTGTAGTAATACATTTCAAGTGAATTCTGTCTGCAGATTTTTAAGAGATGGATGCTTATAGAAATAATGTTATGGTCACAATTTTCACTATTTGTATTTAGTGTAAATTGTCCACTTATTCTGCAAAATGCTTGCTAAAATTGTATATCTTAGAAATAGGTCATCCATTTTTTTCCCGCACTATCTTCACAAGTCATGCACACAGAAAAAGAAAAAAAAGCTGGTTGCTAAATAAACAACTCACAAATAAATGTTAATTCTTCCAGTCCCTTTATTTATAACCCTTGCTTCCAGCATATTTTTTTTCAGCTTTGCAGGGAAAAATATCCAGATATTGTTTGGAATAGATTATATATAGTTTCATGTGACTCAGGTAGGCTTTTTCTGTGCTGCATATACTCCAAGACTTTAATTCATGTGCAACTCAATTTGTCATTAATCTTACATGGTGAGATAAGAAGTAGATGCACTAGGAATGCTGGTTGAATAAGATGCCTTGGAAGGAAACTAATAGATGTGATAATGTGCATACAAAACCATCTGCAAGGCAAAAGTTTATAGGATACAGAAATGGCAAGATAAGGAAAGACAAGTAACATTAGAACAGAATGATTAGTGATTCTATGATTCCATAGAATCATGCAGTAACAGAAAGTCTCATGGAAAATTATATAAAACGTTTGAGGTAGAAAGGAAGCGCATTTGATGATTTTATTGCGTTGGCAATATAGAGACTCAGCACGAAAGAAAATTATCCACAGTATAGGTATGTTAGATAGATATTTAGTAGACATTAACTAAGCTAGAGAGATCTTTGTTCCTTATCACAGTTAGATTTTTCCCTAGTTTCTGTAGAGAGTTTCTGCCTGGATTTTAATCATTCTAGAGTGTGATGAACGGATTTTATTGCATGAACTATTTTCTCCTGCAGTGGAATGAAGAAGATAAACTTTTCAAAATGCAATAGGAAGGTCACTTCTCTTTATTCAGGATCAGATAAAATTGCCTTAACTCCCAGCTCTGAATAATAATTTCAAAACCACTCCTTACATCAATTACTGAACTGCTTTCAAGAAAAATCTGGATTCTAAGTATAAATCCTTGCAAATTTTAAATATATGCCAAATTAATCTGTAGAAAAAATGTGTGGCTTTTTTGCAAAATAGCATGCCCTTGCTTATCCAGATCAAAGCACTTTTGGCACAGCCCCTGAAGGCAAGGGTAACTGAGGTTCTTGTTAATAGATCCCTTAGGGCAGATAAGAGTAAAAGAACACTGAGTGACAGGTGTATAGATAGATAGATAGATAGATAGATAGATAGATAGATAGATAAGGTTCATTAAAAACAATTTTCCTGCAATAGAAAGAGGCATGTAATTGTTTTGGATATCATTATTGATAGCAATATAACTACATAAAAGTAGAAAGGTATCACCAATCACAGGCCCAGTGACAAGACTTGATTGTTGTAATTTCATTGTGTGCTGGTTGAAGTGATGGTGGACTCTTGATCCCTCAGAGGTTCAGGAAGGCTCATGAAGCATGAAGTTCATATGCTCAGGGTTGGATCTTTGATGCCCAGGTGTGGGAGGGATCTTTGATGGTTTATGACACCTTCTGGACATGACAGCTCCTTCTCACCCAGAGTAGTTCAGCTGGTTATGACCCATCAGAAGGAATGAATGTCTTCAGGCCTATGTGGGAATTTCTAGAAGCCTTCCCTGAAGGGACTTCTACACCTGAGTCAGTTGTGCAAGAGACAATGTTAACGGGATAAAAGGCATTATTCCACCTTGACAGGATCTGCCTTTTCACCTATCTGGCTCAAATCCCAGCAACTAACCTCCAGTGGTGGTTGCAGGATCCTTCTGCACCTGGACTTTTACCTTGCCCATCATCAGCAAAACACCCTCTGGTTTTGCAAATGGCCAATTATTTGAGTCATTAACCCTTAACATTTCAGTCTCTCACTGTCAGTGCATCAAATGAAAAAGCTGTATCTCATCTATCACAATGTCAGATTGTGTCTCTGAGCTAAAACTGTGGTCAGCACAAAAGTTAGCCTGACTAATCCTCCTACTGATGCTGTTATAAATTACTGCTTCCTTGTGAGATGTGGGATACAAAAGGCACATAGGGATCTTAAGGCACAAAAAATCTATTATGATTCTAAATCATAGTAAAAAATCCATATGATGTCAAAATACTCTTTTAAATTAGAGGCCACAGATGGAAGAACTTATAATTGATTGTCTGTCAGAGTTGAAATTAAGATACAGTTTGATTACATTCTTAAAGCAAATATGAAGACAAGAAATGTTGCAAAAATCTATAATTCTGAAGAAAAGGTTGCTAGCCAAAAACATATAAAAAAAAAATAGGAGGTACTTATTGCTTTACTAGTGACAATAATTTCAGCTATGTAGGTAGACATAAAGAAATACCACACGCCCAGTCTGCAGTGCAATTTTAAGGGGCAATTCTGGGGCTTGGTAAATCTTTCTGACCAAAGGGTGCCAACAGAGCTGATAGGCACTAAAAATTGCTTAGGTTAAAAAGGACTAGACCTTACAGCAATTTTAAAAAAGAGTCTTATGTGAACAAAAGTGATCAAATAACACTTGGTGGCAAATACACTATTTTTTTCTCAACAAATTTGAATATTTGTACAAAACTCCACATTGCTTTTAACATCTCTAATGCTGCCTCCATCATGAATAAGTGCCTGTATTTCAAGTAAAGTAGCTGAACAGCTTGAGACAGATTAAATTCATGGGATTTCAGTCTTTAACTCCAAGACAAACAGATAGGTTTTAGCACGGAAAGCAAAATAAACTCAGTGGCCTCCAGGAGATTGTTTCAGTGTTCTCTGCCTTGTTTTGGAAATATTATCACCCCCTCTTAACCATGGTGCTGTAAGATTTGAAAAATTTGTGTTCAAATAAAAAGTCCATTGAAGTCAAAAGAGGAACCCTTGGAAGTTCCTCCATCACCAATGAGGAGAGGACCTGACAAGGCAGCAGGGTGGGGCCCAGGACCCTTCTTATCTTGTCTGTCTGCAGTGTTTGCAGTCTAGAAATAACTCAGGCTTTGTGTGTGATGTGAACACTGAAGCCCAGAATCAAGAAATCAATTATATCTGAGTATTTCTTTGCTAAAACCATATCAGAAAATAACAGAGATTCCAAGTAGAGCATGATTAGTGCAAATGCAGCTAATGTCCCCACTCTTCTGTGAAACCATGCTGTCCTGTTCAAGCTGGCTGCTGTCCTGCTGTCGGTTAACAGTAATTATGGAGGTATTTTAAATAATTAACATGTGTAATGGTGCCTAGGAACATGATTCGGTGGTGGTGGTGGGCTTGGCAGTGCAGGGTTAATGGCTGGACTTGATGATTTTTTAAGTCTTTTCCAACCAAAGTGATTCAGATATTCTATGATTCTATGATTCTGGGATCAGGCATAGAGCGAGAGGGAGTTTGTTTATTTAAGCCAAAACCCAGTCATTTTTGGATTAACAGTTCAGTGGTAAGGAAAACCACATAGCACTCCTTATCCCTGCATCTTGCTTTTTTCATAACCAGTGCAGATGAAGTCCAAGGCCCTGGACATCCTCTGGAACATAGTCAGAAGAAATGTGTTAATGGGGATTTGGATGTTTAAAATGTAGATGTTTGGAGAGTTTTTCTGTTGGACTCCATCTTAACAGATGGTGTATCCCAGTGAATTCAGCAGGTAGTTAAACAAACCTGTGGAGAAGTAAAAACTAAAATAAATGAGTTCACCTGAACTTGAACATAACTTCAACAGCAAAGGTTTGATCCAGCTCTTTGCAAAAGCCTTTATTGAGATGTTTTAAAATTACTGAATTGTTATAAAACAGTAAATGTCTTTTAGTGTGCCTGCACAGAACTATATATGCGCACACTAGAAATTATTCACACACACACACACACATATATATATTTAAAATATTTAGTAAGATCAATACTATCAGAAAGCAGTTAACATGCTTATCTTTAAATTTCCAATCATATAATTTTGTCTAATTACAGAATTTGGCACTTTAGCAAATAAAAATCTTTTTTCTAGAGTAATCCTGTCATGGTTTATAATGTGAGAAACTAACATAGCTGTAAAGTTGAATACTACTCCTGTATCCAATCTTCTGGAATACTTGTTGTTTCTTTCCAGACATGTTACTGTATCAGAGTTACTTAAATTTTTAAAACAGCAGTATTTTCAATGTAGATACAAATCAATTAATGAGTATTCATTTGAAAAATAAAATCTACAGGCACCTTGAAAGACAGGTGATATTATAAACTGATATTTTTTTGGTTCAGAATGTAAAAGCCATAACAACCATTATGTATATTAAAATCATAAAACAATTGAAACAACAGCTACTAGGACTAATTAATCTAGGAACAGTCTATTTAATAGTTTGGTTTTGGATTCCAAAATGCTTGAGATTGGAATGGATTCGAAAAATAAGTAATGAAAAAGGTCTTTTACTATTGTAGCTTAAAGAAAGCAGACTTTCTTGGGAACAAAGTTTTGTAGCTAACTTGTGAGAACAGACCCTTTTCCGTTAATTTAGCTGCAGCCATAGTATATTTACAGATATTTCTGCATGTTCTTTGTGAAGAATTCATGATGAAACTCTACAGAAACATATGACAATGTGCAGATAAAAATGGTCCAGAAACTGTACACTGGGAATGCATTTACTCAAAGAAATAACTATTTTGCGATCACCTGTAATGCAAATAAAAAGCTGAAGTTATACCAATAATTCATAGAAGTTATAGCAGTAGTTCATATTTGACAATTTGTCCAACTAGCCAAAAAATGGATAAGACATTTCAATAGATAGATAAATTACAGCTACAGATGGAGTATCAACATCAAAATTTGATTTTTCTATTTAAGGTCTGGAGTTTAATATAAAAGAATGATAATGGATCATTTTAGTACCAAAGATACATTTCCTCTTTTACATCAGTATCTTTTGAGCTGTTTTATCAGCCTGATGCAAGTGCAAACTTGCAATCCCTCTTAAGGTTGTAACAACACAAGTTTGGACATTTGGCTTCTTTAAGTGACTCTTGTAAAGTGTCAGTTTTGTCTGCCTCAAGATATGACCATAATAAGCAAGACACAATTTCATCTCTTATCTAGGTTATCAACATTTTAGGGAGGGATGATTTTTTACTAAAATGAGTTATGAAAAAGCAAACTGGCTGAGCTGTTAAAACTGTTAATAAACATTGATCTGTTGCTAAAATGAATTTAGAAAAGATCACAAATTAAGGAGTGGGAATGTAACTAATATTCAAATATATGAAAGATATTCTTACAAAACAGCAAAAATATGTATTTATATCCACAAATGGCAGGATTGCTAATAATAGTGATAAAAAAGCCTAAAGTAATTAAAAATATTTCATATAGATTAGAAAATCATCATTATACGCATTACCTATGGAGATTGTACAATTTGTATTAGACCTTATTTTGAACAGACATTTTCAGGCAATACCAGATGTTATGGTTTAGGCCTGGCAAAGCCAAGGCCCCCATAAATATACCTTTTACCTGATATCTGCTGTGAGATGTGGCCAGGAAATAAGCAAAGCAGGCTCCAACTTAAACATAAAGAGAAGTTTATTAACTAAACTACACACACAATTACTAAACTACACACACAATTACTAACCCACACACACACAGGGAAAAAAACAAGGAGAATGAAAACTACACAGAAACACTTCCTTATCCTCCTCCCACCAAATTCCCAAACACATTTACATTTCCCAAAAAATTATCCACACTCGGTCTGGCACCACCCTTTGGAAAAAAAAATCAAATCTTCAGCTCATAAGGGATAGACGGAGTCCTTCCTTGTGCCACGGACTTCTTGTCACAATCAGCAATCCGCCCGGTATCTTGCTATCTCGTGACATCTCCTTTCCATGCCGAGGTGCTCTCACCACCTGGCATGGGATGGGGCAGGGGCCTGCCTTCAGGGCCTTTTAAGAATGCCTCGTCTCGTTCCAAGTAGAGTACAGTCACAATCCTGGGACCTCTGTCCCCCCCCCATGTCTTCTATACCCCCTGGGGCCGAGGGGTCTCAAAACCAAACTCTCTTGACGCCGAGCCTCCGCTTCCCCCTGCAATACAGCCTCTGCCTCACCAGGAAACAGTCCATGGAAATACAACAAAAAAGAGTCCAGCAAAAACTGCCACTCCATCTTCCTCCATTCCTTCAACATCTCTCTTCTCTCTTTGCCAGACCCTCCTTACTGGCCTAATTTTCTTCCTTCATCTTCCACTCCTGTCCCTTTCCCAGGAAAGGCAATGTTCTGCGAAGCCTTCATTCCCCAAAGGGTTAAAAGTTCTCCCAGGCAGCCGGACTGCCCGCTGCCCCCCCCCCCTTTCTCCTCCCAGCCGTGCTGCCTGCCGGCACATGATATCAAGTTTCAAGATATACAGTTCGAGCACGAGCTGCATTCTCTGGGGGGGGGGGGGGGGGAATAAACTGGTCGCTCAAGGGTCTGCCACCCTTCCTCCGAACCCGGGCCTACCGTAGATGGCCCACGTGGCTTTTCCCCTCCCCCGGCCCAGCCAGCAACTGGGCCGGGGGAGAGACTTCTTCACGCCGGAAATCCCAAGAGGGCTCCGAAGGCCAAGAGCCCTGCTTTTAACCCCTTGAGTTCGTAGTCTCAAGAGGCGGATCCAAATGTCCCACTGGTCAAACTAAGTGCCCATCTTAAATTCCAATTACCCATTGGTAATCACAGCAAAACAAAATATCCCAGATGTCCCATTTCCGGTCAAACCACGACACCAGACAAAAGCATTCTGTGTCTAGACACATTTGGTTATGTCCCTGACCAGGGATACAGACCAAACCATCTCCTGAAGGCACTTTCAAGCCTGTGCTTCTGTGCCTCCTTTGTGCAATTCATTGTTTATGTTCTGAAAAATGACAGCTTGTGTAAAAATTGTGAAGTGTACTGGAACATCTATTAATATTTTCTGAAGAAATCTTTTGAGAAATAAATATTAAATTCTGTCTACTTTTATGTGACAAAAAAAAAAAAAGAGAGAAGATGATTCTGAACACTATTAATTATCTGTGTTGGTGGCTCTCACTTTAGTAACATTCAGTATTACACTGAGATTATTTTTCCCCTTGCAGAAATAGCTCTTCATGTGCTGGGTTCTGGATTTTTCAGATGTTTTTTAAATTCTTGTTCATAGTAAGCCTTAGATTACTTTTTCCTTAGTATTGCTGTCCATTATTACTGATTGCATTTGTAGAGGAAATAAAGAAATCTAACCCTTTACTTTTCATATTCCTCTATAACATGCTGTATTGAATGTTTTATGCTTTATATACAAAAAATAATGATGGAACTAGACTTAGTATTGGGAATACAAAAAGAAAAAAAAGTTGTTAATCATTCTAGAAATAAGGTGATTTTCCTTTGGTGTGAGTAACAGTAATTATTTCTGCTTGAAATACATTCAAGGCAGCTGTGTAGGAGTTGAATTGTTTAGACTTCACAGTTTACTTGGGTTTTATTGGTTTTTTTTCCCTCTTCTACTTATGTTTTTTTTGGTTATTTTTGTTTTTAAATCAATTCAGACAGCCAAACCATAAGCTTATGGCTATGCCTTCAAGATACACAGGTATGATGAAATTAAGATAACACCCTTTAGCAGAATGGAAGACATAGTGTGAGCAGAATGAGCTCATGAGTAC
Source organism: Melozone crissalis (assembly GCF_028551555.1). Classification (NCBI taxonomy): domain Eukaryota; kingdom Metazoa; phylum Chordata; class Aves; order Passeriformes; family Passerellidae; genus Melozone; species Melozone crissalis. The sequence continues at coordinate 59,580,677 of NW_026535805.1, forward strand.
ATTTTATAGCCTAGAGGGTTCTCCAAATACAAAAAAAATGGTTTAAAAATGTTATCAGAGAGAAAAAAAAACCTGGATTCCTCTTGTTAGTAATTAGAAAAAGCCTAACAAAACTATCTCTGCATATACAAAGCTCAGTTTTTTCAAGAAGTATCCTTAGTATCTGAATTAGTAACACCTTGACTGGTCTAAGGAAACTTGAGCTTTTTGCAAGATATGCTAGTGTGCCGTACCATTCTAATCACTAGCCCTTCACTTAGAAAATCAAATATTAGAATGTTTTGCATCATTATGGCTTCATCTAATATTTCTGTCATCCCACTGCTGTATTTTAGCAGTGTATTGCTGTGCAGTGAGAACTGCCCATAACTGAGTGAGTTTTGGTACTGAAAAGTGTGATGCTGAATTGAGCTGCCTTCTTGCAAGACCCAGCATCAGGAGGACACCTCTGACCCTCAGGCCCACAGCCAGAGCAGGAAAAATGCTCTCCGTTCAAGGGAAGGCCCTCCAGTGCAAGGTGCAGAGAAATAGATGCTCATTTAAGTCAGTTTTTATGGAATGAAGCTGAGAATATTAAAGCTATGACATGTACTGTGAGAGTGCGCAAGGGCAGGAAGATTCAGAGCCTCCTAGGGCAGGACAGAGACCAGCAAGTGTAGAGAGGAGCACTGAGAATAACTATATATAAACTCTACTGCTTCTGTAGAAGTTCAAGAAATTCCACATAGCTGTGAATTTTGTCAAAAAAATCAGCCACTTTTTTCATCTGAAGAATTCTACTTTTCCAAAGTAGAGCGTTTTCCAAATGAGTGTTAGGCCTACACATGGATGTGTATGGATTTGAAAGAAAAATAAAAGTGTTTGAGTTCTGATACCTGTTTTTTTTTATCCTTGGGGAATGAAGATGGATTCTTTTGGGAAGGAAAAGTAAGTGACAAGTATAAGTTTGAACTGATAGCTTTAACAGAAAAATAATTTAAAAAAACTCATCTGGAATGTTTTTCTTACAAAAATTGTTTATTTCATAAAATTACTGAGCCATGAAATTTTTTTTCCAGATGTATGTTCTCCTGTTTACTATTAGATTCTCTAAAAAAAAATAAAAGTAGCTTTAGAATCAACATTCTCAATTTGAAAATCTAATTTATGCTGCTTTGTTTAAATTGAAGTCCACATATCATTCTGAACATGCTCATTAGTCTGTCCAAACCCCTAGTTCTTTGAACTAATTTAATTTAGCTTTTTCTCAATATTTTCTGCTGGATTCCAGTAAGATAATGTTGTCTGTTTTCCTCAACAATCTCTGAATTCCGAAAAAACCTTGGCTCTGACCTATCTGTGTTTACATAATTCCCTGGATCATGGCGTCTAAGCATCTCACAAATTTGATGGCAATTGCCTCCTTAACATCTTGCTGAAAGGCACTCTTTCACCTTAAACATTTTGTAACAATTTATGGTCCATGTTTTAGAAATAATTATTGTAAATTTTAAAATCTTAATTAGCTGCGTCTACCTAGAAATGTGTTGATCTGTGGCTTGTCTAGTATAGAAACCCAGTGCAGTTACTCACAATACAGAAGGCAATTTCTGGTTCTGAATAAATTGAGCAAGTGCAATCACCCCTGTGAAAAACTGCTGTCCACATTTTGCTGATTAGAAAGAGTTATAAACAGGAGCTAAACAAATAGGAATAGATCACATAAGAATCCTGCTATGAAGCCAAACCACTTGTCTTAACCTTAGGCTATGGATTTAATCAGGGAATTTACTTGTCTCTAACAAAGACCTCTATGCTGCAGGCTGTTTTTTCTGTAATTGATAGCAATCTATGTTCACAGTAACTTATATGTATAAGTTACATCTGCTGAAATATTTCTTGTTAAAAAAAAAAGTAAAAGCAAAACCCAAGATAACCATTGTAATAATATAGAGCTCAATAATCTAGGGAAATAAGAATTTATTTGCTTTTGGACAATTGTAAAATAATAATGAGACGTTCATGAGGTTTTCTATTAATATACAATGGTCTTTGAACATATTGAATATTTTTAATTTACTCAGTTTTTTAATCTTTAATTTTATTCAGTCTTCTAGATTAAATACTTAACTCACACCTCAGAGGACAATTGAGCCTCTATTTCACATTGATTTTGATAAATCCCTTACAACTGCATTACTAGTTCCAGATGTAACACAGGACCTATATAACACAGATGCACATAAATAAATGTGGTTGCAGAAGTGCACACCTGAGCGGTTAGGCAGCATGAATCAGTGGCAAGCTACACAGCTCTAGTGACTCCAACTGTATTTGGATGGAAGTTAAAAAGGATTCAAAGGGCTATTTTTTCACAAGTACTTTCTAGAGATAATTATATAATATTTGGACATTCTTGAGATATGGTTAGCAACTGTTCTGCTCTGCAATATATACCGGAGATACTTACCAGAACTTTAAATTAAGATCTCACTGGACTTTTCCTTTCTGTCACCTATATTTTCAGTTCCATCTCTCAACTACTGACATTTTTGTACTTTGGTCACCATCAATAATACTCTTATGACATGATTATGTCCATCTTATCTTTCTTAATTGTTATGGAATAGGTGAGGATACACAGAAAACTACCTGCTACTCTCTTGATAAAAGTCATCTTGGTGCCAGAAATACACTAGAGAAGTTTCAGTAACATTTTTAGAAATTTGGGCACATATTTCATAATTTTAAATAAATGTTGAAATTTTTGATATATTACGTTAATTGCATTTCCTATTTTAACTTCTTTTTGTTATATTTTATTACATACATTTTCTATCTCCTCTCTCATTTATTTCTTAACTAAAACTGAGAATAGCAATGTTACACTGTTCAGATGAAAAATAAAAAAAATGCATAACTGCATGTCATGGTTTAATCACAGTCAGCAACTAAGCACCACACAGCTGCTCACTCAGTCACTCCTCTCCCCTGTGAGACTGGGAAGATCAGAATTGCAAAAGTGAGGAAGCTCATCGGCTGAAATAAAAAGAGCTTAAGATCTGGGGGGAAAAATTAAATAAAATAATAATAAATTCTAAAGAAAAGGGAAATAGCAGAAGGAGAGAAATAAATCATAAGAAAGACAAGGAATGCAAATGACAATAATTGCTCACCATCAAGTAACTGACTCCCAGCCAGTCCCCAAGCTGTGGCCTCCCTGCCAAGCCCCCACCTACCTTTTGTGCTGAGCACGATGCCACACATATGGAAAGTCCATTTGGTGAGTGGGGTCAGGTGTCCTGACTCTGCCACCTCCCACCCCCTTGTGCACATCCAGCACACTCACTTGGTAGGGCAGTGGGATGAGCAGAAAAGGCCTCAGCTCCGTTTAAGCATTGTGCTACCAACACACTTTACAGCACAAAAACAAAACAGAGCTATGGAGCAAATTAATTCTATCCACCCAAAACCCACAGAAAGAATTAAAAGAATAAATAAATTGACAAACGGCAACCCAAAAATATTTAAACATTTAATTTATTAGCACATGTGTTAGATGTAAAAATCTTTGTCTTCAGTGCAGATCCTCAGTGCTATTTGTGGAAGATTGCAATCTAATCTTAATATTAGTCTTTCATTTTTATTTTTTAAGAACATTGTCTACTGATACTGAAATCTCTTCAGACTTTTTATAAGGATTCTCTCTAACAAGTAATAACTCGAGTGAAGGAATCTCCCTGAAGATATTTATCATGAGAATACTAGTGTAAAAAATTATCTTAAATAACTTTGCCTATGAAATATTTATATACATTTTGTGCTGATTCAAAACTTTTTACTGTAAAATGACTTTATGCTTCTAATGGGACATATTTTTACATGATATAAAAAATATGATGTACAATAGGCTGTTGAACTTTTCCATTTCTGCCCATTAAACTAATTGGAATAACAGGAATAAATTTTGTGGTTTCTCTAGTAAGGAACCTTTTCTAGAATTATAATTAATTCAGTTGCAAGAGGTCTTTTTTATCCAGGACAGCTGACATAAATATTGGATAGTAATCAAAGTAGAGTTTGATGTTAGCATTGCACCTTGAAAGTACATTGTAGTGTTTGCATCTTATCTTTTTTGATCTTAGGGAAACTGTGCATAAATATCCTGGAAAGAGAGACAAGATAATAAGCCAAAGCTACCTGTCCAGAAGATGAACTCCGGACTTTCTTCAGACTGTGTTCTGATATTTTGTATTCTGAAAATTGTAAATATTTCTTCTGTGCACTTATGTTTACAAGAACATAACAAGCCAAGTTTGGAACTACTGCTCATTACAAAATTACAAAGAGCAAATGACAGAATTCAGGCTTTAACTGTACATGGATTTGTGAGCTGTATTAAAGTCACCTAGCTGGTTTTCCTATTTTAATATCACCGTTCTTTCAAAGGACTTATAGGAAGTTTTGTCTAGATGCAAAGTTTCTGATATTACTCATAAGTTTTTGAATGCAGATGCTTTAGCAGTTATAGTATTGAGTCAGTAGAATTTAGAAAACTCTTTGAAAGCCATCCTTTATTACTACTTAAATGTCAGTGTAATATTTCATAATTGAACTTTGTAAATCAAGTTTTCAAAATTAAATATTATTATGAATTCATCAAGGTGTTGCAATATAGGACAGTCCATATTTTACCTGTTATCACAGCATGCACCATTTTGGAAGTATAAAAATATTAAAAGATTTTTAATTCTTTTGTAGTAAGGTACTAAAAATTCCTTCTGATGTTCAATGTTCACTAAGAGCAATGCCAAAAGGGTTGGTATCTCATATTCTAAAATCTGTCAGCAATGTTGCTGGTATTTGGATTTTTATATAATCTAATTAAGTAATTTCAAACTGTATTGACATATATAAATAAATTCATTTATGTGAATGTTTGTGCATGTATAAGCACATACAGAAGAGAATGCATATGGAAATTCTTTACTTTTCTTCTATATTATCTGTATCTCAGAGATGGCAGAGATTCATATTCTTTTCCTAATGGAACAAGCCATAAAAGCCTGCATGAGTTTCCTGGGAATATCGTATTTTAAAGAATTATTAAGTGTTAGCATAAGAATAATGTGGGGGTTTTGTTTTGGTTAGGAGTTTCTTTGTGTGTTTTTTCTTTAACTTTGTGCTGGATATGCAGAGATGGGGGGAAAAAGAAGTAGGAGTAGCTCCCAGAAGGTAGTATAGAAAATACTCTAGAGTTCATTAATGAATGTTATTTTTTATCGTTAAATCATTCTTATGCAAATTTTATGTAAATTTTATGAAATGCTTGTCCATGCATGAAAAGAATTGGTATCTGTAGAAGAACACAATATCTACAAAAACACTGAAATTAAATCCTTGTTGTTTTCAATTCCTAACAACACAGAGTTATTGAATTTTGCTCCTCTATACCCTGTTTCATATCAATGCAAATTATTCGTAAAATTCACAGGCTTATTATTTTTGGTTACTCAGAAGTTGGTATAGTCTCTAACCTGGTTTTCTTTTACTACTTATACAACAACCACCTCATACAACCTCATGAGGTTGCAGGAGGGTTAAATTTGACTTGGTTGTTCATAGTGAGAGTTTGCTGCCAACAATATTTGACATGGTTTGAAAGCATTTTTTAGTGCCCCAATTAAGTTATATGTAATATTTTGTATTGGAATTTGGCAATGTGCATGAGCTTTAAGCAGAGTAAATTTCATTAGTATATGTGCCCAGATATTTCATTTTTATGCTCTTCATATGTGTCCTACCACAACAAAATTATGTTCTTGACATGTTCAAAATTCTCTTTAAACTCGTGTGTCCGAAAAAGATTTTAAAAAAATCCCTGAACATGTTTTCTTCCACCATTAAAAATATGCATATTTTTAATGTAAGTTTCACTACTGGTAAAGTGCTAAAAAGAGAATTAAATTCTTCTGTAGGTAAGAAAAATGAATATTCAACATTAGAAATCATTTGTATTTTCTACACAAATCATGGAAAAAAATTGTAATAGCTTTAAAAATCAGACATCAAGTGAAAAATTATCACAATAAAATATATTTTAAAACAGCACAATGTTTGTGAACTAAGGAATGTATACTCAATCCCAGAAATAACCTATGGAATTTTGTATTCAATATATTTTTCTACAGCTTGTAATTTGTTTCAGTGCCTGAATCTTCCCCACTCCCTTCTTTCAGAGAAGTTTAAAGAAGACATTCTAACTGCTACAGTCCAATGATGCAAATACTTCAGAATACAGGAAAAAAAAAACATTAAAACAAATACTACATCACTACAAAGACAAATACAGTTATGACCTGCCATTTCTTATGTACTGTTTACATGTGGCTCAACAGCTAAAAGGCAAAAGACATCAGTAATCTCTACTACCTGAAAGCACATGCAAACAGTAAATAGATTTTCTCATCAAGGAAGAGCCGCTGCTGCAAAATTGATGCTTGACCTCCCTGAGGTCATATTAAGCTGTCCAGCCACACTGGCAACTTTCCAAATCTTTGCTTTGTTTCCTTACTTTCAGGTTTGTAGTTTGGTGTTTCTGGATTAACTGTATTGTAGCCTATATATCACAGACTGCATGATTTCTTTGTCAGTGGCTGTATTTTTGCCTATTTTCTTTGAGTTTTCTTCTTGATTTGGTGTGCTTGGGCTTTTGAGAGAGTAGAACGGTTTTATTGTGACCACAATCCTAGGCAGAGAGATAAAATATAGAATAAGTACTTCAGAATTTGTCAAGCACACATACCATGGTTTATGCATGTTCTGTGAAGCTGTGGCCATCTGCATCAGAAATGGAGCACGACACATTGCCTGGGAATGTCCCACTGCACATACTCCTCACAAGAGAGTAAAACTCTGCTTTAACTGAAAGGACACCCTTACTCTGCTGTGACATTATGATCAACAGACCATGGATCAGCAAAAGCAACTGCCTCCCATTCCTGTAGGCTTGTGACAATGTACAGAAAATATAGTTATGAACTGAAATGGGAATGAGAATGGGAAGGGGAAGGAAAAGTGGCCATTAAGACTGTGATAGAGGTTCAGGATTTCTTTGACTAATTTATGTTCCATGACAAATTTAATAGAACTTACAGTGGTGATAGCTAGTGTTAAAGAACATGTCTTTGTGAGAGGAGCAAACAAATACTAGCAAGGTCATGAGGATTGCACACAGATCTGTGAAATGGGATCACAAAAGATTGGTTGTTTAGCTTTTGGAAAGGAACCATAAATCGTCATTAAGGATCTTGTCTCTTCAATAAGCTATTCTTAAGTGAAAGAGATGAGTTTGAAAAACTATTGAAAGTGTACATAAGTGGTAAAAAAAGGTATGTGGGACATGAATGCATATCTTAGACATAAAAAGGTGCAGCTACACATGAAAAGTCAGATTGTGAAAGTAAGTGTGCCTAGGGAATTAGGGCATGTACAACAAAATCAGTAGTGGAAAAATGCTGCTTTTGGGAAAGGAAAGCTGCTTCTATTTTTCCTGTGATAAAAAGGAAAACTGACTCTTTGGAGAATAGTAAATACATGCATAAATTTAAAAAATCTTTCTTATGTATAATTATACATTTTTCTCTGACCTCTAAAAATTTTTGTGCTGACTAGTGTAAGTGTTGAGATGACTTCATTTCTGAGGAGAAAAAAAAAACGACAAAACACCTGTACGTGCTAACAAATACTATAGATTTGTGCTTCCTTTCAGTCCTGCTCAAGTGGCTCAGAGAAAAAAGCTTAACATTCTGTGCTGCATGGTGATTGCAGTAGATGAGCAAAGGGAATGAAGCTGAAGGACCTCTCAGCAGATGAGAATAAATAATGCTGGTTATTTATTGTTGGTTACAATGATCTCTGCCAATGTAAAAGTAAAGGTGAAGCCAAGGTTCAGGTAACATTCAAATAAATGTTTTATAAATTGAATATGGGCAAAATTGCAAAAATTTTAATAACCTGATATTAAAAATACCCTATTCTTCTCTGTGATACTATTTTGTATTCTTCAGCTAGAGAAAGATACTTGCTTTTAAATAGCTAAAATTAAGCAATTGACTAATCCATGCCTCATCTAATAACAAAAATTTTAAATATGTTTTCCTTCATTGTAATTTGTTGCAGGTATTAAGCAGGCAGTATAAACACATACCTGAGTAATTTCAAAAAAGACAATGCTTTTTTGTCGGATTTGGGGCTGTTTAGATGGTCTGGAAAAGCCCGAAGATGGCCTTGGGCCGCCCGGGTTCGAAAGGACGAGAAGAAACTTCAGATCTGTTCTCGGTCTCGGTGTTTATTAATTGCTTATCTAAAAGATTTTCTCTTGGCCTGACAGAGTTCTGCTCAGCAGTCAGCCATGGGCACACACTAAGAGCCCCTGGGGCGGTCACCTATCTTTATACTTGGAGTTACGTATACAATATTTATCATTTTTCTCCAATACCCTCTACCCTTATTAACCAGTGTTCCCCTAGTAAGGTCCAATCCCGGAGTGCCAACATCACCACAGAAGATGGAGGCTTAGAGGAAGAAGAAGAAGGAGAAGGGCACACCCCAATTCCTCCATCTTACTTCTCTAGACCCCCCTGTACAGAAATCTTAAACCCTGTATCTCACACTCCAATTAACTTGTCCCTTCACCGTTCACCCCGGTGAAATCCTCCCGTCCTCATACTGATGTCATCTCCCATGTGGGATCAAAGTCCAGCCACCAGACATTTCTGGCAACATTCCAGGACTCCCGAGCCCCCCAGGGGTGGTCTCGGTCACTCTGTCCCTCAGCCCTGAGAGGCTGAGATCCCACACTTTTTAAATGGTATTAGGTCATGAAACAGGGAAGAATATAGCATTCAAAATTAAGATATCGTTAGAATGTTCAAGTGGATAATTCATCTTGCATGTTTTGTGGGTTTTAAGGCTATAATTGTTTAGTTCTGGCCACAAAAATCAGCAGTACAAAATTTTCTAACAGGTTAATTGCTTCAAAATGCAGTAAGTCTGGTTTCCATGGCTCTCCCACTCACAGTCCAGAAAATACTAAATGTGACAGTACTTGGAGCATTGTAAAAAAAAAAAAAAAAAAGAAGATAATTTCAGGAAATTTCATTATAGAGGAGGAGGTGGGCAAAAACTCACTACCAGCTATTTTTTCCAGTCCTGGAAAATTTACCTGGAGTTTTCTATGCTCTTTTATGGTGGTTTGGACTTCTTTTTAGTATTATAAAATCAGATAATAATTTAGGGATATCTTCAGCTCAATCTCCTGCTCAAGAGTCTTCAGCTCAATCTCCTGCTTAAAGCAGGCTCCTTTATGAGATTAGACCAGGCTGTTCAGGAGTTTATCTGGCTGAGTCTTGAAATTTTCAAGGCAGAGGACTGAAAATCATGTCAGGACAAGATCATACTGTGGTAGACGACTGAGTCATAGAATGGTTTTGGTTGGGAAAAAACCCTTAAATTCCCCCTAGTTCCAAATCCTCTGCCATTGGCAAGGACACTTCTCACTAGATCAAATTGAATCAAAGCCCCATTGAATCTTTTCTTGAACAAATCTAGGGATTGGGCATTCACAGCTTCTATGGGCAAGCAGATCCTGTGCCTCACTACCCCGAGTGTAAAGAATTTCTTCCTTATTTATAATGAAAACCTGCCCCTTTCAGATTGATGCCAAAACCCCTTGTCCTCTTGCTGCTCTGCTACTAATGTTTTGTGAAAACTCCCTCTCCAGCTCTCCTCAAGACTCCCTTAAGCTACTGGAAGGTGCCATAAGACCTTCCCTGGCCCTTCTTTTGTCCAGGCTGAGCAGCCCCAACTCTGTCAGCCTTTCTCCACAGCAGCAATGCTCCAGCCCTCTGAGCATCTTCAAAGCTCTTCCTGGGACTTGCCGCAATGGATCTGTGTCCTTCTTATGTTCAGGTGCCCCAGACCTGGATGCAGAACTCCAGGTGGGCTCTCACCAGAGAAGAGGGGTACAATCACCTCCTTCAGCCTGCTGGCCATGTTTCTTTTGCTACAGCCAAAGGCTGGGCTGGCTTTCTGGGCTGTGAGTACCCATTGCCAGCTCAGGTAGAAATTCTTTTCCACCAACAGCTCTAATTCCCTCTCCTCAGGGGCTGCTCTCAATCTGTTCTCCACCCAGCCTGCATTTGTGCTTGGAATTGCCCTAACCCAGGTGCAGGACCTTGCATGTGGCCTTAACTTCATGAGGTTATCATGGGCCCGACTCTTCAGCTTGTCCAGGTCTCTCTCGATGGCATCCCTTCCCTCCAGTGTGTTACTGCACCACACAGCTTGGTGGTATCAGTGCCCTCTGTCCCACTGTCCATGTTCCTAAGATGTTAAACAGCTTTTAAGTAATGTCTTGGGACACTGCTATAAAATCCTCCTTGGGCCTTGTGGTGCTGAAAGCTGATCCTTTTAACTTTTTAGCAATATTTAACACAGTGTGATGCAAACAGTCAGAGAACAGCTAAAGATTCTCTTTTTACATATTTTTCACTGACAGATAAACATGCAATAGATGTTAAAGTTACATCACAAATTATTCACTCAATTAATTTTGCTGGGATTAAAAGTTTGACAGGCCAAAATATGATCTATTCAGCCCAGAAAGCATGGGTAGAATTAAGTAACCCTAGCAAGAAGGCATTGGAAACAGAAGCTTCCTCAGAAGCAAATCCTCCAGTACTTCTTTGTACCTGAATTATCTTTTATTACATTTTTGTGCCCTTTTTGAGTACACAGTCCCTGAATTAAAAGTCTGATAGGTAGTCATGATAAGAATCCATAGCTTCATATTAAAAGGAACCATACATACTTTGAAACTATGAAATAGTGCAGATGTGAAGATTTGTGTTTAGATGTGATGTTAGGGATATGGTTTAGTGACGGACTTAACAGTGTTAGATTACTGTTTAGACTTAATGATCTCAAAAGATCTTTTCCAACCTAAATGATTACATGATTCTATGTAGTCCTGAGTTCTTTGAAAAATCAAGTTGCAATAATTTCATAGCGGACATCAGGAGATAACATTTTTTGTTCAAAGTTAAAATTTTAATTATTTAACATTGTATATAGGAAAATTTTCCTGAGGCTTTCTAAGAGACTTTTTCTTCCTAAACCCTTGAGAAGGTCTCCCTACACCCTTCTTCCTTCATAGCAGTGCCATAGAAGCATTTATGTTCACATGCACGAGTGTTATATTGATATTTCAGTATAACTTGGGGTTTATAATTCTATATTACAGGCATGATTTGAATAAGATGCATGAAAAGGATACAAAAAGAAGCATTGAAGCAAACTTCATTTAAAGGGAGCTGCAGGATCATGACTGGTCCACGAGGGAGATGCACAAGGAGCGAAGGGTGACAGGCAGGGCAGGGTCCTGGGCACACTTCTGCATGATCTGAGCTGTACCAGGTTGGTGATGGTGACAAGTTCTACCTAAAGTCACAGAGGGCAAGGAAATGAGCCATGTCTTGGAGCCACCCATCAGGCAGGTCCAGAGACTGAAAACAATATGACCTATGGCACTGATCCAAGATCCATTTTGGAAGATCAGCTGGAATAGCAGAAAGCAAGACTGGACACAGTCCAGGTTACAGCATATGCTTGCTATGTACAAGCCTATCCTTTCATTAAAGAAAAATAATTATTATAATATATCCATATTACTACAGAGATTTTCAAAATTTATGAAAACACTGGAATTAAGATGAAGATGAATAGTGATGCTAATTGCGATTTTTGCTGATTTCAGAATACCAAACCTGTAAATATTTTTTTTTTCCTGGAATCGATTTCTTAAGATGATATTTAAATGAAGTCAGGTTTCTTTTTCTTCTTTTCCTCCTTTTTTTTGTCCTCTCGTTTTTCTGCAGCCTTCTCTTCCCCACCCCCTCCCCCAGCCTTGTGTTCTGTAGGCAATTAAGTTTTGAAACTGAAAAAAACAAGTGAAAGGAAATTATAGCCTCTAGGAACCAGCTGTGATCTTCACATCATCTGAAAATACAAGATGAGAAATGTGTCCAAGAAGGAGGTATTTGATTATGTAAAATCTCTGATTCTTGTCTTTAAAGAAACAGCTAAAACTTCTAAAAATTTCACACCTTTATTCTGTTTTATGTCTCCCTTTATATGGGGCTGAGGAGTATCAGATGAGAGGAAAGGAACTTCTTTAATCTTCAGTATAACAAAGAAGATGCAGAGAGGGAGGGTTGTGGATTGGCCTTCACTGGTCTCCAGGTGTTCACCAACCCACTCTATCACGTCCTCTCCTTAACAGGAAAGAGGAGAAAAGTGATGAAATATTTGTGGGTCAAGAACAGGGAGAGCACTTAGCAATTACCATCATAGGCAAAACAAATTCGACTTGGGGAAATCAATTTCTTACCAATCAAACAGAATAAGTTATGGATAAATAAGAACAAATATTTAAAAATTGCACCTCACCCCTCCTTCTTCATAGGCTCAATTCCGTCTTGATTTTTCTACCTCCTTCCTTCAAGCAGCAGTAGGGACAGGTTGTGGTCATTGCAGTCAGTTCATCACATGTTTTTGCTGCTCCTTCTCATGTTCTTCCCCTGTTCCAATATGGAGCCTCTGCTGTGTGATACAGTCATTCATAGCTTTCTCCGACATGAGTCCTTCCCATGGAATTCAGTTCTTTGGGAACTGCTCCAGTGTGTGTTCTTTCCATGATGTGCAGTCCTTCAGGAGCTGACTGATCCAGTGTGGGTTGTGGAGACCCTGAGAGGCATTCCCTGGGTTAGGGAGACACAAGAAGCTTCCCTCAAAAGCTGTCAGACCCCATTGGCTCCTTCCCTTGTCCCTATGTTCCTGAGCCAGTCACTCCCTACTCCCCCACTGGCCCTCATCTTTGTATTGCCCTGACACCCCTGTTCAGCCCCTATCTCTCCATACAGAAACCTGGACTCTCCCCATGAGTCCTGCTTTTTGGATCCTGAATATCTTACTACTCAGCTGAATTAAACATCTGTGAATACTATGCAAAGGCTCTTTTTGCTTCTTACCCTGGACTTTACTAGCAGCTATCTCAGCTGCAACAGTGGGTCCTGTCAGGAGACCTGCCCTAGCATGGACTCCTCTCCATGGGGCCACAGGTCCTGTCAGCAGCAAGTTCCTATGCTAGATTTCCATGGGGTAACACCTTCCTTCATGATACAACCTGCTTCAGCATGGAGTCCTTCATGGTCAGCAGCGGGGCGGCCTGTGTTACCATGAGCTGCAGGGAAGTCTCTGCTCTCACACCTGGAGCAGTCCCTCCCCCTCCTTCTACACTCACCTTGGTGTCTTCAGTGTTTATTATCTCACATATTTTCTCTTTTTCTCTCAGCTGCTGCACAGCTATTTAATACTTAAATTTGTAATCACACAGACACTCCCAATGTTTCTGACTGGCCCAGCTCTGGCCAGCCTCAGGCTCATCTTGTACCTGGCTGGAACTGTCTCTGTCCAACATGGAGACAAATTATGGCATCTTCTCACTGAAGTCACCTCTACAGTTTCCTACCTGGAAAAGCTTGCCATGAAAAACTGTAAGACATATAGTCCCAATAAAAATATTAAGGCTGGATGACTCGTACTATTTCTGGAGAACCTTTCATAATTCTAAATACTGGCAATCAAAAAATATTTCACTTTCTTAAACCTCCTCCTAACATTTATGATTTCCTACATTTCTTATTCTCCTGAAGTATCTAGCTTTGTAGTGGAACTAATTTATAAAGGACTTGTTTCCTTGTCCTTTTTTTACAGCTTTTCCTGTTTCAAGCTTTTCTCAAATAGAGCATTCTAAGTGGCGTAACAAATTCTGTTAGACAAAGAGCAATACCACTGATCATTCTCTACATAAATTGATTAAAAAAAGATGGAACTGTACTCTAGAAAGCATTAATACTTTTTTGAATTAGTGATGGAGGAGACCTATCTGGGTGTGCATGAACCGTATCACCTCAGCCTCATCTGTAATAAAAGATTTTGACTGATATAATGCATATGGATGAAATAAACAGATGATGTTTCCTCGAAGAAAAGATCAAGATGTCAAGAGAAAACTGAGTAAGAACAAGAGGCCAAATGTAACATACAGGAACATTAGCAGAGTAGTAAAAATTCAAACCTTAATGTTTGTGCAAACAATATTTGCAGAAACACCTCTGGAATAATAAATCAATCTTCACTGCTGGCTGCTGGTCAGTACCCAGAATGGTAGCACTAAAACAAAATCAGATTTTTCCAAGCTTTCCTTTCCCCTACTTTTAAACATCATGCAGTGCCTTCTGTTACAGGACAGATCCTGTAACTGTCTCAACTTAGAGCAGGCAAAGAGGAAACATAAAACTTGCAGGGTAAGTGCATTCAGATTGTCTTTCTCTAGAAATGTGCTCTAGTTTAGCTGGCTCTAAAGCAGTGGGTTTCCTGATACTGACATTCCATACCTCACACAGACATGTACACTTACAGAAACATACTACATTAAAATGAAAGGTTGCATATACCATCTCAAACTTGTCCTGATGAAACCTTGCTTTTGCTCATTCCTGTTCTGTAGGATTTCTAAGGTTGTGGCCAAACTTTGTTGACATATTTCAAAACTGATAAATTTAATTATATTTTTATCATTTAAAAATGTTTTTGATACTAAGTGGCATTCTTACAGTGTGAAAATATATGAATGAATCTTCCTCTCCTCCCTGTGATCTATGATATATTGTTCATCACCAAATGTTATTTTTTGCCACATAACTGGCATGCCAAATTTTTTTTTTTTTCTGAAAGATAGTAATTTTGAAGGGAGCATAAAGAATATCAGCATGGAGAGTTAAATTATTGAAAAAGCTATAACCAACTGACAATGGAACTTTTTATTGCTAAACACCAAGAGGGTCTCATAGGCAGTGTGTGATAAATATGAATCCTTCAGGATATACAAAGCAAACCTGAGAAACAGATTGACATGAGTGAGCTTGATAAAGAGTAAGTAATAAAACTGATAAAAAGCGAATCAAGCTAAAAGAATTTGATACCATTTTCCTAACTACCTTCCAATAATAACTATCAAAAAATGGAAGAGAAAATGAGGATTTTTAAATAATGCTTTAAGAAAAACATAGTAATACTCTGCTAAAAGACATGAAACAAACTTTATATATTGAAAAGCAATTATCTGTATATATGTGATGAAAGATTTCAAAAATTTGACAGGATTTATGGGTTTAAACACTTAACAGAATTTTAGGATTACTTTGAAGAAGGTAATGGAGACATCAGATAAAAACTACAAGTTGCACAAAATTATTTTAGTGATAAATAAGCTTTCTCAGAAATTAATGAGATTTTTAATTGACTTCCAAAAAATCAAGACAAAACATTCCGGTGGAAAATTTAACAAGGCCATTGCTTCCACTCCAAAATTATAAAGCATTTGATATCCAGGTATTTGAAGACTTGAAACCTTTTAGCACTCCTTTTGCAGTTTTTCATGGATTCTGAGACATGGACACGTGACTGCAAAGTTCACGTGACATGAGTAGGTGGCAGTACATCCACCTCTGAGCCATACTTGCTTTAGAGCAATAATAATAACAAAAAAAAAAAAAGTCCTCATATCCTAGTTCATCTAAAATCTCAAGGTTTACTACAATTCCTCAACAGATTAAGTGAACACTTTCTTAAAGCATCAGTTCTGCAGACAACTGGATTCATAAACATTCAAGAGAACAAAAAATATGCACAGTTGAAAACCTCTGTGCATATTTCAGCTTATTTTCCCTAGTTCAGACAAACCTGCTTGACTCCATATCCATTTCATGCTACGTTGATGGTTCCAAACTGGAAGTCTGGTATTTCTCTCTCTCTCAGCATGGAGCCTTTGCTTTTTGTCTAACAGGCTTTCTGTTCCTTATATAATTTTTATAATTTCTTTTTTTTTTTCTCCTCTTCATCAATTGTCAGTGAGACAACCCTAATTTACATAAAAACCTGCAAGCCCCCCCAAAAAACCAAACAAAAACAACAAACCCCCTCACCCATCTGCTTTATCAGAAAAGCACAAATACTGTTATTATCTATTAAAGGTTAGATATTTTAGCTTTAGAACCACAGAATCGTTTAGGTTGGAAAAGACCCCTACGATCATTGGTTCCAACCTTTGACCCATCACCTCCACTTAGTGTCACATCCAGTCATTTCTTGAACACCTCCAGGGATGGTGACCCAT
Organism: Melozone crissalis; assembly: GCF_028551555.1. Taxonomy (NCBI): domain Eukaryota; kingdom Metazoa; phylum Chordata; class Aves; order Passeriformes; family Passerellidae; genus Melozone; species Melozone crissalis. The sequence goes on from NW_026535805.1 coordinate 59,596,956, forward strand.
CACCTCCCTGGGCAATCGGTTCCAATTCTTGGCAAGTGAAGGAATTCTTCCTAGTGACTGAGCTGAACCTCCCTTGGCACAGCTTGAGGCCATTTACTCTTGTGCCACCACTGGGAGAAGAGCCCTACCTCTACCCAGTTACAACCTCCTTTCTGGGAGTTGCAGAGTGAAAAGGTCTCCCCGAGCCTCCTTTTCTCCAGGCTAAACCTCTCCAGCTCCTTCAGCTGCTCCTCATATGATCCATTCTCCAGACCCTTCACTAACTCTGTTGGTGGACTTTCTCCAGCACCTCAATGTCATTCTTGTCTTTTATGAGGGGCCCAAAACTGGGCGCAGGACTTGAGGTGTGGCCTCACAGTGCCAAGTACAGGAGGATGATCCTGCCCTGCTCCTGCTGGCCACGCTGTTGCTGATGGAGGCCAGGATGCCATTGGCCTTCTTGGCAACCTGGGCACACGCTGGCTTGTGTTCAACTGCTGTTGACCACCACCCCCAGGTCCTTTTCCGCTGAGCCCCTTTGCAGACGCTCTTCCCCAGACCTTTAGCATTGCAGGAGTTGTTGAGAGCAATATTCACATGGGCTCTCAGATCTGGTTAAATACTGGGTACACAAGGATTTTGTCAGTGTGTCACATTCAAAATACAATGTATAGCCTAAAGTATAAAAAGATAATTCCCAGTCTGAAATACAAATTATGCATCCTAAATGGTTCTCAAAGTCATGCCAATGGAGGCTGCTTTTTTTCCTTTTTAATTTTCTTTTTTTTTTCCTCTAAAACTAATTAAATTTTCATATGAAAACCCTTGTAGATTTTACTTGGCCCATAAATTTCTGTTTCATCAGTTGGCTAAAGGTGAAAATATTGTATTTTTCCTACTCATGAAAGGTTTACAGGTGAAGTATTTTAAATAAAATTTTTATTTTCAAAATGTCATTAAGGACTGCAGAAATTAAACCCATTCTGAGGAAGGGCTATCTCAGAAATTTTAGTGTTATCTTTCCCCACTTTCAATAAAATTATTATAATTTTTTTCTGTCCTCAGAAGTAAAATAGAGAAATGTTTCTTCTCTCAGGCTCACCTAATCATGCAACTTTTGTTTGTTTTATCTCATTCAAGTCTCTGTTCTTTACCTCAGCTACTGAATTAAATGTGCTGCTGTGACATAACTGTTCACTCTTTTAAGTTGTGTTATAATATTTTAAGGTTTGATTTTTCAAACCCTAGAAAAAGTTCTTGCTTTTGAGGCCAAAAATGAGCATGCCCATGTTTTAATGATTTAATTTAAATGTAAATGAAAATTTTTAGTATAAATGTTTTTACTTCCTAGGCCTGATCAGGCCCAGATAAAAGAAAAAGTGAAAGGGAGTATGTTTATCATTGGATAGAGAAATCTTCAAAACTAAAAACTGAAGTTTCTAACTATTTGTATATTTCTTTAAAATTATTTAAGAAAATGGTTAATAAATTGGTCATAAGGACAAACCTGTTACCAGTTATTATTTCTGTCAAAGTTAGAAATATTTCCAGTTCAGACCATTTGAAATCTGTTTGAAGTATTTCTTTAATTCTACAAATATAAGTATTTTATGCTTCTAGTGAACCATTCAAACCACACAGTACTGGTGGAGGGTATGGACTAAGGCCTACTTTTGTTATTGTGAATTGGTACATTTTATCTTAAACTGAGCTGCTTTTTTTGTGTTTCTCAGGCTTTATACTTATGTCAGAAAGCACAATGCCTTGTCCAGAAAGGCCTTTGAATTTGTGATAAGTTAAAGAATGAAAAAGTCTTAATGACAACCACCTAAATACTTTGACAATTCTACTTAAAACCATTAGCTAGATAATGTGAAAAAAAAAACAGAAATGGAAAATTCACACTTTACAGCCCTTTTACTGTATACTGGTAAAAAGAAATATATATTTATGTAAAGTGCTAAAGCACAAACAAAGCATCTGAAGGAATAGTGTCCTAGATAACAATTTTCAATATAGCTAGAAGGCTATTTTTTTAAGTTTTGCATATCTGATATTTCCAGATGGCTAAATATTGATTAGAACACATTCTTTTTTAAATCCTTTTCATATCTGAAATAGTTTTTCCTGGAGGTTTCTGTTTCCTTAGAATCTCCCTTGAAAATCAGTATTGCAATACTGGTTAGAGTGACAATATAATCTGGAAAGTGACTGTCACCTTCTTAATCAATAAATCTACTCTTCAACTCTTATCTGCTTAGTCACAAGAATGAATTTTTAAAACTTCTTTAGCCATGCTGTGCTAACAGCCTTTATGTGTGATGGATTGGATTTTTGCCTCATGATGTCTATCAAGCGAATTATTTCCTAAGTTTTGCCTCCAAAAACAAGCTCCAGCTGACTGGACTTTACCTCCAGCTTACCTCTGCAAGTCCGACTACTTCAAATAATAAGTTTGTGGATGGACTCTGACAGGATTCTTAAAAATGCACTTATCACAGAGTACATGACATTTTCTAATGGAAAAAATTGTGCTGGTTTTAGATTACCAAAAGATGTATTATGTGTCCTTACAAGTTTCACTTTGTGCTTAGCTTATTATCCTTGTAGCATCAGGAGATTTCCTGTCTACCAGAAAAAAAGCCTGCTAATATCCAATGGAAAAAAAAATGCAATTGTAATTTCTAACCTAATTTTGAGGTTCAAAAGAGAGTAAATGTCTGCTTAATAGTTTAAAAGTCTGAATGGTTATTTAAACAACTGTATTATTATTGTTGTTGTGTCTATTATTATTATTATTATTATTATTATTATTATTATTACTGCCTTTTTAAGCAAAAATACCCATTCCACTTCAGGTGAGAAGTAATGCAGGGGAATTCTAAAATCTCTGACATAAAATCATAGAATCATAGAACACCTTGTGTTGCAAGGTACCTTTGAAGGTCACCTAGTCCAGCAATCCTTCAGTGAGCAGGAAGTTTTTCAACTATATCAGGTTCCTCAGAGTCCCATCTAACCTGACCTTAAATGTTTCCAGAGATGGAGAATCTGCCACCTTTTGGGGTAACATCCTCATTGTGAAATTTATTCATTCTATTCAGTCTATCTTTTTTTATTTTAAAACATTGTCGCTTGTCCTATTGCAACAGGTTTTTAAATAGTCTGATTAAAAAGTCTGTCTCCCTCTTTCTTACAGGTCCCCTTAAAGTACTGAAAGACCAGAATAATGTCTCTCCATTGCCTTCTCTTCTCCAGGCTGGACAATCCCAATTCTCCCAGCTTCTTTACAAAGGAGACATGAAAAGGAGACCAGCTGGCCCTCCTTTGGACCAGCTCCAACAGGTCCATGTCCTTCCTGTGCTGGGGACTGCAGAGCAGAGGGGCAGAATCCCCTCCCTCACCTGCTGCCCACGGAGCTTTGGATGCAGCCCAGGGCATGTTTGGCTTTCCAAGCTGCATGGGAAAGCCAAGGGCACATGGCTGGGGTATGAGCAGCTGTAAATGACCCAGATGGGTGAATTCTAATTCTATATATTGCGGATTCAGTATAAGACTGCCATTTATTTCAGGATTTTAATCCTTCCTTCCTTCCTTCCTTCCTTCCTTCCTTCCTTCCTTCCTTCCTTCCTTCCTTCCTTCCTTCCTTCCTTCCTTCCTTCCTTCCGCCACTTCCTTCCGCCACTTCCTTCCGCCACTTCCTTCCGCCACTTACTTCCTTCCTTCCTTCCGCCACTTCCTTCCGCCACTTCCTTCCTTCCTTCCTTCCGCCACTTCCTTCCTTCCTTCCTTCCTTCCTTCCTTCCTTCCTTCCTTCCTTCCTTCCTTCCTTCCGCCGCTTCCTTCCTTCCGCCGCTTCCTTCCTTCCGCCACTTCCTTCCTTCCTTCCTTCCTTCCTTCCTTCCTTCCTTCCTTCCTTCCGCCACTTCCTTCCTTCCGCCACTTCCTTCCGCCACTTCCTTCCTTCCGCCACTTCCTATTGCTTGGAATACACAGTCAGCCTTGCTACTGGTTCAAAGTGCAAACAACGACATGAGCCAGGAAAACAGCCATGACCAGATGGGCTCAGCGCACAGGCAGAAGGAATTGCCAGGTCAGGCATCTGGGGAATTTGGCAGCTACCCCTAATGTTCTTCATGGTGTAAGGTTCTCTCTGCCACAATGATATGAATTTGGGAGAAGCATTTTAATTAAGCTCTCTGATAGAATCAGAAGTATGGAGAAAGTAGGAACGTGGTGTGAATCACACTCAGAAGCTCTTATATATAGGCTTATGGCTGAAAAAAAATTAACTTTCAAAAGAAAGAGTTTTTTTTAATCCATTTTTATTTTTAGTCATTTTGCAAGGTTTTAAAAATGATCTGTTACGGTGTTGTTACAGAACTGTTTTATAGTTTTTATTGCGAGTTGTCATGAGCGTAAGAGGTCTACTTTAAGGCCACCAATTCCAGTGTTGAGAGAGACTTACAGCAGCCTTTTTTCCCAGGATAAAACTGTAGTTTCTAAATGAAAGAGTCTAAATTCTCTGTTTGAAAATCACTGCCTTGTTTTTGGTGATCAGAAATCCATTAATTTCCTTTCTAATTCAAGTTATATTTTACAAAGTATTTTAAATTGCCTTTCAGAATCTTCTCCAAATATTCATATGAAAAAAGAGGAAGAGGAAAGCAAAACAGACATAAAGATATACAGTAACATCATGGAAGTCATCTAAAAATAATTTGACAATTGTGCTCCATTTTCAGCTTGCAATTGTCAGTGGGAATTGTTTTCACCTAGAAAAGCATATGGACCTTGGAGATACTGAGCAGGATGTTAAAACCAAGGCCAGTGTTTGGCAGGGAACGAAAGGAAAAAACCCTTAATTAAAAAAAAAAAAAAAACATAGATCAGAATTTTAAAAAATTATATATTTTGGAGTCTTTCAGACTAATAAGATGGCTGAACCAACTGGTTCTCTGTTACCAGGTCATTGGAGAACAAAAATGGGACAGTGGAATGCACTGTTCAGATGAATGAGAGAACATTTGCATTGAAAACGTCTTCAGCCTGAGAATTATAAAATGGCAGACTCGCCATATATGAAAAACCATCATCCAAGAATTATGTTGAACCTGGATTGCATTGAGGGAAACACATTCTAATACAGACAGCAGAGTCTTCAGGACAAAACTCTTAATCTGAGACAGTTTTATTAATCAAATTGTTTGTTTGTGTGTTAGTTTGTTTGTTTAATTAACAGTAGTTAGTAGAATAAATTTCTGTTTTCTTTCACTGTAATATTTTTTGTTACAAAATCTGGTACAAAACACTGAGACAAATGTGGAGTTGCTACAAACTTACCTGTGAACTATAGCTAACAGCAAACCTTTGCAGTCATTGCAATAATGTAGATGCAACAGAGTTTCTGGATGAGATATCATATGGAAAAATAGCTATCTAAGACACACATGTTCTGGCAACTGAAGGCACATTTTATATGTGTCTAGGAGGACTTTTGCCTTCTTTGAAATGAACACAATTGTTCATTAGAGTGAGATTGTAGGTTGTTCTTAGAGTGAGATTGGCTGAAATAGCAGTGAGTTCATAATAATTGTATATAAATAAAAATATCTAAGAAGTTCTGACTTATGTCATTCTTTTTTCAATAAAGTGTGTGATTGTGAGCAGAAGCACCAAATAAATGTTGGTTCAATACCTGATAAAAATGTAAATAGATGAAAGGGATGCTACATTTATAAATATATATAACACCTTTATGCAAGATTTTACCTTATATCCTTTAATCTCTCCATTAAAAAGCAAACTAACAATCAATATAATATTTTAGGATTTCTGCACACCTGCAGTCATTTCCCATTTTCCCATGAAAGTGCATTTTCAATGCATTACCTTAGAGACTTATGTTTTTGCAAAAGGAAAATTTTGATTACAGGATATATCAATGATTCTCAGATGCTGGAATAGTAAAACCAACCTATTATTTCCTGCTCTGCTAGGAATGCCTTTGAACCCAGCATAGACTAACACAATAATGACTAATTTTCAGTACATTTTTCAGCTGTTTCAGTTTGGATTCCGCTTAGTGTAACACTTCTAGTTTTTGACATCATCTGTTGTCCCTGAATGGCAGCAATTGATTTTATAGTAAGCAGAATTCCTTTTTCCAAAATAGAAAGGGTTCAGAATTTAAAGGACAGAGGAAGCATGGGTACATTTGTTCTTTTCTACTGGCCAATATATCCTGCAAAGACAATTTATCACAAACAGTTATCAAGTTATGGCCTATCTACAGAATGAAGAGCATTATGTCATTCCTTCTTGTCAGGATCCATGAAAAGTAGGCTGCAACACTAACAGAAACTATGTTTACTACAACAGATTCAAGTAATCTATTTCGCTTATTTCCCCATGCCCAAAACTACTTGAGTTACTGTCCATGGTAAATGTCCCTCTCCTTGGAAGAGAAAGGAATTAGGTATTAAATATCTCATTTTTTAGAGTTAAATTTAGGTATGATTAATCACCATTCAATATTTTTGACAAAATCCATATGGGAAAATTGTTTTAGAAACCAAAACAGAGTCTTAAAGGTCCTGTTCTACAATTATTTGCTGAAGCTAAGAATTATAATTATTTGCACAAGCCTTCTGTAAAGTCTAACAATTATTTCAGGTACACTACTGTGATGCACTATTTTATATTATCTTTTTAACCTTAGGAAAGTAAAGAAAATGGATACACATTTTTGTGACTAACATCCAAACCTGAATATAAATGATGGGGTTTTGTCTTGATATAGCATATTTAAATTTAGACATATACAGTAGTGTTGATAAACTATAAACAGCTGTAGCATGCTTTTAATGTAGTCAGAACAATTACTCCATCAGAGAGAATAAGAAAATCTATTTCTTTCATAAAGGGAACACATCTTGAATCTGAAAATGCTAACCCAGGCAGCTGCCTCTCAGTTTTACAGCTGAAATTAGAAAATAAATCAATATATCATCCTTCAACTGGCAAGTCTATTGTAGACATTTATAATGAGCATTTACTGAAAAGAACAATATTATTCTACTTCATTTCTATTAATGACATTTACTTTGGCAATAAATAAGAATTGCAAAGCTTTTGTCAAACACGGAAATAAAAGATTTTGGTCTACATTGAAAACATATTAGACAATGTTTAGGAAATGCACCTTTGACCTTACCGATTAACATACCTTGTAACCCCCAAAGTCTAAAAAGAGTCTTGAAATCTATTTTTATCAGAGTAGCTGCCAAGACTGAAAATCAATCCACCCAAGAGATGAACATTTCTTTTTGCAAGTGATGCTGTGCCATTTTGAGCCATGACATATCAGGGAGGTCTCACAACTTAGAGAAAATAGATCAGTACAGAAGCACAGGTGGGGTGAACCTGGAAGAAAACACTTTCCTTTAATAAATAAATAAATAAATACATGCATACATACATACATGCATACATACATACATACATACATACATACATAAATGAATTCATCTAGTCATAGTGTTTGACCAATGCCTTTTTTCACAACTTTGATATTAGTTTTCTTTGGGGTTTGAGGTTGTGATTTTAGTTTATTTTGGTTTGGTTTTAGTTTAAAGTTTCTTTTTGGTATAGTGCCTTGGATAAGGAGAAGGCAGGTAATTTAAAGGTGGAAAACTTACCTGGGACTGATCTATGAAATGCCCTATAAAATGTATAAACCCACAGGGCATGTAAATATAATGCAGAGCAAAGCGGCAGTTGGGTGCCTTTTTGAGATGTGAGACATGATCTAGCTACATCCAAGGTGTAATTCCACATGTATGTACTGTGGTTTAACCTGGCAGGCAGCTGAAAACCATAAGGCCACTCATTCATACCCTCATGGTGGGATAGAGGAGGGAACTGAATAAACAGCAAAACAGGTAATTGAGATAAATACAATGGAACAGAACAGAAAACGAAGAAAAAAAATAATCATGATAAAAGAATCAGGAAACAAGAGATGCTCAATGTAATTGCCCACCACAGGCTGCCAGATGCTCAGTCCAGCCTTGAGCAGTGGTTGCCATACCCTGGCCAACCACTCAGAGGTGTTTTTGCTCAGCGTGACAGCACACAGAATGGAACATCCCTTTGGCCAGTCTGGGTCAGCTGTCACAACTGCATCCCCTCCCAGCTGCTTGTGGACATCTGACAGGACAACTGGCAGCATGAGAAGTTCAAAACATCATGACAAAGTGTAAGTTAAACATCGATATTCTATCAGTATATTCACATCCTAAATCCAAAGCACAGCACTTTACCAGCCACTAGGAATAAATTTAACTTTATCCCAGTCAAATGCAGTACAGTATACTGCAGCGACGTGTATTTAGCCTTCTAGAGCAGAGAACGTCAGAGTCCGGCTAGCTGAGGTTAAGGCCAACACCTCGCTGCATAACCTGCCAGCACCCCTCAGTGTCGTAAGGCCTCGGGCTGTGCTGGTTGCGGACTGGATCGCTGCTAACGACGAGAATGAAGGAGCTGGACACTTGCCGGGGGGGCTAAACTTGGTTTATTGAGAAGCCCACGATGTCCCAGCGAATGACCCAGAACAAAGGGTGCTTAAGGGTTATAAAGGGAAGGAGTGGACCCGGGAGGGGTTTACAGAAGACCAATGGGGGGAGAAGAGGGGATGAACTTAATACAAATGACATAGTGCAGAGCCCAATAGGTACCAGGTATGGGAGGGGTCCCGGGACCACAGCCAACCACAACCCCCAAAGAGGAGAACCTTCTGGAATACTAGGTGGAGTGGGGGGATGATTGACTTGGCCCAGGGAGGAGAAAAAGCGTACATAAGGGAAGAAGGGGAGGAGGAATTATATAACCTAACAGACTGACAATAGAACTGGCAGGGCTGTGGCAGGAAAACTGAGGAGGGCAGAACCATTTTACACAAAATGGGGGGAGCAGATACATAAAATGGGGGAGGAATTAAATGAACTTAACGAACACACTACAACAGTATACTTCCAAATTTCAGTTCATAAAAAAGTGTGAAGTAGTTCCTCTTAAGCTCAAATTCTTCAGATTCTTAGGAAGCTGGACAGAAAAGAAGGAGGGATTTTGGAAACAGTTATACAGAATATCTCTGAACAAAGAAGAAACTGTTTTGGTTTGGGTGGGATTTTTTTTCTCATTGAGTGCTTCTTTATTCTGATTGTCACTAAAGGCACTACTATTCTACAAGAATCACCTAAAGGAGAATCCTACAATACTTATTTTGCTAAATATCTACAAAAATTTCTTCTGCAAATGGTGTAGCTAGAAACATAGCAAAGAAGTCCTGTTGCTTGGATCCTGTTTACACCTTTGTTCTGATGGAGGATTGATTCTGATGAGGTAGAAATATATCAGAATTATTATTATTATTATTATTATCATCATCATCATCATCATCGTCATCATCATCATCATCATCAATAATTAAAATTTCCTGAGACATAGGTCAGAAGTTCTCACATTGCAGACAGTCCAAAAATATATTTTTACAAATGACTTAGGTGTCATTTGTTTCTCTAGCATGCATAAGTAGAAAATAAGCTTTAATTGCATTCAAAAGAATAGAACAAACCAGATGCTGACAGAGACAAAAACAAATTTAAAAAAAATGGAGGCACAGGAGCTGACAAAGCTTCTATCTGCATAAGCACCTCAGATTAAAATAGGGTAATAAATAGAAAAAAATAGAAGACAACCTCAAAAGATTTCTTATTTAGTGTTCACTTGTACACTTTTATGGTAACTAAAGTTGGAGAGTCAAAGGTGCTGGTTTAAAATTTCACTAGTCATCACACATTTTATTTGCATTAAAAATTGTTTGAACTGAAGAAATTAGTGCAGGCTAAATATAAATGATTAAACGCTATGCAACAACTCTATTTTAAATGTAGATTGTGAACTGACAACATTTTTCCCCTCAGACAGCTGCAGTTTAAGAGATTATTATATAAAATTTCCCCAAAATTAAGTCATTTGCCATGAATTTACAAATGCAATACCTGACAGCACCACATCCTGTTACATTATCCATTACTTCCAATCAAAATCCTCTTTTCTGAGTTTTCACATATTTACAATCTTTTTTTTTTTCTCTACTATGTTCTTCATTTTAAACCACCTAATTTTAATTTTAAAGAGGTGTCCTTTAGGTGTTCTGATGAGTTTGTTGTATTGCTACAATAATCTAATTTGCCAATATTCGTAAACTTCTTCAGCAGAAAGGTTTTCCTTAATGTAATTCGCTACTGATATGTCAACTTTAATTTTTACTCTGCTTCTCAAAGTCAATAAGAAGAAAATTCTTTAACAACCCCAGGTACTTAGTTCATAGTAATAAAACGTCTTCTCCTTCCCTGCAGGGACAGATTTAATATTTATTACTCCACTGACTCTACCATGTGCAGTAAGTGTAATGTCCACTTTTTCTGAGCCATGACAGAGTTCAGCAGCAGTTCAGAGAATTCCCTGCATCATTTTACTATTACTAACATCACACTTTTATTTGCATTACAAATAGTTTGAACCACAGAAATTAATGCAAGCTGAGCATAAATAATTAAACTTGATGTAACAAGTCTGTTTAAAATGTAGATTGTAAATTGACAATATTCTTTCCCCTCAGATAGTCACAATTTAAGCGACTGTTATAATGTTTCCCCAAATTTAAAGTAATTTGTCATGAATTTACAAGTGTATCACCTGACAGCACCATATCCTATTACATTATGGATTACTTCTAATCAAAATTAATTGTACTGAGCTTTCATTACACTTTCCAAACTAAACCAGCTGGTTCAAATTTTTTATTCTGAGCCTGCAACTCAGTGTTTTGAAGTGCTTCAGTGTTATGCGTCTGTACATGTTTGTATTTTCTGAAATCACAGACTAATAAGCAAACAGACATGAAAACCAAAACCAGCCATCTTAAAAAATCTGCTGAAGATTAATTTTTGAAACAGATTGCTCACTACTAAAAAGGATTTTAAATTTGGCCTTGTGATGTTATTTAACAAGCTATAAAAATACACTAATTTTAAAGTTGTGGTGTTCTTTAAAGGCAGATATGTGGGTTTGATTTATTTCAATTTTTTTCTTTTCCCACAAAAAAGTTTCAATATCTGATTGAATTTCACTAATTGAAATTTATCGTTGAAAGTAGAAATGCTGTGTTGGAGGTATTCTGCAAGCATTCATTAAAATGGATTAAGTCTGCAAGTATGTTTATTTTTCTTCTATAAGTATTCATCATGCCACCCCTGAGGCAGGCTTGGGTGCTATCTGGGAGAAAGTCAGCGCGAGTCATGACTGTGCTAACAACTTAACAGCTTGGATGGCTGCAGACCAGTGCTGTACCTTTGCCACAGCTCTGTGTCATCAGCTAATATAGATGTCACGTATGGATGGCACATTGCATACAGAGGTCTTGAAATTTGTATGATATCTTGATACAAACACAACAAAGAGGGAGTTTAGGAAATAAAAGGAACAACATGTTTCAAGGTATTAAGAAAAGATTGTCAAGGTTTCCTCAATATTTGGTGGAAGGAAATACTTGCAGAAAATTGGTGTCTTTTTAGGAGAGTTGTCTGCGCCAATGGAATGCATTGCACTGTCTAGAAATTCCATACCATATAAGAAGACAATTCCCAACCATATAGGAAGCTTGATATCTGTCTTCTAAGTAGCTAAAATTTCATAAAATAAATCATGCCTATCAGGGAATGAACACAACACAGACTCACAAACTGGTATATTTTAAAATACAGTATACAGGACATTTAAAATATTTACTTTTTCCTATTTTTACAAACCTTTGTCTTATTTTATTATCTGAAACTTGTAAAGAATAAATCAGTCTCTGAGCTTATTTTCTGAAAACTTTTCACTTCAATGTATCTCATTTTTAGTTGTTATATTTTTAACAAAAATTTATCTGGAGTCAGCTTGGACAGGTGTTCTCTTCCCTTTTGTCCAAAAAGTGAAGAAAATCCAGGTGGGAATTTTGCTCTCAAATTTGTTCTTGTGCATGTGCAAAAGCTCTTCTTTAAAAGGATAACGTAGGAAGCATACATACAGAGCGTTGTTCTACAAGTTAAAAGCAAAAAATTAGTTGGGCATCTCTTCTCCATTTTGTCTCTAGCTCGCTTTAGATAGAATGTCTGTTTTAGTCATGCTGGGAGAACATCCTTAATCTGTTTTCAAAATTTAAACCCAAAGCTGCTATCTATGCTGAAAACAAACAGAAGTTGTAGTGTCCCACAGTGCTGTTCCTTGCTGTATGTTTTGATGATGGTCACGCATTGGCAGTTTGAAGCCTGAGGAGAGGGTTTGTAATTCCTGTAATATTCATCCCACTATGGAGTGCCTGTCAGTTAATCGTAACCATAGTTCTGACCTTTCTCCATCGCTTGTCAATAATTTTTCAGATTTTTCTTTCCAAAATGGGTAAAGAATCCTACACAGCATCACAGAATGTAGTCTTCAAGTGTAGATCTTCAAGAAATATTTTACTATTTCTCTTTTAAAAGGTAATGAAAGGGGGTTTGTGGGATCTCAGCCTCTCAGAACTGGGGTGAACGGTGAAGGGATAAGTTAATTGGAGTGTGAGACAAAGGGTTTAAGATTTCTGTACAGGGGAGTCTAGAGAAGTAAGATGGAGGAATTGGGGCGTGCCCTTCTCCTTCTTCTTCTTCCTCTAGGCCTCCATCTTCTGTGGTGATGTTGGCACTCTCGGATTGGGCATTACTAAAAGAACACTGGTTAATAAGAGTAGAAGGTATTGGAGAAAAATGATAAATATTGTATACGTAACTCCAAGTATGAAGATAGATGACCGCCCCAGGGGCTCTCAGTGTGTGCCCATGGCTGACTGCTGAGCAGAACTCTGTCAGGCCAAGAGAAAATCTTTTAGATAAGCATTTAATAAACACCGAGACTGAGAAAAGATCTGAAGTCCCTTCTCATCCTTTGGAGCGCGGGCGGCCCAAGGCCACCTTGGGCATTTCCAGACCATCTAAACAGCCGAAAATCCGACAGGGGTTGAAAAGAACTCTAGAGAAGTTTAGTCAAAGACTGAATAACAAGTTTATTATATAAAGCATTTAGTGAAGGCATTTTAAAATTCTATTAAAGTTTTGGCTAGAAGTTGGCAAAAATGATGGATTAGAATGATTTACTTCTCTGCTGTTCAGGAAGTAAGGCTTCACGTGTATGGTTTGCAAGTAAATGAAAAGCTACCTTATTTTTAAGCAAAACATTATTCATGTTTCCTTGGGCCATTTTGGACAGGTGTGAGGAATCCAGCTATTGCAGTACTTTGTGTCAGTATTGAGTACAAATAGCAGCCACACTCTTGGCTACCAGTTGCTGCTTTCATAATCAGTGAAATTAATTTAGGTGTTAGTGTCCAAAGTGTCATTTATTCTCTTCTACCATGGAAATCCATCTTATTAATACTTCTGCTTAGTACTATTGCAGCAGCTGTGAAACTATAGTGCTTTGGTCTCTGATAATTTAGTTTTGAATTAATACGCTGGAGAGGAATATATTCTGACTGTCTATAGACCGATGGATTAAATAACCTGGCCACTTGAAGGTAGAAAAACACAAGCAAAGCCTTGGAATATATTATGGCAAAAACCAGAATGCACTTCTATTTTAAGAGCTTATTCTGCAAAATCCTGGTTAAGGACAGCAACATTATATTTCATTTTTTCATTATTAAAAATGCTGAGACTTGACATTAAGGTTTATTCTTGTTTTATTTTCTCTTTTATTGAACTCATTAAAAATTACTAAGCAGGTAATAATTTTTCTCAAGTTTCTTGTATTCACTGTTATAGTTTTGCTACCCAATTCCATCTTATCAAAACCTGCTAAGAATACATATTAACTTGTTAAGAGAAAAAAAAATTATTTTTGATCAGAGCTTGGAGCTTCTCATAAAAAGCTAAAATAGCATGCACAAGAGCAATTTCTGGAACCAGCAAGCTTTCTATGTGAGACCTCAGAACCTGAGCTTCATTAGTGCTAAATGGTGATACTGCAACCGTCAGTGGTCCATCCATCACACAGTGAATTTATTCAAACCATAATGGTCCTGTGAGACAAAGTTACCAGCATCTCATCTTTTCTCTACATTCACAAAGGCAGTCATTCTATCTTTTAGTTTTGTCAGACATGATTTTCCTGCTATAAATCCACTAGAAATATTCCCAATCACCTTTTTATATTTCAGTACTCTCTTTCTTCCTCATTATTTAGACCAGCTGTCATGTGCAAGTTCAGGCAATAAACAGCTATTTCTAAACTGTTCCCCAAAATGTCACTATTGTATTTGTTTACAGTCTTATGGAATAAAGTCAATTCATCAATTAATGTTAAATCTCTTGTACTTGTTTCCAAAATCTCTTTAGGCATATGATGAATCACACCCCTCACACCCCCCATCCCCCCCCATTCTTAAAACCTTAAGACCTTACCTGGTTAGTAGATAATTTGGATAATAAGAAAAATATGTAAGAAGCTACTCAATTTTTCTATGAGACCAAAACAATCCCTTGGATCCATGACTAATTTTTGTCCAAATTATTTTTGCATTTCATATAGTAAAAATATGTATCAGATTTGATAAACACTTTAGAAGCCCAAAAATATTACTGAGAACAGCTCTGTGTTATGCATGTGGATTTGCTAATAAACTAAGCACAAGATAGAGAACAACCCATTAAATAGTTAGCATTAAATTAAATTTTGCTCTATTGCTTCCTTCACAATTCTCTGTGCACAATGAATGAGTCTTGTGAAAATAAATGTATGATAATGATATTAAATATGTCATAGAAAATATACATTAGGGACAAAAGAATGCTCAGACATGATGGTCCTTGATATTGCCACCTTGTTTATTTATGCAAGGTAAATTGCAGCCCTGAAAACATAAATAAAAGTAGCATTGTTAACTTTCTTTTCCCTTTCTACTCACTGTGGTTCTGCCTCTCATTTCTGCATTTCTATAGGTCTCTTTCCTACAACTAGATTCATAAATAGATTTCTGCAACTTGCAAGGCCCTACTTACCAAGATTCATAAAGGCAAAGCTCAATAAGGAACGTCAGGAATTCTGTCTGTCCTCCTCTGTACATTGCATGCCATGGAATTTACCCTTTTATATGTCTAAAGCACAAATAAACCTAGATCTCAAGGCATCAAAATATAGTGAGGATTTAAAAATTTCTTGGCATTTTATTGTAATTATTTATTATTCTTGTTTTTTTAAAAAATCATCATCCACCTCTGTATTTCAGAATACTCCAAGTTTAAGTTTCTGGTATTTATTTCTTCTTTCCCAATAGATGTTATAGCCCTTGGTATGTAGTGTTCTTTTGTGAGTGAGGATATTTACATTCAATCATGACGTTGTCTCTCAGTCTTTTGATAAAAGGTAGGTAGAGATCATCACAATGTCCAGTTTGGTAGATCTATCCCTCAAACACCTTTTTGCCACCTTTACATTTTTTACCATCCTGAAAGTTCTCTCAGAAAGTTAAATACAGAATGTCCGAATTGCTATATCATGTAGCACAATGAATTTGATATTTTTTGATGCACAATATCATTCATTATGTTCTTTCTGTGTTTATTTTCACATTATGATTTAATTTATTTTTAAACAATATTTTTCTCTGAAGATAATTTGATTTATAAAGGAATTAACAAACAGAAAATTGTATTATTTTCATACCTGAACTTGCTACTCAATATGAATTTGCTAGTTTAGTTACACTGCATATCACTAATTACTAGAATTGTGTTAACTTGAAAAAAAGATGTAAAATGATATTTTGACACTGATGCTAATTTTATTTCTGAATGAGGTTTTAATATAATTTACCGCTAACTTGGCAATAAATACACCTGGACACTTCTAATGAAGCAAAAAGGTTAGCAATATTTGAGGATGTATTTCTATCAGATGCAATGGGATAGTTGTTTCAAAGCTAATGAAGAGTCACTAGAAGCAGGAGAAGAAAGTCCAACAGATGGAGAAAATTGCTTTTTATTCTTCTGTTTTAGGGTCTGTAGGTTAGAATTTGTTAACTCACTGGAGTATAGAATAAATCTCTGTAGATTACTATTATTAGAGTGCTTTGTCACTGAGGCGTAAGAACCAACATTGTGGAGCATTATTCTTGTGATGTTTTTGTATCTATACAGTCCATTGGTAAAATTTCCATTTGTACTGCTGACAGGCCTTAATTGAACTCTTATGAGGACAGCATCATGCAATATGGTACTTGTGTTTCTCCCAAATAGCAACAATGAAGGTGTGAAAGCCTTCCAGGAACATGTACGGGCAAGTTAAAACTGGCAATACAAAAAATAGAAAGTTTGGAAATAAAAAATGAAATTGTGACTTTACGTTTGAGAAAAAATTGAAGGGTGTTTTATGCCCCATTTATTAGGCATAGAGTGTACACTGCTAGCTGATGTTAATACCAGCAACAATGAGAAAAATTCTACGAAAAAGGTGATAACAGTGGTCAGAGCTCATTAGATTCCTATGAGAAGTGGATCTAGAGGGATCAAATTCATCAAACACAATCCACAGTCCTGAGTGTTTCCCAGTGAGAGACATGGGACCTTGAATTAGAACCCAGCTCCATGAGGATTTGTCTGTCCTGTGCCCCAGGATGGAGATGCAGGGTGGTGCCTCAAAGCTGGGGTCTGGATGAAATGAGATGAGCTGTTTGAGCCAGGATGGTGAGATGTCCACAGGTCCATCCTGAATCAGGGGACTCTGTTTCAGCTCTGTCTCTTGCCTCTGCATCTTTCCATGCCCTTTATTCATGGTCATGACCTTCCAGGTGGACCGGATTATAACTCCAGTTCTGGAGCTGAGCTTCAGTTCTGGTTGTAGAGGCACTGACTGAGTGTCTGCAGATTGGCAGTGAAATGCTGGGGAAAGAGGCTCAGCAGGGGAAATGGGAAGACAAGGAGTGGGTTTTGTCTGACAGTGTCAATTCTGTAGAGTTAAGTTGTCATTGGAGTTACTCACCCAAGGATTCCTCAAAAAGAGTGGGGAAAAAATAGGCACATTAGAGAGATTCATCCTATCCAAAAAAAAGGCTCTGAAACACAATTCAGATAAATGGCTTATTTGTTTCTGAGGACGACTGGAACATGGAGAGATGAGCAGAAATCTGAGCAAAATAGAAACAGTTCAGGCAGTCCCAATGTGAGTGAGCAATGCCACAGGACCCTGTAAGAAGCCTAGAGCAGAAAACTAAACTCTTGGACTGAAGTATTGACAGGTGAAGACACAAAGCAGTATGTCAAAAATACATTTTCACTTTATTAACACTATGATCAAGGAAAATAATTTCTGTTGTTCTATGCAGCATTTCATGGAACTGCCTCTTCATTGTACTGCCTTACCAGTAACTAGCATTACCTAATGGACAAATAATTTTTGGGCAAATGAGTCAAAATGGAAGACAGAATATACTCAAGCTAATAAAAATAAATATTTTCTAGAATTCCGGTACTACAAAATAGAAATATTTAAAAAATAATTAACTTGAATACTTAACCAGAAACTTTATTTAGTATGGGATATTTCAGAAATGTTAACTACTCTTTGAGTGCAGCGATATAAGTTAGCAGCAAAATAACAATGCTGCAAGCAAATCTCAAATGAGTATACATATGAACCTCAGAGAAGAAATTAAGCAAAAAACCCAAACTGAAACAACCAGGCAAGTCTTTGGCTTCAGACCCCTTAAAATAAATACAAATTTATTTAAGTGTGATGCTTTCACCCTCAGATCAGAAGCCTAAAGTAAAGGGCAAATGATAGTCATTACCTTGCTTTTATTCACGTCTTAGACAAAAATTCCATTGAGGTCAATAAGGGAATTTTACATAAGACATAAAAATTAGGTGAAAAGTTATTTTATTGCTTGGCAGTTTGTGTAATAAAAAGGAAGCAGTAAGAAGGGAAAAAAAAGGTTATTAAAATAAAATAACTGTAAAGTAGATTTTGGTGTAAGTAGCATGTATGTTTGCCTATAACTCAAATAATGGTGAAAGAAATTTAATCTCTTGTAAAGTGTAGTGATCAAGTATTGTTTAGTAGAGGAGCAAATCATTTTATTGAGCATAAGAGCACCTCTCCTTTTCAATTGCTTAGCGTTGATTACATCCATAAAGTGATTTAGAGTATTGCAAATTCAGTCATTATTCTGGGGATAAACTTGAAGATTTCCGGGTGTAGTTTTCTATATTCAGTAGGGTTCCTTTCATAGTTAGAAATATCTTATGTGATCTATCTATCTTGAATCTTTAGTGCTCATGATGAGAATAATTATAGAAATGTTATGTATTGGAAAATCTTGGTTCAAATTTATACTGCAGTTTCCATGATAAACTGCTCTATACTATAAGGCTGAACATTTGCAGAGCCTTGTTACATCACAAGAACAGTATAAGTGTCCTTCTGTACCATGACTCTGAGTATTAAAAGAGATTGGCTGCATAGTGGTTTTAAAGGAAAGGTTTTAAAACCTGATCTCCAGTCAGGAGACTGATCAACCTTGAATTCATCAGAAAGATTTCAGGAATAAAAAAAAATGTTCTCCTTCTGTATAGTTGGGGATACCTTGTTTACTCAATAAAAAATCCTAAGGAAGTAAGGATTTTAGAATTTCTAGAATCATAGAATAACCTAGGGTTGAAAAGACCTTTATCAAGTCCAGTCATAAAACTAACACTGCTAAATGCACCGCTAAACCATATCCCTAAGTGCCACATCTACGCATCTTTAAAATGCTTCCAGGCACTGTGACTTAACCACATCTCTGGGCAACCTTTTCCAAAGCCTGACAAACCATTCAGTGTAGAAATGTTTCCTAATACCCAATTTAAATCTCCCCTGGCACAACTTGTGTCTGTCTCCTCTCTTCCTATTGCTCATTACTTTGGAAAAGAGACCTCCTGCTCTCTCATCTCCCTCAGCTGCTCCACACCAGACTTGTGCTCCAGACCCTTCACCAACTCTGCTTCTGTTCTCTGGACTTGCTCCAGCTCCTCAGAGTACTCATGGCCCCAGAGCTGAACACAAGGCTCAAGGTTCAGCCTCATGAATGCTAAGTGCACAGGGACAATATTTTTCCTAGTCCAGTTGGCCACTCTATTGCTGATAGAGGCCGGGATGCCACCAGCCTTCTTGGCCACCTGGGCACATTCTGGCTCATGTCCAGCTGCTGTTGGTCAGCACTTCCAGCTGGGAAACTTTCCAGACACTCTTCCCCAGCCAGAAGCACTGCAGGGGTTGTTGTGACCCAAAGGCAGGATCTGGCATTTTGCCTTGTTGAACCTCATATGATTGGCCTCAGGCCTCTGGAGAGCCTTCCTGCCCTCCAGGAGAACAACATTCCTTCCCAGCTTGGTGTAGTCTGCAAACTGACTGAGGGTGCACTCAATCCTCATGCAATGTTTTTTAACTCCTATTTACTGCCCATATTATATGTATTGCTGTTGGATTCACTTTAGCTGGGTTATAGATCCCACCAGTTATAGGGGAAGAAGCCTTCATTTCCATGTGACTGTTCTCAGTCATTTTCCATGGTTTCTAACACATAAATTACTCTTTCATCTTTTCCTTCTTCTAATACTCTCTCCTTCTGACATTTCTGTGATTTTTTAATTCTGTAATTACTCCTTGCAGGCATCTTTTTGTAGAAAGATATAATAATATATGGTCCTTGGATTGCCATCAAAAGGTGGCCATGGGGCCTTACTTCACCAAAGGTGAATCAAAATGTGTCAGAAGAACATATGATAAACCTGAAGGCTGTAATGTTATGCAGAGCAGTAATAATGTCTGAGAAAATAATTACAGAAGTTAAAATCAAATCATATCCATAGTAACACTTCATTAGAAGATGAGAGAGAACTACCAAGAGATTATTCATAATAAAAAGCTAAATTACATGCACTGCTGGATAAAAAACATTGTATTCCTCAAAACCCATTTTTGTTATTTTCCATTCTAAAATACCAAAATGTTATAGATAATTTAAAAAAGAGAGAGAAATGGAACTTCTTTAAATAGGCACTAGGTTGAAAAAATAGACAGAAAACTTCAGCTCATTTTCATTAAGCTCTAGTAAGTTCAATAGTCTAACTTTTGACAAATGGTCTCTATCACACTAATGTTTTATCAATTAAACTGTGTCTTCTGGGAGACTAGAAATTGTTTCTAATGATGTGAGGCAGAAGTGTCTCTGCACTCGCAATAAAAGTAGCTTTTATTGGCCTTTGCTAATACCAGTGAGATTTCTTTTACTTAGAAAACAGAAAAACATTCCATGAATGTTATTGTGGTAAATGCCTGAAAAGCAGACTTCTATGGTTTCTAAACTTTTAAATTTCATTTACACAACCTGAAATCATTTTTCCAAGTCTTCTTTTATATGCTGTATTTTTAAAAGTAATTTGATTTATATATCTTCTTCATTTATATACTTATATTCACATTTTTTTTAAATTTAAATGCATATAATCAGCAATACCAACTGGATTTAACAAAAAGATAGTTAGTCTTGTTTTTCTTTCATCCAACAAGGTAAACATACAAAATCTTAAAATGCTACCTTAACACATCATGAATTATCAACAGTAATGTTTTTTTGTTAAATCGGTAGTAGCAATGAGAAGAAATTGGTAGAAATCTCCTATTCAATCCAATCCAATTGGTTAGAGCCCAGAAAAAGTCAATAGTTTTGGAGGAGTTTCTACATTGTAATTAGTTTCCACTGATGTCTCTGTTCTAAATTTTTCTTGTTGTGGTCTAGTCTAGCATGAATGGATTTTTTATATATTATAAAGTTGAAAATGAGTCAGTTGTTTACATGTGACCAAAACTTCTTTTCCAATAAGTTAGCTGACATATATTTAAGATTTTTCTATCTTAACACATTTAAGGTGGTGTTTCCACTTAGTGTTCTGGTTTGCAATCTCATTGTGTACTTCTTCAATACAGGTGACTGCAAAGCAGTTGAGGATTAGTTTAAGTAAATAATTCTGGGTGAAAAAGTGATAAATCAATTGGGAATAATTGCAAGAATACAATTGTTTAAACTTGCACAATAAGGCAAGTTAAGCATAGTCAAGATGAATTTTCCTAAAATTAACTTCCATAGGAGTCACTGGGAGAATTTAGACCTCTTTTAAATTTTATTTAGAGTTTCTACTATTGAACACATAGAACACAAAAATAGTAAAATGTGGGAAAATATTGATTTCAGAAATATAAACTGATTCTTTCTCACCCCTTCCCAAAATCATCGATCCAAGATTTTGACAGCACCCACAGTTCCTAATGCTGTTTTTCATTAATAGATCATTTAATGCTTTAAAGAGATGAAAAAATGGTTGTGTGACATGAAAGCTAAGGCCACTAGGAAACAAAAACATCCTTAAGATTTATTCTTTTTTGTGCAAATCTATGTATTAGCCAGAAATTGCACCCTCTCCTTAATAACTTACAGTTGGTAGTGCATGTACTGTAATTTCAGTGCTCAATTTGGGTGTCACTGGGACCTTTAGTTCCACTTTCTCTAAATGTAAGCCATGAAATCTAGACTGGTAAAGAAATTTTTTTTCATGTAGGTAAGCTGAGACAACGAAGTTGTATCTCCTAAGTTGGGAAGTTCAAAATACCTCAGCTAAATATGTTAAGGAAAGATAATTACAAATTTAATTTTTTTACAGACAGAATAATTGCTTTGGATTATGATATCATATTTGAACATAGTACTAATTAGGAACGTATTCTATTCCAGATTTAATGACAGATAATAAGCTGCAGTTTGAATGTTCAAAAGTGCAATAAATATTTTATGGAATATAACTAGCACTACATACCTGCTCAGAATAACCCATTAATCCCAAAACAGACTTTTAATTTTATTTTCTAAATGAATAATACTTACAAAATAGCTCTGTCTTTTGGTCCAGCTCTTTCTCTCCACATTTGTCAGTTTCCTTTAATAAATTTTGATCTCACTGGGATTTTTCAATCAAACTTGACAGGTGAGTTAAGATCTCAAAGATACAAAACTTCTGTGAAATATTAAGTTTCATGAAATGTGGTCAATGGCTGGGACTGAGGATGCAAACTAATATCTTCACAAAGGAAATAAAATGGGTGAAACTGTTATCTGTGGTTTTAGTCTGCCAACCCCTCTGTCATCATATTAGTATCTCCCAGTCAGCTGCAAGATTTTCTATCTTCCTACTTTTTCCTTTACATAAGCAGGAGATGAAAGAAAATCAAAGGAGACAAAAGGAAAAGTAAGAAAACATAAAGGGAGATGGAAATACTTGTAAATAGCTTTCATTGCTTTTTTTTTTTTTTAAGAAAGACACTAGAAGAACAACAGGAACATGAAAATTTTAGAAGATATGTTGAGTAACTGGGGGTTTTGGCAGAAGGGAAACAAACAGTAAATTCCTTGAAAGAAAAAAAGTTTTCTTTCTTTCCATTGTTCACATCTGCTATATGTATTGATGTATTTTCTTATGCACCATAGAATACATATACTTTATTTTTGACTGTACTAAATTTTAGATGGACTTATACTTTTGATATACTGAAAGGTACATATTTTTCCTCCTTGAGGAATATGCATTGACTAATTTTGATTATACTAAACAATTTTTTCTCTTTTTAAATGAAGATAGCCCTCCCAAAGTGTAGACAGTAATGAACACAAATAAGATCTTAGCAAGCCTCTCATATTTTTGAGCATACCAATGCACATAATTATAAAAATTTTGTGGAATGAAAACAGATTAGATTATTTAATCAACAATTTTAATATTTTTCCATATAATTTTTACTTCAAATAATCATAATATGGTTGTAGTACTTTATGATCTTTGAAAATATTTATTCAGAATTATGTACTAGTTTATTACAATGCATCAACATTATTACAATATAAGACTATTTCCACAATATATATAGGTAATTCTAGTTTAACATTTGAAAACCCATAACCTTCTAGATAATTTAGTTTTTTGCAAAATGAGCACTGCTTCCTTCATTGGTTTATTTGCTGTTGGTGGAACAGCCGCTTCAAATTGGGCTTAACACTGCTAGGTTCTCTGATCTCTGGAGATCAAAACCTGAACAAGTGTCACAGCACTTTTTGAACCCAACAGGAATCCTCTAACATTTAATAGCAATTGTATCTAAATACACCACTAAACAAGAAAATTACATATTACAGAATATTGGTTTGTGTGGTTTTCAATTCCACTGAAACGCTTCTTGAATGTAATACACATATTTGAAGTCGATGACAATGCACACAGAACTGGATTCACTTCAGCACTGGAGCTTTTCATGTTTATACTTCTCATTAACCTTACTCTATTTTGTCTTTCTTTCTGTCTCTATAATTGTCCCAGTCTTGGACATGAGAGGGTGGATCTTGGAGCCATGTGGTCTCACCTACGTTGTTATTCTGAAATGTGCCCCTAAACTATTCTGACCACTCTAAACCATTCTGGAGGTGGCGAAATGCTTTCATCAACTGTCATATGAAGACATATACAATGTTTTGCTTACATAGCAAAAAATGTTTTCAAGATTTCAATTTTAAAATCTTGATGTAGACGCTTCAAATTTGAAGTTTTGCCAGTTTAGGGGGTGGTACCTTTTGAACAGGCTAAGATGTGTCAGTACATAATCCAACAAAGAATAAAGCAATATACAGAAACCATTGATGAATTTAAAAAATAGGAAATGTGGTGAGGAAGCTGTGTGTGGATCAAACATGATTCAAAGTAGTTTTATAAAAACTACAAAGAGCTTTATAAAAAGAAAACCATGCAGACACTCCTTCCCTTATGAGTTCTTTTACTTGCTGGAACTGCAGTTAAGATTGTTTTATTTTTCAAATTGTTTTTATTATAATGCAGCCATTTTTCTTTGTACACTCCAATCCCAAGAGAATCATTACTGGAAAAATCACTTATTTTGCAAGCACAGCAAAACATCCAAACTGAAAGAGGTTTCAAGTCAGACCCTTAAACTTGCTGTAGCTTCCTAGAGATGTTTAAAATATTCATGTCAGTTTGAATGGATTAATTAGCAGTCATTGATTAGCAAGGGTAATTAGTATGTCAGATGTATCTAATTTACTGATAGCTGCATTACAATGTTTAAAATAATAACTTTCATAAAGTTTTAAAATCCTTTGATTACTTATATTCAAATACAGGTTTCATTTTCTGGTTATCATCACAATAACAACTTTTCTCCACAAGCTGAAGACAGGAAAACATGGTCAAAAATAAACTTATGTGAACTGAACAGCCATTTAATTTACATATATATGTATAGGAACAGACAGTATCCTGTAGGTGACACTTTTGACTTTGTACTATAAGGCCAAGAACCTATTTTTTAATATATTCAGTCATTTTACTATTAGTACTATAAAAAATTCTGCTAAAGAAAAGGCCACAGTAGTTAGGTATTGATCTGATTTCTTCTACTGCTAGTAGTTTACTTCTATAATAAATATTATAAATAAACATTTTTTTCTACAGATCTAGAATTGAATATTAGTTATGATCTGTCAAAAATTGTTCTCGTATTAGTTTTCCCTTATTCAGTTCATACTTAAAACTAGGCTCTTAAAGATCCAAATGACTCTCAAGGATGCATCATAATAAGATTTTATGGGTGACTTTAACTAACTATTCAAGTTAAAGCAGTGCAGATCTAAGGAGTATTCAGGGACTTTTCTTTCATTTTTCTCCATTTTGGATATGCCTTAAAGGAAGAAGCCAGAAGACACCACATAGCTTACCTTTGCCAGGCTCTCATAATAAAAGTTAGTTGGTAAGAGAATCACTATTGATAAACCAGACAATTGCCATATTAAAACAAAGCTACAAAGAACCAAACTAAAGGACAGAAAAGAGAAAGAACAGCTGCATTTACAAAATTCAGCTACAGTCAGTACAAGTGCAGCTTAAAGTCAGGTGAAATGTACAGACATGTGATCTCGGGCTGCCTGATTTGAAGGGTGCTTGACCTTAGCAGTATGTCATCACTTGGGCAGTTACCATTAATGATACAATACCGATGGTGCAAGTGTATTTTTTCTAATATTTTTCCATATTTGTATACAATATGCATGACAATCTTAAGACCAAAAGACATAATGACTGGGCTTTTCTAAGATTTTTCAGGCCCAAGGCTTGAAATCATGTATGAACTTTCAATCTACCAGAATGATATTTTTATACTACAGTAAAAGTGATACAAGTTAGATGTGCTAGGAAATATCATGAGGGTATGTGAGTGGGAGAACTGCAAAAGACCTGCTGGAATTGTGTGATAAAATATGAATGAATGGCATCACTCTGGGTGTGAGAACTTGCATATAACCCTTAGAGACAGTGTCAGGAGTGAGTTATCACCAATATAGCACATGTTCCATTGAAAATTGATAGTTCACTTAAAAATAATGCCTGTGTGTTACTGTACTGCATCCAGGAAGATCAAAAAAGCAAGATCCGGGAGGAAATGAAGGAGATAATTTATTTGACATTGGAGTTTATATATTGACACTTCATGATGGCAAATTGTGGAACACAAGGAAAAAATATGCAAAACTGTGGATGAAAGAACTAATCCAATAAATGGATTGTTTTTTCTAAGTAGTTTAATTTTAAGAGTAGACATCATGGTCTAATTGAAACACATTTAAAACCAGTTTGCTCCAAAAACATCATGGTAATACATCCAAAATTCTGAAGCTAACTCATATTTGAACCCAGAATCATAGAATCATAGAATGATTTGAGTTGAAATGCACTTTAAAGATTTTCTAGTCCAACCACCCTGCCATGGGCAGGGACACCTTACCCTAGACCAGTTTTCTCAAAGCCTCATCCAACCCAGCCTTGAACACTGCCACAGGTGGGACATCCGCAGCTTCTCTGGGAAAGCTGTTCCAGTGCCTCACAATACTCACAGTTAAGAATGTGTTCCTAATACCTAATCTAAACCTACTCTTCTTTAGTTTGAAGCCACTTCTCCTTGTCCTGTCACTATAGTTCCTGATGAAGAGTCCCTTTCCAGCTTCCCCATGGGCCCTCTTGATATAAGAGAAGGCTGCTCTCAGGTGTCCACAAATCCTTCTCTTTGGGCTAAACAAGTTTTAACTTTCTCAGTCTGTCTTTGTAGGGGAGGTGCTCTACTCCCCTTATCGACTTCATGGCCCATATCTGTGCTTGCTCCAACAATTCCATGTCCTTCAACATGAAAATGAAGAACACAATAGTCCATGGTTCTGCACAAATTAGCTTGGAAGTAAGGGGAAATTTCAAGACAATCGGATAGAGAAATAGTCAGGCTTGTAATCCCTTAGTAGCAGACAGAAGATTTTTACAGAAGACAAAAGTCATTAGTCAATCCTTTTTAAAGAACTGAGAAAGGAAGAGATGGATAAAGCAAATTAAACTATTAAAGTTATGTAATTATATTCTTTGGTTATTAATGTAAATTATTCATTTGTGTGGTAGTGTTTAATATATCTGATAATTTGAATGGCTGCATTTTTAAACACATTTTTAAATGGGGCAATTTTAATGAAGCTCTTCTGGGAATCTGTACTACTGAAACAATTAAGGGTATTTCTAATTTACTTATTTTTCCTTTTGAAACATTTGTGCTATGCTTCAAACATGTGTGTGGTCCACACTGAAGATATAGATATTGCCAGACTATCTAATAAAAGAATACTGTACTGTTACAGAGGTAAAAATCCCAGCAGGAAAACTAATGTTGCCTCTGGTGTCTGAGCCAAATTCAGATTAGCATAATTGAATTCCGCCTACCTACATTTTTCCTGCAGGGTATAAAGCAGACAGTTCAATCTCCAGAGTCATGTAGGCTACAACCTCTTTGAGAAAAGCAGTAAGGGTGCCAACAAAGCTGGTCATGAGGGAATCTGAAAAAAACACATATAGCTGTTTAGATAAGAGTGGCTTTACATGTCAAGATAATTCATTTATCAAAATGATGACTATGATGCTATTAAAAATGAATTATCTCTAAAAGTCAAACAGAAGGATGTCGGGAGATTGATAATGGTCACAGATTAATTGTACTGACCTTGAATTGTGTCTCTGTGCTTTGCAATCTTGCTATTATTTGCATGACTTTTCCATTGCATTCCTAAAACCCAGACATTTTGATTGGCTTTCCTGACAGGAGGAATAAACATAGTGTGCAGGAGAACACATTTCCTCAGGGAAGCCTGAGGTTCTACTGAAGTGGGAAACTGGGTTATGATCCTCTCCAGAAGGATCTGTATATCCACACTACTTATGGGGCATGCTGCCTGGGCAGTGCTGTGTGTGGGAATTTTGCAAAATGAATTTTGTATGTCTCAAGCCAAAACTGAACCCAACACCATTTTAACAGTGTCAAAGAACAAGGAATATAATTCATAGTCATTGTCTTTGAGTAATTTGTTACAGATAGCATAGCTAAGAGATTAGAGCAAAGAAAGCCATGAAAAAACTACTCAAGCATTCAGCTTACCTTTCAGGTGAAGTGAGAGAACTCTGGAATATTCTTTTTCAGATATTATTCTGATATGTCCAGGTGGATGTTTTATGTCTCTAGAGACAGAGAGAGAGAGAGAGAGAGAGAGGGAGAGTCCATACCCTCTCTCCCTGGGCAGCCTGTTCCAGTGCTATGCCACCCCCAATGTGAAGAAGTTCTTCCTCATGATGAGGTGGAATTTCCATGGTGATTTAGTTAATGGTTCCATGCCCCGTCACTGGGTATTGCTGGAAAGAATCTAGCACAATCCTCTTGGCACTCTGCCTTGGAGATATTTATATACATTAATGAGATCTCCTCTCAGTCTTTTCTTTCCCACACTAAACAGGCCAAGGTCCCACACTCTCTCCTCATAAGAGAGATCCTCAAGACCTTTAATCATTGCTGTGGTCTCTTCTGGGTCCTCTTCAATATCTTCTTGTCTTTTTTGTACTGAGGAACCCCCAGCCTATGCTGGGGGGGTTACTCCTCCACGGGTGCAGTACAGTACCCTACATTTCCCTTGAATGTCATTAGATTTCTCTCTGCCCAGCTCTCCATCCCATCCAGGTCCTGCTAAATGTGCATCAGCTGCTCCTCCAGTTTTGTATCATAAGCAAACTTGCTGAGGGTACAATGTGGTCCTACATCCAAGCCCTTGATGAGCTGAAACAGACCAAACCCAGAAATGATCCCTGGGGATCTGACTGCAGGCTTCCTAGTGGATTTTACTCTGCTGATCATGACTTTGTGAGATCTGCCATTCAGACAGTCCTTGATCCATCTCACTTTCATTCATCTAACCCACATTTCCTGAGCCTACCTGTTAAGATCTTATGGGAGACACTGTCAAAATCTTTGCAGAAGTCCAGGCAGAAAATATCCACTGCTCTTCCCTTATCAACCCTCTCCACCATGACATTAAAGAAAGCTATTAGATTGGTCAAGCATGATTTCCTCTTGATCAATCCAATAATAAATTAAAACGCATCTCTGTTGTCTGGTGGCTAGCAACAGCACCTGAGGGAACATCATGAAGGTGAACCAGGGAAGATTAAGACTGGATCTTAGAAAAAGGTTCTTCACCCAAATGGGGTTGGGCACAGGAACTGGTTGCTGAGTAAAATGGTCATGGCACCAAATCTGACAGAGTTCAAGAAGCATTTAGTAAACACTCAAGCACATGCTGTGACTCCTGGGGATAGTGCTGTGCAGGGTCAGGAGCTGGATTGGATAGTCCTTGTGTGTCCCTTTGAAGTCAAGCTATTTTATAAATCCATGACACTATCATTGTCTATTTCCAATTATAAGTTGATCTATAGTAACTCTACTCAAAACAAACATAAAACTGATTTGTACTTGGGAATCCTGCAAGATCAAGAAAGAACCTGTAGCAGATGAAAGCCTGTCTTAAGAGTCACTAAAATGATTCAGAAAGCATTGATATATATTGCAGTAAGCATAAAAAATATTAATCATTTATTATTTATATTTAATCAAGACTTTGAGCTAATCAGAACATCAAAATTATCACACTTTTGTATAATTACATTTTTATCCTTGATACTTATAAATCTAACATTCTTGAAAACACTTACATACATGTCTAAACACTGTAAAAGGAATAGTCAGTACATATAAATTCCAGCTTTTGGGACTGCTTATTTGAAGTTCTCCATCTCCATTATCTCTCTTATGTACAATCTTATTAGGACAACTTTAAAACATTACATAGAGATATGGTGCAAAATATCTTAGATAAAAATGTCTTGCATTTTAATTATTTCTAAATTATATTTTTTTAGATAAGTCAAAAAACCCCTACCATTTTATTTTAAATAATTTACTCTAGTATAATATAGAAGTCTTCAAAACAATAAATGCTTAAATAACTTCTAGTTTAAAAAACGCTAAAATATTTAAGTAGAATTTAAGCACAAAAGTTATAGAAAAAAGTTGCTTACAAGTGTGAAATTCCCTTAAGATGGAGAATTTATCAGAAGAAAAAAGTCTTCTTTGAAACACATTATTGGCAAAAACTATTTTGTCTAACTGCAAAAAGAATAATTATTATTGTTTGTCAGTCTTGTTTCCTCTCATTTTTACAAGTGCAAATTTGGGAAAATGCCAGTGAAGTCAATGGGCTTGAACTTGTATAAAACCCTGATATAAAACTGGAATGCGTAAGAGCAGTGTCTCTTGTGAAATATATAAACTTTATAGTCCATGCAAAAGTTCTGCTTCAGTGATTACGGTTAAGATGTATTCTTGCAACAATGTGGCAATTTGCAAAGATCATGAACTGGATATTTTATGTTCATATTTATTTCAAGCTTCATTTGTGGCAAAGGATCATTAGAAGTGGAGATGATTAAAAATAAAGAGGAAAAAGAGGACTACATAGCTTTTACTCATAAAATCATCTGTTAACTTTTACCAACAGACTTTGTGAAAGTGGATTTTATTCAGTGAAATTTTATCAGGAAGGTTCCTTACATCCAAAATAACATTTCTTTCTAAGGGGTAAAAAACAAATGACAGAAAAGGTAGGACTCATGTTCAAGCCCCTTAGTGTGTTTTCAACACCTGAGTAGTCATCTAAGGCAAGCAGAGAGCTTTTTCTTTTCAGACCTTTGTTCCACAAAGGACATTTTTTTTTTTTTGGAATTGTCTCACACTTATAATATTAGCAGGGATGAGAGGAGAAGACAACAATGATGTTCCTGTTTTCCATCTTGCCTCATTGAGGACAAATGCTCAAGTGAACAGGTTTTGCTGATAGCAAAGCACTGACTCTAGGCTAACTAGCTGCTCATTAAAATGATACAGTTAATGTTCTCCTTGGCCTTGACATTACTATGTCTGTTTGTTCAGCTTCATCTCAAAAATTATTTTATCTC
Organism: Melozone crissalis; assembly: GCF_028551555.1. NCBI lineage: Eukaryota > Metazoa > Chordata > Aves > Passeriformes > Passerellidae > Melozone > Melozone crissalis. The sequence continues at coordinate 59,627,537 of NW_026535805.1, forward strand.
ATGTTTAGATTTACTTTAAAGGAACAACTTTGTTCACAGTAGCATATGTTTATATTGCCGAGAATACTCCAAGTTTGCAAATTATTACCCTTCAGAAGGCAAAGCAGAATACTGTCTAAAGAATTGAAATCTTAAATGTGAGAAGAATGTGAAAAGACTATATTAATGTTTCTTGTAATTTGATCTCTATTGTATCATTTTTAAAATTACTCCATAACAAATTTCAATAGGAGATTTCACAATCCCAGTTATTGAAAACAACAGATAAATAGATCCACTACAAGTTCTAAAGTTCATTCTTCCTTATTTTATGTCTTTAAATCTTCAAAATAATTCATGGCTATGTGGCAAGACAAGGGTGTATTGATTTCCTGAAATGTATTCAATTGTTTGATAAGGTTACTGCTCTGAGGTTGTTTGTTGTCACTATTAATCCTTTAGATTATAAACTTGTTTCTCCTGATTACGCTGTGAAAATTATGACCTGCTAGACCAGTCTGAATCATGGGTACTTACATTTTCAGGTATAACATTATGAAATTTTTAGAGATTTTCTACCGCCTTAGTTCTAAAATCTTGTTTTTCTTAAATCAGTGGAATTAACTGAATTTCTCAATGGCAATATAGGGATATATATCCAAAGTTAGTGATTTGTGTGTGACAAGTCTGAACTAGTTTCTTTTAATGTTCTTCTGGCCTCCATCCTGTCCATTCAACAGTGATATGAATCAAATTGCTTTATTAATTAAAACTTATATTAAATCAATTCAAGCTGGTCCAGGCATGCAAATAGGGACAAGAGAGCAGAACATGCTTAATTAGGCACCATATATGTGCTTAGGACACTTTCTAATGCAAAAAAAAATATTGGATACATATAAACAGAGTACAAGAGGGAATATTATCCTGATGGTTGAGAAAAGAAAAGCAGGGGATTTGCACAGGAAATCACTTAGAAATTCAAGGCTTTTCTTGCTAACCTGGAAACTGTATAGTTCTGTCATTCCAAGTTTACAGGACTGAGAGTTTCATCACAACTCTAATTTACTGATTTCAATTGAATAGAAACATAAATTATATGGCAGCATCTTCACATCCATAAAAATAATTTTAATACTATGAGTTCTTCTCAAAAATAATTCATGTGATGAATCAGAAGTATATTCAGATATCATTTATAAAAAAGCATATAGGCTTTGGCATTTCAAACACATATTTACAGAGCTGATATTTATATCATAATGGAAAATTGTCCATATACCTTGAAACAAAGCAAACCAACTGAAAGTGCTTTAGTAGAAAACAGAATATGGTTTCTTATTTAAGGCTTATATATCTCAGCATACGGTACTAAGATTTCAATTATTATTATTATTATTGTTATTATTATAGGAAAAGAAGGGACTGAGGTATGTGGCTCCAACATCATGCTGAAAATCTGTCTCTACCATATAGCACATTTTTTCCAATTGAATAGATAAAGGAAAAATTGCTCCCTGTATTTCCCAGCAGGCAGGCATAATCTACATGCATTTACAGCTATTGACAGACACATGATCTTGCCTGGAAACTGAATTAGACCTAGGGAATATTGTATGCTGTCCTATCTTTCCCATGCTTTGAACTTCTCTTACTTATTCCAGTCTGATAACTATTTTACCCAGGTTTGAATTTAACCTTTCAAACTGTATCCAACAGAATATAAGCCCTCCTTATACTGAAATTGTAGATCCCCAGACTCATTTAATGACAAGTTCCTTCTACAGCAAACTTACTAAAAGTACATACAGAATTTATGAGAGGGTCGGAAGAGTAGTCTCTTTTCTTCCAAATTTGGGAATCCAGTTTTGAGTCAGAGAAAGAGTAATAGTACAAATTTAAAATGTATACAAGCAAGCCAAATGGGAAGATATGTCAGCTTCTTTTTAAACATGTGGAATCAGTCTTGCTCCACAGTGATGTCTGTTTGCAGCGGAGTAATATCAGCATATATTAGGCAGGACTGCAAAGCAGAACAAAGAACTGAAGCAACCTTGTAATTTCAGATTTTTCATGTTTTCCATCTCCTTTGTCCATTTCACTGTGTTCACTTATAATGAACTTTTCACCTTTATCAAATGGCTTTAGACTGTCACCATGGAAAACAGCTTGTCATAAACCTTACATTTAATGAGAGTTTGGGCAGGGATTATTTAATAAAAAAATGTTTGAGGGCTATCTATGTTCCAATGAGAAATGTGTCAAAGTAAGAACTTCAGTTTGCTCACTGGAAAACAATAACTTCAAGAGTTTTCTTCTCCTAAAACATTCTTCAGTTTAGTGTTCATCTAATATCTTAAAATTTCCATTATCTCAAGCATTCAAATGGATTTCAGTGGGATCTAGGAATAATTTTTGAAAGAAAGGAGGCCACAGAGCACTGAGCTTCACATACCTGTGGGTGGAGGACACTTCTGGCTACTGAGAGAGTATAGGAAAGTATGTGCTGAGATACAGCAAGAGATGAGACCAGCATACCCATGAATAAAAGGAAGCATTTAAGTAAAAAGCATATGGCAAGTGATAATTTCACTTCATATTTCAAATACATAGCATCTCTCCTTTTTGTAAAATCTGCATCTTAAAAGGACATCCTCAACCAGAGGATGAAATTTGACCAGACTTGTATGGGTTTTTTATTTCCATCTTTTTTTAAATACAAGCTCTTAAAACTTGTGAAATCCATAATACCCTGTGGCACTGATTTCTATGATTTAATGATATATAAGATAAAAAAAGTTTTCATATATTTTGGTAAAACTGCTTGAGTTTTTTCTTCTGATGCTTAATGTGGTGTTTGAGGTAAAGTAGCAGAAAAGCAGTAGACACTTAATTTTTCCAGGTAACTAAATTTTTATCTCCCTTTTTTAAATGCCCTCCTTCTTTCACAGAAGTTGTTTTCATCATGTAAGTAGTCTCCCTGTATGTTTATGGTACATTTTTTTGAGAACAACCAATCAGGTTAGGGGCAACAATTGATTTCCTAGAAAGCTGAGGAGTTATCAAGTCTTTGGATTTTGATTTTTTTTCTTGTGGATGCTATGATAAAAAAGTATAACAGAACTGAACAGCATCCTGATAATAAAGGTAACCATTCAGAAGCTTCCACTTTAGAAGAAGGAAATAAAATAAGATCAGTAAAGGAGAGTCGTTATCACACTGTTTCATGGACATGAGGACTGGTGACCCTGCCTAAGTGTGTGTCTTGAAAATCCATTTTCTATTGATTAGGTCAGTGCCTGCCTAGTAGTTGCAAGATTTGCTGAGGTATCTTAATAAGACTGTGAGTGAGAAAGACATCACAAATTGCTTGTGTTTGTTCTTATCCCTACTACAAGCAGGGACAAAACTTAAGTGTGCTGTGAATACTGTCCCCTACCCTATACGCCTTCTCACCCAAATTTCTCCATGGATGCAAACAGTGAGTTCAGCAGCAAACTGATGTTGTAAGTCAGTGGTACAGGCTGCCGGGCCAGGACACCACTGTACAGAAGTGTTCACAATGTCAAATTCAAAATTAATTAAACTAAAGAGATCAGAAGGATAAGCAGGCTCAGAAGTACTGCTTGTCACAGAGTGTATCTATTTCTCCAGTTTACAAAGGACTTTGCTCTGCACAACTATACCACATGCCAGGCATGACCTTTTACATCATGTAACTATAAACTTGCAGTTATAATATATCACTTGATCCACAGAACATTTATTTTCACATGGGAATTGCCATTCCATCATGGAGGTCAGACTGCATACCAGCTTGAGGAGCATAAGCAATATGAAGTTAATTATTAAAACCTTGGGGGCCCAGTCAAGGTGCACAAGACAGCTCATGACCTGAAGTGCCACATCTGTACATGTTTAAGTCACCCACCTGGGCAGCCTCTTCCCTGGGCACCCTGTTCCAATGCCTGACAACCCTTTCCATGCAGAAGTTATTTCTAACACACAATCTAAACCTGCCCTGGCTCAGCATGAGACCATTTCCTCTCATCCCATCGCTTGTTATTTGGGAAAAGAGACTGATTCCCACCTGGCTACAACCTTCTTTCAGGCAGTTGTAGAGAGTGAGAAGACCCCCCATAGCCTCCTTTTTTCAAGGCTAAAAATCTCCAACACCTCGGCTGCTCCTCATCAGATTTGTTCTCCAAATCCTTCCTCATATAATTATTTTTTATGAGTACTTAGCAAATGGTAATAATATGTCATTCCTTTAAGCTGTTGACTTTTTTTCCATCACCTGAACAGTTTCCATTAACACTCTTATAAGACTAGTAAACCTTGTTTTCCAATATTTGATAATATTACTCCATCAAACTGATTATTGTAGTTAAAGAATATAGCCCAGCTTCTGTCATTTCCAAACTTTTCTGGCTACCAAAGAGTGTTCAGGTGAGCACTATTTTATTTGGATTTTTTATGTCTATGGAAACACAAGAACGAGCTGTTTGTTAGAAACCGCTGAATCCACTTTGCATTTGAGAAAGTCATAAAATGAAAATAAGCTTTATTTGAGTGAAGTCAACATGCCAACTCATGAGATTTTCATTTCCAGAGTATTGTTTTTAAAAAAAAAGTCCCAAATAAACCTAGAGATTATAAAGTAATTTTTTTACTAAAAATGAAATATCTGAATTATTTTTTTTTAACTTTTCCTTTACTCTATTTCCTTATTTCAGTTTAAAATGAGGGGATTATTCGAGCTTTGGCTGACGCTGGTTGTTTATGAGAATGCAAGTAGAATGTTCATTAAAAATGTCAGGTTTGAAGAGCTGTCACTATAACCTAGTGCTCTCCCAGTTACTAAAATTACATAACATTTTATGTAACTCCCTTCCTGGACAGCAGATCTGCCATTATAAAGTGTTTTGGGCTTAGCTAAGCATTTCAGGGAAACTTTATTTTAAAAATTGCATCCTAGAAAATGAATTCACTGTGTAAAAGTCATCATCTTAAAATTCTCACTATGATACTGTTTTTTTATAGTCATCATACATAGGATGTTTATGTCCATATCTTCTGCCACTTTGAAGCTTATGTCAAAAAGATTTGCCACAGAGAAAGCTTTAATGACTGTTATAGTTCTCAGTGTCCTCTAAGAGAAATGAAAACACATCTGTCAGTTCAGACTTTCCAAACTTTAATCAGGAACCCATGTGTTTGAGGCACACAGCTCAAGTTAAAGAAAATAAAGAATGGACAAGCCGCTTCAAAGGAGAGACATGTATTGTTCTCTACCGTATTTTTTCTGTCAAAGAATCACAGAATTATTTAGGCTTAAAAGGACCTCCAAGATCATCACGATCAAGGCTGATACCCACCTGGCTATAGCCTTTTTGGCAGTGGCAGAGAATGATAAGGTCACCCCAGAAGTTCCTTTTCTCCAGGCTAAACACCCGCAGCTCCCTCAGCTGCTTCTCAAAGGACTCAGCAGAGCACCCACCAGCCTTGCTGCCCTGCTCTGAACACGCTCCAGCACCTCCATGTCTTTCTGGATGTCTGGGCAGTACAGTGTTAAAAGCTTATGTGTGGTACTCAAATAGTACACTGTACTAAATATTTCAGTACAGATGTGTCATCTCAAAGCAAAGCAAACAGATTTTGAAAGCTTTTCCCAATTAATGCCACAGAAAACTTCAGGAACATTATAATAGCTGATATGAGAACTCTAGGAAACAGAACATGAAAAATATACCAAAATAAGATTTTTTAACATTATTATTTATTTTATAAATAAATTTAATTTTTTAAAACTATATTTTTAAATTTAATTTTTTTATTTTATTTTTTTATCAAATAAATTTTATTATTCAATATTCATGTTTGCACACAACAAGAAAAATTCCTTTTACTACAGAGCTTTAAAACCAGAGTTATGAAGTGTTTTGTCTGTCCATCACAGTGATGAAATAAATACAGCACAATAATTGCTTTGAGTCACCTCTAGCTGAGTTTCTGAGATGAGTTTAATGGCCCGTACTACAAACATCATGTCATTATCTATCTCCAGGGTTTCAAATTTACATTTTCATATTCTGTGATACACCGCATTTCAGCATTGCTACTTAGAAATGATTTATTCTTCATTTCACCGCCTGAAACTGAGTTACCACAAGATGACATAACTAGGCTTGGATATAGAGGAAGGATTGACTAATCTTGTCCACATCTGGCTGATTGCACCACTGCAGGAAAAACCCCATTGCTCACCTGGCAGCACCCAAATTGCTGCAATTCCTAACCCAGGGTAAGAACACAAGTGGTACCAATTTCCCTTAATATATTGTACCACGTTTGCAGCATGCGGCTGTTTGACAGCTAGTGGCACAACAAAACTGTCCTTGCTGTAGAGGTACAGACAGCTGGGTCTGGGTTGAAAGAGTCTGCACATATCCAAGAGTGAGTGTATGCATCAGAACAGTAAAATTTATAAATCCACGATTAGTGAGAAAAGCAAAAACAAACAAAACCAAAAAACCCCAAAAAACCCAAACAAAACCCAAAAACAAACAAAAACCCTCCAAAACCAACCAAACAAAAAACCCCCATAAACCTAAACAAACCCACCCCCCAAACCAAAACAAAAACCCAAAACCAGCCAAACAAAAAAGTTTGTTTCAGGTGTTCAGGAATTTAAGAAGCTTAGGTTAGCAACACAGAGATACAAAAACCAAACAAAACAAAACAAAAAACAAATCAAAACAAAAAACAAACAAACAAAAACAATCAAACAAACAAACAAAACCAAAAAAAACCCAACTGTCACAACACCACATACACATCTAATCCTCAACTATGAGTAAGCCTGTCTGGTCATTTGGGGGAGCAGAAAAATATGGCTGGGGGAGGCATAATTATGATATTTTTGCACTGAATCAAATATTATATGATAGTATCTCTGAATCCCATATTCTGGGATATATTTTTCATAGAGACACATAATTTCTCCTGTCGACATGAAAACAGTCACCACAAGAGATCAGGAGGCTGGATTTTGAAAAGGAATTTCTCTGGCAGATACAAAGCATTGTTGCTCTTGTGGAAGCACAGAGAGGTGTTTCAGAAGCTCATATATTAGGAAACTACAGAGTGCCAGTGCAGGTGTCCAAGCACTGGACTGCATCAGCTGGACAATTAAATTGTGGGACTGGTCCCTGGCAGGCACTTGGACAGTTCAAGTAGCTCTCCTCGATTCAATGGTTTAATGTTAGTCTGGAAGTAGCCATCCCCTTTAAAAAGACAAGACTTGACACTTTTCAGGTTGTTGGTCTTTATTGGACTACACAAAGTCTTTCTAATGCAGAGAAAACCCTTATTTCTCCTGTTATTTGAAAGTCAAGTTTAAGGGTTTTTTCCCTCTTTTTTTCCCCCACAATAATTTTTTTCTTATCTGTAGTTCCTGTTGTATTTAAAGAGAGTTCTAATGTACTTTTTTAATTATGGGATTGCTCAGATAAAGGAATAAATGAAGAATTAATTAATAAATGCATAATATTGCATGTATTGCAGAAGACAGTTTGCCAAAACTATCATTCATGTAGTCACAAATTCATCTTAAAAAAAAAATCATATATAAAGTTTCCAAAGAGAATTTCTTATCCTTCTATTGCTCTTGTGTTTTTAAGTGTGGGAAGTAGACAAACAATGGTCTTTTTCAATTTAGATTCTCTTTGATTTTTTTATATAGTAATAAAACTTATATTAATTAATGAGAGAAGGAGGAACTGAATTAGCTCGTGTTTAAATGTACAGGGTTCCTTTCTTCAGTGTGATAATAATAGATAAATATTTTCCAGCATTTAAGCAGCAGAGCTAATAAGTATTAGACAACCTAGTGTAAAAATAAATGTTTGATTTTATATGGATAAAATCTTGGAGAGTTTCAATTTCAGTATGTCTATGCATCACTCTTGAAGGTGATTTATTAATAAATTTCTACAAAAAAAAGCCACTTATAAAAGGAAATGATAAACTAAATTAAATCAAATTTGTGTACTCCTTTGACAATCAGAATGTTCTGAAAAAGGTATCAGTGAGCAGGTAAAGTTTCAAAGCTCGAATAAACCTCAGAGGCATAACTGAGAGCAAACCAAGAGATTTCTAGTAAAGTTTCAGGCAAATTGGTGATTGTGACACTTTTGTTTAAAGATGCAATCCATGCCAGATAAAATACAAGTTTTATAAAAAATTTCTGCTGCACAACTCTTATAAAAAGCACTTTTCCCGTCCTTCAGTTTTCTTGTAAAAAAAAATCATGTATGAGAAATTATAGTATTGTACAGAGACACAAAAATCATTATGAGCTTTGTTTGAAGCTTTGTGTGTTATATCTTACAACAGGGACTCATGGGCATCCACTTCTTAATGGAACAGTTATTGAATTACTCGAGGGATGAATGGCTCAGAGAAAGAGCAATGGGAGGCAGAATCTGCCTTTTCCTTGCTGCTTGTCTCTGCAGTAACTCCTGCTGATGTACAAGTTGATGTACCACCAGAATTTCAAAAATATACAGAATGTGTAGGCGTGTAAAAGGATTGTGGAATGCATAAAATATACACATAGAATGTGTACATGGAATATAATTTCTTCATCAACAACCAAAAAGGAGAAAAAACTGGAATATATGATATCTATAAGAAGGAGCATACAGTAATTCAACTGGCAGCCGAAAGACCAGTAGAACAGTCATGAAAGAACTGCATAGTTCCTCTTGCTCAATATAGAAATGAACATACATTATTCTATTCAAATTGGAAGTTTTAGCACAAACATACTAAAACATGAAGAGTGTTAATTTAGTGTGCAAATATGTAATTTCTTTTCACCAACTGCAGAATAATGGGGAAACTAGTTAAATGATCTGAGAAGACAGGTGTTTGTAATTCTTAAACACATAATTCAATGTGGCTGTGGAATACTTCTTAAAGGACTTTTTTATTGAATTGTAATTCACAGCAAAAAAAGTGTGAACCTTTGAATGCTAAAGGGAAATGGGAATGGGAAGATTGATATCTTCCTGAAATAAGGATTTGAACAAGGTCAAATGAAAAATCTTTTGAGCTGATTTTATTCCCTCATTGATTTTAAAGGCAGCCTAAGGTGATTATGTGTAGAGTGGGATGACTAAAATTTAAATATACAATAAGTAGAGAGACAAAGCTCAAATTTTCACAATTTTTTTAGAGACTGTAGATATGTTGTACTAAAATTTTAGAAAATATGCACCATATCTTTAATATCTGTTGCAACAATTACACTGGAGAAATGAAGTAAATTTAATTCCAAATGGATAATAAAGGCAACCTAAAATATTAACACATAGTGGACAAAAATTGTCAGACTGACAGGAAAAAGGACAGAATTTGTTTTATAAACAGTGTACAAGACTTTCAAAATCAGAATTGCATTTACAGATTCTTCTGAGGGCAAACATAGGAAGACTGTTATACTGAGATATATACATATATGTATAAACGTTATATATATAATTAGATAGGTGAGTAGATGGGGAACAGATATCCACTATTTTTAGGTAAAAATTATGACATCAGATATGCTTTGAATGAATCATGAAAATGTTCTTGAGTAGAGCATGAAGTCCAACAATGAATAAATGCATCATATTTGAGACACCTTATTTTTCATATACAATTTACAGCACATGGATCTTTAAACTCCCTTTCTTCATTTAAATGAATGCAGCAGTGAGCTTCAGATGCCTTCCCATAGTAATACAGAAGAATGAGCAGAGCAAGGATGCAATTCACCCATGCTCTGCATGTTCTCCCACTCTGAATTCTTGGTACAATTTAGAATTCACATTTATCCAACAGTTACCAGTTGAGGCTTCAGATCTATTCCAATCCCTTACTTCTTTGAACCTGCACCTGCAATTTAGACTAAGACCTTAAGCCCCAAATTATTCATACCAAACCAATAAAATTAGTCATCTGCATACATTTTTTTTTTCCATGGAAAGACTCACACAAAAGAATATAAACTTGGAAGCAGGAAGACATTAGAAGATTACTGTTCTGCCTTCAGTAGAAATTACACTTTGAAATTACATCCAAAATAACATAATATGCATAAATACTATTTAAAAATTATGAAATTTAAAGGCATTATTCAAATTAGACAAATTTTTCAAATTTTAGGAGCAGAATTTTAATTAATCTGCCTTCAGATAGACACCAAATTTGCATTAATATCAAATGAAGGTCTAAAAACTTACCCCCAAATATTTAAGCTGTGTCTTTAAAATATGTTACAGGTCATATCCAATTAAAATTGGATATGACCAAAAAGGTAAGCATAAGTCAATTTTATATACTATCAAGCATAGTGAGCCTTGACAACTTTTCTAAGAAAAAATAAATAACCAGCTTTATCTTGACAAAAACATTCAGAAGAGAAGTTAGATGAAAGGCAAATGATAGATTGCTGAAATTAGGCCTATTTAAACAAAGTTGAAAGACTTCCTTTTATTCAGTGTCCTTATGTACTCTCTTTAGAAAGCAAGACATTGATCCCTGTAGACTTTAGAGTTAATTACATTCTGATAGCTCAGATGTTTCATCTAGATTTGCTCAGACAATTTCATTCTTCAGGACTGAGGGGAACAAGGATGGAAGGACAAATACAGGAGAGTGTGGATTTCTCAACACACTTTAAGTGTGTATGGTAAGATTTGGTTCAATAGAAAAGCAACCAAATAGAAATGTTTATGTGCAATCATCGATATCTGTGCGAAGCACCTGTGAGTCTACATTGGGCTGGCAGATACAACCCAACACCCATGGAATGTAGGTGTCATTGGAGGACATTTCAAATAGAACTTTAAACTTTTGAATTGACAACTGAATTGCGCTTTGAATCAAAAAGTCATGTCCTGGAATGGATATTCAGCTGTTCTCCATAAGATATATGATTCACGTTCTTAACTTTTAAGTTTTTTTGGTTTTTTTTAACCATGGAAAGATTGTTTTCAGCACTATATGCTGTAGAAGCTTCTTTGAAATAACCAAGCAATGAAAAAATATGTTCCTCGTAATTACTTGCTGAAGAGATAAAGGCATTGAGTCTGCATTCCATTTTCCTTCTATAAATGACATAAACTGTTTATTTTATGAGATTGCTTGAGGTTCTTTACATTAAACAAGACAGTTGTAAGGTTAATATTGTATTGCCAATGAATTATTTTGCTTTAATAGATTTCTGAAGAAATTTACCATGTTTTTACACTCTATAACTTTCCCCATCTCCCAGCTTGACTCGGTGGCAACTGGTTATGCTCATAAAAAGGGAAAATATGCCATTGGTTTATTTTTCTTCTTAATAAAACAAGATTAGTTATCAATTAAATTGTGAGAAGTTCACAAAGATGCTGTAAACCCTTCTTCTGAATAAATATTTATATAAGCAACCTCCAAACCAATTTGTGTGTAGAAGGCCAGGTAAGTGAATGCCAAGGACAGTATAAAATTTATTTTGCAATTAAATGATGCACACATATATGAGAAATATACCTTTTTAAAGTGTGCAATGGAAAATTTTATTTTGCAGATTTATTCATAGTATAAATGGTTTATAATTATACTTTCCACTATTATAAACACTATAATACCATCAAGTTAAAAAAGACTGCATTAGAATCACAAGAGTTATAAAGGTTTAGGAGAAGGAAGCATCCAAAAGATAAACTGCCACTTTAATAGAAAATAAATTAGAATAGAAAATAGAAATTATAATAGAAAATAAATTCTATTATAACCAGCTGTTTAAGATAAGTACGATAAATAGTTCCCCAGCTTTATGTCTTTATTAGATATAAAGAAATCACTAGCATAGACCAATCTTCTGACTCGCAGTTTCCTAAAGTTATGGTAATGAATCTCAGCCTCCAGGTAGAAAATCTATATTTTTTTCAGAAATTTGAGAAAAAAAGTTTAAAAAGTATTCCAAACTGTTAGTCCTTGCACTCTGTAGCAGACATTTCTTTTCTTCTTTTTCATAAAAACATTCCCTCACTTGTCCTGAAGGACATTAGAAAAATTCAAAGATGAGTCTCTTTAGAAATGAGATTGAGGAGTATATTACTTGACTGTGGCAAGTTCCTCACTGAAGCCTTTTCCTCACTTTGTACATAGTCTTTCTAAAGCATTGTCATTCCTACCATTTAATATATATCAATCAAGAGCTTAGAAAAGGATTGTTACTTAGCTAGTACTTAAACAATGCATTAAAGACATTTTTCTATGTACTGAAAATTGTTTGAACTTCGCCTGATTTCCGTTTTTCAAATTTTCTTCACAGTTTGGAAATGCTCAAACTATACAGTCCTTTCTCTTCAATGCCCTCTCTGAGGTCAACTCTCACAGCTGCAATAAAATTGACTCTGGTTTAGTGGTTACCCAGTGAGTTTAGCTATTTCTAGACTTGTATTACATCATTTGCTCAACCTGAAATCTATTTTTCTAAATTTATTTTGAATTCAGTCACTAACTTTCAAATTGTTTGAGTGTAGGATGTAAGTTATCTAGGGTGATAGAAGGTCTTTTTTTCATGCTTTCACATTGCCAGCTTGAAAGGCCTGGTTACAAATGCACAAAATGAAACAGCACAGTCTGTTCTTCCCATTTGATTAAACTACTCTGAAAGGTAAACTGTGAGAATAAAAAAGATACTGGGTGTCAGAGGGACTGACTAAACACTGGCACCTTCATTATTCTTTTAAGAATAGAAAAAAAAATACAATATCAAGTATTTCAGGATTTCACGTGCTGTGTCTGGTTAGCCAGGGGCAGGAATTTACAATTTGTGTGGTACAGGGGCAACACAGCCTGAGAAAGTCTGTGGCTCACCAATCTGAGCATTCTCTGTACATGAGGCCCACTGTCAGCATATCCATAACTGATTTTGGTAATGTGGATCCTAAATCCTCAGAGCATTGATATTTTATAGGCCTCAGACCTCCTCTGCCTTCCCTTATCTTGATCCTGAATTTCAATGCTCCTGCATGGGAGCAAGAAGGTTGTCCGTACACTGTGCTGTCTCCCTCCTGCACCAGAAATTTGTTGGCCCTTCAATTTTTCCAAGTGACAATTACAAGAAGCCTAGGTCATCCCAGGACAGAAAAACTGCTCCCAGGGTCAGAAAACATGGCAAACTTATGTGTTTTCCCAGGCAAGATTTGCCCTCCTGTCTTCCAAACTAATCTGATATGTGCTGACTTATACTTAGCCTGATTTTCATAGATGTCCATGCCATGTGTGAATTCAGTCTCCCAGGAAGGTACAGGGATCCTAAACATTGTTAGGAATGGGATACTGATGTGTGCAGCAGATGATTGAAGAGTAGAAGTACAGAGCAGATATTTTAGTAAGGTGGTTGGGACAACTTTCTGTTACAGAAAAATTTTCAGCCCCATTGCTTACCTTTATTTTAGAAAAAAAATAGACCAAGAGCCACTGAATAAAAAAACCCTCCCTATTCCTTAAATACTTTTTATATACTACAATTTTATCTTCATTTCCATCTTCTTTTCCTGGATGCATCTTGTTAAATAAATATACATTTTAAAAGTTAAATATAAAATTATCAGTTTTAGTAATCCAAACTTTCACTAAAAATCTGTGTTGAGCTGAAGTTTTATAACTAGCTGAGCCATTTTAAGAATCCATGTTTGCCAGAGAAGGTAGGTTGCACTCTCTTTTCTCATTCCCATCTCACTTCTGTCTTTCTGCTTTTCTATTCTTTCCTCTCTCTCCCTGGTCCCAGGAGCACTTTGCTGGGTATTCTTAGGGTTGTCTCAGATTATTAAACCCATAAGCTCCTCAAATCTCATAGAGGAAATATACATTAGTAAATGAAGCAAGGTTAGGGTTTGTGCAGCCAAGCTGGCATGATTTGTCAGCTTCCACATTACTTTGACTAACCAAAACAAAGTGGTGCATCCAAATCACTTTTCTGAAATGGTCCCTGCCAAATCATCCCTGCTAATTCCCAAATTAGACCTGGGAAATGTTTGTATAGCTCTAACTCACATTGCCCAAACCCATGCCAGGGATCTCTCTAAAAAATTAACAGTAAGGGCAAGCCAATTTATCATTTTGTTCAATTTACTGTTGCAGGTATATTCTATTTATTCATAGGAGTCTGATTACAGAGTTCAGTAGCTCGGCCAATATATAACAGAGAATCAAATAGGCATCAATGTGCTGAATGAAGCTTAGTTTGGACAAACAGCAAAATGTTAAGTGATTCAGAAGACATCTGAATGATGCTCCTTTCCAATATGTATTTTGCAACTGCTTTCTGTAAATCTGTTGCCCTAAGCTTTAACTATTACAATGCAAAATCTTAATGTATGGAGATAGATGTTTTGTTATGGAGCTATATGGCATTACCTGTAATGGAAATTTGCTGGGTCTTTATTTTGTAGCTCTATATTGCCTAAAATGTTTTTCAAAATTCTTGTAATTCTGCAAAGACAATTAGATTTGATTCTTTTCATGGGTATTTCTCAAAACCACATGGCTTCAAACACATCCTTCAGAGCTGTGTGTCTGATTCTATACGTCTGCTCAGATGCAACCCAGAATTTTTGTCTGACCAGAGTAAATAAAGCAATGTTTATTTGACCAGTTTTTGGATAAGACTGTAAGCTTGCCTTTAAAATCTATGAAGGAGCTGAAAGAATAATTTAGCCTGGACTAATTATTTTAATGTTTCTGAAATAGTTCTGTAACATATACCAAATGTGTATACACACTGTTACTATAGACCTGGAGAGAAGTTTTTAATTTTAAACTATAAAAATGATCAGAATACAACATTTTTATTTGAGAAAATTTCCACAAAGTGCAATTTGCATAAAGTGCAGAAATTCATTGAATTATTGTAAGATGGCCAACATCACCTAAAGTAGTAGCCTAAAGTTTTTCTCTTCTGAAGTAAAATGTTATTACAAAATCAGCCAATTTCTGTACTTTTAATATAAAACTATGGATTTATTAAACAACAACAACAACAAAACAACAAAAAATCCCTAACAACAAAAAACCTCACAACAAACAGAAAACAAGTATGCCCTAAGCCCAGAATAATTACATTTGTAATGAGGAAACATTTTCTAGAGATTAAACTCAGCTCTTCAATTAAGTTCTACTGCATTTTGAATATTTTATTCCAATTAGACATGTTCTTTTGTCTTATTCTTTGATACTTGTTAAATGTGAAAAATATAAATATAAAATCAAATATGCAGAACTGGGTAGTTTATATTCTATAATTGCCACTTAACGTATACTTGAAAAGCTCAGCAAAATTAATTTTAGCTTTGGAAATACTGGAAGATGTTTTCATTCATTATTTGTCAAATGTAGGAAAATGACACAAGAAATCTTGAATTATTTTATAGAAACAGCACTTGAAAGCAGCATGTATGGACACAAAATTACAGTGGTGCAGAAAAGCCAGAAACAAACTTTGCACATTATGTCTGTTTATGAGAGTTTGTATGAAGTATTGAAGCACTGTCAAAGAATCAGGTAAATGGATTTTTAATAGTGATTAAGGAAAATGGGAAAGTTGTCACTAAAATTAAAACAGATAAGATTCATCTTCTTTAAAAGCCACCAGAAATTGAAATGGTGTGTTCAGCTCTTTGTCTAGATTCCCTCAAGAACATGGCAGTAAATGGTGGCTTTTAGATGACAGTTTGACCCTTTCTCCTGCTGTAACAAATCTGGCATCTTTGAGATGAAGCACCTTAAGGAGGTGCTGACTTCCCTCTACTAACTGTAGAGGAAGCCTCAACTCTTACATGACATTATGAGTGATATATTTTTTCAGCAGGGTAGGATTGTTCACTAAACTTCACAATATAAATTCTCACATCAAATTTCCAATATACCCCACATCCTTTTGATGGGGTATATTGGAAATTTGATGTACATAAAACAAGAAGAAAAAAAAAATCTAGTCACCCACAGAGGACATATCTATATTTATCCAATTCAAATTTTTTGTGATGCAAAAGGAAAATTCTCTGGGATTTGGATCTGGCAAGAGAAAAACCAGACATCAAATCATGTCAGGATAAAGACTTTAAGTTGTCATTGTTTATTACAGCTGAAGTTATAACAATATCTGTATAGTGTCTCTCTACATATTCAGGAGATGTTATGTAAGAAATTAGCAAATACATTTCTTAAATATAGGTAGTCAGGGTTAGATAGTAAGAATTAGGAACATGGAATTCCTCAGAACCAGAAGACATCTAACACTAGAATATGTAATAGAAAAGAGATACTTTCCTGAGTGGGTCTCTACAAGAAGAATGCTTCATCAGCTTTGTGTTTCATTCAGAGGTCTGAAATCATATGACAGTAGGTGAAAATCAGATGGCTAAATTTGTTATCACCCTAATTATCTTCATCATTAACTCACAGATGTTATTGCTCAAACATACAGGTCTCTGAATTATTTGTGCAACAGGTCCTGCATTCCTAAAATTTTCAGTTTCCTAAATATAAAATAGAGTTATTTCATATGTTAAACTTATTTCTTCTTGCCATGCTGGTTTATAGACTTTCTTCCAAAGTATCAGGCATTCTGCTCAGTGGCAGAATCTATCAGAAGGACAATATGGGAGACTGTCTGCTAGCTGTAGCTGCTTCAGCTGTCTGATTTTAATCCTGCATCATATGTCTGATGGAGTCTTTAGTGAGATAAAGCACTGCCAAGGATCAGACAGACTATTGGTGAAATAGATCTTAATTAAGAGTATTGACTTATTGTAAATTTAGGTCTATAGTTTTTTCTCCTATTCTGCCTTGAAAATCCAAGGACAAAATTTCTCAGGGGGAATGTTAGCTGACTTAGGTAAAACAAAACACAAGTATTATTTTTATTTAACATCCACACAATGTTAGTACTGGTTTCTACCCAGCACCTGCTCTTAAATTGCACTAAGCTACCAAATGAATCACAAAATTTTAAGTAACTTTCCTGAATAGCTTTTCTAAGTCAAGAAATCTCTCCTATAAGCTAAACATATATAATGTTTGTATTAAATTTAGTGAAATTGAAGCTCCACAGAATGTCAGGTTCACAGTTCGATACACTGTCCTACTATAAGAAGCTTCTAATCTATATATCAAAGTCAGTATGAGAAAAAAAACTGAAAGTAATGAGAACTGGCAAGAAAAATGTGACAAACTCACTTCTTTCCAAGTTTATACTACAAAGCTTGTCTTACAGATTATTGAATTACATACATTTAATATTATATAATTAAATATTCATTGAACATCTTTATAACTTTATGATAGCTGAGGAAAATAATATAAAAAACTAGATATAATTTCTTCTCTGTCAAACACAAAAATACTTAATTCCTAAAAAGCCTCTATTCTTATTTCTAGAGAGGCATCATTTCTGTAAAAAGTCTTCTGCAGAAAATGTATACAAAATGCATTTTGTGAGAAACTTTAGGAATAGAAAAAATATTTGATTTGATGTTATGGAATTATGAATATACCTAATACAACTTAACATATAATATAGAGAAACAGCCCTTTGATAGCATTTAGGTATAATAAACATTGTCACATGAAGAAAAAAAAGGAACTCTTTGTATAGAATATAATATTACATGCTTTTATTCAGTTTGTCCCAGAGACTTGAAATTTATTAGGAAAAATATGGCCAAGGACTATGATATTTATTTGTTAAAGATTACTAAAACCAGGGAAGAGTTGTGTAAGATGAATTGATAATAGCCTGTTGTGTTCATGGTATTAGAAATATTTCCAATACCCATAATTGAGTGTGCATGGTTTCTAATTATAATGAATTTGCAGTTCACTGAGGAAATGTGAGCAAATGTAGATAAGAAAATTTTACTATTTCAATTTAACAATATTTCTCCAAGGCTCTTTAAAATATGATAGCTGAGACAAGTCAGTATGGAAGTTTTTATATTACTTTTGAACACTGAAAGATAACATGATTTTTCTCCACAATATAGCTAACCTTGCCTGTTGAGTAGAACTGCTTTGGCAAAAACTTCATATTTGCTATTGCAGTTTCATAAGCACATTTTGACAGCCATGTTGTAGTCACAGATGAATACAATTTGCTTGCTTTTGATTTGAGCAATATGTAATTTTTCTTTATGTATCCTGTCCTGAAGAGTTATCAGTACTTTTATGCATACCACAGTAGTTCTGCTTTATTAACTCGCCCTTTATCAGATTTATTCTCTAGGGCAATTGTCTCTAATCAGCCATGTGAACCCACACATGAAGGTAACTGTATGGATGACTAAGGACACAAAGCATACCCATCACATAGCTAGAGCCAAAGGCAAGGCTTTCAGAGAGCATTTCACAAAGGGAAAATTTTAACACCTTCTGCTTTTCCCACTGCACTATGGGATTAGTCTGCTTTGTACCAGAGAGGGGACCAGGTAACCCATCTATTGGTCTTTGCACAACTCCTTTAGTGGCACAATGCAGCTCTAAAAAACCCAATTTTGACCCTCGTTTAGTGAGCCATGTGGGCCTCAAAATCCATAGACTGGTGTTTTCCACAAACAAGCAAAATAGTCAATTTTGTGTATTTTGTTTCCTTCAGCAGGTGAAATACATCTTGAAAGATACTTAGAAAGAGAGGAAATTGACTCAGAACAAGAGAAGGATGATTTGTCTAGGCTTAAATATTTGTTAGATATGTTCTGTATACATAGAGCTGAATTCCTTCTGATAGACTCAGATAGTAGAGGAGAAATGTTGTAAATGGGAGATGAGTGAATTTCTGCCTAAGACATACCTTCAAGCCTTCAGGTTCAATTCCCCTTGCACATGTAGCTACAAGATGCAGGAAACATGCCATTACACTACATTGCATCATCTGTCATATCTGTAGTTTATCGTGTTGGTTTCCAGAGATCCAGACGTTCACTTGAAGTTCTGTGGAGTAAGCCAAAAGCATCCAGACTTGTTTTTTGAAAGGAGCCCTAACAGTAGGAAAATTATCCTTCTCAATGAGCCAGAACAAACCCAACTCATCAAACATAATTTTGATAATGAACATCACCATTTTACATTCAAATACTCCCAAAATGGTGGCAATTTATTAATGTCACATTAAAGGGCTCAATTCATTATTCTGTTTCAGTAAAGAGGCAGTTAATGAGTGATGCATGCACATGGACAAGCTTCTAATTAGAGTTTCTCTGTGTGTTGAAAGCTTGGTGCTGGAATACTGAGCGACTGCCAGCAGACTATTGACTTTTTTCCCTCTTTGCTGAACATGCCCATTTATACAGCTTATTGCTAATGAGATGCTAATTGAGTCTGCCATATCTAAATAAAAAAACCCTTGAGTTTATTGCTGAATCCTCTAAATGGAGCTCCATTTCAAAATATTCTCCCAATCCATTTTCCTCTGCACTCTTTGTGCTTGATTGAAAAATAATTTTGAACAGTAGGAACAGGATGTCAATTGAAAAAAACCCAAAACAAACACGACCACATTATTTCTAATATCAGTTCAGAAGAGAACCTAGTAAATTTATGCCTGGGTATTTACATTTAGTTTTACCTAAAACAATGCCAAAATGTACTCAAGTATGGGGCGAATACTGTGCAAAAATGTATAAATGCAAGTTTCAATGCCCTGGAGATATTCCAATAAAATCATTTTGCATGGAATGCAAGCAGTCTAAATGATCATCATGAAAACAAGAAAGCACATTAAGAAAAGTAGAATGAAGGCAAGGATTAGAGCAGTTAAATCATTTGACTAGCTAGTTAAGGTTTGCACAGGAATGAAAGCAATTCTAATGTGAAGATAAAGCCCTGCTTTTATGACCTTCAGCTTACTATTCATCTGACACCAAATTCAGTTCAGTGCATTCTACACTCTTTTTCTATATAAGGTTTTATACTTTTAGGATAATTTTGGAGATATTTTTAGCACTGGTTTTGGGAAAAAAATCTCTACAAATGTTTGATGTTTTTCAGGTATCAGTGGCTGAAAAATTATTGATTAATGTCTTTGGGATAAAATACTTTCTCAGCATACCAACTAAAACCAAACTGCAAAAACCCTTCATTGCATCATTCATCATCATTCTTTTGTAGTGGCAGCAGTTCACTGTGATTTGCCTTGTGATTTTGTTTGAATGCTTCTCCCTGGTTTGTGAATTCTCCTAGGCTATGTGAGTCAAGGCCATTCACAAAGACTTGGCAAGGAGCAGAGGACAATGTCAGGTGAAAAGACTATTGTGACCTAATAAGAATTGCACCTCCAAAATAGGCTGGATAAGCTCCTTCATAAACAAACATCAGAAGAGAATAATCAGATCACTGTCCCTGCTGTGAAAGACCCTGCGATGCATCAAAAAGAGACTGTCTCTGGAAAGCCATCAAATCTAGAGGGATGTTGTCTAAAGAGTTGTAGGACTTATCTTGGAGTCCAGTGGAAAGAGAACATGCTGATTGTATAAAACTTCTAAGCTGCCTTAACGGAACTGGTAGAAAGTGAAATGTTTGGGGAAAGGATCAAAAAGGGAAAAGAGATTGGTAAGTATACTCATCTGGAAAGCTCTGCACCTGCTCACTACAGTCTATATTTTATACTTTTATTTAATCCTTTTCCTATCTTGGAGTTGACTGAATTTCCTATCTTAGGCTCATGTATATGCTAGAGAACTCACAGCCAAATAAGCTGAGTCCTGGGAGAAGAGTTCTATTTAACAAGCTCCTGAAATGGAAAGTTGATGCATGAGAGGCTCAGCTCTGGATGACAGCAACTAGGGAAGACTGGGGTCTGGGAGCCAGCAAGTGGCTTGATCATATAAACCTCGCTATAGGAAACATCTGTGTGTGCATGTACATATATGTGTGTGTGTGTGTTTGTGTCTGTGTATGTGTACATGCTAGTGTATTCCACTAGCCAGCTTTAACCCTGCTCTACAGGAGGGAAGGAAGAGGATCAAGGCATTGTTGTTGTTCACTGTGTTTTTGTGTGTGTGGCAGCACAGGAGTGGCCCTGTGTGCTATTTGTAGTGTGTGTGCTAGTGGAAGGGATGTGCTCACCCTCACTGCTGGCTGGAGCTGAGAGCATGAAAATTCAGTGGCCCTGAAAATATGGGCTGTGAAAGGAGAAAAGAACCTGGGCCCAAACTTATCTGTCTCAAAATATTTTGCTAGAAATCTCAGTGTCTGAGCCAGATAAACTAGAGAGCCCTCATCACTGGAGGTTTTTAGATTAGAGAAATATCTGCCAAGGATGGTATAGATGCAATTGATCTTACTTGGGGCAGAATGGACAAGCTAAATGAGGTCACTTCCAGCCTTATGATCTCATTAATCTCCATCATTTGGACCATTATTCACACTCTTGGAAATAAAAACAGCCATTGACAGAGCAGGGATTATTCTCTCTGAAAACAAGGAGGTTAAAGGGTGAGCTTGTGTCCTGGAGGAGACTCAAAAGGAGCTGCAGCTACCTGAAAAGCAGGTAAAGACCAGAGTGTCACTCTTGTCAGTCTATAAATGATGAGAAGAATAAAGGGAATGAGAAAAATATGTGGATCAGGTGGTTCAGATTAGACATTTAGGAAAATATTCAGCATTAGAAAAGCAGCAGGGTTGCCAAAGCAATTGAAGAAAACTTTCATCCTTTGAGTGGTATTTAAAGCCCAGTAGGATAAATTTGTAGGTGCCCTGATCTATTATTGTCAATGGTCCTGCTTCATGTGGGAGCTGAACTGTATGACCTGCATCAATGCTTTACAACCTTCAGTTCTGTGATTCTGTGACCTTTGGCAGCTGCTTTGAATGGCGCTGTTTGGGCAGGTCATGTTCCAGCAGTTTGTTAGCAGGGTGGACACAGGCAGTCATGACTTAACTGGGTAGCTGATATGAGTGTGACTGGAGTTTTAGTACTTCTGTGTGATCAGTGCTGAACTTCTCTGTTTCATCTTCAAGACAACCCCTTTAACACCATTAAAAAATGCCATTATACTACTTCACAGCTGTTACATCTGAATCAGCAGTGTTGAGTTTTCCTTAGGATACCATTATCAAAGGGAACTGCCTATACTCTGGACTACCCATGCCTTGTAACAAATGATCAACTTAATATTTTGTATTGAAATGAAGCTTTTAATAGGATTTCTAACAAATGCGTTTGTGCAAAGGAAGTCCATGGCAGTTCAAAGCAGTTTCATGAAAGAACAAAACACCAGTTAATAGTCTTCAGGTATTAAAATTAAACAAAATATATTTTTTTAATAAATCATCTTCCTCCACTGCTTATGGGCTTCATCAGATAACATGCAGATCTGTAGAATGAAATAAGCTCTCTTTACAGGCAATAGAGAGCCATAAGCTCTGCGAGGGTCTCATTTACACACACTAAAGATAATATTTAAAAAGATAGAAAGGAATTGTATCCATTATTTTCATTTTCCATAAAAGGTCACTAAGGAAAGTAGCTTAGATGTATTTGTTCATATTGTAGGTGTCTCTGTATGCATAGATGAAAGATGAAGGAGAAGCTTTTGAAGCATTACAAAGCAGGCAAAGCCAGCATAGTGTATGTAATAAAAAGCAGCTTATGATTATGATGGGCTTCAGAATCCTGCAATATTAAGAGCTGAGCTTGTAAAAAAAAAAAAAAAAAAAAAAAAAAAAAAAAAAAAAAAAACAAAAACAAAAACAAAAAAAAAAACCCAAAACAAACTTCCTGGCAATTTTCCCTACTCCTTTATAGCTGAGAGGTACTAGACAAGTTTCACAGATGATTTTTATTACTCACTGGTGCTTCTGAGTTTCCTAATCCATGATGCATGAAGCTTTCTTCAGCTGATGATGAGAGTTTAAAAATGGAAGGGATTTCCCCAGGTTTTATTTTTGGTTTCTGGTTTTTTGGGCTGGTTGTTGTTTTTGTTTTTTGGGTTTTTTTTTTTTTTTTTTCTTTTTTCTGGGGATATTTTTGGACAGCAAAATTATGCAATTCTACTATTTCATATCCATTTTACCAGGCCACATAACTACTTGGAGCAGAAGGAAAGCCTAGTCTGATTTCCAAAGAGCTGCCTATTGAAATAAGATGACCATTTAAGGAGGATATCAAATAAATAAGTGTTCCAGAGCTTCAATAGCAGTTATGTACAGCATCCCAAATGAGCCTTTCAGTGCCTCTTGCATAATATTTTCCCTCCACCATCATCACAAACCCATCAGTCAAAAAAAGGAAAGGGCTGTTAGCTTGAAGATTTGGATAATGTTAGGTGCAGTGAAACTGAATCTCCTCTCGACATGTCTAGGAGCTGAAGCTTAGATGTGTGGAGAATTTGGAGACCAAAAGCTTAAACTTGTCCTGTAACTGTTTTAATGTGTCTTTGTTTATGTAACAGGCTGGCACATACTTTGAACTAGTCATCTGCTCGCAGAGAGACAGATGGCAATTCATCACACCTATCTTAGACATATACATTTGGACAGGATGAAAAACCTTCTGGAAATGCTTAACTCTTCACTGGATCTGACTCCTATTTATGTTCTTAATTCTAACTTTGGAAGTCGTCATTGATATTGCGCCTGATATGATGACATGTCTACACCATAAAATGCAACATGGTTTAATGTGGTATGCCTTTCTGAGGTGGATAGATCATATTATGTCGTGCTTTTCCATATTTCAGGACAAAAAATACACAACCTTTGGAAATTATTCTTTCAAAGATAATATTACTTCTTGATGCATGATAGCACATTAGTATAATTCATCATTGCTCTGTGATGTGAATGCTTGTCAGCTGGACCATATGTTAGGGAACTTTTTTCCATGCCTCCCAGTGCTTCTGAACCTTACAGAAGCCCATAAAATATTTTATTTGAAAAAAAGCGATAGGGTTGGCTTACCACAGGTGTCACTGAAAATAACAAGGACTTAGGTATTTCAATTTCTTTTGAAAAACTTGTTTTGTAGTGGAGTTGTCTGACTGCATATAACATCTGCTGTATCTGATACTGTGAAACATTACCTATGCAAGAAATTAGACACCTTTGGAAATAAGACAGATAGGATCAACAACGGGTGAGATAAATTGCCCCACAAGTTACATCCGGACATCTAAATTTAGCCAAAATAAAACCCACATTCATAGCTTTAAAAGAGGTAGCCAGATACATTTGAAATTTAAAATGGCAGAAATGGCATCAAAAGATAGTAAGAAATCTTATGTTGAATTCTATACATGCCTCCCTATCTTTATTTGAGCAGAAGAAAGACTATAATTGACTATAAGGCATAGTATGATGTCATTTCCAGAATGATAGAACAGTAAGGAAGGCAGGATGAATCATATCACATGACATACACATTATAAAAGATACCTCCAGTTTGAAAGTAGCAATGCAGCTGTGGAAAGTGCTGATGAATCTGAATTGCTGTACATTTTTCATAATTTACTATCAAAACCAATATATAGGCACTGATGGTCAGGAAGAACAACCAGCTGGGTGTGAGAGGACAAATAAAACACATGAAGGTGGTGATGCCTTGAGAGGCTACCTAGAACAGAGGCTAGACAGTGTTAAAGGAACAAAGTAGGTATTTATTAGAAGGCCTTTGAAGGATACACCCTGGGCAGTACAAGAACTTGGCTGAGGCTACACCGAAGATGGATGACAGGTCACAATTTTTCACACTTTATAAGTTTTGATCCATTTACATATTGAGGTTAATTGTCCAATTACAGCTTCAGGTTATGAAGTCACATCCTCCCAGCTTGCTCCCCTCCACTCACTCTTGTTTACACTTTTTGGGCCTGAAGGTGTAATGGAGTCCTTGGTCCTTGGCTGGAAAAGGATTGTTTTGTCTGACAAAACTGTGAGGAGAACTTGATAACACTTTATATGAAGTTCAGAGTTACACACTGATGCAGTACGGAATCTGGATAATATGAAAGCTAAAACTTAAGGCATCAGTGGAAGCGAATGCTAATGCCCACACCAGGAAGATTTCTCTCAACAACATACAGCATCTCTGCATGGCACCACAAGTTGAAAAGAGCCAGGGTGCTACTAAATCCCTCAGCTTTCACCAGCATTTCTGTCTCAGAGATTGCCACAGCACACATGAACAACATCTCACATTCCAGTTGCTTGCAGAGCACATATGGAACCAAAATGCACCACAGGGATTGTTACAACCTCTGTTACCTCCTTCTATGGGATGCCTCTCAGACTGGCCATGTAAATAGATGTCACTTTTAGACCAGGTTATAAATTATTCTTTTTCTTTGCTTGGATGGCTGGGAAGGGGAAAAATAGTGGATCATTACAAAGATACTGATGACTTAGTCTGGCAGCAGCTCCTAATCTATGTGTCCTTGGATACAGTGAGAGGAAATACATTTCAGCTCATTTACACCAAATTTGATGCTTTACATAAAAAATAAGCAAACACCATAAACACACAATAAACCAATAAAGCAAGCTTTTCTATAGACTATGACAAAGCTAATAAATATTAAACGTAATATTGCAATCTTAAATGTTGCAAATATAATAAATACGATAGCAAAAAGTTACTTTGGAAAGGAACTGGATATATTAAGCAGTCAGCCTTAAAAGAGACTTCTAATAGATAAGCTTATCAACTTGTGCTGTTATCTAAGCCTTCTTCTTCTTTCTACTGGGAATACCTGCAGAGACTGAGATAATGTACTTGGAATCTAGCTAATTTTTATCTGCTGAAAACACACTACTTCTTAGGGGTCAGCACTTCATATAAGAGGTTATGCACAAATAGGATATATGTGCTTGTGAACATACATATTTAAAAAATATGTTTTTCATATCAAAACACACCTCTTTGTGTGTTTTTAGATACAGTAAGTAAACCTATAATAGCTAATCAAGTATAATTTCATATGATTTGATTGGTGTATTTATATTCCTAACTTTTTGTTTACCTGTTTTTTCCTAGCTAGTGGCTCCACATCTGTTTACCAGTATGATGTCTTATGGTAAAAGACATTTTTCCAAATAGGTTTTCTGCACAACACTACTCTTTCAATTGTTTATGATTTAAATGTGAATTATTTTGAAATACAGTTTCATGATTTGCAGTATACAATTACCTTTAGAAGAATTAAAAATTAGCATTATTACAGTTAATGTAATAGTATACAGTATAATGCTTTGTTGCATTTACTTTATTCTTTTTAGGACAGCTTCTTACATATTTGATGTGAGTTCCAAGGAATTGACTATTCCTCCCTTTTTCCTTTTTCAAAATTATGAATTATTTAAAAGCTTAATTATCTGGGTGCTCATTTTGATAATCCTGTATAGGAACTTTATTTGTAGAGGCTGAACATGTCACATTATCTGAAAATCAGGCCCATTCTAAGATCAGTCTTTTTCTTACATGGTGATATTCTGAAAACACACATTGTCATAAAGTCTTTGAAAATTTAGTGTGATATTTAACATGCTCATTTAAACTTGGTATCCATATTGGTATTTGACTGCAAAACTGAAAGATTTTTACAACACAGTGAAAGGGATATTCACATTGTCCATTTAATGCAGCTGTAGGCTACTACCTAGCAGAGGTAGAATAGCAGAATCAGAATAGCAGGTTTCATGCCTCAAGTACTTACAATAAAATAAAGGATTTTTCCACACTTATATGTTCACAGAACTTTTGACAATGTTTTCAGATTAAAATTTTGGCTGGAATCAATGAACTATGAGTTATGGAAAACAAAATAGTTTTTTTACCTAGCAGGAGGCTTAATAAATATTTACATCAGTTTCACTTTCAGTAATTTATATTGTAGGGATTGCAGTAATATATAGATTGTTTCAGAATATCTTTTATCTTCACCTCAGACTAGCCATATATTTTAGTTTCTTTTTATTGGTTACATAATTGCATAAAATACTTATATTTTCAGTTCACATCTGTACTTGATTAAGTTCTGGATGGCATTTTAGAAATTCTTAGAAAACATGAATAATATTAAATATACTGAAATGATCTTGACTACAGAAATTTACCTGAAAGGAGCTTAGTTCACAGAAAAAACATGAAGATGGTCTTCAGTCATTGATTGGTGCATAAAGACAAAGCTAATTAAATACCCAGGTTGTAAAAGGAAGTTTAACACTTATTCAGTAAAGTATGTAAATCAGATTACTATGAAATGTGATGAGTAAAAGTCTCTTCAAAATCACTTACATTCATAATTTGATTAGCAAGTTCTAAACACACATAAATATACCAGAGTATATTTTTGTGTTCAATATTAATTCATAGAAAATTAAAGTCATCAGCATTTAAAACATGATCTCTGAAGGAAAATTAAAAAAAAATCAAAGCAAAACCAACTATTATTACATTTGGTTTCATATAATGAAGTTGATATTTTCTTTATTTGCACATCATAACACCCATTCTTTCACTGTTCTTAGGCTCTATAAACTGCATTGAGTATATTCAGTGCATCATTCAGTCTGACTGATGTTTTGCTTTTTCAGACCACAGCTGTACATAACCAACAAGAGCGCAACTATCTTCACTATCTGGAGAGCTCAAATATATTCAGTCCAATGGACAATTCATGTGAATGTCAAATAAAGGGTATTCAAAGTAATATAGAATATTCATCTGCTAATTGCATTTGCATATCTGTAGGCTTTAAGGGTGAATTATTCTCATTTTAGCAATTAATGAATTCATAAGTGTCTGTATTTCTGAAAAATTAACAACTTTTTAACAGCATGAGCTAGTCTGTTAAAAGCTGTAAGCTGTCTATACAGCCCTTGTAAATATATCCATCTTTTTTTTATACAGCTCCAGCTGATATAAGTTGGACTAGGCTGAATTAAAAGCAAGGAGAATTTATCTTATAATCCAGGTATTCCAGCCTTGTGCATGAGCTGTTGCGCTGAAGAAAATTACCTCATTAGGTAAATAATTACAATTCTGCCTTTGAGGTTAATTTCTCAGGAAACAAAAAAAGTCTTAATAGCTCTTGAGAATGCTGGTCATATTTTTTGTATATTTATTAAAGCAACAGTAAGAAATTTAAAAATATAAATTACAACTTTTAAAATTTATTTTGTATGGTCCTAGCACTGAGAAGTCAGAGTGGTGAAGCAGGGTCCATTTTCACTAGCTTTGTGCAAATATGAAGTTCATATATATAAATTAAAGTTTGACTTTAATAAGCTTCTAAAATGTGCTTGATTCTCTAATTTGTAGAGTTTTTAAACAATGTTTCTTATATTGACACTTCTTAAATTTTTGCCATATTAGGATCATAATTTTAAAAAGTTTTTTCTTTCTTGTAGAGAAATAAACAACCTTAATGGATGATTCATCTACTTTTTGCTTTATAACCCTACTAATAAAAGTTGTTGCCTTTCTAATTCATTTGTCTTAAAAAAGAGTGTCTAGGTGTAAAAGAGAAGGATCATCATTGTAAATCTTAATCACAATTCACTCTTTGGATGATGTATAAGGAAAGTTCAGTATCTCACAATGGGACAAGACACCAAAACTGGAAAGTGGGAGCTGCCATTGAAAGAACAAACGTAAATTACACTTCCTAGATGGAAATTAGATATTTTCTTTCACTTGAGGATCCTAATCTTTAAATTGTTTTGGTTTAGAATACTTGAATTTAGTTGGTCGGAACACCTGAGGACTTACAGTGGCTTCCACCATAATGAGTAGCACCTCTCCCTGTTAGAGCTGCATTCAGTTGTCCTGCATTCTGTTCCCCGCTTCTCTTCACATCAACAACAATTTTCCATCCTCTACTTCACCAGTAGAGATAGTAGAGATATAATTTATTAAGGGCTATTGCTTTTCCAGTCCTTTTTTTGTTTTAATGTAACAGTATAGAGTAATCCAGTCTCAGCCAAACTCAAAAAAAAAAAAAAAAAAAAAAAAGCACTCATCAGGAACTGGAATGCATAAGAACAATGGAGAATAAAATACATTGAAAACATATTTATATTGAAAAAAAAAAGATCCTTACAGTTCCCAAGCCTAAAGTAATACACTGATAAAGCCACACTGGTAGGAAATATAAACTCTAGTCTCAGCCCAGATGAACTAAAATAAGTATTGGAAACTACTTTCCCAAATTTAGGTTAAATCCCTCACCAATGAACTATTTCTGTGTTTTAATGAGGTTTAAATGATACTGTGCTCTGAGAACTGCTGCTCCACAGGTAGTATCAACTTTCTGACACTGAGCACATTGGTGCTATTACGATTCTACCTAGAAGCATAAATTTAAGCTACATCTATTTTATCAAATTACAAAGTGTAAGAGACCATTCCCAGCACCATGATCCAATCATGTGAAGTGTTCAGTTTTCAGTGGCAACCCTAATAAAGCTGGGGCTTGGGACAATTCCTACTTCTAACAACCATTTTTTTGAAGTTTTCCTCTTTCAATGTCTGAGAGACTTTAACAGCAGGATTTAGGCCATTAAACATCTAAATCCAATTATGAGCGCCAGTAGTAGACTTTTATATACTGTACACTGCAATTTTATGGTTAATGTTTCAGCTAAGGTAACTGGGGAGCTTTAGAAAACAAAATTAAAATAATTATGGAATTAAGCAGCTTCACAAAAAGGTTAGAGTCTCAGGAATGAGCACATCCAGACTCATGTCATCTAAGTCTCATTTTCTTCATAGCGACTTCTGAAATTAGGATAAAAGTAATCTCCTCAAGTACTATTTTTTTTCCTCCACTACAATAGGAAACTACATTTTTGAGGTTAAACATAGAAGTCTCCCTTTAGTAAATTGAATGAATTAGTGATATTCTATTTCACAACAGTAAGCTCCCTATTAACCTTCCTCTTATGTGGATTGCAAGTCTGAAAAGATTAATCTAATCATATATACCATTTCCACTCATGGATGGAAATGGTATGTATGATTCAATTCTCATTGAGCATTATAAGTAGATTTTTTTTTTGTATTTGTCTGCAGGGTATTATGTCATCATTCAACCTACAGCTTTAAAGCTATTTACAGCTATTTTGCTTCTTTTTAGTCATATACTTTGTATGTTTCTAGCACATTTCTTCTGCCACCTCAGGAAGTCAGGTTGTTATTTCACTACTATTTTTATGTTCTGAAAAGAAGCTAAATACACTGTTATAAAGAAAATGAACCCATATATATAACAAAATTAGTGCATCACACTGACATTCTGTTTAAGACACAAAGCTCATAATCCAGCATTTCCTGCAGGGGCAAAAATCACTTGCAAGCAAATACTAGCACAACAAGACACAGAGAATCCCTAGGAGTTGGAAATTCTGTTGTACTTGTAGCTGCTCTTTCAGTGTTCTTGAACTCATCTGTCATAAGAACTACACAGTCACAGATTTCATTATTATTTTCTCATTTGTTCATTTCCATGTCATTTGGCGCAGGATGGTATTGAAAAATACTGAAAACATTTGCAGCTTGTAAACTTTGTGAGGGTTCCTATTTCAGCAATTTAATATCTCACTTTATAAACAACAAAGCTGGCATAAATTTGATCTTAAACTTTATGCTAAGCGTGGGCTGTTTTACGTTACAAAGAATAAGAGTTCTGAAGAAAAATTTAAGCCCTGTGATATTTGCTTGGAATATTATCTAATTATTAAAAAATACTAATATTTGGGTGAGGGTTTGCAATGTTTTTATACATATATTTTAAATGGCAAAACACTACTTGGAAAAGTTAGAACCTTATTCTTATTAGACTTTCTTCATGACACCGAAATAGGTTGTGTTTAATTCCTTTTAAAATTTGCCCTGTGCTGCTGAGATGTTTTACGTGTTGATCAGACCTTGTTATTAAAAGGGTGAAGGCTGAACAAAAAAGTCAGAGTTCTACTACACAAACTTAAATTACAGATTCCTTAGCAGTGAAAAACATAAGAAACTCCTAGACAACAATAAAGGACTCCAGACATTTTAAGGAAAAAAAACCCAAACTCATATGAATTATAGTTCATTTCTTTACTGCTGAACTTCCATTTAAAATTGCAGCCCAAATCTCTTCTGTACATCACCTCCACTTACAGAAAGGTATGAGAGGAACAAGAAAACCAAGGTGTATCTGGGAGGAAATCAGCCATTGCTTATAAAACATACATCTGGAAAGAAGCTTCCCCTCTTTCCAAGTTCCAAGGTAAGTATATCAATGATCATTTTTCCTGAATTAATGTTTCCTACTTGTTGCTGAGCCTGTACCGGCTTTCAGCTCAAAAACTCTCAAACTTGCTTTTCCCTTTTTTGTCATATATCTCACCTCAGATGCAAATATATGTATAAAGACTAGACCTAAAATAATGAAAACACAAACAGCATGCTACAGCTATCACAAGGCCTTCTGGCAGAAGTAAGGCATTCTTACAATCAGGAATTTTATATTTGTGTTTTGCAAAAAATATAATTTTTAAAATACAAATTCTTCCCAAAGCATATCTAATCACTCTGTACAGAAAAAACCCCAACAAATACTGGTTTTGATGATCTCAAGAATTTTTGCAGAGATATTCTAAGTTTCCATAGAGGTTCCTACCAAAAACACAACAAGTAAAGGATTTCTGTTGAATGTGCTTCTAGAATGATGTGTGTGTATATTTGTGTGTACACATATATAAATATGTACATGTGCATGTATATCCATATAGAATTGGCTATCAGGGGTTTTTTATGTTGTTTATAACAATAATTTCCTCTGGTTTTCGCATCCAGTTGGAGTTCTGTAAAAAGTTTACTCTCTTCTATGCTATGCTATCAAATGCTAACGTAAGTTATGATATGAAGTTAGTTTTTCTTAAAAAATTGTTTTCGTAAGTTTCATTACACTTTAAGAGATGGACATCACAACTAATTTTAACTTCTATTAAAGAAGAGAAACCTGTAGAGATTAGGCAGACACTCTGAGGCATGAAAACAGACTGACAGTGTTTTCTGAAAAAATATTGTCCTGTGATTAATGATCCCCTTGCATAAGAATGCTTGTTTTGTTCAGATATATCATGTATCTAAAGTTTAATATTGAATTTCAAAAATAGTGTTTACTTCCAGGAGACCTTTGGGAACAATAGCAACCTTCAAAGGCATCCCTGAATGATTTTGTTGTCATCTATAATAACTGTTATTACTGGTTTATTTGTCAAGTTAATGGAAGTTGTTGTAAATATTATTTCAATTGTACATGCCTAAACTCATTTCTAACATAAATACTTTTAATAGTAGCATTTTATACTTGGCTTTTTATCTCATAATGCAATGGTAAAATAGGACTAACTTATTCAAAACTTCTGAAGTCATCTTCTGTCTTCAACCTGCACCTTAAAGAGAAAGACATATACCGCAGAAAATAAATCTCCCTGCACATTCTTTGTTGTTCCTTGGTAAACACAACTTTGTGTAGAGTATCTGCCTCAGAGAAGTGACAGTAGACAAGGACAAGGCACCTTCATAAACAGAATACACAAACCTTTTATCTACAGATGGAAGGTATGTTACACCTTTGTACCGTGAAAAACTACAGCGTAGTGCCAACACAGAAAATGAGTTCTTTGAAAGATTTTGTTGTTTGTAATTTCCACATTTCCTATATAGAAATCAGTATTTCCTGAATTCTTTTCTTATTGTTCAGTTAGAACTCAGATGGTTACATAACTTTGAGAATAAATGTAAAAGTTCCACTTTCATGCAGGTGGAGTTCTTGGCCTTGACAATGACTAAAACTACCAGTTTCCATCTAGAATTTGTATTACTCAATATATGTATTTAAATTTTTTATAGCTGTTACAAGAATAACCTTGATGTCCTTCTGCATGTGTAGAGCTAATTGAAACTGAACTTTGGGCACCAGAAATGAAAGGGGAATGACTTTCCTAGATTATGCAAATAAAACGCTTATATTCTGTTACTCTCTAATATATTTTAAGAAATATAAGTCTAATTTTCTATATGGCAAAAGAAAAAACAACTTATCTGTGAGAACATTTTAACTTAGAGCAGAGAAAAAGAAGCCCTTTTATATGGCATATTTGAGGGAAGAGTCTGCTTACCACCTAGTGAGGCTAAAAGTGTTCTATGTGTTCTGGTAATTGTTTTCATCTTGATAGCTGGGATGGCTTTTAACAAAAAGATCAGTCAGTGAATTAATCAATAAAATCTATGTCATCTTTAGTGAGATGATCATGAATGACTTTTAGCTGTTGTAGAATTATACTTGAATATATACAGTAGTCTTGGTTTGAAAAGACAGGTGTCTGCTAAGGAAGGCAGGAGCCTCCTCTGAAATGGAAACTGTAAACCCTATTCCTCATAATTGTTTTAATCTGAAATTAAGGGAGGCTCTCAGGCAAAGATATAGGAGCAGGAATAACAGTTCTTTATTAGGGAAGAAAATAAAAAATAAAATAAACAATGCAGTAATACAAAACAATACTGGCAAAGTCAGAATATGACCTGACACCCTGTTGGTCCGGGTGTTGGTAGCAGTCCAATGGGAATTGTGGCTGCAGTCCTCCTGGAGAGGCAGATGTTTTTCTGTTGAAGCAATGATCCTGTAGAAGGGTGGAGTTTTCCTCAGAAGATCCAGTGGAAAAGGCAGCTGCTCCTCTGGGAATCCAGTGGAAAGGCTGTTCTGGTGTCCCAAAATCTCAGATCATATCCAGTTAAGAATGCTTGGCCTCTCCCTGTGGGTGGAGCATCTCACAATGGGATGCTGTAATTTGTTCCATGATGCAGTGACATTCAATAACTCATTAACAGCAGACGTCTCCCCAGAGGGAGGATTGGTTTGTGGAGGAGATAAAGAAAAATGCCCAATTAACAGAAGATAATTGCCACACCTCTAACAGATGGTAAATAAAATACACACATTGCCTTGTAATCTAAGACAACAGTCTGAATGCTACTGTTTGCAAAAGGCTCAAAGAGGTGAGAACACCATTTCAAAATATCTGTTCACACATTGAAATTTATGTCTTTTTAAATGTAAAAGTATACATTAGTTTACTATACTTTAGCAATACTGAAATATGCCCCAAACAAATCAAAAAATGCTCAGAATGGCCCAGAGCATTCCCTTGAGCATTTGTCTGAGGTACAGAAAAATCAGAATCAAGGTTCAGCCTTGCTCAGTGTTTTGCCTCTGGCCTTGAAAATCTCCTATCAGTGCTCTGCACTCTCTAAGTTATCGTATTTCTGTTGAATTTCTGCTACTTCCTAACAGTGATATTGGCTATTCTGGAACTTCATTACTCAATATCCTGGGTTTAAAACTAAAATGTATGCAGGCCTTTACCTGAATCAGACATATAAAATTTAAGGAAAATAATGTTTTAAGTGAGTTAAGCACCAAATGAATAATCAAGTTAGGATGGATTTGTCTGTTTCTCTAGTCAGAACTTGCAAATGGAGAAAAGCCCCAAATCTCTGAAACTATTGATAACACAATACTTATTTTAAAACTAGTATTCTTCAAGGACTGAATGTCGTTTTTCTTCTAAAAGGGTCTCAGCTAGTTCTAATAAAAAATATTAGAGGGAGAGAGACTGAGCAGAAGATGGTAGTGCTTGCCAATGGGAAGGGAAGGGAAGGGAAGGGAAGGGAAGGGAAGGGAAGGGAAGGGAAGGGAAGGGAAGGGAAGGGAAGGGAAGGGATCAAAAAACACACCTCCCCCCAAAAAATCCCATCAACCAAATACCAAATCATTATGTTCCAATTTGTAAGAATTAATAATTTTTTTCATATTTTTATTACATCCTTACCTCCGAAACAATTTACATCTCACTTATTTGTCACTGAAGTAGTTTTCATCTCTTCCAATCTGCAAAGGTGTTTTCCAAGAGAGGCTCAAGTTTTAATCTTAATATGCCCTTTATTACTTTTGTTTTAACAATCTTATCATTTTTGTGATTTATGTATACGTATACAATTTCATTCCAATTAAATTTAATATCAATTGATCCACCAACTCTTACTTCCTTTCATGCTATTTTTATTTATCTAATTTCTTTAAAAATAAATTTCATTAACAATCACAAGTGTCCTTCAAGAAAACATTGCAGTCTAGGATATTTTTTTAGGGCATATGTCATCAGAAGATTCTGTGATTTTTTTCTTTCATTTCCCACACTGAAATGTGTGGTTTAAAGCTTCTTTAAATTCAGCTGTCTCATTTTATTTCTGCCTGTATTTCTCATGGACAAATGCTGTAAGAACAGATCCCCCCTGCTGTCCAGTGTTCACTGACTGCTTGTGAACGTTCTCCCTATTTTGCCACTGGTATCACCTCTGGGCAGCATTCAAGATTGGGTAGCTTTGATAATGTCGTAAAAGTGTGAGAATATTTTATTTTTTTATAACATCAGCAGAGCTCTTCAAGGATAGTAAATGGCCATTTATAAACAAAGTGTTAATTCATTATCAAAACTAACAAAAATCTCATTAAACGGTAATTAAGTCCAAGGTAACATGTCTTTGTTACTTCACCAAGGACTCCTTTTCTGACAACAGTTACAATGAAAACCCAGCCAAAAATCTTTCAGCTTTAATTAATAATTAGGTTGTGAATCTGAAAGACAGTGGAAGCTTAAAAGCCCGTCTCCTATCCTGTAAATCAACAGCTTGACTTTTAAAATATTTTTTGGATCTTAATGTGTTCCAGAAAGAAATCCATTAGCACACTTGAGAAAAGAACTATTATTAAGACATTAGCAATGCAGCTCTGACTGAACATCTCACTGGTCTGTGATTTAGGGTCTTCTATAACTATGAAGCTACCTTCAAACCCTATATTGGAAAAATAGAAAAAAGAAAAATCATTATAGAAAGACAAAACGAATATATTTTAAAAGGCCATTAAAAAATAACATGTAAGAATCACTCTAGTAAGAGAAAAAATAATATTTATTATTACTGAAAACTTCTTAGCATTTATAAGAACAGAAGGGGAAAAATTTATTTATGCAAAATTGTAGTTCTTAAGGTCAGTGAAAAGATACATGAAGCTTAGTATTAAGACTATCATTCCAGAAAATATGATACACTGCATATTTAAACAAGACTTCAGCCTGTAAATCTAAGGTCATAAATACTGGCTTATTTGATATTAATAAGGCATCAACTACCTGTATCTGAATTTGTTAGACACATAAAGAAATATGGACATTTTGATCAGAACCTAAGCCAAATTAATTGGATTAATCAATTAAATTAGTAAAATCAATTAATGAAACCAATCAAAATTACAAAAAGTTTGGAAAACATGCCCTTCAAAAAAACATTTCAAAGTATTGAACTTCAGTCTAATATTTTAGTCTAAACAAGTAAAGAATGATGTCAAAGAATAACTCCTTAAATTCAGAACAGGCAGTAAAATATCCAGTGACATTAATTATTGCCATGACAGAACAAAAGAATTGATTTGGGGTGAGAAAATTTCAATATGAAAACCACTCTAATAGTAAGAATACTGATTTACTGTAAAAGACTCCTTTTACCATTTATTAATAATCTTCTTATAACAGAGCAGATGAAGATCTGTCATAAAGCATATCAGATTTTGGTTCCAGGTCATGAGCATGATGTCTCCTGAAATTTTTCTAGAATCAATAATTTTACACCTAGAGGTATTTTTCACTACACCTAGAGCAGAATTTTCACTAGCTTCTGACCAAGATTTCTCCTAAATTTAATGTAATTATAGAAGCCAAAGTGTTCTCGTGGCATAGTTTGAAGAGCAAAACTATTCTTCACATACATGTACTCAGTATAGTGGGGAAATTTACACTTCCTTACGTATCCAAAGCCTGGTTGCAAGTTAGGTTTCCATGTTAGGCAGAACAGACTATCTGGTGCACCTTTTTTAAGACAAGATTTCCATATAAGTGTCCTCAAAGCCCTTTACTGTATTTAGAAATTCTGCTAATTGATGTAGTCTTTCCTGAATGTGTGACCCAAACTGTAAATGGTAACATCTACATAGATCTCACCAATGATATCTCTCCACTGAAGAGATATCTGAAATACTTCTACCCATAGATATCTTGAAATGTCTCCTATACTCTCCACATTCTATGAAACTGCTATGACTGGCAACAATGGAGGGGAATATGGAAAACAGCCCATATTTTGATCATTAAAACAGCATCAATTAGGCATAAAAGTAGACTGCCTGAAAAAAAAATGCAAAGGATTTCAAAGAGGCTTGAGTGAGATTTTCATATGTGAAAATACATATGCAAATAATATGAAAGTACATAATTTGAAAATATAAGAACAGCAAAGGTAAGTATGACTAAAGTTTATGATGTCCACCACAGTGTTTATGGAAGCAGGAAGTTGCAGATGATGAGGAAAGCTGAGAATATAAAGAATAAAATAAAAATAAAAGGTAAAATAATAATAATTTTTTATAGCATCTATCTAAACTTCAATTTAGAGTCACCATTGTTGAATAGATTTTTATCATTCTACTAAAAAATATTTAGATACGGAATTATCAGTCATTTATCAGTGTATTTTCTCATCTTCAATACATCATTAAATCTTTCTTATTGTTCAGCTCAAAGAGTTAAATTGAAGCATCTGCATTAAGAAGAATGACATTTGTCTCTCAAGAAAAAAAAAATGGGAAAGAGAAGGGAAGAAAAAAGAAATGCAGACATTGTGAAGGAAAGATTTAAAAATATGCTTTTATATTTAGGATAAAGAAACAAAAGTCAAACAGTTTTATTTTTGCAACATTACAGAACAAAATCTTATGAGCAATTATTGCACCGGGAACAAAAGAATCCTTTAAACTACTTCTTCAATAATTTGTCACCAGTGTTTCAACTAACAAATTTAACAATGGGCTCTTAAGGGTATGTTATATATTGAAAAATCAGAATCATTACAATTTTTCTTTGGTAATATGTCCAAAATAACAGAAGAATAATGTAACATAAGAGTTAATAGATAAGTCAATAGTATGTAGATGATAAGTCAGTAAAAAACCCACTTTTTTCAAATGCAAATGGACTGTGTGTAAAAGAGAGATCATACATGGTAGCTGAAGAGTCAGAGGTAGATTTATGGGGAAATTAATATTTTATTGATATTAATATTTATATCAACATTACTGAACACAGACCTCCACATTGACTTCACCTGCCAAGAAAATTTATTTTCAAACCTGACCCCTAAAACCTGTTGGGACTTCACCAATGGCACCTTTCTGATACAGTCTAGGTGAGCCTCAGTGGAATGTGGCATCTTTTCAAATTGCACACTATGATATTTCAATCATCCCCAGCATCATATTTAATATCCTGGGCTTTTGCAGCAGCATTCAGATGCCTGTTCATGAACTGGGTGAATATTAGTTCCTGACTGAGTGATAATCATAAAAATACACACTACTTGAATCCCTTCTATACGGAAGTCAGCTTTGAAAGATGAGCACATCAGTAGTCAAGAATATATTCAGATTCACACAAAGCTTTGCTGACGTCAACCGCTAGATCTGACAGCAATAAAAAGACATAATCAGATGTCCTCAAGAATCTTTTAATGAGCAGATCAAATATCTCAATGTCAAATAAGGTGCTCATTTGTCTTCACTGAAAAGAAGCTCAGTAAAATTAACTCTAGTATGCAAATTAAATTGGCTTATTTTTTTGTTTGGTTTAGGGTTTTTTTGTTTATTTGAATTTTTTTTTTTATTTTCCTTCTAATGACAATTTATAAGTGATACTAAAATAAATGTAAGATACATGAACAAAAGTAGGTAGGTCTGTGTGTGTATACATGTAAGTATGGTAGACTATGGCAATAAAATAAATTTGTCTGCAGATTCTTAGAAATGTTTGCAATCACTCTTAGATATTTTTTCCACATCAACAGTTTAATTAATTTATCTGGACAGGCAGAAAGATCTGCAGTGAACTCTAGCATCAGTCATTTTAGTTTTGCCTCAGTGAACTTTAAAAAGGAGCTTTGACAGTGCTAACCAACCATCTTGAAATTAAAACTTTATTCACAAAATATTTTTTATGGGAAAAGAGGAAACATGTCTTGTACATAAGACAAGAATCTATTGTTAGCATAATTGAAATCTTATTAGTCTGACCAAAGCATCTTTATTAGTTGCAATATAATTGCACAAAAAAAGAAAGTTTGCTTTTATATAGAAGTTTAATAGCAGTAATAATACAATTTAAATTGTTATACACACATATTTTCTACCTCTTTTTCTAATGTTTTGCTCACCCATCCAGTGCTCTTCTAGGTACTGAAAAAATTTTCTTCTGGCAATGGTGATGGGATGTATCATAACAGGGTGTTAACATCTGTGGTCTTATACTGGGAACAATATGATGATGGAGTTGATTTCCTCACTTAACATCTAGATCCTCTTATGGTAATTTTGTTAGCATGCTTTTATATCTTTGTTTCTACGTGGTCTGCACTCCCATGTAACAACAGCATTTAATACTGTGTTTTGAGGGTTTTGGAGATTATTTCTTTGTTTTCTTTCTCACTCCCAAAGCTAGATTTATTGAGCTCCAGGTCTCTATTTCTTTAATTGACCATTGGTACACAGATTATAGCCATGGGGTTGGTTACCAGTTTTAGGCCTGTGCTCCTTTTCCCACCATTCCTACATTCCTGTACTTTTCTAAGTAGCCTTCTGGATCTCCACTTCCCAATGCCTCCATTACCATATCAGGCTTGCTTTATTCATAATAAATCATTATGGAATTTGATAATTTTTAAGGTCCCTTCCAACTCAACCCATTCTTCCATTCTAGGATTCTACAAGCCAATGAGTCTATGATTATGGTGCTGTTATATTAATGCCACAGAGCAAAAGAAAACTGAAACCAAGAAGCCATTGCCAATTAGTCTTTTTGAAAAGCAGCTGTCACAGCTAAACAAAATAAAGCAGATGCTCAGGTAGGTCTAGTCCAGAGAAGACAAACTTAACAAGCCTTTGTTTTGAAGCCCTGCATATATGTTGAAAAGTCTGCACCATGTTACCTGCAATTACAATATCGTTTCATGGGACTAAATGATTACACAAGCCAAAAGGACATGAAAGAAAGTAGAATTAGGAAAAAAAGTTAAAAAAAGAAAAAAAGTTAAAAGAAAAAAGATGAAAGCAAGCTCTGTGTGTAAAAGATGATGCATTTTTTTATTACTTAAAAATTCATTATTTAGTTTTTCACAGCTTTTCAATATATAAACATAGAATGATAGAATGGTTTGTATTGAAAGAGACCATAAAGCTCATGAAGCTCCAGTTCCGCTGCCCGCTGCCATGTGCAGGGACACCTTCCACTAGATCGGGTTGCAATGGATAAACAACTGGCTCACAGGTCGGGCACAAAGGATGACAGTGAATGGGGTGACATCAGACTGCTCACTGTCACTAATGGGGTTCATACTTGGCCCTGTGCTCTTTAGCCTCTGCTAAATAACCTGGATGCAGGACTGGAAGGGATACTCAGCAAATCCTGAGATGATACAAAACTGGGAGGAAATGTTGACTCTCTCCAAGGCAGAGAGGCCCTGCAGAGAGACCCCAACAAATCAGAACGCTGGGCAATCACAAATTGTATGAAGTTCAACAAGGCCAAGTGTCAGATTCTGCATTTTGTACTATCTCGTTCACTTATGCAGCCAGCCAGCCAAAGCCAGATTGTTCAAGATTGTTCAGTAGTTCAGGACTAGTCACTCAATTTTTTTTTTTTTTTTTTTTTTTTTTTTTTTAAATCTCGGGCTAAATGGAAGGTTTTAAACTTCTGAAAGACACGACTCTCATAAAATTCTGAACCTAGGATCAAGGTAGGTGGTATCATGTAAATCAAATCAACAATAATCATGGAAGTGATTGAATTCTTTCTATTCTAAACCTAAAATAATTAAACTATAGCAGAATCAATAGAATTGATTCAGGTTCTTTATTTAAGCTACTTGGCATTTGCTGAACAACAGCTCTGCAAAAAATTCACAACATTTTTCCATATTAGAGGTAATGGATTTCATTATCTGATGTACTTCCTCCCTGTGATTTGTGTTCTGTCTTGTTGACTGTGATCATGCTGCCAAAACAAATTTTTATCTGCTTTTTCCTTGGAATGGAAAGTTGGTAAACATATAAATATATGATATTTTATCTATATGTAATATACATATAGATATATTTAGGTTCCACTTTCTATCTCCCTTTAGCCATAATGACACACTAAAAGGTAACCAGCTGTGAAGGCATCAGTGGGGAGGAAATCAATGATTTGGTGCTCAGCAGTTCCCTACCAAATGCTGAACTATTGACTGACTACCAATCAATTGCTACACTGCTCCTACTGAGCCTCATAATGTAAATAAAGCACATGGCTCAGGAGAAGAGGCAGCAGGATTCATAACAAAACTGAATGGAACATCAAAGAGTATAAAGGAAGGACAGGGTAGGCTCTAATGAAAGAACAGAACAAAGGGGGCAGAGTGTAAAACAAGGCCAGAAAGTTCCATGCCAATGTGTAAGCGTGATTGTGTGAAAGTCAAAATTGATGCTTAAGGACAGAGAACTGCACAAATATAGAAGGATGCTGAACTAATTTTGGAGTACTGCTATTCTCCCTTACCTTCTGCTTCTCAAATAAACTCCCAAATTTTCAGGAAATCTTTCACATTCCATTTTCAGTGACACACAGTAACAAGTGAAGTATGAGAACAGAAAAAAAGCAAAAGCATGGAAAATATGAAACAGATCTAAATCAGTTATAATGTTGTATAACACTCACTGTAGTTGCTGTCAATAACAAACACAAAAAAAAAAAAAAGAGAGAGAGATAAAGAATAAAGTTAGTGCAAAGATTTTTGCTTCTTGAATATTTTGGTTCTTTTTTGTTTAGTAAGGCATTGTTAGTCCACAATCCAGATTAACAGACAATTTTAGACTCCAAACTTATGTCTTAAATCTTAACTTTGCCAATCTCTGCCTACCTTTGAACAGAAAAAATATCAATGGAGTAAGTTTAAACCACATGAAAGTTTGTCAAATGAGAATGGTATATGAACCAAGAAAGAAAAATAACT
The DNA here is from genome assembly GCF_028551555.1 of Melozone crissalis. NCBI lineage: Eukaryota > Metazoa > Chordata > Aves > Passeriformes > Passerellidae > Melozone > Melozone crissalis. The sequence goes on from NW_026535805.1 coordinate 59,669,754, forward strand.
AAGATGAATCAACTAACAAAAAAAAAAAAAATTATCAGAACATAAAACGAGCTTACTATAATAGAAGACCCAAGACCAATAGTGAAAGATTGAGTGGTTGAGATCTGTCCTAAACTCTGAAAGTTAAGAAATATTGCCATGATATTCTGATGTGTTTTCATTTCTAAACACATTTGCAGTTTCAAATAATCAGAAAAAATAAAAGGAAATAACTGATCACTTGGGGGAGTAGCACTGGAGAAAATTGTTTTCTCTAGTTTGTACAGCATAGGTTCAGTTCCTTGCTTCACCACTGAGTTTTACTGTAATGGTAAAAATCAATATGTGTGCACCTCAGTTCACTCTCTTTAATGGAGGGATAATAGTACATTCATACTTCTCAGGAGTGCTATAAAGATTAATAAATGCAATTAATGACTGTGAAGTCCATAGACAGTATGATATTAAGATCATGTTAATCCTCTATATAGATGTTAAGAAGTAGGTGAACTAAACTTCTTAGAGGTTTTCCAACCTTTTAAATACGTAATGTCTGAAGGGTGGAAAGTGCAGATAGTTTTCATTGGCTACAGACAGAGTTGCTCAAGGTCTGTACATCTGAAAACCAAGCTATCCTGTTAAGTGCTCTCTGATTTCTGGTTAGATGTGCTTTTAACACAAATCCCTGTCAGACCTCACTTAGTTTTGACATTTTTTTCACTTTAAAATGCTGTCTGTATTATTTACTTTCATTGTTAAAGGACAGCAGTATGTGATCAATAAAAGAAGGCTCTCCATGTTAATTACCATCACTTTCCCTATAAATATGTAAATTTTCAGACTCATAATCTCACTGATTACCATCTATTGACAATTTGGGAAATTGGAATGAAATAGACTTATCCTACTGTTAAAAACAATAAAACAGGTAGAACGGATACATTATTAAAATGAGGACATGTATCTTGGTGCTTGCTTCAAAGATAAGCATTGGTACATGTTTATCTTTGTTCTGTTGGTACAGTGTGTGTCAGATAAGGCACTTTGCCTTATTCCTATTTGTTAGTAATTTTCTGAAGTTATCTCATGACTAAGCATAACATAGGTCACTTCTGTTTCTCACCTGCTTCAAATTTCACTAGGACATCAGCTTGTCACTAAATTTCTTTCCAGTGTTGCATCCCTTCCCCTCTAACCCTTCATCTATCTGGACATCTGTCAAGGTTTGCCTGAGAGGAGCAGATCAGTTATGAAAGATCTCTGTTTGGGGCAAAAACCAGCCAGGTGAATGGAAAGAATTTCTGAACTATATTGGAAGGATAACAAGTTAGGAAGAACCCACTTGGGAATTGAACGAAATCTTGGTATTGAGGTCAAAATTGAGCTTTTTTGACAGACATTTAAAATGAGAGACAGCCAAAGACAGAATCCTAGCTATTCCTCAGAGGCATGAATGTCTACTACTGGGAGTAAGAGCAGAGTCCCGTCTTCACTCATATTTACCCTTTTCTTTCTAGTATCTTTTGCATCTTATTGAACACCTTAGAGAGCTATTCACCAAGGAGAGATTATGAAAATTTCTTTCCTATGAAGAAAATAATTACAGGATCACAGGATCATCCAGGTTGATAGGGATTTCAACAGGTCTTAACTCCAATTTCCTTCTCAAAGCCTAATCAATCTAAACAAATTTCTCAGAGCTTTTGAGTTGGTCATGAAAATCTCCAAGGAGGAGGCCTGCAGAATCTTTCCATTCAAAACCTTGCATTGCTCAGCTGTCCTCACAAAGGAAAATTTACCTTATATTCAGTCTGGTATTAGGCAGTGTCCATCTTCACTATATTTCCTGTCCCTTTCAGCACCAGGCTCATACTTTACTCATTAAGCATTTGTCTACTAATGTAGTAATAGAAGATCAAGCCCTTGATGCAATTCAAGGGGCAAATGGCAACTCTGCATGAGCTCTGGCTTTCCAAGCAACACTTTCTCACACTCAGATAGGGATTCTAAATTCTTCCTTTGTAGCCTGTTCCTGTTTCCATGGATTTCTCTTTGTATTGGAACTCCATGGTTTACCCACTTAACTAAGACAGTTTTTGCATAGTTCCCTTTGTTTTCCTGAGTTTCAGGATGGACCATTCTAGTGCAGCTTGCATCTCTTATCTGAAGAATCCCAGTACAATACTCTCTTGCTGGAATATATCTTCCTGCCATTCACACTATGAAAGTTAAACATGTAATTCATATTTTCTTATTAGTAGAAAGAGAAGAATGTTTACAGGAGGCTTTATCCCTCTTTTAGATGGCTTTCCAAGATTATTGTGATCCTGGATAGAGCTTAGTTGAGTATGTTAGAACAGACTTTTTACTGTACTTTCAGGTAGCTAGGGTTATTAGACAAGATCATCTCCAAGTCCTTTTTTTTTTTTTTTTTTGTAAAATATTTTACTGCTTTTCTTTTTTCCTCTGATGACTTAGAGGAATGACTAGGGACTGTGACAGAAGTAGAAGATATACCCTTTCTTTGCCTGTTTAGAAGAATATAGTGCAGGTGTGGAGGACGAAGATTAGGCTCCTTTTAGGTCTGGCACTTCAGAATGTTACAGCCAATATCTGTGACAAATTTAATGTGGCAACACAGAACACTGTGACCAGACAAATTTTCAAGTGTCCTAACTATTTCACAGCCCAGAACTTCTCCATCACTTACTGGGTGACATTTCACAGCCTGTTGGCTTCTCAGGGTCACTAGGCTACATGCAGCTCTCAAGAAAAATCATTGAGCACCCTCAGAAAAGGGAGTGTCCCCTGACTGAGAAAGACAGTGGCAAAGTTACTCAATTCTTTGGTGGAATACTTCCCATCAAGTGTGGATATTCGCACAGCAGTTGATTACACCTTTGTCAAATTTCTCTAAAAACATTTACCTTTAGTAAAAGTTGACAGAGGAACTTAGGATGTGAAATGAATCTCATCTTACCAGAGATGCTGGAAATATGTCACAGCATTCCATAAAAGGCCCTGACTCTGTTTGTTAACTAAAAAGGGAATCTAGGAGGACAGGCTTTAGCTGCATAGAAACACATTGCAGAAAGCTTATATTACACAAGATGAATCCAAACCTTGCTAATTATTATTCCATTCCCCAGCATCAATAAGCATAAATAATCTGAAACTTTTATGCAAATGAAACACTTATGTAGACAATTACTCTAAGATAAACATGGAAGTTTGCTGTGAAAAAATTAAGTGACCATTACAAATGTTTCTTAATAAATAATCCATTTCCATATTTTCTCAATGAACACTAATAAAAGTCTGATTACATTGTTCTTACCAAGAAAATTCCAATTATATTATCTGTATTGACATTGACTAGGTTGTCCATTACATAACAGAAGAAAATCTAACTAAACAGATCACAGTATTAGGAAATATTGTGAAGTGTGCTGTTGTTTCAGACTGAGTAATAGATATAAGAATCTAATTGATAGATTAGAATCTAATAGATATAAGAAACTAATTTGAAGAATTAACACTTATTTGACAGATAATAAGCTGTGTATTTGAAAATTTTATTTCCTCTTCAAATACATTCTTATAACCTCCTCATTTATCCTCATAAGCTTTTTTTATCCCCTCAAGACTAATTTGTTTAATAATAAGAGTAAACTATTTGATTATCAGTAGTAATTCTTCTTATGATTTTTCTCATTGAGATGTTGATTTAGGGCAGTTCAAATTTGTTGAAAATTTCCCTAAGCAGGAAAAAAAAGTATTTGTTATGAATTATCTTCACTTGTTAAAAAACTTTTCCAGTGTCTGTAACATGATAACTTTTGCTATGAGGTATGACCTACTATTCTAACTCTCCTCTGTTTCTAGGTCACAGGAGAACATATAGTTTCTTATAGTCTTCCTAAGGTGAAACAGAATTTCCTTTTTAAATGTAGTCTTGGTGTAATTATGCATTTATTCAAGAGGGTTAAAAAAGAGCACGCATAACATGGAGACATTGCTTCAGAATGGGCTGTGAACTATGTCAGTGCAGAGACAACTCTCCATTTACTGAACATAAAATCTTTGAACAGATCTAGCTAAATTTACAGTGGCTCTAAGAGAAAATACAAGGACTTTTTCAAACTCAAAATTTATTCTACCAAATCAAATCCATTTGAATCTAGAATGCAGATGTGGATGAGATATAGCAGAAATTCACTGTTTTTGGATTACCCTGCACAAAAAAGTCAGAGAATACAGAGCAATGAGAGGCTATCTGCTAGAAGCAAACATTCAATTTCACTACTTTGTGAGTGCATTTCAGCTAAAAAACCTTGTCATTTAGTTAGCTCTCTGTCTGAATGCTCCAACAGGTACAGATGGGATTGAGCAAAAAGCACTTTCTCTAATGCTGTACTGTCCAAAGCTTTCAAGCAGGGAACTGACATTTGATTAATTTGGTACCAAATATCAGTACAAGCAGTGTAAAATGAAACTGTGATATATTATGAAAAGAGCCACTCGATGATATAAGCATAAGGGCTTATTTGTCAGAGCTGTGCTACATTCTTACATCAGGTAAGACTTGACCAAAAGGCTCTACAAAAGTAGAAAATAGAACTTTCTTGTTCTTACCTTTTATGCAATAAAATTACTTGTTATTTACAGAATATAATAATAAAAATTATGTAAATTACATATAATATTAAAAATTATTTTAATTACATAAAAATCTATTAAGTACATCACTAAAGAAAGAAAGAAAGCATTTTATTCTGGCACTAGGTCACAGGTACAGAGGAAAGAAAATGCTAGAAAATATTTCATCTGTCTCATGTTAAAGAGAAAAATATATGTGGCTGTATAAAGTCTTTGGTTGCCAATATCATTAGTGATGCTTTCAAAAATTCACTGAATTTATTCAGTCAATTTGAAGTTGGAAAGAACTAGGATTCACTGAGAGGTCTCTGCTGTTTGGCTGGAAATACAGCACAGCTGCTTTGATCACAGATGATGGTGCCATGACTCTACTTAGCAGAAATTCTTCTTTTGCCCCATCCAAAGTTGATGGAAGCAAAACTCCCAATGGATAAGGGTAAAAGTCAGATGTTGTTGTACACATATGAGTATTACACTTTAAATACATAGATATTTTATGAAAGGTTTTGTGACAAGGCAGTATTTACACCTCTGTCTATATCCCCCAAACCAACCAACAAATACTTAGCAAGCTCATTTACTTAGATGAATAAAATAGAATTCATAATGCCTTCAACATATTGATAAGCTGCTGACAACAAAAGTTTACAAGAATAATAAAAAATATTATTCAATTAATTAATGATCATCAATATTCATTCAGTAAACAGAATACAATGAAAAAAAATCATACAGCACAAGTATGAGAAAGATTATTTCAAGTATAAAGGTGCAAAAATCTATTTTATATCAGATTCTCTAAAGAGAAATATTCCAGACTCAAATGCATATTTTCATCTGTATGATTTCAGAAAAATTCTTCACAAAAAAAAAAGTTTTAAGGAATTCACAACTTAAATTATTAATTTATAATCACAATAGAAATTAATTTCCTCTCAGAATGAAAACCCGTGACTAAATAGAAAAACGACAGAGAAAATAGAAGTAGTGTGTGATACTACTAACTGAATTAATTGTGAAAAGCTTAACTTGGTCTTTAAATATTACATATACATTAAAATCAAAAACCAAAAAGAATGGAGAAATGTGAAGTAATTATTTTGTTTTAATTATTCCTCCAAACTGGTCGTCCATCCTGCTCTGGGCAAGCCCCTATTTTCCTGCCAGTAAAAATGAGAGATTACAGCTACTATGTTTCAGTTTTGTCTACCCCATGAAGATATTTTGGAATCAAATGTCTAATACAGACACTTCTGTTCAATCTAACAATTAAAACTCCTTTTAAAAACCTCTTGAGTGCATGGCAGCAAAAGTTTAAAGGCTCAGTCTTGCAGACCTTGCTGAATAATGCAGAGGCTGCTGTAGCCCCTTTGAAGTCAGCATGACCACCTGAATGAGTAATAGCCCTGGAACAACTCCTAAAGGCTAATTCTGTTGGCTTTTCTTAGTTACATGAATCAAAAAACAGTTTTACCTGCAAGGTACTAAGAGTGACTCAGTCATTAGTGAAAAGAATTTCGAATGTTTTGTTCAAAGAAATGGACAGTCAGCCAGCAGAACTGTGAAGTATTATTAACAATTATTGTTCTCTCTTGGAAAGTACTCCCATCCCATTGCTGCAAAACAAAATGAGGCTGGTAGAAAGGCTAACAGACATCTGATAATATCTCATATCTTCTTTTGCTTTAAGGAAAGCCATTTCATCTTCTTTGCTGGTGAACAGCATAAGATCTATTTTCAGTACAAAGATATAAAGTGTGAAGAAAGGGCAACCATTAACTCCTTTTGAATCACCAAGATTAAATTTTTTCAGCCTTGTAAGATAGCAGTGACTTCATCTTTCAGTAACATCAGTAACAGTGAACAAATTCATTCTATAAAAACAAAGTATTTTAAACAAACACTTCACTGACCTTCCCAGATCAGAGAAATTCCCTATGTTTAGAGCAGAGTATTTCTAAAAACACATATATCCTTCTTAGGGAAGAAAACACACACATCACCCAAAGTACACAAAACAAGGATCTAAATACCAGTAAATGTTTGGGTACAAAGGGAAATATTTTGGGAAAGGGAACCTAGCAGATCAAAAATACACAGCAGTTGATAAATTTCTTTCCTCAGATACAGAAACCAACAAGGTTTTGTAAAACTGTTCACAAAGGTAAGCACAGGAAGTTACAAGGAGATTTACCACTTTGTAAGCTTGTTAGGGTTTCCAAGAGAAAAATTCAACAGCTTTTGGCAGTTCAACAGAAAAAAATTCTGTTCTCTGCGAGGAAGGACCACAGTGTTACTAAGATAGAAAGTGGCATAGGCATTTTGGACCTCTGCATAGTTATGTCTCCTATCAGAAGACATTTAAGAGACAAAAAATTATTTTTCCAAATTCAATCAATGATGTAAACTTAATTTTAAATCAAGTAAAAGAGAATTCTCCGAGGAACACCTAGTGGAGTTTTGTTGCTTGTTTGAATTTTCCAGCTCATAGATATTTTAGCCTGCAGCTGAGACCAAAGTTGGCACTCCCAGACAAAAGCAATTCTATCCAGTCTGATAAAGGGTTCATGACAGTGCTAAGGAATTGTTTAAAACCAAACTCATAAATAGAAGTGGGGTGTAAAAATATTTAATTGAAATATAACGGGGAAATAAAAATCAATACAGACAAATGTTGAAGAATATATTGTCCTGTAGAAGGAATTGTTGAGGAGAAGAGGAAATAAGGTAATAGCTTTATAGCTTAGAGAAGGTAAATCACTAAGATGAGAACCCTTAGAGAAACCACAAATGAAGGGTCCCTTATGATTTTTCTTAACTATACTTATATATATCTAAGCTGAATCTATCATGAATCTGTCATGTTAGGAATGAGCTGTAGGGCAAAAGAACCCAAAGAACAAGCATGGCTGTAAAATAAAACATATATTACAGAAGAAAAAGAAAATATTATTTAATCTGTTAGTCATAATGCAAAAGACAATGAAATGCATGTGTCATATGCTGCTGCTCATAGTAACAAAATGAGATACAATTACTTTGACATATGAGAGAGAAAATATTCAAGGATTATTCAAAATCTGAGAGTAGATGTAGAAGCAAAAAATTACTTAAACAACCTCAGTGTTCTTAAAATGTCGATGAGAAATATTCTCTGGATGAATGAGAATATTGTCTTCACTAGATATTGCAATAGACTTCTAAGATATCAAGTAGCAAGGTATCAATTCCTTATCAATATATAAACTAAAGGAAATTGAATATGACAGAAATAATAGAATTCTAATGAATATGTCATGATAGAGAAGACAGTGTTGTAGAATCTTGTTTAAAACAGACAGCCAAGAAGAATGGATTGAGGGAGAAAGTCCAAGACATGAGCATAGGTTTTCTGTCTCACTGAGAAAAAAGATACACTAAAATATTCTTTTTTTAACTATTTCATTAAAATTTCATTAAGAAAAGGGATGGAACCACAGATCAGATTTGGGTTAAGGGGAAAGGATCACAGACTAGATCTGGGTTTTAATAATCTTTCTCATAGCAAAAAGATGTAGTGCAAGAAGAACAGAACATGTATTAAGAGTTATCCACCACTGGCTTACTTTAGCTGAAGTGTAAGTCAAAAGATGTCATCAAACAATATCAACAGGATGCTAAATAGCTTTAGCAAACAATGCAGAAAATCACTGTAAATAAGAGCCTTAAACAAGGGTTTCGCAGCCAGTCAGTTTAGGAGGGAGGACAAACACATGCTTCAGCAAACGAATACATCATGAGCCCAGCCCTGCTTCCCAAGCCCCACACAAACTCACTGCCCTAAGGTGCCATATGTTACAGAATAGAATATTCTCAGCTACAGCCAGCAGGAACCATAAACCAGCTGGTTTAATCAGTTTCCTGGCGTCAATGGGGACACAACTGCACAGCTGTATAATGTGGTGAATGAAAAACACCAATTAGGAAGGAGTAAAATGATACATCTCCGAGGTACCTGCCAGATTTGCCAGCAGAATAAACTAATAAAAGAAATTTGCAGGTCTCTTTGGCATCTATTACATATGTCTCACAATAAATATTGCAAACGATCAGTTTACTATTGACTAAACATTTACTGAAAACCAAATCCCTCTCAGCACTCTTGCAATCTATTGTTAGTGTAATGCAGGGGTTTTTTCGTCTTTTTTAAGGTGAAATGCAAGGCATTCGTTATATTCCCTTTAAATTTAAGAAGAAAGTTTGCAATAACCACTATTCACAGGTAATGTGATAGCATTGCATCTTGGATTATCTAAAGATATATGACTGCAGTTCCTAAGTCTCAGTCATTCCCCTTTGTAACTATCTATCTCTGTATGTCTCTGTATTCTATTTAATTTGATTAAATGACAAGCTCTGATTTATTTAATTTATTCCTTTACCTAGAGAAAGTAGTCAATCTCTTTTATATTTCCAATGTATATTAATCTAGTGCTTTTTAATTTAATTATTTTTATTTGGTTCATCACTTTTAAGCTACAAAACTTTCTAATCATTTTTTTTCTGACAAAAAACAATTTCGAATGATCAGCTGGAGTTTGAAAGAGTTAATCATCAAGCCAAACCACATACCTAGACATATAAAATATTATCATAAAACTTAGCCCTCCTGCAATGAATAAAATTTTGGAAAGGTATTTTATAACAGCATTGTAAGATAAGGTTTTGAACACTCATAGCCTGGAATATTGCATCAATCCCACTCAAATCAAAATTGAATGCATATTTTACATATGAAATGTACAAAAATACATCAAATAAAAAATTTTTAAGCAAAATATGGAATTCCATTATCAAAGCAAAAATATTCAATAGTCACTGAAGGAAAAAATCATCTCCAACTTGTAGAAATAAAAGAGTTTCAGCTTTATTGCACCTTTTCTAGAGAAACATACTCATTAAGTGCATCAATAATGCCATCATATTTGAGGTATTTGAAGTTGGGTAGAATGCAGATATTTGCATATATTATATTTAACTTATTTGAAGTGGTTTCACAGAGGACACTCCTACAGGCATAAAACTCAGCTCATCTGAGAGCCTGAAATAAGGTAGTTAATAATCAATACTCTCTAAGAAATTAATTTTATTTTTTTTTACCACTGTCATTTGAATTACCTTTGAGAAATCCTTTGAGAATCAGCTGGTACATTCAGGGAACACAAAATGCAGGGATATTGTCAGTGGATGCAAAACTGCAACAGACCTGAGAGCTTAGGTTATAAGGAATTATTTGAATAAGTTAGCTTTCAAACTAGGAAGTTTTGGTAAATTTGTTTTATTGATAAGGTGAAATACTCAAGTTTACACGTTCAAATGTAATATCTTAACCTAAGACTGTTCTATACATCTGAAAATAAAATTAAATTATATAAAAGGATGTTTTTTTAAATTCAGGATCTGTTTTCAAGGGCAGTGAGAAAAAGGGGAATGAAAGTGTTGAACAATCCCACACCCATGGTCCAGGCAAAACAAGACAATGGAGACCAAAGTACTTCTCTGGGAAAAAAAAATACATTTTGAGAACCACTTCTGTGATATAGAACACAAGGTCCTTTAAGCGTTTTAGGAGCCCAATTGTGTTTAAAAACATTGTCTTGATTTTTTGTGGCCTTCTTTGTTGGCAAGTTCTGCTCCTCAAGGTTGATTTGGTGTTAAAAGCTTCTTGCCTCCTAAAATCCTGACAGCAAAATATTAAGTTTTAATTTAGAAGTGTGATTATCCTCTGTGATACCATGCAGCTGCAATTCTCTTAAACAATCAAACAACACACAAAGGAAAAACTGTGGTGAGGTCCAATTCTCAGCATCTGTTATAGAGCCATATAAGTTTGATAAGGTTCTCCCTTCTGCCTGTCTTAGGAACAATCAGATCTACTGAATAATTGTAACGTATTGGCTAGAAAAAATGAACATTTGATGGAGAGCTAACAAATCTTGTTTGAATATAATTTTTACTTCAAAATCACTATGATTTGTTTGGTTTTTTTAAGCTGCAGTAGTCAGTGTCCACAGACATCAGCCCAGGACACTGGACATCAGAAAACACCACACAGCACTAACACAGTGCACACAAAAGCAAGTCTCTTGTCAGTGCAAAGCAGAGCTCATCTGCACTGATAAATGAGTCTGTCAGGAATGGGAAGTGTCTGCCTTGTTGTATCATTTCGGGATTTGCCGGTGTTGGCAGGATTGATGATGTTATTTGTAAAGCCGTCAGATCCAAATTTAGAAGCAATTAAAGAAAATAAACAGAATAGCTGAAAAGCCTTCAGCAAAAATAGAGGAGAAAAGCACATAACTAAAGAAATAATTTTAGACAATGGCAATGTGTACACAAAACTTCTGAGACCTTATCTGGAGTATTGTACATTAATCTGAACACTTTGCAAAAGAAAGTAGACAAAATACCTGGAAACTGCATGAGAAAAGGCTGATCAATCATTTTGGAGGCTATAACTACTACTTGAAAAGAGGTTAGAAAATTCAGATTTATTGTCATTACAAAGAACTAAGACAAAATTATGAACCTGTATAATATTTTGAAGGACATAGAGACAGTTTGTATCATCACCTACTGGAAAGGCAAAATTCCCTCAAAATGAAAGTTGAAACTGAGAAGCTGACAGGACCATAAGCACTGAGTGAAATCAAGAGAAAAGTGCACTTTGAAGGCAAAAGCAGTCTTCAGCATGGACTAGAAACTGCATTAGGAGAAGAAAAGTTGAGTATAAGTTTCTGTAGCAACTGGAGTATGGGGAGGAAAGAAGGAAAGAAAATTATACTGCTGTCCCCAAAGGTAGAAGCTTGAGTGAGCTTGGAATCTCAATTACACTCTCAGCCCTTGAGATGCTGCCTCAGATCAGTATTGAAGAGATAAACCATTCTGCTTCAAAGAAATGGGCTAAAGTCTCTTCATGACCTAAGAGTCCAGAGAAAAGTCACTGCCTCTGTGGTTTACTCTAAAAAAATTCTGTTCAAAAGAGTAATGAGGCTTCACCATGAAATTTTAGTTCAAAATCTCACTCCTTTCCAAATTTTTACTTAGATTTTCACATTCTTGCTAAAAATATGCAAGCAGACAGCAGTAGTGATGATTAAGAATGCCCACTGGGAACAGGCACAAATGAACACTAACTCATTCCACACAGGCCCTCAAAGAACTCACAAACAGCATTAACTTTTGGTCACTGCTTTCCCAGAGGAGTATCCAAGTGATTATCAAGAAGTGAAAAACTTAATAGACATTTCCTTTCCTAAAGTTTTCCAATTTATTGATTTGACTTGTTTCAGAAACAGCAAATTATTCCTTAAATTTGAATCTAAGTAGTGTGATGGGATGGGAAAGAGTCTGTGGAACAAACCATCAGTTGTCAAATGTCAGAGAGTTCACCTCACCCATTCAGAACATTGTCAGGAGTGAAGAGATGCACCCTGGCACACAATTCCCTCTGTGCAGGCAGCTGGGGGTGTGGATGGAGTTGAGGATGCAGTGTGGTGCACTGGTACTTTATCATGTGCCTGACCTTCTCACCCATAACTGAAAATGTAGAAGGGGAGATTTACATATGAAACAGAATTAGCAAACTATGAGAAGCAAGATATGCGACTTCCTTATAGTCAGAACTGCAGATGCATTACTTCAAAAATTAGAAGTTTAAACAATGGCCAGTCCTTTTATTCTGCCCGATTCTGTTTCCCCATCTTCCCTATCCAATTCCTGTTTATGCATACACAGGTTTTCTTTGGGTATTTTTTGACCTGTGCCTAGGAATTAAGTGCGCAAACTAAGCTGAAGAAACATTTAATTTAATTCTTCTGAGTTGCATTTCAACAACCTTTCATGGAGAAACAAAGCGCAATGCAGAGGGAGGAGACATAAAATATCTGGGGAGAAACAAAAGCAAATTACTCTTAATTTTTGGGCTGTGAATTTTTGATCGCCTTCTAAAACTTTTTCAAAGCACTTTCAAATTTAGGTGTCATTAGACTCATGGTACCTTAATAGAAAAAAAAATTGGTTTTAAATTATTTCAGTCACTATGTGAGTCCTCAGCTCAGAGTTCTAAAGGTTAGCGCTTCACATACACGTGAGAAGACAGACATATTCCAAGAATTCATAAACACATATTTTAGAAATCTATAAAAATTTGTCCAAATCTCTATAATTTTTATCTATAGATTATCTGTATCTATATCTTTCTGTTGTGGTCAAGAATAGGGGTGAGATCTCAGCTAATAAACAGCAGAGTCTGAAGCAGTTAAAAAATTGAGTTAGGTTTTGTACATTATGTAAATCTGAAGTAAAAGAAGAAGGTTTTTGGTGCACAAATAAATTAATTCATATAACTACTCTGTAATAGCATAATAGCTATAAGATAAAATATGATTATTAAAATCTAGTAACTGTGGAGTTAATAATGTCCTATAAATACTATTCTATTAATTATATACAGGTTAAGGTGCCATGTAAAGCCTGTTTTAATTGTCTATTGGTCTGTAAAACTAGCCCAAAAATGAAGACCCTCCTCTTTATAAGAATAGAAATGAGCTCATTATAACAATGTGTGCAATGTTTAATAGTTTAGCATATACATCTAAAAAACTAGAGTAAATCAAATTTTTAGTATCAATCAGATTATACACAAATTTAGCCTCTTTATTATGTCTAGAAGTTTTTACATTATTTCAATTGAATGACAAGTACTTTTCATAAACAAATTTGGAATATTTTCTTACTCATACATTATTGCCAGCAGTAGTTCAACTATTCATTAGAGAAAATGCTAATCAAGGTCTGATTGGTGAACTTACTTATACAGTGCAATATATGCAATATTTGTTTCCTGATCTGTTCTCTTGTTAGAGAGGCAACAGAAATGCTTTATGAATGCAGTGAATAGGAATCTGAGGGTGCTCAGTCACAGTACGAGTTCGCACTCAGGCACATAAGATATGATAGCCACATCTTATAGGCCTAAACTCTGTAACACAGTGAGGAAACCTAATTTTATTTTCTGATCATCTTAGTCCTTGACTAGCTGTTGCAAACCTTTTTTCTTGAATCCATTTGCCAGGCTTGCTTCAGCCAAACAGGATCTGTTTGTAAAGGAATAATCTACCTATTGTTTTCCTCTCAATTTAATTTTCCTCTCAAGGTACTGTGCCTCATTTCTGCTACTGCTGTTTTCTCCAGGGAAAACCAAATGCCACCACTTTTATCTTTTACATCTATCCAACAACAGGACAATAAATGCATGGTTCAGCTTTCCTGAGCTGGATTGTCCTAATTCCTGGGGCTGGATTTTCCTCCACTCAAATACACACAACACTTACAAAGAATTTGCAAAATCTTTTCAGATGATAAGCTATTGGTAACCTGAGCTCTGTCTCAAACATCTCAGCCAACCCCAGTTTCTTAGTGCTGCTACTTACTGGGTTCAATTACTTCTAAAGTTTTCTGCTCCTTGTAATTTATGTTTATGGTTTGAAAAGCAGTCATAAAACATGGGTCTGGATATAGACTTAGCCAAATATCAGTATTTATAGAAGTAGAAATTTCTGATCAGAAAAAAGCAGTCATAAGCAAATTCATAAGTAACAGTTCAAATGAAGCCAAAGGGGCTAAAGATTTATACTAATATGCAATTATATTAATCTCTCCATATGATTCTATTCCAAATTATACTTATACTCATTTCTGAATCAGGGTGTTTCATCAGTAGTTTTTTCACTAAAACTATTTGCAACAGTTTGGGGTGGGGTTTTTTTCTGTTTGTTTTTTTTTTTTTTTTTAATTATTATTCTGTATAACTTACAACTATTGAAGGTCTATGCTGAAAATTGTAATTCCAATGTAATTGGTTTTTGTGGGTGACTGATGTGGGAATAGATTTTGGGATCTGCCTCTTGAAACATGATTGTGAAATGCCAAATAGAACTACACAGAACAAGAGAAGAAGGAAGGATTTTGGAACCGTAGTTTGGCATTCAGATGGCTTGCATAAACTAAAAACAGAATGTGGGAAAATGTTAAATTTTTATATATGTGTCAGTCATTGCATCTCGATTTAATTACAATATTTTGAACTGCTACATGAGCACTGTCCAGGAGGGTTGAAAATCTGGCTGCCTAGCAGCTATATTACAGATTTAATTAACACACGTTGAGAATTGCTGCAAATCAGCTGTTCAACCATTCCCTTGCTATTGATGATGACAACCTTATGGAGGCCAAGCTGCAAATCCTCCTCACAGGCTGCAGTGCAGTTCCCATTATCCTATTGATCAACTTTGTCTCAGACGTTATGTGGCAAAAACGTGGTAATCAGGACGACAGGTTTAAAAGATGTAAGCTGTTCACAGAACTAGTGAAGAAAACAAAGCTAAAGGCATTTAGTGTCACTGAGTACATTTTTTGAAAGAAAATACAGGCTTTTGTTTAAAGCAGAGTGCCAGAGACAAAATGTGGCCAATCATAAAATCTCAGTGAAAGACCTGAGTTGAAAGGAAAGTGCAGTAGCAAATAAATACTGAAAACAAGCATCCAAGAAAATTCAGCACTTGTAGAGATGGCAAGAACAGATGTGTACTCCTTCTGGTCTCTGTATGGCAGTGGCAGCCTTTTACACTTTTATTGCACATTGTTAATGATATCACAAAAATGGAGGCACAGAAAAAAGTACAAAAAAAAAAGTACAAAACAAAAAGGAACTGTTACTAAACAATGTTGAGGCAATGAAAAAATGCTAAGAGATGGTGGTGGTTAGGGAAAAGCATCATAATGAATTGCCATTGAAGGGAGATGCAAAAATATTTTGACCTTAGAAAGTTTCAGTTCGGCTCTGCTCATATTCATAAATATTCCCATGGATGAACAGTTCAGAGGCAGAACTGCTCCCCTAGGCTAAGATGCTGTCCTTGAGGTAGAGTTTCATCAGCATGGAAGAATTGAGTTAATAATAATGCCACACTGGGGAAAACACATACTTTGATTCATGCGTTTTTAACAATTGTTAGATATTTGAGAAAGATCTAGCTGTTGCTGAAACAAAACATAAGCACTAGCACAGGGACAATTAGCAAGCGTGCTGCAATTAATTTAGAAGTGGTGGGAAGGGGTAACTCTAATTAACAGCTCTGGAGGAGGTGATAGGAATTATTTGTGAAGCATTTGCAGAAATCAACAATTAAATACAAACAAATGAGTCTAAGAAAATATGTAGTTTAGCAAAAAATTATGAAAAACAAGCTTAAATAGGGTATAACTGGTTTGCAGAATACTGACTAGAAAGAGCTTTGATAGTTACTACCGATAATTCCCCAAGGCCTTGAGCAAATTGTATAGCTGAGAAAAAGAATGAATATAGAGGCTACTAATGCTCGTCTGCGATACAAAAAAAAAATAAAAAAAACTAACCAAAAAATTTAGTTCAAATGAGAGTGCTGTAATTTCCTAACTCTTACTCTGTAAAATATTGTGATATGCCCAGCCTTCAAAGTAAGCCAATTCCCTGAGTCCAGTGGGCCTAGTTAAAATAGTGTGTTGTGACAAAATCACACCAGGAACAAAATTTGCAATTTAAGGTTGAAAAGCCTAACAGCCAGCACTCTGGACCAAAGGTACTGTAACCTATATGTAAAGTCATATTAACAGTCTGGGAATATGAAATCTTTACTTATTTGTGAGAGTGTTATCTTCTTCATTCATATCACTATTACCTTCCTAACATTATCTTCTGCTATTATCTCTGACATCTTTAGTCATAGGCTTGCCAAGCTTGTCAAGAAGGCTTTAAAATAAAGTTGCCAGGGGAGAGCAAACTCTCAATTCATCCCACTCCTATCAGTCTGATGCCAGTGCCAGAGCCTGGAGTGGTATGGCAAGTATTCAGGGGAGCACCTGAAGAGAATCACAAAGAATTTCCAGCCATTCCAGCCAGTAAGTCAACTTTGCTGGGGGCCAAAACTAAATGCTTCTATGCAAATGAACAGGGCATGGGGAATAAACAGGAGGAGTTGGAGACCTGTGCTCACCTGCAGGGCTGTGACATTATTGGCCTCCCCGATGTGGCGAGATGGCTGCTATGACTGCAATGTTAGGATGGAAGGGCACTGGCCCTTTGGGAAGGACAGGCAGGAGAGATGAAGCAGCCATGCTGCCCTGTATGTCAACAGCCAGCTGGAGAGAATGGAGCTCCTCCTGGGCATGGATGAGAACCTGATAGAGAACTTGTGGGCCGGGATTAAAGGGAGGGCAGGGAATAGTGATATTACAGAAGGGTCTTTTACAGGCTGCCCAGCCAGGAAGATTGAGAAGATGAAGCCTCTTTAGATGGAGCAGCCTCACAATCAAAAGAACTCATCCTCATGGGGTCTTCAACCACCCCAATATCTGTTGGAGGGACAGCACAGCAGGGCACAGGCAAGCAGAGAGGATGCTGGCACACATTACTGACATCTTCCTTCTGATTGAGTAGCAATGAGAAGAGGCTGGACCATGTTTTCATCACCAAGGAGGGGCTGGTGACAACTGTGAAACTCAGGGGCAGCTGGGGCTGCAGTGACAATGAAGTGGTGGAGACTGAGGTCCTTAGGGCAGTGAGGATTGTGCAGGGCAAGATTGCTGCTCTGCTTCAGGAAAGACAGACTTTGGCCTCTTTGGGGATCTTCTTGGTATACTAGTATCCAATTAAAAAAAAAAAAATTAGAAATTACTGGTTGTTAAAGTTATGAATACCAAGAATTTCTTTGAGAAAAGAAGTCTATCTATCAGGGCATATAACAGTGTTTACAGAACTGAAAGCCTAGGGATTTCACTCAGTCTGAGCTATATTAAACTTAAGCACACAAAGCTTATGTGCTGCTAGATCTGTCTATAAAAATAATGTTAATGGTAAGTAAAGCTTAACATAACTTTTTAATTAAATACTTTTCTTCTCAATATATTTCTACACTCATTTAATTGTCACTGCTTAAGGAAAGCAGAAAAATCTTCAGGTCAAAGCATTTCCATTCATTTAAGAGTTTGAAGTTCCTTTAAAAACCTCCTTTCTTTGCTGGTGATTTTGGTGCAGCTGCTCCTGCTCAGTTTTCTTGACAACTCAGTGTTGCTGCTCGGGAAGGCAAGAGATATCAAAGCTGTTTAAACTGTAGTAGTTCACCTTTTTTGAACCATAAAGAACCAATCACAGTTGGAAATGGGATACCTGACTTCAGACACCAAAAAATACACCTGAAAATCAACACCACTGTGATAAGTTACAGCTTCAGAAAATTGGTAAAGGCATTTCAAAATTATTGCTTAATCAGCAGTATTGCCTGCCAAGCTTGAAAGAAGCCCATTAGTCTGTTCTGTCTCTGCTATCATTTACACAGCTCTGGTATCTTTCTCCTTTCTGAGCAACCACATGGCTACAGGAATCATTATGAATATTACAACAGGATTAACTCACTTAAAATGCCTGCAGCAATTGTGGCATTTACACTTAGAAGACTCATAAGACTTCTGAGCGCTCATGAATGTGTAATGGAAGCAGAAGGTCAGCAGCACAAAAATCATTCCCATTTTCTACCACTGTCTATGTGGGGTTTCATATTTACATTATTTTAGATGAGAGTACTTGTGTAAAATATGATTTAAAAGGTACATTACAAAAGACAATTGATCTTAAATCAGCCATAACTGAGCATGATGTAGGGACATTTGCATTGATGTAAAGTAAATGAAGATAGACATTTGAAGGGTCAATGCAAGCATGGATTGGACATACTTAAGACACATTTTTCCAAGTTTATGTTTTTTCTTAGATTAGTACATACACATGTTTTATGGTTCTTTCATACCTAGCTTTAGTCCACCCAACTTCAAGGCTGTAAAGCCTGGATTTATTCACTATCTGAGCCAGCAGCTGCCCTCAGGGAAAAAAAACAAAATTCCTATTACAACTAGAACAGAACAGAGCGGAATTTTTCAGCTGAAAAGGACTAAAGGAACATCCAACCCAACTGCCTAACCACTTGTGGGGCAGACCAAAAACTAAAGCATGTTATTAAGGTAATTTTATAAATGCCTCTTAAACATTGACAGGCTTAGGGCACCCACCACCTCTACAGGAAGCCTGTTCCAGTGTTTGACCAACCTCTTTGTAGAGAAATTCTTCCTAATGTCCAGTCTAAACCTGCCCTGATGCAACCTTGAACCATTCCCATGTGTGCTATCGCTGGATACCATGGAGAAATGCTCAGCACTTCCCTCTCCAAATCCCTTCCTCAGGAAGCTGCAGAGCAATCAGGTCACCCCTCCGCCTCCTTTTTCAAGGCTAGGAAAGTCCTCAGCCACCTCTCATAACACATCCTTTCTAATCCAGCTCTCTTGCTTTCTTGCCCTACTCTGGACACATCTGAGCACCTTAGCACCCTTAAATTGTGGCATCCAGAATGTCACAATTCAAGGTGAAGCTTCAGTAATACTGAATACAACAGGAAAATCATATCTGTTAATAAGGGCACACTTTTCATACTGAGCGTGTTGAAAACCAGCAGCTCCAGATCCCTTTTTGCAAGGCTGCTCTCCAGCCACTCCACTTCCAACTTATACTTGTTCCCAACATTGCTGTTTTCCAGGTGCAGAATTTGGCATGTTTTTTGTTGTATATCTTCTATATCTTCCTACAAAATGTAAACCTTTCTGGTTGGAAAAGCCTTATTTTATTTCAAATATTTTTGTAGTATAATATAGGGGAGTTTATTTACTGTATTAAGCCATCTATACTTCCCATTGTCACCAAGGTGTGTGAGGAAGAAGTTCCTAACACATATAAGTAGGACACACTGTAGTTATCCCTGATACTAATGCATCTTGCTGATGTACAAGTCGTAGACAAGGATGTATTCACAATCTGGTTAGATTTGTCTCATTGCAAGGAATAAAGGAGTAAAGCAGGAATTTTTTTTTTTTAATTGTGATGATGATGCAAATTACTATTCACTTTTTGTATATAGTTAACACAACAAATCAAGCAAAACCTTGAAATACAAAAGCCTCCTATGACAATACTCACAGGAGGAGCCCAAAGTGATTAAGAAGATTTCTTCAAAACTCAAACCAAGTTTTAAAATGTACCCTTGGGTACAGAAGAAGCAGAGTCAATTTCCCAGGCTAAATATCAAGATTGAAAATGTGAGATTTATCTCTTATCTCTGTCTACAAGATGTACTCTTGAACACTTCCATCCAATCACATAAAAATGTGGATTACACTGTCAATTTCACTACTGCATGTTTAATACATCTGTAAAGATAGTAATCTCTGTGACAGCAGAGCTGAGGAACCCTTAGAGGATTTTAAGAGGAAACAATGCAGAGAAGATGATTACAGAAAGCTGTCTGTGGGAAAGAAACTGAAAAGGAGATTTATGTTTTATAAATTTGCACTTCCTACCTAATTGCAAAAGACATTCAGGAACAAATCTATTCTGCGGGACAGAATGTGACTTTAGCCCAAATTTCAGTTTGCTATCAATACTGCTGGTAGACTTTTCCGTCCAGAAAAACTGTAAACAATTGTTTCTTAGATAGATTCTGTGTACCATTGAATTACAGAATGGTTTGGATTGGAAGGGACCCTAAGGATCATCTAGTTCCAAACCCCGTGCCATGGGCAGGGGCACCTTTCAGTAGAACAGGATGCTCAGAGCCCCAACTGAGTTAGCCTTGAACAATTTTTTGTACTTCTATTTTTATTTAGATGATCAAGTAATTAAAGTTTTACTCAACATTATTTGTGTCACCAGTAAATCCCAGGGTAAAACTGTGTCAAATTAATTATCCTTTAAAAGTTAGACATTGTTGCAAAACATGCAAAAAATGACAATTAAAAGCAATTAAGTAGTAAAACTAAAAGTAAATATGAATTTGTTATCCCAAAAGCCATAACACACGAGAGTAAAGGGATCATTTGACAAATCTCATCACAGAATATTTTAGGTAGAAAACAGAGTATGTGAAAGTATGTTAAGAACTTGCGCAATCACTGATCAGTTTTGTTCTTGGTATAGGTCAGAAAATATTTTAAAGCTTCATAATTAAATCATTCACCAGTGTAGAAAAGGTAATGAATAAATTAGAGCAGCATGGATTTGAATATTCTTTGTTATTTTGCATGATAAAATTGTGAAAGATCTGAAAATTCATTAACTGCAACTATTTATTCGCAGTCTGACTGTTTCAAAATAGAAGGTGAAGCTTATCAAAAAGAACACTAAGTCTTACCTCAGAAAATTATTTCAGGCTTAAAAGGTGACACAATAAAGACTGACAGGAACCTCCAGGCATTACTTCATGAAATGCTTATATTTAACTAAGTTTTTGTAAAAAGTTAAAAATAAGAACACTAGAATGGAAATTGCCCTTTAGACAAATGGTGTAGTACAAGTATATCCCAGGGCAAAATTTGCTGAATGATGCATGCATTACACAGAAACTCCCCAGCAACCTTGCAACCAGTGCCTATTTTAGTCCTCCTCTAGCAGGGGTTGAAATACTGATAACCTTTTACAATGGCCTTACATGAAGGCAAAAAAGGAATGTCTAAGGAAAGCATGAGGGACATTGAACATCAATGGGACCATCAGGAACACATTGGCCATTCACATGAATATGAGCTACTATAAAATCTTTGCCCGTTTACGCAACACAATGTAATTGAAAACTATGTTGAAAAAATGTCGTACATTTGTACATTGCTTATATACTAACATCTCCTCAGACACTTATAAATGAACTGAGTAAACTACTTTAATTGTGCAGAATTTTCAGCATATTCTCCCAGCATATTTCTGGTTAAATGAATAGATTAAATTAAATTTCATGGAAAGGATAGCAGAGATGCCATTCTAAGAGATAATATATCAACAGTGAAGTATCAGTCTTCTAGGAAAAATAACATAAACATCAAAGTCTCTTGGTAAAACAGTAGAAATCTTTCTATAGGCTAAGTAAGCATTACAAAGAAAATAATGCCTCCAATAAGTGGTTCTGTTAAAAAATAGGTTTGATATTTATATGGATTTGTTTGGAAAACAAAAACAATCATTTACTGCTGAGGGAGATTGATGTTTCACTGTTAGCAAACTGGTTGTTTGTCTCCAGCTCAAGAAAGCAAGAAGATAAAGTGTTCTTTTTTTTTTTCTTTCTTTCTGTTTTTTAAGCATCCCTTTAAACACTCCAATGTTATGTGTGTGTTATAAATACCACGCATTTCCTCTCTTCTGCTGCTGTAAGCACTGTCTCTTATCTAGTAACTGAACTGCTAAAAGTGGCAAAACCCCTGAGCAGCAGAGAGGTTTTTGCACTCTACTGTCGCTCACAGAAGAAAGACAGACTTTAAACCTCCAAGAATTTATTACTGTTAATTTTTTATAGATCTGCTTGTAGAACCAGATTCAGAGATATAAACAATGGCTTTTGCCTTATTAAGAATAAACATTTTAATTATATTTTTCCCCTTTCAAACCTGACTGGAAATCACTACTTTTGATGAGAAGTTGATGACAAATTCTATTATAGCCTCATGGTGTTTTTATGGTTAAATTTGAGTCCTGCTTCAAAAGGAGAAATTTACTACTTAAACAGTCATAAAGTAAGGCCATAAAGAAACATAAAAAAAGTCTTTCAGTTAGTTCAGCAGCTTCATTTAATAAAACTTGGGACATGATGATCAAATCACTTGGACAATGTTGACATCATAGATTTTGGAAGATCATGCACAATCCAAGAACTTAATAAAGTTTCATTTGAGTTCTATGAGTACTTAAATTCTGGCTTTTTCAAATACCCGGAAACATTTCTGTCCTGTGTGGGCTGGCTGCTCAACAGATTCTTTCCATTAAGGACTTTTCTGGATCCACAAATCACAAGTTTTCAATGGGATTCTCATGGGTGACAACACTATGAACACTGCCTGTCAAAGCAAGATTTACCTAAACCCCTGTGGCACGAGTGATTGAAAGAGCAGTTGTTGCACCATTAAATATGGGTTGGAACCAAGAGCTGGGAGACTAAGGTGACTAAGGTTTACTCCCAGCTGTGTCTGAGACTTTCTAATCTGCTCCTCACACCTTCCAAAAGCACCCTAAATCCCAGTTTATAGACTTAAGGGAAAAGTAGACACAGGCTTCTCTGCACCCCTTCTACTGAAGTTGTTTCCCTCTGATTAGAATAACAGAAAACTTAATAGATCAAGGAAATGGGAGAAAATGTTTCTCAAGTCTGTTGATGGGATCACTGTTGTGGATTAGGAAGGTGCTTGCCAGTTCAGTACCCCATCAAGACTCTCTCATACCACATGCTGCTCTCACTCATTCCCTCTTTCCCTTCCCCTTCCCCTTCTTGCTGTGGCAGGAATTGGGAGCACAAGAGGCGAAGATCATGGGTTGAGACAAGAACAGCAATGGAATTAGAAACCGCAATGCAATTAGAAAAGAACCAATGACAGCCACACTATTAATAACTGAAGGAGGGAATTTTTCACATGCAAAAATGCTCATGGCAGAGAGTGCAAAAAATGTCTCTCCTTGCCCCCCAGACACTTTTTCTTGACTGAAAGGAGCCTCTGATCCTTGGAAGATAGAGTCGTAGTGACCATGAAGGGGTACTGAAAAACCATCAGGTTCCAGCCAAAACCTCTCAGGGTACTGCAAAAAATCAACCCTGTCCAGGTCAGAACCAGGACCTTAATAGAAACAGAACTGAAGCTGATCTCTTCTTCTCAGGCTGTTTTCACACAGCTATAAGAAATTATGTAGGTTATTGTAATAAGTATTGAAAGAATAAAGGAAGGCAAGAATCATTGAATCCAGACCCCTTGTACTGCAGGAAGTGCAACATAATTACCGATGATAGGATCATAGGATGTCCTGGGGAGAGGAACACCTTTCATTAGACCAGGCTGATCTGGGACACTTCCAGGGACAGGTCATCCTCAGCTTCTCTGGGCAGCCTGTTCCACTGCATCATCACACTCAGTAAAGAGGTTTTCCCTAATATCTGAACTAATCCTATTCTCTTTCAGTTTGAAGCCATTTTCCTTTGTCCTGCCATTACATGCTCTTGTAAATAGTCTCTCTCCATCCTCCTTGTAGGCTGTCTTCAGGTACTGGAAGGCTGCAATTAGGTCACTTCAAAGCCCTGCCTTCCCCAGGATGAGCAAACACAATTCTCTCAGTCTTTTCTTCATAAGAGAGGCGGTCCTTCCCTTTGAGCATCTTAATGGCCTCCTCTGGACTTGCTTCAACAAGTCCATGTCCTTTCTGAGCTGGGGACCCCAGAGCTGGACTCAGTACTCCAGGTGGGTTCTCACTGTCAGTCAAAATCCTAACCAAGTTTGGACAGCACAGTCATTAAACTTTTGGGTTTCCCCTTGAAAGTCACTTCAAAAGAAAAAAGCAGCACCAGCTGGGCTGTGTGTCTGTAGGAACAGAACAGAAAAGTTTGAATCAAAGTCACTTATTTCTTCTGATGTGGATAAATCATCTGGTACCACCAAGCAGATCAGAAAAACTCCCATACTCACATTGCTGGCAGAAATCTATTCAGACTGCAATAAAAAGATTATAAATTTATGTGGCATATTCCTCTTCAATAAGATTTTGGAGATTTCAGTCTCTGTGAATAATGAAGTTCAGGCAAAAACCCAGTTATACTACAGCAAAGTCCTCTTAGTAAGATATACATTGGTGAAAATAATTGCTGCCCATGAGGTACTAAACTATAATACATTAAGTCTGGTACTGGCATTTCAAGCAGTGTTTATGTACACAAAAATTTAGAAATAAAATATGCTATCCTCAAGTAGGTAAACATGAAAGAAAATCCCTTATATACAATAGTATTTAAACATATGGATTTCTTGAGATGCCTCAGGTCTTTTAATGTATTATTCCACTCAGTTTCCAATTATTTATTCATCAATGAAAACATCCTATATGTGTGGTTCTGCCTAGTGAATTGGTGGGAACCAAACTAGTAATTTTCTATTTATTTAAAACTGAAAGAAACCTACCGTCTGGTTTGTCCTGTGAATTGATAATCTTAAATCCTCACATAGGAATTATTTCGGCATTTCATGTGAAAGATGTGGATATAAGACAGGGAGTTAACATTTAGGCAATGCACAGGATATGGATTGAAGTACTTATTTGCTAATCTGATTGAGAAAAAATGGTATTTATCAGTCTAACAGGAATAGAAGCACACTTTTGGACAAAGAAGGTAGCAGTACTCATGTGGTAAAGGATATAATTTTGTGTGCTTGCAAACTTTGCTTTCTGGTCTTCATTTATTTGGCAGCTGATAGGGCTGTGCACAACATGCACAGTTCTATAATTCTTTAGAAACCCCATATGAAGTTTAATTCCAATTCCAAATGGGGCATTGATCATTCCAGCAGGAGGCAGATATGAGGAATACAGGTGTCTTAGCTAGCAATCTGCCCGCGTGGAATGCTAAACTATGATACCGTTCTTAGTGAACCTAAATAGCAGAAGCCATTAATTTCACAGAAGTAGGTTTTCCTCTGGGACCTGAGAGCCTCTAACTAAAAAGAGAACCTTGCCACATGGCATATAGAGTGACTGTTTTACAGACTCCCTGCAATTAAGGGAAAAAGGTAGATAATACTAATTATGTCTCATACTGAAAAGAAACTTTTCAGAGAGCAAAGTAATGACAGAGCATCAGCTGCATTTTGTTACACCCAAGAGTGACTCAAAAATCAAAAATGGAGATTAATTAGACCAAAGTTTTACATAAAAGTAATGAAAATAAATAAGGAGGTAACTAAGAACACCTAACCACATGGTAAATTTAAGTACTTTTTACACATTCTTTTACTGTACATTTAGCACATGAAGAAGATGTGGCAGCTAACATATGAGTTTCATACTTTTATTTTGAAATATGAATAATAATTTCTCTTATCCTTGGTTCCTTGTCTGTTTTCCACCACATTATGATTTTTCTGCTCAGATTTGTTTGAAGAACAGGAAATGTGTGGCAGAAAATTTCCTGTAAGGTTTGCCCTTGGACGGAAGAAGCCTTTGAACAAAAAATATCTGTGAACTGAATCAACAGAAAATTCTCTTGTGCACTTGAAACTGAATTTTGCATATTTGATACTCAAAGAACAGGGAATGCTAATGTTCTAGACCAAAGTCTGATGATCATAAATTTCACATAAGAATCTGCAAATAAGACTTCCAGTTCTTATGTTTTAAGAAAGAATGTGCTCACTAAGGATCTGAACTGGTAACACAAGGGCTGGATAAGCAAATTTGCTTTATTTAAACAACTTCAGATGAATCCTGGCATAACTTTAGGGGGGGAGAGATTGCTATGTACTCTACCACTTAATATTTGTTCCGCTTTTATGTTAAAGCAAAAGCATTTATAAAATGATTCTTTAATGCTCAAATAAGTTAATTCATTTGTATCCATTAAATTTGATACGGACAGAAATATAATTATGTTAAATAATATTTTATTGCAATCTTTTTGACTTTAGAATTTAATGTTTGAAGACTTGAACAGAAAAATTAAATACTATGCCCTTTTTACCATATTTTCACCATTTTGACACAAATACTGAAAAGTTTCTCACAAATTTCTAATTAGAAACCCCAAAGCACTGAACCTGAATGATTTTGAAGAAACATAAAAGGTTTTCCGTTTAATTGATATTCCTTCAGAAACATGCCCTGACTTTCAGTATATCTGCAGATATCCATAAATACATATATATAAAAAAAAATTGTATATATAATGGCTAACTTTGTGTTTGGGTTTAACTGCATATATACTGCAATTAAACCCAAACACAAAGTTATCCATTTCTCTTATAATTTGCCTCAAGTGTATTCATAATCAGGACTGCATCAATGACTGCTGGTATAATGGACAAAAATGGACCTGTGTAAGCCAAATTGACTGCCATCATTACTTTGTGAAAGTAATTATTCTTATTTTTTCTCTAATTATACTCTAGTGAAATAAGAATTAAGCATTATTGTCACTGAGCTATTGCATGGAAATGTTAATGAAGTGGATCCTTGAAGTATTTTCAATTTTTATTAAAGCACATTAAAAAAAAGAACAACCACTTATTCTGAAAAGTTAAATAATTTAAATGTCAATATGATAGCTATCTTCACTGAACATCAGACATTAACACTTCTCAACATGAGTAGCAGCAGCTCACAAATCTCTTTGCAACTGAAATCACAGACATTCCTCCATTTTATGATCTCAAGGCTCTCATTTGCAAGAACAAGAGGTGGCAGCTGAGAAAAGATGTCAGCATGTGCATCTTTATTTTAACCTTGGGTGCTGGGTGTTTTTGTCATATACAAAGTACAAGGTACTTGATTAGGCACATCACCTCTTGAGAAATCCACAGCAATTCAAACAATTGCCTCTGCCTTAACCAGTATAAGATCCCTTTGTTGTATTATTCAAATTATAAATAAAGACATATAGTAAGTCTCAAAAGAGTGAAAATAGGCCTTTCTGAACTGAGACAGAAAACTCTTTTAAAATCTCACTGATGTGTAAATTATTCCTGTTACAGAGAAATTAATCTTGGTCTAAATTCTTCACTGCAGGTAAAACTTGGGAGTACCAAAAAGTCATGGAAATTTCAAAATGTTTACTTAATAAATATAGTTTTTTTCATAAAATTAAATCAGAGGAGTTAGTGGCTTGGTTTTATTTTTTCTAGTATATTTTAAAATAAAAATTAACATGGTGGCAGTCTGTCATTAATCTTTTGTCCTGGCTAAGCTCCTCTGCAGAAGTAACAGACAATGGTTATAAAGTTTAATACTTCAAACTTTTCATGCATTGACATGTGGCTAATATATCACAGCTATAATTTAATTTATAAATAGCTTATATATCTATTCTCCTATTGCACTGTGAGGTGGTTATGTTTTTGCTGCTATTTACTTTCTAAATTAAAATCAGAGTATTTCACATCAGACCTCTCCCACAAGAAGTGGAGAGTGCTCCACTCCAAGGATCAGCATGCACGCTGCAAGAAATATCAGTGTAGAGAAAAGATAACATTTTCTTAAAGTTCTCTTTGCTTTCCACTATCCAATATTCACTTAATGAGGTTGGACAATGCTACTTAGTGGGGTAAAAACAATCAATATAATAATAGCGATGAAGATGATAATGACATTTATAATAGTTCCTCCAAATGCAGCTGTCTGAAGTTTTATTTTACATTCTTCTGAAGATTTTGGGGTTGGAAACTTGCAGAAATGAACATTAGACATGAGAGTAAATTTAACTTTGTAAACATTTTTTCTTTTTAATTGTGTT
Source organism: Melozone crissalis (assembly GCF_028551555.1). NCBI lineage: Eukaryota > Metazoa > Chordata > Aves > Passeriformes > Passerellidae > Melozone > Melozone crissalis. The sequence continues at coordinate 59,697,812 of NW_026535805.1, forward strand.
ATAAATATAAAAGTGAATATAAATATATTCACTTTCAGTGCACATCATAGCTAAGGGTTACAACTATTAAAATAATTTGATCTCATTTTTATTTTTATGGTTTTCTTTTTTCTTTCATTGTATGTCTTCAAGTGTAACAGAGCCTGGAAAAATCATCTTACAAGCCTTAAGCAGTTATGCCAGTGGCTTGAGAACACACATAGGTTAAACTGTCCGTATGAATAGCACAGTTATCTCTAACAGGACAATGAAAGCCCTTACATATACCCATGGAGATATGTATTTTCAAAGGTGAAGGCCAATTAAAGGAAGATGCAAGTGGACTGTGATATAGAATGTCTGGAGGTCACAACCCATGTGAACAGTTCACAAAACAGCTGATCCATGCATAGGTTCCTTTTTTTAAAAAATAATTTTAAAAAACTAATTTTAGAAATTATATCCCTAATTCTTAGTTCAGAATAAGCACTATATATTCATGGAAAAGGTAAAAGGCAAGAATGTTCTTTCTGGGGTGTTAATCTTTATAGGATGCTGTGCTGGTTATTACATTAAGGCAGAACATATCTTTTCAGGCAGTCTGTTATACAGTGCATGGATAATGCCTGAGATTATAGACAGAGTCAAAGATTAAAAAATGTACTAACACAGTTTCATTATACTGAACATCAAAATATTAGCAGCAAAAATAAACAGCTGGGGAAGAAGGAATGCCAAAATTATTAAGCCCAAAATGGCAAACACTAGATTTAGAGATTAAGATTTTAAAAAAGAGATGGCAATAAAATGTATCATTACTACTCAGCTGTGTTAGCAGTTGTCATCTGTTCTCTTTTCAGAAGCTGGACTGGTCTCAGAAAAAAAAACCAAATTCATTGTGAGGTACTGAACCACATGGGTTTGTGAATAATGCCATTCATTCCAAACTCTTCACAGAATCATTACCACAATTCCCATGCAGGGCTCATAAGAAAGAAACTCTACTTGGTGTCTCCTGAGGGTTTATGGAAAAAGTGAGCCTGCCTGGAGTCAGGACCTTTCACAATGGCAAGACTTTCTCATTAACTGAAGTTGTGTTTGTTGAAGTAATGCATTATTTCAGACAAGAGTTACAATTTTTTACCAAAATGTACTAATATCACCTGAGTTGTGTTCCTGATGTGATTTTATAGGGATCCAAGAAGCAATAGAAGGCAAAAGGCAAGCTAAAAAATTTTAGTAGTTTAGTTTTAAAAAATTTTTCTCAATCCACTGGGGGACTTGGTTGAACTTTTTTGTCCTTGCCAAAATTCTCTGAAGCAAAGCTACACTGAACCAAAGAGAAAGGACACTAATCATGCATATGGTGTAAGGTCCAAGTCAATTCACTAAGACGATTTTGAAAAGGGCTACAATGGTTCTTATACTCTGGGTAAAAGTGTAGTGGAGAAATACCAACCAAGTATTCTCAGGAGGTCAAAACAAGACAAAATTTTATTGCCAAATCAGGAAATTTTGGCAAAAAAATTTAGTAAAACATCCAACACAAAACATCTCAGCACTTATTTGGCCCATTCAACTAAGCAAGCTTTAAATCCATTTGATGTTAAGTTATTCAAAATGTTCCAAGAAGAGGGAATTCGAAGAGAAGAAGACAGGCAGGCAGAAAAGATACAGAAAAGATGCAGCTACCAGCTCCTGGGTTCCAGTGGTGCTCAGAGAGCAGCTGAGGAAAGCAGGGGCAGGACACGTGCTGTCCTCATGCTCAGCCTCAAATACCCCTTGGCCCTCATAGGCACCTCTCCTAGGTGGGAATTCCCGTCTCTTGGCCACTCAGGAGCTGTGTTAGGTGAGAATGTGTCTGGTGTGCCATGACTGTGCCAGCTCTGCCAGGATAGGGTGCTGGCTCTGGGATGGAGTGTGGGGCAGCTCACTGTCCCACCAGGGCAAGGCCCAACCTGCCCCCTCTCCTGTTGCAGGGCATTGCAAAGGTTCCTCAGGGTGAGAGAGATAGACGAGAGTCTTGACTCCATGATCAGAAGGCTGGATTTATTAATTTATGATATTTAATACATTGTGACTATACTAATAGGAATAAAGAGAAAAGTTCAGAAGCTGCTAAGCTAAGAATAGAATAGGAATCGAATAATCAAGAGAGCTCTCTGTGAATCTGTCCCAGAGAAAGCTCAGTCTCTGATTGGCCCTTAATTGTAAACATGGAACATGGGCCAATCACAGGTGCACCTATTGCGTTTCACAGCAGCAGATAACCATTGTTTACATTCTCTTTCTGGGGCCTCAGCTTCCCAGAAAGGGAAAAATCCTAAAGAAAGGATTTTTCACAAAAGATGTCTGTGACACTCTCCCACGCCCCAAAATGTCTTGAGGCATCAAGACTTCCAAACTCTGACACATGGTTTATCACCAGGTTAAATATATGCACATTACTAACTACCAAGAATATTTTAAAGATATCGAAAAAAAAGGTCTATTTATTTTGTATGGGAGAGCATAAATTCTGTATCATGGAAACCACTGCAAAATAGACTTTTCTTCGAGGAAAGGGAATAGATTTACAATAAACACCATTTCTGGTGTCCCTTCTCTAATTAATTTCCACTTTGAGTGTTGACCTTGTCACAGTTTTTTTTCTGTAAACATTCTGGTTTTGGAATCATTATTTTTCAACCTGGATTATTTATAATTACATTTACAACTGAAAAATTCATTTCAAGTAATATATGTTGCTTTGCCTGTTTTTTGCATAATGAAATAATTTAAAAACAGATCCTACCTTTTTTTCTTTTACTTTGCTTTTGTAGTTTGCCACTATTAGCTGAAGAGCTGAATAAATAATTTCAGACTTTAGTTTTTAGCTAAATTATTTATTCTGACTGTTGTTTAACTGTTCTATATTCCTTTTTGCAATTTCAATAGTTTGGTTGTTAACCTAAGTGAAATAGCTTATGAGTAAATGAACTTTTTTAAATGGGAGAATTATGAAAACCAAAGCCAAATAATGCACCACTGGGATGACTTTTCATGCTAAATTTTGTGAAATGTTTTGATTTTCTGTTTCTTCATGAATTCCCAGTAGCCATAGAAAGGCTTGAAAACAAACAAGTAACACTACCTGCACATCAGGGAATAAAATTCAGTAGGTTTTTTTGTCTTTTCGAAGCATAAAAGCAATTCTGTGGAAACTTAACCTATAGTCAGATATGTTATATATGTACATGTAAAATGTTGACATTTTACTTATAGAATAAGACCACAAAAATGTCTAGTGTTTCTTCCATGTTAGATAAGTTAGCAATAAACAACACAAAGATATTATAAAAGGTTTCATAATGCTAAAAATATTTCTGAAGCTAACCAACTGTTCTTAGAGAAAAGGTTACATAAAACCAACCATAGTTTACAGAATTCAATATTATATATCAGTTAGCATAGACCTCCTTATGAATATTAGTCTGTTAGTCCTTCCAAACACATTTCTCTACATGTTCCTATGAATAACCAACATAATGTCACTTATCTTTTATTATCACTAGACAAAAAATGAAATAAAATAAAACTATTTGATCTAAAGTCAACACTATTCAACTATTTATATTTTCTTAAGTCTGTGTGTTTTATGACTTTTTATTTACTTTTTTTGGATTTATTTTTTATCCAGGTATGAATTTGCCTAAAAACCCCAAAAATCTATAAACTAGAGGAAAAACATGGATTTGAACCAAGTTTCATCTAAATCTCAGGCAAACCAAAGACAATCTCCAATCTCACAGCCAGTCTGGTATATATGAGAAACTTAGCAATACCTACAAGTGTTATTGGACAGTCCTGAGAGGTGCAGTAATCACACGGCAGATCTGAGTTCTGATTTTGCAGTGCAAATCTATTTCTTATTGAGAGCATAATAGTGCTTAATTCACACCTATTTCATTCTATCCCAAATACTTGGAGATATTTTAATTCCTATCTATCCAAATAGTAAAAGTGTGCCTATGTGACTGAGGCAGAAAGGTCACAAGTCTCCTGTTTTAAAAACGGGATCTCTCAGAACCTCAAGGTGCACAGATCTTGCCCTTCGACATTTTTATGAGGGAGAGAGATGTCTGCCCTTCAAAGAGAAGCCCTTGCTGTGATTGTTAGGATAAACTTATCAGCTTCAGGATACATTTAAGCACAGATTCATAACATTGCCTACACTTGAGCTGTATACTTGTTTCTGATGGAGTGGGTTTCTGCACAGGATACCTCCCTTGTGTTTACATTCTGAAGTTCATTGAGCATGACTTTGAAAGCTTATATTACATTTTTTCTTTCTGAAATCCCTAGGATGCACATATTATAGAACTAAGATTTATTTTTAAGCTTTTCCACTTTGCTATTTGGTGCATTGTTATCTTTCAGTAACACAGTACAGTAAACATTTTGTGCTTTATCTGCTTAGCTAAATTTCTACCTGCATACTGTTATTTATGTGCCATGTTTAATCAGCTGTATTTCCTTCTCACCAGTACATTGGTTTAGTGGATTTGTTTAGGCATTAGATTATTTAGCATTCCATCATGTATGACACCAACATAGCAGAACCTTGTGGGTTCTCCTACAATAATGCTAGCATGTTCTGTAAGGGCTCTTACAAGCTCTTGAGTTGACTCTGAAACTATGTTTTTTTTCTCCAGAAGGAGAAGTGCATTTTTTTTCTTTCTATTCCATTTAAATTAATTCAAATGCTCTGTAGAGGTATCTGGACAGGCTGGAAGAACTAAGGCCAATCATGTAAGGTTCAACAAGGCCAAGTGCTGAGTCCTGTGCTTGGATCAGAACAACCCCTGCAGTGCTACAGGCTGAAGAAAAGAGGCTGGAAAGCTGCTCATCAGAAAAGGACTTGGGGGTGCTGGTCAACAGCAGCTGAGCATGAGCCAGGGTATGTTCAGGGGGCCAAGAAGGCCAATGACATCCTGGCTTGTATCAGCAATAGTGGGGCAACAGGACCAGGGCAGTGATTATCAGCCTGTACTCGCCACTGGTGAGGCTGCACCTCAAGTGCTACGTCCAGTTCTGGGCTCCTCTCTGCAAGAAAAACTTTGAGGCGCTGGAGTGAGTCCAGAGAAGAGCAATGGAGCTGGCAAAAGGTCTGGGACACAATTCTGATAAGGAGCAGATGGAGGCAGCTGGGAGTGTCATCCTGGAGAAAAGGAGGCTCAGGGGAGCCCTTATCGCGCTCTAAGACTGCCTGAAAAGAGGTTGTAACCAGGTGGGGGTCAGTCTCTTCTCTCAAGTGAAAAGTGATAGGACAAGAGTAAATGACCTCAAGCTGTGCCAGGGTAGATTGAATATTAGGAAAAATTTCTTCATGGAGAGGGCTGTCAGGCATTGGAATGGGCTGCCCAGGTGAGTGGTTGAGTCATCATGCCCAGAGGTATTTAAAAGACCTGCAGATGTGGCATTTGAGGACATAGTTTAGTTGTGGACTTTGCAGTGCTGGGTTAAATTTTTGAACTTGATAACCTTACAGGTCATTTCCAACTTTAAAAATTGTATAATTTTGTGATTCTATTTGTCAAACTTCTTCAAAAAACTTCTCATACTTTGCAAATAAAGATTGATTTAGGTTGTTCTACACTTCGTATTTGTCTTTTAGGTGTTAGAATAATCTTGTAATCTTCCCAAGCTTATTTCTAAGATGAAGGTTATACTCTAAAGTCAGTCTGAAAAGGAAAAGCAACAATTGCAAGCATACTCAGACCTTTTGTTGTCATTAGGAAAAAAAAAAAAAGGAACCCATGAAAATTCCGGAGTCAGGAAGGAGGACTACCAAATGAATCTTTCAGAAGCACTGTCCTTGCATCCAAGAAGTCCAAGGCCTACAGTTGACTGGAAGGTTATTAGATCTTGACCTATCCTAAAATTTCAGCAGGTTTTTACACTGGACAACAATATAGAAATACCATTTTCTTTTGTTAATAAGTAATGTCATAGTTACAATCACAGTTCAAAAAACATCTCAGAGGTAGATGGATTTGATGGGTACAAAAATAAAGCATCGTGATGTCTAGTTTGTAAGATGTCAAAGTGAACTTTATAGAAAGCAAGCAATATGACAGAGAATCAATAAAATAAATGCATGGGTGTTTAGCAGGAGCTAAACAGCAGTATTCCATTTTTGCCTTGCAAGTGTCAGGCCACCTTGAGCAAGGCATTCTGTGAGGATGAGCTTTTTCAACTGCCTAGGAATGGTACTCCAGTCTCCTACACCTATGACAAAGACGACTTTTTCAAAAGAAGTCATTATCTCTTTGGGAAATTCAAAAGAGGGCACCAGAGTTTCAAAACTTGTCAAAATACAGCAAGTCTCATGCAACATCTAAATTGTTCAACTATTTAAAATAGGTGTTGCACTTTTATATCTAAGATCTTCTCCAGATATATTTATTCATTCTGAAAACTGCCAATTTCATAAAGTCAAGCAGATGTTTTTGAACATATACCCATTCAGCACAGAAACACATTTATCCTGAAGACTTTCTTCCAAGAAGCAATTGATAGGAAAAAGAAGGTGGTCTAATTCTTAGATTCATAAAACAATTGTATTGTTACAATCCCAATCTCCCATTTTGAAACCCAGAGTGCTTAGTTATACCAATATTACAAAGGAATACACTGTTCTTTCTCATTCCTGGGCAATACACATGTATGAAAAACTGTACTAAAGTGACAGAGCATAGAGCAAAAACATAGCAATTTCAGAAGCCACAAAAATTGATAATATTAAAAAAAAACTCTATTGTGGTATATTGTCAATAAGTTTGCTTTCTCCTTCTGCTACAACAGTGTTCATTGAGATAGCTGGCTCTACCAGTCTCCAGCGTTGTTAATCCCCAAACATTATTTATTTTTAGAATTGGAAACATCCAGTAGAGGTCATGGTTTTCATGACATCTGTTCAGAGCTGAATAAAACTGAATATTGATATTAATGAGCAATATGATGGAAGAGTGAGTATAGTTGTTGAAATTTAAGGGCAAAACAGGATTAGAATTAAAATTATCTTGACAAACAGAAATACTGGGCTGGGAAAATATGTTGAAATTAATCACTGAAAAGTAAATATTTAAGTTAAGCAATGTGAAATGGGAAGACCTGGTTAGGAAGCAGAAGTAGGAAAAGACTGAGAACTATTGTGCTTCAGATTCTACACTGCACTAGTATAATGTTATGGTGGAAAAATAAAGGTCACACTCGGATGGATGAATTGGTGTTTCACATGTAAGACACCTAAAATAAAGTTTGTACTCTTCCCTCTCTCTCTCTCTCTCACTCTCTCTCTCTCCTCTCCTCCTCCCCTCCTCTCGCCCCTGAAAGAGTTATTTCTGTTCACCTCATTCACTATTTTGTATCCAACTCACAATTTAAGTATCTTTTTGAGTACTTGAAAACTGATCTTTTCAGGTGCTGGTTTAACCTACTTCTCAGCTGCTGCAGGCTGAAGTTTTTCAATGAATCTCTGACGCACATTCCTACAGATTAGACATTAGCATTGGGCAGCTAACAGTTTGGAACAGAATTTAATAAGGAGAGAGGGCAGACTATAAGGTAACGTGCAGGTCAATCTGACCAGCTGCTGGTTTGCACCCAAATGAATTCTTTTATAGCCATTCTCTCTAGTCATTCAGGCTTGTACTTCCCTTTCCTTATCTTTGGCCCTTCCACTACAAATTCCATAATATGCTTTGCACAACTCCACATGCCCTCTTAAATATCCCATAATAAGAGGATATTTTCCAATGAGACCCATGAACATCTTGTTTCACCTGTCTTATCAGCTACAAACTTAAGGTTGAATGTCATCAAGCCTGTCTATGAATGAATGTGTTCCTCAATAGCCCAGAATTCAGCAACACAAAACATTTCAGCTTTCTTATTATTTGTTATCTCCAGCCATTAGGATTTTATTTATTATTTTTCTTAACTGTTTTTTGCTCTTTTTTTGGTCTTTTTTTAATGTTGTCTCCTCACTAAGCAGAAATCCTTACAAACTTGATATAACAGTTGTTTCCTATTCCCTGGTAAGGATATGATTCTGATTTTATTGATGTAGACAGATTCCCCTTGATTAGATGAGACTTTGACTCATTTCTGCAGTAACTGTCTGTTAAGTTCCCTTTTAGTTAAAATCTTTGAAGGTGACCAAAATTTGTCTAATGCTGAGCATACAGATCTTCTTGCACTTTCTTTGAGCAAGGGATGGAATAGATAACTTCCTGAGCAACCAATCAGTGCATGATTGAATTTATTTTTTTTTTTTACAGTCGAGACTTTAGACATCTGTTATTTCTGCTGAGAAATGACTGTCTTTTACTGCATCATGAACACTGAAATGAGGATCTCTCTCCAAAACAGCCGGTGTTCTTCCTTCTTTTCTTCCTTCCTTCTTGCCTTCCTTTTTTTCTTTTCTATTTCATATAGCACAAATAATATTGAATAAAGGCTATGCAGTGTTGTTGTCTGATATAATGTCCATTTCAATCTGTATATATTACTAATGCCTATATCCTAACCACACAAACACATTCTGCATTCCATTAAGGTTTCAGCCTATCTGACATATTCCAGAGCTAGATTTTCCTTCAGTGAGTGGAAATGTTTATGCATGTGCAGGCACAGAGAGCTGGTAACAACCTCATGGAGGACTGAATATTGTCTGCTTGCATCATATAATCCCTGCCAGCAGACTCAATTTGCCTATGTGCACCTTTTAATAGCCATGCTGTTCCTAAGCCCAGAGCTAATATGTTTTCTTTATATAGAACTCTATCAGAAAAACATATCAGATGACTGATTTAGTGATGCTTTACTAGTGTGACTCAGCATTTAGCAGGCAAAGTATTATCATTAAAGCCTTTAAACATTGTTTTATATGTAGGTATATATATACATATATGTGACACAGTACCAATGAAGTCATTGCTACTTTTAAAATGGAAGGGTCCCTTGTTTGTTATTTAATACAGGAAAGACCCCTTTCCCAATAAGTAAAAAAACACCAACACCATCTTTCGGAGGTTAAAAGTTTAGCCATATGAATTTCACAATCTGAAGAAAGAAGGGGACTAGTTTTTTGCGTGTATTAGTACAGATGTAATTATGACTTGTGCTCAGTACTGTCTCCATCTCCAGATGCACATAGCAATGTTAGCAGTCTGAGTAATAACTGATAAATGTGCACAACCTTATGCTCATGCTGGAAAAAAAAATGCATTGAAATAAATAAAAAATATAAAACCCAAAAAACAGGTAACAAAGTGATGATGAGCCAGCAATGTGCTATTGCAGCCATGAAGGCCATCGGCATCCCGGACTGCATTAGGCAGAGGGTTGTCAGCAGCCCAAGAGAAGTGATTCTTCCTCTCCACTCAGCTGTGCTGACATACATGGGGAGTACTGTGTTCAGTTCTTGGTCTTCCAGTTCAGCAGTGACACAAACATCCTGGAGTATGTCCAGCAAAATATTATGGAGATGACCAAGGGATGGAAGCGTCTGACATATGAGAGGCTGACAGAGCTGGGAGTGTTCAGCCAGGAGAAGGCTCAGTGTGCATTATACCTGAGGAGAAAGACAATAAGATGGGAGTCAGGCTCTCAGTAGTATGTAGTGACAGGACAAATGGCAGCGGACAGAAACTGGAATACACAAATTCGTTTTAAACACAAGAAAAAAGTATCCATGAGGTCTGACACTGGAACAAGTTACCCAGAGAGTTTCAGTGTCTATCCTTAGGAATAATCAATGCCCATGCAAAAGCTGTTGTAGCTGACCCTACTCTAACCAACAGGGTTTGATTAGATGATCTCCAGAATCTTTTCAAGCCTTGACTGTTCAGTGAGTCTCATATATAAATACATGCGCAAGCATCCACTTTTTACATATTCTTCATATAAATAATTAAATATTATAATACTGATCTCTCAGTGTGACTATAATGTTTCTAAACACTTTAGACATTTATTTTATATTATTTTTATAAGTATGAAGTGCATGTAGTATTTGTCTACACAGTGTTCTGATGAACGGGCATACACCAGGACAGCATTTTCCAGGAGTAAGAGCTTCCAGTACTTTCAGGTAAACAAAATTCATTGTCTGCTTTCAGGGCAGATAGAGGACACTGCTGGTGCCCTAGATTTGCCTTACAGCTCTCAAATCTCCACAAAAACACACAATTAGTATAGTCTGCTGGGGAAAAAAGAAAAAAAAAGTGGCAAATTCATTCCATTATAACAAAGTAATTAAATCAGATATCTTTGTTCAGTCTTAGAAATGGCCCCCTAACACCAATCAGAGAGAGCAGCAAACACAAATAAACACTAGTCTCTCTCTCCTGCACTGTTCTTTTTCTCACTTGAAAGACTAGGGAAAATGGAATAAATCAGAGTCTGATGTTCAGCTCCTGACACTCTGCTAGAATTTTCCTCCGCCTTCAAAGCCAGAGACTTTTTTATTTTTGTTAGGCAAGATATTGCCACAACAGAGTAGTAGTTTACTATACATATTTCTTAATCTTGTAGGAAAGACTAAATATTCTGTTGTACTCCGAATGTAAGGTCATTTATCTGAATTTCTCTTAGCTTGCCTACATCACATTAGAGATATGTGGGCAGATGAAAGATTTTATCTTTCTTTTTTTCCAGCTTGTCTTCCCACATGGTTTTTCCTTCAAAAAATTCCCTTTACACATTGTAACAAAAAGATAAATTGCTATAATTAGGCAGGTCCTCTGCAGACTTTTCTTTCTTCTTTAATATGTAGTATGATCTTTATTTCAGTGATTTTCTTCAGAGGCAAAAATCCAAATGGTGGGATATAACAGAGGCAGTATGGCATTTTCCATGAGGAAAAATCTAGAATATATCCTTAAACACTGTTAGTTTTTCTTTCTATCAAAGAGTCCTTTCCTTAGGGGGAAGACATAAGTTAGTTGGATTTGTTCTATTACGAACAGTGACAGTGCATTAAAGCCCAGTGGCTCAGATTTTCACTCAGGAAACAGATGTGGTTTACCTCAGGAGTGAGAGCTCACCTCTTGTTTGTCAAAAGAATACTCTGACCTGTAAACTACAGCATGAGGAACAGAAGGGGGAAGAAAAAGTGCTACCTGCTGTGTCTTATTTCTCCAGCTACAATTGAATTATTTCAGAATGACAACTGTAAGACTCAGAGGTTGGTGACATGGGACAAACAACAGTGATTTCTATAGCTTAGTGAGCAAAATTTTCAGAAGGGACATGACAGATCACAGCTGTAGGTTTTTCTCCCTGTATTACTGGTATGGTGCATTTCATTGTTTATTTTCATTTTTATTTTTTGACAGAAGGGCAAATGACAAAGCTAAGGTCTCATTCCACAAACAGTACCATGGAGGTCAGGATGGCAATGCACTGTATAATGCTATTGTATTCATGTTCCAGGATCAAGAACTGTGTGAGGAAGCTGTTTCTAAAGCTCAGATGTTAAAAGTTTACCCTCCCTGATTGTTTATCTGTTCTTTCGAAGTCTGCTGGATCATCCCTTCTATTCAGATTTTCGTTTTGTTAAGCTCTGTATTCACTGAAAATTGCATTAAATCTAGAAGGCTTGGTTTCTTGTCTGTTTGTTAAAGTACAGAATTGTTCCTTTAAATACATTTTGAAACTGCTGCATCTATGCCCTTCCAGTGTTTCACAGGATTGTTGAGGATGAAATGGACTTGAGGAGACCTTCTAGTCCAACTCCCTTACTTAGAGCAGGTCACTCAGGACTGCCCAGTGGGCTTTGAATATCCCCAAGGATAGAGACTCCACAACCTCTCTGGAAAACCTTTCCCAGTGCTCAATCACTCCCACAGGAAAAAGTGACTGTAATGGGTTAAATGTCATATTTTTTTAATTTGTACCTTTGTTTCTGGTCCTGTCAATAGCACCAAGAAGAGCCTAGTTTCTGCATCTTTTTTCTCTCCTGCTGGTTATTTTCTTTAGCTTTCTTTGATTCAGGGTAAACTGTCACGGCTCTCTCAGCCTTTCCTTACAAGGAGAGATGCTTTCATACCTTTGTGATCTTTATGGTCTTGCACTGGAACCACTTCAGTAAGAACATATCTTACTTGTGCTGGGGAGCCAAGAAGTGGACCCAGAACTCACCAGTGCTGAGCAGGGTGCAAAAATCAGCTTCCTCAAACTGCTGTCAGCATTCCACCTTCCCAGAGCTTGAGGTGGGGCTGATCAGCCTGAAGTTCCCTGGATCTTTCTTCTTGTCCTTCTCAAAGGTAACAGCCACAATTTCTTTCTTAGATAATATTTTATCTTGTATTGTTTTCTCTAAACTACAATTCAGAGGTATAAATACAGACAGAAAAGAGCATTATAAAAATAAATTTGTCAGTTTATATGAACTTCTGGCCTTTCTATTTGTCTGAGGAGCCAGAACCTGTCACGTAGCATCAGTGACTATGTCTATACTGCTATTTTAACTGTGCCTGGGAGTGTGCACAGGTACTGGAAATCCCTGTTATGAGTTCTTCAGGATGGATGTGGTACTGTCTAGGCCACCTTGTACTGTCCCAAAAACTCTCCAGGAAGAACTCAAGAGGAAAAGAACAGTGTATGACCATTCCCATTACTTGGTTTACATACAGCTCAACCCATTTTAGGGCTAAAAACATTTGATAACAGAAAATGTAAGTTTAATGACAAAGAATGGTCTATTCACCTTTAATTTACTAATTGAGACACAGCCAATGTTTTGTTTGTTTGTTGGTTTTTTTTCCCAAATAAGTTTTTAGAAACAAAATCATAAAGTCCATAGTGAAAACATAAAAACAGAGTTTCACCCACATTTTACCCTTTTCAATACACAAATATGTAGCAGGACTAGCTAAAGTTCAGTGTAATACAAAAATCTTGTTATCACTTGCAAAGTCAAAGATTTTGCAACCAAGCTATGCATTGACATACAATAACATGCAAATGACTGGGGCTTTCTGCAAATGCTTCACATGTAGTAATTATGTTCTTTAAAGAAACAGAGTTTAAGACATCAGATCAAAGAACAAGTAGGAAATTAAAATTGCAAACCTGAATCATCACTGTGACATTTTTAATGCTCTTTTATATGCCTATAGTGTTTTTTATGTAAAAGACATGATCCTAAGTATATCTTTGAGTAGAATATTATGGAGATCAACTAAAAATATAGGGAACATTTATATACAGCAACAGAGAAAATTAGCCTGTGATGCTTTTCAACGTGCAAACACTTCAGGAAGGGAATGTGAAATCTCTGAGTTTTGAAAAGATGTGAACGTACTAAAAAATGCTGCAAATCAACAGCATGTTAATCAAATTGCTTCTTTTTCTGATGTCTCTGTATTGAGCAATAATTCTTCCTAACCTCTTGGAAGAGATGAGAATGGAAAGGTAATTGCTTCTAGTAATAGAAAGAAAAAAAAAATCTGATCTAAATCTCTGTTTTCAGCTAGGTGTGCCTTAGCCCTACAAATTTCTCCATTCCATTAGGAAATTACTGGTTTTGGAAGTTTGTTCCTTTTCAAATTTGTCTTTAGTATGTCAGAGAGAAGTTTTGAGATTGTGTAGGGCTCCAGTGAATCCACATTTCAGACTTTTCTGACAATGCAGTCACAATAATACTCCCCAGAGCTGCAAAGCAACACAAACTACAGGTCTCCAGGTCTCCATGAGAGATGGAAAGCATTCAGTAGCTTTATTTGCCAAACACAGCACATGCTCTTACATGGATCACAGGGAAAATCATAAGTCATAAAATGGACTGAGATAAAGATTTGAGTTTAGTTTTGTCCCTTTACCTTTTTTTTCATATATATATATATATAAGAATGTTTAAATTACTGCTGAATCTAGAAAAATATGATTACAGCAGAGGTGTGAGCTATATAGCATACATCTAACAGAAAAAGGTAAGAACACTTGGCCAGAGGCAGCAGTTTTCCTGTTTTGAACTGATTTGGCTCTGCAGAGCTTGCATCCATACAGATAAAGTCTCTTACAGCTCAAATATCATGGCATCAGTCATGACAACAACTGGCAATTGTTCCTGGCTCACAGAAACCTTTCAGGCATTCTAGGGTCTGTAGGTGAGAATAATAGTTGTCTTCAGCCAAAAAAAATAAAACAACAAAACAAAAACATCCTCAAAAGTACAAACAACTTATCAGTACAAACAATTCACTTCAGAATCTGGGAAATCATTAGTTTAAAAACAAAGTGTATGGTCTGAAAGCAGATTTTGTTATTACAGTGTATTGGAAAATGGTCTGAGGGTATGGTGGAAATTGTCAGGCCATTCTTACTTACCAGATCATGGGAATCATAGAGAAGCATTTGAATAACTTGTCTTCTTCAGAAGTTTCCTCTATGATAAATATGGTTTCCAATGAGAAAGAAATCAGAGTCTTCTGAATCCTTCATAGCTGGACCTAAGAGTATCAAGTCCATACCTAAACTTCCCATCCACTGTTTTTCTAGGACCGTGCAGACTGATGTAGTAATTATCCAAGCAACAAGCATTTCATTTCAGGAGGCAAGGACCAGTCCCCAAAACAATTTCACTAAGGTCCTGTATCAAACTGAACTATACATGGTAGCTGTGTTTCAAATTCCATCTGGATGAGCAAATCAGTTTATATGTTTCCCTTTCCTATTAAACTGATGAAATAAAAAATAGGGCTTCCTTTTTATGTTTCATATCAGTAATAGCCTTTTGATGATACTTGTCATCCTGCAGTGAAGTGTAAACACAATAAATTTAACTGTAGAGTGAAGATAATCTAAACAAAAAGTGGAATAATATTCTCTTCTTCTATATCATCAGAAATTGTATTGTTGCATGAGACAGGAATGCAATAACATCCCATACAATATTAAATATATGTATTTTAATATGGCTTAGAAGTTCACACAAATTGCATTTTTTGGTGATATAAAGCATAAACACTTTGGGAAAATAATCACATTACTGAGAGAAGTTGCTTTGGGAGTGAATTTTCTGCAAAAATATTTTCCTTGCTAAAACATAAAACACTAAAGAAATGCAGGGATAATGAATATTCTTTATTCTGTCCTGTGAACCTCATGATACAATTCAGTGTTCCAATGAAAGAAAATTGATTACTTTAGAATAACATAGCAATGTTTAATGCCTTAATCTATAAATAGTAGGAGTAGATCTATATAAAAATCTAAAACACAGCGTAGGGAAGGAATAAGGACAAAGATGCATTTAGGTATCTTGGGGGAAAAAAAATCACCCATATCAGCTATTTGAATCTACTTATTTACAAGATTCACAACTCCTAGATAATTTTATATTCCTTTGTACAAGAATGTCCTGGACTCTTCCTGAGCAAGATTTCTCTCTTTCTAACTGGACATGCAAACTCCATTACGTATTTGTGATTTGTAAGATATTTAGAAAAATAAAATTACAATCTATTAAACCAAATGTTCATTTCTTTTGCAAATCCTTCCTTTTTTTTATGTGTTGATACAAGATTTTTTTTTTTCAGCTTCTTCACAATCACTCTTTTGCTGTTATTGTTCTGTACCTTAACTTCATTTTACCTTCTTATAAATGTATTTACCCATGGCTTGGAAAAATGTCAAATAGGAATTTCACTACTTTCACCTCATCAAGTGTTGAAAGAGAATCAATAAATTTCTAGGGACAGTGGCCACTCTTGAGTGGGAGTTAACAGTATATCCACCCACTACATATCCTGCATTCAGATGACTTCCAACCACTACATGTCCTGCATTCAGATGACTTCCAACTTTTTTTATAAGCCCTGAAAGAGCACTACAACACTGACAGCAATAAAAATGGAACTTAGTCTTCAATTGACAACATAAGGATGAGTCAGGGATACTGTGGAATCAGTGCAGTGAGGGAACTACAGGGACTATGAGAAATCTCAATGTGTTTCTTGATGAATTCTCCCTGAATATGAATAATGTTGGGGATACCCCACAGCAAAATTGTTCCAACGATACTCCATCTCACAAGTGTAGTCAGCCATTCTTCCTAAGGAAGAGAAGTGGATTGCCTAGGCTTCATCCCTAATTCATTTAATCTTGCTCACAGACACAGAAAATCTTTCAAGTCTGCTATTCCAAGAGCTGTGCATTACCCCATGTGTAATTATGAACTCAAACTAAGGAATCTTTTCAGCTCTTTCTTCTCCTGTGTTAGTAATTTGCCTTTATGTACTCTTTGTCCTACTTTACTTTTCCAACTTCAAACTATTTTATTATTCTTAGTAGCCACCATAACATAATTCTGTTGATTTGCATGGAGTATATTTTCTTTGTCTCAAACAGGTGCACTACAGAATATTTTATTGGGGATTTTTTACCTAAAAGATTTAGAGAGAGAATTGTATTATGTTTCTGCCATTGTAGCTCACAATGTTTGCTTTGCTTTCCTAAAACTAATGAATTCAAGGGAAGAACTACATTTTTTTCTACATTCTGATGTTTAATTTACACTTGATTTGTATAGTCCTTCAGCATTAAAGAGTGCACCAATACATGCAATGCTTTACCTTACCCATAGAAGTTCATCTTTTTAAAATTGTAATACAGGTTAGTTTCTGTTGCAGCCTTGTAAAGCTTTTTGCTCTTTCATTTCAATAAGATGCTCACTACCAATGATCAGGTTCATACAGGTGTATTGCTGAGGGATCTTTCATGAGTTTTACCTTTACAAAGAAATTACCAAGTTCAAAACCAAGAGATGAATACCCCAAGATGGGTAATTAAGGATGACTTCGAGTCATCCTTATACTCTCAAGTATTTGAGAAGACAAATCAGTTTGGCAGTACAATTCTGTCTGAGGTATTTAGATATATGGGTGGATGCAAGCAGGCCCATAAGGGTCTGGATTACTGTTACGGCCACAAAACTTAATTTTATGTTTTTAGTATCTATGATTGTCTGAGAAGACCCACAGTATCTCACTTGGCTTCTGCACGATGATCCAGAAGGATACATGATCCAGGATATCCTGCAGTTCTTGTGTCATGCTGTCATACCTGTCACACAATTCTGATTCTCTATGGCCTTTCAGCTGACATCATAGGCCTAAATTTAGATTAGCCAGTAGGACTTCACAGCTGGATAAAGACAAGCAGTTGGCCCTAGAATACAGGTCAGCAATCAACCACCAGGAATGGGCCTCAATTTCTTACATACAAGAATTTATGCCCTAAAGTATCAAAGGTACAAAGATACAGGGGTTTTGACAAAGGACTTAAAGCAGTCCTAATAATTTATCAGTCTTGATAAATTATTACAGGGTGTCACAAGGGTCACTGAGTATTTACAGCTAGGCAAGGATTTGTGCCCTATATCAGACTGGACTGAATTTCCTGTATAGTTCTTATTTCACAAACTTAAGTAGACTCTTATCTCCTACTTTGAGCATAATTAGCAGGGTAATGTTGGATCTTATGAATCACACATTATGGAGTGCCCCTGGTCTCAGTTCAGTTTTCTACACACAATTTTCTGGTGCTGTTTGACTCCTACCCAGCACATCTGAGATGTACACCCAGAGGTAGTAGACCTGACATAAGAAATACAAGGACATTTGACCCTCTCTAGGCAGATAGAATAGATTAGGACATCTTAAATGACATTTAAGATGCCTCTTACATTCATTAGACAAAACCTGATCATTGGTAGCGAGAATTTTACTGAAATGTAAGAGAAAAAAGAAATCATTGTGCAAAGCTTCAACAGAAACTGACCTGTCCTACAATTTCAGAAAGATAAATTAAAATAGAAATAGGGTAAATTAATGTCCAGTATTGTCCTCAGTCTGGGAAATTTAAACGGACTTTCTGTACCTGCAATACCTGAAATTTTTTTTTATTAGTCTATAACTTTATATAGAGAGGAAAATAAATTTTAAAGTCAAGCATGTTTGGGTCAAATTCAGAATTCCAAGTACGATTAAGAAAGTGTACTGTATGATGAATCTAATAACAAGAAATTAGACATTATGAAAAAAGAAACAGGTAC
This sequence comes from Melozone crissalis, assembly GCF_028551555.1. NCBI lineage: Eukaryota > Metazoa > Chordata > Aves > Passeriformes > Passerellidae > Melozone > Melozone crissalis. Next base: position 59,715,897 of record NW_026535805.1, read on the forward strand.
ATTAGGTACAAGAAATAGCATTACAATAACTATTAAAGCCATGGAGAATGGTTTCTGATGTCCTGTAATAATAACAACAGTCTAAGTAAAAATTAGAACTTCATGTGGATTCATCTTCTTTCAAATTGGTGAATCAAGTGTCAGAATTCTGAGAATTGTCAGGGCATTTTTCTGAAAACACATAAGTTATCATTGCTGATTAAAAAAAAATAAAGACCCATTGTTAAAAACTAAAACCTGCTTGTTTGTTAGGATGCTCCTTAGGTTTTCTAGGGAAAGCACATAGAGGCCATGTCTTATGACAGAAAGTGTACATTATCTTGTTAAAAAATCATATATGTACACTCTCAACCCTGAAATTTATTAATCAAAACTCTGCTTGGAAATACTTCCAATTTTTAGATTATTAGTTGAAATTTAGGTCAGATTCTGTGGTCTGCTCTGTAAAACAGGGTAGTTTTAGGCATCCCTTTTGATTTGAATATCTGCCTACATGCCTGAGCAATCTGCTATGCTTGCTGTAATTATACATTTTGGCTAGCATTTCTAGGCCTAGGGATGTGGTAAGTTTCTTAGAATACTCCTAAGGAGTCACCACACTAAAGTCCTCAGTATTTTTCCTCAATGCCTGACATTCTGCAGACCTCACACTGCAGCAATGGGGACAAAAAACTCAGAGTTAAATGGTAATCACAATTTGAAAATAAACTACCAATTTAATTCCTCAGTAAATAGAGGAAGCAAGTCTCTGTGACTATTACCACCTGTAAGCTGAACAATCAGACACATTCTTTTTTTTAAAGAAAAGTAATAAAATAATTAAATTTACTGTTTAGAGGTTGTGTGGAGAAAGTTTAAGAAAAATTAATTGGCCTACTGTGGAAATGGAAGTCAGCATCACAGTAGTCCTTGATAAGGATTTGGCGAAGTAAAACAGGGTGAAGAGCTAGGCTTAGTCATCATATTGACATAAATTCCAGAACCCAACACTTTCAAACTATTGATAGAAGCCATGAAATACACAAGAAAAAGCAAAATTTGGTTTCCCTAGATGAAATTTGCATTTAGTCCCTCATTAATATAAATCTTAAAATATAGCTGGGTCATTAAGTGAAAATAAAAAATAATTATTCTTTTCTATAACATAAGAAAGCACATTTCTAAGGCAATTAATTTATTCTTAAAGTTACTACAGATAATTACTTTTACCCGACAATATTTAGCAAGTTTCTTTTATATTATTTTTGTTTTGTTTTTTTGGAAGATCTCTTATTTTAGCATGTCTAGGTTTGGTCTTGTCTATCCTTTTAATGGAAATTGTCTCTCAATTTCCACTAGAGTTTTTGAGTTTTGGCTTTTTGTTAAGTAAGGCACCAGAGTTTCAGATTCTTGAAAAAAAAAAAAATTATGTAGTATTTTTTTTTAAAAAAAAGCCCATAGAGAAAATGACAGGTTCTTGGAGCAACTTCTTAGTACTGAATTACCTGTAAGGACCTTTAGTTTCTTTGAGATCAGTCCCAAAGTGTTCTTATGACTACCACAAGACTCCAACCTTCACACTTTTCATTTCAGCTGCAACCTATACTTCTCTGAAGATACTTTCACTGGCCTAGATGTAAAAGAAAATGAACATACAAAAAATTAAAATGCAAATGGGGATCAAAACAGTGAAATGTTAATATAGATCCTGACAGAAAATGAGGTGGAGAGAGAGAGAACCCAGCTCACTGCTTAGTGCTTCCAGGAGCTGGGACACCGAGGTGGTGCTGCAAGCTGGAGCAGAGCTACAGCCAAGCAGTAAACTTGATTGAGTTTAGAAGAGTCTCATCATTAAACCAAACTACAAGAGCTGCATCATAAAGACATACATCCCTAAAGGGTAGGAAATCTTGTCATGGGAAAAGAAGTGGCTGATGTGCTTTCAAAAAGAAAATAATGCCTTAGGGAAATAACCCACAAATGTTACCAAACATAGTTATCAAAACAACATAGTTACCAAATATAATGCTGATGCCACCCATGAGATTCACAGTAGCTTTGACATCTTTAATTTTGCTTTCATTTGCTTGGGTTTTTGGTGCACTTCTGAGAACATCTGTATTTGTTTCTATTCCCAATGTAAACCTCGTCAGAAATCCCTCAACAACCTCTGTGCCCATTTTCAATTACAATGAAAACCTGAAGATACTGTAATCTTATATACTTTGCTCAAGAAATTGGGTGGGAAATGCTTTGACTGAAAGAGTAGTTGCATGTTAGGGCCCACATTACTCTTCAGCTACAATATGGAGGATTTTCCACTATCAAACATGAAGTGTAACATAACATATAGAATTTTAGGGCTCAAATTATCAGCACTGTCGAGCAGAACACTGATGTTATATTTGAGGAAAAAAAATCCACTTATTAGGTTTCTGCCATGAGGTTTTTCTGTTTTACATTAATGCTGTCTTCCTACTTGCCTTTAGTCATCAGCACCACACAATATAATCCAAATCAAATATTCTTACCACAGTTTCATACAATTACATACTGAAGCAAATATAACAATATATGTATTTTGAAATAATCTGTTGATTTTCCCAGTAAGGCTCTCAATGAATGGTAGGAACTGGTACTGACAGATACTTTGAGTAATCTAAAACATGGGACTTTTGGTGTTTGGGGTTTTTTCCCTACATTTAGGCCTAAACAAGCCATGATGACTATAGAGAACAAGTGTATGAAATAACAGTGTCTACACTGAGGAAAGTGTAGCTTTTATTTAAACATGAGAGTTTCCATGTTTTATGAAGTTACATCAAGATGCAATCATAGGAAAAAAAAAACATCCATTTTAAATATTTTCTTTGAGTGAATAGACACAACTGAGTAGACAAAGGTTGGAGGAAAAGGCTTTCAGGTATTACTGATACTTCAGGCAACTATGAACTCCCCCATACACCTGACATCCTATTACTACAACAGGAAGAAAAGATGTGGTGAGGAGCAGTCCTCTGCCTCCACATCACTGGCAGTGAAGCCAGGAGCAGCTCATATGAGCGAGGGAGAACTGAACCCATGGTGCATCTTTCCCCACATGAGCTCACCCCATCCATAACAAATGTGAAAAAAACCCAAAGAGTTTTTTTTTTTTTTTTAAATAAACTCACTGTAGCTTTTCCTCTCAGCAGTGGCCCAGAATGTGACCTACATCCCACACATTAAAGGGATTTTGTCCTTTATAGGCTGTATGAATGCCTTACTAAGAAAAAGATTTGATTAACTTGTGGTAAAGGACAAGCTCAAACAAAAAAGACAAGGAGGCAAGACTGTGTTCTGCCCTTCAACCTCAGATAAACTAATTTCCCTCTCAGTTTCTGAAAAATAGAATGGGAGTGATAATCAATAATGTTTCATGACCTTCCAGAGGTACTGTGTGCATCAATGCATGGCAATATGATGGGAATCAAGTCTGTGAAGAAACTCCTAATAGCCTTATTTCTGAACTCTGCAGGAGTTTCATGGTCATAACAATCCTGAAAATTTCCATATCAAAATTACCATAAAGTTGTTGTGGTTGTTCTTGCTGTAGGCAGAGAAGGAGAAAGAAACTAAGGAAAAAAATCCTTAAAAAAGAATTTTCTGAGCCACTATCTCCCATTTCTATGCACTTAGGAAAGGCTTCAAAACACTTGCAAATTAAGCACTCCACCCTGATGTTTTTGTAAGACAAGGCTCAGTGCCTCCTAGGCCTGGGCCTTGCTCCACATGATGAAGTGCAGTGCCACAGTGCCACAGTGATGCAATTTCACAACTTCTACTGTGTTTTAGGACTTGAACAAGCAGGATGAAGGAGGAAAGAAAGGGGGCTGAAAGGACAATAGTTGTTCTTTGCCCTTTATAATATCCAATAAATACAGACTTATACAGCCAAAAAAAGTCTAAAACCACTTGAACTATAAAGTTGTAGTCACTGAAAAGGTTCTGGACATTCCCTGATGATGATTGCACTAGGTATGGCTAAAACAGCCTAAAGGATAAATTATAGAAAGTCTGCTGGGTGCTAATAAATTCCTTTCTCTTTTGAGATGTTTTGAATTAATTGTGCCAACAAAAGCTATTCTTTGGCATATGGTATCATTTATCTCATGCAGACCTTATCAAAGACGAAAAGATAGAAAAATGGGTATACCTGCTGCTCTGTTCATTGTGTCCAGAGACAGGTAGAGTGAGTAAGCACTGCAGACTTTGGCAATGTGTTCTTACAATTATAGTTAATGATGACTTTGAATGAAAAATCTATGGTGCAGAGAGTTCATAAACTCAGAGAAGCAGCAATGGTGCTTTATATTCCCAGGCAATACAATTTTTAGACTTACTTCCCAATACAGAACATTTCCACACTGACAATCCCAGCTATGTCCTGTAAATCAGTACAGATAATGTAATTCAAATTTTGGCAACTTTCCAGGAATACTATGCAGCTCATTGCTGAAGAACATAAAATATAAATTGAATGCGAGACCTTGTATTGTGGAGCTTAATTCTTTCCACTGCTGCTAGATGTATTCACACATTCCACCTGACCTTTCTCGGCTTTCACAGCACGAGGAACTAGCTTGTATTTGCCACCTGCATTGTCCCTTTTATCCATCCCACCAGACGTTTGGGTAGCTGAAAATCAGAGCAACATGAAGCTCCAGGGAGTGAATTCACAAGCAAAGATATGAAATTTTCTTTCAATCTGGAGGCCCATGCAGCTGTGACACTTGGATTTCAAATAGAGCCTCATGAAAATGCCCTCACGGGGGGTGGTGCAGGGAAGAGGCAAAGGATAAGGCTGATATCAGGTAATCCTTTCTTCCCTCTACAAGTGGTCTTCTATGAGAGAACAATGTTTCTGGGGAAAGAAGAGGGGCTTCTCAATTAGAACACAAGTGTACAAGGTAGCTGGATTTGCTGAGCCACCTGCATTAGCAGAAGAAACTTGGTTCAAGGTTTTGAGATGTAGATTTCCAGATATTCCAAATATTCTTATAATTCATGAAGCGGCAGGTGACAGATACTTTTGAGTAAGTCCTGATTGCTAAGGTTTGCTTTTATGCATGTGCCCTTCCTCAAGTAAAGTTTCTTCATAATGTCTGATTGTATTCTATATTCACAGCATGCAGAACACAAGTGGATTGCTTTAATTTGAATCCTTTGTCATCCTAATAATACTTAGAAATTACAGCTCCAGATTTCTGATTGTCAAGGCCCAAATCAACCCAAAATATGAACCTTGTCACTCAAACAAAATAATCTATTTACAGCCTCTTTTGAGGCCTTTGCATAGAGAGGTAGGTTTATAATTAAAGTAAAGCAAGTTTCTATTGTGTTTTTTTACAAATATATCACTGTTCTGTTAATGACATGACTTTATGTCACTTTATTTGGTGACTCCAAAAGTGAAAACAAATGCATCAAATGCAAACAGTGTGTGTGAATTCTCACAACATTATCCCACCAAAGAGAATTCTCTTTACAAGACAGGCAAGAGCAATGATTTTTTTACACTCCTGCCCCAGAGGACTTTTTCATTCAATACATATTTACTTAGAGATAAAGTTCAATAGTAATAGTTATTTTACAAATAGTATCCTGCAGTTTATGATTATTAAAGTCAACTAGTCAGCAGAGGGCACTGAAGGGAACATTATAATAGATTTTATTGATATAATCACTGCTGCCACCAACTCCTGATGGCTTGAGGCTCAGTATAAACAAAAGTCTGCAGCCCCTTGTATTTTATTAATATTGTTGTTTTTCTAATAAGAAAGCCATTTACCTGCTGTGTGTGATGGGGTTTCTTGACAGATGTTATTCTTTATTTTCCTCTCCCTCTGTGCTTTGGGTTTTGTAGAAATATGAGTGAATAATTTTTTAAAAACTTTTTTGCAGCCTTTTCTTTCAGGTATCTGAGAAATTTATATGCAACACGCTCATCACTGTTTCTATCTGAATAATTGCTACTGCTTTTCCCCACCTATATAGTGACCTATATTACCTTTAAAATGTGGGAATACTTCATTAGTGACCTATAATTCTTCAATCATTTTTGAAACGAGACAATGAATAACAGCTTTTTTCCTTAGGGAAATTATTATATTGGTTCAGACCCATGGTATGAAAGTGATTTCATATTTTATTTTGATCTCTTACAGTTTTACACTGGCATTCCATTTAAAGAACAAGATCTGATATTCCAATATTTATGATGTTTTTCACTGTAACAATTCTTAGTAATTCAAATGAATATTCATAACCATTTGTTATTTTTTGGGAACCTAAATTACTTGCTGTACTAATGAGCCTCACCATCTAGAGAGGCAATTAATTCCATTTCCCATCAATCCTGGTAACTGCATTTAAAAGACTTGTGAGGATACTTCCTGTGACATTATATGTAATATGTATCATTACATATATCATGATAAACCTATTGGGCATGTAATAACTCATCTTCAGTGATCCTGTGATTGTCATTATTTAACAGCACAATTGCGTATGAAGTCGAATATTTCTGCAGCACTGATTTTATCTCATCTGCTAGTACCAGAAAAAAACATTTACAAAAAGCAAATTTTTGGGGATATTTTTGTCAGGAGTACATTTCCCACAACGGAAAAGGTAGCACAATTTTATAGATCTTTAACTGTCCATGAAAATACATATCACATACTGATGTGTATTGCATGTACACATTCATGTATTACACATACATGTACAGATACATTTACGTATCACACATTGCCCTGCAGCGACACAGGCTGGGCGCCCTCCATTGGGAGCACAGCTCTGCCAAAAAAAGGCCCTGGAATCCTCTGGGCACAAGCTGGAGCACAAAACCCAGGCAGCACAATGGTCCAACTGCAACCATGAGCCCAGCCAGGAGATGAAGGGAGGGAACAATCCCCTGCTCTGCTCAGCACTCATTAAACCACACCTGGAACAATGTCCCAGGTTTTGGTCCCTTGAATGGTAGAAAGATGTTGATAAACTTAAAAGATGTCAATGAGTCTGAAGCACATGATTTATAAACAGAACTCAAAGCAGCAGAAGTGGAAGAGGGAGCGAAAAAGCGCACACACAGAGTGAGCTGAATAAAACCCCCAGGGCCATGAAAATGTTGAAATCTCCTGGAAAGTAGAACTGCTGACTTTTCCACAGTTCTAATACCATTCTACTCTGACTTTGAGGCAGTTGCAGAAATCTAAAATCAGTTTTTCTATAATCTGTGCCCTACCAGTTATTTTTGAATTATTATATAATATTTTAATGCTAAATCAACAGTCTCTTGAGAAACCAAGAAATGTTTCTGTAAATAAACATGTAATTTTGAAAGTGACAAAAGTTCAATGAGTGGAAAAGGATTTTTTCAAAACTCTTACAATATTATTTCAAATGCCATCCCTCATTTATCCACCTTCTCACTGTATGCTTCGGTATATCTTCAGTAAACAAAACACATAATCTGATTTACCATTGTCTGCAGTTGTCTTCTGTAAAGACCCATATATTTTCATTGCCTGATTATTGATCAGAGTAAGAGCATTTAGTTTCATTTAAAGAATGATTCTAATATTACACAGGGGCTATGACTATATATTGATGCAGATTTGAATCCAGGACTAAAACCATCAGTGTTCATTTCATTTGTGTGAGGTAGTGTGTAGGTTTGACAGTCCAGAGACATACCTAAGTGTCAGGAGTTTTGCTAACTCTCCAAGATGTGTCAAAGCCCTGGGAAATTTCTTTTCTCTCAAAATAATACAAAGGGAAGTTTGTAAGAGAAACAAAGTCACACTCTGAAAAAAAATTAACCAATATGCACCTGCATGTTGGATTTTCTTCTATTATCACTATATCCATACCATCCCCTATGGAGACAGCAGCATACTTTGCTACATGCCACAATTGCTGGCCAGAGAGTTGTGAATGGAATACGTAGAAAATACTGCAAATGATCTTGAAATAGAGATTGGATATGAGCATAACTTTGGAAACAGAAAGTGGAACTTTTTTTCCTTTTTTATTACTAGTGTTGTGCTTTTAGATTCATATTGGAGATAAAAATCCAAATATTGTTTTGTTTTTTCACACTTCAGAATGCAATCAGAGTTGTCATATGTATGATTTTTCCAGTCTGTATTCTTAGTTATAAGTGGTATGCAGTTTTCCAAATTGAGTCTCTGCTTTACAAATATAATTTAAATGTCTTCTGCAAATGTGTTAGAACAGTTAATTTGCATAATAATTTTGGTAAACAGAAAACACTTTCAAATAAAGCATCATTTACAATATTAAGTAAAAGAGATGCTGGCATTAAAATTTCCAAGTGCAATTAGTTTTAAAACCCATTGACTTCCCAAGCACAGTGGGGTTTTAAAGAGTGCAATTAAACCTCATTATGTATAGCAAATAATGCCATTATTAACAATATTTTTCAAAGAAAAAAGAGGTTATGTCATTGAATTAAAATCTAAAATGCTCCAGATATAATAAAAATTACTGCCAAGCTCTGCACACAAGATTAGTTATGTCTGAAAAGGCATGAAGGTGCCAAGTAGAGGGCTGAGGGTGAGGAGTCACCTGCCCTGCCTGTCACACAAGGCACAAGTACTGCCAAGCTCTGAGCCTCTGTGGTTGCCACAGCTCAGCTGAACAAGCTCTGCAGAGGAAGTTTAGCTCTGTGGTCTGGTGACTAATATTTGGGTATGGTGAAGACCACAACCTAATAAATATTATATAAATTATATACAGAAATAAATACAATTTATATCATGAATACTATATAAATTATATACAGAAATGAATATAACTTATATAATGAATATTATATAAATTATATACAGAAAGAAGTGCCTGTTGCATACACTGAACTGCAGTACCAGAAATTTTGACTTCTTGTGTCTTCTTGGTGCACAAGAGTTATGCAAAACAACCCAGGTAAGGACTGTTTTGGTTTCTGCACAGGGGCTAATAAGCCTGGTTTAGCCATCATGCTTCATGGATACTGTGAGTCTCTATCTGCTTCCAATGCAAAAGGTGCATTTGGATGGAAACCATCCTGGTATAAACTGAACATCAGAGTGCTGTGTGTGCACGTGGCTGGAAGTGCCCAGCTCTGCTATGAGAAGCTGTATAAGTAGGGAAGAGGAAAAAGGGTTTGCGCTTTTCTGCCCTACAGTTGGTTTCCATGTGTATATGTGTGATTTATAATTGCAAAGTTTCTAAGCACCTAATATTGGAGTTTATCTTTTGTATTATTGCTATTGATTGTGAATCTATGACCTTGCTCCTGCTTGCTAAGTGTCTGTCATTAACAGATCAATAAATCATTTTGATGCTAATGTGATTTAAAACAGAAAACTTGGTAAGTTTTTCCCCATGGCAAACTGGAACGTGGATGCCCCATTTCCAAAATGGTGAAATAACTAACAAGACTTGTGGACAAGACTTGTTATGCTTGGTTGTTCCTGTAGATTTTTAAACTAGCATATTGCATGTATTATTATTGCACATTAACTACAATGCTCGTTTTCAAGATAAACAAAAGGACTAACTTCAGAACCATTTAAGTCTATAATGTTCAGGGGTTCTCTCCTGAAAATTAAAATGCCTAAATAAGTTACTGACTAAACAATCCTATGTTTAGTTTTCTAGTTTAATAGGCAGTTTAGTGAAGTGGTTTTGCAGAGGTAATTTCCTCTTTAGTTTAATTCAAGACATATGTGCTTTTCTGGTCCTCTTTACTCAGGAGAGAACTAGACTGCTCGGTTTCTCCACGGTAGAGAACACCACTAAATCTCCATGGAACTGATTAAATATGCCTTAGAATAAGCCATTCTTTTGTCCCATCACAGAGAGCCTGGAACCCAAACTCAGAGTGTCAAAATTGCCAACAGCTGAAGAATATGTACACAGGTCAACATGAAAAACTAAATTAATAAAATTTAAGAATGTACATTTGCAATGTATGTAGCAGATGTCTCAGTTTTCCCTGATGCCAAGATATTCTATCCCTGCTATACATTTCTGGAATTTTAAGGCCATTAAGCAGAGAATTTTCTGTACTTGTATTTACTTCTTTTGATCAGATCATGAGAGCCAAGATATATTTCAGGAGAGGACAAAACAAATTGCACTCTTTTTCAGCAGTTGGAGTGATACAGTTTATTGTAGAGCTTTAGGGAGGGGAAGATCTCCCCCAGTATGAGTGTACTGAAACAAACTTGGTATGGCAACTCTCACTCTCAACAGGACAGGTATTCATTTGTCTCAAGGACACAACAGTTTCTGGTGCCTGTGATTATTGCATATATTTAGGTCCACTCTCTCTGCTTTCCTGACAAACACATAGAACTTCCTTAGGATCTCCATGAGGCTTTAGTATGTGGACATTCAGATTTGCATTTACACTTCACTTACTTATCAATTGCCTGGTGACATTAACTTCAATGAGTTTAGGGGTTGCTTACCCATGTTTGCAAACATTGCTATTATGCAAGAGCATGCATTCGTAAAGCAGGTACTTAACTACATTTTAAAGAATATATTCTAGGAGTCACAGGAGCCTCCATTGTGCTAATAGACTGTTCAAAACAAACAAGACATTCATAATTGTTGGAAGATAAAGCCCAACATTTTTAAAAGGATTTTCAGGGTTGGTGTACAATGTACTCCTAAGGGGTCTTTGCACCACGAGACAGTAACTACAACCTAGCTTGAAGTGGCAATACTTAACAAAAACAGAGGGTGAAGATTAAAGTGTATCTGGCACAGACACCCCAATTTCATGATGACAACTCCACCTACCTTTTGAGCTATTTATCAGAAGAGTGAATTCCTATTCCCTTCTGTAATGGGTTTGGGTGTAATGGCTTTGTCTGAGCACATGGAAGCAAAATAGGCCCCTTGACTGTGTTACGTTCTTGAAGAAGAGCTTTTTGGAGGTCCTATAGTCAAAAAACTAATAAAAACACAAAATTGAACAGATTAATGTTCAAAGCACTTGATATTATTTAATGATGGAGTTCCTAAGCTGTGAAAATACTAATTTCAGTTACTTAAGGCACTAAAATGGGCACTTTACAGACGTACCTAATAGATTTTCTGTCTGAGACCATCAAATTGTGAATTTAGACAATAATTCTCATCACAACTTCATTCTGCATTTCAAAGACAATTTCTTTTTAGAATTTACCCCCCTTTCCAGAAGTAACAAAACAACTTTGCTAGCAGTATAGTTTTTAGAAAACTAACTGGCCTGACTCATGCACTGTATTATAGACATTTTTACTCCAAGTCCTGAGTACTGGTTCACATACTTCTGAACAGAGGAACAACGAGAGGTGTTTTAGAGTCATGTTAAGAGAGACATCACCAAGACTGGCTACCTTAAGTGGAAATTGTAAAACCCATCTGTCCTTTACTTGAACTTTTGAATGGGTCTAAATGCCTGCAAACTGTACTTTTTAGAAGCAGTAGAAAGAATGGCAGGTGTGCTCTAAAGAGAAGGAGAAAGGACTTGGAATGTGTTCAGCCAACATACTTCTGCTCTCTCAGCAGCAGAATAACCTGTTTGGAAAGAAGAAATGTCTCCTGGACACTCCAAACTCAGGGCAACACTTTTAGAGTAAATGTTTCTTCTTAGGTTTCGAAGTAGTACTTTTGCACATTACTGCCAATTGACAATATGGTAATTTTAAATTTCTCATTCCCCTAATGAAGGTAGTCCTAGAATTTACTTCATTATGCTTTTGATGAAGGCACTTTCATAAAGCATGCTGTAAGATAATTACAATTGAACAAAGTGTTCCCCAGGTAAATAGTCTATAATTAGTGTAAATTATCCCATGCATCTATTTTATTTTAGGATTGGTTGGTTTGGCTCCTCAACACGTAAAGGCATTCTGAATAATTACCAATGCAATCTGCACGATGCACTATAATTTTCTACTAGGTACAGAGTGTTTATTTATACTGATAATGTCTGATCTTCTAAGGAAATTCTGTCATGGCATCATAATCAGTCTTGGTGTTGACAGAAAAGAGTTCTGCTCTGCAATATTTAGGAGATAAAGAAAGCTAAATTAACCCTATAATATACTACCTTTATAGTCTGATTAAAATCAAATAATCTGAACATTATCAGCTCAATCAATGACATATTTCTGCATATTACACCACATCATAAATGGTAAAGCAGGTTTACTTGTGAAAAACTCAAATGATGAAGTCCAAAACATTTAGTACTCATTTAACATATCCTAGAAAAGTAGAATTAATTAAATAAATTTAAACAGACTTAGTTAACTACTTTGTTTTATATAAACATTTTGATAGTGTACATTTATTTTCACAGATAGGTGGATAAGTTCTCCAACTCTAACAACTGTGATTTCACTGTGAGTTGCAAGGAATGTGAGGCGCGCCACTTAAATGTTTCAGAAAGATTTTTATAATTATTTTTTATTTATAAAAAGACATGAGTTAAAGTTACAAAACTATAGCATCTCCTTTCCAATGGATTGAAGATTGCAAAATTTAATCCTATTGTTATGAATGTAATCTACCCTAGGGGTATAAAGTAATTTATGGCCATTACTGGGTTAAGAGTGTAAATTTGGCACATAAAGCAAGTTTAAGGAAATAAATACATTCTAGGCAAACTATATGTAGCAATCAAATTTATAGGACATTCTCCATGAAAACTTAGGTATAAATATAGTCCTGCATAAGTTACCTTGTTTGATAAATTTTTCTTTAAGCATCTCTTTCTTTCAAAAAAAAAGCAACATCACATTTATAGCTCTACTTCCATTTCTACTTGTATTTAACATTCTCCAAGTTTGTTTTAAAAAAACTTAAAGTTATCTGACTTCGTTCATTTTCCTTTCCCTTTCTGGCCAACGTTTGATGTTTCAGTACAAGAATGTGTGATGCACTCATAGAAGAAACATGAGTATATTAAACAATTCATGCCATGTAAATGTGTTTTGTATTTTTGGTGCACAGTGATAAAATCTCTTTTTATTTTAGTTTAGAATATCTTTGAAGTGGACCTGGTTGCCACTAGTCACCTCCTATGCTTTGGTTCACATCACACTGACTCTTGAGTGCCATAATCTGGATGAAATCACAAGGAACTGAACCCATGGTATTTGGCCCACAGGAATGACATAGAATTAGTCTGAAACAAACACCTTTTAAAATACATGCAAAGAAGTCACTGAGATACCAACAGCAACTGATCACAGTATAAATCCATTCCTATTTGTCTACACCATTTGCAAATTAGCATCTAGTGGAGCCCTGTTGAATGATTAATACTTTTAACTGTAACTTAAATATAAATAGATAACTGTTAATTAAGTTATACACACATAGGGGAGTGCCTGATCACAAGAAAAAACAGCATGGGTTCCTACAAATACCTTGGCTATAACTCCAGAACACTTGAAGCAGTATAAATAAGTATAAATGCTCGAACAATTTGCTATTGCACTGCTGTAGAATGAAGATATTTCTCAGGTTCAGCTGCAAAGATTCTACAAAGCAGCATAATCACCTTATTCCTCAGGAAGCCTTCCCACAGCTTTCTCACAGGCTAGCTCTGCTGAATCTGCTGGATGCTGATCACCTTGAGGACCACCTCAGATGAATGCTGAGCCTCCTGAGGCTGAGCTGGCAGCACCTGCACAAACGATGGAGTGTAAGAAAGATATACTTTTCTCTTTCCTACTCTATATTTTTTCTGAGCTTATGACAGGGTTATTAGGCACTAAGTGGAAATGAGGAGAAAGTAAGTGAACACACATAATAAAAATATTGACTATTTGTGGCAAGCTGAGAGACTGGGAGATATGATGGGAAGAAAGGAGAATCTACTAAAAAGAGGAATCTGGAATTTTAAAAAAAATTGTGATATTTAGGCCTTCTTTTCAAGATTGCAATAAATATCCTATGAATTAACCCCACCTCCATAAATATTCCCTTTTTGTTGTCATCCTACTGCAGAGTTTCCATACTGTTGTCTCCTATTGTAAAAGTTTCATACCTTCTGGATGTTTTCTCATGGTCCTCTCCTCTGACCACTGACTCCTTCACATAGCAGCCAACCGACTCCAGTTCCCTTCTCAACCAACCACCCCACTCTTTCATAGCACTCTTCTTCTCATTGGTTGCAGCTGTGGCCTGTTCCTAATCTTTGATAATTGGCCCAGCTGCAACTCCTTAGGGTAAGATTACTTTCTACACTATTTACTTATGTTCTATCCCCCTAGATAGAACATAAGTACAATTCCCTACAGTTCCCCCTTTTTCTTTTAATTACAGAATTGCAGTATTTCTAGAAGGATATGTTCAAAAAAATGAACATTACAACACATGCTATATTTCATTTAGAACTAACTGTTATAAAAATGTTCAGATAGCATATTACAGTACAAATATATATGTATTTCTAAGTGTTGGTTCAGTTTTGCAGCTTTTCTCAGTTTACAAAGTACTTATCTTCAAAATCCTTCAAACTCATGCTTAAGAAATATTATTAGCCACAATTGATATATTTCACTAATCAATAAGCACATTGTACTGAATAATAGAACTACTCTTTTCCCAATTCTTAGAGTTGCTTTAGTAAATTTTCTTCTTCTTTTTGTTTTGTTGCTTTTCCTCATGCAGTTTGCTACCCAGATCACTATGGGATCACATTGCTTAATGTTTAAATCTTCTTTCCTGAATCACCATGGGATCACATTGGTAGATACTAAAGTCCTTTTTCCCAAATCCACAGGGTCATATTGTTTAGTGTTTGAGTCCTTTTTCCCAAATCCACAGGGTCATAGAGTTTAGCATTTAAGTCCATTTCCCTCTTCCCAAATCACATCAGGGTCACCAATTATTTTCATCTTATTGCAAGGGTTCCATACTGTTGTCTCCTTGTCATAGAAGTTTCCTACCTTCTTCGTGTTTCACGTGGGCAGCTCCTCAGTGCACCAACAATTCCCTCAATACAAAGTAACCAACCCACTCCAGTTTCCTCCTCAACCAGCCACCCCACTCTTTTATAGCACTCTTCTTCTCATTGGTTACAGCTGTGGCCTGTTAAAGTCAGGCCTCTTCGTAATCTTTGATAATTGCCCAGCTGCAACTCCTTAGGGGTAAGATTACTTTCTACACTATCTTTCTTTTCTTATAGTCTATCCTCCTGCACCTTTGTATTTTTTCTTTGTCTGAAGGAAATTTTTTCATTTCAGTATAATTCTGTCGCATGTTATCAGAGCACTTAAACATTTACAGTTGTTGGGACTTCCAAAGGGATCATTCTAACCTACTTCTGTATGAACTTGTCTTTCATTATGTGAAGCATAGGGTTTTTTGATAATTTCTATTACATTGTTACAGAATATGAAAGTCATAGATGTGTTAGGCCAAAACAAAAGATACAGTAGAATATATCCATGGGTAAATAATGTATTTAGTGTTACACTGAAATTCATCTTTTCTAAAAGTAAAATTCTTGTTTTAAAACTTCCAGCAGGCTCTTGTGGTTCCTTTGACAATTCCTGACTCAAAAATAATTAAGAGATATTTCTTAATCTCTTACTACTTATCTTATAAACAATTTCTAATAGTTAGTAATCCTTTTTTGAGGTACACTTACCAAAACTGAACATTAAATAAATAGTTTGAAAGTACATATAAAGGTATATTTCCCTTCCAATTTCTATCTGATGTTTCCAAATTTATCCATGAAATAATAGAATCCCACATGCACACACTGAAAAACCATATTTCATGTATTACCTCACATGGCTTCTTCATCATTCTTGAAGTCATTGTTTTTCAAAGCAATGGTAAACCTCTCATGCTGCAAATATGACCTTTTCCCTACTCCTGTGTGCATGATCTTGTGTTTACTTGGATTAAAGCACAAATCCTAAGGCAGTTTCCTCCTCCACCTGTTTTTGTGACATTTATAAAAGCTGTCTCTATGACCTGGTCATAAAGATACCAAACTAAGAAAAAAAAATTCAAACATCCATAGGAAGTGTACAAGAACTAGTGTTGTTAAAGGAAGATTTCCTCTTTATGTTTTTTTCCTAGTTGACTGCTTCTATTCAGCAATGCCTTTTTTCAGCTGCCTAGATTTTTTCTTGGTTTAGATTTGGTCTTTGTCTAGATTCCTGCTATAAATTTTGAATATCCTTCCTTTTTTGACAATGTGAATATTTCATTTTCATGGGAAAACAAGAAAGCTAAAGCTCTTCCATCCTATATCCTTTTCTTTCATTAAAATTAATTAACAATTTACAATTCACAAAAAACCAATTTTTTCTTTTTGCAGGAGCTGGACTGTATTTTTCATACACTGACAAAAACACTGAAGGACAGGTGATTGGTTTCTGCCAAGCCAGATGACATTTTTCAGACACGTCTAAAGCATATAGGAATATCAAAAGTCAGCCTTAATGACTCTTTGAGTATAATAAAAAGGACTAATTGCAAAGATCCAGTTCTTAGTAGTATTTGATTTGTAATGCTTTCCTCTAACCTCTGTTTTTTATATAGCCTTGGGTCTCAAAAGAGAATAAGGATTCTTAAGTGCTTGGATTACTAGAAGGTAAATTTTTGTTCTATATAGGGATTATTAAAATAAGGAAAGGAATAGAAATGTTGCATGAACTTTGATTAAACTGCACAATATACCAATAGATGAAAAATAAAAATAATTTTATACTTTAGGCAGGAAATTTTTTTGTATGCAATTAATGCCATTTATGCATGAAGCACTCTGTTCTTTAGGCTAAGATTTTAGACTGTGTTTCAAAGCAAAACCTCCTGATTACATTTGTTCTGTTCCTGGCCCCTATATATGCTTAAGTTGTATGATAGAGTTTAGAAGTCTTATCAAAATGAAAAGGGTTTTATTTCACCTTTGTTTCAAGGTGAAATAAAAGATATAAGTCTTGAAGTACTGTACAAACACACAAAAAATTGTAGTATAAACCCAAAAATATGAACACAAAAAACTGTACTTAGAAGTTTGTAACTGCTGCTGGCACAGTGGAAGCTCAGGAGTAAACATATTTTTAGATTAAATTTGTCTAATTTATATGTAAATTCTGTCTGGAACTGAAATCACAAATAAATTAATAAAAATAATAACAATAAAAAAGATGCTACTATTAAAATCTAGACCTGAAAAAGCAATGTATCCAGATCACAAGGATATTCATCAAGTACTTGATGGTTTTTACTTTTAACTTTAGCCTAGAGCTTCTGGTGCTTGTGTTTTGAATTAATAAAACATGTTCTGGAAATTATTACATCCCCTTTATAACTTTATGTACACTGCAGTACAGATGTACACTATCAGCTGTAATTCTATATCAATATGTATGAGCTGAAAGGAAAATTACAGTCTTGCAAACAGGTTGGGACTACTTAGAACCTAGGTTAAATTTTGTCTTATCTATTTTCAAAGCTATTAGAACTACTTCATTAATAAAATAATAGAAAATTAAAACTAATATAATTAATTTTAAAACTTTATTTTAGGTAAAAAATCGCCCTTATGAAAACATGGCATCTAATTTTTACTTTTCATTAAAGCACTGTATTTTTAGATTGGAGGCAAATTGAGTGTTCTAGTCACTCAAATCCTAATCCAGTGGGGTATCGCATTTAGATTTTCAGATCTGTTTCATAAGCTTTTGACCAAAATACATAAAAAGAGCATAGTTTCGTAGAAGGGTCCCAATTTCAGAAAGTCTGTCCCTGTGACATAAATGTGTTGTAGAATTTACATATAGTTGCACAGCTGTACAGTAGTCATAATATCATAAATGTGATTATTTGTGTAAAAGTGCTACTGGAAAAATAATAGATTAAATAATACCATAAACTTTTAATAAACACCTTTTAAAATGTCACTGTCATTACAGTCCCAGGCAGCAGTTCAGATTTATGTCAAAACCCTAATTATTTCTGATTACCTAGATTTAATCCTTGACACATTTACTGATGCAAGGCAGACACAGGCAGACACTGCATTAATCAGTGTTAGGCACAGCAAGCCCAGTTGTTCATCTCATGTTCTTTAGGCCTCTAAGGTAAGAAAATACCTGACTTTGTTTTGCAAGCAGCCCAAACTCTGTATCCTGGGAAACTTACTGCATATTCTTTACACAATTTCCATCCCCAGCCCATAATGTTCAAATGAATATAAAGACCTACACAAGAGCGCCAGTCAGGAGAACTGGACACTACCATGATTATGGTAATTATGTAGGAAGCAACAGATTCTTTTCATCTCTAGCCTTGAGATTAAGTGGACCAGCCTAAATTGAATTGCATTAAAAACAGTTAATTTTTTTACCTCTCATAACAGGATGGTGCCATCCAATGTATGGGATGGAAATGATCTCTGGCTCATGGTAAACTCTTAATCTATATTCATGCTACTTTGTCCAAGACAAAACAATAACAGGACTCCTGGTGAGAAATTAATGATCTAGTCAGTCATGTCAGTGCTCAGCCTTGCTCCCTCATCCTTTTGACTTCTCCTCTGTAAGTGTAGCCAATAAGACACAAGGCGATTTGTCTCAGTCATACTCACACACCTGTAACTCAAAGAAAACAGTAAAGCTTTTTACCTGCTCAGACCACTAGAGCAGCTTTCAGATATCTGGATTAACCAAAATGATACCAGGTCAGGCAATAGTAATTTGAAACACAGCATGATTATTTCAGGTGTCTGAAAGGAATAGAAGTAGTTGCAATGAGAATTTTATTTAGTGGTATGTGTTGTCTTCTGAACTATCCATTCATCTTCTGTTACTACTTTGAAGCTAATTAAATTCTCTGCATTTTGCATTCTCCTTTTAGGAGTGCTTCCCAGTGGCCAGCTCAGTTTCTACTTCTTGCTTGTCTAGAATTGAAATAATTTTGAATTTTTTATGTACAGCCAGAATGGTGGCTACAAGTGACCTTGTTCCTGAATTACAGTCAGATAGATGTGTTTTCAAGAGTAAAGACAAGTGAACTTCATGAAAACTCTTTGAGAAATATTTAATTCTGCATCACGTAACAAAATTCCACTATAAAATATTTTTAAACAGCAATCACACAGCAAAAAGCCTCCAGATACATTTTGTTTTTCTTTTGTCTATACTTCGACCTAAGTTAAATTTGATACAATTTCTTGCCAGGATTTAAGAATACCCATATACAGCAGGATCTTTCTAGAACTTTCCAGAACTTTCTCACTCTATTTCTTTCCCTGAATACAACAATGCAGGGATTATTTTGCCTCCATGGACAGGATTGATCAGGATAAATATAGACATTGATGTCTGAACTACTTGTCTAGACTTTTGATAATGTCAACAGAAAGAAATAAACACTCTTTGCTTGTGATTCATTTCACACTAAAATAAATGTCTAAAATAAGTCAGATGAATCATGTTCCCAAACAACCCCTTTCTCTCCATTACTTATAAAAGGAGATCAGTTCAACTAGCTCAGATAAAGCAAGCTACATCTGCTCTAATGAATCTCACTCTAAATATTTTCTGGGTTGGTACACTGCCAGTCAATCCAGTCAATTCAGTTCTTTGCATTGTAGTAGGTACAGCAGAAAGAAATAAAAACCTTCTGTATAAGGGGCAACTCTTATCTATGTCTGATAGGGGCTCAACCTCTCGATCCCTAAAGGTGCCCTATGCCACATTTTCAAAAAGGTAATGCTACAATTCCTGCAGAGAGCTATAGTACCATTAAAGGAGATTCAAAGACCATTTCTCTACCAGTCTTCAGATCTTTTCTTCTGTATTCTTTTTGGGGTTCTGACACCACAGTTCAAAAACTGGTGTGAATTCTACAATTTCCTGCTCATTTTGTGTGGAGGAGGTAAAAAATAAGCATCTGCAACCACTGAAAATGAGAAACAATACAAACTTATTTTTACAAGGCCCTCAGAGCCAAAGTTGCAGGGCATAACCGAAGCTGTATACAGTTTCCTAATATTTTTTACTAGTTTTCACAACTGCAATATTAATAATGTCACAGTGACATTCCAGGCATAATTTTCTAAAATAGCCTGAAAATAAATTTTTGTGATTAGGATTTTAGCCCTGGTTTTCAGTCATGTAAATGGAATTTCCCTGTTGCATTTATTCTTCTGTAACAAAAAAAAAAAAAAAAAAAAAAAAAAAAAAAAAAAAAATTGAAAGCCTCTTGCTCTTACTTGCCTCAAAATGTGTCATTATAGCTTACTATCAACCTGTCACATAAGCAATCACTATTCATAAAAAGGACTGCCATCATTTCTCAGGTGCTGTCTGGCACTTTTGGGGCCTAGTTTTCAGAAGTGATGAGCGTTTCTGTGCTTGGAGCAGCCAGTCTTGTGTGTGAATGTGTACTACAAAAGCCACATCATGGTACTGAGAGGAAGCTGAAACAGAAAGCTGATATACAGAAGTAAGCAACTGTCTTTGTACTGAAATTCCTGTGATATTCCAGAAAGATTTGTACGTCCTAAGAGAAACCTTTCCAATGTGTTTAACAACAGACATGCAACTAAATTAATAAGCATTTGAGAAGTAAAATCAGCTCTTTAAAATTTGTCCACATATCATTAAGCACTTTGTCTTATGTTGCAAACAAAATCTCCTGTGATTATTTTAATTAGCCTTTCTGTAACAGCATATAGAAGTGGATGGAGTACATAGTTAATCATTCCTCAAAAACATATTCGGATCAATAATAGACTGATTTATATATTATTCTCCTTGTGAGGAGAACTGGAAAAAGAAATTTTCATTGACATCAACAGGTGTTTTTTCACTTGGGAAAGTTTTTCACATGAGAAAGTACAATACTGGAGTCAGTCAAGCCACTCATCCCAAGTTAATTATGTTCTTAAGTACTTTGCTTTTTCAGAGTGCCTGTGATAAGTATAGTGCAGCCTCAATCCTTGGTTCACAAGAATAACCCATTGATTTTTGGTCTTTCTCATAATAATATTGCACACAGCAGAAACAAGTTGTAAATTGAGGCTGTAAGACCTTGATTATGATATTCATTCTCCCTTATAAGCCATTTTAATTAGCAGAGTAACTGCACAATTGCACTCTCTGAGGCTAGGAAAGCTGAATCTCAGGAAAATGTATTAAATCTTATGTATGCAGAATCTGAAGCCATCAGTTCTAAAATATACTCTACCACCTACTTCATGTCTGATCCATTTGAATGGTTGCTGGAGGATTGCTGCATTCAATAGCTGCAACAATCAAACAGCCCCTTTCCTTTCCCTTTGTGTCCAGTATCTGTTTTACTAGAATATATATAGATATTGTCTCTTCTTGATAACTTTCTGAAAATTAAAAATCCAAAGAAGTTCGGGTACTTTCATTAGTTTAGAGCTTGTCCAAACAAACTCCCTTTTCTTATCTACCCTAATGGTTGTGACTCACAGCTTAACATTACTCTCTTTCCCTTCATATATAACATCAATACAAGCAGTTCCTGTTTCTACCCACTTATTCTTCTCTTTCTAGTTCCCATGTCAAACATCACTTTTCCTTGGCATGTCTTGCTACACTTCTCTTGCAAATCTCTGGGGTCCTGTAACCAATTGAAAATCTATTTCCTTCTAGTAGTGATTCAATTTTCTAAGTCTGCCTCTAATATACCTCTGACAATGTTCTCATTATGTTTTTTTTAATCCTGCTGATGGCCATCTGCCATAGCTGTAATTATGAATTCAAATATGTCTTTCAATTTTAAGAGGTCCAGAAATAAAACCACTACTTACTCCAGAAATCATCTTCTCAGTGATGAGTTTCAGGCATGACAGTTCCTGAAATTGAAACTGAAGTAAATTAGAAAACATGGATCTATTAGAAGGCCATATTTCTTCCTGCAAACTGTCAAAACCTGTTAACATACAGAAATCCCTCACTGCAAGTTTTAAAGCTTATTCTTTATAAAAGTGCACAAATATCTTCTTTTATAGTTATTGTGCCACTCCTAAGACTAAGCATAAGGACTGCTGGTGTTACTGTAGTCAGGTGTTGTGGGATATTATAAAGTGGTTACCCCATCAGCTTGTGTGTTTTTCAGAAACAAAACTTCAGTTGTTCATATTTTCATTTACCATTTATCTCTCTCACAGGCTTTCCCTTGTCCTTATTTTATTTTTTATTATTTTCCTCTGCCTTTTTTTTTCTTATCCTCCTGAACAGTGTTCTTTCCTCCTTAAATTTCTTAATCTAATTTCTTGACATTCATCTTGGCTGACAATTACAATCAATTTCAAGTCATACACTACATTCTACTTTTTTTTTCCATATCAGTGTCCTAATAAGCTAAGAAATCATGCATATGAATCCTCTTAGAGAGCAGAGATATCATTAAGATATCTCTATGCAATTAGACACTGAAAGACTATGCATGTTAATTGGTTTCAACCATGTTGAGAGAGAATTGTCCAGTTCTCAGAACAATATATTGGTGGCTTAAAATAACATGCAAAGAGCATTTTGGTGAATTATAGTAATACTGCAAGAAGAGCAAAGATTTAGAGAAGCTGAATTAACACAAATTAAAATATTTTAGCATGGAATATAGGTGAATGTTTGATGGTAACTAGAATATATAATTATCATTGCTATAAAATAATGCAAAGACAGTAGAAGTGCATTCAGACTGGAAAACAAATATACAACACTAAAGACTATCTAGCTAAACAACTGAATCATACATAAGGAATTTAGCTTAAACCTAAATAAGGAATATTGTAGTAATTGATGTATTTCTCCATGCCATTTGGTGTTTTAGGAATTCCACTGCAGAAAAGCATTCATAAGAGAAGGTTAGAATTTATGCCATAACCCCAGAAAATTTTACTCATGAAAACGTAACAGGTATTGAGATGGCTGACAGATTAAACCACCATAAACATCTGAGTTACTTGTGCGACTTCTTTTCAAAGCACAGAATTAACAAAAGCCATGTGCTGTTCTACCTCTTCTCTCTTTCCAGAGAGAGGAACTAGCTGACACTTGAAACAAGATACTATTTCACTCTCCCAAAAATGCAAAAAGAGATCCCCAAGATATTTCCTAGTGAGTAATATAATAGAAATCATGTCTAGCTCCTCAGATTTTTAAAATTGTTCCATACTTCAGGCACACAAATGATTGTTGATGCACATAACTTTTTGTTAATCTGTTGACTCTGGTGAACTTAAGTTACTTCACATTCTTCTGAATTAATTTTAAACACTAAAAATATCATAAAATTGAAAGAAAAGGTACAACTGGAAGAATAAACTATAAAAATCGAAATCTGGTTTAACTTAATTTAATTTTAATTTTTTCCTCTCCGACTGTTTCTCTACTTTGGATATTCTTTTAGGAAAGAAAACTAAATATTCATATTCAGAAATGCCACCAAATATTCAGAATGCTGCTGAATTTGGCCCCCTCCTTCAGCATCAAACCCTTCCATCCTATTCAGCCTCGGTTCACTGCCAAACCTGCGTCCCATGAGCCATTCAGTAAAAAAGGAATTGCCATTTCTTGAAGGCTTTCCTGGTGGGTTTTATTTTCCTTACTAACACCATCTTATTAATTGTAATAAACTTATTGCAGTTTTCAGGATTTCTGAGTTGGTTATAACAGCTTTTAAGTCATTTATTTTTGGATGTGACAAATGCCTTATCTCACTGTTTGGTCTTGACAGAAATCATGCATAATATGCATAATGGTGTTGAGACAGGCAGCGTTTACAGTGCTTTTCCTGCCTCCACCTTTTGTCAGTTTTAGGGTTCTCTTCTTGCATTTATAACCCACAGCTGCTAACCTCAACTGTAATCTGCAGTAATATCTGAATTATTATCGTTATATAACTTATAGAGTGTGGTTTGTAACTTTTAGATTTAATTAATACACACAGCATAACCAGATTTTGTATGATGAAGGATTTTATTAAATTTTAGCTATAGGAAGAGGAAAATAATAAATTTATGGTAAATATATATTTTTTAATTTTATTTTTCACTATAGATGTGCATTTGCTTTATTTTCATGTCTGCTTTTAGTCATGGCTTTTTTTAATCTACTCAAGTAGTCAAGTTGAAACAATTTTGTTTTACCTGATTTTGAGATGTCACACTGTTGGTGGTGCTTTGCCTTTTCCTTGGGAAGTACTAAATCACCTATGAACATGCAGATACTCAACCTCCTTGTCTGAAATATCTAATTACTGGTAGAAAAAGAATGCTACTGCATGAAATTGGAGAGCTTTTTGCCTGACTGCTTTTTCCTGTTCGAGGAAAGTTAGTGAGGAAAGCGTCTTGGCATATTTCAGAAGGATATTTATCTTTTGAAAATAACTATTGATTTTTAGTTTGTAATTTGAAATTAATTAAATAGATCTGAGTTTCTGAGTCAAGTCCTCTTACGTTAATGGGAAAAAGGATGTTTCATTGACTAAGCTGCTAAGTGTGGCTTGGGAAAATGTATTATTTTCTTTGTTGTAGTAAACATTGCATTTATGACCTTGGAAATTCAGAACTAGAGTTGTAGACACTTAAGAATGCAGTTAGGAGTTAGGAATGGTGATTTGTTCATTTTTTGCACCACTGAAGAGCAGTTAAGGCTCAATCTCACTGTTAGTTGGAATTAATCTCCATGCTGTAACTCACCTGCAGAGGTGTCTAAACAAGGAAAGCAGTCAAAACTTTGGCAATAGAACATTCTATTCTGATTCAGCTTTGTCCTTGCCAATTCTTACTCTTCCAGACTATTCCCAAATGCACTTGGAGCATTCAAAGGAGTAGGCAATAATTTTTTAAAGGCAATTTGGATGAAAATATAATATTTGGAGGCAAAAGACTAAGCCAGCAGAGAACATGCCCAAACACCCTCCAGCCCTAATGTTAATTTACTTTCAGACAGACGTAGCCTTTTCTTCCTGAAGATATACTCAAGTTGGCAAATGTTGCCAGAAAGGAAAATAATGCAAAAATAACAGGTTAATGAAACTTGCTGGCTTCCAGATCAGAAGGGCTTCTCGTCTGGTCCTCTTGGCAGGAGAGCAGAGCAAGCTACAATCTGTACACCACATCCATGTGACCCTATTCCAGGCATAAGTAGTTCTACATGAGGGTAACTGAACTTCTCCAGCTGGCAGGAATGTGACACTGTACCTTCAAGGCCTATGGAGTTACTGAGATAAATGTGTGTGACACACATCAAATTAATCAACACTTCTGAATATATGCCACCTTGTTTGAAATAAAAGGTTTAAAAATTGCATCAATTATATTTAATTCAGTGTTCACCTAACCTAGCATTTCCCACATTGATAACTGTTTATGTTTTTCAGCCAGTGTCTTCTATGGCTGATATATTAAGTGTTCACATGCTTCAAATTACTGCAAACATAGCAAAGCATCAGCTTTGCATTTGATCTTTCAGAAAAATTTTCACAATGAACATTCTCTCATCAGAGGACACAATTGCCAAGATTCCCTCTCCGGCTTTTAAGTCCAAGGTGGTACTTTCCAGCTTTTTCAAAGAATAAAATACAATCAACTTGAAAAATAAGGTAATTTTCCTCTCATGGAAAAATCACTGCCTACTGATCATAATTTAGGGTGACAAATGAAATAAATATTCCCAAGACAGTTGAATCAAAGCTTCTTATTTATGTAGTTTACCTTGATTAAGAATGAAATTAACCTATCTGAAGTAAAAATGTAATTCAAAGTCCAATGTAATTTGAAAGGTAGCAAATTATATTAGACAAGCTCTAAAACAGACTTCAGTCACAGAGTTGATCAAAGTCCTTCATGAAAACAGTACCCACGAATTTGCCTTTTTCTCCTTTAGGGTGCTCCTAACTCCCCACGAGTTTGTTTGTCTTTTTCTCCTTTAGGGTGCTCCTAACTCCTGTTTTATTGGCCTTCCTCAATATGTTCCAAGTGAGCGACAGCCCAGTGATAATGTGATTAAGCAATTCTAAAACTTTATGAGCCAGTGAAACTCCAGCTACTGAAAAACATATATTGTGGAGAATGTTTCAAAGAAACTCAATAATACTATAATTGACAGTATATAATAACTCTATACTGTCTTGAGGGCCATAACAAATAAACAGTGTTGGAAAATGTCCATAGACACAGGCTCAGCCTTCTTAAAATCTGTCACTAGAAAACTGTAGTCTTACATTCTGGCTAGTAATATTTATTTGAAAAGAGTAAGACTAAAAATAACATTTTCTTTAATAATAATTTTAGCAGTAATTCAAATATACATAAAACTCCATCATACATTACACAAACATAAAATACATGTTAAATTGCTTATTTTCATTGAGATTTTACTAGTTATTTCAAAATAAATGGCATACGGGTTTTTTATGATGGCAGTGACTGCTTTACATCTGAAAAAATTAAGCTTACCTAAAGTATTATATTTCGAAGGTAAAACTTTTTTTTCTGTCTTCAGGAACTTCATGTGGAGATGAATGTAGACATCCAGTCCTGGTCACCAACTCAATTGAGCAAAACTCCACAAAAGGAGAATAGAGCTTAATGTTGAACTCATACAAAGCTTTTTGAAGTGTATAGTGACTCCTGATGTTCCTTATCAAAGCCAAATGGTATGTTTAGGACTCAGGTTTCAGGAAATTTTTCAGGCTTATCAAACTTTTTAGAACAGAATTTCTCGGTGGTTGTGTCTCTGTGGGGCACTGAAGCTGCACCAGAGGTGTTTTCATCTGGTGTCACAGAGAAGAAGATACAAACCACAATGTAGTATAGTCATTTCTAGTTGATGAGATTATTTTTGAATGTAGAAATTGAAGTCAGCTATATGGTGACCAGAGATTCAGGAATTTCATAGTGCACAGATAATGCTCTTTCCACAGATAATCTTACTCTATCTGTCTGTCTACTAGTATGAGCCAGATATAAGTTTTAACTGTCATTTTGATGTTATTTGGAACATCAAAAATGCCAATTTCCCATAGCTGTGAGTAATTTTGACTCCAAATATAATTACATGTTCTTTGTAAAGCCTCAGTCAGTAGTAGGGAAATATATTCTCTTAGACAAAACAAGTAACACTATAATTTTGTAAGCTTTTGGAAAACAAGGATATATTGACAAAAAAATTGATTTTTTTTCCTAGGGGAAAATACGAAACCCTATTTTTGAAATCATACTCTTGAAAGAAAGAATATTTAATTTAGAAGGGTCTGGCTAGAAAATTACAGCATATTCACAACATTTATAAAATCCAGCAAATGTGATCACCCTTTGGGGTAGCAGCCTTTAGCTCCTTTCCAATGTGGCTAGCTGGTCTGTCTCTTCTCAAAGGATAAAATCAGCATAAAATACCCAAAACTTCAATGATAGAGTAATTTTTACATCATGAAACATTAACTGAAAGTCTCTTGTGCCACCACCATGGACTCCCAAAACAGCTACCTACCCCTGAAAATGCCAGGTGGGTGTGCACACAACTGCTCTTTATCCCCAGGTGAAGCAGCCACATCCAGATGATGTCTGAGCACCCCAGGCTGCTCCTTGGTGTTGGCTGAGCGTGGTGTCTGGGCTGGCATGGGTTACTCTGGGCAAACCATGCTCCAGTGCCCAGAGCCATGCCACAGCCATCTAGTTGACTAGCACAGGCACAGCTTTGGGGCAGGAAAAAACCGAAGTGAAGTGCAATGAATACACAATAAAGAAGAATAAATAGAAGAGAGATGTTCCACCTTATCCAGTCCCTGACATTAGGTATTTTATTCACTGATTAGCCACATATGGTGCACATAAAAAAATCTTCAATTGCACTGAAATTATCGGAGTTGGGTCACCCTGCCCTTGATGACATATTAAAAATCTATATTCCAAGCAGGGTCATGTAGACCTGAACTTTCCTTCTCCTGACTTAGATCAGGATCCTTGTTTAGCAGGGTTGGTGCCAGCTGTCTGGCTCACTCCAGCACAATGAACCCAGTCAGACACACCCTCGAATCCTTGGTCTCTGAAAACTACATATTGTGAGGAATGTAATTGTTAAACTGATGCTCTTGTGCCTACAGAGTCCTTGAAGAACAACTGGCTTTTAGACAAAGAAAAGAAGGGGTTTTTCTCTCATCAGTATCCTAAAATTATTCATGGGACGTGAGCTTTGTCCAAGATTCCAAATTATTTACATGTTGCTTAATCCCTTCTGTTCAAGACTAGATGAATAAAAAACTGAATTGTACTCAATATACAAAGCAAAGTTCCAAGCAAAGTTTTTTTTTTTCCCATTATGGAAGCTTCTCTTTAATAGTCTCATTTTTTCTATTCTTTTGCAGAACCATCCTATACAGAAATAAGTAAAACAAAATAATCAATTTTCTCATTTCCCTCTCTACACATAAAATCTGCTCATTAAAAAAGATTATGGACAATTAATGTGATGATTCTGAAGTTCTACAAAACAGAATGGTGTAAATGGACATAAGGAAGTATTTTTGTCCTCCATTGATGTAAATACATTTTATTGTGAAAATTATCTTTTAAGTGTGAATGACTTTTCCTACTTTTGAAAAGATTTCATAAGAATTTTAATAATGCCTTTACATCTTAAAAGTAGTAGATTTCCCAGCACATTTCCAGATAATTAATTTTTGAGTTAAAATTATATAACTAGAGAACATTTTTAAATTTTCTATTTCTATGACATTCATTTTGATCTTTTACATCTACACTGAATTTCTCCTTCTCGGTCATGAAGTACACTTCTTGTAAACACTAGAAATCATTTTACTCATTACCAGTTCAAACTAGGGACATTTTCTGAAAGCATCTTGCTGGAGGATAATGTTAGTTCAATAACCATATTGGAATACATTTCAATTGCAAGATGGAATGCAACCAATCTTAAACCAATTTTCACTGGATAGTTTTTTTTTTTGCCCGTAAACCTTGAAAAAGTCTTCAAAATTTAAAAGTCAATAACAACAAGAAAGCTTTTGTGAGATGAGATGTTTCTCAAGGTATCTCAATGACTATTTTATTCATCTACACAACTCAGTAATTTTCACTACATCAAATCCTTCCCTTGAAATCTATATTCAATCTGTATAGGGTTCATATGCCATGATAATACACTACGGGATAACATTTTGTTTTGTTTTGTTTTTCTTTATTATCTTTTGCAAGGAAAAAAATTGCATGTGTTGTTTTCAAAACTTTATTACAGGGAAAAAATATTTTCTAAAGCTATTTTGCACCAATGGAGAAAAACACAAGCCCTAAAAGAAGATGTATTTTTCAAAATATAGTACATTTTTTCTAAATGTTGTTCAGTTCATTGGCCTTCAGTCATTTATCTTTCAATGTCATTTGTACTTCCTCAGAGTCACTATTATAAGAATTCATTATAAATAAAAGATAGTCCATGGGTCTTTCTGCTACTAAGTGCAATGCTTAATACAATGTTTTTGGATAAAATTTGCTTTATATGTGACTTGATAATTTACTTAAGTAAGTGTAAGGAAAATACTTCATGTACATTAAGGACCTGACTACTCAAAGGTAACACTTCTCAGTTATCCCTTTTTAACCCATTTAGAACATGATATCCCATACTAAAACAGTTTAGAAAATATGCAATATGAAAAATTGCATATTGTATGTGTTGGTTGATTTTAAGACCTAAAAGAATTTCATTAGCTATGACTGGAAAGTAGTAATGGGAACTACCAGTGGAGATTCTACCCCTCACAGCTGGAGGTATTTCCACATGGGTTTGACAGTTCAGTTGGTCAGGCTCTGTCTTGACACTTGTGATTATTTTCTTTGTCATAATCTTTCAGTATGACCTCAGAATGGCTATTTATCCTCACTCCATTCCTTAGTTTCTACTCTCTCTTGTCTATTAAGCTTGTCAGTTTTGGGGGCTTTTACAATACCTTAGGGAACTTGATATATTCCCACAATACTGGTAATAGTAATAGATAATAGCTTTACGAAGTTCTGAAAGGAAGTAGGGAAAGATTTATGAAAGACATTGTGCGGTCTGTGGTTTCATGTTCAGCAGGAAAGATGTGGAGAGAGAAACCCACAATGGAGCAGGCTTTGCTGGCAGGACTTGTGACCAGAGGACCCAGAGTTCCTGAAAAACTGCACCCCATGGGAGGGACCTGGAGCAGGGGAAGAATGTGAAGAATGTGAGGGGTCCTGTGTGATGAACGGATCGCAGCCCCCATTCCCTGTCCCCCTGGGCCCCTGTGAGGGAGCAGGGACAGGAATCAGGAGTGAAGTTGAGACCAAGGAAGGGAGAAGTCAGGGGAAGGTGAATTTAAGATTTGAGTTTACTGTAATGATTGGCAATAAATTCAATTTCCCCAAGCGGAGTCTGTTTGGCCCATGACAGCTACTGGTGAATGATCTCTCCCTGCCCTTAACTCAGGCTAAAAACGCATCAGCTTTAGTTATATTTTTGCACCCCTGCCCAGCTGAGGGGGACAGAGCAGCTTTGGAGGGCCACCTGCCATACAGCCAGGGTCAAACCAACACAAGAGTGTTTTCTTTATTGACAGTATTTTTAATGTTAATATTTCCAAAAAAGAAAATTGTATTTTCAAGTAAGATCACCTCCTTATAATTTTTGTTGCAGTTTGCAAGTTAAAATGCATAAAGATGTCATCTAAATATACTTTTCTTAAAACAGCATGCCTATTTCAAAACTAATGCATATATGTCTTCATATACCACTGAAATACATTACTCCTCTGTCTTATGTTAAGTGTTTAACTGTCCTAGAAGCAACATGAAGCATTTTAGAATAAAAGGTAATGAATAATTTTGTCAGCATAATTTCAAGGAGTGTTTGAGATGAGTATAGAGTAGTAGATTAATATTTTGTCAAAAGATTTTGGCTAGCACAATCCTAATTCTAAAATGACATGGTATGAAAACTATAAAAATTAGAACTTTCACCCTTTCCTTTCTTCTTATAGATTATTCAATCCAGACTAATTAATTTTATTTTTCCTTCATCTTCTCAATCACTGTAAAAGTAGGCTCACTGTATATGCCTGCTCACAAGTACTGACAAAAGTTTGAAAGCATATTTCAGGCAAGCCAGAATTACATTTACTTGTTTTCTTCTCAAAGTTATTTTTTCCCTTTGGAGCATTAGCTGTGTCTGTGTTGGTATCTGCTGTTCATTTATTTATTTATTTATTTAAAATTATTACCTTACACTTATTGTCTGCTTTTTATCACAAACTGCAAAAGTTATATTTTGACTATTAGTCCAACCATTAAAAGCCAGATTTAGGCAAAAACCCTGAGATAAACTGGTTACCTGAGGTAAGAAAAAGTTAAAAATGAAGGTGAAATTATAATTCCCTTCAATCCAGTATCAAAGTTCTCCTGCAGAGTGTTGAATTAAAGATTTTCCCGAAAGTGAAAATATAACACCCCAATGTCATTTTGCTGTGTAAAGACAATATCACTATAGATTAAAGGTAAACCTCACTTATCCTTCAAATACCTAATGAAAACACATTTCAGTGACAGAAAAGCAATTTCTGAAAATCGTTACTGTATCATATTATAAGCTCTTCATTTAGTAGTATGTGTGCTAAACTGCAGAAAATAATGGTTATATAAAAGTACAGGCTAATAAAAGTCAGTGCCTTTGCCTCTAACTTCTGACAATGAGGGTTATAAGTCTTTTTAAACATAAAAAGTTTCAGTTTTATGATTTCCATGCAAGGTGGTTGATAAAAGACTTGCATCAAGGCTTGCCTTCTACCTGTTACACATAACCTCAAAATCTTCCCACATGGAAAGATGGGCATTAATTTCTTCAGCCTTTCCAATGTCTTGGCAAAGTCAACCATCTTTCCTGGGTTGCTGTCAAAATTCCTTAATATCTAAGACTTTAGCCTACAAGGAATGACACAGAAAAAGCATGTTTTATGTTTGAGAAATAAAATACTTTAGCAACAACCTTATGAGTATGAGAATTGAAAGCTATGTTTACATATTTTCTTTGTACAAAAGAAAATTGTAGAATATTCTTTTCTACAGTGCTCAAAAATGCTGCACACCAAATGCTAATGTAGTGAATTCCCATCAAAAATTGTGACTCATGAAGATATTTATGAAGGGACTTTCATGACAGCATGGTATGATCCAATTACAAGAAGTGCCTCTCTCTGTTCAAACAGCACCATACACCAGAGTCAACAGTCCAGATCTTATTTAACAGTAAATGTGAGGTAGAGAGATAGAAGTAGAGGAGAGGGGGGATGGGAGAAAATAAAGAGTGAGAAAGAGAGAGATTAAATACAAAAATTTCACCACCATGTGGATCCCTGCAGCTTCCCACGGGTCCTTTTTTGCCCTGGTCTTCAGAGCTGGGGGTCCCAATGTTGTTCTTCTGGATGAACCACTTTTCTACAGTCTAAGTCCCAGACATCCATGGGATGTAGATGCCATTCCCACAACTTGGACTGCCATGTGTATCCTTTCCCACAGTTTGCCACTGTGTAAATTTTGTGTCTGGATCTTATTTTAAGATCACTCAGTCTGCACAGTGGAATTTTTCGCAGTGTGCTAATTCCAAATCTTCACTTTCATCAGGCCTGGAATTAATGCCTTTCTGTTCTCCCATCTATACTTATCCCAAGTTCCTGTTGTAGTGGCCTATTTTATGGGAACTTCCTTCTTGAGACATGAGACTGAATTCTTCAGCTTCTCACACAGCCCCATGATAATTTTAGAGAGTTATATGGAATTCTGGAAGAATATTTACACAGTATTTTGCAGAAGGATGCTCCACTTAAATGCAAAGGCAAAAAGAAAAAGGAAGATGTAAAAACATGTTGTTAAAACTAGAAGATATTCTCCTATGAAAATCATGCTAAATATGTTTAGTAAGGCAACTCTAAAAGTCTCATAAAATGTGAAAAGTGAAGCTGAAAATGAAATTAGATAAAAATATTACTTTGAAAAAAGTTCTCATTGAAGGTGGAAAATAAAGATAAGTTTAAGATAAGTTTAAAGTGTATATCATATGCAAATGACAGAAAAAAGTATTGAGAAAAATGCAGAAAAATAATCTGTAGAAAATTCTACTTCTCTGTGCTAGGAAGCAGCTGACATTTTTAGTAAAGTGCTTGAAGGAATAAAGTTTTAATATACAGCAATTTATTTTGAAAAAGTTTCCAGTTTAATAAAAAATTCTCATGCTGCCTTTGAAAAATCCCCCACTTTACAGAGTAGAACCTTTCTGCTTAAATAGAATGAGTTTGCACCCTGTCATGTCTGTACAAATGACATTAATATGTTGGGCTAGCTAGAAGAGCAAGTGTTTCTCTCATCTAGGTTTAGAGCTTTGAGTTTCTCTCAGCATTTACCTCTCATGCTATAAATAGCTGAATAGAAAATATATTTAAGATAATAATCATCATGGTTGTGTCCACTAACAGGAAAAGAAACAATGCGAAACTGAAATACAGGAAATTTTTCTTAAATATGAGAGAAAAAAAAAAATCATTCTTATTAAGAGCTGTTGAGACAGGTTAGCCAGGGAATTTTGGAGTCTTTATCCTTGGGATTTTTCAAAATTCAACTGAGCATATTACTGGGCAGCAAGTTTTAGCTGATCCTATTTTCAGCAGAAGGATCAGACTAGAGGAAGTTTGGTGCTTTTCAATCTCAGCTGCTGTGCATGCTGTGATGGTGTTCCCAGGGGTCCCAGGATGAGGGAGGAGATGAGAATCTTGACTCCATGTTTCAGAAGGCTGATTCATTATTTTATTATATATATTATATTAAAAGAAAATTATATATTAAAACTACACTAAAGAATAGAGAGAAAAGGATTTCATCAGAAGGCTAGAAAAGAATGGAATCAATAATAAAATCTTGTGACTGATCACAGCCTCGACACAGGTGGCTGTCATTGGTCATCAAGTATAAACAATTTCACATGCTGGGTAAACAATTCTCTAAATCACATTCTAAAGTAGCAAAACATGGGGAAGCTGAAGCTTCCCAGCTTCTCAGGAGAAAAGATCCTAACAAAAGGATTTTTCAGAAAATATGTCTGTGACAGTACTCCAACAAAGTGGCTTTGGCTATGATAACATTTAAAATCCTTAGAAAATATGATATTTTTGGAGGTCTAGCCAAAAGAAGCATCCAGTGTGATTATCCTAAAAAAGACTCTATTGCTGAGTTAGAATTATAGAATCTATGGGAATGTACATACTGCTGAAGAATGCCCATGAAGTTTCTTTCTAGACCACTCCAAGTGTTGACAGTAGTAAATGAAAGGTTTGCATCTTTCTCCTGGCCAAGGGTGAAATTGTCCGAAGGGAGAGAAAAACCATTACATCCAGTTCCTTTAGCAGGTTTCCTTTTTGCAAAAGCAGTACTAGCCAAGTAACAAGGCAGCCTGGTTTTCACCTAGCTCCATCCTGCACCAAACAATCAAGACTAAAAGCATCACTAAAGCTCCTCAGCAATTTTTTTTTCGTTTTTTTGGTGTGGTTTTTTTTTTTTTTTGATAGAAGGTTAGAAGAGTAACACATAATTGTCCATGTTAACTGCAGTAACAATAGAGTTGAATTGTGTCTTTGTCTATTTCTGCACTTCTTGAGGGTGAGGGATCCCAATTTCCAGGAATCTAAACTTTTTTTCCTTTCAATTGGATTAGTAATCCACTAACCTTGTGACTGCTACTTACAGAGCCTAAAAGCTGTGCATGTGTGTTTGCACCTTGTACTGCTCTGCTGGAAGAAGAGCAGTTCACATGTGCTGAAAGCTTTGCCATTCCAGTCCTTGTTCTTACTGATCCCATTTAACCATTCTGACTTAGCAGAACAAAGCCAGCATCTTCTAACTGCTTGAGCCACAAAGCAGTTTCAGTCTCCTCATACAAGCTCTCAAAAGAATGGCAAAGGCATGCTCAAAAGCACCTATTCATCCCATTTCATCTATTTTTCAAGGGCTTTGCCTATCCCAAGTCTAAGGCATTGAGGCTGGAGAGTTTCCTTTGCTTTCATCTGGTGAGTATTCCACCTCTTAGCCTGACCTCACTGACAGCTTCCCTTGAAGTCAGCCAACTCAAGTCTTTTTTGGGCTTCAGCCAGTTTTCTTAAATGTATCACCTGAACACACACACACATGAATAATGGGAGAAGAGGGGGTAGGACCACACATGGTTCTGAGTGTTTCATATAGGAAAAACCTAGGCTCTTTGCTGTAGAATGAGAATTTTATGACTTTCTGGGGCATATCCCTCCATTTATTTTGAAAAGTAGAGGTTCCTGCTGTAGACTTAATGTTCATTAACTTTCCTTTTGTAGAATGGTATTTATTAATAGAAATTTTGTATTCTTGCAGTATATTACAGGGATAAATGAATTTTTAAAAAAGAATGTAATGATATAAAACATTAAAAGGCTCTTTTTGAAAAATGTACACTAAAAGTTTAGTGTTGGTATACGTTTCAACAATTTTCCCTAAAGTCCAACATATTATAAAATCCATTTATGAGATTTATGTCCTACAAATCTTAGGCAAAGAAAACACAAGAAATTCCATAGAAAGGAAATAAAATATGCAGATATATATTTCTTTTCAGGAATTAAAATAAAGGAACATTTATCAGGCTTAGCATAATTATTTTGTGTAAATTGAACATGGACTTAAAATAAAATTATCATTTTCTATCTCACACCAGATAAAAAAATTTCAATCTGAAGTAACATTTACAAAAGGATGTCTGTACCTTGAAACTATATTTTTGTGCTGAAGATAAGCAGAAGGACTGCAGTCTGTAATATAGTCAAAAGCAAAGGGTTTTTTACTATAACACTTGTGCATGGACAACAATTTGTACAATCTAAAGTTCTAATTTTCTAGTAGAAATCCATCTTTCTGATTCATTTTTCTACCCATATTAGCTAACTAAAGGACATTTTAGAGCACAAGAAAGAAATATGCAACTCCAAAAACATTAGGAAAATTATTATATATTCAGGCAGTTAGGGACAGTCACACCTAGCAATCAAGAAGATATAGTTGCAAATTAATTAAAGATATTTTAAAATATCAGTGAAATCTATGTACCAGTACAGTGTTTATTTCTTCTTCATTTACATGCTCTTTTCTTTAATATTAGCTTATTTCTTTGTGGAGAAATGAAGAAGAAGAAAAGCTCCTGTCTACTTTTTTTTGCATAAACCTAAGAAAGTGAGAATTGCATATCTGAAAAGGATGGGGTGGGAGTGGAGACAGGGACAGAAGGAGAATCAAAGAAAGGAGCATAACTGAGTAAATCAGATACTGAAGTGGAGCTTTGGGAAATCTGGTCCCAGTCCCAATTTTTCTGCAAGTTTACTGGGTGACTTAAAGCAAATTACTTCACTCTAAACTTTGCTTTCTTTAACTAGAAACTGCAGATGCTGTCTTGCAGTCATGTTTTGAGATTTATAGATGGAAAAATTATTACTATAATATTAATAATCTTTTCTCAGAAGACCCTTATTGCAGCCAGATTGTGCCAGTTGGTGTCTGTTGGTTGACTGATGTGTTCTAGGTATTTACCATTGGCAGCAGAACACAGAGATACCCAAACAACAACGTGAAAGAAATATCCCTTGTCAAAATTATAAATAATTGCTGCAAAATATTTAGTAATACTTTAGCACAAAATCTGCTTTGAAAATGAGTCGCCTTAACACAAAATGAATAATGGAGTAAAACAAATGAACATTTGTTTCATCCTTAGAAATCGGAGACAGATGGGGCAAACATGACCACCATCAGATGCTGAAAATCTGCAGAATTCCCCAAACCCTTGGAATGAGTTTCCCATGCACTACAATTACAGGATTCTTTTTTAAAGGGAAAGAAAAAATTCTAAACATAATTTTTTATCCATTATCTCAATTCTCCTTGCACACATTGTATTCCTACTAAGATATAATTCAGGTAGTGTTGACAGATTTGACACAATTCATTCATAGAGCACTCTGAATCGCATAAAAATAGACTCATTGCCTGGAAGCTGCCTCAAGAGATTATATAATTATTCCTCTAGTCCATGGCAGGATCTGTACACAACAGATGTTTGCTGAACTTGTTCTTAAAGATATTCCACAATGGAGAGTTCAAAGGCTCATGTGCACTTCAGCAATCCTTTGCTGTAAGAAGAAACTCTTTATGCAGAACTTACGTGACAAAAAGTGGGGATGTCAAGTCAAAATGGGAACACAAGTTTAACAAATGGAGAAAAAGGTAAGAAAAAATTTCAGGTAAAATTTCTGGAAAATGTATTTACTAAATACATGCACAACGAGTACATGCAGAAGAGCATATTTATACTTATTCATTTACAATGGACCCTTTTCACTAAAAGAGAAACAAAAGCAAATTTTAATTAAAAAATCTGCTTTTATTTTCCCCTAAGGGAAGAAGCCATTTTTACATTACATGTGGAAAAATATATTAAAATAATTATTTTTACTGTAAATGTCATGCATCTCAGTGCATTTTAATTTCATGAATTCCAAATCACTCCTACTTCTGAAGACTTTTAATGTATGGTAAAATATTTTTTTTAGCAAGAATCAAGCCTCTGTAATCTTGTTAACCCCATCAATTCTGTTGCCACTCCAACAGACTTCATGGAAGATGCCTTCTACTTGCCTAGACTTTCAGCTGCAGCATGATCCCAAAACATCTGCCTGAATTCCCTCATATTGCTGGCCAGGGGTCTCTGTACAAATCACAAATGGGACAGGACTGCTGTGGAACATGCCTTGAGCTGTTTTATTTTTCAGCCTCAGTCTCATTACATGGTTATAATAATGGGAAGATGTCATTAACTCACATCTCAGGCAGCAGACTGAGAACATAATGTTACGACTTACTTTAAAAGTTTTTTGACCAATCACACAAAGCAAAAGCACATTGACAGTAGTTCCATCCAACCACTATAAGCACACATACCTTTGGTTAAAACAATGCCTACTTATTTCAAATACAATACCTGCTTGTAAGCCTTAAAATACAATGCACAGAGCTCCATTATAAAGCTTCAAACTTCCTAATATCTTGCTAGATAAACTTTTCTGTAGCTTAGGGAGTTATTTTAGACAAGCATTAATACACAGACCATTGTTCTATTTGTCTTTGCTT
The DNA here is from genome assembly GCF_028551555.1 of Melozone crissalis. Lineage (NCBI taxonomy): Eukaryota > Metazoa > Chordata > Aves > Passeriformes > Passerellidae > Melozone > Melozone crissalis. Next base: position 59,754,166 of record NW_026535805.1, read on the forward strand.
TTCTTCATTTTAAATAATTTTTCTACTGATCTATCTCATGGCTGCTGCTTAGCTCTAATCACACTTCTGCTGTCTCTGAGGCCTGCCTTTTGCAGCTTTCCCAAAACTTTCTGATTTATGGATTCCCACGCCTCAGGTCAAGCAAAATGTATGACCTGTGCCTCTTCTCTGTAATTGCTCTAGTGGGCATCAGAGAGAATTACATGGTGCTCTGAAACAGCCAAAATAGCAAGCACTCAGAGCTCAAATATCCCTACATTTTGTTCCTTTTACCCGCTGATATCCACTTAGCTTGCATGTTTCTTGAGCACTAGGGTTCAGGAGCTTTTTTACGTGTCTCATTCTCTTAGTCTTCATCATCTTCCTGAAGCTAAGATGGTGTTGCAAAGCCTGGGGTACCCAAGGGGCTTTTGCAGATGCTACTCAAGTGCACTTAGCTGGGCCCAGTTGATTAGAAGTGAGATAAGAAGACGGTGTCTTGTTGTGCTTTGCAGTGTTTCCCAGAGCCTGCAGGGTACCTGTGGCACCCCCCTGCCCTGCAGTACCCACCAGGAGAGGTTAACCCTTTCCTCCCATTTTCCTTCAGCCAGTTATAGGTGAGCATTGATTCTCCAAGTCATAGAATAGTATCACAATGAGCATTAGGTTGGAAGGGGCTTTTAAAGACTATCATGTTCTTACCCTCTGCTGTGGGCAGGAGCATCAGGTAGCTCAGAGTCACGGATGTTTATCTTATCTGGTGTTTTTATACTGGTGGAACATGGGGGAAAATGTTTGTCAATTGTGGGCAGAAGGTACTGTGCATAGAGAGTATCAGATGAACCTGGGACAGAAAACAGCCTCTCCATGTTGCAATTACTTGTGGGAGAGAACTTAGATTGCTTTTCAAGTGCTTGTGTATTTTTCTCTTGTTCTTGTTCAACTCTCTTCTTTAGTCTTTTTTTTTTTTAATATTACTTCTATGACCATTCAGTTAGGCCCCAAGTTATGCATGTGTGTGTGGGATGTTGCTCATAAATATTTAAAGATCTAATTGTTTGCTAGAAATGAATTCCTTTCCAGCTACAACACTAAACAAAGTGAAGCTGTCAGAATGTGAAAACCTCCTACACTGTGTAATACTGTTCTGCCATGGCCATTATTGTATCTTGTCATCCTATATCATACCAATTTTTTCAAAATCTAAGATTTATGTGATTTCATGTGGTATAAGATGCTATATATGTTAGCAATTTTAAAATAAGTGTTTTAGACAATCTGATAGAACATGTCTCTACAAGGATTTCAAAGGGAAAAAATGAAAAAAGTATGTTTTGCTAAACCAAACATCCTACCAAAGCCCAAAACCAGCATAATAAAAGCATAGAGAGGATTTATATAACCCACACTTCTTGTTATATATTGTTTCTTGAAATTAAAGTAATTATGCTGTTACAGTCAGCAATTAAAATGAACATAAAATTGTTTAGAAGCCAGTGGAAGCTCTCCAGGTACAAAAATTAATGGGTTCTGAAATGTATTTACCTGTCATAAATGCTTTTAGCACAAGGATGAATTAAAGGCACACTTATACTGAAATTAAAAATAAACAAAAAACCTGACACCTTGCTCTCCTCCAGCTGCAAGTTTAAATATGAGAAATACAATAATCCTATGTCAAATATTTTATAAAACTACAAAAAAAAATAGGCATTGCGTTCCTATCCATTTATAAACAATATTTGTAATGGGGGAGGGAAATTACTGAATTTTCCACAAAGGCAGCAAACTCATTTTAAGTGCAAGAGGTTTTTTTTCCATATAGGGTAGTGGATAAGTTTCATGCTAATACAAAAAAAACCAATGAATTATAAAAGCGCACCAAAGAACAATGTTCTTGGAACAACTCCTATTTCTGCTTTTGAAACAGAACTAATTCTATTATTAAACTGTTATTTAAATCTGAAATATACTCCTTTCAGCATTACTTTATATACTTGGAAATCTCAGTGAGTTAGTTTTCTTAGCTTGTTTTGTCCTCTTACAGTAGAATTGTGTTCACAGCAGCCACTTACTTAGGTTATTGTTATCCATTAGTTTTCAATCTTTCTTTCTATGATGGTGTAGAGAAAGAGTGTTGTACTTGATTTCATCCCAAAATTTATGCTGAAGATACATCTGATGGGTACCTGAGACAGCAGTGCTACAATTGGGCAACATGAATCTCATTTTGTGAGAGCCTTTAAGACAGGGTTTCTCTGTGACTGACTTTAGGACACAAATGAACATGCAGAAAATAAAACTATATCCTGAAATTCCCTCCCTGTCCTCCCTTTGGAGGTCCAGAAGTTCAACACAACTCACCTGAGTTCTCAGATGAACAATGCAGGCTACCTTTCTTGTCTTTAGTGCTGACTGTTTTGGTCCACAAGAATACTGACTCAGAAAGAACTGAGTTTTAGGGAAAAAAATTATTTCCCATGCTTGTGCCCTCTATTTGGCAAAGAGATGCAGAAAGAGAAGAGTAATGGTGTAAAAGTCTCTTCTTTCCATAATACTACAAAACTCTGGGTTAAAAAGTTGTTTATTTTTAGAAACAAAACAAGTCTTTGACTCACTTTTGCAAAAGCCTTGATGCAATTGCATTGCATCAGGGTGAAAGTCTAAGGGGCAGCAGATTTTAGGGGGATCAGAGGCAGGAAGGGCATAGTAGCCTCTGCTCGGCAGAAGGTCTCATTGTGTATCATCCAAATAGATGGAGCAATAATAACATTGAATGCTGACATGATCTGTACACTTTCAAAGAGAATACAGTAAAATACAGCTTTTTGTTTCTTTACTAACTGCTTTAGTATATTTATTTTTCTATGTTTATTAAATATTAATTTTTGATCTTATCAATTCTACCTGTGTGTACCTCACATTCTCCAGCAGAAGACCAGTACAGTATGCTGAGCTATTTTTACCTGTTACTTGGCCCTAAAAAATGTGACCACTGAGCTAAGAAAGACATTTCAAACTCTGTGTGAGAAGTACACACATGACATTCACAGAGGCTACATTAAAATGTGGTAGTAAGATCTCACTGAACAATAAAAACCCCAGAAATTATTTGGGCTACACACTGTCCTTCAGCAGGAAATATTTATATTCAAAGTGCATCCAAACACTAAAATTACATAAAGCAGAATGTGAAAGTTTGTGGAAAGGGATGTCCATTGAACAAGTCCAGTCAATTTTCCCTGAAATATAGGGAAGTATTTGTCAATGTGCAGCTCACAGTTAAGGGCACATTGTATCTGCAAAGCTTTAAAAAGTCCCACAACAAGAGACACAGCTAATCTTCCTAATCTACACTGCTATGGAATTGATCTCCCAATGAGTTCCAAGCTAATAAATGAAATTCTGTGGGATTGATATCAGTTGGTCTTTCTGGATCTGCCCAAATTGATGCACCTGCACTTACACTTAAGCCAGTGCAAAACAATCCATGCATAGCACTGTGGAAAGTCAATGTGCTCTTCTGTGAACATCAGCTATGCTAAGCCAAAACAAATGTAAACCTTCCTTTTGGGGAATAAGGGGGTAAATGTAGACTCTACTCACTATTCCTACTCTGTCTATCAATAAATGGTCTTAGAGTAGTTGTATCTCGTACTGAAAAGGGGAGCAGAGAATACTCCTTACTGCAAATACTGTGATTATTTTCATCACACACATTCACACTGACACATAAATCACACAGAATAAACCTGAGTCAGCTCCAGCAGATATTGACCTGAAGTCCATGGAATGGGGATAATGCAGCTGGCTGTGCTGGCCAGCCAAAGGAGGGGGACAATCACCTTTGCCTGTCCAGTTGATGCCAAAAATATGTCTTTCACCCAGGTGCCAATATCCAGCACAAATGTATTTTCAGAATACAAGAGACAGGATATTTTTTTCTGAATTTGCCATGTATTATCTGAGGAATAGCAAGTGAAGTCTCCACAAGTGGTACAGGTGGCTAGCAGCGCCCAAAGTCAAATCTTTCTGGGTGCCTAATGAAAATAAGTGTCAAATCTCATTAGTGTGTACTAAACTGTGCTATTTTCTCCCTTTTTCTTCTCATACTATATTAATAAACCCATGAAAGTACATTAGACACTGGGGTTATTTTTGCAGCATGCTGCCTTTTTTTGCCAACCGCCACTCTAAACACTTCATATTCAGCCTGAGAAAGTCAAAATCTTCTCCCTTGATCACTCCACCAACTTCTTCTGGTGAGGAAGCTGAAGGAAAGCTCTTTCAAATAATAAATATCAGAATCATTTTAATTAAATATATGTTTGACTTTTGTTTGGGAAATTATATGGTGAATGTCAGCGAGTTGTTGTGAAGCTTAAAACAATTGTGTAACTGTAAGAATCCCTGCTTCTGCTTCTAGTAAAATTATTAAGAATAAACACATCATGGACTGTGTCAGAAACATGCATAATTACCTAAATGAACTCAAAGGGACAGCAAGCAAGAAAATCTTAATCTAAATCTTCCTTCTTTTTATAATCTTACCACTCTAATTCATTTTACTGATGCTTCTATAATGTGCAATGATTGTAAATCCATGAATAGTCAGTTAAACAAATAATTTCAAATAACCAATGTGAATTTTTAAATTGTCATTTTTCATCCCAGTGGAGCTCTCTAATTAACATTATATATCTTATATATGGGGAAATATGTCAGCATGGTGAACAGTCAATGAACAAAAATGTACTTAATAATAATTGGTGAGAATAATATGTGCACTGCAGATCTATTTCACAGTATTGCACATCTTGAGAAATTAAGAATCAACTGATAGCTGTGACTGAATACATAACAACAATAATAACAAAATGCATTACAATAATAACAACATGAATTCACTAGGAGACAAATGTAAAAAAAAAACCTTTGGACTAGGAAGGCTAGGTTACTCTTCCTGTTTCCAGTTCAGAGGTAGGATCGATATGTGGAAACTGGTGATTCCTAGCGTCCCACTCAACCTCTCTTTACCACCCAGTTATGAACACATTTATTCCTTTAATTTATTCTCAAAATGTTGATATTTTAATATAATGCTTCAAATATCTTGGAACATGGTGATAAAGTGAATTTTGTATAGAACATGATATAACATGAACTTAAGGCCAAATTCTGTTTCTGTTATTATTCTGGCTGAGAACTGTTGCAATTTTCTCAATGGGTCTATCTACAGCATATGAACCTATAGGCTATGAGCTAAAGAACTGTGTAATGTAATAAATAATTCCACCCAACTTTGATTTTATTTATTAAACTAATTTGCATTGGAAAATGTCAATTTTCAGTGGAAAAAATTATTCCACAATATCAATAAATTCAATGCTTGAAGGACTCCCTAAACTATAGTCTATTAAAAGCAACTTCAAACAACAACTTCTTATCCATGCTTGTAGTAGAAAGCCTAAAATACAAAGAAGATTTACATTAGAATGTAGCACAATTGTCTAATGCTGATAACTGAACAGCAGAAGTCTGACATGACCTATCCGAAAAGGCTGTGTGGATTTTGTCACCAAAGGTCTTTAACTGGAAGAATATTTGCTAAGGATAGTCCTGTCCTGGGGTAGGATGTAGAGAGGATGATTCAACAAAAGCCCCATCAAGCTGTCTTTTATGAGAGAAAAGGGAAGGAGCCAGTTGCAGCACCTATTATCTGACATTAGCAACCTTAAAAAATATGAGGAGCAAAATAAAAAGAGATAACACACTCTTTCAAAACAATACTGCTAAGAAGAATTTTTAGGGCAGAAAGTCCTGTAGACCTTAAGGGGAAGGATAGGCTCAAAAAATAAAAAAAAAAGAATCAGCAAAAAATTTGATCATGATGGAATGGTTGGATATATTGACTATCATGAATTTAAATTAAAACATGATAAAGTGTGTAAGTAGAAACTCTCACTGGAAAGTGTACTAAATTTCACCTGCGGTATCCATGCATAAACAGATTTGACCTCACCTCTTGCATTTCTCTCAGGGCTGATATAAAACTTTGAAGTGTGACAGCATCTAGGTCATGAAAAAATAGAAAAATAATAAAAGTGTGGGAAGACAGCTTCTCTCAAGGATACATATTCACAGCTCTGAACATAGAAAGTAATTGCTAGTTGAGCATGGACTTATATTTTCAACTTCAGAATGAAGCAAAGAAACAGGGAAAAGTATTTTCTGTTTGATGAATACATTTATTTCCCACTTTGGACTCTTACAATTATCAGCAAACCTAAAACCATGATAACGTGCATAAAACTTTCTTTGTTGAGAGAATTGCCCAGTAACCTCCATGGTGTTTTCACAAGACCTTTGTATTTACTTTTAACAAACCTATATCACAGTTGGTTTTTTTTGTTTCCTCTCCACAAAAAGGCAAATCTTCACTCATTGTATATGTGCTTAAAGCCCCACAGAAAAAAAATTTAGGTCTTCTTTGTGAGAGAATTGCTTCACAGACATCTACTTGGTCAGACCTGTCATCCAGAGAAAGCAATCACATCTGCTTTAGAGGTATGGTGGAGGAACTTCCTTTGAAATAAATTATAAAGTTTCTGTAACTTTTTTTAGATACTCTTTTTCTTCACTATTAATCTGCTTTTCCTGTCCTTTGGATCTCAGCTGGAATTTGAAGGACAAACATACAACCTAACCTTTAAGAAAATGCTGCAAAGAATAGTGCCTAATAAATCATTGGCTGGTGTGACATAATATTTGGTAGGAAGCTGGAGAAAGTTCTACATAATGTACTTTGAGATAATCCTTCTTTGATAAAGTCTGTACCACCATTTTTAACCTTGACTTCATGGATTCCCTCATAATTTATAACTTTTAGAAAGAGATGGGCAACTGAGTCTTTCAAAAAGTCTGGGATGCATATTAATCTCCATGCAAGGCATTTTAGGATTATTTATTTAAAATTAGGTAGAGAACCTAGAAAAAAATGGTTTGTCACTTCTGGAAGAACAGTCTCATCAAGGAGAAATTTCACATTTCCTAAAGATGAAAACTGTTGTAGAAGACATTCTGGAGCTGCCCTGGATGTGGAGCCAGAATGGAAGATATACTCTGTCATCCACGTACCCAGCTTTGTTCACAGAATCCTATAAGAGGTGGCTTGTTTGCCCACAGGAAAAACAGAAACTATATTTCATTCAAGCTTTATTTCTCCTTTATCTTACACTATTTACCTTTCCGGCTATATATACACTGAAAGTACCTTGTTGTCCAGCCAAATTCTTCTGATATCCTGTCTGGGGTTTTTATGACCCGTGGCTGATGTTGTCCCAAAAGCAAGTTCAGCAGAAAAATTTACTACTCAAATTTCCATCACTTGATGGTATGTGAGGGTACTTATATTCTGTTTTGTGGGCAACTTTATCCATTGCAATGTTTTCTGAATGAGGCCATACTCCATAAAGCTAATCTGAAAGTGTGATTTTTTTTTTTTAAGGAACCTCTAGAAGGTGCAAGTACCTGTCTACTTAATACCTGCTGGCAGCTCATTCTCTTGCCAGTGTAGTGGGGTTTGGCCTCTGTATATTTTTTCACCTTGGGGCAGGGTGGAAAAAGGTCATGAAGCTCTGAAGTGGAATTTTTTTGTAGGAACATGTTTTTTTAATGAACATCTTTGTTTTAAAACTCTTTTCAAGGAAACAGCATAGTCAGAGCCTTCTAATTTGCATTTATCTTTTTTTCTCCTAATATAAAGCGTGATACAGAAGCAGCTAAGAAGTCTTTGACAGAAGAAGGCCCCAAGGCCCATTTCACAGCACTATAATATATAAGTTTGGTTACATTGTAATATTTCCATATTTTAAGGGATATTTCATCACTACCTGTTATAGCTGCAAGACTCTAGAGCAATGATATACATATTTTATTTTTGAAACATATGCTGAATATTGATTTACATTTTTTTGGGGTTACTGATATAATCGGATATCAGTTGTCCTAATAAACTGCAAATAGTATTTTCAATATTTGTAAATAGATATATTCAAAACCACCTATCAGGAAATTGCTTGCTATATACAGGGTTACTTGTCAATACGAGCTATGGAAATTATTCAGAAATAATTATTTTCCTGTTTTCAGCTGGGAAAGATTAAAATATGTTTAAGAGTTCATATTTTTACATTGTAAGTAATTTGTAATGGACAATTCTTAATATGCAGGTCTCCTAAACAGCTGCACTGGCTTCTAAAAGACTAGCTTGCAGTTCACCACAGTAAGGACTCGAACAATGTTCTTTTCTTTACCAATGTCTTGGTTAATTACTTGGATTTAGAGGGCTTTATTTTTTCTTTTTTCTTTTCCTCCCCTTTAGTTTTCTGAACACAGGGTTACCAAAGAATTGCATCCTTCTCTAGGTATAGTATAGGTGGAGGGTGTCTCAGTCACAGATGCTGCAGTTCTGCTGGCAGGCTGCTGCAGCACACTGGCAGTTCTGAATGCCTTTGTTCTACCTCACTTGTTTATCAGGAGAATCATTTGTCCTAAGTTTAGTGCCAATGTTTCACAAGTTCACTCATTTCAGCTGAAAGGGGCAGCTCCTTCACTCTCTGCAGCACCTGAAATTTCAGACTGTGCATTTTTCTTGCTCTGCTACCTCTTATGTAAATCCTTCTATGGTGAATATGTTTTTAGTTAAACTATAATTGGCCTCTGTTCAGTTGCAATGCACTTCTTGAATAGAACTGAGAAAGCTTTTTCAGGCTAGAGCAATCATCCATACATCATTTTCTATTCAGCCTTCAATTACCTGTTTGTTTTATTCTGTTAACTTGTCCAAGTCCTTTGTGCTATTGCACACTACAAACCTTTTATTTTTCTGCACTACTTGCATTTATGCAAATTCTTATCCTTCAACTAATTGGTTGTGTCCTAAATGTTATGAATTGCTTTTCTTCTCTTGTCTGTCTCTGATATAATGGTCTTTAAGCTATGATTAACCTAGAGGTAGGGCATTTTTCATCAGTTTTCTCCATACCTTCACAATTTTGCATTTGCATACTGTTATCACAACTTTATACTTTTAAATTTTCTTCTGTAGAGATTTTGATGTCTTGCCCCTTTATCATCATGTTTTCTTTGTACTTCTCTATGAATTATCTTTGTGTTTATTACCCTTGTGCTTTACATACAGATACAACTTTTTTCTGCTTTGTCCTTTGTCAGCAGCTTTCAGAGAAATTACTGTGAGAGCTGCACATTCTTATTCAGGATCTATTAATTTATTTTGAATTATTTACTCTTTTAAAATTATTTTCTATACTTTATCCACATGTAGGAGTAATTTTATTTCCCTGGATTCTTGCTTATTGTTTTCAAATAGCTGTCTATTGCACACACATATCATATTTTGGACTAAAAATGCTTTTACTATTCTTCTGTGTAGCACCAGCCATCTCTCCACACAGGTTGCTGACACAGGAGATACTTTTGATTTTTGTTTGCTGTACTTTCCTCAGAGTAGGCAGATAAGATATGCAAACACACAGTATGTTGCAGAAAGTGTGGTTTATATTCCTTCACTCATACTCAGAAATTTTCTATATTCCAATAAATTTCAAAGGAAAAATTTTCTAATTAAAATAAGAATTATAATCCAAATGAGAATTTTCTAATTCAAATGAGATTCACATGAGGAAAGTAGGAGGGTGAACATGCAAACACCTCCACAGAAGAGAGAAACAGACAAAATAAGAGGCCTAGAAAGCAGTAATTTAAAAATTACCCCATGCTATTCCTTCAATACATAGGACTGAAGACACTAGAGTGCAAGTAAATGACATTCTGGCATAAAAAGTATGAGAGACTGGTAGGAGAACTCACAACATCTCTGGATACTGGATTTCTTACCTTTCTGGGAAGAAAAGCATCTGCCAAGGCCATGAATGCCTCAGGACAGCACATTGGTCAGGCATTGGGAAAGGCAGCAGTAACAAACAAATCAAAAATTGAACAAGATTAACACCTATTTCAATTTCTTATGTGGAAGTGGGTCTTCCTGCAGATTTGGACCTGTCTTGGACAGAACAGAAAGAACAGAGATGCTTAAATTTTCTTTTTAACAAGTGAAAAATGCAGCAATATTTGGACCCAGTTTTATCTCTCCATGCTTGCATTCCCTATCTTTGAACTGAACAATGTTTGCAGCTGGTACACTGCCAGTGTTTCTTTTAGAAAGATTGTATCACTTTTTCAGCAGCTTAGTGGACTGTTAGCTAGTCACACAATTTAATGGTTTATATTTAAAAAAATATAGAAAAAGAAAGAGATGTATGAGTTCCCTTCTAAAAGTTTATTTTTTCCTATCAGGAATAAGTGAGAGAGAGAGAGCAAAAGAAATTTGGACCACTTCAGAAATGTTCCTTTGCTTTGTTTTTCCATTACTTTTGTAATGTAGCCAAAATACTATTTTTATGACTTTAACAGCACTCTATCATCTTTAAAGGCAAGCAAATAACAGTTGAAGTTGGTCAATGGAGGTTTAGCTGCTGAAAGGAGAAATAGTTGTGTGCTATATGTTGAAGCAGTGCCCCTTATTTTAATACACACAGAACCCTCTGGATCAGAGGTGCCAGATGCAAGCCCAGGTGGCAGTGAACTTGAAAGCTTACTCTCATTAACAGCTTTGCCAGTACCACAGGGATCTTAAGCAGCATAGATCACATTAAAGGCCTTGCTGAATTGCAGTGTCTGTTCCAGCTCCCAGGGACATCAGTCTATTCAGCGAAAAGAGAAGATCTAAGCCAACTTCATTCAAGTTGTGCTGCTATTTTCAAATGTGGAGGTGACACACTTACACTGTGATGCAAGTTTGAGGACTAAGCAGTACCTTTATACAGGTGAATAAATTATTCAGGATCCCAAGCAGTGTTCAGGTATCAATTATCTTTACTAAAAAATTGGAGGACAGAGATATAGACAGTCAAAAGGTGATAATGAATATGCTGCAGGCATATTTCTACAGAAGGCCACACTTACATATAATATTTCTATATTCTTTTTCAAGTAGGGGTCCAAACAAGAGAGGACAGAATTGCCTAGAGACATCACAGTAAACTATTCAACTCCTGTAAAAGTCATCACTTATACTGTCTTACTCTGTGAGGGAGGTTAATGAAGGTTTTCCAAGGTAGTCAAAATGGATTTCTACATCTGGAATTTGACAGCATTTGGAGTGTCAGAAAAGAGCTGACTTTGAAAGAAGGATGAAAATAAAACTTACTTCCTGTTTTTTTAACCTGCCTTATACAACTCTTTCATATTACAGTCCCCACCACAGAATTCCCATAAACCTGCTGTGTAGAATTTTACTCTCCTACTTTGTTTAAGCTATTTGTATTTACCTCTTACCACTTACAGATTTTAAATGCATGTGAAGATTCATACACATTATTTGCACAAAAAGTTATTTAATTGTAATAAATAGAAGAGTACCTTTTAGAATGAAAAGAACAAGATGAACTTGATTTGTTCTTTTTTGTGCAGGTTCTAATTTTGCGGAAACAATTTTGTTCCTGCAATTTAGGTTACTTTAGGATGTTTGATAAATCATAAGGCAAGATGACTAAGTCAGTTAAACTGCAGGCAGAAATAATTGTGGGCAGGGGTGGCAACAGCTGACCCTGAAAGAAGAAAGTAAAAACAAAAAAAAAGTGGTTTACTTGAAAAGTTTTAAAACTCCTGATGCTTTTCTCATGTCTTTAGAATATTCTGATAGTCTTAAAGGTATTTTATATTATTTGGAACAAGATTTCTTTGAAGAAAAAAATTATTCTTTTTCTTAATGAGAAATTAATTATACCATGTGGAAATGTTTTTTAATTATTCCACCTAAAAGGAGCCAAATCCCAAAATGTTTTGGTAGCTGCTTGGGTTCTGCCACTAGTGTAGCTTCAGAATGTTTTTAAAGTATTCTTGTAAACTGAAAGGAAGTCCTATTAAGCCCTCTGGATCTCTAAAGAACCTGAGAGCACTGAGTGTTCACTACAGTGCAATCCCTCACAAAGCCAATGACAAGTGGTCACTGCTGGGGATGTGCAGGGTACCACAGAGCCCAGTACTGACTCCTGCTCTCTCTGATATTGTGGTCACTGATGTGGTTAATAATATAAGTGACAAATTTTAGAGAGGATTTACTAACTGGGGGGAAAGTGGCTCAACAACATGTCTGAACTTCCATTCTGTATGACATGGATGGACATGGAGACTGGGCCAACTGGAGCCTCGTGAGGCTCAACAATGAGGTGCTCCCACTTTTGCACCTGGGGCAGGATAGCTCCACACAACAGCATAGGCTGAGAGGAGCATCCTGCTGACACTGCCGTGGATGCTATGTTGGAAAAAAGGCAACAAAAGTGCTTTCTCATTCCATAACATTAACTTCCTACAGAATTGCATTAGAAAAAGGAAGCAGACTGAAAGAAGTTAAGATCCTGCTCTGCTTCCATTAGGGATGGGTGTGGAGGAACTGGAGAGGGTCTGCTGGAAGGTACTGTGTAGGGAATCTAAAACATGAGGAAAGAGGTTGAGGAAGTTTAGGTCACATATTCTGGTGGCAAGAGGAACTAAGGTCCTCCTAATAATAGCCTACATCTACTTGAAAGGAATGACAGAGATGATGAAGTGGCAGATGCAGCAGCAATACCAAACCCACATGCTGCTGTTTATGACATTCAGATTGAATTTCAGGAAAATCTTCACCATGAGTGTGGTGTGGCACTTTGACTTAGAAGAACCAGGATCTCTATCCCTGCAGGTTTCCAAGACGCGCTTGAACAAAGTCATGACTGACATCGTGCTCATGGGACTTCTACTTCAAGAGCAAGGCTAGACTAGATGACTTGCAGAGGTCCTTTTTACCCAACATGATTATGTAAAACCAGATGTTTTACTGTTATAGAGGAAGAGCTACATTATAATACCTCTAAAATGCTCTTTGATGACTGATGTTGAGCTAAATGTATTCAAACACCATAACCATTGAGAAATATAATTTAAACATTTATTAAAATTCATACATAGATCAGAAGCTATTATTTTTGATAATTTCCAAGAAGTGTATGTCCACTAATTAATGACTGCAGATTTTCAAGTGAATAAAATAAAGTATTTCTCACAATGTTCTTCTGAAATTTTTTCAGCAGGGCTTCAAGAACATGTTTTTGTAATGCCACTTTGAGGCTTGTTTTCTCCTTGAGGCTTGATTGTGTGATAAATGACAGTTTGACAGAGATGCATAGCTACTAGTGTTTTTGAAAGCTTCATTTAGTTCCCATTATATACTGGGTGCATCACTTTGGTTTTACTGGACTTTTCAGAAAAGGGCTACACCATCATTCTTTAATTCTTAATAGAAATGGAAAGTTGTAAATCTCTATATGGAATGACAGCTTACAAAATGTGTTCACTTCAATTCACTTGGCAAACACACATTTCAAAGTTGAAAAAGTAAGAGAAGCAGCAGGTCAAACCACTAGCAGTTTTGATGATTTTTCATCCTGGAGAGGTAGACAGAGAGGTTTTAATCCCTAATGAAATGCTTTAGCACACTTGTGCAGCTTTATTACCATAAGTTGTTATGGGGAGCCTCAATAGAAAAGTCTTATTTAAGCTCATATAATTTCATGTTGAAAGAAATAAAGCCCATTCCTTTCACAACTGGTACATAATATGAAATGCAAATGGAACAACAAAAAAATGGCATTGCTCCTCTGACCTAAGCCCATTGGTTGCAATTTGAGGGCTTGAAAGGTTAGTTCAATTGGAGTAAGAAAATTGCATACATTAGTCAAAGATACAATTTCATGTAACTTTATTTATTTAAATAAAATACACAAAGTTCTTTTCCCCAAGCACAACATGAATAGAGGCAAGCAGCTCTACAGCTCTTAATTATTCACATCTGCATCTCAAACTCCTACTTAGCCACAAAGCCCCATCTTTTTGTGTCCTTCTGGCCCATTTGCAGATTTCCATGTCCAGCGTCTGCATATCCCCCATTTTCAGCTGACAAACCAATCCCTCCCTAAGAGAAAAAGCTGTATTGCCCTGCATGGCAGTCCCTCAGAGCTCCTTCTTTACTTCTTCTGCTATCACCAGATGCTTTCATGGCATAAAGCAGCTTCATTGTTTCTGCTTTTTTTAAGCCTTTAATGAACATGTTGGCATACTGGAAGAGGCTGCCCAGAGCAATGGTTAAGTCACCGTCCCTGGAGGTATTTCAGAGATGCACAGATGTGACACTTAGGGACATGGTTTAGGAGTGGGCTTGACAGTGCTGAATTAATATATGAACTCAATGATTATTGAGTCTTTTCCAACCTAAAGAATTCTATGATTCTATGTAATTTTCTCTTATAAATCAGAATACCTATCATCATATATTGCTACTATTACTATTGCCCTTTAATTTTGATCAACTTTCTGATAATACCTTATTTTGATCTCCTGAAGTAATATTCTTTTTCATTGCAAATAATCATTTACTTTGTATTGTCCCTTAAATTTAAGAGCTCTGCTGAGAAAAAAAATATAAGCTTGAGTGTCCAAAGTTGGAAACTTGGTTTTATAGAAGTTGCAAACCAATTTCAGAAACAATTATTCTTTTTTTGGATATGAACAATCCTTAGTTAACTAAATAGAATTCAGCAGCACAGCTTTTTTAATACAGTACATGCACATCCAAAGAAATCACTAAAATTAATTATAAGATTTTGATTTATATTGTTCAGATCCTTTAAGCTGTTTTGTTAGCAGTAGAGAGCAGGGGAAGTTAACAGGTAGTTATTAACTAAAAACAATGTCCTAACTTTAGGACCTATTTAGAGTAGAGATTGTGTTTGGAAGGAGCATAGGAGGAAAGAAAAAACTCATCCTTTAATCACATTGTGAGGAAAAAATAAAGAAGTTGTTCTTCCTCTATCCTTAGACCAAGACTAAAGGGAACAGTCAACCCTACCTTAGACCTTTGTCATCTGTCTCTTCCAGAATGGTTGGAAACCATCATATTACTCAGTAATCTGATCATCTTAGTTGAATTCATCAAAGCCAAATTAGTTAATGGCATGAAGCAGTTTATGTCAACTGGGAAATTAATAAATATTTGAGGGATTTGGGTATCTCTGTGTCACAGTTTTGTGCTGGTGCAATGCCAGTGCCTCTATGAAAATATATTTTCCCTGGTGTCTGCTGTGAGATGTGACCAGGAATAGAGCATGAGGTTTCAACGGTGTTTCCAGGGGAAGCCTATGGTACAAGAGAGACTCCTCTCTTCTTGGTGAACTGAGAATTGGTTATCTGAAGGGTGGTGATGGACTGAGAGTCGGTGATCTGAGGGGTGGTAACTGAACTGAGAATCCTAAAACAGGCCCTGAAATGAAATAAATAATAAAACATGATATAATTTCTTCCATCTTTCTCTATTCTCATAATAGTTCCATTGTTTTAAATTGCCTATATAATGGAATCATAGAATCAGAATCATAGATCCTAGAATCAAAAAATGGTCTGAGTTGGAAAGGATCCTAAAAATCGTCTAGTTCCAACTTCCTTGCCAAGGACAGGGACAACTTCCACTAGACTCAATGTCCCATCCAACCTAGAGTTGAACAATTCCAGAGACAAGGCATCCACAGCTTCTCTGTGTAGCCTGTTCCAATGCCTCTCCACTAGCCCAGTAAAGTATTTCTTTCACATATTTAACATAATTTTCTCTTCTTTCAGTTTGAACCTTTTACTCCTTATCTTGTCACTACAGTGCCTGATGAAGAATCCCCCTCCTGCTTCCTTGTGTGCCCTTTTTAGATGTTGGAAGGTGGCTATAAGGTCTCCATGCAATTTTCTGTTTTCCTCTCTGATTTTTCTTTTTAGAGGAAATCAGACTAAGGGTTTAGTTTAGTTGGTTAATTTGTTTGCCACACTCAAATCTGACTGCTACTTGTCGATACATTGTAAAGTTATTGGGTGGAACTAACCTTTAAACCCCTTCCCTTATTTACTGCAATTCTAAAAATTGAGAGTTGGATAATAGAAATCTGCTCCTCTCCCATGCATTAGCTTTATATATTGAAGAGGAGGAAGACAAGCTGATAGCTGAAAGCAAGAGAAAACAAGGCAGCACAAGTTCTGCTTACAGAATATCACCTTCGTATGCTCAAGCTGCAAGAATGCTAATCATTGATTTTTCAAAAAACATAAAGTATAGATCCAGAAGTATCAAGGTTTAAACCAGGGGGAGACCTTCTACCAAGTTTCTTTGGCACAGTAACTTCAAGGGCTCTGTTCCATAAGATCATTTTCACAAATTCTTCCAGCAACTGCCTCCAGACTGCCTCCAGAAGTCTCAAGATTGCTGTGCAATATATTTTTTGAACCTAGAAATAATAACTAAACTAGGCCCATTTACAACCTAGGGATTACACCCAGAGAACTGACAGTTAATTTTTTGATGTATTATGATATTCAGCAGCCTTCTGGACTCTGGGCCTCTGACTTGCATTTTTTTTTAATTGAAGAAATGCAAATGTTCTGTTAGGATTTTTCATGGAATTTTCCCCAATTATTGACAGGCAATATCACATTAGTAATATCAGTGTTCTCTCAGAAGAGCACCCAAGAGAGAAGAGAATAGCTGCTCACCATTTTGTTTTATTGTTGACCTTGTACAGAAGCAATAGTAAAGCTTTCTTCCAAGACATTTATTTCTGCTTCCTCAAGATTATTAGTCTTTCCCAGCCCATGATTTATAGTTGCTAAAAATAGCTGCCAATATACCGACTCCCTCAACACACTCCTCTAGGATTAAAGGCTTCACAAAAAAGTAAAAGACAAAAACCCACCCGACAAAAAACAACCCTCCATCCCTTAATTTCACCAAGCATTTGACTCTTTTTCATCCTAAAAGACATATAGCAAGGCATATTTGAAATGAAGCAAATCCCACTGAATTCATAGAGGAGCTCCTGCTCCACAGTGAGGCAGCCTGTCAGCCCAGACTGGAAAAAATAGCTGTTAGCTATTGAATGCTATACACCAAAGAAAGACCAGGAGGGGCTGGTGTTTTCTCTATCTTGATGGATTAACTCTTCCTTTATCAGAAAGGGAGACTTAGAGCTGAAGAGTTTTTAAAGGTTGCTCATTCAGAGATTTCTAAGATTTCTTCAACTGCATATTCCTTGAATTTAGGTAGAACATACATCTAATGCCATAAAAACAGACTCTTCTTAATCCTCAATTTTTTTCTGCATATGCATGCCAGTATAAGTATAAATTATGCCAGTCTAGTGCCAATATTATGTTTTGGCTTTACCTAGTTATGCTACATTTCAGAGGGAAAATGCATTATCAAGCATTTGATAATTGATTACCTCCCTTCCCCTGGGAAGGTAAATTCAACCATAGGCCAAGGCAAATACAGATTTCAATGTTCATAAACAAGCAGTTTTCCTCTGCACCTGAGACAGAATCTACTGTGATAAAATTGGGCTTGACAGTCTAATTTAGTAACCCTGAGATGTTTGTTTATATCTTGTTCATGTGAAATATTTCACTAAGCCCACTATTGATTTACTTACAATTACATTCTAACTGTATCACTTCTCATATGTTTTTCCCCAAATATTTAAGACTCTGATGGCAGAAGACAACTAAGCATTACACAGCTATCAAGACTCCTTTCCATGAGAATAAAATGAATAGATCAAAGGTCTTATTTGGTTTTGTAACACCTTCCTTTCATAACTTAAAAACTCATATATGTCATTTGAAATCAGTGAATGCACATCAATTCAAAAGCAACTTTAGTCCATGTTAGAACACACTCCAAGAGAAAAAGTGTCATTAATTTCCATCACAGAATAATAAATAGCATGACTCAGGTTGGAAAAGACCTCCAGGATCATTGAGTTCAACCTCTGAATGAACAGCAAGATGGTCAATTAAACCACAGCACTGAGTACCACGCCCAGTCATTTCTTGAACACCTCCTGGAACAGTGATTTCACCACTTCCTGAACTGCTTCCCTGAGCAGCTCATTCCAGTGCTTAACATTCTGCTCAGTAAAGAAAGTATTCCCAGTATCCAATTTACACCTTTCCTTGTGTAGCTTTGGGCTGTGTCTTCTTGTCCTGTCACTGGCTGCCAGTGAGAAGATACAGATCCCACCTGACTACAGCTTCCTTTCAGGTAGCTGCAGAGAGAGATAAAGTCACCCACAGCCTCCTTTTCTGCAGGCCAAACACCTCCAGCTCCTTCAGCCACTCCTCATATGACACACTGTAGACACTTCACCAGATTTGTTGCTCTTCTCTGGACATCCTCCAGCCCTTCAAAGCTTTTCTCCAAGTGAGGGGCCCAAGACAGGATGCAGCATTCTAGGTGTGCCCTCATCAGAGCCAAGTACAAGCGAACAAACACTTCCCTGGCCCTGCATACATACATGCTTAAAAATAACATTTTTCAATTATTTACTTAAATTTTCATTTTATTAAAAAAATATTTTCTAGTCAGAACTAGATGTATAAATAAGGTGATAAAACGAGTGTAAGAATAAATACAAATATTTAAATCCTCATTCAACTCTTACACATATGCAAATGTCAGAAGGTCTATTTGACAATTATATGGATGAGGTTAGTTGCAACAAACTGATTGGCCAGAAAACTTCTGGTAATAGCAACCTTTATTCTTCCTTTTGTTCTAGTGAGTTACAACTATGTGTAATTTATAGGAGCAGCTGATCATAGTAGGAGTCACAACTGGTCACAAGCTAAATAAGAATGAGATTGAGAAAGAACTAAATTCAGACCCAGAGGCCTTTTCTAACACTGAAACCTTTTGCCTACTCTGTATTGTATAATGGACAAACAAATTGTCATGTTGTGATTATGAGAGCTGCTCCCATAATTTAGTTAACAAAAGAAAGTTAGCCTTAGGAAACTATCAAAAATCTAACCAAACAAAAAAACCCAAAAAACAGCCACAACTTGCAAGGTCCTTTTGATGCCATTCCTTTTGAAACCATCATCATATCCAACCTTTTAAATTGGGGCAGACTGCCCCAGAATCCTCCACTATGGAACAGAGAGAGTCAGGTCCAGACTGCACTCTGTTCACTTAACCTCTGAGTCACTCTTGGCAAAAACCTCTCTCTCACTCTCTCTACCTACTGTGTAAACAATTTACCGGGGCTATGCTCCCACCTTAGGCATCTCATGCTGCCAGCATTAGACAAAGAAGCTTGAGTTCCTTTGCTCAGCCTCATTTCACTCTTCTTTTATACATGTGCATGAGCCACACATGTAATTTGGAAGAATTACATCACAAAAATATAGTACCAAACTGCACCACTATTCACAACATGCTAATTATCATATTGGCCTCAATAAAGAGCTTTATTGCATCAAATTATCTGACATGGGAAGAGTAAATGTATCAAGAATTCCTATATTATTATGCAATTCAGTACTGTGTTGCATTTTTCAAAAAAAGGAAGTGTCTTTAGAGCACATTTGTGTTAATTCAAGTTCTGCAACAGGGGTTTTTTTGCGGGGGGAGGGATTTGGTTTGTTTTTGTGGGGTTTTTTTGATTTGGTTTTGGTTTTTTGGGTTTTTTGTGGTTTTTTTGGGGTTGTGGTTTGGTTTTTTTTTTTTGGGGGGGGGTTTTTTTTGTTTTGTTTTGTTTTGTTTTGTTCCTTAGATTGCTTCCACTGCCATAAACAGTTTAAAATCCCTTTGGGAGCCAGAGACTTATGCAGTAATTAGGGGCTTGCGTATTACTATGTGAAAAACATAATACTGAAGCAGAAGCTTTAAGTCCAAAATACTGAGTCAAACCTTGTGTTAGTGTTATTTACTGTTTTCTGTATAAATGTTCCTGTTAAGAGCAAGACTGAATGTTCCTATGTAATTTGTATAATTTTCCTCAAAGCCATTCAAAAATTGTTTCTCCAAACTTATCAATTAACAGCAAGTTAACAGTCTCGCACTGATACTACCACAGAAAATCTTCCAAAGACTTTTATCCCAAGCAAAAGTTCATCCTTGGTAACACATAGTGGAAGATTTTATTTGCTGTGGCTGTGCTAGTGAAAGCTGTGACATATAGAAGGAAGATTCTTTTTATTTTATTTATGTACACAAGATTCCCTACACTTTCTGGGAATGTGTCATGGAATAGGGGGTAAGAGTCCTGAAACATGATGGTCTGTTTATGATGGTCCATCCAGAACTAAGGAAAGCAACACATCCTGCTGTTGATTCCATAGGGAAGCAGAACTGTGCAACAAAGAACAACTGCTAACCCTGAGCAGCAGGCCAGCTAGAGAGAGTCTTGTCATCATTTTTTGAAAATTAAACAAGAAAATGTCATTGATGCAAACTTTGTTTTGGTGAAATGCATAAAAAATTGACATTTTTGTGTGACCTTGGTCTAATCAAACCATGCATAGAAAAGTCATATTGTATAAGCTTTCACAAGCGTGTAACAAACACGTGAATACCAAAAGGAAGGAGGAATTGTCAAGCAAGCACAAGGCAGTATTTTACAAGACTAATGGTTTGAAAGCAATAGTGCAAACGTAGACTGAACATTTGCAAAGTTTTATTCCCGGCAAAACCTTGAGCTTGCTTAGCATAAAATTCTAAAAGGATCTTACAGTTCTCTGTTATTAATTAATGGGCATTAAAACAGGATTTTTCCTTCCAACATAGATGGATAAAGTGTACTTTAAAGAATTAATAGGTAAACCTCTCATATCCAATTCTAAATATTTATTCCTGACTTGTGACTCTGACGTAGGACACGCACTGACACACATGCATACTTTGCCTTTTTGTCCCATTGCCTTATGAGAATTCTGCCCCTTCCCAATTTGAAAGCATGCTGTGATGTCTCAGCGGGTGCGTATTGTTTCTGAAGAATGCTATACTAACATGCTCATCTTCAGGAATACTAACTAGCTGAAGTGTGCCCTGTAGATTAAAGCACAGCATGCAGATTGCTTCCACCCTGGCAGAGGCTGTGGGGGACATCCTGGGATACTATTACATGGACTAAATCCTCGTCTAGGGTAGGATAAAAGTGCATTTTAAAGACATATGCCTGACAAATTGCAGCCATGTCAACAATAGCTAGTAAAATGCTAATGTCTAAGACAGCAGCTAAGGACCGTGAGATTTATGTTACCTTTTTTGTTACGTGAATGCTATCCTTTTGTGGCAAATTTAATTAAAACACTATTTGGGAAATTAGGGGACTGCTTTTCTTTGTTTCAATTTTTTGCTTATGATTATAGCTGTTCAACATTTCAAGTGATGCAGAACCAATGTTAATGGTAAATTGCTGGAGTGTGATAATTGATTTCTCTATTAATGAAGGAGATTTAATGCTCCACAAAAAGCCTGCTTTAGCTCACCATTAGAAATTTTGCCTTAAGAGTCATCTACAAAATACAGTTCTTCACCTTGAAGGTTGTTTATTCCTCTTACTAAGCATAACTGCCTTCGCACAACTGCTCATCATGTGTGGGATGAGATATTTGGGAACCACTAAGTGCTTAACAGTGACATTAACTTCCCTTGGAATTGTGCTCAGCACTTCTAAGAGCCAGCTCTGTGGAGAATGAATCTCTTCTGCCATTAAGCCTGTGGATGATTAGAGCACAAGGAGACCCACAGCAGACTCATGAAGAAGAAAAGCAGGGGCAGGTGTGTCTCGGTGTGAATGTGGATGCAATACGGCTGCGTGACGGGTTTTGCGCAGACAGAGCGCGGCAGGGCCGGCAGAGAGCGGCACACGGAGCCCCAGCCGTGCTCACAGCCAAAACCAGCCCACAGCCACTGGTGTGCAACCCACAGAGACTCACAAACTTTCCTACCCTCTTCTAAGATCTTCATAAGAATGAATATCCCACATATATACAAGATCGCACATTTGGTGAAAACACAAAAGAGGTAACAAGCACTACAGAAAAAGCACAGTCACAATCTCCAAAAGGAAGAGAGGGTTTGCTCCACCACATCTCAGTCTGCAGAACAGCAGACTTGCCCTTTCACAGGATTATCTACTGCATCCTACCTTCACTGGACAAAACCATTTGTTTTCTGATTTGCCCTTCATCACATTTTTCCTCTGAAGACTCAGCAATTGCATCTACAGCATTACCTTTACTATGTCTTGTAGTAATGCATTAAAAATATAAAGAGTTCTGTTCATGTCTGTGTGTCAAAAGGGCAAGTTAGGCAGTACTGAAGAGCTAATCTGGAGAAAACATTGTGCTTTTATTCAGCATAAGAAGATGCCACACTTCTCGCAGTACTAGGACTAAAAATATGCCAATAGAAAAATAGAAAAAAGGTTCCATGGCTTTCAATCAAAAAAAAGGGGGGGGAGGGGCGGGCAAAGATAGTAAGATAGTATTTAAAATTCGCATATTTTCGTACTCCACCAAAACAACCTTCTTTGTTTAAATGTGCTTCCAAGATGTTATTGATGTGAGCCAAGCTTTCATTCTGAGAGACATTATCACTGCCCCAGATGCGCTGTGTGCACACACTCCAAGGCTGTTTGTTTAAATCACCTCCAGCTAACAAGAGGTGATATGAGACTAATCTGGGAAGTGTGTGAAAATTGCCTGAGGGCAATTATGAATGCTATTTAAGCAACAGTTTTTCCAGAATACACTGAAGGACTTCCATAAGGATGCCACAGAGCTACTCCAGAGGCATATGTAGGATGCCAAAATGTTTTTAATATGTGTTACAATATGAAATATTTATTCCCTGCTTACTACTTGTGTGAGAATTATTAAATCTCATTTTAGAATTACTAATGACTCATGTCTAACAGACACAAAAACGTTAAGAACCAAAGCTCCAGCTGCTGCAATTCAACACATTCTGAATAAATGGAGCCTCAAGTGCCATCTAGCGTAGACCTGACTCTACAGTTCTGGCATGAGTTCACTCCTCTCATGTTACTTAACTCCTTAACATGTCTAATAGAAGAGGTGCATTGCTGGTTTTGGTTTCTACAGACACGTAAAAATACTGTTAGCATCCCAATAACCTTAATTATCCTCAAATTTGATTATCATTAAATAGAAATTTCAGAAATATGTTGGTTTTAGTTAGATGTTCAAATTGAGAAGAACAAACATCCTTAATACCTATGTATGTTTTTTTGTTGGTCAGGGAGTGGAGTTTATAGCAAAGGCAGGCACATTAATTTATTTCAATTGAATCCCAAAGATTAACACAAAACTGGAGTCTCATTTTTTTGTGAGTATCTGTTCTAGGCACTCAAATATCCAGTATTCTAAGTGAAAGCAGCAACCTCTTCTTTCCAGTAGCACTTTTTCAGGTCTTTTTCTCTAGCCATGAGGAATTTGTTATCTTTAAAATCTCTTTTTAGTTTGTTAAATGTGACTAAAATTGTTGCACGCATTCAAAGAAATAATAAGGAAAGTTTGGCAGGCAGTACAATTTAAGAAAAAAAAAACAAACAACAAAGGAGTGCAAATAAGTCACTCAAATAATTTCCTTTAAGAAGAAAAGACCACACAGATAAAATAATAATAAGAAGAACAAAAGTCAGCTCTGATTGCACTGCATCAGAATTGCGGCCTGGAACTACAAATGAAACAAATTCAAATATTATCAGTGCCATTATACTGTACATAGTACCAGGAATTTTTTTTTTTAAAGAGTGGAAGCTTGCTAAACTTCTTTGAGAAAAGACTATTTGATATTTGGGTATTTTACTTATACCATCTGATATTCATAATCATCTATCCATTGAGAGTACCTGGGTACTTTGAAATCACATTTTACCACTGATACATCTCGAGCTTATAGCTTGCTTTCTCTTCTTTTTACAAATGATTGAACAAAATATTGTAAATACATACATAGCATTACAGATAATGTAAATTACATGCATATGGAGATGAATATGAATGATGAGAATATTTGCTGAGAATATTTACTGTTTGTTATTTAGTTTCAGCAGGTACAGACACATTTTTTCTTCAATAAAAAATTATTTTCCATAAAATTTGCTAGGCATAGAATATATTTCTCAATCAATTAATTGTTTTTCCAAATTAGAGAAGCAGACAGGGAATGACAGTTGAACAGGAAACAAGGAAAATACTACCTGCTCAGTCTGCATACCAAATTCCAAGACAGCCTATCTTGACATTTGCATGCATTCATGCCCTTATAGGAGGGAAGGCTCTATTTGACCTTCACCAGACACACAAGCAAGGCAGAAAGCCTACAAGGCAGAAGGAAACACAAGGATCTAACTGTTGATTCCAATAATCTTATTTCTGCAGATCTTCAAACATACACAATGTTTTTGGATGATTTCTCCTATGTCTGGTTACAAAACAAAAAGCAAATCAACAATTTAAAGTAGTAGCTTATTATTTGAAGTGCTCCCCAAAATAAAGTGGAAAGAATTACAGGAGAAATATCTCTTCAAATGGTATAAAAGTGCTTCAACCCCTGGTTCATCAGGCAGTATATGCAGATGCCAAACCAGCTCACTTCAGTAAGAGTTCACTAGGGATTGAATAGAAAGCTCTAACTCAACCAACTTTGTGGCCAAGTAGATTCTAATAAAATCAGTAGGATGCTGCTGAAGTTTCTAAAGAGAATTGAGACATATTCACAGGTGGAATGATTATGGTACTATAGCGTGCCTTCATTCTACCAGTAGTGTAGGACTGGATTCTGAAACAAAACTAAAAATTCATGTCACATACAAAGGGAACTAAAACCATTTTTTATCTATTAATATTTTCACCATGGACATAACAAACATTCATAGCCCTATAATTTATGCTACTTAACAAACATACTATTTATTTCAAATGACAGAACAACAACAAAAAAAAAAGCTTAGCATATGCTCAGTGGTAAGCTTTAACAAACAGGGATTTTCTGCAGCAATCAAATTGCATGCAACTTATAACTCTTCAGCTGTCTAAAGCTGCCCTTATTACTTGCAGTAGAGACAGCTGGCAAATTAAAAATAATAGTGATTAAAAAAACAGTCATGGGGTGATATCATTCTTTGTTTTATTATAAAAATGAAAAAAATGAAACAAGTTCATTTTACTTAAAGTTTTAATTTTGTTCCTGCAAACATGGTTATTCTGGTAAAGAGAAAATAAAGCACAGTAAAAGTTTTCCTTGTAATTTTTGCTGTGGCTTCTTTATTGCCATTTTCATGTCTGATTTGGAGAGCTAATAATTTGAAATCATCTAATCATTAACACTCCCCCTTTACACAGCTCCTGAAGTGCTCTACCATCATGTCCCATAAAACTCCCATTGCCCATTCCCCATGGAATGAGCAGCTATTGCTGCTCTGAAGTAGCTCATTGCTCATTTTCTATGCAAGTCAAGAAACTAATTCTCACCTTATTTAACTGAAGTCATAAATTTCTGCCCTGGTCTATTTCTGTAACTGCAGGTGTCCAAACGCTATTTGGTTATTGGTTTTTTATGCGGATTATTAAAATTAATAGCTTAACTATCATCAATACAAATTATATAATATTTTTATATATGCATATAGGTATCTATCTATATGTGCTTTTCACCAGCTAGAGATTAATGATGTTTTCTGAGCTCCATAAGAGAGTACAATATCGTATTTTATTCTGTGCAGAACGTCTTTTCCTCTTAAAGCAGGCCCAAGAGTCTTGCTTGATTTCCCATCTCCGTGCACTCTGTTATTACAAAGACTTATGAATTGATCATTTCTTCTTGAATCACTCGTACATACCATCTCTTATTACAGTAGCAGTGCATGTTTTTTATGCTTAAGGCTCATTACAATGTGCTGCTTGTCCTCACACCATTCCTCTTCATTATGCTGTCTTGTATGCACACTGTTATTCACCAATATTAATATTCCACTCCAGAACTAGAAACTGATAAAGTAAAAACGTCATCACTGGGACACATTGCCAACCAGAACAAGCAGATGTCCCTATGAAGAGTAGAGTTTATTTAAAAATAAAATCTATAATGGCTAAAGGGGAAATTAAAACAAAATAAACGCAACTAAACAGACAGAAATTACACTGTAGTGAAAGAATATAAACACACTTCCAGCCAAAATCATTGCAGACACAACTTTTTCAGCTTCAGTGGAATTGCAACTAATAGCAACAGGGATCAATTTCAAATATTGTCTATATTTCTACATTTAGTCTTTATTTAAAATGTCAGAATTAAGAGGTCAGAACAAAAAAAAATTATGATATGTTTATTATCTGGGTAAATTCTACTGGTTGTCATTATTTCATTATTTAGCCTTCTTTACATTGCTTGGGGTTTTTTTGGTTTTTGGGATTTTTTTGCTGTTAGGTTCTGAGTGTTTTTAAGGGAGAGGGAGAGGCATTGTGTTTGGTTTTGGGTTTGGGGGTTTCTGTTTGGTTGGGTTTTTTAATTGGCTTTTATGTGTGTGGTTAAAACTATCCCAGTTTAGAGTTTATTATGTTTGTGAGTGTCAGATTAAATTGGTTCTGAAAAGAAAAGGGATCTGAAAAATTCAATGTAAATATTCAAGGTCATCCATATAATTCCATTTTTTACAGAAACACACAATAAGCTGATTTGGAAGGGACCCACAAAGATCATCAAATCCAACTCCTGGCCCCGCACAGGACTCCCCAGGATCTGCAGCACCAACCTGAGAACATTGTCCAAATGGTTTTTGGACTCTGGCTGGGGCTATGATCACT
The DNA here is from genome assembly GCF_028551555.1 of Melozone crissalis. NCBI lineage: Eukaryota > Metazoa > Chordata > Aves > Passeriformes > Passerellidae > Melozone > Melozone crissalis. Next base: position 59,780,971 of record NW_026535805.1, read on the forward strand.
CCCTTGGGAAGCCTGTTCTGATGTCTGACTGTCCTCTGGGTGAATAATATCCAACCCAACCTTGCCCTGACACAACTTCAGGCCATTCCCTCAGGTCCTGTCATTGTCAATACAGAGAAGAGATTCAATGTCTGCCCCTCCTCCTCCCCTCAGGAGGAGTTGCATTTTTGCCTTACAAGGTCATTGCATTCATATCTTCTGGAGACTTCCTAGACCATGCTGTGCTTTTTTGTCTTAAAATAAATCTCCACACAGAAAGAGGCATGGTGAAAACACATTTACAGCTACTTTTAAAGATGTGTATCTGAATCAAGATGTTTAATATATAATTTTGATAGTTTAAGTTAAAACTTAAGTCTAATTCATCAGATAGTTCATTAAATATAGGCTTTGAATCAAGATTATATACTGAACAAAATATTTATTGGCCAGGTACGTTAAAAATAAATATACTAGATGCTGGTTTTTTTCCTAGCCATTGGTGGATGACTTGTTGTGTCTCATTACTATGTATTCTACTGTTAATGTGGTTTTACTCATTTTGTGCAGTAGTTGCAGCTCAAAATTCCCTGAGGATACCTGTAAAGAAATACCACTTAGCTTTCACTCAGCTGAATATTTGCATGAGTGAAGAGAGACCATGGTGGTTTGCCTTTAAAGTTAGATTAATGTGAGTTGGAGGAGGGGAAGGGACATGAGGGTTTTAATGCTTACATTGCATAACTAGTTATGCTATATCCTGTTTCACACTGCATTAACCTTAAAATGGTGATTTCAGATGACTAAATTGGTGGAATTTTAAAATTTTTTTTCCTTAATTTCCAAAGTTGCCTTTCATAGTTCTTCCGCAGTGCTCATCCTTGGTCAGACCTCATGCCACATCCAGAAGATTTCCTGCCAGCTTTCAGCAGGAGATGTACATTCATCCACACACAATACTACATTTATTTTGCATTAAATTAAATATCCTTATGAAAGAAGACAGAATCTTTTAAGGGTGCTGTGACATACTGCAGAAACATTTTGTGTTTTAGTTCAGCATATCCACAAGCTTCTAGTTAAGCACATGTACGCTTCACTGCAACATAAATGTAAAAGCCCATGTTTAAGTAAACATCTAATTAGGAATTTATCAAAACTACGAATGCTCATATTTTTATTTTTCTACTTATCATCAACAGTGCTAAACATGTTAACAATAAGCATTATTTTTTATGTTAATTAGGGTAGTATTGGAACTCATGTTTCCTCTCCTTCCCCTTTTCCCCAGCATCAGGGCCTCACAGTGGGACCAATTTCACCAAATTTGTGCCTTATACATAAATTTCTTTTGTAATCAACAGATCTCTACATCATTATTCATCTGATGTGTTAAAGCTGAAGAATCTTACTCATTTTAGGAGGTCTTGCACCCTCTGTACATTTAAGGTCACATTTGGGCGTTTTGATTCTCACTACCCTATGTTTGCACAGCATACTTCCAGGTTCAGTTAAAATGGGGATATTTCAGTAGCTTGACTGAATATGAGTTATGATTATGGACCCCTAATGCAAATTAATTATAGTCCTCAAATCTACCAAACTGATGTAAAAACTAATCCCTCTTTAATTACCAATCCTCAGAAAAATCACTTTGTGCCTAGAATATCTTTGTAGGGTGGAATTTCTACAGAATAAAAGCATAAATGTCAAGTATGTAGGCATAAGAAATTTTGACTGTTAGATTTAAATATAACTTTGAGTAGTGAGAGGAGCATTAATCAATAAATTTTAGTGACCCAACTTCCATATTTAAAGCTCAGTTTGCATTTTTCAGGGTAGTCCAAGAGGGTACAAAACAATGTGTTCATCGAGGTGAAGTCTTTGCAAATGGTCACTGGACCTGTTCTGAGGAAAAGGGGTCAGTTTTTTTACTCTCTGTATTGGCATGATATCATAATCCTACCAGTGTTTATTATGATTTGTTTCTTAATTCAATACCTGCTTTCCTCACAGAACTTATTATCACATACAGACAAGGCATTAGATTTTTTGAATAGGAAAATTTACATGCCATTGTTCATGGGCATGTAAATAAAGTTAAGTTTCTAGTAGGATCAGGGTAAGTAAGTAAAGAACAAAGTCACAAAGAGGAGTGAGAGCAAATGTCCTTAGTTAAACAGCCTGCATTTTGTTAGTTGTGTGCACTCTAGCGATTTTTTCCATTTAGCCAGTTCATTATCCATTGCAGCTACAGAAACTGCAGCAATTTTTTTTTATTTATGGAGGAGAATGGTGAGAATTTTGGCCTTAGCTTCCTTGAAATGTGAGAGAAATATGTAAAACCTGACTCTTTCACAAAGAGAAAGAACTAAAAAGACATAAATGTCATTATCACATAACCAAATGCATCTTATCTGAAGGTCAATCACATCTTTACTATGTACTCTAATGCAGGCAGGAAATGTTAATAAAAGACTATGAATATTAGCAATGGCACAAGGGAGGGCAGTAGTCGTAAAATAGATATAAAATAGCATGCAGATATTAATGCCTGTCCATGGTGTCAGAAGAACACTATGTTGCTTACTTTAAATACATAAATTTCAGTTAAAAAAAGCTGCCAAATTTACTCATGAAATCGGTGATAAACTGCTTTGCAAACATTTGATCAATTCTGCAAACATTTGCTTTGATCATAATGAAAATCACAAAACTCCATGGGATCTACCTACGTTTTCCTAGGAAACATCATATTATGCCACCTGTGCTTTGCAGTTCTGAAGAAATGCTGCTTCCCTCTCATCGCGGATATGTGCCAAGAGAAGGAGTTCAGGGAGGTGAGAAAGAGACTCTAAGAGAGCAGCTCCAGCAGCGCACACAGGCTGCTCTGCCCCGTCATCCTTATCTGCTCTCTCGCAGGAGAGGAATCAGGTTGGCCTTTTTATCAAGCCCAGTGGCCTGGTACTGAGAAACAGCACAGGGCCACAGACAGTGCAGGCTGAAGTGGTTTTCCAGAAGTGCCCATTAGAGAACAGGCTGGCATTTTTTGGAGATTATGAGAAATGCATGACCTGTGAACAGTAAATGTCGACCAAGTCATTATAGAGGAACTTCTACATTGTCTCAGGAGAGACAAGCAAGGAAGTCTTTGCTCTTATTGTCCCTTGACCTCCAGATTAGTGGTCTTCTAAACAGGCACGCCAGATACAAATTAAACATTTATTTAACTGGTGAAGAAAAGCAAAACAAAACAAACAAGAAAACCCACCCATCCTATAAAGATTCTCATCCAACTTTTTGAGAAGTTCTGGTAAATTGTATAAACATATAGTTTGGAAATTTTAGTTCATTTATGAAGGTAACAGATTGTGAATTTTAAGCAGATCATATATCACCCCAAAATCATTCTAGGAAAATCACATCTTCATTCCGTTTAGGAGTTGCTCCCAAAGTAATTTCTGAGTTTAAGATTCTGTATGGAAAATAAGATGCAATCTTTTAGGAGAAAATTTTAACTTTAACATCCATTATAACTTTGCTGGGGAAATATTAGGAGCACTGTGACAATTAAACTAAATTTGTATTCATTTTTTAAACTTTGAACAGACTAAAGTCTTGATGAGTGAATATTGAGATACATAATACAGATTTTTTTCAAAAAATATATTAAATTTACTATAATATTGTCTCACATAGAACAATAGTATTTAAAATATCATTACAGGGTCAAATGAAAAGGGCCACCAAGAATAAGCTGCATGCTAACCTAACCTTAACTCTGCCATTTAGGCAAATTGTTTGTGTTATTAAGTAATAAATTTTAAATGTTACTTGTGACCTAATGCCATTCTCAAAAGTCACTTCATTAGGAAACATAAGATTAATAAGAAACTAATGATGTGTGGATTTGTAACTCAGTTATTAAGCTGTATTGCTCAGGGGTTTTAACAACATCATTGTCAGCCAACAAAGTACTTTAAATTCAAGTTGAACTTCAGCTTCAACTGGAGGGCGAAGTTATTTACACACATGCTTTTTTTATCGGCTGCAGCTTTCATTCCATATAAAATCATTGATAAAATGATTTTATGTGGGACACATTTTTCCCCAAGCCAAGGCAAAACCAGTAAACTTCAGAGCTAAACTTGATTTAGTGGCAAAACTTATTGTCCAACAGTTGGTACAAACTCAGATAAAATATACATTGAAGGAAATATGTCACAGAAGGTACAAAATCTCACAAAAACAAAATGTCAACTCACATGAGCAGGTGTGTTCAAATTTGCAGAAGAAAGGCAGGAAGAAGCAGTGGCAGAGCACTCTGCCTGGATAAATGCCAAGTCCTTGCTGTTATACATAGGAAGGTTTGGAACTGTAAATTGAATGTATATTGAAGGAAGCAGCCATTCTACAATGAGTAAACCAGTTATACCAGAAAAAACACCCCAGTAAAATTTAAAAATCATCATTATTGCCACTAGAGCACAAAAGGAACACTTGTCAGTAGACCCTGCCTGGATGCCAGGCACCCACAAAAGCCTCTCTATTACTCCCCTCCACAGATGGACAGGGAGAGAAAATATAACAGACTTTGTGAGTTGAGATAGGGACCAGAAGGGATCACTCACTGAACACCATCACAGGCAAAATAGACTCAAATGAGAGATAGTAATTGAATATGTTACTAACAAAATCAGAGCAGGGTAGTAAGAAGTAAAATAATATCTTCAAAACACCTTCTCCCCACCCCTTCCTCCTTCCTAGTTCTACATCCTTACTCCCGTGTGATGCAGGGACACAGGAGTAGAGGTTTTGGTCAGTTCATGACAAGATGTTCCTGCCACTGCTCAGGGAAAGGAGTCTTTGTCCTGCCCCAGGGTGAGGTCCCTCCCACAGGAGACAGTTCTCCATGAACTTCTCCAATGTGAGTCTATGCCACAGCAACAGTTCTCCACAAACTGCTACACCATGGGACACTCTCCCACACAATGCAGTCCTTTAAGGGCAGGCTGCTCCAAGGTGGATCCCCCACAGGGTCACAAGTCCTTCTGGAAAACCTGTCCTAGCATGGGTTCCTCTCTCCATGGGTCTGCAGGTCCCTGCCCAGAGTCTGGTCCAGCATAGGCCTCCCACAGGGTCACAGCCTCCTCTAAGACATCCACCTACTCCAGCCTGGCTCTCCTCCATGTGCTGCAGGTGCATCTCTGCATCCCTTTGCTCCTCCATGGGCTGCAGAGGTGCAGCTGCCTCACCATGGGCCACACCATGGTTGCAGGTGGTCTCTGCTCCAGCGCATGGAACATTTTGTGCCCCTCCTTCTGCACTGACCTGGGTATCTGCAAGGTGCTCCTTGCACATATTCTCACTCTCCTCTTTGGCCACAATTACATCTGCCCAATAACTTTCTTTTTTTTCTTTTTCTTAGTCATGTTATCATGAAGGTGTTGCCACCATTTCTGATTGGCCCAGCCTCGGCCAGTGGCAGGTCCACCTTGGAGACATCTGACATCTCCTGGACATGGGAGAAGCTTCTGGCAACTTCTCACAGAAGCCACCCCTGCAGCCTCCCACTATCAAAACCTGGCCCTGCATCCCCAATACATCGATCAAAAGATTTCAATCAAATTTGGATTTAAATAGCAGTGTAGTACCCACAGATGCCTCTCATCCTTACTTAGCAAAGCACCAAAGCAATTTTACCATTTTATTGCAATTTATCTCTGCCTTTGTAATATATGTAGGAAGTTATTAGGGCTGAATTCTGAAGGACAAAGATGACTCGTGAATAGCATTTGCTTTAAGTATGAAGAAGATATGTCCTTAACATAGGACATAACAAAGGAAGAATTTAATAATGTTGTGCTTTGTGATCCTAGAGGTGCATGTGGAGGCATAGGTAATGAAAAAGAAAGACATTTTATTAGATTAATTATACTCTCATGCTGGAATGTCACTTGGATTACGTGCTTCTACTTTGTGCCATCATCAGTCTGAGGTTTGGAGTGTGTCCTAAGTTTGTGTAACTGTAAACTGTAAACAATGGAATTTAAAAGTCAATTAGCTTTAGAGGAAAGCATTTATAAAACCTGGGCAAGACATATTTTTCTGGGTTATTGCTCTTCTCTTCCAAACACACAGCCTAGGGAAATGATATGCAAAACTTCAACAGTTAATGAAACAATATCAACTGGTAATACCGAAGCTGGAAATGAAAATCAGTAATGCCAGAAAGTTCTAAAGCCACAGTTTATAGTAAGCATTCTTAGCTGTCTGTGGAATTCTTGTTTTAGTTTCTGTGTTAACTATTCACTCTCAATGTCCTCTTGTTTATTACTGAAATCAAACAGATACAGTGCAGACAGTTTTTAGCACCCTTGAAATGCTAACAGTGCTCAGTTTTCAGAAAATTTCACTGCAAACTCTTCAGTAGTCATAATCTTAAAGTTTGAGGTAATTTAAGTAAAATTTATGCAAAGAATTTTTTAATAAGGGAGGTTGTAATGTGAGAAAACCATTACCTGTATTTTGTACACTTACACACAGTAACACTTTACAGCCTTTGCATTAAATGTGACAATCTACAAGGAAGTTCAGACTGATTTACTCCTTTGGAAAGGAGCAGGAAGAAAAATAAGAAAGTATGTGAGAAGGTATGTAGGGAATATCTGATATGAGCTTCCTACCCTCCTCAATGTCAGTGCTGCAGGCAGTAAGATGCAACCATGTTCAGCTCTGCTGAAAGAATTGGCAAGATCCTCACTATGCAGTGGGATGGATCTAGGTAATCTGATACTAGTTCTTCCCTCATTGGCAAAATTTCACCCATACAAAAAGCAAAAAAGTGAAAAGAAATAAAGGGAGAAAACACAAGATAGTGGGAATAATAGTCAGAATGGACTAGTCAGTTTGGAAGAGTGAGTGGGACACTGAACACTCCACACAGAAACATCAGAGCATAACTTCCACCACTTTTTAGCAATTCCCTATGGTCACACATGTCATATCCTTCTTTAGTGCAATGAACTATATATTCACTTTTGGGTCATCTCCCCCTCTGAACTAGTTACCATCCCAAAGACTGACAAAGGATGGCTCCAGAGATAAATTAATGTCATGCAACCACTCCACCTGGCAATTAAAAGGCAATGTAACTGCTGCAGGTGCAGCCAAGTAAAGCTCACACATCTGCAGGCCATGGGGTGGTCAGTCAGGATACACTTGACCTCAGCAGAGAGGCACTCTCCACATGGCCAGACCTCCACATGCAGTGTGCCAGCCCTGACAGAGCCTGCTTGAACTTTCCTGACAGGAGTTTCACCTCCTGGCTGATTTGGCCAGGACTGAATGAAAATTTTGACTGCTTGCAAAGGCAACCAAGCCAGCTGTGAACAGCTCTGCTGTAATAATCCTCTTTACAAGCAGAAAAATAGTCTCTAAAAGTAATAAGACAACCAGTAGCATTTGAAAACCTCTATAAATAATGCATATAAATAATATCCCATAAATGTAAATTACATTGCTTCTTGGGGTGAAACTGGAGTTGATTTTACTCATTGCTTTATCACCTGCTAACTCCAATGTTTATGAGCAATTTTGAATGTCAATATGTAAAGTATATGACATTTATTATATTATTCATTAAATGACATTCACAGACATCTGCTTCTGATTTTTGATTCAAGAAGGTGGGTTCTGTCAATGTGAGTTTACTTTAATACCTATGAGGTTAATATTCAATGTATTTGGGTGTTTTTGTCATTTTATTATTCTGTGGTTCTGCCAGCCCTGAAGTCTGGCTTCTGTTACAAAATATGAGTGCAGAAGTGTACAAAAATTTCATAATGAGTTTTAGTGAAAATACAGACAGGGCTCATACTAAGACCAAACTCACAGTCAAGGAACAAATGCTATGTATGAATATTGTCTCCAAAGTTTCCACCATGCATCTGTTTTTATCATGAATGCTGCCAGTGAGCTAACAACCTTTTTCAAGAATGCTCTGGGATAGTTTCAGCCCTTCCTGGCTAATCACTTCTAGGCACAAATTATACAATTTGCTTGATTGCTTCTCTTCTTTTAAGAGATCATTGCCTCACCATATTGTCTATGTTTAGGTGCTGAGAAAGAACTAGGGATTTTAGTTTTGGTATGAATAGCTTAGCTGAATTTTGAGTTAGCTTTCTAACATTATAAGTGACGCTACAGCTAAGCAACAGTTTGTTTCCAGCATCCACAGTCAGCAGGTTCAATAAGGTGATTCTGCCCCTCTGCTCTGGTGGGACCCACCTGGAGTGCTGCATCCAGCCCTGGGGAAGGGACAGCCCAGGAAGGACATGGATTGTTAGACTGAGTCCAGAGCAGACCACCAAGGTGATTAGGGATGGAATACCTCTCCTGTGAGGAAATGCTAAGAGAATTGGCATTGTTCAGCCTGGAAAAGTGAAAGCTTTGGGGTGACCTAATTGCAGTCTGCCAGTACCTGGAGGGAGCCCACAAGAAACATGAAGAGACTGTTACAGGGACAGAACAAGTAGCAATGGCTTTAAACTGGAAGGGAGTAGGTTTAGAGGAACTATTCAGAAGAAATTCTCCTCTGTGCATGTTGTAGTGTGTTTTTAAATGTCTTGTTTGCTCCCCCATTTTATGTACTGTTCCCCCCTGTTCTTTGTAAAATGGTTCTTCCCCCTCCAGTTTTCCCGCCACAGAGCTTTTTACAGTTATGTTGCTATGGTTACCCCTTCCCCCACAGCTGCTTATCACTTAAGTTATGTAACTTCCCCTCCCCTATCCTACCTTATAAGTAAGTTTTTCCTCCTCCCTGGGCCCAGTCAATCACCCCCTACTCCTCCCAGGTTTTGAGAACCTTCTTCCCCATGGGGGTTGTGGTTGGCTGGTGTCCCGGGGCCCCTCCTTTGCTTCATGTTTAATGAATAGGTCCTAATGTCAGTTATGTTATGTACCTCCCCACATGTTTTCCCATTGGTTAGCTGAGCTTCCCTCCCTTCTCCACCCCTTCCCTTTAAAACCTTGTCTCTCCCCCTGATCGGGGCCATTTGCTGCTGGGTTTTTCCACCTGTTGGCCCGTCCTTCAATAAGCCGACGTTAACCCCCAGCAAGTGGTCGCTCCCTTATTTCGTCCTCTACAGCGTGAGTCCGAATCCGCGATCCAGCCCAGCCCGAGGCCACGACGCCAAGGGGGGTTGGCTTCCGATGCGTTGGGGCATCGGCCATCATACCCTATCAGCTAGCCGGACTTAGGGCCGCGTACGCCCTCGCGCATGTGCAGGCCTTGAGACAGTGGAACAGGTTACCCAGGGCAGTTGTGGATGCCCCATCCCTGTTAGTGTTTATAGCCAGGCTGGATGGGGCATTGATCAATCTGATCTAGTGAAAGGTGTTCCTGCTCTCCACGCTCGTGTCAGTGGGATTGAAAGTAGCTGATCTTTAAATTCCCTTTCAATCCATGCCGTTCTATGAATCTATGATCTCTCAGTTACTGAGGTAAAAATGAAAAGCAGATATCTGAAACTGACCCATAACTCTGCTGAACTATTTACTAGGAGGAAAGTATAACTTCATTAATAACTACCAACTTCTACAGAAGAAATTAAAAAAGGTATAGATTTAGAAATAGATTCTCCTAATTTGAATTAATTTTAATTTATAAAAATAATTCAACTTAGTTACTATATTTTATGTTATATAAGTGCATATATATCAATTGAATCACATCCTCATCAAGAACTTTACTCTTAAAATGTATCACACAGCTTCCACAAAAAAATGTACTATTATACATGCAATGCAAGCCACACACTGTTGAATTAATTTCCTAAAATAAAGACCCTCAAGCCTGAAGCCTAAAAATATAATTCAATATCAAAACATAGGATAGAATAAAGAGCCAGCTGGTATCAGTCATTCAATTTGACTCTTGCCATGAATACATCTGTGAGAGACAGACCTTGTTTTGAGAACTCATCTGTACCTCTTGTATATAAATATTACTGGTGTTGGCTGATAAAACAAATGTTAATTAAAACAAATTAATAAAAAAACACCAACGAAACAAAACAAAGATAAAGAGAATCTATTCTGCTAAATGCAAATGGATGCTTTTGGGATGAAATCTCAGACTTAATACTTCAAGAAGGTATTCTTAAAATAAATATAACAATTACAAAACAGTCAATGAAGACTTCTATGAGGCCTTCAACATGGTCCAACAAGACATTCTTATCTCCTAATGGGAGAGACATGGATGTGAAAGGTGGAACAGATGTATAAGCAATTGGCTGGATAAACACATCAAGAGAGTTGTGATAACTGGTCCAGGGTGAGGTTGGTGTCATTTGGTTTCCCTCAAGGCTCTGTCTTGTGAGTGGTGTTGTGTGTTCTATGATACCTTTATCGATGACAAAAATAGTGAGATTGAGTGTCAAGTTTGCAGATGACACAAAGCTGAGTGGTGAAGTTGACACAACATAAAGAAGTGATGAGATCCAAAGGGACCTGGACAAACATGAGATGCAGGCCTACAAGAAACTCACTGTGTTTAACAAGACCAAAGGCAAGTTCTTGCACCTGTGTCCAGGCATGGGTCCCAACCTAAGCATGAATACAGACTGGGAAAAAATTCATTGAAAACAGCCCTGTGACGAAGAACTTAGGTGTTCTGGCTTGTGAACAGGTGGACATGAGCCAAGAGTGTGTGTCTGCTACCCAGAGAACCCACTGTGTCCTGGTATGAATCCAAAGTAGCATGGCCAGCAGACTGAGGGAGAGGACTCTGCTCCTCTGCTCTGCTCTTCTCTGGTGAGACCCCAGCTGCAGTGCCACATCCAGCTCTGGGGTCCTCAGCACAAGAAAGACATGGATCAGTTGGAGGAAGTTCAGAGGAAGGCCACAAAGTTAATCAGAGGTGTGGAGCACCTCTCCTGTGAAGACAGGCAGAGAGCTGGAGTTGTTCAGCCTAGACGAGGCTCAGGGTTGACATCATTATGGACTTCCAGTGCTTAAAGGGGACTTACCAAAAAGAGGGAAAGCAACATTTTTACACAGGCAGGTATGAAGAGCAGAGAGAGATGGGTTAGATATTAGGAAGAAATTCTTTATTGTGAGGATGATGAGTCACTGGCACAAGTCACTCAGAGAAGTTGTGGATGAACTGTTCAAGACCAGGCTAGACAGAGCTTTTAGCAACTCTGTGTAGTTGCTGACATCCCTGCCTATGGCAGGGGGATTGAAGCCAAATAATCTTTAAGATCCCAATGTAACCCAAGCCATTCTACTCTATGATGCTTTGAGGTTGGAATGTCTCACCTACCTTTAGCTATTCAGCAGTGAGGAGACTCGCTTATGATGATGAGTCAGGGTCCATCTGCAGCCAATGCAGAGAAATGGGCAGCTTGGCACCCACACAGTAAATGTCATCTATGCCTGTTTAGCTGTGCCCTGAGAGAAGCTTTCTCCCCAATGTCTGTAACATGTAATTGGTTTAGGCTTATGCCTAATCCTTGAATGTCCATAAACACTTAAGGCAGGTTATATCCTAGGTGCTAAAACTTAGTCAGGGAGGACATCTTTCAGGAATCACCTACCTCTCTCTATTATGCAGGGAATGGGATCTATTGTACTAGGTCAATAGATCCTTTGGCACCTAACTCAGTCGTTCAAGTCAGGAAGCTAAAACTTAATATTTTTGGAGCTGCAAATCCATATTCAAATGCATGATGGTTGTGCTGCATTTCTTATGTTTTGCTGAACTTCAATTTCAATTTCACTGATAATTCCATTAAGACTCCTCTCTTCTGAAGCTGTCAAAAACTAAATTCAACTGGATTTTTCTCTTAGGGTTTTCCTTTCAAGCTTCCTTGTTGTAGGCTTGGATTAGAAAGAAATAATTTAAAAATATATCCCACACATCTGTGACATACTATCTGATTTATCAACTTTTAAAGTGTATAATTATAAACTAGATCATCCAAGACTGTGTTCCTCACAAAATCTCCTTAAATACAATTCCAGCACAGAACATAACCTATCCTATGATCAGCATATTATCTCCTTTGTAAATCTATATTAAGTCAAGCATGTTTATTTCTCTCTGTTCCTTCCTCTTTCTTCTAGCCAACAGTCAGTATTTCTTTTTCTAATCACACAGCAAAAGATGCACACCCATTTGGTGCTTCAGTTTACCACTGTACATGGTCAGGGTGCAAATCGTCTGATTAAACGTAGACTTCTACACTTTAACTAATCACTTGAAGTTCTTTTTCTGGTCAAGAACAAATAATAGGTATGTTAGTACATGATTGCTCTCCATATGTCTATTTCTCTCCATTGGTTGTCAGGAAAATTTAGGGCGACAAGCTGAAAGGCAGACCACATCTATGTAGATCAGCGTATTTCCCAAAATGGACCTCACGCACAAAATCTCTTGAGAGGAAAGAAAGGTTTACTCTGTCTCTCAATGTCATACAAAATTCAAACCTGCTGGTGTGGGTTAGCTTCAACCAGCAGCTCAGCCCCACCAGCCACCTGGTCATCTTCATAATTCTAAACTCTTCCAGTCACTCGACTATCAGACACACCAATTGGGGGTGATTTCTTTATTTCTTAATACATAACAAACAAATAGACTGCTGCTCTAAAACGTCAACAAATGTACTAATCTGTTCCTTTCCAGAAAAATGAACAGTAAATTTGTATTCTCTTGCATCCCTGATCACACTTTTTTTCCTCCTTAACTTTTTTAGAAAGGATAATGAGGAAGAAAAATATATGGAGAGAGAAAAGAGCAGGAAAAAACAGACCTAGAAAATACCAAAATTAAGTGTTGATCTTTTTGCATAAAGAACTGCCGTATTTTGTCCAGGTCAGTTTTAATTTCAGCTTTTCTCACTTCATTTAATCTTCAGTTAAAACCAGCTCCCCGGATAATTGTTTAATGATTGATGTAAAGAATAAATTAAAAATCATGAGGGTGAGGTAAGACAGATGAACTGATTGAATGTTACACCCATTATCATCAGGAGCTACACTAAAAAACTTAAAACCTCATGTGAATATTGTTCTAGTTTTTGGTTTGAATCTCAATTTGTCACTAAAAGTTCATGCCCTTTTACTAATTATGCTGCGTTCTCAACTAGATGAGGATTGAATGTCTGTACAAGTGAACTGTAAATAAATCCAGAATGATCACAAATTATTCTAACAGTAATCTGTGCAATAATCCATACGTCCATTACACAAAGAACTTTAAATTGATATCTGTTTGAATGATATATAATGAAGTCAGTAGGTAATCTTTCCTCCGAAGCAATAATTTGGAAAAGATTTGGATAAGATTTTTTTGTCAATCAATCGAATAATATATTTTATTTTCTTCTTTAACTGACATACGACATCAGTTTCAGGCACCAAACAAGGACTGCATACTTTGATTTTCTACAGGTAAATGTGAAAGGAATCCATGTATCATCTAACCTGTGTCATCTGGTTATTCATCTATCAATGGCTAAAAGTATTGTGGACACAATCTCTTGGAAGAAATCAAGCACAGGCTTTTCATTGTTTCATCTGAAAATACGTTACACAGTCACAGAAATATTATCATTTCCACATATGTCATGTTATTTTAAAATCTCAGGTACAGATTCCTGAATCATCCAACACTGATGTGAGATTTATTGCTTTACTGTGGTTATTACTCCTCTTTTATTCTTTAAATTTGTGGTCCTGTATGTTTATCCTCTGAAGGCAACAGAGAAGTACAGAACTAAAGGTGAAGCCCCTCCCACCCCACAGTATTGAAAAATATGTTCAAAATCACATGCCACACATGTGTACTTAGATGTTTTAAGCCTTTTACTTAAATAATCCAGTTGCTTTCTTTTAGAGGGTACATATTGAGCCATTAGCATAAAGTTGATTACAGAAAAAGATTTGTCATGAAGGAAGGACATCAGTGCACATTTAGGGCATCAATACCTGTAGAATTTATTAAATTCCTTCAGTAGTAAGAAATTGATGGCATCCAAAGTCACTTTTATCTAAAAAAACCCCAAACTACACCAACCTTTTTTTCAGTAGTGAAAACTTGCATTTCTACATATTAGTCTTACTTTTATTAGACTTATACATTGTGGCACTCCAGTTTAGACTCATAATCTTCTTAAAATTTTCATGGAAGAAAATCAACTCGCATATCAATGTTAAAATAGCTAAAATTAATAGAAATCCATGGAGAACATTACAGAATCTAAAAGAGGAAAACTATTTAATCCTTATCACCAGTAAAATATTGTGGAGTTTTGATTTTTTTTTTAAATTTATTTATTTTATTTTGATGTCTCCAATTTGTGCCTTTTAAATGACTTTCTGTATTATTATACTGGTCTGTGCAGATTAGTAAATAGAGCAATAAGTTAATCAGAATTTAAATTCTTATGATTGAGATATTTATGATTATGATTATAATTATGATTATGATCATTATAAGCCTATTGTGCCACTGAAGAGAAATTAATTTTAGAGACAATGTAAATATTTGAACTTTTTTTAAAATTTAATTTATAAGTAGGATATTATATATATATAAGTAGTATAAATGCTGCCTACTTTTATTAATAAGTAGGCAACATTTCAGTCCCAGTGAAACAGAGTCTTGCCATAAGTTTCCATACTGACATAGTGTTAGGATACGTAGTAGTCAATGACATAGCTCCAGGCTCATTTTGGTATTTCTGCTCATTAGTTCAGCTCAAAGATAAAAAAAGGCAATAAAATAAATATGGGGTTCTATACTAACCCATAACTGCACTACAATAAGACTGTTTATAGGTTTTTTAGTGTTATAAAATCAAAGCAAGAGAATGAATGTGGTCTGAGTGTCACAAAATACATTTTGAACAAAATCAAATGTCTTATTAGTGTGTGATTTATTTTTGCTTGAGTTGTGATTTAAAGCAGACCATTCAGCCAAATATGAAGAACATGATGAATGGCACAATTTGGGCATATATAAATCAGATAGCACTCACTACCTCTACGATGTAAATTCAAATAGAGTTTCCTCTGCAAATTTTTTAATCTACATTAATTTCTATGAGAGATGGGCCTAGATGATGCATTTTGGATGTGAATTTGGACACAATTTGTCCTGGATTTTTGGACTGACATCCATGTCTGAGAATGGACTGACTTTTCATTGTAATTCTGAATTTTTCACTTTTGCATTCTCTTTGTTTATTCCTTTGTTACTGTACAACTCTACTTACCAAATGATGCTATTAGGAATGATGTTTTACCATCAGTTTTAACATTTTTTACTGTCCACTGTGCCTTTGAGACTATTTTTGGTTGTTTCCTTTCCTCTTTATTCCAGTCTGTGAACTACAGGAGGTTTGATTGCTGTGTCTTGAGAAATTCTTTCATAATCTTTTCTATTTTGTCTGAACCTGAACAAGGGGCTTTTATAATATACTCCTTATATAATAAAATTAAGAAGTATTAAGGAAAACTTCAAATTCTACTGCTTCTTATGTCTACCAACTCTCTTCTCTCCTACCTAGCAGTTTTTATTCTTTCATCAATGTAATCTTCTTGTCAACTCAGCCTGTGGGATCTGTAGTAAGTAGATTTAACATTGTTGTAGTATTCTAGCTTGTTTACCTTATCTATTGAGATTTTTCTCTGTGCTGCTTTTATAATGAAGTCAACGTTTTGCAGAATTCTGTTGTTATGATTAAAAGAAGACACAAGAAGACTGATTCTCAGATAGTTTAAACTGTTGGTAACAAAAAAAGTCTCTAAGAAACCTCTTTTGGACAAAGAGATCAGAATATAAAAATCTGGCTGAAAGAATTATTTCAAGATAGCCCAGAAGCATGAAGATTCTTGAAAGAGTAGAAATTATGTATTCCTTTTGATTTGCTGTTTTTTGGTTTTATGGGTTTTTTTTTTTTTTGTGTTGCAAAATGAAAGGAAATTTATCTATGTATAACTTAAAATGGTTTAGAAATAGCATTAAAATCAAGTAAATGTTTCCTCTTAGACACAGATGGTAACCTTTTCAGAGTGTTAAGTGGATCTTCATCTCTACAACCTGAACTGGGTGAACGTCAGGTAAATGAATTCAGCCCTGACTTTTTGAAGAATAATTCCTCTTTGTTGCCTAGCCCAAAATATTTAATAATAATTTCCTTAGATATTTGCTTTCTGTCTATTGTACAGCATCTCAATCTTGACATCATGTGGCATTATGTGGAAAAGTTTTTGTAGGGAGGTTTTCAGCGCTGGCTTCCGTGACAAAACATAAGAAGCCATCCCCATGTCAGACAGAGCCAGTTCCAGATGACAGTGGCCAATTCTGAGCCCACCAGCAACATGGTAGCATATTCAAGAAGGTTAAAAAGGATTGTGCAGCAGCTGTGAGAGGAAGGACTGAGGAAATGTGTGAGGAAACCATCCTGCAGATGCCGGGGACAAGGAGCAAGGAGTGCTCAGGTGCCAGAGCAGATTTCCCTGCAGCATGAGGTTCAGACCATGGTGAGGCAGCTATGCCCCAGAAACTGTGAAGGACCCCACATCTGAGCAAGTGGATATTCCCTAAACAGAGCTGTAGAGCCAGGAGAATCCATGCAGAAGCAGGTTCCTGACAGGAACTGTGGCTCATGGGGGGCCCATGCTTGTGCAGTTTGTTCCTGAAGGACTGCATCCTGAGGAAAGGATCCATTCTGGAGTAGTTCTGGAAGAACTGAAGCCCATGGAAAGGACCCATGAGGGAGTGCTCATGAAGTGGCTCATGAGGTATCTCCCAAGGGAAGGACTCCACACAGGAGCAGGGGAAGAGCTCTCCTGGGAAGGAAGGAGAAACTTAGACAATGGGTATGAACTGACTGCAACCCCTATTGACCTGGACTACTTGTGGGGAGGAGATTAAAAAAAATTGGGAGTTATGTTGAGCCAGGAAAGAACCCTGGAGGGGTAGGGGGAAGGTGGCTCCAGCTTTCTCACTATACTAGTCTTTTGCAATTTATTGGCAATAAATTAAATTCCCCAAGTTCAAGTCTGGGTTTGCCTGTGATGGTAATTAGAAAGAAACCTCCCTGCCCTTATCCCAAGTAATGAGGTTTTCCATAGCTTTTCCCTTCTGGCCATTTTTTTGAAAAAAGGGGAAGTGATAGAGCATCTTGGTAGGTGACTGGCAGTTAATCAAGTTCAATCCACCACAGATGGCAATATAGCAATACTGTCTCATTCACAAACATCCCACATGGCTGAGTGAACTGCCACATCTCACATTTGCTGAGTACAGAAGAATCCAATTTGGGGCTCCTAAGATAAATGACAAATATGTGTCCCCATTGTGGACACAACCACTTTTTAAAACAAAGTCAGTACGGATTTGCAATTGTTCTTATTTCTTGTAAAGGTAAAAAAATCTAATTCTCACATACCTTTTCTTTCACTATTTTTGCAAAATTACTTTGGAGCATGAATGTTAGTATTAGTACCTTAAATGATGTCACAATCCTCTGAGAAGCCTGAAAAAAAGTGTGCTATGTAGCACCAAACCTCTCTGGCACACAAACAATTTAAACTGCACTCAGAATACATTGGAAAGGCAGGCACTTTTCTGCCTGTCCAAGAGGAAGATATCTCTAAAGTACAGTAAAGTTCAAGGAGAAAATTTACTCAGAGTGCTATAATTTAGCAATTTTATTTTACATTGAACAATCTTAGCATCTCTATGAGATGAGGTATAGTGAGGGTGCATTTGTCTTAAACAAAAAAAGTGGGTTGAAAATCTGATATTACAAGGTGGTAACTGGGAAAGATGTTTCCCACTCTGCACTTTCAGGCCACTCTGCTGAACAAAACAGATAGTGTTTGTTTTAGAGTAAATGAATGTATAAAAATTGCCTGTCTTTAATTTAGTCTCAGATGAAGTGCTCAATAGAAACTCTAAATCTTTCAAATGACACTGAAAAGTGAAAACGGGTTATTAAGGTTGTTTGGGAAACAATGCTGAAACTGATGTTTGTTCTCATTTTATGTATCTTAGTCTGTCAAGTATATAGAGATTATACATTTTATTTGTGGCTCCTCAGCTTTCCCTACATACAGATTTCTAGTTCAAATATAGGATAGGAACTGAAATGTTAGATAGAAAGAGGGCTTTTATAGACTATATCTGGACTTCCAGCTTGCAATTTGAGAGAGAAAATAAATTCCCATAAATATAGAGAACAACTACATATTTTAAATGCAGAACATTACACATTCATGAAAAAAAATAGCTGTTAAAATTTGGGTAATACATGTTCTGTTTGTCCCTCTGCTATATTTTAAAATATGAGTAAATTTTATGTTATGGTTAGAAATATCTTCTATGAAATAGGCAAAATAAATTAATAAGTATATAGATTGAGTAAGATAACAAAGCAAGGACAATTAGAAAACCAACATAGCCTTAAATCTCTCTTTTTTTCCTTGCCAAATTTACTCTTAGAATGAGAAAGTACTTCTTAAATTTGAAAGTGGGAGAGAGCTGGAACAGTTTCCTCAGAGAAGTTGTGGAGTCTCCTCTTCTCTGGAGAAAATTAAACCCCATCTGGATAAGATCCTGTAAAACCTGCTCTAGGTGAACCTGCTTTAGTGGGAAGGTTGGACTGGATGATCTCCAGATGGCTCTTCCAACCACAACCATTCCGTGATTCTCTGATCCGTGTTAGATCTAAATTGCAAAATCTTCATACAAGTAAAATATACAATGTATATGAAAATGTTTTGCCAATATGATCAGAGAATTATTTTTTTTTTTTGCCTTTGGTCAATGGAATACAGAAAAGACATGAACAAAGAAACAGGAGCTTAAAACAATGTGATCTTGGATAATGTTCACTAAGAGAGAGCTCACCTCTTCTGGAAACTGGTAAAGAAGCACATAATAGAAAAGTTGTTCTTCTGCCCCACTATTTTAAAAATTACTCTCCAATTTTAAATCTCTAGTGTCTTTTAAAAAGTTCTTAAGTAATGCATTATTTACAAAATCTTTAATATCTTTTTTTTTAAGTCTTTTCATGATATTACAAAATGTGAGGGAAAGTAGAGTAGAACAAGGGTTGTGAATTCCAGTTTAAAAGAAAAGATGAAAGACACAATGAAAAGTGTTGTGAAATTTTATTTGTAGGAAAAAAATGGTGAAAATGTGCTCTAAATTATACAGATGTACCACAGAGATTCTGAACACTTTTGCATATTCCTAAATTCCCAAATTTCAGAGTAACCATAGGGGCTTTAAACAACAACAATTCTTCCAGTTATTTTGGCTTAGACAGAGAGAAGATTATTTTCTGTTGATCTTAATCAGCAATAAATTAGCTCAACATCAAGGCCTTTCTGATCCATCTGTACCACAGTCAAAAAGAAAGTATTAGTTAGTGTCTGCACTCTGCATGCCAACGTACAAGCAAAATATTTTTTACAAAATATTTCTATTGCCTTTGGTGCCCTTACATCCACTTAGAATCCAAGTCTAGTCCTTGGACTGAGCAGAAATTCTCTTCTTTGTTGCCAATGCATTTATTATTAAATAATGAACAATTATACAGATAAAACTGATCAAAAGGACCTTGGAATTATAAGAAAAACATTCTTCAATTTTTACAGAAACCATGTTCTTGTCAATTTTTACAGAAACCATGTTCTTGTCAGCATAAAAGGGAAAAAGATAACTTTCATAAGACCACACTCACAGGAATTAGAAAGTAGGGGGTGCCACATCTGGTACTCAACAGATTTATTCAGTGCAAATATTAAGTCCTCAGCTGCTGTTGGTCCTATACAAGAGCAGGAAATCAAAGATGAAATAGATAAATACAGCTAAGCATAAATATATAGATAATATGTATATATTCTAATATTTGTTGACATAGATACAGTCAATATAGTCATTGCAACTTTCCTGATTTGGGACCTCACAGTTATGATCTCTGTACAATCTCCTAACCTAATTTCCAAAAAATATCCGATGCAACAACAATAATCTTCCCTTTCTCTTTGTACTTAGACCACATAATCCACTTACACTTTGGCTGCACTGTCACACCCTGTTGTGATAAACCTCTTTATGAGGTTTTTGCTTCCCTCCTTTTGCAAAATAGCAACTGTAGAGTGAAACAGATAGAACACCACTGATGGTTAACAATATTGAAAACCCCAATCAAAACCCCCTGAATCTTTTAGTAATGGAAATAGTAAATGAAAATGAACATTTAAAATAGAAGTTTGAAGTTTGACATACCTGAAATCCATTATTATTGCTTATCTCCCAACCTTGTGTTAATGTAAAAATATCTTATTCATGGAGACATGGACTTTTTATTGTAAGTAAATAACTATTTTGTCTACCTGATTCCAAAATAAGATTTTACTGTAAAATGAAACTCTGTAGGTAAATATGTAGTAGCTTTCAGAAATATGAAGTTCTTTGACTTACCAAAATAGACCTGTTTATTACTGGCATGTCCTTCTGCATCTTTCGAAAAGTTGTGTAATCATTTTCCTCTCCTTCCAATGTCTACACTCTAGCTCCTTGTATGAAGATATATAACCAATATGAAAATCAAGTCAGATATATCTTTCCCCATGAATTATTCAAAACAAAATCTCATGAAAGCTGTCAATATCCACAAAGATCAGGTAATTGGAATGAAGTTTTGATTGATCTCTTGGACTGAAATTAAGGGAAACAAAGTCCTTTTAATTCAGTTATGCAGGACTGAAAATTTTATTGTAGACCTTTGGCATTTAACGTTAGGTGACTATTTTGTTTCCTTTATATCCAGTGTCCAATATTGACCTTTCCCAGAATGTGAAAGTATCTGACTCCTAGATCTGACTTCATCTTCTCTCTGTGTATTTTCTTATATCCATACAGACAATTCCATATGTATTTATATTTATCATTGTATTGGTGTGGAAGAGTACATGAAAATGGATAGAAACATATTGAGGGGCAAGCAGAATATAAATCAACTTATATTAGAAGACCAGGCAACACCTCTTTTAGAGGGGAAACTGGTCATAAACAGGCACTGATTTTGTCATGAGATTATGGAACAAATTTAAAAGTGGATTCTAGATAAAAGCGAGTTCTAGAAAAAAATTTGAAAATTAATAGATTAACTCAGAAATGTTTCAAGAAAAACACAAGTTCTAAATATTTTTTTCACAATAATGAATATCACCCTGAGGAAATTTATGAAATATATAAAGAATGTTCCATAAAAAAATTAATCAGAAAAGATATGGTGGCTTTCACATGATGTTAAAAGCACCCTTCTCAGCAGTCCTCTGCTATTAGCACACCTT
The DNA here is from genome assembly GCF_028551555.1 of Melozone crissalis. Taxonomy (NCBI): domain Eukaryota; kingdom Metazoa; phylum Chordata; class Aves; order Passeriformes; family Passerellidae; genus Melozone; species Melozone crissalis. Next base: position 59,802,334 of record NW_026535805.1, read on the forward strand.
CTGATAGAAAAATGTCAAAGGAAGGGTGAATTTGTAAATCATTGGCTGCTTAATATTCCTATTTTAATAGATATATTTTTATGGATTTTGTTCTGATTTGTTTAGGGGAGAGGGTTCGAGGATTTTTTTAATTGTAGAGGAGTGGTAAAAGGAACTTTACTGGCTGTTCATAAAGTACAGCATTCAATCTTAGATATTGTCATGTGTCCCAGTTTACAAAAATAACATACATTTTCTCACAAAGATCAATCCTACTTGGATTGCTCAATATCATAGATATTAATTGGCTATTCGTATCAAGAACCTGAGAGAGCAGGACAAAAATCAAGATGATTGAGCTTGTTTTCAGGAGACCAGAAATTGCAGGCTGCAGGCCTATGATATGAAGAGTCCCATGGGATAAGACCCTGGAGGGAAGGCAGGCTAAAGAAAGCTGATATCAAGGACTTCCTGACAAAACACAAATGCAAAAAGGAAGTGTGGAGAGGGTGGAAGCAGGAGCAGGCAATCTGGAAGGAATACAGAAACACAGCATGGGCATGTATGGTTAGGAAATCCTTGGCCCACACCCAGAGCTGAGTCTGCGAAGGGATGTCAAAGGCAAGATGGGTTTCTGCAAGTATGTGAGTGACTGAAGGAAGACTAGGGCAAATGGGGCCAAGTGGGGCCCATCTGGTTACCCAGGTCATAAATGACTTGTTTGCCTCATTCTCTACTAGCATGACTAGCTTTCAGGAATACCAGGCTCCAAAGACCAGGGGGACAGTCTGGAGGAGCAAGTCAGGGAATGCTAAAGTAAACTGGACATAAGCAGGTCTATGGGCTCTGATGCACCCATATGTGCTAAGGGAGTGCTGGTGCCACTGTGAGACAACTTTTGACTGTCTTTGAGTGATTTTGGTGACTGGGAAAAATGCCTGAAGACTGGAGAAATGTAAGTTGCCAGCAAGAGTATGAAAAGGACACTGGCACTGCTCACCTCCCTTGCTTCCTAGAATAGTAATGAGCACTTAATACTGGAAAGCATTTCCAGGCACATAAACTGGAAATTAATTAGGAGTAGTCAGCATGGATGCTCCAAAAAGTCATCATGCTTCTACAACTTGATAAACTTCCACAAATAAATGAATGGCCTGGTCTATCTTGATTTTAGGAAGGCCATCCACACTGACTCCCATAAAATGCTAACAGGGAAGTTGATGAAGTGGGGTCAAATGAGTAGGCAGTGAATTGAAATCTGGCTGAATGTATGGTCCCAGAGGATGATGATGAGAGGCATGAAGTCTAGTTGGAGGCCAGCAACTAGGAGTTTATCCCAGAAATCAATACTTTGTCCCATCTTACCCAAAATCTTAATTCATGTGCTGGATGGTGGAGCAGAGTGTATCCTCAGCAAGTTTGCAAATGACGCCAAACTGAAAGGAGTGGCTGATACGACAGGGGGTCATACTGACATCCAAAAGGACCCCCTGGAAGAATGGCTAGCAGGAAAATTTGCAAAATTCAATGAAAGGGAGCACGAAGTCCTGCACCTGAGGAGCAATAACCTCATCCATTATCTCATACTGAGGGCTTCCCTGTTGGAGAGCAGTTAGAGAGGAGAAAGGGACCTGGGAGTCCTGGTGAACAGCAAGGTGGACATAAGCCAGTGGTGTGCCCTTGTGACACCAGGGGTGAAAGGTGTGTTGGGCTGTGTTAGGCAAAGGATTGCCAGCAGTTTGAGGAAGAGACTGAAAGATCTCTCAGGAAGAGACTGAAAGACCTCTCAGGAAGAGACTGAAAGACCTCTCATAAAGCAGAGAGAGCCTAGAGTACTGAGCCTCCAGGATATGTCTCAGGTGTGTTTAAGTACGTGCTGCAGGAAGAGTAAAGAAGGCAGCTCTAGGTTCTCTTCAGTGGTGCCTGGGGACAGAACAATAGGCAATGGGCATAAGGAAGCTCCAAATGAGCATCAGGAAACCCTTTTTTACTGCAAGGGTTACTGGAACAGGTTGCCCAGAAATGTTGTGTAATATTCAAAAGCCATCTGGGCATAGTTCTGGACAACCAGCTCTAGATGGCCCTGATTGAGGAGAGAGGGTAGACAAGATGATCTCCAGAAGTCCCTTTCAACCTGAAACATTCCGTGATTCTGTGATCTGACCTACTTGTCTCCATTAGTACTTCTTAAATGCTGAGCTTTTCTTAATTGCATTACTTCTGAAAAACAGTAGTTATTGTACTTAGGGGATACCAGGTGTCTGTCATTGAATGTAATGAGCAAAAGTAGGAACATAGAAAGGAAAGTAGGAAAACATGCATTTTCAACTAGAGTCCATCTACAGAGTTAGACACATAGCTCCTTTTATCTGCATCAAAGAATTCAACTTCTTCAAATGATAAGATTGAATCCCATCTGGTCTACATGAATACAGGGTCCATGACTTCAAACCAAATTTTCCAGTATGCAACAACAAAAGGTTTTCCTATGAGGTTAAGAACATCCATCTTGCCAAAATGTATGTCAGAGGTACTACTGAAAAAGTAGTAAGAAAGAACCAGAGTTTGTGGAGTTTTGCTACAGAGATGCAGTGGAGAGATAAGACTGCTTTGATAAGCTCTCAGCTAACATTGCTATGTCAGCAATTATTGATTCTGAAATAATGGAATTACTCCAGAAAGTATCAATTCTATATCTTGAGGCTACAGTTCCAAAAGAGTCATCCAAATGTCTTATAACCACCACAGTTTGTGTAGAAGATATGAAGCAGAAACATCCCTGAACACTAAAAGGTCATTGGTGGATATTTTCTGAACAGATTCAGTATTGCTTGCTTTAGCAAAATGCAGTAGCCAAGTAGAAGACTTTGGACTGTAAGATTTGGTACATTAGAAATGAACGAACCTACTTCTTCATTTTGAATTTTATGCCTCTGTGATACTTAAGGACTGTGCAGCACAAGTAAATAAAAATTAGATGGTGTGAAATAAGAAAGCAAACTGCAGGAGAGAAAAATGCCTAATTTTGAACATAGCCCCCAGTATGGACTAAACAATTGGTGCAGCACACAGGACCCTGCAGAATAAAGAAAATCCCTACACATCAAAACCAATGCTAACTGAACAGTGCACAAGCCAGCTAATTATGGGCAAGTCTCAGAGATTTTCTTTGGCTTTCAAAACATTTTTAAGCATATACAGGGGCACATATTTCAAAAAATACAGCCAATAATTTTTTCATTTCACTGACCCCTGAAGCTATACAGTGCCGAAGTTTGCATAACACCTAAATTATGGTGGTGAGTTTTTCTTAAAATCCTTGTAGTTATTTACATTTTTCTCATGGTAAAAAGACTTCTGGGACAGTGGCTAACTACCTGACCAAGCTGCTTCTGAGTATCCAGAATGCTGACCTTGGAGCTGTACTGGGACCTATATCTAATACAAAACAGTCACAGTGAATGCAGGAAAATTAGACCCACACTCACATATAGAAAACAGCCTCCTCCTGCACAGCTAAGTGTTTCAGACTTGGACTTACTTTTCTCTTCAAAGACTAAAATTTAGTTCCTAGGTTAAACAATTAATTTATCAGTGTCTTTTACTTAGAATGGTCTCACTAGGATAAACATAGAAAGTTTTACTTGTTGCTCTTTATGACTTTCAATAAGGTGTAGCTCTCTGCTATAAATACTTCCGAAGAAGACTCCAGCTCTTAGCATTTTTCTAGCTAGAAAGCTTTACAAGGCTCCTGGCAGCCTAGGATCCTTCAGCCCCTCTATTTCTCCTGCTGCTGACATACCGCAAAGCCATAGATCACAAAGGCATGTGGAGGTGTCACACAGAAGAAGAAATAGAGTAGACATCATTCAATTGCTTTTTTTCTGTCTGTCATTAAATCAACATACAAAGATAATAATGCTCAGCAATACTAGATAGTGTTTCACTGTCACCTGCTTTGACTCAGCTAATAATGTCCCTGTAGCTCCTGCAGGCTATGATTCATGATGAAATGTCTTTTCCCAACACTGTTAAGGAACCATTTAAGATACTGTCGATGGCAGATTTAAGGCCTGTCATTACTGTAGGCAGGCTTCAGAAAGAAAATAAGGGTTTTTTGATAAAGATTTTAGGACAATTTTCTGATAAGATTTTTAAAGATCTTTGAAAAAAAACCCGAGAAGTTGAATAAACAATTTTTAAAGTTCATCTTGATGTGTTTTTGTCATAGTTGGTCCTAATATACCTTTTTGATAATCTACATAGTTTTAACTTTTTTTCTTATCCCCCACATTACTAGGGTTTTTTTAATGTATAAAGGATATCTTTGTACTACCCAATTATACTGCAATAGAACATAAAAAATGTACAGCACATAGAAATTAATTTCTCATGTTCTGATTAAAATAATATATATAAAAAAATAACACTCCAAAATCTCAAATTCATTGTGATATTTTTCTGAGTATTTTGTCTTCTTACATTTTTCGTATTTTCTTCCCCGGCTTCTGGATTAGTCACATATCTCGGAAGGGTATTTGAGTTCTCTGCTGAAGACTATGGTCTTTTTTAATAATACCTAAGTCCTTTATTCTGGTCCTTTTCTGATGGTATATTACCTTTTCCAGACACATTCTTTTTTAGGTGTTTGGTTCCTTACTTTATTGCCTTCCTTTTTTTTACACTAAATCAAATAAACTCGTTATTTGCTCATGCTGTTAGTCTATTTTCATCTTTCTGACTCTGGTTGCCCTTCTTTATGATGACCTTATCTGCCCTTCAAACACTTTGCTTTCCTTTCAATTTAGTTCTTTTATAGCTTAATCTTTTCTTGAGGCACAAACAGCTTCAATTATAAGCCTTGAACTTAATTTGATTTTATCCACAATAAAGACTTTTTCTTTTATGCTTTCAGAACACGTCTTGTTTATTTAAGATAGATCAGAGCATATTACATTCATAATGGTTTATTAGATAAGTATTTTCCGTGGTAGAGAAATAAAAAACAGAGAGACAAATATAGTCTTGGCAGCTTCCTGTGTTTGCATAAATATCACTAGACCTAATAAGTTAAAAAGTATTTTTCCATAGCATTTTCCTCTTCTATTCAATTCTTAGCCTAGGGATGACACTTGTTCATTATTTTAGCCTTAATGAAGAGTACTCTTTTGATAGCTTACTGCTGTTTCAGTAGTTCTAGCTGAGGAGAAAGATTAGTCCAAGTTGAAGCTGGAACTGAATCTGGAAAAGGACACAGAATAAAAAGAAATGTTTCTACAGGTATGTTAACCCATGAAGAAAGGTCAAAGTAGGGACAGTCCCCCTTCTCAATAAGCAGTGCTGGAAAATGGGTAACAACAGAGGAGAAGGCTGCGGTACTCACCAACATTTTTGACTTAGTCTTCAATGACCACCTCTCTTCCCACACATCCTCAGCAGGTGGACAGCAGGATGGGGGTTGGGGGAGCAAGGTTCATAGCACCCAAGGAACCTGAATGTACATTAAGTGTATGCATCCCAGGGTTCTGAGGAAAACTGGCTGATGTCAATTCCAAGCCACTTTCCATAGTATTTGAAAAGTCATGACAGTGACAGGTAAAACAAAAACATTTTATCCTTTATAAAAAAGGGTAGAAAGGAGGACCCTGACAGCCTCACCTCTGTGCATAGGAAGATCATGGGACAGATCCTCTGAGAGGCTGTGCTAAGGCATGTGGAGGACAGGGAAGTGATTTGGGACAGCCAGCACAGCTTCACAGAGGGCAAGACCTGCCTGACCAACTCAGTAGCCTTCTATGATGGCATGAGTACAGGAGTGGACAAGGGAAGGGCTGCAGAGGATATTTATCTGGGCTTCTATAAAGCCTTTGATACAGTCCCCTGCAACATTTTTCTCTCTAAATCAGAGAGAGATGTATTTTATGGGTGTACTATTTTATTGATGAGAAACTGGTTGGATGGGCAGATTCAGAGGGCAGTAGTCAATAGCTCAGAGTCCCAAAGGAACATCAGTGACAAGTGTTCAGAGCCCATATTCAGACCACTGTTATTTAATATCTTCATTGATTATTTAGAAAAAGGGATCAAGATCATGCCCAGCAAACTTACAGATGGCACCCAGCTGTGGTGGGGTTGATGCATCTGAGGGACGGGATGCCATCCAGAGAGACCGGGACAAGATGAAGAAGGGGAAAGTATGGGTTTAGCAAGACCAAGTCTGGGGCTGCACCTGGATCTGGGCAACCCCTGGTGCCACTCCAGGCTCAGGGATGAACAAATCCAGAGTAACCCTGTTAAGAAAGACTTGGGGGATGCTGGGGGTGAGAGGCTGGACACAATCCAGCCATGTGCCATTGAATCCCAGAAAGACAAATGTGCCCTGGGCTGCATCCAGAGCAGCGTGGGCATCAGGTGAGGGAGGGGATTCTGCCCCTCTGCCCTGCTCTGCCCTGGTACTCTACCCACCTGCAGTACTGCATCAGCTCTGGAGTCCCCATGAGCAGAAGGCTATCAGCCTTAGGAGTGAGTCCAGAAGAGACCACCAAGATGATTTGAGGGATGGAGCACCTCTGCTATGAGGAAAGGCTGAGAGAGCTGTGATTGTTCAGCCTGGAAAAGCACACACAAAAGGCATACAAAAGGCTGAAAAGGTCAGGGTGACCCAACTGCAGCCTTCCTGTACCTGAAGGGACCCTACAAGAAACACGGAGAAAAATTATTTACAGGGTTAAATTAAATACTTGGAAGAAATTCTTTACTGTGAGAGTGGTGAGGCACTGGAACAGGTTGCCCAGAGGAGTTGTAGATTCCCTGGAACTGTTTAAGGTCATGTTGGATGGGGCTCTGAGCAACTTGATCTACTGAATGGCAGTGGTTTTGGAACTAGATGATCATTAAGGTCTTTCCAACCAAAGCCATTCTGTGATTTGTGATTGTATGATTCTATGACCCTATGAAAATGTTTATACAGGCACAGTTTATCATGTAAGAGTAACCATGCAGAAGCACTTTGATGAACACAAAAAATGAATGCTGTGCAAATAATTTCTGCTGTCCTTGCTACAGCATTAAGGCAGAAGGCCATTCCTGAAAGAAGAAAGTACTGTAATGCAAATTACAATAATTTTCTCCTGTTTGCTGCTAGAGAACAGAACATTCTGACAGATCTTCCCACATGCATTGCTCAAAATATGTACCTTCTTATTAGTTCACCAAAATGTAACATTTGAAATAAAAAATATGGGAAAATAATTCTGTTTTACATCATAGTGTCAGACTGCAAAACTATTAAGATTAGTCTATTGTCCCTTATTTTTCCTCTTTGTGTCATCAGGCAGTAATAAAAATAATTCCCAGTACCCTGCATCCTGTGAAATTTTCTTTCTGGTCCACTGAATACAGTGCTAGTTTTTCAGTCATGGCTTCTCCTCTTTAATTTCATGGGACCAGATGGCACTGGATCAGTTTGTATCTATTTCATTTCAGTAGGATCACTCCCTTTTATGTCAGTATGAGGTTTTCTTCTACCATATACATTGCTTGGAGCTACCATAACATAATTCTTGAAGTCTACACTTGATTAAACGTTAAATATTTACTAATGTTTGTCCTCTGGAGCAACTGCTCTGTGTGCAGAAGGCCTGCATCCTGGGAAATGTCTGAACATCCCTCACTGATGAGAAGTAGAGATTAATTTTTCCCTTTGCTAATGTGAATTTTTAATTTTTTTTTTTACTTTAGTAAACTGTCTTAGTCTGTGCGTTGTTTTCCTTCTTATTCTCTCTCCTCTGTCCAGCTGGGAAGGGAAGTGATAGAGGGGCTTGGTGGGCACCAAGGTCAAACCACTACAATCCCACAGGGATTTTTTACTGATTACTGATCAGTGCTTACAAAGGTTAAGCCTTTTCTGTGCCTCACCCAGCCCTGCAGTGAGCAGGCTGGGAGTGCACAGGGAGCTGAAGCGGACCCAACCAGGACAGCTGTCCCCAGGTGACCCAATGACTATCCCATACCACATGGTGTCATGCTCAGCATATGGAGCTGTGCAGCGATGTGTATTTAGCCTTCTACAGCAGAGAAGATCAGAGTCCGGCTAGCTGAGGTTAAGGCCGACGCCTCGCTGCATAACCTGCCAGCACCCCTCGGCGTTGTAAGGCCTTGGGCTGTGCTGGTTGCGGACTGGATCGCTGCTAACGACGAGAATGAAGGAGCTGGACACTTGCCGGGGGGGGGGGGGGGGGGGGGGGGCTAAACTTGGTTTATTGAGAAGCCCACGATGTCCCAGCAAATGACCAAGAACAAAGCGTGCTTAGGAGTTATAAAGGGAGGGAGTGGACCCGGGAGGGGTTTACAGAAGACCAATGGGGGGAGAAGAGGGGATGAATTTAACACAAATGACATAGTGCAGAGCCCAATAGGTACCAAGTATGGGAGGGGTCCCGGGACCACAGCCAACCACAACCCCCAAAGCGGAGAAGCTTCTGGAATACTAGGTGGAGTGGGGGGTGATTGACTTGGACCAGGGAGGAGAAAAAGCGTACATATAAGGGAAAAAGGGGAGGAGGAATTATATAACCTAAAAGATTGACAATACACGTAGCAAGAGTTGCTAAGGGAACAACATAACTGGCAGGGCTGTGGCGGGAAAACTGAGGAGGGCAGAACCATTTTACACAAAATGGGGGGGGAACAGATACATAAAATGGGAGAGGAATTACATGAACTTAATGAACACACTACAACAGAGCTGGAGGAAGAAGAACAAAGTGGGGAACTTTTTAAGAGATGGTGTTTGTCTTTCTAAGTCACCAGTCTGTGTGATGAAGCCACTCCCATCTTGGGATGGATGAACACCTGCCTGCCCATGGGAAGTGGTGAATGAAATCCTTGTTTTGCTTTGCTTGTGCACACAGACTTTGCTTTACCTGTTTAATTGTCTTTATCTCCACCCACGAGTTTTGCCCATTAAACATTTCCATTTTCTCCCACATCCTGTTGGATTTCTGGGCTGTTTAGATGGTCTGGGAAAAAACCCAAAGATGGCCTTGGGCCCCCGGGTTCGAAAGGACGAGAGGAAGCTTCAGATTTGTTCTTGGTCTTGGTGTTTATTAATTGCTTATCTAAAAGATTTTCTCTTGGCCTGACAGAGTTCTGCTCAGCAGTCAGCCATGGGCACACACTGAAAGCCCCTGGGGCGGTCACCTATCTTTATACCCGGAGTTACGTATACAATATTTATCATTTTTCTCCAATACCCTCTACCCTTATTAACCAGTGTTCCCCTAGTAAGGTCCAATCCCGGAGTGCCAACATCACCACAGAAGATGGAGGCTTAGAGGAAGAAGAAGAAGGAGAAGGGCACGCCCCAATGCCTCCATCTTGCCTCTCTAGACCCCCCTGTACAGGGATCTTAAACCCTGTATCTCACACTCCAATTAACTTGTCCCTTCACCATTCACCCCAGTGAAATCCTCCCGTCCTCATACTGATGTCATCTCCCATGTGGGATCAAAGTCCAGCCACCAGACATTTCTGGCAGCATTCCAGGACTCCCGAGCCCCCCAGGGGTAGTCTGGTTCACCCTGCACCCCAGTTCTGAGAGACTGAGATCCCACAACATCCCACCAGAGGAAAGTAAGCCAGCAGCTGTGTGGGATTGAGCTCTCCATTGGCGTTAACCTACAATAAACCCTTACCTCAGGAGCAAAACATTGACACACAAGTCTGACACTGCCGCTTGGAGTATTATTTACAGCAGTAGAACAGCTCTTAGTAAAGGAAACTGTATGGAACTGAGCTGTCACCTTTCCCTTTAGCATGTTATCACTGCTTCTAGAGACTCCTGGAGCTCAAATCATCCATTTTGTAGTTAGACAAAGAGATTGTGATCCTGACAAGAAGATTTATTTAAGCTTCTTAGAAAAGGCACTGTATAATTTTCACTAGCACGGAAAATATTCTTACCTAAATACATATATGTATTCCAATGCATGAACAGTCTTAGGGAGTCACCTTTCGAGTGCAAATTGGCACCACTGGCTTGAACTTATTTTCAGTCAATAAGTCAAACAGGACTATTTTTCTTTTTTTTTATGGTAACATTTGAATCCTGACCACTTGTGTGAAAATCCACACTACGTGTGGGAACTGTGACAGAGGTATACTTTCTTAGATAAGCAGTGACCTATTTTTCCCTTCCCTGTGTACATCTTCAAGCAGCTGGTTCCTCATGCAGTTGCACTTAGGTCATAGAAGATCAGTAGCAGAATCAGCAATGGGAGAATTGCAGGGTTGCTTTTGTAGGAGTTTTTGGGTTGGGTTTTTTTTTGGGGGGGGGAGGTTTGTTGATTTTGGTTTTTTGTTGGCTTTTTTGTTGGCTTTTTTTTACATTTAAGGCAAAAGTAGTCTTTTTTTCTCCAGAAGGGAAGGAAAAAAATGGGCAAAAAAATAAGCCAACTAAAATTAAAGCTCTTTTTGTAACATTGACAAAGCATCAAAAACAGAGATTAGACTCTTCAGTACCTCAATTTCTTCCAGTGGAAAATCAAATTAATTTAATTAATCTTTATGGATGATTCAAATACCACATGGCAGATGCATTTATTCAAAGTGACATACCATGCTGGCTTAGCAAATTACCATTTTGTCCTTGGAATAAGAAACATATTCCTAGATCCAGATGCATCTAGATGTTGAAAATTACAGAAAAATTAACTGTTCATAAATTGATTGTTCACACTGTTTTCCCCTGAGAGGGCATATGAAAACATATTAGTTCTCCATGTCTGCCTTATGCAGGCTCTGGAGGATGCACTGCACCTTTTTCTGTTATAAATTTTTTTGGCTGAAAAGAGTTGGCATATGCAATTGGGAATGTAGTGGAAAGAGGCAAGGGGATAATATGTATAGCCAAACAGGAGCTAAAATCAGAGGTTTTCCAGCCAGCACCAAGTAGTAGGTGAGATGCAGATATTCAATACTCTGAATCCATTGCTATCTGTTTAACTAATTTACCTGGAATTTATGTTCTTCTGTAAGCGTGTTCATGAGTCTTCAGATACTCCTGCAACAAGAATAATAACAGGAGTTAAAAAGATCATTCCCATGTGGAAATTGACTGTGATTCCCTGAGTATGTGTCTAGGAGGCAGCATGTTGAAAGCATGTTACAGGTCTAATTTCAAGGAGGAAATTTCTCTATTTTATGTATGCATAAATATTTTGCTTTCTAGTTCGCCTTCTTATTGATAGTAGGCATCACAGCTACACTTGCTCCTCACCCCTTCTTCTTCTTCTTTCCATAGAAAATTTGTAATGTTATGGTGAATATTAATGAAATTCAGTGACATGTTAAATGCCAAAGAAGAGACAGTGAATGGACACATGCTGCATGAAAATCAGCAGCTCTGTGATCTCAAGTGTGCTCTCTCTGATAAAAGGTGATAATAGCTCAGGTGCTGTCCTTCCAGAATGAGGGCAGGTGGTTTCTGCTTAACTTGGCTACACCCCAAGAAATACTTGTCCCACTGAAAATCCGAATCAAACTATATAATTGTATGGATGGAAACCTGAGAGATTGAGGTAATTAAATGACAAAAATGGATTAAATTCCATTCCTCACAAAATACCTCGCACATGTCTTTGTTTGTTTGTTTACTTACTTGTTCTTCTTACTAAAATGTGTAGCTGTCACCTAAGCTTCTAAGGAAAAATAATGCATAATAGCTTAAAACTGCAACATAAAAATAAAAAAAAAATAAAAGAAAATGTGTCCTTGGAAGGAAGTAGGTGCATTATTCAGTCACTTCTCAATTTTGCCATAAAATTTAAAAATTCACCTAAATAATTCTTTTCTTTACTTCTCCCACAATTAAAAATGATTAGCAATTAGCACATCTGTAAGGTGTTGAGGGGTTTTGTTCTTTGGCATTTGGGAAGTAATTAAGGAATCTCTGTAAGGAATAGTTTTTTGTGAGTGCCATACTTATGGAGTTAACATGCACACATGATATATACATGGACACACACACTGGCCTGTCAACACATCAAGACATAATGGGATTGTAGATAAGTATATTTGGAGCTTTGTTTACAGAATATAGAAAAGGTACTTTACAAAAATAGTTTAATGTTCTAAGATAATGGTCCACGGAGCCATGTAATCAAGAAAGAAATAATAAAAAGGAATAATGAAAAACAGCTAAATAAGGACATGGATTAGTACTGCAAAGTCCATTTGGAGGTAACAGAAAGAGAATTTGTTCTTTATCTCTAGGAGTAAGGCTAGGGATAGTGATTCAGATTAAAGAACATGAAAAGCAAACTTTGCACAATTTAGTCAAGGATGCATAATATTATATTACTATAACTCAGAAATGCAAGCTTTTTCCATTTTTCTACAATAAATATGTGGTCTCAAGAATACCAATAGTAAAAAATGCAGTGAGAATTTTTTTAACATATTAATATGTCAAATATTTCATGATTGAGTGTCTCACTAAGTTTTAAAATCAGGTCCTCTGTAGATTTTTTCTCTGAAACAGTTCTCACAAACTCCCACAATGGCTCTTTTCCTCCTCTGTGTAAAGAACAGACTTGGCATACCATTTCCAGATCCTCTGGCAATAGCTATGTCATGGGATATTCTTGGTTTTATCTGGCCTTCCTAATAGTTTCTCCATTGAAAGAAGCCTAGAAAAGCAGTTTAGAGAGAATTATTTTATGAGCCTGACATGGCTCTAATAAAAGTCTCCAATTTTATTATGAGGGGGAAAAGACTGTAGTAGGGTTTATACTGATGACAAATAGTAATTAAATTCAGCAAGGTACTGTGGGATGATAGACTCTTACATGCAGAATTATAGGTATTTTTTCCTCCTTGGCACCTTCTACCAAAGCTCATCCCAGGAAATGCCTGGCTGAATTGTCTGTATTGCAATACCAGGAATTAAACCAGTATTCCAAAATTTTCCTTTTAAGGCAAACTTGAATACTCCTAATCATTGCCTGTGCATAGCCTAGGGAACACTTCCTTTAGGGGTTAAAAGGAGAGGATAACAGTTTTCTAATATATTTTTAAGACCTTTAACAGTACTTGGAAAATTTTGTGACTACTAAATTGAGGACGTGTGTCTCATCTAAAAAGCTCTTTTAGGAATTCCTGTGAAAACAAAGAATGGATTCATACACCTCTAGAGGGAAACAGGAGTTCAAATCCCTTTGAATATCTGACTCTCTGCATTTATAAAAAGGAATCACCTGTTTTGTGATCCTCCATGTTTTTATTTCTCCCCTTATCACTTTACGTAAATATCAAACTTTCTATTCCATTCTTTTGAAATTGTGACTTGCTCCTTTCTAACTTTGTGGAGTGCAGCCCACTTCTGAGCATGAGTGACTATTCAGCTGCTGTGTTCTTCCACGCATTTTCCCTTTTTACAACTGCACTTATTATTCCTCACTTCCCTCTCTTTAATCTTCCAGCATCACATTGCCTATCTTGGCTGTTCCTCTACATAATCCAGAAAGCATCTTTGCACCTAATAGCAACAGCAGAGAATAACACTCCCTCTCTACTTTGCCAATTAGAAGCAGCACAATAACAAATTGTATAAGATTCCTTGGTATTCTACAACCTTTGGAGCTTTTAGGACATAATATCTTTATCTTTGCTAATGAGTCCAAAGCTACCTAGTCCTTCTCTAAGCTTGTTATAAAGTTTAAATTGATATTAAGCTAACTTAAACAAAGGAGATATCAGTGGATGAGCAGAGCACTGCTTTCATTGCTTAGATGGAAATCCACACCTTCAGAAACCCCATCACAGAAAATGGATTAAATTCTTAGCATCATTCGACAAAGCTTTTTGTATATATTCATAGTACTGAAAGACAGAACACAGATGACGAAGCTTCTATTAAAACAAAAACCAGACATTTTTAAAGAATAATTACCTTAATGCAGTTTTCTTAGAAGGCTAATTTGCATATAAGTACTTTACAATTATTTGCTGAGATTTTAAACATCATATTCCTTAAATTTCTGTCTTCCTCTCAATGATTTCTCTAAAACGAAATAATATATAATTCATTGAGTTATCCTCAAAGCCACTAGCTAGATGTTTGATCATTGAAACCTAAGACCTTACATTTATTTATATAGTACTTGAGGGACCAGGATAAGTCAACACTTTGAACCTCGCTCCTCAGACTCCATAAATCTTATAACTAAATTTTTATCTCTCTAATAAAAGTGATTGTTCATGGGTTAGGTAATTTTAAGCGGGGATGCACAGCACTTCTTTAATCTAACGAGGGATTTCTGTGTGTGGCACATGACTGAGGCATTTTTGGGAATCAAAGAATGAGATAGGATGTGGTTTTTCAATAGTACATGTAATTCAGACCTTATAATATCTAATAAAATAGTAGAATCTAATTTTGTCACCTAACATAGTTTCCATGAACACCAGTGTTAGATAAGGAGTTATAAGTTTCATCTACCAATATTGAAATCTATCAATGGAATAATCACTGCACTGAAAGGCTTTCTTTAGTTCCATATTCATAGACTGTCTCTACCCAACCTGAACATCACTTCAAGTACAGTTATAAGTTATATATTTTTAAATATATATCAATTCCTCTCTGATTCTGCCAGTTTTTGAATACTTTCCTTTTTATCCCTTTTTATGCTTAGTCCAAGCTGATGATCCTCCCACTAATAATTTCACTTTATTGCCAGTTTTTTCTTTCTTAGCCGAATGGACATTAGCAGATCCTGTCCTTCTTGTGCAGTATTTGGATTTTTCTTTTTCCCAAATACCTCTGCCATTAAACTCTCTCTATATGAAGGGAGGAAAGCAATAGCAAGGTTAAAATTAACAATTCGGAAAATTAGTGTGGCTAAGAGATGATACAGATAATCGATTTCTTCTGTCCTCAGGACTGCCCAGGAACAAATCCTATCAGTCACAGAAATTTGAGAAAGATATAGTGCAGAATCTCAAAGAACAGTGTTAATTGGACAAGTATTTTTTAAGTAATAAAGAAGTTACCAAAATAATTAAAATTATTTTAAAATCATACACAAGAATAGTTCATCATCCTGATTAATTTACATATTTCTCCCAATATTTCTTTTATTTTTTTTTTTTTCGCTTAGAATGCAATTTAAATGCACCTTTCTTAGGAGAAGTATACTTTCTTATGCTGAATGTTCAGCTGTTTGCCTTACACTCCCTTTCTCTCAGCAACTGAAAGCCTTCAGCTACAGTAATTTTTGCTATAGAAAGGTAAGACTGCAGAATGTTGCTTTCCTTGTATGACTCACAGTCCAAACACATTCAGATATTAGAGGAGATAGATGGAACTGAGAAGTCATGTGAAAAAGAAGTGATGAAAACATTCTAAGAAAGGGAAAAGAAATTAATTTCTTCTAAGGAAAAGGATGAGTCAGCTGAATAGGAGAAATAAAAGCAGAAAGTGGCAGTAACTGTCTGGGTGAAAAAACAAGTTATTTTTTTCTCTTCTTGCTTCTGAGAGTTGCTATGCCTCTCTGGGTTTTTTTCTGCTTTTGTGATGATTCATTAGTAGAAATATCAATGTGATATAGTGATAGCTCCAGAATGATTATACAAGCACTGAAGTCAGTTACCAACATTGCCCAGCGTGACTAAGAGGTTTCACAAAAGGCTTCAGTAAAATTAACTTTATCTCAAAGATTTTTTGCCTTTGATGTGTTGTGCTCTCACCAAACTGTGACTCTGCACAGTGTTTCAGGCTCAGTTGTAAAATAACTTGTAAGAGGGGAAAAAAAGAAAAAAAAAAAAGTGCTAAGTGCTGTAAGGAAGGAGCATTCTGCCTTTTGTTTAGCAAAGCTATAGTGAAGTTTCCATCTCTAATTTTTCCACACTGGCTTAAAAAAAGATATCTATAATTACTGATAGTAATAACGAAATGAAATTCTCAATGTGTCCTGGAATTGTCATCACTTTAGGGAATACTGTAACTAAAACAGATGTCATTCCTCATAAATACAATACATTAATCCTTCTTTAAGTACAAGTAGACTTACAGACAGTGCAGGGACACTCGATCAATGAGGTAAGCGATTTCCTTCTGCAGTATTTCAGTGAATGAACTTTTGTATAGGACTTCAATTTCTCGAGATAAATCGAAGCTGTTTCAGCCATTATGAAAGAGAAGGTAAAGGACTGAACAAACTCATTAAATACTGCCTATTGTCTGTGAGAGGACATGATGGACAAGTTCTGAATGGGTACTGGAACAATAATCTGCAATAAAACCTAATTATATTTAACTATTTGTCTTTCAGTCTTCCAAGTCTTTTTAAGTTCTTTGGATTAGACTGCATTCAGCACGTACATCTTGTAATATTTACTTCCAAGGCCAGTGGATTAGACATACTCTTTGATAAGATCTAAAGTGTTTTCAGGAGGGGTTAATCACATTCTATTCTGACAGATACTAAGTGATAACACAAATTGAGGAAATTGTTTAGTGTGTTTAGGAGCAATAGTACATTTACTGCAGTGACTTTCCACAGATGCAAGGTTCAACAGGAGTCTGGAGACCAGAATAGATGTTATTTTTTACTTTAAGACAATGGGAGGGCTTATGTCTAATATTCCAATTGCAAAGATGATAACGCTCCTCCAGACAGCAATTTAGCTAAATTTTACTAACCACCAAGAAAGTTTTTATGCATTTCTCAGTCATCTATAAAGGACTTACAGGGTTAGTCTCCTGTATTCCAAGTAAAAAAGTGCTGTTTACCACTGCTGACAATTAGCAGGTTTAGCTACTTAATGGGTACGTAAACTGTAAGATTTTATTTCTTTGTAGCTGAAATCTACAAAAAATATTTATGTCTGTAACTAGTATTTACAGTTTTAGCAGTGTACATCAGTTCATGAGTAAATTCATTTATTGTATATATTTTATATATGTTATCACTTTTAACCAGTGACATCGGCCAAATGACAATTACCCAACTCAAAAAGCCTTTCCAAACACAACTTCCAGGTCAGAAAAGGTACTTCAAAAACAGGTTCAGTTATGGAGACAAGAACTCGGATTGCAACAGTATTGCCTTAGAAAATGACACCAAACTGAGTGTTGACACACCTGAGGGACAGGATGCCATCCAGAGGGACCTGGACAAGCTTGAGAATTGGACCTAAGGGAATCTCATGAGGTTCAACGAGGCCATGTGCTGGTGCTGCCCCTGGATCCCGGCAATGCACAGATGCAGAGAAGCTCTGCCAAGAAGGACTTGGGGGTGCTGTGGTGAGAGGCTGGACATGACCCAGCCATGTGCCCCTGCAGCCCAGAAAGACAAATGTGTCCTGGGCTGCATCCAAAGCAGTGTGGGCAGCAGGGGAGGGAGGGGATTCTGCCCCTCTGCTCTGCCCTGGTGAGACCCCACCTGCAGGGCTGCATCAGCCCTGGGTCCCCAGCACAGGAAGGACATGGACCTGTTGGAGTGACTCCAGAGGAGACCACAAAGATCATAGGGGGAGATTTTTCTCCTGTGGAGAAAATCTGAGGGTTGCTCAGCCTGGACAAGGTTCCAGGGAGACCTTATTGCAGCCTTTCTATGCATAAAGGGAGCCTCTAAGAAAGATGGAGACAAAATTTTTGGCAGTACCTTTTCTGATTCTACAAGGTGTAATGGTTTTATAGTAAAAGATTCAGACTAGATGAAAAAAATGAGGAAAAAAATTGTCATAAGGGTGGAGTAGGTTAGGCAGGAAGGTGATAGATGCCCCACCCTTCGAAACCCTCAAAATCAAGTTGGACAGGACTCAGACAAACTTGATTTATTTGAAGATGTCCCTGATTATGGCAGTGGGATAGGAATAGATGATCTTTAAAGGTCCCACCCAACACAAACCATTCTATAATTCTCTGATTCTATGAAAATAAAGTGAATCCCCCTGTAATCCTACCACCTTAATAGAAAACAGGCAGTCCCTTGGAGGCTATTTGAATTTTAAGACTATGTAAGTTCTACTTGATTTACTGGAATTACCACCACTAAGGCTATAAAATTACTCTTATGGGTGTTTTCTTGTGTATTCAGCTGCTCAGAAAAACAGCACAGTACAATATGGGAGCCCGGAGAAAGCTACTGACAATGTTTCTGAAAGCCTTTTCTACATTTGGGCTCACATTTACCCATGAGTGTGAAATAGAAAGGTTTTCTTCATTCAGAGAAATCTGTCTTATTAATATTAATAAAGACAGCCAAAATTTGATACAATGCTCTCTGCAGACAGCTCATGGATTTTCAGAGTTCCATGGCCACTCCCTCTGAGTCACTGTGTAGAAAGAAAAAAATAAGTAATTGGGGGGGGGGGGAAATTAAAAATAATTCAGTTTTCTGAGTTTAGTTCCATCTTGGCATTTGCACATATGCATATGCTAGGGATAGGGAAAGATTGCTTCATATGAAAACCCTCACCTCTTCTGTAGACACTTTCCCTCATCCTGCCATTTCCAAGACAAACTAGTGAAATCCCTGATCATCACTTTTCCCAAATCTCAGCCAACTGACCTATAATGTGCATGCGTTATAGGTATGTAATTTTTTTAATTCAGACAAAACTGAGCCTACAAGGAGAGTGTTTTGGAAAATAAAATTGAAAAGGAGAACACATGCCCTATGCCAGTGAAAGTGCAGACAGCTTCCTGCAAAGGCTGAAGAACAGCTGAAGACATCCAACTGCATCTCTACCATTAAAAAGCCTGGTGAAAAGCAGCTGTTTTCTCTTGATCTAGTCTGTGTCCCACTTAGGGCTCTGAGCCTGTATCCATCCCTTGGATCATTATATAGAGATTTACAGGCCCACAATCTGTAGCAAAACTGCTCCTGAGAGATGGAGGGGAGCAGCAGCAGAAAAGAAATCTGAGGCATTACAGTAGATAACTCCTACAACCATCATGAGTGAGACAATTAGCTGCACCATGATTTGAAAGGTTGAAAATAGGTGAAATAAACCCTAAATATTCAAATGGTCTACATCTATAAAATATTATTAATGAGCAGCTTTATTCTGAATCTCAAATCTTGTGCTCTGTGCTCCTTCCTGCTACCACAGGGACTTAATCCTAAATTCCCCTTTCTTCACTACAATCTGAAAATCCATTTAAGCCCTTGGGAATGATTATTCCTGTATGAAGAAAGGAAATGCAAAATAGATCAGCATCACCTTATCCACTGGCACTGCAGCCTCTGTGCTCACCTGGCACATTGGGATATCTGAATGGATCTCTCTGACTGCAGGCCATCAATCACAATAGCAGCAAACCAGCTGAATAATGGTGTGGCTGTCTTGGGGCATTTTTTCAAAAACACTTCACAGATTAAGACAAAGTTTTAGTCTTGCATCAAACCTACCAATTCACTCTTGGCAGCGCTTTACAGTGCTTCCAGTGTGGTCAGCCTACAGTAACAGCAAGAGCCTGTGCCTAGGACTTGAAAATCGAGTTAAAAGAAGTTATTGAACATTTTTCCATGTATTTATAACATGCTGTTAAAAAACCAAGCTCAAATATGTTACTCCAACTCTAGCTGCTGATGTGTCATTATGCAGCCACAGAAATAGCCGTGTATTTTGAGCAGTGTACAGAATACACGTGACAAACAAGAACAGGAGTGGGATTTTTAATATACAGAGGGGCCTGGCTTACAATACAAAACGTGTTTTGCATTATCCACCTACATGAGAGCATTTTCTTATAACCAGTTCAATGGAAATTCTTTTCTGAGATAGGCCAAGGTACTGAACTGTCCTTTAAAATGTCACATGTGACCATACATTAAGTGATCTAAAAAGACTCTAGATAAGAAAAGGCTCCAGCAAATTTTGGACAAATACTAAATCTGTGATTGTAAATCTCCCTCATCTAGCAGTTGTAGCCAGAAAATTTCATATAAACAACTTTGCTTTGTTTTACCTTTAAATATCACTATATACCAAATGCATTACAACGTGCTGTAGGAAAACGATTTTTAAAAATTCAGGGGCAATGGACAGAAATAGGATTTCTTTGCACTAGACATTAAAAAAAGTTTATGCACAACTTTCCACACAGGGTTTAACTACAAGGTCAATGTTAGTATCTTAACATTTAGCTAGGACACTGGGAAATAAATATATTGCTCCGGGAAGGGAAAATGTGCAAACAATTTTTCATTGTTAGGGATTTTCTCATGTGTCTTTAAGTAGGATTTGTAGAGTAAAATAAAAAAATATATCCCCCATTGGTGGTGAAAAAGAGAGAGAGCTGACTTACTGTAAAAGGCTCATTTAATGGGTTTTGCATTGTAAAGAAGATGGCAATTCCATGGAGAAGGAACAGCCTTTGGCTTGTCAGTCTTAAAGAAGTGCACTCAGAAAATAGCTTCAATGAAGATAGATATCAATAATAAGGTAGGCAAAACTGATGAGTTTAGGACCTATTTGCATAAACTGGTACTTATGATTCTGAAATGCTCACATTACAAATACTGAAACCATACAGATTTTATTCTAACAGATTTAACACATTAAAAGAGTGCTATTTATCTACATAAATAAAATTTCTGTGCTAGTGCTTCAGGGATTTCCAAATTTTTCAACTATCCTATTTATAGCAAGACAACCAGATACTTTATGGACCCAGTAATATTTATCACTAGCTTTAGCCATAAATTTGAGAGGGGGGGTATTTATTTTGATTTTTTCTAGATAGAAAAGAACTGGAGATACAAGAGTTTGGGTGATAAAATACACTGGAAAAGCATTCATGCTAAATTGTTGTGGTTGGTTGGTTTTGTGGGGCTGTACCAAAGGAGTTTAGACTCTCAACAGAAGTTTATTCCTATCTGTTAATGCGTGGCAAGAGCACCTATTTGAATCACAAATGGATATTTTTTCCCCATGCATCTTCTGCAAGGATTCATCTGCAGCATCATTAATCTACTCTGCTTTGGTGCACACAGTGACATCCACTGGTGCAGAGCGTTTTTGCTACAAGAATCACAGAAATGCCAACCCTGTGTTGTGATTGATTCAGGTTTTGAAAGCAATTTAATTCACTTCTACACCATATAATGCAACACAGCATTTAATACAGCTTAACTTTAGGCATACAAATATTCCCACAAGGAAATAAGACAGCTCATTGGAGTCAGGGCACCTTGCAAGACTCAAACTCGAAAAATACACGAAGTTCCATACTGGAGGGATTCCCATCTCTTCTATCTGGTTTGTCTCTCAACTTACCAAGAGAGCATAGTGCACAATTTATGACTATCTACATGTTAAGCATGTGTTGCTCTTTTCCTTTTTTTCCCCTCTCCACCTTCCTCAGCTGGCCCAGAGTTCATGCAGCTGAGGAAGAAGCTGAGAATGCAGGACAAATTGTGTTCCACAATCTTGTGTCACTTTCTGCCTACATGACAAAGCCCAGCAATCTGGAGAGTAGAAATAACCTTCCCCAGAATTCAGTGTGTCTGGGCTTTATGGACCCAAGAAGATGAACAGCAACAGATAAACCAAAGCCTTTTTGGACTGCACTTATTTTCCAGCCTCCTGGAAAAAACCCAGTTTAACAACACTGTTCAGTGCTTCTCAGATGTGTTGGAGCCATTTCACACATTCAGTGCAGCACCTGCAAAATTTCATAAAAACACAGGCAGAAATGCAGGTGTTCTGCATATAACAAACTAATCTCTCTCTATCCCTTGAGGTTATGGTGATGTGCAAAGCTGTATTGTTTCAGGGAGAAAAAATCACAGATGAGTGGATTTAGGGCAAACCAGGAATCATATGTAATATCTCTAAAGTAACAGGCAATTAGCTCAACAGGATTTATTTTTGTGCAACTGTAAGATGAGGAAGGGATTACTGTTGGATGTATTTACAGTACAATAAATGTTTTCTCAAAAATAAAAAAAAAATTAAAATGAGGGGTTTTTTTAATTGGAGAGTTCAAAGTAATTTTTCTTTGTCCCACCTATGATTTAAAGATTACAGTAATATATTCTGAAGAGTCTTTCAAATTATAACAGATTTTGAACTGAAGATTTTTTTAAAATGAAAAATTTGGACAT
This sequence comes from Melozone crissalis, assembly GCF_028551555.1. Classification (NCBI taxonomy): domain Eukaryota; kingdom Metazoa; phylum Chordata; class Aves; order Passeriformes; family Passerellidae; genus Melozone; species Melozone crissalis. The sequence continues at coordinate 59,824,434 of NW_026535805.1, forward strand.
TTTTGAGGTTAATAAGAAGTGAAAATGTGCTCTTCCTAATAATATTTAATATTTAGTATTTTCTGAAATTAATTTTTGAATCAGCAATTATGATAGTAATACATGTAATATATCACCAAACTCTACAATCCATTTCAGTTTTCCATGTCCAAATATTTGCAATAATTTTAAAGCAGCTTTGAATACTTTTAATGAGCAAAACCCTGGACCTGTCAAAAATTGCCAGAATACCTCTAGCTGACTGCTGTGTAAAGTTGGTGTGTTACAACTACAGAGAGCCTCCTTTTCCTTTATATCATGTTATGCACCATTACCAACCCTGTCAACTGAATCCCAGATCTGTAGTTTCTGATAGTACTGACAGCTTGCAAAGTAAAAAGAGCAGAGTCTTGCTCTTCAGACAATAGATTTTATCTTCTTTTCAGTGCATACAGTTTAGGAAAAAACCTTTTTTTAGATCTTTAAACTGGGCGAAATTGATCTGGAAGAAACAATTATTAGGTGTTGATCAATTCTTTCAACTGACTTATTAAGTCAAATTTATACTCTTCAGATCACATACTGCCAAATAAGTATGCAAATACTGATTTTTTTTTAAACTCTTCCAACTACAAAAGTTCCTCAAAACAAAGCAGATGCAGATCCTGGGAAATCCAGAGTTGCAACTAAAACAAGCAATCTTACTGAAAAAATACAAATTATCATATGCTTAGGGGTTAATTCTAAAAGTAAAGGGAAATATACATTACTTTCATCTCATTAATTGTTTCCTCCATAAACTAAGATATTGCCTGATTATTTAGGTAAATACTACATTAATTCCATCCTACTGTGTTGTTTTGGTTTTTTGTTTTTTATTTAAGAAAAAACTGGTGCTGGTGTAGTCCTGGTGTAATTTCTAACTACCTTACATATCCTACTGCTGGACATCTTCGTTTTGCTCTTCAAATATTTTGGTCCTTTATTTAACAAAGCTGCTATTTATATTGTTTTTAAAAACATAAAGTATAACAGAAGACACTATTTTAGTACTTTAGAATCTTAGAAAGATTCAGTTCCCTGGGGCAGCTCAGTGTCTATTCCAATAAGCTTGTGCAACTGCTACTTCTCCATGGGTGCAGAAAAGCAGCTGTGCATTCTGTAGCAGATTTCCAGTGCCATGGAAAAGTCATGTGTGTAGAGCTTTTGTCTCGTTTTCCCCTGAAGCCCATGAAAAAAAATACAATGAAGCAGGGATGCTGGAGCAAAGCTGAAGGACTGGCAAAGGTCACACCTGAGGAAAACACAGCTGCTTTCATAACATTCAGCACATCCAATTCAGTAAATGCTTATTTAATACCCATCCTTGGATTTCAACAATCTCGCTCATTTTATAGAGTAGATCTTGCTAAGAACTGTAATCCCTTCCATCTTTACTCATCTCTGCCATCCCCCAACCATAATTTGTATCTTTTTTCACACCACTTTTCTCTATCAATTTTAATACCAACTTTACTGTAATGTGTCCTTACAAGTTCCATTATATGTTCAGCGGTTACATTATAGAAAAGAGCTGTCATTAGCAGAGCCAAGGCCTCTTCTGCTCCTCACCTCACCCTAGCCACCAGTAAGGAGGGTGGGGATGCACCAGGAGTTGGAGGGGACACAGCTGGGACAGTGAGCCCAGCTGACCCAAGAGATATCCCTGACCATGTGTTCTCCTGCTCAGCATGTAGAGCTGGGGTCAGGAGTAAGAGTGGGGGACATTCAGAGTGACGCTGTTTGTCTTCCCAAGCCACTGTTATGTGCCATGGAGCCCTACTCTCTCCCGACGGCTGAACATGGCAAGTTGTGAATGAATTCCTTGTTTTGCTTTGCTTGTGCAGGCAGCATTTTGCTTTACCTATTAAACTATCTGTCTTTATTTCAACCCTTGAGGTTTTTTTCCCTTTTACCCTTCCAATTCTCTCCCTCATCCCAGCAGGGGAGAGTGAGTGAACAGCTGCATGGGGTTTTGTTGTCAGCTGGGCTTTAACCACGACTGAGACATATAATTAGAAGACAAAAACAGAAAGTTATTTTGGCTAGGTCTTACTGCATTTGCTATCTATGCAGATCAATCAATGTTTAAAAAAACTTCTTGGTAAAGAAGGGCTTTTAAATTTGGGCTATGTGATTCCACATGTTTATAACATATTGCCATCTATTGGCAAAAGGGAGAAAATGCCAGCTTTTTGGTATGAACCTTTGCATTGGAAGTAAAAATCCTCCTCCAAACATTCATACATAACTATTCCTTGTATGTGTACAAAACTGGTATATAATAAAGACTTACATATTGTTTGTGTAAGAGATGTTTTAAAAATTGAGTCCAGCTCTTCAAAAGTGAGAAACATAATATTGAATATAATGCTTAGAAGGAAACACTCTTAGTATTACATATAAAATGCTTATGTCCTATACTCATATCCATTGAAGGTGTTACAGGTAGCATGTTTCTGTGCCACAGGTCTAAAAACATTAATTAATAACTGCTAACTCACAACACAAAACCCAAAAGAGATGAACTTTGCAGTTCTGTATGATTATCTCTGCTATGCCAAATTTATAATTAAAATCTCCACTAGCTGCTACTTGTTCCTTCCTCCCCATGTACATAAAAATAATCCACTGCTTTGCCAGCAGACAGTCAGCTAGCAAAAGTCCAGAGGGAAATGTTTTGATCCAGCATGAGGAGACCCTAAATCAGTGAACTAATAACACAATATATGACTTTCTTACCAGGACAGAATTACATTAAGGATGAATTTGAAGCCATGATGACAGCTAAATAAGTGTAGCATTGAGAACATGTAGGAACTTAAGTTAGTTAAATAAAATTAAAACCAAAACCAGCCCTTTGCTTTCTGGTATTTTGGAGACCCAAAAGCAATTATATCAACAGAGTCAAAAGCTTCTGTGTTGTTTTTCTGCCAGTTTTCCCCTTGAAAGTTAATTTAATTACTTGACTTACCTGCCCAGTAATTTCAAGACACCCATAGTAATTTAGCTGCATGGACTGGAAAATGTCACACAAACTAATAACATACTGAAATATTAACTGAATGTTACAAAAATCAATATGAGTCAAAGGTAGAGGAAGAGAGAAACAAGTGAAAATTAAACAACGGATATACCACATGGATCTGGAGGATGATGGATAGGCTGAGGGTTCAGATTAAAAAATGAAAGTTCTAGAATATATTGAAAATGAAAGAAAACCAACTGACAAATAATTATTGAACCTAAACCTGCAAAGACATGCATCAGGGGAACAAATTACACTGTTCAATATTTAGTTCACTAAGACTTTTTCTTTTCCCCTGGGCAGGCCAACTTCTGATTTCATCTAAATGGCCAGATAGGGATGTTAGAAGATTTAAAATATTTCTCACTCCCACTTTGTTCCCTGCCAGTGCCACAGAATGGACAGTGGAGGAAGGACTTTTCCTTCCTCCACAGGGATGGTAAAGAACATGAAAAGGTCATATCCCGACTTTATTTCACTTACAACCTTAGCAGACAGCTATGCAAGTATGTGTGTAGAGCTTTCCGAAGGACACTTCCTCCCCAACTAATAGAATCTGAGACCCAGATCAACCCCTGTTCAATCCAGGTGCTAGCTCAATGCCTCCTAAAGCACTTTCCTGTCCTCAGCAAAGCCACATTTCAGTTGTTCTTATTCCCAAAAAACAAAGTTGATAGGCAGCTTCAAATAAAAAAGTATTAATTAAACCCAAGCCCTGTTATGAACTCTTTGATATTATATATATATATATAATTTTGATATGTGTCCCCACCCCAGAATGATCAGCCCTGGGAAGAGTAATGTAGGAAACTTGTTTTCCTGCTCTGGAGAACATGCTGAGGTCACAAAAACATCCTCTGCTCCAGGCTGGAGCAAACCCAAGAATTTTGACTCCTTTTAGTGAGATAAAGAGTAAAGTATTTCTGAAACTCATCTGGGATGAGTTTCTGAATGAGACTTTTCCTGAATTTGAACAAAACTGCCAAACCAAATTCTCCCACCTCCCAAGTCTACGATCTGCCCACCCACAAATCTTTTTCTGCGTATTTCTCTTAGGGAAAATCTTCCCTGAAAGTTTTACTGCAGCCAGTATAGTCCCACAGGAAGCTTTATTCCATAAAAAAACATTCACTTCTGTCAGCTGGGAATAAAGTTATAGGCTGTAAGGCTAAAGATAGTGTTGTATTCTTAGTTCTGCCCCCCTGCACAAACTGTGACCTCCCATTAAGTCACTTAAAGATGTCTCTAAAGCATATGAATAATTCAGAAGGCTAATTTTCTTCAAGCTTTCATTTAATCAACTACATTTAAAAATGTGCTTCCTTTCTTACATTGCAGCTCTGTTTTCCCCTCTTCCCAGCAGTGAATTGCCATTTCTGTGTGTGCTTTAGAGTTCTAAGTATGACAAATAGTGTTAATGAGCTATTATCAAAAGCTGGTCACCTCCCTGTGACTTTTTCAGCTTTCTGCCAGAGTATGCTGAAAGTCCTTTTAATAAATGTATACTTGGAATGCATTGAAAATGGAGTACATAACTCACTCAGGCCTTTTCTTCTTGAGGGCAATGTCTCCCCTTAATCCATCACTGCAGCCCAATGAGGCTAATGCAATATTCTACTTCAAACTGTTATGAACATACTTTTCATTTTATAATGTCTTTCATCCAACAGAGATGGACCCCAAGGTGTTTTAGAGATTGCCTTGTATGGTGTGATAATAACAGTACATGGATCACTGCACTCATGCTGAAATATAGACTCCTCTGGGTGGGAAGGCAGCAGACATCTCCCACTGTCAGGAGCACTGTGCAGTATATTAAGGCAGAAATGAAGGCTACTTTATCCTCTGGTGCCCACAGGTGAATGGAGGTAGGCTGGATTATATTTTCTTGTGATATAATTTAGCCAGGAAATGAGAACCAACAGTGTCAGAAATACAGCCTGAATTTTAATCACTTCTGAGAACATGTTGTTCCCTTGTGTTAGAGTTGAAAGATAGTTTAAACTGTACAAATCCAAGGCCATCTCTGCCTTAATCTCAACCTCATCAGAGCTCAGGACAACCTGAAGATCATCTGCTCCCTGTCAGGGGAACCTTCTACTGTTAGAAATACCACTGTGGTCCCTGCTCTGATCATACCAGGTGCTCCTGGAAGGGACAGCATTAGGACATAGCAGCCAGATCTTCCTTCTCAAGGGAGGCTGATAATTTGCATTCCCTTGCTGGTGCTGGAGACTACTGGGCCCTTTATTTCATGTGCTTATTCATACTCTTTGCATTGCTAGGTAATTTTTCTACAATTCAGATGTGCAAACATCAGGTAGGTAGAATCTTTATGTGTACAGTGTGCACTAGCATTGATCCAGTTGGAGGAACTCCAGGTGGATCACTGCTAGTGCACGCTGTATACACAGAGATGCTTCCTCCTAAACCCTATTTGACATATCTAAGTCAAAACCAGGAAAAAAGTAGAAAAATAGATTCAGTATATGCACTTGATATTTCAGTTTTATTGACTTCTCAAAATAAAGGCTGCAGGTTAAAAATGCCATTTTGCAGTTATCATACCCTATCTCAGGGCACTTTAGTACTGGAAGTAAGAGTCTCTTTAGAATTTAGTATTAATTTGCATGCAAAGGAAATGCTGTTACTGAGCAAAAATGTGAGCTCAGCCACTAGTTTGTAAGTATGTGTGTGCTCAAAATCTTCCCATGCTGCATCCTAAAGAGCTCACCTTTACTTCCTCAGAGTAAAAAACAGTCAGACAAGATTTTCCTCACCTGTATTTCTGTCATAACTGAGAAACAGTCACTTTTTTAAGCCTCATAAGAATGGAGAAACCATGCTTTTGATTTGATAGAGGCTAATCTCTTAGACTGACCATATCCAGACTTTCTAGAAATCATCGAAGGCCTTTTCAGTGAGTAGTTAGGGGCTAACCTGGATCTGTGAGTTTTGAAAGAAAAAATTCCACAGGACACCACAATAAAGACTATTCTGAAATAGGCACCACCTTTTAATGGGTTCAGGGCTTTCTGACTGACCTGATCCACTGCTCCCTATGACTGGTGGAGTTCAGTGCACCTGCTGCAGATACCCCAGGAATATCCTTGAACAAGAATAAGTGTGGGATCCAAAGGGAAGGGATCCAAATCAACAATTTATCAGAATTCCTACATGAACTGAATTAACTGGATAAAAAAAGAATAGCAGCTGGCTAAAGATTCCATGTATACTTGCAGTGAAAAATTACTTTTTTTTCAGGACTCTTCATGTATGTCTTTACTTTAAACTCTTGTTTTTGTGAAAATGACATACAACATGTCATAAAGATTTAAAAATCTTTCTGGATTTTCCTGTTTCAAATATCTGCTACTTCTGCTGTGTGAGAAATGCTACTCACTTTCAAAAATTTTAAAAGGTTTATAAAAAATACAACAAAAGACTGAATAGAGAAAAAATTAAAGCACCAGGAGCAGAGGATTTTTCCCACCATGTGCTCACCCACACAATGGATGTCTGTTTTAACCCTTTACTCCCTCCCAAAGTTCTGTTCCTCAACTCCTTCTTCAAATTCCAGTGGTGGAGTTGACTTCCTTACATCTTGATTGGAGGTCAGGTGCTGCCATAGTAACAAACCAACTCTCCCAAATGTCCCAAACCCAGGTCAGCTTGTGATAACAACCTAAGGGGGTAAAACATAACTATAATCTATAAAACTTCTCCTAACATATATACATAATATTTGCCTTTCAATTGTGAGAGCCATCACATTATTCATCTATCACAGCTGTAACTGAGCAAAGTTCATTTTTCATGATTTCAGAACACAAAGCACTAAATTCAACTTCTCCTTTATTTTCTTCTCATGAATACTACATCAATACTTTATTCTGAGGTGGAAATATTCAAAAAAAGTAATTAAAATTGTATGTAGATAAACTCTCCTATATTAACAGTTCTCCTTTAATTATTTTTAGTGTGTTCTAGCATTCCAAATTTAGTTTAGGAAAGAGAAAAGTTGATATAGAGAGCACGGAATTAATGTATTAGCATCTAGTTACAAAATCTGTAAGAAAATTATTCACCACAGATAAATTTGTGTTTCATTTGAAAAAAAATACTTTAGATCAACATTAAACAGCACAAATAACTGGTTTGTATTCATCATAAAAAGAACAAGTCCAACAAAGACTTAAAAACATCCAGGAACCTAGAGAGAACAGACCTCTCCAAGACTTGAAACACCATTCAGTGGCTGAAGATCAATAGATTCTCACCTCTCTGGAGCCCAGACTATATTTGATGACATTCTAGATGGAATAATGCAAACAAATGTGGATTTAACATCTTGATAAAGTACCAAACTACAAACTGAAGAACAAAGCCTGGGTCTTTCAGGTTGTGGTTTTGTAGTTTCCCTGAACCAACAGATTTTTCTGATTACTATTACTTTTTATACTACTGCAGGCAATGACAGCTGTACTTCTCTTGTTGAGTAATAAGTGCCCCAAATTATTCTGTCCTGGCAATAGCATGCAACAGTCTTTGCCTTTGGGAGCCTCTTGGGCCTTGACCTTGCAGACATTTGCGTTTTTGTTTAACTTTAAGCACCCAGTAATTCTGCTGAGCTCGGTGGCTGAACAAAGGAGAGCGATGGGCAGCTGGAGGCTCCTGCAGTGCTGATGGGAGGCCACAGCTCCGCGTGTGCTCCCCTTTGTTTGGAAGGCAGAAATACTCCTCGCCCAATCAGAGCAGCTGCTCTCAAGAGAAAGGATCCTTTCCCAGGGGAACCAAAGCAGACAGGGATGAGAAGAAATGAAGAACAAAATACATTCAGAGAAATTTCTTCTGGGGCAAACCTGAAGAATTCATGTGCTTTATTTTACAGTCTTCCCTCTTGTTTTCTCTAATTTATTATGAAGATCATAAACTTCAGCTTGCTGTGTGAGAGTTCATATGCCTGTGGTGATAGGGACCATGCAATAAACATTGGTTTTCAGTATTATACCTGATAGAAATCTTGATTTTTTTTTCCTGTTTTTGTTGATTTTTACACCAGTTCTTCTGTTCCTCAATTCTTAGATAATCGGACAGTACCATAAAAATTCTACACTCTGAACAAAATAAAATATACTACTGAGTCTGGGCTTCTCTTACTAACTTGAAAATTAAAACAGCAAACCAATTAGACAGTTTGGCAAAGAGTTCCAATGTATATTAGATAGCAGAGCTCCACCAAACAAGCATCACCATCTTGTAGCAGAGGTGACAAGGGCAGCACTTAAAGAATTTCCATGCCTGGAGGTTGGAAGTAACACTGCTTCTTCCAAATTTAGCTTTGTTTGGGAACTACAGCTGCAGACAGCAGTGGGAGACTCTTCCAGAGGTGACCAGCACCTTTTTCTCACACAAAAGTATCGGTGGTGGCCTGGCTCCCACTGGGAACCAGGAAACCCTGCTTTGCAGGAGAAAACAACCTGATCTCCTGCATCTCCCTGCCATGAAAGGTGTCATCTCCAAACTATGACCGTGTTGCCACTGGGACCATTAACCTTAAAGGTTTTCCTTCCCTAACTTCACAGCAAACCAGAGAGCAGAACAGGCATCATTAAATATGTCATGTTAATCACTGCATATAGATTTATTTTAGGAAATGCATTCTAATCTAACATTTAATACCACAAAGGTGGTACGTCCAGAAGTGGGTACTTTATGCAAGAGCTAAAAACCCATACAAAGAGAGTGAAAATATGGATCCTGGACAAGAATATGTAATGTAATGTGACTATTTCTGTTTGATAAAATAGCCTTTTCACTCAGTGCTGCACAGAAAGACAGACTTCCAAACAAGCAGATCTTAACACTGTGTGTAGGCCAAATTCTGCCATGCAGACTACAAAACACAAATATCCCAACCAGAAGTACTCAAAATGGTCTACAGCCATTTCAGACACTGATGATTATCAAGGCCAAAAGTGGAACAAAGCTGATGTTCAAATGGAGTCCTTGTGTCTTTTCTCAGTAGATACATACTGAGAACAGAGGGGGTGGAGAGGAAAGGGAAGAAAGTTATTTTAGCCATTCCTGGTACAGTAAATCTTGGGATCTGTATTACAAGCAACAAATATATTAATTCAGCGTGGGACTTGGCTAACTTTGGAACAGTTTCATTTATCTATCTTATATTGACATGAATCACTCTCAGGAAGTGTTTCTGAAGGGAATGAAGCCCAGCTAGCCCCAAGTGAGACAACTAATAGATGTCTTTGCTAAGATAGAAGAATTTCGTATATTTTATCTCTACTGTCTCCTATAATAGTACTTTAAATGTAACATCAGCTCCTCAGAGCCGATAAAAAATCTTCTGTTAACCAGGTACCCTGGAAGCCACCCCTCTACATATGTATAAAAAAATGAAGAAGTTGGGAGACTCTTAAACCCATCAGAGAATTGCCTGTTTGGATAAAGCAAAACCAGCAGATTAGTCATGCTGCTTTAATGCAAATAATTGCAGTCCTTGCTTACATTTTCCATGGCAATGCCCATCTTTTGTGAGATAATGCCTTTAAACACTACCCAGCACAAGCTTTACTGAGTCTGAGCTGACTCCCTCACTCCCAGCAGTGTTAATCCATGATTAACTCCTAGATCTGTTCACAGGTCTGTTCTTTAAACCTCAGAAAATGTAATTCCTCTTGACTGCTCCATAATAACTTGTTCTCCTGCTCCCCTTCCTTCACAATTTAAGGCATTGCTCTGCTCTTATTCCTTGCTGGCTCCTGGTGGATCAGTACCCAACACAAAAGTAGGAACACCATCTCTGTACTGCTGTCAGTCAGAAAAAGAACCAATATTTATGAGACACCCACGTTACAATCCACCAGAAGCAGGATATGAAATGAGTGTCTAATGCTGCACCTTAGTCAGGATGATGGACAGACTATAAAATTTTAGGGAAAAAAAAGGTTTTATGGTGTATTTGAACCACTATTAGCTTTTATTATGTAACCACAGCTTCTGCACCACCATAGCAACAACTATTTACAAAAAATTTCTAGAGAATTCAGTGGCAAAGACCTATTTCCAAAACGGAGAGGTTTGAGAGGAGTCTGTTCATTAATATGTACTTATATAAAGTGTCTAAAATTTTAGTATACATCACAGAACTGGGAAAAACAAAGGAGCCGAAGATAAGGTTAAATAGAAACTAGAGCTGCTTGATGATTCTGCTTTTTTGTGAAGCTGATGGGTTTGAAAACATTTACAAATGTCATAACCACATGGAAATGTCAAAAAAGGTGGTTTTTTTGGTATTTCACTCTCAAAATAATAAACTATGTAATGAAAAAGTCAATTTTGTTTTAAATGGTCTCTCATAAGTGTAAGATATTAGATATATTTTAGAAAAAAATAAAAGCCTATATTTTTCATAGAAACAAAAAACTGCCTGAAAATACTTCAGATTTCACATTAAGTAGGTATGTAGAAACTGAATAATCTCATACTGGTAGGGACAGGCATAGCACACACAGGTATATTTCAATATTTGTTATAGAATTCTCTGCATAAAAATATTTGAAATATTCGTTGGCTCCCTCATAATACAAAAATGCCATCTACTTTTTCCTTTTAAATTTACTGTAATGCAAAGTTATTTAAGCATGAAGTTAACATTTGAATAGAAGAGAGATATTTCACACAGACAGCTGGGGGAAAAAGAATAAGGCCTTGGTTCTTATCACAATGAGCAGCAGGGAAAAAATATTACAGTACAAAAGCCAGGGAGACATAAAGATCAGGGAAACAATAGAAAGAGAGAGCAAAGTAGGATGAGGTAGAATAAATAAGTCCCAAGAGAAAGAGATTTTACACAAATCAATATGGAAGGTTCCAGCCCAGGTCTCATTACACAGAATGGTTGACTGAGGAATTGAATTAAAGTTTGCAAAGGTGAATAGGGATAAAAAAAGAGAATTGCTCTGTGGTCAGGAGCCTTTGCTTTTCAATTTATTCAACCATCTTCAGCAGAGATTTTGCTGTAGTAAATTCAGTGTGTACCCAGAATAAACCAGGTGGGAGTAACAAAAGAAATTCAGGTGTAATTTTCATTTTAAGTGCTGCTACCTTGTTGAAACAAAATGCAAAGACAGAGGAATATTAAATCTCACCTTCTCCTGCCTTCTTCATATTATTGTACCTGTAATCTCTCTGTATGAAATACAATAGAACTGTATCCAGTTTAACAATGAGAAAGCAAGGGCAGAAAAATGCATTAAAAAAACACACGTCATACATTAGAAAAAGAGTAAAAAAAAGACAGAAATAATAGTTATGATTAATATGGGAGAAGATTAAAATCATGTTTGAGTTCAATAAAAAAAACTTATCAAAAGATAAGTAGGATCATGTGTTGAATAAAGGCACTATACACTGTTATTTGTCTTAAAAATAGATCTCCATTTCCATCACTTGTTAGTCTTGGCATAACTGCAGAATTTTGTTCCCATTGCATATTTAGACCTGACAACTTGTACATTACTTTTTCTTCCTGGAAAGTTCAAGCTAATTATTGATGCAGTGACCCTCTTTACCTGAGCATGGATTGCTTTGGGAATCAAGACTTGGCAGAACAATCTGTACATCATTCCAACAACCTCTGTCATGATTTTGTTCTAACCCAGGCTGCCAAAAGTCAAATGCGACCTTGAAGGGTAGACAAATGTTAACTCCTTGGAATTATGACTAAAATCCTTTATCAGAATAAATTCCTCTATGATTCACTGGTAGTTAAAAAACCAATTCCTCCTGATGTTCCCTTGTTGTAGATATCTTTACATGTTCCTCTTATTTTACAGGCAAAAATCAGTACCTCAAGATAAATTTGATAATATTTTTGGTATACTTATATAAGTATATATAAGGTTAAGCATATATTTATTAATTCTGTCATTAAAATAAAGGAATATTTCATATTAAATTTTTTTTCTTACTGGAGTTAAACTAAAAAATATTGAACTCAAGAAGAAAGGTGTTTGGACATCTTTTAGTACTGGAGCAATGCACTCTGCATTTTGTAGAAAGAGAGACAATAGGTTTACTTAACATATTCCCTTAAAATCCTTGACAGTAAAGAAAACACAAGAACCATCATTAGGCTTTTGTGACTGTTACATTGACATGGAATAAAAGTACATACTATGGCAATAGACATTAACCATGTATTAAGTTCCAGATACTTTGAAAATGTATACTTTGAAATACTGTATGAATACTTTGAAAACAATGTATATAATCCCATAGAGTAAGAAGTCATGAGACTTGTTCCTGAATCACAATACTGTCTTGCAGTCATGTTAGTGCTTATGAATAAAATGAGACAGAATTCAAGATGTTGGAGGCTAACATTAGGAGTGTTGTTCCATCAATGTTATGCTCATTTTCTTACCCTGCTCTATAAAAGTTGGATCATAATAATTTCCAGAGCACTGGAAGTCAAACTAAGACTTCCCTTGTCTGTGAAAGATTTATGTTCACATTGGAATGCATGTTAAGAGATAGAATATATTTTTTTCTCAAAATATTACAATAAATCATATCACAGAGGTCAGAGCTGTCATTGGATGAAAAATCATTATGTCAAATCTTGATTTTTGGACTTAGTGATGCAAGCTCAGAATAGTGACTAACAGAAGGAACCCTAGAAAGAATTGTATGTATTTGTTTTTTGTCAGCTAAAGGTAGCTCTCACTGCTTTAATTATCAACAGACTTCTTTACATCTCCACAGAATACTCATCTTACCTACAATTGGTCTTCCACAAATGCTCTTAGTCCCTTTCTCTAACATTCCCAGCATTCCTACATCTCCTGTCCTTTCTTATACAATTTTTAAGTGATAACCTGAGTATTTCTATATCACTATTCCTTTTGACCTTTCCACAAAGTTTAAGCAAGCTAGATCTCTCTGTTTTTCATATTCCCCCACAATTTCCTGTCTCTTGCAGGTCTAATTTTTTTCATCTTGATGACCACTTAGAGCACTGCCTTGTTTGTCTTTCTGTAGATAACAAGCTTCTCGGGAAGGTTTCTCAGGAAAATTGAGAAGGAGATAAAAAAATAAAGTTTATTTTAATGAAAATCAGTAACAAGGACAAGCTTGATTGAAATGCATGTGTTCCATGAGGATAGAGGAGACCAAGACACAAACAACTTTCAGAAGAGAATTAGGACTTGGGTGTTGATTTTGTCTGTGTGATTTATGCACTACTTCTTGTCCTTTTGTCTTTCCAGGATGCACACCAATATCACTGAAATTGTGTTACAACTTCATAAGGCAAACTGAAATGAAGCTCCCTCAATTTTATAACTTTGACAACAGCACATAATACTGCAGCTACTGCTGGCCATCATTATGAATGGAGTCTGAAAACATTACTTCTAAGTTTCTTACACCTCTGGAAAGTCTTAGCTGATGTTCTGGATTAGTTCTGGCAGGTACAAGTGACAGAAATGGATCACAGCCTGTTAATTGGCAGGAAAATTAAGGACTTTTTTTCCCCAATGTAATATCAGTAGTCCATACTACTTAAAAAGAAAACAAAAAAACAAAGCAAAAGAACCCCCACCAAAACAAAACTATTTCAACTTTAGATTTAGATAATTCTTTAGAATTAGATAATTCTCTAATGGTAGATTCAAGGCAAGAGAGCACTGCCTAGTAAGGATAAAAGACCAGGCTAAGGAATAGCAGCTTTCCTCTCTCATCCTCTCTCATCATTCTTTGTTGTGGTTCCTCCCAGCAGACTCCCTTATCTTCACTTCTTTTGCCATTTTCAGGGATGGTGAAGTCAACATCACTACTTTCCCTTTCCACATACTACGTTCAGAAAATGAAGGTGGAAGTAAAGAAGTTTATCTTCTCTACATTCACTAACACAAACTAGAAGTTCTGTCAACTCTGTCAAGTGACTTTTTGCATCAATTTCTGTTCTATGTGAAAACCTACCCAGGTTATACAAAGGCTATATACATGGAACAGCAACCATAACCTCAAAATATCACAAAACAATTAGAGTTGAATGGGTGTGACCAGAAGACAACAAGCAAACAATATTATATCCCTAAATTTTGCACAGTTACCTCCTCTTATGAGATACATTCACACATTTATCTGTTGCAACGTTTCTAAATGTTGTGGTCCCACTAACGTGGCAAGGATTGAGAAAGCACTTACAACTTGCCAAGGTATTTCTAATAGGCATCCTTATCCTCTTTACAGTTAGATTCAACCCTAGAAGCACAGGAGAACAAAGCCAGTATCACAATGACAAAGGAGCAATTTTTTCACCTGATAATAGACTTCTACTGCTTGATACTGTTTCTCTCATTTATTCCATTTCTTAAACTTAGTGCCATAAGCCAGATGGTAGGAATTTTTATATCATAGGTTGCAAAGTGGCAGCAAACATCAGCCACTGAACTTGTATGATGTAAAGCAAAGGACTTGTGAAAATTATAACCTTTGTCTTCCATTGTGCCCCAGGTCCGTCACTGGCCTCCGCCAGCAGTTCAGCATATGCCGGGCTGAAGCATCCAGCCCTTCCTGCCCAAGGCCCATTTATAGGTGGATTTCAACTCTGTTTTCCTTTACACTTCTTGCACTTCCCTTTTTTACCAAACAATCACTCAACTACTTCAGTCTCTGCTTTCCTATGCAGAATAGGTGTATCCAGCAGGCTGGACTAGAGACCTGTCCTGCCTGGCGGCTCTACAATCCGTGACTGCCCTGGAGTAGCAGACTTGTTTAAAAGAAAACCAGGGTGCCATTAACCCGTGTCTAGCCCGGGGAGGGGGTGCAGCCATCCCGGCGTGTCGGAAAGCTCCCCGTGCTTCCCCGCAGCACCACGAGGTGTCAGGGCACACCCGCGGCTGCGGCAGCGCTGCGGGCCCGCACAGCACAGCCCGGCCCAGCCCGGCACAGCCCAGCCCAGCCCGGTCCGCATTGCCCGGCCCGCACAACCCAGCCTGGCCCGGCCCGGCCCGGCGCGGCCCGCATAGCCGGCCCGCACAGCCCGGCCAGCACTGCCCGGCCTGGCCCGGCCCGCACAGCCCGGCCCGCACTGCCCGGCTCGGCCCGCACTGCCCGGCCTGGCCCGGCCCGGCCCGGCCCGCATAGCCGGCCTGCACAGCCCGGCCAGGCTCGGCCCGACCCGGCTCGGCCCGGCCCAGCCCGGCCCGGCCCAGCCCAGCCCGGCCCAGCCGAGCCCGGCCCTGCACCCTGGGCGAGCAGCTTCGCTAGCCCCAGGAGGAGAACGAGGCATCCCAAGGCCTTAAGCACACACCTGCTCTTCAGCAGAGAATCTCTCCCTTCTTTCTCTTTCACTAACAGATTAATGAGTATTCTTTTTTTTTTTTCAATTTATTAGTAAGATTTAATACAAGATTTTTTAAGGCAATGCGGGATAAACAAGATAGCTACAGGACTAGCAGAAAAAAAAATGGTTTTAAATTGATATTTCATGAACTCTTTTTAAAGTTACATTTCTCTAATCACCAAAATTAGCAGGCAGAAGTTTAGAAGGTGCTGGTTCCCAGAAAAACAATCTTACTGCCTACACTTCTTTAATTTCTTCCAGCAGAGTCCATCTCTGCTCCTAGTATTTAATGTATTTAATCCTGAATGTATTTAAAACATTAAGTAATACTTTACACCTGCCTGCTTCCCTCTAACAAAGCAGGCACAGCCTTTTTCTCATGGTTTTAAAGTACCCATATGCTTTGTTACAATTTGATAACCTTAGTGGTATTTAATCTTTGCTCACAAACACTCCTGCAATGTAAGTCCAGGGTGATGAAGTAACCTTATAATGGGAACAGATTAATTGCCTAAAGCCATCTGTGGTCAGCTCCAAACCTTTTTCCTCAGGAAAGACTTGTTGGAAGTTCTTGCTGAGCGACAGAATTTTTCATTTATAGCGCTGCCCAAAATGGAATTTCAGTGGAATTTTACTGCAGAAGTTCATTATTTCAAAACAACTGATTTGTTTCCTCTGACCTATAGTGGTCTGTCACCAATGCACACTCAGTTACCTCCTTTATGTGCAAAAGATATTTACTTTCACTTTTTGTTTTTTAATAGATCATATGGAGAATTAAATTCTTGCTAAATTACTTCCAGAGAAGAATCAAGTTTAGGTGTTGTGCAAAGGACAGACACAGCTACTTATGAAGGTAGAATAATTTAGCTTTATCTACTATGACCCCGAGTGATTTCACAACTTGAACCTCCACATTTATCCTTTAAGAAATATGTTTTGGTGCACTAAGCCCTTTTCTGATGAGAGACATTGCTCAGGAAAGGCCCTAGTGGCATTTAAGTGGAAGAAGATTCCCATACAAGTATAGACATATATAACAAAACAGGTAGATAGTCCTTTTGGCTTTCTGGTTTTTTTGAAGATGATTATTAGAGACCAGAAAACTAAAAAAATCATTTTCTGCAGAAGTCCATGCCCATCAGGTTCAGCTAAGCTACTCAGCTTCTTTGTTCAAGCAGAATAAGAACAGCACCCAGGATCCAAGGTGCAGATTGGTTAAGCAATCAGTTGCAAATCTGACTCATGTACAGTCAATAGTAGCACAAGAATGTTCAAGTGTTGTGCAAATTGTTTAGCAGGACAGTCATTTTAGCATTGTGGGTCAGAAATGACAGATTGCAAGTGATTAATTTACAGTGTGACATCCCTTCCCAGAGCACAAGGAAGCTGTTCACAAAAGGGGATATACATGACTAATTATTTCCCCCATCTGCATTCCACGGAATATAAAGGATAATTTCCCCAGCCTTGTTTTGTTACTGGCTAATTGTGACCTGAATGATGTCATCTGAGTGAGTAAATGCCCCAACAGCTATACAGAGCTTGGGGGAGGCTGCAGATTTTCTATACGTGGCCTTTGCAAAGTGAGGCCATAAAAACTTCAAGTTACTGAGTAATGATGGAGCCAGTAAATCTTCACTGTTTTTGTTTAAAACCCCAGTTTCCACTTGTTTTTTAGTTTTTGTCCTTTCATTCAGACCTTTCCAAAATAGATATTTGTCCCATACTGAGCACTTTTTCTACTCCTCAGGAGAAACATAAGAAAAACTAAGTCATTTTCAAAATACAACTGAGTCCCATTTTATCAGTAGACCAAGCTTTCCAGCCAAGACAGAAATGTAAGTGGACAGCCACATACTTTTTGCCATCCTTGGGGAAAAGCAATCCAAACATGGTGAGATCATGATACCTCAAAAGTTTCAGCTTGTGAACACCAAAGAAACATAAATATGTTCATTTAACAGCAAATGGCAATGACTGTTTTCTCTGCAAAGAGCACACTGCACTTTGGTGGCCAAATGGACTGTTTGCTCGTCTTTCTACTTTGTCTCTCATCAAGAGAATTGAGACTTTGGATACCACTGTCTGCCAGTACATCACTGGTTAATTAGAAATTCAGAGCTGTAAAGAGTGAGTATAGGTGACATTATGTCTCAGTAGGAAAGCTGCAGGAGGCAACAGGGATGGATAAACACAAATAACGATGGCAAGCATGACTAGGTTTTAACAGAGCAGAAAAGCAGGAAACTAAATGAATCAGAAAAAAAATTGCCTACACAAAACTGTCTATAAGTCACTACAAGACACATTTTTCTCTGGATCTTGGTGCTCTGAACAGTCTTGTCCTTCCACTGCTATAAAATACCTGTACCACTGCAAAGGTAATGCAAGGGTTTCTCCTCTAGAGGGAAGAAATACCTACTAATGCCAACAGCCTGTTTACTCAAGTGAGTAGTTTAGTTAGTGAACTCTATTTATGCAAGTGACACCATTCCAGGCTGCCAGAATAACTTCAGGTAAGCTGTTCTCTAACAGAAAATACAATTCTGTCAAAATCAAAACACTTTAAAGTTCAATTACTTTTGTCTACACTTTCTTCTGAAGGAAAAAAAAAGCTCACTAATGTCAAAACATCTGATTGATCAATGTAAAAATAAAATTTCATTCCAATATACAAGGTTTTTCCCTTGAATTTAAAGTAGGGACATTTCAGTCTTACAGAATTTAAATGCCATGTACATCTGCAACAAATTTATTAGACATCTATTTCAGGAATAATATTTTTTTCTTTGTTTGAAACTGAAATAAAAATACGCTTCAACACTGTGATGAAAAAAAAAAAAGTAGTATCATGTTCTTTCCCTACCTTTGTGATGTATACTATTTCAAGTGTGTAGTGGTTTATTTTCTTTCAAAGGATCCTCACTTAATTCAATATGTAGAACATGCTAGAAAATACATTATGGTCTTTCCTCTCTGTTTTATGTTTGTATCTTTTTCAGTTGCTGCTCTATAGAAATGGTGACAAAGGTGGAAAATCCTTTCTCCCTTTTTCAGGGGGGCCCATTAGGGATCGGGCTAAATCACTGCTCTGTCCCCCTGTGAGAGCAGGGAAGAGAGGTGGCTGTGATTCAGCCTTCTCCACCCTCTGCTCTACATCAGCAGCTGGGCTACATCCTCCAAAAACTGCTCTTAGAAAATGCAACTACAGCAGTTCAGCTTTTAGAAAATGTAGCTACAGCTACACCAAGCTTCTGTGTTCCTCCTCCAGTTGCATGCCTGTCCACCAGCCATTCCAAAAGCTCTGCCAAAATGGCCCCACCACCCTTTGATCACCATCCCCCCCTACAAAAAGCCCTTTAGGTAAAGAGCTCACATGCTGCAATCTATAGGCTGTCCCTAGCCCACACAGTATATGTCAGTTCACATGATGGTACCTCTCCTGGTTCCACCTTCTATATCCTATTAAAAGGCAGCTAAAATATGTGATTATTATTCAGGATATTACTTTGCAATCCAAACTATTCCAGCAGCTTCCACAGAGAAAATTTTCTCAGTCTCAGAATGTGCTGACAGAAAAGAAAAGCAATGGTCTAAGAAACTATTAATAGGAAGAAGATGGGCAAACATTTTTATCAAGATAAAGAAAATACTTGAGAGCTCAATTATGGGAAATGTATGTTTTCCCTTAGCAGGAACAGCCAGGGAGGCAGAAGACAGCAATTTCCTTCATTTGTGTGAGTTCATCTGTTGTTGAACTTTGCTTTCCAGAAATGACTTCTTTCCCCTAGGAGAATAAGTGTGAGTCTAAGCCACACTTCCCTTCTCTGTGAATGATAGTCAGGGGCAGGCATTTCCAATAAATTTCTGTGTTGAAACTTATGCTCTTACATGCTGTCTGTTTAGCACCTTGAAGCTCATGTTCACTCTGCTCTGTACTAGGAAAGCTCACAAAACAGAGAGCCCAAGGAAAAAGCATGAACTTTTCCAGACACTTGAACTTGATAAAAGTTTATTTCCCCGTAGCAATCCCTTCTTTCTCAAATGCATTTATGAAAGTGTTTGTGAGAAGACAGCAAAGTAAACACATTATTGCTGCTGTTACTCCATGTATTTTCTCTGGAAATACACTTTGCCTTCCCTAAGGATACTGGAAGGGGCCTTCCTTTTGCTTCCTTTTGGTGTAAGCTGAAATTCACTTTACTGAAGAACTATGAAGCAATGCCAAAATAAGAAAAAGAAGTCACAGGCAAATGTGTGCTGTGGTGGAGGAGCTTGTAGAAGCTTTACATGGAGCAGGAAAAATGACAGAGTTAGTGCTTCAGTCAGCTAAGTAGATTACCAATTATTCTGAATTTAAAATTTAAATGAATCAATCATTTTGGCTATTACTCTAGATAGGAAAAAAAATCTGTCCATTGTTTTTAAGGCAACTGTTAGATATATGAAACATTAAACCGGCTTCCTAATGCAAAAAAATACCCCAACAACCAAACAAAAACCCCTAACACCCACACATACATCCCACCACTGCTAGCAAAAGTACATTAGAAAACTCAAGATCATTATAGAGGCAAAAATTACCATAGACCTCTTGTAACCTGCAGGGTGGCACCAACTTGGTTACTTTACAAAGCAATTACTTTGTCAAATTGTATGATGAACCGTCTTTGGAAAGACAGGAAAAGAACGGGTTTGGACAAAGCTTACAAAAACTGAAGAGAGGTAGGCACCTAAATCTCATCATTTTCAGTGAAGATGGTGTCCTTAGCGTCCATTTATTTTACTTGGAATCATCATCCCACTTTGATTTTCTTTTCACACTAAATAATCTCTTAGTTCTTCAGTTTCCCTTGACAAATCTGATATAAGCATAATTAGAGTGAAGAAATAATCAGATCCCTATCCTGGTCTGGATAAGCTGAGTGGCTTTCCATTTGTTTTTGTTAGATGTTTTTGCCTGCATGAAAAATGCTATACTTTCACTTTAAGAAAGATGGACAAACTGTGCCTTGGTTAACAAACAAACTGCAGACATTTATGAGAATGCACAGTCTCATCTGGGAAACATTATGCAGTGATTAAATTCAAAGTAATTTCAACCTAGGACTCACTGTTTTTTCTTGTTTGTTTGATTTGGCTACCAAGATTGATCACAGTGGAGAAACGAATCATAACAGTGGCAAATCCTAGGAAAGACCGTTTAATTAGACCTGTTGCTTTCATTAGGAGTTAGTTTTACCTTACAAGAGAAGACACTGAACTATTTAATATAGCTAAACATTAGCAAATTGAAAAATACAAGACAGCTGTAGAGTAAATCAAGCTACTGATCTATACTGAAAACATTCATCAGCAAGTGTCCTTACACCTGTAGGATGGTAGAATGTTAATGACCTGGTTGAATGTGAATAATGAGAAAGACTCTTTCAATCCCTGCTTCCCACTGTTCATTCTTCACCAGCATCATCCATATCATTCATCTCTCTTCTTTCATCTCTTTCTACTCCAATTTTCACTTATCTTCACACTCATCATTCCACCCCTCTTCTACTTCCAATGCTCAGACTTAGGAGAAGAGTTTTCTCTTTTGTCTTTTTACAGCTATCTTTTTCCTTGAATACTCCTGGCTCCATATGCCTTTAAGAGAAGTCCCTAGTTTCTGTGGTTTATAGTGGGTGGGCATCGGAGTTTACACTTAGCTCCACTAGTCTGAGGACAACTCTGTGATCACAAATTCCCTAAAAACACCACTTGTAGGTGGCTCTGAGCACCTCCGGAGGGCACTGTAAGGACACCTAAAGGAGGCTCTGTCTTTCTCTCACAAAAGCCCGAGGAACCAACAAACAACCCTGAGCATCCGGCCAGAGCCTAGACCACCACGCAGGTAACTGTGACCCTTTACAAAGGGAAAAGTGTGGGTGCTGGGGATTTTTGTTTCATCCTGTTAGTCACTATATTCTATACTTGACTTTATTTTGCTGATTTGACTGAGAAACAAAGGCTTTGGGCTCGTTGATCTCCTCCACTTAGCTTGAGAACTCACAGAAGAGAGCCCTAGCCCCAGATCTACTTTGTGGCTGTTGAAGAGGGAATACCATATAATGATGAGTTCTAAGGCAGACCAGGGAAGAGTCTGCTACAAGTACTGTTTTATACCTTACTCCTTGCATTACATACAGACATTGAGTATTAGAACATAACTGGTCCTAGCTTTGTACAGTCCTGGTAATATGAACCTAAACCTGAGAGCCTTGTTCATCAAATGTGTGCTCAGACTGCTGGGGGAGAGAGTGGGGCAGGAGAATCCCTTCCCTTTTCTGAGTAAGAGTTTACCCTTTATGCTCTTATGCAAAAATATGAAGTTTCTCCACATCCTTCCTCAGAGCACAGTAGTCTGAACTATGGTGTGGGTACCTAGTTCAAGGCATCCAATCCAACTAGTGTTCCATGTACAAAATAAGACAGGGACAGCAAATAGATGTTCTGCCTGCTGACTGAGAATCAGCAGGGTGGAACTTATGTGTCAAAATCTCAGTATAAGTAAGACTTCAGAAAGCTTGTTCCTGTCCCTTTTTACATTGACTGTTCTATAATCAGGACTCAGAAAGTGAAACCATGGCTGCTATTCTCATTACATTGATAATATTTTCCTTTCCTTCTTCTTCTGTTTAATAAAAGATATTACTTCCTAAGCACAGTCTTGCTCAGCCTTTATTGTCACATCTTCCTTGCTAATACAATAGAGCTGATAAATGATAAAATGAAGAATCTGGAAAATGGTGTATCATAAAAAGGGTCACTGTACCAAATCAAAGTTTTGGTTGATAAACTTCTCTCAAAATACATTTTAATGCTTGATACTCATGCTGAATATCTTTAACAGTATAACCATCTTCACCACTCAAAGTAAATTAATTTGCTCTACTTAGTTCTAATTTTAGCAAAAACAGCCATGCCATGTTGATTTAGCAATAATAATAAAAAAGACAAAAACCTAGAATGATCAGATGCTTTCTGATGGAGCAAGAAATCCAGCAAATAAATCCTCAGTGTAACTCAGTTGAACTGCTGTACTCAGTAAAAACAGTGACTGAAATTAAGGCATCTAATGATCTACATCTGAAAGAGACACCACTGAGACAATCCACAAGTTAGTGTAATCCTCTAATATCTGATCTGGAAGCAAGTGATCGGAAGGTAATTTTCCATGTGATAATTTCAGTGGCTAGTACATCATGACATAACCCCTTCTTTAACCGCACATTAGAAAAAAACATTACATCAGTACATTTAAATCATCCTGATTTTTTTCTTAATTTTTTTTTTAACATTGTGTTAATCCACGTTTCCTGACTTATTGACAGAACAAAATTAAACCCTATAGACAGCTGGATGTCATATTTCAGTCTGTAAAACTATAACTTTGCAAACCACATTTGATTCATTCCAAAGAACTCTTCCAGAAGAGTTTAACCTCAGCAGGCACAACCCATCACGTATTTACATATGTAAGAAAATATATTTAAAGTCTGACAGATCATCTAATGTCAAAACAAGTTAAATCTATAAAACTCCTATGAAGCTCTGGTAGCAGTTTCTCTCTTTTGTTTTTACTGGGTATATAACCATGCTGATGCAGATGTCTTTATGCTGCCTCAGTCCATTTCAGATGGAATGTAGAATTTTTCTTCTGCCAATAGCTTTTTAACTTTTAGAACAATTAGTAGGTATTACCATTAGTAATCATACTGTAAAATGGTATGAAGTTTCAGGCACCAATGAGTGCATTGTGCTGAGGCACTTCAGAATCACAGCAGAGATATGGTCGCACCTCCAAGTAATTTTAAAGCGAATTGTGAATCATCTCAAGGCTACAGATTTCTGAAATCTCTTTTACTGCTAGATATTATTCCTACTTCTAAAGATATTATCTTACTAGTCTTTTTCATTGACTGTGAAAGCAGTGGTTTGGAAATTACACCATATTCTCTGTATAAGTAACCCTGTAGTTTCTTGCCTATTTATAAAAAGTCATGATTTCCTAAATAGATTTTTAAACTTTGCAACATGCATTTTGCTTTCAAACATCTTCCATAATTTTATAGCTTTAGAAATGTCTCTTAGAACAGTCTAGGATCACTAGCACTACACAGGTGACAGGAAAATCACTGGGTTTTAGTAAAACGACTAATAAACACGTCCTCCTACTTTAAAGTGAATGGAAAGTCTGACTTTGTCTTCCCCGGGTGTTAAATATAACTCAAAAACTCTGCAAACTCATGCCACCAAAGGTAAAAGGTAGCAAAAAAGAATATATAGCATTTAAATTCTTTTTTGTTTTACTGTCTGTTTTTTAACATATTTGAGGGAAAGATCAGCTATAACTTGTGCCTAGCTGGAAATATTTTTATTCTCATAAGTCAAGTCACAAATCTCTTCAGCTGATAGAATCCAGTAACAAATATTTAGCTCTTGAATATTTTACTGTATTTTGAAAATGTAGCCATTTGCATGTGGCTCATAATGTATCTGAAAACCTCATAACTATAGCTGTTATTTCAAATACAGTAGTTAAGCATCAGAATAACTCTATGAGAAACACCATAACTATGTCAATTTCTAAAAATTTTATTTTAATTTTTTTTAATGAGGCAGAGGTAACAGCTTTATTTTTGTAGTTAGTTGTTTTCAAGAAAATGTGATCACAGAACAGCACATTTTTCAGTTAATATTATCACTTCTGTCACTCCAATGAAAACTGAGATTTAAGAGAAAATAGAAAAAAAATAACAAGAGAAAGAATAGAGGTAAACTCATCCAAAACTGAGCCTCTGTATCTCTTTTGCCTTACCCTGAACATATCATAAGTACACATATACCTAAGGAAGAAAAGGAGTTGTTTCTATGCTTTTTCAGACAATCCCAAGTGCTGACATCATTGCAAGGTCTCACCTCGATCTAGTCGGATCAGGCTGCATGCAAAACACATCAGTCAATACTTAATTTGAAATAATGTTGGTATTGGTGACAGCTAGAGTTCCCTTTAACAGTGTAGCCCACCAACAACTTGAGAACTCGTGCAAAAATCAGGAGGCTAAGAAAGGACTCCAATTTATGGATCTCAGGTAAAGATGTCTTCTTAATGCACAATCCAGGTCGTTTTAGACTGAGAATCTTTGTCCAGTTTAACTCTTATGCAACTTGCTGGGATTTGGACACTCATTTTTAGGAGCACAATCTTCTAAATTTCTTGTGCTGGGGCACAGGGGAAAAATCTGAGTTTCAAATGAGGACAAAATGCTTTGTTAAGAGTTGCAGTCCCTTGACTTTTATCTGAGCCTTCATCTACACCAAGTTAAAAAATAAGGGAAAACAATTAGAGTTAAGAAGTTTCTATATGCCAGTCAATGCCATCTATTTAAAACCTCATTCCACCTGTACTGTGCCACAGCATCGGCTGTTACCACTAAAACCAAGAAGCAGAACCCCCACAAGGCAATAATAGACATTAGTGACGTACACATCCTGCAAATCACCAGTTATTAGTAATACAGAGAAAAGCAAAAATGTTAACAAACGCTGGTCTTCCCTTGTCCCTATTACTTAATCCACTTGCATAGATGATTTATGGTAAGCTTATTTTTCATATAAGCAAAAAAGTGATGTCACTACATGACAAGTTGAGATGTTGATGTGTTTTTGCTATTACACCAGAGAAAATCTTTTGCTGAGTTGATACAGATCTGGGAGTACTAGAAGACTTTCAGTCTTATACTGAATATAACCAAACCCTTTATAATATTCAGACTAGTTTTCAATTCTACCACTTTTGAATAATTTCTAGAGATTTAGATATGTTGAGAATCAGCAAGCCAATACAAAGGTGACATTGCAAGTTTTTCCTTCTTATGTATTTCCAGAGTCATGAAAGAATGAAATAATAATCTAAGGAGAAGAATTCAGAAATATTAAAAATAATATCTGCTATCACAAGATTAACTGATTTGACACTGTTCTTTTAATCCTCCATATATCCCGGGTATAACAGCTGCTGTGGTAGTTTAGGCATGAATTTAAAAGAAAAAATGCCTATATTTGGTTTATTTTTTCCTACCTTTCTTCTTGTATCTATAAAAATATGCCAGTTATGACACTGGTTTTATTCTGCCTAGAAGTAACTTAATTTTTTATTTGAAATGAAGACTACACATGAAGAGAAATTATCCTAAATAACAATTGACTTTAAAAAAGACATTCCTTTTACCTATAAATATTGTTCCTTTTATATTCTCCAGTGTCAGAGTAAATATTGAATAAGGTAGTTTGCCATGGCACCCACCACAGATGGCAAAGGGTGGATAGATCAGGTACAGAGTCCTCCTTCTTGTCACAGGCACACACATGACACTGTGCTGCAAACTGACATGGAAGCCAGCCAAAGATGTTGAAACCTGCTCTATACCTTGAGACTGCTGCCCTGCATATTTACAAAAGGAATAAATCAAATTGTGGGATAAGAATCTAAAAGGAAATATGTTTTGTTTAGAGAGAATGTGTGGGGACCTAGCCCTGAGTGTAGTTGTCTGCACATATTCCATGTGAGGCAGGGGAAGAGAGAAGGCACAGGTGCACATAGCAGGATATGGGTACATGCAGTCAAGGTGGAGAAAGGCTCTAACGACATCCACATCTACTTTCTGTCCCACAGTACAGAGAAATGTGTGGAGAGAGCCCTATATCCTACACTAAAGATTGTGACTGAGTCTGGTTCATGCACACCAGAAGAAGCAGAAGGTTTTCAGTTCCTCTGTTATTGCCTTCTAAATCAGGTTAGTATTGACAGTCAACTTAAGCTGACATGAGACCATATGACCAACATCAGCTGACAAAGGCCATTGCCAAACAAATATCTTGCCCTTTTCCATTCTCTTTTCCCAAATCCTCATGCTAAATGCTTGTTCCTGCCACAAGGGAAGACCAAAGAGATTAAAATGTAATCTGACAAAACCAAAATAGTATTAATTTCCACCTGGATCATTTTTTTGACAAGCAAAGCCAGAGTCACATACGTAATTGCTACTGCAGACACAGGGAACACAGCAAGACACATGGGCAGGGACTGGGGATAGAATAGCACCTAATGCTTTCATCAGTTTAAAATGTTCCTCAAACCACCAATAATTCTCTTTCAACAGAGAAACTATAGTCCTGTGTGCTATTGTGTGCCCTGCCCTGCTCTTTAATTCAGTCAGATTTTGCTAATCACACCCCTGAGAAAATGGCATGTATAGAGGTCTTTTGCCAGGAGCATGAAAAAATATCAAGTGCCTTTATTCTATTATCATTTTATGCAATGATTAGTGTCTAATTTCAAGTCATGGTACATTTAGTAAGTGTATCCCAACAGCTCGATTTCTCCAGGCTTAGTGTTAGTTGAGTAAGTAGTTACCTGGAAGAACAGAACCTGGAAATTCAAGTTAAAATATGGTCTTCTTTTACTACAGCTGAAAATCAGATCTCAGATCCAAAACTGTCTTAGATCCCACAGCACCAAAATGTGTACATATGGACTGTAACATCCTCTTTCCCCTTGCAAAAGTCTGTGCCATGTTCACAGTGGTCCTTTAACCCATGCTCTGAGATCCACACTTGTATCACCAATTCTTGTAATGGGATGACATCTGCTGATATTAATTTATAAGCACAAATCAATAATAAATTAATAGGTAGTATTTATTTTATTTGTAAGCACAAACTTACACTAGTTCACGTGAAAAAGCATTATTATGACCATAGGGCAAGCTGGAGTTTTAAAGGGGAAAATTCACTATTCTGTTATGCTAAAACAAACAAAAGGGTTTTCAATGGAACTTCCCTATCTACTTCTTTCTTGCATGTGAGCTCTTCCACTAGGTTTGATTGAACCAGCACCTTGACAGTTTTCTGTATTGCAACAAACTCTACAGAGCCTCTCTAAAGGCTCTGAAAGCCTCCTTCCATCCTGTCAGCAGCACAACTGCAGATATACATCACCATCTTCTCCAAAGTCTCCCAAACTCTGGAGTGCTCCATCTTCTTGCTCACTGTGTTTTCATATATCCCCTTCTTTCCGATATGCTTCCATTTGATCTTCAAAAGGTTTCAAGGAGCACATCCTCCCTCAAAAATCTCTGTCTGATCCAGATGAAGGAAACATCAGTCACCTTCTCAAAGGTCCACCACCTTTATGAAGGAAAAAAATACATAAATTGTTGATACATTGGTTATTGCCCATCACACCCTACAAACTAAAACTGTTTGTGCTAAATTTACAAATTCATACAGCATTGTCACAGCATGAAAAATAAAGTGATGACCCCAGCAGGGATGAAAAAAGTTTGACCAAAACTTGAAAATTAATCAAAAATTTTCTGTTTACTTTTCTTAATAATATGCACAGACATACATATTTTTTATCATGACAAATATTTACCAATAGGAAACTTCTAAAGGAAACTATCCCTTTTTAAAAGAAAAAAAGATCAGAGAAATGTTACTATATCATTGCTTGCAACCCAAACACTGATCTGCAAGTCTAAATACAAGATAAGTGCATTAAATACCAGATAAAAAATGAAACTGTTTTTCTCCTACAGTGTTTTCAGTTAACTTGGTGGGTCCTCATATGGCAGTGTACCAAGCTGTTGTAAACTGTGAGGGCAAGAGCAGCAACAGTAGGCTGAGGACAGGGCTGACATAAACACTGTGATCCACACAAGAGAGGGGCAAAGCTATAGTTGTATATTATGTTTTCAGGAACAGCAGGACCTCTGTGAATTCATTTGTTTCAGTATTTAAGGCCATTCTCAAATGTCACTCATGTTTGACATTTCATGCCACATACATTCCTTACACTTCTACAGAAATCTTATTCTGTGTGCTCTGACAGAAGCTTCCATTTCTGGTTGCTGCAAGATGCTGAGCTAACCCATTGTAGATAATCTTTTGTAACTGTGCTTATAGAGATTTTTACATGACTGAGGCTTTACATGGTAGCCAGTCAGTCATTTTCTCTCAAAAATTGTTTAGAACTAACTGTGTAAAGAATACAGGAAATTACTTTGTCAAACATGACCTTTATTAAGTCTATGAAAATAGAGAGTTTATGCCAATAAATAGATCCATCCCAATGATAAAATTTAATAAAAAGCTTGCATTTTCTATGTCAGATAGTCTTTTTAAAACAAAACAAACAATACAACAGAGAAAAGAAAAAGGAAAGGAAAGGAAAGGAAAGGAAAGGAAAGGAAAGGAAAGGAAAGGAAAGGAAAGGAAAGGAAAGGAAAGGAAAGGAAAGGAGAAAAGCTGGAAAAATACCCCAGCCTCAATATAATCAAAATTTAAATTTTATGGTGGAATATTTAGTCTGTCATACATTTTACTTTGGTTCAGTAGTAGGTGGATTCCTTTATAAATTAAAATGCTGATAAAAATGATTGATCCTTATTTCATATCATTTATATAATTCATTTTCTTAAGAAAAGGTAATGTCTGAGATAATGGAAGACAGAAACTCTTGAATCTCAGTCACTGGTCACTCCAAAGTAAAGATCAATCCCATTAAGTGTTGCGGATAATGATTCACAAAAGATTCACATGACATATAAGTTCACTTTGGGAAAAATCAAGCAGTAAAATTGCTATCTATACTTTAAGCCATTCCTTTTCTCATCTAGAATATTAATATCAGTAGATATTACTCTCTTTAGAAATATATAAGCCACTTCATAACACTCTGCTCCGTACATGTCGTCTTGCATGTTTCCCAAAGAATCTCTGTCCAAAGGTTACAGCAGTATAGGGACTATATTAGAAAAATCAAGGAAGGGACATAAGATAAGGATATATAAATTATAATAAGAACAGGTTTCTTTTATATCCTTTCCAATTTAATTACACTCACGGTCATAAAAATGGATTAGATACTGCTGTTTTCTCTTTCCATTACCATCTTTGTCATAAGAATGAGAAATCCAAACTTCAATGCTTGTCAGCTTTAGTCGGATCCTGTGTAGTTCTTTAACCTTTCCACAGCTATGTCATTTTATTGGCTGGCTTTTCCAATTCTTTCCTGTTTAAACCAAAGTAGCTCGAGGTAATGAACTGGAATGGATAACCAATCCCATAACAGCACATTGAAAAGGCCAAAGCAGTTCATCATTGTGTAATCAATATAATAAATTAGACAACACAAATCTTATACCCATGAAAAAGGCTAACAAAACATGCTAACAATTATTTATAGTGACAAAGATAGCTTATATGGAGAACAAAGGCTCATCTTCTAAGAGTTTTAGTACTTCATGTGGCATTGAGCTGAAATTCACCATTAAGAGCACTGTATTACTTCAGACATATGCATACTTTCCATATATTGTTTAAAAAATTTTGTCAATTTCCTTATTTCATTTCAATGTTAATACATGAATTTAAAACTCTGTGTTATCTTTTAGGAGAATGGACTATGGTAAAGTCATAAAAAGTAAAATTCAGTAACTTTTGACATCATTTTCAATCTGTAATGCCCAAAGTTCCTGGCAAAGTTTATGCCCTGATGCAAGAAAGCCATTGAGGCATGCACTGGAAAACATCCATCGTCCACCATAGGCAGCTAAAGACCCCCTGGGAACCCAAGACGTCCACTGCCAGGACATCCAGGGGAGAGCCAGCTCCCATTTCCCTCAGGAACCTGCAGAAGTGCACTGAGGAACAGGCAAGATGAAATCTCCTGAGTCCCACTCTCAGATCTGAGCAATCTCACCCAAAATCAAGAGCATTTTCACAATACAGAGCAAGCACCCATGAAATACCAAACATGGATCCAGCTTTGCAATGCATGTTAATCTTCACAATAAAATGTATTATGATACTGTCACACTGCAAAATCCTATTTTCACCCTAAATACTGAATGATGAGACATCCACTATTTCTTGGTACTTATTCTTTGTTGAGTTGTGTTTTTATTGGGGACTTGAACACAGCTAATCCAAACTCTGCAGTGTAGACAAATGTATTAATCATATCCTGCATATCACCTTGCATTTAAGTGTGGGCACTTTATCCACTTATTTTTAATGTACCAATTTAAAATGAGGTTGCAATACAATTTTAGAAGAAGACAACTGAGCAGACAAAGATTGACACATAATAGTTTCTTTTCTGTGAGGACCAGAATCATCTTTGGTAGAAATGAACCCTTTGAAGATAATAGCTGCCAATTACTTGAGGATAAAGCTAAGTGTATGGAGAGCCTGGATTTTTTTTCTACCCTCATTAAGAATTTTACTGAAGTAGCTGTAGATTTTACATTCATATTCACCTGTTGTGTCCTAGTGCACTGCAGACAAGTGTTTTGTTTCTCTCTATACAGTAGAATAGTAAGGGGAAAAAACATCTATATTATATATGGGAGTAGGTGGTATTAACTTGAATAGTTAATAATTTTTCTGTGCAAGTACCAAATTAGATGAGGAATATGCCTGCAGAAGGAAGAAAAAAAAAGTCAATATGTTTCTAACTGTTACTTATTTTGGTCAAGATAATACCCTAATTTCAGATTCCAAGCATAGGGATTAACATGATAAATATGCAAACTTGCACAGCTAAAGTAAGATGCAGTGCACAGTAAATATTTTGCCAGCAGCTAAGTGATGAGCCCATGTACTGCAAGTGACAGCTTTACTGGAAGCAGAAAGGGAGCCCAGGTAACAATGAGTTTGAACCTGGCAGACTATATATATTCTATTTTAACAAAGATTCAATAAGTCTGTTTTAATATAAATGTTGCCTTAGCCAAACAGATTTCTAAACTGTGGGTTTGTTGTTTTAGGCTGCTAGGTGAATAGAGATGAACAAGCTCCTTGGACAGCATTTAAAAACAATATTTTTGTTAGACTGTGCTGCTGAGAGTTGGGAATGAATATTGAAAAATAAGTATTTCATATTTCTCTGGGTCATGTTCTTCTGTGGATATTTGCATTATGAAATATATAACAAAAAAAGCATTAGTCACCACACATCAGAGCCTGATCCAGCACCCACTAAAGTAAGAGCAAAAACTTCCACTGACTTCAGTGGAAATTGGTTCAGGCCCACAACACTTTTGTTCAAACTGTACATTTTTTGCCAAACGTTGATAGTGGAACAAAGCTTCTGACAGCAAAAGCCATTGCCACATTGCCTTTTCCCTGTGGCAAACACCTGGGAGGAGCAGTGAGCTGTGTAGCACTGGAGAAGGGCTGCTCGCACAACAAAGGACATCTACAACTAGACAAAGGGAAGGAGCCGGATGAGACAGAAAGCAGGGAGAGGAGCCAAAGGAGAGTGGTTTCTGAGGAAGACGTTGGTCTGACTTGTAAATTAGAAATGGGGAAGCTGGGACAGAGTCCGAGGAAAGCTGGACAGGGGCTGCTGGCCAGCAGTGCTGCAGGGTCAGAGGGAAGTTTCCACGGCAAAGCCTGGGGTAGTTGGAAAGAGGCAGGCAAGAAGGTGCTGAGACAGACATCAGAAGAAATAACAGAGAGAAAGCTCAGCAAGATCCAACAGCTGCTGTGGCCACAGTCATCTCCAAAACACAGAAAGGAGTTTGGTGAAGGCTGGGCTGCAGCAGTTCAGCACTGCTCAGAGGCCATTGCAGACAGTGATGGGCACAGGATTCAGCGTGAGAGGAGGGTGCTAATGAAAGGGATGGGCTACAGGCACTCAGACACAAGTGTGCTTTCCTTCAAAGATGCCTTTGTCAAGGCTTTTGAAGAACTGAGAACTAAATCCCCATTAGAAAACATGGGAAATAGTTGAAGCTGTTAAGGCAAACCAAATAAAAATAAAAAACCACATTAAATGAAGAGAAACAATTTTGATAGTTTATACACTTTATTGCTTCTATTCTCTCAAAACTTATAAAACTCAATAGCTGCATTTTATTCCTATATTTGAATTAAACTAAAACAGATAAAACCTGGAGTCATTGTACATAATTAATAGAATATAAAGAGATAACCTGAGGGTGGTTTTAATGGCTTAAACATTCTATATTGTTTTCCTGAATCTTTGAATAAATATTTCTCAGCACAATAAATTTAAAATTAGGGTATTTTTAAGAGGAGGATGAAATTACAGAACTGTTGCAATCTATCGTTCTTCCTAGAAAATAAAAAACCATGGCTGAATGGTTTTCTGATGAATTTCAGATGCTTGTGTTCAGCTGGCCTGTGCAGCATTTGCAATGTTGTACATTTGGTAGAGAATTTCAGTTCTCAGTTACTCTGTCCTGTGACAGCAAAAATCCAAATAATACATTTGAAATGCAACACTACGAGAGAAAAGTTATTTATTTTAATTATTCACATCTGTGATATTGTAGCAGTGCCTAAGAAACTTAAAAATATTTCTGTTTTGATAAAAGCTCCTCTTAGAAATATTTTAAAAGTCTTGACTGACTGGAGAAATAAATTGTTGAAAACAGGAAAAAAACAAGTAATATCCTCAATTTTCAGCTAGGAAGCAGCACACAGGAAGCCTCTGTAGCAAAGCAGAGGTTTAAAACCAATCTGGTGACTTGTCCAGAAGTTAAAGCAACTTTTTTCTCAAATTACTTGCCAAAGGGAATAGCACTATATCCATAAATAAGAGTTTTAGATTGTGGTCCTTTAACCTTTAACATGGACAAAATCAGTGTCTTTCTCAGTAATGCACAAAAATTTCTTTTCAGGTCATAAGCAACTTTGTCCACTTAAGTAGAAACAAGCAAGCAAGCAAACAAACATCAAAAAATATACTTTTAAAATATGCTGTAAATGATAAAAAAGGATGAGCCCTTGAAAAAAATAGGCAGCAGCTTTGCTTGAATTAGGTGGCTGATGTATTCTATTAAAGTCACCTGTCACTACAGAGATTTAACAAGAGTCCTTCAGAACTGAAAACAACAGCATTTGTTACAAGAAGGATGCAATAGCAATCAGTAGCTCCCATTATTTTATTTTTTCAAGACTACATTAGTAATATTTTTATTTGTCTTTGGGCAGCAATCAAATTTCTCACTTTCTGACATTGTATGTCTTCAGGGCACATATACCAGAAATTTAATAAATAAATGTATTTACTACCTGGTCATTTTTACTGCTCCATCAGCAAACCCTTTCCCCTGCTCCATTGCTAGGAACACATTGCTGGCTCCTCAGCCTTACAGACCACATGTAAAGGAACTGAAGTCAAACCTTAGGGCTGTTTTGGTCCAGTGTTGATACAGATGAATAAGAAAAGAGAGATAGCAGGACTTAACCACTCACTGGGGAGCTTCAGGTGGGGGGATGCCTTTGTCATGTGGCAGAACATTAACTGAACTTATGTTAGCTGTAGTTTTTGAGGGGCAGGGGAAAGCAGTAAGAAAAACCTTATGTTGTCTTTAACAAGAGTGAAAAAAAATGCAAATCTGAAAACTATAAATCTCAAAAAGCTTTGTTTTCTGGTGACTGTGGTATTAAGGAAGTCTTATCAGGCTTCAACCTGATAAGTAATGTAGATAAGTAATTGCAAGCTGGGGCTTCCCTCTCTTCAAAGCAGACAGTGTGATCAACTTGGAGCAACACAAGTAATGAGGCCTCAGATAGCAAAGACATGGCAGACTTTATCTGACATGGCACTTAATAGCATTGTTTTAATTGCCAGAAATCTCTAAAATCTCATGCTGGGCTGCAGACAAAAAGTGCCTTCTGAAGGCATTTAGATTGCTGTTAAGGAGCTACTTCCTTCCATTGCATTGCTGGGATTTTTTCTGTCTATAGGGAGCCTTTCAGAGCCTGGGATGATAAAATAAAGGTGGAGCAACACTCAGCATGAAATGAAGTGCTCAGTGGAAGAACAGGTTGAGACCAGCTGCTTTTGCTGTAGCACATGGAGGTTTCAGAGGAATGTAGGAAATAAAGGCGCTGAGGTAGCAAGGGTTAACCATGGTTGAAAAAAATTATTTAAGACTAAATTAAACACCATAGATATTATGAAAGCAGTGAGAATTGATTTCATAATAATAGAGGTCATCCAGTTCTCTCTAATTAGTTGCATATTACTGCTTACTATGAAATGTGTGAAATTAGAAGCCTCACAATACACCAAAATACTACATTAGGCCAAACCAGCAGCTTCAGCTAGAGGAGAATTGTTTTATTGCATTTCTCCATGAGAGCCTGTTCTCATTTGTTGTACACTTGTCAAATTCAGCATTTCAAGCTCAGCTTTTTAGGCTAGATATCTGTGAATTCTTGGAGGAAGACATGACTGAAATAGTTCAGCTCTTGTTAAAAAATGACACTAGGTAAAGAATGTTTCAGAAAACACATTAGTCTGTGAGCTGAGAAAAACTGCTGCAGGAGAGACTGCTGTCTCTAGGACGGTAACCTTCCTCCTGTGAAAAGCTGAAAATCTAGAGAAAATTAAGTATTAAGGATAGAGAACAGCCCCTCTGATACTTTAGCATTGGGAAGGACAGGGCTCAATAGCTACCTTTGTCAGGTATCTGTGCAGCTCTAAGAAAGATTCACAAGGTGCAGGCAGTGCTAAGAAGGGATGATCATGGTGTTTCTTGGGTGTTTCTCCACAACAGTGCAATACTCAGGTGCACCAACCTGAACTCTGAAAACAACAGCTCTGTGTTAGCATGAGGCTGCACAGAGAGTAACCCTTTTCTTCTTGGCCAGTCTCAGGGAAAGAGGAAAGGCAGATTAGGTTAAGCAGAGGTGTTGCTTCCAGCAGAGGATCCAGCTTCCAGCAGAGGATCTGATTTATGTAGTTGTAGCTCTACTGTACTTGTTCTCACAATAAGAGACAGCAAGTCCCAGCTAGAGTGGTTGATAAACCAAATAAACCAGAGATATTTGACACAGAAAAACCTACGTCCTATTTATTAAATTGTGAGTAATCCCAGCTTCAGTTGCTTGGAACTGGAGTTGTACAATTGATAAACCTTGTGCTACCATTCTTGTTCTCCTTAGGCGCTAACTCCAGTGGACTAAACCCTTCAGTGAGCAGCCCTCTAGAACTGCCTTTATTTCATAGGGAGCAAAGCTTACATGTCTGAACTTCATGACAGCTCTTCAGGGGAGAGTTTTCCACCTTTATCCACTGATAATCATTGATTTAAAAGAGAAGACTAACCCTGCCCTGTCTTTAAAGTAGGCAGGATGTTGGTGAAGCAGAACTTTTCATGAGTCCAATTAGCTCATGACTTAAAAATCTAATTTTAATTTCAGTAGCTTAGTATTACTTTAAGATTTCAGTAGTTTGATATCTTCTTTTCACACAGAAATTGAACACATATGTAGCTTCATATTTATTTAATACCAGTAAGACCTGAAATATTACTTTTAAAATTCAGCTAATATAAAGACTTTATAGATTGAAAAGTATTAAATTTTATCTCTTTTCATCCCTGTCTTCTGTTGCCTTCATCACTAAGTCTGTCCAAGGTTGCTTTTGGATAAATACTTTCACTCAGTAATTATTCACTCCCTGTTCCATGCAAAATACATGCATATGCAAGGTTAAAACTAAGCACAGAAACCAACACAAATGTTAATGGACTGCTTTAAAACTGCTTTTAGTGATTCTTTTGCTGTGTTACATAAAGTCCAGATTTTAAGATAGTTCAAGAGTTTTATAGGAGCTTAAGATTAGAAAGCACCTTTAGTAGTACTGATGCTCCTGGGTCATTCTCTTCAAAGCTACTTTCCAGATTATCAGTCCCAGCATGTAATGGTGCATGACTTTGTTCTTCCCTAGGTGCAGGGCTTTGCATTTCTTTTTGTGAATTTCTTTAAGCTCCTCTCTCCAAACCTTCCATGTCCCTCTGAAGGGCAACACACCCATCTGGTATATATCAGTGGTAAGAGACAGGCACCTACAAACACATCAGGTCCTTTTAGCGGCCTTAAATACTGTCTTCTCCATTAGCTGTAGAGGCAAACTAGAAACTTGATTAGTACAGTCACTATTATCTAGGTGGCTGAAGTTAAGGAATTTATACCCTACTCTTTTGCCAACTCAACAGATTCTTTCTTGGCTGTTCTCTACTAAGTAATGTTCATCATGATATGAACACAATGTGGATTATTAGTACCAGTCATCTACAGTTCTATGATCTTCTCTGCAATTCTTATGTAAGAATAGACTTCCCTTTTGTATGCACCAAAATCTCAGTTGCTTCCTGGACATATCTCTGTTCAGTGAACATTAATAACCCCGTCATGAAAGAATAGATCAAAACCTTAGAATCATAGAATAGGTTAGGTTGGAAGGGATATTAAAGATCATCCATTGCAATGGACAGGGACACCTTTCACTAAACCAGGTTGTTCAGAGCCCTATCCAACCTGGCCTTGAACAACTCCAGTGATGGGACATCCACAACTTCGGGTAACCTATTCCAGCACCTCTCTACTCTCCCAGTGAAGAAATTTTTCTATATATCCAATCTAAATCAAACCCCTTTTAGTTTAAAGACATTCATGCCTTATAAAAGTCCCTCTTCAATTTTCTTGTAAGCACATTCTATGTTTTATCTTGATTTTGGTTTTCTCTCATAAAAGAATCCATGCGAGCAATTTATTGTCAGCTGTGCAGCAGCTTCTGTTTTTCCCATGAGCTCCACTCTCATCTGTAAGCTGGTGACACTAAAATCTGCTGGTGCTATGCTTATATCACAGTGACTGAGCTTTTTGTGACCTGCACATCTTCTAGGAGCCCTGAATTCTTGCATATTCCAAAATATTTATCACAGAATTGACAACAGTTTAAATCATGAGATTATTTCAAAAAATATAAGCACTTGATATTTGACAGGGCTCCAAGCTATGCTTTTTTTCTTTGATGCCCAGTGGCTCCCACACAGACTTCACACCATTATTGCAGCACTAACATGTTTGGTATCTTTCTCTTATTAAAGACATTTGCTTTCAGTTTGAGTAAAGCAGTGGATGGAGAAAAAATATTCACTCACTGGGAGCACAGAAAAGCAGTTATTCCATATTTTAAAAGTTACAGGAAATTCCACATCTGCTGATTAATGGGAGCCATTCTGCTGTACATTTTTAGCCTCATAATTATAATTGAAGGTTAGTTAGTCTTTCTCAAAGCAATAGGCCAGATTTTGAACACGAGTGTTCTGCCAAACATCCAGGCCCTGCTCCTTCTTTCCCCCTGCTAAAGAGACATTATTGCTACAGTAATGCCTATTGCTGCAGGCTGAAGTTGTATTTTCACTTTCCAGGAGGTCTCCAAGGACACTGCATTCCTGGTGTACGTGCTTCCCATCCTCACTGAATGCTGTGTCTTTTCTCTCTCAGCAAGTGAACATGAGGGGAAACTAGATAGATACAGCCAGATAATTGACTTTATCAGTGACACAAGGTTTAGCTACTTAGGGCCCCACTGCTCCAGCCAGGCTCCAATGGCTTACACAGTAACAGCGGGAGGATTGATAAAGCACTTCTTAACTGTTTTGAGGGATAATATAAAATTTATCCAGATTATTCATTCCATTCCTGGAAAATGGCTTGTTTTGCAACCTGCTTCTGCTAACAACCATGTGCACCCAGTACTAGGCAAACCATGGAGGTTTTTCTTATATCCCAGAATGTCTCTGTGTACAAGCTTAAGGTGGATTGACTTACAAAATGAAAAATCAAAATTCAGCCTCCAGGTTAATATTTTTGATCAAGAGATGGGATTTTTTTAAAGAAACACAGCTGAAGATTTACATAAATATCCTTAAAGGACGTTTAAAAAATAGTTTTGGTTTTTTTCACACTAAACCTTCCTATAAAGGTTACATGGGCTATTTTTGGAGTTGATGTTACAAATTTTGGCTCAAACAGTGGAGAAAACAGAGGCTTAAAATTGCTGCAGTGAGAAAAGAGCTGCTTTCTTTGCTCTATGTCCAATGCATTAGGAAATATTGTTGCCTTGGAAATCAAAGAGCTTTCAGAAAACTGAATTCCCTGTGTAGTTCGAAGACTAAACCTACTTGGAACAAGAAGGAAATGGACTTTGTGATATCACTGTAGTATTTCTAGCAAAGATGAGTCACGGGGCTTGACCAAATATAGTATTGCTTTTGGGAAGCTAGCCTTTAATTGACACTTTTAAAATTTTTTCTGTCTCCGAGAAAACAGGCTCAGGTTTCTCTTGTAGAAAATCTGGCAAAAACAACATTCTTTTTCAAATGAATCCAGGAAATTTCATGAAATAACCTAATTGGGATGCAGACTACAGAATACAAAAGACAGAATACACATTTGAAACCTCAGATTTGAAAGCCACTTATAGTCGTGGATGTTTCTCAACACGAAAGTTGCTCCACTGGAAATGTACTGGCACTCAGGAAACCATCTTCAAATCAGTGTAATTGCTCTTGTAGTTCAGTACTTTGCTGGTGCAAATGTCACACTACAATTTTTCCATTTCTTTTTTTTCAATGCTCAGAGTGACATGATCCAACAGAATAGAGAAAGTAAAAACAGAGTTTACCAGAGTCTTATATAGATTTAGTTCTTTCATGTGTTAATATTAAATACCCACTCCTTTGTGAATAAAGCAAGAAACAAAGAAATCTGTTAAAATTCTGCAATAGAATGTAATATAGAATCTCCTTCCGGTACCTGGAGGAAACCTACAGGAACAGTGGAGAGTAATGGTGTACAAGAACAGGTAGTGATAGGATAGGGAGGAATTCAAACTAAAAGAGAGTAGGTTTGGATTAGATGTTAGAAGGAAATTCATTACTGTGAGGGTGGCAAGGCACTGGGACTGGTTGCCCAGAGAAGCTGTGGATGCTCCAGCCCTGGAAGTGTTCAAGGCCAGCTTGAATGAGGCTCTGAGCACCCTGGTCTACTGGAAGGTATCTCTGCCAAGAGCAAGAGGGTGGAACTACAATAGTATATAACTCTGAACTTCATATAAAGTGTTAGCAAGTTCTCCTCACAGTTTCAGACAAAACAATCCTTTTCCAGCCAAGAACCAAGGACACCATTACAGCTTCAGGCCCAAAAAGTGCAACCAAGAGCAAATTGAGGAGAGCAAACTGGGAATATGGGACTTCATAACCTGAAGCTGTAATTGGACAATTAATCCCAATATGTAAATGGACCAAAACTTATAAAAGTGTAAAAACTCATGACTCGCCAACTCTCTTGGGTTTAGCCTTGGCTGGGCTCTTGTACTGCCCAGGGTGTGTCCTTTGAAGGCCTTTTTAATAAATATCTACTTTATTCCTTTAACGCTGTCTAGCCTCTCTTCTAGGTAGCCTCTTAAGGCATCATTATCTTGATGACAACCTCATTTAAGCAATTTTCACACCTCTGTATTATTATTCTTGATTTATACCAACATAAATCAAGGAAGAACTGGGACAAGCTATTTAAAAATTCAGCAAGTAGCTGAAGAGACCATTTATATTATCTTGGTAGATGCATTTAAAACCAATATTTAATGAGTATGTGACTCATCAAGTTAAAATTGTTTTTAACAGAGGCTGATACCAAACACTAGATTGCCATTAAGTCACAAAGAAAGGCTGAGATGTTAAAGAGCAATTTGTAGCTTTGCTGGATAATTTAGGATAGACTTACTTGGAAAGGGTTTGACTCAATAATGTATTCTAAATCATCTGGGTTTTTATTTGTTTGAGGTTTTTTTTTCCCTAAAAGCATCTTCCATTTAGATTTTGGGATTCTATTTTGATTTTTTTTCCCAACAAGTAAGTTCCGTTGTAGAAGTGCTACTTTAAAATGTTAACTATAATATACTCAGCTGATGTAAATTGCTGCAACATCCACATGGATCATCATTAATTCACATGTATGTTAGGTATCAAAGGCACTGAAGATGTAAGAACTTACATCTTTTATTTTATTACTGTAATTAGTCCTAAAGGAGTTCTCTCCAGTAAAGCCAGTTGCTTTAAGAATATTGGCAACACTAACTCATCTGACCAGCGTGTTCTTTCATTCCCATTAGGACAAAAACAACCTTAAAGCAAAAT
Organism: Melozone crissalis; assembly: GCF_028551555.1. NCBI lineage: Eukaryota > Metazoa > Chordata > Aves > Passeriformes > Passerellidae > Melozone > Melozone crissalis. The sequence continues at coordinate 59,864,932 of NW_026535805.1, forward strand.
TACTGTCAGCTGTAAAGATAATATATGCATTTAAAAAAAGGAAGCAGTTAAATACAAACATTTTACAAACACCTGAAAAATTTACATAGTATAGCATTCACACTTTGAGAAAACTAAAGGAAAACATTGTTGAAAAATGCATTTTTTGTTTAAGTACTATGGCCCTAGAGAGTCTTGCCAAACTTTTCAAATAACAAGATTTCTGGTTTGGTTTGTCACTGGAAAAAAAAAAGGACAAGTAAAAAAAGAATTATGCTATGATTTAAAAACTACCTTCCCTCAAGATGAAACTCCAAAAACACATTCACTCCTGACAGGATAATTTCTTAGCTAGTTCTAATCTTCAAAGGCATATTCTGTGGTGATTTTTGCCACATGCAACTGATTTTGGTTTTTGTTTTTCTGGTGTTTTTCCAGAGGAAGGGACTTTTAAAATGTTCTGTCTCTTTCTTTAAAAACACTAAATAATCTCAGAGAGATGCAACATTGAGGCTGCAGCCAAGGTGTTATATCCAAGTTGGAGGGTGTTTAATATCCTGCAGATATGGTGTCTTATCAGCTGAAGGAAGAAGAATACAGCAGTCTATAGGCAGAAGTTTTGGAATTCTTCTGATTTGTGAACTGCTATAGTTAGCCCAATATTGTTCATTTGAAACTCACATGAGTGCTGAAATCTCTAAGTTCTCCCAACCTTTTTATCTCTAGAGTCTCTCAGAAGACAGAAAAAACTACACAGTGAAAATGTAGGAAATATGATTCTGTGAACAGAGCAGGACATTTTACTGCATATGGCACTGATATGTTCCATCTGAATATAAAAGTATTTGGGTTGTTCCCACTGTTTGCCTAATGGCCAAAAGAAAACCAGAATTCTGCTCACTCCTCTCTAACATAATGACGCAAATCTCATTCTTCTGCAAGGCAGTGTGGTGCTTGTTCTGTAAGTTCCTTTTAAAGGAAAGTTGTATCTATGCTATATCATGAACACTTTCTTGGAATCTCCTAAGCACACAAAAAGTTAAAAACTAGAGCTTTCTACTGATTTCCGCAAGACACCATAATTCTCTGAAGATAGGAGTCAGCTGTTTCTTCTTTGAGAAACTGAAGCTTTGGAAAGTGCTTAACAATTCCAATACCCCCATTTTTTTTAGTTGCCTTTTTTGCTGTTACCAAAAGACTCTTGCTGTGGCCTGATAATGTCTAGTGCAAGTGCCTGAATAGAGGGTGTATCAGAGCTCTGAGCACCAAGTGACATCCTGCCGAGGCATTATTTCTGGACTGTCAATGATGTTGAAAGCTCCTGAGGGATTCCAAAATGGGCCACTACCAAAGACTGATCAAAAGACTGAGTCAGAAATCAAGCAATTTCCTCTAATTGGATCCTTGCAGCACTTACAGAGAGAATTATTTCAGAAACCCACTTTTAGAAGATGGCATGTAGGAAGGCTCAAATGCCGTACAGCTAGAGTACCAGTAATTAAAATTGGACTCCCATTCATTGTATAATTTAGAGATGACTGATTCCCTGAACACTGAGAAAACCCTTTTCATCCTTACTAAATAATACCCAAGCCTGGGACAACCTACCCTCTCTATTTTCAGACTCAGTTCTACTATTCTTATCTTCTCTGTGTTAGCAAACCCTGCTCAGGTGCTCAGGAATAGTGTGAAATGTTTAGATCAGTACAGTTCTTCTAAGGGCTGTGGGGAATAAAAGGGATGCCGTGAATTTAAAGCACCGTCAGCAGTGGGCTGAAATTGGTGATAGGTTGTGGTGATAGCATGGCTGTGCATTTGGAATGTTACTTTTGGATGGCACCTGCACTATTGAAGGTGTGTGCCCTGCTGCAGAGAGGTTTGATGTGACACTTAAAGGCACATATCACTTAGCTGAAGTCAGGGTGCTTATTCTCATGCAAATTATGCATTGTGAACATAAGAAGCAAACTCAGACTAACATCTGTCATATACCACCTACAAAAGATTTCTGCTTTCATGTCTCAAGGCTGTCTTGGTTTACCCATAAATTGTATTTTGACAGGGTTTAATAAAATACAAATTATGGAACTAGTGAGTCATGCTCAGTATTTCCATCAGACAAATTCAAATGGGTGTACATTTTAACTGAGCTGTAAATAGATTAAATTGTAAACCTAATCCTTGGAACTTTTGCAGCTTTACAGATTTTAGAGGAATATGATTTCTCATTCAGAATTCATTCCTAAATTAATGCTGAGCATGACTGTGTAATGTGTTTGTTATGAGGCAGGATTAAAGGGATTTACCCAACACTATATCAGATGCTGTATGTTTTAGACATCCACATAAGCATTTTTTCTTACATTTATTCGCCAGAAGGTCTCTATAAATAAAAGGAATCAAAATGTTCTTTAACTCCTTTGTAGTGTGGTGCTGCCAGGCTCAGATTCATCCTGGGGAACCACAAATGCACAGCCAGTGTAATTACATTAGGAGAGTGGCTGTTCCAAGCTTCCTTTGGAGTCAAGAGCACCTGGAGCTCCAGCCCACGGCTCACCCAGCCATGCCCTGCCCTGCCCTGCCCTTAGGAAGCTGCAACCATTGAGAGAGAGCTCCATCTCTCTGCTTTGTGAAGGCCTCAAAGCAAATTCCCTTGTCTGTTTGGAATTTCATATAAATGCATTATTCGGTCCTGATGTGCTGTGATTCCCCTCTCGTTTCTATCTCATAGAATTGTTTTTGCTGTCAAAAACATGGTTGTATTTTTACAGCACATATTAGGGAAATACAGTGTGAACATGAAGGGAAAAAAAGAACGGATGAAAAGAGAGAAAAAAAAAGTTGATATGTCCAAACATTTTGATCAAACACTTGTAAGAAATAGGAAAAAATAGAAACTTTTTATGATATGTCATTCAGTGTTGAGTGAATCTGGAAGGAACGTTTTATTTCCTTTCTGTTTTTCCTTTTTCTGTTTTTTGTTATTTTTAATTCCCCCTTGGGGTGCCTACTTCATATTGCTCATGCAATGAAGTATTATGGAACTAAGAGAGGAATATATTAAAGCAAAGACTAGTTCAGCTAAATGGTCTGTGTGGTTTCCTTTTGTCAGAAATCATCTTTGCATCATGAACTGCTTCCTGAAAAGTGTAGAAGTCCAGATAGCCAAGCACCTTAATGGGCCAATGTGCATAAGAATGACATTATGTTACTCCTGTTCCTCCTTGAAGGTTGACCTAATTCCCTTTAAATGGGTTTTTCAAGCAACTTTTTTTTAGGTATCATAGAATCATAGAATGGCCTGGGTTGGCATTAAAGATCATCTAATCCCAATCCCCCTGCCGTGGGCAGGGACACCTTTCACAAGAACAGGTTGCTCAGAGCCCTGTCCGACCTGGATTTAAACTCTTCTAGGGATGGGGTAGCCATAGCTTCTCTGAGCAAAGCTGAAAAAAGAAGTTATAATGGTTTTAAAAGTGAAGTCCTAGAGCAAGTGGTGTGCATGATTTATTACCTATTTCCAGAAGTAAGAGGTATGTCTGGGCTGCAGTTTACACATATGTCCAATATTCGTCCTGACAACTCAATGGAAAATGGCCTCCATTTCATCATGAGGGATGCTTTGTCTCTTTTTACATTCCATTTCTTTGATTATGAAGAGCTTATTAGCAGGCTGAAGTATTTTCTTTAACCCACAGAATGTGTATGTCTGGAGAAGACTGAGCTACTTTGGATCTAGTTCTCAGTAGTAAGAAAACTCTCAATAAGCTTAATATACAAAAATATAAATTAAAACTAACATTTTTTTGGTTTCAAACTAACAATTATTTTCAGAATGTATCATCCTCATTTGGTTTTTAAATTTTTATTAAACATTTCACATAATTTGTTAAACAATGAGTACAAATTTAGTTTTTGTTCTTTTTTATTGACAAATTGTGAGCAGAGCTGCATTAGTAAACTATTTCAGAAAGAACATCTGCATCTTTTCTTAAGGCAGAAGAAAATATGTCTGTAAAGTTTTTATATTTTGGAACTTACTGCCATTGTATTTATTTCATTTTACAATACAGAGAAAAATAATTAAAAAATATATTAGAAAAAGCTGTTGCAGAACATAAGTTTTCTGCTTTGGGATAAATGAGTAATGGCTGCATAACTGTCATCACACAATCAATTTTAAGCCTTCTTTCATGGTATACAGCTCTGGGCTTGAGCAATGCAACTAATTAGAGGGTGAAATCAAAGCCATATATCTTTCTTCTCTTGTGGATTTTTACTCCTTGTCTTTAAATGGCTATCATGCCCTTCTAACTATATGAAATAAAATTAAATTGCATTTTTCCAACTAACATTTCCATATTTCTGTCAAATAATGTTCATGTGCTAAAAGAAAAGCATATTAGTAAGTGAAAGGCACTGCTGTCAGTTGTAGATAAGAGAAAAGAAGTCCTTATGAAACTGCTGCTCTTCATGGTCTAGAGCATAGCCATGAGCACTGCTGCTGTTCTAGGAAAAGGAGGGTTACAGTAAGAGAGTTCATGATTTAGCATCAGGTTTCAATGGCCAGCAGCATCCTAATTTAGGGATGCTATGTTAAAAATAGCTTAACTTACAGTCACACAAATCTGAACATTTTGGCAGTTCTAATTTTACATTAAAGAAAGTTTTTATTTTTTGTTCTTCTAGTGCTTTTCTTGATAGTGTGGTTTTATCAAATTTGCAGAGATTTGCTTAACAGATTCTTCTAAGTCCAAAGCCAAATGATGTACTTGGTACTCTAATTCTGAAATTACCTTTTACATGTTTTGTGATTATGACCAAGAGAGTCAAAGACAATATTCCAGGAGCAGGCTGGACAAAAGGTAATTGATGATGCTCTGGACAGATCTGCTGATATATACTTTTTCATAAATATGAGAGCCCTGGAAAAGGTTGAAAGGCAAAAGGCAATTCCTGTATTAATATTTTTGCATTTTTCACACCAGTTTTGGTATCCACAAATTTTGAAGATGCTCACAGACCCAACAATAAACTTTTATCTCAGAGAGAACTCCAAAGCAAGAAAAGAAAATTCAGCCAAATATATGTTTTCTGAATTTCAAAAAATACTACTAGACTTACAAACACTTATTATGTTTTCTACTCTACCTAGTAGAATAAATGGTGTCTGTGAAAAAGACATATGTTTACAAAGGAAAATTATTTTAGTCATGAAATTATTCCTTGCACATTCAGCTCTACAAAAAGTACTAGTTTAAGTGTTCCCAGGAAGGTCAGAAAACTTAGTTTCTTTAAGAGCTTGTTTTCCCATTGTCTAGTTAGTAAATTTGTAATAGTACTAATCTAATCACAAGAAGATTTCTCAAAGGTTTTCCATCCGTATCAAGATCACCATTGTCATGAGATCAGAAGCTGGTACTCAAAACCTTGTTTAATTTTCTATCTGAGGCTCCACCCCTGCAGTGGCACCTCATTTCTCCTAGAGACCTGCCCTCCACGTGTAAACTGTATGAGCTCATTGAGGCAGGAACCCCTGAACCCATTTGTGTCCCATCACATCAAAGTTCTAGCTTTCTTGAAGGAAGTGATGCATCTCACTCTAAAACTGATCAGAATTTTGCCTCTAAGTGCCTCTCTTTTCTCCAATAAGTATGAAGAAAACCACAATAAATAGCTGAAACGCAGACATCTGCGTAGCAAACAATTAAATTTACATGAAATGAAATCTCGCCCGAAGGGTCTATAATTAAAGTGCAATTATATTCCCAAGTTACATGAAGAGGATCCCACCCACTGTCTTTAAACTACTGCTGCTATTATCTATTTGCAGTGAGCTAAAAGAAGCAGATTTGGATCAAGGTTGACATCTCATTATACTTTGTCTCATACAACCACTGGCTCAAAGCATGAGAGTTTCAGTTTGAATGTGAATGGGTAAGGAAGGGGCAAGAGAAACAATACAACAGCAACATTATGTGCCTACAGATATTAACAAATAATTGGTGTATTAATTAAAAATCACTATTTATTTTCTATAAGATGAATCATCAAAAATCATAAATCCATGAATTCAGAGATACTCACCATCTCCACTGAGTCTTATCTGGACAAAATGTACTTCTGCCATGATAGAAAAATTATTTCAAGTAACCTTCGGGGCAAGAATATATAAACCTTACACAAGAAAAGAGGTGAGAGTATTAATGATGAAGAGCACAAGAAATATTTTACAAAAAATTAAAATATATTTTTTAAATTTGATTCAAAATTCTTCCTTTATATATTTTTTCTTTTCTTCCTGGCTTGCTTTTGTCATTTCTGGTCTCAAATAATAAGAATAAAAATATTTGGAATTGTATCTCTTTTTGTCACAATATAGTATGGTAAAATAGCCTTTGCTGTTTACACATAAACCAGTAATAGTAACCAAAATTTGCAGTTTAAAGTCAGCTACAATCAGTATTCCTGTAACTGAAATATGTCTTGAATTGTACCTCTGTATTTGTGCTCTCTTCTGCCTACTGGATATGGAGAGGGAAAGGTGAAGTGGTCCGGTGGTGGTGAAGTACTCCTTGCTATCTCACAATACCTATTGCAATTTTTAAAAACCCTGAATGGAGACAATAACAAAATGAACAAGAAAACAGACTTGCAAGCAGGAAGGCATGAAAGCAGAACATATTACAGATTGACCAAAGAACAGGAGGCCCCCCAAGCAGCCCTCTGGGTGTGCTGTGAAGAAAACAAAAAACCTATCAGGAAATATGTGATAGCATATGGAGGAGTATATGATAAAACCTCTCAAACACAAAATCTGCAAGGGGTGAGATACTAAAATCTGCTGGAAGGTATTGGTGAGATGCAGCCACAGACCATGTTTGGAAAAGCACTGTATGTACCTTACAAGCTTCCAAACTCTTTTAAGTAATACACTTGTGTGGTTTTCATTTAGTCCCTTTTGTTTCTTCCAAAGGATGATTATTTCCTAAGCATTAACAAAGTGTGCAAAAGCATTATGTGCATGCAAAGACATTACTAAGTGTTGTACATGAAGGAATCTGTCTTCAATTATATTTGAAGCAATTACTTTGATATCATCTTTTGTTTACAGTAAGCTACCATGAACAAGGATGTCCCTCAGGAAAAAGGATTTGAGGAGGACATAGGAAGAAAAGGCTCTGAAAACAATGCTAGTTTTGAAGTTTTTTCTAAGGAGAAAAAAAAAGAATCATGTGCAATGTCTGTGCAACAAAAGAAATCCTCACTTACCAAAAAGAGTTTGACGACAGGAAACAGGAGGAAACTAGTTGGGATCCAACGGATTTTAAGAATTAAAAATCAAAAAATGTCTACAAATTTTGAGGTAGCTGTGCCTAACATATTTTTGGGGTTTTGTTCTTCAGTGGGTATGTTTTTCTCAGGTAGCTGAAAAAGAACTAATTGCTTCCATGTTCAGCAATGTTCGGCTTTAGCTTCATTTCTTGAATGCAAGGACAAAGGAATGTAGTTGACATTCATGCTTTTATTTTTTTTTTTCTTTTAGGTAACAGTCTGTAAAATGAAAGCATGATTCATTTCATAGCTAGGAAATGATGCTGCAGCTACATCTAGAGAGCAGGAGCTCTTGAACTTGTTTTCTTCCACAATGAAATGCTGAGGAGGAGCACACCCACACCAGGAGAACTTTGGTGCCTGGGCCATGCTGGGGGAGCAGAGGTGCAGGGACAGGAACCAGGCTGGGGCAGGGAGCTAGACTGCAGCGCTGTCTTTGACCTCAGATGCCTGGCCAAATGAGCCTCTGGAGAGAACTGAAATGTGTGGTGTAAAAACAAGTGAGCAATGCTGCAGCCTGGGACCAGACTGATGCCTCTTAGACAAGAAGGGGTCTTGCTTGGCAGGCTGTGTGATGGCAGCAGTGCTTTCTCCCAGGTATCCAGCATGACCCGCAGCAGACATGGATGTGTGACTGTGTTAAACCAGGCTTCCAGGCTTCTGGAATAGCATTAGGTGATATACAGCCTTAAAACAATCACTACAGACCAGCTCTGACCGAGGAGCCTCTGTCCTTATCAAGGAACTCAGAACAGCCCAATGACATTCTGGCACGTCTAAGACACAGTTTATGATAGATCTCAAGCCTAACCAACACTGCTATATCAAATTTTGCAAGATTTAAAATCAATCCTTAAAATTATAAGACATGGGCCTATTCTGCCCATAAAACTCCCATGAATAATTTTTGAGTTTGCCCACCCAGCCATCCATAGTAAAATTATACTAATTCTGTTGGATCCATGTATACCAAACTTGCCTAGGGGTAAACCAGCTTTCTTAGGGTATTTTTTTGTATGACAGTAGTATTTAATGAAAATAAGGACATAAGGATGTGACCAGAGTCTTAGGGCTTCCTCCTGCCTCTACATGGTGGCAGACCCTGAACAGACAGAATCAGACCTCTAATACATGGCCCATCTGTAAGAGCAGCAAACAAAGAAATTCTTAAGAAAGTAGATGGCATAGTACCTTGTTTAGTACAAACATATTAGCATGTAAATGGGAGCTGATATCTTTGAGACCTACAGAAAGAGCTTGCAAGTTAAAACTAAACTGAAATACAATTTTAATACACTTGAAAAAGTATCGTGAACAATGAGAAGCTTTCCCTTATCGAAATCCTTTTATATTGCCTTTTTGCTTTTGTTTCTCTAGTCACAGGAAATACCTTTGTGTGTGTTTTCAACATCTAAATGCACTTTCTTGCCTTAATTATGAAATCAGAAGTTAGGAAAACAATATTCTTTGTGCTTTGCAGATTTCCCCTATGAGGAATGCAGGTTACTGCAGTATGTTTGTGTAAGTGCCATGCTTGCAACTGTAGCTCCCATTGCTAGCTCAGTTTTCAGCATTGCCCCTGCCCCTCTCTTAATATTTTCCTTGTTTCTGAAGCTCCTCATAAGGTGAAAAGATGCCATTACTGAAAAATATAGTAAAATGTAGATTTCTCCTGGAAAAGAAGGGTGAATAATTTGTTAACTGAATCATAGCCTCATTTAGGTTGGAAGAGACCTTTAAGATCATGGAATACAGCCATTGAGCACTTCCACCAGCTGCCCCAGTATCCTTGAGTGGGCCCCATCTGGCCCATGGACTTTTGTGTTTCCAAGTGGTGTAGCAGGCCACTGACCATTTCCCCTTGGATTATGAGGATTTCCTTTTGCTTCCCATCTCTGTTTTCTAGCTCAGGGGGCCTGGTACTCCAGCAACTGCGCTTGCTATTAAAGGCTGAGGCAAAGAAGGCACTAAGTACCTCAGACTTTTTTTCATCCTTTGTCACTATGTTTGCCCCAACAAGCAATAAAGGAGGGAGTTTTTCTTTGGCCCAGCTTTTGTCGCAGAAGTGTTTATGGAAAGCTTTTTTATTTTGTTTTATATCCATAGCCAGAAAAAAAATCTAGTTGAGTTTTGGTCCTTCAAATTTTCCTCCTGAAAAACCTCACAAAATCCTTATAGTCCTCCTGAGATCTCCATCCCTTCTTCCAAAGAAGTTCCCCACCCTTTCTTCTTCATAAACACATGATGGGTATTTTTTACTGAGTTCTAGCCAAATTCTCTATTCAATCAGGTCGGTCTTCTTCCCCACTGGCTCATCTTTTGGCACATGGGGACAGCCTGCTCTTGTACCATTAAGATTCCCTTCTTGAAGAATGTATAATCCTCCTGGACTTCTTGTCCTCTTCAGTCCTGAAGAGTGAGGACTGTTCCCCATGGGACTCTCTCAACCAGTCTCCTAAACAGACTAAAGCTGCCCTCTGAGAATCCAAACTGGTAGCAGTTTTTCTGGCACTCGTCCTTACTTCTCTGTGAATTAAGCATTCTTATCATTTCATGATCACTGTGCCCAAGATGACCTCCAATCATCACATCAGTCACAAATCCTTGTCTTTTTGTGAAACCCAGGTCAGGTGGGACACCTTCCTCAATCAGCTGAGGCACAAAACTGACTTTAATGCCTCCTCCTGACTGTGACCAGGTCTGTAAGGGGCCACAACAGGCACATGGACCATCTCACACATGGAAGAGAACAAAGGCAGAACAGGAAGGCAGTGGAGGAGAAGGGAAAGAAGCGTGGTGAGCAGGAAAGCAGCTGAGGCATTTGAATCTGTCTGTAGAGGGATTATGAAATGAATCTGTAGCCTTGAACAGGATCCCAAAACTACTGAAAAACGTGAGACATGACTGAGGGCAGGAATAAAAATCTGTCTTTCAGCCACTGACATGATGTGAGGGGACATCTGCCAGCTCAGGAGGGAGCCCAAAGCCCAGAAAGATAATCAAAGCAGTAATAAAATCTTATTCAGGAACTCATTTTAAGTTAACACTTTCCACTCCATCTCCATTTTAGACCAAAATCTGTCTTTTGCACATTTCTATTTGCAGATACCCTCCTGAAACCCCCTTTACAGCATACTAAGCAAAATAGGCAGGTGGAGTCTTTTCAGCTAATGATAGACCCAAATCATCTTCTAGCAACTGGTTGTGCCTAACAGATGCCTGCAGATGCCTAATTAACATTCATGAAGCACTTGAATCCCTTAGATGAAGGCAGTATACAGTAAAAGCATAAATTATTATTATGGGTACTAACTGCTTCAGAAAACAATTGTGACTATTCTAAAAAAATTGGCTTATTGTTCCTTTTGCTAAGAAAGAATTGAGTAATAACCAACTGAAAAAGTTTTTTTTTTCCCCTAATTATTTTACTGCCATGTAAATAGCAACAAACAAATATTAAAATCTGTTCAGGTGTTTCAGGAATCTGGATTTCTAACAAAACTGAAGATTCCAGCTAAATCTGACAGAAAGCTGGACAATCAACAATCATTAATGTGATTGAAAATTTTAAAGCAGACTACTCAATCATGCTGCAGAGCTGCTAAGAGCATTCTGTGTCCTTTCCTTGTCCCTGACCCTTAAGCTGCTTTGCATCTGGATATTTAAATACTTTGCACAGCTGTGTCTTGCAGACTTCGCCTTCTCCATCTGCTTGTTTGTTTTCCTGGTTTTATTTTTCAGGCTGCTATTTTGTATAATCAAAATTATCCTTTTATGCCTCCTCTGCCTCTGTTATTTTTTCTAGATATTGTAAACTAAAGCATCTGTGGTACTTCTCCTGTTATAGATTTATATTCTTCTAGGTAGTGTGGGATAAAGATAAGAAGCCTCAGTTGAACATGAAGCTGATGCCCTGGTCTGACACATAAATCCCCAAAGCTTTTTATTTCTGAAATTTTCTACAGAGTATCCCCTTGGTGTATAAATGAATTCTTTTGATTCTTTACAAGTGTGCATCACAGGTCCATAGAAAAAGAAGACAAGCCACTGGGCATTCGACAGACCACAGTTACCCTCTACATTAGCAAGAATGACACTTTTTTTTTGTCAGATAATCTGAATACTCTGACAGTAAATATTAATCTGAATACTCTGACAGTAAAAAAAGAGTTCATGACCCAAGGAGAGCAGGGATTCAGACTTGATTTTTAAAGCATTTCTCCATCTTGGGGTCAGCATGTTTGCAGAATGAAATGATGTTTCCTGACCTTTTTATCTCTGAAGGGTGGGAAGTAACTTTAGGTTCAGACATTTATCTCATATCCTAGAAACAAATTGAGCCAAGTTTTCAAGTTCTATCTCCCAGTTATTTCTGGATTACTGGGCTTTGTTTACTCTGAACTGTTTCATAAAGGAAGTTAAAAATTAATGCTGCTGCTTAGCTATATACTTAAATATGAGCTCAGCTTTCAGCACAAACAGATGTTCTTTGCTTAGTTGGGATGGTCTGGAAAAAAAAACAATTACAAAATTGTTTTGATGTGTTCAATTCTAGGAATCTGTTAATGGCTTATGAACAGAACACATGGATGGCTTTGTTAGGTCAGGACCGTGGCTTTCTCACCAGATATCAGAAACTGATATAATGGGACAAAAGGTAGGGTCACATACTGAAAACACACATGGATTATAATATCCTACAGCTTTCTTATGCATTAATGCATCCCTGATTATTTGTTTCCTGTGTTATCCTGTACCGAGCCCTATCAATGTCAAACAAATTGCAAGATCAGAATCTTTCCTGCTTAAAGAAATCTCTCAGATTACCTTAAAAATTTCATTTGTCAGGTTTTGTAATAGCTGTTATATCCTGCTGAAATTATTGTGAAGTGTCAAGAGCGAGATAGCAAAACATGCCCTACTGAACAGAAATTTAGGAAACATGAATCACTGAAATATAATCCTGAATGACCTTGGGGAGAGGGAGCGGAAAGAAGGTAAGGTCAATATTATAAGATTAACTTCTGATCATGAGCTTTGCTCTTGGACACAGTTTACAGTCAGTGGGTGGTGCACTTCCAGCTCCCTTTTGCTTCATGGAAGTTTTAGAAATGTCTGGAATTGCTGTATGAGCCTTACGGAAAGATCCAATCATATCAGGTAAATTCTCTTTAGTTCTATAAATCATTACCACACATCATCTTGAATAAAACACCAACCTTAAAGACAAACACAGCATGAAGCTAAGGGGAATCCATTTCACATCTTCTTTATTCACAAGGTCTTCTAGAATCACAGACTTTAGAGGAAAGACTGTTAAACTGCCTAATCTTCATCTCCTGTTTATCACAGATGCCTAACATTTCTCCAAGTTACTCCTGAACTGAGCACAGTAGCTCAGATTTGATGGAAAAAGGTGGTTATGTTGCCATTCATCAGCTCTTCCAATGTCAGCACAGCAGCCTACTGTGTACTGAATCTAATTAGGCCATGACTGAAATAAATGTTGTTGCTGATTTGTAATTTTGCGCTTGTGATTAAGAACCCCAGTTGCAGACCATCTTATGTTCAGCATTCAGAAGTGCAACAGGAATTTATTCCTTGCTTCCCATAGATTACAGGCTAGAATAATTCACTTGGGAAAGGTGAACTGCCTTTAATTCCTTACAGTACTCCAAAGGCCAAAGCTTTGGTTAGAAAAGTATTAAGTGTTTATTATTGCTAATACTAATTAAAGAAAAAGGAACAATTCAACACAAATTTTTAGACAAAGCATAGCAAAATAAGAGTTAGGTCTCATTCTTACCCATTTAGGTCTTGAGCCCTACTTCAGCTGTGAAAGGAGGAAATGTAATACACTCACTGACTGCCTCAAGGACTGAAGCACCTGAAGGATTTTCAGCAAGTATTAATAGAAACCCTGAGTATGACTCTTGTTATGTTTGCCTGCAAGTTTGTCACTTATTCTGAAGTGCACTGGTTTTGGTACCCATAACAGGGGATTTTGGGAAGTCTGTGTGTTTTATTACTTGAGGCTATAAGTATATAAGGCCGAGAATGTCACCTTTAGGGCTTCTGATACTGGTCCAAAATATGAAATTCATATGACTTAAAAGGCTGATTCTATATTATTTCATTCAGCTGGCTCCCTTTTTTTTTTTTTTTTCCTAAAAAATTACTGAAGGGTTGAATTTGTACAAATGTTTTTTACTAGAGTAGGTATTGCTCATCTTCACCATTTTATTTGATACCAGAGCTGATGTTATTTGTTCTCCTGTCTTTGGAAAAATACATAGCGCCAAAACAAACTCTGTTCCTGTGTAGTCTGGCCAATATGATAGAAGTAGAGTCATCTGATCACAGCCAAGCTGGATCACACTTGTTTCATGCAGGGTTGGTTTTGCTATTGATCACTAGCAGAGAACATATCTGTGACAGCAGGATTGCATTGAAACTTGCCTCACTTGAAGGAAGGCTTTATGAATAGTCTTTTATACTATCTCTTGATGTAGTATCTTCTGTCCCAATTAGTATTGATATGAGCAAGTCCAAGGCGTGGAGAAATCTTTCCTGGCCCAACTGAAATACCCTCTTCAAGGCTGCAGCTGTCAGTGTCCTCCACCCAAACGACCAAGGCATACATTTAACCTCAAACTGAAAAAGGAAATAGTTTCATACCTGACATGGGGGTAGTTTTTCATTTCCCCCACCCAAATACCACATGGGAAATTTGGTAGGTGGGTAGAGCTAATACACACCCCAAATAATCCCATGGTTTCTTTAGCAGCCAAAACATCTTAAATTGTGTTTACACCATGTCCTCCTGGTGAATGTGTCCTGGGTGAGGCTCTGTGGCTGGCTTTATTTTCAACATTCTGAAGTTATTTGTGTGTCATTTTCACAGAACTATATGAAAATGCTTTCAAGTTTTAACAGACTTCTTTGGAAGGAACTACTTTTACCTTCAACAAAAGAACAGTTTTGTTTCTTAACAGCACTCAGGATAAGCCAAAAAGCACTAATTTCTCCTCACTTGTAAAACATTTAACATATCACTACCCACACCCTGTAATTTCAAGACTCCTAGGATTTATAGTTTAAAAGCATAATTGAAACTTCTTGGCAAAGGCCCTATGACTTCCAGTCAAAATGGTTATAGAAGAAAAATTCTCTGTCTTAATGTAAAAGAAATCCTGCCTAAATTAAAAGCAGCTGATATTAGCTCTTTTTCCCCTATAATAATATCTACCATTAAGATGACAGCAAAAATATAAGGTGTTCTTGCATTTCAAGAGACTATGAGAAGAAAAAGGATTGGTGGGACTATTTTAGTAATGCCATGTGGAACTCATAATATAATTTGTCAAAGCCACTGTTTATTCATATACATAGGGAAATGTATTTTTAATTTAAAATTCATTCAAAATCTCATGCCTCAACTCGTTGAATCATAATAGCTCAATGCCTAAACTAGCACAGGAAAGAGAGTACAAAGGTTCATCTTGAGTGTGCTATACTGCAACTGTAGCTTTTGTAACATTTGAGAATAATTTAAATAAATTCATCTTATCACATTGCTACTTTCTGGAAGAGTTGAGTGCAGAGGCATTGTTGAAGTTCAGCCTCTTTTTCTTCACTACACAAAAGCTTTGTAAAAGTTCTGGAGAGAGCAGATCTCCAGATGATAGAAGCATAGATCATACCAACATAGGAGGCACACTCCACCCCCCATAGAATGCAGACTCTCACATATTGTCAGTGGAGAGTAACTCAAAAATAGCAAAATGGATCCCATGACGGCAAGACAGGACAAACGCTTTGTGTGACTATCTAACACCCTAACATGAGTTCAAAAGCCTCTCTACAGCTTTCTGGGCTGTTAACCCTTCATTTTTCTGAAAAGCTCCTTGAAACTCCCCGTACCTATATTGCACTCTCTATTTTTCCTCCAATTTATGCCAGGCAGAAGGCACCAACCCCAGTCTAACATTCCTGTCCTCCAATGACGTGGGTAGCAGCAATTGTGTTTTCTCTTTGGAATCACAGGATTCTACAGTCATTTCTTGGCCCAGCATTTGTCTACAGAACAATAATAATGCAGGAATTGGACTCAATGATTCTCGTGGGTCTCTTCCAAATCATGATATTCTGTCCTACTCTGCCAGCAAATGTCTTTTCATAATAATACCTGACCCATAGTAATCCCTATTTTATACCACACAGACAACAAATTGTTTTGATTTTTCTTGCAAGACTGTATTTTGCTTTTTCATGTCCCATTAGCTTACAGGGAGAATATTAAAAAAAAGTTTCGTGTTGACAGTACTTCATTTCCTGCTCTGCACTGTTGCCTGTAGGCCAGAGACTGATGACATGTCTACAATACTAGATCAAAATGAAAGGCCAGCTCTGAATTTCAGTTATTAAAAATGGTGTTTAAAAATTATGTCTCCCAGCTACAATCTGCATTAGCAATGGTATAGTGACACTGATGCAATGGTAACAATAAAACAAAAAAGCGAGATTCATGAAGGGGACAACATTTACTCACCATTTTACTCAGGAAATTCTGTTGCAAAGGGGAAGAAAATGATCACTAATCTTGGTGTGTTTGTAACAATTCTCTTATATTAGCAGTCACTTATTGTAGGAAAATGAGAGATGGCCTTATAGGAGATTAGAAAAAGTGTTAAAATCATGCTAATGAAAAGCCAAATGTGGCCCTGTGATTATTGTTGTGATCTTTTCTTTTAATGCTTTCCTCACCTCTGTATTCTTGTCTGTAGTTGAACTCCAAGACCCTTAGGGTAAGGAAGCTGTTAATTCATCAGAGAAGGAGCTCTTTGTTGTAGATCCTGTATAATACTCACCAAATCAGCCTTAATCCCTTTAACATAAATAAAAACAAAGGTGTCACAGTTCTTTAGCACTAAAAGAGACTTCAAAGATACAAAAGTCTATCTGCTTTCTTTGAGGAAAAATTAAATGTACTTAGGCTGTCCATGACAAGTCTGTCTAACCCATCTCTGAAAGATTTCTCCTTTCAGAAGAGGCATGGGAATCTTTGGTTACTTTCTGAAGTCTGCTTCACTCCCTATCTCTTCTTATATTTAAAGATTGTTTTCAGTAGTTCCATGGATGGAAAAGCAAGAGAAAATTTTGATTAAGATTAAATGTTTTGGTGCCTACATATGACACATGCAAATAAGAGAGCAAAAGCCCTAAGTTTCAGCACTACAGTTTTAGAGAAAAAAAACCCCACATTTTATCTGTAACATCAAAATACTTCTGATATCTGTGCCTAGTTTCACAAGTGGCTATCAAATACTAAGTTGTTTTCAAGTACCTTCGAAACAAAAACCTGTGTAACATATGTTTGTCAGAAAAGCAGTAAAAATTACAAGTACTATCTCTTCTACCCTTTCACAAAGTTTTAATGCATTAAGTGCTCCCTTGTTCCCAAAGGACATCTATGTGATTTTCAAAGTAAACACAGCCACTTATTTCACTAATATGCATAGTGTGTCCTGGTCCATCATGCTTCCTAACATCTTCTCTTGAAACTCTAACATGAAAAATATCATAATCTAAAATTTTTAAGGTGTTTTTTACTTTATTTACTTTATTTACTTTATTTACTTTATTAACTTTTTAATGCGTATTTATTGAAAACATTCTGTGAAATAATCTATTGGAGAATAATATTGTGCTTTAGTTTTTTGCAGTTCACTGCAGCTCAGAATGTAGACATACATGTCCTACTGTTACACTTTGAAAGATATTCTACATAAATTCAGGTTAGTAACAACCAACAGCATGTGTTGACAGAAAGATACATCTAGCCTTCAATTAGGATACAGGTTTACATGTATAGGTATAACTGTGCTAGTTTTATCTCCTGATCATCTGCTTTGTTCCTCTAAGGATGGCACAAAATGCCCTTCCCAGAATGCTTTTTTTTCTGTGAGCCAAGTATGCTTGCAGACAAACCTGAATACTTGGCAGCTGTATCCTTTGGTATGCAGTTTCAGATAAAAACTAGCTTGGTATGTGCTGCATGTGTTACAATCACACTTCAAACTTCAAGCCCCCGTATATCCTAAATTGAAACAGCAATGAATACTTGAGGCTCAGAAATGATCTTCCATCTCTGGCCATCTGTGGGGCAGATGTGCAACACTACTCTCACAGCTATACCAAAACCAGTTTCGAGCTCACCTTCCTGTTGTGCTTCTTCTAATCAACCCATTTCCAGACCTCGCTGCTGGCAGCAGTCATATTGCATGTTTGGTTTAATAGCTTTGCACCCCTGATATAATCCATCCCTTATGTGTGCACACATTCTCCCAGGCTCTCTTGGCAAAGTTCCTGAGGTGTGCACAAGTGAAAAGTGAGGAAGATGACAACTGTGGCACCGAAATGAAAGTGCACCAACTGAAAAGAGAAAGTGATGCAAACTGGGAAAATACATGGCAAACTCGGGAACTGAAGCTAATGGAGCAGGAATGCTGGACTCCCAACATATTTTAGGAGCATGTGGGCAGATTTAAAAAAACAACCCAACATGGTCCCTTCCACCACTATGGTAACACAAACACACCCCCTACTGCACTGATAATCTAGAAGGGACTACATGTTCATTGCAAGTAAAACATAAGGGTCTCTAGTGCCCTTTACTCTGTGTGTTCGCTTAACCACTTTCTTCCCCAAAAAGCTATTCTTATATACAGTATATTATGATATAATATTAATTAAATTTTATATAAATACTTTAGAGAAGAAAACCCAACAGGATGCTATGGTTATATAAAATGTGAGTTTTTAAGTGAAAAATTTCTTTGTCACTTTTTACCACCTCGTCAAACAAGTCATCCAGTGCTCCACAGAGCAGACTTCAGTCTGACACAGGATGTTGCTGAATGGAGATGTCTCCCAGACAAACCAGTGTCCCATGTGTTCTGCATAGTGCCCAGTGACAGCACACACTAAAAAAGAGAGGAGGGCATGGGCAGGATGAAGCAGGAGACACTCAGTGTGCTATCATTCAACAGCAGAAAATGGGCAGGTTTGATCTGATTACATTTGAGTCACAGCACTGCACATCACTGGTCTACAAACTACCCAGCTGCTTCTTCTGTGGCTGCAGAAGGAAATGGAAGCGCATGGAGAAGGGGTCTAATTTATCACTTCACAGTTAAGTGAATTTTACTTGACACATATCTTCAGATGTCCTGGTGAAAGTAATTATAAAAGTGAAATATGTGGTAGTATATGATAGCAACTGCTTGTTTTCCTGCTCAGTACCTAATGCATCTCTAGTCTGTTAATGTTGGTTACCATTTTCAAATAAATATCTCATTGCGTTGTCAATGCTGTACAATAACTTTTAAAAAATGTTTTTTGTTAATGCTTATAAAGCCTTTGAAAAGTTTTTAGGTTTTTCTCATGAAGAAACAATACTTAAGGCAGAAGAAAAGTTTTTATGGTAATCTTTTGCTAACCTGACTTGTAGATTTTGTTATCTTTAATAAGCTTGTCATCCTAGTTTGAAGAAAAAAATTTTTCTTTCATTTATTGTCTCATGAAGGACAAGACTAGAACCTGTAGAATCATTAAGCAAGAATAGTTCCTGTTATTGTATAGATATCCATTCCAGCCCAGCTAACATTAGCGTGCTGTATTCTGTTTGATACTACCCAGAACAGAGTTATTTGCTAATGTTATTAATTCTATAAAAGTAAAATGGGTCACGATTTGGGAACTGTAACCATAGTTATGGGTAGGTGGATCCCAGCATTTAAAGGAGAACTGCTAAATTTTGAAGATTGAAAATGGGAAAGTTATATATAGATAAATCTCTGTGTGTGTGTGTGTGTGTGTGTGTGTGTATGTATTTGTAGAACATAAAGGATCACAGCCTACCAGTAATGCTATGGGTCCAAAACTGCTCCTAGTAAATTTACCCAAGTTCCTTGAAAACAGCCCATTGGAAAGAACAGAGCCTAGTCTAGCAATGAATCACCTTTCCTTATAAACTAAAATTGCTGGAGAGGATGCTCCTGCACTTGGCAATCTGAGGAGTCTCAGCCAGGATGAGCAGCTCCATTCCCCAGTTCTGCCCTTTCCATATGCAAGAACAGAAGGATGCACACTCTATTTCAAACAGTTAAATACAGCCTTTGCCAAATGCAATAAGCCTGTTTGCAGATTGAAACTTTGAGAATTTCAGCATGCATTTTTTTCTTTTTTTTTACCAATAAGTAAACATTGCGTAACCCTTGAAAAAAAGCCACGTTCCAGATTTTGCAAGAATTTTGAAAGTCACGTAGTTAAAATCTATTTTATTCCTGTCATATGAGTTTCTAGTTAATGAAAAGATATGATCTCACACCACACTACATGAGATTCAAATTCTGTTTTCACACCTTTATAGTGCTCTTAACTTCAGTAATGTTATATGAATACAGTTAAGAGCAGGGTTTGATCCGAGAGGCAAAGATTTCTCTAAATTTTAGACAGCCAGACAATGAGTCTCAGTTTCTTTCTGGTGTTTATAATTATTTTTACCTCTTATATTATTTGTTTACTGATTGATTGAGTTGAAATTATTCAGGTTTTTCTCTAATCTAAATTATAAAATAATTTATTAGTGTGGGGTTTTTTTATTTGAACAATGGTATTATGGTATTCTACAACCTTATTTTCAGCATGTTTTCTTACCTTCCCTGTCAGTGTTTTACACTTCACTGATTAGTATGGATGAAATTTCTTTCAATCAGTTTTCTGCATCAGAAAGTTGGACAGTTAGTCAAAACTGTTCATCTAAAATCTTCCTGTCACTGAAGAGAGGCAGTAAGGGCAATTGGCCTGTCTTTCCTCACTGAATACAGGAGGAGTCTGGACAAAAAAAGCTTAAAATAGACAGTTATCTTAGGTAAATTAGCTAATTATCTTGGATGAGATAATTGGAAAATAATGAAAATAAATAATTGCTAGCTCCTCCAGGATGTTGCAGATGTTAACTAAGGAACAAAAGTGCTTTGAGAATCCTGAAATATTTGGGTAGTATGGCCTGGCCATTTCTATTTCTTCTGCCTTTTATGTTTCTGTTATGAAACAGAACTGTTTCATTCAGTGTTCTTCAAAATTGAGTATGATTGTGCGGTGGTTCTTTCCCACTGGCGTTCTTGCCTATGGGAAAAATCCCACAACTTGAAAATTTGGCTTTCTTGAAAATTTATGGCTTTTGCCAGAACTATGAGGTTTCTAGTCTTCCAAGAGTGTCAGAGGTGATTGGCCTGTCCATGTCTGCCTTACCTTAATACCTTCAAACTCATTTTTGCTGGGTTTGCTCTTAAATAGCCTTCTTGGTTGGCTCTGTGTACATGATTATTTTCCTCAGAGATAAATTAAAATTTCTTTGACTTTTCTGTGCCCATACTTGTATCTACTTGAACCCTCTCCTTGAGCTTGTCCAAGCCTGGCACCATCCCTTGTGGCCCTGAGGTGCTCCAGAGACTCATGGCCTCTCTGCAATGTACTGTCTCATGTGCTGTCTCCAAAAATCCTAATATTCACATCCATAGGGCTCTCTCTACATCCATTACATCCTCTTGCCTGTTCAGCTTCCCCTCCAGCCCTGCAGGAGAAAGAAACAAGCCAGGAACCAAAGGGGAACTATTCAGAAGAGAAGGGAATTGTATTTCTGCAGAGAAAAGTGAGGCTCACTGGCCTTAAATGATATTTTATGACAAAACATGAACCCAAATCAGCCAGATGCAATATGTGGCTGCAGCTTGGCAAGGTACTGCATGTGCCAAATGCTTTTGTTCATAAAGGAGGATAAAACAAAATGTTTGGATGATCTTTCAGAAAGCTTCATCTTCTAGTAAAATGTACCTCCCTCTGTAACACCTTATAGTCAATCAGCAGCCGGTCCTGTGCAGGAGGTAAAACTGATATAAGGGAGAAGTCAAACAGACCAAGCGTGTGCTCATGTGCACAAACCCACCACACCCACACACACACCGTGGCTGGCCTTGCAGAAGCCTGTAGTCAGAGCTTCATTTATCAGAAGGACATAGAGTGACAGCTGCAAAATATTATTTTAGATTTTCTTAGAGCTCCCTTTGTAAATCATGACTGATTGAAATAAACTCTCAACTGCAATTTGTTAATTTTATGTGATTTATTCCCAATGTCTGAATGTGAAAACCTGCTAGGAAAAAAAAATGTTTTATAAAACATCAGTGGTTTTTATCACCATTAGTATTCTAGAAAAGCAATTTTTCTGTACTCAATCCTCCTAAATGCTTGTGATGAGCAGTGAGGGAACTGACTGCCACATGCCATACAGTAATGAGGACACTAAATCAAATACTAAGAAACTGCTAGCCTGTTTGAGACTCAGAAAATTTTCTGAAGTGGGAAAAAGAGCCTTGATAATCATTGCCATACTGGAGTTTAAAAAGAAGTCACATTTGGAAACTGTATTTACTGATTACACAGAGAGCACTGCATTCAAAATAACTGCAACAATTTGTAGAATGTTTGCTATCACACAAGATTCCCGTCATCAGATGAATATTTCTCTTTAATGTAAATGCACTATAGAACACAATATTGTTTGAAAATAACATCATCGATTTAAGAGGAAAAGAAAAAGACTTTTTTGCCTCAAAAGACCAAGTTCAAATTTGAATCATGTGGCCAGAGATTTGAGCAGAAATCCATTATTTGATGTCCTCAACAAATCAGGATGCATTTGTTAAAAGGTTTAAAAGACTTCAGAGACAATGTAAGTGTATGCTAAGAGCATCAGGAGACTGAGAGTGGGAATGGAATGATATCACCACCGTCAGCAGCACTATCAGCACTGGGATGGGTAAGGCACTAATGCAGATTTCTGATGGGACGAGCCAGAGCAAACATCCTGCAATACAATATGTAGGAACACAGAATACAGCTCCAGAAAATACCCACAGCACTTAGAAAATGCATAGGTCTTTTATTTAATCAGATAAAGAATGCTGGGGTAACACGCTGCGTTACGCCAACACCTAATATCCTCAAATATTGCCTTAAATACTTGTCAAGTTTTTAGACTTTTTTTTTCTGGAAAGAGACTGCATCTTACAAGTGACACATTTGCAAGGAATGTCAGTTTGAATCTTTCCTATGACCCCAACACAGAGATATTCAGATTTACTAATGGACTCCTGGGAATAACTATGAAAATAACTGTTACCCTCTTGAGGAGAATAAGGAGAAAGAGCATGCCCTGCACTTATTTTGAAACTAGAGATCCACATCTGTCTGTACTGACAGCTTCAACTTAAAAATGGAAAAGGTGGCATTGCTCGTAACAGACTTGAAGAATATCTGTTCCACTTACATCTGGCTGAGAGCAGGCCTTGAGATGAGCTGCACAGCAGGTCAACAATAGCAGAAGGTCAAGCAAAATGGGACCGGGGAATTTTACTGGAATTTAGGATTCCATACTAATGAGTTTGGAGAATTTGCAGCCTGAGATACTCTCTGCAAAGGAAGCCATATAGACACAGAGCATTGCCATCAATTTCAATTTATTTCTGTATTTCCTGCTGGCTGGTTATTAAAGAGCTTAATTTGTTTTTTCCCATGTTTTCAGTGAAGAGTGAACTTACCAGAATAAATGATAGGACCTCATTTGAAAAGTATTTTTGTGCTCTGAATTCACAAATTCTGCAATGCCAAATGTTTATTGGGTATTTAGGATGAGGTAGGGTTTCTTTGATTATTTTGTTTACATAATTAGATACCAGGTCATTAACAGAAGGCTCTCTTCTGAATGGCAGAAGATATATCAACAGCTCAAAAACAATTTCACTCTAAAGATTTTAGTTTGCCTTTATTCCTGATTAACTATTTTCACAGCAGTCTGTGTGATTTTAACAATTTCACTGTAGTTCATGAGGATTTATATATGATTTCAGAAAAACAAAAAAAATCTGTGAGTACCCTTCCAAAAATAATGGTGTACAGAATATTGTACTTGACCTACGGCCTAAAATTTCTGTTGGCCTTTCCTTTGAAAAATTTCAGTACCCTATTATTTAAAGTATAGGTTTGAAAATAGATGGGGAAAAAAGTCTTTTATAAGATATATTGCCTTCATTCCTCCTGCAAAAATCCATCAGAAACATGCCACACCATGTTGTCTTTGAGAAAAGTCACGCTTCTCTCCAGGAAACAGGGCAGCTCCTTTTCCTGTGCCTTTGGCACTCTCTGGTGCTGGAGCCAAACCCTGTAAAAGAAGAAACTGCTGCATGGGAAGATATGTTCATATTAGGGACAGAGAGACAGACTGGAGATAAAGATATTAGGAAAGAGGACGAGGAGGGAGGCAAAGTGGACTTTTACATGGAGCCACAACTTTGAAAATTGATTGATAGTAATTAGCCACCTACAAAGGTTGAATGTGCAAGCCAAAATCTTACTTTTGAATTTAAAAAAACAAACCTGCCAAGCACCCCTGAAGAAACTTCTGCAGTCCCACAGTAGAGCAAGGACCAGGGGGAACATAGAACTGTACTTGCTGCACATCTTCCCTCCTCATGTTACACAACCAGGGCACACAAGCCACCCTAGGCTGTGACCAGTGTTTCCTGGCATCACCAAATAATCCTAAAATGAAAACATTGATGTGATAGAAGAAGCTTTCCTGTAAAAAACCATGTCCAAGTCAGGCATGGAGGTGCTACACAGTAGGACAGAACACAGTTCCTTCTCTGTCATAATCCCATCCTTGTCCTATTTTACTAAAATGGAAGAAAATTTAATGACAGTGGCAGTGGTGGTGGTTTTGCTTGTTTGAAGTGGTCAGTGCTTCCTAGGAATGGGTCTGAGAGCACAGCCTTCACTTTACACAGGCCAACGAGCTCACCATAATTACAATAAATTCTTAGGGGGCTGAAGATGAAATGCCAGAAGCATCTCCCTCTGTGCCTTGCATGTACTGAAATTTAAGTGGAGGCTGATTTGTGCTGACATTCCTATTTACTTTCCAAGGCTGTAATGACTAATAATTAAGTAGATACTATACTAAAAGCTTCCACTTTGTCCAACAATAAAATTTAAGGATTCATTCAAATTAGAAAGCTCCTCTGGCCAATTATTTTGATACATAAGGATGTTGTAAAATAAAGATTACAGAAAAATAATTTCCATTAGTTATACTTATCTGATTTTTCCTTCTAAGGCCTCTATAGCTATTGATGGACTGTAACTTTTAATTTGCAGTAAAAGAACCAGAAAGAAGATAAAGTGGATTTTACTGTCAAATTTAGGTTTCATCCTAGCAGGACACAAAATTGTAAATTAAATCCCCATGCTCAGCAACTGAAATCTAACACCTTGGAAACTATTTTTGGGTTTGTGTTCATGGCTTTTTTCTTTTCCACGGAAGAAACAGCGGATCATCAGGAAAATATTCCACCCTTTGATCCAATACATATCAATTTTAGACCTACCTTAACAGCTTTAAAGGTGGAATTCCTTATTTCCAGCCTTCCGTCTGTTATCAGAACAAATAGCAGGTTCTGTTTACCAGCAGTCAAATGATTTGCAGATGACAGTCAAAAAGGAATTTATAAAATCTCTGTTCCAAGGAAAGCCATGATCCCCTTAGCTTAAAAAAAATCTCCAAACTGCCATTTTCAATATTTTCAAGAATGCCTAAAAATCTAAAGCTCCACCCTGAAGCTTTTCCTTTTTTTTCTTCTTTCCTTTTGTTCCCAAATATGTTAAAAATATTCCTATCCCTTGATTCTATTGTAAATATGAATTCACATTTCATATACAAAACCAGAGCTCTTTGTAATTTATGGTATTTTAAGGGTAAACTTGTTGTTAAGAGAACACCTTTTCTTCCCTTTAAACTACTCTCAAGAACAGAGCCAGCTGTGAATACCAAGCTCTTGGCCTCTGTAATATTCTTCCTTGCGTGTGTGTGTGTTTTTATGGTCTGCTCTTGCAAACCTTGCTTGCTCTGGGTAATCTGCCCTTACATCAGTATTTAAACAGAAGTGAATGGAACTTCTTACATAAGACACTACTTGACGTGAGCAGTGAATGATAAAGCCAGGCTCTTTGTAGGTATTGCAGGATGTGATTTTTTCCCTTGCAACAATAGCATGCTTCAAAAAAAAGGGCTAGAAAGGAAGTGTCCTTTGAGCACCAGTGTTTTTGAAGCAATACGCTGAAGTCTCAAGTCCTAAATCAGTGTTCACTGCCCTCATGCAGAGCACAAATCACCTTTTACCATCCTGTAATTCATTTGTCACTCCTTAGGGACAATCATATTTGTGAATAGGGATTCTAAATTTTGTCAGCATTCATTTGCAAAAGAAACTAGTCCAGCTTATTAAGTAGAATGAAGTGATATAACTCTACATATGTCAAAAAACTATGGGTGTCTGATGTTATACACACAAAATCTTAACTACTGTATTAAAAGAAGGTTGCTCTGTGCAGCCTGCAAATTTCAGCATGTGGTACAGTAACAATGTCCAGATTCTCCAGATTTTAGGTATTTTGTATGTGAAAATTCATATGAAAAATGGACAGGACACAGGATCTTTTCAGTATTACTTGTATTTGAGAAAAATTAAACAAAACCAAGTGTGAACCTGTAAGGAAATTTCTTAAGACTGAAGAATATTGTTGCCCCAAAATTCTAAAAAGTTCAGAGACTGAAGCTTCTACAACCTTCACATAACTCCCTAGGGAAAAAAAAAATTAATAAAGAAGAGGGATTATTTATTTTCTTAATGACTTGTATGTTGGCCTGAGATTCAAGGAGGCATAACTGATCTTGGTGGCCAAGAACTCCATAAACCACATGAAAGACAAAACACCTTTTTTGTCTAGCAAAGGAAGCATGCTTAGAAAAGGTGACAATTTTTCACAATCCCTTCTTCTTGCACATTAACACCAGTATCATTTTGTCACTTATATTTCAAATCAAAATAATTGCTCTTTTTCCCCCATGGATAAACATGTAGATTTTATACATACCTCTCAGAAATCAGGTTTTGAATGTGTGCCATAAACCTGTACACATGTCCAACTTTCAGGCTTGCCCTGAAAGTAGGAATACTCTTTCCAGAGGTGTTTGTTTCTAATTTGTGCAGCCAATGAGGTGCAGTGGGACATGTGGCACCCAGCCAAACAGATATGAGACAGCTTCCAGCAGAGGATGGATAGATGTGTGAAGGAAATCTGCTTGTCTTCATGAGCCTCCAAGGAAAAAGAACTCCAGGCTCTGACTGTACAACTCAGCAATTCTATACACAGTGAGGTCCCCTGGGAGAGTCACACAGCCCCTTCTGTGCTGCATAAATGAGAACCAAGCAACGAAGACTCCATCCTACCATTTTATTCCTATGACACTGTGAACCAGTCTGCAAGGGTTAGAAAATGTTTAGAACCAGAAATAACTCCAGGTGAAGGCCTTTGATTGCCACAGTAGGTTGCAAATCATAACAGGCAAGCACAAGAGATCCCATAACCTTACGAAACATTCCAGGACAGTTAAGTGGAATACTTCCCTTGCACAATTTGAGAAAAGTTCATCTCTAAAGCATGACATGAAAACTCTTGCTCAATACTGCTGTTTTCATTTTAACTTAAAATGAATAAACAGACCCAAAGGAGTCTGGCTTTAGGGCAGATTGCCTGCATAGGTACTCAAGTGATACAGACAGCTCTGTAATGAAGCGCAACCTGGCCAGCTACTTCAGAGTACAGCATTTGCTTTTGTCACACTTTAAGAAAAAAGATTCCTAATTAATTGCCTTATGAAGATGTAGTTCACTGTCTTCTTACAGGTAAGAAGATCTCAGTACAGCGCTAACTCCTAGGCCTGAGCATTGTCTTCAGAGCTGTAGCAGTAGGAGTCATGACACTGTGACAACACAACAGATCATGTAATATCAGAAGACACTTCAATGTTGTATATTCTTGGAAAACATACACTAAGCAAGAAACAGGCCTTTATTTTTCTAGTAAGAGGAGCTTTTCCTTGTATTTTATACTTATACTACATCTCACTCAAGGAAAATTTTATAGAGAAAATTACATATATACAGTTCATTGTTCTTTTCTATAGAAGGGTCCCTAGGTTTTGATTGAAAAATTTTCCCAGAAATTCATAATGTCTGTTATCCTTTGAATTTCCAACTGAATTGCCAACACAGATAATTCAAGATACCATGGGAATTAATAGTGAGAAAAAGAGATATTGTCTAGCAGGCATAATACTGTAAGCAGAGGACATCTTACTTGTTTATCTCTTCCTACATCACCAAACACTATTTAAAGTGGGAAGTATTATTTTCAGGAACATTTTTTTAGCACGATCTACAGACAATTTAATTATATATGCCAGGATTTTATTAATTCTCAGGTTAATATTCTGAATTTAATGTGTTATAGCTAAATCATCTCTATATTTGAATGCAAATCTCTCATTGAAACACTTGACACCAAACACTGGTTTTTGTCAGAATTACTGAGCTTTATACTACTTAATCCTAAGAACTTGTGCTTTAATTGCAGTAATTTAAGGTAGCTTAGTTTCATTTCAGACCTTGCCAACAGGGCCATGAAAATCAGAGGTAAAAAGAAACATAGATATAGAATAAGGGAAGATTTCTTTGAATTTGGTAGCTGCATCTGAGTCCTTCATATTCTGAATTTGCTGTCTTTTGGATTAAGTTACCAATCTGTGCTATGAGTTATACTCATAATAAGGTGGTTTTGTAAATCAGTCCAAAAAAGCATTTGTGCAGGATATCTGGTGGCAGATACAGAACTAAGCTAAAAAAAAAAAAAAAGAATTATCAATTTTATTCCAAGTAGTTGCATTTAAAAATAAAATTACAAACTCCTGAAATTGTTATTAAAAAGGAAGGGGTTAGGAGTAGTGGGAGGAGAATTTTCTTTAACTAAAAACAAAAACATGTTTGGATTAGTTTAAGGTTCAATCCTGCAAGTTGCCAAGCTTTCTGGTCCCAATTCAGTAAATTACTTAAGCATGAGCTTAAGTTTTAGGCACATCATCAATTCCAAAGAAATTATCTGACTCACACATCCCTAATAAATGTCTGGGCTAGAGCCAAAGATCTCAACACTTACTAGTATTAAGACCTTTGTTTCCTAATTGAACTAATAGTGATAGGTAGATTGCACAGAGAATAAAACCCCCTGCAAAGCTCCTTGCAAGCTGGGAATCACAGCTGGCTCTGCTGTGACCCACACACCTCACAGTGTGACTCGACTCTGCCATGGCACAAAGCTGGCCACAATGTTCCTGCCCTCCCAACATTCCCCCACTCCAGGGTGAATCATGTTCAGTGTTGCTGAAATTCCTAGCTATCCAAACAAGCAATAATAGAAACATTTGAACAGAAAGAATTGTTTGAGTCATGTAGGTGGTTTTCTTGTGTGGGAAACTACCCACTTGGTATCTATGTGATGAGGAAAGTCAGCTTCATTTGCCTCTGGCTGCCTGAGGCAGGCAACAAAAAGCACATTCATGCTCCTATTCCTTCCTCCTCTCAGCAACACAGCAGAAGGAAAAGATTATTAACATTTATATTGTGGGTTAAGAGAATACATTCCCTGTCTGTAAGGCATCACTTCTTACCAGTGGGAACTTTTTCCAGAATTTTACACTGCCCACCCTTAACTCACCCATCCAGCAAGATGAAGAAAATGCTACTC
Source organism: Melozone crissalis (assembly GCF_028551555.1). Taxonomy (NCBI): domain Eukaryota; kingdom Metazoa; phylum Chordata; class Aves; order Passeriformes; family Passerellidae; genus Melozone; species Melozone crissalis. The sequence continues at coordinate 59,894,011 of NW_026535805.1, forward strand.
AAATACATGCTGCCCAGTGCAGAAAGAATCATGCTAGGATACCAGAAGAATGGTTCTGTTAATGTTCAGCAATACACCAAACCCTCAGCAGATATGGTGTCTGCCTAAAATGGACTAAGGTGACCAAATAAAGCTGCTGAGCAGAGGTGAGGAAGATAGTGCAATAAGACACTACCATTCACTATTTGTGCCCTTCTGGTCTCTGGCAAGCTTGAATAGAAATCTTAAAACAGAAAAGTTTTTATGAACGACCAGAAAAGAATAATTTGCTTTGGAGAGTTTTACAAAGCAAACATGAGGAGCAGCATGGCTGTAGTCCAAAAGGGTTTCTTCAAAAAATTTAAAAAGAACAGACAAGAGACCTGAGTATCCCAGGCAGAGAAAAGACAGCAGACAGTAGCTTCTCAGGACTGTGTAAAAATTATGTGACTGGAGGAAAAGCAAGCCGGGGTGAGGCAGATCTGGAGTAAAACATCAGTTCTGGAACCTATCAAGCAACAAGGAGGGAGAATGAGGACAGCAGTCCCTCAGACATGTTGAAAGCCCAGGGAGGACATGATCTCAAAAACAGCAGGCTGTGAACATGGCTGTGTTGAACATGGCTGATGAGCCAAAACCCTGGTCAGAGGCGTGTTGGCTGAGCAGGAGGGGAGCAGAGAGAGAGAACTCAGCTGGGACAGAGGATCTCTACAATCCAACATGAGCCCAGGGATGGCAACAGGAAGGTTTTTCATGCCAGAGAAGGAGACAGACTTGCATGGGAAGCATTACTATGCAAAAAAATTATTCCTGTGAGAATGGATGTGCTGGATGTTAGGAATAGAATTTAAACCTTTGCCAGCCCTGCTCAGCTTTGACACCATGCTGTCAATGGCACTTTTCAACAGGTATTTCAGGGGGAACTTCATCTAGCACCCAAGAGATTTTATTAAAGTCAATATGACAAACTGTGACATCTTTCCAGAAGAGAGCATAACAAAAGGTTTGCATCAGTTTTGTGAGCAGCCCTTGGGCTGCATTTTCAATCTAAGTATACAGAATGATTTCTGTTGAAAGTGCTATGCTGAAACTGGTGACATCACCAGTGGCAAAGGATGGGAACTGCCTGCATCCTGCTCTCAGCAGCCTTAATAGAAAAATGATTAATCATAAGTGCAAAAAAAAGTTGTCATAATGTCTCATCTCTTTTACCATTAAATTATGCTGTCTATTTTACTTATTAGTTCTGGACTGAATTTTCTATTTTTAATATAAACAAAGGGTAGGTAATTATAAGTGACATCTGCACATATGCTTCCAAAGTGTGGATGAAACCTTTCAACACGCTGAAATATACTCATTAGAGCATGCATTTAGATTCTGTCAGATAATAGGAAGGAAATTTCTAGAAAAAGATGAAAAAAGAAATCATTTATGGTATCACTGGTCACCTCCTTATTGGCATTTTAGATTAGAGATAATTAGTCCAATGGTATCTGTCTAACTGTCCTGTACATAGACAGGCTGCCTGTATTGCACACAAATAGATCTATAATCTACTGTGGTGTTGATGACAGAGACAGGCAGTTGTGAAAATTTCAGAGAAGACAGCAGAAAGCTGAAAGGTAGAATCACAACAAATCCATTTGCAAGCAAATGTCTACACAGAGCAGGAATGAAGGCTCACAAATGATTTTTGGTGGTCAATTCTGAACCAAATAGTCTGCAGAATAAATGACCATGATAATAGAAATGTTCTCATAAATAATGCAAAATTTGCTTCAAGAAAAGTCATCATTGAAAAATCAAGCACTGATTAAAAAAATATTTGAGTTGCACAGATGTACAGACAGGTGCTCACTTGGTATCCATAAGAAGTAAATAATGAGATGCCCTAAAAGTCTGGCTTATTCAGCACCAGCCTCAGTGAAGATTGTTCAAGACTGCAGCTGAAATAGTGTATTTCAAAGTTTTTATGTTTAAAAAATAGAATATTGATGTCTTTAAACAGAAAGTGCCTTCCTTCCTTCCTTCCTTCCTTCCTTCCTTCCTTCCTTCCTTCCTTCCTTCCTTCCTTCCTTCCTTCCTTCCTTCCATGGTGTGGAAATAAATATAGATTTGGATATCATTGCTGAAAACTACTTTTTCTCTAAAATACTTAATCTTTTCCTTGTTTGAGTATAAACTATTTTTGTTTGTGTTTTTTCTAGCAGACAATAGTCTATTACCTTCCTTCTTGCAATTAAATATTACATTCTTAAGAATTATCAAGACTAAAATCTATTGATTTCTTCAACGTTTCCTCCAAATAAAAAAGATCATGCTAACTAGATCTCTGATCATTCCTTCTTACTTCTTCTCAAATCTGTCCATTGTTCATATGTTTCTTGAACTCCTATTCATGCTTTTATTTCTCAGCATTTTTACTACCTTTTATGGAAGTAGCCTCTTACTTTTGCAAAAGATATTTTATAACTCACAAAATACTGTGAGGAAAAATACAATATTAATTGTATCCCTACCTCAGAGATTTTAGAAGAAAGGATATTCAGTACATGCAGAAAAGAAATAACCATATAAAAATAATATATTTCACATCACAATTATATAGTTAGTTACAATCACCATGACAGTCCCTCACACATTTTTGTACATCCTGCATCCCCCTGTGAGGGAAGGAACTACTATTATTGTCTTCCTACGATCAGGGACATATGAAAAATTATATCTATCTACATCTATATCTATATCTATATCTATATCTATATCTATATCTATATCTATATCTATATCTATATAGACACAGCCATCAACAATTATAGACACAAATCCACACACAATTATTTGTCATAATTTTATATATTTATAGAAATAATATATTATACATATGATATTTCTCATTCTCATGTTACCATGTGGAAATTGCTAAATAACCTCTGAAAGAGTTAGTGAGGGTGTCAGAAGCAGAATATATACGTTCAGATGAGCTCCATCCATTCAGGCAATTTGCTCAACAAGCAAGAAAGACTTATTAGCCTGTGTTAATATGGGTATTCTGTTTGTGATGCACAACCAGCTTAGGACACTCTAGACAACCCAGATTTGTGTCCTGACAAAATTCTTAAGAGCTGTTATCACCAGATCTGCAGTACATTCAGCATGTCTCCCACATTATACTTCTTGCATGCCCAAACCACCCACAGTCCATTCCTCTTCACTTACCTCGGGTTTGAGGGGGTTTTTTAGGAAGTTAAACAACACGAGAGGCAAAGCAGAAATACAGAAGACATGCCACCTCAAGTTGAGGTTCTTCCCACACTCTAAGCACAGCTCTTTCATCAGAGAGGAGGGACCCATCCCTCTGCTGGGTAAGAACAAAGTCAACTAACTGAGACTCAGGTCACACAAACACACACCAAATGCTCCATATAGGCCTAGCAACTATAAAAACCACCCCTTTTGGGAAGGGGAAATAAGTCTAGTGACATTTGATGTATGAACACAATTTAACCTTACCCATCTAGACAATTTTTGAGTTATCCATCTAGACAATTGCCCATGTAGACAATTTCTGAGTTTTCAGGCCTTTAGCTCAGCCAGTCCAAATGCATGAACTCTGGTCTCAGGAACTGCAGGTGAAACTAGGAAAAGAAAGGAGGGAGAGGGCCAGAAAGGGCAGGGGAAGGTAACTGAGGAAAGAAGGAAGAAAGAATATAAAAGCCTAGAAAAGAAGAAGTGGAAGGAAGAATATTTGAAATTTGAAGACTCTGATTTAGCTCATCTTTATACATTTCTTTTGTTAGCTTATCATGAAGCAGACTGCCAGTGCAGAGACCAGAATTTTGGCAAGGTTATTCAGTCAGCATTCACAAAATGAAAACAGGAAACATTTTAAAGTCTGTTGCTCTTAGCAGTAAAATTTTACTTTTGTACGCTAGAAATGAGGAAGGTTGGTCACCTTGTTGGTTTGCACACTGTCTGTTGCCTGACAGGAGCCAGCTGACTTCTTAGAAAGGGAAATCTGGGGACAAAAAATCAGGAATGACTCAGATATGAATTCTTCCCCATTGTATTAAAGCATGTAGCTGAAGCCCTGTGCAATTGCTGAAAACTCAAAATTCTGTTTGGGACATCACTGAAACATACTTAGCAAATTTGCCTCTTAGCTGTCAGATATTTTTTTACTAATTGATGCTAATTTATAATAGGTATATTTCATTGTTATTCTTTATTGTTACCATGTTCTTATAGTTGAGAGGTAAATATTAAAATATTTTCTGATTTTCTTTTTTTTTCCCCTCCATAGAAGGACTAGATGATTTGTCTTTGTCTTGTACTTAGAGTTTGGAAATCTTCTAAATCAATCAATCTGTCAGCTCACACAGGTATTTTAGCTGTCTTAACAATTTAGCTTCAATCCTGCAAATTTGTATGCACGAAGATGGCCAAGAATAGGACTTATCTCACCTAATCTAAGAGATAGCAATCTAATCTACACAGTTGTCTAGGCTACACTTCTGTTGTCAATTGAGAGAGGCAGGAGTCTAATATGGGAGGTATGAATCACCCCTCCGGAGGCGAAAATCTCTCTCCATTGACTCCAGAGGGAACCCAGGAAGGTTGGTTATACTAGACATCCAACATTTAAATGATCAAAACTAAGTGAGCTAAATCACATTTGAAGTGCATGAAGGGCATGCTGAAATCACTGCAATTCCTCTGAAAAATAGTTGTACGGATGTTAAAGCATTTGTATAATAAATGTTCCACACTATTGAGTTTTTAATGGAAAAGTCTTTTTCTGTGTGTTTAGGGGAATACAGCTTTGATCCCTGACTGGTATTTTTTTTTTTTTTTGTAAAATTAGAGAGGGATGCAAATCAGAAAATTTAGATGTAGGAAGAAAATTATTTAATGGTACACTACAAAGTATTTTAAAGGGTAACTATTGCTACCCTACCTGATTCTTCACTCATTGCTAGAGCCAATCTGCTTCTGAGAGGGAGTCTTCACAAAAAAAAAAAAATCATGTGGTAAAAATGACCACATAGAGGTGTTTGGGAACACTGAATATAAGAACTTTTATTTTTGTATATCAGCAAAAATGAATGATGATACCTCTGCTCCCTTGGAAGTCAGGAAGGTGTAGCTGTCACATTGCCAGACTGCCAGGATACTATTCAAACAGTTGATTATTTACAGAAACCTGTATCAAGTACATCAAGAGGTAAAACATTTGCTTGAGAATACATTGGTAAACTTTATCAACTGATGATAAGGACTTGGTGGTCTCATAGGCTGGGTGGATCTGAAAATGAACACTCAAAGGTACATTTTTCTCTACACTACCAAATCACAGAGTGTTGGCTTTTTTTCCTTTGTGGAAGAAAACTGATTCAATTTTGCAGGGACGGAAGGAAGCAATGCCACCCACCTTGAGGCCTCTGATTTCAAGGCACTTCCCTTCCCATTGCATGTGTTTGTGGGGAGCAGAGGTTTTGTGTGTGCACAGCTGTAAGCTTGCCAAAGCCACCTCAGCGGCTGCTGCCGCCCCACCAGCGCAGCTGAGCGGCTGACTGCCGTGCTGAGGTACTGAGTCAAACTGGAGTCTGTCCCCACACACGGCCCAGAAACTTGGAAACTTCAGTGCCAGATGCAGGGCGGTTGGGAAATCCACCCCCATAACCCAGGGACAGGGTGCACAGCTGGAGCGCAGATGCAGACAGGGCCTTGCTGGGGTGGCCGTGGGCCGTGTGGGATCGGGGATGGCCCGAAAGGCTGCGATGTGCCCCTGCTCACAGCAGGTTAGGAATGTGTAGGGAACACGCTCCATTCAGCCAAGGGATCTCCGCGTGCCACTCAGCTGCCAGCTCTGCTGCGGCTGCCGGCGTTCAGGTGGATTTCACTCAATGCTGCAGGCAGACAGACTTTACCACTTTGTGACTCACTGGGGCTCCATCGGGGGGAGGGGGAGCAGCAATCATTTATGACTCACTATATTGTATAAGGCTGTGGAAAATCATTTGCCTGCATACTGTACAAATACATACTGGAAGTATATTAAATATGTTGAAGTAATTGGAACACAATTAAAATGTTCTAAAGCAAAAGAGAGAAAGGTTACTCATTACCAGTCTCTTCCTTTTCGCAGAGATAACCTATTAGAAGAAATTTGCAGTATTTTCCTTCTGAAGTAGTCAAGGCTTTAAAATTCTGCCTAGAAATAGAACTGTGTGAATAATTTGGGGTGGGGGTTATATTCAAAGAAAAACTAGCAGTTTTTGTCCTCTTGACAGTGTTTTTTTCTTCTTTTCTTGAGCAACTGTTCCTAGGATAAGAAAAATGTAAGTTCTTCTGAAACAGTAGGAATAAATATATTTTGAAACTTTCCTTTTAAAAGCAAAGTTGTGCAAAACCCTAATACTTGAACCAGCGTTTGGATAAAACAGACTGCAAAGGATATTGTTACACCAGAGGGAAAGAAACCATAGCCTGCAGGTTGGGGTGCTGTCTATACAAAGTTCTTTGCTTTGCTAGAATTTAAATGAGGACCTTAGGAAGAAAATATCTCTGGCCTAAATCTGAAAAAAAAAAACTCTGAGGCTCCTTTATCCTGGAGAATTTAGAACCTGGGGTTACATGACTTGAATGAGGCGAGTGATGACAATATCAAGGAGACAGCTGTGTTTCAACACTCCCCTTTCCTTCAGACCAAAGCCCTATAAAGCAATACTAATAAAAGTTTTTCTACTGGAAAGGAAAAAAAAATCCTGTCAAAACTGACATTTTGAGACAATTAGTTCACAGAATTGCAGAATATGCCAAGTTGGAAAGGACCCACAAGGATCACTTAGTCCAACTCCTGGTCCTTCTCAAAACCATCCCCAAAAGCCACATCATGTTCTTTAGCAGAATGAAATGTGGGATCAGACAAACCCTGTGAGAGCATGATGGGTGGTGGGAAGATGAGAGTGGGACCCAATTCTTCAACCCATGCTTCAATCTTGAGTCACAGACAGGTCAATCTACAGAGGGGAGCTTCACCTGAAACTAAACTAAAAGAAGTGCCGGGAATGGTGAGCTGATTGCTAGGCAATGGCTATCACAGCAAACACAAGCTAAAATCAGCTCAGGCCAAGACAAGCCCAGGCACGTTTTTAATCCCTGCACTGCCAGGTCAACAAAAAGTCCCTGACCTTTTACATGCAGGGACAAGACATCACAAAATAAGGACAAGGAAAAAGAGAGGAAGAGAATGATGGTCTTTTTCCCCACCAGAAAAAGAAAAAAAACAGATCTATGCAGGATTGCATTTAAAATGTGTGATGTGTTAAAAATGAGGCATTTTGTATCCTGAGATTGGCACCAAAAATTTCCTTTTAAGATAATTCTTGTTAAAATAGAGAAATTATCCTGTTCTGACAGAAAACAGACAGGATACCTGGAGCAACTCTTTCCCAAACTGCAACCTGAAGATCAGTGCCTTTCAACAAGGAGCCAACCTTCCAGTATCTCCAAAGTTTCAGGTGTGTGTGAATTGCCTTTTTTTTCCCTTTTTTTCCTTTTTTTTTTTTTTTTTTTTTTTTTGAGGTTTTCTTTCCTGCCTGTGCAGACAGAAAATGCCAGATTCATGGGGACAGAAAGAAAAGACAAGAAGCGGCAAAGGGCCAGCCTGGGAGTCTGAAGACTCATCTGTAGGGGCAAAATCTGAGTTTACATTTAAATGTAGGCAAAACAGTAAAACAAGTACAGGCTCACTTCCAAATATCTGACATTTGGTCAGAACTTTGTAGAGAGGTTGGGATCCTGCTTTCCTGCTCATTGTCTTCTCCTAAAAAAACATACTATCTCTCCGTGTGCACATTTTTGCAATTCCACCCCCGCCCTTGTCACATGGACCCTTAACATCCCAAAGAAGCACAGGGCACCGTATCCCTGTGGAAGAAGACATCTCTCAGTGCAGCCTCTTTGGGGAATTTCTGCTGTAACATGGTACAAGCTCCCTGGGCCCTTGGTGACATCCCAGTGTCACCCAGCACAGTGCAACTCCATTCAGTCAAACCTATCTAGAGCTGGCTTCTACTCCTGGCCAGTGAGAGATGGCCCTCAGTCAACCAAGTGGCAAGTAAAAGGCACAATGAGTCTCACATAAGAATTTATGACACAACTCATAAATTGTGTTGTCATAAGTGTTGTCCGTTTATCTGTCTTATTATCTCCCAGGCAAGGGCCCAAGTGATATCCCAGTGTAGCTGATGATAGGACTTTAAATTTTGGAACATTGTCAGCATCTTATTTTGTTGATATGCAGAAATTAATCTAGTGTAAACCAGAAGTTTTTTGTTTTTTTTTTTAATCTCCTAATATCACAGGCAGAGCCATGCACTTATAGCTCAGTAAAGTGCCCAGAGCAATACTGAGACAGATCAAAATGTGGTATTTTACAGGAGACAGAAAATCTTTCTGAATATCTCAGACTCAAAATGTGACTTGTGTACTATATGATCAGGTTAAATATAGAATTAATGTCTTAATCTTATAGAATATCCCAAAATGGCTAGTACAACCATCTAAAGCCACTATATTAAATTAATTGCTGGATTAAATTTAAAAGGTCACTCAAAATACTGGATTTGAATACACAGAAAGTGATAAAAACATTATCCACTTGCCCAGTGTTTTCTAGTGGTTGTAAAGATTTCAAAAGAGAAATAAGTTATATGTTATTGTAAAAGTCATTGTGATTACTACAGAACAGGTCTATAGGAGACCAAAGAGGAGTACGATAATAACAAAATTGCACTAAGTAAAATAATAAGGAAAGGAAAATGGCCATTTCAAGCTCTGTGAATTTCAAGTAAAATGACAATATTGATTTGCAGCTCAGAAGTCAGAGTAATAAATAAAAATCATGGGAAAAATTTATTCATTGTCTCTGATTTGGAGCAAACGGTCCAGTCCCAAAGGAGGCTTTTAATTTTTACCAAAAGTAAAGAAATATGTGAAGAAAAGAGGACAGTTTACTTTTTTTTTTTTTTTTTGCATCTGAGACAGTTGCATAGAAATTATTTGTGGATACAGAAAAATACATAAAGGTTTTGCAGAAGAAAAGGGGAGAAAAAATTTCCAGTGTTGAATTTTTAACAAGATAACTAGATATGGAGTGGGCAGTGAGCAGCTTTCACTTTAGAGGGGAAGACAGAATTGACTAACTGAGATTCACAGAATATTCCGAGTTGGAAGGGACCCACAAGGATCACCAAGTCCCACTCTTAAGTAAATGGCCCATATGGGGATTGACCCCACACACTTGGTGTTACTAGCACCATGCTCTAAACAACTGAGCTCACCTCCTCATTCTGAGAATAATTTCACATGATATGAGGACATTTGAGTTGACCCACATGTATGTAAAAGGGCTAAAGAGACTTGTCTCATTTTTTAAAGTTTTGGAGAAAAGTGAAAATTATTGTTTTCTTTTCTTGAACCCCAAATTTAACCCCTTATACACTGTAGATGAGGCACAAAATAGTTTATCAAAGAAAGAGATTAAAAATGTAGCTAGTTGTTTTTCACACAGATGAACAAAGACCTCTCTGTTCTATTATCAGTGCTCATATCTGTTCTGGTACAGGATGTGTCATTGCTCCCTGTACCAAAGTGTTACTGCATATTGTAATGTTCATTGAGAAAAATAAATAAAAGGAAAGCTCAGGATGTGGTTAAACCCTACCCGTGTCAGTCTGGGCTTTACATGGGTAAATCACATCCAGTGTTATGGAAAGAACCCAAGAGACTAAATTAATAATCTTTTACATCCCTGGAAACTTCTGAAGACTTTGGCAAATTCTTGTTTATTATATTCAAATGCTGTCTTAATGTTCAAATTCATGAAGCACATGAAGATGCTTTTGATTTATTAAAATTTATTTGTACTCAACATCTTTGAAAGTCAGGTCACTACATGACTATATATAAAGAAGCTCAGTAGGCTGGCCTGATTTTTGGAAGAACCAAGTTACCACAGTTTTTACTGAAGACAGTGAAAAATATAAGTTCTCAATAACTGGAAATCCAGTAGTCTTTTGCTCAATTTTTTAGCTGGACATGAAAGACCCTGGCTACCTAAAAATGAAAAACTGAGGCTTGATCTTGTAACTTCATAATGGAACAGAAAATTGGGTCATTCTATTAAAAGAAGGAAAGAGCAATTGGGTCATTGAGATTGAGGTAGGAAAGCAAGTTTGCTGAATTTATCTAGTGTCTTTAACGTTAGAAATATCTCAATTTTCAGGATTTTTCCTGAGGTTTCATTTCAAATGTAATTAAAAAAATGCATACTGTCCCTTGGGTATTTCAGACAATGGTGAGATCTGGTGTCATATTTAAATACTTTTCAGAATAGAAAATTTGGAGGGGGAATGAGGATACAGGGTGAAAATTTCACTTGGGAAGCACTCTAATTTCCACTGAAGTCAATGACAGAATTCCTACTGACTTTTAAAGACAGCAAAAGCAAGTCAGCACAAAAAAAGTGCATAAATAGAAGCATCCCAAGCCTGCTGAGACTTCATTACATAATTTTTAAAGTATGAAGGATAAAATCTAGGCATCTAAATGGCATATACATGTGTCATGCACCATTAATAAGTTATGAGAAATAAATAAATTAAACCGAACATGCCCAGTGCACTGCTAGTCTTCCCAGAGATGAGAGCTGGAGAACCTAAAAATAGAAAAGATGATTTTATGTGCAAGTGCCATGAAGGAGTAGTGGTTCAGCAGGGGAAGATGTAAACAGAGAACCAACGCAGTCCCAGTGGGGATGTACAGATGTGAGGAAGGGCACAGCTTCTGTCTCTGTGCATAACATGAAGAGGTCCAGGTAAGGCACAAACTGCACAGATCTAAAATATAAGCAGTAAAAGCCATCCCACAGTGAATTATAGCTGAGTTTTTCTCCAATTTTTATTTTTCTCTTCTCCCTGAAAAGTTGCTTTTGGCTAGTGGCTATATAAGTGTCTTTTATATGTCCATTTGATTCTTATTTTCTGTGTCTTGCATGTCTTCTGAATAATTTATGCCATGAAAAACAAGTTAAGCAAGCAAGCTTCTTCTGTGCTTCATTCAGGAAGCAGTGATGTTAGTGGCCACTGACTAGGGAAGGAAAAACAGTCCAAGCAACAATTTGAGCCAAACACTTTGAAGATCAAGACCAGATCCTTAACTTAATTACATGATAATAAAGGCCAGTTGTTAACTTCCCCCATTTGAGAATGATATGTTCATTCTGTTTCTAATTGGCAGCTGCTGTAGGGACCCATGGCTCTGCAGTGATGTCAGTACAACAGCTCCAAGCAAGAGCAAACAAAGCATCAACAAATGTATACGCAGAGAGCACAAGTGTTTCCTCTTAGCTGATGATTTGCCTACAAAAATAAATCCCGCTTGTTTCAAGACCCTGACACAACAGTGAAGCACAAGTGATACCAAGCACCTTCACCATTTCTAGAGTAGCCATGGGAGCCTTCCAACAGACCCCTGTGACTGGCTGGTGGGTGCCAAAAATAGACATGGGGATGAACATGTGGTGGCTGTGGTTATTCGCTATGTGCTGTATGTGTAGATTCTGTTCTTTAGGAAAAATGTCATAAAAAGTAAATCAGATTATCCTGAAGAGCATTGTCTGTTGTGATTATAGCATTAATTTCTCATGTCTCAGGGTATGGAGGGTCCCATGTCCAATCCCAACAAAGAACCCCTGCTGGAAGAACTGCTGGAAGCTGCTCGAAGCAGAATGTGCAATCCAGACCCTTCTGTTTACAGTAGAATCCAAAATAGTTAAATATAAACATAGAAGTTAAAAAATAAACATGGAACTTACTACTTAGTAATGACACTTAACAACACCAATTTCCTTGCAGGTCTTACACGTAGCTGGATTCTTCCTGTGTAGAAACATCTTCCCAGGTTAGGTCAGTTGTGTGCCCTCAGCAGATCTCCCCACTCTCTCAGTTTTCAAGGTGTTGTGGAATAAATGCAGATCTCATGTCAGTATTTTATTTGAGAAGTAAAAATTGGGAAAAAAATGTTTAAATGTCTATTTCAAAGGCCAGTGTGAGAATCAAAACCAAAACTGGAGCACAGTCAAGGGCTATGGGAATGAGGTAAATCTCAATTCCAAAGGAACATATAGAAAGGGTAAACCTGCATTTAGAAATAAAAGGTTAAAAAGCACATGATGGGCAGCTGATTTGAAATGTGCTCTGGGGGAAAGCTGAAAAACCAGAGGTTCCTTTTCTCAAGATGCTGAAACTAACTGTGAAAGCTAACCAGAAAATGTGACTAGAACTAGAGTCCAGCAGATAAGGGAAAGATGGTGCTGTAAAAACAAGGCCCCTACTTGTTCCAGGGTACATCATCAGAGATAAGAAAGTTCCTAGTGATGATTGTGCTTATCTCTTCCATCTCCAGTTGTGGCAGTCTGGAAGTCATAAACAATATGGAAAATCCTGAAGGGTCTCACATACAAGGCCTGTAGTGAAGAATTCAAAATCCAGAGACTGGGACCTTGGACTAAAACTCATTGTTTAAAATGAAAAGCAAAATTTTAGATTTACATTTAGGAAATGTGAAGTAGAACTCAAGCCATAAGTCAAGAACACAGTGCACACCTACCCTAATGCCTGCTGAGAGATCCAGGGGCTGACTCTGCACATGATAACCTTGCACCAGAAAATGTGGGGACCTGTATTACCAAAAGACATGGCTGAGAACATACCCAGCACTGAAGCATGACAGCAACATTTGCCATATCCTGCAGCTGAATAAAGCTTATTGATTTACCTGGCTTTGCAGAGACCAAGGTTATTCTGATTATGAAGCTCAGAGTATCATTCTGTGAATGGAGTATACTATATCATGTAGATCTACTGCCACAGTCTTACCCCTCTTCAGTGATTTCTGCACCACATTTCATTTTGTGGCATTAATGTGTCCTCAGAATGCACAAAACAGCAGAGATCTGTTTTGAGTTGAGGCAGCTATGCAGATTTGTACCATCTGAAAATCTGGACTATGGTATCTCCACATTCCTTTCCTGCATGCAACATAATACTGCTAGGCTGCAAACAGCTGTTGGAACTGACATGTGGCAGCTAAGGGCAACCAAATTTCTTCTAATGAAACAAAACCCTGTCACATAGAATGGGCAGTTACTTGAGATTTTCCGATCTCCTCTGGAAAAACAGGTAACATTCATACAAGGAATCTGGGCTGCATCAAAAAAATTGATTTTAAACCTATAATGCTCTGCTGGTAATTGATGCATTGTCTTATCAAACAAATGACCAGTATCTGCAAAAGTGAACACATTTGTTGCAACCATAATTAGAAAAACCCACCCAAAAAGTCTGCATTGATGGAAATGCAAGTAGGAACCATCATGTTCTCCCATGCAATACAAATCTTGCTTTCTACACAAAGTTATTAGGCAATAAGAGCTCATGTATGTGAGTAGGCTTTGCATCAAAGGTCATTTTCAATTCAGAATGTTCCTAAAGTCTGGAGTAGGTAAAATAACTATACCTCTGCTCATCACTATTGCTGTAATTCTTTTGTTTGACAAGGGGTTTTTTTAAGTGGTAAAAGCCTTTCAGCCTGTGCAGCTGAGACGCTCAAGCTTCTCAGAAGCAGGACACCTTAGTTCATGTGAAAGATGTCTTTGTTCCTGCTAGAAAGCAGGAAAGTCTGTACTAAATAATCTGAGAAATAATTGCAATCTTGATACTTCTTCATGACTCCCATGTTGAAAACCTCTCTTTCCTGGAAAGGGGGTTGGGTGAAGTAGATATGTATCTATTCTTAACTTGCAATGATCCAACTTTACTGAATTTCTATATTGACCTGATCCAAAGCCATAAAGCTGACAGAAAATTTGAGGTGGAAAATGTAGTCTAACAACAAATGACAACAAATCATTTACAGCAGGAAAGCTGCTTGTCTACCTGAATGGCTACAGAGATCAGAACATGGACAATTTACCCAGCTAGCTGAGACTTCCACCTTCAACACAAAACCAGAGTCGAATCGTGCAAACAATTTAGGAGTGTATTAGAGGTTTCCATGAAAAGCAATGATGGTTAAATGCCATCACTAAGGGATTCAGCAGACAGACTGAGAAGGAAGGTAAAGCTGTAAATCAAAATCAAGGGTTGGCATTTACAGGTTTTAGAACCTTTCAAAGTACACATGATCCTTCAGAGAAAGAGACTGTAATCATGCTCATCTGAGTGGTAAGTGATGCTAACAAGTTGCAAAGTGGAAGCTGAAGGTCAGCAAGGCCAGACAGTCACCCTTTCTAATAAAGCTGCACTTAATGGCTGAGATTTTCTTGGCAGTCCTCAAAAACACTTCTTAACAACCCCCTTCTTTGGGTATCTCCGCATAAAGCAGAGGAGTTGTTTGATCGATCAGGCTTAAGAAGGTATTCTGGTGAGGACAGTCTGGGAGTAAAGGCAGCAGATAAACTGAGGATCTCAGGTTGGCTCTACAGACAGAGCACAATGCTCAGAGTCTGTTCACTCATTATTGTGATGATCTGCAAAGTATTTCATTTGAACACAAGAAATGTGAAAGTAGTCTTGGAGGCACCTAAATTCTCAAGAAGCAGGGCTGATTACAAGCCTTAAGAAGTAGCCTTGCTTTAAAATCTCTACTAAATCACAAGCTAAGCAACCTAAGAGAAGCAGTATCTCTGCAATCACAAGATACCTTGCAATCAACACACGTTTCCCTTTAATTCATTACAGCATTCCAGCAGAATTGCAACAGATGTCAGCAAGAGATGATGTTACATATTATCTTTCCAAATCACAGGAATAATCCTAGCATGTGGAGTAAGATTTAATTAGGAAAACAAGCTGAAGAATTAGTTTGGGTTATGTAAACTCTGGGAAAGAAGCAACAAGAAATTTTTTCCTTTATTTTAATGTCTAATAAGGGCTATCAAGAATTGTAGTCAAAGAATCACTCTTCAATAATTGTCCAATTTTGATGGCGATATATGTATTCACACCCACATGGATATTTCCTTTACTCTGTTTGACAACTTGCTTCAGAATCAGATTTAGTGAGCGAATCTAAAATAATTTCAGTTAAAGAATTTCAGAGGCTTTACCTATCACCCTTACAGTGTTCATTCAAGAGCTTTTTTACATATTTGAGGCATTGCTCTCTGACCTGTTTAAGATGGATTATATGTTAGCATATGAACCAGTGAAAGTTTCAATTTTGTAATACTGCTCTGTGGTGTAAAGCTCTGAGTACCTGCATGCTGAAGTATTCATGGAACACAAAAAAAAAAGCAAGAATTTTGTTCTACATCTGGAAAAATGTCTGTCTGGAAAGTTGAATTAGTTGAATTTAACTGAGGTGGGATTAAATTTCCAAGAGCAACAGTAACTAATTTAGGTTATGCAAGTTAAAGCATCTGAACACAAGAAGTACAACAGGTCCAGTGTCAAATACCTTCTTTGACCTTGCTCCAGATTATTTTTTCTCGCAATGCTTCTAATTTCTGGATCTGCTTCCCTGTATATAAATAGTTGACCCATTAGTTATCTTTTCCTGACCCAATACAGTGCCAATTATTTTCTTTTTTTCTTTTGACCCAGAAGAAATCTTTTCCAGGGCTGCATACTGCTTATTCAGGGAGGGAAGATGCATGTATTGAATCTTGCCAAAGTGCTTAGATTTCACAAAGCTGACATAGGTACTGAAAAATAAAATAAAATAATGTAGAATTCAAAAGGGAAAAGTTAAGCCACAGCTCAATATGAGAGTGTGAGACTGTTTTCAGAGAGTTTTTTTGGGGCAAATAATGGCCTTAAAGCATATCAACTTCTTCTGTGTATTTGTTCTAATAGAGCAGATTTCCTGAAGCTGAACTTAAAACTTATGCTATTTTAGTACACAAGGGTCAATTCCACTTGACCATTTCTACTGCGTATGAATGGTTGGGAAGAAAAGGACATTACGTACAGGGGATGGTATGCTACTCAGGCAGGGAGTTTATGAAACAACCCCTAATCAAGTCTTTAAAAGCAAATTAAAGAAGGGCTGAACATAGCTCAGTTTGCAATAACCTTTGCAGAATGTTTAGGAAAAAAATCCATTTTATTTTTAGGCTTTATTCTCATTATAACTTCCCATAAATTTCTTCAAGGACTGGAAGGTGAGATAATAGCAAAATATAGTACACTAAATATCCCACCAAGTCTTTACTCCATTCTTTACACCAAGTCCTGCTCCATTCACTCCAGTTGTAATGCTGCTGCTCTTACCACAGTGTCTCTGTGCCTTCCAGTAACGCACTAAACAACACATCCAACATCTGTCAAATGTTTGTGCTCTCTGTTTCTCTCCTCAGGGGAAGATGTGTGTTCAGCAGAGTGTTTTCTTTTCAAATTTATTTTCAATAAAATCTAAATGGCTGTGCTATTTGTTTGTTAGACAAGTCAAAGAAATATGACTTGCACTCAGGACAGAGGGTACACAAGATGCTGTAGCCCACAGCTGCCTCTGGCAGAAGAAGTGCAATTTATGCCCAGGAGTGGGAAGAAGCTGTGGGTGGGTCCTGAGGGTGAAAAGGTGGGGAGTGCTTAAAAGGAGCTGTGACAAGGGGTTACTCATGCAAACTGTGAAAGCAGGAAGGAGAGGGTGAGACTTTATTTTTGCATCTTTTTTTGCTTGCATTCAAATTTTATGTTGAAAATGCAAATGCAGAAAAAAAACCTGAATTCCCTCATAGTGTCATCAGAGCCATTCATTACTCACTTTGCTGCTGCTGCTCCTCCTGAGCACCCCAGATTTGAAACAAGAGGGCTGTGACAGTGATGCCTGTGGAAGACTGGGAGGGTATGTTTGCACATTTACTGCCTACACTCTTTTAATGTCCAGCTCAGGAAAACCTTAAGAAATTCAAATATATCTCACACATGTATTTTAAAAGGAGAGTAAAAGAAAAGGGGAAAAAATTGCCAGGACCTTGCAGCCAGTGAGAACAGGGGTGCAAAGCTCTGTGTATTGAGAATTGAACACTATGCAATTAGAAGGTAAACTTAGATGGCTTTCAACACAGTGATGTGCTCCATTGAGAGGAATCCTAAGAGACCTATGAAAAGCCAGGAGGTGCCAGCTCCGTCCTCCTCCCAGCAGTAACAAGTGAATTTACCTTTGACTGGAGTACATGCATTAATGGCAAATAAATAATTGCAGTAATTTATTCAATGGGTTCTTCTATTCTTTTGAAATATGATTTTGTGCAACTGTTTCTCACTTAAGCTTTAAGAATAAACTCCTGTACCAGCTTTCACATAAATAGTATATCTAGTAAATTGTCCTTCTACTGTTTTAAAAAGACTTTAACTACAGCCCTGTAGCTAAACCAAACCAATTCTCAAGGAATATGCTTAAAATAAACACTGCAGATAAAACATTAAATTGTCTTCAGGTGATATTTTTCTATCCCCTCTGTCACAATCATCACTTTTGTTCATTCCATTGTTAGCTTTTTAACAGCTAAAACCAGCATGATTTAGAAAGTGAGACATCTCTTGAGTTTGAAAGAAGCAGAGTTACCAAACAAAGCTTTAAAAATATCATTGTTCTCTGGCTGCAGAGACACATGTGCATTTCCCTTGTTACAGACAAATGTTGTCTATAAAGGAGGATTTATTTTTCACTGTTCTAAAACATAAATTTAGTCTCAGTGCTCTAGTCCCCAAAACTCTCACACATTTCATTGGAAAATACACCTGAACAAAGACAGCAAGTTCTGTCCTTGGGGAGGCCAAGAGTAGATTTTTGTCTTAGATTTATACCAGCAGCATGTGGAGACAGAAAATATGCAATAAGTCAAAGAGATTTTACTTATCAGAGATTTAGACAACCATTTGTCAGTACTTAACTGTATTGCTGGATGACTCATTCCCATTTCTAATACCTAGGAATACAGGGCATGTGTGGGAACACAATGTCTGCATTGATTTTAATCTGGTCTCTTTTTGTACTGTCTACAAATAGCTCAAAACGAACCCAATCAGATAAGCAGAGCAGAAAATGATTGCAAAAACACACATAGTAAGCTGCTCACAGAGGCCTCAGAGAGGCCGAGCAACACACAAAACAGAAAACACCAAGGTAGCAAAGAACAGCTCATGAAAGGATGCAGTTTCTCTATGCCATGGATGAATAATTTAGGAAGAGAAAGGTATCAGGCAGGGAAAAGAAAGATTTTGATTTTAGGTGCAGAACCAGCAGCTGCCCTACTTGAAGCCTAGTGCTAGCAACACATCCCTTTTAAGCTCTTCAGCTTTGGATTCCAAGCTTCATGTCAAAGTAGGAATCCATTATTTACACTTGACAGGTTGGAGAAGGCAGGCTCTCCTGCTATTGCGCTAACAGTATTTAAAACATTCTGTGTGCTCTGGTCCTCACTGAACTCCCTTTCACAGATGCCTGCTGCAATCCTTGGTTCCAGGAGAGCCTGTGTGGTAGACTTCTGGGAATGAATTTATTGTTATGGGAGAATTTTTCAGCTTTTGAATTTATTTCTGATACCAAATGAAAAAAAACTTTAAAATTTTTGTTAATATTTTGCAAGCTGTTTCTCTGAAAATAACTTGAATCAGGGAAATTCAGAATTTTTTCAATAACAAGCTCTTTGTTTTCAGTCTTGAAATTTGCTTTTTTTGCTCCACCTTTTAGTGAAGATCAAGATTAAACACTCAAATAAAATTATTAACCTAGCCAATCATTCTGTTTCAAAGTTTTCTAAATAGGTTCTGTCAGTAAATTCAAAAGCTTCTGATATTGGAATATTCATCATAGATACATGCCTCCAGAGCATCCTCATAGCCTTGACAAGTCAAGGATGTCCAACAAAAATTCCTTTCTGGTCTAACCCCTTAACACATATTTCTTCTGCCCTCCTGAGGGTACCCTTTTGGGACCCAGGGTGGAAGGGGAGAAACAAACATGGGTTGTGGGATAACAGGCTCACCCCTAATCCAGAAGGGATGATAGGAGGAAGAAGCAGTCATAGAAGCTTATACAAGGCAGAGATGACAATCTATCTGATGTTAAAATAGTCAAAGAGTCAGAGTAGCATCTTTGACTATTCATATACAACATCAGTTCCTTTTTCTGCATCAGAAGAAACTATAATCCCCTAAAGGTACTGCAATTACAGTGATTTTACATCAAAATAAATCAGAGAACTGTCAAAAATGCTATAACAACAAGGATCAGAATTTCATCTTGCCTTCTCTGTGTGGCCACATATCTGCCCTTCATTCTTTCTGATAGGCAACTTTCCTTTGTGAACCATTTCTCTGAACACAATTATGTGGAAAAATGGAGAGAGACTCACAGAAGTTCCTGAGGCAGTGCAGCTGAAGGAGGCATACATTCCCATAGCTTAGAGGAGTCCTTAGCTACTGCAGAGAGCTACTGCATCTGCCTTTCCTGATCCTGGAGCAAGCTCTGCTTACAGCAGCCCAGGGCAGAGCACATCCTGCAGTTTGCCATCCTGGGACAAGTCTCATGTAATCCCATGTAGTTCACAGCAGGAGGAATGCAGTCTGCAGAGAACAGCCACATAATTCACGTGTGCAGCTGTTCCCTGCATGCATTTTCGGAGCTCATCCTAGCAAAGAACTATGAGTTTCCCCCAGTTTGCCAGACAGGATATGCAATATGCTCCAAACTGGGAAGAACAGTATTGTAATGTTATATCACAAAGACCTTCCCAAAAAGAACACAGGAACAATAAGAAATATTAGGTCTCCAAAAGCAAGTGGGAGAGCAACTACATATTTGGAACTGTGGCAAGCCCAAATAAAATTTGACTGTATTTTCCATCTAGGATGGATTCAGGTTTTTAAAAAGCTATTCTGAAGAGAGTGTAGGGTTTCACAGCCTGGAGGCTTTATGTCACCCTGTGTCCTGTGATGATGACTACCTCCCTGTTTACTTCAAACCGAGTGGAAAGTTGCTTATGTACCTCCTACACTTTTGCTAGCATCTTGATCCTTGTCTTCCAGCAGCCACAGGGAAGGATTGTGAGATAAATAATCCCCAGAAAGAGGGCTTCCTAACGCTATTCCTTGGAATAACTTGTTCTACAAGGGCAATTTATTTCCTTGATGGCAGAAGAGTGTTGTGGAATGCCTATGAGGAAATGGTTTCAAAACTCTAGTCCAAATTCATTGCAGATATCTCAAAGCTTTGTGTAACACCAGGAAAGCTCAGGGATTTCCCAGAGCCTGCTGGGTTTACTGGCAGTCTTGTATCTTCCTCTGCCAAATGTGGATCTGTTGAAGCCACAATGATGGAGAAATACCTTAGTCTTCTCTTTACAGAAACACTAATCTCACCTTGACCGCATTATATTCCTCTCATTAATTTATCCAGGTTAGACAGGTAACAGCAAGCTTTTCCTTCCTGCAAAGCACAGGGCAGGGAAGACACTGAAAGCCATCAGAATCTCATCTTCTGCACAGAGGGGGTCATTGGAGTCTGTGGAAACCCCATTGTACCCAGATCTCAAGGACAGGAAGGCCTGAGGGCCAGCAGGATGTCGGAAGAAGAAATTCAATAAGAAGCCACTTAAAAACCAATAATTCAAGAGGATAATCACCTTAGAAATCAACTACATGGAGCATATTGCTTGCCAAATAAAGAAAAAATGGGTTATTTATTGTTTTAACAAGGATTTTTTATTAAAGTAAATGCAAAGTTTACTTTATTCAAGTAATAAAGATAAGCAAGAAGAAAACATGAGATTAAATAATCATCTTCTTCAAGAAATAAATTGCTGTTTTACTGAGTCTTTTCTTTCATTTTTAAAATGAAAGTTAATTTTAATTAAATTATTGAATATTGGACCTCACATTTTTTGAACAGGCTGCTAGAAGTTGATGGTTTTTTGCTGTTAGCTGTCAGCTGGAATAAGTATCCTAAGAATATGAAAGAAAAAGATATAAACGCCCCTGACTTCAATCTGTACAATTTAAAGTCAAATTAGATAACTGCAAATGTGAGGCTTTTATTCCCCAACTCTGCACACATACTCAAGTTTACTAAAAATAAATATTTCCTCTGATTTACATCTGTTTCCGTTTTTTTTTTTTTTTCTGTTGAGCTAAGGGTTGATTCTACACCCACACATGTAACGCAGCTAACTCCCAATTAATTCTAAAAGAACTTTAGTAAAAAAAATAGGCTGGAGAGGAGTGAAGTTACTGGAAATTAAGTGTCTGGACTACTCCAAGTATAAGGGTTTTTCCATCATGCTAGAAGGTAATTTGACTTCAGGAAAAAATATACAATACTTGACTGGTTGATAGATTCTGCTGATTCATTTTGCATGTAAAAACATGCCCACTCTCACCATTTGAACCAAACACTAGCTTGTTATGTTTCTTAAACAGTGTGAAATGGCAGGATTTACAAATCTATAATAGTTGCCAAAACTAGAATAAGATCAACCTAGCACAGATGTAATATGACTTTCCGTGGATATAGGACCTCCAAATGACAGGAGACTTTCGTTTTAAGTGCTCAAATACAAGAAACTGAGAACTCTGGAAATGGGGTTGGGAATAGTTCTGTTATACAACACCACACAAAATCATGGAGAGAATAAACAAGCAGACTGCCCCCCCTTAAAGCCCCACGACAGAGACATGGGTGTAGGGCACGTTGCTGGTGTCCCATCTGGCTCTCACAGTGCTCGCTCCAGCAGATGCATCCCTTCCTGCAAGTGCAGAGTGTACCCATCTCCTGGGGACTTTCCTCAGCTGTATAGCAGTGAGAGGGACTGGAAGCAATTCTCAAAGGAAGCAGTAGTTAAACAAAGCAGCCCTGAGGGAGAGATGTCATAAGCTGCATCAAAATTCAAAAATGGTTTCAAGGAGATGATCCTGAAGCATTCACACTGAGCTCAGCTTCAGCGCAGGGGGAGAGCATTACCTCAGGTCTCTGTGTCACACCTAAAGCACATCTTTAGCTTTTAGCATTTAAAAGTTGTGTCGGCATTAAACCAGTAATGGTGAAGAGTGAGGCATAGCCCAGGGCTCCCTTATCTCACTGGAACCAGAGTCCCAAATGCATGGATAGCTGCTCCACACTGGCCACAGCCTGGCTCCTTTCCTGGCACCTCACACACACAACATCACATAGCTCCATGGGGTAAAGGCACACAATCCTAATGCTCAGCCTTCATCTGCCTTGTCTATGTGTCACAAATAAATTATTGTTTTATTCTGTACATTTATTTTTAAACCATGTCACTTTTAACATACCAGGGCTAAATGGAGAGATCAAAACAATTTGTAGGGATGGTGTTCAGTCAAAACAGCATCCATGGTGCTGCAGCAGAACAAAGGGAAGCATGCAGGGAGACAGGGCAGAGAAAAGCCTCAGAAAACCTGCAGTGCAGCAGGATGAGTAAACTAGCTAACGAAACACTTGATATCTTTGTACAGCAAGCCACAGCAAATGAGGCATGAAAGAGTAATCTGGACATGCACTTAGTGAAAGGAACGGACTGAAAAAGAAAAAACCAGTCATACAGCTTCAAGCTGTGATATTGAAAAAGAAATAATAAATTAAACAGTTCAGGGTTAAAGAAAAAAATTAAGTGTATTTGTAAACTGTGAAAAAAACTGAAGTATGACTCGCTCTTTCTTTATTTCACGGAACTTAAAGACAGAAGAGACCTTTGTATCATCTATTTTGACTTCCTGAATAATACAGGCTTTTATATTTCTCTCCTCTTTTAATGCTTAGGTTGCCTTTTCAGGTACAGTTAAACCAATGCAATGCTCAGGTGCATGAAAACAGGTACCCCTGATTAACTGTGTCATTGAACTACACTGTTAGGCTAAAGGACAGAAGGATTATTTCTGTCCTTCAGGGAATAAACAGTTCCACTCCACAGGCAGAGGACAGGGAAGACAATTCAGCTTATAACTGAGGCCATGCCAAGAAGATAATGATCCAACCCACCGACTGAAAAACAAAACCAAAACCTATTAAAACAGCTGGATTTCCCAGTTGCAAAATTTGTATTTTCCCCAAAGCTTACTAGATTTTAAGTGCACAAAGAAAGCTGATCAGTATATGTAGCTCCAGAGCAGGCTTCCTGTTTTTATCCTAACCTCTGCTTGCTCTTTCCATTTTCATTCTCAACAAATGGCCCCCCTCATCAGTTTTGGAGAAGTCAAGAGATAAGGTAAGCAAAAGTCTAAAATAAAAATGGTCTATTGCTCTTAAGGAAAAAGGAGAAGAGAAAAAGAAGGAAAATATTCTTCTCTACTCTTACAGTCATAAAAGCCCTGAAGCATAAGATTTGATTAAAACCATATCTTTATTTAGAGCTGCAAGTGCTGTGGGCATACCTAAGGCAATGCTTAACCCTCTGTTCCCTAAATGAGGCTCAGTGATTTCCACAGGGCTGCCTGAGTGCTGCAGCAGAGAAGACTCCAGCATGAAGTATTACTGTGGAGAAAGAGCTGCAAATCCTGTAGTTACAAAGGGAGAAAACAGTGAAAAGGCTAAGTGAAGGTTTCAAAGTAAAACAAGGAAAGAACAGGGGAATGTAAGGCACCTAAATACACAAAAGGCTAGCCAGTTTAATACTTAACATAAAAGATGACAGGAATTTGCCCAAAGTGTTGAATTCAAAGCCAGAAGTGTATGTAAATCCCATTTTA
The DNA here is from genome assembly GCF_028551555.1 of Melozone crissalis. Lineage (NCBI taxonomy): Eukaryota > Metazoa > Chordata > Aves > Passeriformes > Passerellidae > Melozone > Melozone crissalis. The sequence continues at coordinate 59,917,770 of NW_026535805.1, forward strand.
ACAACCTCAAACAGAGAATCCAACACCGTCTCGAATCCTCTATCTATTCACCCTCACCTGACATCTGGATTGAACACCAGTTCCCTGTGTTCAGTATTCCTTTGACACATACAAAGTTCACTACAGACAAGGTCATTTTCCTCTTACTTAATACTCACACATATCCCAACACAGCATCAGTCTTTCTTGATAAGCCTTTAACACAGTTCTGATAGAGGTGGCTATCCATGAAAGCATTATTCCTCCTTACTGACTAACGGGGGGGGGGGGGGGGGGGGGGGGCGGGGAAGAGAAAGAAAACTAGAAAAAGAATGTAAAGAACATCAGCTTCTACCTGTGGACACAGTCTCATTATAGGATCTTCAGATCTACCAACTACCTGGCTGTCAGCCCACCAGCCTCTAAGCTGGCACCTCACACCACTGTGTATCATGGGACTATTCTCATGATTTACTACAACTTGTTATGTCTTCCTCAGACTCGCTATTAGTGATTTAAATAACAGTTACAGTTCTTCTATCAGAGATATATACAACAAGTTTATCTATTCTGAGGGAGATATATCTCACAATGGATTTTTTTCGTGATATGGGCTTTTTTTTTATTTTAGTGTCCTATCATTGACTTCTAGTGCGACAAGGTTTTCATTTGTCTTTTAAATGGCTTATTATTAAAGCAATCAGTTTTCTGGATTTTAAGGAGTCATCACTTCTCACTTTCTTGGAAGGAAGGCTGTAAAATATCCCATCTTTTTAGTACTGCCTACAACATGGTGATAATTTCACTACACCAACAATAATTTCAATTTTGAGGAAAATTGCCATTCTTAAACCTCTAGATACATTAATAAAAATTTGTGCTATATTCTGCTCACATAAACAAGCAGAGAATACATGAGAGAAAAAGGAGATTTGTACAAAAACAAACATCATGTATTTAGGCCAGAGACATCCTTTTTGTCCACAAAAATAAAGTCTCATGATCTTGTGCAAAATGATGGACCTTGCATTAAAGAAAGACTGTATATTAGTATATAGTTTGCTCCTGGTCACATTGAACCGGCAGCAAATACAATCCAGGCTGGAGTGTGTGAAATTATTGTGTCTATATGCTTGTAGCTGCCATATGCAGGCAAAGGCCACTTTTATGTTCATTTACAGTTTGTATCATCTTACCTCACCATTATCTGCATTGTTCTGCCCTGGCACAGATTCACTGCCTCTACCTGAAACACTCCAGGCTTATACAGGGGTGAGCATAGGAGAATCAGCTTTACAAGGTTGCTGAGGAAAGGATGTAATAACAGCACTTGCTGCCACATAAAGAAACTGGAAAAAGAACTTACCTGAAATACTGCAATAGATACAAGGGAAGAGAAAAGAGAAGAAATGAAAAAAGGTCCATTGCAATGACTTGAAAACTAGCATAAAGGCAAGGATTAAGCAGTGGTTTCCTAGGAAAAATAAGCAAGGGGCATAAACTGCTTAACCTAATCCCATGACATAAAAAGGAAACAATGGCCAACTGACAGAGAACAAAAAAGGGGAAAGAGAAAACAAGGGTTTCTTTCTTTTCTTTCATGTCTGTGGTTTATCAGATACAACACACCTTGAAGAGCAGTTTAATTGGATGAAGAGCTCTCTGTTATTATCCAACCACATAATCACATTAAAGTTTGACTTATTCACTTCAACCAGAACAAGTAGGTAGCAAAGGGTCAGGGAATTATGTAAATTGAAGCATGCATTTCTCCATGAACCCTGAAAGACTGACTTAAACTATACTAAATGCTTTTCATCTTCTTAAAAACGCTTTTCCAAAAGTAAAACTCCAAAACAGATGTAATCAAACATGTGCTGTTGACTGTCCTCTCTTAAACAAATCAGCAAGTGATGTATGTCACCACAAAGCATGTTAGCTATTTTCAGCAGCTTTTCATGTGTATTATTAACTGATCTGTGGCTTATTTTAACTATATGTAACAGCAGCTGTGGGGTAAAGAATTTGAGATGTCAACACCCAACAGAAAGTGGTCTCCTGTGGCTTTTGTGAATGTCATGCAATGGCTACTCTGGACTGTAATTCTTCTCAATAAACATCTAATTCCTTCCAGTGTGCAGGCACAGGAAGGGAATGAAGCCTTGGTGAGAAGGGGAGATAAACACTTCCCTGCAAAGCGGCAGTGAAGAGAAAGGAGGCAGGAGGACAACTGAGAAGAAAAATGTGCCTAGTTCTCTCCACTGAATCTACCTAGTCACCAAATTATGATCTCTTTACATTCATAATTTAGTTTCTGTGCTTTTTTTTTTGACTGAACCCACACTTTTGTCAAGATACTATTTAATATGAGCCTAACATTAACACCTCGTTTCATCTTTACTTGTGTGGCCACCAATTGCACTCTTGACAGCTGCTATGTACAGATCGATGATCCTGGCCAGGCATGCCTTTATCACCATTTTAACTTATTTCATGCACCTTAGAAGATCCCAAACCATCAGAATAGTGTGAGAACTTTTTGGTTTTTTAAGTAACTGAAACTTGATATGCAGTAGTGAAAAGTGGAACATAAATGCAGTTGAAAACTGTGATCCTTTCCCTGTATTACTAAAACACCAGACTTCCTTACTAAATTTGAAAGTTCATTGGAGATGAAGTGTCTTTCTGCTATTGTTTTGGTGTTCACTGCCAGAATTATATATGAAGACTTTTCCCGGCTCAGTGAGATAGACCTTTTTCATTTTATTTTAAGTTTCCTGCAATTCACCATAAAGATATATTCACTGTTTGACAGGAAATTGTCAAAGAGTCTGGGAATTCTTTCTATTCAGGGCAAAGGGCTGAATCTTCATGCACACTAGAGATACCAGGTAGCACTGGCACAGGAGTAGGGAAAGGACTGAAGTTAAGATGACTCACACTAAAGAGCTCTCACTGTCTCTCTCTACCCCCTTCCCTCCACTCCTCCCCTCTCTCCAGTTTGGCAGACAAGAAGGTAGGCAAGCTGGAAGCTTTCAGTTCTGCCTGATAGTCTAACAAAATACCTAGTACAGATGCAGGGAGCCAACATAAAAGTGTGGTGTCTGATTAGATGAGATACCAGGAGCCAAGAAAAAGATTGCGGTGCCTGCTGAGTTGAAATGGAAGTCAGGTTGAAAGGAGGTATTCCTCGCTCAGGCAGGCAGCACAGGCACTGGGGAAGAGCAGGAAGTGAAAGATGAAAAAATGTAGGGAATTATAATGTTTTAAAAGAAAACCTGAAGCAGATAGCAATTAGAAAGAAAAAAATATGAGACAAAAAACCATCAATTGCAGACTCTAATCTTATCGTTAGGCATATCAGTATCACTAAAAGACACTTCAGGATGTATGGAAGTAGCAAGCTCCATTGAAGGCCAAAGAGGAATTTCAGATACTTACTGCCAGCAACAAGGCTGTCCATATGGTTTAAAATATATGCATCTATTCTTGAACCCCTCCCTGCACAAAGCTATTGCATTACCAAGCTCAACATTCCTGTCATCTGTAGAATAGAAAAGAACAAAACAGAAAGAATAGTTCAGTTGGAAGGGACCTACAACAAAAATGTAGTCTGATTACAAGGTACATCAGCTTTTTCACGAGTTATAAAATATGACAAAGGTATTAATATGCCTAGAATTTTACCCAGCTTGCTGTAATGTCTTCCTTCCTCCCTGACGCACAAAAATAGGTGGGGATACTAAAACCAGAAAATGGGTGAGCAAGAAAAGTAGGACTGAAAATGTCACTGGGGTTAGCAGAGAGAGTGAATCCTTTAAATAGAAAGAGGTATACAGAGTCAAGGAGAAGTTCTTAATCAAAAAAGAACTAAGCACACTACCCCCACTGAAGTGATTTGTCTTTGTTCCTCAATGCTATTACTCGCGCTGGCTGTTCCATTTAATTACGATTAGCACTTGTGGGAGCCAGAAGTGGGTGGTGGACAGGAAGACACAGGAGTGCCTGTAATGCAGCAAGTGGCTGATCATGTCAGGATCCTCCATGACCTCCTCTGTCCCTCTTAAGTGGGAGGGTGAGAGCAAGCAATAAAAGGACAAGCCATTTTTTCTCTTTTTCAGTATTATGCATTCCACATTTCTAGACTTCCTTTAACTCCCACTAGACACTTGAAAAAACCACAATCTTAAACACCAGGCTTTAAGAAATTTTAATTTAAATTTCTTTAAAAATAAATATTTGAAAAATAATTCAAAAATGTTTGCAATCATGCAGATGAATCGTGATCAAATCACTGTTCAATTCCTAGTCCCTGTGTAATTACTTGCGTAAAACACCTCTTGTGAATAGCAAGTAAATCATTAGTGATTAGATTTTTTTGATTGTTTTGAAGAGATCCAGCTGCTGTCTTTATGTCAAAGAACATCCATAAGGCACCAGTGATTAAACAGCATGGTATTTTTGCATGTCAGACATCACATGCTTGGATATTAATCACGCCTAGTGCTTTTCAGACGTGAATTGTGAAGCATCTCAGTGAAAAACAGTTATAGTCCTTCTTTACAGACTGGGAAGCAGAGGCACAGGCCAAGTGACTTGCTCATCTCATACAGCAGACCTGAGGTCACAGCCCAGATTCCAGCAGGGAAAAATTTCCCTCTGTTTCTTGACTTTTCATTCACCTTTCATTTTCCAATTCAAGTGCTAAGACAAAGAAAAAAATCTGGATCATTTGATGATAAAGAAGACAAAAACCCCAAATGATGACATAAAAAAAACCCCAACACCCTAAGAACAGGCCAAGCATATTGAAAGATTAGAATTGAATTCAAATTAGAATAAAACTACTAGTCTTGTGTAATCTTTTTTTTTTCAAAAGAAAATATACCAAAGCTTTTTCCAGAATAAACAGCTCTTCATTCACCCTAAGTCAACAACTGAAAAATAGCTCTCCTGTCCAAAAATTGTCATATTGAAGCATAGCTCTATCATCATTACTGAGATATATATGTAGAAAGAGAAAGGGAAGCATGAGGATTTCTTTGCTTAATTGTGATAGCAGCAAGAACTGTTTAGTATATCTGCAAGACATGTTTTCTGCATAAAATATGGTGGCTTTGCAAGTGACTCTCAGAAGTAATTTTTCACTGTTTATATATAAAAATATACATATGAAACATTCATTGAAGCATATATATGTTTCATAAGCCAAATGGAACAACTGTATATCATTACCAAAGTGAGAAATTAAAACATTCTTTTGTGTCAGCTGTTATAACTCTCAGAGGGCAGAGTTATTTATAAGATACCCTAAATATACAGTTGAGTTTCCTACTGAACTCAAAAAAAGGTACAGAAGCTACTCATAAAGCTGAGTCAGTGACTGTAAAAAGATGAGTTTGTGGAGCAGTGCTGAGCTGGACCAGAGAGATCGTGGTGACATTTAGTGGTTACAATACCACTGGAACAGCAACCAACTCCTCCAGAGGAAGTGGTATTGTGCTTACTCAAATTTTCTGCCCTCCCTCAGGTTCCTGAATTCGCAATCTGAAAGTCTTCAGCAGGCTTAAATCCGGAGACAATAATGCTCCTCCACTTCCTTGCGCAGGAAGCTTTAAATTACAAGGATGGATTATTTTAATTGCTACTGTTTGGCTTCTCTGCTTGAGCTATTGGTAAACATCTATGGCAAAACATATGCATGCTGAAGTAATAGTTGTATCAGACCATGGTGTTTTGCAGCCACTGCATTATAAACTTTGCACCCAGCATAATCAATAAAGAATATAAGTGAAAATCTTCATAAAGAACTTGTAACAGCAGTAGCTTTAAGTCCTAACGTTAGTAAACTGCCCACTAAATTAACCAGCACATGTCATCAGTAAGCAAGTCTTGAAGATGTGGGGCAAGCTTTGAATTGCTGCAAATGGAAGTCAGTGACCCCATAGTGCTAAAAATCTGTTTAAATTATTTCTATTTCTGCATCCTTCTGACAGCCAAATCCTAATGTGAGTGCTCCTATAAATTAATAAATAGAGAAAAGTTCAAGCTCAAATTCTGGATCCAAATGTGTTTGGATTATGATTTTTTCAGGCTCTTTAAATGAGAATTTGGATCAACAAATGTTATCAAGAAATATTTAGTAGAATTTAAAAGCACCATTCCTTACTATGGGGATAACAAATCAATATCCTCAGTGCAGGAGAGCTGCATAATAGGGGAAAATATCCTGCAATCATCTCTGAGTCTTGCATAGCCCTTTTCCAGGCTTTTCCAGACTGTCCCGTGCAGCACAGAAGGGAACAGGGCATTTACTCCATCCACATCTTCACCAGCAACTAGCATGGCTGCCTGCTGGCACTCTTCCAGAATCTTGCTGCTACCACTTCCCATGCCATACAGCATGTGCTCCCTTTTTAATCTTAAACTACACAGCCTCCATGGACAAGCCTGAGAAGACACAAAGGACAGGAGAGGAAAAGAGAAGGAGGTGAGAGCTCCTGTGGCCCAAGAGGAAGTCAGAATCAGTAAAAGCTTTCCCATTAGTTTCAACAGAGGATGCAGCTGATTCTTCTTTGCCTCCATTTTCTGAGAGACTGCACCTCACTTCCTCAAGCCCTCAGCATCCAACTCCCTTTCAGACCTGGGCTCCCTAGGCCTTCTTTCATTTGGGGGTAAGGAGTCAGCCCTACCTTGAATTGCATGTTCCCAAGCCATAGTTTGTAATAGTGAACAGCACCAAGCTCCTCCATGAAATGTTTTACTCCCTTAGGGATGGAAAGAAGGGCAGGTTTCACTGTTTCTATTTTACAGAGGGAAAAATTTAGGTTCTAAAGAAGTCATTCAGTGAATAGGAACAGAGAGATTCTTGGGGCTTACTGACCACAGCTGAGGTGTCTTAGGGTCCTATTTCACTTTCAGTTTGCCTTTACAGCAAGGCATGCATGCAGCATACAGCTACACATCTGAGTGAGCACCTATTTGTTCCACCTCATGACTTTATGTCAGTTAAATTTCAAACAATGTGGTGCTGCATACAGGGATGCTGATCAAGGGCTGTATAAATTGCAGTGCTCTTCCACCCACCTTAACAGGCAAACTGCTGTGTGAAGGCAAGAGGATTGCAGTGCACACGTGCACAAGTCCCAGCAGACAGCTGAGTGCAAACACAGCAGATGGTGACAAGGCAGTAGCAGCAAAGAGGTAAAACTGTCAAATTTAAAGCTAAGCCTAAAGGCATCTCTGCCTTGCTTTTATTCTCAGCGGTGCTGAATTCCCCAAAGTTCTAATATACGGTTTTAAAGAGGGCTCTTTGTTAAGTGGTGGGGTTCAGAGTTTGCTCTAGCTGGGCAGCAGCTGTCCCCTCTGAGCCAGCCAGGGTGAGTGTGCCAGTGCCACGGTGTGCTGGGACCACAGCTCAGGAGGAAGAGTTTGGTTGTGCTTCCTCCCCTCAGCCACTCCTCAGGCCAGAAGCTGGACAGACCCAGAGCTTTATAAGGGAGGGGAACATACTCAGGATAGGTGTAAAACACACCTGATACCCCCCTTGGCCAGAACAGTGGGCAAACAGCTACTTGGTTAGGGGTTTGTGCAGCTATGAAACACCACATGGAAAATCAGGGTGTTCCAGATGGTCCTGTGCTAAATAAAATACAAACCCAGATTAAAGAAACATGGGAATGTGTATAATTTCAGTTATCTTCATCCATTTTCCAGCTAATCACTTAATCATAGAACTAAATAGTTTATATTTATGGATTTGTTGTAAGGGGAGGCTGTCACAGACAAATTGTCTTCAGCCTTATTACCAAATATTCTGGAAAAGACAGGAAGTAAGTGCTAATCTAATTGTGCTGTTGCCTGATGCCAATAATTATGTACCCAATATGAGAGCTAAATTACTGGGATTTATCTGTCTTATCAGAAAAAATATTAGATTAGCTTGTGTTTTCAGCTAAGCAACATTGCTTTTAATTTTTATAGTCTTGTTCAATCTCTTTGGTAATTTTGCAAAGGATTAAAACATTTTGCTTGGCTAAACTAGTTCTGGTTGCATTACTATCCCAAATAAGCAGATTTCACTCTTGTTTTGGTGTAGTTACTGCTTCCAGGGTAAGAGAGCTTGCTCATGGGAACTCCTGGGTAAGGAGCCAATATGACCAACCCTCAGATCCCTTCCCCAAACACTACATGTGTAAGGTTTAACAGCTTTTTCTGTTCCTTTCTTCTTTACAAGGCCTGACAGTGAGCTTGGGTTTGAAGAGCTCATAACCGCAGTTGCACCCATATTGCCTGTAAGGACTGAGTTTGATCTTACACAGGAACTTTTCCCAGTCTAGGCCTGAAGAATGAATTTCCTCAGCCCAAGGCTCAGCCAGGGTGGAAGGCAGCACACAGGCTGTGGGGACAGAGGATCTAAAATAGCAACATAGACATTCCCACTGACATGGGAATATGCTTCCTTCAAGTTAATAACACAGGATTCAGATTATCAGTCAGCCCCTTTTTCCCCTAATCTCCTCCCCTTAAAATGTGGCTTAAAAGGTGTAAATACACACACACACACACACACACACACACACACACACACATTTATACACACAAATTCTTGAACAAAACTGTTGTTATCTTCTTAACCTACTACCTTTTAGAACTATTAAGCTTTTCCTTATGTTTTCTTGACTACAAGGGGTCTATTCCTCATTGGAAAAAACTAAATCAGCATTTTTGTATAAATGCCTGAATCCAGAATTTGAGAAAAATTAATATGCTACAATGAGAAAAAAAAAATCCCTACATATCGGTTTATGTGCTGTATTGGACTGTGTTCAGCCTGGTATGAATGCAAACCATCAGTGTCATACCTTCCAAAATAGGGAAGACACAGGGGCCCATCCTGTAGAGTAGTGATAAAAAAGGAATTTTTGCACTACAAGCTGGAGTTAAAATAAATTCCAGTGAAGAAATCCTGGCCATTAGAAGTCAGTGAGGAATCTGCCATCACCTGTCCAGACAGAATGTCACTTTTGAAGTTAAATGTAGTCAGCTTAATGTATTTTATTATAATTTATAATTTTAAAACTTTTGCACTGGTAGTTCATTCATCTAAGATGAGAATTAAAGTTTTTCAGTTAAGGGAAGTAAAAATATTAGCACTATTTAAAGTCACTATAGAGAAACAATTAAAAGCTATTAAAAAGCATATTAAAGGAAATAGTTTAAATTAAAATTAAGGGCTGGTACATGTTTTGCATGTTAAAGTTGCCTTATTAAGAGTCAAAAAAAAGACACTATCCTTCCTGCTTATCTACATCTATTCATTTTCGTATCACAAATCCCTTTTTAACACATTTTTCCCTCTAGTGGCCCAACTACTTTAGAGTCTTTAGTAGTCATTATTTTCTAAAAACACTGCAGCAATTTTAATCCTCCAGACATGTAAGACTTCACATAACAGAGTAGAAATGTCCTACAGAACACAAACAAGTCACTTTTATATAAAAGCAGCCCTGAGTAGATTAAATCTCTGGCACAAGAAGCTGAGTATATCACTATTCAAGTAAACATCTATTTGCATTATTTATTAAGCCTTTTTATCATTTGCTGTATTATAAGAAACAATAAACTATAATAGCATGATTGCTACAGTCCTGTTCTCTGGGAAGTGGTTTAAGCCCTCTTTCCTCCCCACTGCAATTTTAAACCAAATGATACACTCATTTCCTCAATGGCAGGCTTCTTGTATAAAACTCAATAGCAATTTTAAAATCATTCTTATGCATATGATTCAAAGTAAATTTACAACTAGAGAACGTGCATAGAATATTTAAAAGTATTTATCTTGATAACTACCAGAAACTTCTTTTTGACTTTTTACTTATAAATTATATATAATGAAGAGACCTCATAATCTCTACAATTTTTTTAACTAGAATTCTCCATTTTATACAGTCTAAAGTTCAGGGATGGAATTCTGGAGGAAAAATATTTTTTACTTTCACATATCACCATCTAGACACTCACATTGACTGGTAGTGTCATCTTAACATTAGAAAGTTTGTATTTTTGTCTATCATACAGACCTATTGATCTTTCTGGAAGCACTCAGTCTCTGAAGAAATGCACAGGATTGTTTGAAATTCCAGACTCAGAAAAACCCACATTTGATGAGTTGCTCCAGTAGTAATGAAGTTAAGGATGGCAATGTGCATAAGCATTCACAGCACCAAACTCTATAAGATCAAAAGTGAAAAAAGCTTGACTTTGCTGGACATAATGCACGCTTGTGCTGTTTTGAGGGAGAAAAAAGGATGCAAAAAAGAGTGCACAACAAATGGCATCTTTTGTCAGTGCTTAAGATTGCCACAATCCACACTGAGAACTGGGGCAATTTTTGTAGAGCAGCCCTATTAATTGTTGCTAAGATCTTCTGAACTAACTGGTGCCTTGACTCACTAGAGTTATTTCATTTTAAAGTTATAAATGAGCCCCAAGTTTCTGCCTCTGCACTGTCATGGTCTTCCAAGAAGAATGATTCCCAGGGCTCAAAGAATACACTGGATGGAAGATGGAAGTGCTGTCACAGGCAACACTAGGATGGTTCAACACTTTCTCTGTGAATTTTTAACTAATAAAATGTACAAACACCTGCTTTCCAAAGACCTCGACAGGCATGAAATGAGCTCCTGCCATACAACTTGCATTCCCAGAGCTTGCCCATCATTTGCTCTGACCCAAAAGCCAAACCTCCTAACATTTTTTTTTACCAGGTGGAGAAAATTACCTGTTTCTTTCACAGACCATTCTCCTTAACGGGCATATAATGCATTCCATTACAACACTATCAGCTTGTCTTTGTGACAATGAACTTCTGGGTCTGAGGGACAAACTCTGAAGGAACAAAACTTGTTCTTCCTGAAGAAAGAACTAAATGGCCCTGAGAGTCTCTAACCTTCTGCTGTAATGGCTGTTTCCAGGCCACAAATCATGTTATCAGCCAGTGAGGTTGGTGTAGGACTGAATTCTGGCACAAATCAGGGATTGTAAGCAGCTGCAGGAAGAGACCATGTTCTGACGGTGTCTATTCACCTGGATCAGTTTCAATTGCTGCAGGCATTTGATCAAGGCAAGGAGGTATCTTGGTTCAGTTTTCCTCTGGAGTCAACACAGAGAAATAGGAAGCTTCCCAAGGCAAATCAAAACTTCTCAACTCCTAAGCTTCTTCATCCCTTCTATAAGTATGTGATATTCAGGAGTATCAAGGCATTACTGCATAAAATAACTTCGACAAATGATATTGGATGTGGTGCACATTTGAATGTGCTAAGAAGCATCTATCTCAAAATGCTTCTGATTTGCACTTCCTTTTTGACACACTGTAAATCAAAATGTTTTCAGGGAGTGCTCCTTAGATGGCATAATTATGTGGCTAATTATTAATACTTAATTGTAGTATTTTGCCCACATCCCGCTTGAGTCATATCTTCTTTGCTACAGACTATCTTTGTTTTTTGCAAGATGACAAAAGACAGACTGCAAGTGAATGATGAGACAGCATTGCTTATTTTGCTCTCACTGTGGCTTATTCCATAATGTGAAGTGTAGCAGGTGATGCACCTATTTTAAGCAGAAGAGAGTTCCGTGCTGGTTCCCACCCTACTGCAGTACAGATTCCCCATAAGGAAACAGCTCAGAGGAACAGAAGAGACACTGGAGAATTAATCACACTCCTCCTTCCTGATGAGAACACCAAGCTATTAGCTGACTTCAGGTAGAAAGCCCTGGGATTTGCTGCCGGAAAGGCTGGGGGTGAAGAGAATAGCTCAGGGATAGAGAGCCTCAAGTTAAAGGAAGAAAATTATACTCTTTGAAAGCCTTGGCAGGGGCGAGGGAAAAGCCCCTGCAGCAAAGACTGAGACAGCTACTGGTAACTCAGGCAACATTTTAATAAGCTCAAATCTCAGGAAGCTGAACTCTGCAAGAAATAATTTGAGGTTCATTTCAGTACTGAGAGAACCTGAAGGAAAATTTAGCAGGGAATCTCCATGGGAACGTTCTTTCCAATGCTATATGTTTTTCCCAGAGCAGTCTGACCCTCCACACACCCCTGCCACAGAGATCTCTCTCAGCAAGCCTCTTTCCTGGTAAGCAGAAAGGTGCTGACTCAGATCAGACAGGAGGAAGAGGCATTGGGCATGGTGAGTAATAGGGTAGAAGAATGGCATATTTGAGCCATTTGTGAAGGAAGGCAATGAGTGTCTTTCCATGAGAAGATTTTGAGCCACAGTTTCACACCCTGTGACTGATGACAGGCTGAAGTGCTTGCATCACATGACAGATCAGGGAGACCAGCTGGGCCACCACAGAGGATCAGAGACCAGCAGAGAGGACCACTGAAGACTTGCTGGGTGGGAGGGAAACATGAGAAGAGAGAAAACTGTGGGAGCAAAGGACTGAAAGGAGTTGACAGGTCTGGCTGGTGGGAACCAGAGGACAGCATCTTTATAGGCTTTTCAGAGCTATTGCAATGATGGTGTTAGAAGCAATGTCCCAGTTGCTCAAAGAAGCTGAACTCAGCCAGATTTCCCAGCTCTTGGTGATTCCCGAATGCATGCCTGAATGCTGGTCTTCTGCAGGGCTCTTCCAACAGCTGAAACACTTCAGAGGGTTAGGTCACTCTGAGTGCTGGAGATCATGAGCCCATCACACCAGATTTCTATCTGTCCCGGATGAGATGCGTTGAAAACCTTTCTAAATCCCAACCTCTCTAACTGCCTCCTGCTCCCTATAACTGCATGTATTCAGGTTTGTAAATTAGCAGGTGTACCTAGAAAGAAAAGTCAAAACAGACTTTCTATGTCTTCTTGAAACTAGGTTTTGGGAGTTGTTTTATCACTCTGCTCTTATCACCCAACAGTGCCTCCTCCTTAATTCTGTTCACTATTCCTTCCAAGAGGGCTCTTGCCCACAATAACCCTTTATGAAAGCAAATTCACCTTTCACATGAGGATGTAAATACATGGTCATATCCCTAGAAAAAGCACAGAGAGATGAGAAGCAGGGTATTTTAGGAAACCCAAAAAGTGATGAACATTTCATGACTTAAATTAGATATAAATGTTACTTGTACATATCCCAGCAGGAAAAGCCAGCGCAGTCGCAAAGGGACTGACCCCTTCCTCGCTCTCATTCTGACACCATGACAAAAACATCAGAATCATATGGATCCACTGAGAACACAAGGACATGACCTGCAGTCCTGCAGCTCCAAACAGCCATGACTCAACTTCCTGTACTTGAAGGAGAGTCAGAACAAAAGTATCTTGGAGTCATGTTTCTGAAGTTAGAGAGAAATGATTATATGTCCACTGCGAGTCTCTGAGGTGAATGCAGTATATGTGGCACCAGGTCTGATGTGATCATGTGTATTCTCAAGAATTTGAGAGCCCCAAGTGTCAGTGAAGAGGCAGCAAATGCTCTGAGCTCATGATGCTGGGAAGCTCTGAACATACACTGATGTGTGCACTCGCTTTGTCCTCTTGCAATACAAAGCCACTCTGCTTGGGTAGCATGTATTAATGGCACACAAAGCAAAAAGAGAATTTCTGACCTGACATCACATTAAAGGAAATGTTTAGCAAATCTGATGCAAAAACTACTTGGGAAATTTGCCATAGAACGTATTCAGCCCAACCTCTCTTTACTCTCCCCTCTAACCCTCTAAGCAAATGTCTCTTTGCTTTTGTCCCCCCTTTTTAGTTTGCTTTTTATTTGTAATTTAAAATAGGAAACAATTTCTTGATAAAGGATTTCTTGGTGCATTATGAAGAATACTATTACAAATTCTAGTCAGGAAAATGCTCCTTTCAGTAACTTTCTTATTGAAAAGAGGGCAATGGGAAAGAAAATATTTACCGCACACATTCTTGCCTCTTACCCAGAAGAGAAAAGTGTCATGGCTAGAAACCCTCTGCAGTCCAGGAAGAAAATCATCTTATGTACTGCATGGAAAAACAAAACTGAGCTTTTTAATCTCATATTCTGAGCCAGGTCAACTCTTCAGGCTAAATGGGGTGATCCTGGAGTAGTCACAGGCAATGAGCAACATCCTTTGATGAAAAAAAAAATTAAAAAAAAGAAAGAGAGAAACAAAAATAGAGAAGAGTAAGCAGTCTGTAGAAACATTTGATCCATCATCCAATTAATTCAATTGATCTACTATGCACCGTGAATGAACATTAGATCATTCATGGGCTGACCCAGAATCTCTCAATCTGCCCTCCTATTAACTTCAGCTGGCTTTCAGGCCCGCAGATGCTGTGCATTGAGATGCACTATGCAGCTAAGTAAGCACATATTTAACCTTCCTAATGATAATAGTTCCACTGAACTCCCAGGATTACCCCACTGTTTACACACTTGCTTGTGTGCTTTGCTTCAGTCATTGCCCAGAATTTCAATAGTATTGCTCCAAACATTAATTTGGCTCAATTTTTAATGAAATACTGCAGATCTCTGAAGATGTTTGAACAAAATTTAGCACCAGTTTCACTGCAACAGTAGATATAGAATAGCAAGAAGTAATTATGTCTTTTAAATTTTTTTTTTTGAAGAAGGCTAGGAAAAGGTCTCTATCCAAAGCATTACAGTCCATCACTGTAATCATGTCTGACATAATGGGAATTTCATAGCAGGACTTAAAAGTGGCAAACACAGATCTAGTGCTTGCCAACTCCCTCCTGTAAATCTTACCTGCAAGTAAGTTTCATTTAATGTAGGGGAAAACTTGCAGTGGAATTGTCTTTTCCTTTTATTTTTCCTCTTCTTTTTAATAATTCCCAAGGAAGTACTTCTTTAGGATGGCTGTTATTTTTTCATGAATAGGATTGTAAATATGTAATGGAACATAAATATTTTGTATTTAGAGTAATAAAAAATTTAGTTCTATAAAAGATTTATCCCCACTAAAAATAATTTGGCCTCAAATAGGAATCAGTGACAGTAACATATGAGGCAAATGTTCCTTCTGTAAGAAAAACAGGGGAGCTAAGCAAATACTCCCAAACATGCTTGGCAGGGATTTGCAAAAATGTAAAAAGGAGTTTGCAATAGATGCACCTATGCCTTAGACAACAGGGAAGAGTCCTTAAAATCCTAAGACCCTCCTTTAAGGGCAGGTACACTCAGATAATAAGATAGTGTCCTACAAAAGTATCCATTAGAGAGAATTACACCTCCCACACAGAGATAATTGTTTTATGGAAACAAATACAGAATACATTTACCCTCAGTCTGGTCCTGTCTTCCTTTTACACTAGTTAAAGCCCACATCTTTCAGAGGAACTGTAAAGAATTTTCTACCCTAAAACATTCTCTGGTTTTATTATTCCTACACACCAACGATTTTTTAGTAACTAAAATAATTCCATGTATGCAGATCATCAGCCCATCCCAGACAGAGTTCTTCCCAAGGCAATATTTCCTGTTGTCAACTGCTTTCACTTCTGCTGTACTCCTGCCATCTCATGTAACTACCTATGGGCAATCACAATTAACTAACACAGCTCAGATTTTCAGTTCAAGTACTTGAAGCAAATTCTGTGTGATACCTCCTAAGCATAAAAATAATTTTTCAGGAGAACACCAGGCAAACTAAAGTCATAAATAAATGTCTGGAAATTAGAGCCAACCTGCAGACTTTCCATGAACAGAGAAACAGACTAGTTTTGGCAGGTCCATCTTTCACGGTGAATTATTCACCCCTCTCTTAACCTCTCTATTTTAATTATTTTTGATTTCATTGTAGGGCAGAGGTGTGAAACCACAATAATGAAATGAATGTCGCCTGAGGAATTTCTCTATATGAGTCAAACTGAAGGAAAATGCCTTAAGAAGTACTGACCTGGATGTTTTCCGTACTTTTTCTTTGCTAGACTGAAGAAGGGTGCTTCCCCCACACATGCATGGCTGGTCTATGTGCACTGGCAGCAATTACACTGCAAAAAGCCTGGACAGGCAAGACAGGAACTAGGGAAGGTATCAGGGCTCCAGCCACTGGTAGAACACAGCAAATTCCTGCAGTCCTTGCTAGGCAGTCCTCCACTAACCATGAACAGCTGATGTACACTACAGAGCTGCTTCCTATCCTTAAGGAGTGATGAACTCCAGAGGAGATCTGTAGCTATAGCACCTCACTCTCTGGAAGCAGCTGGGATTAACTTCAAGCACCCTGTGTTGCCTTCAAGACTTCCTCTGAGGGCTAACTGGCTAATTTACAGGTTAAGTATGTTCTGCTGCAAACGAACTGGCAGACCCTGAGTGAATTGTTTGGGTCAAGCTCCTCAAAAACGCACGGGCTGGGAGTGCTTGAAAGGCATCCAGCACCCATGGGAAAAGTGAGGTACTGGATACATAATTCAAGTAGGTATTGCCCCCCACAGCAGACCATAAGAATCAGAACAGTGCTGTTCCCTTAAAGCTCTGTAACACTCCTGTGCCCACAAGAATTTGTTTGACAAGGGCTGAAGTTCCCTATCTCAAAAGCAACTCATTGAAATGGCAAGTCCTGTTTAAAAGAGAATGCTCCAAACACGCCTGTCTTCAGGTTTTGCTCACCACTGCTATGATATCTTGGAAGGAAACACATCATACTTGGAAAGAGCAGGACAGACTTTCAGCTTTGCACTTTTTCAAAAAACCAAAATTTGTTCATTATAGTATATTTTTTTTATGAAAATTGAGGAAACGTCAGAGTGGAACTTATGGAAACTGCTAGACATTAATCAAATCCTTACATAAACTAATCCCTGTACTCCCACATTGGATTTTCACATGTTCAGGCTGCAAGACAGTGTGACATGAGAGGTTTCTGATAAGGATGAAAAATACTTCCCACAGATTTCTTCTTCATTATATTTACAAATGGAAATGTTATTTTCCTCTGGAAGATCATAAGAATATTTATAATAGGTGCCTTTTTAGCACTAGAGCTGTTATACTTCAGAAAGTAAAAAGTAGTTTTCCATTGAAGATTCCATCCATCCTGCCCAAAGTCCCAAAAAGTACAATACAAAGAAATGAAAATGTCTATAGCACTGTAATTAATTTTAAAAATCTGAATAAATTATAGATTCTTAAAGCTACTGACTTTTTTGTAAAAAATATTGCTGAAATTAGGGCTTAAATGCTGCATTTTAATGAGACATCTAAAAAAAATGAAGATAAAATAATTATTTCATGGTGATATCCTACATATTTGAAGCCTAAAGCAGAATACTAATATTCCAGTCACAAGCTACATCAGTTCTGAATAACAACCCCTTAATATTCACAGATTTTACTTGGACATATCTACTTACATAAATCCAAGAATTTTTTGATATCTACAACTCATCAGTGCCATATGCAAACTTATCAGACTGAGGACAACATCTGTCTAGCACATGCTTTTGGGTCTGTAAAGAATCAACTTGCAATCACAAGCTGCAAAACTATTCTAGCTATGCTTCTGCATTCTGAGTCAAGGCTGCGACAGAAAGTTTAAGAAATGCCGTCTGGTTTTACTCGTTTCGTGAGCCGCTCGTGGCTCTCTGAGGGTCTGATGTTCTCACCATGATGTCATTTTACTGAGTTGCTATTCTCAGAGATAATCCCTGTATCTCAGGTGCTCTGGCCTACAACTTTACAGCAGAATTAACAGATTTCATTTAATGCATAGTGTTCTTGAGAGTGGGCAGCCAGGAAAGCAATGAACTTCATTGTCATCCCTTGCATAAGCACTAGGTAAAATACATGAAATATGAATATGTCTCTGAAAGCAGCATGTAGAGAGGAAGACATCTGATTGTTCAGTGAGTATTTAAGCACTGTCTGTACTTTGCTAGAACTGAATTTACCCAAAATTATGCTTGTCCTGCTAATGGAATGTCATACGTTTTTCAGTGACTCTCAGCTCCAACATTTTCTATTTCCTTCAAGTCTGCATGTCCCTGAAGAGGTACAAGACTAAGAAAGGAGAAAGGAAGTGGACAAAAGGTAGATTCAGCATTTTTAAATTTGTTTTCTCTTAGGTCAAACTGACTAAATTTCTAATTGGAGCCTGAAAAAATGAGAGGAAGAAGGAGATCCCTCTCCAACTGAGTTTAGAATAAATGAGGGTTAAAGCCAGTGGGTCACTTGTCAACAGCAACTTAAACTGGCCTTAATCAGGTGTTAGCACCACAAAGGCTTAGACTGTTGCTGAAGAAAACATACCAGTTTGGTTTCCATAAAACAGGCAAATTGCATATGCAAATGCAAGTTATATGCAAATACATACAAAATTCTCTTGGGATACAGGAAGGACAGTGGAAAAGGACATTCAGGAAACAACCCCTTTGAAAATGCGCACATTTTTTTTTTTTTCCAGATAATATAAGTTGTCTTCTTTTCTAGAAGAGTACTGCACTTTTCCACACTTGGAATGACATCTGTGAAAGTCCATGTTGAGGTGTGGCTTCAGTTGTTCCTCAAAGGAAGGAGGAGGCTGTAGCCTAGATCTAGTGTTCACTGATAGGTCATGGATGGAATGCAGTTATTCCAAAGAGATATGTGACAGAAACAGTTATCTGTCTGTGCTTTGTTAGGAGGAACAGTTTACTTTTGAGACACAGACAAAGCTTTTCAGCTTTCTGTTACCTATTAAGGTTCAAGGTTATACTGCCACTGAAAGCAGACACTAGATTACTCACACAGTTTTATCAGTGTATTTCTGCAGTGCATTACAATACCCTTTCTATGCTTCTAGCAGTCCTTTTGTGAAATGGGACTGTTCTGCAACTTGGACAAACAACTACAGCCAGATTTGTTTCATTCACAATTTAATGTGACCATATCAAGCCAGTGCAAAAGATTTCTATTTTGATTCCTTTGTTCTTTTACTTTGAATTGCTTTATCATACATGGAAAAACCAGAGAAAGAAACAGAAATACTCAGAGATCACCTATAAATATCTTTCCAATGTATTCCAACCACAAAAAAAAACCCCAAAGGAAATTGTTACCTTGGCCAAGAAGAAAATACCTATGCAAATGCCCTGAAGCACCCCTAAATTTCAGTGAGCACGTCAAGGAATCATGTGCCCATGTCTATTACCTCAGTTACACAATCTCCTTTTCACAAATACTTTTTATAACTCTGCATATGGTCCTCTGGGTCAAAACTACCCTTGGAACAGAGGAGAGCAGATCCCAAGGGAGCTGAGGCTGTTTGGTTATGGGCATCAAGTAACCTGGTCAGATGGTGTCACCTGACTGCTCCTGACCTCCCATGGCAAATGCAATCACAAGTCTCTTCTGCCAAGAACAGAAGTTCCAGAAAATTGTTATTCCTCGTTTGCAAAAGAACTTCTAACCTTCAGTATTTTTATCACATGGTTTATTAGTATTCCAGTGTAGGTTTTATTTTACTTTTGGGATTGCACCACCCCATTTCTGATTACTTTGTTTTTCCTAACGTGTTAGCTGCTAAGCTATGTGTTTAAGTCCTGAGGAAAATATTAGCTCCTATCCCCTGTGATAAGAAAAGGCAAAATAAGCCCCCAGTAAAAACATTGTCATCTCCAGGGCACTGCCTAGCATTGCATCGTATCACTGAAAACTGAATGTGCAATATTGGAAAGCTCTATGTGGTCTTTGCACGTGACAGTAGCCTCTTAATTTATGTAAACTAATGATAATAGTTGCCTTTGAAAAACTTTCCAGTTGTAACTTTTATTTACCTCAGTATCTATAATTACCATACTTAAAGTGTACTGTTAAATTCAGCCAACTGAGCAGACTGTTAAAGTTTACAGAGGCTGATAGCGACAGAGATATTTTACAAGGGATGTACAATTTCAAAAATGAGACTTGTCTCCCAGCTGGTGACCATCTGGCATCCATGACTGTATGTTTGAGTATTAGGCTAAGTCATTATTGTGTCAGTCTCACACACACAGACCACCCAGCACCTTACTGGCCCTTCTGCTCCTGCCATAACAGCACCTTTGTTTCTCCCTCAGGAGTGTCATTTGTGCACTGCAGATTACCTAAGAGCTGTTTCCTGCCCATGTGTTCTTTGGCCTTCTGCAAAAACACAGTCTCTCCAGGGAGAAGTGTGAGGTTTAATATTGCTGAAAAAAAAAAACCACTTTAGGAAATATATTCAGAGCTATAATTAATTACATCAATATATGTTTCCAGTCCCTTTTGGAATCTAATTATATTCTTACCCTTGACTCTCTGTAGCTGTGACTTCCACAAGCTAATTACAGGTTGGCTGAAAAAGCATTTCCTCCTATCTCTATCTCTGCTGTTGCTTTGCCCGTTTTTTTCACATCAATCTCCTGCTATGAGTGGTCTGTTTCAAAGTCTCTTGAGCACTTTCAATTTGTTTTGAATAGCTCCTCAGAATGCTTTCTTCAGAAGACAATAATTTTATTCCACATAAATTACAGATGAAGACATTTCTGATTTATAGAAGAGTACCTTAGTGATCTCCATTTGGATTGTACAAAAGAATTAGCTAAGTCTGTTTCTGATCTTGATTTCAATTTGAGATAAAATGTCATGGCTAAACTATCTGTGAAGTGGTCCAGTTTATTCTCTTGAGTCATATTGATCCAGCATCACTCCTAGATGACATGTTTTTGTGCTATAGCAATTTCAGTTGTCAGTAATCAGAGCAAAGTTCTGCATAAGTGTTAGAGATCCACATTTTAATTCAGACAGAGGCAGGCCTTGGCCACAGGTAGGACATTTTGCTGGCCTCTAAAATGAAAGAATCTTCTCAGACTGATTTAGTAGCTACTAAAAGTCAAGGCCAAAATACCTAACCTCTGTCATGTGCATGTTTCTCTAGCTACAGCTATATCTCTCCAAGAGCAAACTCTCTCCACTCTGGTGTAAATTCCTTTATTACTCAAACTGAGAGATAAAACATTTACTTAAAAATGTATTCCCCTACCCAGGTACAGTAAAGAGACAATTGCTCTCCATACCCACACATGCTTTTTTCATACAGACTTAGAAGACTTGGCCTCTCCCACATCTTTACATATTTGATTTATTTTGATAACTTATTCATTTCTCCCTAGTTCCTCAACATCAAATAATACAGGAGAGTTCAGCTAATAGAAAACAATCAAAAGCTAAAAGCAGGGAAAGAGTGGCTTAATTCTTGCCTATAAAATAAAGAAAAATGTTCAATTAGGAGTGTATTTCAAATACATTTACAACTTCAGAGCTATATATTAGAAACAGATATGTATATAAACGATGTTCATCTTGTACCTTATTTATGTCTTCTCATTTACCATGCATGAAACTGATGACATTCAAATTTTAATATCTAAGGTAGAATTGCTAGAGATTTAAAGACCATACTGAAGAAAATTTACTTTTGGCTGAGACCTCCATTCGCCCACCAGTGCTCACCAACACACCAGGAAATTTCCTTGAAAGCACATGGAAGTCAGTAAGGAGCTGCCAAGGTGATGACAGAATGTCCCCAGTTTGTGTTCGATCTGTTCTGTAGGATTTTTACAAGAATCCGTCATGATCACCATCCAAATCTCAAATGGAAAAGAGGCAAACAAAGGCATCTGTCTCACATAAGGTGTGGAAATTAGTTATAACAAAATAAACCACTACTCAGTGGGAGGAATAAAAAAGGGTTTGAATCTGGCCACGAAGGCCATGGGCAAGCACTGAGCAAATAGCAAAATTTGCAAACAATGAGCACATCTTTATGGTCCCAGAACCAGTTAGATATCTAATGGCATGTTGGGATCTTATTTATCCAGCAGCATGTGTGGGCATCGTCTTCCTCTTTTTGGAGGAAGATCAATCAGACTCTGCCACATTTCTTTTTCCCTGTCCCAAGTGAACAATCACATCAAGTTGTCTAGAGCAGAAAATCAGGCTAAAGTGCCTTGGGTCCCAGGAATACTAACTCTCACACAGTAAAGGTGAAACCACAAGCAGATATCACTTTAGAGATTTCCTCTCTCCTGTTTTCTGTCCTAAAACTACAATCTCCCTGTCTCTCCTAGTTCCTCCACAATCCCATCAAGAGTGCTTCATTTGGGGAAACAACAGCAGAACTACCAGCTGCACAAGCCCAAGATCTGCCTAAGTTTTATGATGGTCCCCTCCATCCCAAACTAACTGTACATCCACACTCCTCTGCCTACCAAAAAACCCAGGCTTCCCCTCCCACCCCCCAGCCATGCTAAAGAACATGCAAGAGCTCACTCTTTTAGAGATGAGAGAGCCTGGGGCCAGTCAGTTCCACATACTTATAAGGGTCAGCTGTTGTTTACTGCAAGAAGTATTAGAAATGGGATTGCAAAAGAGAAACAGGCTCATAACACAGGCCCTGAAGTACAGGGATCTGAGGGAGACTTTCATAATAAATGGTAGCATTTCATCAGGGCCCTTCCCTAATTTTCATGGATCAGAAAAAAATCCCTTTGAAAGAGATGGGATAACAGCTGCTCTTGGTCCTGAATAAATGATCTGATTGCTCCAAAGGTAGAAGGGACTGCCCTTTGTTCAGTGAGAGACATGATGAACCCTTGGTCCCAGCTGAAAGGGAAGAGATTCAGCTGGACCTGACCACTTTAGACAGTACATTCTGTGACAACACAGTCAATGTTTTATCTGCTCTGGTCCCCATTTCTAAGTAACATGTATGTTCTTAATTTCTGCACACTTACAGGGTGTCAGTTTGTGATCTTATTTGTCTTTACTGTGTGCATTTTTATTTTTATTTTTCCCCACAGGGGCTTCATATCTCTCCATCCTCTAACTTTCTTATTCCTCTGAAGTAGATAATGGGTCATTTTTGAAGATCTTCAGCTCCTCTTTTTCTCAAAGTCCACTGCTGTGTGAAGTGACATCAAAAACAGAGAAAAATGCTGGTGTATCTGTGTAAGAAACCAAGAAGGAGTGCTCCAAATGCTCATTCTCTTATTATACACTTCCATAATCCTCCAAAAGGTCAGAGACTGTGTCAGTACACTGAAGAATTTCTGATGACTCCATGGTACTCTCTGCACGAGGTGGGGAAGGCAAGCACAATGACGGGATTTTCTCACAATATTTTTTAAATCCAAGGAAGGATGTAGCCTTTTCCTGTTGGGGTGATTTCCAACAGCAGGACTCAAAATCTCATTTCTTGTGTGTATAATCTCTTGATTCAGTAATATCTTACCAAAGCAGATAGAAAATTGGTTTTGTTTCTTTTCTGGCTGCATTTAAGCTCTCAAGTTTCACTTTGTTAGCATATTCAGTGGGCATTTCCCACAGCTTCCGTGCATTTCAAAGCAGGTTAATACACTTTGGGACTGACCTGAAAACAGGGCCTGAGTGGTCCTTTAAGTCTCTCTTAATGGATCAAATTTAGTAGGTCAGGTTACTCACTATGCACAAATGCTTGGGTTTAGTATGTTTATTAAGATGCTCTTTTTTTGCACCATGATTTTGCCAGAAATGCATGGATATTAGATGGCAAACAGCACAAATGGGATTTTGCCAGAAATGCATGGATATTAGATGGCAAACAGCACAAATGGGGAAGAGTGTATTGCAGAAGCAAAATAAGGTTGCATAAAATTACACCCTGTCAATTCTTCCCACTGGAAATGGAGAATTAGAAGTCTCAGCATATTCAACAAGAAAGGCGGTGGCCTGCAGGACTTAGCAAATCAGACTAATGCAGACTAAAGATGAATTTGGTTTTAGTATTGTAATAAAAAACTAATCCTCCTTTTATAGACAATTTTGTGTTGGTTATCTAATATAAGCAAAGTAACAGCTCTTATCTCAGGTGCTATAATTACAGAGCTGAGCTAATCCACAGCCACTGAGATCTTTTCCAGCCTTCTATTCCAGGACCAAGAGGCATAACAGCTTGAATATAGCTACAAATAGCTATAGGCTTTGTCCTGTTTTCATGCCTTTATGATTTCATCTTAAAGTCAACGCTGTTATAACATTGTTTACTGAATGTTTAATTTGCTGAACACACAGAATTCCAGCTGAAGCTAATGTGAATTGCAGGTGCTCAAACTGCTGAAAAGTAAACTGCCCCTTTTGTATTTAAATGTATGTTAATAGAGATCCATCAGGTTGCTGTGCTTCCACAGTGATTAAAATATCAAAGAAATCAATAAATACATTCATAAATAAAAAATTATTTGGGAAAAACCCACCTCACATTACATTTTACTTCTTGTCCTTCATCCCAGCTCTTCCCAAAGGACTAGGACACAACTTCCTGGAGTCAGTTAAAATCTTTCTTTTGCATTTAGCAGACTTTGAGCCAGGCTCTGTGTGCTGAGAAGAGACATGAGCCTGTATGACCCTCACAATGCCAGTCTGGGCTCCAGGCTGCAGTGCAGGGGGAGCACCGAGGGTGGGATGTGGCGCACCAAGTGTGGCTTTCTCAGCACACTGCTCCAGCAGCTAACACAGAGATCTTGGCACACACTGAAGGCTGTGGTACACAGCAAACCACGACAGGGCTGCAAAAACACGTTTGTAGGCAGGGTCTTGCTCACCCTGCCAGCTCTGCAAGGCAGAGTTCTTGGGCTAAGCACGAGGCTATGTTAACAGGATGTCAGGGGAGATTATGTATCATTTCTACCATTCATTTCCTTTCCTGGACTTCAGCCTAACTCTTCAGTTCTTTTCAGGACATTTCACAAAGCATTACATAAAGTGAAAACCTCAGGCTTGCATCTAAAATCCAAAATTAAGCTGTTATTCATATCTCCTGGTCACCTTCAGATGAAGAACAAACAATGCCACTGGCCAATACATTTGCCAACTTTTGGAGGTCATCTGGCCTTGGCTGTGTGACTGAGAAGCTGCTCAGGCATTAGGACCACAAGCAAGGGAGGACTTAGAAAAAAAACTCCCCTACCCATCACTGTTTAGTGTAGCAATGCTATGGAGTAAATTTGTAGTTTACACAGTAAATTTACAGCCTTGTCTGTGGCAATACATCCTCCAGCCCTCCCCTTTGGCTCAGTCCTCTCACCATACATCATGGAAAGAGCTACAGAAAGAGCTACAGGACACAAGGGTAAAGAGGTGGATGCTTTGAGGCAGGTTGTTTATTTTAAGGTTTAAAGCTGTTGGAATAGGATCCGCTATTATCCTGTCATATTTTTTTAAGCAGTTATTTCTATATCTGTGAAGGAAACAGAAAATTAATGTAACTTATGGCCTTTCCTGAGACCTTTCCAACATGTTCATTTCTTGGCCTTTCTGAGCATGAAATCTCAGCTGCTGTGCTGTGTACATCCTAGGACCAAGTGTTCACTATGCCTCTCTACCGATTCAAAATTGCAGGCTTCTGAGAAAAAATTTTATTTATTGAACAGACAAGAACGTATTGAGTGAGTCACTGTGTTTTTCTGCTGTCTGCATTAAACTGGAGTGAAATTGAAATCATGCTTCAGCCCTTATTTAAATGCCTTTTCTTGGTAGGAGGAAGGAGAGTTTGGCCTCCACACTCTGATTGGCAGCATGCTGCTTGGTTGGTAGCTAACACTCAGCCTCACTGGGTCCTCCCTGTTGTCAACAGGACGGATCTTTTCCAACAAAAGCAACATCCTGTCAGCTACTCCTTCTTCCAGGAACCTGCCTTTCCCTCCCCTGACACTGCTCTCTTGCTCCAGGTTCAGGCAAGAAAACAGTACTGTGTGAAAGTGAGAGCTACAGAAGGAATAGCCATCAGACTTTAAATTCATGCTTCCTATGGGCTGGATAATATTCTTCCCTGTTCAGAAGGTCATAAAGAGTGAACAAAATACAGCCTTTGTCTTTAACTGTTAAGGAGAATTAGTTAAAGGGGGAAAGTAGTTTTAATGTGAGGAAGTCATAAGGAAAGAAGGGAATATATTCATAGGAATCTCTCCAAATACCCCATGAATATGGTCTTGGGGGTGCAGGAATCCCAGAAAGGAAAACTGAGTTATTTGGGACAAGGAGAACAACCAGGCAGGTAGTACAAAGACAATGATTGGCTTCTTGCCAGCATCCTGCCACTGAGGCAAAATCCCACACTTAGAGGCTCTTCTTAAGGGCATGCAATGATATATTTCCAGATGTTAAAAAACAGCTGTGTAAAAGTGGAGCATTCTGGGAAGAGTGAGAAAAGGAGGAAGGAACAAGGATGACTGCAGATGATGTGTCAGTTTCTCATTGCAGGCTGGACAGGCAATAGTCCTTTCTTTGATGATCTCCTCTCTGAGATTCAACATTCCTCTGTCTTTAGCCCAGATTTGGAAAGACATCAGAGAGACACGGTTCATCAAAAAGAGAGGAAACAGAGCTGCTCCTGGGATGAGAAAACTACAAAAGTCCTTCCATTAGCTCCAAGGGAGACCCAGGACCCCAGGCTGTAAGGGAGAGGGAGCAGACCAGGTGTTGTCAGCCAGGACACAAGCACATGCCTCTTCATAAATGAGAGGCATGGGAGAGAAATTGCTTTCTTTCACAGGGGAAAGGAAAAGGCTGAAAAGCTGACCTAGAAACAGGGGATAACACACACAATGGGGAACATGCAAGAGAGCTGATGACAGCCTTAGGCATGACTTCAATATAGCCTAATAATTTAAAGGAATGGATTAGCTGAGAACATCCCATAAAGAGTGCACAGTGTTTTCAATTAATACTTAGGTATACTCCATAATTATAAAATACCTTTGGGCTATCCATTTTTCAATGATGTGTCTATATTAGTCCTGTATATTTTTTTCACTTAATGATGGCTGCTACTGACTGCTAAGAATGTTCTGCTTCAGTAAACTTTGATTTCACTTGCAGTTGTGCATTTATTAGGCAAGATTATCATCATCCAAGTTTCCAGGGTTGGGAATTCATTTGAAAAATATGGTCTATTTGCATTTAATTATCACATATTTACTGAGGAAAAATATAAACACGCCTGTTTTAGGCAAGGAATGGAGCCAGTAATGTACTGCAGACTTGGGATTGTGCTTTTTAATATAATCAAACTACTGTTATAAATAATTCACAGTTTCCACTGTGGAAAAAAACTGAATATGGATTTCATGATAGGTTGTTTTGGAGATTTTTTTTTAATTAGAAAAAAATGGACACTTTAAAAAATTACTAAAATTACTAAGATTGTTTGTAGCACATGAAATGTTATTAAAATTCACCTTGAAAGAGGATGTAAAGGAGAAAAGAATCTCTCTATGAGAAGTAACTACCAGCTCCAGCTGCAAGGAGAAGAAAAAAGAAGAAATATATTTTTTTAAGACACCAAAGCAACACAACCAGAGAAGAAGAGGAAATGTCAAATTAACTTTTGGGAAACAAGTCCTCTGTTCAAAGTTGACATAGTTCCAGACACTCAGACACTCATGTTTTCACCAGTATCATTGACTCACAAATTGCAGAAGAGGGATTCCGACCTTACAACAGAAAGGCAGAATTATTGAACAGGTATTAGAGAAGAGAAAGAAATCTCACGGCATTTCAGAATTCCTGCATGAGTTATTTCCTTGTCCATCTGATGTGGTGTCCTCTGTACAGAGTTTGGTGGACTCTAACAGAAAGAATAATCAGCTTCCTTTCAGCAGCAGACCCTCATCCTTCCCCAGTGAGCTAGAGGACTGCCAGTGGCGCTTGCCAAGCTATTAGCCAGCACCAGCACTCCGGTTGCACTGCTGGAACACAGACACCCTGCAGGGTACTGGGGGGCTGATGGGTGGGTGCTTGCTGCTGAGTTCAGGAGCAGGTAACCTGGGGGCACAGCTGTGGGGCTGATCTGAGGGCCTACAAACTGCTGGGAAATAAAGCTGAAGATGTCAGGGTTTGTGAGGCATGTCAGGGGCCACATGGCAGTGACCAAAACAAGATGAAGTTCTTTGAACTTCACTGGTAGCCCAGATACCAAGCTCACATGTAAACCTGTCAGAGACCTAAGCAAGTATCTTAATCACACCTGAGATACACAAGACATGCTACTGTGAAAGACCTTACACTGCTCTTAGAGAACACCTGCACAGTCTCAACCAGCAGCTGAAGGCTGGGCAGGCCAGCCCAAGGTGTCTCAAGCAGTGCTAGACTCCTGTAACTGAACCCCACCTTAGGTGAGGAGCACAGGTTTTGCTTGGTGGTCCCAGAAAGGGACCCTGCAGCCCAGAATAATTCATGGTAGGTAAGGAGAAAGGAAACATACTGCATGTTAATCGAGGTGAGGAAGCATGCCATGTAGTGACTGCTGTGGGAGTGGCAGAAGACCTTCATGACAGTAAATTTAGAAGTCTGTACATGACCCTTCCTCAGATACCAGTCATTTCAAGCTGATGGTTCCCTTGATATGATCTTGTAAAATTACAATAAATAATTATTGCCTGAAACTTCTACTTTAAGTAAGTTCAAAGTGGGTTTCTCCCTTTTTAGCTTGATTTTGAGACTATCTGAATATTTGCTTGAAATGTATCGTAAATTTCAACAGGTTTCATCGTTTATTATTGAACAAACTAATATGAATTCATGTTTCTGCTACTGCAAGAAGTATAACATTCCCTTTCATTATATTGCTCTCTAATAACTAGTTTTTACTTTTTAGCTTCCTTCCTCCTCTTTAGATGGTGTCTGTCAAATTTGTCATGTCTGTCTTCCACAGCCTTGAATTTGAGAGTCTGGTACATCAAGTAAGACAAAAATCTCTCTGTATTAGTATGTTCTTTTAGCAAAATCAATACTCAATGACATTCTAATAGCATGAGACAGATCCAATTTTATATTTTTAGTAAGCATATCAAGAGCCTCTATCTTTGCCCTAAACACATCATCCCTTGCTTTTGAAATTACTTGCAAAACAATTTGCTACTTCTGAATTTGATTTTTTCTATCCGCCTTTTTAAAAAATAAAAATTGTATAGGAGTGCATACATTGCCAAAGGCAAGTAAATATACACCATCAGCTAAAGATTTGTGACAACTAGAACTTCAGTCTTGATTTAAAAGATGTTGCACAACCTTGACTTTTTCCCACCTTCAATTCACCACTACTGTCAAAAGGCCTACTTAGGTGTGTAAGACTCACTTGTATGAATAAGTACTTGTAGCTATGTCCCATGAAGAAAACAAAAAAGGCTTCAGGCAACTGGCCAGCTGATTGTTGATGACTTGACATTTATGCAACTCATTCTCCCCATGAACAATAACATTTATTGTATTGAGAGTTCAGGAACTGGGTATAACAGGAACCAGCAAAAGATGACTAAAATTAAAGCTAAGCAGAAAGGAAGGCTATAATGTGGAGCCATGGCTGTTGTTTAATTTCCCTTCAGAAATGAGAGGAAAAAACAGGATCATTCTTTTATCCATTCTTCTTCTCTAAAAAAAAGAAAACCAAAACAACAACAATAACAGTAATCCAAACAAACAAAATCAAGCAAACAATCAACAATAATAATAATAATAATAATAATAAAA
This sequence comes from Melozone crissalis, assembly GCF_028551555.1. Lineage (NCBI taxonomy): Eukaryota > Metazoa > Chordata > Aves > Passeriformes > Passerellidae > Melozone > Melozone crissalis. The sequence continues at coordinate 59,947,254 of NW_026535805.1, forward strand.
AAACTACAAAACCAACCAAAAAAAAAAAAACACAAAAGAAAACAAAAAAAAACCCCACTGTTACAGACCACAGAAACTCCAGATCCAAGATTCTGGTTTGCAGAGATTCAGCTTTTGCCAAATGGGTGTAATTAATAGTATGGGATGACTCCAACTGAAAGCAGAATATGAAATGAAGCTGAATATGAAATATCCCAAAATCCACTAAAGAGAATGATATCCTGAAGACAGAAACACCTCCTCACCTACATCCATACCCCAGGATTCAAAGGGAATTACATACAGCATTCAGGTAGAAAGAGAACAAGGAAACAAAAAAAATAGCCTTTTTTTTTTCCTGAAAAAGTACGTAAAAAGTTAATTCCTATCTTCTTGCTCAAGAAGGAGCCAAATCCTGAGAGAGCAGATGATCATTACTTTTGAACTTACTGTGTACATTACTGATGTACATCACTGTGTAAGCATTTTTAAACTTTTTTAAAATCTTTAGATTTTCATTTAGAAATTAGAAAGAAAAATAATTCAGTGACCCTATAGAACATCTAAAATGAAAATCTGCTCCCAGCGAGGTCAATGCCTGGGCTTTGATTCTCTTTAGCTGGTCCAAAATTTCTACCACAGAGCTTTTAAGAAATCCATGTAGAACCTCGGCTTAGTTTTTCTCAATACTGATGAATGTTTGAATAATTTGCTTGTGATATTCAACCAAAGCAGTTCTCAGAAAATATGGGTATGTGAAACCCCAAAATAGTAAGCAATGGGCAATAGTCCCAAAAAAGAGAGGAATCAGGCTTATTTTAATCTGGAATAGCTGGGATATTTTGATGCTGGTTTAAGAAGGAGCTTTGTGCCAAAGACAGTTTCTCCTTCAGCTCCTTACAGTGTCTGGTCTGCAATATAGTGAAGGGAAACAGGATTGAGAAAATCAATATACAAAAGGTTAAAGTCATCAAACCTCTTCCTCCACCTGGAAAGTATCTTGGATATGTATGGTTTCATATTTAATCCCTTTCCTGATGGTGATTAGTAATTAGCAACATCCTATTCAGTTAACCACACAGAGAAGTTAGCACGTAATTATATTGTCCAGAAAAGATCAAAAGAATCCTTCTTGTGGGATTTCTGGTTCATTCTTAGCTAGAAAAATGATGTAAGAATTCCCTGTCCCACAGCATTTCACAGTCCTGTTTTCAGATGTTCTTGGGGAAAAAAAAAGCCCAAAACAAACCATTAAATAGCTGTGAAAAAATAAGCTACAAAAAACCCACCCCAAACAAATAAGCTAAAATTACCTGATTTTTTTGATCTCATTAGATTGAGGTTGAGTAGTTTTGGTCAATACTTCTTTTATCAGCACAGTTCACAGGTTACTACCAAGCATGATTTAATGCAGTGTATTTACAAATTCTCTCTCTCTAAAACAGAAAAGCAAAGAAAAGCTGTTAGAATGAGCTTATTCTTACTGAATGCACACCAGTCCCACTTCAGCAAAGAAAAAGCCCTATTGTTTAACAGATTGAGACATGCTAAAGCAAAATCAAGTGACTTGCTGTCTGTTGGACAAACTATTGGCTGGAACATTATAATTTATGCTGATTTCAAAAGGCCAAATCTTACAAAATCTAAATGAAATTCTGCTACAGTGCATTCAAGTGTGATTGAATGTAATAAGAGTTGGGGATAGTGGTTGTGCTACAGCCTAAAGCCTCAACTGGCTTGCGGCAATTAAGAAAATCCAAAATTGCCCACTCTTTTCAGTTTCTGTGTGACTCTCCAAACATGTGGGGAATGGAAGAGGGGATATTTCCCTTTCAGACTGTGGATTTTGAAGGGGAGAAACTGTACAATAGGGAGGGTTGGGGTTTTTTTTAACAAAAATTTATTTCATCAGATCACTGCACTCTTCACTTCATGATTCAGGAGCCTCAGCACCATTCACAGGACAGGGGGAAGGGAAGGGAAGGGAAGGGAAGGGAAGGGAAGGGAAGGGAAGGGAAGGGAAGGGAAGGGAAGGGAAGGGAAGGGAAGGGAAGGGAAGGGAAGGGAAGGGAAGTTAATAGATTCAGATCAGGAAGACCCTGGATGACTATGGAGATTTGAGTTCTTTCAATCAGTTTGCTGCATTCCTTCCACCTAACACTTTCCTATTTCCTGTAAGCATTGGTACCATCAGCCACCTGAGTCATTCTGCCCTAGAAACTCCTCAGAATGAAAGGAAAATCTGTGTAATGAGGCATCTGCAACCTGCTCCTTTGTCACTAGTGGTTCTGCTTAGCCCTGTTTATATGAAAGGAATGACAGAGCAGCCTGATGAAACAGGCCTTTATCATGCAGCATGAGAACTTCTTCCTTACCTAGCTGAGCAGAAGAGACCACAGAATGGTCTGTGGTTTTGTATATATATAAATGCATAGATTTAAAGATGTAAGTATTTTCAAATTACACTCACACAGAAATATATTTTATTACACTACATCATTTTAATATATAATATGTATCATATGGTATTAATTATAGGCAATATTTAGATAGATGTTATATATTTTTAAAATACCTAATTAATAGAAATAGATAATGATACAAAATACTTCTTGTATATTGAAACTCAGCTTCAGACAGTTGTTTCTGAGCACAGGTCTGGAACTTCTAAGCTACCTCCAACATGTCATGGGCCAGAAAAGGGATCAGAACAGCATTGCTTCTGAAGGTTTCTGGTGTGAAGTGGTCATCTAAGTGCTTTTCTGTTCTATCAGTTTCGCTGATAATGTGCATTATTTTTATTATCTTTTATTTCTGACATTTGAGATATTTTGCAGAGGAATACTGATTTGTAAAACAATTATATATATTATAAAAACCACTACACCACAGAACTTTTAAAATTCGCTGCTCCTAAAGAATATGATTTCTGAGAAGTCTAGAAATTACATAGAACTTCAGTTTTCTTCTCTTTCCTTCTGTATCTTACCTGGGGCGATCAGTGAAAGTTGACTTTGAACATAGGTACATGAAAAAATGGTGATGGCATGGAACAAATTAACATTTTTTCACTGGAAAAGTACTCAGCCAGGACTGCATTCCTTTCAGTGGCCATATAAGCCCACAGCAGCTGAATGAAATAAAATTACAACACAGTAGTTAGAGCTGTGCTTACAACATTTCTTGGCTTTTGTAGTTCAGTTCAACTTCAGCACCAAAAATAACAAACAAGTCAGGCCTCCAAAACACACACAGGTTGTTTAAAAACTCTGAACTTGAACAAAACCCCTACATCCTAAAATACTTCATTACATTTCTGTCGCTTTAGTTTCACTGTACAATCATGAGACATAAATACAGAGTTTAAATCAGGGGCAGAAGAAAACACTCCAGAAGATGAGGTCTTAAAAAAACCCCTAAACTACAAAACCTTTGTTAAAATATGAAAGGAGAAAGCACTACAGAACAAGCTGGAAAGACATTTGTGTGAATGTATGAAATACTTGAATGCATTGACTGGGAATTATGCATTGCAAAGGAGGTCGGACAAGTGATAGTAGCAACAAAAAAAGGAACCTGGAATGTATCAAACTGTGAGAAGGGATGAGAGAGTGCTCTGAATTCCTCTCTCTTTGTCTAATTCACTCTTTTTTTAAAAATAAATTAATCTTTCTCTTCCCGTTTCCTCCCCTTCATGAAGGCCATTCATTCTGAGTAAGGAAGAGGGATTTGTTATAATTAACCTACCATAATTAATAGATCAGTAAATCTGTGTTGCAATAACCTCCAGCAAGCACTAAGTACACATAATTTTCAACAATATTCCTTTACAGCAGCATTTCCTGATGCAAGAAACACCATACTGGGTTATAAACAAGAAGACATACCTCTACCTCACAAAGGTATGAAGCTTGCCCTTGCCACACTTCTTTTTGTGTGAAACCATCTGAAGGCTGGGCTGGGGGAGTGCAGCAAAACCAAACTGCAGCACCTCCTCCTAGGACTTTCCTAAACTCCACAGCCCTTCACATAGTGGTGCCCACCTGGGTCTGCCAGTGCTGGCTTCGGGTAAGAAGATGCTTTGGGACCCCAAACAGAGGCTTTGCAGACTGACTGCAGCCTGAGGACCCTTGAAGAAGAGAATTCTTGTTCTGGAGACCTTGCAATCAGGTCCAGACATTGGAGATGGATCAATGTGGGCAGCTCACTAGAGTGGCACAGGCACCTTCCTAACAGAAGTTCAAGGCTATGGCTATTAACATAAAAGTCTTGTTCCTGGCAATATTTCCAGTATTTGTCAGGACTGAGCATAAACAAATAAATGAATAAATATATTCATAAAATTAACAATAGCAATAAACCAAACAGGACTGTACAAAACATCAGCGCAGATCAGAAAGGATCACTGTTGACACTGTCTCACTCAGTTTGGTTTTATAAACCAGTAAACCATGCTTATCAAACCTGTAAATTTAAACTTAAAAAAACACTTCTATCTCCTTTTTATCTCATAAATCTGTTATGATTGCTTACTCTGAAGTGTAGTTATACAGCATGTAATGCACTGTCTGATGTAACTAAACATCTATTTGCTTTAAAGAAAGCCTTCAGAAAACATACTGTATGTTTTCCTTGAACTGCTCTTCCAAGGTATACAGGGAGCATCTAAAATGACAAATAATACCTCAGTTTACAAGATTTTTATGTGACCTTTCATCCGAGAAAGACAATGGAAGGGAAATTGCCCTTAATAGATTGCTTTCTGAGTCCAGTTGCTGAAGTAGATTATTATATTTTGCTTTCCTTTCAAAAGCTGGGTTAAAACCTGCTTAGGTTCTGTGAGAAATGGGTTTTGCAATATTAGGTCAGTTGCAGCTAAAGTTCATAGATAAAATTTGTACAAAAAATCCACAGAGAATTCAATTAGAAAAGAGCAGAGGCCTTGTCTGAAGAATACCAGGAGGCTGCTGATCTCATAAGATAGGACATATTGTACTTGATCCTAAAACTATTCAACCATTCTAATGTATTAATTTTACTTCAGTAGTCAGAAGGACCTAGGCATATCCTTTGTTATGCTGCTATATACAAATATAGAGAAAAAACCTCCTGTCCTCATCCCAAAGAACTTGCAACCCAAGTTTACATTTTAATAGGATTAGTATATGAATAGATATAGTCTACCTTATTATCTTTAAATGCATACTTTTTAATGTAAAAAATATCTGTTTGCACATATGCTTCTTTTATTTCTTACTTTTAATGTCCTTGTTCAGGGTCATGGAAACCAATGGGGAAGTAAATTGTCACATTTATTTTCTTAGCCTTTATGTCAGGCTAAAAGTAGGATACAGCTCTCCTGATTTCTGATGATGACAACTTTGCTTTCTATATTTGAGCTACATGTTTTGGTCACTGTTTTAAAAATCAAATAGGTCTCAGGCAAAGGGTGTAGGGCATCACTTTTGATAAAATAATTTTGATTTGATAAAATATCAGTGCCTGCTTTGGGATGACATAAATCACTCTCTGGGCTCCACAGGCTGGGCAGATTGGGTCTCCATGAAATTTCAGGAACTGAGACATCCTTCCTGCAGATACCTAAAGTTCTTTGTGCTGAAACCCACCTGAGGGTAAAGAATCTAAGAGCTAAACTGGTTGCTTTCTCTGTTATTCTTCTATATATGCACAAGGTGACACAAATTTTCAATTACAAAACCTGTCCATCTGTTTGGACAAGGATCTCCTGAAAAGGGGACAGCCAGGATGCTGCCATCCCATCAGCTCTCTCCCTTTCCAGCTGCCAGCGCTGCTTGTTGGAAATCTCCACCCTACAGAAGCACCAAACTTTTCCCAGCTCCTCTTGATGGAGAGATAAGCTAGGTTGCTCTGAAGCAGCAGAGGAACATGTCATAATTTCCTGTTTCAGCTTCTTACTCAGCTTGGTGCACAGAAGCAGAATGGTGCATGCCCACCCCCCTCCCATTCAGCACTGTTCATTTATGCAGGTGCACACACAGCCTCATGCTCACATGCTAGCACACAAACCTGTTCATTTCCATCCTACCTAAGATCCTGTTTGCCAAAGAAAGACAGGGATAAGGTTCCAAGCCTTTATTTATTCAGAATACAATTTTGCAAGAGTTGCATGTGTAATTTGTCATGGGTGATGGGGTTGCGACATCAGGCATGAACCAGTCAACCTACAGAGAGCCAGCTTGAAGGAATTCATGTACTGCTACACAGCTGCCACAGAGGAACAGGCTGCAGGGATTTTGAGGCTGTTTTTGTGGGAGGAGAGAGTGAAATATACAATTTCTAGGGCACTATATGCATCAAGGCTGAATCTTAGAGATGTAGTCTTTGATATTCTGCTGGTAATCATTAGCTATGCCAGGGCAACACAGAGGTGTGCATGCACCAAACACTTGAGCTGCACTGATACTGAATGGACTTTTTCGTGCATCATTTTAAATCTAACATTACACTGCTTTTCATTGCTTATAAAGATGCATCTCCACACCACCCTGAAAAAAAAAAAAGACCATCTCACACCCTACACACTCCTGAGATAGGTATGTGATTGCTCAAGCTGGAAATCCAGTTCTGGTCTTCAACTGGAAGCCAGATATCATTTGTTGTGTCCTTATGTTTAAATCCCAGGAAGCAAACACATTTCAAGTTACCACCATGACACTGTTTTCATTTTTGTTTTGCATATCAAAGAAATTAGTGTAAGATGCTTAGCAAAATTGTAACACCAAATAAATGTTATGTAAGGGCAGTACATAAATGGGTTCTAGAAGGGCAGGATAACATCATAAAGGGAAAGTATTTGTGACTCATTTTTTCTAATTCTTTTAGGAGTTTTCCTAATGTGCAGCACACAATTGAAATAAATGGAAACTTTAAGAAATATTCTACATAAGGCAGAGTCCAAAAATGTAGAAGGTTATGCAAGGCTAACTGTAAAAATAAGCAGACGAGTCCTCTAAAATAATATTGCAACATTTTTTGGCTTCCATTTATTGGTTGCCATAGGATTTTTAGTCAGTGAGCAACTACTAAACACAAGGCTGCCTCATACCATAGCTTGGCTTTTAAGAGAAGAAAAACATTAACATTGTTTAATGAACACCCTTGTCTGGAGAAGTACTAGCAAATGCTAGGAACTCATTTTCCTACTGCCTAAAACCGGAGAGATTTGCAAGTGTTGTGTTTATGATGCTGTGCCCAATTTGAATCTTCTTCTCTGACAACACACAAATCTCCCTCCCAAGTAAAAAGCAACTTGTTTTTGAGGGAAGTTGTTAGAGGAGAAAGTCCAAGAGCAAACAGGTTAAAGTGCCATGTACACAACAGAAAGGATCACAAGGCACTTTAATGAGCTATTTGAGTTACACCAGCTGCTTCTGGGGCCAGAGAGAACATCCACTGGTGGACACTAAAGGGAAGAAATGGAAAATGCTTTTCTAAAGCATTTAATTTATCTACTGAACAGGTGGTTAAGTCTGCTCTAAGTAGCACATCCTACATGGAGGGGTAACAAGAGGAAAATAAAATAGTGACATGCTATAAAAAGTAAATAAATGCATTTGCCCTTGATCTTTTATTCAGTCTCCCAATACATCTTGATGTATCAACATTCATCATTACTATTTTTTATGATGCTGATTTATGCTCTCTCTGCATTTGGGTTTATTTCTGTATTTTGTCCAATGACTGCTAGATGTAGAGAGCTTAAAGCAGCCATGTGTATCCATGGCTGAGCATTTTCTCACGTGTTATATAAGGGTCAGGCTCCTTTGGCCTGAAACCCTTCTGGGCCAACAACATTTGCAAGCTTGTTTCCACAAGTGACCATTTCCAAAGAGGGAAGGAAAGCATTTTCCCACATAAATTATACATGTATTTACATTTTTTAAAATACCCAAGGGCTAACACCTAGAAAACTCTCCAGCTAACAAGAGAATCATGTTCTGAGACTTGGGTTTATAAAAAGGTTACATTTTGAAGTCTTCTTGACCACCCTACATAGGTGTCCATATAGATGTGTCTACTGACTGCCATTTGAGATGCCTGAGGGTACCCTACCACATCTCCATCTCTCTCTTCACAAGAGGTTCCTCTTCCATAGCCTCTGTCTCTCATCTGCAAGTCTTGTGTAGATGTCTTGGATACCTGGTGTATCTCAAAGGGAACAAGACTTTTCTGTGTATGCAAACAAATTGGGCTCTGGCAAGCAAGGAGGATTACTCCCATTTAACTTGAGACATCTATGCCTGAGCTAGTCATGCTGAGCTCCTTTTATAATCAGCAGAGAGAAATATAGTTGTCAACATTTAGCTGGACTAATCCTACCCCCAAATTCCTGTTGTGTAAGCCCATTACTTGCAGCTCCAATAGCATTAGATAGTCTGAGTCTTGTCTTTGTCCTCCCTGTTACATGTAAAGCTGGCAGTGGGTTTCTCTGCCCCTCTGTGAGGTGCTTGATTTAAGAGCTGAGGCAGAACAAAGCTTGGGCTTGATGATACTGACTTCAGAAGGGCGGTCAATCTCCCCTGCTGTGCTCTGACAGGGTAACCTTTTCTTGTGAAAACAATCTTGGAACAAGCTTTAAAACTGCCCTAAATATCAGAGTCTTTGGTCTAGTTCTGCAGCAAGAGCATGATGATTCCATCCCAGGCAATGAAGCCTATAGCCTATCTACTAACCTCCTGAAAGCAGGTCTTTCCCAGCTCTCTGGGGATTATATCTGTTATTGACTCAGCTGACTGGAGCACACAGTGAATTGATGGTGTCAAAAAGTTGCAAAGTATAGAAAAATGCAGTTCTTTCCACTTCTCTGAACAATTGGCATCCAACAGCTACAATGTTGGAAACATTACTTATGGATGGGAGCAGCATCATTCAGAATCTCTTAACCCCATCTACTATTAGAAATAAGATGAGAAGCCTTCTACCCTTCAGAAAAGCCTGGTATTTCTGAGATAGATAGCCTTTGGATATAACACACAACACATGCATTTCTCCCTTACTTGTATGGTGTGCTCACCATGGTGGCCTCCAAATGCACTCTGAGTGACCTGGCAGCACAAACCCCATGGTAGCAAGTGTCACTTACAATTGCAGTTGTCCTAGATAAAAGCAAAGTGTATTGGCAGGGTGGAAAGAGTCAGAAGATAAAACTGTTTAAACAGAATCACCACAGGATTTTCATTTTTGTTCTGTAATTTTAGAAAACAGATTACCAAAAGTCTATGATTGTTTACATAAAATATTGTTATTGTATTTGTTATGGTTTTTATCTTTCAGACTTATTTACAGGCAAGACTATCTGAAAACTAAAAACTTAATTTCCCCAAAAATTACTAACTACAGAAAATGGTGATGATGCTGTTGAAAAAGTACTGTGCAAGAAGGAGCAGAACTTGTTAAATTGCATGGCATTTTTGGAAATTACTTGTACAATCTCAGCATGCTTGATGGAAAAAATAAGATACACCCCTCCCCCTTGCTCAAATGGCAAATAAGTAGAGCTCAAAATACCACTTGGCCCTTGACAGGTTGGTGTGAGTATTATTCTGGAACAGATCATTAATGCTGCTACTACAAAAGGGCCAAGGGGCATTATCTTCCCTACCTTTACCTATGCAGAAAGACCACTCATAAGGGGGGAATAAAAAAGGAGGAAGGGCACAATCACTCTGCATCTCCTGTGCTCTGAGGATGTAAATGCAACCTTGACCTTGTCCTTGCTTTCTACACAAAGCTAAATTTATCCAGGAAAAATGTCATCCTGCAGTAAAATGTGGGTTATCCTCATGGCCTGATCAATCAGCAGGCATCAAATCAGGCAACGTTGACTACTCCAATTTTATCAGCCGCAGACAATAGCAAAATGTCACTGGATTTCTCTGAATCATACATTTCATGTTGCTGATGTTCCTTTTTTAAATTACAGACAGCACATTGCGAACTTTCTGACAAATCTCACTGCTGTCCTGAGGTTACATGAGATCACTGGTTATTCATGTTAGCAGCTCCTCAGACAAGGCAAAGACTCGATAATCTACACTACCAAGAAAATGGATTTGTCAACATTTCTCATCAAGTTGAATAGAAAAAAAAAGAAAAAAAAATATTTTTTTTGTTCTCTGCTATGAATTCCCTGTTGTAATCAAGCTATTGCTCTTCCAAAGTATGTTCCTTTGACTGAATTAGAGAGTTTCTAAAAAGTAACAACTGGTAAAATATGCATGTACTTACTCATCTTGAGCATCTTGATTTGATTGGCCTTGATTTGAGCTACCAAGGAGAGTAGGGATGTTATGTAATTTTTTAAGCAACGTTTATTCTAATAAAAAGTTTGTATGTAGTAAAATCCTTTTACCCTAATGCAGCTGGAGCCCTGTCAGAAACTCAGTACCCAGAAGAGCTTCAATTTTTACCCACAGATACAGTCCATCTTACAGCAGCTCTAAGGGCTGTTTGCAGGGAACAGACATGTTTCTTGTTAATGTGAAAACTAAAATTAGCAATTAAAACAACTTAGAAATTACCAGTAATCTGCTATCATGATCACACATAGGAGGAAGTAGGAATCAACACAATATGAGAGAATAAAATGCCCATTGATGACCCGTAAGCCAGAACTCTCCTCTTCCTGCAAGCTGATACAGAGCTTTTAAAATTAAACTCAAGCGCATGGAATTTGACATCTTTTTCAACCTATGATATTCTAATTCTGACTAATTCTAATTCTGTCGATATTTTTTCCTTATTTCCAGGGATTGAATTAGACCAAATTTTAGCCATACGCTGTTATGAGAGAAACAATGAACCCATGTGGAATTTAAAAAAGAGTCAGGTCTCAGCATGAATAGAAATCAGACACTTAGCCTGCTCAGCCCCATACCTTGAAGAATTTGGCTGATCCATAGACCACACTATTGCTAGGTGTTCCTCTTGGTGTGTTCAGCCTGGAGGAGGCTGAGGGCAGAGCTCACTGCAGTTACAGCTTCCTTGGGAGGGGGAGAGGAGGGGCAGGCACTGATCTCTGCTCTGTGGTGACAGGGACAGGACCTGAGGGAATGGCCTGGAGCTGTATCAGGGTAAATTTGGGTTGGATATTAGGAAAAGGTCTTGCACCCAGAGGGTGGTTGGGCACTGGAACAGCTCCCCAGGGAAGTGGTTACAGCACTGGCCTGACAGAGCTCAAGAAGTGTTAGGACAATGTTCTAAAGCACATATACCCACGGTCTCTTGGGGACAGGGCTGTACAGGGCCAGGCATTGGACTCAGTGATCCTTGTGGTTCTCTTCCAACTCATTTATTTTGTGATTTGCAGTTACAGTGGTGGAAGTCTCTGTTTCGAAGGGCACATTTGGTCACAGATGAAGGGAGATAGTTGTGTTCTGCTGCTTTACTCCACATCTCCAGCACCTTGCTGCAGATGGGGGAAGCAGAGGCCATGTGGCCTGGCCTGCCATGGCAGCAGCTGGCACTGTCAGCGTGCTCTGCAGGGCCAGCAGAGGAGGCTGCCAGGGTAGGGGCTGCAGGCAGGGCAGTGGGCAGAGCCAGCAGCAATTCCTGCTGACCAGTGACCCACGTTTGGGTGAGCAGGCCAAAGAGGAGTGTTTGTGTCATAGCATCCCTTCTTGTTTTGTCACTTTGAGAAGGCCAGAAGTTCAGACCTGCAAGGAGGGGCTGCCCAGCATGCACCTGCAATAAATTGTGTACACAACCCTCATTCTTAGTGATTTGGATGGGAAACAGTCCAGACCAATGGCAGCACTACAAATTTTCTCAGAAGCCTTATCAACATGTTTCAGTCTTTCCAGGACTGATTCTGATGTCAGGGCAAGTGGGAAGCAGGGACAAATAGTTTCTTTCTTTGTGTGCTGCTTTCCCAGTACATGTTTTGCCAGACTAATCAGATGGAGATAAACACCTTGCCATATAGACTGTGCAACTGACGTCAGCTTTTTGTGTGCTTGGAATGATGTCAGCACCAGCTTTGCAAGGCTTTAACCTCCTGAGCAGAAAGAAGCAGAGCAGCAACTAACTTACTGCTTTGCACAAGCTGCCATGCCAAGATTGCTTCCTTTTGCCCTGCTGGCTACAGATGCTGGGTGAAGGAGGCAGGAGAATCAGAACAATGGGATCCACTCCTGTGCTCAGCCAGTTTTTAAGAGGAATCTAAACAAATTTAAATTCCGTTATATAAAGAATAAATGACACCTCTCAGCATAGTAGTGAGGCCCTTAAGAAATGGATTCCACTCATTTACATCAGTGCAAATAATATCAAATTAATTTCTCAGAATTTACACTACCATCACTGTAAATGTATTTCCCCACATATTTGCATACACTCACCAATATACATAAAAATTTACAAGTTAAATACAGCCTAGAGTTTCAAACTCGTATAGAGGCCTCTGGCAAGGCATTTCTAGAGGACTGAAATTTCACGCTAATAGCAATTTAGTTCACATGTCAAAAACGCCAAAATGGAGGCACAGAAACGGGTACCAAGAACACAACTGTCAAGAACGTTGGGAAATATAAAAATCAGTGGCAGAACTGCCCTGATTTAAGGGGTTTTTTGGTTTCTTGTTTCAGTTTTCTTTAGAAATTTTCCTCAGCAGTTTCTCCTGTTCCAGGGGAATTTTACCATATTAGAGGTCATTTATACCCCACTTTACTTACACTTTGATTTCAACTTGTCTCATCGTGTTACCAATTTTAAACATTTCCTTCTACTGAAAGAATAGGAAAGTTACCAGCTAGTTAAGTTGTTAGCTGGACTGTCACTTATTAAATTAGCAAGTTTTTCATAGAAATCTTAGCCAAGACTTAAAGAATAAAGAACTGATTATTACTAATTCTTTTGGTATTCATTATGCTATTAGTCACAGATCTCACTCATACATTTCCAAATTTCAACACAATCATTTCAGGATGAAGAGTATTATTTTTTTCCCTTCTTAATTTTTCCTTGGCATCAAGTTTCATGCCCTTCCTCTCCAATTGCCAGGAAAGCAGAGTTGGGATTCAATAGTCTTGGGCTGGGCTTTTTTCAGTTTATTTTTTTCTTTCCAGAAACTCAAATTTACCAAGGTTATTTCAGCTACAAGAGAATGTATTTTTAATTGACTTGTTTATCTCCATAACACATGCACACCTCAGCAAGACTAAGGGATCAGGTTATATGACATCATGGTGCCAAAGGAATAATTGTTTCTTGTTTGCGCAGTCCTGAAGAAAAGCCTGTAGCTTGGGATCGCACAGAGTGCTGCACCGACAGAATACATGTATTGTAGTAAAAGAGAAGTACAACTGTTTTCTTCTTTTACATTTGGGAAGGGTAGAGAAGGAAGGGTTGGAGGAATTCCAAAGTCTGCCATGGGGTCATATTCTGTGAAATGGTTTTGTTTGTAGACATGGCTTTTCACCCTGCACATTTGTGAGATGATCATCCTTTTCCCCAGGACTGAGAGGCAGTGTGTGACAGTCTGCTCAGCAAAATCCCAAATCCCACTGCAGTTGCTACCCAAACTGAGGGTGGAACAGCACTTCTTAAGAAAGCTGTCTCAAGCATTGCTGCAGCAAGCAGCACTATACCTGTGTACTCAACTAGCAGTGCCCATGAAGCAGAAATAACAAAAAGAGCCGGAAATCAGAATCACAAATTCCCCTCTTGGGTTTAGCTTTAAGAACAAGGAAGCTCCAAAAAAAAGACACCCCTTCAGCATTTTATAAAACTGACTTCAGCTGCCAAAGGATTCCTCTGCAGCTTTATCCTCAAATAAAAAATTCACTACAAACGAGCAATCATTAGTCAGCTGCATTTTCGTATAATTACTGGCAGTGAAAAAGCAAGCGTGCAGGTTGCTGGAAAATAAGGTCTAACTACTTCCACCCAAACAGAACAGAAGCTGTTCACATAAGTTTTAGTGGGGGAGAGGGAAATCCTCAGTGCTCCCCTTCTCTCTATGACTGATTACAATCTGTTTTTTTTCTATAAAGCACATTTATTGTGGGAGTTTGATTTGAAAGAATTTCAAGAAATTAAACTTTGCTGCAGGCATACAGATCATTTAAAAACTGATCTTCAAGTGTTTCTACATGTTAATAACATTTCTGTGAGTGCTATAATCAAGTTCTAGTTCTCAATCTACCAACTGAAACACATGCCAAGAATTACCTAGGAAAAAATCATGTAGTTCCAAGTTAACTAGGCTGACAATAAACCCTGTGCTAGCAGTTTTAGTGCAATAATCTTTATTTTGCAATGGGGAGTTTTGAGGCTGGGGGTTTTCTTTAGGGGTGACTGTCAACCACCTACAGCTTTTTGAAACTACAGAGGTGCTGAAAACAGCCTGCAGTGTGGCTGTTAAATCAAAGCCCAGTCCAAACTGTCTTTTCTTAAGAGACCAGGATTCATCTATTCTGCCTCACATTCCCAAAGCATCTTATTACCCTACGTGCTCTTATATATGTCACTACCTGCACCTGTTAATTATTAAGGTGAATGACAAACAGAATCTGGCCTTAAATAGAAGCCATTAAATTAGGAGATGCTACTTCAGAACCATTCTTTCTGGAATCGAGGTGCAAATGCAAGATGCACATTGCCCCAGGATTTTGGAAAGTGCAAATACCAGCTCACTCCATTTTGGTATCTCTCTTCATCAAAGGGTCTCCCAGCACCAAAGTTCTCACCACATTTCAATATCCTTCTTGAACAAGGTAAATGGGTTTGGTAAGATGCAGGGACAAGCCAAAAGAAGAGAAAATAAAAGCCAGTTTTATTCATAGCAAATGGTAAAATTTTTGATGAAAAGGCTTACAGTGTTACCTTGTAAATAAATATAAGTGCTAAGTTTTCTCAGCTCACTGGACTAGGCAAGAGCCTGTCAGCAACACAAAAAATACCAGCTGAACGATCCTAACAGAGCAAACTCTCGCAGCATCTCAGACATTCAGTAAGAACACTGTTCACCACTGAACTTTAGTTAAATATGCACAATTTTATTTATTGAAGAGATTAGGACAAAAACATTAAACCAAATACATGACAAAGCACCAGAGGCAGTAAAACCCCACCATGCACATCACCAATCTTTCCTCCTATAAGGTACTTATAAAATAAAAAAAAGTCCTTCTTGACACAGCACCATCTTCAGAGTGTAAAAACATTACTCCTTTATATTCTTAGTTACCAAAATAGAACCAAGGCAGGTCAGCTGCAGCTAGCTTTGTCTCTTGATAAAGAACTGTGAAACATCCTCTTGAGAGTGGGACCATAACTTTCCTGCAAGGCAGGCAAATAGCATCCATACGTCAAATGCCAAGTAGCTGTACGCACATGCCACATACTATAATTAAGCACAAATTCAAGTAACATTTACATACTACAGAGTCCACATGTACCTACCCAAAAAACATGACCACTTCACAAAACGTATACAGGCAGTAATATCAGAACAACTGAGGTACTGGAAACACAAATATTTATGCCAAGAGATTTCAATATCATACAGCAATATAAAAGCAGTAATAAAAACATTTGCCAGTCTAAATCAAATAAAGCTATCTAGAAAAAAAAAAAAAAAAAAAAAAGAAGCTAAATAAAAAGTTATTTAGGGACAGAAATACCTGAACAGAAAAGAAGTGTGTTAACTACAGCATGTAACATGTCATCCCAAGTCAACCCGTAATTGAAGTACTGGCTTAATACATCACTACTGTGACATTTTCTTCAATAAATAGAATAAGTCTTGACAATACAAAAGGTGCATATTACTGTGTATGTTTCAAGAGGAATATCTGTAATATAAATGTTCAGCTTATTAATACCCTCTTATTTCTTAGTCTGGACATAAACAAAAATGAAAATCAAACAATTCTTTTCCCAAGTTTAAAGGAATTCAAAGAAAAAACCCACTATACTCTTCCTCAATAATAAAGAGCCCTCTATTTACACGTGGGCTAGTCAGTAAAGAAGAGATTGGTTCTCAGATAAAGACACCGTTAAGGGCTTTCTGCCCTCGCTAGTCATACACGTGCAGCATGGCAGATGTGGAAGCCAGTATCTCATATCTTTTAAAAAAAATTATACAGTTTTATTCCTTTTTTCTTGTATTATAGCAGTAATGCAGTTGAAAGTTCGAGTTGTAATAGCTTCCTGCAACAAACCATTTGACACAAAACAGAACAGCCTGTTAAATGACAGTTACTTCCCCTTAAGGGAACAACGCATTAAAATGTCATTTCCTGACAAGAATATTAAGTAGTTTATTTAGAAGAAATGACTTGAAAATAGCTATCAAGAGACATGAACTGAAATTTTGCTTTTTTTAGCACCCACTTTTCATGTCCGTTTTTGTGCACCTAATTTTTTTCTTGTATTAATCCCATTAATTATTAGACATCTGATTAAAAAAGTTAGCCAATTGTATTTTCCCTGAATAATGGCTGAAGTTGAATATCTAACAGTGCGATGCCAAGATGTGAGCTGAGGCAAAAAAGTTTCTATTTGTTGTGAGTTACCACTGTTTTTAATAGAACAGAAACAGGAGTGATACAGCTGCACCAGAATTGGCATGTGCAGTCTCCTTGGCTCCAAAAAGGTGAAGCTACAATTGCTCCATGCTGCCTTTTCTCCTCCAAATCAATCTAACCTGATAGCAAGCTCCCCCCGCCCCCCCAATCTGTCCCCATGCTACATTTGTTATATTAGCTCCTTGTGGAGGTTCCTTCTCAATCCGAGGACCTCTGAGTGTCTTTTGCTACCAAGCTAGGCTGATGCAGGATGTGATTGAACGCGGTCAGGAAGGGCTCCTTCATGTGTCCATCTCCAGGTTGTGTACCTTCTGAACACCAGTCTTTGTGCTCAGTTAAAGAATGGGTCCAAGTCTTCTTCCATGTTGACATCAGGCACCAGCTGATCTGATACTTCCTTAGCACCATATCCTGAATTCGATACATTAAAATCTGTAGAAAACCATGGATGGTCCAGAATTTCCTGTGAAGTCAGCCTTTCTGATGGCTCTCGACGCAGTATGCTACGTATGAGGCATTTTGCCTTGGGGGATAGAGTTTCTGGAATGTTAAACTGCCCACGGCGGATCTTGCTGAAGAGGGAACTAGGCTCAATGTCATGGAAAGGATAGCGTCCAACCAGCATGGTATAAAGCATGACACCTAGACTCCACACGTCCGCTGCTTTGCCAGAGTAGCTGCCATTTGTGTTCAAGATCTCTGGACTCACATAGGCTGGGCATCCATGCTTATCAGAAAGAGAGTCATCATTTCCTCTTAAAATATAAGCATCTTCTAGGCTTTCCAATTTCACTCTAGTCCTGTGGGGGGAAAAAAACAAAACACAATACTATCAAGGTAAGCAAACATCAAACACAAATTCTGACTGTTGCAATTGTATGGTTATAATAGTCATACTCTACAAAATTTGACAATTGCAGAAGTGCATCAGTTTTAAATCCCACTCACAGCAGTCATTACAGGAAAATTGATATTGTCTCTTCCATACTGGTTAGAGATATTAGACACATATAGGGAATACTGCCACACATACAGCTAGAGGATTTCAAATACAGTCATGTCCAGTAAACTCATTAATAAGTTAAATTAATACTCATTAATAAGTTCTCTTAAAAAGAGAATAGGAACTGCCATATTCATGCTTTTGGTTAATTTTACAAAGACATGATTTCCAAAAGGAGACATAAACCTCAAGAACTCTTCTGAGCTGGATGCACTCTAACCTACCCATGTAGGATTCACACCCAAATACAAACCCAGTCCTAACTACACAAGGTTATTTTGACACCTTCATGCTGGCAAAGCCACTCTGTACACCTGTAATTCCACAAGGTTTAACAGCAATAAAATGGTCACTCTGACCCTAAATGATCCCTCTGACCAGCCACCATTTTCCTTTACACCAGCAATTTTAAGAGAAATTAAGAAAGAGCACTTTTAACAAATTCCAGTCTTCCCAAATTAGAATTTTGGGCAAAGGGAGATCAGGTGAGCTGAAGTCCAAGATTACCAGCAAGCTTATCTACCCAGCTGAGCCAGAGGAGCTCCTCGCACTGGAATGAACAGAGAAGCTGGCAAAGGACTTGCAGAGATGACAGGAAAGCCTTATCTAGACTGCAAACTCCTGCTGCCTGCAAAGCACTGTGAACTTGTCATTGTGCTGCAGTAATTATCTCTGCAAGAGAATTTTCTTCCCTTATGGATATCACACAGGAGCAGAAAAAAAATGATGCGGAGCTGCTTGTCATAGCACTAGCTGAACATAACCTTTCTTTCCTTTCTCACTGCTAGGCTTTTTATCTATATTTAAAAATCTGTCCCTGTTGGATGCATCCAAAGGATTACCAAGTACCCTTCAGACTACTTCTCAGCAAAGGGTGGTTTAGAGAACAGACACTACAATGCAACAGGGCTTGTCCAGTGCCTTGGGATGGCAGAGTGACCTAGCAGTACTGCAGATTTTCCTTTCAACAATTTGGGGTCATAACTCAACTTTGAGTTTTAGTGCCCTCATCCCTGAACACCACAGGTCTGTTGCCATCACTTAGCCCTGTGTCACGGCCCTGCTCTCATACCACAGACATTCACAGGCAGGGACTGGATTTCATCCCAGAAGGCAGAACCTGCGTCTCTTGACTAAACCACGTAATTTAACAGGCATTAAAATAGACAAGGAGAGCCTTGTTTCTTATATGTTTACTGAAGACAACACCGATTGAGCTTGAGCTGTGAAAGACATCTGGGCCAGCTTTGGCTTAGACTTAGTTCCAGGGCAGCTCAGCTCTATCTTTTTTGAACCAACAGAAGAGCATTTTACTCCACTGAGTACTCCAGAAGCAACTGTGCCATAAACTTTCATGACACTTGGACCTTTTCAACAGCTAAATACGTTTACTAGCAGAGGTGAAAGCCCCTCTGGCAACATGCCCCAAATGAGGAAGTCATAAATACAGAATTCCGAATACCTGGCTCCCAAGCACAGTGTGTCAGGGCAGCTCCTTCTCTCCTGAAACAGGCCAGTGTTTGCTCCTCCAGTTCAATGCTGATGGGCATTGCTCAATACACCTGCTTCCTCATTAATTACCACTGCCATCCTAACAGTACTTCTGGCCATGGACAACCCCCTCATTAGCACTCAAACAATACTTTACAGCAGCAATGCACCACACAGGAAGTGGGCTGCAAGGAAAAGCTTAACTACAATTACCAAGACCACAGAAATTTCCCTCTGTACACAAAGCAGAGGGTCCACAACAGGAGAGTGACTTGAGGAGAGTCCTTTCATAGTGCTCAGCTTTGACACATTCCTGCACCTGCACAGCGTAGGAAGAGAAGCAAGGAGAAATACCTGGAGGGAAAGAACATGCCAAAGAGGGCAGAGAACAGAGAAGAGGAAATGAAAGGGAAGGCAGGGACATGAGTTGTGGTTCCATTTGCATTGCCCACCTCAGTTTTTCCACAGAAAAGCATGTGTAGCAATAAAACAGCGGGGCCAGATACTCAAACATGCATTAAGTCACTGAACTGCCAGACAGGAAAGCATCGACTCACTCCTGCTAACTAACAGAAGCAGAACACACACACAGGGAGTGGGGCAGAGCAGGCTATTTATAAACAACTTCCAGGAGGGAATTCACCCCCACACACACTCGCCTGCCATCCCAGTGTCAACAACACAGGGAAATGTTGTTTACTTTCCTATCCTATTTTACATTTCTGGGAGCTGCCAAAGACTTTAGAAAAACAGCTCAATAAGAAGCTTTTATATTACATAAAATTATTGGCATTCCCTAATCTCTCATTTCCTACAACGGACACAGTACAAAACCACAGAGAACAGACTGCAAGGTGTGTCAAAAACTCCTATTTTTTTCCAAGAGAAGAAATAATTTCTTGATGATAAAAGAGAAGCAGCACACAAAAGCCATATCCCCATCTTGCTTTCCTTGCAAGGTGCTGCAGCCTCCACACAAAACAGCGGGTTTTGTTTAAGCAAGCAAATGGAACAACAGCTGGCCCTTATCTGCCTGCTCCTCTGTAAGCTGTGGGCAAATGAAAACACTCAAGCCAGGTTTTTCATCCTGCTGAGCCGACAGGCTTTGAGGAAACAAAGGTCCCAAATTAAACAAAAACACAACCTTCAGTCCTCTTCCTCCTGGTCAGCCCCAAACCCTGAGCCAGAGACTCCCTTGGGTGCAAGGTGCAAGTGGTGAAATGGCTCCTCTGCAAGCAGGCAGTGCTCCCGCAGCACCAGGCATGCATTTCCCTGGCAGACTGCAGGGCCTGCATCCCCTGAGCACACACTGCCAGCTGCATGGCCTCAGCATAGCTTTCTCCTCTCCCAGGTACAGCCCAGGTGTTCCCAGTTTCATTTGTGAAGTCTGGCGTCTTCGCACTAGATGACAACACAGACAGTCCATCTGTACAGCAAGGAGAGCACAGGGATGGGAAGGGCTGTCTGACTTAACATAGCTGGCAATAGAAAGAGCTCACAGGGTGGTTCTGCCAGCACCCCTCACCACCAGGCAGGACTGGGGCTGGGCAGACCCACTGCAGCCCATTTTCAGTGACTGACAGACCTCACCCACCTCAGCCTCACAGATGGAACACGGTCTGCGCAGCGCTACCATGGGGTACTGCACAGGTGTGTGTGCACAGCAACCCTCAGTCCCCTTTTGACAGTCATTCCACATCTTTCCAGGCAATCAAAAAGCAGCAGCCTGGCTCAGAAGCTGCTATTTCCCAGTGCACGGTACCCCATCTCTGTGAGAAACAGCTTCCAGTTCTGCTGGCCTTCCTTTACGCTGCATTTCAAGCATTGGCTTAAAGACCTCTGCTTTCTGCAATCCAGTGATGTTTAGGGTTTAGTTTTTGGGTTGTTTCTGGGAGGGGAAATCAGGCAGGGAGTATGGAAGGGAATGAGAAAAAGGGGAGTCAAAGTCTAAATACAGAGAAATGCAGAATGCTGAATGAGAAGCAATCTCTCTCCCCCACATGCCTCTCTCAGAAAGCACTGAAATCAAATAGCCATGAACAGGAATAAAAGCCAACAACAACAAACAGACCCTGAAAACTACAAGTCGATTCTGAGAACACAGAACCACCACAGAAAAGGGTGGGGAGTGCATCCAACTGCAGATTAACCGGACAACCCAAAATTTGACATTTGTTAAGGCAAAGAACAGAAAAAAACAAATATGAAGGTGTGAAATCACAATCAACTTTGAAATGCCTCCCATCACAGAGAGTAAAAAGGACAAAAATAGTTCTCTAAAAACCTCTCATTCTCTAAGTAATTAACTCACATCAGTCCCCTCAAGAGAAAAAGGATTCTCACAAAGGATCCCCAGAAGAGAAAACAAGTTCTCCAAAAGCACCAGCATTTGAGCTTGACAAACAGTTGCAACAAAATTAATCCCCAAAGCTCAAATGTAAGCTATTGCCCCAGCCGGATGAGAATCACTTTGTACACATACTGCAGAGCAACAAAGAGTTTTGCCAAGGCTTACGTAATTATAATACATAATTTCAAGTTTTAATGCAGACCCCAAATAAGCACTTGGAAAAAGAGCATTATGCATCTATCAGATCATTGATAAAACACTGCATTAGTTTAATGCATTAAAAAAAAAAATGCAACCCTGAATCATGGCTATTTAAAAAGGGGAAGCTATTCTGCCTATGAATGCTTTCCCATTACTGGTGAATGAAACCACAGAAGTGCAATCAGAGGGCAGCAGCAGCACTCGGACGGGAAATGCGTCTTTGTCCCCATAGAAACCGTCAGGGAAACCCATGAAAAACAATACCACTCTGAGTTTCTTATCAATATGCCATTCATTACTTGACTGCATTCAGACTTTGCTCTTCAGTAATGTAACAAAACATAATCAATTAAGTGTCTTCCAGAAGGTTCTCCAATGCAACCTTCGGAGCACTCACCTCTGCCTTTGTTGCACATCCCACACATTTTTTCCAACAGATTCACATTACTCTTCCCTGCAGAGCTTTGGGACTACCAGCAAATTGCTATCCTGCCTTTTGACACTGAAACCAGGGCGTAAGAATCCAACATTCACACTTGCTCTCCAAAAGCAAACAATTTCCATACCAAAATCAGTTGAATTATTCAGAGGGCTCTAAACTCAGAAGGCAGGAGAAAAAAAAAACTTTAACATTTAAAGCAGAGACAACAACTGACTGAGTGTTTCAGAAGAAAATATCTTCATTGCAGTGAATAAGCAGTCAGTAGTAAAGGAGCCTGCACCTGAATCAATGAAAGCAGTTGCCTCGAGTCTATCCCCAAAGCCATCTGTATGAGAAGTAATACCTCAGCAACAGCTGAGCCAACCTTCCCATTTTGGGAACACTAATTGCAGACTGGGCCCACAACTTTTGCACATCAACATTCCCCATATGACAGCCAAATCAGCTGCTTTTAGAAGAGACTGAAGGAGCCATCCTGCTCCGGACACGCCAGATACACCATCCAATTTTTACTTAGGCTGGGTAAAATTAAAAGGTCCAGATTTACAGATTCTATACAGCAGACACTGGAGACCAGGTAACAAACATCATTGCCATATGAATGACTATTTTTTTCATACAATTGCAGGTAAATATAAAATGGCAATTTCTAAAGCTGCTTCACAATATTCCTCCAAGGGTAAAAAGCTGAAAGCACCCAAGAAATGTTATCTCATATTTCAATATTATTCTGACTGAGACCAGGAGAGCCTTTCCCTAGGTAGAGGCATTTAAGCCATTGACTGCCCAGTGGACCAGGGATTGCTCCCAGGTGGCCAATAATTTACAGGTCATTTAATCGAGGTCAGTTGCCCACACCTCATCATAATGATGAGAAGAGCATGCATGCAATTAGAGTCACAAGGAGGTAAAAAAAAAAAAAGGGAAGCTCAACATGGGAAGCAGTTATCTTTTGCTAATCGATTTTTATTTTTTTTTAACCAAGGGAATCTCTCCTAAATAATGCAGAAGTAGGCATTCTTCATCAGGGAGCCAGTGAGACAGGGAAGACGGTAATGGAAGCCCCGGCAGATGATTTGCAGCTCTGGTGAAAAGACTGGTTCTGAACTCACAACTACCCAATCTCCTTGGGGGCAGAGGGGCACACAGGAGCAGGGGGAAATGTTATGCCATCCATTTAAATCCTGCTCCTTTCACCAAGAGATCCCTTTCCAATCTCTAACAGCACAGAGCATGGGGGTTCACCACACAACATACTACACAATTTCAGAGTAGGAAAAAAACCAAACTCTGCACAAAGGCTGTTAGACAGTCTCTTGCATAATGAAACAGGCTCAAGGATATGTTTCAAAAGACAACTGGGACTTTCAGGCAGCACAGGTTTACAGGACGAACCTTGTTCCTAAGGGAAGATTCCTTCACGGGTACTTCCGCACATTGAGGAAGCCTCTAAAAACTACATCTCCCCCACTCTTCCTCTGCAGGGATGGTAACAGCACAGTCAGCCTTGCCTGCACCCCCCTGACATGCAGTACCCAGCAACTTAGAGCTTTTAACTTGTTTTAAGCTGGTCTCAGTTTTTTCCCTACAGAATTCCACTTGAAAATGCTCTGGCTCACCTCCAGGAAGGACTGGTGCCCCAAAGACCTCAGTTTTACAACACTCAAATAGGATTGCTGGGAACAGCCTGTCCTGTACGCCATATACTTTGTTTCTTCCATGCCCTTATTGCCTAAAGACAAAAGATACTCCCCAGAGAGTTGGTAGGTAGTGATGCTTGTGTTGGGGAGCAGGCTGTGAAATCCTGCAGACCCTTCCACAGAGGAGCTCGGTTACAATATCCTGAGCAATCCATTCTTCTGTAAGAATCTGAGCCAGGGCAGCTACTTCACCACCTCACTTTTATCTTGTTAGATCACACTGAAGATCAGAGTTTTAAAAAGCTGTGCTGTCAACCATATGCTGTGTTTCCCATCTTTTCTAGGTCTTTTGATACAATGCATGACGAAGCTCCACAGGGAAAGAAGACCACAGTTGTTTTTTTTAACATAACTGCATGTTGTGAAAACAGCCCTGCACTTTCTGAGCCTACAATGGGTGCTCAACATCTCTAAGGCCATGCCATTATTTCACAACCTTACTGAAAACCTTTTGCTTAGATGTCTGCAATCCTGTCTCCAAGCAATACACATCTACCAAAAAAGCAGGTGCTCAAGACTAAATATGCCCCACGTTGGCTCCTCTTTACAATCTCCACCTTTCCTCTCCCTCCCAAGCCTGAAGTAATCTCCAAGTGTGATAATAAGAACAATTAACAGAAAGCAGCAGAAGAATTTCCCTCTGACAATGCACTGCAGCTGTGACTAGTTGGGGTCCTGCCTCCCCTTCTCACTCAACCCTAGCACAGACATCCACATACCCTCAGTCTCTACTCATAATTCAAAATGGACCATTTTGCAGCAAGTCTAAGGATGGAGGTTTTCAAGTCTTTAAAAGGACCAGCTATTTAACTGAATTTGAGATGTCCTGAGACACATCTACTCCAGGGGCTACAGAGCATCTTTTGTCAGAGAGATCAAACCCACAATGGGCATCTCAGGAGAGGCACCACCCATGACTGACATGACAGCCAACACACACCACAGCATCCTGCCTGAACAGGGAGAGTGAAGAAGACAAGGCCCTACTATGATCCACATAGTGCAAAGTGCTTGAATGACACTCCAGGGGTAAAACCTGCTGCAAACTCCAGTGCTGGCTACAACAGCAAAGCCTCTTGACACTCCTGGTCTCACTGAAAGGCCTTGAGCTGACTCAAGCTCCATCTGAGTTCCCACCATCATCCCAGGGCCAGACAGCAGCCAAATCTTCCCAGGCTTTTGCATTAATTTATAACCTTTGGCACAGCGATTAACCTGTATGACTATCTATGCCCTCAGGGAGAGATTTATGCACTTCACAGGGTGGCAGTGATGTTCACCACCTGCAGACAGCCTCCCTCTTCCCTCCTGCTGGCAAGGGCACCAAACACATCAGTGTTGCTCCCAGGAACAGGGTGAGAACAGAGACTTAGTAACCAAACCACATAAAGGAAACGAACCCTTCTGTGGAAAACAGTTGTGCAACCACTTCATCTTCTACCCTAAGCCTCACAGCAGATTTGCTGTCCATTAAGAAATTTGCCTTCCTCCATATTCTAAGAATAATAATTTCTGGTGTGAAATCTGACCTGTGAGTCTCCACTATTGAAGAACTTGTGCTCTTTGGTCTTGTGGCCCCGTTCAGGGTAGTGCAAAGTGCTTAAATAACAAAACAGATGAAGACTGTTTTTATTTCTAAATCTTCAGGTATTTAAAGAGCACTCCCATTTTGTTTGATTTTCTTCCACTTTAGGACTCTCTAGGACTTGGGGAAAGCATTAATTTACATGTTATCTATAGAATTGTAAGGTAACAGCAAATTTTAACACATTGAAAAAGCTGCTGACCACATTATACTCTGACAAATGCTGGGGAGAAAAGCTTACTACTAACTATGAGAAAATAAAAGGTCTACATGCAAAAAGGTTGGTATATACATTTGTATTTTTTGTGGGATCAGGTTTGTATCATGAGGATTGGAAACAACATAACTAGGTCATGTTAAAGCATCATCCATTCAAAGCTGAGAAATTAAAGAGGAAAAATTATTCTAAGAGCACCAAGTAAATATGTTATGCTAGCACAGGCTTTCTAAATTAGTGTATTGTACTGGCTGCATTCCCCTGGCATAGAGCAAAAAGTGTCAAATCTTGTTTATTTTTATTGAATCCCACCTGCCTCATATTTACTCAAAGAATAGAGGAAAATTATAATATCTAAATACCAAAATTATTTTAATTTTCCCTTCAACAAGTATGATGAATGTACAAGGTCTTTAAGCTTCAAATATTCCGACAGCTAATATTTTAATATAATTAAAGGCTTAAAAACACACTAAAGAAATTAATAATTCCCTGACAGCAGAAATGTTCTTGTATTAAGCAAACCATTGAAACAACCAACACAGAAATGCTTCATTTAATTCTGAGATCTTTCAGATGGCTCTTTCTCAAAGCATCTGCTATGTATCAGACTGATGAACTGCTTTATTAGCTATATACTGTGCATGGCACTATTTTTAGCACAACCCAAAAAAACCTGCCTGTTCTGCAACATCATTATGGGACACCAGCTAGGAGAAGGGCACAGTTCTGCCCAAGGGCCTACTATGAGGACAGGCTGTGCACAGAAAATGGTAAATACCATGACACAAACACAGATAAAATACTCAAAAGCAAGAGCCTCACAACATTAATACCAACCTGGCTTCATACCCAGGACAAAAATTTTAATAACATGGATGGAAGGAAAAAACATACAAGAACACAGGTTTTATCATAGGTCATTCACTGTTTTGGATTCAAGTTTCATTCTGAAGTGTAAGGACACAGTTTTTGAAGTACCTTAGAGGCACTTTAGAAAGTCTGTTGAGACTCAGCATGGCAAGTCAGTGTTGTTTTCCATATATTTAGTGTTCTGGAAGCCACTACAATCATTTAATAGATGTGCTGCTGCTTGCTAACCCAGTCTTACAAAACATTTCCAGCCATGCTGTAATGTCTTAGAACTTCTGCTTCATCAACATCAGCTGCAGGTTTATGGAGTTTAACTCTGAAATTTCAATGCTACAAGACTGGCTATTTCACTTATAGTTTACCAAGGGATCTACAGACACCTCCCCCTAAAAAACACAATTGCACTACTTTTTATAAAAAACAAAAAACCCATGTAGCAACAGCACATATCATTTTTATAGAATGCAATTCACCCTATCTTCAAATTTCCTACAGTTCAGGATTTAAAGAAACTATAAATTACCTTGAAACACAGACAATTTTTTTCTGTTTGTTTCCACAGTGGAATTCTGAGTTTCATTTTAAGTGCTAATGTACTTACACACATGCAATAGTGTAAGACATGATCTGAGTCTCTCATAGATTTACCACATTAAGGAGAACACCTCTAGTACAATTAGGACCCCTACAGAATGCTCAGTGCTACCAGCCTACAACAATACTTTATTCCACCTTCTTACCTCTCAGTTCTTTAGAAACATCCCAAGGCACTGTGGTTTGCAACATCCAAATAACACACATTTTTAGTGGGGACATCAAGTTGAAGCTAAGAGCACTTTTGGTGCTGCTAGATCAGGAGCCCAAATCTTTGCAAATGCCAGCTGTAATTTAGATAATGGGGATGGGGTAGAAGAGTTTTAACACTGTATGCACCACCTGCAAAACTTCAGGAGCTCTGTTTTTCTACTGAACTACCAGGATCTCATTAGGATCAATGAAAGATGATGTACTAACAAATGCTTTAAAATTGATTTTCTTTTTTAGACAAATGGAACTACTTCCATATAACTTTCACATTCCCTCTGGCTCCTCCAGTCTGGCAGCTCTCAGCCAACAGCAGACAAGGATCTTACTTTAAAAAAAAATAAAAAAAAAAGCACCAAGTTTTCCATTCATGTGTTGCCTGCCTGCTGGATTTCACATCTTTTCTTCTACCAAAATTAAAGCCATGAAAGTCTTCAGGAAGAGGAAGTTCCAAAGTGGTAGGTACTTAAGATGAACTGCAGAAAAACAGTTCATCATCGTTGAAGAAATCGGAAAAGAACTGCTAAGAAAGAGCTTCACTGAAGAGCAGGTGACACACATTTCTCAAAACATCATTTTTATCTCTTCTCTCCCTCTCTGGTTCATTATGAGCACCAGAGAGCAAGGGATGGTGCAGCACCCATCTGCCAGGCAGCTCCTCGAGGACTGCTCAGCACACAGGAATCCTCAGCAGCAGCCTCAGACACATGGGAGCTCAGGGGGATGCAAGCAACACACCAACACCTCTGTGAACTCAGGAGGACCAGGAAGAGTTTTCATTTCTAAATATAGCAGGAGACTGAAAGTGATGACTGATTACAGTATGATGATCACAGGATGTGAAAAAAGGCAGTCACTGCTGTTTGGTTCTATTTCTATCTCACATTATTTCATCTCTGTTTATTTAGCAGAGAAAGGATTACAATACCTTCCTGCTTACAGGCCAACATTACATCCAGAAGAAAACCGCATTATGATTATCTTAAAAATAACCAGCAAGTCCTATTTGACCTTTAAAGTGAATTATTGTATAATTAGAAGACAATGCTCAAAACTGAGCAACAGTGTCATTTTGCAAACAACAGCTAAGCTAAAAACATTCATAAAAGCCAGCACTGCTATTACAGTACACACCACTTTTCTTGGGTGGCTGAAGGATTTGGCCCTGTGCCTCCAATGCTGCACTCTGTTCCTAGTAAGCAGCAGGGTAGGAGTTCAAGAGCATTCAGCACAGGCCTGTGTCTGCTCCCACTGCACTGCTCTGAGCTCATGCTGCCTTCCCTTGGAAGAGCTCCTCCAAGTTCTGCTATTCATGCAAAACCACACATGTTTACATACATCCCCAGGAAAAAAAAAATCCACTTAAACATTAGGATGTTATCAGCTACAACAGAGAACAACCCCTCAACTATTTTGAACAAGTTTCCTTCTTGTCTTCATCAGAGGTTCTAGAATGGTGCTTAGTTATTAAGCTGGGAGTAAAAGTTGTGGAAGTGCAGTTTATATCTACCTGCTCTGCATTTCTCTATAAATGGACATTAAGCTCATTTAATTTTATGCTTTTTTTATTTGAAAAAGATGAGGAATCAGACCTTGGGGCTGCAGTAGGAAAATGCTTTGCAGACAATCATCTGAACTGAATTAAGAAGTGAAAATATATATTATTTTTGAGTCTGTAAATAGATTAAAAGGAGAAGCCTATTTTGCAAAACTCAGCTTGCAATAAAATGAAAGTAGAGAATATTTAAATGGGATAGATTGTCATCTTTATTATGTCATTTTTATTTTAAGACCAGGAACTTTTCTTTCCTGAATGAATTGTGTATTACTTTTTTCTAATTTTCAGATCACCAACTTCCTGAGCCTGTGGAGAACTTAGAGAATTTGGCTGTTGCCTGTAATTCCCCCATATGCACTGGTTATTTTTAACAAAGCTCTCCAGAACATCCATTTCACTCTGCAGCAGTTTGAACAAGTTTTCAGACAATTTTTATCATTCAATTAAAAAGGTAAAACATCTCCGCATTGTCTACCAAAACCAGAAGAAGCACAAAGGCAGGTTCTGTTCCCATTTAGATGTTTGGATTTTTTTTTAATGGTTATCTTCCAATTTAATCACTCTATGAAAGCCTGACATGATTCTGACAGTACTGATTGCTCTGATACCTTATGTGGAAGTTGCAAATGAATTCATCACTCAAGACAAAGAAGACTGGTAAACACAAGGAAAGAGATAGGAAATTTCCACAACAGTACAGCTATTGCTTCACATCAGAAAGAGCACTTCAACAATATACCCAGAGCATCCAGGGCTATTTCTTTCCCTGTCTTCCCATACTCCTTCCCCAAATAATTTACACAGGAGGGTGTCTAGGGAGGAGGTTTTTTCTTTATTAAAAAAAAACAAAACAGTAGTTCCCCAAGTACTACAACAGCTGGTACTACAAACAAGCACCCCCAGTGCAAGGCAGTTTCAGTCTTACTATGATTAGTGACTACATAAAACTCTTACAAGCAGCCTCCAGACCCTCTGAGCATGGAAAACAAGATGTCCTCATAACAGTCCTACAGAACACTTGGCTGCTCTTCCTCTTTACACCTCCTCACTGGAACAAGCCATTTCAGTCCTCAGTCCTCTTTAACATCCTCTTTTAACACCTGCAGCCTTTATAATAGTGCAGCTCTTACACGCTTTCGGATGGATGTCTGCCCAATAGGAATGAGGAAACTCCTCTAGGTGGAGATGCCGGATGCAAAGAGCTCTCTATACTTTACTCCAAAACCTAAGCCAGAAGGTAAAATGGCACATCCATCCCACAATCAGATTGCAGAGGAAAATAAAGTGTACTACAAACAAAGGCTACAATATCCTGCACCTCCAACTACCTGACCTCAGGCACCCCCAGCCATAATGAGGGAGACTTACCTTTCTTCATCCTTAAAAATAAACTTCCGCAGCTTGAGATCCCGCAGTACCAGTCCACCATCATGGCAGTGTGCAACAGCAGAAGCTATTTGATAGAAGAGTTTGGCTGCCTCCTCTTCTTTAAGCTTCTTGCAGGTACGAACAAACGAATGCATGTCCCCATAGCTCCTCTCAAAGAACACATACGCTTTTGTCTCCCCAAGAATTATTTCAGTAATTTGGTTGATATTTTTATGCGCAGGCAGACAGAAACATGGTGCTAATAACTCCTGGTAGCAGCCAATATCAAACACCTGCAGGAACAATGACAGTAAAGCCAGGGTTAGTGACATGAAGGACAGTGAAGTCATGGTACATCTGATTCTGCTAACAAAACCATCCCTAAGTACAATTTATGTCACTGCTGAAAGCTGCACCAATGTAAACAGGATGTCATAAACTCCCAGCACTGAGGACAAGACAAAGCAGACTGCACAACCCCACAGAGAAGACATGTAACCTTGACAGGAAAGGCTAGTCTTCAAAAATGGTAGCAAGCACAGTTACATTAGCTAACACTTGATCAAATCTAGAATGCAACCTAAATTAAGCTGTAAAGACCAGAGATGTATAAGGGCAGTACTCAGAAGGAAGCATGTTTCTTTTCTATTTTCCATCCAAATAAACTCAAAAAATACAGCCAGTAGCTTTGTATTGAGAGAAGCTGTCACATTAAATCCACCCTGATACACATGCCTGGCTCTTTTGATTTTATTAACCCATTAAAGCCTTAAGGATTTTCAGGCTTAAAGTATCATCTATTGCTATTCCTATTTACTTCCTGCCTTTCTTTCATCTCTGAAAAACAGCAAAGTCACTTTCACTTTCCAAGTCTCAGTTCCACAATGGCTGTTTATAAGATCAGAAGGACAACCCGGGAAATAGCTCTGCTTGTTGGAGCCCAGACAAACACCCTTCAAAAGGCAAAGACAAAACCACCCTGAACTCTCTGCATTTCAATCAAGTGCTCCATTAAAAGCAAAGTGTCCCTTTACTACTAAGTATGTTATCACTGATCTTATGAATGAGCTGTAAGAACTAAAAAAGCTGCTGGGAAACCCAAATATAAAAAGTTACTATAATCTAGTGATGACGAATGAATCAGTATTTGAGTCAATTGAGAAAAGACCACATTACAAGAAAATGAAAGACTTCATTGAGAATAACAGAAGTCAGTGTGCTGAAAGACACTGAGCAAAGTATTGATAGGAGTGATTTTTATTTTTAATTATACTTGCTGCAGAGGACTGCAAAGCAAGTATTAGCATTTCCACCAGCATAAAAATTCAATTAATATGTAACTTACTCATGAGTGTTTTGTTACTTTAGTAAAAGGAATTTAAGGTATTCATGTGTCCTTCGAACGAAATATAAAAATGAAGAACTGGTCTAGTTCTCTAACCACTGTTTTAAATTGCAATTATTTTTCACCTTTCTGTATTATAGCATATGTGTTCTGATAATGGGTATTTGTACCCTCTATGAGAAGCAAATATCTTCCTGTTCTCTCTAAAGCTTTAAAAACCTTTAAAAATTGAGTGAGCAAGATACAGTTCAATCAAAATTTACCTGAGGCTCCAAAACCTGCATCCTTTAATGCTTCAGAGCACAATCCAAATAAACTCCCTCCACAGAGGAGGACTCAAGCCCCAAGGAACTGGGACACCCCCTCCTCACAGACCTCCTTTTCCTGTCACCTCATACCTGCACTGCCTTACCCCGGCACAGGGAAAAACAACCTTAAAGGCAGACTGCCAAACAGAGCCAGCACATTTTACGGGGGGAGGATTAGCACCCACCGAGGCATTCTGGCGACATGGTGCACCAGGGAAGCAGAACCAGGGCTGGGAGGGGGTGTTGCTAAAATCCCTGGTGTGCAATTCATTCCAGAGGAGAATTCATTGACATTTGGATCTCAAAACTCGTAACTACTACGTTATAAGTGAATGGCTCTTCTACAAAGCAGCTGCTATAAAATAAAATTTAAGCAGGAATATTCATGTGGCTCAAACTCTCATGTGAAAAGACATCATTCCAGAATTCTCTCCTAAACCAGATTATCATAATGTAAATTAGTTACATTTGGTGGTTCTCAGACTATGTTAAATAAGTAGCTCTGGTTATGTACCAGTACTGCGTTTGAACAGGGGGGTAGATAGGAAGCACTATCACACTGCTACAGTGTCAAATACCTTCTATAAAGGGCTTCTTTGTACGCCAGCTTTTAAGATCCCTGGCCTCAATTCAGCTAACGTCCAATAAGCTGCAGTTTGATTTAGGTCTCGCTGGGAATTAGAAGTGAGAAGTTACCATTGTTTGGATGCCACAGAGCCTTGAAGCAAATAACGGCATCTGTACAGCCGGTGGGTGCAGCCAAATGAATCTTGAGAATCATCAGTATGTGTCTGTTAAACCCAGCGTTTCTGCAAGCAATCTCTGAGAGCATCTTCAGCAAGATACCAGAGAGCACCTCTCTTTGCCGGAAGGCTACTTGACAAATAGTTGTCATGATACTGCAGGCATTTTAAAGCACACATTAAATTAAGCCGAGTTCAGGACTGACAACTGCACCCTCCGAAACTAGCAAGCCAGGCTACGATCGTATTTTTGGAGCACAGCTAGTAGTGCCTCGCACATATGGAAAAACTGATACTATTCAAATGTCAGGATCAGTTCAAAAACATACAGCTTAAATAGAAGGGAAAAAAAATAACGGCCCAGTCTTTGTGAGCTGCAGTTCTACTGCTCATACTGTTATCAACAGTGCCCTAATCCCGCAAAGCAAACAGGAAACAAAGAAGCGCAGAGCCCCCGCTTCACTACTTGCCATGCAAGTTCACCTAGAATTTCATGCAGAGCAGCAGCTTTGTGAGATCTGTTTATTTCATTAAAAGATGCCAATGTCCTAGAGTGCAGGACTGTACTACTGCGTCGAGCTAGGCTTTCATTCTCGAAATTCTCATGTTGTATTTCAGTTTGGTAACAAAGCATCCAGTTCAGCAAGCAATATTAGTTCTTAGCAAAGCCATGGGCCTTTTTTCCCCTAAATAATCACATGAAGTCCCAGGTTTCATCAGGTTTTATAACTCAATCAGTAAGCATATTTAAATTGCCCTCTGAACTCCAATCTTCACAAATAGCAAGGAGGAGCAATTATTTTCACTTCTCTGCTACAGCCTAGTCCATAACTTTTTATGAATCAAGTATGTGAGAAAGTATGAAACAGTGAGCAACACTATTATTAATCCCTAGAATACTAGTAAGCTATAATACATCTACTTTTCCATCTAGAAATTTGCCAAATGGCATTAATTCCGTGTTTTGGGAATAATACAAACACTGCAGCATGTGCTACAAGGTTGCAATTTGCTATGCAGTTATAAAAACTACTACTAGGTACTACCTCAGTTTGCTGGACATAAGTCTGTCTCGCTACAGACAATAAGAATCACAATTTGGGAACAAAGGATAATATTCCCTCAGCTCAAAAAGAGAAAAACACCCCTCCACAGATGTGCACGCATGCGGATTTCTTTTTCCCACAGCTCACCTTTTAATAGTAAGAGCAAATTGGGAGGAGGCAGAGAAAAGCCGACAGGCTACAAAGAGTGGGATAGCTATTCTGTCTGCACTTCTAAAAACCGTAGGTGTGCAGGTTTTATTCTTGCTCAGTTGGGCAGTGGGGGAGGATGCTGTTTGCAAACAACCTCCACCGTGAGGGAGCTCAGGCTGATTAATTAGATGTAGTTCTTCTTTTTTTAAATCACTTTTAAGATAAAGCCGATGGCAATCTGCCCCCGGGCCCCCCGCTTCTCCATCCTCTTCCGTAGCCAAAGCACAGAATTGGGGGCAGTAAAAATCGAGGAAGTCAGCAGGTCCCAACACCTTAAAATTAGCTGGGGATTCCCTACTCCATTTTGAAAAGTGAGCGTGTGGAAGATGAGGCTTTCTCCTGGTCTGAACTCACGTTAAAACCTAGTTCAAGAACGGCTCTTTCCAGAAAAATATCCCCCTGCCAATAGAAGGCAGACCTGGCTCCGGGCCACCGCTATAACGTGGCCATTGTCTGGAGAGAGGGAAAAGTTACAGGATTCGCCTATAATCCCGTCTCCCTGCCTTTTGTTTCTCCACTATTCAATAAACGAGGCACACGGCCATGCTCGCCCTCCTGCGAGACACGGGAAACCCGGGCGCGACAGGGGAGAACCGGGGGAGGGGGAGAACAAGGAGAGGCATTACCTTGCAAACCAGCTCCTCGCCGCTGTGCAGATGTACGGCTCGGAAAACGTGGTCTCCCTCGAGAGGCTCCAACAATAAGTATTTCCCGATGCAAGAAACGCAATGCGACAAGTTCGGGGTCTCCGGCGGGCTCGGCGAGCCTAGATTCGGGCTAAAACTCTGGCTTGGCTCGATGGACCGTATGGACGAGAGCTCTTCAAAATCCTGGGTTTTATTCCGCGGTCTCCCATATCGTGCTATCGTGATAGGGGTTGACCTTTGTATGTTCATGAGTATGGAGAAGACCAGCCGAGACGCTGCACCGGAGCCCTGGCGTGGAGCGCGGTCCCTCGCCCGTCCAGCTGCGGCAGCCTTTGTGTGGCGGGGGGGGCGGGAGCGCGGCGGCGGCGGGCGACCAGCCTCAGCGCCGCGTCCTGGGCACAGGGAGAGAGCGCTCAGCCCGCGGCCCTTTGTTCCCGCCGCCGGCCGGGCGCGCAGTGGCGCGGAGCAGCGCGGCGGCGGCGGGGCAGCGGCGCCCGGGGCCGCGGAGCCGAGGGGCGGGCGGCGGCGCGGCCGGGGCTGGGCAGCCGCCGCTCCCGCGGGGCGCGCAGCGCGGGCGGCAACAAAAGGTCGGCAACGCGGTGTGCGCAGCGGGACCGTCCTTCCGCTCCCCTACGGCCCGGCAGCGCCGCGCTGCCGCCGCTCGGCTGTAGATGGCGCGGGAGCCTCGCCGCTAGCGCCCGGGGCGCTCCGAGAATGCCCCGCGAAACAGCGAGGGAGCATTTAACTTGGGCCGACAAAGGAGCGGGACCGCGGCGGGCGGCCCGGGGGAGCCGCACCGGTACCGCGGGAGCGCGGCGGGGCGCGGGGCAGCGCGCACCGCTCTGCGCTGGCGGAAAGGAACGGGCTGTCGTTGTCGCGACAGAACAAAAAGTGCAACCGGAGAAGAGAGAGCGCTCCCACGCTCCCCCTGCACAGCGGAATTGTGAGCGGGGGCTCGCTGCCTTCGCCGCGTTCAATGGAGTTCACGCACAAAGAAAAGAAAAACCGGCGCGGCGAGAAGGGCCCGAGTTCTTACTGCAGGGGCTGGGAGGGCGATAAGCGAAAGGCCATAAGGGACAATTAAATAGAATCGCTTAAAAAAAGAAAAAACGCAGAGAGCAAATTTTGTTTGATGGGGTTTTTTTTTCCTCTTGGGGATAGAACATGGGAAGGAGAGGGTAGCCGCGCCGCTCCCCTCCACCGAGGCACCGTCTCCCCCCGGCGTATCAGTAACTACTTACGTGGCGGGGACGCTGGCTGCCTCCGTGCTCGCTGCCGGCCGCCGCACGCCCGCACGGTGCCCAGCGCGCAGCCCGACTGCCCCGCCGCCGCCGCCCGCCCCGGCCCGGCCCGGCCCGGCCCCGCCGCGCCCCGCCCCGGCCGCCCCGCCCCGGCCCGGCCCGCCCCGCAGCCCCCCCGCGCCGCCGCGCTCGGGGTAAACAAGGTGAGACGTCCTTCCGCAGCCCTGCGAGCGCTCGGGGGCGGCCCGCCGGCCGGCCCGGGGCCCCGGGGCTGTGCCGGTGTATCCCGGTATATCCCGGTGTGTCCCGGGGTATCCACCAGTGTGAGCAGCGCTGTGCAGCGGTGGGATGCTGCCCGCGGCTCCCCCGCTGACAGAGCTCCGGCAGGTCCAGCCTTTCCGGGGATTGCCCTTGCGGCTGGGGTCGAGATGTTGGTATTAATTTTAATATCAAATAAAATGATAACAATAATAATGGTAGTGGCTTAAGCCGCCCTAAAAGCAGAGTCCGCTGCGCTGCCGGGCGCGGGGGCTGATGCGGTATCTCATGTGCTGGCCGAGCTTTTTCTCAATGAAGCAATCGGTTCTTTCCGGGCAGCGCGGGGCCCCGCATACTTAGGGGAGCACTGGCGCTTGTGCCCTGGTGCTGCCGGGTGGGAGGAGTTCCACCGACTCCAGACTTGTCTTAATCCGTCCCAAAATTAAAACGGAGGAGAGGAGGGAGTGCGGGGGAAGGGAAGACAGGGGGAAAACGTAAACCTTTTCACAGAGAAAGCCATGAATGAGGTCGGTCTGTCTCCGCCCAGCACCACTGCGGGCTGTCGGTTTGGTGTTTTTTGTTTTGTTTTGGGGGTTTCTATTGTTATTTTTGTTTGGGGTTTTTGTTGTTGTTTTGGTTTGGTTTTTACTTTTTTTGTCTTTTTTTTTAAATCCGCCCCCTTTTGTTTGAATAACAGGAGTTTAGGTATATAATGAAATTTGATGAGCAGTTCCCTGAACTCCTAATGAGCCTGATAGCCTCCCTAGTTTTTGTCTGGATGTTGGTGATTTTCTCTGAAACAACGACCAAAAAAAGCCCAAACCAAAACAAATGCTCAAACCTCTTCCCCCAATCCCCTCCTGCCCCCCAAAAAGGGGAAAAAATAAATATACAAGCTAACAGTAAGAAGAAAATACGTCTGTGAGGAGAGCGCAGCTCTGTCCTGGAGCTGCAGCCTTTGCAGGGCAATGACAAGGGACTGTCTGTGGCTTGTGTGTCTTTTCCCCCCATCAGCACAGAGGAGGATCAGAAATGGGAGAAGGGTTGTTTTGGGGTGAACACCTATGAATTTGGGTGATACCTGTTTTCAAGGGGTAGAAAAAAGTGAGTATGACAATAATGAAGTAACCAATGGAGGAGTCAGTCCCAGAGGTGCCTGCTTTGAGGCAGAGAAACAAGCTCTGACTAGGGCTCCAAAAGGGGCTAGGGATGCTGCAGTCAGGCTCCGGTCTTGACAGAGGAGGCTTTGGAAGTGCCTCTTAGAGCATTGCACCTGCCTCATGTCTTGTCACTAGGAGCTGTAAGTGCCCTGTTTTACAGTTTATAAGATAAATACCACGAGAAAAGGGTTGTCATGATTTTAAATTTGGCACGGAGCAGACGAGCTTCTGGCAGCAGAGATTTAACCTGGTGAATGTCACTTGGGTAGTGAGGAAGGGCACAGATGCAGTGATCTGCAGCAACCCCTAGGACGACCTGCAGACTCAGTGTTTGCTATTTGCTGTAAAATGAAAAGGTGCTTTTCCTGCCTTTCCTCACTTATTCCCATCACCTCTGAATAGTTTGTAACTTTTCAATACCATTTTTAGAAATGAGATGAGCAGTGCCGGATACTGAATCATTGCAAATAAGGACAAGCCATAAAGTTATGCAATACATTCTCCAGTATCACATCCTGTGATCCAAATCAAACATTCTTTTCTTAGTAGATGGCTTTTTACACAATTTCTCCCTTCCTCTCCCCCTGCATACTCCTTCTGACTATGACAAAGACCTAGGCTCTTGCATCAACCTTTGTTCTGTAAATAAATGTTTTCTGTTTAACCTTCTTAGTTACCCAGCATCAGCTGGAGCCACAGTCCCTAGCAACTCTGGAAAGGCTATCCAGAGCCTCCAAGGCCAACAGGAGAAAGGGGTGAAAAGAGAAAGGGATGAAAAGTCTAATTCATCCTAAGCCTCTGGTTGGAAATTCCTGATTTTTATCAGAATTGGGATTTACATCTGAAGAAGGGATTCCATATCCATTCAAGTTTGGAATGAAGAGATTATAAATTTTGTGTTCTGAATGAAATCTACACTGTAAGGCACAGAAGGATACATACAGTGTGTAATGACACAGTTACCTATCCATCAAATGAGTTTTACTCTTTCAGAATATTTTAATTATTTCACTCCCTTTGCTATGGGACCCCTCCCCAGACCTAATACTTTGTAAATTTTGCTTTTGCTCTCAATTATGCCAATGAAGATACTGCCATTTCAGTCCAATGTTAAAGTAATAAGCTCTAAATGAGCAAACCCCTTTTTCTGCCTCATAGAGACATTAGGTGTACATCATTCTATGCCCATTGTTTTAGTCTGTGTCAGCTGAAGTTGTAGAGGAAAATCAACATATAACATGTGAGATGGGAAAATGAATGAGATCATGAAAGTCAGATCAAAGTCTGAAAACCAAGTCAACATTGAGGCTTTGCCTGACTGCATCCAGTCTCCCATAGCTGTCGTGCTTAACCAAATGGGAGAGATGTGACTTGAAACACATCAGTCAGAATGTCAGGGCTAAAGGGGTGCCATTGGCTGGTCCAAGTTTAAATGTCACATTCACGACATTTAGAAACACCAGTTTGAAGTAAATTGTGTTGGTAGTTTCGTTGTATTTTCTCATCCAATTGAATGAGAGAAATTTTCTGCATATGTATGATTAAACAGTTAGTGAATCAGTGGTACTACCAAACAAGTAGCCAGCAGATTGGCATATGAGAAAACTATCGTGTCTCCCCATGATCTTTCTGAAGACACATCAGAATGAAGTTAGTTAGGAAGGATTCCTTTTAGGACTGCCTACTGACTGCCTTTTGCTCTTTGGACTTCATTGTGCTGATCTAACTTGCCTGGAAACTGTCACCAAAAGAGACAATCCAATTAGAAGTTTATCTTTTAAACAGACCCTACAATTATCTACTTCTTTGATGATGATGTCCAGTAGTACAGTGCTGAGTTCTTGCTCTGGAATTGCTCTTTCTGCAGGAAGTGCAGCTGCAGGAGTGGAAGGGGGGAAAGGGGGAGGTGAGGGTGTGTGTGTGAGATGTTCTCCCTGGAGCATTTTTCCTATTCTTAACTATCCCAGAAGAGTCTATGGAGAAGGCCTTACATTTCATGCTATGGAAATCATCCACCAAAACTCTCCCCTATTCTGTATCCAGGGTTTACCAGCAGGTAAACAGCAAAAACAGGTGTAGAAATCGGAGTTTCCTGTTTCAGAGACTGAGAAAAAAATATTAAATTAAAAGTGTGACATAAATCTGATCTTGTGAAAAGAAAAGCATCTTTTTCTGTAACTCTGATTTTCAGTCTGTTTTATCTTTTAACATCTGCTTTTGCAAATATGGACTCTGTGTGGACAGGAGCCAACCCTCCCCTCCAAGCCAATAGCAGTCTTTCTTCCATTGATGTCAATGAGCTTAGATCAGAGTACAAGTCTTGTGAGTGATCAAAGACAGTCCTACATTTAAAAGACTTCCTTTTCCAGGTCAATCTGCTCCTTGTTCCTTTACAAAAAATATATTATCAGTGTACAAACACAAGCTAGAACAAAAAGGATAATAATTTTTGAAGTGGTAAAAGAAAGACCCTAATTTTACTTTTTTGCTGATTTACAAAGTGCAGAGCTGAGCCTACTGGGAACATTAAACAGCTATTAAATGCCGAGAACTGTCATAGTGAGAAGACGGTCTTATTTCAGCAAAATTAATCCAAGTAGCAAGCTCAAAATATGCTTGAAAGTACCTCCCCATCAGTTGTCAAGGCTAGATCCCCATGCCAATTTGAATATGTTTTTTCTATTTTTTGTAATTATTTTTACTTACGCTATTACTCTAGTATGTTAGTAAGGAAAGCTAAAGAAAGTGATAAATCATGGGACAGCAAAGGGACAAGTCTTTTCACCATACATCAAAAAGGCAATTCAAAGACATGGAGACAAGCATCTCTTCTTTAAAAAATCTTATGATTTTGACTTTTGGTATGTGCATCCTTTTTTTTTTTTAATGAGCTGCTGTCAAGAGGTAACTTGACAAGAAATGTACCCATTTGCATGAACGGCGTGTGTGGGGCTTACGTGTGTGTGAAATAAGGATACAATAAAGTACGTAAGGATAAATACCTATGTGCCATATCTGCAATCAGAATCAAGCCTTAGGCTTCATTCTTCACTCAGACAACAAAAAGTAAAGGTGTTGTTGAATAACTCAGTGCAAGATTTACAACTAACTACAGTGCAATAAAAAAATAATAAAAAAAAACCCTAAAATATAATTTATGTACAGAAGCCAGTTAAATGAGGTAGAGAGAAGCGAGTCCAACATTTCTGTGAGCTGCCTTCTTGGTTAATTGTACATTAATTGCAAAGAAAAAAAAGCAATTAATAAAAGTTCTTTGAGGTTTGCCATTATATGTTTGTTAATATGGGACCCAAAAAGTGTCTTCATTGTCTTCAGAAAAAAAATTTCTGTGTTTGAAAGAATAGTCTGCTCAGGAAGCAAAGAAGTCCTCAGCTCAAGAGTCAGTGATCTTTCTCTCTGGTTCTGAATTCACTTAAGTATTGGGTATTTCCAAGCAGTAGTATTGCATCCCCAGGTCCTAGCTATGGCTGTGACCACAGTCTGTTCCCAGCCTAATCATCCCCAGTAGTTTACAGGTCTCCATATGTTGAATGTGTTGCTGATGGGTTTCAGCATTAGCAAAAGCAAATTGACCTTCTAAATCACAGCACTGCCCTCCAAATCTGACTGTCAGGGATGTGGGCTGTTGGCTCCCACAGCTAGACCTTACATTTCTCTGTTACCACTAACTCTCATTATTCACAGATGGCACCATTCCCAGAAATTAAAAAGTGATTGTGTTATGTATATCCATATCAATCCTATCCCTTGCTAATTTAAATCAATCTTATATAGTGGAATTCTCTTTTGAACATCCCTCTCTTTTAGCTTTATGAAATAACCTGAGGAAAAACACTCCCTCATTGCTCAGATATAAGTACCATTTCTTTTATATTTTCCACATTTGAAGTTATACTGGTACTGCTAAGAGAAGAAAAAGGGGGATGGGGCTTATTTCTTTTTATTTCTTTTGTAATGGGCCAGGTGAGTAGAGCAAAGCCATGGATGTAAGATCAGGAAGAAAAGTGCTGTGTTTGCACATCCCAGGGAAACCCTTATAGATGAGAGAAGATATGAAATGCTGTGACTATTTATTCCTAACCTTTTAAGATTGAACACAATCCAACCAGTTGCCATTAAGGTCTCTTTTCTTTTAGGGATGTATAAAACTCATTTTTCACATGAGGTTTCCTTGGGGAGTTGTTTTACAGACAAGTGCATGACCTGAAACAAATCCCTCTTAAGCAGGTTTTGCTTCCTTAGTTGCACCCATCAGCATGATGTGGTGGAGGCGAATGTGAGATGGAAACATGACAACTGGATGTGCTTCTAGGAACTGCTCTCCAAAACCTCACTGTAATCCTTTGTCTTGCCAGCTTTTTAGGTAGCACTGAAAAATAAGCAGGCTCCCAAAGCAGAGCTAGAAAGAAACATCACACTCATCATTCACAAAGTCCTTCTTGATGTGCACAAGACACTCCCATCAGCTAAATTTGTATCCCATTCTTCACTGAGAAACTTCTTTTTTTTTTAATTATTTAAAAATGTATGTTACAGCTACATTCACAGATGTAAAAGGTGTAAACCACCTCAAGACCATTTCTGACTCTTCAGCATGAGTAATTAGCTTACCTGGAATTGATTCCAGTTGAACAAGAGAAGGACTTGAGAAGGATGAGATAGAAAAGACGTCCAGCTTTAGCACAGAAAATGGTAAATGTCTGCAACAGTTGCGTATCCTTAATGTAAAAGAAATTAT
The DNA here is from genome assembly GCF_028551555.1 of Melozone crissalis. Classification (NCBI taxonomy): domain Eukaryota; kingdom Metazoa; phylum Chordata; class Aves; order Passeriformes; family Passerellidae; genus Melozone; species Melozone crissalis. Next base: position 59,989,113 of record NW_026535805.1, read on the forward strand.
GTGTCTTCAACTTTCCATTGGACTTACTTGTATATTTTTATACCAGAGCAAAAACTCCCCTATTAGGCAGTGTGTGTTCCACATGAAAGCACTTACAAACCATAATCAAGTTACTCCTTAGCCTTTGCTTTGATATACTAAATCTAAATAGACTAACCCTGTGGAGTCATTCCATTTTACTGCCATTTTTTTTATTCCTATTCCTGTGGTTCTTCTCTGAACTACCTCCAGTTTGCCAGCATCCCTCATGAGCTGCTGATATGAGGACCAACATTATCCCAGTACATGATGCAAGGGTCAACCTGCTTCAATGTCAAATGCAGAAGTAACAGATGCCCTTTACTGCCCTTTGATGGATAGTATCTCTGCACACCAAAAAAGATTGCACAGGCCTTCTTGGCAACACGATTTCAGAGGGCTCTGAGGCTGGGGGTCTATAAGGACCCACAATTTATTCTTCAGTTTCAGCTTCCCGAAGAATTCTTATGTGAAGTAAGGCCTGAGGTACTTGTTTCTTAAATAGGTTCTTTATGTTGGGCGACATAGAAACACCTGGTACTTGTTTTGCACCTTCTCTTCAAACAATGCCAAAAAGTCATTATCCACTTCTGCCCATGTTGCATGCCCACTTCCAAATTTTGTTTCCTTGAAAAGTAGTAATAGCAAAGGCTACTACTGCTATTACTACTGCTATTACTGCTTCCTTTGGTATTGCTGGAATCATCTTTAGCATGGGGCTGATAAGCAGTGCCTGCAGAACCCACTCTTTGAGCCCCACTTTAGGTTCAGGTGTTGGATCCCCTGCTAGCCAGCTTTAAAACAGGTTAGTTATTTTGGAGAGTTCATCATGTTCATTCTGATTCCTGTCAGAATCCCTCATGGTACTGTTGGCAAATGCATCCAAAGTCAAAGTATAAAATACTACCACAATTCCTTTTATCCACCAAATTTGTAGTCTTATAAAAATAGCACATTAATTTGATAAGATCTTTCTTCCATTAATCCATGTTGATTGCCATTAATTAAATTGCACTGTTTTAATACTTTATTAATTGACTTTCCTATCAGCAACTCCATCACTCTGCCTGGAATAGACGTCAAACTGACAGGACTATAATTACCCGGTGGCCCTATTTTGTCTACAGAAGTATTGGCAAAATATTAACTTTCTTCCAGTCCTTCCTCAGATGACTGGTTTTAGCCAGTGTGTGCATCTTTCTCAATTGTGGCTTTTTGAAGATCTAATTAAAATTTTCTGAGTTGCTGTAAATTATTATTCACATTTTTGTTGGTTTAAATTTTCTCCTGCAGGCTGGCTGGTACATGTCTTAATTTTTTTGAGCTTTGTAGAACAGGATCTTTCAGGATAATGATATAAATGTTACTGGTTAGGACTCTATCCTGCTTGCATGTCAAACATAAAATGCATTTTAAAAACACAGAAAGCAAAGTTGTTGCAACAAAGTCATTATGACTTCCACCTAAACAAACTCTAAATTTTGTGATTAATACTTCCCTGTCAGGATGAGGTCTAATGTAGAAGTTTCCCATGCCAGATACAGCTCTCTTTGAGTCAGGAAGTTGTTTTGTGTATTTTTTCTTGAAAATCCAAGAATGCCTTAGTACTTGCATCATGAGACATCCCTTTGCTCCCCCTTCAGATTTATCTTGCCAAGGCTGAAAGTGCCATATATAGTGAAAGGCTTTTAAAAGGCTAATCATGAAGGTCACCCTACACCCAGAGGTAGGGCTGGTTGGATGAGCCAGTTCTGTGTTGTTTGGAACAAAGCCTTGCTTCATGCTACACATTCAATGTAACCATGCTGCTGGCACTGAAGACTGAAGTCCGTGAGAGCACGAAAATCTGAGAGTTTTCCTGGAGTGCTGGCCTGGCTATCATCAGAACATTAGCCAGAAAGAGTTACTGTCATGATTCTGGCAGTTCTGTGGTGCTGCTGCCCAGGTGTGTCACAGTCTTCAAATGATAAGCATCAGATCTGCCCCTATCTGGAGAGAGGAAAAAAAAAAAATCATATAATTGTCCTTCTGGCTGAATGTAGCAGAGGTCCCTTTCAGGTCCCATGGAGCATGAAGAGTAGCAGCTCTGCAGGCACCAGCCTGTACCTCTTTGTTTGCAAAGTGCTTCCTGTTTGGATTTCCATGAGCATTTTTTTACCCTCCATTTACTTAAGTGATGACATTGACCAGACAAAAAGATATATGATCTTACTTAAAATGAGCTTTTCTTCTCTTCAAGCACAGAGTTTTGTAGTTACACTAAAACCATAAAATGACTTTACAAAGTCAGAACAGTCATCCATTTCGCTCAGTGTTTTCTCTCACACACAGGACAACAGTGGATGTCCATGGCAGAGGACAAGAACAGTGCAAGCACAGCCTCAGAGTGGCCTCTCTGACTCCTCTCCCAGTGATTTGCAGTCCATTTGCTTGCTGAACCAGTAGCAATTCTTTTCTATTTGATGGCCATCACTGGATTTCTCTACAGCAAATCCTTCTGATTTGCTTTTGAGCCCTCATGTGCTCTTAGCAACTGCAGCATCCTGTGGCCAGGCATTCCATAACTTAATTGTATATATGAAGAAGTAACACTTTGTTTGAACTTGTGTCATTCAAACCTCTTAATTTCATTTGATACCCCCTTGTTACTGTGTTAGAAGAAGCAGCAAACAGTAATTCTGCACTTACTTTCTCCCTGTTGTTCAGGATTTTTTAGGCTCTGTATTATATCCCATCACTTTTCCCAGCTGAAAAATCTCCATCTATTTAATAATTCCTTTTATAAAAGGTCTCATTTCACTTTTCCTTTTCTGCTTCTGCTATACCTTTGGAATGGGAAACTGGAAACCTACTCAATATTCAGGATATAGCAACTATATGGATTTATAATGACACACTGTTCTGTATTTCTTTATAATAGTTGTTGATACTGAATTGCATTTCTGATCACTACTAATTGCTAAGCTGAATGTGACAGTCTGTGCCTGTGGCTGTATTAATGGCTCCAATGTTTCTGTAAACCCTCCATGATCAGAGTGCATTGTTGGGTCATGCAGTTCAGGTTATTTTCTCTGTTGTGAGCTGTTTTGCATTTATCAATGTTGGATTTCCACTGCTGTTTTATTACAGTTGCTCTGTAGCATAAGGCCTCTGTGTAGCTCCTCAGTTTTTTTTTTTCCTTTTTATTACCCCACATGAGCAAACATTGCAGGCACATTATCTACTCCCACTTCCTGATCACTTTGAGTATTACCTACAGGACAATGTATGTATTAGGTGTTCAGTATTGGGAGCAGCTGGCACCACAGAGCCCACCTCCAAGGGGATGCAGGGTATGGAAAAAAGGCCAGACTAGAAAGAGTGAACTCAGCCTTCCTGCAAATTTTTTGGGGGGTCAGAAGTAGCCTTGTCACCTTTTCTTCTTGAAAATGAAGTATGTACCTGAAGAACCTAAGCAGAAATTGGTCACTTTGGGCTCTGTCAGTAGTCAGCAATGGCCCTCCTTAAGGATAACTTAAATACCGGATGAGCTAAAAGGGAGTTTTCTGTCTCTTCATCAACAGTATATGAAAATTCTGTTATTAAGCACCTTTTTAGTATCTTCAATGAGATGAGATAATTCCAGAATTCAGTTTGTAGGCTTTTTTGTGAATTGTAGACTGTGCAGTTTTGCAAGCAGAGGGAAAGCAGAGTTATATAGTATCACCTAGGCTGGAACACTGGCTATTTGAAGCATGTTATAGCTGATCTAAAATTCACATGCTTATTTTGACAGGCTGGCTCTTGTTAGTTTTCAATGGGTGTGGGAGGAAATAGCAGTGCATAAAACTTGCACATTACTAATACCATTGCCATATAAAACAAATATTTGAATAGGAAGTTTCAGAAATGATTCAGTGCTCTAACTACAGAATATCCTACAGGAATTTTTTATAGTAACAGAATTAATGAAAAGCAAATCCTATTTCTCTACCATGGGCATAGGGTGGTCCCAGTGCAGCGGAGCCAATGTGATACTCCATCTCAGGGATAGAAAGAGCAGCCTCTACAGATTGCTGGCCCCCTGGGTGACTGAAGCTTGCTTTGAAAGGGCTCCTTGAGCTGAGAGGTTGCTATATGCTTTTTAAGCGTCTGTACCAGATCGTGTGTGGGTGCAGCAGACAGGGGCTAAAAGCCCTGAGCTGCAATACAGAAGCAATTGAAAGACACTCTGTTGTTGCTGCTCTACCAACTGCAAAGGAAAACTCTCTTCCCACCTCTGCAGACTATTCTAACCACATCCTTTGAAGGTACTGAAGTTATTTCACTCACTTAGCCCACAGTTTTCTCAACATTAAGTCATAACTTGAAAGCTATGGGGTGAGGAGATAATTGTTACGTCAGTAACAACATTTCATTCAGACACTGTCATAAGCAAAGGATTTCTAGGTGCTGAAAATGTCATATGATCACCAAATAAAGAAGCCAAAATACAACTTTAAAAATAACCATCTTTTCACCATGGATTTGTAGTTCACTGAGAACAATTTGCACAAAGCTCCGTCTCAGATCTCTTTCTTATCTGCAGTATGGCTGTTCATCTGTAGTTAGAAACAGCCTGCAAAGTTTGACACAGATGCTGTGTCTTCTCATGTTTTGTGCTGACTTTATCACAAAATAACTTGGAGCTTTCTCAGTTTGTGTCTCAGATCTCTATTGGAAAATGAGGGAGAAGCACTTCGTTAACTCCTGGAGAGCTGTGATTGTTCCAGATGCAACAGTAAAAAGGGGACACATGAATTTGTGAAGCTGAAACAAATTTGATGCATCCCTGGCACCACTTTGGCAACCCTTGCTATGTGCAGTGACAAAACATTGTCTGTAAATTTCAACAGCTTGGTCAAGGAAAATTTCTTTTTTTTTCAATTTCCAGTTACTTTTACAATGTTGATGAGTGTGTGGTTTCTGACTCTGGAAAATCCACCTCAGACTGGAGAATCCCCTTTATCTTTTTGAAAGAAGAAAGCCTGCTTGTCCTGTCTGCTTTGTTCCTAGAATCACTTTTAGATTGAAATGTATACTACTGTTTTTCACTTGTATCTATTTTAATGATCACATATATATGATACTGCAACAGGTGGGGTTATTTATACACATGGAAAAAGATGTTAGATCTCTAAGTTGTTCAAGATCTTAAAATAACTTATGTATGAAAGGAATCCTTTCTGTTAACCTTAGAACCCTTAGAAAAGGGTGGAGGTGTGGGGAGGAAATAAATGTAAAGTTATTTTGTCTCACAAGGCATGAATGAGTAACTGTTGCCATCTAATCTTTCTATGTGTGTCTTCAGCGTGTTACTTCCTGGGATTTCATGTTGTTTTCTTTTTTTCCCCGCGGCTTCTTCAGCTAAGATGGACAAATGGTTATTGAACAGACAAGTTTTATATTTTCAAAGTGCAGTAGACCTGAGAAGTAAATATTTTTTCCCAATCTTAGGTATGTAGAAATTATTGAAAACAATACTAAGACTAAAGAGCTGTCCCTTAAACTCAAAAGCTTGTAACATCCTGCAGTGGTGATGCAACAGTTCACAAGACTGAGCGAATAGCCAAGTGTAATTCTGATCCCTTTTACTTTGCCAGGCTGTGACACTGGCAGACTTCTAGAATAAGCCAATTTCAGAAGAGTGGAGGCTCCAAATACGATCTTCTGTCAGTCACAGAGATTTCAGCTCCAGGAAAGGGAAGAGTCATCTGGCAGATTATAATCAGTACTGTACAAGATGGTGAAAGAAGTGATCTTTCCCTAAGCGGGATGCCAGCTACTCCAGGACCAGTCAACACCTTGAACCGTGCTGGGAAGTGGGGGTGACTTAGCTCAAGTATCACTATGTCTCATCCCACTCTTGTGATGCAAACCACTGTTTTTTCAATAGGTGCTACAGTGGCAACTCCCAGCCTGTACTGAAACAATCAAAATGCTGCTGAGTTTCCAGAGCCATCCCCATTCTGGGCTTTCACAGAGAGAAGTCAGCAGGGACGCTGACAGTCACACCTGATTTTTGGGCTCTTACTGCAGGACAGAGCAGCCATCCCCAGACCAGTTCCTGGGGGATGCTCTGCTCCATCCATCCCATTGTAGAGTAGCAGCTGCAGGTTTCCATGGCTCAGCCTGGACGGCATGCTGCAGCATAAGAAGGCTTCAGCTTGCAAAGCCATGGTCAGAGGGAAAGCTTATAACCAAGATTTGCAGTAGCATCTCACAGCTCCCCTAGGGTTTTTATCTCCATAGTATCCAGTGCCAGCTTGCAGAAAGAGGGGAGTTTGGGAAAAGGTTGGTTATAAATTATGGGTTCCTCAACATAAGGTGTGGGAACCAGAATGTCTGCATGTAACCAAATAACCCAGATGTACTGGCTAGCTGTGGTAATAAATAGACCTGAATGTATTTCAAAACAACTAAATGACTGTTGTTATTTAGGTAGAGTGATCTTCATAACCTTTTTCTAACCTGACTAATCAACCCCCCAAGTTTTCTTTCCTTTCTAATTCTACAAAATCATATAAAGGAGTATAGTGTGTCTGTGACAAACCTGAGTCATGTGGGTGATTCTGATAATGGGATACTTCATTAGATATGAGCTTTAGTTTTGGTGCATTCTGTGGCTCCTGCCAGCACCTTAAGAAGATTACCATTTCTGGTAAGGGCTCAAAACATTAAAGGAAAACTAAAAAGAGAGCAAGTTCTTTCAAGAGAATAAAGCTGATGCTGTGGGCAATTGGAATGAACTACATCAGCTTTCAAGATTAAAGAGAAAAACTGCAAAGAAGATTTACCAGTTGAAACTCTGTGTCATTAGAGATCCCCTTTTTTGCCATCAAAATAAAATGAATTTAAAAAATGAAGCTGTATGTGTTTACTTAGGAGCAGGAAAAAGCAATGATTCCTCCACCTACCGCTCAGCTGCTGCTTTATATAATGAACGACTACTCATTTTTAACATTTTTGGTATCTTACCTAAATTAAAAAAATGAAAGGGTAATATTCATTCAAAGAAAGAGCTGCCCATCTTGATACTTGTAATTATCTATTATAACTTAATATTATGGGCAAAAATGTAATAGTCTGGCAGTCAGTAGTTCCTTATTACAATTATGAGCAAAGTTAGTTGACGTTCTGATGTTGAGGTTGACAACTGTTGGTCAAGGGAAACACTGTTTTTGTTGTTTATAACCTTATCAGACTCCAACAAACTGAATTGAAAATGCTCGTGGCAGACATCTGTCTCGGCCTCATTTTATGTGTTTCCTTTTGGAAAAATTCACCTTAAATGGTGCTTTGGAAAAAAAAAAAAGAAAAAAATTTAAAAACAGACAACAGAGTCTGTGTTTGGCCTCATGTGTCATTCATAGCTCTTTAAGCCCTATGCTTAAACAGAAAAAAAAAAAAAAAGAAGCAAAAGAGAGTAATCTTTTTTTTCCTACCACTGGAGAAATATTTTTGGTGGCCCCATGAAACAAACCCACCAAGAGCTACTGAAGCTAAGCAGGATTTTCTGCACATTACAGGGGATGTTTTAGAAATGTCAAACAGGAACCATTTCCACTTCTCCCTTCTGGACTCTCCTGTCATTCTATATTATCAGATAGGTATAAAATGACAGTAAAGGTACATATTTCTCTTGCTTTAATAAAGTGTTCAAGTTACTGAAGCGTTGATCTTCCTCTGCATTTTTCTCAAGGCCTCTTGCATGATTATCTATGAAGAGATAATGACAAAGAGGTCAAAATGAGTTTAGTATAGATTCTATACAAAGAACAGATTTAAGGTAATTTGTTAATAAAACTGAAGTCCTTACTTTGAACAAAATGGCTAAAAAAATAAACCTGCACAGCTAGCATCTGTTACAAAAAGGAATTACTGAGGGGGAAAAAAAGCTAAAAAGTAGTAGAATTAATGTTAAAATTGCTAACACTTATATATGATATAACAGTATTCTTAAAAGATTTATCTCTTGGGAATTTTAGTGTAGCAAATTTATCTGTAGGTGTGACTAGCCTGGCTCACTGTGGAGAGTGTTCATCTTCATGCCCTTAAAGAAGACGTCACTGTGTCAGTGACAAAGGAACTATAGCATGTACTAAAATTTCGAAATATTTATTGTATTTACCAGTGGGTTGGAGGAAAATATTACATATAGCAATTAGACACAAAATGTCCCCTTCAAATTTAATGACACACATCTCTCAAATTAAAGGGTCATATAGCAGACTATATTCCAGGAAAAGTTTGGATAAAAGATCAAATCTAGAGTAGATTGCTCATGAGTAGCAAGGAGCTTGAATGAAAATTGCAGTGCTTTAACAACTGAAAGGCTACTCAGGGAATAAGGTAAATATTCTGAACAGACTATTTTTTTTAGAAGGGAATAAAGGAGATTTTGAAAGTTAAATCTCTCAGCTTTCTTATTACATCGTGTTTACATAATCATATCCAGATGCTTTAGGCAGTTGTCGCTTCCTGTGCTTACAGTTTGCTGTTGTCTCATCATTCCTTTATTAATCTTTGTGAGGATTAGCAAAACAAACAAGATAACTGTGAAGCTGAAAACAACTTTGTGCTTCTTCCTATGAGAAATTGTTTCCAAGGAGCAGCGTTATTTTTTTACATAATCTGGATTTCCTCACAAAAAGTGTTGTGAATTTTTTGCTATAGGTGTACCCTTCAGTCTCAGGTAGCAAGGCACTCCTCTTTCCTCACTCTCAAGCACAGGTAGAATTCTGTGTGCCCATGGCTCACAGCAGGAACAAGGCATTGGCATTTTAAAGTCTCCCATCCAGCCTTTGTATGCAGGACCGTGCACTCCCACAGTGGCCTGTAAAGAACAGCACATTTCACATTATTGTCTAGCTAAAAATAGGCCATACACTTACTATAACACAGCATTTACTAAGCAGCTACTTCCTCTGCCTGCCAGTAGAATAAAATATACATAAATAAAGTATTTTCTACACACTGAAAATAGCAATCTATAATCATCCCAGGGCACAGGATGGAGTTATTGTGCAATGACAGCACACCTTGTTGAGTGATAGTACCGAGCTTTTGCCCTTTGCCTAGCAACATACCAGAGCATGGGATCAGAGTCTACACCCTGCCTTATTGCTCAATTAGGACCTGGCAAACGTCCCTCGATGTTTCCCTGGCCTGTATCCACATATTTTGGTAACATATGTAACTTCACATTAGTGTTGATAAGGACAGACATGGTTATGTGCCTTCAAGGTCTGAGGCTGTTTGTATCTCGGGTTCTCTTGTGGGAATCAGAGCCATCGAAGGAAGAGAGACTTTCTTGGCTAATGCAACACAGGTAGCCTTTAACAGAAAGTCTTAACTGTTTAATCAAATTAATTAAGTTGAATATTGCCCCAAAGTGTTGCAAAGTAAAGAGGAAGTTGCAATAACCCCTGCAAACTCCTTGATGAAGTATCCTAAATATTATATATGTACAGTTACAGTTTAAATTGAAAATATGTGTTCAAAGCATAACAGTATAATCTTTAGAAAAACCTGCCTTTTTTATTTTACTGTAAGTGTATGCAACTGAAAGGCAGTGATTTTAAAGCACTTTCATCCCAAGACTACAAATATTCAGGATTAGGTGGTCACTCGGAGTCCCAGGGAAGTAGGATCACTACCTTCTTGCCATGGGAGCCACCATCTCGTTTCATTTGAGTCAGAGGAATGACCAATTTGAATTCAACTTTTGTGTTGAACTTGCAGCTTCTGGGAAATTTCTCTGCTTTAAGACCAGTTCAACAGTAAAGCATGTCTCATTTTTGTGAGACAGTAGTCACACAGAGTAAGGAATGGTAAAATATCTAAAAACACTCTAATATATAAAAACACTAAATTGCCACTTCCTCTAGGTTTATCCTTCATTTTCTCTAATTAGTATTTCTAAAATTGGCTTGAAATAATTGTTATAGTTTCCTGGCAAGATTTGACCAGTAATAAAGGTGACACTTCCTCTATCTTAAAAGTACCTAATTGTACACTGGGGTTTTGAAGTGAATTGGACAAGATCTGAAAAAACAGAACTCCTATCTAGTCCCCTCTTTTCTCCAAACTGAGAAAGGTTGTCTCTCCCAACAGGAGCAGAAGCTCAACATTATGAAAATGTCTCCACAGTTATTGTCTTGTATCTCAGAAGACCTCATTTAAAGGAGTTTTTAAGTGGTTTTTTTACAGTTTCCGCTGAATGATGTTACAAGGCCTGGTAATCACAGGATCATCAACAGAAGTCCCAGAGTGCCCACTCAAAGCTGGAGTGGTGCCTGTTTCCTTAGGACTGGGTGACAACCTACCTGAGTACTGAAAAAAGCTGAGGTTTTCCTAACACACACTGATGCAGGAGACCCTGAGTTCCTTAAACATGGTCTGTCACATTCATGGGACAAAAATCTGTAACAGAAGAAGTTGTACACAATCCAAATGGACCTAAAGCTAGCATATTTACAAAATTATGGAAATATTTTCTACCAATAACCAAGAAATAGAGGAAGACTTTTTAAATGAATCCCACAAAAATTTCAGCCCTTGCTAGAGCTCAGTGAAACCACACCAGTGGACTGATAAATAGATTTTCTAGCATCAACTAAGGCATAATCTCCTAGTGAAATTTTTGCAATGATTGTGACACTTCTGTTTTGTTTTGTGGATGCTCTGTTGTGTAATCAGGAGGGAGTTCATATTTCATCCTTACTCCTACTGGGGACAGCTATCATAGCTCTGTCCTATGCAATTCCATATTTTCAAAACACTTCTAGCAATATGATAACTGTGAAATTTCTATTTTTCTGAAATTTTTCAAGAGATCCAAAATGTCTTTGTGATTTGAATGCTTTGGGAATTTGAATGCTTATGTGTTTATATTCCACAAGACCATCACTCTCATGGACGTACCTTTAATTCAGCTTGTGGAAGATGGATCTTCTACACTTGTCCTATCCAGGGGATTGAAAAAAGTTGGTGATGTACAGAGAAGGAAATTGTAACTGCATCCAAAAAGTTGGGGCCATAAAAATTACTTTCTTATGTTCCAATTAGTTTGTCGCTTGAGACCAGAAAAAAAATAAATTACAGGCTTGCACATACACTCATTAGAGTGGTGCATGACAGTCAACAAGGCTTTCCTAGTCTCATTAGAGTACAACAGAGAGTGCTGTGGCCAGACCTTTCAAAGCAAGGTTTTCAAATGCAAATTTCCCAAGTCATTGAGAAACTGATCCTCAGAAGCTCTAAGCACCTCTGACTTTCATCAAAACATTGAAACTGCCAGATATTAAGATTGTAGAGCTTTGCAGCACAGGGTTTTCAGAAATCTAAGCAATTTCAGAGTCAGCATTAGTTGCACTACCATTACCACTGCTGTTATCAGTGCCCTGCTAATCAAGCCTCTTACACCAGAGTAGACATAATATCCTTGTTTGAAAATCTTCAGAAAAAGAAGCAAGAACAAAAGGATCAGCATGTTGTGAGAGATAATAGGCCCTGCAAATAGCTGTACCTCTTTGCTGTGTACTGGGGAATGCACAGCTGGGACACTGCCCTAAAATTCACACACACACCTTCTAAAAGCCCATGTTTATTTAAGTGTCAGAGTTCATCTGGCCTCACACTGAGTGCACGAGTGCCAGTTCAGGGTCCATTGGCTTGATTCATAATATTCTAGAAAGAAACTGTGGTGTGACCCCTGGTTTTGCAGACCCAGATATAATTGTACCAAAAAGGAGTTATTCCATATAGGCTACATTCTCATATCACCAGCATAAACAAGCCATCTGAGGGCCATCATCTGCCCCTACAAGGAGATGTTTGCCCTGTGTGTTGAGGCAAAGTCTAGAACTGCTTTGTGCATCTTATTAATAGAAGAATCTCACTCTAGCAAGGAATATTCCATGTTGACACAAGTGGTGATTATGACAACCCTAGTTCCAGTTCCATCCTTTAGATGGGTGCATTTAACTGTAAGATTGATGCCTTAAGTTTTAGCTTTTATATTTTTCAGATCAGTAGTGCTTTAGTGTATAACTCTAAGACTCCCTAGCCTGTCAGCTACTGATCTCCCATTTTATTTAGACAAAACCATTTCCCTCTAGGCCTGAAACTCAACGACACCTAACTGTCTCAGGCTCTGAAAAACGTAAACAACAGTGGATTGTGAGAAAACTTGGAGTAAATTACTTCATTACCTGAAGCTGTAATTGGACAATTAACCTCTGATATGCAAATAGACCAAACATATCTGTATGAAAAACTCATCACCATCGTCCATTTTGGGTGTAGTCTCTGCGAGGCTCCTGCACTGCCCAAGGTGTACCCTTTGAAGGCCTTTCAATATTTTTGAATATCATTATATTATAAATATTATTATTCTTTTTCTAACTCTGTCTATCTCCTCTTCTAGGTAGCCTCTCCGAGGCAACAGGATATCTGTGTGCAGCTAGGCCTGCCACTGGCATTACGTGTTTCTGCATCATGTTGTGATGGTTTCACTGTCCCCATCTTCCTTTGAGTTTGCATCTGTGTCTTCTAATATTGAATATTTACAATACCACTCAGTTAAGTAAGTTAAGAATGACATATAAATTCTGTAGCCAGCTGAACTTGGAGGTTACCACTATTGTAAGCAATTCCTGAGTTCAGTGCTACTGTTCACTTTTGTGTGTAGCATTTCCTCTGTGTGTAGCATTTGCACTATCATGGCTTTAAATGAGATCTTTGTCACCTATTAAAGAGAGCAAACTCTTTCAACCTTTTTTCTTACCTCGATTTTAAAAGAATAGAGTGCTGCAAGGGAAAATGTTACTCAATGCAAGACTTCCAGGACTGCTGCATGCTGCTGAAATGTGGAAGTGGATAAAGGGGTGGTGGTGTTTTTCCATTTCATTGTAAGTACAAACTCCTTCTGAAGGCGTGTTGCAGTTGTTTATGCTCTGAAGAGAGCAATATTTTTAGCTTTACCACTTACAGTACTGGGATGTATTGCAAACTTTTTGATTAAGCATCATAGGCTACAAGAAAAGCTTGGAGCTGTAATGCCTCTAGGACATTTTTAGGCAGTTTCCATGCCAACCGTAAAAATTATGAGCAGAATGAATACAAGAAGTCTTTTTGAAAATAAAATAGTGCAAAGTTAATGCAGAACCCAAAGTTTTGGAACATGGTATTATATTGTTGGAAGATTTATCGTGATCCATATATAAACCCACTGGTTGTATCAGGAGCTCATCAGCTGTTGCTAACTTAGTCTGCAGACCTGCAGAGCTTTCACTCAAAGAATAAAGCATCTGTTTTAGCCTTTGCAGAGTTTGGAATTACTGCAGAAGCATGAGCAAACCTTCAAGCAAAGAATCATTCCAAACTTGAAAACTGTATGTTTAGATGCATGTTAAGTAGAGCACGGGAATCATGGGGTTCCATTGAAATTCCTAGATAGGATCTCCGTTATGCTGGATGAGAGTTAGTATGCACAGAGAAGCACAAATGCAAGCTGTAAGGACAGGGGGAGGTCATTCACCAGTTACATTCATGGATAAAACAGACTCCACTTGGGGAAATAATTGTAATTTATTGCCAGTGAAATCAGAGTAGGATAATAATAATCATCATAAAAATAATCAGAGAAATAAAACCAAACCTTAAAACACCTTCCCCTACCCCTTCCTTTTTCAAGTTTCAATGTTACTCCTGATCTTATTTCCCTCCTTTCCTCAAAAGGCACCATGGGACAGAGAGCAAGGGTTGCAGACAGTTCATCACGTTGTCTCTGCCACTTCTTCCTTTCCTGGGAGGAGGAGGGCTCCTCAAGCCCTTTCCCTGCTCCAGCCTGGGGTCCTCCAGGAGCTGCAGGTGGATGTCTGGTCCCACAGGGACCCCCATGGCCTGCAGGGCACAGCTGCCCCACCATGGGCTGCTCCAGGAGCTGCAGGAGAATCTCTGCTCCAGCGCCTGGAGCATCTCCTGCCCTCTTTCTGCATTGACCTTGGGGTCTGCAAAGTTGTTGCTTTCACATATTCTCATTTCTCATTGTGGCTGATGTCTGGTTGGTTTTTCTTCCTTTTCCTATCTATGCTATCCCAGAGGTGCTACCACTGCCACTGGTGAGCTTGACCTTGCTCAGTAGTGGGTCTGTCCTGGAGCCATCTGGCATTGGCTCTATTGGACACAAGGGAGGCTTCTGGCAGCTTCTCAGAAGTCAACCTGTAGCCTCACTGCTACAAAAACTTGCCACCCAAACCCAAAACATTGGGCTACCATATTTTCCAAGTGAACTGGTTTCAGAAACTTGGGATAGAAGGGTGAAAAAGAACCAAACCAGTTTCAAACAATGTTTGCTAATGGCAGATATGCAACTTCATTCCCCTGGAAAACACTGAGCTGTGAATAAACAATCGAGAAAAAGAAGAGAATTTGTGGAATTCTCAGTGAAAGCACAATCAACTCCAAGTTCCTGTTATTGCGGAGCACAAATGTGTAAATATATATCTATATCTATATCTATATCTATATCTATATCTATATCTATATCTATATAAAGAAGACATTCATATAATAGTAATTATATTACATTACATTATGATGACTAAAATAATTATTCCTTTCAGGAAAAAGTAATTCGGCTCCTAGTTCTTCCACATCCCTTGTTTGCAGCAATCCCTTGTTGGCAGCTGAGAGTGAGTTTTGGCCGTGTTAGTGGTTCAGAGCATTTGGATGTCCACAAGTCTGGTCAGTGCAATCCTCCTGCCTACATCTGGAGGCTAGAAATGAATTTGCCAATCAATGAATTTAATATAAAAGAATACTAGTTCTTCTCATGACACCAGAGATTGATCTAGGCAAAGAGGAGACAAGCAGAGGAAATATATTGTGATATTTTGACCTGTTTTCTGCATTTCTATTTCAGGGTCAGTTTCAGCTAAAGGTGACAGTTTGGTGTTTGTTAAGACCCTGACTAAGGACAGATTGGAAAGGGAAAATCAGGGAATGGGATGTGTTGGGTGTATTGCTTTGGCAAACTGGACCCAGCTCTCAGGCTTGGGTTTGATATTCCTCTCACAAATCCTCTTACAAAAGTACTTTAAAAAGAAAGATATGAAGTCTAAAGTTCTTAAAAAGCTGTGTTTGAAAATTAATTTAAACTTACACATATATTGATTTGCCTATATATTCTCAGGCATTTCAGTCTGAATCAAAGACAAAAGAGGAATTGCTGTACTTTCCATATATTTTCATAGTGTGTTGTTCAAAAATCTGTTATATTCATGCTTTAAGACCAAACTTTATGAAATCTCTGAAGGAGCTGCTATAATAGATCTAGAAATCTTTGAATGTTGACCAAAATTATTTTTATAGATTTTTTTTCTTCAACACCCTGTTCCAAAATGCTATTTCCTAATAAGTTTAAGTGATAACTGTTCCCCAAAATGGTAAGAAACAAGAATTGCAAGTATTCTGCTGTGTTTACTTCAAAATGAGGACTTCGGCTCCTATTAAACCGAAAGGCATTTCTGATGCTATTTTATTTTTTCCATTTTGACATGGGATATTTGATTTTGGACACTGGACATGAGATTACTTAGGATTCCTTCTATGTGATCAATTCCAGGCCACTGACGAGGTCTGGCCTTGGGAGGGTGGTTTTAGAGTAAATTGACATAGTTGTTAAATATGTAAAGTGGCAGAAAATCCAGCTGCCTTTCTTTATTCATGGCTTGGGGTGGAAGTGGAGGAAGAGGAGGCAGTGGTGGTAAGTGCAGGACACTGAATTTTGCAATAGGTTTAGGAAGACAGCCAACATAAAGAGGAAAAAAATGTGAGCAGCAGCCAACACACAGGCTACTTTACTCAAGTTAGATGAATGTTGATCTGTGTCTTGCACCAGGTCATGCAAAGCAAGAGCAAGGGTAACATTTCCAGCAATACCCTAATGTAAAATAATTGTGGTTTAACAATCCACACAATATATGTGACAATAATTAATTAACAGTTAGCCCTTTGTAGCACCCACAACACAGTGCTTCTTAAGTATGGGCTTGGAGCCCTCTGCATTCATTTACCAAAGCCTCTGCACTTGAAATTCAAAATAATCAGTTTACCCTTTGATAAGTTAATCCTCCTGCTCCCTCTCACATCCTCTCTCCCAGACCCCACAAAGCCTCAGAAATCTGGGTTATGGAAAATTGCCAAATTGAACCCATTTAGGTCTCAATTACCAAAGTGATTGTATCCTAGGATTATACTGGAGTTGAGCTGCTCCCCTCTTGTCACACCACACTGCACCTACTGTGAATCTGTGAGTCCATTGGTCTAAGCTAAATTTTACTCACTGACATAGCTCACTAGAAATGAGAGGAGATTCTGGCCCTGGTTTTAAATATTTGAACAGGGTAAAAGCCAAGAAGGGTTGGAAATTATTTAGCCTGCTATTAGGAGATATAATTAGACATACTTGGGTATAATTAGACTTGGATTAAATAAAAGGGGAAAAAAAGCAGCATGCAAAAACAGCCTTGCTAACAGTAAAATCCCTTATACACGGAAATAGGGTGAAAATGTGTGAAAACCACAGTGGAAATTAAGTAGGTGACAGAATAGTTCTTTTATCTCCAGTGCTATAGAGGATCAGTTTATACCCTTTGTTTGCTGAGTGAGGAGGAAAGAGTGAGCCTGGTAAGCCACGAGCACAGGCCATGGTTTGTGCTCAGGGCTGCCCTCGTACCTCAGGTACCCCCATCTGGCCTGGGGCTGCTGAACAGGATGTGTCATCTCTCTCCAGACCTGTGTGGCTTTCCTTGTGTAAGGCACAGTGTTATATTGGGTAAGAACTACAATGAGCCTTTTTCACTCCTTCAGCAAAGGTGGGGCTGTTTCTCAGAAGGCTCCTTTAGGAGAATGGCATAGGAAAGAATGATGCTGCTGCATCAAGCAATGACCCAGGAGAGAAAATCCTGAGATTCTTATGGGGATATGCTGAGAATTAAGAATTTTTAGCTCCACACAGAAACCATTCACAACTTAAGCCACAATTTTGCAGTTCTAGTAACTGAAGTTTACAAAAGTCCACCACAGATATTTTCTCAGAAGATTAGCAAAAATAAAAACAAAACTGCATAGAGAAGATTACTAAGGTGGAAAAAAAAACCAAGCACACAAAATTTAGTGAATTCAAGTAACTCAAATTCAACTGTGTGCAATCCTAATTCTACCCTTTTGTGTGTTTTGATACAGTCTTTAATTGCATAATCACATACTATTTGGTGAATAATTCCAGACCCAGGGCTGATTTGGGATTGTGTGAAGTAAATAAGGCATGAGACCACACACAGTGAATGAAGTGGATAAAAAGGAATATTGAACAGCTGCCTTGTTTACTGAGTACCACCCACTAAATGAGGCAGCAATTCTGCAGAATTTAAAAAAAAAATTGTACATGATCAATATAATTAAATACTCAATCATAATGCTTAAGTACAAGGAAGAGCAGAAAGGCTGTATGGGGAAATCAAGCCCCCTTCCCTAAATCTGTCATTTAGTCAAACCACACTTGTTTTGCTGTTTTTCACAGGTTCCAAGAATGCCTGTTCTCAATCTCTCCTCCCAGTGACCACAGTGCTCTTCTGATTCAGTAAAACTAAATCCAACCTAGCCTCATTATAAAAGTTGGAATTGCTTTCTCAGGCTGTTTTTCTTTCATATGGTGTTGAAGTTCCATGACTGCATGACTAAGGGTATATATATGCCATATATATAACAAAGTGCATGTGATCTGACATTCAGATAGTGAATGTCACTCAGCACAAGTAGCTTTAGTATTAGAATGTCAGCATGTCATTTATTGTCAAACCATTTCTTTTTCCATGCTCTAAAATAACATAAATCTCCATAGATAGTATGATATATCACTCAAACATATCATAGGAAAGTTTCATCATTCCATTTGCACAGGGATGTTTTGGGAGGATCTGGAAAAGTTTGCAAACTTCCTACCAAAGGTGTGGGTTGTCTGAAAGTCTTCCCCTTCAAAAGCACAGAAACATAAACACACCAAAAAAATCACTCCTGAATAACCAAAATGTGTTTCAATCTGCATGTTTACAATTTTCAAAATCCTTTTCCCATGCCTGATGACTTTTTAAAAAGTAAAAAATAAATCCCAGATCAGAGTGTCCAGCATTAAGATTAAAGCATGTCTGCAAGTGGGGGCCAGAAGCCAACAAGGTGTTTCTGTTTGTGTCAGGCTTTTTTTTTCTTTTTTAGTTTTTTTTTGTCAACCTTTGGAAATCACATCATCTGTTTTTGCATAACATCCTCCCTCGTAACACAGAACTAATGTGCTTCATAGTTTTTATAATCCATTTTGAACTCTGATGAAAGTAATTGAAAAATTGCAAAGTATTCTTAAAATTTGTCCAGAGCTGAAAACCCATCCCTGTTGTCTAGTATTTTCTTCAGATATCACTGGGAGTGAAGAATCCATTGGTCCTGATTTCCTAAAATATTTGGTTCTTCAAGGTATAGAAGTGAAACTTTTAATCACCTGTCATTTTCAGAACATGTAACTTCAATAAATTTACACATCTAATTTAAGCACAAATATTGAGTGTTTTTCTTGACCTTTTGTGCAGCACCTTTCCAGATCAATGTGTTATGCTGTTTCAGAATAACCTGGAGGTACTTTGCTTCTCAGAAGTTGCTACCTTCTGCTTCAGAGATTCATACATCTTCTAGTACATGAAAAAAAAAATCTCTGGGTACTTCTTGCCTTCCTCACAGAGGTGTTGTGAGCCTTAATGTGGTATTCTTTGAGCTGCTTGGATGAAAGATGTTCAGTGAAGGTATTTTTATGTCTCATTAAGCATGAAAAGAAGGATAAAGTGAAACTAGAAAACAAAGAAAAGAGAAAAAAATGGGGCTTTAAAGGGTATATGAGTCAGCAGTGTCAGTCATGCAAGTTTGTCGGTAACTAAAAGTCTCTTCGTGTTCTAGAGCTTTGCTACACAGCTGGGAGATGCTTAAAGAGATACTGCACTTACCATAAGAGTACACATGATGCTTGAAATCCCCTGTCTTTGCTCAGTGCCGTCACATACAATACATACAATAGATCTTTGAATTGTTGCTGAATGGATAATCTATATTTCATAATTCAGACTGTCGGTATTTCCTTTGCATAATTATAACAGCAGGAAATATATAAGACCTTTGTGGAACTTGAAA
This sequence comes from Melozone crissalis, assembly GCF_028551555.1. NCBI lineage: Eukaryota > Metazoa > Chordata > Aves > Passeriformes > Passerellidae > Melozone > Melozone crissalis. The sequence goes on from NW_026535805.1 coordinate 60,008,391, forward strand.
ACTCTATTGCCTTGGGCCGTATTTAATGTGCAATAAATTATTCAGCAACACAGCACTCTTCATTCTATTTACAGTAAGTTAGAGCTAAGTGTGTGAGGTATACATAACTAACATGAAATAGAATTCACTATCGCTGCCAAGGCTGAAGTTTTTTCTGAAGCCATTAGTCTCATATTCAGTGAGCCAAATCCCCATCAGGTGAAAACTAACATAACCTCATTGAATTTACCTTGGAAGTGTGAAGAGTGACCTCTCTGATCTCCATCTGAGGTCAAAGGATAGGTGGTGGGGAATCTCACATTTATGTAGATTATAGGATATTCCTTCTGTTTCCTTCTCTGTTCATCTACATATAGTGCTCTTGAATGGCAGTCTGTCAACAATACTGTTGGAAAAGTAGTACTAGTTTCTCTGACTGGATCCATCAGCTTTTTTAGCAAATGCCTCAGCTCTGTTTATGGATAGTACCAGAACAGGTGATGTGCCATATCCAGCCTTTGCTCCTGATAAAAAGATTATTTTATGTTCCATGGAAGCTGTTTATCAAGACCTACATTTAAGAGACCCATTTGATCCACATAGGTTTTCATATGCTCAGACTGGACCTGAAACAACTTGTATATATATAAAATTATTTTCTGCTAATGAACAAGCCATCATCTCCAAGTACCTTAATGTTGCTCTAGATACAGCTAGTAAGGTACATGTGCTACAAGCTAGTGATGTAACAGGTAAGGATTTGCTTTATTGAGTAAGAGTTCAAGGTAAAATTACAGAAGTCAGAATTAAATTAAGGTGTGTGCATATCAGCAGTTTTAAGAAGGGGAAGGTTTTTGTGGCAGATCAAAGGAAAAATTGAGAATCTCTGGCTTTTGTCTTAAATATACCAAATATTTGCTGATTGCTTTGTTCCCTGAGTCTCATAAAATAAAAAAAAAAAAGTTCTCCTTGTATATGTTTCTAGAGTCACAGTTTCCATCAATTCTCTTCTGACACCCAGCACTGTCCCTGTATTTGCAGTCTTTGAATTTCTGCAGAAAAAAAAAGCAGTCTACTTTACCTCCAACTGCTGCCAGAAGTAGGGTAAAACTTTCTTAGCAGAAATCCCATTTCCTTTCCAGTTTCAGCGTATTATTGCACTTGACTGTCTTCATTAGTGGGCATAGGAAGCACTCAGCCTTGCCAGGAGAGCTCCTGCAGGTGTTCTACCCAAACTCTTGTGCTTTATGGGGCAATTTGATGTTCCTGATCATTAAAACGATTTGAATTATAAGAAAAACTTTTGGCTCATGGAAGGGAAAAGGAGGCAAGTTTAATGTCTGAAATGGTCCATTCCTAGAGGTTTCAGTGGACCATGAAGTAAATTGATTTTTGCCAGATTCTGAATAAGAAAAGATGGAAGTCAGCTTAGGTGCGAAAAAACAATTATCTATTCATGTTCAGAGGAGTCAGCTTTTCCATGTGTATGGTCAATAGTCTGGGTTCCTTAGAAGATGGAGGCAGCCTGGGTTGTGCTTCTTGCACAAAGCACAAATTCATATTTTTGTAATAAGAACTAAGTTCATGCCTTCACACTCGAAAGTAACTTTACTCCATTGTCTTTAATGGATACAGAACCACTGGAGTTTCAGCGAGGAGGAGAGAGGAGTCTGCCACACACCCCTAGCACGGCAGTCTGCAGGTGGATGTTGAGTGTTCTTCCCTAGAAAGCAAAGGTGTGGATTTCAGTTCCCTCTGTAAGCAAAGGAACTCTGCTTATTTAGTTGAAGAATAAGCCACTGAGGAAAAATGAACTCTCTGCCTCTGGTAGAAGGAAACAGCAATCCCTTGGGTGATAGAAAAGGGTTAGTCTAAGTCATAATATCGCTGTAGGCTGAGTCCTAAGCTGGGTATTGAGTTGCTTAGCACTTGGAGAAAGGGATGAGGCTGAGCATGGATAGAAACAGAACTGGCCACAGCTGAACTTATCACTGGCTCATACCTCAGTGAGTATGGTCTTGTGTTTTCCACTTAAATCAAACTTCTGGATCTTTCTCTCTGATGCCGCCAAAACCAGCATTCCATGAGCCCTTTTTTGCAGACCATCGGCTTTCTCAGAGCTTGTGGCATGAAGAGGAAAGTCCTAGGCCAAGTTCACTCCTTATAACTTAATTTGAAAAACTCCAAATTAAAGATTTTGCTTTCCATGGAATTCTGATGGTGTGGAACTTGACTCTCAGCAGAAAGGAGCCATTCAGTGTAACTCAGCTTTGATGCTGCTGCTTAAATTATTGTAAAACTTTTATTACTAAAGAAGGATTTGCTGATGTAATATGTGCCGGGGCAGATACACTAAAATAATAACAACAGAAAGCATATATATTATTTGGTCTTACAAATAGATATAAACTTCATGGAATCAGCTCAGCAAGTTTTAAATGTACTTACAGCAAGAAAAGTCTCTGCCTACCAAGTTCATGGTGGAAAATGAGAATCCTTTGCAGCTGTTGCTGTGTTATTTATAATACAAGTTTGGATCAAAAGATGGTTTTTAAAGAATTCCTAATGCTTTACTCTGCTGCCAAATATGTTCAGCTTTTAACAATGTTGAAACAGGCATTTCTACAGTGGCAGTTCCTCTAGGGTGATAAATCCCAGCTTATGTTTTATAGACGGAAGGTCTCCATGATCACTCTGCCTGTGTTCAAAAGCCAGGATTCAAAAAAAAATCACACAAATCCAAAGTCTAAAATTATATGTGGTATTTGCCTTCATCCCCTTCTACTCACTCTAATTAAAAAACAGGCATTCTTTCATTAAATATCTTCTATTAAGCATTTCATTTTCATTACGTTAAATGCTCCTTTCCACTCACATGCTTGGTATCAATGGTAGCTGTAGCCAGTCATCATGATCCGTGTTTCTCGTGATTTTTGCCTACTGAATCCTTTATTGCACTTCTAAATTGCTCAGAGTTTGTTTCTGTCTGACTTTGACAGTGCTTTGCAAGAAGTCCATGTGCTGGACAGTATGACTGCTAAGCTGAGATTTTGTATGCAGCTCTCTGAGCTGTTAGAGTGCCACTTTCTAATTCAAATAGAAACACATCAAAGCATTGTATAGTATTGTTCTTCTCCTCTACAGCTAATCCCTGTGTCTCAGTGGTGCCTTTCTATTACACTGATTACGAAACAGAGTTTTAAGTCAAACAAGATTAAAAAAACATAGTACTGTGACTCCCAGCCTAATTCCTGACAAATTGGTGATGCACCAGATGCTCCTTCCCTCAGGATGAAATGATACATGGCTCTCTTTGGTTTATCACTGCACAGGCATGTTTACTCCATCCAAGTTGCTCACATGGGGTAGAAGAAAAGGCTGTTTAGAGAGGTGTACTTTCAAATGCCTTTGGGAATGAAAAGGGGAGAAGTCAGATTTCTTACTTCTTCACCTTTTGGTGCCCTTGTTCCCATCTACTTTATTTCAGTACTTTGGAGGAAGGAAGGAAGTGGTATGTTGAGGTTTGAGCTGTTAAATTGTGGGAGCTAATGCTTATTCTGTGAGCCAGTCAGGAGAGTCTTCTCTGCACATAAAAGAAGGCCAAGAGCTGTCAAATATCATTATCTAAAAATACGATGAAAACTTCAGCTTTTGTGCTGTGAACTTCTTAAAGAAGCCAGGAAGAAAGCAAGAATAATTTCAGAACAAAAGTAAAATCCTTCCCAAGCTACCTTTTCAACTCCAATTGCAGGAAATTGTAATTATTTATGGACTTCATTCAATTAAAGTCTGTGAAGTCCCTTAACCTTTGGTAAGCTAAAGTAGATCAGGAGTGCCAAGGTGATTTCTTTTCCACATAAACAGCTCCTGAAGGGACAGGGATTGGCAGGGACACCATGTGGCATTCTGCAACTCATGGTCTAGCTAATATTTCAGGAAACACGATACCTGTGAGCTACAGGCCCAGTCCTGCACCTATCAGCGTTAGTGGCAACATTACTAATGATTTCATTAGGAGCAGGACCAAGCCTGCTTTCAGCATTAGACACTCTCAGTGCTTTAAAGGCGTGCAGAGGAATTGTGAAGAAGATTGAGACTCAAGAGGCACATTCATGTCAACAGGAAGAGTGATCCCGTTTGGGTGTCTGTCCTGTTTGTACTGGGGGTTGTCATTTGCCTCTCTGTGGGCACAGGGACCCAGAGAGAGCCACTAGATACGAGCAGTGATTTGCCCTTTCTGCCTGCAGCCAGTGTGAGCCGCCTTTGCTCACACCCTAGCGCTGACTGTCGAGCCTGAGGACAGTGCTGGTGCAGCAGCTCCATGGGACGTTCCCAGAGACTGACAAAGGAATAAACTCCACTGTAGATACAGCCCGAGGCTGTTTGTGTGACCTGCCAGTTTGATCTTTTATATTTATTGCTGACTGTAAACTAGGTAGGCACCAGAACCCTAGCAGAGGTTTGCTCACCCATTCTACCTGTTACAGCTCCACAGCCTGGGGCTCGTTCAATAAAAGCCTGAGCCTGAGCATCACTAAATGGAGCCATCATACAAATGAACTCTTTTACCCCCCTCATTAGTTAGGAAAAAAATAAGCTGCAGCAAAACTTTCTTCTGTGCAAGCTCCTCTACAACCTCAGGCTTCATTCAGCCAACACTGAACATAGAAGAAAAATATTTAATGTTGAGAATAATGGTTTTTAAGACTTTAAGCTCCATCATGATCTCATCAGTAAAATAATCTTTCAGTATTTTAAAAAATAGGAGAGGCATCTCTGTTAGGCTGTTGTTGAAGCCTAAGTACTATAAATACAGGTTCAAAATTGCTTAAAATGCCAGTATTGAATTCTCCTCCTCCTGGGGTGACTCCTCATCCTTTTCTTTTTTCGACTATATATGGTTATTATACATGTCTTAAGTTACAGCTAAAAGAACCTTTTTGTTTAAAAAGAATGTTTATTTTTTACTTGTGAAGTAAAATAATCCCTAAAATTATATACTTTTCTTTGTGCAGATTGCTATTTATTGATTTGATTTCAGGTCCTAATCTCAATCTAGCAACTGTCTCCTAGGTCTTGGCTGAAAAGTGGCTAAAAATTCAAGATCCCCTAAATCAGCAGCAGTAGAAGGGTACTTCAGTTAATTTAGCCAACATAATTGCTTCAGCAAAGGTCATGAAAAGTGTGCCTCTGGAACATTAGATTGAACCAAAAACCTAAAGGTATTCATCTCTACAAATACTGGCAAAAGAAAAAAATTCCTCTTCATACAGTAAAGACATCTCCCAGCACTAAACAGCAACTTGATCATTTGGAACCATCAAAACAATGGCAAGGATGCTAAAAAAGAAAAATACTTAAGCTCTTTAGAAAGAAAAGTTAGAATTTAATATAAATTAGTGTGGTGCTGCACAGAATAATATGGTGACAGCAAGCTAGAAAGGGAGAAAAAGTGAAAGAAAGCAGTGCTTTTGCACTGCTGTTCTGTATTCCTGGTATATCCTTTCTTAACATAAGTGTTAACACTAAATAGAATGCAACATGGTGCCAAATGCTTCAGAGTTGATATGGACTGTGAGTAGGCTCTGTATGTAAATGTATCATTGCAAGGATATGTGAGAAGAAACTGCTCCGCCTACAGAGAGAGGTGTAAATGGATGCATATACTCCACACAGGACCTGATGATAGCATGATTTTCATCTATAATCATTAAATGCTCTTAGCCGTCATCTCAAATGGACTTGTCCATTCTTTCTGAATTTTCAGTAAAGATATTGAAAGTGCCTGTGCAAACTGCCTGAGACAATTTTGCAAAATGTGAACACAACACTTTAAATCTTCCTTGTATGAAATGTTCGGGGGAGTATAACACAGAGTTTGAATAAACCTTCAGATTCACTGATGACACATAATGGTAGGAAGGGATGGATTGCATTATAGGTTAAACAAGTGTATTTCAGTTGGAAAAAACCCAGCAATTAGAAAACACTTTCCTTCACATCATTGAAAATGTGTGTCTGCCTGCCTTTTAATTACAGTGTGTGGAGACACTCTGCTGAATCACCCAACTTGGTATGTTCTAGAGAGATTATTGTCATCATCTTCCTCCATGGACTCCATCTCTCTCCTGATAAGAGAGAACGAAAACAAGAGCTATGATCTGAGGCTGACTCATTAAAAATTTCACAGACAGACAATGCATTATAGATTTTAAAATCATTAGCCTAAGCAAATATTAGGTTGCACACCAAAACAAATAACAAAAGAGACCAACCATCAGATGATTGGTCTCAGCTTTAAGTCAAGCCCTTGGAAATCATACTCAAACAAAACTCTGTCCCCATTGTGGAAGAACCATTATTCTGTCCACTCATGTCAGAGGTTAAAAGAGGATACCATTTGCTAGGAGTTTGTCCTTAATGCATGCAAAATTAAGTGGGTTTGGAATGTGACCTTCTGTGAGCAAAATTACAGGCAATCCCTTCAGTTCATGAAAGATAGCAAGTGTGATGTTAAACTAGATTTACAGCATTGATTTGGAGAGCATAATGTGACTGTGTTGTATCTACACTGCAAGATGAATAGTGCTTTACATGAGGAAAAAATGGTTCTGGTATTTTTACTAAAAAAAGTGATTAGCAATGATGGTGTTTGACTTCTGTCTGCTCAAGAACTGCCTTCTGTCTGTCTTTGAAGTTTCACCTTCCTATGTTCATGTTTGCTCATGGCCATCTCTAAATTTCAGTGGCAAATGAATGAGTTGTTACTAATATGTCCAGAACTGTAATTTCATAAATGTAGCCTCTCTAATCTGCTTTATTTCTTAATATGAAGACCTTTGAAAACAGACAAATTCCAGTGCACACTAAGAAGAATGAAAAGCATGCCAACATTAAAGAGAACTGAAACAAATTTTGCAGATTACTAGAAGTGAATAGCATAACATAAGTAGCAACATGCTATTTAAAACTATGGGTGACTCCTTTCCATAAGTCAACATATATTTTCATTTGTGAAAATGCAAGTGATATGGGATTGATCCTTTTGAAAAACTGGAAATTACCCATACACTGATACTTTTCCTTTTGGGTCAAGATTCAAAAATGCATACAGAGCATTCTGGTTTGCAAATTTTTGATGTAGTGTCATTTGCCTAGAGTTTTTGGGAGCTTCTTGTGCTCTTGGGATCTTCTTGGGAGTTTTCACTGTTATGCTTTTTTAAAAATATACAGTTGGCATTTTTATTTTTGGAAACAAAGTCTTTTTTGTCTTTGAACATCCTGAACTATACACAATGGAAGTGATCTCTGCGATGTATAGAAGGTGCATACCTGTATTACCTTGCTACTATTACTTTAGTTTGGAAGTGGTCCAGTACTTGATTCAAATACATTTTTGTGGGCTGAAAGAACATGATCATACCTGTTGACTCCACTGAATTTCCTAGCAACCATTGTTCCTTGTTTTTCCCCTTGTATTTTTTTTTTATATATCATGTTTCCGCAGTTTCCAGTAAACTGAAAAACTTTCCTTTCTTGGGAACTAAGCACGTCTCAAAGCATTAAATCAGAGTGGTGGCACACATGCCACTCTTCTGACTTGTATCAGTGACATGCAAGTCACACAACAGATAGGCTGTGGGGAGGAACTAGTCAGATACAAAGCATATTAGTTGGTTATGTTGCCCACTCACATAATATAATCCTGATTTTGATATTCTGTTATATTGGCCTTTAAGTTTACTGACTAAACAGAACAATTATGTAACCAGGATCAGCTAAACCAAACAGAGCAAAAAAGTGAAGATACAGAATTCAGATCTAGAAAAGTACTAGTACAGAAATATAAAGTGCTGCTCAAAAATTTCACTGAAGCACCAGTTTATTACAGTGTTAAAAATGTTTTCCATTTAAATAGATCCTCCAAGTATAATATAGTTCCTTTTAGTCTTCTGTGTTAACAAGTTAGCTTACTTATTTTGTTAGAGGTACTAAATGGTCCATGAGTCCAAGTGGATGTGAGAACAGATGGGCAGAGGCATGTATTAGTGCTTTGTTTCCTTTTTTAAATTTACTTTAAATACCAGCAGGTGTAATATGCTTTTAAGTAGAGCAGGCCCTGATTAGCTGAAAATAGCTAATGCTATTTAAAAACATGGCCCTTCAAAGAGCAGGTAGTCCTGGGGTAGAGTGGGAAAGAGGTCTAGGCACAGCTGAATGGCTGCCTCTGAAACCAGATAAAATTAGTCTGGGTTGGGTCTGGGATTTTATAGTGGTTGAGCATGTTCCTAAAAAGTTCTTTATGCAATGACTGCAAGAGGAAGAGGACTGAGGACAGGAAACAGGTGTGGAGGTGGTTGTAAAGACCTAGAATGACTATTCTGAACACAGAATAGTCCTCCTTTTAACAGGAGAAGTTGAGAGGCAGAACAGTGTGTAACCACAGCAAAGGGTTAGCCCATGAGCAGTCATGGGGAATCTGCATTGTCCTTCTCTCCTTATCAAGTTTGTTTTCATCTTCCAAAGGGTCATTATCTCAAATAACTCAAACTCTCTAAAATGTACTTTTTCTTCCTTGTTTTTCAATCCTGTTTTCAACTATCAGCTACTTGATTTTTTTTCCACTGCTGTGCAGTATTTTTAGGTTGAAATCTTTAGGATAAGAGTGATTTGAGCCTTAATGGGCTGAAATGCACCAGTGCAGCCATGGTGGGAGATCAAGTACTGCTGAGGGAATTCAAGGCTGTTTCCATAGCCTCTCTCCTGGAACTAGCTGTACACATACTACACAGTCTGCTTCAGGACATCACCCTGGAAAGCTGCCACCCAGCTAGCTGTAGAGCTTAGCTGACTTTGCCTTGCTAGGAATCACCCTTGTAGTTCCCAGTTTATTTGCTTTTTTCCACCTGGGACAATTCTGTGCTGCAACTCAAGCTCAGAACAGAGGCTGCTCACTGAGGAAAAAGGAGGTCAGAGGTCTGATTCCAGGGGGGTCAGAATTTCACCCAGATGGATTTTTACCAGGATATGCAATTAAGTAGAATTTATTTTTACTGAAGAAGAATGGAAAGGGGTTTGAAGTGTCTTTTCTGCAAGAGAAACTTAAGCTGTGACAGACAAGCTGCCATGAGTACTCAAGGCTATGAAGAACTCTTAGGTTTTTGTTTTGCCATTTGAGTTACAAAGGTCGGGCCTTGGGAAAGAGGAATGAACACACAGTGCGTGTTCTATTACAAGAAGAGTGGGTACTTGGGCACTTGTTTACATCTTCTCCCCAGCTTCCTTCTGAATAGTAAGCAGTGTGCTTCAGAGACCATCTCTTGGACTTCATTAGGGCTTTTGCTCTCTGAAAAGAGGGCAGTAGTTTAAAAGCCATTTGTTTGTTTTGGGTTTTTTATTTAGAGAATTCAAACCTAACACTGGACTAATGCCCAAGAACACTGAGAAAGGAAGAAGCCTTGAACTAATTTTTAACACCAGACAGAAGTGGTAATAAATGTAAGGTTTTGTGTTGTATTATAGAAGCCAGTTGTTGCCATTCAGCAGAAATGCAAGTAGCTTGTGTTGTGGATATTGTTGTACCCTCTACTCTTTCCAGTCCCAGCAATGATCTACTCCATAAGTCCTCTTTTCTAGTGAAGTTTGTGTAGCTTAAACGTACTAGCATTTTTAGAATAGACTGAAAAAATCCAATCTAATGTTGTACCTACATCATTTTGGCTACATTTCACTTCTACATGGTATTTTGCACCATTTTCCTTGTTTTGTATTTGATGTGCTATCGACTGCCTTGACTTGCAGATATGCTTCACTACCCATTGATTGTATCTAATGTTTTCCCTGTTCTTTTCCAATGTTTCTATTTTTCCACTTCATAGTCCTTTCCTCTATTTACTTGATTCTTGTCTTCAGACCTTACGTCCTTCCTGATAGCATCAGATTGCTTTTCTACTGAAGGATAGGAGCTGTCAGGGCCTTACAGATTATCTCACTGCTTAAAAAAAAAAAAAAAAAGAAGTTGAATTTGCTTGTAGCTCTTGCTCAGTACCTTTGTCTCCACATCTACACATCAGTCACGGATCAACAAAGTCAACATGACGAGCTAGAGCTAGTAATGTTAATTTTTTTTTGTTGTTTTTACTTTAAAATCAAACCTTCTTGTCTGGATCCTTCAGAGTTTCCATCTCTAACATTGTGTTTTGCTCAGCTGCTTGTTATGACTCCTCTGTAGACATTTGCAAGAGTTAAAACATCAGGTATTTTTCCTGAAACAAAAACTTGCTTGCATGCCAAGGAAAATAACCATTAAGACTACATGTAACAATGCCATGTGGTGACTCCTTCCATAACAAGCTTCTTCCTCTGTCTTTGTCTCCCACTGCTTCCCCCCTCCCGTTACCATTCATGTCATCACTCACCTCCCTAACTCTTCTTTTCCTTGTCTTTCCTCCTCCTCCTCCTCAATCACAGTATTTTTGAGAGCTGTAATCACCTTTTACTGTAATAATAGGATCATACAATCACAGAATGGCCTGGTTGGAAGGGACCTTAAGCATCATACAGTTTAAACCCCCCTGCCATAACGCCTCCTTTTAACTCATGGTATCTTTCTATGTCCTTGCACCACCACAATATAGCTCAATGCTCAATCCTCCCTCTCATTTTAGTCTGTTTTTGCTCTCTCAGTTTGAAACTTTCCCAAGTTTTTGTACTCAGTGTTCATCTCTAATGTGGCTTGTAGTCCTGTCTACTGACAGGACAAATCTATGTATTGACTTCTATTGCTGTTTATAACAGAACCACTTTCTGCTGCTTCTCCTTTCCCATTACTCATGTCCTCTGGAGTCCAATGCAGAAAACACCTTATTACTAGGAAATAAAAATAGCAAGAAAATGGTATTGGTACAATACTTCAGACAGTGATTCATCAGCTTCTCAAAACTTATGCTTAACCAGAAAAAAGTCAAAAAGAGATATAAACTTTTTTTTATGCATATGAAAGATGTCCTCAATGGAAGAGTTAGATCTCTCACCTGCCTCATTTTAAAATATATATTAAAAAATTGCTTTATTGTGTCTTATGAGGACCTAATTGGAAGAGTTTTCTGGCAATAGATGACTGAGAAAAAAATGGCAAGTTCAGACTACAAAACCATAGCAAAGTTTTATTCATGAAGAAAAGCTGCCAGCGGAATAACTGAAGCTAGGGGCCTGAAGGCCTTTATTATCACTTCTGAAAAAATAAGATACAGTTGAAAATTCAGGCCTGTAGTGCTGAGTATGTATTCCTGGCAGAAGTCAAACAAATTATGATCTACATGGTCAACTCTAGCCCTGAACCTGTCCTAGAACTAAGGGGTCTTGATGTAGTCATGGCATGTATAGACAGAAGCTGCATCTCAATGAAAATTCAGTTGCAGAAATTGAAGAAGAGGGAAAGGATCTTTTAAGAAAGGGTCTTGTAGGCCAAAGTGTGAAAGAAATCAAAATGTGAAATTATGAGTGAAGTCTTTAGCTTAAAAAGTTTGAATGTGAGAAAACTCATCTTGGGATTTCTCTGTACTCTGAAGGGCACTTTCTAACTCAAAAACTGCTTTTCCCCCAGTGATACCCTGAGTGAATCTGGTTATTGATGTCTTCTAAGAGCTCTACCAAATAGTAATTCTATCACCACACCTTTGTTCCTATCTCTCTCCTATTACAATCTTTTCCACTTATATGGTTCTGTTCTGCAGTGATACCTCTGAAACAAGCTTATTCATGACTTTGAAGTCTTCTTTTCATTCTAACTCTTTACTCAACTTACCATCTCTCACTCTCTCACTATACAAGGTGAAATGGATGGGACCAAATACAACTTTCTTCCACATTTCCTTCCAAATTTCTTTGGATGAGATCATCAGCTAGTGAAAGTCATCATAGTTCCAAAACTACAAAATTCAAATTGAAAATTGGTAGTAAATGTTAGCACTGAAGGTCTAATGATTCTCTCACTATCTTTCTTTTCCTACCTGTTTGCCTCCATGCCTGAAAGCATTGCCATTCTTTTCACTGCTCAGCACCAAACTTCCCTTTCCCTTGTTGGAAGTGAAATGCAATGGGGACAGACCGTGTAATGGTAAGGAGCTGAAAGTCCTGTTCATTTTTTTGGCAGATTACAAATCAACACTCTCAGGCATGCTATATGATTCTTGGGGCCATCCTGTGCAGGGCCAGGAGTTTCACTTCAATGATCCTTGAGGATCCCTTCAAACTCAGGATATGGAGTCCATCATTCTATGTAACAAAGCTCCCTTTAAAGGATGACCAACCATCCACTTTTCAGATTGATAACAATTTGCTGTGCTTGGCTTTGTTTTGCAATTTAACTTAACTGCTCTGCATCATAAGTGCTTAAAAAGCATAAAAGACAAGAAGATATTACAAGTATCCAATGCTATACATTACATTTGTATGCATACCAGGGTATAAATATGCAGGGCACGTGCCTGGACTATTAATCAAATTCTTTATTAAGGCCTTAAAACAGTATGCATCTATGAATAATGCATTATTTCATAGCATATTGTTCACCTTATTTAAAAACATGGAGCTATCCTGCATATGTAGAATTTTATCCCTTGCATGTAGAATTTTGGGGGTGGTTTTCACAGGAGATTTATTAGAGTGTCTGAAACAATTCTAATAAGCAGTGAGCCATTGAATCTGCCACTTCATGAATAGAACTGGTAGTAAAGCATCCGCACAGCTGCAGGATCTATCTATTGCAATAATTTTAGTTCAAGTGTTTTGTATTTGCTTACAAAGCACCCTCTGCTGTTTGAGCTGCTACATGCTTTGTAGATAAAGCTGCTTTTTGGAAAGATCAAAAACCTTTTTGTGGGACACTATAAGAGCTACAAAAATATCCAGAGAGAATCTTATCAATCTTGCACCTATAATACACATTGTTTGACTGGCATTTAGAAATGTCACAGGGCTAGGAAACATGTTGTCATATCAGTAACCTGTATTCTTATCCAAGTAAAAACAAAGTTGAAACACATCTAACATCTAAATTCATTAGATGGGACAAACTCTTACATGTTTCATAGATTGGCAGAAGGACAATGGACTCTCCCCTGCTGTAAATGCAACTCCTCATTTGAAACTTGTATCTCACATGAGAGGACAATATAGCGTGGACATCAGCTACTTAATATAATTATTATTTTATGGTTATCACTTGCGGGTTTAAGATTTGCATGGATCTTTCTTTCGAACAGGAGTCTGGAGATGGGCTATAGGAGAGGTTTTTCTGTGCCTTGTCAAGGGATCTAAGTGCTTGTATGTAGAGCTTTTTTCAAAGCCTCCATGAAGTACTGGGCTGTGCACCTTGCTTCATTTGTCTATCTATTCTTGTGATTGCCAGGAGAATCAGTGGGACACTGTACTAGAGCACAGTTTCCAAAGGAAAGGAGCAAAACATTTATTGCTTTAAGAATAACTTATTCTCCATGTGCACTTCAAAGGCATTTGCAATACATGTTGATATTCCTTGCCATGATTGAGCATGTCTAATTAACAAAGTTGCTTGGGAGTTTTTCTAAAAAAGATCACTTCAAAAGAAAAAGCAGTTTCTGCAGAAATTGTTCCATGAAATTCCATGAAAGAAATGAAAGAATTGAAACAAAATACATTGTTGAAGGCCATTGAAAATCAAACCATTTCAGTTCCTTGAACTGAATACAAAAATAACTTCAGTTTATCTCAGATGCTGGGCAATATCATAGCAAATAGTTTTCAAAGGTTTAACTGCTCAAATTTGATTTGTGACTTTTGCCTACGAGACATACTGTATCTGGTAATCTCCAGGTGGAACACCTGTCCCAGAAGATGGACCTTATTATGGAGCCTTGTGCTGGATGCCTGAAACCACAAATGTTTCCTGACAATTTGGGTCAGCACATTTTAGAGACTGGGCTGTCAGAAATACTCAGTACTGATCTAGCTCTGCTGCCATTGACGTCACTGGGAGCAAGTCAATTTGACTTCAATTGGAACAAAGTCAGGCTGATGCTGAGTTGTTTTGAGATCTCCACCCCATATCTTCCTCATTGCATTAATTAATTATTGCTCAAGTTGCAGCTTAATTTAATAATGTCTCCCAAAACATGATGAGCTTTGCTATATGTACTTCTTTACCATCTCACTGTCAGTTTAGCAGCAATGTGAAATCATAGTGCTGTCAGAGTAACAATTTTCAATTTTTTCCTCTAGAATTAACTGTTGTGAAATGCTGTGTATGTGAGAAACATTGAAATAACCTTATGTATCTCTCATTTAATCTACAGGTGTCTCTCTTTAGGTCACTTTCTGTGTATTTTGAGCAACCTGAATAGTCACATAACTTCGATGTTAACAATACTGTGTTTCTGATTCAAGGAATGTCCAATAGGTAGAATAAAAGGGAAAGCGAGATAAAGAAAAAATCTGAAAGGACAATATTGACAGACTCCCTTACCAATGTGCATCTGCTTGCTTGGAAAAAAAAAAAAACAACACACACAAAAAATCACCAGAGATGCCCATGTCGGTTTTGTGTGGTCGGTTTTGTGTGGTGGGTGAGCTTTTTTTCCCCTGAGCGTCGTTTACAGTAGATGTCTCTCTCTTTCAAGCAGTAAAATGAAGGCCTCATCCTTCCTTGCACACCAACCTAGAGAAGTCAAGTTTTTAAAAATTGATGCAGTTTAAGACACAGGTGATGGGAAATGGTCATTTCTGCTATTGTTATCTTGACTCTTGCACAGTTTTGGCAGAGGCCAACTTGTACTCAGTCAAACAACACCCAGACATGACTCAGGAGCCAGCACAGGCCAAAAGTTGACAAAGGGAAGTATAGGTGGCATCAGCCAGTTCTGGAGGCTAAGAGATCTGGAGTGTGGTTGCTAAGTACAGCAGCTGGGCTTAGGGACATGGCCTGCAACTGCTTAGTTACCTGGCGCAGGTGGGGACTAAGATATGTAAATAGGTGAAAGGAAGGAAAGAATAACACAAGTCAGCTTGAGAGACAGTGTTATACAGTCTTGTGAAAGGCCCTGAGCTGTGATTAATGTTTGTGATGTGAAAAGAACACATTATCACTGCAATAAAACACAACAATTTATGTGACAATCACAGCATCGTAAAGGCTGGGAGGGAGGGACCCTGGGCCACTCTGATCTCTTGTTCCTACCAAGTTCAGCACAGCAGAGTCCTTAGGGCCCCATATACTTAAGGAGGGGTTATTTCCAAGGATGGGGTTCCTACAGCCTCTCTGAGCAACCTGCTCCAATATTTGACTACCCTCATTTTAAGTTTCCCTTCTATCAGGTAGGAATTTCCTGTTATAGCTGGTAACTGCTGCCTCTCCTCCTCCCAATCTGCACCTCTGGCTCTGTCCTTCCTACATGCTCCTAACAGATTGCTGCAGACAGCAAAAGGATCCCTCTCAGCCATCTCTTCATCAGGCTAAACAAACCCCATTCCCTCAGCTGTGCTGCTGTACTCTGTATTCCAGCTTGATGGTCTGTCACTGCAATTGATACAACATGGCAACCATCTTCTCGAGGAGCTGCAAAAAGGACAAAATACCCAAATGTGGTCTCACATGTGCCAAACAGCAGGGCAGGATCACTGCTCTAGATGCAGACCAGGATGCAGATGGCTTCCCTTGGTACAAAGTCACCCTGCTGGTTCCTGTGCAGTTTGCTGATGGCCAGGGCTCACAGGGCTTTTTCTGCAAAGCTGCTTTCTTTAGGAATCTTCTTTCTTGAGAATCACAACTTATAAGGGTGACACTAAAATCAGCATTCCCTAAAGTCTGTACAGTGCTGCTGGTGTCCCCCAAATATTTGGGTGTTAGTGACCACATCCTGTTTCACTGGGATACCCAGTACACAGAAATACCACACCCGGTGAGTCTGCAAATTACAATAAACAAAAGCACTCTGATATATTGCCAACCACCTTACCACTCTTTCCCTTCACTCAAGCAGTCCTTGAATGAATGAGGTGAATCATCCCTGTGCTACAACATATGGAGCAATTCTCAGAGTAAGCATTCATTGATGTGGTCCATCATTCATAAAGCTTCCCAGTAGAAAAGATGCTTGGTCAGTGAAATCAAAATTGATGATCTGTGTTCTGCAGCAGAGATTAGATTGATCTCAGCCCCAGCATAATCAAATTACCACTGCACTGGGTTTAAAGTGGGTAGAATAGAGCCTAGTATAATAAGTCTTTTCTTGTACACTTCAGGCTATTGATCATGCTACTGCAAAGAGAGAAGAAGATTGGTGTAAAATGGTAGTAAATCAGAATAGTGGTGTTTTCCATGAGTTTTGGTAACACAAGATCCTCTACAACTAAGGTTGGACTCCTTACATCTTTTTTATTAAAGTGGAAACAACTGACAGAGGTACTGACTTTCCAGTTTCCTACTAAACTAAAGAATTAAAGCCTTAAAAAATAATAAAGTCAGTAAAAGATGTGACTTTATGTGTGAGGGAAGGCTAGTCTTGAAATTGCATGAATATAGGTATATCATGGCTAAACATTACCCTTTGTTGCCTTCCCCACAAAAAAAAAAAAAAAAAAAAAAAAAAAAAAAAAAAAAAAAAAAAAAAAGGAAACCCAGACTTTCACCACAAAGTATTTACCCAGGCATGTCGAAGATGCTTTGTTTGCTTCCTATCTCCCTGGGAACAGCTGGTTTCTCTGGGACACCCAACTAAAAATAACGATGAGAATATTTTTTATTTCAGGGATAATAGTCTGTAGGCTTCTTGAATTTTACATTGCTGTCTTGTGAATAGATGAATTAAATTTCTTAGGACTGTGGATGTTTGGAATATTAGAAATATTGGTAAGCCTAGCTAGAAAATAATACTTTTGAATCATCACCCAAAATCCTGACTGCTATCAGCAGAAAACAGCTTCTTTGCCATAAGACCAAATTTTGAGGACCTTATTTAGATCAGTGTTGGAATAGGTCCCATTTTCTTACCTAAAATTTGGCAGTTTAAGGGCATCAGGGTTTATATCCCTGGTTCAAAGGAGATACTGTCAAGTATGCTCTGTGACCCTCAATAGGCAAAATGAATCACACATTCACACCTACATATCCAAAACATGCAATAAAGTTTTTATCTGACTCTCTACGCAATCCCTCTTGATTCCCAAGATAAAGGGATGGGTGGTGCATAGGCTGGATGCAAAGAAAATTTTTTTGCTTGTGGGAGGAAGTCAGAAATAACCTTAGGCTGGATCAGCAGGTAATGGGATGGTAGCACAGTTTCCAAACAAAGGCAGATATGCCTAAAATTGCTGACTGTTGCCACTCTGAGAAAAGTGGCTTTAGATCTTCAATATGACTTGTAAGAATCTTTTATAGAGGGAAGGTGCTGAAGGGACCAAAATGTCTTTTTGCAGTTCCAAGACACCTTCAGAAAAGAGAAGATGAAGGAAGGGCTTTTCCCAGGCAGGGTCAGCACCAGCTGGCACAGCTGCCCAGAGATGAGGGACTGTGTGGTGCCCCTGTCCAAAATGCAGAGTCCTGCCCAGATGTCATGCTCTTGCTGTTAACTAGTGATATAAAGAGAAGGCCATTCTAGTATTTCTACTTTCTTTTCCATTATTGGATATCCAGCAGCTGAGAGAGAGATATTCTGGTCTTAAGCATGCTATGGTATAAAAAAGCTGCCAAAAGACATCATGGTTACACTGAGTTTGATTGAACAATCCAAAATATTTGCAGTTCAGTATTGCCAATTAAAAATACTTGCCAATTATCAACTGCTTGTAGCAGGGAAAATGTTCATTAGCTTACAAATCAAATTGTGTGTTATATACAAATAAGTTTGTATTAACAGATTAGAAGTAAGTGATACTCCTCCCTACCTTTTAGATAGTTTGCTTAAAATGCTATTAATAACAATAAAAAAATCATAAAGATTTGAAAAAAGAGGGCACGTGGTAAGTAGAAATCATGATGTGCTCTCTCCCTTTCTCACACTTGCCAAAACCTCCAGGGTAAGTGTTTACTAGCAAACAATAAAACATTACACATATAGACAAGGTAGAATGATTTAATTTCATTACTCCAGACCCAAGGGTGTTTGTTACAGTGATAAAATCTTCAATGAGATGATGTTATATTTCTGTTACTTCATATTTGCACAAGCACCAAGAGTGAAATTTTGTTCACTGTTCTTTTTTTTCAAAATGAATTTTGAAATCTATAGATTTCTGTTGCAATTTCTGAAACAGGAAAGAATACAGCAAAACTATCAAACAGAACAACAAGCCATTATCACCACAAATAGATCATTTTAGTTGCCATGGGTAACCAGTGCCAGTAAGGTATTCAGGCACTGTAGCCACCAGCACTGATACCCTGCTCTGAAAGTGCTGACTGTGTGTAACACAGCAAACTTCAATAATTATTATGTGTGGGAGGGTGGTGGCACCAACAGGATATATACTTGTAATGAGTCATTCTTTAAATAGCTTAATTTATCATCTTCAAATAAAGGGGGAGGGATTTATCCTGTACAACATAGTTTGAAAAGCCTGAATTATTAATAAACTGAAATGGCAGCACGGCAGGAAAAACTGGACAAATACACACACACACGTGCACACATAATATAAAAGCTTAATGATAATAAGACTGAAGGAAAGCACTTCTGCAAAAGCACAAAGCATTAATCAAGTAACATGCAGAAGTATTGTCACAAGTTTGCAGCCATAATCCAGGTACTCATGAATGTGTAAATGTACACAGCCAGCAGATAAAGTGTCAGTAACTGCAACTCAAGGACATCCAGACTTTCACAGACCACTGGCTGTGAATGTGCTCAGCACAGTAGTTTCAAATAGGCAGTTTGTTTTTCCTTTCACAGGAAAAAACACAAGATCACAAAGACTAAGGAGAGTCATGACATGAAGAGGAAGCATCCTGAGGAAACTTTGATTTTCTGGTGGGAAATGTTGATAACTCAATATATAATACTCCTCATTCTGTGGCAAAATTGAATAATGTATGTTGTTGTCCCTTCTTCACACACAAACACAGCAGGTAGCAAAAAGGTGGATGTGCACTGTGAATGGGAGCGGTCACTCATTCAGTGAGGGTATTGCACAGTTCTTTTTAGTTTGATTTTAAAGTAGACTTATAGCAGGAATCATAGATTTTCAGGATGAAAGGCTCCTTCCAAGCTGGAGACCCGAAGACATCAAACAAGGACAGAGAGCAGGTGACCAACAGTCCCCCTGCCTTCTCCTGCTGAGGTGCAGGACAGGAGAATCAGAGGCATGAAGAGAACAACTGAGACCTTGTTCCAGGTTCCCAGCTGAAGTTGCAAAAGTCTGAAGGCTGAAGGATGCAGTGTGCTTTATATACATGTTTATATGTAGGTATCTATATCTAAAAAAATCCCAAACCAAACCAAACATACCTAATTCACCATATTGGGGCAGATCAACAGAGGAGGACAAGAAAACACAAACAATTTTCAACAGACATCCATATCCAGAGACGAAATGTCTATAGACTACTTGGTAGCCGGGGCCTCTCAAAAGGACCAAGAACAAATTACCAAGAATGGATGTGGTTTTCCCTCCTATACTTTCATTGGTTTTTCTGCTGAACATACCTTCTTATTCTCTCCATAGGGCCACATAAAACAAGGGATTTCTATCCCCTTGCCAGCTCTCTTTGTGGCTGAAGTCTTTCCTTCCATATTGCTCATCAAGCTCTTCAAGAGACTCAACTCCCTCTCCCATGAGTTTTTCTTTGTGTGTTTTCTAAGTTTTTGTTTGTTGCTGTTCTTTCAGACATCTCTATGCTGCACTTGCATGCATTTGTAAAGTCTATTGCTGGATGTGTTGTTTAAGCAGCTGCATCACTGGCATCACTGAGTGTATCAAATAGAACAACTCTCTAATATGCAACATTCAACATTCTTAGCATATGGAGAAGAATCACCTTTTTTTACCATGGCATTGTGTTGATTTATGTTTTGATTGTGAGCAACAGCTCATAAGCCTCTATACTGCTGTACTGCCAAAAATACAAAGTTGAAAGTACGTGCTCTTTGTACTTGCCTTAATTTCAAATTGTTATTTGCTGAGGCAATCTCCTTTTTCTTCTTGTCTCCTGAAAGATTCTATCCTTTTATCCAATTTACTTTTTTCAATATCACACTCAAATTTTATATGTGTATTCTTTTTTTCCAAAATCTAGTTGACAGAATTGATTAAAACTTGTGTAAAATAGATTATCCAGTGACCTCCTCTGCTCACACACACACCAACCCAAGCTGTTTTATGGTAAATTATAAATGCACCTGATAGACATTAAGTGTAAAACATAATTCTTTACCTTGTATGGGGATGATTCATATGAAAATGAATGACAAAATGAAAAGTCCTTTTAAATTGAGATGTATCCAACCTGTGCCTTCCATCATTCCAGTTAGGCCAGTTAAAATACTAAATTAAAAAAAAAAAATTCTACTTATGTGGTCTGTTTCTGCTGCTTCAGTATTGGCTGCTTTAGTCACTTTGCTGCCTTCTAGGTCAACCTGCCCATAGTTTCCAACATTTTCTTTTAAAAATTTTCAGAGAAAAATTTAAAAATTACACCAGTCAATCTATAATTTCTGAGGCTTACCATGATCACATTTTTAAGGCCAGGGATATTGCTTGCTTTTCTTCAACCTTATGGAACTTTCCCTACCTTATCCTCTCCTTGAACAGATCATTGTCTCAGAAACTGCTTCAAGGCCATCCTGAAGTGTTCTCCAATGACACATTAGGACCTGCTGAGTTTAACAAGACTATCTTATCAAAAATATCTTAATTTTGATCATCTCTAGCCCATAGTATCAATATTGAGGAAGGAGTTTGCTGTGGCAACCTAATAATTTGCTTGCTTTTCTTCAACCTTATGGAACTTTCCCTACCTTATCCTCTCCTTGAACAGATCATTGTCTCAGAAACTGCTTCAAGGCCATCCTGAAGTGTTCTCCAATGACACATTAGGACCTGCTGAGTTTAACAAGACTATCTTATCAAAAATATCTTAATTTTGATCATCTCTAGCCCATAGTATCAATATTGAGGAAGGAGTTTGCTGTGGCAACCTAATAATTTGTTCTCATTTGTCTCAGTTTTATTTATGTCCAAAATTACCATAGATGGAATGCTTTGTAGTTAAGTATTTTGCCACAAGCTATGGAATGGAAAACAATTATTTAATCTTTTCCTTTTGAACTTGACTGGACTACTCTCTTCTGAAATGGCAGTAGGTGCATCATTTATCTGATTAAGATTTAACCCGATTTTTAATTTTTGTTGTTATTATTTCTAAATGATGCTCATAAGGAGTGGAGTGCTGTAGCTTTCTCTGAATCACTCAGTTTTATAATTTTCCATGTTGAACTGGATAGTTACTTCCTCTTTGTTATTTTCCTATTTCTGGTAGTGTTCTACTCTTAAAGCAGAATGGGAAAAGAATTCATATTTTTTTCTTTGGTATTTTTTGGTTTGGTTTTTGTTGTTGTTTTGGTGGGGTTTTTTGTGGGTGTTTTTTGTTTGTTTTTGTTTCTTTGGGTTTTTTTTTTTAGTTTTACATATTTTCCCCATTTTACACTTGCCCTTCATTATATTGGTTTCTCTGCTTTAGATGATGCTTTAAAAAAACATTCAGATAAGCACTGAGTAGCTAATGCAGCTTTGTGAGTCTGATTTTATGATTACTCTCTCATATTTGTTTATTTTGGGATAGTTTGCCATTATACATCAATAGCCTGATCTCATATGGTTTACTAATTTTTACATTACCTTATTAAGAAGCCCTACCTGCAAGTCCTGTGGTTTTGGGTTTTTCTATTCTTGTATCATTAATTTTCTATCTTTCAACACTTAATTTTCCTAAGCATAATTATTTCTCCATTATAAGTTTTAGCAAAACTGTTTCTCTTCAGTTCCCATTCCTGCCAAGTATGAGAAGGAGAATTCAGCAGACTCCCTGCAGACACTACGAGAGGTGAACCTTAGAGATGAAGGGATAGTTTTAGAGTTAGGACCCAGTCATTTCAAACATTCATATTCACCAGGCCTGCTTTTCCCTGAATAAAGCTCTTGAACTGAAATTATAAGGACCCAAATATACATACACATATAAACTTCGTTTCTCAGTGGACACCACAGAGTGTAAAAATACCTCTAAAGTTTTCCGATTTAAACACAGCAATTACTTTAATGAGGCTATTGAATGACTGTTATCTGTTGCATTATTTACCTTTGATATCTACAGATGCTTTTGAAATGCAAACTATTCCGAGACAGGCATTGAAGTTCAATACATTTTCTTTTCAATATAATTTGAGAACTGCACACTGTAAGCAAACACAGGCAAGAAAAATGTAGCTTATTTCTATCTGGAGACATATCAAATGAGAATGCAGCCCAATATATACTGGGGCAGTTGCAAGTGCTCCTTGCCCTACTGGCCAGGACCTCCATTATTTTTTTTGCATAAGGAGGAGATTCCTCCCATTCCTCCCCATTTCTCTCCACTGTGACCCTGTTAAGATATTACAACTTTGAAAGAGATTTTATCTCTTTTTTCCTAAGAGTTTGAAGGATGATTTTCCTCTTCCTATACTTTCTTTCCTATTAACCAGTGTGACACAGCTTTCCATTTCTTCCAGTTACAATCCTTAATATGCTTAAAAAGAAAGGGATTTTTGATTAGGTGATCCATGGTGGACATTTAGCTTGATAACTCTCCTTTTTTAAGTGTTTGTCTTTACTGAAAGATTTTCAGCAAATCCTCTTCTTGTATCCCCTTGAGCTTCTTAATGGCTACATGTAATCTTAATTAGATGACATGACATTTCATTCCATTTCTTCTATCTGTATTTATTAAGCAAGCCAAGCTTTCCTGTAACAGTTCTGTGTTCTGTATCACCATGTCCTGGTGTCATGTACATCATAGCTTTACAGATGCTCTAAATCTTGTAGTTCTTTCTGTTAGCTTTCATGCTTCTGACATTTCTGCATAAACCTATTAGTTTTCCCAATTATTCTTCCTCTCAGTTATCACTGCTGTAGTCTCCTACTTCTTCCCTTTTCCACTCCAAGTCTAAGCATAGGAATCTACCTTTTAATTTCCTATGCATATTTATTCCCAGTCCTCTCCAAATCAAATTTAAAGCTATCTTTCATTTGATTAGAATTGCTGTCTAAGCATGGTTTGGGTTTCATCTCATCTTTCATATGATTGATACCTATTTTACAGCTCTTAAACAGTGAGGTGGTTTGGGTCAAGAACTCAAGAATTGTTCTATGTTGAACTTATACTTATTTTCTTACTTTTTTACTTTCTTTATGCCCGTACTTTATTCCCTTTAAGCCTATATTCAGTTCAAACCACTCTCAGCATTTTCTTGATTGTTTTTATAATTAAGGAAGATTGTTTGGAAACTTGTTATTGAGTCTGTGTGAGGAAGTAAGTTTAAAGGCCAAAAGAAAAAAAGGATTTTAAGAAGAAAAGGCAATTGCCATTGAACACAGAAAAGAGCAAGTGTACAATATCAAGGAAGAAAGAAATATATATTAGAGTCACAGCTGACAAATGAAACAAAAAATAATTGTTTCAACATATTTAACAAATGAAAGAATTGCAAGGCTCTGGGCTGGTAAATGACGGCAGCTAGCTATTGAGGGAAAATGGTAAATAGCTTCATAGACTCTTGGGAAATAATTTGTTTTAATTGTGTGCAGTCATATTCAAATCAATATCTGAAAAATCTATTGGGATGCAGAGAACTGGAGTAAATCAGAATTTCAGAGCAACTCAGATAATAGATTATTCTTTAAGGCTGAGAGGAGATAAGACTTTCATATTTACATACATTTTTGTTTCTTCTATTGTAAAATTTGCTCATATTAAATCAGTTTTGCTTACTATAATGATGAAAAGGCACTTAACATTTAAAATAGGTACAAGAAAAGACTATTAATATTGGTGCTTGTACTTTGTCTAAGTAATCATTGCTATTGCCATAGGTAATGGTCATCAGAATGTCATCATGCCCCATTCTCTATATCTCAGTAATTGAAATCCTGTGGGATCTCAGTCTCTCAGAACTGGGGTGCAGGGTGAACGAGACCACCCCTGGGGGGCTCGGGAGTCCTGGAATGTTGCCAGAAATGTCTGGTGGCTGGACTTTGATCCCACATGGGAGATGACATCAGTATGAGGACAGGAGGATTTCACCGGGGTGAATGGTGAAGGGATAAGTTAATTGGAGTGTGAGATACAGGGTTTAAAATTTCTGTACAGGGGGGTCTAGAGAGGTAAGATGGAGGAATTGGGGCGTGCCCTTCTCCTTCTTCTTCTTCCTCTAGGCCTCCATCTTCTGTGGTGATGCTGGCACTCTGGGATTGGACCTTACTAGGGGGGCACTGGTTAATAAGGGTAGAGGGTATTGGAGAAAAATGATAAATATTGCATACGTAACTCCGGGTATAAAGATAGGTGGCCGCCCCAGGGGCTCTCAGTGTGTGCCCATGGCTGACTGCTGAGCAGAACTCTGTCAGGCCAAGAGAAAATCTTTTAGATAAGCAATTAATAAACACCGAGACCGAGAAAAAATCTGAAGTTTCTTCTCGTCCTTTGGAACGCGGGCGACCCAAGGCCATCTTGGGCTTTTCCCAGACCATCTAAACAGCCCCAAAATCCGACAAAATCCCTTGCAAAAACAGTATTGGCCAGGCAATTATAGATCTAAAGTAGAATAGCTTTTACCAACACAGTAAACCTGGAGAAGAGCAATGAGGATACTGGAAAAATTTTCTTACACTTTGACAGTAGCACCAGCTAGATAGAGATTTGCCTAACTTAGCCTAAATCATTGCTTGAAGAATACATGTGTGTGCACCTCACAAGCAGCACCAGGAGGAAGAATTTCAGGAGCATATTGGCACTTAATCTCGAGCAAGCACCAACTAGAAAGCTCCAACTAAGCATCCTTGGGTTTGTGATGTCCACATGTGTGGTATATGCTTGATGTGTTTTATAAATAAGATATCTGAGGGAGCCATGGCTAAACTTTTCTTTCATGGCTAATGAACTTGTAGAGCATATTAATGAAATATGCTACTTAAGTTTCTGATTAAGGAATCCATTAAGATAATGGTATATTATTTTGCATGGGCCATTTGATTTATTCAATAAAATGTTTCACAGAACTTAAAGTCTTATTTGTGAAATACTTTCCCAAGACTTATTTTTCAGTATTTTACGCATTTCCTGTAGACATGACTGTGAATTAAATTTAGCGTGAAAATATGTTTGGCAATCAGAATTGTGTGTCCTTATTTCATAGGCAAGTTGCTTGTCCTATCTACACTTCTGATACCTATCTCCCAGATGGGGATAAGGAAATATGTCCTGTCATGTAGGACTATTTCCAGGCTTAATTAAATGCTTATAAAGTAACCCATAATTAGCAGGTATCATTAAAGCCAGTCAGAAGACAGGTAAACAAAACACAGTTCATTGAGCTTTTCACAAGGAGGAACAAGGTCCCGACTTGATAAAACCCCTCACTAAATATTAGGAGAAAGACAATCTGTTTGTAAATGGACAAACAGTGTCAGATGTTCTAATTTCAATCACCATTATAATTTAATTCACAAATATTTGATTTAGGTACTCTTATGTATACAACACCAACCTGGTTAGGAAGTAAAAATAGTGGGAAAGATCAGGGACAAGTAAAGTGCTTTTATCCTGTTCTGCCAAGTTTCACCAATCACAAGGCTGCTTTTGCCCTCACAGAGCAATTTACTGGGAACTTGGTGTAGTATTAGACTTTATTACATATAATAATATATACATTTTATGTAATTATATGTATTATAATAAAATTCAGATGAGAACTTTTTAAATGTTAATGCTTTGCCTACCAAGAGAAAGACTGAAGAGAATTAGGTTGTTTGCCCCAGCTGCCTTCAGATTGGTTTGCCAGACTTTTATGGTATAACATCTGCAAAGGACTTCACATTACGTGGAGAACATTTTGCCCAGACCCCCTTGATTACTTTAATATCAGGAGATCTGGCTAATAAAAATCTCATTATAATAACTGGCAAGCAGATGGAAAAGACTGTGAATGCTAAAAGATATTCTAGTACACTTAAATTGTGGGGAGGGGGGGAAATTATGTGAGAAGGCTGTTGTGTCTATTTACCTTTTGTAAGTTTATTTTTATCATGTCTGCCATTAGAGAAAATAAGCATGTAACTTAGCAACATCATCTTCCAGCTTTCTGGCTGTAGTTTGTCAAAGATGAGCTATTTTCTCAAGTTTCTATCAACCAAATCAGTATACTAGCAATTAAAGAATCCACATAAATTATATCTGTGAATTCCAGGCCCACCATTTACCATTCAGTTGGAACTGAAACAATGGCATGATATTAAAAGGACGTTTCATTATAAACAGAGTAGCATTTGAAGTCTCCCTAGACTGTCAAGTGATGAGTGCAGTATCACGAATGCCAATGCTTTTCTGTTGCTGATTTCCCCACCTGTCTTTACCTGGCGATTATCAGGCCCTAAATTCACAAAATCCCCAAAACCCCTTCAAAATATTTTCAACTGCATGTTGCCCTAAGCATGCCTGCATGCCCACACCTTTTAAATATCTGCCTGGTAATACTGCCTTACTTTTATTGAGTAAATAATTTTTAATCTATTTTTGTGGTGTTCCTAGGTAGGAATTTTAGAGGTTTTTTTTGTTTGTTGGTTTGTGTTTTTTTTAAATTTTAGATAGAAATTAAAAATCCCAAGTAGAAATAAGTATCCAGGAGATAGCTTAACATTCCATTAGTCTCAAGAGACTAATTATAGAATCTTTATCCTAGCTGCCTATTAATGAAAGCATGCTAATGTACATATCAACACCCTGTTTTCAGAAATATTTTCCCAAAGCTTTAATTTTTTTCAGTGATTATAATGTGCCTCTGTTTTCTTTTTTCATATTCAGTTACTTTTAGTATTTTAATAAAATAAACATAGGTGCCGCATTTCCCTTTTTTCTGTCTGAATTCCTCATCAGTCCAGGTATTAGCTTATACTGAATTCACTAAGTTTTATCATTACTCACTGGACAGATTGTTTGGAAAAGGGTCCTTTAATTTCTCTCCTTTGTACAGTTCAAAATCAGCTGCAAGCACAGACTACTTTCCAGAAAAAAACAAATGTCTGCACATTTCTCCATTATCATTTTAAATGTCATAATCTCTTATTTTACATCTAGATGGATCTTTTTGACGTGTACGCCTAACAATGTACATTTATTTTTTAAACTGTTCACCACTATGGCAATGTGAAACTGTCTCTCAACATGGTAATTAGTCCCTGGTCTTTCACAGCTTCTTGCACTGCTAGTTTTCTGAAACATTCATTTTGTCTCTGGATTCCCCATTGTGAGTATTTATCTGTAGGGGTATTTTCACCATGGCCTTCATTATTATGGTATTCTCTGCACCTGCATCCCACACTGGGTTCCAAACCATAGGTCAAAGATTGTAACTCATCCTTTAAAACAGCATGAGGGACTAATGCATTCATATGAAAGGAGGAGCGCAATATACATTCCTTTTAGATTATTTTTATTTTCGATTATGGAAACTAACCAGCAAGGAGAGAAGACAAAACACATGGAATCTGATCTGTGAGTTAATGAGTACCACCTGTCTCTTGTGCTGTAATTTCAGCACCTTTCAAGAACTTGAGATTCTATCTATGGCTCATGCTCTCTCCCTTAATTTTGTCAATGTGTAGCACTTTTTCTCAGAGGTAGATAGGCTTTTTGGTCCATGGATGCATTATTATGATTTAAGAAAACCTAGAAATCAGAAGAGTTTTGAAAAGGTCATAGGGTTATACCTCATGACACTTTTGTTGGTTTAATCTTGTTAATTGACAATGCTATAAAAAAAATTACTGGAAGAAAATTCCTAGTGAAAGCCAAGTCCTTTGGTGTTGTTTTTGGGGAGCTGTGCTGTAGCCAGTGATCACGCTGTTGTTCCCTGGGTGCTGGAGGGGAGCTGAGTGCTGCCGTGCATTTGCCTGCTGGCAGCCCATGCTCTCTGTGCAGCATCATGGCTTTTCTCGTGCACCCCTGGGTCACTCCTCAGGCTCAGCACTTCTCCTTGGCTGCTCCCTCAGTAGCTTGAATGAACACAGCTGTGAAAAATCAGTCTGGGGACTGTCATCTGCTAAAGACTGGAGTGATCAGCTCTCTCGCATTCAATAAAGATCATGTACCTTTTACAGGGGATGTCAACCAAAACACCACAATACAGCAAGTCTGGGTAAATGTTTAACCAGGTAGACCAGGCAGTTTCTGTGACAGGCAAAAAAACAAGCCTGAGGAGTGTAAATACAAGGTAGAGAAGCACACTGAAGCAACTTGCAGCAATTAGCAAAGAAAGTTTACTCTCCTGGTCTGCCTGTGCCCAGAGGTGTGGAGCTTTGCACATCAAAAATATCAGGCTTCATGATCTGTTTTTCTTTCTAAGGAAGGAAGACTACTGACCCCAGCTTTTCATTAACCAAGTGGTTCAAGAAAGGGTAGCAGTGTTTTAGGAGCTATTTAGAAAGGAGCAAGCTGGCATGCTGTTGCCTCACTTGAATCTCTACATTATATCCATTGTGAAACTAAAACTAACACATAAATCCCTTTAGAATATGTTTGTTTGCTTTTTCCATGAAGAAACAGTGGAGGCTCAGGAACAACGAGTTCCTTTATGGACCTCTGACAAACAAAATCATTGAAGTTAAATGGGGAAAAAACCCCCAGCTTCTGAAAAAGAACACTATATTATTCCTTCTTATTCATGTAGGATCACTCATGCTTTTCCCAATTTGTCTAATAAATGCATAAAAATAAATAAGTCCTTTAGTGTTCTGATTTGCTACAGATTTGTTCAAATGTTGCTTTTAACTCATAAGCAATTTCAAGGCTGTAATGGAAAAGCTGAATCAGCTGTGAAATGCAACTTTTGACTTAATTATATTAATTGACATACCTAGGTATAATTTTTTGAGTATTTGGTATAATTGCTTCAAATGACATTTAATTTGTCACTTGAAGTACAATAATTAGAAACAGTTCATGAAAGAAAGTAATTTCAACTTCAAATGAAGTATTTCAAAGGTATAATTATTTTGAATGTTATAATACTGAATAGCTACACTCACTGGGCTGGGGAGCCAACACTGTCAATGTTAAAGTCTATGGGCCACTGGGTCTCCTTTGCTACACAGGCTACATACTCACTTATTTGCAAGATTTGGGGGAATAACCCTATGTGAAAAGGAGAAACCACATGTTAATTTCTCCCCCACCATAGGGGAGAGACAGGGCCTCTCTGCAGAAATGCTTGTCATCCAGATCTCATTAGAAATCAATGGAAAACATTCCATCAAACTCAGTGGGAGCTGAATTGATCCACAGGTTTATTTTTGGCTCCACTGGAGATGTTCAGGAGGCGAGCAGCTGGCAGAGGGAACAGCTGCTGGATGTGAGTGGTCCCCACTGAAGCACTCCAGGGCAGAGCTGGGGTGGCTCCCAACGCCCTGCACAGCTCCAGCCCCTGCTCCTGGGGAAAGCCTCCACCCCACCTCACCTCACAGAGAGACAGGAATGCAAGACAGAGGGAAGAAATTAGCAGCAGGCTTAATAATGTCAACTGGCAAGAACAGTGACATAGCTAGGAAGGTATTGCTCAACATTGCACAATACATCGCACATAAAAATAAATAAATCAAAACCACGGAAAATTAAAGCAAGAAAAAGGAAGGTGAATTTCCTCTTCTGCCCCAGCCAAAAGATTATGCAGCCATTCCACAGCTGGAGGCTCCACTTATTTGCAAGAAAAGCAACTGTAGTCCATGCCATGCCAGTTGGGAAATAGTTCTCCAGGCACTGGCAGAGAACTATCTTCTTAAAACATTTGGTCAGACTTCTGAATAGAGCCTGTCCTTTGGAAATCTGTGTGAGGAGTGGCTTTCTTGTCTTCTCAGCCTCAAGTAACAAGATCAGGTGCTGAAATGTGATGGGGAAGTGCAAGGGGTTCTCTGGCTAAGCTCTGCAAGCTCCTGAAGGACCTAACCCATATCAACCCAGTGAGTGTCAGAGACACAACTGGAGTAAGTGAGGAACTTCAGCACTGGGAGCAGACAAACAATTTAAAGATTCCTGAATTGCTGAGCACAGCATTTTAGTGAAGTTTATGTTTTAACTGGGAGTACAAGAGAGAAAACTCTTAAAAATGATAAATCATGTATAGCTGTGTTTTAATGTTGTCAATGAATGTTGGCCTAAAAGCTTTAAAGAAACTCCTAGCATTGAAACCACACCTAGAGACTTGAAAACTCTAAATATATCCAGGATGAATTTTAAAACTGTATGCACCCAGCTTCTGAGAGGGACTTTTCTTTGGATGATAAATCAAGTCAGAAGCTGTGCAGCAGGCACAGTAAGTTTGCAGGAGCCAGAAAGCAGAGGCCAGGTCTCAGGCTTCTCCTATCAGCCTTATTTAAAGTTACCCCTTTTCTCTGTCCCTGGTAGTCACCTTCAGCTCTTCACAATGAGTTATTGGCACAGGGAAGGAGGAGTGAAGTTATCTGTTACTCCTCTGACTAATGCTGCACTCTAAAGGAGTGTGTTTGTTCCCTCACCTCTTGCAGCTCTGGCTAAGGTCACTGATATCCCATTAGGAACCTAACAGATCCAGACTGACAAGTAAATACGGTTCTATTCCCAAACACAACTATGTTTTATTTCCTGCAATGACTTTGTAATAAGAATCAAGGCTAATGCTATATTTCATGTGCAGTTTGCTACATATTTTTTGCGTGGCATATATTTGACAATATTGTTTTTGTTTTGGTATCAGCACCAAACTTTCCCTATTAATCTTGGTTTCAGAGGAGCAGGCTCCTGCTGGGTGAGGAAAGGAGAGCAGGAACAGCAAATTTGGGAAGCTTTTTCTTCTGAATAGCCTAGTAATCTCTGAAAAGCCTAGTAACAGAGCTTTCATCAGAACTGCTCACAAAAAAGCCAACACTGGTCTGCAGAAGCACAGTTCAGTTATAGCTGAAGGCCAAAGTAGCCAGGCAAGCTCAGATTTACATCACTGCGTTCCAACAG
Organism: Melozone crissalis; assembly: GCF_028551555.1. NCBI lineage: Eukaryota > Metazoa > Chordata > Aves > Passeriformes > Passerellidae > Melozone > Melozone crissalis. Next base: position 60,039,631 of record NW_026535805.1, read on the forward strand.
CACAGCTGCATCAAATTGCTCTCTTCAGAACAGGAAGGACTGGAAGCTTGATTACAAGTGCTAGAGAGACAGGGAAACACAATGTCATCTGTACATTGTGTATGAGAGCTCTTTTTTCCCCCCGGAGAAATTATTAGTGGAAGGAACTGCTGCACACAGGAGAGGTCCTAGTCCTCTGCAAACAGGTCTGGCTGTTTTTTTGTCAATATGATTGTGCAAAATAAACTGTGCTTTCAAAAAATGGTGAGCTAGAGGCAAAACAGTTTTATTTTTGTCCATGAAGGATCAAGTTGTCATTCAGCTTTCAGACAACAAATGGGAATAACCTATACATAATGCTTCAAGATCTTGTCCCTCCAGCCTCTAACCTGCCTGAGCTGATTCCTATATTTGCATATTGATTAAATAACTTTAATTGATCCTTGTAGAGGCAGATGTCCTAACCAGTAAGACAACAGGTTCAGGACCTTTGTGTTAGTTGGGTTTTTTTCCTAACAAATTAGGCTCCTCCCTCTAGATCACATACATTTTTTTTAATTAGTTTTTTCATTAATTCATTTTTTCCCATTGATTTTCCATTCTAAGCATGTATCACAAAGGACTTTCAAAAGCCCCAAGCTAAATATTATTTAGCTGTGTTAGTTTAAATGCAAAATATTACACTGGCGTAATCAATTTAGGCAGTTGAATCTGACTTCATTTTCATTAACCATTGTTTCTTTGGATTGTTATTATATTTTCATTAGATTTTTGAGTAGTTGCCTAAGATTTCATTGTTTGTGCAGCATCCAAGCATGAATGAACAGAAGGTTAAAAAGGAAGTTTAGAAAATTAAACACCCAACAAAACAGAGGGACACGTTAAAATGGGCAGTCTCAGAAATTATTTTTCCTTTCTATACCTATCAGGTGTCTGATAATTTCAAATATTTTATCTTTTTCTTTCCTTTCCTTTCCTTTCCTTTCCTTTCCTTTCCTTTCCTTTTTTCCTCTTCCCTTTTCCAAGAAGGATGTAACATCAGGGAAGCCCGTGGAGCTCCAGTAAGGTCATGACTAGATACAAAAGCTCAGACAAAGACATCTCAGATTTGTGATTGCAGTGGGGGCATAAGCAAAGTGCCATGCCAGAGCACCAGGACTAGCACCTCATTTCACTCGGTATTGATCTTACAGGCTGTGATATTTGCTCTCATACAGCTAATGAATATTTGAATTAGCTGGCTTTTTAACAATTCATACTGAAAGTATTTTGCGATCATTCAACACTCTCTCTCACTCTCCTTTTTTTTTTTTTTAATCCCATGGCTTTACTACGTCCTGATAGAATTTCTCCTGCAAAGATGCAGAATCTGCCAAGGCAAAAGAGTTTACTGCTGTGAGCTGGCTATGTTCAGCTGAGGTCTGCACAGTACTCCACTGTACTTCATGTACTATAAGCCTTTTAGAGTGGAAATTTACTGTGGTATCTCACCTTGAGAAGAGAACCAAAACAAACTCACTAGAACAGTAATTTAAAGATTGAACTTTAAAAAGAAGGGAGAGAAATAAGCCTCCTACCACTCCTTCTCTTAAATGGCCAGGCTCATGTGAAAATCAATAGGCTGACCCCTTTCTTCCTTTTGTACTCAACACTGTGAAAGTCCAGCTGCAACTTAGCGCGGTTGCTTTTAGCCAGAAGCTGCTGAAGGGAGAGCGAGCGCTGGGATGGGCTCGGGGGGCAGACCCCACCCTGCAGGGCAGCAGCTGCATCCAGCAGCCCTGAATGGCACAGCCACTGCCAGGAGCCCAGGGCAGGGCTCCTGAGGCCACCAGGGCTGCCCTCCCCGGGTGCCCATCTGCTGGCACTCTCCTCTCTCACCTGAGCGTGGGCAGGCGCAGCTGGAGCTCCCTCGCCGGCCCTGTGGAGCAATTCTGAGCGAGCGAAACACGATCTGCGAGGTGGAATTTCCTGCCTGCTGCACAGGCTTGCTTTATACATGGATTTCAATTCAATGTTGAATAAAATTTCCTAAAGCCTCTACTTTCTGAGCTCTTCTTTAAAAATTATACACAGGAGAAGAAATCTAAGATATCTGAGAAATCCCACTGCGAGATTAGGAGCTTGTCTCTATTACAATAAGCACCAGTAGTCTATCCAAAAAACATAACGGGGAGCTGCTACCTTCACAAAGTCTGGAGGGTTTGTCAAAGAACAGATAACAGCTGACCCTGCTATGGAGTTAAAGCAAAAGCGCTCTCCTAACAAGAGATGCTGAAATGGGGGTAAGAAGCAGAGGTTTATGGTTTAGGTAAGGAAAATTCAGAGTCCAGGAGCAGCCTGGCCAACTGAGAAGACCTAAAATAAGCTTGTCAGTTGGTAAAAGGACTGTGCTGCACTGGTCCTTGTGTGGAAAAAGAGGTTTCCCTGAGCTTGGATGATCTTTAACAGGGTTATTCATTCATGGCTGAGTGTGTGTGACCAGACCTGTACATTTGCCAGCAACTGTTTTTAAACCAATTTTCTTAATAAATAATTCACTGACATTGAAACTCTTCTCAAGAACATAGTAATAGTGATGCAAGTCATCAGGAGTTGTGTGCCAGTTTTGGGATAGTATCCCTGGATTAAATTTTAGGAAGCGAGACTCCTGAATATGGCCAGCCAGTGCAAAGATATATAAAAACAAGGTCACCAATTTTTTTTTTCTGAGATATATAAAAACAAGGTCAGCAAATTCAAAGGGAAGTTTAAAGTTAAGCTTCTGTATTGCAGAAAATGGAAATATTTGTCAATATGGGAATTACTCCCTTGAGGAAAATTGTGCAGAAGTGGTTTTTGGTCCAGTCCAAACCAGGATATTAAAAAAATTCTGAGTGTGAGACAGTTAGGGAGTTGTTTTACTACTCAGTTCAGCAGTGTGTAGGTATCACTGATGCACTGCGAGTGCACGCTGTGCAGGCTGTGTGTGAAAAGCATCCTTCTACCAGTCTTACCAAATAAACAGAAGCAAATGATGAGATTTCACATTTCATACAAACTTTGAGGGCTGTTTCTTTATTCTTCCTTTCCCCCTAGAACTTATTAAAGACTAAAGCATTAGATCTGGGCAGAGCACTGTGGCTCAGTCCAGCGAGTGCCTTTCTGATATGCTCCAAGCTCTATGCAAGGCTGGCAGGAATACTTCTTGAATCTCTCTGAAGCTTGTATAGTACCCAAACACATTTTTTTTTTTCATTGGAAGATTGATAGAAACTATTTTGATTAAAAAAACACTTCTGCAAGAGAGAACTTGAAAGCTGCTATTTAAGAGAAAAATGAATGGCCTATAAAGGTCTCTATTGAAATGTATGTTACTGTGGCTTTGGGAGTTACTTTTTTAAAAGGAAAGGTAAAATAAAATTTTATGCATATTTTTAGCTGCTCCCATGAATTAATGTGCAAGTGTAAGACCAAGGTGTTAACAGTCACAAAACAGGAGCTGTTTGCACCTTTGGGAAGCTGACATGGCCTATGGTACCTTCCTGAGAACAAAGATGTGGGTTTGGGTTTGTTAAATGCTTTTATTCAGAAACCTAAATGAGTGAACCTTTTAAAAGAAATCCATTGACCAAAATAGCAAACTAACTTTCCTCACAGGGCAACGGGAAAATGGCTGCTTTAATAAGAAGCAAATATAAACCACTTATTATGTTCTTTCATGTCTTTATATTGTTTCTGAATGCCAAAAATTACTTAAAAACTGTTTCCTGAAGTAAAAGAAAATGTGACATCAGAAGCATCATTCTCATTTCTGCTAAAAGCAGCAGCTGCTGGCATGCTGTTGGCACTTCTTAAATTTTTGTTCAGTTCTGTTGATAGCACTGAGGAAAAGGATTATTTTCAAATGGTAAGGGAGAAAATGTTAGTGCTACTGTTGTTTATGAGTCTCACAGTGGCTAGTATAAGTAGTCTGTGTGCTGCCTTGGCTTGTTATTGCCACTGGGAGGCTGTGGTATAACTGTGTGTTGGGAGAAGGATTACTCCAAACCATAATGGATCCCTGGTGGACAGTTGGACATTATGTAAGGAATGAGAATTGGGCTCTAAATATGTAACAGAGAGAGCTTAGATTATAAACAGTATATAATCAGTGCAAACATAAGAAATCAAAGAATATTTAAAGAAAAAAAAAAGATTTTTCCATTTGTATAAAGCTGAGATCAATAATAGTAATAAGAAGGTGCTCTTCATTAGAGCACTTTATACACTGGTTGTACAGAAGATTTACTTGTTTGCTCTCTGGTTAGTTCTTATGGATGTTTGGTTAGCTTAGTTTGATTCTTTAGCACGGGGTTTTTGGGATTTATTGCTCCAGAATCTGAATTCCCTGGAGATGAGAAAAGGGACACTGAATCCCATGTTAGAGTTGGGAGGACTGTCAATATCATCCACTTCTTATAGGTACTGCTTCTGCCTGCCAAACAAGGGATCCTCTAAGTCATGCCTTTGGATAAGACAGTAAAAAGGGGAGAAATAATAGTTTTGTTTTGAGCTCTGGATCCTGGAGCATCACTGTTCTCTCGTGCTCCCCAGGGACTGCTGTGGAGCAGAGTGATGTCGTGCAACCATCAGCCTCCACTGCTGCAGGGGGACTGCTCACCTCCAAACCATCAGGAACTGCTTTTTCCTCAGCTTATTTCCTTAGAAAATTAAATTGTAATTGTGGTTTACAGATGGATGGCAGCACTTATATTTGCCTGCTTGCATTCATAGCTCTATGTTAGTTCAGCTATAGGGCTGTGTCTGGGCAGCAAGCAAGAAACTGCCTTCCTTCTGTATCGTGCATGCTTGTTCTGGGGAAGGTGGAACCTCTGCAATAGAGACTGGGTTAACCAAAGGCATATGAACCTGATCAGCAGGGAGAAGCCTGCAGTAATGGGGAATGTTCCTGTCCTTTGACCTGCCTACAGTGCAGCTGAAAATTCCTGAGAGGAACAGGGAGCAATGTCTTCGCTGCAGAGGTGACAGAGAGAACCCGTTCCTATGGACCAGGAAGGGACTGGGTAATTGATTACAACTTTGTAAACTACCAGAAACTGATGGATCAAGCAAAGACTGGAGAGAAGAACTCCTCTCCACACACTTTTTTTTGAGTCTTGCAATTTTGCTAAAAACCCCATGTCTCAAGGGTTGTTTGTGGTCTTAAAACATATCTGTAGCAAGCAGATACCTCTTGGGTGCCCTCTGGCAAGTCCAAAAAAAGGACACACCATCACATATCACAAGAGGACACACCATTACAACATCACTAACACAGGAATCACTTCCAGCATGTCATCCAGTAGAGCAAAGCATCACCTGTTAGTCAGATTTAGGACCTATAATGGAGGAGTGTGCTCCTTTTTTGTTTTAGCATCAACAAGACTTCTCTGAAGTATCTTTAAATGTAGATGTACACCATTTCTAAGTATATTAACACAAAAACACAAGGTCAGGGCAACTTTTAGACCCTGCTGTCAATCTGAAATAAGCTCACAGAAACAGGGAGCAGTTAAATATGTGAGCTGATATTTATCTTACCTAATAAAACTAAGCCTAGAAAAAAGTGGGAAGTAACTACTAGAAACAGGAAGATTTGTTGAGGAAGGAAATCACCTTCCCCTTGGGAAAGATAGCTGTTGGTTTATGCATTGTGTTTTATTTTGGACTTTGTTGATTCCACTGTAGCACAGTGTTTGGATGAAGACCTTGAAAAGATTAAAGCAGTGATGTTAAACCTTTCCAGGGAGATTCAGAGAAGCTAGCAAACTAGCAAGACCATTCCTGCAGTAGCAGGAACTCTGTTACCCTTCAAAAAATGATTTTATGCCCAGAAAGAACTGAAAACTGTGGCTTGGAGAGATCAATAGAAAATAAGGTCACAGTGAATAAAGTTCTCAAAAGTTTCCAGCACTTGCTTGAACCTCTCACTTGCCTGAGGCCTTCTCCATCAGCATTTTCTCAGGATGGAGCAGCTATGAACAGCATACTGTAAGACAGTTCTGCTGTGATTAGATGTAAGGAATACAGGGCTGTCGGTTGTCAAGGCACTGCTGGTATTTTAATTTGAAGTGTCACTCAGACTCCTTGAGTGGCTTTGCATTGATATTGAATAAATTGGAGAGGAATGAGTTTTGAGAACAGAGAGAAATTGCCCAGTGGGCTGGAAGAGGAAAGATTTCAGAAGCAGGCATTGAGTTTAGAGGACCCAGCCTGGCCTTGCTACCCTGAGCAGATTTACCCATCTGCAATGTCCCTCCACCCCCAACTCCCTAAAACTATCCTTGTTGCACCAGTGCAATTGCCTGTGCAAGGACTGGCACAGTTTGATTCCCAATGAATCACATAAAAACTGATTTAATGAAGTGTCCCTTGATCTTACATGTATTACTGAGGCAGGGTTTTTCCACTTGCCTGGGGCTTTCTGAAAAGGCTCAATTGCTTTTCCACCCAAATTCTTTTCTAGCCTATTCTCCTAGCATTGGTTTCTAATGAACCTTTGACATTTATCCTCATATCTTTCCACTCTCAAATTCCTAACTTCCTTTCTTTCCCGAGGTGAAATTTTATCATTTTCTTTATGAGGTAAAAGAGAAAAAAAACCCCAAAAACCTAGAGAAATGCTCCAAGAGCTAGCAACATCTTCTAATTCTTTCTATTATGACAATATGACAGATTCTTGCACTTCCCTGGCTCCCAGTGGAAATATCAGGCTCTGAGGAGACAGGAAAAGGGGTATAAAGACAGAAGGCATTTACTCTTAGCAGTGATTTTTCTAATGAGACTTTTTAGTGGTGACATTAACAAACTGTTCTCCTGAAGAATTTCCTGGGGGCTTCAGTGTCACTACATGCAGCATCAGCTAGGTGACAAGCTCTCACTGCCACTCCAGTCACTGCAGAAACAGCATCCTCAGCAGGAGTGGTTCTGCACTCTCATTTTTGGCAGAGAGATGGTGAATGCTAAATGAAGTGAGCAGCACAACAGCTTTCTTATAGGTGTTTGTTTACATCTTTCACTTGTTATTTTCAGTGCAGGGGACATTATAAAAGAAAGAAAGAAAAAGAAAGAGACCAGCCTCATATTAAGGGATTTAAACATTTTTGCAGAGCTTAATTAAACTTCTAAATCTGTACTCTAGACAGTTAAGACTTGCAATAGGTAAGATGAAGTGTAGAGAAGTCAAGGGATTAATCCAAGGTCAGTGACAGAGTCAGAAGCAGCCCCCAGGGGGTTCACTCCACTCCTTTGCTGGTGGTAAATCATTGACAGTAATTCCAGTCTGGCCAGCAGATTTCCCAGTCCGAGACTAGGGAGAATAGGGAACTGGCTTTGAATCTCAGCTGTCTTTGTCTGGTCAGCAGAAAGCCTTTAGCTCCTGATGATAATTGCTTAATGTATTTAATTATCATAGCCCTTTTTTATCACAACAAGTAGGATAATGCTGATTTGGTTGACGAAGCACAAAGAGAAGCAAGAAAAGTCAGTGCATATAAAGAATAGCTGGCTGTGGAAATGGGCCAACAATCTACCTGCCTGAAATGACTTTGTAGGAGCTGCATCAGGAAAACAAATATCTAAATAAAAAGATACCAGGTTCAGATACTTGGAAAACCTGTTTGGAAAAACCAAGGGCCCTGTGAATTTGTCATAAATCCTCTCACAAGAGTCTATGATCTGTCCACTTGTGAAATCAGCTAAACAGGCTGCATCCTTACACAGGTGCATAGATCTTGCACAGCCCCACGGCAGGAGCAGCCCCACAAGTGTGTCCCAGCCTGCCCTGGGGACTGGGGCACAGGCACACACTGGAGTCCTGCAGGAGATGATATTGTGGCTACTTGGCATTTGGATTTTGGGAGCTATGTACAATTTGAATTGGGGTATGTTTTTTTTTTTGTTTTGTTTTTATTTTGAAAGAGCTTCCAAGTTCTGTTTTGCTTTCTACCCCAATCTTGGGGGTATCAGATCTTCAGAGTCTGAGAAACTCATTTTCCATCTTGCTTGCTCGTGATGCTTATTATAAACCATACATTAACAAGTGATTAAAATTGCACTACAGCAAGTATGTAAGTGTAAATCTGAATGATGCATGATTGCTGTGAGCCAGCAGACATGTAGAAATAATTGGCCTTTAAAGTTCATTAGTCAGTTTTATTACAAATAGTGCATTTGCATGATGTTTGTAAATTTATGCACCAGCGGCCAAAAGTGATGACAGCATTCCACTGACAAGGCAAAGCAATTACAAAAAGCACATCCATTATTTGAAATGTCTATGCAAAACACTTTTTTTAGTAATTGGTCATAGTGTTTCAATCCTTGGAGTGAGAGCTGCTAAACTCTTTAGTTACAGCAAGCAGCATAGCCAGACAAAGTGCCCCAACATGCTGAACAATTGCTTCCAAGTTGTTTTTATTGTTGATTCACCCCCACCCTCAGTGTGTCTGAATTAGAAGTAAAGAGCTTTTGAATGGGATGCTGTTAGATTTACCTTTTACTTTGGTGCCTGAAGAGCCCCTCTTGACTGTCGCTGAGGATTTAACTATATACTGCTGTTCTCCATATGTGAATCCACTGAAAACTGAAAGATAACTGGGGAGATTGTAGAGGTTATAATGTCATTAGTACTGATCTGTTCTTCTCTGGGCTTGATGGGAAGAGTAGTAGTGAAGATAAGAGGAAAACAGTTTGAGAAATAAACATGCATTAGTCAGGGAGAGAAGCTAAACCCCATCTCCCACATATTTTCTTAGCCATTACTGGTATTTTTAATGTAGCACAGCTACTTTTGAAATTCTAGAGAGTGACCAGAAATTTCTGGATCACTTAAAGAAGAGATTAAGGCCTACATGTGGTTACACTGAAGTGCTGCATGTCCCAAGCTGCCTCCAGATAAGGACGATTTCAGCATCTTTCCCATTTCCAGGTTATCTGTGATTCCCATCTAAGGAGCCACATACTTTGGGATACCAGAACTGATACATTTCTGTCAGCTTGAACGTGTTTCCTAATCACTTGCTTACCTCAGCTCCCGTGTGAGACAATTAGCACACCAAATGCTGTGCTGTCCACTAGCCGGGGTGTTTGACAGCGCTCCCGAATGCTGTGCCTGGCTCAGCTCTCAGTGTGCTCATGCACAGCTGCATTAACAAACCCTGATGAGGCAGGTGTGTGGGGGGTGTGTGTGTGTGTGTGTGTGTGTGTGTGTGTGTGTGTGTGTGTGAGCGCGTGTGTGCATGTATAGATGTGCCTGGCAGCTCAGCTATAGAAATGGGGAACTCTCACAGCAGGGACAAACCGATGACGGGTGAACCATAAATGGTTCTGTTGAGAGAAACTTATAGACCTGAAGGGTTCTTTGAAAGTGGTTTTTATGATCCTAAAATTTCCATTATTTCACTGCAGTGGGAAAATAATCTTGCATTAGGTTAAAAATCTAGCAACATTCTGCTCTGTGAAGAGAATATCTCACATTATCAAATCAAATACAGTCCTTCCAGTTAAATTGCTTCATTGCTTATGTTCATTAAAATTTGAACTTTAACACAGAAAATTTCCAGCAGCTGGATACCTGAGCTTCAAGACCAAATTCCTAAATTTGTGATAGTAGCAAAAATATGGGAGCTACTACTCTGTGCTACATTTTGTTCCCATCTTGCACTGCACTCCACAGTTTAATTGTCAGGTAGACTGTAACAGGTAACAGTTGTGCCAGGCATAAATGCCAACTTAGAGCACTGCAAAGCACTCATCCAGCCAAGTGAGTAAAGTGCTGTAGGCCACACAGCATCCAAAAAGCTACTTGTGTTACTTGAAGTGCTCACCTTTAGTTTCCTGTCCATTGGTGCCTTGCCTAATGAAGATGTTAGAAAGAAATCCTTTACTCAGAGGATGGAACAGTTTCTCCAGAGAAATTCGGTATGCCCCTTACCTGGGAATGTTCAAGGCCGGGTTCAATGGGATTCTGAAGAAGTTGTCCCTGGCAATGGACAGGGGGGCTGGAACTTTAAGGTTTAAGGTCCTTTCCAACCTTAAACATTCTGTGATTCTGTGATTCCAAGGCACCCTGCAGTGCCTGCTGCAGTGGCTCTCCCAGCATCATGGACACTTCTACATCCATGTCCCCTTCTGAGCTGTGTTTTATGTTTCTATAAGCCCTATAAAAAACTAGTGGGATTTTTTGCTTTCTGAGCAAACACGTTAGGAGTATCTGATAACAGAGTTGCTTTTAGCTTGTCAAATTAGCTAAAACTAAGCTCCTTGAAGTAAAGGATTGTATATTAAAAAAAAAACAAACAACAAAACAAACAAAAATACCAACCAACCAAACAAACAAAAAAACCACCCCAGAAACTCTGTTCAGGATATCCCATGGAAGGTCACTTTTCAGAAAAATCTGATCTTCTGATCTCCTCAAGTCTTCTTCTTAGCCCAAGTACTGCTTAGTCACAAATGCTCCAAGTGACAAATGGGGTCTCAGTGCCCCACCCATGTACAGAAGTGATGGAAATATCCTGGGCTGAGTGATCCAATACTGACAGATCACAATGTGGGCAGCTGCACTGTGCTGCCTGCAGTGCCTTTTGGATAAGCAGGCTTGATAAACTGATGCTTAAACTTGATGACCATTCATTTAATAACTAGGTGGGGTACAGAAAATGAATGCTGTCTCTTTTGCAAAAGGAAACACTTTACTTGGGCCTGAGCCACGACTGTTGTGGCTAAAGGATGACATTACATATTACTGTACATTTTGTGTTTTCACCACAAGGGAACAGATGAGCATCTGAGCAAACACAAACACAGCTGAAAAATGCAGGCTCTCATTTCAGATGCTTTTAGTGTACTCACTGGGTAATCATCACAAGAAAGGAAAATCTTTTGCCTTTTCTACCTTACAAGGTTTTCCAGAAGCGTGGCATTGTTTTAATTGCCTGGAGGCTCTTATCATAGGAAAAGATTGATATAGATACAGTGAATCATTTTCTGATGTTGAAGTCATCATCTCTTAAGTTACTAACAAAATTGCCCCTGCAAAATTGCTATGGCTGTTTTGTCTTTTTGTCTTGCTTTTATAGCGGGCTGCTCTTCTCACTTAATTCTCTCATGCAATAGGTGTTTTCTAATCTTGGCTTGTCAGTAGGGGAAAAAACTGTTCTCCAGGTGAAGATTTTGTCTTGTGAAAGCACAATGAACATCATAAACTCATTTGTTGCAAAGATAAATTTTTATCAGGCTGGAATTGAATTGATTTTCTGCCGTGTAGATGATTGTTTGGGCATTCTTTGCTTTTATTTTTTTTAATATTTTATTTTTTCATGGTACATATTCTCTGAAAATTATCTTCTAGTAATACAGCAGATATAAGAAGAAAAGAGAGATTAAAGGGACATGCTTTATTATCCAAAGGTTAGACTGAATTTAGGATGATTTGTGAAGGCTGCATTTCATGGAAACCTTTTATGTACACTGATGTATTTAAGGTTTTTCATGGAACAGGTGTCACAGTTTAGAAATGGAATTCCCCAGTTTGGTGATCCCCCTTTCCTAACTCTCCAAAACCACACACCACCCACTCGCTCCCCCTGCTTTCTCCTTCCCCTTCACACTCCCGGTCTGGAGTTGAGAATTGGAGACACAGAAATATGTAAAATACAGGTGGAGATAAGAACATTTTACTGGAAACAGCAACAAGGTAAGAAAACAAACACTAACAGCAATATTGGAAAACAAAAATGTGCCAAAAAACGAGGGTGATTTACCTGCAAAATGGTCACTGAGCCTTACCAGATCTGACAAGTCATGACCACAGCTGGTGGTACCAACTCTGATGGTTTCATCCACCACTCCTGTTCCCGAGTGGAAACCATTCCCCTTCTCAGAAATTACAAGGAGTTCTTTTCCCCTTCCTCTGGTTGTGACATAAGATGATATCAAATAACAGAACACCCCCTCCTGCTGATCTGGGCCTGGACTGGGACAACAGCTCAAACACTGTGCCAATAATAATTTACCATGTTTTGGTAGGATGTCCAGAAGGCAAAGCCATTACTTGTCAGTAGAAATATGAAGAGGGAAGCAGCCCATTAAATTCTATTTTCTGTGAAATTTCTGTTTAGGCCACTAATTGTAGCATTCCTGATAGATTTGGATTTTGCATTTGCTGTTCAGGAGAAAAGCTTTTTCTCTTCATGCAGTCTTCAGCACACTTTATTTCCTGCAGTGTAATCATGACACCCTAAAATACCTCATTAATCTGGACTGATACTAATCATTCTCAGAGAATCATCTCTTTTTCAACCACAAGTAGCAAAGAAAAGACCTTCATTTACTGCTATCATCCCAGTTTTAAGGAGCTTTTAATGTCTTCACAGTTGCTGTGTGAAGACTGTCAGGAATTTTCAAAGCTGTAATCTGCTTTACCTTTACTTGTCAAATTGGAAATAAACACACAAATCTATTTTAGTGACTTTGTCATGTCTTCTTTAAATAAAAGCTTTGTTTGAGCTACATTCCCAGCCACCTTAATCACAACTGTTGGGCAGGCAGTTACTGTGTGCTCTTGCCTGCAACCTTTTTGGAGCATCACGCTGTGTGTCAGTTCACCATGTCCTGGCCAAGGCTGTTAGGTCAATTGATGGAACTGCCAGACCTAAAATAAAACAGCCACCCTGCAACTTGGCTTTTCAGAGAAAACCAAAGCAAAGGCAATTTGCTTTTCTTTTCCCTAAAGACTTTAATTTGAGGTGGGAGTCTGGGGAGAGGAGGTGGGGCGGAAGGAGAAAGTGGGGGGACATATGTCCAAATGCCTGGATCTTATTGCATCTTGCAGCAGGGAGAGCTTCTTTCTTCTTGGCAGGTCCCCCCTTGATCTCACTAGAGCCAAAGTCCTACGATATTCCAAGCTCACACCACAGTACTTCATCCTAATGTTATGCAGGACCTTTTTTCTTTTCTTTTGTTGTAAATGAAATTTGTTTATAGTGATTGCACACACATACTCACAAAAACCTCATTATTATTTCCGATTTTTTTCTTTTTAAATTCCTGCACTGTTGTTCAGAAAATCCTATAGGAACATATGCAAACCTCTGTGCCTTGCTCCAGACTGCCAGCCTGGTCATAAAGGGGTGAAGGAAAGGGCTTTTAAAAACTTCACTAGACAGTTACTTTAGTTAATAGTTTGAGTCTTGATTATTCACCCCACTGTGACTTTCACTGTTTTTTGGGAGGGTTTTACTATATCCAGACTGAAGGCAGGAGGTTATGTTTCTGCTGAGCTCAACAAAAGGTGGATTGTGCACTTGTAGTACAGTTGCTTTGAATAGAATCTGGACCCATATGTTGAAACTGTTCTGGTCTCTAATTAAAGACTAGTATCTCTGCACTGCACACTGAGTTATTTTGAGGCAGTGAGAATGCCACAGCAGGGAGTGTACTTGGAGAGTTGGTACTGAAGGCCTTGTTACACCCTGCATTAAAGATATGTGAGTAACTGTAAAAGCTTCAACTTCACCTGAAACTGTTCCTTTCTGCTCCTTTTTTTATTTATTTTTTAAAGACAAAAAAATCCCACAAAACCAATCAAAAAATACCAATAAAACCCCACAAAAACCCAAAACAAACAAACAAACACAAACAAACAAACAAACAAACAAGCAAAACCAAAAAAAAAGGCAAAACCTAAACCCCAAAGATCTTCAGTAATCAAATTTTGCGTTGGCTTTGAAACCTCTTTAGATTCTCATTGAAATTAAAAAAATAAAATGTAGGAACAAGGCTTTTAAGGATATTTAGGTGCTGCTTACAGAAGAGGAACTAATTGCGCTAATGCCTCTGTCTAAAGCAGAAGGTGCCATTGGTTTGTATTTTCTGTCTTCCAGAAAAATCTTTACCTTTCACTGCAGTCACTTGCACGGTCTCTTATGTGAATCATTTGTAAACAGGACCAGTGTTAGAACAAATAAAGATCTTCTGTCTGACTTCCTTACCCCAACATGCTACTTCAAGACTTTAGGTCTCTAACAGGCCAAATAAAAGGAAGACTTTTATAGTTACATACTCCAGAATATTTTTAGTTTGCATCATGTGGAAATTGAACTTGTTTCCCCCTAAGCAGTGAAAGGGAGTCCAGTCAAATCCAGTGTCAAATGCAGAGACCACAGTGTACTTCATCTCATGTACCTTTAAATGTGACAAATTTTTTGGGTCTCTTTATCAGATGACTAATGCTACTTGAGATAAATACAAAGGAATCAAATTTGTTTGTTTCAACAGTGATGATTATGAAAAAAGACTGCATTTAATTGTAAATTTATACTCATCATGATTAAACTAGCAGTCTCTGGATATAATCAAGACTTTTGCTGAATAGATTAAAGAATATTTCATTACTTAGCTTTCTAGGAGCAAAATATCCTTTTTACAATATGTCTAGTCTTGTTTCCATCTTCATTTTGGAAAGTTCAGTCAAAATATTTACATAAGGCAGACTGCTCTTTACTTGAAGTACTTTGACTGTTCAGGTTAGGAGCAGCCTGCCATTTTTGGAGGCAGCCCCCCCATCAATGGTGCTTGATCTGTGGGTTCACAGAGCAGTGGTGATGTGTGCCAGATCACCCATTAACAAATTTAAGAGGAAGATCTGCTCCAGTTGCAGATGAAATATATTCCACCTCCTTATGGGAACATCAGGTTCACACTAATCCTTCAGACACCTTCAAAACATGTGACAGTTAAGGATAATTTAGGAAATCTTGAATTTAGTTCTGAGTAGATTATGACAGAGATAGTGACACTAGCAAGAACTACTTTGATCTACTGACCCACTACTATTGTTCTGAATTTCTCACCACTGTAGCCATTGCCTTTGTGGCTCTCTTCTATATCTTCCTCAGCTTTCAGAGCACTTTTTCGCCTGCAGTCTTAGAAAGCAAAGCCAGCTGAAACATAGAGAAGATATATAGGCTTACTTCATACTTGAAACCAGGATTGGTCATACCTACACCAAGGTGTCAATGGTTGTTTAATCATTGTTTTGATCTGCATTTTTTAGTTGTTTGTTTGGGGATTTTTTTAACTTGAACAGTGAGAAAGTTTCCACAATCTCATGCTGATAAGAAGCAAGGACACTAGAACTGTGTTTTGCATTCCTGTACTTGTCCTTCTAAACCTAGTTCTTTCTCCTTCTTTCATTATTCAGGACATTACACAGTCCTATTAATTATACTTGTCACTGTATTGTACTAAGAGCTTGTGATGAATTTTTATCCACTGCCTCACCAGGCTTCACTTTGTTTATCCCATTCTGCAAGTGGAGCCTGCATAATAGGTGTTTTATTAAAAAGTATCAAAGTTACCCCACTGTGCAGGTGGGGTTCCCATTCCTGTTCTACACCTGATGTTGTACTGTCAACACACTTTTCCTGAAGAAACCATTTTACCAAACACTAGATGCTTGATAAAAAGGTCAAATTGTATGTGACAGAAGAAGTTAATATAAACTGTATGTAGTCCATACAGTTCATATTAAAGACACACAGTCAAGGAGTGTGTGTGCAGCCAGAGAGGTGCTGCCACAAAGGAGTGCCTACTCACTACAGTCTTCAGGTTTCTTAGTTTAGAAAATTGCACTTCTTATGAAAGAACTAGCAGAAGATTGCTTATTTTTATAGGTGGTTTGCTGTGTACCAAAATTTACAAACTATCCTTAGGAAGCTACGAGAGGTCTGCTTCTGCTTGGAAACACCAATGACAAGAAATCTCTCATCTTTAGACAGCCTGAGTTACCTCAATCCTACATATGGATTAAAACTTATGTAAAGGAGAAAGTGCACTTAAAATTAAAATACATTTTTCTTCTTCTAGTTAAAAGGACTAAAGCCTTATCATCCATCTTTGTAAGGATGTTTTAACACATTGATCCTAGTTTTGTCCTTGTGAAAGAGAAATCTAGACTCTACAGTGGTAAAAGTGCTCCATCTCTCATCTTCATCATTGCATCTCTGAGTACTCTAATCTGCCAGGAATAATATTGTTGCTTTGGGAGGTTTTTTTGTCTGATTAAAAAAAAAAAATAATTCTGTAGATTATTTACTAGTGTTCTGTACTTCAGAGTTTTTTAGACCTACCCTGTGTGTCTCCATCTGCTGACAGCAAGAAATGAAGAAAAAATGTGATACAAGTTTTTTAGTTTCATTTATGCAATTTTATTTTGTTCTCTGCATTTTCACCAGAATTGTTCCGGTTTGAATGCTGTGTTTCTGGGACAGTTGCAAGATGAAATTAGATAGACAAATCAAAGCTGAAGTCCATGATTTTGTACTGTTTTACTTTATCCTGCTCTCTTTTGCCATTTAACTGAAAAAATTGAACCTGGAAAGAGTCAATCTCCTGGAATATTTAGATTAGGTTGTATTTGGGTTTATTTGTTCATAGAACTCTTCTGGTTTCCCATGACATTACAATATGCACTGAAAGTGATACTGAATCATTCCTGCCTAAGTCTACAGTAAGGAAATAAAATTTAATTACAGGCAGCCATTCATACATCTGTAGCTTCTTAACTGTATAAATTTCCCACAACAGCAAATTGCATCTTTCATGACCCAATATTCTTTTAAATGGTTCTGGTTTTGCTTGGCTTGAAAATATATATTACTTGTGAATACAGAAGATACTGTGGTCCCATTTCAGCAGGCTGCTTGTTCTAGGCGTGTGGCGGTTATCGGAGAAATGGACGGCGTTTCTCGGAATAAGGCTGCGTGCTGATGCATACTAAAATGTGTTGCTGAATTAGGGCCTCAGGAGACAAGGTCATGCTTAAAGGATTTTCCATTGCAACCTAAATAGTTGATAAACACAATGGTGAGGGAGGAATGTGACTCAGTGAACAGCCATCTGGGCAGATAACTCGAATGCTTCGGAAGAGGAGGGATGGAACTAATAAGCTAATTTGCTAAAAGCTCTTCTTAGGTATCTCCTGTTTGTGAATCATATGTGGGAATCTGAACTTTGAAAAGATAATTCAGAGAAGATGGTAGATTTGATGTACCCTGGATGAACTCCCTGGAAATATTTCAAGTCCTGGTTCATGGTTCTCTTAGTGGTAGGTCGATGCATGAAGAGCAGGGCTAAGCAGTAGCCTGACAAAGATTGTAATGAGATTTGAGGAAAGAATACAGCTATCTCACAGAAAGAAGGTAGGAAAAGGAGAGTCAAGATCCCAAAATAAAAAATATAGAACCACAGGAAGCAAATGTTGAATGACTTAAAACAAAAGTCAACACTGGGCAGCACATCCTTTATAGCACCCCACCTTGAAGGTGTCTGAGGAGCCTTTGGATACTGCCCAACAGGGCTCAACAGAGCTGGGAATCTTCCTAGAAGGCTTCCTCTCCCTGGCACTGTCCCAACTTTGGCTGCAGCCAAGGGCAGGTCAACCAGGACTCTCCACCTCCTGGGATCAGGTGCTGAGTTAGAGAACGACTTGACTGGATCCAGTGTAAGGATTCCTCTTTTTGCACTGTGCACAGCCCTGTGAGAGCATTGTCTGACCTGCCAAGGGCACAGGGTGCAGTGCACAGGCAGCTGCCTTCAAACACCCTCCAGGAATTAGTCAACTTTCTCCCTGTGCTGTTGAGGAGAGCCCAACATGCAATTTGTAGGACACAGGATGCAGGACTATTTTCACTACTTCAATATATCTTGAGTAGAAGAGTAAATACTTTGCTTTGGGATGCAGAAGCACAAGGAGTTTTCACCTCATTCATGTGCTAAAAAGGCAGTTCAGCCACAGATTGAGTAGCTCCATACAAGGAGACAAAGTGGAGGCATCGGACATGAGATCCTCATAATACTTTTCTGTTTATGGTGGACACTGACATTGCTGTTCTAGCCTCATATAAAGAGAAGCCCAAGTCAAAATTGACTGAAGGCATCAAAAACATAGTGAAGTAGTAAGCTGACAATACAGCTAACAAGAATAGTAGAGGTCTCTTTATAATATTGAAAAAAAACCCTTAAAATATAATCATATAAAAATATTCTAGCCTTTTTCTTTTTCTCTACCTTGTCACACCTGCTCCAAAGTTTGGATATTTAAAAGAGAATCTAAAAATGGCAGAATTTTTGCAAGCATTAGCAATCCAAAAGAACTTTGCTTTTAGGGATGATCAGTTCCATCAATGCTTCCCTGAATACACAGTATTAACACCTTGGCTGTTATGTTTTGTTTTGGTTTGGTTGGTTTTGTTTAACTATGCTGGTGAAATAATGATTCAGATATACTTGGATATTTATATAATTTTGTATGTATGTAAAATGCACAGACCTTGACTGGAAAATATTGCAAATGAGATTTGAGATGTTAAATAGGAGAGGCCAAGCTGAAATGTGAAATCCAGCTTGCATTTACTAGCTTTTGTTGGAAGTATCTGGGACCTCCCAGAGTGAAAGAGTTAGTTAAACATTAGCCATTCAGATACTAAGGACAGTTAAAAATATCCTGACTGTAATAACTGATGAAGAAACAGCACATTTCAACTGTTGACATATTGCATAACATATGTTAAATAGAGTATTTCATTTTCACAGGTAACTGGAATCACCACTTTTTAATTAAGAGCTTATCTGTTAAACTACTTACTGTGAATATTTTTTCTGTTTCAGGGTACTTTGCTGCTCACATGGTAAATGCATTATACATAATTCTCCTCATTTCTATACTGGTTCTATTTGAAACTACCATTATAATTTCCTGTAAAAAGCTAGACTGTTCCCCTTACAGAGCTATAGATTCTTCTCCTGTCTTGTTTTGTCAAAGTGTTCTTAAAATCTTGGAAGTTTATAATGCTTAATTTTTAAAGGTTAGTTCAACCTGTGCAGTCAATTAAATAAATTTATGGTCATAATCTGTTTCTTCTCCTTCCCTTCAAGTGCAGGAGATTCCAGCAGATAGGTTTAAAAAAGAAGGGAAAATAAATGAGAGTGCTAAATTTTACTGTCATTTCTTGTCCTCCATTGTAGAACATTCTTCAACCTTAATGCTTCTTTGAGCAAGAAATCACCTTTCAACCCAACACAAAAAGAAGAATAGAGATCTCTGAAAACGTGTCATGATTTTATAGGTAAGGGACTTTAAATTTAGTCTTATGCAAATTCTTGTGATAAAAAGGTCACCAGGTGGCAAATGACAGGTCTGGGGACATATAAGTTTGAGGAGAAGAAAAGTTATGTCCCTGAAAACTTACACTGCCTTGTAATGACTCCAGCTATTTTTAGCTTCCTTAGCTAGTTTTATCTCAGGGAAAACATCTACAATGAGAGCTTATATATTATGTAAGGTACCATGAGGATTTGAATGAGCCAGTCCTAATAAGCACTTCTATGGGACTTCACATGCTGCTTAACCTGAGTTGCAGCATTTCTTATCAGAAGCAGCTTGATTTTAGATGTGAAAAGGGTGACTCTTTAATGTAAGACTCTTGGGAAAGAACCCATCCTTTCTGTTTTAAATGTGTGTCATTTTGCACTCTGCATGAATAAAAGTAGAGGTTTTTTTACTATGTGAATTGTTGAAAAAAAGAAAGGGGGTGGGAGTTCAGAAGACAGTAAAAATAAGAAGTAAATTACTTTCTGTGTGCTAAACCAAATTTTATACTTGAAGTCTACTTCTTTCTTTGTAATACTACAAAGGCTCTATTGAAATCATTGTAGAAGCCTGCATTTCAGGGTTGTTTTCAAACGGGTTGGGTTTGGTTTTTTCAGTGCAAATGCTTCCAAGCATGCTGCTTCTATGTCAGTGCTGATGCTAGCTCCACACAAATAACTCACTGTGTTTCTGCTCTGCTTTTGATCTGAAGAAAGGGTTGTTTCACACCGAAAGATGCTGACTTCCGTTCTTGGTAATCAGAGTGGAACAGGTGCTCCTTCTTCCCACAGATTGCAGGTGTTCTCCTGGGTAGCTTTTTAAAATCATTTTGATGTCTCCCTGAGTGATGTTCAGACAGCTAAAGTGAGTGATTTTGCAATAGACTCTGTGTTAACTGGACTGGACTATACCTTGGTTAAGCCTGTGTGAATGAAATCATTGATATTGTTACCAAGCCTAATTTTTGGTTTTAAGACTGCCAAAATCCCTTATTTAACACACTGTCCCCAAATGATATCAGTTGACACTTTCCCAAGAGCCTTCTTGTTGCAGGGACTTTTTTCTTCTCTGCCTCTACAGAGAGAATTAAAAGGAGTTTAAAGGCATTAGTCCAGATTTAGCACTTTCTGTTGAAGGTCTATCAAGCCAAGCAGAAAACAGGCCTTCATCTTGGCTTATTAAGAAATGTTATGAGGACAGTAATTCTGTTTCGGATTTATCAACTTTTTTACTATTCTGTATGTGCATAAGAGGTTATACATCTACCACACACTGAATATTGTTTTACAGTCTGCTATATGAAACATTCATCCAAACACACATACAAAAGCTTTACAACAAAGCAAGTTAAATCATTTACTTTGTGTCCTTCCTCAATAGCAAATTTTTATGAGAAAAGTACATAAATTCTGTTAATAAAGAAGAGGTATTTACTTGGCAATATACATTAAAGAAAGAATATGTGACAGTGCAAGATTCAATGTTTTGAGGGATTGCTGCAAATAGTTGTACAATCAGAAGTAAATCAGAGATCATAAATATGCTGATAGATTTTAAAAATTTTCTTGATTTATTTTGAGATGGCATGTATCGTTGAAGGGTGCTGTAAGAGTTTGCAAAATAATTTAAACATTTTTGGACTGTTTAATAAAACAGACTAATTTTCTTGTAAATGTAGTATTTATAATTTCAAATATCTCATACAAGGATTAAAGATTTCATAAGGAACAGTAAAATGCAGCAAATGTGACCAAATAATAAAAATCTTATCAAGACAGAAATGTATAGGAAAATCTAATATTGCTGGGTTTGTACCTCAGAACATTGCACTTGAAAAGTCTAGTTGCACAACAGACTGTGTTACCTGCTCTGGTCAGCTGATATCTCCATTCCTCTTCCCCTCTCCTCTCCCTACCAATGCAAACTGGAGAAGATCTCGTCTCAACTATTCTCAATTTTAACCTGTTTTTCACTTCCCCCAAAATTCTAACACCTTTGAGACTCCCTGCAGCTGAGGCCTCCTCAAGATCCATGAATTAGGGTGCTGGTATCTGATTTTGCTTCTCGACCTTGTTGGGAAGGAGTTCGCTGATCATTCTCACCATGCTGGTCTCCACAAATGCACGAGGAGGAGCAAGTGGTGGAAGCTCCTCTTTAACCACAGGGTGAGAAAAACCAGGGCAGTCATTTGAGAGGCTGCACATACAGAACAGGATACAGAGACTTTCTACGAGTGATCTTACTCACCATCTCAGATTGTGTTATACACAGCAAAGTCTAAATTGGTCTTCAGTTTACCAAGATAAGCGTCTGCTTCAGGGGGATTGAAATTTCTCTGTAAACATTATTCATTACATCAGAAGTTTAGAAACAGGTTCAAGTATAGACATCTGAGCCATCAAAATTTGGAACTGAGTTACCCTCCCAGAATTTACATGTTCTATAGGGTCCTGAGAGTCAGCCTTTGTCTTCCTATGGCTGTCCCTACAAGGTCATTTTTGAGTCCTTTTTGTCCCTATCCAGTGTCTTTTGCTGCAATGAATATTTTGTTGTTCAACCCAAGGTGAAAGAACTTAAAAAGAACCCACTAAAACAAGTGTTCCACTCAGCCAGCTTTCCTACACCTCTTGAACAAAAATGCAGTTTTCCATATAGGGGTTTCATAGCTACATCTAAGGCAGAAAGAACCTTAACCTAGACCCCTCACACAACAGAGAATAAAAAAGAGGATCATCTTTCCTTCAGGAAATATTCTACATGGAGTCTGATCCAGTTGGCATTATCTCAACTTGGGGCTGCACCTAGCAGGAACAATATGTAGACAGTAGGTGATAAACTGCTAAGGACTGGGACAATCTCACCCACAGATGTTAAGGGAATTTGGCTGCAACAACAGAAATGTGCTTCCTACCAAAGAGTAGACTCTTCAGTAGAAAAAGACATTCTTTGTAATAGGCCTTTTCTATACAAATGTTATTTCTAAGAACTCCCTAAACTGTCAAGGCATGTGCATGGATTCTGCCCTGACATCTTCACCTCCTCTGCCCTCCCCAGTGGTGTGCATGGTGTGGGAGGCATAAGACTCCTCCACAGTTTTTAAGAAAAATGCATTAGTAGTAGAGAAATCTGGAGAACCCAGGCTGTGACTCTTGAACAGCTAGTCCTGTTACAGCTGAGATACCAGAGTGGTTTTTGTCTTTCTGTACTCCATAGGGTTATTTCAGGTTTCCACTGGTGTAGAGAGAATCTGGGTCACAGCTCAGCCATCTGTCTGTGGATGACTTTTCTTCAGAAATGCTTTCTGCCTCATTTTAGTCTGTACCTATGATAGGAAAAGCAGATAGAGCTGGGTAGGATATTTCCACAAAATTTGTTTTCATTTCATTCATTTTTTTGACAAATATTTATTAAAATTTCTATGCTCTAAGGCGAACTTTCTTAAGGTTTCTTTTCCAACCTGACTAGTCCACAGTAGCCTAGTGATTTGAGTGCTTCCCTGAGGCCAGGGTCAGATCCCTGCTTGATGTGATTTGAAGCACAAACCTGAGGTCAGGTTAATTGAGGAGGCTTCACAAACTTCCTTCTGCTCTCCCCCTAGAACAGGGTAGTCTCTGGGTGTTGTTTCATGGTTATTGCAAGTTAAGGCTAAAGGTTAAATGTGCTAATTTCTTCTGCTAATATAAAGGTCAAACAACAGGTTACAGAATATGGAAATAGGTTTACAGAGTAGAATCAATAGACTCATAACTCCTTTCCAAGTTTCTGCTTCAGGAACTCAAGGAGTGCTGATCACATTTGATGTTGAACTTGTCGGTGTTGTTATGGGAATTATTGTACCCAGTTGGACAGAGCTTCCCAGATATGAACTTTGCTTTGGTTTGAGGCTCCAAGTTATGCTTCTGCCTTGGCAGCACAGTCTCAAATGGCAAACAAAAGGTTTCTGTGAGGCTTTTATGTCTGTTGTGGAAGTTCTTTGGACATGCTTTGAAATTTCTTTTTCCTGCTAATACTCACCAGAGGTCTTCTGTTCCAAAGGATATGACTTTGACCATTTGACATCTATGACTGCCACTAGAGTTTTCTTAAGTTTATTCAAGAAGGGCTTTTTGAGTCCAGAAGTGTTCTGTGAAGTATTGGTTCCATGTTTCTGTTAACTCTTTTTCCTAGATGTAGGTTTAAATAATCTTAAACTCCCTAATATAATTTGCATACCAAATGCCCTAAGGAGTTCTTTTGTTTTCTTGCAGCAGTTTGCATTTGGGCTCATCCCTCCAAAACTGCACTGATTTGTAATTTGAATCTCTTCATACATTCATGATAAAATTCAACTTGCCACATAAAAAAACCATTATCTGCAAAGTATCTCTAATCTGTTTCACAACAGATGTTAAAGACTTTTTCCACAGGGCCTCCACATAGCCTGTCAAGGTAAGATACATGGCTGATTTGACACTTAGAATGCCTCTGTTTTTTCTTTTTTATAGAAAAAATACCAGCACTAACATTCAGTTAGCCTCAGTAACATTCCTACAAGATTTCCCTAGGATTGTCTTCCTGAGGTGAGTTAATGCTCCTTTCCAAGTCAGTCTGAAGACCATGATTGCCTGGCAGTTTTGAAAGGGTGAAATTGACTTTGTATTGCCCATCTTAAAATTACATCTCTTTTTATATAGTATAATTTTATTTTCTATTTCAGTCTCTTGAGACATTTGTCAAGCTTTTCTTTTAATCCTTGGAAAAGCAGGCTTTGGCAATATTTCTTTTCTGATGTTGATTCTGATGTTTTGGAAGAAAGTGTCAGAATTCCTGCAAAGGGCCAATTATCTTGAAACTTGCCCAAAGGAAAGTTTCTTTGTAACATTAGGCATAATTCTTTGGAATTTGTCCCAAAATATGAAAATTATCTCTTTTACTAGCTTGGTATTATCAAAAATTACCATAGATATAAGTGCTGAGTCATATGAACGTGTAATTTTCTATGTAAGACTTTAGTTTTGAGTAAGGACATAGGAAGATGACTGTGGCAGCCTGAAAACAAAGACCCAAATCATGCTGATCCCCAAAGGATTCTGGAGCAGTGAGAATCACAGGTTTTACACTCATTATAAAGTAAAATGCACACTGAAATAGAACCTAAAATAAGATTGGTATATACAGTGAGAGCAGTTCTTTAGAGGTCAGCTGGCAAAAGGATGGCCCTGGGTTGAGGCCAATCAGTTCCCCTTACAGTGACCAGGCAGGCACATAAGAACAGCAGAAGAATACAGTGATTCTCCCCTAAATTGTTCTTTCCTGATCATGAAGCCTGGGGATGCAAACAGAGTAAATCATCACATAATACCCAGTATCAAGAGATTTCCACAATATAACCATGTTTTTTGCAGGAGGAAAACACCTCCATTTGCAGGGGGATTTGTAAACCTTCACCTGAAAACATTAGCTGAAATTAAAAAATTTAAAATAATTTTCAGATATGTGTGTGTGTGTGTGTGTACGTGCATGTGTGCATACATGTTTTGAGGTGACAGTTGTTTTGTCTGAGAGATGCCGATGGAATCAGAATGACAGAATCAATAGTTTAGTTTAATTTTCATTTGACAACTCTGTGAAGTCCACTGTTAATGAACACCCCTGGTATACCACATATTTAGAGAAATTGTCAGAGCTTAAATTTGGCTACTTGTGACATTTTGCTCTAGATTTTAATTCAATCTACACATATATATCAATGGCATTTTTAAGGAACTGCAGCACATATTGGAAGAAATAATGAAAGAAAAGGCAGTCATATTTAAATCTTTTTTCTCCTTGCCATTTCCATTTCAAAATTTTCTCCTTTCAAGCGAAGAAAGAACCTGCAATAACTTTCTCTGCAAGTATAAAACACCTTTAGAAATATCATATACAGATCAGTCTTGTCTGGCAGAAGATTTTTCTAATGCAGTTCTTGCTGTTCTTGCTCTTTTTATTTTGAGATGTATGCAGTTTTATATGTAAGTTCTGGAGTATGTGAATACTGCAGTCATAGCTAACAATATCCCTACTACCTAACTGAAAGAGTTAAAACTGCTCAACCAGGACAAAAAACAGAAAACAGAGCTTAAAGTAGGATAAATAGGATAAACACCCCTCAGCTGCAAGGCACCGTTTTCCCCCCAGACTGCGATCATGTTGTTGCCATGAATATCCAAGGCAGGTGGAAATACCCTGTGCTGGCTGGCGAGGTGTGCAGTGCTCAGGGGGCAGCATCATGTCCTGGATGCTCCTACAGAGAGCACAGCACCAGCTACTTCCCCCTGTAGCCTTGCCTGGGGTCTAAATCCTGTGACATGAATATTAAAAACAAGCAAACAAAACCTTTCTAGAGACCAGAGCAGCCTCCACTTTGGGCTGATCTGAAAAGCTTACAGGCAGGACCACAAGCCTGGTACTGCTGACCTGTGGGACCAAGCAGAGGTCAGGGACAGCTCTCTGTGTGACACAGCTGTAGGAGTTTTGCTGGATTGCTTTCCCACTGCTGTGATTCCAGGGTTGCATCGTGCTCCGGACACCAGCCCCGACAGTGCGGCGGTCCCAGGCCCGGGGCTGCCCGGATGAGCGCGGCCGAGAGCCCATCCGAGAGGAAGGGGTGTAGCCTGATGTACGTGTCCCATTGCCGGCAAATGGCTCTGCCACCCCATTGTTTCCAGTGTCTCAGTGGAAGTGGGTCAGGAAGCTTATCTGGAGCCATCCCCACCCTTTCAGCGGCAGCCCTCGTTTGAAGGAGACGCCGCACATTTCCCGCCCTCTCCCTCCTGCCCTCACATTTCCCGCCCTCTCCCTCCTGCCTTCCGCCCTGCTCAGGGCAGCCCCAGTTGCTCCTGCAGCGCTCTGCTCACAGCCCTCCACGTGTACTGTAAGGAAATCTCATTTTAATTCCTCGAGCACTGCCTGCTTCCTTCGCTCGGGGCTCATGGCAGGTGCCCCTTTGTTCTTTGGTTTGATATTATCTCAAATAGCCTTGGAGCTTCAGCCAGGCTAAAAAACTTGCACTAGCAGCAAACTGCCCAAATTAGCATTTTTGCTAATTCCGGAGAAACGCAAAGTTGCTGAAGCCCTGCCAGGAACCTGTCAAATTAATTTGCAGTGGGAGAAGTGGATATGGGGTGAGGAAAAGGTTCAATTGAATATTACACAGAAAACGGCCTCCTTTATAGACTTTCCTATTCCTGCTTTTACAGATAGAATCTTGAATTGGAAAATCAGGTGAAATAGTTTAAGATAGGCTTTTATTTATAATATGGTTGAAACCCCTGCATTTTTCTGAGATCCCTATTAAGTGTCATTTTCATTTTGTAAGTAAACCTTATGCTTTGTCTTTCAAGAACTGAAAATTCCCAATATTTTTGGACTTCCTAATCTCAACAATATAATATTTTTTCAAACACATTTATATTTTCTCACTTTTTGAGAACATGGTTCTCCTATATTCATTTGTCCGTACTCTGAAGTTCAGAGTCATTGGGCTTTTTTTCTGTCTGCCTTGTTAAATATGATTTATTCTCCACAACCCTTACTTAATTTGAGTATCATTTTTAGCCTTGTCTGAAAAATGTATGCCCAACTGTTATCTAGGTAACTACCTGGCTATTGTTCTAGACAGAGGGAAGTAAATTAAGTCCTTGGTTTTGCTTTCCTGTCCTCTGCCTTTGTAACATATCTGGAAAACACAGGCACTGTGAAGGGTTATATAAACAGTAGATGAGCCATTGCAGGGTGGGTCATATTTTACAACTGAAGTAGCTCAGGAGTGAAATAGTATGTGCCAGAAGCAAGGAGGAATTGAGGAAAGATCTGTACATCTGAGTCACAGAGTCACTCCCAGTGTAGTGTTGTTCATGCCACACCTTTGCTGGAAGCACGAAATTTCAACCCAGTCCTTTATGATTTTCACTATTACTGCCACTAAATGTTCATTACTCATTCTGAGTAATTAACTATACTATTTAAGTTTTGATTACCAGTACTTTTTGCTGGTATTCAAGAAAGTAGAAGCGAATTGTCACATAAACAAGATTAGGCATTTTCAAGGAGGGGAAAATCAAGGAAGGGCATAGAGTTTCTGTTAATTAAACTGCTTCCTCTTTTACATGCCAGACCGCTACATTTCCCCATTACACTGCATGTCTTACTGTGGTGTGTGTGAAGTATAAGCTAACAAATGACTGTATTATAGGTAGGAAAAAGTTTTAAAATACTGGACTGGGGAGGAAGTGGGAAAAATTAGACTGTGATGCTTTCCAAATTGAGGGGTTTTGTTCTGGCCATGGCTTGCTTGCAGCAGACTACCAGTGAACAGTGGTAGACCCTGTCTGAGCTCAGGTGTCCAGCTCCCAGTGTTCCCCTTTCTTCATTTCAACCTACACTGCAAGCAGAAAGGTGGCAGAAAAAGAGGATGAAGCTATGGATGATAAGCTGCATGTCACAGTGAGAAATGCTCTTACTTTGCAAGCCAGATTTGGATAGTAAAGAATATACAAGAACCTAAGATTCAGTTATGGATTTTAGCTGAATATGTGTTACTGTTACCTGCTATTTCTATTATTTTGTAGTATAAAGGCTAAGCAGTCTCTCTGGCTCTGTTATCAGCGTATTAAGCAACTTGGACTAGCTTTGAAGGTAGTTCTGCTCTGAGCAGGAGGTTGGACTGGATGACCTCCAGGAGTCCCTCCCAATCTGCTGGAGATTTTTTATTACTTTATCAGCCTTTACAGAAACTTTGTAGTCTGATGCACTGACACACAAATGTGATCACCCCTCTGTCCTCCCACCCTTGTCTCTCAGCAGAAAACCATCTCCCTTTTCCTTGGCCATGCCTCTGTTCTGTCTGTGCAGGCTGGAGTCCAGCAGATGCAGGTACCTGGCAGTCAGAGCCTCCCAGAACCCTGCTGATGGCCCCTGTGCTGACCTCACAAGGCAGGGTGCCTTTCCTGGGCAAAGGGCTCAGTAACATGGCTGTGCAGCATTAGCTGCATACTCAGTAACCTGTGCCTCAGTGCTTTATCACCCTGAGACATAGCATGGAGGGCAAATAGTTATGTCCCTCTTTGCCAATGCATCAGCAAAGATACTCATCATTATGGGTATGCTGGTGTCTTTGGTGGGCCTTGAGAGTCTCTCTTTTAAATAAAATAACTAGCCCATATTTTAGAGACAACACTAAGTGACAACAAACCTGAATCTGAGACTCATATTTTAGCAGATTGGTATTTTTGGTGTTTTCCCAAAGCCCTGATGCATTCTTCTGCTTGTTTTCTTAAGTATCATGCATCTGTGAGCTGACACCCCAAATCTGGCAGCCTATTAATTTGCCTATAAGACACAATATAGGACACAAACTCTGTGGTGGCTATACTCTCTGCTTTACTTATTAGAGACAAACCTGGGGTGGGACATTGCACTGGATATGTTGTCCCAGAAGAATTTCTAGAAAAGATGAAGGGAAGAAAAAGACACTTTTCTTTCACAAGACATAACACTAGTTAAGAAAGAGTGGCTGAAACCTAAAGAGCAATTCTGTGCTTCAGTATTTCTTGGGTAGAAAGAAACGTGATCTGTTGTATTAGAAGTACAAAAGCTGGGCTTCAGTCCTCCTTGAATGGCCCTGCCTGGCAGAGTGAATTCCTCAGGGCTGGGTCTGATGCTGGCCTGGGAAAGAGGCAGCCCAGCCCTGGCTCTTCCTGCCACCATTGCCTTTGACCAGCTTCTGCTGAGGTTTGTGCTTCCTTGCAGGGGCTTTGGTTCACTTCTGTCTTTCATTCATTCATTTACCTGTCTTTATCCTAAAGCTGATTTCCTGCTTCTCACCCACAATCAATGCAGTTAAGGGGAGCCTTATCTCCAGTATCCTGTGCCTTATCTTTTAGATATAAATACAAATGCATTTTGTAGGATATCTTATTTATAAATGTGCATTTCCTTCTCGATGTTGTTTTTTCTTCTTCTTCTTCTTCTTCATTTAGACAATAACTTTCATGTTTATTGTATATTATAATACACAGAACGTTTTGGAATGTCCATAGGACTGAGCATTGCAATAACAGCCATTGTTAAAATTTGGTGCCTATACACCCCTGCACTTTTAATGTGTTCTTTGCATTGCTCAAAAACTGCATGTGATGTCTTTACACTCGTTGCTAGTCTAGGTGACAAGCTCATCAAAGAAAAATCTACTCTGCTTGAATGGCCTCTGAAGATCCAATGTTTTCACTTCTCTAAGCAGCTCTTGCCTTTTGGGTGTTCTTTTGTCGTGGGGATGTTATGAATTTTAAGTCAATCTCTTCTCACCTCCCTCATGCTCCCAGCCAGAAAAAAATCAGTTAGAAAAGAGGCAATTAACCAGCACTCAATTTGCTGCAATGCCATAATAGTAATAATAATGGTGTTTGGTCTGGATGCCCTTAGGGACACAAGAAATTCCTTATCTTGTGCGGTTACTGGAGTTTTAATTTTCTTGTTTTCACTTCATTTTCTTTTGCATGAAAAGGAAAACCAGAAAAGCCAAGCACACTTGGGGCATTCTAACAGTCTAATAATAAATTCTGTGTGCTTGTGGTGAAGTTCTGTTTGGAATTCTGTAAAATAAAAAATATTTGGAACATTTGTATCTCCAAAGCAACAGTAAAACTGTTAAAAGAATTATTTTCAGAATTTTATTAGCTGAATTTAAATAGCATAAGTTACTGGTAAGGTAATTGCACGTTCATCCTATGGGATGCCAAAGGATCTGAACACATGATCTGCTTAGACAGAAGATAAATATGAATAGGCTCATTCATAAAGCAAATATTATCTTTAGATTCTTAAAATTAATAAAATTTTTCATTAACTTCTTGATACCAAGAAGTTAATATACCAAAGAGTTGTTTTGCTTGAGTATCAGCACCATTTTCAAACTCAAAACAATCAAATACATTTATTGGAATAATAGTTGGAAAACTACCTTGAGATGGTCTGGCTTTTCCTTTCAAAAGTGCATCAATGGTGGCAAACTTACTGAACTGGCAAAATTAAACCAAGTGAAAATTTCCACTTCATCAACAAATTGAATCATGTCATGCCTTATAAAGCATGAAGTTTAAAAATAAAGAGTGACTTATGTTCATAACAACTCCCGGCTGTGATGCCACTTCTGCTTTTATTTTCAGCGTAGTCAGCTTCTGCAGCCTGGAGTTCTTTTGCCTTGTACAGTACAGTTAGTTTCTTTCTTAAAACATGCATAGCAGAAACCAGAGATTTAAATCTCCTCTTTCCTGCTGTGGCCAAACCACTCAAATAAATGGAAATGGAAGTACCATGTGTAAATAAGGAGAATTATATCCCATGATAAATTATTAATGTAACTGGGTCATCACCTGTTGAGGTGATCCAGGGGTGTGAGTTTCTTTTCATGGATGTTAATCTGGATCTTGTAGAACACCCCATTCCATTTCCTGTTCTGTCCAGTTGCTATTAAGAACATGACTATGCCTGGAAAAATTGAGAAAAATGCTGCTTTTTTGAGAATCACAATAGCATACAGAGGGAGTCAATTATCCTCGGACAGGCACCATTCAAATTCCCAAAAGCAGAATAAGTGCCAAGAAAACCCCAGAAAGTTCAGCAGCTTTGTTTGACTTGGAAAAGCATTCACTCAGAAATTTGGATTTTCATTTATCCATGATCCCTACAGCATGCTTCAGCTGGAGCCTGGCTGAAGTCACAATGTGTTTCCTTGACCAAGTATACCACTGGAGCCACATGCAGGCACGGGACTTCTAAATGCATTTCAGACCTGAGCTTCAGGCACAGGGAGCTTTTCTACTGACTTCAGGGTTTTCAACTGAGCTCTGTTTGGGCTGTGATTTCCTGCCAACTTAATGTACAGTTCACATAAGGTTTACAAATCATCCTCTTACTAGGTGGGCACAAGAACTCCAATAGAATAGTTGCTTGGAATCTGATGAGTCTTCTGGACTGGAAGCAGGAGCGATCAAACAGAAAGAAAGGCTTGGAGAGGAGACAGAATATACATTTCAAGGCTGTGAGCAGAGCCAGTTTCAGCTGACTACTGGCAAAATTCCACGTGTCCTTATTTTCTATAGACAGGTTTATCTGCTCCCATATGTTAGGCCCTGCTTCAGCTCCAGATTCATCCGCTTTCTTTCTTTTGAATGCATCTGTCCTGTTAGTGCTCTGCTTTGGGAATTAAAAGGCATTAAACTGCAACCTGTTACTTCTATGATTTCTCACTCTTAGAATGTGACAAACTCGCTACAAAGCTTTTTCTGTGCTTTGCATGTGCGTACCAAATGTACGGAAGCCAAAGCAAAGAGGCAGCGCATGTCCTAGAAGGATTTCTTGGCTTCCAGAGTGGTTATGACTTTTCAGAATGAAGGATTATTGAATGTTTCCCAAAGCAGCAGCTGCACAAATGGCTCCCACACCACGAGGAGGAAATATATGCACTAATTCTTGAATTGGTGATTCATGCCAAGACATCCTGGGGACAAACTGAAACCCCAGAGGGAAATACCTGTTAAATTTCAGGACCATTAAAATGCTAAAATCTCCTCAGGGTTTTCAAAGTTTCTCTACTTTCCTATCAGTTTTGTTTGCAAAGCCCATTTGTTGCCCAGGGGCAAGTATGCTCCTAACAGTTTACTGACCTCCAGTAAGCATAAATTGACCTTTGAATTCAGTAGTACCCTGCCAGACTGATGCACTCCAGACTGGAGTTTAATATACTACCATATGTTGAGAGTCGTTATCTTCTCCCCACTTTGCAATGTCAAGCTTTTCCTGAAAATTCACACCCTTGGATAAATGTATGATAAAAATTGTGGGGAAATGAGAAAGAAGAGAAATTATGCAGTTTCTTCATTGTCAGCCTTATGCCAGATGACCTTTCAGCATTGTCAGCTCAGGTTTGGAGTTCTTCTCAAATGTCTGCCAATGCTTTTCCATCCCTGACCCAAGGGAATGCCAGGAGCAGTGTGCCTTTCTCAGCCTTCCCCAAAAGCATCAAGTGCATGATCTTTTATCCAGCTACATGGGGGAGGCTGTGCAGCAATCTAATCCACTTTTCCATTTGTCTTGGAGGAATACAGCACCTGATCACATGGCCTTTAGCTCTATATCCTGCCAGGCAAAATAGGGTCTATATATAGGTCCTAATTTTATAGCAGGTTCTGTGGAAGATCACAACTGCTATTATATGTGCATAGTTGATTTAACATCAGGTGGTCTGACATATTTTTACTCTTGAATTATGAATGAAAATTTCTAAAACTTAAATATATCATTAGAAAATTACTAAGAGCAATTTCCTCCCTTTCACATTTGCATAATGAAATTCACCATGGAGCTGTACTCTCTCTAAATATATAGACCCTATAGAAAGGTCAGAAGATGTCTGAAAGTTGCATAAAAGGAGCAGGATGTACATGCAGGAAGGGTACACAGCAGCAGCACTTTGCCTTCCAGATTACCTCTTCTGAATTAAAAGCATTCATTGAAGATTTCAAGTATCTTTGAAAAAACCCTAGGTAACTCTCAAGCAGACATTGTCCTGAAGCATCTGAAATATTTTTATTTGAAGTAATAGAAATTTTCCATGAACATCAGGAAAAACTGAACTGAACTGGAAATAAAATATCTTGAGTTTTTATTTGCCTTTGAAGCACTCATCTAAGTCAAGAATTTAAAAGTAATACCTTAACTTTAATTTCTACAGTCTGCAGAAATTGCTCTGTCCATTATCCTTTCATTTCCACCCAGTTCTGGCACTGTTGTTACTTCAAGGATGCATCACTGACATCAGCAGAGCTGATACAAGATCCTAAACCATTTACACTAAGGCCTTGTTTTTGTAACTTAATTCCTCTTTCTAAAGGTAGGTGCCTCACATCTCCTGCTCCTTCTTCCCTGTACACAATTTTTCCCTGTACTCAATGACAGGTTCACCTCTGCTGCTCTTTTCACTTTCATCCCTGGGCTCTTTGTGTCTTTTCCTCCCCCTCCTCTGCCCAGTGAACAAGTGAAAGAAAGTACCTGGGTGGCTGGGATATCTCTCTCAGTAAGTATAGAAAAGCATGCCTGAGGGGTCATATAGGATTGGATGATCTTGTCAGTGGCCCAGCTAGACTGCTGAGGTCCCATGTAAACCTATATCTGTGGGTTTCAATGAAGCTTAGAGCATTCAGTAAATACTCAAAGGATCAAGTTGATCTATGTAACCTTTTTTTATGAAAGACAACAATTTTAAAGGTGATCAAATATGGCATCTATAAAATATGAAGTGTCACTTTTTACTGCTAAGTTTGTTAACATAGCAGAAAAGCTGTAATGTACAAACCAGAGGCACAGCAGTTGTTCTTCCTATTTCAGCAATAGGCACTCTTTTTTTAGGGACTGTCAGTATTGGTTGAAATGCTTTATAGTTGCTGTCCTGTATAATTTGATCTATAAGTTATTACACAACTATAATAGTCACAAAAGAATACTGTGGTTTACAGGTTATTCTGTTAGGGTATTCAAATGTGGACTGAATGCTTTAAATAAAAATACTGTACTTATGTCATTAAAAAAATATTTTATGATTCTTATCAAATAATTATGATTGCAATGTTTGATATTATATTATATTACCTTTATAAACAAACTTTGAAATCAGATGGTGAGTGAAAAGTATTTCGGCTGTAAATATAGCCAATTATTTCAATTTGTTCTGTCATTCTAATTGTTCTTTATCCCTCTAAAAATACACTATGATAGGTCAACCTTGGCTGCCTGCTTACCCACTCCCCCTCCTCAGCAAGAAAGTGGGAGAAAGTAAGATGAGCAGAGGTCATAGGTTGAGATAAGGGCAGGGCAATCATTCACCAACTACTGTTATGGAAAAACAGACTTGACTCAGGGAAGATTAATTTAACTAATTTCCAATTAGAAATAGACTAAACTGATGATTAACAAAATCAAAACTAAAGCCACCTTCCTGCACATCCCCTTTCTTTCCAGGCTCAAGTTCCTTCCTTTTTTCCTGACTCTTCTATCTCTTCCTCCCCTTCCCCATGGGCCACAGAACAATGTGGATGGCAGAGTGTGGAGTTTGTAATACTTTGTCTCTGTCAGTCCTTCCTTCTCATGCTGTTCCCCTACTCCAGCATGGGGACCCTCCCACAGGAGACAGTCCTTCATCAACTGCTCTGATGTGGGTCCTTCCCATGGGCTGCAATTCTTCAAGAATTGTTCTAGTGTGAGTCCCTTCCCATGGGGTTCAGCCCTTCAGGAACAAACTGCTCCAGCATGGATCACCCACAGGGTCACAGGTGCTGCAGAGACTTGGTCCTGTCCACAGGCTGCAGCTCCTGCCTGGAGGATGCTCCACCATGGAGCCTCCTTGAGCTACAATTTCCTTCAGGGGATATCCAGTGCTGTGGCATGTAGCCCTGGATGGACTGCAGGGACTGTATCTGCTCCCCTGTGCACCTCCATGGGCGCTTTGGTTTGGAAAGACAGGAGTCTGCTAAGGAAGGCAGGAGCCTCCCCTGAAATGGAGAATGTAAACCCTCCCCACCCCTCCAAATTGCTATAAATTTTAAATTAAGGGGTTCTCAGGCAAAAATATGGAAGCAGAAAATAACAGTTCTTTAATAGGGGAACAAACAAACAAACAAAACAAACAAACAAACAAGAAAAACAGTACACTAGAACAAAAAAACAAACAGTACACTAGAACAACACTGGCAGAGTCAGAACCCAACCTGACACCCTGTGGGGTGTTAGTGGCAGTCCACTTGAAAATGTGGCTGCAATCCTCCTGAAATATCAGGTGTGGTTCTGTTGGAGCAAGGGGGTTCTGTAGAGAAGGATTTTTTCTTCCTCTGAAGATCCAGTGGAAGAAGAGGCAGCTGCTGTTTCTCTGGGGAATCCCGTGGAGAAAGCCATGCTGGTGTCTCACAAACCTCTGGATTATATCTGGGTAGCGATGCTTGGCTCCTCCCTCTGGGTGGAGCATCTCACAATGGGATGCTATAGTTCTTATCAGTCATGCAGTGACATTCAATAGTCTGTTATCAGCAGATGTCCCCTCCAGAGGGAGGTGTGAATGTGCTCACTCAAAGAGATAGATAAGGCAAACTGCCCACTTGACAAAGGTAATCTGCCATACAGATGGTAATTGAAAATATCTTGCATTGCAATCTTCAACAATGGGGCAGCTTGCCTTGCAGACAGCTTTGCCTCAGGCTGCATGGGAATCTCCTCTCCCTCCTTCTGCACTGACCTTGAGCTTTGCAGGGCTGCTTCTCTCACATATTTTCTCACTCCTCTGTCCCTCACAGCATTTTTACTGTGTCTTCAGTATGTTACCAGAGAGGCGCTGCCAGCATTGCTAAAGGGTTCAGCTTTGCCCAGTGGTGGATCTATTTTGGAGTCACCCAGAACTAGCTCTGGCTGACATGGGGCTGACTCCTACACTTTTTTCAAGAAAGCCCCTCCTGTAATGCTGCCCCTGGCTTACCAAAACCTTGTCATGTAAATGCAATTCATAAGCATATATGGAAGCTGCTTCTACTTTCTCCCAGTATTCTGTGTAGATTCATGAGGAAAGTATGAAAGTTTAAACACATTTATCTGTTTCCAGGCAACTTACAGTTCTATAAGTGTTTTTCATTACTGATGTTGGCATTCCTTTTATTTCTGTGGTGAAAACAGGCTGCAGACCATTTTTCCTGTATGTTATAGGATACTTTGTACATTACCTACTGAGAATATGTTTTTGTGTTCTAAAAAGATTTTATAAGTTTTAGTCCTACCCTTGTCTTCAAAAACTCATATTGTCCTTGAGGGCACCAATGGTTCCAATAGTTTACAGCCTGGCTGTGTCGCAAGTTTGGTTTTGCAGTGATCAGAAAGGATTTGTCAAAAAAAATCACAGAACATTTTAGACTGTAATAATTCACATTTTCTCTGACTGCTGAAATAAAGACTGAACTGTCTAACTTTTGTGGTTGTATGCAATAACCCCATGGATCAATGAACTTCAAGGAGCTGGTGGTAGTGAATCTGATTCATGTTTTTTCACTGTGCCTGGATTTCTTTGATGACACTTTTGTTCGAAGAGAGAAGGCTAGAGTGTGGTCACATCCTCTCTATTTTTTTCCCTCAAAATATATATGTTAACACTGATGACAATGATGATAGAAGATGTACTTCTTTTGGAGGAAACCTAGTATCTTCTGAATTTCCATGAAGCCTGAGTACAGAATAAAAATATAATGTTCTGCCCATTTTCTTCAGCACAACCAGCAGAAAAAATTCCTCCCGCTGTGGCAGAAGATTAGACTAATATTTGCTGTGGGAAGGAAGTTCTGATAACTGTTTCTGACCATGCCAAAAAACAATTTTGAATTTACACTTTTCTTCAAACTTAAGTATTTCTGCTTCAAGAGGTCTGCTTCATTACATAACTTGTGATCTCAGGTAGAATTATTGTGGGGTTTCTGTGGTTTTTTTTAAACTTTCTCTCTTTACCAAACTTGACAAATGACATTCATTAGAGCTGCAAGATTTTAAGTTTTTGAAATTTAATTAAGAAGACACGACTGCAAGGTTATTGTAACTAAATAACATATATTCACATATAATCATTAATATGGAAGTTACTTTAATAGAAATTAAGTATTTGATAGTTGATGTAAAATAAATATTGTGACTCCGCAGGTATCACCAGATCTTGTGTGAACAAGACATTGATCAGAGCTTTTCTCTCTTTCATTTAATTAGTCCTACACAACATCTTGAAGATAATGTTCACTCTTCCTATAGGATTATAGCGTCAGATTTTTCCCTTTGTTTTTTGAATATCCTGAATTGGAAGGGACCCAAAGGGTCATCGGAGTCCAATGCCTGGCTCTGCACAAGACAGCCTTAGTGATGACACCATGTAGCTGAGAGCATTGTTCAAATGCTTCTTGAGCTCTGTCAGGCTTTGTGCTGTGACCACTTCCCTGGGGAGCTGTTCCAGTGCCAGCATCTGGGTGAAAAACCTTATCCTAATATCGAATCTAGAACTTCTCTGACAGAGCTTCGTGACATCCCTTGAGCCCTGTCACTGGTCACTGGAGAGAAGAGGTCAGTGCCTTCTGCTCCACCAAAGAAGCTGTAGGTTGATACAAGGTCTCAGTCTCATGCTGAACAGTCCAAGAGACCTCAGCTGCTCACCATATGCCTTCCCCTCCAGAGCCTTCACCATCCTCATTTCCCTCCTTTCAACATTCTCTAATAGTTTAACATCTTTCTCATATCATGGCACCCAGAACTGCCCCCACACTGGAGGTGAGGCTGCCCCAGTGCAGAGCAGAGCAGGACAATCCCCTCCCTTGCCCAGCTGGCCATGCTGCCCTGATGTCCCCAGGACAGGGATGGCCCTCCTGGCTACCTGGGCATTGCTTGGTCAACTTGTCACTGACCAGGACCCCCAGTTCCCTTTCTGAGGCCCTGCTTTCCATCATCTCCTTCCCCAGTCTGTCCATACATCCTGGGTTGCCTTGTTCCAGGTCCAGGATCCAGCACTTGCTTTGTTGCTTTGTATCTGAATAAATTGCCTTGAGGAAGCTAACACTTTGCTTGACAGTAAAGTAAGGAATTTCAGTTGAACAGGATTTCAGCCCTTCCAGGACACAGCTGTACCTTGTTTAAAGGTCCTCTCTTCAGTCTCTGTTTTCTCCCTTGTCAAGTACCTGACACCTTTTACAAGGATCCATTCATAGCCTCCTCTTGGCTCTTTCCTGTCTATGGCCCTAAGCCTATGCTGTCTGTGGCTTCTGGGAAAGAACAGTGAAGGAGAAGATAAAGCAACAGCAAAATTCACCAATCAATCAAAACCCTATTAGTCTATCTCAATACTCTTTTTCACCTCAATGTTTCTCACTATTTCTCTTTTAAATCATGAAGGAAATGCTAGATCAAGGATAAGCATACTGAGTATTAGAAAAGAAAATGTCCTGAGAAAGAGATAGGAAGCAATGCCAGGTAGACAGGAAGGCAGAAATGAACAGGCACTCAGTGGTGATGGAGGTAGGGGAAAAAGGAGCTAAGGAACAAGTGTAAGAAAAGTTGGAGATGGGAAAAGGCCACTAACAGACAATATGTCCATTGCAGAAGCTATCCAATTTTGCTATTTGTTTCCTTTACCCCTTATTCAGTAGTTAAAAGATGAAAGCCAAACTCAGTTTCTTTATTTGAAAAGCTGATTGTTAATAATGATTCTAGTATTTTTTTATTTGTTTATACCTGTAAATATAATCTTTCTGAAGAGTGTCTAATTTCAGAAATATCTCCTCTGATGTCATGGTATTTTACCTCTATATGAAGTTAAGTGTTATTTGAGACAAGTAACTCTATTACTATCTCCTACCTTTCACAAGTCCATTGCATGAGCCTGCCTGCTTTCTCTTACAAGCTTGCTTCTACTACATAACTCTATTAGGCTCTCCTTATGACTTCCTATTTATAACAATCTAAGTTTAGAAATATCTGATCACATATTAGCAGTGGTATAATGTGAGAAGCTATTTGTATTTCTGTATCAGCAGATTAGACATCAGCTATTTTCTCTCCTACATGGCACAGTAAGCTGCAGTGCTGCAGTACTTTGTCAGGAAGTACTGATATCTTGGAGGAGATATATTGGGTGTACAACCATAACTGCATCTAATGGAGAGATAAGAACACAGATTTAGACTGTTGTACAGTGTACTTTGTGCTGACAATCAGGTGTCCTTTCATTTTCCAGCAGGACACATAAATTGTTTTACAAGTTCCCTGTCTTATTAGAAGTACTATGAAGGTTTAAGAAGGATCACATAAAACATATAGTGATTTATTGTATTTAGCATAACAGGTAGATGTGGTAGCATTTAAAGCTCACTGCTCTAAACAAAGGCTCTCAGTCTATTGTCCAAATTCTTTCTCTTACAGTGTTATGGGAAGGGTACAGATTGCAAGATGTGATGGGAAGAAAGCCTTCCCTTTTGCATATACAGCTACTGCTCTCATTAGGTTTCAATGTGGAGTCAGTGGGCTTTGTTTGGCTGAACACATCTGATATTTTCCCTCTCATTTGAATAGAGATATGGTCAGACTTCAGTGGCTGCATACACTGTAGTAGAGGCAAAATAATTCAGTCTTCGATCTGCAGACTTCCGGAAGCAGCAAGGCAAGTAGAAACATTTTTTTCTTTCCCACTCTTGATCAGTCTTTTTATCAGCCATGTGGAACCACTTTTGTTTGCTCAGCCCCAGTTAGACTGAGGTACATTTTAATAAGATCCATGTGTTAGGTTTTTTAAGCCAAATACTGGACTCTTCTCATTCCATGTTGGAACACAATATAAATCCTGCACATGTATATCTGTATATGCATATATGTGCATGTGTTTGCATGCACACTTGTCTGTAGATGTGCTTTCTTTTCCAGTTTTTTGGAGATCTTTTCCTCACAAAGTTCAACACTTTAAAATTTCAGAAGTATTGTAGCTTAATACCATTCCAGTTTCTAATTGTTTTCCTAAAAGGACTGAAGTTAGATACTTACTCTAAACTGTTTGGTATGGGTAGAATTAACAATTTTTCCATCTGATGAGGAAATAATCAAGGACATATTATTATCCTGTTTAGGGGGGATTGGGCAGAGTAGTATTGTGGAAATGTAATGGAATGGGTGTTTCAAAAGTGAATGTGGTCTCAAAATATAACACATTAATCCACTTTGCTGAATGTGTCCTCGGGAAAAAAGTCAAATGTGCAACTATTTTTCCATGTTTCTGCAGTTCAGACAACAAGATGAAATATGATAAAAACACAGTACTAAAAAGAATTAAATATGCTTTTATACAAAGAATCCTTCCAGTATTTCATTATTTCCAAGATTTTCCAGGACTGTTTCTATGTATAGAGGACGAGTTTTGTGGTGGTGTAACAGCCTCTCAGTGGCATCAGCCCAGCAAAGGACAGTGTAATGAAGAGAAGAATGAGGCCCATTGTTCTCAACAGAAAGACAGTTTTTTGACTTATATGATCAGAATAACTGAGTGACTGCCTTGTTTCTTCTCTGAAAGAGAAGACACAGCTGGAGATAGAGGAGCACATCCACAGCATGTGGCTACCTTGGTGCTGAGGCTAACAACAGCTTCACTAACAGGACTGGCAGAGACAATATCCCCAAATAAAGCCAATTGCTGGGAAAATATTGCAAGTCAATGCATGGTGAGGAAGTTCATCACTGCTCGCTGCATTACCACCAAATATGAAAAGCAGTAGCTTTGAAAACTAAGCCAATCCATAATTTTCTGAACAAGGAACTATCTCATAGCTGAAAGAGGAATAAGTAAAGAAAAGTAAATGGAAGTGGAGGAAATTTACTGCTGTAGATACAGAGCTAGTGAAATTGCTATTTGTCAAGAACTGACCTTTTCCTCTTCAGTGGATCTGCTTCCATATTGACCTATCTTAAAATCTAAGTAATTGTTGTCCACTCTGTTTTACCTTGGGATTAGAACTTATTCTGCCTGACTTTTATGTATTTCAGCTACTGTTCACAGTCCGGCAAGTAAACAAATTGAGTTTTAGACTATTTGACTCAATTGCTTCACTGAAAGGAGTCAAAGGTAAGAGATTTTTCTTGACTCTACTCTCCTTTTTTACTTACTGCAGTGTTTCCCTTGGTCACTTCTCTGGAAATGAGATCAGCAAACAAAATAGAATTTAATAGCATTTTTTAATTAAAGTTTGAAAAACAGAGGGGGGAAATGCTTCTTGAAAGGTGAAGGGAGTGGTGTTTTTCTTCTGTGGGACTGAAGGAACTTGATTTCTAGATAAACATAATTTTTGAAGATTTCATTCTTTCTGCAGCTGTGAGCAGGACTGTACATTTATGTTGTGTGTTCCCTGGACTGATTCCTGCAATACAGGAGTTTCAAATGATACCTCATGCAGAGTAATGCAAAACTAACTGAATAGGGTCCTTAATATGCTTGACAGCAGCCAATTTATGTCAACAATGGAGTGAGCCTGTTTTGGCTGATATTTAAGAGTTGAAAATAAGGTCTTCAGAAATATTTTGTTTGCAACAACATATCTCCCTACTCTGAACTTCCATGGTGACTGAGGTGTGTTGCATTCCTGTTTTTGTCTAGCATAATACTTAGCAATCTCAAAGTCCAGGATCTCAAGTTCAAGGCCATCCTGTGGTATGAGTCAGGAGACTTTGGACAGCCCTCACTCTACTAAATTTAAATCTTAAAGGATATGAGGCTTTCAATTTTTACTTTCTCAGTCTTCCTACCATGCCCTGCTGGTATCAAGAGATTCAGGGCTTCCTTTTCAATGCAGTGAATGTTTCAGGCTATCTTTGGTTTTTTTGAAATTAGATGATCTCATGGTCCCCAGTTTCCAGAGACCACCAAGGTTGTTGTTCAGAATCAGTCTCCAACAGTTCATTCTTCCCAAAGCAATTTTTACCCCCCGGAACCTCCCTTTACGCACAGTTCAGAAAATTATCAGTCTTCAATTTTAGCTGGAGCTTGCCATTCCCCACCCCCTCACCCTCAAATGTCAGTATTTCCTGTGGAAATAATTATTTTTTTTTTTGTTTCGACCAGGTTTTAACAAAGACTCTAGCTGCCACAAAACTTGGTCATAGTAAACTACAAGCCAAACTGTGGAAACTCTTCATGCCAGTGCTCAAAGTAACCCAAACCACAGTCATCCTGCCTAGAAATTAATCAAAATAGCAAAGACAACACTGAATATAACATTCAGCTAGAGTTTTACCCACCTCCTGGTAGTGAAGCACACATTGGAACCAAATGTTGTTTAAATCAAATGAGTGATTATAGCAGGCGGTAAGACACGAGGCATGTTCACTCATTAGTGATCTACTGGAATGTATTTGTGGCTTGGACATCCTCTTGACTCCTGAGAATCTTCATTCTGTTGCACTTCCCACTATCATTTCTTTATCCTTTCTTGGCAGAAGAGCCACAGACATTTTAAGTAGCTATCTTTATATGGGTTAAACAGATTTTGTCTGGCCCAAATGCATAAAATGCTAAACCAGATTAATTATTATGAAGTTTGTCTGCTCCTCCTGACTGAGAAGAACTGTATTAAATCACATTAAAAGGGTCTATTTTAGAATACTCTTTCTACTGTTTACTTGACAGGGAAAAAACCCTGTCAGAAATAAACTCCACCAATTACACTGAAAGCTGCTTTCTTTTGCATTTATTTTGTCACGGAATCATGGAATTGATAGTGTTGGAATAGACCTCTGGAGATCCTCCAGCCCAGCTTCCCTGCCAAGGCTGGGTCACCTAGAGCAGGTCACACAGGAACGGGTCCAGGTGGGTTTTCAAAGTCTCTGGAGGGGGAAACTCCACACCCTCCCTTTCATAAGGTGTCCTTGGAAAATCCTGCTGCTGTCTCCCATGTTGTAGCTGCTTTAAATGTACATTTCACAAAGAAAGATATTCTGTGTGATCAGCTAAGACAAAATCTCATCACTGTGGTCTAGAATTTTCCTTAAAGGGTGGCAGACAGCCCTATGTCTTAAAGCAAGAATCTTAGTGCAAGCTAGGCAAGACTGGATGTACTCTTTTCATATAACAATAGTTAAGAAAACTGACAGTGGATATAGCACTAAATAGGAAGAGTTTTAAGGTCCTGCAGTTGGGAATGACAGCTCTTATTTCTGATTATCTCCTTGTAAATTTATGGAAAACTAGTTGAATTATCTCTTCATAGTTCGAGAAGGTTACTGGCAACTCACAATGCATTGGAGAAGTTCCCTAAATTATCTATAGCTTTTTATTGCTTTCTGCGTATTTCCATACAGTCAGATCAGTTGAGAATTTGTTTTGCTGTTAAAAAACCCAAATCTCCACCCTGTCTCATAACATAAATTGGGTAGCCCTGAAATGCTTTCATGAAAGGTGAATTTAAAAAAAATATAAAATCTCAAAAAGTCAATGTTTAGATTTTTCTATATAAAATTGTGAGTGTTCTTTCCTTCAGAATTTCAGGAAAAAAAAAACCAGTCATCCAGCAGTTCTGAGGTAACATCAGTTATTTTCATTGCAGATTGGAACAAATGGTGATGTGTAAAAACATTTATTATAAACATTTGCTTATGGAACAACCATTTTTTTGACATTGCTGTACTCAGAAGTATCCAAGAGCAATTGAAAAACGAGTCCGTCCAGTGAATATTTGGTGTTTGGCAGCTTAACACTCTTTTAGTAAAAGAAACTTCACTGGTGTTATCTCACTTTCTATATTTCTGTATAAATGAAATACAGAAGAGCTCTGCTGTTTGCCATGCATTTTTTCTAAATGACTCAAACATGGATTTCCGTTACCATAAATCCATATATTTATATATATTTAGGAATACAATTCACACATAACTTCATTTTACCACTGCCCCAAATCCAATCCCAGAATTTAATATAAATAAAAGTTCATTGTGACCTCTTTCAGAGATATCTTTTTTCATTTGTTTCTCATTAAAGCTAGCAGTGTAAATTCAGCGTTCGTAAATTATGTAACTTTTTCAAGAATGTTTTACAGCAA
Organism: Melozone crissalis; assembly: GCF_028551555.1. Classification (NCBI taxonomy): domain Eukaryota; kingdom Metazoa; phylum Chordata; class Aves; order Passeriformes; family Passerellidae; genus Melozone; species Melozone crissalis. The sequence goes on from NW_026535805.1 coordinate 60,083,434, forward strand.
ATTTATAAAGTAAAAGAGAATGTTTGACCTTGAAAAGACAAAGTTTATTTTTCATCAAAATTTTAAAAATTAATGAACAGAGAACAGTCTGTCCATTTTCCCATCTGTACTCCCACATGGAAAAAATTTTGAAACATCATAAAAGAAAAAAATTGGGAAAGGGATAAACATTTCTTAATATCTTCATGTCCATAGTGTTAATAGTTTAAAAAAAAATAAGCAGAAATTGAAATTTTAATTTAGTTATTTTAGATCTCAGTTGCAATCTTTGCAATTAAGAAAACCAACACAATTAGCATAATATTTTGTTAAAAAATGTAATGCTTTCTGAACAACTAACAGCGTTGGGGTTTCAGTTGTAATTTGACAAAGACATTCTAGTAAGGTCTTTCAGTGTCCTTATCTCTTGAGAAAAGGTACAGGGCATTTTATTATCTCTGATGTTCTCAACTACTGCATGCCAAGAAAAGGAAAATCAATGTGGAATATACAACAACAGGAAACAAATGTATGTGTTAATGCAATGTTAGGTAGTGCAGTCTTGACTCTAAAAATCTTGTTCAGGATGGACATCGCATTCTTCACACATTCTTGGAGATCTCTGGTGTCGTTTTGGCACTCCAGATCCAGACAAATCTAGGAAAATTTATCAATCACCCACCAAACCCAAAAGTGTCCTTCTCAGGTCCAAAGGGTTGTAGGAAAAATACAGCCAAAATGTGCACTTGAAAAATTATACTGTGTCCCTTCCTCAGTAATTGTCAATGCTAGTGCTGTGCTGAAGGGTCCTTTATCAGCAGTTGCCTCAAAATTTTCTGAATCTATTTCTTTGAGAACTGGACTTGTGTGATGAAAGTTGCTCATTGCGTTGGGGTTTTTTCGTCAGCTTGCACAGTAGTTCCCATTTCATGTATCTGAATGCACTTTAGAAGAGCACTGCCCTCATTAACTACTTAAACAGGATTCGTATTTCATGTGGCAGGAGTTACACTGGTAGCAACAAATCCTGCCGAGCTCTGGTGGTGCCCAGCTGGGTTTGTTGTGAACTCCACTCTCTCTTTGCCCCTTGGCATGGCTGACCTTGGTTCTGGCTGTTGTTGTCACGGCCACTTAGCAGGAACTTGTTGCAGGTGGAATGAGAAGGCTTACTCACAAGAGTGTTAAAAATTAACTTAATAAAATACAGTTTTAGTGGAGAAAAAAATAATAGTTTGTAGTTGCAGCAAATATCTCCTACTCATACTAAGCTGTGAACATTTGGATCTTCAAATATTCAGTATTTGAAAGGGAAATTCAGAATGCTAGGTAGTAACGGCGACTGATACTAATCATTAGAGCAATTCCACAAAACTTCATTGCAGTACTTTTGACTTGACGTGTTGTCAGACTTGCTTTTCATATTTTGAGGTATAATTTGATGAATACAAAAAGCAGTACTTAAAAAAAAAAAGTACTAAAATTGCAAATGAAAGGCTGACAGCAAGATACAAATCTACATAAAAATGTTCTTACACTTCTGAGAGGGCACAGCATTAGACTTTTATGTTTTAACATTTTGATGTGAATTGTTGCTCACCCAAGTGATTATTTAAAATTTGGGACATGGCCAGTTACAGCCAGGATGAGAAACTGGTGATAGATGCTCTCCCATTAATTTGCAAAAGACATACAAAATTCCATTTCCCGTACAACAAGACTCCAACAGCAGATAGTTTATTTGCTCACAGCTTCAAGTCCTTTTAACAGAAACAGAGAAAAGCATAACCATATCTGTCTTTTGTTATTCCTTACAGCTGTGCTGCCAGCCCTTAATTAGGTGGTCTATTTGGCATTCTGCTCCTCTTCTCCAGCATTCTTCATCTTTCATCTCTTCTCATAAACATACAAAACCCCATTAAAACTATAAAAAGGCTATAAAGCTCTTCCATTCAGATAGAAATTGTACAAGCCTTCTTTTTTCATACTGCATAGCAATGTATTCCAATGTTTGGGATATGTGTCTAGGACAATTTGAAGAACTCCTAATTCTTTTTTCTTGTTACTCATTACATTCATCAAACTTTCTGTGGTTTGATATCAAGCATAGCAGATGTGCCATGTGGTTCTCCTTAGCTGGCTATATGCAAACATAAGTGCACACTGCTTCTGAGTGTTCATGGGGTGGGCTGGGTACAGAATTGCTTGTCTCTGAAAATAAGCAGCAGTTAACCTGAAGTGGAAATACTTTATCTAAACCTGTGATCAGGACAAAATATCAAAACTTGTGATCAGAACAGTATCTCTCTTTCATCCCATGCACAAATACACTTATTTCCCTCTTTTCAGTGCTGTATCTTTACCTCTAATGTGATGAATTTGGTGTTAACTCAGCTGAACTGGTTTATCAGTTGGAAAAAAATCCTTACTCAGCAGATGCCTCTTCTGGTTTTGATTTGCAAATCTACTGTTGGTTTGAAAAGAGACAAAGAAATTGAGGAAATAAGCTTCTTGGGAAAAAAGCATCTAGCTTGGACAACATCTTGCTGTTCTGAAAAGATAATTCAAAAGGTTACGACTTTGCACCAGGATAAGAGATAGCTGTTTTTGTTTTGGGACCTAGAAAAGCCTGTGTGGGTTAGCTGAAGACTTAAAATAGCTTTATTCTGACTGAGATGATGATTTAATTTGATGCTTTCTTAAAAACCCAAAATAATTCATCAAAAGCCCTTCATACAACTTTATAACCATCATTGGATGTGATTATATACACATAGAAGAAATATATTCAATCTGTTGTCTCACAGTGTCCAGTTCTAATCTAGAGGAGGCAGAGTTCAAGGCAATCAGTGATGCTGTTTCCTCCTTGTCAAAATTAAGCTCTTTATTTTACATCTGCACACATCTAAGTTTTGCCTCAATCCAGAATGCATAACTTTGCAACTTAAAAGCCTTCCTTTGTGGCAGTGTAATTTTTAACCTTTGATTTATAATGTTTACATCTTTCTATATAGGCACACACACACTGAGCACAATTGTATGTATATTTGTATGTATATTTAAACATGCATTTTACAAAAGCACATGGCATAGAGAACACTTTCATTCTAGAACCTGAATTAAGCTGAAAATTAAAGAAAGTGAAAATGAAACAAAAGTAGGCATTACTCTGTTTCACTGGTAGTTCATGTTCACATTTCACCAGAATCTCTGTGTAAGGTCATTGTCATTGATCCCATTATAATTTACAACTTATTTGAATCCCTTTGAGGCCATCAAGTCCAAACTCCTACTCAGTGAAAGTCCATGAGATCACTGACAAAGTATTAAAAGGAAAAAAATTCCAAGGCTTGAAACTGATGTTAGTCTTAAAAACTCTGAGCTGTGTGTTCTCCCAGTAGAAACTGCTAACACAGGAACTCTTCTTTTAACAGGAATTAAAACTTAATCTCTTTTGCACTGTAAATCACAAAGTAAAAAGGCCAGTGACCAATGTAAATACTTCAGTTAGATTATTCTAATCAAGAAATGCTTATTGCTGTTTTACTACAAGCTACATTTAAAAATCCATAATAATAATAGCAACTCTAGGGCATGTTTCAAAACTTTAATTTATTTAACTACATCAAAGGAAAATAATTTTTTTTGCTTTAAATTTCTATTGTTTGGCACATAATAATGGAAGGATGCATAAGATATTAACAGCAGATTAAAGAAATCAAGGAATAAAATATTCAGAATAAATTACTCTGCTGCAGCTTGCTATGTATCTCTTTCTAGAACAATCCAGCTTATTTTTGTAGTGATGGAGAAAGCAGCTTTGGAAACAAAAGCCACCAGCTCATCCAGAAGTTTCTGCACACACAGACCATGTTTAGCTGCAGTGTTACCTGTGCCTTGATGCTCCTGCTATCTTGATTTCTTATGCTGTTTTCAAAGGGCACATCTGTTTCCAGGTACCAAATGAAGTAAACATTTCAGACCATTCTAAGATTTTTTTTTAAAAATATATGAAGAAAAGCCAATGCTTCTATTTTTTGCCTTCTTGTGCTCTTGGCACTCACTTGGTCAGGTCTTTGGCACTCTGTTCTCATCAGCCACTCGGTTCTGTCTTTGCAGACAGGAATCTGAGTAGGATGCAGGAAAAACCCACTGAATTATTTTATTCATAATGAGAGCACTACTATATATCTGATGAACATATGGGCCTCAATGGTTTGAGGACAGGGTTGGATTTTTGGATGATATCTTATTTGCTTACTTCAGTTGTTCCTTTCAAGATTCTTTAAAGACAAGTGATCTTTAAAAAGCACTTTCCTTGATAACAAAGCTTTTTTTTTTTAACTGGATATTAATATTAAAAGTCAGCACTTACCTTTCTCAAAAGGTGCTTGAAGCAAGGACCTAATATAAAAATTGATTTTAATTTTTTTTTTCCACAGTTCTCCCTTCATGGCTGTTGGATCATAAAACCAGAAATGTGAAAGTGCTGGTTAATATACTTCAGGAGTTGTCCTACAGTTTCTGGTTTCTGTGTAGAATATGATACATTTTCTATTCCCTTTAATCTGTTAAAAATCTGCCCTTTTCCAGGACAGATAAAATCCTGAAAGATACTCTTATGAAAGAAACATGAGCTGCTTAGCTGAACATAATTTTTTGCCCTTCATAACTACTTGAAGCAAAAATCATTAGCTCAGATTTTCCTTCCTAAATCTGCAAAAAAAGAAATTATTCAGTGTAAAATCTCCTGGAAGGTGCAATGTGGGGATGGAGACTTGAAGCTATCTATATTATTTGTTAGTGCAGCATCTTGCATTTTCCCTCACAAGACTGTCAGAAATCTGCAGGGAGTGTCCAGAGTTTAGTGCAAGGTAAGGGGGAAAGACAGAGAAGAATTGAGAGAGAAATGAGCTAGATGTGCTCAAAGGGAAGCAAAGATCATGTCTTCCTCATATCTCTCGATCATCATTACACATGGCAGGAGAAAGGTCTTGGACACTAATTTGGTTTCCATTTCTGTAGAATATAATAAAGGTTGCAAAGAAGCTGTATTTATCCCTGCTAAAGTCCTGGGAGACTGACTAGTCTGTAATCACATAGGAAGCCTGTGGCAAAACATAATTTGAACTTGTGCCTTCTGGCTGCTAGTTCAACCACTGACTTCTGCATTTTTTCTCTTTTTCTGTGGGGCTCTATGGGGGCAAGGCAGAGGGATCAGTTGGTGGTATGGACTGTAAAGGGACACACAGAGTCACTTTGGAGACAAACATGCCTGAATCAGCTTTGCATTAGAGAAAGTCTCAGATTTACTATAACTTCAGAAGGCTGGAGTAAGGCTTCTCCACAGTAGACCAACAGTGAAAATGAAGCTAGCTCCTTCACAATGACATTCTAAGCTAACATATTTAGAGTGTGCTTTGTGAAACTCCCAGTGTTTTGTTCCCTCCAGGACCAGTGTATGGTCTTCAGTTGTTTTTGTTTAAGTTAACAACTGGAAGAAACGCCCTTCCTCTGAGATCATTGATGGCATGCAAACTTTGCCATAATGTTCTAACTTTCCCCTTCAGAGCAGTATTTACTGTGCCAGCAGTCAAGCTGAGTATGGTAATTTCATTATATCTCTATCAAGTGTGAATCGTCACAATCCAAACATGAAAAGAGTCGTTATACTTTTTAAAAAATACCTGTTCTAAATAATCATAATCAGATTCATGGAGAATATAAAATTTACGAAGAAATCTTTTGGTTTGGTTTTCACACCAGGAAGAAGTCCTTCCTTTGAAATCTCAAGCATAAGCAGTCAATAAAGGCTTTGTACAAAATCTCTTATTTATAATGGCTAGAATTTTTTTATTACATCAGTGATGTCATACATTATCATGAAGTTTATCAATCATTTAACCTAGGTAAACTTATTATGTCTGATGTAATTCCACTGAGATACATCTGGTGTGTGCTTTATGTGCTATTTCTAGCATGTATGGGGTTTAGAACTATGTTAATTAGAGGTAGGAAAGCTTTTTTTTACTAATTAGCTCCCTATTATTTTGAAACCATGAACTGTATTCCCATTGCCCAACTTCCTGAGAAGGCTCTATTGTTTAGAAGAAAAAGTTACAGAAAATGACTTATGACTCAAATCTCTTATATTTCAGTGTGACATATGGCACATACTCATATTGCTTTCTCAGTTTCAGCAAAAAATATCCAGATTTTTCACTTGTCTGCTCCTTAATGTCCCATGAAATTTCAGAATGAAATGGCAAACACAGAGTGCACTCCTGGATTTTCTAAAAATAATACAAAATCGTTCATATCTGATGCAGCAAATATTCCTTCAGGTGAGTTACTATCTGTGAAGTTCAGTTTATAAATAAAGTGATGGCAGACTCAGGAGACATTACTATTCTTTTACTTTTCCTGATGCTCAGCTCGCATTACCAATCTCACCCAGTCACACAGATTCATGGAATAATTTAAGCCAGAAGAGACCTCTGGAACTCCTCTGGTCTAGCACCCAGCTTAAAACAGGCCCAGCTTTCAAGCTGGGTTGAGATATTTCTCATGGTCATATTCAGTCAAGTTTGGAATCACTACAGTTGAAGAACATAAACCTTCTCCGAGTGACCCATTCCAGGATTTGATTGCTTTCATGTGGAAAAAAAAAATTCCCAGGGAGGCATGGTTAAAGACTCAGAACTTGAATAAAAAACTGTCATGATACAGTATCAGTTGTTTGGGAGAGGGAAAGAGTCTGAAGCAGACTCTGCAAGGGGAATTATGGCTTGGGTTTTTGCAGTTGTTCCATTCTGCTGCTGGGTACTAAGTACAGGTAGGAAGTTCAGTTTTCATGGGGTACTATTCAAAATGTGACCTACATGTTCCTGAGACACCATCCCAGAACTTCCCACTTCACACGTAAAAATCCCCAAAAACAAATTTTATAAGTGCTTGGAATAAGAGAACTGCTCCATCCTCTGAAATCAAAGTGTGGAACGGTGGTCTTTGATCAGCAAAGTAGCTCCAGGTTTAGAAGAGCTAAAAGTTGGAGCTTGACAGTAGCTGAGACCCCCTGAGATGGAGAGTTCAGGTGAAACCCCTTCATTCCCACATCTGTATATTTTTACTGCTGCTTTTTGGGGCTATTCCCATTCCCATTCTGCCTTGACTACAGACATCAAAATAATGCTTCTTTTTGTTTGCTCCTGTGCTACTGCTGTAATTTCTATCTCCCTGTTGCCATTCATGGATTGTAGTTCCATGTCCCTGCCCATGTGGAGTTAGTCAGCTGTTTGGGGCACTTTTTCTCCTTTCTTGTAGAAGACAGTACAATCCACCAGGATTTTATATATTTTGTGCTGAGTAATCACATATAGTAATAATACACTCACTGCCAATCTGCCTTTTTCTAAGAGACTATTTGCAGAGAGGAAAGAGTTTTTAGCCCTAGGCATGCAGATCAAATTTGTAGTGACAATTTAAGACTTTTGTTTCCCATCTGTTCTATAAAGTAATGCCTGGTAGTCAGAGGAAGGAGTAGACACTCAGGGAAGGAATCATTTATCCTTCTCCCATCCCAGCAAAGCTCACCAGGAAAGACCCCACAGTCCATCTTGAATTTGTAGAATTTCCTTGGCTTCTTTCTTGCCATTCTGACTGCATTTATTGAGGGTGGATAACAGCCTCAAGTTAGCATGCACTCCTTTTTTATTGTTTTACAGTGCTCCCTAAATTTGTCTAATCCCCTATGCTATAAATTAATGAGTAGAACCCTAATAATCTATTTATACTAATAATGATGCTTTACATTACAATGGACATACTCATTATTATCTGTAGCCACAGCAAAACTATAAAGAACAGCATCAGAGTATCTTTCAGGATGAAGACCATTTTCTGTCTAAAATGAAAGCAGCAGCTGAAAGAAAATACAGAAAGGGAAAGAGGCTTCTCCTTCCTTATTTGAGTCAGGAAAGGACAGGGTTAATATTTTGCCTTTCAGGTACTAAATGTGCTCCTTGAGTACTTCCTCTGATGACCTAAACATGGCCTACAATAGTCCTCATAGTTTCCTATCTTAAATAACTAGCAGCTTGATTGTGATTTTATCTTCTTTTCACCGAGACAGTTATATGAGAGCGCTGACCTTCAGCTAACTGCCTGTTTCCTCTGCACAGTGTACACAGGACGTGAGAACTGGGCTCAATCAGGCATGGTGAGCCTCATGCAAGCGGAGGCCTTGATCGCCACAAGCGATAGAATTGTTTTAGTTCACATGTTATGGTATCTTTGTGGTCTGCCTGTTACAACAGGGGAGTCCCTGACTCATTTCTGCCTTCACAGTGTACATACAATGACTGATAGAAAACAAATATCACCATGCTTGCCAGTGAGGCCAGGAGCAACCACAGTTGTTGTAGCAGCTCTTCAGCATCTCAGGCTGCATTGTTATTCAGCTATTTTAAAAAATTAGTACTCAAACTGAACAGTTATATATGCCATGACAGTTGACAATGCAGTCAGTGCCTTGACATCCAAGGGGGGAGCAGCAACAAGTGATATTTCTCAGGGGTTGCTACATGGAGCAGTGGTGTTTGCCACCTTTGGAGTGGATTGAGTGATGAGAAGCTGAGTATGACCTGGCAATGGGCACTTGCAGCCCAAAAATCTGTTGTATCCTGGGCTGCATCAAAAGCAGCATGGGCAAGTCAAGAGAGATGATTCTGCCCCTCTGCTCTGCTCTGGTGAGACCCCATCTGGTGTGCTGCACTCAGCTCTGGAGCCCCAGTATAAAAAGGTCATGGACCTGTTGAAGAGACACCAGAGGAGGCCATGAGGATTATCAGAGGCCTGGAGCATCTTTGCTATGAATATAGGCTGAGAGAGTTGGGGTTGTTCAGCCTGGAGGAAAGAAGGCACTGGGGAGACCTTATAACACTTTCCAAGAGAAAAGGAGAGGGACTCTTTACAAGGACATGCAGAAACAGGAGAAGGGAGAATGTGTTTAAACTGGAAGACAGTATGTTTAGATTTGATACTGGGCAGAAATTTTTTACTGGAAGGGTGATGAGGCACTGGAACAAGTTGCCCAGAGAAGTTGTGGATGCCCCATGCTTGGAAGTTTTCAAATTGGGTTGGATGTGGCCGTGAGTAGCCTGGTCGTGTGGAAGATGTCCCAGTCCATGGCAGGGATATTGGAACTGAATGATCTTAAATGGTCTTCCAACCTAAGCCATTCTATGGCTTTATTGTTTCCTTTGGGAGAAGGAAGGATTTAAACCTACAAAGGGCAATTGTTCTCCAGATGAGGGTTGACCAGGAGTTTCCGTGCAGGATGAAATGAACATAGGGATAGGGCTTTTTAAATCCTAATATACAGATAACTGAGCCAGCATAAGGCAAGTAATGTTGTAGACATGAGTTAGATTAACTGTGAACCCAAGACTCAACTCCACCAAGCAGACAGCTAGACATAGACATTTACATTCACAGCAGGTCTTTAGGTTCTTATGGCCTGCATTTTGGAATATCTAATTTTATTCAAAGATGGTGCAGAAGCATAGGTCCCTAAGCCAGAATAAGAGATGCCACCAGAGAGATGCCTAAAAGTTGGCTAATACAGTGCTTGAAATTTCAATGCTTACTTTAGTTGTGTATCTGATCTGCAAGACCCTCTATACCTGTCAGGCTGGAAGAGCTGTGACTAAATAAGTAAATTTCTGCATGGTAGACTGTAAGTTGGCCTCTGTGCTTTTGGAGAGAGCCCTTGTTACATATACCAGGTGGGGAAGCAGACACCCTTAATTCTGCTCCCTTGATTTCTTAAGGTTGTTTTCTAAATGTTTTAGCTTGCTGACACAATGCTTTATAGTAGGTCTATGGGGAATGAGCCAAGACAACAAAAATATATAAGCAGCAATTTATTAATTCTGTCATTATGGCAGAAATCAGTCAGTCTGTTGGATTAAGGTGGAATGGTCATTCCTTCTTTAATGATATATTTTGCTTTCACTGGCTCCATGATAATTTTTAATTACAGTGAAACATTCCTCAAAGGTGTTAAACATGATATTCCAGAGCTTTTTAATGTTTCATTAAATGAGGCTTGATATATTTTGTGGATTGTGTGCTGTGACAGTTAGGGTAAGAAGGGATTAATTTTCTCTATTCATATTGCCCCATCTTACAGCAATGCAGACAGGCAGATACTATAGTAACTTCAGCCACCTCTGTCCACTCTTTTCTACAGGACTTAATAGATCAACATGAAAAAGGAAACTCATAAATGCTTTGAAGGAGAAATTTTGAATGGATAGAAAAGAACAAAAATTACGGAAGTCACTGTATACATCACCTCATACAGCTTTAATAGAGGTTCTAGCAGTAAAAACTGCTTAATTTATAGGGGTTAACTGAAAAATTAACTGACATCTCTACTCTGAACCTATTGAAAGGAAAATGTGCCAGGGCCACCATGCATTAATATTATTTAATTGCTGGAGAAAAGCAATCACAGTGTTTCATTGTTATCTTGCTCCTTGTCTCATTCTATTCCGAGTTCCTCAGGCTAACAGCATTCCTCAGTAGCAGCAGATACTAATGTCTTTCAATATCAGATGCTAGCAGTGAAATGTGATTTTACCTATTTTCCCTGGACTGGGTTTTCCATTTTCTATCACTTCACTGACACAGGATGAACTGATGAGCCTTAACTTACAGAGTTCACAACTTAAATCACGTTGGTTAATTTTAATTTGTCTGTTCAGCCTTATAATCAATGAAGAGGAAGTGTGCTGAAAGGTCTACTTCCAGAGAGCAATGATCCCATTTGCAATCTGAATCAAGGTCTAGAAATGACCATCTCTTCTGACACTGCAGAAACCCAGAGTGATTAGGTCTCTTTATGTTACTAACCAAAGGATTGTACTGGGAAGCCATGAATACTGAAGCCTTTTCAATAAGTGCTAGACAGTTCTTGGTAAAGGAGATTATTTGGAAGGTCTTTGAAGAAGTAGCAGTAAAATAATATTGTAAATATTCAAAAGCATTTTTGTGCACTGTTCATAATCATTGATCATATGGTATCAGTCCATTGCAGGAAACTTTTTTATTTGTATTATCTCATTGTAAAATCAGTTTTTGCAGTGTCAGATCAGCAAATGGCTAATACATATTTCTGTTTCTCTCAACCAAGTCTTCCAGACTTTTATTGTGCATTACATAAATATTGTTGCTCTGAGAACTGGGATGTACTAATAACTTCACAAGTTATTAGTAATGTCAAATGCTTCAGTGAGTATTCAAGGGAGAACTACATTAGCTAGTACAACAGAACTGGCTGTCAGTTAAAAGCCTATTTTAGCCTCTTTCAGAACAACATGAGATCAACTGTAGCTAAACTGTGCCTTTTAAGCTTTCCTTAACTGCAGTTTTTCATCTTAATTACTGTACAGTGTGTATCACACACTTTTGCAATGGCATTTTACCTTAAACTTCCTTACAGTGGCAAAAAGTGACAATATAATAGATCATAATGTGTTAGTAAGAAATTATAGGATTCAAGCAGTATTTTCTTATCTTTCTAGGACTGACTTATCATTATCTAACTGGTTCATCTTTCATTTTTAAAACTGTGGTTGAATTGTTTAATCATGATTTTTCCTACATTGCACACGCTGTTGTGGTTTCCTTATACCTCCACTTAGCTTTATTCAAAAGAAAACATGAAAGGAAGACAATAATTTAACAGGGGAAAGAAGGAGTTAATGTAAGAAACAAAACTAAGAGACTGACCTGATGAATTCAACTTGCTTGAGTATATCTGTAAACAAACACCATTTCCTCATCCCCAGATTGTAAAACTGATAAACTCACCAGCATGTAGGCAGAGCTGCAATATCACTAGCATGGGCTCAGATTAGTTATTGTATTATGTTTGTTCCTTTCATTTCTACATGCTATAGATTAAATCCACTTATTAGTTCAAACTCCTGGGAAGGTGGCAGGGGATTTCTTACCACAAGTAAAACATTTGTGTAAGATGTCTCCTGCAGAGCACATGGGATGTTGTTAGCTGTTAGATCAGCTGGTAGCCAGTACCAAGTCAGCTCTGAATACCCACTGAGACAAATCCCGCTGTGGTGATATCCAGACAAGAATTTGAGGTGTGGAATTGTTTTGTTTTGGGAAGTGGGGTTTTTCTTGTCTTTAGGACTACCCTTTGCTTTAAAGTCAGTTTGGCATATTGTCTGCTCACAAGTTTCCCAGAAATTCATTTTAACACTGGAGAATGTATTATCATATACCTAGTGTGATTAATATGTATATGAAAATGAGCTTTCCCATAAGTGAAGAAATATAAAACTAAGATTGCCATGACCATTTGTGATTACAAAGACTACATCCATCTTATTCTGGAAATCAATGTAATTTCTCAGTCAAATAAAAGTTGGTGTGTGCATGCGTCACATTTAACAAAGGTAATATGAAAATCACTTTGTCATACCTATAGTGAACCAGTGTTACTATATATTATGTCAAAATCAATATGTATACTAAATATTACAATACAGCTTTAAGTAACAACATTTTTCACATTTCATAAAAGAAATAGTATTTTTAAAATGCATGTGCCTATCATTAGATAGATAGATAGATAGATAGATAGATAATATTAGATAGATAGATATACCTATAGATGATATAGATATAGGTATAGGTATAGATATATATGACATAGATATAGAAAATAGATATAGATATAGAGATAGATAGATAGATAGATAGATAGATAGATAGATATAGATATATTAAAATGTTGGATTGTTTGCATCTAAGACAATTGTGTTATTGTGTTAGTGCTGTGCACATTTAGACAGTGAAATAGAACAAAGTACCAGTAGAATACAGACAAAAGGAATACTTTCTTGCCTTGATCTTTCTGTTATATAGCTTTATCAATATATTTGGATGGTAACTAGAAAACATGGGCTATATCTTCACAGCTGTAGAATTCACTCTGACTTCTAACTTCAGGATTCCTGCCACCCACTGAAGCCAAACTCAAAACACCCTCCTCAGAAACAGGTTAAGCTAACAAAAAAAATGGCTAGCCAATAAGGGTTAAAAATAGCATTCTGCTCAGTGTTATAAATGAGTGTCCTCTTACATTGGACATCTAAACTTCATTGCTGAAAGAGGAGCAGAGACTGGTCCCAGGATATTCACCAGTCTAGGGTCTAGATCCTGGCCTACAGGATTCAGAAAATCAGAATTACAGCCTAGATCAGGTCAGGGACCCAGACTCGCAGCCTACCAGTTTGTTGAAAGCAGCTTCTGGGATACAGCTACAGACAAATCTTCTCATCCCTCGGGGGAATCACCATGTCCTCTGCCCCTCTGGCAGGTGCCTCCAGGGCTGTCCTGACCCCTTGTTCAGTGAGATGGCTAGGATGAATCTGTCTAGCCTCAATTTCCAGCTCTAAAGTTCATGTTAATAATTTCTCTGCAGAATAGTCCCTTTCTTTTGGATAATTCTGCCACATCTGGGCACCCCACATTCATATAATCAAGCTGTCCCTTCTCTCAGCCTTTTCTTTAAGTAGCTGAGAAGACTGAGCTCTTTCTCTGGGGGAAAAAAAAATAAAAAAAAAAAAAAAAAAAAAGAAAACACTAATTGTGACTCTCTGAAAACTTCTGGAAGGTTCTATGATTCCCAGACTTTTTCACATTAGTTTTAGCTTCCACACAGTAGCTGAGAGCACATTCAGAGATGATTATCTGTGATAATTGCATACACTTTAACTGGAGATCTGTCAATGGTATGTTATACTAGTGTGTTTTCTTGCCATTATTTCTGTTGGCTCCTTGCTTTTAAAAAATATTATGCCTACACTGAGTTTGCTTCTATTCCTTACAAGTTCTGAATTCCCAATCAGATGAAGCAAATATATCATATAGGGTTCAATATTTTGTATTATCATAAATACACAGTCCAATACTTCTGGTACAAACCTGTTCTATAAGACTTTTCTCAGATTTTTCTTTCAGAGTGCTAGTGAGGTCAGTATTTTCAGAGATAATTTTAAGTTATGCATCAATGTGTGAATCAAAACAAATCAGATCTAATTCAAACCATCTCCACTAATTTAGAGGGGCTTTAGATATAGGATGAAACAGACGGATTTTTCAGAACTCCACATCTGCAACAGTATATACACAAAATAGCGTACTGCCCACTGAAATACCTCAAATCACTTGGCAGGCTTCACCCAAAGTTTTTCACAGTATGCTTGTTATTATCATTCTGTAATTAATGAGGTAATTTTATTAGTATTAATTTTTTCTGTAAGGCTTACTCAGGAAACTGGGACCTGATTTTCAAACACACGAGAAAGGAGCTGTGTATAGATTTAAACCTACTCATCTTTGGTAGACATTTAACAAGAACATGATGTCTCCTTCAGCCTGTTAAGTCTTTAAAAAACAATAATTGTGAAACCTGAATCCTGTGTTCTCTCCCTCTTCCTTCACCCTATTTATAAGAGAGATACAGAATATATCTAGCACACTGTGGTATGGATACTAGCCCTGTTTTAAAGACACATTAGAGAAACCACCAGCTATTGCTGTTTGAAATGAACATGAAATTGCTTTAATTTTTGTAGAAAAAATGTTTAATTCTAGACTTGGGGTAAGCAGTATTCAAAAGATATCTTTTGAAAATTTCTTCATTTTTCATAATGTCCTTTTTGCAAAGGTCTATGTAGCAGCCTTGCATCTTCTGTATACAGCAATGTGTTTAGGTTAGTGGATGTGATTTGAGGTTATTCAAGGGCACAACAGGTTTTGTGTGCAAGTATGGCAAATAAATGAGTCAGTTCAATCTAATAAGTATTATGTAATTACACTAACAACTGGTGCAAATTCTATATACCCTATCAGAGGCAGAATAATTGCATTCTATACAGATATCTTAATAATTTAAAACTAGTTGAAAATGGGAACTTATATCATTTGCCACTGAACAAGGCTGTGATTTTTTTTTCAGCCTTATATGTCAAGACCAGATTTGGAACTCAAGAAGTAATCCAGCCATTTTGGATCAGATCCAAAATGTTTTACATATTCAGAAAATCCTATGGATAAAAGTATGGTTCAAACATATCATGTGATACCAGTAATAAAGAGCCATGTTAAGAAAGAGTAGGTAATTTTAAATAGACAACATAAGCTAGAGAGTAATTTTTGCCTCGTATTAAATTTCAGAAACCAACCCATGGAACTCTGTTTTGGAAGAGTTGAATGAGTTTCAGTTCTCAATAGTATCATGTTAACAGACAAAATCCTTGGCAAGTTTGGACTTGCTTTGGCAGAAAAAAATAGCATCACTCTAAATGCACAGACTTGACTGACAATGCTGAGTCCCAGCAAATTCTTTACCAGAATTAATACTGTTAAGTGACGTGGTGCTGACTGATTAATGTTCTAGTGCTCTCTCCAATTGCACCACAGAGGTGACATTTCTGAAGAGGGGCACATCAATACTCAAGAAAATGCTGTTATGTAAAGTTATTTTATAGAAATTGCATTTATAGAAGCATAGAAGAGTCTGGGTTAGAAGGACCTTTGGAAAGTCATCTAGCCCAAACCCCTGTCAGATCTCAAACAAATCAGGTAGCTCAGAGCCCCATCCAACCTGACCTTGAATGTGTTTGCAGTAGAGCGCTCAGCTGTTTTTGTGTGCAGTAGCCTTTTAAGTGTTTGCAAATACAGCCTTTAAAAATTTATAATATATGTTTAAGTATTCCATTTTCATATATAGGCCCACTGAGGTACTGGGCTTTGCAACAGGTTGCAGAAGATGTTAAAACAGAGACTGGAACCCACATTGCCTGCCACCTGTTCACCAGCCACTCTGCCATGAAAACTTTCTTTCTGATTCCCAGAATTGGAACTGAAGTTCAATTGTATCAGTAGACTAGAAGTCAGATTATTTTTTCATTTTCATCTTTTTAAAATTCTAAATGATAGCAAGTTGTCATTCAAGAATTCAATCACTCTATTTTTACAGCACTATCACTATTGTATGCTGCCTCATTATACTAAGGCTAAGTCTCCTGTACACGTTTCTCTTCCTTATTTTCAGTGCCACATGAGCTATACACATCCTAATGTTTCCAGAAGTATTTTGTTCTCTACTTTTAATCATTAGAACAATTTTAGAAGTTGTCTGCTTTTTCTTTGTCCCTATTTGTTTTCCTATATCCACACAAATATTATTTAGCTTGTAAATCCTTTAGGACTCCCTGCTTATTTTAACCTTATTTATATTTAATGATAATAAGGTTAATTAATATTAACCTTATTATTATTGCTATTTCTGATACCAGAAATAAAAAATAATAATAGCAGAATAGCCAATTTAGACACACTGGCAGTAGAAGAATCCTTCCTTTCTTTTTTGTTTACGCTATGTTTTACTTTGTTAAAAAAGTTGATTTCTATTTTTGTGATTCTGGTATGCGAACTTGTTGGAGCTTTTGAAATCTTCCTTCAAACATAAAAAGGCAAGTCTTCCATCAACAGGACAGGCAATGTTATACACTGTTCTACTGTTCTGAATGTTCTTAAAAATACCAGGCAACCTCCAGGTGTGTTTCAGGGAGAGCTGTAGGAGTGTGGTTTTTGTTGACGGAGTGACAAAACTATCTTTTGTTTCTTTAAAAAGAAAGAAGTTCAGAAGTTTCTTCGATTAAATGAAAAGACACCTCATAGGACTTAGGAGACTTCATTTCAAACTTAAGGATAGCTAATTAGACAGAAGTTAAAAAGTCTTGCTTAAACTATTTCGTAGAAAAAGAGCCACCAAAACTAATATTAAGGAAACTTTCCTGTCTGACCATTCAAGAGCCACTCTTGTCAGTCACTCTCACACCACCTGAGCTGGGACTGAGGCCCCTTTGCAGCTGCACCCCCACACTCACACAGACAAGATCCCCTCAGCAGATTGACCCCAGGTTTCCCATAGCAGAGCCTCCAACATTTGGATCCTGAAAATAACTTAATCTTGGTACAACAGCTGGAACAGGGACCCCAAACAAAGGAAACCCTGGACTTTCATACCCCAAAGTCCCAGCACGCCAAAGTCCAGAGCCCTCAGCTCCTGCTGTATCTCCAAGTGTCCAGGGCCATTGCCAAGCCACGGATCCTTGTGCCCTTTGTTGTGTGAAGGATCAGCAGCTCCCAGCCTTTGGCATGGGGCCCACACAGCCCAGAGCTCAACCTGCAGCTTGCACTGAAGCTGCTCACAGAGCTACCTGCACTGAATGCAGTCCTCAACACTAAGTATAAAGAACCCCATTGAACCCACAATCGAATTTCATTCCCATATTTAAAAATCTGAATTTAACCTTGATGAGTTGGAAGACTGCCCTGTGGGACAGGATCCAGCTATTAGAATTGAACATCCTATCATTTCTGTCCTTCCACTCTAAAGTCCTGACAATTCTCTTAACACTTCTATCTAGTATTCTTAGATAATATGTGTAAAAACTTCATCTGGAAGGGCAAAAAGTTCCCTAAGTACTATGGCTGTAATATAAATCTGAGAGAGATAGCTGAAGAATATATAGCTTACTTATTTTTTAAATAGTCCACATTAATGGACAATGGGTAGTGGTAACAGAACTACTTACAAAAAAAATTATGACCCTGAAGAGGAAAGTATTACAAATCATTGCTTTATTCCTTTCCCGTTGTTTGCTTTAGTGATTCTTGAAATTCCAGAACTCTGCTCAGGTTTGTAACTGGCAGAGCTATGCAATTCACAGTAAGAACATTTTGCATGAATACCCAACCTCAGCCAGGTCCACCAGCATGATCTTACCAGTTTAGTCCTTTCACTAAAAAAGAAAAAGTGGGAGTGAAGTGAAACTAACAACAGACTCAAGCTTAAATCTTGGTTAGAGCTTTTAGTCAGGCTGATGGTTTAGCAGTGGGAATAGGGAAGGGCAGGGAAGATATTGGAAATGAGAAGATATTGGAAACGAGGCCAAGGATATAATGCTCAAATGGCAGAAAAATGTGGATGTCTGGTGAAGTCAAAGAGAACTGTTTTCCCTGCCACAAAGCCGAAAAAAAAAATCAGTCTTCCACAAAAATCACAGCCATGAGAGCAAGGTTATAATTTGTCTCTTCAAAGAGAATTTTTGCTCACTCTTTACACAACCACGGAAAGAAGAATGTCAGTCTTATTTAGACAAACCAGGATAAATATTTATGAAAGGTTTTGACCCTCAAGTTTCGTGACATAAAGCATGCTAAGCTAATCCCATGTTCAGAAAAGCTGACACCTTCCTCTGGAATATCTAGCACGGATTCTTGTTATTGCACAAGAGTGAATAACAATGACCATTGATCTGATTCATGGCAAACATTTCTGTGGCTTCAGTGGATCATGTGAATGCAAAGAAAGAAAGAGGTTCAGAGTTCTAAAAAATGCATTATTATAGCAGAAAAGGAGATAAAGTCTCTATCCTGAATACTGGAAATCAAGCCTATTCAATGATCCAATTTTCCACTTTGCTTTTAAAACACAAGTAGCTTTAAATTCAAGTATACATCAACATGTCTGCTGTTGCCAACATAGCTGATGAGGAAATGTTGTGAGATTTCTGACAACATCCAAGTAGAATAACAATAACTTCAGAGTTGGGCTTGAAATAAAGTGAAAGAAATAAATAAAATAAAGTTTGAAATAAAGTGCAGCAGAGGACATTCTGTGAGAGTTCTTCCTCTCCTTTTTTTGTGTGAAAGTATTCCTAAAAACAGCATGAATATTAACAAGAGATGACTACCATCAGCCACACTGAGCTTCAGCCGGAGGTCTTTTATTAACAAAGTGACATTTGTGATTTCTTCCTCCTATGCTAGAAAAGGTGTTACAAATCCTGGATCTTGTCCTCAGAAAAAGCAGTTGCAGCATCTGCTACTTGTCAAATTATTGTGAATATTGTGTCTTTTTGAATGCATTTGCAGTGAACTTCTGACAGGAATTATCTCAATAATTAAAAACATACAATTAATAATTTTATAATTAATAATTAATAATTAATAAAATTATCTTAATGCTGATAAAAATAATATAAGGAGAAAATTTTTCCTTATGTGACACAGCTGGATTTTTTTTTTTTTTTTTTGTTTGCTCCTTTACGACGTTCTTCACTCTGGATCCTTTCACTGTATCCTGAACTTATTGCGATACAAAACTAACAAAAAGAACAAGATATTTGCAGTGACCCAAGACAAATATTCATTGTTTCAATTACTTTGGTGGAGAAATAGTAAATAGAATAGTGAATAAGAACATCTGGAGCAGTTTTGGACCAAATTTCCAAATTACTGCAGAATTTGACCTGTGTATAATAAACTTCCCTCTGTCCCTTATATTTCAAACAGGACTTATGCCAGATGTCTGGGAAGGTGAGACAATCCATCTTAACAGGACTAACCCAGTGGGAAATAAAGGATTGCTTTAATCACTTTAGGTTATCAGGAGACTTTATTATAAAAGATGCACTTTCGTGATTATACATCCTTGTCAGAAATACCAGGAGAGTGAGTTTTGTGTGGCTTGCATATCTGCTTTAAGGCTGCTGTGACAGCAAAACTTGGCAGAATTAAATATGAAATTTTGCATGTGGTTTCTATAAATCCAACATTTTCCACTTTATAATCCAGAAAAGATGATTGAGCAGATGGTAATGCAAGCCACTGGATTTATGCAATTTTTTCTAAAACTGGGAGTTTTCACTCTCAAGAACAGCTTATGTATGAGGGCCTGAAAAGGCTGAATACTAATTTTTTTGGCAGAGCACCATGCTCACATAACCTAGGTACACAAATAGTAGCTATAAATAAGTTCACTGTAGGAGGTACAGAAAACAAATTCTTTCTGTGTCAATGAATTATCTCTCAGTCAACTTCAGATATGCATATTTGTGTGCAATATTTTAATCCAATAAAACAAAGTAATAATGGATTTATGTAATCTAAAAATAAAATATGTTAAAACCAAAAAAATTCATGGAGCAGGATGCATGAAGCATGAGCAGGGACATAATAATGAATGCATTTTTATTTTAAGAATTCTTCTCAGGAGCTGTTGTAATCAGTGACTCAATGCATAACTTATTAATAATGCTTCATAAGACGCTCTTTCAGCAGGTTTTCAACTTTCCTACTGGAGCCCCATGTGAACTGAAAACAAAGCCATGCATTTTATTATTTCTCTGTTATTCTTGCAAGATTTCCCTGAAGACTGAGGTCTCTCTGCTCTGCCTGGGAACCATGCACAGACCAAGGAGGTCCCACAATAGTTTCAGGGACTGTGCTTTCACTGTTACCAGATTATCCTTTTCGTCACAGGATTTTTTCCTGGGTATATGCCATGCTTATTCAAGATTTCCAGTCAAAAATACTGTATTAACCTCATCATAAGACCATGGAAGGATAATTCATCTCCTACTATCAGGCACAGCAGTATTGATGCTGGGGCATGTGCTTGTGCCCAGGGACTTCTGTAGTCAGCAGGAAGTGAGAGGATCTTCCTGGAAGCAATTCTGCCAATTAAAGGCCAGCAATACCTTCCAGCAGTGCCTTTCACTCGAGTTCTTACACAGAATCCCTGGATCACTGGGTGTCCCATCAGCACCTATGTTTTAACATGTTTGTCACGTGTCCTGTGCTGAGTCTTGCTGCGGATGGACTGCTGTGCCCTGTGAGAGTTAACCAGCATTTGCATAGACACACTGGGCTGTGAAGAGAGTACTTAGGACCAGCGTCCTAGACTGAAAAATCCTCCATCAGGGATTGTCTTTATTTGCAGCTCATACAGAGCTGAGCACATTTTTTGGCTCTTTACACTGAGCAATAACTCTTAATAACAGCACAGCACTGTCTGCAGGCCAGAAATGCTCTGATTCATCTCAGCTTGTAATTCTGGAGTCTGTATTAATGTTTCTTCATCAGATTTTTTTCTGAATGGATCCTACATACTTTCATACAAATCAGGGTGTGATTTTTATTCCTTTTTTTTTAATTGTGGTTTCCAACCTCCGCTACCCTTTATAAATGCTTTCTAAATTTCCCATTTCCTGCTTGGTGCTGCAAAACCCCAGTGCACTAAAATGCCCACTAGCCTTGGAATGCATCCTGGTAGTGCTGCTCAGCATAAATCCTTGCAGAGCACTCTCTGGACTCCAGCAGTCTCCTGAAGATTGTTGACAATTGCAAGAGCTTCGTGATTCACTTCTGCCATTCTCATCAATTTCCCTGAAGAATGATTAAGGATCTTGTATGGGTAGAGGATTATAACTTCACAATCACGGGCAGGTAATTTAAATGGAGGGCACAGCTCTTTCCTTTGCCATCAAAAACATGTCTGTTGCCTATTACCTCTGAAAGTCCCCCCCTCCCCTCCAGCCTTTGCTCAGAGTCCACATTTATGATCCATAGCAGATGGAAGAAAATGATTAAGCTTACACATAAGGACCAGATCCTGCAGTCCTAGCTCCTTTCTTATTCTGGCAGATTTCCCATTGACTTCAGTGCCAGAGTAATAAACATAGAAGGACAGCTGGATCTGTAGCAAAGATATTATTGTCAGCTTCCTCTATATTTCTCAGAATATTTTTCACAGACTGATTACTGAGATGTATGGAAGTGTATTTTCCCTACCCAATGTCTTGTTTGTATTCACTATGTCTAATGAGATTCCACTGTGTCAAAGTAATGCATTTTAAATTTAACATTCAAATTGAAATTCATAATTTCTACATTGTAAAAGGTGCAACACCATCCAAAAGACTTGACATTGATCTGGAACAGGTCAAACTATTTCCTGGGGATTATCTGTGGGAGATTCTTTAACTATTTTGTCCTTCTGTTTCAAGATATTTTTTGAATATCTGGGTAAAATGAACTTTGAGTGCAGCAAGCAGCATTGTGAATACCATGAAGCATATCTAGATCACTTTGGGCACCATTGGAATGTAGTTTACATTAAAGTATAGTTAGAATGAATCATTCCACATGGACTTGCCTGCTTTGTTTCCAGAATTTAGTACACAATTCAAGTGAGTCACTATTTTAACATTGTATACCTTTCCTGTTTATAAGCAGTAGTGAGAACAATCTGGAAATTATTTCAGAAGGCATTTTCATTTCTGCAAATATTACTCCCAGACTTTATTTTGTACAACATTCACTCTCCTTACACTGCAGATGGTTTGGAGAATTGGCTTTTCTTTTACATTTCATTCTAAACTCTTAGGGACCGATCTCTGGTTAAATTTCTTCATGCAAATAAGGAATGACAATATATCCATAAACAAATGTGCATTTGCTATGTATAAATCACCAAAATTCTAATAAAATCAGAAGAGGGGGGATCCCATGATTAGGTCATTTGGGTAGAGCCTCCTCCATTCATGTGTTTCCTGCATGAGTTTGAAAATGTAAACTTTGTCCTCCCTCTCTTTTACTTACTTAATTGAAGTTCCTAATTTTTTAGGCTTTTTGTTATCAACGGAGAAAAATAGGCACCTCCAATGTGCCTGCCCATTATCTTTATTCACCCTTGAGATAGGATGGGGTTGAAGAGAACTGAGCTATTTGATTTGAATAGGTGTCTAGCAGATTTTGTAAGCCTGGTCATTATTTTCTCTGTCCCTTCTTCAGTTTTAAAATGGATATAATTTTAAAACTTTCCCAAGATTATCTTGGTGCTGACACCTAAAGAAATTATTATATGTGGACTGAAACCAGTAAAGTGTGGGAAGACCAGTCACCAGCTTCTTAACACAGTTCTGAAAACTGGCAAAACACAGGATTTCAACATAGAAATAGTCATGGCAAGAATTTAGCACCCACGTTTTGAGAGCCTGGAAAGATCTAGCAAAATAAAATGTATTGTGACCAGTCTGGACACAACTGTTGTGGATTGGATGCAAATGAAATAGCTTCAGTTTGACTGAGGTCCAAGCACTTCTCCAAGAGGCAAAATAAGAGGATTAGGTCACTGTAACAGTCTCACTGCTCTTGTGTGTATCACCCCAGAGCTCTTCACAAGTATGTAATTTTATTCTGCTCTAAAGCCAAAGTTTCCCTCATAGCTGATTTTTTGAGTTTGTTTTTTGGTTTTGGTTTTTCTTTTGTAAAATCACTGAACTGATTTCACAATCAGAAGTACATGGAGTCTTTCCACATGTTCATGGTGTTATTCAATGTTATGATTCACCATTTGTATATAGTTTCATGTGTACTTATGGTTTCCACCACAGTGTGTGCAGATGCACTCTCTGGTCTGCAGTTTTCCAAATTACAGACCTCTGAAATCCAGAGGTATTTCATTCCCTATAGCATAAAAATGCTTGTGAGATATAGAAATAAGAGGGAATAACAACAAGGAAGTTGGATTAATATCAGTATAAATAGCAGATAAATAGTGAGTAGGTAAAAAAAAATTAGCAAAGATAACTAATTTGGAATAAAACAGTGAGATGAAACTAACTAAAAGATAATCTAAGTTGCTAACCTGGGAATTTTCCTAAGAGTGGGCTTTGTTACACTAGAAATAATCTCCTGGAGGAGCCAGTGGAAACGTTACCAGATAAATCAATTTGGAAAAAAGTGGAAAAGTCTTGAGTACAGGGAGAAATCTTCCACTGGAAATGAGCAAGTAGGTTTACCTTCTTTCTTCACTGT
Organism: Melozone crissalis; assembly: GCF_028551555.1. Taxonomy (NCBI): domain Eukaryota; kingdom Metazoa; phylum Chordata; class Aves; order Passeriformes; family Passerellidae; genus Melozone; species Melozone crissalis. Next base: position 60,107,179 of record NW_026535805.1, read on the forward strand.
GAAACTGATGGATATCTGAGCAGTAGGAAAAAATATAAACTATGAGGGAAAGATACAGGTTTGATTCCCAGGCTTTCTACAGATTTTCTGTGAGAACTTGACTAAATCACTAAAGTTCTCATTCAGAGCTGACTGGGAAACGAATTTCACTACTATGTAGAATGTCAAGGTTCAGGGAGGAAAAAAAAGAAAAAGTTGTCCTTAACCAGGATGAACTTTGGCATATTGCACCACAATGAAATTCTGTGGGAATAAGAAATGCAGTGACCTCCCATTCCCTTGCTACTGCTCAGCTCCCTGACTGTTCACGTGGCAACCAGCTGGAGCCGGAGCTCTGAGGCATCCTTCCAGCAGGTGCACTTGTGCTTGCAATGTTTCCTCTATTGCAGTCTGGTTCAAGCACAAATAAAAACACATACCCCCAGGGTTAGCTGCTCCGCCCAGGCTCTGCTCCGCAACACCTCCTCTGACTTTCCAGTATATTTGGCTGGCACAGAACAAGCTCTTCCCAATTACTGCCTCTGGGAGGGCCACTTCAGTGAAGACTGAAGTCTGGTTTGAGCTGTGTTGGCTGCTGAGAGAGGAGAGAGAGCCTTTACATTTGCAGCTTTGCTCCCTTCTGACTTTGTGCCACTGGGAAATCTGTATCCGCAGCAGCTGCCAGGATAAGGGTAACTGCAGTGTTGAAACTCTCTCCCTGAGCTCCTTCGTGGAAAAACCATGGAGTTGTCATATAAAAAACCCACGCCGTGATCTGGTAATGAAGATCCAACACTTTTCCCCATTACTTGCGCTGTCACAGTTGCTGGGTTTCACTGCCTGATGGGCAATCTGTGAAATGAATGCTTCTTGCAGTGCGCAGTCACTTGCACAACAAACAGACACTAAACATTTCACTGCCTCAGGCAACCAGCGTTTGACTGATAGTGTGAACTGGCTCTGCCTGCTTCTGCCTCCATTTGCTGTTCCAGGCTCTTCAGGTTCCTTGTTCTCTGCTCTGGTGGCATCTGAGACGTCTCTCAGCAGACAGTCCAGGATGAAGCAGATGTGAGAAAGAGGAACAACGAAACTGATAGTTCTCAGAATTAGATTAACTCTCCAGCCTCCTGCTAGACAATGGCATTTTTGGACATACAATTTGCTTTTGCTGGCCTGTGCTCATTTGCAGGCAACCCACAATGGGAGCACCACTGACAGAGAATGTGCTTCTGGAACAGGGATTATTTTACAACCTGAAGATGGCACAGATCTGTTCAGCTGTCAATACTAAGTCCAATGACTTCCTTGGCTTAACATAGCTATATTGTTATACTGAAAATTTTCTTTAAGATGATCCCCTTCAACTGGAAATAAGTAAGATGTGAAGAGATCTGTACTTGGCTGTATAATGTAATCTCCTGCTTACTACCCATAAGATTTTAATAATAGTTGTGCTCCAAATTCCCATGCACAAAGAGGTGATTGCATTATGGGATTGTTCCAATGATGTAAGGACAGTCTTGGTGTCCATCTAAGTAGGCAGGAAGAAGAATGGAAGTGTTTGCTAAATGCAAAGGTGAGTCACAGCAGTGAGTGACAACATATTCGACATGGGAAACAGTTAAATCATATCTCAGTGCCTTTACACCAAAGTCCTTCTTCTGCTCCAGCTTCATTCTAGGATTTCATTCAGCTGTGTTCAAGCAGGATTTATACATGCATAATATATTAAAATTCCAGCAATAAAGGTGACCTGCAAGAAGATTTTTAATATCCTGCTGTAGTGAGCTATGTGTGTAAATTAACCCTGAAATTAAACCTGTAAATGACTACCTAAGGCTTTCACCTTCCAGCTTTTCTGCTACTTGGCAAAGAAACTTTTAGTAATGTCTACTAATTTTTTGACTGCAGATAATTCTGATAAAAAGAAGCAAATATTAGGAGATGAGTGAACATACATATTAAAAATTTTCATCTACTGCCCTGAAGTCTCATATACGAGCCTGTTTTTTCTTGAGGAGTCACAGCACCACTAGTCAGTCATTGCAAGGAGCTCTAAGCCAGTCTTGTTTTAGCAGTGGCAGCAGATGTTTGATTCCCTGGGTATAAAATGTGTCTTCAACCACTGCTAGAGTCAAGATCTCTGTATACCAAAGCACTCTTGTCTTCAGCACCTGCAGAAACAGACTGCAGCAGCAAACATCAAGGAACACCAGCATGTGCCTTGAACGTGTCCTGTGCGGATCCAGGGCTATTACTGTGATGAACTAAAAGCAGAACTTGGTGCCCTGCCATAATGTCATAAAGGTCACTTCCATGTAGTAAGAAGGATTGCTTTTGCTCTGAGTCAGTATATCTCACCAGCATGCATGGCAAGTGGGGTGTGCAGAGTTACACAGAATCCTCCTTTCAGACCACTGAATAGCAACAGTGTCAATGTACTCTGCCAAACATACACCTCCAGAGTGTCTGTAGGGCATGTACTACCCAAGGAAATTTGGCTGGCAAAGCTGCATATTTTGAGTCTAGTAACCCATCTCCCTGTTCAGCATTTCCCAGTGTGCTGGGTATTTCAATTAAATTAACTTAACTGCAAGCAAACTGAAGTGAAATACAACCTAAATTCCTCATCTTCTTCTTAACTGCAAGCACAGATAATCTGTAATTTGCTGTTAAACATCCATGTAAGCCTCTGCAGAATGGAGTAAAGAGTTCACTCTAGATACTGCATTCAAAACTCCTAAAGCATGAAGTAAAACATGGTTCGTATATTTTCACTTTTCTTTGGATTTATGCAAATTAGCTTGAATAATTTCCAAATCTCATTTTGTACCAATAGGTGGCACCAACATTTTCTGCTTTCTTCATGACACATTGCCAGTAGTGAGATTTACAGTCTACTCCAGTGGTAAATTATCTACTAAATCATGATGAGTTCTGTACTGTTCCTTTCCCTGCAGATTGTGGCTGATCACTATTCATTGGTACATGTTTTGTTCTCCAAGCATTTCCAAACTCTGAGTGGGATGTTTTGCTAGATACATTACCAATAATTCAGGCTGCTGTTCTCTTTCATGTTGTGGGAGTCATTTTAAAAATGTTTTATTGGAGTCTGGGTTTATGGTGATTTGTTTTGGTTTGGGGATTGGATTTTTTTTATGTTTGATGGCTTTCTTCAGCTTTTCACACAAAGATGTTAGTGTATCAACTTTTTTCTAAAAATTATCTTGCCTTTCCCCCTTTGCAGGTAATACAAAAATTGAAAAGTAGACATTTAAAAAAGCCGAGTCTCTTTTTTTTTTCATGTTTCACGGTTGCATGATTGCAGCCTTTACAGCCAAGATTCTACTGAAAGTAATTTAATAGCTATTCCCTTTAAAAATTCAGTAGTGAACTTTATAGTTGTTTTGGAGAATATGTACTAAAACGATGCAGGAAAAGTCACTGGAACCAAAAGCAAGGACAGCTTTGGCAAAATCAGTTAATTGATTGAGAGAATATTCACTGTCCTGTTTTAGTGGAGAATCCTTGTTCCCAATGGAGAGATCCACTAGAACTAACATGTAACTCTTCATGAGAGTCCAATGGTTTTCATTGCAAGTCATGGTTTTCCTATTCCAGATAAATCACCAATCACCAAAGACTTTAGTTTTCCAATTGAGATTTCCAGACAAGATTGTTTCCTTATCCTCTCCTTTCATAATCATCATTACAAGGATGTGGTTTCAGAATTGTAATAGTCATTTTGTGACCCACAATCCCAAATTTTGTAACTGTTTCATTGTTAGGGATGTGAGGTTTGATTCACAGATTCTTTCTTATTCACCTGGATTCATGGCACTTCTGGTCAAGAAACAAGAATGCTATTTCACCTAAATTTAAAGTCTAAAGCCTGCCTACATACCAACCTATATGCACAAATCATTTCAAAGTGTTTATCAAGTTTGCTGTTCTGAGAAACATTGTGAAAACAGAGCCCGCCCTGTGGATGACTCCCAAGATTAATGAAAGTTCGGGACCCAAATGCCATTTACATAGAAGTTGGTCTCCTTCTAACATAATTTATAACACTGACTTGCCACCTTTATGTCTTGCCTACCCATAAATCAAACCAAATCTCTTCATTGATTCTGCATCACCATGTTGCAATCTGAATATTCTCTTGCCCAAGCCTCATGTTCTCAGAGTTCTCAGGTGCTTAGAGTAATTTCTCCAACTGAATACCACATCTGCATATGCAACATGAGCTGTGAGCTGAAGAAATACCTAAGACAAAAATTCTTTACATCAGTATTCTTTACATCTCTGGTAGCCTTGTAATCAACTTCTGTTCATGCCATATAGGTGTGTCTAAAATCCACTGGCAACATCTGAAAATGCCCTTTGACTTGAATTGAAATTCTTGAATTACTCTAGTGACTTCAGTGTTGTGAATATGACCTAAAATGGGAGACATTACCTTATCCAAACTTTTCAGGAAAGTCGATGTGTTTAAAATAGTCATTATCCCACTCCTTAAATGCTTTAACATTTTGCTGGCCTTTATGCAGCCTTAATTAATGTCTCCTTTTTTATGCTGAACAGTCTGAAGTTTTCCATTTCTCTACAACTGAATGATTCCAAAACACACACCTATGGCTGAAACATGTTTAATTTGGGATTCTAGGTATCCACCCTGTATTGCAAAAGTAGACTGTGTGACGCAATATTGTTTCCAGCTGCAGACTTTGTAAAACAAGTATTGAGTAATCAGAATGTATCTTTATCTTTGTGTGTGCTTAGCAACCCTACAGGTCTAAATGACAAAATGAATTTGCCCTTGGACAGCAGTTTAACAAGACATCAAACACTCAGGACAAAAAAATAAAAACTTTGCTTATATTTCACAATGAGTAAGGAAGGAGTAAAGAACCTCACAGTAACATTGGTTTATATTAGAGAAGGATTTTAAACTTTTCACTTTTAGACGTGGGCAGATGCTCTAGGGAGGTCTAGAAGCAGGAACAAGAAACTTTCTCTTTTTGGATCCTATGGAGTAGCTGTCAGAAGAACAGCTGTACAGGCACAAAATATTTCTTGCCCTTGCCATTAGCCCTAAATAGATGTTCAGTAATGATTGGAGGAAAAGGAAAAGGAAAAGGAAAAGGAAAAGGAAAAGGAAAAAACAGAAAGAGAAAGAAGGAAAAAGAAGAAAAGGAAAAAGAAACAAAGGAAAAAGGAGAAAAGAAAGAAGAAGGGGAAAGGGAAGGGGAGGAGAAGGGAAGGGGAAGAAAAAAGAAAGAAAATAAAATGCCACTTAATATGCTTTAATATATTCCTCAAATTAATCATAAAAAACAATGTGATGAATATGACACAGAAACCAAAGGAGAGGGGGGATCATATTAAGGCTTATGGAAGTAGTGATGCTTTCCAGAGCAGTCCATGAGGAAAGAGCTTGTTAACATCTCTGAAGTCCCACACTGTGTCCCAGAGTCCAGCAAAAAGACATGATGTAGTTGATGTACACTCCACACAGAAATCAGACCAGAGGAGAAGATATCTGTGGTCATGGCACAGTTGGTACTGAGGTGACAGTATTTAGGGAGCTTATATTCTCAGGAGCAGAAGACTGAGAAGGCACTCCCTTGAAGAGGGCTTGTGTGTCCCTTAGTAGCACAATCTGTCTTCTTGTGCTGTTGGGAACCCAAAAACTCTTAGTCAAATGAGCTGTGACTGTATTTAACTGGTCTGAGGAGGTATCAGAAGTGGGAATTGTTGCTGGCCTTGTCATTGACTGTCTTGCACTGAGCCTCTATCCAGACTGCAGACAAGTCCCACTCCCTCAGAGCAAGCCACTCTGGGAAGGACTCTGATTTGTCTGCCTGTTAACTTTGTAGGAACAAAGGGGCACATGAGGTCTTCTGGGTCAGGTACAGGGTACACCTTACAGCTCAATGTGTTCTGGAACAGATACTCTGCAGAGCAGGGAAACACAGGTTTCCAAATACACCTTCCTTGTCTAGACTCCTGAATACTGCTAAAGGCAAAAATGGCAAGGCCTGGCAGCTCCCATCTCAAGCTCACAGTCAGAGTCATGTGTTCCTTCCAGGATAATTGGAATTGTTGGACTTGGGCTTCCCATCTCACTCTGACTCACGCTCCTCTGTGCTCAAAAAAGAGGATGGTTTTAGAAGAATTATGCACACAAAGACACAGTTTAGTACTTGGTAGGAAAGATTGCTGAAATTAAGTTCAGACCCAATTTTGGAAGACAAATGCCTCTAAAAATCTGCTGCCTACAGCTAAATAGAGTATGGTTCGTGCAATCCATCTCCTCTGACTTTCACCATCTATGTTCTAGGTGACTACACTAGAACTAGTGACTTTAGGCTCAAGAGAGGGAAATAGATGCTTTTAAAGAGTGAGTCATCTGACCTATTTTAGATATCTCTGTTAGGAAGAGACAAATGAAGGTCTAAAGTACCTATTTTTTTCTACAGATTCTTAAAGAAACTCTAAACACTAGATAAGAAACTATTCATGTAGGTAAATCTGACCTCGTTCATCCTGGAGCACGCACTGCTAACCTGCAATTCACATTATCCAATTTAGGCAGTGATTGACAATGAAAGGCTGACATTTATAGCTGAGCGAATAATCTGTGCCAAGGTGGTACAGCTGGTTGGGAAGGAACAAACAAGCAATTAAAGGAGTATATTTGCTTCCCCTGAATTCAGACTGTGTGTGGTTTTGATTTGATGACTTTGTCAGAGACGCAGAAGTCTCTGCTAACCTAAGTCTCACTGCAGACAGAAATGTCTGGGTGACAGCAGGCAGGAAAAAAATTCCTGTGTTTAAGAAAGTTAGTTTCTAGAGGGAAAGGAAGGACAGCTTTCTTTTTGAAAAATACTGCATTTATTAAATTAGGAATCTAGTATGTAGATTCAGCTGCTCCCTTACTGGCCCTTCTCAAGTAAATGCCTACAGTTTCAGTAGTTCAGTGGAGTGAGAGAGGCTTGCTGAACACATACACAGTTTAGGAAACTGCTCTCTCCACTGTCTGTATCAATGCTCAAAGTGATCTTCCTAAGTCAGGTGGCAATCCCCTAGGGAGCAAGGAAGGTGCTGGAGTTCCTGGGGCTATCTGCAGAGGAGCCTCACCATCGCATCAACTCTCCAGCAGCTGACAGGATGAACTCACTCCCTGCCTCATCTGGGTGGCAGTGCCACTCCTGCAGGAGAGATTAGTGCATATCTCCCCCTGCTTCTGGCCAAGTACAGGGGATTCATTTAGCACCTTGGAATTTTTCAGACTAAGAGAGTTACTTCAGGAATAAAAACTCCTGAAGCAGTAGAAATCAGAAGACTGGATCCTTGTTCAGATCTTCCAGCTGTTTTACATGGCTCACATCTTACCAGATATCACAAATTTCATTGAAATGCTTCAGTACAAGTTGCAACCTGAGCTGCTGTTTCCAAGGGTCTGTTATATCAAATTGCACAATGATGTCTCAGCTTTACATATATCACTCTCTCTCTTTATAAGTTTTTCTAAGCCTTTCATTTTATTTTTAAATTACATTATTGCATTAGCTCACATGGGCCTGCAATTTCTGTGTTCTCATAAAAATCTTGAAAACAACAAATGCAACTGCTTTAGTTTATATTAATGTGGCATAAATATATAAGAGGATATTCTTGTAACATCAGATCTATCTTTTCCCATATTTGTGAAAATATTTTGGACTATTTGACATTGCTTTCTCTTGTCCATCTTTGTTTTCAGCAATATAGCATGAAATTATTCGTATTCATATCTTAAGCTCTTAAAAATGAAAGTCATCTTTGTATAGAATCTCAAGTAGTGATATCTTGGGTGGCTGCCCAAGTATTTCATCCATGGAAAAGTTTTAATATTGATGCAGCATTGTTGCTAAATATAGCAAGTCAGTTGCAGTCACAGTCATCACATATATTTTAAAGATGGTCTGGCACAAAATTTGGCATATCCTAGATTTCTCTAACAAATGTCTCATTGGGTGTCAGGCTGCTGTTATACTACTTTAAGACACGTAAGGAAGTAAGGAGAGGGAAACTTGTGAAATCTATCCTTCAGTTTCTTCCACTGGAAAAAATATTAAAGAACACTCTACCCAGTCACATTTACCAAAATCTTCCCTCTTTTATTTATATTCTGGTCTTAATCATGTGTTTCATCTATATGCTGGCTTTAGTTATTTGCTAAGAATAGCCTTTGATAATCTGTTTTCTCTCTAGGCTGTTTGTGACTGAGTGTTCGCTGCTCAAAATTTTATCTTAAAAATTGGTTCAATTCATTGGAGTCCCTACATTAACTGCTATAAAACTGTTTGCAGTTCCTTCTGCAATAAGCATGGCACATTGCTTAATGTATTTTCAACAAGGCAACCAGTCAGGATATGAGAAAGTCTTGAAGTGAAGTCTCCTCTGGTTCCCTCGACAGTTTCCTTAAACAATAATTATATCCATCCCAGGTAAAAATGCTTGCTCAATTTCTAATTTTTACTGCATGGCTTTTTATCCCTGTTGTTGGCCCTTCTTATGTCACTTGTCTATGAGGTGGATTGTGTGACTGACATTTGTTTAGCTCCTGCATACTGCCAGCCCTTAACAAAGCATTGTCCTCAGCTGGATGTGGTATGGGGAGTGAGGGTGCATGGACCTGAGATTGTTTCCACCTCCATTCAGCACTGACTGCGGAAGCCCATTTGCAGTTGGTAACCCATGAAATCAGAGCAGGGCTGGATCCACTCCCTGTTTCTTACAGCTTCTCTCTCTTAAGAAAGTGCTACCAGTAAACTCTAAACATGGAGGTGGAAGTCCAAACTCACTGATGCTTTTACAGAGGCCCTTTCTGTCTATCTTGTGCCTGTAGTGACCCATGAAAAGCCAGCTGTGTTCAGGCACACCTGGGTAGTTTGCAGAGCTTTGTGTACAAAATGCCACCTGCTCTGTTTCCATAACTGCAGCTTGTGTGATCTATGAGTCATACCAGCCAGCCTGCACCAGATTAAGGGGTTTAAAAGGCAGCACTATTGATTTACCACTGTGTTACTGATAAGTGTGAAAGATTTATTAAAAAAAAAAAAAGACTTGTAGCAAGTGTAAAAATAAAAGCTTATGGTTGCTGCCTTTAAACATCCCAGTAAGGCGCCTCCTATGGAAAGCAGTGAAGTTTCCATTCCACCCATCCTTGTGCAATTCACCTGTTTGGATGAGGAATTTCAGTTTTCCTGGAGCCATTTTAATTGCTTATAGTAGCAATGTAATTGCTTTTAGAGGAAAAATGAAGGAAAGTTTTAGAGGAAAGTTTTTTTGAAAACTTTGATGTATTTGAATTACATGGGCTAATCCAAGGTTAATTAAGTAGAGGAAAAACAGCAGAAAGTCTTACTGAGAATTAAATTATGTCCTACTAAGTGTTAGCATTAGGAATAAACTAATAGATAGGATGGCTAAGATATAGCATTGGATTTATATTTGACCTATATAGAGGATTTTCATTCTTCAGAAATACACAGTTTTTATAGAGAACAGCATATGTTATTATCACCATTATACTTTGGGGAAGCTACAGACTCATAAATGAAGACTAAATGAATTATATGCCAAAGAACAAAGAGAACTGCTCTTCTCAAACAGAACTAGGTCTCTTAATTTCCACTCTATTTTTCCTTTGGACTTTATTTAATGAAGTATAAATCACATGCATGTATTTTAAGGAATCTTTTTCTTTTTATCAGATATTGCACTTTCTATCATTTGCATAAATGGAAAGAGGAAAGCCTTTCTTTGCTGGGTGTACATACTTTTTTTTTCCACAGACCTTTAGGAAATTAATTGAGACCAGTTAGAACTGGTAAGGGATGTTGTGGAGTGCTAATATCTGTGAATTCATGGTTCTAGAATATATTAAAATTTGAGTTCTAAGTTTCAAAAAAGCAATGTTATAATAAAAAGGGAATTTTGAGTGGGCTCTATGTTAAGAAGCAATGCAGAGCATTTCTAATGTGTACATATATAATCTTGGTGCCCTGTGCAATATGGTTATGCTACATGAAAATGACACCTGTCCATTGGACTGCCTTGCCCATTACATATTTGATCCTCAGACTGTCAGCTTTTGGTTTGGCTTTTTTTTTTTTTTTTGTGACTCTCTGTTCTGTCTGATTATAGTCTGAGCCTCAGCTGTCCCAGAGATGCCTGTCACAAACCTCACATATGTGCCTAAGAGCTGCCATTCTCTCTCATCAGCTGTTTGCCCCTCCTAATAGTTCCTCTTTGTATCCTACTTGCTCCTTTTGTCTATTTATATATACACTAATTCATGTAATTCTAGCATATACTTGTAATGCTTTAGCACAGAAGTCAGGCATTCTAATTCTGAATCCCCTATAGATATAACTTGTCTTTTCCTTGGCACTAACAGAATCTAGTTTAATCCTCTTTCATGCTGCAAAGGAAGGGCAATTTTTAAAAGTCTCTATGGAGCTGTTTGTTTTCTCCATGGATGCTTTTGTGGTGTACCTATCTGAGCATGGTAGAAATTTTAGTAAGGTTCTTTCCCCTCACCCCTGTCCCGCCCATTGTTGTGCAAGTATTGGGACTCAGGAATAGGCATATTTTATAAATTAAAAAGAAATAAGTCAGTACATTGAAGCAATTAGGGTAAATGAGTTAACAGACAAACAGGCAGACAGGGTTCGCTGTGCTTTTTGTCTTTTCCTGTCCCCAAAGCTTTAAGTGTAGTACAAGAGCTAAATGAACAGAGTGAAAAATGACCACATATAGTGGGCCAGGCTCCAGCTTCACTGACAGAGTTGTAAATTCAGAATAAGAACATAAAACCTGCCATTCTGGATGAGCAGGAAAGTCCTTTTAGTCCTTTTAGTTCAGTCCTGGAGAACAGTGGGCATAAGCAAAGGTTCAGGACATGGATAAGGCAGATAAAATATATTTCTCCTTTTGCAGCCTTTGAACTGGAGCCTAATTTAAAGGAGACAGAGATTGTAGTCAATGGTTGAGTTTAATAGCCACAAACAGACCTCTCCTCTGTGATCTAATCCCTTCTTAAATCTGTGGATGTTGGGAGCCCCACAACATCCCAGTGCAGTGAACTCCATAACTGCAGTATGTTTTAAGTGAAAAATTTTTTCCTTTTAACCAGCTTCCTGGTCACTTCACAGAATGCTCCTTCTGGCATTGTGAAAAACTGGGACTGAACTTTCCCATTTAATATTTTTGTGCCATTTGTAATTTTATGTAATTTCACTGATGCCACTGGAGGCCCTTTCAACTGACACTGCTGTAAGGCAAGGTCAGAGACTTGTTTTTAAGGAATCTGATTAATTCAAAAGTCCAGCTGCTACCTTGGTCAGGATAACTATCTCTGTTTGTGAGAGGAAACCCCTTTGGAGTTCAGAATGTGCAAGGAGAAAGGAGGGAGGTGAGTGGGATAAAACCTGGGCAGTGCCCTGGAAACACAGCATTTCAACCACAGCGCTTGTCAAGATATCCGGACAGCCCAAAGCAGGAGCTTGTTCTGCAGGTAAAGCCAGAACCAGAGGTGCATACAGGTGTGCAGGATTTGCAGCAACTCTAAAACACCTGGAGGGTCTTTACTTTCTAGAAGCTGGGCACAAAGTTGTGCCTGACTCCTGGAGTTCATGACAGCACTGCTTTGCTGTCTCTGCACTCACCTTTGCAGTCCTCAGAAAGTGAGACTATCCACACCATTCCTGCTGTATGCCCGGGCCCTTCCACGTGTGGTGAGACTAACCCTGCATTTAGGATGGCTCCAGAATGAGGAAACCTGGTTTTTCCAATGCCTAGTCAGAAAGCCATGTTAGTGTGGTCAGCATCACCATCCTCATGCTAGACCCCTGTGGCTCTCTCTTCATATCTGCAGCTCTTTACATGTTATCAAAGCAATACTGCCCAGAGCTCTGAGCCCCAGAAAACAAGCTTGTTTCAAAGAAGAGAACCATATGTTTCTGGCAGTATCATCATGGCATATTAGCTTTGATGTGACACCTGTGTGATGACCACTAGCTACCTGGCTGTTCTAGATATTTTTAAAGCTTAGATTAGGATTGAGATCTAAAAAAATAATAATAATATCAAAAAAGAAACATACTCAATCTTCGAGGCTGAGGATGTCAACTTCCAGTTGCTGTGAAGAGAACCAGGATCACCTTTCGTTTTCGTACATTCAAAGCCTGGGACAACACACCACTGTAATGTCATTTATTGAAGACTGTTCAGAATACCAGAAAGGACCTCCAACAGTAAAATCCTGATGCTTTTATCCTGTTGACTGTGACCTCCCATCAGCTGCTAAGGGAATTTTCCACTGGAAATTCCACTGGATTCCACTGGAATTCCACTGGATTTCACTGGAATTCCACTGGATGCACTTCTTGATGTTCACCAAATGGTGCAACATTGCCAGTTGTGAAAACTTTCTGCCAGTAACATTTAGGTGGATACATCCAATAGCTGGAATTTGTTCTTTCTGCTCCAATACTACTTGTCAAGAATGTTAGTTAGACTTCACAGGGCTAATTTGAAATAGCCAGATCATCTTATCTCCTGTGATGTTGCTTAGGCTGTTCAGTCTTTGCTTCAGAAATCTCCCACTTTCTTAACTCCTACCCTGATGTGAATAGCTAACTATTCTGTATAGCCATGAAAAGCTCTGGGAGAAATCAGTCTTCTGAAATATGTGCTGTACATGTTTATTCCAGAAGTAACAGTTCCCCTCTAACAAGAGCTGATGGTAAGCAAGATATGTCAATAGGTATTCCCAAAACCAAGAGGCATTACTGTGGAGCATCTTTTGGCAAGTTGTGGAGAAGGTTAGGACAGTAAATGTATACACAAGAATACATACATATCCTCACCTTCTTACTGTTCTTCTTAGCAGATCTTTGGTTGTGAACATGACATGCTTGTGTGACAACCTTCAGTTCACAGTACTTGCAACACATTTGCAGGGATTAGGGTATGCATTATCTATATTAGGCAAACACATTTATCCCAGCAGCCTATTGGACTCCTACTGAGACAGAGAAAATGGTCCACCACAGGTAGGAGTAACAAGCTCTCATGCTTTCTCCATCGAACAGATGCAAAATGATTTCATTGCTTTTTGCATGCGACCAGCTAAAAGCAATGTTTAACCACAGAAACTGCCATCAATGCCACTGCTCAGGTGGACTCATCAGTGTTAACAGCATGGCTATGAGGCAAAAGGAATCCAATGTGGTATCCTGAGAAGATGGTAGTCTCTTGCTTCTGTAAATGCTTCAGAGACAGCTGCATTACTTCTCCAGAATTAACTCCTCAAACAGGGCTGTGAATGCATCCTTCTGCATGCTGAAGAGCCCAGTATTGGTTACAAAATCAAAATAGCACAGTAATCCTTGTGAAGACAGTTCAGAAGCATCATGATGCCCTGGGCACTTATCAGCCATTGTCAGATATTGAAGTTTGCTTCCAGTGCCAACCAAGACATGGTAAATTTTGAGAGGAGACACATGTTTTTGACTGCATCAATGCTGCTGGTGCTTTCCACCTGTCTTCAGTAGAGAAAGTCAGTGGGAGGGATCAGCAGTGTGACATACTGACTAGTACTAGTTACATATGCTTCCATGTATAACTGGTCACCAATAACAAACCAGTATTGGTAACTGCAGAATTAGTTAGTTTGTTTGGTTTTTTAACCACAGAATCACCAGGGTTGGAGGAGACCTCTGGGGATCATCTAGTCCAACCCCCCTGCCAAGGCAGAATCACCTAAAGCACAGGAACACATCCAGGTGGGTTTTGAATGTCTTCAGAAAGGGAGATCTGTGATTACCCTGGGAAGCCTGTTCCAGTGCTCTGCCATCCTCAACATAAAGTTCTTCCAGCTCATGTTGAGCTGGAGCTTCTTGTACTTCAGTTTATGAACACTGTCCCTTGCCTTGTTGCCAGGGTCATGGAAAAAAAGTGATGGTAATGAGCTCCAGAATGATCTGCTCCAGGGATGGAGGTGAGGCTGTCTGGCTGGCAGTTTAACAGGTCTTCCTTCTTGCATATCTATTATCTTTTCTCATAACATCTGATTTTTCTAACTGTATTTCAGATAATCTCTTCCTATTTTCTCAAATCCCTGTTGTGAATGTATGTTTACAGTGTACCCATTTTGGAGATAAAACAATATAGCAATATTAAAACAATATAAGCTCTCAGTACCTATCACAAACACAGTTTGGGAAGAGAAGATGATAATTTCTTCCTCCACCCTGTCTAATTACACATAAATATTCCATTAAGTAACGCTTCATCACTCATTTCTCACCTGGAAGAAAGCAAAGGCAATATCACAGAGATACTCATAGTCCATCTAATTCCTGAGCCTTGCTTCTGTCTGGGAATCTACTTTGTATGTACTTAAAACTGGGTCTCTCTTAAATCAATCAGGGAATATAATTCTGGTGCACAGGAAAGAATGATAAAAATAAAACTTGATGACAAATATTTAAATATATGAAAATTAATTTAGAGATATTTAATCTATGTGTTCTGATCCAAAGGAAATGGGTCTATTGTAATGGAAAGGATTAGAATCTAGGGCATATTTTCTGCCCTCCTAATAGAGAAATCCTTGAGACTTGTGTGAGGAAAAAGGGAGGAGAATTGCGCTTGTGTGTGTGTGTATTTGAGAGACTGTTTTGTCTTTGATTCCTCTTAACTCCATTAATCCAGTCTCTTTCCCTTTATCTGTCATGATATTGTGTCTTTGAAGAGTTCAGTGCCTGAGAACAGGCAGGTCAACAGCCCCTTCGTTGGGTGCTTAATACATACAAATTGAAAAAACACCCCAGGAAATTCTAATTCCCAGTGAAAAAGTTTCAAAAAAGCCCTGGCTGTTTCTTGTGCCCAAGATAACACAGAGTGACACATTTTCATCAGAGACAGTGACTCATAGCTAGAGGTTGAATTGTTGTGGGGGATTATTTTATCTGTTGGCTGTATCAAGTTAAGAAAGATGGAGGTGCAACCCTGAATGCTTTATTAACTGCCAAAATAATTACATCATGGACAAAAAGGGGAGATGAAAAGTAGTTACATCAATTTATACTCTTAGTTTATGTGTTCTGGAAAAGTCTGTATCTTGTATCAAAGGCCTCAGGCAAGGTTCATGCTTTGCAGTTTGACAGCTTCTGCCTTTCCAATGTAAAATATTTATTTGGATAAAACATACTGATGTTGTTGCTATTTTCTCATTGTCTTATTCAGCTTTTTGTTTTTTTGTTAAATCCTTTCACAGGATCGTTAATCCCATGTAAATCCCATGTATACTTTGTTGTCTTTTAGAGTTTTACAATGAAATATGGCACTCTTAAATGCTGTATTCTCCATGCAATCACCTTTCTTCCAGGCATCAGTTGTTTCTGGAAGCAGGCTACTGGTATGGCTATGGGTAAACAGACGTTAATGGAATCAGAATCTAACTAACTGGAAACATTAAAAAGAAGAAAGAAATCAGAAGCAGAGAGTGTAATGATGGCTGTCCTCCATGAAGAAGGTAGAAAATATATGGGAGCTTGCACTAAACCCTAAGATCAGCAATTTCTCTACTATGGTTGCCTAGACTGCATTTTTTGTTCTTAACTAAAGAAAAATGGTATTGTCAGATCCACAGTGTAAGTCAGAAAATGCTGCCACTGTGGGAGGTAGTGAGAGTCCCAGCTCCTGGCAATCTCAAAATCAGGAGGAGGCAGGATGCCAGCATCACCTCCTCACAGCATCCTGCCTCTGTGAGAGGTACAGTGCCCAAGCTCAGATGTGGTGGGTGCAGAGGCTGGATACTGTTTGTCCTCTGAGAGGGACTGCAGGCTTCTCACTGACCTCTGTGCACTGACTCTGCTGTGCATCCTTGAAATCCTCCCCCGGGCTGTCTTGGGTACCAGTCAATAGATTAGCACCCAGCAGGTAGGAAACTCATCAGTAGACACAATTCCTTATAGCATTGGGTTCATTCAAAAGTATATTTTTCTCTTCCTCACAAATAGCCAAAGCAGAAGCAATTATCTATGAGTGGCCAAATCCTTCCATAACAGCACTCCCAAAAATCATTAACCCTACAGCAGGCTTTGGATGTACTTTGCCATCCACCACTTTTCCTCTCGTAGGAACAGTGGTTGGCATATCACTCAGACAAACTGGAGGGAAAAAATATTTTAGGAAAGTGGTAGGAAGGAGTCTCCTCCAGGGAGACAGTGGTGTGGGAATTTCTGCTGATAGGAGCATGAGGCCTCTGTGCAGGAGAGGGGATTAAAGAAAAAGCCTGCAAGTCAGCAGATGGGGAAAGCTCAAACTCAAAGGAAGCTGTTTGACTATTTTCAAAAGCAGACACAGTGCAAATTGCAGAAGAGAACAGGCAGGTTTGATATTTTGAGAGAAGGACTGGGGACTTATTATCTGCCACCCTGATTTGCTTGTGAACATCAGGAATAACTGTGTCTGCCTCTTGATGTCTGAAGTTATTTTCTAAGAGGGGGATGCCTGATTGCCCTTCCCAACACTTATATTGAGAACCAGCTGCTGCTGTAGCAAAGTATCAGCCATCCCCTTGGCTCCTATATAAAGAGAAGGGAAAAAAGGGTTGAAGATTTAACCCTTTGTCCTCCAGGAGTCCTCACTTCTTTGATCACCACGTTCATTTTACTGCTTTCCTGCCTTCCTTATTCTTTTTGTTTCTTCTCTTTCACCCAGAAAAATTCATCACACATCTTAAATGTAGGAAATCCTCTGCACATGCTGCTTTAAAGCCTTCTGCTGAATGGAGTTACATGTTTTGAAGTGACTGACAGGTGACACTGCTTTGCCAGGTGTGGATCTGCAGAGTGGGAAGACAAGTTGTCAGCTACTAGTAACAGACACAAAAAAAGGAATACAACCAAAATCACCAGAATATTGCAAAGGACAGATATCCCCAAGCCCTTCTTTGTGTTGAAGCAGGAAGTTTTACATCTGAGGGAATTAGTGATTCTTACCCTGAATGTTTTATATTTAAATCTTCTCTATGTGGTGGTCTAAATCTTGAAATTTTACCATCTGAAATAATTCATCTTCAGTGGTGTTATTTTGCATATATCTCTGGGTACAGATATATATATATATATATATATATATATATATATATATATACACATGTATATGTATGTGTTTGCACCTTTTGTGAAATACTGTGCTATCCAATCTTTTAAAAAAAGGAGTATATCTGTAACTACTATACTAAAAATTTTGCCACAGTGACACCGACCAAGTGTTTGACACTGAAGTGTTAATATCAGAATATTTCTTTGCTGTTGTAATTTGATGTCTGCTTTGCTCCTGTCACAGCCAGTCAGTACTGGTATCTGACAGCTGAGGCAAAAACAAGTAACATTCTGCATGTGTGTTTGGTCCTCCTAGAACTATAAGTATAGCTTTACACAAGAGAAAAGATACAGCAGGAGGGGCCAAGTCTGATAATCATTTCCCAGTAGAGAAGGCAGAGTGCTGGAAACACTGAAAGAGTGGAAAGGGGGTTTTTATGGTTGGGTCTTAGAAGAAGAACCAGAATGTCAGATACAACTGTATTTAGTTTTAAGATGAACTTTCAAAAAAAATTTCTGAGTAGTAAGGTCCATGAAAATATGAGCTGTGTTTTGTGGGTTACTGTGTGACTGAGTTCTTCTGAAATGTAACTGGATAAAAAGCTCAAGTAAGTCCTCTGGAAAACAATCATTTGGCACTAGGAAGTAGTAAATTACTTAATAAGATCTTTCTTTGTCTAATTCCTGTGGTTTCATGATTGAAAGAGTCTTCTGCCTGCCAGTCTTATACTCACTCTTGTAAAATCCTGTATCATAAAATTAATCTGAGACCTGAGTTCAATTAGGAGTGTGTGCAAGTAATGGCAGTTATGCAGTAGCAAGTAGCCCTGAAATGTGAAAAGGAAGCTTTAAGATAGAAAAGTAAAGCAGGGTAAGAACCTATTGGCAAGTTCTCTCTCCCTGCAGTGCAGTCAATGCAATCAGTACTCTGCACCTTAGGTTCTTTAAATCCTGAATCCTAAATTCATGTTCCTACCAGCATCCAGACACGGATGAAACTTGGCTCCCTTGAGGAGATTCATTGACCTGATTGGAGCTCCTCCTGTGTAATGGCATACCCTTTCTGTCGTAAAGCTGGGAGACCTTGCACAGACATTAATGATGCTGCTACAAATCACAGAGATGTGCCCAGTGAGTCATTGGCACAGCAAGCCATAGAGCTCAGGTCTAGTAAATCAACTTTTTCCCTTCAGGAAGAAAATGCTTGAGGTTTTTTTGCAGTGTTTGGAAAGTTCCTTTTATTTTCACTGAAATAACAAAAAATCAAAAAACCCCTTAAGCATCCACCCCAAAACCTTGCTTTGCAAACCCGTGTTTAAATCAGCTCTACTGGTGTAAGCAATAAAGTGTATATATTAAAGAAATTTATGTGTATTAAAGCATGAGATCAAATAGAAACAATTTTATGCCAATAACCTACAAGCATACAAAATGTGTACTAGGAAAGTCACAAGAGTGCAAAAATTGGAACTTTGTACAGTTAGTCTTTGAGAGGTTTTTGGTAGAAGTGTAGAAACCTTGATGTGTCTTCTGTTTGTATAGGATTAAGATCATTTGAGACTGTAATTTCCACTGATTTTAGCATGTGGCCTCAATACAGTTAGCCCAAGAGCTCAAGTGACTTGAGCTATCACACCACCAGAAGCAAGTCTGAAACTCAAGTCTAATATTCCCTTGGAGTGTGTTGTTTTCAGCCCAGCAGGACAGCAAAGCCTCCTCTGCACGGCCTCCCCCCCAGCTGCCCTCTTGCAGCAGAGGCCTATTCACACCACTAAAGCCTTAGGTTTTAGCAGGTTTTCCTCAGTGGCCTAGGCACAGTACAAACAATTTCACCTTAAGGCAGAGCTATACCTGACAATGCAAGAAGGTTGATTTAGCCATGCCTTCATGCTATCATAGAGTCTGCGTGCCTGCCAGACACGTGCATGTCCTTGCCAGGGGACAGGGTGGTTTGGCAAGTGGGGCTGTGCAGTACTGTTGATGAACACCTCCCATTGACAGCATGACAGTTGTTCAATAAAACAAAGACAAAATGAGATTTTTCTCACACTTTCCAAGTATGAGGCTTACCTTTTGGAAGCTGGAAACAATAAAGGATGTTGTCAAAATCACCCACTGCCCTGGGCAGCAGCAAGTCAGAAATGGGAGCACTCATCCTGCCAGACCTCCTTTGAAAACAAATTGCACAACAGAGCCAATAGCAGTTCTAATGCAAGCAACAACACAGATATTTCTTTGTGCAACTGTAACAATTAAGAAAAGCTAAAGCATTTTCTGCAACACCAGAACTCTTTGAGTCAGCAAGAAAAATGAAAATGGCTCTTCTATGGAAGCCTCTGGAGAGAAACAAAGAAAATGAACCTGTAAATGCCACAGCTATCAATGCTTCCTTTTTTTTCTCTCTCTTAATGATGGGTTTTAACCCTAAGAAAGAAGGAGGAGAAGCTTTTACTTTCCATTTTACCTCAGCCTAAATGATTTTTTTTAATTTGGATGAGTCAGTATGCACTTTTACAATATAAGGACATCCCCTGAAAAATCCCACTTTTGGATAGTTTCCCATGGTAAGCCTGAAATATTTTTTTACTGTGCTCTCCCTTCAACTGCCTTGATCACCAAATAAAAAGCCAAGATAATTAGATTAATTACTCTACCCTACTTATAAATTTTCACCGGAAACAATTATCATTAGAAATAATGAATGTTTCATATTTACAAATTCATTGTCGGTCTCTTCCTCCCGACCATTTTTCTTACTAGATAGGTTTCCTTTTCTAATCCATAGAACTGTCTTTTCTGCCATAGAATTTGGCCATAAAATTTGCTGTTGGTCTACAGCAGGTAAGTTTTCCAGCGCAGCAGTATCGACTAAGGGTGTTTTTATTTTAACCATTTGTTTATATTGTCAGCAGCTTAGTGTAGATACAGTTACCCTGGGATGGAAAGTGTTTTTGCCAGTATAACTTCCTTCACATGGGAACGAGTGTTTTCTGTGCCAGTAAAATTAGTTTCTTTTCTTTTCTCCCTGGCCAGTAGAAGCTGCACCCACACAAGGATAGCTTGCCAGAGCAGTTATATTGGTAAACTTTTCCTCATGCTGACCTGGTCTCCAAAACAGCATTGAATAAATAATAGAGGCAGGTGGGAGCAATCATAATTGAATGCCAAAATACTGCAGCTGAGTTAATTCATATGTCAGAAGCCTTGTGGTGGTGTGGTTCTGTCAAGGGTCAGCTATTTTGGGGCAGGTGGAGAGAATTGCAGAAGGAGATGACACACTTCAGTGTTGCCTAAATCCTGCCTTTAGAAATAACTTTACAGTTAAAGCTGCTTTGAAAAGGAGTAGGGCCAGATTATGGCATGACTCCAGTTCCTAGGTGGTCAGGACTAGAAGGTAGGAGAGATGAAACAAAAGAAAAAGCTCTCATGGGAGTAGCTGAAGAAAAGAAGACTTTTTTAGTCGAGCCAGGGATAAAAGGAAGAAAAGGATCTAAGTGTGGGGTGCTGGCAGAGGGAGAAAGGCACTTAGGTGGGCTGGGCCAGTTAGAACACCCAGCTCTTTGAACATGTGTCTCTGTACTGGCTCACTCTGCACACTGGATGAAAATCAAGGTACTGGCTATAATTCAAAAGAGGCTGTTGGCTCTGTTCCTGGTGGTCTCCATGGTCTCCAGCACTGCCTCAGGATGTCTTTCGCTGCAGCTTCACTACTGGTCCCAAGGGTTGGACTCCAGTAAAGCAGTAGTATGTGTCCTTCTTGGGAAAGGACTTTTTGTCTGGAATTTTCTAGTTTCTGCAGTGTGGTAGCAGTAAAGTCTATAAATTATTTCGTTTTAATATTTTTCATGGCCAGTTATCGCTTAATTTTTTGCATGCATTTAATCCATGTGTTTTGGCCATGGTTAATTTTCAAGAACTGTGTCTGGCATGCCAACAAATGATCTCTGCTCTGAACTAATTCTTTTGAACTACACCAGTTGTTAACAAATGTTTCTCTGAGCAGCTGTAAGGCACCTGGATACTGTGATGAATGTCACAGTCTAACCAAACTAAATAATGTCTTTATAACACATATCAGATAACCCGAGTATCTACTGCTGGTTATGACATTTGTAAACTTATCCACTGCTCTACAAAAATAATGGCTATTGTAAATATTTAGATATGATCCTTCTCTGTATGAAATAAAAGAAAGTGAACTTTATACTGGAAATTCTAGAAAAGCATAGCAAAAATAAAAAATTGGGACCTTTTGGCAATATTTTTTACTTATTTAAATTAAAACACTGGACTTAATCAGGTGCTCTCCACAGGTCTTCCATTGTTTTCTGAATTTATGGATATTTAGACTTTATTTATTGTCAACAAAAATCTATTCACAGAGTGTCAGTGTACCATTTCTTGCCTTTATATGAAGGGAGATATTATTTTTACTGCAGCAATTGAAATTCATTCAGAATGAGCTGAAACCCTTTGCTGTTAATGCCTAGGATCTGAAAAACATTTCTTGCAACATGTTTCTACTACATCCTGTTGAACTCATTTTACAGTTTGACAATGGCATTATGGATTGCTTAATCTTTCCTTTCCTAGTAAAGTCAAGACTTGCCTTCCTACTAGATCAGTATTTCTTTTGTCAACAGAGGGTTAATGAATAAAACTGTTTTCAAGGTCAGATTGGCAAGTCAGGCTTATAAAAAATCACCTCATGCTTCAGCAGTGATAAAACAAGAATTGCAACTCAAGTTTTGCTTCTTTGTCTTAAAACCATCTGATTAAAAATAATGACAGATCACTCTGACATGCATCATAGATTTGAAAGCTAATTCAAACTCTTCCTTATTATTGCATTAGCGACTAACTTCTGCAAAATAACATAAGGAAGCAAAAATCCCTCAACAAAAGATAAACTGCTAAAACAACAAACGATAAACTGCTTTTCATTATCCCTATCCGTTTAGTTATTTTAACAAAATATTCATAATAGAAAACTATTTTTATCTTTGTATATAATTTCCCTTTTATTTATTGTTGTTTGGTGTCAATAATTGAGATTACTATATCCTTTTAAGTCCTTATAATTCCTATTGAATTTAGAGTTGGTTCTTGGTCCAAAGTAAAATTTTATCAGTTAGACCATACCTGAGGTCTTCTGTAGATACTTTTGCTGTTTGATCAGCAAGATCAAAATACTTAAAAGCATTTGAAAATGGCATAGGATTATTAAATTGCATGCTGTAAAAATCTAAGGTTTGTCATTGTTTTTTTCCCTTTTGGTATACTTGAAATATATCTCAGTAATGCTTGAGATTGTGCCTAATGGTAAATTTAGTCAGGAATGTGTTTTCACACTGTAGGGCCATTCCTCATTACTGCATCCATGTGCCTAACTGCCTCAGCACAGCAGCAGGCAAACAGCAGCAATGATCCCAGTAACAGCCCTGATAATAATCAGATAAACATGAACAGAAAACTCACTTCTAATTTTTTCTCGTTCTTTTCCCCAGCTACTTATTCCAAGCAAATCTGATTTTTTGGTTTTTTGGGGTTTTTTTTCCAGTCCTCCCCATGAAACCTTGCTGCTTACACCTCCCAGAGTGCACACAGGTGATGGCCATATTTTGATATCCAAATATTTATGGAATGAAGATTGCACTTTCATCAGTGAAATTGAGAGGCTGCCTTGTTGCTTTGTTTTTTGAAGCCACATTCACCATTGTGTAGGCTGATCCACATACTAGTGTGGTAATGTAGCAATCAGTCTAAAAACCAGAAATAACCTGACAGCTCAGCAATAGGGAAACTTGAAGAAGTGAAGGTAAATCATATTGATTTCAAATTTTATGTATTGAAAAATAAGACATTTTTTCAAGAAAGTAGTGAGGCAAAATTAATTTTTATTTAAATTAAAGAGCTAAGTTTGAAATATGTGTAACACCCTTGGGCGCCTTCCTCTTGTTATTATCCTTCATCAAAACCTTCTGATTCCAAAAGTCTGAAGAACCTCCATTGTTTTTGCTTGTTTCATTGTATATAAGAATCTGCTTTTTTGTAAGCAAGGACTCAAATTATGAGGAAATTTCAATAACATTCCTCAAGCCATAATTCTCCCTAGGAGTTAATGGAGACTCGTCACTTTCTTCTCTCTTCTCTCTATTGAAAAATAATGGTACAGATAAATCATAAGCCTATTTAAGCATAGGATATAGTTTTGTCTCATTCTGCTCTTTGCATGGTATAATAAGAAGCATCTGAGGAAAATGGCATGCCTTGAGCAGTGAGGGATGAATCTGGTCATCTGCCATCTTCCAGATAAATTTAGTGTACAATAAGGATTTGAGAGTACAAGATACTGTGAATAGTAGGGGATAAATACTTGAGAATGGTAACTAAATCCTGCATTTTGGAATTATCACTGTGACCAACTGCCCATGAAATGTTTCTCATTTTAATGTATAGTGTGTCTGCATATAATTCTAGCTCTGTATTTATATCTGCAGCCATATGCTGTTAGATTACCATCTCCTGTTCTGACAAATTACTGGAGCTGCAGTTGCCAAAGCAAACAGAGCTCTTTTTTTTTTCTCAAAAGCACCGAACACATAACACATGACGCACTTCATTCTTTCTTATGTGACAACTATTAAAATAACAAGCTACTAATATGCACAATGTGTAAATGAGCAGCAAAGTTAAAAACAGAGGAGAAAATAAGAATCCTACATTTGTTACTGGCTGCTAATCAGAGCAGCTGTTTGGGGAGTCCTTCTCAGAGAAAGCAAGAGACACAGGTGCATGCTCAGTCTATTTTCCTGCACCCTGATGAGTCTGGAGAATGCCATTGCTCACCTTAGATTGGTTAGTGGCAGAGACTGTAAGAAAGTTTTCTGTAAATCACAGGAGATTAGTGTCTTGCAATCTGAGGACCGCTGGGATATAGTCTGTTGGTTTTATTCATTTTGTTTTGGTTTACTCATTGGAGTGGGATTCCAGAGTCAGAACCTAACTCTTGAAGGAGAAATTATTGGTTTAATCAGAAATGTAACAAATTCAGAGATTAATTGCAAGGCAAGAAATAGCAATAGGCTCATTGATAATACCATCAGCATATCACTAAACAAAGGCTCAGAAAGGTGAGTGCCTTATCTCATTGAAATCTTGTGTTCATCTGCTGATTTGACAGCAAGCCTTTTTCAGTGGAACAAATCTATACATGTTTTCCAGCCAAGAGTTATGAGTGGGAGTTTTGCCTGATTTCAACAACTTAGTAATCTCTCTTTTGGCTGACAATGAAGCAATATGAATATTTTTAAACAAATATTTGTCTTGCAGGGTCTCATTTATATTCCACTGTATGAAAATGTTTAAGGATAAATTAGGCAGCATTGTCAGATCAACATGCTGCTTGTAAACTTGCCTAAGTTTTCAAGAGAAAGTATGATCACCTCCATTTACCTCTATACCCTTTGACACCTGATAGATGCTTGTATATGTCAGCTAGAATTCAGCATAGAAAGCAACAAATATAAAGAAAAAAAATTGTAAAACCTACTCATCAGTGTAATAGTCAATCTGTTTCTGGGTTAAAATTGATCTGTGTTAGTTTTAAGGATATAAAAATTGGAGATTTCCTTTAGCATAGATCTCTAGACTCTTTGGGGTGTAATATCCTAACAGGCTTTAATATGGACTATAGGAACTCAAACCCAGCAGTGGCCCCTGTCACAAATTCTTACCAATATTTTTGAACAAACTCAATACTTTCTTCTGGTTTTCAAAATATTTGCAGTAGGTAATTCCCTACTGAAGAACAAAGTATAGAACAGTACAGTAAATCTCAAAGGTTGTGCTATTCCGTGAATGCTGCTGGACTTTGAAAAGAAATGATTAATAGCTTCCAGGGCAGATATGGAACTGAGACTTCTAATTTTGTAATGTTCTCACCCACTGGTATTTTTCATGTGGAATAAGGAAGCATGAAACACTCTGTTTGGGCTTGTTCAACAGAATGAAGTCCAAGAAAACATTGATTAGTGAGAAGGTGTCCCTTGCTTCTAGAATCATACAATGGTTTGAGTTTAAAGGTCATCTAGTCCTATCCCCCTGCAATGAGTAGGGACATCCTCAAGTAGATCAGATTGCTTACAGCCTCATCCAACCTGACCTTGACTATTTCCCAGGATGGGGCATCTGCCACCTCTCTGGGCAACTGATGCCAGTGTTCATCACACTCAATGGAAAAAACTTCTTCTATGTATGAATTTTGAATTGACCCTACTTTAGTTTAGAATCATTATCCTTTCTTTGTCCTATTGAAACAGGCCCTGTAAAAAAGTTCTATTTTTCTTGTAGCCTGCTCTGAGAACTGGAAGGTTGCAATCAGGCGTCCCCAGAGCGTTCTCTTTGCCAGGCTGAATAAAAGTACATGCTTCCCTTTCCTATATCTGACTCTAGGCAGCAGAGGAGGAAGGGCACTGTTCTGAAGAACACTTGTCTCAGCTGTGCATGCACTGGCTGTATTCTCAGAACAAGGTTTTTTCATGTGCTCTGAGTGGTGTAAAACACAGAGGTCTTACTCAATGTGGTCCTGTAGCTCCTTCTATAGTTACTAAAGAGAGATGGACTGCTCCAGCTTCTCTCCACCCTGCCACAGCCATGTCTTGCAGTCATTCACACTGAAGTAATCTGACTTGCCCTCTGGAGGTGGCTGATCTTTCCTCCTCGTGCTGTAGACATAAACATGATTCCTGTTTTGTCCAGGGAAATTTAAGGAATTAAAGTTGGCTCAAGCGCACTCTAGAGTTTGTAAGTGGAACCTGAGTTGTCCCACAGAAAGGTTTTCCAGCTGAAGCTCTGTGTAATTATCATACCCTGCAGTGTAGGGCAATGTCTCTACTTTCTGTTAGTTGCAACAAAACCTTTGCCTTGGCAAGCCTGTACTTTCCTGTTGAAGTAATGTTGTCAGCTGTGTATAAGGAAGTTTGCTATCCATTCAGATAATTACAAAGGTCACATGCAGGAATTCCCAACTAGGTTTACTCACATTTATTTCCCAGTTGATATAAAGCACAAATGTATCTAAATCAGGTTATAGGGACAGCCAGGGAAACTGCATTGTTCAGGCAGTGTGCATCACACTTGAAAAAGAATGGGAAGAGATAATGGAAAGAAAGAGAAAATCTATGACATTTATTGTTAGCTACTCAGATGTAATTAAAACTGATGTTTTGATAGTATTAAATAATGAGCTGTGTTGATGTAAGAAGGTGCCATTATTCAAACTTAATTGTGTGTCTCTAGGTTTCTTGTGCCAAGTGAGTCCCCAAACTACTTTAAAATTAGGGGAATAATTGTAGAATGTGACTCAACTGTTAACTTAAATGCAATTCACACAAAGATTACATGGAAAAAGTGATATTTATCAACTTATTTGTTCCTTGTCTTCATGCTGAATCATATGTTTAGTAGCACTGGCATACTTCTAACTGTGAGGTGGTCAAAATTCCTTAAGCAGGATGTATGCAAAATATATTCATTTTAAATTTCCCAGATATAGTGAGTTTAATCATTAACATGTCTTTTGGTTTGGTCTTAGTAAATCAAACTGTGACCAGCTTTCACCAGATGAGAACAGAGGAGGCACAAAAGCAAGATATTGTTTGTTTCATTACTGCTGGTGGTTGAAAGCACAGTGACAAATGTAGGCTTCAATTAGGTTTGTGCTTCATGTAGTGCCACAAAGTCATTGGTTCTCTCACACAGCTGGAATCTCTTTTGCCTGATGCAGTATGAAATGAACAATTGAATGAGGTAAAGTAGGGAGGAAAAAGAGTTCTCTTCTAAGGATGCCATCTGCTAAAATTAGTGGGGTCTGAGCAGAACAACCACCACACTGCCCTGAACACGTCGGCCAGAATCTTTATTATTTGCCATGCTGTATTACGAAACCTCTTGAACTTCAAGGAGAGTTTGAAGAGCTGGCAGTTAGGAGGAGAAAGACATTCTTTTTTTGTTTTACTTCTGACTGTATGTGAAAAGTAGCAGAGTCACTGCACAACCATAATAAAAGTTTCTTGTACAATCGCTTTCCATTCAGTCATCTATCAAAATTTTACAGCAGCACCTGCAGTCTGGATAAAAGGTTGAATTTTAATATTTTCATTCCTTTCATTTTCATCCCATTTAATATTTACTTCATTTAATTTCTGTGATTTTTGTGAAATACAAGATTTTTTGTGAAATGCTATTAGTAATATGTAATCAAAACAAATTCTTATGCCCTTTTTTGCCTGTGACTCCAGTGATGGAAAAAAAGCATGGCATTTACTTTTCATTTTACATACCTTTTCCCAAAATTTTGCCTTACTAAAGAAAGATCTTTCAAGAACTGTGATTCTGGGAAATCTAGACACCAGATGGAATCAATGGTTCATTGGAAAAGTGAATCAGAGAATCAACTGTACAATCAGAGAGTCGTAGAAATAATTAAGGCTGGAAAAGGGGACCTCTGAAGGTCACATAGAGCAGGATTTACTCTGAGCAAAACTAACTTGAAAGCTGATCAAGATGTTTAGGACCTTGTCCATTGAATTTGTGTTTCTCCAACATAGACTTGGCAGATTTTTGGGCTACCTCTTCCAGGACTTAAGTCACTGTGAAAATTTTTCCATATTCAATCCTTATTATGTATATTGTTGCATGACCTTTCGCTGTGCACATAAGTGTACAGCACCAAAGCCTAGTGCATTGATCTTCCCAACATCTGTTAAAAGGATTTTCTAAAGTATCTCACACCACTTTTTCTATTCTTACCATTTTAGAAACCATCCTGGATGTGAAGGATGAGGACTACTTGAATCTTGTCTTGATGGAGACCTCAGCAATGTAAGTCTAGCCTGTGAATATCTCTAAACCTCATGTCCATGTAGGGTACAAAGAAATGCTCTCAGTACTGTGGTGATGCTACCAGAAGAGCACATTTTGGAATGATGGAGCATCTGGCAGACACTGACAAGTCTGCATGGGGCCATACTGATAGTTTGGAAGGAGCCTGATGTTAAACACAAGATCTGAAAATGTTTTTGCAAGCCTTTGCTAGAAACAGTGTGAGGGACAGTTCTAGAAAGTGATCATGGGCTGAGAGGGTGCTCAGTGTGGAGCTGGGCTGGCCAGAGGAAGGTGATGGTGCTCCCTAAGCAGTGAGAGAACCTTCAAAGGGAGGGCATATTTATTTTAAGGCAAGAATATCCTTCAGGAAGGTTTAAAAACTAGTAATAATTCTGAGGGAAAGAAACACTTTTTGTTCTCATTTGGGTTTAACTAAACTTCTCCTGATCACCCCAGCAAATCCATTTGACTTGGTAGATTAGAAACACACAATTCTCTGTATTGAAAGTTCCTCTAAGTAGTCCCCAAAAGTTTGAACTTCCAGTTGCAGGTTTTCTATGGTATCAAATCAACTAAAATGGCAACAGTGCCAGGAATGTTTATAAAGGAAGCAGCCTTTAATCTCCTGTCCTGCCTGATGCCCCACTGACCAGCTCAAGCTGTTTTGGTGCAGCGGCCAGAGCTCCATTGAAGTACTCTTCTGCCTGTCTCACACACAGAACAAAAGCTCTCTGCTAATCATTTTCTTTCAAAGCAGACCATTTAAAAGGTTGCTTCTGTGTCTTCAGGTCTTGTCCTTACAGGTCCAGAAAGGATTGCTCTTAGTGGTTTGTGCAAAAATAGCCTCAGGTTTTATTGGAGATTACCACTAAGATAAAGGCGCTGCAACAGGTCTTTAATTGTCTCTCTCACTGCTTCTAGTAATTTTCATTGGAATAAGAAGCAGCTGGTAGAGTCCATGGCAAGAAAATCCATCAATTTTTTTTTACATAAAATTATCCAGCAGTTTTGGGTCTTTTGATGGCAAGAGAAAACTTATTCTCTCTTCAGGTGGCATGGTGGCTGTTAATAGGAGAGTATCTACTTTTCTACCTCCTCTAAATCTGTCTTTTCAGCTACCATTAGTTAATCATACTAAAGATTTATTGCTACAAGGCTCTTTGCAGCTCCCACAAGACATTTCAGACTTGAGACCTCTTACTGCCCTGCCTTACTTTTTTTTTTTTCAGACATACTTTTTGGTTTTTTCCACTTATAAATGCATAACCCTGAATGAATTGTTGTCAGCTTGTTTACAGGATCCTTTTAAATGTTTTCCCTATTGCTGGAAGCACATCTTTCTTATTCTTTGTTCAGTTTTTCCCTTGACAACTGAAAACAACAATAACAAGAAGTGCCCAAGAGCTATTTTAAGTCTTTATAGTTATTATAATTGCAGTTTTCATAGGATTTCTCTGCTGTACTTTGGAAGCAGATGTTAGTTTCCATATTGAAACAATTACATGCTACACAGCAAAAGAGTGTGAAATAGACTTGTGATAACCTATAACTTAGGTGTTTATCAAAAGATACTATTTTATTGTGTTAAAATCCATACCCTGCAGTAACAGTTATGCCTCCTATGGAGAAATTAATTTCCACTTAAAATCACAGTACCAAGCACAAGGTAATACTCATCCAAAGTACAAAGAGGTTGATACCTACTGGATTTTTTGATTGAAATATCTGTCACACTTTTCAAACATATGAGTGTTTTTTAAATCTAAGTGCTTTTGAAAAATCCTTCTAGAGATCACCCTGCTTGTTTGAGCTGCTGAATACCTTTCCAAAGATAGCTAGTAGCAAATGCAAAAATTAAAATTTCACACATGGCCGATTGTGTAATGTTTCGGTAGAAGTATTAAGAATGGAAGAGTATTCATTATAGTTAGAGTGGACTGAATTTGAGAAAGAAATTCAGAAGAATAACTCAACAGATTTACTGAAATGTCAGTTTTGGGTTTCTTAGACATTGAACTACTTTAGCTTAGCAAAATCCTAGCAAAAATCCTTTTGTTTGTATCACTGCAATACAATTGAAATGAATTATTTCTAGTAGCATCTTAATATAACAATTATTAATAGCTAGCTTTTTTAAAGGTGGCATTTGCCTGAAAAGCAAAGTTGTAACAATCAATAATTCAGCCTGTTTGCATTCTGATTGATTTAACAATAATTTACTTGCCATAAATATTCTGTTGTAATTCTCCATTAAACATCTGCTGTTTTTTTCATAACAGTTGTCAGCACAAGAGACAAAACAATGATTCTCTTATTTATGAATATGAGTACCATAGTGAAAAATCAAAAGAGGAAAATATATCTGTTTTACTATAGGACTGGTTGATACCCCCATTGCCCAAATCAAAAGAAGATGTCTGTGCTTTTATTCAGTTATACCACTCTGTAGTGCCTTACTTTGCTGTTCCATGGTTGCCACTCAGGAAAATTTGCTATTCATTAAAAAGGCCAGCAAAACTTGGCCTCAATGACTGAAACACTGTAATGAAATGCATTTTTAGAGGAGCCTCTAGTAATCCCTGATGTGAACTGGCCCTGAGTTATTTACAGGTGTGGGACTGCATTAATCAAAGCCAGGGGTAGCCCCATTTGATGCACAGGAACGGTTCCATAAGTTTAATTTATTTGTGTGCTCTGTGAAGTACACAAGCACAGAGATTTCATCCTCCTCTTATGTAGGACATGGTAAAGTCACCTTTATTTCAGTGGTGCAACAAGAGCACGCTGAGATTCGTGCAATTGATCATTCACAATTCTGGAGATGGTCATCTTGCTGAACAGTGAATTTAAGCCCCAGTCCCGCATCCTCTAAAATTACCTGGGAGTATTCCCACAGGCACTGAGGGCAAAGAATCAATCACTATAATTAATGGTAGAAGATGCATTTAGTTCTGTGGGAACATGGAATTGTTTTAATGCTGCTAAGTGCCTCAGGCTAAATAGCAACACAGGCACAATTCATTTTAAATACTACATCTCAAACAAAAAAAAATATTGCTCTCCAAGCATTTTTATAATTGATATTTTACTTATTTAAGTGAGCTTTTATGGCCATTCTGAAAAAAAAAAAAAAAAAAAAGAAAAACCCAAACCAAAACCTTGGGCATACATAGTTTATGGATTTTGTATAGAAGTTTTCATACACTTCTGGAAGATAGACACTTTCAAGGTGGGTGGTGGAAGACATCTAATTGAGCATGGCAGGAAAATATTAAAAGCAGAGAATACCAGATAAGCTGTAAATTATGTGGATGAGAAATGTACATTTATTCCAGATTCACTCAACGACTGTGCAATTTTAGTTGATAAATTGAGTTTGAGCTGAGTATCTTCCAAGTAAAAAGAGTAAGCCTCTTTGGCTTGGGCTCAAAACTGTAGGCTCCTTGCCTGGGACAGTAATATCATATCCTTTGTGGTTCAGGCATGGGGGAGAAGATGCAGGAAACTGATCTCTACATATGTTTTTGTTCTGTGCAGGAGACTATTCCCCACAGTGGTGGCTGGAAACTGCCTACACGATGGGGCTGCTGGGGAGTTCATATAGGTTTCTGATTCAATGTTCCTTCTCCAGATGGCCAAAGTGGTTGAGTGACTGAGCTTTAGCTTGGATCCATGAATAGCTTCCAAAGGATTGGCCATCCCAGAGTCCTTGGCACATGGAGACTCTTCTCTCCTAGTGCACTCTCTGGACATTAGAAGGAGACAGTTTTACCACTGCTCTGCTGAAGTTATCCTTGGAAGCTGGAACCCTCACTGCCAAATACCAGATCGCCTCTAGAGTTACAATAGAGAGCTTCTCTCAACAAACACATTTTTAGCCCTTCTTTCCAAGTGTGGTGAAATTTTGCTATGCAGAAGCATTACTTAATCAGGTTTGATTGCAGCCACAGCACAATTTAATCTCTTTTATATACTGCCGACTAGTCTAGACTACTAGCTCACACAATATTAATGCAATACAGATTACAAGAATATTGTTGGAAAATACTGAAAGAGAGCCTTGTTTATGTCCCACTCCTACTAAAACTGAAATTAAAATGTCTATTCGTCATTTACTGAATAGTCACTTCAATAGCATTCATTTAAAATTGCCTAAAAATTCTTAGATTGACATTCTGCAATTGTAGGTTATAGAGAAAGGATTTGAATTATGCTATTTTTTCTGAACTGAGAAAAAACTGCATAAAATTTCTCTTGAGATAGAAAGAAAAGAAATTAATACATCCTCTTGGTGGCTTTTCTGAGTTTTGTTCTCTTTCTATGAACATACTCAGAAGCAAGGTAAGAGAATCAGTGAATCTGATTTAAATCCAGAGTCTATTCATGAGAAACTACTTCTGAATTCAGAACAGCAAATACCCATGCAGGGAACATGATTCTGCAAGAACAGAGCCATCTTTCCCAGTGCATTTTACTCTGTGAGACAGAATCTATATTTGTGCTTATCTGAAGGCTGAAGGTCTCCTTGCCAGGACAAACTATTCAATGAAATTGTTGCATTCAGTCTTCCCGGTCTTTGGCCTAAGAGAATGAATATAGTTTCCATAGAAATCAATGCATTTGAATTATGCTCAGTCTGACTTTCCTGAAACTAATATTGCATGAAAGTGCAGAGGAGCTTCTTTTGGGAAAAAAAGGAAACCATGACAGAATTTTTAAGAGGTACAAAAAAGAGTAAAAACCAGTTTGTAGGTTTGTGGGCTTTTCATTGTTTAGATGATGATGATGATGATGATGATTATTATTATTATTATTATTTATTATTATTATTACTATTTTAGGGCTAACAGTTACTACATATACCTTTCTAAAGAGTGAAAATCCCTCTTATTAAGTAATTTTAAGAATAGATGTCAGGAACAGGATCAAATGTGCCTCAGAACATAGTCTGCTGATTCAGGATAAAAAGTTAACATTAGTATCTAATACATTTCTTATTACTCTGACTTGATTGCTAATAAATTAAACTAATATCCCAAAGAGGAGTCTTCTTTGCTTTAGACTGGTCTCTCCCTGACCTTTTCTTGACCCATGAGCCTTTCATTATGTTTTTTCTCCCCTGCCCAGCTGAGAAGGGCAGTGATAGAGCAGCTTTGGTGGGGATGTGGTGTCCAAGCAGGGTCAACAAAAAATATGTAATTTTTTTCACTTTTTTTTTCAGTTCTGCCCTATTTTTCTGCACTTACCTGAGCTTTTCTGATTTTCAGTTACATACCTAAAAAAACAATACATAAAATTGAAAGTGAACAGACCTCTTTATCTGTAAGTAGAAGGACACATCTGAGAAGAGTGATTCAGAAGAGTGCCCATCAGTCTAATAGAGATTTTTCACCTATTCCAATAGTTCATTTACTCTCTGTTTGTATTCTTGCTTTCCCTGTTCTGTAGTATTCAGTGTATGCATGAAGTCAGTATTTCCTTCTCTTTAATCCTCTTAGCTTAGTAAATATTGTCTAGCTTGCACAATATTATTAATAGATAGGGTGTTAAAATAAACCTTCCAGTTCCCCATTGTCATTAGAGATTCCAGATTTTTTTTCTCAGATTTTTATTAACTCTATTTCTCCTTTCAGTTAATATTAATTCAATCTTCAGCTGGTGTTAACCAGTATAAACTGATGAAGCTTTACAGATTTATGCAGCTGAATTTTTAGTTTATGATTTCAATAGGTTACATTTAATGGTAACCTATAAAATCAGTTGCCTATGCACCTGAAAATTAATCCACACACAGTGTGGATTGGATATCCCTACCCATGCTGGTAGGAAAAGGGCAAGCAGAGTAAACACACAAACAGCTAATCTTAGTGAAGACTTACAGAGAAATAGGGAATAATAGAGAATCATGGGTATAAGGTTGTCATGGAAAATACAGAATAAATAATTCATTTCCATAGCAGAAATTGTGCACATACCTATTCTTAAGGCATAGTACATTGTCCCTTTCTCTTGCTTTCTTGAACCAGCTGTTTCCCCATACTTTCTTGTTAGAGGTGCTCAAAACTAGCTGAACACAGACACCATTCTTTATCCTGACCCAATACCTCTTTTATCCTTCTGCAGCAACTAAATGATTACAGATTTCCCATGTCTTTTATACATATTTAATTGCTGTTTCCTCTTCCCTGTTCTTGCTGAGATCTGGAGAAAGGTAATGAATCTTCTTACTGCCTTTTTCACCTCTGTATTCACCTCTCAGAACCTATAGGAAAGCGAGCAACAATCTATAGACAAAAGACTATGTAGTTTTAAAATTTAATTTGAGGTACAGTGTTGTTTGTGACTTCACTTGCTATTTCCATTTTTTAATAAAGAAACCAATAAAGGGATGACTTATCATTGAGAATGCACCAGCATGTGGGAGACTAAGGCTCAGCCAGGACCCAGTCCCTCACTAATTTCAGCTCTTCTCCAAGCTTTTCAGCCCCACTGTATTTTTGAAATTCTACTTTCCAAAAGATCATGAGAAGAGAAGTTGACTGGTAAAGTCAAGTGCAACTGTTCCTATTGGTCAGAAATATTAGAATAGAGCAGAATAGACTAGAACTAAAAGTTCAGTTGGAAGGGACCTACTAAGATCATCTCGTCCAACTGCGCGATGGCTTCAGAGCCGACCAAAAGTTACAGCATTGTTTATTAATGTTATTAAGGGCATTGTTCAAATGCCTCTTAAACACTGACAGCCTTGGGGCACCCACTACCTCTCAAGCAAGCCAGTTCCAGTGGTAAAGAAATGTGGTACCAGTTCTTGGTACAGAAATGCCTCCTAATGGTCAGCCTAAACCTGTCCTGACACAACTTTGAACCATTTCCACGTGTTCTGTCACTGGATACCAGGGAAAAATGTTCAGCACCTTCCTCTCCACTTCATCTCCTCAGAAAACTGCAGAGAACAATGAGGTCTCTACTCATTCTCCTTTTCTCTAGACAGACCAACCCAGAGTCTTCAACCAGTCCTCACAGCAGCTCCTATTAGTCATTGGGAATTTTCATTAATACAGCCTGTGCTTGTCTGTTCACACTGAAGCACAAAAATAAAAATAAATATTAGCAGTGAAAGGAAAGTTAATGTTGATTAAAATTGTTATTTAATACACAGATGAATGAAGAACATTCACATGACTTTAGATCAAAAATTCTTACTTGTTGATATGATACTGCAGAGTAATACATATAATTACATTTAGTGCCTGCTTTAAAAAGAAAGAGGCATTACAGTTTTGTGGGCACAATTTATTACAGGCACAAATGCTAATATTTTGATGGTAGTCAAAAAAACAAGCAGTCACAGGTTTAGAAGTTTGAAACATTTGAAACATTTGAACCTGCAATTTAGTACAGAAATTTAAATGTGGATTCATATTTATTTTCATTTGCAAGGCTATATGCCTTCAAACACCAATTGTTAGCTTATTCATTAAAGTTTTTGGTAATTTAGACAGTTTCTCCACAAATTGATGTATGCCTGCATTGTTCTGTGGCCACAGCAACAGAAAATATTGTGTCAGATTATTATAAATGGTGCTCCTTAATTGCTTTTCTAAAACAATGCCTCACCAAACTACTTTCAAAATAAGAACTGTCTGACCACACCAGTTCAGCAGTTGCAGAAATGTACTCATCAAGGTTTGCAAAGCTGAACCAATATCAGGCATGTCCATACGCACATCAGTCCTTTGATGCACATCCATTCCTCAACCTACACCTGCACTTGTATTCACAGTTGTATAATTATTGTCAGCTGTACCAAGAAAGGGGACAATTACATTCCAAATGGAAATTACAAATATGTCAGTGCAAAGATTTCTCTTTTTTTTTGTTAAATACTTCAACACATCACTGGTGTCAGAGGCAGCAGCGTGACAACACAGCAAACCTGACCAGCAAACGTCACCTCCATCCTTGTATCCTCATGTAGCGCCATGTGGGACAAGGTCAGTGCTGAGAACAAGGATTATACAATTAGCTTTATAGGAAAAGGCTGACAGCATGCAGATGGAGGGATCAGTAAGTCAGATGAATGAATTTACAGTGATTAAGCATACTCCCATCTGCACCCCCAGAGAAATGAGGAACTGACATTTAGTTACACACCACCTTGGCATCTGCATGGAGATGAAGTGAAGGTAAGGAAATTATGCACCCTGTCATGTTGTTTTCCTGAACCACTTCAGAGAGACCTACCAAAGAAAAGAATGGCTGGCCCTGGTGGAGGTGATAATATCGAAGGATAAAGGCTAAATGCAGTGGGCTAGTAGAAATTATTTTATAAGTCAAATGTATATATATGCAAGTGCAAGTGTGTTCGTATTCACCTTTACTCAACTCTATCTGATTAAGACTTAACTTACAAGAAGCCAAATGCTAGTGCAGAATATGATCTATGAAGCATGCTGATACTCAGGACTTCCTCTGGAACACGCAGTGTTGCGTGTCTGTCCCTTTCATACATTAAGATTTTGCATGCAAGGAGAAGCCTATGTCACAATCCTAACACTTGCAAGTCTTTTAAATTATTGCTTCAAACCAGTATTTCCACAGGCAGTTACATTTTTTTGTGACTGAGGCTTGTTTGTGCTCACAAAGGACAGACATCCTCTCCTGACACTGGAACATCAAAGGAGAGCTGGTAATGAGATAGTGGTGAGCAGAGCTGTGACTGATTGCTTCACACTGAGGGTAGCAATAATGGTGAGGTGTAATGACTGCCTGGTAGCTATCCTGAAATGCAGACAGTCCTTAGGAAATTGGCAGCATCTACCCCAAACATCTAGGCCCAGAGGCACCCACTGGAGCTATTTAGGGCGGTCTTGGGCAGGTTAGATGGACTCAGTCACAAGTTTATTTTGGATAAGTGCATAGCTGGTGCCATGTTCCCTGCTGCCCTGTCTGTAGCCATTGTGATGCAGAGCTCAACAAGCAGCTTCTGCCACACTGTGGGGTCACACTGAGGGAGGGGAGTCTGAACATTGCTGCAGTGCTCAGGTGGGGATGAAGGGACGCTGAGGACTGCAGTGGCAGAAGTCCGGGCAGCAAAGCAGGCAGCCCCCAAATCAAAAATTTAATTGAAAGAAGGCAAAAGTAGCTGCAGAAAGTAATGAAAATTCAGCCCAGTGCTTAGCAGTTGGCTGTCTCCTTCCAGGATATGAGCCCTACACAAGATGCTGCATTCTGGAAAGTTTTAGCTAGTTCCAACAAATAGTATGCGTGCTGAAGGGCTTGTGGGAAAAGAAAGGGCAGGTGCGCAAGTGGATAATAAGAGTTTCTGACAAAAAAAAATCAATTGTTTTTTTAGGACATTTTTTCTTTATTTAGTGATTTTTCGCCAGATCACACTTTGGAAAACAACTTCCATTTCATTTTTCCAGGTGTGCAGTATCTTACATCTCATGAGCTGGTGTAAGATTGGATTCCCAAAGTGTTGTCCATCTGGATCTGTGTGTTTGGTGTATTAACTGAAATGCTTTTAACTGTAGTACTGTGGGGGGAAAGTTAAAATAGTGTTTCTCTTAGGAAAAAAAGTAAGAACCAATAATCACCATCATTCAAAGATTTGAATTTCACTTTCTCTGAATAGACATGCAAAAGGTTCTATGAAGACAGCTAATCAGATGCTGATTCACCCATATATTCACAGGTTTCTTGTTCTTCTCCTGAGCATCACTAATTAAAAGAGAGGAGATTATCAGTATAATACAGATGTGATGGATTGGAGGTGTCAGAATGGGGTTCTTTGAAAACTCATTATTTCTTTTGATCTGTTTAAGAGCATTCTGCAAGCACTGGGGTTTTTTTTTTGGTTTTTTTTTTTTTTTTTTTTTTTTTTTGTTTTTTAATGAAAACAGCACATCCATTGCTAAAGCAGTAATCCAAATAATTGTGATGAGAATTGTGGACCCAGATTTTCCTTTTCAGGATCAATTCAGGAGTCTTGGTTAAAGCATATGTGATGCACTGACTTCCAGAAAGTTCTCAGTATGACTCTTCTGTTAGCAATGGCAGCAATATTCAGTGCAATATCATTGGATCTGTCAATGGCAGCAATAAATAACAGTTCTGAACACAGAGGAAACCTTTAATGTGCAAATTATCAGTTATAATAAAAAGCCCTGCCACTCAGTTGACCAGCCCTGTCTCTTTCATCCTTTTTTAATATATCCATGGCAGTCTAAATTTCCTGTTTGGTTTAATTGTTTCTGGGTGAGCTGAGCATCACTGCAAATGCCAAAATCTGTTATTGTATTTTCCATAGACTGAACTCTCCAAATTAGCACTCAGATCGCAGTAAACTTAATAACAGTTGGCCCAAATCCTTCAGATTTATTGAAAGGGAAGCTGTGATAGCTGGGCATGTTAGTCCTCTTCCACTTTCAGGAAGTTTCTAACAAGTTACTGAATTGCTTCAGGGACTTACTGTGGTGCTTTTGAGCGTGGGGGTTTGCAATTCAGAGGAGAAAGGGTTGCCAACAGAAGTCTAGAAATTACATGTGTTTTGAAAAAAAATCTTAGGCTCTGATAGACAAAAAGGGAGTTCTTTATGTCAAAACACGTATTTAAAATGCCACAGTATCATTACAAGATTGTTCACCAGCAATAATGAAGTAAGATTATATATAACCTTGAGAGAAGGGAGAAACAGCAACATGTTGTGTAGCAGCCTGCCACTGATGCTAGAAAGAGTATTGCTATCCAGTAACCACAGGGCTGAATTCAGGCATGATGTGTAAGGCCATGTTGGGTTAACCTGCATTAAACACCTGACAGCTCGTCTTTCTTACCCTCTGGAAACACTTGTATAACTTGTCATGCCAGTGAAGTCATACTGAACTGAGCAAACTAGTTGAAACCAAATATGCAGAGAAACATATTTGTCATTACACTTAAGATGACAGCTGTAGCAATTTTCTTTGAGCAGACACACACAGATTGGTGAAAAAGAGGGAAGATTCTGTGGATTTCTAATTTCAGAGCTCTGTTACAAAGGCCATTGAAAAT
This sequence comes from Melozone crissalis, assembly GCF_028551555.1. NCBI lineage: Eukaryota > Metazoa > Chordata > Aves > Passeriformes > Passerellidae > Melozone > Melozone crissalis. Next base: position 60,146,271 of record NW_026535805.1, read on the forward strand.
GGGTCTCTGATTTTAAGGATTAGGAAACAATCAAAACCAGGTGGTTTGTTTGGGTTTAATATTAATGAATCATTAGCAATTTCTAACAGCATTAGGGATTAAACTTTTCAGAATTTTCAAGAGGAAGCAGAAACTATTGTAAGATTCATAGTAGGATAGAAGTAGCATGATGAAAAAAATGGGTCACTACAAATAGTATAGGAAAAAATCATTACAATCAGTAGCAGCAGTAGAAGAACATCTCCATTTTCACTGTAATTTAACTGATCATTGTGACACTGACAGCAGTATTAAAGGTCACTTACTGGATTAATCAGTAATTCTGATTTTCTTGTGTGATTTCACACTGAAAGTTCACACCATTAAACACATTACAAATGGGTAACTGTCTATATAGGCACCTTCAAGTTCACATGAGGCAAATCAAATTTACTTAGCATATGGAAAAGAAGTACTGAACTAAGTCATATGACTTTGCATTTGCTCTTTTCAAAGTCACCCTGGGCTATCACCACAGCTCAGATGATTCATGTTGACTGGCTATTCAGCAGTAACTTGTGCATGTCTAAACAGTGACATTACAATATTTTGCTGAAAATGTCTTTATCTTAGCATTACTGAAAACATAAACTCTGTAATCAAAAACTATTTTTGAAATATAACTTTAATTATAATTAGAACACATGTATATAAAATCTCTTTAATTATCAATAAATAACTTCCTTTTATTCATGATATTGAATATGTATGGTGTCAATTTCCTTTAAACTACAGCTACTATGAAGACCTTTTACTGCTCAGAACTTACAAGAAATTCCACAAATATATTTTTAGACATTTGTCTTGTTTCTCTTCACCTCTAAATTCACCCAGAGATATAGTGTAATTTCTTTTCTCTCACTCATTGTTAAAGATGTCCCATTTTGACTTCCAGTGCAGTGACACTGCCATTCCACCCTTTTAGTAAGATTTTTATTCAGTTGTCTTGCAGAAACAGCCTTGTTTTGACAATGTCACTGCAGGTAATGCACTTGCAAAGTCATTTTCTTTTGTAGCTTTTACAGTTGTCTGCTGTTTCCTCTCCCTATTACTAACTCTCCAATTCTCCTTTAGGGGGTATGCATCATTCTCTCTTTGTTGCACAGTGCACTCCCAGCATAACCTCCCTGGGGAAAACCAGCCTATGCTACATTTTCACCTTCCATTTTTCTGCTGCTGAATGAAAAGCCTACCTTTCAAACCAGGTATCCTGACTTGTCATCACCACACTTGTCTGCTCTAACATAAAATTTAGCAAGACAAAACTGAACTCCTAGCTCAGACACCAAGGATGGATATATTTTTCTCCTCATTGTGAAATATCTTGGAAGCTCCTGGACTCACTCCATCCAACAGGTGACAGCTTTTGGGCTGAAGCTTTAGTACTGCAACTGAAATCTGAGAGGATTCCTTGTGTGTTGTGGGGATCCTGGGCTGAATTATATACCCGCTCTTCCTCCACTAAGCTGTCAGAGATGCTAGAGATGATGTTCATCAGATCACAGGAGCTGTATCCCAGCTAGAGAAAAACATGTGAATTACAGCAATCTGGGAGAAAAATCATAATTTTCTGTATTGCAATGAGAAGATTTTTATCTTCTGCAGTGTTGATTGGAATAATTGTTTCATCCTCACTTCTCCTTCACATATAGATTATTCCCTCAGTTCCTGGAGTCACTTAGTTCTCTTACTTAACATCTTCACCCCATGTTTCACATGTACAGGCTGAATGTGAAAATTAAAGGGTCTTCTATTTGTGAATTTAAGTCTCTGAATGTCTTTAAGGTTTGGCTAACCATGCTGTCCTGTGGGCATGACCTGTCCTCCCTAACAGATCTGTGAGCCCATTCACTTCAGGATAACCTGCATCATATACTCTCTCCAAACTCATATTGTTTAACAGGAACACAGACTAAGTGTTGCAATCTGTCTTTTTTTTTTTTTTTTTTTTCCTTTGCCACTTGTTTGGGTATTTTTTCTTTTACCCATCAAAAATACTGGTTGGATATGAGAGAAGCAGAATGCAACTCAAAGAAGCAGGGGTATAGTCAGAGACTAAGGGAGAATGGATATGATGAGTAAGAAAGTCTTTTTATTCTATAATCAATTTTCATACTCAATCTCATTTTAATACATTAAATACTAAATTTGCAAGTCATTACCAGAAGATATGATGATTCGTTCAGGTCTGTCATGAAAAATATTTGTACTACAAACTGACAGTTACTGACAGTAGAATAAGTCCATTACAAGAAATCAATATCCTTTTTTTTTCCCAGTCATCATTATAGTGTTATTTTATGTGTTTTCTCTTGTAAATTCAGTGAATTAAATTTCAAAAAAAATTACTGAAAACATTTTTTCACCACAAATACAAAGCTAATGTAGTTTGTAGTGAATTGGATAATGCTTGATTAAAATAAAGAAGAAAGACAACACTAAAAAGCTGCAAATGAATAGATCATTATTACAGCATATTCATGTAACATTATCTTTACACAACCTGTCAGCTTTCAGTTTGATGCTTCTTCCAGATGTTTCAAGCTCATGGAACATAAAACTACTGTAAAACCTAAATTAAGACAGCAATATGTGACATAATAACTTTGGTAAATTATTTCTTGTTCATAGAATGGTTTCTGGAATCGTGAGGATTAGTCCTTCACATTGAACATCAAAGAGTCTGGCACAGACAGAGAAGATAAACTCTGACCCTTGTGAGCTTGTTCACGTCACTTCTACCCATTTAAATTCCAGTTAGGTTGGTCAGAAGCAACAGAGAAAAGCTTTAAATTGCATTATTAACAATAGGTTAAATCTTAGACTGCTGATTAAATCAATTTCTCTCAGATAAAATCATAATAGGCCTTGGCTGTATTTGTCTGACAGGAAACATGTCATTGGTGATGCTTTGTGTTGCCTTTAATGAGTGTGATTGTCATCTTCCAGCAGGGAGAGTACAAAAGGCACCTGCAGGTCTGGGTGAATGGAATCACTTATTGATCAAGTTGTCAGGCCTGTCAGGCATTTACGAACAGCAGAATGAGTACATAAAATCAATGTGATCTTGTATTTGTATGGAGGCTCCCCAGGTCAGTCAGCTGATTGAAAATTTTGACTGAATTAGCTACACATAAAATATCATTTCCAAAATTGTCTAACTCACGACATTCATGCTTAAAAACAATCAAGTTGTTGAATAGTATTGTGATTTTTTTGAAGACACTTAGATTTCTTAGAAATCATTTTGGCCAGCTTTGTTTTGGGGTAGAACAGCAGCCCACACAGTTATTTTTATCTCTAGCTGAAAATTGTTTTTTAACTCTTGTTTATTATTTATATTTAGTTTCTTCTCCCCATTTGCTGAGAGTCAGCTCCGTTTTAGCAATGATCTTTGCTGCTGTTCAGCCATGATATCAAGTTGAGGCTGTTCTAGGAGGACAGTAAGCAGACAGGTAGGGAAGTGCCTCATCTTCCCTAAGGAAACTGCACATTTGCATGTGGGCTCTTCCTGGTCTGAATCACCTTCCTGGGGCTGGAGCAAGGACAAGGGAAGGAGAGCAACTCCAGTGAGGAGGGGTAGCAGGAAGAGCCCTCCACTACGTCCAAATCAGCCTGCTTTGGCAGCCAAGGTGGATTTTAGACTGATGAATGCCCAGATGAGACCTGAGTTACTGGCAATGGTGTTAATAACATTAAAGTAGCAGTCCTGTCTCAGAACCTTCTTTACAAAAGACAATTAACATGGTCATTTTAGTCTCTGAGGCAATGCATTTGCATTTCCAGTCTTTTGTTAGATGCTATCTTTTCTGTTTTCCCTCTGTCACTCCACACCCACATTTATGATTTGTTCACTGGATTTCCATTCAAATCCTACCCTTCCCTCGCTCCATTATTCTCCCCAGGGAGCCACTTTCTCCATACTATCTTCCACATCTGTCTTTCTTCATTTGTTTGTCTTATTTGCTGTCCCTAAACTCACAGAGAAATAAAACTAATTCAAGACTGAAAACTGGCTTATTGAATTTAAATGTTTTCTCTGCTGTTTTGGTTACATGACATTTTTTTCTTTACAGATGGATAAAAATCGTGCTTGGACATGAAATGTATTATGAAGTCTGAAAGGCACAATGCTTTTTTTTTTTTTTCTTTTATTAAATCTTCTTCAAATTTTTATCACTGTATCAGTCGTCCCTGCAATTTTCCCATAAAAACTTGCTTTACTGTTGAGCCTTTGGAATCAGATTAGTTCTCAGTTTCTTTCAGTGGGAGTTAATCAGCTAAAATCTTATCTATTTTATAGCTATAATATCACGAGCATCACAATGAGCAAGTTCATTATAAGTGAAAGTAATAACACAAAATTTTAGCATCTATTCATGTGTCAGAAAGAAATAACAAGAATACTGCTAGAGGAAATCTCTTTCCAGCCCACAAGTCCCTCCCCAGAAGTCTCCTCATCTGTGAACAACTGAGGAGACCTTCAAGTTTTCACGCACTTCAAAACCAGAACCCCTCAAATTCTCCCCTCTTTTACACAAGGGCATGGCTTCTTCTGTGATTCAGGGAGACATCTCCATGGATATGAGACTGAAGGTGTCCTAACTCTTAAGTGTCTGAATTTCATAAGATAACACAGTATTTAAAAGCATGATGTATGAATGCAGATATCATTGTAAATGTTGTTTGAAAGTTAGACTGGGTTGATAGGAATGCATCTGTGGTGGATTTAAACTTCTCAAACTAAATTTTGAGAGTTCAGAAAATATTTTTGGTGATGAAGAGGCCGTGACTGTTGAGTTCTTATCTGATGATTAATAAGAACTATAAATTAAATCTCTTAACTACATGTCTTTATTATGACAGGTGCATGAATATACAGCAGAAGGAGCTGCTGAGGGGAGAAGAGAAATGATGTTTACATAAATTCATAGATGACAGTTTGGAATCACTATGTTTTGAGTCACTTTATTCCACTTTTACTAGAAAATGTAATAGAGATTCAGCTGAATCTTGCACAAATAGTGTATTTCATCTTAATTAGTGAGAATTTTGCTTCTTTGGCAAAGGCAGGAATGAGATCTTGGATTTTAGGCTTTCTTGGTCCATATAAAAAATAGTACCTAACTACAGATGCATAAAGAGGTTCCTGAGGAAATGTGCACTGTCTAATGTTAGCACAAAGGAAAACACTTGTCATCTTATCATTGATTTGCTGAAGTATAGCATGAGTGCTTTTCTTCCTTCCTTGATCTTCCCCACCCAGTGCTGCCGTACCTTTAATATCGTCCTTCCCTGTATTTACGCATAAGATTTTTTCAGATAGTTTCTGTGATTTCTGACCTGCAATGAGGCTTCTCTAATCTTATTGTTTTGATGCTGAAGGTATACATAAATCCTAAGCAAAAAGCATCTAAAACAAAGGGAGAGAGACAGTCAGAGGGAGGGGAGATAGTTTAGATCAAGATATATTATGACTTGTCAGTTTATTTCATCTTTGTTAGCACCTCAGAAAACCAAGCAACAGGAGTTGTACACAAGCAGAAAGTTCTTGCCTCCAAATCTGCTGTGCACTTGCACTCAGCTCTTTCCCTTCCCTCTCCCTCAGCCTACCTTTAAACACAGCATTTCTGCTAATCAGGGCTTTTTCAGTAGTTCCATGAAGTGGTGGGAGCACAAAAGGAGCAGAGCAGTCCTCTGTGCCCCAGTTGTGCACAGAGTACAGGGGTTACAAGGCAGAGCACAGAGGAGCATCCTGCTGGGAGCTCCTGCTTGCTCGTGCCTCTCTCTCCTGAGGAAGAGAGTGTAACTCAAGGAATGGCTGTGCTCTTTATTGCCTCTCAGCAGGCATCTGTAAATCAAACTCAGGAGGCATCTTTCCCATTTTCATACGACCCCAACAGCTGGATCTGTTAATAGCCCAAACTGGTCATAATCCTCTTTAAGTGACTAAATAAAATTGGGGAAATATTTTAAATTTTGTGTGCTATAAATAGACTGTAATTACCAGATACACAGATTAGGAACCTGTCCCCTGAAAGACTGCTATCAAATTCTTTTTTTAACAAGTTGGGGCTTTCATGCTAACACTGAGGTCCTGTTTGTAATAACCTGGAAATTATGGTGTTAAAAAATTTTATCTTCCAACTGATTTGTGAACTATTTTGAATTTATTATAATTATTTCTCTAAGATTCTAGTAGTTATGTACAAGAATGAGAATTCATAGCTTAACAGGATGCGATATACAATTGGATATTTAAATTCTTCTGATTATAAAGACAGTTACAACTCAGTAGAAAAATGGACTTTAGTAGGCACTGTCACACAGATTGCAAATTCCTACATATTTTAAAATGTATGAGTTGTGAAATGATCCAAGGAACTTTGAAACCACGTCAATTATTTTGCATCTGGCATTGCACACCACCTGCATAATGAGAGAGCAGAGGGCTTGATGATTTTCAAAACTTGTTTCGGTGAATAGTCACATGAGCACATTGTACTGTTCACCAGACAAATGGAAAGCTATCACTGGCCCAGAATTCCAAAATTACTTTTATTGAATCTTGGCTTATATTTGGCTTTGTTTGTTTGCTTTGTCACTTTAGCATATTTTGATATATCAAAACCCGAGTATTTTTTCTAAAGAGCAACTTAAATTATATACAGCTATATCCTTTGTACATGCAGTTGGGCTGCCCCAGGGAATTTGAAAGCAGAATGTGATATATGCTGTCTGAAAGGGCACATTTTAATATGTGCAGTTTCTTTGTTTATCAGGTTTCAAAAAGACTCTGTAGCCAGAGTTAATTAATGCAAACCTTTGGCTCTTTTGTCATTCTTCAAATAGTTTTATTTTCATAAGAGCAGTGTTTCAGTGTTTCTGAAAATCTGACCCAGTATAGATGTGTTTGAAGGAAAGAAAATCAAGGGCCAGACCTGGCATAGTGAAGTTAATATTCCTATTGACAAATGCTGATTCACACACTGCAAATAAATCAAAAATTCTTAATAGCACAGTGTCGAAATTCTGCATCACTCGAACACAGCTTAGAGAAAACTTGGTGTGTAACTTCATAATTCAAAATTCAACAAAAAAAATACAAAGGCTACTTTCAAGTAAATTCATTACAGTCTTGACATCCTCTGCTCAGTACTTTTTGTGGCCATTTACACCCCTGTGAGGCAGCTGTTACAATAAGGCATCTTACAGACTTTTAACACCTGTGTAAAGGTGTAATAAGCCTTGTGTCAAGGTAAATATTATGTGCAGGCCAGAAGCCACATGATCCTTAGCTTGTGAAGCACAACCTCCATCTTCCTCAAACCAGATGGGTTTCACAGATGAACCAATAGGAGACAAGGGCTGAGAAGAAGGACAGTGCTGCAATTGCCTTCTAAGAGGGAAAAGTAAGGCCTTCAGGAGGTCTGCAAAAGCTGCAATTGCCTGTCCTGAGATCTTTTGTCTTGGGTGTTTTCCCAGAATATTTGTACTCCTAAAATCTTAAAAACATTAATTTGTGTTACTGCAACATTACAGGAGACAATAAACTTAACTTCCTCTGGCATCAGCTTCTGAAAAAGTTTTGGCTCTCCCATGACTATTTCAGTGAAGGTTTACATGCAAATGTGAATTTTTACAAGGAAATAAAAGTTGACTCACAAAATCACATGAATTTGAAGGGTTCTCCAGAAGTCATCCACTGCAACCTTTGCCCTGAAAAAGTCCAGTGAGATCAGGTTACCCAGTCAAGTATTGAGGCTCTCCAAGGATGGAGTTTGCACAACCCCTCTAGGAAGCTACTCTGGTATTTGACCACCTTCCTGTTAGAAAATATACTTCTTATATTGCATCAACATTCCAACTTTCTCATTGCCTTTCATCTCTCCATTGTGCATCTCCATCTCCTTTATGTTCTCTGAAAGAGTGGCTTTAGATAGCAGCAAGATCCCCATTTTATCATCTCTTCATAGGCCTGACAAACCCCATTCCCTTAGGCTGTGCCCATTCATCCTGTGCTTCAGCCCCCTCCCCTGCTGGTCTTTGCTGGACTGCTCTCAGTGCAGAAATATCTACCTTAGTTAGGGAGCCCCAGGCTGGACACAGCATTCAGATGTGATATCCCAGGTGACAAACAGAGGGGAAGGATCCTTTCCCTGGAGCTGCACACAACACCCCTGCTAATGCAGCATGTGGAGGGTCACCCTTGATGCAAGAGCTCACTGACAATCATGGTCAGCTTGTTGAATACAAGGATGTCCAGGCCTTTTTCTTCAGAACCACTTTTCAGCCAGTCTGCCCCCAGCCAGTTCTGGTGCATGGGGGTATCCTTCCTATTCCTTCCCCTGTGCAGAACTCAACATTTGCCTGTGCTGATTTTCATGAGGTTCCTGTCTGCCCATCTCTCTGAACTGGCAGGATCCCTTTGAATGGCAGCCTGGTACTCTACCACATTCACCACTGGACGCTGGTTAGCATCCAAAATCTTGCTGAAAATCTGTTTTGAGATACCTGAAAACCATTTACAGAAGAAGTCATCTGCAAGAGAGAGCAAGGTACAGAGTTTTGAGAGGCATATCTCAACCTGGAACTGCAGCTACCCTTGAGGTGAATGTCAAAGCTGACTTGCAAGGCACCTATTAGAGCTTATGAGTTGCAAAAAAAGTCCAAGGAGACTCTTACTTGATGCACAAGGAATGCTGTAGCAGTTCTGACAGATAAAGGCAGTTGCATATATTTCCAAAACCCATTCTCCATTTTTTTCTCTTCTTATATAAACCAATATATGGATTTCTTTGTAGGAATAACTCTTCTGCCTCACTAATATCTGTTAATTTCCCAAATAGAGAGATTCTTTTTCCCTGGCCAGCTCTCGCTTTTTGTCCTCCTGCCAGGGTAAAGTAGGCATAGTACAATAACAATAATTTAATCAAGTGAATGAGAAGTTCTACAAGATAGTCTTGTAGAATTTTAAATAGTATTTTAAAAGAGATCTACTTTGGATTTTCTTAACTTATCAGAAAGAATCCTTTCTCTGTGAAAAAAGAAAGGCTGCCTACTTTTTTCACTCAATTTTCCTGCCAACTTATGAACATTGGAAACAAGGTGGTAAGAGAAGTACTGGCTGACCTTTAATGGGAAGCAGAAAAAATGGCTTATCTCTCATAATCAAAAAGATTCAGAAGCTTCTCAGATGCATATGCAAGTGATTTATTTTTGATATGTACTAATGAGACATGAATTGAATAAATTTAAATTAATTGGAGTGACTGTTAGTAATAGAATTTTTGTTTTAATTATCACCTACAATAACAATTTGGTTAACATCTGATGCTAGCCAGTGTTTTGAGTAAGTAAATAAGCCATGTCTTCTGAAACATGTAGATTTCCTAATAACTTTTTCTTGATACTACATTTGCTTTATTCACTTCAATGTGAGGCCTTTTGATGACCTTATTCTCTTCTAAGTGTTATTTTTTTTTAAACTTAAGAAAAGAATCAACTTTTTTTTTTTTGACAAGAAATGAAAAATCAGTGAAATTAACTCTTTGAGTTCAAGATACATGCTTCAGATAAATAGAAGAACTTCCCCAGGAATAGGGATTTAGTTAGGGGGTTCTGAATAGGATTCATCTATATTTTGGAGGACAGTTTATGCAGATCAACATATCTGTGCTATTCTCAATAGAGTTTTGGTGATTTGTGTCAAATGAAACAACTCTTGCACTGTGTAAACTGATAGACCAAAATCATGGCACTTAATTGTCATCTGCCTGGCTCTGGGAAGAGATTTCAGATGAGATATATTAGAAAGGGTTGGAAAGGGTTTCAACACTAAGCTGTCTTTATCAGTCGACCCCTTCTTCTCTCCCTGGTCCTACACTCTCCTTTTCATAATCAGTGGAGACAACCATTACAGAAAACAGGAATATTTCAGAGGGGGATTCATCAGGCTTAGATGCATAATTTAGGATATAATTATTTTCAACCTAAACATGTCTGTTGGAAGTAGATACTCTTTAAGGTCTCTTCCAACACAAATCATTCTGGCTTTTTATGGTTCTATAATATGATACAATTTACCCCAATAACTGTAAAAGGAATTTAGATTATTATTTTACACATAGATTGATATAATCCATGTGTTCTTAATCTGGAAATGTTCAAATTTTGCTTTAGGTGCCTCTAACTTATTTGCAGCATAAACTTAGGCCAATTATATTCAACTGCATGTTGACAATCAAATTTTCAGTGATACTTCAATCCATCAAAATAGTGCTAGACACCAATTGTGATGTCCAGGCACATCATTAAAGGTGAATTAACACCAAACTTTCTGAAATGCTCTTGAAAGAACTATGACATGCCTGATATATCATACATTAGCAAAAATACATTTGAAAATGTACCCATAAGTTTCTCATTTATTTTTGAAAATAAAACATGTCTGATACAAATTTTTATTCTAATTTCTCATATTTCTTTTCTTTTCTTTTCATTTAAACATTTTAAATAATATCTATCACTAAAATACTGTAAAAAAGACATAAAGACAGTGGCTGTCAATAGTTAGGTACATAAACTTTTTTGGCAGCTAACTACAGAATGAAGTAGGATAACAAAAGTATTCTTCCTTAGTTTCAACCATCCTCACAGTTTGAAGGGTATGAGATGTGTGCAGTGTCAACAATTCTGTAACATGATAGAGTAGTCCAACATTCAGTGTTAGATCTGGCATTCATTTAGTGTTCAAAATTAAATATAACTCATTTCCTGTCATTGACTTATAATTAACATCAATAATTTCAATAATAACTTCTGGTAAGCCTTAATTCAGTATTTATTAAAACAAATGTACTAAGCTGATATTATGAGATATCATGCTGAGACAGATCTGATTTCTGCAAAATCCTTTAAACTAGTAAAATCATTATATAAAATTATTAAATATAATCATTATAGTAGAGATAACCCTCTTGGCTGTCTATGACTCTTTAAAATGTCCTACTACAAAATAACTTTAAATTGTATGCCCTCATCTTTCAAAATGGACAGGAACAATTTTCTGTTTCCCAAGTCAAATATTCTTTCCTTTACTCTGTAATGAGCATTCAGAGAAATTTTTCTTAGGCAGGCCTATTCATTTATTTCTGGTGTGTGTGGGGAGATGACCTGAGGCTTTCAAACGTGAATTACTCTGCACCCTGAAACACATTTTAAAAGTCAAATACATTCAACCATTTTAAAAAATTCCTTTATTTTAATTGTTTTCATATAGGAAAAATCTATATAACTGAGCTGGCATCTGCAATATTCTGCAATTCACAGTGGCAATGGTTTTTTACAAGAAATATAAGTGGCTATTTCTTGGTTGAGAAGATAAGCAGAAGAAGTATTAAAAAGGCAGAACTACTGGTATGATTTCTGGGAGCAGGTGCAATTTGCTGTGATTGCCAACATCACAGTCATTTCAAAGCCAGGCCAAATTTTACCCTGCTTTATACTGAATGAACACAAGGAGCTCCTTACCTTGATCCTTCCTAGACATTTCTTTTCTTTTGGCTCAGAAAATTTTCCAGACAGCTGGTTTTTGAATTGTGAAGAAAAAATTAGGAAAGGCAAAAGAAAAAAACAAAATAGCAAGTGTAGTGTGGGTATTTTTTTTCCTACCAATTGCTGTCTCTTCCCCTTCCCCTTTTCATAGCTCTGCCTGCCTTTACTGGAAGTGTCACTCATAAGCTCTGAACTTGTTTGAACTCTGATGAAAACTTGCCATCTTCTGAAGCATTTTCCCTGGACAAGTCTCCCACTAAGAGCAGAGCCACTTGAGCCTTGTGAGTGGGGCTCTTAACATGGCCTAATGAAAAGCCATCGAAGCTTAGAATAGACTTTGCCTCCTGCGTCATCATGGTAATTGGGCTGTGGCAGTCATCATGCTGCAGATCTCTTAGTACACTGCAAATGTGATTGCTGAAAGCTTTTGAATCAGAAATACTTTGAGTTGCTTGGAAATAGTTGGTCTTATAATTCCTGTGCTCCAGAGGATTTGAAACAGAGGGCTGATCTCACTCCACTAAAGAAAGAAAGACTTTCTGTGACATTCTCCCTATATCTGAAACCTGTGGAAGAAAAACCTCTCATGGTGTTGTGTTATTTCAGTGTCCTATACTGTGGAAGAGTAAAAGAGTTTTAATTTCTTTTTCCTTTAAAAGAGATTGTCAGTTGCGACTTCAGACTATCAAATATTAGAATTTATGATGAAGCTACAAAGGCAGCTCTACCAAGGCAACTTTATGTACGCTATATATATTATCTACCCTACATATGTGAGTATACTTGCCTTTGTAATCAGTGGGACTTTTAATTTAAGAAAAAAAAACAAACCATAGCTATGTTTTTTTAAAAAATTATTAGGATTAGAAATATTTTTCTAACAGAGGTTTAAGAATAAATGTAATATTTATTGTAATGAAGAAAATAAGAAGCATTAAAAATTACTTAAATATATTGTTAATGGGTGTCGTGGTTTGACCGGAAATGGGACATCTGGGATATTTTGTTTGACATTCCACCCTTCGCCTCTTGAGACTACAAACACTAAAACTATTAAATAAATTACAAAACATTTCTACACAGAAAAAAAAAAAAACCCACTTAATACATGCTTTGTTCTTATTCCTCTTTGGTCCCATCTCACAGCTTCATCCCATCACTCTCTTAAAATTCGATTCCCGGTCAGGGAACCAAATAAATGTTATGGTTTAGGCCTGGCAAAGCCAAGGCCCCCATAAATATACCTTTTACCTGATATCTGCTGTGAGATGTGGCCAGGAAATAAGCAAAGCAGGCTCCAACTTAAACATAAAGAGAAGTTTATTAACTAAACTACACACACAATTACTAAACTACACACACAATTACTAACCTACACACACACAGGGAAAAAAACAAGGAGAATGAAAACTACACAGAAACACTTCCTTATCCTCCTCCCACCAAATTCCCAAACACATTTACATTTCCCAAAAAATTATCCACACTCGGTCTGGCACCACCCTTTGGAAAAAAAAAAATCAAATCTTCAGCTCATAAGGGATAGACGGAGTCCTTCCTTGTGCCACGGACTTCTTGTCACAATCAGCAATCCGCCCGGTATCTTGCTACCTCGTGACATCTCCTTTCCATGCCGAGGTGCTCTCACCACCTGGCATGGGATGGGGCAGGGGCCTGCCTTCAGGGCCTTTTAAGAATGCCTCGTCTCGTTCCAAGCAGAGTACAGTCACAATCCTGGGACCTCTGTCCCCCCCATGTCTTCTATACCCCCTGGGGCCGAGGGGTCTCAAAACCAAACTCTCTTGACGCCGAGCCTCCGCTTCCCCCTGCAATACAGCCTCTGCCTCACCAGGAAACAGTCCATGGAAATACAACAAAAAAGAGTCCAGCAAAAACTGCCACTCCATCTTCCTCCATTCCTTCAACATCTCTCTTCTCCCTTTGCCAGACCCTCCTTACTGGCCTAATTTTCTTCCTTCATCTTCCACTCCTGTCCCTTTCCCAGGAAAGGCAATGTTCTGCGAAGCCTTCATTCCCCAAAGGGTTAAAAGTTCTCCCAGGCGGCCGGACTGCCCGCTGCCCCCCCCTTTCTCCTCCCAGCCGTGCTGCCTGCCGGCACATGATATCAAGTTTCAAGATATACAGTTCGAGCACGGGCTGCATTCTCTGGGGGGGGGAATAAACTGGTCGCTCAAGGGTCTGCCACCCTTCCTCCGAACCCGGGCCTACCGTAGATGGCCCACGTGGCTCTCCCCTCCCCCAGCCCAGCCAGAAACTGGGCCGGGGGAGAGACTTCTTCACGCCGGAAATCCCAAGAGAACTCCGAAGGCCAAGAGCCCTGCTTTTAACCCCTTGGGTTCGTAGTCTCAAGAGGCGGATCCAAATGTCCCACTGGTCAAACTAAGTGCCCATCTTAAATTCCAATTACCCATTGGTAATCACAGCAAAACAAAATATCCCAGATGTCCCATTTCCGGTCAAACCACGACAATGGGTTATCCAGAGAGTTGAAAACCAAACACCTAGAGAAATATCTTGAGCATTTTTCTGGCTTATTTTTGGTATAGTATCTCTCTCTCTCCCTCTGCCCTCTTCCCTCTCTTCTTTGCTTGACCATACTTGATTCAAGAATAAAATTCTTTTGAATCAAACATATAATTCAAAATTCTTTTGAATCAAACACATATAACATATAAGTTCAAATTTTTTTCTTAGTCATCCTCTAATTATAAATGCTTTATCAAAACTATAATAAGTATATTTTAAATATGATAAAGCCTTAATCTGGCTATGTTTTTTTTTCATTTTGAAAGGAAGACTTAAGCAATTGGAAACAGAAACTGCCCATTATCAGCAACACCATCACAGGGTTGAATTTCTCATCCTAGGTTCTAAACAACTTGAACTGCTTTCCTGAATTAACCACAGGTCATCTTTTTGCTTAACCACAAATTTGTTTCTCTGGTCTCATATGGGTATTTAAGGGCTTGTTCAATTATGACTTAGACAAGTCCTCCCTGAAACAAGCAGCTGCAGCAGTTTGATATTTTGCTTCCCACGAACCAGAGAATACCACCTCATCAAATTTGGCAGGGGAAAAGAAGCATGAACCTTCCTTATGCGTTTTAGCATGAAGCCTAGAACTTAGCTTCAGCTAAGGTCCTTTGGCATTTTAATTTATTGGTCACTACACTGAAACAGCTTAAATGTGTTCAGACTCTGCAACAGACAGCCAGAGGCAGGGATCTGTGGGGAAAATCCCTTAAATTGTTACCAGTGTGCCATTTGTGAAGCAAATGTATGCCTAATGCCTACACCAGGGCACACATCCCTGCACTTATGCAGTCAGTCTAAATTGTCTTCTTTTCCTTTCCTCTCCCCTGCCCTGTTTGAAGACAGAGGAGCAGCTTGCATTCACCTCTTTCTGCTTGACCTAATGGAAGACAGAATGGCCATGAAATTTTGTAATTCTCTGCCATGGCCCGTAGATGTAGCGGAAACTGTTCATACCTTCTCCTAACATCCTCCCAAAGCCACAGAGCAAACAAGGGCACACAGTGAAGATTCAGTGAGTCAGTGACAGAATCCAGCTTTAATAACTGTAAAGCTTTCCATGCATAAGTGCTGCCAAACAGAGTAAAATATTAATGTGTGTTCCTGTGAATAATCCAGAAATGTCATCCTGTAACCTAAGAAAGTGGCTTCTGTAGTTTCCTGGCCTTCTGTAGCATCAGAACATTTGTTGTGCTG
Source organism: Melozone crissalis (assembly GCF_028551555.1). Classification (NCBI taxonomy): domain Eukaryota; kingdom Metazoa; phylum Chordata; class Aves; order Passeriformes; family Passerellidae; genus Melozone; species Melozone crissalis. The sequence goes on from NW_026535805.1 coordinate 60,161,616, forward strand.
CACAGAATGAAGTGCTGCTTTGTGGTCTCTAACTTCAGGGTTTTTTCCTCACAGCACAAACCTTGCAGGGTACATGGCTATGCAAAATATTGCTGTGATGAAATGCCCCTTATTACATAGTCATTGCTGATGTAATATGATCTCTAAAAAATAACTGGAGTATATTGTCTATGACTTCTGAAGTTGAAAGATTTTCTGAGTTGTGTTTAGTGCCCATGATGCTGCCACATTCAGCCCAAGAAAGACTGTAAAATCAGAATTTTTCAAAGTCTTCCTGAGATGTTTTAGAAGCATTTGATTTCAAAAAGTGGTGTCACCCAGCTTCAGTGCACAAGTTTCCTTTCAGGTGACTGAGGCTGAAACGCACAGCCACAGGCCAATCTTGTTGGTGTTGTCTCAGTGAAAACATGGCTGTCCTGCTTGAAGCCCATACCAAAGAGGTCAAAAATACCCTTCTTTTTACGTGGTGGAGGCAGTTTGGGAGTTAAAGCTTCTCCCTGTCCCAATGTAATAATGAAACAAAGACCTTTGGTTATTACGGCTTTCATGTATGTGGAATGCAGCATCACCTGTTATACCACATACTGACACATAATAAAGAGTATGTCACCATGACTATTCACGGTCTTTTAAGTAAAAATCCATATTCGAAGTTCTCTTTCTCTTTAGTAAAGATGTATTTCCTCCTACTTGTCAAATGTTGTCAAAGTTCCTCTGCCTCTAAGTTAACAGCCAGCAATCTTAGAAAAAAAGCTGCTCTCCTGCAGTGAAAAGACATGACAGGAGTGTGACCATACTGCCTCCCTGAGAACACTTAATGGTGGGTGAAAAAGAAAGGGACAGAAAGCAGAGAGAAGACTTTAGACCAGTTGTGGCTTTAGGCTAAGCCTTCCCTTCCCTTCCCTTCCCTTCCCTTCCCTTCCCTTCCCTTCCCTTCCCTTCCTTTCCTTCTCTTTTCCTTTGTTTGTCCCACAGATTTGCAGTCCCTATAAAGAGCAAGGGACTTTCTGAAGCTGCTTGGTTTGCAAAGCAGCTGCCATCATACTTCTTCTTCCTCATGCAAGAAAACACATTTTCTATTTCTTTGTTGGTGTTGTTCCTATGACTGCATGAGGATTCTCTGCAGAAGTGAGGAAGGAAGGTCAGTAGCTAATGCTGATCAGGAATTTTCCAAAAGAACTTGGAAGTCTTTCTGTGTTCATCAACAAAAGGCCAACGGAAACTAGAAGGTTCCAAAATCTGCCTCATTTCCTGCCAGCTCACCTTCCTTGCTGTTCATCACCCATGTGTCTGGCTGTCAGGGAATCGAGTGCTTGGTAGCTCCTCCAACAGGAGGGCTCTCAGATCTGAATAAGTTTATAGGAAGAAATATCTCCATCTCTCTGCCATTCCTCAAAAGGATTTTTTTTTAAACTAGGCTGTCTTGTTTTTTCAGGATTTCAAGTTCCTTTACTGTTAAACTATATTGTCATCTACAAATTTACAATTACTTTAAGATTTAAAATAAACCCCTACTTTCACTACCTTTTGTTTCCCAAATGCTGCCTTTTACTACACACACCAAAAAAATTAAAACATTTTAAAAAGGAAATATGGCATTTATCTTTTCTTTTTTCCACGCTCCTCAGTGCCAGTGAGAGCAATGGGAAGCCCCCTTCCACCCCCAGACTCTCAGCAGGTAGTTGCACCAAGCATTAGGTGCACACATGTGCTGTGCCCATGATGTGCATTCTAAGTATGTTTAGAATTTTGTTAATAGGAACTCACATAAAGTGATTGCATTCCTGTGTTTATTTAGTAATGGGAAAATGGGGTCAATTCCATTTCTAGAGCACTAAAGGTTTGAAGGCTTTATTTGTAGAAAAATCATTATTTTACACCAGTAAGGTAACAAGATATTTTGGGTTGTATTGACTATTTAAATCTTTTTATTTCATTAATACTGTTAGGACAGCTTTGTGAACAGTATGGGTTCATCACTTGGATATGAAGCCAGAGCTCAGTTTATTTTTAAAGTACATTTAATACTCTAGAGATAGATCAAAGAAAATTCTTCTTTCAAACTATCTGGTATTGCTATTTTGTTGTGTTTCAAAAATGTCTCGAAAAAGGGTCATTTTATGTTAAAAAATTGAACAAAAATTCATGCAAGATCTGGAAATGTTTAATCATTTATCCACATTGGTAATGTATATTAAACAGTCTTCAGATATTCAGACTGCGTTGCTTCCAGGATACCCACTCTTGACAAAATAAAATATGACCAGATGCCCTGCAAAACACATGCATTTTAGTAGTAAATAAACAAGTTCCAAATAGTTCTCTTGCAGTCAGCAAGGGAACTAATTTCCAGCTGCTTGTTTTCTTAAAACAGCTGAATAAATACATTCCTGGTATTATAATACCTTCAGCAAGAAAATGATTGCACAGTAACTCAAGACCTTGATATACTCCTCCTGCTGTTGTTTATCTGAAAGCAGGTGGGATATGGCTCAGGTATGTCTCAAGAATTTAATAAAATTCTGTAGATGAGGGATCTAAGCCAAGAAAAAGCTCTCTCATGGGAAGATGTAATTGGGATATTTCCCTTTCATTATTATATTATGGGTGTATTATAGGTGACTAATTTAATGTGACTGAACTGAAAACAGAAAATTAAATTCAATTAATGTAGCTTATAGAAAATAACAAAAACTTTAAAAGATGGATTTTTGTGACATTATTGTGATCTCTAAGGGAGTCATTCTTCCTAAAATAAACTTATTGTTATTCTGTTTCCTGGGCTTCGGACTTTTAGCTTGCTGGTTTTTCAAAATGCATCATTATCTTTACTCCTTAATAGCTTTATAACCAGTCCTAATGTTAATGTTGCAGTATTAGACTTCATTTTCTCAGCAAAATAATGAGGAATGTAATCTCCTGTCTTTGCAGGAATTCTGTGCATTGAGACTGCTTTCCACAACTGCATGTAACAGTCCAGGTGAGCAAAGTTCACATTGCAAATTTTAGTGCTGCTTTTATAAAGCAGCTGCCTAGATTTACACTTCATTCTTCAGAGGCATTGCATGTAATGTCAAGTCCCTTTTCTAGCCACTGAAAACACAGAATTTGTAATTCCTCTGGTGTACCTGAACAATTATGGCTGTGCTGAAATCAATAGGCTTTGGGAATGGGAAATCCTATGCCCTTCACTTGACCAAGATCTCAGGTTTTCTTGAAAAGCCATTTGCTGTGGAGGTCATGTCGGACTTAGATGGTAAGTAAATTTCTTAACCACTTATATAGATATCTGGGTTACTGAATTTCTTTTCTTGCTTTATTATGCCTACAGTATGTGACAGCCAGAAGTGAAAACCCCCTGATAAATAAGTGTTACCAAGCTCTGATGAGTCACATTTTCTTCTCACTCTTCCAGTGGGGGAGTACACCTGATGGCAAGTGCTGTGTTCATGCTGGGAACCATAAAGCGTGGCCAGACTCTGGGGACACACTCTTGCACAAGTCACTCAGCAAAGAGCAGATGCCTAGAGACTTTCTAACCCACAGTGTTACATTAACAGTCCTTGCACAGGACTTCTTCCAGACATTTCTGTTTTTCTTATTGTGGCATGCTTTGCACATCTTTCTTAACATTTCCTATAAAGAATTACTGTGACCCTCCAGCCATTTGTAGCACTGAGTCTGATTTAAGTACATGTGCCTGACCAGGGCTCAGTGAAATCAGTCTTGGTGAGACTTAAAATATTAAAGGTGGATGCATCCCTCAGAGGTCTAGTGGTAAGATACTTAAAATTTAAGTTGAGAAGTAAGAAGCAACACCAGATGGTAATGTAACTAATTCTAAAGTGCATGTCTGTATATTACTGGGTGAGATGACCTTCAATAAATATCTGTTTCTGTCCATTGACCAGAGAGAAAGACAAGGTTTAGGCTTAGGCAGTTGATTGAGAGATGTTTAATGTTAAGTAAAATGAATCACACTAGTGGTGCTTACAGCTAGGTCACCTAGTTTTACAGGTCATTGCCTAAAAAGCCAGTACCTGCCCTCAGCATAGTGAGTCAGTCAGCCTAAAATAGGAATGGGGAAGCTAGTCATCCTATATATAGATGTATATACAGGCAGAGTGTGAAAACTCAGCACCTCTGAAGAATGATTCATGGGACTAAGTGCATTTCCATGACTTCATTAATCATGGGCCTTAAATGCTTCTATAGGGGTGCCCCAAGCCAACCAGTGTGAAAATCTAAATTATGGTGCCCAGATCAATATTGTTAAGCCTTCTTTTGAAGAAAAGGCATAATTTTGGAGAGTGGTCTCACAAAAGGAAATGAGAACATTAAGTTCTAGTCTTTTTCACTTTGAGTAAGTTTAGGCACTCAAGTCTTGTGTCATTGTCCCTCAACCATCACTTACAAATGCTGAGTTCTTGTCAGAAAGTGATAGAACCATGCACACCTTTCCCATTTTCTTTCTCTCCTGCTTTAAAAAAAATATGCCAAGAGAAATTTTAGTAGTGCAGTCCCAGTTTGATCCACAAATTTTCCATTTAAAACAAAGGACCTTAGAAATGATGGGACTAAAAAAGGTGTATATTGTCTAATTTGTTAAAGTTTGGTAAGTGATCAAAACCACTCACTGAAGCATGGACTGCACTTGGCTCATAAGTCTTAGGCTTCAAGAAGAACTTCCATGAAACATTAAATAAAGAATTCAAACTGTGCTTTCTTCTGAAAATGGTTGATTTGCAAGTATCTTTGTCTGATGTTCTTATACCACCTCACACAGTATAAAATTGGACTGATAAAAATGAATGAAGAAATCTGTTCTGATGTCTATCTGATAAAATAGCTCGATATCAGATTAGATATCTAATCAGTTCTGATATCTATCTGTTCTTAGGGACAGGTGGTGCCAGGCAAACTGTACTTCAGAGGATTTGGCCCATAATGAAATTCTTGATTCCTAAGTCTTCTCCATATTTTCTGTTGGATGCCAGGGGATAAGGTAAATAGAAATATAAAGGCCACTCAGAAACTTTATATGTCAGCAAAACAAACTGTAATGCAACTCTACATACACATTTAAAACCAGACTTCCTGTATCTTAGGTATAGCATACCATATGCTGAATCCATTCTCAGACAGACAAAAAAAATCACCTTATTTAATTAGATATTAGAAGAGAATGACTGCAAAATAATAGGCCTGTAGCAAGCACAGATGACAATTAACATGTCCAGCATTACTAGAAGAGGAAGATTATGTGAGACTTACAAAAAAGGGTGAACTCTAAAATGTCTGAGTGGCACATCACCTTCCTATAACTTATTCTCTTGCATGCAGATGTGTCTTTCACACAGCAAGCTAACGGATGGCATCAGTTTCTCCTTAAATAACTTGATGATCTTGAACACAAGAGTTCAACTGCCACAGTGTGAATATAAAGTAAACAAGGTCAGGATGGAAATTATGAATCATTGGTTCCATCATTTGCAAGCCGACTCAAGCTGAAAACCAAATGCATTTAACATTGACTCAGACTGGAGCTTCCTGACTCTGTATGCACATGCAGAGGGAGGAAATCCTATTTAAAAGTAAACCTTCTAAAAAGCAGATTAGTCTCAGCAAGATTTCCTGTGACAGAAAGGTGGAAGTGGATCTCTCAAATTTTTTTTTACACCTTTTGTGGAAGAACTGAGTGAAAGACAAGAGGTGATTTCATATGTAACAGCTGCATTGTTCATTGGGCTTCACATTTTATTCGTGTTCAGGTGGGTGAATGGAAATTGTGTCTCAGAACAACAAAAGGGGGTACAATTTTTAAGTGACTCTTCATATTCAAGGAGCAAAATATTAGGTACATTTCCTCATTACCTACTAAAACAAATGCAGCAGGGCACTTTTCAACAGGAAATCTTCCTCTTACTAGTCTACTGAAAGCTCTAACATCTTTTAGGTAAACCCTTTGATTAATCTTACTCTGTTTGAAAGTGATGATATGAATGCAAGACAAAATAGTTAAAACAATAAAATGGAGATTAAAAATAGAAGGACCTTTGCTAAAATATTTGGGTCTAACCCAGCACATCATGTACTCAGTAGAAAGGGTATTAATGCAGTATTGCATGATAGAGTTGTAATTTTGCAAGGAATTATTGCCCAAATCCTGAGAGAACTTGCATGCACCAGCAACTTCCCTTGTTTGAGCAGTCCTTTTCAAATAAATAATCATATTTATATTTGTAGGATCTAGGTAAGAATTCATAGCTGTCTGGTGTATCTGTGGCTCTCCAGGGCTGTCAGTGTAACTCAGCAAGCATAAAAAATGTTTGACATATTCAGGTGTATTTTTAGGGTTTTGTAAGAGGGACCAGTCTAAATCACGAAATATGTCCTGTATGTATTTAATCTGTTGCAGTTAATAGATAGATATGTCCAATGTTTCCCAATGAGTTAGAAATAGAGATGTTACTGCCTTTCAGTACAATATAGATGCCAACAAATCTAAATTTTTTTGAAACAGCTTTTGACTGTCCTGAACTACTGAGGGTAAGATTCATGACTGCATGTCTGCTTACTTTAGCCACATACAATTTAAGCAAAACATCTGAGACAGTTGTCTATGTTCCCTTTATCATCTACAGGGAGAGACAGGCAATCTCCAAAGAGCAATGCCTCCCTCTTGTTTTAGATATCTATTTTAGGATGAGCTAAATCACACACTAGAGGTGCTTGTCTCTCTCCATTGATGATAAAAAGAGTCTAGAGAGTTGCCTTAGATGCTTAACTATTAGACAGCAAGAGAGACAAGGAAGACATTGCCTTAAACATGCAGGAACATTACATTTATATTTTAAACTCTTTTACTTACTACCAAATGATGCCATTGTAAAGAAACATCCAAAAAACATCAGCCAGATGCTGAATTTGGTAAATAGTTATTAATCTATTAAAAGAGTAAACAAACAAATAAACAAGAAAAACAAAAAACAGCCAAACAGAAAAAGCTCTCACCTCTAAGATTTTGAGTTTTTAGAGGGGAGGGTTTTAAGCCAGTCTGATGCTACCACACAAGAACAATTAGTTCCTAAGATGTATTGAGAAATAAAGTATCAAAAGAATGTAGGAAGCATTAATGTTGTTGTGCAAGAGATCAAGATGATTCTGTTCATCTGTGTGCCTGAAGGATGAACAGAGACTGGAACAGACATAGTGAGAGACTGCCAGGGTAATAATGGAGTTTAGAGTAAGAAAACAAAAGTTGAGCAGAGCTGTGTTTGTTTTATGGGGGCAAGAAGGGTTTCAGAACAGCTATTTTAAGCTAAAGAACAATGCTGGCATTACAATACGCTAGTATAAGTTGTGCAGGAATAAATTGGTCTGGAAATTGAAACAGTCAGAGGAATGATGTTTTAAAACAGTCTTCCAATCAAAATAGAGGCAGAAATCTTAGCTGCTTGTTTAGGTGAAATCTGGGGCTTTAATGCATGGGATAGTCAGACATGATGCCTACAAAAGCTGAGGAGCTGACTCTATGTCTTCACATGCTCAAATATCCAGAAGTTGATACCAAATCCCACAGACAGCACCAAGGAAAGAATACAGTGAGAAGACCCTTCCTAACCATCTGTTTCCAGTGAAGGCTTTCAGACAAAAGCATGATGAATTAAAAATGTTATTAACCATCAGACTTAATTTTCCTACCGAGTTTAAAAGGTTCATGTTGATCACCAAAAACATTAGAAAAGTAGTATGACATCACAGAACTGAGATCCTGAAGGAACAGAACATTATTTAACTCCCACTTTGAAGATGAAGGGTGCTACCTTTATGAATTTACTGTTTTACATGAGTACTTGTGGTAGTAGGGCTTGAGTGTCAGTAGGGCTTGAGTGCCATCCCACATATTGTCTCTTCAGGCCTGAACTCCCCAGTTATTGCATCAAGAGGATTGAGTGTGACCAGACTCCACACCAGAATGATAGCTGTGACATTTTTTGCTATACACGTGAGAAGCGGTGATCTAGGAGTGACCTTCCAATCACATCTTTGGTTACTAACCTCTCTTTGGCTCAGTGTGAATGGGATCAGAACAGTTTGTTCACTCACATACCTCCAGCAGTTGTGTGTGTATGTTGTGGTGTTGAACCTAAACAAAAGTATTACTATATATTGAAACATGGCCATGTGCCCATGAATGAAAACATCCAGTCATGAATCTCCTGGATCTCCAGTTATTATGCAAGTAGTTCAGGGACTTTTTTCTTTTACTGTCTGTGAATTATTTGACAATGTAAGCAAAACATGCTGTGGAAAATGGAAAAGCCATCTTGTCACTACACTCCAGAAACATCCTGAAAGAAAGGACTGGAGCAATGCAGTTAATTTTGTTTGTTTTACCCACATAGTATTGTCATAACCCTGAGCAAACACTGCTATGTCATAGCCAAGAGTACTTCATATGTCAAATATATCCAGAAGTCCAAACATGGTTAAAAGGTGAAATTGCCAGTAATGTTCAATGATCAGTAGTAACTTCAATCCAATTTCTTGTTTACTGTGACTACCATGGGAGGATGTACATAAGATAACTATTTTTGAGGCCTTTTCCTTGACTGGACAGCAGTTATTTACACACAGAAGCCTAAAAGTTTTTAATTCTCTTGAATATTGGGAGATTTGTACTTACGCAGATACAATGCAATGGCCGAGGTCACAACTACTCCCCTGGGAGGAAGCCACCTCTACATGTCTCAGCAAACTGTTCAGATATTTGTCAGCCTTTGACTAATATTTCAGAGCTACTCCAGGATCCTACATCACTTTTGTCCCTTCAGGCAAGCAGCAGTCAGGCTGACTGGCTGGAAAAGCAAGTGCACTCCAATCTAACATGTTGACATCTAAGCACAGGAGCTGAACCAATTTAAATTCATCTGTTAAAAGTTTGCAGCTTATTTAGTAGCAATGAAAGAATGTTGGGGGTTTTAAAATAAATATTTATAGAGTTTATTCTTTTTGATGGGAAGAGAAATATTTTTGTATCAGCATCATATAACCATAAGAGCATCTTCCTGGGCACACTATTGATACAGAGTACTTTTGGCCAGCAAGGTTCTAGCAGCACAGTATTGATAAACAAAGCAAAAGAGAAAGAAAAAAGTAATTTAATTCTTTCCTTGGAGTACGCATATACCTACAACAGATGTGTGATCCACAGGGATCAAAGGCTCTAGGTGGCTGAAATAAGCCTTGCATTGCAGATTGAAAGCAATTCAGTGGATTAAACATAAGTCCTCCAATAGAATATGTAGATGATGAAGCTAAAGTTAAAGCTTGGCCTTCAGTGCTGCACTGGATGTGATTTAGTGCAACTCTATGGCTGCTTTCAGCATGATTTTCTCAGGAAACAAAAATATTCAGTTGCCTTTTCAACTATGAGTTCATCACTCTCCTGGAGCCAAAATATTTTCTTACTGTGAGTCCAGGATAGCCACAGCCCTGACAGTCTTTTCCCCATTCAGATTTAAGGGAAGAAGTTATTACAACAGTGAAGGGTTTAGCAGGAGCCAAAGGAGCCAAAGGTAACATTTTGAAAACAGGGGACACTAAATTAAGAACCCCAGGTTCACTCTTTGTTCTTCCTTGTTCATCTGAAGAAAATGAGCTAATGAATTTTTCCAAAACTTTGATGACCTTTTTTTGTTTTCTTAGCTTTGGATAGTCTACACTTACTCTCTTCCTTGAATTTGCTGGCAGAGATGGATTAGGTATTTTTAAATATAAACACTAGGGAGAGATAGGTTGGATGAGTTTACATCCCTAGTGGAAAAACTTCCACTGAAGTAAACAAGTGGGGTTTGCTCTAAGGTGGTTTTGGAGATAAACTATACAAGGAGGAGAGCTTAGAATGCAGCACATGAAGCTGTTTCATTTTTTTTATTAAAATATAGCAAGATGTTTACCCCAGGAGACATATTGTTATTAAAAGTCAGGCCACATAAAGCAGAAAACAATTACATTATCTTGCTTATTTCTTATGTTAAGTAGGTTAGGGCATTAAGTACAGAATCATGTCTGCAAAAGCCATGAAACTGTATCTTGAGACCTTGTAGGAATTGCCATGTTAGCTGAGTCCTGTCAGCAAGGTTTTAATAACAATGAAGACAATAAATGCTGCTTATCTAATATTTTTCATCTGTATGAAGCATGGCTTGAAGCATGTCTCAAAGAACATATTATTATCCCACTCATAAATTGAATATCTGAATCATTAGAGAGATCAATTACTTTAAAGTCATCTGCAGAATGGGGTTTTGCAAATGGTCACAAAAGCCGTTGCTAAGATTTTGATACGTTTAAGAAAATGTGCTTTCTTTGAATAATCTGTATTTTTCAATTAGTCATTTGCAGAAACTATTTGATATATGTCACTGTTCCTTTGCTGAAGGAAAGCAGATTGTCATGCTATGGTCTGTCAGATTTTTGCTATGGAAAAATTAACGACATAAAACTAAGGGAATTTAGAAAATTCACAATGAATTCTGGAACATTATTCATAATATACAGTCTATGACTTTGATGACACAACTACATCCAATGAAATCACTGGCACCTGAAAAGTAATGAGTATCACTTTGTCATTAAATTTAAAGAATGCATTTTTATTTCAAACATTAACTATTAAGACAAAACAAGCAGCAATTCCCAGTCTAGAAGCAAGAGGTAAGATACGAATTCATATATTCTGTTGATGAGGAGCAGCTTTCCTCTCTCACTCTGCCTCTTGATTTCAGCTCAGTTAGTGTTGCAGTCTGCCTCCTCCTCCTTCCTGCAAAACCCTTGTGCAAAACCAGCTCTCAGGATGCACAGGAGTTTTTTATTTTCTGTGTGAATGGTGGGTTTTACCCAGAGAATACAAGTGTGAAATGTTGTCTATCAAAATTAGGATCAAAATTTTTGGCAGTGCCTGAAAACATTTAAGGTGAGAATTAACTAAGACATATCTAAAATTTAGAAATTTATTTAAGCTTGTTGAATATGAATGTTTGAAATTGTTGAAATTGAATGTTTGTGCAATACAATGAGGGAAAGACACTTCAAGTAAGTAACCTAAAATAAATATATTTGATACATGGAATGTTCTCTTCTTATATATGTCTCTTATATATAAGTATCTTCTGTCTTATATAAGTGACATATATAACTAACAGGAAAAATTGCCCAAGGTTTATGTGTCCAAAATCAGGTAACAAAAATTTTATCCTTTGTGGTAAATCCTTCACTGCAGTCAAGAAAATAGCTTTAACCTGGTATTCTTGAAAGATTATAACTAGGCAAAGCCTAGCAAATATCTGGCCTTAAGACCCCAAGAGAGGGCCTTTGTTTTTTTATATATCTACAGAGAAACCTCATTTCACGTGTTCTTCCTTTCAGCACATCAAATTTCATTGGGCCAACATATCCTAGGGAAAATGCATATTGTGTAGAAGCAGTTATTGAATTCCATTTCACACCTGAGTAGGCAGAGCTTTTGGGGACAACACCAGACTGGAACTGCAAAGAAACCAAGAAAGCTTTCTGGTGACCAAAAGAGAATGAAAACTGGATGCCTTCAACTTCACTCAAGTGCAGTGGCACTGCCATCTGCTCAGTGAGCCAGATACCAAATGAGTTTCTGAAGGAACCCAAAGCTACAAATTCTGTACATGATAATAATCCTGATGGGATGGAGCAAGGAGCATCCAAGAGAGGCATCTCAGCATCCTTGTGAGAGAGATACATTGCTGTTCATGCTGGGAAGAATGAAAAATAACAGGTTTTGTAAACTGAAAAATACAGCTGAAAACTGGATGGCAACTGTCTGAGGAGTCATTCTCTGGACTTATTTCTCAGTAGAAATAGGGAGTGGAGATCAGCTTTTTGGGGTTTTTTTTGTTTTTTTGTTTTTTATGTTCTAGTGTAATTCGATCAGTTTTGGTGTTAATAGTGAACACAGCTTAGGACCTGTTGAAAGCCCTGTTACTACAGACACATAGGATAGAAATCAACAGAAGTCACATGGACAGTAAACGCTGCAACATTTCACTGGAGTAAAAATAAATCTGCAACAATAAGTTTGGTAAGAGCTTGCAGCAATTGCAACATTCTTCCATAAAGAGATACCACATGGAATTCTGCAAATTATAGTCTTCAGGATTTTAAACAGGATTCAGCCGACTTCCCTGGAGATACTTTCACTTCACTAGTGAGAAAGCAGTTGACTGTTGAGTATAAATTGGGATTTGGGGAATTTTTCATAACAATTCATAAAGAAGAGGTTTGTAAAAAAGGAGTACAACCAGTCTCCTTGGGCAATGCAAAATGAAATAATCTGGAAGATTTGATTAATAGTGATGACAATGATAACAATTTTACCAATAGAAGTTATAAAACCAATGTATTCAAATTTTTCTCTTTTTAAAAAATTTATTAAACTAGGGTAGAAATAAGGTGAGGAAAGTACTTTTTTTGTTCTCATATTTAGGCTAAAACCAACAGAAATTCCTTGGAAAGCAAAGTGTGTTTTAGTTGGCAAAAGTATGTTATAGCAAGCATGTTTCGAGTGATCACAATTTTTAAATACTTGACTACAAGTTGTAAGGATACAGTGGGATTAAGCATGGAGATGTGGCAAAACATTTGGGGATTTTGGGAGCAGGGTGACTTTGCTCCGGAGATGATGATACCAAAGGTTTGTAGCAGGTCAAAGAACTACACCAGAAATCTCTACACATACCTTCTTGTCATTTACAGAAAACTAATTATACCCTGTTTGGGAAGAGAAGGGTGTGAAGCACAGGCATCACAATTTCTAAAAGTTATAGAATATGATTTTCTGCATAAATTTTCTGGTACTTGATAATGGCTTATTTTATCTGCTGTTAAGAAGGACAACGTTTAATTGTTTACAAAGATGATTGCCTACAGAGTGCAGATAATGATCTGGTTCTATTGAATAGATAATTTAACAGAGGACAGTCCTAATCAGGTGCATACATAACTCTTCTTAACAAGTAATTTCCCAAAAACCAAGGGCAAGAATGAGTAATATTGAGTAGGTGGGAAATGCAAACAAAAAGTGAGAGAATCTGAAATGATTATTAGAAGCCAAGAAGCCATTGCTTCACAGTCAACAAAGAAAAATTTGGCCAAGAGCCCAACATATTTTGGTGATGGTATCACAAGCCTACTGATAAATGAAGCAAGTAAATTTGTAAATAACTATATAAAAATACTAGTTTTAATCAGAAGATTTTGAATATCCATCACTGATCAGCAAGGTTATTAAGCAAGTGTTTGTTAAGAGTAGACCTTTAAAAACCAAGAAAACAACATTACTTTTATCCCAAAGCTAGAGAGATTTCAGACAACTAGTCTGCTGGTGCTCCAATATAATTTAGTTTCCTAAGGAAACAGTGCTTATGTGATCATGCTGTCTGCCTGTTGAGGTTTCTGTCTGCTAACATTCCTCATTTTTTCCAAAATTTCAACTACATTTGAGAAAAGTGGTAAAAGATTGAAACATAAAAAAAAAATCCTGAAACTTTCCAGAATAGAAGTGCTATTTGGGAGTTTCAGTTCTAAAGTTGTGCACAAAAAAAAAAAAAAAAATCTGTCCACATAGTGATTCAGAAGATAGTGCATCAGAAAAAATATTGTGGTAAATTTAGAAATGTAATAATACCCAGAGATCAGATACGCTCAGTATTTAACAGTGTGCCAAATAATCATTATTTTGGTTTGAACAACACAGTATCACTGATTTTTAGGCATTTTTCATTCGGTTCCTGCTAAAGTGGCTGTTATTTCCTCACACAGAAGCAAGGCAGCATCCTACCTGTAAAGAAAAATAGATCTTGGATCTCTGAATGTCCAGCTTGGTAGGAAAAAATTTGCCTCATACAACAATAGGAAGCAGTTTTAGCTAATCAGTCCTCACATTGGAGACAGTGACTTCCTGTTCCTAATGAGTTTCAGTTTAGCTGGATTTGTGATTGTAGAGTCACTGCTGCAGACAGAAATGGGAGACTGTTTCAGCTTTCAGTGCAAGAGAACAATCCCTTGAGCTGCACAAATTCAGTTTTATAACAGGAATTAATTCATCCATTCCTCCTCCCTTATTAAACATTTCCAGAATTTTGAGTCAACAAAAACCAGTGATTCTGCTACCCCAAGCCCAGCAGAAAACAAGACCCTTGTGTTCTCCTGATGTTGCACATTTCTATTCAATGGTGCACATCTCTGCAGTCTGCTTGGGTGTTTCATCTACACCTGCCAATGTGATGGTCAAACTTTAAATGACTTTCCTGTTCCTAGCTGACAAGGTGGTGTTAGGTCACAGGCTGGATGATCACAGGCTCAATGATCTCAAAGGTCTTTTCCAGCCTAACTGATCCTGTGATTCTGCAGAGGTCAGGTTGATGAGTGGGCAGTGCAGGAAAAGAAGCACAGAGCCTTTCATGGTGTGGGAACTTGTACGGTATTACTGAGAGCACAATGGGATGAAGAAAATAAACTGTAAGTGTCAACACCTTCAGAGAAATAAGCCAAGACAAATTTCTCTCACAAAAGAAGTCTTCAAAAGTTTGGGAGTTTTTTAAATTATTCTCATGTAACAATTTTTCCGTAACTTTTCATTGGCAAGAACTAGAAGATCAAAATATATGGCTATTGCAAAATGTGAAAAAAAGCTCAGCAACTGTAGATCTGCCCTGAATCTACAGCATTAGAAATTACTGACACATTCATTTTTCATTCAGAGCCTCTCCTCTGGAAAGAGTGCTGCAGTACTTTACTGAGGGGTTGCTGAAATGTTTCCTTTCATTGTCCTCTCCCATGAAGTCATCTGTGGATTTCATCATAAGAACAGATTTGCACCCTGTGATCTCCAGAGGGGTGGGCCTGCTGTCACACAGTGTTCAGTTCTTTGTCTGAGGAAACAGGCATCGCTCCACGGACGCGCCGTGCGTAGGTTCCTGCAAGCCGGGATGCCAGCAGGCAATCCGAGCTGCATGAGGACAAACAAATATGAGTCACAGCAGCCAGAACTTAATACCACTCCATTTCACACTCCAAAGGCAATGGCTCCAGCAGCAGCCTGTTCTTAATGTGCAGGAGCATCAGTTCAGGAAAAACACAGCAACCTGCTGAATAGCTGGGGAGGGAGAAGGGTTGTCTGAGGGTTTGGAGGATGTTTTTGGTTTAGTGCGCTTTGGTATTTTTTACTGCGCTCAATTACCCTAGATACCTCTGATTATAGTTAAACCTGTTTAACTTGTAAGCACAAGACAGAGGGTGAAGTTAGAAGGTTAGGCACTCAGCTTTCGATGAATTTAAAACCTGTTTCCCCACATACTTCATGAAAGGGTTCTCTCCCTGCAGCCTTTCATAATACATGGCATTGCCACCAAGCAGGACTAGCAGTTTAGCTTGAGCAAGCAGTGCTGAAAAGAAATTTGTTTGCTCAGGTCCACAACTTTTGCAAAGGCAGCAGACATTTCTGGCTCTACAATTTGGAGACTCTGAGACCAGAATCAGGCCCTGGTGGTATTTTTTAGGATCCATACAGGCTATTAGAATTTGGTAGTTCTGTGCTGCTTTAGGTCCTTAAAGAACTCCTTTTCAAATGAGTATCTGTCACCTCTACATCAAAGATCTTGGAAACTCAGTTCAGCTTCTTTCTCCTAACACTCCTACCCAGTCTGCTTCTCATATAGTCACAGGTGTGGGCAAGTCACTTTCTTGCTGATCTTTCAGCTAAAAAATTTCATCTGACTGAGTCACGAATCTCAAAGCATTTGCATGGTTCTTTGAGGGGAGGTTCCCTTCACCCCCACGACCTGGAAGTAATCCTATAGCTCCTGTGCAAATTTTTATATACCTCCAGACAATTTTGCCTTCTGTTATTCTATTAGCTTTGTTTTATTCTACTATTTATTTTTTAAAATTTTTTCTCATGGAGTCGCTGCCTAAAATGTGAAAGATCAGGTTGCACATGACTGAAACACAGGTGATAATCTTTTCTGTGATTGCTCATGACAATCTCTATTCTTTGACTTTGTGAGGAAAGGACCAGAAGCTGTTTGCAGTGCTGCTTTGGGCTACATTGTGCGTCCTCCCATAAGGATATAAATTTTGCTCATATTCATTTTTGGAAGAAAACAAATGAAGCATGAATTCCCTTTAGAGAAACAGGAATGCAGGAGGGATTTCCAAGAATGGTAGACTTGGCAAACATCATATGTAAATCCAGACAATTTCTGTGTCCAACACATTCTTGTTAGATCCTAGAGCTGGCTACGTTTTATTTTTACTGCTATATTACCAAGAGAAATCTTATTTTATGGTACAGTCAGTCAATCTGCATGGTTCTCACATTTTCCTCCCTTTCAAAATCCCTTTCATTTCCAGAAATAGCCACATCAATGATTAATTCTACCTTCAACTTTTCTTAAATCAGCCAATGTCATGCTGGGCTTTCTCTACCTGTACAGCTGTTGAGGCATACAGAAATTATACACTATTATTCCGAAGTGTTTCTTAATGTTATGTCTCCATACTTCTTTATCACATTTCAGTTTATGGTTCTTCTTCAGCCTCCCCCAGTGCAGATTTCCATATGTTTGACAGTGTAACTTGTCAGGGAGCCTGTGAACATTGACCATTGAGTTACAATATGTAGCTTTATTTTTTATCTACTGTGATGTAAAAAGACTGATGGCAGGATTTGCTCAGGAAGAATGTCTCGGGCAAGAACAAACAATGCATTGCCAGCTAAGATTCTGCTTTGCTAACATCACAGTCTTTCCAAAACATGGCATGCTACGTTAAGATTGCTATTTTGTGAAATGGATCTTTTTCCTAATTTCACTATTTATGCATGACGTTATGTCAGGACAGAGACATTCAGTTGCCTACTGCAGTCATAACTAAAATAGGCAGTCACAACAAAAAAGTTAACCTGGAAATTCAATAAGAATGCATCTCTAAATTTATAATTTAATTATCAAAACTAGATTTTGCTGCCCAAAATATTATGCAGGATTGTGGCTGAGAAGATAAAGTACAAGTTGCTTTCAAATAAACAAGGGCACCACAGAAAGAAGTGATCTAATATGTCTGCTATTCCAAACATGCAGGCCAAACATTTGATACTCAAAATCATTATCTTTAAAATTACATAATACCTTTGGGCTGAATTCTCCCTTAGTGTTCAGCACAAATAAGTAAGGAGGGAAAGTGAAAAACATGATTAAGATAGGATGGAAGGATAGTCAAGGAGGACATATGTTATATGTCTCTTCTTAGACCTTATTTGCTTGTCTATATTAGTCTTTGTACTGTTTTCAATGTACAAAAGAGATGGTAATGGCAGTTTAACTACCTCTTGGGAAGGAAGTCTTGAAAAGTGCAGTAGTTGCTGCTTTCTCACTATGCAGAATGAAAGCAGTAAGTTCAGCATCTGATATCCGCTTGCTTACTTTGTATTCCTAATAAATACACAGAGCAGCTTGCTGCCATCGTGAAGGCCAGGCTACAAAACTGAGTTTGGGCCACACTTTAATAGTCTTAAAAGACAAAAAAGGGGTGGTGTGAGTGTAAAAAGGGAGAAAGGTGACAAAATCTAGTAAACTGTAGGATATATTCTTCAAAGCTTTTCCAGTTCTTTGACTATCTCACATTCTTAATGAATAATTTAAAATTATTTAGGCAATATTTTTTTCTCCTTTTAGCAGTCAATTTTAATTTATTGAGTTGTTAATGATGCTTCAAAACCCATTAAACTGTTTTGGTTTTTTTAATAATTGTTTAAATGTCCAATCTCAAAAATGCAATCTATTGAGCTAATGTGTGCTCATTGGAGAGAAATTAAATATCTTAAATCTCTGCACCTCATCTTCTTTCTTGAGAAACAGTCAAAAAGAAACTCTATTTGTTCAAAGTGGAGCCCATGCATATAGAAGGTTACCTTTCTTTAAAAAAAATATCAAGTTGTATAAACACATAAATAAATATAATTAGCTCTTCCCATCCCCTGGCCAGAGATCCTGTCCCACACAAAGCTCACTTCATGTAGTAGAAATGCTGGTACAAGTAGCCACACTGCTTACCTTACAGGAGGATTTGGTTTCATATGCAGGTAGCTTTTCGTAGCTTTGAAAATAACTAGCAAAGTTTCAGATTTCTGAAAAATCACAAAGGTAAATTTGTGTTTCAATTTAGTTTTTCAAAATAGTTTTCAATTCTTCTAAAAGATACATTTTAAGCAATGTTTTCTTGACAATCAAAGGCAAACAAAGTAGGGTTTTCATCTCTCGGACATTTTCATTGGGGGTTTAGTTCTCCTAAAAGCATTTATTGTAATTAAAAATATAACATTCAAATTAGCAAAACAGAATGTTTTCAAGAAGCCTGTATTTTTTATTCATTAGTTTAGTTTTCTTGATCATGTTTAAAAACAAAAACAAACACCTGAAGTAATTTAGTCCCTTAAAATTCCTGGATTTTACTAACAGCCAGGTACCAGATCTGTTGGTAAATTTGTTCTCTTTGTTGGTTATCACTCCAGACAAAAAAAAATTAGTCAGATCATTTTCATGAATCTCTTCAACAGACACTGATTTAAAGTATCTATATAAGAGCTATCCATTATTACTACAGCCAACATACCTGAAATGTCAAGTGCTCAGACTGAAGAGCTCTTTCACTACACATGCCTGTTAGAAATTTTCTGTAAAATGTGAATTTTGTGAAAAATATGTTTTTTGTGATAATTAAGTTCCTCCCAAGAAATATCTCTAATCTGTGAAACTCATGCTGGCTGTCTAGTTTGGCTTGGTTTCAACTGGCTTTTAGAAAGTTGGTACACTTAGTTTCTTTTTGGTGCAGACTAACCTTCAGTGTTTTATTTGCTCAGAAAGGTTTCCCAAAAATTATTTTTTCCCCAAAAAGAAGAGAGACTTAAATTCAAACTGTTTTCAACAGTAGTCACCCATCTTTCCCTTCTCCTTTCCTCCCAATGACATTTTTATCAGAAGAAATTACAGTTTCCCAAATCATTCCACTAATTGTTGATGACCTATTGTAAGAAAATACTCTATTTCAGCATCATATATATGCCTAATATTATTTTATATTTCATCTTATATAATTTAATCAGTTGTTGAACCATGTGGTTTCAGTAACCATGCCTATCTACATGAGCTTTAGAGCACTATTAGGCCTATGTTAATTTTGGTGCAAAGCAAAAAAATTTCATAACTATGATAGTTCTTGTAACTTTGCAGATATAGTTAAAGAGAAACCACTAAAATCCAGTCACATACCCAGCAGATAGTAATAGATTTCAGTCACTATTCTAATAGGTTTTTTGTTATTTTGACTGTTGACTTCAGAAACTTGCTGCTTCCTTCATTCTCATTCTTTATTCAACATGCAAGTCCCATTAGTTTATAGTCATAGCAATTTCTTTTGATACAATGTCATCAAAATTACTTATTCAGACAAGCCATAATCATGCTGCAGTTGCAAATGTGGTGACTGGGTCAAGCAGTGAATACATCACCACTAGAGGGAGAGTGCATGTATTAAAAAGTAGTTAAATATTCAATTCTGTATATTGCAATGGGCAAAAGGTCAGATACTTCATAATTTGGTTTTGGCCTAATTAATTTATTATTTCATAAGCTTTGAACTATGTAAATATTTTTATTTTAATACATTTGGAAATGGAGAAGCAGAAAACCAAATCCCAAAGGAAAATGAGCCCCTAACAGACAAAATTTAGCGTATTAAGTGAATTATTGTACACCCAAAAGGTCAGGATAGTCTAGAAATTCCATTTATTTAATAACTAGTCTCTTCATCAAGTCTAGCACTTGAGCTAGAGCATCTTTGAATCACCCCCTCCGCTGAGTCACAGCGAAATTCTGTACCCTTTTCTGCAAATTAGACTGTTTTGGCTGGAACTAACTGGACACATATGTTGCCACCTGCTGCACATTCTTTAGTCTGAAGTTTTTCAACAGCTTGGTTTATCTCTTCTCTAATTTCTTTATTAGAGAAAGTAGGAGTGAGGAAAGGGCAGTTCTTCCTTTGGTTTGGTTTGATCTCAGCCTGGCAAATTACTGCCAGGTTGCTCCTAGGTGGGACCTGTTGCTGAAAGAGTACAGAGGTTTATATGTCAGACACCTATTTTCACTTCTGAAAGAATTTGTTGAGTCAGTGCTGAAAAAAGGTTCCTCTGCATCATAGTATTTTATTCAGGTTTCTAGATCAGATTTTAAATGTACATATGCAGATTTTTCTCATATAAATTTAGATAATTTTCTAGGTTTACAAATGGGTTTGTAATTGCATGTAATTGTGTGTGCATAAAATGAAAACCTAGAAAGAATAGTTGAACATTTAGCTTCTTTCATTTGCTACAGAGATCACATCCAGTGCCCTGGATGGAATAGCAACAGTCTCCTTTTTATCTGTAGTGTATTTTGTCACTTGTCATTCTTCTTATCTTTCTCTCTCACACACATACACCCTCCCCAGACATTAAGCCAAGGAACAATAGTCATAGTCAGATTAAGACTATTATATATCCATGATGGCACCCTTGTGAAATTTTGTTCAGTTTAATAGAACAAATTCTTATACATGATTTCAGCCAGCATCAGACACACAGTCAGGGAAGCCTGATCCACAGAGTCCCAGGGAACAGAGACTATCAGTTTGGTTTGCCATGATTGTGTCTTGCATTATTCACTGCCCACAAAGATTCCTCTCAAGTATCTAATGTACTTTGTATGCCAAAGAGCTGTAGCATTTTTAGCACCCATGATTTTTTGTTTTTAACCTTCATGATTATTTATAAGAAAAGTTTATATCATAGTCTCATGCTCCATTATTAGCTCTACTGTCAAAATGATTTAGTCATCCACTCACAGTGTTATCCATTACAAATAAGAAATTTGGAAAGATAGGCAGAAAGTTCACAAACAAAACATGTTCTTAAAATGGTTATTCATAGTTTTCAGGAGATACTTATGAATAATAAATGCACGTGTAGGAGGTAATCAGTCTGGACTTGTATGGGATAGGAATAGGTGATGGCCTACTTATAAAAATGTCTACCCTTAATGTTACATTAAGGAAAGCAGACTGCAGGTCTTTGGTTTTCAACTCTGGTTATTGCATTATGTATGAGCTTATCTAGAGAGTTCTAAACCAATTTTTTATTCATAAATATTTATTAAGCTTTTTCACGTACGTCATCTTGGAAACCCCAGGTTTTAATGACTGTTGTTCTGAAACATTTTGACCAGTTTGTCCTGGAGTGCAGCCACACTCCATCCCTGGAGTGTGGCTGCACTTACCATTGCCTGTAGCTAACAAAGCTAAACCTTGGTAGTACCAGGCATCCACAAAACCTTCATCACTTCAGGAGCATCCAGACTCCAAATGACGCCATGGGCCACTGCAAGGCCTGACCAGGCCCCAGTGTGTGGGACTGAAAACAGATTTTGGTCTTGTGCTGCTTGGGGTGGCCCTCGGGAAGAGAAGGTGCAGGCAAAGGAATCTCCCAACCTGGAGCAAGTTTGGGTGGAGGAAGGAGGTCAGGGAGATGCCAGGGAAGGGAGGGCTGGTGACAGTGCCCAAAGCCAAACAGAGGCAGTCAAGTAGGTGACAGGGAGCCCCAACAACGTTCCTGATCCTGACAAGGAGGGTATTTCCAGAAGCCTAACTAAACAAAGTCTGTGTAAGACAGGAGGAGTGGGGAAAAGAGACTGTAAAGAAAGTAAAAAAAGCCTAAAGGCATTTAACATACTTGTTAGCTTGGCAGTATTGAGTAATTTAGCAAGTACCTTCTCCTTACTAATCAGAAAAGAAAATGCAAATAAATGAAAATAAAGCAGATTCCAGCCAGAAATACTGATTTTCTGACTGTGAGTTTTTAAATGCAGTTGAACACTTCTAAATATTATAATAAATTTTAAAGTAATAATTACATATCATTATTTATGTTAACAGCTGTTCACATAATGTGAGAGAATAGTCTATTATCCATTCTTCAAAAATAAAAATATTTATAGTAATTTAATCTAAGAATTTTAACATATTATGTTTTGGCTCCTGAGCTGGAACTTCCATAGAATTAAATGGACTTAGATCCATTTATGATGGTGTTTACTATGTCCACAGGGGCTCAACCATAAACAATTTATCTTATTTCTATTGTCATTGATATAGCTTAATCAATGTAAGACATAACATAAAAAGAACAGACAAAACCAATTTTTAAAATATGCATGCTTTTTTACATCATCAGGAAAATAAATCTCTTTTCAAATATCATTGAGAGGTGCTGGAATAATTTCTCCCCATCGGCCTAATGGCCAGGTCACATAAATTTTCAGATAAAAATTCTTTTGAAAAAGAAAACCTTGCAGTCACCCCTGAAGCAATGCTTATTATTAAACATTAATATCTCCCTGTGAAGTATTCCATGGTCTCCCCTTCTTAAGTGAGAAAGAAAGGTGCATTTATAATGACGGGTGTCAGGCATAAGCAGAAACATAGTAAGTTAAAACTAGTCACTTCTTTTTATTATCTTTTTACCTAATCTGAGGATATCTCAACAATGCTGCATTTCTGAGGGGCTTGAGGTTTAACAACTGTAAATGCTGGGTTTGCTTTAGGAATAGACAAACATGACACAACCACCCCCCCAAAAAAAGAAAATTAACAAAGAATATAAATTATAGAAAAATGGAGAGTGTTCTGGGAAACTTAAATTACAAATCCCTAGAGCTCTGAAAAGAAGAATAAGGAAATTGCTTTCTCCCTTTGGGCATGACCTTTTCTTTTGAATGGATTCCACAGAATAAAAAAGAGGAATCATCTTTTATTTAAACAGGAAGCAACTTGAGGCAGTTTGGGGCTCTTGGGAATATTTAAACACATGCTGAGAAAGAAATTGAAAGCCATGACTATTTCAAGGACAGAACTTCAGCGATCTATGCCATTAATGTGATACCCAGTCCTCCTGACACCAAGAGCAAAAATAGCATTTATCCTTTTATCAATACGCAGCATTAGCAATGCAACTGCCTGTGATAATGCCTGAAATTATGGAGTGAGCTGTTTTCAGGGCCTTCTGGAAGGACTGGACACTGCTGGTAGGTCCATTAAAAGTTACATTAGGGTAATTTAATTCCTCCAGCCCAGCTCCATTCACAGCTCCTCCTTTCTTCCAAGTTACAGTCTGTTGAATCAATAGCCATTAGAGCAAATCAACCTCAGTGGGAAAACGCCCTTGTCAAACCCCAGCCTGACTCATTGTCATCATTTCAGATCCCCCTTAAGCAAGAACAAAGTCACTTTTGAATTCTCAGACGAGATGTACTCTATTTTAAAGCAACGCCAGAGCCAGTAAGCAATGCCATGGAGCTGTGATACACACAGAGGAAACTCCAGCAAACAAGGTGCAAAACAGCTGAGACTCATTTCAGTGTCTCTTTTTTCACTTGCTTCTATAAGAGCAGCTGCAGCCTCCAAAATGAGACCCAGACTCCTGATTTAATCTCTTGTCTTGTATTTGCTGCTAAATGACATTTTACATCTGTTTTAATGACAGGGTATGAGCGTGTGGCTCTTTGTGGCATTCTGGAAGAGCTGAGTCCTTTTACACCATTCTGCTCACTTTTACTGGCACTATCACACAGCAGGATAGTAGGGTCTAAACCCACTTTCATTTCCTCAGGGTGTTCACCTGGTCAGAAGAGCACGTCCTGACATAACCATGCACATGAGTAAGAGGTGCAGGGGCCTTTCAGGATCAAGGCTGCATTACCTTCCCCTTGGGAGGCAAGACAAAGCAAGAGTTCTGAAGCAAACTAGGAACCACAGTCCTCACAGCACAGGACATTACAGGACTTTGTGTAAAATCTGAATGCTCTCTAATCCACAAAGTATTAAAAGATACTACCTAGGGTTTGGAAAAATAACGTATTTCCAAGGAGATATTGGCCACCAAAAAAAAAAAAAGATTCTATCACAGTCAAGCTAATAGTATACTCTCTATGAATATATTTGTGCTTACACTTACTAGGTGGAACTCCATGAATAGATTATTCACAACTGAAAATGAGTTTTATTTTTGTGTCCTTCATTGCATCTTCCTTTTTTTTTTACCAGCCCTAATGTACTCTTCTCTTTTTCCTTTTTTTTTTTTAACTAATTAACTGAGATTAGTGCCAAAGTCCTGTGGCTTAATGTACACTAATGAGTATGACATGATTTTGAAGTTGTAATATGGAACATTGAAAATGTGTTATTCATGTAGGGAAAAGCATTCCATACCTATTTATAAACCTCCCGAAATGATGAATCTTTAAATGCCGCTACCTATTTATAAACAGCTCAGGGGCACAAAAGTACACTGACAATTTGATGACCTAATATCACATTATATTCTGATTTTGTTTGATACACATGCATTCTGTAATTTGCAAGCACTCACATTGTAATACTTTATGGCATATTCTGAATATAATAAATTTGCACTTTTACAGATAAACCAAAATAGTCACAATCAATTCTCTCTTATTTACTTTTCATTACAAATTATTTGTTTACTTCTCATGCTTATGTTTTAGATTCTAAGAAACAGAATAAGTCTAAGGTCCTAACCATACTTTGATCACACATTGTGGACTTTTTTCTTGCTAAGAGTGCTTTAAATACAAGTAAAAGCTGAGCATGAGACAGATGAAAATGGATGGAAAGTATGAAAGCTTTGGTTTAATACGGCTCAAGGCTGAGAGGAATAATAGATGACAGGGAAATAAAAATTGATGCAGACTCTGCTATTTTAAACAGGGATATGAATGGTAATAAGAAACAGAGGAGATGAGCTGGAACAAGTTCAGATTAAGAACTGCTAGGCTAGTATGCTTTTTTAAGCATTATTGTAAGCTTTAAAGGACAGAGAGCTGTTCTTCCTTGCTGCAGTGCATAGTGATATCTTATTAAACTTGGGCTGATTATTGGAAATTTACTTCTGAATGAAATGCAGCAGGATGATGACATGAGATTCATATAGAAAGACTGAGAGGTTGCAAAGAGCCATCTCACAAAATCCATTTTTGCCTTTTCTACACACAGAAACCCTGATCCTTCAGAGACATAGATGTTGCTTCTAGACTGTAAATATAGGAGTGGGTTCACTAGATTTGGGATGCTTGAAATTGGTCAAAGAAAATCTTACTGACTTCCAGCTAAACGTGCATTAATTCTGATACACTCAAATCAGTGGATTACAGACAAGACTTTTTAGGGTTTGAAGCATATTTTTCTTTAAAGGTTTTGAAAGCAAGACTCCATTCTCTTGCTCTTCAAAAATGAGCTCTGATACAAGAAAGTCTTGACAATTAATGAATTAATTGCAGGAGTGGATGGCCACTCATTTATTTAAATTAACTTCCAACCAGGGACATGCTGTGATTCCAGGTAAAATGTTACTTTTTAAGAAAAATATTTCTTAAGTTAAGCATCGATTTCAGCAGAAGGGACAAAAATTTCCATCATGCCAGCTTGCATGTTTACTGAAAATGTTTGTATGTAATAGCTTTGCAAATTCAGGTAACTGTTTTTACAGTCTCCAGGTTTCAGAGACAGAAAGCTGTTGCTTTGTCACTGTAATAGTTTTATTAAAGAGTTTCTCTTAATTTCAATTGAGCTTCTATCTTCTAAACTATTCTACAGTAGTCTAAAAAAGATAAAATCCTTATCGTACATAAAACTTTCATTTTAGAGGAACTGATTCATTCCAAATGGATGATAAGTATGAACAGCATTAAATGAAAAGTGTTTTATTAAAAATTCGTCTTATACAATGTCTTCCACCTCTCAACTCAGCACTAGAATGTGGTTAAATACAGATGATCCAGATATCCCCCAAAGTGCTGGCAGAGCAGTGTGAGATGAGGGTGAGGTACTCGGCTGAGGTAAACCCAGAGATTCAACATATCCCTGCTGATTTCCTCCAGACAAAGAGCCAGCCTGTTATTTTTAGCTTGTATATTTTACTGGAATTTATCAGCATTTCAACTCTCCAGTGGAGCATCGGTTCTCCCATCTACAGGCAGAGCATGCATAGGGCACTAGCTCCTCTCCCACACAGCCTCAGATTGCTTCTGCCACTCTTCCATCCAGCCATCCCTGCAGCTTGCTGAAAAACCTCTCTAAATTACAATGAGACAGCTGCCCACACAAATGTGCTGGCTGGTTTGTTTTGCGCAGACCCAACATACCACCTCCACAGTCACAGCAGCCTGTTTCAGTGATTACAAGTATGGAGGAACAGCAACAAACTGAGCTCACACACCAATGATCTCAGTTTCAGTGGTGGAGGAAGAGTGGGCTTTATACTGAGATTCTTGTTCTCTTCCCAGTGATCCATCACTTCCTCCAGGACTTCCTTAGCAGAAGGTTCATAAACTAAAGCCACAATGGAAGTTGCAGCTCCTCCTACACAGTGCATGGTGCCCTGCCACCAGGGAGGCAGCTTCAGGAGTTTGTTACAGAATCAAGTAATATTTAAGTTTTGTTGGAGGTTTCAGCATGCAGACGCCACTACATGAAGATTTTGATTGTATATTTGTTTTTTTAAATGTCTGTATTGGGTTGGTGTGGCCAGGTTTTGGTAGCAGGGGGTTACAGAGTCAGGTTCTGTGAGAAGCAGCCAGAAGCGTCCCCCATTTCCAACAGTGCCAATGCCAGGTGGCTCCAAGGTGGATCTGCTGCTGGCCAGGGCCGAGCTCATCAGCCAGTGGTAGCACCTCTAGGATAACAGAGTTAAGAAGGAGAGAAAGGTGTTGCATAAGATGATTGCAGCCAAGGTAGGAGTAAGTATAAGTGTGAAACAGCCTTGCAGACACCTAGATCAGTGCAGAAGGAGGGGCAGGAGGTGCTCCAGGTGCTGGAGCAGATTCCCCTGCAGCCCCTGGTGGAGCCCATGGTGAGGCAGCTGTGCCCCTGCAGCCCATGGAGGGCATGGGAGAGAAAATATTCACCTGCAGCCCATGGAGGGCCATGAGGGAGAAAATATTCACCTGCAGCCCATGGAGGGCCATGAGGGAGAAAATATTCACCTGCAGCCCATGGAGGGCCATGAGGGAGAAAATATTCACCTGCAGCCCATGGAGGGCCATGAGGGAGAAAATATTCACCTGCAGCCCATGGAGGGCATGAGGGAGAAAATATTCACCTGCAGCCCATGGAGGGCATGAGGGAGAAAATATTCACCTGCAGCCCATGGAGGGCATGAGGGAGAAAATATTCACCTGCAGCCCATGGAGGGCATGAGGGAGAAAATATTCACCTGCAGCCCATGGAGGGCCAATGCTGGAGCAGAGTGACACCTGTAGGGGGCTGTGACTCGGTGGGAAACCTGTGGCTCCACGGACAGAGGAACCCACACTGGAAGAGGTTTGCTGGCAGGACTTGTGGCCCCATGGGATGGTCAGTAGCCTTTCAGAAGAATTCATTGAATGCGTCTCTTTACAAGGGAACAAATTTATTTCATGAATAACTATAAATCTTTTGAAACCCACTGACTGACCACAAATGCAAACTCCATAAGAGATAAAATCCATACACAGAGTGAATATATCCAAACACCTAAACTTTATAGATGTATTAACCTAGAGATCTAGTGTAGGTTAAGTGGGAGTTGGAAAGGTGCTATCGGCCTAAGCTATGTATACAGATGTTTCTTAAACCACTAATTTACTCCTATTTTGCTCTATTTGCAACATCAGATGGTTTCCAACATCTTCAAAATTCTATAATTAAGTAGTTAAAGCTGTTGTATACTTGTAGCTAAATATGTTGGTATTTGTGTGTAGTTTGTTTCAGTTTCAGACTTACATCTGCATCTGGATTTAACTGTTTTTCACACTCAGGGAAACACTGAATATATATTTTTAATATTGAGAACTTCACAAACAATGCTGTAGATCCCTGCCTTGGAGCAATGAGTCATGAGAAGTGGCTCGAGGACTGAAATGATTACGTTGAAAAGTGTATTTTTAACTACAGGAAGAAATAACTTTCATTATCATCATATTGGCAAAGTACTTGAAGGTAATAGCTCCATCAGGCAATTTTTTCCCTAGTCCTTATGTCAGAAAATAAAATTTTTAAAAAAGCCATCTTTTTTTCCAAAACACTCTTCACGGCAGCAGAAAGTTAGATGGAAAGGCAAGATACAGACATTGTCAAAATAAAATGTGTTGAAGAAAATAACAGGTGCATAAAAGAGTAGGAAAGAAAAAATCCCACAGGATAAATTAATTTCATATGGTACTTGTTTAAAGAGCTGTTAGGACCAGAAAACTTAAGAAACCTAATTAATTTTTTTAATTCATAAAATTTAAAAAATATAGTTTGAAAAAAAAATATATGAAGCCTATACACCTATAATTCTGGATAATAAACTATGCCTGTAATCAGACATCTTTCCCATCAAGAAAGGAATCATTTTCACTGTTTTATTTGCTATAAGACTTGAAATACATAAACAAGTACTAGCCTTGGGTTGTGTTCTCCTTTGCAGTCTGCCATTTCATCCAACTAGATGAATTTCTGTATTCAGGCACTCCAGCAAGCAGCAGAAGAGCTCAACATGACTGTGTCTCTGTCTGTGCAATAACAACAGGACCTGTGCATTTTAAGGTTGTCAGTAGGAGCCCAGAAAATTCACATATCTGATACACAAAAATCAGTCTCCAGTGCTGCATTTTTCGTACACTTCTTTGCAATATTTGGAGCTAGATTGAGTGACAGGATATATTTTGAATCAGGTAGCTTACATATGTATCTGTAATCCAACTTGGCTGAGTTGAAATATGGGCTTTTGTTGTCCTGTCAGCGTAAGTACAAGCCAGCATAAAACCTCCTTACTCAGTGTAGATCAGCAGCCCTGCAATAGACAACAGTACCTCTCCTAATTTTCATGGCTAATTTTTATAGAAGTTAGTCCAAAGCCCCTGCTTGCAGGCAGCCTTCTCAAAGAAGCTGGAACAAGAGCTGCTTGTAACAGAATAGGCCAAATCCTCTATATCAATTATAGCTTCAACACTCCATTTAGCAGCCACCATCTGCCAAAATCTGGCTAGAGTTGGGGTGGTCCCCAGGCAGGGTTTGCCAAAGTAGTGACAAAATGCTGAAACAGGCTTCTTTCAGCTCCTGGATGGAAAAATCACTGCTTAATGAAAACTTCAAAACACTTTAATTCCTCTGACCCTTTCAATATAGACAAGGATGTAGCTATGTGGAAGTTTCACAGAGCGCTGGTTGTTGGTCTCACTGACTGATAAGTACAAAACAGCTTAATGCTGTGCATAATCTCTTTTAAACTGTTTGATCTGAAGAGAAAAACTGTACATTTCCAAAAATATTTCATCTACATTTACCTTGCAACTGGCCTAAAATGATAATGTGCTTAGGCTGCCTACAATACAATGCCCATTGCAAGTCCCATACTCTTCACGTACTCCCCTGGATGTCCCAAGTCCCTGATGGATCAGCACAGCTCACTAGAAAAAAGAGCACCAGACCATGCCCCTACAGTAGGACCATGCCAGGACACTGTGGCCACCTTGGGGGTTCAATCCTTCCCTGTGCAATGCATGTAACATTGTACCTGTTAAAGTGTGAATATATATGGCATAATGTAAATACAGAGAACAAAAGGGCAATAAGCCTAAATTGTCCCTGGTTTGTTTGTGCTCCTCTCAGGCACACCTAGTTCCTTATTCCTGACATATTTCTGTTCACTTTAACAGGTATAGCTTAGGTTTGAAAGGGCTGCTCATCTGAGGTAGTCACATTTTAACCTCCAAAAAACTTTCCCTGATTTTAATTGCTTTAGAAAGAAAACTTTAATATGGATTAATATTTAGTATTTGTTTATATGCATGCTATTCTCTACAGAAACCTGTTCCTAATATGCTGTTCACACAATGTAAGGAAATATTTCTAAATTTTCCAGAATGTTTCATTTTCATGACATTTTTATTAATTACAGTGATATAATGAACCAGACCCATTTACAGCCTCTGCAGACTTCCCACACAAGCAGAAGGTTTTAAAGTCTTTGATTTGCAGTGTGGTTACGAGTGAAATTAATCAATACTTACTAATAAAATTTACAGCAGGAGAAAGAAAATGATTGAAGTGTGTTTCAGCTTCAGCAGATCTAATTGCTTTCTCTGTCTCTCAGTACTCCAGCTCAGGTGGTATCTAGGCAGGGATGAGGTTTAGATTTTCTAAATATCAAAGCCAGCAGTCATAGTTCTATATGTGTTATTTATTGAGCACAGGGACTGTAGTTGCCTCAGTCCTGAAAATTCTATGGGGCAGAACAGCAGGGCGACAGTCTCCCTCTGAAGCTGTTGAACAGCACTTGCTGAGAAAGACAAAGCAGACCCTTACAAAAGGAAGACTGACACATTCAGGTTCTTACATTTAAGTAGATGTTGTTGTGCACTGCATTTTCTTCTCCATCACTTTTGACCTCCTCATGTGAGAAAGAGAAAATATATTTTGCAAATATATGGTTAACTATACAAAGGGGAAATAGCAAGGCTACAAAAATATTACTATGAGAGAGTTGTTTTATGACTTTTGTAGCCAGCACAGATTCCTCTGGTTTGACTGGTTCCTGATCACAGCCTTTTGATCTATTTTCCTGCCTTGTTTTTAAAAGAGATAAACTGTTTAACTTTGCCAAACACGCATCCTGTTGATCACCAGGCTGTCACTCAGCTGCTCTTTTTCATTCTCCTCACAAAATTAAACATTGGTTTTGGTTTTTTGCCTTGGGGAACTTATATCAACCCTTTCACATCTTACCAAAGGCAGCGACCTAAGAGTGATGTAATCCCCTGCCTTGACCTTCTGGGCACCCTTTGGCTTGCCCTAGAAGTTTCCATGCTGTTTCAGTCCATGTTTTTTGTTTGCCAGGCTGCCTATTCCTAGTGCCATGCTGGGCAGCTGCAGGTGATCTTTGTCTCCTGGGCAATGTGCTTTCCAGTTTGGTTCTTTTCTGGACAGCTGCTGTTCTTCCCTCCAGCTGTTACTCTGTTGGCCATGTTTGAGTGCACAAGATAAGAGAAATCAATATCTAGCAGAATCAAGAGAGTCTTGCTGGCTGTTTTTCATCTAGAGGATTCAATTATTTTCATTGTTTAAAATGTCCTATAAAATAAAGTTGGCTGACAATAATGTATAGTCAAATAAATTTTACCTTTAAAAGCTACTGTTTATTTTTTGTAAATCAATAAATTTGGTCTCTATATAGGTTAGAAATTTTTTTAAGGAAAGTCTAACCTATATAGGTTAGACCTTTTTTTTTTTTTTAATAAAAAGTACCTTCTTTTCTCTTCCTTTTTGTTTATTATTATATAATGATTCATTTACCTGTTCACCTGTTCACTCAAACTGTCTCTTGGCTTCCCTGCTGTCCTGAGAGACTATCTAGGACAGAGGCAAGACAGAGATAAAGGAATAAAGTCAGGATTTACTAAAAGGCCTTCAAAGGATACACCCTGGGCAGTACAAGAGCCCGGCCATGGCTCCACCAAAGATGGACCCAAGATGGACTCCAAGGCCTGAGTTTTCACACTTTTATAAGTTTTTGGTCCATTTACGTATTGGGGTTAATTGTCCAATTACAGCTTCAGGTTATGAAGTCACATCCTCCCAGTTTGCTCTCCCCAATTCTCTCCTTTTTACAATTTTTGGGCCCGAAGCTGCAATGATGTCCTTGGTTCTTGGCTGGAAAAGGATTGGTTTGTCTGACTAAACTGTGAGGAGAACTTGCTAACACTTTATATGAAGTTCAGAGTTACACACTAATGCAGTACGGAATCTGGATAATATGAAAGCTAAAATTTAAGGCATTAAGTTTTATTCCCAATGAGCAAATGCATGGCAGAAGAAATAGATCTTGTGCTGGACTACAGTTAAGCTCCAGTGAGACAAATCTCCCCACAGGACAAACCACTGCTATGTTTCACTTTTGGGCTTCTGCATTTTTCCTACAGAAATAAACTATAGAGATAGGTGTTACACCATTTAACACTAAACATGGAACTCCTTCTTTTTCCTCAAGCATCTTCCCAAGAGGTGGGAGTACAGAGATGACCCCAGTGTGGGAAATGTATGTTCATAAGAGAAAGTTCATGCATGGTTGGGTTTTCTGCAGAACACACTCTCTGAGTATGCATGAAATATATTTCAAAGTCTGAAAAATTAATTGCATCTTTTTTTACCTCTGTCTTCCAGAAAAATGGAATAATGGCTCCAATAAAATGTTTGTGACAGAAGCTGCCATGGTTAATTTATTTTGGATTGCTATCTTTAACTTTTTCCACCACATACTGTCTGATCCCATAAGGCTTCTCCTTATGGGTTTATAATCCATGAGGCCTTGGAAGTAAAAGTCATGTTTTTCCTTTCATGACTTTGCCAGAAAATGGCAAATTGAAGTCTTGACTATGTCTGGACATGTGTTTTCCAGTTTCATTTCATCTGCTCAGTGATCTGCCAATATTTCATAGCTTTTCCTATACCCTACATTCATTATGATATTACACAACATTTACAGTTCATCATGTCTGTTTTTGTAATTAAAGGATTATACTTTTGGTACTTATAAACTGATTTTTTTTGCTTACTTATGTCTTTGGACAATCCACCTAGAAGATTAATTTCCTCTGTGCCAATTTCTGGGAAAATATCACTTTTAGAGCTTGAGAAAATAAAACATCCAAATTTCTTTATTTATAGCTCTCTTCCAAGACCACCTTCAAATGCAATAGAATAGATTTGAAAAATGAGGCTGATCAGAATAGTTTAGACATATGTGTTTTTTCCCAAGCACATAAGATTGCATTTAATTTAATCTTATAATCTTTTGAGAATTTCTAACATTGATTATGAAAATATTTATACTCCCTACAAGTGTGTCCATTCAATTTAAGGGAATTTATCCAATTACTTCAACATTCTTTGTCTTGTAAGCAGATTTATTCAGGTGAGATAATTGATTCCTGGGTGAGGAAGTTCAAGGTGGGTGATTTTAAAACCATTTTACAAAATAATAATTCAATGGGAATATTTAAAATGAAATCATGGTGTGAAAAATGAAATAGTTGATTTACTTATTCAGTGCACATTTTAAAAATTGGTTTTGTATAATTTTAGAAAGTCATGAAATAAAATCACTTAAATTAGGTCCAGGGATAACAAGCATAATGAACTTCCAAACTTGAATGAGCATGGTATTTTCCTCATGCTTGAATCTGTACTATAATCTTATCTACCTAATAACAAGATCTATTCTATGAAGTTTTTTGAAGTCACAGTGAAGCCACAGAGGTGAAAAAAGGGTCAAATACTAACCTCAAGCTTTTCCATTAAAAGCTAACCTGAAAAAAGCTGTGCTTTTACACCAAAGAGACATCCTTGTCAACAGTGTTTTCTTCAATTATTTGTGTCAAAAAAAGAGACCTGTGATATACTTCAAAAAGAGACCTGTGATATACTTCTTTTGACAAAATGCATGCAGTGAAAGTATCTGCACCTAAGCTAAGTGCACAGACCCCCTTTGTGGCCAATGGGCAGAACTGGAAATTGCAGAGCTCATCTTGCCTCTCTTACAATAAAGGTACATTGTGAGATCAGATACATACCAGAAAAATTCCATTTCTGTTCACTGTCTGCAGGCAAGATCTAACCCCCAGATCAAGTGTTTGTATTTTACATAAGTGAATTTTTTTTGAATCTTAATATTTCACCTCAATTTAAAAAATTAATATCACAACCCTTTATCTCAGTGCACCAGGAAACTTCAGCAATTTTTTTAAGGACCTCCTCATTTTGCAAGTTTCACTTATGCCTTTTCCTCAAAAATTTCCTTTTAAGTCTCTTTCTGTTATTGCTGAAGTTTAGCTTCAAAAATAACACAATTTTCCAGAAAAAGCTTTGGAAAAGAGTTATGAGAATATATATTATAAAATGCATTTTTTATTGTTATGACTTGGCCTTTTAAAATATTTACACAAAAGTTTCCAATTTGCAAAATAATTTTAACAGGGAACATCTTAACAGAAAACAAAAATTTCTCTGTCTGAATGGAAGAAACCATATAAAACATATTAAAATGGCAGAATGTATTTATTTCATCATAATTTGCAGGATGATGGGTCCCCTTTCTCACTGCACAGTTACTCCCTCTTTGACTAATGCAGCAGCACAATCATATGTTTTTGAGGCTCTTCTAAGGGTTGATTGGCTTTTCAAGTTATGTACACGCATTGATCCCAGCTCTGAAACATGCCAGTGAAAACAAAATCCTGGTCAAAACATTTGTCTTGATGAGTCACTTATTGACTTCGAGGGAAATTATTTTTAACTCTGTTTCCAAGAAAGGTATCTTGAATGCAAGCAGACTTCAGAAGAAGAGTGAAAGTTTCCTGCCTGAGAGGTTCTTTGAATTGTGAACAGTTATATCAATTGTGTAGGTTTGTTCCAAAGCTCCACCTACTCAACCACATTATGAAAATCACTTTCTGGATTGCTTTAAGGATGAACTAAGACAGATTGTCCATTGCTGTTATTGCTGGAAGATTTTTGCCTTGCTATTGTGTTCGGAGAGGAATGAGTGCTGAAAGTGCATGTCAGTTCCTTAACAGGTGAGCACTCCTGAACTCACCTATTAAGGATTGGATAAGCACTTTCAGCATATCCATTCTATATAGGAGAAATCCAGTGTTCCACAAGCTTCAGACTCAGTCTAATGCAAATAAAAGTGGATGTTGTTTCTGGATGTCTGTATGTACCTGAATTCTATACAGTCTTATGAAAAGTACTTCCAGAAATACTGTCAAAGCCTTCAACAGGCTGAATTCCTGACATAGCTTGAGAACAGCTCGCATTCCAGACCTTTTTTTTTTTCCCAAAATGAGACAAAGGTATTTCTTTTCAATATGTTTATTTGACACTGACTTCAAAGAACTCATAATGACACATTTGCTGTGGAGAAGTCTGATTGATAGAGTAATGGAGATAAAACTGCTTCGTTCTTTTGGTGCTCATTTCCAGAGGAGAGATTTTTAGAACTTTTTAGACTTCCTTGTAATGGTATTGCTACTGTAGCACAACATAAATTACCTATTTTCAAGAAACAGTATGTTCACTCAGCTGGACTTCTCTGCTACATGAGTCATATAACTTTAATAAAAGATATTGTCATTTCTCTGGTATGGTTTATTGTGGTTATAGATTTGAATATGCAAACCACCATTTAATATGCATTTTCAAGCCATCAGGAGGAAAATTCAGAGCACCATATGTTTTTCCAAAGTGCTCCTTATAAACATCAGGCACACAAGAGAAGCCCAAGCGTCAGTTCCTGAGGTATTACTGATATGAGTGGGAAACTTCCTGTTCTCACCAAAGCCACAGCAGCATTTGCTCATGTGAGTCAAAGGACATTCTGTGTCCTAACCAGAAATGTCAACTGCACTAAAATCTATCACTGAAACCAGAAGAAAATACTAATTTTTATTACATATTTTATATTCTTTTGATTCTACTCTCACAGAAGCTTTACCTTGCCTTATTTCTTATCTTTTTGTCAAAGTTACCAAGAAGCCACTTATACTTTTTAAACATATTTTATATACATATTTTATTTATAATTTTACATTTGTACTTTATTACACAATTTATTTTGTGTTTTGAAATAAAAAATGGTTAACATCTCCACCTTAAGCCCCAGCCCCTTGCCATGCACTGACTTGGTGTCAGTGCTCTTCTGAGGTTTTTTCTGCTACTCCAAAACTTGAAGCTTTACTTCCTAATAATTTTAGAATCAAACACAAAGCTCCTACAATTATTAAAGAATAAAAATTGTCCAATTCTAAGCATTTATTTGTGTCACATACAGACAATTGTGAACTTCAAAAAACAGAGAAATCAGTGCATAGCAGTTGAGCAATATAAATGCAGGGCAGCACATCTGAAATTCTATCTGCAGGTCTCAGTTTCACAACCCTTTTGAATGCAATGATGTTGCACAAGTATAATGCAAGACAGAATGTAGTCTTCTGCAATCAGTAGTCAAGAGCCAAGAAATGACTTCAAGTGTGTGTATAATGACAGCTTTTTGCAGGCCTCCAGAATATCAAAGACACTGTGCAAAGAGCCTCATAATTGTTTCATTATAATATTCTTAAGGGTGGGATTCAGTGCAATTGTTTTAGGAAACTTTTTCTGACCAAAATATCTAAAGAGATTTTAATGCAATACTTCTGATTATGAAATTATTCTAGGAATTCAGGAAGTAAATTCACAGCATCCTTCCCCACAGTAAAGGAGAAACCAGATAAAATCAGTTCAACTCCCTAGAAATCAGTGTTACAGCAGCCAAAAATTAGGCCCAGTATGTTATAATGCCTGGAAAGGACACACAAAGTTTCCACTTTTCCACATTAAGGATGAGTCATTTGTCTTTAGCAGAAATGCTAAATAGAATAGAGAAGGTGTATGCCAGAGGTAAGGGAGAGGAGAACTTGAATAATTTTGTATTGTTGAAAGGCTCAGTTTAATAGGAAATGAAAAAAAATTACTTCAACAATCTGCAAATGAATGAGCCATAGATGAGGGAAAGCCATACTTTTTGTATTAAATCAGTCCATTCATTTAACAGTTGGATGTGTTGATAGCTGAATTACCATCTGCCATAAAAGCAGATGTTTTTCATTCGTGTTTTAATGAATCTTATTTTTCTAATCAACTTTGTACAGAGTAAAAATCTGCTTTTAAGAAGCACTGTATCTTCCATACACTGGACTACTTTGCCTGTCAAAATTACAGACTATCTTATCAAATTAAAGTGTTTATATGACTGTGCTTTCTTTTATGGTCTGAAATGCATCCTTGCTCAAGCAGTGATTCTATCCCATCCCTTTCAAAATGAAGTAGTGACACTTCAAGGTTTCCTAGAGCAAGGCTGTGGCAATCCATCTGCAATTTGAGTAAGACCATGCAGATATTGAAATAATTACCTCCCACTATTATCCATCGGCTCTCAAGTAATTACCTGCTTCCATTAGCATTTTATTTGATTCACTAATTACCTTGAGAAATGCTGGTAGGATGTGCACTACCTGAAAGGATTACATTCAAATTAACCAACAAAGGTTTTGTTAAGATGTCAGCATGAAAATAGAAGTCAAAGTGGTGTATAAGAATTGTCAAGCAGTAAAGTGCAAATCCTTTAATTTCCATTGGCCAAAGTCACAGAAAGCTTCATGCGATGTGCCCTTGCAGCCCAGAAAGCCAGCCATGTCCTGGACTGCACCCAAAGCAGCGTGGGCAGCAGGGCAGGGGAGGGAGTCTCTCCCTCTACTCTGCACTCGTAAGATCCCATCTGCAGTGCTGCATCCAGCTCTGGGGTCCCCAGCACAGGAAGGACATGGACCTGTTGGATCAAGGCCAAAGGAGGCCACCAAGCTGATCAGAGGGCTGGAGCACCTCTCCTCTGCAGACTGGCTGAGAGAGTTGGGGTGGTTCAATCTGGGGGAGGCTCTACAGAGACCTTATCCCACCTTCCAGTACCTAAAAGGGTAACAAGAGAGCTGGAAAGGGACTTCTTACAAGGGCTTAGAATGATAGCACAACAGGTGACAGCTTTAAACCGAAGGCAGGTGTAGATCAGATATTAGGAAAAAACTCTTTAGTGGAAGGGTGCTGAGTCACTGGAACAAGTTGCCCACAGAAGTGGTGGATGTCACATCCCTGGAAGTGTTTAAGGCTAGCCTGGATGGAGCCCTGAACAAGCTGATCTAGGGGAAGGTGTCCCTGCATGTGGCAAGGGAGTTGATCTTTAAGATCACTTCCAACCCAAACCATTCTATTATTTACAGGCAGGAAAAAAACAAGAGAATGACACCTCTCTCACATCCATTCTGACCCTACAACCAGTTTACTGCGGAACAATATTTGCATTATTTAGGTCTAGTTTATCACATAAAGAGTTATATGAACACACTGGCACAGAGTTTATTAAAGGATGGACCTCTGAAGTGTGCATGGCTACTGTCTTATTATACATTATATGCACTATATTTTATATATATATATATATATATAGTACTATATACAATATATATATTGTACTATATTGTACTATACAATATTTATACAGTTGTTTTAATTTTTTGACTGATACAAAGAATCTAACCCTGTTATCTTGTGAATGGAACCTCCTAGTGCTTGTCCTCACTCATATATGTATACATATACACAGATAATACTTGTGTAAACTGCCAGGCCACCTGATAGATGCTCGTGCATTTTTATTTTGCAAAATAATCTCTGTGACCCTTCCAGAGCCTTCTTTAGTGAAGTGTTGACATTGAGAGCCTTCAAAAGACCTGTGTAAATTTTCACTGCAGAAAGCAAAGGTTATTTGGAGTAGGTAAGTTTTCCAGCAAAAGTAGTTTGAGTTTCGTGGTAAGGTGTTGTCCATATTGTCACAAACCTACAGAGAATCAACACAACTATCTAAAGGATCAGAAAATTCATTACAATATTCTTGAAAGGACTTTTTTTTTCCACTCCACACTGCCCAAAATGGACTTAAAGCTAAGAAAAATAAATTGAGACAGTAGCAATTCTGCTAATGACTTGTCCCATTGGCCCTTTTCTAGCACCAGTGGCACTTTCACATCTGATGCTAGCCATCTGAAACGTAGGCATCCAGGCTGTATTTTAGTCAGTAAAGAGGAACATCTCTATTGTGACATTCACCCTGATCAGTCCTATTCCCTGATATTGCTACACTCATTCGTGCTGTCGGCCAACTCACCCTCTGGAAATGGAAGTGTCCTACTTATGCAGCAACCCCATATTGCAATCTTTATGCATCAAAACAATCTATAGGTAACATCATCTCAGTCCAGCAAAACAAAAGTCCTCATGTCCTGGTCCTTGCCTGTTCTCCAGGCATGAGCTCAGGTAATCCTGCTAAAAAGTATTGTCTTCTGGTTTACATGTTATCGTGGATGTCAACACAGTGAACCTGCAAAGGTCCATTGGGTGATTGCACTGAACAATAGCCTTGCACTTAAAAGGACTATTAAACATCGTGTAGGCAGTGGTTTACATGTTTTAATATTTTACATATTAGTCTAGCAGTTTTATCCTACTGGCAGTTTCTTCTAATGTATGAATTTAGTTTCCTAGCTACCCCATCTCTCTCATCATTTAGAAAACACAAGTAGCTTTTGTTATGCAAACATGGCAAGATGTTCAGAATTGTCCCTTCCAGTCACAAAAATCTGTGAAAGACCATCTCGCATCTGCTCAAAGACACCTTGTCCTCCCTCCACCACTCCCAAAATTATGTTCTATGAGATCTCATGCAGGCTATAAAAAACAGACATTTCTTACGCCATCAATGGGAAATAGACATTCACATTATTTCTGTTCCCTAGTGCCTCACCTGCAGTGTGGCCTGTGGAGCCCCTATGAATATGCTCTGAGCTGCCAAACCAGCAAGGAAATGTGACAGCCCCCTTATCCTTCTATCTAATTTTCAACATATCCTCCTTTCTAAGATTTTGCTTTCTGTTATATTTTAAATAAAAAAGTAGCAAAATATTACCCCTTAGTATGCAGAAGACAAAAATCAACTTGCCATTCTGAGCTACAGAGCGTAAGGGGGAATTTTGAATTTGAAAACTATCATATCAAATCAGCAGATGAGGTTGATTTACCCTTTTGTGGATGCAGAGGAGCTAAGACAAGAATGGAAAGTAGAGTTTAGAGCAATCCAAATAGCTTGACCAAGATTTGGTTCCCATTGTGAAGCACCTGCTGCTATTTAAGTAAAAAACCTAAATGAGAAAAAACAAGGACAGAAGAGATTCCCTTCATGAAATTGTCTTGGGTATTTTTAGTATTCACTATATGCATAAATCTCACTAATAAGTATCAGTCAAGCAAAATTCTAGGATCTCATTTTCTATTTTCTGATGGAAATCTTGTGGCTTTTAATATAAATAGATTCTGTTAGTTCATTTCCTTTGTATCAGGTTTGCCTAGACTTTGCTATATTTAACAGTTCAAAGTGAAACGAATCATTACTTACAAATAATACTATATCTCTGATAGTACAGATTAATAATACTGGAAACAGCATTCTGCAAAAGCAAGTGGATATTAGCTGTAGATGGCACTGGTCAGATTGTTTGCTGTGACCTACTGATTTTGGTGTAAACCAATAAACAGCCAGGGCACTAAGGTCCAAGCTGATGGAAGGTTTAAAGAAAAAACTAAAGCAAAGCTTCAATAGAAATTTAGGGGTATAAGTCTTCATATATGGCTTGTATAACACACATCTGTCCAGTTAGTCATGTGAAAAACTATTCGTGCTCACTTCTTACCAGATAGATTTCTTGGGTCTGGTTCTTTACAGAACAATGAGTATCCCAGGAAACTTGGCCATGCCTGTTCCAGTTTCATATGTAAGTCCAGTGATGCATTAAGTGCATCACAAAACTTCCTGGAAATGAAGACTATGACTCAAAAATATGGCCAGCTTTTGTCCTTTGTATTTAAATTAAGAAAAAACAGAAAGGCATCATGAGGACCAGAATCCACCACAGTTCACTCTATCCATGAAGTAGATAACTCTTGGGTATCAGCAGTAGATAACTCTTGGGCAGAAAAAAAATTAATTGTTGCAATTTCTCTGACCTGTGATATCATTTCAATGCATAGAATTTGGAGAACGAGGATTTCAGATAAAATGTTGTGAAAAGCCTGATTTTATTTCCAGTTGTGGTCCACTGTGCTTTATTTGTATTTATACTTAGAAAAGAAGAAAACATAAATTTCAGCCTTGTTTCACAATGTGCTGAGGATCAAAACCATTGGTGTCAGTCGTATAAATCACGTAATGAATACATCTTCAAATGGTGTGAAAGCAACACAATTCTTTTGGCAATGCTGGCTGTTGCCCTGATAACTGCTGGATCCTCCCTATCACAGAGGCAACTGAGAGTCTCACAAGTAAATAAACTAACACTCATGACTCCATGGAACCTCTGAGTCTCCTGGTTTTAAGAGTGGGAGGTTGTACTGGTAGCTGTTTTCTAATTATGGAAGACGTCTGGATGATTAAGAGCAATTGAGGAAAAGTAACATTTATTCTGTGTTAACTACTTAGAGAGCTCAGTCAAGATTCAATCAAAGGATAGCAGCATCCACCATGCTGACAGCCCCTGACACAATGTAAGTTAATTCCATCTCCTTTCTCATGGTTTTCCCAAGTGCATGGTAGATTTAAATTAAAATGTTCAGCAGAATAAGCTTGACTTGATATTTATCTATAAATATTGCAGATGTCACACAAGAGATACAGTGGCACTGGTGAGGATGACAGTGACAGACTGCTTTGGGACAGTCATGTAAAATACCTGTCCCACTGGAAGAATGATAGCCAGAATTTTCTCAAGTTCATTAAATTGTTTCAGGCAATCTCCACAGGGCCCATTGTTTTATAATTTAGCTAATGCTTATTTCTTTTATTTCTGCAATAAGTGCAATAAATATTTGCTTATTGATTTACTCTACTGACCAAGCATTGCCTGAAAGAAGCCTGAAAATTCATGTAATTTGTTATGGTTGTTTCACAAGATGAAGAAAGCTCTGTTCCACTGAGCATTCCAAAGAAAAGCAAACGTTCTTCTCAATGACCCTAGACTACAGGTGAGAGATCTTTCTGATTAATTTAATAAGGTATCTAAAATTAAGAAAGGTAGTTGTGATATGTAATAATCTGACTTTTAAAAAGTAAAACAAATAAATTAATTGTGCCAGAAGTTAAAAATGTAAATTTTCAAAGCAGTAGAATGAAATCTGTTTCATCTTCATCAAGTGGAAAAAGTGTCTTTTGTTGGTCATATCGGGCACAGTGTCATGGATAAATCCCAGGTGAAAACAGCCATGCACTCACTCTCCCCCACTGGGGTGGGGGAGAGGATCAGAAGGGTAAAGAAAGGTAGCCCAATCTCTTGGGTTGGGATTCAGACAGTTTAATAAGGAAAGCAAAGGCCATGCACACAAGCAAAGAAAACAAGGAATTATCTCACAACTTTCCATGAGCAGGCAGAAGTTCACCCGCCCCCCAGGAGAACAGGGCTCCATCATGTCCAGTGGTGACTTGGAATGACAAACGCCGTGACTCTGAACATCCTCCCTTCCCTCCTTCTACCCCCAGTTCCACATGCTGAGTGTGACACCACATGGTCTGGGATATCCCTGGGGTCACCTGGGGCCAGCTGTCCCAGCTGTGTCCCCTCCCAAATCCTTGTGCACTCCCAGCCTTCTCTCTGGCAGAGGAGTCCCTGCTGCTGTGTGAGCACTGCTCAGCAGCAGAA
Source organism: Melozone crissalis (assembly GCF_028551555.1). Classification (NCBI taxonomy): domain Eukaryota; kingdom Metazoa; phylum Chordata; class Aves; order Passeriformes; family Passerellidae; genus Melozone; species Melozone crissalis. The sequence goes on from NW_026535805.1 coordinate 60,204,170, forward strand.
ACTAAATCATCTCTGTAGTATCAACACTATTTTCAGCACAGATCCAAAACACAGCCCCATAACAACAGCTATGAAGAAAATTAACTCTATCCCAGCCAAAACTATCACACAGAGCCACTTATTCTTAGCTACGTCATAGGAAATATCAATCACTTGTGCAGTAGAAGCAATACATGAAAAAAAAACCAGCACTATGTGTAATATTGTTTGCTAAGGTAAAATACCTTTTTTTTTGTATGTTTAACAATATAGTAACACTTAAAGGACCATATCAATGCTTAGTTAGAACAAATAGTTATTAGCATTATATTTGTATGAAAAGCTAATCCCTCAAAGAGACTTTTAAAACTACTTTTTTAATTTCAAACAGAACAAGAATGACTGAATGACACTTGAAAAAATACAAGTATTGAATCAAATTAAAAAACTAACTTCATGGTCAAATATGGAGATTATATATACATATATATATATATATATATATATATATATATCAGTAGAAACTGTTCTATGAACAGTGAGATCATCATGTATTTCAGCCCAATCACATTTCACCTCTGACATGGTTTAAGCCCAGATGGAAATTAGCCACCACACAGCCACTCACTCAATTATCACTCTCACCCCCCATGCCAGTGGAATGGGGAGAAGGACTAAAGAAACCTAACAGAAAAAAAAGTTTATACAGTAAAGGGATACTTGGATAAGATTGTTTTGTAGTTCAAGGTAGACTAAGGAGCAAAGGATGTAGAATTTGAAGAACGTACTTTGTGGCAGGAGACTGATTCAAGCTGGCATGAGAAAGAGGGTACCATGGGAAGGATTCACTCTTCTGTATTTGTTTTGTCTTTTGTATCCAAGGAAAGGACACGTTCCAATCTACCAGAAATTAATTAGTTCAGTCACTCTTTTTTCTTTAACTGAAGGTAAGGCATCCTTTTTTTAAAATAAATTGCAATTCCAGTAAGGAATTTTTTTTATTGTAAAGTATGAACAGAAAATGACAGATAAAGATAAGGAAAGGCAGCAGCAGTTGCATGAGTCCTGAATTCAAGCCTGAATGAGTTGGAAAGTTCAATCTCCTTCACAGATCATTGAGTCTGATGACAAAATCTCAGTATAAAGGTTTATGACCTGCAAAATAAGAAGTCCAGACAATGAAGAAGCTGTCCTGTGTGTCAGGGATAGGAGGTGTGCAGAATGGAGTATAAAGAGCAAGACTTTTGTGTTGAACCCAGTCATAGTGCTTGGTGTGACTCAAGTCGTACTGACAATGTTGTGCAGAGGTAATGATTTCTTTAGGACTCCACCTCTCCACCTACAGCTATACAGGGTGGAACCACAGAGAAAGGAACTATTATTTATGGTTTTATTCCTATCTTTATCTGCCTTATTAGTTTGAAATTTAGAATTAATAACAGTGTGTCTATATAAGACAAAAATCAACACAGTCGCTGCAATATACTTACAATAGAAACTTCTCAGTGAAATGGGAATAGATTCTTTAATTTCAGAAAACAACTGCGTTAAACAAAACATTCCAATTACTCAAGGTAAGAAAATAATTCCTACAATGGCCTCAGTGGAAGCATTACTGCCTAATTACTGGAGAAACTCTTCTAATCCTTTCTGTATCTTTCAATAGCACCCAGTGCATTCTGGACTTCCACCAGGGTCTCTCAAATGACAGCACACAGAGGATGCAGCAAGGAATGTGAAAAATGTGGAACATAGCCAAAAAAACCTCAGTAGCTTCCCTCAAAAAGAGTAAGAACTTCTTGAGATTTACCCTTCCCTTGCAGTACTAAAGATTCTAATAAAAAATTCCACCACATTACTACTTTTTATGACAGAGATGCATAGGTATTCAGTAACTAAGAAATATGTACTTCTACGAAAAACAAAGATGGACACTGATTTTTTGATTTCTAATTCTTGTTTTCAAATGCCCTCTGAATGAGCTGATACCTTGAAACAGCATTTTGTGAATAAATCTGATCCTTCCTAGAAGAATGTAAAGGAGATCTTATACCTGGGATTACAGTTACGATTTTGGAAATTCAGAGTATTTTTCTCAGGAAGGTTAATCATGGAAAAAAATCCTAACAGAAATGTTCCTTGTCCAGCTTAGGCAGTTATAAATATGACCCACAGCACATTGCTACAGATGTAAAAGCTATCAAAGGATCTGGGAAAGTTTTTCTTTAAATGTGGCTCTGCAGATGTCGAATCATTTGGCATTTACAAGTAGAATAAATTTGGTGCCTATAGTATGTATTCCCATTGGCTTTCTGTGACCCAGGTTAGCTTTAAGGGAAAAAGAGAACATAAAGCACTGATGCAAAATTGCTTTCCTTTCCTCTGATATTTAATAAAATAATGATAAAACCATTTGCTACTGTATTAAAAAAGTAACATTTTAGGTCTCAAGCAATGTAAGGTCAGAACTAAAAAATAGTGGATGGAATATCCACAGTTTCTCAGGGGGCTCTGTGCCAGTGTCTCATTACCCTCACAAGAAAGAATTTCTTCCTAATATCTAATCTAAATTTACTCGCTTATAGTCTTATCACTATTGCTTGTCTTGTCACTCTGTCCACTCTGTTGTTTGGGGTTTTTTTGTTTTTTTTTTAATGCGGTTGTCATGGGAAAAATTTATTAAATAAAGCCAAACACCTGATATCCCTTTGTGTCTTAAAACATATTTCCTACAATGTACCATATGGCCTACTTACCACAATCCAATTCTATAATACAGAGAAGTATACGTAGAGGAAAGCTGGGATGGAATGAACAGAACTTATCACCTATATTTCCAAAGGAAAGGATGGGAGTTATTTCATCCACACAGCAGCATTTCCCCATTCTTCTGGGTTTTCAGGTTGCTCTAAGTTATTCAGCTTGATATATTTGTGATCTTTAAACATAGTCATGTCTACCTTGCAGCAAAGAAAAAAAAACCATTAAATACATTTATCTTTCTAAAAAATAGGATTCTTACTGGTTCCCTTGGATTCTGACAGGATAGTAAACAGGTTTATCCAAAATCAACAACTGAACTTCTAAAGTAGGCACTTGTATAAATTGTCTTGCAATTATGTTATTTATCTACAAACGGAAGTTAATTCCTTTGAAGGTAAAATGTGATATTAAAAATATCTCTGTTCTCTTTTCCTCTCACAGTGAATGAAGATAAACAGAGTAAGACGTCCTTACCCTATGTAAAAAGCTGTAGAGACATTAAGAACAGTTGTTACAGAATAACCAACCTTGCATGACAGAATAAATTCTTGTCATTTATTGCCAGTCACCACTGAAAACCTCCATATGAATCATGCTTCTTTCATGCTGCAGATATAAACACACAGACCTGTATGTACACACAGCTGTATCTCTGATACCATTGAATAATTATCAAGGATCAGCTCTTTGAAGATGACACTCAGAAGTCATCCTTGAATCATGCTGGTATTGACCTTGGATTTTTCTCCCAGTCTAATAATTATCATGAAATAAAATTGACCTTTTTTGGAATGCACAATAGACAAAAAATCCCCAAATTTACATATATTTAACAATGTTTCTGAGTTTTAATTATATAAAAACCCTTTTGTTTCATATTTTTTTTTCCAACATGAAGGTAACGCATTCTAAAAGTCTTTCCATGTAGTAGCTTATAGGAAAAAGAAAATGGGGAAGTGCTCAAGGCCAGGCTGAGTGGGGCTCTGAGCAGCCTGGTCTAGTGGAAAGCATCCCTGCCCATGGCAGAGGGCTTGAAACGAAATGATCTGTGAGTTCATGTCCCACCCAAGAAATTCTGTGATTCTGTTATTACAAGCAATTCTGTGATTCTGTTATCACAAGCAAAACAAACTAAAAAACCACCAGAAATTCTTCTTTTGGCAATGAAGTTCCAAGAATCCTAAATCTAAATTAGCAGAAGGTGAATTTAACTTCTGTAGAAACTTAACATTAATAAAGAAGACTCTTAGGTCTTGTAAATCTGCATCATTTTGCTAAGAATGAACTTTCTTAACAGTAGCTGGATGTTCATGACTGAAAAATCAATAGAATGTCTCAAAATAAAAATCTGCAACATTATTTACTTAAAAAAAACAAACAGAATAAAACAGCATACCTCACTTGATACTTTGGTTTTGATTTTTTGGGTTTTTTCCTTTTAGGAATACACAATTTTTGATCCATCTTACTGCTCATTTCTCCCCATGTTTTCTATTTGATAAGAAAAATTACAGATCTTATCAAAGTCTGGGCTTCACAGTTAAAATCAATAGATCAAAATCAAGATAAAAGAATAATATTCTGCAGTGTGAATAGAAATATGCATGAATACACCTTTTATTAAAAGTAGATGGAAATAAGTATGTGAGAAAATTCACCTATTCTTTGTATTGAATCTATTTGGAATTTCCATAGCAAGTTCTGCAACGCCTAAGTTTCAAAGTCCAGTAAAGGAAATTGTTATCATTTATTTCTTTTAAGGCCATTACATGAACTGATTGCTCACCTATATAATCATAATTTCTTCTCTTTGTTGTATGGCAGCTCTGTCTACAATTCTTTTTTTCCCTCATTAACAACCTCTAATTTTTTCTTGTCTGTACTTAGAAAACACTTTCTTTAGGTCATTGTTAACACCATTTTTGAACAATGACACTTATGTGCACTTATAAAATAATACCAAAAAGCAATAGTAGAGTGTTAAGATTAATATGAGAAACAGCTTTTCTTAAAATTCTGTCCTGTGCTGCTTTCCAAAAAGTGATAAAAGGATCAAAATTTTATCATTTGTTTCAAATTCCATCACCCTCCAAGATGTATAAAAGTTGACTTACACTCTCTGCTTCCCATGTCATATCTAGCAGCTTTCTAAAGCATAACTCAGCAAGGGTTTCTCAGTGTAATAGCTTTTTTTTTGTGGTCAATGACATTGAAACACATTCACAGAAACATATCAGTTTGAATTAAACTTCCACTGGTCAAAGTTACTAAAACGTTTTATTTATAATAAAATAGTCCAGGCAATAGTGTGAAAGACAAAGGTTCAAGTCATCTTCACCTTGGTTTAAAGCAGAAATTTAAAATTTGATGTTTCACACTCCATGCAATTGCCCTGAATGGCAGTCTCTGGCTGTTCCAGAGTGAAGTTCAGGCTGGGTGGAGGTGGTGAAAAGGGAGGAAATTATTTTCTTTTTCCACAGAATTGAATATTGCAATGTCGTAAAAAAAAGTCATCATCAGTTCTCTGAATCTTAACAATATCAGTGTTAATTATGTGGGAAGCTATGTGAATTCAGCCATAAAGGGAAAAAAAAATTTGCAGGAGGTGTCTTCTCAGTGTCTTGATTTGACCAGTGGACTGAATAGAGAAGTGCCATGGAGGAATCACATATGAGGATCAGACATCTGTTCTTTATAGTGCCCCAGTTTCCATAGGTTAATAACCCTCCATTTCCTGTATGTATTACAGCACTTGGTATACAATAAAAGAATATTAAGTACCATCCTGGGCTATGGAACGCATTTATTCCAGCTGTGATAGCCTTGTTAGCTCTGCTACCCTTTGCTTTCCATCCATTCCCTTGGCAATATCTCTTCCCCCATACCTGTCAGTCTTTTGACTCTCATCTCTGTCTTCCCTAATCTCTCTTCCCATTCTTTTCTGTGCCAAATTTTGTTGGCACTGATATCCTCAAGGTAAGCATCTAGCTATTTTTAGACTTTGACTCTGAAAATATGTAAACAGAAACTTCTAAAATCCTGACTATTCAGTCATATTTAAGTAATTTTCAAAACACAGAAAAAGACAAATTTCTGAAATTATATTGGTTGTGGCCTTTCTCCCTCCCAAACAGATTCCAGGTACCTATCTAATCACACATTAAGGTGGTAGAGCTTCACAAATAAGCAGCTGTAAGGTTATCTTTAGATGGACAAGACTAGGTATTTTCAGAAAGGGAAGAGCTGATTTATGTTCAGAATGACAAAACTATTTATACTGAATACAAGGTTTCCACCACATAATGAGTAATTTTCAGAGTTTAAGAATCATAAGACAGTTTTCATACTGAAAAGTTTTGTATAATATTAGCTACTAGCAGTTAATAGGTACTGATAAATCTTAAAGCCATATGTGAATACAAAGTGTTCTCTTCAGTGACATAAGTTCAGCTTGCTCAGTTTAGCAGAACAATTTACACCACAATATGTAAGATTAAATCAAGACCTTCACAAAGACTTATGCAGCATCTCCATAAAAATAATTGCAGTAAAGCAGTCTAAGAACAGCGTGACTGATCTAGCTGTGCCATTAGGTGTGGCAGAATACCTACAGAAACATGGCTCAAAGAGAATAAATTCAAAAAAGGCAGAACATCACATCTCAATAAGGAATGCTGTGCATGACAGTGTTCAAAGGTGATATGAACTATTAATCTTGTGAAGACAATAATGCAGGATAAAGGAGGATGGTATAAAATTGTTTGTAGCCACCAGAAATTAATATAAATTTCTTCATTGAAATCTCCTTTATAATATGACTGCAAGCTGGGAAATCACTTTTACTGAATTATTCATTTTGATTAAAGAATTTCAGCTATCTGCACAGTGCACCTGTTACTTGTCAGGCCAGGGGTTATTGTGTATAGACTGGGGAATGAGATGCTGGAGAGCAGTGCCATGGAAAGGGATTTGAGGTCCTGGTTGATACAAAGTTGAACACGAGCCAGCAGTGCCCTGGCAGCCAGGAGGGCCATCCCTGTCCTGGGGCCATCAGGGACAGCATGGCCAGCTGGGCAAGGGAGGGGATTGTCCTGCTCTGCTCTGCACTGGGGCAGCCTCACCTCCTGTGCTGAGGGCAGCTCTGGGTGCCACAATGTAAGAAGGGCATGAAACTATTGCAGAGTGTCCAAAGGAGGGAACAAGGATGGTGAAGGGCCCTGAGGGGAAGCCTGTGAGGAGTGACTGAGGTCACTTGGAGGAGACTGAGGGCAGAGCTCACTGCAGGTACAGCTTCCATGGGAGGGGCAGGCACTGATCTCTGCTCTGTGGTGACAGTGACAGGACCTGAGGGAATGGCCTGAAGCTGAGTCAAAGGAAGTTTGGATTAGATAGCAGGAAAAGGTTCTTCACCCAAAGGTGAGCCCAACCCTTTAACAAAAACGTGGCTGGGCTCTGGAACAGGCTCCCCAGAGAAGTGGTCACGGCACCAGCCTGACAAAGTTCAAGAAGCTTTTGAACAAGACTTTTGGGCACGTGGTGGGATTCTTGTGGGTGGTCCTGTGCAGGGCCAGGAGTCAGACTAGATGACCTTTGTGAATCCCTTCCAACTGAGTGGAATCTGTGATTCTGTGATTGCCATAAGGCTGCTCTGCATCACTAAGACGTGCAACAGTAGAAGAAAATAATAAGTATGTAACCATGTGATTCACCTTGTCCTAGTATAATGCAAAGGCATATATCCTTCTTCACAGTAGAAACTAACACAGTAATGAAGTTGTCAGAATCCCATTGGAGAAAAATATATGGTAAAATAATGCTATATTTTAACCTTGGGACCATACTCTCAGACATTACAAATTAACATCTATTTAACTAAATGGCTTGTACTCATTTGAACCTCATGAAGGTTTCACAGGTGGCATAATAACACTGGAGGTAAAATAGAAAATTAATATCAAATTTCACAAAAAAAAAAAGCCTGAAAAAATATTTCTGTTAAGTGTCCTTTTATTTACATTCTCTGAATAACCTGAAGAAAAAATATAAGCTGGAATCTGAATAAAATTATACACAATATCTTGACATAAGGAGAATGAATGTTAAATTGACAAGCAGGTCAATAGTGAAGGCAAAATTTTATGGAAAATGAATACTTTTCCAGCAGTTCAGGAGTCATAAGGCAATCATAACCAGAGGTAACATGAATGAGAATGGTGTCTATTTACATCTAATTTGCAATGCCTGGGGTAAAGGAGGGTAAAGGAACTGGAATTCTAAGTACCAGTAAAAATAAGGCTCAAAAAATGTGTTGAACCCATACTGAATCTATTTGTCAATTTGAAAAACTCCATGAGCCAGGAATGTTAGATAGGAAGTTAGTGACCCTATTTGTTTTAACAACATTGGGTATGAAATAGCTGAATCTTGTAACCATGCAAGTGTATTATGAGTCTGAAACATACAGCTGTGTTCAGCATTCCTGTAAAAATAGCTGGACAATATCACACATGCCAAACAAAATTTCTTCCTCTCATATGTGAATTCTAGTTGAAATGAGATAGCAAGGCTGGATTGCACATAAAAATCAAAGAGACCACAACCTAGTATTTTATTTCCAAATTCATCCTACAGGTAATAACACTGGACAGGAGGAAAAAAAAATAAGTCTTATGTTACTGAAAAATATGTGCCTTTTTCAATGGCTTTCCTCTGAAGATCTCAAAGATTTTTATTAACACTAAGCCTGACTCCTCATTATTTTTATTTTGATGGTAATTGATATTAGTTTTGAAATGTATAAAACATGCTACTATGATTCTTTGGACAAGAGTTTATATTGATTTTCTGTAGCTGTTGATAACTTCATGTCTCCCAAAGAAATCAGTGGAAACCGGTCCAGCACTCTTTGAATACTGTCATCATCTCTCCCACTCCCAAGGGAGAAGTGTCCTAATTGTGACCTTCCAGTCCCTGTAGGAGCCCTACAAGATGGAGAGAGACTCTACAAGGCCATGTAGTGACAGGCACAAGGGGGAATGGCTTCCAAGTATAAGAGAGCAGGTTTATATTATCTATTAGAAAAAATGTCTTCACTGTGAGGGGGGTGAGGCACAGGAACAGGTTGCCCATAAATGTTGTGGCTGGCCCATCCATGGAAGTGCGGCCAAGGCCAGGTTGGATGGCACCCTGAGCAATCTGGTCTAGTGGAAGGTGTTTCTGCCCATGGCAGGGGGGTTGGAGCTAGGTGATCTTTAGGGTCACTTCCAAGCACAATGCTGAGTCTATGATTCTATTCAGCATGTGCAGGTTTCTTTTCCTAAGCACATTAATTTTTACTGTGTACAGTTACTGCTCCACCAATAGCATCAATTTCCTTGAATCTGGAAGCCTTTTCCCTTACACACACATTTTTGTGATGCTTTTCCACCAAACTATTAATATTACTGCTTCTCCTGAACTTTCTCTAGATTATCCCAAGATGATCTTAGGATTCAAACATGAACACTGTCATTTTTAATTACAAGTTACCTCTTGACATCTGACAGAATTTCTGCATTTTCCCACCAAAGGGGGGTATAGTATAGCATAGCATTCCCAGTTGCCCATGGTTGGTTGAAAGAAGCCATATTTGATAAGGACATATAAACAGATACTGTGGTTCAGGTCATCTGAAAATTGCTAATGTGGTAACTTTCTCAAAAGGACAAATAGGCCCTTGGCATGTTCAAGAGATAAATGTTATTTCAAATAAAGCTTTCTCTGCTGCTCTGATAAATTAAGCAAAACCATATTAAACGAAGAATCAGACTCTCCTTAATGACATGTGTAAAGGCATCTTGCAGCAGTTAAAAATTCCTAACCATGTGACCTTGAAAAGGATGATTGTTGTCCTTTCTTCTCTCACCATGTTTGACATGTCATGTTTCCTCTTGCTCATTGCACAGTGACTGCAATTAGTCTTTAAGCTCTTTACACCAAGGAGTCTCTTGTGCAGTTTTATTTGCTGTTTAATACCAGTTAAGATGGATTTGTTCTTCTCTTGCCAAAGTTATCCAAGTCACTCTATAAATATTGGAAAATAAGCATGCCATTCTCAGGGCTTCACTGTTTGTTCAGGACTGTTGTAACTGTTAATTCAGGATGCTGTCTTAACTAAGGTTGAAAAAAAGTAAAATAAGGATTTTGGGCTTTGTGGAATACTTACATGATGCCTAAATCATCTTGCCACTTAATCTTCTTGGGATGAATGAAGGCTTCTTGATTGACTGTTCTCAGCTGATTGACTTTCTCTCAATCTGGTTTTTTTTTCAAAGCTTTCCTACACTAGCAATATGCCTCTGATATCTAAACCACAGAGGAGATATTTTATTTATGCATATTCATAGGTGATTAAAGGAAATTGCACTTGTTTATTTTGCCCTTCTGAATTGTAACATTATCCATGTTGATTCCTGCCTTAGAAAAAGCTTCTTAAAAGTCATGTGATAAAAGGGCAGGAATTCCCTAGGTCTCTTCATGGTTAATTCAATTTTGAAATAACTTTTATGCACAAAAGGCCCATTTTATTTGATACCATAAGAATAAAGATTCATACGTGTTATTATTTTACTGAAATGATTTTGTAATGCAAATTAAACAGCTTTAGTATTCAATTACTTTTGTGCTAATATAAATTGTAAGATTAATGTAAGCATACTATAGCTTCAGCAACTGGTATCATAAAAATTCAGCCAATTTCAACAGCCGCAGTTAAATGGTATCCTGTGGTCCAAATACTGAAATCAAGGTAGTAGTAATAGAAATGCTTCTTTTGGACACAATTATTATAATTAGAATACCTCACAATTTTATTCATGTCACTGTCATGAATAAAAAATTTTTAAAAATAGGGTAAATGTACAGCAGATATAAGCCTTTGGAATGCTGTGTTCTCATTGCCGTGATGGATCAGGTCAGAGACCACAGGCAAAGTGATTCCTCTGCATCACCATCATATCCACAGAGCTGTGGGTACTTGAACAATTCTGGGATCACCTTGTGATGAGGAAATGGATGGTGGAAAAGAAATCAGCAAGAGCTCAATCCCATCTGGAAGTGGTCCCTTAGGTGCTGTCCTTGCATACTGCCTAAGCACAAAATAGATGACCTGGATCATCCACAGGCCATATCGTTTTGTTTCATTTTACTTTGGTTTATTTTATTTATGTTATTTTTAACATCAGGGAGGACAAAAAAAAAGAGAGAGAGACATGGATTTGACTCAGAATCTCTAAATAAACATAGACTGCAGAGCATCTCAGCTAGAAAGGTCCAGAAGCATCTGGAACTAATGTGACAGCTACTGAGACTGCTCCTTATCTCATTTTGAAGCTCTCTGGGGAAAGTCTATGGTTGAAAAACATGGCCCTCATTCTCCCATTTGCAAGAACTAGTAGAAGACAGAAGGAGTTAATTATAAAGACCCCAAAAAGTGTTCATTCTAGAAACATACACAGTGTAGTCATTAGCTAGCCAAGGTAACCACTGTGAGGGGCTGCATTACAGCTCTTTCCCCACTACTGATATAGTGGGATGCTCTTTAAGGAAATTGCAGACTATCAAACCATATTTTATGGACCCATGTTGAAGCTGAGAGGAAAGCAATAACTGCCCTTATAGGCTTGACAGTCCTATAGCATTTGGATTTAGTTATTAGCTCCTGTGTTTATCTGAGATAATGCCTCAGTTAAAGAGCTAGCAGAGCCAGGTCAGAATGAGAGTGGCTAAAGATCACATTATGGATCCTCCTAAGACACCACTCCAGCAGATCCTTGGATCTGCTCCAAGGATCATTACTCCACACAGAAAAATGCAGAATTTAAATTTTTCTCTATGTTTCTACCACATGCTTTACACCTGTCTCCTCACTCACAAATAAACATGCACATGACTCAAATGAGGTTTCAGTAGTCCAAATAATGAAAAATCTCCATCTTGTAATTTGAGTGTTACCTGATAATATCAGTTTCATGTACTCTCTTTCATAGTACATGAAATTGATATTAGTTTTCAAAACATGTGGGTAATTAGTTGCACATCATAGTTTTTAACTGTGTTATTGTTCTTGCTGTTTTAATGTTACTGAACAATCAAATTTCACAAAGAATAAACTCATTTTATTTTAATTTTATACATAACTTTGGGTTAAAGTTATGTATAAAATTATGTATAAAATTATATAATGATCTTTTCTATCATATCTTCTACATGATTTCTGTTGAAATGGAAACTTGGAAAGTTGGAAGATAGAAACTATTAAGGGTCTGAAAATTCATTCAAAATTAATTTGATTCCATATTATTCCATTTAAATGATCCTTCAACATAAAATAACTAGTTAGGTATCCTTGTGTTTTTCTTCATTTGCTATAGAAAATCCTTGATACAACAAAGTCCCTACACTTGTCACTTTCTGTGGTACTGTCTCATCTCAGTTTGCTATTGCTACACAATAGCACCTATTTCTTATTTTTGAATTATTCATTTGGCAAAAGGGGATTAACAAGGGAATTAAATATAAAGATGCCAAACTGTTGAAAAATTTGGTTTATATGCAAAATGTTAGTTTACAAGGAGATGAAGCATTTGAGTCTGAATTTCTTGGGATTCATTTCTCATGCAGGGAAGCTACAAGCATTTAAGAAGTAAAATTCTTATAGAGATATTTTAAATCTCAGTCTAGCTCTGAATTTTGTACAAGTGAGCTGTCATGTGGGAGTGTTTTGGCTGGGTGTTTTAATCTGGTTTCATTGTGAGGAGTGCACACAGTTGCTTAGAAATGAGCCATGCTGGCCTCACTGGGGTCAGCCCAGAAATCAATATAAGCCAGCCCTGTCTTGTGCTTCACAGTGAATGAAGAGCTTAGCACCAGCCAGCAGCACTGGATGGAGGCCACTTCACAACTCAGCTCTCACAGCCAAGCACAAGGCTCTCAAAATCCTGTCCACTGCACATACGTCTGCCTCTTGTATTCACAATTGCATCATATACATCCATAGATTTCTAGCACAAGTGTGCAACAGAAAAAAAATGGTGAATTACCATTCAAAAAAATTATTCTTGTGGGGAAGAGTGTTATGAATGAGGCTCAAAATATTGCACCTGCAAGCAAAGACCATTTTACCTGCTGTCCAGTGCCAATAGTAATTCCAGGTTTAGTAAGAGCCTGGGGAATTCAATGGACAGCACTTTTGTGACTGGATAAATTTCTGGGCAAATGAAGCTATAGAACTACGTGTGTTTATGCTCTAGTCTTCAAGTCTGTGTTATCCATTTGCTCATTTCAAGGCAAAATAGGAAAAATAATTATCCTTTCAGCAGAAAAATACTAGAGCTGTAAAAATTTCCATTGATTAATCCAGAAATTACCCAAGAACTTGAAGTATTTGTTCGTCATAACCTGTAATTTTGCTGATGGGCTGAGCGAGTCTCTAGGAGCCAAAAGGGTTCAGCTGAGGTGACAAAGTAAGTGCAGAAACACGCTGCTCCAAAGCTGCAGAGAATTTCAACTCACATCGTTAGCTTCAAGGATAATGGCTTTGAACTCCAGGGCAAACTTTCCTCACAGACAACTAACGAGGTTTTGCAATACCTCAGAACATCCTGTACCTGCTGTTGAGCTCTGAGTTAAACAAGCAGAGAGGAAAGTGTCTCTCTTGTCTTCTTCCAGTCCTGTGCTTATATATGACTATATGGTAAGTCATTTCACCTCCAGATAACAATTTACAGTTCTGATTCAAATTGATCCTCTCCACAAATCTAAAAAAGAACAACTGAATTGAGGCATTGTGAAGATTTGGATGTTTTCTATGCCTTATATTCTTATTATTAATTTCAAATGTATGTTTGTAGTAAGAATGGGGGGAAATATTCAAGAGATAGATTTTTTAACAAATTACAGTTTTATCAGAACCATAAAATTAAAAAAAATGCAACTCTGTAAATAGGATTGAAACCTTTTCATATTTCACTTCAATTTATTATTTGTTTCTTTTTCATTCTGAGTTGCATATCACAGCTAATTTTCAAAGTCAGATGCCTTATAATTAAATTAATTCTTAGTGTGTCCTACTCAATATGCCAAAATGAGATTAACTGAAATTACAAAACACAGCCATTTGACATAATGACAGAAAACTGTACTACTGATTTAACAAAACTTAATTCCTATTCTGTGGGAAACATCAAAATTTTGTCATTTCTCAAAGGAAATCTGATGCCTAAACTCTGTAATTATGCACCTCAGGGGCTGTTGTGGGACACAGATACATGTAACATCAGTTTTCTGATAATCAGAACTTCACAACTTCATCTGTAGTTTTCCAACTTTGCTTGGGCAAAATGCACACACAAATTGCAATTGTCACAGCTTTGGATGGATGCTCCTCAACAGAAATAAAATGCATTGCTCAAGGTTCCTCATGACTGCTATACCCATGCAAGCAAGATCTTCTTGCTTGTGTGAGGTGCATTTAGTGGGACTTTTACCTTCACAGGATGGTGACCCATGCCATTTAGTTTGGGGATAAAGAGACACTATCATTTTCCAGGGGGTCTGGAGAGGGTCTCTTGCTCCAGACTCACAACCATGTGATACCTCCATGAATCCCACACTCATAGCTTTTGCTGTGCCCCTCACAGCTGCAGCAGGTCTCCTCACAGCCTTCCTTTCTGGCTGCCTGCACACCTCACCTTCCCCTGATGCAGGCAACATGAGCAACTCCAGCTGGGACCTGCCAGAGCCTGGCAAAGGCAACAGAGACTGCACAAACTGCCAAGACCTCAGAGAAAGTGTGTGAAGCACCTAATTCACAATAATGCATAGGACACATCCAAGATTTGTCCTTGAAAATCACATCCAGACTGTTACTACAATATGACTAAGCACCTCAGAAATCTTAGGTTACAGCTACATTGGTAAAGCCTTCTGATGCACACAGTGCTGTCTGGCAGCAAAGCCTGGTGGCTCAGGATGGCTTGTGTCTACATGGGCTCTCTGAATCAGACTGGACATTTGACCAGGGTCTTACATACATCTCACATTGTACCTCTTGATAAAAGTGTATATCTACCAAACTACCTTGTCACAAAGCTCTTTTCCTGGCCCCGACAACTAGCTTAATTCTTAATTTTCTAACCTTTTTGTAGAGTGATAGCATCCAAGCTACTGGGAACAGAGCCCAGATGTGTTTCTGAACTTTGATTAATAGTAATTTCTGTTAGCATTGGATGGTCTGAACAAAAATTGTGCAGGTGTCTCTTAACTACTTTAGCATTCAAGATAATGAGTGCAAAACCTGGTCTAATCCCTTCACATTTGGTGCAATACCTGGACTTCTCCCTGTGTTATTTAGTTTAAGAGAAGCTCTGAGAGACAAAATTAACAATTAGGGTTTTTACATTTGATTTCAAAATGCCTGCAGTAATGCCTGCAGTAAAGCAGGTCTGTTATTGTTAGCTAGAGTGTTTTCTATATACTCTGATAACTTCTCACACATCTTGGGATGGGGCTAGAGAACTTGAGAGGGTAGCCACAGGTATGTTGTTGTCCTGCAGAAATACTGATAGGCTGGAGGTGAGGTGACAATGTGTGAACAGGCAAACCTGGTTGGTGGTATGATCTACCCAACAGAAACAATCTCTGGACAAAACCATCGCTGAATCCATGTGCCATCCATCTATTCATCACAGAATACATATTTCCTTCCTCTCCCAAGAAGAACTGAAGTGCACTAACATAGATTAGTGTAGGATGCCTTCAGAGCCCTGACCTCCTCCCAGAAGCAAATAGGAGAGGTCACTTGTTTGCCAGTACACCTCAGGCAAATTCCAGGCTAAATTAAAAAAGCAAGTTTGGAAGAATCTTTATCTTTTCCACAGCAGATTACAGAGATTTCTGTTTCCCCTCAGAGCATCAGAATAGTGATAGTGACATTAAAATGGTACATTTGTCCACAGTGTTTTGGTGTGACTTTGTATTTACTTTTGCCATGCTTTATAGAACCATTCCTAGATTACACAAGTCTAAAGAAATGCTGATTAAGCTGTACAGTAAATCTGAGCCTGAAATATGAATAATTAACCACTGCAGAGGCTGCCAATAACTGCAGGGCAAGAGCTTCTTTTAATTTTCCTTCAAAAGCTGAAGGAAGCAATGTTTGATTGTGAGACTTCAGCCAGCTACAAAAGAAAACAGAGTATAGTATTTCTTTGCTTTGAAATAACATGATAAAAATTACCAATGTCTGCTTTGTGAGACAGAAAATTCTAAAAGAGGATTCAAAAGATAAAGAACAAATAAGTGTGATATATAGATATATATATATATATATATGTTTCTTAGAATAAGAAACAATAGTTTGAAGACAAGAAAATGTGGTTGGGAGTCAAGAGAGGAGAGAACTGCAGGAGGACAGGGGGAATTCCAGCTTTGGTTCAGACAAAGGACCACTGTGGGATCTTGGAAAAGCCACATGCCAGAGAATTGCCTCAGTTATTCATTGCATTCTAAAAGCTAATGACAATAAACTTACATGAAAGAATTATATAATGTGCAAAATATACATTATTCTCTAAGGGCATCAGCTATTAAATAATGGAAGCATGAGAGTCAGCAATATTTTTCCAGATTATGTTGCACTTGAGCCTGTAAGACTCATTTACTCAATGGATAAGCACTCGTCCCTCTGGCTCCTTTTTTACTGTGAGATGAAATCAAGAGGTAATTAAAAATGTCAGTGGTCTGCACTTTAGAGATATCTTTCAATCAGTGGACATGATGAGGTAGCAAAGGGAGACAGACTTTTCACAGGCAAATATAGATTATTAGCTACTAAACTAGATTGTTTAGATTTTCCTTAGATGGATATGATTTTGTTTACCATCTGGAGTTCATAAAATGGCAATAGGTACTTTTTAAGATTTTTGCAATACAATGTCCAGATTTCTGGAAAGCCTTCTAAGTTTATCCTAGCATTATTGTACAGAAAATATACAGGAAGAGACTGAAAGTTCAAAGACTATATTCTCTTTCCTCTGGTGAATGAATTTATGTGATAAATTCCTATGTTGAGTAGTGTGTAAATTAAGATTTGGTCTGTTCTAATACTTAACAATATTTTTCAGTAGTCTTTTCAATTTGCTGCTTTAAAATCCCTGCCATAATGCTTTCTAGTACTGCATATATATTAAGAGAAAGGCTCAGCTCACTCACATCAGATTCACAGCTGGGGCATGCCATGCTGTAGAACATAAAATTGTTTCTTCTCATCCAAAATCTTCTGTTATTACTACATTAAATTGTGCTAAAACTACATCTACAGGAAAGCTGAGGAGATCATTACTTGCTCATGGTGAGACTAAGTTGTCACTTCATATTTTGTCCTGATGATTAAGTGACTGAAAGATGTTAATCGTTCAATATCCCACATGAAATGAGATGTGTGGTCTCAGACTGCTAGAGAAGTGTTTCACATTATAAGAACACCATCACACTTGGCACTTGCTGGAAACTTTATTGTCAGCCTCAGCTGATGTGCAAATAGAGGGATGCAGAGACTGACCAAGCAGCTATTAGGATGAGGATGGTTGTACACAAAGAGGCCCTGAAAAAGCAAGAAGCAGAGGAGAATTAAACTGCTACTGTTTATTTGGTTCATTAATTAATAAAAGGCTTCTTAGGGCTGGAAATCCACTATCTTTGATTAAAGGATAATTTGCTTCAGAAAGGAAATCCCATTTAGGAGAAAACAAAACGAGATATCAAAGCATTTGGGGAGATTCAGCTCTGGGACATGTCGTAGAATTGAGTGAGAAAAATCCCCCTCTATGGATGAGGGAATTCATTTGGGAAATTGGATATTTTGGGTCACATTTACCCTTTAGCTATATAAAAAGTTGGTAATTAGTTGCAAACAAATTATTTGTGAACTCAATGGAGAGAGAGAAAGAAAGAGAGAGAGAGAGAGAGAGAAAGAGAGAGAGAAGAATTGAACCAGTCTTTTTATCCTTAACACTCCTGTTGTTTTATTAATTACAGAAGAAACCTAAATGATAATTCACTGTAGGTAGTATAAGGGTTTGGATGAGTCACCATGAGTTTCCATGCCTAGTGTTGGGAGAAATTGCTATAAATCCTTTTTTTCATGAAATAACATTTTTTTTTATCAAATCGCCTTTGCTCTCATTTGTCTTCACAGAATGCTGGAATTGTCCACTGGAGGACATTGAACCTTAGTCTGTCCCTGCCTTCAGGGACCCCAAGCATCTTGGCCATCAGGCTATGAAGGGGAGCAAGCCTGCTCCCACTGTAGTGCTAAGGGAAAATTATGAAGTAGAACTGGGAAAAATAAAATACGTAAAAAAAAAATCATTAATTTCAAAAGTCTGTCCTATTAATATGCTGTATTTTCTATAGATTGTGTAAAAATTTCACAGCTCATCTAAAAAAACAACAGATATAAGACAGTGGTTTTCATTTTTCCTAGTCATGACCCATGGTGGGGTGAACTCAAGAGTCTCTGGCTACTAGTGAATATAGAGAAAAATGGAAAAAATAAGACATGTATAAGGTGTCTGACTCCTGATCTGTTCTCTCAGCTACAGCAGCAACCAGTTTGAATATTTCCTGAGCCAGATATTGCATCTGGGTTACTTATGGATGTATTCCCATGGATTTCTCTAAAGTCTGTTTATGTCCATTTATATTTTTGGCATCCACAACATCTTGTGGAAAATTACCTCACAGTGCAGTTATGCAACAATATGAAAAAAGTGTTTCCTTCTGTTTATTTTAAACTCACTACCTGATAACTTTATTGTGTATGTGTCCTCCTGAGTTCCCATGCTGCAAGAGATTCAAGTATTCCCTGTTCTCCACAATAAATTTATGCAACTGTCACATTTCTCTAAGTTGCTCTTTCCAAGAGGAAGAGATCCATTCAATTTAGTCTCTCTGCATATGGAAAACATTCTCTATATCTATCTACCTCATTGCCTTTCAGTCCTATTTTAACTATTACAATATGGTGTTTTGGTAGGGTTTTTTCCCACAAAAACAGCTAATACTCACAAATTGTGTACTGTTTCTATATTAGCACATCCCAATATTTTCATATGAATATGTTTCTGTTCAGCCAAAACATTCAATAAGACTGAATCTTCAGTAACTGCATGTGAGATACAGTAAGAGAAATCCATTCGTTCATCTCTTATATGATTGCAGTTGTATTTTATTGAAGATTTTATTTATAAGCATCTTTTAAAGTTTTTTACATATTATGAAAATTATCAAATAGTCTTAAAACTCAAGGTAGCCTTATGTACTGCTCATTTTAGTAACATTTCAATACCTTTTGATAGTGTATTGATTAATCCATATTTAAGTATAAATATGAGATCTGCAAAAGATGTTTATGCAAATATTTAGTATTAGTGTATCCTCTCTACATCTTCACTCTGCTTAATGCATAGGAACAGCCAATTTTGTCAACCCATAAAGTGCCTTATCAGGTTCTATCACTTCCTGTGGTAGCAATGCTATTTATAAGTGAATTAGTGAATGCAGAAAAGAAAGAATTAAAAGGAAAAAGACAAAAAAAAAAAAAAAAGGAAGAAAAAAAGAAAAATAATCCTTTCATGTTATTTATCTGAAAGATACATTCCAGGGATGAAATATGTGCTGGCAAATGGACTAGGTATAGGATTTGTATCATTTACTGGAAACCTTCTAGTAGCATAAACAAGAACTTCATCTAACTCACACTTCAGAGTTTTAAGGCTGACCTCACATGCTCTTTGTATCAACAGATGGGTCTCTCTGACTCACACTTGTTCCGTGTGCTTGGGAAGCATTCTGCCTTAACAAGCCTGAGACCCTGAGGAACTACATGAACCACTCTCTGAGCTGGAATACATGTTTCTTTTTGATGTTTGTTGCAGATGAAAGTAACAAGTACATGGGATTTGGGGGAATGCTGCTGACGGAATTTCAAACAAACAAAAGATGATAGAGAGTTCAGGCAACTTCTCTCTCCACATCTGATTTCTCAGCTTTTGAGTTTATAGGATGTGTCTGCTATAACTTTTGGTGTCAGTAAAGGTTTTGTCAGTGATTTTTTTTTTTCTTTCTTGAAATTTATTTATTTTAATTCAGTGAGTTAATCACCAAGCCAGAGAAGGGAGATTAAATACTTCAGTATTGGCTTTTTGGTGATTTTTGTACTATATACAAAATATTTTTGTACAATTCTTATGTCTGAACTATGTGCTCCGGTATACTTTCTCATGACATTACCAACAACAAATGAAATAGAAAAAATTAAAATAAAAACAAATAGAACTCATATATCTATGTAATTCTGATCTTTTTTTCCATAGGTCAAGTGCATTTAAATAACAGAGACATTTTATATTATCAGAGTTGTGAAAAAAGATCTTGACACATGTTCAATCTAGATCATATAACTACTTCCTAATTGCCAGTCATATGCTAGAGATCAGTTCCCTTGGTTCTTATCCTTGACTTAAGAATAAAAATTGTGGTTTAGTACTTAGAGATTCACTATGAAAAACATATTCACTCTGAGAGGCCATATGGATGATTTGTGAAGATTAAAACTTATTATATGGGGCCCTAGGTTCTGTTCCAGCAGCAATCCATGACCTTCCTTTTAGCTTATTTATAAAATATGATAGCAGTTCATACTCAAATGTCCCCAGCTTAGAAGGCAAGCATGGATTTATTCAGTATAAGTGGTAAGTGCATGAAAATAAAAGCCAGGGTCACTAGATCTGACTAATATAAATCCATGCCCTCAAGAAGTTTTCCCATCAAGTAGGAAGGAGTAAGTAGCACTGCCTTTCTTCTTCCCTGCTGTAGTGAGAAAGGATTCCCTAAAAAAATACCATATTGTTCAGGTGAAAGCCCAAAATTTTAACAGGTTCACACAGGGCAGTGCAAAACAAATCACCCAAGTGGCACAGCTCTCTGCTAGCAGCACAGAGCCTACTGCCCTCAGCATTTCCCACTCACTGGAAATGAGCCCTCCTGAGTCTCACAACAAATTCAGATAAGGAGGGACTCCCTACAAACTACTCCTGTCCTACACTGACTCATAAATTTATTTTCCTTCCCATTGAAAGAAGCAATTAAGTACTACTCAAGCAAGTCTTATTATATAGAAGTTGTTTATACCTGATGAGTCTCAAAGGGCAGGCAGAGTGCAGTCAGTCAAGAATGAGATTCCAGAATTTCTCTTTCTGGAGAGGTAGGCAAAAAAAAAACGAGGCATAGATCAAGGTAAATTCTCTAAAGGAATGACAAAAACTAGACAGACCTGCTTTGGATCTGCTTTTCCATTCTTAAGCACCTTAATGAGGTCTTAAATTTTACACGCCTACTGAAAAGGTATTCTTCATGTAGAAGCCTACGTGAAGAATATTTTCTTTATGCTTAATAAAGAAAAACAGGTACCTCAGGAGACAGATTCATTTTGCCTATCTTTAAACATTCTTCCTTACCTACATAAGCAACTATGTGATTCCCCTTACAGCCATCACTTTATTAGGCACTTTAAATAGTGCACAAGTTAGCTGACAAATTCAATGGGTTGTACCAGGAGAAATAGCAAATAATATTGAAATGTTAAGTTCCATAGTTTGGGAGTTGGGTTTTTTCCTTTATATTTAAACAAACAAACAAACAAGCAAAAAAAGTGAAACACTTGTTAAACTGAAATCTTCTGCAACAACTTTACATGAAATATTTAAAGTGCCTTCATGGTAATAAATGTGAGTTTTAGTCTGTGATAAATTTACTCACAGTGGACAGATTATCTCACTTACTATAGCCAGAATCATTCCCATCAGGACACAAGGTGACAGAGATTATGTGCTTTAGAAGTTCATTTTGACTGCTTTATTTTTATCTCTTAACAAATACAAGCCTATTTTCTTTTGACCTCTTCTTTGCTTCTTTAGTTTAGGAGTTACAAGAATTTTAAAAGTGTGCTTTTTGCTTCAGAGTTTCTTTGACATCCCATAAAGCAAGTGCAGATTGGACTTTTACTTAAGTAGAGTGAAGGCAAAACAGGCAATAGTATTAATGGCAATCACAAGATATGCTTATAATAATGAATATCTAACAGGCTACAAAATTTGCTTTTTTACAAGAAATCTATGATGATTGTCTCGTCAAGTGAGTTCTACTGTTTGTTCAGTGTCAATTTCATAGTCTTTTCAACCCTGCTAGGATTTGAACCTAGAGATGCCAAACGTAGAGTGATAAAGATTACTTAATGATTCTAAACTTCTAGGTACATTAAGCCAGGGGTTGGATACAATAAAATTGGCAGAAAGTAGATATGCTTGCAGTGGGGTCCTGAGATTTCTGCTGCTGAAGAGATGGACTGACTCTGTGTGTGTGTGTGTGTTTGTGTGCGTGTGTGTATACATACACAAATTAGTGTTTTAGAGAATCAGGATCTGAGGCCTTTTTTGCCTCTGTCATGTCTCAGAACATAGCTCTGCCCCTTCTCTTACTCAAACATATTTGTAGCTATTCATATTTTTTTCTCACCACAACTAAGGAAGTACTCATTCATAGCACTAATTTTATATTTTCTTTGTTTCTTCTCACCTACTTCCACCTACATACCTGTTGCTTTTCCCACCATCCATCTGATGACTGTTATACTTTTACAGACCTTTACACACTAGTGTCATATTTTACAACTTCAGGTAATTAATTAAAACGCTTTTTCAGAGTAGAAATAAGGTTGACCATAATCCTCTCTACAATGGACAGAAAGCTGGTACCAATGTTTACCAGTCTGAAATTTTGTTTTGGAGCCTGCAAAAAATTCTTTGTAGCCAATGATAAAGTTCTCGTCCATAAGTGGGTTTTTGAATAGTCATAAAATGTGAATTTTTTGCATGAAAGTCAATAGTTTCCTCTGGCACAGGGAAGTTCTGCATCATTTTAATCAGACATGGTTTGAACAAGGAGCTCTCCAACATCCAAAAAATTTCTACATAACCTGGTTAAGGCAAAATTTTTCATCTGTTTTGTAAATCCAGCTTCTTCTTCAGCTTCCAGTTTACAAAAACTGACTTAAATCTCTTTTGAACAGTGCCCTTTGGTTGTGCTTACATGCTACTGAGTGTAGCTCCTGCCAAAGCCGCTCCTCCCTGTTTCCAAGGATAAAAACTCCCTGCTTTTTAAAACCATACTTCTTATCAGGGATTCATTCTTTGTTTCTTTCCAACCCAGCCTTGATCCAGTCAATGCAATGTCCCAGTTGTGAACTTGTTAGGTGATGTTGCCTATGTTTTCTGACATAAGAGCTTTAGTCTGGGAAAAAAACATTCTGAAGGCATAATAAGAAAAATAAGCTTACAGTACAAGGGTCCAGTATTTAAATTGATTTCTTATCTTCATTTTCACAACAGCAAAGCAGATGCTCCTTAAAACAACACAGAAGTTAAAGATGAATATATTTTAAAATGGGTGCTTTATTTTCTAGGGAGTGCTGCTGCTATTTTATAACTAAAAGCAGGACTGTGAAGGTGAAATTGCAGACATAAATATCCAGATGTAGCTCAACTTTATAGTACTTTCTTTACAGTCCCTCGATTGTTTCCTTTTTTTCCCCTTTGAAATATAGGACTACTATTGCCAGCATTGCAATAAGATTGTAAATATTTTTTAAATCCTTTAAGTTTCATGAACTACTGCAAAGGTGTTCAGCAAGTGAAGGAGGCTCTTTGAGCAAAGAGGGTTCTCGAGTTCCCAACTATATGAAATTTACTTTGAGCTTGTAAATAAATTCAAGTGGGAACCAAATTGAAGACACAAATCAATGTCCCCAGACTTTGTCACTTGAATGAAGAGCATATTAAGCACTTTAATAATTTT
This sequence comes from Melozone crissalis, assembly GCF_028551555.1. Classification (NCBI taxonomy): domain Eukaryota; kingdom Metazoa; phylum Chordata; class Aves; order Passeriformes; family Passerellidae; genus Melozone; species Melozone crissalis. Next base: position 60,227,864 of record NW_026535805.1, read on the forward strand.
TACTGTTTCACCTGGTGTTATTAAAGAAGTGTCCTATGTAAGAAATCAGTAAACAGTTCAAAAAATGAAAAATTTTGACGAGCTGTTATTTGGGTGAAAAAATTTTGAATTTCTACCCCACTCATAGTTCTGACATTTCACTGTTTTCTCCACATTAATTCCAAGTCATATTACAAAATTTCTGTGCAATGGGAATATATACATATATAAAGATATGCACACTTTAAATTGTTCCATTTGAATATTCAATAATATTATATTTTAACATTTCTGATTTAAAAAAAAACTTTTTGCAAGTTTTTATTTGTTGAATAACTCAAAAATATTTCTCAAGCAATTTTAACATTAAACTGCCTTTCCTTATAGCCTAGAGAGCCAATGACTACATTTTCTTTAGCTGAAATATTCTTCCCTTGTGCAAGCAACATGTGTTTCCTATTGACCATGTATCTCAGAGTGAAAATTGTTGCAAATACTTCTGGAATATTAAATTTCCTGGGAAGAATAGTAATCAGGAAAAATAGGGTTTATAACCCTTACTTCTGCTAAGAATGTATTACAATCGGAAAATTTAGCTTGGTGTTTTGCTGAACTAACTTAGACAATTAAAAAATTCTGGTTTACCTTGATAAAAATGAACAGAATAATTAATGGAAATTTTCCTTCATGAAAAAGTTTAAAAAAAAATTGAGATACATGCAAGATTTTCTAGGTTATTTTGATTTTTTTAGAAATGGCATTTTTTCCTTACAGAAAATAACTTTGAGGAATACTTCATATATAGGTGATATCTGTATTCAATGGCAAGTATCATGCAGCAAGCGGGCCACAGAAAGTACTCTCCACCAAAGGAACAATTTATTCCAGCTCTGTTCCCAGAGCCCTTTGAAACTACAGCCGCCTGCAACCCAGCAAAGAGAGCGCCAAGTGTGAGCGGGCACCAGGAGCCGCCAGCGCTGCTGTGCTCCACCACCGCCCGTCCGCGGGAAGCCCGCACTTCCATCCCTTTGTTCTCTCCCCACCTCTCAATAGTCTTTCCTTTCAAAGGGAAAATCATTCTTTCTAAAACAAGAGTGTCTGTTTGAGAAGACCGAAGCTGAAGCCTAGAGTGAACGTGTGAGAAATTCCCTTGCCGGTGTAGATAGTCGTCTGTTAATTAGAGAAACCGGGACAGGAGAGAAGAATGGAAAAAGATTTTCATCTTTAAAAAGCAAATTGTGACAACATTAATGGTTCTAGATACATTAAGCCAGGGGTTGGATCCAATAAAATTGGCAGAAAGTAGCTTTGTTTGCAGTAGAGTCCTGAGATTTCTGCTACTGACAAGATGGACTGACTCTATGTGTGTTGTCAAATGAGGATGGCACAGCAGGATCATAAAACTTGTCTTCAAAGGAGTTTTGGATTTCATTTCTGTTGTACTGAATTTAATTTTTTTTCATTCACTAAATAAAAATTGAAAAGGCTGGCACTTGCAGGTAAATCAATAAATGAAATTAAAATTCAAAATGTCATTCATTTGTTGCTCTAAGATTCTCCTGTCAAATAGCCTTTCTTTCACCTGTTTTATGACTCTAGGTTAGATAGAACTCCGTCCTAGAATTAGTTATTCCAAAAAGTGCAGTTCTTTTATCCCTTAGACAACTCACTATAATCTCTCAAAGGAATAAATCCACATACAATGTCATTGCAAAACATCCTTTGCCTGGAGAAAACTATTCTAGCTGCAGCACAGCAAAGCTCAATAAATTTGATTTTTTCTTAGCAAGCTGATCAAAATAAAGTTTGCAGGTGAAAAAATACATTTCAATAATTAATGTCTACAGGCTTCAGAAGATGTGAAATTAGGATGTGGAGAAGCAAGAAAACAGAAGTTTTGCCAAATTATTTAGTCTCCTACTGTTGCTTTCATTTCTTACAGAGCAAGTGCAGTTGTGATTCTGATGCCTATGTGAAACTGATACTGTCTATGACTCAAAAGCTCTAATGAATGACTCACCAGTGCTGAGAATAGCTACCAAAGGGTCACTCTGGGACTGTAAGGTTCCTTTCAGGAAGCTGGGAGAATAGAAATGTGTATCAGTTCCTGCTTGACAAGAAAATACTCTGAAATGATAAAAGCGAATTTCAAATATAGCTTTTCCATAGAATTAAAATGAAATTTTTATAAAACAAACACAGTATACACATAAACACAAAAAGACTTTTAACCCAACTGTTGTGGTTTAACCCCAGGCAGCAGCTTCTTCCCTAGAGACTCATTTGCTCACCTCCCTCTGGTATTACACCTTCATAGTGGGATGAGTGATAGAATTGGAAAGGTAAAAGTAAAAAAACCACATGAGGGTTGAGAAAAAGAGAGTTTAATAGGTGAATCAAAAGCTCCACATGCACACAAGCAAAGCAAAGCAGAACAAAGAATTAACTCACCACTTCTCATGGGCAGGCAGGTGCTCAGCCGCCCCCAAGACAGCAGGGCTCCAACACATGTGACATTGACTTGGGAAGACAAACACCATCACTCCAAATGTCTCCTCACACACCTCCCTCATCCTTCCCCCAGCTCTATATGCTGGCCATGATGCCATATGTTCCAGGGTATCCTTGGGGTCAGCTGGGGTCCAGAGTTCTGGCAACCCCTTGCGCATCCCCAGGCTCCACCTTGGCGGGGCAGCACAAAAAACAGAGAAAACCTTGAGGCTCCATGAGCACTGCTCAGCAGCAGTAACAAAAACACCTCTAGATTATCAACCCTATTGTCAGGACAAATACAAAACAATACAATACAGCCCCTTAACAGCTACCATGAAGAAAATTAACTCTGTATGGGTCAAAACCAGCACACTGGGCACAAGTGCTAGGAAAAGGAGAACTGAGATCTTAGATTTTGCCTCTATAGATATTTTCATTTCACAAAGGACAATCTTTAATGTAGATGTAGATCTATTATGAAATTTATTATTTACATCTCACTACTCAACAAAATACTGCAAAATAGAGCCAAACCTTTCAGATTCTGAATTTTGTAATATATTGTGACATCAACATGATTTTCAGTATAGCTGATGGCATCAAAATGTAGAGAGAAGCGGATGCCATAGGGTGTGGACTTGGACATTGTGAGGAAGAAGTTCATCTGCTTTGTTCAAGAGTCAGTGGTCTTAGAGGAAGACAGACTAAATACATTTTCACTGAAGATGGAGAATCAGATAAGAGAAGAAGTGAAGTTTGGGCTGTGGCAGATATTGGGGTAAACAAGAAAGAATGCTGCAAGAAATTAAGCAAAGAGCAGGAAGAGGGCAGGAGATGTGAGACAACTCTGGAAGTCCTGTGGTGGAGGAGAAAGAGAGGACCAAAAGTGAAGTCCCAGTTGTCTCCTGCTTGGAAGCCATGGGAAAGAAAAATGGGCAGGCTGCATCAGATGAAATTTCATGTGATATATTAGGTCGTGCTTTGATTACCAAACAAAAGTCAGCACCTTGTGGGCCTTTCTCAGTAAAGGCTTTAAGGACATAAAGAATCTCTTAGTTCTGGATAGGACTGAAGGTCAGATGAACGCATGTAAATGACTGAGTAGGAGTCAAAGAGATTAACAATCACCTGAATGAAAGTTGACACCACAAAAGATTAGGCAGAAACATACATTATCTCCTCACAGCATGGATACAGGTTCTCTGAAACAGTAGATCTTTTCCATCTCAAACTAACTCTCTGGGGCCCTGTAGTTCCCTAATGCTCAGAGCTGATACCACACCTCTGGTAGCTTATTACTGTTACAGCAATGCACCTAAAGCTGTGGGGTATAAAAAGCAGAGCCCTGCCTCTAGCCTTCAGAAACCCTAATGTGTTCTTTCATCCATTGTGAGTCTGTGGCTGTAGCAGGCTGTGATCTCTGATCTCTGACAGTAAGCAAGCTCCTCTGACTAGAAGGCCAGAAAAGGCAGTGACAGCCTAATAGAGTTTTATAATTGTATTTTGAACATTTCCACTGTAAGCAGAGGGCTCCTGACTCAGATATATTTATCTTCTGCTTAAAGAACAATAAAAAATAACAGGAAGGAAGCAACAAGTCATAGTAAAAATAACTCAATACCTCTGCTACATTTCTTTCTGTGTTATTTTCATGTGAAATTACCTTACTGAAATACAGTGAGAGTAATTTGGGAGTTCTGAAAAAGAGGCCAGTATTTCCAAACCTGAGTAGATAGCCAGCCTGCAATTATAAAAGGGAGATTTTGCTCCAAGTGTACTGATGACAATGAATAAATGAGCCAAGCAGGGTAAACTGAACTTTAAAGGAAGCTTGAGGACTGAAAAAATTCTCTATAAGATGGTTCTGAAACAAAACAGCTTCCCAATCAAACCATCATGAAATCTGAGGAAAGCCTGTGAGCATGTGCCCACAATGAGGCAGAGCCACAGCACATGTAGGAATGGCTGGGCTTTGGATCCCTCAGTTTAAGAGACTTGTGTTTCACCCAACTAACCCAACAGTGCCTTTTTATCAGGAAAGTTAAAATAAACTTTAATTTACTAAATCAAAGACATTGTTCTTAAAATGAGTGTTTGTACAGTAGTTTGAGATTCTTGCCTGGCTGTATAAGCACAAAGTGTTATTAAATCGTTCAGCATCAAATGTCCTTAACCTCATTATATTTTATAGCAGTAACTTTTTATTATCATCTGATGGCAATAAAACATGACACAGCTCATCTAGCATGCTGGGGCAAGGTCTTGATTGAAGTTCATTAAAGTTTTGTCTGAGTGAGAAGTGAATAAAAATTGAGTTAAGGACTTCAAATTTTCATTTCCTAATAAGGCATTAGGAACAAATATATGAAAAATAAAAACTTCTAATATATATAGGTTGCTAATGTTTTAGGCACAATTGACTCGACTCAATTGACAGGGATATAAGCTCTACTAAATTTCAATTAATTTTTAATTATATTTTTTCTCATTACTGTTTCTGTCCTCCACATATCTCCCTCATTCTGCCTTTTTTATGTCACAGCCATAATTATTTTTACCAAATAGTGAAAGCTTTTGTTCAAAAATGATGAAGATAATTATTATCATTATTGACCCATTGAATGGAAAATACATAAACATGCGATGAAGACAATTTTGCAAAGAGAACTTATGTCGTGAGGAAACTGTGTCCTCAAGAATTTATTTCTAATTTCATCCTGTGAAGCAGTAGCCCTGGAGGAGCTAAACAACAGCTAAGTACTGGAAGAGCAATGGGAAGAGAGGTCCATGATACAATTGTCACATGATGGATAAGACATCAGTGACCTGGGCATCTCTTCCAGACATCAGCACATAGTTAGGGACATCACTAGCTGAATAGGGTGAGATAAATCAGGGTCCATTCCACTCCATTTCCTCTTTCACTTGCTGGTTTGTTTTTTTTACATTCTAATATAAGTAAATTTTGTATCTTCTCTTGCAATGTGATATCATTTAAAGCACTTTTCAGCTTTTTGCCTCCACAACCTTACTCTGAATAAATGCCAAAGCTTCCCTGACTTGTACCATTCAACTGAATGTGTTTTTCAACCATGGGAGTTTCCCTCCAGTCCTGATTAATGCTTTTTCTACCATCCATCACTTCTCTCTGTGGTACCGGAAGTATATGTAATCTAAAAACTCAATTAAATTAAAGTATTTTTGTGCACTAAGCTGCCTTTTGGTCTCACTTCTCTCTGGTTATTATGAATTTTACAAGCCCCTCATAGAGATTTTTTTTTTTTGAGGAAAAATGAAGGAAAACCAGTTAAAAATAACTAGCAGGCAAATGGTTTCTACAGAAAACTCAAGCCATATAGAAATCCCCTATGTAGGACCAAAAAGAGCAGCCTAGGTCACTGGCAGTAGAGAGAAACTTCTCAACACAGTGCTGGGGGGAATTGGTGCAGCAAAAGTTGGTGAATAAATACATTGCAGAGCAGAGACTCCAGTGTGGTACCTGGAGAGAGGAGGTTCTTGCTCTTGGTCTTTTTCAAAAAGATCACAGCTCCATCAGTGAGACCAGTCTGTGTGCTGCAGGCACAAGCCAGGCATGCTGTTCTTTTGGCCAAGTGTGCCTGTGTCAGCCCAGCAGTGGGATGCTGTGATAGATGAGGATAAAGCATCCATGTTGGCTGAATAGCAGCATTAATTGTGGGGTCCCCAAACTGCACTATGAGACAAACTTGCCTTCTGTTTCAAAATTATATTCATGACAACAAATCTGTTAAACTCCTCCGCTGACATGTTTTACTTTCCCAGGACGGGAACACTGTGAAGGCTGCTTTTTGGCTCAGCTTCAATTTTCATGACAGACTTCAGGCAGTGACCTAACCTAACTCTCTTTACAGGAAGCAAAATGGAAATTTAGACTAGCTATAGGAGCTTATTGATAAATTGACCACTGATATTTAAGAAAATAATGTATTTTCTGTTTATGAAAGATTATTCACCTCCAAGGTTGAAGAGTTCTGCATCTTTAAGAGAAGAAAGTTTCCTTTATGAATTAGAAATCTGCTTCCAAGGAAGATGTGGAAGCTGTGGACTTGTACTGCTTTTATTTCCCCCAGGGCACCCATTTAGCCAGGGCCAGCTGAAGAAGGTGGCCTAGGCCACTGGCAATAGATAAGAAACCTCTCCATCCTACAGCTATTTTGATTACTTCTCAGATCAGGATGGGGAAAAACGTGGGACTTTTATCAGATGGTTGCTTGCTGGTGAACAATGGCAGACTTTACTTAAAGAGTTCTTTTTCCCAAGTCACTTCTTTCCAAAACACACATGGTGTTCACAGGCAGTCTTCACAACTCACCAAAGAGGCAGGAAAAGTTTACTAGGTTAGGAGAGAAAATAAGCTTCCACAATTTAATGTCGAAGTTAAAGCAGGGAATTCTACAGTATCCCTGTTGTGCTGACTCACTAAGCAAGGGGTGAATCACATTTGTCAAGTCATTCAACAGCACAACTGTGATCAGCAGTAGACTTAACAACTTCTGTCCCCTTCACCCTAAGGGATCTCCTGTCTGCTCTTGAGAGCCCCTCCAGACCACAAGAAAAATTTCTTCTCTGGGCTGACCAGGGCTGAAGGATATCCAGCCTGTGAGAGCAGGGGAGGGACACTAACCTCCTGCAGATAAAAACAGCACAGCCACAGGGAGCTGAGGAAAGGAGCAGAACTTGTACAGAGAAGTACCCCTGATCCATAAATGCCAAGCATGTTTCCAAATCTCTGAAACCCTTGTCTTTCAAAACCTGGTGTCTCGTCTTCTGCCACCCTACTCCAGGACAACAGTGAATTTGAGTAATGGGGGATGGAAAAAACAGTCCTAAATCCAAGCTGCTTCTTTTCCCTCTGCTCACCAAACCTGATGGCTACACATGAGCTGCACACTCAGTCCAGTGAGATTAGTTAGAGTGCACTGCACTCAGGCAATTCACAGCTTTGTTCCCATGAAAACAAAAATCCATTGTGTTCACATCACCTTAGTCTTTTTGCATATGTTTTTAATATTTAATTTTAAGGACACCCAGGCAATCTTCCCTAAGACTGTGTTTCCAGCAAAAAACCTACTTTCATGCATCAATCCATAAGGGCTCAAAGGGTGTCCAGCTTCCCACTTTTAACCTGGTAACAGATGTGTGTCACTGCCAGATGGTGCTCCAGTGCCCTGGAGCTCCCCGCTCAAGGGTCCCTTCACTGACAACCCACACCCCAACTCTTACTGCAGCTGGATGGCCAGGGCATGGTGAGCAAGAGGAGAGATGTTACTCAATAGTTCAGCAGCCTAATGTCTGTTAAACTTATCAGCCACATAATGTTAGTCCTTCTTGTACATCTGTTATGCTCTTCCCATGGGAGTAAAGCAGGACAGACACCAGATTGTCTATTTAATGGAAACAGAATTATTCCCCCCCCCGCCTTTTTTTTTTTTCTTCTTTCCCCATCAAAAGAAACAAAAGCAAAAAACAAGTTGGGGGGGAAAAGGGAAAATTAAGTAATTAGACATTCAAATCCCTTCAACTGCTTTGATTGAAAAATTGTGACATTTCACTTGAATTTCAGTCTTTTTAAATGTTAAGAACATTTTAGTACAAAATAATTAATTTGATTTTCAAAAAGAATTTTGTAATTAACATAATAAAATGCAATTCCAAGTGTGTCAAAATAAAATAGTTTTTCTGTGGCCCCTAAAGCACCTCTTTTAATGTGGGGCCTAAAAATCCATCTCAGATGAAAATTCAGAGAAAAAATTATTTCTTCTTTTGCACTAAGATTTATAGCAACACTCAACAGAAGAATAAAAAGGAACAAACCTCCAAAAGTTCTTGGTTGTCCATCAAAATTATTTTATTTATCCCTGAGTTTTATGCAGATAGCATCCAGAAGTTCTCATGTGGGCTAGGTCACCTTGTGATAAAACCTATATGGAAAATCTATAGAAAAATTCTGTAATGCATATATATTTTTTAAAAGTAGCAAAATGGCAGTGCTAATTTTCTGCCTATGGCATCAACATATTTTTATATCCCTTCAAACACTAAAATAGGATAATAAAAATTAAAAATGACCCTTCAAATACTAAAAAGGATAATAAAAATTGCTCTTTCCTATTTCACTGGAGTCTCTGATGTAGAAGAAGAAAATTGTCTCAATTTTGTGAACACTGAAATGAAACAAGTTCCACTAAGTCAAGCTCCATTACAGGAAAGAGCAGCAGCATCTTGAACTGGTAACTCTGCAGCCCACAGACTCTACTCTGCAGTTATGCTTTTGAAATAAATCCATGTTTTTCTTAGCTAACATTGACGTTTCAACTTCTTTTTCTCTTTATTTTGGGATAAGGCAATTATATATAGAACCAAATATGCACAGAGAAATCATGTGGGCAATTCCGCCCCACAATGAAACTGTATATGCTCCTAGAGGAAATTTAGTAAGCCAAAGCCTGTCTGACTTACCCAACCAATTATCTTTCCTCTACTAGAGGTAATTTATGAGTTCCATTCATAATTAAGCCCAGGTTATTGAGATTTGACTGATATTACCTACAGTACATCTCTCTATAAAGCCCAAGCAACCTGTAAAATGGGTAGAAACTAATTCTTCTACAAACACTTCCACACAGTGGGACTTGAGCAAAAAATGTACTTTCACAGGGAGGGGGCAGCCAAATTTGTGATGCCTTTCTGCACAAGACATCACCTTTCTAATAGAATATGCCTGGATGTACCCGCCCATTGCTATGATGGCATGTGGCTGCTCTGATCCAAGAATGTGAATGCCATGGCGCCAAGTGCAGTGCAAGCACTCCAAAATCCTCCAGGTCAGCATTCCCATTGTGTCAGATTGTAGATAAAAAAGGTCAGATGTTGACAGCTCTACCTTACAGGGAGGTGCACCAAGTCTGCCAGCTCAAGTCATTCATAACATTCAAACTGTTGGATAATAATGAGGAAACATTATGATAAACAGGAAATAGCCTTAAATCAAGAGGGCAAACCTCACCAGACACATGCCTGATCGTGTGTAACTATTGACAGCATTTTACTGCAGCATAAGCAGAGCCCTCTTGGGTGTGAGGAGAGGGGATAGCAGGCCTGTGACAGCTGTTGTCTGATGGGAGAGGAGACACAGAAGTTCATTTCTAGGATGCCATTTGGGCTTTTAGTTTCTCTTCCTGCCTTGTCACAGGTTTTCTAGGGAATTTGGGTCATGCCACCATTTGTTCCTCTAATCCTTCCCTCACACAGGTGTATGTTCATCACACTTAAATGAAGGACATGACTCTCAGGGATTCTGAAAGGATAAAAGTGTTAAACATTATAAATATAGGAACTGACATTAGTGGAGGGTAAGTGTAGAAAATGTGGGAAAAGCTTAGAAAGTAAATATTTTTTCTTTTCTCTTTCTCTTTTCTATTCTTTTATACCCATATAAAGCAATAGCTAAAACCAAAACTAAACAAAACTTCAATGTAGAGTTATAAATTCTCCATTTGCAGGCTAAGAAACACTGCTCTGTAATAAATACTCGGGCTTCAGGACTAGAATTCAGAATATGCGAAGCCAGAATCCTAGTAGGGATAATTTGTTTAGCACAGATTATTTCAACATTCCAAAATGGATATTTTTTCACAAGTTAAAGATTTAGGGGCTGTTTTCTAATTCCCCTTTATTCCTTGTCTTTGTTCCATAGCCCCAGGGAGATTACACTTCTCTCATCCATAAATTTAGCATAATAATATTTGTCCTCTCTAAAATTACCTGCTAGATACAAGGTGTTCTTTTTTGCATCCTTTGCCATTTAAATTATTATTAATTTTTATGTGTCATGTTTAGCCCCCCAGAAAAACCTGTTATTTTTTGAGGAGCACGAATCACCCTCCTAACTGATGTCCTGTCTAATCTGAGCACCAAAGGAAGGACTGTACTAACAGACATCTGATGCCATCTATAGCTGGCAGAGTGGCAGCTTTTCTGTGTTCACTGTGAGCACAGTCCCCACTGGGATCAATTTACTTTTTCATTCACAGCACACAAAAGAATGTGTGGATAGTGCTGGAGATGACGTCAGTGCAGTCAGCTGCAGAGAGCCGTGCAGAGTGCAAGGGCTGCAAACAAGAGCAGCCATCGACAGCACGCTCCCGGCAGGAAAACCTTCCTATTGGAAACCAATGGGCACATTTATGAAAGCTTTGTTTTGAAAAACAGCCAACAGCAAGCCCAAACAGCCCAACACACCAGAGCAGGAAGTTCATCATGGTGATTCTATCCTGGAATAATTTAAAGACGACTGAGCATCAGAAAATTTACAATTTCTAGGGAATTATTCTTTTGTGTATCTTAGTAATAGAATGCACACCGATTTTGGTGCATGATTCAGTATCCAGGGAACAAAGTGCTGTGGCTAGAGGTCACACTAGCCTAACCCTCTGCCTGATCCAAAGAGCAATGCAGCTTCTGGCTGTAAAGGGAGCAAAATTTACTTTGTTGCTTTAAAAAGTCCTTTTTTCTTTTTCTGAGTCTTCAACATCATTTATTAAGTGGTGCTCATAAGCTCTAATATTGTGGAATATTTTTGAAATCTATTTACTATAGAAAGGAAAGACCATTGTGGTTGTAATAATTATATTCTCACAACCCACAATATTTTATCAAGTATTCAGATGTCAGTTTGGTGCAGGTACTAATACTTTGCCTCAGACAGCAACTATGTCTGAATTTTATTCTAGTAATCAATATTTTACTTAAATTTAGAGATTTTTAAGGCTGTTTTGCTAAAGCAAATCTAAGAGGGTGCTTAAGTAATCCCTTTCCACCTCACTCATGATGCTTGGGTGCTTTAGGGGGGGTAAGCACTTCAGCAGGCTGATGAGCTGCGAGCCAAGCCCAGGAAGGTTCTTCCAAGTGGGAATCTCTCCAGTGACTTCAACGCCTACACATCAAAGCCTAAAAAGTAGAAATTCGGGGCTGAAAGTGGCACTTTGGCTGGAGTGGGAGGGTTAGCACAGCACACAGAGCTGTATCAGACTGGCTGCCGTGTGGCCAGCTCAGGTTAATGGCAGTGACATTGCAGTGTCCCCACGGCTCCCCATGGCAGTGACACATCCCGGCTGCTCTGAGCTCCGTGCCGGCATCGCAGGCTGAACACGGTGCACACGCTGCCTTGGGGACTGATGCCTTTCATGTAGGTATGAAAGAGAACAAGGTTTCTCTGCTGTCTTCCCTCTTGTGCATCCTGAGAGGACCAGACCTCAGAGAATCGCTGAGTCTCTGTGTTTATTCGAGTCTTTGTCTCGCTGCTGACATTTACTATGAGCAAGCTAATTTGAACCAACTGGGAGGGGTAGCAAGGAAGAAAAAGAAGCCAAAACCACATTAGTTGGAATAGGATAAAGGAAATAAGTATTTCTACTTTTTTTTTTTTTTTTTTTTTTTTAATATGGAACTACTGGAATGACTACAAGCCCATTAAACTGCATAAAAGGCAATTTATTGACATCTTTAAGGTTTGATTCAGGAACAAAATGAGTAGAGTCTGATCCAGAAGTTTCTAAAATGAATGGAAAAATCCTCATCACTTTCAGCTGAGGCTAAATCAGACTAAACCACTTGGGGTAATTTAGAGTTTGGGGGAAAAGAATGAACACCAGCCAACACAGACTGGTAGACCATTGCCTTGTTAGAAATTCATTTACTTCTTGATCTGGAGACTTTTCTGCAGTATCTTTGAGGGCCTTAAGAGATTCCAGATTTTTCAGTGAAGTCAGAGAGTAACCATCACCACGTTCATTCAGAAAAAGCCTAAAGCAGAAGGAGGGAGGGAGGAAAGAATTCTGATGCTCAGCATGAAGCTGCTACTTATAAAGGGTTTCTGACTTATGTACACTGGATAAAAGTTTCACAATGTGGCCTTTCTTCTGTATACTTACAGGTAATTCTGCTTGGAACATAACTGTAGAGAATTTCATTTTGTTTTGGTCAGTGAAATGGGGAAAGTCAATCGATGCCTTGTCTAGTGTTGCAAAGCAATGTTTCTCTTCCCTCTCTGGGCCCACAAGAGTGTGGTAGATCGTAACTCTTGATTTGTTGTTTCACATGGGCAGACAAGTTGCATGGAAAGGATATTCCCATTTCAAAGGCAGGTTGCTGTTCTCTATTTGAGAAAGAAGCTTTGTATTTATTGTCTTACAGATTCAAGACATTATGAATAACCTAAATTTTAACAATTCAGTTCTATTTTACACTATAAAATTATACTGGTTTATTAATAAATTAACTTATATGAAAAATACACAGAGATACACAAATTCATTTATTTATACACACGCACACACACACACACACACATACACACATACACACATATATATATACATATATACATATACACCTATATATATATAACATCCAGCTGGGACTTTAGCCTCAGTAGCATTTAGAGAAAGCACCAACCTCAGGCCATGGGAAACAGCCTACTGACGGGAGACACCTAACCAGGCCATGGTGAGAAGAGTGGGATCATGGGAATTAGTAGTATGCTAATAGAACCACCCTATTTTTGGTCAGATTTCTGGTTCTTGTTCTCAGCTGGTTTGGTACCTGGTACATACAAGGTCATGTTCCAAGTCCGTGTTCATGACTGGACCTTTGCCCTCAAAGACCCCCATACCTGGCTGCATTTGCCACGCCCATGGATCTTTGGATCTTACCCACTACACCCTGGGGTTCCCATGTTTTGTTGTTTTGTTAATAAAGTTTTCATTTTCTGGGCATAGACAACATTCCCATCCCTCATTTCACCAGCTCCTTCCAGCCAAGCCAAATAAAGGGGCCACACTGAGCTCCAGACTGTGACATATATATATATATATATATAAAGGTGACATATATATATATATATATAAAGTGAATAGATAAACCAAGGAGGGAAATCCATATACATTTAATATAGGGAGGAATCCTGTTAAAGAGCAGTCAAGGAGGCATTCAATCTTTCTGGCACAGCATGTTGCCAGAACATGTATCTGGATTTCGTGTTGGGAACAAATATCTGAGTAGATATATGTATGTTTTATTTGTATACTGTGAACATATGCAATGTTCATATAGAAGGTGTATAGAAGCATATATTAGGGGTAGACCATATGAAAGAAAATCCTGTAATTTCTCTTTTTGACATGCTGCAACACATTTTGGTTGGCATTTTGGTGCATATTCTAAGTAGTGATGTTTATCACAGTGATAACTGTGGGGGCACTTTAGCCTGCCAGAGGCCTTTGGCAGCTGGACAATAAAGATGTTTAGTGTCCTGGCAGGCTGTAAAGGTTTTTAGCAGTAGCAGCCTCAGAACCAAGCTGCTGCAGCAGGTAAGTGCTGCTGGGTTGTGAGGGCGTGTGAGAGGAGCAGGGGTTGGGGCTGGCCAGCACTTCTGGAGTCAGTAGCTAAAACACTGGTTTCGTGGAATGCAGATGCAGGAGGATGAGAGAGAACAGAGGTGGCAGTAAAATCAATGGGCTGTGTTAGTAAGGTAAGTGATAATGGAAGCAGATCATCCAAATTCAACCTCAGTGAATCAAAAATCCAGACTTTATGCAAGACAAATATAGTGTGTAGGAGAGGCCCTCCTTTGAGCTTCTGTCAGCACCCCAAGGCAGCACTCAATCCATTCTTATTAGTGAGTGATTTTGCAGCTCTGCCAGCAGTTGATTTTATTTGCATAACACCTGGATCCCTACATCTGAGAATCCCTCAACAGTAGCAGCTACCCACCCTTTCTACACTCTTGGGAGAGTCCTGCTTTTCACACTTGATGCTCTTTGAAACAAACATTCTAGACATTTGGGGTTTTTTTTTCCTTTTCTTGAGAAAAGCCATAGCTGCAGCCTTAGTACAGATTTCCCCTCTGTCTTGCATGCCTTGCTCTTATAAGCTTGCAAAACTACTTGTCTCCTCTGGGCTTAAAAAGTGCACAAATACTGAGTAATGCTATGCCATAAAAATGTCTACAGAGTTACAAAAAGAGGACTGTGCCACCCCCGTCCTATTGGGAAAAATGCAGTGAATAGGCATCTCCTTCTGCTTTTGGTGACACAGGAATGACCTAATTTACTTTTGGGCCAGGGACTGAACCTGGAGAGAGAAGGAAAAAATTACTGTCATTTAGACATGTTTCTAGCAGCAATCAAATGCTTAAACACTTAAATAGATACAGTTTCATCTGCAGCTAATTACAGGCTTAAAGAAAGAACACAGTAAGGAAGGGATGAAGACAGGGTCCTAATTTGTCCTAGAGCCCATAAAGGGTTACTTGAATGCAAACAAAAGAGGACTTCAAAGGCACAGTGAATGAAGCAGATTATTTATATCTATATAGGACTCTGCTTATCAATATTCCAAACCATTTTGTATTCATTATTAGATGGTAAGACTCAGGATCTCGCAGTGTTATCAGAATTAAAAACTGTATCACGAGGCTCAGACTTTAAAAGGACAAGCTGTGACAAGTTAGATTTCTATACAATGGCAGTGAGAGAAAGATAGAACAGAGTGATACAGATGAAATTGTAGAGTTACAAAAGTGACCTAGTGATTCTCAGTACAGGACAAAAAAATACTTAATCCTTGTCCACAACTCACTAGTGGCTGTTTGAAAGTATGGATGCTTCCTATGAGAAAGGAAACAAAGTCACAAACCAGCTGCTAAGTTATAAGTAGCTACATTTCATCGTGTTTACAACACAGAGATATAATCCAACGTGAATTTTTATTGCAAGTGACAGTAAACTTGGACAAAGCTGCATGCCATTTGTCAAACATTAGCTCTAAAAGATGTGCCAGAGCTTGTACTGCTGCTGCATGAATGCCGGAACCATGCCCTTCCCATGGGCTTGTCCATGGTGGTCAGCAGAGTGTCCCTCTCATTATGCTAGAATGTGGCTTTTTGCACCAAGTGTTTTGCAGGAAGACATAGATTTTTGAACAAAAATACACCAAGCCACTGAGAGAATTTGTGAACAAGGAAAGGAAGATTTTGGTAGGTTGGTTAGGTTTTGTTTCCTCACAAAAATGGGGGAGGGTATTAGGAATTTGGAGCATATGACAGCAGATGAGAACATCGCTTCTAGAGAAAATGGGTCCGCTCTCTTTCTGGCATGACTCCAACACCCCTTGAAATCATTGCGAATTATTTCATTGACTCAATGTCTGATACACCAGGCTCCATGTACTGCACAAGAACGCACATGGTTTTAAAAGCATAGGAAGAAGGGCAGTTTGAACTTTTTCATCTTCAGTATAACAATCATTTGTGGGAACCAGCTGTTGTTTTTCCCCACGACAAGACCTGCTTCTGCCTGTATCAAAAAGGACTACTTTAATATTTTGCTTTAAAAGAGCCACAAAATTATAATTACCCATATTACCATTTTAGATGTCATTGATTTTATTAGTTAATGTCATCTTAAATCACTCTGCCAACCCCCATACTACTTCCTCAGATTGCCAAAGGATGCCGGCAGCTATCATGAGGTTAGTTACATTCACTTCATCTTTTGAACTTTGTATTCAACCCCAAAATCATGAAGTTTAGTATTTTTCAGATGAGATTCTGAATTGTGCTTATACAGAAGGAAAAGTTATTGCTGAACAAAGCAGAAACAACAGTTCACTTTGTAAATACTCTTACTTGTAGGGTGAGCATCTGCCAGGCTGCTTCTGAGGAAGGAAGTCAGGAACAGTAAGGAGATTTTATACTTTATCATCCTTCTGTTAGTAATGACAGGTTCAGAACATTTTTTTCAGAGATTTCTGAATGTCTGAAAGATGGGAGGAAATGACCACTGCCTATTTGGAAAAAGCTCTGTGCGGTTTGTGTCACACCAGACCTAATTGACATGCCAGCTTGGAATGATGCAGCTGAAACCATCCTGACCCGCACACCAGTACAGCATTCTTCTGCCACACATGGAGATTAGACTGGATTCACTGCACGTACACTGCCAGACTTTTGTTTGAAACTTCCATTTGATTCAGGAATCCATAAGGGTGCAAAAACTGATTACATAGAGCTGGGTTCAGAGCAAAGCAATACATTTACGTGTGCTGACTGAGCACGGAAGAGCAGCTGAGTGTTGACTACACCCTCTACCACAGACATTTGAAGTTGGTGTTGGCAGCACAAGATACCTTTGGCAGCAAATGGTCTTCACACTATCAGCAGAGACATGGTAGTTTGGATATTGCCTATGGCTTCATGCCCCAGGAAGGAGCAAAAAAAATCTTCACAATTTCTCCTAACACAAAAGAAGTTAAATTAAAAAAGAACACTAAATGGGATTACGTACATAGTCCTTGAAATTTTTCATTGTCAAAACCTTAACAGAGGCTGAGACTAGGCAGTGGACCTAGATTGAAATTATTACACTCGAGAAAAGAAGGAAAAGAGGTGTTGAAAAAGAGATGCTGAGTCATGGCACAATAACCATCACTAAACTAGGTAGATTGTCTTCAAGCAATTTATTATTAAGAACAATAATAATGATAATTCAAATACACATATTTTTATTAACAGCAATAATAATGATAATTCAAGTACACATACTTTTACATTGAAACTACAATTTACTGAAACTGAATCTGTATTTTATACAAGTAAATACCACTTATTAATACAGACTGTATATTAACTTCCTGTGTAATTACTTAATCTCAATTTTATCTCTAGAATGTATATTTTTAGAATCTAGATGCACTACCTATATCATAATTATGTATCATAATGACCCTAAAATTATATACTTAGTAACAACAGGTACCTGTAACAAATTCCACAATTAAAATGTTTTAAGTATAGAATTTAATTTCTCACATAAGTGCTCCAGACCTCAAAGCCTGATGTGGGTATCTTTAAAAAGGCAAAAGCAGTAAATATAGAATTTCTAATTTTCTAAACTGGGTTTTTTTCATTTGGATTATTACATAACTCAAATTTTATCTATTCAATTAAATACTGGCCTAATCTTAAAAGATGTCAAAAAACCAGCTGCTGTTGCTCACTTCATCAAGCAAGGCAACCTAAAAAAATATGAAGGGTTTTTATTGTACAAAAAACATAATCTACAATATAGATTAACTGTCAGTGCATTGTAAATGTTAAGTAAAGCATAAAATTGAGATCCTAAGGTCAACATTGTTGATATCCTCTATATTCTAAATTTATCAAACTGAATTTAAAAGTCTGTATCCTTATTTCCCCAGGCTTACTTGAAGCACCCATCTCAGGTTTTAGTGGTTTATTCTATAAATTCTATGTGTGTTTTGTCTTATTTCACAATAAAAAAATTATTCTGTAGTAAAAAGTATCAACATCCCATAGACATTATAGGAAAGTGATCAGCCTTTTTACTCAGACCTTCTCCTCTTTGGCTTTCAGAAAATCTGTAATAGCTGTCAGAAATTGGTACATGCAAGGATACAATTGATAGGGACTGCCTTGTGATGAGCTGGGAATGGAAAGAAGAATAATGTTTTAAGTCTTTCAGAACCTGGAAGCAGAAGGGTAGTTGATGTTTTGCAGACAAGACCCTCATTAAAGCAAACGCTCTTTCATCTCTCCCATCTCTAAATACTTACATTAAATACTGGAACCAAAACTGACTTCTCTTTAAATGTGCCCATTAACAACTACCTGGCCTGAATTTTGGATTCAGGCCATCTGTGCACAAATAATTAAAAGGGTTTTTTACCTTAATGGTCTAAGTTCAGAAACATCAGTGTGCTGTTTTTACACAATACACCCTATACAAATATTTCAAAAGACAGTTAAAATCTGGCAACTCCTTATACAAAACCTTTTATTTACATATTCTGTCTTTTGATGACAATTTGTGAAACATATACCCAACTTCACGGCTGTACTTCTTCAAAAATACAATATGAGCTTTTCAATGAGACAGACAATATCATCTGACCTGTTTTAGGATGAGCTGAACACTGCATTGACCGCCCTAATTTTTCTCCCTTGACTATCAGTGACTCATTCAAACATAGCTATCTAAATTTTAGATGTCCCACAGAGCACAGATAAATTCCACAGTTCATCTATTCAATGCAAACAGATGTATTCAAATGGCTGACCAAATAAGCCCATTATCAAACAACATGGAGTCTATACAATTTATCAGCTGCAAGTATTTTAACAGAGAAAAACCTCTGAGCTTTGACAAGTTAATGTGTGAGTGAAGAAACAGGTGTCTTATTTTACATGCCAAGTACCGAAACACATAAGAAACTGGAGCTTTAACAGATACCATTAAATAAAGCAATTCTTTGAAACATCCAGTGTTGCAGTATATGTGAATGTGCAGTAACTTACTCCAAAATATATCCACACGTGTTTGCTCCATCAAGTATAATGTTCTGGTTTTCTGTGAGTTTGGGGGGCATTTGGGGGTTTTTTACCTATTTTAATTAAAAAGGCAAGTAAACCAGTTTTTGTGCATCAAAAACTGTCACCTAATTAATTACAGGATGCTTTGGGTACAATCCAGAGAGGCTTTTGATTGCATCCATCTTTTTCTTTATATATCAGAATAGGCACATTTAACAGTTCTGCTCAAGTAGATGAAGATTCATGTGTAGGCAATTGTAGAATTAGGACCTTACAGGTTTGCTTCTTGATCTAGAAACTGCCTATTCAATTCACATAGAACTGAATCAGCAGTCAATGAAATGAGTGTTTAAATTCTGCTGTCACTGAAAACTTGGCAGCCCAAGGGATGCTGATAACACAGTTCCAGTCCAAGCACTCTGGCCAAATCTACTGAAGTTTTTTAGCCTGTGCTATCTATCTTTTCCAGCTCCCTACTTCGTGCCATTGCATCTGACTGGCTAAAAGTCATTTCATTTTCCCCCACAGCATGCCTCAGTGGCTGGGAAAATGCTTGTATCCTCTGCTACAGAGGAGGACGAAGGCAGATGGATTAAACAATGCAGGCATCTAACTTTGTTTCGTCAAATTATCACAGAGAAAAATATGCAAAATAGGTTCTGAAGAGATTTCAGAGATTACCTAACCCATCATGATGTCCCAGCCCAGCATCAGTCATACCTCAGTCATTTTTATCCGGTAATTCTTTAACTTGTATCTTAAAACCCTTCTTTAATTGAAATTCCACAGGCTGCCAAGACAATTCTAGTGCATCACTATCTCTCATGTAAAAAGATTTTCTGAATGAAATCTTTCTAAACTTTTAAGCCTTGCCTTTTCTCCCCTATGGAAATGGAGAACACTTTATTGTCCTATGTTTTGTATCAGAAGATATTTGAAGCAGACATATCTTTCTGAGCAGACATTTCTCCACTTCTTTGAACATCACATTTTCTACTTTTCTGCTGATGCTATGATTCTACGAACATCTCTCAAGTGTGGCAGAACTCAGACTTGGATGTTCCAAGCTGAATAACTAGAGTTTTCTTTCAGCTTGAATATGCAAATATCCAGTATATTTTAATGATATCCTTACAAACCTAAGCTGAGTTGCTATTTACTATTTATTTATTTATTTATTTATTTATTTATTTATTTATGCTTCAGTGTCTCATATCAATGCAATCAGGTTCTTGTAGAATTAAGTCTTGAGTGAGAAATGAAAATCGGAACTTGTCACAGTAATTCCATGAAAATTGAGACAAATTTTATAATTGGGTACGAAGATATGTTAACTACTAATAGTATATTAATAATAGTTCATAATGTCAATGTCTTAAAAATCAATTCCTGAAAAAACTCTTCCCCTGAAGAAGAAGGTGTTCTGAAGAAGAGAATAAGAGTCTAGACCTATATTCTAATGCAGTTACTCTAAAACTTACATACAGTCATTCAGAAAAGAGATTCAAAACATGAACTCAACATCCAGAGAGAGGCTTGAATGCTGCATAAGAAATGCATTAACTCTTAAAAAAACTGCACTCAACTATATAATGAATAAATTGGCTAGAAAGTGCTAGAGAAGTCTGTCTCTACTGCAAAGAAGGAATTATCTTACAATACTGCACATAGCATCTATTCTGGAAGGCATTTTATGAAATTTAATGGTTGGAAGGAAAGCTGTTATGTGACTTAAGACAGAGGGCAAAGGTTCTACCAGCAGTGCTCCCGAAAACCTATCTCAAATGCATTATTAAGGATCCATCCTTGATAATGTCTATTCCCAGCATAAGAAAATTGTTGCAAGCATGTATTATAACATTTACACAGAGTGATCACAGCTTTGGAACTGCAACTGTTCCCAAGGCTGTCTCAGTGATCACAACTATTTCTCTGGAAGGACTCAGTGGATTGTTTATTCATATGATGGACTGCCTTCTTTGAGTAGCCTCAGTAGCCATTTATTGTATCAGGCGACCCCCAGCCAGGGAATAACATGCAGTGACTCCAATAATTTCAGAAGGCTGAAGCAAAGCTTTATTAAGCTATACTATATTAACCTAAAACTATACTATACTCTCTACTACACTATACTAAAGAAAAACCTGTCACCCTTTCAGACAGTCACAACACAGCTTTGACCTAATTGGTCAATCAATAAAACAACCATCACCAGAGTCCAATTAACAAATCACTTCTGGTAAACAATCTCCATAACACATTCTATATGTGCCAAAAAACAGAAGCAGTGAATAGAGATAAGAATTGTTTCTCTTCTTTATCTGAGCTTTCTCACTGCCTTCCCCAGGAGAAATCCTGGGAAGGTTGTGCCTGCTGCTCTCTGTGAAGAGAGCTGTGGCCAAGGCCCTCCATGCAAACTGACTTTAGATAAATGCTACAAATGAATAATGGAATGGTCAGTTGTAACAAATCTGGCAGGGGAAGACAAGTAAGTACAATTCTGAATTGCTTCCAGGGGTGACAATATAGAAAACCAGTATCATAGAATCAGGGAATATCCTGAATTTGAAGGGACCCACAAAGATCATCCAAGTTCAGCTCCTGACCTAGCAGGACAGACCCAAGAGTGACACCATGCGCCTGAGAGAATTTTCCAAATGCTTCCTCATCTCTCCCAGGTTTGCTTCTGTGACCACTTCCCTGGGAAAAGCTGCTCCATTATGCAAGCACCCTCTGGGTAAAGAACCTTTAGCTGATATCCAACCTAAACCCCTCCTGACACAAACTTGGTCCATTCCCTCAAGTCCTGTCACTGCCACCACAGAGAAGAGATCAGCGCCTGCCCCTCCTCTTCCTCTCACTAGGAAGTTGTAACTGCAGTGAGCTCTGCCTCCTCTCCAGGCTGAATAGATCAAGTGACCTCAGTCACTCCTCACACAGCCTCCTCTCAGGGTTCTTTACCTGTAGCCCTCCTTTGGATTATCTCTAATAGCTAAATGTGTTTTGTGTATTGTGGCACCCAGAGCTGCCCCAGCACAGGAGGTGAGGCTGCCCCAGTGCAGAGCAGAGCAGGACAATCCCCTCCCTTTCCCAGCTGGTCATGCTGTCCCTGATGGCCCCAGGACAGGGATGGCCCTCCTGGATGCCAGGGCACTGCTGGCTCATGTTCAACTTTCTGCTGACCAGTCCTCTTTCCCAGCACTGTTCTCCAGCCTCTCACTCCCCAGTCTGTCCATACATCCAGGGTCACCCCACCACAGGTGCAGAATCTGGCATTTGTGTCTGTGAAACTCCATATGGTCACTGCCCATTGTCAGGTTGAAAAGGTGTCTTTGTGGGGCCCCTCTGCCTTGAATGGGCTCAAGAACTCTTCCCAATTTAGTATTGCCTGCATCTTAGGATACTATTATATAAAAAAGGGCAATATAGAAGAAATCCATTTTAACTCTAGAAAGGTAGAGTCCAACGAAGTTGTTGGGGTTTTTTTTACACTGAGATATGTTTTATAAAGTGATAATAATAGAGGTCATATGATTAGGTGGCAAAAGTTAAATTCAACCACTGTTCTTGGTCTTTGCCATTTCTTTTTCTTGAAACTTCCACCTGTCTTATCACCAGTAGGTGTATATAGATTTTAGGTCACTTTCCTGCATTATTTTGACAACAACTTAAAATATTCACATCCAAAATGATTTGCAGATAATAATAAAAATATGAGTCATAGAAACAGAACTATCAAGGCTGATAAGGTTTGTACACTTTTATCAGTATGCACTTTATTTTAAAAGACCCATCCAAATCAAGATATGAGGAGATGTTTACAAAGCATGAAGTGTTGTGTTCAAATTGTCAGCTGGTATAAATTTTAACAATTTCACTGGAATCCATGCAGCTACATCACTGCATATACATCAGCTGAAACTCTTGAGACATTGGTCATGCCTAACCACACATTTATTAATGTGGATGGCAGACACTGCAGGGGAATAGTGTATCTCCCACCTAACTAGGTTCCTAATGACATATAACAAATACACAGATGTGAGTAAGTTTAGAAAAACTGCTCAGAACTGTTATCTACTGCTTATTTCCAGGACTCAAACACAAGCTTTCTCCTAGGTTTGGAAGGCAACTGAAGCAATTGAAATCCTGCTGTGGATGAAAAGCAGATATGATCTTTGGCTTTTAAAATGAGACTCTGAAAAGAGTAAACTGAGATTTGATAAATTAAAGAGAAATTACTAGCTCCATCTCCCAAACCCACTCTTTTCTGTCTGCACCAGGTCTTCTGTGTCCTTTATTAGCCTTGATATATCACAGAGTTGTTAAAGGATGTTGAGGAAAAATGGCTGCTTTTTCTGGGTTGGCGGTTGTTGGTTTTGGTTGGTTTTTTGGTTTTTTTTTAATTACAACATTCTATTGATTTTCCTTTTCTTGGCTTTCAGTTTTTTTCAGTTAGAAATACACCAGTTATGAAACAGGATGTATGACATCAACTCAAAATTCATCATCTCCTATGTCATTAACTGGCCAAACTGCATTACAACTTCTGTGTTAGTAGGCAGGTCCACATAAGCATGCCTTTAAGTAATGGATCTTGAAATTTGTCCTGGCATGGGGTTAAGTACAAAACATTATGATCCACTGTACATTTCACTGTACATTAAGCTTGCCTAGAAAGTAGTCAGTATTTTAATGTTCAATTATATCTTCCTAGGCCACCACAATGGACTGCCAGCATGTCTTCCAAGAGAGGAAATTAAATATGCACAGAATGGTTTAAAATGATCAGTACTTTAGGAAAAGAGAATTGCTGCTTAGAAAATCTTTAGCAAAAATATTTATGGAAACTTTATTTTATCAACACAAAATTCTTACTTGCAGACACTCTAACCTCCTGCCCAGTACTGGACTCAAGGTGAGACAATCTGGCGCAGAAGAAAATGCTCTTCTCCTACACCTCAATTCTGAACACTTGTGGAAAAATGGAATAATAGTAGTAAATTGCTGAACTACTTTGCTCCTTTCAGGTTTGTACTATAGGTAATATAAACAGGCTTTCCACTGACCTGGTGTTCCTGCTAGTGACTCTGACTTCTGCAGAGTAGGAGGATGTGTGGTGTCCACAACAACAAACCAACAGTTCGGTGGTACCACGGTGTCAGTGTCACACCAATGGTTTATACACACCTGGAGTGTTCCCACATGTGTCTTCCAAAATAATTTTTGTTGCTCTGATCCTCAATCCCCACTTTTATCACACTAGAACTTATATTGGGAGTGTAAGTAATGTGTAAGCCCAAAGCAATGGAAGAAATGATATTTCTTTAAAGATATTTGACATTTGGATCTGATTTTTGTGCATGGGCTTGACATATTTTTGCAAATCTGCAGCATTATTAGAAGAGCCACGACTTTGTTCTTGAGCCATAGCCCAGTGTTGTCATGTCAATATGTTCTAGGCAAGCAATGGGTGTTCATTGGTTATTTAAAAGCATTTCTTGAGGGTTGAGAGAAATTTAAGCAATCCATATATAAAGAGCTTGATCCAACTCCTTTAGAAAAATCCTTCCATGGTGATGGAAAATGTACCATCTAGATAGTCTCAACCCTAAAGTCATTCTAGCAAGGGAAAAGCCCAGAGTTTGAGTGTAAAAGGTGAAAGCCAGAGGGAAGGTTCCTAAGGGTAAATCTGGAGCGCAATGCCTATGTCATTGTGGTGTGCAAGTCAAGACAAGTAAAACCACTGTTGATACACTAATTAATGTGAAAGTAAATGAGGAGTTTTGGAAATCATGTGTGAAGTATACAGCAATGTTGATAGGGATATTTGAGAAACACTGAAGATACTTCTCAAACATCTTGGCATGGCGTAAAGAGACACATATGTGGGTTCTCAAAATGCAGTTTTTATTGAACAGAAATTTTAATGGAAAATTTTCACACTAACTCAAGATTATTGCAATGATTGCAACAGAATTTTAGCTTTTTAATCCCAGGCAGTGGGACCGCCAAGGCTGCAATGAAAGATAAATGTGCCTTTACAGCAGAGCTATCAGGCTGCTTGATTTTCTCTTTTGATAGGTTTATGTTTCATGCCAATCAATCCAGCTCTACTGTGCAGCATAGTCACATTACATTTATAATGTAGCCTGCTGCCAGCCTAAAAGCACTAAAGAAATATAGTGACCTCTAACTAAAGCAGGCAAAAATAAGTTAAGTGTGAGGATGGGCAAAGATTTTTTTAAGATTTTTTTTCTTCTGTAAATGATTTTATCTAATGGTTCAGATATTCAGAATATCATCAGATATTCTGATGATGACACATTTCCCCAGGGGGAAACATATGTTCAGTGCACTCACCTTGGGGTTTCCCACTTACTCATTGCAAGAATAAAGAGAAAACTCTCTGGGAAGATGTCTCTAAGGAGTAAGATCTCACAGTGAGTGATTCACAACAAAGTACATTCTTTTGTTGAAAAAAAGAAAGTCACAGACAACAGCAAATATTAGATCAAATGTTGAAGTAAATTCATAATTACTAAGTCAGATTCTCATCTCAGTTAATAGAAATGTGCATTCAAACTGTTTATTTGTGTGCTGAAGCTGCTTTGGATTTACTCCATTTTAATTAAGATCAGAATCTCACTCTGTTGGTTTAGATTTTTTTAATAGCTAAACTGTGCTTACATACAGCAAACAGATGAATTCATTTCCGGCCCTGTTCATTTAATAAAAGCTTCAGCAGCCCTCAGTACCTTAATCTCACTCCTGGAATCAGGACAGTGCTTTGGGGGTATACCTAGCATATGCTGCAAATCAAGTTATCTCACTCAAATGTAATATTGTAACAGCCCTGACTTCTAATAATCAGTGAACTGTAAAATCTCAGTGCAGGTTATCTCAAATGAAAATTCCAGAGACAGAAACAGTCTGGAGGTTAATGGGATTATCTGAAGTCTCAGGATGAGGGACTACAATATAACTCTATGCTGGATCTGCAATACTGGGTGGACTAGCCAACTTGAATTCTCTTTTACACCTCTCCCTCTCCCACTCTTGCTGTTTCCCTAGGTTCTATGAAATAATGTGAGGCTTTTGACAGGTACTCTAAAAATTGATTCTGACAAGCCATATGCAGTATAATATAGCTTCTTCCTCCATTTTAGAAACAATTCTCCTTCTGCAAACACTCACAAACATGTCTAGTCCCATTGCATTGTTCCAGCTGTGCTCAGCTATCCGAATGGAATGGAACTCATCGTGTATCATAAATCTGAGTCACTACATGCTCTGATGGTCCTGAGTTTATTTTAAGGAGCAGAGGATAACAGATGAGAAAAACAAGCAAGATTCAAAAATAAAGGGAGTGCAACTGAGAAGCATTGCCTAATCCTGGTCCCAGGTCATGCTCTGAAATACCTCATGGCTTTGGGAAAAAGAGTCAAGTCAAAATTTTCTTCAAGCATGGCAGTAGAGTGTCCAGCTTGGGGCATCTGAGCCTATTATATCTTGAAGGATCAATGAAGTTGGACACAGTTTAGGAATAAACAGGCAGACTGAAAGCTGTGGCTAGAAATGTGCTGGAAAGAAAAATCAATTATCTTAAATTAAAAACATGAAAGTTGAAGTAAGCTTACCAGTTTTTCCTAGTAAACATATCTAGTAATAGTTTTTAGTGCAAAGAAAAAAAAAACAGGAAAAAATTGCTATAATTAGAATAGCATCTGGTCTGGCAAGAAATATCCTGTGAAGGTGAGAAGAAGGGTCTGAAGAAGAAAATCTTCTAACATGGATCAACTGCCAACAAAGGTAGTTTCCACATTATCAGTACCTGATGTCCTCCTTCTTCTACCCCTCCTTCCCCTACATCCCAGTGCAGATGGTTTCAGTTCCATTACTTGTGACAAATGCCCGAGCATTGTGTCTGAATTCTAGATAAAAGAGGGCAGAAAAGTACTCTCAAGTTCTACAGAAACCTTTTAAACTGCAGTGAAATGACCATAAGAAATTACCCAGTCACCATCTTAAATTATAAAAACCAGATAAGGTACAAATTAAGTATTTAGTAGAAGCCACAATGGATTTGAAGTAATGCACTAAAGGTTTGACACCAGAGACAGCAGGAGTTTAAACATTTTTTCCCTCCCTTCAGATTATATCTGCCGATTGTTTATTCCATTCAAATAAAATGTAACACCACAATTGTTTACATCTCTGTCAAACGACAGCCACTGAAAAAGTCCAAGGCATACACTGAAAGCTCAGGGGTTTTAGTACTACAAAGAAGTGTCCTGCAGTCCAGCCAGGACTGCACCAGAGCACAGCTGTAGCAAACCTGCACACTAAGCATTTCAATCTACTGGCACATTGTCTTCATCTGGGTCAGATAGGCTGGTTCTTATCTCCTGGCTTGATGGGCCAGTGTTGTCAGGGGGACAAATTTCAGCCAGAGTTCTCAGTATCTTCAACCAGAATTATAGTTTCTGTACTTAAGGGTACCTTAAGGCTCTGCAGAATGGAAAATGAGCTGCCTTCTTCAGACATGAGCTTCCATTACTTGTGGTCTAAAATCTAGGTAGGAAGATGAGCACTGACAAGGATCAATGTGAGAAACTGGCAGATAAAGCAAGTGGCCATATGATGGTATATAAAAACAATTTTTTTTAATATTAATTTCAGGGATGCAGGCAAGCTGAACTGTGTGCAACAGCCATTTCTGACTCTCCCTTTCTCCTCTGAAACAGAAGCAGCGTGCGTGCAAATGTAAAGCTGGGACATGTATAACTTTATTTTCCACGGTGTGCACATTTGCATTTTTTAGTAGCAGCCTGTTTGTCCTTATGTCTGTGCAAGGCAACGCTATCTCAGATGTCTCCAAATGTCCTCACTGTGGAACAGGAAGCAGCATAGCTGCACCAACATGGCAGAACTAATCACTCTGGGCACCGTGCCCTGCTGACGCAGCTCTCCTGTCTCCAGAACCCCAGCTAGCATCTCTGCAAGGCACAAAGCACATGCTGCTGAAATTCAAATACTGTAGTCATGGGGACAGACAGAGAGCAGCAAGAGATAACAAGACCTTACAGGCTAGTGGGTCAGACACATAAAGGGGAAGGAGGAGATTTATCAAATATTATACAATTATTATTTTTTTAATCTGCAGGAAACTGTGCATGTAGTTCGCCTGGAACCTTCCCAAGAGGTGGTCCGAGCTACTAGCTTAGGATTAGTGTGCCAAGTGCTTTTTACGCTCTTGATCATACCCACTACATCTGTACAGCTAAATTTAACAGTGTCAGGACCCTTTCCTTGGCTCTGAGATCAGCAGCTTGGCCCAGATGTGTCCATGCTATGCTTCCAAAGTGTAGCTGCCTTCAGGCAGCCTACTGGACATAGACGCCAGTCTGTGCTTTCTCCAGGGAATTGCTCAGAGGACACTTGTTGGCTCAGGTCAGAGTCATGCTAGGAAATATGTTAGGAGTATACAGATGGTGTCTGAGCCCTCAACTGGTTAAGTTGTTAGCATAGGTGCTGCACTTAAAAATGATTGAAAATACTCAATGTATTTGAAGAATGACAGTCCAGCTTCTGCATGGTAAGCACAAAGACCAATGTGTTCACACTAATTGCCACAAAACCCAGTGAAATCCAGACACAAAACAGCAAATATAAAACCATGAGTTCCTACCCTGAGCTAGACTCAATGCTTTCTGAAATGTGCTGAGTGCATCTGATGTTCTTTTGAACTCAGGAGACAGTACTTTTCAGGCTTGAAATATTGAGAATATATGAGCCAAGAATGATTCACACTGTCAAGGACCTAGAAAAAAGGAGAACACATGAGAATATGACAACAAACTGAATTTGGAACACTATCACTTTTGGTCCCAAGGGGAAAAAAAAGAGGTTGCTTACACCATAAAAATTCTGTAGCACCAAAAAAAAATCCAACATGAAATTTACTTTGTCTCCCAAGTGAATTTTTTTCTCTTGTTCAATACAGCATTTTTCTTTATAGCAAATATAAACATAACCACTAATAGACCAGCAATTCATTTTTCTTCAGACTCTATACAAAATTCATAAACAGGATTATAAACTAGACTTAAATTCTCTCAACCAACTTACTTAGTATAGCAGAGCTATCTTTTTTGTATTCTTTTTCTCTCCAGTAGCCAAAGAAGTCTTAACTTAAGCATTACCATAACTCAGGCTTCTATTTAACTCCATGATCTAGAGTGCCATGGCCTTTAAAGCATAAGCATATTTAATATCAGTATTTTAAGGAGACTCAATATGCAGTATTCCAGAGCACCTGATTAATAAAGCTTTTTTTGAGCAGCCATGTGCATTCTGTATTGTATGAGAGCAGCAAAAAAGACCAGAGGAATCTCACAGGAGCAGGATAGGAATACTGATGTGGCATTGCTGTAGTTGCTTGCCATAGGGAACAGAGGAGGAGCACTGCTGGGAACTCCACGCTCCCATGCCTCAAAGAGCAAAAGGATTCTGGGCTTCTGGACAACAAATAGAGCCTCCCATCAATGCAAATATCCTTCACAACAGCTTTGATTGTGCTGGAGCCAATTCTGCTTCTCCCTCAGTTCAGACTCTGAGGTACAACTATAAGATGATGTAAAATGATCTAAACTCATGACATCCTTGATGGGCATATTCTGTGCTTTCTTCTGCATTCTTTGAACTTGTTTTATATACTTTTTTGACAAAGATTTCTCAAAACCTGGGCACAAATTCAACTGGATGGCAGAAATTAATCTCTGCTCACTTGCAGTGAAACCATAACGAGGAAGACAGGTTTTGAGGGACTCCAAGGCAGAACAAAAGGCAGCAAGGTGTTCTCAGCACATGTAAGAGGGCCAAAAAAAAATATCTCAATTTTCCCCACGTCTCTGTCTCTCACACACATCACATAACAAGAACAATAAGTTGTGGCACAAACTGGAATATCAATATATCCTTCATCAACCTGAGGCTGAAATACACCCAGATAAAACCTATTTTTAGCCTGCCTTGGACACCAGCCAGCATGAAACGAGAAAGAATAAGACTGCAATAAATGCTGGTAATGTAAATAGGAAAGATGCTGTAGCTAGAAAAAGAGGACCTTAATTCATACGATATGAAGGTGCCCCTTAGTGAATCCATTCTGAGAAGATTTTAATAATGGTGTCATCCTCATTCTTGTCATTGGTATTGCCTTGTTTGAACTTAGCCTTGGTTGATGTTTTTCAGCCCACCTTGTATTGCTTGGAAGATGCTAGGCAGCAGATACCTTTATGGAGCCAAGGACAGCCCCTGCCAACATGACAATGGAATATAAGCTGATTTTTGAGAGCCTGATTATAGAGACTGTTTCCCAAGGCTATGTCCAGCTCCTAAGTACCAGAGCCCCTGATCCCACACCACACATGCACCATAGAGACACGCGCACCAACGTGCATTTGAAATAAGAAGGTCTCTTAGAAAAGAAAGGAAAAGAGATCCACTGGCCCTGCTTTCTCTTTTCCTACTTGTATGGTCCAGCTTGGTGTTTCTATACATTTCCTTGGTTGTATTTGCCTTTCCTGGCAGCAGGATTACACAGTTCTGCTATCAAGGCACCTTTGCAGCTCCAGAGTGGTCCCCTCCTGGGGAGGGACAAGGCAGAGGGATTTATCATGAGAGAGGGAAGTGCTCTGAGGCAGCTCGCAGCATCCAGAAACTGCTGTTATGAAACTGGGCACTTGATTTACTATTTTTGTCAAACATGAAGGTCCAGCTTGTCCAAAATCCTCTCTCTGGCAATAACCAGTACCAGACGTCCAGAGGAACAAGACTAAGTGGGGTAATTAAAGTATACACTAATCCTTGCACTTCTCCACTTCTTCGTGATAGTTAAAATTTGGATTAAACCCTGAAGCATAAATTTCTTTTCCAAAACTCTGTAGTACTAATTTTCACAGCTCTAAAAATCCTTGTAGTGCTTGATTCTTCTTCTCTGCTTGTGAAATTCTTGGTCTTCAAAACATCCTGAGACAATGAGTTCCAGGAGCATAGTTATTTCATGTCCTAATTGTATCCTTTCTAATTCTAATTTCTCTTCCATTTTCATTAAATCCATGTTTTGTCTCTTCATAATTTGATGGGGAGACAGAAAGTCCTGATCTGAATTCTTTCAAGATTTATCATTTCATTTAATTTGATATACTTCAAGTTTTTTCAGTTTATTGTTCTGCTTTCCAAATAATGACAGTATTTTTAACCTCTGTTCATGTAAATCATTGTCATGCAATTTCTCAACTCGTTCCCACTATTCATATTCAGCAGTAGCATCCCTGATTTTCTGGTGATACTTCACAGATACTCACAGACCCATGTCAGATTACATCACTGATGTGAATGGTCTGGTTTTGCCCTTATATTTTACAGTGTTTAGAATTCATATGCTAAAATAGGATTTACTTAAAGCTACTTTTAATTTTTCTTTTCTAAATAATAAACTCATTTGAAGAAAAATCTGATTTTACTAACAAAGTAACATTACAGGCATAATATACTGCCCTCTCTATATAAAGAATAACTTCATCAAACAAAACTTTTCAAGGACTGATACAGGCCATTAGCAGTGGAATATAAAAATAAGGCAGGAAATATCATGTCATTATTGCAAGTCAGGTAATGGTCACTAGAACCAGTTCATTCCCAAATACACCTATTTTAAGCAGCAAGACAAGGCAAGAGGACAAAGCTAATGGGCATTCAGTATGATAGCATGGATTGAGCTGAATGATTTTCAGCTGGAATGCATTGATCTCAGAAAGCATTAGAGAACTCAAAGTCCATCCTCTTTACTCATCTGTATGAGTCATCCTCATTAAATTCAAAGGATCTCAGAACATCTGTGTAACTGTAAATTGAATTTTAACACTCAAATGAGCAGTGACTCAATACAGCCTTCACTGCCTGATACCAAACCCGGCAAGTGAAGAATTGCCTGAAAGCAACAAAGCAGTACAGAAATTTGACTTAGAAATGTCAGACTCAGTATATGACAAGTTTACAAATTTATTTCCTGTAGATTAATAAAATACAGCTTTTAAAATATTCCAAATATTACAACTATCAAAATGCTCATATAATAAATTTTGTACAGAGAGGATTAAACTTTTTGTTTTCTTAAAGGTACAAGCAAATAGACACCATAAAAATGTTAAACAGAAATATACAAAAGATAAGGATCTGAGGAAAAAAATTAGACCAATATTTTCAACAGAGTACATGATATTAAATGAACCAGAGTTTTCACTTTAATGCTCATCACATTTGAGGGTTGATTTATTGGTGAAAAAATTATGTCAAGTAAGACCTAAATATAAGAGATGTTTGTAGTTTTGAGTGTTATATGCAATAATAAAAACATTTGCAAATGTCAAGGGATCAGATTTGTAAAAGTATTTAGATCTAAACATCAAAATGATGATTCAGGATACCTTTCTCAACTCTGAAATAAAAGAAAGTTAAGTACCAAGAATCCCTCTGAAAATCTCATGGTTTTGACTGGGGTATTTTGGCGTTTTTTGGGGTTTTTTTTTAACCAGAAGACCTTTAATATCTTGTCTGTTAGAAACAGAGTCACCCTGGTCTTCAATGTATAAACTTTTCCTTTTTTATAAAGTGGAGCTCCTAAACTACTTTATTCATACAATTCATTGTATATGCACTCACAATTTTGACTTTGGCTTTTGGTTCATCTGTGGATGAGGCATATGTTCTTGCAACCAGCAAAGCTTCATTCCTGGCTATAAGCATGCAAGGAAGTTAAACAGTGGAAGGGAGCACTCTGCATGCTGGAATTTGGTCACCTGCAATTCTCAGATGTTCGACCATTTCCAGGAACGTTGTGGCTTTGCTTTCCACAAACACTAAACTTGAGTTCAGACCATAGACTATTTCCTTTAGGCATTTTGGACACAGTCACACCACTGCATGAGGTGAGTACTGTGGGCATGAACTTCATGTACAGGGTGCCACAGAAATGTCCTGGGCACTGCAAGGTGCTGGGCACAGCTCATGAATTATAGGATTGTCACAGTGAGATTAGAAACCAGTGGTTTGCTGGTTTTTTTTCTGTTTCTCCTATCTGAATTTTATTCATAACCAGTGCAAACTGCACAAATAGTCCAGGAAAAAGGGACTGGCATCCAGTTCTCTCTGATTTCAGAAATGTGCTATAGCCAGTAGAGAATTGTGTGCTCTCTGCACTGTCCCTTTTGCTACCTGTTGTCCCAATCACCACTGCAATCATCAAGCCCTGACTCATCAAGGGATCACTGGATGGATGGGGGAAGCTGCTTTATATTTCAACCACCCCCAATAGTAGAAACCTTCAAGGCTCAAATTTCTCACCTCTCACTTCTTCCAGTGACCACTGCCTGACACTCCCTCTGCTCTTTGCACTGTAGTCATCACTGACCTGTGTCTGATCAGAGCATTTCTGGCTGCAGGGCAGATTTCCAGGACCAAGGGTTTACATATCCTACTGAGGGCTCACTGAACTGCAGCAGAGCAAAAGCAGCATTTTGGTTCTTAGTTCCTTAAACTAGAACTTGTCCATACATACTACTACATAGTTAAGTTTAGGCATGGACAAGCCTTTGTGGTGCTGAATGATTTTTTACTCATCCCTCAGCAGGGCACTTGCTGGAATATGAACAGCTGAAACCCTTCTTTTTGCTTAGACATGTCATTTTCAGGGAACTCCATTTTCAGCACTAGGGTTTAGGGTCTGGCTGTAATGCAGCCATTTGTAATGTAACTCTTATCTTTGCTGTGAGAGTCAGAAATCTTTGCTATGAGAGTCAGAAATCTTTGCATTTCTGGCTCATACTCCTAAGTTTGGTTGTCCTCCAGCATTATCCTTTGGCTTCCTGAATTCTATTATGTCAGGACCAAGTATTTCAGAAGGGACATAGTGACCTTGTTCTAAGGTTTGGTCTGAGAAGGATTTCTGTACTTTCAATTACTGAAAGCTCCCACTACAACACAGACTAAGAAAGTCATTGTCATTATGGCCACTCATATTTTGCAGTGTTTCTGGGTGGATTGTCATATGTAAGGCTGCATGCAAATAGAACAAAACATAAAAATTATTTCAGCATGGCCCTGAGAAATAAAACTCTTTAATTCTCCTGTTACTAAAAATGTGAAAACACAGAAAATGACAAAGCGATGTCCCAGCAAAACTTGACCCCAAAAAACCATCCATTCAGATATATCCATCATTTAATTCTGACAGGAAATTATTTTCAGGACTCATTCATGCTTAAAATTATTCAGTTTTGTAGAAGAAAAATCCTGTTTGTTGCAAACAAGATATTTCCTCCTTTTTTTAACTGAGAAAACATGTGTTTGCTTTTAAAAGGACACAGTTTTCTCTGTCATTACACATGCCTTAAACCATGGAATGAACATTTTTCTGTTTTTTCTTTTGTACTACAAAGTCAGTAGTGATGACAAAGCCATTTCCTGCATAATAAAATCTATTAGTAATGTTACAATATCTGATGTAATTAAATAGTTAGAATTGTAGCAGTATATCGTGATTTAAAGCTACTAATGGTAACATTGGAAGACACAATTCTGTCTACAAACTATTTGAAAATTTGAATATTTTTTCTCTATTGGGTCAAATATTGCTTACTGGGGGAAAGTACTTTATATATACATTGTCATTAACTCTTTCACTTTGCATAACAGATTATCAGATACTTTGTCACTTTTAAGAAAATTTTGGAATTATGAGGGATTTGTTTTGTCATTGTTACCTTCATGGGAATTGAAGTGTCTCTACATAGAAATAGTTTGCCTTCAAGTACCTTATTTTCTATTTTGCTTGCTGTGTATTTTAGCTAACACAATTACTCTGGCCTGATTCAGCTGCTTTCTCTGCAAAGTGTTGACATTTCAGAATTCTAAATATCACTAAAATGATGAAACTTTGGAATATAGTTTATCTGCATAAAAATACAGTGTACCAAAAGCTGCAATGAGTGCAGTTAAAGGCATTAAGGACTCCCTATGCCATAATTTTCTCCAGCCCTTAAAAGTCTAAAAAAGTTTATATCCATTCCTAATTGAAACACTGGAAATGGAAGAATAAATTCTATAATTTAAAAAACTTCGGAAAGACTGCAGGAATTAACTAATATAGATCTTGATAAAAATTCATTTCAAATTTATTGCAATGGAATAAAAAGCTTTAGGGTTGGGGGTTTTATTTACATACTCTAACTGAAATGCGATAAAAATTATGCTTGATAGGAAATATTTAAACAATAGTGAAACTTACAATAACCAAATTATACACTGGAATCACCATATATACAGAGAAAAAAAGTCCAATAACAGCATTTCCAAATTATCCCTATTAAGGTAAAATGTTGACTGTGCCTTCTCATGTGCATTTGTATTAATTCTCACGAGTGTTTTCCACCCAGCAAAGATGACAAACCTACAAAATCTAAATAATAACACATGAGAAATATTCACACCCAGGGAATTCTGTCCTACTCATAGAGAAGAGATCTGAAAATTCCACTGAAGTTAGAAATTTATGTCACCTGAACACTTAAGGCAAGGTTAGTCCAAAAATTTCTGCCATTATAATTTGATATACAGGTCCCATCTTTATTCCAATCTGCTGAAATTGTATCCTGACCAAACAAACCCTGTGGTGTTGCAGTTGCAGCTTTAGATCTGTGGAGCAGAATTGGGTTACAATAATGCAGTCTGGAAGCAATAGGAGATATAAATTACTTTGACTCTATAGTGCTGATTGACATAATTATGTGAGAGAAAAGATAGAGAAGATCTATTAGGTCATCTTGTCCATTCCTCATGATACATTGTAATGTCTCCAAAGAAAATGTCGTTATGTGTTGTGACAAGGACCTGGCTATTACTAATGCTATTAATAATTGCTGTGGCATTTTTAATTCTCTTGCTTGGGTTTTTTTTTTTTTTTTTTGTAATCTGATAATAGATGCCTTGCTCTTTTAGAATATTAGCAATATGTGCAATATGGTTGTATAAAAGGTAATAGAATGTCTGATTGTCAAACAAAATTATAATGTGTCAAGCCATAAACTATTTTAGTGTGTCCATAGTGTTAAAATGTTACTCTATGAAAAACAGAAACAGCAAAATTGTTCAAAATTTATGTACTTGGGTCTGATCCCACTTCTCATACAAAATAGAAAGGAACTTCTAATCTTTCCTGTTGTCCATTCTCCATTCTGTGGAATTAAACTTTTCAGGGCTTTAGGGCTGACCAGGCTTTGGGGATCTGCATCCTGCATGCAGAACAAAAAGTTTAATAATTATTCAATATTTTCTACATAAAATTTAAAAAAATTATGTCTAATTTTTTTCTTCTGGTGTTGTCTACTCTGTCCCTTTTGGCGGTTGCAAGTCCAGAGA
Source organism: Melozone crissalis (assembly GCF_028551555.1). Classification (NCBI taxonomy): domain Eukaryota; kingdom Metazoa; phylum Chordata; class Aves; order Passeriformes; family Passerellidae; genus Melozone; species Melozone crissalis. The sequence goes on from NW_026535805.1 coordinate 60,264,246, forward strand.
GTGTTACAAAAACCACCCTAGAAAATATTGGCCAACCCGATGTTGAGTCTGACAGAAAAGATTTTTACCTGTGAATCACCCAGCATTCAACATTTGGTCATACATCGTTGTGGGATTAAGACTTGTTCTACTGTGCACAGGCACGTGATGCCAGCAATTCCACATGGCTCAGGAGATGAGACACAGGTCTGGGTCTTGGGTTCAGGATTCACAGCTCTGTTAACATCCTACCTGACATTAGACAAGCCACCAAGGTCCTTCATGCAGCTGTTTAATCTCTTAATTTGTATATTTCTTCTATTTACCTTGCAAAGTTAACGTCTATGTCATCATCAGGTTACAGGGGTTCCATACTGTTGTCTCAGTGCTAGAGTCTCGTACCTCCTTGGTGTTTCCCAAGGGCAGCTCCTCCAAGCACTGACTCTTTCTCACAGCAGCCAACTGATTCCAGTTCCCTTCTCAACCAACCAATGCACTCTTTTATAACACTCTTCTCATTGGCTACAGCTGTGGCCTGCTAAAGTCAGGTCTGTTCCTAATGTCTAATAATTGGCTCAGCTGAAACTCCTTAGGGGTAAGATTACTTTCTATACTACCCTTATTTTCTTATATTCTATCCCCCTACACATCTAAACCACAGCCAGCCCCTGGGTAAAGTGTGGGCTGGCACTTTCTCCTCTCTTGCCCCAACCACTGCTTGCTGTGGTTCTTAGGGAGAGGAAATAGAAGCATGGAAGGGCTACGGTTGGATGGGACCTCGAAGTCACCCAGGTCCAGCCCTTCCTCCATGGGCAGGGACACCTTTCACCAGACCAGGTGGTAGAAACACAGCCTCCCAGGCAGGGATCAGTGCATTGCATGTTCCAGCTGATATCCTTGTAGTGCCAGCTGTACATCTGGTGTGATGGGACGTGCAGATGACATCTGGCTGCAGTTTAGCCCGTCAAGATGATAGTCCCTAGAGTTTGGTCAGGGACTGCACTGCAGATTGGTTTGCACTGCAGATAACTAACAGGACCTTTATAAACTGATGTGTTTCTGTCACAAGTTCTTCAACACATCAGTAGGAGGTATAGGGCCCCTGACCAAACTGGATTACCAGGAGTTCTCCAAACAAGCTGAACAAGATTAGTGCTGCCATTTTTCTTAGTAGTCTGCATTATTTGTTATTTGATCTTTTTCACCCCCTGATGAAAATTAGAGATATCTTTTCACCCCTGATGTAAATTAGAGATACATTTTATGTGAAAAATTTGATGGATTTCTATGCCAATTTCAGTGAACAAATTTTTTCTAAGACAGTTTTTGGTTTGTATTCTCACTAAACAAGAAAGCATAATGACCATAAATTTAACTGATGATAGCCTGATAATTTTATATAAAAAGTGTGTGTGCATTTATGTGTGCAGGATCTTTATTAATACTTACGAAATAATTACTAGATGCAGCTAAATTAATTAATAACTTATTTTAGAACATATTTTACAAAAAAAAAACATTAAGAATAAATCATTAACAAGAAATGTCACAGCTAGCTGTTATAACAAATTTTGTAATGTAGATTTCATTAAAAGCATGCACATGCCTGATTAATATATGAATTCACATGGTAACATAGCATCCTTTAAAGTACAATAAATTCATTAAATAATAATCAGCTGTACAAACTGATATAAAAAGACAGTCTGAAACTGAAATATAAAGCCATCTGTAATGGAATGATCAAACAGTCTTGGGCTAACTAGTTTGGGAAACACAAAGAACAGCAGAAAATTGGTGAGCACAGCTTGAACACTTTGTCTAAAATAAGTACTAAAAGTTCAGGCATAGATGTCATCGTTAAGGGCTGAATTAAGTAAGTTATGTGATGGCTTGTTTCTCCATCTTTTGCTAGACCACAGAGGAAGAGATTCTTCAGGAGTTGACTGAAGACAGCAGACAGGGTAGGAGCTCCACATCTCCTACCAAGATGCCACTTGGGAGAACATCTCTCCTTCTACTGACTACACAGAAGGTCTGTGGAGATATTATGTTGCTGAAATACACAGTTTAATTAATTTGCACAAGTCAGATGCTGTGATTTCTCTACTAATCATCAACTGCCTGCGGAAATTGCTCCTAAATCCACCATTTACCTGGCTGCACATGCTACTTTGGAGCTATTTTGATTTGAGATAACCATGCAGACTTTTGAAGACATGTTTTTTAAAGCAAGCTCTATGTGCTGTCTCTAAGGCTCACTTTTAAAAAGCTGCAGTCAATTTTATCAGTTGAGTGACTTTGAAGACCAATTTTTATGAAGGATTCTTTCAAACTCATGCTGTTAATTTATTACGTGCTGATCAGTAATATGAAAGAACTCTGTGTTTCGGAAGTTCGGTAGTTCTTAATTATGAACAAGCTTTGAAGCACCCAGCCATGCATGACAGACTTCCTGATGCCTCCCTGTCTCTCTTCCTGCAGCCTGGGCTCTTCCCTCCAACACTCATATTGCCTGGAAGGGTTTGCCTTTAGCTTGAAGATTTTTTTGAATCATCTGAAAAATTCAGAGTACAGAACGTGACAGATTCCCAGTATGATTTAATATGACAAATCATATCCTGTGCAATATTGCAAATTAGGGAAGGTTAATTAATACTTATGTCAGAGCTAGAGGACTCCATGTTGTGTCTGGTAGCCCTAACTTCAGCATAGAAATTAACATTTATCCATTAGAAATACTGAGCCACTTTCTGATCCTGCAGTATTTGACTAAAAATCCTGAGTGCAGGTCAGTGATGCCTGATGCATTAGTAACAAACCTGGCCACAGACTGTGGGGGAATTCTCTCAGAAATATATATCTGAACAATCCCAGGTTATAAATCACTGAGCAGCAAACTTCTTCCATTGAAACTATCAATTAATGGGGATCCTGCAAAGACAGAACGAACTGGTCTAGGCATCTTGTTTCAACTGAAAATCAATTAGATTTTAAATGACACTAAACCACATTCTCACAAAGTGCAACACTTTTGTTTTCTAACTTGCCGTATGGTGTTGACAAAGACCTGGATTCATTCATTCTACTCTATGCATCTGCTATAAGGTGGTAATCTAAGTTTCATGTGTAATTAACAAAGAAAGAAACAAAGCCCAAAACCCATGAAATCAATATCCCTCTGAAAAATCTCCTTTTTTTTGCAGTGGCTATTGAGAGTGCTTTGATTGAGTGCACTACTTCTGGACACCACAGATGAGCAATCTTCTCCCTTCTTGCCCTTTATTCATTGTCTAGGTATGTCAGGAAAATCAAAATTCAAACAAGTCACCTATAATGGAATAGTACTTTTCAAAGAAAATAATTTGGTCAATGAAAGTAAATTTCCAAAATGAGATGTGATGTCAGGACCCCACCTAAACCAGGAACTCTTAGAGGAGGGCAATGGGGTCAGAAGTTTGCCTTTTGTCTGCTATATTACTTTCTTCCTGCTATTTTTCAGCATGTGAGAACAGTTAGTCCTGCACCAAAGGACTTGGATCCTACATCTGAGCATTTCCATCTCCTAATTGTTTTTCTGACTTAGAAAGACTGTAATAAATGTGAGGGATTCAAACATGACAGAGATGAATGCTGTGCCACAATTTGGCTACATACATATTATAGTAACTTTGAAAAGATTCCCTCTGGACAAACTCATGCACTTCTATGTGTTTTTCCTTTCTTTGCTTCTCTTCCCTGCACCTCTACCTCCAAGCAGTGAAAAAGGAAAAGACTGAGAAATAAATCTTTTCCTCACATATTAAATTTCTTTTTAAAAATATTTTCCAAAACAATTGCATGAATTATTCATTACCTCTTTTTCTTTGTTCCTATTAATATCAGCTTCCAGAGCTCTGTTTGTTTGGGATTTTTTATGCAGTCCTTTCGGTGCTTTGCTCATTTCCATTGATGGGGTGTTATTTATTTTGCAAATGGAAATGCCTGCAACTAAACTATTAATCCTAGAAAAGCTTTGATGAAATTATTTCATTTCTCAGAATACTGGAAATGCAAAAAAAAAAAACCTTTCACCTCTCTGAAGAAGGTTGCAATGCTTAATGATTTTCAACATGCATTAGAGAGCTACAGTAAACTAGCCAGAAAGAATCTGTCAATATTTGCTCCAAGTATGGGCTAGGCATAGAAGTACTGAATGAAGCAAGAAACCCATGTGCAGGCTTTAAACCAAGGCCATGAAGTCTAGTATTCCTCTATATGGATGAGTGCCATAATCTCTAAGTTACAGGGTCACCATCCACCTCTCTTTCTGTCTCTTGGGTGGGAGCATAAGAGGGGCAGCTAAAGAATCCTGCATGATATTTCACATAGGGGTGTACAGTCTTCCCTCACTCCCCATTTCAGCTCCCATAACACAGATTATTGATTAGGGCAGGCTCCTATTCTGAATTGTCTCAAAGAGAGGAGAGAGCAAGTCCTGTGCTTCTCAATGATCTGCCTTTCAATCCAGGTTCTCACACAGATGGAGGCCTGAGGATGCTGTTCTGTTTTTCTCACCTTTCAAAGAGAAGAGCGGTCCCACTATGACTTTTAAAAGGAAGATTGTAATTACCTGTTTTGAACCAAGGGCTCCAAGGTGCAATGCACTCAATACCAGATTACAGTGTAATGCTTTTTTTCTCATTATGGCTAAACAGAGCATGAAATGAGTGAATTCAGACACAGCTCTATGTAATTTCATTCGTTCAGCATACAGAGACATAGGGCATGGGCATAGGGGAGTAGAGAGATGCTCTTTACTCTGCATTCCTGTGCCATGCAAAGTAGAAGAGCTATAACAGGGAGGATCATATCCATCAGAACCAGGAGTCAGCTGTAGCCCAGAAGGGATTGACACTGTCATTATCATCTGACAAATAGTTTCAGCAGGAACTGCTGCTTACAGCAAACTTCCAGATGTTGGGGTTAAAAGTTATCCTACAGAGGAGCATGCAGTTCTCCAAGCTGCTGGGCTCCAAACCCAGCTGTGCATGTCCAAAACCTTGCCTTATTAGCACAATAAATAAGTAAAACCTTCGGTCAGTTACCACATTTCCTCAGAAGAGTGGTTTAAAGGGAGCACAAGCTCCCACTGTGGTGTCAGGAGAGATGAGAGCATTGCTGGCTTCCTGTTGGTGTCATCTGCTCATAAACAGAGATCTGCCTCCCTGCTCTGGCAGCCAGACACAGACCACTCTAGGGAAGATGATCTGGGATTTCAAAGCCTGCAGCATGTGTAAAATAAACAGAACTACTGTACAAGCTCACTGGACAGTTGTGCCCTTAACTTTCCTGCATTTTTCTCACGTTTCAGAGTATTGAGTTACAGCTGTTGTCCTGCCAATCTCACAAAATGCTTTTGCTGTTACCAGGAGGGAGAAATGACACTGATCCTGACCCTGACACTGCCCCAGGCACGAGGTCCATAAACCAGGACAGATTTTGCCTATCAGGACTCCTGGTTGACATGGGGTTTTGCCAAACCCTCACAGCTGCTGTCAGGCCAGCCCCAGATGAAGCCAGGGGCAGCCAGCTGGGAGGCACAGGGACAGCCCCAGCCCGGCTGCCTGGCACCTCCCTGGGGATGGGGACAGGCCATGGCCAGGTCAGGCCCATGGCCAGGCAGGGTGGGTTTGGAGAGCAACAGCATTGCTGGGCCAGGGGCTGGCACCAGGGGGCTGAGGGCCCATGTGTGCAGCTTTGTAAATGCTCGCCAGATGCAAGAATACATTTACTTGTGCTGCTTCAAGTGAAATAATAGCCAAATTCTGATAAAATGGTCCCTTTGAAAACCTGGCTCAAATTTGACAAAGCAATAATTCCATCATCATTTATGTCCTGCTATCTCCTCCCTGTGTTTTGTTTCTTGATCTCAGTCCAGAAGAAAGAAGCAATAAGCATAGTGAACACATCATCAAAATTCTCTTTTACTTCTTGTTGTCAGCAGAGTGTGGGGAAAAACAACTGGGATTTGGAGGGTTGCAAATGCCTCCAAGAAGAGGTAAGAGTTTTTCTCAAGATAAAAACCACTTAGAGGCTATCATGTCTGCAGAGAGGAATATAGCTATCATCCATCAGCTACAACTCAGAACAAAGTGGCTGGAAACTTAGGAAAGGAAATCATAGACCACATAATAAGAAGAAAAAATATATTACCATTGTCTTCATCAGTTCCTGTTTCTTGCAGGTGCTTTAGGAATGTTTCAGGTTTAAGCATGTTCAGAAGAAATATTAAAGGTGTATAACAAGTAGAGTTCATCCCTCTGAATATAAAAGTGGGAGCCCAAGCTTTTGGGATTAACAATCAGACAATTGATATTTAGCTAGTATGGAATTACTTTCAGAATACAATAGTGCTTGAATTTCCCTTAATTGTCAAGGCATTCTACAATAGAACATTTAGAGAAGTCATTAATTTGATGCATCTTCAATTGTTTATTTTTCAAGGGCACTCAGTATCCTGCCATCAGAGCAGTGGCTGTGCAATGTTAAACACAGGCCTTGGGTTGTTGTAAACAGTTTGAATCACAGAATGGTTTGGGTTGGAAGGGATGTAAATCATCTGGTTCCAACCCTCTAGAACCTTCCGTGCTCCAGAATGTCGCAGGCTTTCTGTAGATACTCTGTTTTACCTATAAGTCTCATGTGGTTGTCTGAGATGCTCTCAAGATGTCCCTTTAGGGAACTGAATTGTTCACCATCATAAGCATTCATCATTCCCTAAAATTCTTATGGCTGTGAGATGAAGAGCAAGTCATTTGCATGTAGATAAGAACTCTGAAAATTGCTATCCTCCTTTAGAGGAAAAAAAAATAGGAAAGGAGCTATCAGGATGTTAGAACTGTTCTAGATAATTCTTATACAGGCATTAATAGTGGAAAAAAGATGGGCTCCTGAAAAGAGCACATCTCACTCTGTTGTAACTGAACAAAATCATAAGAGGCATTCATGCCTATTCTTAGCTGTTCCCTACTTGCTTGTTTTGGTACTCCCAGAGAGGTCATTCTCAGCAGACTCATGGCATAACCTTGCTCTAGAAAATCTAGAGTTTTAGCTGATCTCCTGCCTGGACGACTTATTCATAATGCTTACTCAAAAAGATGATAAACAATTGGCACCAAAATCTGTCTGTAGGGTTGTGCAGATATGGTTTTTCACACACAGGAATACTGAAAGTCAGGGTCTCACTGCTTCTGTTTCAGCAGTTGCAGGGCTTCCTCAAAGTTTGGTCTTTGCACTGTAAGGAGGGTTTGGAAACAGAACCTTCATATTAGTGATGCAGTAAATATATTTCTTGTACCTCTAAACCACTGAATTCTTAAAGGACTCCTAGCAGAAACTGAAATGAATAAACATGCAGAAAGTGCTAATCTGCAGAATGAGCCATGAGCGGTAATTTATGCATCTCATAAACAGTTAGCTAGCTGTTACTTTACAAGCTCTATTTTGAGGTTTCATTATCTCACAGAGATAGGCAAATCTGCAACCTTTCACTCATTCAGCAGTCTTCAGTGCTTACTTGTACAAAGTTCAGGAGTTTGAATAAAAAGGTGCCACTTAAAAAATGCAATTATTAGGAAAAACAGCGTGGTACACAATTAGCCAGAACAGTACTGCAAGCAAGAATATGCAGCAGTAACTTGCAAGAATAGCAGGATGCCTCAAGCAGAAATAGAGTTTAGGCAAGCAAAACCACAGTGAGCTCAGGTTTGTGGTCAATATTAGCATACACATTTTTCAGCCAAACATCTCAAATAATCTTGAGAGATGTGAGGAATTGTACCATCACTTGTATCCTTGAGCACCACTGATGGCCCTGGCAGTCATTTTGGTAGTCTTGAAACAGCCTGGAGAGTGGATGACCTTTCAGCAAAAGTTATTAATTGCGTTTGGTCCAGCCATGTTCCTGACAGCGCCTGCATGATTAAAATGGTCAGAGTTTTTTAACGGACACAAGAGGTTTCTCTTAGACATTGTCCACAAAATTGTAATTATACTTCTTTGTGAGGCTACAGAGATAAGCAAAAGGTCAAGGATGGAGTCACAGCATCTGCTATGATATTCCATGCACTACATTAAGTTATGCTATTCCAAACTCACATATGGTGACACCTTATTAATTTCAGTCAGGCAGTACTTTGCTGGATCTTCAAACTCTCACTTCTCCTGCTAAAGCATTGAATAGGAGACTGTACAGTTAAATTTTTTTTAAAAGCACTTCACAAAATGTTCATGTGATTTTCAGTCAAAAGGGAAACAGGCATATATTTATGCCTGTATATGTGGCCATGTTGTGTGTAGCAATGCTCAGATATACACACACGTGTTCATCTGTATACTTCATTACAGAGCATTTTTTTTTTAATTATGTAAAATACAGTTTATCTAACAGTGTATAAACTAAATGAGAAAAAACATCAACAGCTTGTGTGTGCTGTTCCTAGATTTACAGTTGTTCATTGGCTCACTGATGGGTGGGAACACATCTGCTGTTTCTATTCAGAGTTGTTCATGAGCTGTGTGGTCTAACCCCCATAGGTGGTGGTCAGGAATAGCAGAAAAGGGTGCTTGACTCACTGAATAAAGATTCTATTTTCTTATTAAGTCTGGGTAACTAAGTTCTCATCAAGGGGAGAAACTGACAGCCCATTATAAAATTACTGATAACACAAACTGGTCTTCAGAGTTTTTATTCATCTTTCAGTGTCACTTCATAGCTTCACCCCTCCCATTCTTCTGATTTTCTACCTCTTCCACACAGAAAGTGTCTTCATGTTGGATTGTGCAGTGGCTTAACAAAATGGATTGTGACTACCCAGGTCTAAACCCTTTAGAAAATTTTACAAATGTTATATGTTCATCTTGCTCTTCAAACCCAGCCACTTCTACACTTAGCCCTAGTGTCATCTATCCATCAAAGGAGGAGGGTGATGTCAAGACAGGATTATCACAGACCTTCTCTGGACCTCTATCCCTGGCTCATGAGAGACTGCCATGTAGGGTCTTTGATGGCAGGATGAACTCTGGGACTCAGGGTCCAGGAATATCCCACAAAAGTCGTTCCCAGCTAGGAGCATGCATTTTACCAGTGGTGCATTGGGCTGGAATTCCAGGAAGTGTGAATGGCTTCTCCCTTGCTGCTGTGATGCCACAAGTCAAAATAGGTATTATATGGCATGTGGGACCAAGAAAATTCTCTCCATAATGCCTCAAGTGAAGGCACATGAAAATCTTTGATGATGATAGTGAAGCAACTGAGCAAGTCCCATGCACAGACCAAGAGAGCTGGCAGAATTTGGTATGAGAAGAGAGCAAAGTCACCAAAAATTTCCTTAGATTGCATTCACACTTGAAAGAAGATGGAGGATTATAGCAAGAACTACTGCTCTCTCATGTAAGAGTTTTATAGAAATTTGCCTTGAATATTCACAGCATTAGAACAAGTACACAAAGGGGCTCCTGGAGAAAATCTGTCAAAGCTGGAATTTTACAAAAAATAGTGATGATAAAAAATTAACTAAATAAATAAATGTTTTATTAGAAATTCTTGTTTCAACACCTAAATTACTTCTAGCCTTCCACTTTTGTGTGACATCACAAAAGTCCAGGCAAAGTAGAAATAAATTGCTGGTGCAAATAAGGACCTATTTTGTTGCTGAAAATACCAGTTTGAGCTTGCACTTTCAGAAATCCTTACCATCACTTTGGGCTTGGACTTCTTGGAAGAGTGGCAATCCTTCCCGAGGCAGATTTTCTTAATAGATATTGAAGACTGTGCTGTTCAGCTTGTGAGCCAGGCTCAACCTCTACTTTAATTTTTCAATGTACATTTACAAAATGCTTCAGAAGATGCTTTTAAAAAATTAAAATGAAAATTATCCAACCCCAGACAGCAGGTTCCGATCTGCTGTAATGGAAAGCAATTACTATTTTTTTCTCTTTTCTTTCAGGTCACCAAATTCAGGCCCCAAAACACCATTTTTTTTTTTTATAAATCAGTGCATAGTTTCATTACCCAGTACAGTACCTCTAGGGCACAGCAGTTTGGTAAAAGCATATATAATTTCTGAAGGGCAAAATAGTTTGCCACCAAGCAAAACGTGCAAAAATTGCATTATTTTGGAGGTTTTTCTCCTGGATTTTGATTTAAGTTAAATGTGTTGGAAGCATTCAATTTCTGCTCTTAATCCATTTGAAATATGTTTCATAGACAACTTGTCAACCTTGTATGGGCTTGACTGGTGAGAGCCTTGTATTTAGTAAAACAACTGTAACAAAGCAACTGCTTTGTGGTCAGGGCAGTTATATTTCTGTCAGGTTCTCTTTCTGTATTTGAATGATGACTATCTTTCACTTCTGCATTGAGACATTTACTAAAATCATAAGGATTGTCAGGCTGTGAGACCTGCACATGCTGTGCTGTCCTCTTCTTGTCTTCTGAGGCTGTGTATTCCTTTTGTTTCTGTAATTATTTTTGCAATGCTACATAATAAAAACATTTGCAATATCACTGTGCAGTCACCTAAAATACTCAGACATAGGTAGAAGGGTAGGTTTGACATTATAAGAATTTATATTAGACAGTCATAAATATCTTCCAAACGAAATTATATCCTGGATTTACAGTTGTTCATTGGCTCACTGATGGGTGGGAACACATCTGCTGTTTCTATTCAGAGTTGTTCATGAGCTGTGTGGTCTAACCCCCATAGATGGTGGTCAGGAATAGCAGTTTGGTCTTTTTGTTAAAGTCTTTTTTTTTAAATGCTGGGTTTTTTTGTTAAAGTCTTACTGTGAATGTTGTGAGAATGCTGTGAAACAGGATAAGTGTAATATAAGACTTGGATGAAATTTTACATTCATAACATCTTTTCTGACCTTTAGTAAGCGATGGATTGAAGAAGGGTGCATAAGTCATCTCTCACACCAGCTTTCCTTCTGCATCTTGCAGAACCTGGGGAGACTGCCTCAAATCTTGTGCTTGAGCACTGCCTCCAACCCTTGGACACTTCAGATCTAAGGCTCCACCTGATCAAAATTCACCTGTCCTCACCTGGCCTTGCAGTTCCATAAAGCAAAGAAGACATAGAAGAATATGGAGACCTCTTTCTCTACAACACCCAGGACTGTGGCTGTTCAGAGTAGTTTGGACTTTCATTTGAAAAAAGTTATATTAGGTTGACATTTAATCTTTTTTTTCCCTCTTTTCTGGTTGAAAATAATTTTTGTCATTCCAAAACCCAAAATTACTAGGAAAAGTTATTCAAGAATTTAAGGATTTATTGTAATTTTAAAATTTTCCTTTAAAAATTGTATAACATTCTCAAATGAAAAAAATACTGATTTCAACCAGCAATATATCTTGATTGAAATATTTTGGTTACTGGTGGAGCTATTCAGAAAGGCTTCAGCAGACACATTTGTGGAAGTCTGTGATTTAAAAGACATTTGTGCTTTATGTAACTTTTGTTGTGTAAAACCCAGCCTTTCCATCATGACCACAGTCTATGCACCATTTTCTAGAGTCCAGGTATTTTGGGTTGCAATCTTCAGGGGCTGGATACAGTGGAGTAGCTTAAATCAGCAGGACCCTTTACATGCAGTAAGTGAGATACCCAAATGGTTTGCACAGAATATTGAGATCACTGTTTTACCGAGCCCTTCAAGATAAGACCACTATTTAAAAATCTTCAAAGCTGATTTTATGCAAGAGAACACAGCTGAAAAAGAGACTGCTCAGAAGCCCTAACTGCAAATCTAATTGTTACTTCATCTTGTGTGACAGTTAAACTAAATGGAAACACACTGGAACATCATAAACTAATCAATTAAATCATGCTTTCGCTGTAGAACAGCAACAAAAATCTGTAAGATATTCAATATTTGCTGATAGCTAATATTCTTTTCTTCCTAGAGAAAGCATAAAATTCTATCAGCAAAGTAAAAAACAGCAAGTGGTTTCCTTTTAGTACTGGAAGCCTCTTAAGGAAGGACATTGCAAATGAAATATTACAGAAGGAACTCATCTAGGAAACTGAAAAGATAGAGCTGGTTGTCTGTAGAAGTCATACATTAAAATTGGAGAGAGCTCAGAAGGAGCTCTGTAGTTTTCAGAAGAGCTTCCAGTGTTACTTCCACCATTTACTGTAGTTAGGAGTGGAGCCACGTCCCTGATCAGAGGCAATTCAGGCACCTGGAAATTGTATCAAATGAGTCACCATAAAACCATGGCTGCTGAAATTAGCTTAAATATAAATTCTTACCAGGAGAACTTAGTAAATTTGTAGACAAAAGGTATTCAGGGAAAAAAAAGAAACTTAGGCACTCACTAAGATGTCCAAATGTAGATGTCTAAGCGTCCAAAATGTAGATGATGTGTCTGTAATGATTCAGCCAAGCCTCATGTATGGGAAAGCTCATCAAAATGGCATTGTGGACTCTGATCTAATTAATCATAATAATAATTTATCACCACCTTAGGGCCATGTTCTCATTTTCCTTTCATACCTTTTGAAGCTAAAGGCTATTTCTGAGGGAAAGGAGTTATACAAGTAGTTTGGAAAAGAATGAGAGTGTCCTGTTTTGAGGTAGACATTAACACTTTTCAGATGTATTTCAGGGGCCTATTGTGACTGTGTGTCCTGGATGTCTACCAGCATCAAATTCCCAGCTCTAGACAGAATTCCACAGGGCTTTTTTTACCCATTCTTTGGGAGCTATCAGCTGCTAACACTGCCTTTGACTATGTGTTACAAAACAAGTCCTTATTTTTCTGTGTCTTCAATCTGTTACAATCCTACTTACATTTACAGAACTGGCCACATTCCATCCTTACACCTTGATGTTTACAACTTGAGTCAGGATATTTTTTTCTATTTTAATTTTAAACTTAGATCTCTGGCATTATGGTACTGATGCTCCTGGTCAATGTAACTGTACAGCAATCTGAGGAAACCATGTGCAGTTAGTTTCTCTAGTAATACTCAAGGGTAATAAACTACAGCCCACATCCATTGAATCCATTAAAATCTTGAACATGAAAGCTTAGAGAGCTGAAGTTCACTCTGCAATAGGAAGCAAAACTTCCTTGGTCTCAATAGTCTGCAACACAGGGCTCTCATCTCTCCCACCTGCACTGATAAACTGTACTAATGTGTTCTCAGATACTGAGATCCTTTGGGCAGTCTTCTCAGCTGTGTCACAACACTGAAAAAATTACTGACCACAGTTAGTGCCCAGAAATCCCTATGAAAGAGGTACTAAAGGGCAGTGACAAAAGCACAAGCATCAGTCCTACTCTTGTCATGCCTGTTTCCTAAAAAGTGCAGAACCAAAATGATCCATCACTGCTGCTGAGATGCCTGTGGTTAACCTGCAGAACTTCCATCTGGTTCCCTCCTATAACTTCTCTGCTTGATGGGAATCATAGCTTCCAGCTAACTTTCAGAGCCTGCATGTCACATTTCAGTAAATCATCTCATGCCAGGGATAAGGACAGAACATATTGCGTGTCAACGCTGTAAACTGTAAGCAAGTTATCGGTATGCAAGGTGTAAATCATCGCCTAAAGGGGACTTTAGCTTTATGTTACAAATCCTCCAGGTCAAAAATAGTTCATGGATAGGAAAAAAAAAAGTGAAACTGATCAATCTTCATTTAGTTAGCCTTATTTTCATCCTTCTTCCATTCTTTATTTTTTATTTTTCTCTTTATTTTGTTTTGAGGGCTCTGAACTTCAAATCTCTTCCAGTGATTTATTATTGATTTAATGTACCTTTAAATTTTATGCTTCAAATAATCCCTTTGAATGTCATAGGATTTTGTCCCTTTAAACCAAGATTGTGAACCAATATGCAGGGATGACTGTACTTGACCTAGTTAGGGCTGAGCTTTCTGTTACACAAGACAGAAAATAAAGTTGGATCATTGCATACTCTCACGCTAACACAAGATTGGCACTCTTTTCCCTCACTATATATCAGTCAATGATCAGTCTTTGTATGAAAGATCCAATTTATTTGCATAAGGCAAAATTGAGAAGAAACTGTCAGAGATGGTCCTTTGCTTTTTGAGGCAACACCCACTTTTTTGTTATGTTATACAGCACCCAGTACTAGGGATCCTTCTCTACAGCTGCAACTGTTTGGTCACATTGCATTATAACATTCTCAGGAGTGATGAGCTTGGGATGGCTTCTTGGTTTGTTTAAAATGCATTCTGGTCTTGCCCAAAGAACTTAGCTGAGAGTGAGCTTCATTCTCCTTGGTATTAGAAGTTTATATATATTCATTTATATAAAGTACCTACCCCCATAAGGCAAAATTTAAATGGTGTGGTCGATACAGAGGAGGTAAAAGAACCTCTGTCAGTAATTTCAAGAAACCTCATCCTTCATGCCCATGCTCGACTTTGTATGCATAAATCCACCATGTCTTCAAAAATTACTTGTGCAGAAATGTTTAAAGCAGAAAAAAATCATCGTCGGGACATCCTCTGTGTGCAGATCAAGAGCATTCAACTGGGTGGATGCACATTTCAAAATGTATGTTCAGTGTTTGTAGAGAGTTTGGGCATAACAGAGCACCAATACAATGCATGGCTCACCCTGTGTTGTTTCACATGAATAAACTCATGCTTTCTAATGAACATTGTCTATTAGATTTCATACAGCCCCATGGGAGGCCCCTTCATTAATGTCATTAAAGAAGTGTAAGAGCAGAAACAGACATTCCTCTGTGTCCTGTTCCTTACCTCCAGTTTGCAGAGGCTATAACAGATCTGCTAGACAACCTGGAACCTTAATTTGGGGCTTGATGAAAACATCCATTGACATTGCTATTTCTATGTGAGTGTGTAAGCCAAGAATTGACATTGACAATCAGGTTTCTGGAACTGATTACAGTGATCCCAAAATGAGCTTGACACTGTGTTGTCAGAGCTGTTCCAAGTCTGTTGGTGTAAATGTGAATTTACCCTCCAGTTCGTTAACTGCCTTGCAGTGATTTTAGTAATGGTCAATGTGGTGGCTAATTCACCATTGCATTCCTAGTTTTCCTTCAGGACATCTTTAACTGTAAGTCTTGACTCTGAAAAACCTCCTTAGCTTTTTGAATGTTAAGAAGCCAGATATAATATCTCTGTCAGTATGTATAATATCTCTGTCCCTATTCTCACAGTATCCTGTGTATTGAGTCCCCACAAATGTTATAAAATTATGTCACTATTATTTAAGCAGATGATGATGAATCATCTCCTGCCTTCCAATACCATTGTTTCCTTCAATATCAGCACTATCCAGCCCTCAAGTGATACTTGGCGCTACAGATCTTAATACTTCTGTTTTCTAGTGAAAAAGAAAATGTCTAGTAGTAATTCAATATATAGCCTTGAATGCAACTTGTTTTACTTGTACTATTTCTGGCACAGAAAATGGCAAAAAATCAAGATTTCAAACAACTCCACGGTAAAGTCCTCAACCAACTCTGCAAACAAGGCAACAATCCCCAGGTGACATGTTAAATACTTCTTCACAGATTGGGAATAAAGGGAAGATGTGCAAAAAGAAACTTTGGGAAGATTATTTTCATCTGATGAAGAAAGACAATTTTAAGATTTTCTCTGTTACAAGCAGGCAGTCAGACTAAATGATTATCCTGGATCCCTTGTAAGTCAAGTGTTCTATTCTATTGAAATTCTTAATGTCTCTATTTTCCTTCCCTGTCACTCTAATTTTTTGAGATTTTCTAAGCCTTGTGATGTTTACATTCTTGTAACGAACTTTCTCGCACACTTTATGCAAATAACTTATTGTTTTGCATCATTTTATGGAGGAGGAGAAATTTAATGGACTGTTGGTTTGTCTGGTGTCATTGAAGAGGTCCCACTTTCACCACTGTCACTTTTAGAAATCTATAAGTGTTAGAGTCAGAAATTAAAAAGTCCCTTTTTACCTTGAAAGGAGCAGTGTGTCCGCGTTGTGTTATTTCATGTCCTATAGTGACAGTTCCTTGTTGGTCCACCTGAGTCTGAGCCCCACAAACTGAGAAGTGACTCCTAACCCCTCATCACTCAATAAGTGAACCAGCTCTCAATATGGGCCTGGAGAGTGTGGCTGTGTCTGTATTGGCAAACCAAACTGGCTGGGACTGGAACTGAGCACTCACGCCTGATCCGTGCTGCTGCTTGCCTGCTGCTCTCCCCGGGCCATTTCCTTCCAATTGCACACAACACCCAGACTGAGATCAGGGCTCAGCACAAGCCAGGGACTATCCCCAGTATGGATGATTCTAATTTAATTTAGAAAGATGGCTTAAACTAATGCAAGTCTTTCCATGCTACTTGTCCTCCACCACACACAGTAATCTTTAAGTCACTATGGAATTATAGACAGAACCTAGAATGCTCATGATTCAAACTGCCCTGTCCTAGCCTAGACTGAAGAAGTCCCCTGATAACAATAAACTCTCTTGATCCCTCAGTAGCTACATCTTCTTTAAGCCCCAATCCCAAAATATACATTGTTTAGGAAAAATTATTTGTTTAACTTAAGCAGAAAATAATCAGAATATTATTTCTCTTTTCTGGTTTTACAGCACCCAGTACTAGAGATCCTTCTCTACAGCTGCAACTGTTTGGTCACATTGCATTATAACATTCTCAGGAGTGATGAGCTTGGGATGGCTTCTTGGTTTGTTTAATATGCATTCAGGTGCTTGCTTGCTACAGCACTCTTTTCTGGTACTGTAGCTTGGACTCTGAAATGCAGTTGGGTTTCCATATGAATGTCTCACTTGCTGTGGAATAAAATGAGTTTTTCTTAGAAGGAAAATATCATATTGTGAAATCAAGATTAATCTCCTACAGTTTTTTGCCTAAGCAAAGGTTTTGAGAGAAGAAATTCACACAAGTGGGGAACAATAGCTAAAAATAAAGGAAAAACTGTATTAGTATGTTTGTGACATTCATACATCTAGGAAAAAGGGATGGACACATAGACCGTGGGCTGCCTCCCAGATCTGTGGTAATGCGTGACAATTCTTTACTTCACCTTCATATCACACACAAATTAAGTGTTCTTGAAATTACAGAATTTGGCTTCCTCAGTTCAAGGAAGCTTCCAAGCTTCCAAGTATCAAACAAGATAAACATGTCCTAATGTAAGATTTATGAACACAATGATCAACAGGATAACATCGGGACTTCATCTTGAGTGGGATGTGTCTCACCTACTCATCATGGCTTTCTCTTTGGCAGCTTCAATACTCAGTGGAAAGAGACAGGTGAATGCAAATGGCATTTAATTCCATCCTTCTTAGATCCCGATTTGGAGAAGACAAAAAACATTCAAAAAATGGTTATCGACCTTTCCTCCTGGGGGAAAAATTAAATATCCAGAAGAAATCTTGTAAATTTTCCAAAGACAGTTTATTATTATTTGTTACCTACAGGATCAGTTTGTACATTCTTTAGCTATAGTTCTTTATTGTCTCTTTAACTATTTCTGGCCAATATTCTATATACCTGCTCATATTCAAGGATAAAAGATACCTTTCTTTTGCAAATGAGTTTTATCCATTCTAGATAAAGTCCACTTATAGCACAGCATTTGCATTCTGGAATAAGTATATTCAATCAGTTATTCTCCCCATCACAAATAACTGGTGCTCAGTTTCCTTCCCTTTGACACAGACTACAAAATTCAATTTTATAGTAAAATATCAATCTTCTTTTCAAGGAAAACACCAGGCCTTGAAAGACCATCTAGAATTTCTGGTGTGTTGAGCTGGGACTTGACTCATTTTTCCCTGACACACATGGGGAACAAGGCTTAATCTCTTCAACATTTCACTTCTGGGAATACAAGAGTTATTATTGGTTCTGTGTGTTCCACATCTCCCTTTGTGAACATTCGTTTGCAAAGCACTTAGGAAAATTCATTAACAAAGATATAAAGTCTGTTCACTGCTTCTTGCAATGAACGGGGTAAAGAAAATATTTACTAGCTTGTTTTCTGCTGAAAATAAATTGTTTTCCTGCAAAACTCAAAATTCTACAGGGAGTCTGATTCCAGTAAATGAATTGGTTAGAGAAAATACTTGAAAATCAAAACTGTGCAGGTTATTGGGAATTCTCATGTCTCTTCATGATACTTAACATGGTTTGTCCTCAGTTTACACATTCCTCAAATGAAGACTGCAACAAAACTTTATTTCATAAGATATGAAAATTTTTCAGTTTGCTGATTGCTTTATTAATCACTCTGAATTTCTTAAATTAGAGAAATTCATTAAGTACTTAATGTTTTTCCTGGAAGACCACAGGACTTCAAGTCATATCTGCTAAAATAAGCCAAGTCAGAACACAAATACAAAAGAACACAGGACACAAGAGGTCTGTAAATTGAGTTTCTGAGTATTTAATATTGCCAGCATTGAAGTAGACCAAGGAAGAGTTAGCCTGGTTTCAGATGCTGAGGATTCAGTCTTTGGGCCAACAGAAATATCATTCAATTAAAGACACAAAACTCCCAGTTTGAAGATGTATGTGGCCAACATGTGAAGGGTCAGTTTCGGTGCAGTGGGAAGTGCTTTACTCGTGCAGGTCACCACCTGCACACGGAACATTCTGAGATATAAACATTCCCACAGATCATGGCAACAACTTGTTTATGAGAAGAAACAGTGCACCCATTTTTGTCAGTCCAGAAAAACGGAAGTTCAGAGGTTGATATAAGTGTTCCACAGCAGTAATAAACTGTGAACTCCCTTTAACAATTTTTTTTAAGTGGTTTAAAGGAAGGATAGCTCAAAGAGCCAGTCATGAACTGGGAAGAATTTCTGCCGTAGGGCAATGGTTTAAATATGACCTAGTCCTGTGGTCTAAAAATCTTCACCACTGGAGGCAGTACAGTGGTCTAAATAAAAAGATCTTGTGGGATTAGGTAATTTCACATCACAAAAAAATTAACACCACTGTTACTGGAATGAACTGAACACCTGTGTTTGCAGTGCTAGAGATAATGCATGATAGAGCAAACGTATCAGCTCCCTTTCTATGGATTTGGTCCACACTGAGCATTGAGACCAGCTAACCAACACCCCCAATGGCCTTCTCAGCAGGGCCACTGAATATTCCCACTCTATAAACACTCCTGCAAATGTGTTCTGCAGGGAATTTCATAGCACAGAACTAGGACATGTTTGCTGTTGTCGTGCAGTCAGGATAGAGATCACAGAAATCAGACAGAAATCAGGAATGAGGTGAATGGATGGAGAAGTAAAATTATTTAAAACCTCTCTCCATTCCTCCTGTAGTATTTCTTCCAAGATGTAATTGACTACATATTCCTTTGAGCAGAACTTGCATGCCTGTCTTTAACAGCAACATCTTGTGATTTCCAGCACTGTAGCAGATTTTACTTAAATGAACTGGGCATGTAATAAATTATCACTATAGCACCTGAAGGTTGTGTGAAGGTCTCATCTTTTGAGTAGAAAGCAATTACATAGCTTTCCAGTACATAACAGCAATGTGTCCTAACCAGGAGCAAGTGACATATTTTTTTTGCAAACATTATAGCCTGTTCTGTAAAAATCTGCCTCTGGATGATAGTGAGGAAACAGAAATTGGGTGCATGTAGCTGCTGCTGTTTTGAAATGCTTCTGTTACATTTTGAGACACAAGTGGTAAGTATCTGTTTCTACATTCGAAACCTTGTGTAATATGCATAGTTTCTTTATGAGATGTGATATCCTGTTTGAGCAATTTTTTTTTTTATCTCATGCCAGAAATAATCCATTTCAAACTTATGGTACCAGACTAAAATAAAAGAAATTATAGTGCCTTGGAGACTTAGATGAAATGTCAATTTTCAAAGACACTCATTTAGATATAACTAAGAAATGTCAATATTAAGTTGGAATAATGAGAAAGAATGATGTGTGGAGGAAACAGTCTACATAGGAAGCTCTGATGAATATTTCAGTGATTGGAATCAATATTTACTTTACTTGGGTTAGCACTGTATGATATACCTACTAAGCAAGTAAAAATAAGTCTAAGGAAGCCAGGAAAAGCTTTTGGAAAGTTATTGCAATCAGAATGGCCAACCAGTTATTTTATTGACAGCTTCTTGTGCTACATGTCTGAACCTCATGGCTTAGAGCCCACAGATCTCCCAGAGCCTCTGATCCCACAGCCAGGGGGAAGGCTGTGCTGGAGGGGGTTCCACACAACAGGTGTTGCCATTGTTTTTGCTGCTCTCTGGAATGCCCTGGCCTCTGATCTGAGACATTCTGCTTTTTCTTCCTTGCTCTTAAGCCCAGCCTTAAAGAAATATTCTCTCTATATAAATATCTGGGTCTGCAACATTTTTAGGTGATGCCTTATTAGTATTTAAGACTCAGCTTATATCAGGCCTTAGCATGCTTTGGTGGAAAGGTCTCCTTCAAATCAAATGTACTTTTGGGTAGCACATAGAGCTGATACAACTGCCCTGAATTTGATGTTATCTGTGGATATCAGATGTACTCAGAAATTCCAGCCATGGCGCTTCCAAACATTTATATCCTACATAACATGTGGAATATATATATAAAAGACTCTGATTCAAAGCATTTCACTTGGAATTTTTTGATGCCAGAGCTTGAGATCAGCTCTTCAGATGCATTGCTGCTAAGAGCACGGATTGAAAAATACCTTTGGACTTGCAAAAGTCTAGCTTTACATTTTATATTCACTCCTAGTTCCAATCTAAAATATGATTCGAGATCTGTCTTGAAAAATAATCTGCAAATGTAGGAAAGCCTGCATGCACAGTCTATAATTACAGCAATAAAGTAAAAGGAACTACTTATTTTGTTGGTTTCTTTTTACAGAACCATTTCCACATCCTGTTTTGTGTGGTGGTTTTTCCAAAAAGAAAAAAAAAAGATTGTACACATGGTGAGGAGCAGAAAATCCCCCATGGGGGTACGTTGATCTTTCCACAATGAGGATGGGAAGTGAAAATGGATTCAAGCTCTTTGAAATATTAATGGCTGAATGTAAACCACACCAACAACATAAGTCTTAATGACTGACACCCAAGTTAAATAGGAAAGGGGAAAAAAAGTCTGAGCCAAACCAAGAGCAACTGAAGAGCAAAATGCTATTAGAATCAATAGCTACCCCCAATAGATTGAATGCATCTGTGCAAAAGATGTGTCTATTTAACATGCCACCAATGCAAAGCTGAGGAGCGAAGTGTGGCAAAGGACAGCTGCTGTGGGAGGATGAGAGCTGCCTGTGGTGACATTGTACCACTGGCTCTTTCCTTCTGCTCTCCAGGGAATGGCCTGGTAGAGCCGGGCTGCAGTGGGCTGGCTTTCACATCTGGGCACAACCAGGGGTGTTTACACCAGCAGTTACGCCGTGGCAAGGTCTGGATGCTGAGATCCAGGCTGCCAGCTGCTGCCTATTGTAAGTTCACAAAAAGGCACCAGGCCTTGTGTTAGATGCCTTCCTGAGGAAGGGATTTACTGATAGCTGGCTCACCTCAGCTGAAGATGAAGTGTCTAAAACTGTGTTACAAATTACAAATCATGCCCATGCTGCACAAAATAAAGTCAAAAAGTGATCATCAGGGGATATGGCCAGCGGCAGGGTATGGCTGCATAAAAGGATGTGCTTGCACAAGCTGGTGATTGGAGCATGGGTAACATATTCACCAGTTTATATGGGAACCATGCACACAGAGAGGCCTTTTCAAGGCAAGGTACCAACAACAACCTTCCCAAGAAGCAAAGTCAATAATTGGGCCTGTTTTTCTTTATGAGAACTCAGCCATCTCTGTCACACTGCCTTTATTTCTTAAATGATGTAAACATATAAGAGCACAACAAAAAGAGGAGTTAACTGTTAGAGGAAAAAATAAGTTTCAATTTCTCTTGTGGTAGTTTTATCATGTTACTTCATCTACTTTTTCTAACTCAAATTCACTGTGGTAGCTAAAATTTCAGTTTAAAAATAAATATATTTCAGATGGGGAAGAAAATAGAGAAACTACATAAAGAACAGTCAAGCCACAATAGAAAACATACAGTCTATAAAAAAAATTCTGGTCTGTTCCAAAAAACCCCAAAGCTGTTTATGATCAAGTCAAATACAATGCAATTTGAACTAAAGGTTTTGCAAACAATAAATACAGTGCAGGTGGGATGCTGTTAACTTCTGCAGGATTTTACAAGCAGGTACAAAAATTAATCAGTGTGGACAGGGCAAAGAAATCAGGAAAGCTCAAACTATTATGCAATTCACATAATAAATGTAATACAAATAGAAAGGTTAAAAAATGGATGGAAGGTTTTTAAATATCAGGGAGACATTGCCTGCTGAAATTGTTTTACTTTGTGATGTTAAACTAAAAATTATTATGCATATAAGCACATAATTGCTAAAATGTTTCAGCTGCATCTGGACACTGTAGTAATCTTTGAGAAATAGCACCTCCACCATAAATATAGATCAGGAAAACTCAAAATTACTTTATATTTGGATTGGATAAGCATTAACAGTTGGAACTGCAAAACAGTTTCCTCACAAGGCTGTAGTGACTTAACAACCAACATTCAAGTCAGTGTTCCCATTACCTTATAGCCAAAGGCTAATGCAGGTTGCTGGGAATGTGGCTTTCCCTGCTCTTGTATTCACAAACCACCTGCATCTCCCTCACCCAGAGGGTGAGAAAAATGGGGATGTTCCCATTATTGCTGGTCAAGGTTGCTTTCCATTATATCATTGCTAAACTTTCCTCTGTATGGGAACAGGTTCCCAGATTATCCACCTGCTTGACAGGTGTCCTCATCAATAGCTTAGAGATATTTTTGTCTTTCCTCAGAGCCAGGAAATGCCACAGTCAAACAGGAGATGCTGTTGCCTGATCATTATGCCATTCACTTGAATTCAGTTCCTTACCCAAAATCAGACAGATAATTTACCAGCAAGCATACTTCTCAGATGATTTATACAGCCAGCAGCCTGGATGTACCCTGAGGAATAATTCCTTCCATCTTGCTTTAGAAGGCCTTTATTCCTATTGGAAAAATGAACAGCTAGCAGCAAAATTCAGCTCAGCCCTTCCTTTCATACCTACGACTTGGTGATACCTGCAAACTTGCCACTTCTACCCAGCTGCCCAAGAACTAAATATACAGGAAGAGGGGAAAGCACCAGCAGGTTCTAGAAGCTTTACAAGTGTTTCCACTATTTCTTCTGCATTTCTTGCAGGCCATCAAAACCCTTATTTTCCACTTGAATGTACTTTGTGGCAAGGCAAATGCAATTTGTTGAGGAAGTTTAGGTGAAAATCAAAAGTAGATTTACTTTTGGAACCTCCAGCCCAAATTGCCCATCCTCACCTCCACTTTGACCAGAGAAGCAAGGAATAATAACAAAAAATCAGTCATGCCTAAAGCCATAATTGTCATATTTTCATTTGGCACAGCAATATCTTAAGTGGTTGTTTGGTTGAGTCCTGCATATACAGTTACACAGCACTCTCATTCTAACTTTACTTGAGCAATTGCTGTAACTTTCAATATTAATCCTAATTATAGGACTAAAATGCTTTCATAAATAATTTTAAACACTGTTCAAATGACTAATAAATAAAATGAAGAGCAAGTATAAAGCAGGATGTATCCAGTTAAATTACTCCTCAGTGTCCAATATCCATGGCATGTTTAATGATTATACTTCTGTCCATCTATAAATAATTATAATTATTTGCATTTATTACTATCAAACCCAGTAATTTGGCTAATTACTACAAAGTGTAGTTAACATATTTTCAGTTTTCAGCAATAAGTCATTTCTTAATTTCTAATTATCACCATGTCCTTTACTTCTCTTATTCCTTATGTCATTTACCTCTGATAAAGTGTCAGAAATAAGTCTTCCAGTGTTTCATAGCAATATCTTTTCCTTCATTTAAACAATAGATTTTCATCAGTACAGGAGTATGTCACTATATATTACCTGGAAAGATGTTACAGCCTGTAACTTTCAGTGGGGATTGGAACATTCAATGGCACTCTCATAACCTGATAGCCCTCTTTGTCTTCTACATAGGAACAGCTGTCCCACTGAAAGTCACTCTGAGGGTTGCAGCAGTTTTGAAATCACAGAATGTGAGCCTTACTCTAACAGGTTCCCATTAGTGCAAGTCTGCTGACTTCATTGGAATTACCCTTCATTTAAAGAAGCATTAAAATAAGGTTTTTACTTTTAGAGCTCCTTGAAAAATGAAAGATGTATGAATTGCATCAGCTGAAAGGCATTTGAACTTGTCAGAAACTCCTCCAACACAATACTTTTATGCCAAGGAATATCCTTTCACAGAAATAATGTTCTGTGGAGACCTTTCAAAACAGCATGGAGCAAAGGTTCCCACAGAACCAAGCCTGCCAGATGGGCTTGCAACCTATGCAGCTTCTGGCCACCTCACCTACTCCCTCAACAATGCACATGAAGGACTGGTAGACAAGTGATATTGTGGGAATCCTGGATTTCACCTCATCAGGTCCCAAGCGCTGCACAGATGGCCTTTCAGGAAATTCTACAGGCTCCTAATGCTTAAAGGTTCCCAGTTAACAAGGGGACAACAATCTAACTTTCAAACTCATTGCTGCTCAGCACCTGAACTCCCAGGCTACCAGCATTCATGGCTCCAGCTTATTGCACAAGTCACCATGGCTGGTGACCCTGGGTCAGCCTATTAGAAGGATCACCCTTGTAAAAACCTATGTTTACATTAGAAGAAACATTCATCATTTTTGTCATTAATTCCTTCAAAAAACAAATTGCTTTTTCTCGCATAGTTCTTATTGGGACTGCCATTGTGCATCAGGCTGTTATGAGCAGTGAATTGCAAGATTTCTATTTTTCTTTTGTGCTGATCTTTTTCACACATCCCAATTCACAGCCTGAACAGCCCCAGAAGTCTTTCACATTTTGTGTGAATACATAGTTCAGGTCACCATGTATCCACAGGGAAGTTCAGACTATAAGGATGCACTCTTCAGAGCCTTGAGCCTTTTGATGTTGTTTGTCACCTCTCACAGAGGCTGCAAAGAAATCTCCCATTCCAACTTGATTGTGATTTATACTTAGAATGAGCTACAGCAGCAGCAAAGGGAACAATTTAAGGTATTTTCATGGACTGCAAATACCAGTCCCATAAAAATATGAGACATTGCTCAAATTCCAATTCTATTCATTATAGAGATAAAATCCAAGGATTAACACAATTTATTTATTCTTTTCCCTTGAAAATGTTCTGAGCTAGAAAAAGTCTTGGTTTTGCTGCTCACCATTTATCTTTTCAGAGATTTGAAAGAGCTCTTGCAAGGGGATGTAAATTTCCTTTTATTGGTCAGAATAAAGATGTTTATTTTAAAAAAGAGAGGACTTGTTGTGGCTGATGCTAGAGAGGAGCATGTACATCCATGCAAGAGTAGAGGGACCATTCATGAATAATCCATTCTTACCCAAGGATTATCCTGGCCACCAAAGTCAGTGTGGGTTCATGCTACCAATTGCACCAGAGCTGGCCTTGAAACACAGACCTGCCCAAGGGTTATTTCAATTGGTACTGCCAGCTTCTCTAAAAATGCATGTTTGCAGACTTGCAAGCTTGGTATGTTCCAACAGTGGATCCCCCTGCAGTTTTTCTCCATGCTTGTCTTCTTGCAAGGTGTTCACTGCTCAGCCAGTTTACCCTGTTGTCCTCTGAGAAAGCTGGGCTGGGTGCCACAGACTCCTTCTGTGCTCCTGGCAAGCCATTCAGGAACAGAATCTTGGTCACACTTAATTTGAAAGTATTTCCTTGGTTTTAGTGGGATGGCCCAAGGGGTGAATTACTGCACAGGGACAGTGGAGTCATGAAATTTTAGACATTTGGATATTTTTGTAAGAGCCAGCTCAAGAGCCCTATCCTTGAAACTGGGTACATGAATGAATACTTTTGATCTGAAACAAATTTGAAAAAGATGACTTCTGAAGAAAAGCTGTTGCAAGAGACATCCACAAAGTGAAACTTCTTGCATTAGGCAATCCAAGGATCTCCTTGCCCACTTTGGAATTGGTACACATCAATATGCCTCTTATTTTAGCAAAGGATTTGGGTTTTCAAATGCTTTAAGTTCTTCCTTACAAGGTAATTTTATTTTTACAAGGATATTTTTTCTGAAAACCTCTTCCCTGTACAGTCATAGAGAGGATGCCTGTTCTTGATACCCAAAATGGGGCAGTGGGCAGCCTCCCAAGGCACAGTTATACACAGGTTCAGGGCTCCTCCCTGCTAACAACCTGCATCCTATTCTTAAAAGCTGATGCCTAAAAGCTGGACAATGAACTCTGCTGTTTAAAATAGAAAAAGGCCACCCACTCCAAGTGATTTTTTTCTTGGTGTGGTTCAAAGAGGAGCTAGAGATGTGGGAAAAAGAGTAGTTCCTTCTTCCTATTTCCCCATTTTCTTTTCACCTTCCTACTGGTCTGATTAACATAACAAGTTTATGAATAGCTTCTTTTTCTGAAGTCCGGGACCTCTAGACAAATGAACACCTGAGTAAATGTATTTCTTTCTCTTGGTGCTAGCTGAGAAACATGATATTTGATAAAAAGGTCAGGGATGTTTGCACAAAGGTTGCAGATAATGAAGATGATAATAGAAACCTGGGGCCAAATGTACTTTTCATCATCTTTCAGAGAACAGGGCTCTTTCTATATAACCAGCCTTGGTCTTTAGTCTTTTGCAAACTTTTATATGAATTCAAATTTGGGCAATTAACTTTGGGGTCTCTAAATGAGTAATTTGAGCCCGGACCTACACCAGAAATCTCAAAGGCTCTGCAAGCCCCTCTTTGTGCATTTGTTTACTTCCCAGTCTCTAGTCCTGAACTCCTCTGATCATTCCTGTGCTAGAAAATTGCTCAATGTAAGACATTTTATAAGATTTGCTCTTATAAGTTAAAAAATAGAAAGAGTTTCTCACTTGGGTTGGAAAATGTTCCCAAGAGGTGGTCCTGAGTCTCTCTGCCTGATCCAAGGTTGCGGATATCTAATACAAAGCAAGATTCAGCAATAAGATCAAAAGCCCTGCACAGAAGAAAATTATTATACTGACTTTGTGCTCTGTGTAAATAAAGAAGACAGGTATTTTATGAAACTTGTTCATTGTTTGGTTAAGTTTGGGGGTTTTTTTTTAATTCAGAAAGGAAATGGAAAACCAATGCAAAAGTTAGGTATGACATTCACAGTCCTTGATAGTGGTTTTACACTTGCCCAGACTTTCAACCTGTACTACTGGAAAGCGGATTTTAGCAAATAAGTGGCTGGTTCAGACACATTCTTTGGAGACAGATCTTTGGTTACTAACATCCCTCATTCCCAAAAAATAAACATCTGTGTAAAGTGCCTTTAAGGCTTAAAGACTGCATAAATTACAGACGACCAAGCTTTGGTTTCTTAACTTGTGCCATCTACAGAAGAAAAATATTACTATTAAGTTTTGTTTCCTTATATTTTTCTCTCTTTAAACCAGCAGCCTACACTATTTACAGTAGTCAATGTTCTGTTACCTCTGGAACAAAGTGCTTCTATTCTTCAGTTTGGAGCCCAATTAATTCAGTTCTTATTAAGGTGTCCAACTGTACTTGAGCTAGAGATCTAAGAAGTCTAATCGGTTGCCAGTAGGTGTGTGACTCTGTAGAACACAATCACACAGTTCTGCCTCCCTCCACTCCACCTGTATTTCAAGCACCAGCAGCCCAGGAATCACTGACACCCTCCAGAGCTGTGTGTGCCATGCCTTGGGTGCAGGAATTTGAGAGGAGCACATCTGGAGCACAGAACCTTGAATACAAGGAAATATATTTCCTCTGTGAGCTTAGAAGCTGATTAGTCACAAACAGCCCTAGACCAAGGCAGCTCTACTCTCCTCTACAAAACTGAAAGAGAGAATTACTGTAACTGGTGGGGATGCAGTCATGTAGAGCATAGTGTGGGGTTTCAGTCTTGCATAAAGATTTTTAAAATATTCAAAAATAAACTTAAAAATATATCGAATTTATTAGAAAGGAGCAATTTTTCAAGACAATTATGGAAAATGCAAGACTGGTTCTTGGAAGGGTTTTAGGAAAAATATTTCCAAATGTTTAGCACAAACAGGGCATACCAAGCTCCTATGAGCACTGAGCTAGTTTCATTGCCCTTGGTCAATTTTCTCTGTTTTACTTTCTGAATTCTCAGCCTCACACACCAGAAAACATGACGGTTCCTTCTAGAAAAACTGTTCCACCTATTCAGATTCCCATAAATAAACTCAAAACAAACAGATTGCAGATTATTTTAAAGTTGAGAATTAAAATTAATTGCAATTTTATTCTATTTTCTTAATATTTCTCTGTAAAAAGAACTCTGGGTTTTTTTACTTCTCTGTATACTCCTTGAAGAAGACTACAGGTCAGGCTAAATAAAATGTTTTGGACAGAGAAGAATTACAGATTGTAATGAACAAAGCTTGAAAATCTACACTCCCACAGGCAAGTCAAACACTCTAAACCAAACTGAAGCTAATTTTAAGTAGAAAAAAGGATTTATTTTTCTTTCTTAATGCATTTATTTTGGATATAAATACATATGGGATCACTCCCAAATTCAAATTCAAACCTAAATCTTTTGTGGTTCACCCAAAATTGTGTTTCTATAAGTAAACAGCCTGTGAGCACAGATATTCAAAAGGAAGAGGAGAACAGGGGAAATAAAGCAAATTTAGTGTAATTACATATCATAAAAATTTGCTGGTGTCATTAAAAACACAGAAAGGAAAATGTACAATGGATACTGAAATTATAAGGAAATGCTTTGATCTGTTTCATAAAGTTTAACATAACTATTTTTCCTGACATTTCAGACTTCTGATTTTTCTCCTTATCATTAGGAAGTTTTCTGAGAACTTCTAAATACAAGAGAAATTTTTTTTTGAGCTTTTGAACAGAAGAATGAAAGTTCCATGGAAATATTTTCCAAACCACCTTGTTTACTAGGTCTGCTTAGAAAAAATGAACAAAATTTATACTATGTCAGCCAACAAGATTTTCAAAGGCACCTAGGGATTTTAGACATATCATCTCCTTTGCCACAAAGAGGAAAAGAATAGTGCACTAAAGAAACCAGTAACTCGGCTTCTTAAAAGAGCTTTGAAAATCTCCTTGTGTGTACAGAAATATATTCCCTGAAATGATATCAATGCTGAACCAAGTGTATCCTTAAGTTATTAAAGAAGATGCAATTTAGGCAGTAATAGGAAAATAAAACTTTCCTTTGTTAAAAAAAAGTGCTAACGAGATTATTTTTAAGAATTCTAGCCTGATTCATGCCATCATTCATTGTCAGAGATTGTATTTGCCATGTACTTGCATATTTTTTCCCAGAATATAGAACAGAACTCATACCATAAGTGCTGCCTGTAAATGGTAACTGTAGGAAACAAATAGAGATATAAGCAGATGGGGATTATGCAGAAGCAGCCCTGTGATGGTGGAATAAGTTACCATTCTCAGCCTGTCACCAACTGCTTATCATGCCCTTATCTTAAAGGTTATCCAATCTCACAACAGAGTTGCTGAAGGGGAAACTGCTGTACCTGCAGCAGTTGAGATAAGACAAATTATCAAATTCCTAGTCAGAGTAACGTAATTTTGACTGAGACAGATTAGGGAGTTTGCAGGGGCTGGTGTCTCTGCAGGCATGCAAAAGCAGTGGCCTCCAAAGAAAGTCAAGACCAAGGACTCAAAATCTACGTCTGCTAGCACAGGAGTATCTGGGGTATGACATTCATCTGCAGTTTAAAAAAAATTCTTCAGATTTTGCCTTCCTAATGCATGCAGTTGATATTCAGGGAACAGAGAGGGATTGTCTCAGAAATAATCCTAATAGGCAATGTTTATAACCCACACAGTCTTTTTAAAGCCATGCTTGTGCTTTCTTCACTGAACAGGAGTAAATGAGAATTTCTGCAATGTCTGGAAGCCTTTTGGTATACTGACTATAAAGAGATATTATTCTCCATTTCCTCAATTATTCATTCCTGGCCATTTATTTGACAATCAGCCATTTTACAATCCAGCTCTAAATCCTGACCACAAATGGCTTTGATAAAATTCTAGGTGCTCCTCTGTTTTTTTAACCAACAAATGGCTCCTCAAATTCAAATTATTTTGAAGTCTGGTTTTAGTCACACAAGGATCAACAGCTTTGTCTTCTTGCCTTTTTTTTTTCACAAAAAATACTGCCTTTCTTATATCATTCCTTCT
Organism: Melozone crissalis; assembly: GCF_028551555.1. Lineage (NCBI taxonomy): Eukaryota > Metazoa > Chordata > Aves > Passeriformes > Passerellidae > Melozone > Melozone crissalis. The sequence continues at coordinate 60,294,617 of NW_026535805.1, forward strand.
TAAGGGACTCACCCAGAAAAAATTTCATTTCTTTGTCTGCCTTTCTATAAAGCACAAAGCAATCAAAAGGCGTGATTTTTTGACATGGAACTTGTAAACTATTTTTGCGCCCATAATCCTGGGAAAAGAGAGCAGATAAAATTTTTTAAGCCCCAGAAAAGAAAATCAGAATGGATATTAGAGATTAAACGCAACACAGTTTAATCTAAGGATCTGTCTACCCAGAGAAGGCATACACTTTTAATGATAGTGCTGTAAGTAAAGAAGCTCAGCCCCTTCATTCCCAAAAGTGTGGATTTCCCTAACCTTCATGCCAACTGTGCTACTACACTGTAATTACTGTTAAGGGAAAGGGATCATTGCACCTTTGAAATTATGTTTCCACCTTTAGACTAAGGTAGACCTTCAATAGTTGAACAGATTAAAGCACATCTGTATGAGAGCAGCAGTTGTTGACTCTTTTAGGATCACAAATGACCTGAGTTAAGGATGGGAAAAATAATAGTATATAGAAAGAAAAAAATACCTTCTCTTCCAGGCTCAGGGAAGTGTGGCTAAGCTTGGAGGAGACAACTGTTTCAGTCCATATTAAGTATTCTTAGCATTGTAAAAACAAATTAATTATGTCAGCCTAAGGAAGAAGGAAAGAGCCTGGCTGGAGCAGGACTGATCCTACCATAGGATGGAATAACTGAGTAGGAGAAGAGTGGAACAAAAAGTGACCTTGACAGCCAGGTAGTCTGCTCCCAACTGCTATGAAGGAGACAGTTTGGATAAAGGAAAGGGAACAGAGAGACTGCTGCTTCTTGTAAAGCCAGTTAGGAAATTGCTTCCTTTCCTGGAATTCTCTCTACTGCTGTTATTTTCCCCTTACACTGCTATGAGGTTGGACAAGACCTGTTGGGAATCTAAATGAGGTCAGGGGCAAAGCTTCCCAGCCTGGCATAGCACGTCAACTTTGATGTTCTTCAGGAGATATTTTAGCTTGAAACTTTGTCTCTTCAGCCTCACATTCAGAGTGATTTGATATGCAGCCATTTCAAAGTATCTCACATAATTCAAGGGCACTTTTATTCAGCATTTAGTTATGGACCAAATTGTAGCAAGAGAAGAATTTTAGCTGGCCCTCAGAGTACAGACATCATCATTTTTATGTCCCAGAAACCCTTCAGGACTGTATTTTTAGCCTGTCCGAGCTCCTGTACCATCCCTGAAAGGCATCCTGGTAGGAAGTAGATAGCAAGAAAAAAAGCACATGCTGCTGACATGCAAGGGCCCAGAGCTGTTATTAAAAGAAGTAAATCCTCCTCAATCTTCCTCAACCATTCCTTCTCTCCTTTACATAAGGATGTGAAGTCAGATTATTTCAAAAATATACTGGAGGATTGTCAAGGCTAAGGCATAGAAGACTAAGGTTATATCCATACCAAAAAAAATTAAATTATGTTAGAGTGAATTATCTGACCCAGAAAACAACCAGCACAGCTTGGCTATGCCTGTATCCTCAAAATCCAAAACAAGATGTCATATCCAAACTCTCTCTTGGGAATTTGGTTTTGGACAAGCTACCTCCCAGTCTATGACTGGGAATTGTTTGGGAGAGTATTAGCTGTCCCCTGATGAAGATGTACCAAGTATCCTGCTAATAAATTGATTATTAAATTTCAGTAGTTGTAGCATATTTTAATATAATTTAGTATATTAAAATAGCTGTAATGTGAGTGACATTACAGTGATAATTCAATTAATAAATTCTATCTGGGAGGAATTTCTATTGCAGTCAGCCTGAGCACAAATGGCATACAGGCAGCTGCATTAGTATTGTCTCTAAATTAGGCTTCCCAGCTGGACTTCATCTCCCACACCATACTGCAGCAAAGGACTGAGACAGGAGACCATGGTGACCCACAGGAACATTTATCCATCATGGAGAGCACAAAGTCTTGACACACACAGCTCCATAAGGCACCCAAAATACACCACATGGCCAAAAGGAAGCTCATTAGTTACTACTATACATTACTTTAGCCAATAAAGCAATGTTATTCTTAGAGACACTCCGTCTGAAAAAATGTAATTTGCCATTAAAAATATTTTGACAGAAGATTTCTTGTTTATTTCAATGTGTCATAGTAACTGACTGCCACAGGGCGGAATAACATTGCCTAAAGCCTTTCTCCCTGTGGCATCCATTCTGCATTCAAGGCAGATGAACATTTGCTTTTCATTCTCTCACATTTTCTGCCACATATCCTTCAAAGCTTTATTTTCCTGAAGGTTTGAACTGATTATATTGTAATCCTTATCTGCCACTATGCAAGAGATTTTCCTAGTTCACCTTGCAGAAGGAAGGCTGATTACACAAGGCATAGATTGGGCTAGTTTCAAATGACATACCTCTCAAAATATTCTTGCCTCACAATATACACACCAGCTTTGCATTGCTCTTTCACTAAAGCAGTTAGACCCCTGTCTCCAGCCAACATTAAGTATTTGTTTAGAATGGAGCCAGGCCCAGTTTTGCTGAATGGAGATAAGCTTCAGTGACACCAAAAGGACTGTGCTTAGTGAGTCACAGAGGAATCTCTTTTTAATAAAGTTATTTTTAAAAAGGTAATAGAACAATCAGACTTCAGCATGTGCTCTATTGTTTTGGTTAAGAAAGGCCCTAGGGTACTGTTCAGCTGTTCCTGATCCCAGTGAAATGTCCCAGTCAACATACAATGAATGAATCAGTAGAGGGATGAACATGAGAAATACCTTTCTTTTCTTGAAGAAAATATATTGAGACTAATAAGAAAAAGAAAAAAAATAGGTATGTCCTCTGCCCCACTGGAGTCAGAAAGAACATTAGTCCTGATTGTTTTGAGTCTAGAGCAGAAGTCCCAGAAAATTAGGCAGAAAACCATAATTTGCATGGTCATGACTGGTATAATGCCAAAAAAAAATATAAAAGCATTTAAAAAGAGAGAGAAAAACCTATTAGGATTAAAGAATTAATCTCATCTGGCAACAGCTTAGACAGACTTCATAAAAGGAGAGATGTTTGAAGGAATATTGTTAAGTCAAAATGGAGTCAGGTAGTTCATAAGGCTTTAATAAGACCACAGCAAACAACATTGAAGGATAAATATAATTTTATTTCTGAAGTCTTTATATTTTTCTTAGAGCAAGAATGCTCAGTGCTTGCCTTATACCAAATACTTTCTAAAATATATTTTGAGAGAAAACAGATAAGCAGTAGAAAACAGATACATTTCTTTATAACTTAATATCAAAAAACAATTTGACTTCCATAAGCTGAATTCAAAAATTGCTTGGAACAAAAGATATAACAGTGAAGTGAGTCTAGGTTTTGACAATTTAGCTACTTCCTTTGAAAGCTGACAGTTACAAATGTCCAGAGCACCTTTGTCTGCCTCCACTCTGCTAACCACTAAAAAACCAAGCTGCTAGTCTTGGAAGAGGAGGAGAGGAGCTCCAGTCCCATACTGCAGGTGGGATGGAGACAGAAGAGGCTCTCATGAGGTGGGTGAGTGGGTATATGCTGCCCCAGGGGCACAGAGGAGACCATGGCCTCAGCAAGGGTCACAAAGGGCTCAGGAATATGACCACAGTCAGCTGTGAAAACACCAGAATACTTCTGTCTCACCTGATAAGGTATGGGCTTTTTAATCTCAAATTACTGGTCCTTTCCAGATTTTGGGTCACTGCAGGCTGGTTTACAATGGGAAAGTCTCTGAGGAAGAGGTAATCCAAATCACAGATGTCTTATATATTTCTTCAAATCCCACTAACTTTCCTAAACCTTCGACATCTTTTTACTTCATACATCACTTTTACATTGCTATAAAACTACATTTTGCCACTGCCAACACTGAAAGAAGATGTTAATTTATATGTACCTGGCAAGCCCTGGAGGGGGTCAGCAGGATGGAAGGTGACCCACGCAGCACAGATGGTGTCTGTGGGAAGAGGTTGGGGCTGCCCAAAACCAAGACCATCAGGAAAGCTTGCAGGGCCTCTGTGAAATGTGAAAGATCAGAAAGCACTGGGCAGCAGGGAAGAAGGAGAGAGGGAGAGAGGGAGAGAGAGAGAGAGAGAGAGAGAGAGAGAAGGGAACAAAATAAACAAACACAAAAGAACAAGAAACAGCAGAGGCAACCCCAAGGCCACAGGAGGACGAGATACTCCACAGCAGAGCACATAATCCCAAAGGACTGTACCTCATGGAAGACCTGTGCCAGAGCAGAAGGAAAGAGTGAGAAAGTAGGAGCAGTGCAGAGAAACTGTGGTATTGTGACCACCTCCATGAGACTCGTGGTTAGAATTAAAAAACTCTGTGTCCACTGTGGTGCTAACAAGCAAGGAGAGAGGAATTGGGAGTGAAGGAGTGAAGCTGAGCCTGAGAATAGAGTGGGAAGGATATTTCCCTAAGTGTGTAAACATTTGTTTCTCCTTGCAGTTTTTTTTCCCAATATCTCAAGCAATAATCAGATATTTATATCAATTTACAAAGATCAAGTTGTATTTTCCAAAGCTGAATCTGTTTTACCTGTATTAGTAACTGGTAAATGATTTCTCTTTATTTGTCCCACAGTTCTTCTTGCTCTCTCATCTTCCCCCCTTTATCACTGGGTGAGGGGCTGAGCAAGTGGCTGTGTAGATATTTGACTGTGAGCCAAGGCAATGCATTATCCATCAAAATGACAAAATTCAATTTTGCCTATGTTCTGTAGAAACCTGAGATTGGTTCAATATAATGTTCAATTACTGTATCTCCCATGTGGTACTGAGGCATTTGGTGATTCAAGTCTTTCTTATAGAGGGAATGCTTTTAAAATTAATATATTTTGGAAGAAGAAATTGAAAACTGTTCTTATTTCGATGGTTTTGTGGTGAGGAAAAGATGAAGATCATACCTCAGTGTGATGATTACTCTGAGTGTGATGGGGTTACTCAAGAATAGGCCATATTATTACTCAGTTTGGAATATGAGACAAACTGCTTTTTTGCTAACAAAGGCATATCACAAAAAATAGTACTTTCACATGGAACACAGAACAAAGCCATTTTATCCCTCAAGGAAGCTGCAGAAAGCAAACCTAAGGAGTGAATATCTCCCTGCTATATCTAAAACAGTTTCCAGCACACCTCCAGGGTACTGGAATATATTCAGAATCATGAAAGTCCCATTTCAAATTCAGCTGCAGTGTGTGATAAATGCCAAGATTTTAATGGTGTATCTCAGTGAAAATCTAATATTGGCTTATTTATAATTAAAGTTTATCAGTGAGGAAGATGTGAAAATGGCAATATCGTAAGCAAGGAGCTGTATACAGTTATTTTCTTTGCCAAGTAAAACACCAATATTAGATTATAGAATATAACCATTAGTGTTATATAGATGTTTTACATTTAAATATTGCACAGTATCTGAGCCCAAGGACATGGAGTGATCAAATTGTCTGTCTTGAAAAACTTGTTCCCTGGATCAGTGAAATATTTAGGTTTAGATTAAAAATATCACTGAAATTGCTTCTTCTTCATCATCATTTGGTAAATGAGTGATGGAAATAGTATTAAAAATTGGATCCCATTAAGTCCATATCACCCAGTCTCAAAGAGTTGTGCTTCCATCTTATATAGTGTTAATCTGATGAGTTTTTATCTGAGAAACACTCAATTGCCTCCAGGTCTGTTCAGTTCTTTCTTCCTTCTAAAAGTAGAAGCCAATCTGCTGACTTGTACTATTGGATTTTTTGATGTGGGCACCTTTTCCCAATAAACTTCACTGTGTCTACCAGCACATTTTACACAAGCTACTAAACATCCATCAGATGGAAATGATTCACAGTCTTTACTGATTAGGTCATATTTGAGCCAGTGACCTAGAGCTGAAAAGTAATGACAGCTTAAATTGCTTTCTACCCTACTGCAAACAGCCATATGCTGAAATACAGTTGAAAGATGCAATTTAGCATAATTTGGTTTTATAACAAAGAGTTATCCGTGGCAGCTTTGATTCCAAAGTAAAGCCTTTGACAGTTCACCAACCAACCAAATATAGTTATGGGGAACTGGGAATGCAGGCATTTACATACAAAGATCAACAGTGATTTTGTGGGGTTTTTCAACAGCTGCAGAATTTTGTCAGCATACCAAATGCTACATTTCATTTTCACTACGTTTGTTGATGTTAAGATCAAGAGACAGAAAATCTGCGAAAGAATTACAAGAAATGTTGTTGCAATTGAGCACCCCTAACATAATCAAGTGTGCTTTGTGTGTTTTAAAGTATTCTCAAAGCAAGATTTTATGGACTTTTTGGTTTTTTGGCTGATTCTTTAACATATTGAAATATTTTATAAGTAGCAACAAATATTATATTACCAACAGTGGCTTTCTAGATAGTATCTATTGTAAATTAAAGTGGAAGGTGATGTGATTACATTAATAAACAGTAAGAAATCATTATAGCACTTTCCATAGTCCAGAAAGAGAATTCCTGGGCCTCATGTATGATATTCTCTAGATAACAAGGCAATAGATCTGCAAAGAACTAGTTTCCTGCCCTTCATTTATAGCATGCATTCAAATCTGACTTGCATTCAGGATAGCATATGCATATTCCCTTATATTTATTTCCAAGTGGATTGAGGGAAAGTAAATTTAGTTCAGTTTTTTGCAGACCTGAAGATAAAGCACAGCTGCGCTTGACACCTCATTGTTCTCCTACTTAAAATATTCTTATGGTGTTTGTTCAAGGGAATTTTTTTTATGCCAGCTGCAGTTTTCACATTACTTCTAGTAAGAATTAAAAAAAAACCAAAACCACAGAACAGCAGAAACCAAGTTTTAGCTCTGCAGCACTGTATTCTGTGAATACAAAATGAAAATCTTGCTGTTCCTTCACATTTTAGCATTGGAAGCTCCATTTGCTCTAACAAACCAACCACAAACAGAACTATTGTAAAGACAAGACAGACTCCAAATTTATAAGCTCTGTAGATATTATGAACAGCATCCACATACAGACAGAAGAAAGAATTTAAGGATGTTGTGGCATTGTGTTGCTGCTTGTTCTTGTTTTCCCCCCAGTAAAACAGCACACATTTTGGTTTACAGTCTGTCAAGGTCACCCTGAAAAGTTGCTCCACCCTAAAGCATATTGACTGCTCTCCTCTGTTGGGTATAACGTGTGAAGTAACACGTAAGATTGACCTGCCTAAACTTCCCAAGATTATCCTTGCTTAGGTGGGACAGTCAAGAGTAGACTCCTTTAATCATCGGTCTTCCAATGGTGACAGGGAGCAACATTGCAATGACATCAAGCCAGCTCCCCTTTGGATATAATTCTTCTTGCTGCATGGACAGACGCATTTCCAAACTGTTTGCATGCCCCCTGTTCACCCCTCCTTGCCTGTGGACAATACTTCAGAAGCCCACACTGCACTGCTGAGCTCAGCAGCATGGAAGGCATGAGGGCATAAAGCAATAAGCCCTGATTGCAATGGTCTGTTCTGTGCCCTTCATCCCATTGACCAGTGTGACCATATGTTCTTAGGCTTCCTTTTGATGATGTACTCACAGCAGCCCTCAACCCTCTCTAAGTCATGACCTCTCCTTGTATTAGCTGTTGGTCCTGGGAATGAGGCCACCATATTCCAGCAGAGCTGGCAGCACCAAGGTGCCCTGGTAGGGCCCAGCCATCCTGCTCATTCGGTAGCAGACAGCCCCTGCACAAGCTGTACACAGTCCAACAGCATGCAAGGATGTGGCCATGCCTGTGACCCTGCCCATGAGTCCATGCTGCATCATATTTGACCAAAGACACTCTTTGAGTTCTGCATGCAAAAATTAAGCATCTTGTATTACAAGTTTGCATGGCCAGGTTTTGGTAGCGGGGGAACTACAGGGGTGGCGTTTGTAAGAAGCTTCCAGAAGGTTCTCTCATATCCGGCAGAGCCAATGCCAGGCAGCTCCAGGATGGATCTGCTGCTGGCCAGAGCCAAGCCACTAAGGAATGACAGTAATACCTCAGTGATAACGTATTTAAGAAGGAAAAAACGTTATTGCACAGTTGTAATTGCAGCCAGAGAAGAGCAGGGTGAGAGGAGCAACTCTGCAGACACCAAGGTGAGTGGAGAAAGAGGAAGAGGAGGTGCTTGAGGTGCCCAAGCAGACTCCCTGCAGCTTGTAATGCAGCCCATGGTGGAGCAGCTGCACCCCTGCAGCCCATGGAGGAGAGCCAGGCTGGAGCAGGTGGATGCCATGAACCCGTGGCAAACCCACACTACAGCAAGATCCTGGCAGGGACATGGAGATTCATGGAGAGAGGAGCCCATGATGGAGCAGGTTTCCTGGTAGGACTCGTGGCCCTGTGGGGGACCCACATTGAAGCAGGATGTGCCTGAAGGACTGCTCCCCATGAAAGAGTGGCCAAAACTGCAGCAGCTCATGTTGCTGTGGGGTGGACTCATTGCAGAAGTTCATGGGGGGCTGTCTCCCATGGGAAGCAGGAAGAAGGAGGAGCAAAGGAAGGACTTCTCCCTGAGCAGCAGCAACACTTTATGAACTGACCATAGTCCCCATTCCCGTTTCCCTGTGCTGGTGTTAGGGGGGAGGAGGTAGAGCTGGGAAGCAGGGAAGGGTAGGGGGAAGGTGGTTTTAAGATTTATTTTGTTTCTCATTATTCTGCTCTGATTTTATTGGTAATAAATTCAATTAATATCCCCAAGCTGAGTCTGTTTTGCCCAGGATGGTATTTGGTGAATGATCTCTCCTGGTCCTTAGCTCACATAATGAATTTTTGTTATATTTTGTCTCCCCTGTCCTCTTGTGGAGGGCAGTGACAGAGTGGCTTTTATGGGTGCCTGGTAACCAGACAGGGTCAACCCACTACAAACCTAAATGAAGTTGCCATAGGCAGCTCACTGACCAGCTGAACTGTGTGACTCCAGGAGAAAAAGGCAGAAGACAGGAACTCAAAGTGCAGACAGGCACCCTAACAACAGGACCTTGTTCTCTGAGAAACAGGAGTTTCAACCTGACTGTAACAGATGAGGGTGCACTTGGAGACAAGAATTTTTTAGCTTGTGAATGCTATAATTTTGTCCATAAAATGTCCCCTGGGACTCCCAAATGCCTTAAAGGTCAGGAATTGATATCCTATCTAAATGCAATAGTTGTAAATACTAATGTTGGGCACAATACAGCATGAGCTCTCTTCCTTCTGATTTCTTTTCTCTTCTGCTGCCTAACTATGAAGGTGTGAATTCTACTACCCTAGGTTTACCACTGAAGCTTCCCAGGCACTAACATTCCTCTTCAGCAAAGGCCTGGCAAGTGTCTTTGTCTTGGCTGATCTCTATTGTCACACACTTTCACACACAAATGAATTCTAGAAATGTGACAACTTCTGTCTAATTTTTTGTATTTCACAGGCATGCTCTGAATCACAGAATGGTTTGGGTTAAAAGGGACCTTAAATTTCATCTGGTTCCAGACCCCCTGCCATGGGTAGGGATGCCACCCACTGGATGGAGTGCCTCGGACCACACCCAACCTGACCTTGGTTGGTTGAATGCAGCCAGTCAGAGCTGGTAACGCACAAAACAGATCTCTGTCTTCAAAGACAAAGTTCTGCTTTCTCAAGACAGTTCCTCCTTCCCATGCAGCAATATCACTAAACGGGTACAACGTAGTGCTTGATAAAGGCAAAACTGAGAAGTATAAGCAATGAGAGTTACACATGATATTGACACCCCATGCAGCCATATTATTGCACCAAAAGGTTTAAAAGAGACTTAATAATCTGTATTGTTAAGAACAGAGAACCAATATCATTAGTTTTGGACAAATATTGCACAAACATTATCAATAGAAGCAGTGTCTTCAACAAAAACACGTGTTTAATAAAAGCCTTCTCCTGTTCTCCCTGTCCTACTTCCACTGCCATCAGTGGAAAATCTTAGTCTTTCCTCTGTATTTCTCTGAACGGTAGCTAATCAGAGAATATCCCTGAAACTGAGCATTCAGTTTGACAGTCTTACTTATGAATATGTTTCTCAGATGTGGAAACCCCACAGAGACTTGTATTTCAGTATGAGTCATATTTCATCACAGTATGTTAATTTAGTTACTCATTTCCATTGAGGGATTGTCTTCTAGAACACGTCAATGGAAGCCTTATTGTTTCCAAAAGAATATTATGTCATCTTAATGCAGTTTAGATCCAGTGCCTGCAGCTGCCTTCTGTTTAAGACTTGTTTCATTTAAGTTTATAACATTCTGAGAGACTTAATTCCCATTCATAGCTGCTTGGATCTAGGTCTTTAGTTTTATTATTGATGTGATGCAGCATGAGTTATCCCTCTAAAAGCTGTTCTCAGCTGAATGGTTAAGCAAAACATCAATCCGGCCCCAGGGCTCAAAGCTAATCTTTCAGCTCATTACATTTTAAAGATTGCAAACAGTCAGAAAGCCTGGAATTTATGTAACTTGGGTTATATACAGTAAAAGCATGTAAAAGTTATATGACATAATGTTCATATCATATGTTGAAAAATAATAGGTATATCAGACACAGGAACATAGCAAAAATATCTCAGAGGAGTACTTAAGGTTATCCTTTGACTGAACACATACAAAGAGCAATGTATTTTCACATATAATTAATTCTCTCACCATTTCAAAATGAAATGCATATTTTTCCACTATTTAACTTTTATAATAGCATTCTCATGAGTACTTTAATAACACCCTTAAATCTTTGCAAGTTTAAATTGAGTTTATGAACTGGCTAATTAATTTTACTGTCCTCATTATGGGAACATCAAAGTTCCTATTTACCTGTGCTGTTAATAGCTTGTCTGTAGAAGAGTATTACAATTCCTACCAAGATTTTATCATAGAAATACCTAAGGAAGTACACAGTCCGATTTCTAAGTAGAAAGGGAAAAATTATGCCAAGTCAAAAACAAGATCAATAATTACATTCCCATACCTCTGTTTTATCTCTTAGAGCACATTGTAAGGTATCTTCTCAGTTAATAGAATTGCCCTGTCAAAATAATCCACACTTTCAGTATTTTATTAACCATAAATATCTCTTCTTTAAGATACAAGATGGATTAAACAATGCCTGTGTAGTCCTCAAGGCCATTATTATGGAGGCCATGTGAGAAGTTCCTAAGTATTCTTTCTGACCTTAAAATCTGTGAATTCCAGTCTGACAACCTCAATGCTTAAAAAAAGTATAGAATTTTAAAAAGCACCTTTCTTCTTCTTCTTCTTCTTCTTCTTCTTCTTCTTTCTTCTTTCTTCTTTCTTCTTTCTTCTTTCTTCTTTCTTCTTCTTCAGCTGTGTCATTTTATAAATCATTTCCTGCCAGGCTGTGGTGGGACACTGTGGCCTGTTTCCACCAGCATACCTGATGCACCAGATGCTGCCAGCTGGGGGATTACACAAGGCACTACTTCCAAGAGCCACAAGAGCTGGCACACAGCTCAGAGGCAGCACAGCATTGTTGTCTCTCCTGTTCTGGGCATACACTTGGCGTGGGATAGTTCATTTCCCAGCAAACAGGTTGTCACCCTCATACCTGGACTGCTTCATGCCACCTGGGTCTTAAGCACAGAGGGAAAATCAGCAGGAGACTGGGAAACAAAGTATGAGGTGCATGAGATGAACGAAGGAATTTTATACTCAAGAAAATCTAGTTCCTCACTTTTTTTTTTTTTTTTCACTTTTCAGATGACACTAATACAGTCATTCCATTGAAAACTGACTTCTTAACAAAGCTAAATTAAGACTATCAACACTCCAGGATCCCTACTTCCTTAATGGAAAATAAAAGGCTTCTACAGAGAGCAATTCAACACAGCTAAAATCTGAATCAGTGCCCAAGTTTCTGCCACTATATTAAGATCTATTACCACAGAGCCCCTTCTTCCGGAATGGGAAGTTTTCTGCTTCAGTGAGACCACTCCCAATAATAATCAGTGAAGGATTTAGTAGCGGATGTTATGGCTATCAAGACTTCCAGACTTTTTCTGGCTGTTTGTCATTATGTTCACCTATTCACAAGCAGAAAGCACAGAATTTAAAAGAATGTCATTTAATATATGGTTCTCATGGAATGCTTTATTCCCTGGATAGCCACAGACAAAACGCATCTTGGTTTTTATAAGTTTATCAACAGATCTGCCCGCTGAAGTCAGTCTCATGGAAAACAGATCTCCACCTCTTACATTAGAATCAGTTTCAGAGGGATTAGAAGCAGTTCTTTAATCATTTAGCTCTTTTTAGATACCTGGGGAGGAGAAGAGTTTTGGACTTATGACCTGACTCTATTCCCATTGAGGTTAATGGGAGATTTGTCATTAATTTCCAGAGGAAGAGGATGAGGCCCCAGTCTTTTGAGAAAATGATGCAGTAGTGCTTAATGGATCATACAGACCTCCTCAGTTGAAAACACCATTGTGGTTCCAAGTTTCCATCTACCTTTCCTGGATAAACATGGACATTTAGTTCCCTCTTTAAAATTGTTTCCAACTAACATTTGCAACACAGTCATATTCCCTTTTTGTCTTCTGTTAAAAAAAGAAATACTTAGCATGTTCCATGATATTAGGAAATGCCAAGGAATCATTCCAGCAAGTAAAATTTCATACATCTATCTGGCTAGGAAGAATAAATAATGACCTTTTCCACATGCCAGCAAATATAAAACGTTCATATTTCCACAGGCACAAGCTTAATGGCCATCTGAGATGTCTGATTCATTTATGATTCAAGCACTGTTTATAGGAGTTGACCAAAGAATTTACTTGATATCACTGAGGAATGCAAAACACATGAGTAAATTATACAGTGCAGATATCCACATGCAACTCACCAAGAGTGAAATAAAGCACATTTACACTGAAAAAGTAAACCTTTGCATGCACACCCATTTCTATGCAGTCGTGCAGTCCATCACTTCACACCAATTCTTCAGTTTTTCCGTTAGCATATTATGTATATATGATATCACATTTGAAGTCTGAATCTAACTTATGTCTCCTTCTGATATTACTCCCTTTGCACTGCTCTCTGTTTGTGTGTTGTGCCTATCCTTACCTTACAACTGCTGCTAAGCACAGACCTCATCTCATGCCAGAGCTGCTGTTTTTCTGAGGACCACTAGTCTCTTTCCCAAAACACGCTTCTAGAACAATTGGAGATAAGTTGCTTGTCTTGCAGGTGTTGCAGAAGGGTGTGGAGCTGCTATGGGCTGTATTTATCAAACTTCAGCAGAGGGCACTAAATATGCCATCTATGCATGGGAAACAATGGACAGAAATTTATGTTTCTATGCTAAACTGTACATTTTAGCTCCTCCATAGGGCCTCACTCCAGTCAGCACAGATACTGCCAATGACAGCTTGATTCCATCTGCTGTAAACAACTATCAATAGATCCAATGAACTGACCTCTGGAAGTGCCCATCTCACACCAATACCTCCAGTTACTTTTAAATTAATAACATCTCTAAAGCCAGTGTATGTGTTCATCCTCTGGCATGCAATTGTCCATACTGCCTAACTTTTAGCCTGATCCCTGGTGTAGTTTTGACCCAGGTCAGCCAGCACTCTCCAAAACAAAGTCTGGGTGTATTTTAGGAGCTAGTCAGGGACTCTTCCCAATACTGACAAATAAAAAAGTGCCTGTCTCAATTTATGTACTGGAATAGATGCAGCTTACATAACCAGCTTGTATGATGTACTTACAATTGCAGCATGGCTCTAGACTGGGTGAGATGAATCCCATCCAGTGTGACTGAAATGTTCATAGCTGGCCAGTGACTGCAAACAGTCTACTTGGGACAGAAAATTTCTCCTGCATTTCCAAATAGAGTCAATGGTAACTACTTCAAAATCTTGTCTGACACTAAAATGACTATTAATAATGTTTTTCAATATTATTTAGAATTGGCCCCATTGCACCAACTGCTATACAAACAAGACCTAATAGAAAACATCTTAAATACTCTGAATGAGACAAAGAACTTGAAAAGGTAAGAGGAATAATAGAATGTAAACTGATATAGTTTGATCAGCAGCAGTATGCTCATTTCAGTTAAGCAGTGTACATTTTATAGAATGGTGTGGGTTTGAAGGGACCTTTAATATTATCTAGTCAATTTTCCTGGGCAGGGACAACTTCCACTAGATCAAGTTGCTCAAACCCCCACCCAACTTGACCTCAAACACTTCCAGGGATGGAGCATCCACAGTTTCTCTGGGCAACCTGTTCCAGTGTCTCACCGCAGTAAAAAATGTCTTCCTTATCTTCAATTTAAATTTTCTCTCTTTCAATTTAAAACTATTCCCTTTTGTCCTAGTCTCAATATAAAGTCTCTCTTCATCTTTCTTTTAAGCTTTCTTTAATATTAAAAGGTCACAATAATGTCTCCACAGAGAGCTCTTTTCTCTGGACTGAACAATCCCAGCTCTCTCAGCCTTTCCTCACAGGAGAGGTACTCCAACCCTCTCACCATTTTCCTTGCCCTCCTCTGTACTCACTCTAAGAGTTTTGTGTCTTTCTTGTACTGGGGGTCACATTTTGAAATCTTTGTCTATTCATTTTGTTCATGAAGTCCAGTACTGATATGCAGTTTTACCCTAAAACAGATACGCCATGATACATACCAGACACAATACCATGATGCATAAACAGGCATGCTGTGATTAAGACATTTTCTTGAGGACTTCAGAGAGTCACTGGAATTTAGGCATGAAGAATGAAGGTTGCTGTGACTAAAGGAAAACTTTCATATTCATTCTTGCATTAAAGATTGTCCTGCAGTATGACAGACAGCATATAAAAGCAATGTAAGCAATATGTTTTTCTTTACAGTCTCTCACACTAGCCTAAAATACACAATTTCCTCCATGGTGAATTCTCAAAGGCATTAGGCAATCTGGATGTAATTCATTTGACTTGTATTTTGCAGGGCCATACTCCCCCCTGTTACTGCTTTGCCATAAAGGGACTGCATAAAGAGCATCCCAGAACACAGGCAGACTTCAGAAGGAAATTTTTTCAAAGCAGTAAGCTGGCTGATTATTATGGCCTTTTTTGTGGATCATAGTCCAAAGGTACAAACATCCTGAGCGTCTAGTCTCAGTTAAGTGGGGAGTCGGACTAGTTTCATGGTCAAATACTTAGACTCCCTGGAACAATTTCTTTGATTCCTGGAAGAGCTGACTTGGATGCTGAGATTTCCAAGGTTCCACTGGATGCTGTGGAACTCACTGTGGGAGTGTGCTAGCCAAAGAAATTAAAGCCTGAAGTCCTCTTACTTGTGGTAAACTTTGCACACTGTGGCAGGTTTCACATGACTCCAATGAGTCATGACCTATGGCCAAAGTAGTGCTTGTAGTCAGTGGTACAAAATATGTCATTGTGGTTATTTGGCTGCTTCTGTCACTCCAGCTGTAGCTATAGGTAAAGGCTCTTGGTGATTAGTTTAAAAATATGCCTTAAGATGGCCTGAGATTAAAAAAAAGTGATGCAACATTCAAAAGTATCAGTACAAAGTGTCCCATAAACTTCACATGGGTTTTAACTCAGGCCCTGCAGGAACATACTTTACTAAGTGGACAGGAAAAGTCAGCAGTCAGGAGGTGATTATCATCTTTACATAAGCCTCTCATCTGACTGCTGGGAGTAGGAATTCCAGCTGGGAATGTTCAAGCCACTGTCTGTGTTGAAGTTATGTCATCAATAATGTAACTCTTGGCTGGAGTAATTTCAAATAATAAAAGTTTCTGTAGTTTGTAAAACTGGGTTTTGGATATATAGAAGGCAGTCCAGTGTCTCGGCATTGCTCTCTAAACATCATCTTTCACTCTGAAACAGTGTTAAGGGCCAAATTTTCTGTGTGGCTTCAACCCAGACTCTAACATTGCAGTTGTAAGTTCAGCACAGGGTGAGTAGCTGTCTAAATACACTGGTCTTGAGTAGTGTACAGTTTAATTCACACACAACCCTGCAAGGAATGGCAATGGACCAGCACAGAGTAAATGATCATAAATAAGCCAGAACATTTCATTTGTTTCTTTTTTTATAAATGTCAGGAGGATTATTGGGGGATTTTATTAGAAAGACAGCTGGAAGAAGAAATGCATCAGGTGAAATTAAAAAGAGCACAATGAGGCTTCATAATGCCTCATAATTCATAGTAAAGTTTAAACCAAGCAAAGAAGCAACATGTGATAATTCTCAGAGTCACTTGTGGGAAAAATCAAGAGCCAAAGAAAGCATAAAAGTGTGGTCTTCCTGCCCTGTAGGAGCAGCAGCATCCTAAAACTACCCCTTCCTTTGGGTTACTGTGCTCAGCTACCAGTGCAGCTGCAGTATATACAATTTTCTGAAGCTTTAACTTTCTGAAGTTACAAGCAATTGTAGCACATTGTAACTCATAACCTATTGCATGGTGACTTTGGAGAGGTGAGACTCATTGTATTAATCAGGTGGGATGTAATCCTCCTAACTCAAGTTATGGTTGTGAAGGAAACAGTACTAGGGCATGGGTACAGACAAGGGAACACAGAAATCCCTCCTTATTGTTTGTTGGCATGACTCTGGCACATTTTCAGACAGTTAGTGGTCTTTCAGCCTTGTTTATGGCACTGGCATGCACCTGAAACCTTTCCAGTAGCTGAGTTGGTATTTCAGTTGGGAGAGGAAAAGGAGAGTCTTTAATGGTGCAGGCATGGTTACCTTTTCTCTGGCCTTGGAGCCAGAGAACAAGGTCTTGCTCAGCTCAGTTTATTATCTTGAGTCTTGTCTTAGATGCTTAGAGAGCACAGAGGTTCTAGCTCCCTCTAGAAGCACTCAAAGTATCCACAACTGTAAATGTGGGAATGTGCAGTGTTATGCTTGAAATTCAGCATTTGACTGGGCACCCATTGGGATAAGTCCACACCTTGGTGTGCTTGAGTTGAGGGGCACCACAGGGTGCCTGCAATCCTTTCCACCCTCTAGAAACACACAGTGTTTCCAGCAGAAACCCACGCACGGTGATCAGATAACATCAATGTGCTCTTAATAGCAGTGATAACATTTAATTACTTATTAAGTATTCTCAGCATAGAAGAAAATGTTCAACAAAATAATAAGTCTCTTCTTTGAATTAATTATTACAATAAAGCTGAAGATTTTCTTAACTCAGCGCAAATTACTTGAACAAACTGTATCATGCAGACTAACATTTTAATTGATTAAGTAATTCAAGGCAGAGAAAAACAGCACTGCTTACATTTAGAGAACCATGGTGCCATTGTTTCTGAAGCCTTCAAACTCACTTCTAACATATTTTGTACTCTGCTTTCGACTGTTCAAAAAAATCTATCATAAGATTGAAGAATTTCTGTTTTTAATATAGGAGGCACATACGCAGACAACAGTCCTTTTAAAAAAAATAATCCCTATGTTCTACCACCCACCATAAACTTGTCTTGGCAAAAAACACACCTCTGAGCTTGCTCAGCTTTAATCTCACTTGTAGCCATTACCATCACTTTCCATGGGTTTGCAGCCCTCATTTATTAGCAGCAGCAACTGAAATAATCTGGCTTAGACAGCTTTCCTAGGAACAACAGTCCTCTTGATCAAACCATTAGATGGTGAAGTGTTCCTCCCCACATGGAAACCATATAGCACCCATCTGTACAGGAGGCTTTCAATGATTTCACTGGAATCTGAGGAATGGTGTTGATCCTTATTTCTAAGGCAGTAAATAAGATATTTCAAATCTTACAGGAAAATATTTCCACAGAGCCATTCTGTGATCCAGCTCTTCCAGTGATATGCTCGAATCCCCTCGTGGGAATCACTCACACCTTGTGGAACACTAAAGCCAAGGGGAGGTCTTATGCCACTTCTTAGGTATAAAGCAGCCATGGGAGCTTGAAAGAAGCAGGAGAGTGTTGAAGATCTCTGTTAGCACCTTGGTGCTTCATAAGTCATTGTCACACTCCTTAACTGCTGTCCCTACACCTGCAGGAAAAGAGCTGTGTTTATCATTCCAAGACACGACAGTGGCAGCAGTGGCAGGTAGCTATGCAGGATCCAGCATGCCAACAGCTCTCTGAAAAAAGAAAGCAGAATAGGAAGTCTTCTGAGGCTGTTTAGTTAATACAGTTTAGGCACTGATGGGTACAAAACAAATCAGACAGAGGAAATGAAATCTGTGCAACAGATATTTACTACTTAATACAGTGCTGGATGTTTGAGTGAAAAAGAGAAATTGATTTTAACTCACATATCCAAAGAAGTGTTCTTCATTCATGCTGTTTGGGGAGCACTGAACTGCCAACCTTGCCCAGAGTCCCAGGCTGACCTTGAGACTGCTTTGGGCAGCCTTTTTTGGCTCCTGCTTGAACCCACAGGAAAAGCCCTTGATTTACTTCTGTATCATCATTAGATCCTAAGACCACAATCAGGAGAGGACATTTCCTGTATTCAGACAAAAAATGGAAGGTAGCTGTAAGCAGGACAGCAACCAGAAATCTCTAACCTATTCTACATTTGGGTGAGATTAAAAGAGAATGTGCTGAGATGTATTTTCATTGCCTCCTTAGGAAAAATACCCCCTCACATACTTAAAGCTATTAATTATCTACAGATTGGCTAAAAGTTATGTCAATTACAGTAATAAGACCTTTGATGTTCAAGCAGTTGTAACCAGGTTCCTAAATTAATTGGCTGTTGTACATGAAGAGAGTTCTCACTTTTCTGGGTCTTCTTATTTGAATCTAACTAGAGAGAGGGTAAAGCTATGAAATAACAGTCTGAGCTGTTGAGCTGGCATGAAAAATGTCTTTATAGGTCATTTTAGGAGAAAACCCCAGAATTCCAGCTCTGCCTTGCAGTCCTCTGTTGTGAGACACAAACCCTACAATGGTTCAACTGCACAAGCTGGACCACAGGGGAGAGCAAGAAGAAACCTTGTCAGCTATTATTGATTATTAATTTATTATCATATTTTATTGTAGCCTTCCTGTTCTGTGACAGATAAGCTGTGTCAAGGAATTTATAGGTCTTTTGAACTTCCAGGCTAAAGTGACAGTGGCTGTTAAATAGTGAGCTGTTATAAAAGAAGCTGAGGCCCCATAAAAGAAGTAAATTGGGATGAAAGGTGTCTCCAGAGGTCTTCATCTCATCTCCCACTGACTTATGCACTGATTTCTGATTAATAGCTCATTAGTGGGTGGGGCAAATTTCTGAGAGGAGAGAAAAATGTGTATTAAAGAGGCATGACTTGCCAAGAACAGCAGACAGAATCTTCTTCTAAGGATGGTAAACAAACATTTGGTGATGAATCTGTATGGTCATTAAACTTTGACCTTAACTATCTTTACACTGACAATCCACAATTATGAGAGGCAAAATCTGAGCAATCTTGAGCTTTCTGTTAAAAATTACCTGTCTTCCAAGTGACATTCTGTTCCAGGTTAAATAAATCACCTTTTTTTCCTTTGCATATGCAAGTCTTGGGGAAAAATACTAAAGTTGCCTTTCATGTTGCAGGTGCCTTTTATGTAACTCTAGATATTTAAGTTAACACTATTTAAGGATATTCAGCACCTGACATTCCATCAGCTGTGTGGGTCCAAAGGAGATATTGGCAGAATG
Source organism: Melozone crissalis (assembly GCF_028551555.1). Classification (NCBI taxonomy): domain Eukaryota; kingdom Metazoa; phylum Chordata; class Aves; order Passeriformes; family Passerellidae; genus Melozone; species Melozone crissalis. The sequence goes on from NW_026535805.1 coordinate 60,314,306, forward strand.
AGATTTTAGAGAAAAAAAAATTCATTTTTTAAAGAGAGGGACATAAGGGGTCTTGTAGAGTTGGGGGTTTTTTTGCTTGGTTTTTTTTCATGTTAAAATAAAAAGCTGGATATTTGTAGCATTTCTCTATTTTGTGCATATTCAAAAAAAAAAAAAAAACACCACCAGTAAGACGTAACTGCTTTATCTCAATTAAAATTCAATAACAGTTTCAGTTCAAATGAACCTGCATCTTTGAAAAATCAATCACTTGTCCCTAAATCTTTCCACTTGTAATCAAATCTATCAGATCAAAAATACAGTGTTCAGCTCTCCTGTGTATTCACTTCTTAAAGACAGGGGATGTGTAATTAAGTTTATACAATTATAGCCCAAGAAAGGGAGGGAAAATCAGAGTCCTACTCTAAATCAGACATCATGATACTTACCTATCATATGAATTCTACAGCAGATATGTAATCTAATTCTTCTTTATATGATCCACTAGTAAATTTAGGAGAATTCCCAAAGAAGTGTTAGACAAAACCATACATACTCAAGGAGAAGCATGTGGGAGATGTGGAGAATGATTTTATGCACTGGCCAACTCCTGAGACCATGTTTTAGACCTCTTTGCAACCACCATTTCCATAAACAATGCAGGTGTCCACAAGGACTATTGTGCCCACCTGAACAGAGGTCTTTGGATTCCCAGGCCGTCCCAGGGACCCAGGAATCCTCTTTGCCCCATTTCATCCCCTCTCTCACTCATCAGATACACCCGACAACATCCTTCTGTTGCTCATGCTAATGCAAAACCAGTCGCATGTTCTGCTTTCAATAAACATTTTCATGAGGGGCATTTATAAGTATTTTGAAGCAATTTCTCTTCTGTTAATTTGCTCAGTCCTTCCTTACACCTATGCATATTTAAAATAACCAGTGCTTTCTCAAATACCTTAATAAACCATCTCCTTTTGCTTCTTCTGAACCTTTCTTTGTGTGGCTTCATTTGATGCCCTGTTCTTGCACAGACAAGGGAACAGAGGTAGATGAAGTGCCACCCTACACTACTTCCCTAAGCTTGTTCAACACATCAGCAGCAGTTCTGCAGAATAGGGCTCTCCTTCTGCAAAACACTTTCCAGTTTCTGCAGAAAAGTATCTTACCTCTTTCTGACTCATTTCTTTCTAAGTTAGAAGAATTTTCTTTCCTGTTTCCCATTCAGAAAGATTCATTCACCCAAAGGTGCTCTCCCATCAGTTAATGGCCATCAAGCTCTCTTGCTTGAACATGTTACTGCAGGAGAACAAATTGCCAATATCATCTTTGCCAGAATCACAGGCCTGAATTCAGCAACTTGCTAAAGCAGTAATTGCAGCAATTCCCAGGGCAGGTCTTGCTTTGCATCCTCCTTTAGGTTTTTCCTCCAGTCACTCATGAGCAGGATCTGCCCTGGTCAGCACCAACACGAGGCCCATCAGAGCTCTTGCCCTTCATCTTGTATTTAATACAATGAGGGTCAGCAAAGGCATTGCCTTCCCATAGCAGTTTCTATCCAAACATCTGATATTTTAGCCCTGCTGTTCACATCTCTGTGTGCTCATGTTTAAATGAAACCACTCTACATCTTCCTTGATGGTGTCCTAGCTCCGTGCTGCTCACATCATTGTGCCATATGTGCAGTATGGATGTGTTGTTCCTAGAGTAGCAGCTAAACCCCATATGTTTCAGCCTGTGGGAAAGAAAATATTATATACAGTCAACAGGCTATCTTTCATGGAAGCTTTTCTTTAATGCATTAAAATGGATTTCCCAGTAATAGTCAATATTCACCATTCTTGACTTACTCAAGTAAATTCTGCAACCATGTTTGAAATTTATTTATTTAGTTATTTATTTATTTATTCCCTAAAGGTCAGAGGCAGAATGTGCCACCATCATATGATATCCACATAAACAGCAACCAGTGCACAAGAGGAAATTAGAAGAATGTAGTGTCTACAGTCAGCATATGCCATTTTTTTTTAAAGTGTTACCTATGCACACCCTCCTTCTGAAGGTGGTGGATACTCTGATATTGTATATTGTGGCATTTAGTGCATTCAAATAGTAGATTATATTAATTAATTCTGCAGTTCTTTACAGCTGGAATAGAGTTATTCTGGAATAATAGTCTTTATAATTCCAGAATCAAGCACTACATAGTGCAGACCTAGACTAGCACTTTCTTTTTATGAAAATAATATTGATAATGAGAGAACACTACATTAGGAAACTGGTTGACATACACAATAAGTTGACTGTGCTCTGCTCAGCTCACTTCATAATGAATTACCTTTTAGAGAGGTGATATGCTTAAATAACAGTTTAGGAATTGCAGAAATCCAGTTTTATTCTAGGGTGAGACCTTGACTACAGAGAGATTTTACAATAAAGTTGTGATTCCACTGTGTCTAGAATAACTAGTATTTCTTGTATACCCTGAGAGGACCCACACTAATATAAATTATTTAAATTATACAGAAAAGAATATTTGAGAATTTAAACTGTGACATGATGGTTCTCAGTAGAACTGTGACATGTTTGTTTTGCAAAAGTACTATTGATTTACAAAATTTTAGAGAGTACAATAGAATATTATTTTTAAAATTTCTACAGTCAGGTGCTTTTTGAAGGTGTCTGCTAGTTGCTCAAAGATACCAATGTCTATTGTAATCTTTGGAACTACCAAGTTTCTCTCATCTCCTTTGATGTGGTCCTCTTTGCTATTTTCCTAGCATACATCAAATATTTAAACTCAGTCCAAGTCATAAAAAACATTCAGACAAAGCCAAAAAGAGAAACAATTATCTCAAGCCTGTATCTTGTAAACACTGGTATAACACAGTCTTAATGGAAACCACCACTTCTTTTAGCACATCACTTTTGATCATTAATAACTCATGGATGATGGAACAATAAAATCCATACCAAATCCAATTTAATAGCCAAGCTATTTAACAGCCCGAGATGACGAACATCTATTCAGATTCCAAACTGGTCAAATTCACTAGACAAGCCTATTGGCTTTTTAGCTAGAAAACAGGTCCTGGCACAGTTTAGTTTGCATCTCTGAAATGCTCTTTAATTCACCTCTGAGCCACTTGAAAATTCTGATACACAGTGATAAGAAGAGAATACAGTGCGCAGACATGATGTGCAGGTGTCTGTGTAAATTCACCCATCATTCCCAGGAAGAGGAGGAAAGGTAAGGGAACAAGATAAGAGCACAGTCTTGGGGGGAGCGACACTGAAGGGACAGCATAAGGAGCACTTGCACAGAATGACATTAGAGCCACCTCCATCACTTATTCATCTTCCTACAGCTCAAAAGGCCTGTGTGGCTCTCAGCATCTCTTTAGGCACATGAGGCAACATTTGCTCCAAGCACTTTGTGGCAAGGAGAGGAAGAATGGCTGTTGAAAATAGCTGAATAGAAAGTAAGGTAACCCCTCCTTGACTCCTAAGTTTTCCACCAGAAATTATAGCAAGAGAAAGGCTGAACTTCAAAATGTACTTTTGTTTGGCTCAGTCAGTCTGATGAACTGATGCATAGCTGGGGACATGGTTGGTTTTTACTTTTCCAATCACTGAAAACACAGTACAGATATATTTGTCATGTTTTGTTTTTACTATTGGTGATCAAAAAAATCAGCTAACTATGCAGCACATTCTGGAGTTCTTTGGTACTTAGCAAGTGCAGAACTAGTGAATCGTCACAGAAAAACATTACACTGTCAAAGCAGGTCTGGTTGGGCTGGTCATTCTGAGATCATTGCTCTGCAGTTAATGATGGGCCTGGATCTCTTTGGAGGACAAGGCCAAACGGAGACCAATTGTGATCCTGCCTTGGCAGGGCCTCTGGCCCAGATTCTGAAATTTGCTTGTATATTAGATAATTCTCCAATGCCAAAGAAGGGTTTTAAACCTTCAGCTTGAAATATGCAGATTTATCTGTTACTTCCACCAAACTTCTTGATTCCCAAATTCTTTTCAACCTGGTCCCTCAGGTAGAAGACCATATGCTAACAGGAACAGTGAGGGGAGAGCAAGTGAGAGCATACTCAGATGCATGCACAAAGCCTTCAAAAGGCACATTAACAGAAGACAGCATTTCAAGCTGTATGATAATACAGTGCATTAAAATGCACTCCTAATACATTATTTGATGTGTGACTGAGTAGAAACAGCATATGCAAATTGATTCTAAGCATGCAATGTAATTCCCATGTATATGAGCTGTGCAAATGGAAATTTGAGTTTGTTATGAGCACTGACTGAGACATGATCTTTGGTTGTTTCATTTTCTCTAACTCTGAGTCATCAGTCTCGCTGTCTGATAATGAATTTGAATATGTGTTTGTATAATACCTTCTCATTCTCCATCACATACCCTCCTGTCATCATGTCATTTCCAGGGAAATACAGTTGGAATCACATCCCACAGTGATGAGGTGAAAGATTGCTTTTTCTGGAGGAGGAGGAAATATTTGTCACCTCAATAATTAAAAATTTATGCTTTTGAGGCCTGTCCACATTACTGTCTTGTTGAGTTTGGGAGCACTCTGTCATTTGGCTAGTTTTTGTCTTCATGGCAACTGAGAACGTGTCCATAAGGCTCTGAGAAGGCAGCACTACATGAGCAAGTGGAGACATTTGGTGGTATGCAGCCATAAAAAGCAAATGCAAGATGAGTCATCCATTTGCAGGACAATGGTGTTCATTGATGCAATTTTCAGCATGATCTTAAAAAATTATGGTGGCTTAGAGGCATGTCTTTCCCCACCCCTCTCATTTCTCTTTTTCTTTTTCCCCTCATACATTCTTTCAAGTGGCTTTACAAAGTTATGAGGATGAAGACAATGTCTAGCCTGGAGTCACCTGTGGGGGATTTGTGGCATGTCTGTTTCTAGAGAAAGAGTATTGCATGCTGGCTGACAGCTCTACAGACAGACTGCCTCTTCCCTGGAATAATCCTGAATCTTCTGTAAAGAGAAAAGGGTTCTCAAGTAACAAATCCAGGATGTTTTTCCAAGTCATTAGAGTGCTAGGTTAGAGAAGCCATGGGAGGATAATAAAAACTGTATGGACTGAAGCAGATGACTGAGTGACAGCTCTCTTTTTGCCTATATGAATCACAAGAAATTTTCCTTGAGAGCAGCCTAACCCACAACTAATCCCACATGCCCTAATCAGCACAGTTTACAACATTTCTCATGGGATGTGGTGCTTTAAAAACCAGGAAAGCTGGCAGCCTCAAAAGGAGAGAGCTGCTAGCACCAGAGCTCTGCACGCAGAGCCAGGGGCACAGCTTCCCATTGCCAGGCACAGGCACAAACCACTCCTGCCTGCCAAGCACCAGAGCACCTCTGGCAGCTGCCTGCACATAGCAGAGAAAACAATTTCCTCCATCCCATCTGCCCTTGACACGTGACAGTGAACACTGTGGGAACACAGAGCAGCCCTGAGCTGATAAAGGGGGAAAGTCCATGCAGGGTATTTTGACATCTTCTCTGGAGTTCAGGACCCTCAGTTCCCTGCTGGTTCAGGAGCTGCCAGGCTTATCCTATGACCCCATCCAATTTCATACCACAACCTTAGCAGCTAGGCAGTGAACAGTCCAGCCTTCAGCCTCCCTCAGACAGGGGCCAAGCTGTTTTTACCTGCTCCTCAGATCATCACTGGACCAGTTAAGGACACTCCATTCCTCCTGAAGGAGCTTTGCTACATGACACTGGAGTTTAGTATTGCAACACTTACTCAGGTTAGAGGAAAGCCTGACTGTGGTACCTACTCGTGAATTATTTGTGCACTGCACCATTGATAGATACCTTAGGCACAAAGATCAGGATCCAGCCTCTTCTTTCCGGTGTCTTAATCAATAGCACATATAATTACATACCTCCTACTCTTATTTGCTCATCCTTATGGCTTTTGCATTTTTTTAGTGCAGGCTGGGGCAGGATGTACAATGGGAATGATTCCTTTAGAGACAGGATGGACGAGACAGAAAATGGATGAAGAATTAATAAGATCAGGGAAAGGCCAAAGCAAAAGAACAGACCGGAAAAGAGAAGGAAGGCTACTGAGAAGAGTAGTGTTGTTTAGGAGTTGGACACACATGTTTCAGATCACTTGAAGGCTGAAGGGCAAAACGTGATAATCACAGAAGGGAGGAATATGGAGAACTACCGCAGGAGATAGGGTACAAAAATTAAACAAGCAGAATCCAGAGAGAAGGTGTAAGAACAGAAGGCAAGGGATAACAGAGCAGTAGCAAACCCGTCTTTCAAGAACTTTCTAATTAATCTGCTACTCCTCTCGTTTTGCTTTCTAACAAATGGAGAGACAAATGCTGACGAAAGCGTGTGTCTGCATCGCCCTCTAGTGCCACGTCCCCTCTGGAGACCTGCGGCGGCTCGGAGCCCTCTGGCCTCACCAGAAAGCAGGGCTGAAGAGCTCAAGCATCTTGAAAATCTGCATAAAGACATCAAGAGCAGGAAACTGGGAGAGTTATCTCATCTGTTATTAAAAATAAACACAGTAAATTGCATCTAAAAGTCTAAACTAAAAGATAATTGAGCTCAAAGAGCCACGCACGTGACCACTTAACTAAGAAATGTCAACAAGTAATTGTCCTTCAGTGTTGCTGGCCTTGCTTGACTTTGTACTTGCTAATATTCATATTCATTTAGCATTAGCTGTTTAGACATTGAACAAGATGTGTATGAGAGCTGAACTCAAATAACAAGAAAAAAACTTTCCCACTTTGCTTATTCATTTATTTATATTAGATTTGCAAGTTTATTCTTCTGGGCTTAAAGGCCAAATGAAGAAATAGGAGCACGGGTACTGGTCAGTGAATGGAAGAAATTTATAGACTGTTTAAAATCCTGTTGATCTTCATTTGTCCATGCTTTATTGATTTATTTTTTATTATTTATTTTTTCTTGTATGAACTTGGTGCTGACTGGCAGAACACTGTGCATTCATGTAAACTAATGTTTATGCATTTTAGGTAGTGATGTGTAAACTTTAAGGACGGTTCTCTCTATATGGGATTTATTTCAATGGGTGGAAATTCCTGCTATGAAACCTTTGCTGAGGTGTGAGTTTAGTCTAATTTTGCCAAACCTTAGCTAAATCACATTAATTCTCAAAATGCCTTTAAAACTTGTAGCACAACGTATTCCATAAAGCTGCCTCCTCTCACCCAGCTGTCTCACTCTGATTGCTTAATCCATTGCAGAGTTTCTCCACTTTTGCCCTGAACCAGCCTAAAGTCAGACCTGAAAGTCCTTGGCCTCTGAAGGAAGTGGTACACTAATTTCTGCTCTTTGCAATCAAGAAGTGATTCAAAAATGTGTATCAACTTGCAGTTTTGACCTACTACATTGGAGGGACTCATCTGAAAACAGGAATTTTATGTGACCACTCTGCAGGACCAGAGCTGGGACCCACTGGAGGCAGAGACCCAATTCTAGAGCACAGACAGTGGTAGAAATGGGCCTTTGTTCAGCCCCTTGACTCCTGCACTCGAAAGAGGAATGAAAAGACATTAGTTTCTCATGGCCCAAATACCCTTCAAACCTCCCTGGCTGGCCACACACTTCAGTGTTTGTTAATCATCATTAGTGCAGAGGAAAGCATGGAATTGACAGCTGAATGCATGACATCTCTGGGACATTTCTAGTGCCCAGGACTCTCAGTTCCTGCTGATAAGTTGTAGATTACCTAGATACTATTAATTTCTGATCCCTCCTGCCTCCCCTGAGATACTGACATTCTTTGTAGTTCTGAAGCCATAATCCAAGCTGAAATAAAACCATTCCTAAAGCCAATATTCTTTCCTCCTTTTAACATCACAAAACAGATTAGTTGAGGTGGAAAGACACCTATGATAATAATAACAACTTAGCGCTCCTTTTGCAAAAGAATAGCCATGTTTTTTACAAATATTAAGGTGTCATCCAAGCCTGTTACACTATGAAAAAAAAAAAAAGAAAAAACCCAAGAAAAATATTTACAGAGATCTGCCTCTAAAATCAAAAGATAGACAGGACTTAACAGTCAGAATGGCTGATGCACTCTCTGAAAAATGTGCATGGTCCCAGTATGTGTTTTATAAAACTATGTTTTACACTTTATGGAGCTTGAACTGGCCGTGCACACTTTATTAAGTGTGTGGAAACAGCTGTTCACAATTAAGTTCTTTATTCTTCAAATACCTACTACTGGGCACTGAATTGACTGCCATATGTTAATCCAAGTCACTGATCTATATCTCCATATAGACATACTCCACAGTGTCCTTAAACTGTTTCTCTTTACAATAATGTTAGTTTTCCTGCATAGTAAAATGGAAACTCAGAGCCTAATTCTCTTCTCATTCATGCCAGCACGAATCAAGGTCATGGAGCTACGCTGATGAAAGCAGATGTAAAATAGAATGATGGTCAAATCCCTACAGCCCATTTTAGTTTTTGTAAGTCACATGTCTAAAAATTAAAACAAACACCTGCCGAGCTAGCTGTAAAAGAGGTCAATCTTTCAGAGAGCCACAGAACTTCTTTTTGTGACAGATATCCTTTCCCTGGGAAGGAAGAATTGTGTGTCACCACTGTTACACATAAACCACGGGAACAGGAAGAAACAGGCTGGGCAGAAAGCTGCTTTCCTTAACTCCACATACACCTTTTCCCTTGGCATTATTAAAATATGCAGGAATGGAATATTCTGTTACTCCTGCAGAACAAGATACGCAAAGGAAATGGTCTGGCAAACTTGTTTCCAAGTGTAAAGGGCTTTTTTAGTTCCCAGTAGCCTTGCCAACAAAATTAAAGCTCTTCAAATAACACTCAAGTTGGTCTTTCCTTAGGATGCATTTAAATGTTCCTAAGTCTACTAAGGTACTTCCTTTCCTTAGAATTCTTTGTGTCCAAATGTCAAGTAATTACCAAGGATGAATGTGTTCCAACAGATGCTTTAAAAAAACTCAGGAAAGTCACTCCTCATGTGTTGGGAGCCTCAGACATTTGAGGCTGTCTGATAGAGCAAGATATTTGAATAGGTGTTCAGTTTGAACAAACACCTGGTTCTATAGGAGGCAAAACCAGAGAGAAAACCTGAACCCACTATTTAGAGATGACAGGTGAGCTAACACCCACATTAGTAAGGGAAGGTTCAGTCCCATGTCTGCATGTTAACTGTGTCCAGCCCAAGACAGCAGTCACATAGAACACCAGAAAAGCAGGTTTTGTGACACACCTTTCTTTCTGGGACATGAAATCAGCCCTGCACACAGCTCCTTTGGGACTTAATCTCAGCAGGACAGGATAAACACAGCAAACAGTGTTCAAAGGAGAGCCAGTTTCACTATGAGATATGTGAGTTCTAATGCCATGTGACACATCACAAAAAGTCGTCAGCCAAGATCATTTGGGAGTTCCCATTGCAGCCTGAATGTTACACTGTAAGAATGAAGGTACTTGACATAATAGTGAGCCTGGTTAGTAGAAATCTAACTTAGGCAAGATGTGCAATGGCCATATGGTTAGTGTAATATTTCACAGTAACATAGACTTGAATATGTGATAATAGTTTCATAGGCAATGGTTTAATACTAGCCATGTGTTAGCTGTATAGATACAGCTGCTAGGAGAAAAGTCTGGGCACAATCAAAGGGATTGAGTCAGTCAGTGTTTGCCAAACTCAGAGGATTTAGCCACAGAAATAACTAGACTTTACCTTGTGTTTTTCATATTAATTTCCCTGATGAAACTATGGTTTATAATGGTCAGAGTAATATTTCTTTGTTTGCTCCAACAGGCTGAAGTCATGTGAAAACTGATGTTTTTTTGAAAGCTGGGAGGAAATCAAAGATTAGCTTCAAGGTTCTTGGGAAAGCAACACAAATCTTCATTAGGGCAGTAATAGGCATTAATGCACTGTAACTAAAATGGTCTGTTACCTCTTCTTGTTAGAAACTGGATGATAGATGGAGACCATTTCCTCTTTCTGATTACCATTGCAGTTCTAATGGCTTTGGTGAATACATACATGATTGAACCGATCACAGAAAAAAACAAGAGCATAAGGCAGTGATTTGGTCATGCAGCTATCTTCCTTCCTCTGGAGACAAAGCTATTTAATGTTAATCATTAAGGACATCTATGGTACAAAAAAACAAATAAGTTCATGTCTTCCTTTGAATTTTGGAGGGAAGTTTTCTGTTGTTTTCTCTCTAACATTACAGTACCTGTTCTAAATTATGGACCTTAAAGAAATAACTTTCCATGGTTTTCCTCTTACTATTTCTCATTTTCTACCATCCTCATGATTCTACCACAAAACAGATTTCTAGTTGCCTCTAAAGAGGATATCAGTTTATGTCCCAGACCTGATACCATGCTCCACCAGTGTGCACTGCTTTTTAGTGCTTGAGAAAATGATGGTGTTTGGACACAGGACAGTGGTCTTCAAATAATTGTTCCTTTACCATAAATTTTAATAATAATCAGAAGAGTTATAAATTTGTATATAATAGCATACACGTATTATCAAGCCAAAAATCTACCTTTGGACTAATAAAATCACTTAAGATTGAAAAGTGTTCCCCATATGTTGCAATTATCCCATTGCTGAGTCATCAAAAAATAAGGAAGTCAGAAATTCTCCTGGAAAACAATCCAGACTTGAAGACATAAATTGTATTGTAAAGACACAAAACAATACACCCACTACCCACACCCTATAATAATACTACAAAGTAATAACCAAATATCATTATTATACAGGATTTTTAATGTTTATGATGCTTCTTTAAGCCATTTCAAAGATTCAATTTTTTTAAAATATTTTTGTTCTTCAGTACAATAGTAATATCTTAATACTGTAAATATTTTAATACTTTAATTTTTTTATATTTAAAATATTATTAATATTTTAATACTTTAAATTTTTTTTGCCTTTAGATTTTAGAGGCAGAAAACAAAAACAGAAACATATCTTGATTCATTTGTGGACTTTTTTCTAAATTGTTTTCTAAATTATCTTCCAAAATATGTCATGAAAATAATGTACTTAAGGTTTCATCAGAACATTTTATTGAGATTCTTACATGAACAGCAGGAAAGCCCATGCATCCTATGCACATAAGCAAAAGAACATAACCCAAATATGTAACAAGATTAGATGTACTAGATTCTTTCTAGTAGAATCCCTTCAGTCACTTTCAACCAAAACACATCACAAATGGCCATGAATTCTGGTTCAGAGGCAAAGAAGATGAGAGGGAAAGTGCAAATTAAGTTCTAATGTACAAACTAGGAAACTCCCATCTCCTGTCTTGCTTCATGCCCTATCATCCTTACTAACCTGGAGCCGGAGTGTGCCCAGGTGATCAAGAAGGCCCTGTGGTTTCCCATCCTATATCAAAAATAGTGGGGCCAGCAGGAGCAGGGCAGTGCTTGTGCCCCTGTACTTGGCTCTGGTGAAGCCACAGCTCAGATCCTGTGTCCAGGTCTGTGTCCCTCACAATGAGACACTGAGGGGCTGGAGAGTGTCCAGGGAAGGCTGGTGAAGGTTCTGGAGCACAAGCCCAATGAGGAGCAGCTCAGGGAGCAGGGAGTGTTTACCCTGGAGAAAGCAAGGCTCAGGGGAGACCTTATCCCTCTCTACAACTGCCTGGAAGGAGGTTGTAGGCAGGTGGGGATCAGGTATTTCTCCCAGGTAATAGAGAGGACAAGAGGAGAGAGAGGACAGGACAAGAGGAGATTATCTCCAATTGCACCAGGGGTGGTTAATATTAGATATTAGCAAACATTTCTTCACTGAAAGGGCTGTCAAGCATTGGAACACCACCATCCCTGAAGACATGAAGATGTGGCACTTGGGATGTGGTTTTGTGGTGGGCTTGGCAGGGTTAGGTTGACTGTTGGAGTTGATCTTAGAGGCCTTTTCCCAGCCTGAATGATTATACTATGCTCTTTTTCTGTTTTGCTTATATATAGTAACATTCCCATGCACTTGTAGACCTAGCTAACTACCCAGTATGTTCTCTTACTTTCCAATTCTCAGTCCCATAGCAGAGTTGCCAGGGGTAGGAATAACAAGAGTGGAAAAAATTCCTTACCCAAGAAGACATCAGGATTTGCCATATGCCCAGTAATCTCTGTATGCCTAACTGCTTTTAGTTATTATGTCCTGGCAATGTCCTTTTAGGCCAGGTAGCAGAACTCTGGCATTGCCCTTGAGGAACCCTGCTGAAGCCACAATGAAGAAAGCTGGTAACTTCCCATATCTGTATGCAAATACAGTTTAGGGTACTTTTTTACAAAAAAAAAAAAAAAAAAAAAAAAAAAAAAAAAAAAAAAGCCCTGGCCAAAGAAGGAAAATAGCAGCGGCCTTTACACCTTGATTTTTTTGTCTCAGAAAGAATATTAAATATTGATAGATTTTTTACTAATAAATGTATCTTGGTGTATTTCATGTCCCAACATCTCAGACAGAATGTTTAATGGAAAAATCCTTCTGTAGGTAAGTACCAGTTCAGTCATGGAAAATTACATCTCTACAAACACCCACTGTTGTGAAGTTAGTTCTTGAAGTGATCAAGGAAAGTGTGGCCCAAGTGGGACTAATTTGGCCCCTCACATATGGTATATAAAGCTATGCATAGGAGACCACTAATCTGGGGAAGAGGCCAGCCTAGCATTAATTGTGTCTCTAGGCTACACATTCTTCAGCTGATGCTAGTGAAAAAGTACAGATGTCATTTTGGCCCATGGACAGATACCACATTTTTTTTACTGATGCCACAGAAAAACTGATCATGAACAAAGTGGCTAATAAAAGAGCATATGTTATAAAAGGTCTCAAGTTTAAATAATTCACTGTTTCACACCAAAATATCCATGCAAATAAAAAAATGAAATCATCAAATTTAACTTTGTTACAGCAAAGAAGTTGCCATATTTTGGCTATAAAATTCTTCATAAAAATGGCACCTATTAATATGAATTTTATACCATATTAAAGTACAAAAAGCTCATAAAGAATTATTCTACACAATACAATTTTTCTTTGTGTTCTGTCTTTCCTTTAAACTATGTCTCCAAATTGTTTGCAGAATGAAATCATAGTATTTAATTTTATGATTCATATTATTAGTTCGTATAACTCTTAGGCCATGTACCTGAGGTTCTCTGTAGACCTTGTTGGAATGGGCCAAGCAGTCACTTTGTCTGGTTTCAGCAGGATAAGCAGACAGAAGCCAGGCCAGAGAGAGTGCTCAAGAAAACCCTTTTTGCCCTTTATGCCTTCCTTCACTCTTCCTTCCAGCTGCAGCCAAGAATTAGTCACAGCTGCATTTCTTCAGGTTTTATAAGCTCGTCTTAAGCTCTGCTTCCAAAAAGGAGGAGAAGCCAAGCTTGGGCACTGCAACCCATTTAAATTCCACCAGCACTTAATAGTAAGTGCAGAGTTTAATCATTTATTAAGGGCAGAGTCGTGGGAAGAGGCAGAACCTTGAAATCCTTCTGCTGCTATTGCTGCTAGGTAGGGCACTAACAGGGACACATGCTCAGTCTTTAGGACATTTTGCAAAGTGCTCTGTTGCTCTGCTGTGGCTGATTAAAATCCTGCTGTGACTCTTGTGCACTGGCAGAGCCTCCTGGTGGCACCTGTACATAGAGCTCTGGGACAGTCCATGCTCTGGAAATACATTCCCTTGCCATGACTCCTGCCCTGCAAACATCACAGGAGACAGGAAAAGAGGTGCCAATACAATTTCATTTTCTTTTGTTTGTCTCAGAAAGCCATTGTCTATCTGCAGCCCACAGTAAAAGTGTCTCTGTATGGGCAGTGCAGGACATGTAATGCATAAAACATCCTTCGCCATGAGACAGAGTCAAGCAAACTGCAAACTGAGACACTAATCTGGAGAATCCCATGTCTGTTCAGCCTCTCAGCTTGCTGGCACAGAAGACAAAAGCAAAATTCCCACTGTATTCAATGCCATTAGGCATCATGGAGAACCCTGAAGGGTGTTCCTCTGGCCAGCTGACCTGATGATATTTGGGAAGAAGATCTTTTATTTCCTAGCTCTGTGCTGCAGAGACAGCTGATGAATTATTTACTTCCTCTCCTCAGCCACCCTCGAGCTCTGCTGTGCACAGATGCAGCTTTGGCCCCAAAGGCAGGGCAGAGGAGAGCTGGCCCTTGGCCAGCAGCAGGGCTCACACCAGGGTCAGCAGCACACACAGGCACACAGCTCTCCTGATCTGACCCACACCACGGGAGACCAAGGGATTTGCAGTGGAAGAATGGCAAAGTGGAGCTGGGGGAGATGTTCTATGGTAGGGGCTGAAGTTATCATCAAAGTTGTGACTGGAATAAAATCCATTGGGTTGTGCTGATTCCTTCCTTTTTACAGCATCTCTGCTTCAGTGGAGTGGTGTCTGAAAACTGTCTCTGCCAAGCAGAGAGAATATAGACATGAGATGGGAATGCCACTGCTGAAAAGTAGCTGCCTTATGTAAAAGAGAATTATTTTTTAAATCCTCTGGAATCCTGAGCTGTTACAATCACATGTTATATAAATGTGAACACTGTGATTTAGCCAACTGTGCCTCTTTCCCTTTTGCTCCTCATTTGCCTGTCGCATGGAAGATTTCAGCACAAAATTTTGCAGACATGTTTGTGATTCACAAGCTATAACTTAAATTTTTTTTCCTTTTTTTTTAAACTCACAGCTCTGGGTCACACAATCATCTGAGTAAGGCTTAGCCTCCCTGGTGATGTGCAGATCTGCCTGAAGCCTTTGCCACTGTTAACAAATATTCCAGTGGTGGTACAGAGATCATCTCTCAGAAACCACAGCTTGATTTAAATTCACTCACTGCAGCTCCTCATCTCAGCTGATGCCCTGCTGTGTTTAATTGGCCTCTAAAAGTACATCTTCCTTGTATCTTGATTATTTTGAGTAGGAGGTGAGAGCGGAGGAGGGAAGTCAGGGGAGACCTGCAAGGGGTGGAAGAGGACAGAGGAGAGGCAATAGGCAAGTGTTGCTGCAGTGGAGTGAGTTATCATAACATGGTCCTCAGAAATGCCTTAGGGCATATCTTCACACAGGGTGAAGAAATGTAGCTAGGAATCTGGATAATTACAGTTCTTCCTATGAGAAATGGATTTTAAAATTTGAGAATAATTTATTTAGTAAAGTTCATCAGCACTAATAAATGAAAAGGTGCCAAGGTGTGTCCTGAGAATACAAACTTCATTGTAAATGCTAACAAATTTTTAAAATGCCTTGGCATAATTTTATCCTGAGCTGGGCAGAATTCATCCAAACGATTCCCAGTTGTGCACTGGCACAGTTCTGGAGTTAGCAAAGGCCAAGGCCCATGGCTGGCTGGCAGTCTGGATGCAGCCATCTGTTTTAGCCTCTGTCTGAGTTCAGTGGGATGAACTCAGCTAAGCCAGACCAGCGCCTCACGCTCAGAGAAGAGGCATTATATAAATTAAAGTGTGCAAACAGTAAATCCTGTCTTGAATGGTTGAAAAAGGGGGGGGGGGGGGGGGGGGGGGGAATGTATACTGTGCTATTTAGAACTAAAGATGTCTTTATAGCTCATCAAGTTCACAGACAATTCTCAAAACCACCAAATTTACAGTCATAATCTGTTTAAATCTTCTCCAGATTGACAAATAGCACAAATGTCACAGCACCATTTCCTGGGTAAGTGCAGCTGCCAGGAGATTTTTATGAGGATGATGGGCAGAAATTCCTGCCCCAGAGACCGCTGAGCAGAGGTGACCCCCCCTGTAAGTCAGTGCCTGCATTCACAGCCCTCGGGGTGCTGTGCCGCTTGGCCAGCTCTGCTTGGACTCTTCACCAAAACTCTCCCTGAAATCAAGGACTCGATCCACATAAGGTACAAATAACATGTCTTCCATGGGCTTCAGTGGGTTGACTCACATGCTTCTTCATAGGCGTTTAGGTGATCTGCAGAGATTTGTTGGACTCTTCATCAAAATACAGAAAAAACCCCCACATATTTCTATCTACAAAGCTGTGTACTGGCACTGTATCCTCATGCTGTAGGGAAAATCACTAGTGTAATTAATTTAAGAATGTGTCCTTTTTAAGCCACACTTCAATCGGGTTGTATTTTTGAATAATTAAGCTTTAAAAAGGAAGTCTAATGAGACTAATGGCTATCAAATTACTAGATTTTGAAAATCATTGATTTTCTCATTTACACTCATACATGGCTGCTAAAATTAATTGATTTCATTTGCATATAGAGATTGCATTTGCTTTGACTTCCAGAATGTTTCTCTCCCAAGTTTCTCATCAAACTTTCAATATTCATTTTCATAAAAAGGCAAGTGATCCTTTAACTATGCTCATTTGCATTGGAACTGAGACATTATCCCTCCTCTAAATAAGCACTATTTTAATTATCCTTTTTGTTTGAATATATTCCATCCCAGAGTGCTTAGATATCTCAGCTGTACTCATCACCATGGCATCTGAATACCTCACTGAAATTACAATAGAAAACTTTGACATTAAATTATTTCAAACCTTTTGTTTTGTCTCTTTTCTTTGAGAAACCCTTTTCTTTCTCTTTTCTACCACATCCGTTAAGATAAGTCATTTTTTCCACCCCTTACCAACTTTCCACTTTCTGCCTCATAACTTTCCCTTCTCTTGCCCCTTCTCACTCCCTGGTTGAATGGGAAGCCTGAGCTGTTCGTGTAATTGGAAAAGGTTAAGGTGCCAAATGACTCGTCTTTCCCCTACTGTAATAAGTAGCACTAAGAAAAATAGAAATTCTTTCCAAGAGGACCCACCCCTAACAGCAAAGGAATATAAAAAGAAGCCTAGATAATGATATGTCAATTAAGTACTAGTGAAATATGTTGATGCTAACCATTTATCCAGACATATGTCTACTTGGTAGCACTAGCCAGCTTCTATCAACAAGAAAGATGCTTCATGAGCAGTACATTTCTCTCTATCATCTCTCCCTCATACCATGCTCTTGTTCTGCTAAACTGCCCACATGGTTTAGTCTCTATTTTTAAAGTATGAAACTATGCCCATTGCTTCACAATTATTTTGGCACTTTATAAAATAATTTAAAAGCAAGTATCTTTCTTATGGCTGGAGTGCTGCTGGGCTCTTGTTCTTGAAAAAGTTGTTTTGTCAAATTATGGACCGGAAGCTAGGTTAAATAAGTAGAGCTAAAATTATGTACTGATTTTGATGCATTTGGGGTCATTCTGCTCTCTACCCAATGAAGAAGCCTCCAAAGAAAAGCCTGGGGAGAGGAGTTGTGTGACCAAACTGGCTGTGCCCCAAGGCTGCAGGCTGCAGGTGCCACGGGAGGCTGTGGCACCCCAGCTGTAAGGGCTCTCTCTCCCAGAGGGGCTTTTGAAGAGCATTCCTGCAGTCAGACATCAGATCAAGCTACTCTGCACAAAAGGAACATTTCTTTAATGCTGGTTCTGTGACATCTTGAATTAGCTGGTCTTCTTCACCACAGTTTTATTCAAAAATGTAATTTATCAGAGGAAGAGACAGGGATGCCCTGACAATCTTATTGTCTCGTGACTTCGGGAACTCTACTGAAAGGAGGCCTTATTGAATGGCAAACCAGTATCAACAAGGAGCAATTCAAGCCAACATCCCTCCAGCCCCTGGCCTGTCTGCTAGGAAGGGTGGCACCTTCGCTGGAATAATAATTGTGATGTGAATATGTTTTCCTGAGATCTCAGTGAGCCATGACATTTTATGAGGCTTGATAACAAGTAATTTGGACTTCAGTCGGGTCATAAGCACATTTTGGTTTTCCTGTGTGCTGGATGGCACTACTGAGGTTGGTGCAAGTCATATGGATAGCTTCAGAGGAGCTGCAGTGCTGCAAAGAGCCCAGGTCCCAGCTTCTGGAACCCTAACACACCTCTGATGTTTAGGGTTTATATTGTTACTGCTAGAAGTTACTCCTCCCAAGCAATGGGTTAATAGCATGTATATTCTAGCCAGGAAATTAGAAGAATCTATATATTAAAATGGAAATTAGAAGGATCTATATACTAAAAATGGAAATTAGAAGGATCTTTCAAACAATTACAAAATTTCAGCTCTTAAAAATTCCATCCACCTGGAGAAACAGAGGTGAGAAACTGAAGTTGATGATTTTCTGCAGTTTGAATCTTCCAGAGATTCAAAAATCCAAATGATTGAACCACTAAGAGTTATTTAATCTTATAGATTATGTGCTGCAGGCTCTGGTGAGAAAAGTAAAGTGAAAAGCAAATCAGTAGTATGAAAGCTTGAGCATGATTTAAAATGTGCTGAATCATGGAATCCTAGAAATTTTGACTGTCCAAGAGTTCATGTGACTTTTCTTTTTCCAAACCTTTGTTAATATTCTCTTGACTTGCATATTATTTTACCTCTAGCTATGTCAGATTGAATGCACCCAGTCTGATCACACCAAAACAACTGAATAATTTTGTGCTTCATTGAGAGACTGGCTGGGAATCCTTCTCTGCTGGAGTTAGCCAGGGAGTCATGGCCAAATATTAGACCACAGAAATCAAATGAGTAGGAATATTTGTTTTGCTGCATCATCTCTACTGAGATGACAGATGTGTACAGAATAAAAAAATAAAACAAAAATGTTTCTTCCTTTCCAAAGGAGAATAATTTGAAAATGCCTCTCTGTCACCATCTGCAGTGGTTTTTTTATCATCTGTACTTACAGCAATGGAATTGGAGTGAGATCACCTCAGCTAAACTGAACTAAAATTAATATTAGATGGTCCTCTCATTTTGATTCACAGAGGCTAGTTCTTATAAAATCATCCATGTAAATGATATGCCACATAGGCAGACTGCATGGACCATAACAACACAATCTGTTAGGTGTCTGACCACTGGTAGTTTCACTGGTATTTGGTTTGTGTATCATTTAGGAGTTGGGTAACTTCTTAATATTCATAATTTTTCTGTAGTCTGCAAGAAAAATGTTTTGACATTTACATGGAGACTGGAGAGAATATCAGTTTGAGTGGCTATTTATTACTGTACAAAAAGATGGGAAAAAATAACTGAAATTGAGTCCTATAAATATAAACCCAAAGTCCTGATTCAACCAGACACACGAACATATGCGTAACCTTAGGCTTAGAATTTTTACTACTGACATTTAGCTTAAGAATTTTCCTTAATTCAGGCTTTTAACTATTGGAATTTTCTTCGCCATGACTCTCATATACACTTACTGTGTTCTGATATGCCCTAACCCAGATTTCCACTAAATAATTTTGAATAAAGCCACTGAAGACCTGTTTGCATTTTCTTATCAGAGGTTTTGGCTATACTCTTACCCAAAATTCATATGATGACCTAGCCATAGAAATTTCTAGATGTACATTTGAAGAAGAAAAGGGAGAAAGGGGTGTTTAGCCATTTTTTTGCCATTTCATTTCAAATATTCTTCCCTGAAAGCACACTCAATTAGGCTTCTCCATGAAAAGTCCATGATGATAGTTACAGTAAAGAAGCATTTCTTATTGTTGATTATGAACCTAAACACTTCCTTTATGTGACTGCTATTAGAGGGAGAGGATTGATTTTTTATTTGGTTCGTGAGGACATTCTGAATGAATGAGAACTCCCAACACTCACTGTTCATTTTTTGAGCATTACTGTTATAGGTAATAAAAAATATTCTAGATTTTGTGTATGCACAGTGCGCTAGAGGACAATGTATAGAACTTTACCATTTCTAAGCAATAATGCCTCAGATGGGTTTAATGGAATAAATCACTGGTCAGTACAGTCTCTACAGGCAAAGAAAGGGATGCAGAACAATGCAAACCCCCTGCTTTTTCAGACCAGCATCCTCATCATGATTTCATAATTACAACTTTCAGTTGTGATAATATGCTGCTATCTTAGAACAGATATGGGAAACAAAGACATTTTTATCCAACTTACAGTCAAAATTTAAATATTTTAAATTGATCACTTAAATCAAGATTAGCAGTATTGTCATGAAAGCTACCTGAGGCTTACTTAAACAGGCCAGCCTGGACATTGTTTTTTTTTTGCGAATATTAACATTTTCTTATTTTGATATCACTCCTTCCTGGAAAGGAAACTGTTAAATCCTGAGTATGTTTATCAGAAATCTTGGAGAGCAAAATGCAGAGCTAAACGAAGCATGAATACCATGCCAAAATTGCTCTGAGGATGCACTGTGAGCCATAGATTTTAAACAGGCTTTGCTGGTTTGGGTGCAACCCTGGTTTAGGGGTTGTCTGGGGTTTTTTGGAGTGGAATTACATGAAGGTATGTAATGGAGTAATGAAGCAAGGCATTTTAATGAATAGCTCACTGTACAGCTATTGGTCATCATTTTTTTACAGACAATGATTCTGGGATGCAGAAATCTCCCAAAATGCATGATCTGTCACTGTAGAATGAAGAGGGTGTTTTCTGAGTTTATTCATATGGTCATGCTCTACAGTAATAATAATAATATTTAATGTGTCTGGGTCATTCCATTACCAAAGTGCAGGCATTATGGGCTGTAAATTGTGTCTCCAGGGCAGTGGGAGAGCTAAGAGAAGAGGTAATGATCCAGTGTTCCTGCAGGAACTCATGGGGCGATGTACCTACAGGCATCACCAGGACAAAGGCACAAACCATAACCGAAGCATTCTGCCAACTGCAGCTTGTGGTCCCCCTGCTCTGTGCTCTGACATTACCCAGGGCACAAAGGAAGGGGATTTCTACCAAGGGCAGCATCCTTAACAACCCTGGCCCAGGCTCAGTGCTGCTCAGAGGCTCAAAGTCTTTCACTGCAACCGAAGGGAAGAGGAAGTGCTGACATCTTGAAAACACAAAGAGAGAGCCAGGAAAAAATCTGGATTTTTATTTTCCTTAGGACCTGGAGGAAGAGTGTAAATTATTTCAAGATTTTTATATATCTGACAAATTTTTTTTTCTTTTATTTGATTTTAATTTTAAATGTGTAACCTGAAATCTGTTGTGTATCATTTATAATGTTTGAATTTTCCTAAATAAAAATGTTTTGCTGAAATTGCAACCAAAATCCAATTGCATTGTTTCAAATATTTTTAGGTGAGGAAAAATTGGTTTTAGTTGCAAGACAAAACTCATATTCTGAAGGTGTTGAACCAGGTCTAAAAAATATGAGACCATGAGACAAGTACATCTCTGCTATCTTAGTTGATAAAAATATTAATAAGCCTTCCTGTACCCTGTAGTCACTGTTACTCTGGTCTTGACTAATGAACTAATTGCTAATTAATATTTTGTATCAATTAAAAAATACCCAGGATTCTGGGAACAGGTCTTTCTAATAACAAAATATTAACCAAAGTCATATGTTTAATTTACTGTAAATTAAATCAGCACCATCTCTGGTATGGACTCAAAAATTGGGTTTGATCTCCTGATCCTAGAAGTGTGCTCTGTTCCATGTACAAGCTCATTGTGGCTCATGTTCCATGGTTTTCCCTATTCATAATAATTAACTTGGCTGTGTAAATGCAGTAATTCTGTGCCTGTGGTTGGGACACCGGAAAGATGAAGCTGCATCCTAAGCAGTACATAAATAAGCAAATGAACAAAAAACCTCACTTTTCTTGAATCTCAGAGTAAAAAGAGCACCAAGTTTGGATGCGTGTGCTCCACAGAGCAGATGATGACAAATCATGCTTAAAAAAGGCTCCACAGGGAGCTGGCCCTCGATGGGAGCGTTTGCAAATAGTTCTGTAGGATGTGCTGAGAGGGATGTGTGTTAAATCCTTCTTCCTAGGACTGAAGAACTCCATTCTGCGTGGGGTCCTTGGAAACCTGGCTATAGTTCTCCCTTCTCCATATGGGAATTAGACTGGGATTAACCTACCTAAATCAGCTCTCAGACTAGGATTTGATTCCCTGGACATCAGCACCTAGTAACACTTCCTGAGTTTTACCCATATCTCCAGAAGGATGTATGCGTCCCACAAGTGTTTCATCTCATCTGTGATCCCTGGAATGGCAAAAGATGTCTCAAAAAGTGGTGGGTAGTTACACCTGGGGGATGAAATCCCATCCTTCTTGCTCAGCTCATGTGCCCAAACATGGACATATAGTGCTACCTACCTGGCCTGCTGCCACTGCTGCTGCTCCTCCAAAAAGATGGAGTTTTCTGCCATGGTCTGCATCAGGTCTTCTAAGTCCATATGGATGTTGTGTGTACATATTCTAGAGGATTTCCAGTGGTAGTGAGTGTCTTGTCCAAAATACAGACTGGAGCCTTCCAGGTAGAGTTCTACTCAAGCTTAGGACACCTAAATGAAAGTAGATGTCTGCTAGAGGTGCCCAAGTTCCCTTTGTAGTCACTGGAGGGCTAGTTACTACACCCAGCAGAGTTACTCAGTGCGCCCTATAGCAGGCAGGTACTAGCTGGGCATCTAAATTTCTCTTTAGGCTTCTCTTACAGCCCTGTCCTTCCACACACTATCATTGAAGGTAGACTCTTCCAGCACAAGTAGACACCTTGGTGTAGACACTTAAGATATCTTAAGATGAAGGCAAAATCTTCTGCTGACAGCTAAAAACTCTAAAAATTAGGCCATCAACTGCTCTGGTTATTGGGGTAAACCAGGACTGGGAAAAGAGGTTTTAATCCCCCCTTTAGAAGTAAACTCATTTTACAGGGGATCAATTATAATTATATCATTGTACAATGGAGAGATAAATAGAGATTTGTACTCAAGCTCAAAGAGTGGTTCAGGAGGCTCTTGAGGTAAAAAAAATTATCATATATTTCTGCCTAAAAGGAAGAAACATTGCCCGGGTCCTTAGCTTCAGGAACTGTAGATCATTCTGGCACAGTTAAACAGAATTGTCAAGCAAGAATAATAGAATAGAGGGAACAGAAATATTAAAATTAATCAAGCAATTCAAAATATCTAAGGACTCACTTCTTCAAATTATCAGGACATGTTAATTGTCCCCGCTGAGTTTTTAAATTATATTTTTATACAAAGAAAGAAGTAAGTCAGTTTTAATTGGACCACTTTAGTGGTGGTGGTTTTGTTTGTTTATTTGTTTTAAGTTAGGCTACAGATTCTTGTCAGCTGCTCCTAGGAGCAAAAGAGAAATGTTGCCTGCTTAACATCTGCTGTCAGATTATGTTGCCTCTGCTATCAGAAATGAATGCAGAAGACCAATTCAAGTTCCTGTCAGCTGTGATGTCTTTTGGACATGTTTCAATCAAGCAGCAGGCTTTTCTTTACACTTAAAGAATCATTAGAACAGCTAAAGTCTTAGGGAAAACACATTTTGATTGCAATTATAAACTAATGTCTAATTCATTTAAATTATCATGTATTAAGTAAATATTTGAGCTACTTTGAGATCTATTACACATAATTGTAGCTCTGTCTTGAGTATTTCTCCCTCCTTTAAACTCTAATCAATAGCAAGCAAAACATCTTTTTAAGTTAGTGCTGCAGCAATCTGATATGCCAGTGCACATGCCCACAAATACTCACTAATGGTTATCTGATATTTCTCATGTTAACTATTGATGGTTCTGGCATCTCACAGTGAACTTGGTGGAAGTTAATGATAAGCTGGAACATTCCTCAGAGGATTCATTTCCATCTGATGTTTCAGCTGAGCTTAGATTCTGCTGATTCTATGCCTAGACAAATCTTAAGATGCCCCTGGGCCTGCTGTGTATGGCACAGCGTTGCAATGTGAATTGGCTTCGTGTCAGACAATTGTTTCAACAACCTGAAATCCATCACAGCAATGAGTAGGGATGATTCAGCCTTGATGTTTGAGAAAAGACTGTTCAGGCTCCTGGGTGAATCACCTTTTTCCTATCCAAGAACTCATCAACAACTGCAAATTTCTCATTTTCCGCACAGAAAGAAACAAAATGTTATGACACCTATGCTAGTAATGTAATTACAACATTTGATGTTCTCCCAAGGACTCTATTTCTAGAGCCAAGTGATTAGACAAGTATCTCAGTTTTCAGTCTCTTTCACAGAGGCTTCCAGGAGATATCTTAGAAATGTTATGTTATTCCTGCAGGCTCACAAACTAAGGCAAGGAAGAGTAGTTAATAATGCTTCCTCATTTCTAAAGCTCACTACTTTAAGACATGCCTTGAATTGGTCTATCTTTTGATATTGTTCAGCTACACTACTTTCAACTCTAATATTGATGTTAGTGTCCATTTCTCACTTCTGCAAAGGGAATCTTCCTACTGTAGGATAACACTTTCTGGGCTAAAAATCTGCAGTGCTGCCTCATTTGATATCAATTAATCTATTACATCTGAAGTAGTCAACTGAAGTTATTTTCTGGTTGAGCAGTGTCCAGCTGACCCCGTAACAATGGTGGTGCCCTGTTATTTTCTTTTTAACTGATGTCCAAGATTTTTAATCTACTTCAAGCAGAAAATGTGTGTCAGACCTTGCCTACCAGGCTTACCGGGAAAGAATGAAAAAAAGGAGTTGCATAGACTGGAAAGGAGGCTGAATGGTCTCAGAACAACTGTGTTCAAACAAAGAAAAGCAGCTGCAAAGAGGAAGGAGTATTCTTTTCTCTATGTCCAGGGGCAGGAAAGAAAACAGCATCATGAGCTTAAATGACAGTGCAAAGGAGAAGCAAGACAAAAATTATGAGCCTGGTGTGATGGACTGCCTGGGAATGCTGTGAGGCATTTTCAGAAACAGATCACCTTAATAACTCACAAGAGTCAAATATGTGGGTGATCTAGGGCTGGGAGGCTGGAATATACAGTTTCCTGAAATACTTTCTGCCCTAATTCCCTATGACTTTATGCAAAAGCTGCCTATGAGCTGCACCTGTTAAGTGGGGCATGTCCCAGGTATGTCAGAAGTGTTAGGGGTGCGTGTGAGGGTTGTGCTGATTGAGCAGCCCTCAGACATGAAAACTCTACTCTTTGCAAGCCTAGACTGAGATCTCTGTGGCTTGTGACAATAATATACTAAACTAAACCGAAATATTTAAACATGAAACTGAATTTGGATGCTCTCCATGATGTTCAGGGAAACCAATCCAGTAAAAAGCTACTTATGTGTCATCTACCACAATGGCCAATTTTTATGTACATGACAAATAGGATGTATGTGTATTAAGCTCCCACAATTTCTACCAAGTTTTTGTATAAATACTGGTACATCAGAAAATAATTTCCCTCTCAGATTGCCTGTTACATGCAGTGCTAGGTGAAAGGAAATACAACAACAACAAAAGAGACAGATTGAAAGGTTTTTTTGATTTCAGACCTGCCTCAGCACTGAGGCACTTCAGTCTTAGACATGAGAAGTTTTTGATTCCATGTGGGAAGGATGGGTAGAGGAAGGCCATGTGCTATCCTCACACTTGACAGTCTGTTTCAGTAGAGAAAGCAGAAGGATGCTGCTATGGGTGTGTGTCAGGAGCAGGCAGGTGCTCTCGGGGTGTTAGGGGTCCCTGACTGGCACACATGGACCCTGCAGGACCCGGCTGCTGCTCTGCCCTGCTCCTCCTCCAGCTCCCAGCTGCTCCCAGCAGGAACCAGAGCTGCACAACAGGAACCAGAGCTGCACAGCACATACAGAGCCACACTGGCTCAACAGAGCAACTTCAGTGGCCTCAGGTTAAAGCTTTTGTTTAGTTAGTCCCATTTTTTTATTAGGCTTATCATCTTCACACAAATCTTAGAAACTGTGGATCTATATCTACATCACTGCCCTGCAGGCTTTAAAGAGTTCAAATCCAGAGTCTGTTCAGCTCATCCATTACAAAGAGCTAACACTGACACTTTTTTTTATTAGTTTGCTTTTGGTTTTTCTTTTCTTATTCTAGCCAATGTCTGTCTTTAAATTGTGATGAGTAAAACACGAGATCTCTTTTTCAGGATGATGGGGAGACCTCCAGAATTTCCCGCAGAGAAATAATGCAAGTCTCTGCTAATTCCTTGAAGATGGACAAAGCAGCAAAACAAAGAGGACTTCTCTTTCTGGTGTGGGAGCACTTTCATTTTCTCAGAAATGGAATCCAGCAAGCCTTCCATTTGCTTCACATTTTTAAAAGATGGATTATCTTGTTCTCAGTTGGGATTATGGTCTCCAAGGTCCTGTAGCATTGGAGTGGCAGGGTAGGTTGTAGGAAGAAGCCAAAACAAACTTTTAAGACAAACTCATTTGTAACCTTAGCTATGAAGAATCACTCCTTAATAATGTTAAAAACAAAATCAGCGCCAGTGAGTGGAAAAGGAGAGGATAAATACTGTACATGCTGGAGATCTATGTCTTTCTGCTCTACTGACTCATAGCTTAAACATTGAACTAGTCAGGTGACGTTACCGCAGAGATAAATCTGATCTGTATCTGCAGGAGAAGGCTCCTGAGCCAACCCTTTGTTGAATTCTGAGGAAATCATTGCCATATGTGAATATTTTTAGTGGTGCCTTCTGACAAAATACATATTTTCCATTCTTTATTGAGCTGTTTATCTAGACTAGAATTATGATAAACTTCTTGAATGGTTCATTTTCCCAAGATTCGTATGGAACAAATTAAAAATAGGTTTCCATAACAAAAATTACTTAGTGGTAGAGCTATGAGATCTCCCTCTCCTCTTCCTCTCAGATGAGCTTCACAGCCAGACAGATGTGAACAGCCCCATTTGTGGCTTCCCAGAACTCAGCTGCACATGCCAAAGAGGTGGTGCCACCCCTCCAGAGGCTGCACATAGCCAGGCTCTGCCATTGAGAGGCTCTAAACCACCACTGCACTTTGGTAAATGCAGCAGGATACCATATATTTGCTGTTTCCATTCCTTTTAAGGTGTTTCACTTCTCAGTGAACAAGGGAATAAAGATCTGACTCCTAAAAGAGACACTGAAGAACGGGGATGGCATTTGGTTTGTATCTGCATGCCTATAGAGTCTTAGATTGTTTGACCACAAGCATTAGAGAGAGTCTAATTGACTTCTAAGACAATTTTTTGGCTCAATAATGGACATGAACCTACATAACAGGTCCATTTGTGCTTCAGCAGTATATCTATCCTTTCATCCCAGCTAAGATTGCCTAACATTTTATTCTGTATAACCAGGTTTTTATTTGAAGTTTGGAGAAACCTTTTGAGATTTCACACTTGTCATCTCTCATGCTACCTTATTTTTTTAAAAATTGCTAAGATTTAAAAAAAAAAAAAAAAAAAAGAAAGAAAGAAACTGCTAAACAATGTTTTTAAAAATGTTGCTGAAAAGCTTTGGAGTTCTGTGTTTTGCAGGAATCCTGTGTGGTGGAAGACTGTGGCTTTTGTTAAGGATAAACCTCATTTACTCATTTTTATTCTCTGTGAAAGACATGCACACCCTAAAAATGTACAGGTCTTTGACAAGTAGTTTGCACATACTTCATAAAGACTTGCCAGAATTTAACAGCCAGAATCCCCAGGCAGTCTGTCTTCACTGAGCATGTCCCAGCTCCTTACAGTTTCTGTATATGCTGAATCATATGTGCTTCACAGTCATTGGAAAAAGAATATTTTTTATTTAAATAGTATTGTGCAGAATTGGTTATAGGAATGAAATCAGTTTTTCTCTGTAATGGTTGTCCCCATATATCTGGAGCTGGAGCAGTCCTGGGCACTGGATGTGGCCCCAGGGAACTGATATCTCTTGTACTCTCAGTCCCCCACTGCTGAAACAGAGCATTGCAGAGAAGGGAGATACCTACCTCCTGTTGGACAAGAGGAAAACAAAAGCTGTCAGGAAAAGAAAGTATGTGGGAAAATGTGACTTCTGAAGGAGAACTCTAGGTCTAGGTGTTGTCAAGGAATAGACACCGGGAATAATCCATGTAAATACAAAATCATATAATAGTTTGGGTTGGACAGGACCTTTATAGGCCATCCAGTCCATACCCCCTGCAATAAGCAGGGACATCTTCAACTAGGTTGGGTTGCTCAGAGCCCTGTCCAACCTTACCTTGAATGCTTCCAAGGATGAGCCATCTACAGAGAAGTTTCTCTGGGTATCTCTCTCATTAAAAAATCACTCTACTAGTGACTAGTGTCTAGTCTGAATCTGCCTTCATTTAGTTTAAAATCATTACCCCTTGTCCTATTGCTGCATGCCCCACTAAAAATTCTGTCCTAAAGTCTCTTTTGGGAAGAATCCAGCACAATGGGAAGCCTGGAAGAGGAAGAGGGGCTGGAGGAACTGTAAGGTGAGCCATAGGTCCAAGCAGTGGCCACAGTCATGCTGAGGAAAGAGATGGAATTGTTTGTGTGCAAAGAAACTGCTCAGGGGTCCACAGGGTGGGAGGAGCAGCCCATTGCATCCAAAACTGGATTCCAGTGCAGAGAAGTGAAGGTCAAGGAAAGAAGTCTGAGGGCTGACCAACACTGACTGAATATTTGGTGACGGAAATATTTAGGGAAAAGGAAAGATATGAATCCCCACATGGGGCGCACCTGAATTTTCCAAGATTTCCATTTTGTTAAGTGAGGAGCTGGGCATGGGACTGTAACAGGACTGGAATAGGACTAGAACAAGTTACAACAAGAGTTCTGCTTAAAGAGCAGAAATATAAACACAACCATCCTCAGATCTGCAAACTAAGCTCAAAATCTTTCCGTTCAGCCCCTTCCCTGACTATGTCCCATCCCCTGCTAGTACACGTGTGACATTTGCAGCATCCACATTACATCTAGCAGCCAAGTTCATTCTCATGCAGGTAAGCATTCAACTACCCCCATGGGATAGAACAAATGCACTGCTGGGTAGAGGACATCAGCTCCAGCCTCTTGAATATTAACAGAATCTGATCTTCTTTACTTCCCAAAACTTGAGGAAAAATCATGAGACTGGTCCTCCATTGGTTGCAGTGTACAGTCTGTATGCTCACCTCTCCAGGAAGCATCTGCCCTGTCCTGAGCTTTGGAAGTGCCGAAGTCCCTGTAAGGTAAATTCCATGCCACACTTTTACAAGGTGCTGGCATGGAATTCAGGGGACTCAACTCCCTAATATGCTCTCTAGAGCAAGGAAAAAGCAGGAGAGCCAGAAAAAACTTGGTTGGTTGTAACAGGGAAGTCCACGAAGGAACTGAAATCCATATCTGTGCAATGGGAAGATCAATCTTCTTCTTTGTGGCTGAAAATAACAATTAAAAGATTTTGGAGTTTAAAGGATTTGCAGTTCCTCATATGATCTTTGTGTCAGAGGCAGGGATGAAATCCAGTTCCCCTGAGTGACATCCACCTACCTCAGCCACCAGACAATCCTCTTTCTCCCTGCTCTCCCCCGCCTCATTCATCTCACATCTTCCAACTTGTGCAACAAATGAGTCAGGGGATTTAACAGACAACAGATGCCTTCACAGCACAAGTCTGATTCACCCCCTGGCAAAGTGGGAAAAATCATATGTAACTATTTAATTCAATATTGTAACCTAAGAAAGTGAATGGAAAACCACAGATGATATTAATTCTGGTATGTTGTTATTTTTTAAATCTCTGCATCTGCAACCCTAGAAATGTTCTTTTAAGGGTTGTTAGATATTGGGTGGGATATTTGGTTTCATTTTTTTTCTGGTGCAATCTATCTTAGGCTGCACCACATGAAATCAGTTTTATATTCCCAGGGCAACAAGAGCACTAAGATTCACTTGGATTTATCTTTTCTGATTCACTGCAGTAAAAATATGAAACTAATAATTTATTGTAACTCTATCCAAAAAGATAGTCATATCCAAATGAAAATATATCCAAAATACCTAGATTCATTTGTACTTCTACATGAGCTTGGTGTGCTTGTACTCTTTCTGTATAAAAATTTTATCTTTTTCTGATACATGGTTTTACAGGAGTCCTAATCCTCGAGGCCTTTGGAAAGCTGCAGTCTGATCTGGGGGCAAATGCGATGCACAACACATGGAACAGTTCTGAAAGTACACAGACACACACACAGGCACACACACAAGGAGGATGAAATGCTTCAAATGAGTCACTGATTTTCACTATTCATTCCATGGGCTGCAAACCATTTGCCATGGGATATAATAATGCATTAGATTCCCAGCAGAAATTTGTCAGCAAAGGAAGAAAAACAAAGTCCTCTGCAGAGTACATCGCACCAAAGCTGTCAGCCGTACAAGGGTTCATAGAACTGGCACATTCAGATCAGATGAGTGTTAATTTTCATACACCCCTAATCCTCTTTTGTTCTACTGTGCTATTATTTGACAGGGAATCTTCATTCTCATTATCTTCTCTTTCACACTCCTGACACAATCCAGAGAAATGAAGAGGGTCTGCATAGCACTAGAAAATCTCAGCTGACATTTCCTTCCTGACTACAGATATACTTGCTGGATTTGATGATGAGCTATGAAGATTTTTTCAAGTATGAGTGACAAGACTATGATTTCTAAGCAAACTCTTAAAACATCTCTAATTTACAGATATCTCCCAATACTCCCCACACTTCAATTGTTTGGCAATACAGAATTTTCCATCAAATAAACATGAAGAAAATTTAAATATTGTGCCCTACATTATATGCTTAGTCTTCTTAAAGCTTCTTCAACTGCTAGTTGTTGAAGAAAGGAGACGGGGAAAGGTCTATATTGACAAAATTAGCCTCAGCTTTAGCTAGTGGCTCCCACACTGTGCCTGACCCACTGAAACAAGAGCTGATTTGGATCCAAAGCGCCATCAACCAGTTTCCAAAGACATCCAAGATCACAGCACAATAAGCACATCTTCTCATCCTCTAAGATCTTGTCCACTCCTTGATTATGAGGGGTACAGAGAAGTCAATTCTATCAATTCCATTTTTAAATCTGATCTTCCAGTTTTATGTGTCCCTGTTAGTAATCTAGAAGACCACTCAAAGCCAAAAGCTGACTCACTCAGTTCACTCCCTCATAGCAATGCTTGAGTCCTAAGCGCCTGATCCAATGGTACGGCCAGAAGGCTCTGAGCTTGGAGAGGGCTCGTGAACACTCCTGCCTGACTTTCCCTGCCTGGAGGACCTGCCAGCTCTCCCAGACAAGCCAGCTCAAAGGCATGTGCAGGCTGGACTGAGGAGTCCTCTCACACCCCGAGCTCATCCAACAATACTAAACATTGATTGTGAGCACCTGAGATAGGCTTCACCTCTGAATTACCTTCTGGAGAGCTTTTCTTACCCAAGAACAAAGAGAGATTGAGAGATTTCCCAAGTAATTCACACTTGACTTTGTGAATACGACAGCCTTTCCACTCACTGTTATTTACAAGTCAGGAAAGCTTTTAGCACAGAAACCAAGGCAGATTCAGACGCCGACTCTAAACAAAGGTTGGAACTTCAACGTCTCCTTAAGTATCACTTTATGGGTCTTCAGACTCAAACAGAATTTTGGTCTATTGTGGAGCATTTTATTAGCTCCAACAAAAACTGTTGTTTAGTTCTGATGGAAATATGAATAAACTCGCATAAATACAGTGCTGCTAAAAACGGCCCATTTTTTCATACATATTCCCCTCATTATAGAAAATGAAATATCAAGGAAACATTAAGTCAATAGCAGAAAAGGATTAAGATACAATTTCTAGCAAATTTCTACAATTTCTAGCATGTCTTTCACTGACTTATAATTTCACTTTTAGGTGCACAGGGTGTAGTACACCAAGTGCAAATGTCATCAGTCTACTGTTTACAATCTTTCTAACCTGAATGGTTAATAAGTTTAACACATTCATTTTTCAGTACAAATTAGGTCTGTCAGAATGACTCACACTTCTATATAAAGGAAGTTCTAAACATATTTAAAGGGAAATTTAGCTGTCAAAGTCAGTTAGTTTGTTGGGGTAAGAGGAATCCCATGTTCCTTTGTAACCTTTCAGAGAACATGGTATTTGGCAGATTGCAGACCTGTTCAAGATAAGTGGTTTTAAAACTTGTTTGTGTATGTTTGTGTGTGTTAAAGAGAGCAATTAGAGACTCTGGAGAGCAATTCTGGAGAAGTTGAAGGCATACTTCTTTGCACTTGATTGCCAGCTAGGACCTTTCTGTAAGTTAGTGAGGTCTGAGGAGGGGTTTATATCCCCATATTTTCCCCCCAGTTATATAAGATGATATACTGAAAAACTTTATTTTCCCTACAAATCTTCTCTTGCTTGTGCTTCCAGTTATAACACTACTGCTTCTTGCATTTCAAGATCATTTTTCATTGCTAGTTTCTGAAATGTCTTATATAAATATTGGTGCTCAGAATGATCTTTTCCTGAAAAAAGGTCTAGCAAAGCAAAAATCTGGTAAGCTAAACATGGCTGAAAGCCAAACAATTCTGCTTTAGAATTTTTCCATCCAAAAGGGGAAAATTTACAGCAATGCAGAAGTTCTTCATCAAAGTCTTTCAGCTAAGGACCTAATTTTCTATTCAGACATTGTTTCAGTGGACATATTCTGAGCAGTAGTTAGTGAGCCCCCTTTTGGTGTTTGTGAAAGAGACTTTGGAAAGGTGAAATGATGTGCCAAGAGCACAGAGCAAGTTACTTGCTTCTCCCAACGTTAGCATACACCATATCCCAAAAAGAGACCTGGGGACACTTCCTGTGTTTCTTTGAGCTCACTGTGCTCCATTCAGACCCTCATGTCCCTGTTCAGACCTGGAGGCCCACACACTGGATTAATTGATTCCTAAAAGGCACGCCAGTAAATGCCAGTAAGTCTGTCTCCAAAGCACAGGGTAAAATTCACAGTTTGAAATCCTGTCAGAAAGTAAGAACATAATTTCCACCAGACCTGCAAAAGCCCTGACCCAAAAAGAAAAAGTAAGACAAAATCTAAGTCTGGAACATGATGGTAAAAGCACTAAATCAGGAGTAGGAGGATGCTAGTGTGGAAAGGATGACCTATGAGAGGTGACTGGAGAGGTGAGGAAAAAGAGGCCCAATATCCTCTTACAGTGGGCAAGTGCTGCTTCATTCTGAAGCAGCTGGCAAGAAAGGTCCCAAGATCCTTTTCCCAAACTCCACTCCCAGACTGCAGCTGATATCCCTGAACAGAACTTACTAAATATTTAATAATATTTAATAACTGAAGTTATTAAAAAATATAAATTCAGAAATATATGAAGTCTGAGGTACCTGTCTGGTCTACATTCTAAAGACAGACTGCCCTCGCCTCCAGGTTATTTACATAAACTTCCTCAAGCTACTGCCCTTAGCAACCCCAGGTACGCCCCTTAGGCAAGCTGGACAACACTAAACAGTTGGAGCCTTTCCCTAGGTACCTAGAAAACTTAACCAGAGAAGTCATAGTTGGTGCTGATTATGGGCCCTGTGATTTTCACTCTTGGCCTTTAAAAATTGTTAAGACATTCTTTCTCAGTGTGGCCTTTTGTGGATTTCAGCCCTTGTTTCGCCATTAATGCAGCATATCCCAGCTGCTATTGGAGCTGCAGAGGGATGCCTCTCCTGGCTTTTCTGCCTTCTCAGCATCCCTTTCAAAGAAAAGAAAATTTTCAGAAAAAATTTCTTAACTTGAGGGTCATGCAAAGGTCAATTTTTAATCCAGTAGAGGATTAAAGTAAGATGCATGCTGATGATGGGGCAAATTAACTAAGTTACTAAGGATCAAAGGTAACATTTAGTATGCCACTGTTCACTTTATCTGTGGGCAGGTAAAGCTGAACTCACCCAGTGAATTCACTGGAATTCTTGGATTTTAATGTCACATTTGAAATTTCCATTTCCATTCAGAAGAAGCTAAATTAGATGGTGGCCTGAGATGGGTGGGTACAGCATCCTTTTACAAGGATAATTTTCAGTTAAAACTGTAGCCTGCTTTCAAGCTCGCTTTTCTTTAAATTCTCTATTTGTTCTAACTGAGAGTGCTAATAAGCCAATATGGCACAAACAACAGGTCGAGAGATATTGCCATTAACTAATCAAAAGAAAAATTGCCTTTCCAAAAGATTATATTTAGCTCCTTTTTTTGGGGAAGGGAAAGGAAGCTCAGCATCAACTGAACTGTTTCAGGTCAGACCAGTCACCATGGCAACAAATTTTTCTGATATTAGAAAGTATCACTCGGGAAGTGTGGTTGGGATAATAGCATCATGGATCATTTTCATATACTCACTTTAGAATCAGGCCTTAAAGGAACTACATCCTTTTCTTTTGAAAAGAACTGCAACATAATGTGCAAGATACAGATATGCAAATAAGTGTGTCAGAGAAAACAGGTGATCTCAGTCAAATATAGGTCTCAAAAGTTTGGGCTGGCAGAAACCCAGATTTATCTACCCAGTAACCTGATTGACATTAGCTGTCCTAGCCCCTCTTTTGACAGCTGACTGTAGTATAGCAGCATTTTTCTGTTATTTAGTTATAATTAGATGCACTGATGCAGTTTTTCTAAGCATCAGAATACTACCTAGAATAGTGACTACACTTGAATTTTTATT
Source organism: Melozone crissalis (assembly GCF_028551555.1). NCBI lineage: Eukaryota > Metazoa > Chordata > Aves > Passeriformes > Passerellidae > Melozone > Melozone crissalis. The sequence continues at coordinate 60,348,858 of NW_026535805.1, forward strand.
AAGTTTTATTTCTTGTCACATTAGATTTAGCTGTATTTAAAATATGCTAGTTTTGCTTTTAGGAGGAAGGATAAATATGTAATCTAACTACAATTGAGGAATTTCAATCTGTAATTTCATTCTTTTCACTCTTCCTCTGGAGGTAGGCACAGAGCTTCTGAAGGTGCTTGAAAATAGCTGCTTAGTGATATGGTAGATTCTTAAATTAAGCCTTTTGGAGGTTTTTCTCTGATTACATGAGAAGTGATGGATTCAGTATTCAATATTAGGGATGAAATGTACAAGGCAGAAGGTCAGACACATCTATAAACTGCAATAAAAATATCGAAGGATCTTCCTTGTCATCTAAACAGCACCAAAATCTGTGACTGGACCAAGGGGGCACTTACCTCAAAATCCATGATTCCATCAAAACATTGCACTTCAGAATAAAGCAATGTACACAATATCTAAATATGTATCTTACACTTTTTATTCAGAAGAATAAAGAACAGTTTTCACTGGGTACCATATTGTGAGGAAGGGTGAACCAAATTCTGATTTCTCTTTCATTCGTGTAATCCCTGGGCTGCCAAGTGAAACCTCTCAGGATTTACAAGGAGGTAAAATGGACTGAGGATACAGCCCAATACATTGCATGAGGTAATGCTCACCCATATAGCTGGTTGGAGAGTTTCCCTATGGCCCAGGGAAGAGCTGTGCAGGAAGCCCCTGGTGAAGCCTCTGTTCCACATGAGGTCAGACTAGACAATCAGAGTGTCTTGGAATCTCTGAAGCTATTAAATGAAAAAAAAGTTACAATTAGCCAAGCTGCTTTTCCTTGGCTCTGGCCCACCAGATTACAACCAACTAGTATGTCCAAGCATAGCTATTCCAGCTTTTGTTTGGTGCAACACTGTCATGAATTAAAGGCACAGGAAGTGTCAACTTTTCATCTTCATTTTTTCATAAGTGCTGCAAGCTGAAATTCTATGTCAATTCTGGCTTAGCTACAGTCCAAATTGACTTAGATGTTTGGAAGATTAAGTAATTTCAAGGACTGGATGCAGTAGGTGCTGTTAGACCAGTAACCTGCAGCTGTAGTGGAGACATGTAAATGTCAGCTGCAGCCAGCAACAAAGTTAGGTCACCCATGTGCACAGAGTGTAACCTCCTAAAATGAAAACTTAATGCATCCATATTTTGTAGAGGATTGAACTATTATAATTATATAAGTGTAAAAAGGATACATGTCATATATTTTTACATGGATTCTGATTTCCTTATATATTTGCTCTTTGTGGTCATAAGCCATGTCCAATGTGTGCTGCAAAACCTGAGACCTATCTGTGGGATCACAAAGCACACAACAATAAAGATGCTCTACACAGTAAAAATACATCTTAATGATCCTACACAACGATTAAGCTATCCTGAAAATAAGTATTCTCAGTCATATTGTTTGATGTAATTTTTCAACTTCCTTCTGTGAATGGAAAATTAGAAATTGTTAAATCTGTATATCTTAAATGTATTGTTGTATTATGCTGAAGGCAAACAAAATGTATATTATACAAGATACACAAATTTTGGTTATAGAATTTGATCTTTGTTATCACAAAAAGTGTTGGAAAATGGGATTTATGGAACTGAAGTTTTGCTGCATGTAATCTAAGTTTTTTATTGTGCTTGATACAATGATTGGAGTAAAGATATTTGCACTGAAGATAATCTTCTCAAAGACATTTCTGTGCTTATTTTCCAGACAAGATAAAAAGTAAGAATGCTTTCTTCCACTTTTTACCCTCTCATATATCTACCAGCATGTACTATTTTGAATCAGTAGGAGAAATGAAGAGGAAGAAACTTTCAGTTATTCTGAAAAAAAAATAGAAAGCAGCAGTCATAAAACTATGAAAAGTCTAAGAATGTGAAAAAATATGCACTATTTCATGTTTAAATGTATTACAGTTAACCTCTACTGACATTTTTGAGGCCTAGGTATGTGAGTAAGATTTGCTGAGTAAGATTGAAATGGCAACATCTCTTAGGAATTATCAAAATCGGGGATGGCTGATACAAGGTTTTCGACCAGGTCAAATGAAACCTTCCAATATGACTGTCATATAAATTAATGTATTATTATACAGATGACTCAGAGAGTTTTAGCATTTGTATTGAAATGACTTTGAGCATTGCATCCTGCACTGTGTGACAAAAGGCAGCACTTTGGTGCCCATATATAGCCATTTTGCAATTTTTTAGGTGCCATAGAATGTCTGAGATGTCCTCGTTGGGCTGGCAGAGACGACGTGACTCTATCTGAAGAAAGAGCTGGAGGCCAGCCAGGATAGTGTAGAGCATCCACCATGGCATGAGGCATCTAATTTCAGTCAGCAGAACTGAGCCTGAGGCACCCAGATCCACAGCGTTAGAGAGATCTGCTCCATGCCGTCACCAGAGCCTGGAGGGTGACTCAACAGGTCTGACTGCTCAGAGAGAGTGGCTGAGCAGCCAAGTGATGAGCTGGGTGCCAGTGACTGCATTGACTAGATCTCCAGCGGCTGTGACAGTCTAGGTACCTGGTTAATGTATAAATGGAGGCCTAATCTCATATGGATTCACAGCTGTAGAGCTCAATGAAGCAGCCCACAACATTTAGTGTTGTTTCAGATCACTCATGGCATCTAACTGCTTGTCAGGGAAGGCAAAGGTCTATTCTACATCCTATCTTACACCTGCCATCAGATGGGTGCTCCAGGTACATTTGGGTGCACCAGCTGGCACTAAAATATAAATTCAGGCAGGTGTCCTAAGTCCATAACTCTTTGCCTTCCTTCCATAATGCCTTCAAAACTGCCGATGTGTGGGAGATTGCAAAGGCTACAGTCCCTAGTAAAGACTAAGCTCGCTTAAAGAAACACTGGTTGGAATTGGGCAATTAATTAGCCAATTGCTCATCCAGTCTGGGTGTTGGGAAAAAACTCAACTCATCGGAACCTTTAGTCAATGGCAATCAACACCCTTCCTGTCTCATCATCCATCATCACATTAATTACGTGGTATTTTAAATCTTTCTTGTCCACGACTGCATTGACAAAATAGATTATCAGGGGCAACCAACCTCAGAGTGCCCAGAAGAGGGTCAAATTATAACTGGGAAGAGGTGCTTCAAAATTGTCAAGGGCAATCAGAATTAATGCTTGAGAGGAAATAAAACCAAGCAGATGAAATCCAGGATACTGAGACTTCCCTGAGGGATGACGAAAACACTTTAGAATAATGGCCCAATTATTTAATTCTGAATTTCAGTGAAAATCCTATAAAAGTACTTAAAACACCCCTATTAGCACTAAATGAGCTCATCTTGATTAATGTTATTAAAACAATTGCCAAAGGGTTTAGTAATGATTAAGTCTTTTATCTCAGGTGACAAATTTTTAACATTCTAGCTACATTAGAATAAAGCATAAAAAAAAACCTGTATTTCCATTTTAATTTTTCTAATTTATTATATTCCTTCTTTGTCCCTCAGTCAGACCAACAACATGTGCACATTTCTACCCTCATCTTTGTAAATTTGGCGTGGGAAAATTATGTAATAATTTTCCCATTGCTTCAGTTGGGTACTGAGATACCTGTTCTTCCCCTAGGTTTGGGCACTGTTCAAGGCACCAAATTAGAAGATTAAGCTCTTTTATTGACTCTTCACAGTTAACAGCATGGGATGGGTTCAATCAAAGAGTCTGACCTGCTGCCTGACTACATCTGTCTCTTTGTACCCTTCTACCTCAGACATCTTCATCAAATACTTACATTTATGTGGATGAATCCTAGTCTTCAAACCCTGCATAGGCACACCATTAGAGGAAGAACCCAAGCCCAGCTGAAGCCATTAAAAAGACCCCTGTTGACTTCAATGGTGGATTTGCCTGGACTTACTCTACTGGTAATAGAAAATCATGTTTGATAGCTTTCACATCCATCCTGCAGAGTCCTGCCCCTCCCCATCCCAGGGACCTCAGAAGAACAAAAACTGAAACCAAGTGTGGGTTTTGCCTATGACAAGCACATGAGGAAGTCAGGGCATAGGAGTCCAGCACCACCCAAGAGCAAGACATAGCACATGTGGAGAATGTTTGTTCTTGCCCACCTGCATCCTCTCAGCAAGAGAAGCTAAGGAAACAACTTCCAAGCTGCCTTCCTGTGCCAGTGCTGGTTATGGACCATAGCAGAGAAAGCCTTGTTGTCTTCCTTGCTGCCTTCCTGTGCCAGTGCTGGTTATGGACCATAGCAGAGAAAGTCTTGTTGTCTTTCCAAGGTGTCTGTGCTGTCATCACAGATCAAGACAGCCAGGGAACCTCCAGGTGCACTGTCTGTGGTAGGGGAGATCTCAGTCCCAAATAAGTGCTCAGAACATTGGTATGGAAGTGGCTTTTGCAAAAGCCAAAATAGACAGGAAGCTTTTATTTGCATGGGTCAAACACCAGCATGCAGAACAAGCCACCTACTTTGAAGGACTCCAGAAGTTCTAACCCTTTCTCCTCATACATGTGTGGGCATGTAATAAATCCTTCCTTCCCTCATCCCAGTGATGAGTGCATTTGGGTGTCACCCTACAGATGTTGAGAACAATTTTGCTGTCGTTCCAGTGATGTGGTGTGCACATGAAAATACCTTGAGAAGACCCTTGGAGCCCTTACTTTTCTCAAGTTCCTGAATATCAGGAGGCATTTTCCTTCAATCATGGGTGAGAGCAAACAGTGACTCATGAGTTCTCAAGCCCTGTTGCACTGAGAATGACAGCAGACTACTTTTCCTTATCTTCTCTGCTACAGGCTCCTCTGGCTGCATCAGGGCACACTGAGGTTTGCTCTTGGACAGATGGAAAAGGCAGATTTGGCAGGCTTTCTTCTCATGTGCACTCAGATGAGCTGTAGTCCTTATCACTGAGTAATGATACTAATATCTCTGTGAGAGCTCTGGAAGACAGGTGCAGACAGCACCACTGCCCTTCTCACAGCTTTTTTTATACTTGGCATCATACACATATACATTTGCCCAGGAAGTTTCACCTGAATATAAGGAAGAACAACTTTACTGTGCAAGTGATTGAGATTGCCCAGAGAGACTGTGGAGTCTCCCTCACTGCAGATATTTATGACCCTTTTGGATACATTTCTGTGCCATGTGCTCTGGGATAACCCTGCTAGACCAAGCAGGTTGGATTAGATGACGCACTGTGGTCCCTTCCAACCTTATCCATTCTGTCACTCTGTGATCTCCCCCTCAGAGGATCTGGGTGCACAGTTCCTGTGTGGCAAGGAGACCTGAGGATCTCCCACCCTCAGGAAGACACAATGGAGAGAGCTATATCCAGCCCATGGAAAGCAGACACAGTGGAATTACAGCCACCAACTGCAAACACAGCACTCTGGTGGAGCTGGGCTGTCCCAGATGGTTATGTCATGTCTGCATGGACCTCTGCTACACCTCTGGAACACACTGCAGATGTGGTTTCACACCATTAGGTGCTTCCAGCCCTTTATCCAAAGCCCTGCAGACATCAGTACTTCCTTGTGCTTTTCACAAGTGGTACACGGGGCAGCTCCCCATGGCTTGATAGAGGATAGAGCAATGCAGGGATAAGGATCTGGCTAGCAACGCCCTTTAGGGACACCAAGAAATGCTGAAGAGGAAACAAAAAGGTGATTGCAATCCTGTTTTGTTTCTTGGCCAACCTGCTTCCACTTGTTATTGTCAGGTTGCTAGAGATGCTGAGAGAGCACACTGGATCTGAAGTGACCCTTGCCCAGAGGATTTGATGATATTTGTGTGCCTGTATATGGAACAATTCTTGGTCTGCACAAAGGGAAGTGATGAAGAAACCTGATCCTGTAAATGCAGACCTGGGAAATAATAACCAAGGGATTTCATGAAACAAAAATCAACCCAGACAAGTTCTGATTTCTTTTTCTGACTGAAGTACTTTTTTTGGTTTTTTTAATTACTCATAGGTTTTGCAAAACCTCTGCTTCTCTATTTCCTGATATTTCTTCAACAACTTGAAAGTTCTGATGAATTCTCTGGAAATATATAAAGTATGAAACATCCTCAGGATTCTTTTCCTTTCATTCCACATATTGCACTATGCAGCCATTACATTTTGCAATTTGATTGTCTTCACCAAAGCTTTTGCAAAATGTCCTTATTTGTTGCTGCTGAAAAAGCCCCTTGATGTTTTGATTAATTTGTCCCTACATGCCAATGAAATTGCAGCATCATGTGGGTTTTTTTGCAGTTTTCTGGGGAAAAAAAAACCTGCCCTAGTTCAAAAACTTTTACTCCCAAAAACTCATTTGGTCCCTGTTTGGTTTTTTAGTTTTTGCTTTTTGGGGTTTTTTGGGGTTTTTTGTTTTGGTTTGGGTTTTTGGTTTTTGGGGGTTTTTTTTGGTTTTGGTTGGGGGTTTTTTTTGTGTGTTTTTGTTTTTGTTTTTTTTTTAAATCTCTGGCTTGATTTAGTTTTTTATTGAAGTCCAGGCACTTTTCCTCACCCAGAACTGACTTTCCATTTTGGCCCTATCTAGTTTCTCCTGCTCCAGGATGTTTTTCTTATTTCCAAAATGAAGGTTTCCAGTTCTACAGGTGAACTCTGTACAGCCCAGAGGAATCTGTCCAACCTGCCAGTTCAGTAGAGTAAGGACACAAGGACAGATTGCCATCATCTGCACCAGAGAATGGTCACAGCAGTGCCAGGACCACTTCTGAACGTGGCCTGCCTGCATCCTCCAACCCCTTCCTAGGCACAACCAAGGCATGAGACCAGGGACTGTTTACTGGCCAGGTTGGATGCAGGCACCCTGCTTTGGAGACCAGGGAGAGTTTAAGAGTACAGACATTGCCAGATGGCTTCAGACAATGAGTCCTCAACAAATATACTCTTGGAGAACCAGTGGTGCCTTCTCAGAACCTGCTGCACTCATTAAAACAAGATCAGGGGTACTGGAGGCTGTTAAATATCCACACCACTGAATGCATCTTCATCCATCAGAAGAATGTGTATGTGAACAGGCCTGTGAGCGCCGTTTGCAGGTGTTCCTCATTCAATTTCCCTTTGGCATTTCAGACCCCTCCTCCCCATCCAGACACTCCCCATGCCAACAAAATCCCCCTCCGTGGGGTTGGCTGAACTGTGCCAAGTGAGCACTGTTACTCAGGTGCTGCTCAATTCCCATTGAGAAGTAATGCTGAATTTAGCTGTAGGTGTTTTTCCCCAATTAAAACTAGCAGGTCTGTGTGCTTTCTGCATGGGGGAAGGTGGTGTGAAAAAATAGAGGAGCCCCATTCAATTGCACAAGCTTCATGAGCAATTAGCAACTCAGAGTGGAAAGAAATCATGAACCAAATCATAGGAAATGGCAACAGAGCTACAAAGATGACATCATAGTTTATTGGAATTATTTAAACATCTTAGACATATGTGCAAAGCTCAATGGAGAACTCCAATACTACATGCCAGTTAAAATTAGCTTTTCATTCAGGATCAAGTCAAATATCCTTCTGACTTCACACTGGAGTGCTATACACATCTTTTTATACATGGCATCTAAATAAAGCCTCTGTCACAATTAGCTGTGCTGAAACAACCTTGGATATCACATGATGATGCATATGCCTTAGCTGATGTGCATCCGGAGAGAAAGCTAACCAGAACCACAGGATATTTCAGCCCTCGGGGGGAGGGAAGTGAGCAACTCTGCTGTGGAAAGTGGCTGGAAGTCATCCAGCTTCTCCAGGGCAGTCAGTCATGAATATCCTGCTTTGGCCACAGAGGGGTTGTGGAGGAAGCAGGCTCACAACAATTGGGAAAGGTTTGTAACCACAGGAGTCAAATGAATGAAGCCAAGAGACTGCCAAGTGATGCAATTCATGGGGAAAAGGAAAAAAAAAAAAAAAAGGAGAGGGAAGAAAAAAATACCCAAACCCTCCTCAGCTCCTACACAGGAGCATTCATCATTCACTGTGACCTTCCAGGAATGTGCTGACAGACACAAAGCATTCTGTGTGACATTGTGCCAGTGAACTGGAATGACTGTGCTCGCAGCATTGTTCCTAACAGCAGGGCACCATCTTCTGGAGGCTGCACAGGCTGTCCCGCCACTCCCGCGGCACTGCGGGCCGGGCTCGGGGGGAATGATGCACCATCCCATTGAAAGCAATTCAGGACCTAAAAAAAACCCCAAAACAGAGTCCCGAGCTCATATTAAAACCAGCCGCTGCCTCAATTAGGCACAGGCGCCTGAGTGCCTGAGAGGGATGTTGGAAGCGGGGGTGGTGCTGTCTAGGATGGGATGGAGCTGGGGGGGACGTCCCAAAAACGTTGTGTTGTCAGAGCTGGCAGGCAGACACCTTTGTGCTGTTTGTCAGCACAGCCACAGATGAACAGACAGAAAAAACAAAGAAAGTGTTATCATGGAACCATAGGAAGGTTTGTTTTGGAAGGGACCTACAAAACCATCTAGTTAGCTAACATAATCACTCTGGCAGCAGAGGTGGAACAAGGTGGGATGTGGTTGGGGTGTCAGAGGTTTTCCCTGCAGCTGTGACTCTACTGGGACCTCACTGCCCCGGGTACTGCCAGTGGGGCTGCAGCAACACGGTGCTCACACACACCATGCTCACCAGTGCACTTCTGCTTCCTCAGCAGCTGCACACGCGGCCTTGGAGGTTGAGAGGTCATATCAAGCCATGCTTGGTGCAGACCACGGTGTCACATTCCTCTGGAATAGCTCCAGGGTCCTGTTCCCTTCCTTGTAAGTGAGGTAAACCTTATTCCCCAGTGATGAGCCAGGCAATAAGTTGCTGGTTTGGTTACACCTACAGTGTTTTCTCTCAGACCCTCCTTGCAGAGTCCATTTTCTACCCAGTCTGGATACTAGCTCTGTACAATGTAGCTTTGCTTGAGTACAAGTAGAGTCAGTTTTACTCTCCCCTGTGCAATGCTGTTGTCCAAACTGTTAGACTAATTTAATTTAAAAAATAAAAATATCGGCTTCATTTTACACCTGTAAATCTCTCAGGTCCCAAAGCTCATGATGTCTGACATACATACCTTGCTAGTCTGCTCTTATTAAAACAGACATCACATATTTTAGCTGAAGGACAAGTACCATGAACAGAAGGTTCTGGGCATCTGGGCATCTCTAGGAGCACAAGCTGCTCACCCTCAGCTGAAGGGTAGCTGGGCAGCCAGAAGGTTTCACAAATCCTCCTTCTTTCTTATGTTTCCTGCAACCATTCCAGCACATCCCATCATGAAAAGGGAGGGAGAGAAGGGGGAATAATGCAGAGACATGTGGCATTAGGCTGCCCTTGACATTGTTGTGTCTGCCTCATTGAGGACTTCAAATACCAGGCTGGTAATTCAGAGGATGCAGAACAGGAGGAAAGAAAAAAAAATCACTCGTGATCCTTGGGACAGAAGAAAAAAGTCGAAAACACGCATGGTATGACTCTTGGGACTGTCCTGTGCAGGGTCAGGGACTGAACTTTGATGTGGGTCGCGTCCAGCTCAGGATATTCTATGATTCTATAACTGTGTGCTGCCACTATAGACAGTGCAGCCTCGCCACACAACAGGCCTGGCTGCTCAGACCTTGTACCTGAGAGGATCTGGCACAGTCAGGAAGAGTGGAGCCTACCCAACAAGAGGAACTGATGAGGGCAGCAAGGTCCTGGAGATCCTGGCCACAGCTGGGGTTGCACGCTGGGAGATTCCCATGTGACTTGCTGGATTTCAATATAACAGACTGGAGTAGGGTCATCTGAATGAGGAGAAATAAAACAAACTGTTACAAAAAAAGGCACAAGAAGCTCTCTCCAGTGTGTCCTCCACAAAGGCAGTGGGTCACCTGGCTGAAAGTGGGGAGAGAACTCGCTCAAATTATAAGAAAACAGGAAAGGGAATGAGCCAGTGCAGGAATAAGTGTAGGATTACAGGCCAGGGGCAGAGAAGTGGGATGTGGAAAAGCATTTGGAGGAAATCATAGTTGCTACAACCTATAAAAATAAAGTAGAAGATGCCAAGAAGAACTTACTCTTCTGTTCTTGCCTGGAGCTAAATTCTCAGGACCAGGTAATGAAAAGTCAGTCAGGCAGAGATAAAGGATTTGCAGCACCTCTGTGCAGCACTGTCACTGTAAGTCTGGGTGCTCAGGGATGTCCAGTATGCTTTAGACATGCATTTGGGCTTCTCACTTCATGACCAAACATGCTGCTTCATTTCTCACAGTCCAGCTGTAGCTCTCAGTCTCCCACTGCTGCCGTGGGCTGCAGTCACAAGGTTGTTCCCATGCCCCTCACTAGTTTGCTTCTTGGCATCCCCTTCTGGGAACAGCCATCCATGTGCCCTGTGTGTCTGGGAGCATGTGATCCTGGGCAAGTCCTGTAGACCGTGCATGCCACGGATCAGACGTGCTGGGAAAAGTTCCCAGGGACTCCCTCAGTAATTGCCCAGTGGTCTCTGAGAGTGTTTATTGGAAAATGGGGGGACAATCAGAGCAAACCTGTAGGGAAACCTAAAAAGATAAGAGCTAATCTAAGCTGTGGGTAACAGCCTGGCTAAACAGAGTAAAAGCTTACAGTTACAATTCCTTTAAGAGATTCACTTCTTTCTATTCTATGCCTGATGCAATAGCTGGTTTTTATGAGATGATCAGCCAGAGTTCTCCAGTTACCTGAGGGAAGGCTTCACCTCCCAGTGAGCAATGAAATGCTAAGACCACCTGGTGTCAGATGCCATAATTTAACTGGTGGCAATTTGCACCAGTGGATATCAAAGACACATCTGACTTGGTATCTGCAAAGGCGATGTTAATAAAGGTAATATGTGCCCACTATATAACTGTGGGTTATGTGGGTTTCTGGCAGCACAGCACCAGAAAGTCTGTGAAATAAAGAGTGTTGTCATCCTGTCTGTGATGTTCATTCCTGGGTATCCCAAGCCTGTTGCGCTCACTATGTTCCATGACTAATTCCTCCCAGTAAAAAGACAACAAAGCTGTGTCCAGCTTTGCAAAAAAAAGGCTGAATTCCCTCAACCACTTCACTGATTTATGTTGAAGATCTAGAGAACTGACACAACGCTCTTTAAGAACAAGGTTATGGTTATCACAATTTATCAGAAAAGCAGGGCTACCACACTGTGGTAAGAAAATGAACACAATGTTTTCTCTATCATAAACTCAAGGCATATTGCATTCAATAATTGCCAATTTCTTTCTTCTAATTCCACACATATTGGGACATGGAAAATTTGGCGTGGGAAGGCTTTTAAGGAGGAAATTGCATCTTAAATTCTTTAATATATTTCCATAACTTCTAAGCTTTTCAAGAGCTCCTGATGAATTAGAGGATCTCAGTCCTGAGAGCTGAATTTAAACGACCATAAAAGGACTTAAATTTCAGATGATGGGTGCTCAGCCATTCTGAAATTCAGGCTTTATTACAATGTTTCCAGTTAAGCACCCAAAGTCATTAGTCACTTCTGAAAACCTTGGCATGAAGTAAAAGAAAAAATCTCCAACTGAGCTAACATCCTTCATGTACAGACTCATAAAACAAAAACTAGAAAAAATGTCCTAAAGCCCATGAGTGAGTCAATCTCATTCATTTTGACTGTGGTAAGCTGTAAATTATTTTTATTTAATAACAGCTAATACCTGGCTTTTATACAGCTGCTTGCTTCTATTTTTTTTTATTTTTTTATCAGTGGGCTATAAATGTATTATAATCTTGAAATGCAGCATCATGGGGCCATTAGCACAAGAACTTAGTCAGTGTAGACAGACCATCATAGCAAAAGAATCCAGCTAAACAAAATATACACCAAAGTATTTGCTCCTTAGAAGACAATAGGAGATTTTAAACAGGCAAAAATTTCGATGCCTTTCTCGCATATTATTCTTGAGAATACATTTTTCAGTCAGATCAAAAGACAGTTGTGTTAATATTTCTTTCTCTGGTTTCTTTTGGCTACTCCTACAAATGAGGCTTTATCACAGATCCTAGCTTCAAGTTTTCTGTCCTGACCAGACAAGCAGGAGGTGCACCAGGAGTGTTTGCAGAGCAGTTGTTTAGGCATTAGCCCAAAGCTGTACCTGAAACAGTCCCCTGGCCCCTAAGCCCCAGGAACTGATTCAAAAGCCAAGGAGCCAAAATCATCCTCAGCACTGCCTGGAGCATTTAAATATCCCAAAGTATTTCCTGGGGCACCAGCAGTTTGACTGCAGGAGCTCATTCAGGATGCGGCAGCTTCACATCCCTGCTGGCCAGACTTTTTCTACCATGGAGCAGCCACTGCAGTTATCACCTGCCCACAGGACCTGACCAAGCAGAGGAGCTGCTTGGCAGGTGGGCCTCGCTCTGTCAAATGTGCAAGTTTCAGCCTTGCGCCATCAGCACCAGTGCTGGGCAGTGACAAGAGAAGCCAAAGAGGTGGTGGCTGCCCAAGCATCCACATTTCATCCAGCACAACAGGTCTGTGCCAGACCCATCACCCTGCAGTTTAGATAAGACTGAAGCCAAGCCTAAGCTGGATTGGGCTCCACTTCTCTTACCAGAACATTTTTGCTGTCTGCAGCCAAATTTTCTGAATGCTCTTGCACGGGGTTGAAAGTACGTGTGAAGCCAGGCTGGAGCTGCAAATGGAGCCAGTCCCCTGGCCCCTGTGTGAGGGCCTTACAAAGGTCACTTTACGTGTGTTGTTGCAAAGTGATGCTATGCCATGTTTCTGCACAAACCCAGTGCATCATTGCTCAGCCAAGACTGGTTGTTGGACAGGCTGAGGGTTGTTTAGGTGGAGCAGCCCCATCAGTTTTCAAGGGGTTGGTAAAGTCCTTGTGAAATCCTTGCAGTCAGCCTTGGGGCCACGAGCAGCTGTTTGGTTTCTGTCACAGCCCCACAGCACAGGCTCCTGACAACAGAGATGGGCAGATGGGAGGGATCAGGCCCAACACATCCCCAGCCCACGTCCTTCTGAAACAGAAACAGGTCCTGAGACTTGCATGGAAAACAGGCAGCTCATAAGGAAGGTAAAGATAAAACACAGAGGAAGAGAGTGGAATTTGAAATGCTAAAGAGAACATAGAAATACATAATAGGCACCTAGCGACACAAAACACTCAAAGAAAGTGTCCTGGATAGATGCAGCCAATGCATTCTTCTGGATATTTTGCTTTCTAGCCCAATCTTAGAAACCTGTGGTTGTGTGTTAATTTTATACATTCATTTAACAGTCAAACCAACCCTCTGTCTCATTTTCACCTAGTTTTAGAAGTTAGCATTTTATTTGGTTTGCAAATAAGATTTCCTTTTAAAGTAAAATTATTGTCAAGTCAACGACTGACAGATTGTCACATAAAAAATTATAAAACATTTTAAAGAGTTAAGGACTAAAATATGTATTTGTAGTACACAACATTAAAATAAATATTACTTTTTTATTCCTAAATGCAAAATATTAAATAGTCACATACAAAAAAATGTTTCACCAAAGAAAGGAACACAAAAATTACTACTCTGCTCCTGAAAATAGGCAGATCTTATGTGACTTATGTGCTTACACCTCTTGAATTTAATAAGTCTTTGCTTACCCATATGGAAGGTCATGCATGAGGTTATTACTCATACATACCAATTACTTTCACAGGTAAATCAGTAGGAAGCTGCTTTGACCAGACATCTGAAATTTTCCATAATTTTTAAAGTACAAATTTCAATCAAAGCATTATTTTCAGGAATGGTTATTGCTGTTATCTGCAGCATTGCCCACCAAATGCCCTCTTTGAAGGGGATGCTTAGAAATTTTCACTAGCCAAAATTCTACCTCCCTGTTTGTCACAAGGACATTTTGGAAATGTTATCCCTAGGTCAACACTCATCTTGTTGCATTTTAATGAACAGTGTGAGCCCTCCTGATTTGCATAATAGCCGATGGTTTCAAATCCTGCCGGACCTAACAACTTATTATCCCCTTTCATGAGGGTACCAGTGACCTGCACACCTCACTGTTGCCATTATTCAGGGGATGGCATAAGTGCTCAAAGCTTCTGAAAACCAGACTGCATTTAATAGGTAGCTAAAAATACACAGGCCAAGGCTGTTACAAGCCAGAGCCCTTTAGCCTCCTACCCTGCCTGTGTGCTGCTGTCTCCAGCTATTTCATTTTCTCCTCAGCAAAAAGGGTTTGGAAGTGCTCTGATACAGAATGCATCACTGTCACTTAGCAACCTTTGCCATGGTCCCTAAATGAAGTGTTTTATCAAAGAATTCATGTAAGTTTAGCATTTATAACCAAATCAGAGGGGTTTTCCCTGTGTCCCTCTGATAATTAAAGCATAATAATTAAAATTTAAAATAAACCTGTGAGAGCTTTGTGACAGAGATAGAAATTAGGAAAAACTGATCTAAAGTTCTGCTGTGAGTTACTAAGATTGCATTTACCTGGATTTTAACCTTTTGCTTGCTTGTTGTGAGAGGACATTGCTGAGTTGGGATTCCTCCTGGGAACAATTGCCTTGGACATTGCCTCTTGCCAGAGCCTCCATCAAGTCTTCACTATGCTTGAAGTTTAGTACAATAAGAACAACTTTAGAGGGAGATTGCTTCCTGATATTTATGTAACTTTTAAGTTGGATGAATTTTAGCATTATGGTTTATTCTCCCTTTTAATATAAATAATAATATTATCAAGTATACATGAGACAATTTGGAGCAGTACATCCACATGAGAAACTCCTTCAGGTTTAACAACATACACTTGGACTATGCAGCAATAATTTTTGCATATACCAAGCACTGACTATTTGAAACTACAGGCCAGTAGCCCTGACAGCTGGAAATGGCTCATCTGCTGAGCAGATTGTGGGTGACAGTCATCTCTTTGCACCTCTTGGCACTCCACCAGCAATCAGCCCACCCTTGGCTGCTGGACAGTTCAGGGTGGGGAGGAACACCAAGGCAGGGATGCACGTGGGTGGAGATACCTCGTCCTGTGGGTTTGGCAGCAGGGAGGGCCTGGAGGGCCTGAGGGGACCATGGATCCTGGATACGCAAACCAGGAGTTCAGTGCTCAGCTTCCTCAGCAAGGGTCATGCTGCAGCTGTGACTGAAAGCCACGAGCTGGCAAACCCCAAATCTGTGAGGGTCTCACTGCTGCTCTTCCCTCCTCAGAGGGGGGTCCCCACCCTGGGCTGGGAACTGCCCGGAGCAGCCTGGGAGGCACCGAGCAGGAGACACAGGTGTGTCAGGCTCCGGGAGTGATTTTTTCCCACAAGACAGCACTAAAGAAGGAAATGAGAAGCGGCCTCTTTTGTGGCTGAGATTCACTCTGGAGGGCTGCTTCTTGCCTGCCGCTCCTATGTTGCAACACAGGAAATTTGCTTCTGCTAACACCTGGTGTTGTTTCAAACAGCCAGATGGTCCTAACCTCAGTCTCCGGTAATTGATGGCCTACTTGTCTAACCCTGTAACTATCTCTCGCTTTAGACACAGATGCTGCATCTCTCTAAATACTGTTCCACATTAAAACATCCTACCTTCCTGTTTCACGTATCAATCAATGCAGTAATTCTTACAGAAACCAGCAGTGGCCTGTATAAACCAGGAGACAGTGGGTGTAAGCAAGGAGAGATAAAATTATGCAGGCTTAAATTACAAACTGGATGTGCGGTTTGAAGGATTTAGACTCGCATTGCAAAATTAGCTGGGACATAACCAGCAAGCAAACAGACATCAGGCTGTGACCCCAAGAGCAAATGTTAGCTCACACAAGCCAGGATGCCCTGGTATGTACTGCTCTCTGTTACAGGGACTAATGCTAATTTGATGCTTCTCTGCACCAGCCTAATCCACTGCTCATTTCCAGCAAATCCAAATATCCTTATACTTACAATACCTTTTTTTTCTGGGTTTTTCTGGTAGATGGTTCTCTTCTTCTAGTTGAGCTCTGCTTGTAGGTGGTCTGTTACCACATGATGATGATGAGGCATCCTACAGGCTACCACAGTATCAGAAGGCATTAGCCTTCACGAGTTTGAAGGCCAGAAGCTTTTACTTGATGAATTAGGATCTGCCCCGAGCTCCCTGCTTCCTCTCAATCCTTGTTCGGAGCAAACTGAAGGCTGACACCTGGGACCCTGACAACAGTCTCAGGAAATGAAAGCTGATGTTACTGAGGCTACCAAGATGTTCTGTTTCCTGACATTAAATGGAGACAGTATTCTTCCATCTCTCTTGCTCAGCAAGGATATAACTTGACTGTCAGGTGTTTAGAAGCTAAACCACTGCTGGTGGTTCAAATACCTTTCTTGCATGATCCTTCAGTTTCACATAGCAACCTCTCTAGGCATTAAAGCCTTGCTTTCAGGGCATGCCTGGGACAGAGGAACTGCCATCATCCCCTCCTTCTGCATGTAGACATAAGGCACAAAGCACAGTGAAGGATTCACTCAGTCAACACAAGATTTCTATGCCAGGGTATAGACTGGATCCAGTTCCTTACTTGCCTCCAGGTTTTTGCATTTGTATTTGTCCCTCCCTTTTAGGCAGGTGGTTTTGATCCCACAGTTTCTTTACTTGTGGTATGTTACCATTCAGGTTCTCATCTGAATGCAGTTATCCCATGCTCTCAAGTTCCCTGATGGACACCAGGAATGTCACTTTATAAGGTCTGCCCACAATTATATGATGATTACTGTAAGAACAAAGAGGTCAAGTATGGAATTGGGATGGCCATAGTAAAATTGAGCTTACAGTTTCATAACATTTAGAAGCATAAGGTTCCTCTTCCCTCTGAGACCCTGTAACTTCCTAATGTAGAGCAAAATACCAGGAGTACAGGGAGGGGTTGGGGGTGGAGAATGAGGAGGAAAAAACAGGGAAAGTGGCTTTTTTGTTTAGGCAGTAAAAAACCCAGTAGATCAGATCAGCCACCCTTAAAACCACAGCCCTCATTTACAAGAATTTACTAGGTCAAAATAAATGGAAGTGATCCCATGCCAATGATGTGCAGAAATGCAGTGCAGAGCAAGAGAAGAAATGAGCTCTGCAGAGAAGTGTAATACCTATGGAGGCTCTCAGGTTGTGCAGAGTGCATGAGAAAGCAAAGTGTGTGTGAACAGCTGAACTGCTCCCTAAGTCACTGTAACTCCAAACAATCTGTTACTGACACAAAACAATGTTTCCAAAAACCACCCCACCCCTCTATCTCTATACTTTGAGAAATAGAAATGTGTTCATTTCCATTCACACAATACATGGATCAGAAAAAAGTTCACAATACAGGGCACTGTATTTTTACACAATATCTGGATCCCTACAGGAAAGGTGCAAGATAATATGGAGCC
This sequence comes from Melozone crissalis, assembly GCF_028551555.1. Classification (NCBI taxonomy): domain Eukaryota; kingdom Metazoa; phylum Chordata; class Aves; order Passeriformes; family Passerellidae; genus Melozone; species Melozone crissalis. The sequence continues at coordinate 60,366,242 of NW_026535805.1, forward strand.
TTTTTCTTTCCTCTCAGTACACTCCCAATAAAGCTGCTTCACTTTCTGAGCCTCACATTTTTTGCTCCCAGCTGTTGTCTCTGCCAGCTTGAACTTGACAGTTGAGAGGGGTAACTGGAAGGTCACATTTTAAGCATGATCGGTTGAATTTCTGCTTTCCCAATGTACATATTTGCTATGGGGTTTTTTTTGGTTTTTTTGGTTTTTTTTTCTAAGCACTTCATTTTCCACACTTCATCTCTAAGAAGTCTTTGCTAACAAATGTTTTAGATTTTTCTGGCCTTGTTGCAGAACTGCAGCTTCTCTAGCGTGTTAATATTGCCCAGGTTCCTAGCAGACAGAGGCTCAAAGCAGTTCAGGACCAGAGAGTGCCTCCTCTTGAGACTGAACTGAGCTACAGATGAACTGAAGCACCTCCTGAAGCCATAGGAAGAGCTCAGCTCATCTCAAAGCCTCTGGAAAGAGAGGTCCCAATATGTGACTGCCAGTCAGCTGGGACATGCATGGGGAAAGGAGCCACTGCCAGACCCAAGCCCCAGACCTGGCTCTTCCCAGGTACAGCACAGACATGTCAGCGAAGCATCAGGGCATCCCAGCCCTGGCACACAGTAGTCTGTCCAGTCTCCTGTGGCCTCAGCCAGGGCCCCCAGCACTGACCCAGGCAAGGTGTGGGCACAGTGTGAGGGTCAGCAGGGCCAGCAGTGCCCTGTGAGCAGGCAGGCAGCTGGACAGCGGCCAAGCCAGCCCGTTGGTGCGGGTGCCTAAAACGATCCCTACCCTTCACTGGGCAGCAATTTATCTGCACAGACAGCCACGAGCTTGAAATATAAATAGTTGTATCTAGCAATGGGGAATGGAAACTGTCCTGGTCATTGGTTTTGATGTATTTATGGCTGGTTTTAACGTAAATCTGAGTTTTCACTGCCAACGGTCTAAGCCTGCTGAGGATTCTCTCCTTCTGCCACCATATTTTGGCAAAAGTCAAAAACAAATGCATTCACATCTCCTACCTCTTTGCCTCCAGTACTCTGAAGGGATGAAAGGGATTGTGAATTGGATGGAAATCTGTAGCACTCCCTATTCAGACTTCAGACTGCAATCATAGCTGTGCATATCTGAGCAGCCATCCAGATGCTAATGGAGCTGATCCTGTGTCAGTAAGATTAGAGAAAGACCTCCATCGTTTAATTTTTTAATATTTATTGCCTATAAATCGAAGGGCCAACACATACTGAGATAGCAGGGGAAATATCTTTTCTTGCCTGTGTTAACAGTAATGTTCTAAGATAAAGCTGTTATTTTAAAACTTGACTTATTTTCACTTTTCACTAGTGTTTTTAACTGTCCTGAAAAGAAGGATGTTTATACAATTTTGCAAAGAAACATGAACTGTTCTACTCCATTTACATTTCTTTGTTCCAAAATGTATTCCTCTTGTTGAGATTCCAGCAGACAAGGAAAGCAGACACAGCGGTTACTTTCCAATGTGAAACTTAAAACCACAATCTCCTGCTCAGAAAACACAGAATGAGTCACAGGAAGGGGCCACTTGCTTGCAAAACTCATTAAAAGCAAGGCAAGGCAAAATGGATTTCCTGTATCAATAAATAGATTGCTGGCAGTAGGCAGAACACCTGACAGTGCTGGAGGCTAAAAACCAGTCCAAGGGTAACCATTAGTAAAGTCAGATCAATTCTTCAGCTCAGAAACTCTATCTCCCCAATACACAGTTTTCTTGGAATTAGTTGGCTTAATCCAGCAAAGTGTTTAAGAATATGCGTAAGTTTCAGCACAGGGAGGGATGAGTTAAACACTTGCTAAAATAGGCTGAAAAATGATGTCTGTATTTATTCACTGAAGCAAGCTGTATTAAAAGGATACATGCATGGTACTACTGAGGTGCAGATAGTGCAGGTGAAAGCTTTGTTTCCCAAGTTCATGAAAAAATAATAAAGAAGCCCTAGTCCTTACATAAGCTTAAAATTTAGCTGTAATTGCAACTTTGTTTTGCTGTTAGCAGTACTCCTTGGACACCTGAGCATAGAATTCCTTTTGTTCAATGTTATTCTCTTCTGTCTGGCAAAAGAAGCCAAAAGGGCCTTCTGATGTCTTCTGTGCAGCACAGACACACGGAGATCACAGGCTGTGCACTTAGGGGGCACAAGGTTGAGCTCAGTGCCTGACCCAGCACCACCCAGGGTCAGCACAAGGGTAGGAACAAGAAGGTGCTTTTTGGCCACTTGTTCTGGTTTTGTTCCCCTTCTCTAGTTCCCCTTAGAAAAAAACTTAATTCTCATTTTACCTTTATTTTTCTCCCTCACTTCACAATGGCTGGAAAGGTCTCAATGAAGGTCTCTTCCCACAGCATCCAACGGCTGTAATTCCTCAGCACCGTCTCTTGGCTCCCATTTACAAGTAGCCCTTTGATTGCATATTTCCAAAATGCTACTGAACACAATGAGAGGCTGTATTTTACTGCAAGCACAAGAGTGAGACTACCTGAGGTCATGGCACAGTGAGTATATTCCCTTCACGAGTGTACTTTGCTGGAGTTTTATGAAAAGAAAGAAAAAAAATAAACATAAAACAAAGAAAACTAAGAACAACCCTCAGACTTCACCTTTTCATGCATTCATAAAGGGCTGCAAGTTACACTAGTGATATTTTCAGGCACTAGTTCTTAGCATCAACCATCTTCTGACTCTGGCAATGAACTATCCTGAGGTACTTCATGGCACATGCAATGCATATTGAATTAAAGTTATTTATAAGGATGAAAATGTAGCATTCAGGAAATATTCTCTACCTTTCTCATGGCATAAAAAGATGCCCCCCCCAACAACTTTATGTTCTTTGCTCCTAAGGAGCTTCCTCCCTCAGACTGCTGTATCTTTAGTGTCAATGGGATCTTCCAGGAGCAATGAGTGTCCTTATAAAGTTTGTTTTGCTGATGCAAAAGCACCATTTCTCTGACTTTTAATTAACAGGTTACCTTCATTTCAAAGTCTGTCTCCAGAGCTCCAGGGCAAATGTTTATACAAGGCAGAGACATACAGAAGATAGAGAACACTGAAGAAGCAGCAACTGCAGGCTGCCCAAATACGGCTGCTCTTGTATTTTTAACAGAGAACTTGAGATGCCACAGAGCCTTATCAACCCCAAACATCTTTGTTTCCATACCAGCACTCACAGGCCTGGCAGTATCACTGCACTGCAGTGAGGCTGCTCAGCAGACCTGGCAGGGGAGCAAAAGGCACCACTGTGTTCTCAGGGACAGGAGGAAAAAAGGTTATTGGCTTTTCCCCAGCAGGATGGCCTATGTCAAAGAGAAGCCCACAAAACAGGCTATCTGGTCTCACTGCCATGGATGGAAGACAGCATCCCCATTCAAAACAGATGGACAGCTTTTGCTCAGGTCACACTAGGAATTAGACAAAAGAAAGATTCAAAAAATTCTGGGCTGGGGTAGGATTCCTGACTGCTCCAAATTGCCTCAGTTCCCGTCTGGTTGCTCTTGGCTCCAAGGTGCTGTTCCCATGTCCCAAAAGAGCCAGAGCCCAGATCCTGGCCCCATCTCCCTCAGTAAACTCTCAGATTTAAAAGGCTCTTGGTAAAACACTGCAGCTGAACAGCAAAAATAATATAAGATACACTGGATAGCCCCAGTAAGAAACAGGCAGTGGAGACTGGAGATACAAAAGCCATGCTTTACACATTCAGCAGTTCTGCAAAAGCACTCTGCCATTATCAAAGAACACAGAAAAATAGGAAAGTCAGGAAAAAATTTATTTTTGCCTTTATTACAATATATATTTCTACTCTTGTTGCATTCAGCAGATCAAAATGAAGTGTTGAAACTATTTTCATCACTGCAGTAGCACATACATATACAGAGTAAACACTGTATATAAATAGTCTTTCAAATAATAACAAACCATATCTACAAATCAAAAATATCCAATACCTCTTTCTCCTCCTTCCCCAAATTACAGCAGTAACATTTTATGTTCAGCATAACTAATGTCACAAGTACAACATTCTTTCCCTCCCATGACCCAGCTAAAATGGTGTGGTCATCAGCATCAAGAAAATAAACATTAGTCACTCCTCACTGCTGCATATTCTAGTTTCTGTGTATTGTATGAATAGAATATACTGTGATTTAATGTGTCTGCATACTTTTGTTAACATATTCTTTCTGTAACAAAAACCAGCATTACACTGCAAGCAAGATTGATTTTTTTCTTTCACAGAAAGAGTAGCATTTTTTAAATATATTTTTCTGCTACATGAATTAACAAAGCAGTTTAAGTATTACGCTAAAATTATTCGGCTACCAAATCAAAATGTCTTATACGTTCTGGAAAAGTATGGTGATGTTTCTAGCAGGTCAAACCCTTGATTTTCATGTAAGTGTCTTTTTTGTCAGTAAATTTGATAAAAGTTACAGCAACACACACTCCTGACAGTGTTCAGCTACATTTCAATTTCAGATACAAAGGGGGATGCAGCAACTCAGAAGCGAAGCTTTGAACGTCACAGAATCACAGAAAAGTTGGTCAGAAGGGACCCCTGGAGGTCATGCAGTCCAACTTCAGCCTTAAAGCAGATGGATACCAACACTAGATCAAGTCAGCCATAACCCTGTTTAATCAAATCTTGAAAAACCCTGGGACAGATTCTGCAGCACCTCAGGGTCACCTGTACCAGCACTGCACTCTGGCCACAATCTGACAATTAAAACAGTTCCTTATTCACATTATCATTTTGTTTTAAATACTAAAGGCAAGAAACAACCCTAGATTGCCTATTTATTAAGTTATAAATAAATATATCACAGGCTTTAATTGTGGAGAACTTTCAGGACCATCTTTTCTGGTGGGAATTGCTGCATGTACCATCTTGGGAAAATAGATTTTAACTACTGTTAAGGATAAAAACCACAAAACTGACAGCCTCTCACCGAAGAGAACAGTTAGTTTTATTTTATATATTTTATATAATAAATGGATTGAAATAAGCCTTTACCAAAACTGAATTTAAATAGGATGCAGCTAGTACATCTGTCCATTTATTCAATGATTAATGACAAGTATTAATAGATAATTAAAGGAAAGTGTGGCTCTATTTAGAGATGCAACCATCTCAGTTTGGCAATCTGCAATCCCCACTGACTGTCTTTCAGAAAATCCACCCCATATTTCTTATACCTTGAAGTAAAAAGATATCTGCATTTTCTTTAAACTTTCAAGAGAACATAATCAGTTCTGGGTTGTCAAACACTTGTCAAACAAATGTCAAACACACATTTCTTCCTCTTTGTGTCTAATCCTGATATGTCCAAAGCAGATATTTACCTTTCCTGAAGTAGCAACGTTCATGTGAAAGGAAGACTTAGGGAGGGCTCTCCACTGCACACTGCAGCTATGTAAAGCATTGCACATGTTCTCATTACTATTGAAGGCACAGAGAAATCATAAATTGGCCCACTTAGAACCCAGATAAAGTCTTCAGCAGTAAAACTTAGAAAATCCCTACCAGAGAGTTCCCATCCTATCTACATTGCGATCACTCTTGACACGCAAAGCCAGAATTTGTTGTTACGAAAGAAATGTGATACAGAGCAGCCATTTCCAAATTTCTGGGGGATGAACAACCATAATCACATCTTAAAATGTCTCCTGGACAACTCTGCCTTCCTGTTATTAAACTCTTAAGTGAAAACACTACAAAGCAGCTGCAGAACACTTACCATAGCCTCAGATCACAAGCTGGCAGAGACCACAGCTTGTGAACCACCAGTGTAGTCATACCGAAATACAATATACATAGAAGCCCATGATGCCATTTTCACCATTTCAGAGAACAATTAGACTTTTCAGTATAATCCAAGAGGAAAAAAAAATTTCTTTCCTATCTACAACATATTTGAAATCATTAGGCATGTGGGCACTTGGAGTCCATATTTTAAGTACCACATTGTGTAAAGGCAGACCATTTGGAAAATGTTATCAACTGATCCACAGTATTGCTTTTAGTGCACACAGTTCAGTCTTAAGGCTGTCAAAAGCAATATCTACAGCTTGTGTCTGGATAAATATGGAAAAAAAAAAAGGAGATTTGGAGATTTCATTATCTTAAAGGAGAGTAAATTGCACTAAAAGTATCCATTCTTTATGATACAAAACAAAGCAAAAACATCCATACAGTAAAAACCTGAGATGCGTCATTCACCAGCATCAAAATTCACATTTTAACAAAATAATATTTCAAACAAAATTATTCCTTTTTGATAAAATCCTTACTATTTTTGGCTCAGTAAAAAATCTTCAACCTCAGCACACTGTGTGTGGGAAAGATGTGTTTACTGAAAATCACCCACTTCAGTAAGGTGGGCACTATCCACAGTGGCCTGTATCTTCCACCTGAATACAGACCTTGATCCAAAAAGCTACTCCTGAAATATGATAGTTCTCAAACTGAGAAAGACTGGAAGAATCTGGCCATCCTATTTCATTTACTTTCAATTTAGAATACATATAATTTATTTCCTCAGAAGCGTCCCATGTCAAAACAGGCTGGAATCAATCAAACACAGCTCAATTGGTTTTGACAGCTACACTGATTTACATCTGCTGAGGACCTAGACCAGTAATTAACTCTTAAACAAACAGTTGTTGGTCAAGCAAAGGAAGAGAGGAGGAATCATTTGCTCCTTCAGAGAGAAGGATTTTGATACATAGATTGTAATCCCTGTTTGTGTCACCAGATAATGTCAGGAATGGTGAGCACTTTCAGCTCCCTTACTGGCAAGGGGTTCTGACAGGATGGAAGATGGCTTCAGTGATGCAGAACAGATGTGGAATCCCTTTGCAACCTTATGGCATGGTTACCTCAACATCACTGCACTTTTAATTGACCTTATATAACGAAAGTGCATGGCAAAATTTGAGGAACTGGGAAAGGACCTAGAAAAGCAACTCCTATTCCTAACAAGACTCCTCTTGTCTGGAAACCTAAGTAAGTATGAAAAAGCATTCCTAAGTTTGCTCACAACAGAAGAATACAATGCTCACAACTTCACAGATCCCAACTGAACTGTCAACAGCAGAAGCCAAGTGGTGTCCTTTCAACACAAGCCAACCCAGTCTTTGAGGTGAGACCAACAATTTGGAGATGTGATTAAGATGAGGCTGGATGTACATCCTGAGTTTCAAATGGTGGCAGAGGTTCTCTCCAGTAGGTGAACTGGCTGTAGGTGTCAGAACAAGGGAAGTCTGAAGAATTACTTCTTTTCAGCAAAGGGAAAATGTGATCGACCACTTCACAGAGTCTGACATAGCTGGAAAATTAAAAAAAAAAGAATGCTGAACCATTTCAGACCATCTTTATTTTAAATTTTTTAAACGTCCCAACCACTAAGGCATGACTACATTTACAAACAGACAAAGTGCACAAGTCACCCTCCTCAAAGCAATAAAACTAAATTTAATTTTGGTGCCCAGCTTCCAGAAAGGATTCAGAGTTAGTATAAGAAATTCATTCTAATCTGTTCATTCTAACAAATGATACTTACCTAGTGAGAAACAGATGCCATTTTACACATAGATCATCTGCTAAAATATTCAAACACCAGATTCTGCTTCTCCATTTCTGTCCAGCTTGGCTCAAGCAGCTCCCTGCTCAACTGATTATTCATATTTTATGCACATATGGCTGCCCTTCAATTAAAGACACCAACACTTAACATTACTAAAAGCCATTCCAGTGCTAAGGGTTACCAGTGCCTAAGCATCTTTCTGGAAGCACTTGACCCTCTCTTCAGATTTTGTTTTCTGGCTCTTCTAGATAGGAGATCCAGGAAAAGGAAATTTTGAAAAGGCAGATGGTATCAGCAAACTAGTGAGTCTCATTTTTATGCAGACTAAATTATCCACTTTTAAATCTTTTACATTAACAAAGTAGATGGAATTTATTATACTAAATATTCAAAAAATCTTGTTGTCAGTTTAGCTGAAGGGAAGTGGAAAGTCTGTACTTTAATCTAAATCTTTTTTGTTTTGTTTGAAGAATTATAAAGAATCGTTAATTACTAAAATTGAATGGATCTTTGGGCAACTTGAGTCATAAGTTAGAGCAAATGAATTTAGTCCATGAAGTGCTAGGGATAAGAGATTACTTACGATGAGATGTTTGTCTTCGCATGCTCTTGTATAAGTTCTCCTTTGGGGTTAACTGTAAATATCCTGTTTAAAGAAACCCCCACTTGTTTGTATGAATAAACATCCTAAAAAGAATAAAAAAGAAGAAAAATCATGATTCCGCCTTTGCAAAATCATGTGTAATCTTGCTGTAATATATTACACAAAAGAACATATTTACATAGAACTGGTACTAAATTCACCTAGTTATTGTGTGCCTGAAATTCTCCATTATGTTACAAACGAGGTCAGTCTAATGAAATGTTCATGAAACAGACAATTTCCTGCTAGATAAGAAGTTTGCCACTTCAGTTTAAACTGTTAATCAAAATCATGTTCATTTTTTTCAGTAACTTCCCTTGACACAATAATAACATTCAGTATAGAACTAATGACACTTGGTGTAAGAGCACATTAGCACCTTCATTTTTCCTTCAGAGAATATTTAATGCCCTGTGTGCATTGTACCAAGTATGTTACAACAGTGTACAGAGGTTAAAATGTAACTGACACATAAAACAGGAATTATTTTTTAAGGGCAAGGTCACAAAATTCATAACAAATATGTCTATACTAAAGCCATCGCTTAGCTCTTGAGTTCAGATTTGTGGCATATTCATATGGCATACTCCATGTCAGAACAAGGGAAAAAGAAGGGAAAGCAAGAAATATATGCTAAAACAGCAGCAGTGAGCCACAGCAGGCAATGCAGATACAACTATGGGAAGTACAATTAGAAGTCAGAATTAAGAATGTCTTCTACAAAATTCAGAATGTTAAAGAAAACAATAAATAAGTTTTGATCTGCTCTGAAGAAAAGCTCAACAAAACCAAAGTTGAAAATATCTCCCAGAAGATCAGAGCAAAACCAAAGATGGTGAAAAACTGGAACATTATTGAAACCACAAAGTTTATTATTATTTCTATTGTAAAGACTGTTCAAAAAATTAAGTAACTGAACAAATGAGAAGAGCAGTCACTTCAAGAATTCTGCATCATGGCAGTCCACACACTGTCTACACCTGTAACACCCATCTGTACAGAAATTTCTCTGAGTTTGTTCTTGGAAAAAACAATCAAAATGAAAAACATAACAAAACAACAACAACAAAAAACCAACTTCCAAAAAAAACCAAAATAGAAAAACAACAGAAAACCCAGAGCAGAAAACTGAGAAAGCTGTGATCCTGAGCTACACAAAACCTATGGCACATTGCACACCTGAAGCCTGCACTCTAGCAGCAAGTATGGGAGTGAGCTACCAGTAATTACTTTAGAAACAGTAACTTACTGTTTTACTTGAAATAGTATTGAAATAAAATCATTATTTTAATGCATGTTTCCCTGAGGTTCAAATAAAAATGGAACTAGAGGTAGTTATTATCTGTAATACAACATCACAGAAGTTTTTAAAATGTTATTTCATAATCCTATGTTTAAAGGTGCCTTGATAATGGAAACTAAGCTGCCTATAATATAACAGTTCAATACAGCAATGGGATAGTGAGGAGCTCTGTAAGCTCTGACATAATGCTTTTAAAGAAGGAGTAATTACATGCCAGGGTTCCCCCTCAGCCCAAGCCCATGAGACTGTTTCCTCCTCTAGATGCTTAACAGCATTCTTTGGTCCAGGGCAGAAGCCTTCTATAGCCCAAATATCCAGTCTTCCAACAGGTGACAGATCTGTCTTTCCTTTTCTATGTCTAATATGTCATTTTCTATCCTTTTCTATGTCCAATATATCATATTGGACATATCCTTTTCTATGTCCAATATATCACTTTCCATACAAAGTGTAACCTTTTGACTTTGATGGGACATTCAAGGTTATTTGAGTGTACTTAGAGAAGTGTAAGTCTCACCAATATTAATCTGGAATATTTTCTGCCTGCCCACAGTTACCTCACTGCCACTGTACCTGTGTGGATTAAAATGAGATCACCGTTTCTACACAAGCTTAACTGCTAATTTATGCAGATATAACCTAGTTACTTTGCTGCTCTTCCATCTCTAAATCCTACATCATGGTATTTTTGAGGAAGAACCTTAATACCTTCTTTTGTACAGGGCCTAATAAATTGTGCTTAATTCTCATTTAAAGCTTCTAGGTTCTAATACAACAGAACCATGAATAACAGCAACATTTCTGTTCTCTGCAATAGAAATAAATTCAGCTATTACTTACAGCAGGTCTGTTTCCAAAAGCAGCATAAAAGGGCTCTGTGTTAGGATAAAACAAATTCTTGATGTCTGTCAAACACTGAACTTTAAATTTTTCTGGCTTCTTTTCTATGACCTCCCTGAAAAGATAAAAAAGGGAAGCTGAATAAGTACACATGAAATACACCACAAACCATGTTATCTTCTTTATTCAACATTTTCTAGATACTGCTGCATAGCATCCACTCTTCTCCAATAAATCTTTTAGAAGTCAGACTGCCCATGAAGACAAAACAATATTCCCAAGCTTACACAATGGGCACAGAAAATAAATCCTCTGAAACAAGGTAACTTCTATTGAAGCCTACATTACAATGATGACTACTGAGCAAGGATACTGGATTACAGGGAGTATCTGCTAAATCAATCCTTATGAGACATAAACTCTCACCAAGTAAACTGCCTCTTGAGAACTGCAGAATGGCTCATAGATTATATCAGCCCTCACTGTTTATGGTGCTTTTTTTAAATTTTATTTTTAAAAGGATTGCAATCACCATATGTGCTAGAAGCACCTCAGCCTGTTAAGACAGAATTAGAGTCAGGTTCTCCACCACTGCTGATTAGCAAAAGTAAAGGAATAAAGGAATCTTCTATTTCTCTTCAGCTACTTCTTGCAGAATAGAGAATTCATTAATGAACACAGGAGTTCTCATCTCTGGGCAAAAGCCCTTTCACAACAACTTCTCTTGGCAAGAGGACTAAACAGGTGGCAGAGTCTGGAGTTCCCATAACATAGGAAGATGCCAGCATGACACAAAAACACTTTAGCAGCTCAGAATCCAAGATCCTAGTACCAACACAAATGTCAAGGAAGATGTGAATAGTACAGAAGCTTCATAGGAGTAAAGCAACCCTTTGGAACAGCAGATCCATGTATAAATCAATGCCTTGATTTATAACCCACTTTTCCTCAGTCTCACATACACCTGATCTCAAACCTACAAGGATTAAATTTATGGATAAAACAGTGAAGTAATTTATTGCCCACACACGTCAGCAGTTACAATAGTGTACACTGAAAGATGGGCATTCCTTAGTCTAAACAAGGTATCAAAAGGAGTATCATTTTAAAGGCATTTCTAGATACAAGGAGTATAAGATAGCAGTAACTACCTTTCACTGCATTTATTACTTAATCAGTCTGAGAAGTGCACTCTAATACCTCCATGGTTTCTTATATTTAGAATGTGACTGGTAAGACAGGCTGTAGTATGTCACTCAATCAGGAGAACATCTGAACAAGCTTCCATTAAAAATTCTAATGAAATATATCTTGTCACAGCAGCTTTTAACAGCTTAAAATATTTTCAGTAATCACTTGACATGCCTCGCTGAATTAGGCAGAAGGTACAATATTCATAATCTGTGCTGTTATTATTCACTCACCACAGTTCAACACCTAGGAAAGATAACATTGTTCTCACAGAATTCCACAGTGCAGTCAGGCATATAAAAAGTTCATTTCATTTTCACATTAATTTCTTCAAAAACCATCAAGAAATAACCTTCCAGAAAAATATGCCAACTGGAACACCTTACAGGTAAAGACAAGAATGATTGCTATTAAAATGTCCACAGAAATATGCCAAAAATGTGGACATTTCTCTCTAAATATGAACACACAATGTTAAACACATGAAGTCACCAAGTTGTACCTACTGGTAAACAGTGAACACAGCTATGCCTTAATATACATCTAAGATATAAACTAGGCAAAAATAGATATTGAGTAACTACTGAATTTTGGTTTTTCTCTAACAAAATTTCTTAATTAAATTTTGCACCAATATGTAAAAAAAATTAAATTATTAATTATTTCAAGCACTCCTACTTAAAAAAGCTGATAATCCAGACTCCACTTCCGTCCCTGTAGAAGCAAAATTGCATTACCTGTGAAGAGCTGAGAATAGGCTGCTTGGACTCAGCAAAACCGGCCCCTGAGGCAGCACAGTTCCTCTTTCATTGACCCAGTGCAAGTATCCTCTGGTCATGCCTGCCATTCCAATAGCTCGTGCTGAGCAGTACAAAAATTTATATCCATTTCTGTGAGCAGATATAAAAGAAACTACTTTAAAAATAAAGCAGGTGTCTCGATAGTAATAATTATGAGGGTTTACTTTTACATGAATCAAATCGTGGCTGTTAAGTAGTATGTTTAACCCAGACTTAATTTAAAAGAAGTAAAAACATTTATGCCAAAAAACTGGGTAATTAAAACCCATCTAGCTCCACTGCATTTAGTGATTACACCTGAAGAGGGCTCATTTATCTCTGCTCCTCTCAGGACTTGTGACTCCTTATGGTTATCTTTCCACCCCTGTGTGGTGGAACCATTGTCCTTAGAATTAACTGCAAAGCCATCTGCAAAGAGGAAAACACTTGGCATGAAGCAGACAATGGTATATTGGCCTTTGCTGTATTAACAGTGTTGCATTTCTGCCTCTCAGGCCTCTGCAAAAAAAGATGTCCAGCAATAACACATTTTCTCAAGCTGAAACAACTTGAGCTTCAAAACACAGTATGAGAAGTAATCTTTAACCTGACACTGAAATGAAAGTTTTGGCATAAGTCACAGGTTGCCTTTGATTCTGCTCGTGTTAGAACAGAATCCTATCTTATATTAGCTCAACTTAGCAGCTTAGTTCCAATTCCTATTGACAAAATAATTTTCATAAAACAAAGACAGACTGTATTCAGTACACACATGGTCATTAGATGTAACTATTAAGTATTTATATGGTGTTCAGCTGTAATATAGCCACGACATAATTAACTCAGTAATTTGAAAACCAACATGACTCAAATCTATTTTTTCCCCTATGTTTATGATCATCAAAGCCCTAACAACTGATAATGCTGGTAGGCACAGAAATAACTGCAATTAAAAAAATTAATTAACATTTCCACCAAATGTAATGCAGAGGTTGTACATAAAACTCAGCATGTGAATGCCCAGACTGTCCTGTCTTTTCTGTGAACACGTTTGTCTAACATGCAGAAAAGTGTCTCTGGCATAATTTAGATTCCAATATCCATAATTTATAATTCATCATCCATGTAAAATAAAAAGCAATAAACAAACCTTAGCAGAACTCTAGTACACAGAACAAATCAGATTAACTAAGAGGGGAGTTGTGACATGTACCAGAAACTCCTCACACGTTCATGGTAATTTAAATATATAAGAAAAGCTGACATTCTTGCAATAAAAGAAAAACTCACAGATAGAGGGCTTTTGCTTTTCTTGTCACAAAGCAGGTTTTGCTCTGCATATAATGCAGGAGACATTTACACTGTGTAAGCATCACTAAAGCAAGAAGATACTGATGAAATTGACACCCTTATAGGTTAAGAGAAGCCTAGAGAAATTTAAATTTTTACACACAAATGAATAAACACTAGCCACAGATGCATGCAGATTTACTGAATACTCACTGGCTCACTTTATGGTACAACTTTGCAATCCCTTGGTGTGTCCAGTCTTTGCCAAGAGTTGGCAAAATATGACCTAAAGTATCTGACCTAAATAAAGGAAAAACAATATAAGTGAGCTGAAAAAAACCCATACTTATAATAACAGTCAGGTCTAATACAAATCCCACTAACTTACTCGGAAGCTGCAAATGGAAAAAGGTATTCTGTAAGGAACTGATTGTCATCAGAAGAGAATTAATTTATTTCCCTTTTTTTTTAGATAGACTGACATGCTCATCCTTGGCCATGTTGTTTAAATTACTCCTGTGCCTCAAGATGGATAAGCTTGTGCCCCAAAAGGTAATACAGAAGTCACAGCACACAAGCATCACTCAGACCTCTAGGAGGCCACCAATGCTAAACATAATTTTTGAAGTTTATGTTAAATGTTTTCTAAATAAACCAAACCTACCCATAATGGACATTTATGAGAAATTTAAAGTATGAGGTAAGTCACATTTTAGCTTACTTCAAACTAAGTTCTCCACATTGAGCCAGGAGTTGGTCAGGTGTAAACTATTTTCAAATATTCATTCTGGCTTCAATGTATTTCTGGCTTTATATGATAGAAAAATATTTACACTATAATACCAATTAGTGCAAATGAGCATCTTGCTTGACAAAGTACTGTACAGATACACAGTCAGAAGTCCACACCCTGAATAACTTGCATCTTGGAGGAAGAAACATTGGGTAGTGGCTTAGGAAGGATTTGCACCAGCACTGTAAGGTGAAGTGATTCAATAACTCTGGGCAGATCAACAGCAGAGAGAACAGATTCCACTCACTTTATTGAAGCTTAAGAAAGCTAAATGGGGAGAGATGTTAACTTACATTGACATCAAACGAGAAGTCTGACATACAACGGATAAATCACAAGGACGAAGAGAATTTCAGTCTAAATCAAGTATTTTAATTTCCCACAGACTGCTCTTGAAAACTATTTTTCCTTTTTTTTTTCCTAATTAGATATAGCTAAGATTGATTTTGAAATAAATTAATTTCAAAACAATTAAACATCTCACTACAAAAGACAATGCTTGTATTTTTATTTCATGCTTTCCCTGTTACACAGACAATTGTCTTCCCTAATGTTAAATACAATAAATAAATAGAAACCAGCAAGTCAGTAAATCCTTTTGGTCACTCCAAAATTATGAGTTTTACCCCAAGTACTAATCTGAAACTTTCCATCAGATTCTAGCTCTGACATTGATTTTGGAGTCTAGTATTCTAAGTAATATGCCTAACACTGGAATGCCCCAGGAGTGCCATTTAAAACAAAATTAATGTTTCTTATTTTTAATTACTCCTTCATATTTAATTACTCCTTTTAATTACTACCTACATCATGAGTGTGATGCAACAAAAAGGTCAAGATTTTGCAGAAGGTCCTCCAATACTATCATGAAACACCAACAGGTAATAAATAATGGGTACATATGGCATGTGTCTATTAAATTAGGAATTCAACTGAAGATTGTTGTATTGTTTGAAAGCCAAATGTAAAAATTAAAAATATTTAAAAAAAAACAACAACAACCCAAAACCAAGAAACAAAACATCCCAAAACACTTGTATATGAAGATTTTGTGATTGACACTCCTTGTTAATTACATTTTCCTTTAAACTAAAGAGGAAAATCCTTGTATATAAAGTCTCTCTCTGTTCACGCACTCACCGTGTGATTGTCCCATCAATATCAGAAATAACAACTTTGTCATCCCAATTCCACAGGTAAATGGTGCCTTCACAGCGGCAAGTGCCTTGGTACTGGGTTGTAACACTAAAGGTCACATCATTGGGGCCATTCTTGAGCTTTAAGCTTTTCTGCAAGACATTATCAGCAAGGTGATCAACAAACTAAGCATGTGAAATGGGCACAGTGTAAAAGCTGCACATGAGCATTGCCTTGGTGGTTTTGGCTGGGGAAGCTGGTGTGGATTTCTCCTCCCATAAAGTCAAATCCATTTATGGGATTTTTTTTTGTCCAAAGACCAGAGTGTGCTTGGGGGGTAATTCAGAAGGATAGGGAGAACCAGTATGTGCCCCAGGGAGATTTAACACTGGGGAAAAATAATCTGTGGTGTAAATTCTAGGCTGAAGGAAGCAAAGTAAAAGCAACAACATGAACTGATGAAGAATGAATTTTGCAAGGAGCAAGGGAAATGATATGATGACCCGAGCTGGAGCAATGTTGGTGCCAACAATCAGGTATGCTGCTCTCCTCTCCTGACCACCCATCCTGATGCAATGGAGCCCAAGTCATGGATCTGGAGGGGTGGAGGAAGCTCATGGAATGGGAAAGTAGTATGTATCTATGAAAGGATAGGATAGTAGCTAATGAAATGTACGTTTGGTATAGAGATGGTTTAAGAATGTAGTTAAGTTAAATCTGTGGGTAAGGAGGGATTTCAATAAAGAGAAATGAAACAATGGAACAATTAGAAGATATATCAATTATGTGGGACCTGAGTGCAATACAAATAGTAAGGAATGGGGTGGAAATTGTAATAGGTCTGGCTGAGCTGGAGCTCATTTCCCCACAGCCACCGTCACAGTGCTGTGCTTTGCACTGGCAGCTGGAAAGGTGTTGGTGTTTTGGGCATTGCTGAGCAGCACTGGCACAGCAGCAGCACTGTCTCTCCAACATTCCTTCCCCATCAAGGGGCTGGCAGTGGCCAGGATCCTGGGAGGCCAGATAATCCAAATTAACCAAAGGGGCATTCCCTACCATACAACATCAGCTTAAATATAAAAGTTAAGGAAAGGAGGAGCAACGAGGGGCATTTGCTATTTTACAATGTTTGCCTCCCACAGCTGAAGCCCTGCTTTCTAGGAAGTGGCTGAGCATCCCTCACTGGTGGGAAGCAGAGAATATACTTGCTTTTCTCTTTGTTTATCCACCTTATGTTCTCTCCCCGGTCCCATTGAGAAGGGGAGTGACAGAGTGGCTTGGCTGGGCACCTGCCATCCAACCAGTCAACCCAATTTGGTCACATTGAATTTTATTGCTTTCAGAAGAGGTATTCAAAAAGACAACATCAGAGGTTTACCCTGTGTGGTGTATACAAGGCATTGATTTATAGAACAAAACAAAAAAACAAAAAAATTCTGTTTCACAGTCATGTAAATTTAAAAAAAAAATTCCCAAATGTTCACAAACAGTAAAAAATGATGGAAAAGGGACCATCTATGGGCACTTCCCACTCCAAAAGAAAGATACATATGCAGAGAGAAATATAACAAAAAGTCACATAAACTCTAATTAAGACCTCTGCTAGGGGCATTTGTGTTCTTCATTATTTTACCTTTTTTGTAAAATAATAGACTTGTCACACCACATGAACTATTACCCTTCAGTCTACACTAACTCTCCTACTTTGCTGCTCTTCACTGTCTCCTGTGCCACTTACTGACATGTGGGGCAACAGGCTACTGATTTGATTCTATTTGAGAAGCTAGATGTTCATTTTCCCAAGACCTGTAGGAATTTAACACTCTTTGTGTATCTTTTTCTTCATTATCTTTTTTGCAACTTCTCAATTAGCTAAAAAATGAAAAGGAGGTGAGAATGCAGAACTCATGAGTAACTGGTGAATCTCCCCCACTTTTAAACAAATTTAAGAGCAGTTTTAACTTCAGCTAATTTCTGCAAGGTTTCTGAAACTGTAAGTCCCACTTTATTTGTGTAACCCCTGCTCTCTCTTTCCAACAGAAAATACCCAACACATCTCATCTGTCTCTTGGGAAAAAATGCATTTCTTACAAATTGTCCAGGCAGTGAGTGATGGGCTGTTAAATGCTGTACGCCTCATGTGGGTTTCCTTCAGAAAATTAATTATCTGTACCTAAGATGACAAGAAGTATTTCCCTATAGTAGCCCATTTTTCCAGATCAAATTGAAATGTACAGAACACAAAACTGCAACAGTTTTGTCATCATTAGCCAAAACACCGCTGTCACAGAGGAAGAGAATTGGCTTCAAAGAAATTAATAAGCTACAAAGAAATCAATAGCCTGGGCTCATTATAAATTCACAAGCAGCTCTTTCAGAAGTTACTAACAGAAAACTGTACTCATGCAAAATATGACTATCTGCCTATAAATGAGAGAAAAGGAAAAGAGAGGAAGGAGAAAGAAGAGAGGTCCCTCAACATATACACATTTCACATACTACAAGGAAGGATGTGGTTCCAATACACTTACTCAAGTGACAAATACACACTTTGGAATTTGATATTTTTCTAAATGAGATCCCACCTCCAAACCCCAGCACTTGCTGCAAGGAACAAAATTCATGTTTAATACAGAAAAGAGAAGGGAAAAGGCTTTTTTGAAAAATATAATGAGAGAGAATTAAATGCAAGATGTAAGAGCTAATTAAGCTTTGAAGCCTGAAAAACAGTAAAGATTTATGTTGTGTTAGAAATGCCATTTCAGGACAAGGATATAAAATTAACTCACAAGTTGGTCAGAAGTGAGTCGAAGTGACTTTTTGTAACTGATTCCAGACAATAATGAGAGATGACTGGAGTTGGCTTGCAATGACCCGAGGTTTTGTTTGGCAGCTCTTGGGTCTTCATCGCTTGAAGAAGATTCATCCTTTATTCTGGAACATTGCACACACAGAAAATGATGTTATCATGCCTGTAAATGCATCTCAGTAGCCATTAAAAATGCATTAACAGTGAGTCACCAAATAAGTCATTGATTCTCTGCCACCAATACTGTCTCACAGGAGGTCATTCATATCATGGGTTTTAATTTATCAATGAAGTACCAAACTTCCATTCACACATTGCCCATTATTCAAACTTGGATTGTTACAGGCAAGTGAATGGCTATAACAGTTTTCATTACTTAAATTTACTGAATTTAATTAATGTATTATATTAACTCAAAAATCTCATATGATGAAAAAATAATACCCATTAGATACTGTAACTTTAAAAATCCTCTGTTCTCAAAAGAGGCACTTGCTATTCTGGATTTCTCTGTCCCTCTTCTCTCCTCCCCCAAAGAATCTAAAAATTAATTTTAAAAAAATGCAGGCTAAGGAAGTTTTATTATACGAAATAACTCCTCATGTTCTTTCAATGAGCAGCTTCAAATAACAGGATTATTCATTTCCGGGATTTGCAGGATTACCCTGTTCAGAATACAATGATGAAAAGTCATAAAACCTGAGCTCCCTCACACTACTCTGTTTAAATACACATTGGAATAATTACTTTTGTTCTCCTACAACCATTTTTTAGAAACTTCTTAAGGGTATTCTACCTCAGAAAGAATGTTTTCCTACAGTAAAAAATCCTATCACTGTAGGTGTAACTTAAAACTCTTTCAGATCCTACAAATCTGATCTTTAAAACAATCAGTATTTGGCCTTTTATTGCAATCACACCTGGAGGTATGTTTGGTAGTGTTGACCCAATATCAAGGTACTGCATGTCATGACTAGCAACATTTAAAAGCCTATCTTATCCTTTGTGACATGTGATCTCAAAAGCTTTACTCAACATCCCGCTTGTGATATTGCTTGCAAACAATAAATTTTTAATGAGAGTCTTCTAAGGCCACCTAAAATTTAAACAAAGAATATCAATTTCAGAATCTAGTCTGCTTGAACTCTTAATCCCACTTTAAACCTTGTTTTTAAACAACCATGTAAGAAACAGACCTATATGTCACTTGGCATCCTTAAAAGGAAAATCAACCTTTCCAATTAAATCTGCTTCTCATTCTCAGAGAGGCAACAGAAACAACAGCTAATCTCCTACAGAATGAGGAATCCTCCTTCCAGCACATTTGCCTGGACTGCAACTGCTGACCACCGAAAGAATGAGAGCTTTTTGTTTCAGAAGGGCGACCCTTGAAACTCACTTAATGCGCATAAAGCATATTTGAATCTGGTCCTTTTCAGCTGTAACTGCAGCCAGCACAAACAAGATGTCTTTACATTAAGATGCATAGGCACAGAAAAGGGACAAGGTAGGAGTGCTGTGCCTGGCTAACTCATCCCTCTAAAGCAAGCTAAAACTCATGCCATGGAACCCACAAAGGTGAGATTCTGGCTGTACAGCGTCATTGTTAGGAGCACAAGAAGGAAGAGACTTCTGCAATCCTGGAAAGAAGCAATAGAAAACCATGACTATTGCCTGTGAAAAACACTCTGGAAAGTCCCTTAACTTCCCAAAATATGCAGGAACCAATTAATTTGTCAGGCCATAAATCTAAATAAATAAAAAAATTTTAAGCAACTGGGATCTGACAAGAGCTTGGGCTCATCTATGATGTTCCCTTAAAAACTCTAGAGAAATACATGTAGCTTTGCAGAACTGCTCCAATTAGAGTGTGTTTCCAAGGGGCTGGAATGTGAATCCCAGAGCTGCCAGCCAAACCACAGAAATGCCAGAATGCACTCACAAGGTCTGTAGCCCTGCCATGGGTAGGGGCCTCCTATTTGCACTTCTGTGGTGCAATGAGTAACAAATTTAAAGTATTTCAATGACACAGTATTTCTTTGTTCAAATAGCTGAGGTCACTTGCTTTCATTTTTAAACAATCACTCTTGCTTGTTTCAGGTACAGATGATTTTGGGGGTACCTGTTTGCCCTGCTCATCTGTGAAGATTCTTCTGTAAGTCCACTCTCACTAATGCCTTGCTCTGGTTTTGTTTCCTGTAAAAATACAAGTATGAGTAGCTGTGCATCTCCTGTTGAGCAGAAAGTAGATGTTTTTAGAAAAATAGTTGAAAATCAAATTCTGCCTTGTACTGACTTAGTAAAAATCAACTGTGTGTTTGTCTCCTTTTTTTGTAGGCAAATTAAAACCCTTAAAGAATAAAGGCAGTACAAAGAACTAAAAATTGCAACTATAGAACTCAGAACAATAAGTTTTGCAGGGAAGAAGTAGAGAAATATCAGGTTTAACATCTAGTACTGTTGAAGTTCTGGGATTGACACCATAGCTATACAATTCATACACCTCAAATAGCTAGATTTCACCTGAGAAAGTGAAGTATGACTCGGGAGAAGGAAAAAAACCCTACAAATTACCTTTCAGAGAATCATTTGAATCTTAAATCCAGTAAAACTTGCTAAAGTGCTTTTATCTTGAGTAGATGCTGAACACTACCAAAGTCATCCCACAAGATTTTTAAATACTGCTTTACATAGTTCCATTTAAAGTCACCACAGCTCAAGAGATAATCAAATACTTCCAGAGAAAATCCTGAAAACTTCAAACAACTATAAAACTAAAATCTCATGCTCTGAAACCCACACCCACAGATCAGTACAATGGTTATCTCATGCAAGGTTGAAGAAGTTCTTGACAGAGGCACAACCATAAAATTGCATTAAAAGTTACTTTCTCCCCTCAAGTACTAATGCTTCAGTAGTATAAATTAATATGAAGAGGTTTTACTAGCCAACAATATTTCACATAAAGCTTTGGATGTTTTTAGTTTTCCAATGTTCATCCATGACTAAGATTATTATCACAAACTTCTAACACTCTGAAAAGAAACTCAAAAAGATTTTCAAACCAATATATATAGTCAGTTTGGCATCTTAGGTTTTGCTGAGTTTTACAGCTCACTCTACTCATAAATATGCCTGCTCTTCAACCTTCAAAACAAAGATGCTGAGAGGTAGGTAATCTGAGTGAAAACTTTAAAGTAGTGGCACAACTCTGATTCTAGGTTTCCAAACAGAGATTTAATACATTAGATACTACTGCCTCAGATCTGTGTAATGAAAATTAATCAAAACTCTTCAGGTAAATGTTTCAGGTAGGGTCTGATCCAAAGCTTTCTGAAGCAAAAACAACAGACCTCAGATTATGTTTCATGTGCACGCCCTCAGTCAAACTGAGTACCAAGTTACCCTCTGAAGTTTTGAGGGATGAGTATGCAGATCTCAGGCCTCTCACTGCAAGCAGAAGGAAACTCAGTTTGCTTCTTAAACTTACCTCTTTAATAGTGCTGTTCCTGCCTCGCCATGAAAACCACCATCTTCCACCTTTCTTTGGCATCTTGTCCCTCATTATAGATTCCACAGTTGCCTGTGATAAATGGATGGTAACATAAAAAAGGCCCAAAATAAACGACAATCTGACATACATAAATAAAAAGTGCCAAACACACAAGTTTTAACTGATAATAAATAGAATAAAAGTAAACATACTGTCTGTGGACCATAAATTCTACTAAAGCAAAATCTAATGGTATCCAGAGCTGCTCTGAAGTAACTTAAGCATGAATACTTATGGTATTTTTAAAAGGAAAATGAAAAAGAAATCAAATCAAAGAAGAAAAAAAGCATAAAGAGATGTTAGTATAACGTCTAGAATGGAGAATCTGCTATTTCTAAGTTTAGTACAAAATATACATTAAAAAAAAATCACTTCCTAAAGGAGGCATCATGCAAAACAGTAACAAACTGACATGCAAGAGTTATTTACGAAGTTTATATTCAATCACCAGCTTAGCAAAAAGTAAAGAAGTTACTAGCTTCTATGAGTTTATGAATTATCATGCTATGAACTTCACTGAAAATGTTAGAATAGTTTCTTTTATAAACCTTTTCTACTTTACATTGGTTCTACACACTAGACACCAGTAGAAAAGCTCTTTCAATCTATAATGACTGGAGCCTTATGCATTGTAACAAGGGGAGCTGAATTCTTTCACTCATAGAGAAGCAACAGATGGATGGGAAAATATTAAGGTAAAAGTGGCCACAGGGTTTGTTACACCCTAGAACAGCTTGGACACTTGTATTTCTGAGATGACAGCTTCCATTGCAAGCAAGGTCGCCAAAAGAAAGCTGTGATGTTGATTAATGATTTTTAAAAAAATTTTAAAAACTAAGAACTCTTAGCAATTAAGAGAGGACTGTGTTCAGATAATGTGCGGCACAATGGATCCCTTTTCTCAGTTTTTCCATAGGTTTTCTTCACTATATTATCTAAAGTATATTAGAAAAAAAGATATGACAGAAAAATAAAGTTGAGTTTTTCAAACAAAATAAAAAAAAAAACAGGGAGCAGATGGAGCTATGGAGAATGGAGTGCCACAACTGAGAACAACAGCAACAATTTAAGGGGATTCTCAAACACGTCAAGAACTTCAAGCAGATATCCTATAAACTTTTAGTGGGGGAATTCACAAGCTTACAATTAGATGTGCATATAAATGTATTTTACAGAACATCAGTAAAATTTTTTTGCAAAAGCATCCATTTTCAAATACTTCATAAACTGTTTATTATTAAAGTATCTTAGTATTTCAATTCCTTAACCTCATTACTACAGCAAATCAAAACTCTAAGTAACAAGTCATGAAGAAAACCAGTAGGATGACTGGTAACATAAATGAGTCATTTTAGTTTCAGAGGTACAGTAAGCCAAGCAAACCTTTCCAAAAATACAGATTGCTCAAACTATAAATATTGGCTTCTCCACTAAATTAAAACTGCACTCTCAAGAAAGTTATCAGCATTCAGAATATAAATTAACCATTAAAAAAACCCAAGCACATTGAATTACACACTCATAGAAGATTTTTCTCAACTGATAACCTATATGAATAATGACATAAGTATCAAGCTGTTGAAAAAATTGCCATCTGCTGTAACATTATGGAAAAATATTTTATAGCACTTCTTTCCATTTACACATCCTAGGCAAAACCCAAGACATCTGGCTCAGGCTTTGAGGTGTTTAATTTAAAATGTAGTTACCTTACATTATTTTTATTGCCAATGAAGACCCAAGAGGCACCTATCAAGATCTGAATCACACTGTGTGAGCCCTCAACAAATACAGAGTAGGGTAACCATGTACCTTCTGTGGGCATTTGAGTTTGATGATTACCAGAACATTTGCAGTAATGCACAAAACATCTGGCTCTGTGACATCTTTGAAATTCAAGCAATGTTGACCAGATATTTGAGATTTTTAAGCTCAATTTACTTTATACTGGGATGGTACCATGCAGCTGTACATGACTGCACATGGAGGTAACGTGGCACTAAGAAAGAAACACTGGCAGAGAGTATTCTGGGCTTTGGAGAAATTTTTAGTGCACAGTGATAGCAACAGAGATAGCACTTGAATTCACACATATCCCAAAGATATGTGAAGTGCTGCAAATGGCAGGAGGAAAGTTTAGGTTCAAAAATTTATTAAATCCAGGTCTAACCAGGACACAAAATAGGGATAGTGGTGATACTACTTCTTTATATACATTTACAGTATTTCTGGCATGAGCACCTACATGGCACCAGGTCATATGGCACTGAACTAACTTCTTCAGCACACTTATATAAGCCAACACACACTGTTGTCACACAGTCATAGAGCTATCTGGCACTACCTACCTAGGTTATGAACAGCCAACTGAGAAACAAAAAGCTAGCAAGCTGCAGGCCTTCCTCATCTAGTATTTAAACCTTATTCACTGAGCTTATTTGTATTTATTTAATAATATATGCAGTATAGATATAAAACAGAAAGCAAACACCAAGTATGCAGCTATAGCAAACACTAACATGGGTCAATGTAATTTATGTTTAAAATCCATTTTAATTAAATAAAAAATTAATTTTCTACTTCAAAATAGTTGTAATAACTTTAGCCTAGCAAACAAACACTATTCACAGACCAAACTTAGCCCTTATTTAGGCCATAATGTAAGATAAATGAATGGCTATATGTGGGTAGATTTTACTGATGTGCAGATTCTCTTGTACAACCCATTTCCCTCCCTTAATCAGTGGTACCTTTTTAAACTCCTCCTCTTACCAGCCTTCATGTTCAATCTCACCTTTGGCAAAGGTTTCTGGAATGCCTGCATTGCCAGCAGAAGGGGACCAGCTGTCGTCCAGTTGTAGTACCTGGGCATGCAAGGGAGACAATTACAGCATTTTGTAATCCCAAAGCCCCAATTCACAATCTACCTGGTATTCACCACCTGGCAGGTTAAAGCCATGAAGCACAGATCAAACTCTGACCTGCACTAGTAATAACAGACCCATCTTATTCCACAGAATGCTCACAGGTATTTACCCCATACATTTTTCAGGGTATGCAATAGAAGCTAGGCCTTGAGCAGAAAGGGTGTTTGTCATACGTTACTCAAGTCATCACAGAATCACAGAACGGTTGGGTTGGAAGGGACCTTAAAGATCATCTAATCCCAACTCACCTGCCTTAGGCAGTGACACCTTCCACTAAATCAGGCTGCTCAGGGCCCCATTCAATCTGGCCTTAAGCACTTCCAGGGACATCCACCACTTCCCTGGACAATCTGTTTCAGTAACTCACCATCCTTACAGTAATAAAGAATTTTTCATCTAAAACTGTTTCCCAGTATCAGATCACTATTACCATATAAAAGGCTGCTCTCCCTCTTTTTTCTAAGTCCCCTTTAAGTACTAAAAAGCTGCAATGAAGTCTCCCCAGAGCCTTCTCTTTTCCAGGCTGAACCCCAACTCTCTCAGCCTGTCCTCACAGGAGAGGCACTCCAGCCCTCTGATCACCTTTATGTCCCTCCTCTGAACTTGCTCCAAAAGGTCCATGTCCATCCTGTGCTGGAGACCCCAGGGTTGGATGCAGCACTGCAGGTGGGGTCTCAACAGAACAGAGGGGCAGAATCCCCTCCCTTGACCTGCCCCTGCTGCTTTGGGTGCAGCCCAGGACACGTATGCCTTTCTGGGCTGCAAACACACTCTTGACCCATATCCAGATTTTCATTCACCAGAACCCCCAAGTTCTTCTGTACAGAGCTGCTCTCAATGAGTTATCTCCCAGCCTGTACTCATATCTGGGCTTGCTCCAAACCAGCTTCAGCACTTTGCATTTTAACTTCTTGAATTTCATGAGTTTCTTATGGGCCCTTTCCTCAAGTTTTTCCAGGTCCCTCCAGGCAGTATCACTTCCTTCTGTTGATTCCACTGCACCACTCAGCTTTGTGTCATCTGCAAATGTGCTGAGGGTGCACTCGGTCCCACTGTCTGTGTCATTGACAAAGATATTGAAGAGCATCAGTCCCCAGGACAGAGCCCTCAGGGACATCAGCTTCCATCTGGACAGAGCTGTTGACCACAGCTCTCTGGCTGCACCCATCCAGCTACAGTCCTTATTATACTCCTCTTTATCACAGCATAAGCCACACTTCTGCAAGCTTTTTTCACTGTTTTTCCATCAAGGAGCCACATAAAACTTAGGGGCTGTAGTCTGTAGGATATTATTACACACTGAACATGGCTCAACCCTTGTTGCAGACAGTAAGACAATTAGAGAATCCATTGTCTAGGGAAGATGAAGTTCACATGACATTAAGAGAAGATGATATTTAAGATCCTCACTAAGGTCACCTCTCTTCCCAATAAATTCAGCAGGCAGATAAATACTACCAACAGATTCAGAGAACAGTGTCAGGGAAACAATGAGTGACTCACCTCAGACCACAGAGAGCTGAGGTCAGGTATGAGGCTGACCACAATACAAACTATCACCTGGTACATCAGCCTTGCATGAGCCATGGCTGTGACCAAGGGTAGCCAAACCTCTCTAAGAGCAGCACAAAGCCATGATCTCTCCTCTGTTTGCAAGGTGCAAGGAACTCTCAAGTTAAAGAATCCCCCCAAAAGCTGCATCTGGCTTAGATCACAGCACTGCCCTGCTGCCAGCAATACAAACATACAAAATAATGCCTTGCAGAAATGGAAGCCTCGAACTCAGTGGGTGAAGTTTGACAAATTTTGAAAAGCAATGCCTCCACAGAGGCATATTAGCAAAATATTCAGTATATTTAAAAAAAATTGCTTGGTACTGAGTGACTGGAAGCAGACTGATGTATCCCTGTAAATATTAATTATTCAAACTGGCTCAGGGCAAGCCTTAGCAAGTTCACATCGTATTTCATTTTTACTCTGTCAATTGAATGTGAATACTATTAGCATTTAATAACAGCTTCTTGAAATTCAAATTGTGTCACTAAGAGGTCATCTGAAACTGCTCTTCACTTTCAATTCAAAGGAGGAAAGGTAACTAGAAGGACCTGAATTCACTAGGGAGCTGACTCTTTCTGGATGAATCCAAGCTACAAACATTAAAAACCTCGTTTTCAGCTATAGTTATACTGATGTAATGCACTGAAGTGACAAAGAAGTGTCTTTGTTATAACAGTAATATGAAGTATACTTACTTATTTCCAATCTTAACCACAAGGTTAGGGTCATCAATAATAGCAGGATTGTCCACAAACTGCTGATACGTTACTGCATGTTCTAAGAACTCTTCTGTGGGGGAAAGAAGTTACATTTGTAAAGCATGCATTTATAGATGCCTGGGATGGGCCAACCTAAACCTCTCAGCACCTCTCACACACATTGGTTTCACCTTCATTACAAGGGTGATGAGATTTAACTGCAATATGGAAGTTGTTCAGAGACTCTCAATCTCACAAGATGAGGGTTTCTTTGTTTCTGGGCGTTTTTCCTTTCAAAATACAAGCTAAAGTGAAAGCTCAGGGGTTGGACTGCGAGGGAGGAAAATCTCCTTTTAGAAAAATTATGTAATTTACAAATGATTCAGATGAGGGTATGACTCAAATAAATCACAGGATATTTGAAACATTTTAATAAATAGCTTGTGAGCAGCAGTCTGTGGCATCAGGCTCATATGATTTTGTGACACCACATTACTGCAGAAAGTGCAAGTGTTAACACATTTATTTTCACTTTATGCCACTGGAAGTTTAAGGCAAAAAGTATTGTGATTTATCTAAAAGTTACACCAGAAACTGGAGGGAGGGCAGGAATCAGACTGAACTTTTCAACTCCTTCTCCTCATCTCTCTATTTATGGGCCACCTTCTTCACTCCTGACACTAACAGCTGTGAGTTTTCTAGCTATATACTGTACTAAGTGGCAAAAGTATCATTAACACTACTGTGATACAAAACACAGCACTATCAGGAAGTAAAAATACCAATGAAATACTTCCAAAACTTTTCATATATAGTGGATTGTTCAAATGTGTTAAAAATCATGAGAGGTTCTAGGAAGTTTATCCTTACATGGCCAGCATTTATTTTCTCACGCCAGTGCTGAGCACAGCCACAGGAGGACTCTGCAGCCTCAGGCTGGGAAGCTCAAACCCAGCTGCCAGCACATGTCTGCAATTCACACAGTCATCCTGTACCTTTGGTTATCTCTTTGTTCTCAGTAAGGCCTCCGCAGAGAGAAATGGCAATGGAGGGCAAATCCCGGATTCCATCCGAGGTGCTCTCAGCCCCGCTGTCAACGCCCGAGCTCCCGGCAGACTGCGGAGAGTGGCTGGCCGGCCGCGGCCCCACGTCAGCCGTGCTCCTGCTTTGGGTGTTATCCCCACTGGAACAGAAAAATCAGCAATTCAGTCTTCACGTGTTCATTCCCAAATTCACTCCATTTAACAAGTACAAGCTCAGGGAATAAAAAAGAAAAAAAAAAAAGAAAAAACTTTGTTTAAGTTTTACAGCAAAACAAAACAAAGTAATATAGGCCTCGTGTGCCCTCCAGTATTAGATTGCTTCTACTTAATTGTCTAAACTAGGCATGTATAATTATAGCTTCACTTATTTATATGAGCTAGGAAAATAAACTGTATAATCTTAATAGACAAAATAATTATACAATAAGCAGAGTTTATACTAGTAGAACTATTCCCACACAGGAACAAGAACAAGCATGTAAGTTTATTATTATATCTATATTAACTATATAAACTGATAGTTAAACCCAAACAAATAATGTGTATGTTTGTGTATTTATGTGTCATGTATATAAATAAAACACTCTACATGTAAACTACTAGCATTAAAATTTTCAAAAACAATAAATTATTATACCTACTTAAAATCTGATGAGATCAACATTACGAAAGTTCAAGCTCATCAAACTCTGCTTTCCACTTCAGAATTATATGAATGCATTTGAGAAAGAAATTTTCAATCCAACATTTTCCCCATACAACTAATCCTTCTCAGCTTTATTGAAATGCTAATATTACAGCAGCTGAGTTTAAGCAAGTGAAAAATGAAAAATAAAGTACACAAGCTACTTTAGCTGTTGCTCAATGACTTTCATCAAGTGACTAGAGCATAGGTTGAAAGAGAACTATAAATGTTGCAAGAGGCTCCAATAAAGATCAGAACAAGTTGGAAGTTGTATGCTCAGGGTGCAGTATTTTCATATATAACTCTGTCATTCATCTTCCAAAACTTATTTTCTCACATTCATATTTATAGGTGAATCAACCACAGTAAATCCATTAGAGCAATAATTAGAACAATAATTTTCTGCTAATACTGTTAACAGTAAGAGATGTTCTTTATGGTAGTAAGTCAGGACAGGGGATAAATATATCCCAAGACCAACTGCTCTCTCAGGACATGTGAGTAACACTCACAAACATCAGCATATATTAGATAACCATCCACAATCAATATATGATGATTAATTGACCAAAACAGAAAACCAGCTGTAAGCACTTTTCTCAGGCCAAAATGCAGCACCTTCCAAAAGTTCTAATATTCCTCTCTAGAAAATTTTACTTTCCTTCTGCCTTCATCTCTGCTTGAACCCTGAAAAAGGCATCTTATCTGGCTGGCAATGAAGAGTTTGATCTAAATACGGAAGATGAAAAGAGCTTTTTAAAAAGTAAAAATATAAGAAAAAGGCTTATACTTTTTGGGGAAATAAAGTGCAGCAACTTCTGGATCCATGTCAGTGAGGTCATCTAAATAGACACCATCAGCACCAAGATGCCGGCTCCGTTTGTCTGTAAGGGACAGAAGAAATAAGCCTATTAATTCATATTTTCTGAGTAACAATACAGAGCTGTTATTACTGTTCAGCTATTCATTTTAAGACTAAAACCCAGAAAGTTATAACAGTTTGTGAACTGTATTTGTACAAAATGATACTGCCAAAAATCTCAAAACAAGTAATTTATATACACTGTGCAAACTATGAATTAACAAAATGGGACGGCAGAGGACTAGTTTTGAGACATGCCAAAGACTCCCTATCCCAGACAAAACTACTGTGAATCAGAAGTCAGTGGTCACCAGAGGAAAACAGCAAAAGGAAAACCTTTTAAGTATTTGCATAGGCCTATTACCACAGTATGGCAGTCAGAACATTTAATCTTTGATTAACTAATCTTACACCTCTCCTTGAAAAAGGGAAACAACAGACTAAAATATAGTCACTAACACACTATAACTGGCACGTTATGGAGACAACTCACTTTAAAGCACATACAGCTGATGTGTTGTGTGTGCACATGCACTACTGTAGGGGACAACACACCCCTTTTAGGTCTGTCACTAGGACCAACCACTGTCCTCTTGTTGCCAGTAGATCTAGATAAGTAACCACTGTAAGGTCAAAAACTAATTTGGATTCATTCTCAAACCCACAACTTCTCACTGTCTCAATTTCCAACACTAAGCATCACAAAAGCAATCAGAAAATCTACACAAGCACTGAATAGTAAGCAGAGAAACACATCATTTTTTGTTTTCAAAGACAGTGGAATGCATGGGGAAGAGGCCAAGAAATTTGTATGTTTACTGATTAAAAAGCAGCTGCAAAACTAGGCTTACATAGAGCTTACATAATTATGGAATAATTATAATCAGTGCTCTAAAACAGAACATTTGTAAGCAAATAAATATCATGTGAAGACTGTAACACTTGTTCACTTGTTATAAAATACCATGGAAATAGAGCCCAGAAATTAGGATAGATTAAGTTAAATTTCACATATTCAGGACAGGATATGTACCACATAAAACTGAAAAGCATGTAAAACAAAAGCACCTTATTTTATGGCAAATCTGCTCATTATGCAAAAGACATACTACAACTTTGCAGTAAAGCAGAGTTTCCACAATTACCAGCCACACATCACTTGGGTGAACCAGCAAGTCTACAGTCTGCTAATAGACAAAAGTGAAATCCCAGAAGCTGTCAAATGGAGCAAGTTTTGTAGTCTTGCTCAAATGCACGGAGCTGCAAACAACTTCAGACCTTCAGAATCTTCTAATACATATCTCATGTGAACAGCTTGATGCATAACTCGGGTTTTGAAGGCTTATTCCTTTTCTGATCTGAAAGTGCCTTCAGGCCATGGATTAATTTATATGGCAATAAGATGCTTTATCACCAGGAAATGTGAAGATAAAGTCATGCATAGAAAAGTGCAGGATCAACACCTTTACCTTTCTTTCTGGAAGGGGAATCCATCTTGCCAGTCGGTTGGGCTGAGCAAGCTGCAGCTTGCTTTATTTCTTCGGTTGCAGGCAATGGGGGTTCAGCTGCTCCTGGCAGCTCTGTCTCTGGCTTATTTGTCTCAGCTGATAAGGGCTCACTTTCACCAGCAATTGCTGCATCTGCTTGTCCAAGGGCAGGCAGAGGAGACACTGTGTTAAACTCCTCAACAGAGGAACTTTGGATGACCCGAAAGTGAGTGCTTTCAGAGGGATTTACATCTGCCATGCTGGGTTCCTTTGGTTTGAGTAGAGAACTGGCCTGTGAGGAAAAATTAACAGATCACTACAAAGAAAAGCCCTTAAAAAACACAACAACCAGAGTTTAACCTGTTCTGTTCACTCCAATGAGATCAGACTGCCAGGATGACCAACTACAGCAGAAAGCCACCACTGAGATAGAGACTACAATATGCAAAAGACCTCTCTGCTGTGTTTGTGCAAAATTCATTTGCATCTCGAGGCCAGGAATAATTTGTTCTGCAATGTGCTCTACAGTCTTCATTTTCCATTTACCTGCAAATCCCACCTCTCACCCTGCCTTCCTCTCTTCCTGTGAAAATCCTGGCTCCTTTCCCTTAGAAGGCAAACCTGACAAACAAGAGAAGGTGGTGCAGACTGGAGTCCTTGCAAAATCAAAATGGTCTCAGGCACCAGGACACTGTCTAATCCCCAGATTTCAAATTTAAATCACTTTATAGGATCAATTCCATATTTTCTCTGAGTGTGGGACAGAAAGTGTTCTTACAGAGGCAAAGAGAGGAGCCGAACTACAGCAGCAGCAGAACAGCTGCTATAACCTTCATGTCATAGCAAACAAACAAACATGAAGTTCAAAGCCAAAGTATGACTCCCAGTTCAGGTATGACAAGATCAGAATAGCTTGGGACAGAGACAGAGACTGCAGAGAGAAAAGCCTCTGGGAGTAAGATTTGCTGTACACACCAGGGTGTGTGACTGCTACAGGAAAGATCTAAATTTCCTAGCAGGAAACCCTCCATTCTAGACTGCAACTGCCAATTTGGAACTCCTGCATGGACCCAGGCACTTATATCAGTTCTCTTTGAGCAGAAAATCCTGAGATTGATCCTGGTGGGCTGTTCAGGTCCAATCCAGCTAGCTATGGACCTTAGCCCTTACAATCCTACATAGGATAAAAGCAGAAGATGAAAGCGCTCTTTTCCTCTTGGGAACAAAGTCCTATTTTATTTCCTAAACAAGAGACACCAGGAGGTCCAGGCGACTTCCCACGTGAAAAGCAGGCAGGGATCTCCTCCCTGGGGATTTTAAGCACAGGGGAAAGGGGGAGGAGGAAGGGGGCCACAGCCAATGGGATACAAGTGAGGAGGGGGTGAGGGGAGGAGTAAATCTGGGACAAACCATTTCCACGGGGGCTTTCTTGGGGGAGGGAAACACCATGTGATATCAGGGGAGAATCCCATGAGGATTCAAATATACTTATCAGTGTATTAATACAGAACCCAGTGCAAAACAACTAATAAACTACTTAGTGCAATGCAACAGAAAATAGCTCCCAAATTTCTTGTAATGTGCACAGGGAAGAGACTAGTGCAGAGGAGATGAGACACCTGATATATTAAAAGAAGAGGCCAGAGCTCCTCTAAAGAAATTACAAATTCTGGATTCCCACTCTCTTTTTCACTAATTACCAACAGAGAATTAATTACAACAAATTACAATAGTGCCACTATAATTCTGGTGCCATTACCAGAACATAGAAGTGTTTCTGAACAGGATGCCCACTTCCCTGGCCTGCAAAGCAGCAATTTTTCCTCTTAATACTGTGTGTAAGCCCATCTCTCCTGCAGCTCCTTCTGCAGAGAAGCCAGCCTTCAGCAGGAGGTGCCAAACTCTGCACTATCCCAGCCTCCATAGTTGCAGTACTCCACTGAAACCTGACCTCTACCTCTCACACCCTGGTGTACGTGCATTCTCTAATGTGAATGCTGTGACTCCTCAGGAGCTGTCACAAGGAGCCAGCCAGCACCTGACCAGCCTGCAGTGTGGGCAGCTGCCCACAGTTTCTGTGCAGCGCTGGAAATAAGGCTGCTGGCTACAGATCCCTCACCTAACTGGGACAAATGGCTCCAGGAGGAGACGGGCACCAAGCCAGTCCTATCAGCCAAGAGAACAGCATGTCTGCACATCCACAGATACAGAACTGCAGGTGTCTCTGGATACTTTCATACTGAAGCAGACCATTTTCATTTCTGTGAATATGACTGCTAATACCAGGCACCTAATTTCCGTTTAAGATAATTTATGAATTTGAATGATTTACCAAAGGACATTGGGTTTGATTTTTTCTGTTTTTTAAGCTACTAATGTTTAAAAGACTGGGTCTCAGTTACTTCTTCATTTTCTACTGTATATCATCAGTATTGAGAATATCCATGCCATAAGGTACTTTCCTATACCTTCTATGGAGTAAGATTCAATTACCTTACATAAAACACTCTAATTTTAGGTAAAACCAGGATCCATTTCCTCTTCATCAGTCTGCAGTAGATTAAGCATACAAGCCGTATTAAAGCACGAGAGATGCTAGCAGGAATTCAACAACTTATGTTGGATACCTTTGCAGCCTGGGGTAGCTCTCCCCATGCCCAGTGCATGTGGGGATTATCCTTCAGTCCACTTCTGTCTGTAGGTTTACTGACTAATTCTGAGTCACTTTGAGGAGTAGGAGGACGTGAATCTGATGGGCTAAAGAAAAAACAAACAAAGAATGTCACAAAAGCAAAAGTAACCACAAAGCACTGAGTGCCTTCCAAATTGATGCCCACCAATACAAGGAATTGAAGACTGAAAGACTGAAATAATCAAGTGCCAACTGAAGGTATGAAAGCATAGAAAAAATAGTTTAAAAGTTCACAATCCTCTTACACTGACATTCGGAGGTCTCATCCCCTTTTCAGTAAGTGCTGTCAGAGAAGTAGTATTTGAGAAGCTGAAAGAGATAAATCAAGAACACTGGACCTGATTTCAGGAGGTTTTTCGTTTTCTGCATGGTAAAAAGAATGGAGGTGATGCCAGCAGCAGCAGCAATGAATAATGTATGCAAAGTGCAGAAATTACTCACATCCACAAGACATCTTATCCTGACTAAGTAATACTTTAATCTCAGAAATCCAGTTGACTCCTTTCTAACTTGTTCAGCTCAATCATTGGATGGATGTTTATAAGGAAATAAGCAGCAGAGCTACAGAAAGAATTTGAGCCCTTTCAGCTGAAACATTCAACAGTTTGTTTTGATAATTACTTGATAATAAATATTTATAAATTAATTAGTGAATTATCAGCTTATAGCATATTTTTAATGTGGTCAAATCAAGAACGTGATGTCAAGTCAGTCATTAATAAATAATGAATCACTGATTTCAAGGACAGAAGGAAAAATTCAGATTATCTGCTCTGCCTTTCTGCATAACACAGGTCATAGAATCTCCCCCAGAACCTCCTGAACAAAGCCTACATTTTTTATCTGAGCCATAACCTGTCTCGGCATACTCATCCAATCCTGATTTAAAAACAAAAAGCAGCAAAAGAATCCACAACATTCCTAAATCAAAGATGCAGATTGAGTTACTTTCATTTTTAAAAACAAAAGGCTTCCATCTCATGAAGTGCCTAACTCCATGAAGTTCAACAAGGCCAAGTGCATGGCGCTATGCGTGAGACGAGACAATCCCAATACAGGCTGGGCAGAGAATGGACTGAGAGCAGCCCTGGGAAGAATTACTTGAGGGTTTTTGTGGACAAAAATCTGAGAGGGTGGTGAGGAACTGGAACAGGTTGCCCAGAGAAGCTATAAACTTCCCATCCCTGAAGACCAGACTGAATGGGGCTCTGAACAACCTGGCCTAGTGGAAGATGTCCCTGCCCATAGCAGGAGGGTTGGAACGAGATAATCTTT
Source organism: Melozone crissalis (assembly GCF_028551555.1). Classification (NCBI taxonomy): domain Eukaryota; kingdom Metazoa; phylum Chordata; class Aves; order Passeriformes; family Passerellidae; genus Melozone; species Melozone crissalis. The sequence goes on from NW_026535805.1 coordinate 60,401,406, forward strand.
AAGGTCCCTTCCAACCTAAATCATTCTGTGATTCTACAGTTCTATGAAAAAGCCAAACTGGTGTGGATATTCAGTATATTCAGAAAAAGATAAAGAATAAATCAAACATGAGGAATTTATGTAAAGGTAAAATCATAGAATGGTTTGTTATGTCTTCATTATATCTAGTCTCATCACCCTGCCATGAAACCAGGTTGCTCAAAGCCCCATCCAGCCTGGCCTTGAACGCTTCCAGGGATGAGGTAGCCACAAATTTTCATGGCAACTTGTTCCAGCGCCTCAACACCTTCACAGTGAAGAATTTCTTGCCAAAAGTCCAAGCTTTCAGCTCAAAGCCATTGCTCCTTGTCCTGTCCCTACATGCCCGAGTGAAAAGCTCTCCCCTTCTTAGCTACTAGAAGGTGTTAGGAAGTTTCCCTTTTTCAATGTTCTGTAGAGCCAGCTGGCAGGGAATTCACTGTTCACACCAAAATTACTTCACATTCACATCTGAAATAACAGCAACTTAATTATCTACAGTATTCACTGTTTTCAACTATGCAGTAAAATACGCTTTGAATATGGACAGACACTAGGACATTTTAGCTACAGATATTTATGTTACCTAATTAAATTATAAAATTTATAAGCCATCTTTTTAGGGCCTAAGAATTTCGATTTCTTATCCGTCCTCAGGGTATAACCTATAATTTGACAGACGAAGGAATCAATACAATGTAATTTTAGAAGTATTTTCAAGCTCTAAGGATTAAAAAATTGCCTAGTGGGTTTTTAAGCAACTTCTAAATCTTCCACTGAAAAGTTTGTAGGATTTGCAGTATGTTCCATATTTAGAGGCCATTGAAACCTGGGAAATCAGTAGCCTGCGCACTTCAGAAAATCTCAGTAGGCATTAATGCTCCTACTGCTGCTTTAAGCCTAAAATATCTAGGTTTAAAGAAGCCTTGTCACTTCATATCTTTCTTAACCTGTGCACTACAAAACATTTTAACCTCCAAGATACCTATTATTTAACTAGAAAAAACTCCAATCTGTCTTTGTTCAGCCCAAGCTCACTTACTCAGACACCCTGAGAGAACAGAGCTATTGCTTCAGCTTGGGTAGAACCTCTGCACTTTGCAGTAAGAAACAGATTTGGGGTGGAAGAAACATGGTCTTCTCCATAATTTTCCCTGAAAATACAGTTCCCTTATACACAGCTGAGTGGGGAAGAGCCCGAGCTGTTACTCAGCACTGTGATTTCTAATCTCAGACAATGAAAGTACAGAAATGCACTTGGGTATTTAAAGCACTCACACATGTGGGTATGTTAAAGCAGCAGAGCTCTGCTCTGTGAAGGTTCTTGCTGCAACTGCTGCCCAATGGTCTGGGTTTGCCTTGGGCTGAACTGTGTCTTGCAGTTCCTGTGTCCTTAAGTTATGCACTGACTCAGCCCAGCTGAAATTGCCTTGCCTTGCCTCAGCACAGATTGCTGAGATACTGCAGATCAAACCAGAGCCACCCATCCTGTCAACAGTGCACAAGAAGGAAGGGAAACTTCAGGTATTTAGATCAGCATCTCTGATTCACATCCCACAGATGCTGAATATTTGTATCACAGTCCTATATATTCTTTAACAGCTATTATTGCACTTAATCTAATCTAATGACAAAGAACAAGGAACATGGCCTGTAGTTGGCAGTTCTGCAGTAATAGACTACGATGATCTTTGCAGTGTTTTGCACTGGAAGCAAAGAGATACCTGAAAAAGCAGCAATATGACCTGAGAAAAAGCCCAGTCTTGTGTGACAAATGGTACCTGTGATAAAAGATGATCAGAAGGAAAGAGGCCTACATCATGCACATGTCACAGCAATGACTGAGAGCCTGTGAAGCACCTCTTAGGTGGCCATAATAGCATTCCTTACTTCACAAAGGGAAAAAAAATTGCTGAAAGACCCACCAAGCATTTCTTATTTCAACAGCTGCAAACACAGAGCCTCAATCAGACAAGTTGCTACAGCACTTTAAATGTCTGTCTAGTCTGTGAGACAGTTGAATTCCAGAACAAAGTTCATTAAGCCACCCAGAGCACAGCACTGCTCCATCCTAACCTGTGCTCCTGCCCTTCCTTGTCATGAGAACATGCTACGGAGAACAGTTTTGAACATCCCAGGATCTCACTTTGACTTGGTGCTGCAACATGGTCAGGTTAAAGAAGGCAGACCTAGAAACTGGGAAAACCTCAAGATTATCAATTTTGATACAGCTTTAGGCACCTAGTATGGCAACTATGTTGATATAAGCAATGAGTAATTTAGCCTGATGTATTACTCAAAGCTTTCCCAGCATTAATGGAGAATTGTAGAGGTCATATTCTACTACTTTAAATTTTTAACGTTTCTGTGACCTCTCTCCACTGACTTAATGGAGTGAAAGAGCTTGACTGCAGAATCCTGAGACTTCTTGAATTTAAAATAACACAGAAAGCCTCTGTATCCACTTTTAGCTCTGTGGAAAAGAGGAATCCTACACTACTGCAAAGGCCTAGAGAGGGTTTTCTTTTGGCACGGGGCTCCTCCCATTACAAGGTTTGCATTTTTTATTGCTCACTTATTCTTTGAGGTTTTTGTTTTGCTTTCAGGAATCTATGCACAAGCAAACAACTCAGGAAAACCATAGGATAAAAATGTCATCAAAATATACACTGATTGTTAAAAGATATGTGGAAATGTCAGTCTTCAGAGGAATGAATTCACTAAGTTCTTCCTTTTGGGGGGTTTTATCATCTTAATAAACTTGATTTTTAACCCAGGCTTTCACTGACATAATTGTGCTTCAGCCATTCTCTCAATGGATGGTTCATCAAGGTACTACATGGTTCATCATTACTGCTACTCAATGCACACAAAGAAGCAAGCAGAGAAAGTGGTTTCCAATGTCACTTTCAAATGTCCAGGTTAGCAATAAGTACAGCTATAAATACAACAGCAGTTCACATAGTCTTAATGTGGCAAAAATGCAATAAAGTGTTAAAAGCATTAAAAAGCAGCCCAGAAAAGAGGGAGGACAACTGTTCTACCTGTCTGGAAGAGAAAAGTGAGAAGATTGTTGAGGACAAGAGTTAGATAGGCCTCCATCTGCTGGAACAGTGAGGAGAGTGGTTTGCCCTTTACAATCTATGGCCTTACTGGGCAGCAGAGCATGTGGGGAGAAAGACAGACAGGGTGTCATTATACTCACAAGGGCCAGTTAACAAACTCTTTGTGTATTAGTTACACAAATGCTGACTTTACATTGAGAGTTTTCAAAACCCAGGATACTACAATCAAGAAACAAACAGAACACACAGTTCCAAAAGCCATCAAAAGGGCAGGGTATTGACAAATGCTATCAGCAGCCTGGTGATGCCAATCACATTAAGCTTTACAGGCACTGGACAATGTTTCTTCCAGAATGCAATTCAAAGCAGTTCCATTTAGCCATTGCCCTGAAATAATCTCCCCACACTCCCTTCCTCTGCCCCTCAACTACAGAGGCAGGATATTGAGGTAAGACTTGTTAGGACAAGGTCTTGTGAATATTGTTGCACTCCAGCAGTCTGCATGGGGGATGTGGAGCACATGTGCATGGGGCACACACACACAGACCTAACTGGAACTATAGTGCAATGCATTGAGCAAAAACTTTCCCTTTTTGACAGACACAAAAAGGAAGGTCCAAACTGCTCTGTTTTGACATGAAAGGTATTCACATGCATATAAATACACATACAGGAAAAAGTAAGCAAATTACTGTATATGTTCTTTTCACACAGTAAACATATCAAATCTATATTAAAAGCAACATGAAACACTCATATTCATTAACAAAAATATCTTTAACTCCTATCCTGGGAAATTTTTAAAAGGATTACACTTGAAATACTGAAGACTTATAAACCTACATTCACTGAAGCCCTTACAGAGTGTGTGCATCAGGCAAACATTCAGATTGCATAAAACATAACTCCTCTCTACAGTATTAATATGCCAACAGTGACATTAACAGACAAAAATATTCTTCAGAATTTATGGCCCTGCATTTTTATGTATGCATTTGCTGTATCCAGGACAAAGCCAACCCGATGTTTTGGTAGGCTATCTTATTGAAAATGCAGAAGTACTCATCTAATAATGGTCACTGACCATGTTTGATATCCAAATCTTTAGTGAGACTTCATATAGTACTTGCATAGAAGACACTAATGGAAAAATTAGAATAAGGGTAATATCTGGAACTGTACTATCAGAAAAAAGTACCTTTTTAGAGGTGACCATTCTCCATCTGAATGAGCGTAAGGTGCAGACTGAGAAAGCACAGAAACTGCAGGAGCCTTTGTGTCAGATACATCATCAACAAACACATCTGGAACAGGGATCCTAAACAGGGGGAAAGAAGTGACATTTAAAAAACATTTGGTTACTGAATTTTCATAGACCTCAGCTAACAAACCCTATGGCAGAGAAAAGTTAGTACAACCTGAGCTAAAAGGAGATAAAGAAATGTTATCTGATTCAAACCATCTAGTTCACAACACCACAGAGAATTCTTATGTTTTTAATGTCATTTTCATTACTTTAATTACTAACACTCCCAATATCTTTCTAGCCTAAAGCTTTATTTTTCAAGTAACACCTTCATCAGCCATATGTCCTGACTTAGAAATTACTGCTAGAAGGCATGGACTGGAACATTAACCCAGGTTTTCATTAAATATCTCAATTCCACTATGATACCTTGAATTATCCAATGGCTCTTTTTCTTCCTCAGAGCTAATCTCTATGGGAAACATGTCTTCATCTTCTGATGTGTCCCCATGTGTGTCTTCTCTTTTTAAGCTGTCTATTTTATGAGTTGACTTCCTCCTCTTCTTCCTCCTTTTTTTCACAGAGCTACAGACTGGAGATGTTTCAGTAGAAGGCTGGGATCCATGGGCTTGGGGTGGGACTTGTGAGGATGCATTGGTGTCCAGGTTTCGTATCCTGTCTATGGAATTCCACTTCAGCTGGGATTCCATTAAGGCAGTCCCCTCAGACAGAATGGGAGATGTGGAGAGATGATAAGGAATCACCTCCTGAAAAGGAAAAAATTCAAATCATAAAACATGCTAGCTCTTTCACCACTCATACAACCAGCAACCTACGCACAAATTACCAAAATTTTAGTCATTTACTCCTCGGAAAAATAACAAGGATTTGACATTGGATGCTCATTATGCTCCTATGGCATATGGAAGTTGTTCCATAGCTGCATCTCCTTAGACAAACCAGGGACAATACTCTTAATACAGCATCCTCTGAGCATCTAATATGGCCAGGTTACAGCATACATTTCTGTCCACCTTATGTAAGGTACAGAGCAGAAACAAAATCTTAGTTTAGAACCTGAACATTTTGTAAAATACAATTCCCCTTCACAACACAGATGACAGCAGTCAGAAAGGTCAATGGTTTGTAATTAGGCCACACAAACACCCTACTATTCAATCATATATATACATCTCTAGATATTCATGGAAGTATTTCCAGCAGTTTTCAGTCACCAAATAACTCAACACACAAAAATTTTAAAAGTACAGAGATGCACATTCACAAAATCTCACCTGAAACTGATAATATCATACTCAGCACAGAAATTTGAATACTCATCCACTCCAGACAGTGAAAAAAATTATTTGGGATATATGAAGAAAAATGCCTGCAAAAGTTTTTTTACATTACATTACATGTGGACTACTCAAAGTTACTGTGACCATAATTGATTTGGACCAGTATTTAACCACAGCTCAACAGCAGATATTCTCATTTAAATATAGCCCCACATGAATAATAATTGTGAGATCATGTTTATGAGGAGCACCAGAATTAATGTGTGCACAGATGTTTACAGAGCATGTGCACTTTTACTGGCACTCTGGTGCATATGTTCAAATTAAAGATTTCTGAAAAAAACAGGTTCCTGGACATTAATCTCTTGCACACAACTTTGAAGCATGTGAACTCTGTCGTTGCCATTTCTGTTCACACACTGGCATGCAAATTATTTACTTTTCACTCATGTGATTATCTTCAGCTTTTTCAAATCTCAGAAATTAAAAAAAGCCCTAAAGTAACAGCAAAGCATTAAATTTCCATAGCAGAATATTTTCCAGAAACTTTCAAAACTATAAAATGGATAAAAGCATATTTTTCAACAAGATTGTTAAATCAAAACTGACTTTGAAGAGCCAGCATCAGATTTTTAATGAATTAAAAGTAATTTTCACTCTTACCTGATCATTATCTGTCTCCTGCACAAAAAAGGCCTCCCCATTGTCTCCCAGTTTCATGTGCAAATCTACAGCCTCTCCATTAATTTCTATATCAACCTGGAAAGAAATAAATACATTCCTATATGAAAAGAAAGTTAGTCCTACTGCTGGCACTGGGCAAATGCTTCTCAGGGAAGTGTAGGAAACATTACACTAAAAAGGAAATATTGACCTACTCTTTTTCTTTCAGTACTCCTTCACAAAGCAATCAATTACAAAAATGTTTTTCCAACTTGTTCAGCTCATTGATACCTTGCTCCTCTACTCAGAGAGGTTTATAGTCAATACATAAAGTTCTGAATCTTTTTAAATGCAATTCTGAATACTTCATTTGCCAAACAAATCTATTTGCTCCTTAAATTCATAGACTATTTTTTAATTGTGCTAGAAGTACTTCCAAATGCAAATTAATATGTTATCTTATTATGTTGTCTTTCAAATTCCTTAAAGAGACTTCTCTTTACACTATGAGAAGCACAAATGAGAAAAATAACTCTACATTCAATTCCTGAATGTAAAATTCCTTACACACATTTATCATATCACTGTACAGCCCTAACTATCTCCATTTCTTCTCAGGAAGATCTCTCTCTTTGACTATAACCATGCTTGCCAGTAACTCCATTTTCACTGTAAATTTTTTGGAGACTTGCACAAATCTACAAGTCTATTTCAGGACACAGTACATCGCTGGCACAGTAATGTCTTTCAGCATTTACCAATTCTAAATATTGGGATTTCTTTCTGATCTAAGTAAGAATTGAACAATATCCATGCTGACTTTAGGATCTTTCTGCTGAAAATTCTAGCCACATTAGAACCTAGACTCTACTGAGTGAAAAATTACTTTCTAAAATAATCTGTCACACTGGTAACTTCACATCTGATACACTAGCAGGCCACTCAGCCTAGTTACTTTTATTTCAAGATCCTCACTGTTTTTTTCTAGCTTCAATTAACCTCAAGGTTCTATTATCTGAAAATACTACTTCACTAATATCTCCCTTTTTGGAACTATCATTGAACATATCATTGAACTAAAAAAGGGGTTTCAGTGAGTCACTAATGAAATCTAGTACAGTTTCAAATTAGCACATTTGAAATTTTGCTTTATTAAACATAAATATTATAAATTTCATGTCTAGTTCTGCTTTTTATTATAGCCAATGTCTTACAAATTATGCTCTGAACTGCAAGAATCAGTAACAACCATTTTAACTGAAGCTTGTCTTAATTCAGGCTCTTTATAAAGGGTGTCTAAAGAAAACCTCAACTAGCAGACCAAAGAACTTCAGTAACTTCCATGCTATTACAGTTAACTCACAGACAGGACATATAAAAACTGTCACGTTTTCTTACCACTTTCTCCCTGGAGCGCAGAACTCCCATTTTCCCGAAGCGAACGTGGAAAGGGGAACACTGCAGATTTCCGTCTGGCTGACGTACCACAATTATATCTATACATCCTGACAGTGTGGCTGGGTTTAGACCCTTATAGAGCTCCTTCACAGTCACAAACACTTGTCCTGCTAACTGCCCAACGTAATTCATGGTTTGGACCTGAAAGGCAAAAGGTGCGACAAATTGGATTTTGATCCCTGCTTTATATTCTGGAGACATTTAAGAGATAGAGAATCCTGCAGTGGGGTATTCTCCTGTTTCACAAATTAACAATTTTGCACAGAATCAGAATTCCCCACCTAATTTATTCACAGCATGTTTGTAGAGAGCTATTGAAACACAAAAGGGACCTCTTAAGTCAGAAAATTGTAACAACTTTCAAAAGTTCATTAAAATCAGTTCAATTCAAAACCACTGTCAAACTTTGAGACTCTGAAGCTCAAATGACTCCAGTTATTTCTGAGGAGAAAAACATTACTCCCAGAATAACATCTCCTCCTAACATTTATTGTGGCCTCAACACCAGAAATACTCTTTTTGTGTATTTCCACAGGCTTTTAAATGAAGGGCAAGTGAATAGCTTTGAGCATATCTAATTTTGCACCACACTAAAGGCAAAGTCTATTTTCTCATCTTACAGCAATTTCTCCCATTAAAAGGTTATTATAATGCATTCAGATATAAGTTATGCATTAAGGTTGAACACTGTTTCCTAATTCAACTTTACTGTTCTTGTTTCAAACAGCCTTTTTAAACAATATCTGCAGTTTTATTAAAAATTACACTTATGTTGATGGTTGAAGTGCTTTGCTTTACTTCCCCTGCTCCTACATTTATTTAGCATTGTTTGCTGCTTCCACATTATTAATACATGTCCTATTCAATATATTTAGCTCCCCAGAAATTACTAAAATGCATATTTAGACATGTTTAAAAGATAAGAAAGTCTTTCAGTGGCTCTCAAAATATGGGTGAATTTAAGCAGATACCTTCCTGAACAGCATAGGTTTTAAACACTTCCAGTGTCTATTGTTTTCACTATTTTTCCAGCCCCTCTTGCAGATTCCAAGACACTAGTTTCATCAAAGTCCTTGTGCACACAGGATAGAGCATAAGACTCACACACAAGTTCTTTGCTAGGCTGTACTACAGCACCTGGACATCAACAAAAGTAACAGTTGCAGGGCAGGCAATGCTGAAACTCCCTCCCATTGAGGGTAATGAGAACAGAACTGAGCTCAGAGCCTGAGACAGCCACTGCACAGCATCAGCATCTGCTACAATAGACACTCTTTCAGCTGTGTCCCTTCATAAACAACAAAAAAGATGTATGAGATGCTGTAAAATGGCTCCAAATGTAACTGTGATTTACAGTGATAAACAAAAGACCATTTAAAGAATACCATGAAAGCACTAGAGTAAAAAAAATAAGAAATTTAGGAAATGCTACAATTAAGGCAATTTTCTTCCATGCATTGCTGTTCTGATTAACTAATGTACACCTCTGTTTTTTTTCAAAAGTCCCTCTACTTTGTGTGGACTGAGGCTTTGCTTCTCTGCTTCTGTTGCAATACACGGGTCAGGACACAAACTGTGCTCTGAAGGAAGAATTATTTATGGTAGTCATCACTACACTGTCCCTGAAAAGCAATCACGGTTTCCCCATCTGACAGCTGGGGAATGAAACCACAAAAAGATGAAGACTAAAACTAGGCACTAACTTTAAAAAAATCTGGTTTTTTAAATTATTTTTTTTCCCAATTGTCTAAGTATTCAGTGTACAAGATGCTGTCGTGGTTTAACTCCAGGCAGCAACAAAGCACTGCACAGCCACTCACTCACAACAATTCCCCATCCTGGGCAGGATGGGTGAGGGAACCAGAAAAGTGAAAGTGATAAACTTCATGGGCTGAAATAAAGACAGTTAATGGGACAGAAAGGAGAGAAAGTAATAGAAATTGTAATAATAAATGATAATAAAAAGAACAAAGGAATTTCAACATACAGAGCAAGTGATGTCCAGTGCAATTGCTCACCACCCACTGATCAGCTCCCAGCCATTCCACAAGCAGCAGCCCATGGCCAGTTTCCTCCTCCAGTTTATATTCTGAGCATGATGGTCTACAGTATGGAATATCACTTTGGCCAGCTGGGATCACCTGCCCTGGCTGTGTCCCCTCACAATTTCTCAAGCTGGCTCCTCCAGCCCTGCCACTGGCAGGGCACAAGCCACCAAAAATCCTTGACACGGTGTAAGCACTGCTCAGCAACACCTAAACCAGCAGTGTGTTACCAACGTTATTCTCATCCTAAATCCCAAACAGCACTATACCAGCTACTAGAAAGAAACCTCTATCTCAGCCAAAAGCAGGACAGATGTTTACTAATGGAAGAATAATCCCTACATAGTGTTTGGAGAAGTGAGGGCTGTTTCTGCACAGCCCTCAATTCAGGCATCCAGAAAGTGCCACCTACTGAAAAACCAATACACAAAAACTTCATGGCAATTATATTCCTTTCTCCAGCACTGAACTGGAATCAGCACTTCTGGGCTCCTGTTATACACTAGAAACATCACCTTCCTGAATGCAAATCTAGTGGCAAGCTGTTTCACAGGGAACAGCACTTGAAACTCACACCACACCCTATGCTGTGTCACAGAACAGGCTGGAACAGACCTCTAAAGGTCACCTGGTCCAAACATCTGCCCAAGGCTGCCCACAGCCTTGGTCCTGCAGAGTCCTCAGTGTCTTCAGGATGGAGGTTTCTCAGCCTTTCTGCTCTCCTGATCCTATGTATCCCTTTTCTTCATGATACCTAACCTGAATTTCCCTTGTAGCAGCTTGTGCCACTGCCTCTTGTCCTACCACTGTGCGCTTCTAATATCCCAGCTGTTTCCTCTATACCCCCCAAAAAGTAACTGAGTGTTCTGAAGAATAAATAAAACTAATTCTCTTGGCCTCTGCTTCTAAGTCATAAGGTCTTAGCCCCCTAACTGCCTTGGCGTGAACTCTTAAAAAAGTTGGTATAACACAGGCACAAATCAAAGTTCAGCCTCCAGGGTGACAGACATAAGCAAACTTTTAAAATTACCCCTTTGCTGTGGAAAAATACTTCAGTTTTTACTGGTGATTTTTCCAACCTAAAGCACAAAAACAAACACATTTCTTATGGAGCTAAATTAAATGCAAATACAGCTACAGCTGGGGTCTAAATTCCACAGCACAGTTCACCCCAGTTAATGCTTGGTCTGCTGAAGTAACAAAACTTCTAGGTGCAAAACAGCCATGACTCCCTTGGCAGAGAAGGAGCTGCTGGGACAGTCTTTATTATAAGCCCCCACTGTCTGGGAGAGTTCTGGGCAGACAATCCAAACATGAGGACTCACACATCCTCTTCACAAGTTACACTAGCTGGGCTCCTAAAATCCTAAACAGATCATTTTGCAACTATTCTTGCTCACAAGAAGTCTTAGCTACTCTGCCTGCCCTGTCGTTGGACACAAAGATTATTTTCATACTCACAAATTAGAAAAGTTGGACAGCATCCACAAGCTCTGAGGCCAAACAGCTCAGCACAGCTTGCTTCCATACAGTGGAAATCTCTTATCCCTTACACTTCACAAAAGTGTCACATTCCACCTGTGAGCTGGTAGTGGACATTCCTCTCAAGCTGGGCTGGACCTGGCATGTGCAACAAAGTCATTGTGGAATTCAAAGACAGACTGGGAGACTGATCACACAAACCCCAGTTCCCCAAGAAACCTACAAAAATGGGTTTATTTTTCAAATGTAGGGAATAGGGAATAAAAGATGCGGTAGTTAAAATGGAGAAGAGTTCAGAAATTAGACTCTGATGGCTGCAGGCCCTCTATCCTATCTTTTATACATGCCAACCAAAGCTGAGATTGCTTGGAGTCTGAGGTTTGTGAGTTTGTACTCTGAATATAAAGCTGATCCATGCCATGTCAGCACTCCAGGAAACCAATACTCCTCAAACCCCAGAGGGACTGGATGTGGTTTTGGAGCAATGCTTCACTCTGGCCACTCCAAGAAGTCTTTCACTTACTGACCAGGCAGCTGCAACTTCAGCAGTAAACAGGAGTTTACATCATGGGTTACACCCCCAGTGCCTCCTGTTCATTATACTCAGTTTAGTAAAACTCTTGCTCTCATACCATGCTAGTGGACATGGCACAGAATATTTTTTCGTGCTGGGAAAATTCAGAATCCTTTGATCTAAGCATGCAAGTGAGAACAGTCTGTACTGCTTCTGTCAGGATTCTCAAATGGTTTGAGTTTTGTTCTTTGCCAGAAGACATTTCACAGCTCTACATTTTGCATCTATTATAAAATTAAAGGTATTTCCTAGTATAATTTTAAATGTAAATCTAACTAGCATCACCTCCCAGAAAGCCTAGAAAATTTCCAACTCTTTTGATTGTTAAAGACAGCAGCCACTTTTCAGAATTTATCATCATGTGGAAAAATACGTAAAAAGTAAATAGCTGGTGATCTCCCTTATTATTAACTGATTTATTAATTTAGCAAAGATTGACCTAACAAAATAAATAATTCTTTAAAGTCCCACTCTGCTGGATGCCACAGTAAGATCAAACACACTGTTATCTAAATAATCCACTTCTTTCATACAGGTACACCAGACTATGTCCTCATTCCACTGGAAAAGCCAGTAATAGTAGCCCTTGTGGCATGGATTTGGTTGCTTGTTTTTCTGGGGATTTTTTCATAGCTCAGCTCCTCCCCTTACAATTTCATCTTTTTTTACTGCAATTTTCAAATAAAACACTGAAAATTGTAGGAACTTTTTTCCTTTTGCAATACCTGGTGTCTCATCAGGTGCCACAACATTAATGAATAGTAGATTAGATATCCACACATATCCAACTCACTAAGGGATGCAAGTGCTATTCAACATGCTCTAAAAACAGACAGTTGATTTAGGTGGCATGCTGAAAGGGTAATTAAAAAGTAAACCACACTTCCTCTGGAAGATATGAAATTTCCAATGCAGAACATTTTGAAAACAGGACAAACATTTGCTGGGACTGGCTTAAGGACAAGCAACTGCAACCTTTGGGAAAGACATTGTTGCTCTGCCTGTGCCCAAGGCAGCAAATCAACCCACATCCCATCACAGACCTGACCATTACAACCTGGACATCTCTACTGAATCTATTTAAATTTCAAAATCTGCTTCTGGTAAATTTCAAAATCTGTTTCTTTTAGGCTCAAGCCAATAAGCACTCTCCCAGCAATTCCAAGGCACAGCTAAGGAGCTAAGATGGACTGGGCACTACTCCATGGCCAGTTGAGAAGCAGTCACCTTCTTTTAAAGCTTTACAGAGCTTTGTATAATAGATGGTACTACCTGGTCTGGTCACCAACAACAATGAGCTTTGGCAACATTTAAGTCTCTTTCTATGGGGGGATAGAATATAAGAAAATAAAGGTAGTATATAAAGTAATCTTACCCCTAGGAGTTGCAGGTGGGCCAATTATCAAAGATTAGGAACAGGCCTGACTTTACCAGGCCACAGCTGTAACCAATGAGAAGAAGAGTGCTATAAAAGAGTGGGTTGGCTGGTTGAGGAGGGAATTGGGGTCAGTTGGCTGTTTTGTGAAGAAGAAAGAGTCAGTGCTTGGAGGAGCTGCCCAGGAGAAACACCAAGGTAGGAAACTTTTGTGATAAAGAAACAACAGTATGGAACCCCTGCAATAAGATCACAACATCTTTCAGCCCCTTGTCTAAGGCTCTATGTATGATTGTGGACTGGTTTTGTAGGCCGGGAGAGGAAGGTTTACAGCAATGGTAAGCATATCACAAACAAAAAAAACCCCACAAAAGATACAGAAAAATATTTCAGCTACACTTTTAATACCTGATATGATTATGAGATCCTGGTCTATGGCTGAAGTGATGGGCATAAGCACAAAACAAATCTACTTTCCTCCTAAGAACTTCCATATATGTTGTGAAATGGTGAAGGGAAGATAAAAATTGATGGGCCAGTGTTCAGTTAAAATACATCACTGCGCCTCTGCTGCAGACACCGAAACTATGACAATTTTACAAACCTGGTCCATCTGGTCCCCTCACCTGCCCTTGGTTTCTGTTTTGAAGATGTAAAGCTTGAGAGACTGTACTATCTGGGAATCAGACTATGGTCCCTTCAATAAAATTATTCATTTACAAAAAATAAGTAAATTATAATACTTCAAAGTTAGTGCTTATGAACACTCTTTTACTGCATATCAAGTATTTCTATTCTTGACTCTGAAACAATTCAGTTTTGTCTGCAGTGCTGAACACTTAATCCCTCTACTGCAGCTAATGGAATTTTACTATTAACATATTCCTTACCATGAAAAACAGTTTCAGAGATTATGTTCTAAAAAAGATTCATGATAAAAAGGTAGGGAAGATAAGAAAATATTTCAGATGAAGTTTCTCTGGATGAATATTTTCAAAATTAAGCTTTGCCCTTCATGTCTATGCAACAGCCATAGTAATGTTGACTTCTTAACTGTAAAAGCTGTAAATAATTATCATTCTATTTTTTTAATATGTACTTTTGTTTGTTAGTAAGCTGTCAACACACGGTAAAGTCACTAATGCTGTTTGAACATCACATTCAAATCCCTTAGTATTTTAAGCCATTTCAGGTAGGAAAGTGAAAATCATTAAGAACTCTCAAAAGCCTTTTTCTTAACTACTTGTGAGTTCCTATATCAATCCAACCTAAAGTCACTGCCACGAATTCCCACCCTACCTTTCTGAGTGAGTGCCCAGGCAGAACCCCAAAGTTGTACATTTTCCAGAGTAAAATCAGAGCCTGGGTTTACTTCTTCTAGAGGAGCCATGAAGACGTTGCATGGGACTTTGGGAGACTTCAGTTTAGAGCTTCACTTTCCCAAGATCCCCTCATAACTTTGGGCAAGTTACTGAGGCTTTTATCTCAGAGGGTGCAGCTCCCATTGCAGGCAGATTGACCACTGTTGCTATATCCCAACTGCAGCAGGCCCAGCTCACCCAAGTGAGACGCAGACAAACACTCTCCTTGCATATTCCTTTCTCCTGGGAAAGGAAACCTGGACACATGACCTGAAAGGGAGCCATAAGCAGCCATCACCCCAGTTGGGACAAGTTGCTGAGGGAGAACTCTAGAGCACTCTGCTGAGCAGTGTGACTTTGGTTGTTCTGTAATTAGGAGGGCAAACTCTGACCAAGTCCAATTATACTCACATTTGTTCCAAACTTCCCCATAGTCCCAGCTGCATGGGACAGACCACATTCCTGCAGGTGATCTGACAGTACATCTGGTCAGTAGGGAGACAGGTGCAGCTCACTTGTATGTCCCACATCAGAAAGCAAAATTCAGTGTGTGGCTGGCTCTACTCCAGAGTAAAGAGCACTATGCTCCCTGCCAGTCAAACCTCCAGAATATTTCAGGGTTGGGATTATTCTGGGCTTAATTCTATTAGGAACTACTTGACTTCTATTCCAAGTTACCAAAGGCCAGTGCCAAAAATTGTGACTTCTTACAACAGCCAGAGAGTCAAATGGATCAAATGTCAAACTTATCTTCCAAGCTGCCTGTCCCTCCAAACACCCACTCACAGACATGGACTTTGAATATGACATGACTATTCCTCTGGTTCTGGTATTGCACTGTATTTCAACTAGTTAAAACTTTGCTCTGTGCAATTCTTCATTACATCCCTGTAAAGGACAGAGTCTTTTCTTGAGAGCAGATAAAATCAAAAATTCAAACTGAAGACTCAAAACTTGTCTGCAATGAATCCCCACATTCAAACAAACCCCAAAACCCCACAGTCAGGGTATCAAACTGGTACCCAAGAGTCCAGGAAAAATTCTTTCAAGGCCAGCTGAAGGGTACAACCACAGTCCCCACACCAACCTCCCCACTCTCCTAAATCTTGCCCTTCTGTCAGCCCTGAAAAATAACACTAAAGCCAGAAAAAATAATTTCTAGCTAGATCAGTGGGATGATCTGACTCACCACATACCCATACAATTGCTATTGCCAAACAAAGAGAGAAACTAAGAGTCAGCAGTGCACAGCACAAGGGGCCACCTCTTGAAATTACAGGCAGTTCTGAAATTGTATCTCAAGACTTGTCTACTCCTTTCCCATAGACTTCTTGAGACCACATTTCCCTTGGTCTCACTGCACCTTAACTTCCCAACTGTACAGTGCTTCCCTCCTCATGGAAACACTTTGAGGGAATGTACAGAAGGACTGGACCCCTTTGGACTGACCCTGCATAAAGGAGTTCAAACTTTACAACAAATTTAAAAGTACAAACTGATACTTGAAACCAAGAACTTTTGAAGTAGCTGAGAAAATATGGTAAGTCATGTATTGTGCTGTCCTGTGCTACTGTTCTGATGTCAGTGAGGGAACACAAATCAGCGTGAAAAAACAGCAGCAGTTCTACTCTATACAGACACTTCATGTGACTTGGCATGCTTTCTCTCAACAGGATTGGAAAACAAATTTGTTCATTACACTCTATATCTAATCTATATTTTCTGCATTTTTAGAGTTTAAAGTAAGCTTTTACTGTATTTCAACTGTGTGTTCACAGATAAACAAATCTGTGCATCTGCACATGCTCAGGTATGGAAAAGAGTCAAAGACTAAAACTTGACCAACTCCCTTACAAATAGGCCCTACTACATCAGGTAAGCAGATATTATCAGGTAGTCTGTATCTGTGTTATTGACCTGGAGCTATAAGAAAAGCAGATATCATCTAAAACTATTAGAAGCTATTTCCATGACTTTATGCCTAAAATCATAACATATTTATATTGAGCATTTTCCATCTGATTGCCTTTACTGTCTCCCCAGTTTTTCTCCAGTTCTCTTCATGGAAGCAGGTTCATTTTACTGCAATAGGAGTTCACCTATCTAACCTCTAACAGTGCGCTGATGACAACAAAACCTTATGTGTCTACACTAAGCATTTACCAGTGTTTGTTTCCTGAGATAGCAGAGGCAGGGGCACAAATAAAGCTATCCAGAAAATAAACCATT
This sequence comes from Melozone crissalis, assembly GCF_028551555.1. Taxonomy (NCBI): domain Eukaryota; kingdom Metazoa; phylum Chordata; class Aves; order Passeriformes; family Passerellidae; genus Melozone; species Melozone crissalis. Next base: position 60,418,223 of record NW_026535805.1, read on the forward strand.
TCTAAACAATTTCTAAACACCCTCCAGACTAGGAGCCAAATAGGAGGTCAAAAGATGCATCAAGGCTTATGACTTTACGTGTGAAAAGACAAATGATCAGCTAGATGGTCTGCAATATCTAAACTGGGATACTACCTCTACACAATTCCTCTATTTGACAGGGGTAACAATATTGCAGTGTTTTGTCTCCTCCCCGCCAGACACATTTGCTTTTAGTTTTGCTTCTTGAAGGTAGAAGAGATATTCTAATCAAAAGAAAAATAAAAACTGTTGGGGGAGGTTAACATAAAAAAAAATACAAAATATCTGAAAGTTTAGTTTCCCGTGTGGTCATTGCATTGCTGCGAGCCGGGCTCTGCTATGTCATTAAATCCCTCGGTCCTGTTACTGCTGTCGTTATTCAGGCTCAGGGAAAGTATTAGTGAAGCAGGGGCATAATGCAGCGATTTGCATCAACAGCTGCCAGGCAAAGAGAAGCAAAATTCCTAGAGCCAAAGGGGAAGCAGCAGCACATAGAAGGGCACTGGCCACCACCAGCTCACACAGCTCGGCGGGGGACGGACCCAAACCCGAGATCCCCACGCAGGGTGCCTCCCTCTGAGGGGACACCTGGAAAGCATCACATCTTCCCTCGAACCCCGCGCACAAAGCAGTGTCCAGCCGCGATGCGCCCATCAAGCCGGGCGCAGCTGTCACTGCCCAGAGCCAGGCGGCTCCGCAGGGAAAGGCGGGCAGGGATACGGGCAGGGGATGCGGGCAGCCGCCCGGAGCCCCGCCGGGATGCCCAGGCCGGACGGACCCGCAGCCTTCAGCGGCTCCCGGCCTTGCTTGCCCTGCCCGCGGGCAGCCGGAGGAGGAAGGGCCTCCCTCCTCCCGCAGAGGCCGCCAGAGCCCCGGCACCCACCTCTGCCTCGGGCCGGCTGCCGCAGCTCCGCTCGCCGCCGCCTCTGTGCGCGCCGCGGCCGCGGGACGCTGCGGGGCCGCTGGGGCCGGCCGGCGGTGCCGCCCCGGAGGAGGGGCCGGGAGGAGGCAGCGCGGGGCCCGGGGAGGGCGCGGCGGAGCGGGGGCACAGCGCGACCCGGCCAGCCCCGCCCGCCCGCCGGGGCCAGAGCTGCCGCAGCCGCCGCGGGCCGGGGCGGGGCCGTGGCGCGCTCGTGTGGGGTGATCCCGCAGCCGAGGTGCTGTGGTGTGGGGTGATGCCGGCGAGTCAGGTTCCTCGCTGGGAAAAACGGAGAGCGGGAAAGGGAATCGCTCGGCCCAGGCAAAGCAAAGGCACGGCCGCGATAGGCGTCGCTTGGGCTGCCAGAGCCTGGCATTCATCGCCATCAGGAACACGTCTGTCAGCGTCAGACGCTTTATCGCTTTAAATAAATGCGATGAAATAAAGCTTTTCCACCTGATACTGATTTCCTTTTATGTAAACCGTATTGTAACCTCTCTTTGCACTGACCGCCTTACACAGCTAAAAAGGGAAGTGGATGTCCATGTTAAAAACAAACTGATGAAGGAATCTTCCAGGCCTTTTTGAAGTCTTGCTTACAGAACTCAGGAGAGGGTGGTGCTATGTCCATTACAAATAAACAGGAAACGGAGTAACACGGAGGAATAAAAGATGACAAAGATTACACAGAAAAAAAAAAAAAAAAAAGCCAAAAAAAAAATACAAAAAAACCCTGATCAAAAGGTCATTATTGAAGCACTCTGTTAGTTTTAGGCCTGAAAAAAAAAAAAAAAATTTGAGAGGTGGATTTCCAGCATCTCCATGTTGTAGTCCTCAAAATGTCCATGCAGCTGAAGCTTGAGAAGAATAATTAGTAATCAGAGTAATTAAGCCTTCCATTTCTGTTAAACTTTTGGTTCCACTCCAAAGCAATCTTAGTGGAATCTTTAGGTTATCACCAGATCATAATCCTTCAAATTGTTTTTCTGTGACACATCTTCCTTCTATAGCTCTCTTAGTTCTCTCTCCATGTTGGCCAGTCTTTGTACAGCTAAGACAGAGCTATTGAGTTATAAGACCCAGTACAAACTCAAAACTCCAATCCTAAACTCTTGTTCTCTCCTCCATTCCTGGTTGCACAGCTTCACTAATGAGTACACTTCAGTTTAGAACAGAAAAGTCAGTGAAGACAATTCCTGCCCAGGCATGACAAGGAAAGGTGTACACTTACTCCCAAAGAGAAAGTAATACACAAATGCAGTTTCATTTCCCAGGCATTTCATATCTAATCTCCTGCCAGTGGGCAGTCAGTGGGCAATGAGAAATGTTGGTAAATAATCCCATGCCTGTTAATACAAGAAGCTTTATCTGTGTTGACTGTGGATCCTACTAGTGCTCTGCCCACCACATTTGTGCAGAATACAATCCCATATTGTGTTCCCTCTGGGGGAGTGGAAATCTCCAGCCATCACCATCCTTGTTAGGCGGGAGGACTCCTCTAACATATTGGTCCACTATGGTCTTCTACTATTATGCTAAAGTCAAAATATGTTCATAACATGCTGAATCAAAAACACTGTCTTTCTGCAGTCTCAACAACACCCACCCTTCCATGCTTCTTTCAGAAATCCAGAAGCTAGGTTCTCATTTTTGGAAGTACTGTATTGTGTTTAGCTACTTATCATGTCCAACCATCTGCTGCTTGATGTAATAGCCCACAGAATAATGCTCTACATTTAAAATTATTCCATGTGCAAGGTCATGTTTTCTCTTCCTACAGAGCAGAGTAAATACAGCCACAATACACACAAGATGTGGGAAGTGCCAAATGCTTGCACAGCAACAGTGAGCTTCCTTTAACAACAGGGCACCATCGTTCTGTGCTTTTTCACTCTATTCTTATTCATGGTGTGACCAGTGTACAGAGTGGTATTCCTCAGATTACTTCCCTGGAACAACCTCTGCCACCTCATTCTGAAATCTTCACTTCAGCTCCTAACTGTTCTCAATTAGTCCTATCTAGAGGACCAAGCACTGCTACATAACCAGTACTTTGATATTGTCCAGGGCTTAGCATGGTCATGGCTCTGGATTTGACTCAGCCCAGTGCAGAGTTTGGAGGATAGTACAGGTCAGGGATGGTTCCTGAAAAATAATCTGGAGTTACCCACAGACTAGCTGGCAGAGGGAGTGTAGCCCTAGAAAGAGCAAAGTCCCTCACAGTGTCATTTCCAAAACACACTCAGGAATGATGGAGTTCTGAAGTATTATTGTTTTCTTCCTGAAAGGTTTCACCTTTGACAGGTTTCTTTCTGGAGGCATTGTATTGGTCAACAGATGTTTGTTTACCAAGGTTTGATCTAAAACTGTCCACAAAATTTTGAAGGACCTGCTTATGGACATTTTTTTCCCCATTCCTTTAATGGTCAATGTACATTAATTCATTATTACCTAACTCTGAATCTTGTTTCAAAGACCTTATAAGTTACATATTCACTCTGTGTTTGTATAGTTCTGGCACAGTGGAGTTCTAGCCTATGATCTGGGCTCATAGTTACGATGAAAAGACACTTATGAAGAAAGTTGAGTTGTGTAGACTTCTAAATTAATAAAACTGGGTTTAAAAAGAGCTGACAAGCACAGAAGAGTTTAATAAAATCCAAGAACAGAGTCCTATAAAAAATTATGTAAGTCCACGCAAGGGGGAAAAAAGCCTTCAATTCTATCTTAGGACGCTAGATTTTACTAGCAAAGATGATGCCAGTGAGCAAAATAACCATTCAAACCATTGTGCATTAGCAGTAATGTCTGGCTTTTCCCCCAATAAAACTAGGGTTGATGTTCAGGCACACAGGACCTGGGTTATGAATGACTGCAACTGTTAATGAATGCCCAATGTGCATGTAAAAATTATTCAGTAAATAGAAAAGATAAGCTTTTAGCTTTTAATTTATAATTAACTCATAAGCAAAGATGGCTCTGGAGTAGTGCTGACATTCTTTATATAAGTAATAAACTCAGAGTAGCTCACGTAGTGTAAATTAAGAGTTGATCTAGTTTTATTCCAGTGTAAACATCAAAAAACAGCTTGACTGGCTTTGTAATTACCTGATTAAACATCTCACCATCCTAACAAAGGAATTTCTCTCCTAACACGAGTAGATACTTTTATACAGTACCTACAGCTGCCTCTGATAAGCTACTGAATTTCCCCCCCCTTACTTTTTCTCTTCCTTTTTCCTTCAAGTTCAGTTATCTATTACTTCAATTCATCCTTCATTTGAAGGCACAGTTTGTAAATACTGGCATTTAATCTGCCTCTAAGTGCTTGATTGGATACCAATTTTTAAAAGTATATGTAGATGTTACTTAGTTGCAAAGATTTCTAAAACATTCCCTCCCTCCCCCCTTTGACTTTGACATCCTGCCAGATTTGATTGTTCTGCTGCTTTTGCTTTGTATCTGTCCCCCTGAGGTCCTTGCAGTTTGACAGCTTTAACTTTGGGATTTTGGTTTCTGTATCATCACAGTTCCTGAGTATTGTAATAATTTGCTGACAGTTGCACAACGAATACACTTCTGACATCATCTCTTACCTTTCTTCTTTGACCTCTTTGTTATGAGGTGAGATGATGACATCATCCTCAGGAGGACTGTGATGTCATCAGAAGTAGAATAATGTTTCAGTCAATAATAAGGCACGGCAGTGACCAGTGAAAAGCAAAACTGAGAGGGTTATTTTGTCAAATGATCAAATGTGGGATTGCAATTGCCCAGGAACTGTTGCAGCTGGAATTAGAGGCAGGGCAGGAAGCATTGATCATGTACCAAAATGCTCATCTGTAATGACAACATCTCTCATGCCATCAGTGTGTGCATTGCATAACCAAACTTGATTTTGAACCAAGTACTTTTGGACTTGGTTTTGTGACAGATACACCCTTTCCTCCCCCTCACTGAAAAAAAAAGGGGGGGGGGGGGGGGGGAAGGAGATCTCTAGCAAATGAACCACTGACAAGTCTTCTGCTTCTCAGAATAGAACAAGTCTTGATGGTGAAGGCTCTCAGAAAAGCCTATCTTTTTCCTCTAGATCCATATCCAACCATGCAAACCCATGAGAACCTCAATGCTTCCTTTATATCCTAGCAGCTCTTTCCCCAGTCAAAAGTCATTTCTCTGCTACAAAATACTTGGCTACTGAGAAACAGAAACTTCTGTTGACTCCTATGATCCAAATATCATCAAAGCAGAAGAGTGTAGGAGTATTTAAATTAGGAACAAGAGAGGCTAAATATATCAACCCTGCTGGAGCTAGACTTGTACCAGTCCAATCTCATCAGAAAGCAATTTACCTCCAAATCTGTAAACAGTCACAGTTGAGCTCTCTAAATATAATCTTAAAAAGCTTAGAAAAGCTTGAGCCCTGATAAAGCAAAGCAATTGCAATGTGAGGTTAAAGATATAACAGTGAAATCATCGACATGTTCTTTCTTCAGCCAAGACCACAATTCCTGCATATGCTTGTTCAAACACAGACCTGTATCCTTCTCAGGTAAAATACATACTGGTGTCTAAGTGCACATGCATACAAGAAATGAGAGATCATAACAAAGCTCATCCATCCTCTCATGGACAAAATTCTTTCCAGCCCAAAATCTAGCTTTTCATCAGTCCAATATATCTGTACATGATCAGCAAAGCTTCTGCTCAGAATACTGTTTTCAAAGCACAGCAAACCAAAATCATTGGTATTATTTGTTCAGAACAAAATAGTACAAAACATGCTTTGAGTACTTCAAACAAAGCTGGTCTGTTTCCCAGGGTGTAATCTTTTCTTCACAATGCTTAGAAACTAAAATGGCAATCTTAATCCCAAAGAGGAAAAAGATATTTGGAAACCAACTCCTTCTGTTGAGAAGTTTGTTGCTTTTTTCTCAGCTTCATGTCTGAAATTTCCAGACCAGAGTGCCTACCAATATCAAATTATCCTTGCAAATAGGTTCTGAAAGCTATCACTTGGGGATTGCAAAACTGGACATCTTGATTAGTACACTGTGTTGTTTCCACCTTACTGGGAAACTGTAGGTAGCAAAGATGTAACAGCTGCACTTAAGATAATAAGAGGATTAATAGATATTGTGTATATTTCTTCTGGTGGGCTAAGAATTAAGTGCTAATAAAGGTCAGCTTGAAGCTCGTTCTATAACTCCATGGAGAAAGTGAAGTACCTAAAATGTGTTTTATAATACAAGTAGCCATATTAGCCATTTCTCTGTGAGAGAAAAATTCTTCACTTCTGTGCAGACCAGGGTGGGGGGGGGGGCTGTGCTGTCTGTGGCTCCTGGTGAATGCAGGGGCTCTCTCTCCCTGGCTTGGCATTACAAGAAGCAGGTTTGCTTGGCTTTGAAGTGCGATAATTCTGTACTCTCCCAGGTACTGTAATTAGTTCTGGCTGTCATATACACTGGATGAAAAGGGTTTAACTCTCTCCTCAAGAAAGAGGCATATGGAGGATTGTGAACAGCCTGTCGGGAGGAGAGGAAGACTATGGCTATTGTCTCCCTCACCAGTGAACTGATGGGGAAGGCTTCTGCAAGTACTGCCCAAAAGTCCACATCTTCATCCCTTCATCCAAAGTAAAGAAAGGTTTATTATTTCTGCTGTAAAAAAAGCGAGAAAATGCAACCCCATGCTACTTAGTGTTTTCCTCTCTCACTAATGCTCAATTTTCTTGAACATTTGAAGTGACAATATAACCAGGTTAGAGCAGTTTTTAGGTTTTTTTTTTTAAACAACTGTGTGTAACGTTTAAAAAGGTACTTTTCCCAGCTCAGACTCTGCAGCAGGTGTGAGCCCCACCTGAAAGGCTCCTGCTTTCCCTTCTGCTTTCTGTAACAGTGAGGTGTGAGGGAGCTCTGGCCCTAAGATCTTTCCACACTGTCCCCTCATTCCTTCTTCTGTGCCAAACTTGAAGACACCTTAATCTGGCAGCAGAGATTTCAGATCTCTCTGATCTTTAACCTCAAGGCTCTGTATTGGGTAAATCGGGGGGAGAGGTGAGATACTGGATTGGGATAATCTGTTGTAGAAGTGTTTTCCTTTTAATTACCTTATTGAGGACTTTAGTGATTACAGTTTGAGCCACTGTGCTTGTTTTGAATTAAAAGTATCCATCCATTGAATTCTTTTGATAAATTTTTATCAGGCAAAATTTGAGCTAAATGGAACAATTGCAATGTTTAAAAACATATTTTGCTTAAGCAAATAATCTTTTCAGTCTTGGTTGCTGTAAAGCTGGCAATCTTATTGTTGTCATCTCTTTTGTTCTTAAAAATATATTGTTATATATCAATTTAATAATCACAATAATTTATCACAATAATATATAAATGTAATCATCACAATTAATAAATAAAATGGTGTAAAAATCCAAGGAACAAGTTGAGGCACAGAATTAAATCCTGCACATCACAAGACAATAAATTCTCTTTAATTATTTGCATCAAGCCTAGGTAATTAATCAGTAAATATTGTATTCTTTCTTTTATCTGAGCACATCATTCTCCTTATTTAGGCTGAGAACTTGTATAAAACTCCAGCTGGAACCTGTAAGTCAGTTATGTTAAAGCAGGAACTTTGTAATTTATTTCTAGTTTTTAGCTTGCAAAATCATGAAAATGGTACTTTATGTCAGTTTCATGTTCACATTTCTATGAGCGGTAGATGTGTGCCAGGTAATTCAGTAAATCCTTCCCACAAAATAGTCACAGTGTCAAAATGAGTGTAGTCTTTCCAGAAGTGTTATAGCACTAAAATCCCTGAACAGAGTAGTGAATGTTATTTTAGAACTATAATTAAACAACATTTCATCTCCATCAGTCTAAAAATAATTACTTGGAAAATTAAATTTAGATTTGCTGTGACAAAGGGTGTATTAACCAATGGAGGAACTGTAGTCTGTGGTTTGAAAGAAAGTTTTTTTCTCTGATTTCTGCCAGTATGTTGAAAGCTGACCAAAAATTAAAATTTTACTCTAATGAAAACTTCAGTATAAAAGAGTCTTGAAGTCTAAAATGCACAACAGTTTTTGCAAGTGAAACACATCTGTCTTAAAGGGGTGTTTATTATGTCTGTGTAATCTGGTCACAAAGGATGATGTGTTTTGAATGGCTCTCAAGAGACAACGATCCATCAGAAGGAAATGTAATTCACTGTTGAACTGAGAAAGTTGAACCAATTTTAGTTATTCCAGTATAAAGATACTATAAATGAATGTATTATCAAGCCTGCCTGCTCTACATGTAGCTCTTTAGATCCTGCCCTTACATAAATGGGTCAATTCTGTCTCCATGTATTCCCTTCACTGTTTGAATAAAGGTTACCACCTCTTGTGCATACATGCAAGAATTGTTTAAAAACATTATGTTTCAGAGCTGTTTTGAGAAAACAGGTGCATTCATGAATTAACACACTGTGAAAATAATTTAGCCTTGTTCCATAAATACAACAGAAGTGTGTGTTAAAACAAGGACTTTGTATAAATCTATGGAAATAGTATACTTTGGTGAAATTAGGGAAATCCATTTCATTAGGTACAGCACGTCCTGGAACAGAAAACCTTTGTCCTGGTGGCCTGTATGCTTTCCATATTCCATTATGCAAATGTGAGAATTCATCAGGTACTTTGCCTCATTCCTGCTACCCTCATTTGATATCTTCTTCAGACAAATCTACATACCAGGCACAGTCTCTCAAAGCCAGCAGCTTCTGCCCACAAAAACAACATCAGCTTGTTTTATTACTCACACATCAGCCACATTGTGTTGGTCGTATCATGCACAAAGAGAATTCCCATCCCAGTGAGTTTAGAGTTTGAAAGTATCAGTCCTGGTGCTCAGTTCAGACAGAGCAATATAATCCCCTTCAAGCCAGTGAACTCTGTATTACACAAGCAAAGGGTTTGCTCATTGTTCCAGACAGGTGAAGATTTTTTTTTTTTTTTAAAGCAAGACTAGGAACAGGAAAGCAGTGGTTTTTATCAAGCTCTGCCATAGTACAAGAAGAGACAAAGGACTGGTCAGAAAACAAAGAAAATAATCCTATTTAATAGAATAAAAAACAAAGTCATACCCACAGGTAGGTCAGAGTCATGTCAAGGTACATGTCTGCTTCTGATGTGAACTCTTCAGAGACCGTTTTCCCCATTCCAACCCCCACACTGCAATTGGGCACTAACAAAAGGCCTCGCTGTGCAGTCATCCCAATGATATCAGATGTCACTCCCCTGCAGCCCTAGATGACAGCCCAGTTCATTCACCCTGCATGTTTTTCATGTTGCTTGCGTGGGATCATGCTTATTGCTTATCTACCTTGTCCAGGTCAGTTGTTATTTGTTCTGTGTAATTCTGCTTCCTGTGACAAATTCAGCCTGATACGTTTTTCTCATATGTTTTTTGTTTCATACTGCTGACTTCTCTCTGCAGATATTGGCACAGCTTAGTGCAAACACCTCTTTTATTTGCACAATCTCTAAGATTTTTTTTATCATAAGTGGTTAGAATTACAAAATTCTTCCTCCTCCTCTTCTTAATGTATGTATGTACTAGCTAATGAGAAATATAGGACAAAAACCATAGTACTGATACATTTTTAAAAATTAAAAATTTTGCCCAAATAACCCATAACCTGATCCTTCTTAAAGTATAATCTTACTGCAAGTATGTATTATCCTCCATTCTTTCAAAGCTGCATCACAAGTTCACATGGCATGTTTTGATTGCCCAGCAGATGTTCTTGTAAATTTCAGAATCTCACCTGAATGTTCCCAAAGTTTGGAATGAAAAGATCACATCTGTAGTATCGCTTCACATGTGTTTAATTTTCACATTTTATGCTGTCCTTTGCTAACTGGAGTTCCTTCTCTGTTTATTTTACTGGCATTTTGAATTCCCAAATACCTTTCTGTCTGCAAAGCACAGCTACTGAATTGCATGTCCAAACCCAATTCCTGCCAACAGCAATCCCTAATTTCAGACTGACTGTTTGGCTTATGTAGCTGTCCAGTTTATGTGACATTGCTAATATCAAGCTCAGCATGAAGGTTAGATCCTCAGGTTGTTGAAGCTGACATACCTTCCTACGTCTGCCAGACCCAACTGAGAGGCTGCCCGGCTCTGCCAACCAGCTCCCACACCAACAAGCTACAAGCAAGTCTCCACAGGCTCCTGGGTCAGGAAGATTCCTCTGGAAAGCATGGAGAATCTCCTGCACTGCACTGTGTAGGTTGTCTGGAAGCCCCAGGTGGGATTTACATGAGCTAGCAGTGTAGCTATGCTAACATCACACTCCACCCAGGCTAATGCCTCAGTGAAGCCTACGCAGAGCTGGACAGTGGCTCCAATAGCTCACTAGGCGGATGTGATTGCACAGCTCTGCTTGGTGCTGGGTAGAAATGCTGTGGACTTACCTGTGATTTCATCAAGTCAGCCTCTAAATACTCTGCCCCACCATCACTTGTGAGAGTAGGTCACTCTGAGGAATAGAGTCCTGAGTCACTTAGACAAGCATCAGGTTGTTCCCTGGATCTGCCTCTTTTGCCTCCTCAGCCAATCATTCAGCAGTGGCAGTTCTATAACTGGTATGGGAAGTGCTGTTCTCCCCCTCTCATTCCTTCTCCTGAGTGGTTCTTCAGTCAATCCATGGCTGTGTCCCAAGACCACCACCTCACAGATGCGCTCTCTGCCTTCCAGGAGATTAGCAGCAGGGATGTCTGGGCATGTTTTCCCTGGCTTGGGACATGTCTTGCATCTCACATTTGCCACAGGTTTGATCACTCTGCACTTATTGTCCAGGTCAAGTGCCAAATTTCCAAATTGTTATGTTTTTTCCATCCTTATCCTGCTAGTACTGCCCACATATGAGGGCCACCAGTTTCACAGAGCTACCCAGCCTTTCACAGGAATAATAACATCACATTATAGTGGTGACACAGTGTCCAAAGAGTGACACTTGGACACTCTGCACTGGGTACCAGGAAGTGGGCAAGAATTAACCACTCCTCATCCTGCTGTACCAAAGACCACTGGGCTTCAAGCTGGGCCTGCTCTAAGGCACGGGAGTTAGAAAGCAAATGAACAATTAAATTCCTACATTTAGATTGCGTGTCCAGACATTTCGAATCCAACCAGGATCTTTCATCAATGGAATCTGAAAGAAACAAAATGAAAAATAATGTAGTTAATTAACCATGCACAGAATTAATATATACAGGCCTCAATCATGGTCCTTGAAACCCAGCTTCAATGAATATCTCTCCTAAGATTCCTTTGTAAGCCTTTGTGTCATCCTCACTTTTTATCTTGACTGAGAAATTTTCTCAATTGTTTTTCCACCATCTCATTTTTCAGGGGTTTTGCTGAAGGATTTAGTCCTCTGCTAGTGGAGCTGGAGAGAACTCCGAAGCTGGCAAATTCTGTGAGCTCTGAAGAAGCATAGACCACAACAGTGTCTGTTTATTCTTTTGCAGGATGGGGATGCCAAAGATCTTTTCATATGGCATCATCCCTAGATGTGTTCATGGTACAGGAAGACCTCTAGTACCCAGTAGGACAGGAAAAGCAGTTCTGTAGAACAAGAGGAGTACACTTCAGCCCCTTTGAAGCAGCCTGGTGCTCAGGGTCTGCATAGCAGAGGCATGAGTATATTCCATGAGTAATTCCCCTGCAGACAGGCAGCACAGGGGCCTCGGCAGTGTGACTGCTGTGACTTTCAGAGACAGAGCCCACAGCTGAGGTGACAATTGCTGTGACAACCTCTTTATGAATGCACAGAAGTAGGAGTGAATGGTGATTTCATTTTTAAAGAAGCCACAGTTGCAAGGCATATTGACATTAATTAATGCCCACTAAGTAGGGTAAGCTTTCAGTGTTGCTGGAGATGAAGGGATGCATATAAATATAAGGAAAAGTTATTCAAGAGAAATTCTGAAGTGCATTTTATAATACTTCTTATTCCATAGTGAAATTTCATACTGTAAGGACTAACTCTACAATATCAATAAATACAGTGGTGATGATGATGATGATGATGATGATGATGATGATGATGAAATGAACAAATAATTTGAAAGATTTCTTTTTCTTGCCTAGAAAAGTTATGGCCAGATTTGCTGGTGGTGTGTTCTCAAAACACCCATATTCCTTCATATTCAAACCTCAACATTTTTCAAACAAAAATGCTTATCAGGAAAAAAGGAAAAGCATTCTGGTCTCTATAATTCTGAAGTTATATGACACTCAGAATACTCTGTGGAATTCTACTGCGCAAATAGAAAAGGTATAAAATGATACTTTTTCTGAATTTTCTTCCATTTGAATAAAGACTATGAAACCATTACAAATAGGGAGCAATCAGAAATAGCAAAACAAGCACTACAGAAAGAAATTCACCTAGTTCTGGTACGTCCAGTTCTTAAGGGTTCCATTACTGTTAATTACACTGGTAATTACACTCACACACTCTGGTACATGTGTAATTAGGATATAATTTCATGTGGGGGATGTGACAAGTAAGTTTGAGGTGGCACAATCAGAGGAAGACAGAGGTCTGGCACATAGGCCTTCTCTGTTCATGACAATGTCTTGCACTTGGAACATTCCACTAAGGATTGCACCACAGTATTCAAACAGAGTTTACCAAGTCTCTCAACAACCTTATGGACCAGAAGATATTGTAAATTCCATTTATCAAATTAAGAAATTGAAATACACACTGATTAAATGACTTACTTGGCATTACAAAGGACTTCTAGCATCTCAATTAGGAACAGACCTCTTTCCACATGGTCCATTATTTTAACAAGTGGTCTATCTTTTCTATTCTCAGAAGCAGAATAAAAATACTGGCACTGTTGCCCCAGTAATTAAATGATCAGAAATACTCTTCCAGGCTAAATTAATAATTGAAATACAGATGCATGCTGTATGCAAATGCTGTATTCAATATAATTGCATTTTCCTGCTGCATGTGCCTGTTTGTGTTTAAGAGCTATCATAGAGTGGTTTGGGTTGGAAATAACCTGAAAGACCATCTGGTTCCAACTCCCCTGCCATGGGCAGGGACACCTTTAATGAGACTAAAGTGCTCAAAGCCCCATCCAGCCTGGCCTTGAACACTTCCAGGCATGAAGCACCCACAACTTCTCTGGCCAACCTGTTCCAGTGCCTCACCATCCCCACAGTAAATTTCTTCCTAGTATCTAATCTAAGCCTACCTTCTTTCAACTGAAACTGAAACTGCTTTTCAACTGAAAGATGTTCACTCTTGTCCTACAAGCCCTCATAAAAAGTCCCTCTCCAGCTCTCTTGTTGTCCCTTCTGGTACTGGAAGGTGCCATAATGCCTCCCCAGAGCCTTCTCTTCTCCAAGCTGAACAACCCCAACTCTCTCAGCCTGTCTGCAGAGTATGGGTGCTTCAGCCCTCTTATCACCTTTGTGGCTTCCTCTGCACTTGCTCCAGAGTTCCACATCTTTCCTGTGCTGAAGGCCCCAGAGTTAGGTACACCAGCCCCCGTGAGGTCTCCTGAGAACAGAGCAGAGGGGCAGAATCCTCTCCCTCACCTGCTGCCCACACTGCTTTGGATGCAGCCCAGGACACAGTTGGCTTTCATGGCTGCAAACACACATTCTTTCTTTCTTTTTCTTTCTTTCTTAAAAACAATCAAAATTCCACGATCCAAAAAATGAATCTCAGAAACATCGTAATAGGAACTGCCACAGGCAAACAGTACATTTCATTAGCAGAAAAGTCAACAGTGTGTTGCAACAGAGCTGGTAATTTTACAAGAGTGCTGCTGCCTGTGCATTCAGTTCCTCTGAAAAACAATGATCAGAGACAGTCCTGTAAAACATTCTTTGTGTACTGTGCAACAACCACGCGACTCTCCAGGATCTCTGCCAACATTTTGAAAGTACAGTTAATATTGTAGTTAGGTATTTGATGTTTTTAGTTGTCTAATCTTTTGTTCCTGCTCACATTTGAAAAACAATCCTAAGGAGCTTTCATTCAGACCTGCAATTAATGAAAAAATTTAGAATTTAATGAATTATATTTTGTCCATTCTTTTGAGTGACTGTTGTAAATCGACTGCCTTTCCTATTTAGTAGTCTTGGAAAGGCAAACTGATATGAGCAACAACGATTTCAAAGCAGACACAATGCATTAAATCTTTCCTTTAGTTGTACCAGCCTCAGAAGGCACCCTGCTGACCTTAGAGAACAAGCTAATGTGGGGAAAAGATGACCTTGCACTTAAGCAAGTGAAATAGGACACAAGTGCTATTCCTGTACAAGGCAATCAGAGTCAAGGCACAGGTGGAGGCACTGGGAAACTCTGGCCTGTGCCCTGATGCTGGAAAAACAGCACTTGGCACAGGTGCTGCCACAGCCAGCTGGCAGCTCCCAGCTTGGGAACGAGCACAGAGCATTTCCAACAGGCCTCTCAAGGAGGCCAACTGGTCTTTAGTGTTGATGGAGCTTAATAACAATAATAGCAGGAGCTGACTGGATCACACCAGGTAGTATCAAAGCCAGAGAATGGGCACTGTCACTGTTTAGTTTACTATCACCAGTGTAGCCAAGAGATCCAGATCTCCTGAGAAGCTCCCTGAGATTTTTTGCTTCTGGAAGTGTGGACATTATTGAACAGCTCTCCTGATGTCTAAAATAAATAATATGCTCCTAAACTGTCTGGGGAAATTCAATAATATTTATAAGAAAACTTTAATTTGTGGTGCAAAGCAAAATTTGCCCTTTGACACCTAAAGACAGTCTTTATGACCCTGTATTGCCCAGTCTGTTAGCATTAAGCCAAACTGTACTTTTCTCAAATAATTATGGAATGTTTAAGAATGAAGATATTTCTTTTAGCTGATAGAAGGTGAAGTAAAACAGAATACTCAGAGATAACAGATATGGCCTGATATTTGCAGAAGAACAGATTAATCTATATTTCATACTCTCACTTAGAGAGAAAATATATATCTTATATAAAAATATGGCAAGTAAAAGATAGCACTAGTAACTGTAATCCATGCCCCCTTGGGAGAGATATGGAAATGCAGTGAGCATGAAAAGAAACAGGAAATACTTAGGCATTAGGAAAACTTTATAATAGTAGGAGCACCCAAGCTCTGGTATGGCTTGCCGGGAGAGGCTGAGATCTTTCAGAGCAGGCCGAACACACATTTGACAGAAATGTTTTAATTATAGTTGAATTTGCCTCTAGGCATAGAGATGGACCGGATGATCTCTGAGTCTCTTGCAGCCTTGAATTCTGTTAGTCTATGATAAAGTGACGTGGCAGAATGAGAATCCATTTTCAGGAGTTCTTTCCTGGCAAGGAAATCTCGCAGTGGGAAAAAATACAGAAACTGGTGATGAAAACCCTGTTACATGAAATGCTTTGAATTTTAAAAAGTAGTGCAGAAACAAGTTATAGGGAAGCACAGCAGAGTAGCAAAGGGATGGGCAGGGTGACCCAAGCAGCTCTTCTGTCTCAAACTTCTGACTCAGTCTCACGACATCACCTGACTGGTGTTTAGCTCATCACACTGATGCAACAGGTGTTGTAAACAAAGTTAGTCATTTATGAATTACTCAAGTAATTTAAATCAGGTTCCTACAGTAATCACACCTCTAAATGTAGCTAAGTACACATTGAGTGCTTTATTTCTGCTAGTACCAGATAGAAACATCCTATTACTTCCCTTGAGGAGCATCTGATGCCCGAAGTGAGTTATATTTTCCCTGCAGTATGGGTGCCTAGTGCAAAGCAGCTGGTCTGTTCTTTCACAGAGAACCAGAGCAGGTACCTTTTAGGAGGAGATGCTATCTCCACTGCAGAGTAATTTTAAGGAACAAAGAGGAAGGAGGGCCACCTTCTTTCAAGGTAAGATGACAATCCAATTGCCACATGATCATAATGCCTTTCTAAGTGACCTTAAGTAAGAAAACCATTTCCTAGCTTCTCAAATAAGTCAGATTTGACTGATAACTTTAATTTTCCTGGAGAGGTTGTAACTAGTCAGACAAAGCTTGGGACATCAGTAAATAATGTGGAAAAAAAAATGTAACTACCAAGAGTTCTGTTAGAAACTTCAGTAGTGAGTTCCTAGTAAAATGGCTTGATGTTCTAACACTCCAAACAAAAACACCCTTGTTTATATTTATCTTCTATAAGAAGGCTACCAAAATAAAGCCACTGGTCTGTAGGAGACAACATGGGAGCTGCTGCCCATGGAGATGACCACCGAACAGTTTAAGAACTTTAAGAATATGGAAGCCCAAGTCAAGTTTTATCATATGAAGCAGAGGAAGCACAACAAGGAACCAGTTCTGTTTAACTGCCTCACTCAAACCTGGTCCAAAGTCAAAGGAGCCATTATGCTCAAGCACTCTAGCAGCTCCAGGGTCCCAAGGGATCCATGGAGACAAAGGAAGATGAGAGAGTAGGGTGGGAAGATCACAGCAGTTTGGAGTCTTCTTGCTTGCCCAGCCCTCACAGCCACTATTTCTCTGGAGACATCATGGGTGCCAGGGCACCTCTTGCGGCATGAGCAGTGTTCTCCCTGTCCTTTCCTTGCTGAAAACATGGATACCATTTGGTGCAACACAACAGATACCTGCATTGTAATCATAGAAGGGCTTGGGTTGGAAAGGACCCTAAAGACCATCTAGTTCCAATCCCCCACCACCATGGGGAGGGATGTCACACACTACACCAGATTGCTCAAATTCCCATCCAACCTGGCCTTGTATGCTTCCAAGGACAGAGCATTAACAGCTTCTCTGGGAACCTGTGCCAGTGCCTCACTCCTCACAGTACAGATTTTTTTTCCTAAAATATAATATAAATCTCTCCACTTTTAGTTTTAAACTGTTCCCCCTTATCTGATCACTGCCTGCTCATGCAAAAAGTTGATTTCCCTCTTTTTTTATAGTTCCTTTCAAGTACTGGAAGGCAAATCTAAGATTTCCTCAGAACCTCTTCTTCTCCAGGCTGAACAATCTCAACCCCCTCAGCCAGTCTTCATAGGAGAAGTGTTCCAGCATTTTTGTGTCCCTCCTCTAGACTTGCTGCAAAAACAGGTCCATGTCTTTCCTTCACTGAGGACCCCAGATCTGGATGCAGCACTGCAGGCAGGGTCTCACCAGAGCTCCTTTTGACAGAGCCCAGGATACATTTGGCTTTCGGGGCTGAAAGTGCACATTGCCAGTTCCTGTGCAGCTCTTCATCCACCAGAACCCCCGAGTCCTTCCCTGCAGGGCTGCTCTCAATGAGTTCATCTCCCAGTGAACTACATCAACTTCCTAAATGATTTTGAAATCCAGATGTAAGCTGAATGCTTTGTAATAATCCAGCCTATAAATTAAAGGAAAAAAAAAAGTGAGAATATCCATGGCATTTCTGTCCTGGAGCTGCTGCAAACTGCAGGAGATCTCAGGCATGCTGGTTTGCTCACCACACTTGGAAGTGACTTTGAAATAAAGATAAAACTAAGGACTGCAACTAATATGCTATGGATCTGCTCATTTAGCCAGAAACCTCACTGAGAACATCCCAGGGCTGGGTTAACACAGGGAACCCTGGTCTTTGAAATACACCCTGAAAGAGCCTCACGCCAGGTCTGTATTTTTCCTGCTGAGCTCCTCCCTTTTCTTAACCTCACCCTAGTCGCTCACAGAGAGAATTATCAGCTGTTTATCTAACATCTTGCAAGGCTTGCTGATAAAGGCTGTTTTGTCACCTCCCGCAGACCGCTCAGCAGGGCAGGGCCTGTTTGGCTGCCGCCACCATTGGCAGAGGGGGTGGCCCCACCACCACACGGGCACTTGCTTTTGTCGGGTATTTTAAAGGCTGCAGTTAACACTGCACCTGGGAATGTGTCCCTTAGGAACCACCCTAGGCTACCAAAAGGTGTTTCATGAGGTGATATATCCACATCACCTGATGTTCACCCCACCCTCCCTCATGGCATCAGCCTTTCCAGACCCAGAGGCCTCCCTGAGCAGCTTCTCCATCAGCCCTGGACATGGCAGCTGCTACCCACAGCTTTCCCCACAGCACAGAGGAGGGCAATACATACCCCTCACCAGAGCAGGGTGAAAATGGCTGTTCCTCCTCACAGCCAGGGGCAGAAAGCTGGTGGGTGGTCGAGCTCCACAACTGCAGTATTGATGCTGCCCATGGCTTAGGCTTGGTGAGGCTTTGGGTCATCCAGACCCTCATTGTTAAGTGCAAGGCAAAGGAGTTCAGAGCTAGATCTGGCTGAATGTAGCGTCTGCAACCACAAAGAATCTATAAATTTTGGGTTTTCATGATACAGAGCAAACAAAGCTCATCTAGCCCACTGATGTTCAGTCTGAGACACAGATACGTGCTCAGTCATGTAAACAGAGGACTCCCTGAAGACAAAAAAAAGGAAGGAACTATCAAGAAGTTCCTGATTTAGTTCAGAGGGATTCTGGTCAAACAGGTATGGCAGCAGAGCTGAACTGGCAGCAGGCTTGTTTAAAGACTTGAGGAGCTGGGTTTGTGCCACACGCTGGATCCCCAGGCTCCCAGCACCCAGCAGTACACAGAGCAAAGCTGCTGCTGCTGTGCTGCGCCTGCTCTTCAAACAGTACCAGGCACAGACTGTGCTTTTGCTTGCTAGCAAACTTTGTCATGGGTCACATACAAACACCTTATAGAAGCTTGTGGGGAGCCTTCAGAAAGGGGCATTTCCCTCATCCCATTTGTTTTCTGTGCAATTTTAGGCATGAATTTCAAGAGTGGTGATGGGGTTAGGAAGATGGCAGCAAAAAACTGTGCTGTACACTGAAAAGCTGCATGAGCCTTTCATGTTATGATTGAACCCTTTGTCCATTTGCCTACGGCAGCTGCCTCCATAGGTATAAAAGTCATGGCAGGTGGGAGGTAATAGCCACATCTGGGCCTGACGTGTAAAACCTAGCTGGGCTTTTTATTCTCTCTGTTTATTTACTTTGTTTGCTTGTAGACTTACTCAGCAGTCTTCCCTATGGGTATCATAGCTGTTTTAGGCTGCCCATGATGCTTCCCATCCCCCTGTCCATTGATTTGTGGGAAGCCTCCCATCAGAATGCAATTTATTTAAAGAGTATTAAATTTTGCCACAGAGGGAAGTTCCATCAAGTCAGTACTGATATGTAAGTACTTGCACATTAGTCACTGTCCAGAGTCATCAAGGGCACCAACAGTGATGGGCAAAACAGGTTTTAATGTATGGCTTCATGACAGGCTTGATAGAATCATGACAAGCCTCTATTAAAGTGTGAGTGAATTAAAATATACATGGGGGTTTTTCCACTTTGTCCATCTAGGGGAAAAAAAACCAGGTAGGCTTGCTGTTCTTTGAAACCCTTCAAGCATTCAAATATTAAAGCCTCACATGCAAATTCCTAACAGTAGAAAAAATTGTATTGCGTGTAGTTTTTGTAGGGGCTTTTAAAGAGATTCGCTAGTCACAGCTTTTGAGGGAGAAAGTTTATGTTATTTTGTGGGACATAGGTATGTTTGTAATATGAAGAGACCTTGTGTCCCAAGATCAGATTTCTGGAGTGGAACAGAAGAGGAAAAACAATCCTGCATCTGAGGGGTAGGTCAGGAAGTTTGGAAACTTCCATTGGGCCTGGCGCTATTGCAGGCTGTCTGTGCTCTGCTGCATAACCCTGCTAACCTCACTCTGCTTCTGGTTTTTTAATATAAAATAGAGAAACATTATCAACTCAGACTACTGTTACAAAAGCGAATTTCTCAATTTTCACAGTTCCTGACTTCATTGGTTCAGTACACAGGGCTCACATATAGTAAAGACTGCGTGTATGCAAAAGTAAACACATGTTCATAAATAGACTTTGGAAGCAGCTCCCTGCTGGCTCTTGTCCAGAAGGACAGAAAATAAAGAGGAGGGGAGCGTGCTTCTTCATTGCAAGTGATTTGTTTTTCTCACTAATGCTACAAATTGTTCAGGACTGTTTCTAGGAAGAAGGCAGTCATAAAATCCAATCAATATATGCTGCAACATTGCTGAGTAGAAGAAAAACAGCATGTGCAGAACAAGAGGAAGTGTTTGAATAAAATTCTTGGAAAGAAGCATCTCAGAACGCAGTGGGCCAGGAACATTTTTTCTGTGGTGTACATTTAGTACTTGTTCACACAGAAAGATTTAAAAGTATTTAGAAATGTTTTTTAAATGTTAATAATCCCTTGTGCTTGACTGGGCTTTAATTAATACTAAAATAACAGCATTGGCTTTGAAATTCTTTCGCCATGTCACAATGTCACACGTTTAGAAGTTTTCTGCCTCTCCTCCTACTTTCTTCAGTATTTTGCCTAAACAAGGCTCAGTGGCCTGGCAGCCATCAGTCTCTTTGTTAAATGTCATACAGTTTTTCTCCAGGCAGGACAGTGCTATGGGTGAAGCTTTACAGATCCCTGGCTGCAGAGAATGAAGTTTGTAATCAGTGGATGCTCCACAAAGGGTTGGCTGGCTCAAGAGTAGAGCATCCCCAAGTGTTTATTTTACACTCCTGAAGGTGCCACTGCAGCTATGCTGGTCGTGAAGCAGTGCTGGATTGATAGAGCACAACCAGCTGCCCTCAGGAATGCTTTGGGACTGTCTTTTTTGCCTTTGTTGTTTAAGGACACTATGGAGAGACAGGTTACAAGACCTCCACCTCCAAACCTCCCCCAGCATCTAGCAACACAGTCAAGGCCATCAGAGATCCAGTGTCACTGGAGGATCCCAAGTGCTGTTTCTGTTACCTACACCGGAATGATTTTCCCAGAAGTTAGATCACAGAAACATTCAAAGCTCCATTTTGTGAATAATCTTTTATTGACTACTTTGGACTTTAGAGGTACTCCTGACTTCAGTGGGTGAAGGATTGTTAATTGTTCTGTGAGAAATTAACACTTCCTGGTACTCCAGACTGGCAGGATTCATTTTTAAAATAACTTCACAGATTAGGTAGTCAGCAAAAAGAAAGATGGTGGCAAGAATAATCTGTTCACTGTAGCAGGCTCCTGCATATTTACTTGTTTTCACTTCATTATGCAGTGCCCATAATGTAATTTTTCCTTTGTGTAGGGATTCCTGCAGAGGGTAAGCACATAAGTCCAGCTATTCTTATTTCACTTGAGGTGCCAACACAAGACTTGACCTTTTCAGAGCCTTTTTCACCCAGTCCACAGCCTTCATTATGTGGCATCAGTTGAATAGAAAAATATCCTTTCTCTGGGCTGTATTATTAGTGCATGTGTTAGTGAGATAGCACTGGATTTGGAGTCTCCATGGCATCTAATTCAAAGATATTTAATATAAGAATCCTACTATATTCAACCCAGATGTACCTGTCTGACTTTGAGGTGAGAGAATAGTTCCCCTTCAAGGCCACCTTTTTAAGTGGGATTAGATCCTGGAGCTGTCCTTTTTACTTTAAACAGTCCTAAGAAAGATGGTGTTGCCTGGATTCCCTTTCTAATTAATCCACAGAGAGTGTTGCACCATTAGAGCATGATCCATTTAAGCTTCCTTAGCATGGCATTACATAGAACGTTTAAATACAAACTTTTCTTCTCTAAATGTAGCTATGAGCTGCCTTGGAAAGATAATTTTCATAACTGCCTGCTATTCTTTCCCATTAAATTTTCCATCCTTTTTCCTCACAGGATAGATCTGCTTTTGTATCTCATCTAGAGCATACCGCTTCCATCAAAATCAACTTCTCTTCAGCAAAGCTCTCATAGTCAATGAAAAAGTGAAAACAAGTGCAAATACACCCTGAAAAACAGTTTAGCAGTCAAAAGAGCTTCCTTTGTTGCAGCATTAAATTATCACAGGGTTTATAAAGAAAGTATAAAAATATCCAAGGCTTTATAAAGAAAAAGAAGATTCACTAAGACTCACATTCTATACTGCTGTTTGTTGGCCTTCAACAGTGCTTTGAAGCTTTAATTGGGGCTCACTTTTTCACACACTGTACAGGGACAAAATGAAAAGGTTGTGACAGGATGCCTCTTTCATGAAATCCTCATTCATTTAAGTGAAGTTTTCCCAAATCTTAGCATTCAAAAGTCTGGGCAGTCATTCCCTCTCTGCTACTTGCCACCAACTTTATTAATATAATAAGGAACATGTCATCATTAATGTAGGCAGCCTAGGATGAGCTGAAGGGTTTGTTTGATGTGTATGGCAGGGTCAGGAACATGCTGCAGCTCCCACAAGGCCAGCAAGTAGTCAGGAGGTATGTCTGCTCCAGCCTGCTTTCAGGAATGCTTGTCTGAGGATTTACAAAGCAGAAAATAAACTACTGGTGTTGCCAAGCAATTAAGACCACTGTTCAAAGGCTCTGAACTGAGACAAGCCAGTTAAAGTGAGGAACTGCCTCTCCCATGTGTACATGTTGCACAGATTCCTAGTGAGTAACATCTTCCCAAACCTTAGAGGAAACCTAAGCGAGCTCACACTTCCCTCTGTAGGGAGGACAGAGACAGAGGCAATTCCAAGGACTGAGTTACTCCAACAGGATTGTTGCCTTTGGACTGTAGGAATAAATCCTTCAGTGGATTCAAACAAAACCTATCTTTCCTATTTTCACTGAAATGAGGTAACAAACCTGCAGCATCCTATTTTGTTACTTTTTTTTTCTCCAGTGTGGGCAGAGATCAAGTAAACCCACAGGAAAATGGGAGGTGGGAGCCCCAGGGAACCTGTGGGAATCCCTGGAGTGGCTGAGATTGAGGTTTCTTCCCCAGATGCCATGTGAGGAAGGGCTGGATGTTGATGTCTCTGGTGTTTGGCAGCCCTTCTCAGTGTAGGCCAAAGGCTCCTTCAAGTTCCTGCCAAAAGCTGAGGAAAAGCATTGCTGGGCTGCAAGCAGCCCAGCTCTTGCCTACAGCTTATGTGGGTGCTGTGTGGAAGGGAGGCCTTTTCCCCATCAGCCAGTGTCCCCATGGCCCTGTATCTGTCCACCCTCACCCTCCAACTCTGCTTCACCCTCCCCATTAACCCCCTCTGTTCCCAGCCTTTCTGCCAAGCTTGGCTGCATCCCCACAGGCTGTCCTGCTTGTTTGTCCTTTCCTGCTTACAGGCTACAAGTGCCCAAGCAAAAGCCAAGTGTCTGGATCCTGCAGTAAGGACTGGGTTAATTCTCAGTCCAGAACATCCTCATAGTTCCGCATCCATTGCAGAAACTTCCTTCTCCTACCCAGCTGCCCAGAGCTGCCAAGAAAACTGAGGAAACTTGACTATTGCCTCTCCTGCTGCAAAAACCTGCCATCCCTCAGGAACAGGCTGCCTGCAGGAAATTAGACACCTGCTTTGGTCTTCTTCTTGCAGTCATGAAGTGTTGGTGTAGTATGTCTGCCAAACCACTATTAATAAATCACCTTTTTGACTGTCACAGAGTTATGCCAAGATAAAATGCCATTCCTTCTACCATCCATCTTCTTTTTGTTTCACAGGTCCTGGCAGAGCTCTCTTTTCTGTACTATTTCCTGATCTATTGAGATTTGTGGAGCACTGACCAAAAGAGGAAGAAAAAACTAGTGAGTTAGTCAAATAAGTAGGAGTTAAAGAAAACTACCTGGTTCTCAGTTTTACCATTGGGTCCTGACTATCTAAAACCTGCCATCCTAGGGGGAAAAAGGATAGAAACGATATTAATTTTGAAGAAAACATTAACCTTCTAGCATGGGTTATATACACATGTGTTGCTGTGGTCTGTGCCCATCTTCATGGGCTTGTCCTTTACAAGTCTAATACAGCTGCTGGAGGGAAGCAGGAGAGGAAATTGATGAAAAATAGGGCTAACATCTTCTTTCATTTAAATTCCTTTCACTTAGTGTTACTTTTCATATAGAAAGGGGGGAAAGTATGGCTGTGTTTATTTATAAACTGCATTACCCTGCTCACACACAGCACAGCCTAGTGAATGTTGCAATATATTGCAAAAGGTGTTATTAACATAATCCCCTTGCAACAGATGGAGCAGCTGAGAAAGTTGCAGAGGGTTGTTGAAACTCATCCAGCAGCACGAGGGAAAACAGCTTTGTCATCCTGTCTGGGGCCAGCACTGCTCTGACCAGGGCAAGAGCCACAGCTCATTTCTCAGCCTTAGCTGAGAGTCAAGTCTGCCTTCACTTATATTCAAGTTTTGGCCTCTTGCACAGACAACATTAGATTTCCAGGAGAAGGGATTTGGGAGCACCCAAACTTTCTCTGTCCAAGGTCATGTCTGCAACTGCTTTAAGTTAGCTCACTTGAAATGGCTGTTGCATTTCCACTGACCTTACAAAAGCACCAGGACTCATACAGTGAATCCAATAAGGAATTAATAATGAAGGACATTTAAATACCCATTGGGAAAACTCTTCTTCAAGTTTAGTCTGGCTTTTTATTGGGTTTTTGGAGTTTTTTGTTTGTGTTTTTTGTTTGTTTTTGTTTCTGTTTAATAGGGCTAAAACATATTAAGGAAACCATTGTTTTGGGAAAGAGTTTTCAAATAAAACATTTATTGCAAATTATTTAATTAAAGAGTGTTTTTCCATTGAGTGAATTTCCAAAGTGTCCCTCTGAAGGAATGCTGCCCCTCAGATGCTTTTGACTCATAAAAACCTCTAAGCAAAACTGGCAGAGTGGAGGGGCTCAGAAATTTATAATGAAATAAATTCCTTGAACTCCAGGGATTTCTCGGAGATATTTACTGAGAGGGAAATCCCACAAAGCCTCAGTTTGTACCTCTCCCTGATTCTTCTCTGCCTTAAAATATCCAAGAAATAATGAGTCCATGGAATCCTAAAATACTTAGAAAAAGATAGGGTAATCCATCATAATTTCCATATTTTAAAGGAAAATTAATGATTTTATTAGCAAAGCTATGCTGAATTCCTAATTGCTTGTGTAGGTAAAAATTACCCTTGAGTTGCCTGATGATATATTGTTTGCTTTTCAAAGGTCACCTCTGTCCTGTAGCGGATTGCAGTACGGATAGTGTCAGAGTCAAAGCTGTACCATGTGCAGAGGGTGAGAAGAGAGAAAACCCCCACACAATGCAGGAAAAAAACACTCCTGAGATGAAAAAAATTAAAATGAATAAGTTAAAAGTTTTCAAACTGGTTAGAAGGTGTACAAAATATCTCAATATAAGGATACATCCAAATTATCTGACCTTTTTTTAAAGGGTACATCCAATTTAATTTGTTTTACTTGTTACAAGCTGTTAAATATCATATGGCCTCATTTCTAAGAAGGGGAAGATAAATATCAGGTGTCAGCCAAAAATAATACATGGGACCACTGGAGGGCACTTTTGATTTAAAAATCCCTCACTTTAAAAGTCTTTTGGCAGCAATACAACTTCTGCAAATGCAGGAGAGAGCAGAACTGGGGCTTATCACTTGTTCATGAACATTTATAGGAAAATATTTCTTTCATTTTAAGATATTTTGTAGTCCAGAAGAGCTTGAGGAAATTCTAACAAATAACCTTTATGAAACATCTATTCTCACTAATTTTTTTTTCCTTATTACAGATTTTTACAATGTGACTGTTTTGGCCTAGATCACATAACATTAATAAATCACTTAATTGAAACAACTACTATAGATTGGGTTAGAATAAAAGAGACTGTATTTTTTGTCTGTACTGCTATGCGGACATATTGCTAGCTCTGCATTTAAAAGAAGAATATGCTAAAACTATTCACCTGATCCATGGATCAGATATCTGCCACTTGGTTCAAAGGCTCCAAGTTTACTGAAGGAGTAAAGGAGGAGAAAAGAAAAGTAGCAATTCTCTGTGTACTGGATTCATTTCTAGACTAATCCTGCAAACTTTCTCCTCTCAGCAGTCTTCCTTAGATGATTGATACAGTTCACTTCAGAGGGAGAGTGGGCCTGAATAAAAAAAAAGATTTATCAGACCAGCTGCCAGTGTTCAGTCTGTCTTTTTGCAGTTTTTTTCTTTGTTGACTTAGACCTTCATGAAAGGGGGCTGCTTCCTGCCTGGCCTACCTTGCTTGGAAGCAGCCATGCAATTCCTTGTTCCCCATTTTGGTTGGGCAAAGAACAATTTGCTCTTCCATTATAGCAGAGCATTTCTCTGCAAAGCCACAAAATCAGCATTTATACAAGATCAGACCAAAGCTTTTGTGAAATTCAGAAGACAGAAGGGCAAAAAGGAAAAGAGGGAAAAGAGGGCAAGAAAAAATGAAAAATGCATAAATGCCTCCACCAGGTATTTTCTTCTTGGCTTTTCTGAATGGAGGACGAGGAATTTATTGTGAGCAGGCATGTCTCCATTGCCTGGTAACAGTGCCTGTAATATGGAGTAAATGATTGCCTGTTTGTGCTGTGGCCTGTGGTTCTGATGATGAACTTCCTGAGGGACTGTAAAGATAAAAATCAGTTTGGTACTTGGTGAAGATTTAAAGAGCTGTAACTTCTAAATGGTACTACTGAGGGATAAACAGGCTTTTGCCTCCTGCCTCTGAGCACCATGGCAGGGTCGCAGGAAGCTGAAACTGAACAAAACTCACACTGAAGCCCACAAAATTCGTCCCTACAGGACAGAACACAAAGAGGCTCCACAAAGCTGAGTGAAGGCTCTCCTTTGCTGTCAGCTTTGCAGGGAAACCATCCCATTACAGCACTGGCAGGCACCAGCACAGATGTAATGAACTCAGGGATGGTGGTGAAGTCACAGCAGAAACTGGCAGCTTCATTTGGGACAATACAGATAATAGATCAAAGGGGAAACAGTTTCAGGAACTTATTTTTTTCTCTGCATTAATATATATGATATTATAGTGGTAAATTCTCATAAAATTAGTGGCTGATTTTCCTGTGAGTGTGGCTACTGGTACCAAAAGAGAGAAAATTGATTCTGAGGATGGTCTTGGGGTCACTTCATTCCTCATTTCAGGAACTGCAATCCCACGTGGCATTTACCTCAGTTGTAATACACAGGGCATCTGAACTGGGAGCATGGGGCAGAGTGAGGCAGTGTGCCCTGACAGGATGGCCATGCATGAGGCTTTGAGTAAAACATCTCCTTCTCTTCTCATTGCTATTTTGCTCCACAGGCAAGCACATCTTCACTTTCTGCTCCTGTCTCTTCAGGGCTTCACTATATGCAGCCCCATTTGCAATTTCTAAATTATTTCTAACTCTATAAAAGTGATGAGATCCTCAAGCTCACTTGATCCCATTTCCTTAACATATTCCCCACCTCAAATATGTTATTTCAAGTGAAGTAGAAGACAGTTCTGTATTTTCTGAGCCATTTTGTCATGCAGGCTTTTCAATGATCTCCCCAGCTTATGCACATTAAAAACAAAGAGGACACATTCTGAGGTGCCAGCACAATGGTCCCTTGTGGTGCAAACCCTGTTATGGCTCCCTGGGTAATGTCTGTGGGAAGTGCTCAGCTGATGACAGCTCAGCCCGTATCTGCTCATTTATTTGGAGCAGAAGCTCATTGGGAAGATGCAGTGGAAGTGTCTTCTGCTGGCTTTCATGAAGTTTTTTTAGCTCCCAGAGATAGGGGACTTGAAATTGAAAAGAGTTTTAACCTTTGCCATGACTGGTAACAGCTTGGTAAATGCCCATAGCAAAAAACAAGTATCAATCACGACTTTCAAAAACCTCAGGGTTTAAGACAGCTCTGGTACTTGGAGATGCGTTTGTGCTTTCTGTCTGTTTGGATTGGGTTTTTCCTAATCTGCTCCACTTTTCAAAATGTTTTACATTTGCAGCCTAGACCTCAGTAGGTTTTGTTTAGCTGCTCAGTTGGAGCTGCTGAAGCTCAACCTTGGGCTGACCAGTCCTTGGACTGTGGCCTTGACAAGGTGCAGACTCCTGTCCAGGAGAGATTGAGTTGTCACAAACCACTTTAAAGAGTAGGAGAGTCAGAAACAGAGAGGTTGACACTCTGTTTGCATTTATGGCAGCATGAGATAAATAAGTGTTGTTAAAGCATTACTCATCATGCACATTGTTATGGTGCAAAGGCAGTGAGGTGACAGGAGCTGGTGGGTGAAGCAGCTGACAGCCACTCATGGCCCTCACTGCCCTTCATCCCCGTGGACCAAGCTGAACTTTCAGATCTATATTAAGACAGGGCATGATCTCTGAGACATGATCTCCAGATACAGAATGACCTCCCACAACCTGCCCTAAATAAAATGCAAAAGGACTTGGCCTGCAGTCAGCTCCCCCAGAGTGAACCACACGGGAGGGTCCGGGTTCAACTTACTGTTTGTTTTTCAGTAGGTGGGAAGGCAGCACACGTGCGTGAGGCTGGAGGAAAGCAGATCTGCAGTGAAGTTGAGACTTATTTACCCTTGCAAAAATACATCCTCTACTCTCTGAAGGGTCAGCCCTCCAAAATGGGAGCAAGGGGCTGCAACGAAGCAGCACCTGCTCCCCTGGCTGCTGCTGCCAACCTGCCAGGCATGGCAGGGAAAGGCCACTGTGAGGCAAGATGCTCCTGCCCCTGAAAAGTCTGGAGTCTGTTCAGGAGATGGCTGCAAAAAGGCCACCAAAATAAGACAGAAGGAGAGCCAACACTGTGGCCCCTGTGCATAGGGTGCATAGGTACAGCTGATCCCTGTGCCTGAAGTGGTACAGACCAGCCACAGGGGAGGAATCAGGCCCCATGGGAAGAGATTCTCCCCCAGCAAAGGTCCATGGGATGGAGCAGTCCCAGAGGCCAGGGCATTGCCATCTGCAGGGACAGCTGGGAACAGCCCTGCTGTCGGAGTAGCCGTGAGTGTCCTGGCTGTAGAGGGCAGGACTGCAGCCCCTGGGCAAGTGGGCTCTGCCTCTGGCTGCTCTGGGGCAGCACAGCTCTGGTGGGGTGAGAGCACCTCTGACCAACCCTGCTCCTTCTGCCATACCCAGAACAGCTGTTCAAGCTGTTCAGTGCAGTAAAAGCCTCACAGTGAGAAACATACAGTTCTTCCATTTCCAAAGAAATTGATGCTGCTTAAATTGCTACTGGAATTCTGGTAAATCTAGGACTGTCTGTAGCTCCAGAGAAATGCCAGTGCTTTGTCATGACCAGTGGTTTGTCACTGGGACTGGGAACTGGGAAGAGAGTGATGGAAACTTGCCCTGAGGAGTCCCTCTCCCACAGCAGCATCAACTGCAGCAGCAGCACTGGCAGCAGACAGTGACTGCAGCAAAGTGTTGCATTTCTGGAAGGTTTCTCCCAAAAGGTCTCAAAACACAACAAAAGATTCAGGTTAAATGAACCGAAAAAGTCTATGTATAGGAAGAAAATGAAAGTTACAGTTTTCTAGTGTGCCTGTTTAATTTGGGTACCCAGTGCAAGTGGCTCAGGGAGTATTTTTACAAATGCTCCTTGTGGTAGAGGTGAAAGTTGTAAAAATTCTTCTGAACATGAAGATCTCAAGCAGAGATCTTAGAGTACAGCTACCTAATAATTTGAAACACTAGCAAATAAAACATGAATTTTGCTTTGGGCAGTATAGATAGTTTGTATTTGAGGCAGGAATTTGCAGAGTTCTCCATGATTTCTGCTATGTTTTGATAGGCCCAGTTTTGACCACCATCCCCACATGTTATATCAGCTTCTCTCAGGGATGCTTAATTTATTTGTTATTTTTTACTTACTCCTCCTCTGGAAAGAACGAGAGTGCACAATCTTTTTCCTAACCCTAGGGAAAGCAAATGTCTGTATGACATCCTATTTGTTTGGTCCTTTTGCAACATCATGATAAACCAGAGGAAGTTTAAAGTCTAAATGCTTACAAAAATAAATTTTTGTTTCTGGAAGCAGATAAGTTTTTAATCACATGCTGCATTTCAGAGCCTGGGGCCCATATGTTTTTATTTGCATACCTAGGGAATCCTTTTATCAAGGGGCTCTCTGTGATGAGCTTTTAATATTCTCTAATATATGTATTCTATATATGTATATATATATCGTCTTCAAGGACCAAAATTTTCTCTGTACTCTGCAACATAGTGGCAGAACCACTTCAGTAAATCTACAGAGTTAAGTGGCTCTTCTTTTCTGATGTCCTCAGCAGAAGCCCAGAGTCAGCAGCTCCTAAAGGCCAATAGCAAGAGTTTCAAATGATATTTAGCACATCTATTTTGATCAGAAATCTGGTGTTCTTTATATGCTGAATAACATTGTTTATTGAACTTGTAATGAAAATTTCAAATTCACTGCAAAACAGATTGTTCAAAGGAGCAGTAGGATCCATGACTTTCCTTGGCAATTTAAGAGACTTATAGGTGAAGGAAATTTCTAGAAGGAAACTAAAGCTAAAGTGCACATCATACAAATGCAATAGTTAAAGTGTTATGTAGGATATCTTAATTTTTAATACAGGTGAAAGCCAGGAGTTTAATGATATTTGAAGTTTAAAGAAAAAAATTAAATCCCTGACTTCTTTGTTCCTTCTTAGTTTGGTTTATATTGAACATATTCTTGATGTTCCTTACTGCTCCAACCATCACTGAACTAATCAGTCCCATCTCTCCCACCCAGCCTCCATTCTGCTCAGTCTGTAGGGAATTTTCTGTGGAAATAGAAAGTTGCCACCTATGTTTAATTTACAAATCAACACCTATAAACTGTCTTCCTATCTGTAAAAAACAGGCATCTACCAACACACAAATACCAGGAAACCTGTGTGCTGATAGTGAGAACAACTGGTGCTCATTTTCACCCTCCCTACATGTTCCTCCAAATATGAAACTACTTTAAATGAATGTTTCTATCATTAGCTTAACCAATTTATTCTATGTATTCTACCTTAAAAAGCAAAAGTCTCAGATAATCCTTGGGTACCTGCAGGACGTATTAGTTCTGGACACACATTCATGTCTGACCATATTTAGAAACCATTTCAAATATTGTCATTCCCTGAAAAATCATAGATGTGTGTGTCTATAAAAATATATGAAAGCCATATATGAAACCATAAATATTAATTTCAAAGCATATAATTGTTTTTAAACCACTTTAATGCTTTTTTTAAAGTAATTTAAAGCCTTGGTTATAACCCATCCTGCCTTTTCCTGAAACTTTTAGTGAATTGCTAGGAGATTCAGTACAGCTGTTCCTATTTCTAACCCAAGTCTCCTGAGAGGGAACTCATCCTCTGTCTTTCTGCCAGAAACCTGTACTGACCCACATCCTCTCCAGCAGCATTAGGCATCAGCCCAGACCTTAAAACACAGGACCATGAAGCCACTATTAGGGGGGCATCAGTGCAGATTGTATTTCATTAAGGCAGCTTTAGTCTTACTGAGAAAAAAATGTGTATTTCACTGGCTCTTTTTTAATGCAGACCTCCAGAGCAAATGTTAACACTGTTCTTCATATCCTTTTCCCTCCATTATACCTAAAAGCTACCTTTCAACAGTGTATCTTTGCACAGCCAGTGAGACAGCAAAGCAGAAAGTACAGAATCAGTCAGGTTTTCTTGTAGAACCTGACATACACAGGAGAAGCAAAATAAGGTTTTCCCCATTCAGGTCTTTTTTTTTTAAGTCCGCAAGCTGAACTAGAAGAGATAACCAAACCATTGATCAAACACAGACTTTAACAGGAGACTAAAAATGCTGATACTCAGTACTACTGAGGGTCACACAGTACTTTTATTTACTTTTTTTTTTTGTTTGTTTGTTACTTTTTTCTAAAGCTTTAAGTGTTATTTATGCCACCTTAGGGCAGAGCCTCTTACCCAAGACCAAGGGGAGCCGATGGGGGTCTCTGGATGTTCCTCCTCCTCAGACGACATCCTGAGCTGGTAGTTTTTCCCTGTTCTTCACATACACTGCTAAAGGCACTGCTGGTTTCTGCCATATACAAAAAAGCTGCCTTCAGATTTTAGCTGCAGACAACAAAGCTCCAGAGAATATAATTTCGTAGTGATCATGTTCTTGCTAATTTTACCTGCCGAAGTTCTTGGAAGCACAGTCAGAGCAAGAAACCTGAGCTCAGTAAACCAGAGCACACTTTCCTTGCAACTGACTCCTCAAGTGCTCTTGCTCAGTCAAAAGGTTCAGGGAAAAATTAGAGCCTGACAAACACAAATTCACTTCGAGTCAGTATCCTAATTTTCATATAAGATTTTATGGTCAGACAGTTTACTGAGTTATAAGTTCCAGAAAAAGAATACAAGGAATTTTTACTGCCAACATTTTATTACTATCATTGATCATATTTTGTATGGATTTTCATAGCTTAATTTTTCTTCAGGACAGGTTCTTAATGCCACAATCTAATTCTGTCTTTCTGCACAGCTGCACAATTCCACAACTCCACAATAGTAACTGTGTGAGTGAGAAGGCAGCACAGCTTTCCTGTTCCTCTGTGCAATAATATTTGAAAGAGGATAATTTTTGTTTCCATTTGTTCCTTTTGGTTTTCTGTTCGTGCCTGGATTGATACCAGTATGTAGAATCCACACAGATCCATACAGATCACACACTATTTATTTATCAGATAAACTTGTCCTGAATTTTGAGACTTCTGTCTCTGTCTGAGAGGACAGCTGGGTCCAGCATCTTGAAATCACTTCTGGCAGCTGTGAAGTTCTGCTATTCAGAAATAGCAGCCTTTCCACCAAGATACAGCCTGAGGTTTTGTGTTCAAACTGACCACTAAATCACAGCTATGATACACTTTCACACTCATAGCCTGTGGCTTGAATTTTGTTATTTATCATCCCTCTGCAGTAGCTGGTGAAATAAAGTTGCTATCAAAATCCCTGAACCCTTTTGTTACAGGTCTGGCTTTGGGCAAAAGTTTCTAAATCTTTCCACTCTTATGTAATGAAATGGGCTATTTATAGCACCCCACCGCAGGAGAGTCCTGGCATTAACTATGAGCTGATAACAGTTATCAAATGAACAAATATGCCCAGCTATGCTTTACACTTAACCCTAGGCTATATACAAATTCAGTGAGTAGGAAAATAATCAATCAATGGAAAAACACTGGAAATAAGGCATAGAGTAGAGAAATAGCCTGTTGCCAGCATGTGGTCTCTCACCACTGTGAGTGTCACTAAGTAGGCAGCAGATAGAAAGGACTAAAAAGTGACAGCCCTCTGTGCAGCCCACCAGGCACTGTCAGCTGGAGGATTAGGGTATCACAGGCCATGGCTGGACAGTGTGTTGTCTTCAACAGCAGCATCAGCATCAGCTGTTCTTGCCTCTGTCACCCTCCTTGTCCCAAAATACAACATGCAAGACTGTTTAAAGTCTGAAATAGTTTCCTAAAACAATGTATTCTGAGGTCTCAAGAAGAGCTGTGGTATTTCAGCTGAGAGTTAAGTTCATTGCTGCATGGAGTTGCCTTTAAGCTTTGGGAGTATTGGGAATGAGTGTTATTCCTGTGTATCAACCAAAACTAACAGCTGCCAAACTGCTCTGAATGCCTGGCATGGCAAGGGAAGTGCCAGTTTATATCACAGGACAAGCATTAGATGCAGGCAACCCAGTCTCAGCTCACTCCAGTCGCTCCCTGGGCCTATGGGGTCCTGCTGGGCTCCCTCAGCATCCCTCCAGCACTGTCACACAGCTCCTGCTGCTGGCTCTGACCTGCTCCTGCTCCTGAAACCCTGGCACTGCCCCACTGCAGCCAGTCCCTGATGGAACGACTTTCCACCTGATGGGTGTCTTAGGATGACAGAACAGTGATGTAAAAGGCATCTGGAAGAGATCTAATCATCAGAAAAAATGATGCTTACTTAGACTCTTCATGCTTCACATTAGAAACTCGGAATCTGAAGTGGCCCAATAGCCAAGTCACCCTCCAGTAGCAGAGGAACTCTTCCAAGAGAAAATAGCACAGCACTTGAGTTACCAAGATGCTCAAGTTACTCGTTTCTGTGGTACACCAAACATTAAGACTGCAAGCACAGAAACTCATTTGTTAGCTATCTGACAAATCACATTTTCTTTCTGGAACAATTTTGGGGAAGGAAATTCAATACAATTCTTCTCATTTCAGATAAACAGGGAAATGCCACACCTAGTGAATTTCAATGGCATTCCTGCCCCTGCTGAAAGGTCTATTCACCAAATTTAAAAGATAGGAACCACTGTTTGTTGGAGTAATTTTCCACTGTTCCACCCATTTCTTCTGATAAATTTTCTTTCAAGCTGTGATGAGTAAGTATAACAATCTATCAGAAATAGCATTTAAATAATTGTTATATGCTGCATAATGTTTATTTATCAAATTCTTCAAGAAGTGGGCGTGCATCTTTCCCAGCACATTGTATTCCTGAAGCCTTTGTCATTTTCTGTACCATCCGATTTCAGGAACTTCCTGCTTTCCCCAGGAAGCACTAACAAGTGTGGGCAATTCCCCTTGGCAGCGTAGATGAATCCAGTGGCTGCTGTTCCTAGATCAGTGCATCTGGTACCCATGTCCAAGGGTGACCATCACCAAACACTTCTGATCAATACACCCACAAATGGGATAATGACTACATGTAAAAGGACCTTTCTCCATAATTTGCACCAATGATGACAATGTTTCCCAGACTTTTCCCAAGGTTCTCATCCCCACTACCTGCACCCCATCCTACCTTCTCACTGTCACACCCACACAACCAGGCCACAGTTTCTTTGCTTTCTTCACAGTGTTCCCCAACCACCTCAGCAGCTGCTTTTCCCTCACTCCCTTCCCATTTTTGCACTCTCAGGACTTCACAGCTTTGTTGCTACTTCCCCAGTTGGTGTTTTAAACCAAAGACAAAGGTGGAATGACAGCTGACACAAAATTCACAAAAAATGTTCTCAAGACTCACAGTTCATGTAGGCTTCACATCAGTTTTTTGATTCCTCCTCAGCCCATAGCCTTTGTGACACCCTCTAACAACAGGTTTCACTGGATAAACACTATAAACAGAAGTTTTGATGCCACTTTTAAGCAGTGTCCTGTGATTTCACTACATGACACAGGTTAAAGAGGAGCAAGTTGCTTTTTATAAACAGCATTTGCAAGTGCTGTATCATGAGAAGGAAAAAAAATTGTAATCACTCCAGAATATTTAAAAATAGAAATATTAGCTCATGGTAGCCTCTGTGTGAACTTTCTTTTGCTGAACTGATAACAGTCATCTTATTTTTAATAGACTAATTTAATAGAATAATGAATAGAATATTTAAATATGGAAATATTAGTTCATGATAGCCTCTATGTGAACTTTCTTTTGCTGAACTGATAACTGTCATCTTATTTTTTAACAGAATAATTTTTCAACTTAAAGGGTAATTTAAGATATTTTTAAATACAATCACAACTCTACTGTACTGGAACAGCATCACTCTCCTAAAATAGTTCCTTTTCACATTACAGTAGTTTCCATGGACGAATCTTATGGAGCTTCTCTCTCTCTGTTTTCTTTCTGTAAAGGCTTTTGTCTCATAAATGCCTATGGAAATTTATAGCATCATGTATATTAAGAAAGCTATATTGAGAAAGCAGAAAGAAAATCTACCTAACAGAAATACTGAGTCATAGCTCTCCCTTTTTACATCTCCTGCAGAGGTAAAGTTCAAGATCCTACAAATTCAGACCAAACATTATTCCAGTGGGGGACTTAAGAAGGGTACACAGGGCTGTCAGCTGCCCCACCACAGGTGCCAAAATTTGAGATTTATGGTTGATAAATAAACAGTATTTACAAGAATAATTTAAGGCGTAGTAGAGAGAAATCACACCATCAACATAAAAGAAAAGGTTCTATGTGTTTGCAAAAGCTTGTTTATGAAAGTGTATCTTATGATGCAGAATCAGCCCTGTGATTACTGCAATAACCTCTGAGCCAATATCTGTCCTCCTAGCTGTCAATTATTCTGATAGGTAGCAACAAGTAAAAGCCCACTTTCCTGTCAGTCCTGTTGTCTCTAAGTATAAAGAATACTGCTTAATTATTGTTAATGATGCCAGTCATCATTTTCCACAGCGTAACAGCTCACACTGACAGAATAATAATAGTTCGTAATACTTCAGCATTTAAGTGCATAATCAATACATTGGTCATGTAACAAGCGCGGAGAAATTTCCTTCAGTTTATATTCCTATGTAAATCTTAATCAAAAATTTCCGTTTCCCTGAGGATTTTAATCAAAACCACATTTATGTATGAAGCTGCTTTATGAGGTCTTTCTTTCTTAAAATCATGGCAGTTGATTCCCAATGCCTTCTTCTCACAGCACAGGAGTCTCACTGATATATCTGACACCCCAGCACTTCCTAGCCAAATAATATGTCAGCAGTGGACAATGTCAGCGTTTGGACTATTGCCTCAGAACTGCCAGAGCTGTGTCCTCCACAATCATCAATGGTTATTTTGGGAGCTGTCAAAACAGGACTGGAAATGTTTTAAAGGCATTTGCAAACTACCAGAACCACTGAGTATTTATTCAGGTGTAAACTGGAGCAAGGATAAGGGACAGAAGAGAGTCACCAGGCAGAGGATGGATGGGGCTAGTTTTAATTTTCACTGAAGAGCTGTACCCTTAAGGAAGTAAGAAAAAAGGGAAGAATATGGATTTTTTTTCACTCCAGTATATCCACAATATTTCAGTGGTAGCTGATGAATTATTAAGACTGGCTGCTGAAGGGATGAGGTGGGAGAGGAGGACTGTGGCAGGAGGGTGGAAAGGCAGCATGGCAGCCTCGTGTGGTGTGTGTGGTGTGGTGAGAGGCTGTGCCATGGGGCGTGGGTGCCCACCAGGGTGCAGGGCTCTGCTCTCTGGGCAAGCCACACATGGCAGAGGGATGCCAGCAGAGGTTGGGCTTTATGGTCATTGCAGTGCTTTACTACCCTGAGAAACAGCTCTGGCACCATCATTTCTGGCACGGGCACTGGGTTGTGGCTGGGGGATGGTCCCAGGAAGGAGGGATGGCTGACAATCCTCACTCACCCTCACAGCCAGACCAGAGCAGCAGCTCGTGGCAGACAGCTAGGTCCTGTTGGGATGACACCCACATGAATTCCAACTTCCATGGAAATCCAGATTCTTTCACACTGCACATAGTCCCTGCCCAGGGTCCTTGATCCCCTGCAAACACTTCCAAATGCAGCCAGGAGTTCTACTTGCCCCCCAACTTCTTCCATGCTGCTGGATCGATTCACAGTCCCCATTTCACTTGCTCTGCAATTTCTACCCTGTCCCTTAACACATCCTTTGGGTTTGTTGTACCTTCCTTTTTGTGTCAGTGATACCTTCTACCACAGAGTGCTTTTCAGCCTTGGGAAAGCAACCCCCTCACAAGCAATGTTTAGCAACTGCTTTTAGATGCAGAGTGGGAGCTGAGATCTGTACATTCCCTGTCACCACAACAGGAAGGGATGAAATCCCTTACATCCTCCAGTGATTAGATACCAGATATTAGTGCTTAAGTGCTCGTGAAGAGCTCTTTAACAGGGAAGAGAGGATGGTAAGAAGGAAAATAATGTCACCTTTCCAATAACCTTCTCTATATTTGGACTCTGTCTTTTACAGAAGCTGAATCATAAACTACTTCTCTCTCTGACTGACAATTCAGAACATGCTAATAATACTATCTGCAGGTGATAATAGTGGATGACTAAATCAGAAAGCATGGAAGGTGCCAGAGAAGAAGGCAGAGGCTATAAAAAGTTTGTTTGCTATCACATTGTCAAGTGAATCCACAGAATGCAGAGTTCTGCTTTCTTGCCACATCCAAAACCAGAAAGGAAATGCTTAAAAGATTTGTGTGCATAATGGGCATGGGCCAAGTTTTCTCACAAAGGTCACTGGGACTGAAAGCCAGTGATTCCTTCTCACAAAAGAAAGGCAAGAAAAGTGTGGATCTGGGACCTGGGTTCCCAGCCCTACACATGCACATATGGTAAAGAACCATTGCACCAAGGGTTGCAGCACAGGATGCCAGTCCCACCCAAACAAAAATTTATCGTTATTATTTATCTGTATTACTTCATCATCTCAGAGTCCCAGCTGGACAGAAAACCTACATCGCCCTCTCCATGAAAGCCTTACACTTTAGGGGGGCTTAGCTTGTAAACTAGGTCAGAGATAAGGAAACTTTTGGATGGGGCTCTGGAGGCTGTCTCTCCCTGAGTCATCCTCCATCATTTTTTGGCCTCCTGTGAGCAAAATGCTGTGTTTTTCTGCCATGTGGGTGCACAGATGCTCCCACAGTATGACAGGAATTACCTGCATTTTGGTCAGAGTAAGGGCATATCTGGTCTTATTACAGGGTGTGCTCTCCAAGGCAATGGGCTGTGCATGCAACTTCCATCACATACAATTGCTCATAAATATAGTCTATGACGGGGAATGATTGCACTTGGTCACACAACAGACACAGGTCTGCTGAGGCCAGGCCCTGGGACTCCTGTCAGGTATACAGGATACCATATGGAGAAAAAGGTTAACATGAAACAACACTCAGGACTATGACGGCTTCAGGTGACTGTTAGCTGTATTTTGTCAAAGTTTTGGAAACTTTGTGGCAGAAGAGAATGTTAAGGAAGGATGTGATTTATTTTTTATTTATTTTCTTTATTATTTTGTACTTTGGGGCTTTTTTAGTTTCTTGGAGAAAATGGGTGTCTAAAGGCTGACAAAGCAAATGTCAGACCTAAAACACAGAAAAAAGTTAATGGACACTTGGTATAAGTTGTTTAAATATTTGGTTACAGGAAAGGAAATTTCAACTCACTGTCTTTCAATCTGAGTTCTTTCAAAAATCCTTATACTTTTGAGGCTGTGTTATGATGTAGGCCTTTAAGAAGTCCTGTATTTTCTCTTGATCAGTTCAGGTAATTCCTTAATTATATTAACTCCTTTCAGCCAGTGCTTTTCCTCTGTTTTTTTCCACTACAAAAGTGTGTGTACTTATTGGTCCAGTACATAACCAAGACAGGTGTCCATGCAGCATGAACTTTATTTATAAAGACATAAATGTCACACTTCCTTTTAAAAAAGTTTAAATTAACTAATAAACTGATGAAAACTGAACAGTAATACTATTTACATAGGCCAATGCTCACCTTTCTTCACAAAACTTAAAGTGAATTCTCACTCTGAAACACAAACAATGAAATCTAGAAGCACACTGATTGCCAGCAGTTTCCTTGTAGATAGCAATCCACATCTCTTACAGAATTCACAACTTACAGAACTTACATTTCCTCTGTAAATTAACCTAAATTATCTCTTTGGCACAGTCATAGGGATGCCTGCGTTTCAAGGCCAGCAAGTAACTGTAACAGACTCAGCCACTAAAGGCATTTCATCTGTATAAAGCCAATGATCCCCTCATTGGTGTAGCCAGCCAGAAAGGCCTGCCCAAATATTAGATATCCTCTGACAGTGCCTATACTCATCCTTCCTACACCTTGACTGCCCGGTGCTGCTCAAAAACATGGGTTTAGATTTTCACCTGAATTTCTCAGCATTGTAATCTCCATTTTCTCACTCCTTTGAAGCACCTTGGCAAGAAAATATCCCCAGAAAGTGTATTGGGAGTGTTTTAGAACCATTTCATAGGCTTTCCTGAGTGCACTTGCCTCAGCTTGAAGTCTAGAGCCAGTCTACAATTTAGTCACAAAACATCACTGTTCTAGAAATAAATCACTTGCAGGTCAGTCTCACCATTTGATCTCTTCAGTTATTCAAGTTAATATCAGTTTCAGGTTTAAATGTTCAGATCTCATTTTACCATCTTGTTAACTCTCTTCCTTATGCTAATAAAACCAGACATAAAATTAGTCTTTTTACTCCAACAGTCCTGCACGGTAAAACTATCCAGTGTGGCACTTATTCCAAAAATTAAAGCTTCAACTGAATTCCTACTGTTAAAGAAATATACTTTACAAATCTTCATGTAAAAAGCCTACCTGGATCAATCAGAAGCAGTATACTACTGAACTGTATCAACTCCTGTTGCCCTATGCTGACTGTTTGATAAATAAGACTTGTAAATCAGAACCTGCTCCTAAATTTACATTTCCTATTTCTGGAATGTGCAAAAAGATTCTTTATGAACTTGCATGTGGTCTTCTTTGTCACAGAAGTGCACTCTTTGACCTCTCTTCTGCTATGAAATGCTTTCCACGATGTAAGTCTCTGTGTCTCTATCAGGAATTAAGGATGACTTCCATCAGAACATTAAATTAGAAAAGTCACTTCAATGTTTGTAAATATGATCTTAAACTGTCTGATTAGATATCATCCTAATAAACAACAGGAAACAGTCCTGTTTCTGTTCAGAAAGCAGAGTGCCTCAAAAGTAATTTCGTGAGATGGTGGCAATTAGTGTCTTGTGTAATTCAGGAAATGTGTCTCTTTTCAGTTAAATATGTCGTCCAGTCAGGAAGAACAGTGGTCTGTCCTCTTTGGCGTTGGCAGTCTGGAATTCGTCCCGCAGGCGGAACTGCCACTCGTCTTCCAGCTCCAGCCGGACAACAGTCTGGCGGAGAGAATTGCGATCCTGGCAAATCACACACAGCGTGGCACCTGGGCAAACAGTTCAAAAGGAACTCAGGTGAATATCCCCTTTGTTCTCAGATCACCCACCTCCCACCACCCTGCATGGAGAACTCTACTCACTTCACATCAGGAGTTACTAATGGGCTTGGGAGAAAATTAAACCGCTCAGGTAGGACTTGAGGAGAGCTATGTTCAGCTACCTATTTGTCAGGATCTTCTTGTGTAATTGAGGTACCTCATAATCACCTAGTAAACAGGACTAGAAGCACTTTTCAGGATCCCTAGGGTAGGAAAAGTAAAACTGGCAGGTCTAAGGAGGTCTAAGGGTCCTGGCAGCAAACCAGATAAAAGCCCTACATCCATTCCTGTTGTAGCCCTCCTGATCATTACCTTTGTTGCGTGAAGCCCTCACTCAGCAAAACCCAAACGGCAATCACTGTGATGGCTGACTAAGCTCTTTGTGCTTTGCTGCCCAAAAATGGTCTAAACATGTCTTTAAAACTAATCACAAATTTTAGTGGCCTTTGGATTGGTAAACTCATGTCCGGGCAAGAAAGAATCTGGTCTATGTGGCTACAGACACAAGCAAACCCAGAATGCCAAACTAAAAAAATGATACTTCAGTAACCAATTCCAACTGTCCAGTCTGGCATGCTGATAACCACTGTAACTTGCATGCATGGCTTCATGGCTGCTGAGAAAAGTCCTCCTTTAAGAGAAAATATTTACCTCACCAGCATGCAGTAATCTAAATGAGAAATGGTGAGGTAAGTGGTAATGCCCGAGACAAAAAAAAATCCTGTGAATATAATAAAAAGAAACAAGACAGAGAGTCACATGGTGTTTAATTCCTATGTGATGGGTTAGAAAATCAAGCAAACTGCCAGGAGAGATGGAGAAATCCCAAAGCAAACATACTTTATGCTATATGATATAAAAATTGACTGGTTCATGCAAAATGAGACTGACTGGTAGCCTCTGTTTTAGCTGCAACGAAGAACACAGCAGTCTATAACAACTCCGCCAGCTTTGAGAGGCACTAACCACAGTGCTCTTCTCCCAGTGACAGTTGTAGCTGAGAGAAACAAAGCCCCAGAGCACTAAATGCCTAAGACAGCAGCAGGAGGATCCAAAGGAAGTTTGCAATGGGACTGTCTGCAACACAAGTGGAAGTTACTTGTCTCCACTGCTGCACAGCATCATAAGGTGTGCATGGAGAAACTGGGTGTCAGGAATAAATCGTAAATGAGCCACTTTCTATTTCTAAAAATAGGAAATAGATTTTGATAGATGCTTGTCAATCACTTATTTTCCATCAAAATTTTAAAAAGCTGTAAGATCACAGTAGGTAAATTCTTCATGCATAAATCTTCAATACTCAGTTTTCAAACAGATTAAGGAGTTGTGCACATACTCTAGGCATGATGATATGGATCCAACATTCCTTCTCACTTAGAAATCTGTAGAACTTATAGCACTGCTATATACCAGTTTACTACAGTGCAGAGCCAGCATGATCAAGCATCAAAGTTGGGACAAATAAAGAAGAATATGAATACATGCATATATGTATAAATGCATATATATTAAATAAATATAATAGATTTAAAACATAGATAAAATAGATTTTCCCCACATTCTCAGAGACCATGTCACCTAATTCTTTGTAATAAAATTATTGCAGCTCACCTTTAAGAAAATGAAACTTCTTCAAGAAGCTAGCCACAACAAAGGAGTCACAGAGGTACAGTAAGAGACCACTGAATGTCAAACCAGAGGAACTGATATTCAGAGAATGAGGCCGAGAACTCACGTAGCAAACTGCAATCTGATTGGGAGAGAGTGGAAAAACATTAGCATCTTTAGAGCTTCCATATGAAGCTTCCAGTATCTGCACTTGATTCAAATTCAGACTTTCTTTCCAACTCCAAATATTGTGAGCTTTATAGTTCTTCCAAAACATAGCACTACTTATTAACAATATACATAAGCACAATTCATCATCATAATTGTTACTGTTATTGTTATTGTTATTGTTGTTATGTTTAGATGTGATAGAGTTTGAAAGCTGCAGTAACAATTGCTCTCCACAACCATAATGCTGTGACCTGCCCAGCACATTTTATTTATATGTGAGTAAATACAATAACTCTACATTCAGACATGAAAAAAACCCCTAGAAATTCCAAATTTCATTTACATTACGATTTCTCAATGATTACTCAAGTCAGTAGAGTTATTCATATACATGAATTTATGAGGTTTCCTCTTGCCTAGTTTGTTTTTATGGCTACTCCTGAAATCTACTAGGAACAGGAATATTTACAGCACTCTTTCAGGATTTATAAATTCAGATTAAGGGTATCTTCCACACACGGCTTAGTTTCAAAAGTGCCACTGTACTACTTAGCCGGGATACACCCTCATCTGGCATGGATCAGCATGATTGAGTGGAGGAGGAAGGCTGAACTTCAGCAACTAAGACTCTGTACCAGTATTCCTATTCCATATTCCTTCAATCCTGCTGTATCATATTACAATTCAGGCAGCAATTCCAAATGAAAGTGAAATAATTTCATGTGCTGAATGGGTTAGAGCTGAAAGGATGCAATGGATGAAGACAGTAACAGTACAATGCCCTCCCACAAAGCTTGTTTTTCCAAACACGGTGGAAACAAAAGCCTAAGAACTCAAAATGTTGTGGGAGCAGCATACATGGGAAGGTTATTACACAGCTCTTTGGAAGAGAAGTTCAGGAAACCCAGAAAGACTGAATTTCATTTGGTATTCAGTGAAGAGATAAAAAAAGTCCTATTTTATTATGCAGGGTGCCCCTGACAAAGGAAATTATTAGCATCTGACTCTATTGATTCAGAAGGCTGAGTAATTGTTTTATTAAACTATATATTACATTAATAGTATATTATAACTATACTAAAAAGATACTATACTGTACTATACTATACAAAGATACATACTAAAGGAAAACCCGTGACTGTCTCCAGATAGCCAGGACACAGATTTGACCTAAAAGATCAA
Source organism: Melozone crissalis (assembly GCF_028551555.1). Classification (NCBI taxonomy): domain Eukaryota; kingdom Metazoa; phylum Chordata; class Aves; order Passeriformes; family Passerellidae; genus Melozone; species Melozone crissalis. The sequence continues at coordinate 60,461,772 of NW_026535805.1, forward strand.
TTAATATAAGCAACCATCCCTAGAATCTAATTACTAAACCTCTTCAGGTAAACAATCTTCCTAACACATTCCACATGTGCAAAAACAAGAGCAGAGTATAGAGATAAGAATTGTTTTCTCTTTCTCTGAGGTTCCTCACTGAGATTTTCCAGGAAAAACCTGAGAGAGAAAATTGTCTCTTACTGTTCAAATAATGTAAATTCCACACAGTTTCTCTCTCCTGAACCACACCACCTTAGTACCAAATTTCTATTAACATATTTGAGTTATGACCTTGGCTTTAGATCCAGACTCATCAGAGAGAGCCAACAGCTCCCGAGACCTAATATCAGCATCTCCCATTCCCACTGGTTGTTTAATATTTGATTCCCTGCCTCAGCTTATCAGCCTGAAGTGAACTAAAACATCTGTATATTTGAAGTGCTTTCTAAGGGTTATCTAGTATTTGTAAGACCCTCTCGTGGAAGAAATTTTCTGTAGGAAGAGCCAAATTATAGCAGATTGAGAAAGCACTTCACAGACTATATTAGTGTTTAGGACAATTCTGGGATTTCTCTCCATGTACTTTAGTTGAAGCCTCTGACAATATCTCTATAAGACTAAGAATTTGATTGCAACATTATAGGAATGTGCCTCATTCTTCAAAGGAATAAATCAATAACCCATCCAAATCAGAGCCTATACATTTCTAGAGCTACTTGGAGATTGTTTTGTTCAGTACCTGTGGTCCTAAGTTAAGGTAGCAGTCCACAGACAGCACTGGATGGCTATAGTTCTTCAGTGAGAGAGGGAAGAAGCGATGGCTGTGGTACTGGAGATACTTTTCAAGGAGCAACTGAGCAGGCGCTGCCAAGAAGGTGTGCTTGCTGTCAGGAGCACAAATGTACTGAGCAGGGGAGATTGAAACTGGATTGTCAGACACCTGTGAGGAAAAAATATTTCTTGTACAGATCAATCTTAATCCATCAAGCTGTACATGTGTGAATTCTGGTTTGTATGAAATACATCTCTACCCTACAAATCTAAGTTTTACATAAGAAAAAAAGCTATTCAGCAAAAAATATCTGCTACCAAAACTGTTTCAGTTTCATAAAATTATATTTGTGTTTATAGACTTTGAGGTTTCTTCTTTGAACTCAAAGTACTCCTACCTATGAAGTCACATGAAGTTGAGCAATTCTATAGCTGTAGATAAAATCCACATCCTGAATGGGTACTTGGATTGCAAAGAGAAACTTTATGTGTTTTTCAAAGTTTTGAAGGAAAACTATTAAGGAAAATTGTATTTATGACAAGAATATTGTGGATTTCAGAAAAAAAATACTGAAAAAAGCCCCACGTGGCAGACATCCCCCATTACTGGCAACAGATGATGCACCAAAATACCTCAGGTCTCCTAGTTAAAAAAGACAAGAAAGGAAAACAGAATTTTAACAACAGTGCAACAGAGGTCTCAGTGCCCACCTTAGACTTGATGTGGAAGGATCGCTGTCCTCCAACTGCAATTTGCTTCTTCATGACACTGAAGTGGTTGAACCGACAGATGAGGAGGCCAGCACTGTGGACACGCAAGTTGAAGTCAACATCATCACATGTAAATCTGGAAAGAAAAAAATCACAGCAGGTGAGAGGAATGTTCCTCATCGCACACTGACAAATACAAGCACGCAGAGCCTTTGATCGGCACCACAGAAAGGACAGATATCAAACATACTGACCCTCCACCAGTGCCTATCAGTCAGGGAAAGGGGATTCAGCTTTCTAGTAATAAACCAGGCTAGCATCAGTTTGAAAAGACCAGAATGAGGGAGGAAAGCACTTATGGAGGGAAAGGATCAAAAGCATAAAGTGGAAAGGCAGTAAATTGCTAAGGAAAATACCCAGGAGTTAAAACATTTTTTTTGCCTTTTACTACAATAATGGAGTCATAAGAAATTGCTACATACATTACTACCCCAAATACAGTCAAAGAAATTAATTCCTTTGAGTTCCAAAGAAAGGGATGACTTATCAAATGCACAGAAGTATCTGACTACTCATTTTCCCCTCAGAATATGAATAGCTAGCAATTTTTTCAATGTTCCTCTACAGAACTAATGTAATTGTATTTTAGAAACAAAAACTATTTGAAGGCAGGTAGTCTTTATACAAGAGAACTGCTGAGACACAGGAAAAGATTAAGCAGAATGAGGCGGAACATCCCTCAGCTAAATTTGACCCATTTAAAAAATATGAGGGAACAGAATAAAAGGTAAACTCCTAAAGCTGACTAAATTCAAATACTCTGATCTCTGGAAAATTCAGGATCAGTTCTTCATTCTGAATATATTTATTGCAAAGGAAACAGGAAGATGTGCAGAACCATTGGATTGACATCCAGGGCTTGAATTTAAGCTAACTGAGCAACCAGTGCAACAGTCAACACCAGTGAGAAACATGGCATTCAATTATAAGTTTTTAAGTTTTGTCTTTGATCTTAGCAATATCTACATGGTTATTTGATATCCCTGACTGTCACTGCCTCTGGGTTTTAAAATGTACCTTTTTCCTGCCCAGGCTTGGAATGCCATACAATACTTCACAGTCAGCAGTACCCACACAGGATTAACCTGAGCCTCCTGTGGTTCAAAGACAGAGGCAGGAAATGGGTGGTGTGATGTGGCATTCCTGACATTTTAACATTGTTGCTTGTACTCATATCATTTTACTTTATTGTCATCGTCTCCATATGCCCTTCATGCATAATGCTTCATAAGGTAACACACTTAGGCAGCCTGGGAGCACAGTTCTCTAATAGGAAATGCACAGGGGAAAGTTTGTTCTTTTAAGATGTCAGGCTGGTGACAACAGAAATATAGAACATCTGTTTATTCAGAGAATAATGAATGCAGAATGCTTCTCTGCAGTTAGAAGTAAGCTTGGGCCTCAAAAGATATCTTCTGAGTTAGCAGAGTGCTGAAAAGCACAGTGACTGATGTTCAGTTACCCAAGTGTAACTTAGAGCCATTTTAATTACCTGGGCTGTCCCACACAGCTTACAGAAAACCACACATTTCATGTCATACCTGCCAGCCCCATATGGATGTCTTCCATATTCTAAGGCACTGAAAGACCAGTTTTGGACAAGTGAATCCCACCTCTAGTGATATATATACACTTCATTCTGTTGTTATAAATGCATGTCCCTCAGAAATGGGAGGAAACACATAGTTTATTTCACACAGATCAGTGAAATTCTGTGAGACTATGAATCTAGTGAATACAGTTCTGTCAACTGTTGTAATGCTGCGCATGAAAAAATTAAAATCTGATATATCCTAAGTGGCACAATAACTGAAAAAGTGGGATTTCTGAGACAGCTGAATGTGAGAAACAACCACCAATGTGAACAAGACTTATTTATTCTTTTCTTCTGATTGTCCTGATGAGCACGCATGTGGTATGCTGCACTGTTGTGCTACTCAGGGTAAAAAGCCCAGATATATATATCTGAATGAGATTTGGTTATGCACCAATCATCCATATATTCCTGTTTCCTTTGGAAGGGAGAGCAGTTAGGCAGACATTATTGGCCAAAAGCCACTTGGAGTACACCAATACTGCAGAGTACACTGCTGTCTATGTCTATCCTGTCACTTTGTTATCACTGTTTTACTTGGAACTATAGAAATTAATGTCTTTTTCCAACTTCTGGCAGTCTGGGAAGGATTTGAATCACCAGTAAGAAAACAAAAACTGTCTGTATGCCATTCACAACTTCCCTAAAAAAACAAGAGCTTTGTTTAAGCTTTGTTTGTTTTTGTAAAAAAACTTGGTTTATTTGGTTCATCACCTCTGCTGAAAAGTGCTACTGATTCACTTACCTGTTCTGATTGTACTGTACATTCTGTGTCAGATCCACATTCAGCATGATGAAGTCATGCACGTGGCAGCAGGAGAATGGTTCCTTGATCTCAGCACTGTTTGTTTTACTGGACCATTTCCTCATTCCAATTAGGGCATAATGAGTGACATTGGGAGTTGCTTCAATGTGTTGCAGAATTTGCTTCAGGGAAACATTCCTTTCAGTCCATGTATAGTCACTACAATAATTATGAAAATGTGTTAATTTTAAAATATGTAGAGAACATTCAGAATCTCTTTCTGCTGAACAGCAATTTTTAACAGTTGGAAGTTGTTATGACTTTCAGGTAGATAACTTCAATGTTGTCTTACTTGACTGTATTTTTTTGTCTCTCACTATAGTTAAAATTGACTAGTGCTTAGGTGGTAGTGACTGGTATGACAGATCTGTAATTTACTCTACATCTCTCAAAATATTCACTCAGATATGTAAACTTTTAAAGTTACCTAGATAATATTCCAATGAATCTTGGAGAGTTGCTGACTTGTCCCATAACTTAAGCACAAAGTATTAAGATCCTTCTAGCCCACCCCTAGAGTCCATAAATCTCAGTTTTCATCGAGTGTCATTCTCTCTGAAAGTCTGCTGTAAATTCTGCATAATCTATTCATGGAATAGATAAAAAAATCTAGCACAAACATTATTCTAAAGCAATGAAAACAAAAATGCTAGTTCAGGAATTTGGAGAACTCATAAAGGAGACACACAGACTCGGACTGACAGAAGAGCCAAAGGAAATCAGTTGCACAACTTGCACAGAACTGTCATTTAGCTTCCCTAGAAAAATCTGGTGAAAAATTGACATGTTGTCCAGTGTATCAGGGAGTGTTTACAGAGTCAGAAATCTGCAGTCCAAGTAACTCTAGCTTCAACAGCAATGGTTGAAGGGCACATAAATCCTCAGGGGACAGGAATGAACAACACGCACTACGCTACATGCTGTGCAAAGACAGATACCTAGGAAAGTGCTCTCCTTGGGCAAACATAATTCTCTGCTTGTACAGGGTAGAAGTTGTAGTAACAAACAATTTCAAAATTACATGCAGATAAAAGTTAAAAGAGATCAGATGAAAAAGCATATATTTCACTATTTACCTTCTCCTCTCTCCTGAACAATCAACTTCTACTGCGTTCCACATAACACAGGAGTCATCTGAAATGACAATGAAAGGCCAAATATCCTGGGGTTTTATCCCCAGCTCTTCCTGCCGATTCCGTTCGAGCTCCAGGTTGTGATAGGACAACTCCTTAATCAGGAAGTGTGCAGCACCTGAAACCATGGGCATAAAACACCAGATTAAAAATAGGGGCAGAAACTGTTTGCTTTTAACTCAGAAGCCTTTTGAAGTGAATATTTCTGCACAGACAAGGGTATAAATCACTCTGAAGATTTTAACCCCACCACCACCCACAGCCAGCTTGCCAAGCAAGTGACTTAAAGAACCACATTGGCAAGGATGAAAAATGATGCCTCACTTCTGTGGTAAAGATTTTCTAGAGTCTTAAGGATTTAGTGACTACTTCTTTTCACATGACAATATTTGTGTTCATTAGCATCTCTAGGTGCAAAGAGTTAGAGATGCTGACTGACCAGCTTTCCAGTGAATGACACTGGAAATTGTCCCTGATGATCTACTCTGAATGTTTGTCATTACTGCTGTATATAAGGTGTTCCGGCAGCACAAGCAAAGGGTTGAATATTTCACAGATGATATATTAGCAGAACCTTCCTGAGGGATGTACCCAAGCAGAGCATCATTGCCCATGCAAGTAGCACTCAACTTATTTCCACAAGTGAAATTGTGGAAATTGTGGAACTCCATCTGAGTTTTAACACCCTCAGCTTTTTTCAAAGACAATAGAAGAGTTAAGTATTTCTAGGGTGCAACTCACTGAGCTTGCTCTAGGTGTCCTGGATTAAGAGAAGTCTATCTTCAGCTGTGACACATTGTCTTCAGAGGGAATGCAGATCACCAGCTCAGACATCCTAGCTGCAAGCTGTGGGTCTACATTTCACTGTCAAATAGCAACACCTAAGGGCCCAAGTTGTGTGTCCACATTTTTTAGAACCTCTTGTTACACTTACCTACTCCTGCACTGTTGAAAATGCTTGGAAGAACGAGCATGATGTGGTTGGGCCAATACTTCTTATATATGGCCATTTCATACTCCTTGACAACTAAAACATGCAAATGACTGGCTCCATCCATTGCATGATATAAATTGAAAAGTCCATGTTCGTGACGGCCAGTGGTGGGAGTGAAAGTGGGGCTTTTTATGTAATCTTCACTCTGTAGGTAAAAAGAAGTGTGAACTTCTGTATTAATCTGGACAGAAAAAGGAGAAATAGATTCTTCAGGAGAATAATTCAGATACTCTAACACTAGACAAACTGACACATTTTAAAACTCCTTGACAGGAAAATAAACAATTTTTATAAGAATTGGAAAAAAGAAAACTATCATTTAGCTTAATTGACCAATGAGAGTGTGGTGGGATGGACAGGACTGCTAACCTTGGCCTGCCAAGTGCAGAGGTACCTTGAGGATAGATCTGCAAGAAGATTTAGGTCCCTATGATATAGGGCTGCAACAAACACCTTACTCCAAAACTACAGTACAACTCTTCTGACTGGAGCAAGGGAATAGAAAAAGAAGCAAAGGAAGAATAGTCCTTAAATGTCAAAGCCTCAACCAGGCCAGTGGCAGAAGCAAGAAAAGAATCCACAAGGACCCAGCACACAGCTCTGACCATGTAGCCAAGCACAAGTTTACTGGATGTGGGAGAGCAGGAGATGTCATTCTTACATTGCTGTTGTGTTACTGTCTTGGTTCTTCTATTTAAAACTTGAACTGGAGGGTGATATTGATTTATTAGTGTTTATTGGAAGCAGTTTATTTTCTCCAGGATAGAAGTGCTATACTGCTTACTGCTGCTCCACAAATTGCTTCAATACTCCAAGCAGTGTGGCCTGAGCAAGGCACAGCTTCACCTTAGCCCTAAGTGGGCATCAGGAATCTCTGTAAAGGTCAACATCTCTGCACCTGTGTGACCTCACCTTGAATATTCTGAGCAGTTTTGGGCACCACAATATAAGAAAAATATTAGACTGTTAGAGAGTGTCCAAAGGAGGGCAGCAAAGACGGTGAAGAGCTGTGAGGGGAAGCTGTGTGAGGAGTAGCTGAGGTCACTTTTTCTATTCAGCCTGGAGGAGGCTGAGGGCAGAGCTCACTGCAGTTACAGCTTCCTTGGGAGGGGGAGAGGAGGGGCAGGCACTGATCTCTGCTCTGTGGTGACAGTGACAGGGCCTGAGGGAATGGCCTGAAGCTGTGTCAGAGGAGGTTTAGGTTGGATATCAGGGAAAGATTCTTTCCCCAGAGGGTGGTTGGGCACTGGAACAGCTCCTCAGGGAAGTGGTCACAGCACCAGCCTGACAGAGCTCAAGAACTGTTTGGACAGTGCTCTCAGGCACAGGGTGTGGCTCCTGGGGATGGTGCAGTGCAGGACCAGGAGCTGGACTCAATGATCCTTGTGGGTCCCTTCCAACTCATTTATTCTGTGATTCTGTGGTTAGAGCTTGTCAAATAGATACCTTTCTACAAGCATGACATGTAATTCTTTATACAGTCTTGAAGCTAAGATTCTTTGAAAGCATTATTTTCATATGAAAGTAACTAAGCATTTATGCAGCATAAAACAGGATATTCCACTGCTTTTTCTCTACAGAAAAAAATGCTTCCTCTTACTAATGGTATGATAAATGAAATCATATCTTTGAGTTTCTTTGCAGAAACTATTCTCACTTTAACATCTTAAACCCATAACCAAAGACCTTTTGTCACAGATAAGAGTGTTGATACCAAAGGATCAACCTTGACTATGACCAAAAGATAGAGCTTTTTGGTGTCTCAAAATTTTTTTTCACGTATCCCTTTCTGGGAGAAAATACAAGTTTAGCATAAGGACAACTTCATTGTCTCTTGACAGTAGGAACAGTAGTATAGAGGATACTAATTCAACAGATTTTGAAATTGGTGGTGTGTCTCTCCCATATATGGCCACAAATATAAATAAAAATAATCCAGCTACCTTATCTGTGACTAGTGGTAGCCTCATACTTTCCAGCTGTCTTCCTGGTTGGCTAAAGACAAAATGATGCTCCTTGGATTTTGGAATGATAAAATGCAGCTGTATTTCTTCTCCCAGCATAGAATAGGAAAAGGCAAATGCATGCAGAGTTGACTCATAAATCTAAGGATGAGAAAAAATATGATAATTCCAGTTAAAGTCAAACCACAAGGTCTCAGTGCAGTTTGTATACATTTACAACATTGCTGAACAGATTACAGTCACTTACTGTATGACATTAGATTTAGCTTCATTATTCATAAGTGTTAAGCAATAATCCCTAGGCTAGAGCTTACACTAAAAAAATACAGATTAAAGCGTTCCCTCTTTTGAAACTGTTGTTTCAGTTTCATCTTACAGATGGCACCAATACTTACAGGCCCCTCCTGGCTTTCAGTAATACTGGCACATACAAAACAGTATTTGCATTGCTGACACTTTCTTCCTCACATTAAAACAGGCAAGAAATTAGAGGGTCATTCTGAGTAAAAGCAAATTGTATACCACACATTGACTACTCTGTGCTGGACTACTCCTGTGTCAGAAGTAGCACTTGTGGCAGTCACTTAGGTGCAAACTTTTCCACTTAAACAAAGCCCAGTGGAAATCTTACTGGGAAAGTAGTTTTAACTGGTAGTACATATGCAGATCACAGCACCAAATAAACTAGTGTAAATGACACAAGGGTCAGTCCTCTGAGCTCCCCAAACTGCAGCCTAGCCAAGGCAGGCAAACCTCAAGAAATAACAAAATCTGTAAATCAGCTGTATGTGTACACACACACAACTTCTAAGCCATCAAAATACAGTGAATGTACACAAACTGTGTTTGGGTTGTGAGTGCTTCAGCTTCTCATCTGCAGAGTAACACCTGGAAATCCTCACCTGGTACCTGGGATTGAACCCCATGTACTGGTGGCACTGCTCACAGTGATGGTAGGTGTTGTACGCTGCATACTTGGACAGTCTCATCCTGGTTGTCTGACGGCACGTGTACATATCTTCCTGCCTCCTGCTCACTGATCTGTCTATAGAGAAAAGAAACAAATTAAATGGAACATATATTCAAGGCTAGAATGTATTCTCTTGTGACAGACTGTTTCTGTCACCAAAAGCAGCTTCTAGGAAAATGGCAATATAAAACACTTACAAAACAAACCATGAATTCATTCCGAGCACAGTATATTTTATAAATTACTACGTAGAGCAAAGACAACTACAAGGAATTATCTACAAATTCATGATTATGGTAATTCACTACAGATTTCATATAAGGCTGAGATGTAAGCAATGCCTGACCATTAAAAATTTCATTGTTGCTATTATTGGTAGAATGTTTACAAAAGCAATAAATAGTAATAAAGAGCCTTATAACATTTGCCATTCTGTGACAGACATCACAATAGATTATGTGACATTAATTTGGCAATTTAGTGATGTTGCTCCTTCATGTATCTCCATATTTTTCAAAGGATCCTCTTTGTGAGAGACTGAGGGAAGATGAGGTATATTTTCTGCTGAAAAGGACTTTGTTATTTAATCTTCCACTCAGATTTTTAGCATCAGATCAGGCTGCTCAAAGCTTTTCCTTGTCATGTTAAGTTTCAAAAATCACCAAGAGCAGAGCTTTCATAATCTCTCTGGGCAACCTGCTCCATGGTTTGACTACATTTTATTCTGCAAATATTTTTCATACAATCTAATTGTCATTTCCCATATTGCAACTTGTGTCTGTTGTCTCTTGTCCTTATGCTGTGCATCTATAATAGCTTTTTTCTATAAATTCCCATTAGGAAATTGAAGACAGCATTCAGATGCACCTGTTAGACGTCCCTAGATGAAACAAACCAAATTCACTCAAATTTTCTCCATATCTTAGTGGCTGCTCACTGGCCTCACTTCTCGATGTCAACATCTTTCTCATATTGGGAAGCCAAAAACTCGACAGAATACCCAGATGTGGCCTTAGAGTTGCCATCACAGAGGAATAATCACTTCCCTTGACCTGTTGCTAGGTTATTAGTAAGCCATTGACCCAGTGGAGAACTGGTGACTCATGTTTAATTGTTGTCAACCAGCACCATCAAGTCACCTTTATCAAAGCTGCTGTCTCTAGAGCTGGCCCCAAACTTGTACAGCTGAATAAAGTTATTCTATCCCAAGTGCAAGGGGCACATTGGATGAACTGTTCAACTGTTCCTGAGGCTCCACTTCTCCAGCCTGCCAAGGCCTTTCTGAACAGCAGGGTTTCCTCCCTGCCACCCACTGCCACGGGCCTGTGCATGTCCAGCTGGCTAATTCAGAACACTGGCTCTCACAGAAATACTCCAGGAATCTAGGTCTGAGCATGTTCATCTCATGCTTTCCACACCTAACCTAAAACCTAAAAAAGAAACCTATAGATACTTTTAAATACAAAGCTAACTTTATGCACAGAAATCATTGCATTGCTACAGAGCAGGACAATGCTACTTTATAAAATCATTCAAATGCACAAACTTATTGAGGAATTAGAGCTTTTTTAATGAAAGACTATCCATATAATATTCCTTAAGTAATTTATATGGGTCATACTCTGGTACTTCATCTGGAAAACTTGAAATCTTTTTTCACTATTACTTAATCAAAAGCATTTCTGGTATTTTAACTCTGCTTAAAAGTTTAACAGGATTCTCACATTAAAAACAAATAAATACATAAATGTGTACCAATCAGATTTTAAAAATTCTAACCTTCACTGTCTATAGTCTGAAGCTTTGAACAAATCAGACTTGCATCTTCATATTTTGGGTCATGGATGGTGTAGTCAAAAGGCATCTTCTTAAATGTCTCCAAATCTGGCCACATATCTCCAGGCTGATGGTAGTATTGATCAGATTCTTCTTTTATGTCTATGATATATCGAAAAATAAGAATTCAACATTTTTTAAAGCTCTTTATATTACTATAGATGGTTTTGCTGTACCTATTATTCCTGCTTCATTTTTTCTTTCATTAGTCTGATGACACAATATCATTATGCACCAAGAGGTAAACTTTTGCACAAATGAATGAATGCACCTCAATGCAACTCTACCTTTTAAAAATTATCTTCATGTCCTGTCTGACAGAAATACATCTGAAAACATAGAGGAGTAATACACTGCAAATAAAGCAAGTTTGGACTAAAATTAGATATTAGAGAGCAGAAACTCCCTTCCCTCGGATAATTTTGTGTAATAAGAAAATATGACATTGCTCCTCAGGGTATAAATCTGGCAAAATTTCAATGATTCCTTTTATGCTTTACCATAGAAGTTAATTCCAATTCTACACTGAAGACCAATGGTTGGATATCATTAAATATACATAAATGCTGTTGATCTCTTTCCACAAAAAGCAGAGGTAGGTTCTTTGCTTAAATTCTAAACAATTAATAAAATAATAAAATATTCTTAAGTATCAGTTGAAGATCTCAGAAAATTTTTCTTACAGTATTTATATAATGTAAAGCAATTGCAAAGGTGATGAGGATAGAATAGGCATAGAATATACAGACAACTATATTTCAATTTAGCATAACAATTTTCTATTGTCTCCAGAATATTTTTATTCCAGGAACTTACTGATGTTGATTTCTTCCTCATCATAAACATCCACTTCTGTCAGTCTAATCAGCATTCGGGACAAAATACTGAGGAACTGCAGGTAGGCACCTGTTTTCCCTATCTGTAAACATATAAATTAGAAAAAAAAAAAAAAAGAAAAGTAAAATTTTTCTTTTCATCCTGTTAGTTTTCCACATATCTGGAAATTGCAGCTGTGGTGAAACTGAATATTAATATTCACGACTTGGATATCTTTGTTATTTGTATATTCCTTGGCATAAATGAAAAGCATAATGTTCAACAGCTTTATTCTCTCTGTGCAGGAGCTTAGATGGAAAACACATTTTATATCACAGGTCTAATTACAGGCCCAGAGACAAGAATTTTCTCTCCTGATGTTATAGGTTCTACACAGGCAATGAACATTTAAAAATCACATAGGCTCATAAAATGTACAAAGAACCCTCGAATTACAAGATTACTAAAGAATTATCCCAAGCCTTTCATTTCCATATGATTCACCAGTACAGTGCCTGCTACTGAATTCAGTCACTCTCCTGAGGAGTGAAAGTGGCAACACATCCCTGGGAGAGCTCCCGCTGGCCACTTCCACTCCTGAAGGACATGGTATGTGCAAAAATGTCCTGTTCTCATGCTGAAAATACAATATTTCCCTTCCAATCTTTTAAAATTATCGTTTAAAAGTCCATTTTAAAATTATCTTAAAATACAACTTTCTCCTTTCTTTTTCACCCCATTAACACAGTGTATAAATTTTCCCTTCACTACATCAAGAGTATTGCTGGAAGGTTTAAGCCACAGCCAGTGATTTATCCAGTGGGTTGTTCTGTCTTTCACAGATAGTTTGCTGATGATAGCATCAAGTAAATAAGGCCATATCCAAGCAGGCAGCTTTAGAAACCATGATATTCTGTGTATGTGTGGGCTGTACAGGGGAGGTTAGCACATAGATCAGTTACAACACATTGGACAGCAAATGTCTGATTTCACAAAGGGGCATCAGATTTTGGATTATGTCTATATTACTACTGAATTGAAAACCCAGCTTCACTTCCATTACTGCTAGGACATGTCAGAAGCATAGGGTGTTGGAATTGCTAAACAGAGTATTTAAGTTACTGTTTTCCATCTATGGCAAGAAAAATTTTCATTTTCTCTCAACACTTGAGGAAGGGAGGCTTTAAATTCAAAGCAAGAGACATTTGCTTTGGTCAAAGCTCATTATCTGTTTCTCATATCAGACTGCAGTTTGAACAGTTGCTTGCACAGGGTGGATAAGGGTCTCATTATCCCTGTTCTCTGTTGAGAATCAGATGTCAGCACACAACTCTGTCATCCTGGAGTAACACAGAAAAAAGAGTAACTTCGAGTAGAGGAGATGACAGCATGGACTATAGTCAGCCTATGGACCAGATGTTTCTAACTCCCAGTTTTTTTCTAACTCACAGTTTTTTATGTAAACTCCATTGAAACTGATGAGAATTTTTTCCTCTGACCCTGGAACAAGGTTCTAAACTTGGCAGCAATGGCTACTCATTGAGGAGCTAAAACAAAACCATCTTATTTTCCCACATCTGAGGCAAACAAAGAAAATACTTTCATTTGTTTTCCTCATGTCTGAGATTACCTTTTTATTCTGTTATGAACATACTCTTTTAAAGTGCCTCTAATCATCTTTTCATTAAACACAGGGTAGCCTGACATATTAAGTTTCCGAATTTCAAACAAGAGATCATTTATCAAAAGCACACCTGTCTCCTTGATATTAGATATCTATATAAAAATTAATTCTTAATCTGTTTGAAGTATATACTTAGAATTGTCAACAGAACAACATGTTGAAAGCCTTACTTTTTCTTTTTGGTATGCATTAAAAAAGTTCTATCAAACTCATGTATTTCAGAATGTATGTGGGAGTGATGAGGCTACTGCTGCATGGTGCTGAGATGAAAAGCATCAGTCACCAGGCTCAAGTGTACACAAACTGTAGGGTCACGACTCAAAAATGCTGGAAACCACAGGATGACAAGTGCTACACCACTAATCTAATGCATGCACTTAGGCCACTGCACGCATCAGATCTTACCCAATCTCTATGTCACATTAAAAGTTTCCAATTCAATACTGTGAGTTTTATGAACTGCTAGGTATGAGCAATGCTGTGTGTAAAAAGCTGTTGGGAACTTTCAGGAATATCTCCATGTTATTAGAATGTTTCCCTGCCAGAGATTGGGCTGAGCACATGCAGCATTCATATTTGGACTCCATTCAATTGCACATTTGCCTGCATTTACTGCTCAAGAAATGAACTGGTGAAAGAGAGAACACCTTTTCCAGGTCATTTTGAGAAGATTTTAAAAAGAAAATGAGAAATTAATGACATCTCATTTACAATCAGCATTTACTCCAGAAAGGAAGAATCTTGAACAAGTGAACTTGTAACATCCCCAGATAGCTAAATGCACCTCTAAAATGAATCGTACTGTTTTATAAGTGCACCATCTCCAGGCAAAATGGAATAGCACAGAGACTTTTTCTTTGTTTGAAAATAAAATGTGAAAATAAACTGAATAACAATCGGAAACCACAACTTCTACATCTCCCCATCTCACCCCATCTGTCATTACCCCTTTTTCCAAGAGTTTGTGCACTGTAAGTAGCTACAAGGAGATCCTGCAAGCAAGGTAGGCACACCTTTGAAGCATAATGCTCTGCATAAGAGGATCCTGCCCATCACCTATCTCCTAACTGCAATAAACAGGAGATCTGAAAAGAAATTTTAAAGTGGATACTTGATTGGTCTGCAGCTTTACATGGCTTTAGGAAAGTCAAGCACAATGCTGCGCTGATCCCAACTAGTGACTCTGGGCTAAGCATGATATACTAATAATGACAAAAACTGGTAAGGAAGCACTCTGAGCAAGATGTTTTTCCCCATATCCTGTCTTTGCTCTGGATACCTAAGTTGCAAACAGATTAAAAGACTGAAAGAACCTAGATCTGGGGTGTATTTTTACAATTTCTGAAACAAAATGTACATGAGAGGGGCCACTATGACAAACAGCTCTGCTTTCCAGAAAAAAGGTTCCTCAAACATGTGGCAGTGCTCAGTGCTTTGTAAGTTAAGGCACTTGGGGGGCAATATTCCCAAATAATGGAAGTATTACTCAATTGGTTCCTGTCTATCTGAGTTTGGAAGACAGAAGTCTGAAGAATCAGACCTGGAAGAAGAAAATCCCAGAAGACTAAGAAATGAAAATCTCAAATCTTTTGAAAACTGATGATAACTAGGGAATTTGGGGCCTGATGAGATTTAGGGGGTTTGTTTCTATTTTCATCCTTAATGTCATGGATTGTTTAGCCCTTAAAATACTAAGAATATGCTTACTCTGAAGCTCTTCATTTATGAGGAAGAGGAAGGAATATGAATTCAAATTTTTTCCTGAAGAAAATTTGACATATATATGAAGGTCTAGTTTTTATATCAAAGACATATATTACCAAAGAGAAGGGGGAAACTCTCCAAAGATTTTGACCACTGAACTCTGCTTGCCATAGATATCAAGGATAGGGTGCAAACCAACCAAGAATCTGAGAGAGAGCATTCCAGTGAGATAAACTGCATGTGTCCCTCCATGCATCCATGGAATTACATTCAAAAGTGCTGTTGTAGAACATGCAACAGTAATGAGCTTCCTTTTTTGACTTGTTCTAAATGCTGGACACCAGGACCACTAGAAGTATTTTATTCTTCTTACATCTTGGTATAAAGCATCATCTGATTTCAGGCCTCACATGTGGAGAAATATGGCAAAAGGGGAAATAATTCCATAAGGCTTTTCTATTCTAATTTCCAGGTAAGACGGTTCTTCACATACCATGACAGTGGTTTTCAAACTGAGGCCTGTGAATCAATGATGATTTGCAGAAAACATGCTGATGATCCACAGACAGTTGGTCAAATGTTGATGGCTCTTCTCCATGTTTTTCACACGCTACATTCTTCTAAAATACAGCTAATAATAGATATATTAAATATTTCCCTAATATTTTTCTTATATAAGCTGAATGGTGTATACATTCATTGTAAGGAGTTTTTAATAAAGTTAGAGTAATAAAATGGGCAGCAGTTTTCTTCTTCAGGAAGTGTTTTAAGACATGCCTGCTCCATTCCCTGGCTGTGGTGCCACAGGACTGAGCTGTGCTCACCAGCAGCTTGCACGCTTCAGGAAAATGCCAGTTCTAAATTGTAAAATCCAGTTAAAAAACTGAACATACGAAACCCTGATTTGCAGTTTGGGGAACTTAAAGATGAATGTTCTGAGGAAAAAATACTTGAGGGAATTTAGAACTCCATATAGGCATTTGCATGGGGGTACCAGGGAACAGATGTTGAGCCGTAGATACGATATGTATTGCTCATGCTGATGTATATTAAATTATACTCACTAATCAATGGCTTCACTTTGATCATATGAGCTAATTACAGATAAATTAGTCCATACCTATCCAGTTTTTACTGCATTTCCTACAGCTTATTGTAAAAATAAGACATTTCTTGCCTTCTAATGTACATAACTGTCCTTGTAAAAATCTGACAAGTCTTCCAGCAAAATATTTTGACCAGTACATAGGGTAAAATATCTCCATGAGAGAAGGGTGAGTATATTTTGTTTCTAATTTCCCTGACAGTGAGAACTGTCATTTTGCTTCTCTAATGTTTTCTTGCTCTGTTGATTTAGCATTTTTCATTTTAATCAGAAAATTGCTTCCTGATTTAAATTTTAGTAAAGGAATCACTGCCTGATAAAAAAAACAAGTAATTACTAATTTTTGGGAAGATACTACTCTGGAAATCTTATATTTTGGCTGAGATGTTATCAACATTTAGATATGAGCTGTCTAATAATTGTTTTCATTTCTGCCTATACCTCTTGATGGAGTAAGTATTAAGTCCACATGAAATGTTAATATTATCAAAAAAAAGAATAAAACCTACTTCAGGAAGGAAAATTATTTCTTTTCAAAAGAGAAAGGCAATTCTAATTACTGCATAATTTATTGCTACTTTTCCCTTCAAAACCAGTGCATTGTTATACCTTAAATTAACCCACATACTTTTAAAGCAGTTTGTTTGGTTTACAGGTGTTTTAAGTACTTTGGGAGGTTAAAACAGTAAAGGTAGAAAAGTTGCTGGATTTTTCCATGAAGACAGAAATAAATTAAGAGAATTCCATGGAATAATAAATGGTAAATTCTATTAAATTAAAATATAACCCTACATTTTTTTTTTTTAGAAAGAAGATATGATACTCCTGATTTGATGAGCATGAATTTGTTCTGTGTGAAACAGGTATATTCTTCAGAAAGAACTGAGGAATATAAAATGAATAAACATATAAAAAGCATCTTTTAGGAACTAATCCAACTGTAGGACCCCATACAACACTAGGAAATAACCTGCATTGTGAAGACAGCTGAAAAAGAGATGGAGTTTCAAGTAAAAGAATTGTTACCAAGGCTGAAATTCACAGCTGTACAGAGGTGAGCAAGATCCTATTCCATACTTGGAAAAAAAACCAGAGAGATTTGATAGTGAAAAGTGGGCTGACAAATAAACAAGCTATCTGTTTGATAACAGTTAGTTAAATTGCAAATATCAAGTGTGTGAACTATCAAAACCTTCTCACCATGTGTAGTATGCTGTCAGAAGTCTCTGAATGACTCTTCCTAGATCCACAATTTACATTTGGGACTCAAATATCAAGGAAAAAATTTCTTATTGGTTAATCTGAATGTTTAGGATGGCTTTCAGAATCATATCTTTATGGGGTTTGATGTAAATGCAATATGAAATTCTAACAGAAGTTAGAGCCTGTCCTTTTGTTACAGCCTGTCATTTTGAGGTTTTTTTGGGGATGAAAATTAACATCTCTCTCCACATTGTATTCATTTTTATGCTGCAGCTGAGTATGAAATTCAGTTTCTTTATCACTTAACACCTCAATATTTGGCAAACACAAACTATTTAGATCAAAGGAATGGACAGTGAAAAACTGATCCTCAGTTTCAGAGTAACATCTGTGGGAATTCCCAATATGAAGAGTTCATTTATGCTCCTTCTACCCCATATATTTAGGTACACAATGGAAAACAATAATGTTACAAATAGCAATATGCAGTTGCTTTTTGCCATGGATGGGCATAGAAGAGTGGATCATGTGGCAATCTAATTCAGTACCTGTCTTTGGATTAATTCTTTGGGCTGATGTTACAGTAACTGGAAACACCTTTGTCTTGGTTTGCATTTATCCTGTTTGACTTGTGAGGTTGACAGGAAATCTATCTGCTCTCAGCAGGCACAGTGCCTCTTCCTATCTTTTTGCTTCATGCTGCAGTAAAACATGAGGCACAATTCTACCTTTAGCCTGTAACATGTGCACTTAACTAGGAGATACCTTGCTCAGAAATAAGTGCTAAACATTCCTGGAGAATTTACACGAGAATTAACTTCTTAGAACTAGACCTATTTTCATATATATTTTCAAAGTAATGTAAAAAAACTCCTGGGTCAGCTACTCATCTTTTAAATATGGCTCTGCTACTTTGAACTGGCCTTCTTGCATGTATTATTTACAACAGCTTCTATTTCTGTCTGCTGTGCAAAGGAAACAAAATAATTTAATTACAAACTCAACTGCTTTCACACTGATCATAAGAAAGTTGCTTTGTCAAGATCTTTGATCTTTATTTAAAATGTAAATGCATATTCAACT
Organism: Melozone crissalis; assembly: GCF_028551555.1. Classification (NCBI taxonomy): domain Eukaryota; kingdom Metazoa; phylum Chordata; class Aves; order Passeriformes; family Passerellidae; genus Melozone; species Melozone crissalis. The sequence goes on from NW_026535805.1 coordinate 60,480,187, forward strand.
TTAACAAACTGAAATTACACATGAACTCTATCTCTTGAGCAAACTGTCTTTAAAACATTTTAATGGAGAGAGACTGACAAAGTGAATATTGCTGCAGTGTCTCTGTATTGAAACTCAGGCTAACAGTAAAGAAAGGAAGATATTTTTTATTAGAAGGGATTAAGAAATAAAATATAAGTAATTTATTCTCCACAAAAAACCCCACCCCTTCAAGTATGAATAATAATGACTAAATATTTTTTCTGAGATTATGATAAACTTAAACAAAATGAATCAATGATAATACCTTGTTCTTTTAACACACCTGTGGTGGCCCACTCAGCAGCAGTCTCCTTGGGTGGAAGGTGTCCATTCTGCCCTCATTTCTGTTGTTGTAGTCCATGTGGATTGGCTTGGGAACCGTCCACTGGCGGTAGTACAGGGACTGCTCCGTGCACGTCATCATCTTGCTCATAAGGGGACGGAAAGAACTTGCCCACATAACAGAATGGTAAGGCAAGAGGGAAGAGGATTTGGGAAGTCCACTGCTGTCTGTAGAAGTAATAATGTCATAAACCAGTTTGGGCAGGAAAACTATGGGAGGCTGTTTAGATGCCTTGGTCATGGAGCACTGAGATGTCTGTAGGATGAAGGAGTTATGAGTAGGTGCAGAGGAGGAAGAAGAGGAGGAGAAAGGTGGGGAAGATGATGAGGTGATGGAGACTTGGGTACTTTTTATGTTTTGTTTCATATCCAGCTGTTCAGTTACTGGTGGCAAGTGTTTGCTGATTGTTGTTTGTGCCCCCTTGTCTGCTTTCTGCTTCTGCCTTTCATAGTTACTTGTAGTTTCTTCAATGCTGTTACTTAGGGCTTGGGGAGGGGATGACTCAGTGCAGAATGCTGTAATTAAAAGAAAATTTGTATTTCAACACAGTGCAACTATCTCTTCTAGTCAATGCCACAGTTAAACAAAACACAACAAATAATCCTCTTGATACATTGTCCAGCAAACATTGCTCCTCCTCTTGCTTTGACCTTCCTCGTACAGGAAGCCATAATGGGACTAGCTTGTAGTACTTGTTTCAATGCAGAAAGTGGCTTTTAAAGACCTGAAGTGCATAGGAAAGATGTCAGTGATTGCTCTGTCCTCTATTTCCCTCATACACTTCTTGCTGAAGGTGCTCACCTGATACTTTAATCACTCAAGACAAATACAAAATTACTAAAACCATTGTTTAAATGCATTGAAGGAAATAAGTACTTCCAGGCTATTACCCCACCACACTACAGAAATGTCTACTCAGACTGACATCTAAAAACAGTCCTCTGAGTCAGCTCTGCTCTGACACCCATGTCTGGGTCACTGCAGCACTTAGGCTGATCTAATGAAACCTGGCAGCCCTCAAACTGGTGCTACAGAATGCATTAGTGCATTCACAGGGCTTTGGGTCAGCTCAGAGAACATGCTGAACTCATGAATGTTGCCTGGGAATATGTGATGTAGATACACCCTGCAGGTACCTGTGCATTTTCTGAAAGCTATATATTTTAACTATTAAGATTTCTTGAAAGTTTAACATATGTTAAATGGTTCTGAGCATCTTTAATGCTTAGTGAAAGAGGGGATGCAAATATTTCACAGTCTTTAAAGTAGACAGAGAACTGCTTGTGGAATCAGTCTACACAAGGTATAAGAAATATGTGCCTAAGGCTGAACATACATTAAACTAGATTTCCCCTCATGGTGAAAACAACCATGCTGGTTCTCAAAAACCCCCACATTTTGTACAAACAAAAGTCAGTAGTTTCTCCTGATTTCAAGAAATGCTATCCTCTGTCTATTAATCTGAAGTAGTCAGTAATAGCCATTAACAACAAACACAAAAGTGTCACCAGCACTGTGAACCGCTGCAAGTAACACCAGTGTGACATCCCTCAAAATACCAGTATCCAGTGGCACAGAAAAAAAAAGAAAGAAAAATATTTAATTAACCACACTTGTACTGAGGGCAGAGCCATGGGCAGACCACATGGAAGCACCTAGTTTGAGCACCCCATGGCATGTTAATTTTTCAAGAAAGAAAAGATCCTATTTTCTATATTTCAGAAGTCTAATCCCTATATTTTCTAGTCATCCTAAGTGATCCCATTAAAATAGGCTTGATCAAAACCTTAGTGATTTATGCCTTTTATTATTTATCAAATAAGCTAAGGTATCTTTTATGTCCTAAACTTAAATTAACAGAGATGATCTTATGGTCTTACTGGAAGCTTTTGAAGAGAGAGATGAAGATGCAGAGTCATGGGAACGTGATCTTTCTCTTTTCATAGGACTTCTCTTTTCTGAAGTAGAACCTGTTTCATGAATGATAGTAAGGGAAAAGAAAATCAAAATATAATTTAGGTAAGCCTATAAGTCACAGCTATACTGTGAAAGTAAGGAGAAGTACAGACGGGTTTGTGTGGGATTTGGCCTCATCCTGACACTGTTTCCAGTGTGGAGAGTATCTGCTCCCACCACAGAATATCGGATCAGCCTATGGTCTAATTTACATGTGCTGAGCTGCAATAGCTTCACAAAAATCAGTGCTGCAACCAGGAGCTGGTAATATCTAGGCCTGTCTCAACCATGATTTCTCTTCCAACCCATGTCTTACATTTCTCACTAATCCGGTGTCAGGGAAAGCAGCAGGCAACAAGCTCTATTTTGTCAGTATGTTATGAAATTACCTCTTACCCCACACAGCTTTATGGCCAAATTATATCTCAGCTTTCAGAGATGAAAATCCTCAGGTGGATGGCCATCATTCACTTGAGATTCCTAGCTCAGGCTCCTAAGCTAAACTGCTTGTTTCTGTACAGTATTAACGTGATAAACTGAGACATAAGCACTGTCATCAGCAAACTTAGACTGTAAGCCTATCTCACATGTTCTGAGTTGGACTCTGGATGATCACACCATACTTCATGGACCAGGAGAGCAGCCTTAGACATCACAGGAGCCCATTTGACTCAGATCACATACAATCTCAGCATACTTCAACTAAATGGGCAGAACTGCTCATTGCAAGGAGTACCCATCACATCTGAAGCAGGCATCTCTTGAACACGCTTTGAGTATGACCTCAGGCATTTCATTCCTCTATGAAGAGTCCATATTGGATTAAAGAAAGTATTTTTGTTCAGCTTGTTCTGCTGTCATTTTCAGTGAGTAAGAACTTCCTAGGTGAACTTGGAAGGTAATTGGGTTTCTTCCTCCTCATAGTATAGAAAAAGAAATGAAGGCACGTTGTTTGAGATTTAAAATACTTTACAGGGATAAAAATCCTTTGTTTTCCATAGGCACAATAGATAATAAACAAAAGTGTAAAGAACTAATAAATAACTGATAATGTCCATCAATTATAACTCAAAAAAATGGGTAAATTATTGTTGGGTTTTACATATTTGTATGTTCTCAATTGGTTTCTTAAGAAATCATGAATTCACCAACTCTACACTGTTAATTTGAATTCATGGGCATTTTCAAGGAGAACTCAGAAGTTTCTGTGTTGAGATATATTTTCTATCCATACTATTTAACCCCTTACAAGGTAGGGACTACTCAGCTCTTTCCTTGAAAGGAATCTTTATCAGTGACATCATTGTAAGGATAGGTTCAGTAGCACCAGGAACAGTTGAGTTGGAGCTGCCACTGAGGGTAGGGATGCAGTCACTGCTGCTGCTTCTCAGACAGCAAATCTCACCCTTCCCTGCTGGGGAGGGAGATGCAGAGGGTCCTGGAACAGTGAGTGGAGTGTCACCTGAACAGTGAGTGTCACCTGGTGCTCCTACTCGAGCTGCACTTGGTGGCTGTCAGAACACACAGGGCAAAGGAAGAACACAGGAGGGAGCCAGAAAACAGGGAGAGAGAAACAGACACAGCAGTAGAACTGCAAGAAGTTAACAGGCATCACCAGCAGAAGGGTGAGGAAACAGAGGTTCAATGAGATGAAACAAAACTAAGGAGCAGAGCTCACTCAGTAAGACTAAAGTGAGAAAACCTCAACCATAAATTGCTGCTTTTGGCAATCATTTTCACTCATTTTACAGCTTCTTTTATTACCAGTAATAAAAAATACCTTCTGTTGCTATTTCTTCGTCTTCATTGTCAGTACTGCTTAGTTTCTCTGGGTCACTTTCTAACACATCATTCACAACTGGTTTCTCTGTGTGAATTTCTGAGCTCACAAAGTATGCTGCCAAACCAAGTTCTTGCTCCAGGCTTGTCCGTACCAAAGAAGATGAATTTATTAAACGTAGGTCACAGTATCTCAGTGATCTGGAGAGAAACAGGAGGAGCTACTATGAAAACTCACTGTAATCTACTGCCTTATCTCTTTGAGAAACACAGCCAAAGGGGAATTTTTTCACAATTAGCTTCAATGAGGGATGAGATAGAACACAGTATTTTGTGCTTAATAAGTTTACCACTGTGGTGCATACGCTTTTCTTTCTCTTAACCCAATTACACAACTTTATTTACTGCACTGAACATTAGCATCAGCATAAGAATAATCATTTGGATTCTAAACCTAACACACACAGAATAGGACTCAGTTGAACATACAAAAGCATTTAGTGCCCCAGGGCATCCTGTCTCTCTTCCAGCTGCCATTCCAGAAGGCACTCCACACATCCTGGGGCACACATAGAAACATCATCAGCAGATTTCTCAGCTACCCTAAAGAAACCTAAGCAGCTATACTTAAGCAGATATACTTATTTTTTTTTAACATACCCATTCTCTCCTCTAAACCGGGATAACTCTTATAATATTTTTGAAGCTATTTATGTCTTTGTATAAACAGAAGTTTATTATCAATAATATGGAGTTTGCATTTATGATACAAAAACTGCCCCAAAAATGGCAAAGAAACACCTTGATACTGAAATCTGTTCTCCTCTGACACAAGTAATCACACAGTTAATCCTTAGCTATTTGATAAGCAATGGATAAAACACTGCCACTGAGAAAAGAGTGGATCTTCTTACCGTGGCAAAGATTCCCCTTGTGGATCCATCCCACTAAAAATCAATATGCAAGGCAAACCTTCCAATTCCAAATAGGTCTGTGGCCTCCAATCTACATCCTCAATTTTCTGCCAGATCTGTACAAGGTAGAGAAACCCTGTTGGACATATCTATATGTTGGACTTATCTGTAACTATATAAGAAGTTTATATATACATATATTTGAGATATATCTATATCAAATAAAAAGACAGTAAGACATACTTTATCATCCATTATAATAATCCACTTGTACAGTGGAAGACAAGCCACACTACAGAGCCCAACTCAAAAGAGATAGTTCTCACAGTTTCTAGAGCATTACAGGCAGCAGTCTGCCTGCTGTTAGTCTGAGCACATTGGGACAGTATGTTCCAGCCTGCATAGATAGCACTGAGACCAGGGCATATGACAAATATGGCACAATGGAGAGTAAAGCTGAGCAGGAGTTTTGGGGAAGAGAATACAGAGGCTTCTTGAGGCAGATAATATATGGATGTCTGAGTCCAAGGAAGAAACTAAGCTAGAAATGAGAGTTTTTCACTTTAGAGGAACAGGAGAAAGTTGGAAGTGTTCAACACACACCACTGTCCCTATTTACAACCCCCTGGAGTCTCCCACTCTTCCCTAAAGCTATCAGTTTTCCTGGTAACTTTATGAGAAATCTGACATGTCCATATATTGTTTGACTGCTCAGCCTCAGGCTGTATTGCTTTACTCACCAGTCAGTCCTTTCTGCAGTGAGACTGATCTACAGATAAGGAGCATCTATGTTGTGATCAACAGTGCAACAACTCACCTCCGACATCTACTCATGTTCCCCTCTATATGTGTCAGAGAACATAATCAGGATGTGACTCAGAACTAATTCTGATTTTTCAGGGTAAGTGGTGCCTAATTAATAGCAGAATGAGATCAGCATTAGGCTCTGGATCTCAAATGACTTCATCTAATGTATTGGATCAAACGGAGTAAACAGTGTAACATATATAGATATTACAACATTCTAGAGGAAATACATTTTTGCCTTGGAGATCAGAAGATGGTAATTTTATGAAGAGTAAAGGACACTTTTTTTAAACAGATGACCCACGCTTCTGGACTTAAAGGATATAAATTAATCCATAAACCAAAACATGATTCAGAAAGCATAAAATCCCAAACTGTGAACACCGGGCTGCTCTAGGATCCATAACTACCATCACTGATCAAGCAAATCGGTCTTTCAGTCCCCTGCTGATGACAAGAATAATTTAACTATCAACTAGTCACTGATTAAAACCTTTTTGCACTGTGATGTTTTTGTGAGAATATTTAGCTAAAACTGAACATTTTATTTGGCTTTTTAATGTATTTCTCATAGTCCCTTTAGATAAAAGCATTTCGGCTGTTTCTGAGGGTTGCTACTGGAAGTCAAGTGCTAACTGTATTAGTTAATACTTCACTGAGCATTAACCACAGGCAGGACAGGAGAGGTGTCACAGAGAGTATGTGTAAAAGGTAAAAGTCATGCTCCTCATTGCAGTTTTTGGTTTTACTTTAGGACTGCACACTTCAGCTCATGGCTATAACTGTCACCAGTAAAGTCTTCCCACCTACCCATCTAAGGAAGCTTCCCAGCACATGCCATTCTGCAATTTACCTTCAGTTGTTCCACAAAGTGCTTCCCAATGGTGATTCCAGAATTAGGATTTCCCAGGATTATTTCAAAGCTATCTTCAAGGGCTAGTCTTTCCCTTACATTATACAGACGTTCATATGCCACTGCAGCCAGAGGGACACATGGAATTCTCAACACGACCATGAGGCCGTGGCCACTAGGACATTGCCTTGAAGAGTTTATTAGATTTTGGGTGATTTCCAGAGTTTCAACTGAGGTGTAATTCTTCATCTGAGAAAGACCACACACTGCCATCATAGCTGCAGAGTAGTGTTGGATGAGGACAAAAGTCCTTATCACTGCACTGTGTAATCTGGGGAACCTGAAATAAATGGTGAATTAAAGAGTATAAAGGGTGATGCGAAAAAGTTATTTTTTACAAAATATAGTAAACTCAGGATTTTCTCCTGTAATGAATCCTTTGTATCTACTATACAACAGAATCTCATCAATTGCAGTTGTAGAGTATTTGCAAGGCACCATTTCACAATCAGAACTGATGTTGTCTCATCATTTCTCCTCATAAAAGTTTACAAAGCAAGTAGTCCAGTAAAGTTACATCACTTTAGTTTATCCATACCTTACTGCTGTTACAAAATTTATCATACAATATTAGTGGAGGCACTCAGTAATAGCGTCAAACAAAATTACATTTTCTTATCAATAAGAATAGTATTCTTAATTGTGTGCCATTCTTAAGGGGCAGAGAAAGATTGGGTGTTTCTCTTGTTTTATTAGTGAAGCCCTGAACCAATTTACTCTTGTGTTCAAGAGGACTGAATATGTAGGCAGCAATGGCTTGCTCAGAATTGTGACTATGGCTTGCTGTGAAGATTTTATTTCTGATTTATGTGTACCTGCCACAGTGATGTATCTAACTTCTCTTTGTGTTCCAAGTGCAGTATACTCAAAATCAAAATCAGCCAGGGCCAGCAAGTGATAATATTGGACAAAAGTAATAACACATTTAAAATTATGTGATGATACAATGGTAGATTATTACAATATAGAGGAGTTACAGGTCACAACAAGAACATATTGTAAATTGGGCTAAGCAGTGTGCATGCTCATAGTAAGAGACAGCCTCAACTGATGACACTGCAGGCCCAGTATTTACTAAATACATAGGAGAAAATTAGAGCAGGTGAAATGCCTTGCATATGTAAATGATGTGTAAGACAGAGAGAAGTAAAATAAATAAATAAATAAAATGGTCTTCTAGCTAATTACTCAAGGCCATAAAAAGGACTTCCCAAGTTTCCCATGTGAAGCAAAGGAGGGCCCCATACCTCTTTCCCAAAGCCATGACCATTGCTTCAAAAGAGCTGTCGTACCGGAGCAGTGGAATGCTATGTCCAGAGAGGGTGGACTCAATGAACTCTGACAGTCCAAAGTATTTCTTGTTTTCATGGTATAAATCTACACCCTAGAGCAAATGAAGCAATCAAAATACAAGGATAAAGTCTATCAATAATTAATTTATGAGTGATTAACTATTGGTATCTTAATATACTTACATTCTCTAATAAACATACATCTACTCAGACATATTAAAGCAAGAAGAGAAAGAAACAGAATTAGCTATTTTGAGAGAATGAAAATTTCACCAAATTTTTCCTCATTTCTTTCTCTCTCCTCATAAATCCAAACACACAGACAGACCAGCTATATAAACTAAATATGCACATATATGAAGAAAATCCATGTATGCACATATATTTATGCAGTAATGCACTAAAGACAGAACTGAAGATGATTTCCATTTATGTAGCTCAAAAATATTGAGCAGAGCTACTAAAGTTTATGGAAAATATAAAAGGAATAAAGAAAAAGAAAGCTAGAAAGGACAAAAAAGGAAAAATTACCTTGCCACAGACTGAACAGGATGTCATGCAAACTTCACTCTTGTTTACAAAAATCATGGGGACTTCATTGTTTTATTAAGTACATAAATGGAAAATAACTCATGAAAAGCTCAGAAAAGCACCTCAAAGCATCCATCTTACATTGCTGTATGAAGAAGGCCAGTGGATCTCATTGTAAGGGCTGATATGAGTGTGCTGTGTCTGCAGCGCGTAGGGGAAGGAAGTCACGTGGAGGGTCACAATATTTGGTGCCTCTTTCACCTCCCTGCAGTTCAACAGTCTATCAACAAGTCCCGCCGACAGCTCTGTTTGAGGATAAAGACTATGCATAGCACTGCAAAAAAAGAAACCCAGAACTCTCCAAAGTGATCAGCAAAACGGAATATTTGTGTCTGTAATAGCTTAAACCTGGATGTGAAATCAAAGTTACAGGAATTTAGGATTCTTCTTGGACCTTGAAATTGTTGCAGAGAAGAAAATGTAAATTATTTCACTGCAAGTAAAAATTTTGGTGATTCTGATAAGCTGTCTAACTAGCAAATTACCAATCCCTTGCCGCTACCAGAATATGAGAGATAAAGTAGGAAAGGAAGCTAACGTGGAAGTTACCAATAGACATAGTCCTGTAGTAACTTTGGTCAGATTGTTAGTGCTGCCCTTAACAAAGGATAGTTCTAACCTACAAAATCAAGATAGAAAAGTACAGATGATAAGTCAGTATGATAGAAAAAGAGAAAAAATGAATAGTTATTCTTAGAGCAAATCACAGTATCATGGAATACTGACAGTCAATTCCTTGCTCCTGAGCAAAATTTCAGTCCAAATTAATTGAATTTTTGGCATTTACCTGCCTATTTATCTTTATTAGACAGAAAACAGAGTTGAGCAGCAACATAGGTACATCCCTACCGCTCAAGGAATGAATGAATAAATGCCTCAAAGGCTGGGACAGCTGTAAAAGTCCATGTAAGTTCCCAAGACAGGGAAGCTGAACAGGAAACCCTCAGATGCAGTTTCATTGAAAGTCATCTTTGTTAACCTGCATTCACAAGTAAGATTCCAGTGTTTGGTTTCAGAAACACTACCACAATCCCAAAGTTGGAATATGTTGGTGTTTCTGGAGTTCAGAATGTTTTCCAACCTCCCCAAGAGCCTCAGAACCAGACAGCAAAAGCAGCCCCACTTGTCAGCAGGCAGGTTGTTGAGAATCTATGGAAACAGAGCTCTGTGAGGGAAGAGGGAAGCAATGAGTTATGTGAGTGAGCTGATGGGGAACTTGGTAAACACTGGACAGGAACCTTTCTCTTTTCCTCAGAACTCTACCTGGCATCACTAAGAATCCACAGAAGCTTTCAATTCTTACAAGTCATTGATTTTGGATAGAAAAGAACTGCAAAACTTCCAGTCAGTTAAAAAAATAGGCAGCAGTGTTGGCTCACCACTTTCTACTCACTGGGTTGAGGTTTTGCAAATTTTACAGCCCAGAGGACAGTAACAGAGGATGAGGAGCTCTGTGTACTTTCACTGAACAAAGGACAAACAGCCAAAAAAAATAATAGCTGTAATGAAAGTAGATAAGAATGGGGAGCAAAAAAAGCTGAAATGTTCTACTGAGGCACAATATAATAAGCAGGGTAAGACTAAATCATGAAGGACCTTAAAACATGTTTATTCAATGCATGGGGAAGTAGAGCTAGCAGAAAGTTGCAAACAAAGATGAAGGAAGGGATAAATCTGAAAATTAATCCTGAGAGATAATGCAGATAATAATAATTTCTCTAAAAACAAGTTTCAATTTTCTTACCTCATTAGATCCCAGTGTGCGTGATCATGGATTAGGACAAACAGTGTGTGTGGATTCTGCATAGAGTTTTGTAAAAAGATTTTGAATTTAATTTGGGCTTCTGCATCTAATTTCATAACATACTGTTCCACTCTCTGCTTTGTAAGGTGTTCCTTTTCTAATCCAAGTTCTAATAATATACCTAAAAGAACAGAACAAGTGTCAGTATTTCTGAAAATGACTACATCTAAGAATATTGTGTAAATCTAAAATAAAGCTAACTAATGAGCACCTGAGTGCCAGAGATGAAATAAAGTCTGTTGGTAAGTCACTTCAGAGGGTGGAACACAAATCAAGAAATCAATTTTCTCGAAGGAGCCCAAATCAAGATTTTGAGTGCTGGAGTCAGCAATTGAGCAAATATGAGACAGCAATTTCTGAGCCACTGCTAGCTGGAATGGACGGATTTGATGTCGTTCAATCTCATAACCTGGAAAAAGGCAAAATTCTGTTTAGATATATGCCCAAAGTCCAATCTAATGTAAAATGTTAAGAGTCTGGCAAAGAGTAACTGATCTACCCTTTAAAGTATTTTGCTTATTTACAGGAGTTCATTTATGAAAATCTATAGAGAATATGCGAAGAAATCTTTCTGCATTTGGACATACTGGTCCTGTAAAGTGTCTGAGACCTAAAAGTGAATTTAAACAATAGCATTCTGCTACCAAAGAAGTAAAACTTACAGCTTCAAACACTGTAACACCAGTGGAATGAAGCAGAACATCCATCAGTGTAAATCTGAATATTCCAAGACATGAGTTGCAGTTTGCCTCAGGACCTCTCCTTTCTGGGCTCTGCCCAGAGGGATCTCACTGTGCACCCAGAACTTGGTGTCCAGTGCCCTACTCTGTTACCTCTTTAGAACATCCTCCTTACTCACTTGTACACACAGCTGTTCCAGCTCCATTCACTGCTGTTGGTTTATTCACTGAAGCAGAAAGCGATGAAGAGATGTGCCCTTGGTTTTCTTGATAAAATTTTTCCAGCAAAAGATCAATGTCACCCTCTGTCAAAGGGAAGGGATAGTGGAATAAACATCCGTGTTAATAAGATCTGCATTTCATATTGATTTTGTTTTGTAAATCTTAAAAACTTTATATATATATATATATTTGCTAGCTATCCTGCCCTTGGCTTATTGGCTGTTTTATACAGGAACCCTGTTGTTATTTTCTATTGCATCTCTTTTTACAGAGTATCACTAGTAAAATGAAAACCAGACCAGAGAATGACAAACCCTCTCTGCAGACCAGCTAGGACATTTATGGAATGTGGTAGAAAACTAACCTTAAGGCCTTGATGCAAACCAGCAACAACAATGACATGAAACTGGCTTAGTTTATGTTCAGACCATGGATCCATACTGTTCACTAACAAGGATTACAAGGAAGTTGAGAAACATCTGATAAACATTTTTAAAACTCTAACATTTTTGAGAGACAGAAAGAAAAATAATTTCTAATACAGCCAAAAGAAAAACACGAGTCAATGCTGAAGCAAGCAAGGTGTATTTTATTGAAGTATTGCATATCTGCAAACATACCCATTTCTATAGAGCCGGGGCCCTAGTTAGAGATGAAAGCTGTGCAGAGTACAATGTGCCTGATCCAGGCATTAGTATTTTCTCAGCAGTGGAAAAGATGTTTGATCATGTCTGCAGTGAGCTCAGAAGGGCAGGGCCCTCTGAGATGCAGAGCAGTCCAGTGAATATGGGTGACAACTATTTTTAGGATGCTCATTTACCTGTTCTGCTACACAACAGCTAAACAATAACAACTAAACAATAATGTTGCTAAACAATAGCAGCTGCAGAGAACTCTATATCTCTCTGTGGTTCTCTGATTTTGAGAACCATGCTTTGAAGATACTAAGATAAACAATACATGACTGCAAGATGATTTAAGGAAAATTAGATTCCCTTAAGTGACCACTCAAAAGACCATGACGCATTCAGAAGGGTTCTTGTGATCTATTTACCAACATGATGTGAATGGCAAAGAAGACTGTGACATCTCATTAATCCTGACAAATATGCTGCATTTTCCCTAGTTGTGATTTAACCTTCCACACAGCTTGATCTATCCCCACATAATCCTGCCTGTTGTAATTCTCAGTACACTCACTTAAAAAATGATCCAGTCTCTCTGCAATTTTCCTCTCTGTCCCAGGCATCACAATCAGGTTTAAAGTATGGAATGTTGAAGGGGCAAATCCCATCTTTCATAAAATAGCTCTGATCTATTCTGCTCTAAATGCTTAGGGCAAAAGAATTTATACATTCATATGCATATGGATTTATGTAATGTAAGGATGGATTTGCATAGTTAAGAATAATATGCTCAGCTGTTTACTGGCCTATTTTTATGAAACCAATGGATTTTAGAAACTGACGCTTTTAGGAGGAATTTCAATTCAACTGTACTTTCATAACTTTATCCTGCATTTTTCATGTATTTCTAAGAGTGTCTTCCTTCTGGTAAGGAAATGAGCACAGGTGTTTTCCCAGATTTAGAAGTTTCAGGGATTTGGAAACATGCCTCTTTACAATTTGTTAGGTACCTGGGCAGAGTGTGCTAAAGAAGGACCCCAGAGTTTCCACCTTCCCTGTGACCAGCTGATAGTTAACTTCTTTCTGGTAGTCTGAAGGACTGAGCATGCTCTCAGACAGAACTCTTGCCTGATACTTTCCTAAAAGACAAAAAAAATTTAAAAAAAAAAAAAAAAAAGGAATTTTGAAAACTCTTCAAACTAGTTAAGAATGTTCCTCTAAGTCATAATAAAAATACTCTACAACTAAATGAATACCACACATACAAAAATGGCAGAGATGAGTCTTTTATATCTCCAACACATGTATGCACCAGACACATGTAAAATAGATTCATATTTTACAATTCTTTGTATTTCATTCCCAGTTTGGAAAGTATTCGTTGATACAGGATATAAAAAAGACTAAATAATATTGAAAGGAATTGCCAACTATCTTACAATCACATTGAATCTTTGAATGGCCATTCAGATAATTTATTTAATTGTGAGCAGGTTGTTGAAGGGAAAGACGTTGAAAGACCATCTTTTAGAAGCTAAGGAAAGGTTCCCTGCAGCAATATCCCAGTTGCACAGAGCAGGAGAGCTCTATGCACTGTGTGTGCTGTAATTCACTATTTCTTGTCTGCAGCCTAGTTGGCTGAGATGCTTTGGTGAGAAAATGGGCAACACAGGCAGAAGGTGGCTGTGGAGAGACCCAGCTGCGCAGGGTCAGCTTGGCTTCATCAAAGCCCATTACTGGTTGGCCAAAGCTCTGCTTTGTGAGGCAGCTCACTGGAACTCCAACCAAACCCCTCACAGCACTGAACCGCTCTGGTTTGCAAGGAGATAGATCCTTGGGATATTACCTGTTATCACAATGCAGGAGTCAATGGCTCGGCTCCTACTGGCACATATGATCACCACATAGTTTGTCTTCGTTAGCTTTCCTTCCATGAGGAGCTTAAACATTTCTGAGAGCCCTTCAGCCAGGGAGTAGCTGCACTCAATGATGTGGACACTGTCGTTGCAGGAGCTGGCTGCCAGCCCTGCCAGCCAGGGCAGCTGGGCTGAGCTCACCGGGGCGATGGGGCCGGGCAGCTGCGGGAAGGGCTGGGGAGCAGCCGGCTGGTACTGGCGGATTTCACACAGGTGCGACTCCCGCCACGAGCGCATGAATATCTGCTCCAGATCCTCAATCAAGGGCACCTGGTCTGCAGCTTAAAAAAAATAATAATAAGAGGGAAAGATTATGAAACAAACAAAACTCCTCAGTTAAAAACTTTTTTTTAAAACCATGCTTCAGATTTCTGCATGCATGACTCTGTTGCCTTTAGTAGATGAAAAGCAAATTTTTCATTTTGAAATGCCTTTGTCATACTCAGATAAAGCTGCCCTAATTTGAACCTGAGTACCAGTAATTAGAAATATTTAAGAGGTTGAGTACTGCCTGTCTCAGCATACTTCTAAACCAGATTGTCTGCAAGAACAGTGAATTACAGCTCTTTTCCTTTAATTTTCATTGCTGAGGTCCCAGATGCAGAAAACAAACTTTGTATTTTTATAACTCAATCTGTCTGGCCTTCAAAACATAGTCACTTCATTTTCTTCCATAGCCATGAATGAAATAGTTTAATATCATATTATCAAAGACTTATATTTACTACTGTCCTGCCCTAATATTCCCCTTCTCATTTGCCTGCATGTAATACATTCAATGTAGTCTGCCTGGATGTAGAACAATCTTACCTAGTTGAACAAGGTAGTAGACAGTCAGCAACAGCTGCATTTCCTCAGAAATAGGCTGTATTGTGGATGCACCATATTGTTCATATGCTCTAGATAAAGACTGTGAATTTCTGTAACAGGTATACAGCAAAGGACTCACTATCACATCATTAATATTCCCACAGAGATATGGGAAGTTTCCATGACCTACAAAATAAATGTATGTACACATCACATTAATTTCATCATTTTTCATATGTGCATTAAACAGTTTTAATAGTTACCCTTTTGAAATAGATAGTGTTTAGGAGTGGGATATATCTTTACATCTCTTGCAAAAAATAGAGTCCTTATTGTGGGATTGGGGGATTTACCTTTAAAAATAACTGGTTTTGCTTTACAGATTTTCAGCAAGTTGTCAGGAACTGAGACTGGTTCTCCTGAGCCCACCATTGGAGAGGAGGCTGGTCCCACCAAAGCAGAATGTGGTAAAGATGACAGGCTTCCTCCATCTGAAATTTTAGACAAATTATTACTGGACTTAGTCTGGTAAGGATTTCCTCAAAGAGAAGGTATTCAGCATCATCTCATACTCACATTTGCTATCAGCATTAACTGGTTTTTGTGGCTCCATCAAACAGCTCATGACCTGTTACTACAACCCACACTATTGTGCTCAGTGTCTTGGAGGACTAATTATGTCACTGCAACACTGGACAACACAAATGCATCTAAAAATTTTGAAACTTTTATAAATAAACACTTCCAGGTATGAATGCATAAATAGAGAGACCTATGTGATATTGTGTAGCTGTGATTACATGTATAGTTATGATTTGTGAGTTCTATGTGATATATTTAGTTTCACTCATTCTAAACAGTTTTTATTGCTATAAGAAGAAAGGAAAAAACATGATTCAATATTTGCTCAGGCATAACTTCTTTATGGTAATTTTAATATTAAAAATAGTACATTAAAAGAAAATATTTTGGGGAAACTGGGTTTGTTTCACTGCATGCCACTCTTGTCTGTATCTAGACTTTAAAATCCAAGTGCCACAAATATTTTGACAAATAATTGAAACAATGAACGGTACTGCTATCATGGACTTGAGTTATTATACTAATTTTAATATTCCTAAGGTGTTTTTGTGTCTAAAAATGGATCCAGGCATCTGTTGGTATTTTTTAATGACTCAGTGACTGGAACCTAAGGAGAGTTAGGCTCAGAGCCTCAAAACCAATGGAAAAAAAGCATCTAGGTACGCACAGAGAAATCTCTCATATGAATCTGCATGTCTTTAAAATAATGCCTCCCTCCACCCATTATTTTCTGAATAATGAGACAAAATCATTACTTTGGGTATAGCTTACCATTTTTAATTCTGTTTGAAGCCTGTGGATTGAGCTGCAAGTTCCAAGTTTCAGTGGATGATGGAGATTCTGGTGACCAACCTTTATGGCGCTTTTTTGGAGGCCCTGAATTTGTTAATGTGCCTAAATGTTTCAGAGAAATATTAGAATAAAATATATACAGGTTTTGTGCATGGTAATTCAATATTTTTTGATAAACTGAATGTATTCTATGAGTACGGTAGTAGAAAAGATCAAGTCTATGAATATAATAATTTGCGTGGTTTATTTTATTTTGTTGTGTCCTGATTAAATTTCTTGGAAATTTCTGGAGCAGAGAACTCCTAATTATCCAGATTTTCCTATCTTATACCAATGCTTTCTCTCTACTAAGAAAAGTACATTATAAGTATAGTAGGAGACATACTAAGAATCCTTAAAAGTATTAATATTTTGAAGTCAAGACTGTGGGCATTTTGCTCATTTTATTTCTGAACACATGACATAGTGTTACATGTAACTTACTAAAAAATAATATTCCCAAGGGTTTCAGAATAATAGCAATAAACATCTGAGTTCTTTTCAACAATTTTCCCATTTAGTGGGAAAAAAAAAAGTGGAAAAAAGTGGATTTTTGCCACTTCTTGCTGATTCCATCTTTGGGGTTTTTCTATCCCATATCAACTCCTATCAAACTACTTCTACACCTTCCTCCTACTGATGAATACCTTCAATTTTTTTTTTTTTTCTGTGAAAGCAATTTTCTCACAGTTTCTCTAGGAGATCCTGATGACTAACTTCTTTTATTTTCTTTCATCATTTTCTTGAGTCTCCTTGTGCACTCCTGCAAACTCCTAGAATGATGAGCCTCCACTAACATCATGAATTTCCAATTATTGGGAGTCAATGGTCCTCCAGGAATTGCTCAGAAACTCACAGGACTGAGCTATTTCTGCTTCTGGACATGACTACCAAAGGTCATAGCACTGCTTCACCCTGCCAAGGCTGCACCTCCTGGCAGAACAGTTAGTCCTACATAAAATGCAAGGCAACATAAGAATTTAATATAAAAAGTGCGGGTTTAATTTTTAAAAATTTATTAAAATTAAAAAAAAAAAAAAAAAAAACCGAGGCCTTCAGATCTAGAAGAAGATGGTTCTCTAGCAGACCCTCAGACACAGATTTCCAGTGAGTTTGTCCCTGACACTTTTGCCACGCGAGGGCAGCCTTTGGCCATTTTGCTGCTCATCCTTTCGCTTGGATTCCTGGCATTGCCTGGGACAAAGTCACAAGATACTTTGAGCAATACAAAGGATTTTTTATTTGGCAGTGCTGTGCTCTTTCGTGCAGATATGTTGATATGTGAAATAAATCCTTATGAAATGAATTAGCAATAATGGGCTGCTGCATGGAAAAAAGAGATTAAGAGCCTGAATGGGCAGAGAATTTGTCTGTGATGTCAGCAGGGAAACCTGGGAAGACTTACCCTAAAATAGAGCTATAGTTTGTGTCTAGCCATAGTGAAAACTAATTTTCTTCCTTATACAAGCCAGTGACACAGTTTGGGACAGAAAACAATTAACAACAATCCTAATAATAATGCTATAGTGAGGACAATTTATTGAATTTGGAGCTGGTTGACAAAGTCTAGCTCTCCATCCCAAAGTGAGGTGCAACAGTTCAATAGGAAGTGCAATAGGAATCATCCTATAAGTGATTACTAATAAATATTCCTTAATTCCCTTCACAAAATCTGTTGGTGAAATCAATGCAAACTGACACATTCCTTAAGAACCTGGGTTCAGAATCTGGTCTGTGTCTCTATTAAATTAATGAACTGTAAATATGAGGAAAACATCCAGCTAATATTATGAACTGTAACAAAACTGTGGCTGAAAACATCTAAAGAAATTTTTTCCCTGGAAATTAATACAGAAAACAGTATTGTGGTCAGAAAGGACTTGGAAGGGAATGGTAATTTCTATTCATTCAGGAAATTACAATCATGATATCATTTGTTCAATGCTTCTGTTATACACATAGAGTTTAGGGTTATTAAACAGCAAATCCATACAAATACCTAGCACTGAAGGTCTTGTCAGAGCAGACAGGTTATTTTTCATCATCTGTTGTTTAGGTGATTCCTTGCCATTATAAACTGCTGAGCTGAATGCAGCTGTTGAAGGGATGTGATCTACAGCTGCAGCTGACAAGGAAAAAAACCCAAAGTGTTCACATTAAACATTTCTAAGTCAAGATCCTCAGCTGATACAACAAATAAATCATTTCATCATTTACTTGAATAGAGCCATTGGGTTCTGCCCAAGAGTGAATACAATGAATGAATGAAACAATCCACTTCTGACCTCCTACTCCCAATTAAGTGCCTGGGCAAAATCTGATTCTTCAATTAAATGCATATGTCAGAAACTACAACTTCTTTGCATGACCCTGGCTCTTACATAAAGTTTACTCAAGAACCAGGCAAAAGAGACATGTTTAAAATTTACTAAGCCTCCATCCCAATCCTTCTCTAAGATTTTTGAACTGTGCTGCATTAAGAAAAAAAAAAATTCTCAAGCCTAATATGTTTGATATGTTTGTAATAAATGTAGCTTTTTTTGTAAAATCTGAGAAAAGAAAAAGACAATCTGTCACCATAGATTGATGATTTGTTCTGGAAGGGCACCAGTACTCCAGATCACAACTATTTAACAGGCTTCTATCTCACACAGAGAATATATAGAACATAACAACTACAGCTGTGCTTCAGCTCAGCTCCCCTGTGTAAAAACCCAGGAAAAACCTGTAACAGTCACAAGACACTAAAGAGCTGTTTTCATTATAAGAAGCTCAGAGAGATCACTCTAGCCTCTGTCATCTATCACATTTAATTTATGTCAAGTTAATGGAAAAGTAAAGGTCAGAAAAAGAATTTTTAATACAAGGAAAGTTACAGATACTAACCATTAGTTTGTTTTTTAATATTAAAGTCACTTTTCTCAGCAGAAGAAAAAATTCATAAGCTTTCAAGCTGATGCCCATATACTGTCTGTTTTGAAAAGGATTCTGGTCATAGCATAAAATAGAATGGATCAGACAAAAAAAGCTAAAATTACACAGGATGCTGTAACAGTTGTCATCTGTGACCAGACAAGTGACAGCTGGAAAAACACTTCAGAAATAAAGCCTTTTTAAAGCATTCTGATTTCGTTCAGCTGTGAGTAACCTGCAGAACACCTATTGACTATTTGCTAACCTTTTATACACAAACCTGATGTGAGAAAATGGACAGCGAGAAGCCTTCAAAGAATAATTGCTTTCTTTGTTTGTAATAGATGTCTAATTCTATTCAGCTTGTTTTATTAGGCAATGTGCTCACTTGTTTGTTTGTCTTTGCTTTCACACAAGTACAAGCACCCAAATACGCAAGCACAGAGGAGTTAAGTGGAAGTGGAACCCCAGCATGTTTTCCCTCCAAGAGGTACCTGTTGGCTGAGTCCCAGCTGGAGCACTGGCATTTGCAGGTGGGAGAGGCTCACTGGAGGTGCTTCCTGAGAGGCCTGAGCTTTCTGGCAATTGGAACAAGGTGCTTGAGCAGGTACTGGTTGAAGACTGCCGGCCTCTGAACTCTTAACAAAAAAAAAAAAAAAAAAAAAGAACTTTCTTTATCTCTCTGATAATTTCACACATGAATTGCTTAGAGGTTACAGCACTTGGAATGAAGGAACCAATGTCTTCAGACATGCCAGGCTCATATTAGGTCAGACAATGGCTTTTACAGCTGCTCCAGCAGTCACCTGGCTTTAGACAGTCTTTCAAAGGATCTCTCAGGCTTTACACAGACACCAGACCCCATAATAGCTAAGCTTGGATGATGAAAACCAGAGCTCGAGGAAGACAGCTTCATTATCTTACCTGCCCCTTTCCAGCAGATTACAGATCCTTTGGTCAGAGCTCCCTGTGCATTCCTGACCAGATAATACTTTAAGTGTTTCTGTTTCTTGGGCTGAGTGGTCAGTTTAAGATTAATGTGATTTGAGAATTCTGTAAAGTAGCAGAAACCCTTCTTGCCACAGCCAACACAATTGCCAGAGAAGCCTGATAAAATAAACAATACACATAATCCAATGAGATAGGTGGGTCACTATTAATAACATTCAAACATGACTATTTCCAGAGAAAAGGCTGTATTTAGGTTTGGGGTTTTGGGTTGGTTTTTTCAGAAAGTGAAATTTTTATTACTGTTTTCCTCAAAAAAAGTATTTGCACTTTGTACACAAAGTGTATTGCACTTTAGATAACAGACTGCAAAAACATGGCCCCACATTTAAAAAACAAATAAAATGGGCCATATTTTCCATTTTCTCCCATAGAAAAATATCACAATTCCTATTTATTACCTACCTGTGAAAAGTGTCTGACTGAAGAGCTCTGAGTCAATTGCTTAACCCCAGCCCTATTCAGCACCACAGCACATACATGCTTCACTTCTCTTTCAGTTTTCATTGACATACATTCAATTTCACTGAATTTCACTTCACTCAATTCAATGAAAGATGCAATTAAGTCTCAAGAAATTAAGTATATATAACCTACCATATTTAGATAGATCTAAACATATTTCAGTACCAAGTTCCTGCTACAGACACTGTTTTAGAGAGGAGAAACTACTAAAGGATTCCTGGGCAATTAAATTAAAACAGCTTTGTCAAATTATGGCTGGACTGTGTCAGCACTTCACAGCAGTTGAAACTATTTATGATTACAAGAACAAAGTGTCTGCAACTTTATAGACACAACAGAGACACAGTCCTTCCCCGTAAAGCTTTTTGTACTCAGGCTTGATGGGGCATTTCCAGGGATACTGCCATTTCCTCTCATTCTGAGATACACAGCCTGGGCCTCAGCAAGGGGCTCATGTGCTGATGTCATTAGCATCGTAAATAAAGGGCTCTGCTCACACAGCTGCCTCAAGATTCTTCTTTCTTTTGCCCATTTTACAAAGTATTTCTTAAGACATTTTCATCTTCATCAGACTAATGCAACTATCTGAAAATATTATTATTATTATTATTATTCTCATCTTATACTGAGCAATTAGAAGATAATCTTCCCCATGGAAATTTTCTCTCTGTTCCCTACACATGACCTGAAGTATGAACTTTTCTTTAATTTTAATCATATGTAATGTACATTTTTATGTGTAATAACAGGAATTGAAAAGGGTCTATTCAGGGTCTATTCCTCCATCTAAGCATTCCTTTCTATTCAGTGAATTGAAACACAGTAAAAATAAAGGAAATATATTACACATAAGGTGGACAATACCATTGTCCAAGAAAAAACTGGAGTAAAGGATCAATAATATGGTAAATCAAATTAAGAGACATTTATGAAATTTATAATTCCCATCACATATCTCAAACAATTAAATTTACAAACTAATGATCAATGCTTTTTTTCTTTTTGTAAAGTACAAACACTGAAACATAATTCTCTGTAAACACCTGTTGTTTGGTTTTCAACCCGAGCACTTTCATTAGTTTTCAAAAGGTTCAGAAGAATTTATTAAAAACTAAAGTTGATGTGGAGATTGGTCTGGTATCCATGGGAACAAGTGGCTAACAACCATTGAAAGCTGCCTATTATCTCTCTGATCCTAGTCAGTAGGATGATAAAAGTCATTGTGACTCATAAAATCAGGACAAGTCATGACTCTGCAGAATCCTCTGTGTTATATCAGTCAGCACAAAAGCATCTGTCTAACATCACAGAGCCTTGAGTAGCTGCAATAAAAGCAACAACAAAAGGAAACAAAATTAGAATGGATGTGGCAAAAGCTGTAGAGTTTGCATGCATTTTATGCCGATTAAGAAATCATCAAAAATGCTTTTGCTGGCAAATGAAAACTTCCCATCTATTTGGCAGCACACAGAGCATCACAGCAGCAGCACTGCAATTTTTGCCTGGCGGCCACCTGCAAGATTGAGCATGTTTTCAAATTTACTCTTTTTTTTTTCCAAAAGTACACTTTTTAGGTTTTACCATTTTGCTAGCAGTGTCTTGAAAAAGCAACTTGACAAAGCCATATATTAAAGTATTTGTTCAATCCAAGTTGGATAGCAGACACAAAATCTTGTCATTTGGACTTCAGATTTTCAGATTACTTCTGTAAATTACATCTGCCCAAACTAGATTTAGCAATAACTTTTACCTGAAAAAACCTTTTGCCCTTATCACCTATTCTTAACTCTGCAGCATCTACAGGGAAATTAGTTTACACTCTATATAGCATAAGGTCAGGCTAGTAAGGATTAAACAGATCTAAATTGTCCACTTGTTTTGAAAAACTCTTGGACATTTTAAAAGTTTATATTTTAATTTTCTTTTAAGTTAAATTATCATCTTCTATGTCTAGTTTCTCCAGCCCTCTGAGTGTGACTCAGTCCTTTCTTGCAAGCTCTTGCCAACATCCTTTTCCATCCATTCCCTCTGACTGACACTCTTTGGTCACAGCCATTTCTTCATTAATGCTGCTCAGCTCTGAAACCACAGATAGAACACAGCATGCTCTTACAGCTCCAGTGCAATAAAATGCTGTTCAGTCATTTCTCATTGCTGGGCTCTGCCACCCCAGCTCAGAGCATTTCATGTGGCAGATTGAGTAACACTGAGAACCCAAACATTTCATCATCCTCCTCTGAATGCCCTGTTCATGCCATGGCCCAAGGCAGCAGCTGACAGAGGGGACAGCTTGTTTCATAAACAAGCTGCATTAAATATTCTTCCATACATTACAGAGAGCACAAAGGTCAGGGGACTTGGGTCAGCCATAAGGTGACCCAATATATCTATGTCATGGGATTGATTTCACAGGAGAATTAGAAATCAATGCCTGGAGTTTAGGGGCTAAAAGCCTTTCACCCTTCGGTCATTGGTTCATACTGAGCTCGGCTCAGTTGTGACTAAAGGCTGTTCCCTCTGAAGTTTGTTTAATCAGAAGGTGCTTGATTGCATCTGTGATTTGTCATATGCATTTGCTTGAATTTGCTCACATCACAATAATCAATGGCCCATAATTTAAAAAGCTCCTCCACAGCAGGGACCTTGTGCTCCGAAGAAGGACCTTGCACCAAAAGGTTATGAAACCTGACCTACCTTCTCACTGATAAAATGGTTCCTTTGGATCAACAGTGAGCTTGTGTAGGGATAAAGAGAGGAGTTCAGAATGGAAGGACATCCACTTGATATTTCATAGTCAAATCTTTCACAAAGTAGTAGAAAATTTCCTTCTTGTTTTTGTTTTAAATGAGTAATAGGCTTTTAATTAACATTAATATTTTGGTGGAAAGTTTGCAGCTTGCTTAAACAAAGAATAATTGTATTTTCAACTTTTCACCACAAGTATTTCTTCTTTTCAGTTCTACTCATAGAAAAAGGCACTCAAACACTGACAATGCTCAATGGTTTTCCCACCTACTCAGTACCACTCCATTTGAAGACTGAAGTCCTAAGTTTAAAAAATGAATAAAATCAATATGGTCAGGGCAGAGAGCTCCATTGTATGGCAACTCAGTACTGCTACAAAAGCCCAACAGATCATTGCATATTTATAAGAAGCAGTCACAGTATTTTATACTACAATGTTTTCCTCTTACATACAGCTTACAATGCAAGCAAACTAATCTTTTCCTCTGTCCTTCTGACCTCAGGGTCCTACAGAAAAAAAAAAGTTCTTGTTTCCTGATAGGAAAGTAGGCAGCTGTTTGGTCTTTTGGAAGATGATAGGTGAATAGGTGTTTTGTTTATCATGAGAGACACTCCTGAATAGCAAGAACTAGGGAAAAAAACCAAAACAAGAAGAGAAAAAAAACCTTTGGGAGTGATACTTGTTTGCTGCTTTAATTAGGAAATAATAAATATCTCACTTTCACAGATCACTTCCTCCATCTAAGCATTCCTTTAGACTGCATAGAACCCAAGAAACAGCTTCCTAAAGGCAAAAACCTGCATCTGTTTTGCAAAGCAGTTAAATTTGTGATCTAACATGATTAACAGAATCAGATGAAGAACATGCCTAGAGACATTTTCCTTATCAAAAATATCGTCTTTTCCAGAAACTGCTGAGGTTGTCTTCCTATGGAATAATACATTAATTGTAAAAACTAAAAAACAAAACAACCTCCAACAGAAATTGCTTTCAAATCACAAGCACATCTGCCTTGATTGGTGGGACAACTTGGTAGCGTTATCAATAAAATGGCACATGCCTCAGAGGAATATCAACATTCCCAAATGGGAACAAGATCTAAAGTCAAAATCTGGCCCTGAAACTACTGAGACATTTCCTGCTTTCTTCTGGTCTTTTTATACAATCCACAGGCAGCCTCACAAACACCCGTAAGAAACCAGGAAACTACTGGGTAACTCATTGGTGTCTTCTCTATTTAAATAAACTCTTCTGAAAAAAGTCGGCAGTACTGAGGAACAGCTGCCTTACAAAAATACAGTGTATTAAGAGCAAAAACATGAAATTAGGTAAAAAAAAAAACAGTGAGGCTGAAGGGTTACAAATCCTGTGTCTATATCACCAACAAGCCTTACTAAAAGTGTGGGATATATACTCTGACCGATGACAGCTAATTTCAATTCAAAATGAATCCAATTCAATTTCCCTCTAAACTTACAAAGGCTTGAAGGGACCACTTTCCATGCTGTTTCAAAAGGCCAACATGTTTGACAGAACTCAGAATACCAAAAATAAGACCTCTATGCTGTCTTGAAAAGCAAGACACTAAATCATTTCCCTTCTTCATATGGCGTGTTTTCAGTTTAAACCTACTGCCACACAGAGGTCACTGTGCTACATTAGGAGATTATTTAGAGCAGTGATGGTTCTGGTTTATATCCCACTATGTGTCCAAAACCATCAGACTACTCATGTCTACTTCTAATTTTACTTCCCCTGATTTGACCTGCACTGGGATATGAAAACCTGAAACAAACAATCCTTTCTATCCACAGTGTGTCCTACTGTACAAATGGTATACCATCCTCATGCTAGCATGACATAAATTTTTTATTAAATTATGTATTATGATACATAAGTTTTTCATTAGATTAGGGACCAGGAACATTATTTGATCTCCACCTTCCAGATGGAGACCTCAGATCTTGCAGCATGTAAGCTCTTTTGTATTTGGGCTTGTTGTAGAACACATAAAAGTCATACTACAGAGTTACTAGAATTCTCTGCAAAAGAATATGGTTAACTGGGGTTTAAGTGTATAACAACAGTCAAAAATAAGCATTTCAATAGTTTCAGGAAACTAAAATGTATTAAATAAGCAAACTGAGGATGCAAGTAGCATAAAACCCTCCCAATTATGTTCCTGTTGCCTTTTTCTGTTCTTGTTTAGCACGCAATTAACAAATACACTACTTCCTCTCTGCCAACAGCCTAAGGAGCTTAAGCTGTTAATAGTGCTAGCACTGAATGACTTGAGTGGTACAACATTCCTGTCTTTATCTTTAAAATGACAACACGTGGGTGATTTACAACCCTCCTAATTCTTTTACAATCACTGGTCAAATGCACTGTGACCAATCCAACTCTACAAGATCACATAGGAAAAGAAATTACTGTACATAGGATCACATTATGCACCTTCACACTCCACTGTCAACCCAAATGCCTTGGAGACCTGCTCAAACTGAGATAACAATTGAACTCATGTCATATCCCTCAGTGTTTGTGAAAGAAACCTCTTAGAATTCTTGGGAAATGTTTCCCTTTTGCTATTCAAAGCTCAGGCTGGTGCACAAATATATGATGCATCTTTTTTTTTTTTGTGAACTCTGAAAACAATATACACATACCTGAGAGTGCCTGATTGAAAATTGAGTTCCCCCTCCAATTATGCACCACTTTTTCCAATATAAAAAATATTCCATTTTAATAACATTAATATTCATTTAAGTAATTCACATGATTGCAGATTTTCCCTATCTGGCTTGATTTGAACAAAGTTAATGGCAATCAGAATGACTACAATAAAAATAGATAGAAGGATCTATTTTTATAGGTCAGAAGAAGGATCTCTTTTTATGTCAGAAATTAAACTTTTAAGTAGATTAAACACAATAAATTGAAACATCCTCTTAAGAGTATTTTTCAAACACACAGTGCTAACTGATTGCACATATGGGAAAAATTTCAACTTATAATCACTCATTTATTTATATTATGATGATAGCAGGAAGTCATAGGTTAGGAACAGAACCCAGGCTATTGCTCAAAACACAGTGGAGAATGTTATCCCTATCTCAAAGAGGTAAATTGAAAGGGTCATTATTTTTTGTGGTCTAAACTATCATTAAACTGTTTATATGTATATAAGAACCTGAAATTTCCACTTGACAGGCCTACAGTCTGTACACATCCATATTTGGAAAGCCACAATAGACATAGGCAGCAGTTCAACCAGTCCAGTTACCAGAGGTGCAGTTCCAGCAACTAGGACATGCACCAGCCAAATAATGACTTTAGCCTTGGCCTGATGGACAGAAGGTGATGAAGCATCTCTAATGAAGATGCTCACTCTGTATCTTTCCAAAGCAAACACAGCCAGCTCTGACTTGTTATCCTCTTGTGCATGACCTGTGAGCATTGCTGTAGATGTGGAACAGAAATAAGGTCTGCTGAACTCAAAACCACAAGTAGCTATTAATTGAAGCCACAGGAGAACCCAGTTACTGCAGTCAGACACTCACCCAGCAGGGCATTGCGCCCGTTGTCATCTGGCAGGAATCTTTTGTCCACAGCACACACCAACAGGTGATCAGGTAAATTTGGTGACTTTGCACCAACAAGTAAAAATCCAGATGGCACCTCAATATGTTCATTAGAAATTGAAACCAGTCTCAAATCTTTACCAGCCTGGCAGAAACCTAGAAAAAAAATTCAATTTATTTTAAGTTGAAAAGATATTTTTGTTTCCTGCTCACAGTTGTCTTTGTTAAAGGACTTCCTATATTTTTACTGAATGCCAAAGTCTTACCCTCTAAGATCAAGGGCATGCTAAAAGAGAATTTTCTTTCCTTGTTTTGGTCAGCCTAAACAAAATGCACAATGAAGTTTCTCTTGGTGGTAGTTTGTAACTAACATATTTATGGGACTACTATCATCACTAACACCATAACTTAGGTCAGACATTCAAAAAGGGAGAAAATAGGTCTCAAAATCTGGTCAATTTCACCAGCTTCTCCTGGGTTTTCAAATATTTTTTAAAACACTTTTACACTTTAAACAGGAAAGACTGATGATAAAGCAGTAAGAATTATCACACTCATTTTAGCAAATGCTATGCCTGCAAACTCGAAAATTTCAAGGCTATGTTGCGTAAGAAAACAGAAGTTCTGTCCTTGTGCCAGGCATTCCAACACAAATGCTTATCTGACACCTAACAAAGACCCTGTCAAACAGAAGAGCAACTGAGAGCCATCCAGCTTTATCTGGCAGGTAATGAACACTGACATTTTTAGGATTTTTATATCATATAGATTATCTCATTCTGAAAAATTATAGGGGAAACAGCCCAAATTCTACCCTTTTCAGTAGGGCAAATGCTTCTGACAGCACAGTTGGTATTCTTACCATCAGTAGTGCAACATCCTTCTGGGGGAGGCTTCACCTGGTAAGAAACAGGAGGACTACTTGATTCTGAGCCTTCTTCTTCCTCCTCTTCTTCTTCTTCTTCCTCATTATCTGCTCTGCTGCCTGCTGCAAATTTTCATAGCATAAATGACTTGGACACCAGAAAATGCTGGCAACAAATCAGTGAGTGAACAGGGTGACCCAGTTACAGAAAGTATTACAGCAAACTGGATTCTCTTCTCTTGACAATGACTTTACTGTTACCAACTCTTGATAGTTGTTATTCCTTAAAGCTCCAACTTCCAGTCATGCTTATGATAGAATGTCTTTAACCAAGAAAATAAAGATGTTAGTTCCTGTGCAAAACAAGTTAAAAAACATGACTCAACTGCACCTGAGAAAGTAAAACACCTTAAAGTATAAACAAAAAGAAGCCTCAACTTATTAATTTTTAAATCCCAATATTTTAAGATAAGTGCACAATTTTTAGGGGACTAGCTTCTAATGCTTGACCTCTTGCTGATCAAAACAGTGTAACTGTATCCTTTGTTTAGAATATTAACAGCCAATAAAACCCAAAGTCATTACTTCTTGGCACTTTAGAATGTCCTGGCTACAGTCCAAGTACAGTATTTATTAATTAGGCATTGACCATGTCCTTGGTTTTGTACAGGACAGTGAAAAAACAGTTCCTGCTAGAAACTAGTTTCACCACAGATGATGCCATGACAAGAACACATAATTCTCAGCCCGTCTGTCTCCTACCAGAATCCAGAGCTCCAAGTAATGCACCAACACTCCCTGTACAGTGTCAAGGGAAGGCAGATGTTCAGGAAGATGATTCACTCCAGCCTGCTCTTGGACCTGGGCCATGCTAGTCCAGGAGGCACTATGGAGGTAGTACTAAAAGCTGGAGAGGAATACATGATGTAAGCTTCGATTTTTAGAATGTGTTAGGTGTTTTCAGAGGGCTTTATTGCTGTGTGTTTCACCCCTTCAACTAGAGACTGCCTCCTCTCTCCACCCAAAGAGTTTTTTTCATGAATGATTCAACAGCTCCAGCAAAACTGACCATACTGACCAATGGCTCCATCCCCTCTTCTGGCTCAGGCATGCTCCAGGCAAACCGGACAAATGTTGCAAGCAGAGGAGAGCAATTAACTGGAGAAGGGGAAAACACTTCCACAGACAGGACTGAGGAACATTTTACATACAAGAGAGACAGCGCACAAGTACCAAGTGAACCCAGTGGGGTTTGTGTCTTAGGCTTGTAGGCTTCTAGGGATCTGTAGGGACATGTCTGCAGCAAACACAGCAAGAGCTTCCCCTGACAAAATTGGGTCATGAAGGGCTATAGGTACTTGAGGACCAGCAGGAAGCTGAATAGCTGCTTGCATTTGGGCAAGTAAAAGAGCAGTTAGGCAATTATAGAAATTACACTGTTGATCCATGTCGGGATCTTTAGCTTGTCAGAGTGACCCTGAGAAAAGTTCGAAAGTCTGTCTTCCCAGCCGGGCGCTTAAATAAGGAGTCAGGGCTCTTCACTTCTCGGTCTCAAGGTTGTTTATTTTATCTTATCTATAAAAAATTTTCTCCGGCCCTGCCGAGGTCACCTCACAAAGATAGTCCGAGGCACTCTGCCTGCCCACAGGACGGTGTTATGTCTTTAGACTAAAAACTATGTATACAATGTTTACAATTACTTTCCAATACCTATCACCTATGTTAGACAGTGAGCTTCTACTCTAAACCAATCTAAAAGTGCCGACATCACAGCAGAAGACGGAGGCCAAGAAGAAGAAGGAAAAAAGCTGGACACACCCAGTTCCCTCCATCTTGCCCCCTGAACCCCCATACCAAAACCCCTAAAATCTACTTTTCCACCCTGTGATAACTTCACTAATATTCTACTTAAACTGTTGTGGCTTGCTGATCTCCATACAAGGTTGGTAATTTGCTCCATGGGTCATAATCAAAACCACAGGCATTTTGGGCTCTGTGCCAGGGTCTCTGAAACCCCTGGCAGGGGTCTTGGCTGCTCAGGACAGCCAGAGGGATGTCCTGGGTCCTGACAGATCCAGGTTTTAGTCTTGAAACAGAAAAACAGTGAAGCAGAGCAGTCATCCTCCAAAGCTCAGTGACAACTGGACGTACTCTCTTTGCTTCAATTGACTTCGGATCAGGTACTCAGAGTCCCATAGGATATCACCAAGGATTTCTCTTTTCTTTCCTATGACTCGCCTCAGAAGATCCTTTTATTTTATTGACAAATTATTCACAATCATCTAGACAACTACTATAGGATAAATGAGAGCTAGAGAAGAGAAAGTAAATCTCGAATGTAAAGATTTATCTGTCAAGGTCATTCAGATTTACAGTCAAATCTAGAAGAGGATTTGAAGGGTACATTTACTTTTGAACTCTGAACATTAAGCTCCAGTTCTGTGGTGCACACAACTAAGAACAGAACACTAAACACAACTATTTAAAGGGTATGGTCTAAAGACAAAAATGCTGCAATTGAATGAAGGGAAAAATGAAACTCTTCACCTATGCTACTAAAGTAAAGGGTAAGTTATGTGTTATGACATAACCTTGACTAATATCCAAATGCAATGCAAAAGGGCTGAATTCCTTCCTTCCTTCCTTCCTTCCTTCCTTCCTTCCTTCCTTCCTTCCTTCCTTCCTTCCTTCCTTCCTTCCTTCCTTCCCTCCCTCCCTCTTTGTACCAGCTCTGACATTTAATGTACCCTTTCCTGAGCCATCCCAGCTTGCTAACCAGCAAAAAATCCAACTAAGGAAAAAAAACGTGACCAATTTCCTCTTTTCTTTTTGCAGGATTTATGTATTAAATTAGCAGAATGGAATATCCAAAAGATGGCAAAATTCATGAAAAGGGAGAAAATGGTACCGTATGGATAGGTGAAGAGAACAAAATAGAATACGTTTTATTTCCATTTTGGACAGAGTTAAACTGTGAGGTTTGTTCAACTATAGTAGGTGATTTAAGAAAGAAATGGAAAATGGAAGTGGAGACTAAGAAATTAGACCTACAGCGTTTTCAGTTCAAAAGTGGAAAGAGTAAAAGAGAAAGCACTCAAGCATGAGCTGCTGCCACCTGTAAAGGGTTTCATTAGCATTGCCCAAGCCCCCTAGGATGTCTCTCTGATTCAGGAGCCTCCTGGCCCTCAGAGCATAGGGATTCATGTAGCTAGAAGTGGAGGACTCAATTTCTGACAAGGCTACAGTACGTAAGAGCAGCTTGAAGACCTCTTCCACCTGAGGAACAACCTAGGAGGCACTCTATTATAGGTCACTTCAGAGTTCCCCTTGTCTGAAACTTTCATGAAAGGAATGCTCTCTGCCAGGCTGTTATGAGACTTTTAATTACACTTCAACTCTGTTTCCATTAACTACAACAAATGCAGAATCGGCCCCTCAAGGTTTGCAAAGTTCTTTGAAAGTCTTGAAAGAAAGAAAGAAACTAGAGAAGTGTGAAATTGCACTTTTGTTCCTGAACAATGCATCTGCTCCTGTGCTATCTTTCCCAAATGATGTCATAATCAATTTTGTGACATCACAGCTACCATGTAAGTCTATTAAATTCCTATGGAAGGGTTTGATAGAAGGATCACTTTGTGCAGGGAATAAACAGCATATGTATTTAAACAATTATTGTATATTCATTATTTTGTCCTGTATTAGCAAAAAAAAAAAAAAGAAGAAAAGAGGAAATTACTAATGATGTGCAAGTGGATTTTATTTTTCAAGAAATATTCACAGCTGTCA
This sequence comes from Melozone crissalis, assembly GCF_028551555.1. Lineage (NCBI taxonomy): Eukaryota > Metazoa > Chordata > Aves > Passeriformes > Passerellidae > Melozone > Melozone crissalis. Next base: position 60,511,641 of record NW_026535805.1, read on the forward strand.
CTGTGAGGCAATAGCAAAGACTTTAATCTGTGCAAAATACTGTTATCTGTTACTACTCCTTGGCCTGATTTTGTGTGTGTGTGTTACTGTGGACCTTCATGCATTTCTCACTAACAGCAGCAAAGTATGACAGGGAAAGTAGGTGTGGACAAAAGACATGAAACTCCACCCTCTTGACAGAAATGACTAAATAATCAAATTATAAAACTTAACCTTACACCACCATGCCAGTGTCATGCACACACCAGAAAACTCACTGAAAACCACAAGACCACTACAAGTAACAGACACCAAACTGCATCACTAGTTTGTTTAGCAGATCCATACAGTTCATTTAAACTGCATTACTGAGAAAGCAGGCTTCTGTAAACACACCCACAAATTCAGTGAGAAATCCTATTCATTAACTATCAACTTGTGCAGAGTTTGTGAGACTACACATCCTAAATTTTACCTTAGCAACCACATAATAACTACAAATATTATGCCTGCAGTAATTATAAGCCATCTCAAAAGCTGAAAAATATTTCTGCTGTATTTATGCACATTGAAAATCAGTCTTAGCATACGTGTTTTACAAATCTATAATGGGTTTTCTACCATTTACTGCATGACTTTGAGCAGTACATAATAAATTATAGGATAACAGATTTATTTTCCAAATCTCCAAAGACTTCTCATAAATGTAATGGAACAATTCCTAGAACTTCAATTTATGTGTATAGATGAATCTGAGCAAGTGGCTTGATTTTGTCAAAATAAGAGACAGTGCATTTTTTATTTTTAATCCAATTCTAATGCATATATATTTGCAGACAATAAAAAAATCCAAATAAAAACTTATGCTTATCCATATTATGATTTAAAATGTGTATGCTGGGCTATGGCTGAGCAAATAGCAGAATTGCCTTTGACAGAAATAGAAATCCCATTTTTTCCTACCTTCCAGTGATGATAGTTGCTGTTCAGCTTCCAAATACAGCTGAGAAAAGATTGGTCTGGGAACCAAGTTGTTTGAGCGGAGAGAGGCCTCGATGGAATTATGCAACACTTCTTCAAACCGTGTTGTCTTGAGCTGGCCAGCGTAAGAATTTCCCATCTTCTCCAAAAACAAACAAAAAAGAGGCAAAAGAGAGAGGAAGAGGGAAAAAAAAAAAAAGAAAGATATTACAATTTAAGCACCCAGAACTCCATCACTGCATGCTGACGCCAGGCTCAACATTTCTCATGAAAGAGAAATGCTCCATTGTCCACAAAGAAAGGCAAAGAACACTGACTGCAGCAGTCACTGAGCAGATCCTGCTGGTAAATTACAGGAAGTTATCTAAAAGTAACAGCTTTCTCTAATTCAGCAGAAAGGCAGCAAGCTTTAGCACCTTCTTGAAAAAGTGACTAGAAATCTGATTCAAGTAATTCCTTGATTTATATAGCAACTGAGGAGAGGTGCTTTCAATAGTCATCAGTCTATTGTTAAACAGCCTTTCTATTTCAAGCGATTTGAGCAGAATAAATGATCTGGGCAATAGCACAGTTTTGTGTACTTTTCTTTGCACGGTCCATCATGGCTGAACCTGGCTAAAGCAGTTCAACGTTTCTTTCAGAGGTGCTGTCTCATAAATAATGTAGCATTGCTGTAATCCACAGAGGGTGAAATAGAACTTTTACTTTTCACCCTAAACAGTATTTTTCCTTGTAAAAACCAGCACTTTTTTAGCCTTTTTTTTTTAATGAAACAGTATCCATCCACATGCATTGATATTGCATTCACTTATTGATTAGGACTTTACTTTTAGTGAAACCATGTAATTTATTCAATCTGTCACTGAGCAGGCAGTCTATTCCAGCTGAATATTCCATGGAATTAACTGACACCTACTTTCTACAGGGAACACAATGAACTGGTGTAACCAAAAGCCATGTCAGCTTTCTTTCCCTATTACAAAGTAGCTCTTGCCCTGGGCCCCATGTCCTTTCCCTCCTCAAGTAACTGTGAATAGAAAGCATGAAACACTTCCTGTTTGTGGCAGTAATTCCTAAACCCTGAACAGCCCCTCCTCAGCCCTGGATGCTGCTTGGGAAATGCCCCTGTTGAGAAGCATCCCGTAGGAATCAGTCAGGCAAAAGGAAAACCACTGTGAAACCACATACTGCCTGTCATGGGAAAAGGGCTTTGAAGGGAACAACATACAAACTTGTTGATTTGGATATCCTTTTATGACTTTGTAAAGCATATTTTACATATATATATAATCATATTTTAGTGTACTTGTTTGTATCATGTTAATACTGTAGAGAGAGTATGGCTAGTAGTACTACATGATAAAAAATTGCTATACTAGATATATACAGTGTTAACAGAACCATAATGAGAACAATAAAACAATGGAGGCAGTATTGAAGGAAATTATTTAGACTAAAAGAAGGCACTACCAACAAAATATTCGTGTATATACACAAAATCAGAGGAGTTGCACTGAATAGTACTGATGAATCCATTTGGTAAGGGGCAAACAGGAAGATGCAAAGCCTATTAGAGATGTTCACTGCTGGTATGGAAATCAGGCTGCATCTCCTCCAACACAGAAAGCTTCTCACAGTTCCCATCCCACACTGATAGGAACCCTCTGGCTCCTTTTGAGTATTGCTTCCCCCTACACCAAAGGCAGCTGAAGAGAATGAGAAAAGCCTGACATCAGAAATGTCCTTAACAAGCTTTATCAAAGGTATATGCAGGAAACCCCAGGTCAGCTCTGAAATTAATTATATCCAATGCTGAATGCTTGCTCAGGATTTACAGAGCCCACAAGTGGTCAGAAGAGAAAGCCAGTATTTAATCCTGAGGATGGCAGAAACCACGATCTTATCAATGTGATGCTACAGATAAGAAATCAGTTAAGATTATATTATTTGTGAAAGAGGCAGGTTTTGGAATTCTTTGCAACACAAGCATGTTTGTTTGCTTATTAGGCAGCTAATTTAATTTTGTGAATGGGTTGTTAAAAAGAAACAAAAATACACTTTCTGGATTTGTAAGATCTCATGTGTTTGTGTGATCTTAAATCATAGTGTAAACACAATCATATACTCAGCGACCTATTTTGGAAGATGTGATAAATAATTTTTAGCTGTTTTTTATCATCACACACCACTGGAACCAGAAAATGAGCTTTTTTGCCAGCACTAGTCTCTGCTGTTCAGAGCCCCACTGACTCTCAACTGCAAAAGAAATTACTTCTCCAAAGCAAGCAAGGGAGAAACCATTTCCCACTAGCTATAAGACAATTGTCACCCCCTCTTTTCTTTAGACCTGCTCAGACTGTGGTATCTGAATTGACAATTGCTGACTCCATGGAAGCAAAAACTGAGTCCTATGTTCCTACTGCAATGACCTCAGCACTCCCAGCCTTGATTTATGTTTCTCTTGGATACAACTGGGTGCCACAGGCTAAACTTTCAAACGCTTGTGAAAGTCCAAGCCATGCACATAGATGGTCACTAGACCTACTAAAAAAGCCCCATACACTGACACAGAAGGATGGCCCTCAACCCCATATACTGATAAATCAAAGGGCATCTCGCTGTCACGTGGCCAGTTTCCATGGAGAGCAGGCAGAGGAAAATACTTGCCAATATAAGGAGGAGAAAAAAAAGGCAAAGAGCTGGACCAGGAAGAGCCTCATAAAAGCATGATAAAAAGACAAAAAACACTCTGAGCCACTAGGAAGCCTAAGAAAAAATTGCAGACACAAATGAAGCGTGTCAGGACAATGCCTTAGAAATCCATGGATAATGCTGGTAAAGAGAGATGCTAAGTCCAGGCATCTGAAAATGTGAGCAAAATTTTGTTAGTTGTGGGATTTCTCGGCTGTTCAGATGGTCTGGGGAAAAGCCCAAAGATGGCCTTGGGCCCCCGGGTTCGAAAGGACGAGAGGAAGCTTCAGATTTGTTCTCGGTCTCGGTGTTTATTAATTGCTTATCTAAAAGATTTTCTCTTGGCCTGACAGAGTTCTGCTCAGCAGTCAGCCATGGGCACACACTGAAAGCCCCTGGGGTGGCCACCTATCTTTATACCCGGAGTTACGTATACAATATTTATCATTTTTCTCCAATACCCTCTACCCTTATTAACCAGTGTTCCCCTAGTAAGGTCCAATCCCGGAGTGCCAACATCACCACAGAAGATGGAGGCCTAGAGGAAGAAGAAGAAGGAGAAGGGCACGCCCCAATCCCTCCATCTTGCCTCTCTAGACCCCCCTGTACAGGGATCTTAAACCCTGTATCTCACACTCCAATTAACTTGTCCCTTCACCATTCACCCCAGTGAAATCCTCCCGTCCTCATACTGATGTCATCTCCCATGTGGGATCAAAGTCCAGCCACCAGACATCTCTGGCAGCATTCCAGGACTCCCGAGCCCCCCAGGGGGGGTCTGGTTCACCCTGCACCCCAGTTCTGAGAGACTGAGATCCCACAGTTAGTCACCTAAAGAAGCATCTCAAATTCCAAATAAAGAACCATCAGCATTTCAGTGGCAAGCAGAGACTGTGTAATTAAGAAAAATAGGGACCTTCTTAAGGGTGAATGTCAGTCAGTTTAGAGTCAACTTCAAGTTCAACTGCAGTTGAACCAGTCAGGGCTTAAGAAAACCTGCTATGAGCCTGCCCTCCCGTGCTGTGATTTCAGTAAGGAGTTCTATCAGCCACGAGGGCAATGACAATGACTGGCCACAGCAGCAGGAGGACATTCAGTGCCAGCACCCAGATCACACAGGGAGATCTTGTGCACAGTGGAACAGACAGCAGCACTTTACTGACTTTTTGCCGTGAGGAGCACTAGGGTTTTGTGAAGACTGAAGGTCTAGCACAGCAATTCAGGACAAAATTAATCCTACACCTAGGACAGACTGAGTATCCTAAGGAATGCTAGGGACTTTAGAGCATGGCAAGTAATCCAGGGCTTTTAACAACTCCCATTGAAACAGACTGATAAATAAAGCCTGCCCTCAGCAGAAACTGAGGAAACTAAAGAGTATATGTGGGCTGTGTTATGTTGACTTAAAACAATAATCAAGGTAATTAAGTGGGAAATTAGGAAGACCTGGTTGATTGCTAAGAAATTCAGCTTAGATACAAGTTACAAATTGTTACAGGTGGGAATGTTTCATATTATGCAACATAATTTACACTGCTACTTTACTATATTAATCCTTTCATAATTGCTTTATAGCAGCAAATATGTTTTCCAAGTTTCAGCAGCCAGCTTTCATTCTTTTGAAACAGTTTAACAGAGTAATTTCTATTGTATCATTTCTAAGAGGAGAATAGCAAGATGTTCTCATGCTCTCCAACAGAATTTGCTATCACTATGGCAAAAGGCAGCTTTTTGCTTGCTTAGAAAGAAAGGATTTGTTTTCATGGATATGGGATTTAGGTATCTAAAAGGTTATCTATCAATTTTTTTTCTGTAAGGAGGAGAAAGTGTTATTTACTGCAGGTTAACAATTTGTTAACAGAATAGTACCAAAAAGTTCTGTGATCCTTTTGCTCTTTGGATATAATTATATTTATCAAGTAATACCCAAAATCCATCAATATTTGTAAAGTCCAGTAAAGTCTCTACCGATGTATTAAAAACATCAGTCTAACAAAAAAGAAACCTTAGGGTAGGGACTCATGTGTAAATATAACTATAAGAAGAAAAATAAATTTGGAGACAGCACAAAACTGATTCTCTTCAATAGTAGCAATACATCCTGCAAAATCCTCCTCGTGGGTTCAGTCCAGCCATGAAACATCACAATTTACTCCTTTATTTTCATGAAGCTATCTGTAATTACAGTGTTATCTCTAGCTTTCGATTTGGAAGGATAAATTATTTATAATCTCCTACATTAATGTGTGTCACATGTAGAAGTGATACTGTGTGGTATTTATTTCCCATAGGTTACATAAAATCTATTCCCACAGAATATATAGAATTCTTGATTCAGGAGAACTAAAAGACACTCTGATTTTCAGCCCCCACAAGACACAATAAAGTATTGTATTTTATGTCTTTACTACTAGTCTCAAAATAAGGTTACTCCATCCAAAATGCCCTTCAGGAACCGTCGTGACTCCTAAAGTGTGTCTGGGAACTACTGAAGAGAGGGAGTACAAGCACCAGAGCTATGCTAAGACATTACAACAGAAAATTGATTTCTGGCACACAGAAATATCTCCTTCAATTGTTTCATTTAGTAATACAGCTGCAGACCATATGGGCAAAGAGAAATTAAAAGTTATTCTTCCAGAAATCAACCTAGTTGTTCATGGACCACAAAATTATCCCTTGTAGAAGCAATTTACAAAGCTTTTTCTCTGTCAGTACAAAACCACCTAAAAGCATTGTAAAGAGGTGGATTATTGCCAGTTTCTGAGAAAAATGCTAGTTTCTGGAAGTCAAATCTGTTTCCTCACTATTCTGCCAGACTGACTTGGCAGTAGGAGAGAGGGGGAAAAAAGGGCTCATAAGACTGATGTTTATAATATAACACTGGAGCGTGGGAACCATCACCTCATTTGAGATTACTTCCAGACCAACATTTTACGAAAATGATTTTCACCAAAATCTTCAAGAAAGGTTTGATTTTTATCTGTTAGTATTACCCTGAAAGAGAAATTTTCAAGCTTCAAAAGATGCTAAGAAATGAAATTACAATTCTTTCCTGAGCCCAACTCTACCAATATCAACAAGAATAAAATCAGTAGTCACTTATGGATCTGTTGATTGAAATCCACTTCTTCAGAGAAGTAATTTATTCCTCAGCAGTAAAGCTGTCAGATGAATAAGTCTCTAGTCATTCCATGTTTCATATATGACAAAAGTTTGGTAGTTCAGTAGACCCCATTTGGCCCATTACATTTTAAATGCAACATAAAACCTTTAAATAAAACCAAAGTTACCTTTGCCAGAAATTCCAGCTCATTCTCTGTTACCAAATCTTAGAACTTCCATATGAATGTGGACTTATATGAGAAATGTTATCTAAACACCAGTCCAGATTAAACTTAATGGTTTCCCAAAAATTTGGTTAGAAGCTCATGATGAAACACAGAGACTCTGATTGAGGTTGATGACAGGTCACAGAGAACTTAATCCTACCACTTTCACACAGCCAAGAACAATTCTGCTGCTGCTTCCATAAAACAAATATACTGTAACAAGACTAGTCAGATCTCTCTAACACTTCTTTTTACCTTCTGTTTGCTTTTAATTTTTATCTGAGTTCTTCTTTGATTTTGAAAATCAGTCTGACTGCAGACAGGGATTTTCTCCCACATCAAGAGTGAGATGATTTCCTCCCCTGACTCATGTTTCCAAGCAACAGGATGTTGGAACAAGAGCACACATTGAAAGGTGTCAAGCATTTTTTTTTTTTTTTTTTGGCAACTCTAGATTCCAAGCCACATTCCTTATATTCATCACTGAAATCAGTTCTCTCACTCACTGCACAAGTACATAACTGGGAAATGTCTTTATTCTCAGGAGATTGTTGCAGAGATTAATACAGACACTTTTGCAATGAAATTCAATACAGGAAAATTCCCCCACCTACTGAAAAATCAAGTCCATTTCCTAACTGATCAATACAAAAAAAGGATGAAAACAAACTTGGACAAATCAGTGTTAAACCACCTCAATAAAATACTATAAAAAAGCTATTGCTTTCTTTTTTCTTCAGGCAGGAAGTAAATAATTTTTTTTAATGGATCATTCTTATTATGGATTTATTTCACATCCATTTTGGCCATAGTAAAGACAGCTTTAAAAAAAAGTGTTTTCTTTTTTTTTTTGCTGAAATTTTTCAACTGCATATCCAATAAGCATTATTTCTGAGTGTTCATTTTTTCAATTTAAATACCATAATTCATGCAGGGAACACATGAATGAAATGAAATTAATAATTTCTATAGAAAAAGGAAAAATAATTTCCTGATATGTCTGGGAAAAAAATCCAAGAAAAACCAAAATGAAACAACAAAAAAAACTTCTCATACAAATTCAACTTTACATTGAACCAAAAAAAAAAAAAAAAAAAAAAAAAAAAGCCTGACGAAATCCAGAGCAATCTAAGTTGTCATAAACTCATTTAAATATACAGCTATGCTGCGGGATCTGGACTAAGGCATGTTGGCAATTTAATGATAAGGAATCCAAGCTGCAAAGCTGTGACAGCCTACACTGTAGATTTCTGGTGAAACAGAAAACTCCAATTGCAATCAGATTCTTGTAATTAATTAAGGATGAAAGATTAATTTGGGTTTAACACAAATTTTGGTCTTCCTTTATGGTGACAGAAAACTTAAGCTTCCTTCACCCTAGTAACTCATGCCTACTCTCAAACCAGAGCTGATTTTTTTCTGAGACATTTAAAGTACTGTTTTGTGCTAAAATGACACTATATTTTAATTTATTTTAAAGAGAAGAAAAAATGCCAAAGCTCAAATTGCTCATAACAGAAATCCTTTGTTAAAAGCTATATATTGGATTACTCTTCAAGTTTTAAAAAAATCATAATTATAAGCACTATTGGGACTGATGCCCGATAAAAATCTGTACCTGCAAAAAGAATTCAGAAGTAATCTTAGACTTTTTAAAAGTGACTTAGCATCTACTATTAATATATTTTAATTTTCACTGGAAGTCTATTTTAGATATAATGATGACACTGGTTTTCATTTATTTGCTTATTTTAGCACGAACCTTCTTTTCAAAGACTTGTCATTCCTTTATATCCTGACAACTGGGCCAAGGGGCCACTTGATAAAAATAAATGTGAGCTGGGTGATGGTACAGTGTTGTATTCATAATGCAGACTGAGCCTAACACATGATATGGCAATAAATACATTTAGGCAGTGGCACTTCATGCTGTAAATGCTTTCACATTCCTCTCTGCAAGAAACAATGTATTCTGATACAGATTTCCTTGATTTTCTTACAGGATCTAATAAACTCTGCAGGTGTTATTGGAGAGAAAATCCCTTATCAGCAGCTTCCAGTATAGTGCAGGTGATTTGCTTTACTATTTCTCCAGCACAGAACTCTGATCCTGTGGCTGGTCAGACAGCACTGCCTTGGCTCCCATTTGCCTTTTGTGCATTGCTTTGATCAGCTCCTGGCTGTGGATGAAAGCGATTCTTTCAGAGGCCACCTTCAAACTCTCTTAAAAAAAAAAGAATTACATACATAAAACCAATTGAGCTTGTTAAGCAGCAGGAAGAAGTCAAGTAGAGGGAGGAGAAAGGGAGGGAAGGACAGTGCCACAAATCAGGGCTAGGAAGCAATGATCAAAGTGGTGACTGGGAAATTAGTAAAAATTATCTCCAAGTTGTACAGGTCTGGGGCCTTGCTGTAAGTGCAAAGGCTCTCTCAGTATTACCTAAGGAGACACAACTCCCTCTCCAAGAACTGTCTCAGACATCTCCTCCAGTGCTTTGAGAAGAGCCACTTGAGATCTCAGAGTAAAGCAGCAGGCAGCAGATTGGCAAGTCAGGAGAGAGATAATCTTGAAATGCATATTTTCTGAAGAAAATTCTAGGAAACCAATACTACTCTATCTTCTGGTTACTGGTGCTATAGAGTGTTTCCAAGAATCTTTTCCACGTCCAAAAGGAGTGCACAAAGAGTAATGCTGTACTGATTGTACAGGTCAGCTTTTTGAGCCATGCTCAAAACCAGACTTTTGCTTTTCCTTCCCCCAAGCCTCCAGACTCATTCCTGCCCCCACCCCTCCAGGCTCACCCCTGGAAGCAGTGCAGCAGCCACATGCACACAGAGATACCAGAATGGACAGCTTAAACACACCCTGGAGCTGTCTGCCAGGGCAGCAGGGGCAGAGCCAGTGCCTGTGGCAGCTCTCCAAGGATGCACACACAGTGCCCAGGTTCAGGGGCTCCACCTCATTCACAGCAAATGGCCTCACTGCTTGAAAGAGAGCCTCACTGATTTCTACTAGCAAAGCACACTCTACTAGGTCATATTTTCCATCTAATGAGCAAAGAGTGGACACAAATACAATGGGAGCAGTTTAAAATGTACCTTGCCATCTGTGGATAGCAAATACATCTGTAGATGAGTGTATCACATTACAAATAGCTCTGAACCTCAAGATTTACTCAATCAGGAGATTGACTGCACCACTATTATATGTTGAAAATGCCTTAAATAAGAAACATTTGCAAACAAAAATATGCAATCCAAAGCATTAATCAAATATATTTAGTTAAAAGTATCAGTAGAATCCTCAAATTTAATTCATTTAAGAAACTGATCTTAGAAGTTTTATATCTGAGTTGTCTACCTTGAGGATTTAAAAATTCAAGTTGTCTGAACTTTTAGTATTTCAAAATTTTCCTAAGAGGAAATCACTCAAACCAAGAACAGCAAACAAGAGACAAAAAGTGCAGACAAATTAATATAATTAAAGCATTAATATTAGCTGTAAAATGTCTCACAAATATTATATTTGAACAGCAATCAATATAAGACAGTATATGTTATGACATACTAATATTTTTATTAAACAGTAACAGTATTTTTCAGCACGGAAATATACAATAGAAAATATACTGTACCGTACTGAAAGCGTGTGCTCGTCAGCGACTTCCAGTAAATGACTCCTGAAGTTTCATGTCCTGACTGCAGGGCTGAATACCTTACACCTGTGCTAACTGCCAGTGATTAGGTCTTTGTGGAGTTTTCTTTTTTTTGTTTCATTTAGGAGAGTCTGCTGCTTGGCAAACTGGTGAGCACACTTAAGGCTCCTGAGTCAGCACAGTGCGCAACTGAACAACCCAGTCGGGTCACCGTGACACGAACACTCTCCTGTCACAGTAGAGCACAAAAAGATTTCAAAGCTATCTATTCTGCAACTGTGGCAAAAACTAAGTAATGAGACCACAATATACCCTGGCAAGCTGTTCTCTAATTTGTGTACTGGCTATACTAAATGATAAATGGTCTGACTTTATGTCTTATTAACACAAAAGTGCTGTGCTGGGTCATGGTGCTCCCAGCCAGGCACACAGGAATCTATCAGTCTGAAACATTATTAAAATCAACAGTTTTGTTGGAGGCTTTTGGAAGGACTGAAACAGTTTGGGGTTTTTAAGAAATAAGTGGGTCCTTCTGTACTATCTAGATATCAAAATCACTAAAGAAAGCATGAAGTATGCACTGTAGGTTTTGGGGTTTTTTTTTGCTAAGAGAAGAAAAGATTAACAGGAGAATGAAATCAGGTATGTAGCAATATTATCTTTGTGTTGGTACTGTGCCCATATCTCCTGTACAAAAGGATAGGAAGTCAAAACAATATTTGAGAGAACATGTTCAATACAACACTGGATATACAAAGAAACAGCTGTTGCATCATATTTAAACAAACACTGCATCTTTTCAAGATACAGCTAAAGTACACGTACAGAGAATGTTTCTCATAAAAACATATTTATCAAACATTTCTTTAGGTAACAAAATTATTTCAGAAGATAAAAGCAATAATTCTGATAATTGAATTTTCTTTTTCTTGCATCTCCAAGGCATGCAAGGTTCAGACCCATGCTTGATTTTAAACTCAGTTAAATATTACTGAAATTAGTAAAAATGAAGCACTTGATTTTACTTGAATCAAGCACTGGGAGTCTTGGCTCCCAGTTGAATTAAGTTTCTGTGTAACCTTATATGCAGAGTATTTTTGGTACAGCTTGTGAAACTTGATTTTCACCCTTCACTCCCAGGACATGGTTTCATGACTGGCTCAAGCTACCCTATACTCAGGTTACTGCTGAAAAGCAACATCTCTCCCTGCTGATTGTATATTCCCCTCTGTTGTTCAGTGGCATTGATGTCAGCTGATATAACTGAAGACTCGTAGTTTTTGTAGGGTCATGTTTTGCTGGATCAGATCCCTCATCTAGCTATACATAAGGTATGTGGCCATTAATACATGCAAAAGAAAAGTACCAGTACATGGCTAGGGAGGATGGTCAGAACAGTATCTTTTTCTATAAAAACGCTTTAAATAACACTTTAAAATTTGAAAGATACAATTTCTGATTCTTCTGTAACATAAGAGGGAAAAACCTGATTTTTAAAGCTTCTTGAAGCTTTAAAATGTTAGGAACTTTGGTGATTTAATGCTTTCACTTGAAAACAATGTTCATATTAATTGCAAGTTTTCATTGTTTCTTTAGTAATTTTTTTTAATATACGCTCTCTCTATATACTCAACATGCTTTAATTTTCGATTGGCCCTGAATGGATCAGGTAGTTGTACTGGATTATCACTGTGGGTCTCTGTCAACTGGCAGGCTCTAGTCTAGTCTAGTCAATTCTATTCTTAGATTTTAGATAAAAGCACTCCATTGAAGAACCTGAAAGAGAAGCTGTCCAGAAAGTAGTAAATAATTATTTAGGAGAGTGATTGGTATTTTTTTCTGTTTCTATGGAAGTGAACTAGAAGCTTTATAAATGTTCTATATTTGACACCAGATACAGGAGACCTCAGCCATGCATTTGCAAGTAGGGTACAAATTCTTTCAGCCAAGAAATGCAGGAATGACTGACTGGTTTCCTACCAGCACTGTACAACTGTGTATCTTCAATATATTAGCTTGACCAAACTGATACTTGAAGTATTATATTGATAGCCAAAGTTTAGAGAAATCCAAAAGGAAAACAAACATTGCAAGAAATAGATATGTGTGTGAGAGGTGATTTTTGAAAGAGTCACTTTTAATAATTTACCAGGCCAACCAAAACAAAAGCCAGGAAATTCACCTTTTAAAGAAGTATAACTCGACTAATGCCAGCCAAACATATTTGCCCCATAGCTGTAGTGCATTAATGAGCAAAATTTCTCTAGGATGCACTGCCCAGGATGTTTTTTGGAATGACACCTAGAATGCTGCAGTGTCTGTCTCTGACTTTGCTTTGTGGCTGGAAACACCACATCAGTGTTAAAGAATATTAGCACAGGGGAGATGTTAAAGAAGAACATGCTAACCTGATATCCAGGAATGGAATGCAAAAAGGAAAAGAAGCCTGCCTGCTTTGAATATAAGCATGGAAAAGAAGTTCCAGAGGAGAAGAAAGGGCAAGAGGGCACAAAGGGCTCTATTGTGTTTGATTAGTAGCCAGAGCAGGAATTCCAGGAATGGGCAATGAGCATGGAGTTTATGTATGAGAGATTTTGTATACAGAAGCAGTGAAGAGTCAGTCACTATGCAGCTGCTGATACCACATTGACTGGAAAAGAGGGGCTCTGCCTGCTGAAATGAGCTGCTGAATCTGTGTGAAATGAGTCAGTAATGTAAGTAAGTGATGAATTGACAGAACAGTTGTTAGGGGAAAGCTGATCATATAATTATCCCAACAAAAGGTATGTAAAATTGTAACCTTGTACCCTAGGCATTAAAGAAGATAATAATATTTTACAGGACTCTATAAGACATGTTTTTCACATATTGAGAACACTGGAATAGAAGTGAAACACAGCATGTATCTTGAGGTTATAACCTCAGGGTTACAAGATTTTCAAAAGTCTAAAGCACACGAGCACAAAAATGATAAATGGCATCATAAAAACAATTTACCAGGACATGCATTTATAAGGCAGAATGAGGAAAGAGATGTCCCCTGTGCAATCAGAAAGGAAAATTAAGATATGATTTTAAAGTTTAATGTTTTGGGGTTTTTTTTCCCCAAGAAAATGAGAGGTTATTTATGATCAAATGACTGGTTTAGCCAGCAGCTTTAACAGGTAAAGTGGAGACTGTTACTTGAAAAGTCCCCAAGAACTTAGTATTTAAAGCATTCTGCATGCAGACTGTGCATGAAAGAACTAAAACTGGATCCTGCCAATCAGAATGACTGACTGGTTTAATTGTAAGACAACTATTTTTTTTCTCAAAATGTTTTTTGAATGGCTGTAGGCATACCTGCTTTTTGTGTTTATACAGAAATAATACTGGAGTGTGTATAAAATGTTACATAAAATATCATCTATATAAGCTAAAAATACATACCACACTGGTATGGAGGGTACTTATGTGGAGCCCAGACTGTCTCCTCCAGGAGAAACACGCTCAGTCTTGTACTTAGAAGATGCACAAAAGGAGACCTTCAAGATCACCTAGAAATACAGACTGCAATTCAGCTGCCTAACCACAGGCATTGTCTAACTTTGAGATGTTCTGGGCAGTTCTGTCTGCATTCTGACTGCTGCTCCAAAGAAGCAGAGCTCTGCAGCAAGTCCTCTGTCATTTGTGCCAGTCCTTTACCGACACCTCAGGTAAACCAGTGGGCAAACCATGAAAACAGGCACCTACATGTGAATTAGACTCCAGGTATCTACTGTTTCACTAGGCAGAAATTTCCATTATAATCAATAAAACCAAGGGATCTGATAGAGATCTGAGAAATTATTCAGCTGACCAGCTGCCAGTGTTTATTTAGCTCAACATGAGCTCCCTCCCCCAGCTCCACTGACAACTCTTGGCTTCACTGACCACAAGGCACAGCAGCTGTAGCTGCACGAAGACCTCTACATTGAGGAGTCTTGGGGCTCAATTCAGTTGCTTACACAAAGATGTTTAATGCTCTTTGATATGCTCCAGGGTATCTGAGGCAGCAACACATCTGTAGGAGACCATGCCAGGCAGGACACCTGAGGGCATCTCAAATTGCAAAAGAAGTACATAAACAAGACACAGAATCCCATCCTCTATCTCAAATTAAATACTACTCTCAAAGTCAAAAACTGGCATGACTATGGCTACATCTACATTGTTAAGTGATTCAGCTGCTTCCAGTTTGCTTCCATCTCCCCGTCACCTGATCACACTGTGTACACACTGGTTTGCCTCCAGGCAGTGTGCACTCAGCTTTAGTTCCACAAGTAGTTAAATAAGGCCCTCCTTTCCCCAGAGACTGAAAAATTAAAATAAACAGGGTCATGCTGACCTCAAGGCAAGCAACAGACTTAATTACTGCAACAGACAACAATGAATCATATCTCAGCAAACCTCCCATTCCTTTTCAACAGAATGTATTATTAATCAGACACATTGTTTTACAACTGGTACAATCTACACCAGAAAAATCCTTCCTTTCTTCAGGGCACAACAGGAATATTTCAGAATGTCACGTCTGTTTCTTCATCACTCTTAACAGTCACAAATTGTTGCTGCTTTCATGTCTCACCCACATTTAATTCTTATTCCCACACTGCACAAAAGCATCCACCATATATTCAGTCATGCTGTATCTGTGTAAAAATCTTAAATGACTTTTCACAGACCATTTTTTAAAAACTTGAAAGCTACAGCCTGACCCATACTTCTGCAGCTATTAAAGACTCTAACTGTTCAAAACACTTCTTTAAGAGTGTTCCTTCATCTGTAGTAATTGTTGTAATGGGCAAAAAAGCCTCTGAACCTCCAGGCTGAGTAACATCCCTTTGAGTGCTTAGAAAAACAGCTCTTAAGAACTCTCAGCTTTCTGCGCTCTCTTTGTGAAAGACCTCGTATGCCAAGCCATGTGATGGAGGATGCTGAACAGTACATTGGGTCAGGAGATGAGACGTGGCACCATCTCATACCTGGGGAACAGGCGCACTGCATTCTGCTGCGAACGTGAACTGAAACTAATTGAACAAATCCTGTGCTCAGGGTGTGGGATTTGATATGCCTGTGCTAACCCACTGCCTCTCTCCAGCTACTGAGCCAGCCAGGAGGCTGTTCCACCGCAAACTACTGAAGATACTCATACCATCCCCACTCATTGCCTTGCTCTGTACCTGTGACCGTGGTCACAGGGGTTTTCAGGTGAAGGAAGAGACGACAATGTTGACTCCATGTTCAGAAGGCTTGATTTATTATTTTATGGTATATATATATTACATTGTAACTATACTAAAAAGAAATAGAAGGGAAAGGGTTCCTCAGAAGGCTAAGCTAAGAATAGAAAAGAATGAATAACAAAGGCAGCTCTCTCGGACTCTGTCTGAGATAGCTCTGTCTTGATTGGCCATTAATTATAAACATTCAAGATGGCCCAATCAAAAATCCACCTGTTGCATTCCACACCAGCAGATAACCATTGTTTACATTTTGTCTCTGAGGCCCCAGCTTCTCAGAAGGGAAAAAAAATCCCAAGAAAATATTTTTCACAAAAGATGTCTGCAACACTTACCTATTTCCCAATTTGCCATTTATGTATATTTCCAAGCCCTGCATATTCTTTGGAAGGAATTACTATGAATCATTAGAGTTGTAATCTCTTTAGTTCACCTTGGGTTTGTATATTTTTTTCTTAATAATTCTACCATCTGGTCACTTATAATACTAAAGACCTTAGTGCTGTATATTTGATGCATTAATTGAGAATGCTCACAACAGTATAGTTCTCAATCTCACTTAAAAACTGTTCCACGTTACTTTTGAGAGCCACCACAACCTCCAATTTCTCTTCTTTCAGATCATGGATTATGCATCACAATTCCTGAATACTTCAGTGATTACTTAATATCACCCCCAGAGAACAACAGGGAAGTAAGGATATCTTCTTCCTCCATTTTACTGACTTACACTCAGATTTACAGTCTGAAGTGAAATTAGTGTAGCTTCTATGAGCATCTGAATCTCTAATTACAAATTAAATCCATGCCAGGTAATGTAATCTAAATACTTTTTACTTCTGAGTTCAAAAATTTCAATCAGTGTCAAACTGTGGAAAAGTGCAGATCTGAATGCAGCTCATTTATTATTTCATTTAAATGTTGAAATACATATGGAGTTTAGAGAAATAAATCCTTCTATTTCTGTTATTCTACTTGGAAAGCCTAACTGTATGGTCACATAAAAACAATCTTCAAACTAAGTTTTCTGATAAAAAATAGATATTTTTTCCTTATTTGGGTAGTGCTAGAAATTTCCTGTCACTTTTGAAAAACTATAAGCCATAGATGAGGAAAAATAAAGGATAAAGTTTTCACATCTCCTGTTGTGTGTCTCCACTGCTCCTTAATTGAGCTGCAATAACAAAATCAACATGACCCAGCCATGTGCCCTTGCATCCCAGAAAGGCAAACGTGTCCTGGGCTGCATCCAAAGCTCCGTGGGCAGCAGGGGAGGGAGGGATTTTGTCCCTCTGCCTTGGTGAGACCCCACCTGCAGGGCTGCATCCAGCCCTGGGGTCCCTGCACATGAAGGACATGGACCTGTTGGAGCAAGTCCATAGGAGGTCACAAAGATGCTCAGAGGGCTGGAGCACCTCTGCCATGGAGACAGACTGGGAGTGTTCAGGTTGTACAGCCCAGGAGAGGAGAAGGCTCTGGGGAAACCTCAGAACACCTTCCAGTGCCTAAAGGGGCATTAGAAGAAAGCTGAAAGAGGGACTCAAACATAGGGATTTTTCTAACATTAAAAACCAGAATTGAAACCGGTCTAGTATTTGCAAATAGAATAAATAGTACTAAAGACTGGGAAGTCAGCTGCCCCTCTTTTTCCATACATAAAAACAATAGGCATTTATTTGGACGACCTATAGACATTATTTTGCAAACTCTGTATCCTTTTTCTCATTCTGTTCTTAAGAATCAATTCATCTTTACTTTAAGTTTTAATATACCTAATTCAAAACAGCACAGCCATGTAAACAAGTTTAGTCTATCAATTCACCCCAAGCAAAAAATACAAAGGGATAAATTTTTCATCATTTTCTCATATATTAAAATAATTGCACTTTTCAACTGATATTTTTCAACTAACATTAATGTTACCTACTGTGAACATATTACAGTGTGAAAATACTTTCATTATGCTACCACCATATAAAATTCATTGCAGTTTCCAAGGTCTCAAAACTTCACTTTAAACAGAATACTGAGCGTCAAATTGCAAAGGCAAAGGCGCTACAAAATCTACTTTAGTTTAGCACTCTGAACAGCCAAAATATGGTGCTGCAATAGCATAGTGACTATATATGCTGCTGCTGACCTTTGGGAAAAGTAGTAAAAAGTTTTAAAAGCAAGTATTCACTACATAATTACATAATCAAGTATAATGTTTGCTCTTTTATTCTAAGTATTTATCAAAAAGCCATTCTGGACCCAAATCTGCCAGAAAGATAAATTTTTCAACAAAATTAGGACTCAGTTTGACAGATGTGTGATTTCTGAAATTATGCTAAGCAATGTTAAAATCTATAGCATTTTTGACACATCGTACTACAGAAAAGAAGCTGGAGGGCAAACACTGTCATTACAACATTTTTGTCTCGTTTGACATTTTGCCTTGTCCTTTTTTGAAATCAAGATTGCATGTTCTGCAACACATACACAACAAGTATTAGTAGCAAAGGCAATCCAGAGCAATAGATCTATTTTAAAAAGACAGTACAAATTGTACATAGTATTATTTCAGTTGGTTGCTAGTGTCTCATATTTTTCAGAAATGCTGGGCATTGCTCTCACATTTGAGTATTACCCATTGTACATTGTCCCTGCAGCAGAGAACAGTCTCTCACGATCAAGAGAGACTTAAAGAACAGAGTTCATGTGACTGGATGAAAGAATGGAACAGCACTCGAAACAGACAGCAGGAACAGTACAAAATGGTATGTCTGAAACACCACAGCTGGACAGATTGCACCAACTGACATGCTAGGAACAAGTTTTATGTAACAGCAAATTTCCTGCCTTTAATGAATGGCTCTTACACAACTGCCAGCATCTATTTTCCCCATAATTATATATCCAGGATATTTTACACACACATATCATTTTTCCAATAGCAGTAATCATTTCACATAAAGGACAGTCTTTTTTCTAGACATTTGATAAAGGCTCTTTCAGAAAAATATCACAATCTATGCTATAATTTGAAAGCATGAAGATGATGCATTCAGAAATGTTAGCACAAGATCAGCTGGAAACAAATTTAAACTTCTAATAAAAACTTGGAAAGCTTCAACTGTCTTTGATGCTGAGTAGTTCACCTGCCTGAAGAATAAAGAAAAACATCCTATCAAAGGTACCCAAACACTACCTCTATGACAGAATATGGGATGAACTGTAAATGAAGTGTTCTCAAGAATTTATCCTGTTCAGGGAAATATGTGAAAAATTACTGGGGAATAATCCTAACTATTGCTTGTTTACAAGCTGTCTTAGACTCTGGAACATCATCTCTGCCCAAAGAAAAGTATGAGCCAAGACCATAGGAGGGCCCAGGTCACTTTCAGATAAAAATATTATCCTTCTTCACTGTCTCCTGTGCTAAAACTTCTGAAGAAGAAAAGGTAGGAATAACTGGTTCACAGAAAATAACCCTACCTCTTCTAGAATTCTGTTATCTAAGTCACTCTTCCTAACACTCTGACTGATGACTTCTTTCAGTGCTTAACATTATGAACTTGGAAATTGTACATAATTATCTTGGCTTCATCATCTCCTGCGTTCAATTATCAGTCTATATACTACAGGAATAGCCTCTTCCCATTAAGGTGATATCCTTTACCAAAGCAGAGCTTTACAGAACTTTCTCTGACTGAATAGGTTTTCACTTCATAAGCAGTTTTGAAGCTTTTGCTTCCTTCAATAAATTCTATGTATCACTTTGGTTTGCTTTTTTCACACAACAGTGTCCCAGTATGCTACTAAGAAGTTCTTTTCAAGCAATAGCTACATCCCAGTGATGGATAAAAATAAATCAGGTGGGTAGAAAATACCTGTGCACACATACCTATTAATACCTACACACACACACACACACACACACACACACAAACACAGAATCTTATGCGTTCTCAGGCTGAGGTTCAGCTATCAATGCATACCACTTAGCTGTGTATATACTGTTGCTTCCTTCATTAATTGACATTCATCACTCTACTTGCATGACCTCACAAGAATTTTGCATAAAAGGCAAAGACAAAATATGACCCTTATGCAGAAATGTAACTTTTAGTTATTGCTGTTAGTGGTTTCTCTGTATGCCCCATTCAACATGCCTTAGTGACAGACTCCAGAGAAATGAGTTTATCAGAAGGCACATACAGATGAAGCCCCTGCCATTAGCACTACTCTATAAGGCAACCCCTCCCACTCAGGTGAGGCTGCAGCTTCTCAGGAACCCCATCCACTTGTCAGCTACATACAAACAGGGAATGCTGCTCCTTTGCCATGTCTATACTGCTAGACAAAACCAGGCCACTGCTGCTGGCACAGTCATGCCCACTCCCCTGAAAACATGTAGTGCCCTGTGGCTTTGTGGGCATATTGAGTGTGGTTTGAGTCAGAATTTTGACCAGTGCCAGGGCTGTGCTGCAAGTCATCACAGTGTGGTGCTTTCACAGTGTGGAAGGGAATGGCTGTGGAAATGCTTTAGTGGGGAGAGGCTGCTGGGACAGCATGTGAGGTCCATGTGCTCTGGGAGCAGTCCCTGGTGCATGCCATTCCCAGCCCAAGCACTGCCTGGAAGAATATTGAGTGCCACAGGCCAAAACTGTACCAGGAACCATTCTGACTGGGAGTTCCAGCTCAGGCCCACCACAAACTGCCTCCCTTAGCTTTTCAGACTCTGCCTTCAAGTCCATGTGCACTCTGGTCACAGTTTTCCCTCCTTTGTCCTCCTTTCTCTGACTTCTTTTTTACTCATTGTAATTTTAAAACTTTTTATTCTCAATGCCCTCCCCAAAAATTATATCCATAACTCCACTTACACCTACCTCTCCTTTCCAAGAATTGGAATATTGAACAATGAAATAACTAATGCTGACACTTGGGAACCACTAGGCTTTAACATTATCATTGTTAAAAAGATGAAGAGGTTGCATTTTGAGACTGTTGCAAACCTGTAGACACTATCATGGTATTGCAGCTGCACATATACCCATGTAAGAGACAACAAAAGACATTGTTTTCTTTACCTTTAAACTTAATAGATTAAGTAAATACAGGAGCAAGCTGAATATCTGGTTCATTATAATAGTAAAGCTTCTACATCAGCTCCTGATTTGCTGTGGGGAGATTGTCTTTTCTTCATCTTGAATGGGAGGTGATACTGTTTGTTGCACTGTCATCCAAACATAGGCTGCAACTTCTCCAAACACAAAATGTGTGTTATCCAGCAGCACTTGCTTTTCACTTTCTTTCATATTACCCAAATTCTCATGCATTTTCCCATGGTACGTAACAGGTTTCTTATAAAAATTTGTGACAGAATTCAAAGATATTAGTAATCAATGCCTCTCTATATATCCACAATCAAACTCTTCTGAAAAACTGTTAGATCAAAACAGGAGACCATAGAAGACCACTTCCTCAGAAATTATCATAAAATTCAAATTTAACTATTTAATCTAATTGTACCATATCAAAAATGAAGAAAAACAAAATGCCAGAAGATAAGCAGTAACAACAGCAAGCATTTCTTCATTTCAGCTCTGTTTCATGACAATTCCAGTGGCTATCCTGCTTCTTTCACGAAGAAAAACATTGAACCATGGAATCACAGAAAGTTTTGCTTTGGAAACAACCTTTTAAGGTCATCTAGTCCAACCTGCCTGCCACAAGCAGGAATATCTCCAACCTGACCATGTCACTTACAGTACCATCCAACCTGACTTTGAATGTTTCCAGGGACAGGCTACTACCATCTCTCTAGACAATTTATGCTGGTGTTTCACCAATTCTATCAGAAAAAAACCCTTCCTTATATATCTAATATTAATCTAACCTCTTTTTTTAAAAAAACTATTGCTCCTTGTCCTATCACAACAGACCCTACTAACATTTCATGCATTGAACACTCCATCCACCAAATCTGTACCTCTCCAATTAATAGAGAAGGATGTTTTTCACTCACTGAGAATATTCTCTTGTGAAAAGTTAAGGACAGAGAAGTTTGCAAAATCAGGATGCAACTATGACAAGGAAAAAACCACAGATGTAGTAAGAAAAAGGTTAAAATGCTATAGGAGATGCAATACTTTGTTTTCCATGTTTTTTTTTAGAGGTAGCACTATATGAACTATTATAAAATATACTAACTATGGAATACATAGTATCTGTGTTCAAGATCCATACTCTGAAACTAAAAAGCATTTGGACTCTCTTTCCAGAGCAAGGAAAATGAGTATGAGCACGTAGCCTCTCTGTGGTCACTCAAGCACACAAGCAAATCTGCAGCTCTTCATCTTCTTTACTAAATGAGGGTTCAGGAAGATAGTAATGATGAGTCATATTAGCAGCCCCAAATGCCAAGTTTCAAGTGCAATACCCATCCAAATAAATAACAATTATCCCAGCACATCTGTTGCTTATTATAAACTTTAATGCAGCAACAATGATATTATTATCCATGTTCTCCTAGTTAAACTTAACTCATAGGTTTATATAAAAGTTTTCTCTTCACTCCTAAATTACAGTAAAATGAAGTATGGCAGAGAAACACATGCTCCTTAAACAGTGTCATTTCAGACTTTCAAAAGCACATTGCACTTACACTTTGAGCTGTATTTAAAGATGTCACATAACCACATGCTGAAAAATCACAGCTCCAATTTCCTCTATTTAGGTGTGCTGTCGATTCAACCACAGTTTTATATTTAATATTTACATTACCATTTGGTTTAAGTATCTTCATATTGAGTTCATGTAGTTTTCTTATGACAATAATGCAATTATGTGTATTCATGTGGTCTAATTTTATTAAAGATTTCAAGTACATTCTAATTAATAATATACTCTTAGCAAAATGTGCGCAGCAGTGAATCCTAAAAACTGAGTTTATCAAATATTTATAGAGACTGATCCATAGTCACAATTTTTTCTCAGCCCTCAGTCCTGTGAAGAATATATTTTACATTGTGTCTACTTAGTTCAAGAATGGCAGCAGCACTGCATAATGACACAGGCACTATCACTGGCTCTGAATCAGCTAAAAAACCCCAGAGTTTGGTTCACAGGAATCACCAGCACAAGCCCATTTTTAGGCTGCTTTCCTCTCTGTTAGTCCCTACTTTAGGCTTAATAAGCTGTTACATGGGTCAGGACCAGATTACCACCCCAGCGTCCACTAAAATTTGCAATATTTCTTTTCAAAACTGAGGGTTTAAAAAGCTCTGATCTCTAAAAAGAAATACAAAATTACAAGAAGCAAACAGTTGGGTTTTGTTGGTTTTTTTCTCATAACATTTTATTGCATTTAGCACAAACAATGGCTGTTCCTTCATCAGTATATTAAAAGGTTGAATGGATTTGAAATATATTATCTTAAAAATGTTGGCATAACTCTTCCAGGCATCAAAGTCAATATTTCAAGCATGAATTGCATTAAATACTGGCTCCTTTTTATTTTAAACAATACCTCAGTACATATAACACATTAATAAAACCAACCAAACAAAACACCCCACAAACCAAACCTCTTTGCAAGTGTTAAAGGAAGACAGGGGATTTGTTTTGTTTCATTTTCTCAGACCAGTTCTCCATAACATTTCCAAGAAGGCAAAAAATTCTTTGAAACTAAGGTCTCATTACAAACACATTATGAAAAATTGATTTTTGGATGTGCAGTGTCTAATTTATAAGCTTGACTTATCTGCATTTTTAGAAACTAACTGATTGTTTTACTGGTTGGTGCAAATGTTATTGATCCGCTTTCTTGCTGAATTAATAGCACTATGATAGGACAGCTTGCTTTCTCAGCTTTCCCAATGTTTTCCTGAAAAGAGGCCCATTACATGGCAGGGGGCAAAGGACAGGCCTTGATAACACTGTTTGTACATTTCTTTGATGTCCACAGGCATCATCCTCGACAACCGACCACCAGAGACAAAAGAGCACTCTCAGGCTGCTGGAAATCCCAGCCATTCTTCTCACCACCTTTTGATATCCCAAGGCTTCTATACCCTGACCTCTGCACTCTGACATCCTTATTTGAAGGATGGTCAGAAATGTCAAAAAAAATGTTTCCAAATTTAGCCAATAAACTAAGGATTTATTTTGCTTTTCATAATTGCTTTGTATCCTAATGTACCTGTGGGAACACCAAAGATTTCACAAAAAGAGTAGAAGGAAAAGTATCAACAAGAAAAAATAAGCCTTTGATTTTCTGGTTTTGAAACCACTCTCAAACATCTGCCTTCTAAAAGCCAACCACTCTGTCTAAAGTGCCTTGACATTGTCATCATAATGTGCACATGTACCCAGAGTATTTCTACCCAGCCAGTGTCACACAGATTTCTACTTCTAACATGCAGATGTTGCTTGCAGACATAACTTCACTCAATTAACTTATACATTTTAAATGGTGTGCATGCCGTATGTTAAGGATATAATTTTATATTCATTCATATTTAAAAAAAAAAAGGTGATTTTAACATTTTTTCAAACTGTTTTGCTCTCTACACACCTGTGTGATTGATAATTGGATCCGTTTTCCCCTGTTTTCCAGAATATTTAGAGAATAATTTTCCACGAAACTACCAGAGATTATCATGGGTGCTTTTAGACAACTTCATTTTTCACCTTTCTGAGGGACTGAAATTGAACAAAACAGTCAAACAGAAATAGTACACATCCAGCTGAAACACTGGAAGTCAGGCAAACACCTAGAGAAACACCCTTCTCTCCTTTACTCTTATGGGAGGTCCTGCTGAAAACCCACCCCAAATATGTAAGTGAAATCACATATACACGTAAAACCTCTAAACAAGACCAACCTGCTGACAATCCATATGTATGCACAAATTTGGAGCTTAGCCAAACTAATATTTATATTCAGTCTCTTGTGCTTTGACAACAACTTTTTGTAACACAGTGCTAAAATATTATCCTGCCATGAAATTCTTTAGCTTGAAATGAGGACAAAGTCTGGTCCCAAATGTGATGGATTTCACAGTATACAAGCTTCTAAACTACCTTTAGTTTAATAAACTATGCCCAAATGATAAATTGTTTTGCATTGATTTTTTTTTCAAACTGGCATCAATACCACTGTTTTCTACACCAACAATATTCCTCATAATTTAAAAGTCAATGATATAGCAGTGTTAATGCAACAGATATAGAATAACAGATAAATGTCAACATTTTAAAAACCAAACTATTCATCATGTATTATGCAAACACTGGGATTAATAATGCTTGTTTTAAAGCCAGCTCTAAATCAACTAATATTATCTACTCGGCTCAGCCAATGTTTATTTATTTTAATGTCTGCCAGAAAAGAGTGAAACTGAATTCACAAAGGAATTGTATGGGATTCAAACAGCCAAGAATCTTGATATCTTCAAAAACTCTCTTCTCTGTATTAGTTTACTACCATAAAAAATAGGGCATAAGCCAACAAGAAAAAAAAGTAGCAAAGAGGGGAAAAAAAGGTGTTTTTAAGGAGTTTAAGAATTCATAAAGTTCTCAGACAAAATGCTGATAATAGCCACATAAGTGCTGTTCTAATGGATCTTTCTGATTTTGGTGGGGTTTGAATTAAATCAGGCCCCAAGGATTTCTGTTCAGTGATGGATCCTGATGATTTATTTTCAATGTTTAATCTCGTTATTTTCAAAATGAATTGTTTAAACAGAATGTGTTTAAACAGAACTGGAGCCCAGATTCTGTATCAGTACAGAGCCCTCAGAGCAGCTCTGGCAAGAACGTAAAACAGATAAAGTTAAAACAGGGGGGAAAAAACCTAATGAACCCCAAGCCTATAAATATTTTCACTTAGCTGAATCCTGACCATGGCTAACACAAACTACCTGTGAACAGGCAACATGTATACAATCCTAAGGTCATACCTATATAGCAAGAGGAAAATACTGAAAAATCAGTGACATAAATTAAATGGCAATCAACAAATCTTCCACTTCTGGCAGTGCCCACTGAAGATTACAATCTATTTTATAGAGGCTCATTACTGTGTTGTTGTAGAGGCTCTGATGTTGGAAATTATTACCCTGCCAGTGTTATATATATATATATATATTGTTTTCCTTGCGAACAATCTCTTTAGTAAAAAAAAGTTAACACTTTTACAGGAATAGATCTTCAGCAGATCTATTCAATTCAAGAGGAATGGATTAGGAGCCATGCACAGCAGCAGCTCTACTGGCACAGTCACCTCTCAGGCAGAGGTGCAGTAAGGAGTTATTAGGGGCAGAGCTTTACAGAACTATGGCTATTAGGAACCATCTCAGCCAGCACAGTTGCAGTCCAAAGAGGGTGTGTGAATAAAGCCTTAGTAAAACACACTAGGTTTTCATATGCATGCATTTATACACAGCCCTGAGTGCTGGCAAATTCTGTGGCTGCAGCTACACTTAATTCTGATGTAGGCAGAAGACACAATAAATAGATTATTCCTTTGAAGTCCTGCTGTTTGTCAGACTATTCTTTCTCCATTGTGACATCATCTTTAGAAGTTTCCAGACTCTTACTACATAACCTAAAAAAATACAACTGTGAAAGAAATTTCTAATTGGATGTATCAAAAATTGCACCTTAAAAAGAAAACTTTATTTCATCCTGGACCCACAGAAGCACACAATGAAAAACAAACAAACAAACCTAGCTCAGAAAGTTTTCCCTATAGATTAAGATCTCATCTGCAAGGTTTAAAGGGATCATTCCAACTGAGTAAGATTTAGCTCGAATTCAAGACAGCCTTTTGTCTTTAGAAAGTGAGCACAATTCCAAAGAAAGCAAATTACATGCAAAAGCAATGCCAACCTAGCAGTGAAAATACAGTGAGGCAGTATAGCTAATTTGAAATGGGAATAGCTTCCATCCATAAAGCTTTGTTTTCTTGCTGCCGTCCTATACACCATGACTTCCCACCCAGACTGACCTGTCAGCATGACCTTACACCTCTACTGCTACAAGCATCTGGCCCAGGAGAAGATGCCAGGCCTTTATGTCCAGGGCTGGAGAATTGCCTGCATTCACACTGCAGGACCGTGTTCACATCACCTGATGCTGGGCCAAAGTGTCTCTGGGCCTCAGCTGGGCCTCCATGGCCCTGACAGAAATATTTCTATGTGGTCTTTCCCCCAGTCAGTTTAATTTCATTACTATGCAGGCTGTATGGAAGCTTTTATCAGAGCAGCATTTTCTGGCATGGAACTAAAAGCTTGTGATACATGAACAGGGATGTTGCATCACATCACACACAGGATACAAGACCTACCTCAACAGTATTAGAAAATCATGTGGGATTAGGAGAGCCACAGGTAATTGTGTCATCCACTTTGCTGAGTGGGAGCAGCCTTTGAAATAAATTAGCTCCAGAACAATGCCTAAGTTTTGCCTCAGAGGGAAATCATTGGATTTCCCTTAAAGAGAACCCAAGACAGAACACAATTCACACACTGAACATTGTCAGTGGGCTGAAACCTGGGAATGAACTCAAGCCAAGTCACCTTCCCCCCTTGCTGCACTCTTTTTCACACCTCTCAATTGGATCCCTCAGCTGCCTTTGTCTTTCCCTTGTGCATATGAAATGCTGGCAAAATAAAATAAAATAAAATTAAATTAAATTAAATTAAAATAAGCATCAGAACATATTGGGAAACTTCATTTAATAAAAGAAGACATACACACAAGGAAAGACATATGAAAATTTATAGAAGACTATCCACAATCACTGCCTGAAATGTACAGATGTTGGTATTTTAACTGAAAAATGTGACCTGACCTTTGGAGATTGTAGGGATCCTTTATGGCACAGTAATAACTAAATGCTAGAAATGCACAGGAATAATGAAGCATTTGCCTTTTCTGAATATTTTAAAGTCATTATGTCAGTCTTTATTCGGGACATCTATTTTATAACATATGCAGTGAGAAATTCAGAAGAAGACCTGCATTACAGATGGAGAATATTACAATTTTCTAAGCTCTCTACTAATCAACCAAACTGCAAATAAAGACATGTATCTACTTTGATATGTACAGTACCTGGAATCATTGGCTTCCCCATATGGGAAGGCAGTCCATTAGATAGACTGAGCCTCCATACAAAAACATCCATATGCATAGTGATGTTATGGCTTCATGAGTTCGATGGATGGGAGCACAAAATTAACCAGATGAAGCAATCTTTTAGATCATACAAAACATATGTGAATTAAGCTATAGAGGTATATGGCAGGAACATATCAGAAAAAAAGGAATAATCAGTGAAAGAGCAAAGTCAGGTCCATTAACCAAAGAAATTCATTAACACAGCTATCTGAACTGGTATGAGTAATACTAATTTTTGCATCAGCAAACCCAATGTCTGCTTAATAATCCCAAGGAAAAGACAGTATTTCCCTTTTATTCTGTCACCAGTGCTATGCACATCTCCCCAGAAAACAGCAACACTACCTGATTTTCTAGTTGTTCCTCCTATTATTTCTAGTTGTTCCTCCTATTATTTCTCTGAACAGGAGCTTTTGTTCCCTTCTGTATCAAACCTCCCCATGTCACAGTTGAACTGGTAGATGTAGGATTGTAGACCAGTACATTAAATTAACAGCTTCCTAAAAATTCCACTTCCACCTTCCCAGCCCTCTAAAAAAAAATAAGACTATGATTAGGTTTGATGAAAGGGGAAGTAAATGGCAGAAAAATTAAAGATATGTTGAGCACGAAGCTGGAAACGCAGCTTTCAAAATAGAAGTGGTTTAGCGCAAAGTAAGTGAAGGTCTCCTTGTTTCTTAAGGCCTCAAAGACAAAAGCTTTTAGCCATGAGTAGCTATGATGGAGCAGCTGAAGAGGCACGGACACACTTAGGCCAGGGTAATTTACGTAAGTTAAAACACATGTTGTCTGTCTAGGCTGTAAACTGTTGTTTATGGACAAATAACAAAAGAAATAGTGTACAGATCAAGTTGAGGCCACATGAACAAATGGGTAATAATGTTCATCAGTGGGCTAGTGTAGGCAAACAGGAGATACTCTAAAAATTGAAGTTGTTATAATTCTGATTTCATGCCTTTCTTAATTTCCTTGCTGCCTTAGGCAGGGAGAAAAAGGCAGGTTGTCTTCTCTAAGTTACAATACTGTGAAATTCCCAGATGATACTTCAAAGATTCTCAAGACAGTTACATAACTTCTGTTTCATACAGAACAAAAGTCACTGTCATTTTGAAGACAAACGTCTCTTGAAGATCCTTGTAATATCACATCTTTTTCTAAGATGACATAATGAAGGCTCAAAGAGTTATAGTACATGGGGTGTCATCAGGCTGGCAGCCAGTAAACTGCAGGGTTCAACGGGGCTCAATTTTAGGGCCAGTGTTATTTAACATTTGTATAAATTATCTGGACACAGGAGCAAGTTTGCTGAAAAACACAGGAGGAGCTGTGGAGTCAGTCAAGGGTCAAGAGGCCTAATATAGAAAGACACCTGCAGAGATTAGGAAGCAGCACAATCACCAACTAAAGGAAATTTAATAAGAGCAAGTGCTGGATTCTCCATCTAGGATGGGGCAATCCTGGTTAAACATACAAACTGGGCTGGAGAGCAGCCCACAGAACGAGATCTGAGGGTTTGGATCAATGGAAATGTGAATCTGGGTGTGCTCTGGCAGCCACAGGGGCCAGCCATGTCCTACAAGCCACAGCAAGCCTGTTGAGGGCAGTGATTGTCCCCCTGGGCACTGCAGTAGTGCAGCCCCACCTCCAATGCTGTGTGCAATTTTGGGTGCCTCAACTTAGGAAGGACATCAAACTACTAGAGTCTGTCCAGAGGAGAGGGTGACAAGATGGTGTCAAAGACAAGAATTGAGGGGAGTGGCTGAAGGAATGGAATGAAGCTGAACCAGGGAAAGACAGCATCAAGTTGGACATTAGTCACTGAGAGGATGGCTGGACAGTGGCACAGGGTCACAGCACCAAGCCCGACAGAGTTCAAGGAGTGTCTGGATGACACTCTTAGTTATGTGGTTTAGTGTCACAGGGCTTGCAAGGGTTGCAGGATGAAGAGAGAGGCGAGAATGTTGACCTCATGTTCAGAAGGCTTGATTTGTTATTTTATTATATATATTACATTATGACTATACTGAAAGAAAAAGAGAGAAAAGTTTTCAGAAGGCTGGCTAAGCTAAGAATAGAAAAGGAATGAATAACAAAGGTCTGTGTCTCAGCAGAGAGTGAGACCCAGCTCTGCCGTGAGTGGTGAGTAAATCCAAACATCCACCCAAGACCAATCACAGATGCACCTGCTGCATTCCACAGCAGCAGATAACCATTGTTTACATCTTGTTGCTGAAACTTCTCAGCTTCAGCAGGAAAAATCCTAACGAAAGGATTTTAATGAAAGGATGTCTGTGACAGTTTAGCTTTAGGTTGTCCTGCAAGGAGCAGGGAGTTAGACCTGATGATTTGTAGGAGTGTCTTCTCCATTGAGATATCCTATGATTCTATGTTTTTACTACACATCTTTCCTGTGATGTTAATAAACTTTCTACAAATACTTTTTCACTTTTATTTGCTGCATAATTATATAAATACAGCATCAACATAATTATGGATTGCTTTTAGTACATGAAGTACTGCTGTGCTGTTCAACTAGGAAAAAAAGGTATTTTCTTCATATAACACTTGATAAGTATTTATATTTCACAACACTTTCCCTACAGTATACAATGTAGGCAAATGCCAATTTTCTTTTACTGTTTCTTCAGAGATACACCAATGCCAATGTTACTTCTTAGACTTCCTTTATTCCTCACATACACATTTCAGCATGAAAGGCAGCACATGGGTAATGGCAAATGAAGGCAATAGAAAACAAACCAATAATCTTCGGAATCCTTAAGTATAATTATAAAATTACAGCTACAAATATCTATAAAATGAGCATTAGGGATACATTTGAATTTCCTTAGTAAATTATAGTATTTCCTGCCACAATCTGCCTAAAAGAAGTTTTCAAGATTTAGTCAGATTTCCTGACTGACTGAATCATGAACCATAGTGTGTGTGAGGAAAAAAGCAAAGAAATATTCAGCTGTAGTTCAGGAAGCAATACTTTCCCTGTGCACATGTGGAATATACAAATGCAGGCATGTTTTTTGTAAAAGTAGGCATGTTTTCATGTAGATTTTGTATGATTGTAGTTCCACTAGCCTTTTATGCCCCTATGTAGCCTTCATTCACATGAAATAAATCTCTGGCTCTGCCTGATCTCAGCTGATAGTAAGTAAATGCTTTATTTTGTATGAAGGTGAAAAAAAGGAGTGAGAGATCACTTATCATTCACCTTGCAGGCTTTGTATTCATTAGAAAAACCACAATCAATAAGAACCAAAGGCACTTTTCCCCTAAAGATAACTATGTCCAGCATCACTAGAGGGTCTGGGAGTCTCACAGGCTTTGATTTATTAGTAAGAATCACCTTTTAAAGTTTACAACTTCCTAATCCAAATGCCACTTTACTTAACTCTGCTGTAAAATGCCCTCCTTTTATTTTGTTAAACAAAATTCTGCTGTTTTTCTCATGGTGACTTTTACAGAGTGCAAGTTCCACAAGCTTCAAATGCAGAAAAATTGTAAATGTCTTGCTTTGTCACTTTTCACATTTTATAGAGCAGTGTCTTCTGGGTTTTGGGGACAGGTGTTGTTTTATTAAAAGAGAAACTATGGAAGCCAGTAATTTCTCATACAGAATACATTCTTTTGGTTTAACAAGGAAACACAGAATTCAATCCATTGTTTTTAACTTGGTATTTCACATTAGAAAACTTTTTCCTTAACTTTGTACATATTATGCATAGTTTTATTGAGTAACACGAAATCTCATCTGAGAGATTCAGAGCTATTGTATCCAAAGACAGACTACCCTAACAAGGAATTTAAATACAGACACAAATACACAATAGACTTGAGGCATAAGTGAGAAGAAAAATCCTATGTTCCAAATACCAAGGAAAAACAGAAAATAAAAACATTGTGACTAAGAGATATTCACAACACAAAGATGATCACAGCCTGAGTGACATTCCATCCCTAAATCATTCCTTTCTGGGCTTGTGCTTATTACATCTTCTGTCAGGAGCTAATCTCACGTGACAGGCCTGATCCAAAGCCATTTGAAGTCTATGGAATGTCTCTTCCTGACTTCGGGGAGCTTTGCATCCAGCCCTTATAAACTTCAAGAACAATACAATTCATGGAAAGTTGTTTTAAGAGAACAGTAGCTAACTATTGTCTAAGTAGAAAAGAATGTTAGCTTCAAATGAAATTTACCTGCAATGGTAGATGTGCTTTTGGGTTCTTTGATTACTGTTTCTTTATGCATCTAACACAGCTAAAACTTTCCAAAGTGAGTTTTTAACAGAAGCCACTGAAAATCAAAACTATAGTCAAAACCAAAAAGAAAAGTAAAAATAAAACTATCATTTTGTATATAGTACATTTAGGTTTTCTAAGGAAACAAAAGATCACTTTTAAAACCTCAATTAATTCAGTATTTTCTTAAACAGCTGTACATTGAGGACAAAACAGAACAAGAGGTTTCAAAAATGTATCAGTTGTTCCTAAGTCAGAAAATCAAAAGATAGAATCAAAAATTTTTTAAAAACCCACCAAACAAAGCCAAATTAGTTGTATAAGCAAGGGGGTGGGCTGACAGGAAAGCAAGTTATTTTGTTTTTCTTTTATAATAAAACCCTGATTGTCTACTAACTTAAGTAAATTTCAAAGCTAGAGGTGACAACTACCACACCAGACATGGTAAGCAATGTCAGACTCCTATTTATATTTTGAAAATAATAATAAAAATGAAATAAGCCCTGAAACAGCAATTAAGATCATTGTAAAAACTGGTGGAAGAGAAGTCCCATTGCTGTGATGTGGCCTTTCTCTCATTTATAAGAAAAATGAGGCAATGTAGACCAGTACAGACCCTGATGTTGATCTGATGTGCACATGTAGCAGTAAATTTACACTGACAAAAAAGCAAATCAAATGTAGCTTTACCACCTCCAAGTTCCCAATGCACCAGAGAGGTGGCTCCAATTTCCTCCCTCAAACAACAAATCAACTCACCACAGCTATTTTAGTTACCTAATGTTGAGATGAAAACACAGAAACTTCCAATTAAGCACAAATTTTCCAGAATGTCCAGCTTCCAAGAATGACTCTATGTTTTACAGAAAAAACTCCAACAAAACAAAACCAAAAACAAACAAAAAACCAAACAAAACAAAACCCAACATTAGGTCCTAAAGACTCTCATACACTGTTAATCTTCTTTATTTGTGGTTCTACATGTTTAACGACAAACACTGACACTATAACTTTTATTAATTAATAATTTCAGAAGAGTATGAAATACTACATCAAAACCAATGTAGCCCATCCCGCAAAAAGTAAAGTAAATGAGACAAAGCACAAGAAAAAACCAAACACCAATCTTTGCAATGTAGAGATGCTATAGATTCTGTCGCCTTCATTTAAGATCCCAGTATCCACAAGTAAAAATAAACATTTCACTTTTCAAATACACCTAAACTAATTGCTGATTTTTTAGTCTGAGTGGATGAAAACACAAAACTAGAAATTCCATTTCAGGCAAGTATAAAATTGTGGTTTGCTTTTTTTTCCCTAAATGAAATGAAACAGTATTTCTCTGGTAAAACACCATACCTTGTTTTGGTATCAGAAATATTTTCTTAAAATAATTGTCAAACAGCCCATTTTGTTTGACTTTAAAAGCACATTTATTTTTGGAATGTTGTCTTTTTTTCCTTGTTGTTGCTATTAAGGGCATTTTTGATCTGAAACGTTGTCCTAAAATGAAAAATCAAACTTTCAGGTAAAAAAAGAAGTCAAAACAATATGCAAACTTTAACTTCACTTTTTTTTTTTTTTCCGGACACGCACAAAGTAATGGATTGTTTTGTTCACTCCAAAACTATATTTTGGGTAAATAAAAAATAAATTATTTCTAGCCCTTGCTAAGTCCCGTTTATCCATGTACCAGTTATACCCATTCCCTGCTCTTCCCACCAGGCAGCTGGACTGGAGCTGCCCGCAGCTCAGCACCGCTGCTGCTGTCCCGATCCCCCCGGACCTGCCCTGCTCCCCTCTCGCTCCGCTCCTCCTGCTGCTGCTGCTGGGACTAACACTGCCCTAACCTTCAGGAGCCCTGCGCTTCCACTTACCCCCCTGCCGTCTCGGAGCACTCCCAGGTGCTGATAAGCTTTTCTCCCTATTGTTGCTGCTGCTTCCCCTTATTTTGGCAGAAGCTGCAGCTTTGCAAGTTGCACGGCTCTTACCTCTGAGACCCTCTTTGTTGCTCTGTGTGCGACCACGCTGGAAGCAGGGAGTGATGAACATTAGGGAAGCATGAGCCTCCCCTCGCTGTTTAGCAGCGTGGTCTGCAAAGAAAGATAGAGATGCTGCTCCCTCCTCCTCCTCCTCCCCCCTCGCTGTCCCAGCTTCCTCCTCCCTCCTCCTCGCTCCCTCCTTCCCATCCCCAGAGAGCTGCAGCTCTCTGTGCGCTCCCACACAATGCGCTACCTCTCAGCACCAGCTACCTAAGGTCAAGAATACAAGCCCTCACCCTTCCCCCGCCTTTTCCTCTCCGCCCAGGCATCCTCACCCCTGCTTCCCACGGAATATGGTATCTTCCCACCCAGACGTGCCTTAGCCGGCTCTGGGATCTAAAGTGCACACAATTTCATCAGCCCCGGGGAAAAAGAGTTATAAAATAGAAAATGCATGGGGAAGACTAGGGATACAAAGGGAAAGTGGAAGCGTTTTGGGGAAATTGGAAACTGTGGGGGTTTATCTGTGTGTTAAAAAAATTAAAAATAAATTAGAAAATCAAGTCACAGTAGCCAAAGCCTGCCACTTGGAGATTAGTTTAAGAGATCTATACAGATAAAGAAAAGTGCCCCGGATAGATAGTTGTCTCCCAAATCCAGTTTACCTATTGTTTATGCTCTTTGTTTCTCAAGCTTTATGCTAAATAGCTTTTTTTTGTAAAGAAACTTTTCCCCTGCAAAGCCAGACTTAAATAGCAGCATACTCTCATGATGCAATGGAGAATGAAAGGGAAAAAGTAATCAGTAATATTTTTTAAGATTATGACCTATGAAATAACCCCTTTAAGATCACAGAAAACACCAGAACAAGTACTCTGACTTTTCAGCTTGGATGACAAATGTGTTCAAGGGGTCTTTTTTCACTTTGAGCAGTTATGGTGATTAGGAGCTCTTTCAGGCAATCAGTACATGGCTCCCAAAAGTCACATATAATTTACAGCTAACCAGAATATTTTTCTTAAGGACCTAATTTTAGACACATGATAAACCAGTCCTTATTAAGTGTTTATGTTTGTTAAAGAGACTGTGGAGAGAGGTAAGTGATGCTGAAGACTTCTAAAAGATCTTGACCGCTTAGGGTTCCACACCTTATTTAGTTGGAGGTCTCGAGACGCTTCTGGCTCTCGCCAGTGATGTATGGCCACCAAACCATAGCACTCCTAATCTGTACTAACTCAGAGGTTTTCTTTTAAGAACAGATAAACTTCAAAAGTAAAAAAGGTTAAAACAAGGAGAGAGAATAAAATTTATAACTATTTTGGTACTAAAATATCTCTATAAAATCATCTATGTTCTTTTCTAGAACACTCCAGAGATGTCACATTTCTCAGCACAATTTCTGAAGGTCAGAACTTCTTTCTAAAGCAAAGGAAGCTTTAGAATGGACAGATCACTAGGAAGTAACGTATCATCAGGACCAGAGGTTTTTTACACAAAATACAAAACTGCTGAACTACCAGCTATAAGATTAAGACCTATATGTATACCTTAAACCAACTTCAGTAGTAGAAGTATGCTATATAAGAGTGGATCACCAATGGCTAACTGATGAGGTGAACACGACTTTAATGAAGCTTGATACCTTGTACAGCACAGAACACTGAAGTGACAGAAAACTGTTCAAGCTACACAAACATAGAGAGTGAAATGTTGCAGGCATATCTCACAACAGTGGATTATTGAAAGGCCAGGTTCAATTAAGTACTAATAAATGAAAAACAATGGGTGTCCAAGAAAATATCTGCCTTGTGGCTCTAACAAGCCACCATGGCACTCAGAGCCAAGATGCTGATAGTCTGGGTACTCTACAGAGATTTGGAGATCAGTGGAAGAACAAAAGCAGCTAGCCAGAAGAGTCACCTATCCAGAGAACAGAAGAAGAATGGTCAGGGAGCTACTGGCTCCAACTCTGCTGAGTCTCTCCAGTGCAGGTGCATACCAGGGGCAATAGACACGCCAGAGGCACAAAGTGCAGTCCTTTTCCCTTGCAGCAGACAACTCGCTCTCTTTGAACCAGTGTTTCTGCCACTGCTTCAGCCAACAGCAGCAGCCACAGATCCAGGCAATCCCAAACATACTTTCTCCTTAATATCTGCTTTTGCCCACATTCAGCGAAGTAACTTGGCACAGAGAGATGGGAGGGATGTTGCTCCCAAAGCCACACTTCACAATACTACCCTTTGATGCTTTTTTCCCTGCTCTGGATACAACTGCCAGCTATGTGCAGAATAATGGTCTCCTACCCACTTGGCAAAGAGGGGCTTGAGCACCATAGACAGTTTTCTCTAAACAGCTCAATGCTCACCAGTTGGCGAAAAGGCACGCACAATGTTTTAGGGAAAGAATAGAGAATAAAGAAGAAAACATCAGTTTGACATTGCATTAAGTCTACATTTAAGACTTCTGGTACCCTGACTGGGTATCTGATCATGGGATCATAGGTAGCCTCTTGGAAGGGACCACTGGCTGTGTCTAACCCAGTCTCACAGTCTCACAGTCAAAGACAAGTCAGCTGCGCGGTGAGGTTACTGAGGGCTTTATCCAGTTGTGCCTTGGAAACTTCCAAGGATCAAGACTATACAACATTTCTAGAAAATCTGATCCACAGCCTTATTGTTCTCATGCTGGGGAAAAAAAATTCCTTTTCTCACCCTCCTTTTTTTTTTCCTTTCAGATTACCATTTTATTCCTTTCAAATGTCACATTTGAAAAGGCTACAGCAGAACAGAAAAGCAACATACAATAGTGACTAGAGATTTGAAATGACTTCCACACAATACAGATTACATAGGTTAAGAGTCTTCAAATTGGAAAACTGGTGACTGAGCTGATAAATATCTATTGAGATATTTAGTTGTGAATAATATAGAAAAAGCACACTGAAAAGAAATTCTTCCAGTTTCCCATAACACAGGAATTGCAGAGTACCAAATTACATGATTAGAGAACATATTTGAAAAAAGAATTCCTTCATTTTTTCTAACAAGTTAAAATTATAGAAGTCACTGCTGTAAAAACCTGATCATTTTTGCTTTCCTGTAATTATATAAATTGTTGTTTGTAGGGGGATAGAATATAAGTAAATAAAGGTAGTATAGAAGGTAATCTTACCCCCTAAAGAGTTGCAGCTGAACCAATTATTAAGGATTAGGAGCAGCCCTGATGTTAACAGGACACAGCTGCAGCCAATCAGCAGAGTGTTATAAAAGAGTGGATCGGTTGGCTGAGGGGAACCAGAGTCAGTTACTGCTGTGAGGGCAAGGAAGAGTCAGGGCCTGGAGGAGCTGCCTACAAGAAACATCAAGGAGGTATGAAACTCTAGCAATATGGAACCCTTGTAATGTAATGATAATAGAACTCTTGCACTATAATGACAACAGTTGTTTACAATTAATAATTTATTATTACTTATTAGAATTTGCCTTCTGATCAGAACCAACTCAAGGTGAAGAAAAGAAGGCTCAAGGAGACCATATCACTCTCTACAAACACCTGTAAGGAGGTCGTAGTGAGGGGAGTGTTGGCCTCTTTTTCCAAGTAATAAGAGAGAAGATGAGAGGAAACAGCCTCAAGTGGCACCAGAGGAGGTTTAGATTGGATATTAGGGGAAACTTCTTCACTAAAAGGGTTGTCAGGCAAGGTTGACAGCCTTTGGAACAGGCTGTCCAAGGCAGTGGTTAAGTTGCCATTTCTGGAGATATTTAGAAGATGTGCCAATGTGGCACATAGGGACATGGTTTAGTGGTGGACTTGGCAGTGCTGAGTTAATGGTTGGACTTCATGATCTTAGAGGTCTTTTCCAACCTAAATGAATCTCTAAGGTTCCTCAGTATTAGTAAAAGTGCATTTTGCCATTCCTCAATGGTAAAACAATGGTATTACCATTCAGTGGTAACACCTACATTCCATTTTGCTTGTGGTGGAAATGTGAGAGGAAGGGAAGGATGAGAAAAGAGGCAGAAAAGTCTGCTTAGCTTTACTCCTCTGGGACTGGAGGTGATCTCATCTTGCTGGACGCCCAGGACCTGTTCACAAGGGGTGTTACTGCCTGATGGTAAGACATGGAAGCACTGGGGCTGGACTAGCACAGCATGGAGGAATGCAGATGCCTCAAAAATGGAAACAGGTACCTGAGGTTTTACAGTGGTTTCTGTTTTTCCAGCATCTGTCTACAGCTTGCCTTGCAGTAGCAGGTAACCCACTTTCCCAGAATCTCCTTCTCCTACACCTTCCCTCAGCACAAACAGGTGCCCCAACATTTCTCATCCATTTCAAGTTCTCACTGCTATGAGAGAGTGAGAAACTGGAGGAAAGGATGGAAGTGGCCAATGTGTTAGGCTTGAATTACTTTTATGCTTTTTGTGCTAAATCATAAATCTCACTGCACGTATAACAGCAAGCTACTCTTATTTCAAATAGGTACTGTATAACACTTTTTCACATTATAAGGTAAAATTAAATAAATAAAATAAATTTTAAAAAACCCATCCAAAAATCCCCAAAAAAACTAAACCAAACAAAAAAAAAAAAAAAAAACCAAAAAACCCCCACCCCAAACAAACCCCCAAAATTAAAACAAAACCACACAAAAAACCCCCAAAACAACCAAAAAACCCCAATTAATTTCAAGGATATTTTTAAATTCATGATATAAAGACAACCACCTTACAAGAATGTACTTCAACTTTCCATACATTTAAAGTTGACAAAATTAAATATATCAGGGAATTTTGCACCTCCCCTGCCACAGAAAAGATACAAACAAAAAAATATAACGACCTTTTGCAACAGGAATCTTCTCCTGTTGATAAATTCCTTAGCATGGATGAAAACATCCAGCAGGCTCTGTGAAGACCTTTACCTAGAAACCCCCTGGCTCTGTCAGACCATGGCAGATGGCTTACTGCCAAATTTCCAAACCTTCCTAAGAACATAATATTCCCTGAACTTTTTCAGTAAGACACCAGTGTTCATATACAGCAAGGACTTGCTATTTACCCAACCGTAATGTTGCCTTAAGGGTCCTTTTTCCATCTATGTAATCTTTTTTCTGAATTACAGGCAGAAGAAGCAGGAGCTTCAGTTTATATTATGAACTAAACCCTGTTCCCCAATGTGATACCACATCCATGAATTTTAAGTGTCATTCAGGACATGAAAAAAACAAATGCTGTTTAGCACTGTGCTGCTCTGATTAACTGACTCAATTTTCCTCATACTCAAACATCAAATTGAAGAAATAGGAGATCTGCCTTCTTAGACTAAAGGGTGACTATTTGCCATGTGTACAGGAAGAATTTTTTCAGGCAAATTAAGCTGAGCACATGAAGAAAAAATCTACTATTGCCAGAAACAGATTTAAGTCATTACATTTTACAGCATAAAATGTATACTTTTATGCCTAATGGTTATGCAGTGGTGAGGACCCTTGGGAGGCCTGGAAGCTTCTACAGACTGACACACAAATATACAAAAATTAGATAGCTCTATAGCCCCATGTAGTTAAAACAGATATTTACAGAAATTGCTGTCTTTCATGACATTTTACTTTTGCACTTTTGCAGGAATATATTTCCTCTGGCTCGTCTTTTCAGGAACACATGTGCACATAATGTAAGATCCAATTACAAGATTGTCTTGAAAGGAAAGATTGCATTGGATACAGAGCTGTGGAGTTTTACAGAAGGCAGCCTTGGCTTTAACTGCAGAATGCTGTAACCACTATGTACACAAAGAAAGAAAAAATCATATAAGGATATAAGGTACTTTATAATGGATGAATTTCCAACTTCAGGATCACATATATGAGCTAATAAATATTAATAGTATATTAGTGCAGCAAAAAGTAAAAGAATGGGAAGATAATATGATTTAAACAAATTTTTAATTTTACAATGGCAAGAGAAAAAACACCAAAAAATTCCCACACTGCATGAAATACAAACCATTCATCATTTCAGTGCTGCATGAAGTTCACTAGTAAAAACTTACAAAGCAGTCAAATTTCAGCTGCTCAAAATAAAAATAAAACCTAAGTAGTGCACGGTAAAATATTAAATTACACAAGTAATTTAAGAAGCATTTTAAAGAAATTTATATTTTGCCTTTCACATACAGTCATTAAGACATGTTAGTAAATCCACTCACTATTCTGACAGGTTTTGATGGTAAAAGATCAGATTTAGGAAATGAATTATTGCCCCCTGGTGGCACACTAAGAATCAACGTAATGAAAAAGAAACCAATTACAGATAAATAACCAAATATTTTATTTGAAGAATCATGTCTTGTACAATTAATGTCTGGAGGTGTTAAAAGAATGCACAGTCATTTTAATATGCATTAAGATAAGAGTAAATGGGGTATAATTTACATTTTCATCTCCAAGATGGTTCTAATAAAGAATGTGTGATGTTTAATGATCAGCTTTTTAAAATGTAAGTAATAACATACTAGAATAAAACTCTTTAACAGTAGAACACCACAGCAAAAACTCCTGATAGTCAAGCAAGTTACTTCAACATCTAATTTTCATTTAAAAGAATAATAAATCTTATTAATTTTCATATAAATACAGAAAACACTTTCTGAACCTGAATCCCTGTGGGGCTCTTCTTCGCTCTGAGATAACATCAGCAGGCAAGGACAGAGAAGCACGGGAACAATAGGATTTGATCTTATGACTGGCTAGAACAACAGCATAGTTAAATGTTGATGCAATGTTTTCCACATGGGTTAATACAGGAATTCATGTATCCTAATCCTCAAATCATGAGTTGTTAACATCCTCCTAGTGTCTGACCAGCCAACAGCCACCAATTCCTGTTCAGCGACTTTAACGCTGCTCAGCACATTCCTCACATCACCTCAAACTAACGTGGCTCTAAATATCTACTCCAAACTGTTTTGCTGTTCCAGGTGGAAAAAACCTGCTCTATCACAGTGGGTTTATACAATCTGGAACTGCAATGATAAAATACATCTTCCAGAATACAAAAAAGAGTGAGTAATATTAATTCCTTGTGGAACTACATATATGACCACAGAGAAATTAGCAATTAGGTTATGTTGCACACACAGTAAAAATGAGCATTTTTACATTTTGGTGTAATCATGTGCCCCTTCCATGACAGGAAAACCTGCACCTGCAGCAGACCAACCTTGCCTCACAATACTGACAACCAGCATTTGCATGATGTCATTAAATGAACAACTCCAAAGCTCCTGAAACACATTTTGCCTTTGAGGAGCTGTAATATATTTTTCCCTCTTTTATTCTGATTGATTCATTAGAGCACAAGAACAACTCACCTTAGTTCTACACTTCTCTACAAGGTCAATTATTACCATGCAAGTACTTGACTGAAAATTGGTTGCTATGAAGAAAACTCCATCCTCTATCAAGGCATCTGATACATCATTGGTGACACCATAAGCTACCCTAAAGAAATGTCTAACTGGAAGGGCTATGAAACACATGGTAACCGAAAATTAATTCAGTATTTATTCAAGATAATAGAGTGTTAGTTGACTTGTTTGGTCTGACAGAATATGAACAAAGTTCTTAATGGCTTTGAATTCCTCATATCAGACTAGCAGTTTTACATGTCTGATGAAATCAGGACTAGAAATTTCACCTGAAATGTGGGTGGGAGAAGCAAAAAAGTTCATAATTCTTGAAGAAAAGAACTCCATGACAAACTTACCTGGTGTAGAAGAGAGTTAATTGCCATGAAGAGCAATCAAGCAACAAATGGACTACCTAACAAGGAGCTGTGTTTTAAAGAAATGTTTTTGTCTGACAAACAAAAGTTATGTAAGCAATTGGAAATGTTGAGAGTACTGCTGAGGCTTGGCAAATGACAAGGCATCAGTGCTTGTAAAACGTTATCAGAAGTATGGAGGAAAGGGCAGGAGCAATGGAACTGGACTTGGGAAAGGATGTTGCTGCAAGGTAAATGGACAGGATTAGTTTGGACATGCCACATTTGATGGTTCTTGTCTGGCCCTAGAGGAATATACCTTGCCCTTCACTCACAAACCTCTTGTAATTAACTTATCCCTGACATGGGCATTCTATCCATGTCTCCCCTGTGAGCGACACACATCGCTTTGGCTGCCTTGTAGTAGGAAGTATTGACAAAACAAGGTAATTTGGCAGAGTCAATACTAATTACTCTCACACACGCTTGCATGGCAATGCTCAGCCAGAATGCTCTCTCCTAGCTCATGCTGTTAGCTGGAGGAAAGAGAAGCCTCCCTCCTCGCAGTGGCCAGTGAGGACCCTCTCCTTGAGGGGAGCTGTGTGAGGGGTGCCTGAGGTCACCTGGCCCGGAGGAGACCGAGGGGAGCCTCACCGCAGTTACAGCGGCTCGTGAGGGGCACAGGAGGGGCCGACACTTCTCTTCCGTGACCAGGGCCAGGACCTGAGGGAATGGCCTGAGGTTGTGGGAGGGGAGGTTTAGGATATTAGAAAATGGTTCTTCACGCCAAGAAGCAGTGCTTGAAGTGGTCACAGCACCAGCCTGCCAGAGCTCAAGAAGCACTTGGACAACATTGTCAGGCGCATGGTGTGACTCTTGAGGTGTCCTGTGCAGAGCCAGGAGCTGGACTCGACGATCCATGTGGGTCCCTTCAAACTCAGCATAATCTGTGACTCCTCCCTTAACGCACGCTGGCCGCTGCAGCGCTCAGTGCGTTGCCGCGGTCGCAAAGGCGAGGACGGGGGCGACGGGACCCTTCCCTGCGCCGGTCTGGCAGGCTGACGGGAGGGGAGGGGAGGAAAGGAGCGGATTCGGCGCATTCCTGCCGGCGCTGGGAGAGGCGGGGGCAGTCTCGGGGGGCGGGAGAAGCCGGGAGAAGTCGGGCAGGGCGGGAAGGCGCCGCGGGGGCCGATGGGAAACAGAGGGAGAAGGCGGCGGCGCCGCGCGCGCGCCCCGGCGGCGGAGGGGAGGGCGCGTGCGCGGCTCCGGCCCGTTCCCGCCCCAGGCGCGCGCGGGAGCCGCGGCCATGACGGGCAGCGATGAGGGCGGGAGCGGCCCCGCGGCGCCCCGCGCCCGGCCGCGGCTCGGAGCCTCGGCATGAGGGCGTCTGTGCGCTCCGCCTCCTCCAGCGCCTCGCCGCGGGGCCGCGCCGACATGGCCAGCCCCGAGCAGTGGGAGAGCCTGCAGCCGCTGCAGCCGGACGCGTTGC
This sequence comes from Melozone crissalis, assembly GCF_028551555.1. Classification (NCBI taxonomy): domain Eukaryota; kingdom Metazoa; phylum Chordata; class Aves; order Passeriformes; family Passerellidae; genus Melozone; species Melozone crissalis. The sequence goes on from NW_026535805.1 coordinate 60,555,200, forward strand.
GTGTAAGTGAGGTACATGGCGGGAGGCGCTGCCCGGGGATGCGGAGAGGGCGGGACGGCGCTGCAGCTGCGCTCCTGCCGCGGAGCTTGTGAGGGGGCGGCCGAAAGCCCGGCCTACGTCTCTGGGCGGGAAAGATGCGACGGGCCGGGCAGCGTGGTAGCCGAGAGGAGCATTGGGGTGCTTCCCTCCCTCGTGGCGTTGGGGCGGGCTTCCCGGGAAAGGTGCTGGAACGCTAAAGGATGGTTTTTCTCGCCTGTGTCACTTACAGCCTTTTAATCGAGCTAACTATGGTGTAGCTAAGTATGAGAAAAGGGGACACAATGTGTTTTCTCCTCTTACCGTCTGTGATCGGCTTACATGCAGCTGCCACCGTTACCTTTAGCAATGCTATGAAGTGGTTTGCAAAAAAGTCTATTTTTTAAAGCTTTAAAAAAAGTTACGTATTTTTTAGTTTATCATGACGGTGCAGGCTTTTAATTTTGTGATATATTTTAAATGCATTGCATTTTTCCTTAAATTAATCTTATCCGTTGGGCTAAAGGTTACTTGCTAGTATTTTCTTAAAGCCGTGAAAGAGTTCATGTAAGTTTTTTGCTGGATAATTGAAGTGATGATTGTAAGAAGCAAATAGTGTTTGGCACAGCTTCTTTATGTAGATACTTAGATGAGTTTACAGTGGGTGATACTTTCCTTAATCAGCTTCTTATAAACAGGGAGGTCAAGGATGTGGTAATCATTAACAGCCTTGCCTGTGATGGCCATGGAATAGTGGGTGGGAATTACATCTCTGCAGGTAGCTCGGTTTGCAGGCAGCAGATGGGTGGGATCCCTGGACAAGAGGCCATGAACTGCCCAACCCTTGGGATAACAAAGGGCAGGCAGGAAGAAGGTGGCACTGACCATGTGAGTGGAAACTGAGGGACGCAGCAGAGGCCATGAACTGCCAACTTTTTGGGTAACAAAAGGACACAGAGGTGGTGGCACTGCCAGGGTGGATGAAGAGAGATGCATGGGGAGACACAGCAGGAGCAGAGAACTCAGGGCAAGATTTACCTGAGTAGACTATGAGGTATAAAAACTTAGAGCTTCCTTTATTGTGAATCCCTCTTTGGAGGTACCAGCTTGGGCTGTTTATTCACTGTGAATAAATTGCTTTATGGAGATACATTTGAGACTCTGCAGTGGGAAACCTGGGGTTGAGCCACTGAGGAGTAGCTCACTGAAGCAGTCCACCATGAAGGGGCTTCAGTCCCAGCAGTGACAGCATGAGGCTTACATGAATGGGAATCTCATGAATGGTCAGACTTGGAAGTTTTCTTAACAGTGGCATATTCAAGGAAGGTTAGTAGTAAAGTGCAGAACCTGGATTCCAGCTTACTCAGTCTTCAAGACTCCAGCTTATTCTGCCAAGAGGTAGGTTGAAATTTTTGGGAAGGCAGCTTTGGAAGCTGGAGGAGCTGAAGAGATTGAGATCAGTAAGGAGAAACACGTTTCATCATGACACTCAGGGCAAAAAGAACAGGACAGACTTGAAGGACAGCCTGACGAACAAGGATAAAAAGTGCCTGGACATGCAGATATGATGCTTGGAAAGCCAAAGTTGTAGTGTTGAAACTAGCAAGGAATGTCAAAGGTCACAATACTGAAGAAATTTTCCTGTCTGACCATTCAAGAGCCACTCTTGTCAGTCACTCACACCACCTGAGCTGGGACTGAGGCCCCTTTGCAGCTGCACCCCCACACTCACACAGACAAGGTCCCCTCACCAGATTAACCCCAGGTTTCCCATAGCAGAGCCTCAGACATTTGGGCCCTTAAAATAACTTAATCTTGGTACAACAGGTGGAGCAGGGACCCCAAACAAAGGAAACCTTGGCTTGTATAAACCTATATTGGGTTTTTGTGGTTGGGTTTTGATAGCAGGTGGGGGGCTGCAGGGTGGCTTCTGTGAGAAGCTGCTAGAAGTTTCCCCCATGTCCTGTAGAGCTAATTCCAGGCAGGTCCAGGATGGATCTGTCACTGGCCAAGGCAGAGTTCATCAGAGACAGTAGTAGTGCCTCTGTGATAACATTTTTAAGAAGGGGGAAAAAAGTTATTATACAGTTGTAATTACAGCCAGAGAAGAGTGAAGTGAGAATATATGAGACAACAACTCTGCAGACACCAAGGTGAGTGGAAAAAAAGGAGGAGGAGGTGCTCTGGGTGCAAGAGCAGAGATTCAGCTGCAGCCCATGGAGGAGAGCCAGGCTGGAGCAGGTGGATGCCTGAAAGGAGGCTGTGAACTTGTGGGTAGCCCATGCTGGAGCAGGTTCCTGGCAGGGACCTGTGGAGCCCATGCTGGAGCAGGCTTTCTGGTAGAAGTTGTGAGCCTTGAGTCCTGCTGGAGCAGGCTGTGCCTGAAGGACTGCACCCTGAGGGAAACTGATAGACGTTGGAGCAGTTGGTGAACTGTTGCTGTGGGATGGACTCATACTGGAGAAGTTCATGGGGGGCTTTCTTCTGTGGGAGGGAACTCCCCACTGAAGTAGAGAAGGATTCTCCACCCTGAGCAGCAGCAGGAACAGCATTTGATGAACTGACATAACCCCCATTCCCCTCTCCCTGTGCTGCTGGTGTGGATGGGGTAGAGCTTGGGGAGGCGTGGGGGGAAGGTGGTTTCTTAAGATGTGTTTTATTTCTCATTATTCTGCTCTGATTTTATTGGTAATAAATTTAATTAATATTCCCAAGCTGAGTCTGTTTTGCCCATGATGGTATTTGGGGAGTGATCTATTCTGGTCCGTAGCTCAGCTCATGAACTTCTTGTTACATCTCTCCCCTGACCACTTGTGGAGGGGAGTGATAGAGCAGCTTTGGTGGGTGCCTGGCAGGGTCTGTCCTAGGGCCTGCTGTTAGGTGGAGGATGTGAGGTTTATGGGCTGGAGGAAGGGGTCATCTAACACCTCATAAACCCAGGAAGTTGAAAATCAAGAGTTAAAGCCTTGCCTTTACCCTGCAGTGGTACAGGCTGGGGATTACCCTGCTGAAAGGACCTGGGGGTCCTCATGGACAGTGGGCTAAATGTGCACCTGCATTGTGTCCTGACATTGAGGCATATGAGGCTGTCTTAGCAGAAGAACAGTAAATTGAGGGAAATTATTGTTTTTCTTTACTTGACATATGTTAGATTGCCCTTGGAATGCTGTTCCTGTTTTAGGCCCACTAGGACAGGAAGGCTGTTAATAAACTCCTGAGAGAACTTGTTAAGCTACTGCAGCCCTTCAGTAAAATCACAGCATATCCTGAGTTGGAAAGGACTCATAAGGATCATCAAGTCCAACTCTTGTCCCAGCACAGGACAATCCCAAGAGTCACACCATGTTCCTGAGAGCATTGTCCAAGAGCTTCTTGAACTCTTGGTGCTGTGACTGCTTCCCTTGGGGAGCCTGTTCCAGTACCCAACCACCCTCTGAGTGAAGATCCATTTTTCTAATATCTAATTTCCAAATTTCCCCAGACAGGTTTCATTCCATACTTGCAAGCAGGTTAAGAACTTTAAAGGTTACCAGGTATTTTACAGTTGTACACGATGGGCAACTGAAAGGAAATGGCCATGAATTGAAGCAGAAGAAGCAAGAGAGGTTGTAGCTTGCCTGGGCATCAGCGAGTTCAGTGATGTTTCCTATTTTTGAAAGCAGAGTGAGTTGTGCTGAGATGAAGGGCTTAAAGTTCTGGCAGGAATTAAAAAGCATGTATTCCTTTTATCTAATGACACTTCACAGTAATAGCTGTTGAGTTGTCAGAACTGTGCTGGCTGTAACATCTAAAGATTTGAGGATTTCTGCTAAAGAAGCTCCCTCTGTAGAAAGCATTTTATGACAGTTGTTTTTTTTCTCTTTTTATTTCCTCAGGTACCAATGATTGACCTGAATGTGCACAAGGACACACAGCCTGTGAAAAGTAAGTTGCTCTGTGTCATGTATAAAAATTAATCTTAGAGTATGTCATGCCTTTTTACAATGTGACTACAACGCTGTAGACAAATGAAAAATTATATTTAATATTAGCAGAGCAGGAAGAATGCTGAACACTGACTGAAATAACAGATGTGAAGCTGTACGTTCTTTATAGTTTTTTCTCTTCAGATCTGTTGCAAGTATGCCTTCCCATTGCTATATAGAAAATAGTGCACAGGAAAAGTGAGGGAAAACTGGAACAACATACTGCCAAATGTTGCATTTCAACTGGTGTTAATAAATGTGGAAATAAACTTGAGTGAATTTCTGGGTGTTGGGTTTTTGGGGTTTTTTTTTGTTTATTTTCTCACCAGCTAAATTGCTTCACACCTTTGACAGTAACACAGTCCAAAACTGAGTTGTTGAGCCTGTCACTTTGTGTTAAGGAGTGCACAAACTTGCAGCCATGGAATGATATGTTGATGTGTGATATGTTATGAGTAAAAGTGTGTATCTCATTCATCTTGGGAAAAATACTGATGGTTGAAGCAAAAGTGTTGTCTAGGGTACTTTGTTTACACACTCACCTTTTCTTGAAGCATTAGACTGGAATATTGCTGGGGACACAGGTTGATCAGATTAAATACTGGGTTTGCTTTACAGGAGAAAAGACAAGTACCAGCTGAATTTGACAATCTTTTATTGGCTAGTATCAAATGAGCGTGTGCATACCATGACTTTTTCACTCAGAAGTGGGTGCTTTTTTGTGCTTTTTGCATACATAAATAACAATCTCAAGTTATTTATCAGGGATTTCTGCTCTTTCTGCAAATATGGTGATAATGAATACACATAGCGCAGGAATCTTTTAAACCAGGGTGTCAGGGTAGCTGCAGATCTTTGTTGTATTAGTTAATCAAGCAATGGAATGACTAGTTCTTTTGCCCTGAGAACAGATAGTGCAGACAGTTTGTCTGCATGCTGAATTCTTCAGTTCCAGAGCAGATAGGTCCCGTGCAGGCTGAAACAGTCCCGAAGCCAAGCTGACTTGTGAACCATGCCTAATGGTTACATGTGAGGTCTGCTGGTTAAACTGGACCAAAAAGATGTGAAAAAATACTCTAATAGTGTCATGCAGCAGAGATATACCTGTGTTTCTCTGGCAGCACCTCAGCACTGTCTATTGTTAACCAAAGGTTTCATTGGTATTTGGTCAGTGATCCGATCCCATGTCCTGTAGAGCATACAGTTACTCAGTTATTAATATCCATTCTAGCAGTGTGGAGTCATGAATGTTGAAAGCACAAAAATGTATGCTTGCTATTTAGATAAAATCATTGCAAACAAATGAAGGTATGTGTAGTTAATGTGCTTTATATGGTGCCATTGCAATGTAAGCATTAAAAACTGCAGTGCTTCCAGACTTCTACCTTCATTGTTACTTCATCACTATCATATTTTTTACTTCATGCTTATGTAGTAGCTTACCCTAATATATTCTAAAATATTCTACCAAATCTTTACAGAAACTGTGGACATCAAAAGGCCTCGATTTGATGCGTCCTTGGTGCTTTTGACACGAAAATTTATGGCTCTTCTCAGAAAAGCTCCAGACGGTGTCCTTGATTTAAATGAAGTAGCAAAAAAACTAGGAGTACGAAAACGAAGAGTGTATGACATCACCAATGTGTTGGATGGCATCGACTTGATTCAGAAAAGATCTAAGAACCATATCCAGTGGATGTGAGTTGGCTTTGAAGCTTCTAGTTTCCGAAACAGTAAATCCCAACAGTGCTGAGTAATGTTTATAACTTTGAGAGTATCTTTAAGCATATTAAGTTACTTCTCATAGATAGTATTTTAAGTTGTTTCCTTCCTTATGCTATGTGAATTACCTAATACATTAACAAGTATCAAGTGTGTAAGTACATGGAAGCATACTTCAGCAGAAAAAAGGATGCCAGACTTTCTTACTGTTTGCTGTTAGTATACTTGATGTTTGATAAATGTGCTTTTATTTATACAAACATGCTAGACAATTTTCATATTCTTCTAGAGGTAACAGTCTTGACCAACTTATTGGAAGAGCACCAGAGCCGCAGAACCTTAAAGAGGAACTTGCTGACTTATCAATCATGGAAGAAGCTCTGGATGAATTAATCAAGAATTGTGCTCATCAGATATTTGAACTAATAGATGACAAAGAAAATGCAAAATATCCTTTCAACTCTTGCATTATTTTAACACATGATTTTGGTTGCACATACGTATCTAGTAAGAAGTGTAGGCTGATACCACAGGTATGCAGTACTGCTTGATAATGAGTTTTATAATAGCAGACTTTTGATTATTTTGCATTTGAGAAGGCCTGTCCTGTGCCTTGCTTTGCAGTATCATGGAGAGTCTAGCCTGTCCTCGGAGGAGTGTTGCTTGTGTGTCCTTTCCACTACAGAAGAATGAAGTGGGGAATAGTCTTAGTACCCTGACCATCACCCTGTTCTCTCCATTTCAGTCACCTCAGGGGCAGGTTTTGACCCACCAGTGAGCTCAAGATGCTTAGTGAGATGACAGAGAGGACTCAGAATGGAGTCCCAGTGGCTTGTTGCCAAGGAGATATAATGGTATGTTGGTTATATCCTAATACTCTTCTCTCTTGAAAGAGATTCCAGTGCAGTTCTGACTGCCAGATGGGTTTTGACAATAGAAAAGAGATTCATTTTAATATATGGCATAAAGATTGAATTTTGGCTTTGAGTTACAATAAAATATTATTTCGCTCCCTTGTTTGGCAAGATGTTAAGGGGTGTGCACAAATGAAATGTGCTCATATTCTTTATACCTTACTGCTTAAGAAAATAGTTCTACAGTGTCTTAGGAAATGATATTCATGCAATTAGAAAACAGAGTGTAATTTCTGAAGAACAGTATTCCTTCGGCTTTGTAGACTTATGACAACATCTGTGAAGACTGGGGTTTTTTTATAACATTGAATATATTTCTAAAAGCCTTTTTTCCTTCCTGGAAATACAGAAAGGTATTTTTCTACCATTAGCTGATACTTCATTTTACAAAGCTAATATTAACCTCTGCTGAATCAATTTTCTGCAGTTGGTATTCTGCCTCAACATATCTTGATGTGTTCATATCATATACTCTTGCTTGTGCCCATTAGCAAATGACTTTACATAATCCTTGACCAATGTATACACTAGCTTATGTGACGTACCAGGATATCCGAAGCATTCAGGCTTTTCAGGAACAGATTGTGATTGCAATCAAAGCTCCAGAGGAAACCAAATTGGAAATACCAGTTCCTAAAGATGTAAGTTTTATGCATTTCTCCTAAAGAAACAAAAGTTTATTAATTTGGTTTTTTGCAGCAGCAGTCAGTAATTGATTTCCAGTTACTCTGTCATGCAGATAGTGGTAGTTAAATGTTCTTGTGTTCCACTGAACAGTGCTGCAGGGATAATAGTCTTGGAAGCTTAGTTGCTGTATTTTTCTTTTTGCCTAAATTACTAAGCCATAAATGTATCTGAGCTTTAGTTACCTGGTTTTGTTAGAGAGAATGGAAAAGCTGTAATAAAGTATGCAATGTACAGTATGGTTGGAAAAAGAAAACCCTTTTGTCACTCTAGTAGATGATATCTAGAGGGATTTTTCATGGAGTGGGGCTGTGCCCTGTCCTCACCCCACGGTGCAATACACAGGCTCCATTCTTGTCTCACAGAGGAGCCAGACCTTTGCCCCCTGCACCCAGCAGTGCTGCAGCTGCATAGTGGGGCCTGTGTACTGGGAACCCACTGTTGGTAGTGCTCTGAGAGGGCAAATCCTGGAAGACAGCCTAAGATAACAAACAGAGCTTTAATTCCATTTTCTTTTTTGCTTGAGCATTTTTGATAATCTTCCCAATTGCATAGTCATTGAAGTTGCCTCGCTATGTGGATAGAAAGGTGGGGATATCTTAGGAAAAGGAAATTCATCAGTAGAACCAAAGAGTTAGATCCACTATATAGATCTCCAGTAGTTTCCCTGGTCAAAGGAGCTATTGTCATCCAGTGGAGATGAAAGAGATACAATTCCAGATGCCTCCTGAAGCAATAAAAAGGCAGAATTTCAGAAGTTGTACACTGGAACCGAATATTTTCTCCACTGTGCATTAAGATTTATTTGCTCTGTGTCTTGCCACGCGGTGTCTGTGGAAGGAAAGCAGTAGAAGCGATAAGGATTAGTTGCTTTACTGTTTTGTTAAAGCTTTGTGCTCCAGTTTGTTGTCGGATTCATGGCAATGTTTTGTCAAGTTTTTAAATTTTGTTACTCTTCCTAAACATAAGTAAGTCTTGGTCATATATCTGAAGGTCGATAGAAAGACTAAACAAATACTTAAATGCACATTCATTAAAAATGAAAGCTTGTTAGCTTAATTCTGCATAATAGTTGTCCTACAAGTGTATGTAATGTCATAATTTGTGTGGAAGCAGTAGCAATTTTAAATAGCTGTATTTGTTCTGTTTGTAATCTGTTGTCTTTAAAATAAGTGCAAAAATAAATGTATAAGCTTTATTCTTTGAATTACATACAAGTTGCTGTTTTATAGGATCACATAGAAGTACATGTGAAGAGCACGAAAGGACCCATTGACGTGTATCTATGTGAGGTGGAAAAAGAGAATCCAGGTGCCGAAACTTGTGAAGATATGGATACTGTCCATATCTAGTGAAACTGAGACATCATTTTATCCTGATGAAGGTAACATCCTCCTTTTCCATTTTTATCCACATGTATTTTTTTGGTTTTCTTAAGATGATCATATCATTCTGATAAAGCTGTAAACTGTGCTGTTGAACAAGTGTAATTTTCAGAGCATGGATTGTGGGCCAAGGTGTGTGGGAGTATAGGAAATGCCTGGAAGAGAAGTCTGTGCTGTTGTGTTACCTCACGGCAACAGGAGGTCAGAGAGTCAGGCACGTGCACACAGGGCAAGGCACTCTTGTTCCCTGGCCTTTTCCTTCCTTTGCTCCTTGCTGGTTTTCTGTCAGAGCCCGTGGATGGAGCTCTCAGCTGCTGCACTACAGAGTCCTGCTCAGCTCAGATTGTTGCCATGAGAGTTATGATGCTGTTTTAAACAAGACTGTGCTGCTGCTCATTCCTGCCCTAAGGGAGGGCAGACAGAAGAGGGGACGTCGTATTTCAATCTCCTAAAACAAGATTGGATGGGATAGAGATTCTGAAGAAGCCTGGTGCTGCAGGATGTTGTGGCATAAAAATAAATCTGGCAGGAATTGCAGTAGCTCAGAACACAGCGAAAGAAATTATCTTTAGAAGTGCTGCTTTATAGGTGAAAGGGAGAGTTGTCTTTTTCATCCCAGGTATCTTTTAAATTAATTTTGTTTGCGGATTAACTCAAAATTGTATTTTCTACAATTAGAGTAATCATATTCCTTTTTTCCTTTCCTTTTAAAGTGAGATCTCCGATGGAAGAAAAAAAACCCATTTGGGATGCCAGATTAATTACAACACAAGAATCTAATATAGAATGTAAATATCTGTGTTATAGGGCTTTTCCAAACTGCTTGGATCTGCAAACTTCCTAACCTGAAATGTTCCAAAGTGTTTTAAAAATCCAGCAGTGGATTAGTTTAGTGTTTTCACAGGATTGCTTATCCTCCCAAGTCAAAAGACAACAATTTCTGAAGTTGCATTTAGGAGCTTTGTTTTCTTAATTGCATATGACCTACAGAGCTTTGGGAAAATGGTTTTTTACCTTAAAATTTTAACTGACAGAAAACAAAGATAATCAATTACTTCCAAAAATTAAGGTTGGAGAACAATTTCTGGAGTGGTTCACCATCTGCATGAGAATGTATAAAATGAAGAAATGCACTTTTCAGTTCTGAGGCAGCACTACTAAGCAGGATTGTCAAACACAAGTGTAACAAAGAACTGGTGTATTGGAAGCCTTTGATATGAAGAACAAGATGTAAATATCCCAAGAGCTGTGCTTTACACTGTGTAAGTGCTGTTTGTATCCACCTCTACATGAACTATGGTATCAACACTGAAGTGAAATAATTGGGCTTTGTGTACATACTTGTATCATTTCTGGGTAGCTACTGATGTACATTTATTGAGATGGTTTGCATTTCTGCCTCTGTACAGCAAAGAAATAAAATAACCTTACAAAAATATGAAATATTTTCTATTTCTATGAAATATTTTCTAATGAAACATGTTGGGTTGCCTTTGCTGCAATTCACTGAGTGACTACAAGCATTTAAAACTAAGTGAAAATCTAAAATCTGTTTTACATGGTACTGTCAGATAACACTTAGATCTGGATCTAGTGATGCCACGGTACTTTAGCAATTTTCAGAAGAATGATCAATAACTACTTAAGCTGGTGTCCTGGTTTAGGACAAATTAGGGGAAATCTCCAACCACCCCTCCCCCCCCAATACCGGGTTCGGGAAGGAATTCCTTGGAGGAGCAAAGTGGAAAACAAAACCTATTTATTGGCAAATAACAAAAGAACACTCCCCAACACAAGAAAAGAAAAGAAAACCAGTCAGTGTTGTGGAGGGTGCCGAGCGTCTCTCGCAGGCTCCGGAGGTCCCGCCGGACGTCCCAGGTCAGGTCCGGAGCCGGTCCAGTATCTTCAGGGGAGGGTAAGAAAGAGAGGACGAAAGAAAAGGGAAAAAAAAAAAAACAGCACAGAAAGCAGCAAAGGGAAAAAAGGCAGCTATCAGCTAGGGCTAAGGCAGCAGCAAGCAAGCGAAGTAGCAAGCAGAAGCAAGCAGGCCAGCCAGCCAAGCAGCCAAAAGCCAAAAAGCCAAAAAGCCAAAGTACACCCAGTCCCCCTCCCTCCTCCCTCCCCGCCCCGCCGCGGCAAGACGGCCGGGGGGGGGGGGTGAAAAGAGAGAGAGAGAGAGAGGAAAAAAACACAGCTGCCAGACATAATACACGATATTGGGATAAAAGCGGTCATCCCATGACACTCCACCCCTTATCCCATATCGTGAACATACAATAAAACTTTCATTTCACTTACTCACACCTTTGACACTTATGCATTCCTCTCATCTTACTTGCTCAGACCTTTGACACTTACAGTTTCCTTCTGTCTCACATTCAGCAAACAATGACATTCATATATGAGCCTTATCCCACAATCAGGTCTCCCTGAGGTACACACCGTGTTGTTCCATCTTTCTGCATTACCCACCATGTATAACCTGGTCCTTGAGCAAAGACAATCCCACGGATGGGTTTGTCTGCACTCGAGGCAGGGTTGATCCATACTGTCTTTCCCAACAAACCTCTGACATGGGCCACTGGGGCTTTATCCCCATCTACTATATTAAGGAGCTCAGACTGAGCAGGACCCGCTCGGTTGGTGGAACCTCGAGTGTTAACTAACCAGGTAGCCTTCGCCAAATGCTGCTCCCAGTTTTTTAAAGACCCCCCACCCAACGCTTTTAAGGTGGTTTTTAACAATCCGTTATACCTTTCCACTTTCCCTGCAGCTGGTGCATGATAGGGGATATGGTACACCCACTCGATGCCATGTTCCCTAGCCCAAGTATTAATAAGATTGTTTTTAAAATGAGTTCCATTATCCGACTCAATTCTCTCAGGAGTACCGTGCCTCCAAAGGACCTGCTTTTCAAGGCCCAAGATAGTGTTACGAGCTGTGGCATGAGACACAGGGTAGGTTTCCAACCATCCCGTGGTGGCTTCTACCATGGTCAGTACATAGCGCTTGCCTTGGCGGGTTTGAGGCAGCGTGATGTAATCAATCTGCCAGGCCTCCCCATATTTGTACTTAGACCACCGCCCACCGTACCAGAGGGGCTTCACCCGTTTGGCCTGCTTAATGGCAGCACACGTCTCACAGTCACGAATAACCTGAGAGATACTGTCCATGGTTAGATCCACCCCTCGGTCTCGTGCCCATTTATAGGTGGCATCTCTACCCTGGTGGCCTGAGGCATCATGGGCCCATCGTGCCAAGAATAACTCTCCCTTATGCTCCCAGTCGAGATCTATCTTCAACTCCCCTATCTTTGCAGCCTGATGTACTTGCTGGTTGTTTCGCTGCTCTTCATTAGCTCTACTTCTGGGGACATGGGCATCTACATGCCGAACCTTCACAGGTAACTTCTCTAACCGAGTAGCGATATCTTTCCACTCTTCCGCAGCCCAAATTGGTTTTCCTCTGCGCTGCCAGTTCGCCTCTTTCCATCTCTTCAGCCATCCCCATAGAGCGTTGGCTACCATCCAAGAATCGGTATACAAATAGAGCCTTGGCCACTTCTCTCTCTCTGCAATACCTAGGGCCAGTTGAATAGCTTTGATTTCAGCAAATTGACTGGATTCACCTTCTCCTTCAGTAGCCTCCGCAACCCGTCGCGTGGGACTCCATACAGCTGCTTTCCACTTCCGTTTCATCCCTATGACGCGACAAGAACCATCGGTGAATAAAGCGTAACGTGTTTCTTCTGCTGGCAACTGATTGTATGGCGGAGCTTCCTCAACCCGAGTCACTGGCTCTTGTTCCTCATCCGCGACACTGAAGCTCTCACCTTCGGGCCAATTTGTAATTATTTCCAGGATCCCAGGGCGATTTAACTTCCCAATTCGAGCGCGCTGCGTAATGAGGGCAATCCACTTACTCCAAGTAGCATTGGTGGCATGGTGGGTAGAGGGAACCTTTCCTCTGAACATCCATCCCAGCACCGGTAGTCGGGGTGCCAGAAGAAGTTGTGCCTCTGTACCAATCACCTCCGAGGCGGCTTGGACTCCTTCATAGGCGGCCAAGATTTCTTTTTCTGTTGGGGTATAGTTATCTTCAGACCCCCTGTAGCTCCGACTCCAAAATCCCAATGGTCGGCCTCGGGTCTCGCCAGGCACCTTCTGCCAAAGGCTCCAGGACAGACCATGGCTCCCGGCCGCAGAGTAGAGCACGTTCTTCACATCTGGTCCCGTCCTAACTGGACCAAGGGCTACAGCATGAGCGATCTCCTGCTTGATTTGGACAAACGCTTGCTGCTGCTCAGGGCCCCAATGGAAGTCGTTCTTCTTGCGGGTAACCAGATAAAGGGGTCTCACAATCTGACTATACTCAGGGATGTGCATCCTCCAGAAACCTATAGCACCTAAGAAGGCTTGTGTTTCCTTCTTATCAGTTGGTGGGGACATAGCAGTGATTTTGTTAATAACATCCGCAGGAATCTGACGCCGTCCGTCTTGCCACTTCACCCCCAAGAACTGAATTTCTCGGGCAGGTCCCTTGACTTTGCTCTTCTTAATGGCAAATCCAGCTTTCAGGAGAATATGAATGATCTTCTCTCCTTTCTCGAACACTTCCATTGCCGTGTTCCCCCAAACAATGATATCATCAATATATTGCAAATGTTCTGGAGCCTCACCCTCTTCTAGTGCAGTCTGGATTAGTCCATGACAGATGGTAGGACTGTGTTTCCACCCCTGGGGCAGTCGGTTCCAGGTATACTGCACTCCCCTCCATGTAAAAGCAAACTGAGGCCTGCATTCTGTTGCCAGAGGGATGGAGAAAAACGCGTTAGCAATATCGATGGTCGCGTACCACTTTGCTGCCTTGGACTCCAGCTCGTACTGCAGTTCCAGTATGTCTGGTACAGCCGCACTCAGTGGTGGAGTCACTTCATTCAATGCACGGTAGTCCACAGTCAATCTCCATTCTCCGTCAGATTTTCGCACGGGCCAGATAGGGCTGTTAAAGGGTGAGTGGGTTTTACTGACCACCCCTTGGCTCTCCAGCTCTCGAATCATCTTGTGGATGGGGATCACGGCATCTCGATTTGTCCGGTACTGCCTGCGGTGCACTGTCGAAGTGGCAATTGGTACTCGTTGCTCCTCTACCTTCAAGAGTCCTACTGCAGACGGGCTCTCTGATAGTCCAGACAAGGTATTCAATTGTTTAATACCCTCTATCTCCACTGCAGCTATTCCAAAAGCCCACCTGAATCCCTTAGGATCTTTGTAATAGCCGTTCCGGAGGAAGTCTATGCCCAAAATACACGGAGCCTCTGGACCAGTCACAATCGGATGTTCCTGCCACTCCTTCCCAGTCAAGCTCACCTCAGCTTCCAACAAAGTCAACTGTTGTGATCCCCCCGTCACTCCAGCAATGGAAACAGGTTCTGTCCCCACGTGTTCTGATGGCATTAAGGTACACTGTGATCCAGTGTCAACCAATGCTTCATAGTTTTGTGGCTCTGATGTGCCAGGCCATCTGATCCACACCTTCCAAAAAACCCGATTTTCCCGTGCCTCTTCCTGGCTAGAGGCAGGGCCCCTCTAAGCCAGATTGTCCTTCTTTCCTTGGGCGTATGCCTTAGAAGTTCCTTCAAGTGGATCGGACAGGTCATCGTCATACTCAACATCTCGGCTGCGAGCAACCGGAGCTGCCCTCTTTTTGGTGATACTTCCTCTTCTCTTCAAATCACGCACCCGTTGTGCCAAAACAGTGGTGGGTTCTCCATCCCATCTCCTCATGTCTTCTCCAGACTCACGCAGAAAGGCCCATAACTCAGCCCGTGGGGTGTACCTTCTCTCCCCATCAAAGGAGCGCCAGCGTTGGATACCAGGGCCTCTAATTTGCACAGCCGAGATTTGAATAAGGTCCTCCTTAATCTCTTCCCGGAGTTTCTTATGATTCTCCTCTATTTTGTCCTCTAGTTTTCGCAGTTGGGTTTCCACTGCTGCAATTCTGGCATGAGTTGGTCCATGCACAGCATCTGCATACGCTCGAAGCTTCTTCGCCATATCAAGCACAGTCTCATATGTATCATCCCGCTTCATTATTGCCAGGGCAGAAGCGTATTCAGGTGGCCCAAGTCGCACAAGTTTCCTCCACATTACAGGTGTGCATGGTACCAGGTCCGGATTCCTAGTTGTTATATCATCTGAGAAAATGAGCTCTGCCACTGCCATCTCTCTCAGGCGTTGGATCCCCTGTTCTATGGTCTTCCACCGTGTCTGCTGCATATAGAGATCATCGGCACATAAGTATCTTTGTGCTACACTCTCCAGGACCCGTTCCCAGAGGCTGTGAGGGCTAGCCCTGCTCATCATACCTTGATCGATGACAGTATCATGCGACAGGGATCCCAAATGCCTCGCTTCAGTACCATCCAAAATCGTAACCTCCCCTGCAGCATCCCAGAGGCGGACTAACCAACTAATTATAGATTCGTCAGGTTGTCGTCTGTAATCCTTTCTTAGGCCTCTGAGGTCCTTCAGAGAAAAGGAGTCAGTATTAGCTCCAGAATCTGTGCCCCTTGATGTGGCCTCTGATTTTGGTGAGGGTCCTTCTCCTGCATCATCATCATCATCTTCCACCTTTCGATCGGTCTTGTCTTTACACTTTCCACCTCTTGTATTAGCTGCAACAGCCATGGGTTGGGGCCTATTGTCTGATCCAGCTGCTAGCCTGGAGCCTGGGATGTTAGCTGCAGCCTGGGTCACTGGGATAGTAACTAACTTATCTCCCTGTTCCCTGTCTGCTATCTGCTGCTCCACGGTATCTAGCAGAGTACGGTAAACAAACGCCAAGGCCCAGCTCACTGCAGTAATCCTTTCCTCCTTAGTATTACCATGGCACTTCTCCCTCAAATACTTTGCCACCTCGACTGGGTTCTGAATTTGATCGGATGGAAAGTCCCAGTCTATAGGATCAGAGAATTCCTTTAAAGTCTGGCCCATATCCTCCCATTTCCCACTCCAGTCAAGATTTTTCCTGCTTTGTTTTACTCCTGAATCAGGAGTCTCTCTAACCCCTCTAGAAATCTCGGCTTTCATTTTATATACACTCCAGACAGTATAGAAAAGGCTTAATAAATTAAATGCCAGAAAGATGGTTTCTTTTAAACTCAGGGGAAATTCAACATTTCCTAATAGAGACGTCAACAATTTGGAGGAGAAGGAAGACAAAAGCTGAGAAGCCCCTTCGCCTTCTTCTCCCCAAACAAACTGAGTACACAGCCATGACAACAATCCATACATTCCTGAAACAAAGTCCAGCATTTTTATCCGACAAATCCACACACATAAGACCAGCCCAATGACTATTCTGGTTAGTGCCCCCCGCTTACAAAAGCTACTTATTAGGGACAACACAAGAGCTATTTTTGGGTAAGGAAATAACCCTAGGGACCACAAAGATATGAAAGCTTCAAAAACCCCTAGGGACCAGAAATACCGGCAAGCTTCCACCCCAAATGACATTCTGAATTACCAATATGCCCACCAAACAACCAAAACCAAAATATTATTGTTATAGGTTTGTTTTCCACTGTCTTTGGCCTTCTTTCCCGGCCAACGCACCAAGAAAGGATGTCCTGGTTTAGGACAAATTAGGGGAAATCTCCAACCACCCCTCCCCCCCCAATACCGGGTTCGGGAAGGAATTCCTTGGAGGAGCAAAGTGGAAAACAAAACCTATTTATTGGCAAATAACAAAAGAACACTCCCCAACACAAGAAAAGAAAAGAAAACCAGTCAGTGTTGTGGAGGGTGCCGAGCGTCTCTCGCAGGCTCCGGAGGTCCCGCCGGACGTCCCAGGTCAGGTCCGGAGCCGGTCCAGTATCTTCAGGGGAGGGTAAGAAAGAGAGGACGAAAGAAAAGGGAAAAAAAAAAAAACAGCACAGAAAGCAGCAAAGGGAAAAAAGGCAGCTATCAGCTAGGGCTAAGGCAGCAGCAAGCAAGCGAAGTAGCAAGCAGAAGCAAGCAGGCCAGCCAGCCAAGCAGCCAAAAGCCAAAAAGCCAAAAAGCCAAAGTACACCCAGTCCCCCTCCCTCCTCCCTCCCCGCCCCGCCGCGGCAAGACGGCCGGGGGGGGGGGGTGAAAAGAGAGAGAGAGAGAGAGGAAAAAAACACAGCGGCCAGACATAATACACGATATTGGGATAAAAGCGGTCATCCCATGACAGCTGGTCCATTCCAGTTTCTGGAGTTTACATACAGCAGAACCCTAGCTGAGTATCGTGATCTCTTTGTGGCTCAGCTTGCAAAAATATGTAAAATACTTAAGGACTTTGTCTGTATTATCCATCTTTCATATCCATAAAACAAAGCTGTTGAATTTATATGCTGGATTTTCTAAGGGAGTGAACTGTCACTGTACAAATGCTGTGCATGGGCTCACTTCATCCCAGTATGGTTTCTGTAGGGGTGAGTTGGCAGGTTTGGTTTTAAATAGGAAGTCCAAGTCCTTGGGTCACACAGTATTGACAACTATGCATCTCCTCACAAGTGAGACCATCAAAGCTAATTAAACCTTGCATGTTGTAGCCAGCAGCTCTACAGCTATTTTAGACAGGTGCAGTGAAATTAAAAGCCCTATGTTCTACAATACAAGTAAGTTGGCACAGGTGACACTGATGAGCATAAATATATCTAAATACAGAATGGAGAATTAACTTGGTTTTCCACAAGGTTCCCTAGTTCTGCAAAATGCATAGCAGTATACTTTGCAAATTGGGGAAAAAACACCAAGTGCAGTCTTGTGTCAGAAAAGTAATCTTGAATTTTTATATCTGTCCTCTCAACTTCGGGCTCCAGAATACCGGACTTCTGGGAAAAATAGGATACTATTTTTTTGTCTGTGAAATTCAAACTACGGGCTAAGCTGTAATAATAATAAATAAAAGCAAAGTGACAGCACAATGAATACATAGAACAGGGTAAAAATGAGCAAGGTGCTCCTCCAGTGAAGCTGGGAATGAGGGTTAAAACTAAGAAAGCATTTTTTGCACAGGAAAATTGTCCTTTTCCTTCCATGGCCGATTTCTGTTCAGATGGCAAACTCTATTTGATGTTTTACATTGCTGTTCTGTTTTGGTGGAGTTTGAGCAAAAGAGAAGCATTGATTCCTCCTACACTAGTTCAACAACTCAGGACAATGTTTCCCATAAAACCTATAAAAATTTCCAACACTAACTAATTCTGAATGCTGTATATTGGGGTAGGTTTTTGTTCCGTGATCATAAAATCCTAGAATGGTTAAGAGTTGGAAGGGACCTTGAAGGTCACATAATTCCAACGCCCTTGCTTTGGGCAGGGACAGCTTCCCATACATCACAGAATTATTTAAGTTGGAAAGACCTCCAAGACCATCAACTCCAACCTTTGACCAAACACCACAACGTCAAGTAGTCCATAGCACTGAGATTCAGATCCAGTCGTTCCTTGAACTCCCTTAGGGATGGTGGCTCCACCACCTCCCAGTGCTTCATAGTTCTTTCAGTGAAGAAATTCTTCCTGACGTCCAACCTGACTCTCCCTGGTACAGCTTGAGGCCATTTCCTCTCATCCTGGTTGTTTAAAGCCCCATCCAACCTGGCCTTGAACACTTCCAGAGATGATAGGGCATCCACAGCTTCTCCTGGCAACCTGTTCTGGTGTTTCTCCACCCTCATAATAAAGAATTTCTTCCTAATATTTAATCTAAACCAACTCTTAGCCATTACCTACCTTATATAAAAAGTAAGGAAGTACATTTTTACAATATAACCATCTTTAAAATCTTAATGAAGTTTGTCTTCAACAGTGAAACAATCAATTTAAATGAAACATTAGGATTTTTAATTTTGAACAAATCTCTAGCGATTGTTTTCCTCACTCATTCGTACAGGTTTTCTAGCAGTATAATTAATGCTTTTAGCCACACAGTTGTCACAGTGAAATGGAAGAAGCTGTAATATGACAATTATACTGCTACTATTTTGTTTAATACATCTGTTGTTGTAATAGTGCACCTTCAGCAGAACGAATGGACTTTTGAAGATTAAACCACTGCTTTTGCTAATTGGTTATGTACAGTATTACCCATTGGTGATACTGGAAAACAATGTACTGTATAAGCTCAATGCACTAATTAGCTGAAAAGATTCAACTTGGACTTGAAAAATTCCTGAGTGATGCTGAACTTAGACACAAGTTACAAGCTCACTCATAAATGTGACAGGACCTTACTCTGAATTTGTGTAGTAATGTTTGATTTTTTTTCTGAGAGATTATTATTTTTGCTGAGTCTACATCTGTTCATTTTCAGTACATTTGTATGTGTAAGAAGCTCTCTTGGCTATTTGAGGACTCTGAGTTTCTATTTCTCTTTCTGCCTTCCCTTCAATAAGAATGGTTAAGAATGTTAATGCATCAATCAGCAATAGCAACAACCAGGACCCATAATTATTAAATTCCTGGTTTTGCTGATTCTTACTGTCAAAAGCACTGCAGGTTGCCAGTTTAGCCCTTACTTGGTGTGGGAATTCACTTGTCAGTTTTCAGATGTGAACTACAGTTTTAAATAATGTGGTTTTTTAAGGAGAGAGAAGATTCCTGCAAATTGTTGTCTGTTGGAAAGCATTTGAAAGTCAGCAATTTCCTTCATTTTGAATAATCTTTTTGGTGTGTGTGAACAGCCTCATTTTATAAGCATAATTAAACACTGATTTCAGAAGTCCTTGTCAGTGGCAAGGTTCATCTGCTGGCCAGGCCATGAGCTGCTCCCAGTGTGCTGGGGCTGGCTGCAAGCTCTAAACCCTTGTGTTCCATGATCCTGGCATGGGCTGGCCCCTGCACCCTGCTGGGACCTCAGTAACTGCTGAAGGGTTTATCAGGAACACAAATCTGCTGGTTTTGGTTCCACTTCTGATCTGCCTGGAGTAACTTGTGAGAAGTGCATTGAGGCTAAAATCGTATAAACTACCCTTGGTTGTGTAGGTTATATAAACCTAGACGAGGCTTCTCACTGTTTGTAGATGTTTACTGAAGGACTCAGATACTTGTTAGTCGAAAAGCACGACCTGTGTTTTGAAGAAAATGTAATGTTTGCAGAGAAAGGGCAGCCTGGTTCTGTCCATGTATGGCACCCTGGTTCTTCCCTGCCACCCCTGCAGGCAGACCGTGGGTGATCTGAGGGTCTGGAGCTGCGCTCTCCAGACACCCACCATGTGGACGTGGGCTGATGGGAGCTCCTCACCTTGTGATCCATGAATGAAGTGGTGTTTCCAATTGACTCTAGATTAAGGGATGGGGTTATAGAAGACAATCCTAGAAGCTGTAACAGCAAATTCAAAGATCCAAGCTCAGCACATTGCAACTCTTTTATTGACTTAGCCCACTGTGGGGGTGCATTCCCCCCACCCCAGCCACACTGTGATCCCAAAAATGCTCATTAGGCCTCAGCCTTGACAAACAGCAGCTGGTTGAGCTTCTCTTGAGCTTACCAGAAACACTCTTCTCCCAGGAACTTTTGTTGTCTAACAAGCTCCTGTTTTAATGAACAGCCTTGGAAACTTATTTTTGTTGCCTGAACAACAACCTAAGTGGAATAAAATTTTATCAAATTTTATTCAATAAATAAAATTTTATTTATTGAATAAATAAAATTTATTCAATAAATAAAATTTTATTCAACTGATAAAATTTCAAATTTTATCAAATTTTCAAATAAAGTTACCAGCCTGAATTGTGGCCAGGATGGAAAATTACTGTGACTAAAGCCAGCTCTCTTGTGACCTTATAAACACCAGCCCATAGTGAGACCCTTGGAGCTCTCCTGGACCGCAGTGCACTGTGGCCAATACCAGACACTCTGCTGCTAGCTGGGCATTCAAGGATCAAATCAAGCTTCCCTGTAGTTAGTTGTGATCTTTTCACAATCCCTAAAACACGTACAAAAACAGGACAATATCCACACAGTGCCTCCATCCTATACACTAAAGCAGGTTGCACAGAATTCAGTCAGGAGCTAGAACTGTGATTTACTTGATAATGCTACTCCCCACATATCATCAGAGAACCTTTTTACCAAGCAACATTCTCACCATCAGTGCCAGTAATACTTTGTGTAAGAAACAATTTCTCACGAGAAAAATCTCCCTGGTTTTAGAAACAACTTCAGCCTTAAGTGCCTGCTGAGCCATTGTCTTCAGGCTGGAAAGAAGCTATTGGAGGTGATTTCTGTATTTATTCAGCTGAAGAGAAAACAAACACATTTGAAATAATGCAATATATTATCCTGTCCTGCGAGAATAATAATGGGGGAAATATAGAGATGTAGGATTAATTCTTCCTATGATTAGAGGTTAAAATAAAGCAAAGTAAAAGCAAAATACTGTGAAAGCATTAGCACTGCCTTTCTTTTGCAATAAAAAAGACTTAATTGCAGATTTATCTTAAAGAACTGAATAAAGGGATAGAAACAAATGCTAGTCTTTCAAATTGCCAAAATTGGCACATTGGCTGTCAGAGTCCATGCAGAGATTAGTAGTTTTGACTCAAAAAACATTGACAAGCCTGGGCCACTGAGCAGCAGAAGAGGCAAATTTGGATTAATGTGTATTTCTTGATTAATCATGTGTTTCTCCTGGTCTGAAATACTCTAGACTGTATTAAAAATTTACTGCAGGTTGAAGCTCAGGGATTTTACTTCTTTCAAAAAGACTTTAAATTTGTGACATTAGATGATGATCAGACTCTTTAAAACAAGTATCTTCCAATCAAGATATATTTTATTCCCAATCTGTAAAATACTGTTCCTTTATACATGGAGAAAGTATAAATTGCTCAGAAAGAAGGGATTGGAAAGTTGTCCAGATATTGTTGTCTGTATTCTATGTATGTGTCTCTGAGGATCAGTTGCCTGGAAATGAAAACAAGACAACAGCAATTGTTTACATAGATGTCACCTAAAAACGTCTCAGGCATTTATGTTCTCTCTGCTGACTTTATGCCAATTGTCCATCTCTTAAATTGACACATTGAGCTATTTTTGGGGTGTAAGGAGGAAAGTCAGCAAAGCAGGGTTTATAATTTGGAAGGAAAATTATACAGAGCTAAAGGGGAGAAAAAAATTTCCCTAATGCAACTTAAAAAGGTTTTTACCACCTTTGAAATCAAAACCTGATCAGGATGGTGGTGTGTGTTCAGTTGATTGCTTTCAATCAGTTTAACAAAATCGAGGTTCAACCAGAAATACTCATTCAGCCATGGCTTTATTAACAGCAAATAATGGCTTTGAAATGGGCCTGAGTTCAGCTCTAAGTACAACTTACTTAATTGTTGCACTATGGTATTTTTGTATAGGTAATTCTTATTTAAAAGTAATAATGGATTCACAATGGTAATACTGGTAGTACAGGTGAATTACTGAGATACAGAACTACCATTATCAGAAGGATGAGATCTGTAGTTTTTGTTTCCATACAGAGAAAATCTCAGGGTGGGCTGTCCTTTAAGGACAGTTTTACTTACGTATAAACCCATTATCTCCTTTCAACACCACATCCTGCTGCTGTCAGGCAGCTTGCTGCCTCTGGAACAAATCATTCCTCTGTGCTGTGCCCATTTGCAAAAAGGGAGGAGTGTCTTGATCTCCTTTGCAAACTCTGCTCAGTTCTGCTCTGCAGTGACTCCTCAGAGAGTGCCAGCTTCCCTAGACCCGTCATGGGATGCTTGTCCAGCACCAGCAAGGGCAATCCCCAGACTTGCTGTGCTCCATGAAGGAACCACAGTGGGTGCCCTGGGACAGCGCCCTTTCAGTGAAGACTGAAGACCTCTTCACTATCTTTAAAGATGCTATCCCAGGGCCCTCATTTCTGCTGCACGTCCTTTAACAAATTAATAAGCAAAATAAATTCAATGTTTCAAACATATAAACATAATTAGCATCTTACTGACAATTTCAGTTGAGAAGCCAGACTGTACAGATGTACAAATAAGTGTTCCTTATATTTATTTTACATATACTTTGGGGTTTTTGAGGGTCCCCTCCCTTTGGTATTCTATCAGTCTTGTATTAAAGAGACAAGAAGATCTGAAACATTTAATTAATTTTCAAGTATAACTTGTCTCTTTTTTCAATGATGACAAAGTTTTTCCTCACTCTGGGTTAAATAAACTGCCATTTAAAAAAACTTAGAGACAGGATTAACCCTTTCCTCATACCACCTCCCATTACATCTGTTTTTTACAGTGGCCAGTGAAATGGGTTCAGCCTTCAAGTATCAAGGCTTGTGTGAAACAAACACTCTAAACACCCCGAACTGGTGCGGAGTTTCCAGGGAAACTTTAGTGAAACGGAAAAAGGGAGACATTATGTGCCAGTTCCTCACCCCGCAGAGGACCCAGCTGCACAGAGGAGCACATCTGGCCCTGCTGAGCCCGGGGATGCCAGAGCTGCTCCCGCCGTCCCGGACACCGCGGGGCCACTAGAGGGATGTCTACAACCATCCTTCCACGGCTTCTGAAGCAAACCACCACTTCGCATTCCTGGCCAGCTGCAATCGCACACGGCAACCAGCAGTCCTAAGAAATGCTGCAAGGGATGCATCAGAGGGCTGCTCGCCGCGGCCCAGAGAGAGTATTTGGACACTACCCGTTGGAAAGATGAGATGCGATGCTTGGAGTTCTACAGGGTCCAAGAGAGCAGACCAGAAATCATAGAGTCATGGATTCACAGAATGGTTTAGGTTACAAAGGACCTTGATGATAATCTAATTCCAACCCCTCTTGTTCTGGTTGAATAGTTTTAACACTATTAAAAACTGCATCTAGTTATATCCTTTTATTTGATTTGTTTCCAATAGTTTAGCTTGTATCTAGTGGAATGGCATAATCTATTTAAACTATCATCAAGTTAGCATGAGAGTCACTGCAAAAAGTGTTTTATTTTTCTATTAGTTTAAATTAGTTGACTAGAAAAGCATGAAAATGTAATAGAGAAAAGTTCTCTCTCCTACAGTGATCAGGTGTTGGAACTGATAGGATGAAAGCGACTGCAAAAAAAAGGAAAATATGAGTAAACCGAAGAAATAAGCATTAGTTGTGTTATAAAACAGCTTGTGCACTCCAGAACAGCATAAATAAGGAGCCCAAATTTACTACCCCGGCTGGATAGATGGGTCAAACTGTTACATTTAATTACATAAACTAATTTTTAAAAAGTTTCAATTTATGTGGAAAAGAAGCATCATGGATTTTAAAAGAGGTAATAGTTAGAGTTGGGTGATTTATTTATTTATTTACTAGTTAATTCCCTGGAAAATGTGGTTTCAGTCATGTCTAAACTATTTGCTTCAAATTTGCTGAATAGTTTTGGCTGGAAAAAAAAAAACAAAGAAGGGGATAAACTGTGTTGGAGGAAAGTCCCCAGTTACCCAACAGCTCAATGATCAGAGCATTTACTTAGGTAGCAGAGACCCCTTAACAGAGGCTCTGTTGAGGTGGACCACGCTCCATCCTTCCTGTGACCACTCTGATTTTGTCCCAGTTGCAAAGGATGGGGACACACCTCCCAAAGGAGCAGGCTGGTTCCCAGAGTAGGAAGTTGTGATTCTCATGCTCCACCTCGCTGACCCAACAAACTTGGTGCCTTTGTGCAGGTCACCAACTTCATTGAGAGGAAGAATTTCCCCTTTGTCCTGCTTCATGGATACCAAGTCCTTGGACAGCTTTCTAAGAAGTAGAATTCTGCTTCAAGTTCCCTTGGACAAAAGTAGGATTTCCTCATCCTAAGTATATTCATGCTATGATATTCTTTCAAGCATCCAAAACAAATATTCTACATTGGATTAAAACATAACATTTAATGGTTCACACACAGAAATAACCTTCAGGTTATTTTCTTTCAGCAAAGAAAAGCAGCCAGTTTAGTTATGTCCACACTGTGCTGATTTTTATGACATTCACTGCAGTTCTTGAGCACAGATGTAACTTCCACCAAGTCTTTAACTGATCATGAAGTAGTTTGATAACCTTCATCCAGACTACCCTATGCTTCTTACAAACCCTTCTTTCTGCAGCCACATAAGAGCTGAAAATGTCATTGAGCGCTCCTAACTCAACACTCCTGACTCTAGTCCCTGTGGTGCCAAACACCATATCTTATGGCCCTATCAAAGTGCACTGATACACTGCAGGTAGGTATTTTCTGGCTGCCTTTACTTGGATGAAGGTTGTACTAACTCCCATTGTGAATAGCTGGAAGCAGTCTTATTTCCCATCTGCATTCATCTGTGACCAGTTTACTCACATATGCTCTTCTGCCAGCACTCCTCTGTAGCGTACAGCTCTTAAACTCCTTGGTTGCTGTCTTTGGTGTATCTTTAGACGCCACCATATTCTCATTCACTTCTCTGCTGGATCTAGAAAACTGAGTTATTCAAGCTACCTCCATAAAACAGGCTGCTTTGTTCCTTTATCACTGCCAAATTCCCATTTTCAGTTCCTCTTCTCCAATCAGAGGAATGGACCTATTTATGTCCCAGTGTTCTAACTGGATCTTGCCCTATCCTATCTCACTTGAGTATCTTTGTTAAATTTTACAATACCATTTATACTTTTTAATTCCATGTTTTCATTAGGTAATGTAAGCCTGAAGTAATTCTCCTCAGCTATTTCCAAGTGGTACGTTCCCACATTACATCAGAATTTCTTACTAGTCCCCAAGGGCACTCCCTCTATAGACTCTACCATTTTAAAATGTCCTGTTTCTATCATTCTCATCATTGAGCTGATCCTGATATTCTGAGCAATATCCCAACCCTCAACTGTCTACTGATGTCTGATGCAAACAGCATCAACAGCATAGTCCTGGATTTCATGCTGGTAAACCAAAAGGTTCCAATGTCAAAAAGTTTAAACAAGAGGGACCAGGACTGCTCCTTGTAGTTCCTACCAAAACAAATCCTCAAGGATTCAACTAATACTTACCTCTCTATTTCACCTCATGAGACATTGCTATCCTACATGAAGTGAGTTCTTTTTACTTTGGGAATAGCATGATATTTTTCAGAATGTTTTATTCTCTTATAAAAAACGTCTCCTAATAATTCCCACTAATAATTTCTCACATCAAAATCTTCCAAGTTTTCTTCCAATTTGGTTGTAATTACCTCCTGTAATACCTTAATTTTTATTATCCATAAACATGGAAAATTAAAGTATTACAACATATGTTTTTCTTATCCATGTGTAGTGTTTCATTTTAATATTGTCCCCCATCACCAAAGACTGGGGCAAAACTGAGATCGTCTCTATGTCAGCCTCTTCATACAGTAATTCCATTTTATTATTTGACAGCTAAGTCTAGAAATAACAGTAGTTAAATATACTGTCCATGTTGGACAAAAGGACAGATAGAAAAGTCATATTTTTTCCAAGCAGTAACCTACCTTCCTTCCTTCCTTCCTTCCTTCCTTCCTTCCTTCCTTCCTTCCGCCACTTCCTTCCGCCACTTCCTTCCGCCACTTCCTTCCGCCACTTCCTTCCTTCCGCCACTTCCTTCCGCCACTTCCTTCCGCCACTTCCTTCCTTCCGCCACTTCCTTCCTTCCGCCACTTCCTTCCTTCTGCCACGTCCTTCCTTCCTTCCGCCACTTCCTTCCTTCCGCCACTTCCTTCCTCCCTCCCTCCCTCCCTCAACTCATATGCAAAGCTGTGTTTCCACTCGTGCACTCAAAACTGTTCTTACCAGTCTCTGACAGCCCCTGCAGGTTCCCTGAGAGCAGGCACAGCCGCTGTAGTTGTTTACACCCTGGTATCAGCTGGACTGGCTTGGTTTCCCCACAATTAACAGTAGCTAAGTCTTGATGAAAAGCAGATCACAGGAATGACAGTGCTAATGCAGAGACACATAA
This sequence comes from Melozone crissalis, assembly GCF_028551555.1. Lineage (NCBI taxonomy): Eukaryota > Metazoa > Chordata > Aves > Passeriformes > Passerellidae > Melozone > Melozone crissalis. The sequence goes on from NW_026535805.1 coordinate 60,581,818, forward strand.
TGTGGGTATTCAGAGATGCACACAGAACCTCTACACTAATCATCTTTTTTTAGCTTGCTCTATCCAAGTCATCGTCTACTGGCATTTCCCCCTAATTGCAGGGAGCATTCAGTGCCTGGGGTTTTACTGTCATTTTCCAAGCCAGTTCCTGCATACTTATGGCAAAAGGCCAGATCAAAAGAAAGATTGATTAGATGCCTCCAGTGGTTCTTACACCAAAATCCAAGATGACAATTCAAAAAAACTCAATAGCTGTGTAACTGTGAAGGTCGCTAAGTTTGCCACCTACCTCTCTGCCTCCATCCTGCTGAGTGTTCTCATTGAAAGGCTACAAAGCCTTTTCTTGCTGGCATCCCATTTCTTCTTAATGCAATTTTCTGTAAAACCACACACACCAGCCTGCAAGACAGTGTCTAGGAACTTTATTTGAAGGTGTACTGTGTAACATGAATTGCCGCAGGATGGAGAAAGGACAATGCATTCATGGGTTCTCATTCTGCTAAAGAATTCTGGATCAGATCAGGCTGAAAATGCTGGTTCAGATTATGCCTCATCTAAGAAAACATGGGACTTGGGCCACATTTCTCATAATTCCCATTCAGTATCTAATGTTTAAATGTTTGATCTTAAATACAGAATAAACTATCAGAAAAGCTTTTGTTCTTACAGGTACGTGTTCACTGGAAGAGATTGTTACAGGCATACAAGTGACAGGTCTGAATCAATCTCTAGTCACCTTGTCAAATTAAAAGGAGGCAGAGACAGCTTTGAGAAGCTCTGGCCAGCACTTCCAAAGGACCAGCAGTGTTGTACTCCTGCGTATTTCCAATATTTCAACCTTTACAATGTGTCATGTAAAGGAAGTGCTGCAGAAAGAAGAGCAGCAAAAACCCTCCTCTGCTCCAAGGTACTGTGAGGTATAAACAGCCTACTGACAGCATAACAGCAAGGATTTCATAAATCACAGCAGTCTCTCAAACTTTGATTTACACCTATGGGCCACAGAGTCCTAAGCTTCACCTATATGCACAAAGCAGCAAAGGAAAACTCGAGGTCACTTTGTCCTTACTCTCCAAGCTACACTTACTGCAAGTTTCCTCCTGAGACTTACAGCAGAGAATCTGGACATCACCATCACGTAAGCATTTCAATTAACCTAGATTCACAGCTTCACTTCTGTCTTCCCAATGCATCCAAGAAACTATGAAACTACCTTATTAACAAAAGCAATGTTATTTAGCTGGGGAGTTATGTAAGCAATTAAGAGCCAGGCAGAGACCAAGTCCTGTGTTATCAGACACACCCAGACATTACACAGCCACTTTTGATTCACACCTCCTTTTCTTGATTCCTTGGTATTTGTGCTTAAGATACTGACTTTAACACAGCAACTGACAGTATACCAACTAATAATTCTGTTATTAGTTGGTATTTATTAATATTTATCAGCTATATATGCTGTTTGAAAAAATGGGAAGCAGCTACCTGGCACACCTTCAGAGACAAAGGTACATGCCTTTCCAAGCAGAACAGTAGATATAGGCCTTTACCTACAAAGCTTACCAGATGAAGACATTTTCTTTAGCATTTGCTTGATTACTTTGGTTTGCATTTAATTATACAGATGGCTGAGTGGTTTTGTAATTTTATAGCTGGCCTGTGCTAGTAATTGATGTGGTAGTGTCAGTCTTACTGAGGCTGGTTTGGAAACGCATGGGGTTTGAAAAGCTGCTTGTATTTAAAGCCTCTTGTTACAATGCAAGAGATGAATTAAATGAAAGAATGTTAAACAATGTTGGGTTTTTTTTCCTGTGGACTTTACTATTTACTATTTGTCCCAAGACAACACTGGAATCAGTATATCAACGATGAAGATTGTGGCTGACTTTGCAAGTCCTTCAAAAATGTAACTCCTATATACACAAGTTGTGTACCTGTCTTCCTGTCTGTTTTCACTAACCTAAAAGGAAGAAGTTTATTTTTAATCCAGAAAAAATAATTTATTAACCCTTAGGCTGACTGAACACTATCATGTGAGAAAGGAAAAATAAAACAAACAAACAAAACTGACAATAAACTTATATTCCTTTTCACCTCTAGTTCATATTTATGAATATAAAAGTAAAGAAACCCCTGTACTAATGACATAAATCTATTTTCTGGAAGTAGAATGATGATCTTTAGCTACTCCCTCCAAAGTCTCAAGACCTCATTATCTAAAAAATGACTTGTCCTATTTCCATCACAACACTGATCCACGTCAGTGCAGCGTCCTGAGTGAGTGACGATAGTTACGCACCTTTGCCTGTAGCAGTCTGACATGGTTTACTTTTGGCAGCTTTCAAAGACTGTATCTGCTTGGACTACTGACAGGTGTTTTGTCCATCATGCTCTGTTGTCACAACTTGCTTCTCATTTGGGATAGAGTTGATTCATGTCACTGAACAGAGATAGTCCATGATATCTCTGGCAACTCACTTAGCTCTTCTAGCTGTTCTCCCATATGCAAAACACAAAGATGGACTGGATCCATGAGATGGTAAACCTAAATTTTAGAGAACGTAGCTATCAGGAGAATCAACTCCCCTGTTGGTAGTGCTCTTATATTCTTCAAATATTTTCAGCGTGGGAGCCTGAAAAGAGGATTTGCAAAAGACTTACTTAGCCAGCAGCAAGTGCTAAAACCACAGCCCCATCTCTTAAAATAGATGCACACATGGGTGGTTTGTCTCCTTTTGCTTCTTCTGTGATAGTAGTGAAAGCATGCCCAAGGTCCAAAGCCAAATCCCTCTTCTCCCTGAATAGGCTTGGGGACTATGGAATACCCTAAAGGAACAACCTGAAGCTCATAGCTTTTAACCAGTAAGCCCCAAGTACCAACATCTTACATATCTGTACCTATAAATGTAGCCAGTTGTGAAAATGGTCAGCAGTGAACTCCCTGCTGCCTTGGGACACCTAAAACATATTTGGACTGTAGATTATCTAAAGAGTTCAGCAGCATTTCAGGGAACAGACAGAGATGAAGGATCCAACTGTGGAGTCCTAGGCTTCAAGCTACAGCAGACACACTGGAAGGCTTGGACTTTGCCTTACAAAACATAGTAAATAACATTTGACAATTCAAACTTCAAAACTAGCATACACAGAGAGAGTAGGAAGAGTTCTGCCTTAGATAGTCATTGCAGGAATAGGTGATACCCTGAGAGATTTACACCACTGAAGGCAGAGAAGGTAGAACTGTTAAAAAGACCACAGATGGTGGTGTCATTTTTCCTCTAGGGCACATTAAAAAAGTGGTTTTTGCAAACACTGAGAGAAGGATTGGACTTTCTGAGTACTATTTTTGTTACTTAGTCACTTACAACCAGCAATAAATCTTCTGCTGATGATTTTGTTGAGGATTTGTGTCATACAAAGGAATTCAGCTGACTACCGTTGTCAATGTGTCTCCGTAACAGAGTAAAACTTGTTTAGCTAGTAAACAGATATGTCCTCAAGGGTGGAAGAATAGATCTATTGGGCAAGAATTTCAAGAAGGTACTATTTCTACACACTTGCTTTTGAAGTCACAATCACACTTTTTTTCCTATGTAAAAAGGGCTGTTATGCTTATTTAAGATTTTGTTACCTTTGTTTAGATAGCACTCTGAACAAAGCCATTAAATCACATAAGCTAAAGATCAGTTTTTACAAAGCTTATAGATAAGAAAAACTAAAAAAAAAAGAAGCACGTTGCCTATAGCTAAGAGGAAACTAAGAGCTTAGATCATCAGATCACCTAGTGCCCAACTCTGAGTTCATTGAAATCGTCCCCAAAATTGTTGTTCACAGTAACAGAACTTAGCACAAGCTCCTTACTGATCACTAGAGACACACTTATTATGTTTGGTCTGTTGTCCAAACCTATTTTAAATCCTTTTAAAAAGCCAAAACATTTTTGTTGTGCTACTTCTAAAAATTAGCTAATGAATAGGTTGCAAGTGAAGAAATCATGTTTATTTTAGGTAATTAAGAGTTTTGAACTGCTGTTTTGCAAGGCTGTGTAACTTCATGATCCAGTTAGTACCCACATATAATCCTAGTAGCAACCCAATTCATTCTCACACTCACTTCTTTTATCTCCTAGCAAAGTAAACTGTTTGAGGAGATGATGAGATTTTTTTTTTTTGGTGGTACTGCAGTTAAGCAGATCCTAATCTGTTTTGAAGATGAAGTAGTTCTAAGATATAAATAACCAGCGTCTCTCCTAAACAGATTTCACCAGTTCCTTCAGAAAACTCTCATAAACTCAGTGTGGTTCACTGTAAAGCGTGAGCAATAACGCCCATATTGACTTTTCAAAATGTTCTTGTGTGTGCGTGTTTCTGTGAGGCTTGAGGATTTTGACTGAGTGGACTGTAAAAGCAGAATCCAGTTATGGAGTTTGGGTGGATATTCAGAGCAGACCTTCCCTCAAGTTGGGAGCTGTTTAGCACCAGGGCCCTGACTCAGAATATCACTGAGTGTGATCTCGCAAGTGACTCACATATTTACTTCTCTGACTCTCTCTCCTCTTCCTTTAAAGTTAAAATATTGAGCCACATTTCTGACATCAGCTCACTGCCAGCCAGCTATCAGCTGAAAGTCAACACAGTAAAATGTTAACCTTTCCTCCCTGAGGTCCCTCCACCTTAGTGAATGACACTTCCACAGTCTCTGTTGTTCTGCCCCAGAACATCTGCCCAGCAGCCACATCTCAGGGCTGCTGGAACCATAGTTTGGCCACAACTTCACATGCCATTCCATGGACCATCCCTACCATCCAATTCCCCACCTCCATCCCTGCAGCCACAGCTCAGGCATCAGTAGCCTGTCTCCCTGCTGCAGCCACTCTTGCCTGGGTCTGATAAACAGCATCCTGTCCCCTCAAAGTGCCCACCGAGTGCAGCAAGGTGGCTGTACCCATCTCCAGCACAGTGTGGAGGCTCATCTTCCTCGGGGGGCATGAGGATGCTGGGCACCTTTCCCAGCACAGCTCCCCTCTGCCTAGTTCTTCATTCTCCCTCTCATACATGTAGGAAATACACACAGGAGAGGGATGGAGTACCTCTCCTATGAGAGAATTTGGACTGTTCAGCTTGGAAAAGAGAAGGCTTTGGGGTGACCTTATTGTGGCCTTTCAATACACGAAGGGAGTTTATAGAAAAGGGCAAGACTATTGACAAGACCATGCAGCAACAAAACAAGGGAGAATGGTTTCAAATTCAAGGAGTGTAGTTTAGATTAGATATGGAGGAAAGAAATCTTTTCCATGAGGGTGGTGAGGCACTAGAATTTCCCAGGGAAATTGTGGAGGCACATCCCTGACGTGGTAGGGCCAAGCTGGATGGAGACCTGAGCAATGAGGCCGAGTGAAAGGTGCCACTGCCCATGGCAGGGGGCTTGGAATTAGAAAATATTTAAGGTCCTTTCCAACCGAAACCGTTCCATGAATCCCTGATTCGTGCCGTGAGCACTGCTGCTCTATCGGAAACACTGCTCTCCCACCTTCTCAAATATTTCTGGCTTTTTTTTCCTGTGTGCTTGACGCCATGCGGGCAGGCTGAGGTCCCATGAGCCAAAACGCACACAGCCCTGTCTCCGAGCGGCCGCCCTGCCCAGGCCGGGCACGGCCCCGCCGAGCTCAGGGCTGCAGCCGGGCGCCGGGCGAGCGCCGAACAATGCGCCGCTCGCAGCGGGGCCTTGTGGGTAGGGGAGGCGGCCTGCGCGGGGCCGGGAGCAGGAGGCCGCGCCGGGCCGGCGGTGGGCGGAACGCGGAGAGGGAAAGCGAGGCTGGCGGGGATCGCGCCTCCCGCCCCAGCAGCCGGCGAGCGCTGCAGAGAGAGCCGCACTCTGAGCCCGACCCCGCAGCAGCCGCTCCCCCTTCGCTCCCCGCCTCCCCCCGCCCTCGGAGCGATGTCCCGGCGGAGCGGGCAGTGAGGCGGCGGCCGCCAAGGGACGCCTGAGCGGCGAGAGGCGGAGGCACGGCGGGAAGCGTTCCGTCCCTCCCTTCCAGCTCTCACCCCTCCCTCTCCCCGCGCCCGGGCGGAGCAGCGGCCGTTTTCCCTCGCCCTTCATGCCCGGGCGGCGGCCACCGGCGGCGCTGCCCTCCGCTCCCGCCTCGCCGCCCCCGCCCTTCCCGGGCTCGCCGCCGCGCTAGGCCCGCCGGGCGGCCCCGCGCAGTGCCCTCCGCGGGCCCGGCACCAGGCGGGCCGGAGGATGAGCCAGCAGCCGGCGGGGAAGATGTCGGCGGCTCCCCTGGCGGCCGAGGCGCTGGAGCCAACGGCGGGGATGCTCGAGGGCCGCCAGAGGAAGCTGGAGTCCATGATCCGCGACCCGCGCTCCCCGGTCAACGTGGAGAGCCTGCTGGTGAGGGGCGGCCGCGTCTGGGGGGAGCGCTCGGCGGGGGAACAAAGGGAGCGCTGCCCTCGCCTCAGGCGGGCGGGAGGGAACGGGAAGGAAGGAAAGGGCTCCCGCGTCCTGAAAGTGCTTTCCTGGGGGAGGACGAAGGATCGTCTCCACGCCCCCGGCCGGGCCACCGGCAGCGGGGAGGTGGCGGGAGCGGCCCTCGCCTCCGGGACGGTGTTGGGCGAGGGGACGGGCACGACACCGTGAAAGCGAGCGCTCCCCGATTAGCAACATCTTATTTGGGGGAAAGCGAGAAACATCCCTGGCGAGATCTGATCCAGGGAGAGGAAAGCGCCTTGTTTTCCCTCCCAGCATCGTTCACACCGTTCTCTTTCGCGTCTGGGAATCCCAGCGTGTCCGTCCCCAAAGTACCTGCCTTTGTGTGCGCTGCCGGGCACCCATCGCGCACCCCTGTGAAACGTCCCCTGGTGAAGCTGAGGTTGCTGTGAGATGTGGAAATAATTCAGGAAAAGGGGACACGCCTAAGGGAGAAATGTAACTGGGGGGTCCAGTGACCCTTCACGTTTATTTTTCATTGGGGCAAATTGATTCGTCTGTGTCCTGTTTCAAATAGCATTTTTCCGTGTGAGTGTATGAAGTACAATTTATTTAGTGAGAAATCTATGTCCTTGTGAATAAGTGTGAAAGAGGTTAGAGGTTAGATTTTCTCATTTAACCGTCTGAACTCTATAAACGCAACCAAGAGATAGATTATTATCATTATTATTATCACTGTTGTTATCGTTATTTTCATTATTAGTATTGTAATTATTAGTATTTTAACTGATAAATACTTTAGGGTCTTCAAATCTTATATTTCCAGTCTGCCCCAAGATTTCCAATGTGTCCCAGTTATGAGGAGCAGAAAAAGGGAGAATAAATCCCAGTCCTTCCAGCAGTTGCTCAAGGCACATACACTGTGGGGTTTTTTTGTGCTTTCAAATGACTCAGTTCTGTTTGGCCAAAAATACAGGAACTGACTGAACAGAATGTATGCCTGTGCTGTGTGGAGAATATAGGAATTTCCTATAACATCTGAAAAATGTTCTTCCCGAGGCTGTGGTGCTGTTACTCCTCTCATACATGTTCCGAGGCATAATGACAGCCATAGTCAATGGAGGGGGGTGGGAAACAGTGCTGCATATCTGACTGGATTCAGATAAGTTTTTGCCTAGGTCAAAGCAGAGAGAGCTGCCTCTGGGCTTCGCTCCCAGCATTTTCACTTTGGTATTTTGCTTGGAAAACTTTGACCTGTGGCCAAAAAAGAGCAGTTAAAAATAGTACAGTCGTTCTGAAAAATGCATCAGGTTAATACTTAACCCCAGTAGACTTTTTCACACTCTGCTTTTATACTTTTATATGCATGATTCTTTTATTCTCTCACCTCCCATGCCTTGGATGTAGATTGAATACACTGAAATATGTTTGTGTTTCTGAAGATAAATCCTAGCTGCAGAATTGAGACTGGGCTGCTTAGAACTTGATTTTTTTGTTTGTTTTATATGCTAGCAATGTAGACTGCTTCATGTAATACATTGAGAAAGCAAACTATGGGAGAGTGTTAGCTGCATTGTAAATGCATTTTTTTACAGTAAAGGTCATCACTGTTCTCTACACTCTGTCTGTAAGTATTGTTAAAAACCAGCAGCAATGAAATATTATGCTAATCAATCACATTTCCTAGCTTGTGCAGTCTACATGTCTGTGTATGAAATAATGGACTATTTATTATTCTTATTTAGGAAATTTGCAACAGATTTCCTATAAAAGCAATTTCTTTTGCTCTCTGGCATTGTTGCTTTATGAAATTTGACATTAATTTTGCATTGGTGTGCTGCTAAATAGTCTGAGTATGAAAGCATATTCATATTGAAAAATTTACTTGTTTACTAACCAGCTCCCTTGCAGTGTAAATTATCAAAAGTGGAAATGTGTTTTCAGTTAAAAGTAGAAATACAGCAACATGAACTGAGAGTCAGGGAAAGCATCTTAAAAAGACTAGCTGGAATGCCACTATTCCATCCTCCAAAAATAACATAACCAAAACTAAAAATGTGGAATGGAATTCAAAGTGGAATTCATTTCCTTACAGTGTAAAAAGTCATAAACAGCTGCTATTCTGTATTTTGTGTGCATACTTTATTTTTGGGAAGCCGTAAAAAGCGAAAAAGTAGCTGTTGATCTCTAACACATGGTGTAAATTTGAAAGACGTGAGAAGCTGAGGTAATAAGCTGTCTTTCTCTAGATAGCAATTCCACTGTCATCAAGGGATGTTTTATTCAGTGGCTCTAAATGAAGAGACTCTCTTTGCGTACCTTCCCGACCACAGCATGGCTGGCCACATCCATCTGTTCCTTCAGCAGGAGAATCTATGAAGCCAAAAACATTGATTGATGATGTTCCTCCCATCCCCCTTCAGGGCTCAGGAGGGACTGTTAGATGTTCTAATGGGATTTTTGCTGTCTTGTGTGTCTTAACAGTTATTAATGCCTGTGTTGAGCATAATTATTTGTGTTTGATTAAAGCAGATCTTCAAAAGAGACCTGTGCATTCTCAGTTTAGAGGCATTATGAGATGGAGAACTCTGCATTTAGTTTGTTCTCACAGGCAGTTAGGCAAAAGAAGGCAAAATAAAACGTCCCAGGAAACAACCAACCAACCAAAATGTGTGGCATGTTATTACCACCCATCTTCTGCTAAATAAAGAAAAATCATGGAGGACTTTCTACTCATTAGCATAGATGAGATGCACAGCCAGCACTTGGTGGGGTTCTTCTGGTTTTGTTCTGATTAAGAGATGGAGAGAGGAATGCTACAACTGGGTGCTCAGTGCTGTGATAGGTGTCTGCAAAGACATCCACAAAGGGAAGTGGTTATTGCAACCTCATTGAGGCGTTGGCTGAGTGCTCATTCTCTCATTGTGTCTTGTTGAAAGCTTGTTGTTAGGTTGCCTATGCTAAGATAAATAATTTTGATATTGTCACAGCTTTCTATGGTACAGTCTTACTCTTTTTGGGCATGTAACAGTGCATTTGTGGTTATGAAAACCTGTTTTCTGTATTACATTTAGATCATGCAGATTACTTTATAAAGCTACCATATTTATATTATTTGCCTTTCTGCCAGTTGTGTCACCCACTAATTTAATGAAGTGACATTTTTATGTGTACTGCATGTACACATGGATGATAGCACTTAATGGCATTTGACCTTGGCTGATCCATAAGAAACCCTTCTATAAATACATTCCTACCGAATAGTTCTGAGTTGACAGCTACATTTAAGGCAAGCCTAACAGTGCTCAAATACATTTGGGCATTTATGATTTTGCACATAAGCTCTATCTACAGTATGAACTGAGTTATTTTTGATAGTATTTCGTACACATTATCTAGTAGGGGTGCGTTGGCAAGTGTTACCTTCTCTAAAACAAGAGCAGAGAGGTCACTGTAGGCAGTGTAAAACTAATCCAGACCTCCGCTTCCTTGCCATGTGTAATTGTATCACTTCAGCACATGCTGAACTCAACTTTTGAGTTGTATGGTGGTGATGAACAGCTCTGGTAAATCTTACCATTGCTCTTTCTGCAGTGCTCTGCCTGGGCTGGAGCTGCTCGAGTGCAGTTGTCCAGAGAAAGGTGCTGGTGTTTGCCCTTGGACTCACTGGTTCAGTGCAAGCCTCAGGATTTTAGTGCTAAGCTTGAAGTTTGGCATTACACTGGAGGTGTAAAATGTTGAGTGTATTCTGGCTGCTCTGCTATGGTTGTGTCAGCTTTTGAAAGAAGGAGCTCTTAAAACTGTTAATTAGGCAGTGCATCAGTGAAATTGTGAGCACAGTGCTGGGCTATGCTGGCATGCAAGCGTGATGGACTGAGAAATGGAGAGATGATTAGCAGGAGAGTGCTCAAGTGTCTCAGAATACACATGCCTTAGAATCCAAACCCACAAACCAAAACTGAACTAATTTGCCATTTATTTCTTTTTAAAATAAAGCTGAGAGGTAAACTGTGTATTTACACTAGTTTGAACATGAATAGATGTTCATCTACATGGATCATTGCCATCAAGACCCTGGAATTTTATTCTTAATGAAAAGTGGATTGGAGACACAGCTGGGACTCCCATTCTTTCAGTAGGTGCATCTGTCCATAAAGATCTCATCAATTGAGTAGATGCCAACCTTGTACCAAGAGTGTTAATTGAGCAGATCACTAGGCTGAGCTCTGTTAATTCAGGATCTCCAGGTCATCATGGCTGATACAAGGTATTCCTTTGCAGGATTTTAGCCTTAGGAACTTTCTAAGTATTTCATAATTAATATGAAAATTGTTTCACTTTCCTGAATTTATTGCCACACATAATTTTGAATCAGCAAGAACAATCTGTTGTGTTAATTTGAGCCAGCAAGTACAGGGAAGAGATGCATATGTAGCAGTTAGCAGGATCTGATCTAAAATTCATTGCCCACTAAGTAATTTGAAGGCCAGATGATTCTCTGTTCTTGAAGAAATAACGTTTTCTTGTTTGTTATATTTCCTGTGCTGATATTTCTCTCTTAGTTTCTGACTCTTTCTATAAATGTTCTATTTTTGATCTGTAATTTTAGAACATCTACTGCAGACTTAAAAATTACGATCCTTAAGGAAACTGAATTGTCTTTTGTTCATTGTTCCCCTCTGATGGATTTATATATAGCAGTATGGTTAGCTGGAAAAAGATAGTTCTACTTTACTGACAACTTTGTGTTTTTATATTCTGACTTATTCTACACTAGGATTAAAGTGTTTCACTTCTGATTTGAGAAAACAGAAAGAACATTTTGCTCAGCTTCAGGTCTTTTTACTGCCACACGAGATGCATGCAGATTTTGTGTGTGTGTATTCACAATAGGCATGTTCACTCCCAGTATTTCATCTCTGTTGATCAGATTGCAGACTGTGTCATTAGGATCCTTTAATTGTTCAATCTTTGTAGCAACGTAAAAGAAACATAAATACACCTACACTAGCAAATCAGCAGAGATTTCTTCTGGAAATATTTCTTCAGGAATAAAAGTTCAGGAACTCTTCACTTTTCCAAATATTAGTAGTCTCAGTTTCAGTTTAAATGAGTGCAAATGCTTATTAGAACCCGTTTTTCAAAGTACATTTTCAGTTCTAACTAATGGCAGAGCAGTGCCAAAGCATTTGGCTCTTTGTCTAGTAATGCAGTCCATAACAAAAGCTGCCTAATTTCAAAAGAAAGGAAAGTGCTACCTCAGTAGCCAATCTCCACAGCAATCAGTTGATGATTTCTTGCCAGTGTTTGATCTACAGAATATGACTGGAATTGTATCAGTGTCACAGAGGAGCTGACTTTGGATTTTAAAGATGAAAGTGATTAAAATTGGGTAGTAGAATTTTACATAATGAAAGATTTAAATAAATTAAATCTGTGTGTTTTTATAACTCATAAGCATGGGGGGTTTTGGGGGGAAGAATGCTATATTGTGTCCAAGGTTTCTTCTAAACTGTTACACTGTAAAGCAGCAAATGATTCTGGTAACAAATTTATTTAAAATACTTTTTTTCTTGGTACATCCCATTGGTTAAGAACAAGAATACAGTGTTTATATTGGCAGACTTGGGTAGTAATACACTTATTTTAATGAGCTGTTGGCAATGTAAACACAAGGTTGGATGCAGCGCTGCGGTGCGTGGAGCTGCTGCAGCAGAGCAGTGTCCGAAGGGCCCCTGAGTGCAGTGAGGCATCACCTGCACCCTGCATTGGCAGCATTGTATCCATTCCCTGCTGACAGAGTATTAACACTGTATGCTACAGTCAGTGATTGGGCCCCCAACATGCCGACAGCTTGCAGTATTTGGAACGCTGTGATTTTGTGAATTTTGTCCAGATTTCACTGTGGTGGATAGTCTCAGTCTGTAACAGGTGCTTTATGTAGTGTGGACTTAGCTTGTACTCTGTGTTTGTCTGCTACTGTTACAGCTATTGAAAGAGGGGCCCTTTTTTGTCTGTGAAGTATCATGGAGTTTTGTTGTTGGATGGACACAGATTTCTTCATTGTCATGTGAAATGTGCCTTCTGTTCAGTCGCTGCTTCATTTGTTGTAGGGTGTGGAAGGTGATAGACATGAGAGTAAAAACAATCTGGGTGTGACATACAGAGGGGTTTTGATTATGCTTGTCTTCCTTTAATTTTATTTTATGCAGAATGACTTACCTAAGTCAAATCTTTTGCAGAAAATAACCCATCATGTGCTTTGTGTTTTGTGTGCCCAGATGGAGACTAATGAGTTCTGATAGTGTTCAGCATTGATACTTTAATTCCACATCATTTCATCATTCATTTTTTTTAGGATAGTGTTGTTCAGATGGTACAGAGAATAAAAAAATGGTGTGCAGAAGAGTCTGAATCCTAATCTACTGCTATCAGTTTATGGTTTCAGACAAATCTTTCTTCATTTCCAACTATATGAAATGGAGATGATGCTTTATTTTTAAGATGCACTGGAAAATAATTTAATATTTAGAATAGACTTATGTGATCAAAAAAGTTGATCACAAGTAAGCCATGCCCAAGTGTTTAATTCTGAACCTTGAAGATTCAAGTAATCAAGTAATTGCTTTATTGCCTTTCGACTGTTCTAAATCATGGGTACTGATTTTATTAGTCCATATTTAAAGTACAAAATTACAGGATCCTACATAAAGCTAGATAAAGTTTGAATGACTCATCCAAACACAAGAATTTTCTTGTACTTTTCTTCAGGAGGAAATGAAGAGGAGGTCACATACAGGCTTGAAAGTAGGCTTCAACAGCTATGAAAGAAGAAAAGTTAAGCTTTAGCAAATACTCCTTTTTTTTTTAAAATCTCAAAACACATAATGTTGACTGTTACTGTCACCAAATAAATAAATAACTAGAAGAAAAATGCCTGAGTTCCACACTTTCTTTCAAACGCTATTTAAAGTTTAACTAAAATCTTGATTACTATTTAAAGGCTGTAACGCATCATTGTTCTTTGTCCATGTCACTGCTGTTACAGGTAGCCGTCCAAAGTCTATAGCTTCATTGTTGATTAAATATCAAACATAGTTCTGTCAACAGCATGGGTTTACCCTAGTATGGAACAGAGAGAAAGATCTTCAGCTTCTTTGGTAATTCCTTTTTACTGAATGAGCTCTGAACTTGGAAATCTGCTTTTGTTTGTTGCTACTGAACAACTTGATTCACCCTCTTTATTTTTCTTTTGTTTGAAATTAAGAGTGCTGCATTGATAAATTCACAGTACTGTGTATCTGCATACTTTCAATGAGATTATGCTCTAGAAACAGTAATAGCACAGGTTTTGGTTGAGGGATATACAAACATTTGGAATGCCTATGCTATAAAAATATTCTATTTCATACAGAAAATAGTTTAAACTGGTTTTCCTTATGGTTACTGAAACTAGTTTGTTCTAGTCTCATTTTCAGTTTAGTGCTGATCATTTTAAGTACAGGATTAGGGAGACAAGCGTTTTCATTTGTTGCATGTTTAGGACACAGATTTTTATTTGTAAATGACTTTTAGCATCATCTGCTATATAGGGAAGGCTATATTATGATAGGCTTCTACAATGTGCAGCTAGAGTAATTGGAAACAAGCTGCAGTAAATAGATAAAAGATCTTGTGAGGTTACTTATTGTTGGTTGCACCCCTTCTTGCACAATTTTATAATTATGCTTGACTTCTGAATTATGGGGTTTTTTGTATAATTTTAAACTTTTGTGATAAAATAACCATGAAGTCTCTCAATTCAGGAATAGAATTATTCCTTCTAATAGTTTAGGAGAATGAAGAAGAGCAAGAAATAATAGCATGTTAGAAGCTGATGGTTTAGTGAGTGAGAAATGAAAACCTTTCCAATGCCAGGGGTATGCATGCATGATCTGTTTCCTTTAGGGAACATCTCGGGACCTCCTCCTCCAACAGTAAAAGTTAGGCCACTGAGGCACTAAGCCATAGATTTTATTTCTTGGTCTGTTCAATTTAGTGACCTCTTTAGGGTGTATAAACCTCGATTATAAAATACCCCCCCCCTTTTATTTTATGTTCTTTTATAGGAAAAGTGAGAACAACTGCTTGAATTACTCATCTGGCAAGGAGGTACTGGCAGTTTATGATTGTATTGCAGCTGCTGCTATTAATTTAAACATTATTCTATGTTAATTTTTTTTCTCTGTTAGTACAAAATAATAATTCTGTTAAACTTAAGACTTGCATCCATGCTGGTATTACAAGCACCTGTACTATATATCTGATAGGGAAAGCTGAAAACAGCTGCACTTGCAAAAAAAAATCCTATTACTAAATTGTTAAGTTTTATAAAGCTGTTTTCTAAATTGCTTTCAAATTCATTTTTCAATATCAGTTTAATTATATGGAATGTGCTTATTTTTTATTGTATTTTTTAGTTATTTTCCTTATTCCCCACTTGTCATCTTCCCAGAACTGAAGGACTTGTCTTGACTCTGCAAGTGTGATGTTATTGCCAGTGAGGGTGGGAAGCAGCAGAACTCTGTTGTCAGAGTTCTGCTGGTAAAACCTGAATGTAACAGCAAACGAGGCAGCCTGAACATTGTTTTGTATGCACGTAGTGTTCTGTGTCAGAAATATTTTAAGCTTGTATTAAAAGATAATAATAAATACACTAATAAAAGCTATGTCTCCTGAAAAAAATATTATGTTGGCAATTCCTTTTAATCATAGACATCTAGCTAGATCTCTGGTTAAGAAATTATTTCTACTCAGATTATGAAGAAAACCACTAAATGTGGACACAGTGATGAGGAATAGTTTATGTGCGTAGAGCCTGGAACAGTAGCACCATGAGGTGTGAATCATTTCATCTATTTTAATGGTTGGCTGCCTCTGAAGAAAGGCAATTTAAGTGTCAAAATAAACTATTTCAGTGCTCTCATTTTTTAGAAGAAATACCAGTATTTGTTCCCACATGTGCCTTGCAGTGTTTCTCAAGTGGCAGAAGTCCCAAATGTCCCCTTTCTACCTGTGAAAACATCTTTGGCAAATTTGGACATATATAAAGTGGAAAACCTAACTAAAATTTTGTAAGGCATGAGGTTGTTCATTATTTTTAAAGCTCTTGGCTTTATTTTATATGACTCTACTGGAGGACTTCACTGAATCAGAAAATCAGAGATAGCACTGAGCCCAACTGCAGAAAAAATGTAAAATTTACATTTTCTACCTAGAATAGACTGTTCTGCTTATTCTACCATATTGCTGAAAGAATGTTTGCTATAAGTTGGGTAAAAGTACATATGGTGATGTGGTATTCGTGTTTTGAAATCACACTGTCTAAATTTATGAGGGAAGATGTGCAGTATGTCTTACAGACAGATGGGAATTAATAAAATTGCAGTATACTTGCAATACAAATTCTTTTTTGTTAAATCAAAACCAAGTGAATGTACACTGAAGTTATTTCTGTTTGTCAGTGTTTTACATCAAATGGATGGTGAATGTCACAGGGGAGAGGAATGGCTGTTTTGCCTTTCTGGAGTATGCAGGAAGCAGGACTGAAGAAGTGTCTTAGACACATTTTATTCCAAGGTGGAGCTTTTTAGCTCTATTTTGATTTCAAGTTTACTTTCTACAGTTTATCAGAAGGAGACTGCCATGTAATTGGACTCCTTCCTTGGCACACGTTAATTGTTCTTGGGTTTATACACAGACTAAATTTCTGAATTGTGGAATTTGTTTTGGTTTTACTGCCATTATGCCTTGATTTTTTTTTTTTTCTCATGTGTGAACTCTTAGCACTGTTGGATCAGTTTTCCTCTAAAATGGAAGTGGGAGACAAACAAATGTGCTGGAAGCTGTAATATCATAGGGTCACTGATGCTGAAAGCACATATGGATTGTGAGAGAAGCCTAACATTTTTTTATCTTTTTTGTGGTTTGCATTGTAAAAAATTAATGAAAAAGTCATTATTGTGGTAAAATGTCACTGTCATCTGTAAGTTTGTATCTAATAGCAGGAACTCAGACTGTGTCAGGGTTCTCCCCTGTACCTGGTGTGGTGTTGTCCAATCCCTAGTGGGAAGTTCCTGGCCCAAGATTGTCCAGAAACGTCGCTGTGGTTACCGTGAGGGGACTGGAGGCCTCACACAGAGGTTCAGGTGCTGCTCTTGTTTCACAAAAGGATTCACCAGAATACCCTTTCAACTCAGAGTATTCTGTATATCCTTCTGTGAATCTGTGATTTAAGTCAAAACCAGCAGAATGATCAGCAATTTAGGATTAAAATGAACCTTGCCAGTGCTCAGAGTGAATGATGGTTTCCAAGGCCACATCTGTAACAGCAAGTGAAGCAAGAGCAGCACCAATTATCTCATGTTATTCCTGAGTTATTTCTGAAAATGTAGATCTTTGAGTAGGTGAACATATTCAATAATCAATTTTTTTGTATGTCTGAACTCCCTTTGACGGTGAGGTGTATCTAGCTAGTCGTATGCACATTTTCCATGTAGGGTAGTAAGAAATGACAAGAAATTCAAATCATTTAGGGACCCAATTATGTCTAGAATGGCCTGAAACACCAGGGTCATGCTCTTACCTACTCAATGTGCAGTGAAGCTGTTAAACTGTTTTTTGTTGATACAAGGACTTTGTATCCCCAAATTTAAATTCTGCTTTAGTAGAGAGTAGTGATCTCTGCTTGTTGTTGGGTGGTGCCATGCTGTGGTGGCTGTCCTGTTTCTGGTTAGGTCAAGGTTGTGTGCTCTCCACCTGTGTATATTCATATAGGATGTGTGCAGAAATACTCTTACAAGAGACCTATGTCAATTTTTTTTTCTTCCTCACAGTCTTTAGCCAAGTGCATACACTTCTTCTGACCTTAATGGTCTTTATGCACGAGTTTTTTCTTCAAATGTAAAAATTGTGATTCCTTGAGGAATGGCTCTTGTGGGGATTAACCTGCTCAGGTCTTAGGCAAATATTGTCTTGACTTTCCATATAAGAATCACTTGTTGCCAAAGCTGAAGGAAAATTTAGGAAACATCAAGTTATTGTCTGTGGGAAAACTGTTTTCCACTTATAAAACCGTGAGGAATTTGAAATCTACTTTTTATTTTGCTTTGCTTTCCCAAGTAATTTAGGCTATTCACTTAGCCCTGAATTTCTTGCCATATTTTTATTTAACAGTTGTGGGTTTTCTTAATTCTTTATATTCCAAATATATATTCACTTTAAAAAGGAAATTAATATAATGGAATAAGCACAAACTAAATAAACTGAAAAATATTATTCTATTTAAAAATTTCTTTTTTGCTACCATAATATCAGCATATATTTTTAATATCAGTTTGTAGACAAATTCTGATAGTTTTAATTTAATTGTCTCAATGAAAACAGTCCTGTGTATCTTCTGACAAAGTAAAAAGGCAGGATTTCATTGCCTGCATATATGAAGATAATACCTTGCAGAGCTGTTATTAATTGGAAAGAATATTTTATGTCTGATTCAAGTTTGACAGTGCCCAGGAGCCTTTGCTTTACCTTGAGAAGGCTGTGAAATTGCCCTGCCATTCTGAAGATACAAGGTATTTGATTGTCAGATTAAGACCGAACTTCTTGAGAATGTGGGTTTCTATGAAGATCTCTATCAGCCATAGACAAAGATGTTAGAATGTCCATGGAGGATGAGGGAAGCCTAAAAATGCTGTAGGATGCTGTCTCTGTTTCTGAATTGTTTCTAGAATCAGAAAGAGATGAGATTTTGCAGACATGAACTTGGTAAGTAGGTGAGTACTGTGCTTGGGTCAGATAACTGGTCTGTAATGTGGATATAAATGCAGCAGTAATTAAGACAAGCTTAAATATTCTCAGGTAGTCTGCAGTGCTCTGAAGGAAGATACAACAGTGGGGATGTTGTAAATAAAAATTTTGTAAAGGTGGGCACAGCAGAGGACAGATGTGTTCTCAGGTACATGTGCAATAATTATTATTAATGGCAGCAAGCTAACTTTTCTGCCTTAGGACTAGCACATTTAGAAGAGGAACAGACATGATCTACTGGTGGTCTTCATAACTGGAATAAGGGTTTCTGGGTTATTCTTTAATCGTTTAGATTTCGATTTTTAAAAATGTAGATTTTTGTATTTAAGTGGCTTCTGTCATTAAGGGTAGTACCAATCAAATTTTTATATATTTAACAAGAATGCATCTGTTTTGGAAGAATTTGTAAATGAACCAATAAAATTGTACAGTGTTACATGAAGATACCAAGCAGCTTTTAAAATAAGAACAAGAAATATTCAGAAATCTGAAGAATAGAGAAGTTTTTCAGTATGAGAAACTAAGCCTCAGTGATCTCAGAAACTTTTTAACCCCTGTCTTTCTCCTTTACTAGTTATATGAATCTATTTAAAAAAAAATGGCTAACACAAATAGTTTCCCTATCAGTTAAAGCAGTAGCTCCACCAGCTTCCCTGAGGCACCACCTTGGTGGTGACACAATATTTGTGCTGGTGTGTTGTGAATTGCTTTGAGTACCTAACCTGGATTAAAACTAGCCTGAATCACTTTCTCAGCTAATACTGGCAGATTTGCAGAATGATCACCAACCATATTCAGTTTAACAAGGACAAATGCTGGATTCTGTGTCTGGGATGGGGCATCCTCAGTTGTGTGCACAGACTGGGGAATGCGATGCTGGAGAGCAGTGCCATGGAAAGGGATTTGGGGTCCTGGTCAGCAGAAAGCTGAACATGAGCCAGCAGTGCCCTGGCAGCCAGGAGGGCCATCCCTGTCCTGGGGACACCAGGGACAGCATGGCCAGCTGGGCAAGGGAGGGGATTGTCCTGCTCTGCTCTGCACTGGGGCAGCCTCACCTCCTGTGCTGGGGCAGCTCTGGGTGCCACAATGTAAGAAGGGCATGAAACTATTGCAGAGTGTCCAGAGGAGGGAACAAGGATGGTGAAGGGCCCTGAGGGGAAGCCTGTGAGGAGTGACTGAGGTCACTTGGTCTGTTCAGCCTGGAGGAGACTGAGGGCAGAGCTCCCTGCAGTTACAGCTTCCTTGTGAGGGGGAGAGGAAGGACAGACGCTGATCTTTTCACTCTCAAGGCCAGTAAAAAGACTTGAGGAAACAGCATGAAGCTGAGTCAGGGGAAGTTTAGGTTGGATATCAGGAAGAAGTTTTTCATCCAGAGGGTGGTTGGGCACTGGAACAGCTCCCTAGGGAAGTGGTTACAGCACTGACCTGACAGAGCTCAAGAAGCATTTGAACAATCCTCTCAGGCACACGCTGGGTTTCTTGGGGTGTCCTGTTCAGGGCCTGAAGTTGGACTCAATGATCTCTGTGGGTCTATTACAATTCAGCATATTCTGTGAGTCTATGAACTATCACAATAACACAAAATCCAAACAACCCACAATCCTGAACCTTTCCAAAGCAAACTAAAAAATCTAGAGCATATCTCCTTTCTCCAAAGGGATAGGTTCCAAGTGAATGGTGTGTTTATTGATGCAGTCTACTTTTTCTGAATGCACGCCATCATCTGCATGTCCTTCCACAGTGTTGGTAATGAAACTTTGAGAAGAGAGTGGTCCAAGAAAAAAAATTTGTGCACTGCTCTGCAAGTACTGTAGCTTCTTTCAGATTACAGAGAACACTTCAGTTCAGCTAGAATATGCTAATATAAATTTAGGAGAAAAGAGAATGAGAATAAGAGAATGAAATAAATTCTGCTATCACATTTGGGGGTAATATCACACTGTCTTACTAGTCTGTGTACAGAGAAAATTGTAGAAACTGAAAAGGGTTTCTTTAAAAAAAAAAACTAGTAAAAAGTCAATTCTAATTACTACTTGCCTGTGTTTGAATTTAGGTAATTTAAACAGATTTTTTGTGCTTTAGTCTATTGCTTTAATCTGTTCTTTTAGGAAAAAGCAGGAATCTGTGAGTAAACATGCTTGTTTTAAAGATAAATACTGGCTCATATATTCTTCTGGAAAAAGTGGAATCCGTCAACATAAGAAATGCCAAATGACTAATTTCAGTTGTTAGCTGCCAGTGATTAGCTAAAAGTTGTTCTTGGTGCCATGTTATTATTGCTCCATCTCCAGTATGGAGGTTCTGTTACACGGGCACAAAGCAGACTCATACCACCGCACCCTGCTTTGATACCTGACTGAATTAAATTATATCAATACTAATTTGACCTTACACAGTTTTCTGATTTTATATTCTTACATCAGGGCAACATCAACTACATCAGTAGTGTTAGCATTGAAACAAGGTTTCAGAACAAAGAACAAAGCTTTTACTTTTAGGTTTTTGATGGAGAGGTAGATATATTTATAATAGACAAAACTGTTCTGAAGGTTCCACAGAAAAGAAATGTTTAATTTTACAGCTGTTAAAAGAAATAAGTATTTTTAATGCTGGGTACCATTTACAAATTAAGGAAATAGCTGATTATTGATGTATCATTTTCAGCACTGATTACAACATTCTTTCAGAATTACAGAACAGTTTGACTTGAAAGGGACTTTTAAAATAATGTAATTCCAACCTCCATGCCATGAGCAGGGATATTGTTCATTAAACCAGATTGATCAAAGCCCCATCCAAACTGACCTGGAATTTTTCCAGAGTCAGGGCATCCACAACTTCTTTAGACAACCAGTATCTCAACATTCTCACTGTACAGATTTTCTCATGTCCGTTATAAATCTACCATCTTTGAATTTAAAAATGTTACCCCTTGTCTCCTGTCATTACTGCGCTGCTAAAAGTTATTACTGCTGCTCTTAACTTTCCAATTAGCCCTCTTTAAGTATTAAAAGGTTGCAGTAAGGTCTCCCTGAAGCCTCTTCTCCAGGCTGAACAAAATTGATTCTCTCAGTCTTTTCTCATGGGAGAAGTGCTCCAGCCCTCTGATCATCTTGGTGCCCTTCCTGTGGGCTCACTCCAACAGCTCCATGTCCTTCCCGTGCTGGGGACCCCAGAGCTGGATGCAGCCCTGCAGGTGGGGTCTCACCAGGGCAGAGCAGAGGGGCAGAATCCCCTCCCTCCCCTGCTGCCCACACTGCTTTGGATGCAGCCCAGGGCGTTTGGCTCTCTGGGCTGCAGGGGCACATGGCTGGGTCATGTCCAGCCTCTCACCCACAGCACCCCAAAGTTCTTCTGCGCTCAATTCCTTCATCCCCCAGCCTGTCTGGATTGCCCCAGCTCATGTCCTTGACTTGGCATTTGGCCTTGCTGAACTTCATAAGGTTCACATGAAGAAGCAGACAATAGTTTACTGCAGTAAATGGAATAGGTATTCTTGGGTTTTTGCCTGAAAATGTTAGAAAACTATGTCAAATACAATTTATGGCGAGCATAGCCACTTGCAGTGTCATCGTGGTCAGTTTTACATTCGGTTTGTTTCCCATTTGTAGCCTGATGTAAGCAATTCAGAGCTCTGTTTTGGTAACAGACTGAGAGTGTAAATTTTTTTTTTTACCATTAGAGTACAGGAACAATGGCAGGATGAATTTCTGTAGATACTGGATCTCTTGGTCAGATAAGCTAAAGGCAGTTTTCTTTCAGAGAAGTTGGGGTCCCAGGGAATAGTTACTTTCATACAATTTCCTTTTTTTGACAACACTAATGTCAAAAATCAAATACAGCTAATCAAAAATCTGTATTGTTATACTTGTTCAGATGTTGTCAAAACATGAATGTATTATCCCTTCACAAAAAAAAGATACAAATTTCTCTGTCATAGTGGGAAGCTTCTTTGGCTGTTTGAATTCTTTCCCCTAGGTAAACAGAATAGATAGTCAGACATGGATTTTAAAAATTATTACTTAAAAAATCATGAAAGTGAAATGGATCCTAGAGAGATGGATTCCTGGAAGTCTTTTGAAAGACACTTTGGGGCAGTGGGAGTGTTTTTCACAAATGTTATTAGAGTGCAGTATTGCAAGCCCTTACATGCGTGTTTAGCTTAAAACATTTTAGTAAATACAATTAAGTAGGTAGGACTACGTATAGGCCCAGAATTAGACATAAGGTTGTTTCAGTCCACAGAGCTGTGGATTGGGTAGTTGTTGCCAGGACTGTGTAATTTTTCCTTGTCATCTCTTTGATATGTAAGATACTTGTTGTACCCATTTCATTCTAATCTCTCTTCTCATCTTAGAGCAACATGGAGCCATTTCAGTTGAGGCTAACAGATGAAGGCTATTTCCTAATAAAAATATGCTCTGTTTAAGTAGATTCCTGACATCTAAGAGCTAAGGTTTGAATGTGTGTTCTGTTAGCATGTAGTTCTGTGAGCTTAGTCATTACTGCTTTGAAGCCAAAGAGTTTACTGTATGCGAAATTTAGTCATACATTCAGTAATACATTCAGTCATTTCCGTGGAATTCTGCCCCTTCTTTCTCAGGTATTTCATTGTGTTTTTGGAGTGAGTTTCTTATGCTTTATGGAGGAATAATTGGAGGAAGAGGAAAGGGCAGATGTCCTGGCTCCAATGATGATTTTATTTTATTTTTTTCAGACTCCAGATGGTTTATCTTCTGTTACTGGAATATCCAGGTGAAACTTGGAGCATAACTGGTATATTTGCAAGTGTGCCACTGTGATGAAAAACACAGAATTAAAATTACTGACTTGTCATATCTTTAAATATGAACAGGTTGATAGAACCTTTTTATTATTTTTCTAAAAGACAATGTCAGAAAAACATTGACTTTTTTCCTTGGTGCTGTCACCTTTTCTTTGAGATCATTGGTCAGAGTCTACAATGTTTCTTGTTGCGTATATATGTGTGTGTATATATATATATATATATATATATATATATATATATATATATGTGTGTGTGTGTGTGTGTGTGTATGTATGTGTGTGTGTCTCCGTAATTGGAAGACTTTGGAAGACTATTTCTTTACTGAAAGTGAGTTTTGGCCTGGGATTTGTTTCATGTGCCTTACTTGAGTAGTTACAAAATGTGTTACTCTTCGTTTCTGCTATGATTATCTAAGTGTTTATTTTCTGAATTTTCAACCTTTTTGGCAAACATGAATATGTAACACTGGAAATAATAATAAGTATTTTTCAATATTTTTCATGCGGAAATATATATACTACCTGTCTTTTTTTCCCCTGAGTGTTTCAGAAGTTTGATCAGGTGGTATTGGTTGGCAGATGTTTTCTCATGTTTATCTCATTTTGCCAAGCGTTTAGTGAGATTTACTTGGCTTTTATACATGCTTTGCTCATTTGGGTAGAAACTGCACTACCTTTGCTAGGTTTGTCTTTGAAAAGCAGTTTCAACCCAAACCATCAAAAAATAACCAGCTATCAAATTTTCTCCCCTTTTCCTCCAAACGCACGCAGCTCACCTTAAAAAGAATAAATATATATCAAAATTTTGGGATAAATTGTAGTATTTCTTAAGCACTAATTTTGTAAGTGATTGTGGTAACTGCTAACCTCTTGACTGTTTGTAGGAGAAACTTTCTGCAACAAACTTCAAATGCTGTTGAAAGAACACACTTCAGTGTCATGAAATGTATTTAAAAAATGAGTTTGATAGAGTGAAGAAAACTGCAGTCTGTCTCAGACCTGGAGCACTGGCTGCCCCCAGAGCTGCAAGCTCTCTTTGGGTTTAGAGTTTGGGGAATTACATTCACTTTTCCCTAAGTTGTTATGCCAGCTTCCTCAGCTGTGGTATTTGGAGACAAAACCCTGCAGGAAAAATGTAGCAGATGACTAGGAAAAGGCAGCTCGTACTGGAAAAGGTAGTGAGCTTTTCTGTGGTCCTTAATTCTGTGGAATTTCATTGCCTAATTTTGGACCAGTCTCTCAAAATCTTAAGCTTTCAAACAGAGATGATAAAACTCATCTCTGTTTTGCAAATCTTTGCTTAAGAGGAATGTAATTATGTACCACAGCCTTCAGGTGGGAGATTGCACTGGTGTGGTGACACTGTTGAACTCTGTGTTCCTCAAGGAATGATGAGATCGATTTGCGAAGTCTAAATCTACTACAGAAGCCAAAGGCCAATGCTTTGAGACAGCTGATCTGGCTCTGGAGGAACACTGCAGTGTTTGGTACAACAGGACAAGGCTCCAGAAATCTTCATGTCTATAAAATTGTATGGCAGCACTCCAGCAAGATTTAAGATAAGTTGAATAAGTAAGGCTTATCTGCAGTATGGGATAGGAAGTTGAGGAGGAAAAACGTTCAGATTTTTGTGGGGTGGGATTTTTTTTTAAGGTTAGGGAGGAAAGAGATTTTCAAGTTGACAGTGCGGATACATGAAACTCGGGATAAACATTCTTTCAAACTACTTGATATAAATCCAAACAGCACTTTTATGAGCAAGGTCGTGACCATTGTCTTAAATAGAATGAAGAAGGAAAATTACTTGAAGAGGTGAAGTGATGTTGCTGCTTCTCTGTAGAGGATAATAGTTTACGATTAATCTTTTCCCAAAATATGTCCTTTCTAATATAGCTCTTTGTGTTTACAGCTGAAGGGGACCTTTGTGCAGTATGTCAGTATGCTTTTCTTAAAAATTATCTTCCACTTTTTCACTCTCTCTAAATTTACAGATCTATTTCCTAAGCAAAAGAAGGTACTATTTGCATGTGTGAAGAGTTTTTTATGTAGTTATGTAAAAATTCATTGTTTTGACATTTTGACTTTCTTTTTATGTTTGGCAGGAAGCAAAAAATGAACTCACTGGATTACTCTAAAATATGTAGGGAGTGTTTTGTTCTTGAGAGGTCTATCTGTCCATTTGGATATATACCATAACTTAGTGAAACAAAACATTTTCTGTGGATAAACTAATTGCTATTGATAGTATGCTTAGCATATTTTTCTTACAGAACTACGGAAGTATTTTCTATTCTGATTAGACTGATTAGTATGCCAAGAAATAGTCAGTTCTAACGATATACAGCTTCTTTTCAAGTGAAGCTGTATTGGTAAAACAAAAGAAAGAAGTTCTTTACAGCTTTTTGTTGTTTTGTTATTTCTTTTCCACCCTCCCTGTGTTTCAGGTTTGAATGAAATGACATTTTCTCAGGAGTAATTCCCAGTGCATGGGACTGATCTGCCTTGGTTGCTATATTCTTTCTGTTGCCTTTTCACTGATTATTTTACTTTTTGACCTTGCAGTGAACAGGTTTAAGGGGATAAATGGCCAAAAATGAAAACAGCAGAAGACCTGTCCAGTTTGGCTCCCTAAACTGGCTTGCTCAGGGTGAGAAAGACATAACTGCTGAGGCAAAGGAGGGGTGGGGATTTTTGTTTAGGGGTAAGGAGACTGGTTTAGACTGTCCTGGAACTTCATCCTCAGACCTTGAATAGATCACTTCTGTATGCAAACATATGCTGCTTGACTGGTTACTCTGCAGCTCTGAAAATTACTGTGGGTTGCTGTAATTTATTTACTCATTGTTAGATGCCTGCAACACACAGCTTTGGAAGCAAATGTTAGTGTTAACCTGCTTCCGAAGTTTGTTTTGGGAAGAGTTGGGTGGAGTAAGTTCTTGAGACATCCATCCTGACTGCTGTGGATTTCATCAATAGCACAGGCTTGAGCTTCCCATTTCTCTGTGGTTTGTATTCAACTGCTTCTTAATCAGGTCAACAATGTAATGGCTCTTTTGCAGTCTGGAGCAAATGACAAGAAAGAAGCTTCAAAAGGTTATTTCACATTTGTCCTTGATACAGCATGTATGCTTGAATGCCATGTATTTGTAATTATTTTATATTAAAATTATAAGTATTGGTCACTCTTAATGAAAAGTATGAGTATTTCCAATCTCAAAACTCCTCCCATAGAGCTATTTTTGATTGCTTTTCTTCAGTGAATTGAAATAGAGCAATTACCAACATGTTTTACAGTTTTAACATTTCAACACTTGTTATTTGTGGAAGTCCTTCAGGCTTTGTTAGCAAATATAGCAAAAGATGCAGCAAATAACTACTTCATCATGTATTCCAAGGGTCATTCACTACAACTAGGCTTTTTCTCATTTTACCTTTAAGACAATCCTGTTTAAATTATTTTAATTGACTCTAATATGTTTAGGCATGAGTTTCAGACTTATTAACTTTATTTTTTTTTTCAAAGTGTCATTATAAAATACCATTCTGTATAGTTAGTGTTTGCAATACCTGTGAAAATTTGTTTTTTGTAAGCCAGATATTTTGAGATGTTGAGACGTGGAGGTAGATGATGTAGGAGGCGTAGAGTGCACGGAGTTTATTTATAAATCCAGTAGGTGCATTATTGTAATGTCTTGGAATGAATATATTAATGCTGTCATTTACATTTTCATGACGGACTTAATTGTCTGGAAGTCATTATCTTGTTGAAGAAATTAAATGACATCACAGAGCTAAAACTACAATATTGGACAGATTTCTGTGTTAAGCTATAAACTGCATTCCAAGAAATTACATAAAATAAATACAATGAATGTAAAGCTCCAGCTTCGTACGGCCACCCAGGCACTCTGTTGATGAAACCTCAGCGGTTTCTGCAGCGGTGTGTGCCTCCTTCAGAGGTGGTGCCAGGCTAGATCCTCTTCTGCTCCCCAGTCAAGTTTTTGAAGTGCTGCAAAATACTATTTCTATCAAACATTTGATAATTTAATATTCTATCAAACATTTGATAAAATACTATCAATAGCATTTTTCAGTTATCTTGGCTACTTCTGTCAAATTCCACTATGCAGTCATCCTTACTAAAAACTCTCTTTGCATCATATGGAAGTTAAATGTTTATAACAGTTACAACTGAAATTGTGTGGTGAATGTAATACTTTCACATAAAATGCTGAGATAGTATTGTTTCATACAAGAGATATGCAGAACTTCTTTCTAAATGGTTACTGATAGTAGTTATTTGGAATTCTCTGCTTTTGAAGTTGGTGGAGGGCCATTTAGCTGTAAGTAGAACTGGAGTATTGTTTTTTGCCATTGGGTAGACTGAAAATGAACAAACTTTCAGAGAGCAACGTAAAGAAGGCACTAAGGTCAGAGAAAAACTCCTGGTGTCCTCCCAAGGCCTGTAGGTGCATCTAGAGGAAAAATGAACAGCTGAACTATTCTAGTCTAAAGAGAAGGATTCTGAAAAGTATTATTTAAAAGCTTGACTTTGCTGGAAAAAAGTTGATAATATTGAAAAGTTTGAGGTGTTTTCAATCTGAAGGTTTGAAAAGGTTTTTTACTGTGTCATCTGGTGAGAAGAACAGCAAGGTTTTTTACTGTGTCATCTGAAGAGAAATATATTAATTCTATGAAAAAATGACATGGCAACCTGGCCTGTGTAGATAAAGATGAGTTCAAAGAGCTGCAAATGTGCTGGATGACTAAGACATTGCAACTCTGAAGAAGAGCTACAACTGTGGTCAAGCATCTCAAATTGAGAGCAGTTCATGACTGATCATGAAAATAATGCAAGATCAGTTTTGAGAAAATGAAATATTGTCTGGGAATCCAGCTGGTATGGAGCTATAGCAAAGAAAGAAACCCAGAGAAGAAAAAATGAGGAGATAAGAGGAACAGAAGAGCATGACTTTGTTAAAAATCTGCTTCTGACATTGTATTTCTGGGTCAGCTAAATCACCACTTTTTAAAAAGCCTTAAAATTAAAATGAGACAGTTCTGCTGACTTCAGTAGAAACAAAATTGCTCTTGACTGAAGTGCCGTATTGCAGCACAAAGAAGTAAGAAGCTTTTAGCTTTCCTCCTTATTTCTGTAGCATAAAGTGTTGGTGCAGCTTGGTTTGCAAGTGGAAGTTGTGAAAGCACTTACCTCGTTTTCCTGCCTGCTGTGCAGAATGGCTAACCTCTGCATTTACAGGGACAGTACTTCATGTTCCTCTGAGCTGCCCAAAAAATCCCAGCATAAATTTCCATTTATCTTGAGTCTTCTGTCATGCTTTAAAATGTGCATTCAGTCCATTTCTGTCCAGGAAAGGACCTAGATCTTTTAGTGGAACATGACATGTCAGCAGGAAGGTTGTGCAGCTGGAAGACAGCTGTGTCATAGGGCTTATGGAGGGGTTGATGAAGGTCTCTGAATGCGTCCTCCTTTATGACTTGGTGAGAAAATTTAAAAGGAGGGAGGTGGTTTACTAAGATTATGACTGGTTGGAAGAATATGCATAACTGAAGTGTGCCATAGTTATGCAGTCAGTCAGAAAGTGAATTTTCATAGAGCATCATGATTTACTTTGTCACAGCTACACTGGGTGTTGCTTTAGTGTTTTCTGTTGTAAATGTCAGTTTAGCAAAGTATGGAGTTTAAAGTTTGACGTATGCATTGTTTAGATAAATTGCAAGTCTTAATGTTGTTAAAAATTAATGCTTTTCATGGAAGCATTCACATGGTAGCTCATGCAGGTGGTTCTGTGTTATGTACCACCTTAAGTTTGAGGCTGATCAGGAAATTAAATAACTTCCCATTTAATCATGTACTTACTAGAGGATAGTATTTGAGCAGCTGTTCCTAGGAGTGGGCAGGTGCCCTATTCTGCTTTCGTTCAGTTACTTCCTGTGGTGAGATTTTTAAAATGAAGTAAAGTATGATGATAATTTCTTAAACATTTCAGAAGATGAAAATGCCATACTGTAAACTTTACACATACAATCTTAATTGAGGTAACTGAGGGGGTTGAAATCAATATATAGCAAAGCATGGTTGCAAATTTATAGGTTGCTTCAGAACTTGCAAAATTTTTGGAAATATCGGCTCAGAATGATTTCTCCATACTTACTGCTAATTTTCCTATAGTGAATTTTTTCCTAGCACTTTTTTTAAATACAGAAAATCTAAAATTATGCTAGTAAGAGGTTTCAGATTTAAAATATTTCTGCTTGACAAAGGGAGTGAGTTAATATTTTCATCAGCATTCTTATTAATTGAATATCACAACTGTAAATGGAAAATTGATCTGCAAAACAGTACATCCTAGCAAATAACCCTGAATTCTGGTAAACTGCATTTTGGTAAAGAAGGGTAATGTTTGCACAGTTATAATGGAATAGGATAAGGCTGTTGCTCTGATGGCAGCATTGGCTTTCATATGGAGCTGAAGAGCAGTCTCCTGGTTTGAAAATGTCTGTGGTGCTGCCTTGGGAATGTGGGGGTTTTTTATTCCCCTTTATAATTTTGAGGCAAGAAGAGGTTGCCATGATGTAGCAGGGAAGAGCCAGGTAGGGAAGCAACTCTGAAGTCTTCTTGGCATGGGGTGGAATTCTGGTTCTTGTTCCTGAGTGTGTAAAGGGACATAAAGCCCCTGCTCCCAACCATGGCTGTAAGTGTGGAGGACAGGACCAGAGTGGCTGTGTCCTGCCCTGGCCACCATTGCTGCTCTGCTCTCAGCAATGCACCCTGGACTGCAGGGGACAGGGTCCCTAGCAAAGGGATGGTAAAGGCAACATTTTTTATTAAACTGATCCTATTTCCCAAGAAAGCATGCTAGTTGCTTGACTGAGTGTTGTGTTTGCAAAATGGACAAGATATGAGCTGTGACATTGGTCTAGAGTGAAAATTCATAAGCAGGAAGAGGAAGGAATTGCATCACTAATCCGGTGTTGTGGTGGTGCACCAGAAGTCTCCGCCTAGAAGTGTCTGCATTTCAAGTTGCAATGGGATGTGCAAGTAACAGTTGTTGAGATCATCCACCTTCTGCTTTGCAGTGCAGGGTTGTGGCTGAGCTGGACTCTGGGCATGGTCTTCACTGCTGGTATTGCTCAGGAATAGCCATAGCCATGAAAACACAGCTCTACAGTCTGCTTGAGGCTCAGCCACTGCTTTGGGAATCTGCACAGGGAAGACTTCATTAGCTTGTTATAGAAATCTTTCTCCAGGAACTCAGGGCGCTTGTGATTCTGAAATCAGGGCTGTCCTCTTGGCAGAACACTGTATTCTTAGAGTTGACATTTTTTTTATTTCACCTGTACCCATTTTTTTTGTTGATGTTGTTGTTGTCTGACCTATACCCTACTCAGCCTGTGCTGTCTACCTGAAAGGCTTCCCATTTGTATGTGCTGTCACATCGGAGTAGGGGGATGCTGGCATCCCCTACTCTTGCTTGGTAAGCCTACTGGATTGCTTTTCATAGAACCATTAAGGCTGGAAAAGACCCTTAAGATCATCAAGTCCAACTACTAACCTAACATTAAAAAACAATAAACTTCCATTTTCAGATTATTTTCCCCCACATTATTCTCATGGATGTAATGTGGGGAATTCTGGAAACAAAATACAAATCATGAATCATATTCTGTGTCGATGTACATGTACTTGTGAATGACCTGGAAGTCATCTATTTTGCTGGCTCAACAAACAACTTCGAGGCACATGGTTCTTTCACTTATTGATACTGGGAAGAACTCAGATAAGAGGTTGTTAAATCTTGTTCAATCTATGGTGCTTTGTGGACTGTTTTTTACATATGCATGTAGGAGAACCTGCAAAAAGAACCGATGTCATTCTTTTACTAAGGAAATTTATGTACAAAGACTGTAAAAGTCTAGAACTAGTTCCAGAATTTTGACACTAGTTCTAGAATTCTAGCACTAGTTTGTGTTAGTAGGATTTTAGAACTTTACAGGAAAGATAATTTTTGAAATAATTGGCTTCACATTATCAATCAATCGTTTAGCTAGGGAGTTAAATTTCCATTTAATTAATTTGATTTCTTTTTAAAGGAATTTAGTACCTAATTTACCATATATTTTAGTAGTAATGGGTATGTAAGTCAGTGCAGCAACATTGCTTTATAATTGGAATCAAGCCGTTCAGACTGAAAAAGCCATAATAATTTTAACTGCTCCTTTCTTCCTTTTGCCCAAGTCTAAGTGATAATATTTAGAATTCCTTTCAAAATGTGTTTGGAATGATCTTTGACATTTCCTTCTGTAATCCTTTTCTATTCTTTCATCTTTTTAATTATTGACCACCTTTTTTGTCTGCATTATGTGTGCTAAAACTCTGACCTTTTTTTTCTGGTCATTTTAATGCTAACTTGGATTTTCAGTATTATGATTTACTGTAGAAATGTGTTTGTGGATTTTCATTCTTCCAAATCCTTTGTGTGAGCAAATGTGAGCTTGTTTTCGTGCCAAACTTTCATCAATATTTGATGATTAATAATAGGTCTTAAATATCTTCTAATTCGATGACTGCAGTATTTCTTAGCCTAGCACTTCTTTGCCTGTCCTTTGCAGAAGAAGTTTTGTGTTGCTGCTGTTAGGCAAATACAATCATGTGTACTTTTCAAACAGGTTTCCTTGACAGGTTTGTTATTCAGATGTATTGAAGTGGGATCAAACAGAATAGTAGGGATTAGCTGCACGTTAATGTTTTTTCACAAATAGTTGTTGTTGTTGTGGTAACTGTAATTCAGTGTTTCTCAAAAGTGCATGTAAACAAGAGGGATTTGAGCACATAATGAAGTTAGGTATATGCTTTCGAAGAACTGAAATTATATTTTCAGATCAATGAGTCAGCATAAAGGATTACTGCTTCTAGGAGTTCTGTTTTGGTATGTAACTAAAGTATTTCCGCTGAGAGTGATGGCATTCTGAGTGAAGAGATGGGTTAAATATAGAATTGCATACTGTGTAGTGTAGGGTGATAGCAAAATTTAGAAATAAGTATTAGAAGGTAAGCTGCATGGTGGGTCATTGCACCTCTAAGTGATGGAAATGAAAATGGGATCTTCTTATCTTTCACCTGTGTACCTCCATCTTCTTGGTTTGCATACAGGAAGTTAGGAACCAGGAACTCTCTTGAAGAGTAAAGGTGCATATCAACTTCAAAATGTGGTGGATTTGGCTGAGATTTTTTCTTGAGAGCTTGAAGACTTGTATGTCCATCTGAAAATCACATTACTATGGATAAAAGGACAAGTGTGTGTATGTAGAGCAAAACCTTTGATTTTATTTCACCCACAATGAACAGAAGAGTGAATTTACAACAGTTAAGGAAACAACATCTTTACTGTGAAAAAACTATATTGCTCTAATTTCAGAATTTTCCTTCTCTTAGTAAAGTCTTTTTTTGAATTGAATTTGAAAATAATAATTTCCTAGGTTGATGAAATTTTGAAAATAACACTAAATTCAAAATTCAGATACCGAGAATTGAGATGTCTGGGAAAAAAAGACACTAGAGTTTTCTTAAAGATAAATCTTATATTTAAAGTAGGGATATAACTTTAAATAATTTTCTCTCTTAGCAGTAAAAGTCTAAGGAACTACATTATGATTTTAAGTCTCTTCTAAAAGGACTACAGTTTCCTATGCCAATTTGATGTGATTCCTTTTCACAAATGCAAATAAAAAGATCTTGTATACATAGGCACACCGAATTGTTTGATTTGCACCTACAGCTGGAACATTGGGAAGAGGAATGTTCTGGGAACTCGTTATGCAAATTCCAGATCAAGTGTCCCACTTCATTTCAGAGTTACCATCTAGAGTATTACCAAAACAAATGGCCTTTTTTAACTAGAATTAGGTTTAACCAGCTGTAAAATTGATAATCAGTCATGGTATTTCAGAAACTGCAGTGTGAGTGGTTTTTACATTGTCTGTGCAGTAATGGAAGTCAAGTTCCTAGAACATTGAATGTACCTGAAAGTAGTTTTTAAGCTACCTCAGAAAAATTTTAAACACTGAATTCTGTTGGTTTCGTTTTCACTGAGCAAGGGGTGAACTTGTGTCCAGGAAAGAGTGCACAAAGTATTGCACTGCCACCCATTCCATACTGGATTATCATGTTGAAAGGGAAGTGAGATAAGGTTGGGCAGTCAACCTTTGTTCTATTTTATCCTCTAAGTTTTGATTTTTTTTTTCCTTCTAATAGGTCTGTATGTGTATGCAGTTGTACTGCCACTCCCAAGATGGAAAAGTTGGCTTGAAATAGATGCAGTATGACTTTAAAACATTACTAAATGGTTAATAGTCTTTTTGTTGTAAATTTCAAAGATGAGAAAAATTGTTTTATTGCGCAGAGCTGATACTAAATCCTTTCAAATGTTTTCTGCAAGCTCATAGCCTGCTTTGTAGCAGTAGCTCTTGATTTGGTTGTTGTTAGAGTTGGCATCTGAATCCAGCCTCTGTTTTCTCACATTTCACAGAATTATTTAGATTGGAAAAGACCTCCAAGATTGTCAGAGTCCAACCTTTGAACAATCACCATCTCATCAACAGATTACTCCTCCAGCCCCAAATTTCAAGGCTCCTCTTGCAGGCTGTGAGGATGACAGGCGAGATACAACGTACTGCTGGTTTCAGAATGGTTTATCTTAGTCTGTTATTGAAGCTCTTCTCTTTTTATATGCATACTTTTGAGTTTGGCATGATGTTCTCTTTTGTCCAGAGCATGTAATATGTAGGCTGAAAGAAACTTGTCTTACTTCCATGTAATGATTTGTAGGGATTAAAGCAGTTTATGTGAGCATGAAAAGACAGTTTCTATAACTAGACTGTATTAGGAGTTTTTCTAGCCTAATGATGCTGTTCCCAGCAGTAGTCAGTAGCTCAGAAGTGCCTGGGACAGAGTGCAGAAGAAAGACTCTGCCTGTTCAATTCCACTCTCCCAGCTTGGGGAGACAGGGCAACTCAGGGAATCTCCAAGGTGGATGTGGTGGTTTTCTGTCTCACAGCCCTTGTCAGCTTTATCTCCCTTGAATCGAATAGCCTTCAGCCCAGTGTAAACTCCTTGGCAGCAGAAACATCCTGTGGCAATAAGTTTTATGATGTGAATAAACCCTTCCCTTCTGTTTTAAGTGTCTTGCATGCTGGCTTCATTTGCCTTCCATCTTCCTGTTAATGGAGATCCAGCTAGCCAGGAAGTCTGAGTCACCACATACGTAGGAGACCAGGTTCCAGCTGAATGTCTGTGATACTATCTGATGGTGTCTCTGCTTATTTCAATTTGTGCTTACCCATCTCTTATCTTAGATTTGACTGCAATACAAAACAAAACAGAGTCATGATCTTCCACAGACAGGCCTCAGTCTGTGATGATCGATGACACTGTGATAATAGAATTCACGATGAAATATTGTTTCACAAAATATCCTGTCAGCTCTTCTAACAGCATTGTCTAGCCAAATAATTTGTGGTATTTCTGAAGGTGCACATGGCACCCTGTCAGTAATTGAGCTCTGGTTGAAGTTATTTCCAGAACTGAGTACAAATACCCATAATAGGATAATTTAGGATGCAAGGGACCTGTGGAGGTCTTCTGGTCCAAACTGCTGATGTACTCATTATCAGCTTCAATTAGATGATGTTTAAGAATTTCACTTGGAAAATATCCAAACATGGAAATGCCATACCCTCTCTGGGCAACCTGTTCTAACATTTGACCGGGGTGAAGAAAATGTTTCCATGTAGCCAATTTCAGTTTCCCATATGGCAAGCTGTGTCTGTTGCCTCTTGTCATGCTCCTCTGCCACAGGGCCCACTGCTGACCTGTGATGAGGTTTTTGTTCAACAGGACCCTGAGATCCTTTTCCTTAAAACTACTGTCTAGCCAGCAAGTGCCAGCCTTTCCTGGTGTGTGGTGGTATTCCATCCCACATGGGGAGTCTGTGTGTGTCACTGAGCTGCATGAGGCTCCTCTCAGCCCCTCTTCCCCAACCTTTCTGAGTCCCTCTGAATAGCAGCTCTGTCCTCCAGTCTATCAGCCACTGTCCTGGTTGTGTTATCTGTGAGGTTGCTGAAGGTACACTGTGTCCTAGCTTTTGGGTCATTAGTAAAAACAAACAGTATTGGTCCCAGTATCGCTCCCAGTATTAGTCCCTGGGGAATGCCAGTGGTCACCAGGTGCCAAGTTGGACTTGATTCTGCTGATCGCAGTGATACTTTGAGCCGGATGGTCCGGCCAGGTTTCCACCCAGCTGATTGTTTGTGTACCCAAGTGGCCCATACAATTCCTGCAGGAATCTGTGTTGAATACCTTGCTGAAGTCCAGATAAACAAAATAAACACTGCTCAGTCCTTTGGCACTGAAAAAGTCATCTCCTTAGAGAAGACAAGTTGATTATGTACAATTTACTTCTGATCAATTTAGTCAGTTATCTTATTCTGCATTTAATTGATAATGGTGTCTAGGGGCCTGAACTTAATTTGAATTTTGGCCTGGTTTTCTGCAGGTCCTCCTTCTTGAACATGGGCAGAAAATTTGCTCTTTTCCATTTAACAGGAGACTCCCCCAGTTGTTATGACCTCTCAGAGGAGGTAGAGAGCAGCCTGGTAATGGTTTTGACTGACTCCTTCATGCCCCTCAGATGGATCCCATGAGGATGCCTGAGGTGGAGCTCTCTGTGTCCCAGGGGACAACAGCAAAAAAGGCTCAAAGTGTCCATCTTCTGTCCCCAGGTCTCCTGCTTTACCAAGACAGTTTGCCCCCATTTACTTTCTTTAGTTGCTGATTTATTTATAGAAGCTTTTTTTCTTGTCTTTCATACCCTTTGATACCCTTTACGTAGGGTAAAGGTAGAATATACACGCATGCATGTGTGTGTGCATGTATGTGTGTATATTCTGGTTTTCTAGGGACAGACATACTAAATGCTTTTCAGTTTAAGAGAAACAGGTTTAATCACAGTCATTCTGTGTCATGCTGCAAGTCATGCTCTTTTATGCACGGCACAGGATTTTTTACACTGTCCAAAGTGAGATAATGTGTTTATTTTATTATGGTCATACATGACATTTGAATATCTCGCAGACACTGATGTTTTTCCTGACTGAGATAAAACTGAGGTACTGTGTACAAGCACAAGTGTTTATTGTTTGTATTTGTCTCTTCAAGCTGCAATAGTTTGGAGTTTTTTCTTGGGTATCTTAGTATTATGTAATGTTTATTTTTAAATACAGTTCCTTCTGATATAACTTGCAATTAGCATTAAAAGCTTCTGCAAACTGATTCATAAGGCAGAGGATATAACAACACCCACTGAGTGGAATTTATGGCTAGAGAAACAGATCAGAAATCAAGAGCTGTTATTTTCTTGAGTTTGTGATCAACCATGATAGAAATTTTAAATTTTGTAATGAATTCACATGCTAGCAGCTTCTAAAACAAGGTTCTTCAGTGGCCTTGATGTCTTTTAAACTTTACATTAACTAGATTTTAGTGACTAAAGAAATAAAAGTTCTTCCATGACTGAACTAATTTATTATTAAAGTAGTTGAAAAAATCCTTCAGAAGAAATTTTTTGCTCTCTCCTGTGGTCTTTGCATCACCTCCTCTTCAATGGAAGAAGCCCCAGGATCTTGATACAGGCTGCCCACAGCTTTGGGGAGCAGTTGTTTCTGTGTGAAAGTCTTAACTAATCTTGTGGAAGAAATAGCTAATTAATACAGATTTGTGCACAGAGCCAACTTCTCACTCAGAAACTTGGAAATGAGTAGTTATAGCAGCAGATTGCAATAGGCATTCACTTCACCAGGCTTGCTGAAGTAGTCATTCAAAATCTGCAGATAGCAAGTTCCTATCAACACTTCTTTTCTACTGCTTTACTTCATACTTTTTTACAGTAGAGAAATTCCTTATTCAAGGACTGTCTTTATCTTGGCAAGAACAAAAGTTTTTGGACTCAATGATACAAAAACTGATTTTAATATTCCTAATCTGCCATGTGTTCAGATCAAAAGTAATTCTAGCATCATGGAGTAACTCAGCTTTGAAGACCTCCAGAGGTCATCTGGGTTCAACCCCTGCTCAAAGTGTGTGCTTAATGTCTGTCCTGAGTGTGAATCCAGTCTCTCCTATCCAGGACAGCCAGTTATGTGGCACGACAGGTTTGCTTTTCTCCATGTTTTGGGGGGGAGTTTTCAGCCACTTTTAGTTGGGCTTGTCAGGAGAGACAAACTCTGCTACAGTGCTTGAGGCTGAGGCTATTCACCTCTTAAATATTTTTTTGTTATTGAAGTTGATGAGAAAACTTCACTTTTTGATAATACCTCATCATCGTGGATTTTACAAATGATGGAACTATTACTTTAGCCAGTCCCTAGAAGAATGTATACAGAGTTCCATCAGAAAACATCCAGAAAAATTCCTGTTTTGCTTTAAAATCTAGAATACTCCACTAGAAGTCCTGACACAGGAATCACAATTGAAGTGTTATTTATGTTATTTTATATATTTAAACATTTTAAATATTTATGTATTTTAACATATTTGCATGTAGGTTTTTCCATACTGCATCCAAATTCTGTACTCCGGAGTTAGATGTGATTTTGATTACCTCAGTGTTATTCATCACTTTAACTGGAAATCTGGGCTCATGGAACTATGGTGGAGTGCAGCACTTACATTTCAAGAAATATGTGGTGCAGCTGATAAGAATATCCTGCTGACATCAAATTTGAAGTTAGGCAGGAGGTAACATGATGGGCAGGCCATTATTTATTTGGTTAGAAGTATTTTAAAGAATGACTTTAAACAGTTGCTGGTATTTTTAGTACAGGGAAATTTTATAATAATTTTTTCTGAATCACTGACTACAAAAAAACCCAAGCCTTTTAATAATTTCTAATTAATCATGCTTTTAAGGGACAAGGGTGCTAGGCTTTTTCTTGATTTTTTTTTCCAAACCATGTTGTTTGCAGATCCAGTTACTGTAATAGAGGTAGTTACAATTTTTGTTGTTTACCCTAATAAGTGTCCTTTTTAGTTAGTAGATTGTGTACTTGCATCTTATTTATCCATGACTCCTAAATAAATTAGTAAAAATACATAATACAACCATCAGCATTACGTGAAGGAATATATATAGGAAATTCATTTATCTGAAAGGAAGTTCCCAGTGAAATTGAAGAATGAGTGATTCTGATGGTGTAATGTGCAATGGATAGTTGCTGACAGTAGTTTCACAGACTGAACAGTCTGAGGTTACAAAAAGATAAATAGAGTAAGTTTCATGATGGACAAGTGGGATTCTTAGTTAATGTGGAACAAGGATGGTCAAAAAATGTGGTCAAAAAATGATTTTAAGAATAGGCTGTGTATCTGTCTCCATCCTCAAGCACAGATGAGCCTCCTGACCTTTTTGTTTGTGTTCCTGATGTTACCTCTTCGTCCAAGAGCTCTAACCTTTGGAAGCCCTTTTTGAGAAAAGAGGAATTAATAAAAGGCTGTGTGTTGCCTTTGGATTTTCTTGAAACAGTAGGTAATTCCATTTCTTCAGGATGTCAGAGAAACAATTCTAGACATGAGTTTACTTTTTGTGCATTTTTAGATAGTCTTTTTGCAGTTCTAATACTTGTACTGTTTTGCTTGATTGCCTGGGCAAACTCCATCTGAGCTGGTGCATAAATGACTGCAGGAAAGCGACAGTCAAAATTACCAACCCGCTCTTGCTCTCCTGTTAAGGAGCAGAGATTGCTAATAAAGGCCTTGGAGATTTCCAATGAATAGGAAATTATCTCTGATGTCATTTTAACAGGTTTGTAGTTCTGGGCTTTGGTGCATATTAATGTTTTGAAAGCAATGTGAATTCTAAAATACAAAGTAGCTAAAGAACCTGGAAATGTACAGTGACCTCAGATGAAAGCAGATTATGCTGAACTACTGAATTTTTCATGGCTACAGTGATAATCAGCAACACATGCAAGACCAGTTTTATTTTCTTAAAGCTTAAAGAGAAAACAGTAACAACCAATTTGGAGGAAGAAAAAGTGCATTTTTGTAATGGTCAAGTTTTTAGGGATTTTTTAAGTGAATAATGTTAAGCTGTATCTTCAGAGCTTCTGGTTTACTCTGGCTTTCAGTCCTTTTTCTTTGGCTTGGTTTACTGCCTCTGTGTATTTCTTATAGTAATTTGTGAAGAGATTTTAGGTAGGTTTGGAAGGAATTTTAGAGATCACTGCTGAAGGATCCACAGCTGAACCTACTGCAATAAATATTTCTCTAGCTGGTGAATCTCTTGTGAAGGTGGTTTCTCAACTCCCTTGAGGAGCTGCATTATGTCAGTTTATCACTACTGCTATTTAGAACTTTTTTCCCTAATCTGTGACCTAACCTTTGTGCCTAATTCAGCTAATTTTTTATTTTGTTTTAGGGAATGTGAGGAATTGTCTATCATCAGCATTGCTCATACCAGCTTTTTATGTTCTGAGAGAACTTCTCTTGTCTCCTTAGGCTAACCTTTTTAAAGACTAAAGTCTCTGCTCCTGACAGCCTATTTTAGCAGAAATTGCTTATCATTTCCCTGCTCTTTTTAACTTCCCCTTCAGTCCTTTTCCAGCTTGTCTTTTGCAGTCCTCTGTGTAGGGATTCACAGAACTAGACACAATATTCTGGCTTAGATGATATCAATATCAGCAAATTATTTCTGATCTTCATTTATAAAAGAATCTTAGTTCTCTGTGAGGTCTTATCCAATGCACCTCCTGTTGATGCATCTGAGTCTCCTGTAACCCCACATCATTTTCCATTATCTTCCTGCTTGGTCATAATTTCCATATTTA
This sequence comes from Melozone crissalis, assembly GCF_028551555.1. Lineage (NCBI taxonomy): Eukaryota > Metazoa > Chordata > Aves > Passeriformes > Passerellidae > Melozone > Melozone crissalis. Next base: position 60,621,781 of record NW_026535805.1, read on the forward strand.
TATTCTGTGCATTTAACTGCTTTCAAAAGCATATGTTAGTGGAGATTTTCTCCCCCTTTTTGTACTTTGAGTTGCATCTGATTGTATTTTTTTCAGGTTTTTTTTTTTCCTTCTTTTTTAGGTAATTTCAAATGCAGTAAAAAGCCTGTGCTCAAAACTTCAAGCTCCATATCATTTGCTGAATTTACTTATTTTATTTTTAGTTCTTAATAGATCTGTTTCTAATTTTATTGCTTTACTGTGGCAATGAAAATATTCTGTAGAACTGAAACAGGACAAACCCAAGGGAATTTCTTTTTGACACACTTTTCCAAGTCCTGATGATTACCAAATTCCTAATACTTATCTTTTGGACCTTTTCTCCATCATTTCCTATACCATATTTTTTTTTTACTTTGCCTATGTTAATGTTGAGTCCTGTGTTTATTCCTGTGTTAAGATGACTTGCTTTATTGATTACTCCCTATAATCTGGCAGAAATCTTTTTTTATGGCACTGTTTTATCTTTGAGAAGAACATAAAAAACCTTAAACTCTGGATCTTGTTAATCTTCTAGGTGTTTACAAAATGATGTCTTACTCTAACTCCTCATTGCCAAATATTCTGATCTGTAGTTTGGAAAACCCTATGCCTTTTAATGGGAGTGCTTTGATTTACCCTTTTCAGTCGTGCTGACCTCTCCTGTTCGCCTGAGTTTTCAATGTAAATTGGTTGGGACAGTCTCCTTAAATACTGTGAGTGAATCTCAGTGTATCTTGCTGTCCTCAGCACATTTCTATATGTATATAATGAATTTCTTTAGGATTTGTTTTCATTCTTATCCCAGAAAGCATGGAAAACGTAAATCTTCTGTGCATTCTTTGTTTTTTGTAATTCTTAATGAATTTTTTTTGATCATTCTTAATATAAAGTATCTTCCTTTGTTTTCTCTTGTCTCTTGTAAACTACAACTCATTATACCCCTTAGCCTTTCTGATAATTATTTACATAAGGTTTTAGTATTCCATAGTGGTGTTCCTTAACATCTGTCTTGTTGCATCTTGAACAATTTTGTGATTATACTTTTGTAAGTATTTAGAAGGAAGCTGGTTTAGGGTTGTTACCATCCTATCATTGTCATTACATTTTCACACTGTGCCTTTCAAATAGCAGGGGAAATGTATAAAACCATTAACATATGCATGTAAAATGCAGCACATAAGAGGACATGTCTTGAGGAGTATTGCTTGTATGATGAAGAAAAATTTGCCTGTATTCACTAGTAGACAACATTAAAACCATTTCAGTATTTGTTTACCTTCATGTACAGAAATCAGATTGTAAGTGAAGCCTGTTGTTAAGCATTTACATACTCATTTGTGGACAGTAGCTGCTTTTAGGTTTCTAAACTGTACATACCCAATACTGTTTAAAAATCTGTTAATTAATGTAAAACTGTTAAAGAACTAGAATGGCAAGACCTCCCAGCAGTAAATGTCAGCTGCATTATCATGGCCCAGATTATTCCTTCACATACTGATTACTAACGCTTCAATAAGAGAAAAGTGAATTGCAACATATCCTAGAGATCACTGAGCAGGGAAAAGGCTGTATTTGCCTTGCATATGGTCTTTCTGTTGTTTTACCTCTTTTATGTTGTTACTAGCTGCTCACCTTGCATCCAAATGTACTTTCTGTGTTATGGAAAGAAGTAATTGCTTGGTAAAGACCAGAATTATTTAAGGGTCCCATTGGGATATGGAAGAACATAGTAGAGGTTTAGTCCTGGGGAAGAGTCATTAGATGCTCAATTCCTGTGTTCATAGAATTGGGTAGTTCTGCCTTTAAAATCATTTAGGCCCAGCTAAAAAAATGCAATGTGATGTTACAAGACTTTTCTATCCTTACTTTTTGCTGCAACATATTTTATTAATTTTGTTTGATGATTTAGAAAAGGAAAGAAATATTATTTTAATTTTTTTAAATAAATAATGGCATAGTGAAATTTCCATAGGATCTCATGAGTGTAGGTTAGAAGGGAACCTTGAAAGATCATCTATTGCAGCTACTTGTCTGGGCCAGAGACATCTTTCAGTAGATCAGACTTTTTATATTTTCCAGTTATTGCAGGATTATGAATTGTTTCCTGAAGTAACTGATGCCTTTTCTGTTCAGTCATCCACTGTTTGGCCTTGTTTTTTATTTTTTTCACATCATGAAAGTGAGGAATGAATCAAAATAGCCAAAGCTGCTTTTGACAGCCAGTGGAGTTTACATGCACATGTCAATGTTAACCAGGTTCAAACAGTTACTTTAATATCAGAAACTCTTACCAACACAGAATGATTTCATTTGGTGAAGGCTTCTGTGGGGTTGCCTGGAATTAATATTAAGTAGCTTCTCATTATTGAGAAGCTACTAGTATTTTTCCCTATCACTGACCCTTCTGTCAGAGAAGAACATAAACATTTAGTTCCTGTATTTCATGAACTTTTCTTGTCTGTTTTATTCATTCATGCCTGTTCATTCAGGTGGGTAAACAGTGCACACTGCTTGCTGGGGAAGGCAAGCTCCATGTTGTCCACAGAGGGTGACTGCTGTCAGAGTGGCCAAGAGCTCTGCTCCTCATGTAGTAGGAGGGTGTTGCAAAATTTATCCAGTTTGGTCTTTTCTCTTGGAAAACATTTCAGCATGTTTGCCATCAGCAAAAGGCTTTTGATGGGGACAAATCTATCTTTGCCAGTGATGCTTTTGCTTGGGAGCTGCTATTTTTGGCCTGTTAGCTCAGAGTCTTTTGTAATAGCAGAAAGCAGAAACGAGCAGTGAAATCCCTTTAATGGCATATTTCCTGGTTGAAGTGACTTATCTGGGAGGCCTAGACAGAGGACACGTCATTTCCTGGATTACTTCTCTTCAGTCCCAACTGTCTGTTTTACTGCATAATCTTTTGACCCAGCTTCTTAATTGTAGGGATTTTTTCTGTTAAGTGATATAAATTAGGTCTTTCAATGAAAATGTAAAGATTTAAGGAAACAGCTTTTGACAAAATGCTAGTGTACAAGACAAGTTTTTCATAGATTACAAGTTGATATGAACTTGAAATCTTGTACATTAAAATTTTGTTTAAAAGCTTAAAATCTTGTCTTGAAAGAGTATAAGATTTGTTCACCGGGCTAAAAAAAATTTGACACACTTTCTGTTCCTTGTGGTGATTATACTTATCACCTCTCTTTGACACTAGCTGTATCTGGCTGTGGTCTAGGGTTAGGACACTTCCAAAGAGCTAAAATAGTCAGTTGTGCTGTTCTCAAATTTCCTTTCATTAATAACTACTTGTGAAAATTATTACCTGGAGTCCATGAAAAAGAGGCAAAAAGAGCTAATTAAAAATTAGCTGCAAATATGGTTCTCAGTTTGTATAGCCCACAAAAAAGCCATGGAATCAGAATGACACGTGGGAAAAAAGTGACATCTGAAATTATAATGAACAGTTCAGCTTAAATTGGAATATGTATGATTGGTTTGGATCTTGTAATCCAACTTCACTAAATTTTTAGAGGGTGATAACTGTTCTTTCCCCTGATGTTTTGCAAAAAATAGAAGTCAAGAACACTGTATATGGGCTTCTTGGTCAACCACAAAAATATCTTCACATGAAAAACATTAAGACATCAGGTGACCTCACCTCTCTTCCGCTTCAAAATAGTAAGAACAAAAATACGCCTTCCTGATTTTTGTCAGCTCAGAGTGCTTTCACATCTCCCTTAAGGTGTCTACCCCGTTGTTAGTGATCATGAGACTATTTTCTCAGTAGCAGTGAGAGAGCAGTTGGAGTTTGGTGTAGACTGTCATCTAATTGGAATTGATGCTTCATTGAGCTGGGTAAAATCCTAAAATGTAGCCCAGCTGTTCCCATCAGGGCATTCAGCATGGTCCTTCTCTACATGTTGCAGGGTGAGGATCCATATTTCTGCAGACACATTGTGCTGCAGAATGAGATACCCTGTTTTGAAGGTGGTGTTTGCCAAATCAAGAGTAGTATGGATTCTATTATGCTATTTTGCAGAAAGTCCTCTCAAATTAGAACTTTCTGTTGGATTTGTCCAGATTATTGGGCATTACCTGTGTAATTCATGTAGTGACTAATCCATAAGTATATAACAACTTTGTTACTTTGGTTTGGTTTTATTGTATCTTCTGTAAAAGTGTCATATAAATTAGGAATAAGTAGTAAGTGTTCTGTCCCTCTGAAAGATGAGTATGATGTCCTGGTACATCACTCCTTTCTCCTTAATGTGTCTTGCAGGAGCTGTTATGGTCAAGGCTGAAACAATTCCTATATTTACTGTTATTAAAGCACCTACTGTGCCTTAATGACTGACTTTCTGTTTGCTTATTTACACTGTCTTATGCTTCCTTCTGGTATGAAGTTCTAGAACTTGATGTGTAAGACCGTCATAATAGTTAAGGTTACAGTCAAGAGTAAAATTCCACCTTTTTTCTGTGCAGCAGTGGAAATATTATAGGTGTTACAGAATGTTTGAGCTTGGCAAGGACCTCTTGGTATTGTCTAGTCTAACACCTTGCTCACTGCAGGGTCTGCCAAAGTAGGTTGCCCAGGACCATGCCATGTCAGATTTTGAATATCTCCACTGGTGGAGACTCCACAGCCTCTGTGGAGTCAAACTGTGGGCAGTTTGTTCCAGTACTTGACCACTCAGAAGAAAAAAACATGGTGTTAAAATAGAGTTTTGTATGTTTTACCTTATGTCAATGAACAGTGCCTTTTCTTCTGTCCTTCCCATCAGGTACTTACAGACACTGATGAGCTCCCCTGCCCTGAGTCTTCTCCTCTCAGGGTGCAGAGTCACAGGTCTTTGAACCTTTTCTCCTTGGAGAAATGTGTTAGTGCCTTAATCTTACTGGCCCTTTGCTGGACTTACTCCATGGTTTGGGAGACCAGGAGTGAGCGCTGCACTCCAGGTGGGACCTCATCAGTGCAGAGTAGAGAGGAACCTGTTGCTCACCAGGACCCTCTGGTGCTTCATTGCAAAGCTGCTCTCCTGCTTGTCAGGCCAAGGCCTATACCTGGTACCTGGGATTTTTCCTCTCCAGCAGCAGGACTTGACTTTTCCCCTTGCTGACCTTTGTGAAAACCTTCTGTGTCCATGAGAAGTGCCAGTGCAGGGGTGCACTGCTGGTCACCAGCTCTGACTGGACTTTGTGCCACTGATCAGTCTCCCAGGCCCAGTCTTTCAACCAGCTTTTAATCATTTGTCTAACCTATACTCTATCAACATGTCTGGGACACTTTCCAAGACACTGTCATTTGTTAGGAGGCAAAAATAAATAAATAAATAAAATTTCTTCATTCTGGAAATTGTCTTAACCACTAATGTGTTTTGTGATGTAAACTGATACTGCCACAGATGAAGTGGTCTTATTTTTGTATGAGCTTATTTAGGACAAAGCAGCATTCAAAATGTATTTAATAATCTTAGGTGTTGCCTTTGAATCTCTCCAGATACATTATTAAAATGAATATAATAATTTTAGTAATATTTGCAATAAATTCTGCATTTCCAGATATATTAATAAAAATATAAAATCAGCAGGTTGTTAGCTATAGCCTCAGTTATTAAGAAGACCGAAAAGCTGTCTAGTTCTGTTGGCTGCCTATTAATAAACATGATGTGGTCTCTGACTTAAATCTCTGTGATGCCCTGTCAAGGCTCAAAAACCTGAAAAAGCAGTCTCAGGATTTTGTTCTTAGGGCAATGAATAAAGCTGCCAGTTCAGGCTGAACATTGGAGCTGCTGACAATGAATGGTGTATATTGCTCTTAGTATCTGAAGCTAATTTTTAGTTTTGTTTGTCCCTGTGTAACTAGAAAGGTCTCTGTGTTTGAAGAGTAATTTTCTAAGTTTTTCCAGGTTGCAGAAAGGTGAAACTGAGTAAAGTCTTGTAACAGGCATTTAAAATACTATTTTGAGTTTAGTTTTGGTGATCTCATCCCTTGCCATTTTAGGAGTCTCAATTGTTTTCTGCTGATAATGGATAGCAGAACAGCATGTAGAGTTCTGGCTCATCTACTGTTGAGTCACTTAGAAAAGGTATTTTAGTGTTGTGAGCCTGAATTACATGGTGAATTGTCTTCTTAGGTTTAGGTCATGTCTTGCTTCCAAAAAAATGTATGGTTGGTAGAAAGACTTTGATCAAAGCAATAATATGGATATACAAACATAAAGTCTTTGCAGGAAAAGTGTAACAGAAGTAAGAAAAATGGATTGACTGAACTCAGTATCTTAAATCAGTGTTTAATGAGTGAGATTACTTACTGATTAAGATTAAAACTACTACTCCAGTTTAAGTCCCAGTGCCACTAATCAGTGGTAATATAGCTGTACTGTTTATAGAGCTTGGAGCCAGTCAGTGTGTGTTGGCTCCTCTGCTGGTTTATAAACATACTTGAGAGCTTGTTTGATTTGCCTACTAGGAATGTAATGCGTGCTTGAATAATGTACAGTCAGTCTCAGTGCAGTAATTTTAAGTTGTTAATTAAGATTTTAGAATTCAATTAACTTTTTTTTTTTTTTTTTTTCAGGATGGCTTGAATTCTTTGGTCCTTGATCTGGATTATCCAGCGCTGAGGAAGAACAAGAACATTGATAATTTTTTAAATAGATGTAAGTTGCAAGTGGCTCTTAAACAATGACATTGTTGTGATCTCAATCATAAGAAGTTGAGTGGTCAGAAATGCATTACTCATAGTTATTCTATTAATTTTTATAAATCTGAGCTTCAGAAGGCTTTAGAGGATCATTTATTACAGAGAGAAATTTCATTTAAGGAAGTTGCTATATGGTAAAAATATGTTGGAAAATAGCAGATTTTTATTTTCCTAAATACAGTTGGAAAAACCCTTTTATGTTATTTTCTTATCTTACGTATGTGTAGCTACATAACTTGCTAAGTATATCCTAGTTATTATTCTTCAGGAATTCATTACACTGAAGTCAACATTGTTTACATAGTCATATTTAATCTAACAGAGAAGTCTGTAGGTTTTTAAAACTAAATTGTTGTACCTTAAAATCTGTTCGTTCATTTTTGAACCTTTGCATAAATGTTTGTGATTCTCCCCAAGTTAATTGTAGACAGGATCTTGGAGTTTATTAAGCATATGATTCTACATCAAAGTAGCTGTATTTTGTGGTTTTGAAGTGTTTTCTATTATTGTATATAAGCAGAACATCTTTTCTGGTAAAAATAGCAGATTATTTTGTAATTTTCAGTGAGTAAGCCTTCTTGGAATAACTATGCTTTGTAGTGATCTTTTGAGATGTATATTTTTTTTTAAAAAAACCTTTCTGTTGCATATGTTGAGGTTAGGTTTCTGCAGATGCAGTCCTATTAGCAACTACTTTTCAATTCTTTACTGGTAAGACCTTTTATGTGTTTGCTCTCTGTTGCCCTGGGACTCCTTGGAATATCCACTCACACTCTTCACTTAAATAGTGGCTGGTGTAGTAATTTCTGGTGAGTTCTTTGGAATTCAGTGCTTCAGTAGAGCCCTGTAGATGGACATACAGCTTTTACAGTTGCCAGTAAAGTCTCATTTGGAGAAATCACTTAAAATACAGTAAATAAGAAAGTAGATTAGGACACAGAGGCATATTTTAGGATTATTTTCAGTTTGAGTTCAAAGGAATTCAAGCACATATTTATGAAAGGAAGGGTCTGTAACAGCATTTTAAGCATCTTTGTTATTTGCAACTGAGCATTGTATGTGTAAAGTGTGGGGAAACCCCCATGAAAATGACATAAATAACATTTATCAGCAAATTCTATGAACTGGTCGTATTTGCTTTTACATTACTATTTTTTCAGTAGAACAAAATTAGAAGCCTCTCTCTGATCAGAAGACCGGTGTCCTTTGACAATTAGAAATAGTAACTGTGGGAAAACAATTTAACCTCAGGAGCAGGTTGGGGTTTTGGTTATTATTTGATTGGTTGTTTTTTGTTTGTTTTCTTGCTTGTTTTCTGCAGTCCCTGAACATTCTGGCTGACTGTCTCCCTTTTTTCGAAGGCTGTTGCTCCTTCTCCTCCTCTAGGCTCTCTGTCATTGTTGTAGTAAATATTTTTAAGTATCCTATGTGACGTGGAGGCAACCAGCAATGTCAGAAACATGAAAATATACTTTTGTTCACAATTTTATTACTGCCTTTTTATTGTTAAATCACCTGACAGTATACTGTTGAAATAGCCAGATACTAGTTAAAAGAATTTTGAGATGTGTTACAAAAAAATTCACAGTAGCTAATAAAGAGTTTTTAAGGGTACACTTCATCTTTACCTGTTGAACTCTAAAAAAGCATGCTACACCTGACTATTTTGGCCAACATATTGTGTGACAGTGCATCTTGCTTAAGAATCACACATGTAACTTCTCTGTTGTTTCTGTACTGACTGGGAGAGAATAAAAATACTGTTACATATCTTCTGTGATTTACACTTTGGGAAAAAATAAATTGTGAAATGAGAATTTTGTAAACATTCAAGGCTGGTAGTATTTTGATATTGCAAAACAAAGTATCAGTCCTGCCACAGTGGTTCATTTCAGTCTTTTCTGACACAGGTGGTTGTATGGTTTGTTATATACCACACAGGGAAACTGAGCAGAATTAATGCAGACAGTCAGGTTTCATTTTTTCTTTTTATTAAAACTAGTCAGGCAAAATAAAAGCAAAGACCAGTTTCTGATTTTCATTTCACTTCACTGATACTTGTGCTAGCACAAAATGAGCCACTCAGATACAGGAAAAAACAGGACAACTGGGTTCTTATTGACACCCCCCTTTTATGCAGTTTAAAATTGTTAAACCCATAGCTCAGGTCTTCTTGGGAACTATTCTGAGGGTAGCAGGTGTCACTGGAAAGAGTGTGGCACGTGCTTGCTGAAGCCTCTTGCAACCTTGGGCTTGGAAGAAAAGTTGGGAACTGTATTGAGAATTTATGGAACTGTAAGTTGTTGCCTTCTTAGGGTAAGGAACAGTGAGTTCTTGTCTCTTGTGATTTTTCTCAGCATCTGAAGAGCTGCTGCAAATGCCCAGCTGAGAACTGCTGTCAAAAGGTTCTGACAAACTCTGCTGAGCAGTCTGTGCCAGGGGCCTGGAGCCTGCATCCCTCCCCAGGGTTTCCTGAGGCCAGCCTGGAGAGTGGCAGGGCCTGCTGGAGTTACACTGTGCTGCACAGTGAGGCAGCTAAAGCAGAGTCACTGCCATCCTGCTCATCCACATTACACAAGGCTGCAGAAATTGTGGAGAGCACTAAATAATTATCACACTTACAGTCAGTTTAATCACTTAATTCTTCCACAATAACATTTTGAGAGATAATTTTTTTTCCCCACCATAATCCCAGGGGTTTGTATACACCCTACTTCCAACCTATGTCAAGTTATTACTATTCAGGGTAATGTTTCATTAATAGTTTTTTTTTTAATTAAAAAATGAAACAGCTTGCACTTCAGCTGAGACATTAATTTATGTTTAGCTCAACTCATAATTGCAAGCTGAAACTCAAATGTTTCAACTATTTCACAAAGGCAGTTTATTAATTGTCCACACTATAGGAGTTTGATGTATTCTGTTTCTGTGACCACTTCACCAAAGCAGTCTCTTCACTTGTTTGATATGAAAGAAATTCTTTAATTGCCTGCTTTGCCTTACTATTCTGATTTCTTACCACTTTCTCTAAGGTACTGAATCAAAGTTAGCCTGTGTTTATTGGAAGAGGCACATTAAGTATCTGACATAATACAACCATTTCTTTTCAGTTTTTTGTTGCTTTAATTAACTGTTGGTATTCTGATTTTAAATTGCTCTGGTTTTTAGCATATTCATGGAACAGAAAAATGTAATGCAATATTTAATTCCCAAAACAATGAGAGGAGTCTCATAGCCCTCTGAGAGCAAAAACTAATTAGCTTATTTTAGAAAAGGAAGCTGAGTTTTTCAGCATGGGCTTGGTGTAACAAATCTTTCTTGGTCTTTTCTGTCATCCAGGCAAAGGCAATAGGTTGAGTAAATTCTTCCAAGTCAATTTTTCTGCCATCTAAGATTTGCCAATTGTTGAATCATGTCTTAATGGCTTGTGCCTTTTTTGGTGAACTCCCATTCAATGCAATTTAGTCTGAAATAGTTAAATGACATGTTTAAGCAATAGTTGGAAACATTTAATCATTTATAATCTTATCATCATGAATAGAAGGGCACAAAAAATGGATTTTGAGTAAGTCCAAATAGCAGCATAGAGAGGGGTGCCATAAACAGGCCTTGTACAACCCAGAAGTCTTGACTCCCTAAATGGATCTGTGCATTATTTAGCATCACTCAAGAGCTGGAAACCTGTGTTGTTAAAATGATTTTCTGATGTTATGTAGGTTGGCAGACTTGTAGAGTGTAGTGACAGTGGATGTATTTACAGTAGAAGGAACTTTTAGTAGAGATGTGGCACCTGTGCACCAGTTTTTCTAGACTCCCTGAATAAACTCCCTGAAAAGTTCCTTTAGCCATTTTCCTCTCCAAGCAGACACTGCTTACTCGGAAGATGCAACTGTTAAGATTAATTTCAAAATCAACAGTTTTGGTTCCTCCCCTTGCATTTTGTTATGTCATTTGAAGTTGCTGAACCCTGCCCAGCCGTGTGGTTACCGACAGGAACCTGTGTCACCTCGTGTGGTGTGAGTGCCTCCCAGGGCTGCAGCTCTGTGTTCTCTGGGCTTCCTGTCAGCAGCACTCATGAAATGTCAGATGCCATTTGCTATCTTGGGAATTTAGTGCACTGTAGAACTTCCACTGAGTTAAGGAGCTAATTGCTCCTCTGGTGTTCTCTTGGCTTCTCTAAGGCAGCTCCCTGCCAGGTCTTCACTGTCACCTCAGCAGGTTGGGCTCCAGTTCCATTCTTAATGATTTTGTTCTGGTAGGAGTAGGGATAGGAGAGGTATCAAATAACCAACTTTCCCAAGCAGAGCGTGGAAGCCACAGTGTGTAAGACAGAATGTCTTAGATGTATAAACAAGTTATATGTCAGTGTCATTAACCACATTCCCTTTTGGGTACTTGGTAGATACAAAGCAATTCAGCCCTGCCATCAGGTTTATTTTCATTACATTAGGGATGTGTTCTCTGTAAGCCAGAGAGGGCTGCTGCCTTCTGTTTCCCTGTGTTCTGCTCTTTTCCATCTATGCAAGAGAACATATTTCTCATGTTCCCCTTTTATTTCTCAGAGGGAGGAAGCATTACCCTGTCTGGAGCTGTGCCTTCTAGTTCCTCCTGATTCTGCAAGGTCTCCAGTAGCTTCTTCTTCTTCATACACTTTGACCAGACACTATAGATGCACCTCTCATTACTTCAGTCTTTCTGTTGTGCTTTCTGTTTGGTTTTGTTCAGCTGTGGGATTGCAGCACTTCCTGGCTGTATTTCAGTTTAACTTCTGGCTGGACTTCTGCCTAGGGCAGCAACTTTTGACTTAACATACTCCATAGCAGCACTCATTGACTGACTGTGTCTGATCTGTGGGGTAAAATTGCACTCCCTTGCAATTTTTTTCGTCTTATATACACTCCCCAGAACTGCTTGATACACGTGGGGTTTTTTTAAGAGAAAATAACCTGCATATGACCTTTTTTTAAATCTTAAAAGGCAGAAAAGTTTGGGGTTTTCCTTCCTCCCTATCCCCCTTTATTGTCCTAGACAGGTATTTTTTCCATTTTCACAAGCATTTGCAACCTTCAGCCACATTCTTGCTGCCAGCTGTCAGCGACTGATCCAGACATTCTGCCCTTTCAGAAAGTGAAACTTCATTTGTTTAAAAGTTATAATGCCATTTTCATATAGTAAATCAAAAGTTGTCTTTAAAGACTCTTTGTATCTAACACTCCTGGTCTTTCCTGTATTAACGAAGAAAACCGAGTGATAGGTGATGGTATTCTCATGTTTTAGAACTTTTATTTAAATGTCACAATATTTCTATGAGATTCCATTGCATCCTGGGGCTGGGGAGTCCACCTAATGCCTTCCTTTAAACATAATATTTTTCTTCTGCTGGTCTTTGTGCTGTTGCAAATTCATGAGACATGCATACATATACCAAAACTTTCAAACTCATCTGTGTGAAATCTGAAAATTCAGACCACTATAAGGAGGCTGCTATTGAAAAGGTCTCCTGCACCCTGGATTAGGTCACGTTTTGTGAACTAAATCTTATGATCCACTCTATTGCAATTACAATGTGGCTTCAGGGTTAATCTAAGCTTGCCTTCTTGCACTCCAGTTTTTTGTTTCAGGTTAGTTCCATGCATTGATTATCTGCTCCATATCCATAAGATTTTATGCCAAAATAGACAACCCATCTATATTACTGACACCTTTGCAACATTTGCATCCCTATGTGGTATTATTAACTGAGATTATTAAATTTTAAAGGAGTTAGGAGGAGTGACCTCATTGCTCTCTAAAGAGGGGAAAAGTGGAGAGGGAGGTGTTGAGCTCAGCTTCCTGGGATGCAGTGACTGGACATAAGGGAATGGTCCAAAGCTGCACCAGGGGAGGTTCAGACAAGACATCATGAAGCATTTCTTTACTCTGAGAGTGTCAGACACTCAAACAGGCTTCTTTGAGAGACAGTTAATGCCCCAAGCTTGTCGGTGTTTAAGACGCATTTAACAACCTGTAACTGTTGGTCAGCCCTGAAACATTCAGACAATTGCACTGGTGGTCACTGTGGGTCCCTTTGAACTGTACTGTTCTATTCTGTTCTATTCTATTCTATTCTATTCTATTCTATTAATCTTTTAGCAAAGCAAGTAGGATTTCTCTATTCTCAACATTTCACTCAAATGATAAAACTAGTAACTCCTCACCTGGTTGTTTAATATATTTTTGGGGTTTTATTGTTTGTTTGCATTATTTAATGCTTGAGGAGTTTCACTGGAGCTGTAGTGACTTTGTTTATAGTTTCTACCTTATACAGAAGTATTCCTGTGAGTTTCTTCTCAGATATTAAGCTGCATAAAACTACACACTGTTTTTTCAACATGTTTAGATCTCTGCTCATTTCACGTATTTGAAAACATTGAAACATGTCAGAAACATTTAAAATAAACTCATGTCCTTCCTGTGTGTAATGAGATGCAACATTATATTCAAACGTGTAACTGCACATTCTCTGTCACTTGAAGTTTTTCTCTACTGCTGCTTCCTGTGAATTTGTATTTATCTTCCTTGTCTGGTACCAGGGCTTGTGATGTGCAGCTCCAAACACAGCAATTCCCTTTGCAATCTGCAAAATTAATTAATGCTCTTAACAAAAATAATAAACTTTGTGTGGGTGAAGCACTGTTGCTTTCCTATGCTTTTGGTCCAGGCTTTCCTGATTCTGTATGGAAACAACATCACAATTCTCTCAACTCCTCTTCCTGTTGACACACTGAATTACTTTGGTCTTACAGGTACACTGAATGTAGCAGATTTGTTTACTTTTGGAGATTTTAATTGCCTCTGTCCTTACAACTTTATTAGCAGATCATTCCCTCACTGTAACATTAACCTCTCCCCTTCCCTGTCACATCCAGTCTTTTCTTCAGAAGAAACTTTCAGTAGCATTTTTGTGTTCACAGGTTAGGAAGGATCTCTGGAGGCCAGCTGGTCCAACTCTGCTCAAAGTCAAGCCTGTTTTGATGTTAAATCAGATTGTTCAGGTTCTTGTGCAGTTGAATTTTGAGAACTTCCATAGATGGAGTTTTTTAGCTCCACTTGATAGTCTGCACCTTTCCCCAGTTCTTACTATTCTTTTCCTACAAAATAGGATTTCTGGTATTTCATCTTGTCTGGTGACTCTTGTCCTTTCACTTTGTACCCCTTTGAAATAAAACCTCATTTCAACTTCTGTTGAGGCCAACCACTTACCCATCCCTAACCTGAACAATTCCAGTTCTCTCAGCTTCTCTTGAGCATCATGTGATTATCTTGGTGGTCTTCCATGAAGCAATGGAATGTTTAGTATTTTTTGTGCACTGAGGACCCCAAAGTTAGTCATAATATTCCACATATGGTTTCGCAAATGACAGATAGGGGAGGAAATCTACTTCCCTCAACTTACTGACTGTACATTTACTAGCACATACTCCCACAGTCACTGTGAAGGCTGGCTCCTCATTCCTCTCTGCTTGCCTTGTTGTCCACCAGGGCTGTCAGGTCCTGTTTCTCATGGTGCCTTCTAGCTGGTGAGTGCATCCTATTCCATTGTGTGGTGCTGTTCCATCCCAGCCACAGGACTCTGCACTTGCTGTTGTTGAACTGTGAGCTTCCTGTCAACTCGTTACTCATCCTGTCTGGGTCACTCACAGAAGCCACCCTGCCCTCCAGTGCATCAGCTTTGAACTTAAAACCACTGGCTGTGACTCCAGCAGCTTTACCACTCACCTGATAATTCCTCTGTGCAGTCCATGTTTGGCTATAAAGATACTTTTGAGATGTTGTGTTGGAAGTCATGCTGTAGTCAAGGAAATGTACTGCCTTCCCTTTGTCCACCAAGACAGACATCTCATCATTGAAGGAAATCAGGGTAGTCAAACACAGTTTGTCCTTTCTAGATCCATTCTGGGTGTTCTTATCCTTCCATGTCCATCATGTTCTTGAAAGTGGATTCCTGAAGGATTTTTCTCCATGATCATCTTGGGCAGTGTGGTCAGGCTGCTATTCCACCCTGTAGCCTCCTTGTTGTCCCTTTAGAATATGGATGTGGCATTTGTGCTTTACCAGTCATCACCTTTCCAATGACCTTTCAAAGGTGATAGAGAACAGCCTGGTAATGGTCTTGACTGGTATTTTCAGCACACTTGGATGCATCCTGTATTGTCTCAAGACCTGGTATATGCCAAGTTTGCTTCACTGGACCTGAGAGGCTCCTGAGCAGGGCTTGAGAGTGAAGTGAAGCAAAAAAGGCATAGACTGCCTTGATCTTCTCCATGTCCCTGGTACTAGATCACCTCCCACACTGGGAGCAGTGGGACTATATTTGCCTCAGTCTTTCTTTTATGGCCAATGTATTTATAGAATCTCTTGTATCCCTTCATAATCCTGGCTAGTTTCAGTTCCAGCTGAGCTTGGTTTTCCCAATTCCATCTTTTCCAGTTTGAGAGGTTCCTGCTGGGT
Organism: Melozone crissalis; assembly: GCF_028551555.1. Taxonomy (NCBI): domain Eukaryota; kingdom Metazoa; phylum Chordata; class Aves; order Passeriformes; family Passerellidae; genus Melozone; species Melozone crissalis. The sequence continues at coordinate 60,636,980 of NW_026535805.1, forward strand.
AACCCAACTCAGCTTCCATGTTCCAAATCTTTACCTTTTGTGGTGAGTTGAGGCAGAGGTTGCCCATTTAGGCAGACTGGCTCCTTGCCATTCCTGCTCGATTTCTAACTGAAACAGCTCAATAGCTAACTAGAACAGACTGTTCTTGTGCTATGAACGTGTCATCTTTGAGGATCAGCCCACTCCTCTGCCCTTCACAGCAGCTTTTCACTGTGGATCCTGCCCGTGAGTTTTCCAAACAAGCCGTAGTCTGGTTCGATTCTTCTGGATTGAAGTCCAAGGTCTGCTATTTTCCTTCTTCAGGTCTGTTCGAGTCTTAAATTCCACCATCTTGCAGTTGCTTCTGCCAAGTCTGCCACAGACTTTGTCTTTCTGAACCAGTTCATTCTTGTCTGTGAATAATAAATTAGAGTGCCTCCTTGTCCACTTCTGTTGCACCCCTGCTTAGACATAAGGGTCCCTGCTACTGAAATCCCTGTATTGTGTTGTACAACACACAGAGATACTGATATGATCCGTAACTGAAAGACAGGTATCACTTCTTATGGTTGAGTCTTGTACTTTAACACCTTTTGATTTCAGAGGACTCTGTGCAGAAGGAGAGCTTTGTCTGGTGTGAGTTAGGTGGTTGTTTTGAGGGTTGTAACTCAGTAAAATGCCTTATTGGCTTATTGCTTGTTTGGAAGAAAAGAAGTGTTCCTGATGGTCAGGCAGGATTGCTTGTAGCCTGCCAAGTTGCTCTTCATGAATATGTAGGAATGGTTAAGCTATTTACTAGATGGTCTTATCATTAACTCCCTTAGACCATGTCATCTTTAATGTCATACTGCATTAACTGTATTTCTCATCCTTTTCTCCCTGGTATTCAGATCTGAGATCCTCTTTAAAGCCTTTCTGGGGATAAAATTCCATGGTATTTGACCCTAAATGGGGATCTTGCAGTATATAAACCTCTACCCCTCTCTGAATCTAAGCATCCACAGCTTTTCATACAATTTCATGCTCTTCCCTGGTAGAGTTCTTGCTCCAGCCACCTGTTTTGCTTTGTTTTGTTCTTTCTCTATGTGTGTGTAGGAACTTGTAATGCCTCAGATGATCTTTTGTCCTCATAATAAGAATAGATTTAAAAAATGCATTTAGCTGGGAATGCATTCATAGCATGCTTCATTTACAAGATTGAAGAGTCTAGGACCTTGTGTGTTTTTAGAACTTGTCAGAGATCAGAATTTCATTGTTTTCCCTTTTACAGATTCTCACAACTGCTCATAAGACACATTCTGACAGGCAGTGCTTATGTGAAGAATACTGAACAGAGCATTGTAGACATCATTTTAAGAAGTGTAGAACTACACATGCAGTGAACACCAAAAAAGCAGTGTGAGATAGCCAGCAGTTACTCATTTGTAAACTTGAATCAATGTTTCATATGGAATGGGTGAGTGGATGTGCCAGATCTTTGTGTGATCTGCAGTTGTACATGAAGGTTACCAAGTCACATTGCTTGCCTTGTGAGTGCTGTTGAACCCTCCAGGTGTGCAGGAGCAGGTTACACCTGCAGTGCTTTTTGCCTACCACATACTCCACCTTGCATTATCAGTGGAGTGTCAGTGGATCCTGGGAGTGCAGCGGGTAGCAGGGAATGATTGAAAATTCCAGATAGGCATCTCTGGCTCTCTTCATTACCAGAATCTTCCCATAAGCTTGTGAGTGATTATTAGAGGTGTGAAATGAAAGTCAGCAAAATATGAAAGATATTTCATTTGTTACAGCTAAAGGTAGACAGCTAATGGTTTCCAAAGAATAATGAAAGGGGATATTAACAGTAACTACAGATTTCAACAATTACCAAGAATGCTCTAAACATTTGAATAAAAATAGCTTATTTTTACTCTGAATGCATAGCTAAAATTGTATTCTATTAATACATGCATTATCACAACTTCTTTTTGATTTGTTTTAGATGAGAAGATTGTGGAAAAAATCCGAGCTTTACAAATGAAAGCTGAAGACTATGATGTTGTTAAGGTGATTGGAAGAGGGGCTTTTGGAGAAGTGCAGCTGGTAAGAATGTAATGATTTAATGTTTAGAGAGATTAACAGCTTTAACCAAAAACATCCTCAATCTTCATGTTTTATATTTAAAAATTCTTCTTAAAAAGAACAAGTATAATTTTCATTGTATTGAGAGATTGTTTCTGTGCATACTAAACAGTAAATCTGAGTTCAAAATATGATGGACAGGAAGGGAAGAACTCAGGAATGTTTTCTATCCTTTGGTCAAAATCAAAAAGGCAGTGCATGGCAATTCTAAATCTTTTTGGCTACAAGTATCACTGTACAGTATTTGAAACCTTCTACAACAGAGCAGGCAAACACTGCAACAAAATATTTTTGTTTTGTTCTTATAATTGTGATGCTTGCATTGTATTTTAAGTGACATGACTCACAGGATTTTTAAAAGATTCCTTCCATAACATTGTCCCCTTGACATTGTATGCAATATAATACCTAAACTATGAATGAGATTACTTTTAAAATTTCTATTGCAGAGAACTTCTGTTACAAAAAAAAAGTAATCAAGCTACAAAAAGTAACTTGGTGTATCACATGTAGTCTGATTTTCATTTAATTTTGATTTTTCCAGGACTTCCAAGTCCTACTGTCTGATAAGTTGGCACAAAAATGTGAACCTGTGTATGAGATGGATTGATATGTCAGTTTTGAAATAAGTATTGGATGTAAGTGCCAGATAGAATCTAAAATGCAAACATTAGGGACAAGTTATCATGAGCTAACAGATAACTGTGCACCAGCTGATCCATGGTGATTTTCTGGGTGAGTACTTTTAGAGGAACAGAGGTATAAAGCGAGTCACTGGAAAGGGGAGCAACTAATGTGCTGCAATTGAAGCTTGTTATCTTGTTACCACAAGGTAACAAAAATTACTCTCTTGCTTGTACTTGTTGTCCTGGAGCTAGTATTTTACTGCTCTGTGGTAATTTTGCCCTAGGAAGCTGGAAAAATCAAATTGTCTTGTAATGTATAACCTTTTTGGAAAATATACAGATGTGTTGGAGTTTTGTTGAGGAATGTGGTAAGATCTATGCTGTGAAGGGCTTATAGGAGACACAGTGTATAATGGCAATAATTTTATGATCCATTTATAAAATTCTTTGTGTTTTCCATATTAGTGTTGTTGAAATTTGTTGGAACTTGAAAAAAACCTCTTCTGATTAGCCTAATGTTGTTTGCATGACTCATGGTTAATTTTCAAATTTAGATGTGATTAGTATGGCAGATAGCAACATCTAATCAGCAAGTTTTATTCATCTATGTCATTTTTTAAGACAACTTCATCCAAGTCTAGTAGCATGAGAATGTAGCACCCTCTTCTCTTTCTTTCTAGCAGGGTCATTTACACTTTGTTTTTGTCCAGAAGAGTGAATGAACTATGGAATGGAGTATTTCTAAAAATCCTCATTTTCTAGCAAGACTTTAAAGAATTATTATGTATATTTATAACCTTGTATGATTTTCTATCTTTGTAGGCAAGAAATTAAAATCAAAACTAAAACCTTCAGCAGAACCTTACTTTCTTATGAAGGGGCTGCTGCAGGATATTTTTAAGAAAGCAGTCTAGTCCATGTTTCTTTTCAATGACAGTCACATCAAATGGTTTATTTTAAAGTCTTTTATTAGACATTTGTATCTTTACATTAATCCACATGGAGCAGTGAATAGAGATGCTCCTTATGCACTGGCATGTGAAGTCAGTGAAAAATCAAGTTGTAAGGAGCAGAGTTCCTTGTCCATTTGTTGAGGGGATAGGAGATGAAAAAGAGCAAGTCCAAATAACAGAATCCGTGTGCCATTTTTAGATGTCACACTCATATTTCCTGGAAGCGTCCAAGATAACTGTATTTTTGATGAGCTTCAAAAATGAAAATACATTGTTTTCATATATGTATTTCTTAAGAACAGAAGGTTTTTTCTAACTTATTTTTATTTTCTTTTTAACAATTAATTTCAAATAAAAGGTCCTGATTTCTTCTGTAAACTCTTTTTTGTAATTCACCATGTCATATACAATTTAAATTTTTAAGAAGAGATAACTTTTTGTAGTGTACATACTGCAGCTGTGCACTTTGAGGGATCTGAAGACAAACATTATTCTTCATTTGCCCGACCATTAAAATGTAATGACAAAATGCCTAGTAACCTGGTCATACATTGATGGGGTTTGGACTGCATTGTTGTCATGCGGTTTTTAAAAAAATCTTTAAAAGGCCCTTCAAAAAAAGCAAGAATCCTTGGTATTGGAAAGAAACTTCTTTGTCTTCATATAGAGCTCTTCTGTACTTCATGTCAATTTAAAAGAACACTTTTTTCTGGAGAGTAAAAATACAAGTAGAAATCATAATTTTATGCAGTCTTACAGCTGAAAAGCAATGGACTAATAAATACAACTGCAGATCTGAACTAATATTAGCTGGTGATGTGGCATACATACCTCAATTTTTTGCCTCACAAGGTATGGTACAAGTTTAAACTATTGAGTTAAGCTCTATCTATTTCTACTCCATTCAAAATGTTGACACCACTGTTGCAGATGATGGATTTGTGGTAATGAAAATATTTTGCAACACTTTCTGTGATCAAAATAGAAATTTGCTTCAGTGGAGATTAAATACAGAAAGAACCATAAATAAAACATGATTAAGTACATGAGTTAAATTAATGAATGTTGTGTTATCAGTATGTGTTGTTGTGCATAGGAATTTCAGCACAAATATTTATTATATGTTTCTAATGATTATATTAGTATGCTCACTTGTTAGCTTGTAATGTTTGCAACATAAAATAGTCAGCTATGACCTCTTTCATTTAATTTTGTTTTCCATAAGTCTTCTGCTCCAGTGTAACATTTTCTTGCTAAAGAACTGATGTGAAGCAATCAGCTTTCCAGATTCTGTCAAGAAAGTGAAATACATTCTCTACTGTGTCTTACAGCTAGATTTTTTTTTAAAGTCTTGATTTTTCCTCTTCCTCTCCTCTCCAAAAAATTTTAAAAATAGTCCAATAGAGATCAGATGATTCTGGTCTGAGCATCTGACTGTGGTGGAGAAACAATTTCCTTATAAATCCAGAAGTATTAAACTCTACATTGTGCTCTGGTTTCTGGTTTTGCTGGGTCTGTACTGATGGGGAAAGCTAAAACAATGATTGCCAGCTACCAGATCACTTCTCCTCTTACACAGTGCCATGAATAAAAGTGACTGGTGTCTAGGGCAGACAGAAAAATTGAATTATGGTACTTAATATGTTACTTCTGGTTTATGCAGAAACAGTTATTTATGAAAGCACATCCTGAGTTCCTCTTGTTTGTTTTCACTTGTGGAAAATCATCTTGATTTGAAATTGAAATTTATCTTTAGTTCCTTCTCCCAGGTCTAACCATGAAGGACTGTAATATTGCAGTGACACAGCAGACTGACCTGCTCGTGCACTGCAAGAGAAAACTAAAAGAAAGTTAACACTTTCTTGTGTTTGGGTGCTACAGGATGGTCTGAGTGACAGTCTCTACTGTCTGATTTCTTAGTGTTGCAAAGCACCGGTCGTCTTAGCCTGCTGGTTTATTTTTCTTCATTAAGTGCTTTGTTTATTAGGTTTAATTCCTCATGCACTGCTGATGTACAGTTCTGTACTAAAGCAGATAAAGCAGTCATGTTTTATTACCTGTAAATTTGTCAGGACATGAACTTTGATACCCTATCTGTAGTCATTTCTTACAGCTTTATTAGTTATTTTAGGATACCTGTAATTATTCAAGCCATAATAATTCAAGCCATAGAGTTCATTTCAAAACACCACTCTAGGATCATGATTTTTTTCAAAATCATAAAAGAGACAGTATCATTACCAATACTATGTACTAAATCTGATAACTTCAAATTGATGTGTTATTTTCTTTGCCTACTGATTGTTTTCCCATGTGAATGCTGGGGAAATTATGGAGGCATTTTATTTATTGAAAATATTAGATTGTTGAAGCAGAGTAGAGCGAAATTCTTTTTTCTTAGTGCATTTTCACCAGTTAAACAAGGCCGTGTTACTCAGTGCTAATGGCATGAAGGGATTTTCCTACCTATTTTGAGAGTTACTCTGGTGAGCTGCAGTTTAAATTTGGCAGTTCATTTTAACAGTTGGAAGAAGTTGAAACATCATGACAGTTTAATACATGAATAATCTGCTGCATGAGCTAATATCTGTATGTACAAATATAGCTCTGAGTAAAGAGCACAGTGACTAGCAGCTCCAAAGGCTGGCTCCAGGGCCCGTGGTGCTGATAGCAGGAGGAATGTCAGTGGTAGGTCTGCTCACCTGCAAGGAGTGCCAAGACATACTTACTCTCTGGCTGTGCCAGTATATTTGTTATTGCTTTGGTTTTGTACAGAGAAAGAGCCCATCTTGAAATTTTCACAAGAAATCATTAGCCAATAACCTATTGGCCCTGTTTAGACAGGTGTACAGACTGATTTTGGGCCCCCCACCCCTCTTTACTTTGTTTCTACTGTATATGAGCTTCCTTCAGGCTGTGATGACTTTCAAGAATTTTTTTCCCCAAGTCATAGGAGACAATTATTTTTCTAAATGCAGGCAGCTGCTCTTAACTGCAACTAGGCAAGAGTACACAGTGACTTTGGGAATTGTAAACTACTAAATACATTGCAGAGCTTCCATGTGAAGTTTCACAGGAAATGCATCTTCAATTGAACAGTATCTTTTTGAGGTGTCTGGTCTTTGTGTTTCTTCTGGTTTTGGCCAGGATTACAAAAGTTCTACCTAGGGGAGTATAGTTTGTGGTGTGCCACCAAATCTTTGTAAATTATCCCATTTGGGATTAGTAAGTGGGAAGAAGTTAGTTTTCAAAATACTGTTTTAGGACATCTTCACTAGCTGACTAATTAATGTCCTAAAATATGCATATAGAGTGGTTAATGCACATAGACACCATGTTTCTGTTCTGGTGTTAGGTTGGAGGGGTTTTGATCTAATTTCTTAGTGTTAAACTATGCAAGATACTAATAATAAAACCTTTGCACCTGTATCTAGAAGGTAAAAAGCCCCAATTTCAAGAACAGCAACTCCTTAAATAATTCTCTTTCTGTTCATGTTCTTGCTTTTTCAAAGATTACCCCTCCACCTGATAATTCTTCTATTCCTTCAGGAGTATTGAATTTTGCAGCTCCTCAGGAGCAGGAGACTGATGCTCCCAGATCTGTAGACCAAATAGGTGCCTCTCTGAAGCTTTGCTCTGCAGGTGTCATGGACCTGCATCTACAGCTGCTCAGAAAAGCCTATTAAACGTTCTTTCATGTAACATAATTAAACTCAGATATTGTGCAAAACTAAGAAGTTAGGGGATCTGCTTTATTTACTAGATGTGAGAGGTTCTAAACGCACTAGAAAATCATAACTTCAGTTTCTGGATTTTTTATTTTAGCAGGAAAAAAATAGGCAGAAACTTAATGTTCTGATGACTCAGTCTTCTTACAGCTGAATACTTCTCAACTTGATTTCTTTAAGAAACACTCAAGAATGTGAAAAACCTGTTCCTTTAATAGTTTTTTCATAAAATAGCATGTCACATGATTAATTACTCAGTAATGACTGCAATGTGAAGGATTTGGTTTCATGTCTGAATTCAGGTGAAGTTTTCAAAAATATTTTCATATTTTGTAATAAAAGGTTTAATTACAGTTTTCCAACAGGATTTATTGTATTAATTTTGCACCATTTAAAGCGAATTTAAGAACTGCTTAGGAAAATAAATAGGAACAAGCATGTTTTGGTGTAAAATAAAAATTGGCAGAGGTTGAAGCAGACTGCTTGCCCAGTTTCAAACATGGATGAATCCAATGGCTAGACAGTGTTCAGAATAAGAAAATAAAAGCAGAGTTAGACTTTATTTCCTGCTATAGTGGTTTTTCTTGAGCAGCTGTTAAGCTTTTCTTTTGAGATCTGGAAGTTCTCAAATCCTTACTGTGTAGAAAATTGGGTGTATGAAGACCTGGAGGCATCACAACCCAGAAAGCAGTTTGTACATAGCAGAAACATACTATGCTGGTACACAGATTTTAACAAGGCATTTTAAAAAGGTTGATTCTCTTCTTTCTCAACCAACAGGTTCGGCATAAAATGACACAGAAGGTTTATGCAATGAAGCTCCTTAGTAAATTTGAAATGATCAAAAGATCAGATTCAGCCTTTTTCTGGGAAGAAAGAGATATCATGGCCTTTGCCAACAGCCCGTGGGTGGTTCAGGTAAGGAACATGTGTAAAAGTAAAATAATAACAACAGCAGCAATAGTAATGATGCTGAGGCCATAAATACTTCCCAGTCTTGAGCTGGTTTTGAATTTACACTGAAACTCAAATCAAGATTTAGGTTCAGATTTTTACTTTTAAAAAATACATTTTTACAGCAATTTCACTAAGTATTGAATACTTGCCTGTGTTAAAAAGTGGAGTAATTTGCATTTTAGTTACTAGAAATGCATTCTAAAACAGAATTAAATAGATTTATGAAATGCATACATAATTATTTGGAATAATAGGGAAGTTATCTTTCCAACTCTGAAAAATTCTGTATAGGAATGTAGAAACAAATGTGATTGGCATTTCCAGTCTTTCCTCATGAAACAGGCAACTGATCACAGGCAATTGGTATTAAGAGTGCTTTAAATAGTCACTGTCTTTTCAGCTGCAGTTTGGTGTATGGATGAGTGTGCAGTCCTGGTCTCCTAAAAGACAGAGGCTGTAGCAGTGGTTTCCTTGAAACATCCTCTTGTAGTGGTCAGTTCTGAGCTCACATCAGCCCTGGCCATCCAGTAACAGAGAGCTGACTTCTTCCTCTGGTCTTGGACACCGTCACTCGCAGCTGTCTGGTGACATGTGTCATCAAGATGCTGTAATGTGAATTATGCCTTTGGGAACAATCAGTACTGATTGTTGCCATTTGTTGTAACTGGTAAATTGCACCAGTTAACAAAAGGAGTAGTGAAAGCATGTGCTTGGAGAAATTGTTAGTCCTTATAAATAATTTAAATGCTCTCATATATATTTCTATGCTTCTGTATATTTGATAAGATTGACTTCAAGCTTTTCATATATTTTTAATTACACTTTACCTCAGGTGTACAAAGTTGTTTTGCTCTTTGAGCACATTTTGTGCTCTTGCCTATATTCAGTAGAAATACTTAAAGAAATAGATTATTTTTTAATTTAGTGCTTTGTTCTAGTAACAGTAATTGTCAGGAACTATTTCTCACATGCAATTGAAAGTAATGAGAAATGCATGACGTGGATTTTCAAAGGAAACAGTCACAAGCAGGATATAAATGTGTGTCTGCATTTGTAAATAGCAAATGAACTAAAGTGTAGTTGCAATTGTGCCTTCTATGATTAAGTGTATTAGTGTGATATATTTAGGTGATGTGGTCCAGGGGTAGGACACTGAGCTGGTTTGAAGAAAATGTAGGTCCTATTCTGATCTAGAAACTGGAACAGATCACACTGCTTCTCTCTGTCTGGTTTTTAATGTGAAAAATAAATGAAAAAGGTAATTTTAATTTTTTTTTTGTTAAATCCCTCGAGGGCAATAACAAAAGTGCTGTATAAAGACATAGTGCTGTTATTTATTATTATATTAGTATCTCTACATGTGACAAAATAGAGATTATTTTGAATCTTCATTTGGATTTTAATGCCTCAATCCATTATTGTACTATATATCTGATATATTATCCATTCATGCAAACAAATACAGTGCAGCATATATGTATTAAAATACATATTTCCAATCTAGGTCTTCTGTCACTACTTATACAAGTAATTTTTATCTGAAGGTCAAATCTCTGTAATAACATACCTGCCTTTCGTGGTTCCTCATCCTCCACAGTTTCCCTGATTCTGACTTCATCCTTTCCACACACCATATTTCTTAATTGCCTCTTAATTTTGTGTGTAATTTAAAGATGTGAATGATTTTAGTTTTTAAAGTAAGGCAGTATTCACTGAGAAATAAGGTGAGACTTTCAGAGACTTTTTCACAACAGTCACTGAACATTTGATAGTAATGCTTTTTGCTGGACTGGGCTATTTTCAGACCTAGTGATAACCAGGGGGAATCTCTAAAACTTCAGCACTCTGGGTGTGAAGTACATTTTAAAGAGACTGAATTTACTTTCACTATTGTGCCAGTAGAAAACCTACTGGCTGCCATTTACACCAGACTAGCATTTTATTGTTAAGGACAGTTTCTTTGTATTGTGTTAGTTTTCTTCAGGAGCATTTTGTTTTTCTTTCTTATTTCAATATGCATTGATTTAGGACAAAATCAGCAGTGACTTTGCAAGCATGTACAGAGATAAGGAATTTATAATATAGAAAATTTGGAAACAGTCTAAAATGCTGCTCACTGTTGAGCTGTTTTCAAATCAGAACATGATGCTCCCTTTTGCAGATTTGATACTTTGCATTTTGACTCAGTTATGATTCTTAATGCCAGGAAACATGGAGATAGATAGATAGATAGATAGATAGATAGATGGATGCATGCCTATACTATTAAAATAACAGGAGATATTTTTTTTCTTTCTCAAAAATTATAATGAGGGGTTTCTGAAATTCAGTAAATTTCAAGGTACTCTAATAGAAAAATGTATATTTTATACATATTAAAAGTAATCTTGAAAACGTATTCTCAGGTTCAATGAAACTTCAAGATAAAGGGCTTTATTCCTTTCCCTAGCTGTCTGAAAAGTAATTGCAATTTTTCCTTTCCTTTTTTTTAACATTGCAGCTATTTTGTGCCTTTCAAGATGACAAATATTTGTACATGGTAATGGAATACATGCCAGGCGGAGATCTCGTAAACCTTATGAGCAATTACGATGTGCCTGAGAAATGGGCCAAGTTCTACACAGCTGAAGTTGTTCTTGCTCTTGATGCAATTCACTCCATGGGCTTGATACACAGAGATGTGAAGCCTGACAATATGCTTTTAGATAAGTATGGGCATCTGAAGCTGGCAGATTTTGGCACTTGCATGAAAATGGATGAAGTAAGTATGCAACTGAATAATTTACCATCTATTAAACTGTAATTCTAACTTACATCTACATCTGAGGTTATTTTCTTATAAGTATAATACCCAAAAGAATATTCATCTAATGAACTGCTTGGTTAGAAAACTGATTCTTGTTTCCTATTTTTAAATATAAGAGTACTTTAAATAGTGTAACCTTTTCTTTTATAAACTGTTCTCTCACACGGAAGAAGGATGTAAACTTACCCTTTGCTATTTTTGAAAGCATGAGCCTTTGTGAATTTGTAAGGTACTTTTTTTTTGCCAAATGTTTGAAAAACTCTAAGATAACTCATAGTTTCAGCATTAATGATCTTGGAACAGTTAATGAGCTGACTTTTTTTGTAAATGAAATTATTTTATAGGCAAGATACATTCCATGTATGTTTTTCCTGTATCTAATTGTTCTCATAGCATCCTCTAGTGGTCATTCAAATGAGGTCACGGTACAGCAGCAGTTGATATGTGATATATTGATCAAAATCTGTTAGTTATTTGTCAGGATGCCAAGATGTCAATTAAAATTATATAATTGTTCAGATTTAGCCATATACAGCCAAATACAGTTTTCTAATGAGTTTGTATAAGAATATTTTTAACAGGGTACTTTATATTATTGAAAAACTTGGAAGTAAAATGACCTTTTGTAGTTTATAGTCTTAGAATCTTGCCTGACAGACGGTGTTGTGCTGTAATTCACAGAATATACTCTTCCTATGAAAAAATATAACTATTCTTCCTATGAAAAACTGTAAGATTATAACATATACAAAAAAACTGTATATGAATGTGTGTTATGATTTACCTGATCTCTGAAAGTTTTCTGTCGTAGTGTTGGCAAGGGTAATCCTTTTAAGCTTACTTGCTTTTATGTTTTGGGGTTTTTTTCTGTATTGTTTAGGCAGTGCTTGATATAATTTCTGCTATCTACTTAATTTGCATTTGCATCATTAAGTTAATGTCTCTTCAGCAGTATCCAGAAGTACTGTGTCTGTTCAGGGTGGGTTTTTTTCACATGACAATATATTATTTTCATCATTGTCTAACTGCAGCTGTTTATTGAAGTTCAGTCTATTCAGTTTTGGTGATGTTGTAGTTGTTAGTCTAAAGGCAGAGATAATATGTACCTCCATTTTTTTGATGTACTTTCCTGTATTTTAGAAGACAGCATTTACTTTAATTGAAAAAATCAAAAGTAGTACTTGGTCTCTTAATTCAGATTGTAATGTCTTAAAAGAATCTGTTGTTCATTGGACATGACAACAAAAAAACATCAAAAAAGCTCACAATATAAATCTACCAAAAAAAGGTGATCCTCTGTGCTATTTTAGGGGCCTCAGAAATGGTGGACCTGTATCTTTTATGATGGTACTGTAAATGTGACAAAAGCATCTGTGTTTCTCATGAAGTTACAGTGAGCTCCACTTTAGACCAGGCATCATCAATGGACCAGTGATCTCCTAGGGAAGTTAATTTTTTAAAGGATTGCATTTTAAGTTCTTTGTGTTTCTCACAGTCAGTGGAATGGCAAAAATTTTTTGTACAGGAAGCTTTAGAAGTTTGAGAAGCTTTCTACGGAAGCTTTTAGAAGTTGAGAGGTTCTGGATTGTCTCCAAATCTCATGCTACTTCTTGCAAAACATGAACACATCCCAGCTGTGTAAATATAATATTGGTGTTGGCAGAGTTATTTGTAAAAAATATATGCCTGCCCAATACTTTTTTTTTTTTTTTTTATCTCTTTTAGCAGTTGTGAGCATTAGCATCTTCCTTATGCTGTTGAAAACCCAGGATAATTTTGCTGCAGTTTGTTGGGGGATTTTTCTGACCTTTGCTGTGGAATTGTGTTCGGTGTTTGCTTAAGTCACCCAGGCCAGGCCAGAACAGACACTTGCAGCAGAGTTTCTCCTTATCAATTTGTGAAGAGTTGCTCAGTGTTTTAGTGATCTTTCACAGGATAAAAGGAACTGTTCTGTTTTTGTAACACAGTTGTGATAGTTGGGGGTTTGTGGCGTTGTTTTTCATTGTTTGTCTTGGTTTTTTAAAAATTAGTTGTCTAATTTAAAATCTGCATCAAAGTGGCTATTTCTGTTGTTGAATAAAGAACGATGTTAGACTCAAAAATTTAGTAGGAATCATGGTTTCCTTTTTTGGTATTTAGGTATGTTAGGTAGACCAGGGCAGGGTTCACCAGTCTGTCTAATCCTCAAGTGTTGTGTAAGAAACTAAACAGCAGTTGGCTTTGGTAGATATTGCAGGGCCAGTTGCTCCCTGTGTTGCCATGCACAGCACTGTCCTGTGCTAACTGAGCTTTCAGCAGAGCACAGATTCAGAGGATGTCTGTTGAAAAAGATGTGACCAAAAGAAGGGATATTTGCCACTTGGGATTATTGCCTCAGCCCAGACAGTTCAGCTGAAAGAAGCAGCGTTTTCTTCTTTTTGGAACTCAGCTTCTTTCTCGCTGAAGCTTGTCCAGTGAAGAGGACTCTGCTGGATCCTTCCTGCCTCTGTGCATTGTCTGCTGTTAACACCTGATGTGTGTGGTCCTCATGTTTCCACACAAACACCCTCCAGCTCTTGTTTACTTGAAGGAACTTCCTGAGGGAGTGAAAGCCTGATTGTCTGCCTTGGTTCAAGACAGCAAGTCCTTCAGGTTTGATGGCGATCCTCCTGAAGATGAAACCTGAATTGCTTTGTCTTCAGCAATATAATAATGTGGAATGATGCTGGGAAAAACAACAGCCTCACCTCCAAGTTGTCAGGAGCTGCAAGAACATTGCTGTGTCTCCTGGACAGCCTATTTTTTAAGAGTGTACACTGTACATCTCTCACATATCTGCAGGAGATGAGTTCCAAGGTCCACCATGATATTTTGAGATGATGAGAAAAGTTTCAGGTAAAACACTGGCCTGAGAATCCTGACAGGAAGCTTTGCATGACAACTGTTATAGTAAGTACGATACTCAGGCATAGAGGCTTAGTGTTTGAAACCCAGGAGTAACAAAGGAAACAGCACCATTTAAGTCTCTTCAGAATGCAGGGACTGCCAAGGTGCTCTGTACTGGACAGAGAGCATGTCCCTGTTTACTCAACTTTGATGCCAGAGATCACAGTCTGACTGTGGTATTAAAGGTATCCAGTACTTAAAAATACATACAGAACAACACCCAAGTTCTTTGAAAGAAGAAGTGTGTAAATGAACAGAACAGAAATCTGAGAATTTCATATTCAAGTGATAATGGGCCAACCTCCTGAGGAACTTGGTACAATCCCTATTTTGTAATGTAGTCCCACAGGGTGCAAGATAATCTTTTATCAGCTCCTTTTCCCATGACTGGTTGAGTCAGTTGATCTTTCAGGTCCCTTCCAAGCCAGGCTGTTTTGTGATCTTTAAATGCATTTCTAAGTTAGTTCCTGTGACAGAAGGTAGAGAGTTTTATGGGGAATAAGAACCAGCTTCATGTGCTTCAGAGAGCTATGGCCCATTGAGCCTGGTGTTAACATGCACAGGCTTCTCTTACTGTAGAAGCATTTTTTTGTTCTACTCTTCAATTCTTTGACATCTTGCCTAAAAACTTAAAGGATTACTACATGGAGTTCTTTAGCATCTGTAACATTTTTGAAAATACTTCCCTCTTTGCTGCCTAGCAGCCATCAGACTTGTGTAGGTCCAGCTAGGTTTTGGCACAGCCTTGTTTAAGACCTCAGAAAATAGCAACATTTGTAACATATTAAAAAGTATTCTTGCTTTGGTGTATTAGTTATAGAGGGATGAGAAATAGGGTGTTACTAACTGCTTTGGTGTCAGAGTGGAAAGGCTGTGACTGAAGCTGCAGACTTCAGAGAACTCTTTCAGAACTGTTTTGGTGACTTTGTTTTTAAAGAATCTCCTTACCCAGGGAGGGATTCAGGTGGTTTCAACCAGACTTGACTGAGCAAAAATTCAGACTTTCCCCTGTTGTAATTTTGTGTTTGGATAAGGGAGAGATAGACACACACCAGTGTTGGAGCCGCATTACGTTGCCAGAGTCTTACTGGATGAGTAGAACCACATAACCCTACAGCAATTCCTCCTGTGCTCAAAGCAAAGAGAGGCTTAAGCTTCAGAGAAGTCATGCAGGTTAGTGCACAGAGTGCTGTGACAAGCAGGATATTCAAATAGTGATTCCTTGCCATGTGTTAGATCCATTTTCAAATCCTCTCAGCTTTAGATTCCTGTAGTCTTTGAGCTCTAGTTTATTTTGCAGTGTTAAAATGTGTTTGCCTGAATTTTTCTTTGTCCAATGAATGCAATAGGTCTTCTGGAAAGAGCTAACTTCATTTTCTTATCCCAGTATGAATAAGCTATGTGTTATCTCATCCAGTAAAGAATGAAAAAGTTTACCCGCTCTTCATTCTGGAACTGAGAAGTTAAAATTTCTTTAGGTTTCAGTTTTAGCATGGAGTCATAAAAGATAGGTATTTGCCAGGAGGACATTTGAAGTATTCCATAGGTCTTTACAGTATGTAGTCATCCCTTTAGTTTTTGCCTACTGGTTCATGACTTTCTGGCTATTGTTTTAGTACAGAAGTAAAAGCTTTTCACAGTTCATATTGTATATGAGGAAGAATATTGTAATGTGGTGTCTAAATTTTGTGTATCAGTACAATTCCAAAATCAAATGGTTCTCTTATTTTATTTAAATATGTATTTTGAACTTAGTTGTTGCTACTAATATTTTGTATTTATATTCTAAATTAATATATATTGCCATTCATGCTGATGGCAAAATGCACAAAAAACCTTTGTAAAATGGTTTAGATAAAACTTTGGATTAGGAAACAGGATAAAAAATGAGTGTATTTTTGGTACTTCTCTAACTTCATCCAGGATTTAATTTCATTCATCCATCTGGTCTCAGGAATGAATTCAGTGAATTTCATTAAAGGAAACAAGACTTATAACTGAATGATGGCAGAGCTGATTGATGCTTCTGCATCACTCAGTCCCTACATTTTTGGTTTCTCAGTGTGAAGCAGAGTATGAGGAATCATTTCATTGATTCAGTTGTGGTAATATGTTAATAAAAAAATAAAGCTTTGCTATTCTTTAAAAATAGCTTCTCCTTTTATTCTTCTTACTATATATAAACAAAAACAAAGCACATACAAAAATTTACCTATAATTTGATTATTGGCTGAATTAGACAAAATTGTTATGTATCTGCTTTGTAGGGCCTAGAATTCATAACTTGTCAAAATTATTCTAAAATTTGTCCCTGAATTCAATGAGAAAAGGAGCAGTCTGATACACTGTGTACCTTCATATTAAAACCAATGGTAAAAAGAATAAAATTGGTGAATTTTGAGAAGATGAAGTCAAGAGAAATCATTACAGAGTAGGCAGGGGTAAGCACATTACCAAGAAATGTCATTTCAATCCATATTGCTTCTCGAATTATAGTTAGTCTTTAAAACACACTCCTCAAACCGAGTATTTTAGGCTGTATTTTGGATGGTTTTCTGTGCTGCTAACAGAGTTGGTTGGAGGGGTGCTCAGAAGGCCCTTGAGCTGAGCTGTGTGTGTTGTTGCTGTCCCAGACAGGAATGGTGCGCTGCGACACAGCCGTGGGGACGCCCGACTACATCTCGCCCGAAGTCCTGAAGTCGCAGGGGGGTGATGGCTACTATGGACGGGAATGTGACTGGTGGTCTGTAGGGGTTTTCCTTTTTGAGATGTTAGTTGGTAAGTAGTGATTTCTTCTGCCAATGAGAAGCACTGAGTCTTCCTAGCTGCATTTTGATGCATGGAAGCTGCTCGTACCTCAGTGACAGCTTCTGACTTCTTGCTGATGCTGTGGCTCATTGCTGTTCTCTTTGCTCTCTGTCACTCTGGTGCTGTGACAGCTGTTTGCATGCTTGTTCAGTGATCAGTTCCCTGACTCGGTTCAGCTTAAAACTAATTCTTAGAATGGTTTTAACTGGGGTCAGCTACCTCACCACATTTGTGCCCACCTCAGGCAGGATTGAGTTTGCAGGGACACAGGAGATGAGAGGAATGGCAAGGGCAGGCCTGTTATTTTCTTTTCTCCTCCTTTTCCATAGCACATCAGTGTCTTATGTTAGGTCAAAGTGTGAAAGTATGGCTCAATTCTTTCTTTTGTGCTTGAGTCAGGTTTTTCTAATAAAATACACTGGACTGCTATGGCAATGAACATAGAATATAATCGGTTCAGGAGATGAGTCATCTGCATCTTAAATTATAGTGAGGATCACTATGATAGTCTGGTAGCAAAATGCTGATTTTGGAAGGATGGAATTGAGCATACAATTATTAAAAATCAGCATTTTCTAGGAATATTGCAGATTTGATGTTTCTGGTATACTGAGACAGGAAATACACTTTAACATATGATGCTATTACTATTTCCAACTCTTTCAGAATTACAGCATGCTGACTTTAAGAATGTGTAGTTTATAGTTAATAGTCTGTCATGAACAATTTTAGCAGTAAATAAAATTATTAAGTTCTTAAAATATTGGGCATAGCTGTCCAGAATGTTTTCTCAGCATTTCAGACCCTCTTTTTTTCCCATCTTGTATCTAGGAGGAAAATATACTTAATTTCTCCATATTCCCCACATACTGGTAGAAAGTATCTATTTTTATCTGTGCTTATGTACCAGATTCTGGCTATGGTCTTCTAAAACTTTGCACTTCAAAGAAAGCACAGAAACTGTTTTGTTATTCTGGTTTTGATAAAGCCACAGAACTAATGAAAATGGTAATTTTATTATGAAAATGAAAATTTTATTGTGTGCTTAACTAAACCATAAAATGTTGCTCACAGGATGAATCCTAACTTTAGTTCAGTGACTTAAGGTAGTTTTGAAGTGTTGCCAAAATCAAAGGTGTTTCCAAGACAGAAGCGGAAGGTTGGGAAAGAGGGAGGCAGCAGCAAATATCAGTGATTCCCACCTGCATTGCACTGGTATGGCAACCTAATAAATTTATGAAAAGTCCAGAAGTTAAGTTCAAGCTGGTGTGTACTACTTCCTTATTTTTCTATAAAATGACAGAAAGAGACAAAAGTTAGGATTGTTCATTCAAAAGCAGAGTGGCTGTTGTGCAGTGGTTTGTACATTTTTTCATGTTCATGGCTTTTGAGATGCTCAGTTCCTTGTTGGAAGGCAGCAGCCTGAGATGCCAACTGATTCCTGCCTGCATGCAGCCCACCAGAACTGAGGAAAGAGCCTAGCTCACAGGACTGCTTGTTCACCTTCTCTATTAAACCTATGGATGAGTTGGGAGAAAGGCTTCCTGTGAAAGTTGCAGCTTCTTGATTACAGACCCAAACCATTTGTATGTTAAGAATGTTGCCAGTTAATCTGACTGTCAGTTGCCTCTATCACAGCCTATTCTTTTCACTTGTCCCTGTTTTACCTTTCTTAAGTCTAGTTCCTTTGCAAATATCTTTAACTACAGCCTAGGCTGGAAACCTCTGGGTGAGAGAAGTCTGTTATTTTAAAAGCCACCTGCCATGTTAATATGGGCACTCAAGCTGATGTAATTTGTCAGTCAGCAAGATTTATTATTGCAGGTTTAACAGTGTGGTAACACACTGGGAAGGCTCCTGCTCAGAGCTGACATGCCTTAGGGAGGATAGACCTGTGTGCCTCTGAAATGGTCTTCAGAGAGCTTTGGTGGATTCCTTCCAACAAATGTGCATGAGCAAGTCTTTAATGAGTTTTGGTCCATTTTACCCTTGGAATGTTTAAGGATTGATTCATATGGGTGTCGGCCATTATGTAAATTAGAAAATATATTGAGAGCTTTAAGGCAGAAAAAAAGATGTAATTCAGTGGGCAAAATTTAGGTAGGGATAGACAGGATGGAAAATGGTGTAGTTTCTAACACAGACATTTTAGGGAAGGAATATTTTTAGTAGTATACATTATTTGTACACTGCATGTCCAATTTTTTTCTTTTTCTTAATAGAAGACTGCTAGGTAAACTGCTTGTAGACTTTTCATTATTTCTTCTGTCTTATTCAACTCACATAACTTAAACATGATGTAAAATCACAGCCAGTTTACTATTTTATTTTCAGGTGATACTCCTTTTTATGCAGACTCACTAGTAGGAACATATAGTAAAATTATGGATCACAAGAACTCATTGCATTTCCCTGATGATGTGGAAATCTCTAAGCATGCAAAGAACCTTATCTGTGCCTTTTTAACTGATAGGTAAGTGCACATACCATTCTGGCACTGTTTTTTATTTTGGAGGGTACATTGTAAAAATTAATTCTTTCTCATACTTCTCCTGATCTCTGTATAAATCTCTTCTGCCAAACCTCCTGTTCTCTAGTTTTTCTTTTCTTGAGGTGTTTTTTCCAGGTATTGTATTTTATTTCTTTGAGCGATTCTGACAGCTCTTGTTAACAACGCAGTTGGTGCTGGACAAATCCTTCCAATTG
Source organism: Melozone crissalis (assembly GCF_028551555.1). Taxonomy (NCBI): domain Eukaryota; kingdom Metazoa; phylum Chordata; class Aves; order Passeriformes; family Passerellidae; genus Melozone; species Melozone crissalis. The sequence continues at coordinate 60,656,589 of NW_026535805.1, forward strand.
CAGTAACAAACTTGTAAGACTGAAAGTAATTAGTAACCTTCAAGGCAGGGACAAAATTGTTTTGTTCAATGTCTATGTGGGTGTTACTTAAAAAAAGTGGAAGGAAATACTTTTCTGAAAGTAAGCATGTATTTACTGAATTTTTTTTTCATTTGCTTTGTTGCATTAATTGGTAAGTATAGCTAACAAACCTGCAAGGTTGTTGTTTTGTATACAAAAAAAAATCCTAGATGTTTCCTGTGATGGAACTCAGCCACTTATTGAAATTAAGCTGTGTAAGCTTGTTCTTGATCTGAACACTTACATTTTGTTTACTTTCAGAAAGCAGAGATAATCTTCAATTTCACTGATTTAAAAGAACAACAGTGTAGGTCCACAATTAACTGTGGATCGATGATGCCTTCTTATGCTTTCCTGTGATCACCTGAACTTGGCTGGAGCAGGGCATCCGGCCGCTACAGAAGGAGGAATTAGGAAAACAAAGTGCCTTATAATGGGTTTTGTATTCAGAGAGATTGTTTGCTCTACTGAGCAAGCCTGTGGTTGGTCAGGAAGGATGTGCTTTATTTAACAGCATTTTTCACCTTTAGTAACTGAAGGGTAGAGAGAAAATATGATTAGAATTTAATAGTGTAAATGTAGTAAGGTGGACTTCTACTACGTGTGTCCCTCTTCCTGTTTATATTTAACACAGGGCTCGAGCAATTTATTTGAAACAGATGCTGCGTGATCACTGCTGAAGCACTTAAAGGAGGACTAAACATTGACCCTGTGATTTATGGCTTCTTTTCCATGCATTGTTTTTATGTCCTGTTCTTGTACGTAGTTTCAAGAGAGGCTCCTCTGTTCAAACTAAAAGTTTCTTGTTGCACTTGAGATTTACTTCGCGGCAAATATCCGCAAGAGACGTGTCAGGGTTAGTTGTGAGGCAGAGGATGGAATTCTTAGAATATTTATTTGAGTCCAGCTTTGAATAACTGTTCTGTGCAGCAAGTCAGACCTTCCTTCACTTGCGTCTTACGGTCTGTCATGTGGTTTGGCAGACACGAAAGTTCTGCAGTTTTATTTCCCCCAAGGGTGTTGAGATTTTGTTTGTGTTTTTAGTTTTTTCTTAGTTTTTGCCTCAGTGTTCGCTTTCTTGCTTTACTCCCCACGTGGCAGACTCCAGATTCTGGACATTTTAGCAGTCACGGGGAGAGTGCATGCTAAGAATCAGTAAATTTTATATAAGAAACTACAGATTAGTGGTTGGTGGTTTTTAAATTTTGGTTTTGTTTGACCATTAGTGTGGTTACCACAGACAATCTTTACTGAAAGTTTCATTGCTGCTTATGAACAAGTGAGAATTAAAAAAAAACCAACAAAAGCAGCTATTTTTCCTAATGTGACTCTGGATTAATTGCTGTTCAGGGATGTGCGACTTGGGAGAAATGGGGTTGAAGAAATAAAGCATCACCCTTTCTTCAGAAGTGATCAGTGGAACTGGGACAACATTCGAGAGAGTAAGTAAATCAGGTTAAAAGCTCTATTTTATTCAGTATTTACAATAGTGGAAATGAAAAAAAAAACTTCTGGTTGTATAAACGAAGTAATTACTATCTATCAAGAATCTCGCTCAAACATTTATATTTATCACTTGTATTATGAAACCTTATATGAGGAAGGGTTAATAAATATGCATTTGTCCTACTCGAATTATCTCACCTTTATCATGTTTTTAATGTAGAAGTTTCAGTTTTAAGCAATGGAATTGAAGGGTTCAGAATTTTAACTAAAAGGAATGCATGTTAGGTTCTGTTTCTCAGGTTTTTTGTTCTTTTGAGATTTTTTTTTGTTTTCTTTCATTTTTCTTTTAATCTTCTGGTTGTTAAGACAGTAGTTTGACAGTAGTCTTGTCAGTTTTACTGCTTTTCATGTAAAGTATTGAGAACCTGATAGCTTTAGGTAAAAAAGCAAAGAATGTCAGTTCTCAAAAGCTTGTCATAACTTCTAAATTTATATATTTACTAAGAAGTTTAAAAATTATTATTGTATTTAGAGTTATATTCTCAAGTGTGATTACCTGAGCAAATATGTCTTGCATACTAGATGGTCTGTGCATTAGGCAACGAATGCAAAAATAGATTGCTCTAGAAAAAATTGTTCATAGTAATATTTCCAGATCTGCTGTCTGGTTAATACATATTTAACTCCAAGTTATTTAAGGACAACTTATAATACAGTCTTTTAACACTAGAGAGATAGCTGTATATAGCAAGTGACTGAGTCTTGAAGTGAAATGCATCTTTTTTCCCCTTTTTATAGCTGCTGCTCCTGTTGTTCCGGAGCTTAGCAGTGATATAGATAGCAGTAATTTTGATGACATTGAGGACGACAAGGGAGACGTGGAGACCTTTCCAATCCCCAAAGCCTTCGTGGGAAACCAGCTGCCTTTCATAGGATTTACCTATTACAGAGACAATTTGTATGTGATACTTTAATATGCATTTTTAAAAACATACCTGCACATTTCTTCTTATATTCTTTTTTTCACTCTAAAAGCATAATTTATTCCTTGCATTATATTAATTTATGTCCAGTTGTGAAGATACAAAATGCAAAGTTTGAGTAAAATAATTTGTTACTCTTTCAGTTATTTCAACAACTGTGATTAAACAGTGTATTTTTATATGCAAAAAATTGTGCAATATTTTAAAAACTCAATTATGGTTAAAATTTAGATAGATTGGTAATTTTTTTCTAAAATTGCTTTTTATTAGTTATTTTAGAAGAAAGCTTACACAGCATAATAACTTTCTGGAATTCATCTTGAATAATCAAGAAATAATTTTATTAATTGAAAAATTTCAAGCTGCTGTAGTTTTGGAAACATTCTGTTAAGAAAAATTCAAATCAGAAAGATGCACTAACATGAAAATGAAACAAGCTTTATTCTGAGAGCAGCATAGGACAAATTGAGATTTGAGAGAATTGATTAAAATGGCAAGGTTGCCAGAGTTGTTGAAAACTTGAGTAAGAGCTGGAGGGATTTGTTTTTGTTTTTGACAGGTTGCTAAGTGACTCCTCTCAGTCTTGCAGAGAAAACGAATCTGTGCAATCTAGTAAAAATGAGGTTAGTGCCTTTTTTCCTTAGTATTAATAGGATGATTAACTAATTTTGTTAAGTCTGTTAAGAAAAGACAAAGTCTAAAATAAGTGTTGAAACAGTTTAGTGGAGAGCTCTTTGTCTTTTAATGATCCTCAATAAAAATGATATTTTCTATTTACAGGACAGCAAAGAGGTAAGTACAGTATCTGAATTATGAAAGGAATAAAAAAATTCCTTCATAATTTTATGTGGATGTGAAGTATCTTTAATGTTTATTCACCAAATTGTTAGCAGTAAACCAGTTGTATTTTGAAACAGTTGTAATCAAGTGTTAAGGTACTGTAGTATAAAGATAAATGAATACAGATTTTTCTCAAATTCTTTTTGCATCCAGAATTTGTTTGGAAAGCCAATGTATGAGGCTCTGTTTCCTACAGACAGCATTACTCTTGTGAAGGTCCCACACTTGCATTAATGATTCATGACTGATTTATTCAGAGTTTGAAAAAATAAATTGTCACCTGCAGGGATAAAGGAATGTTTAAATCATACTCCAGTTGGAGCATATGGAGTTGTTTATCCAACTTTTGAAGACTGACACATGAATTTCAATTTGCATGACAGGAAAAGCAATGGTATTTTCATATACTTACTTCATTATGTTACTTAAACATTTGTATTATTCAAATGTAGATAGTATGTTGTTAACATTTCTTAAAACTTACAATTCCTTTTCAAAGTTTAAAAAATACATAAAGGAAATGCATTATGTATTGATCAGATAAATTTAAATGGACAAGTTTATGAGACTCCACTTCCTTCCTGTCATTTATGAATAGATGAATAGTTTTAGACTTCACCTTTTAAATAGAAATGGTACTGCTGTTTAAAATACATATGGTAACATTCATGATGTTTGCTTTATGTTGTGTTTGTAAATGCAGATGGTAAAACTTTGCATTTCACTTCTGACAACTTATGTTATTTGTATTTTCTCAAGCAACAAATCTCCGGTTTTGATGTCCTTTTTAATGTTCCTGTTGTGGAAATCTTCTATTGTAACAATTACAAAGTGTTTTGGAAAACTATGTTTTTACATTTTTTGTTTGGGGGGGTAGAGGAAGAGGAGGAAGGGAGGAAAAGAAATGCATTTGAAAGCCTGAAATCATGAGATTAATCCAAAATTTATTATTTATAATTTATTTCATTAATATTTGGGTACTGGACTATCAATTATTTCTCAAAAATATTTTAGTAAGCAAACCAAAGCATTGCCAAAGTGTTCATTAGCTTCCAAGGTATGAGACTAAGAAATTCTTCTTTATGTGAGGTCATTGAACATGTTTAGCTATATTATCTAATATTGTCTAATTTGGTCATGTACACCCCTTTTTTATTTTTTCATTTCATTTAGAAAATGCTATCCAAAAACAACTGCTCCAGTGGAAAGTCTCTGGCTACAGAGCACAACAAAGGGCGGGTAACAATGTTTTTTGCCCATATAAATTTAATGACTCACAATCTGTGGCACATAATTCTGTGATGGTTCAATTCAATTCAGTCTGCAGCAAATTTTGTTGCTATAAATCCATATATTCAAAATTATTGGAATTAATACCTTGTAAAGATGTAACTTTCTAGTGATGGTTTTAAAATAATATACTGGAAGATTGAATTAATTTTCCTCACTTTCCCTTATTTTTTACTTAATTGAATTGCATTTGTTTTCTGTGAAAGTATTTTTATACATGGGCCATGCTTTTTTAACATTTTACACAGTTTCAGAATAAACTAAGCAAGCTAGAAGAACAGCTCAGTAATGAATTACAAGCCAAAGATGAACTAGAACAGAAGTACAGGTGAGAATGTTTCAACATGTTTGGTATGTTTATAAAGATGTTTCATTAGACCTTTTGTTTTTGAATGCTTAAAAGCATTTTAATCCACTTTGGGGATTCCCAACCCTGTAAGCAGACCTCACTGTAAGTTGCTGGCTTAATTCTTGCTACTCCTGTGACTGCTGGGGTGGTTTTTTTGGGGGTTTGTTGAGTTTTTTTTTTGCTTTAGCTCCCTATAAGAATCTCACTGTTTAGTGATTTCACCAGTCCTTGAGGTTTCATGGTTTTGCTTAAAATAGAATATCTTACATAAAAATAATGAGACAAAAGCACCTTACATAAAATTAGTGAAACACATCCAAACATTCTAATTTCTGTATTATCAGCAGAGTTTAAAATTATTTTTCAAATTTGTTCAGGTCTACAAGTGTTCGTTTAGAGAAGATAGCGAAAGAGCTCGATGAAGAGGTAAGGCCATAGATTTCTTACTGCAATTAGAACTTAATCATTTGTGTGTGGATTTTTCCCTTCAATAACAGCAAATTACTTTTGAGTAGCTGTATATTTTATAGCCAATAACACCAGCTGATTTCTTGGTGTTCACAAGCATGAAATTGTTGTCGCTGCTAAAATACTTTTATTATGATTTCTGTACTGGAACTGCACATTTCTTTCTAGAACTAGATTTTGACCATATTTTTAAGTTGGCAGACAGCATGACACAAATGTCCCATACAGATTTTAAAAACTGAAGGTGTGAGAGTAATTTTTCCAGAGGAAGAAAACCATGCTTTGGATTGTTTGGTGTTAGTAAAAGGACCCTGTTTCTTACCCAGCTTTGCACTTTACTGCTTATACAAATTTAGATGTGGCTATGTACAACTTAAAGTATGGCTCATGCAGGTGCATGTCAAGACCTTACCTTTACATATATGTTTCTCTGCTCCCAGAGTGACTGCTTAGGCAGGTCTACCAGGTTTGTCAAATTCAGATGATCAAACAGTATTTAAATTGCAAAGCTCCTGGCCATAGACATCCCAGGCTGGATTTGACCACGTGTTCTGATACGTAGGATTTGCAGCAGGCAGATGGACTGGCTTCCTCCATTACAGACTAAACTGAGTGCATGAGCTGGGCTTTTATCGTAAAAGAATACCGCTCCTGTGTGTGTAATTAGTGGTGTGTTTTTTTAAATCTATCCAGATAACTTCAAGGAAGAATGTAGAGTCTGCAGTCAGGCAGTTAGAGAGAGAGAAGGCTCTTCTTCAGCATAAGAACACAGAATACCAGAGGAAAGCAGAACATGAAGCAGATAAGAAACGCAATTTGGAAAATGAAGGTATGTTGAACCATGCTTGAAGGTTCCATTTTGATGTGGGTTTTTAATACTTAAAATAAATAAATCATAGTTACAACTGAAGTGTTTGCATGACAGCAATTAACAATGTTGAATTGTTTTTGTTGCAGTTAACAGTTTGAAAGACCAACTTGAAGATTTAAAAAAGAGGAATCAGAACTCTCAAATATCCAATGAAAAAATCAATCAACTACAAAGACAGGTATGTCAGCTTTATATACATATATTTTAAAATAATCACTGCTTGAAGTACAGATTCTGGTAACAGTGGAGGAATTTGAAATGTGCAATTGGGTTTTAAAAGCTGTTCTTTCTTCTTAGGTTTTGGTGTTCAAAAGTAATCTTAAAATATACTCCTTACTTCTTTAATCCATAAAACCTAGTATTCTGTAGCAGAAATAGTGGGCTTTATATTTTAATTGTTTCTGAAGTATTTTTTTATCAATCTTAGTTGGATGAAGCCAATTCTTTGCTGCGGTCAGAGTCTGATACTGCAGCCAGGTTAAGGAAGAACCAGACAGAAAGCACAAAGCAAATCCAGCAGCTGGAAATTAATAATAGAGAACTACAAGATAAGAACTGCCTGCTAGAGAATGCAAAACTCAAACTGGAGAAGGAGTATCTCAATCTTCAGTCAGCTCTAGAATCAGAAAGGAGAGATAGAAGTCATGGATCAGAGATTATCAGTGATTTACAAGGTATTTCTGCAAATTTTCTGAAGTTAAGATTGCTTCTTGTTTCTGGTGTGGGTGGTGTTATTTGAGTTTCAGACTGTGACTAGGTAAGTGTGCTGTTTTATATAATGTTACATAATGTGAATAGCATTTAAGAAAAAATGTGTAAGTGACATCTATAAAACATTATTGAAAACCTTTAGAATCACCCCAAAGGGAGACATTCTAAATAGTCAGAATCAGAAGCTGTTATATTTTTTAAAATGTTATCTCTAAATAGATAAAATACAGTCTTGTTTTCACACACTGGCCACAGCCTCATTAATACTTTGGTAATTTTAAGGTCGAATATCTAGCCTTGAAGAAGAAGTGAAAAATGGAAAGAGTGCATTAGCCAAACTGGAAATGGAGAAAAGACAATTGCAGGAAAAGCTCACAGATTTAGAAAAGGTAACAGCACTGCTACATTAACATTGGGGTTACATTCTTACAGAATTTTTGTAACTGTACTTTTATTATTTGAATAACAATAATTATTTGAATAATATTTGCAACTAAACCTGTACAAAAGAATAAGCCTTGTTTTCAGCTTTTTTTTTTTTCAGTTTGAGAAGTGGGGGAACAAAGAAATTTCCCATATAATCATGATACATTTTAGTTCTAAAGTACTTAAGTACTTAATTATGTACTGTGGTGTGTACCTTAACAGTACAGTAGCTACATTTCATTTCATGTGTGAGGTTTTTTTAAACTCTCGTTATTGCCAAAAATAAAAGAGCCTCTGCTAATAGGATTTTTAAACAAATTTGTTACTGAAGCAAAAGGCTTGAAAAATTTCTTCAATAAACTTAATCTTTGAGCTGCTGTTACTACAGAATGTTGGTTTTTAAGGCAGTAATTCTGTAATTGTTTGCAACTGGGGATGTCATTGTACGTTTTTAGAGCACTTTGGCATTCAGAAAAAAACATTTTTGGAAATGAGTTCTCAGTTCCTTAGCATGAGCTCCTCTCTTCTACTCCAAGCATCCTTCCAAGCAGCATGTTACTGTTCAAAATTCTGCCACTAACCTGGTGTATTTAATGTTTTATTTCAATGTTATTTTTTCTTTACCAGGAAAAGAGCAACATGGAAATAGATATGACATATAAATTTAAAGTTATGCAGCAGAACCTTGAACAAGAAGAAGCTGAACATAAAGCCACAAAAGCACGATTAGCAGACAAAAATAAGATCTATGAGTCTATAGAGGAAGCAAAATCTGAAGCCATGAAAGGTATGTATTTGACATCACAGTTGGACTTAGGTGTGAATTGGACAAAGTAGATAATATAATCTTTCACTGTGCATATTCTGGTGCATCTCATGACAACTGAAATATCCTGAAGGAAAGGATAATTGCCAAAAAAATCCAGAAGATAGCTCTTACTTTTGAATTAAATGGCTTGTGTTTGCTGCAGCTAATTAAAAAGCTACCTACAGATCCTGTCCTTCCAATTGCAGAGCAATCACAAAAAATTTGATCATGCAGATCTTCAAAAGAAGCAAGAATGATTCAGTAATAATGGCTGAGTCACTTGGCATATCAGGTTCCCAAACAGCTTCAGCTCTTTGATTTTATATTATCACAGTCAGAGCACAGTAGATTTAAATATTTTGTTTTTAAAATTCCACCCGTTTTGTTCATCTCAGAGGTGTTGCAAATAAACTGGAAGTTATCTACAAGCTCAAAAGTAGGAAACAGCTCTGTCAGAAACGCTTGAAAAAGCATCTTCTGGGCGTGTATTTACTGTGAAAATTTTAATTAATCACTTCTAAGTAGTCTTTCTCTTCAGTTTTAAAAGGAAAAACATGTAGCTTATTGTTAGTACACGGTAGACATCCTCTTCCCTTTGGCCTCCAAAATCTGCTGTTTACACTTCACTGATATCACTTTTACTTCACAGAAATGGAAAAGAAACTTTTGGAAGAGAGAGCTTTAAAGCAGAAAGTAGAAAACCGGCTGTTGGAAGCTGAGAAGCAGCGCTCCATGTTGGACTGTGATCTCAAACAGTCACAGCAGAAGATAAATGAGCTCCTTCGGCAAAAGGATATACTGAGTGAGGATGTAAGGAGCACTGGCAAAAGGAGTCTTGAGCCAAACCTTGGTTTAATGTCCTATTATTTTTCCTGTTATAGCTGTATTTAGGAATATTTGTGAATGAAAATGGCAACAAAGTTTTCCTTCTCTGCCTTTGCAACTTTGAAAAGTCTGCTTCATGGAATGTGGTGTCATTTTCTGATATATTTCAGCATTATTCATGTTAAAAGGTTTGTCCTCTATGGTGGTAAATGCTGTGAGATTGACATGGAAAAACTAGGTAATTTAATGTGTGCTAATGCTTTTATTCAGGAAGCAGCTTTGATTTACCAAGAGATGTAAAGGAAGTCAATTAGAGACTGTTTAAATGTTGTTTTCCTGTGTAGATCTGTAAAATTCACAGGTTTCTGCTTCTTTTTCAGGTAAAAAACTTGACATTAAAAATAGAGCAAGAAACACAGAAGCGCTGTCTCACTCAAAATGACCTCAAGATGCAAACACAACAGGTCAACACCTTGAGGATGTCGGAGAAGCAGTTAAAACAGGAGAATAACCACCTTCAGGAAATCAAATTAAGTCTGGAAAAACAAAACAATGAACTCCGCAAGTATGCAAGTTGCTCTATAGATTTTAGTCATGTTCTGATTTGAAATATTTTTGGAACAAAAGCTGGGAGCAAAATTTATTTTTAAAAATTGCTGCAAAGAATATGCTATGCTACAGTGCAAAACCTAATTGTTCTTCAAAATGATTTACAGTGACTTTAAATGTGACTTGCCCTAGTGATTCAGCAATGTATAGGTTTGTATTAAAAGATGTTTGTTATCCTGAAAATCTTAGAAAACACAGCTTAAATATGAGTCTGAAAACTTCAGAGAAATACTTATTTAACTGAAGGTCTAGGTACTTTTTTAATGATGTAGGACTTCGGTGAAGAGGAAAGTTACTGGAATTATTAGTCAAGGAGAGCTTATCAGAGTTGGAAATGAACACTGCTACAGAGCTATGAAGCATAACCATTGGAAATGTCTAGTACTACAGATAACACATCTGTTGGACCTTCAATCAGGAGTTCTTCAAGGTTTTACAAGTAGTATTTGCACCTGGTAGGAAGTAAGGAAAGAAAGAATTGGTTTTTTTACATAAAAAACTTTCTTGTGAATGAAAAGACCAGATTACCATGTGTATCAGATGAATCTCAATCCTAGCTCCTTTATGACTTTGCATGTTTTGTCTCCCTGTGCTTTGCCTTTCTGTCAGCAAGATGCAGTTAGTCATGTAGAAGGTGGCCATAATGTGGAACACTGGCAGAAGTCTTTTCTGCTACATTTCTGTTGTTATGGAACTGACTTGTTTAAATAACAGATGAATTCAAGAAAATATGCGTGTCAAGGAATACAGACGTTCACACACTGTGCTCTAGCAAACAAGAGACCTAAACCAACCAGTCAGATCAGTGACATTTTACATGGAAATAAGATTCTGTTGATGGCTGTTTACTTCATCAGTGTCTCTTACCAGTTAAACTTTGTGACACTGTTGTAGTTAGTGTGTTAGCATTAAACTGACTTGTTATTAGTGCAGTATTCTCAGCTGTGCAAGTGAAAAAGAGAGCTGGTACCCAGAGGAAGCTTCAGGTTTAATAGCTGATGATACTTAGATCAAAAAATTGCTGGAGATCTCAAGAGTGTGATTGCTGTCTTTTCTGTTTACTGCTTTGGAATATCTTCATATCTCTAAAGCATGTTCTTCCTTTCTAGGGAACGTCAAGATGCAGATGGACAAATGAAAGAGCTTCAAGACCAGCTCGAAGCCGAGCAATATTTCTCAGTATGTTTTATGCTGCTTTTTTTAAATATTAATCTGTTTACTGAGTATGTTAGCTTTTCTTCTTCCCCCTCAGCTATCAGACATTTCACATCTCTAACCCAAAGCTACTTGTTTTTCTTGTGCCTGTCTCCAGTGTTGTCTGCTGCCTTGATCTTGATCACTGAGCAGCACAAAAGAGCTTATGTTGAGAAATGTCGCAGCTTTGTAGGGGAGTTCAGAGGGATGAGTGAAGCAGCTCGTTTTTCCACAATGTGAATAATCTTGTGCATGTTTTAAGCCTTTTCCATGCTGTGTGGTAGAGAAGAGTTGTATTCTCATGTGATGTGATAATACATGTGCATCTACAGCTCAGAAGGAAATTTTGCATTACGACCAAACTTGGTATAGGTCTGTTGGGAGTTTTTCATTTATTGTGGCAAGGTGCACCAGAATAAATAGGTAGCATACTTAAAACATCATCACTGGCATGTAGAGGTCAATTTTTATTAATAGTGCACAGCCAGTCACTGCATGAGATGCCAAAAGGCTTCTTTCAATATTAATGGAAAATTGAGATTTCTTTGTGGATTTAGGTCACTGAGGCCTACCTAAAGTTTTATAGATTAAAATGTTACACATGTTAAAGGAAAGAAAGGGAGAATTGAGGTCAGTTGACTGCTGTAGATGGGCCACAGAGACAATCTGTCTTGAAATCCCTGCAGTAAGTACACTTAGGGTCATCTGTTACTTGACCTGTAGTCAGTCATTTGAATGGACAGAGCAATATAATGTTTCTTTCATTTTCTTCAGAGTTCTAAATTTATATTGATTCTGTGAAATTTTTGAATTTCAAATTATTTTCTAATTCGTTTTCCCTTATTCCTGTATTTCTTTTTGTTCTTTAACTGTCATATTGGTTTTATGCATTTGTATGATTAGAATCTAAACTCCACATGCCTAATTACATGAGATAAAGATTTAAAATAGTAGAGAAAAATAAATTAATTATTTTCTCTGCTTCTGATACTTCTGATTTTGTACAAAATAGTGATTTTCACATTTGGAGTATCTTTAGAAGTATATATACAAACAAAGAAAATGTAAATCATACATCTACCCATTCACAAATATATAAATTAAAAAAGGAAAAACAACAAAGTAAAATAACCAAAGCACGTTTGTGAATGATGATGATATTTAGAAAAGTTTCAAGAAGGCATTGCACAATTATACTCTAATTAGTGTGATTAAGGAACTGCATACCATGTCAACTTGTATAAATTTTGTGGACCTTCAAGAGTATAAAAATCACATCATTTTCTTTCCAACTTTAAATTCTAGACTCTTTATAAGACACAAGTTCGAGAACTTAAAGAAGAATGTGAGGAAAAGACCAAAATTTGTAAAGAAATGCAGCAGAAGATACAAGAGTTACAGGATGAGAGGTAGGTTTTGCCAGTTGGACTGCTAATACATAAAGGATCGGGATGGCTTTTTGTTGTTTTCTTTCCTTCCTAACCTACCTATTTTAAAGTTAAAAGTATATATCAATAATTTGCAGAGATTCCTTGGCTGCTCAGCTAGAGATTACTTTGACAAAAGCAGATTCAGAACAACTTGCCCGTTCCATTGCTGAAGAACAGTACTCTGATTTGGAAAAAGAGAAGATTATGAAAGAGCTGGAGATTAAAGAGATGATGGCGAGGCATAAACAGGAACTTACTGAGAAAGATGCCACCATAGCCTCAGTGAGTTACATGATCTGTAATTTTGGTAGACATTGTACATGAGCTTTATTTGCAGTTTTAGTTATCCATTGCTCTTTAGCAGATTTAGAGATATACAAGTATACCTAATCTTTGGAAAATATTTCTTTCTTATGATTGAAATTCAATAATCTCTTACTGTGTTTCTTCCATGCATTTCTCTGACCATTCTTTCTTTTGTGCCCCTACCCCTCTTACAGCAAGTCCTCTTTTCCTTATCCTGGTCTCACTCTGCAGCATTTTCTACTGTCTTGTAATGCTGCTTTGTTTGCCAAATGAGATTTGTTACATGTTCACATGTCCTTTTTTTTTTTTAGTTGGAGGAAGCAAATAGGACACTAACTAGTGATGTGGCTAACCTTGCTAATGAGAAAGAAGAACTAAACAATAAACTGAAGGAAGCACAAGAACGTACGTAATCTCTGAACCAAATGGGATTTAAATTGAAACTAGGTTTGTTCTTTAATAGTACTGTATGCATTTGTCATGAGTTTTCATGATTTTCTTTTAATTATCTTGCTACAGAAATTACAAAGCTAAAAGAAGAAGAAGCAAATGTAGGAAATATTAAAGCACAATTTGAGAAACAGTTGTTGAATGAAAGAACATTAAAAACCCAGGTAAGCAAATATATTTAAATGCACGTAGACACAATCTTCATGAATCAAATAATTTTTAATAGAATACTTTCCTTTATAAACTGTTGATATATACCAGTATTGCTTTATTTGTTTTTGCTCTGAAAGAAAATCTGTTGGGGTTTTTTCCCCTTCTTCTAAGTAGACTTTGAGTGTAGTGAAACTGAATCCTTATGACTCATAATAGAGGAACTTCTAATCCAGATGTATTCCACCAGCAGAAGCCTTCATTTCCCTCAAATGATTTGATATGTTACTGGTTTCAATCTTGATTTATATGTCTCTACAAGTTCTATAAAGAAGGACATTTCTGATTTTAATCTAAATTGTTTTTTAGAACAAGTGGCATTTTAATACAAAGACATATTTTGAGTCTATGTAGTGAAAATGGAAGGGATTCTTTAAATGAGTGAAAGTGCTCACACAGCTAATGCTTGCTTCAAGTAAAAAGGGCATCATTACCTTCTTTTATATTTTGTGTAATACATTGAATTAAAGCAAGCTTGTAATACTGGATTGCAGAGATCTTAATTTATAGTTAGAAGTGCTTGGTTATAGATGGAGAGAAGACTTTATTTCTTCACAATTTAACTCTATGTATTTATTAGTGTGGTTTTTCTCACTTTTTTCTTTCCCATGGGAAGGCTGTGAATAAATTGGCTGAAATCATGAATCGCAAGGGTCCAGTCAAACGTGGAGCTGACACTGATGTACGGCGGAAGGAAAAGGAAAATAGGAAGCTGCATATGGAACTGAAGTCTGAACGAGAAAAGTTAACCCAGATGATGATCAAGTATCAGAAGGAAATAAATGAAATGCAGGCAGTAAGATCCTTTTGTAAATATAAACATTTGAGTATTTTTCTGTAAAGTCTTACTATTGATACAGACTTTAAGGTAGCATATCCAGTCTCTATTTTTGAATTTCCCCAACCAGAAGAAATACACAGAATGTATATTGAGATTGGCTACAAATTCTGCATAATTTTCTCTGAGTAACCAACTATTGTGATAATAGGAAATCTTGCAATTTATCCCTGCAGCAAATAGCAGAAGAGAGTCAGATACGGATTGAGCTGCAGATGACTCTGGACAGCAAAGACAGTGACATTGAACAGCTTCGCTCCCAGCTGCAGTCACTGCACATTGGGCTGGACAACAGTAGCATAGGCAGTGGGCCTGGAGAGGCTGAGGCAGATGATGGATTCCCTGGTATGTTAATTTTGTTAATATTTCTGTATTAACTAGGTTCATACCAGTGTTTTTCCATAGATGCCGGAATATTAAATTGATGGTCTGATGATTCTGTGATTCTCATCTTCATCTATTTCTACTATCTTACCAATCCTTTGACAGTGATCACTTGCTCACCTGCTAACTAAATCTGTCTGTTGTAATACTTCACCTTATATTTATTTAAAGAAATTTTTTAAAAATTCTGTTGTGCTCCATTAGAACTAGATTTTTTTTCACTTTATTTTGGTGGTTACTTTGCAATTATTGTGTGTATGTGATAAAATATAAAACTAATACTCTCTTAGAGATTCTATTTTGACTTCTTTTCTACTTTTCCTCCTTTATGCTTTATGTTTAGTCCATATCACTCAATCCCACACTATGGAATCCATGTCCTTTACCTATCAGCACTCTTCTACCTCTGTCAGTATTGCCACTAAGCCTTCCAGTTCTCGCATGCTTCTTGATTCCGATTCTGACTCAGAGGAAGAGCCATTGTCTTGTTCCCACAGCCCTACAGAAGTTGATAGCACAGGTGACACCCCTGAGAACCGTTTGATTTTGTTCTTATTGTGTTATTTTTTGATTCAGAACTAACACTATTAATATATAATGAAAGACTCATAAACCAAATCTGGCAGATAACAAGCTGCAGCAGCAGTAAACATTGCTGTCAAAGACATGCGAAAGTTTGCATGAACAAATAACTGGCCTGTTTTCTCTAAATGTTTGCAAATGCTTGCTGACAGTTACAAACTCACCATTTTTATTGAGGCATTGAATAAATTAGCCTTATGGCTTGTTTTCAAGATAGCTCTACACAGTATCTGCAGCTCTCTGTATGACCCTAAGGTACTGAACACCAAAAGGTCAAATCTTTGTGTTTAAGTGAAGTGTGGAAATATCTAACGGCTCGCATCTAAACATACATGATTTTCTTGTAGAAATTCATTGTCCTGAATATTACATTGTTTTGCCTTAAAAGTATATTATGAGTGATAAGGCCCTGTTTTATTAATTCTATATTCATTTTATGTGACAATACATACACCCTTTTAACAAAGCTTTTGTTTAGTGTTAATGTTAGAGGTGGGTTTTTTATTGCATTCAAATTTCTCTATTTCACATGAGATTCCTTTAAAGTGTGAATACCTTTCCACTGAAGGTGGTAGGACCTCTTTTGGTATTTTGACATTACTTCATCAAACTAGAGTAAAGAATTTCCTCTATTTCCTCTATTTTCCTCATTCTCTGGTTTTTGCTTTGAAGCTTCTAATGAAAGAAAACTTACATATATATGTATTTTTCCCCTTGTTAGCTGCTGTTGTGGTATGTGCATGGATTTGCTTTGTTCTAAAGTAAAAATCCTAGCTAAAGTGTGATTTTTTGCTGACATAATTACAAAATATTTGAGGTAGGATAGTGTCCTAGTGTTTATAAGTATGTATTTTGAGAAGTTTGGAATATTCTGCCCTTTTTCTGATCTGTTAGTATTGAATGGACACCAGAATTAAAGAACTATAATGAGAAGCTCTCCATTTTGTCTAATTTAATCTGTATTACAAGTTACAGAGAAAAATAGGAAAATCATATTTGAAGAAATAGGAGAAATATGGAATTTTTTTTTGTTCTACTTCTGCTTGCTGGATATGGGGTAGACTGTTTTTTTGTATGAACCTTATGCTTACTACACTTTCTATGAGGTGTAGTTGAAAGGAACAATATAAGGTGGCAGGTATGAGGCAAAACAAATGTTACAGAACTGTTTCATGTACTTGATATGTTTATTAAAATAGGTCCTCAACAGCATTGCTTGTTGGGCAATAAACATTGAAGACAGTGTATATCTTGCTTTAAGTCTCTCTAACACAAAAAGAATTCTATGAATATCTAGTAATTATTTGTTACACTGTGTTAAACATGGGCAGGAACATGCAAATGCCCTCTGATAAGAAGAAGAATAGTTTTGTAATTTTGGAGTATGTTTCTGCTAGTTCCATGGTTTTGTCTTTCTAATGGTTAACACTTCACTGTTTGTGACTTGGAGGTTCCTCAGCAGTAGTAGAGGTTATCTGCTAGGGTAGGAAACTCATTATAAAATATTATTGCAATTAAGTAGTTTCCCTTAATAAAACATAGGGAGAAGAAACACTTGTGTTACGTGCAGCTACAAAAATAGGGTGGAAGGGTTTGTGATCCTGTGTATTACCAAGCACTGGGAAAGTGTGATCCTCCTGTGAGCTTTTGGTGACTGCTGAAATGTGTGTGTCAAACAACAGCTGAGCTCTCAATACTCTTGATAAATCAAATCTGACAAATGTGCCAGTGTAATATAAAATACTGCAAGTGTGTGAAAGGGCAGTTGAATTCAGGCAAGGCCTAAAAGTTAGCCAAAAATTACTTATTTTGGATCAGAAAGCCTAGGAGATACAGGCAGAATTAGAGAAAAGAAAAATTTAGAGACCAAAAAGTATGAATTAGAATACTAAACTGACATTTCCCCCATATGGGGTATATAGATTATTTGTGGTGGTAATTTGCCTTTTTGCCATCTTGGATTGGATGTTGTGTGGTCTGTACTAATATCTTTAGGTGCTGTTGTAAAAGGTAATGGTCAATAGACATAAGGCTTTTAAGACATGAAAAAATTACTAAAGGGAATGTGTGTGCTATAATTGCAAGTTTGTTCTTTTCCTTCCTCCTACTACTTTTTTGTGATTGCATTGCTGGTTATTGGCTGTATTCAGTGGTTCATTATTTAATGTATTCCTGAGCATTTACCATGATAAACTTGGCAAGATCTAAACTGTTAAATAATTCATCTTCTCATGTTTGCTCTCTTGCTTTATTATTGATGTTCAATAACTTCTAAAATGCACAGTAGTCTCAATTTTTTTTTGTCTGTTCTTTAATACATATCTCTTTTTCAGAATCAAGATTGGAAGGCTGGCTATCAATGCCTGTTAGAAATAACACTAAAAAATTTGGATGGGTTAAAAAGGTAAGAAAACTAGATTTATTATTTTGTTTCATGCATAGGTTCAACTTTAAACTTACTGTAGGTTTTCAACTCTTCAGTTTTTCTATGTGTTCTCTCCTTACTTAAATGTATAAAATGTGTTAACTGGTATAGTTACATCTGAGAGGAGCAGCTTAAGACAATTGCAATAATTTAAAACACCTCTTTGCATAGCCAGAGGTGAGAGCAGTCATTCATGATCTTCAGATGTTTTTACATGCCATGAGCATTCCCATCAGTATTACACAGCTGGAGTTAGGCAGAGTCTGGAAACAGATGCTCTTGACAATTACTTTATTTAGGAGATAAAGACTAAAACCTACTCCTCCTCTTTGTGCAGCCTTCATTTGTTTTCTGCTCCTCTGTAACCTCTTTGATGAGTCTTTGTCCAAAATGTAACATACATATTTTCCATACAAATTTCCTTACTGCTGCCATACAGTTAATTCTAGGCAAAATACTGGAAGTAGGACATCTTTTAGGTAATTAGCTTTTTAGTGAACATTGCTAGCTATTCTGGTAAGTATAATAGTGATCTTTTTAAATATGATGCCTATTAGCTGTGACCTGCACACATGAAATAGGCAGGAGGACAGTTACTCTCTACCAGTCCAAGTGAAAATTAAATCAATAAAATAGAAAGGAAAAGCTTATATCCTGCTTTCTTCCTGACCTTCATTTTGTTTCCTCATAGATATTTAAATATGTTTAAAAATCAGTTAATCTGATAATATAACTTGATTTATCAGGTAATCAGAATTTTGTTTGTCATGCAATGAATTCCTTGGCATGGACTTAGTACTACCACTGTCCACTTAGGTACCATTTAATCAAATTGTAGAAAAATATTGCTACAACATATGTGCTAGATAATTGTTGTGACATATTTGACATCTGTGATGAGCTGAATTAAAACATGTTTTATCCTTTTTCTCCTAACAGTATGTCATTGTAAGCAGCAAGAAGATCCTGTTCTATGACAGTGAACAAGATAAAGAGCAATCTAATCCCCATATGGTATTGGATATAGAGTAAGTATTGCCATGTGTGTTTCCTTCTTCTGATCTGTAGGTGAACTCTGTTGGAAAGATCTGTGACCAAAGGGCTTTTTGAGGTCTAGTCTGGGAGCACATCACATGGGACATGGCTTTTTTAATCTGAACTGTAGAGCTGGACCCACTGTGGTGCAGAGTGGGGTTTGCTGTAGGCAGTGGTGCAGGAGGAGCAATGCTCAGACTGGTGCAGAGAGCTGCACTGAGCCCTGGTGTAACTGAAGTGCTCCCACTAGCTCAGCTAGACCTGCCTCACACACACTTGGGAGCAGAGCATGTAATGAAAACTGTAGCAGAGAAGATATCATTTTCAGTGCTCGTGTATTTTCTCCTACAACATGGAGATATATAACCGCCTTACAGGGAGGTTATATAGGTAATTTATTTTCTTAATAAATGCAGAATGTGGTTATTCAGAGCATGGGGAAAGGATTGTGTTAGAAAGGTGCCAGCAGCCATTAAAGTCACAGGATGATGGTTTCTCAGTGCTTCCATAAATGTAGCTGGATGCTTGTGACTTATTTTTATTTAGAGTTTTTGGGAGTTCATGTGCAGGGTTGAAAGACAGGGCTTTACCAAGTGATTAGAAATCTGTACAAACTTGACAAATCTTTAATGGTTCTAAGCCTTAATGTGGTATGTTATATCCTAACTTAATCTGTCATATTTATAATTGTGGTAACATTAATTTTTGTCCTTATTGAAACAATTTCCTATAGCAAACTCTTCCATGTCCGACCAGTCACTCAGACTGATGTGTACAGAGCAGATGCCAAGGAAATTCCTAGGATATTCCAGGTATTCATTAATAAATTAATGTTTCTAGTGTAATAGACATGGCATTTCAGACATTGACAAAAATACTCTCTAATGAAATATTTACTAAGAAATCATTGAAAAATCATTCCTAGTATACTTCTTCAGTCTTTGTACTTAGATAATGACTCTCAATTTATATTTGCCATCTCAAAGTATTGAGATTATTTTGCTTTCATTCTAGATCCTATATGCTAATGAAGGAGAGAGCAAAAAGGAACAGGAATTTCCTGTGGAGCCCATGGGAGAGAAGTCAAATTACATTTGTCACAAAGGACATGAGTTTATACCTACTCTTTACCACTTCCCAACCAATTGTGAAGCTTGCATGAAGCCCCTGTGGCACATGTTTAAACCTCCTCCTGCTCTGGAATGTCGCCGCTGCCATATCAAATGTCACAAAGATCACATGGATAAAAAGGAAGAGATTATAGCGCCTTGCAAAGGTAAATAGCAAGTATTTAAATATGCAGATAGGGCTGGAGTCACAAGGCTCCATTCTAATAGATCAGAGGATTCTAGTAATGGTCTGACACCAACTGAACATCAAGGTTGGTTTGTCTTTTGTTAGTACGTGGCCATCAGCCCCTTTCCGAGGGTGTCTCCGTGAGGGTCACTCTGCTCTGGTTCATGGCACGTGGCTGTGGTGTGCATGTGCCTGTTGTGTTGTCATCCTTGTGCAGCAGAGCGTGGTGGTTGTAAGGTGCTCACACTGCATTGTGCTCTGCTGTGGGAAACAACAGCGCTATGGAAGGGGTTACATGTGGTGAAGGTTGCTCCTTGTGACTCAACATGATATAATTTCTTAGTCTCAGTCACACCTCTTTGCATTACCTGTGTTTTCTTCCACTCAAATGTGCAGCTTCTGCAGTACTACGTTGTTACTCTTAAAACAAAGGAGGAGGCACTGTCAGCAGCTGTGAAACCTACTGGTTCATTTTACTTTTGACCTCTCTGCCGATTTCTCTGCTTTTAGTATGAGAGTATCCTAATCTGACAGCTAATTTTTGATGTGGAGCCATGTTTAGAATAATAACAATATTCATTTTTATTTTTAAAATCTTATTACAGTGTACTATGATATTTCTACGGCAAAGAATCTACTACTGTTAGCTAATTCTACGGAAGAACAGCAAAAATGGGTGAGCCGACTGGTGAAAAAAATACCCAAGAAGCCTCCAGCACCAGACCCCTTTGCTCGATCTTCTCCCAGAACTTCCATGAAGGTACAGCCAAACCAGTCCATCAGACGACCAAGTCGACAGCTTCCTCCAAACAAACCAAGGTGACACAAGAGTTACTATTTAGTTTATTGTTCTAAATGTTTTACTACAATTGGTTTCAATTTCTTATTCAGGGTAGAAGGGCTCATGCTATTGTCTCATGATCCCTAAAAGAGTAGCCTAATCAGATTCTTCTGATTGGCTAAAAATTGTCCATATAAAAATTGTTAGTTTACTGCTGGATCATTTCAAAGGAGCAGAATCCTATGTGCTGTGCTGTGGAAGTTGATAGCATTCTGCAGGTAGCATTTATATGATTGTGCAGGGCAGTTTGTGGCTTTTTTTTCAGTTTGCTTTTTTCATCACCTGCAGTACTAGTTTATATTTGTTTCTGTCAGTTCCCAGTGCTGGCAGCCTGTGAAAAGGTTGGTCTCACTTATTTTGTTCATTGCAGCGTTCCAGTTCAGCAAAGGCTGAACATTTTTCCCCAGAGAGGTAATTGGGCAGTGCCTAGACAGGATTGCTGTCCTTTGTTCTGTGACCAGACTGGCACCAGTATCTCAGGTGGCTGGGTGAGACCTGGGCTGGGTGTGTGGCCAGAGTTAAAGTGGTGAATGCAGGGAAGCACACTTTCTGTGATGCTGCTATTACCACAAAACATCCTTATGCTATGAAGCAGAAGGATCTTAAACAGATACTGGTATTTTAATGGGTGGAAATGCATAGTGGAAGGACTTAGAGTAATTTAATTTCACTTCCCTCCCAACCTTCATACAGTCTAATTTTTGGTGATTTAATTTACATATTTTAAAGAGAATCAGACCTCATAATTTGGATTTTAAATTAATAGACCTATTATAATCATGAAGGAAAAAAGCTTTTAAATCACTTTTTAGGGACCAATTATTGAAGAGTTTCTTTGTGCAAAAATAAAATATCAGTGATAGGACTGAAAGCATGAATCAGGAAAACATTCATGACAATTTGGGGGACAAGTAGATCACTTCTGCATGCTGTTTACAGTCTAATTTAGTTTCTTGCTGTTAACATATAAAGGTATATGATAAATTCTGATTTTTTTCAATAGCTATTTTAGGTGTTCTGGAAATAATTATTTTTCTTCCAATACCCTGTTTGCAGTCTTGAACTTTGGTTCAAAATGCTTTCATAGCATAGTATTTACCATTCTATACTGGGGGAAAAGGAGGGGGGTGAGTGTTTTTGTGTGTAAAGCATGTAATTCTTCAGTTTAAGTTTCCAAGTGAGCCTCACAAATGTACCTAACAGAAGAAAAGCGTAGTTCTGTGAGGTCGTGTCACCTATTACCAGAATAATGCAGGTCTGTCAAACCAGTGGAAATTTGTATGGAGTTAAACACCTTTAATTAGAAACCACATACTCATAAATAACTGTAATTGCTATGGTAAATTTATATCTCAGTGTTGCTTCTATGAGGCTTTTATGCAAGGGCTTACCATATGAAATAACTAATTTTCCTTTATGAACTTTATGAAGAGTGGAGATGTAGTTGCCAGTTCAATCTAGGGACTGAGCAGTGGGCCCTGGCAGCCAGGTAGGCTCTGGGACTGCACCAAGAGGAGCACAGCTGGATGGCTGAGGGAAGAGATTATACCACTCTGGCCACTCCATAGTGTGCAGCACAACCTTGCCTCCACCTCTGAGCCCCCAGATTCAGCCAGACCTCAGCACACTGGGGAAGGAGCAAGCAGAGGCCACCAGGATGGTCAGAGCAGAGGCCTGAGGGAGCTGGGCTTGTTGAGCCTGGATGATGGACATGCCCAGGGGCTCCCATAGCAGCCTCTGGGGAGGGCATCCAGGAGACAGAGCCAGGCTCATCAGTGCTGCATGGTGAGAAATAAGGGGCTCCCCTGAACCAGGAGACACTCCAGCTGGAGGGAAGGAAAACCCAATGCAGAGAGGGAGGCCAGTGAGGCTGGACAGGCTCCATCCCTGGAGGTTCTCAACACCTGACAGGACAAGGCCTTGAGCATCCTGGGCTGGCTTTGTATCTGACCCTGCCTGGAGCAGGTTCCTTCCAAGCTGCCTGGTCCTAAAAATGCTGTCCCTGCTAGGAATTTCACACAACCACAATGATGGCTTTCATGGCTGTTTTTCTTCATGAGGATTTAAGAAAGGGCAAACCAGTTTTTCATACAGACCATATAATTTCTGCTCAGCCATTTGGTTGGGTCATGCCAAATGGATAATTCCAAACTGAAAAAAAACCAACTTTCATGTATTTTAATTCTTATAAATTTAAGTGTAATAGCCATAGTTCATGTAACAAATGAATATTGAGCCTTTTCAGGGCTGTATCACATTTCAAGGTTTAAATAGTTTAAAGCCTGAAAATACAAATTCCTCTCAAACCCATTTTGTTTAGAACATGTGATTAACTGTATTAAACAATGTAACATGTTTATATTGATGCTCTCTTAGGGTAAGGTTTCCATGCCTGCATCCTGTGCTTGGCATACAACCCTAATTAGGATCCTTCCAGCTCACTGGAGAGATGACTAGGCTGTGTTTCATTTGTTGTAGCTATAGCAGTTGAAAAGTTAGTACTTAAGATATTAGAACAGAAAGAGATGAGTGCTTCTAGACAATGATTCACCTCATCCCAAAATAAATGCCTCAGATAAGTAAAATGACTCATTTGCTGACAGGGTTTGCCTTGCTTGCCTTCTTTGTTCTGTAGTGACCATACAAGGAGCACAGACAGGGAGGCCTAGACAACAAGTTGATAAATCCTCTTTTTTGGCATTGCTTTACTTTAAATAACAAGCTACAGAATAGCTTCACAGTGTAATCACCCTGTTTTTGGGATACAGTAAAATCCTGCTGTGTTTGTTTGTAGGTTCAGATGAAGTGCTATCTTATTCAATGTTCTTTTCAGCACTCAAAATTATTTGATTTTATTGGAAAAATTGTTAGGTTTGCCTTATGGTCTGGAAGGGGATAGCAGAAGAGCATAAAACCACCTCAGTCAGCAAAAACAGCAACAAAACAGAAAGCAGATAATTTTATAAAAGGTACATGTTGGTCTTTCCTACTGAAATTCTAGGGGAAAAATCAACATGGTAAGAGTTCTGTACTGAATAGAATTATTTTTGAGATGGATCTGCAATGAATGCAATATTCATAACTTTCACGAACACTAACTGAATCTTCATACTCGTGATAGGCAAAGGAACAAACCCACCTACCTTAAACAGTCTTTCAGTTAAAAAGGTTTAGTGATAGCAAAAGGAATTTTCAAGTCTTTTATAGAAGTGTGACGCTCATTAAACATCAAACCCTCCTGTTGCAGATTACTTGATCTGGCATTTAAGGACTGGGATTGGTCCTTTGATGATGTTGATGATATTGATGGTGATGATGATGATGACGATGTTTTTGATTTCTGAAGAAGTATAAGGGGTAAATCTAAATAGAGAGGAATGGATTTGTTTGCCTTTGAATACAGCATGCTATGTTGGATTTTGTTTCTCAAAGCAGAGAAAATACAAGATCTCATTTTAAAAATTTAAATAGAAAAATGAGATTCTGTTCATCATATTGAACTTTTAGAGGAGTCATTTTCATTAAAACAAAGTGGTTGCCTTTGCCAGTGTTTTTATTTTTCTAATTTTAGATATTTTTTTCAAAATTCATGTCTGCCTGCCTGAAAAAAAAACCCCAAAACTGCTATTTTCAGGGTCCTTGCTCATCTCTAATGCTAATACTGGGAACCTCAGCATTGAATATTTGAAGGATAAAAGGGAGATGGTAGCAGTTAGATGTTTAGCTGAAGTAGACTTGGTATTTACTTTTCATTTCTAAGCTTTGAATATAAATTGGTCTATGGCTAGCAGACATGAAATCACTGGAGTTCTGCATTTTGCTTTTCTACCTCTGTTCTGAAGTGAATTTGACTTGGCTTTCCTTTGCAGTGCTGTGCTTTCTGGGTACCTAACCAGGCGTTTGACAGCTATGTAAACAGATGGGTTTGCAGCTTCTGTGGTGTGGTTTCCTTGACTGCTTTAGAAACATCCCGCTGTTGCAGTGATCTGATTTGTCCCATGGCTTAATTCTGGATGTATTGCAAATAGCTTTACCTGTTTTATAGACCTCAGGATCTGATCATTTCACACATTGATGCAATCTTATATTTACACAGAAAAAACCTAAATGTTAAATGCCTAAGAATTGTTTTAAACAGTATGTGAGATATGTCTCAGCTGTATAACAGTGGCACTGGGGCTGCTCCTCTGCTGTGTGCTCTGGGAACTGAGGAACCAGCTCTGGCAGAACTTAACTGGCTTAGTTTTCACAGTAATGAGCATTATCTTAATTAAATATTCTGCATCTTTGTGTATTAAAAGCTTACTGATCACTAATCCTTTAGAAGTGACTATTGCACTGTGCATATTGTACTTTACCCTCATGCATTGCAAGGGGGTTTAATTGATTTGGGATTACAGTGTGTAAGGATGTGCTATACTGGAGTAATGTTGCTGTTGGATGCAGAGGAAAGGCGCTTCTCACAAGTACAATGATGAACCAATCTTAAAGGAAGACTTTGAAGAAGTATATTTTTGTCAGATTTACATTTGTTGCACTTACTGACCAAACTTCCTGCTTCTTTTTCAGCTAACTGCTTTCCGTGAATGCAGACACAGTCAAGGTGATAATTTTCTTCCCATTACAGCAAGACTGAAACATATCCCAAAATATATTAAAAATATATATTTTCCTGAGAGATTGTGCTATATATATCAGAGGTTTACATTTTTGCTGCAATATAAATTACTAATCTCTGAGGGTTTTCCTGTATTCTCCCAAGTGACTGATCAGTTGAGGAATGGTTGGTAAATAGTCAAAGGATATGTTAGGTAACCTTTTAAGCTCTGTTCCACAAAAGCTTTCTTGGCAAGACACATACACTACATTTCATAAAAGGATCGAGAGGAATGAGTATTGCAATGGAAGAAACTGACTTTTCAGCTTTGGTAAAGATGCCACCAGCATGTCTGCACGTAGAACCGGAGGAGGATCCACCACAGTGATAGAGACTTCATCTGTGAGAAGTGACCATTAAACTGTGTAAATATATTGTACTGTAATACTGCAAGAGGGGTTTAAAAATCTTTCCACTTTATTTTTTTATGCTTATTAATCAGATACCGTTACTTATTGCAGTTGCAACTATGCACTTGTATAAAGCCATAATGTTGAAGTTTATATCATTCATACACATCTATCAGAAGCTGCATGTCAGTGTTCAGCAGCTAGTATAGGTTTGAAGTATATACTAGTTTCAGCTACATCATCATGGGCAGTCCCCTTGTACCTGTCTAATTGCCTTAATTTAAATTTTTTTCAAGTTTTTTTTGCCCATTCTTTCTATTTAAGGAAAAAGAAAGTTTACCAGCTCTTAGGATGCAGTTTTGCTTTGTGGCAGAAAAAATAGTGCACTATTTTTACACCTATTAAGTATATCAGTGTCAATCTATTTTGAATGTATATCAACTGGTTTTAAGGGTGGAGAAGTGTTGGTTACAGAAACAATGTCTCAGAGCATGGGATTTACCAGACCATTTGCTTGTACATGTAACTGCTCATCCAGCCCTTTTTACAAACCTCAATACTCCTTATTGACTTATATTAACCCTCATTAAGTGCTATGAAACTTCATTTTGCCTTGTTTTTGCATACTCTCCTAGATGTGTTTTTTTTTTATTTCTGGAAAATAAAAGAATCTGTGACTATTTTTACATTTCACAACACAATATCTGAGGACTGTCACAAACTTTAAGAAAAGTGAAACATACTGTAGATGTATTTTAAAGTTTTAATCTGGTTCTCTAGCACATAGCTGTAGGCATAGATAAAAAATTCAGTAGTGTGTTTTGAGAACTGATAGCTGGGAAGAAAGGGCCTCAGAGGCACTTATTCTGACTTTTTTTTAAACTTGGAGTTGTACAAAAAATATAATATATATGGGCTCATTCATGATGTGTTCATAATTATCCCAGAAAATGCATGTTTTATACAACTACAGTATGTGATGTTAAACATATTGACAGTAAAAAATGTAGTCTCCTATTTGGTCTCTTTATATATATATAAATATATATATATATTTAGAATATATATATATATAAAATATTGTGTGGGAGTGCAGTAATTTAAAATATGATCTAACACTTCAATGAAGGAGGACATTTCACTTTAAAATTTTGTTTGTTTGTTTTTGTTTTTAAAGAGTGTTGAAATGTTTGGAAGGATAGGACCATGTTTTATTTAACACTATCATGAAAAGTGGACTTGGAAACACTGAAATACTGAAAATTAATAAATATATTTACATTTTGTAACCTCTACTACAGTTCAGCTTAACAAAGCAAGAATGTATTCAGTCTTCTATTTATGTGCTCACAAAGTAAAATATTGTTTGTGAGTTCTTAAATTCAAAACTAAAACTTTCATATAATTTCTGTTAGGTATTATAACCCAGAGTACAGCTACGGTGGTTTTTCCCTGCTTATTTTGATTTACAGAAGTACGGTATATTTTTAGATAATGCAGATTTGCATAGAGTACAACATTAAAAATGTATACAGTAAAACTGTTTCCATTCACTGAATGCATAAATATTTTATATATATATATAAAAAAATGTTACATTGTGGGAAGTTCTATCCTTTTCTGAATTGGAGAATATTATATATATATATATATTTTTAAATAAACTATTTGAGTAAGGTAAAATAGTTCCTGAACTTGAGAAGCTGGTAATTAATTGAAATATTTAAATCTAAAGATAACTACTGCAGCAGATATGGGAAAGGCAAGGGCTGCTCCAAAGGCAGCCCAGCAAAGGCTGTGTGTTTGGAGAAAGAGCAGATTCCAGGGGAGCTGTTTGGCAGCTCCTCCACTGCTGGGGCTGGATCCTTTGCACTTTCTTTCCCTGGCTTGCCCTCATTTACTGTGAGTCCACGGGGCCCTGCTGAGCCTGACATTTTAGGAGATGTACTATATGATAGTATTGCTAGTCCCAGTGTGGAATTCCATGCTTGTACAAGCAGTCCTTAGCTGTACGGACAGCAGGCTGTGCTGAGACGGAGTCGGGGAGCAGTGCAGGAGCACTGGGCTCCTGTGCTCTGCCCAGAGCAGAGCTCACTTAGCACAGCTTCCTCAAGGCCCCTGGGCTGAGGTGCGCAAACCTCACTTTGTACCCAGCACACAGAAAGAAAGCAGAGCTGCTCTTCTGTTCTTCTCCCTTACCCTGCTGTGAAATGCAAACACCTCTTTAATGCTAGTTCCTGGAGTTTTGTGTTGTTTCCTTATTATCTAGTGGTGACCTTTTAATATTTTTGAGAGAAGGGCATATTCATGAACTGAGGAGTATTTGTCTTGAAAGTCACTGATGTTTTAACATTTTCTTTTTGTTACAGTCTTGTCCTAAGCAAACAGGACATTTTTATGGCCTGAATGACTTACCTATAGAAAATTCTCTCATTGCAAGTCCTTTTGTCTCACAAGCATAAAGAAGTGGTATAGCCAAGCTGCAGATTAATCTTCTGGGAAACCAGAGGTCAGAGTTGGAGCCAGAAGCTCAAGGCACTTGTACAGAAATTGCTCCTTAGTTCCCAGTCCCAAGAGCTCACCAGAACAGAAGGACAGGCACATCCCACTGAAGTTACCTTGTCAGGTGTCAGAAAGACCTTTCTGCAATGAGATTTCCACTTCTGTCCTAGTTGTGTGCTGCAATTCCCTACCTCTTGTGGTCCCTGCCAAAGTGCAGCTCCTCCAGCACTGCCAGCAACCCAGCACCAGGTCTGCTTCTAACTAGAGGAAAACTGTGGTAGTTCTTGTGCTTCTGAGCATGGCTGATGCTGTAACCAAAAACATGACACAGAATCACAGTAGGATGTAGGACTTGGAAACATGCAGGAGGCTCAAGATCTTGGCAGTGACAGGGGCCAAATTTAAAACATCACTGAAATTTCACTTACTTTCTCTTACTGCCTCTTGAAAACACTGAACCTCCTACATTTTGACAGGCATTCAGTGGCTCTCTGAAGGCACCAAGGCCAGGAAAGCTGCCACTGAAATTATGGGCTTTTTCTCTTTAGTTTCTTGTTTGTTTCTAATGTCAAGTGATCATTAGAAATTTGAGCCTTTCTGTTTGTAATCTTACAATGTATTAATTTCCCATCTAGCTTTGAGAGAATCATCCTTAAAAGAGAATTATATCTTTTGGTCCCAAGTGCCTTTACCCATCCTGTGCTTGTGAGGTTGTATATGGGATGCTGCTGTGAAAAGGGGGAGCTTATATGAAAGCAAACTTCTTACCTGCATTGCTCATACAAACCCTTAATCACCTCCTTATTCTGATTGTGAGGCAGAAGAACAAGGTCCAGTTCAGTAAACTGGAGTATTTCAGTCTCCTCCACATTCCTGGGTAGTTTGCCTTGACATTCATGTTACAATAATGATTAATTTATTTTCTCATGTAATCATAGAATACATCAAGTTGGAAGGGATCTATAAAGATCGAGTCCAACTCTCTGCTCCTCACAGAACTACCTAAAACTAAACCATATGACTAAAAGCATGATCTAGACAGTCCTTGACCTCTGACAGGCTTGGTGCCTTTCTCAGTGCATTACAGTTTTTTACAAGTAATCATCTCTACACATAGTACACTTTAAATTAAAAACATTATTTCTTATTTTTTAAGATAATCTTCTGAATCATTTAGGGTTCTATCAGAATCCCAAGGATCACAGAGTTTGCCTGCTGCTTTGAAGTACCCCTCGTGAGGGTGGGGAGGATTCTTCTTTCTAATCTCCGTAAAAGATATTGATGGAGTGGTTCTGAAAATACAATTTGTGTTCGATGCTGAAGTTGCCTAAAAATTGGACAGGTATACATGCTCAGACATTCTCATCTGAGAAACTGGACAAGTCTACTGCAATGTGTGTGGCAGAGAAGAATACTCAAAACACATCCAGCCTAGTTCTCCCCAGAAACAACTGCAGTGAATGGAAAAGCTGTAGCTGTAGAAACATAGCTCTTTCTTAAGAGTGGGGATGTAGAGAAAATAATGTATTGGCACAGGGATGCTAATTACCCGGTCTTATTAATGAAAATTGGGGTGTGGAATCTTTGCCACTTTGTAGGCAGGAAGCAGTGTTTTATAAAGGTAAGAAAGCCACATTACTACTCGATATTGCAAGGGTGAAGCCTTGGATTTGACTGCAGCTGCTTTTGCTCCAATAATCTTGTAGAACGTGCAAGATGAAAGTGAGCTTTCAAAATGAAAGTAATGGTGAAAGGTCACAAAATTTAAATTATAAGTGTATGTAGTCTTGATACCTTAAAGAACTCTGGAAAAACACATCATCACCCTGAAAAGAAAGGGCAGAGAGTCCAATAATGTCATGTCCCTGCAGCCCTTACTTGTTGGAGGAGCTGCACAGAAATGTTTCCACAGCCAAGACAACTGCATGGGATCCTTCAGTCTTACCACCTCATTTTAAGGTCAAGGCCTCCAGTGTTTGTTCAGAGATGTGTGCCTGCTTCTCTGCATACTGTCCCTGTGGGCCCCATGTCATGTAGTTCTTGTCATTTGTCATTGCTGTTTGGGGTGCTTTTTGCAATAGGCCAGGATGCTCTTGCACCACTTGGTAAGCATGGCTATCCAGCGACTGCACACCAGGCTTGTGAGATCACAGCCAGTCCTCTTGTCCTTTGCATCACCAACTGCTGAGACTTTGGGCACTGAGTTGCCTTCAATAAGTGCTACTTTTTATTAACAAGTGAACTGATAGAAACTTGTTTTAGAGTTACCTGAGATATTAAATCCCTTTATGTTTTTAAGACTGAAGGAGCTGCATACCCCACCTGAGGTCTGAGCTCTGTTTCATACTGGCTCGCCTTGCCCTGTCTCTGACATCAACTGTTCATTTTCTGGTAGGCTCTTGGAGCAGGCCTTGCAGTTGGGTACAGGTCTGGCTGCAGCTTCAAGACTTGAATCTGCTTGCTGGATCCCATGGTCTCATGTGTCTGTGTGATGTTTTCCAGCATATTACAATCCCTGTGTCCTGGGGGCCACTTGAGACTCAGTAGGATCTGCGTAGCCTTTAGTCCAATCTGGAGCCATGGGGAGAGGCTCCCCTGCCAGCTCTGTTCTGAGCTACAGCAATGGGAGTTGTATTGCTGGAAGGTGGGCATTTGTGCAAATTAAAAAAACCAACATGGCTGAGAGAGGAAAATGCCCATGAGCTCAGAGAGTCCATGAAGAATGTAAGTTGTGCTGACAGTGCATTTCATGGGGGAAAAAAACCCTCACAAAATAAGTCAGACTCTTGAAAGACCACTGTACAGGATCTGTATATAGTCAGCTGTTCAAAGGTGAAAGAACTTCTCTCCAGTAATTATTTAAAATATGCTTTATCGAAGCTCAAATCGTGCTTCATTAAGATTTACCTGACAGAGGCTCCAGTGAGGCACAGGATGTGTGTTATTCCATTTATGATTTTCATATAGTATGGGTCTTGGTACTGCTGGCCAAAGCCTTCGCATTCCAAAGCAGAAATCTTGTACATTCCAGAGCAGGCATATACTCAGATGACTTGCAATTATAATAAGGTAGTAAGTAGAATTGATTTTCAGCATGGAGCCTTGTTACTACACAGTTTGAATCAGAACCATCATGAGCCAACTTGTCATGTTTTAGACTGATGGAGGTTCTGTTCTTTACATCATTTTGCAGAATACCTGACAGATAAAGTGTCTGCCCTCTTAAAGCTCCCTCCCTGTGAGTCAGTGATACCACATAATGCACAGAGGTACCTGTTTAGGCTTCTGACAATTTAAGAAAGTTCTAAGATAAAATAATAAAACAGGGTATGAAGAAAATTGTGACAATTATTTAAACTGTTCTTCAAGTATCCCAAATTAAATTTCATCAAAACTATGATGTAAAAATCTCTTACTTTACTCCTAGCCCAAAGATTGAATTTTTTTTCCAAGACACAGATGGCTGCCCCAAACTACTGCCAATGTAGAATGGAATAGCTGACACCTTTAACTTGAAAATGACTGCGTGTCTGTCTTGCCACTAGACAGGAAACACCTGAGGTCCATCAGGACTCAGGTCTGTGAGGCTTGCAAGGTCTTGTAATTGGATCCATCACAAGTGATGATCTGTCAGATTCTTACAGTAATGTTCATTGTGGCTCCCAGGCACCTGTTTGACCTCAACAGTTGTCATCACCGAGAACTGCGAAGTGTCCTGGAGAACCCTGGCTCAAAATCCAGCAAGTTTAATTTAGTACAAACCAAGAACTTTAGAACATCCTATTTTAAGATATTTTTTTCAGTTTCCTCACCTTCAAAAGTGAGATATCCTTAGACCATTATTGGTGATGACAGTGACATTTCATGTTCTGCTTCATACATAAATATGAATTTCAAGTATGGAAGAACTTGGAAGAGAGAGGAAAAACCAGCCTGAAGAGAATTTGGAGGGAAGTCATTATTATTTATCATCAGGGAAAATACATGGCTGGGAAACTACCTCATATCAGTTATCTCCACATCTGTGGAGTTTTTCATTTACAATAGTTCCTTGCCTGGACTCAGCTATTATTTCCTTTTTTAATTTTCCCCCTATTACATATGTCACTAAGTGGATGATTGTTTGGTGGAGGAAGAGTAATTTTACCACATTTAAAGAAGTGAGTAAAGGTGTTTTATAAGATTGGGGCCATTCAGCTAATTCTGAATTACTTTGGTCTCCAGAGTCAAACTGCACTAAAATCCAGCTCTCAACCCGCAGCGGTTGGGGGCTGTCCCTGCCTCCCCAGCCCACTCCTTTCTCTTGTGTTTCAGTAGATCAGCTGAGCAGAGCCAGGCTGGGGAGCAGCCACGTTCACAGCGTAAGGCAGACAGAGGCTTGGGGCTCCGGCAGGGAGAGGGGCTCCTGAGCAGTCCAAGCAATCCCATCCCTTGGTGGATTGGAGCAGCACAAGGAAAGATCTGTGTCTGCTTCACACAGAATGCCCAGTGCTAAGGGACGCCCATAGGGAGGGGAGAGGATGCGTTTGCATTTGTGTTCAGTGTTTGTTCACTGAGGACAGTCCAGAACAAATAAACTATACACCTCTTCCCCTGTCCACATCTATGTCCAGACCTGCAGCCTGCTGTCTCTGGGCTCACATCCTCCTTCTTTCAAGAGTAAATCTCATGGTAAATGTTTTCTCTCTCATACAGCTGAAGTGAGCTTCTAGCTTACCTGCTGCCCAATCCAGTCACAGTTTGTCACAGCCACTGCTGGAGGTTCTTGGGGTTATTTAGTGGACTGTACTGGAACTCAGAGCTTGTCTTCTCACAGACAAGAAGACTCAAAGTTTTTGAAAGCCCCGGCAAGACACATACTTAGTCAGCCAGGGCAGGACAAGTTGTGTTACCTTGTGAGCATGTTGTGAACTGGTACAATTAGACACCGAGTGTGTAATTCCACACCTGTACAGTATCTGTGAATGGGGCTGGATTACTTCCAGCCCTGTGGACAAGAGCTGCTTACTTGCTTACACCTTCTGCCGTAAATCCAAGATGCTTTCCCTGCTTGCTTTTGCCCTGCTGCTGCATTACACAGCCAATGACCTCCCTGTTTCCACCCTGATACTGGTGAATGACAAGTTTAACAAGATTTATCCTGCCTATGTTTGTCTAAAGCTGTTGCCTTTAATCCAGCCACCGAGAAGATTATTCTTTACTTACTGGAAAACACAGTGCCTGCGCTTTCGTGGGGCTTGCCTGGAATTTGAATGTGCCTCTGTTTATGGAAGTTACTCTCTGAGAGAGGAAAAAGTGTGTACAACTATTTACTGCTAGTTTCTGATTTGTTCCATATCTCTTGCAGCTTGAATCAGAACTCATGGTCCAGCTTTCCAAGTCCACAAAATTACTTTACCTTAAGTTCATTAATTACCCAGCTTTATTTGTTTTCCTCAGTCTTTTTTTCCCACAGGTTTCTAAGGTGATTTATTCAAAATGCATTAAGTAACCTATTAAGAACTGTTCTTAAATGCATTTTCAGTATTTTATGATAAAAAACCATCTTGAGGTGCTGATTCTCAAACCAAAAATGGAGCAGCTTCATCTTGCTACAGCATCACTCAGGAGTGTGAAAGATGTCAATAACAGAGAGGGTTTGAATTCCATACAAATCTTTCTCTATCAAGAAAAGGCTTTAATTGAAAAGCAACCGTGGTTTTTTTCATTTTAAGATGCTGGAGCTCTTTAGCATTTGGCAGGTCAGTATTCAGCCTGATGCTTCAAATGTTAAGGTGAAAGCTGCCCATTTATGACCTGTAATGAATATTTCATTTTCTCTCCATGTATGGAGAGAACAATAAACAATAAAAACTCAAATGCAATGAAAATTAACTGTAAAAATGACACTATCAATCTTGAAAAATTGCATTTATTAGTATCACCTGGAAAATATATCACATGCCACTTGCCACCATTTAGACCACTTCAGATACTTTACACACATTTAGTAAAATCAGAATGTTTACAATTAATCTTTCAACCAACATTGAAAGATTTGACTTTTTATTGGAGCAGTAAAGAAAAGCTCATCTTTGACTTGCTGTCAGTGATGTGGGATACATGAAATCACTGCCCACAGACACATCTCTTCCCAGCCCTTCCCACTAAAATTTAGAGTACGAAGCAGCTGCTTTCTGATGGTGAATGCTCCGATTGCTGCATGCTCACTGGCAGAAACATCTGCTTTTGCAGATCCCTTTGCTCCACAGCAGTCACACAATTTAGAATGTTTCAAAGAAAACCTGCCTCAAATGGAGTCAATGCAGTCTTCCCATAGTTTTCAAGGGTGTTGGGATCAAGGGTGCCTAGGTTTTTACATGCCAATCAACAGAATACCGTAAGAACTCTTGAAATGTTGTATCTTTTAATTTTGGGGAATGTAATGCTAAATGAAGGCAAGCTGTATGATTACTAACATAACTTTTGGTTGTGAAGGCAGTACTTTCAAAACCAAAATCCTCTGTTAATAGTTGTCAAGAATATCCTTTCCCCTTTTTTACTCTAAGTACTACAAAATTTATTAGAATTTCTGAAGTAAAAGTTTATGTGAAGTCCATGTTCTTCAACACACTTAGCACTGACAGGCCAAAAATTCACAAACCACAGAGCAGTATCACCAAAACCTGACAACTGCAGGAGATCAGTCTGCTGAGATGCATCAAGGTGCACATGTCACTGTCAGTATGGATGGTGTTTGGGAATTCTGGATATCATTCCAGGAACTTTTGCTTGAACGGTATTTTTAACTGTTGGCCACAGTTTCATTAATTCCCATACATTCCTGTCCCTGCTGTTCCCAAAATAGTATGTTCAGTGAATGAGAGCTCAGGTTGAAAAATAATTTGTAGTTGAGTTTTTGCTCTCTTATCCAATTAAAAACTGGGTATGCTGAGGAAAGTGACTATGGGTATCCTGTATCAGCTGTATAAATTGTACTATTTAAGTGTTGCATGTAAGTGCTACAATCCAACTGGATTTGTGATTTAGTAATTAGAACCTTATTCTGGATTGGGCCTTGACTCAGATTTTCTTCATCCTAAAATACAGACAGTTAATGTTGAACTGAGTTGCTTGCAAGAAGAAGACAAACTTCTGTTGTGGTTTTACAGTTTTGCAGCAGGACAAGTCAGTATGTTGGTGCAAAATTGATCATGTATAATTGAAGAAAATTGCTTATATGTAACCAGAAAGTACTGAAGTGATACCAGAATATATATACATCTAACTATGAAATACCTTGTAGTAAAAAAATCCAGAGAAAATGTGATATCAGTGAAACTTGTCTGAAATGACCAATAAAAATATGCTGCTTAAATTAAGTATCTTATCAGAATTATTTCTAAGAGAAAGCAAGCATGAATGTGCTATACTGTAAGTCTGTAAGTACTGTAAATACTGTAACTATGCTAAAGGGTAAATACTAGAGAAAGAGAGCTTCCTCAGTCTTTGAAGAGTTCTTAAATTCGTTAGGCTTAATGATATTTTTTATGGTAATGATATGTGTGCTGATGAGTGTCGTCTAATCAGTCTTTTTAATCTTCTTGTAGTGCAGGATTGTGGCTGTGACCCAAATATTGAGAATGAGCATGACTATGAAACGGATGAGAACTAAAAGAGAAAAAAAATATTGTAAGCATAAATCAAAAACACCAACTGCTGTTACAACACTGGTTTGTAAACTTTTGCTGGTGTACACACAGGCTGGTTCACATTTGGAAACTGTTTTCAGCCAATTAGTTTCAATTGCCACGTTCAGGAATCCACACATTCTGAGCATGAATCCAAGCATTTGGCACTTGATCACTTTCAGAGATAGCTCAAAATTATACACTTCAGTACCTTTAATTCTTTTGTAACCTGGAGAATAGTACAAGCATGAGAAGCCTCATATAAATTTATATGTACACCAGAAGTTAAATTTAGAGTCACAGCTCACATGTCCTTTATAGTTGCAAGTGTTATTTATAATAAAGGAACTACTCTCTACTGCTATCTCTGAAGTTTAGACTTTGAGAAGACAGGAGATAGTTGGATCTGTCAGACTTTAATGACAAAAAATCTGACAAAAAAACCAGTTTTTCAGTACCTGAGTTAAATCAGCTTTAAACCATAACAGCACTGTACCTCTACCTGTGAGAAGGTATTTAAAGTACAGGTATTTCTGATGTCTGTTTGGTAGGTGGAATATTCACAGAAATGTACACAAAACTCTGTTTCAGAACTATGTGATACCTGACTGTTTCCTACGTGTCAATGTGTTCAGTGTTGCAGCTTAATGGGAAACATTTTCCATTAGAGCAGCACAGCATCAGTGATGCTGCTGGCCCTTCCATGTGCCAAAGTGGATGGTGCTGTGTTTCAAACAGCAGCTTTACCCAGCACCAGCTTTGCTCTCCTGGTGTTTCCTCCCTCCCCCTCAGTGTAAATGTGTAGCTGTGGGTGATGTGGACTCAGTACCTGACCCTGCCCGAATCCCTGCATGAGCATTTTGCGAAATTTTGGTGACCAGTTAGCTGCAGAGCCCCACAAACTCCTTACCTTGGCAAAGAAAAAGCAGCAGGCATGGGGGTGGAAATGTGGGCCACAAATGGGACTTCCCTTTCCAGTGAAAGACCCACTTGAAATGCTTGCAAAGCTACAGCTTTATTGGGCTGCAGAGGATGCTTCAAAATTACAAAATCCATTCAAGTGATGTTTCTGATGAAACAGTTTTGAGCGAGAACAAGGAACCAGATGAAGTACAAAGGGATTGTTACTGTTCTTGCATCCACCAAGCCTTGATTTTGAACAATTTACTGAAAAATCTGTGACATTCCCTAGCTCTTGTGGTTTTCTCAGGATGGTAAGAAGCTGTTAAATAAATCTGTTTTATAATTTGTTGGAAATTATATATTTTAAGTCAGTTTTAAAAAATTTCTTACTAGCCTACCATTTTATTTTCAGCCTGCCATAAACTTTCTCAATGTTGGACCTAAAACTGTTCACATACTAGTTTTAGTTTTTAGTTCTCTAAAATACATTTTTAATTCAAAAAGCTGTCAATAAGTGAAATACTTATCACTTGAAAATCTCACTCAATTACTACAGGTTTTTTAAACTTGTTTTTTTGTATATTTATTTATTTATTAAAATAGTAAATATTTTAATACTTTATTTTGCTATTTTCAGAATTAATTTTGTAGTGCTTTTGTCATTTGAAAAAAAAAAAAAAGCCTTTTCGACCAGTTGCACCATTTTTAATCCTGTGTAACTCCTGCCCTCACCATGCTAAGCTGTCACATTCATGGTTTGTTCTTGTGAGACTTTCTAAGTGTTTTGCAACACAAGTAAAAACTACTGTGACAGCCGTTCCCTTGGAAAGGCAGAGAATTCCATACTTCACTCACCTGCATAATCATTTGTAGTCATTAGAGTTGTAATAATTCTTGCTGTAAATTGAATGAATTCTGATTAGTGGAACACATAGGACACATTTATACTTCTAAAAAATTATAAAATATCTGGTTTTCAACAGAAGATCATCTTGCATGAAAATATATACTGTACACATTCCCACTTTTAGTGTGTCCACTCTTCATTATTTTGGCTTCGGAGATCAAGCTCTCAAAGCTGACTGACAATATATTAAGGGTCTTTTTAAATGAGAAAATCACAGATATAATTAGAATTTTTACATCTATCACTCTAGATTGGATGTGGTCAGTTTACTGCTTTTCTTTCTGTTCAGCCCCTCTTTCAGGAGCTGACAATGAGCTACAGCCACAGTTGAGTTAGGATGACTTAACCATTGGGAATGTTCACGTGTGTGCCTTTGGGTTTTGCAAATACAAGGAATTCAGCTTCCCTTCCCACAAGGAACCTAAATGTTAATTATTTCACACTTGCAGCAGAGTAAAAGCATTTATAAAGTTTACTGTTGCTGTTCACCACAATTTGTAATTACTGACTTTTTTCACGTAGAAATAGATCCAGCATCACTGGATGATGAGTTTTATTGTGAGAATATTTCAAATGAGTTTTGTGAAGATGCAAAAGGCACTTCTGACAAACAGCTGTAGAACTGCTCATGCAGACCACTGGGGAATTGCCACAGGAACTCCACAAATGACTGTTCATAAATTCTGTCAAGAAATGTAATTACAAGTAGCCATAGAGTTAAAGGCATTCAGTTAAAGTGTGTATTTATTTGTAGACAGCTTTTCAAAATTAGCATTGTCTGACTGTATACCTGAAATTTTAGCACCTTTTCATGCTGGAACACTAGTAACTTTATTACATCATAGAAGATGGAAAAGTTTTCCTCATAAAGACAGTCTTTCAGTTATTTCAATTCCAGTTCTCTTGGTCATATTCACATTTTAAGTCATTGTTTTTTATCACTGGTGTCAAAGATAAAACTTGTTTTCAAGAGACTGTGTTATCTGAGTCCCAGGTGTCAGCACTGAGGGAAACCAAGGCAAGATCTTCGCCTGCTATGACTGAGTAAAGACCTATGAAAAAAGGAACTAGGAGAACTCAGGAACTCAGTACTTCACACCAAGCTGTCTGTAGCTTACCTGCAGAGGCGTACACAGACATGCCCCAGGTCAGGGCGCTCGCCTCTCTGGCATCTTTGGTCTCCCAGAGATGCTGCAGCTGAACCAGCCTACTGGCTGCACTGACGAGTGTGCACAGATTCTGAAAAGCAGGTGAAAAAGAGAGAGAACCTCTGCCTCTGCCATGGTATTGCCTGAATAGGAGAAGCTTTTTCGTTTAGAATAAAAAAAAAATTTACACTTTTCCAGTATGTGGCAACCCAAGTGCTTTGGCTTCTTACTAAGGAGCAGTGAAGCAAAAAATGGGAGTTGCCAGAAACAAGGACTCATTTCTGAGGTACTGCCCAGCAAAAAGCTCAAAGAGCACAGTTGCTACTGTTGTTGACAAATGCTTGACAGAGGCAAATGCAGTAAGAAGCAAGGAAACAAAAAAGGATTCTCAACCTGCTCCATAAAACTGTTTATAGAAGTCACCTAAATGAGACTGACCTAGTCTAAACAGCAAGGTTGATTCAGACCATCTGTTACCATTATGTCTGGCAAACAAAACCATAAAGGAATGAGAAAACTGACAAGAATGTGTGGAAAATTAGTCCAATTGGAGGGAAAAATAGTAACAGGAATGCACTATTCACTCAGTCCCCCTTTTAAAGGGGATTTTGCAAAGGCAGCAAGGACTCCACACGGGCCTTTGTGCCCTGCCTGGATTTCTGCTGCAAGTAAGGATGAGTGTAGGGTTTGGAAGCTTTTCTCCCCATCTGTATCATCTTTTGCATTAGCAGATCCTGTTCATCTCAATTACTTTTTTACTTTCTCTCTCTTGCTAAGAAAAGACCATCTTTAACCTTTGTAGGTGTTATCAGATTATATTTTTCTTGCAAAATTGTATGACTAAAGGGAAAAAAAGAAATATGTCA
The DNA here is from genome assembly GCF_028551555.1 of Melozone crissalis. Taxonomy (NCBI): domain Eukaryota; kingdom Metazoa; phylum Chordata; class Aves; order Passeriformes; family Passerellidae; genus Melozone; species Melozone crissalis. The sequence goes on from NW_026535805.1 coordinate 60,696,269, forward strand.
CAATCCCTGCTTCAAATGCTTTGATGCTCTACTCTCTTCCTCTCGTGTTAAAGATTTATTGGTTGGGATTATGACGTTAGGACTAAAGTGGCAGCAGAATTTCAACATTTTAAGTATTTGCTAGTTTTAATTAAGGCACCACCAAGTAACAACTTATCTCAGAACATGCCTTTTTTCCCCCCATAGAGTCTCTATTTTCGGTGCTATTTCCCAGCTGCTTACAAAAGAAAGAACCTGTATCTGAAAGCTGGTTGGTTATGCTGAAAGCTAACTAAAATGACAAATTCTTCCAAGTACATTTATATAGGAGAGAGTCCACTAATAAATACTTCCAGAAAAACAAAGTCATTTCCTGTGAAGATCTAATTTCAGATAATCATGTAGCACTTACCATGGCCAGATCTATTATCCACTTCTGCAGTGTTATCATATACCAGCCCACCCAATATCTTACATTACATTAAGTTTCATAGCACTTAAATTATACGATACAAAGTTCTCAAAACTGCCTGAGGAATATATTTTTTTTTAAACATCTGGAAATAATCTTATTGAAACTTTTTAACAGACTATACAATCGAGATAAAACATATTCAAAACTGGATGAAACACTAAGTGTTCCTATTTTTCACACTGTCTTCGGTCAAATAGTGTCTGGAGTTTCTCAAAACCTGCTCCAAAGCACAAGATTTGAGATTTAAACCCAAGTCCTATTTAGAAAAAACCCAAACAGTGCTGTCTTTATTTCAAGTACAACCTACAGGGGCAGGAATTTAAAAAAAAAATAATTAAAAAAAAATCTTATATTTCTACTCTGCATCCCTGTAGAAAAGATGTAAATTAAGAATTTATTTTACTCTTTATCAGTTGGGAGCCTTCTAAAGCAGAGCAAACATATAAAGCTTACTTCCTGCAGAGATTTTACTGTGATCCCAGAAATCAGCATGGGAATGTGGAATACATGTTGAGGGGTGCCTGAGAATGATTTACAATAGTAGCACACAAGAAATGATGACACAGCTGCCATGCAAAGAACTGCCAAACAAGCCACATAAACCAAACCTCCCAGATTTCAAAGGATACACGAGTGCATAGAAACAAGCTCGTCTCACTTTTCCACTGAAATGCATAATACAGCCAAGGAGAATGACATCTGCAATAAACAAAAGGTGGCTGGTCACAGAAAGGACTGAAGGGGCCCAAACACAATCCCAGACAGTTCCACTGGGCACGAGGTCTGTGGAAACTCCTTTCTTACAGCTTTGTCTCTCAAATGTGATTGATGAAATACTGCAATCTCCAAAACTAAGCTTTCCTTAGAGTCTGGAGTGTTTAGTATGCTTCTCTCCCAAGTGGAGAAACCAGACAAAAGGACGAGTTTACACTGTGACTCTGTGTAATAGGTTTTTCTTCTCTACCTGACCATCTCTTTCAATGGCATTTAAAAGAATTCAGTTTTATATGAGATGTTAATTCCCTCTTTCCCCCAAGTCCAGCATCACTGCAGTGGAGCACTGTACTTACATGCAGAGACTTGGAGCGCTGAATGAGCCCCATTTCATTTCCAAAACATGCCTTACAAAAATTACCTTGTGCAATGACGACAGGAAACTCCAGGTACGTCTCCAGGGGGTAACCATAATAGATGTGGTACCTCAGAAACACAAGGAGGCTGAACAGAGAGATACAAAACATGACTGCACAGAGGGACACAAATGCCTTCACAACTTTTATACTGTTTTGGTGGTGCCAAAAGGCTCCAGATAGGTGTAGCCCTTGCTGTCAAACTGATCAAACAACAGGCACACAGAGCAAGCCTGATCATTCTGTAATCTATTTCTGTTACCCTCATTGCCCACACTTCTCACCAAGGTCTTTATGTCACAATCTGTAGGGCATAATTTTATTTATCATAATTGCTGAGAAAGAAATGAAGGCTTTCAGATCTAGGAGATACCTCCTCTCTGCCAGAGTCTTGGCACCTCCAGGATAACTCTGATTTCTTTATTTATGTCTGTAGTTCAATCTGTGCATTAGGCAAGTTTTATAGGGGTAGAAAATGTCTTCCAAGCTGTCTAGACTGCACTGTTATGAGATTACACTACGAGTGTAGCTCTACTGGTCAGACTAAGAGTCTGTTTTTAAGTGCACCAAACAATGGCAACTTTCCTTCCTGCCATTCCACAATACAGTACCCAAAAGGAATTGAACTTTTATGTTTTCTGTACTTCCAGCTCTCCTGCAAGTCCATGGGGTTAGACAGAAAATTCAAAGCTGTAAGGAAAACAGAAAGGACTCAGAGTAGTTTTACATAAGAAAAAATATTATGGTTTCTGGTGTAGAAAAATGGCAGAAGGAACAGCCTGCCTTGTAAGAAACTGGCTTTTACAGCATTCAGAATTTAAATATCTGAACTTCCTAGGAATGCTATTTGATATAGAGTCAAATCAGATCCCTAGCCACCAGCACCATGTGTCTCTGTCACCCCTCACACCTGGTCACTCTATGTTGATTTCACAGAACCAGCCCAGCTTGTAGTGGTAGTCACTCAGCTCCCTGCAACTGGATTCAAAGTATTTAAAGGTAGGAGGATAAACAGGCTACTAAATACAATACATGCTTCAAAGAAGACCAGAACCTGTAATTGTGTGGGTACCATGGTTCTCCCACAGGTGCTGAAGAGACATTTCCAGCTTCTCCATGCTCATCTCAAACATTACTTAGAAACACTTTTTAATGCACACCACCGCACGCAAATTATTGAAGTGTTGTCACCGCTTTTTGGCTGAGGCTGTGGGGTCAGTCATCTCTGCTGGAGCTCCAGTTCGCTTCATTTACTCGGAGGTGTGTTAAGGGTAAACAGCAGAAACTCGGGTTCAGTGCTGCAGGGAGAGGCGGGCGGGGAGCGGCCACGGCGGAACGTGAGGGATCCCGCACAGCTCCACTGAGAGGTGTCTGTAAACGGAGCTGTGTCTCTGCCAGGAGACACGGCACGGGCACCCTCAGACACACCACGCCGTTTTTGTAAGGGGATTTTTCTGGATAAAACCCCTTTCCTAGTGTTCTGCCCACCTCAAGCCCCCGGCTGGGCCAAGGCAGGGCTCTTCACGGTGCTTTCTCTCGCTCGTACCCACACCCGAACGTGCACACACCGAGCTTATTTGTTTGTCGTTTCATACAATCCTCTTTAAGCAAGATTTAATAAGCCTAGCCCATGTAAGCTCATTACAGGCTCACAAGTCTTTGGAGTTTGACACGGCTTGTAATTTTCTTAAGGAATTATTTAAGTCTTACTGATTCGGGTGAGGGAAGCCTGTCTGACGAGTACAGCTACCTGCACCACAGAGCACACGGGCCACTGAATAACCTAAACACAGGCTTACACCCTCTGCAGCTGCTGTATGCAGCGACATGAGTGGTCCGGGATGGTTTGGTCAAGTAAAAAAAGACGAGTTTCCCTTTAAATGAAAAAGCGGAATCACTAAAACAGGAAGTTCCTTCCCGAAAGGCTCTGTGCGCTGAGCTGGGCTGGTGCTGAGCTCCGAGCGGGGCGATGTGGCTCCGCGGGAGCGGGGAGTGCTCGCCGCCCCCAGGCCGCCCGCCCCTCAGCGCACCCTCAGGCCCCACCTGAGTCATGGAGGAAGGAATGAGTCCCCGGCTGCCGCAGCAGCCCCGAGGCCCCGCACCCCCGGCCGAGGGGACCCGTGGCTCCAGCCCTGCTCCCGCCGCCTTACCCAGCTAGCTCCAGGAGGAGGCTGCTCACGCTGAGTCCCCACGCCGAGCCGGCCCTCAGCACCGCCACCAGCTGCGGCAGCTTGATCACGGCACACACGGCCCAGGTTGTCAAGTGCACCAGGTCCAGCAGCCCCGGCGCCATCCCGCTGCGGCGGCCCGGGACGGGGATCCGCGGAGCGGCGGGCAGGGTGCGGTGGGACGGTGGCGCCGGCGCTGCCCTCACGGAGCGCCCCGGGCCCCCCACTGCCCGGACACGAGAGGGGAGAGCCAGGCCCGGCGGAGCACCCGCGGCCCCGGCGGGAGGGGCAGCGCCGCGGTCACCCCCGGCCCGTGGGGCTGAGCACCGCAGTGACCCAGGGACCGCTGGTTGAAGTCTCCCTACCTCTGACTCCCTCGGTGCCCGGGCCGAGAACCACTCCGCTCCAGGTTCGGAGCGTTGCTCCTGGAATGAGTTTGTTACCATAAACAGCATCCCCGAACAGGGATGATGTGATGCTGTGCCGGCCATGGGCCGTGTTCACCCCGGAGCGGTGCAGGTCAGCCCCGGCTTTGGAGCTGTAGGCTGCAGCTCATTTTTCTCCCTCCAAGTAGAGTCCCCACTGCTCCAGCGCCTGTCATTTTTAGGTCACTCTGAACTGCCATGGAACTAATTCCTGCAGCAGGGATCACACTGGTCTGAGAGCAGCACTTTATTTTTACAAGAAAAATGTGCAGCAAAATTAAAAGTTGCTAAATGCTGAACTTGTCAGATGATACCGATATTGGCTGAAATAAACTTTTTAACACAATTTGAAGTATTAGAAAGCAGGCGTTCTTTACTTGTGGAGGACACAGTAGATTTATTCTGTGTCTGGAGTGAGACAGGGATTTTATTCATTATAACTATACATATTCATTAAAACATGCTTCTTATTTAGTATATAAATATCACTTTCCTAGAACTAACATGCATGCATTCACCTCTTACTGGAAGTTTATGGTTCTGGAGATTTCTTAAGAGGGGTCTTTGGTGATTGTATTCACTGAATGCTTTGATATTAAAGGTGACTTTCCCTGAAGTTTTTCTCTGTGTATGCCCTGTTGTTTCTGGTTATATTAAATTTGCTAAAAACCCATTGTAGGCCTCCTTATCTGTTTCTGCACAGCTGTGTTTATCATCCTGTGTGCATACCTTTACATTCTTTTTTTTTTTTTTTTTGACAGTTAGTCTTTCAGCAACATCAGGGGAGCTGAAAATTGTTCCTCTTTAAGTTATTTATCACAGGTTATTGGAGATTGAGTAGCTTCTCCAAAACATACACCTACCCACCACGCAGAGTTACATACAAAACCAGTAAAGTTTTTGCACTTCTCAGTTTGTCAGTACTAAATAAAGGTTATCCTAGGACCACACATTTGTACTGATTATGCATGCTCTGAATCTTGGCTGTTTTGTGCCTGCATATGGCCAGGACTGCTCTGACTATCAAATCTTCACCATTAATTCAGAGTTTTAAGTAGAATGTAATTGCTTTAACATGAGGGGTTATTTGCAGGCATAGCATTTCTTCTTTTTAATTTTAATGAAAGTTGTATTTTACTATGGCCAATAGTTCTTAAAATGGCGTAAAACAGGTATATTGCATTAATTCCACATACCCTTGGTGGTATTTCAAAACTGTGTTTCTAACTCTGAATTTGTAAATCACGTTGCCCTTTGGTAATTCAGTCATAAAAGGAAGCAGGTATGTAGAAGTACATAAAATCTCAAAACTCAGAAATAAATAGCCCCCAATACAAAATTCTTATGTAGAAACTGTGTTTCTGTTAATAAAATTCAAAGTAATCAAGCTTTTCAAAGGCAATAAGCTAAAATAAAAAAAAATTTGGTTTGATTTTCTTGATGACTGAATTGTTGACTTTGTGGGAGCATTATGTACTTGAAAAAAGTTGACAAATTGTCATACATGATGAAGTTATTTTAAGTTAGGTCTGAGGTGTAGATGTGTCAGTCATTTCAGATGATCTGAAAATAACAGAAATATCTAAGACAGAAGTTGCATATTTGCACTGCTGTGTGGATGCTGGTCCAAAAAAGCTATAAAATTGTCAGTAATATGTACTGCCTTGTACCTTTGTAGAGTAATCAAGAAGCTGAACTGGAAATCATTAAGCAGGTCCATAAGCCCATTTTATTCAACCATTTTTATATTTAAGAACATATTAAGTATTTTGCTTTAGCCAGCATTTTACCTTTTTAAAATCCCATCCTGCTTTGCATTTTAAGCAATCAGATGACCAGGATGATTGACCATCTCCCCTACCCTGTCTGTGTAATGGCCCAGCTCTGCATCTGTTCACTGCCCACGGTGAGCAGCAGCTTAGGGAAGGAACAGATGTCACAGTGCTGGGCAGCGCTGTCCAAGGTCAGGAAGAAAAATTTAATCTGTGAGCAGTATGAGAAATTCTTCCTAGTTTAAATTATTTAGTTCTACATCAAGTTTCAGTTTTGGTCAGTTGCAGCAAAATGCAGGACCCCTTCAAATTACAGTTCAGGAAATGAATTCACAGCATCTTCCAGTGCAGCAAATGGGCAGTGGTTTAACATTGCTGCACCTCAAATGGGAATGCACATGTTGATCCCTATTGAAAAAACACAGAGAAGGAAAATAATCTTCCAGTAGTAACTAAGGACAAAAAGTCAAAACATTTTTTTCCACATAATGATGTTGGCTTATCACAGTTGGGTTTTTGAACAGAATAATGCCCTAAATTTTGTGAGTTTGCAAGGAATGCAGAGGGTGCAGTCTTGCTGGTTATTTCCACAGCCTGCCATGCTAACAGGGAATGCTTCATTTTGCAGATAATTGATGTTTTAAGCTCTAGGTTACATCCACCATTGAGGGACCTGTGCAGATGGGGACAGTTCCTGAGAGACACATAATGGAAGGTTGGGGGTGAACAGAATTGCTAGGGACACCAGGTTACAGGAGGCTCATTTGTTTGCCCAGAAAAGGGAGCATGAACACAGTGTGTCAACACATAGGAAATAAACCAGAGGATTAGACATACCAGCACAGTGGCAGGGCTGGAACCTTTTAGGCATCACAGGGACAGTGTGGCACAGCACATTACAGATGGCAGGATTCAAGCTTTTTTGGAAAAGCAGACAGGGAAATGAGTGGAAGTTGTGTTCTACACAAAACAGTTTATATTTGCCTGGAGCGTTCCCCTGCTTGTTGGAGTAAGCACTGAGTTGGCTGAGAGCTGAGGGTTCAAAATTGGTGGAGACACTGGCATGGGGAACACTGTGCAGGAACCTTCTATAAATTGTCTGATCAGGAAGAGGAAGCAGATGAAGCTTTAAATAACTACAAGGAGCTCACAGTTGTAGGTACAGGCTGCTTTGGAATACAAAATTGCTCTGCTCTCTGGAGAGGCACCCAGTGGGGTAAAAACAGTCTAACCAATTTTTGTGGGTCATCAAGAGCATTCTTTTTTGACCCCGATGCTGGATTTGTTACTCAAAAACAAAGAAGGAAGGAATGTGAAGGTAAAGGGCAGCCTTGGCATTAGTGACTCCAGGACCTTAGAATTAAGACCCCAAGAGAAATAAGGAAGACAAATAGTAGAATAAAGATTCTGGCCTTCAGAAGAACAGAATTTGTCTTGTTTAGGAAATTGGTTTGTCAGGACCTCTCAGGAACATGGGATGGGGGCAATGGAGATCAGGAGGGTGCATTGAAACTCAAGAGAACATGCTCACAGAACAAAAACTGGCTCGTCTGGTGAGCTGGAACTCAGGCAGGCAGGGGAGCAGCTTGGCTGATCCAGCTGTGCTTCTCTGAACTCAAACTCCAAAAAGGGAGGGCTGGAAATATGGAAACAGGTATGAGCCGCCCAGGTGCAAGGGAATGGAGTTGAACACTGGAACAGTGGCCCAGAGAGGCTCTGACATCTCTATCTATAGAGATTTTCACAACTGAGCAGGTCAAGGTCCTGAGCAACCTGGTTTGACATCAGCACTGGCCTTGCTTTGAGCAGGGACTTGGTCTTGAGGCCTCCAGAGGTGCCTTCTGGCCACATGACTGTGATTTCCTGTACTTCAGTCCTTATGCAAGCTGCATGTTTGAGGCTCCATTCTGCCACCAGACACATTAAGATTGAGCTAAAGTAAAAATTATCAAGACTTTAAAACAAAATTGAAAAAGGATGGATTCTATGATTTTAGGTACTGTTCACTTTTGATTGTCTTTTCTGAACACTTGTAGTGCCCAAGGACTGTGAGCTTTACTGGTGAGTAGTAGACTGATGCTCTGTGATAAAAGCTCACCTTGAGGAGGAGGTTATCTCTGTGCTGAGGCTCCTTGGTGGCACAATGACACTGTTTCAACTCTGATCTGAAGATCCTTCTCTTACTAAAGAAGTCCAATGGATCCCTGTGTGCTTCGTGTTTGTGGTTATGTTGTACAAATGTGCGTGACACGGTTATTAAAGAAGGAGTGGAGATTGCGTGTAGTTTGTTGGTTCTGTCTGCAGTGTGTTGTATATATTTGTGGGAACTGAAAACATGACCTTATTTATATAAGGTTTACTTGAGGTTAGGCTGAACAGAAGCATAACAAATTGAATGAAAGTACTATAAGCAAAAAAACCCCAAACCCTCTTGGCTCAGTGTTTGGTCTGTGGAATGCTTTTCTGAGTTAACAGAAGGCCTTAAGGCCATTCTGGGTAATGACATTTATCTAAAATAATATTGCTATCTAAAAAGTAGTACTGAAAGAGCCTAGAAGGCCAAAAACAGATTTTAAAACCTAACTCAAAAACTAACAAAGCTAGGATCTGGGAGGAGCAGAAGAGAAGGAAAATACCCTAACTAGTGTCCCTATTAGAAAATCTGCATTGAGCTTGTAGCCCAGAGAGGAGGTTTAGCTGCAGCTTTTGGATCAGGAACTGGTATTGTTCTAGATCCATGCTTACACCTGATTTACCCAAAGAGGAGGCTCCAGCAAGAGTTAAGAGTGTGAGTGTATAAGGGCAGCAGCCCTTGCTAAGGTCCTGGTGAGTGATGCCTCCTGCACTCTTGCTAAATGTCCTAAGATTCTCCCAGAGGGTGCAAATGGATCTGCCAGCACTGAGGAGCAGCTACAGTTACAATCGTGCTTATTCCAACAAAGATCATCATCTCACCGGGTCTGAAACACTGCCAGGTGTGGGTTTCACTCTGGCCTTTGTAGGGTTTTTTATGTATCTCTATGGTAACACAGTGCTAGCAATGTGTCAGCATTCCATTAAGTTTTGTGGTAGAGAGTTGATGTAAACACTGTGTTTTCAGTCTATCTGGCTTTAAAGAGACATAACAGAGTAACTGCTAAATAAGCATTGTGATAGCTGCAGGTGGTTCTAGGCTACATCTTTGGTTTGTTTTTCATTCTCAGCAACACCTGCAGCTGACATGAGAGTTACTGCATGGAAAATTTGTTAATCCACAGGTCATATAAAATATGTCCAGTGATGGTATTTGGTTATTAGTAACTGGGCAAAGTAAACCCACAGTTTTAAGTCACATAGTGATCAGGTCATAGAGTAAACCCAAATGTCATCATTTTTATATTTATTGTGCCAGTTTATTTGGACATTACTTCTTAATGCAATTTATCAGTCATTATATGCCAGTCATTATATTTCCTCTGGGTTAAGAGACAGTTAATAGAAATTTGCAGTAGTTTTGCTCCATCAACCTGTCATAAAGGCCTTGTGCTGACATGAGGCTGTAACCCCAGACACTTGGAAATTCCATTTTTAAGTGCTGGCAGTTGTGCAGATACGTAGGTTCACACAGCTTTGGAGAGGTCACGAGCTGAAGTCAGTCAGTCCATGCCCTGTGACAGAAGAGGCTGTGAGCAGGCCTGTGCCAGCATCTCTTCAGCTTTCAGCAGAATTCCCAAGTTACATGGAGACCCATCTGTCTTCCATTGACGCAAACATGAAGTTTTCTGAAGAAGGAAAACATATCTGACATGGATTCAGACTAGCAAGTAGAGTTTTTAAGGGTAGCATTCAGTGGTTTGTATCTGTGCACGATTTAGGAAATGAAACTTGAGGCCCTGACAGATTATTTTTGGTTTCTAAAACCAACAAAAGAAAAAATGCCCCACTTTAAAAAGCTGTTTTCTGATTTAATTTCTGAAAAGAAATTGATTTCTTTTAGAAGCTGAGGAATGTGAATATGTATGCACATACTGCATACAAACACATGATGCCTTGTCAGCATCATCATATGTCTCACAGCATAATGAGACCTTTGTAGGAAAACCTGTTTTGTTTTTTTTTTTACTTTAAAGTAATCTAAAGGTCAAGAAAAAGTTTTAAATACAGTTTCTAAGAAACAACTGGATTAACAGTCATAAAAAAACCTTATTAAATGAAACTTTATAGTTAAGGTGCCATCTGGGAACTATATACAAAGACTGTTCTAAAAGCACAAGAAACATAGATTTATATGAACTTACGTATGTTATGTTTTTTAAAAATATATTTCACACTTTTTAAATTTAAATGAACTCAAAATGAGAACACACAAAATCCAGATGTACTGGAATCATGTTCACATTATAAATATTATAACTATACTCAAAAAGATAGAAGAGAAAGCAGTATATAACTAAGGGAAGAACTAAATCAATATAGCTACCCACTTGTGCCTGAAAGAAATAAAGAAAATGAATTCTCTAAACATGGATAATCCCTTATTTGAGATCTGGCAACAAAAGGGAAGCTTATAAAACTGAAGCCCAAGTTATACACCATAAGAATGCTTTACAAGTAACTTACCACACAGTTTAATATCTACACAGTCTCTTTGGTAAATATAATTTCCACTGATTATTTACAGATTTCGCTACTAATGTAAGCTAAGTCAATCTTTCTAAAACACTCTGCTTACATAAATAAGGATTAGTTGGCAAAGTTAATTACTGTAAAAGAAAAATGACTGCTAAACTTGGGATGAAATTGGAGTCTAGAGATTGTTTGCTGCCTTCTACTTGCAGGTGCTAAGGCAGTTTTTATTAGGACCCTGAATATTCCCAAAAGGTCTCTTCTGGAGGTTGCTGTACATGGAGAGGCCCAAACTAACTTTGGAATTGTAATGCTGGAGAGCTAATTGCATTGACATAATTTATGTGTAATTATTAGGGAAAGTGCAATAATTTAACAAAATCTGATGTCCAGTTCTACACAATGTTCCCATATCACACAGATTATCTGATCTATTCCATGTAGGAAAGTTTGGTTCTCAAGACATTCCCCCTTAATCATTAAAATGTCAAAATGCTAAAGAGTTGTGATTGATTTCAAAAGGAAATAGGAATGAATTGGAGTTCTGTGGTGAAGAGAGCTGGTCCTATGCAGTTGTTGCCCACTAGTATTTTAGAGTAATTTCAATTAGCTTGAACTCTGACTCAGAAAGTCAAGATATTAGCTTAATTGCACATAAAAAGAGTCAGCACAGTTGTGGGTTGCTGTGATCTCACAACAAGGAATAGAGCTACATTTTCCAAGGTTGGACTCTTCGACAATTAAGCCCAAAATTATTGCATACTTTGGCTCCTTTTCAGGTATTCCTACAGAGTTTCCAGTTGAGATCTGTTGGCCTGAAGTGACCTTGCAAGGGAGTACACAGCAGAGGGGAGTGCAGGGCTTTTCCTGTGCTGTACACACGTCACCGCTGCACGTCCCCACTTCAAGAAATGCCTGGCACCTCCATGGCTGCTTCATCTGATTCAGGACACAGGACTAGATGTTTTTACTAAAGACTTCATCAATTTAAAAAAAAAAATTGGTTGTTGCCTTTCACAGACATGACATAATATGTTCTTTGAGAAGTATCCTTATGTGGCTGTCAGGAGGGCACTTAAGCCTCTCAGATGTATGTGATTAAAAGAGACACATCCTGACTTCGTGAAAAGTATCTTATATGAGTAGTTAGAAGAATTAAAAATATATTTCAATCAAAAAAGTGACTAATCTGTATTTTAGAGATGAAATCTATTTAAGCCTGATATAATTAAAATAGGAATTTTAAAAAGTTATTTGTGAATGTTTTTGAAAAATTATTTTTGCAAAATATGCACTGTTCCCAGAAGCTCTGGTTTGTCATACAATTGGTGAAAAGCTATTCAGAGAGCAATTCAATTTATACAATAAAAGACAAACCCTATTAAATATATCCCTGTTGATGGATGTGTGTGTTTAACCTTCAAGGGTGGAGATTCCTCAGAGAATCCGTTTCATGCTGTATTATCCTTACTACTAGCTTCCCAAAAAGTTAATGTGATTCTTCCATGCTAAAACTTAAGCTTGTTATTTTTGCTGCTGCCTGACACTCCCTCAAAGTGTAAATTACTTGTTTTCTTACTCCAGAGATGCACACATATCTAAGGACTGCTATCCTCTTCCAAGACAGCTTTTTTCCCTTCAGGTTAAACTTAACAGTCTTTTTAACCTTTCCTTATATGACATGTCTTCCCATACTCCAGTTGCCATCGCTGCTCCTCTAGACTCTGATTAGCAGCCCATATCTTTAGGGAAAGACATGGAAGGTCTCGTCAAAAACCAGAAGTGCTTCAGTTGAAACAATGCTGCTTCTAATTGAAGTGGGAGGATTAAATCGTGCACTGCTTAGACCATCCTCTTGCCCTCCAGTTTGCAAGAACTCTCTGGGAGAAGGATTCTCTGGATTCACAGACAGTAAACAGAGTCAAGAATCTGGAATTATTCAATGTCGTTAAAAAGGCACTAAGCACTGCCTTAGTACATGTTCCTTTCTGGTGGATTACTTGATGTAGAGTGAGTGCCATCTGGAGGTTAGGAAACATGGAGCTCTGTATGCTTTCATGCTGAAAAACGAAATCCCCTAGGTTTACAAATGAAATGTTCTTACATGAGTAGGAGCTCGAGCCTGACAGATACTGGGCATCCAGCACTCAGTGTAAAGTTTGTGACCCAGAGTAAGGCATGCAAGGGCAATGTCTCTTGCTGTTATGCAATCACCAGAAAATGTCTAACCTCTGAGTGGCCTGTGCAGTTTTCAGAAAAAGCTCTGGACAGCACAAGGACAAGAAAAGTCTTGATCTGCTCTTTCCTCTCCTGCTTTCAGGAGACAAATGAGTTCCTGGTGCAGTTTTCTGCTCACAGGAGGCAGCAGAAAGCGTTTCAGCTGAACAAGAAGTTTTAAAAGGATGGTTCCCATTTGGTATGTCTGAACTCAGTTCTCCATCATCATTCATGTCTGCACAGAGTGGAATCCGCCTTCCTCACCTGGGCTGGTTGTATGATGTGGTCTTCCTTCTTTAGGTAACTTAGTTGTCATCTTGAAAGCCCTGATCCTTCAGTTCTCACTGCGTTGAGGAAGCCAAGAGGAGAACCACTTGGAAGTCATGACTTTGGGGGATGGGACCTGGCTCACCTTGCTACAGTGCCTTCTTTTTTGCCTGAGACTGCTTGGATCAGTGATCACACTGGTCACAGTGGTCACCTTGTTTGCTCAGCTGACTTCTGCCACTGAAGTCTAATCATAAAAACAAATAGCTTTAATTGCAGAGCATGAGTGCACGCATCTCCATCTCAGTCTGGTGAGAGACTGCAGCCTGTTGTGTCAAGACAATGCTAATGGCTTCTGTGTTGAGCTCCACTTAGGCCTGAGCATGATCCTGCAGAAGTTACATACAGCTTAAAGGACAGATATTGAATGTCCCTCTCCATGCTCTGCTCCTTGCAGATTTTTCCCTACAGAACAACAGGACCTAAAGTTTCAACCTATGTAATGAAGATGCACTAGCTGAACAGGATTTTCGTATTGTTGTGTTGATTTAGCTTGAGGATAGTTTCCCTGGGCAACCACAGATTTTAGGGACTGAACCTGTTAAATTCAAGGTTGACAATCCTGAGGGTGTAAGACAGGTTGCTGAGCCAACACGCCTTCAGAGCAAAATGTGAAAGCCTGCTTCCTTGTCAATGAGTTTCCATGTGTTAAACCAGGAAAAAAAGCATAAGGGAAAGGAATTGGAGAGCAGCAAATCCACAGAAACAAAAATGCAAACTAGTGTGAAAAATATTTGGTCTCCCTCCCTCAGCAGGGAGTGGTGAAAAGCACAGAGCATGTCTCACGTGCCTAAGTATTATTCTTTAGAGCAAGTTTAAGCATGCAGATGACAGAAGCTGATGAATCCTTGTCTAACTACATGAAATGAAACAAGCTCCTGTATTTTTGACATGCTGGCTTCCAGAACTAAAAGTGTTTTTTATGTCGTGACTCATCTGAGCAGACCTCTATTGTTTGTTTTCAGGAGATAAAATTCAGGAAGAAATGGTCTTTTGTCTGTAACCTCATTCTTTCAGATGTTAGTGGCATCCTTACTGCATGGGAGCATGGATGAGATCTGTAGTGCTGTCTGCATATGGCACACATAGTCACCCAAACTATGAAGAGGACCCTCTGTTATGGCATTGTTGGACCAGATCTGTTTTTACCCTTGAAAGAACTTGCTTTGTTGCTGTTGTATTGTTACTGAAGCACTAAGAAAGCTGGAGCTCACCCTCAAGTTTCCTCTCTCACGCAGCACTGCTGAAGAATTTCTATTTACCAGAGCCCTGCCAAGCTCAGTATTCATTTGGCTGCCAGTAGTTCGGTTGGTTGAGTTGGGAACTTTGCTTGGGAACACAGACATACAATTTGGCAGTGGCTTCTGCTCCTTTCTCTTACCCTGGATAAAACAAAGACCATAATAAGTTTTCAAAATTGAAAGAATTGCTTCTTACAAAAGTACAACTTACTGAAATAATTTGTAATATCAGCACTTCTGCTTTCGAAATTAGAATTTAAATGTACTTAAATATATCATACTGAATGTACATGAAAGTGTTGTAGAAATAAAGCAAAACAATTGGGAGGGTTTTATGCCCTGTTGTCTTATGATAGGATAACTGAGGGAAATGAATAATTTTAAAATGTGTTGCATAAAATGTTATCTGGGACAGAAGTTACCCTGCTCTAGAACGGTTGTGATGTGGGAGGTTTTTTCTTTTATTTTTAGTAAGTGGTTTGGGTTTCAGCAGATGATTATCTTACAAATTTGCTCCTAGGAAGTTGATTCTTCCAGCACCTGTCTTTTTGCCAAGTTGTTAACATTAAAACAGACTGAACACCCATAGGTAGCAGAGAAAAACATTTCAGCTCTTTTATTTTTCCTAAAGATTATAGTAGTAAAGAATTTGCCAATAATGCCTAGGTATGCTTCAAGTTGAAATATTAGCATAGCTCCAATTGATGAAAACTGAAAAGAGCATGGGGACAGTTAAATGTCTGTTCAAAACTCAACATTTGGTTAAGGATCCTTTAGGAAACTCCATATCTGGTGCCTTGGAATAGAAGTAAAAAATACAGTGTAAAATTTTTTATCTTTAAATAAATTGGTTCATGCTCATCATAATTGAATGCCTGTTTAACTGCTTAGTTTGACATGTACAGCCCAGCTCTTATACCTGCAGATTCCTTGTACTAAAAGCTGTCTTTTTGGGGATGGAGCCCAGGGTTTTCTTTTCATACCTTTCTCCATCACTGTTTTTGGGACAGGAATGTGGAACTTAAGGACAGTCCCCTGCAGGCTATAGGGTATGTCGTTTGATGAATCCATCTTTAGGCATCTTGTTCTTCACAAGCCTGTCCTACCCTTTTGCAAGAGTTTCTGTCTTCATAGCTAAAACTGGAAAGCAGAACATGCATCAGCTGTATGATGTGTTACATTACACATGAAAGTGAGTTTGCACCAATATTCATGACTGTCAACCCCAGGGACAGGCACAGAGTCCTTCCTGCTGCCTTAGCTGGGGAATGAGTATGGAACAGGCTGAGCCTGTTGTGCAAGAGTCTGAGTGTCCCAGCAGAACTGGGAAAGAGTAACATTGCCCTGGCTTTGCATGCGTCACAGTCCTGGCATCAGCCTGTTCCTCAAGTAAACAGAGCCAGGCAAGACTGCAAACTGCAAATTTCTCTGGGGAAATCAGGGCTGGGATCTCTATCTCCTTTGGAAGGCTGAAGAGGGTGAAGGTTTTCGGGTGGTTTCATTTCCCATTTTAGAAAATCCCAAGAGTGATACTCTTTTTCTTCCCTTTCCTTTAGCTTGGTCAGTGTGCAGCTGGAAATGGAGCTGAATTTAATTTTACCAAGAATATTCTTCTAATAGACATGATGATGTATACTGAAGTATAAACATAAACACTTACTCAAGATATGTGGCAGAGACAGGATCTCAATTTCGGGTTCCTTTGGGTCACTGGTGTGTGCACAGCCAAAGCTTAGGCTGTACGTGTGCAGCAGTCTGCTGAAATACCATAACAATGGGGCAAGTTCACTAGATTTACAGACTGGGAATACAAAATTGTATTTTGGCAGAACACTCTGTTCAGCTTCCATTTCAGCCATTTCCAAGAGTACGAGAAGAGGTGATAATATCACTGTGTCTGCAATAAATTATAAAGCTTGGCACTTTTATGTCTTCATTGTGGAAATCTCTAAAAGCTAAAAGATACTTAGCATGCAGTTCTTTGCATCGATTTTCAGCTTAAGCCCAGCATGCTGGAGATATTAGGACAGATTTTGTCCAGTGAAGGAGAGCGGGATAATGTAACCCTAGAAAGGAAGGTATTAGGATCTGATCCAAAGTCCCTGCAGCAGCAAATTTTGTTTGATAGTGTTGGCTTTGGATCAAGCCCTAATCCTGTCAGGGACTATCAGGACCATTGTCAAGACAAGTCAAAGAGGCATGAACTGGAACAAGTGACTTACCAGATTCTCCTTCCTCTCTGTTCAGCCTCCACAGACTCTCCAGATCTTATCCTGTTGTACCTGGTCTACCTGCTTGTCTGCCCAGGCCCAGTGGCCACTTGTGCAGTGGTTGCCAGTTCTGCTCAGCTGGGTGCTGCTAGGACACAGAAGGAGCTGGGGCTGGTTGCCCCAGAGGTGTGGTTCCTGTTTGCTGAGACCTAACCAAAGTATTTCTCCTGATTCCAGAACCCCTTTCCAGCTTGTCCATTTTGAGACTCACCATATACCAAGCCTTTTGAGCCATATTGTGACTTCTCAGAAAGTGAAACCTATTCTTGTTTGCACTTTCAAAGTTCCTTTTCTCCTGACATTTTCTTTCAGCTGCTGCTTTGGAGTGCTTTCAGAAAAGAACATGCACAGCAGCACTGACAGGCAGTGCTCAGCACTGGTTTACTTCCCTCTTATTTAATGCTCCTTTCCTACTGCTTTATGTTGCATCATTGCTTGAGTGCTGTCGGGGTCTTCTTGGTAACAGCAGCTTCATAAGTGACTGTAATTGGAAGCAATTAGATCTCCAGATGTAGCCAGCAAACTCTTAGCTTGCAAGGTGATTACAGTGACTGCAGCTGAGATCAGCCTCTATTCAAAATCCTCAGAACAATAAAGTCTGGTTTAATAGCAAAGGGTGCTGTGGAGATTGCTGCTGAGTAGTCAGGAGGACTTTTGTTGTGGTTATGTAGCAGAAGCAAAAGCTCCTGAAAGCTGCTGGTTTCCCTGTGTGTTTACTGTCTCTATTGGAAACGTCTGACTTGTGAATATATACCAGAAGAGGAGCAGGGACCCAGTGTGACAGCTGCTGGGGCCTTGAACTCTGTTTGGGGCAGAGATGTTTGGTTAAAATTAAGTGTTTCAAGGAATCTGTTCTGAAAGCTTCTTATTTTCAAGTTTAAAAAATTCTTTTCTAAGCACTTGGAGAGTTCCGCAGAAGGTATTAAGCAACTATGAGAAGGTTTTAAGTAACTATAAAGGGTCATTAGTATAAAAAGTGAGAATTTTAAAAACAGTGTCCAAAATGTCAGTGTTTGTCTTTGCAGTCAGCCTGTTAGACTTCTGTGGGATGAACTCTCTTCCTCAAGTATTTGTGACCTTGCAGGAAAACAGAGTATTAAAAGTATAAATTTCCTCTGAAATTCTTGACTGACTTGTTTTTGAGTAGTGTGGATTAGTTCCAGATGAATTCTATCCTCTTGTTTCATCTTTCTGGTAAATGCTAATGAACTTTGAATCTACTTCTTCAGGGGGACTTTGGCAAACTTATTTGCTTGCAGTATTAGGAAACATACTGAATTTGGCAGATAATTTCTTTAACAGTAGTTACAATTATACAACAATCCAAACACTTCATGTAGACAAGTTGAGCAAAAAATACTTCTACAATTCTACAATAATTTTTGAAAAATTATTCTGAATTTGAAGATTATAGTAACTTAAGAAAAGGTAAATTCCACCTATAAACCCTATGTTTGCTTTGGTTTTGAATTAAATTTTAGTAAGCTTTTTGTTTATTTGCTATTTTTCTGAGATAATTGAAATATGAATAGTTCAATAGTGTAATCTCTTTCAGCCAAAAAGAAAAAGAAGTCATGTAGCCACGTAGCATTGTCATGAAGTGAAGAAATTTAGTGCTCTTCAGCCTGGGCTAGTAGTTGTCCCTGTTCCTCTTGTGAAATCTGCTTATCCTGTTGCATTTGGTCCAGGGTCCTCTCCAAGTTGGAGTGTGTGCAGCTGGTTGGAGAACAGTGTTTTAGCAGCATCTGATTGCTTTAAAAGGAATCTGAGGCACATTTGGCATGGGATTTTATCTCCTGATCTGTTCAGAAAAGGATGCTGATGGAAAGTCTGTTCCTCTTAATTCTTGTGTACAAAGTTCCTGTATCAGATTGAATTTTAATTCGGATTATTCTTTCAAGTCAGTTTCTGCAAATTAAACAATAATAAGCTAAAACTGGTTGTTGTACTGAGGTTAGCCTCCAAGTGACTATCAGCTACCAAATAAACTGGACAGAAAGATTACAAGCATGTGTTTTAAATCTATGCCATTGAGTGATCTCAGCAGACCTGGCACAGATACTGAACTGTTTCCCTTCATTTTTCCCATTTACCAGTTTAGTATTTTATTTGCTTATTTGAATTGGTACAAGTGATTTACTGTGAACACCTTTTCATTCAGTAGGTTGATGTTTATTGTGGCTTCATGCCACATGCATCAATGTAAACTGCTTAGAACATCTTGATTTCTTCTGGTTGGGGACATGAAACTTGAAAAATAATTATGAGTGTCACTGTCAAAGATGGCCTTTGCTTAGAAGTATGTTTTGTGATTAATTAATCTGACAAGAAAATGTCAGGGCCTGTCATTTTGAAGAAGAACTTGACTGAGGTTAGTCTTTTGGTTTTACAAGACAAGTGATAATATGCACTACAAATTCATCTGGCAGAAATATGGCAGCTATTTCCTTTGAGTCAAAGGAAAAGATGCCTAGAGAGGCTTTTTATAGAGGAAAAATTGCAGAGAAAACCTTTTTGTTTGACCACAAGAGGGTATTGTAGTATCAGTTATGCAAGACTTTAACTAATGTTTGCCTTTATGTGCTCTGACTTATTTTTAAGATACATATTTCTCAAAACTGATCATTTAAATTAGATAGTAGTTAAGGAAATCAGGTTTTGTATGCCAGTATTTGATGTCCTTGTCCAAGGGCAATTTCTGAGTTGGTTTTTCCTAAAATTTATAGTAAAAGTTTTTTAACGCCTTAGAGGTTCCCTTCACTGGATAACAGAGACTTAGACAGTTACTCTGAAACAATGAAAGACTTCATGGAAATGGCTTGCAAGGACACATCAATCGCATCAGAGAAATACTAACAGGAGATGAATGTGTTGCTGCTTTGTCTGGAAGTGCCCATTGGTCCAGGATGGGAGCTGGCACAGTCAGTGAGACTCTGATCCGATTTTTCCATGTGGTTTTACATGAAGGAAGAAGTTCTGAAATCTTTTTTAGCTCATTTTTTTTCCCAATTTTCTCATTTACTCCAATTCTTCTACAGTATACATGCAATGTTGATCTGCACTTTTTAAATAACTCAATACTGTGTTGCAATACTTCCCTACAAAAGTTGTGTATTCTGAACTTTAAGGGCTGAGTTGCCAAATGTTTGTACCATGGGAGAGGGACCTAGAAGGATTTTTGAATTCACCCCCTGTTATATCTACTGCTGAATTTAGGAGAAGGTGCATGGGATGCCCGCATGTCTCTCAACAAGCTCACCTTGTAAAAGTAGAGGAGCAGCCATATTTCATTATCTGTGAGGATCAAGTTTCTGAGAGTTCTGATAGTGACTAATGGACAACAAAGCAATTTTCATACAAGAAGGTTTGTGAGATATTGTGGAGATTTAAGTAGCACATACATTGAAAACCCAGGTGCAATGCATGTGCTGTATGCAAATAAGAGGCAGGAGCAAAAGCTGGAGGAGAGGGCAGCCCTCTGGAGAGCAGCTTCTCGGAGCAGGTCACAATTCAGAAGATCTCTGTCACTTCATCACCAGTGAAGAGATCCCCATAGAAATCTTCCAGCAGAAGCAGTGTTTCCTGCCTGCCTCAAATAGTGGCATTTGACTTGTCCTCATCATGTCCCTGGAATGAATGAAGATCAGTCAGGTCAGGGTTGCAGGCTGGAAGGAGGGCCGTGGCCATGGCTGGCAGAGCAGCTGTGAGGTGGTTGGCCAGAGGACCCCAAGCACCCAGCAGAGAGGTGACATTTGGCAGGGCATTAACACGCTGTTTTTCATCAGCCCTGGGCATTAAGCACCGAG
Organism: Melozone crissalis; assembly: GCF_028551555.1. Classification (NCBI taxonomy): domain Eukaryota; kingdom Metazoa; phylum Chordata; class Aves; order Passeriformes; family Passerellidae; genus Melozone; species Melozone crissalis. The sequence goes on from NW_026535805.1 coordinate 60,716,684, forward strand.
GGCTCTGGAAAGCCTGGAGATGGCAGCTCCTGCTGGTGAGCCATATCTTGGTCTGGCAGGAGCAGAATGCCTTGGGCCTCTGTATGCAGGCAAAATGAAAACTAATCCAGCCAGATGCCACTTTGGAGCCAAACTCCTTGTATGCAATTTATTTAGCTGATTGATTAAAGGCATCATGCATGAAGTTTTGCTGTGGGTTTCTTAAAACATACACTTATTTCATGTCTTTATGGAGTTGTGCTGATAGACCCTGGCAAGCAGAGTGTCTGTTGCGTCGGCAGCGTACAAATACCACGGGGGGAATGTCTGCTTCCAGTGACACAGAGTCTGACACTTCAAATACAACCAAAGCTGTAGTACAGACTGCAAGAAATCTGTTGTGATTTTTTTTTATCCCCTTATAAAGGTTGCAAAATACGTTAACTACTGATGTGCAGTTTCTCTGTTTGAAGCAAAAATTATTTATTTGGGCCGTTGTGTGTGTAGGGATTTGAAGGTGTCTGGTTTTAGGAGAAAGAACTTTAAGTACATGTAGTGTTCCTCACAGGCTGAGGAATCTTTTCAGTTGCTATTACACATAATTTAACTCTTAGAGGCCAGATCCTGTGAAGAAGTGCAATATTGTAGGGACAACCAAAGTTATCTTCGTTAGTCGGAGTTGAGTTAAAATCACATCCTCACCACAGCAGGGAGCTCTGGTAACTGCACAGTGGAGCTTGGCTTTATTCTGTTCATCCTCACTGTTGGCTTGCACAATTTGTGAACAGGTCTAGGAGAGTTGCAGGGTATAAAGTGGTTCAGTGCTCTGCAGAGCCCGTGCTTAGTGCTGCCTGAGCACCCATGGCAGTGGTTTGGCCTCTGACTCTGGTGTGGCTCTGATTCCTGCACTCCTGGGCTCTGCAGCTGCTCACAGAGGCAGCTTACAGGGGAGGGAAACTGCCTCAAAAATACTACAGAGGCTCAGTTTCCCCTCTCTGCTACCTGTAGCACTGTGGTACTTACAGAAGTATTTTGTCCTGTGAATTACAACATTCCAGCTGTGTATTATTACATATTTCAATGCTGAAGATTCTTTTCTGGTTTTGGGGTGTTCTGCATTATTCTCTAGTTTTTCACCTGTCTCTTCTGGCAGCTAAAGGTATACTTTGTTGGTCTGCATTTTTGTACACTGAATGTTTCATTTGCCATCTGTTCACCATATTCATAAAAGACATTAACTTGCTGTTTTTATATGATAAACCAAAAATTCTCTGCTGCAAGTTATGCAAAGTTTTCAAAGGACAATACCTGAAATTTATTTTAAATTGTGTCTCACTATAAAATGAAAGGTGTCGCCTGGCTTTTAAAATGTTCTTCACCTTTGTTAGCTTTGTTGGCTGAGAATTGAGCTACTTCCTCTTCATTTTTTTCAAGGTAACTGTCAGAGTCTTGTCTGATCATGCTAATCACAAGCTTTGTCTATTTTTCAGCAAAGCTTTTAGCATCTTCATTGCAGTTATAAGTGTCAGCTTCCTTTTTAACTGTAGAAGCTAGTGTCAGATCACACTTCAGGCTGATGTTTGTCCATTTCTGACTGTTGGGGATTGGAAAGACGTTCTCCCTAAGGGCAGGATGTTCCCATAATATGGGGGGTTGTGTATAACCTTTTCTTTGATACACTAAAATCTGGTGGCAGATTTCCAGAGATGATGAAAATTCAGGTCTGAAGGGACCTCAGGAGGTCTCTAGCCCAACCTGCTCCTCAGAGCATGAGCTATGAAATCAGACCAGCTGGTCAGGGCTTTATGCTGTTGATCTTGAAAGCCTCCAAGGATGGAGACTGAAGAACCATTTTGGGTAATGCATGTCACCTCAGGGTTGCCACTGTAGTGAAGATGTTTTGGCTTATATACAGTCAGAACCTCTCCTGTTTCAGCTTGTGCCTGTTTTATTTAATTCCTCCACTGAGCCATGGTCTAAGCAGCCTGACTGAGTCTTTCCAACAATGTGTTTGCAGTTACTGGGCCTCTGCTCCTTGGTTTCCCCACAGCCTTCTCTGCTCCAGGCTGGGCAGAGTTTGATCTCCAGTTGTGTTGTCTGTGTTACACAGATGCGTCAGATCCTTACCTGACCCACTCTGGTCTCTCTCCCTGCCTGATTTGACCACTTACACTGCTCATGCCCAGCAGGGCAGATGCTCCATGAGATCTAGAAAGGAGAATAACAGAGGGTACTTGGAGTGCACATGGAATGTCATTTTGGCATTCTTTTCTTAGATCACCTGCACTGTTCTGTAGCCCAGTTCAGCCTTATTCCTTCTATGGTTGTACTGAGCTTGACTGTTTTGCTGTAGAGTTGGAAAATTTTGCTCCTTGAAGAAATGGACAGCCAGAACAATGTGAAATCTTCCTGGATTTCACAGTTTGGAGCTTTTTCTTTTAATCTCAGTTGTGCAGCCATTCGCATGTGGATACTCAAACAGGCAAAACTGAAAGGAAAACAGCTGCATCCCCAGACCTTTAGGTCAGAGCAGCTAAACAGACTTGGAAAATATTTCAGACTGGATTTTCACTGTACCAGGTGCTTCAATAAAGATATTGTTATAGTGCGATGAAGAGAATGGGAATCTGCCTCTTAGAATGGGCTGTATTCCAGTTTTCAAGACAGGTCTCAGTTTCTAGGAAACCTTTTGCTTAGGTCACTACTGAAGTTTAGAATCCTCCCAAAACAGTGTACAGAAATACAACTAAAAGCGCCATTGCAGAATTAGGATTAAATCCTGCCTTCTTGCATTTGGTCACTTAATGAGAAAAAGGGCAAGAGACCTTATGCTACTTTTTGAGTCAACTACCCACATAATATACACATGTACAGTATGAGTATCATATATCTCTCTTTAAAATCCAGCTCTAAATCACAGTGCTGATAGAAGTGCACCCAGCAGCATTTTCCACATAGACATCATGAAAAACTTCAGCCAAACTGAGATTATGGAAAACTGTTGCCCTGTTTCACATGAAGCATTTAATCTTGAAATATAGTGAGATCAATGAATCTTTAATGAGAAACGGGGTTTCCAAAATGCTTCCAGGTTCTGGAGGCCCAGGACAGAAAACAGAGCAAAGCCTGACAGACAGCATGAAGAGCCCCAGGTCAGTTGAGGTCTCCTACAGCTTCCAGCATTCCTGGCACTTAATAGCAGGCATCTCAAAGTTCTGAGGTGTGCTACCTGGGTCCTTGGTTTCTGGGCAGACTACTCAAGGCTTCCATAACTTTTTAAAAGAATGGAAAAAAGAGCAACCAAAATGGGGATATTCTGATGGGCTTTTTAATTCTTTGTCTACTTCAGCATTCCAAGTCCTTGGTAGATAAAACCATGACAAAAAACGTTTTGAAAATCTTTGTTCTTGTCTGCTGACCATGCTAAAGATCCTTTAAATGTATTCTAAATTGTCTAAGACTGACTAAACTAACCTGAGGTTGGGTCAGTGAGATAATCACACATAGGAGTATTTACTGCTATTTAGAAAGTCCTAGGGTAGCTGAGAAGTCATGATGGGCCACCAGATCCATAGCTAAGCTGCAAGAGACCTGCATCTTTCCACAAAAGCAGGAGGGACAGGCAACATCTGGTTGTCACGTTGCGCTGGATGACCATGAGTGTGTCAAAACTTCACATCTTGACATCCTGCTAAGAGTGTTATTCAGCCAAATCTCCCAGTCAGCTCCACCTGCTGCACTGTGGGTTGTGCCATGGAGTGGTCCTGGAACAGGCAGCCTGTGGGGACTCTCAGGGTGCTCTGGGGAAGGTGAGGTGCACCCGCTCTGCAGCTGCTCCCAGCTGTCAGCACTGAGCACCAGGGATGGGCAGGCAGCCCCTGACCTGCAGGGTGGCTGAAACATCTCTGTTGTTCCTTAACCACAGTCGGTTTCACTCCAAAGATCCACTTCCTCCTGCTCACATGCGTTCCCTACACCTCCATTACCTGCAAGGTGGCAGAGATATCCTTAAAGCAGTCTTATAGCAGCTGTTGAACATGAGATTTACTGTGAGGGAAAGGTATAACTACACTTAGGCTAGGAAAAGAGTGCCAGGACCCACTCTCTGGATGAGAATCATAAACGTTTCCCACATTAGTGAAGAAGTTTGTACTAAGTGATTACATGATATTGCATGGTCTGTTCTGTTACTTAATTCCTGTTTAAAAAGGGACTTAGCCAGGAGCAAAGGAAGAGGTTGGGTGAGGGACTTTGTGGAAAAAATAGCTTAACTTTCCAGTCTTTTTCTCTGTTTAATAAGTTTAATATTCCTAATTCCGGCCATTTTTTTCCCTCATAAAATTTTGTTATGTACTTGAACCTGACAACTGGAGAATTGAGGATGTGTTTGGACTGCCTTTTTTGGCAAGTCTGATGATGAAAACAACTTATGCCATTAGCATAAAATAAAAAGCCCAAACCATTTTACAGTTTACAGAAGCTAAAAGTTTTTCTGATGAATGGGAATACCCATATTGGAAATAGCCTGCACTGGCTCTGTAGTTGAAATGGTACCATACTCTTGCAAAAGGCTGATATAGAGATAGAGATTTTCAATAAATCATCTCTGTGCTGTATCTATTTGTTCTTTGCCCTTTGCCTGTTTCCATTCCTCCATGGTGTCATTAACTTGCCATAATATGAATATTCTCACAGGCTGCATACCTCAGCTTGCAGAACCTACCATTTTGTAGGAGGACTTGACAACAGCAACAATCAAAGCAGATTTTTCAAGATGCTCCTTTTTAAAAACTTTATCCCCAAATACAACTTTTAACAAAAAAAACAGTTTATCTTACTTTTCTATATGTCTTTGTTTGTGGAGAATGTTCAGATTCATCAGCACCTTGGTCTGTGGTGGCTGCTTTACTTTGTACATTCTGTTTTATGGACTCTGCTGTTGGGATTGTTGTTAGCTGGAAGAAGTAAATAGACTTTGAGAAAGAGATCACGCCATAGCAACCTTCATCTTCTGGTTACAGTTCAAATAAACATCTGTGCTGTGGAAATTTATGTCCTGAAGAATTTTCTAAACTAGAACATTAATTGGTTTAATAACAAAAGGATTAATGCAGATAAGTTGAAGATGAATCTACAATTAATATTTAAATGGCGAATAATTTTATTTTTTAAAAGCTGCCATTGACCCTGAGTTATCTCAGCTGGTCAGAGCATGGTGTTAATACCACCAAGTTTGAGAGGTCAATCCCCATATGGGCCATTTACTTAAGAGTTGAACTCTATGACCCTTGTGGGTCCTTTCCAATTCAGAAGATTCTGTGAATCTGTAAATTATACACCACAGGCACTCAGTAGGAAGAGAGTATTTTTCACATATTTACAATACCATAAAGTACATGATTGTTTTGAGGGAGAGGCTCCTGTAAGCATCCAGCAGAATATGACTTCTCCCATTAAAATTAATGTTTAATGGCAGCAACTCCATGTGTGCTTTGAAAACCCAAGCATGTCAGTTTGTAATTTCCTCACCTTTTGGTTAAAGAAGTAGATTTTACTCAAGCAAAACATCTGTTGGCTGAACTAGATGTCTTGCTCCCCTCTGGACATCCTGGCTAGAGGGAGATCTTCGACCTTTAAAGGGTATGCCAGGAAAGTACATTTTTTCCTTCCTTCAACTGATGCTAAGACACTGTTGCTGGCAGTACTTTGGGTTTGTTCTTTTCTTAATATGCAAACTGGCAAGATTTTATTCCTAAGGGTAAGCATTCCTTATTCCTTAGAGATTTCAGCTGTATGTGTTTGTCCTTCAGCTGGCTTGCCTTTATAACTGGCCAGGGGTGCAGAAAGCATGGTCAGGGGAAGTGTCAGTGTGGGATGGAGCCACCATTTGGGAGGATCTTCTCTCTGGTGAGGCTCTCATGGGTTCTGGCACAGAGAATGGCTGGAGAAGCCAATTAGGAAGCAGAGTAGGGTTAGGTATGGTTTTAATATCAGGGTATTTCCCCCCCTGATAGAAATTATCATAAAAACCAATAACTACAGGACATCAGTGGAATGTTAGTCTTGAAATCCAGGGGTAGGTGATCCCCACAGAGCCCCCTGCACGGTGCTTGCTCAGAGCCCACCTGCAACACACACACCTGCAGGTTTGTGCCTCTTCTCTCCCAGCTCCCTTCCAGCATGTGAAGATTAGCTGGGTGAGGGGAGAGCCAAGCTTTTTATGTAGTGCTGGCTGCTATAGAAACCACGAGCTCTGTGACAGCAAGCTCGGCTGTGTGGGCACAGCAGCAGCTCCCAACCAGGGGATGCTGGAGCTGCACTCTCAGCTTTCAGTGTTCTCAACCAAAACCCAGCTGCCTTTGACTGTTGTGTGTCTGTCTGTGCAACGTGCAGGTGTCTGACATGGGAAATAAGATGATTTCTCTGTAACATGAGAAATAAGATGCTGAATGTCTGATGTTGTTCACACTGTAGAAGAAACCCACAGCTCCTGGCTGTAAAGGTTTATCTGCCATTTCAAGTCTGTTGCAATGTGTGGATGACATCAAGCCTCTAGTAATTGGAATTATGGCTGTGACTTTCCCCAGAATGTCACTTTCAGCCATCTCTGTGTCTGCCCAAATGGAAAGAGCCAGCATTAAAAGAGGTGATATGTGAAAAGTATTGTGTCTGCTATGCTTTTCATTACAGTGTTAGGATAAAAAAAGTCTATAAAATGACTGATAAATATTTCTGAAGTCAGAGGAGGATGGAGCTGTTGGCTGTGAGAGAAGAAAAGTAATCTGGCATTGATCCTTGGTCAACAGGACAATGCTGCTTATTCTGGTAAGTCTGGCTTTTGGAAAAAAAAAATTAACAAGAAGAGAGAAAACAAATGTAGAACATCCCAAAGACATCTGAAGTGCACTATGCTAAAAGTAAAAAGGAAATTACATTCATTAAATGTTTTAGAACAGTAGATATGATTACTTCTGTCTTGGTTACAAGATCTCTAGAGGAAGAAAAAGGAACCTGTTTTTTTAAAACCCCAGTTCTGGATGGTATGGCTGAGGCAGTATCTCAAAAGCACTTACCTGAGAGACAAATCTGAAAAAAAGTACAGTGATGAGTACAAAAAAACCAACATGGAAGATTCAGTACAAAATAAAAAAATTAGAAGCTGAATTTTTTTTGGATTCCAAAAAATTCTTCTCAGAGGAACTTGTGTCCCATGGGCGAAGTATTGAGTGGGGTGGAGGTGAGGCAGGGACTGTGGATGGAGACTGTGCAGCTGCTGTGGCTGGGAAGGATAAGAGCTTTGAATGCTGACCTCTACTTCTGCGAGTTATAAGCTAATTTTGCAAGCTTTTGTCCTGCTTTATCCAGCTCCTCTCCTTTCAAACACTAGCACAGTCTATGCTACATGCACAGCAGCCTCCCCTTTGAGGAATAAATGTCACAGCAAAATGTTGGTGCTTCTCCAGGTCCCATTGAGTACCTTCTGCAAATCCAGGGTGTCCGTGCATTTTGAGACAAGCAGAACTCAGAGCACAGAGAGCGGACTCAGGGGGTTGAGAAACTGCATGCACCAGCTATTGGAAAGTGCACGCTGAAAGAAAGGGGATGGCTCACCCCCTCTGCTTTGAAATCAGCAGCCAGTCAGGTTCTGTCAGAAGTACAGATGCTCAGGAAGCACTGGAGTTGATCCCACAGTGGGGTAAGGATTCTGGCAAACTGCAAAACCAAGTCTTTCCAGAAATACTGCATGATTTACACACCCACTTCTTAGTTTTGAATAATCTAGGATTGTTGCTGCCAGACAAACTAAATTGGTGCTGTCATAAGCTCTCAAAGGCAGGCAATAGCAAAACCAATTCAAGGGGTTTTGTTTTCTTCTTTGATTTTTTTAGGGCTTTGCTAGCTGTGAAAATGATGAAACACCTAAAACAGTGTGAGAGAAAAGACTGTTTGGGATTATACTAAGTAATCTTTCTGGTGGGAAGCACGCAATTATGTACTGTCAGCACATGGAGCGTGATGGGACTATAATTTTGGCTATGTTATTTTCCTGGGTTGCCAAAGAAACCATAATAAGAAAAGTCAAAGTGCTCTTGTTCTTATTGATCTTCTTAACAAATTCTCACAAGCAGCATTGACTGCTATAATTATTTTCTCTTCTCTAAGCCGATATCTGATGTCACACATACCACTGTCAAAATCAGCTGGTTTGCCAGTGCTGAAATCTAGCATAAAACTCTAAAAGGCTAAACTGAAGGAAATTGAATGAGCACATGAATGCTTTCTTTTGCTGTTTCTTTACAAGCTTTATTGATGATGTCAGAAATGAGAAAAAAAGGCTGCCAAGTCCAAGAAAATTAATTCCTGTCAATTTTAAGTTGGATGAGAAGATGATGAAGGTCTCCTTGACGGCTGGCAGCATCCATGCTGTGTTCAAGGAAGAGCAGGAGCTCTTTGGAAACATTTCCTTCCAACCATAGGCCAAGGCAGGTTTGCTTGGCAGCCTTGGGAAATAATAGTGGTGTATCTTGGATGGGGAGACACAAGACAGGGAGGGCAGTGGCAGGGACCTGCTGGAGGACAAACAGCTCTGGGGCAGCAGTAGCAATAGGTAAAAAGGAAGCCAGAAGGGCTTTTCATCCCAGTCCCTGTGGAACCAGTAGTTAAACAGGTGGTTGAAGGCTTCCTCCTCATCCTTGTCCTCATTCTCCTCCTCATTTTTCTCCTCATCCTTATCCTCCTCCTCTTCCTCCCTGGCAGAGTTCCACAGGGAGTGGGGTCTTTGGGGCTCTGTGGAGAAGTGAGGTAATGAGGCCACACCAGGAGACTGAGGGAAAGCTGACCAACTGGCACATCCTGGAGCTAAATTTTTTTTTTTTTCCCCCTTTTCCTTCTCTGTCCTTTGAAAAGGGGTGCTCTGGTCCTGAAGTATCTCTATGATCCATGCAATCATAATTTTTTATAAAAAAAAAAAGAGTTTACAGCTAAAGAGAGAGCGATGGCTAAAATGAACCTATAAACTGGAGTGTCTGCAAACACATCCCATGCTATTTCTGCAGCCTCTTGTAGCAGCTGTCTGTAGCTCCTGTAGTTGAAAAGTTCTGCTGAGTAGTATGATGCAGAGAAAAGAGACTTATTACTGTATAAATAAAAGCCCAAGCAGGACAGAAAGATTCCTCGGGGAAAGCTGATCTAAAAAAATTTGGGCTTTAGCTGTGGGAGTGGAGAGGGTTTTGGTCATTTGGAGCATGAAAAGCAAAGGTGTTCCTTTAGTCAGATTTTTGTGTTCACTTGCAAAGTCTCTGTCCCCTGTTGCCCTCAGATGATGAGCAGTGACATATGGATGCTGTGAGAGGCTGGGACTGGGAAGGCAGTTCTCTCAGGTCAGGAGAGTGCGTGGCATTGACAAGCAAAATGCACCTATGGCTGGTCTGCAACTCTGACTGGGAAGATAAAAAAATGGTTCAGATTTATTCAGGGTGCAAAGCAAGCCTTGGAAGAGGCTTTTGGAAGCTCTTGGTGAAAGTTGAGAGGTGGACATGCAAGCAGAAATGATAAAATTGAGTTTGTGTCCATGTGGTTGTCTACCTTTTCTTAAAATTAATGGAAAGCACAGGTTTTCCCTCGTTTTTTAAAGAACTTTCTCAAGTAGGTTTAATAGTATGTGAAGAAGATATGACAACACCTTCCTGCCTAATTGGCAGCCTGCAGTAACTTATGAGCCTTTCTTAATAACATTTCAATTATTCTCCGTCATACAGAGTGTGAGTGCAAGAAATAACTTCAGTAAAATTATTACAGCCCCATTTTTAATTTCCCTGTGCAGAGTAACAGTTGGGGTGTTGAGTAGCTCTGGTGTTTGGAAATTATGTCTGACAGCTCCAGGAAAGTGTGAAAGAGAGCTGCCCTCTCAAAGCCAGTAAATAGTCATCCCAATAACTGCTGTGTCTGAGAGATGTTTAGGGTCCTTTGTCTGAATGGAGATTTGATGAAACTGAAAAAAAATCCATTGTATTTAGTTGCATGGAAGAACAGAAAACATTTTTCATACTGTATCATCTAGTTAATAGAAGAAACGAGGTTGACCCCACTTGCCAACCTTCCCACTGTAAATCCTTTCCATCAGAGCTTCAGAAACATCTTGAGAAATTTTTCAACACTGAAGGAAAGTCCCTAAAGAGTAAAGATAATCAAGTGGTTTTTGCATTACCACAGTGGCTTCTAATCCTGAGAGCCACTTAAAGAGTGGAAGTGGTTTTCAAGTTATTTCTGCCTGCCCTCTTCCCATGCTGGTTTAAGTCTCTTCCCAGGCATCCATACCCAGCACAGAGTGGGCAAGGCAGGATGGAATTACACATTTACTGCAAACAGACCTCTGTGTCGTTCGTGTAACACATCAGACAAATCATCAGCCACAAGACTGTGGTCAGTGGCTGCTGAAATTGGGTCTGAAATTATGGCAGGATCTATCATTAGAGGTAGTTATTATGGAATATAGACTATCTTAGGCAAATACTGTTTTCCCATTTTACTCTACCTGCTGTGTAAAGTGTCTCTCTGTTGAACCATGGCATCTTCCCCATCAGCAGCCCCATCCATTACAGCTGTGCTGTGCAGTTTGCCTGTAAATAGTGAAAGGATTGTAATTGTGGCAGCTTGTGACAGCAAGCAGTGTGGCCAGCCTTTTATCATTGCATTTCTGTGGGCTTTTATGTTGGTGTTTGATTGGTAGCTTAGCTGTGAATTTGCATGAACTTGATCATTTTCATGAAAATTTGATTCAAACAATCAACACAGCATTTTGTACTATTTTTCCTTTCTTTGCTTGTTTCCCAGTAGATAATGGTTCTATTTGGTGTTTAGGTAAGTGGTGAAACTAAAGTTCTCTGCAATTTCAATATAGTAAATATCTCTACATTAATGATTTTAAGAAAATTTCATTTGCTCAGTATATATAATGGAACACATACATGTTCTATGCTATGAGTACATCACAACATGTGCATTGTACGCTAATCCTCCCATATTACACACACAGTGTTGAAACAAACCAAGTTTTGACCAAAATCCAATGAGATCCCAGGACCAAGTCAGTCTTTACTCTCATTTCCCTTTGGGTGTATGAGAAGCCCCAAGTTTTGTGCCTGTGCCTCTTTCTGTTGCAGACCTGGGCTCCCATTGAGAAGCTGTTTATTGAACACAGGGGGTACCTTGCCTGCAGACCACAGCAGCTGGTTTAAGTGCAGGAAGAAGAAAACCAGACAGAAGACAATCAGCCTGGGCTGCAAAGTTCTATCAAAGGGGTGGCGTCTGGTCCCGCAGATAGAAAGTTGCTTGAGACACAGTTCCTGGAACACAGGATACTTCTTTGGCTGTTCCTGTTCTCAAGGTGATGTGTTATGGTGAACAAACAAGCTTGTAGCTCAGGACTGCATCTCCGTGACTCCAGAAGACACCTTCATCCCCCTTGTTTAAAATTTTAAAGAGTCTATTATTCAGGGCATACATAATTTAATGCAAATAATAACAATAGTATGACTAACTGTAAGCAGCTTTCTTTCTTGGCATTGAGCCAGATAAGTGAGACTTTTTTTTTGTGATATTGGGAATGATTTAAACCAGACCTCCTGTACTTAGAAAAAATTCCCTCATATATATAGTGGGCTTTAAGCACTTGCCTTACTAGAAGGGCACGAGGCCCTGCTCTCATGAAGTCAGTAGTGAAATCCCCATGGTCAGAAAAAACCCCAAATGCCTAACAAGCTACTGTAAAAGAAAAGCATGCTTCAGTTTTATGTGTTGCTTAATGGTGCAGTCAAGTTTTGAAGATGATGCCTTGTTTTCAGGATGCAATTGGACAGCAATTCTGGCTCCTCATCCGGGTGGTTCCCTGCCAAAAGCTCTGGGAGCTGGGCTGGGTGGGAGGGCTGCTGCCACGTGTTCTCCCAGCAGCAGGTCTGTTGAGCTGCTGCTGTCTGTAGGAAAGGTGTTATTAGCTCCTTTAGGACAGTGTTTTGACAAGATGCTGGATGTACAATCTCACAGGAATATTCAGAGGTTTGTTGCCAGAATCCCAGATCTCTTGCTGCTCATGGGCAGAGAGGCATTTTTTGATTCTGAGTTCTATGGCTTGGGTACATACATTCTAGCTTTTGGTATGAAGCAGTTCCTGAAAATGCACTATCAAATTTGAGGTTACATTGAAATTGTAACAGAACGTATTGTTAGAAATATTGCAGGCAAAAAAAAAAAAGTAATTATCAAATTATATGGAGGGAGATAAAAGTACGTTCTCTATATTAATTTACAGCAGTTGCTGAGCTGTTTTGGTAGAAACTTGAAAAGTATAAGTCTGAGGCCGAGGTCAGACAGGGAAATGTTCAGACATGATGGTTAAGGTTTATAATCACAGAACTTATAGCCACAGAAATTTATAATCACAGAAAACCTGTTTTTTACAATGGCAGAGTCAAGACATCATCACCCCAGGCAGCATCTCCAGTCTCCCTGCCATAAGTTACCATTCTTAGCGAAAAGAATTTGTGAAAATTGCTGTCACCATTGCTGTCAGCTTCCCCTTGCACAAAGTCATTCAAGAGCTGATCACCTGCCGGGAAAAACATCCTTTTGTGATTATTCGGGCAGTTTGGGTGTATTTCATCAGGCGGGTCCCGGGAGGTGCGGCCCGGCTCGGTGCGCGGGCAGCCGCCAGCAGAGGGGAGCGCCAGCCGCGCATCCCGCTCCGCATCCCCCTGCGCATCCCCCTGCGCATCCCCCTGCGCATCCCCGTCCGCATCCCGCTCCGCATCCCCCTGCGCATCCTCCTCCGCCTGCCGCGGAGAGCGCGGGCTGCCGGCCCTGCGGGAATGAGACAGTCACTGAATGAATGAATGGATGGATGAACGAACAAACGAATGAGTGTCTTCCTTTGCATTCCCAGCTGCTCTGATTTTTCGCTTTCTTCTGTGTTGTAGAGGTGCTGGAAGCAGGCTTTCTAGAGAGTTAGGATATTTAAAAGTGATGTGTGTTATAGGTTAGTTGCGATGGGGAATCAGTCACCGACTAGTGAGTCCAAATGAAATTAATTTATTGGTGGATAATCATCACCGACTAGTGAGTCCAATTTAAAATGAATTTATTAATTGTTAGAGCAAGCGATAATAGGCAAAGTCAGCGCCCCGGGCGCGCTGGGCGACAGGGGAGTCCCCGCTCCACCACTGCCGCATTCTTCTGATGTTTCGTGGGGTTTTTATACAGTACTGCTTCCGGGTTGACGTGTAGTACTCTGCGTATTCTTCTCTTGTTTCTAGGTGGTCATAGTCCACCTCCCGGAGGTCTGAAGATGAAGGTTGGTATTTTTCCTTTGTCTGATTCCTGGAATTTTAGGCTCAATCTGCTGAGTTCCTGGAATCTTAGATTTACTGAGCGGATAAGCTGATACTGTGCTATCAATCAGAGCAAGCCCACCACCCATATTTACAGTTTACTAAACAGATAAACAAATGTTTGTGAAACCCATTGTCTTTGGTTTCACCTTCCTTATCCTTTTAAGTCTGGAAATTTACTAGGCAAACAAATGGAGGTGGTGCAACAGTCTTACTGGAATAGCTTTGTCAGCTTTGATGAACAAACTTAAAGTTTTAACCCATTACAATGTGTTGATGACATAAATATACATCAATTCTCAAAACGGTGAACAGCACATTTTTCCCCCCCCCTGAAGATTTTTTACTAAATGACATGAAACTGTCTCTGAGCCTCTAAATGAGTCTGCAATACATCAGCAGGTTAATGAACCAACATTATAGACAAGATCTTGAGACAGAACTGCATATCTGATAATCACATCCCTGGTAATTTTGTTTTACTGGAATATTCCAACTGTCTCTTTTCTTCACAAACTATAAAGGGACAGAAATAAATGGACTGGAAAACATCATTTAACAGTGTTTCTGTCCCTTGCTTATGCAATGACTCTTGCCTTCTCTTCAGTTGTTTGAGGGAGGTTCTTGGGTTTTTTTGCTGGCAGATTCAGCCTGCACAGAGCCACAAATAACTCACTAGATTTGAAGGGTGACCTTGCTCTGCTCACAGATGCTGCTCCTTTTCCCAGCAGGAGCAGAAGACAGGAAGCCAGTAGCAGGAAAAGCTCCAAAAGTGTGGGTGGGATAGATGGATTGAAGAGCACTGATTAAGGGTGAAGAGGGTGCAGGGTCAGCAGTTACTGTGCAGTATCAAAGGAAAAAGGGAGGATGCACCTTTTGCAATGCATTAAAGGCACTTATTAAGGTGAGAGAGATAGTGTGGGAGGAGGGGTGACACTTAGAAGTATTGGTGAGAACAGATTTTGTAGTGGGGCTCTGGCAAAGTGGAGAATATCAATTAACAAGGTTAAAAACAGAAGGCTGGAAGAAGGCAGATCAAAAATCAAGAGGGAAGAGGATGCACAGTATCTGTGAAACAGGAGAAAGGTGAGCACCAACTCATGTGGGTTCCTGGTGATGTCCCAGTGCCTGCTGGCAGTGAGCGTTCTCAGCTCTGTTCCTCATTTGGCTTCTATAAGATGATGTGGCTTGGCTTTGTGGGTTCACAGGATTATTCAGGTTATTCATGGAAGGGGCCTCATGAGATCATCTAATCCTTGGCCTCATCTTCCTTTCTCCCTCTCTGCCTCATCAGGTTGAAGCTTTTCTGTCTCTTGTGTCTAGTGCTACCACAATGGTTTTGAGTGGATCTGCTCTGTTACAAATAATAAAACCCCGTTACCCAGAGAGCTCAGACATGTGGATGCACAACATCAACATCTCAGCACCTGTGCAAGGGAAGAAGAAAGGCAAACACAAGCAGAGGGTCTACGTTTCCTCTGACTTTAGTGTAGTTGCATCCATGCTTGTGATGCCTAAATTCCCTGTGTAGCTGCAAACTTCTGAGTTGCCTGCTTGAGGCCCCGTTCCTGGTTCTTCTGTACAAACTTCATCACAGACATAATGCCAGTGAGAGGGGAAGTGCTGTACACACATCTTGTGCCATGAAAGAGCTTTGCATCACAGCCTCTGCTCATATGCAGATAAATGTGATTCCTGAATGTAGCACTTGCTTTCTGAGAGCAAGCGGCCAGCTTCCCAAAACTACCCACCACCTTCAGGAGAGGTGTGTTGCCTTTGTGTTTTCTATCACTATTTTCTTATTTTCATGCTACCCTTTGTTTTCTGAGATTTGATAGGATATTCCTGTAAAACACCACAATTATTGCTTTAAAAACATGATACCCTGCCATAGTCAGCAGGGCAGATGGGTTTGGAAGAAACCAGCTGTGCCTAGAAGGTGGAAAAACTCCTTCCCAGGAGGAAGGAGGGAAGTGTTTCAGGAGGAATAGGGTGTGCTTCATCCTAAAATATCAGGGTCATCAGCATGGAGAGCAAGGTGGAGCAGTGATTCTCCTCTCAGCTGGGTTGGAGCAGCAGCAGTGACTGCCCAGCCCTTCCCTTGTCCCTCACCAGTCCCATGGGAGGCTGGCAGGACTCCTCTGTCCAGGAGACACCATTTCAGAGAGCTTTGCTGAAGGACCAGGGCAGTCCCTCTCAGGGGTGCTCGTTGTGCCTCTTGGAGAGGTTTTATTGCTGCAAAAAAGCTTTTCTATCACTTCTTCTGTTCTGGGGAATTATGTTCTGGAAAAGTAAAGTGTATATATTGTATGGAGAAGAAGGACACTGATCTTTTGCTTTCTGACATCTATTAATTTATTAAATTCCCTTTTTCTCCTCAGAGTGAGCTTTGTTTAAATGTGCCCAGGAATGAGACAGGTGAACAAATGCACATACATATATGGAAGTAGTACCAGTGGTCATACTCATCATTCTTTCTGAAAATTGTAATTCCCTTCTGCATCCACTGTGGATGACTTTTAAAGAGAAAACATAATTTGCTTTAGGCAGGATAAAAGGCCTTTTCCTGTGAGCTGACTAAGTCTTTCAAGTGCCTTTGGTGGGCCACAGTTAATGAAGCACAAAAGAATAATCACAGGCTGTTATGAGCCAAAGTGCTATGATTTTCTCAATCTCACTCCACTTGATCTGAAAAAAAAATCTTGCTGGAAGAAAAAACTTACACTTGAATGGTAGCTACCATGACTGCTTAAACCTGGATGCAACATGCACAGAATTTTTCATATTAGAAATATATATTCCCTTCCACCTCCTTTTTCTCTGTTTTCTGCAAAATGAAAAGGGGATGAAGTTAGCATCAGTTCAAATTTGGAAGGATGGGTTCATTTACCCTGGGCATTTTTGGCTCAGATGCAGGGAGCATTGGAAATATTGGGGCAGAAAAAAACGACCCCCAACAAAAAATCCCAAAACCAAACCAATGAACCAAAACTAACAAAACCCAACCAACCAAACAAAACCCACAAAAGCCAACCAAACAAACAAAACCCCAAGCAAAATCTTAATGACTTCCTGCCTGATATTTCATCTCTGACTGTGAACAAGCTGCCAGATGTGTTTTTAGAAATACAGCACTCTGGGCTGCTCTTCACTACTCAGAGATATTTTTCCAGGATACTTCATTATCTCAGGCAGACAAGTGGCTGAGCAATGGCTGAGTGATTTACTGTAAAACAAAAACCTTTCAAAAGTGGAAAGATTATGTTTGCATGAGCCTTCACTGAGAGGCTTGAGCATTCACAGTCCTTGCATGAGAGCCAGACTCCAGCTGAGGGGCAGAACATGTCATTGCACAGCTATAATCTCAATTATAATTTGTCATTCAGGTCACAATAGCATGAGTGACTGAGAATTTTTCTTCAGTGCAGATTCACAGCCCCACAAACAAAATATTTTTAAAAAAATCTCGTCGGCATCCCCTAAGGTTCTAACTGCATCTTTTAAATTTTATAGATATATTGCTTACAGGCAGCAGAAATGGGTTGTGGCCTTTGCTGAGAAGAAATACTGGTACCTCTTGCCTTGCCCTTGACCCTTCTGTGTGATATATTCATCAGTTTACAGAGATATACTGAGATGTCTCTGCTTCTTCTTCCTAACTAATCCAGTTCTGCACCAGTACCACCGTAAAACTGTCTCTCAAGAGCCAGACCTTCCTCATCCAGAGACTTTCTTTGTCATGCTCACACATCTGCATGTGCAGTGTTTTTAATAAACTCTCACAGGAATGTACCTGTCACTTTGAACACAGCTCTGCTGCCAGCCATCTGACAATAATCTCCAATGGTATTCTGGCATCTGGAATGACTACTTCAGGAATATTTTAATTTCTCCCAATCCTATCACTCTGGGCCAGCTATATGGGAATTAGTTACATTTCCCAGAATATCAATATCAAGTTAAAAGACATCTGTGTATTGATTCTGTGTCTTGACTTGGGACTGGGAGTTCAAATATTTACAGACTTCCACTTTGTAAGACTCTTTCTATTATGGAAATAAGATGTGCCAATTTAAAGTAAGTGCAAATGAATGAGATGAAGAGCTCAGAATGTTTCTCCAAATAAAGGAAGCACTAAAATTTTATTAGGCATGTAGGTGCAGTTAAGGTTAACAAACCAACACAATTTTGATCCAGCTTGGTGTATCCTTATTATCCAACCACAGAGCACTGAGCAGTTTGGTGTACAATGGCACTAGTCCCATTTTACCTGGGTTACAATTCCTCTTGCATATCTTTCAAACAATAATCTCTCCAACAGATATTGAGGATTATGCAAATGTAGTTTGCTTGATTGGAAATCCAGAGGTCCCAGCACATTGTTGCATTTTGGAGCTAACAGATGATCCAGAGATAATAAAACAACAGAGAGACAGAGATAATAGTACAAACAAATACAAATAGAGATAATAACACAAACTCTTTCGGTGCATAATTAATTTGGTAATGTTCAGATTATTTTTTTTTGTCATGTCAGGTCAAATTTTTCACTTTGGATATGGTGTGTCTTGTGAGTCCACCAAGCTTTTATCTGAGCTCCACTCCTCTTCAGCCCTTGCTTTATACCCCACATAAGTTTCTAACTGTGATAGTCTCTCTAAATGAACTTGTAAGTAATTGACTGAACAGTAGGTGAATTAAGCTACTTTTTAGCTAAGTCCCTAAATATCAAACCAGAATATATCTTTACTAATATGTTCTACACTTTGGAAGAGTGTAGATGGACTAATTTTCTAATGACTGGACATTCCCAACCTCATGCCGCTGGCCACCATCCTACACAGGAATCTCCTGAAACAATTTTCACTTCCCATTTTGAATACTGCTATGTGGGAAACTCTTAGAATCTGCAGAAATAGAGAGAAGTTTTACTAGAAATACTTGTCTGCTAACCAAACAATTCCCAAAGTGAAGCACTGAAACAGGTTGCCCAGAGAAGCTGTAGAGATCCCATCCCTGGAAATGTTCAAAATCAGGTTGGATGGGGCTCTGAGCAACCTGGTGTAGTGGAAGCTGTCCCTGCCTGTGGTAGGTGGGCTGAGAACTGTATGATCTTTGAGGTCCTTTCCTACCCAAACCATTCTGCACTTCTATGAAATGCTCCCAGGAACAACAGCAGCAGTTGGATGGAAGTCCCAGATGTTATTTCCCTGATTTGTTCTGATTCAACCTCCTACAATTTGAGATCTTGCTAAACCACCTCAGTTGTTTGAGTTTCCAAGGAGAGCTATATCAAAATTCAGCCTTCAAATCCTCACTTTGATATCAACTGTGGAATTATCAGAGAAAACAAAAATAATGGGAACAAGTTCTATCACCCCACAGCTGGATGAGCAAACATCTTCCTTCCCAAAGCTTAGCCTGCTAGAATAACAAGAATTTTATTGCCTGCAGCCTCTTCTCCAGGGAAGTCCTTTCTTGCAGTAATCCAGACAGCAAGCTGAGAGGAGGATCAGGCTGATTGTGTTTATCCTGTTATTTTTCTTCTGTTATCCTTTATATTGCATTGCCCAGGAAAGGGAATTGGGATGTTATCAGTTCACAGCCTACCAGAAACATGCTGAAACAGGTTTGGCCATTCAGAAACATGATCAAAACATTCCTGACTCCTGTTTTTTTTTTTTTTTGTATTTTGTGGCCCACAGAAGGCCAAATCTAAATGTGAAATATTAAATTAATGTGGAAACATTTAAAAAAATGGTTCAGTGTGCCCTTGCCATGCAAATAACGACAAGAAATGATCCTGTAAGCGTCTGGGTTATTCAGGGATGTTTCTAACATCTTTCTTTAGCACTACAGAGGCATACGTTATTATCAACATCCTTAGTGTCAGACCAATCTGATCTGGCAAATAATCTTATATTTTTTGTTTCCTAAATTTCAAAACGCTCTCCTCCCTTCCAGATTCATTCCAATATGACAAATTAACACATCTCAGTACTTTTTCTTTTGCTGAGTTAACAACCACTGAGGTCTGTTTTTGTGACAAAGGTAAATCATTCCTCCTTCCACTGTGATAATTAATGGTGTCCTCCATCAGTACAGGCTCACAGCAGCCCTGTCACTTTCTATGACTGGTACAATTATGATCAGCATTAGAGAGAACATTCTTGCTTTTCTACTGGGACTGCTGAGGATGAATGGATGCTCTTAAAAACAGTAATTGATGTGTACAGAACTATTCATCAGCATCTGTTAAATGCTTAGTCTTATATATTGGATAGTTGGTGATGTTTTAAATTCTACCTTGAACCTTTCAATGTAATGTCACTGTCTTTGTGAAAGTCTGAAGAGGCACATTAGCCAGAAACTGCAGAAAGGCATATTTAAGTCAAACTCTTTGATAGGTATTTTGGGATTTCACTGGTGTAGTCCCTCTGGGTCCTGTGGAATCAGGCGTGCTTTGCAATGTCCCTCATAATTTACGGAAATATGACTTACCATGTTTCAAAACATCTGTAGGCTGTTAAAATCTGCTGCTGTTATTTCAAGCCTACAATCTCAGACCCTGGAGACCTTCCTACATGCACAGTATGGCCTGTCACTGCCCTCCTGGCATGGTCTGTCTGGAAGGAGCAGCTCCAGGGGCTGCTCCTGCTTTAGCAGCTTTGAAGTTATGATTTTGGAGGTATTATGCCCACCTTCAGAGGGTCTCTGAGCCCTTCACTTGTATACTGAATGCTCTGTAGTTCGCAGCCATAGCAGAAGAAGACAATCGTGTCTGTGGTTGAAGTGACAGATATTAGGGCAGGGATTCCTTCTGCTCCTAAACCATGTAAATTTACACTTTTCTGTGGAAGCATCTATAAATGTACTAAGGCTTCTAAGCTCCAAGCTCCCAATAAAGTCCCAGTAGAAGCTGGTAGCTGGAAACTGTAGCAAACTTTTAATTTCTTGGCTGCCCATGAGGGCTGGGGGAGCCAGCCCTTCTCTTTGGATGTTTCCTGAGGCAGCATCTGCCTGGAGGGCTGGAGCAGCCTGTGCCCAGCCTCTTCCCTGGGTTCCAGGGCAAGGTGTGGCTCTGGGGTAGGAGAAGTGCCCTTCTCCAAGTGCAGCTCATGCCAGTGAGGAGGGAGGTGTACCTGAGCTAGCAGAGAGCACAGAAGGAAAATGTTCAGCCAGGAGTTAGGGAAGACCAGTACAGACACTGCTGATGGGTGTGCATGACTGGAAAAGGATTTATGGGGATTTATCATTTCTGAAGAGAAGAGTATTAGCAAAGACTTATTTTCTGAAGCTGTGATTAGAGGGAGACTCCTCCGCATTGGCTGATGGTCCCTTGGGTCTGGAATGATTCTCAGGGTTTGATAGAGCAAAGAGGAGATTACAAAGACAGAGGCCCAGTGGAGAGCTTGACAAATTGTTCAGCATGTGGTCTCTGAGCCCCTGGAAAGACTGAGGACATGGAACAAGCACTGGCTGAGGAAATGACTGCAGGAGGACACACACCAACCCACCCCCAGCTTGTTGCAGTAAGAGCCATCATAGAAACAGAGCCACGTTCCTGAGCTACACATCACTCTCACTCAGTCCTGCACCCTCAGACACAACAAAGCTCTTCCTGTACCTTATCCCATGGCTCTGAACTGACTGACAAGGGGCAGCAGTACAGCATTAAATCTGCCTGGTACCTAGGTGGAGGTTTACAATTTCAAACCTGTCATCTTTTTTTTTTTTTTTTTTTTTTTTTTTTTTTTTTTTGTTGGAGGAAATGATTTCATAGGGAAGAGGTTGCACAGAGCTCACATTTTTTGAGAAACTGTCTTGACAGCCATCCCAAATATATTTTTGGTTAGGTTTATTTCAAGTAGCAGATATGACCTAAGGTCTCATTCAAGTCAGAAAAAACATCCCAGGAGAGGAGCTGATAAAACACATCTGAAGGCATACACAGAAGTTGCAGGGATGTGATGATCCTGAGAAGGCTCTTGAGCTGTACCTGTTTCTGTAGGTGGTGGTAATGAGGAATATTACTGTCCCACCCATATCACTGATTCCATGTGGGTTATTTCCAGTCTTTCTACTGGAAAAATACCTTGATGTGGCACAGCTGAGTGCTTTCAGTCCATAAAGAGAATATGGCATGATCCCCAAGGATAGCATGCATGAGACGCAGACCCTGTATTAACCTCTGCTTCCAGCTCACCACATCTCTGTGGCTGAATCCCTCATCCTGTTTTGCTTCTGTCCCTCTTTGTGTATTTGTGGCTTTTTATTTTTCTGGGTTAGTCATAAGCTCCTTAGGATCCACAGCCTTAGACTTGCAAGTCTTGTGTCTCTACAGCCCCCAATGTACCCCAGACACATCCACCATCCTCAGGGTAATGGTGATGGCACAGTGATGCCAAGGGGATCTGGAGAGAGAGGGGCCACTGCTGCTTTCTGAAACTGAAATTGGTGTGTTGGAGTCTCCTGCATCTCCATTATTTTAAGTGCAATGCTCTGCTGACTCTGCTGTGCTCAAAAATACATCAAGTAAATTGGAAAGGGAACTATTTTAAAGCATCTCTAACTTGTCACACTTCTTCATCTCGAACTGGATCACCTTGAGGGTACCAAACACATTATTTATGTAGGTTAAGGTCACGCTGAAAGTGAGATTTCCTAGTCTGGGAGTAAAAGTGATGTTGGGTGCTTACTCACTGAATTCACATACCCACTTCTAACCGTGAGCAACCACTCAGTCATTCACAAGGGGAAATGCAATAATTTTAAAATGCTAAAACAATGCAAAGAGCTTATAGGGGCCTGAGTAAATATATGTATTGCAGTAAAAAATCTCTGTATTGTATAAGCGACCCTGCCCCGATTCTAGTTATTGTAAATGGGCTGCAGCTGTGATGCCCTTAATTGGGCAGCAGCTGTAGCCCATGGAGGTAGCTGGGATAAAAGGGGGTGGGGCAGCTAGAGAGAGCCTGGGAGGAGCCCTGATGAAGAAGCAGGAGCAGCACTGCTGTGAGAAAACCACCCAAGAGGTATGAGACTCTAGAAATATGATAACAACAATATGAAAACAGAGCTAACTTTAAAAATGATAGCTAGATGATTTGCAAATGGAAATAAATAAATACACAACATAAATTATGCACTGCAGTAATTTGTTCAGCTACAATAACAATAGTTTTGTGGGTAGGGATAGCTACTCTTATTACCTGTACAAAAGAGAAGTTGTACCCTAACAAAAACGTCCCTAGGAAATTGATGTTTATTTAGATTTGACATTACAAGTAATTTTACAGAAACCTGGAAAACTTTAAAAAATCTATTCAATAACATATTTCTTTTAGGAACTAATAATGCAATTTTATTTCCCTCAGGAGGTATGTGGGATCTTTTTAAAAGCGGCCACAACATTACACTCTCCTTTCCAGCCCCAAATAGGGAATCCTGGATGCACTCCATTAATAATGTAAAAATGTCATGTGTGAAATTCTTAAGTCTTTCTGAATCTGTGCGATCAATCAGATGCTAGAGCTTTAGATAAAAGTATGAATTTCCAGATTCTGTATTGCCATGTTGTTGCTGCCTCTGAATTCTTTACTAATTTTACTTACAATTGTGACTCTAGGTCTCTGACACCACCAGGTTTTGCTTCCTATTGTGCCCAGTTCTCTGCCAGTATTGTGCTGGGTAGAAGGGGCTTTAACACAACAAGTCTAAGTCAGGCTCCAAAGATGAAAATAAATTGAATTGTTTTAAGCAAGAAGTCTCTGAAAATGTACCATCCTTGTGAATGTGGCTTGGCAGAGCCCTACTGTGTGCAAACAGTGGATTCTTCACCAGCTGCCTGGGACCATTAATCCTCCCAACCCTGCAGTGTCTCACAGGAGGATTGCCCTTGCTCTTACATCATGGCCCACCTGGGCTGCACAGGAGAGGATTCAGCTTCAAAAAGCAATATTAAACCTTGTGCAATCCTCTCACAGGGCTGTGCGCACATAGCTCTTCTGCATCCCATTCTGGCTCACTAAACCATGGCCCTTTGCTACTATAGCAGACAGAACAACACTAATAACACTTTATTTTTTGTTTCTGTAACAATATATTTTGTTATGTTCCAGGAAAATCAGGATAAAAGCAGCATTTGTTAAAGAGAACACATAGGAGAAAATTTCAGAAACTGCTTTTGATCAACATTTTTTCTGGGTCTTGTTTTGAAAGAAAAACTGAAAAACGTCAAAGGAAATATTTGAAAATAATGAAAAATTTTTTATTTCCTCCACCATTCTTTCTGTAGGAAAACCCCAGTAATTTTGCTCAGGTGTTGCCCACAATCTATGCTGTGCTGGTGTAGGGAGATAGAATATAAGTAAATAAAGGTAGTATAGAAGGTAATCTTACCCCCTAAAGAGTTGCAGCTGAACCAATTACTAAGGATTAGGAGCAGGCCTGATGTTAACAGGCCACAGCTGCAGCCAATCAGCAGAGTGTTATAAAAGAGTGGATCGGTTGGCTGAGGGGAACTGGAGTCAGTTGCTGCTGTGAGGACAAGGAAGAGTCAGTGCCTGGAGGAGCTGCCAACAAGAAACACCAAGGAGGTATGAAACTCTGGCAATATGGAACCCTTGCAATGTAATGATAACATGCTGGAGCTGGGTGACAGGAGAGCTGCCCATGCTGACTGCAGAGCTCCTGGTGCAGTGGTGCCAGCTGTTCCCACAAGCTGTGGCCTTGCAGGACTGTGTGCTATGGCACAGTGCAGGTGCTGTCCAAATGGTGAAACTGCTTCTTCCCCAACAGCTCATCACCCTCAGCAACACCTGTCTCATAATTCAGGGGTCACAAATTCAGCCTGCTCCTCCCTTGTACCCACAGCATTCCCAGTGATCATAAGAAAACATTTCCCTTCTGTTGTAATGGAATAGAGAGCTTGTACCACTGAGTCCAAACAGAGAATAAGCACATTAAGGGAATAGATAGGCAATAACTGAGGCCCTAAAGTTTTGCAGCAAAAATTAAATACCCCAACTACCATTACACTGAGATCCCGTTTGTTTTATCTGCTTATTAGCCTGTATCTGAGACAATAAACGGTGCCAGGACCAGCTTAGCTTGCTGTGCCATGCTGGAACAGACTAGCCCTGAGTCTGGAGAGGAGCAGAGCTAGTCTTGGAGCAGGGAGTGTAATAGCACAGCATGGCCTGGCCATGTCATGCTCTCCTCTGCTTCAAAACAGGCACTGCACTAAAACAGGAGCTGTACTGAAACCACCTGCTGAAAGTAACACCAGAAGATCCTCCTGTGCCAACCCATGAACACTTCATAGGAATTGCTTGGCATGATGGATAGACCTCAGCTGTGACTCTCCCACCAAGGTGACCTTCCTACCATTGTTCAATTTCCTAAGGTGAATGTGGCTGGTTTTGGCAGAAGAAAAGTGGTGAAGTATCAGTGGCAAAGGACATAACCTGTGGCTAAAAATGCTTGAGAGAGTGGCAGGTGGAGACTGCCGAAACTCCAGGTGAAAGGAACACAGTAATGGAGTTTGCAAACGACTTTAGAGGAGCACAGGCTGCTGTTAATAAATGTAACAGATATTGATGAAAACAGGAGATTTTTCATTTAAATGTTCTTGGGATCCAGAGGCAATTTTTTTTTTGAGTGGGGATCACCCAGCAGTCTTTCCCTTTCACTTCCATCACTGCCTCTTCCAGTCACAACAGCGATTCAGATCAACTGCAGATAGTGCCTGATGGATTTTAACTCTGAGCACCAGTGTGACAGTGAAAGCTTTCTGTTAACCTTCAGATGAGCAGCTCTGGGAGAAACTAAGCTGCCTCTCAGCCATAAAAGTTATTTCCCTCCCAGTAAATGAAACAAGATGGGGAACTGGGCAGTGCTGGCACATGTTTGCCCATTCTGTGGGATTGCTGGCCCATCCCTGAGACTGCTGTAGGGCAGGACAGCTGCCAGAGGGTGGCTGAGCAGGATCTGTCCCTCTGCACAGGGTGGGTGCTGGGGATAGCAGAGTCAGCTGTACAGGTGCAAGCCAAGTCATGCCAAACCAGAAAATGTCCTGAGCATGGAGTGAGTTATTCACTAATGTGCACAGAGGATATTTAAGAAAAAAGCTTTAATTCATGTTGGCATGTGTCAGGACAGCAGCAGCAGGCTAACTCTTCTTTACAGAGTGGTTCTCTGCTGCCTACAAAAGCCATGCTACAGAAATCTAGTTGAACCAAAGCATCAAAAGGAGACTTGATTCCTTCCATCATTTTGTATGGCTTTCACCTGGGTAAAAGCAGTTATTGAAACCTTTTTTCCCCCCTGCCTTAGTTTCTTGTAATGAATAAAAATTCCCATAGAAATGCCATCCACTAAAGATGGCATCTCAGTCAATGTTGCCCAGATTGGAAAAAAAACCCCAACAACTACAAAAACTCACAAACAGAAAAAATGTACAGTATCACAAAACATAGATTCTTACGTCCTACTTTGCTCAGCTGCTTTTCTCCAAGAGGTGATCCTATATTCTGTATATGGTTACCTCTTTAAAGGAGGCTATTCACCCATCTTCCCATGACCTGAAAAACATAGTAAAGTGTTTTTCTTTTTCCCAGCAACTCAGTGTTCACAATTTTCACAGTGCTTAGGATATTATGTTACAAAGGCTTTTTCGTTACTCCCAGTGCTTTGATTAGAAAAGCTGCTTCTTCATACATAAAGTTGCAAGAACTTTATGTGTTTCTGGTCTATGTCATCAGTGGAACACGTAAGATTTTGTATGATATGATTTTCCAATAAAAATGCAGTGCAGTTCACTGTCCTTAAAGGGACATTAACATCAAATGAAAACTGATTACGATAATCAAATTTAATATCCATTTAATGAGGAAGAATTTAATGATCAGCAATTTATTATAAGCAGGAGTTGAAAACATGCAAATAAACATAGATGTGACTGGGATACAATACTTGTGACCTCTGTTCACCTGGACATGACATTTGAAATTTGTATCCAAGTCCTGATCTCTTAAACTTGTAAAATAAACATTAGACAGTGCAAGAGAACTTGAAATAAGGGATATTTTCCAATTGGGAATTGAAGGTATGCTTTTGTACCTGTGTGGTAGTTACTATTTTCCAGATAATTTTAATGGGCTCATCGACATAATTTCAACAGACTCACTGGAGGTGAAATGAGGATACTGTCCAAAAGAGAGATACTGACAACATGAGGATACTATCCAGAATGGGGATATTGACCTGCTGCTCACTGGCACTCAGTGACTTTATAAAATTTCACAGAGCAAGAGCAGACATATCCATGTCAATAGGTAATTCGCAGATTATCAGAATGCAAACTGCCCCAGCTGACTTCAGTTAGCACCTGAGGCAAGCATGAAACCTGTTGCTCAATACAGGGAGAAGTATTGATCCACTTCAGCTGGTGACCTGTCATTTGATTTGTCCTGATTCCTGACTGAGAGCTCAGCCCCTCTGCCTTCACTTGGGCCAAAGAACACCGTGCTCTGTACATTTCTCGATGACTCCCTGTGCTTGCCTTTGGAAAAGGCCCAGGGAGCAGAGCAGGATGCTCTGGAAGTGTAATGGGCTTGTGCAGAGATTGCTGAGCATGGATCTGTGTTTCCCTGCCACTGGTCCCTCTCAGCACAGGGCAGAGCAGCCTTTCCTCCCCTGCCTGCTGGAGCTCTGGGCAGGCTGGGCTGGAGAACGCTGTGTTCATCTGCAGCCAGGCTACCAGCCTCCATTTCTGTTACCATGGATACAAGAATGAAGCAATAGCTTCACTCAGAATTGGCTATTTTTATTGTAATTACACAACAGGAAATTATTTGACTATTTTTCCCTTCATCTCACCCATAGTTTATTTATGCTATGATGCTTCAAGTGCCTGTCCTGAGCCCCCAGGCACTGGCTTGCTGTTGGGGGGGGCTGCTCCCTGCTGTGGGTATGGGTGCTGACAGTGCTGGCCAGGAGCTCACAGTCAGGAATTAAAGTTGACACATTTTTTGCCGTGGAATGAAGTGAAGTTCAGTTGTGTAGCTGTTGGGTACAGCAGTTTGTGTCCATCTGTTTCTGCAGCACAGGATCACTGGCAGGTCTGTGTGAGGACAGGTTCAGGAAAGCAGAGTGGAGGGAAGAACCTCCTAGGCAGTTAACATTAGGAAGTGTGACTTTGCCAGCATTGATGGACAGGGCAGTGAACACACTGAATGATAACCAAATGCTGATGAGATGCTCCAGGAGGGAAGCAGAGGAGCATGCAGGCATCCCAAGGCCAGAGCTGTACTATCCAGCCCAGATGGGGAAGAGCATGTCAAGGAAATGAAGCCCAGACTCTCCAAGCCTCTTGATCTGTCCAGAGGAATCCAGTCATGGGGTGATCCATGTCATCCTGCATCAAATGGAAGAGGAAAGAGTGTTACCACACAGACCACAGCAGGTACCATCTCACAGCTTGTGTCTCCTGCAGTCCAGGCAGCTCTGTCCTCACTCCATATCTACACTGAAATTCATAAAGAGAAAAGCTCTTTAAGTAGGACTTTATAAAGAAAAAATGGGAAACCCCCCTCACTGGACATGAAGAAGTTTTGTCATTGCACCTACTGCTGCTACAGTTCAGAAGTAGTGAGTTTTTCACTTTCTGCAACACTAATTCTTTTGACCGTCTTTTGACCCTCTTTTTGCCATCTATTAGCTAGATAGATCTAACAGAGGGGGGTTGCTGAGCCAGGATTTGAGAGCCATGGATTAAACTCCTGAGTTTGCCCTGGCCTCTGAGGGGCTGTGCCTCTCTCAGTTTCTGCTCTTTGCACCAAGCCACACTTGGCTGCACAATGGGGACCTGTCTGGAGCCCCCATAATTTTTGTTCCTTTCACCTCTGTGGTGCATTTGATCATGGTTCCCCTGAACCAGAAGGCTGTATGTTCAGGAGATAAGGTAGATGCTTTCCCTGATCAATAACAAAAATTATTTTTAAAATTTCCCACAGGAGAGTGTAATAAAAGGACATTGGAACTGATGAGAACTTTGGAGAATTGAGTGCTTTATTTGATGCTTTTTACTATTGAAATTTCTGATCTCAATGTAATTTTTGTAATTTTTCAACAGGTCCTTCTTTTGAATTAGAGTCCTATTAGCACTGTTGCCAACCCATAGGAAAAATTTTGAAGAATTCGTAATTATTCACTAGTTTTATAGAGAAATGACACTAAAATTATGAAAGGTGTTGCATTAAAAATATGTTTTATATTGGTATGTGGAAGAACCAATGAAAGAAATAGGAAGGTGCCTTAAGAAATAATAGAGGCAAACTGCTTAATTATTCCCTTTACTGACTGAGATGTGTCAACCACATCAGGTTATGGGAAACACAGAATACAGTCTGTTGCCTCTGATGGTTTTTGTTGCTATTAACTAGAGCTGTCCTAAATCTTAAATTTCATTATTTAATATTAGAAACCGACCCTGTATTTGGCCATGTGGATAAGTGTAACCTGTTTTCCTGGTTTGATGAAGACCAGTTAATTAAGAAGAACAAAGGGGAAGATCCAGCTACATTTTGGTAATAAAATGTAGGCACCTTATGTTTGGCATTTAGCTTTCATTTGTTCAGAACTGTTTCACAGGATGTGCTGTCTTTCTCTACTGAGGCACATGCCAGCATTCACTTTACTTCCATTAACATATCACTCTCACTCAGAGCTGCTGTTCGGTTCTCTCTGCATCCTGTCAACCTGACAGTCATTAATCCCTTCACAGGAGTACACTTCTGTCCCACTTAGTGGGCCACATATTTTTGCCTGCATCCCTTGAGACCCTAGTGGGACACATCCTTGCTTTCCATCTGCTTGCTGAAATCTGCAGGACCACAGTCCATTTGAAGCCCTCCACAAGATCAAACACTGGCCAGAGTCTTACCTTCAGGAAAAAACAGACTTTTCATGGCATTAGCAGTAGGCTTAAGAAGCCAAAATAAGGGGTTATGAGAAGCCAAGCTTGACAGTGCCCTTAATCCAATTAAAGCTATGTCTGAAAAATTGTTCTCATTCTGGCCTAAATGATTGAGCAGTGTTTAGAGTCTTGTGCTAGGACAGTCAAGAAGTATATTGTGATTAGGATGTGACAGAAAGATCTTAGACAATAATCAGACAAGGCTTCAATCGATTAAGATTTAATTATCTCCAAGACCAGAATTCTTCATTTTCAAAAGACCAGTCCAGTGATTTAAGTTTGTTATCACTTTGTAACAGTGGATGTTAGTTGAGTGATATGAAGACTTTAATTAGAGCCAGAAGCTTTTACATGAAGATATTAAAGAAGCAAAAACGGGCTTTTGAATATGTTTTATCATTCTTTTAAGGCTTTGCTTAAAGCACTCTATCTCTCTTTCCTCAGATTACTGTTGTAGATTTTTCAAAATTGCATCTTCATTTCTCATTTTGGGAGCCAATTAATTTTTTTTTCAAGGATACTCTTTTGATTTATATTTGCCAATGTACAAAGCCAGAGACTTACTGCTGACAACATTTGCCCAACTTGAAAGTACATTTTAATAACTGAACTCTACATGCCCAATGGCAAGGAAATTTGTGCAAATTCAATTTTACTTGGCAAGTACAATAAGATTATAACTATGTGGAAATTAATGGTCACAGATTTGGTGTGTTTAGACAGAAAGCTAATCTGCAGGAAATCCTTGTGGAGTTCATTGGTGATAAAAAATTGTGAACCACAATAACATGTCTTTGGGATTCCCCATGTGAATTTAGGTCTTTATCATTTTGGACATCAATCAAAGGACATTCCCATGGTCAAGTCTCTGTGATAGTGCAACATGTCTGGCTGTGAAAACCATTGGCTGTGTTGGGGTGCAGTTCCCCTGGTCTAGAGCAGTTGTGAGATCTATATGATCCAAACAGATTGGATAGACCTGGCATTATTCCTTCTGACAGTGTGGATTTTGGTCATATTTGCCCATATAAATGGGCAAATGGCTACTATGGGCAATGACAACCACTACTGTTTGCCAGCAGTCATTGCTAAAAAAATGTAAAATCTTGTGCAGAAGATTGCAGATGGGAATGTAAGGTGTGGGAGGAAGATATGGAAAATCAGAAAACGACAGTGACAGATCTGGAAAATAGGAGATAAGGAAGAACTTGGAAGGGCAAGACGATGTCAAGACAGTGAGCAGCTGGGAAATACTGCATGAGGTAAGGCCAGGGAAGACCGTAATGGGAAACTGAAGGGATCCTTAGCAGGAACAGAGAAGACCAGAAAGTCTCATGGATGCACTCAGAAGCAGATGAGATTTCCTTTTCATGGGGGAAAATGTGTACATGGGACTCACTGAAGGCAGATTTGCAGGTAAGTGTGGGGCTCAGATCTGCAATCTAGTGAGTTAATCTTCCCCGAAACTGAAGTTCTGCCAGTATCCACCATCTCTGCCTGTGTCTCTAAAGCATTTGAGAGGTGTTTGTGAGGCTGTCTGCATTCACCTGCCCTGTATCAGGCCAGTGACACACAGTGCCAGAGATCTCTGTACAGTCCAGCCCCCCTGCAGTCACGTCTGTGGGGCTGTGGGGTGGATCCCCACGCTGGGTGCCCACAGCCTGATCAGGGGTTTGTTCTGCAGCAGGTGGGACTCAAAAGAGTCTGGTTTTGGCTCAGTTTGGATGTGCAGGTCAGTGCCTGGCCTCACACCTCTCCCATGGCTGGCCAGGTCACATACAGCATACACAAGGATCCTTCCTTTCCCTTTGCAGGCCAGGTAGAGATAAGACATCACCAATTTCTTCTTCTGAATTTCAACCATTTTTTGCATTCTTCTGTTACAGAGCTTTCTTCAAGGAGTTTTCATAAAAACCTCACCTTGAAATTAAAAGTAAAGTTAACTCACATTTCTCTACTGAGGTAATTAAAATATATTTGGCCTAGGATTTATCTGAAATCACTGTATTTAGAGGCACCTTCTGGCAGTGCTTATATCTTTTGTTATGGATGGCTAGGGCATGTGGGGTGCTTCAAGGTTGGACTTTGGGGATTACCTCCATGTGCTGAAGTAACCTGCAGAGAGATGAGAAAGACAAACCTCAAACTGGCTGCCTAATGTAGATTAAATATCCAATTATATGGTTACCATTTGGTGAGATAAAGGTCAGTTTATAATAGGCATTTATTTATTAATTAATTTCAGTTTGTGGTGGTAAGTCTATTAGAAAAAGGTGTGGTTTTGTTCCGTATCCTGGCATCAGAAACAGATAGCCTAACATTTTAATGAAAGTTGCTGTTACATTCAAATTTGTGGAAGAGTAGATTGGATCTTTTCCAGAATTATGGTAATTTCTTTATATAATACTTGGTATGATTCCACTCTTGCTTTAAAGATTTGCTTTATATATGTGCTATCTATCTATATATGCTATCTGTGTGTATATATACATGCAGACATCATATATATGTATGTTGTCTCTTTGTTTGAATGCATGCTTGAATTTTGAAGTCTCATAACTCCTGAAGCATTTTAATTAATTTTTCTATGCAACACTCTGTGTATGAGGCTGAAATCCTTTCTTGTCTTGGTGAGATGAAGAGCTCTCATTTCCTACATCTTTATGCAGAACCAGAAATCATCCCTGCCTCAGAGCAGGGAGAAAGAAGAGCAAGGAAACTGCACAGCTTCAAAGATGTGACCACAATGCCTGGTACAAGAGCTCTATTTGAGGCAGATGAGAGGGAAAAGCCCCTCAGGATCAGGAAACTAACAGTTGAACAATCTGAATGCAGATTTAGAAAGGAATTCCATTGGAAAGCTACTTTTATGCTTTTGAGCTGTTATGTCCTGCCAAGGGCAAAAGTGCAAGCCTTGAAGTGAGCTTCAAAATCAATGATCAGTTTTGTCTTCTATCCTCAGCTTCTTAGGCAAGACTCAAAGCTTTATAGGCTAATGCTGCCTTTTTCTGAATTGATTTCAGACTCTTTGACTGCTATTGGATTTGGGATTTTCACTTTTTACAAGTCAACAAATACATGGGACATCTACTGTTCACATTTCTCTTGGCATTTATATGGTACCTATGGAAAAAGGGGGTGTCCAAGGACACAACATCTCTCATCCTCCTCTGGCTAGTTCATTCATAAGGAGAAGGGAAGCCAGACCAGATTTTTTTTTCTTGATAGAGTTCTGTTACACAGGCAATTAAGCTAAATGTCTTGGCATGCTAATGAGTCCTTCCCCCCTCCTATCTTTTAAAGATACCCCTATTCTTCCACTTTTTTCTCATATGTCCAGATGATAATTAGTTGCTTCTGTCTTCTCTGCTGAGGTTCATTAGCCATTGCTGGGCCAGAAACTGAGATTCAACACCATGATTCTCTAAAGTCAGAGCAGGCTGAGTCACTGACTGTGTAACACAGCGTGGTGGGACTTAACTTTCTGATCCTGTCACAGCCAGAGTCCTTTACAGCACTTATTAGTGACTCAGGCAGTGTCTTTGATGTGTAGAGTGTTTGTGGCCATTTTGGTTACTGTTCTAAATATTATCAGATGGAAGTGCTTGCTTTCTTCATGTTTAGCATCTTGAATGAAATATGAAAACATATGAATTTCTTGAATGAAATATGAAACATCTTTTTTTTTTTTCTGGAAAAGAGCCTGGAGGGCTGGAATCTCTTCTCAGTTTCTAAAAGAAGCTAATCCAAAAAGCCTCTGGTGGTCTCCTTTCATTGCATCAGGAGCAGACACCCTGCAATGAGTTCAACCTTTCCAGCCAAGCACAAAACCAGAAAGGCCTGATGCACACCCCTAGAAGCTCTTGCAGCACCCAGACAGTCACTGGCTGCTGTTTCTGGAGTGCAATCCGTGCTTGTTCCTCAGAAATGAATTTGCAGATCCACCAGGTTTCATGCATCACACATGGGACTAGGTTATCTGGCCCTCCTTACTGATCCCTCTGCCATTTCTGTGTCTCACTGTGCTCTGAGGGACATCTCACAACCTCTCACTCTTTAGTCCCATTTGCCTCATGCACCCAATCAGCATCTGTGTGATCTCCTCATCACCTGCATCCAGCAGGTTACATCTCAGAAATGCAATGATGTAGCAATGCCTGGAAGGAGCCTGTCTGGAAAAGCATCCTGAATTTACACTGCTAGCCTCATTTCTATAAATCAGGTTCTTCAGTGAAGGAAATGGCTATTATAGAAATTTTCTTTGGCTTTCTTAAGTAATATGTTGGTGTCTAAAACAGCTTTCTTTTTTTTTACACTAGAGTCTACATTCCTTACATCTGTGTTTCTCTACCATCTGAAGCACCAAACTCATGTTTACCTTCTCTTTGCCTATATATAGGCAGAAGAGCAGAAAAATGTACTGAAACCACAAAGAAATTGAAACTGCCGAGATGATAGAAAACTGTGGGTTAGATAAGGGAGCTGAAGAGACTGGGGAAGAGAAAAACTGGAGACCGTGTTCTTCTATATCCACTTGTCAAACCCTTGGATCCTTAGTTCCCTATCCTTTGGGGAAAAGATGTAAGGTAGGTGGTCTCATACAACCCACTGATGGCAAGAATTAACAGGGACAAGAAGCCACCACCCTGTGTCTATTTAAGCCTGTAGGGTGAAACAAAGTAGAAAAAACAGGATGAAAAATTGGTAAATATTAAAAAAAAACAAAAACCAAAAAACCCCCTCCATCCCATTAGCTCTCAAGCCTCTCAGGTAACAGGGATAAGAGAAGGGACCTGAAAGGGAATAGAATCTGCTTCTGAAAAAAACATCATGAGGATGAAAATGATAAGAGGCTCCTCAGATACCACTCACAATATCAGCTACTTCTTCCAGCAGCACCACAGCCATCCCAACTCCAGCCCAAACCCAGTCATATTTTCTGCCTTTTGTAGGCCTTGATTTCCCTTGGGCATTTCAAGGCTTTGTGTAATTATGTGCCAAGAAGGCAGAAACCCTCTGCACAGAAGCTTGAGGGAAATAGAAACTTTGGGCCAAGGAGATGTTCTGAAGGGAAAATTTGGAGGAGTGACAGGAAACAAAGTTTTAGGTGAAAAAAATTACTTCTTAGAAGTGCTCAGTGGGCTATGAGATAGACAAGAGAGCGTCCTCCAAACCCATGGGGCTCTGTCTTGCTCATCCAGCTGCTTGTGCTCATCCCTGCACTGAGCATGAGACACAAGCTCAGGTTCCCCTGCACTCACAGCTCCTTCAAGCTTCAGGGCATTGGGAGAAAAGAAATTGATTCAGTCTGTCCTGCAAAATGAGTCAGTGCTGGTTTCAGCTGGGACTGAGTTCATTTTCTTCCCAATGCAGTGCTGTGGCTAATGTTGATACACACTGATGTTTTAGTTGTTGAGTACACACACTAAGTCAGGAATTTCTCTGTGTCATGCTCTGCCAGTGGGGAGGTGCACAGGAAGCCACAGAAGCATGGCTGGGACCCTAGTGACCAAACTGGCCAAAGGGATATTCCAAGCCACAGAGCATGGAGCAGTGGACAAACAGGGAAAGGTGGCTGGGGGGAATCACCATTCAGGGATGGGCTGGGCACCACTCACTGGGTAGGGAGTAATTGCAGCATGTACCATTGTCTCTTGGGGCCTTTTATTCCTATTTTCTTTTCATTACAACTACTATTATTATTGTTGTTGTTGTTATTACTAGTAGTAGTATATTTAATTTTGTTTCAATTATTGAACTATTCTTATGTCAACCCATAAGGTTTACTTTATTTTTATTCTCCTCCCCACCAGGGTGGGTGTACTGAGTGGCTGTGTGGTACTCAGTTCCAGGCTGGGGTTAAACCACAGCAGAGCTTCACAGCAAAGCAGCTGCTTTCAAGGTGCTTTTCTGATGTCACTCAACTCCTCTCATGAAGTCATTGCTTAATGCTGGTTGCTATAACAACCTGTTAGTCTTTTTCACAATTACTCATGCAGCACAAATGCCTACAGGTATGTCACTGTTGTGAAATTCAGCTTTAAAGTGTTCATTTTAAAAAATTTCTCCTACCTCACTGGCACAAAACACACAGCTTTACAGATTTTTTTAAGAAAACCTGGCTACAGCTCATCCTGTGCTGTCTGAAGGAAAAAAGGAATCAACCTGAGGAAAGAGCATCTTTTCAGTGAACAAGCATTTTAGCTGAATACTTCCCTCTTTTATGTTCAGTATTTACAAAATCTTTTTCCAAAGCTCATTTTAACCCCTTAGATTCTGTTTTTAAAACATGCATTCTGTGTAGAGGAAGCACCTACAAGTATTGTAGTCAAGCCTGTAGCATTCCGTCCATGTATTTTTATTAGGAGCAGGAATGAACAGAGAAAGTGCTCTAAGAAAGTGTTTATCTTTTTTCTGAGCATTATTAAACTCATGTGAAATACTATCTCTTTGGTTATAGTAAAGACTACAAGGAAAGATGTCAATACAAGAGGTCTTACTGTGGATGGGAAATCCCTTTTGGTGGTGTTTGAATTGCTGGCACTGGTTCTGGGCTAACAATTATCTCCATGGAAGAAATAAAAGACAGTAAGCCAGACAGACCTAACCATCTTGGAAATATCTGCAAACATTCTGGGGTGTGAACAAGCTCAGTTAAATTTCTACCGTGCTGCACTGTCTCTCTCTGCAGTGGTGTGACAGCTGAGGGGCCCCATGGCCATGACCAACCTCAGCATCTGGCTCTCTCCTCCTGCTCCTCTCCCAGTCACACTCTCCAGACTGGTAGCAAACTGGTAGCAAAAAGCTAAAATAAATAATGCCAGCAAGGAGGAGTCAGTCCCTCAAAGGTGCCTCTCCCTCCCCATTGACAATAGGAGAAACTTACAGTCACCTCTAGTGAAAAGTCTGATTTTGGAGCCAGACAAAAATGCACAAAGCTGGATGGGAATGTCCTGGCCTTGGGGGCTTCTACCTGTGGTATGGAAGCAGCTATGACTGTGCTGCTTTTTGGGGCACTATTCTTCCACTGATGCAGTGAAATCTTGCATCCCTGGGGTTGCAGGTCACTGCTCTGGTGACACTCAGACCTGGCAGGGGATGACAGGCAGCCCTTTGTCCCAGCACCCAGCGGAGGGCTCAGCCTGGAGCTTTTTATGGGGTGAGATTCAGATGAACCCTGCTTCCAGCATCCTTCACTCTTACATCTCCAGAAATAGATTTGACTTATGTTTTGCCAGATACAAGTGAGCTAAACTCTCCAGAGGGGATTCTAGGAAGCATCATAAACATGGAAATCAAATGGAACTTAAAGCCTAATTCTTTTGTCTAAAAAAAAGAAAATTTTTTCCCATTTCTTCAGAATTCATGGAAGCACTATGAAGCACTACCCAAGTTTCTACGGTCCGAGGTCCATGCTCATGAAAGAATTCGAAGTAAGGATAAAACACACTTAAAGACAAGTCCTGTTTCAGAAGGGTAAAACTAACACTGTGTAACTCTTCCAGTTTTCAGTCAGATATATTTACTTTAAAGTTTAAAGATGGTGCTCCAGTCAGGGACGTATAAATTATGAATCCTTTTTTCTACTGTTATAGGCAGATATTTTAGAAAAAAATGCCATGGAATCAGTCCAAAGGAACATACTAAATATACGAAAATATCAAACAAGTGTACAAAAATTTCTTATGCTTTGGTAAAAATACAGACCTCAGCTTGCATCTCCATGCAGTCATATTCATATAACAGCAGTTTAGCTACAGGATTCATGAGTCAGTGTTTCTACTCTCAGTTTCTGAAATGTGGGCTGCCAGAACTGAGCTTGGCCAGTACAGCATCACTATATCCAGAGTAAATGGCTGATGACATTTTTTTTCACTCCTGGTTTAAGAACAGGGAGAGGAGCTGCAGTAGAGCTGCTATTTCCTGATTGCCTCACCTGAAATTAGGGCTTTTAAAATTCTTGTCTCCTGTGTCACTGTTGCTCAAAGACACTGTTCTTACTCCCTCTGTTTTTGTTAAGCAACATGATCTGACCTCAGAATGTTGTGGTTAACAATGTTGATGCTGAACCTTGCCTGGGAACTGGTGAGGATGAGATTTGAGAAGGCAAGAAAAGAGAAGCAAAGTACTCAAGGATCCACATATTGATGATCTGAGCACACAACAAATGGTTGTCTGAGCTGGACACGTTTTAGCCAAATTCTTCATAAGGTTTTACACCCCACTGCAAAATGATCTCTGGCTTTGATTAACTGGCAGAATGGCCAGGAATTTGCAGCACTTCTTTGCTACTACCTTGGGAGCCAGCAGGAGGATGCAAAATGCTGCAGTAGCCCCACTGCATCTGTGAAGTACTTTTCATCAGTTCTAGACTTGAAACCTCACAGAGATATTAGGAGACTTCATGAATAGGGTTTTTATTGAGTTAGGGAGCGGAGGAAGGAGAATGGTGCCCAGCCAAAGTCACAGCCTTGGCCATGTTTGCGCTGTGGGTTGGGCAGGAGGAGGGACAGACAAATGGGAAGCCGTGCTTCACTGCCAGAGAGCTGTTTAACAGGGAAGGAAAGTACTGGTAAATGGAGATGCTGAGCAACTTCAAGCACGAGAACAGTCTCTTCTGTGGAGCTGAGACAAGGTTATTCCATTTTCAGTACACTTCAGCTGGAAAAATGAGGCAGATCCCTGTGGCACGATATTGTTAAAAAGGGTGATGGTCAATCTCTTTGGTGGTCCAAAGAGTACTCCCTACTTGGAGGCGTGAGAAACCTGTGAGCAGAGCCCTTACTTTTCAGGTGACTATTAAAAACTGTATTTAGAGAAAGAGTATTTGGGCAAGTGTCCTTGGGTGATACCTCTGCATGCTCCCCACCCTGTACAATGGAAAATAGTAGCTTTCTATGTTTTGGGTTTTTTTTCAAATAAGTGTTCTAAAAATTATTCTCTTGCTTAAGAATGTAATATAACAGAAAACCTGCAAACTGGGATTCTATACGTTTTTCAAGAGATAACATTTCTTTCCCAGGGCTGCTGCAATTGCTCATCCTTCTGCAGTCTGTATGGTTTCTTTCACTTCTCTAAAGAAAAGTAATTCCTGTTTTCAACCTGCACAGCAAGGTTCATCTTCCACAATATGGGATTACCCTGTCAGGTGAATTGTTGCTGCATGTTAGATATATTAACCACCAATATTAACCTCTCCATGCTGGTGGGCTAGCAATCTTACCAGCCTCTAAGATAATCCTTGCTCATTGATGAAAAATACACTCTTCCTCTGAATTATGAAGAGAATTACAGATAATCAAAGAATGTGTCTGCCAACCACATAACATGCTGCTTGTGTGGTCTGTCAAATTAGCAAATTCCCCTAAGAAGAATCAACTGTCTTTATTAGACAAATGAAATCTTATTGTGTTAGCAGAAAGGTTTACATTCCCAATAACTAAACAATATCACTAAATAAAAAGAACTAAATATAGTCTGGGGTGGCATTTAGTTGTTGCTGTTGTTTTTTGTGTTGGGGTTTTGGGTTTGTTTTTTGTTTTGTTTTGTGTTTGTTTTTTAGTGTTTCCCATGGTTGGGAACAAGAAAAAGCCTTCTCTCTTTTGGGCTTGATGTCCCTGGTGAGTTTTTTAGTTACCTGCCTGTGCTTTTGTTTAGCTGGAATTGCCTGCTTTGCCAAGCTCTCTTCTGGACTTCCTCCAGCGGAAATCAGTGTTATGAAGCAAGACAGGAGAATTGCTTTCAACTTGTCATGTTGTACATTTGTTTGTGCCTGAAAGCTTCACGTTTCTTCCTTTCTTTTTTGTTCTTTGCACTGGAGTTTTCTCATCTTCTTTTTTAAAGCTTTTTAATGATCCCAGGCAGGAGCCCATTGGGTGCTGTGAATGAAGCATTCTGGGTTTTTCTGGAGGTGGAGATATCACAACAGATGCGAGACTTCTTTCAAACTATCTAAATTATGCACTGAAAGCAGTGTTCACTGTATAAAATATTCATTATACATGGATCTTGCCAAATTCATATTTTCTAGATTATTACATCCTGTTCTCAGAGATAGCATGTGACATAGCAACAATTTAAAATTTGACACTTAGACCGTTTTCTAAGCTACTGTCTCCCTCTCTATTTCTTCCCTTTATATCCAAAGGAAGAGACAAGAAACCTTGAAATAGGTGGCCTAAGATAACCACTTTCTAGGGAAGACTCCAGTAGAGACTGACTTAAAGGGTTCAGACAAGGCTGAATCACAAAGGTTAAAGCAGTTCATGATCCACAGTTCAAAAAGCCCATCAGCCCTTTCTTTCTAAGAATACATGATGTTCATCTCACAAGCAATACAAGTGCATTTGCCTAACTTGTAGCATCTTTGTCTCTTTCTTAAAATCATAAAGGTACTAAAGAATTCCCCAGATGTCAAAAATACTGGGTCATTTGGGCAGGAAGGAGTCTTTAGGTGTTATGGAGAGTGATAAAAATATTATTTAGCTACTTTAATATTCCTTTCTTTCTCTTTTCTTTCTGCTCTTCCTTTGTATTCTGTACAACTCTTATCTGGATTGCTTCAAGAATGTGAAAATCAGTAAATGAATGACCAAGTTGAACAGTGACAAAATATTTCACACAAGGTTTGGATTTTCAGAAGATGCAATGGTTGCCTCCAAAAGTAAAGGCCCACTAAGGATCTGCCTTGCACAGTGCTTTCTTTTGGACTTAGGAGAGATTCACTTTCACCATAGGATCATTCAGGTCAGAAATGACCCCAGCAGGTCTCTAGTCCAGGCCTCTGCTTGAAGCAAGACCAGATGCAAAATCAGACCAGATTTCTTTATTCATTTAGTATTTCCTGAGAGTTTATTTTCTTCATGGTAGAGGGTGGTGGTGATGGTGGTGATGTTTTAAATTTTGTACTCTAGCTGTTTGGAGTAGAATAACTCCCAGTTTCTTATAGACTCCCTTTACAAAATGTATGTAATCTTTCACAAATGCCCTGGGCATTATTGGCTGTCAGGTGTGGCAGCTTGAAAGTTCAAACAGAACATCTCAGTTAATGCTAAGTGATAATAAGATTGTCATTGTAATGGCCAAAGGATGCAGGGTAGCAATGCCTGTAGGTACAGATAACGTCGACTTTTA
Source organism: Melozone crissalis (assembly GCF_028551555.1). Lineage (NCBI taxonomy): Eukaryota > Metazoa > Chordata > Aves > Passeriformes > Passerellidae > Melozone > Melozone crissalis. The sequence goes on from NW_026535805.1 coordinate 60,757,157, forward strand.
ATGTCTTATTAGGCCAAGTGAAACAGCAAAATAAAGGGATCAAACTCTCTGGTTGAGTTCCTTTCTCATCTTCATTTGAAAAGCTCAGAAGAAAAGAACTTTTAAACCAGCCTTAATATGTGGTGAATGGAAGAATTTAGACTGAAGCAGGAAGGGAAGTATCATTCCCAAAGGAAAATTGTTTTGAAATCCTACACAGAAGATACTGGAAACTGCATATTTCCTGCAGGATTTCTCAGACATCTCTGACCTTTTAAATTCCTTTAACTCTAAATAGCCCCATTGATTCTTACATAGAAAGATGAATACTAGATCACAGTAAATTCAAGAAGACATTGGGAAACTGAGAACCTGAGGGAACTGGAAACAGCAATGTGACCAGAGGAGAAATAAAGTTGTTTTCCTATTTTGTGTTTCCTCTTTTGTATTACAGATCTTAATAAATGGAAGCTGTGTCAAAGATGTACAGTCAGATCAATCACCTGTAAGTAGAAGAAGCTTCGAGTTGCAGTAACCCTACCTACAGTTTTGCGGGTTATGCAGGGATCTACTGCCTCAAAGTTGAAAGCAAAGGTAAAACTGTGAGAACAACAAGCAGTTTTAGCACTAAAGGTGGCTATTGTAAGCTACTAGAAAAGAACAAGAAATTCATCACACTCTTCAATCTTTGAGATAGAAGAACATCCTTCTTTCTTATATGTTGTATAGCAACCACAACTTTGAATGTAAGAGGGAATCACTGGATGAAGTTCTTTTTCCATTTAGGACCATTCTAGCATAGGAATTATCACAGAGGACCATGACAATAACAATTATCCTATTGAAGACTCCTTCAACTGCAACATCCACCCAAACAACACTCAAGCAGGCCTGTAGTGAAAATGCCTGCATTACCCATAACCACTGACTCTGCTGACAGGGTGGTCTCACCTCAGGGACAGCAAGAGCCAGCTGCTCCAGGGAGATAGCCAAGCCAGGAGCTGAGCATGAGTCAGTGCAAACCTTGCCCTCCCCCACAGTCCCACAGGAGCAGATAATGGGGGTCTGACAGCCTTTAACTTGGCAAGCAATGGACCAGGACCAGGATCCATCCAAGTCCATCCTGAAGCAGAAGGAGACTAGGCCAGAAACAGGGATGGGAAGAAGCTGTAACTTGGCTCTGAAGTCAATCCATGTGGGTACACCCACAGTATGACTTAGGCAGGGGCTGACAGCTGAAATGGGGTTAATTAGTGTAAGTGCACAGCTGAGCAAAGAGGGGCAAGTAGTTCTTTATACTACAACAGTTAAATCTTCATTTAGTTATTGTAGTACCAAACAGCTTTCATGAATAACCCTCGAATACTGAGCTTTCATCATAAGGTCACTTGCTTAATCCCACCTAGGCAGTGACAAACAGCAAGCTGTGTCTGACTCAACCACTTCTCTCACACCCTCTCATGATATGCATTTGAATAAAACTGCTCTGTACCCTGCTGAGTGACCTTCCCAAACCACACTGCTGGTTGGGTAGGGCTCAAGGAAAGACACAGCAATTCAGTCTTGGCACTTGGAACAGAAGCCAACTTTTAACTAGATTGAATTTTCACAGTAAGGCCAATAATTTTGGTGCTGAAATGCAAATAATTACTGTTGTAATTGCTTTCTGGCATCCACATGTGTGTTGACTGCCTCTCAAGCTGAATAAAAGGACAAAGACTCCTGGTTTTAAAAGCTCACAATATTCCTGCCTTCTGTAAAGTTCACTGAAAACCAGTGGGAATAATTTTCATAGGTGCGTGAGTCTCCTTATGAAAGGTCACAAACTTTATGTTCACTCAGATGTCTGGGAAAATTTATTCAAGGTTAAGATTAAGTAACCAGGCAAAGGACTTGGCCTCTGTGAATGAGGTGGAATTTAATGCAGCCCTCCTGTGTCCCATAAAAACATGAAAAAGGTCTTACTGGTTCAGAGCAAATATCCACCTAGCCTGAAAGTGTCTGTAAGTAGATACCCGAGGAATTGTAATAGCAGGAGAAATCTGTGTGACATTTCTTCCCCTTGCTCAGCCTACACCCACCAATGGATGTCTGTTGTTTCAGACCAGTGGATTTCCTCTGCCTGCCCCAATTTGTCTGTTCAGTAACAGGGATCTCTCTAATGGAAGTTTTTACCTATATATAATAGGTATACCTACATAATATATAATTTCATTTCCCTTGCTTTTTTGGCTTCCACCAAAGACTGAGATTATAAAGAAACAGGGGCTGTTTCCCAAGTCCCAAGGCCTCAGTCCTGAGGGGTTCTGGTTTGCTCAAAAGCAGAACTTTATGTGTGAATAGTTTGCCATCTTGTGCATTTTTTTACATTTATCTCTATCACAATTCATCTGGCATCTTACAGCCTTGGCAATCATTTTCCTAAGGCCCTTCCTAGTGCCACTCATTTCTCTTTGTACCACTCTGAGCAGGTCTGGATCACCAGCAAACCTTTCCCATGCTCTGACCTCCCTGACCTTATGAATATGCGTTGGAGTTGGAGGGCTTTGGGGCTGGGAAATTCTTAGGTGCTTCCTTTGCACTCATTCACATTCTCTCTGCATGCAGGAAAGTCTTTTCTTTCAAGCACACTCCCTGCATAAAACAAATGCAGAACCTCAACCAGAAATTTCTTTAAAATATTTATTGGCTTTTCCCCAGATAGATGGCCATCTTGCTTTCTCCATCTTTATTTATAAATATGGCATCCACTTTGCCCAGAAGGCAAATGGTATTACCTTCACAGACAGGGAGGATTTTGTATCTTCAGCATGTGTACATTTCTGCACATTTTCAAATAAGTATGTAAGGAAATACTGAAATTAATATTTAATGTGAATACATTTGACTCCAGTTGCAGAAGGCAGCAGTCTTTCAGCCATTGCTGTTCTCTCAGATGTGGCTATTGTCAGAAATATAAGAGAACAACTGAACTACCAATTAAGCATTTTGACTGTCCCATGATATTTTGTTTATTTTCACTTCATAGACAAAAGAGTGACTACAGGGACTAAATATGCAGGCTTTCCCTTTATGAAGCTGCAACATAATGGACAAATAAAGTACAAAATTGCCTCTCTTGTATTAAATACATTTATAATTTTTAGAAAAGTGAGCAGATCAAGGGTCAAATAAATTTATAATTTACCAGTGCAGGATTAGAATCAAAACAAATGTCCATTGTACTGTGTATTCCTCTTTGGGACCACTGCTGAGCTGCATGAAGAACAAAATTTTTCTCCCAGCAGACAAAACCAAGACAAATTAATTTTCTTAAAAGTTCAATAGATCCTAGAGCTTGGCAAACATTACTGATCTCCTTATGCTCAGCAGTGCTACTTAAGAAGAGAGATACCACTGTAATGTATTTTTTCAAAGAAAGACTGATGTTAGTTCAACAAAGATAAAACAGCTTGGGATTAATTAGCTGCAGTCATGCAAATAAATATTAAATAATGAGCCATTATAAATTATGTCTTATACAGTTAATATTCATACAACTTTCATGCAAAGATTATACAATTTCTTATCATATTAATTTTTACTCATTACCTCACAAAGTTGAAAATATTAATTTTTTAGACCTTCTGCATTAAGATTTGAACTACAATTGCAGCTGCCATGTCCAGCTTGCAAATGCTCTCCAAATGTCTCCAACTTCTGAAGACAGAAACTTTTACCATGTTTTGACTAATTCTAATTTAGTAGTTTCAAAGCATATATAAAATAAAACTTTGGAAGCTGTCACACTTCATCAGACAGCAAGGAACAGCTGTTCCCAGTGAAGAGGAAAGCGGTCCAGCCCAAAGACTGGACACACATAAGCTGAAGACCAACATTTCAATGTGATCAGTTCCTTGAACGGGGACAGATTTGCAAAGCTTTCACAAGAATGGTCTCCCACAGTGTATGGTAATGCTTTTATTTAGGAATGACATTGAACCTCATCTCTACTGAAATATGAGATCCTGTCTCAGAAATATCACAGTGAATCTTTGAAGAAAGAAACTTGATGTGAGTGTTATATTTAAATTTTATAATGGGTAAATTTTTTTCTCTCAAGACATAAATTTTAAGGGTAAATTTTATTCTTTCAAGGTTTCACTGCTGGTGCCTTTATTTTAGTTCACTACAAAAGCACATCCTTTGTCCCAAAGATATACTTTGCATTTAGTTAGGTGATGATGGAATATAATTCAAGTGTACATAATTCCATATCTTATATTAAGCCTTAAATTTTTATCCCCTCAAGCATCCTCAGATGCTCATGTCTACTCATAAGATAATCTGTCTTCAACCATTGGTGGTTCTTGACTTCTTTTTCCTGCCTCTGTCCAGGTCAGGACTGAAGGCACTTGAGGGTATTTCACATTCAGGCTTAGAAGTTTTCATTTCTTATCTATATTACAAGTCGTGAGTTCTACACCATTGTACTAACAAACTACAAAATGGCTCACTATCTTTCATTACAAGGTCTTTTAAGGCTAAACTATCCAATTGAGAAGTGACACCTAAATTATTGCCACTTTTAACCCAATAACTAATCACTCAAAGTCCGCACTGCAGACTTTTCTGTCCAATTACAAAATACCACCCAAACACATGAAGAAGGAGGAAGGTGAAGAAGGTGAAGAGGGTGAAAAAGGTGAAGAAGGTGAAGAAGGTGAAAAAGGTGAAGAAGGTAAAGAACAACAACCAGACACTGACCTAAAACCTCCATCTTGCATCACTATATTCTAAAACTAAGTTTTCCACCCCTAATTTGTGTAATATTACACACTTCTAATCAACTACACACCCATAATCCCAGTGCTATCAATCAATTTTGGAAGCCTTCTCCATGGCCTCAGGTCAAATACAGTATTTTGTTGTGGGCCTGTGCCCTTCAGCACAGAAAGTTTAAAATTCTCAGCATCTATGGGAATTTATAAAAATCAGAAGGTTTTAGGAATCCTGTCCTGTTTGTGTCTGTATATAAACTGCCGGCGTAACAAGCATCCAGGATTCCAAAAAACCATTAAACCTTTATTCCCGCTGTTAAACAGGCTGAGGGCTCCAGCCTGTGGGGACAGAACCTCCTGAGTATCCAGGGGAGTGGGTTTGGGGAAACCCAGCAGCAGTGTGTCCCTCCACATCTGCTCGGTCACCTGATGCTAGAACATTTGGGATACCATGTCAGGATTGCCAATAACAAGGAGTGGGTGTGAACTTCTTTCACATGAATTGTGTTAAACATGGAGACGACATGATCAGTAAATATTTCTGATCTGAGTCAGATGAATTGGCCCTGTAGAGTGTCTGAAACAGCAGCTGTGCCTTAAAATGTCGTTCTGAGACCAGGCAGGCGCTGAAAATAAAGACAAGGAACCCCCCAGTCATGGCACTGAGCTTTCCCTGCAGAGATGCAAGACCCAGGTGCTGTTTGGGGTGGCAGATCGCACACACAAATTGTACTTTCTTCCCTAAAGGTCATTCCCTGGTGGGCCAAGGGGAGGGGGGTTTGACAGGCTGGTGAGGGGCTCAGCAGTGCTGCTCAGGTGGGACCTGTGTCCCCACTCGCATTTCCCCAGCCCTGAGGCAGCAGATGGAGGGTGGGCATCCTGCTGGCCTGAGGGACTGGCCCCTCACTGCTCCAGCAGTCTCTGGGGCTTAGCAGGGACACTGGGAGTGTTCAGTGGCATTTACAAATTGAAGTGAGTGCAGAGTACCTAGAGACTCTTCAGCCTACTGTGCAAAACTACGGTTTGCTCTGATTCCCTTGCCTTTATGGCTGCAGTTAATAATTTCCTAGTGTCCCCCATATGGTGCCACTGTCTAATATAATCCACAAAATAATTAAGTGCATCAGAAGTCACTCAGTTCCCTCTTGTGTTAGCTTATCCTTCCATAATATGGCTGTTAAAAACTCCCTTTTTGTGTATTTCCTTAGTAACTATTAGAACAAAGCCCTGCATTGTCCCATAACAGTTTTTTTTCTTGCCAGCACCATAGTTCTGCCAGGAGGAACATTGGAGATGGACCAACAAGTGAACTCAAATTGATAAAATGATCTAAAGGTAATTACCAACATAGATAACAAACAGATCATTTATTTGGAAGTTATTTTACCCACAAATTATGTCAGTATCTTCTGGCTAACACAAGTGAAAAGTAAACTTTCTTTTGGCTCTGTCATTTTAAAAATTTGTATATGGTCACAACAATGCTATGATCAGTTTCTCCCACTCTATCCTTACTTTAAAATATTTCTAGGTATGCATGCATGGGAAAGGGAATAAATCAAGATATCTCTGCACAAGAATATAGGATAGGAGATGTTTTAAAAGATTCAAAAGCCCAGGAGAGTTTGTGGATCTTGGGGACAAACATTCTTGAGTAAAGCTATTCTATTTGAAATATTTTTGTTGTTGTTTTGAAATGTAGTAGCTAAATTGATACTTTAGGCCTGGATGTTAAAATCCAGTACACTACAAGTGGGTTATTGCTGCTTATCATCACTTGCTTTATTAATGTTTACAAAGTCCTTTAAAACCCCCAGAGGCCTGCTGAGGAATAAGCAGACATGGTTCTGTATTGCAAAAAGCTGTAGAAACTATGATGTGTTTGCTACTGAGCTGCATGTGAGCCTGAGGAAAAAATAGCTGAGGCATCCAACACCTCTCAGAGTGGATCTGCAGCCTGGCAGACCAAAATTTTGGTTTATTGTGACCTCTTTTCTGTCGCAGACACCTTTTTATGAAAATCCTTTTCTTGAGATTTTTTTCTTCCTGAGAAGATGAGAGGCTTCAGGAACAAAATGTAAACAATGATTATCTGCTGCAGTGGAATGCAACAGGTGGATTTTTGATTGGCCCATCTTGGATGTTTATAATTAATGGCCAGTCAAGGCAGAGTCCGAGACAGCTGCCTTTTGTCATCATTCTTTCTTTTCTATTCTTAGCTTAGCTAGCCTTCTGAGATGAAACTTTTCCTTCTATTCTTTTAGTATCATTATAATGTAATATATATATAATAAAATAATAAATCAAGCCTTCTGAACATGGAGTCAACATTCTCGTCTCCTCCCTAACCTGAAAACCCCTGTGAACACTGTCACACTTTTCTGTTTCTAAAAAATTTCTATTTCAATTGTCTCAATCTTATGTCTGGGATTGCAAGGTTCAGGGAGGGAAGTCAGCTGTACTTGCCTCAACTGTATTTGAAAGAAAACCTCTCCAGCTCTGAAGGAGAAAGACTGAAAGGAGTCTGCCTTTGAGACCACTGGATTAATGGATTTCAGATTAACGTCTAGGGGAAACTGGAAAAAAAAAGGTGGAGTAACATCCAGCAAGAAGGTGTGATAAACAGATTACTGGAGGTGAAAGTTTTCTCTTCCCTGTTTCTGGCTGTCTTGGAGCAGTAAGGGCAGGCTGCTCCTCAGGGGAGCTGGGGGTCCAGGGTGATGCAGGGCTGGCCAGGGTTTTGCCAAGGCTCAGCAGAAGTGCCCATGGAAGCCTTATCTCCCTTAGACTAAAGCTTGTGGTAAACCCAGGAACCATAATTAGGTAACAGAGAGGCAGATGACATTCTCCTCACAAGTTCCTATGGCTTCTTATTGCTTTAATCACACAATTCAAATGCACAACTCAGTTGTGTAAAATATGTACATCTTAAGTCTGTTGACCAAATTTTTCATTTGTGTGAAATATAATTTCTCTTTATGTTCATTGGAACCACGACAGGTTATGGAAATCTGGTTTAGTTACTGGTTTCAAGCTGTTGCAGCTGCAAACAGCTGTGCAGTATAAAGGCTGATCTTTAAAAAAATGAAGAGATATAATCCCTGTAAAAAAACTCAGCACTTCTAGAAAACAAGTTCAAGTAAAGCTTTATTCATCTGTTTCTATCAAAAAAGTAGATTGACAAATAAAATGAGATGTCAGCAAAGTCAACAAAAGGTTTTACCCCAAGTGATTTGATGGAATTTTGTATTGGCTGAATGGTGCCCTCTGGGGCTCTCATTCTAAAATATGATATAGACACTCTCTGAAGTAAGACAGCTTTAGAAATCTGGATGGAGAGAAAATGTGGAACTCTTTAGATTACAGAACAGCATCTTCCCCAATCAGCCCAGTGCCACTGATCCTGACATTTACTATATTGCTTTTATCTGAGACAAACAGCATCTTGCAGCAGTGGAAATAGGTCCAGGGCAATGCAGAAGATAACACTTCTGAGGTGCACAGTTAGTGCTTTAATATGCACTTTGTAAGCCATTATTTTGGACAGACATCTTTCAGACTGAGAGCCCAGGTGTCTCTCTTGATTATGCCAATCCTCTGCCCTATCTAAAACTCTTCCCAGGCAGCTCTACAGACTATTTACAGAATGCATGCATTACTTGAGACCTCAGCAACAGTAAAGAATCCAACTATGTGAGCTGAAAAATGCCTGGGTTTTTTTCCATTTTATATGCAGTGAGACTGAGACAGTGCTGGACTGTAAAGGGCATCAGTGAAACCTGACCATTGCTAAAGGAATTAAATCCCAATTTGAGGGAGAGGGGTGGTTGCTCTGCCTCAGGATCTCATCACAATGCAGCAGAAAGGTACAGGGCTGGCAGGCACAGAGCACCAGGCTGGGTGTGCAGATCCAGAGTACAAAACCATGGCTTTTCCCCCAGTACTTCCAGTTTGACCATAGCTCCCAGATGTGGGAAGTGAAAGTGGCCACCAAGAGACAAGCCTGAAAATGAGACTCTGGGTTGTACATACACATACACTTGCAGAAGGCAGTGAAGTAAATGTTGTTAAATTGCAAATGGAAACTGGAAATAGGCTTACTGGAGTCAGAGAAGGGAGCAGCCCTTCCTAGACCCTGTGGAGGAGGCAGTCTGTGGGAGAGGAGTGTCCCAGCAGGGATGGATGCTCTGGCAGTGAGTGGAGCCGTGCCCAGGGCTTGCTGCTGGGGCCAGCACTGCTGGACATCCTTGGCAGCAGCACAGTGAGGGGAGAGCACTGAGAGCACACTGAGCGAGTCTGCCAGCAGCATCAGGCTGAGAGGGGCAGTCACACCCTGGACAGAAGGAATGCCATCCACAGGCACCTGGAAAGGCCTCAGAGGTGGCCCTGTGCAAACCTTATTAAGGTTCAAAAAAACCCAGGTGCAAGGTGCTGCGCCAGGGCTGGGGCAATGCCGAGCACAAGTACAAGCTGTGGGTACATGCCACCTATACATGGAAGGTTCACGTTTTTAGCCCCACCTATTTTTCATGCCAAATCCCCACATCCTCTCTAATTTTATGTCCCTAGTGGGGCAAACAACTTTACCTATGTCTTACCTGTGACACCACATCCCACCTTTCTGAGGAGCTTCTCTGAATGGTACAGAAATGGTATTTTTCTGCTGCACAGGGATACACGACTCTCACAGCTGATGTTAGCAATATATAAAGAATTTCAACAAGTATTTTTTCCTTCTACTTCTTTCTGTCCACTTTTCCTTTTAATTTCCTTTGTGAGTGAGCATGGTTCCTATTGTGTACTTTCCAGCTGTGGAAATGAAATAATTAGTTGGTGAAGAGGTGATGAAACCATTAGACGTTATTATTATCTTTTGTGGAACTATGAAGATAAAACTATATGAACCTTATTATCTGGTATTGTATTCACAGACTAGGTATTGTATTCACAGACTATACAAGTGTAACTCTAGTGAACTATGCTTATTTTATGGAAAGGTTTCAGTGGAAATATTAATGGATTGAACCGTGCATTCAAAAAAAAAGAAGGATGGAAATGTCATAGCACTAATGATTAATTTTTTTTTTTTCTGAGAGGAAGTCATCTCTCTGAGCATGATTCTGGAAACATTTTAATTAAGTCTATCAGGTTTTAATCCCTGCCCTTTATTTCACCTCTTTCAGACAACACAAGGAGAATTGTAATTGCTGACAACTTCTAAGTCTAAAAGATCAAAAATACCACATTTCTTATGGCAAAGAAAGCAAAGGAAAATCATTTGGAGGAATATCTATATATTCCTCTGACATGAATTCTAAGAAATCTGTTGTTTTGTTTTAGTTAAATCTCCTTCTGGGGGTGAATGCCATGACTCTTGGGGAATGTATTATATGTAAAAAAAATTGACTGTACATTCTGCCTGTATTAAACTTATTTTAACCAATTAGCAGTGAGGAACCTTAAAATATTCCAGTGAATGATTAGATGAAAAAACATTTTTCAATTTTCTTTTTTTCTCCCTATCTCTTGCCCCTCCTCTTCTTTTAAGGACAAATAGTTATTATTATATTTTAAAATAAAATTTGCAAGCTTAGAAAAATGATTCTTGAAAAAAATTCTGCTTCTAGTTTCCCCCTTCCCCAAATGTCAGTGTTTATCTACAAAAGTGGGTGACATTACTTGAGCAGTTAAGTGTCCAGAGAATTATGCCATGACCCTGTCAGTCACATGCAGTCATCAAAGATCTCTTGCAGAGATATTTTGGGTCTCTTCATTCTTCCTGTTGGAATATTTATGATCTTTTTTCTAGGCATGTGAACTCACCCTAGCCCAGGCTGTTCCCCAGGTGAACCTCCAGACAAGTTGCTGTAAATTACAATGCCTGTTTTCAGATGTATGGTGGGTTACTACTGCAAAACTGTGGTGATTTGTGTAGGAACTCTTAAATACTTGAATTTCTAGCAGAACCTTCTTTCCAATTACAGTGACTATGCTTCTGTCTGGTATTTACTGGTCTTAGAGATGTTAAAATAATTGTGCCATATCTATAGACTTCCTATTACATCTGCCAAGGGATGTGCAGGCCCACCTACAGTTTCATTGCAATGTTACTAATTTTTCACTTGCAGTGTTTTCTTCCTGTGATGCAATTACCTATGAAAAGACATTATGGCATTTTTGAATGCATATGTTACAAACTGGCACTATATCTGTGCCATCAGAGTCACCAGTGCAATAGAAGCTGTGTTTGGAATTCAGTGGTGACTCAGAGCACACCAGTGATTTTCAATTTCCCAGCAAATTATTTGCTCAGTTACAAAATATTATCTGAAATTTGTCTTCTATGTTGGAGACACTTCTGTGCTTCCTGGATGAAATGGAAGTACTTAACAGTGCTTTTCAGCTGTAAGACAATAAATATCTGTTATGCAAAAAGCAGTGTAGGTACAGTAAAGTGCCACTGTGTTATCCAAAGCCTGTGGCTGGGTTTGGCTTTACAGACAGTGCCTGGGGCAGCCTCTGTCCCTGGGGATCACACATGGTCTTCGAGGGGAGAGGACTCAGGACACTCTGTATTGAACTCAAAATTGCACTCACCAGGGAAGGAGTGAGAAGCAAGGTCAGAGAAAGAACTAGCACCAAGACTGAGAGGAGCACAGACAAAAAATGTGACTTTTCTCAATTATTCTCCTAAGAATAATTGGGGATGATAACCTAATTTTGTGTGATAGCAAATACCTACTCTCATTTTCTCTCTGAGACTTGATTATAGTCATGAATGAGAAGATTTATTTTAAGGGCTTTTGATTGATTGGGCTGGGGGTGGGAGGAGGTGCAACTTGTTTTAGAGAGTGAGATGTAAAACTGATACAGTTATTAATAAGCATTGTGTTGCATAAGCTTGAAGCTGTGGCTGCTGGCCTGAAGGCCACTCTGTGTAAGGGGCCGTACAAGTGTACAGGCCTGACAGCCCCTGCTTTGAAGAACTGACCTCAGAAATGGGGTGTTCACTGCTTTTTCTTTTCCTCTGCCTTGAGCTGAAGTTGCCCCGTTGGACAGCCTTCCCTGTGATTGTATGCTTCCAGCCTCACTGCAGCCAGATGATAGGATATGTTGGAGCTGTAAGGTCTCTTGGTGTTTCGTGGAATGGTAGAATGTGCCCACACCAAGTGTGGGAGCCCTGCCACAGCAGGGATTGTGCTTTTGTGGTTGCTGGCCTAAATTGGTTTCAGAGCAGCCCATTGTGTTGGTTTTGGGTGTAGAGGTTGGTTTGTGCAAGACCTGCTGCACAGGTCCTCCCAGCCTGGGGGCACCAGCAGCCCCTGGCAGCCCCTGCACAGCCCCTTTGGCAGGAGAGGGAGAGCTGTGGTCCCTCAGGAGGGGATGTGCAGGGCAGAGGACTTCTGCTCCGTCCCTGGTGGTGATGGCAGCTCCTGCAGCCTGGCTGTGTCTAGGATGCATCAACAGCTGAGAATGATTTTTTAAGGTTGGGCCCCTGTAGAACTGCTGGGGAAAAGAGACTCTAAGATGAGCTGGTTAACCTTTGCACACACTCTTTTGTGCCTTATAGCTGTATAAATAAATCCTAGGGATACAAGTACATTGTGACACACAAACTGACCTTCATAGCTCAGTGACTCTATTCTTCCACTGCAATGCAGCCCTGTGAAATCAGGATCTATTTCTCATTCTCAAAGCAGTGCACTTCTTTGTTGAAGCACCTTTTTCCTGAAGCACTTGCTTGCTCTTCTCTCCTTGTGTTTCTTTTAAATTGACTGTCTACTGACAGTCAGTAACAAATTAATGCCATTTAAGTTCAAACAAACAATTAAACCCACCCCTTACACCAATATGGAGCTGGTTGAGGTGAATTGTTTGCCACCTATAAAGAGCAGTTTCTGTTTTTCCAGTGTGATGAAGCACTCCAAATTTGTGCTCTAGGTGTTTTAGTTTTTTAAGCATTTTATGAGGAGGAGGTTAAACAGAAGAGTATCTGAAAGTAAAAATCCAATGTCAGTCACAGTTGGAAGGGCATGATTTGTCTCAAATTAATCCCTTTAATCTTTGACAGGTGTATTCCTATAGGTAACTTTTTCTCATTTGCATTTATGATGCTGAAACATAAAGTGATGCTATCTAAGCACACAATCCACATGGAGGTATCTTCCTTTATCTCAGCCACAGTACACTGATAAGTTAAAGGTGAGAAAATGTGGAAGGCAATGCATGAGAAGTGGTGAGCTGCTATCCCTGGAAGTGATTTGAAGGGTTGACACTGGAGTGTTTGGGCAGGACTGAGGGGCTCTGTGGCTCACAAGGAGGCTCTGAGAGTGTGGCTGTGCCAGGATGGCAGGGAGGCAGAGCAGGGTGTCCCTGGCTGTGGGTGCCAGGGCAAAGGGCTGCAGCCACCACCCCTTCCCCAAAGGCTGACACCTGGTACCTGTTTTGACCTCAGAGAGGAGGAGGACTTGAAGAGGAAGTTTTCTTTATGCCCTTCTGCAGGTAATGGTGCTGTTTCTCATCTCGATCTCACTTTTTGAAATCACTTTTATATTTTTCTGATTTCTCTTTCTCTACCATTTCCTTATTTGGTAGCGTTAATTTCTTCTTTTTGATTTTGCATCCTCTCATCCATCTCCAGATTTCTTCTACTTCCCTCTGTCTTTCCATATTCCTCTTCTAGTTCAGATTTTGTTCTCTCTCCCAAGCTTTTTCCCTCTGCATCTTGGTCTGTGCCTCCTCACTGAAGGCTGTGTACAGTGCTCCTTGCCTGCAGGACATTGCTAGGACAGCTTTGGGAAGCCTCCATCTCCATGCCTTTGCTGCCTTCCCAGTTCCTCCAGTTACTGGCAGGTCAGACAGAGGAGGGCCTGTATAATCTATCACACAGGTTACCTCTTTAAACTAAACTCAGACTATAAAAGGCAAGGAAAAAAGAAATAAGTTGAGCTGCAAAATGGAAATTTTGTAACTTCCCCGCATTAAATGCTTTTTTCTGCAACAATATCCAAAAGCAGATTTGTATGGGAAAAATAGGAATGAAGAAGCACGTTATATTTCCTCTGAGAATTTCTGGCCTCCATACTTCATTGTTAGAACCCTTTTGACTCTGAATTTCCTCTATGTGTTTTTCCTCAGTGCACAGAATACACTGGTGCCTGTAAGGCTGAGGAGGAAATGTTATGACCTCTGCACAGCTTAGTTCAGGCTTTGTCTTTCTACAGCTCACAGGGAGTGTCAAGGGCAGCCATCAAAACTCTCAACCATTTCCCAGGTGAGGAGGGAAACATGTTTGAATCACTTCCATGATGCTTCTATTTCCATAAAGTTCATGCAAAACTTTCAGAGATGAACATGGCAGGTAAATTGTTGCTCCTTCGAATGGCTGATATTGCTTGGGTTGCCACTGCAGAAACGGGATAACCTTTTCTTTTGACTGCCTAGTTGTGGAGGCTTAGCCAGCTCCCAGCTTTCAAAATCACAGCATGGCAGTGTGCCAGAATGCAGAAATCAGACGTTCAGTCCCTAATGCCTCTCATTTCCTCTCTGGCATCAACTTGAATTCAGCCCTTGCTGGCACTTTACCAACGGCAGAAGAAAAATGTTAGAATCTAGGTTTTAAGTGGTTCCTTCTAAACTCCTGCGTCCTGTGCAGTTTTTTCCACAAACTTTTTATTTGCTAAGAAGAAATACCTCACAACTATGTGTGAATTTAAATATTTGTTTTATTTGGAAAAAAATTTTGATTATTACTGTTGGAGCCTTGTGCTTCTGACCTTAGTTGTAGCCACGTATTTTCCCCTGTACTCACTAGACACACAATGGATAGTCACCCAAAATGTACCAGGTGTGGGTTAATTTTTTCTTTGTTTCAGTCATCCTCTTTGAATACACAACTGGAATATTATATGATATTCAGGATATGGTACAGTTTTATGGCAGGAATGAGTTTTTGTTTTGTTTGACTTTTAGTATTTATTTCACTTTGAAAATCTTTTTGCTGAATTTTTCTTTTTGTTTTTTTAATTGGACAGGTCTCTCCAGAAACTGCTTTTAAGTCCTTTGTTTTGGCACCTAATTTGATAAAGTAATTATTGTTTTGCTAGATGCTTTCAGATGTTGTTTGCTCAAGCAGTACATTTACAAGTGCTTTTGCAGTCTTGAAATGCTTCTGCTTTCTGCTGATCTAACCTTCCCAGGGTGCTAAATGCCAATTAGGCCAGAATCCATAACCTATCAATCTAAATGGGAGAGACACCTCAAAACCCATGAACACCTAGGCCTTGATGACACCAGTTTTACAAACTCCTTGCAGGGTGTGTAAGTGCAGTCAGCCCTGCAAACACTTCTGATGTTGTGCTGGCAGATGCCATTTAAAGTCTCAGTCCTCCAACTGTTCACCTGCAGCTTTTAAAGACAGAAATGGGGAGGAAGGGCTGTCTTGCTGCACACTGGATTCGAGAGTTCTTTGGCTTTCATGCATCAGCAGCTGTTGCAGCTGTCAAAGCCCCAGTTCTAAGAGCTATCTCCACTACTGTAGGGGATAATTAGGGATCATTCAGCTGATCAGAATACTCCAAAAGGAAGAGAGATCTTCAGAGACATTCTTTTAAAACTCCAGCATTCATTAAAATTTTGGTCACATTATATATGACATTGCAGGTGCTTGCAGACTCATACACCGGAATGCTTTCCCTTTCATGCTCTGCTCTCTCTCTGTGAGTGCCAGTAATGTGAATACAATCATTTTCATGGACACTGAAAAACGCGCAATTATGGAATAAAAATACTTCTGCTTCTGCTGGCAGTGGGTGAAGTGACAGGAACATTAATTATGCCTGAATGCACCATAATACAATATTCAGGAAGTGAGAAAATAATCTGGGCATGAAAAAATGGGGTTTTTTCTTCTCTATGATACTGTGAAATTGTTGTAGGCATGGACTAAATCCACTTCTCAGTCATGATGCTGATGCAAATGAACAGAAACGATGTTTACTTGCAGTGAAGCATTAGTTTGCATCAGTGTAGCAGGAAGCTGGGCTTGCCACTGACCCCAGCGGGATGGTGATTTTGACCAGCTGTCTAATTGCATGTAAAGCAATTGGACAAACTATCTCTGAATATTGAATTCAGGGCCAGAGCTGAACTGTGGTGTTATCTTACTGCTGAGAGAGGCTGCACCTGGCTAGAGAGAGATACAGGCTCTGAATATCTTTGAATTGCAGGGCTTGAAGTCTGTAACCAAATGCCATGGTTTGAGTCTCCCTCAGTGGGAGGGGGAAGAAACTCTGCAATCCAGCTAGGAAAACAGCATGAAACTCAAATACAGCCAAGCAGCCAATAACTATATCAAAGTGAGTTAGAGAGACACTGAGAGTTCCATCTAAAAAGCATACTTCAAACAGCTATTCATTTTTGTCTGATCTACAGAGCTGTAGTAATTTTCTAAACCACTGTGGCTCGTTAAAAAAATTGGACACTTGACAGTTTTTGAAGTGTGAAGTGAAATGTACAGGGCAACTTTTATACCGAGTGGTCTGCAAAGATTGCAACTGTGTATGCCACCATGGTTTTACTGGGTGGCTTTCAAAAGTGCAGATAGTTGACTTCTGAATTGAAAAAGAAAAAAAACAAAAGCAAAATGTGGTGGGATGGTCAGAGGTGGGTTCTTTTCTTGGATGACATAACAAATCACTTCAGTCTGGTGCAGGTACTGGAGTTCTTGTGGGTCTTATGTGCATGAGATCAATTAATAAGAAATTATATGTTATTATAAAGTATAAGTATAAACATTTTCGTGAAGTGGAATGGCCTGTGGAAGACTAGCCTATGTAAAATGCTCCTTAAGGTATCATTTAATTAGAGATTTACAGTGCATTCCTGATCTTGTCATCTGAATGTCTCATTGAATCACTTTGGAATTACTAAAATTCCCATTGTTTCAGCAGTTGGCTGATGCTGGGAAAATGTAAATTTTCCATATATTCAATGCTTGTTTTTAATAGGCATAATTTTAATCAGAACTGCACCTAATTTCCAAGCTCGAAAACTGTGATCCTGAAGCCAGCTGAAGAAATGTAGGTTGGCTTATAAGGAAAAGATTAGATGAAAAGAAAAACTGTGAAAAATCTGGTCTCATTCATTTGAAGCATGTCTTTTCTACTCCATTTTGTCCTGGTCCTATCTTTTTTGCTTTTATTTGGATTATAATTGGACTGAAAATGAAACAAATTGGAACTGTTTGTGCAGGTTGCTGGGAGTGCCTAGCTGACTGATCCACCCACTTATGTATGAATGAAAAACATATTTTTCACTATAAAAAGTTAACAGTCTTCAAAAGTTAAATGTTTTCTCTATACAATGACATAGTTTCTCTTTTCAAATAGTTTTCCGTAAAAGCCCTTTCAAATGCTCTGTATTCTCTTCGACCAAGATAATGCAAACCTTTAATAACAAAGCTGCTGATTCTGGCTAAACAAAACAATGCTTTAAAAAGGTTTCTAAAACCCATTTTGTCACATGACATTTGAAGAAGAGACAGAGATAAGATACATTATATAAACAACAAAGAGAGAGAAACTAAAATGATAAAGCAAGCAAAAAGAAATATCACTTGTCTAACTTGTTTTGGTGTCTTTGCTGAAAATCTTAAATGATCTGTCAATAATAAAATTCTATTGAAATCTTCTTCCCCCTGGTATTTATATTTGAGTAAAATAATGCAGAAATACTGAATGGTATAACACTGAGATTGTGCTTGGTATCAGGTGAGATTAAATGACCCACTCTTTATGTTTTCCAATTGCCTTTTCATTTTTACATTTTTTTATTATGTGGAATAACCTCCTAAAACCTTGAATGAGGCAGTGTTTCAATCAAAGACCAGCTTTCCTATTGAAAGGTCAGTCTATCTAAATGCCAGCCAGCTCTTCCTTTCATACTTATATTAAATTCAGTGATTTATCTGGTATGTTTCCCAGCAGATCTTTTGCTAGACAATCAGGTTTACAAAAAAGGCAGTGAGCTGAAGAGATGTTTAATAAATGGTAGATGGGGATGATCTGGAAAAACAGTGCAATTTTCTTAACTCTTAATAGGTTGAAATTGTGTATTTTAGATACTTCATTTTTCCAGTTTTTCTATGCCTCAGGTCACTAAGCCCAAGAGCACCATATCAAACAAGGAGGAGCTGCTCCTTCAACTGGGTAGTGAAGCACAGAGAAAGAGACCCCCAAACCCACTGGAATTAGAGCAAGTCTTAAAGAGTTGTTTCCTTGGGACAAGTCTGCCTTCAGGAGACATCTCCATCT
Organism: Melozone crissalis; assembly: GCF_028551555.1. Taxonomy (NCBI): domain Eukaryota; kingdom Metazoa; phylum Chordata; class Aves; order Passeriformes; family Passerellidae; genus Melozone; species Melozone crissalis. Next base: position 60,775,209 of record NW_026535805.1, read on the forward strand.
GGGACTGTCACCCATGGTTCCTTTTGTGCTCCCTTTTTGAGGCATGGGTCTTTGTAAATACCTGCCTTAAGGTGAAGCAGCTGGATCTCAGATGTGTACTGTTCCTCTAGAAACAACCAAGTCTCACTCACACCCTGCCTGAGCCCCTCCTTTCCCAACAAACAAACAAAAAGCCCCCAAAGAAGGGTAGGAATTTGTGCTTTTTGGGTCAATGCAGTACCATGGTTTTGAAACACAACTGCAATTCCGAGTGCCCAGCACACAGAGATCTGGCATTTGCTGACTGCTCAGCAATGCTGAAAATACAATGAAAACTAGATTTCAAAAATACATTGCCTACACCTGGCACATGACTAAGGATCACTCCTCTTAGAAATAGTAAGGTCACTTACAGTATTTAACTGCAGAAATTAAGATCCTGTCCATTTAGGTGCATGAATTGTGCTCAGTTCTTGGCATCTAATGGACCATCCTTCCAAAAGTAAGTGCCAAAAATCACATAACAGGGAAAAATAGTGCCTTTGAGGACCTCTAGAGGAAAAGTCAGTCCTCTGAAATTGAGACATTTAAATTGGCTATCTGGCTCCCAACCTGCATAAGCAGCTGCCATATCCCTTTGTTGTGCCAGTCTAATTAGCAGATAGTAAACAGTAATCTCTTTTTACTAAGAGATTACTCTTAGTAATAAGAGTAATCTTATTACTAAGAGTACTCTGCCTCAACTAAGTTGTCTCTACTGATGCCTCAGGTTTTAGCTTTTCTACTTTTCAGATTCTGTGCTGCTTTCGTGTGTGAGTCTGGGCTTCATATTAGGGCATGGTAAGATCTCTTCACAGAGTAGGGAGACAAAACAATTCCTTCTCTAGCTGGGGACCAAGGACAAATGATCCAAATTTCAGGCCTAAGAGCGTAAACAATGGTGGACTGAAGAGAGAAAAACAAAAAGAATGGGACTTCATGGGCTGAAGCTGTAATTGGACAATTAGCTCCAAAATGCTAATGAACCAGAATTTATAAAAGTGAGAGACCCCGTGCCTGGTCATCCATTTTTTGGCCATTTTGGGTTCAACTTGGGTGGGCTCTTGTGCTGCCCAAGGTGGATCTATTGAGGCCTCCTAATAAATCCCTACTTTATTCTTTAGCTCTGTCTAGTCTCTGCTCTAGGTCAGCCTTCACAGCATTTGCAGACAGAGCTGTACTACAGACTCTGTAGGGTGTCCTGTCTAGTGTTCAGCTGCTGCTGGAGAAGAACATTGATTTCCAATAGATCCAATATATTATTTGCACTATCACACGGACATCTCTTCGATGGCACACATACCTGTGTGTGGGAAGTGGAAGCTCTCCCCCAGAGTGGTTCATCCTGACTAAACTGAGATTTCTGCACAGTGGAGATCTACATCAGCACTAGTTATGGTCAGCTGTCTTTACAGCCTCCAAGAGAAATTGGCAATAAAGGAGTGCAATTAATCCACCCATTTCAGAGATCGACATAATAAATAAATGGTACTCTAAAAATGTCCTTTCTGTCCATTGAGTATAAAGGGAGTCTAAAGTTAACAGCTGAAATGTATATAATTAAGTAAATAAATCCTATGCTAAGCTACCTATTCAAAAGAAAATCATTAATATAAAACCAATGGGATAATATTTATTTTTATCATTAATACACCTGGTCAATCTGTCTTGACATTTTTTCTCTGTACAGAAATTGTGTATTGAAAAATCAACAAAAGCATGAGTTGCTTAAATATGTGGTTTAAATAATTCCATGCATTTCTGGAGTCATTTTGTCCCACTTAGCAATAAGGAAATAGTTACAAATATGTTCCCATACTCCCACTTACTCCTTTTATGCACAATTGAAGTTTATTATTCTGTTTTTTCTCTCTTTTATCTTTCAGTATGTATTTTCTTTATAAGTATTAGAAATTCTAGGGTGGTAAGAAAGAAAGAATTTAAATAGTTGGTCTGGAAATTTTACCCAATTTCTCGGTGTTTGCCATTCTAAAGACTCTTTTTTCTTTGGTTTTAATAATTTGTACTGAAAGACTTTAAATCTCTTTTGATTTAAATTTGTGAGAGATATCCTGTTGAATATTTATCCTTCCCACAAAACAGGCTATTGTAGGCTTGTTTTGTTCTCACTCACAAGCAAGCTAACCCAAGAGCTTTTAAGATAAAATATAAAGGATGATGAAATTACATTTAAACTGCAAAAGTAATATCAGGTCGCAGGTAAATTTAACATCAAAGCCACAGATTTGGTCAAAGGAGAGCTCCCATTTGATTCCTTTGACACAGCACACAAGAATTCTTGTGCAGTACTTGACTGTAGAATTTACAGCCTAAATCAATGAGCTGAGCTTGCTCTGGGTCTGTATGTCTCCTGTGGATTTTTCCTCTACCACTATTCCCATGGAATGATTGTTCCACAGTTTCACTGCATTGAGGGGTAGGAAGTCTTTTCCATGTTCACTTTCAGTTTATTAAAAGAGGACTGAACCCAGTTATGCAATGTTCTGGTACCACAGAGTGAAATTATTCTTCTGTCAATTATGGTTTTGCCCATATTACCTGTGCTAACCTCAGCCAGCAGCTGTTACTGCCCCAAGACTTTTTCATGTCTGACACTTAATATCAGCTTCTCCAAATTAAACCAAAACCATCATGATTTACAGAAACTTTAATTTGTAAATACATTTGTTGTATTTGAAATTAAATGCCATTTCTTTGAAAATGGATGTTCCAAACTATGTTCAGCACTGTTCCACAGCTCAATACCAATTATAATCCATTCTAAGACTGAGCCAAGGAATTTGCTTTGACCAAGCCTGTGTTGTATGTAAACACAGGTCTTTATGTGCCCAGAGTTAGCAAACTAGCAGTTTTCATGCATGCTAAAGAAAGATTTGCTTAAAGAGATAATGTTACAGAATAATGAGTTGTTCCCACAAACCATCTGCTCTTCTCCTACACTAAAAATAAAATTCTGAATCCAGTTCCTTTGTTTTGATTAAAGGTTTCTTTGCAAATTATTGTTTCTGAACTTCAAAAACAGAGAATATTTTAATGAAACCCTGGATTGGAAGAAAAAATTAATTCTTCCCTGTATACCGTTAATAAATGAATGTAAGTTATCTGTGGGTTGTTAACAGTTTTAGAACCCAAACCTCCATATTTTTTCTGTAAAACAGTGAAGCTATTATATTCATCCTGACAGAGAGCTCAAGAGAAAGGGAGTAAGAAAATCCCAGGGCACAAGATCTGCCATTTGTGAGAAGCACTACTTATAAAAAGATGCTTTTCTGATTTAGGCAAGCAACATGTTTTTAGAAGACACTTTATTTTTGTGCCATACTTCACAAGCTATTTCAAAAATCCTACCTAATTTTGTCATCTGGGAAATGCTCCATGCAAGGCCTAAATATCATAAAATGCAGGAGCTAATCCTCCCTTGCTCTTCCAGCTGGTCGCTCTCTCCTCCTGCCTCAGTGAAACCCCTCTGCTGCCAGAAGGCCCTTCCATCAAAATGTGCCATCAAAATGTGCCTGGTGATCAGGGGGTGTAAGGGAAAGGGTACTCCCAGAGTGACCCCTTTCCTGACCCCAGCCATGCCAAAACAAGTCTGTCTGAGTCTATCACAAGAGAGGCACAGCACAGCTCTCTCTGTGCCTGGGGTCTGATTTTTAAGACACAGCCTGAGCCAGAGAAAAAAATGTGGGAACCCCATTTCCTTAATACCCACCTTCCATAACTCCACCATTTAATAGCTCTATACCCAAGAATATTAGCATATAGTTGGTCCCTAGAAGCAATGTGCTTCAAGGGACAAAGGATGGCCAACATGAAGAACCACTAAGCCAACAGAGTCCTTCCTTGGTCAGGTAAATCTCTGTACCTTTTACAGACTTATCTTTCCCCTCTGCTCTTTCTTCATATCTTCCATGAGTTGAGACATGGGTAGGAAGGACAGTTTGCCTCCTCTGCAGCATCTTTGTTCTTGCTGATGGTATTATTCCTTTTTCATGTGCATGGTAGAAGCTAGACATACCTCAGGAGAATTGTGCAAGAGAAATATCACAAGCTTCTGGGTATCTTGACCAGTCTGAAAATACCTACACAGTGAAAGGTTGCACAACCAGTTTATTAGGTACCAGGACCTGTGAAGGAGATGCACACTTTAAATTTATAAATGATTACAACAGTTCCTGTTATTAAAACCAGCTGAAACCTTTAAGCCCATTATGGGAAAATTTTGTTCATCTGTTAGTTTGTAGATGAGTCCATTAAATTACTATAAATGCTTGAGTTGATCTGAAATAGGCCATAGGGTTCAGAATAATCACAATAAGATCCTGAATGAATGAAGAAGAGATGATAGTTACTACTTCCCTACAGCTACAGGCTGGATGCATTCAGTGCAGTAGACTGCATTTTCCATCTCTGTAATGATGAGAATATTTGTCTGGATGTCCTTGCCAGGGATTACCTGGGATTCCCAGTGGCCCAAACCACAAGGGAAGACAAGCCTGTTAAGAGCAAGGAAGGTTTGCAGTTATCAAATGCATAAGCTTTTTCTTACTTTTGTAGATTCTGTGACTGCTTATCACACTCTGGGGGCCTTCCCTAGGGTCACAAAAGCAGCAAGGTTTTCTGTAGGAAATGCCTCTGTGCCCAGCACCATCAGCATTCTCAGGGGATTACAGGATCTTTCAAGTACAGACAAGCCATCAGTGGCAAATGCATGACAGAATCTCCTTCCATGTCCTGTTTCCTTTCAAGTTTTCTCCTCTGGCTCATGTGTTTTTCAGGAAATGTGAACTCCAGCATGTTTTTGAAGTGCTAACAAGTATGTTGCTACTCCTTTCCTAATATCTGCTGTGGAAGAACTTCATAACACTGTCTTTCAGTTTCTCTTTGAGAAAGCCTTCTTCTCTGGCTCATGGATCTATCTTGAAATGTCCATTAATCTGGAATTACTTACAATCACATGAAATTAATTGCTAGTAGAGCTTCTTAACCTTTTTGTCATTGCACAGCACTAAGGAAATCCCCTAAAGGTCACCTCAGCAAACCCCATCTTGGAAGCCATGATCTCATGGCTCTTTCCTGGGTTGGTCTTCAAAATCAAAAGAAAAGCCAAAGGTTATCCAAGAAAAAGCATCAAGTTTTTAAGGAGGTTTTTTGAATGACGGCTTCTCTCTCACAAGACAGATAAAATCATATCATGGATCTGTTCTGAAACCTTCAAGCTCAAGAAGTTCCATTCTTGGGAAAGAGGGTTACTCTAGAGGAAATCTGACCGATTTCATCAACAACTTAATCTACACCAAGGACAGCAGATTAAACAGCTGCACCATACTTGCCTCAGCAAGACTTTCTTCCCCCACGAAACCAGCAGATGTGCAATGTAGAGCTCCTGTCCATGCTCTGAATTACCATGGACACCTCTACTCTAGATAAAATCTGAGCACATTTGGGCCACTGATAACACTGGGCTCAGAATCACCTATTTGATAAGCAAAGTCTGTCTGGGGTCCTAATCAGCCCAGGGTCCTTATCAGCCCAGGGGTTTCACAGCAACACTGCAGGCTGATTCTTCATGCACTGAATAGAAGAAGGATTTGTGTTGGGTGAGAAATTGCACAGTGCAAGTTCCCTGAGAGTCACAAATTTTAAAAACCGACCACAAAAATTAAACAGAGACTGGAAAACATCCACCTTTCCTGTAAAGTTAACAACCTTCTTTCAAGCTTCCAAAAATATATACTGGTTATGTACTTACGTATATTCCAAAAATATACTACTGGTTATGTACTTTGCTGTCAATTGCCTGATGCTGGACATTTTTGTTTCCATGCTAGATCATAAAGCTGCACATCCTTAGCTCTTTTTACATCATCCACATCCTTTTTCTCTTGCCACCTCATCCAATGTACTTAAAGAAAACAACATACCAGGTTTTCCCCTTAACAAAGCTGACTTCTGAGTCCTGGTGCATGTAAATTAGGATAATCCCCACTGAAGCCAGCAGTGATATAGTAGTGAAACCAGTGCTGTGAAGATAAGGTCAGGGGAGAAATAAACAATAGGGCCTGAACCAAAACAAACTCTGAACATTGCTGAGAGCTGAATACCAGCATTTCGTAAATGTCTCCTTTTTGTTAAATGCTTGATTGCAGTGGTGGGGGAAGTAGGGGTGGAACAAAACCTCTGGCAGTGCCTGTGCTAATAAAACATTCAAGGCTGTTCTAATAAGGCAGACAAGAAGTCTGTTCCCCAGTAATGACAGGCAGTGGCACAAAATAGCTTCAGGTAACTCCCTTCTGTCCCAAGTGTGACCTCATCTGTACTGCTCATCTGTACTGCACAGAGTCACACACACGCGCACACACACACACACACACACATACACATATATATATAGATATATATATATATATGCAGTGGTAGCTAGGAGTGTGCTCTGGACACCAGAATAAACTGTTCTAGCAAGGGAAATTCTAGCAAGGGAGATGTCAAATAAACAATGTGACAATCTTTCATATGTTAAAGTTCTTAGTCCATTGCTCCAGCACTATTCAGTTTACAAGCTCAGCTGCAACTTCAGAAAGCCTCTCAGTCAGTTCCCTGCTCCAGGAAAGGATCAACTCTACAACTTAAGATATTCCACTAAAAAACTGCTGTTTAACCTTTTCTTTGAAAAAAGGTTGTGTTGGAAATGCTACAACTGCTCTCAGCAACCAAATCCAATGCTCTGTACACACATCAATAGAATTTTTTTCCTGTGGTCCCACTGAAGTCTCCCACTCCCTCATCTTATGCTCATTATTACTCATCCTGTCCACTGAAAGTGCAGATCCAAATATAGACAATTTAGAGTACATATATGCCATGATCCTGGTCCATCACTTACACTTAAGTGTGGAAATGTGATGAAGTAATTCAAATCCATCATGAACGCACATTCTCTCACATGCCAAAGAGAAGGAGCAAGCACTCTGTCATTTAATAAAATCTAGCTCAAAATAGCATCATTTAAACAAATCATCCTAAGATAAATAAACTGTGAATTAAAGCTCTCCACTGTTCCACCTAGAAAAACAGATCCAGCACTAGAGTGCAGGAATGGTCTTTACTTCAGTGAAGCTCAAATAAAACTGGGAATATTTGTTTTTGTGACTTTGCTCATTTATAAAGTGCCTGTTGCTATAGCAGCTAAATGCTTGTAGCAAACTTGCATAAACAGAAATTCTTATTAAAAATATGTTGTAGTAGTTAATGACTGGTTTTATTCCTGTGTCTCAACTAAATTCACATGGCATGATCTGACATGTGAGAGCACTGGCCATTGGGGTTGCAAAGGCTATATATAGGGGCATTTCCATTTTGTTCTTGCAATTAGCCTGAATTGAGATATATATATCTATAATCCTGTGGAAGTTTCCACTGTCATTTGCACTAGAATAAATATCTTTAAGAATGTTTTGGAAATTTGTTATCTGGATGTATAAAGCACTCAGCTCTTGGGATGAAGAACGACGTACACTATCAGTACAGAATGACTATAGTCTTGGCCTAATTTGGAAGTGGTGTGTTAAGGGATATAAAACATATACCAATGATCTAGAAGGTCTTCAGGCCAGCATGAGCTAAGGCAAGCAAAATGTCACAGAAATATGTCCCCTTTCAAAAGCCCCATGACGTCAGTCCTCAGAAAGCGTACCCAAACAGCAGAGTGGGCAGAAGCTGCTGCAGGCAGGGTGTCTTTCACTCTTCACTCCTGTGTGCATTCAGAGTCCTCATGAACTCCTTTCCAGGACCATCTCCTTCTGCCAGACCCAGACTTGCCCTACTGCAGTGATAGAAGCACAACCCTTCATAGAAACAATCTCTCAGATAAGTTGCTTATCAGCACAGACAATTCTAGAAAGAAAAGGAAACAAGAAATGGCAATGAATATGTCATTAAGGAATTCAGAGAGCTGTTCATTGGACTGATTTCATTGTTTGAACATTTTTTCCCCATCAAAATATCATATGGGATATATTTGTTGAATATAAAAGCCTTGCAGATTTCCTATGGCAGTTTTTTCAGGAAGCTTCTGACAAAACCAAAAAGGAGAAAATGTCCCATCTGTTCAGGTACTGGATGCATAGCTGGAATTGAGCAGAGGGCTGGAAGGTTGCAGGCAAGGAGAGGAGTGCAGCAAGGCAGCAGAGCCAAAGAGGGGCCAGGAGTATCTGACAGCATTGCAGAACAGGCGGTAAAAAGATTTCTGCCTTTTTCTGTCTGTGATGAAAACATAACATTCAGAGCAACCTGGTTTGGCCATGTGCCTTACACAGCTGTAGGGTACCAATTTGTGACAGTCAGCCACTTCTCACCTGCCACCAACACTCCAAGCCTGTACTCTCAGCTGTGCTTCACAGCCCACAAGAGCATCTTGTGAAGGATCCTGCTGCTGGGGTTAAAAGCCCATCTGTGAGTGACAACGGGCTCACAGCTGGGCACGGGGTAGGTCTGAAATGGGAACATCACCATTTGCTCCACAGAGGGATTGCAAGGCAGCTAGTGGCCTCATGCTGAGCCTGGTGGCACAGCTGTGCCCAGGAGGGATTCAGCTGCTTGGCAGTGCAGCTGCAACCTTCTTGGGGGAGTCTGCTGCAGAAACATTCCTGGAAAGGTGAGGTTTTCCTGATGGCTTCTAGCACCTCTTCTCTGGCTGATACTTTCTGTGCCACTAATTTGTTCAATGCATGCCAAACAGGAGAGTAAGTGGGTGTTGATTTTTACACTATTTTGTATTACTTTGCATTATGTTGTCCCAAGCAGGGACATGAATCCTCAGCTTGTCCTGGAGGTGCTTCAAAGATCCAGTAGAACACATATCCAGGAAATTTTGATCCTAGCTTAACATAAATATTCTTATAGACTACAGTGTATTGATCCTGGCTGATAGCTGAGCCCCCACTCAGCTGCTCACTCACTCTCCACTGGCAGGAAGGGAGAAAGAATTTGAAGAACAAAAGCCAAAGACTCCGTGTTGAAATGCTAGGCAAGTGTTAATAGTTTTAGTAGCTGAAACCAAGCTGCTTGCACAAGCAAAGTGTAAAGCACTTTCAAGTGCAAGTACTGCTCAGCAATAACTAAAACATCCTCATGTTATCAACACAGTTTTAGTCAAAGCTCCCAAACATGGCACCATATGAGCTGCTGTGAAGAATATTCACTGCATCCTAGCCAGATCCAGCACATTTCCTCATATATGTTTCTAGCTTAGGTCTCTAGTCTTAGTCTCTCTTACTGCTTCCTAGGGATATTTTTTAGCAGTAATAATGCTAGCAATGTCTAGTTATGTCTTTTAAATTCAGCAGTTAGTATAGAAATCTAATGCTTTTCCATCAAAAATGCAGAGCTTTTTTCTTGCATAGAGCCAGCCAGCAAGGGGCTGTCATTCTGTGCAGTAACCCAGCTGAAGACTTGTCCACTTCTGGCATTTGCCTTTAGTAGCCAGAATTACAGCCAGAATCATAGAAACATGTGGAGGGGTTTTGGTTAGGAAGGGCAATGTCTGCAATAGCATCATGTATCAGCTGGGAGATCTGGAGTAAGGTGCGCATCCTAACTTTTAGAGACTCCACATAATTTGATGAGATGCAGATTGTTTATTTCATATGTAAGTGCAAATGAATTAGGTTTGAATCATTCTGGCAGTAGTTTGGCAGAGAAAGTTTGCTGATTTGTTGAACAACAATGATTTATTTGCTCTGTAGTGTTCATAAATATACACAAGTAATATATTCCAAGAAGAAGCAGTTTAAGATCACTTAAAGCAGAATTCAGTCTTAGAAGCAGATAGTGATGGGTAAGGTTGATAGGTTTTTAATCCTTGTATTTAAAAAACTGAGAACTTTTTTTTTTTGGCCATCCCTACAGTTACTCCAAATTCCTTCAGTAAGGCTTTAATATATGCGCAGGTGTTTGTAACTCCCACAGGAAGATTATAGAGCAGATCCTCCTGGGAGCTATTCCCAAGCAATGAAAGGCAAGAAGGTTTTGGGGAGGAGCAAGTATGGAACTCCCAAAGCCATGCCCAACCTGATCTGCTTCTGGCATGGGATGGATGTTTCAGCAGGTGAGGAACAGCAGCATGTGTTGTTTAGCAAGGCCTTTGAGACACCCCCACAGTATCCTGTCATCATAACTGGGGGTGTAGGGGCTGGGTTAATGGATGACAAGGTTGGTGGAAAATTGTCTGGAATTCCTGGTGTTGTGATCAGTAGGATACAATCTAGCTGAAGAATTTCTCAGGGACTGATGGTGGGAGACCATCCAATGTCCTTATTAATGATCTTGAGTATGGGATGGAGTTCTCACTGCCAAAGCTGGGATTAGTGGTCCTCTTCCATGCAATGATCTTGTAAATATACCATGTCTTTAAGGGACACGTAGGAAAATATCCATGTTCTTAAATAAACTGAAACCTGATGATTTGACCAAATTTTCATTGGGCAACTGTGACAATTATAATATTTTGATGTCACTTTTTTAGAACTGCTGGCTATGGTATATGTTTTATATAATCTGATGTAATTGTGGCTTTGTGGCTGTAGAAAATCCTTTGAATCATTTACCATTTTTCCTAAAAAAATTTAGACAGAGGTATCTGGACTCAAAGTAGGGTAAACTTCTAAATCAGGTCAGATTATCTGCTACAGTTGTATGAAACTCGCTTGACTTCCTTTTGGACCATTTTCTGCACTTGGTTGTTTTCATTGCTGATGTAGCACTGACCCTAAGATCTTGAAAGGAAATGCTTGCAAGGAATTAAGTAGTAAAGCTTTGTCAATGCCCTGTTCTTCCAGGTGTCTGCAACCCTTTAAAGCTGTAGTTCCCAGCCAGACTCAGTATAAGTGGATGTTTGCACTTACTAACTCCAGTTGTATTGCCAAGCACTTCATGAGACTCTTGCTGTGAAGGTGCAGAGCTCTTTGTTGTACATCTACAAGTCACTGGAAGGGACCAGAGGTGCTAAGCACCCTAAAGACTCAGCCAAGACCACGAAAGGCAGCATTGCATTTATCTTCTCATGAGGTATCAAATGCGGGAACTTCCATCCTGCTACATTTCAGCACTAGCACTGACAAGGCTGCTGAAACAAGAGAACAACAACAGAAATTATTTTTCATAGGGCTTTGCCAGTCAATTTCTGGTCCACCCATTTAGGTGGGTCACCTCAGATATATTTCTTCACATTCAAGCAGAGCACACTGTAACTGGCCTTTGTATAATGCCAGGTCCCCTGGAGATACTTGCAGCTGATGATTATTGCGTTTCCCACTGATTTGAGTATCTGTGCTTATGATCAACTCTTTCACTTTTGGGTGGATGACAGACTCCAGCCTACCCCTGGGAGTAAGATAAGCCATGGCTTCATGACGTGGATAATGAATCTTAGCTGGATGGCAGCAAAGCCAGAATGAAGCATGAAGTGTGCAGCACTTTGGCACTTCTAAGTAGCGCAGAATACATTTCCTCAGCTGTGCAGCAGCCAGGACACCACCAAACCTTTCCTCTCTCATTTGAATTAGCTTCTTACAGAAGGCTGAGGCAAGCTCATGTTTCCAGCCCTTAGTGCTAAAGCGCTTTATGGCTGGAGGCTAAGGATATGCAGAAAGCTTCTCACAGGCTCCTGCAGGCATGCAGATGGCTTTGCCTGTCTTTCTCTCCTGGTACAGGCATTTTTATGATAAAGAGGAAGCTTGTCTGAGCAGAATCCACAAAAGAAATCGCTCTGAAACCCTTGAAGAAATTCCCTGAGGGCCAGAGGTACATCATAGACATTGTTGCCTTCAACTGTAACAGAAAAATTCCATTTTCGGCTGTCTTTTCTGCCTCAGAGACAACACTTTGCAATGTTGATTAGTGCACTCTGGGAAAATCTTTAGTTAACACAGTGGTGAATATGACAGAAACTTTGTTATATAACTAAATATAACCCTCTTGTAATCAAATATTTCATGTGCATTAAAAATATTGTATGTAATAGGGTTTTTTTTAATATACAGGTAATTTCATAAACAGAAGTTCATAAAACCTACATTTTTACATTTACAGAAACTTCCTTACTTCTTTATTCATTTAAATATAACTGCACATGGGTATGTTACATGTATGTTTAATTTGATATATTGGCTCACAAAACAGATAATTTGCAAGTACATAAATATTTTCCTGAATGTTTCTATGCCTTTCTTATCAAGAGTCTTATGCTCCTTCTGAACCTTTCTGGAGCAGCAAGCCACATCTTCCTCTGACTGCTTTGCTCTCTTTTATAAAATCAAAGAAAATCAAATGCTGTCACATGAAAGCAGACCAACTATCTTTTGGACCTCTGGAAAAAAATCTGAGCAGTAAAGACATGCAGACATGCAACTCATACAGATTAGACTAATTAACCACCCCACAGCAAAACTTATTTTTCAATTATCTTGCTACCAGACATGCACAGCAGTGGAAGGCACTGTAAGTTACTGTGAGAAGAGTTATCTTCACCCTGTGTTTATAGTCACATTCACTTCTGTGTTTGCTGTATGTTATTATGTATTTGTGAGTCCTGCACAAGTGTTTTTGCAGAAGTTCACAAGAGGGTGGGACAGTGTTTTAACAAGTTTTGTATCCTGAGCACCAGCCCTGAACTATAACAGATTATAAAATGCTGATGACTGATTTGGAGTGCTGAGCAGGAAGGGCCCCAGCCAGCAGTGCAGAGAAGGGTCTCTGATCTTCACCAGGGGAGACTCATGCAGAGGATGGCTTTTCTCTGCTGTTCTCTCACTCATTTCTTCTACTCCTGCCTGCTCACAGATCTTGAGACTAAGGCAGTTCTACTATCTGAATGAAAAGCACCATTTCTCCAGGAGGAGAAAAATACCAGATTTCCTTGTGTGACTTCTAACTTTCTTTATGAGTGGGTTAAAAATTTCTCACAGAAGATCCCTCAGAGAGGACAATCATCAAAGTGGTTGTTTTACCCCAAAACTCTGTCTTGGGTTACTCCAAGTTTCCTTCTGAGTGGTGCAAGGCACATAGAGATGAAACTGAAACTACAGGATCTTAATTTTAATGCACATCTCTTTATTTATGAGCAATATGGTTCCTGGTATTGCTGAAGATGGGGAGCTGTGCTGGGGTGTCTGCAGGAGCACCCTTTCCCTGGGGGCAGGGGTGGAAGGAGAGGCAGGAGCCCCTCATGCCTCCTGCTTGGGGCTGCTGTGTGTGGAGGGGCCAGGAACAGCTCAGGTAGTGATGGGCATTGCTGTGCTCCACTGCCAGCAAGGCTGGAGGGAACTTGGAACTGGCTGACAAATGCTGAAAAATGCTCTAAGTAACAGTGTATTAAAAAAAAAAAAAAAAAAAGAGAGAGAGAGAGAAGAAAATATTTTAGAGTTAATTCCTGTCTGGATGTTGTAACCTTGAATCTTCCTCTCTTATTTTAGTCTTTCATGAAGTGTAGAAGCCAACAATGGCCCCAGCCTGGGTGGATGTACAGCTGAGATAGGACTCCCTCCAGCCGCTCTGAAACTGCCAAGGAGGTGAAGCAAGACTCATGTTAAAGCAATAAGAGGCTGATGTAATCTCTCTCTTGGGACTTAGAGAATACCAAATCCTGGTCCTGGCCTCCTCAAATTGCTTCTCTGTGTGCTTACTGCATGATGCCTTCCAGCAGGGTGGGCTGTGAGTGTGTAAAACCAGGCTGTGTCTGAGCAGCAGGCTTTGTGATACCAGCACCTGTGATGGGAGAGGCTCAGAGCTGCTGTCCCTCCTCCAGCCTACCCACTGTGATTCCCTAAGAAATCTGAATCTCAAGTGCTCCTCATCCCTCTCCTTGCTGAAAAACAGGTTCTATTCCCAGCTGCCCTAGAGCTGGAGTTCGAGTAAAGCACATGTGAGACATGGAGGGTGACCTGCAGCACATGAAACACCCCACACCCAAAGCGTGCCTGTGACAGTGCCAGCAGGGAGTGTGGGGCTGAAACCCTTAATTTGTGAGGGCCAAAGGGAAGTGGGTGCTGAGCTGGTGGGATCTGCTCTGGCAGCCTGCAAGGCCCCACCACTCCCCATTGTGTAGGAAACTCTTTTGGGTGCTAAGGGCTCAGGAATGTGTCCGGGGATGTCAGCAGCAATGTGGCATCTCTTTGGCTGTGGCAAGAAGGAAAGTCTTGTAGTATCTGAAGTAGTTTGCTGTTTGTGAGTCAGTGTCCTTCAGTACTAACACAAGGAATCATAGAATCATAAACTCTGGTTAGGTAGTTGGAACAGATCTTTCAGATCTTCCACCATGAATCCAATACTGACATGTCCACCATTTAACCATGTCCCTGAGTGCTGCATTTGCACATCTTTTAAATAGCTCCAAGGATAGTGACTCGACCCCTCCCCTGGGCAGCTTGTTCCAAAGCTTCACTACCCTTTCAGTGAAGACATTTTTCCATATATCCAATCTGAACCTCCTCTAGCTCAGTTTGAGGCCATTTGCTCTTGTCCTGTTGCCTATGCCAAGGGTGCAGCTGTATCTTTGTGTGGCTGTAAATGTGCTGCCTTTCCCCCATGACACAGGCATTGCTGGTTCTCTGCCTGGATCCTACCTTGCACCACCCACCAGACCCTTGCTCTGGCCCACTGTGTTTCTTGGACATAAATATCATCCTCAAGGGTTTTCAGAAGCTGGAGATTCAAACAGCTGATGGATTAAAAATGCTGAAAATATCCACTTTTTTTTTCCTTATCTTCTAGTTGAGTTAGCAGAACAAAATCCACTGCTGCTATGAATTGTTGGCTTATGCAATGTGGAGTACATTCCTCTACAAAATGTCGAAGTGTTTCTTGAGGGTATCTCAAGAAAACAGCTATATGCAATGGTTAAGTATTAGTTCTTCAAAATAAGAAAAAGTGGTTTGTTTTATTTGATTTGATTTGATTAACCTTAAATATGTTGTTGTGAAAGCAAACAAATTGTGCAAAGACTGCTCTTGGCTGATTTATCAGTGAGAGTGTTTCTAAGTGTACAGTTAATGTAAGAGTGTAAATTCAAATTAATGTAACTGTACAATGTAAA
Source organism: Melozone crissalis (assembly GCF_028551555.1). Classification (NCBI taxonomy): domain Eukaryota; kingdom Metazoa; phylum Chordata; class Aves; order Passeriformes; family Passerellidae; genus Melozone; species Melozone crissalis. The sequence continues at coordinate 60,790,333 of NW_026535805.1, forward strand.
TCCCAAAATAACTAGACAGTCTAGCCTCAGACTGGGAGCTGGTTTATAGGCCCTTTTGAGATTTAGTGGCTGTTGCTATTGCAACATTTAAACCATTTATGAGATAAATGGCTGAGATAAAATCTAGGTATCATTGCTTTTTAAAGCAGTGGGGATACTTTTATGCCTAGAGAGCAGCCTCTTACAGATAGTTTGCGAACAGAGTTTGCTTTTGAAAAGTCATGGCATCAGTTCCTCTGTCTCTAATCCCATTCACCCCCATGCAATAAAAGTTTGGTGCTCTGAAAAAAACTTTATTCTTAATTCATACTCTCTGTTGTGCAAGCTGACATCTGAAAGAGCTGGTTTTGAGAGTACCATGAAGTATACACAATTCATCAAACTTTTCCTCCCACCATACCCCCCATAATAAAGGGAAACTGCTGCAATGGAAACTTTTTGTGGTATTTCTTCTGGAAGAAATGGTATAACAAGATAACAGGAGATTTTGCCTCTTGCAGTCACTGCCCAAGGTCAGAGCAATCTTTGAAGCCTGGCTTGGAGACCAGCATTATCACAGCACTGGAACAGGCAGCTGCTCTGCTGCTGTCTGCTTTCAAGTATGTGAGATTCAGACAGGGGAAAAAATACTTTATCACTTTTATCAATGAAATTTCTACAGGAGAAAACCTGAGTCCAAGGTCTATGAATCTCAGGATTTTGCATGATGGAATTTGGATAGGAGTGATATCTGAGGCATGAAGGACTATAATTGAGACTAAGGGCTAAGTCCTGATCTGTGCTTTTTATTTAAACTCTGCCCTGCTCCCTGTCCTGGGTCTTAGTTGCTGATTCTACTCACTTGTAACACTGTTGGTCAATGCCATTGCTTGTGATCATTGCCATTGATTCAGCCACACCAGCTAATTTCCTCCCAAAATTTTCTCATTCATGGTTTCATAATAAAAAAAATATTATCCATGTGCCAAATAGAGAGAATTAGGAGACTTGGACTATGAGCCCATGAAAGTTGTCATTCAGATTTGCTCCTGGTGCTAAGGGGGAGGCATGACTAAGTGTTTGGGATGTTTTATATCAAAACCACATTAATATCTGTCATGGTCATTTCTACTTCTGGCTGTCCAGCTGGGCACCACAGAAAAGACAAAGTGTTTTCTAAGGAAACATTTAAGAGAGACAGCTCTGTTTGAGGAAAGCAAAATGACAGTAACAGCCATATGTGAGGATCACCCTGATGCAGGGCTAGTTAGTGAGGCAGATGTAGGCTGAAGGAGGAGATGTAGAGCAGCCACAAAGAAGATGCTCTAAAAGCCCAGAGGTACTTTTCTCCTAAGCATTCAGCAGCAGAACATGGTTATAGTAAGGAGTGATAGCACTTTTTGCATGGTGGACAGGCTGTTCCTAGCAATAATGTGCTCTTAATGAGGAAATGTCTTCCATCAACCTGAAAGATGGATGGGTGGTTTTAAGGAAGAAAGAAAGAAGATGATTAATGCTCATACAACAAAACCACAAAAGGTTATTGAGTGGAGCAAAGTCATGATCTTTAATCTGTTTCACTGAAAACCACTCTGTAGGCTGCTTCCTCAAGCAATTCACAGCAACCTCAATGCAGAAGACCATAACTGAGAGCAGAGAAAGGTTGCTTTCAACAGTAGCTGTCTTACTTTAAGGAGACAGACAACTTTAAGTGGCTTGGACTCTTCTGAAAATAGTTTCTGTTTCAATGCAGGCATGCTAACACACAGTATTGGGGATGAGCTGCTCCCTGCAGTGTTTGAAATGGGACTCAGCCCAGCAGCTGTGCAGCTCTGTCACTCCCGAGGACATCCTCTTCCCTACGGTATTTTGCAGCGTGCCCAAAAGGTCAGCAGCTCAGGACAGGTTTATAGTAGTGATGTAGAGGTGTTTGGGGCTTTTTAATTTTTTCTTTCTTATATTCTTCCATAATACTCTGCTAGAAGCCCCATCTAGCTCGGACAAAATGTGCAGAGTTTCTGCAGGAGCTGCCACTGTACCAGGATTGTCTCTCCTATGCTGCGCTGTACTGAAGAGCTGTTAGTTAAAAATGGAAATCACTCATGTGCTTTGGCTCTGAAATTGCATTTGATAAAGATCAAGACACTTTGGTGATTAACTAAATAGGCCAGTTATTCAAAGGTAGCATTCCTGAAATAAAGCATATCAACACTTTCATGTTTAACTGGTACATTTTAAATGCCACTCATGAAGGGAGAGAATGTTAATGTTGGACCCACATTCTTGCCAAGAGAATCATGTGGGACAAGGCTCTTCATGGAGGTTTTGTGCAGTGGGATGGATGGGGTTCAAAGCTCTTACAAGGTCTTTTATTTACTTTGCTCTCTTTTGAGAAAGATTTCCTTTAGTGAACAGGCAAACTATAAAAGCTAATACAGCTTCTGGATACAAGAAATTATCTGCTTCTGGTAGTAATGAGCACTGAAAATTACTCATGGAAAATTCACACTGGGAATAAAATTAGTGAGTATGCTGTGACTGTTTCTGAAACTGTTCCAAATGACCAGCATTCCTGTGTAGTTTCTTTCAGCCCAGGTTTTAAAGCATTTTGCAGACATTAATTACTTACACCTACCATGTGGCAGGACAAGAGAAGAGATGATGATTCTAGGAAAAGTAAGAGCAGGATGAAACAAGTCTGCATGACTGTTAGAAGGCACCCTGTCTAGGCTGAGTCTGTCCCTAATGCTTTGTGGCCTTCTGTAAAATGATGCCAACTTCCAATTATTTTCAGCTGGATTCCTGAAATGATACCCACTTCAATGGCACTGTATACATGAGTGAGACAAGCACAGGAAATAGAGGGGTCAAAAGGCATGTAATTAAGAACAATTTTCTCTTGAAAAATGTGTCAATTCTGGGCCCACTTATAGACAGTTAGCAAATGTTTAAGTAATTCACCTATATGAGAACTACAGGTCTGAGAAGCCCTAATGGCTCTTCATTGCCCCTGACCCAATTATATAATTACCTTTAAATAGTCAATTATCTACTGAAGTGTCTTCTCATTTTTAAAAATTCCCATACATTAGTGAGTGACGGGGAAGAAGGGAATATCCTCTTTACAAAGTAACTATGGCCAAAGTCTCTGTACTGGACCTCCGGGAGCCAAAAATTATGTCAAATAAGACTGTCAAAAACTGGGGTAACTGCTTTATCCTCCTGCTCAAAGGCACAATAATGCCATGTGCCTGGGGCATTGTCCTTGTCCAGCTTCTTCCTGACCTCTAGTAACAGACTGCACAAACCCCTTGCGCCACCTGCTCCCATCCTTCATTAATTCCTCACTCTAGAAAGCTTTTAGCTATTGAAAACCCACTTGCTGTAGCTAGAGCTCATTAAATTAAGTTTTCTACACTGAGCACAGTGTTCCCATCTGTGAGAGCTGATATCTGTCCCTGGGGCCACAGTGGATTTCCTTTGATGGTAAAGCTGGCTGAGAGCAGTTCTGCTGTTCTTCCTGTGGGGTGCTCCCCTCTTCCCTTGCTCCTGCCAGCCCCTGCCTGCCTGAGGCTCTGCAGGGAGCTCAACACAGTGCCTCAGAGCTTCTTCTCCTCTTCTCTCACAGGGCCTTATCTAAAGATAACCACAGAGCTGGAGCCCAGTCGAGCCCTTGAAGTATTGATACCAAACTGCTGTGGGGAGGATGTGGCTTCCCACCTGAGGAGAACAGCACAGTATTGATACTCTGCCTTATTCCAGCTCTGCCAGGCTAGCTATGAGCTCTTTGCAGCTGCATACTCCTTGAATCACAGAGCCCAAAGCTCAAGGATATGACTTGCCAGGTCCCATAACTCCTCAGTGAAGTTTTGGTTTTTCCATGTATTGAAAGATAGCACACCTCTTCATATTTCCTAGCATGGCCCTCAATGAATCCTTTCTTCCACAGAAGTGGTATAGGGTGATTTGCATTCACTTTGTCCTACTGTGTCTAAATATGTGTGTCTTGATTACATACCTGTGTTCACCCTGAGTGCTCTAGAGTGTACTAAATGTGGTTTTTCTACTCATAACCTCTGTGCAATGGGTTTATTTCTTCCTGAAATGACAGCTGTACTCAATATTGCACTATGGGGAAAAAGATGCCCTGAGGAAAACCTGTTTGCTTTTTAACAAAGTCTCTTAAATACTGAGATCTATGTAACTACTGGAAACTCTGAATCAATGTGGGATTTTTTGTTTCTGGAGTAGTATTTGTGGTTGTTTAATTTAATTTTGATGGTTGGGAATCGTTTAGGTTTGTTTCTTTGTTTGTTCATTTGTTTTTAACATGGGGACAGAATTTGACTTGGCTTGTTAAAATGTTTAATTATAAGGTGCCTAATCCACCATCATCATTCTCTGAAGTATGTTCCTGTTGAGCTCACTTCTGGAGCTGTGAGGAGATTTATGGAGATATGCTCAAAGCCTTGGGCACAGATGTCCCCTGGCCTGCCCCTCAGAGTGAGGACAATGATGAGATGTCACTGGCAGGATCTATTACTGCCCAGAGTGGACAGCAATGGACAAAAATAATAACAGCATTTTTTGATCCAATGTCAAGGTGCATATTTGGATGCTGGGATCTGGCTTATTATTCTAATTTTAGTATCAGAGATATGAGTAGAAGAATTCCTTCACCTTGATCAATTCACATTTTTGATCTACTATTCTTTCTACTCTTGTGTAAAGATCTCTCCTTGGTTCTTGGAAGATTAGAAATTAAACAAAGGACCCAGTTTCACAGCAGTTATTCCTCTATGAATTTCTTCAGCTATTCCTGATCTTTCACAACTGGCCTACAGTGGTCTTCCTTCTGTAAGTCTATTAACAATTGCTGATATATGTTATTGTGAAACCTGAACTGTCCTAGGCACATTTTGCATTCGGTCAAAAAACTGAAAACAAGCAAGACTTCAACAGAGAAGACAACATCATTCATTAGGGGAAAACAGTCTGAATAAGTCTGAGATCTTAAATTATTACAATTGTGAACCTCTTCAGTGAGACACTTCATATTTTGGCAGCTAATAACATTAAAATACAGGCTCATAAAGGATTATCGCCTATAAAACTGGCAAGCTAAGCTTTAAAGATGCATGTGAAGCAATGCAGAAAAAATGTGTCTTTTCCTCTTTGAGGAATAACAAGCTGATGGAAGATGTGGCATAACATTAATGCTTTGGGGTCAGGACAAAATACTTACATCAAACATAACATTTAACTGTACCCATTCAGGGAAGGTCTTAAAAGTGTCACTTAGACTATGACCATCTCAATTTAAAAAATATGGAGAAAGTAATAAATCACATTTCTTATCCATTCACAGGCATAAACCAATGAAGATAATGCTGAGACCTGTGGGAAGGATCAGTGTTTATAATAATAAGCACTATTAACAGGGCAAAGTAATGCTCTCTTGACCTGAATCAGTGAAATAAGACAGATTTATGAGGTTCCTGTTAGTATAAATTTTTGCTCTACAAAATCTCCTGAGGCTGGCAGAAGGGCAGTACAGCCACTACAATGCTTCAGGAATTCGTTCCCATGTCCACCTTGCTTGCCCATTTCCTTATCATACAAAGGAAATTATAATAGATCAAATATCCCAGATTTCCCAGTTCTGTGTGTGAGTGCCCTTGGTTGTTCAATTAGATGAGGTCAGTAGTTGAAGTAGTCACTTTGATAGCAGATAATGCCAAAGGGTGGGCTTATACCTACAATCTTCTTGCCCTAACCCACTCTCTATGAAAGACCTTTTTCCAGGAACTCATAGTTAGTTTGAGTCATTATTTCAATTTATTTTTCTTAGCTACATCAATTAGGTAAACCAAACTGAAAGTTTGCATAAATAAGGGCTGAGATATCCATCTAAGCATCCCTTGTCACTGGCAGCCTGGGTACTCTGAGGAAGGGCAATAATTAGGATCAAGTCTGAGTTTTGAATTAACCATGGGGTCCCAGAGTAGTCCCTGTTCTGGCAGCCCAGCTAGTCAGCACCCCAGCCAACCAGGCACCCCAACTCTGTGCGTTATCTTTGTCTGGGTGGAATAGACCACTCTGAACCCCCCTGAAGCAGGACAGCAAAATCCATGTCTGATGTGAGAACTGAAGCAGTTTAGCACTGGAGGCCAAGTTGCTTCAGCAGGTTCCTCATCCCTCGACTGTTCTTACAGCAGTGCCATGTGTGGCAAATCCCTTTCTATTTCTCACACTGAGCAATCAAGTGGGTTTTCATGAGGCTGAGTTTCCCAAGACTCTCAAGTCCTGTGGATGCTACATAAAATGGGCTAAGAAATAAGCCTACCTCTCCCTTTTGAGAAGAGTTGGAGTGCTGTTGGCTTGTGAGTGGGATCAGAAGGGGTAGGTGCTTGGTATCTGACAGAATTCAGCCCATCAGTGAAATCTGATTGAAAGAAGGAGGAAAAAGTGTTTGAGATTTGATCAAACATGCACTGCAGGGCCTTTACATCCTGCCTGGTCTTCTCTATTTCTCTTGCATTTCTCTGACAGCCTTGAACAATGTGCAACAGGGGAGTAGGGTTGACTTTTGGAAACCATCCAGAAAATTTCTAGGTATTTACGAATACCTAGAAATTAGTTTAATTCTTAAGTGCAGTTCTCAGTATTCTTTTCCATACCTACTGAATTTCTATGAAACAGTCACACTGGGAGGTCTTAAACCAGAAAGTAATATTTTTCAGAATATTATATGGAAAACAATTCCTAGACTTTCTGTAATGCTGTTGCATGTGGGGTACCAGGAAAGCTGAATTTTTTGGGAAAGAAGAGTGAAGCATCTCTTCTCTTGATTTGAGCAGTACAGTTTGCTGTAATAATTACATAATTACTTACATTTAAACTGTAGGAAGAAGAACTCTGTAAAAATATTTGTGGAAAAACCTTTCAGATAGGAAATTTTACTTTCTTAGCAGTTGATTTTGGACTTGACTTCAGACAAGTTCAATAGCTTGAATGCAGCCAAATTTCAAACTCTTGTATGTCTCCTGTGTCAAATCAGCACATATATATACATACATATATATATATATATATTCATTTTTCTTGCAGAATCCCAAATAGACTGTTGCATTGTTCTGGTTATGAGTAAAGCCATGTGCCTGTGAACTTGAAATTCCCAGTGTACAGATATACCTTCTAAAAATCTGCAGTGTGGGAGCATATTTATTTTGTTAATCTTGGATGTCTGGTGGGAATGATTTGAATGCCTGTTTGCAACTAACTGTCTTAAGGGGAATAAGATAATGGTTTAGTGCAATGCTGTGGTAAAATGATTGCATTTAGTGAAATTACAGTGCTGGCCCTCAGCCTTTTCTGTAAGCCCTGGTGGAAGGAGACTTTGAGATACTACTTCTTGCCAAGTAGTAATGAAATTAGTTCATAATGTGGTGCTCTAAAGCAGTTGGCTCCACAAAGCCATTCGTCTGATCGTGCTAATGTAATAAAAACCATGAAAACTTGTCTACATTTAAAAGTGAATTTGGAATTCAGTTTTCATTGAGATAATTCATACAATCATAGAATGGTTTGGGTTGGAAAGCACCTTAAAGATCATCTGCTTTAACCCCCCTGCCATGGGCAGGGACACCTTTCACTGGACCGAGTTGCTCAGAGGCCCATCCAGCCTGGCCTTGAGCACCTCCAGGGATGGGGCAGCCACAACTCTGCTGCTGAGCATGTTACTCTTTTTGCCATCTCCAAAATTTGAATAAGCTCAACACATCACTGGTCTACTGAAACCTGACAGGATGCTCAGAGGAGCTAGAGGGGGGCTGTTGACAGAGCTCTAAACGAGTTTGGGAAGGGGGAAGGGGGAAGGGGACAAAACCAGGCTGACCAGTGAAGAGCGATGGGACTGTGAGCTGAATCTTGAGGAAACAAACACCAAAGGGATCCCTCATTCTGCTTCACAAGGTGCTGGCTACAGTGTACCACACCTGAAATGTGCCCTGAACTGGCAGACCATGACTGCAAGAATGATTAAATCCCAGCAGACCCTGAAATTTTGCAGGATCTTCTGCTCCAAGTGGATCCCTACAAATCTCTAGGGCCTCATCTGATTCACGCAAGAATACTCAAAGAGCTAACTGATGTTATCACAAATCCTCTCTTGATGATTTTTGAGCAGTCTTGAGAATCTGGAGAGGTCCCAGTTGATTGGGAGCTGGAAAACATTGTCCTTTTCAAGGAGGGCAAGAAGGGTAGGAAGGATGACCCCAGAAAACACAGACCTGTCAGTTTCATTTGCATGTGAAAGCTATGGAGATTATTCCTAGAGGTATTGAAAATCACCTAAAATGTAACACAAACATTGATCACCAGCATGACTTCATGAGAGGACAGTCCTGTTTGTCAAATTTGGTTTCCTTTAATGACAAGGTAACCCACCTAGCTGATCAAGGGAAGCCAGTTAATATAATCTTTTTGTATTCCTGTAAAGCTTTCAATACTGGATCCTCCAGTATTTTTTCCAGTAAAGCTTTCACAGGATCCTCATGGGTAAAATGTCCAGCACACAGCTGTATCAATACATCATGGCATGGGTGAGCAACTGGCTTATGAGTCAGGCACAAAGGTTTCAGTGCATGGGGTGACATCAGATTGGGGACCTGTCACTAATGGCGTCCCACAAGGCTCCATCCTTGGCCCTGAGCTCTTCAACATCTCCATAAATGACCTGGATGAAGGACTGGAAGTGATACTGAAGAAGTTCAGAGATGATACAAAATTGGGAGAAGCTGTTGACTCCCTCAAAGTCCTATGGAGAGACCTTGAAAATTAGAGGACTGGGCAAACATGAACCATGGAAAATAAGGGAAAGGGCTGGATTCTGCACCTGGGATGGGGCAATCCTGGATGGACAGACAGATTGGGGAATGGGATGGTGGAGAGCAGTGCCGTGGAAAGGGATTTGGGGTCCTGGTCAGCAGAAAGTTGAACACAAGGCAGCAGTGCCCTGGCAGCCAGGAGGGCCATCCCTGTCCTGGGGGCATCAGGGACAGCATGGCCAGCTGGGCAAGGGAGGGGATTGTCCTGCTCTGCTGAAGTTCTGTCAGAGGAGATTTCGGTTGGAGACCAGAAAAAGATTATTCAACGAGAGGGTGATTGGGCACTGCAACAGCTCCCCAGGGAAGTGGTCACAGCACCAGCCTGACAGAGCTCAAGAAGTTTCTGAACAATTCTCTCAGGCACATGGTGTGACTCTTGGAAATGGTGCTGTGCAGGGCCAGGAGTTGGACTCAATGATCCTTGTGGGTCCCTTTGAACTCAGCACGTTCTGTGATTCTGTGATGAAGTGTCTAATCTCCCACTACCGCTAATGAAGATCTAGTAAGAGTAATCAATGAATGATTCAGCTGAACAGCCACTACATTCCTGCTTTATGGTGAGCTGAATTGCTCTTCAGGCTTCAGTGACTCTAATGGGAGTATAGGAATCAAGTAACCCAAAAGTATCTAAATTTAAGTCATTGTTTCACACTGATTCTTGTACTTGATGTTCCCTAGTCGACAAAGAGCATCAGAAAATTTAAAAGAGCACTTTGTTTGACCCATTTTAGAAATCTTCCTTAGGGGATGCATTAATTTCCATTTATCTAACATGAAATTAGGTCTATAGCTTTAAGATAACTATAAAGTTTAGCAATTCTAAAACTCTCCAGTTGATTCAATCCCCATATGGTTATGATCAGAACCTAAACCAAGATAACAGTTTGAATATATGTTATCTACTGCTTCAAAAAAGACCTGGAAAATCCACCATATGCATGTATAACTTAAGGCTCAATTAAGGGCAGAAAAGATTTTTGCTTTTCCCCTACAGCCATATTTAAAATGAATTCTGGTTTTCATAAAACACATAATCAGGGCTGTGCTCATTCCTGTAAGACGTTGTCCAAGCTAACAGTTTGGCAGAACACAAATGGTTGGGTTTTTATGTGTCCTGTACATACAGAGTTAAAATGTATGTCTCACCTGGCTGTTAGAAGATGAAGGACTAACAGGTTCTGTGGCTCTAGCCCAAAAAGGCACTGTAAAATGCCAGGATACTGGCCTCTTCTGTAACTCTAAAAATAATCTTCATTATTCTGAAATCCTGAGTGATTGAACAAAAGGTGTGTGATCAGTAGGAGTTTTGTAAGGCAGTCAATATAATCAAAAGTGTTTTTCATTTAATGTAAAACCTGTCTGTGCAATGGAAATCAAGCAACCCAGAGAAGTAAAAACTCTTCACAGTCTATCACCAGTGTTCACTCACTCACTATTGAAAGGATGATAAAGACCCTTTTATGCTCCAATTAATGACATTCACTTGACATTACTATCCAGTAGATGCACGATTAATTTTACTGCTAGGCCTTATAGTTTAATGGTTTCTTCTAGAATTCACATCAGAAAAAAATCAATCAGTGCTGGAAATTATTGAGCTTTACAGGAGTTTAGATTTAATGGAGCAGAAGGTGAATTCACTGGTAGCTGTTTCTCACTGAGGGTGCAAAACTTTGTATGAACTGGGTGAAGTAGATAAATGAGCTAGAGATACTCATTTATCTACAGAAATTTCCCTAGCCTGGCAGAGCCCTCAAAACTGATCTGCTGCAGAACTGATCAGCTGCTAATTTCTACTGAAAACTGCCTAAGGAAAGAACCAAGCTCCTTGAGAAGGAAAACAAGTATTGGTTACCTTCCAAAACCATTGTGTTTTACATTATGGTCCTCTCTAGATCATGTCCCTGGTCAACTTTGTGACTTGTGATACAAAGTGGACACCTCAGTCTTGAAGGTCTTAGGCACTCACCAAGAGCTGCAGTGGTATCACTTGCTCTGTCCTAATCTTCATTTTCTACAATACCCTCCTGAATATAAAATCTGATATTTAAAATTCTTTGTTATCTCACATGTGATTATTCTATCTTTTAGGACTTCTTAAAAAGAATTATTTTGGCTATATGTCAGGAATGGCAGACTTTGTTCTTAGAGAAATACTTCAACAACCTCACTGTTCTTTTTTTTTTTCTCCAAATAAAAGGAAAGTGTTGACAAGAAAGTGCACTTTGGTGCTTGGGTTTTTGTTTGGATTTTTTCTATATTAATTCAATTTAAACAGATGTGCACATTTGTATGTTATGCATGCATGCACACACACACATATCTATATGGGAATGAAAGCAAGTCCCTGCTAAACATTTTTAAAGGTTTCTTTTTAGCTTAGATTCTATTTATATAGCAATGACAATTTAAAGAAAAGCCTTAAAGACAAAATGAGACTTCCAGCAGAATAAATAGTTTCCTTGGAACAGCAGGCAAACCACTCAGTAAGAGGGTGTAAAAGGGTTGTATACTGTAGGTCTGCAAGGTAAAACAAAATCCTCTCCTGCTGTCTGAACTGGTGAGCCACCACTCTTCAGTTCTGCTTGTAATTTGGATGACTCACCAGGACTTTGCACTACCTCTACTTATTTGTCTACAATTACTTCATAACTCTTCAATTATGTAGGACTTCTTGGATTCCAAAATCTGCTTTGGGAGGGCTGTGATAGCAGGATCTTTTTATAGACCTGGGTTTGCAGTGAGCAGTCTGTGATATCAGATGGGATGTTCTGGGTGGTTGTGCTCCTCAGGTGGGCAGTGTCAGCAGCACTGAGCTGTGCTGTGGCTGAGCTGGGCTTTCAGAAGGGGAGGATTCCACTAAGACAACGCTCCTATGATCTGAGGTTGGCAGAGTCTGGGGAGCTCTGTGAGCATGTGCATGTCTGTGCACAGAAATTTGGTTGAACACAGAATTGATGAATGTGAAAATAGTCAGCCTTTGCATAAGCTTGAGTGAGATAACACTATCTGATGCCTACATTAATTCCACTGGCTCATTGTGATTTTAAATTTGAGGATAAGACTATAAAACAATAAAGAATTCAGCTCTGTGCTTTGGCATCACTGCCTGGACGCTCCTGTCAGCGATTACCCAGATAATTGTTCAAGTGCAGCAAAATATTTTAAAATAACTCTGCTCTAATTGTTAATAATGATATTTTGTCTCAGCAAATGTGCCAAAGATCAGTGCCAAGATTTTCGATGTTAACTTACAGTCAGTGAACAAGCACTGATTAAGGAAATCCACTTATTAAAAGAATGTATGGATTTATATGATGTGGAAAGGCTAATATTTTATTTCCCTGATTATAATAGCATCTACCTAGAATTCTGGTTTTATAGTCTGTATTTAACAAATCACTTTTGCTCATGAATAAAATTAGCTTCTCACAAAAGACCAGCTGCTTCAGAATGGGCTGTGATGCCTGGTCTCCTTCATACCTCATCTTAGCAGTCACACACAACCAGGAGAGCTGATGCTTGTGTTTCATTATACCTGACAGGAGATGTGAGCCTGCCTGGAGTCACAGTGCTTCACACCAGAGTGGCTGGAAGTAATTCTTATTAATAAAAATGCTGAGAGCTCTGCAGCTAAACCTTGCTATGAGCATTATTTCAGCAGCTTCATTTTGGAAATAAAAGGACACTTCTTTTGCAGAATAACCTTTTCTTTCTCTAAGAAGCTCTATATCTAGTAATTATTCAGTCTTTTAATTTCTGAGGTGTGTTACTATGTGCACACAAAATATTTGTGCTTTGAAGCCTAAGCTCAAGCCAGTAATGCATATGTAACTTGGAACAATCCAGTGTGGAGAGAACAACCTGCAGCTCCTATTCACACCAATTATGAAATCAAATTCAAAACCACCAGCCTGCTGAGCTTAGGGAGAACAGAAACCGAAATACCAGCCAGCTGTAACTTCACCCAGCTGCAGCTCTTGCCAGATTATCACCCAGGGACCCAGGAAGGAGGGGGGCAGCCCTCCCCATCTGCCACCTCCAAAGATCCACATGGCCGTGCAGTGAACTGGGGTGGGAGGTGGCCCTGTCCCCTGTCCCCATATCACACTCTTCATCACCTTGTTTTGGGGTGTTACCCAGCCAGGCAAACCTCAGGCAGCTCTGGGCACTGAGCAGAGCTGGGCACAGGGACCCCAGGGAGAGGGGAGGTCACCAGCTCCTTTAGGGAATTAGGGATGAGGGCAGTTCCTGCAGCACAGCTGGTGCAGCACCTGGCAACAGGAACAGGTGGGACAAGAGCCACATGTGCTGGTGCTGCTGCAGGAAAGAATGAAATGTGGGGACAGACCTGAAGCTTTGGAAATGCATTCCCATGGGCTGTGTTTCCAGCTGAGTGGGAACTTCCTGTGGGCAAGAAGACATGACTTCTGGCAACTTCCCATGGCTCTGGTGGGATGATAGGTTCAGGGAGGGAGCACCTTGGTGAATCCTGCCCAAGGAGCAGCACCTAAGGGGCAGCACGTTCCTGGTGTGCCCTGGGTTGCTGCAGTCTTCCTGTCTGTTCTTCCTATCCAGTCCAGCCTGTGCCACATGCTCTAGGATCACCCTGCTGACCAGGGAGGCTCAACCAGATGATCTATGTGGTTACTCTGGTCCCTTCCAACCAGTCCCATTCCATGGGATTCTGTGATTCCCTGCAGGAAAGCTGTGCACCCAAAGCCTGGAGCAACTTCTTAGCTGGGGCTTTGGGACCCCCTGGCACAGCACAGTGGAGAAAGGTTGTATCCCTGACAACTTCTGGGGCTGGCCTTCACCTTTGATGGGGTTTTCTCTATCCCTCTGAGACCACCCTGAGCCACAGACATGGCACTGCCCCTGGCTGGTTCTGCTGGTGCTGTCTCAGCCCCAAGTGTGGAGCTGCTGCAGGCAGTGCACTGCTGGGTGATGTTCTCTTGTCACAAGGCAAGAGCCTGTGAATTATGGTGAGCAACACATCACTGCAGCCTGCTTGGAATCAATCCAAAGCCCATTAAAGGCAATGGAAAGACTCCACATTTCCACTCTGCTTTAAAAACTATTATCCTTTATTTCTGTCAGGAGTCTTGTTTCACGGTAGATGGTATGCACTGTCACAAATCACTCAGAAGAAGCAGCAAGCACTTACTTAATACAGGGTATCTAAAGGTGCATATTCAAATGTTTCTTATCTGGCCAAAGCACAGGAAACTATTTCTGGACAAATTTTTCTGCAGAATACTGCCTCTGTGTTTCTCCCATCAGTTTACAGCCTCTCCTTCTGAAGTCAAAATCTCAGACTTGGGGTTTATTGGCACTCTAAAAAATGTCTGTTGTGCTATCAATACATATCTTCTAATAAAATAAAGACCAGCATGCTGGAAAATAACTTAAATGTAAAGGTATTTCATGTGAGTCCCAAGTTAATCAAAGCAGTTTTGACTTTCACGTTTATGGGTGGTTGCTGGTACGTACCTTTCAGCTAACAAAGATCACAGCTGTGTGGATTTTTAGTTGAATAAAGCAGCCTTTTGCAATATGTCTAAATCCCAAATAGAAGGATAAGTCTAACCCTGTGCATACTAACCAGCTCCTTTCAAGTTCCCATTAAAATGCTCTGTACTTTACAGGTATAAAATACTACCTTACTCATAAAGATGTTTGTCTTTTTGGGTCTCTTCAGGTCACATTTTATAGGTTATAGAAAAGTCCAGCTACCTTCAGTACCAACTATTTTGGAACAGAAATCTAAGGCTAATCAATCCATCAGATGATACTTTTAGCTAGAAGGGAGCATACAAAGCAGGAGCACTAAGGGATGAAGCTGTGCCTGCTGCACTGAGCTGTGGGATCTCCAGCAGGCCTGTATCTTGTATAAACCCCAAAATTGTCTGCTTCCATCTGAGTGTTAATATTCCCTTTTGCCAACTGCTCAGTTGAAAATCAACAAGACAGATGCCCTTCCTCAAGCAGGCCATGCCACCAGTGCTCATTCAGGATTATCTCTCCCTCAGAAAAAAAAACTGTCCTCCTGTTCAGGACAAAAATTAATCCTGAGGGACAGCTGAGGATGCTGTGCCAATAGCAGAGGGAAAAATGTACCTTCCATTTCAGCCAGTGAGACCAAGTTCCGAGCTGGAACGCCTTTAAGCCCCAAATCAGCCTGCTGTTGGTCTCCAGGGTACTCATTGATGAGCACCCACATGCCCTCCAGAGCTGCAGTTTTTCCTCACCTCTGACAAGGCAAAAAAAATATGAGCACAAAATTGGGCACAGAAATGGAGAATAAAAAAAGAACACAAAAGCTGCTAGGAAAGGAAGGACCACCAGGGGTTGACCAAAATCTTGCAAGAGCAGTGCCCTTCCTGTTGCTCTTTGTGGGCATCAGAGAGGGGTAGAGACCCAGCTTGCTGCTTACATCCCCTGTATGTGGGAAGATGTTCTTCAAGTGTATGTCAGGTTGCAGGATCAGACCTGAAATAAGCAAGAAGTGCTGGCCACTGAGGCTGTTGGGAGTGAATGGAATTTGCTGAGCATCTTCCTCCAAGCCTGTAAACTGTACCTGGTGTGCTTCTGTCTTTGAGCACAGAGGAGACACAATGACACAATAAATTTATATAATCCAGAAAGATGGTTTTGAATAGCTTACTTTTGTATCTTGGGCTAATAATTTCATTTTTGGGTTCCCACAACACAAATGCAAAAAAGAGAGAAGACCCTTGTAACACTTATTGCCATAAATGCGGTTTTTACTTTTCTCATGAAAACAACAAGCTTTGGACTTCAGTTTTCTTCACAGCCCCTCTGGCTTTCCTTCATGCACTGAGAACCCCTCCTCCTTGCCACTCAGACATGAAAACAGCAGGTCTGCATAAGGTCAAATAGATTAGCTGAATAAACCCAATTACAAAATGAAGAATCATCACTTTTCAAAGCTGGCTTGTGACAGAAAAAAGGCATTTTTCTTCATTATTTGATTTTCATAATCAAATACACAAAATTATATTCTTAAAAAAAAGAATCAATGACCAAAGTCAAGCTAAGTTTCTGCTGCTATTTTGCTGAAAGCACTTGCATAGGCAGCATACATGTGGCTGTGAGCATGTACCTAACTGCATCAGCTGTAGTGGCAGATGCAGAGACTTGCAGAGAAGACAGGTGGGTCTCCAGGGCATGGAGAGCTGGCACAGGTGCTTGTGATACCTCCTGAAAGAGCACTGGGCTGGCACAGAGCTCTCCATTTGAACTGGAGGCTGTTTCCATGTCTCCCACTCCTTGAGAGACAGAGCTGATGCGACCCCTGGATGCAAAACATAAATAAGTGGTCAGCTGTGGGATTTGTGCTGCCTGCCATGCAGAGGTGGGAGGAGAGGCAGCAGCTCCCAGCCACTGGGTCTGGATTTTGCCTTTCTCTGTAAACTGCATCTGGACACCTGTCTTGACTCAAATAATTACAGTTTTAAATTGGTACAGTAAAATTGTCAGGAAGCAGATGCAATATGTGAGAAGATATATTTTTGTTCATACCCTGGGCAAAGTTTTGGTTTCACCCTTCTTAGATATGTGACTGGTTATACAACTTGATTTATATGATAAATCAGAGACAGTTCCTGTAGCAAGAAGCTTCCAATTTAAATTGACAGAACAGAAAATAATTAGAAACAAAGGAACACAGAGATTCCCTTGTAAAGATCTGCAGCTTTTTACCTACCTGAAACCTGATGTCAAAAAGCTCTGTTCACTGCCATGCATTCAGTTCCTGGGTGCAGAAAGCAGATTTGAGGAGCCTAGGGGGAAGAGAACTGAGAATTTTCTTGCACAGGTATTAAATGTAGAGATGTTTTGCAGGTGTAAGGAAAATGTATCTGCTGTCAGGGTTTCAATTCTTATAAAATTTTCTCTACTAAAATTCTTGGCGTTGGAAACTAATACTATTCGGAGTTGTGAGCTGTATCATCATAGTGCCATGAAGTAAAACTGCTTTTATCCTCTGAAATGCAGAAAATATGGAGGAAAAAAATATGCTTACTTGAAACAGTTTATTTGAATTTCATAAAATAATTTAAAAAGTGTTTATTCTTAAGGATGGTATAGAGCTTTCTCAAATTTAAACGAAGAAACTGGAACAAGTGGCTTCAAAAAGAGCTGGTCATTTGCCCTTTTGTCACCAGAAAACCTGAACAGAATGGGAAGCATTTCCCCAAAAGTCAAGGCTAACAAGTCAAGATTAGCAGGGTAAATTTAAAAAGCTTTGGGCAGGAGAGAAAGGAAATTTACAGTGCCCAAGAGGTGAATTTGAAAGAGCAATCTATATGTTCAGCCTTTACTTCCTGACATACAAACTTTCAGTCCAGAAAAATTCCACAGTGCGAGTGATGTCAGCTCAGCTGCTCTGTACAGCTCATCTGTATGTGAGTCAGGGCTGCCCTGGTGCTCACAGCCAGGTGCCAAAGCTGGCTAATGAGGAAACCTATTGATCTGTAGCATTTTCCTTCAAAAGTTTAAAAACTAGGGAGAGCTGTGAAAATGAAGTTATCACTCCTCTAACACAACAGCTTTCTCATCTGCTCTCCCCTGTTTGCCATTGTTCTGGTGCTCCTGGTACACTGCACTCTGGAAATTGCAAACAAGAAGTGGGAGAAGTTTGACTTTTATTCACCCCAGGTGCAAATATTGGCTTTCACCTTTCTTAGCATGTGACCAGTTATACAACATTAACTAGCTGACAGGTTTTTAATTTCTGATTTTCTTCTGAAACTAAAATTTGATTTCTGTATTTCAGTAGAAAGTTGAATAATCTTGCCTATGGAAACTACCTACAGAAGTATCCTTTTGTACTCAGCAGTGATTCCCACTGCATGGTTATATTATTCCTTTAGTTAGATCTCTTGCTAATCTTGGGAAGACTACAGAGAGGGGGCCTGACTCTGCCTGCCTTTGTAACAGCATGGGAAGGGTGCAGTCCTTACTGCTCCTGTGCTGTTCTAGATCTGCCTTTTCTGAAGGAATGAGTGGTACTGATGAGAAGAGATGATGCTATCCAACAATTGAAATATATGCTCTTTATATTGGAGATTTTGACTGAAAAATTATTCATTACAATAAGAGAAGCATGAGAAATATTTATTTCATTAACCATGGGGTCAATAATGCTGATTTTTTTATTAGAGTTACAGAACAGGTATTGAGATGTAAAATTTATTACTTCCATTTGACCATTTTGTATTTTTACATTTACAAAACACTCATGTGGCTGGAAGCTGTGAAAACATGAGTGTTTAAGTGATGAGTTTGAGTCATGCTTTTTGTCTATGGCATGAAGATAAAGCATATTGATCTGCACAGGAAAGCAAGAATTGACTACTTGATCTAGTTCTTCTTTTTCACTGTGAACTGAAGTGGGACAAGCAGCTCAGAATTTCCTACTTATTTCTTTTACTGCAGTGCTTGCATAAAAGTGACAGGACACAAGAGACTAATTAAACCCACCAGATCATGTCACCTGTTTGGTAAGCAGTTTGGTGTTTTGGTGGGTTTGTTTGTTTGTTTGTTTGTTTTTTTTAGGTAGTTAGATGTCTCAAAATTGTCATCCACAATCTAGAATAAGGATGACTTTCCCCCTCCCCAAAGCATCCACACTTTGGAAACACTCTGCAGGTGTTGTTTCCAGAGTGCCAATCCTGTTTTCAGTGTGCTGCTTTTTTTGAAATAAAACCTAGTGACGTCAGGACAGGGCTTGGCAAAAGGAATTTAATCCAAATTCTCTCTTCCCTGGCACTGACCACCACTTTTTAGGACCTTAGGACTCTCTCAGAAGCAGTCTTTGGACCCTCAATTTTGTGTGCTGTGGACTAGAAGTGCTTGCCTTTGGGTGCCCTTGGCAAGCAGTGGCTCCCAAAGAGCAGAAATGCAGTGTTGGTACAGCACAGTCCATCCTGTTTGATGCGTTATTAGGTATTATTAAACATTCTTCATTGTACCAGTTGTGCTAACAGTAATTTTACCATCTGTCCTCATAGTTTCCCTTTGATTTGTTGCTAAATGATGGAAGTTGGGGCATTTCATAGGACTTGGCTCTTTTTCATTATCAAATTAATGATCTGTTCAAGTTTAACTGTGCAATTTCTTATTATGTGAGTCTATTAGCAAAAGAACTCTCAGAGAGAAACCCTGAGTGCCCCCACTTTTATCCATCACTACTCTGGCATGTTCTCTTTCTCCAGGGAATAGTAATGTCTATTCTTACTGGGTGGCTGTAAAATGAAGTTACCCAGCAATACAGCAGCTCACCTAAAGGGATAATAATTTTTTTTTCAATACTAGGCACTAATTTAAAAGTTTCCCTAGACTGCATTAAAGACAAATATTTTCTTGATTTTTCTTGATTTACTGCTAAAGCCCTTGTTTTCACTTTATTTAGTATCTTTCATTCTGAGTAATCAAATTTCAGGGGGTAAAATCTTCTCCTTTCTCAAGTACTCTGTGCCAACATTCACTGGTGAGTTGGTGTCAGTATTAGGAAGTTGCCAAACCACACAGGAAAGCTGTATCCTAGGAGCGCTCCCAAGAAGTGCAGCTTTGGTCCCAATGATGACAATTGACATATTACTTATTAAAGATAACATCTTGCCAGCTCTCATCCCTCAGTCCTTTTTTGTTCTGCAGTTCCAGAACTAGTGAAACCAGGCTTGTCTGTACATAGTCAAACTTTGTTTATTTGTTGGGGCTTTATTAGTTTGCACATCAGAAAGTTTCCATAAGGTTAGTCCAGAGTGTGGAACCCTCTTAAAGGTGAGGAATTGTAGCTGAGAACACTTTTTACTTTTGAAGTCTTTCCAGCAATAACATCTGCTTTTCCATACTTGCATCAGGAAGTTGAAGACCTGGGTTCAGTTTCTACTTCTTCCTAACTTGAAGGAGATCCCCATTCCCTTCCCCCCTTCCAGCTGAGCACCCTGACAACCAGGCAGTTATGTCAGCACTCACCTTCCTTGCTTCTGAAGCCAGGTGCCTGTGTCCAGATCACAGCAGGGGAGCCAAAGGAGAGGGAGGTGACACCACACCATAGAGCTTCACTTCACAGGTAGGTGGTGTGGAGGGCAGGAAAAGCAGGAATCTGCTCCCCTGGCCCAACTTACAGAAATGAAAACTCTCATTACTGTGGTTCCTTTGGGCTGGAGCTTAGGCTGTCACCATGCAGTGTCTGGGGTTAAGCAACTCTTGTATCACTCCCGGATCACAACTGGGAACTTTGTCAGGAGCTTCTGACTCCTGAACTTGTACACTGTGGGATGCACATATCAATGCCTAGGCTAGGTGGCCACTTCATTTCCCAGGTTACACTGGAAAGGGCACCCAATTTCTCTCTAAAGTGCTATGCCCTGGCCATCAGAAAAACCCTCTGCACTATGTGCAAACACTCTGGGCTTTCTGAATGTTGCCAGGAAGTAAACGA
This sequence comes from Melozone crissalis, assembly GCF_028551555.1. Taxonomy (NCBI): domain Eukaryota; kingdom Metazoa; phylum Chordata; class Aves; order Passeriformes; family Passerellidae; genus Melozone; species Melozone crissalis. The sequence goes on from NW_026535805.1 coordinate 60,810,673, forward strand.
GAACTTTTCTACAAACATAGAAATAATTTTGCACAGAGAAACTCAAACAGGCCATTAAATGTCAGCAAAGCAGAGAGCCCTGGAACTCACTGAACCTTGTTATCCTGTGCAGGTCTCTGATTCCTTCTAACATTAATATCTTTGCAATAAAATGTTGGGCTGCTATTATGATTTTTTTTTTAACTTTGGTTTTGAAAAGGCTTATTTCTACTCCATGTTGTTGACACTTTGAAATAAAGGAATCTATTATTAAATTGTGTAATTTTTATTAGTTCAGCAGCTTGCCTATGAAAGACATTACTGAGACTATGAAACTGAGTTACACAAAAGGCATCTGGGAATTGAGCTAGTAAACTAAAAGAGATCCTACCAAAACAAATTGAAAAATACAGAAGTGTTTGTCAAAGCCAAAAGCCATTATGTGCTGCCAAAATTATTGTACATGTTTATGCAGTTGATTTGTTGAGAAACACTAGGGGAAGAGTTGAAAAGGCACTCACAAATAACATATTTTAAAATTTTTTATAGAATCATAGAATCATTTAGGTTGGAAAAGACCTCTAACATCATTGAGTCCAACCATTAACCCAGCACTGCCAAGTTTAGCACTAAACCATGTTCCCAAGTGCCACATTTATGCATCTTTTAAATACCTCCAGAGATGTCAACTCTACCGTTTCCCTGGGCAGCCTATCCCAGTGTCTGACAGCCCTTTCTGTGACAAGATTTTTCCTAATATCCAAAATCTCTTCCAGCTCAACTTGAGGCCATTTCCTCTTGTCCTGTCACTTATTACATTAGAGAAGAGAACAATTCCCACCTGGTTACAGCTTCCTTTCAGGTAGCTACAGAGAAGGATAAGGTCTCCCTGAGCATTCTTTTCCCCTAAGCTAAACAACCCCAGGTCCCTCAGTTGTTTCTCATCAGACTTATGCTCCAGACCCTCCACCAGCTCTGTTTCTCTTCTCTGCACTCACTCCAGCCCTTCAACGTCTTTGAGGGGCCCAGAACTGGACACAGCACTCGAGGCATGGCCTCACCAGTGCTGAGTACAGGGGACGGTCACTGCCCTGGTCCTGCTGGCCACACTACTGCTGATAGAGGCCAGGATGCCATTGCTCTTCTTGGCCATCTGGCACATGCTGGCTCATATTCAACCAGCTGCCAACCAGCACCTCTAAGTAATTTTCTGCTGGGCAGGTTTCCAGGCACTCTTGGGAGGAGCTGTTGACTCCCTCAAAGGCTGAGAGACCCTGCAGAGAGACCTTGATGAATTAGAAGACTGGGAAATCACCAACCATATGACGTTTAATAGAAACAAGAGCCAGACTCTGCACCTGGGATGGGGCAGCCCTGGCTGTACAGACAGACTGGGGAATGAGAGGCTGGAGAGCAGTGCCATGGAAAGGGATTTGAGGTCCTGGTTGATACAAAGTTGAACACGAGCCAGCAGTGCCCTGGCAGCCAGGAGGGCCATCCCTGTCCTGGGGACATCAGGGCCAGCATGGCCAGCTGGGCAAGGGAGGGGATTGTCCTGCTCTGCTCTGCACTGGGGCAGCCTCACCTCCTGTGCTGGGGCAGCTCTGGGTGCCACAATGTAAGAAGGGCATGAAACTCTTGCAGAGTGTCCAGAGGAGGGAACAAGGATGGTGAAGGGCCCTGAGGGGAAGCCTGTGAGGAGTGACTGAGGTCACTTGGAGGAGACTGAGGGCAGAGCTCACTGCAGGTACAGCTTCCATGGGAGGGGCAGGGGAGGGTCAGGCACTGATCTCTTCTCTATGGTCACCAGATACAGGACCTGAGGGAGTGGCCTGAAGTTGTGCCTGAGGGGTTTTAGACTGGATACTGGGAAAGGTTCTTCACCTTGAATGTGGCTGGGCACTGGAGTCCCCAGAAAGTTGTCACAACAGTTTGCTGGATATCAATGACATTTTCATTAGTTTGCTGAACACATGGTTTACTTGCCATATTAATTGCAAAATTACAGCATAAATATAAAAATAACTTCAATTAATTGAATTCTCAAACAGCTGATGTATCATCTGGGAAATGATGAGAAATAGACAGTGTCCTCATGGGAAATGAAAAGAACTCCACCATGCACTGGGTACAGGAAATAATGAAAGAGTTAAAAGGGTATTTGCAGACCAGTAGGATTAACAGCAAACTGTAGATGCTGTTGCAGTGCATTGCTATTTAACATCCTGCCAGGATGAACCTTAAGATATGTTTTGAAGTCTTTTTGTGGGCTGAAAGAACAAGAAGGTAATGGCTTTGTGCCAGTCCTACTGAAAATGTTGCCACAATGAGGGGTCAGGTTGAAAAGAAAAGATCTGTGCCACCATGGGTGATGTAGGAAGCTCAGCACCAGCCCATTCCTGGTGATGCCATGGCCACCAAAAAACCTCTCTGCACTGTGTGGGCATAGTGGGTTAGGGCTTGCCCCTGTGCAGATATTTGTCCTTCTACTGGTCCTTATATTAGTCCCATTTTACATATTGCTGTCCTGGACCTAAGGGACCAGTTTACAACACATACTATATAAAGAATTTCTGCAATCCTCTTGAGAACAGAGCAATAAGTCATGAGGATGGAGGGCAGAGCTACAGTTGGAAAATCACTTAGCGATGTTGTGCTCAGAAAATGCAAGTAAACATGTGGAGTGAATATCTGTATTAAATACAAGAGCAAAACCTAGAAACTGTAAATATTTAAACATAAGTGTTCAAGCAAAAGCTGGGAATGTGCTGATAGTATCTCTGACAAAATCAATCTTGAATTTGCAATGTGGCAATGCTGCAAATGGAAAGCTCTCTCAGGATGCATTGCCCTGGCAGGTCAGGAGAAAAAGCACTACAGAGACCAGAGGCTGGAGATGCACCTGCTGTGTCCTGTGCTGTATCACAGCAGGAGTGATCCCCTTCTCACTGCACTCTGATCCAGGCCCAGGACAGGGCACTGCTGTGGCTGAGATCAGCTGTAATCCCTGGGGCTGTACACTTTCAGGATTTTAGCTGGTATATCTGCTCGAGGAAGTGCATCCAGAGCAAATCTTGAGGCACTGTTTTCCACCAGTGTGATGATATGTTACAGTTCTAGTCTACAGAAACTCCAGCCAGGAGTACTTGTGTCTGTGTAGTGCTAGGGTGTGGGTGGTAATTAAAATGAACTTAAATTATAGAAGAGTAACAGAAAGGAAAGAAAATAATTACAGACTGAAAACTGGTTATGTAGTGTGGAGAAGATTAATCAGATTTATGGGACAGTGGAGACAACATGATGGCAAACATTTGGGAAATGTCAGCAGTGGAAGGTCTTTGTTTGTGTAGGATGACATTAGGATAGGGAAAGTTTTGAGGAACATTCCCCAGCAGAGTTGGTGAGAATCTCATTATCTGAGTTGGAAAAACTAGAGAGAACAAAGTGTTTAAAAATACTTCTGAGGGGCAAATTTTGTCCATATGGAAAGGTGTACCTGGAGACATGACATTTTTCTTCCATTTCGAGATATGATAAGTATAACCTTCACAGCAGTAGACAAATGTGTGGCATGTCAGGTTCTTGTCTTTTGGAATAAAGGGACGTAGGATGTAATGAAAGGATATCAAGGATACCTTTGACAAGGATATGTTTATGGCTTGATTAAATAGCTGATACACAAAACCCAGTGAAGACTGATTAGAAAGGAAGCTGTAATCATGCAACAGATAAAAAAAATGCTTTTCAATCCACATGTGATAATTTACTGCAAACTTAACCATGAGTGTGATTAGGAGCAGTGGCCTATGCGGTGTTTTTTTCAGATTGCTAAAGCAATTGATTACAACTGAAATAGAAAGAAAACTTCAAATGAGGTGTAAGACATTGCTTGGGTCACACATAAGGGAATTTATTGAGAGCTATAGAGGTTTTGAATTTTGCCAATTGCATAGACATCCAGCCTGATTAAAATTAGAGAAAACAACAGAAAATTAGTATTTGCAGCAATATTCTACCTGTTAAAAATTGCTAACTTTAAAGATCCATGAAAGAAGATGAGGTGCCTAGAAATGTTGCATTTGCAACATTTTATGAGTACCTGAAGGATCAGGGCAACCTGCTGGATGAGGAAGTCCTGCCTGTCTAATCTTTCCCTTTTTGTAGCTATCCTTGTCCACGTTCTAGATAGGAGAATGGCTGGGATTTGGAAAGCTTTGCAGCAGTTCCAGGGTCTGCCTATGATTTTGTGTCAATAATTCCCATGTTTCTAAGAGAGTTACTTAACACCTCAGGATGGGGGTTTCCATCTGTACCTGAGCAGTACAACACACCCCAGCAGGCTCAGTTCCAGACTGAGCCCTCCTTCATTCAGTGTCCTTGTGTGAGTACCTGCAGGCACATGCCTCAGTTTCAGTGACCAGGGGAGATACCCGGGGCCTTTTGAGACACTCTAACATCCATGTGAGCTTCATGGGTATGACCCAGAAAATGTAGGGGGCCTGTAGGATGTCTCAGATGGCTCAACACTTACATTTCAGGACCTGAACCACAGCCTGGATCTGTTCTGTCTGTAATGCAAATAAACACACTCAGACACCTCACATTAGGTGTCTTGAACCATAGCCTGCCCATCTACTCTGCTGCTTCTGCTGTGCCTGTCACCATGGAAATTACCTCCTTGCTGGGACACTCTCCTCTGAGTTATCTCCAAAGTGTTGGGACAGCCTGGAGCACTTGGCCGCCTCTGTCAGAAGGGCTAAGTAACCCTCCATGAGTGAGCCCACACACCATGACCTGATAGAGAAAACTCCCTTCTTCAGAGAGACCAAAGCAGTTGCACAGAGAGGAGGCAAATATTTGAAATGTTGAGGCTTGGGCTGTATCCAGACCTGGATAGAGTTTGGACCATTTCCTAGCATGGCCAGCCTGGTTTGCACAGTGCTTGTTATTTGCCTCAGGGAAGCAAATATTATATTCCTCCTAAAAGAGGGCACCTAAAATTTATTTCAGCTACTTCTAGTAGTAGCATAAGTGGTGTTTATCTAAGATAAGAAAGAAGTGGGAAGAGGTGAGTACAGAGGACAATATATTTCTTAGCCATCATATTACTGTAGAATTCTAAATGGCAAAAATTAATAGTTCTTCTACTGTGCTTTCTCTGATAAGAGAAGTGCAAAATCAGTTTATATGAAGAAGTATAGAGGATGAAGAAGAAAATATGTTCAGGGCAAGTCCCAGGAGATACCTAATTACTCCTGGAATTAGAAACTAATAGTGCAAACTGCATGGGAAATTTCTGAGACAGAATGTGATGAGGTCCCCCAAAAATGTCTTTCTTAATTACGCTGGAAAAATGTTTTAAAGGCATCAGCAGGTTAACCTGTCTGGTGGATACTGGGGGCTCTTACTTCATTTTCCATGACAAACACATGTAGCCAGTAAATGTGTATCCCTAAAGACTCTCATGTTAAAAGCTCACCCCTGCTCCCTTCCAAGGCATGAGGGAAGTCTCTGGTACTCTGTTCCATTTACATGGCACTCTGGAACCACTACAGAAACGAACATTACATTCAAAAGTTGTGAAAAGATATGTTTTTTAGTCTTTACTGTAATGATCCCCCATTAATTTGAATAAGGGTTATGAAAACACGGTATATACTTAAACTCCTTGGTTTCCTATGCTCTTAAACACATATGAAACTTGGAAAAGAATGTAATATGCAATATGGACAAAAAAGTAATCATTCTATAGAAACATATGAGTGATAGCAAAAAGGAGCTGTTCCTTGCACAAGTGATTTACATAATTTCTTTTCTTATCCACTTAGCCTTCTGAATTTCACATAGCAAAAACATTTAAAAAAACTGAGCATCCTTCTGTGTTTTGCATTTACATGGGCAAAATACCCCAGAGGAAAAAAAAAGACAAATTGTCCAAATCTTATCAAGTAAAAGTGAAAGCAGACTGAAAACAGGGTTTAGATCACAGTTATAGCAATGCTTTCCAGGCACTGTACTCACTTTGGAATTGCTTGCAACCTATTGATTGTAAATACAAAGCTTTCTAAAACAGCTTGAGCTGCAGGTGATGCAATAGCTCTGCCTCTGATGAAAGCCAAACTGACTGCTCAAAGCCAGTGTGTGGTAAAGGAGAATTGGCTTTTCCATCTAAGTTACTTTTCACTGGAGAGCTTTTTGAGATATGTGATATCTGTTTTTTTAGTGAAGGTTCCTGAACCAATCTGTCCTGTTTCCAGCCCATAACATTTCCCTTTTAGGACAGGTTTCATTTTTGTGTTTGTACATGAATCTATCACATGGGTGAATCCTCCCCTCCTTCCTATAGGTCTCTTGGTTAATATTTCTGTCCTACATGATGATTAACACATCTGAATTTGGGCAGCTTGTTCTTTTTTCAACCACCAGAAAGCACAGTGGTACTAATCCTAGACCTAATATATTGAGAACAATTGTAATAAAAGATTATATAATATTCCATTTGTCACAAAGATTGAAATAATTTCACATAAAATATTAAAACCGTAAGATAATGAGACTGTTAAAGTTGTGGAAAGCCCATTAATCTTGTTTAATTTAGGAGAACTCAATGGCAGTAAATCACAGCTTGTTCTACCTGCAAGGAAGGAAGATACTCTGTGGGTCAGCAATAAAACTCCTTGGGTAGTGCAGTTAAAATGTGTAATCCATCATGAAACAGTATATAGAGCCGCAGTCCAAAGTTTGGAAAAGGTTAGTATATTTTTTTTTTTTACTTTTTTACTGTGCTAGCAGAGAAAACCTGTTCTGCCCTCTTCTCTGTGGAGCAGGTCCCACATTCAAGCCATAAATGCAGAAGATATCCTGTACTTACAGGGATGTTTGGAACATAACAATAACAGTGAGCTCATTTTTTTCTCCTCATTTTCATTTCTTTCAGTAACTTTCAGTGTATTTGCCCTCTGCTGGGGACCCATTTCATTCATGATGCAGTGCAATGAAAACGAGCCTCAGCTGAGCAGATCATGGGACCTGTCATTAACCTTGTCTTGTTGGTAACATTTTCTCAGGTCAGCCTTCTGACTGTAACTTACTCTTTAACCTGAAAACGTTTCTTAAAGAGCAGGCACAGCCAAACCCAACACTCACTGAGGCACGTTGCTGCTGTCCATGGCCAGCACTGTCGAATGCCTGGGCTGAGCAGCAGCAAGGGCATTGTCCAGTGCAAGGACAAATGGCACCATTTGGTGTTCTACTTTGATAATGGCAGACATTTGAAAGGCTTGTGTCATTCTGTCTGAGTGTTTGTGGGATTTCTTCTTTCTTTCCTGAGATTCTCCACTGAAACTTCTGCATTTGAAATAGCAGCACACAGGTGTTTTTTAGCATGAACCCTTGTTACATAAGCAGGAGTTGGGGATTGCAGGAGCTGATTTACAGTTACAGGGTATGAAAATTATTCCAAGGTAAGTGGAAAGAGACATGGGAAAAAAGCAGTAGTGTGGCTTCCTGATCTGATAGGGCAGGCTAGAGATATAGCAATAGAGAAGATGTGCACGTACAAGGGAACTTATTTCCTGGGTGAGACCAGACATGCAAAAATTCATGTGGTCTGTAAGAAGCTCAAGAAATATGACTGAAGAGTTTGGCTGGAGAAAGAGACCAAAAAACTTTGTTTTGTCATGGGCAAAAGTTAACATGGATTTGTTGTGGCAGTTCAGCAACTGCTGACTGTTTAGAAAATTATTTTGACAAAATCTTCATTTGCATTCTCAAGATGATTCAAACCCAGGAAATACCATACCTGTCTTGAAGTCTGAAGGATCTTTTTCCACCTTTGCCAAGTCCTGCTCTTACTTAACATGAGGGGACATTTTGGAGAGTGACAGCAAGAAGAATAATAGGAAAAGGAAAAGTCAGATAAAATGAGTTTCTATTTTTCACTCTGCTGTTAACATTGAAACTTTTGACAGTTCCTTTAATCTGTCTTTTCTGCTTCATGCATAGGTGGAACTGGAAAAGTAGAGCTTTTCTCAGGAGTACTTTCCATGTGAAATTATAAAGTTTTCCATGAGAAAAGGATGAAAATAAGAAAAAGGGATTTTTCTTTTGCCATACTCACAAACTTTCACTCTCTTCTAGCTTTTGTAGAGCTAAGAAATAGTATCAGAGTGTGAAGAAGAGGAGCAAAATACATTTCATTTATAAAAATAACACCTTCCCTTTTACACACTTGACAATGATTTCTGAACACAACACTTTCTTTCAAAATGTAACACTTCTAATTCTTTCCTACTGTTGCACAGCTGGTGAGGCTATGGGTGAAATCTGTGTGCACATAATTCTCAATTCTGCAACAGAAAACTTTGGCAAAAATCTTCTTGACACTTTTAATTTTTTTTCTTTCCATTTTTATAAGCTATGTCTCTGCCTGCTTCTCCTTTAAAACAGGTTTTTGGTTCAGTTATACTTGCAGATGAAGAGTATGTTGGAAAAATGTTAGCTGTCTCTTATTGTGAGTGTGATAATGTTCCCTGAGGGCTCATTGCTTATAAAAAATGCCTTCATCCTGCAGCAAAAGAATTAACCTCAGAAGCCAAATAGCCACAGGATCAAGAAGCCAACTCATTGAACCAAAAGCACTGAAGAGTAAAAGCTGACATTAGAAGTGAGATATATTTTATAGGATATACCTGGATCCCCACTGCACCATAGACACAATTTGGGTGCCAGAGTTCAGGAGAGCAGCCCAGCTCCAAGTCCTAAGAGTGATTAGATCCCAAGAGGCTATTTAATAACAAACAAATCAAACAAAAACCCAAACAAAACCTCCTTTAAGCACATAAAGTTCTTCAGTGCATGGCCCCCAGCCAGACTTTTCCTATGGCTGCCTTGCCAGGAGATTCAGTGTGCTGGGCTGGGCATGGTGTCTCTTCTGCTCTGGAGCTGGCAGGAGGTACCAACCAGCTGATTTTGACTGTACCACCCTGCTGGATGGACGAGAAGCAGCACAACCCTCTGCTTTGGGGTGCCAATGCCTGGCCATCCTGCCTCCAGCTGCAGCAGGGCTCTCCCTGAAACAAAGAGCTCACCCCATCCTGAAGCTGGGCCTGGGCATGCACTGTGGCTGTGACAGGAGGTGCTGATCTGTGCCTGCACCTGGGCCCACCAGGGCTGCCCACAGCCCTCCTGAATCCTGCAGCTCTCTCCAAATCAGGGCTATAAGCTGTGTATCTAATCTAAGTTTCCTTATTGAATCTAACACATCAAATGTGTGAAGATATCACCCACAAATGCTGTTTTAAACATCCTACACCATATGTTGACAGAGCCTTTTGGCTGTGACCAAGTGGCTTGGCTAAATAAATGTTAGAAAATATGTTAGAAGAATGACTCCTTTTGCCTATCCAAATAAAACCGAGCTGGCAAGTAGATATCTTTCATCTACACTGGGTTTTACATAATTGTTTCAATATTCCATTTTAATATGCCTGTGTATCTGTGGATGAATCTGGATTGTTCTCAAGTGAAATATTGTGAATCAAATCATGATGACAGAATCTTGACTATTTAATTAATGTGTTAGCATGTAACTGTAATGCTTGATTCCTACAAAGGACTAAATTAACAACTTCATTTAACTATGCTTTCTCAGTGGAAAAGAGCACACTTAAGTGCTCCATGGTGCTATTTACACCTGCTTAATTACTTTCATTTACAAATTGTCTAAATTACCTTGCCATAAAGGAGGACTGGGAACACAATCTGTGAATACAATTAAAACTTCAGACTTCAAATGCCAGTTTGGTACACTGCCTTTGTCAGAGGCGATTCAGAAGCTATTCATATGAGGAATAATCCATGGCTATTCATACATCTCTCTGTCTTGAACATATAGACACTTCAGTTTAAATACAAATTTTCATTTTATGTCATGTCAGTAGAGAAAGAGGGAAAGTTTTTGTTGTTGTTGAGGTTTTTTGTTTGTTTTTTGTGAGAAAGTGGCATTGGAAATGTGGATTCTCTGTCCTGTTTGGACTTTGCACATGTCCCACGGTAAAACCATTCCTGCCATCCATTTCCAAACCCAGTGCTGAAACATGCAACCTGTTCTACTTGTCAGTGGTCATATTTTAATAAGGACTTAAGCTGAATATATTTTGGACCTGGATTTCAAGTTCCTGAGTGACTCCTGTCCATACAGTGGGCCAAACCAAACTGTAGTCCTACACTGTTGAATACCATGCTGAGATTCAAACTTCATGGCTAAGTCTGTGAGCCAGTAGCTCTGCTGGTCCTGATCTCTTTTCTGTGCTGGGTACCAGGATAAGTTCCTCCTATTTATTGCCTGTGGAAACCAGGGCTCATAGGCTCAGGGCCTTTGAAAGCCAGTAAGTTTCTCTCTGTTTTAGAGAGAGCAGCAGTTTTGAAATGAGGTGTTTTGAAGAATTCACTCTGAAGTTCTTGGTGTGTTTTGTCAGAAGTTGAATTCCCCAGTGACATAAATCCCATTGGGAATTATTTCAGCGGGAAAAATGAAAAGCATACATCAGTAATACATGGATGTTTTCATGTGATATGTTAATTTTGAAATTGGGCTAGAGAGATATAAGTGATAGACCAAATACAACACAAAAATAAAACACTGGTGTGTATACATAGAAAGTAAGTTTAGTAAATCTCTAAACAATTTATTATTAAATGTTGTATGTTAAGTACCCCAAATAATCAGATTCCTTCTTGTTTCCTTTGGTAATTCTCAACTGTTTCCTAATACTCTATTTGTAAGAGAGTGAAGAACATTGAGCAGACATGTTTTAATAGTCTTGATAACAACCAGAGAAGTTCTCTAAAGTCAGAAGTAGAAGAATAGCTATCCTTTTATAACTTCTCCCTAGAAACTATATATGACAAAGTACAGTTCCTCTTCATGGTACATTAAGAGCAATTATATTCTGTAAATGTATTCCAAGATAAAATTCAAGTTCATATATATTTTAAAGATTTTATTGAGTCCTTGGTGAGAATACTATTTTATTGATTGAAATCCTCACAGACATGAAAATAAATTTATTAGTCTCATTAAATGAGCAAATTCCTTTCTAACTGTTTTCTATTTATCAGAACAGAATGTATAGTAATATAATAAAATCACATAAGAAATTAAGTGTAGAAATCACAAAAAAAAATCTTCTTACCCTCATAGATATTTCTTTATATGAGGAGATGTTTGATGTAGGCTGCATAGCTTTCCCTTTTTTCCCACTCTGGTGAACAATCAAAACTACAAAATCTACTCTGCAAATGGAAAAAATTAGTAGAACAAACAATTCTGAGATGAATAAATGACATTTCTTCAGATGAAAGGAACATGGAAAGCATGACTTTATTTTCTAAAAATAGATAACCAACAGAAGTTTTGAAGTGGTGCAGATCACTAAACCTTGTGTCTTAGCCTGCAATCCCCACTGCTGGAGGCAGCTCCTCCTGCTCTGCTCTCCTCCATCCAGGATGTCAAGAGTGCAAGTTACTGAGTCCATACTGAACGCATGATAACAGCATTCCTGATATTTAGAGCTTCTGTAAGATGATTAAGCATTCAGAGCCTTTTCTGTCCCTTGATTTATCCTTGCACCAACCTTTGAGGGAGTCAGAAAAGTGCTACTCTCTTTATTTTCCAGCCAAGAAATTGAGGGAGCAGGGTGCTGAAGTGTAAGTGCAGGCAGCCCCTGGGGAGAGAGGAGGTGCCATCCCAAGGAGACAATTCTTCTGCAAGAGTGGTGTCCAGCAGTGCCCAGCAGCACCTCAGGCATCTTGTTTGTCCTTGTTTTGCCCTGGAATCATAGAATGGTTTGGGTTGGAAAGGCTTTCAAAATCAGCCAGTTCCAACCTCCCAGCCATGGGCACAGATGCCTTTCACTAGACCAGGTTTTTGCGAGCCTCTTCCAGACTGGCCTTGAGCACTTCCAGGGATGAGACACAGCCACAGCTTCTCTGGGCAGCCTGTTCCAATGCCTCATCACCCTCTCAGTAGAGAATTTCTCCCTAATATCTAATCTAAACCCAGTCTCAATTTGAAGCCACTACCCCCTGTTCTATCGCCACATGCTCCTGTTAAAGTCCCTCTACAGCTTTCTGGTAGACTCCCTTCAGGCACTGGAAGACAAAAATTCATATGACTTTCTCCTTTTGCAATTCTTTGAAGTGAAGCCTGACTATCTCTGTCCCGTGTTCCAGCTCTTAGATAACTAAGCAGATTTCAAAGACCTGAGCAAGATTTAAGGTGAAGATATTTAGAAGATGAATTAGGTAAAGTGAAGTGGGAAAGGAAGGGAACAGAAAATGGAAAGGGAAGGAAAGGAAGGGAATGAGGAAATAACTAACTCGAGTGCTTGTACAAAAGGTCTGAATGAATAAAAAAGACTCCACATACACAAACATGCGACTCTTCTATTCAGGTTTGGGGAACTGTGAGGGTCCACACCCTGTCCCTGTGCCCATTCAGCCTGGCCCAGCAGCTGCTTTTATACTAATCACCCCAAAGTGCTCCTTTAGTGGAGCATGACGATGCATGTTGTAAATGACACTGTGCCCTCTCCTGCACAGAACTTGAGCTCTCACAAGGTACAACAGGTGAAGAAAATACAGTGTCTCTAATTTTGCTTTTTGAAGGCAGTCAGGAAGTTAGAGGACATGTTCCACTTTCGTTAAAATAAATTACCATGCCTTTTGCTTCCTTGTGTGCACATAAACACCCAAATTCTATTCCTTTTCTTTTATTAAGAAAAGATTTTTCCCCATGAAAGAATGTATGAAGCAATAATTAGCTTTCAAGGTTCGTTAAGTGCTGAGAGTCTGTCAAAAATAATCACATGTCATTTCTTAAAAACAGTTTAATAATGAAACTACTTTAGTCCAGCTATTAACTACCTTTAAACAGCTTTTAAAAAAGTTATAAATAACTTCAAGCTATCCAAGTGCCTGCAGAAAATGGGAGCAGAAATCAGAATAAGGCCATTGTCTTTCACATATCACTGTGGAAGAGTCAAGCTACTGTTAAACAGCTGTTAAAATTCACATCCTAAATTCAAGCACGACAGGCTTCTTTAGTTTCACTGATTTCTAGTAATTTTAAAAAGGGTTAGCTTTTGTCACTAAGTTAGATTTAAAACAACCATCTAATTTCACTTTTTTGTCAATCGTATTTTGTTACAATACAAAAACAAAACAAAACAAAAAAAAAAAGAAAAAGGGAAAGACCAAGGTGATAAATACTAATTGACAGTACCAATACTAATTGGCAGTACCAATTTTAAAACTTTTGTTACCAATTCCTGTTCAACAGCAAGATAATTTTAGCTCCATTAGGTGACACTTACCTGTCCTCACAAAGACTTAAAAACTGGTATGGCTATTACTACTTTTACAGCTCTGCTTTTGTACCAATGACTCCTCCTACACAGCAAATACCCAGGTTGTGTACACTGTGACACAGAAACAGCAGGAGTGAACACTGGCTCCAGATCAGCCCTGCAATCCTTTGGCAAACCTAGAGTAATTGCTTTTCAGTATCAGTCTTTAATTTACCTTTTTGTTTCTGGACCCTTAACATTAATGAGACATTTTATAACCTTTAGGTACTATTTAATTAGTAATAGTATAATTAGCTGCAACTGGAGTCAACAGAAGACAGGGTAAGTCTTGCACCTGAGACAGCCTGAGAGACACAATCACAGAATCTTAGAATAGTTTGAGTTAAAAGGGACATTTAAAGCTCACCTACTCCTACCCCCTTGGCACTGAGAAGGAACATTTTCAACTAGATCTGGTGTCTCAGAGCCTGGTCTAACTTGAATGGTTCTAGGGATGGGGCACCCACAATTTCCCTTAGCAACTTCTGCCAGTGTTCTACCATCTTTATTGTAAAAAAAATTCTTCTTATAGCTTGTCTAAATCTGCTCTCTTTTAATTTAAAACCATTGCATCTTATGCTATTGCAACAGACTCTGCTAAAAAGTTTGACCCCATCTTTCTTATAAGCCCCTTTCAGGTAGGTACTGGAAGGCCACCATTAGGTCTCCCCAGAGTTTTTCCAGGCTGAAGGAACCCAGTTCTCCCAGCCTTTCCCCACGGGATATGTGCCCCATCCCTCTGACCACCTTTGTGGCCTCCTCCAACAGGTCCATGTCCTTCTTGGCTCTTGGGAACCCCAGGTTGGATGCAGCACTGCAGGTGGGATCTCACCAGAGCAGGACAGAGCAGAGGGGCAGAATCCCCTCTCTCACTGCTGCCCACGCTGCTTTGGATGCAGCCCAGGGCATGTTTGGCTTTCTGGGCTGCAAGGGCACATGGCTGGGTCATGTCCAGCCTCTCACCCACAGCACCCCAAAGTCCTTCTCAGCAGGGTTGTTCTCAGCAAATTCTCCCAGTATTTAAGGAACATTATCTTATGATTTACTTCATCCTTTTTCTAAGTAATTCTATTGATAGATTTTTATGTGTCACTTGATTAGCTGTGCTGTTAAATTTCCTGTTTACAAAACTAATGGATTCCCATGGTTACTGCTCAATAAGACAAATAAGATGATGTTTTTCCTCCTATACATGCCATTATAAAAATTATTTTTCTCTCAGGGAAGCTTCCAGTGCTTCCTTCTGCATTGTAATTATTGTAACTATAGAGTGGTGACATTTGCAGGAAAGAGCAATTCAATCAGGAATACATAACTACTCACCCCAATGACTGAAAAGGTGAAATGAAACAAAACTTAGTTGTTATTTTGATTTGAAATCATAACACTATTAAAATGACCAGCAATTGTTATGGTGGAATGGAAAACAGTAGTGTAAAAGTGCAGGGCTCCTGTGTGAGGAGCACTGGAAATACTCTCCCATGCCCTAGATCCAAGGTAAATCTCTGGGATGCAGCACAGATGGATTGGCATGCAGGCTGCTGGAGGAACCTTCACCTTACACATCCTGCAGTCCTGAGGGGAAGCAACACAGACTTTCTAAACGCAGTAAATCTCTGTGTCCCCAGATGCTCCCAGGCCATCGATGTTCTGGTGCTGGAGTTTCAACATTTGGTCTCAGATGTGGTAAGGACCAATTTCCCACTCACGGCTTACCCTGATCAGGCGCCAGTACAAAGGTATGCAAACATTGCACTAAAAACTCTCTTACAAGCACTTTTTCAGAAATGCACTTCTATTAAAAGTTCATTGACCTAATAACAGCTTCAGAGCTTTCCATAAACATTGGTGGAAGTCATCAACAATTCACTTTATTCTATTCTTTCTCCTTGAACTATTTTTTCCAGGACTGATTGGCTGTTTACAACTTGCTGGACATAATTATTTTTCACTAAACTTTAAAACCCACCATGTTGTGATTTTTTCTGGTTTTCTGTAAGGTCTTCAGACTACCAAGTTAAAAGAGAAGACCCTGCCTTGAGACCTCACCTGAACATGATGGCTCTGGGACATCACCTGATGGTTTTACAAAAATGAGTTTTCCCTAGAGAAAAAGGATGGGAATCATTCAGTTGTGCAGCCAACCTACATCCTGGCATATTATTAAATAATTTATTGCCATGAGTAAAGGCAAGTAGCAGGAAGGGAAATTTTAACTCAGCTGTAGGAAGAGAGACTGTTTTGGCAGAGGAGGGGGCATATTTTAACTCATGCCCTGGACATGGATTATTGAAAAAAATGTTCAAAATCAGACTCATTTGAGAAGCATGAGTTCACAAATTCTACAATTCCAGCTCAGGTCTGACCTTTGATGGTGCTCAGCTCTGCCCCAGCTGTGCTCTGCTCCCTTTTAAGCTGTCTGATACCTCCTCACTCTTGCAAAGGCTGTGGGCAAGAGGCTGAGCACCAGCAGTGGCTGGTGGTTGGACTGGGAAGACTTTGGCATCCTGGCAGACACTTGGGACCAGAATTTGCATCACACAACAAGGCTTTGTCCCCTTCAAACTTCCAGGCTCTTCAGCCTTTCACTTGGGATTACAACTGCAGGCAACATCAATCCTCAGGCAGGAACAGGCAGAGGAAAATTCCCTTTAAGTTTACAGGAAAGTAATCTTTTTGCCTTCTGTGTTTAGCATTTAGAGGCTGCAGATGTGAACAGTTTTACAAAAGACACTTTCCAGCACTGTGATTTTGACTTCAGAGCTCACTTGGCACTTGACATTTGCATGTGATTTGCAGCTTCAGATGCACTTTAAAAAGAATGAGATTTATAATAATTGGCACAGAGGCATTTTTGTCTCTACTGAGATGTTCTTGCTTGGCAGCTGGGCTGGTCACCTGGAGTACACCTACTTGATGAGACATTAACAAACTGCTGCTACATCAGGTTTGTGAAGACTATGGGCAGCAATGTGGCCATTCCCAGCCAAGTAAGTTTTTCCTTTTTCCATATTCACATGATACTTCCTAAATTCAGAAAATACTTATTTCATAGTCCATTATGAATATCCTAGATGGTAAAATCATGAAATATTTGTGTGTATCTTGAAGGTGCTGATGTACGGCACAGATTTTAACTGGTCCAACCCTACTGAAGTCTTGGGAAAGAAATTCATTTTTGTCATTGGGGCTTCATCTTGTCACCATGGTATTCTTTTTCTGCCTTTTTATCAGCCAGCTAATGGAAGAAAAATATTGTGCACAAAGTTCCTGCCAAATGACTCCTCAGCTCACTGCCAGATCCTGTGCCCCTGTTCTCCACACCATGTGACTGGCAATTTGGTCCAGGGCTCTCCTTTTGAGAGAGTGTCTACATTCCCTAATAGCAGATGAAACAGAGCCAGGGATGATTTGGGTTCGCAGTGACTGAACTCACACATTATCTTCCCATACTGTCCTGGCAGGTGCCAGAAATTCACACACCCCAAATCTCCATCAGGCTGTGCCTTATTATTGCACCAAATACTCTCAGTGTCACAGCATGAACCACTCCACATTCCCACCTCATGGCAACACCTTCACCTTTTTTCAGGTTATTGAAATTTTAAAATCCCAGAAAATCACAGAAATGTTTTAAGTCCCTCTGCCCAGAGAAGACCCAGGATGGATGCTCTGCTCTGTGGATAGGGCCATTTGCTGGATAAGAAGCTGGTGTGTAATGTAAATAGTTGTTGACTGATGATGCTTCTTCCTTAGCTTTTTGAAGCATTGCATAATTACCCAGGGCATACTGATAAATGGAGACCCAGTTTACTCTGCAACTACTTAAAGTGGGATTTTTTGAAAGAACAAACATATTGTGTATCTTGTGACAACAAGAAGTCACAGGCTCAGTGGCATATAATTTCAAATGACCTGCAAGAACTCTAACATTAAATGGGCACTTCTGTAAAGCACAGCTTTAAAGCTCATTCTCAGTTTATTTGATTCATAAGCATAATAAGGGCAAAAGAAACCCAAGAGGGGAAAATAGCAGAAGCTTGGACTAGGAGTACAGTATAATGGAAACCAAAAATACTTAATTTTAACTTATAACGAAGGAATGTATTTTGAAACTATATTATACACAGTATTGCTCTTTATTAAAAAAAAAAAAAAAAAAAGAATAGAAGCTGGAAAGAAGTGGTTGCTGAATCATGCTGGCTTTGTTGGCTGCTCAGAAATCCTGTTGGTTGCTGAACACTACCAGGAGCTTTCCAGGCACCTCGGAAGTGTGAAGGAGGATTATTGCTGTAATTGCACAGCACAGGCAGAACACAGCTCCAGAGAGACTTTGGGCCTCTTGAGACTTTATCATCATCATCTGCAATTCCAGAGCCTGGATTCAGAGGCTGTGTGAGGTGATTAATCCTTAGCCTGGAAAAAGTTGGGCTGTATCACATGTGCTTGCTCAGTTCTTAGCCTTCTTTATTTATTTTTTGTATGAATAGTTCTCTGTGCAGAGCTTTGTGCAAAACATTAATCAAGGCATGTTTTCATGTCAGATTGCATTTTATATAGAAAATATGTTCCTAAACTTCACTGTTGCACAGAATAAAGAGTGGGTCTGCACTTCTAAATCCCAGGTGAACCCAGGAAGAATTTAATTTTCTTTTAAATCTTACAAATAAGTCAGTCTCATGAAGTTTTGAAGGCAGATGTATGTATTTAGGTAATTCAGGTAACATAGGCTTGAGGAAATCCATTCTTGCCCATTTCTTAGGCCTGTTTTAGGCAATTTAGATTTTTAACTTATTTTTCAAGACATGTTTGCTCTGGAAATTGCATTGAGTGTGCGTCACCATTCCATTTATGAAGTGAGACTTGGCAGACCTCAAGACATACTCTACAAAGAGAGCCACCCCATGCTGTGGTGATGCTTCCAGCTTTAATTTGGTAAATAAATAAGACATATTAATAATAAACTACAGTTTATATCTGCACATGAAATGCTTGTGCTCTTGGGTCCATTGCACACAGTTGGCTAATATTCTGAAAAGTGTAGCAAATCAGTAGCTCCTAACACTGGACATGTTATCAAGAAGTTCATTCCCCAGTGACAATCTCCTTGTATTCATGTTTCTCAAACATTTGGGACTCTAATTAGGGATCTACCCAACAAGCAGGACAGCAACCCCAAGGAGTTCACACTGGGGTATGCAGTTATGACCCTGGATCTTCTCAGTGCTACTAATTTCTGGAAGTAGTCATTAATTTCCTGTGGATTTTTGTGCTCAAAAATGCCATAAATCAAACTTGACTTTCTACTCTAAACAAGACAGATTGTGCTATACTGTGGTTGTCTATTCTGAAGAGACGTTTAATGGGCACAAGTCACACTGTTGATGCAAATGTCTGATCCCACAGCCATTTCCATCACTTTTTGTGAAACACAAACCTGGATCAGTTAAATTTCACATATCCTGAACTTTTGTCCTGTTCCCATCTGTTATTTCCCAAGTTTGGCCTTACTGACAACTGTGTCAGTGCTCAGGTCTGCACACAAGAGCTATCAAGTCACCTGCACAGATCCTTTCTTCCTAGGAGTTTAACTGATACATCCATCTTCTGCTCAAAGTAGGGCAAATTTTTCCCCTCACAGAGCTAGAATCTAAGTATAAGTCTGTAATTCATTGTGTCAAATCCCCTACCAATGTCCTGACACTCCCTGACCCAAAGGTAAAAGAGGAAGAGATCACTAGCTTAATATCAAATTCTTTTCTTCCAATCACCTCAAAAAATCTCCTCAACCTTTTGTCTCTGCATAACAAACAGTAAGATTTATGTGTACTCACATAAATTTGTGATTTTAATGTGTACTCACCAGTGATCACTTCACCTGTTAGCAGAGCATACCCATTTCTAGGAAAATACAGAAGCTCACATTATGTACAGAAAAGCAATTTGAAATAGGAAATAGACTGTACCTAATTGAAATTATAAAGATATTTAGTCAGGAAGAATGTAATTACCTAAGATGAAATTTGGCCAGGAGATGAAAGCTAATCTTATTCTATCCAGTGTCTACTTAACCTCATATCTTTATAGAGATATATATAGAGATACGAAACTTTTATGAAAAATAGCTTATTATTCCCATCTCTCCCAGTATATACACACATACACACACACACAAAAATTACTCTTTGATATCAGGATTTTCTCTTACTTACTTGGCAGAGTTGCTGTGTAATGTAGGATCAGGAAAGTTGCAAATATAAAATGTATGGCAGATACACCATCAAAGACTGCAGAGGCTGAAGAAGGAGCAAAAGGCAGGAGATAATGCAGTGGAGCTGCCAGTCACTGAATCCTCTGCTAGAAAAAAGATATCAGCTCTTTACCCTCCTCATTTCCACAAGCATCTTTCTGCACCTCCTGAACCCTTGAATTTTCACAGCCACACTCCCAAAGCAGTGGAGTTTACCAGCTTACAGCCACCCTCCAATGCACAAGTTGCCACGTGGCAGGAAAAGGTGCTCCTCTCACCACGGGCATGGACATCCTTCTGTCAAGGCAGCTAAGGCTCACACCAAACCTTCTCTTATTTCCTTTACAATTAAAGCATTGCTTCCCATTCCACTTTTCCAAATGATTTAGGACTTTTCTGGATTTGGCTCCTCTCTACAGCAGTTTCCCTACAGCACAGGATAACAATATGTTAGTGGTTGTTAAAATGCGATTCTAGCAATTACCCTTTCATTTTTAAAATTTGCTACAGTACTAGTCCAACTGAATTTTTAGAAAATAACATCCTTCTGTAATTGTGAAATAAATTTGTATGGGAAACTTTCCTATATGAGCAATTGTATTTATTCTATATTTCTGACTTCACAGCAGACAGAATTAGGATGAAGAAAAGGACTAGACATCATATGAAACTATTTCCAGCCACAGCTAATATCACCTATCTTCCATCATTGCACGGAAAAGTGGAAGTAAAAACATACAAGAAAATCCAAAATTTGAATAGCAAATTGATTTTTCCTCAGATCCTAACGGTTACAACAAGGAATAGTGAGAGAATATGCAAGTGTTATACAGCGTTACCTACGGCAACTGAGTGACTAAGATGCTTATTGTTATGTTAAGTAATCAAAAGTAGCTGCAGTCTTAAAAGAGTGGCAGATCAACCCTATTTAGGCATACTTTTTAAAATGGGTGTTCATCAACTGTTTTCTTGTAGGAGGAATCAATTAGTAGAACTAAATTGTAGCACTGAGTAGTACATCAGCAAAAATAGATGAAGTGATCACAGCATCAGCAACTGTCATCTTCTCCCTGGAGAAACCAAGACAGGTTTTAGCATCTTCATGGGCTGCAAGGGACAGCATGGAAAGGAGTGATAAGTGTATTTTTCTGCCTTTTAGACTTTTGGTAGTAATGCAGGAGAACTGAAATCTGCTAGTAAATTTAGAAGCACCACTGGTTTTCTCACTGATTACTGAGTTAAAATTTTCTGCAGTGCAATCAGAGAATTGTCCAGGAAGCTTTGATTACACAGTAAACTATATACTTAGCATGTCAGTAATAAAACCCTGGTTAATCAAGCTCATGCTTCTTCCCTCTTGACATCACACCACCAAGTCTCTAAATCCTTCACAGGTTTTAGGGGAGCACTGCCATGAGGCCTTCCTTGTCTTGTACTAGTGCAGCTGCATGGTGCAGGAGCTTTCACCAAGGGGAAAGAGAATGGCACCCCAGGAGCCATCTCACACACCCAAACACCAACACACCCCAGGGACAGGAGCACACAGCTATGCCAAAAATTGCTCTTGACCTCTGAGAGGCTTTGTGGGAGGACCACCCCTGACATGACAGTCCCTGGACACAGAGAAAGGACTCCAGATGTGTAAGGTGATAGCATGCCCTCATATCTGTTATTTACTGGCAACCAGTGATCTGTTCTGTGTTACATTCAGCCAGAGGTGAGGTGCAGAGCAGTGACAGGACAGACCATGTTCTCCAGGCATCTTACTGAGCACAGCAAAGGTAGGCAGGGGAAAGGTTTTTCTTACATGTCACTCAATGCTATTGAAGACCTTCTTAGCACAGGTGAATGTGAAATGAAGATTTTACTTCGGCAATTAATAAAGTATCAGCTCATTATTTTCCATGCCACATGTTAAGTTATTAGTTTGATACACAGAGGTGCTGTTGAAGTGCAAACCCATTGCTGAGTAGACTTAGAAAAGCTTAAGTCTTGTGAGTAATAAGAATTATAACATAAACCTGGCTTTTTTGCTGAGAAGATTTTAGCACATGGCCTATAAGTTCCTTAGACAGCTTTGGCATCATGCAGTTTGGAAATCATCTGTTACAGAACTACGTGTGTTTTCACAGGGGAGTGGCAGGTTTTTTACTAGCTCTTGCTGGATACCTGGGCATGCTGGTAATGAGACAGAGTGGAGTGCAGCAGTGCCTCTGACAAAATCATACTCTCCCCACAAGTCTCTGGATTCAGGGAGGACCTCCACAGAGAATTATGAGGTGAGCTGCTGGGTTGGGCACAGCAGGAAGTTACCAGAGGCTAAACTTGATGGAAGTGTACCCCAATTTACCCATTCAGCAATGCATTTCTGTATAAGCTCTTCCCCATGGCAATGTAAACTACATTATTGTTGTTTTACAGAGGGATTAATAATCTCACATTTATTGTGGGACAAGGGCAGATACTGCTAAAAAATTACTTGCCTGATTGTGTAGTTCCATCCTATTTCCACTGGCCCATCTGTTTTATTAAAAGTTTGTGATAAAAGGCTCACGCAAAGATCCACCTTTATAAATTTTTATAAAGTTTATTTTGTTATCTGGAAATGCTGCAACACTAGTACAGGCAGCAAAAGATAATGGAATATTTGTAATGTGTTTGTTTAGCTAGCACAAACAAAATTGATAAAGCAAACTTGTGCCAGGAAGATGGCTTTGTTTTGATAAATTATCCACAGAAGCCTTGTTCTCTAAAGGCTGGCTGATCAGTCAAGGTTCTCTGTGTTTTAACAGTATCTACTGTGCACAGATATTTGCACAGTCACATAAGACCTACCTCAAAAACCATAGCATGCTTGTTCTGTGATGTCAGTACTTCTCGCAGACTCTTTCCCCAAAACCTCCATAACAATTTAGAGCAACAATTGCTCTAACAGCAATCTTCTTTATTACCAGCTTTGCATTTTGTAATGTGTAATGAATTTGTAATTAACTTGCTATTGGTGCAATCAACACAGATGATGGCCAGCTCTGCTCCCCAAGCTCTGTTCAAAGAACGAGGTTGCAGTTCAGAGCCTCCTCACTTCCCTGGCAGGGGAGCTCCAGGCTCAGGGACCTCCACGGGGCTCTGCAGAGGCCTGGGATGTGTAACCACTTGAAAGATGAAGTCAGAGCTGGCAGGGGAATGCAGAGGGGTGGATTCATAGCACCTTATAAGTACCTAAGTTAAGTGGTATGTCTTCCATGGCCTCTAAGTCCAAGAGAATGTAAGAAATTGAGAAGATTTGTTCTGAGGGTTCAGCTCCTGGCTCCCTGCAGATGCCATGGGAAGAAGTGCTCTGATCCCTACCTAAATCCGACTGTTGCCAGCCCTGTGGCAGACTGAGCTGTCCACGCTCCCTTGAGCTCAGGCACTGAAGTGGTCACAGCCTCAGAGCTGTGTGCAGATGGAAAGGTGTCTGTGTTCAGGCCAAGAGCTCTTTTTTCTGTTTGCTTAAATCCTGTTTGTGAACTAGGACCCTGAACTTTCTGGTGGGGATGTGATGTATTTATAACTCATGGGACAAAATTTGAGGAAGCTCGGAAGCTTGTATGAAGGAAATCCCCCAAACTCTTGGAAGGTGATAGATAAATAGCAACCCAAATTAGCTTTTATTATTTAAACAGAAGACAGCTGCTAGGAGGAAAAGTTGATATCTTGGGGACTGCAAATCACAAGCAGTGCTTGTGCTTCACTAATTGTCAACTGGTTCAACCTCTTCTGCTCATCCCTTAAGTACCAGTAATGCCTTTGTAACTCAGACACCATAGGAAATACATTTCTGCAGAGCAAACAACCGGGAAAATATATCCAAATTAACTATAAGTCTCCAGCTGAGCTTTTGTTTTTTGACTACTGCTTTATCACACACAGCAAAATGGATTTATAAAAAGGATGTGGTGAGACAGTATATCATTTAGGGCCTGCACCGTTCAGTGAGTAGTTTATCCTACTGAATAGGTTCTGTGCTGTGATTTGTATTGGCAAGACTGGACCAATGTGAAACGTGAGTCTTAGTATGTAAAGCATAGTCTGCTTTAGAGTTACTGTAAGGTTGCATTTCTTATGAGACTCTCCAAAGGGAAGAAATTAGAAGGACAGTCTTACTAACATTCATACCTTTACTTATAAAATTTGGAAATATAAAGGTATGTACAGTACATGCAAGGTAAAAACAGGCTGAAAAATATCTATAGGTAGTATAAATTCTGTTGTAGATTCCCAAATCCTTGAATTATCTCCCCAGCCATTTATAGCCATCTGTCATGGTTTGACACTGGCCAAACACCAGGCACCCACGAGTGTCACTCACTGACCCTCCCCTGCCACAGCTGGGCAGAGGAGAGGAAAAATAACAAAGGGTTTCTGAGTTGAGATAAGGACCAGGAGAAAACACTCAAAGGGCAAAACAGGCTCAACATAAAGGTACAAAGTGAGTTTATTACTAACAGAATCAGAGGAGGATAATGAGAAGTAAAATAAGCCCTTAAAACACTGCTTCCCCTCAGCCCCTCCCTCCATCCCACCAACAGTGCAGGGAGGCAGGGCAGGGGGGTTTGGTCACTTCATCACAGAGATTTTCTTCTGCTGCTCCAGGAGAGGAGTCCTTCCCCTGTGGGGCCGTGGGGTCCCTCCCACAGGAGACAGCTCTCCATGAACTTCTCCAGCATGGATCCACTCTCACGAGCAGCAATCCTACCACACCTGCTGCAGTGTGAGCTCCCCCCATGGGCACACAGCCCTCCCAAAACTGCTGCAGCGTGGGTCACTCCTCCACAGGCTGCAGTCCCCCAAGGACAGGCTGCTCCAGCCTGGGAGCAGGGACCCCTCTCTGCACCGGGTCTGGATCACAGCCTCCTGCAGGCCTCCCTGCTCTGGCATGGGAAACTCCCCCAGGGGCTGAGGGTGGATCTCTGCATCCCCCTGGATCCCCGTGGGCTGTGGGTGGATCTCTGCATCCCCCTGGATCCTCTATGGGCTGTGGGTGGATCTCTGCATCCCCCTGGATCCCCACGGGCTGAGGGTGGACCTCTGCATCCCCCTGGATCCCCAGGGGCTGTGGGTGGATCTCTGCATCCCCCTGGATCCCCATGGGCTGAGGGTGGATCTCTGCATTCCCGTGGATTCCCTCAGGCTGTGGGTGGATCTCTGCATCCCCCTGGATCCCCAGGGGCTGTGGGTGGATCTCTGCATTCCCTGTGGATCCCCATGGGCTGCAGGGGCACAGCTGCGTCACCGTGGTGTCCATGGCCTGCAAAGGAATCTCACCTCTGGCTCCTGGAGCAGCTCCTCCCCCTGCTTCTCTCCAGACCTTGGTGTCATTAAGTTGTTTCCCTCACATGTTCTCACCTCCTCCTCTTCTCTCACTAAAAGAAAAAAACTTTGTTGACTTTGTTTTAATTTTCTTCTTAAATATGTTATCACAAAGGCATTACCAACCTCTCTAACTGTCCCACTCTTGGCCAGCAGCATGTCCACCTTCAGGGTCATCAGAGGTTGGCTCTGCTGGATGTGGTGGAAGCTTCCAGCACCTTCTCACAGAAACCACCTCTGTGGCCCCCCCCACCAAAAACCAGGCTGTGCAGAACCATTGCCCTTGCACTTTCTATAAGCAGCCTCTTTGTAGCAAGGAAATGGTGCAAATCTCAGAGAATAAGGCAATAACCTCATGACTTTGGTTATTTGAAGAATATTACAACAAATAATTCTGTGTGCATGTTATCAATGTGGTGCTCTGGACATTATGCTTGTCCTGTAGTAAATGTTCTGCAGGATTCAGAAGGATTTTTCAAGAGTAGAAACTAAATTTTTGGTTAGGTGAGAGACTTTCAGAGGGCTAAAGTTTCACTAAACCAGGTGGATTACCTGCTGTTTCTCCTGAGCTGATGTGGAAAGCACACAGCATGGATAGCACGGTAACTTTCTGTCTCACTGGGCAATGCCTTGTGCATTTACTGTACAGAATCCCTCTACAGAATGCTGCAGAGTCAGCCAGTGCCCCATTCTCATCCAAGTCCTGACAATCACAGCTATTTGTGGTTGTCAAGTGAACTCGTTAAGCTTAGAAATAACATTACATTTTTTTATTTCATCAGTACTAAAGTGATTAAAAGTACCAAAAAAATTCCCTTTCAGGAAGATAATTTCTAACTAGTAAATATTTTTTTATTTCCTTTACTGCATCTTTTACTGCAGGAAGAGATCTGGAGGGAAAAAAGCCTATATATTCTTACATGGAAACACCCTCATTGTTGTCTTTAAGGAGGAGTAATGGCAAACAGTCTGTGACTTCTCATTTCTAACATTTAGATATTTCTTGAACACAAATAGGGAATTAAGACTTGATGTTTGGACTTGAGAAATCACTCTTTCCAACCAGTGCTTCCCTCAGTTTCCCCCAAGGAGATGCTGAAATGTGCTCATGTGGGAACTATCTGTGCTTTATTAGCTTGTGAGCTTTGTACAAGCAGGTACTGGAATTTATATTGCCCATGTAAGCTAAAGAAGTTACACACATCCTGCAATTTGCACGATTGGGTCCCTTAACTGCATTATTTTCCATACTTGTCATCTAGAGAAAAGCAGTGCTGCAAGGAACCTGAGATTTTCTTGAGTATTTTAGGCCAAGTTTAGGGAAGAGAAAGATATTAAAATAAGTAACTGTATGCTATGACCAAATTTTAATTTTTTTTTTCCAAAACCAAATATTTATTTGTTACAAATCTGCAACAAGGAAAATTTAAGTTTATTAGCATTCAGGAAAAAAGAAAAGGATTAAAGGATTAAGACTGTCCACTACTTTTTTTTTGACTACAGAGAACTGGAACCTATTTAGCTAACTCGTCCTTCCTAGATGTTTGTACTCCCTGACAGCTGTGGCAGAGACCTAAAGTGATTCTGTTCTGTCCATTGCACCCCTCAACTTGTTCCTTGTTATCTTCACCAGATTTCCTAAAGTTTTTTGGCATTGGTTCACTATTCTCATCATGCTCTCATCTACAGTAATAGAGTATTTGCTTTTGTCTCTTTGTATCCAAGGCTGTATTTACAAAACATCATGAAATTTCCAGGTAAAACTGGCTCTTGGGTGCAATTTCAAATAAAAAGCATGAAGGACAGATGAAATTCCAGCATAAAAGCAAATTATTGGGAAGGAACTACTGGCACTGAAGATTATTTTAAACCATACATTTTGTCAGATTAATTAGTCAGGATTAGTTTCTACTGCAGATTTATGCAGTGGCTTGATCATTGAACTTCACTGATAATTACTTACTTGCATCCTCATAAAAAAGAGAAGATAAATGGTAGTTGATGAAAGACTCTAATTTATTGTCTCTGCAGAAATAAAAACAAACTTTGCTTTTATACAGAATGGTCACACAGAGAATTTCTATTTTCTTGCTTTGAAAGTGGGATTGTTATTAACTGAAGGGAATTATTTAACATTAATTAAGAGGTAAAATGTTCACACTGGGATCAAACTGCTCATTATTGCTTTGATATATTTTTTTTAATAAAATGAAAAGGACTCATTCTCTTTTGGATGACTTTAAAGTAGATTTCACAGAATATATACAAGAAAAATCCTGATAATTTCCTTCCTTCCTTCCTTCCTTCCTTCCTTCCTTCCTTCCTTCCTTCCTTCCTTCCTTCCTTCCCTCCTTCCCTCCTTCCCTCCTTCCTTCCTTCCTTCCTTCCTTCCTTCCTTCCTTCCTTCCTTCCTTCCTTCCTTCCTTCCTTCCTTCCTATATAATATTTTATTGACTTCCCCATATTTAGGACTTCTAAAATAGCTGAATGAAAGGAGAGGAATCTTGGTTTTACTGCATGTTTCTCAGATGCCCCCCATTTGCAGACCCTGCTGGGTTTTGATTACGAATCTCTAGGAAATCATAAACTCAATGCACAATTTAGGGAACAGGAAAACATTTCTGCATGTTTCTTTGGAAACTCATACACCGTTTGCAATACAGGAGAGCCCAGGAGCTGTGTCTGGCTGTGTTTGTGACACAAGGCATTTACATGGTAAAAAAAATGAGCCTCTAGTCATTTCTCCAGAGAATTACATTTCATGTTCAACAGCACTAGTGGAACAGAACAAACAAAGTGGGATAGAAAGGGGCAACTCCTCCAGGTATGTTTTTCATAGCATATTGTATATAAATGTAATGAACAGATTAGAAGTGGTAACAGATTTGATTCCAGCTTACTTCTTAATTTTTGCTATAGCCTTCTGTAGGGCAAGCTAATTTTTAAGGCTTGGTCATCAACCATTTATTTAGTCAGGTTTTCTTTTGTTTTCTTTTCTCATTTGTCCATTTCTGGTTTTGGACTCCTTGAGCATAAAATCACAACGATTCTTTTCCCTTCTGTTTCAGATGAAAGAGAGAAAGAGTCCATTTTGAAATCTTTTCAGTGGCTGAATTGAGCACAACACATTTTCAGCAAACAGTCCTTCTTCTGAAATCTCTTGGTTTAAATTTTCAATCACATAGTACTGCTGTTGTATGCCAAACTACTAATTATGGTGCTCCAAATAATCACCTCCAAATGGAGAGAGTGACAAAAAAAATGCCCTTTTGCCAAGGATTTTACAAATCTTGAATCCTCCTGGGAGGGAGACAGACAGAATATGGAGCCAAGGAAGAAAATGTCTTCAAGTAATTTTTGGTAAGAGGTTTTGTCATTTTCAATTGTTTTTTTAATAGTAATCCTTTGACTGTAGTGGAGAAATGGATCATCATGTTTGTCAATTAATGTAGAGTGCTTTACAAAAGATGTTATGACATTTCCTCACCCTGTCTACATCAATACAACAGTCTCATTAATAGTTCACTGTTTTGTTTTTTTTTCCCTCATGTTTTTACCATGAGGACAAGCATGGAGTCACCACTCTTTCTGTGGTGTGTGTTTACCTTGTCCCCATGCAGTGTCTGTCCAGCCTCCCACGACTTAGTTCAAAACACAGCTTTGGATTTCTGTTTGCTGCAGAGAGTCATAAATACGGATTTATGTAACCTAGTGTTTATTTAATGAATCCGGTGCTCATTACACTGGAAGTGAATTGTTAACTGCCTTTTCTGAAAATATGTTTAAAATAAAGGCCTTAGTTAACAACTGGCTTCAAGTGTCTCATTTTTGGGGTAGCTGAGAATTAATTGCTAAGAGATGGATTCTACCCAATGTGCTCTGCACATCCTACCAGCAAATATGAATATTCAATACCACTATGAATTTTTAGGTAACAAGGAGCAGAAAATTCACCCTCTCTATGAGCTTCCCTGCTGCACAGGCGCTTTCACAGGAGAGTCAACCAGAAGAACTTAAATTTCTCTTCCTGTGAAGGGCTGTGTGAGACAAATGCCTGAGACAGCAGGAGATACCTGTGTGTCTACCAGTCCTTGTGGAGATTGGCAATGCCGTGCATTGCAGAGGAAACTGAGCACTTTGCTTAGGAATTTTGGAAAAGAAATCACTGAGATGATTTGATATAGATAAATATGGTAGGAATTACCACTATTTAAAAATAACAAAAATAGTAAAATATGTATATGCCTAGGCCAAAGGTTTGGAGGCTGTTAGATTTAGTTTTGAATTGTTTATGAATCCTACCAAACGAACCTGATCTCCCATTTAATGCAGTGGAACTTAAGCAATACTTCTGCAAAATAGTTAATTGGCAGAGATAGGTGGATTTAAGTCCATGTTTACCATTCTGTAGTAGAATGGAAAACACTTAACTTTATAGCACAAGAATGATGTGATTTGAGATGAACCTAAGACAAGATGCCAAGAAAACTGTGCAAGACATATTTTACCTATGAAATGGCAGTGCTAGGATCAGAACACACAAAATCTCTTTCCTTAATATTTTCTTTAACTGAAAGATTTGCATTTGACAGTTAAATGCTGTAATTTTGTGGGACTCACTAGATTGCTTTATTTTCATTTTTTTGTAGAAATCCCAGCTCTCTGATCCCATTCCTGAGGAATTCTAGGTCTATTACAGTGCTGCAATGTCCATTGCTAACTGTGCTTTCAAATGCTCTGTCCCTGAGACAGACAAACTTGGCAGTGAAAGGAGCCATTCCCAGATTCTTCTGCTGATAAAATTTGATCTGACCAAGATCTTCTCTATCTGACCTGTTTGGGACCAGACCTGTGAATTGAAAAAGTGCATGAAAATATGTGAGCTCAAAGTACCCTGAGTTTCTCCTCACCACGGCATAAGGGGAATTTTGTGAGCCCCAGATGTACCAGGGGGACTAAAAATGCTGCTACAGGCTGCAGCCCTTGCAGTTTGTGCAAAGTGGTAACGAGGGCCCAGGACATTCTGCCTAGTGCTGCCTGCAGGGTGGCAGTCTCTGAGCAGCTGCAAACCCCTACAGCTGCTTTTTCATCCTTCCATTTAATCCTCTCACCCTTGTTCCCAACTAAGGTAAGCAGGAAAGCAGCACCAGAAAAAACCCCAGAATAATAGAATATTTTTTGTTTGGTGTTGTGGGGTTTTGTTTGTTTGTTTGGGTTGGTATTTTGTTGTTGTTGTTGTGTTTGTTTGGTTTTTTTAATAAACCTGTATCGTCCCTGTCTGTGGAAGTTAAACCAATAGGCTCCAGCACTGCTCAGGAGAGAAGCAAGAACAGGTCTCTTGATTCCACTGGGTAGTTTCTGTCTATGTTTACTTGAGTTTGGGAAAAATCACTTACAAAGACATTGATTGGTGCCCACAAATTATGTAAGAGAAATGCAGATAGAGACATACACATTTTGGGCAAGGAAGTGGTGGATGTTGAAAACCAAAATCCACTCCCCCATTAAATAACCTGGCCTTGCTTGATAGTTGGTCTGTGCATGAGCTTTGAATCTGATGCTTCCAATCTCCCGTGGTTCAAATTGAGCTCTGGCTCATCTGACTCATAGAGACACTCAATGTTTGTCTGATTGAGAATGGAGCCATATCAAAGCGCTGGCATTTACATAATTAACTATATGGAGTGAGCAGAGGTCTGAATTCACCATTCGCTAGCCCAGAACTTGTAAAAGGCTGATGGCCCTAAAGACAGGCTGGTGACTTCAAGATGTCTTTGGCAGGCAGGAGCACCCCATGGGGCTTTTTCCTGCTCACTGAGGTCTGCATGGATGGTTCATTGCCATTTCACCTCCTGACAGGAGATAACCCTGCTGTTTCTTGGGACAGCCCTGAAAACCACAACCCTAGGTTCTCTTAGCTGACTCAACCACAGCTCCAGAAGCACTGCCATAATCTGTTGCTTTGCTCAAAGATTGAAATTGTTCCAGCCTGGGGTTTTTTTCCACACTAAAGCGTATTTAAATTAATGCTGTTTGGCACAAACACTAGTTGAACTAATTTCTTGCTCTCTCACAGCCTTGTTTGTGGTGCAGCAGAGCACCTTGTGCTGTCTGCTGTGGCTGCTTCCTCAACAGACTGCTCAGTGGAAAAGAAAATGCTACAATCAAAGTCATCATAATGAAAATAGCAGTTTTCTTGAGTCTTCATCTACAAGGAGAAGCCAAAATTTTCAAGTATTTGTGCATTGCTTTTTCACACGCAGCCTTAAACTGTTAGGGTTATAAAGGAGAAAATGAATTTTTTCCTTATACAACATGAAGTTTAAGAAGCAGACAGCTATGCAATACCAAAATTACCTCAGGAAAAAAATCTGTTATTTTTTTATAAAATATTAAATAATAATTAAAGGCTAATGAACTTTCTTATCAGAAGGGACTATTCAGCCTGACTTCTTTGGAAGAGAACTAGTAGAGTCAGTTCAAAGTAACTCATGCAAATATCAAAAATCTCTTGAAGTCAATACCATCTCTCTTTTTCTTCAATACTCAGCAGGTCCCCTGAACCACCTCTTAAGTTTTTAAATTTGAATTTGAATGTACCTCATATGGTCAGACATCCATTTCAGGGGGACAGTACAATCACGTGTGTGTGTGTTTATATAGTTACACCCCAAAATGATGGCAGGTTCATTTCATATGTTAGCACAAATCAGACTGTGAAATGCTTCTCTGCATCCTAGTAAAAATAAAATCCCAGAAAAGACTTGTGCTGATTCTGTGGATGTTATAATTGTGAATTGCTTTACTGAATGCAAGGTTACATTTGAGTGTGTCTCTCCTTTGAGTTAAACCTTTAGGTTAACTGTAAAGGCAGGCATTTGTAACTAAAATCTTCACTATATTCAGCCCATATGGGTTTCTTCTTCATATGGTTGATGCATGTGATAGGAGTAATCTTTTATCCCTATGTGTCCATAGACTACACAACATTATTTCCTGTTTTGTGTCTCAAAACATCCCTACCAAAGATTCAGCAAGCCTGGCTTGTTTCCAAAAAACATCCTTTGTGGGAATTAAAAGAGAATGTTTGGAACACTATATAATAAAAGCAAACAAAATACAGCAGAAATAATTTTTTATCTCAGCGAGAGCTGAAAATGAAAATAAATAAAGACCAAGTGCTGCTTACTGAAATTTCTCTGCAGTGTGCACAGAGCAGAAAATAAAATAATTTTGTTGGTTCTATTATCATTCTTGAAAGCATGACACAAAGCAATGCTGATATGGTACAGGTCCATCTGCCAGCTGGGGAAGAAGAAAAGAAAAAGCAATTAAGAACATTATAAATTTGGTTTGTTGCTCTGGGCTGGAAAGATCCAGTTAAGCATGCTGTGATTCTGAACAGAGAGGTACAGGAGACAAGCCAAGAGAGAATTCCTCTTGATATTATCACTTGGCCTGTTTCCATTGCCTTGCACAGCTCTCCCAGCCAAGGATATATCTGTAGCCAAATCACCTCTGGCTCTCAAAGCTAAAATCTGACAGTCTGTGTATAAATCCACACTCCTGAGGATGTGTGGGCTAAATACCAGCCTGGACAACTTACTCTTCCAGTCTGACCCTGTGAAAGAGCACCATTCTGCACACCTCACTGAAGACACACAGCCCTGATTTCTAGAGCATGGAACTAGGTGACCATTCTGACTTGTCCTATTCCTTCTGCTGTCACCTTCTTGACACAAATTTGCTTGATGTGTGAAACCAAGGAATAAAAGTAACTTCTGTATAAGCAATGAGAAATCCATACCTCTTCCAAAAAGAAGGCTCAGAATCAATTGTCTTGCAAATAGTCTTGTAAGTTTTGTCTGTTTGTAAAATGCCAGTTAACCAGCACTGACTTTTTGAGGGGGACAACACAGGCAAAGATCTGCCTTCATTGCACCTTTTGCACTTTGGGTTTGGTACTCTCAGTGTCCTTGGTGATTCTGCACAGGGCTCCAGTGGTATGCACATAAAACAGCAATGGGAAATGAGCCTCTGAGAAATGAATCTAGACCACATTACTCTTAAGTAAGAGCATAGAGCAGCTGGTACAGGTCCAGCCAGACACAGCTCCCTTGAAACCAAAGCTTATCTTTATGTGTCACTGTAATCTGGAGGAAATGAACACAAGAGAGCTCTAAAGTTATATCTACTTTACAGCATCTGTCCTTGCAAACTGATGATGTAGAATAACCCATTTCTCTGGGACTCTTTCTGTTTTCACTGTTCCCAGAGCTACTGTGACAGGGTGCCCTATGTGTGTCGGTGAAGCACAGCCCATAAACCTGCTACCACTGCCTTAAAATCATTACTTTGCCAATAGGTCACCCTGAGCCTGCACTATTTGTACTGAAGTGCAGTTATTTTTGTAGGCAGCACGGCTTGTTTTTCCATCCCCTTCACATCTCACACCTGCTTGGAGCACAGCCAGAGGCTCAGCCATGGACAGCCACCCTGTGCCAGGGAGCAGATCTGCCACATCTGCCAACCACCAGCAGGCACATTGTACCATTGGTGGGGCACAGCTTTGGGCAGGAGCAGAGCTGTCACCTGTTTGTATTTATAAATACAAAAGGAATAGTGTCAGGCCACTGTTGGCTTGGTGAGGTCCCACTCTGGGGTCTGCCCTGGGCTGGCTTAGCCGTTCCTGTTTTCATGCTCATGTACAACACAGAGGGACCAGCAACAAGGTCACACAAGCCAGCAATGGTGGCCTCAGTGCAGCAGCCTGGCAACAACCTGCACTGGCCATCAGCCACCCAAATCAGCAATGGCTTGGGGAATGCCATGGGCTGAGAACCAGGAATCAACCTGCCAGCACTCAGCTGAGCAGCTGCAGGCTGGGCACAGCCTTCAAGATGGATATTGCTGCAATCTGATGAGAAATTTGTGCCAGATTATCTCCATTCATTAAGTGAGAGAATAGAAAAAAATGGCCATTTTAATAAGGGTGGAATTAAACTTGAGTACAGAAAAAATGAAACTAGTTGTCTAAATAGAAAAAGTCTTTTAGAGTGTTCCCAGTGGTTTATAAATCATTACCAGCTAGTTCATGTCTGTGGGGGAGCTTTTTGTGAAAAGCTGATCTTCTCTTACTGCAAGCATTTTGCTCCTGTTCTGTGGAGAAGAAAATGTTTGGTTCCATTTGTAGAACAAGTTTAGAAATATAATTTTGTGGAGAAATGGTGGGATTCTTGAGACAGAGCAGTAATAAAGAAACCCCAGAAAGAGAAGGTGGAAAAGGGTTATTAGCTCACCCATAAAGCATCATTTGACTCTGGAAATGTTGATTTGCTCTCTTTTCTTTTATATGGCACTGGAGAAACCAGAATTGGTTTTTAAATCTAGTAAGAAAAATTGGAAATTAATTTCAAAGGTAAAATTAGAGGTAGATGTGTAAAGAGTGATGTTTTACCTTTGAACTGGTAAATTTAATTAAAAGACAGGTGTATCCATAAGGGCTGTAAAAGAGCAAAGCCTGGATAAGCACTCACAGTGCCTCTCAAATTTGATTTATTCCTGTTATTAGAAATGGGTGAGCCTTCCTCATGACAGGCTTGCTACATTCTCCTTTACTGGGCTGCCTGTTTTCTGAGAGCTTGGGAAAATCTTTGTCAGCTGTATAGGCACTTTGAATGATGCAAACAGAATTTTGGAAGGATTTCATTTCATTGTGTCTTTTGTAATTTTGTCTATTCATTTAACTTGCCATTTAAAACCTGTTTAAATGCATCATTAAACATTTTAGTTTACTTCCAGGATAGATGCCACTATTTCTCATTTAGCAAATTAATGAACTGAGACACAAAGTGTGTAGCTGAAACAGGTGATGCTTCTCCTAAGCACAGAGCAACCTCTTGTACTTGTTCCTGAGTGAGAAAGGATTCACCTATGGCTGATAGGGACTGAGAATCACATAAAAAATGGCTCACTAGAGGAGGTGGGGATGATCTCAGGATTTTAGGAGTTGGGTTTGGCTCTGAAAGCAGCTGAAAAGAAGGCAAATATTCTACTGGCCTGAATGGGTTGCTTGAGGTCCTCACAATTTCATCTGTTTCAGCAGAATGTAATTGAATAGTTTCTAATGGAGTTATGTGAGTGGAAATAAAAGGCATCTCTTACAGCACAAACCTCTAAAATAATAAATTTTATAATTAATGCTTCAGCCAGTTCAGCTTCCAGTCTTGAATAGTATTTCACTCATAAACAAACAACATAGTATTTCTGAAATATTATTGGTGTGGAAAAAAGATAGACTATTTAGAAGAATATAAGAAAACTGTGCTAATTGATGCAAAGATGCAATTTTATTCTAAGATTGTGAAAATACTTCTCCTAATGTTGTTTTATTAATTCTTATTAGATGTAGGTTTAAAATGGAGTGCTGATTTGTCTCATGGAATTTAGCAGAATGAAGAAGCACAAATAAAATTAGTTTTGTTGTCTTCTATTTCAATGTTCCATTGATATTTGAGAGTTTAGTGTTTGAACAGGTTGTTACAGTGCATTGCTTCAGCTACCTTAACCCTTTGATTTTGTAGTAAATTATATTCCAAGAACGCTTCTATTTTTCCTAAATTTACTAATCTTAGAATTCATTAAATTCAAAATGGTCTCTCATTTGAGCAAGAGATCAGTAATTTTATAGCAAATGAAAATCACTTATTGAATATGAGACATAAAAATCCTAAGAATGTATTTATTGTATTTGTATGTAACCAACTAAACTGCTTTAAAATAGACATGAATATTATGGATGGCTTTTTGTTGTTCCTGTTTTTCATCTCAAATGATTATTTCAAACACCAGATGCTTATCATCTTAATTCTTTTCCAAAATCCAATAACTGAAATAAATTTATGTTCCAGAATGGTATCCTGAGTGGAGCTCATTGACACAGGTAATACCATTTTCACACTGCCATGATGCTGACCTGTCAGCTGTAGGCATGGAGGAGGTGGGCTGGGAAGCTCCAGCAGTTCAGGAGCAACAGTTTTCAGCAGACTCTGGAGTGGCTGTAGATCCATGAGGTTATTTATGACCTATAACTTCAGCTCTGCTGTTTAGTTTATATTCCTACCATGCACAAAATCCCATCCCCAGTCATTATTTGAAAATGATCCTTTGTACTCATGGACTCTGTGGGCTTCATTAGGGATTTCTGAGGACTTAAAGGAACGCAAAATCCAGCGTCCTGATTTCTAGACATTTAATGTTTCTGAAGGAAGTAATGTAGTTTGAAACTCTGTTGTTCTATTTATAGGTGACCTAATATCACAGGTTGGGTGTATACAAAATTTTATTAAGTTCTGACTGATGAGTTCCGTGGCTGGTAAATCTCTCTTGGTCAGATCCAGGTGTATTAAAGTGCTTGGTTGCTTTAGGATGTGAATGTAAATGGCGAAACTCATTTTATGAGCTTCATTATTTCTGGAGGGAGGCTTCTCATACAGCTTATTAATGTACCTGATTTTTATTATCTTTTCCTCAATAAAAGCCTCTTTCTTAATAGGTATTTTGACACTGAGGTTTAATGGCATTTAAGAAGATGACAGATCCAGGCACAGAAATTGCAAGTCATATGTATTAAATTGTTCAGTCATGAAAAGATCATTCCATCCTAAAAATGGAATCACTGCTGTTCTTTTTCCATTTAGGTTTTCATTTTTGCTCTGGTAGTTTGAACATATTACTCTGGATAAAATAATTTTCTTTTGCTTTTAGGAATGAAATTTTTTTTCTGCTTATCCACAACCTAGAAGAATGAGAGTGACAGCAGCTAGAGAATCCCAAGAACATTTATGTTTTTTGAGCACTTACGAAATCTGTATCAATCAATTTGATAAAACAAAGTCTTCCAGCATGAAAAACCCTAATAGTACATTACTCTATGGATAGCTATTCCTTTATATGTGCAAGCCACTCTGCCTTTGAAAATACACTGGATCACCATACTAGTATAATATTTGACTTGATGACCTTCCAATTCTGCAGGAAAACCAGGTCAAACTTCTTATTGTCAAGATTCTACTGGCTTCTATTCTTCTCTGCCTCATTGACTTGAGTCAGTAATTCAGATAAGACTTCTTCTGTGGATTTATAACAGAATATTTTATCTTTACTTTTTTTCAATATATTTTTCATTTGCAAAAAGTTCTCTGCATTTTAAATGGATGCATGTATTTAAGCTGACATTAATTTTCATAACGAACATGAAAATGTAATATACATAGCCAGCTCAAGCTCATTACTGTGCTATTTAAAAAACTTTCATAACCATATTTGTGCTTAAATAAATATTCTCTTTTTCTTAACAACATGCATTACTTACAGACAGTGATATGCTTTTGCTGTAGGCAGAGGGAGCACCAATTTTCTGATGGCCTGAAGCTTTTCACCCTGTAGATGTGGCTGCAAAAGGATTGGGGATGTAGCCCTGTGGAGAGCATAGGTTTTTCCACCATGTACGGAGCAGTATAAACTTCATGCATATGTTCTCTTCTTGGAAATGTCTGTCTGGTTAACACATGTTTTCTAGCTCTGAAATGCCACACTTCTGCAATATGTTCTCAGCATAACTCTGGATGAGTGCCTGTGTGAATGGAGGCGCCTGCACTGAAGGAGTAATGTGATCTTCTGAATAGATTAATATGAATGGGAGCACTTTGGAAGCAGAGATTGGACAGACTTGTGAAGGATTTTTATTCCTTTTGCAGGAATTACTTGTAGTCATTACTCATTTTCCAGGGTGTTGCACCACTTAATGTAAAAGCCTATCTTTCTGCTAGAGGACTGGCTTGTAAGAGGATTTAGTCTTGTACAGTAAGCAGCATGACTTGCTTTTCTCTCTTTATGGTGGTCTCTAGGTTCTTATCACCTGCATATATGAATATAGACTGACCAATCAGGTCATTTCATTGTAAGGACAGATGCAGTTAGAGCAATAAAGAATGAAGATATTCATGTCTAGACTCTGAATATTCTTTAGAAGTCCTGGGAAACTGTTGTAAAAATGGAAGAAGAATCAAAATCAACTGCTTTGGGATAGACTTCAGGGACCCTCTGTCCAACTCCTTGCTGCAAGCAAGGTCATCTGTGAGCTCAGGCCAGCCTTCTCAGAGCTTTACCCATGTGGGTCTTGAACTCCCCAAGGCCAAAGTGGGACTGCCTCTCCAGGCAGTCTGGTCTCCTGACTGTCCTCAGTGAAATTTCTTTTCCTATATCCAGCTGGAATCTATTTCAATTTATGATACCTGCCTCTCCTTCTCCCACTGTGCATTATTGTGAGGAGCCCATCTCAGCTCCTCCATAACCCTCCAGGTGGGTAAGGCCAGGCTGCTCTGAGACTTTCCTGAAGCTGTCCTTTACCCACGCTGAACAAGCCCAGCTCCCTTCAGCTCTGCTCACAGGACAAGTCCTCCAGCCCTGACCAACTTGGTGGGCTCCACTAGACTTTTCCAAGTCTGTCAGTGACTTTAGATACCAGGCCAGAAACACTGCAAAAATAATTGCAGAAAGAAGATCTTGAACTTGTGTTTGTCACTTGAATGTTTTTATACCAATTCTTTCTCTTGCTGTTCATTGAGCAAGAACCTGTCACCACTTTTAAGAAAGCAAAATCTATTATCACTCCATAAGATGCATTGCTTATAATAGCTGTCCTCTTGGAATTTCATTAAAGACATTATAATCATTTTTCCTACAGTGTCTTCTTTTCATCTTCTTTGCCAAGCTCCATGGATGGCAGACGCTTTTCAGGATTAATGAATAGTGATAACATCATTAGTCACTATCTCAAGATCCAATAATCCTTTAAAGGAGTGATGTGAAAGTCAATAGGTAAATGAGAAAAGTCTTTTAAATTGCTTCCTGTCTCTAACAAGTCAATAAAGGCCCTCAGTGGGAGGGTGAGCATCTCTGTCTCACAGTGTAACAGCAGCTGAGGCTCTCGGGAGAGGATACAAGGACACACAAGACACAGGAATGTTTCACGCTACTTCCAGGCTGACCTGCAGAAGAGGTCTCTTTTCAACTCAGGGTGGCAAGCTGCATGGAAAGGATAGTGCCTTCTCTGTCTTTATTTCTAATTTGCATCTGAAAAATTATGTCTGAACTTTACCATCACCAATGAAGGAGGAATTGCAGATGATACCAAACACAGAGGAACAGTTGCTACACTGGAGTACAGTCCTGCTGGTCATAAAGACCTTGAACCACTCTGTCTCCTTCAAAAATGGGGTAAATGGGATTGAAGAAGTGGGCAATGATGTGGAAGTTGACAAGCTGGGCTGGCATAAGAAAAATACTCATGTCTCATTCCAGCCATTTGCATCCCCTCACCTTAGGCTGTGGAGCTGTAAATTCTGCACCAAGTAGGATTAAAATATTGGAGAAAAGGAAACTACCATGCCAGCATAAAGAAATGTTTCTGCTTGTTTAGAAGCAAGGCAGGTCCTTCACATGAGTCCCTTTCTCCAGTGCTTTTCCTTGACAGTTTGAAGCAAAGATCCATTATTCCATGCAGCTGAAAATAGCCCTGTATCACACACACCCAGGGCTCTCTCCTTGCAGGAAAAGCTGCCTTTTAATTTCTGCCTGTGTCTAAATTAAAGAAGGTTCATTCTTGACAGTCTTTTTTATTTTTTCACAGAAGACTAAATTACCAGGTCAGCCTCTTAGGACATTTTCCCTCCCTTCTTATCCCTTAGGCAATTTGGTTTAATGTTTAGCTTTGTTGGAATTGCCCAAGAGTGGAACTGCACATTGGGAAAGAGTAACTAACACACTGGGAAAGCTGGGACATCCCTGCAGTCCAGCCTGAAAGGTGATTTGTGTCAATGCTTTAGGAACAAGAGCTGAATGGGGGACTAATCCCCTGTATAGAGCAGAGCTCTCCTGCTGCCAGTCAGCAGCCTGGATTTGGCTAGGATGAGTCTGCTGGGCGTGTGATTTTGCTTAGAGAGCAGAGATAAAAGGGTTTTATAGCGGTTTGTGCAGCCACCTGCCACCTCCTTTGCTTGTGCATGTGTAGGCACCAGCATCAGACACCAGCACATCCATGTCCATCTCCAGGCAGAAAATGGAGAGCTTGGATCCCCCTTCCACCACCAGGACAGTCAGAAACCAAAGCACTTTCAACACTCATCTGTGAAAATCCAGGCACGCAGTCTCTTAGTGTCCACTTTTCTTCAAGGCAAAGCAATAATGCTTACCTATGCCTCTTAGCATTACATCCATGAACTTCAGAGCACTTGGCATTGACAGATATTTTTATAACCAATTAAATAAAAGCACAGATGTTCCTCTCCATTTATTTCACAAATCTTTAAAACAATTAACTCTTTTTTCATTTGCTTAACTTTGAGATCAGAAACCAGAAGTCAGTTGTTATCTCAGAGGTTTTAAATAATAGGCATTCACTGCAGTGATTTATAATGCCATCCCTGACCTTGGATTACTTGGTAGCAATTAAACCATGTGTTTAAGTTCCTGAACTTAACATATAAAGAAATATGTTAGAATGGAAGAATGGTTTTTCATCATGTCCTGTACAAAAATATTCTTTTCATTCATAAGCCACAAACTTACTGCAATCTCCTTGGTTTTCTTGCAGGTACCCATCAGAAGTAACCACAGAAAAGCAGTACATCAATGAGAATAATACAGTGGGTTTATTTCCTTACAATTATTGGTGTTTTCCATTTCATTGAGACTTTTCCTGTAGGACTCACTAACAAGAATTACCAACTGGAAATTAAAGGGACAGGATATATAGCCATAAATTTTCATGAACATGTAATATCCTTCTGTGCTGCATTTTTTTCCAATTAAGTGAGTCAACTCTGTGCAGTTTGTGGAAAAAATAACAGAATGGCAATTTCATTCTGAGGTAAATGGGTAAACAGGGATATGGGAATAGATTGAAGCTCATTAAGGAGGTGGCTTCATAGCTTCATAGTTGTCAACCTCTGGGTTGTAAATGGGTGACAATGTGCCAATAAGCATTTTCAGCACCATATAGAAAGTAACTAGTAATAGAAAAAATATTTAGGACATAAATTCAAAGGAGAAACATCTAAATATATGTTAGTTATAGATATACCCTATGGTAAATGTAACTATTAAAAGATTATTCTGTTACAGTTGTAGCAAACTTTTCTGAAAGTACTTAAAAATATTTTTCATCAATCCTGCAAGACTGACTGTATTCATACATATATATGTGTATATGCAAACATACACACATTTATGCACTATCACTACTCTCGCTCACTCTGATGTTAGTAAATGACTGGCAGTGATAAAAGTATTAAAAGGACTTTCATCATATTGAATTAAAGTCACACAAAGGAAATTGGAAAATGGAGCTTTGTGAGAAGACAGAACGGAATAAAAAATGTAAAATGTCTCTCACCCCCTTCCCTTTTGCCTCTCCATTCTGTAGTGTCTTTCTCTGTACTGCTTTTTATTCTTTTGCTCTCTATTGCCCTTCTAAATCCTGTGCTTCGCCCACCTATTCTCCTCCTCTGCTTTCATACTAACTAGCAGCACATCCTTTCATGTTCCCATCAAGCCTGGACAAGCGGCAAATGCTCTCTCTCTCATGCACACTGACTTTTCTCATTGTTCTTGGCTGAAAAGGTGCAACTGTGCCAGCTTTTCAAGACGTTTCAGATGGGATTTTTCAGGGTGATGAATCAGACTCATTTTGTTCTCCAGTCACTGCACTGCAGCTTTGATGTTTCTGTTCTTCTCAGTAACATGTCAATGACGATATCTTTTCTGCAATATAACACCATACCAGGCAGTCTGATGGAGGGATAAATTCACTACATGACTGCTACCAAGTGTTAATGCTATTTTGACAGTAGTAAAATCTGTGTCTGTCACTCCATCTGCAATAAACAGGAGATGATGTCACACCACTTCTATGCAGGGCCACAGTGTGGACTAAAGAACATGATGCTAAACTTAACGTGGCACTAAACATCATGGAGCTACAGCACTACTTGAGCTTCAACTGATTCATCTTACGATAAAAAAAATGAGCACGCAGCAATTGAGTAAATGTTTGCAAATATTTTGCCACTGAATTTAAATCACAGATTTATTGCAATAATAAACATGAGAGTGCATCTTGATAGTTTGTTAATTGAGTTATGTGGGTGGTTAGCCTTTTATTGCTATTCAGATGATTCTCTATGTGAAATCACATGATTTAGTTATTTAGTCTGTAGTAAGAATACTGACTGTGGTCATCAGCTATCCCAAGTGATCTTCACTCCTTTTGAAATCCTAGGACAATAACATCAGAGTTATTACACAGAGTTTTGT
Organism: Melozone crissalis; assembly: GCF_028551555.1. NCBI lineage: Eukaryota > Metazoa > Chordata > Aves > Passeriformes > Passerellidae > Melozone > Melozone crissalis. The sequence goes on from NW_026535805.1 coordinate 60,853,039, forward strand.
TTGTTCAAATTGAATATGCATGAGAAGCTGTCTAGAGAAAGCTAGGCAAGACAACACTTCTGTTGAAAGGCTATGAAACTTGTGGAGTTAGAAGCAATCTTTAAGTATTGTAACAGAGCAAAATTTTGTACTGATATGGTTTATGAAAATGCCACTCTAACATTCCACTATCAATATTAAAACCTGGAAGGTAAATCTCCTTGCAAACTAAGAAACAAAATTAATTGGCTTGATTTATCCTCATCAGCTGGAGCACATGAACCACACTGTTCCCAGCCATTGTTGAAACAGTCTTGAATTTACATTTCCAGAATAGGAGATGACAGCACAGTTTATAATGCTGTCTCCATTTACATGAGGGATCAGGTGCTTGGAGAGGAAGGCTTTTCAGGGTGGGAGAACAGAAAGGGGAGCTGTGCAGAGCAGTGGCTGCTCTGTCAGGGTTATGGGGTGCAGGAGTCAAGGCTGCAGGAGCTGCTGGAGTGTCTCTTGAATTTTAGAAAACAGTCACCATTCTGCTCCCATGGCTGCTTCTGATCCAGTGCCAGAGCACATGGCCCACTGCTGATTTTTATCTCATTTTCTACTGACACAACTGGCACAATCCTCTTTTGATCTGTGAGATCAGAAACAGATGTTGGGTAATTTAGCTTGATGATTTGAGCACAGGATTTGGTAATGCTAGGTGTACAGTTGAACTCAATGTTAAAGGTCTTTTCCAGCCTGAGTGATTCTATGATTTACAGGTAGGGGTCCAACAGCCAGATCCAGGCATGTCCTGATCTAACAGGAAGCCTGAAATACCATCATACCATCAACCTGTGCCACAGACTGTGGGACCATCCTTAAAACCATGTGATTTAGGTACCTTTATTCATATCTGATGGGTTGTTTTTTTCTAACCAAGCAGCAAGGGAGAAATTAATTCTATGATTCTTTTGTAGCAGAAAACTCTTCAACTGCATGGGGTTTTTTGTAAAACAAGACCATTCTCTTTGGTTTTCCTCAGCAAAGTGCCCTGTACCTCACCACGTGATCACAAACTCAGGAAGCAGACAGCAGACAGCAGAAGTGAAGGTTCAGGCCAGCATTGACACTGTGCACTCTCAGATCCCTCTGGAGTAGCTGAGATCAGCTCAAAGCTGATGGTGGAGCCCAGCAGGCAGCTGAAGTTCCAGGAACCTTGTTCAAGCAGGCACAAGGGCTGGGATTCATTTGCCCAAACACAGACATCTATTATCAGTTCAGGTGCTGTGAAGGACCTTTCTTGGCATCTTGGAGGCACTTCAGGAAGGCTCATGTGCTCCCTAGAGTGTATTTGCCATCCCTTGCAGATGTCTCAGACAGCTCATCCTGTCTGGACGTGCTCCTGGACAACCTGCTTCACACGGCTGTTCGTGAGCAGAGGGATTGAGCTGGGAATTTCAAAAGATTTCTGCCAACCTCAATGATTCTGTGGTTTCAGCTGGAAACAAATTCCAATTCATTGGGCACCTGAAAGTTCTGCTCTGCCAAAATCCACTGACAGTGATTCAGCTTGATTCATTTGAGGGTGTTTAGGAGTGTCATACCCCATGAGAACATCTTGTGACCTATCAAGCGTCTCAAAGCAATGTGGGGATTTCAGCAAACAGACAGTTTACTTTCAAGTGGTTGCAACTTCTTTAGTCACATTATCAAGGCTTTTTATTTTTCCCTCCCCTACCTCTCTGGGCCAGAGCAGCACTTATGGAAAATATGCATAGTTTCATGCCAGGCCAGGAGGGACACCCTCACCATCTCAGGTACACTGGGTACTAACTAAATTTGAGTGACTGACTTCTCAGTAGTCACCTCTTTTGAAATATTATGTAGCCAAGAATCCAGATGGAAAAATCTTCCCATCCAAAATTAATTCCTTCCATGGTAAGATAATTCCTTGCTATGATGTTGTGCATCTCCTTAGAGTATGCTACACTTAGCACTTTATGTTTTTGTCTGTTACATTAACAAGCCCTCAGCTACCTGGAACTTCCATTCTATGCTGGTACTTGATCAAGCCATCTCTAAAAGTATTCTTGGGCAAACTAGGAAACAAAACAAAACAAAAATTGTCTTTTTTTAAATTATTTAAGGCAGATCTTTCAGATTGCAGCCTTTCATTCCTGCAGCCTTTACCGTGAAAGTTTTTTGAGCCATTAAATACTGAAGTGTTGGAAGATCCCCTGGATGCTAGAGGACATGGCTTACTGTGGTGGTGTGTCTCTTTTGTCACTTGATCAGAACGAGGCAGATGAGCCAGCAATTGAATTCAGTGATATTTCACTGGAGGAAGCATTGTTTCCCATTAAATTGTAGCAATGGTATAGTCTGAACAGGAGAAAAAGCAGTGGAATCAAATTAACGATGAAAAAAACTGTTTTCACGTTAGTCTCTAGTTTATAAATGAAGCAATACCTAGAGACATCCCAAATGTCCATCACCCTCCCTCACTGACTGTTCATTAGGAAGAAATCTCTTTTTTTGTACAAAGCATTTTCTGACACAGTGATAGTGCAGCACAGGGAAATGTCCCATACATTCCCTGAGCAGAAGAGGAGCAGCAGCACCAGGTTGCAGATGAGGGTCCTTGGGTAAGGCACATTTCCAATCCTGCAGCCCACTGCCAAGATCCTTGCCTTCCCACTGAAGTTGGAAGTGGCTTCTCCTCATCACAGGACCAATTACAGAAGATCCTTTGTGTTTTGTTGCATCCTACATCTTGGATTGATGTAGCAGTGAATTAGGTTGAAATCTGGGATTTTGGATTAGTTTGTTGTACTCCACTTCTAATTGTAGGCTGCCCAAGAATCAGTGGTGTTGGACTGCACTGTAATATTTTTGTCTTGCTGATCAAAATTAAATTTTTCAGTCTACAAAGTCTACAAATTTGGATGAGAAAGCTCAGCCCAGAAGGGAGTGTACCAGCAAATTATCTCACTCTCCCCCACAACTATGTCATCACTATTATTGCATTTACCCTAGAACAGTAAGAAATGTAGAGGAATCCAGTTATCTCCTTTATTTCCCTTGGTGGATGTCACAGAACATCTTGTGACCTATCAGGCATCTCAAAGCATTGTGGGGATTTCAGCAAACAGACAGTTTACTTACAAGTGGTTGCAACTTCTTTAGCCACATTAACAAGGCTTTTTATTTTTCCCTCCAAGATTCCTGATGATACAGAGCCATGAGCTTTCCAGGGTGGCAGAGGTTATCATGTGACAGCTTAGGCAGCAAGGCCAAGTGTCACTGTCACAGGCTCTGACACCTGCGAGTCTCACTCATGGATCCAAGCATTATCACACTGGGGCTGTCTGCAACCGTGGGATTAAAACATGTTCCCCTACAAAAAAAATAAACTTTGGCATCCCTAAGTTTTAGCTGAGGGAAAAATGTTGAGTCTCCAAGGCTGCTCTACTAACCTCCTATGATATTTCTTGTACTTTAAACCTCGTGGAATTTTGTGCAATAGTGTTTTCTGTATGGGGAGTAGGAAGGAACAGACCTCTTTTGAGGGAATATCAGACAAAACCATCCTTTGCTACCCACCTGCTCACTGCCAAGCAATGCTTAAGGGGCAGGCAGATGAGTGGAGGGAAGAGGGCCTTGGATGCCTCTCCTGATGACTCCTGGGTGGCAACTGAGCCAAGCTCTGCTCTGAGCCAAGCCTGTGTGCACCCTCCCCAGTTAGCCCCCAGATGCTCGTTGAAGATCTTTATAGCTTCTTTACACTTCTTTTCCAACTCAGAAACATTTGTGCAGCTGAGTTGCATCAGATTTGGGAGATCTCACTTTGATGCATCTTTGAGACGCTCAGGTCTCATGCGAGCAGCTGTGACAGTAAGAATCCCAACATGAGGAGTGCAATAGCAGCTCCAGTGTGCAAGGATGAAGTCCAGCTGGCAGCTGAGGTTCACTCCTCCAGCCAAGGCAGTACAAATGTGCCCTATGTGAGTCACAGCAGGGATGATGTTGTACGGCAGCAATTAATTTGTTTCTAAGGCAAACGAGTCCAAATGGTAAAGGCTTGTGCGAATGGAATTTACTGTTCCAATGTAAATAAGGAACTGGCAAACAATAACCACTCCAGCCTGAAAGCCCAGCCAGCAATTGGTTGACATTTGGGCTGCAGAGAGTTTGCAGATTCCAAACGAGTTGGAGAGGAGCTGTGTTTTGCAGCAACAATTGATTTATTACTGTGACAACGAGTAGAAATAGAAGGACCTGCTGGCAGACAAGGGTGTGATTTGTTCCTTTGCAAACAAGCAAGCAGTGTCCAGCTGGCCGGTGGCCATTGCCAAGCAAAAGCCATGGGGAGGATGCAAGTTTTATCTCCTCTCTGCTTGACTTCTGCCCACTAAACAGTGATGGAATTAGGGTGGTTTTTCTTGAGTTTTTTTCTGGTTTGTTTTTTTTTTTTAATTGTACAAAACCAGACTTGTAATTAGTAACGTTTCTACAAAGTGAGTAAGTTAGGGGGAGGCAAAAGTCAGGCTGTCTCCTCGATATCTCACTTCTCAAGCAGTAGGATGACACTTCATCTGCTATTCATGAGCAGAAAATAATTCTCATTCGTATTGCAGCAGCCCCTGTAAGGACCAATCAAGGTCCCATTGTGCTGATGCCTGATTGGTGGCCGTGAGCAGAAAATTGCTGGTGCCTGCTTGGATGCAGTTCAGAAACTTCCATTTTTTTGCCATGTAAGGTTTAACACGAGCACATTCTGATCAGCAAAGCACGTAAGTGTACGTTTAAAGCAATCTCTTTCCAGCCAAATGCCTCAGTGTTTCAGTCCTCTCAAAGAGAGGGACATTTCAACGTGTGCAAAAATGTTCACCTAGGGCTGAGCATTCAGACAGGGCTGCTGCATGTGGGCCTCACATCTTCTGAGTGTTCATGTATGAGAGAGTTTTCTTCTGATGCAGGGTTTGGGGGCTGAGGGGACAATGTCCAAGTGGAGTTTCAAGTTTGTTTTCTCTCCTGGGCAGGTTCTAAGCCAGCCCCACTGAACTGGCGCCGTTCAGAGAGCTGCACTCAGTGGGATCACACGAGTCATTTGACAGATGTGTCAGAGGTGTGAGCATCAAGACAGATGAATCATTTCCATTTTCTGAAACAAAACATTGACGTGTAATAGACTGAAATTAAGGTGTGAGAAATGAGGGTGAATGAAAATAAAAACAGTGAGATGTCTGATTTTAGAGTAAGGATGGATGGAACAAGGGAAGAAACCAAAATGGCATGTAGCATTTCATGGTGGTTAATCTGGTATTGACTAAGTCAAATGAGATAATTCTTTTCTGGTTGACAATGGACAAGCTGAGACTTCATGGATATGAGTAGTTAAAATCAGTAAGACAGTGAATACATCATCTATGTGAATATGGAGAGGAACATTTGTAGTGTATCATTTTTGCTGCAAAAGTAATAGTAAGGAAAAAATCAACAGAGACCAACAGCTAGCTACGACTACTTCATATTCTGGATGTTGTGTAAAATAGCCATTATTTACTATGCTAGTAAGCCTGGAAAACATTGGCTTTGTAAAGCTGATAACAGTAATGCACTGGAAACATTGTCTGGGACCAGTGGAGTGCATTGTACTGATAAAGAATTTCCCTGTAATGCTCTTATAGTAATTGCAGCTGCAGTTTGTTTCTTTCACAGTAAAACAGTCTGAGGCTGGCAGAAGGTTTACTAAAACTTCCCTTTAAAGTGCTGAGCAATTTGCTGCCTCCTTCCACTGACTGCTCACCTGAGTTTTCACAGCTTTGAGAGCCCTAACACAGAACCTGTGAGCTCTAGAACAGACTCTAATGAATATAGATAATTCCCATTTTTAAGACATTTCACTGTTGTGGAGTGTACAAGTTATTCCTCATACAATAGGGAGTCAGAGAATGTTGTACTTAAAACCCAAAGCACCGGGGTCAGCATTTGTGTGCATCATTATCAATTAAATCAGTAAAGGGATTCACTGAAAATAAGAGGATTTTTGTAGGGATATACAGCATAACATTCAGTCTTTCTTTCCATTTTGAGATTATTTTTTTAAAAAACCGAACTTGTCAACTTATACTCCTCTAAAGATTTCCCTTCCTTTCTGCTTTTATTATATATCTTTAAATGACCAGCAGGATTTAGCAGTACTTGGCTCTCAGCATGTTAAAAAGATATTCAAGGTTACCTTTGCATGGGAAAAAAAAAAACAACTTTAAAACACTGTCAGCTTTCTCATCTACATATGAAAGCAACAAGAAAAGAAACAATTAAATGGCACAGCTTCTCCTGGAGCTCTCAGACCTTTCCATCATTTTTATTTTCCTCTTAGCAATTTATACAAGCTTGCCTTGTACAGTAGCCTGGCTCGCCTGGCTCCATCATCCCCTATAAAATTGCTAAGGCAGGCAAAGCTCCCACTGAATTCAAGCCTAATACGGTTCACTGCAGGAAGGGAAACCAATTTTGGTTTTAGTGAGATATCTACAGCTGAAGCAAGTGTATTTAAGATATATTGTCCTGAGCTGACTCTCACACTAGTGTTATGTTCCTGCAACTCCCAGTGAAGTTTGGTTTACACAGGCAGTGCAGAACTTATTACCCACATCATTAAGGGCCCTCTGTATCAAAGGGAAAATGTCTTCTGCAAACTGGTGTGGAAGGAAACACTGATATTCCAAAATGGACAGTCTAGATAAAATAGTTGAGTGGAGAGCAAGCCAGTTCCTCAGAAACCTGGGTGGGTAACAAGTGCATTCTCCTGTGCATGTGCCCAGTAGCTGTGTAAGTAAGGAATTGTAAGGGGTTTTGGTGGATATAGGACCGAGGGCTGCATTGAAAGAGAGGAAGTAATTCTGCTTGGTATCATTCACAGGGCACTCTGTTCTATCTGTTTGAGCATATCTGCCAATGCAGGTGTGACTGGAAGAGGGTTGTGGGGTTTTTTCACAGAATCACAGAATATTTTGAGTTGAAAGGGGCCCACAAAGATCATCAAGCCCAGCTATTAAGTGAAAGGCCTGTATGGGGATCCAACCCACAACCTTGGCATTATTAGCATCCTGCTCTAACCAACTGAGCTAATCTCAGTGGATTTTTGTCTTCCAGTGTAGTTAATTGTTAATTTCTATTCCTTAACCTCTACTTTTTATGGATATTTGAATGTTCTGTTTCAAAAAACACCTGTTTGTGACTATTTTATCCAGTCTCAGGTGAGCATTTTGGGTAGTTATTTTAAAAATCCATACATAGGGAGTACTTGAGACTGAAAACAGTCTTGGTTTCTCCTCTTTAGCATTTTTATCAGCTACGTTCAAATAGTACATTACACAAAAAAGAAATCTGCCTGGAGGGTTACTGAAACAGCATCGCTGTCAGCTTCACCTGCAAAAATTGATGAGTGCCCCTAGCACAGCAAGGGACAGATGGGCCATGCTGCCTGGTCCTCAGCCCTCCTTCTCTTTGATAGGAGCTGCCTCTGCCTCCACATGTTCACCTTGACCCATGCAGAGACCAGAGGGGCCATTGCAATTAACCTTGTGTGGCACTGCCACACCTGCAGGACTGAGAACCTCTCCCGCGTGCACAACAGCAGAAAACAGTGGTGCTCTACTATTTCCCATCTTTTTGGTGGGTTTTTTAATAAAGTCTCTTCAAATCATATATACATGTCAATCCAGCAGTGAAACCCCAGCTGCTGATGGCTGTTTCTGCCTGAGCCTGAGCCTGGCTCAAAGTGAAGGTGGCTGTGACATGCCAGCCAGAGTGTGCTGTGGGCTGGTGTGTTAAACATCCATCACTTCCCTAAGACTAATGCTGTGTGTCACCAAATATTCCAGCCATCTCCCACACTTCTAGCAGCAATTTCCACTCTATTAAGTTCTACTGCTAATAGTGTCCAGGAAGCTAGAAACAGGCTTCATTTCACCTACAGTTTAGCAATCTTCACCAATCTACCATTGGCTGTGTTATTAAATACAGGCTATTGAATCAGATTCTGCTAGCAGCTATTTGATGTCAAACCTGGAATTAATCCTGAATTTACAACTGTGACTGATGTTATTCGGGAACTGAAAGTTTTTCACTTCAAGTTTTAACTCTCTATTACAGACTGTTTTAAAGATTCAAAGTTTTCTAGAAGCAGCCAGAGCTGGTTGTCCCACAGGGCAGTTGTCCCACAGGGCAGTTGTCCCACAGGGCAGTTGTCCCATAGGGCAGATGTCCCACAGGATAACTTCTCCAGAGGACAGTTTGAGCTGCTCACTGTGCTCTGAAATTGCTTGAATGGTGAGCTAAGGAACTTCTGTATGAGGAGGGATATCACCTAAAATTACAGTAGCTCTCTTTTGTTCTCCATAATTCTGGTCAAGAAGAGAATTATGAAGAGCATTCCATAGAAGAGTACTACATTTTTTTTTCCCAGACTCCCAATTTCTTATGGAAACAGTGACCCCTTTCCTTTATACACCTGTGAGTCCAAAGTAGAGTCCTTGTGCAGCAAGAGTAAGGAGAGACCCCGGTGGTTTATTGGGATTTTTCTGCACTTGGATGCATTCTGGCTATCCCAGTCCTGGTTCCCAGGTGAAGGGTATTAAACACTAGGGACAGGGCTCCCCTGAGACACAGTTGTGCTACAGTTTCCTGTTTGTGTCTGGAGAAGGTCTCACTTGGAATGCCTTGCATTCCTTAATTTGAGTAGACTCAGCCCAAGTGCCCACAAAGTGCTTGGGAAGAGCTGGATGTGGGGAAGGCACCACTGGGTTGAGTGGTGCAGCCTGTGCCCACTTCACCCAGAGCACAGAAATGAAACCTGCAACAAGCATGGTGCAGTTTCCCCTTTGGAAAGACTTCAGAGATTGTCCTAAATCTGGACTTTCTCAAGTCCTGTGTCAAAGAGTGGGGACACCAGGCCCTTTGGATTGTGCTGCTTACTCTCTGAGAAAGGGCTTCTCTAATCCTCCCCTTCAACCCTGGAGACTTCCAGATTTTTAAATCCTTTTCTTTTCTAGACTGCCTTGTAATAAAGGAAAATCAGCTCTGCTGAGTTGTGTAGGATATTAAAACAATAGGAAACAAACTACCCCTAGATCACTCCATTCTTTAAGGAGCAGAGCCCTCCGTCCAGCCCTGATTTCAACGCCATGGTTTGTGGTAGTTACCTGATTTGCAAGAGATGTCTCCCCAGGGACCCAGGAAGCCTCTTGTTTTGCACCATCAGGATTGTGTGCTCAAGACCCCCTGCCCCTTTCCAGTCTCACCATGGGCTGCCAGCCTGCCCTGTCCTTCCACCACTGCCCACATCTCCCCCTGCTCCTGCAGGGTTTCCACACCATGAGCAAGGCAAATAGGCAGGAATCCATCCTGTCCACACATAGCCTTTTAAGAAAACATAACTTACAGCAAAAAATCCAACAAATTAGGTCCCTAGTGCAGCAAGAGACATTGAGACCTGCCTGGGCTACAGCAGCACCAAGGTTGTCTCTAAACTCTTTCCACACTGACAGAGCATAAGCAGAGCCCAGTGCTCAAAGGCATAACTCATTGGAGAAATTAGCCCATAAAATTATTTCTGATAAAAGAGAGGGTTTTTTAAAATTTAATGTCAGGTTAAATAAATCACAAAGCACGGCAGTGAAGATTTAGCACTTGCAGTGCTAAATCATATAGCTTAGTTTTAACACAGTGCTTTCCTCATTCAAGAAAGTGCTTTTGTAACTGAACTCACTCTCAGCTACCCTTTGCATGTCACCAGCAAAATGAGTGTGTAATATTCCTGCTGATAGATAAGGCTGGACTCTCACTGTGTTAGATTCCCTCTTCTCCCACCCTCAGCGCCCCAGCTGAGTCAATTTTTGTTGGTTTGCAGCCCATGATTGTAACCTGGAAGCCTTAAGCTGTACAGGGACAGGATCCTGTCCCTTAGATGGGAGCCAGCTGTGGTCCTGGCCAGGCAGCCAGGGAGAGGAGCTGATGCTGTTGGCAAGCAAGGAGCAGGTCTCAGCAGGTGAGGCAGAGTGAGAGAGCAGTTCTAGAGGCTAAGAGCAGGGATGTGGAGGGGAGGGTGGATGTGAAGGGGTGCTTGGGCTGAAGAGGTACTTATAGTGGCTGTTCGTCTTAGGCAGGAGAGAATTTGGCACAAATGCTGGTGGAAGGATTTGGGTACAGAAATGTTTAGACATTGTTTAAATTATCTTCCTTGATGGAGGTATGTAAGGAAGGACAGGGTAACAGACTGAGGGAAAGGACATTAGGTCAGGCACAGGGCTGGGGCATCGGGGTACCAAGTAGGTGTCCCTGGAGATCAGCAATTTGAGGTGTAATGTTGGGAAAGGCCTTCAGCCTGGGGAAGCAGGGGCTGATTTCCATGCTTGGAGAGATACAGGGTGGCTGGTGTTCCTGAGGAGTGCTGCCCTTCACTGCACACCTGCCCACCCCTACATGCCACCACTGCTCTCTGCTCCCAGACAGACAGGGAGCTCCCCACCAGCAGACACGTACCAGGGAACTCTGCCAGGGAACAGGGACAAACCAGGAGCCAGAAAAGAGCACAGAGCCCATCCCTCAGCTCTGTGCCCCTCCAGCCACTGCTCCTGTGGGGTGGATGCCACAGGCCCGCTGCTTGCCCATGTCCCAGGAAAAATGTCCCAAAGACCTGTAAGGGGATCTTGGGCATGAGGTGCCCAGGGATAGGTCATGGCTCGTGTTGCTGCATTTCACCTGGGCAAGGGGCTGCTCAGCACAACAGGGAACAAATACAGATAGCTACTCTAGCCCTTTAAACATTTGGGATCCTGCTTCCAATTTATGTAAATATATCTGTGTGCCAGTGCTCCCCTTCCCTCCAAGCTGGCATAACTCCTAGTTGCAATGGATTTCTCTGGCACCAGACCTATTACACATACAGTTTTTACACCAACCAAATTTAGACTTATGTAGATGGCACTTGCTTTTGGAAAGGATAGTACCTTATACACTGGTGTTGATTCATTAGTATACTAATTAATAAATAAGATACTGATCAGTACCTACTGCTTCTATATACTAATGTTTACAGAGTTTGCAGTTATTGTAGGGGAAGGATATGTCATTTAAAAAAATAACCTAATAACATATTTATTCAGCTAGATATCTTTACTAAAAATCAATTGGAGACTATACTATTTTTTCTGAAACTTTCTGTGCACTTACTTTCAAAGAGTTAGTTTCTTATTTAGAATTACTCAATTTAACTTCCTTATAAACTTCCCTTGATTTAGTAGAGAATTAAAGATACCATGATTTACCTTACAGTTTTAAAAAGCTACTTAATTATAAATCCTTCCTGAAAGATCCCTGCATATATAAACCACACAGCAATTCATAGCTAGAACAAATATTTTTAAATTTGCTCCTTAAAATACACTGATTCTGTTCTGTATCTCTGCTCAAAATATAGTCTCATGTCCCATTGAAAATGACACTTTTTCTGGAAAGCAGAACAGAAACCTATCCAAAAAGTTGACCCCAAAGTACATTTTACAAAACAAAGCCATTTATTCACTCTAATATTCTGCACACAATATGCTGATACCTTCAGTATCTCTAGGTTCAGACTGCTTGTAACATTTTGCTGTAAGCCTGAATCTAATACAAATGAGAGGCTGCTTTAATTTTTTTTAAGGAGCAGTTCCCCTAGCTGCAAAGGCATTGAAGAGAGCCTGGAAGACACAATCTGTGTGATGCTGCTCTTTATTGTCACAGGTACAAAGTTCTGATGTGGCAACGTTGCACATTCGGGTCATTGAACATTTATGGATCAGGAAGGATTTTTCAGTCTCTGAAATGGTTACAAATGGCTTTTGTCAGAACACACTCAATATAAGCAGTCTGATCTCAGACTGCTGGAGTCCTACTCTTTTATTTTGGGTTAATAATGGTAAAGTCTTACCAACTGTTGATGGAGAAGCCATGGGGTTAATTTATATTCATGTTGGAAAAGCAAAGCAGTGCTCCCTCCCAACTCTGACAGATCTGTGAGTCCCTTCCATAGCTGATTGTCAGGTTGTCCCGATCTGCAGCTTAGCGCTGACAACAGCTCACAGTTTATTTGCAGCTTTGAAGCCTGGTCCTATGGTGTTTCTCTTCTGACAGGAGATGAATAAAGGTGTCACTGTGGGAGACTTTTATCCGGCTGCTATAAAAAGGACCCTCTTTGCTTTCCCTTGAAAGATCCTCCAGTTCACTTCTGGAGCCTGCGGCTTTCCCCTCAGCAGAGTTTAGTTCCATCAGCTCCAATTCATGTTTGGCAGCTGTTTCTAAAACTCTCTGTTTGTTGTAATACCTGACAAAGTTGTTAATGATGGGATGGATGGGGAGGGCGATCGCTATCACTCCACAAAGAAAACTGATGGCAGCATTCAGTTTTCCTAGTGTTGTTTTAGGGTAAATGTCTCCATATCCAACTGTGGTCATGGTAATGATTGCCCACCAAAATGATTGAGGGATGCTTTTAAATAAAGTTTCGGGGTGACTTTGTTCCATGGTATAACCTAGGGCAGAAAAGACAAAGATTCCAACAGCTAAGTACATGAGGAGCAGCCCCAGCTCCTTAAAGCTGCGTTTCAGGGCATAGGTTAGGGTCTGGAGCCCTGAGGAATGCCGTGCAAGCTTGAAAATCCTCGCGATCCTCATGATGCGCAGCGCCTGGACAGCCTGCTGGACATTGCTCAGCTCCATCAGCTTGGCTCCCAGGTGGGTCAAGGTCAGGCTGACGTAGAAAGGAAGTATCGCTAGCACATCAACAATGTTCATGAAAGAAAGGGCAAAGTGGAGTTTGTTGGGAGAGGAGATCAGCCTCAGCACGTACTCCATGGTGAACCAGCCTATGCAGGCGGTCTCGATGCTGTCCAGGGTCGGGTGCTCCATACGGTTCCCCTCTGCATCTACCACCTGCAGGTCTGGGATGGTCCCCACACACATCACAACAGAGGAGATCAAAATAAACAGAAAGGACAGTACAGCAATTACTCTAGCTGGATAGGATGATTCTGGTTTCTCCAGAAATTTCCAGATGCATTTTTGGCACTTTTTCCAGCGACTTTCTGAGGCATCTACTCCCAAGTCATCCAGAATGAGTTGCACCCTTCGGGCTATTTCTTCCAGTTCCTCCTTTTTTTCACTTAGGTGAGCTTTGCAGCAGTCATCCAAAAATTGCAGATCCACTTTCCAAAATTCCATTTCATTCTTGAAACATATGGGGCATATTCCTTTCTTCATGTGAATTTCCCCAAAGTAGTACACATCAATAATGCATTTGAAAGCATCTGGATCTCTGTCAAAGTAAAACTCTCTCTTTCCAGGATCATAGTCATCACAGAGGGAAAATATGCTATCGTATCCCCCCGATAAACAATTGACCAGCTCTGCCAGCCGTGTCTCTGGGTACTGGTTCAGGTTATCTCCGTAGAACACCTGCCGTACCCCGCCGACATTGACTACAATCTCCATTTCTTCACTTTTTACTGATCCATCACTGTCCACATCTGGAAACCTAGAGTCACCTGCCATTTTATAATTGTGTTGGATTTTGGTTGATTTTAGCCCGTTGTTTGGTTTCACAGCTTTGGGGTTTTAATCTCTCATGAAAGCAAATCAGCACTGAGCCAGCTCTGTTACAAATGTCACCAAACTGCCCTGGAGTCCTGGTGGGAAAGGTTACTGACAGAAACCTGCGGTCGGGAAAGCCTGGTGAGGAATGCAACAAGCTGCAGGGAAAAGACAAGTCATCGGGCTGCTGTGCCTGCAAGCAGGGTGTTAGAAAGCTCCAGCAGACTGGAAAGAGAAGAAACCATTTAATAAAACTCACCACTCTGTTCAGTGCTCGAGAGTCTTTTCAGGTCCCATTCTGTCTCTAAACGGGATATCTATTCACAGCTTGGAAGTCACGGCAGAGAAATAAATCCCGAGCTCTGATTAAGGCACGGTGCAGTGAGTGACAGCACTGAGACAGCCGGCGGGGCGAGCCCACGGGAGCTGCCGCGGCTTCTCCCTTCGCTTCCACTGACTTCCCTAGGAAGCTGCTTTTGAATTTTGTTTCTCTTTCCGTTTTCTGTTTACTTTAAGGTCTTCCAGGGTTCATCTGCTGACTCTCGCACAAAGTCAGTCGGTGCAAACAGGCAGAGGAGAAACTTGTGCTTGTTTTCCCTTCGCTGTTTCCCAGCACAATAGGGAGCCTGGGCTGCCAGGAGTCCTTTCCAAACTCTACCCTCTCCTGGTGAAACGCAGCAAAGCACCAGCTGCACGGAAAGCACTTCTCAGCTATTTATACGCCTGCCCAGTGGTACAGGGATGTGTTTCTATACTGACAGGACCTTTAAGGAGTTTTTAACACATTTTTTTTATCACATGCAAAGCTTAATCGTGTATAAAGTCATCCAGAGCTCAGAGAGACACACAAATAATTTCTCCAGGCGGAAACCAGAAGAAGCAATACTGTGTTTTGGGAATAAACATATGGCATAAATCCTGCTCTCAGTGAGACTGGAGCAACTCTAGAGCATCTCTGTCCTGCATCAGGACATTGAGTTAATTTGGATTTGTAGTGGTGTCTTTGAGAAAGAAGCAGAGACCATAAAGTTTCTGTTGCAGATGTGGAGCAAAACCTCCCCTACACTCTGTGCATGTTTCCCAAAGCTCTGGGTCCTCAGTTTTAGCTATGTTTTTGTGACCTGTAGTCAGCTGAGCCTAAGGAGGGTTTGAGTAATTTACATCTATTATGATTTCTCAGTGACTGCTACTTACCAGAAGCAATGCTTTGTACTACATCCAGCTCTTTAAAAGTAGAAATAGAATATCAAGCATTTCCTTTTAACTTTGTTTTCTCTGAATTCCAGGATTTGAAGAACATTTTCCCCCCAGATCTCTACAGGCAGGAAACCTACTACCCTTAAATTATTAAATCTGACTCTACAGTTCATTTTAGTGGGTCCAGGAAAACCTACAGTTCATAAGTTAACTGTTTCTGGCACTGCAGAATTATCTGCATCAGCAAGTTATGATCGTTTCCAATTTACTGGCTTCTGAAAAGCTTCTCAGTAGAGGGGAATAGAGAGGAGCAAATCCAGCTGACCGTTTGCTCCTCCAGGCTTGTGTCCATGCAGGGAGAAAGGTGAGATCTGTGGTGTGCCTGCTGTCCTCCTGCTGGTGTCCCACAGCCAGGGGACCCTGCTGAGTACACAGTGTTCCTGCTCCATTATGGGTGATTAATGAGGGGCTGTGCACCAGACCTCATCTTGGCATGGCATGTGCTCATAGTGTCACATACCCAGGAAAAGGGAGTATCAGGTCCCAGAAAAAGAGTAATATCCATTAATCTACACCTGTGTCATACTGTGAACCTCTGGAGGCCAGTGTCACCTTCATGTGCTCCTGAGTCTGCTGCATAGTTTGGGTATAATACAAGAAGTCCCTTGAATTTTTTTCCAGGCACATACAAATTTTCTGATACTTGCAAGCTTCTTGAGACAAAAGAAATACTTTGGAGACCTGGAAAAACCCTCAGTATTTTGGGTTCATCAATAAATAATTACCCACCTGTGGCTTTCCTGCTTACTAACTAACTCGGCATGAGCAAAATAAATTTTAAGATGCCAATAGCAGTGACATGCTTGCACAGGGGAAAATGCAGATGGGATTACTTATCCAATCTTACAAAACAAAATCAAGATCTGGAAAAGTTAGGCTTCAAATTTTGTCACACTGCATCAGCATAGGGAAAAGTTCTGTAGATTTAAATCCTCAGATTTAACCATCTCAGATCCTACTCTCTTTGATTAACAATTCATTCCAGTGACCTTTTGGTTTTTCTCTAGGTAATGATAAGAAATCAATGCAGGGTCCAGCACGATCAACACAGAGACCTCTGTTTCCAAAAAGGCTTCTCTCCCTCCCTTATCCCTCCCTGTCCATTTTACAGAACAAATACCTACAAAAAGGCACACAGGACATTGTTCTGTTTGAAAGGTGAAATCAGCTCCTTTCAGATGATAAATCTCAGCACATTCTCAAAAGGTTGAGAAGAAACTATTTTTGAAATGCCAGATCTGTCCTTGTAAAGATTTTACTTAGTGTGGCTGCTAAAATCCTTGTGCTTTATTCTCCCTCGTCTTGCACCTTTTCAGAGCTCTTTACACCTTTCAGTGTGCCTGTGAAATGTTAGAGGAGATCTGGTAGCATTTTAAATCCACTTGGGCAAATGTAAATGATCCAAAGAACGGTCACAGGGAAATCATAATGAATTAAACCCTTGTTTTTGTAGCTGAAAAGAGTGACACAGGCTTGCTTGATGAATGTTTGTATCAGATGTATCCCAGATCAGCAAACAACAGGAGCAGAAATAATAACTTGCAGCAAATAATTTATTCCATTAATTCATTTTTTATACACAAAAAGAATACTTCTCCAATCTAAAAATTTCAGTAGCTAATTGTTGTCCTATAATTCATTTATGACCAGATTGCTGCAATTATTGGGACTCCTAAATTCAACTTCTGTTGCCTGTGAGAACAGGTCAAGCTGTGCTGTATCTGCTGGAAGCAATATGTGCTGGCAATTGAATTCCTACAGACCCAACAAGAAACACAGAGGAGTTTTTTCCCTGTGTCAGTGCTTTGGCTCAGAGAACAACACATGGATTTGAGCTGACAGTTGTGTTAAGTTTTGGCCGTGGTTCAGACAGGCTCCTTCAGGGAGGAGGAGGAGGAGGAGGCGGAGAAGCAGGAGAAGGAGGTGGAGGAGGAGGCCTAGCCAGAGACCAAGCCCTGCAGCCTGAGCAAAGGGCTCTTGGGTTGCTGGGCGTCCCTGCTGGGGCAGGGGCTGCATTTAGTGGGGTTGCCAATGTCCCGGGGTGGGGCTTGAACCCCAACAGGTCTTGGTCCACAAAGTGTAGGTGGAGCTCAGAGTGGGTCCCCAATGACACTGGCTCCTTTTGAGGGAAGTGGGTGGCACAGAGCACCCACAGTGCAGCACAGGGACCTGCAGTAACCACAGTCCCCAGGAAATGCCCACATTCAATGTTTGCCTCCTTTGTTGATCACTTTTTGGGAAAGGACATTTACCCCTGAGTGGCTTTGTGCCAGTCTGGGAAGAGAGATTGCTCCTCTTGAGCACTACTCTGGCTCATACTACATTCCTGAGTCCCAGCCAGCACCTCTGTCCTCCTGTCAGATGCGCTGAGCTGTTCCCCACGGAGCTGTGGGCAGTAGTGGTGCTTGAAGGACTGTGAATGGGTTAGGAGCCAAGCCTAGGGAGATAAGATTGGATTCCACTGGGAGAAGGGTGCTTAGTGCAGAGGCAGGACTTGGAAGCCTCTCTGCAGGCAGGCTGTGGGGCAGTCAGCCCCTGCCTGCGCTGAGCACAGCCCTGCACCTGCCCTCTCCCTTCTCCCAAAATCACAGCCAAGCTCAAGAAAGTTTAGGGGCCTGACTCTGACTGTCCAAGTAAGAAACAGCTAAAGCATGTCTGGCACAGATCCAGCCCACAATGACCAGCTAACATGGACATTTCTTGGCCACATGTGGCCATCAGAGACAATTCCCAACAGAGCATTTGCAGGCAGCACCAGTACTGCAGATTAAAAGGACTTCCTAAAAGAGATGGAGACCAGTTGTCAGTTTGCCTTAATGCCCAGGGACATCCTTGGGCACATGTAAATCTGCTTATAATCAGTATAAGCACACATTCTCTGTTGTGTCATATTTGGGTTTTAAATGACACATGCAGTACTGGACCTGTGATAGATCCAGCAAAAGATCTCAGCTTCTAACACACCACTTCACCACTTATTTTAGACTAGATACAGACTATAGAGAGCCATTTAAGATAGGAACATATCATCAAAATGTCCTATAGAAAAGTAAATCAGGGACTTAAAGGAGGATGGAAAATGGAAATGTCTTGTTCTTTCTCCCTTCCTTGGGGCATTGTGGGGTCAAAGTTTTCAGCCAGTTGCATGGACATCACTTCTTCACTGGCAGTACAAGGTTCTGTATGAAAAAAGCAGCATGTAATTACTTCGTGCCAATCACAAGAAATGGGAAGCAGATAACCTGGAAGGACGGGAAGCAATTAATGATGTAATTCTGGACTTCAGAAAGAGCAAGTCATCCAGTGTAAGATTGATCTCTGAGCAGCTATTCTGACTGCTTTACCACAGCCAGCTTTAGTAAGAAGTTCAAGAAAGATTTTGCTCAAAGAATCCTTTAGGCTTTCCCAATCTAAGGAGTTTTCTTCTGGTTAGTGCAGCAACATCACAATCACACTGGAAGATCCAGCACACTCTCTTTGGCAAATTAATCCAGCTACTGCAACATGTTGGTTTATCCTTTATAGCTCAATATTTCAAATCTGTTTTCAAATCACACCTTCTTTTATCCTTGTAACATGCTCTACAATAAAGTCAGCTTTTTGACACATCAAGAACACATGGATTGCCTTCCCTTGGGCACTGTGGTTCCCAGCATGGATGTGGTGGTGCTGCCATAGGACCAGCACCAACCTCATGCACCTCCCCAGCATACCTGAAGGGCAGCAGGGCATGAGTTGATATCATGGGCTGTTAGCGCCAGGGCCTGTGGGAGAGGAGCTGTGGGCACTGGCTGCCTGCAGGAAGCCTCTGTGTGCAGTGGCAGCAGCTCCAGGTCCCAGCACTGATGTGTGTCTTGTGTGTAGCCATGAGCTCCTGGAGTGAATCTGAGCTTCAGCATGAAAGATGCTCTTTGCCCACTGCTGCTATTTCTAGTCTTTTAAATCCCCTGGTAAAAGAAATGGTAAAAGAAATGTCCCTGTAAAGCTAGAGGAAACAAATTGTCTACTTATTTTAATACATCTCCGTGCTTTGTATGATGTTTCTCAATACATGAAACTTCCTTCAGATTGGTATATTAGGAACAAGAGATTATGAAATATCTGAACTGAGATGGGTATCTGGACTGTAACAGGTACATTCACCTTGCAAATCTGGTTTTATGTGTCTCTGTTTCCAGCATATTTATATATTTCTCCAAGACTATTATTTCAAAGTAGTTTTTTTCCCAGTTTATTTCTCCTCTCTTAGCTACTTTGTTTTTTTTTAAAGTTCAAAATTTATATATAGTCAGTTTATTGTATCAGAACTTTTAACTAATACCTTATTAAAGGGCTGGTAATAGCTTGCTGCAAATTTCAATTGGCCTTGCTTTCCATTTGACATTAATAAGTCTGTTTTCCTGTACAATTAGACCTGCCTTAAGTGACCACTCAGGAGTACAGCCAAATCTCTGATTTAATGTAAATGACTGCAAATAAATAAAATGCAACCTTCCCTTTAAGCAGCAAACAGATGGGTTCAAATTAAGCATATCAGTGAGCCATGAATAGGATGGGAGTTGGAGATGCTGTAAAAGATTTAAGAACCTTGGCTTGTTTACAGCATCACTGTCTCTTGAGGAAGGACTGGAATTCTGTTTCTTGCTCTTAAACGCTGCTATCAAAAGCTTTGAATATGGTTGCATGTACAAAGAAAAGCAAAAAACGAGGTGAAAAGACTTACTACAGTTGCAGAGAGACAATTACTTAAAAATTAGGAATTGCATATACATTGAATATGGTCCAAAAACGGTCCAAAAATTTGCACATGCACATGTAATTAGGAGCTGTATCATAGTAAATAGGCACAAGGTGATTCAGTGCAGTTTGCATGGGTGATCTCAGCTCTGGCATTTCTCAGCTCTGACTGTCTGCCTTTGCACTCCCACTGTTGGCTTTTATCACAACTGGCTCTAAGTGATTTCCTGCAGGAGCCATGACATCCTGGTGCTGCTGCCCAGCAGCTTCCCTGGAGCCAGCTCGAATGTGGGAGGCCCAGCAGAGAGATGTAAATGGTACTGGGGTGAGTAGGCAGAAAAAGGTAATGGTACTATCAGAGGGTCTTGCTGGTGGCTCTGGTGAAGTGATGGGCCTGGCCTTCCCAAAGGTGAACATTCCCATCACTACCAAATGATTTTGTTACCAATAATTGACTTGAAGAAAAGACCAAGACTGTGGCAGCAGAGAGGGAAGTGAAATGGGCAGACTGTCTCCTAAGTTTTGTTAGCCAAGACACAAAGACAGATCTAAGGCTGATGGGGCAGAGGTTTTTAATGTGGTTTTATGGGTTTTCTTTTTAAAAATTCAACCCTGCAGCCCTCTACTGTGCTTGGAGTTTGAATGGTGATTAATAATACTCTGTACAAGCTATCATTCCTAATTCTTTGAAAGAGGAGCATGTGTAGCAATTCAATGTGTGCCATTTAAAAATAGAAGTTATTTTCATATAAACTAATATTTGTTCTTGTGTCAAATCAAAATGAGGAATATAATAAAATAATTCCTTGTTCTGCTGCTATGGTCAAAAGTACTCCGATATGTCTGCTCAATGAAGAAGAAAGAATATGTAATATTTTCTATGAAAAAGCTGTAAAGAACACTTGTTGGAAAAAAAAAAGAAAACAATTCATCAGTGCCTTGAAACAGAAATAAAAAATAAAATACTTTCATCGATTCTAGAAAACATGGCAGCAGAGAGAAAAATAGAGGCTTCAGCAAAGCCTGCAAGTCTGAGAAGCTCTTGTGAATGCAGCTATAGTTTTCCTTCTTGCAGTGAGCAGTGGAAGAGGAAGGAGAGGAAGGCGTGTAGGCAGAAGCAGAGGCAGAGTTCATATTTTCACAATTCTGCAATTACCCACGGAGGCAACCTGTGGACATTTGACTTCATTAAACCCCGCAGGACTGAGGGCTGTGGCAGGATGCCCCAGAGCCCCTTGCTGACAGTGACTCCCTCAGCCTGCAGCCTCTCTACACTTGCTCCCTCCACCTCCTGGGACAGTGACAGAGCTGCCTGTGGCCAGGAAGGCAGTCAGGCACTGCAGGATGTGGTATTTCCCAGCCAGTATCCTGCTTGCACAGCCAGCATAGAGTGGAAGCATTAAAGTATGCACATTTGTGGTGATGAAAGTAATTTTTTATCAGAAAACACTTCCACTATAGATCAGAGAAAGTAGAACATCAAATGTGCTTTCCTCTTCCATTGGTGCTGAAATCACTGCTTTCAGAAGTGATGGGACCATGTTCTTACTCTTGTTGCCTTTGAAGAGAGAAGACCAAACCTCTGTGTGACCCTACCTTGACAAACTGTTTTCAGCATCTCCTTCTTTGCCTGTCTTCTTTAGCTTTGCTTAGCAAAAGTGTTTGCTGAATTTGAGTGGAATCTACAAAAAGTTTTAAGTCAATCAAAATTACACTTTCTGGAGGACAAACAACCTGTCAGAAATTATTTCCTGGCCCTACTCAGGATCTGTCATCTGCCACTGGGCAAGTCTTTTGCCTTCTTGCTACTTATTTTCAAGCTGTTTGGCAACACATCGTATTTCTTAATAGCTTACAAAGGAGTCAAATGAAAAAACATTTTTAATTTGACAAACAGATTACAAATAAGCTTTTAAATTGTCTGAATGGCTCTAAAGCTAACCCACATATTTCTAAGTGATTTGTCTAGAAATGGATGAGTCAAGCCTTTTATCCATTCTGTTTTATACAATAATTGGTTCTGCTCAGTTAAGATTTCATTGAACATTACTAAATGAAATGCCTTTCATTACTATGTGCTGTTTAATTTAACATTGTATTGACATCTTGCATACTAATTCACTTTTTTCTCAGGGTGGAGTCATAAGCCCGTTTGCACAACATGATAAGAACACCACCATCCATTGTGTGCACTTGTAGTGTCCTCAAAGATGAAACTACAGAATCCAAGATATCCCATTGGGCAAAATGAATAAGGGCTAAGAAGATGAAAGGAAGCTCAGTGATGAATGGGAAATGCTGCTGCTGAAACCTTTCTTTATTACCATTCTCTGTAGTTTTCAATTTTTCTGTCCTGATGAGTAACGAGGATTTCATCGCTTTTTCAAGCTCCACTGCAAGGTGCTGCTGTGACTAACACAGGTTAATCACAGGACAGGCAGCGGCTCCTCACTTCTGGCAGCAGCAGAACATTCAACCACCCTGGGACTTCTCTTGGGTGACCTTGAGAAAGGAGTTCCTGCCTATGACAGCAATGATGCTAACATTTACCTTCATCTAATCTCCCCCGTGCTCTTTTACCTGCTCAGTCCTCCCTACTGTTTTCTTTAAGCTTCTGTGCCTATTATTGAGACTACACAGTAGCAGAAGCACCAGAAAAAGGAACCACTTCCCTGGTCAGAACATCCACAGTCACACTTGGCCACAAATCACTGGGACACCTCCTACACATCAGCATAAAAATTCCAATCCTGACAGAAAATAGCACTGCACTAAAGATCAGAGTGAAAACCATAATGGCTCTGGCTCTTCAAATCTAAAACTTTACTCCAGTCATGAGAAATACTTCAGTATTTCACTAGTCTCATAAAAAGATAGTTAGTCTTACAAAAATAGCTCAAATCTCAAAGCAGATTTCCTTTATTTTGCAGTAAGTATGGGTACTACCATACATGTGAGGTCAGGTGGTAGTTGTAAACATACCCATAAATGTGGCCAGAATGCAAAATTATCAGATCTTATACATACAAACAATAAAGGAATTAATTATTTATCCTATATTTGGAAATGGTTTTGCACCTTATGGTTGAGGTTTTAAAAGCAGTTGTCAATATATCATTACAGGGAGGTTTGGTTTATTTGACAACAGAGCTGGATATACCAGTAGCACCATGAATATGCTAAATAATCAACCATTGCCCAATACATGGCTGAGTTCTCCTTTCATATTGGTCTTAGACTGGTTGTGTACAGAAGTCAAAATCAGGTACTGTGTATGTTTTGCAACAAATTTGTGATGTACATGCATGAAATGGTGACACTGCATAGGTGGGGAACCACAACTCAGCTCCCCAGCTGCAAAATCTTCTTGGGACTTCTGTTTCAGAGCTGATCACAATTCATTTAATAATCAACCATTTACTGTTTGGCCTTCACTTATCTCTTAAAGTCTTTTTCTTTGATAAAACTGACTAAATTGAATTAATTTTAACTAGATCTTTACAAAATACCTAGCATTTTCTAGGAATTTCTGATATCCTGACATTCTGTTGAGATGTAGAAAGAAGGAAAAACTAATCTGCATTTTAGAAACTTCCCTGCAATGTGTCAAATCTAAATATAGGACATTGGAATCTTTAGTTTAGCAACACTAAAATTTTACATTGTGAAAATGTTTATACACTGTATGCTAAATATTACATTCTGATATTTTGTTATCAAAATGCTGCTAGTGCAGTACAAGGCCAAAATAAGGAAAAAAATTGAAATTACAAACCTTAACTAAACATTTTAGATACAGAGGTAAATATATTTGATATTATGAAAACAGTTTCTTTCAACACAAGGACATATCTTGATTAAAGGTTTTTATTGCATTTTTGGCAGCTTTCTATTTAACTGAACTGCATTTATCTGACATGAATCTCTTCTGTCAAAAAATTATCTGTTCTATTTTCATTGTGTAACACCAGTAATTCTAGCACTCATGAGATTCTTCACATTTCCTTGCCAGACCCTCTCTTAGAAATTGGAAATGACAGATGGGATTTGTGAGAGAAAAGGATACTTTCTGAACATATAACCCAAGGGCATGAGAAAAAGTCAACATTCTCCAAATAGATTTTCACTAGCTTTTGCCTTTGTTTTCTCTGTAGCCCTTCTCATCTTATTAAGCCTGAATCATCTTCAATTGTTGTTCCTGAGTACATTTTTCAAAAGGAAAATGTACTTAATAAAACCTTTGGGGACCCATGGGTGTAATGGAAGAGCTCTTTACACCAATCAAACAGTAATGTAGCCGATCCACCCACTGTGCATGAACTCTCATCTCAAAAGTGGCCAAAAATCTGTAAAACACCAATAAAAATAATTCCTTTTCTGTCAGAATAAGTGCAAAGAAAAGTGGAATTAGGATCCTATAAAAAAAAAAAAATCATTGCTCCAACCACAACTGGTTTCTACCTGCAGCACTGCAACATTAATACCTGATATTTACAGTATGTAAATGTTACAGTTGTAAGGCCAGAACAAAAACTGAGGTACCTCACACATGACACATCTCTATACAACTTGTACATGAATATATTTTTATGGGAACATCTGAATTTCATCTTCTGGAAAGTAATTTCTTCTACAGCACCAGAGCAGAATGGTCCAACAACCATGCATTTCAGATCAACAGGGTAATGGGATAGAGTATATTTTAAATTCCCTCTGTATTCATTCCTTAATTGAAATAATGCTGTTAATTCCTCTTTCCTTTTTTTCCCCAAATTTGATTTTGAAGAAGTTGTCACAGGCTGGTTTTAGACTAAAATTTAACATTCCATCAAAAGGGGTGATTTTTGACAAACTTATCAAATATGTAATTTTTGCACATGCATTGAGGAAAATTCTTCCCTTAAACTGAGTAATTTGGTAAGTTAACAACTTTAATAATGTGGTGCTATATTCTGCAAGAACTCTGTCTCAGGTTACTTGTTGATGACAGTAAGTTGTTTTTAAATGATACAAAAGCTTCCAAATCAGCATTTCAAAAAGCAGGTGAATAATCTGTAGACTGGAAGTACAGAATGTAAACACAAATGGGTCCAGACAGTGTTTCACAACACACTGCATATTTCAAATAACTCAAGAAGTGATGTTCCCTTGTCTGTTTACCATATACTTATTACAAAGAGTTCTCTCAATTTAAATGCAGAATATTACTGCAGTCATTTTGCTCTTTTTCCTGCTCACTAATTTCTTGCAAGATGATCCTGTTTTTCTTCAAATATATGCACTATCTCTACTTACTATCTACCAGTATTACAATCACACATAGGTACCATTGAACCATTGGGGTTTCTTTGATGTAGTTGCAAATTTTTCCAGCAATGAGCAAGAAGCAGCCAGGAATGCATAGCAATAAAAAGCAGGGACAAGACAGGAGAGACACCCTGCAGAAAGACCTGGATAGGATGGAAGAGTGAGCTGACAAGAACCTTGTGAAGTTCCACAAGGGCAGGTGTAAGGTCCTGGGAGAGCAAAGTCCAGGAGTGCAGCACAGGCTGGGATCTCCCTGTCTGGGAAAGGGACCTGGGGGCCCTGAGGGACAGCAGCTCAAGGGTGGGCATTGTGCTGCTGTAGCAAAGGAAACCAACAGGACGCTGCTCAGGGACATCAGAGCAGAGAGAAATAAATCATTGTCCCACTCTGTTCAGTGATTGTCAGCCCTCATCTGGCACACTGTGTTCAGTTTTGGTCCCTGCTCTGCAGAAAAGGATGTGGACAGGCTGGAGAGGATCCAGAGAGGGACACAGAAAAGTAAAAGGACCAGGCAGCCTGCCATATGAGGAAAGGCTGAGAGAACTGGGTTTGTTCAGTCTTGAGAAAAGAAAGTTCAGGGTAGACTTTATCACTATGTTCCAGTTTTTAAAGCATGGCTACAGAGAAAATGGAGACTTCCTTTTCCAAGGAGTCACATGGAAAAGACAATGTACAAGAAAAATAGGTACAAGCTGCTCCTAAGGAGATTCCAACTAAACACAATTGGAAAATTTTTCACAGTAAGAACAATCAAGCATTGGGATAATCTCCCTGGGGTAATGATGGATTCCCCAATATTGGACATTTTCAAGGTTCAGCAGGACAGGATGCTGGGCCATCCTGTCTAGACCATGGTTTTGGCAAGAAAGGCTGGACCAGATGGTCCTTGGTGTCCCTCCCCACTTGGTATTATACGACTTCATGACTCATGCACTAAAGTCTTTTATCCGCATGGTAACCTGTAATATTTTTTGCATGAAAAACAGCAGTAAACAAAACTCATGTGAGTGTGTCTGCAAGGGGAGATGCGTGGATTATTTTCAATGGCTCTTTGTCATCAAACAAATTTGAATTAATAAATACCCCTAAGCCTAGCACTGACACTACTCATTTTAGAGCTGTTGAGTTACTAGAAATTCCAGGTTCTGAGCATGAAAGTGAAAATACCCATCTGAACTTACCTCTGGGACAGCACAGTATCCCTGAGGCTGCAGCCTCCACACTCATTGCCGGGCTCATGATCTGGCTCTGCAGGGTCCAGCTCTGCAAAGACTCATGTTTTACCACAGTTCCTCATTTAAAAGAGATGTCTCATGTCACTGCAATGAAGAAAAATTAGCACTGGGGATGTGTTCTGTGGCACAGAGATGCTGTGTCTCAGACTGATGCCTCTGCTCTGCAAACTCAGGGAACAAGAGAGCTTCTGCCCCAAAAGGAAACAGAAATCACTGATTTCCTCTTGCAAGAAGGATAAAGGCAGGAAGAAGACTCAGCCTTATGTTGTGTGTGTCCTTTGACCCCACCTGGAGTCCAAAACAGGTCAGCTGCTGAGCTCACCACCTCCTTCTCCATCTTTCACCCCAGGGAGTATCTCCCTTCTCCGCAGCCTTCCTGAAGGCTCCCAGCAGAAGCTGTCGTAGGTGCCTGAGGAAGGAAAAATCACCAAAATAAAATCTGCTCCCACACATCTCTCATCTGTCTTCCCACACATAGTGGGCATTAGAGAAAGAAATTTTCTTTTGTCTTATTTTGAAAGCTTTTTTCTTTTTAAAAGTGTAAAGCTCGATATTTTCTGTCAGTTTTGGATGTTTCAGTTGAACAACATAATTTCTCTGCTGTGGATCTATAAATAACCTTTGTGAGTAACTGAAAAGCATGAACTATACATTTTATCCTTCCCAAAATATGTACCCCTCTTACCACTAGGTGAGCAACTTTATTCTATTTGGAACTAGCAGTAAATTTCCTAGTGTGTGTCTGATCTCTGATGTAGGAAAACAACAAATAAAAGATAGTTAGAAGAAAAGAGATTTATTTTACCAGATTAAGCTTGAGAAGTTTTTCTAGCCTAAGAATACAGCTCCATTATTTGGTAATATTTTTAATTCTTCTCAGATTATATCTCGTCAGCACTATTTTGGAAGGAAATCTGGGGATGCACAAACATTAGCATAATAATACATTTTATTGTCTAAATCCTCCCTGAACATTCAGGTGTTACAGTCTCAACATTTCTGCAGCACAATAAATTCCCTAAGCACACGGCAGGGTTTCATACACCAATTCCTTACTCTAAAAGGACACTGAGTGGCCACCAGAAAGGTACTGTCATGTGAGGAACTGAACAATAAAAGTCTTTTAGGGGGAGAAAAACAAAACAACAACCAGAAAAACAGCACAAAAGCAAACAAAACAAAAAGCCCAAGTAATCTTTGCTAAACAAAACTAGCTGTCATGACCAGTGCCTTTCTCATTCACTTAATTTCTTTATTAGATCACAAAATTTGATTATTTTTCTTTTATCTTGCCTTGGACCATGGCGCTTTCTGTATGAGGGAAAACACTGATTGACCTTTTCAGTTGTTCACAGAGCAGCAGCTTTGAGTGTCCTGCCACTGCTAGCATATCTATGAATCCTTCTGCAAAATCTTGTGAAAATCCAAAGTGAAAATGTTTCCTTTCTCCCATTTCATGGTCCCTAGCTTTGGCCTCCTCCACCTGCTTCCCAGGTCAAATGAACATGCACTGATTTAAAGCTGATAGGATGTGCTGAAGAATTACCAGTTAAGAAGCTGGTAGTGGACTACACTGCATATTTTTACCACTATCCATTGCAGTGAGGACTCTTTGGCCACATTGATATACTACCATCACTCTGGGTTTTAACTGAGATACAGATACTCCAATGTAAAGCTGCTTATTACCAGGATAACTTGACCTTCTCATACAGCAAATGTTCTTTCACACTAATACAATTGCAGAAGGGTAGCACCAGTGTCATTGTTAACACCACATTTTAGAACTGGAAAATGCTGCGTGGTGATCACTTGGTAAATCTGTAATGAAGAAAAACTAAAGCAATGACAGGGTTTGGTTTGTTTTTTTAGTTTTTTTCCATGTTGGAATTTGCTCTGCATCTGCCAGGTCCCTCTCCTCACCACCACAGCACTTGCTCAGAGTCAAGCACAGGAACAGCTGCTTAAGGAGCACGTGGGTAAAACATGCTGAGGGTTTCTGGCTCACTCATGGGAGATGCTCCTCTGAGTGGACCCAAGCAGTGGTGGATACACCAGTTCTTCACTCAGGCCTGCTCTCACTGCCCTCCTGCATGCCAGGGACAAGAGTTCCCTGGCAGGCCTTCAGTTCTGGCTTCAGCATCCTGCTCCATATTGCATTAAGGTGCCAAATTTGCATGCACTGGTTTGTGGACCAAGCATCACAAGTGATAGCAAAGTCTCCAAAAACAATAGTTGGGGCAGAGGATGTAAGGAATAAGAAGAGTGAGTAGCTGGAAACAAGTCTGTCACCTCACAGTGCTATTAGCATTGGAAAAAAAGTCCCCATTCATTTTGTGTTATCTGGCAGCCCCAGCTTTACAGTGTCTGGAAGCCAGAGGAAGGGATCAATAGACATTTGCTGACAACTGAGATTTTGTTTTAATCCATCCACAAATGGCTATGTTTTGGTAGCAGATGTTTCTATACATGTGTGAAATCATAAAGAGAAGGCTAGCTGCTCTTTACAGGACTCATGGTTTAAACAGCAGGAATACTGCTTGCTGCAGAGCAGACTTCCAGTTTCCACTGGCAAAGTCCACCCTGGTGACAGAGACACAATTGTCACGCTCAGAGTAAAATAAATATATTGTGCAGATGGGCTTCTAAATAGAGAATGTAATTTATTAGAACAAATTACATTCCTGAAGGAAGAAAATAAGCTTTCAAGGATATAAACCATCTTCTGAATGTAGTAGTCAAGGCATGATGAATTTTATGTTTGTAAATACCCTTTGGAGCCTGGATGTTGAAGTTGCTGTACAGAAATATCAGCTTGTTTTAATAATTTTATGGTCAAGCAGTTTCCAAAAACCAATGAATTCAAGTCTATACTTTGTTCATTTAGTTTTATTTGGGGACAGGTACACAGCAAATTTCTATAAATTTTACATCAGGATGGAATTGCTAATTCCTAAAAGAAAACCTAGTCTGAGAAAATTGTTGACTACATGTGTGCAAAGCATCTGGCCTGTGTTTGTGATAAAGACGTGAGGTCTCAAGCAGGAAAACCCAACCTATTTGAAATCTTTAAATCAGTCTAAAATCTTTGATTCTAGCCAAAATGGCAAATATAGTCAACTCAGATTCACAGTCAAGTTATGAGCAACAATGTTTGGAGTAACCTTTTGAGATGCTCACCCAAATTGCTGGGCCTCTTTCCTTCAGCCACCTGACAGCTGTGTTTGGTGTCTGAGTGTTTATAGGGCATCAGTCACTGCAATATTCTGGGCTGGCTGGAAACCAAACACAAGGAATGTTTGGAAAAGGTATTTCCATTGAAAAAAAAAGTTGTTTTGTTTGTGCTCCCAGCTGACTCTAAGACCGCCTCAGTTGTAATACCTGTGCTTTACCTCCTGGACTTCAGCTACATTAAAGATTCATTTTTTGGGGGTTTTTTTATGGTTTTGGTTTGGGGTTTTTGCTAGACTTTTCAGTTTTATTGCCATTTTCTGTTGCTTACACAAAAATGGCACTATAAAAACCTTATTCTCCAATCTTAACATTCCTTTGGGCTGTATGAGAACTTTCATTCCAATCTCTAATTTCAGTAAAGGCACTGCACAAAAGCTGCTGAATTATTCAGAACTGTATATAACTGGTACAAATTCTCCAGGCTCTGTGTAGTTTAATTCAAGGTAAATCCCAGCAGACATTGTAACTGCAATAGGGAGCAAACAGGAAGAGTTAAACAACCTGCAAATGATAAATAGAAAAGATAAATAAAACCCCCACCTTCTGTAGATAGCTTCCCCCCACCCTCATTTATATCAAAGCATTCGCCATCAGCTTACCTAAATTCTCTTCATTTAGAAAAACCTACAGCATTCCATGCAGGACCAATTTTTATGTTGACACACCAGAAGTAGATGGCTATTCACAGTAGATTGTCAGAGGAACAAATTAATCAACTTATTATTTATCTGGGGCCTGATCTCTCTGAGGCATAAAAAAGCTGAAAGTACCTGCCTTAGGAAGTTTTTTCAGTGTGTTGCCACTGAGGAATATAAACGTGCCATGGGATTACAGCAATGATCCTGTCAGATCCAAAGCATGTGGACACTTGAATTTGGGATGTTTTTCCTCAGACTGAATCCCATGACTTTTTCAGTGTCAAGAGGGGCTGCAGGTCTGTTCTGCACTATTAGCCAGGCATTGAGGGGAATATTTACATCCCAAAGCACCAAAGTTGAAGAACAGTGTGAGGCACAGCTGACTGTGAAGAACAGCTGCCCCTGTTATCATCAGAAAACACCACAGAATAAATAAAACTTCTAACAACTGCCATAAGCAGATGTTAAAGACAGGATCTCTTGGGAAATGTAAAGCAAACATTACCTACAGTATGCTGACTGAAATTAAGTATCTGTCATGAGTAGTGTTGAGCTAAGTCCACCATAAGAAGGAGCTGGGTAACCTCTGGAAGCATCTACTCAGGAATGCTCCCTTTTACCATTGAAAATCCTATTCCTTGGGATGTTTGCATGTGGGATGGCACAGCCATTCAGCTCCTGTGCAAACTTAGACCAACAGAAAGACTTGCCTTCTCCCTGTGTCATCGTGCAGGTGTTAATAGGATGGTAGAGGTGAAAGAGAACTCAGCCATGGGTAGAGCCAAGCCTCCATTCCCAAGACAAAATCCATTGGGGGATTCCATTTGCCTTGAGAAGATGGCATAGAGCCCTCATGCTCTCAAAGTTGACTGGGAAAGCCATGGTCATCTTTTTTTCTCTGCTGGTGGGAGGAGGGGATGGATTCATTATTGACTTATGTCCACAGCAAAGCACAGTGGTAATCTTCTTCAAATCAGATGTCACACTCTGAGAAGTGGGGTGAGGCTCTGCCAACTTGACTGACCCTCTCTCATTTGTATTGAATTTCAGGACGAGGTTCACTTGCCCACACACAAGCACCTGGAGCCATTTTAGATGCTTCAGTTTTTTCCTACTTGACTTCCAATGCCAGAAACATAGAGAACTACAATTAGCCCTGCATCATCTTTGTCAGCCTCAGGCCAATAGCTCAGATGTCTTTGGGCTCCTCTGACCATAGAAGGGGCTCTCAGTTTAGAAAGGATAGGTAATCCCATAAGAGGACAGAAACCCTATTTAACTAATCTTTTATACAGTTGCAATTCCACATCCTTGCTATTGGAAGCATTAGATAGCACTCAGACTAACCCATTTTTTAAAGCTAAAATAAACAAATTTCCCCAAAATATTTATTAGATTACCTAAAATTCATAAAATTTCTAGGAAATAAACTTATTAATGAGCAGTTTAGAAGCAGAGTGGGGCATTCATTTCCTAAAGCCTTAGAAAGAAAAGTATTCAGAAAGAAGAGCAGAGAAGAGAAAGAGAAACACTAGTCATGTCTTAGTGGTTTGTGTATAAATAATATGTGGAACAAATATGTGGTGTATTTCCTTCTTTTAAGGATGCTATTACCCTACAAAGTGCAATATTTCATATGGCCTAGCAGGGAAGACTACTGCTAAAATTGACAGACTTGTAATGAAAGAGACAATTCCCCATGCACTGAAATTTCGGATGTCTGTGGCAGTGAAGTTGTAATGGATGTAAGCAAGATTTGGAATACACTGAATGACTGAAATGAATGCAGAACAGGTTGTTGCTGCCCACTGAGAACTTAGTTATAATTTAAGCAACTGGGCAGGGACGAAAGGCAGGAGTGGAGCTCAAGACCCCCTATCCATTCAGGGGAAATGCACCCATAGTTTTGGAGCAATATTGGGCAACACAAAATACATTTACCACAGGCTTCTTTTTCACCATCTGAAGGATGAAGTGAATGGCTTTTTCTTGATCTCAGCTGTTACCTTGGCATGTATCAGAGACAGGGTCTAAGAGAAAGGCTAAAATTAATGGGGCTATTTAACAGAGACTGGTTTTACTGATTTCCAGCTGGTTAGGGCTAAAAAAGCCAGTGTCACAGCTTGAGGTGTGATTTTTTTATTTAATATGTTCTCTTGAAAGTCTGTAATTCTGCTGTAATAATTACTCTTAGTTGAATTAATGCTGCAAGTCAGTCCTAGTGGCCAGCGCTTTGAACATATCACTAGCACTGACACTGTGGCTATCTGCTATCACCCATACCAGCACTGGAGTGGGCGTGTGAACTGACCAGCACTATGGTGAGCATGGGAACCCAGCCCTACTTGCACAGTAGTGACCCTTAACTGTCCTGTTGCACCATTGTTTTGGACACAAACGTGGAATCCAGTGTTTTCAAACTGATTAATTTAAAGGATCAAACATCCTTATCTATCCAGATACATTATTCCATTCTGAGTAGTTTGCAATTGACAGTTTTTATTCTAGCTAGGAAATCAGACAGCTTTTACCAGACTGCCAAAATACAAGGCCAGATGTTCAGTGTCATATACTTGGGTATCAAAACTGGCTTCTGCAAGTCTGACTGCTTTCTATGTAAGTAAATAGCTTTACCTCTTCTTGTAATTTCATGTAAACATTAGGAGGTACTAGGAAAATGAAGGTGCAAGGTTCATGTTTAAAAGGTTAAATGACTAGCATGTCATTTAACCCCTGATAACTGTTTAAAATCACATATAAACACTTCCATATCCAGTTTTCCTGTCTGCATTAGTATATTTAAGTTCAAATTAAGTATCCCCATTTTAAAAGACACATGTTCTCTCATCTTGTACAAGTGCTGGAATGCTCCCATACCTTGCAGAGGATACAGGATGTGGGTGGCAGTTTTCTCCAAACATCTTATCAGGCAATTTTCAGACAGCTTGGATTATGGATTTTCTTTCCTTGCTAAAGAAGAACAACAGTAGTGCTATTAAAGCTATTAAAAGATAATAGCTGATACCTACAGAGCTACAGAGGGCTGGGAAAGTGGGAGAAAAATAGTTGGTTTAGGCAACTGAGACTAATCCTGTAATATGCTGAGCTACCCCAGCTCAGCTGTCAGTGGTGGACAGAGCCCAGACTGGCTGCAGCCAGTGAGCATGAATTTCAGTTCTTGGTACTTGATCACTGAGACATGGCTGGCTGCAGCACAACTTGGGTATGGTCCCAGATTAGTGCTCTCAGGGACCCAGATTTCATCTGTTCACAGAAAGTAGGGGAGGTTGTTGGGTACAGACAGTTTGGAGATGGCTGTTCCCGCTGAGCCACATCCCTGCAAGGATGGATATGGGGTAGCTCAGCTGTCTGCATCACCTGAGACCCTGGTGTGCTTCCCCAAAACAGCTTCTGCATGAACTACTACGTCTGCATGGCACAAGGGCACAACACATGGTTCAGCACAGCATTCTCTCACATTGATCCACTGCTGGTAATTGAAATACAGATCAAACTGTATAGATTCACCCATTTTCAAAAGGAATCATGATTGTAGAGAAAAATAATGACAAGAAGTGGATCATGATCCCCTAGACCTCTGGCCTAAGCAAGAAGCAGCCCTATTTGTAAATGCTCTTGTTATTGTTCATTTATATGGATATAGAAGATACTTGGTTATCAGATGTATTAGTGAACAGTGAAGAAACCACAAATTCACCAGTAAGGCTGGTATGAAAGAAACTGCCATTTTTTGTGATTTATGATAAAGAAATTATTGAACAGGTAAAAGCAGTTTCCTGCATCTGGTCATCAAAATTAGAGCATCACAGGTCTGATGAGGTGGGTGCATGGATTGAGAATACTGACCATAAATAAAACTTGATCAAGAGGGACAGGAAAAAGCCATGCTGTATTTTTGAGCTAATAAAGCCCTTAGGGTCCTTAGAAATAGCTTGTACATATCTTCTCAAATTCTGCAGTGAAAACTTGGAGCTTAGTGTAGTGTCTTGCAAAAAGGCATCTACCCCTTGTTGAGATGACCAAGAGTACTCCTCTTGGTTCAGTCCAGAAGGACCCAAGCCTTGGGTCTCTGTCACACCCAAGCCATGCATCCTCAGGCACACCAAAGACCACTCACTAGATGCCAAAGTGTGGCAACTGAGTGCAGCCCTAAGATTGGACCTGACAGATCCTTCTTCTAGCTCTGCTACAAATTTCCTATGGGACTTGGGTTAAACTCCTAAGTTTATTCCTGTAAAGGGACTCAGTTTCCATTACCTTCAGTGGAAACATTGATTCTTAAAGAACTGGATTCATCTAGCCTAATTTAGGTACCTTATCTGTGCCTGCAGAGTAGATGCCTAGTGAAAAAGTCCTCCAGAAATCCAGGCAGACAGGATCTTCCTTTGAAGACATCTCACCACTGACTGTATGGCAAATATCAGATCTTTTTTTAGGATAACTGTTTTGCTTTGGTATTTAAAATGCAGCACATTAGATGTCTGCAGTTAGATGGACTGGATTTGATAGTTAAGATATGTGGATGTGAACTGTATAATTTAAGTTTGAAAATCCCCAAGATTTTTGCAGTTAACTTGTACATGCATTTGTGAGCAGGCTGAGCATAACTGTGTAAGCCAAAGGTTCATTTCAGCAAACTCACCATTTTGGTGGTGCAGACACCAGTTACAGGGAAAAGGGCAGTGAGTGGAATTTATGGCAGACTATTGAAGACGTTGGCATTAAGTTACACAATGTATTTAACTGATATGATAATATTCATATGACCTAATTGCAAGATAAACCAATGTTTAGGACATACACAGCTCTGAAGATGGAAAGTGAGCTATTAACTGAAAATTATTATTGTAATTTAAAAGCACTGTCTGTGTTCATCAAACTACTTCTTCTTCTTCTATCATCCTAATTAAAGAAAAAATGGAAACAACATGAAATTTTCAGTGTGCAAAATGATCTGCTCATAAGCAGAGCAAGCAGCAGACTAAGAGAATGCAGCAGAAATGACTCAGTGGATTATACCAAACAGCATCTGAGAGAAACACGATTTTCTTTCTGGAACATAGAGAAACAAGATGGAATTTAACAAACATATTTTCCAGTATGAACTAGCTCCTAGCTCCTAGCTCCTGAAAGTTCAAAAAAGAATAAAGTCTAAGCAATGCTACCTCACCAAAAAGTTCTCCAACACTGCAGTAAACTCAGATGAAAGATTTGGGCATTTTATGCTTCATTCTCATATGAAAAGCAGTTTTTTGGTCTATGCTCTTCAAAATTTCTGACTGGGATTCATCTCACCTAGCTTTAGACTTTTGCAATCTTGACAGCTACATCTGAGCCCAATGCCTTTGGCTTGCTTTGTACTCAAAGGAGAGCAATAGGTAATCTGAAGTGCAATTTGGCTGTCCTATTTAGGAGGCCTAATTTTAGGTTAAGATGAATCACATTCCAGAAGTGTCTACGTCTCTCCATCAACTAGGAAGGGAGCTCAGATGTGAAATTTCTGCATCGTATTTTTTTACTCAGTGAACATTGCTTTAGAAACTGAATCTTAATGCTCACTAACTTCATTTTATGCTGTGTAGAAAGGGAGAAAAACAAAGTATAAAAAAAAAGAAAGAAAGAAATCTTGTGGAGGCTGAAACAGTTTTAGAAGACTGAAGGCAACATTGAACCCATCTGGAGCACAGGTAAGCTGGTGTTTAATGTCACATTAATAGAAAACAGAATTCCGCCTGAGGAGTCCTTGGAAGGAATTAGTTTGTGCCCAAGACTTCTGTGTCATCAGAGAAGCTTCTCCCACGGCCATACCATTGATCTCTGAACTCTCAGGATTAGAAGGTGCAATTTTGGTTCCTTTCTGCATCAGCATTAGTGACAGCCATGTTTCAGATAAGGCATCAACTGAATGGCACAACAAAGAGCATAAACAATCAAAGCCCTTCAGGAGCTTGCTTTACAAGTTTTCCATAAATCCTTTTTAAATCTTCAGTCTAATTGCATTGGCCCAATTTTTGCCCCCAGGTTCCTTCTACCTTAAACAAAAATAAATAAGATGAGTGCTGGGTCTGTTCTGCTCAAGAATTTTCATGGATGAGTTTTATGTCGTATATAGTAGAAGCTCCTGCCTTTTTCCCTTCCATAATGCACACTACAGAGGAAACTTCTCAAGGAGAGAGAAGTGCTGACCATGCTGCCACGGCTCCTGCATGCTGTGGCCACCCCTGTGCACAGAAGGTGGTGTGACAGATAATGTTCCACAGCTGGGACAGTATCAAGCACAGCAGAAGTACTGAATGCAGGGTCTTCTGTGGCCAAAACCTGTTGAAACAGAAGTGTAGCAGATCGTGATAAAATCCTTTTCTGGATAGGAATGAAACTAAAGAGCAAGCTGTCCATGAGAAGAAACTAAAACCCCAGAAACTGCATAATTAAAACTATTCTTAGGCTATAAGTAAGGAGCACTGGTGTACTGTTGCTGGGTGATGCTTCTACATGACTCCTCTGCTCCTGTCTTTACCAGACTATGTCCATTAAATGAGAAATAGGCTAATATGATTGAGCTTTACAAATGAAGACATGCTTGCATTGTCTGTCAGCACTGTAACTTTGGTGTTTCTGCCTGTAGCTGTAGTAAAAAATGGGTACTGCACCCCACCAGAGTCAGGAGGAAGGAGTCCCTTGTAGAAATTAGTCCAGCCCAAGGAACAGCGAAGAAACACTTGACCAGCTCAGCAGTAAAAGTGTTGTCCTTGTGCTTTTCATTCTTCTTCAGCCAAAACATGTAAAATGTACTTCTTCTGATACATAAAGTGTAACTATCAGTGACAAATGCCATTCCCCTTATATTCTTTCCATCTTACCTCCTAAAGGGTCTATTCTATGTAATGACACCCAATTACAAGTTCCTGTTATTCTCTGAACTGCTGTAAAACTGAGCAGTCTCCATGTGTTCAGAGCAGCTTGCAATTAGCATACCCTGATCTTAGAAACTGCAGTCTGTTAAAAATATGGACATATTAAAGCACAGCATCTGGAAACCTGCATATGTTCATCTTGCACAGGTTTCAAAAGCCAGTGTCAAATGATTCCTAAATATTTTGTAAATGAGCTCATAAATGTCACCATTCAGGTGGAGAACTTTGCAGAATTTTCATACATTCTTGGAAAATATTATATTACTTCACACTTTTATTCTGTTTTCATATGAAAAAGATGAAGAAAATATAAAGATTTTTTTAAAAAAAACCCTAAGATTTGCTTTATATAATCCCTATGTTGTATTTTGTAATTAGGCTTGTAGCCACAGCCCCACTAAAACTATGGAGATATGAATACAAAAATTTTAATCCAAACTCAGATGTATTTTGCTATGCAAATTGTCTCCTTTTTGTGATGTTGCCTTCAAACCAAGGACCTGCTGGAGAGCCATTTCTGCCGACATGCATTTTTTTCTTTCCCCTAAAAAGTGTAGAAATAAGGCTTTCACAGGACTGTAGAGATTGACTGGGTTTATATTGCTTTCAAAAAAGAAAATCCTGAAGTGGACAACATAGTTTTCCTCTTCATATAGCTGTCAAGGCAAAGACAGGTTTCTATTTTATCCAGATTCTTATTTAAACAAATATGTGCAGTATCTAGAGGCTGGTTTCCATTTTAACAGCAAATATTCTGTCAATAACAACCTTGTACATGAACAGGAGCTTTTCTATTTACATTAATCAAAGTAATTGAATCAAAAAATCTACTGCTAATGAGCAGACACAGGACAATAGATTCTGCTAGATATGAAGTGTTTCTGGAAGTGGCAGTACCAAAGTAAAAAAAATTAATTATTCATTCTGCTGCGTACAAGACTTGAAAATAATATTAGGTAACAACAAATTCAGCTCAGTGCCTTCACTTGGCTATTTGAGGGATGAATTTGGGCCCAAGGCTGAGGCCTGGCTCCACATTTAGATACCTCTACTGTACAGGCATGTGTCCATAGGTAAGGAAGGTGGCTGAAAACACTGTAGTCAGTGGAAATTTAGGACAGCTGCATCACACCCATGGCCCAAGGAAGTATAAAAATGAGCTGGGAAAGATCTGCCCCTTTCTGCATACAGCTGCTGCAGCCAGGAGGGCATCTCAGGGCACAGCAAACACCTCAGAACCTACATTTCAGAGTTTCTTAGTCAAGAGTCAGTGAGGCTTGGCTGAGCTGATGCACCTGTCCCCTTTAGGATGGGATGAGTCACCCACTAAATTCCTGTGAAGGCTTTGAGTAGTTCCTCATTGACTATAGGGCTGTAGTAGGACCTTAAGCACCTCACATATAGGAGGGTACCTACATTAAAGTTGCCTACATGAATGCATCTGAAATCAATGCAGTGGCTTCAGAGATGCATTTATTTTTTTTCTGTAAATACAGAGAAAGCTTCCCTCGTCAGCTCAGACTGGCTACATGACAACTAATATGCTGAGTTGAACCCCACACTTCCAGCTTGCCATATACTTCCCAGCTTAATGTAAGCACCCTTTGTAGTGGAAATATTGTCCCCACCATGTAGAAAAAAACAAGCTAAATTCAAAAATCCAGAAGAGGATTCAATCCTCATGTCTGTGCTGGTACCAGGAGTCTGAATTTTTGGTTTAGAGATAAAACTAAAAACTAAAACTAAAAACTAAAAAAAAAAAAAAAAAAAAAAAAAAAAAAAAAAAAAAAATTAAAAAAATCTGTCCAAATGCCATATATGGTTGTTAGCTTCAAGTTGAGTTTCTAAATGTTTTTCTATAATAATCACAGTTCTATTGTTCTAGAAAAAATATAGATGTGCAATCAAATTTTCTTTTGATCATAATATAGCTATTACCAGATTTTTATTTATTACCTTCAGAAGAGTAGTCTGCTGTATGTGATTTTAACCACTGAATATAATCAGGAAAACCTGGAAGATCTGTTATTTGACATCTTCATTTTAATTACTCCCCACATATTGCATTTTCTCTCTCTCACATACCTGACCAATGAAGACTATTTTTATCTACATGTTAAAAACTTGATGGAATGCTGAGGAAGGTTTGTTTCCTCAGAGGAAAAAGCTGCAATTACTCAGACCTCAATGACTCTACAATCTGTTGTTTGCAAACAAGCAGTCTGAGTGGCAACATGCATTCTCCATACCCCACATATCTTGGTAAAATCATTCCATTTTTCTTCACAAACTTCAGCAATACTAATCTGATGTCTCAGCTGCACTCTTCCCATGTCATAAATATTTTGACAACATCCTTCAGAGTATCTCAATCTCAAATCTCATTCAGCTTCTTCTGTCATTTACTGGCAAGTTTGGTTCATTTGCTTATAATGGGTAGATTCTGTGCTTTCAATAATAGGAGTCATTAGAAAATACCAATATGACCAGAAAGCCTAGAGAAGACAAAGAAGGAGCACGAAAGACCAAAGAAAAGTAAATCATACAAAGACAGCTATGGAGATCATCCTTTCTTAGAAAAATGAATTCAGGAGAAAAGTGGTGAAATTGAGAGACAAAAAAAATAAATTAGAGCTGTTTTGTCTTGCAGGTTGCAATTGCCAAAAGATGTTCTTAAACATGGGTTTCCATGTTATTTGTCTGTGTGTCTGGTCCTCAATGCAGAAGTGATTTCCAATCCTTTTGAAAAGACAGTTGCATCCTGCAGGCACTCTTTGCAAAAAATAATGAAAAAAATGGCTTAGATATCCATTTGTTTAGTAAAATATTACATGTGTCCATGAAAGGAATCAGAATAATCATTAAGAAGATGCTTTATCAGCAAACAGAAGAAAAAGCAGTAAGAAGATCTTTACAAGAGTCTAGGGCTTACTGATGTGAGAGATGGTTTCTACTGCCACATAAGCAATGCTCTGTTTTTGCTTCTTATTTCTGTTCACTGGCAGAACTGCCAGTGGCAGGCCAAGGGAAGAAAAGAAAAACCCACTCAGAAGTGATTCTCTGGCGACTGCAGCCATACACTTTGCTAAGGAATAACTTGTCCTTACAAAGAGAGTACAAAACATTCCTGCTCCTTGTGGCATAACTGCAGATATTGATGGAGTTATAAGTCTTTGCTGTGTATCCATTTTCCAGTATGGGGGCCTTGGTTTTGGTTTTTCTGGGCACTGACAATGTGCTTTGAATTTAGAAAGAAAAAAACCACTTTATTATTGCTTGCTGAAAATGTAACAGAAGACTAGATTTTGTGCTCACTTCTATAGTGAAGTAAGTAAAAACAAAGTGCTCCTATCCTGCATTTTCTGCTGCAGTGATCAATTTTCTGGGCAGCAAAACACAAAAATTTGCAAGGTTTCCTACTGCTTATCCACTCTTAGAATGGGAAAGAGGGCAACATGCAGAACAGACAGAGCACTGGATCCATGCTTTGACTCCTCACCCTAAAACATGAACCAGCAAACTTCAGATTTATTTGCTGCGCAGTATATTTGTTTCCTTTGCCTTCTCTAAGATGGAGGAATTATGATTCCATGCATCAAAGGGAATAACAGTAGTTCAGAGGCCATAGATCTCATGTTTTGCCCCTGTTCCATGCTATGCCTGAAGTCTGAATCTGTGATGGCTCTGCCATTGCCAAACATGCTCAATATGCAGTGTCTACATCTTCTGCCCAGTTTCCAGAGCCATATTTAAGAATAACAATATCAAAAAGAAACAATTTATCTAAATAAATTAAGGGCTGGTTATCATACATATGAATCAGTGAAGCTGGGTGTCACCTGCTGTCAGTACCACTGGAGAGTGTCTGATTGCACTAATCCAGTTGTGAAATTGTATTAGTACCCCCAAAGTGGGGAAAAACACAAACCAAAAAATAACCCCAAATATATTTAGGAAATTGCAACCATGAGACTTTTGAAGCTGGAATAAATGAAACTAAGTTATTGACTGAGGGGCAAGCCTATGAGTTGACCTGCTCTACCTAAATTTTAAACATGTATTTACATTCACATGTACACATTACATTCACATATAGATTTGTAGGGCAAATTACCTGTGAGTATAAAATGCTTTCCTATCTCCAGTGTAATGATGGAGCAGATAATGATAGATTCCTAATGTTGAGGTAGGAAGACAAAAAGGGATGATAAAACTGAGCACACAGAGTAGATGTGTTATACTTGTAATTAATAAGCAGTATTAAATCTAGAATTGTACTTACTATCACATTCTGAATTAAAACAATGATGATTGATAGCAAAGAAAAAGACAGCCATCAGTTAACTAAAAGACATTAATATGTCCTAAAAAATAAAGCAAGAAATTAAAAAAAAAAAAGTTGAAAAAGATTCCTTGACTTGTTTTCATTTCCTTCTTCTGTATTATGATATAGATCTCAAATAAGCATTAACCCACAGCTAACACAGATCTGAGCAGTGATTGCCATGTTTTGGATGCATCATTCATACCTGTAACACAGACTGGGACAGGCTGTAACATGACCAAGAGGAAAATCTGTCTTGTTAGCAGAGATGCTAGGAAAAGCTTCTGTAAGCAAACTATCAAAATTATCTACCGCATCACAATCAACATTTCTATACTTCGATGTGAATTAATCTAATCTGTGCATTTTCTTTAACAAATAAATACAGAGAATTATATATTTTGAATCATAACAAAAAGTTCAGTACAAAAGACTGTAAACTGATCTTTATGATACAAAAAAATCTCAGTTCATCCAAAAAATCTGAATAAAGTTTGTGGAACAGCAGTTCTGTGAGCCTGAACTCATTAAAAATGAGTCAAATAGCAACAGTGCATCTTCCCATAGCTACCTTATTACTACTACTACTACTACTACTACTATTATTATTATTATTATTATTATTATCATCATCATCATCATCATAATCATCATCATCATTATTGTTGTTGTTGTTGTTGTTTCTCTGAAGGTGGGTTTCAACTGTGCAAGCTACAACAAAGACTCAGTTCTGCTGCAGAACACATGCAACAACTAAGATGTGCAAATGGGCAAGATGTTCTCCAGGAATTCATAAAGAAGGAAAATACCTTGGCTTTCATTAAATCACTTGTTGGGATAAAACAGTGAATGATCAAAGCCCTCCTGATCTCAGCCTGTGGGACACCAGAGTGCGGCTCTCCATAGCAGTCTTCTCTTCTGTCCTGTTGGGGAAAGGAGGGAGCTGATGAGGGAGCTTCCATGAAAGACCTTTACAGAGACAGGGATAAAATTACTCACCACCCCTCCCAGCCCAGAGGGGAACTCTCTTTCTGTGTTCTTTCTCCACATTTTAGAGTTCCGACCACCACTGCTCTCCAGCAGTGGCAAAGCTGAGCAGCTGTGACCTGCTGAGGGTCCCTCCCAACAGCACCACACTGTCCTGCCCTCTGCTCCTCAAGGCACTCCTGGCTCATCCAGCCACCCTGCTGGAGGAGAATCCCCACAACAGTTTCGCTCAAAGCAGTCCTGATGGGAATGATCCCTCTAAAGGCAGGAAAGAAACATTTACTGGTAGCTTGTGAAATGTAGCCAGGGAATATGGAGGAATGTAACAGAAACTACAGGGGCAGATTTAAGGATTTCACTAGAAACTACAAAAACATTCTAAGAGTTTACACAAACAGCAAGAGCAGGTAAATGCTACAACTTTGTGCAATATTAGCCTGTGATTTTTTGACTTTTACTTAAAAGCAAAAATATTGCTTTAACTTCTGCAGTTGCCTGCCACTCCCAGAGAATCATTTAGTCTCTGGAGCCATTACTGCCACTATTGCTTTTCCTGGGAGCATGTGCCAGTCTGGGAGGAACACAGCACAAAACAGTGGTTATTCAGCTTTTTCTATACATGTGCAAAATAAGACTTTCATTTCACAAGCCTATGCTGCGTCCTAATAAATACTGCAATTTGAAATTTCAGCACTTACTCATGCAAAGGTTGGTTGAAGGAGATATTCACATGTGGGGCTTGATTATAGTGTTTTATCACTCAGCTGAACGTCTAATGTTTAGCACAGTAGTTGGAGTGCTTCTTTTCATGTCATAACAAAGGTTGCCCTCAGATAGTAATTACAGCCTTCCTAATAAAAGGAAAGGCATTTTGAAACAGCCTGAAAAACTCAGAAGCTAGAGATGAAGTTTGGAGAAGGAGTTTGCCATCACTTTGCATTTGGCAGGTAGTTTGGTGCCTGAGTTGTACAGTAAAATGGCAGAGCTGCCTTGAAAACCTTCCCTCAAAGCTGGAGACATTAAAAAAACACAAGCTGAGGAAAAAGAAAGTCTCCAGGATGACAAAAAGTTGCAGCAAAGTTAATGTTTCTGTAAAAAAATGTAGAAAACCAGTGTGATGTATTATTAGATGATCTTTTAAAAGTGTAGAAAGACATAGGGACATGGAGATGTAGAGCAGAGCACAGGCAGCAGAATATATTTAGAGCAAAGCTGCCCATGCTAAGTGCAGTGGTTGAGCATTCGTAGCTTTGCCCCAGGGCAATACGGGTTATATTTTCTAGTGACATTTCTGAATGGATCTTAAAGGGCCTCTCATGAACTGCTAATGACACATGTCTGTGCTTTATGTACTTACAGCATAATAATAATCAGTTCAGTTAAAACAGTTTGGAGGGTTAATGCAGTTTAGGGCACTAAATTACAGATACGCTTCTCATCTGTCTGTGAAAATTCCCAGTCAATTTTACATCTGAGCTTTTGGATTTCGCTTATTCTCTTCTGACCTTCAAAACTACTTATCAGTGGCCAGCAACCTCATTAGCAAATATCTTATTAACTGCAACAAACAGAACTGTTAGTTTTACCTTTGTAATTTACATGGGATTCTCTTTTATTTTAAACCAACAGTGTTATTAACAGTTCTAAAGCCTCAAACTTTATCATCTGCTTCAGAGTTGGGGAAGGCTGTCTGTGTATAATTTTATTTTCAGTGCATTGGTAAGTACAATTTTTTCCTAATTCTCTTAATTGGGTAATAACTCTATTTTTCTGCTGTCTGTCTCCTTTCCCTACAGAGATTGATTAAATATGCTTTTCTGAACTGAATGTTCTGTGTTCACTCCTTTCTATTGCCATGGTTTTGCATCTACCTTTTTCTGGATTGCAGTTCTGTCTTCAAATTAAAGTGTCAAATTTTGACACATTTCTATGTGGATGAGTTTGATTTTCATTTTCTGTAGTGCCTAGGCACTGAAACTACACCATGCAAGTACTATTCCATCATAAAATTAGAATTTCCAACCCTTTTGAAAACATGCCTTCCCTCATGCACAGCCTCCATGTCTCCTGCTAAAGCCGTGCGGTTCTGCATTGAACGGATTAGCCCTTACAGCTTGATGCTGCATTTCATGCTCAAATAAGCATTACTTTATTAATATGTGTGGTCACAGAGATAGTATGACACCCTTCAGGATATGTGATGGTTGTTTTTCCTTTGCTGTGAAGGCTGAAATAGTCACTCTTCTGTGGTTAGGTAGCAAATGAGAGGTATTTTCAATGCTTTGAACCAGTCAAGAAGGTACCACAGGAAACATCCAGAGGGGAAGAATGACGAGAGGAGGAACAGAGCCTGTCCCATCAGAAACAGACTAAGATGGAGCCCGCTGGGGAGCAAGGCACAACAT
Organism: Melozone crissalis; assembly: GCF_028551555.1. Taxonomy (NCBI): domain Eukaryota; kingdom Metazoa; phylum Chordata; class Aves; order Passeriformes; family Passerellidae; genus Melozone; species Melozone crissalis. Next base: position 60,897,703 of record NW_026535805.1, read on the forward strand.
TTTTCTTGTATATCCTGGAGGCAACAAGAGTTTTTGCATGTGCTCTCATCCATGAGAGCTGATGGCACGTCTTCCCATCTGCAAGACTTGGAAGGCAGGAGAGGAAAACTGCCTCTCCACCAAATTCGTGACCCCTGGGAGAGCAGGGATAAACAGGGGCTGGGGAGCAGTGCAGCTGCAATAACTCATCCATGTCGAGGGTTGTGGAGTAAAAATATGGAAAGCTTTAAAAACCACAAACCAGGCTTTGTCACTTTGATGACCTGAAAGCATCATGGTAAAAATCAGGACCTTTCCCATCTGAGAAGAGGATCCTGATTTTTGTGAGTGTTTCAAGATCTGGGTACTGATTATAGGCTGCAGAAGGGAAACATCTCAAAGGAACAACCACAGGCAGTAGATCTTCAGGAATGGGAGGGGTGACACTCACCATCAAAATTGCTTTCTACACGTAGGTTCTTGCTTTTAAGACAAGCAGTTAACAAAAAGTTTGTGGCTATGATGATGATATCTAAAGCTTCTTTGCTTCCTGTTTGCTCTTATGGAACATGTGAGCTCCTCTTTCCAAGGCACAGCAGGGACTGTCTGCTCTTCCTCAAAAGTTTCCTTCAGCCAGTGCTCTCTCTGAAAAGCACACCAGGATTTTTCTCATAGGGGTTTCTCTGCCAGAGGTTTCTGTCCCTGACCACCCATAGCTTTGTGCCAGCAGTTCTGGGCCCCCAGGATTGTGGCAGGACCCACAGGAGTTTAACTGTTCCCTGCAACCCTTTAAAGCAGAGCACAGTAGGCATAAAATTCACAACAATTTAGGAACAGCATACGCCATGTCACAAGAGAACCAGAAGGATGTTGCACATCTAATATAAGCTTCAAAGTTTCTTTAGGTGGAAGAAAGAGACTCCGTGGAGACTCCATTTATCCTCTCCTCCAGACCATGCAGAACATGCACAGTTGCCCCCACTGATAAGACTGATGGTTTGGATTCAGGTGTGTGTTAGCAGCAATGCATTAAAATAACGAGTCAGACTCATCATGTGAGTTTGTCATAAAACAGGAAATGGGCCAGATAAACCTTGCTTTGCACTGGCTATACCAACTTGTCTTATGCTAAGTTTTTTCTCTTATTCCTGTGGAATTAGTACTGACAACACAAACCATAGTATCCTCTTGTGCTTCCCTCTTCTTACACAGCTGTCTTTTTGGGTATCTAAGCCAATGACCTGAGGTAATATTGATGTTCCTTGAAAAACATTGAATATATGGATAAGAAGGAATTTTTTTTTTTTTTTTTAGAGATTAGACAAGTCAGCTGCAATTACAACTGGATGGTTTTAGCAAATAACTGAGAAAATGTTTTCAGCAAATATGGGGATCATTCACTTTCACCAACCTGACATTTCTGCATGACAGAGTGGAGGGTCAGCAAATCCACCATTTTCAGGCACCATAAACAGCCCAACAGGGTGTAATAGCTGCTGTGGAAAATGGCCCTGGAAGGTGCCTCAAAGCCAGACACCTTGACTTTTACCACATCATTTTTATGTCTCTTCTTTGCAAATTACACAGATATAGATGTCACCACCCATTCAGAGATGCATGATAAAAATACTAAAGAACAAAGTGCACCTTTTAGGAAGTGAATCAAAATCCTGGGATAAAATACTTTAGAACTATAATTATTTACTTGGATTTAACTTAATTCCAGCAGACTGCTGGCTTCAAAAAACAGCTTTCAATGTTTATTGATTTATAACTTTCATTTTTAAGAACAGCTGTCAACAAGCTGTATCTGTATCTGTATCTGAAAGCCCACTTTAAAGTCACATAAACATTTGCCTGACCTTGTCCATCAGGATGTCTGTTGACATTATAAATCTGAAGGATATTGCTTTAAATTCTAAATATTTTCCACTTCATTATTGTGGGGATGGCTTAAGTTTAGAATACTTAAAGCAAATTTACTGGAACTGACAAAAAACCCAGCACTGGTTTGGAAAGTGTGCTTGTTCTGTTTGGAAGACTCTCACATAACACAAATTTCATTTGGTTCAGCCTTTGCATAGATTTTGTCCCCTCTTCCTGGCATCCTTGCTCCAGTCATTAGGATATTCCAGTCATCCACAGCCTTCTCTCTCCTGGAGCCACATACTGAGAACACAAAATCTTGGAGCATCTAAAGTAGCTGGTGACTGTACAAAACAGAGCTGGAAAAGCTCTTGAGAATGTCAAATGCAAGCCCCTGCCTGCAGGAGGAGCATCTACCCCCAAATCCCCTCTGACAGAAACTAGGCCAAAATGCTGCTTAAGCTCCATGAGGGAACACCAGTATCCCCAGCCAAACTGTTATCTTGCTTTGCTCTTCTTATCCATGGGAAGATTTTCTTAGTGCTTAGCCTACATCCCTTGCTGCAGTTAAGCCCATTAAGAAGAATTATAAGCAAATGAAAAGCATCTCATATTTTATCCTCTAGAGGAGATAGCAATAAATTATTGGAAGCACCTTTAGGGCTTCTCCATTACATACACATGATCCCACTCTAGTTCAATATTCAAGAACTACTGTTTCCCACAGCCAATGTTCCTGGCTCTTGAAGTGCTGTAACACTGCTGCTTCCTGCACTCCCAAGGCACCTCTAGGAATCTAGAGGATTCCCACTGGAGTTGCAGTGCAAGCAGAGCCCCTGGGCTCAGCTGGGAGGTATTTAAGGTCACTGTGCCCAGCACACACAGAGGTCATTTAAAAAAAGAAGGAAAAAAAAGGAGTTGGACAGACAGCTGCAGCTGCTCTCCTGTGGCTTCTCAGTGCCATGACCCCACAGCAGAGCCCAGGACCTGCTCACATAACCTGATGACACAGGCTGTCTACTACTCTTCTATCATGCGGCACTCAGATATCACTCAGATATTTTTCTCCCTCCCCTGACACTGCCCTTTTTAGTCTTTTCTCTGGCCACTCTCTCCATCAGCAGTGCAGGAGAAGCTGGTGGTGCTAGGGAAGCCCTTGGCAGGAGAATTTCTGCTGTTCTCTGCAAGCGACATCTCCCTGTTGCCCTCATGCTTGCATGTTGTGAATGCCCCTTCTTGTCCCCAGACCACTCCACAAAATGCCACCACTGAAGTTTTTCATTGGGATCAAGCTGTAGCTTTCACTACAATTACCACAGGGAAGAAACAAGCATATAACCTGATTGAAAAGAAATCACCAGGCAAAAATGAGAAACAAATTCCCTCTTGTTACTAAAGCCTTGAGTCAGGCTGACTGCTTTAGGATGAGTAATTTTGATGTCCTAGCACAGATACATGGCTCCAGGGTGATCCAGGACCCTGGGGTTCCCCATTGAAGGAGCTCAGAAGGAGAGTCAAATAAACTGCTGCCAAGCTGACAGCAAAGAGGGAGCCAGGGGTGAGCAAATCAGGCCCAAGACATGAATTCCTGGCTGGTTCTAAAGATTCAGAGCTGCCCATGCCCATGTGTGAAGGCATTCACCAATGGCACCAGTGACTGCCTCAGTGTAACAACCCCACAGAAGGGCCCCCATGGGAAGTTGATAAATTCAGCTGAATCTTCCCCTGAAGTCCCCATTGCCTCCAGGAGAGTTAGACCAGAGGACTGAGACAATTGACACTTGCAGAGGCGATGGGACAAGAACAGCAAAAGGCAACAAAAAGGCAATGCCCTGCTGAGCATTTTGCTGCTGCTGTGAGTTACACCTGAAGTGCTCTGAGCTTTGGCAATTTGCCTCTTCACTCCTGCATAAAAAAAATTAAAGCGAAGACCCAGACACAGGCAGCCTTTGCTCCTCTCCTCTGGGCTCTTCAGGATTTCTAGCAAACCAACATCAGCCCAGCATGATTCTCCACTCTCTGTCTGTCTTGGTCTTGGAGTAACAGTGCTTTGAGTGGAGAACTCAGACAGCCAGTAAGTCCAATACCCCAGGAAGAAGAAATTAGTTTGACTATTGTGCATGATATAGCAAATGCTCCTCAGATTGTCTCACCAATCTATTCAGATTATAAAAAATAGTATTAATTTTATCTCTACCATTACGCTGCATTTATTGAGGATCTGGGACTTGTAGAACACTTTTTGTTCCATTTATTCCCATTTTCTCATTAAAAATTGAAACCAGACAGCACACTGGAATTAAGTGTGTTTCTCTGAAAGGCCAAATACTGCGCTCTCTCCTGGCAGTGACAAAATTCCCATTACTTTTATTGGCACACCACTGAGCCCTAAAGCTAAAAGTAGCTCTGTGAGTGACAGAACCATTGCATTCAAAATGAAATGCTGCTCCTGATGCAGAGCTGAATTTCTTACTTTGCTGTCATTTGTGAAAATAATAATGATCTTTGCAGATGCCATCTGCGCGGGGTGTGCCTTCTTTCCAAAACCTTTTGTGACTTGGGTTGCTTGGTCACCACCACAGAAATGCCAGTAAGCCAAAAGTGCCACATGTAAGTCATAGGAGAGTGGGCACAAGGTCAGCTCCAAGTTTGGGTGCCAAGGGGATGAAATGTAAAGGACTCCTCTTACCATCAGCCCTGAGATATGAACTTCTTTCAAATTACTGGATGGGAAGATGAACAGTGCATTTTCTGGTTATTTCATGCTCTTTTTCCTAGGAAATCAGCTTCACCTGTTCAGCTAAATCTTGAGAAAAGAAACATGATGCTTTCTTTCTAGATAAACTGTTATATCAGTTCAGAAATAAAAAAGTCATCATTCTGTGACAACTCTCATGAGTCTGTCATGCACCTGTAATTTAGTGTGTCTTTGGAAGGACCCAGATGATGAAAAACAGATGACTGAAGAGTGTCAGCTTGCACTTCTATAGAAAAGTCTGGGAAAAAAAGGCTTTAAAATATAAATAGAAACTAAATTTAAAAAGTAGCAACAAACTATCTGAAAATAATCTTAATGCCTTTTCAAAATAAAATCTCTGGAATTTGGAGGTGCAGGTGTGATTTTTGAAGTTTGTAAATCATTGTTATGTAAACATACTAGTCCCAGCATTCTTGTCAGTAACACCAGCTCTTTGTTAACCTCTCATATCTTCATGTGTCCCTTCTAGAAAATGTGCTGAAAATAGTAATCCAAAGGTTTCTGTTAAGTGCTGGACTTGATTGTGACAGAACAGCTGACTGGATAGACAGTCCTGGACAACAAAGCCTACTCCCTCTGAAACCGACACTTTGGTACAGCCATTTTTATTTCCTTCCTGCCAAGCTTTTCAGTGCCATAGCTCTTCAACCAGCTGAGGGAGGGAGTTGTCAGAGCCTCTCCAGTGCACACCACAACGCTGTGAAATTCCTCCTGCAAAGCAACGCCCAGAGAAACATCTCTGCCTTTCTTTCCTCACTAGGGGCATTGGTTGGGTCCCAGACTAACCTACAGACTAACACTAGGCTGTGAAAACCTAGAGGCAGCACCTCAGCCCTGTCTGCAGCCTTGTTTATGCCACAAGCCTGTGCAAGGCACTGCTTGAAATCTATCAGTAAAGTCGAGCAGCAGAGAATGTTTTCAAATGTCTAATTATCTCATTTAAACCTCCTTCTGAAATAATGTATTTCTAAATTATGAAGAGGTTTAATAACAGCTTTCAGCTTCATTAACTCTTTTATATACCTGGAGTTAGAAAACCCACGAAAATCTTGATTAACTACCCAGCAGCGTTGTCTGACATAGGGTAAGGTTTACACCAATGTTAAAACCTTTCTGAGAAAGCAAATATTTACATGACATCAACATCTAGTTCGTGAAAATATAGAGAACTGGTCCCATGTCATATTATTCTTTTTCTGAAAAATTTCACGGGGCAGTAATTTGGCTGAAGAGTGCAGCAATGCATTCAGGTAGAACAGAAACTGAAAAGTGTGTGAAAATGGCACCTTGACAGTATTTCCCAAACACCTATCCAAGGTCAGAATTTAGAATAATAGGCATATTTTGTTAACTGACATCTCTTTTTCTGATGTGGAAATAGCATGAGATGAGTTTTAAGACACAGCAGCATAAGTGATGGCTGCTATGCACATGGCTTCTAAATCTTTTCCTTGCTGCCCAACACCCCTGCATTTTGATATGTTCAGCACAATTTGGGTTCCCTCTCAAATGGTCTGTTTTACATTAAAAACTCTGAACTTTTCATATTCAAAAGCCTTGCTCCAGTCAACATGCATTTGGGGTGTGTGGGAAATGGAAAATGAGCAAATAATATACTGCCAGTTGTCATTTAGCTAATCTGACCAATCCACTTAAGACCAGGGGTGACTTTCAAGGACACCCAGCACAGTGTTAGTGTTGAAATTTTGAGACATTCTCTTTGAAAAGAAAATGAAGATAAAAGTAACAAGATGTCAAAATGTGTGAATTTTGAATTACCCTTGAATATTCCAGTGAAGAGACATATGAATAAAGACAAGGGTGCCTTGCTGCTAAAAATAACTTCTTGGTTCTAATGCTGATCTGCAGCTGTAATGAGAGTGTTCAGCATTTTTCAAGTCTATAAATTTTTAAATCTAGCAGATTGTGTCAGCGTGAAAGAAGAAAAACTCACTGTGACTTTTAGACAAAATGTAATCATTATTATTCTACTTCTGATTTTGGAAACAAAGTATATCCTCCAAACAAAGGCAAACCAAAGGCAATCTATCACCTTGGTATTAAGCAAAGCATGAAATCACAGAGCAGTGAAGAGAAACCCTGGGAGACAAAAAATACTCAGTGCCAGGACCACTTCAAAGAGTGTAGGATCATCGTCCTGCTCTATTGTACAAGTAGCTTTTCGCACACAAATCTGCCATGATTAAATTCATATTTGTGAGGTTAACTGGGATCCTTTCTCCTTTGCTTAATGAAGGATTAATTCCACTGAAGCTGAAGGAATTACTCTCATGTGACTTACCCCAGAATAAGGCTTCATACATGGTTTGGATGACTTTGATTTTTTGTGGGGGGGTTCTGTCAATGATTTCTCTTCTTCCATGGAAGCCCCTGCAACATTTAAAGGGGGCTTAAAGTAAATTTATAAATGGGTATCAATGGGAAAAATCATTTACACTTGGATTCTGTGGGAGAAACAACACCTTCACTCAGGAGCAAAGAATATAGCAATGTCATATTTCTAACAGGCTATTTCAGCAATGTTTTCAGTGCAATTTGGCACAGTTTCCAAATATATTTGTCACTGATAAGTAGCCTATTTCAAAAGTTTTGGGGAAAAATATGTTAGATAGTGAAAAATGAGAGAAGAATACAACAATATAAGGGAAAAGGGGAAAGGGAACTGGGATATCTTGTTTGAATGACAAGCAAACTTTCCATGTCTTTGGAGTAAGAGAAAAAAGAGTTTTGTGGCTGAGAGGCATTTCAAAGGAGCTGTCACAGCTCAAAATCCTAGCAAAGGCAAGGCACAGGTCTCTGGTACAACAGCCAAGACAACCTTTATGTCTTTATCTCACTAGTTACAGTGAGATAAAAAAACCACAGTGCCTGTGTCTGCAAAGGTTGCGTGTTAACATAACTATCTTAATGTCAAAGAACATCTTGGTTTTCCATAAGAATAGCTGTGAGACTAAGCACTTTTCAGCATTCTGTCAGATTATCCAGCTAAATTATTTTATAGGCTGAGAATATACCAAGCAGATACTTCAGAACATAAATTTTGGCTGCAGGTTAGGGATGAAGTGGGGGTTTTGTGGCAAGTTCATGTCATTTGTATAGTTCTTGTCCTATCTTTTCCAGCATGCAGCAACACTTAACCAGCCTAAAAAAGATGCAAAAATTCAGTCTTGCCAGATAACTCTCTTTTATTTTTTCTGTTCTTTTTTCTTCACACCCCACCACTTTTCCAGCACCCATGCTATAGTTCTGTAAATAAACACCATGACAAAATGGCTTTTGTACCCAGGCCTGAAAAATTTCTATTAATAGATGTAATTATATATAAACATACATAATATTGACTAGATTTAATTCCAGAGCATAGTGAGCTTAGAAAAATAAGTCCCCTTGTTATTCATATTACCAGTTCAAGATGAGCACAGTGCCACAGAATCACTGCATGGCTGAAAGGGGAAGGGATGTCTGGAGTTCATCTGGTCCCACCCCTCAAGCATGATCCCACAGAGACAGTTGTCCAGGACCATGCCCAGATGGCTTTTGATTATCACCAATGATGGAGACCCCAGAACTTTCTTGTGCAACTTGTGGCAGGGCTGGGTGACCCTTGCAGCTGTGTTGGGTAGCTCATTCTGGAGAAGAAAATATTTGCCCTGTGGTCAAAGGACAACTTCTGCTTCCAAAAGAATATTCAGACCCCCTGGAACCAAAAGACTTGTAACGGATTTTTTATGATGAATGGGACATATTCGTAGTGTCAACTGGGAATTATGGATCTGCAGGGGACAAACTGATCATCAGATACCTTTATCTATGGCAATGAACAAAACTTTTATCCTTTATTGTAAGTCCATGGCTGTTACAGTGCAGAACTCATGTTGTCCTATGGAGTTTCAAATTCCCATAGGTTCAGACAATTGAACTCACTCTAGGACTATTTTGACTACAAAGGCTGCTTAGGCACTTCAGACTCCTGTAGCTACCAATACACAGGCACATAAATGTGTTCATCTCAGTCTTAAACTGAACCCAATCCCATCTCTATTTACTTTGAAGTAAATTATTATTATTATTATTATCATCATCATCATCATCACTGTCACCATTATCGTTATTATTGACTACTCTGCATCTGAGTGACTTACATTTTTAGAACTGACATAGAAAAAGCTACTATGGGCAGTTTTTAAAGGAAACACAAATTTAGCATTTCAGCTCTTTTGCCTTTGCTTATGATTGAACAAGGAAGTTCAGAAAAGTTCAGAAACATACCATTTGTGATGGTATGCTTTCTATATGAAAGATTGGAGTAGACTGGTCTGTAAGTAAGGTAGTTGTGAGCTTAGGTGATCATGGCACATGTTACTAATTACAATAGGTGAAATTGGCTGAAGTCCCCATTGCTATACAGACCCATTCTGGCTTCTATAGAGCATTCCCTGGGCCAGACAATTCCACATTAAATGCTCCTGCATTTCTAGTTTGTTATTGGACCTAGACAGTAACGGGAAAACCATTGTGGATGACTGTGTTATTCCCTGTCATGCAACATTACAGGGAATTACATGGACCTGCTGGAGCAACTCCAGAAGACAGTCACCAAGTTGATTAGGGAGATGGAGCACTTTCCCTACAAGGAAAGGCTAAGTGAATTGAGTTTGCTTAGCCTGGAAAAGAAAAGGCTTCAGGGTGACCCAATTGCTGTCTCCCAGCTCCTGAAGGGAGCCTACAAGAAAGATGGAGAGAAACTCTTTACAAGGGTTTGTAGTAACAGGACAAGTGGGGGAATGGCTTCAGACTGAAAGAGTGTAGGTTTAGATTGGATATTAGGAAAAAAAAATTCATTATTGGGAGATATTGGAACAGTTTGCCCAGGGAAGTTGTGATGCCCTATTCCTGGAAGTGTTCAAGGCTAGTTTGTGTGGGGCTTTGAGCAACCTGATCTAATGGAAGGTGTCCCTATCTATGGCAGGGGAGTTGGAACTGAACAGTCTTTTAAGGTTCATTCCAACACAGGTCATTCTATGATTTGATGATTACAGGATACTGACCCTACTGTCTGCTGGGAAGTACATGGAATGTACCACAGTTTAGTGAAGAACTAAAGTACAGAGAGGGACATGAGGGACATGAAGAACTCTGCAGCCACTGCAGAGTTTGGGTCTATGAAAATTTTGATTCTCTGGGATGCTTTGATTCCTGATGCTGCTCAGCACACAATGCTGGGGCCAGCAGCCAGCTTGTCCACCCAACACGTGGCTTTGTCACACTAACAGTGTTAGGCAAGCTCCAGCATGTCCCACATAGCACAGATGAGCTCTTACTCAAATCTGGACTACCCCACTTCTCCTCAATGCAATGGATGTGTGCCTTGGCACAGGCTCTCCCTGGCACACAGGGGCAGAGGAGGTGCTCTCTGGGCTGATACTTCACCCCTCATCTCTGCCCCCTGAAATTTCAGCCACTGAAACATTTGAACCAAGTTTTGCTTTACTATAATGTGATGTCTTCAGTATTTACTTCTTGCCACTGCCAAATGTTTTTAATACCATCTTTTTGTTACTTAAGTAAGTTAAACATCCACAAAATCTGAGTTTCTTATTATTCAAATTATTAATTTATCTGGAATGTCACTTCCATTTATGTTAATTTTGATGTAGTTGAGAAAGTGAGCAGCTAGTGAGGCTATTAATCAAACGTTCCCTGAATCAAAACAATTGGCTAATTACTTCAAGATGCATATGTGTTTTATCATGCATTAATTATTTACTAATTTACCCATCCTGCATTTTAATATTCAACTAGCAAGCTCAGATTGGTTTTACAGAAACTTTTGTGTTTTCCCAAATTGAGGCCTTTGTTACCTACTGAAGAGCTCCAAACAGTAAATAAATATTTCATGGGACCTTGGGGAAAACATCTTCTTTTAACTTGTTTAAAGAAAATAGTTTATTAAACAGCAGAATAAAATCAAGAGCTGAGCCATATTCTCCTCAGACTCAGCCTGGAGCCCAGGGAAAAGATGTTGCTAACAGCAATTTGCTGGTGTCAGAAGTGGAAGGGCTGCCAGAGCCTCAAGCCAGCTAACTCCAATTGCTTCCTGCTGCAAAGAACATCTGATCACTGGTGACTCAGAGGGTGCACGCAAAAGAAATGAGCCATGTCATGCTTTAACCCCAGCCAGCAGCCAAGCCCCACACAGCCACTCTCTAACTCACTCCCCCAGCAGCAGGGTCAGGGAGAGAATCAGAAGGGTAAAAGCTGGAGAACTTGTGGGTTGAGATAATGGCAGTTTAATATGGAAGGCAAAAGCCACACATACAAGGAAAGGGAAAACAGAGAATTAAAACACTGCTTCCCAAGGTCTGGCAGGCGTTCAACTGTCTCCTGGAGAGCAGGGTCCCATCACACTTAACAGTGACTTGGGAAGACAAACTCCATCACTCCAAACATCCTCCCCTCATCCTTCTTCCCCCTACTTTATACACCGAGCATGATGTCACATGGTTTGGACTCTCCCTTTGGTCAGTTTGGGTCACCTGTCCTGGCTGTATCTCCTCCCACCCACCCACACATACCAGCGTGGCAATAAGAAAAGCAGAAAAGGCCTTGGCTCTTGCAAGCCCTGCTCAGCAAAACAAAAATCATCTTTATAGTATCAATCCTGTGTTCAGCACAAATCCAAAGCACAACTCCATACCAGCACTGCAAAGAAAATTAATTCTATCCCAGCAGAAACCAGCACAGCCATGCCTGTAAGCAGGAGGACAGAGGCAGTAGATCCTTCCTCTCTACATCTAGGGGAGGAAACCAGAGCTAGGGGCTACAAAAATCTGGTCTGCTCTGGTGCAGCAGAGAAGTGGATGGCTAGGAGGGATAAATCCCATTTGCTTTTATTATGAAGAAACTGTTCATTGTTAGAGAAGAGACAGCATAAATTTTTTTGCCACTGTGACACAGAAGAATGACAGCAGTGGTAAGGTTGGAAACTGTCAATAAACCCTGGCTTTTTGCAGGGAGTCAAACTCCCCAAAACCTCCTGCTGCAGCTTCTTTACTAGAAGCAATTAAATCCAGAGGCAGCTCAGCACCCATAGGAGAAAATGCAGCTCATTTTTCTCTCATGGCAAGAGATGACACCCAGGGCCAGAGAAGAGCTGGGTCACACAGCTGCCCTGAGCTGCCTCCACTGCACCATGGCACAAGCCCTCAGTGTGGGGCTGGCAGCAGTGCTGGTGTAGGGCACCCCATTCTCCTCCAGCATGGGGACATGGGGCTTGGCTCTGTTCCAAAGCAGCCTTGTACCTGTGACCTGCTCCACCTGTGAGAGTGACCACCAACACTTGGACCCCTCCCCTACTCCTCAGGGCTGCTGCCTCTCCAGGGCTGTGCTTGCTGCAGTCACAGGGCACTGGGGAACTGCCGTGGACATTTATTACAAGGGAAGAAGAATGAGATCGAATGAACCAAAATACAGAACTCAGGATACAACAGCTAGCAATTTGCAAACATGACAATGACATTTTGTTCCCTTTATGGAGTCTTGAAGATCATCTATTTCTTTTTTTTTAATGTGAGTGTTTTGTACTTTGTGTTCCTTTCTCAGAGCTGATTTAAATCTCAGCAAATATTTTCCTTTAACAAAGTGGTATTGAAATCTCCTCAAATCACTTTGCAAAGTTTCTGGCCACAGATCTGTAAGGACTGTGTCAGATCTTTATGTTCCTATGTCAAACCCTCAGAACAAGATGTTGAATCAGGCACAATTGCAGCTTTTTGTCTTCCTAATTTTTCCTCAAGCCTGATGGGAGATTGCAGGAGTCCCTTAAAGACCACATGCAGCAGGGAGGAGTGAAGTGCTTTGTTGGCAGATCAGGCAGAGAACACTCAACTGCATCTCCATCATGGTGGTGCCTCACGGGGCACAACACTCCAGTGCCATTTATGTGCCTGACCACTGCCAGTTCTACTGGCTGGCACCAGCTGTACTTGATGCAGAGAAGTGTTACACACTTGAATTATATGCCTACAGGTGCTTAAAGATTTTCTGTATCAGAACCTCTTCCTCAAAGACACAGTGGCTTATGATAAGCCCTCAGTGACAGAGCCAGTTCAGGAAAGTCCTGTTCAAATCCCTGCCATGGAGTCGTGCCCATCCCTTTCATCAGAGATTGCCTCTTTGCTTACAGTGACCCAACATCTGTGTGATCATGCTGCTGTAACTCAGATTTATGATTTCTAATTCTTCACAAGCACTTTTGGGGGTAACATCACTTCACAGATGTGGGCTGTGCAATAACCGGACATCCCTTAATGCAGCCACCCAAATCCCAGGGATTTTGTCTGTGCTGAAACTTCAGCTCATCATCTTTAGTCAGGGGCAAGAAACAGCAGTTGTGAGGAGAGATTCAGCCCAGTGCCTTTGGATGATCCATCTCTGGAGATGCTTGCCTCTCTCCACCAACATATCCAGAATGACTGCTGCACACTGATACTGGAACAAGGCTGGGTGAGATAAAGTCCACACAGATGTTTTTGGACAAGGCACACAGGAGGGAGCTCTTTCCAGTAACAGACATGAGCCATTCAGACTGAAGTGGGTGTAAGTCCTTCCTCAGGTGTTGTCATGTCACGCTCAGCTTTGATGGCACAAGTCTCAGCTGGAGCTCTACAGCCACAGAGGATGCTGACAGCAGCCTGTGCCAGGGAAAGGGGTCTCAGACACTAATGCCATGCAGCAGGTGGGTGTCTGTCTGCTGCCTCTGTGTGCCTCTCCTTCAGATGAAGGGACACAACAATAGGAGTGTCTTTGCAGCAGAGAATGCCCCTAACCCTAAGCCCAACCCTAACCCTAACCCTAAACCCAACCCTAACCCCTAACCCTAAGCCCAACCCTAACCCTAACCCTAATGTTACATACTTAACAGGAAATATATTTCTGTTATTACAATGAACGTTTCACTCTAGTAGTTGAGATTGCAATCTAGTATCCTAATACAATCAATTTGTTCCCATAAAACACTGTTTCAATTAAACAGCATTTTTCATTGCAAGATTGTTCTTTGAGAATTTTGAGGTAGCTTTAGTTATGACAAGAAAGATGCACAGACCACAAATGCTGCTGGTTTGAATTTGTCTCCTATATAATCATATTTTCTGTACCATGCTGGATGTGCACATAAATCTTTTTTCCCAATATAAAATAAGGGAGAAAAATTCAGATTAAGAGAGATTATTTTAATCTTAGAACTGTTAGAAAATAGATTGATGTGTTGTCAGAGTGAAAAAGACACCCAGAAAGTGAAAGCTAAGGCTGAAAATGTCAGACTTAAAATAAATCTAGCCAGGCAAGTTGAATTTCAAATTGTTCCATAATTTTACAGTGACACTCTGAGCAATAATTAAGTTCTCTATTGTTTGCATTCTGTGAAGAATCTTTTAATATCCTGCAATTTATCATTCTAAAACTGCATAGCAATATAGTCTTCATTCTAGATAGAGCTGTAATTGTGAAAGAAATGGTAAAATGCATCAGAAATTCACCACAAACTACTGGCATAATTTTTCCTGGGACATGGTTTGGTGATTGGTGATAAGATATTGAGATTAGTTCATTAAGAGACAAAATCTGAAGGATTGTTAAGTGGTGAGCAGAACAGAGATGCTCAGGCCCCTCCCTGATGAGGAGGTTTAGGGTCTCTTTGTTGCATCTCCTTTGGGCATGGGCTCAAGGTGTGTTCTTGGCTGGACTGGCAGATGACTGGGTTTGTTTTAGTGGCTTATCCCCACTGCAGCACTTCCTGCTGTAGATAGCAGCAGAACTGGACCCTTGCAGCAGCGCGTGGACCAGCTGTTTCCAGCCACTCATGGTTTGTGCAATCTGGAGCTTGGTGCCCAAGCTGACTGCACAGGTGAGATCAGTGACTCTCCATCATGCTGAGGCACTGGGATGGAGTCGCCCTCACCGAAGTTTGGACACTTGAAGATTTAAGTTTTAAATTCTAAGTGTGCCCCAAAGCTTACAACATTCCTAGGTCTTAGGACTCCTCCTATTTAAAGCTACAGGATTCTTCAGAGAAAGTGATGCTTAGTTTAAACAGCTGCTGACAGTTCCCAATTCAGCTGTTTTGGACCAAGAGAGAATGTCATCATCTCTAAGGCAAGCCATTCTCCCCCTGCTAAAATTCATTCTCTCCTAGTTCAGGCCATTTTAAGCCTCCTCAAAGCAGTAAGTGTCTTTCATCCCTCCTCCTGAGTTTCATCAGTTTTGGCTGCAGAGACCTCCTGGTAGCTTTTGTCATTGAGCACCATGTGGTGCCCCTTCCATCAGGAGGCTCCATTCAAGCTATTCCCCGAGGATTTGGGAAGCTTAGATATGAAAACCTTTAAGCTGAGAACTAAGTGCAGCATCTGCAGCATGGGCTAGTAAACGAGTATGCCAACAAGTATCCCAGAAAAAGGCAGAGAAAAAGATTGAGGATGTCAAAATGAGGAAAAGCTACTAATTCCCAGATGTAAAAGATGCAGGCAATGCACTAATGCACAAGGCAGGGGCATCTCTCTCGTTCCCACAGCACTATTTATTCCTCAAAAAGTGGCTGCATGCAGGCAGTTGCCCACTACCCCATTTCACCCCTGGAGAGCAGAGCCAGAAGTTCTTAAACAAGGCCAAAAGCTGAAGGACCCCTTTCTTCAGAAGGACCCCCTTGTGAAGGTTGATGCATGAAGAGAGAGTGCACAGTAGAAAGGGGAGCCACAATATTGCCCTCACACAGCACCTACTCATTGGTCCTCTCCTGGGCATGGAATGGTCTGCAGGCAAACTTCCAAAGAGTGTCTCAAGAGACATGGCCTTCAGAAAGGATCTGTGTGTGCAGAGCGGCAGAAGAGATAAGGAGTGACACAAATGAGTGATAAGAAACCAAAACAGGCAGCTGCCAATACCTGAAATATCTATAAACACTGACTATGGAGACATGGTTAAGATAAAACATAATGTTTTAACATAGGATTCAGTGAATTAGAGACAAGAACCTTTGATTGCTTGCTTGAGAAGGAGAACATAAAAAACCTGAACTTCTCATAATGAAGCAGCAAATAATTACTTTGCCTTATTACTCAGTCATCTTCCTCTTCCCCTCAGCACTCATGAGTCATGACTCATCCCAGTGCCAGTGTCAGAGATCTGCTCACGGAAACCACAGTCTGCTGGTGGTGCTAAGGACCAAGTTCTCCTCCGCATAGGAAGAGCAGGGAATGAGCAAACAGTTCCAAGCACACCTGTCTTCCCTCCTTGGCCCTCCTCTGGCATGAGGAAAGAAATGAGTTGTGTGCAGGCAGAGAAACTGAGGACAGCAGCTATTCAGGGGGGCTGCAATGCCAGCCTGCAGGAAAAACAGGGAAAAGCAGTTAACATTAGAGAAACTGTATGAGGACTTGGGGTTTTTTCCTCTAAATTCCCCACATTCTCCAGACTCTTTGGACACTATATTTCCAAATTCACATACCCATCTATAAATGATTTACCAAATTTCTAGATTTTTTTTAGGAGGAACTCTAAGATAGTAGGGGAAAAAATGCTCCTAGTATTCTGGGTTCTTTCTATTTAATTCCACAGAAGTTACCAGAGACAGTAATTAATGAGACATGGGACTATGATAATTATTACTATCCTTTCTCATTATTGTGTCTTAAAACATGAAGTTTGCTCATATTTATTGTAAATCCTCAGCTGATCCTACCCAACCATTCAATTGAAGGACACAAGCACCACAGGTGGGCAAGATGCAATTTCCCCTTGTACATTTGTACTATTACAGGTTTCTAAATCTCAGCAGTATCAGAAAGCAAACTCTTCTACCCTTTACAAAAGCTGATTTATTACTGTCTCAGAAAGCGAAGCAGCATCGTTAAAAATGCACGGTAATTTGCTGCTCTTAAAATCAATCAAGCACAGCCAGCACCGGCTGCCTTATTGACAGGATAAAAACATGAGCCTGGCTGCTGCACCAGCTCCAGCACTGCTGGCTGCCATCTCATCAGGCTGGAGACAAAAGTGAACACTGCCAGCTGTGTCCCCACGGAGTTCACAAAGATCCAGCTAAGAGTAACTCAGAGGCAAGCAGAGAAGTATTTAACATTTCCTTAATATCTTTCAGAGGTGCTCCGATATTCTGGAGGTTGAAACCCAGCAAAAAAATGGGCAGCTGGGAGCTGTTAAGATGAGAAGAGATTGACTTCAGAGGGACCAAGGAAACTTTTTTGCTTTGAGTGACTTAGAGAAGGAGCAGGGAAAAGGAAGGTTTCCTGCTGCTCCTGTTTATCCCAGGGGAAGTGGGCTGAACCAATGCTGTGCTGCACTGTCCAGCCCCACCACTGTGAATCACTGGTCTTCAGGGTCACAGATACCACATTTCCCAGTGCCTCTTGATTCCAAAAGGACACCTGAACTAAGGAACCCCCTTCCTCATGGCTTTCTGCAGATGAGAATACTGAGTTCTGTTAGTGGGAACAGTCACTTGGTATCTACCATAGGTCACAACTGCTGTTAGCCCTCAAGCCCACACTGTAGAGTCACATCCCCTAAGTGAGATGCTCTTAGGTGACAGGCTGAAAGCATTAAGATCCTTTTAACCAGGACAGCCTGCCAACTGTGACACACTACTGAGGGCTGTTTCAAGGCTGTCTTCTCTACTGGTGAACTAAACAATGCCAGAGCCCTTCTTTTACCCACAAAGCCAGCAGATACAGTGGGCTGACGTCCTTATTGTCAAAAACAAATGTGTGTCACCACATCCCAGTTGTCTACTGGGAGAAGTCTCTGGCTCATGGCACTTTTTAGATCAGGAATACTTTGCAAGAGTTCTAGTTGATCTGGGACTAAATTACACATTTTTCTTTGCAAACCCATAAATGTTCAATCTTAAGGGCCTGTGCCTACTTAACTGAATAGTCTAGAGGCAGCCTTCTGCAATGCAGATAGTCAATATCTATGATGCACCTGTGAAATTTTCATGTTCAGCAGAGGTTTTGGTGCAAAAATACAAAGAACTACTCTGGTAATGGATCATTTACTGGTTTAGAGGGTTGCAAAAATTCCAAAATATAGAATGTAAGACCATCATATTCACTTCATATTTTCCATGTGAGCCTCATCAAATCTGTAGCAGTTACTCTATCCTTTACTCTGAAATGAGTTTACAGTGAAATAATAGTCTTGCAGTCATCTTTCTACATTGTGAGAAGGCACTCAAAGCAGGGATTCTGCACAAATTATCAAAACTAGCTATTGAATTTTTTCTATTCATTCTAGGGACAAAAATCTCATATGGCAGCATTCTCCAAGGGCAAGGAAAAATGAAAAGGAAGAGTAGATTTTAAACATTTTTGTGCATTCTCAAGGAAATTTTAAAATATAGAAAATTTAAGGAAGGCATACTACTGATTTATTTTCTTGGTTTAGGCTTTCATTGAACTTCTAGAAGTCACTGGTTTATGCATAATATTCTCTGCCCAGGTACTAAATCACCGTGATGATGTCTGTGGCATAGAAGCTGAGATAAGGAAAATGAATTTAAGGCTGTGGCAGATTGAAAGGTCTGTTGTTGTGCTATCTTTGCTAACATAAGTATTGTAACCATGACATTTTTGCTACAGAGATAACATTATCCATCCTTCCATAAACCCACAGGGTAGTTAAAAACCTTCAGGGCAGATATATTTCCAGTGCAGCTCCAGTTCTTAGAATATTTGTTTATTATAAATGGTTAGGGGCAAACTATGAACAAAATACCTAATCAGTGTCACAACTGCATCTGTGCTATCTCAGAACAATCTCCCCCAAAAGCAGATATCCTCTTCTTAATTATAGAAAACATTTCTCTAAGCTGCTGCAACTTGAATTTCCCTCATTCATCTTTGTACTCCTGATGAATTGAGTCTAGACTACCAGTCAGGGAGTGGGGGAGAATCTGCCTCATGCAATTATCTGTATTTAAAAAGTGAGTGCAGACATTGGGACTAAACAGCAGGAAAAGGCTCTTACTCAGACTGTGCAAGGGCAATCACATTTGTGATTTGAGTTTCTTGTCTCTTACTTCATGAGTCAGCTTTGCCATTACTGTTAGCAGACAGACCAGCAGAAATATTTTGAGTATACTTCACTTCTCCTTCACTTTATGCTGCATTAGATGGCCCCCAAAATAAGTTCTTAATACGATCAGATACTAAATGAGGTTTCAGGTTTTGTCCATGCAAGTGGCATTAGAGCCAGCTGATTTTAACAAGAGTTTATGAGGGGCTTGACTCAACTCCACTACATTAGCTCCAGCTAATGATGGATGCGGTTTTGTCGGGAGCATTTAGATTTACCACATAATCATTGTTTCAGATCCAGACAAGCTCAATTTACAGACCCTATTTGTCCTTAGAAAAGCTACATTTACTTTTCTGAGCAAAAAGTCTGAATACTCAAAAGACATTTCCCTGGGGTGTGAATGAGGGGCTATTTGGCAGGAATGGAAGTGACAGCCTGAGAGCCAAGGTCTGCAGAAATCTTGAATCAAATTGTTCTCTCAACCCTCTGATTTCAAGGACTACTTTCACATACAGCCACAAAGTGAAAATATTTTGCAAAGGAGTGTAGGGATGGAGAAAAAACCCTACCACAATATGCATGCTATTTTTATTAAGTTACCCTGCAGGGACTGGATTCTGCCCTCATCCATATTTTCTATCATGAAATGCTATGACTTCTGTGATCACAGAACCACAGAATAGTTTGGGTTGGACAGGACCTTAAAGATCATCTACTTCCAAGCCCTCTGCCATGGACAAAGACACCTTCTACTAGACCAGCCTGCTTAAAGCTCTTTCCAACCTGACCTTGAACACTTTCAGGGATGGGGCATCCACGCCTTCTCTGGGCACCCTGTTCCAGTGCTTAACCACTCTCACAGAAGAAAATAATTTCTTCTTAATGTATAATCTGAATCTGTCAGTTTAAAGATATGCTCCCTTATCCTATCACTACAAGCCCTTGTAAAGTCCCTCTCCAGCCTTTTTTTAGGTCTTCCAGGTACTGGAAGGTGTTCTAAAGCATCCCCAGAACCTATTCTTCTCTAGACTGAACAACCTCAACTCTCTCAGCCTGTCTCTGTAGAAGAGGCGCTCCAGTCTTTTGACCATCTTCAGGGCCTCCTTTGGACTCACTTCAACTTCACTTCCATGTCCTCCTTATGCTGGTGGCTCCAGAGCTGGCTGCCACACTCCAGATGGGGTCTCACCAGGCCAGAGGGACAGAATCCTCTCCCTTGCCCTGCTGCCCACGTTGCTTTTGGTGGAGTCCAGGATACAACTGGCTTTCTCAGCTGCAAGGACAATATTGCTCTTCTTGACTTTTATGATGATGCCCACAATCCATGTCCTAACCCAAGTCTCTCTGCTTTAATAGGAACAGTTCCACTATCTTCAATGGAGCCATTACAGAAAGCCATGTAATAAGCAAAGCTGAAATTTCAAAGTCTGTATTTAATTTAGTGTCCTAATAACATTGCTTTGCTGTGGAAACTGAGGGCAAAGATCTCAGTCTCTTAAATGAAATCTTTCCTTAGCATTTGTGTGCCAGTCAAAATAGTCTGTTTAATTACTGAAATAAATGGAGCAGTTAAATACAAATAACCTATAGACATTCACCTTCTACAACTCAGAGAACTGGGAAAGCATATGGTGTTAAGTGCTCAGTGAATTCTTTGGCAGATATTCTGGAAGAATAGTAAAGCAGGAAAGGAGACAGCAAAACATAATAGCAAAACAAAGAACATACCACATATAAATGTTTAGTGCTGCACTTTATTCAGAGTGGACCAACCTTTAAAACATTTGACAACAATTTCATTTGAAAGCTTTGAGCACTTATGGGATTTCTTAATGCAGTTAAGTAACTATATTGGAAGAAATGCTTTACTGTGAGGATGGTTAGACACAGGAGCAGGTTGCTCAGGTAGATTGGCAATATTCCAGCTCTGGAAGTGTTCAAAGCCAGGCTGCACAAGGCCTTCAGCAAGCTGTTTTAGAGGGAGCTGTCCCTGCCCATGTCAGGGGAGACTGGGATTAGGTGATCTTTAAGGTCCATTCCAACCCCTTAACATTTTATGATTTTATTACACAAATCCCTAAGAGAGCTGAATAATAACAATATCTGAGACATTAAAACCATTTGATTGCCTATCTGCTCTAACATCTTTGTGCTGGCCTGAAACCCCTCAGCAGCTCAAGCACAGCAACTTTAAACAAGTTCTGTAAGCTGCTGCAGGCACGTTGGCTGTCCAACAAGATGTCACCACCAAAATAATTTGCTCCTGAGGCACTACAACAGGTCATTGCACATGACTTCACCAAGAGTGCTAAAACCTACTACTAGGTTAGAGAAAACACTTGCAGGCTCAGAGTAAATGGCACTGGCTGTGCTGATAGACAGGCAGACTGCACAGTGTGCATGATTCATACAGCAGATTGCTGCTGGAAATTGCACACCAAGTGCTGGCAGCTGTCTAAAGCCCCACACAGTGGGAAGTAGGTATGGAGAGCAAGTTGGGGTGGTTCATCCTTTCTCCTACTTTCTTTGAGGGAGCAGAAGCTATCCCTGAGAGTCACCACAGCCAGAACACAATGTCTTACAATATAGGAAAGCCCCTTTTCTACCTTCCGTCGGAAAGACATGTTTAATTTAATTGGCATGAGGTATATTTGTTCCTAGATCATTTGGGATGCAGCTAATGTTCTTACATCTGTTTGGGAGACATCTTATTTATGGGGAAATCTGATAAAACTCTGTAATATGCTGTTAAATCCTTCACAGAAACCACTATCAGCTCTCAAAGGAATGTTTGCCATCAGCCCCATCTCAGCCAGAGCAGTTCCCACAAGGAGTTTGGTGTAATTGAAGGGGTGGCCAGGGAAAGGCCTGGCAGACTATGAGTGCTGCCAGAGGGATTCTACCAAGTTTTCACGCAAGGATGGGGGAGAAGTACCTCTGTAGTTTCTCTACTGGCACAGCTGTGCAGGGACTGGTACATCTGCCCTCATGTCTTGGAGCAAACCTCTTGCTCTCACATTTGTCTTGAACAGAAACATTTAGTTAAATCCAAAGGGAAAAAAACTGGTCTTGTGCTTCTATGCATTGTGAAAACAGAGGAGACTTATAAACTGTGTGGTTTACCTGCTTCATGTGTCATCCCACCACATAGCTGGCTCTAAGGCCTGCCCGGAAATAGAAGTGGAAAAAACAGACAGGTATAAGACATCTCTAAATAACACTTTCTGAGGCAGGGAACAGCAACCCATTCTAACCATTGGTTAGAAAGACACTATTTTCAGCTGCCAGCTATAATTAAACAGCTCATTTTCCTAAGGCAGAAGAAGATCACAAGCTTCCTCCACAGAAAAAGGTTTCAGTTTTTAATTAAGTTGCCAAGGAGCTGCTCTCACAGCCAAGCCTGTGAGATCTTGAGATTGTGGGGTCGGTCTGAGGCTGTCAGATACGTCCACATTTCATGAGAAAAACTACATACTTTAATGAAGAATTAAATGAGCAGCCTTTTAGGCATTTTACCTTTTTCCTGCTTTGTATCTTTGGACAAAGAAGTAGGAGCTATTTGAGTAAAAATGCTTGGAATTATCATGGTCTACTGTGAGTCACTCTCTCAGAGGACATTTTCCCAACATTGAGGAGCAAACCAGGACTGCAGGCAAGAGGCAGGGTCCCAGGGTGGCCAGAGGGGTCTGGGAGGAAAGAGAGAGGGGATTGCAGTCAGGGAGGAACAAGAGTGGAGGCCCATCCATGGGAAGGGCTCTCCACACTGCCTGTCCTGCTGGGACCAGCTCTCCTCTCTAACATCTGTTACCACCCAGGGCAGCCACTTTGCATATCCCTGTCACCTCCTCTCTCCAGGGACTGGGAGCCCACAGACAACCCTGGACTAGCTATAACATAAAGAATGGCCATACCCCACAACGTTGCAGGGAGAGCAAAGATAGAGACATAGACAAACACCACTGCACAAACCCAGTGTCATGGGCTGGTGATATGTTATTTTTTTCCCCCTCTCTTCCCAGTCCTACCCTTCATTATTAACTCTGATTTTATTGTTCAGATCTTGAATTGCACTATTTTCTAAAGCATGTGTCTGAGAGTCAGTGAGCTAAACAAAGATGTGTTACATGGCATAGTATTGCTGCCTTGAGCAGAACTTTAAAAAGATGGGCTCTCTTATGCCCCAACAATTCTTCCTTTTCCAGTAATCCTTAATGTATGTAATTATGTGCCAGATAACAACTTAACTGGTTTGACATTTGAGAAATGCCAGGGTTCTGTTTCCTTGAGCACTCCTACAAGAAAGGCAGCATTTCTTTGAGACCAACATGCTGAAATACAACTCAGCACTGCTCTGGTCAAGGGGGGCAGCTGGGATCACCCCCAAATGCTGCTCAAAACCCTCATGCATGGCATGGAGGGCTGAGGGAAGATTAGAAGCCTGTTTTAGAGTTGTGTAGGCTGTGCTTGGTGACGGTCAGAGAAGAGAGGCTTACCTACCTAGAGACTAGGTTTGCATGAGGTATGGAGAATTAAATGAAACTGTGACATTTCTGTCTGTAATTACTATATTTTTTTTCCCCTAAGAACAGCCAATATATTGCAGTTCCAGTAGGGGCATAAATGCCTCACCTTATTGTTTTCAAGAAACCCTTTATTTTTCTGAGAAAACATTATTTCATTAAATACATGCTGCTTTCCAACACCCCAGTCAATATTTACCCTTTACTGACAATGCAATTAGGCCATCTGCTTCACTTGATATCCATTTTTCTTCCTAACTTCTCCCATGTCCCTTCCAGTCCCCACCCTTGCAGAGCTGCTATACCCCCAATAGCAATGGCAATTAAGGCAGCCAAAAGTGGTGACAGCAGCCAATGCATCCAACAGACTCTAAAAGTCGTAAGGGAAAAGAAGGGCTTTCTGCATTCTCCTTACTTTAGTAACTCTGATGCATCCACTAGGTCTGCCCAGGGTATCCCTTGTGACTGGAAAATTTCAAAACTTGAACTTTGCAGGTAAGATATAATTATGAGACTTTGTGTGCTTTTTTCTTTTTTCTTCTTCCTTTTTTTTTTTTTTAATTAGGAAGCTGAAATTTGAGAGAAAACACTTGTATCTCTCCATTTGTCTTGATTTATATCATATCCCTGTAAATAAAGAAATAAAGGTTTCTTTCTATGGCAGCAACATTAAAACTACTGAAGAAAGAAAAGGCATTTATTTTCCTATAAACCTTTTACACTCAACTGTCTCCCCCTTGGCACTCTACTGGGAAGTGGGACAGCTTGCTTTAATAACCCCTGTGTAGTCTGCGCATTCCTTTGAAGTTTTGTATTTCTAATACTTTCTAAATAAAACACCAAACAAACTCATCATATAAAGTGCATCCAGTCACCACCTGAATTTTAATGCTCCATTTCTGAAGTCTGTTTTCTGCCCCATGGATTTTTAAATATATCTTCTTATTGTGTGTCTGGAAAAAGACATGACTCAGTGACAGCTAAACCCATTTAAGTAGCCATTTGCCTCCAGATACAGAAAGCTTGTGCAAAGCTTGCAAAGCATTGATCTGTGCCCATAAACTGTATAAAGCCAGGGAATTAAGTGGAATTGCCTGACCTAAAGCTTATTTACAAAGAAGGAAAGCTAATCACATTTAAATACTCAAAAATGAGAGAACTGTCTAGGTTAGATGTCATCCAGGAACATGTCTCAAGAAAGGAGAGGGTGGACAGGATTTAGGTGTGTATATATTTGCTATTCTCACAGAATCTGTCAAGCAGGTGTTTATTGACTTCCTAAGCCAGAGGCTACATCCAGACAACTATATTTAATAGCTTCTGATGGACCTGGCCTCTCCTAATAGGTACAGTGCCTTTCTGAACCCATTTTCACCTGCTGGGACCATGATGTCCTGCAGCAATGAGTTCCACGACTCTGAGTCTTTAGGAAGACATCTCCGTGCAATGCATCTGACAAAGTCACAGGAGCAACTTGCTATGTTTGGCAGCATACCTCTCACCTGCCTTATGTCACAGCGCTCTGTTCTCCCTTCTGAGGTTTAGGGAATATTTGATTCCATTGGGTAGCACTAGCTACAGTTAGTACTGGAGTTGTGGGAACTGATTCCTACAGCACCTAAATGACTAAGTATTTTGTTCTCTGTTTTTTTTCTCTTAGTAACCCCTAATGTTGTCTTTCCTTTTGAATTTGAATATCAGCTCTTCCCAGAGTGCTGGTAGCTAAATCATGTTTGCATTTATCTAGGGCCATTCCCTGCCCTGTGCTTTACTTGCAGTCACTGATAGAATTTCACCTGTCATTTTCTTACCAGGTCAGCCAGCATCATGAAATTCTAGAGCAAGATGAACTATAGATACCAATTCAAAAATTTAAACAGAAAACAAACCAACTTTGTCTACTGAAGGGTGAAAATGAGAGAAAATAGTAGGACAAAAGCACACTGTTTTACAGCACCTCATCCCTAAAGGAGCTGCTGTTCAGCTGTCTGCTTGGTAGCACAATTTATAAATTCCTTTATCTTGCCAGAGATTAAATTTCCAACCCTGCAAAGGATCAGTGTTCAAATACTTCCCAGGTTCATAACAGTGACCTTAAGAAGGACTTGAGTAGTGAATTAAATTTTGATTAAATTTTATAGTAATCTCAAGACAGAGAGCATTCAATAAGTTCATATTTGCTCAAGAAGCTAGAGACTTCTGAAGGAAACTTCTATATCCAAGACAGAGGGCACCAGCTCCACAGAGGCTCTGGCTGGTACCATAAACAGTTGTTTGTGGTTGCTGTGACTTTCATACCCACAACCTGGAAATGGCTCATGGAGGGACATCCCGCCAAGGGCAGACTGCAGGCGCCCTAGGAACTGAACAAAACCATGTGCTTTCAAAGAAGTGAAAGAAATACAAAAGAGGTTGCATTTTTGAGCGACCCTAGGAAGAAAAACAGCCAGATAAATCTTGGTTTGTGTGTTAGTCAATTATTTTTAAAATTGACACCAGAAAATACAAGGCTATACGTAGCAGAAGCAGAAAGAAAAAACAGAAAATGTTTCGGTGAGCAACAATAAATCCCAGGAACTACAAGCTCTAGCAGCTGTAATGGCACTAAATTTTTAAGACGGCTTTAGAAAGTAGAGGCTCTACCTGTAGAAATCAGGTTCTATTTAATTATTAAAGCCTCTGTGGAATAATAAAAAAACAGATCGATCAAGCAGATATTTAACAGTGCAGAGGCACTGGACAAAAAACATACTCAATAAAATATATTTAACCCTCTGTATGCATGTGCATACTTTATAAGTATGCTAACATGCTGTAGCAAGCCCATAAGTGTGCACCTTCACAGCCTATTAAAAAAAGCATTTAATTTTCCAGCTTGTGCTGGCAATGGACTCTCTTACCATTAGTGTTCAGTGCTTGGGCACTTCTGGGCAGGGAAATTAATAGTCAACAGGTCATAGCTCATACCCAGGCATGTGAATGAACTTTATATTTCTCATGTGTGTTTCTTACAGAAAAATGTACTTAACTTTGACCCACAGGAATTTATATTTAACTACATTTGTATCTTGACAATCACAGGTAATTTCTTTTTTCTATCTCGTATACAAAAGTATTAGGAATATTAATAAGATCACAGAATGATGTTCGTTAACTGATCTGTTACAGCTTTAGAATGCAATTTTGTGCACACAAATATAAAGAATCTAAAACTAGGATTTGCTTAATATACAGGATTCCATTTGCAGAAGTGTCCAGCTGAACTGCATGAGTTTGTGTTTTATTTTCTGAGGTTGACAATGAAGAAGCAGGTTACATTTTGCTTGTATATTAATGTATATTAATGTATAATTAAAGATGTAATATACATCCCTTCAGAGGTGAAGGCAGGTAATATACATCTTTCTCATTTTCCACAATACTACTTGACTCCTCTGAACTTGAGCATTCTAAATTTTTTATCTCATTATGATAAATTATACATAATTCCAAATAACATTATAGTAATATTTATATGGAAAAGCAAAATGGCTGCTTTTGTTCAGAATTCAATTTGGCTCTTTTCCAGCAAACAAATTGAAAATTTTCAGTTTTCATTAAATTTTCCCTTTTTTTAGGTATTACTCATTTCAGCCTTTTTAATCAAAGACCTTGAGTTTCAGAATATTTTAGCTGATTTCATTAAATCTTTTAAATGTACATCTCATTTGATTAGATCTAAATAAATTGCTGAACTAACAAAAAGACCAGATATGTAAGGAAATCGTTTCCCCGAATTTAATTAGACATACAGGCTTCCTCTGGACGTCCTCCTCTCCACAAAGTACTTCCTGGAGTGACTTCACTCCACTTTTATGTTTTAAATAGCCAGATTTTACAGGATATTCAAGTCACACAATAATAGAGTCACAGTCTAAATGGGGGAAAGTAATTGGGCAATTGTTGTTCCAGATGCTTGTATAGAAATACATATTAAAAGAAATTCAGATAAGGAATACTTAGCAATATTTCCTCTTATTTGCACCCAGAACTTGCTGCATCAGATCAACAGCAGTAAACTCTTGCTTATTACCTATGTCTCCTCCATGCTGATGTAACAGAGGATCACTGCAGTCCCTGAATAAGTGGGTTTCAACTATATCTTAGACTGTACACCCAGGACATGATTTAATTATCCTGCAGTATGAAAGTCAGTTTTAATACTTTTAAGAGTGTGGATTTTGCAAATGTGAAGGCATTTAGATGTTCATTGGGACTTCCAAAAGCATCTAAGCATATGAAATTGCCAGGACCTCAGCCCTCCTACACAACCTTCACAGCGCCCATCTGCTTTGTTAGGCACTCAAATGCTTGTTAAAGTCTTGCCCCTTGCTAAGGAAAACCATGGCCCAGAACTGATTTTTCAGCTATTCAATTGAAGGTAATTATTGTGCCAGTACTGTAGCTGACCCACCTTCCAAAGTACTGCTAGAGGTGAAAACTTCCTGTGATGAGCTTCCAGCCTGAACACTGAGAGCGATGGTGAAGCATTAACATAACTTCAAATACCAGGCAGAAACAGCCCAAGCCCACTGGTGTTAGGCTGACCCTAGACTTTCTAACTACTGATAAAACAAACTCTTCTCCTCTAAAAGACACTAGGAGATATTTAATGAGGATGTTTTGGGTTTTCTTCCACTGCATAGGAGTTTTGTTTCAGTGAGAGCACTGACAGCTCTCTGAGCAGTAAGGCCTGAGAAAAGCTTGAGACTGACTTGTATTTGCAGGATGGCTGAAAGAGCCCCTGACCTGCTGCCCACAGAGCAGAGCAGCAAGGTAGCACTTGTGTTCCCCTTTGTGCAGAGCAGCAAGGAGCATCACCCTGTGTATCAGCACGGCATGAAGTGCACACAGCTGGCACTGGTACATCAGGCTGCGACTCCTGCCCTTTGGAGGTGGATGAGCATCCTGTTCAGCTTCTGTTGTAGTGTGTTTTTAAATTTCTTGTTTGGTTCCCCCATTTTATGTATTATTCCCCCCCTGTTCTTTGTAAAATGGTTCTTTCCCCTCCAGTTTTCCCGCCACAGAGTCTTTGGCAGTTATGTTACCACGGTTACCCCTGCCCCCGTTATTTGTCAATCTCCCAAGTTACATAACTGCTCCTCCCTTATCCCACCATATAAGTAAAGTTTTCCTCCTCCCTGGGCCCAGTCAATCACCCCCCACTCCTCCCTGCTTTCGAGAACATTCTTCTCTCTGGGGGTCGCAGTTGGCTGGCGTCCCAGGGCCCCTACTTTGTTCTATGTTTATTGGATAAGTTCTTGTGTCAGTTTTCTTATGTACCTCCCCACATGTTCCCCTATTGGTTAGCTGGGCTTCCCCTCCCGTCTCCACCCCTTCCCTGTAAAACTTTGTCTTCCCCCCCCCCACCCCGTGTTCGGGGCGATTTTGCTGTGGGTTTTTCCACCTGTTGGTTTGCCCTGTGCTGCATGTGGGCTCTTCAATAAACCGACGTTTTACCCCCAGCAAGTGGTCGCCTCCTCTCTCGTCTCGTCCAGCGCGAACCCAAGTCCGCAATCCAGCCCAGCCCGAGGCCAGGACGCCAAGGGGGGCTGGCTTCCGATGCGCAGGGGCGTCGGCCACCATACCCCTTCAGCTAGCCGGACTTAGGGCCGTGTACGCTCTCGCACAAGCTTCTTCATCTCCAGGGACACCAGGCACTGCAAGAGGAGTGGTGCAAACAGTGGGAATGGCTGCAGCTACACCCACAGCTCTGCTGTGAACACAGGCACCAAATGCAGCAGGAGCACATGCTGGCAGGGATGCAACAGTGACCAGACTTCAGAGATATGGCTAAGAGGTTTCTTAAAGCAGCATTTCTCAGAACAAGCAAAATGCCCAGAATGGGAATGAGTCTTAAAAGAGATATGGACAAGTTCTTTCTTCTGCTGTCCCATGAAATGAAGAGCTGGTAGGGAACATCTGTCCTCTGCAACATAAACTGAGAATGAAGGACTTTTGGCTGCATTAATAAATAATGCTGGAGACCAATCCCTGGAAAACTTAAACAACTGGAATGGCACTGCAATGTCCCCAGTGTCAAACTGGATCAGAAGACTTGTTAACAATTTAACTGAACAGATGACTGGGCTACAGTGCTTATATCTGTGCCATAGCAGTTTTTTATCTACTAGAAGGAACAGAGTCCTCACAAAATCCTCTACTGATATTCTTCAGTGGGCACTAGTTCGCAGGAGTTTTGCAGCTCCAAAATCCATTCTGTTCATGGTTTGGGAACTGTCTCTGGTGTTTGCTGTAGTCATACTTTCCTGGTTTCACATAAATTTCTGCAGACATTCAAACCTAAGCTGCAGGCACGCTTGCTCAGTCTCTTGAAAAAGAACCCCACAACAAATTACAAACCCCTCCACACAGCAGGGCTTGTTATTACTTTGCTAATCAAAGCAAGTACTAT
This sequence comes from Melozone crissalis, assembly GCF_028551555.1. Lineage (NCBI taxonomy): Eukaryota > Metazoa > Chordata > Aves > Passeriformes > Passerellidae > Melozone > Melozone crissalis. The sequence continues at coordinate 60,927,392 of NW_026535805.1, forward strand.
CAAAGGACCTGCAGAAAGGAAACTTGCATATATACGTCAAGCTTGTTCCAATTTTAAAAATCACTCATTGCCTAATTCATTAACCAGTAGGAAGTAGAAATGAAACGGTAAATTTAGCAGAGATGCTACTGCTAATTATTAACCACAGTCTCTCATTAAGCACTTGCCTATCATTCTAATATACAGTATGAGCAAAAGAGGATAAAATATAGTCTATCATTAAATTGGAACCTAATGATATCCAATTGAACAAGCATGAGGTCATTTTCTCAGAAGATCAACCAATAGCTTTCTCTTGCTATTGTTAATTAACTGGGGCCTCATTGTCTGGACATAGTGTGCATTATTTCCATATCACATTCATTACTGTCACAAATAAGGACTTTACACCTGAACAAGAAGCACTGCCACAGGATGTAGCTTCAATTGCTATCTTTGTACTGCTTTATTTGATAAGGGACAATTATCTTCACAGGACAAAATCTCCCTGTGTGACTGAGGTTTGACTCTTCTCGCGGTCAAAGGAGTTGCTTTGTGCAGAGATTACACAATTTACTGCTTTCTTTGCTGGGTTCCAAAGCAAAAGTGTGCAACTCTTAACTGCCATATCATCAACTCTGAAAGGTAGATCAATATCCCATCGCTCTGTCCTGGTAGCAAGTTAGTCATTTAGAAACCACCTATTCATGCTTGTGTTGAGGCCAGTGTTTCTCACTGCAAATGATGAAACTGCTAAGGTAAATGCTGCCTGTGTGGAACCCAGCGTAACAGCTCACAGCAATATTTGCAGTTGTCACTCTTCCCAAGAAAATGCAGATTATAATAGCCTATGATTTTTTTCTGTGAGGCTTGAATCAAGATTAATACAATGGATAAGATATTTTCTGTGGCTTTCTCAATTTTTCCATCTAGCTTTGCAAATCTGAAGTGGGTACTGGGGAAAAGAGAAACTTTGTGATCTGTGTGAGATTCTGCTGCTGCCTTGGCCTAACTCAAAGAATTCCTAGGAAAGCGTATTCAAATTTGAGCTTGCTTCTAAAAACACACAAATGGCAACTGCCTTCCTCTCAAATCCATTCTCATCTCCTACCATTTAGGAAATCAACTACAGATGAGCCCAACTGTGACAAACCATGTGAAAGTAAAACCAGTAGGATTTAAATGATGTAATTATAGATGTTGGAAAGTTGGTTGCCTAGGTGTCAACTGCCATGGTCAATCCACAATCAAAAGGCAACTTCAAAGAGCAATTCATTTGACCAATCTCAGCCTGAGAGAAATTGCCTTCTGGAAAAGCCTGGTTTTATCCACTGACTACAAGAGTGTCTCTGCTAATTATCTTTGACTTAGCCACCTTTTAGACAGATAGGTAGAGATGTATGTCACCTTATGTGCCACCTTACATCCACCATTCATGAAATAAAGATACTACATACTGATAGTTTTCAATATGTTAGAATTCGGGGTTTCCAAGCTGCAGAACTATTTTCTAGGTTGCCTCCAGTATTTCTGCCCTTTGACAGGAACAAATGCCCCTTGATTTTCCTTTACTTTTCGGCTCCACTGAAATGCAATGAATATTTGAGTATGAGTTTCACAATATTTGGAGGGTTTAACAGACAGCTTTTAAAAACCCCTATCCTGCATTGCTTTGTTGTGCAGTCGTGAGCACACAGCAATTCCCTACAGCTAAGGGTTATCATTTTTCTTTGCACCAGAAGTTCATCTTAAGACATATCAAAATGGCCGAAAGAACACTTGAAGACAGTCTTTTCCGGAAGACATTATTAATTTACTTTCTGATTTTCCATGTTTGTTAAAATCTGCATTGCTCTTTTTGCTAATTCCTCATCTTTTAACCTGCCATTTAAGTTTGTGCCCTTGGCCTTCAGAACCAAACCTTCCTCTTTCTTGATCTTGCAAATAGGTCAAGGGGCCAGTTCTTTAGTGCTTTCTATCACTCTCATAGACTTCACTACAAGGAAGGCTTTGAAAACTTCTCTGAACAGTCAGCATTTTCCCTGGCTATTGCTCCTCTCCTTTATTATCAGAAAATTTCAAACTTTATTACCATTGCAACATCTTAATTTTTGTTAGATTTTGTGACTGTCTAATCAGCATTAGCAATTTAGTATAAGCTTGTCCAAAAGGTAACATTCATCTTGTCAGGACAGTTAAAGGACTAAAAATGAGAGAATTTGTCTTCAATTACATATTACATAAAGATTTGCTGTTTGCCTAAATTAAGCTATTCCTACTCCTTTCCTCTGACAAGAAAGACTATCATAGTCTCCCAGTCTGTTTCAATATTTTAATATTTTCCTGCAACACATTACAAAACAATACAACCCAGTGCCCACCAGAACCTTCCCTGCAGCTTTTACCCCCCATCTCCCTCTGCCAAGCACTCAAATTTGTACCCCTTGTTGCCTGCTGCCTTCATCTGGCATGGTTTAACCTGTAACCACTCTCATCACTGCTGATCTCATCACAGATTGATCATGTTCCTTGGCAATTGACTTTACCATGCCACCCAATGCCTTGGAAAGTAACTTATCATCTCCAAAGTGGGATATTTGATTGTGATTTTTACAAAAGACTATCAGTTTTTCAGCTATACCTACTTTGGAATAACACTGTTCAGTTCCAGTCTGACCACATCCATGAGGAGCAGCGCTGATATATTAGGTCTGGAAAAAAAAGCATTAATAAAAAGATGTCAATGATAAGAAAATCTAATAGTAGGATGCCACAGTCCAGACAGCCATGATACACAGAGCACCATCATACAATTTCAGAAAGCTCCAACCCGTTACAGACTAACACCAAACCACACCAGAAGATTTCAGGTGTCTGCCCATACAGAGTAACACCTCACCACTTCAGAAGGCAGCAAGTATCTGCCCTTCTTGTTCTTTAGCCCAACCTTTTATACCCCTCATGTTTATTCATTGCTCCTGTGTGCCCTCTGTTCCCTTTGGTGGTTGGTCAGTGCACCTGGGCACTCCATGGCTCATTGCTGTCAATGCTGTTCACCTGCTTCTCACAGGGAAGAGGATAGGCCACAGCCCATTCCCAATTATCACAAACTGTACCTACAGGATTATATAAGCAAACCTAGGTATTAAATCATAGCACAGAACTGAGCAGTAATGTCTTCATGGCTCTCAGTGCCTCTCTGCAGTAGGGACAAGATTCCAGCTCCACTCACACCAGGGTCCTGTCTCTCTGCTTGGTCTCAGAGGCCCTGCTTGCAGTTGAACACTATGGCCATTGGGTATGTGCACACACAGGGAGGAATTTGTCTGGACTTGTGCAGGTGGTCCTTCATCTGAATCAGTCAGCTGTGCTGCCATCATTAATGGCATGTAGAAGTTTTAGGCTGTGATTCATCTGATTTATTTAGATATCTGCTTTAAGATGACATGAATCCCATCTTAAAACTGCCTGTCTCTCACCACAGAGCTGAGAGTGACAGTGATTTAAATGTGTATAGAGACAAACACCTAGAAGTAACATCCATACTAATGTTGTAAACAGTATCAGGGCCAGGTGGCAGGAGCAGCCCAGACAAACACTCCACCTCCAAGAAAGGATGGTGATGTGTGACCTCTCCATGGGAAAAAGCCCCAGTCTTGGATCCCTCCTCAGTTCTTCTCATGAGCTCTTTGGGGGAGTGCTAGTTGAAAGACCAAAACTATGTCAATGACTTTTCTAGCAAGTTTACAGCACAAACAATCAAGTTCACAGTCCTTGTTCTATGGCTCGGCACTCTTGATTTAATGTACGTTCCCAGAGTCATTGCTACTTTTTAACAGAATCCTGATACCAGATACAGAATCCTGAATCCTTATAAGTTTCTCTCTCAGCTTTAAATGCTAAAACTGACTTGGGACAAGGAAAGTTTGGTAGCTGTATTATTTCTCTCTTTTCTCAGGACACCTAGGAAATTTCAGGATCAACACCTTCTCACAGACAGTATTGCTTTGTTGAACTGCTTTACTGTTAGACAAATCACAGTTTAGTATCACATGCCATCACCCGGTAACTTCAACAACTGCACTCATCTCCATCTGTTGTTAAATGTTTACTTAAGCCTGGAGGGAATGAGGTGCCCAAAGACACAGACACACAGTGGCAAAAAACATTACTTTGTGATGCTGTTTCCATCAAAAAATTTACCCAGCCCCCATCCACAGCAGTTCTTCAACCTGTTCTACAGGATGGGAACCAGAGCTTCCCTGCCCACACGAACCTGCTGTCTGCTTATCCTGCCCACCTACACGTGAACCTTCCAGCCCCTTGTACAAGGAGGAAGAGCTCCAATAGGAGGGGGTCAGCACCCCCTCTTTTTCATCCCAGAACAATGTAGCTCAGTACTTAGTTTCCATACATGCAACATAGGTCTGAAGCTGCTCAGTCAAAGAAGATAACAGAATAAATAAGCTGCCATACTCTGTTTCATTGCTTTGGTTATACTGAGCTCTATTGGGCACCTATTAAATCTGCAGAATTACTGGGTCTTGTCAGGATATGGTATGAGATAAATAACTCTGCACAGCCCTGAAGAAAATAAGGTTATTCTGGCATGCAAAGAAGGAGTCCCAGCTCTTGCTGGAGCTGTTACAGAAAACTGAGCTGCCTGTGAAGCTCAAGCATCTCTGGCAACAATCCCATGAGAGTTTTGAAGATTTAAGTTTTTGATAGAAAAGATACAGATTAAGTTGGGTTTATGCTCAAAGGTCTCAGTCATTTGCCCAACAGAAAAAATGTCATTTCTCATGGTGTTATAAAAGGCTGACAGGGATAAAAAGGCTGACCCTGAATCTTGATGATATAGTGATAACTGTGGGTTCTCTGTCTTCCAGCAAGTTACTTGGCTATGCTTTGAGGGTGGAGTTGATCTTGGGCCACTGGAATCCATTACAGAATCCCTAAAACAGTCTTTATAATGATTTTTCAAATTGTATAATCTGATGTTTTCAAGAAAGGCAATTTGAAGACACTGAATATCTTGATGCAACCTGGTAGTAACATCATAGCAGGTGTTTCACTGAAATTTGTAATTAATGCAGAGCTAAAACACCTTTAGTTCATACTTTAGGATTAAATTTTCTCTCCATAACCCCTGCAGTAATTCTTCAGGGGACTGTAATATCATCTGTATCATATTTTTAGAAAAATATTCCCCCAACTTTTGCTAGGGAACAATTTAAATTTCTCTATCCTGGATTTTAGTCTCAACTTTAAGGATTTCTTATCATCTGCAGCACAAGCTGCATGCACTTTTATACCACTTCTTCAAATATAAATAATCCTAAAATTCATCCACAAGAATGTGACCTCTGTATGTTTACCTGGCACAAACTCTAGAAAAAATTTTCCCTGTTGGGAAAAACTCAGACTGGGGAATTATGCCCTTTCTGACAGAACAGAGCACCAAGTTCACAGCCTTTGTTATTTTGAGACCTCTCTATCCACAAGAAGTTCTCTTGTGCTGCCCTCCTGCTTGGTCTCTGGGAATTTAGCAGTGCAGAATCAGGATTTAGCCTCTGTCCCCCTAGAAACAACTCGTTCTCCCACCTTTGTGGCTTATTTCAGATGCAACCTCAGCCTATAGCAGCTTACAAGACTCTCACTGAACTGTCTTAGGAGGAACAAAAAGTAAGACAGGGGCATGGGGATGGAAACAGTGATTGCAACCAGGCTGCCATGCAGACTCCCACACCCATAGGGTGAGCATGATTCAAGCAGCTTTGACTCCTGGGAAATAATATAGTAATAGCTCTGTTCATATCAGCTTGTGGTTCTAGAAGGTTCCCCAGTTTTTTCCCCCTGATCGGTTGTCATTTGGTGTAGAGTTTTCCATATTCCTAATCATTGTTTCAGATTGAACCTTTATCCTCTCATCCACCCCTCAACTGACCCCATATATGTATCCTGCCTATGCTATTCTGGGTCTTTGGAATTAGTCCTGTCCTATACCAGTGCTGGGCTACTCCTGTTTTGTCATTAAACCCTTTTATTTTTTTGGACAATTCCATTGCATCCATCCCTTTATTTATCATCACCTTAGTCCCAACTGACATGGTCCCGGGGTCACGGAGCCGAAGCCATGATAAGCTGCCTTTGCCCACCCAGCCCAGCTGGAGAGCTCTTCCTTGGTTCCTCACAGCATGAACAGGAAGAAGAGGTTTTGAATGACATCTCTTTGTTTCCTTATCTTCAGAGTCTGCTTTAATGAGATATGCAGATTAGCAAACCAAAGTTAATTATTTTCTGACACAAATCAGGGGAGATGAATCACTGATTACTAAAGCAACTTTGAGATGTCTCTTTGCATGGCTTGTGTAAAACAAAGGGAAAAGTGGCAACCACACAAAGCTCTGGTGATGTCTGCAACACCCTTGAGGAAGTAAGTAGGGGTAGATATTTCCACAAGTATATTTCACAGCCACCAAAATCATGGAATCATTTGGGTTGGAAGGGACCTTAAAGATCATATAGTTTCAATGCCCCTACCATGGTCAGGGAACCTTTCACTAGACTAGGTTGCTCAAAGCCCCATCCAACCTGGTCTTGAGCACTTCCAGGGATGGGGCATCCACAAAGACCCTGGGCAACCTGTTAGGGTGTCTTATGGAAAAAAAAAAAAAAAAAAAAAAGGTGAGTTTCCCAATTCATCTGCCTGAAGGCTCATGAAGGCTCAATATGGCATTCAACCAGGTTCTTCATACAGTTTCTGATAAAAAAAACCTAAGTGAGATTAGCAGTTATCTCTCTTAACTATAACAGAGGCAGCCTAAGATCCCATCATGGTTTAAATAACTGTTTGACATAGAAGTCAAGCAGGCAGCTCCCATTCTAGACACCTCCTTTTGCACATTTGTCCCCTGGGCTTTTCTAATCACTCTGAAAAATGGCTTTAAAAATACAGATCAAGTGTTCTTATGAAGAAGTTACTGGGTTTTGTGGAAGGAAAAGAGTCACATGAAAATTTAGCTTTTCATCTTGTCTCCTGTCTCTAGAAGTCATGGATGAACTATACCCCCTGCAAAAAACAACTGTGCTTGAACATATAGGACTCTATTAGTATTAATAAATTAAGCTAGAGTGGCTACATCATTAGAATAATCCATGGCATAATTTTGTCTCAGGTCACCTAGCACTTTCCCACGCAAGCCTCAGGTATAATTTGGGAATTAATGTAAACTAGGGATTTTTGGAGTTAATACAAGAGAGGGATCAATCAATAAACACACAACATTTTTCAGAAGCTAAAGAGCTCCATAGTGTGGTAATGGCCAGATAAGGCCAGCTGGCTTCAAGGCCAAAAAGGGCTCCAGGTTTTGCTGAGTTTACCACTGGCAGTATAACTGCAGTATATCAATAACTCAAAGCAATGAAACCAAAAGATCTATGTTGTCCCCTTAACCATTGCAATGAAATGCAATGAACTTCTTCTGAAATTGCAATGAACTTAATCCATTTGTTGGTAAAAGGAGAAAAACTGGCATTATATGTTTAAAGCTAAAAATATAACATAAAACTAACCATAATTTAATCCCCTTAGTGAAATCTAGACTCTGGATTTTGTGCTCACTGTTGATCAACAGTGACTGTTGATGTCACTGTTTTCACATGCAGCAGTGTAAGGAAAGTCCTTGGGGGTTTTGAGGGGTTTAACTGAGATAATCTGGGCAGGTTACTGTGATATCGAAGAGTTGGGGTGTAACACCAGAGCTGCACAGGCTCAGAGGTTCAATCACAGGTTCTAACAATAGTCATACTTGTCCAAATTGTATCTTGCTTCCTGATAATGCATATTTGCACACTGACCTTTCACAGATCACACTGCCATGTGTGGCCAGCTGGTATGATCAAACTGTTTACTTCTCATGTGGCACCTCCAGACGCTAAAGACATAAATTTGAAATGTAGATGTTATAAGACAGGCCTTTAAATCCATCCACTCTGTCTACTGTATTGCTGCCCTTTCTGTGTGATTTCAGAAGCCTTACCAATGCAAGAGCTGTGAAAAACAGTCTTTTGTTCTGTGTCCTGGAGCCTTGACATCTGAACAACTTCAATCGAAGCACAGTAGATTTTGTGATACCTAAAATCAGTCAGCCTTTTCTCCTCTGCCCTCTGGAAAGGCTCTCAGGTGGCTGCTCACCTGAGAGCCCAAGATAATAACTGCAAAGTTCTATGAAGTCCAAAGGTGAATATGTGCCAATAAACACAAAATCAACATTTGTGAGCAACTGTGGCACGCAGGTCTCAAGTAGCGAAATGTTCTGTAAGATTCCTTCAAGACCATGCTTACATCAGTATCAGAAAAAGTCAGCAAAGGCTTTACATCTTATAGCCATGATATTTGCTGAAAAATCTTTTCCTTAGGATTTTTTCCCCTGAGAAGCTGAGAGGCCTCAGGAACAAAATGTAAACAATAATTATCTACTGCTGTGGAATGCAACAGGTAGATCTTTGATTGGTCTCATGTGGTTGTTTCTAATTAATGGCCAATTACAGTCAGCTGGCTCGGACTCTCTGTCCAAGACACAAGCTTTTGTTATCATTCCATTCCTTTTCTATTCTTAGCTAGCCTTCTGATGAAATCTTTTCTTCTATTCTTTTAGTATAGTTTTAATATAATATATATCATAAAATAATAAATCAAGCCCTCTGAAACATGGAGTCAGATCCTCATTTCTTCCCTCATCCTAAGACCCCTGCAAACACCGTCACAACATCTCACCCAAGTAACTCTCATAAGCAGCAAAGAATGTTGTGGTCCTAAAACTTCACATTTCACAATAGGAATACAGAACAATTTTGATTGTTCCATGTACATGAACTTTCAACTACTCAGTGTTGAGTCTCCATCTGAACCTCTTAGCATCCATTCAGGACCCTGCTCATTAAACAAATGTCCTTCAACATTTAAGAAGCTGCTTGTTCTAATTTTAGCAGTGTAGCAAGGACATGTTCTTGCATTTCCCTTCATTGCCATATTGTCAGCCTCCCAATTTAACACTCAAGATCTTATTTCCCTGTCACAGACAAAGGTGACAGGAGAATTTATAGGGTTTAATTTCAAATATTGCCCTGTTCCCTGCAATTAACTTTATTTCTCTAAGTTGGATGAGAAGAAAAATATCTTACTCTGCTACATCCGTTTCTGTTATACCTGGTGATTCTGCACTAGCATTTGCCTTATTAAATTGAATGTCCCTATATGACACTGATGATGTTAAGATTTGGAACAGAAACTTTAGGATCTATCCCAGCAGAGAAAGAAGATAAATGTCTGGATGCAGATGCACCATAATGCATGGAAGAAGCAGGGTGTAAGAATGGCATGTGTTGGCACCTAGATTAGCTCATCATCAAGTTCATAGCATATCTACCAACAGTTTCTGCATGTCTCACACCCAGGCTAGGTTAAAAAAGGAGAGCCTAAAATAAAGAACATCCTACATCAAGACTAAAACAAAGATTCAAGACATTACAAGATGATGGTAGGAAGATGAGGAACAGGGAATTTCATTTAAACATAAAAAAACCTTTTTTACCTGAAGGGGTGTTTTAAAATGGTAGTTGTGGAGTCTTCACTCTTGGAAATATTCAAAACCACACCTGGTATATTCTAAAGCAAATTGCTTTGGTTATCCCTGCTTTGAGCAGGTATATTAGAATAGATAATCTTCAGAGGTCCCTTCCAACCTCCACCATTCTGTGATTCTAACAGGGCTGGATCCTTAAAACCTCTTCTTAAGGAGACAAATAATCATGAGCAAATTCTCTGAATGAGAGGCAAAGGGATAGTGAGACGACATCAAGGTCATCAGGTCATCATCAGCTTCTGTGGGTGCAAAAATGCTTATCAATTGGTCAAATTATCAAGTGGTCATCAAACTATGGAGAACCCAGCAAAATTGATGAGTACTCAGTAATCAGAGTCCTTTGTATATTTTTCCTTCACAATGCACATGGACCACACTACCTTGCCTACCTGATCAACTTGATCATCTCAGATGCATGAATGGTGGGTATGTGACATGTCTTAGTGCTTGAGATCATTCAGGTATGAGGGTGGGAGAAAATGAGATAACCTTTCCTTCCATATAACATCTGCCTCTGAGCTTTATAAAATTGTTTCTACATTGGTGCAGCATTATTTCCTACAGTGATGTGATGCAATATGTGGCAGTGTGAGTGACCTTTTTCTCCCACAGAAGCACTGTAAAATTCAGTGCACAAGATTTAATGTAACATTTCCTCATCCCTAATTTAATGTAATGTAATCCCACAAGATTTAATGTAACATCCCATCCCTATATGGGATAAATTAATACTGACCCAGCTCCTGGCCTTTGTTCATTTTTAAACTGCTTGTCTAAAAGATACGAGCTAGTTTAGGTAGGGGAAGCCCAAGGACCTTTGTTTCAACCCAGGTCAGCTCACTCTATCAGAATTAACCCTTCTTGCCCCAGAGTTGACAGCTACATTAACTTATGAGTACTCAGTTAAAAAATACAACATATTATCTAATTGTCTAATTTTGCACATATGATTTTCCATTTTAATACTAGGAAACAGTGCAAATCGTCATGTCAATGCAGTGGCTCAAACTAACCTTGTTTCTGGTAGCTTCCATCAAAATCTTAAAGACTGTAAGACTCACTCCTGTTCAACTCCTTTTACTCTTCTTCTTCCTTGATCTCCAATCTCAAGCACACAACACTTTTATGAGCAGACTGTTTTGACAGTACCCACAGTACAATGATGAGATATGCTGCATGTCAAAGGCAAGCAGCACCATCTGCCAGCTCTTTCAGAGCACTGCAAGGAGCAGCAGGCTTGCACCAAACTTGGGCAATCCTGCAGTAGAAGTGGGTGAGCAAAGGAAAGATGATATTTCTCACACACTCCCCAATTCTCTATAAAATTCTACAGTAAAAATAACTGTTACGTGCCATTGAATCAGTTCATGACTCAAACTAATCAAGATTTTTTTGAAATAGACCAAACTACAACATATTTTTCTGAACACTTTGATTTGTTGCAATAAAAAAGCATTCAAAGTAATATGCTACTTTAATTTAAAGGCTTTGGGGAAAAAGTTTCCTAAGGTCCAAGATGGATATCTGGCAAAAGAGACCTGACCACAGGCATTCACATATAACCAATATTCTCTTGTCTCAGATGATCCTCTAATTTTCCCCCCAGAGAATCTCTAAGATAGAGTGTAGGGGCTGTCTCTAGTCCACTCATTTATATTCTTTCACTCCATTTGCTCTCCATCCCCTTTCCAAACATGTATCTGAATTAATATGTCTCCCTGCACAGGGACAATTGGCTAGAGACTTTCCAAATGTTCTTTTTAAAGAAACTTTTGGGAAACAATGCTTTTTCTGGTCGCATACAAGCAGGTTAGTTATGAAAACAACCTCCTCCTCTGAGGAGGAGTTGATGCAAGACCTTCTCCCTGACAAAAGTTTTAAAAAAAGATAAAAAAAGTAAAAACAAGATAGTTCTCTAGACTTCTAGCTTCCAAAAAATAAACACATGCCACAGCTCTGATCTCCTAGAAATACCCTTTCCTCAGACTGCTCTTCTGTACAGTAGTAGGAATTAGCTTTCTGATGGATTACATGTTTTAATTAGTGACAATAGCAGACTGAGTGAGGGTAAAGGAAGATAAGTTAGTCTGTAGATTCGCAAGTTCTGGCACAGAAAACATGTAGCACAGCAAGATCTAAAATCCAAAAGGATCCAAATACTAACACAAGGCAAACACATGCCTTTTCAGATGCTTAATACAGACTTCACATACTTCTAAAAGCCATCAGTTGAGTCCAGACAGAGTACCAGCTGGTGTCTGGAGATAAGGTGTTTTGACTTCTAGCTTGTCACTCATTTGTCACTCAAAGGAAAAACTGCAGAACTCACAAGATGACTAAGACAATATTTGAAAAATAAAGGGCATCACTCCAAAGACAGTATTCCACATGCTAAACCAACAAGTGTAGGCAGAGGATCAGGCACTAAGTTGGTAGCTGCTTCTACTCATATAGTATAAATCAAGCTTGTGAAATACTAAATAAAACAGAGTAGCATAAAATATGCATCTGGGATGTCTAGCTTCTGGCTCATCACACAACCTGCCTGGCCAGTGGCAAGACAAAAGGGACCCCCTGTGGCTTTCAATTGTGGTTTCATGTTCCTTTGCAACCTTGCTCATGCTGAACCTCTCTTTCCATGGGAAATCTGCAAATTGCAATGTTATTAACACACAATTTACTATATTTAAATGTTTTTGTACTAGAAGGACTCAAGTGAAACTGGCTGTTGTTACATTTTTGCATCTTTCCTGAAAAGTTATGTATCCTCCACATCTTTGTCACATGCACAGGGCTGCCATGTGGACATTTGCCTGCACTGTAATCCTCACTATCACTACACTTACAAAGATGAAAATGTAGCAAATAAGGCTAAATGCAAGATGGAATGTGCATAGGAGAAAGTCACAAGAGTCTTCACATGAGAAAAGCAATTTTTTTCTGTTTTCCAATTTAAAACATGGACATATTCTCAGCTTCTTGACATTCATTAGCTTGAAAATGAGTAACCCACACTATTTGCTTCTGGGGTTGTTTTATTTATTTTGCAAGTTCACCAAGTTTTGCAAATTCTCTGGAACTCAACGCACATGCGCACATTCACACAAGTCTGTTACAAATTCTTCTTGTCAGAGATCCACCAACTGAAGTGAATTAGAGAAGCTAATTTGATCCCCATATCTAAGTGGTGTGAGAGAACAGCTGGCACTGTGCCACTGCAGAATCTCAAGGGCAGACCTGTCCTATCTCACTGATACAAATCTAACTACAGTACACAGGGCTGCCATGCTGAATCACACTCCCAAGTCTTCTGCACCACACAATTAGAACAGAGCAAATCATCTCACAAAAATCTATGCTATGCCAAAAGGATGGCATGTTTTCCTGCAGAGCTTTTTCCCTCATCTCAGAGGATGTGCAAGAATGAGCTAGCAAAAGGGAAAGGCAAATTTGCAAGCAAAAGAGCTCTGGAGGGAAAACAATTCATTTATTTTCTTTCCTTTTTTTTTTTTGGTTCTTTTTTTTTTGGTTTTGTTTTTTTGTGGGTGTTTTTTTTTGGTTGGTTTTTTGTTGTTGTTGTTGTGTTTGTTTTGGGGTTTTTTTGTTTGTTTTGGTAATGCCTACAGTGTGGAGTCCCTATGTCTCATAACTGGCTTTAAATTGGCAACAGCAGCAAAGGTTGTTACAGAATGGTAAACTGCAATCCTTGGCTGGACCTTAGACAAAGTGCCTGAGCCTTTCCTCCAGCTACACAGTCCCCATGGGACAGATCTTTCTGCAGCTCCAGGCTTTCTTTGGCAGCCCCTTTCCAACTCCACCCCAGCTGCAATCTCTGGGATGTCTTGGTATCTCAACACCCAATACTAGGCTGAGGCACTAGCCATAGACCACTGTTATAGATGGACAATGAGAGGATTGGTTCTCACAATTAAAAGAGAACTATTGTCACTTTGCCTAAGGTCCAGCCAAGGATTGCAGTTCAGTACAGAGACAAAAGATAATCTCAAAGCTATACCTGTAAAAGGCTGGAAGGTGTCTTTCCAAGTAAACTAAAGACTGATGCCAGAAGCCACTTTGGAAGAGTGCCATCAGCCCTGCTCCTGGAGCTCTGGGCTTTTTCTCAACCCAACACTGAAGTAAAGCACTGGCATTACCAGAGCTCATATCCAAAGAATTCTGATTGGGAAAGATCGCTGGCCTGTGGCTTAGCTTATTGCTTGGGACAGGACTAGATCTGAGAGCCACAGAGGAGCAGAGCTGGAAGATGACAGAAAGGACTGCAAAAAGAATCTTCTTTGGATGTGGTGTAACTGGGAGAAGGTTTGAGCAACCCTGTCCAAGGGACACTCTAGGATTAGGTTTAGGGTCAGGTTAAGAGAAAAAGCTAGCACAAAACTACAGCTGTAGGGACACAGGAAAGCATATTCCAAAGCAAACTAAGGGCTAATGCCCTAAATCTTCTCTAAGGAATATTCAGCCCAGAGGAAGCTCTTAGCTTAGTGGCAGTGTGGTTTATTCTCACCAGAATTTTCTAACTTTTTGATTTAATAGTCACTAAAGAGGTTGCATACAACAGCACTGGTAACATCACTAGAAGATAGCATCACAAGGAAGCAACATGAAGCACTGTTGATTAGGTTACAACACAGTAGAGGGTGTCATCTATAGGGGTTTTTGTTTTAATAATGTTTTGGTGCATTACAAAGCTCTTGTGTGTTTGTGTCCCTATTCAGTGGCCTTGAGTGCAGGTTTTACTGACTGTCCCCATGCTCACAGTCACAGGCAAGTGGCAACTCTAGCTCAGTACTGATCAAGAGGAGCTTATAGAAAAATATTGCAAACTTCTTACAGAGTAATGGCCACTGCTGCTTTCTGTTGTGTAAGAACTAGACCTGGTAGCATAACCTCAGTGACAAATAACCTTCCCTGCTGTCTTCTCTGTCAGTGCTGTCATAACTCTCTGTTGGATGATATGCACACAAAGCCACTCACACACATCTCCAAGTGTTCTGCTGAGATCCCCATGAGCTAAAGGCATCAGAGCTGCCAATGAAAAGAACACACTGTGCTCGGGTCTGCAAAGGGCACGTAGTCTTACACAGAGAAATGGCACAGTGGCACCTAGTGGTTATCACTGCCTTAGTTGATACCAAGCAATAATCCTTGATTCATTAGGGCCGTGCCCTGCACCAGTGCTCAGACAGGGAAATCTAAAAACTGTACGGCTATAAAAGCTAAATTATAAAATACAAAACCTAAGGGGCAGGGGAAATCTGGAGGTCTGTCTTTCTGCCTCCCTCCCCCCTGAAGAAAAGCCCCCAAGCATGAGGGGCCAATCCCAGGCTCAGTCATTTTCAATAGCTCTTCCAACAAGCAGCTTTTATGAACTTGTCCTTAACTTCTTCTCAATTCTCCTTCATCTGCTTCCACATATTGGAAGCAGATCATGTGGATATTTGTACTACACAGGTATTTGTCATCTACTTTCATTGTTTACTCATTACTAGGAAACAGGTCAGTCCACTTTCTAAACCTCTGTTACCTTGATGCTCTTCTCTAAAATAATTTCAATTTATTGTTGGGATTTTGTTTAGCAAAGCAGTTTCATTTTTTTGTCACAGTGCAAATAAAGGCAAGCTTATCTATTATTCAGCTAATGAGGGAATTTATGTTGTCCATTAGCAACTCAGGCTAAGAAACTCCAGAAAAGCAAACAAGGTTGGTGGTAACTGCTCTACAGAAGCTTTTTTTCCCAACCTCATCCCCAAAATAATCAATTTCTTAATGAAAGCTAGATAAGCATTTGAAAAAATAAAACAGCAATAGGAAATCAGGCCAAAGAATCAACAAGACTGTATCTTGGAAGAAAAATACTGCCTGCCATTGTGTACAAATAGTCTGGTGCACTGCACTACCATCCCAGACTGACCAAGCCTGAAAGGAGAGGAGCATGACAGGGCTGCAGAACCCTCTCCCATCAGCCAGTGTCCCCAGGGATGCAGGTACCACTAGAGCTGCCTGGATGTGCAGGGCCCCCTTCCAGTCAGACTTGCTCTCACCAACCTGAAACAAACAAACAAATAGAGGTCTACATCAATAACACCTAATAAAATACCCCTTCACCACTACTCATGGTATTTTCCCCTTCTTTTTACAGTTTCCCTTGGTGTACATACACTGATGTACTTTTCAACTCCCTCAATATCTGCTCTTAGTCTTGTTCCTTCACTTGTCAAATATCCTTTAAAATCAATGCTTCTGAAAGCTTCACTAAAACACAGGCAAAGCCAGGCTGGCCTGTGTTTATTGGAGCTTAAGGCAAACTCTCCTGTTCAGGGGTAGAAGGGAACCAGTACAGCCCAAAGCAGCTAAATGAGGAAGGTTTCTATATTCAGTGACTTAGTAAAGCAAGACACCAGGAGGGGAAGCTGAGGTGGACTCACAAGCTATACATGAGATATCTGAAAACACTGATTTCTGCTGAAACACATATTTGTAACAAGATCATACAGCTTCAGCCTTTCAGGAAGAATTACAAAACATTTGACTGGTTTTAAACTTATTTACAGTCCCTCTAACACAATCTGACAGGAAGGTCTGTGGTGCTGGCTCTTAGATTTTCAATGGGCTGATGCTTTAACTTTCTTGAGCAGAGATGTTAAGTGGCCAAACAGATGCTGCAAACACATGCAGTGCTTGTCTAGCAGAGTTACAGTGATTTGATGTGTAGAACTACACAGAGCTATCAAGCTTGTGTGGCAAAAGCTTACCTCAGCAGACAACCTTGCACAGAAATAGTTTGTCATGCAAAAGAAAGCATTAACTGTGCTGTGTTCACTGTACAAGTAGGTGGCAAAGATGGGCCTTCATAGAGTCAGGAACACTGGAGGTGATCCTCAGAGCCACAATTAAATCTGGGTGCTCAGCATCAAATTCAGAGTTTTAATATCTCCAGGGATGAAGGCTGCAAAATCTTTGTGTGCCAGTACTCAGTCACTCTCAAAGCAAAAACTGTTTTCCCATCACAAAACCATTTCCTTTGTTGGAATTTTTCTTGGTTGAAACATTTTCCCTGGTCCTTTCTCAAGACATAGTGGGAACTCAGGCTGAGGATGCTCTGAGGAGGCTCTCCTCACCAAGGAGAACAATCTGTGCTCATGGGCATTCAGAGTGACTTCCAAGGCTTTTCTATACAACAGGTCAGCCCATATGCCATACATTCAAGTCAAACCTATTTTTCTTAATGAAAGACAGCTATTCTTACTGTATTACAACAGATTTTTCTCCTTGGGACAAACAGTCAAATAAAACAAGGCAGTCATTACTCTGAAAAATGTCAAGTCACTTACTGGACTTCCGTAACATTAATTATCCACTATACTTGTCTTTTCTTGACAATCCCAGGGTGACTTCCAAAGTGACAGACAGTGTGGCCTGCCATACAACTACACATGACCTAGTCAGCCCTGAAATTCATGAAGAGACTGTAATTCTACGTTTAGTACAGAAGTGAGGCTCAACTGGAGATGCTCCTAAAGGATCTTCTGAACTGCAACACAGTCCCTGCACCAAGCATCATGTTACTTCCTGAAAATCTTATTGGTTTAGGTGAAATGGTTTTGTGTAATTTTTTCTTTTAATGCAGAATATTCTATTCTGGTAGATCTGCCAGAAGAGGCAAAGGATTTTATTTAGCTGCTGAAAACACTGTTTCTGGGTTGTCAAGCCTTGTTAGATACTTCAAGTTAGAAGGCTGGAGACTTGCTGTGCTTGCAAGTTGCTTGATCAAGTTGAAGAAAACAGGGAAATGGACCCAGAAGCAACTCCTTCTCTTTTTTTAGCAAAACAAGAATTTATTTTTCCATTCTGTTCCTATTCCCACTTTGGAAATGTAGTCACAGGAAGAACTGTCATTATGTACTCTTTGGGACAAATTTTGGCAAGTCCTCTCTCATGTAACTAACTGAATTTGAAAGCTTTTCATGCTTCTAAACTGGATGCTCATGCTTGCACCCTCTCTGATATTCTGGTATCTGAGACTTCTCCTCTTACATCATGCATTCTTTTGCTTCTCACAAGTTCAGCAGCATCTTCAGCACAGAGGCACCCTCAATAAACCAACACCTTACTGACTATTTTCCTTTTGCCACTGAAATCTGAGGGCTCAGTCTATGCTAACTTAAGCATAGAAGTCAGAACTATTGGAGTCCTGCCAGACTCTTGCTTCTGAACCCGCCCCTTCACTTGTGCAGATGTTTCAGGGAATTTAGATCGATTAAATTTAACTGCTGAATACAAAGCCAGGAGCTGTCAGCTGGGTCTCCCCACATTCTTACTGTCACTGCTTCCAGCAGCACCAGAATGAAATGGTGTCAACACTAGTACCACCTTCATCAAGAATGGCCAATCCTCCCAAACTTTGGCATGGGCAACAATAAAAATTGGTCTGGCAGCTATTAATGTTAGAAGTACTAAAAAAATACTATTTGCTGCTGTTTTGAAGGAGTGGGTGCAGCAGATCCCAGGAGAACAGAGGCTTTACAGCTCAAGGGAGGGACCTCTGACAGGTATCCTGCATCAAACAATATTCTAGAAAATGCCACTAGAAATCCTTCGGATGCATCTTGCAATGTCGCTGTTCCACGTGGCCCAGACGAATGACAGATGACTTTCCATGTCAGGGTGTGTCACTGTTCCCATCTCACTTGCTATCAGGATATAACCTAAGAGAGAAGCATCTGGGAAACGTGGTACCTTCTGTTATCAGGCATAAAGAATAAACCTCATACTGCAGCAGTCTGAGCTGTGGCTGCATGATCAGGTCAGACTGGGTGCCTCTAAAACTACTGGGTTTTCAATGCCATTTTGAGAGTACAGAAGTGCTGACAATGGCTGGGAAAGAGGCTAACACCAAATAAATTATGATACAAAGAAGTGGAATGACAGGTCCCCCTGGGAACCTGAATGACCATGATAGCAAAGAATTGGGAGAGAAAGGCATGGATTTGAATAGGTGAATGCTCCATTTAAGCAACAGAAGAGGACAGATGGCTGATTCTAGCCCTTTGCTAACTCCAAGTGACTAAAATTAAACATATGTTAATAACACAAAAGAAAATTGTGTGAATTTGCTTGTTCCTTCAGACAAAGCATGTTTTACTGTGAACTGCACTACAGAAATACTCAGCCCCATCTCAATATGGAAGTCAGAAAGCAACCAGAACTTGTAAATTCAGAATGCCTCTGTGTTATACTCTTTAAACTCATCTGCCAAGGCAGGAACCAGGCAAGACCCCTGAAATACAAGATTATTTCTTACATTTATAATAATGATTATCTTGGTGTCCTATGTTCTTCAAACACAGCATATCCTTTGTCTGGTAACCAATTTCAGGTTTGGTATCAGCTGGCTCCCCTGCACACCTCCATGAGGTGTCCCAGGCTCATACACGGAATGATGTATCCTCATCAGCCTGGAAAATCTGCCAAGTCCCTTTTAATCCTGTCCCTGCAAATATCTAGGGATTTTTAAATGTAGACTCAACAACTTGTCTCATTAACCTCTGCAGACTAAGTATCTTTCCTCTATTCCCCTTTGTATGCACCATGAGTCACATGAGACTTTTGGGCACTAAAACGTCAAAGTTCATGCTGCAATGGAGAAACAGCATCCAAATCTCTGCTGAGACTCCATTCAAGCACTGTCCTCACTGAGACAGTAAAGCCCCATCTGAGCTCATTACCACCCTGAATGCCTTCTGTCTGAAGGCAACTCATTTATTACATAGCCTCTATGTTTCCTTGTTTCCATTGTTATTTATCACTTGACTAATATTTGTCCTGGTGCAGGTTTTATTAGCACTATCCGATGTGTATTTTCAGAACATATAAAAAAGTCAAACTCTTCCTGTAGAACTGTTTCCTGCAGAAACTCACCACGAATTTGACAAGGCAGTAAAAATCTCTCTTAAAGGTTCTTATTCGGCAGTAAGTACTTTAATACGTGTTTCTAGGTGCTATAGAAATGTTAAATACAACCATTCAACTTACTGTAACAGACACCCGTGGAAAAGAAATCACTATTTTGCTTCTGCAGATCCTTCTATTAGCCATTCTCTCCCCTCACCACTAATTCTCAATTTTCTCTGTTGATTTACACACCATGAAACGGTTCCTTTATGATTTCTGGGTTTGAGAATTTTACCTGGAGCTAACGCCATGCTAATTGCTTAGTAGTGCCATAAAATCTCATGTTTAGTTTTTTCACCATACCAGTGAGAGAACCAGCACGAGACACTTTCGAGAAATACTCATTGAAGGTCTGCAAAGCAGCTCCTGTTTGCTTTAGGAATCAGTAAAATAACAGACATATTTTGTTTTAAGATCTACAAAGTGCCACAAACCTGAACCTGTCTGCTCAGCAGCCTGCCCCTTTTAGGGATGGAAATGCCAAGACATCAGTACTTTGTAGCCATTCTGATTAAAACGTTCATTCCGTGTATTTCTGTGTCCCCATTTCTGGAAAAACTTGAGGGTGAAAACGGCTGTCTGTTCTTACCGTGCTAACAATTTCATTCTCTCAAAAAAAAAGGACTGAACCCTACTGAAAAGTGCTATTTGTGAGCATGAAGCAGTGGGAGTGTGGATGGGAATAAAATTTAGGCTTCAGATCCAGCTGCTGAAAAAATCTATTTCAATGGTATGTTAAATTCAGCTATTACTACACTACAAAATTCACAGCTCACTTAATCGTGTAATCCTAGTTCTACAAAAGTCTTTGTCTGGATGTGTGCCCAATACAAAGCCCCAAACCCTAGGGCCCACCTGCAACGTGCAGTCTTTGGGGGAAGAGGGGGGCGGAATAGCAGCAGCCTTTCAAATCAGTTGTTTCAAGTGGTTTTGAACTGGGGTGCTGATATTTCATACTGAAGAGCCACCCACATGCTGTGCTGCTGGACTCAAGCCCTCCCAGCGTCTGTCGGATGCAGGCAGGTTACCCGGGCTTTAACAGCCCTTTATCAGCATACACCAGTCCCCTCCCCCGGCTTGTATTGCCAGGCTAATTTCTGCAGGCGAGCTTGCGACTTCAAAATCTTTTTTTTTTTTTTCAGATCTAGATCCCTGCCTTGGTTTTCACAGAGGCTGTAGCAAAGCAGCTCGGCCACCTAACAGGACAAATCCCTGGCCTGCCTTCCTTCTCCATGAAGGCCTGCACGGGTTCTGGCCCAGGCCCGAGCACCCAGCAGCGCTGAGGCGGAGGCGGCTGGGGGCGCTCTGTACAGGGAAAGACCCTCGGAAACTGCTGGAAGCACACTGAGGGAGCTCTCCCCAGAGCACCAGAGCTGACCACGTCCATGCCCCCAGCAGCCCCAGCCCCAGCCCCAGCCCCAGCCCAGCTGCCACCGCCCTCCGCCGCTTCCCTCCTTTCCCTCCGTCCCCTCCTTCCCCTCCGCCCCTCAGCACCGCCCCAGCCCCCCTGCCCGCCGCAGCAGCTGGCGCGGCCGTTCCCCATTGGCTGCGGCGCTGCCCGGGCGCTGGCGCGGCCAATGCGCGGCGGCCACGGCGGGGCGCGTGGCGCAGGCGGGGCGGGGCACGCAGGCCGTGGCGGCGGCGGCGGAGAAGAGAGCGGGGCAGCCATGGGGGTGCGCGGCGTGGGCCGGCTGTGGTGGGGTAGGAGCCGTGAGGGCCCGGGGCGCGGTATGAGGGGCCGGCGGGACACGGCGGGACGCGGCTTCCCTTTCCACGGCTTCGTGGGCCCCGTCGCGGAGGGAGGGAGCGGGGCCCGAGGCCGTGCGGCCGCTCCGCGGGGCGGCGGGCGGAGCGGAGAGCCTCCTGACAGGGGGGTGTAAGCCAGGTGGGGATCGGCCTCTTCTCCGAGGCAGCCTGCAGTAGGACTAGAGGATATAGTCCTAAGGTGCGCCAGGGGGGGTTTAAATTGGGCATTAGGATGAATTACGAATTTCCTCACCCGTAGGGTGATTAGCTGTTAGAACGGGCTGCCCGGGGCGGTGGTGGAGTCACCGTCCCTGTGTTTAAGGGAAGACTGGACGCGATACTCAGTGCCCTAGTCTGTTTGGCATGGGCCTGATCGGCCATGGGCTGGACCTGATCTCAGAGTGCTTTCCCAGCCCCACTGATTGTGTGGGGGCAGCGCTCGCAGCCGCGGTCCGGCTGTGGCCGGTCTGTGCCGCGGGGGCGGGGGATTGCTCGGTGCCTTAGATTGCACGTAGAGAGAGCCTAAAGATACCAGCAGGAAAAAAAAAATACCCAAACAAAATCCAAGAAAAGAAAACCATGGTTATCTCTCACCCTAATCAAAGTCTTTCTTTGATTTGAGTAATTTGAGTAAGCGGCGGTGTCGTGCGTGCCTGGCTGCCCTGCCTTGCGATCTGGTGCTTTGAGGGCAACTAGACAGCGATGACCGAGGTCAAACGGAGGAGTCGATGAGGGCTGGTGTTCCCCATCCCCTGCCCCTGCTGCCGCCTCTTGTGTGCCGGAGGAATCGGTAAACGATTCCCACTCGGGCCCTCCCAAGGAAACGCCGGAGGTGCCGGGAGCTCTGCTGGCCGAGCGCACGTGTGCGGGGATGCGGGGCCCGGCGCACCGAGCGCTGCTGCAGGAGGGGGTCATTGTAGCAGGAACTTCGCAGAATCTTCATCAGCATCCCGTGACAAGGATTTTTTTTATAATAGATCTCCTGACTTGCAATTTTACTGTTCAGTTAGGACTAGTAATACCAACATGAAGCTGCCTTAGCTGGTTTATTGATGCTTTTGTCTGTGTTATTTGCTTACATTAGAAAACGACTTTTGTAGTCAGAGTATCTATTTCTTTTTTCCTTAATAACAAGGACAGATTTGCATTTATCTGGCTTGATGTTTATAGGAAAATGATCTTTTTCTTTGCTGAAGTTGAATTAAACCTTGAATGTTTCACTATAGAAAGGAAAGTTATGCCATCAGTTCATGACTCATAGGTTAAAAAATGATGCAGTGACAGGGGACTAGGTGAATTTCACCATGTACTTTCTTTTGTGAGTTCTCTTTAGCAGGTATATTTACATAAGCTAGAATTTCTCTCTTTCAAGGGACAACTGAGTGAATTCTGTCTTTTGAATGTATTCTACCAGGGATCACCCAAAAGGTGAAGCAAGAGTATGCTGATTTCAATTTAATGGTATCATTCTGTCTAGAGGAGGTTTTTTCTCTTGAGAGTGACTGTAACATTCAAGAAGCTTTAATCCATCCTTTTTTTCTTACTCTGCCCCAGCAGCAGCTGCTGCTGTAGGTCATGGTAACATGCTGTGACAGCTACAGATTGCCCTGGAAGTCAGTTTTTCAATGCTGATGAAATGCTGCTTATGTATGGGCGTACTGAAGGGGCATAGCCAATCTAACACAAACATCTGGTGGTGGAAATAGATTTTGATCACCCCAAAAGAAAGGGGTTGGGTCCTCATGCTAGAAGAAACCGTTAGGATGGGGTAGTGGTGCAGTGGAGAGGGGACTGGTTTATAGTGGCAATTCAGTCCTGATCTGTGCTTGACTAACCTGGAAGATGTTACTTCTGCCAGCTTCACTCTCCTGCAGAATAGGGGTAATGACACTGTCTTTTGTTGGGTGGGACTGTTAAAGTACAGGTGATGCTGTGCAGTCTGTATAAGGTGCTGTAGAGTTCCTGCATCATTGACCTGTTTGTCTCTCTTGTTGAGTCTTGAGAGAGGATCTGCAGCTTCCCATTCAAGCTGTTAACCACTTGCAGCAAAGCTTTTTTATGTCTGGTTCTAACTTGAGTGTCTGAGCTCTTACTCTGTACAGTCTTTCATGGATTAAGAAAAGTTGTTTGCTGGGTGGATTTTGTTACAGAAACACTTGTCATCTCTCAGTCTCTCTAGGAAGAAGGAAAGATTGAGGTTTTATATACAAAGTCTCAAGCAATAGTAAGTTCCAGAAATTCTCAGAAGTACAAATCCATAAGAGAAAGCAATTTCCTTCTATCTTTTAATGCTTTGGGGTTTTTTTAGCATTCTCAGGATGCTTGAGTTGGTAACCAGAGAGATTTAGCTGTTATTCTCCAGTCTGTTCCTAAAGACATAAATCAATGGTAGACTAAGATCCTCATGAGCAAGAATGATGCACTACCAGTGCATCAAGTGCTGGTCCTAAAATCACTGTAACTGTGCCAAGCCTAGTTGGGACAGTCCTGCATGATGTGATCCTTTAAAAGATGTGTTTGAGTACCTGCTGTGCAAGAGGTTTGAACAATTGGCTTAGGAGTCTGTATAAGAACTGAGAGAAAACAGCTGCTGGTGGGGATCCCTGCAGAAGTTCTGGTGGTCTGGTGCCAGCAGGAGTTAGGGTAGGAGCTTTGACACAAGTCTCTCTGGGGAGCCATAGCAGGAGTGGTGTAACTCCAGCTAGCTTTAGGCGCAGACCCTATTTACATGATCCTGTGGAATCATGTTTTGAGCAAGGAGGGAGAGCATCTATCTTGCCTTAACTTCTTTTTTTATCTGGTCTAACTGGAATCCCTTCCCAGCACTGCTGATTTGCAAAGATGGGGAGATGATTTAGCCATGGCAACAGGGGAGTCGTAAACGTTCAACAGGACTGCTGATGTCTTTGCTTTTCTTTGTAGGCACGGTGAGCTGCACTTTGTTCCTGGCAGTTAACAGTTTATATTCAGCCAGTGATGATGTGATAGAGCTCACACCAGCTAACTTCAACAAGGAGGTCATTCAGAGCGAGAGCCTGTGGCTCGTGGAGTTCTATGCCCCATGGTAAGAACTGCAGCTGTGTCCTTGCTTGCTCGTGTGACAGAGAAGCAGCACAGGAATCTGCTGCTGATAGCTCAAGGTTTCATTCAGTTGTTGGCAGCACAGTTGTCAGCTTGATGGCCTCATGACTAGCAAAATGCTGTACTTGGGATTCGTCCTTTAAATTATATTCATGAGGGGAAAAGGCAGGAATTGGCATTTCAAGTTTGCAAATAAAACCTAGTAGCAAAACCTAGGCCATTTTTCTACTTGATTTATTCTGGTTAAATTAGTATTAAAAAATTACTGATTAAAGTGCAGTAGATAAGTGAGAAACTTCTGTGTTTCTGATCCTAATTCTGATGTGAAAGCAAAGATCTGAATTCACACTTCAAATTTCCAATTAAAAATACTGCCTTTTTACATCTTAATTTAGCATCTCTCTTTGTCTTCTTTCTGCTCAGGTCCAGAGTATGGAGTCTCTATTCCATTTAAATTCTGGTTATACATATATTCCATCTTTGTACAAATCCTCTGTGATATTGCCATCCAAAGCTCCACATTCTGGAGAAAATGGCCTTTTGTTGGGACAGCTTGACTCTGGACCAAGAGGTTTAGGGAAAGCCTTGCTGTGCCTCTTGTAGTGTTGCTGCAGTCTATATATTGTGTGGGTTTTTCTTCAGAAGCCTGAGTGATGATATGATCTTGTGGCAAAGGCTCTTTTCCTCTTCATGAGTAAATCCTCAGTCTCCTACAGTTTGCTGTGACTGTGAAGTAGTTGTCAGATCTGAATGACATTTATCATTTTTTGTTTGTTTGTTCTTTCTAAAAGGTGTGGTCACTGTCAAAGGCTAACTCCTGAGTGGAAGAAAGCAGCAACAGCTTTAAAAGTAAGTTTAGTCTTTCAGATGTGCTTGTGGAAGTGTATTGAAGAGAGTTTGGCTGTTTGACATCTGGATTGGGAATGTGGAGGGGTTTGGTCCTTATAGCCATTATCACTTTAATCATACTTGTCTAGCCAGAAAAGTGTTATTCAGGAACCTGAAAACTTGGAATTTTTGTTTTGTTTGGTTTGTTGTATCCTTTTTAAAAAAAGCCATTGAATTGATGAGGAAGAAAGCCAGTTCTGTCCCTGTGAATTCTCATTATTATTCTTGAGGACTGAAAACAGCTTTGTAAGCCATTGGTGTTGACTGTTTTTTTTAATTGCAGAAAAATTAGTCATGTTTTGATTAGCTGAACCCTTGCCTAGGTGAAATATGTATATTCTCCTTCATAGAAAACCACACAAAAAAAACCCCAACTAAATAGTGGCCCAAACAATTTAAAATTTATTTTGTCATGCTGAAGAAAGAAGTGGACATTTATAGTGTTCTGTAGTTTAGTGCTCATGGGGTAAAATACCTCTCTTCTGTTGCAGTCCTAGTAACTGCCCCTCTCTCTTCCCTTCCCTTGTGCCCCCAGCAGGGAAAAGGTGTTAAATTGCTGTAGAAGTCTTGGGTGTCATTTTTTGGTTTTTTTCTGCAGGGTGTAGTGAAAGTGGGTGCAGTAGATGCAGATAAACATCAGTCCTTGGGTGGACAGTATGGAGTCAGAGGGTTTCCAACTATCAAGATATTTGGAGCCAACAAAAACAAAGCAGAGGATTATCAGGGTAAATGTGATGAATTTTTAGATGTTGCATGCCTAAAACCATCTCTGAATGCAGTAATCATGGTAGCTGTTAATGCTGTGTTGAGTGGTTTTTCCTTCCTGTCTAGTGCTTGTAGTAATGGAGAAACAGATGGGTGGGAGTGGTTTGACCAAACTGTATGTGTCTTAGCATTATCTAACAGTCCCACCTGCAGTTCATAGTTGTTGGATCTTGATAGGGAGTTTCAAGGAATTATTCCTTTCTTGCTGTTTATTTGGAGCTTGCCATAGAGTCACCCCTTATAAGAAAAGCCAGGTAATGAAAAGGTGTAGTGAAATCTGTCTTGCTGCTTGTGTTTAAGTCAGTCCCACCACTAGTACTGTATCACTCATAGCCTAGTCCTGCTTTTCCTGAAAGACCATTAGGGTGAGGGAGGATTAAGTTTGTAATTAAGTTAGGAGCACACCTTAAACTGGCCTTTTGATGGTTCTGATCATTTATTTTGCTGCACTGCAGGTGGCAGGACAAGCGACGCTATCGTTGATGCTGCTCTAAGTGCTCTTCGGTCCCTGGTGAAAGAACGTCTTAGTGGCAGAAGTGGAGGATACAGTTCTGGAAGACAGGTATTTGAGGGAATGTGTGTTTGTTTTTCAGCTGGAGAGCTGTCTTGTACAGGACATCAGTGCTCCTAACTCAGTCACAGAATTGGAAGAGATGTCTGGAGTTTAATCCAGTCCAGGTGCCCTGCTCAGTGCAGGGCTAGCTGGAGCAGATTGCTCAGTCCCTGTCTCCTAAAGTTGTATCTCCAAGAACTGAGACCCCAAATGGACTGCGTGCTCTGGGCTACCTCTTCCAGGGTTTGACCGTGTTCACAGTAGAAATCTTTCCTCTTATGTTTTAGGTTACAGAATCATAGAATGATATTTCTTATATATCACCTTTGTCACTTTTGTCTCCTGTTGCAGCAAAGAGCCTGCCTTTGTTTTCTTTACTCTCCTGCGCACTCTCATCCACACATCGGATCCTCAAAGCCTTTAATCAGCTCTCACCATTGGCTGGACTTGCTCCAGTGTGTGCACGCCTGTTCTGTGGGGGAGCCTAGAACTAGACACAGCGCTCCAGCTGTTTCACATTGTGCTGAGCAGAAGATTGCCTCCTCAGACCTTCTGGCAACTCTCTGCCTAGTGCAGCTCAGGAGGCTGTGGACCACCTTTGCCACAGGATTGCAGTGCTGGCTCATGTTCAGTTTGCCCACCAGGGCACTTAGGTTCCTCTTTGAAAAGTTGCTTTCCAGCTAGTCAGTTCTCAGTGCATACTGGTATAGGGGGCTGTTACTCTCTGGGTGCATCTCCCTTTGAAGTTTGGGGTTCCTGTTAGCCCCATTCTCATTTGCCTAATCCTAATCTAAATTAGACAGATTAAGTTTTTTACCTTGGTAGTGTTTTTCTGAAGTTGGCTTGCTTGATTTCTTCCTGAAGTAAATTGAAAAGCTTCCAGCTCCTACTGCTATTTCTGAGTAGTGGTGCAAATACATTCTCACATCCTCAGGGTGGCCACACAGAAGAGCTGGGTGGACTGTGCCCTGTAGTGTGTATCACACTCCCACTTGTTTGTTTTGCCTGGAAACCAAGACTTGGTTCCAGATGGCGTTGGGCGTTGGAGAGCACTTTATTCATGGACAGATCCATGCATGAAGAACTGAAAAAGTGTTCCCCCATCTTCTTGGTAGTCTGCTTGACCTGATTTCTCTTTTTTCAAGAGAAGGTTCATTTGCTGTGCCTTGAAAATGCTGTGGGGAGTAGGCTGTGTGTACTGCCAGTTCTAAAAAAGGAAAGTTGTATGACCTAACACTGCCTGTTTTGTATCTTGCTCAAATAAAGATCGTTTGGTTCAATGTGACACACACAGGAGCTGGCCTGTGTGGGAGACCAGTTTTGGTTACTTCTGATGTGAGGGTCTGTTTGTTTCTTACAGAGCCGGGAGAGCGGAGGTGGAGATAAGAAGGATGTGATTGAGCTGACTGATGACAGCTTTGATAAGAATGTCATAAATAGCGACGATGTATGGATGGTGGAGTTTTATGCCCCATGGTGTGGGCACTGCAAAAAGTAAATGAGGTTTTACTTTAACAATTCAGTTCCTGTTAGTGCCTGTTTTGTGTAATACCCTTAATCCCCTAAAAGAGACCTTGCATCTCTGGTATACCAGAAGTGAGTTTTTTTGGAAAGTTATCTAACAAAAATTTGTGGGTGTCTGATTAGGGCCTCTTCATGCTGCACTCTTTCTTAGCAGTAAAATTCCCAGTTATCAGTAGAAATAAGATCTGGAAGTTATATTAAACTTTTAATTCCTTCAGATGAAGGACATCAGTCTTGTTTGGATAACCCTCTTAGCTGTCATTCGCAGCAAGAGACTTTTTTTCTTCAGTAAAGCATTCTGCATAATGTTGAAGTGTGGTATACTTTTGCTAGCTCTGAGAGGGCTTAGGGCACTTGTGCTCTCTGTTTTTCAGCCTGGAGCCAGAATGGGCAGCTGCTGCCACTGAAGTGAAGGAACAAACTAAAGGAAAAGTAAAGCTGGCTGCAGTAGATGCAACAGTCAATCAGATGCTGGCAAGCCGATATGGGGTGAGTGTGCCCTGCAGTGGTTACAATTTCCTTTCCATCTCTACCAAATCAGATTTCTCTTCAATCCTTACTGAACTATTCCTTAGTCTGGTACTACTTAAATGTTTGTGCCAAAAATAAGTGACAAATTCAGTTTGTTTCCCACAAAAAATTAATGAATGATAAATAAATGGAGAAAGAGGAAAATAATTATTCTGGATGTTGCTGAGGAGAAAGGCTATTTATTTCCATAACATCTTGTATAACTTTATCATGTGGAGTGAGAGGTCTCTTTCTTGAGACTGTAGACTGGTTGGGCATCTCTGGAACCCTTGAAGCCAGTTATCAGGGATCATTGTGACAATATCAGCTGCCCAGATCAGGTGTGTTGCTCACCAAAAGAGAGTGGATACTCTTGAAATTTTAGTACAGTCCATGGAGCTGACAGTGGGCTGCATAGTTTCCCTCTAAGTGCACCTGGCTGACAACATAGAGGGAGCACTGAGCAAGATTTACTGGAAGTGTAGCAGAAGGAGTTTAAGGTCCACGTACTGCCATGTAGGCCCAGTGTTGTCCACCCCCAGATGGAAATCAATGTTTAATAAATATCAAGGTAAAGATAGTCCTCATGGTGCTTAAACCTGCAGTGCTTGGTGCATCTAAATTGAGGTAAAACCATTGCTGAGTCATCAGGCCAAAACCCCAAACAGCATTTTATTGTATATTCACCTTGTTTTGAATTGTTGCAAAGGTGGGAAGTTACAAAATTCAAGTTGAGTCAGAGCATGTGAGACTCGATACACGAAGATGTTGAATCTCCTCCCTTGTTCTTAGTTTAGAGGACATCAGACAAGCAGATAATTTCTACCATAAATATTCAGATGTATTTGAGCTGATGGTTTAAACTTGTCTTGCAGATTCGTGGATTTCCCACCATTAAAATCTTCCAGAAAGGAGAAGACCCTGTTGATTATGATGGTGGGAGAACTAGATCTGATATAATTTCTCGTGCTCTGGATCTGTTTTCTGATAATGCACCACCACCTGAGCTCCTGGAGGTACCTATACATCATTTTCTCAAATTTCTTTTCCATCATACTCTTGGCAGCAGTTTTTACTGGTCTATATGAACTCTAAATAAAACTGCCTAAGTGTGGTGCTTCTGCACTCTTTTGCCCCAGAAAGTAAAGGATGACAAGGTTTGAGTAACAAAAAGCTGAATGTTCATTTCTACCATCAATTTGTTGTTGTCTGAAAGATGGTCAGAATTGATACAGCAAAGGCATTGACAGGATGGTACCAGGGTGTCTGAATCTGCTCTCGAGGAATGTGTGAAAAAGTTGAGTTCTGTTCCCCATCTCTTTTCTTAAAATAAAAGGGCAGGGCCTTGCCATGTGCAAGGTGCCCATTAGGAGATGCATGATGGGTAGTTTTGCTTGTTGTCCAAAAAACTCCACTCTGTCAGGCGACTTCTTTTTTCATCCTGCTGTTGGTAGATTTGAAATGGTGATCACTTGTCTCCAAAGTGAGGTGCATGCAAGACAGTCCGTTGGGATGCAGGAAGGAAAAAACAAAAAATATCTGTACTATTAGTGAAGATGTTTTTATATGGTGCTTATTTCATCTTTCTTATCCTTAATTTTTTATTTTGTATGCATTCTAATATTAATACATCAATACATGTTGATGTATGTGTATATGCATACAATTGATTTATATATACAGAGGCTGCATGCTTAGAAATTGATTTACTGGTAGGATGCACAAAGGTTGGAGACCACTGTTCTAGGTCACTGGATCAATTCCTTTTTGAGGCAGATCCCACAAAACCAGTGTTGCTGTTACTGTTGCTTGAACATCCTCATCCACAAAGGCAAAGGCTGCCTCTGCTGGCTCTCCTTGTGCTCAGAGCATTCACATGGGCCTGGGGGTGCTCTTTCCAGCCTTGGGCAAGAACAGTGATTTTGAGCAAAAAGTGACATCTGACTGTAAGCCTTTTTTGGTACTGCAGTTTCTTGTTGCTGCAAGTCTCAACAGAAGACTTTGTGAACTCTTTGTAAATTACTCTTGTGCTGGGGGACCAATGAAGTAGAAGAGACTTGTAAGCTTTTGTGTCAAGTTGTTTCAATGCTTACTGCCTTGCAGGATGGAGTTATTAGGCTGTTGGAGAGAAGTACAGTCACAACTGAAGAACCAGATCTTACTGTCATTGACTTTGTGCTGCTTTCTTCTAGATAATTAGTGAGGATGTTTTGAAGAGTACCTGTGATGCTCATCAGCTCTGCATCATTTCTGTCCTGCCTCATATTCTTGACACAGGTACACATACAAGCAAGCAGACTTCTGTATGAATTTGTCACTTAAAGCATGTAGTTGTGTATTTTAACTTGTCCAATTCTGTTTAACAAACAGGAGCTTCAGGAAGAAATTCTTACCTGGATGTCATGTTAAAAATGGCTGAAAAATACAAAAAGAAAATGTGGGGGTAAGTGTTATTGTCCACTGGTCATCTTGGAAAAGATGTGATCATTTCTGGGGGTAAATGGGATAAAATTTGTATGATACTTGTTTAGGCTACAGAAAGGGTTGTTCCTTGTTCAGGGTAGCATATCTTGGTATTTCACTAATTACTGGAGAAATGAATGCTGTGACTTTAAAATAGCCCTTTTTAAAAAATTTCATCCACCTCTCAAATTCTGCATTTACAAGTGATATCTAAGCATTAATGAGATTAAGCATCTTTTACTGTTGTCCTGAATAGTCAAGTATTTTAGGGAGGTTTCTTTTACCATCTTTTGCTGGTTGGTGAGTGTGCCAGTGTGACTATTGAATTCTCAAAGTGACAAGTAAATTGCAGTTTATTAACATGTTTCATGCTCTCAAAGAAACAGGCCAGCAGGCTGTGCCTTTACTCCTCCTTCTCTTAGGTGCAGGTTAGAATCTCTGGGATTTCTCAGGAAAGTGAGAGCTGTTCTGTCACACTGACTGCTGTGAAGAGGAGCAAAATGGCATCAAAGCCTGGGGGAAAATGCTGAGATTGGCTCATTCCAGAGGTTCCTCAGGGGTCTTGCTAAGATGAGAGAAACGGAGACTGAGTGTCCTTAGCTAGAAATCCTCCATAGTGATATTTGGGCAGGACTTTGGAATCTTTAGATCTGTGACTTAAGTCTTTTTAAACCTTCCCCTTAATACCAGCTAAAGTGTAGCTGTGTGTTCACACTGCTAACATAGTCCTTCCCCTGCACTGTGTTTAGTGGCTGTTCTTATCCAACTTTTGGTGGGTGTGTGAGGGAGACTGGCCTAGAGGTGTTGCTGAGAGGGAGCTTTCTTCTGTTGTAAGGCTCAGGATCAGGACTTTCCTTTTCCCTGCTGACTTTGAAAGTGTCAAGGGCAATACAGAGCCCTGCTTGAACTCTGCAGGGTTGCAGGATATGTGATTTGAAAATCATTGTGGTGCCTATCCTCATTATTAATTTTCTATTTCATCTTTTCCTCAAGGTGGCTCTGGACAGAAGCAGGTGCTCAATCAGATCTTGAGAGCTCTCTGGGGATTGGAGGCTTTGGGTATCCAGCAATGGCAGCTGTTAATGCTCGGAAGATGAAATTTGCCCTTCTGAAAGGATCATTCAGTGAGCAAGGGATTAATGAGTTTCTCAGGTATGTAATCTTTAAGTGACTTAAATCTTTCTGTATTTAGGGCTGTGACTCTTAAGACTACAAGCTGACTCTCCTGCACCACACAAGATTTGCATGGTTAAGGGAATTAAGATGAGAATTCTGTGGAGTCAGGGAATGGTTTCAATGGCAATTGCAATAAAGCAGTCATTACCTTTTTGTGGTGTGCAGAATTAAGTTGGCCATTTAGACTTAGGTAGTTTTAGTACAATATTTGAAAACAGAAGTAGACTTTGATGTTGAAAAATTCTGTTTCTTTTAAGAAATAACTTACTAATGAATTCCATTTAAATCAGATGGTGCATTCTGACTAGTCATTAGTAATTGCAAAGTCCCCAGTTTGGGAATCACAGTGGGTGCTCTTGAAGTTCTTGAGGTTGTATATGTTGCTGTTCATCTTTCTGATTCGGTTTGGTCCTGTCTTCCCCCTCCCAACTTTCCATTCTCCTGGAACTTGATAAATTGATTGGGAGAGTTGAAACAATCCATCCAAAAAGTCAATAACTCACTGCTCAGCACAAGTCCTGTGAAACTGCCTCTTATGTAGCTGGGCAAGAGCCAGTGCTGAGAAGAATGGAATAGAGAAAGGAAATTAAGAGGATGACAGAAGGTGGCAGCAGCACTGAAACAGAGCAACTAAACTTAAACTGTTACTTCAGCGTGGTCAAAGTGAAGTGGGAACTCTGCTTCCACATTGTCCTGGTTTATGGCAGATTTGGGAGAAAAATCCTGAAGGGGT
The DNA here is from genome assembly GCF_028551555.1 of Melozone crissalis. Taxonomy (NCBI): domain Eukaryota; kingdom Metazoa; phylum Chordata; class Aves; order Passeriformes; family Passerellidae; genus Melozone; species Melozone crissalis. The sequence goes on from NW_026535805.1 coordinate 60,960,426, forward strand.
TCTTTTAGAAAATAAATTTAAGCAGCCCCTCCCCCAACTGCTTTGGGGAAAGAAAAGTGGAAAAAACCTGTTTATTTAACAGGCAAAGCATTTACCAGCACAAAAAAAAAAAAAAAAAACCAAAAAAACCCCATATTTAACAATAAAAGCTCTCGCTGCTCTGAAGAGGTGACTAACTCAAGGTGCCCTCCCTGGGCTGCAGTTCGGCTCACTCAGTGTGTTATCATCCCTCCAGTGGAAATGCCTGGTGGGCCACAGATGTGAGCTGCTGGTACTCTTCTGTGCTGTCAGTCCAGAGCAGGTTTAAACAGCTCCAAAAAAAAAGAAAAACCACAGTCCAGGGAACTTCTCTGCCTTAGCTAGCTAAGAGCAAAGGAAAGCGCTCTCCCGCCATCTGTCTGTGCTGCAGACAGCACTGTTCAGGAGAAGGATGTGGGGGAGTAAGTGCAGTTTCTGATAACAAACTGTGCACTTCTTCTCTCTCTCCCTTTGCTCTTGCAACCACTTTTAAAGGTGCAAAACTTATTTCTGGCCTAAACAGACAAATGGGGATAGAAGCATTATGAAGTCACCTCAGGACACACATAAAGGACCAGCTGCTGTAAATTATGCAAGAGCCCTTGAGACCTTACATTAGAAGTGTTGTTTCCATGTTTGTCCTTGGAGAGTGGCAGAGAAACAGCAAGAATTGCAAAAGCAAATGCAACAGTTTCTCCCCACCTTGCCATAAAAAGCACATTAATTGAATGCAGTTCCTACTGGATTAATGGAATCAGTGCTATAGTCTTACCTGTGAAAGTGATCAGACTTTCTTCTTAATGCCAAAAAAAGGAACATTCTTAGGGCATCAAGTTAAAGTCAGGATACAGATGCAAGAGAAATACCAGATGGTTTGTACTAATGCACATGAAAGTGTCTGCCTTTGTGAGACATGGCAAATTTTCTTAGTCTATAAAGTCCATCTTAGTGAGGCCTCTCCTGGGTGAGGCTAGATGGTGCTTCAAGGACACAACAGCCAATTTAACAGCTTATATTGCATTAGGTAATTGGTTTGGTATTGTCTTATCATGCAGCACCGCTTGCTAGAATAATCTCTTGCTGCCAGTTCAGCTCAGCTATGCTGCCTAGAGAAAGCAGTATGATCACAGCTGGTGTGGCTGGCCATTCACTCAGCTGATGTAGGCAGCTTCTGCAATCTAATAAGCAGTCTCAGCAGTGTTGACTACAAGTAAGGAAATTGGCACTATGAAGAGCAGAAAAACTGTGAACTCCATTTGGGGAGGAATGCTAATTCAGTCTTACTTGCCTGAAAGATGCAAAGGGATTAGGTCCTCAGGATTTTAATGCTGGGTTTTTTCAGCAAGCCTAACTAGCAAGCTCAGGATGGAGTGTCTCAAACAAAGCTGGTTACCTTGAACCCTGTGGAACTCACGGAGGCTGCCTCCAGTAAAGAAAATCACTGGTGATTTCCACTAACACTTGCAGGTGACTTCCAGAACTAGAATTACAGGCTCCCCTTGGAGTTGCTTTAAGTGATAAACTGTTAAAGAGGCTGCATTGATCTGATTTTTACACTGCTGAACTATGAAATAGTGTATCTCACAGATGTCTTTGAATCCACTTGTGAATTTTCAATGGTGCTTTAAGAACTCTGTAATTTTCTGCTTCTTGAGGTTTTTGCATTCAAATAGTTTAGATCTACTTAAAGAGATGAAATCTTGAACTTGTATTCCTCTTATCTGAAGCAGGCTCTGTTCCAGATGGCTGGAGGTTGGAGGAATTCTTTAAATTTAATTCTATTTGTTTTTTCTCAGGGAACTCTCCGTTGGTCGTGGCTCTACAGCACCAGTGGGTGGTGGAGCTTTCCCCAAAATTCATTCAGTTGAACCTTGGGATGGCAAAGATGGTGAGGTAAGAGATACTCCATTTCTGAAAGTGCTCAGCAATGGTGTTCAGAAGTGACAGGATAGAGTAACTAACAGCTGTCAGTGTGAAAGTTCCTGTTCTAACAAGATTGTGGCAAGTTGTATTGATAGTTTCCCCTTATCTTAATCCTGCCAGCAGACCAAATGGTACATTGATCATCTGACATTGCAGCCCACATGTTCCTCCTGCTGTTAGGATGTGATCTGAAAGCTGGATCACTTGAGGCAGAAATGTATTACCACTGCTGCCTAAGGGAGGCAGTAGTGCATGCATTCAGCACCCCCAGTGTTGTGGAGTTCTGAATATGCTGACCTTGCCATTAAGGTTTTAATGCCAGAAAGCTTGTTAGGTAAAGCCTGTGTAATAAATAACATGGTGACCAAGTCTGCCTTCTTAAGGGTCAACATTGGTGTAAAAGCCGAAGTTACTGCAGTCCTTTAATCTACTTCAGATGGATAAAAACACAGAATGGGGTAGTAGTTTTGTTACGTTGTTTATTTGTATAGCCTTCATCTGGAGTATTTTGATTAGTAAAAAACCAACCTCCTAGTCTAAACTCTGATCACTTGTCCTGTGCTTAGTGCACTTGGAGTTTTGTGAATGAAAGAGATGACAGGAGAGAGCTTTACTCTCAGGATGATGTAAGAATCTTTCCAACTCAGGGATCTCCTGGCATTAAGCACTTCTAAACATTTACTCAAAACCTTCCCTTTTTAACAGCTTCCAGTTGAAGATGACATTGATCTCAGTGATGTGGATCTGGATGACTTGGGTAAAGATGAGCTGTGAGATCTTCAGGAAACTTCTTTTCTTGGGAGAGCCTGTGCAGCAGTTTGCAGCCTGGATCACAATCAGACAGATATTTCAGTGGCCTTTTTCTGGAGAAGCAGCACATGACACACTGTGCTATTGGATGCACTGCAGCAGTGGACTGTACGCATCTCAAGAAAACATTGCAGAAATTCTATGAATTGTCATAACCAGTAAACTTGATTGTATTGTGTAACAAATATTTTGAGGACAACATGGATATTTCTTTGGAACATCTTGGGTTTTATTTTGTTGATAATGTGCTGTTTGAGTGTTACTGGAGGCTGTTAGTGTAACCAGTTTTAACTGTAATTTTTTCATGGAGGTGGAACCTGCTCAGCTTCTGTTTCAATTAAAGAATAAAATATTTTTTGACACACAGTGTTAGTCTTGTATAGAGTAAGGTGCACATAGTACAAGCAGTCCCATTTTGGATGACTCTTCAAAGTGAACTTTAGAATAGAGGTTTGTGCAGAGGGGAGTCCTAAACCACCTCCTTGCAGTGAGATCTTGACAGTTTTGCTATAAAGCTTGATAAGATGGACAATCTTAGTTTAAATGCTCTTCAGTCTTCCTTTTCCTGTTCCTTCTCAGGGGCTTTCTCTTTCTTTGTGCCAGGCTTCATAAGATCATTATAACAATGGAAGTGGGGTTGCTGCTGCAATGAGAGATGCTGGGAGCTGTCAGTCTTTCCCCTGGATTAGTGATGAAGCTAATCTGTGTTTTAGGGCATAAGGATTTCCAGGTGCTAACAGATGACCACCCTGGTGCTGTCTCCAGCAAATAAAGTAATATTTCTTCACTTCCCATCTGGCATTGTTTTGATCTGAAATTGCTATTTCCTTTGGAAGGGGAATCAGGACTGTGAATAGGGATGTTTACTGCTGCTTTTTTAATAAAAATACCATTATTTTATTGCTCTCCATGTCTTGTATATTGGTGTCTAGTGAAGTGACCCTGATGTGATCAGCTTGTTTATAAATAAGGAATGAAAGAGCTGAAAGAGTCCCCTTCTTTCAAGGAAATAACATAATGTGGGTATTTGTCATCTGGTATCTGTAAGAGATTGCCCGTAGTTCATCCTCGTGAAAGGCAGTGTCAGAACCATGGGCAGGCAGCAGTAACTGCTGATGCTGTGCAGGACATGTGCTCCAACTCTTAACTCATCCCAGCAGATGAGCTGTAATGGAACTGTTCTAACTGAAATATCTTTGCAAAAACTAAACTCATGAGTACTTGGGACTGTGAGTCATATTATGATAAGTTCCACAGCACTTTCCTCTTAGGCTTTTGGGGTTTTTTGTTAAATTAAAGGAACTTTGGGCTTTGCTCTGATGCTTTCTACTTTTTCTGTTTGGATTTTTTTAAGTTTGCTTTGTTAGAAAAAGAGGACTGTATACACCTAGTAGATCCATTAGCCACCATACTTTTTAATTTGTTTTATTTCAAGTCCAGTAGATATTCCATCTTTGTAATTTACCAAAAAAATAAATACTACCATAGTACCTCTGCCTCTGAAATATGTTTTTGTAAAACTATGAATAAGAGATAACTTTTACTGTAGACACTAAAAATTACTAGAAGTGGTAGGAAGCTCATCCTGCTACAGTATTTGCATTTTAATTTGACTTTCAGCAGCTAAAGATTGTTTTACAGTAACGTGACAGTCTTGAAACTTAATAGATGAAAAGCTTGAGCAATTCTTCTTTAACTGCAGTCAAGAAGACTGAGGTCAATCTTGAAATAGACATAAGGATAGTATTCTTGATTGCTCAGTTGTAACCCGGGGATGTCCATGCCAGGCTGCAAAAGGAAGTAACCACTTTAGTACCAGTAAACCTGCGCAGTTCCAAGCTCCAGGGGATTGCTTTTGTGCTCCTTTCCCACAGGTGCAATGGAGCTTTGTATGTGCCATGCTTAAGGTAGGGAATTCACTGAGAATCTGCTCTGCTTCTTGTTTCAGGCTGCCTAATGTAATTAGCATTGAGAATTCATGCCTGTGCTGTTATGAATTTCATGTATGCTTCAGCTCACAGCAACTCATCTCTGTGTTCCCTTCCTGCAATGTGACCCACTTGCTGGTTTTAGGCTGTTCTGAAGGCCTGCTACCTCATTTATTGCTTTAGCCTAAATTGTTTCAAATTGTAATTCAAGGTATGGGGAAGGAGAAAGCAAGTACTGCTGCTTGTTGAAGGCCTAGTTATTTATAAATGACAGCCTTTTACAGAGGACAGAGGTGTGACAGTCCTAGGTTTTAGTTTCAAATTAATTTTTCTTGCTTGTGTTGATCTGAATGTTTATAGTAGATTTTAAGCTTTTTATGTAGGTGAATAGCCATAAAAAGCTGTTCACCTACATAAAAAGTGTAGAGCAGACCTGTTTTGTTCTGGTAGCTGTAAACATCAGATGCTTCAACAGAAAATATAAGCAATCTCTCTGCATCTGCATCATAATCTGAGTTTACCCTAATCCAGTCTGTAACCAGCTGGGCTTAGAGCTGCATCCAGGACTCCTATCATTGGAAGATGTGAGCAGATGCATGCTCTAACCCCAGGACAGTGGAAGTGTTCATTCAGCTAAGCTGAGAGAAGCTACAGCATGGGCACTTGCAGTCCAAATACATACATCCATTATACTTGCTGCTGCAACTTCATCCAGGTGTTTGAAGACCACGTTCAGGACGTCTCTCAGGCGCTTCACAGACTTCCTGTTTGGCTGCAGCAGCATTGCTTGGAAATTCACAGGGAGGCCGTACCTTGGAACACAAGATAGCTGATCACCTGCTGGGAAGGACCACAGCTGTCTGCTCGTGCCCTTCTCCCTCCTCAGCCTCCAGGCATGCCCACTGGTTGTGTGTTGCAGAAACAACACTGCCTCCTTATTGGAAAGCCTTTTCTTTTTGAAGCCAAAAGTCAACTAACCAGTGTCTTTCTGTTTTCCCCTTCCCTGTAAGTACCCCCAAAAAATCGTTTTTCACCAGATTTGTATGTCACCTTTTTTGTGGACGTCTATATTGTCTGCTGTGAGCTTCTGGAATGGAGTGTGTAAGGCACACACCTCGAGCAAGACAAAACAAGGTGAGTAAGGGTTCTTCCCACAAAGGACCTGCACCAGGAAGAGAGCTGTACATTTTGACTTCCCCAGGAATCTCTGCCTGCACTCTGTGTGTACTCACCTCAGGACAGATTCAACAAAAACTCTCAAGGCTTTCACATGAATCCAAGCCACAAATGCTTCACTGAAGTTCACCTTCAGCCAGCGCAGTAAGGGGCCCTGTGAGACCAGAACAGTGCTGTGATCCCCTCGCTGAGTGAAGCAGCTCCATAGCCAGCACTGCCACTGAGGCCATCATGGACTGCTGGGATACTTCCCAGACAGCCTGATAGTAGCTCCCAGTCTATCAGAAACTCAAGTGACCTTGGCCAAATCATTATTTTTCTTAATTATGATAATTTTATTATTATCATTATATATGCCTCAGTTTTATGGGCTAAATGAGCTCACCAGAGACAGTTGGAACCATAAAGCCATTTCTGAGAGAGGTGTTTAGGCACCCTGGTAGCAAAGGCTGCCACTATGTGGGCCACCAACTCACAAGGTGCTACTTACATATTGTTGCTTCTTGTCAGAAGCTAATTTCATCAGCTCTTCCTTTTCACATTTCAGTTCCTTCTCATCATAATAAAATTCTCGAACCATGAACCTACAATTGAATGACATTTGCTCTCACAAGCCTTAGTCCAGGCAATGTGAAACTCATTTCTTTTTAACAAGGAGAAGCAAGTATGGGAAGCTGCTAGCCATTTACGCCATTTAACAAGTTAAAGTGTGGGGAGGGTAGGAGTTGAAATCACCCCCAGAAAGCCAACAGAATGAGAGCAGAAAGCGTAATTCCAGCATCTGTAACTTGGAGCTTGAAGAACAGGATTACTCATTCTGCTACCACAGCTCCTTCCCACCCTGCCTTCTCAATGGCTTTAGGACCAACAGAAACACAAGCAGTCAAGAAGTCCTAAAACCAGTGATGGATTCAGCATCCTGCACACACAACAAGCCTCACCCGATCCTCATCTCTTGCTAGCCTGCCCTCCCCAGCAGTCAGGGCTTCTTACCTGTTCTCCCTGGCTTTAGCCTTAAAGTCATCCATCACTTTTCTAAATAGGGTCACAGTGAAGAGTCCTCCCTCTGCATCCTCAGCAATCATTCTGTGGGAGGAAAATCCACTGCTGTGATTTGACATGGCAAATCCCTCATGCCTTTTTTACCTACCTCATCTTCCTCTTTTGCAATTCTTTCTATTTTCGTTTATGATACTGAACAACACCCTGCTTTTTCAAAACTGCTGTGACAGAAATAGGAAACAACGACTCTACTTGCACTGGCTACTCTATCTCAATGTAAAACTCAATTGGTTTAGTTCTTGAGCCCACTGAATACACACACATTCTTCCTGCCTGATTTTTCTGTGTTTCCTGGGAACATTCCCCCAACTTTACATGCACTTGTGTTTTCGTCACAGGCAGTAGACAAGACAGTTTGTTTCTTTCTCTAAGACAGTTTGTTTCTTTCTCTATGCTTTCCACCTTCTTCATTTCAGGTAATACCATGGTCAGCTTTTGTGCCCTGGACTGGATCTCATAGTCTGCATGAGCTAAGTAATGGAATATTTAAGTCCTAGGAAAGATTTTTTTACCCAAGGTGAAAGAATGAGTTAATATGGGTTTTGCTAGTTCAAATAACAGTATGCTGAATTATTCTATGCTACAACAGGAAGCAATTAAAAATGCATATTTAGTGTTTCATCTTTTTATAAAGTACTTTCCATAAAGCTCTATATGATTGCATATGTCTGAACTATGCCTCAATTAATGTAATAAATTGCCTGTTTTACACAAAAAGAAGCAACAGTCTGGTTGAAAGTAAAAACAAATAGATTACTGGAAAAGAGAAGCTAATTGTAAAAAACCCTGACCTTTCTTTCTTTCATCTGTACTTTCCTTCAACAAACTAATTTCTATTTGAATTGCAAATATATTAATGTGGAGCCTATGCATTTAGACTAGTGATTTCCTCTAGGATCCACCAGTTTGAGGGGCTGAAACAAGACAGGGATCTCTGAAACAAACACAGAGCTTAATTTGGAATTTCACTTACTTGGTGGAGCGAGGTACTACCATATCTGAGAGTGATTCATAGGTCTTCTGCCACTGTACGTAGCTTGACCTTTGAGCAACACAAAACAAAGCACAGTAAATAAATACTATATACTGGAAAGCAAATGTTGATATATGTAGTTAATTATGCTAATAACTTAGGGTAGAAGGGTTGAACTCTTTGTGCTTGGTTATATCACTAAAATGCATTAAGCCTCTCCTATCCTTTCCTCTCCTAGTCACCAGCTGAGGAGATGCTTCCCTCAATACTACAGGCTGTCTTCACTTTGGATCTTGGCTTGAGGAAGGGTCAGTATCAGGAAATTGATGGTGGGAAGAACATGGCATATACTTCCAGGCTGCCACACAGTGTCCCATGCTCCAGGACCCCTGCACAAGCCGCTCTGGTCCATGGGTAGGTGTGCTACATCTGCTATGTGCAATCCCAGAGCTGATCTGGTGCTAGACTGCACTCGTGGTGAATGCCAGCCCTGTGAGAAAGGAACAAGGGTATGGTAGGAGTTTGCAAAGAGAGAAGTCTCTTTTTAGCGTGAATAAACTCACATAATGAAGTTAACAAACATACCTCAGATAGCTTTTTGCAACCTGTTTCTCAGAGACAGAAGAGTGATGGTGCTGTATGTGTGTGTTGGGACAGGGCTATATGGAGAGGAAAAGTTTTGTGTAGGGCTCTGAGAAGAACATGGTGTAACTTGCCCATTGTTAGCAGTCATCCTATGTACCCCACTTACAAAGGTACAGCCAGCAGAGAGAGAGTGTGAGTTGAACAGGTCTAATTCCTTTTAGAGACTGGCTAGGCTGCAGTCAAAATCTGGTTTTCTTTTAGCTCATACTATTCCTATCAGAAGACTGAGAACCCACTTGTAACCACGAAGAACCCTCAGGCCAATTGTCCTGCTCCAGCTTTGGCACAGTCTTTATCTCCCTCTTTTGTGCTAGCACCACTCTTGGCAGAAATTGTTCTTTCTTCTCTGCTAAGGGCTCCACCTGTGTCCCAGCAGGGCACTCACGAGCTGCCCCAACCTGACCAGGTGTCACCTGGTTGTGGTGCTTAGGCCTGGGACTCAGTGCCACCCACTGCTGCCTTACTTTGGCACCACGACGAGCAGCGTGATAAGATACTCGGAATTGAGAACAAAGTCTTCTTTGTGCACAATGTCTGCCAGGGTCCGGGTCAGCAGATTTCCCCTACGGTGAAGAAAACAAAGTAAAAATAACAGTAGCAGGAACTCAGCAGTGCAACATTGGGGGCATTGTGCTGTGGGTGGAGATGCTAATCTATACTGGGGTAGAAGAAGGCCCAGAAAGAGGTGGCTAAAGGACACAGCTACACTTCTTAAATAGCTGTTCTGTTATTTTTACTGCAACTAAAAGACTCAAAAAGTAACTAATACTAAAGGACACAATATTGATGACTAGCAGAAGGCCAGTTTATGCCCTTTGTGTAAAACTCGCCATTCTGCTGCTATTGTTTTTACAGCAAGGGTGTAAATACTTGGGAAGTGCACATCTCCTCCCAGTCATCACCGCATCTTGCGGGAAGCACCTGCTTTCTCAGGAAGCCTGTTGTGTGACTGTGCTGGTGTGCTGGTGTGACTGTGCTGCAGGCAGAGTGAACCATGTATGTACAGACCTAAGCCATCACAGCAACCTGGCATTCCTGGACTGCTGTGGACCAGCAGGCTGAGACACTCCTGCTGAACAGCAGCGAGAGCAGCAGTCTCATGCACAGCTGGGACCTGCAGGAGGTCTCCACACACTAAGCCCACCTGATCACATTAATTCCCATGTGGCTGGAAAGCACTAGGTGTGAATAGGAGCTGCCCTCCCTGTCACTGGGCAGGAGTGAAGAAGGACCTAAACTAGTAGGTTTGGGTTTGAGGTTCCCTGGGCCAGTCTAAATATTAACTAACTGGCTGCTAACTTATTCAATGTTTGCTCAACCCAAGCTATCTAGCACTGGTGGACACCAGAGTTGACAGCATTTAAAGATGGATGGAATGATGACAAGGAGAATTGTCCCTGGCCATGAGGTCTCCATTCTTCTCCCTCTGCAAATTGCTGGAGCCCTGGCCAGCAGGCAGCCACCTGTGCCCTGTGCCCAATCCTTAGTAGGAACAATAGTATATGTGAGCATGTGTTGGGTAAGGGCTTGCACAGCATCATCAAAGTTGTTTTAAATTTACTGCTTACTGGATTTTACCATTCTCCCTAGTAATATCCTAGAAAAAAAAACCCCAGGTGTCACCACTGACATAGGCAAAGACCATAAGCAGATGAAGACAGGAGAGAGAACATTTGGGAAGCCTGAAGAGTGCATTACCTGAACCAACAGAAGGAAAAAAAGAAAACAAAAATATAAGTGGGATGCTAATGAGGTGCAGGATCAAGAAAGACAGAGCTGTTTCCTTTGGAGCTTTGCAAATGCTGTTCAAAACATCGGGCACAGCTCCATGTGGCAAAGGAATCCACCAGTTGACACAGCTCATCTAATTTCTGACTCCCTGAAGTCCCATCAGAGCAAAACAGTTAACTTTTTCCAAGACTGCCTGCTCACAATGTCAATAAAATCCTATTAGGAACTTCAGTCTCCCTGAGCTGATTTTTAGATATGCTGACCACACCAGCTACCACCTGTTCTCACTGAGTCTCTAAATGCTCAGCATGTTCTAAAGCTGGAAAAGTTGTTCCCACCAGAACACAGCAATGGGTGTGAGCACACACTGCCCACGTTTCAGCCAGCAACAGCATCCCCAAAGCAAAATACTTACATTGTTTTCTTCTCCAGGCTTTGCAAATTTCCTTTAATGTTGTTGTACGCAGCTGATCGGGTCTTCAGATCTGCTTCTATTTGAGTCACTTGCTAAAACAAAGTGAAAAAAAGGGAGTCAATGCAGTGCTTGAGGCCTCGCTCTCCCCTCTGTCCCACAACTACCACCTTAACACAGAGACACAGCTGCCAGCTCTCCTAAAACCACCAGCCTGTGGCCAAGAGAGAACCAGGGTCAGAGCTCCCCTGGGGCAAAGGCCTCTGCAGAAAGTGGGGTTCAGTCAGCTGCTGCTGTTGGTGTGCTAGAGCTGTACCTAAGGGGCAAGTTCATGGTTTTATTTGTTTACCTACATTGAACAACAACACATCATGTCTTTCTGAATGAACTGAGAGTGTAAATAATTCATTCAGCCTGAAGGCTTTTGATTTAATGTCAGACTAACAATTTCATGAAAAACACCTCTGAAGTGGAGAATAATATGGCAGTATATGAAAAAAAAAAAAGAAAATTACAATGGAGGGGATTAAAGTGCACAAAACATATCAATGTACTCTAGTGAATCTGATAAAGGACCATATACTTACAGACTGGATAAATTTCAATATACGTATCATTATTTTAATTTATACTGCAATAGTAATATCAACTGCTTTAGTACAAAGTGTGTGCTTCTGCCCAAACCAAAGGCAAAGGCTCCTCTCCCACCATGAGGGGAGGGATCTCAACTAGTCAAAAGACACACTTCCCCATGCTGACATCTTAAAATCTGGAGTACAATTTACCTTTGATAATGCTTCTGATATATTCTTCAGTGGCTGCTTTATGGGGTATTTGGCCATGTCCCACTCAAACCGTGTCAGGTAGCTAATGAGGTCAACTGAAAATAAAAAGAGATGCATGAAAGCAGATAGTGTACCAGATGGCAGGTCAAGCTTTGGGGAGTAGTCCCCAGCTATAGCTTAGGCATAGCTCTGATTAACTTCAGAGCATTAAAAACCAGCAGCCTACTTCTCAATTCTTATAGAGATTTGATCTAGATCAAATATGCACAGATGACCCAATCTAATCAACTTCCTAAACATCTCCAAAAGTTAAAAGTTAAACCAAAAATATTTTTTGCATTACATCTAAAAGTACAGAGAAAGTGTAAAATTATCTGTATCAGTGGGACACAGCAGTGTACAGCTACTCTTCTTCACAGTAAAAACAGTTTTGTGTAATCTCAATCTAGATTTCTGCAATATGCCTGAATTTAATCCCAGCAACAGCTATCAGAAAAATACTTTGTGCCCAGGATCAGCAGTAATATTCAGGGTTGCTGAGAGCCTGATCAAAGGTACTAAGACTGTAGCAGATGTCACTTCTCTGTGATTCAGTCAAGTGCTCACTAGAAATCAAACAAATGCAGGTGTGATGAGGAATTCCTCATTGACTTTGCACACAGAGGTCGCCATTTCACACAAAGCTAGAGGCTATTTATATCATAGATAAATCCAGTCACAGCATCCAAGAAGAGAAATTCACAGCAAGGACCTGTGCATGCAACCCTCAAAACAAAGCATCCTTGGACCACAGGGACCCACAGCATCTTTCCAGAATGAAGGGGAAATGAACACATACAACACCCAGCTCCTAGAACAAGGTTTTCCTGTTTCACTGTTTGAAGATCAAGGGCTCTTAATGTTAGGAAACATTAGGCTTACATTATGGTACCAAATAAAGAATTTTCCTCCAGCAGCTCATGAAATCAAACAGCTCTTTGTCTGAGTCCTGAGAGCCTTTGGATGCTGAACTCACCACTACAGAGTGTTCTTGCAGACCTTTCTAGGATGGGGTAAAGTCATGCATCCTGCCACAATGAGAAGGGCTGGAACTGCCCCCCCAGAAAGTTAGGGAGACAAGGGGAAGGTGGCAGGCAGGGTCTCAAGGTCTAGACAAGGAGGCCAGAAGCATGTCACCTAAAGGGTGGGCTTCTTTCCAGACCAGGAGGGTAGACATGGAGAATGTCTGGGAAGTTGCTCTAAGGTGATAGGGAGCAAAACAAGCTCAAGGTGCTAAGTAAAAGGACATGCATGCTGGGGCACTTCAGTGTTCTTTGCTGCCTTGTTCAGAGAGTTAATTCAGTCCCACAGCAAGGTCTGAGCACAATTTCTTATGGGCTGGACTTTGAGGTTTAGTTAAACCAAGATGCATGAGAAGGAATGTGAAAAACTGTGTAATTGCCATACTACCAGGCTGAGGGTACTCTGCAGTCTCAGGTGATACTGAATACCCTTGGCAGGAGAGTACTATCCTTTCCATGGGCTTCTCTCACCCCACAACAGAGTCAGTTTACCCTATTAGATTTCCAAAGCATGGAAAATCTTATGTTAGGAGAAATAGGCTTCTTAGCAAGAGATAAACTGCCTGGAAGGCAGAGAGCCCTTGCCATAGCAGTGTTCTCCCCATCTTGCAAAACCACAGCTGTGTCAATGTCCCCCACATTCAATGGTCAAGAGTCATAGGGCAAAGATCTAACCCTTCCTGCTGATACCCCATCAGGAATGAGCAAATTTTCCTGCACAGGGAGGGTGTAGAAAAGGGGCAAAATGGCAGAAGACTGGGAGAGCTATGACACAGCTGCTGCATGCACACTTCTCTGTTGATGCTTGCTCGTGATCTCTGTGGGGAAGGCAGACAGGTCAAAAATACTTCAGCAACCAAGCTGACACAGCATTTTCAGCACAGGGTACACAACACAAGGATTTCACCCTGCTGCCTTTCTTCTAAGCTTGTGTGCTCAGGCTTTGCAGACACAGGCTCTTTAAAGACAGACACTGACCAATTTATAGCTGATGAGATATAAAAGTTCCCTGAAGAACCTCACGTGTCCTTTCTAGCCTCACATTCCTTGAATCTCAGCAGCTTCCAAATGTTGGGCAGTTGAGCACTGCTTGAGTTCTCAGCCCAGTTTTTCAAGCTCACTCCTGAGTGAGCATGCCAGTGCTAGCTGGCACTGGTGCAGGTTAGTTAAGCAGCCTGATCCTGGGGATGGAACAAACTACTGTGAACACACTAGCACAGCTGTGTTTAAAATGCCAAGCAGCCCCAGCACCCTGATGCTCCTGGAATGGCACCCCTCATTTATGGAACCTGTTGAGTCACTTCTAAAAGGCTTCGCACAGCCGCCCACCCAGGAGAGATGATTCCCACCAGCTCACAGCTGCCCAGGGAACCCACAGCCTGCATGTCTCATAATCTAACTTACATACCAGCTCTAAAACACAATGTTAAATACTTCCTCTCCAAAACACTCAATTCTTCAAAATTGTTATGCTTCCCATTTTGCTTTGTTTTGGGCTCACTATAAGGATGGCTCCACCACTTACCAATTTTTTAAATTCATTTAGGTTTAACATTTCCATAAATGGAAGAGAATGTGGTACGAATCTTTGAAGGACAGCTTTACTTACATTTCAAGAAAGGTTGTTTATGCTGTTATGATATATTAAAAGTTTCTATATTACACCAGCACACATTTCCCTCTATAAGAGGAAAATTTGCATGTGGCTGCTTTCAACTGCTATCCACTAGAAAGTTGTGTGTGTGTGCAAGTTCATGTAACTAAAAGTGCTGTATTTTTTACTATTTTGCATTTTCGTTCCTAAAAATCTAGCAAAAAAACTTTTTAGACACATAGCCACTACCAAACTGCTAGTGGGGTTATATACAAGTGAGCTAAAGCCAGTGTTACTTAAAATAATCTTGGGATGGTCAAATAGTATGAAACAGGACTGTGCAACAATAAATCATGTCTTATAATTTTGGTTCTGATTTCACAGCCTCAAGAAAGTGTTCAACTTTATAGTTCTTTTACTAATCAGAAAGGGAAGGAGGAAGAATTGGTCCAGTAAAGTTGCTGAAGCTTATGAAGACTGACACTGGAATATATTAGGGGAATCCTCATATACTAAAGCTGACTTCATTTTTTAAGATGCAGTCAGTAATCTTAAAAAGGTTAATGCCCTAATTCAATATGATTTGTTTGGATGACCAACCCCAGACAGAGGAAATTAGTAAGACATGCAAGCAATTTCCATATCCTTCTAATAGAACACATGCAGAGCTGATAGGGAAAAAATGGTGTAAAAAGGGGAAACAGAGGAAATTAATGAAACCTGTTGTTTCTCAAGTCATAGGGATATCGTGATCAAGCTACGAGGTTGTTACTTGAGAAATCCATCGTAACCTGATCACTGTATCTCTACAACCAGACCAAGACTTGTGTCTAGCACTAATATACACAAATGCATGCATGGAACAACACCACAACCATCAGTCCTCAACATACTTTGGAGACATTTCATTTTATCCTTTAGCCCTGAAACACAGTAAATGGGATTATTGTATTTCTCGAACAGTTGCACCCATCAAACATCAGTTTTATATCATTCAAGGACATTTCTAAAAGAACTTCCTCCCCATCCTTTATTAATACAGGTCTGAAGTATAACATTGCAGACAAAGGGAGATGGAGTGTACACTCTTAGTTTATCCAAAAGCATCATGCTGTGAGTCTGTAATCAGCATGCATACCACATCCAATTTTGTTGTATTTTTCCAGAATAGCTGGGGAATGCAAATTACTGACAGATCACTGACAGTTGTCACACAGCCATACAGAATGTGATTTAGGTGCCCTTAAGAAATCAAGCCCAGGCAGGGCACAGGAGTGTGCTAAGTCATGTTAGGAGTGAACAAGGATGTCTCTTACTTTCATCTTCACTCCAAAGTTAGCTTCTGCTGAGAAAAATGGGAGCAGGCTAGACACGTTCTTATAAAATGTTGCTGATGGTTGTCCTTTCTGAAGTGTGAGGGTTTCAATTCCACATATTCATATTCTGAAGCAAGCAAAAGCAGCATCAATGCATTTAAACCCCCACATTCACAGCACCTACCTCCATTGGCCAGAAGATTTTCCTGGACTTTGTCTTTTGAGTCCTCCATAACTTCTCCTATGTACTGGGCTATTTTCTTTATTACACTTAAGTGTAACAAAAGAAGCTTTGTTAGTGAAGAAACAAAATTATTTAAAAACAGTTTCACAGTGATCTAATAAACACAGAAATGCCTAAACAAAACATTTCTGAAGCAAGGCAGGTTAATTTGCAATTCAAATTATAATAAAAAATCTAGGACACAATGCAGAACTAAATGTCTTACCTCTAAATACACTGATCTCTGCAAAAACATAGGTAATGTCATTTTGCCTGTGTTCTGGACTTACAGAATATCAAGATTCAGTCTTTTGTATACTCATTTTATGCATGGCAGAAACCAGAAGGCAAGAATGGCAAGAAACTCATGTTTAAAACCCCCAAGGCAATGAAGGCAAAGGAGGCTACATATAGACACTGACTAAAGATCTGTTCCATAGGATGCTAAAGACATTCTTAGGGTTCGCTGAGAAAAGGTTCTCAGAAAATACTCAGGGGAAAATAGCAGTGTTATCTTGCTTGATGGGGAATTTCTTTCTTATTACTTTTCTTTGCAGGACTCCTTCTCTCTTCTCTTTCAGCATGGTGGACAAGACACTCCTTTAAGGTGTAGGAGAGCTAGATTCAAATCCTTCCACCCAGTCCACAATAGTGATTTGTGCAGAGACTCCCCTAGAGAACACAGTCTCCACTGTGCCATGTAGGAGGGTAGAACATAAGTAAAGGTAGTATAGAAAGTAATCTTACCCCCTAAAGAGTTGCAGCTGAGCCCCAATTATTAGAGATTGGGAACAGGCCTGATGTTAACAGGCCACAGCTGTAGCCAATCTGAAGAGTGTTATAAAAGAGTGGATTGGTTGGCTGAGGGGAACTGGAGTCAGTTGGCTGCTATGAGGACAAGGAAGAGTCAGTGCCTGGAGAAGCTGCCTACAAGAACCACCAAGGATCTACAAAACTCTTGCAATGTAATGACAATGGAACTCTTGCACTATAATGACAACAAATGGTGACCCTAACATGATTTGAGGAAAAGGACTCAAATACTAAAGTATGTGACCCCGTAGATTCAGAACTAAACTATATAATCCTGTGGATTTGGGGAAACAGGACTCAATTATATAACCCTGTGGATTTGGGGAAAAGGACTTGGATACTAAACTATTGGTAAAATACATCAATTGCAGGTATTAGTGTTTATTAAATATGAGTATAAAAGATTTTGAAGATAAGTACTTTGTAAACCAAGAAAAGCTGCAAAACTGAACCAACACTCAGAAATATATATATTTGTACTATAATATGTTGTCTGAACATTTGTGTAACTCTTAGTTCTAAATGAAATATATGAATGTGTCATAATGTTAGTTTATTTGAATATGCCCTTCTAGAAATGCTGCAACTCCATAATTAAAAGAAAAAGGGGGAATTGTAGAGGGATAGAGCATGACTAAATACAGGTAGTATAGAAAGTAATCCTACCCCTAAAGAGTTGCAGCTGAACCAATTATTAATGATTAGGAGCAGCCCTGATGTTAACAGGCCGCAGCTGCAGCCAATCAGCAGAGTGTTAATAAAAGAGTGGATCGGTTGGCTGAGGGGAACTGGAGTCAGTTGCTGCTGTGAGGACAAGGAAGAGTCAGTGCCTGGAGGAGCTGCCAACAAGAAACACCAAGGAGGTATGAAACTCTGGCAATATGGAACCCTTGTAATGTAATGACAGTAGAACTCTTGCACTATGTATGACAACAGTGCCACTTATTCTTTGCCCGTTTTAAGAAATGGATTAATCGAGTCCCTCTAGCAGTAGTCCCCCCTGTCTCTAGTCAAAGTACCTGTCTCATACAGGCTGCAGAACTCTCTGGTTGTTTAAGTATCCTTCTGCACTCAAAGGTATTCACAGAATTTGGCCTGCAGTTCCCTAACTGTCTGAGGTTGACTACACCTTGTATAGAACCCTGAAGCTACAAGGTTACTGCCTGACCATTAAATTGGCAGAGACACAAAGTGGACATAATCCTTGGCCTTGTGACAGGGAGTGTAACAGCAGGTTTCACTTCTGCTCCATGTCTCTTCCTTTCCTTACTAAGAGGAGACTGCTACAGCTGCAGATGAGCTGGAGACTGAAAAGGCATCTACAGTGTTTGGACATTGTGTTATGTGGTTGGACAATGTGGTGTTGTGACCAATCCTGTGGTTTTCAAGAGCAGAAAAGAGACTTTGGGCCAGGTATACATACCACGAAAGTGTTAGATAATAGGATTTTTCTTTCATGTGCTGCAAAGCAGTTGCATCTATGTTACTGTGAAGAAACTTAGAGTCTTGGGAAAGGTTTTCCAATCCTTTGACAGCTAGGAAAAGTCTGAGGTTGTTGATGCTGCCCAGAGTGCAGTACTCAAAATTTGTGCTATTTGGGGTCAATTCAGTCTGAAGAAGAGAAGATCTTGTGACTTCAATATATAAAGGGCTCCTATAAGAAAGTTGGACAGAGGCTTTTTACCAGTGCCTATCGTGACAGGACAAGAGGCAACAATTTTAAACTAAGATTTAGACTGGATATAAAGAAATTCTTTACTATGAGGGTGATGAGGCATTGGCACAGGTCGCCCAGGGAAGTTGTGGATGCCCAGCCCCTGGAAGCATTCAAGGCCAGGCTCGATAGGGGTTTGAGCAACCTAGTTTAATGAAAGGTTTTCCTGCCTATGGCAGGGAGTTGGAACCAGAGGATCTTTAAAGTAGCCTTTCAACCCAAATCATTCTCCCCATGACCCTAGACAGATGCAGTTCAGAGTGCCTGTAGGAGGAATCTATACCACTGTGCTCCAGTTCACCTCCCTTTCTCAGATCTGCTGCAGTGTTTCACCACCTGGCTGCAGCCCCATAGGGACTCATCTGGGGGTTGTGAGGGTACAGCACATGTTTCCCACACTCAGGCTGTGGGGGGGTTGAGGGATCCAGGCAAAGCTTCCCTGACAATTGCAACCTTACCAAGCACTCCTGCAAATTTCAGCTTGTAGCTAGAGCTGGGTTTTGTCTCCTTCAAGATGCTCCAAGAGCCCAAAGAACACATAACGAGACAGCAGTTGGTAAAACCAACAGCACAGCAGAGGTTAAAGACATTATGGAGAAAGCAGTTCACAGGGACATGTATAAACCAGCAGCTTCTCCAAAGGGCCTGGGCTGCTTCCACGACTCTTGAGTGCATCTGGTGGCTGACTGACAGGTGGGAGACAGCTCTGGCCTCTCCACGGATACAGAGTGGGGGACAGGTGTGTGCTGACAGTCCTACCTGCCCAGGCAAGGCTTGGCTCCCTTTCCACCCACACATGCCATGGTCCCTGCAGCAGGATACAGTCACACTGTGTGTAATATGCTGTACCACAGGAATGTTCTCCAGTCCTGCCCTAGCCTCTGTGCCTTGCATTGCATCCTGTGAAAGCAAGTGGGATTCACTCACCCAATATACTTCCCATGCAAAGACAGAACCTATCCCCTCCACACCACTGATGTCTGTAGCAAATGACAGGAATCAGACCCCTGGTGGAGCCCCACTGACTATACTGACATCCAACGATAGACAGTTTTCACAGCCAAGTATCAGATCTCTGCCTTTAGATAAGATGAATCCCACCTTGAGCAAATATCGTGATCAAATGATGCATTATAAAAAGAGAGTTTCAACAAAACTGCTTCAAGAAATAGTAATAAAAATCTGTAAAGGGAGTAACTCCATTTAACCTACTATTATGTCTTGTGCAATGTCTTTAGCTTCCAAAAAAAAAAAAGTCTAACACACTTTAAATGACATTGAGAAAGAAAGGGTGCTACCCACCAGGCCTCCAAAACACTGCAGGGAGCAGAAGTCCTGCAATCTGAGGCCACTCCCAGGTATGCCACTGACCCAGGACCAGAGAGAACCCCTGGGTAAGAGTGACCCAGGAAACTGTCAGCTTTTGAGAGAGCTCCATGCTACCACAGGATGACATGGAAAAACACTCCTCCTCCCTGTGTAAATAAATAATAAAAGTATGTGGAAACAATAGCTCCTGCAAACTCTTGCCCCTTCTCTGCTGTCCTGGCAGGAGGCAGCGCTGACAGGTTTGCACTGCCTGGCTTTACTGGCAGCTGTGTTTATCCAGCAACAGTTCAGCAGGCAGCTCTTTCACAGAACCAGGAACATAAATGCTCAGGTCATCTGAACAGGCTTGTAACCCTCTGGATGCCATTTACTTCAACCAAGTGAGAGTGCCTGGCATTTTAACCCTTGAATCACAAGGGTTTACACATAAAACCCGAGGCATTTATTTTATGCAAAATGCTTTTGTATGTCCTTGTAGGACTCAGTCTGCTAATACCTCTGATAATTCTGTTATTCTCTGTTACTACTATAACGCATTCTTCTTATTTTTTAAAACATATTTCTTATTTTTAAATCTTGTTGATCTTTCCTGGTTACCTATCTTGACAGGCAAATGAGACAAACAGGAAGAGCCCTTGCCTCAGCAGATTACAGTGGATGGGCCTCACTGACCCCTTTGCTCCGTGTCCCCAGAGCCCATCAGAGGGTAAGAGTCATTACTGGCATTAAAGGGACAATTAGTGCAGTAAAGTGGTGTTCAGCTTGAACAAGCAGCTGTATTGTGCTGGCAAGTAAAGACAAAGATAACAGGAGCCAGTGAGCCTAAGGAGCTCCTACTGACATTTCACTTCTAACTGCCCTCCATGATCTTACATGGATTCTGAACTCAGCTTTTCAGAACTCCTAATGCTTCACAAAGCTAGGAATTAGTTATGCCTTTCTGAAAAATCAGTTCTGATAATTTCTGGCAGCCCTCAAACCCAGAACACACAGCTGCTTCCTATCTGGTACCCTGATTAGAGACACAGAATCACAGAATATTCTGAGTTTGAAGAGATCCACAAGGATCATCCAACACTTTCCATTAGAACAGATAGCAGGTATGGGCACTGTCTCTTCCCAAATTTGCCCTCCTTCCCACTTCCTCAAGAATCTCTACAATTGAAGAAGCAGCTGGAACATGTTACAAAGAATATGGGGCAGTATCTTTGACAGGGTCACAATGGAGATGGTTTTGTTGATAAATTAAGTTGCTTTGCCTTGCTTAAAGTCCTGAAGAATCAGTATGGTTTAGTTTTAGGTAGTTCTGTGAGGAGCAGGGTGTCGGACTCAATGATGGTGATGGGACCATTTCAACTCGAGATATGAATCATATCTACGATTCTAAAAGATCCATCTTGTGTGCAACCCAGAATTATCATATGCAATCATTCTAATACAATTCTTGTGTAGCACTAGGAAAATCAGGAAAAAAAATGCTATGGAGAAATGTATTCTAGCAGACCAACATTCACCTAAACTGCCTAGCATAGATGCATAGTTTATATCAGGGTTTCTGTATTTCTTTGCAACTGCCACACAAAGATCTATGAAAGGATTGAGCATATTTAGACAAGAAAATGCTTACCAGTCTGGACTGGGAGAAAAAAGGCAAAAAGACCCAGAGCTAACGCATGTGTCTGTGACCAAAACTAGGTAAGCTGCCAAAGCAAAAAGTAGAACAAAGCAGAAAAACCCAGCAGCTTATACCTTCACTGCCTCAAAGTCTGCCTTGTGCCATGAAGTATCTTAAAACCTGTCATTTTCTTAGCTTGCTGTACTACATTATTCTTTTGTATGCCCAGGTCAGTTTGTCCCAAAAGGCAAACTTGGGAATTGTCAGCAAGGAGAACATGTGAGTCTTTGCTTAAGTAGATTTGATACAATATGAGTCAATATTCTGGTTTTTAAGGAGTTTAAAAGCCTGAGAGGGAGCAGTCTGGACTTCATTCAAATGAATATAATCATTAGAGGTCCTCTATCTGGCTGAAAAGGGATAGAAGGTTCAATAGAAATATTCTGTCAAAACAAGACCAGGGAGGGCTTCACATTCTCTAAATGTTGTTTTATCAAGTTTCTGGATGAGGTGGGAAGATGTTCTTTAAAACAAAAACAAAAGCACAAAACCAAATAACCCCACAACCCACCATTTAAAACAGTTTCCTTATGAGAAACAGCTTCCCTAGCACTGCCACTCGAATGGATTGCTGTGCTGACAAAGCAACTGTGGATAGAATTCATCTAAATTTTAAGGAATGAGTCTTTCTTTGTGATAACTCCATGACAATCAACACAAGGGTTAAACAAAGCCTATCCACTTTAGTCCAGTTGCAGTCCAGGCTGAACTGAGTCAGACCAAGGTGAAAACAAGGACATACCATCCCATAAAAACAATGTCTGTTTCTCATTTGTAGGTGGTAAATAAGATCTATTTTACCTTTCAGCAAAGGTATCAAGTTTTCCCAACTCATCTGACAGACCAACAAGAGCATCCAGTGTCCCCACCTGTGCAAAAGATGAGAATTAGGTGAAAGATGCACAACTCTGTCTAAGGCTTTTGTTGGCAGAGCCTTAAGGGGACTGACTTGTCCTTAGTACACATGAATTTAAGAGTTTGGCAGAAACTTATTTACTTGGTGGAAAATAGTAGCAATTCCTTTGCCCAAGAACTAGGGCATAAAAAGCCTTTTCCAATAAAGGAAAAAAATATGTGTAATCTCAAGATTACATGTCAGTGTCTTTCTTCCTGTTTTCACTTTGTCCTCTATCATCAAGCTCCATAGAATAGTCTTTAACCAGACAAAACAGTGACTGGAAATGCACACAAATAATGCACAGATACTAACAAGTCAGATGTACTAAGAGAACAAAGGGAAGCAGCACTTATTCAAAAGGGGGTGTCTGTGTTCTCTGTTATTACCAAAGCAAGTCTCTCACAAAGCCATTTCTGACCAACATCTGCTTTTTGAATCACTGTGAGTCATAACCCCACATTTATGGTATTGCAGCATATTGTCAAACCTTTTCTTGTAATGTTGCCAGCTCAACATTATGTTGGGTCAATCTAAGAGAGAAGAAATAAATTTTACATAGAACAAATAGAATGCAAATGAGCATCTTCAGATACTCCAAATGCTTTACTTCCTTCAACATAAGCAGACTCTCACCACCACCAGTGGGGTAAGGTCCACAGATGACAAAAATAGGGTCAATGGATGATAAAAATCTTATCAATCTCTTCGTTGTGCACACAAAAAGCAACACTCTTTTCTCTGTCAGTAGTCTTGCTGCCATGGCTGTGGATAGTCAGCTGCTCCCTTTGCATTAGCAATCCAGGATGTACCGTGCTGTCTGACTTTCATGACTAGGAGCACATTGTACATGGAATGCAATAGATCAGCTATTTAACATCTCACTCATGTTTACTCCTTATACATCTACCCTTCCAATGTGAAGCTCAGCTTCAAGAACAATGACTTATTTCTCCCTGATCAATTTTCAGTTGACTGAACACAACTCATTCCCCAACCACAGGCTCCTTCTATGCTCTGCATGTTATCCCAAATGATAAATCTCATATTTATCCCAAAAGTCTTTAGCACTGGCTAATGCTGCTGTTTTGCCCATACACAACCCCCTTCCTCACTTACCTTTAAGTCTGGAATATGGAATTTACTGTTGCTGGACAGGTTGGATTTAGATGTCACAGTGTTCATTCTCTCCCATGCCTGCAGATTTGTTTTGTCTCCTGGGGCAGAAATTAGCCAGAACTCCGACATGATCTAATATTTTCCCTTCACTGCTGGTCACTGTAGAAACTCAAAGCAGGTAAGTGGCTAAAAGAGCACCACACAAAATGTGTCCTTCCCTAAGAACAGAAAGAGTTAGAACAGATCACTGATTTCTTTTCTTCAGAAACACCAGGAGAGTGAGTCAGTTGTGCATCTCAGGCTGAAATGGAACATGACCTTCTCCAGAATGTCACGGAAAGATTGTGGCTGTTCCTTCCTTCTCAGGATTGTTCCATCCAGTTTCTGCATGAAGAAATTAAGCTTCCTCCTCCCCTTTTCCCTCCCAGCCTGTTCCGTTTGCCTTGCGCTTTAAGTTCAGTGCCTGTTGGGGAGCTTGGGGGCTTCACCAAACCACCCAAAAGTAATAAAGAATTTCCGCTTGATAAATATTCTCTCTCAAATTGTTGGACATTTGCAAGGAAAAATGAAAGCAAGACCTCTGCTAAACACAGAGGCTGCAAAAGGTGCCACTGGCAGCACAGAATATTGCTGTCCTCTGTGTTTTTTCTTCCCAGGCTCGATAGGAAGGAGCTGCAGGAAGGCAAGCTCTGGCGTACAAGGACAGTATCGGCAGAGCCACACAGATGGAACAGTAGCGAAAACAGAGGGACAACTACTGTGGCACGAAGCAAAGAGATGAGGGCAGGAGAGCGAGCAGCTGGCACCACACCGCAATCCTCCGTTCCTTCCCGAGCTCCCGCGAAGCATCCCTGCCACACGTCCTGCTCTCAGGTGTGCGGGACAGGGCGGGTGCGGCACACGCCTCTCGGCACCCGCGCCGTGCCCGAGCGCTGCCAGCCCGGCTGTGAGGGGAGCCGGGGCTCCGCGGGGCACTGCCCGCTGCCTCTCCTCCCCGCCGCTTTACCTGCCCGCTGCCTCTCCTGCACGCCGCTTTACCTGCCCGCTGCCTCTCCTGCCCGCCGCTTTACCTGCCCGCTGCCTCTCCTGCCCGCCGCTTTACCTGCCCGCTGCCTCTCCTGCCCGCCGCTTTACCTGCCCGCTGCCTCTCCTGCACGCCGCTTTACCAGCCCGCTGCCTCTCTTGCATGCCGCTTTACCAGCCCGCTGCCTCTCCTGCACGCCGCTTTACCTGCCCGCTGCTTTACCAGCCCGCTGCCTCTCCTGCCCGCCGCTTTACCTGCCCCTGCCGCTCCTGCCCGCTGCCTCTCCTGGCCCTGTCGCTCCTGCCCGCTGCCTCTCCCGGCCCTGCCGCTCCCCGTGCCCGCACCGCTCCCGGCGGCTCCCGGCGCGGCCGTGCCCGGAGCGGCGGCCGGGCAGGGTCGGGGCGGAGCGCAGCGAGGCGGCCGCCGCATCCACGGGTGGGTGCAAGGGGGCCGGGGCTCCCCCCGGAGCACAGGGCGCTGCTGCGCCTGGTGCCCTGAAAGCTCTGTCACAGCTCTGACTAGGGCAGCTTTGCATCTCCTCGCTATTTGCTGGCGCAAACAACGCAGAAGCCATTTGTTTCTATTAAACACTGCCTACCTTCAGCAAGTCTGAAGCTCTCGGAATAATTAAAGACTTCTAGGAAACTGTCGTTTCCGGGACTTCCCTAAGTGCTTCATTTAACAAATATGTAGTGGACTCTGCAAAATAAAGATGGTTACGTTCCTGGTGATGCTTCTTCTTTCATGTGTAGCTGTGGCTTTTAGTCCTTAGCAACTCTTGAGCTTGTCTTACGTTGCCTTAAGCTTGGTTAAGATATTGGGAGTATTTCACAG
The DNA here is from genome assembly GCF_028551555.1 of Melozone crissalis. Classification (NCBI taxonomy): domain Eukaryota; kingdom Metazoa; phylum Chordata; class Aves; order Passeriformes; family Passerellidae; genus Melozone; species Melozone crissalis. The sequence goes on from NW_026535805.1 coordinate 60,985,486, forward strand.
GTGGTGTGGAATGATGTTCTGCAGGCATTTCTAATCCAGACATGCTCTGAAGGTCACAAGTGTCTAAACGCTGGGTACCTGCCTCTGATAGGCACCTCTGCAAGAGGGAGTCAAGCCCCCTCACTGGGGTTTATCCAGTTCTCATCTTCCAGTTGAGCTGTCTAATACTTAGGAATACTTATCATGCTTAGGCAAACTCTGCTATTACTGGGGGCTTATTTTCTTCCAAAAATTGTGTATTTTTAACTCATGTTTCTCTGCAAATGAAGCCCCTACAGGAAATTAAACACAAGGATGCTCTTGGTTTTCCACATGATCTGTCATAAACTGAGAGGGTTTGAGATGCTGGGGGCAGGCAGGTCTGGTCATGCACAGAAGCTCTTGACACTTCCAAGAACCTTAAATGAAGACCCCTAAAAGATTTAAGTGTCGTCAGCACTAGGAAGAAGCAGCTGATGTAAGGCATCCTGAATGATGCCATGTAAATAATGCTTTAGGTAGCTAACATGTACGTCAAGGTCTTAGACCCTAAATGTATAGATTCTTTAGGTTAGCCAAAGATTCATCTTCCTTTACTTCTAACATTTTCAGTGATATATTAAAAGCAATTCATGTGTGGAGGAAGCGAGTCTCTACTGAAAGCATTCAGAAAAAGATACTGAGAAGATTTGTAGCTGAAATAACCATTTTGTAGGGATTTTTTTGTTTGCTTGTTGTTTTTTTTTTTTCATTTCTAGCCTAATTAAATGTTCAGTTCTCATAACAGCTATGATTCTAATTCTTTTCAATCATAGTGTCCCTAGGGCATGACAAAGGGTCTTCCAGAAGTTATGGGAAAAAATGAACATGTTGATCTGTGAGATGGCATTCACAGAAGAAGTAATTATTTTCTAACCCTTCTTTTTTGTTTGTTTCTTTAAACTATACATTTTAATAATGAAAACATACTTAACTGATGTTTAAGTATCTACATCATACCTATCGTTACCCACAGCTTACAGGTCTGAAAGTTACAGTAGACCTGATCACCTAGATAAGGCAGTTCTTTCCCATCACAAACCAAGAACAGTTTTAACTGGATTCTTGTCGCAGTCTCAAGCTGTGGAAATGCTTTGCATAATTAATTTTAGAAATGCTACATTCTCATAATCTCCTTAAATTTAGAATCATGTAAGTTGAAACTAGTGCTAACAGATGAGAAAAGTTTCTTGCTGCAGTGGTGCTAGATTTTAGGAACATTTTTCTGTACACATGCTTGTTATAACAAATAAAGTAAAATCCAAGCTGTAGGGTTGTTGGATTTCCGGATTCTACAATATACAGTACTTAATTCCTTAACATTTTTATAGCAGGAATGCCATTTTTTCCCCCTTTGTATAGCTTTTTTTACTATTATTAAAGTGAAATATTTTATGCTACTTATTTGTTTTAAAATAAAACTAACAAGAAAAGAGACAAGAATGATGTTAATATCTAAGCAATGTCCTGTTGAATGTTTTCTGTTATCATATTTTCTTAGTTTACTGTGACTTTTCAAACTTTTTTCTTTTTACCCCATTACATATTTTTAGGCTGGATGAGGCAGCAGTGAAGGTGGAGGGGAAGGAGCAGGCAGACATGCTGTGGGACCAGGATTGTGCTGCAGGCTGGTGGTAACACAGCTCTGCCAGCTCATTTCCTTGGCTGGCCCCACATGTGGTGCCATGTGATCTCAGCGCTGTCTAATTCCCTCATGATCATCACGGGTCTTTCTGCTCCCTTTGATCCACCAAAGCAATGAACTTTTCTGTGGCTTTGCCTCTCTCAGTATTTGTGAGTACTTCTTCAGGTGCCACAGCAAGGGAGCAAAACTCTGCCTTCAGACAATGATTAAGGGTATTGAAATACCCCACTTGAAGTATATCCCAAGACAACTTTCTCCAACAGATAACCAGAATTAATTACCTAGGCAATTATGACACTGATATTAGAAGGAAAGCTGCTCTCTTCAGCATTCTAGACCTCTAGGAATTCTTTGTAGGTTCAGACATCAGACTCTGCTGAATGCCTCTTGAGGTGCCCTGGAATACCCTCTTGTGCCTTCAAGATGCTGGTCTAAGATAACACAGGTCTGCTGCACATTCCAAGTCACATTAACCAACCCCCCATGGATATCTGGGATTCCTTACAATACCCAGAATTGTGGACAAGTGAATTCAGCAATTCAGCTTTAAATGTCTATTAACAGTTCATGGTGCTCTAATCAGACTGTGGCACCTGATCAAACTCACCCCACAGAAAACATTCAGTGGCCGCTGCATCACACTCCTCAGGTTTAATTTACCAGGGATGAGATTCAGCTGTGTGAGCTTCTAATGCCACCAGAGATGTCCCTGCACATCCTGCCTGCAGATTACACTACAGAAGGGTTTGGATTTTCCATCAGTCTTGTGTCAGCTCTGTCCAGGTGCCCTGGATGCCCTATGGCATCTCAGATGTCACTAGACAACCTACATATAAGCAAGTACAGCCTTAGCTTTCTGAAATGGGAGCTTAAACACCTAGCTTAAACTTACAGGTACCTGTATTTAGGTGTGCTCATCTCCCAGGAACCTCAGCTCTAACACCCAGTAATACAGCCCCAAACAGAGCTCTTTTTAGTTGTGGTATTGGTATCAGCATTATTTGGAACTGCTTCAGTTTGCTTCAGTGCCAGAGATATGCATTGTTAAAATTTAGTTGCGATTTTCATTGTTTCTTCAACACGCATATGAACTGGATATACATTATTTCAGTCCTTGTTTTTGATCCTGTAAATTGGAACAAGAATGGTTGGAATTCTGCATACGGGTTTTCTTTTTTTCTTTTTTCAGCAGCGATGCTACAAAGTAATAAGAATGTGTCTTTTTACGGTTGCTGTCAAGGTTCTGCTCAGCAAATCCCGCACTCACTGTTTTCCATGGCTAAGGGACACGGTCTGCCACGGGATGAGAAAATTAACCTCCTCCACCAAGGCTGCAGGAAGAACTCCCGCATTCCTGAGTTCACATGAGGACCATGGAGAATGATGCCACAGCTGACTGACGGAGACACTCCTGACGGACAGACAGGCTCTCTGTGTTCGGACACAGGCCGGGCCCTGCGGAGAGGGCTCACGGCCGCCCCGGCTCCGGCCCTCTCCCCCCATCCCGACTCCCGGCAGCGCCGGGACAGCGGCCAGCGCCCAGGGACGAGGCGGCAGCGGAGCTGCTTCGCTGTGAGCTGCGGAGCCAGCGGACCTCGCTGTCCCGCGGGTTTGCTCTGCTTCCCCCGTTCTCCCCGGTGTGAGGCAGGGGCAGAGCCCCGGCGGCGGGCCGCTCTCCCCGCCGGGCCCCGCACGCCGCCGGGTGAGGCCGAGCCGGCGGAAGCGCCTCGCTTTCCGCTTCCTCTCTGCCCGGGAAGAGGCGGGCGCGGCTGCGGCCATGCAGGTCTCCAGCCTCAATGAGGTGAAGATCTACAGCCTGAGCGCCGGCAGGAGCCTCCCGGAGGTGAGGGCGGCGTGGGGAACGGACCTGGCCCGGCCCGGGTCCCGCGGCGGGAGCTGGACCCGCGCGGTGCCGGCGCGGGGGCCCAGCCCCGGCCCGGCCTGGCTGGGCTGCCCCGGTCCACGTGCGCTTGTGTTGGGATCGTTACCGGGAAACAGCTCTGAGTGCTTCTTACATTAGATATGCAGTTAAATGAGTGTAGATATGCAGTTTGAATGAATGAACCTCTGGCTGTGGCGGTGCTGGTCCACAGACCCGTAAGCAGCACGACCTTGTACGTTTTCTTGATGTGGAATGGTTAAATTTATCAGTGGAAGGGAAATTGTATGATAATCAAGAAAAAGAAAAGAATTAGCGGCCTAAATGTCTTATGTTTTAAATGGTTGGATAAGCTTTGATTCTCGGGTTCCTGTATGAATAATGAGCTCAAGACTGATGTATGCCTTTGCTTGCAGTGGCTCTCTGACAGGAAGAAAAGAGCTTTACAGAAGAAAGATGTGGGTGAGTCTTCCCCTCGCACTCGGCTACTCCACATACATAACGTGCAGGCCCAGAGGAGACTCCTCACTGACTGATACACAGAAGTTATCCCTAAGTCATAACATAAAAACTACAGAATTAAACTGCAGATAGTTATTTTGACTTCTCGTATAGCTTCACGTGAACGCTGTATAACCAGTGGTGTTTTAAATTTTAGACATTAAATATTTGGGTTGTGGATTGTAACAGAAACATAATGGATGAATTCCATTTTGTCCCTTACATTAAAATCAGACCATAAACTTCTTTGTGATGCTGTGCTAATCTTAGGGAGCAGGACTACATCATTTTAGCCTGAGCTTCTTACACAAAATAAAAAAGGCTATTTGAATTCACAGGAAGTGTTATACAAGAAACTTAACCAAGAAAAAAATGGGTAGAGGTAATGGGGTATGGAATACCTTATATACAAGACCTTAATTGTGAAAGTGTGCAATGAGTATTTGCTACTATGTTGTATAATGATTTGTTAAGCAGTTACCTTGCAGTTCTAATTTATTTTTTCGTAGGGGTAGTCTGCTTCTCAGGGTTAGCAGACTGTGTTAAACTGCTTATAATGTGGTACTTAAAATATCTGTAAAGAATATTCCCTGTACTCAATTAACTCAACGTGCTTCCTTAGGAAACTGTTACAATTTTTTAGACTGATGGAATTGTGCTAATTCTACAATTTTTTTTTCTTTACAGATATCCGTAGAAGAATTGAACTTATTCAAGACTTTGAAATGCCCACTATTAGCACAAAGATTAAGGTATCAAGAGATGGACAGTATATTATGGCAGTTGGTGAGTTAACAAACAGTCTCTCTAACAGAGGCCAAAAGTCCTAGGTAATCTTGGGTGCAGTGACTGAGTGTTTCAGGTAGAATTGTTAAGAGTTCATTTTAAAGTGTGGAAATGAACATTCTGCTGGAAGCATATTCTTAACATGATAGAACAGCTGTCTTGAGTGGTGCTGTGCAACACTTCTCTTTAGAATACATACATTATTAGAATCTTAGAATGATTTGGGTTGGAAGGCACTATTGAAGATCATCTAATCCAACTCCCCTGCTGCCAGGGTTTATAATACAAATAAAAAATTAATAAAACAAATCCATCTATAATACAGTTATATGTTAAGTTCTGAATTACTTTTAGTGTATGTATGTTAAATAACTTCTGAACATCATTGTTTGAGTATTGTTTTATAGGAAGAGGATAATCTGCATTTTGTGGCTGTCAAAATGGGATCCAAACATGAGTACTTTAGTAGGTGTTAACAACATAAAGAGCCTTGGTCTTTCAGATTTACTGGAAGGTGTTACTAGATTCTGTACCATGTATGTGGTTGTTAGGAGAACCTGCATACTAGTAGGGTGCTTACAGAAACCAGGCTGTAAGGTTGTGTTACTAAGAGGTGTGTTCTTCCAGTCATAGAGACTGGGAAGTTCAGAAGACTTATAGTAGAAACACAGTAAAGCCTGTATATCTAAGACATTATACTTGAAAAAAATGCTTTTGCATTATCTTTTTGTTTAACTCTTATTTAATCAAACATGAAATTACTCTTTCAGGAACTTACAAGCCCAGGGTCCGCTGTTTTGATACCTATCAGTTATCCCAGAAATTTGAAAGATGCTTAGATTCCGAAGGTTAGTACAAGCCATGGCTGTTGGTACATAATAGTACATGTTAGTACCTGTCTGTCATATAATTCAGGTTGGACTCCAGCAGAAATTCTGCTCTCTGTGCTGAGGAGACACAATGCACTTCAGGGGAACACAGGAATCTAGAGTAAAACCATCTAGTCTTCATCTCTGAATTTTCCCCTTTATTCTGATTTCAAAGTTCTTTCCTTGCCTGGAAGAGAGGGAGTGAGGGATGTAAAATTTACCTTGAGCCAGAAAGTCTGGGGCTCAGAGAGTGAATGTGGCTGAAGTCTGTGTTCTGTTTGGTGAATGTGACAAAGGTTCAATGGCTGGCTGGTGGCAAGGTCTCCCTTCTTACCTGTTCTGTGAAGCATTAAGGTGGGAGAACACACTGTGGGTTGCTGTGTTTTCTCTCTGGAGCCCAGCTCAGTAGGTGAGTTACAGAGTAAAGAGAATTTCTGGGAGGGGGGTGTTGGTTTGTTTGTTTGCTGGTTTGGTTTTCTGTTTGTTCTCTGGAAACAAATACTTAGGGTAGATGGTAGCATGGCCAAGGCCCTAATTGCACCTTATTTGCTACTAATTTGGTGGGAGAACAACTATGGTGAGGAAAATAGGGAGCCATCAAGACAATGGGAAAGGGAGAATCATCTGGCAGTTAGAGGAGGGCAGGAGCTGCTACAGCTCTGAGCTTTTAGGGTGCTTAAATTTCAGTAATTAAAAGGTTATTTTGTTTGTTTAGTTGGTTTTTGAGGTTTTTTTGTGGGGGGGGGGGGTGCAGGGGCGGTGGGAGTGTTGTTATTTCAGGTTTTTCTGTTTGAAGACTGATGACTGAAAGCTGGGATGTAGGGGTGACCAAAACAATGAGCAGATGAGCACATTCATTACAGAAGAATTGAACTGGTTGAACTTTGATGTGTGTGAAAGTGATGCAACAAATAAAAATCGTAATAAGAGCATGGAGGTGTTTTTGTGCTCTCTGTCTCAGGACTACAAGAAGTCATGTAGGGTGAAGGAACAGTGTTAGGCAGGGTTTCAGAGAGGCTGGGGAGAGGAAGGTATGGCAAGAGTGAAACCCTCTTTAAAAGAGTAGAAGTCATTGTAATTATAAATGCTTGCTGCTAATTAAAGTAAATTTTTTTGAACTGGCATCTTGGTAGACTGCAGAAGTATGTTTAATTTGAAGTCTAACATAGAGTCACTTCAGGTAACTTTAAATGAGTTATCTCATTTAAATAGAACTAATTTAGCTGAAGCAGCTACTCCCTAATGTTCCCAACTCAGCTCAATTAAAACTAGGCAAAGTTCAATATGGTAGTGTTCAACACGTGTAGTAGCTTTCACTTTTGTAATTTTTTTTTGAGCCTTAACTTCTTTTGTAAAAGTGTTTACCCCTTGGAAGGACTGTATGTGTAAGTTTATGCATATATGTCCAAACTTGTAATTTTTTATCATCTTTGATGGATTACCAAGCTCCAGGGACCACACACTTACTGAAACCCATTTGATTAGACATTTCCCACACCGATAAACCCGTGGTTGAGCATTGTGTTGAGGAATGTGTCAAGTATACAAGAACAATAAAAAGATTACAGGATGCTTCATATGTTTCTAAAGTTTTAGAAAACTACTTATTGTTTTGCAAATCAAGTTACATAATTAGAGATCTTGCTAAAGATTAATGCCTGCATTATGCATTGACACCTGTGGGGAATACTTACATGACTAAAGATTAGCATGAGTTTAAATGTTTTCAGGATTATGCCAATGTTTGCAAATAACTGCTTGCTTAGTTGACTCAAAATTCTCTTGCTCTCTCTTCTAGTGGTTACGTTTGAGATTTTATCAGATGATTACTCAAAGGTATGTTTAATAGTTTTCAGTGTATAAATAAAAGAATTGTTTAGTATGTATATCAAAATGTATTTTCATATATAGTAAAGGCAGTCAATCAACACAGCTTTTGGAAGAAAAATGTTTTTTTAAAAACAGCAAACAGGGTAAACATTTTTGCGCCTTTAAAATTTTGTTTTATTTGTGTCTTTGTACTATAATTTACTTTACAACTTTTAAAGTCTTTTGTCTGTTGGAGAGAAAAGCCTCAAATAGTGATCTATCCTACAAGCAAAATAATGTGAAAAATGGAATTAACTGTTCTTTCTGAGCTAACATTTAGTCACAATCCCTTGTGCCAAGTGATGCACACATACATTGTTTTTGAAAGGTGAGATAGCTATGAGTAAGTTAGCAACCTGATTTGTCATTGTTGTTATAGACATGATGATGAGCATATGAAGCAGAAATTGTGGAGAGAAGTAATGTCTTTTTTCTTTAGTTTTATTTTTAAATGATGTACTGTACCTGAAGGAATCACCCAAGTGTTTATTTTACGCTTTTTTTTCTGTGAAAAGACCTTACCGTTTCAGGTGTAGGTTTGTTTTAATAAATACTGCTCTTTGATCAGAGGCACGATCATCTAGCCTTGTAGCTTTTTTTGCATTTTTCCTGTGAGATTTCCAAGGAAGTGCATGAATTCAAGTAGCAGAAGGTAATGGCTGATACTTCACAGTAGCTTCCCACTTGTCTGTCTAGTGGAAGATGTTTCTGGCTCTACATACCAAATAGTCATTTGGGAGACTGAGGAACATGCTGTCTTCCCAAATGTTTCTGACTGGTTATGAACAGAAAGGTGTGTGTGTTTTCAGCTGAAATGGGTGCTATATTTCGGGCTGAAGCCCTACTTTTTCAACTTCATGTAATCTTTATGTTTTCAATTTTATTTTACTAAAACTTAAGAAATCATCAGAAAGAAAAACAAACTTCAAGTGGCTGTCATAGTGTTGTGGACATGTTAGAAAGAGGGAATGATATTCGAGAAATTACACTTGAAATTTGTAGAATCATAGAAGTATAGATTGGAATGGGTCTTTAAAATATCATTTTAATGCTTGAACAGTTCTGTCAAAATCCACAGGCATGGTGGTTCCAAAGATTTACTGAATAAATTGTTGCAATTCTGCTCTATTTTGTCATAAAGAATTTTTAGCTCCTGCCCAGGAAAATCTTGAGTTTTTACTGTTGCTATTGGAAAGAGAGATTTTTTTTGTCCTAGATTCTGTCCCTTGTCAGTCTTGGTAGCCCTTTTGGTGCTCTCAGCGTCCTGTCATAGCCAGGGAAAATAGTGTCTCTCCAAATCTGTTCCTGCCATCCCTTTAAGGCTGCTTTGAGGCTTATTTGCATTTTCATAGTGAGAGCACCTTTTTTCTTTCATACAGATGAGGATGAATCTGTATGAAAGAAAAGGCCAGTTACATTTCTGTGCTTTTCTAAGTTTTAGGTTTAAAAGTCTTAGACTTGGACTAAATTTTAGGCTTGAAAGAGAGTGTAGTGTATTTTTTCCCACAGCCTTTTGCCAGGAGACCTGTATTTCCACATAATATTTTTGCCACGCACCAGTGCCAATGCATTTGCTACTGTTAGTTGTAGTTTTCTGGTGGTGCCCAAATTTAATTTAGTAAGAAGAAATGACAAACACAATTTACAGTGAGCTGTATTCACTACTAATGGAAGAGAACATTAATATATTCAAGTCTAATATTATAGAAATTTGTGTTTAAATAGAAAATTATTAGCGGTAAGACAATTATACAGATTTATAAATAAAGATGACAGATTTAAAGTACCTTTAAATAAAACTCAAACTTTAAACTTAACTTTAAACTTAAAAGTCACCTCACTTCCCTGAGTTTCTCATCCTTATTTGCATTGCTAGCTATGTAATTCAGCAGTAGAAAATTTTAGATATTTGCTATGTATTGTTTTTAGAAGATGCATGTACTGCACAGGCTAAACTAAAGTATCACTTCTCTAATCCAAGCTAAATAGGGATCAGGCCAGAGACGAAGGTTTGGCAGGGGTTATCATGCATGGCATGAGTTTGGGCCAGGCCAGCTGTTCCTCCATTGCTCAGTGCCATAGTTTGAGGTGCAGCACGTGATGGGGGTGATCCCGTCTCTGGAGGGGGGGAAGAATCCCTTCCTGTGAGTATGTGCCATGTTAACCTGCCATAAGGAGTGTAACAGCAGAACCTGGCCCATTTTATTTACTGGGGTAGGTTGAGCTCTCTAGTAATGCCTCCCTGTAGGTTTTTCCAGGAGTGAGATGTTTGTCTAAGTTTCAGAAAGAAACAATGTTCTTACTCAGTTGGCAAAGAACAAAAATGTAGAAAGATCACTGGTGTCATTTATTGGAATGCTGCTGTGCATCAGGATGTGTAGCTCATCTGCCTAGTCCACGTCAATGTACTGGTGTCTGCACAGCTTTGTACCTGGAAGAAATCACTAACTGCAGTGTCTTGAAGGAAGTAGAAATGTTAATTTTGGTGCAGCAGAGTGTGAAATAACTGTGCTGCTTATGACTGCACAGTCACTTTCAGGGTGTCTCATTTACTCCTGTGAATATTCATATAATGTATATTAACAAAACTCTGCTGTGGCTAGTGAGAATGATGAAGCACTAGTTGATTCTGTCATTTTAGTAGAAATTGTTAGAATAAGTTGTGATAAGCCTTTATGAGTTTGAAAAAAAAATCACTGAAGTTTGTGCTAAAAGACAAGCTGGGGAGACACTTGTCTGTTTCTGTATATTTCAGTGCTTTCTATTTTATTTTCAGATTGTCTTCTTGCAGTGTGGCAGATTTGTGGAGTTTCATTCACAACATGGCCATTACTACAAGACAAGAATACCAAAATTTGGTAGAGATTTCTCTTACCACTACCCATCATGTGACCTGTATTTCGTAGGAGCAAGGTATTAAGTGGACTATTTTGTTTCAGTTTTGTTAGCAGTGTTTTCCAATAATAAAATAAACATTAAAATATTAGAGAAGCTAAAAAGCAGAAAAAGTGACAATTCCTTCCAAAATAATAAGGGAAATGGTGAAGGGTGGAAAATGTGGGAAGATTAAAATTAGTTCAGTTTCCCATGCTATTTTTTAGCTGTTTTTTTATTCTTAAACCATGTATATCATGTATTTGCAAATTTGTATTCAAAACTGCAGGTCAGTGTATTGTTTTAAAAAGTGTTTAGCATTTAAGGAAAATTAAATAACTTCCTATCCTGGTTGGTGTTTTATTGCTGTGAAGTGTGAGTTAAATCACATAATTGGGTTTCTGAAAAGACATGGTAAAAATAAAATTAGATTCTTAGGGTTTCAAGCAAAGTAAGTAGAAATTCAAGATGTAACTTAAATCACAGGAAATTAAAAAGTCTTGAGAAATGAGTTAATGTATCTTTTGCCTGGAAAAATAGTAGTTGGTAGGATATTGAAGTATAATAAATAAATGGTGAACATGCACATTTTTCTCTGTATTTTGAACACCAAAGTATTTATTTGTGTTGTTGTAAATTGTGAATTCTGAAAATTGTATATTTGAAATTAGACTGTGAATAAGAATCTTTACAATGCCTCCAAATTTACAGCAGTGTTTTTCAGTATTAGTTAGACACAAGAGTAATTTTGGGTTTCTCTTTTGTAGTTCTGAAGTGTACAGGCTGAATCTGGAACAAGGAAGATTTCTGAACTCCCTGCAAACCGAAGCTTCGTAAGTTCTGTGTAATGCATGACCTCTCTTCTTTCCACCAGGTGGAAGCAGACTCCTAGCATGCTCACCACCAGTACTGAAAGCTGCCCAAATGCTTTGCACAGTTGAAAGTGAGCATATGCTGAGTCTGACTCTCATTTCATTTTATGTTCTGTAATTTTTTTGTTCTAGTTTTTATGTTTAATTGAATTTTCTTTTGTGGATGTTTTAAAATTGCTTAATATGGACTAAATAGGTATTATATAACTTGATCTTAAGAGCATTTCATTAAAACTTTGCCATTATTACTCAATTTAGCCGTCATATAGAGATCTACCCACAGGGTATGTACTTTCCCAGACATGTCTTTGTCCTTCTGCTCTTGAAGTAGCCCAGAGAGAATTTTTATATCTCCAGCATGTGTCTGATTCTTTTGAAAACCCTACCAGAGTAGGAACTGAGCTTTTTTCATGTGGGGAGAGGCAGACAGACTTCAGTAGATAGAGTGGCTTGTTGGTGGGCAACAGCTGGTGGGCAGAAATAGCTTAACGGATGAAGAAGTATTTGGGAAGGCACAATAAAAAACTGAGCAACAGGAGTTTAAAAAAGGGAAAATCCTGGCATGGGAGAGGTAAGGGTGTAAAGTAAAATCTGGATTAGAGAGATGAGACTTAAGTTGTGGGAAGGTTTTGAGGTGAGGGAGTTGGATGAGTGACAGAATTAGAGGTAGAGAGCTTTGAATGGGAGAAGTTGGAAAGTGCTGGGATAGGTAGTGTAGAAAGGAAGAAATATTTGTACTTTGGAAGAATTGTTGTCGCAATGCAGGGCTCTTGGGTGCCCTACTGAGAAACAGAATACTTGGGTGAGAGAAAGGAGACCATTAGTCAGACAGAACATGCTGGAGATGTAAGCTTTAGAACATAAGTAATCATAAGGATCTTTTGACATAATTAGAATCAGAGATTCATTTAGATTGGAAGACATGTAAGATCATCAAGCCCAACCATTAACCCAACGTGGCCAAGTCCACCACTAGACCATGTCCCCAAATGCCTCATCTACATGTCTTTTAATTATCCTCAGGGATGGTGATTGAGCCACTTACCCTGGGCAGGCTGTTCCAGTGCTTGGCAGCCCCTTTCAGGGAAGAAATTTTTCCTGGTATCCAATTTGAGCCTGGCACACCTTGAGGTGATTTCTTCAAGTCCTGTTGAGTTGTTTAAGAATACAGTGGAGCAGAGTGATGTGGCAGGGCTTGCGTAGGTGTTGGATATGGGCAGAGGAGTGCAGAGAGACTCAGAGCCCAGGCTCCTGTTCAGGGCACAGTCTCATGAATTCAGGTGAATTTTCTCAGAGGGGTCTTGGAAATTCCAAAGATGGAAATTTCTCAGCCTCTATGATTAACACATTCCAGTGCTTAATTATCCTTACAGCATAGAAATATTATCCTTACACCCAGTTGGAACTTTACCTGTTTGAAGTAATCAGCACTGTCTCTGCCTCCAGATTTTTAGTAAGCTCCCCTTAAGTATGAGAAGCTGTTGTCATTTGTCCCTCCCTCCCTCCAATTTTTGCTTTTCCAGGCTGAACAATAGTGTACATGATTGCAGAAATCTTATTAGCTGTTAATGTGTTAAATTGTTCTGAGGTCATTAAACTTGCTCCTTTTTCTGTTGTAGAGAGAGTAATGCCTGTGACATAAATCCTGTCCACTTCTTGTTTGCTATGGGGACGGCTGAGGTAAATGTTTGCCTTCCTTTTATGAAAAGGGCAGTAGTGTTTGTTGCATTTTGAAATTAATTTGCAGGAGGAAAAGAAGAAATCATGAACCTAATTAATTTAATTGGTCTCATTTGCTATGGTAGATATAGATAATGTTAAAGATGACTTTTCAGAGCCTAGTGCAGATAAAATATTGGAGTTACTTGGTTGCTGAGCACTTGAAATTTTGCAGATGGGAGCAAAAATAATGTTCTCTCATTTTGCAGTGTAGCCATCTGTAGAAACTAGCTGGCTATTAATCTTAAGAAAATTAGTGTTAGTGATTTTCATTTAGATTACATTGAAAAAACTACAAATGAAATGTGTGCACCCTGTATGTCATTATTAGAACAACTTATGTCAACCTAGGAAATTTTGTTAATTATTCCTTAGATTAGATAATTCATAATTTTATTTAAATGTTTTTAGACTACCAGGTATCTGCTGCATAAGCTTGAACCATATTTTCTAAACTGTTTAGGGAAAAGTGGAATGCTGGGATCCTAGAACTAGAAATCGAGTTGGGCTGTTGGACTGTGCATTAAGCAGTGTGACAGCAGACACAGAGTGAGTAAGGCTTCCTTTTCACTGGATTTTTCTGAAGTTTTGGTTGCTTTAGAAATAAATCCCACTTTGCTTTAAAATGACCTGCCTGTTCTCTTGTCATTGCTAGTGTGAATAAAGGATTTTCTTAGTAACAAAGGAGTTCTCTTAGACACTGATCTAAGTAGTGGCTATTTTTGTATACAAATACACATTGTGAATGTAAACAGTGCAGCTTTTTGAAGTAGTATTTCTCAGTGATACCTGTGAATTATTTTACTTAGCTAAGAATTAGCTTAGCTATTTTTTAACATTAAAAAATTATTTACAGGTTTTATTGAAAGTATGCCTAACTGTAAGCATTGTGCTTTGCAGGATAGAAGGTTTGCCATCCATTTCAGCACTGAAATTTGATGGGGCTTTGAATATGGCTGTTGGAACATCTACTGGGCAGGTAAATTTGACTTCATGTACCACAGTTCTTAGGAGATCCTGCTCTTGAAATTCCCAATCCATGTCTATCAATACATTGACTGCAGTATATATCTATTACTGCAAGTATTTATTAGACTATAAATTACAGGTATAGAGTAGTAATAGTCAAACTGCAATGTAATTTTATCAAATGCTTTTACTCTTCAGAATTTTGTAGGTACCACTTTAAATCATCACAACCTACATACTCTACAACTGCAAATTTGCAGTTCACTTATGACTTGAGTCAAGTGTGTGGGGAAGTTGCTGCTTTTTGGAGCTATGAGTACCATCTCAATGCAACATATGTGATCTCCTTCATCTTAAAGTCTAGAAAACCAGAAATTGTCTTTCAACTGTTATTTTTAGTGTCTTATCTTGATATGAAGACTAATTTAAATTCATTTGTTGTTGCCATCATATTTGTAAAGGGAAGTGTGGGGATTGTTTCCTGCCATCATCAGTATTTTCATGGGTTTAGAAAGCTGTAGCTTCTTCAAGAACAGATATATGTGTGAGAATTGTATTTGCTATGTTAGTGTACAAGGCAGACAAATTTTATTGCAGATGGTGTTTCTGATTAAATAAACTGATAATATTATTTTTCCCAAAGATTATTGTTATTCACACTTTACATGTGAAAGATTTAACTTTCTTAAGTTCCATAGAAAATTTTGGAGATAAAATACAAGTTTCTGGAAGACAGGGTCTGTACTCTCTACTTTCCTTGACATAAAAAAATTCATTCTGTGGTATTTCACTGAGGGAAAGTTATATTCACTGAATCTGGAAGGAAGTCTGAAAATTTAAATCATTTAGCAACAACACAAGAATCTGAAAGTAAAATATTACTAATTATGAAACACTAAGAGTATTGAAAACAAAAAAAAAAAGGTTTATTTTTTCAATAGAAATTAAGAAGTCTTTAGAAAGATGATTAGGTCTTAAATTCATTAATTTTTCTAGATGGAAGCATGCTGATGTTAAAATACCAAGTTAGAATAAATTGGGCTCACTTAATAAGTTGTTTTCAGAATTCAAAATTATTTATTTTATGTAAATCCTGCCTATGTAAGTAAAATTTCAAGTTTAGCTAAATGTTTAGTGAAGATCTGATGGGCATGACTTCCTCATGGTCTTACAATGTTATAAATTTAATTTGTCTCTTATTCTTCAAGGTCCTATTATATGATCTTCGGTCTAGTAATCCATTAATAGTCAAAGATCATCACTATGGCCTGCCTATTAAATCCATTCAGTTTCAGCATCAGTTGGATTTAATTATCTCTGCGGATTCTCGAATCATAAAAATGTGGAACAAAGATACAGTAAGTAGTTTTATGTTACTGCATTCAGATTTTTTAAATTTTACTTTATTTGGGTTGGGAGTTTTGGGGGATTTTATTTTGGCTTGTTTTTGAGTGTTTTTTGTGCAGCTTAATTAATTAAGCTGAAATTCAGTGTAAGAAGTTGAGGTTTTAATGTCTCTTAATTTACATAGCATTTTGTCCTGTCTGAGTAAATCAGCATCTGGGAAGTTATTCAATAGCCTGTCAGGTATAAAGATGTAGTCTCAGGGGGTTTTTAGCTGTTTGTACATGTCTGGCCAAGAGGCTTCTTTCAGCAGAAGATTTTAAACATAAAAAGTAGTATCTTAGCCATTGCCTTGGTTTGTATATTTCTCACTATGTTCTTGAATCCATCCAGTTAGGTTTTTTCACCAGAGAAAACATGTTCATTCCAATTCCCCGCTCAAAGTAGGGTTAATTTCAAAGGGAGATCAGTTAGTTAAAGACCTACTAAAATCAGTTACTGCTTATTTTCACGGGATCCCATTTGGATACTGAAGCAGATACTATGCAGGGAGCCAAATAGCAGTGTGTCTTAATAACACTGTGTTAGGGGATTATATTGCAATGGGCAATGTCTTTATCCTTGCCCTTTGCGCCTCTAAGTGAAATTGTAAGTTCTAATTTTCACTCTTTCACTGTCTTTCACTCTTTTCATTATATAATGCTGTCCTCTTTCTTATCTCTCTGTCAATGAACCTTACTATGACTCTAAGGGGCAGCATGTTTTGTCGCCCCAGAGATTCATAGTAACACTATTGTAACTTGTTTTGGTTTGAGGGGATGTCTGTAGTCATTGTGCTTCTTCTGAAAAACATGCTCCATTTATGCTTTTCTAACTTTATAGTGAAACATAAAGAGAGTTGTAGTAGAGGCTTTTTTCCCTAATTATTTCAGGCAGTCACTTCAGTATTGTTGTGCTGCCTCATGAACTTTCAACAGCCTCTTTTATTTTTTCTCTGATTGCAAGTAGTTTTTTGTAAGCTCCTCTGCAGTTAATTGTTACTGTTTGAAAGAGCAAATAAATTATTGGTTATTATTTAAAACATCTGCAGTGGCCTCTCTCCATTTTTCCTAGGTATGTATATTTCCCTCTTTGAGAATGAAGCTCTGTGAGTTTGTCAGGTGGCCTCTGGTGGGAAAGAGGAGGGCTTCTCACTGCTGGAAGGCAAAGATAGCTTTGGACTCTTTCCTAGAGTATGTTCCAGCTGGCTCCTTCTGTCCCAGATGCTGGTTCCTGACTACCTCTGGCCAGGAACCAAGTGCAGAGGCAGACTGCGGGTGGAGAGCATCTGGCTTTGATACCAGAATGGCCCCATGCTGAGACGTGCCTTGGGGTGGGGAGCACCAGGCTTTTGTCTGCTGAGGCCAGGGTGGAGGAGGACTCCTCTTAATCATCAGGGAGAGACCAGAAGTGGGTGGGGTAACAGCATGTAACTGGGAGGGAAAAGAAGGGCCCCGAAAGGTAGGTGGGATCGCTGCAGGGAAAGAAAAAAAAAAAGAGGAACAGGATCAAAATTTACCTTGTTCCTGTCCCTCATTTAGAATTGTGTAGGCATGTAGTCTCATGCTTCAGATTATGTGGTCCAGTTGTTAGAGACTCTTCCTTTACTGGCTGTTTTGTGTGTTGGCTTACAAGAGCACCTGTATTTTGTCTGGGTTTTTCAGACTGTGTTCCCATTATTATTTTGAGAACATTGTTTCCTGCTTTTACTTCTTTTTTAAGTAACCTTTTTAACTTCAATTCTTATCTAAGCTATATACCACTGTATGCTCTTAGTGCTTTTGTTTTATATCAAGACCTCTTTAAAAATGAGTTTATAAATCATAAATAAAGTCCTGAGCTATATTTCATTTCATGTAGACATTAGTACAAGTGGAAGAATCAAGCTCCAGATTCAAATTCTACTCCTAATCCATTTTCTCAGCTAATCATACTTAGCAAAGTAAAATTATTTAAAACTTCCACATTCATAGTTGAATAAAGTAAGGGTTACACTGACAGTGTGCCCAGAACTTGTGGACCTCAGCCTCACTTTTGCATAAAATAAAGTAAATCTGACATATATTTTCAAACAGAAGTGTAAGCTGAGAAATTAGGGGTGCCACTGTACATTGCTGTATCTTCAATTACCAGTAGGCTGCACTTCCTTGTAAGAGATTGAATCAGTGATAAAAGACAATACTGTCTTCCTTTTGTTATGTTCAGGTATTAATAACATTTTATTGTTCTGCAAAATCTGTTCCATCTTTATTCCATCATGTTTCTTAGCTTCTATAGTAGTTGTTATTAATGTTTAGATTTACTGAATTTAATTATATTGTTTGGAGTTCTTTATGATTTATTTTCTCCCTGCAATTTCAGGGAAAGATATTTACTTCAATGGAGCCAGAACATGATATAAATGATGTCTGCCTTTATCCAAATTCAGGTATGTTAAGTATATTAATGTCTTGCTAAATTCAAAAGGAAAAGCAAGGTGTGGTCTTTGTTTAGGTGATACAATTTAGGTCTACTTTGCTCCTTATGGGAGAACTTAGAATAAAGGGTTATTTGTCAGTTAGTGTCCTTGTTTTTTCTGCATCTATGTTATATAGGAGCCTCTTTGCAGTTGGAAGCTGCTGTGCTGTTAATTGAGTGATTGGCCTCTTTTACTCCTTCAAATATCTGAAGTGACTCATTTTATAATAAGAATAGAAGTTTTGGCCTGTTGTCTTGACTAAGTCCCAGATGAGTTAGAGCTTGCTTCCTAGAGATAGGAAAAACCTCTTTACAGCAGATTTACACTTTTATTTCAAGTGTTTCAAGAATTTGATCTTTCCTTGATTTAAATACAGCATTTAAATTGTGCTATCCCTTAGGTTTATTACTTTGGTTTTAAGTGTAGATTCCTAAGTGCACAAATTTGCATGGTTTTTGTGATTTTTTTTCAGATTTGTTGCATCTCATAATGTTATGTTCAGAGATCAAAACTGAGGATCACTTTTAACCAAGGTTTCCAGGATTTTAATTTATGAGTAAAAATATTTTACAGAATGATGGTTGTATGTGCATAAATGCTTTGGTTGTACTTCAGATTGCAACTGGACTTAATTTTCTTACTTAATATGAGTTGCTTTAGTTCTTAAGTATGGTGTGATACCTATTTCCTTTATTGAAAGCAGTACTGAAAAGGATGAAATAAGTTAGGGCCGCTAGGATGGCACAGAGCAAAAGTCTGGAAACAGACAATGCCTGAGTTGCAAACTGCTATTATCTTAATTTTAGAGAGAGGTAGCAGTAAAGACAGAGGAACTTGGACTTTGATTCATACTAGCAGCTCAAATTTAAGATTGTAGATAAGTGAGCGTGAGATTTCTGGCAAGTTAAAACTTATCTGTCTTTTCTGCCAACTTCAGTTAAGAATGGATTGGAGGTTTTTCTTTTCCTTTTTTTCTTTTTTTTTTTTTTTCTTTTTGGGGTAAGATGAGCAGTTAGATACACTTCCCTGATAAGATGGTGGGCATTTTTGACCTTATGAGCAAAATACATGCCATGTGCGCTGGTTGAATGTAGGAGTTCATGTGAGTGTATTTGAGAATTACTGCATGGTGACAGGGTGGACTCTGCACCCTGGAGATGGATAAACCCTCATCCATGGTGGCTGCAGAGAGAGATTGTTGGAGTGACTGATTTTCAGCCTTTCACCCAGGTTTCACTTGTGAGCTTATTGGTTGCATCTAGAAGAGAGCCCAGCAGCAAATTAACATCCACACAGCATCAATGAACAGCTCACCACAGGGAGTGGAACAGAAAAAATTTATTTGTCAATGTGGAATCATAGTGTAATTTAGATTGGTAGGTACCCCTGGGAGTTGTATATTTCCTACTCAAAGCAGGGCCAACTTGAAGTTAGATCCAGCTTTGAAGTCTGATCAGATTGCTCAGGTCAAGCCAAGTTTGAATATGTTGAGGATGGGCATTACTCAGCTGTGGATGCTCTGTAGCCTTTGTGATATGTGGACATGATTTGTGTGCTTTTGCAGAAATGATTTTCATGAGACTTTGCACGACAAATCTTGTAGCACAAAGAATTGAATGCACACATGTCCCTGATGTTGCTATTGGACATTGCTTTTCACAAGTCTGTGATTGAGATCTAGATTGTGCACTCCAGTTCTGTAGTGCTGCTTTTCCTATTGTCTGCAGGAGGACAGGTTGATGGTTTTGGTAAGAACTGTTGTGGGAAGAAAACTGGGTTGTACTTTATAGTCCCATGGAGGCAGTGGGGTAAAAACAAGAGCATGTTGCAATGGAGAGATCAAGGGTAAGAGGTGGTGCATTGCATGTTCATCATAAATACTGTTGGACCAGCACTTAATATGCCTTAGAACCACCTCATGCTTGTTCAGAGTTTAAGGAATAATCATGACTGAAGATCTGAAAATAAGGAAATGCTTTCAGTAAAAGGGGTTTGTAGTTGCGGAAAGGTGGAAATATAACATGATTTCAGTATCAGTGTGGTTTGGCTCAGTGCTCTTACTGGTGCCCCAGCATTCTCAGAGCCCCTCTAGGTGCATGGCACAGGAAAGCCAGGAGATCTTTGCCTAGCTTGTGTTTTATAGCACTTCATGTGTCACTGCTGCTCAGAAAGGCAAAATACCCCATTTTCACTCTTATTGGAGAGATAAGGATTTGATGGATGGACTATTCAGGGGATGAGGAATTGGTTGGATAGTCTCATCCAGAAGGTGTAGTGGTCAACAGTTCAATGTCCACGTGGAAATCAGTGACAGGTGGTGTCCCTTAGGGCTCTGTATTGGGACAAGCTTTATTTAGATATTTATATCTTCATCAGTGACACAGACAGTGGGATTGAGCTGTCTCAGCAAATAGCAGATGACACCAGGCTGAAGGATGTGATGCCATCCAGGCATACTTGGACAAGCTTGGGAATTGAGCCCATGGGAATGTCATCCAAACCAGGCTGTTCTATGGTTCTGTAATTCTATCAGTTACTGTAAACTCAAGATCAGTATACTGTGAACTGGTTTTTTTGGTGGTATTTTGTCATAGCTAGGCATTTTTAATTAAACTATTTTACCATTTATACCATCTTCAGTATCAGTACCTTTCCTGGGAAGCAAACCCTTGTATATCTTTGACCGAAAACTACACGATGACAAATTTCAGTGGATCTCTTAATAGTTGAATATCTTCCTCTGATCACAAATGAACACAATGGGGGCAGGGGAAAAAGATTTACTTACTGAGTCCATTTAGCCTTTAGTCAATTTAAGTTGTAGAATATAAATGAAACTTGACAGTATCTCCAGTGATAGAAATCTGTGTCCAATTACCGTAAGAAAAATTAAAAGGTAAAAATGTGCATTTTCTAGAACTGCTGCTCCTGCATACTTCATACTCCCATTTTTATTCTTTTACATTCATGATACTATATTGCAGACCATTTTCCAGAGACAGTCTTAGTATAACTTCTGAAAACAGCCTCTCCTTTATTTCCCTTCTACAGTAATCAAACTAGGCTGTTATGTAGTTTGTTAGGGTGTGGTTTCTCTTCCCATAAAAATTGATTAAAACTAACAAGCTAAAGCAATAAAAATGCATGGAATAGACCTCTCCTTTAAGAGTTGTTAACTTTCATTCTTCTATTTCCCTTGTAGTATACACTCATATACTGTTCAGAAGTCTGGCTTTGTCCTCCTTTGATTACTGGTGGAAAACTCTCAAAGAGGAGGCATCTTTGTCATCTTTGAAGCATCTGCAGAATTAATTTCTGTCTTTATTCCTAATGATTCCTATTCAGTCAATGGAAAGATGCTTTGTCTTATAAAATAGTAGTGAGTGTGCTGTTAGGGGAGCATGTATCTTGTACACTATACTGGAGTACTCAGTGCGTATATTCAAGCATATGCTGTAAATTCTTGCTTTTTCCTTAAATTGTCTGCAAACCTTTCCAGACACAGTTTTTTTGGTCTGTTTGCTGACTAAGCTTTCATGAATATTTTGCTTTGCTGGGAAAGCAAGCCCGCTTTTTTCTGACATTATAAGTCCAGCTGCATTGTGTATTTATAATAAAAGGATTAGGTAGGAAGGATTACTCCACCCATGGTAATTGCATTCCTCTACTTGGGTGTAAATTAAATTTCTGCCCTCTGGGTGTGTAGTAATTGACCCAATTATTCATAGTCTCAGTGGCATATGTTACAGTTCTTTCAGATCAGAATGTTATCTAATTTGATGGCACTTTTCTTCTTCATAATCAATAATTTGTATTACCTGTTGGTCGGCTACTTTGGAAAGACTGAATTGAGGCAAACATAAAAGTATATGGCAAATGTTCTTATTACTCTTATGTAGAAGGAAATGAAATTAAGAGTATTCTTAATTTTGAATTTACAAGAAGTCTTGTGGCAGTAGGAGATTTTCCACAGATTTTAGTATTCCTACAGTATTTTTTTTTATATTCAGAGTATGTAAACCCCTTATTCATGGTGTTTCTTGGGTATATTCATAGATACTTCAAGTTCTACATTTGCCCTGCTTGGTTATAGGATTAGTGTTACTTCTTTTGAAGACACAGTGTCCTATATCTCATTTTGGGTTGAGAAGCTGCTGTTGTATTTATTTCCCCAGATGAAATATGAATGAAGGTGTAAACCATGTTATGATTTATGGCTCTGTTGAGGTGTGTGTACAAAAAAACCCAAATAACAACATGTTCTAATACCAATGTATTAATAATGCACTTTTATGTCCGATGTAGTTTTTAACTGCAATACTAACTGGACTTGTTCTAAACAGTATTAAGGGATGAACTGTTCATGTTTGTTATGAAAGTTGGCAGCCTGCACTTATCAGAGCTTAGTGGTTGCAAAGTGGTGCTGAACAATTAAGATAGAAGACAAAAGGGAATGAATATATAGAAAATTAAGCTTTGTTAATTAGGCTGATATTACACCTTTCTTTCTGTGGTATTTGATGCAACAGTTTATTACGGATCTTGATTAATGTCCATTGCAAGCCAAGAATATGTACTTTATGAGCTTTTTTTAAAAATAGTATCATCCTCTTCTAATCAATATTTTTAAATGTGGAAATCTCTTTTTAGGAATGCTAATGACTGCCAATGAAGCCCCTAAAATGAATATCTATTATATACCAGTAAGTATTACAAGTTGTTGCTGATACTGCTCCTAAAGACACAATTGTTTGGTGCCATTCAGGTATTTCAGTTGAAATTCACATCTACATTGTCTGAGATGTCACAATAAAGTAAATTTAGGTTAACTATAATTTATTAATTTAATATGTTGAATTACTTAAAAAACCTGTAATTTGCTTTTTGCTGCCAGTTTCAAAACTGGTTAGTGGCTGCAGAAAATTCAGGTGGAGCTTTTTTTGATAACTGATGAAAAATAGGAACTATGTTTTTCAAGGTAATAATTTTGCTTTGTTAAATGTTTTATTAGTGTCTTTAATATGTGGTGTACAGTGGCATAGTCATAGCAGTAAATATTCTTTGTTCTGACAAAGTGTACTGTGTGACTTCAGATACAGCTCTTGACTGTAGCTTCTGCTCAATGCCCTTCAAATGCAGCTTTTCACAGGATAAGCTTTCCACTTGAAAGGCTTAACTGTAGGTTTAACTACATGTTTTATCTCTGCAGATTGGTTTTAGGGAGACTTAGCAGCAAGCCTTCTGGTGTCAGGGAATTGTACAGAAAATTACACCTGAATTTCACTCTTGGTTTAGTTCCTACAGTGTGTTCTCTAGAGGTTTTCTTGTTCTGATAGAAGATAAATAGTAGGATACCTATGTAAATTTTACATGCAGAATAGCTGACCAGATTCTAAAAATACATAACTTCTTAATTAATTTTGGACAAACTATAAAGTTTATTAATATTGAAATACATATTTTACTATTTTTTAAGTGAGCCAAAAAGTCTTCATTTAGCTAATCGATTTTAAACTAATTTACATTTCATCTTTTTCAGTTCATTTCTGGTCATCCCCCACTGCCATATCCACTGTGTATGATCTTGATTATGTTCAGGATAGAGATTTATGAGTTTACATTTCTCTTTGTGGAATAGAATATATATACATGTTGTATTTGTGCATCTAAACACAATAGTATACCTCTCTAAACAATTCTGTAGTCTGATATATTTACTTACATTATTAGGTTTTTGCATTTAAAGAGATGTGGCATTTTATACATGAGGTATGTCAGGCGGTTCTTTAGATGTGAATTGCCTGTTTCTGTAATTCAGCTCTACCCAACTCACATTTTGTTCCATGCAGTGTTCCATGCTTTGAGTAACAAAGGGAGACAACAAATATTTTTTTTATCTATGACAAAATATTAACTGTATTTAGAAGATGAACACTTTCTTTCCATTTACCTTGTCCTTTGTAAGGTTGAGAGAGTAGCTCTCCAAGCATTTTTTTTTCTCTATCATCTCTTTTAATTAATGCATTAGGGAACACAAACTCACTTCTTTTTGAAATCTGATGAGTTTTTAAAACTGGAATGGACTAGTTAGTCAATTTAAATAATCCAGATGCAAAAAAGCATTCCTTCTGTCACTAAAGGTAAGGTTCAGCTTCCCTCTGAAAATTGTGCACTGAGATTGTTTTATGCAGGTGTGCATGATACATGAACCTGACAGCTATAGTACATGAGCAGTTCACATCCAACTTAGCCAAAAAGTTATTTCATTGTCTTGATTGTCACTAGTGATGAATGTTTGTTAGAACTTGTTCAAGCTAGCATTATTTTTGAGTATTCTTGCACAAATTGTAAATCAAAATGAAAAATATTTACTTTTCGCTCTCTCAAAAATCTCCCACAGAATCCTCTGTGAGTACTAAATTTGTGTTTCTGAAGTCAGACAAGCAATTTTTAGTTAAGAATTATAAGCACTCTGTATTAGATCTCAGATCATACCTAGAGACAATATTGCAAACTTGAATACTGACTGATAATATCTAGTATTTTTGCAGCATGTACGTTATTCCAGTGAAGATTAACATAAATTTTGCCCTAAACCATCTTCCTGTGTGACCATCCCCTGATTTTTGTTACCTGAGTCTGCCTAAACTTGTTTGGATGGTATCTTTTTATGGTTTTTACACTCACAGTGTCATGAGTATACAGATGGACCCAAATGATGAATAAAAAGCATAAATCCAAATATGAGTTCTATATTTGAAATATTGATGTATACAAGAAAATTTAAAATTTATTTTAAAGGCTACTGGCCAGTTTAAATTTGCTTTTCAAATAAGCTAAACTTCTCCAGTTTATGTCAATGGCTTTGAGTTTGAAGGCTGTTGAACATACCTGAAATACTGTTGTTACTTTTTTAGTTGACAATTTGTAGTTCATTTCAAAACATGTAATACTTACTTTAGACAATAGAAAAGGTAAATAGTAGTGAGAAGTTACTTTGAAATAGAGACAGAAATCTCACACTCTGGTCTGATTTTTTTTACCCTGTGCCATTTTATAGGCAAGACAGGAGGGGCTGGTACAGCTAGTGTTGCATAATTGAACGGTGTTTTACTACATTTCCTAAAAATCAAGTATGTAGCTCACCAAATCTGTGTTTCTTGGCTGTTTTGTTTATTTTTTAATCTACCTTTTAAATGATGAAAATCTGAAATGGAGGACTTGTGTCAGCCTTCAACTGCTCCAGGGCTTTTTTTATTAAGGAAAACTTAATGTTATTAACACGTTCATGTTACAGTTTTATTCCTTGATCTTCCAGACTAGTTATTTGAGCTCAGAGTAGCACACCTGTCCTTTGGTTTCTCTGTCAGTAGATGATTAATACATGTGTTTTTTCCATCCTTGGAAGACTTACTAATTTTTTTGCACAGGCAGAGTTAAGTTTAGTTACGTGGGTCTTTGGAGCAAAACTTTGAAGAACTGTATTACTTAATCTCTTTTCATGGTGTCATTTTCTATCTTTTCCTAAGAACTAGGATTCACAATTTTTTAAATGAGTAACTTAATTTTCTCTTTAAGGTAGACTTGAATAGTACCAAAAATGTGTCTTTTGTCTTTGAGATGTTGACAGGAACTGAGTTACGAGTCTTGTTGATTTCTGCAACAGAATAGATGCCTAGGAGAAATGCTACTAAGTGCAAAGGACAGTTGTGTAAATAAAATCCATTTAATTGCCTGTGCCTGTCATTGGCCTATAGTGCTAATAATTATTCTCTTGTTTTAAATGCTCATTGGAACAGCTATAAGGAATTGCCATGGCTGTGATCAAGGAGGATACTTCAAATCCCAAATGTATGGTGCTGTGCTCTCTGTAAGGAGAAAAGAATTCACAGCAGTGGGACTTGCAGAGCAGTGTGTGCATAGATGGATGCAGACAGACCCAGCATCCGCTGTCCATGATTGGAGTTGGCCAGACAGTGCAGGACTGTGCCCAGCCCAGCATGCCCAGCCTCTCAGCAGGTTTTATTGGTGTGGGCACAGTGCTGTGCTAGCACAGCTCATGACTGGTGAACTGGAGCTGGCTCGTGTCCGGCCAGCTTGGAATGTGCTCTGGCTGAGCTCATGTCTGACTGAATTATCTGTGTACGTGTGCCCGTTCTCTCCATTGTGAACGGCAAAGCTAAATTTCCATTTCAAACCCAAAAAATTACTCTTAACTTCAGGATTATAAGAGTTTTGACAGTGAGTATCATAATATTGCTTGTAATAGAAATGGCATGCATCAGCTTTTCCTGCAGAAGTTTCATCAGAGTGGGTATGACAGCTGAGACTAGGAATGTCTGAGAACATTGCATTTCTTATAAAGAAGTAAAAAATCACTGCAGTTTTTTCTTTTGTGTGCAAAGCTGTAAGTAGAGGAAGTACAAGGTGATTTTTTTTGTTTTCTAGAAAGGACAGGCAGGTTTGATTTTCAATGGCAAGATACCTTATATAGGTACACAGTACAGAGTGACCAAAAAGCAAATTGAATCTGACCCTTGAAATGAAATGCTTGTATTACATAGGCAACATTAGTGGCTTAGCTTAGAGACTTTGTTTTTGTTTTATTTTGCTGGGATTTAATGAGGGCAAGTGCCTCTGAATTCCTGACTGGAATTGGGCTGTTTGCCATTAGTTTAATAGCTAACTTGCAGTTTATGCAAACACTTGGAACCTGCTTCTTGCCAGCTGGCTTCCTGGTTCATCACTTTGATGTGTGCCTCAAGAAGGTTGAAATGAGTTGTGTGTGCCTTGGGATAGTTTTTAGACTACTGACTCAGAAACATAAGTTGATTCAATAGTGCAAGCAGGTCCTGGCCAAAGAAGTGAAGAGAGCACAAGTTCCATTGACACATGGTGGTCCCCTGACCTGGGATCTAAGATGAGTCAGATTCTCTTTAAGCTTAATTGAGGCTGTCATGTTCCATAACATGCAAGGTTCTGTTTGAAGGTTGTACAGAAGGTGCTCTGGGTGGAGAGCAATGGGCCTGGGTTTTACTCTTAGTGTTTACTTCTGGTTACACAAACTTGTCTGATCTTAGCACAGATGTTGCAAATCAGTCCTGTCTCATTTATTGGACTTGAAACTTTCGGCTACATGAACATACTGAAACTGAAACTTGCTCTATTCATTAGGCTGTTAAAAGAAGAGAGCAATTAAGAATGTAATTAATTGAGTGTAATATTCTGTGTTCTGGGGTTTTTTTACTTTCCTGCCGTCTTGGCGGAACACTCCCTGTTGAGGCTAGAAGCAATGTACTTTTGGTGTAGTGAAGATATTAAGCTCTTCAAGGAAAAATAAATCCTGGAGCGTCTCTGGCTTCTTTTCAGGTGGTTTTGGAAAATAATTTGATATCCTAGCACTCCCCTAGTTCAGGGCTGTTGGAGTTAAAAACTGGAAATGCTTCAAGAGCAAGTATTTCTTGCCTACTCAATGATTCAGTTTCTCCAAGAGTATAAGGGTTCTGGTTTCTCATACAATACCTACTTTGGATTTGTGGCTGTCCCTATTGTTGGAAATATGAATTTTGTCCTCTTAAAATCATGTGGCTTTTCAGCTAAACCAGGCATTGTTTGCCTTTCATACATTCTTTAATTTCTTTAATTGATTTTGTTTTCTGGTTTTTTTTTATACTCCTCTAGTCTAGTTTAATTACTGTTTATCAGCATCTTTTTGTTTTGAATATGCATCAAAAATGCTTATCTTTAAATTTTTTTTTTCTTGGATTTAGAAAAAAAACTGTTTTACAAGACCTGAGGAAAAACTAGTTTTTCCTGAGTGGTTAACCCTGAAACAACATAATCACTGATTAAGGCAACAAATCCTATTAGTTTACATATTTTCATTAAATGCTCTGGTTATTTGGTGAAACAAATCTGTAGAGGGAGCTTGTACTGAAGGAAATACAAGTGAAAGCAGTTTTTTAATATCTTAGTTCATCCTCTTTATTTCTTTCTGGATATTTGTTTGGAGTAGTTCTAGAATGTAAATTAGGGATGAACGTGCTTTGGTCATAGGTGCCCAGGTGAGCTGCTTCTAAGTGGCTGAATTGGTCAAAATTGTGTTTAGTTCGCTCACAGACAGAGAAAGCATTTATCTGAAATAGGTATTTTCTGTCAGTCTGTGACAGGGTGCTCTCACTAGTTCTATACAAGAAGTTATGACCATCAGATACCTGTCTTTACAGTCTGTCATTATTCACTTTAAGAAGTGTGGGAGTTTTCCCCTATGTTATACTCTCCACATTTGGCTCTATGATCACAGACTTTTAGAACGATTTTATTAATCTGAGACTTACATTTTATCCATTTGGGATCTGCTGATTTTCTTTTTTTCTCTTTTGGGTCTTTATATGATAGGAATACAAACCTACCTGTCCACATCTTGTATTTCATACCTTTAGGGCCAGTGTTCTGTATAGTCAGCTGTCATTCAGATAGTTTGTGGATGCAGTTACAGTGAGACCTTCTGTACAGATTTTTGGCTAGTGTGGTAAAAGCTATGAATCAGATGATGCAATTCTTATTATATTTGTGTTTGGCATTTTGACACTAATAGAACAGATTTCCAGTAGAGTGCAAGATTTTGATTTCTTTTAGAATGTTTTCATGTCTTCTGATTGGCAGTATTAGGTCATTCTGTATAGGTGCCGCCTCAAGTGTTGTCTTGAAGATCATATGATGAGGCTGTGTTTTCTGGAAGACTAGAAGACAGTTGTTCGTCCTGTTCAATACAGCCCTTCCCTAACATGTTTTTGGTAAAGTAGAAAGCAACCATGAAACTGACTTGTGCTAAGAGATTTTTTTTCTATCCTGAAACAATAGGTAATGTAGAAAAGCATTTCATATTCTGGGAAAAAAAGTATAGTAAAATAAAGTGGTAGTTGTGACGTAAAATGGAAAATGTTGGTCTTAATCTTAGTTTGTTCATTTTGAAAACTGTGAAATGACTGGAAAGAAGGGTTGTTATGAAGTAATGTATTAGGTTGAGCTTTAGGGCTGCCAAGTCTCAAAAGAAAGTTTCCATTAATAAAAAGATACTTGAGTGCATCTTTGGCCTTTAAACTAATTTTGAATTTTGATATATCAATCTTGCAAATTTGTGTTTTCCATCCAGAACAGTCTAATCCTTTACACAAAAAAAAAAAGTCTGGTGAATGATACATTACCTATCTCACAGTATTTACAAGCATAGGAAAAAAGTTGTTTATCTTCACAAGCAGAAATGTGAGCTTCCTACTTATAACCTAAACACTTTCAAACTGAAAAATAACACACTGGGCTTATTCCCAACAAAGGATATCCTCCATTTCCCATGTGTTGGCTGAGAGACACAGTCCCACTTATCACATGTATATAGAAGGAAAACACCAATGTGTGGTGATCAGGAAACAATTTCTGATCTTCCTGTAAAACTTGTTTTAGATGTTTCTGGTGCTGATGATGTACTAATCTAGATTATAAATGTGTATGAACCCTGCTTAGTGCTGTTGTGGCTGTTAGTGTACTAGGCAGCACTTCTTCAGTATTTTTTGACCAGACAGCAGCACACTGACTGTAAAGTAATACGTATAGTTTATGTTAAACCCTTCATAGAGCACAGGAGAAAACTCTTAAAAGCAGAAGTTGTATGGAATTATACCAGGTGATTGCTCTTACCACTGAAAAAAGAATCATGTGCTTTTTAGTGTTGTGACTGTTTCTCAAGCAATTCTGTTCTTGAGTTCTTATTTTAAGAAGCATGTTTTGAGGGGGGAGCGTGGTCCCCTTGTTTTAAGCCTTGAGTATCTGAAAGATATTTTTTATTTCTTAACTTGCACTTGTTCTTTCCTTTGGTCCATCTATTCTTCACTTGATTTCTGAAAATCTAGAGATGCAGTTGCCTAGCTTCAGTCAGTGAAGAGAGAGGCAGTCACAGATAATGAATATGTGTAATTGTTGAATGGAAGTTTTGTACTTGTACATGTACTACATGTCTATCAGCATGTAATAAGAACTGGAGTGTTTTAGCTTTTGAATCAGAAAGACAAAGCATATGAGAATTTTCTCCATGTAATAATTTCAACTCAGTCTTTATTTCATTGCATTTGAAAGTACAGGGTAACTGTCATCTTCTGTGTTACATTCAGAATTGAAATGTCTTGTGAGTTATGACTATTTTATGCAGAAATAGTGGAATTTACAAAGATCTAAGATTTTTGTCAGAGAAGACCTTAGAAGTAAATAAAACTATCATGTATGTGAAAGCTTTTGAGTATTTATTTGAAAGCTGCTTTCTCTTTAAAATTATTTCCTGAATTGTGCAAAATTTCTTTAGCATTATGCTCTTCAGTGAAGTTGGTTTATGCTGAGCTTATCTTCATTATCTGGAGGAGCTGCATATTCCCAACAGGTAGTTGCTTTTCCTTCCCTTTGTGTTGTCTGGCAGTACTTGCATAAACTCAGAAGTCTTCCTCCCAGTTTTGCAAAAAGCAATTAAGCTGCAATAGTAGAGAGTTATTAGAAACTCACACATTCCTAGATTTCTGGTGGTTTGTCAGTCATGTAAGGTAGACAAAGAGCTGGATTTCCCATTACCTTTATATCTGTAGCATTCCTCAGATTTCCCTAAAATACAGATCATCCTCAGGTATGTGTTGTTTTAATGACTGTAAAGATATTTATGCTGTAACATTTCTTGGCATCTGGTGTGTATTGTAAGAACTCTGTTCCCAGCCACTTAAAAGCACAAGAGGCAAGATCCTACACAGTGAGACAGTTGAGGAATTTTCCTGTCCCATTAAGAGAAGTTGACAAGGGGACATGTTGGGACTTGACATTTCTGGCTTATTTTTGGTGGTTCTTACTTGTTAATTTAGATTGCCATCAGGGGCTGTTGCATACTTACTAAAACCAATGCATGTGTTACTCTTACCCATATTAGTAGTGGAAGTTTTGTCTGTTGATGGCCTGTCCCCTTTGTATAGTAAGAAGAATGGCGTATGTGCCATTATGTTTTGAGAAACAGATTTCTGAACATATTAGAACAGTTGGAAGCTGTGTAGAAGTTCTTTCCTTGTTTAAAAGGAAGGCCAAGACATTATGAAGTTGCCCACTTACCATTTTCCTTGTGTGCCTCTATTGTAGTACCAGTTGTAAAGGCAAGGGAAGAACTTTGCAAGGAATTTATTCTTTCTAATGTGTCATGATGGGATGGAGGTTTTTGTTAGACTGTGTAAACCATGAAGGTGGTATTGTTGTGAGGGAGATTGTGCTGGTTCAGTGACACAGAGTCACTAAACAATAAATTGACTTCGTGAAGGTTCTGATGAGTACCAGAACCTATGCAAAGGAATTGGTAAGAGCACTTAGTGAAATGTGGTAGGGAATGGAAGGTGTGGATGGCCAGAGTAAAATGTGGTTCCTGACTTACTGTCAGTAAGGCATTAGATCAGCTGATCATACCTCATCTGTACTTTTTTTTTTTCATGGATAAAGAAAGACAATCGACACATGTCCATAGGTAAATAAAACCAGTGAAGAGAGTCCCAGCTGAACTTACTGCACAGTATTAAGGCAATTTTCCTAGTTGCCTCTCTTTTTACAGCTGGTATGCCATAGAACCTGCTGTGTAGAATAAAGACAGACTTTTGGTAACTCTTGAATTATTTCCAACTGGTATTTTTGGGAGGTGCTTGAAGCAGGTCATGGTTGTTACAGATAGTTTGAGAAGCCACTCTCCCCTTACCTTTTGAGCTTCATTTGATTAGTTGACTTTGTGTGAAAGTAGTGTCTTCTTGTGGTTCAAGTTTCAGTGTATCTTTCTGACTTCACATTATCTCAATATTTAAAACGTGTAGGGAGTCTGATAAATAACAGATCTATAGCAACACTGATGAAATATTTATTTTATGTATGTCAGAGCATGATAGGGACATTGGTGGAGGCATCAGATTCTACTCTTCATGCCATGGCTGGTAAGTCACAGGTGACTTAAGAAGTGTCCCTTTTTAGTTCTGTCTTGTGAGGAAAAGAGCTATTCTGGTAACCTTATTTACAGTTTTAAGGAGTAACTTTGTTTGCTTGAGGGTTTTTTCCCAACATTATGAGCAACTGGACCATTGTCTCCTTCAAAAGATAGAAGGAGCATTCACAGTGAGAGCAGACCTGTGACTGGTTAACTGACTGTGGTACTTATCAGACCAGAGAGTATGAGATTAAAAAAAAAAACAAACAAAAAACCAATAAACCCCAAACCACCACTATGAAGCCAAACTGCTCAGAATTAGAAAAAGAAGTACTTACTATCTGGTAGCTACCAGGGTGGAGAGATTTAGAATCTCATTTCCAGAAGATGCATGCAAGTTCCTGCAGGAGTTCTTGTTTAACGCTGGGAAGGTCTTAAAAGCAGTGTTTCCTTTAACGTGCTCTCTAAGGAGTAAAACCTCCAAATAGTTGATTTGGCAGCTTCCATAGCATAGTGAAAGGTATTCAACCTCACTGATTAATGAATGTGCCAAAAATGTCTGGATGTGCCGGAGTTAGGATGAGTGAAAAGAGCCAATTCTTTGTATAGTTCAGTGAAATTTATGAGTGTGCGGGCTCAAAACCAACTGCAGTGCTGTTGTCAGTAGTGTGCCAGAAGGGGAGAGTGTGCTATTTAGTCTCTCTTGGTCATGTCTGTACTCCACTGAGCTACTTGATGTCTTTAAAAGCACCAAATTTACACTATATGATGCAGGGTGAACGAAAACATGAAATTATGAAGAATATATGGGAAATTTGTTTGGAGTTTATTCCCCAAACCAATTTAATTTAGAGAATCAAATCATTTTCTTCAGTCCATTAAATAGAATTACGAGATTAACAGAGCATAATTGGAGTTGATTGTAGAGCATTCATAGGAAGAACGAAGATTACAAAAGAATGGAGAACTCAAAATTACAAATTGTTTGGAGCATATTGGTTGCTATGGGAATTGCTGTGTATGGAAATGTAGACAGAAACATAACAAGATAATGTGATCCCAAGG
Organism: Melozone crissalis; assembly: GCF_028551555.1. Lineage (NCBI taxonomy): Eukaryota > Metazoa > Chordata > Aves > Passeriformes > Passerellidae > Melozone > Melozone crissalis. The sequence continues at coordinate 61,018,377 of NW_026535805.1, forward strand.
CTCCTTCTTAACACGAGCTGGTCTCTTGGGCTGGCTGTGATTGAAGGCCAAAAGCATAGTAACAAGAACAGAGAGCTGCAGCTTTTCTCATCTACAAGCTAGAAAAGGTCCATTGGGTTTTTTGAGTTACCAGTTGCAATTGATTTTATTTTAACTGTTAACAAGGTGCAATGAGGTGTTCTTTCTTCTCTTGTCTTCTCAATGCATCTAGATGGAAACTTTTCAAAGTTACTACATATTGAGATCTGTCTAATTCTTAAAATTAGAGAACAAAACATTGAAAACAATATTCTTAAAATGAATAGCAATTAATATTGCATGTAATTGCATTAATTAAACTTGGCTATGCAATTAGGGAGCTAATTATGTTTAAAATGCAATTGCACATTTCTATCACTGCTCACACCCTGGGGATCATAATTTTTTTTACCTCCCTCATTAGACCTTCTGTAATCTTTCTCCTTTTAAATGATGTGATTGAAACTGAGAATATGCATGCATAGATGTGCATTTGCTTTCTCCAGCAATTATATCCTGTTAAAGGTTTTACATGCTTTATATTGTACCATTTCATTAACAAACAAACAAAATTACGATTTTATTGTTACTATATGTCTTCTCCAAAGAATTCTTTTTTGTCCTGTAGGTAAATATGTATGTGAAGTCTTTGAGTTGGATATGTAGAATATATTTAGTTTCAAGAAATTATAGCCTAGAAAATAATCTCTGCTTGTTGGATACATAGAATGGATATATAGAATATATTATATATAATATATATAGAGTTATATATAGTTTTATATATATATAGAGAGAGAGAGTTATATATAGTTATATATTTATAACTATATATAGAGAGTTATTATATATAATATGTATAGATTTGGATATAAAGAATATATTTAGTTTCAAGACAGTATAGCCTAGAAAATAATATCTCCTTGTTGAAGTGCTTTAAATTTTGTTTTTTGGTTTTGTTTTTAATTGGGAATGGAGGAATGGATGAGCCACCTTGGATTCTGAAGTCAAGTCCCATCTTATTACAAGCACTCAGATTATATAATGTTTTTCTTCAGTATTTCAGACTTCATCTGAAATTTGTTGTTTGTTTTTCCCCATTATTGCCACTTAAAAAGCTGTTAAGAGTCACACTCTTCTGATGCTTAACTCAGCTCTAGTTTATAGTGTCTCTGTGATGTATTTATTCCTTTGCAAGCATTACTGTTTCAGAAATCCTCCTTGCTGCTTTTCACAGTCCTTGCTACAGTTTGCATTCACATGTACTGGACTTGTTCAAAATGTCTCCACCAACCCATTAATAATTTTTCACAATATACTGTACCTAGAGATCTGTTGAAGACCTTAAATATGTGCTATTTTTGTTGTAATCACCATTATTCAAATAATATGGCAGTGAATTATTTAGTTAGTACATTTTTGCTATTTAGTAATGGTCTTAGTCAAAATGTGTGGAAGGTACCACAACACATAGATTTTTGATAGAAGCTTTTACTTCTAAAATACAAAAGAACAGTGATAGGATGTGTTTTCATGCTTTTTTGTTACTAGCTCTATCACTATGGTGTGGCATGATACAGCCTTACAGAGTTCATTTTTGTGAAACTGAAATTTTTCTGAATCTCATGCAGCCACAGCAAATAATGCCTCTGCTTTCCAAAGCCTCTGGAACTGTGTGGTTAAATGCTGTCCACATACATTAAGTTAGTCTTCTAGAGAAAATTTGGACAGTCTAAACTTTCCAGATTCTACTGAGTCATTTTCAAATCCGATAAATGCTGTCTGGGAGCATTTTGCGTATTTCAGATTGCTAAAATAAACCAGTGAAGATTGGGAGGGTTGGTCTTACTATATTTGACATCTTGTTTATTGCTGAAGAGTTTATCACTGCCTTGTTTGAAATCTTCCAGGAACTTGCTGTTTAACATCCAGAAAAACAGATTGGAACCTGTTTTTACTCCCTGAGAAGAATAGAGCAACTGTTCAGTCACTCCTGTAGAATTGGTCTTAGAAACCTTCAAACAGATACTTAACAAAACTTGTCTGGATGTGCATTCATAGTAGTTTAATTTAAATCTCTTGATATCTGACTATGGAAGCTTCTACACATCCTGGACTTCTTTTAAGTAGTTGAACATGTTTAGTACTAGGTAGGATTAGGGCAGGTTTTTGTGGCTGTAAGAGCTCTACAGAGCTGGCTGTCAAACTGTTGAGTGGTGTTTAAAAGTGTACAAGTGCTGTCTGGTCTTTCAAATGAAGATAAGGAACATCTGTTGTGGGCTGGGCATAATACCTGTGCTGTTCTAGGCTTTGTTAAATTTAGGGGAATTGCAGGCCAATGACAGGGTGATATTTCTACAGAAGTGCTCAGGAATTAGGCATTGCCAGAAGAACATTCTGGACCATGTAAGACTTGTGGTGCCACAAGATTACAAAGCCTAACATCTTGTAGAATAGAATACAAAGAACTGTGATTTTTGAATTTTTTTTACAATATTTAAAAAATATTTTTCTGTGAACATTTTTCTCTTCCATTTCTTTGACAGTTTGGTCTCGGACTTGTCTCTGCTCAGTTGCATGCTAGACGACTCCTCATATTTTGTGTTTTCTATGTGTAAAGTAGACAAATATTCTAATGTGTGTAAGAAAAATTTGATATTAGGTGGCACAATACTAATAATTATTAAGTCCACATTTTTACTTCCTGTGGATTGGAATAAGATGAAAGGCAGTGGTGAGGTGTCTGCATTACCATGGTAGTGGTAAGTTTTGCTGTGGGGAGGAGGCACTGGTGTGACCCATCTGTCACTGTGCCTTGCAGTGTGGTGGTGGGACACTGAGGGACAGCTGTGCTTTGGTACCTCCTGGGTGCTGTTTCCAGTGAAGGAGGAAGGTGCTGGGAGGGGAGCAGAGCATCCCCTCACTCGCTGCCAGCTGGGCCCTTCTGGTGGGTGAGGCTCCTCTCTTGATGGGCAAAAACATTTTCAAAGCAATCTTACTGACTTTCAGTAGCAATTGGCAGAAATTGTGTCTAGAAGTGGTTATCCTACAGAAAGCAGCATAGTAATGAAAACAGGAAAAAATATTAATTTGATCACTGTTGGTGCTCACTCCTGGTTTTCCTGTGCTAAAAAGTATTTGGATAAAAGCCAAGCATAGATGTGCATTCATTTAATAATTATTTTCCCACTGACTGAGTGCAACTTTTCTAAAACTTGCAGAGAAACCTGTTTGGCATATCATGAATATTGTAAAAATTATATCTGTCACTTAAGTTGCATGCAATTACCTACCTCATAACATTTTCTTATTTGTGCTGTGAATTTCAGTGCATTTTTCTCTGTGAGGTGTGGTAAATTTGTACCTTTTCACTCCAAATTGCCAGTATATTACTTGACCTACACAAACTCCACAGCTTTGTTTTGTTCTGGTGGCTTTAGCAGGGACTGCAGGCCAGGCTGAGGTGGTGCCAGTGCTGGATGACCGCAGCTCCAAGCGATCCCACTTGTGTTGCAATGTGGCCACTGTATGGAAAGTCATGAACTGGGGAAGACAGGCCAGTTTCACTTCTCCCACCTTGTCCCTGGAGGCCCAGTGCAAACCAACCCTGTCAATTGTTGCTTTTCTATCTGGGCGCAGGAATGGTGGAGCCCTGAAGCCTGGCATTCTGGAGTGCTTTTAGCATCATCATGGGACAGCTGTTGTTTGACAGTGGACCATTAAATTCTGCAGTTAAAAATGCAGTAGCAGTTAAATTATGTGAAGAATTGCTATTGCAAAAGAAGGACAAAATTTTCTTATTTATGTTCTTGTCATTGTGGCTGAAACTGTTTGTTTTTCTATTTTTGAATTTCTTCCCAAGCTTTAAAAAATATTTCATTTTAATGCCTGAAGCAGAGCTCCTAAGGTGTCCTAGAATAGGTAGGCAAGTGGTTTCAGCAGGATGGGAGAAGGGGAAATAAGGTAATAAACATACACAGACATCTCTGTAGGGTTTTCCTTTCTGTCAGTTAACATGCCAAATTTTAATTATGGTTGGACTTTCTATTTTTTCCTGGTATTCTGCCACCACTTTTTTCCATTAATTATCTCATTTCCCCCACTTTGTTTTCTATGATCTGATCATCCAGTTCAATCCACAGATGATTGTGAATAATCAGGATTTTGCTTCATGTCTTTCATGGCACAGATTATGCCCCATGAAAGGTTTTACTCTAAGTATCAGGCTTTGCATATAGGAGAGAATGTTGTCCTTAAATTTTATTACAAGAGAAGTTTTGTTTAGTTAGCAAGCAGCTTGGGAGTTTTTTTAGTAAGAAGGACAAACTGCTTCATCTAAAACAAAATTGTAGTCATGCTTTGATGGTCTGGTAATGAGGCACAGATAACTGACTTCTTAAGTGGCATGAAGACATTTAATAGATCTAGATTGCTTTCTTTTTAATATAAAAGTTTTTTAATATATAAGCTTAATATAAAAGCTTATTTAAATAAGTGGGTTGGGGGCAAATAAAACAAAAATTAAAATCTGGATGGAGACAAGATGGAGACAAAAGCTTCTGGAATGTTGGCAAGAAGTCAGTCTGAATGTTATATATGTCATTTATTCCTGGAGCAGACATGGGGATTTTGGTCAATTAAGTAAGTAAAATGTTTCTTGTTAGTGACATCTTGGGTATTTCCTTGGAAGTGCTTGGTAATTGGGATGAAATATGCAGCATGGTAAAAAAAGTGCACTTTTCATTTGGCACGTAATGGTTTCAGCTAGGGCTGAGATCTTAGGAAGATAAATTGTATTTAATACAGGGACAGTAGTGGGCCAGAATAAAATATTATTCTCTAGAGTGTTACAGGCAAGAATATGATAGATAAAATGTTATGGTCTAGAGCACAATTTTACAGGGTTTTTTGAGTGTAGTTGTCTTCAGAATAAGACTTTTGAATTAGAAGAAACACACTTTTTAAATGAACAGCATTAGCTCATACAGTTAATCAGCAATCTAGTTAAAACAAACTATGTATATGTTAAATAAATAAAATCACTTCTAGTTGTTTCCCTAATTGAATAGGATCTTAAAATGCTGTTGTGTCACAAGCATTTGTATGATTGACTGGAGTTTTTAACATGAATTTTTAGCAAACAAATCAGAAGCCTCGTTAAAAGTCCCACTGTGGGATTTAGCTGGTGACTTAACATTCTAAAATGTCAGCTGATTTACACTAGAGAGAGAAATGCAGTTTTAGATTTTTCCATGCAGCTAACTCACCTACTAAAATAAGACTACTGGAACAACTGAGTGTGGCTGCATGAGTCAAGATGGAAAGGAATCTCAATCAGAACAGCAGGAGGGAAAAGTAAAGGGAGCTGATTTTTAACTTGGGGAATTGGAGGAAACATATATGGAAAAATACATTGATAGTGCTACCTAACACTGTGCAAACAAATCTTTTGCCTCATCATGGAAATATGCAAGTATTCTTAATATTTTCTATTATCTGTTCATACAGTCTGGGTTTATCCCTGAATAAAATACATTAAATACATCTGTGGTGTTACAATTAAGATAAACAGGATAGACTAGAATTTAACATGATTGCATAGTGAACCCAACAAGTTCATGATCCAGCAGCAATTTACAAATTAGTTGCTATCTACTGCCATTAGTTTGTAATTTCTTCTATAATATTTGGCTCTAAGCTTTTAAAGAATTAATCAGACTGGGACCACTTGAAACAGTTAAACTTGAAACCTCCAGACTGGCTGGTCTCAAATGATCTAAATTAAAATAACACTTATATAATCTATAGTACTCTTTGTTGGTAATGCAAGCAATAGGTTTGTGTTCTCTAAGTGCTGTGGGATTAATTTGTTTGTAGCATAGTAGCCAAGAGCCTTCTTACATTCTTTCTGTAAGAAAATGCAATGTTAAAACTTTCCATAATATCCACAGGTTTTAGGACCTGCCCCAAAATGGTGTTCCTTCTTGGACAACTTGACTGAAGAACTGGAAGAGAATCCAGAAAGCACTGTTTATGATGATTACAAATTTGTTACCAGAAAAGACCTTGAAAATTTAGGTAAAACAGTTGTATACACTCTTTGGCTGACTTCTTTGTTGAGTTTTTGAACATTTACACATCTGATTTTTGTAATTTCAGTGTGGTGTATGAGGGCTGCTAGAAATTCACTGACAGTAGTTTTCTCTTGTTTTATTGGTTATGAATATTCCAGACTGATGGCTCTAAGTTCTTTGATTCCCAACCAGTATAACACAAGAACACTTGTGTTTCTCAGATTTTTATCTCAAGAAGGTGATTGATATTTGCTGGTATAATGCATCTGGGAATCTGTTGTGCTTTCATATGCCACATGGAAGGCATAGGAAGAAAAGTTGGTTTAGTTGTCAAAATATTTTTGAGGTGCTGAAATAGAATTTGGAACTTGCAGCCAAAGGCTACCCTATTTGAATGTAGTAATTTTCAGAATATATAAATCATTCTAGGGCTAATAGTTTGAAGAAATTGAAATTCTGAAAATTATATAGCAGAGAAGGTAAGCAACCTTGTCTTGAGGCAGTTAGTCCTTTTTCTGTCCGTTACATGGTTTGATTGCAATGTTTTGCTCCAGTTTACTTAATTTACCTCTGACTCTGAGTGTTTGACACAGGGCAAAACTCTTTAATTGAAAAATATATCACACTAAAAAAGGGATTTTCAAACATCTATGGACTTCCCAAAAATCATCCTCAGGAATTCTTTGTGAAGTTTTATAGAGTATAGTGCATGTGGAAATTTTTAACAAGTGCTCAGTAATGTGTATCATGACAAGAAAAGTGGATCTGGTTGCTCTGAAGAAGCTTAAATTTTTTTGCTGGCCAAAACAATTCTTATTCCCACTTTTAATTAGTCTTGATGTCATGACTGTGACTTAGATTGATATTTTGCGTAGGCAGTGTTTGTTTGTCTTAAGGAAGTGAAGTGGCTGTCTTGGAATAGAAGTTCTTTATGTGTGAAAGTTCTTTGAAATTCTCTGGAACTTTTTTCCTAGGTCTTGCTCATCTCATTGGATCATCATTGCTCAGAGCATATATGCATGGCTTCTTCATGGACATAAGACTTTATCATAAGGTAACTATGGCTGAATCTTGTCAATTTTTATTCTTAACAGTAAAATATATGTGCTGTGGGTTTTCTTCATCCTTTTTTGGTTTTTTGTTTTGGCTAGATTTTTTTTCCATCCAGATAATGGACTGTGCCCTGTATTAATGGTACTTTCTTTTTACTTCCTCTTGTTTGTTCAAAGGCAAAAATGATGGCCAACCCCTTTGCCTATGAAGAATATAGAAGAGAGAAAATAAGGCAGAAGATAGAAGAAACTCGTGCACAGAGAGTTCAATTGAAGGTAAATCCTAGAAATAAATGGTATACTTTGGGGAAAGCTATTCATAAAAAGTAATGTATTCTCAAGTGTATCTTAGAGATGTAGTGACTTAGGAGTTGAATCTGTTTATCATTGCACACACAAAGTAATTTATAGAACTTCTTGAATGGAAACATAAAATTCCCATGTGTGGGATTTTGAAAGGCTGATACAAAACTAAAAGAGCAGATCTCATCTCATTTGCCACTTCAACAAATAATCCACTGGTAAAACTTTGCATTTTCTGCTTCTGTCATTAAATTACTTGAGCCATTGAAACATGATACTCTGGAAAGCGATACATGAAAATTGTATTGTGTTTATAACTAGTAACTTTCTAGATTGGATCTGTTCAACATAAAAGGAGAAAGAGTTGCTTTTAAAGTTCTAAAGGTGATGCATTAGAAGTTAAAAATAATATACCAGTTCTTTAATCTTCTCTAAGGGCAGTTACTTTACTAGTACTTAGAGATATTTGGAACAGCAAGGAGCTTTTCTGAAACAGTTGTAAGTAAAGCATGTAGGTTGCATGTGTAAAAGGCTAATTTATTAATTGCTTTCCTCTTTTTAGAAACTCCCAAAAGTTAATAAAGAACTTGCACTCAAACTGATTGAAGAAGAAGGAGAAGAGCAACAGTTCAGTAAAAAAAGAAAACAAAAGGTGAGCTCTTGTTTTGGTGAATTCTCTAGCTGGGAGCACAGAACTAGCAATGCTTACAGGATTCTTTTTTTTAATTGTTGCTGTTTGGCCAAAGAGATTCAAAATACCATTGGTTCTGTTTCTTATAAATAACTTATTCTGGTAGGTGGCTTTAAGTGTATTTGACTGTAGCTGCAGCTCAAAAAAAACCATATAGTAACTTGATGCTAAAAATGATTAAATACTCATTGTGAAGGTAATATGGGTTTCACAGAACTCCAAAAACTGGTTAATGCAGCCTCAATACCACAACTGTTCATACAAGACCTGTTCTTTGCATATGTTTTTGGTATTTTGGTGGTGACCATGACAGGATAGATGTTATCTATAAAATTTAAGATACAATTGCATTTTTTGTGTATACAGTTAAATATGTTTTATAGAATAGCCAAAATGGTTTGCTTTTATGCAGCAGGAGTTCTTCTGGATGTTAAAAGTAATCTACTACTCTGCTATGAGAAGTTTTTAATTGAAGAAATGGGTAAATGTTTAGTATCTAGTGAGAGGGTGGGCTTTTTATAGGTAGCATTCATAGGTGCTCATTCTTACAGGAATATAGCATTCATGATAGGCAGACACTAGCCTGCATGTGATAAATAATGAAATCTTATGTGTTGAGGTTAGAGGAAGGATGGAGGAACTACTAAAAAGATAGGTGATGATGAAACTTAAATGAGAGTTCAGTAGATGGGGACTGAAGTACCTAGAGATTGTGTTATTAAGTGGACTAAATAGAGTGTATATAAAAATGTACATAGGGATTATTTTTCTCAAAAAGTATTAGAGTCCTATGACAAGCAATTTATTTCAGGCTTTGGGATTTAATTTTTGTTGTGGCTGAAAGTTACACATTTGCACTGGTTTTGTGTTTGAAATTTATTCTTGTTTTCTGTATCCTTAGTTCCACCCTCCTTTTCTTCAATAACAATGAAAACCTAGTGCAGTGGTGGGATTAATATGCTGGTATAAGTTAAGCAATGTTAAAAAATTAACATTTTCTATTAAAAAGCTATGTGTGCAGTGATTTTAAAATAACAGTAACTGGTCTTCTCCTAAGATGAATTAGTAGCTTGAACTGTTCTGAATTCACCAGCAGCATAATTTACACTGAGTTCATTTTACTTTGACATGATTTAAACTGCCTTTTACATTCTGTGTGTGAAAGTAGTGAAGAAAAAGTGTTATAATATGTATAACAACATTTCCTCTTAAGTATTTACACTAAAATAATAGTAGCATTACATAAAGATACGTACCCTTATAATTTGTTTTACATGTTGTAGACTCATCCCCATCAGGCAGTATATTTGCCCTGCAGGTACTGCTGATTAGTCAGTAGATATCAACATGTCTCCAGACTAGCTGGCTGAATGTATGAGAAACATTTATCTGAAAATATTAGTAATTGTGTATTTAAAGTGTCTGTACTGTGTATTAAAAAAGCTCTTGCTTACAGGTAGCTTAAAACAATCTTTGTTAAAGTACAATAAGCATAAATCTTGATTTTTATTTGACCTGGAAGGATAAAGCAACTGGCATTTCATATGCTGGTTATTAACTTTGTTTAATTAAGAAAAAGTGTTACGTATTTTGTTAATGTCTGTTTCAGAATTGTGTAACTTGCTCATGCTTTGCTCCTGTTCCAGAATCTGCCCAGCCTTCTCAAAGATGATCGTTTTAAGGTCATGTTTGAGAATCCAGATTTCCAGGTGGATGAGCAGAGTGAAGAATTTAGGCTACTTAACCCACTTGTTTCTAAAATAAGTGAGAAAAGAAAGAGGAAGCTAAGGATCTTAGAAGAACTGGAAGCACAAGGACAGGTAAAATATTTTCCCATTTGGATTAAGAAAGCCTATGGAGTTTTCTTTTCCTCTGTTTCAGGCTTTCAGACTTTTCACCCCAGAAAGTTGAAGGCAATGCAAGAATGTCTTATCAGCTACAATAATTAAGTGTCATTTATAAATTTAATCTAGTTTTTAGATGTAATACTGTTTTTGCACAAACACAGGTTTGAAAAACATAAAATATGTAGATGGTAACAACTTTGTGATATATTTTCAGCTTATTTGCTGTTACTGCTTTGTTCAAAAGTTGTAGTTGTCTTCAGCTGTATCTGTGTAAAAGCTGTCACATACTCCAAATGCAGGAATGATTTGGAAAGAAAATTAGTTGATGACTTCTTATTTTATACTATTTTTGTCTGCAGGAAGAGGAGGAAGAACCAGAAGGAAAAGCAAGTGATGCAGAAAGTTCTGAGAGTTCAGATGATGAAAAAGGCTGGGTTGAAGAGGTCAGGAAACAGCGCAAGCTTTTACGCCAAGAGGAAAAACTAAAGCGGCAGGAAAGGCTCAAGGAGGATCAGCAAACATTACTAAAACCTCAGTTTTTTGAGATTAAAGAAGGAGAGGAATTCAGAAGCTTCAAAGACTCTGCCAAAAAACAAAAATTAATGAAGTAAGACTAATGTTCCTATTTTAATAGATGGGGGTGGATGATTCTCAAGTATTTCCCTACAGTGCAGGCCTGCAGTGTTGTGGCATGGAAGCACTTGCTAGTAAAGCTACATTTGGTGATCCAAGGGTATAACTTAAGGTGTCATAGTCATTGTATGCTTTGTTTTATAGATAAACAAATACACTATTTAAAGTAGGACAGAGACACAATGCAAATGAAATTAGTAAGATACTCCTGAGTCAGACTGGGGGATCCATTACTCAGTGTTAGTGCAGTGCTGTTCCCACAGGTAACAGTGATGTCTTGTGAGACTGGTTATATTTCTCCACCAGTGTCACTGTGAGGTTAACAGACTGGATGTTTTTAATCTGACTGTCCAAAAGGGTTTAGAATGCTACATGAGTAGTCACTGTTTTGGGAGTAGGATCAAGATGGGTCAACATGGTAAAAGAAAAATTGTTTTGTTTGGGTATTTTTATGGCATCTAGAAATTTTCAAAATCTACACTGTCCTTATAATGTCAGGACTTATTATTTCTGTTTTTCATTTTGCAATACAAAATACCAGGCTAGGAGGGTGTTTGTTAAGTGTAGTTTGGTTTGGTTCTTTCATTTCCTTAAATTGGTGATCATCTGAAATAATGGGTACATGGATAAGCATTTCAAACTAAAGAAAGAAAGAGCACATTAATTAAAGGACTTGGCTTTGAGGTACTCAGTGGCTGCAAATCTCATTGATTTAGTTTTTTTCAGAGGTGAGTTGAGCCCTTCAGAAGATGAGATTTAATAGAATTTTATTGTTTGGAGCACAGACACTCATTAAACCTTTCAAGACAGTAGCTTCAAAGTTCTTGCAGCACAGCTGGTGCAGAACAGAATTTTGACTGATGTTGGAAATGGGTTGTTGGGCTAGATGGATCTCATAATAAACATTTCTGTTTTATTTAGAATGAAATTGCACAGTCAAAGGAAAGAAAGTGAATAATACAATGGGGCTGTTTCTTTATGTCACTAATGACTACAATCTGGTTGTTTTATGGTGGGAATTTTTGGGAGACACATAAAGAAACACTTGATAAAAATTCAGCCTTTTAATTAGAATGATCATGTAAAGTGGATTTTTAAGTATTAGCAAGAGAGTGTTCCTATGGTAGTCAGATGGTCTATGATTTCCATATTGTACCTGTAAGACTTCTTTTAAGTAGAAATAGTGATATTTTATAAATAGGGATTTATAGCAGTTCAGCAAAACTGATTGCCATATTTTCCTTAGCTGTTTTTATCAGCAAGTAATTTCACACAGGGATTTTTCTTTCTTCTTTTTATTGAATATGTCCACTTACTCTGAACTTTTAATTTCCTTAGATGTTTCCATTAACTGTCTCCTGATTATTTTTCTTTTTACCTTTGTTCCAGATGATGAAGCAACTTTTTAATTTTCTCAGTTTTTCTTCTTTGTCAGGAGAAAATTACTCCGGATACTCTGACAAAGTATTATAGGTCAAAAATAATTTTTTACATTGTGATTAGGTTTATAGTCGTATTAGCTGTAACTTGGAAGGAGCCTGAAACACTGGTCAAATGGCACTGTATTCTCAGTGCAAGTGAAATATTTCATTAAAAAACTGTATGGCTGCAGACTACTCATATACTGCTCTTTTGCACAAATTCAGCTGCTGAGCCCCAAAGAAAACTCTAAGGACTGTCAGTTTGAAGCATAAAGAATTCATTTTGTTCAAAATACAGAAGGCTTAAATGTGAAAAATGGTGTTGAAATTCAAGTAAATAAGCCAAGATAGTTGTAAGGAAGAGAAACATTTTATATGGGTTTAAGGGAGAAAAATAATTTCTTCACCCCAGGAAAAGCAAAAGCATATACCACAGACCTGTCCTATAGTGGAAGAAATATCTGTGATGACATAAACCATCAAAAGACTTTTAACAGGCTGCTTGTAAAGAAAGGGGAATGTCTTAAGATTTGCTGCTAATAGATATCCTCTCTGGTAGATGCACAAATAGACTGTAATGTAAAATGTGGGGGAAAAAAAAAAAAAAAGGAGAGGAATTTGAGTACAGACCAGGATGACCAAAAAAATTAATGTGGTAGCATCACTTCCTTTGTTTTCTGAATTGCTGTCATTGGATTGACTTATATGGGGTTTTTTTATCGTTATCTAAACAATTAGCTGTATACTCACTGATCCCCTTTGTGTTCATCCAAGCATTGTTCACAGTGTGGAGTTTGGTGTTCATCAAATTCTTAGAAGAAATTTAAAAATCAACAGCTGATATCTGTTTCATATAATACATATCTGTTACCATTTTGTAGTCATAATGATTTAGCCTGTGTTGAGCTAACTTGTTTGGTTAGTAAGTGTTTTTACGTATTAGAATTTTATGGAGAAAATAAATATGTTTTGTGCTGGCCTTATTCAGTGATAAATAGTCAGCATAAAGTAATTAATTGAAGTAGGATACTGAAAACTGGAAAGACTGTAGTGGCATGTACAATCTGGTGAGGCTGGCATGTTTGTCTTTGATTTGATATATCCAAGTTACAGGATGATGGTCTGTGACCAATATAATTAAGTACCTTAATACCTTCACTATGCATTTAATGGCTAGATGTTCTTTTTCTCTCTAATCATATAATGTTCTACCTGAGGAAACAGTTTATGACTTATATAAAACTGGGTGTTTCTTTTGACATATTCCTGACTCAGCACGGCTCCAAGCCCAACTTTTAAAGCAGTGATGCGTACTATAAATTTCTTTCTAGACCAACAGTCTACATTTTTCTGTCCAGGAAAGCTGCAAAATTTACTCATGGTTCTATAAAACCCCTTGTTTCAAATCCTTCTATGTTTAATTTACCCCTTTTGTACTCTTAGGCTTGCACAAAAAAGCTTCAAATCCTTGCTTTCTTTCCCTACAACATAAGTTTCCTACCTAGTATTTTGAAAGGAAACCATAAAAGGAAAGGATTTTTATCTGTGTGCTAAAAGTTTTTTGATATACTTGATGTCCCTTTAAAGAGGATGTTACTGAAGTTAAAAAATGTCAAAATCAAAAACTATAGTAGTCACATTTTATAAAAAGTATGACAGTTAATGTATGTGTCTTCAGAGGTGGCCAAGAAAGCCAACAAAAGCATAGTTGATATTCCTTAGTACTGGTAAAGAGATATTCCTGTTTTACAGCAGGAGATGTCCTGAAAAACTGTCCTCTTATAATGAGGAAAAAAAAAATTGCATGGGTAATTTTTTGTTTGGTTTTTACATTAGGGCAGGGGAATTCGCTTCCCATAATGCTGTGAATGTATCCCTTGAATTAATTTGTTCAGGAAGATGTAAAAAAAACACCCAACCAAAACAAAGAACCCATCTGTTGTTTGTATATCAGTATGTACAATTCACTATCATTTGAGGTCTGCACATTTTCAGATAAAAAGAGCCATACCTATGGTTTTTTTCAGTAAGATTACAGCCCCACAGCATGTTGCTAGTATCTACTCATTTTAATTTTTCTCCTGACTGAAGCAATGTCTAGGCAGTCATGCTCAATAATTGCTGGGTAGTAGCCATATTTCTCCAGTTCACTTTCAAAGGGGAGAAAATGGGGCTTCACTTGAATGTAGAAATCCCACCACAATGTTGGTGACTGATCTTCTGCCACAGTTAGCTCTAAGGCTTAGCTTGTCTTTCCGATTCGCACAGATGGAACAAGTTTTTACATGTACTCAATGAAAAATATACTACAGAAAAAAATACAAAGTACCTAGTCATGAGAAATAAAGTAGTTCTTGACAGTAATTTTTCATTGTTAATCTGAAAAGTCTTTGTTACATAAAATGGCTCATTAACCAAAATTCAGTGGACTTCAGAGACTTCATGCATAGGCCACAGCCATGAGTTCTTCATACACAGTAAATGCCATTGACTTTGGTGGCTTCTCTTTTTTATATATGATCTCTATTTTTATGATGATTTATTTTCTGCTTTAAAAATCATACAGAAAAGATCTCTTGGACCTCTTCAGAGAGAGCTAATGAGGCACTAATAGAATCTCAAATTGCAGAAACTAATTTTGTGTACAGTAAGGGGAATGTTTTCTAAGCACATGCAGAGAGTGTGATCGTAGAAGCCATGTCATATTCTCAGAGGGTGCCACTCAACTCATAGGACCTACATTACATGAGAAGGATGAGCCATGTTAGGACTCCCAGGTGCCTTAGGGAGGCTGGCTGAAGGCAGCACTGTCCCTGTCTGCCTGCTTCCCCCTGAGCTGGAGGCTGTGTGGGAACAAGGTGTTTTTCTACTCCTCAGCTGTTCCAGTTACAGCCCGCCTTAACTGAAGTTGGCCACCATGATACTAAATACCAGCTCACAACCTGGAGCCACTGGGGCACATCCATGTGGCTTGCTTTTGCAGAGCATTAACTTCAGTGGAGGAGAGCTGAAAATTGTCACTTTTGTCCACAGCACCTACCCCCTTGTCCGCAGAAATGCTGGAGTTTGGTGCCTGAGGGAGAGGCTCTACACCAGTTTCCTTACAGAAATTCAGTGATAAACTGGGCTTGAAGGCATGTGCTTCTGTGGAGCTCCTGTCTGGGCCCAGGGTCTGTCTTCATCACATTCTCTTATTATATTGTTCTTTTATTCAGCAGACAACTTAGACTGTTTTGGGCACAGTGTCCAAACAGGCATTCGTGCTTGGATTAAATAGTGAAATGATTTGTTTGGAGATTAATTGGTTCGGGTGTATAGTCAAGATTACTTCCTTCCCTCAAAAGTGTTTCTAATTCAGAAATTATAAGATTTCAAGAAAACTGAATATATCTAGTATTACTTTTTTTATTTGTGCAGTTTAATATCACCAACTTTATTGGATATTTCAGAGAAAACTATAGCAATAGAAGGGTGTGGTGTCTTTCTCAACTAGAATCATATTAATTTTTAGCAGCAAAAACAATGAACTTTACATAGATTTTGAAAGTGTTTCTATTGAAAGCAGTGTCTGGAGGGAATGATTTGAATTTTTTTTTTTTTCTGTTTCCTGAATGTTTTTTTTTTTAGTTATGACGTTTCAAGGTTTCAGAGAAATTGAGATTAGTTTTGACTGCATTATCAACTTTTATTTAAAAGATAAATAAAAAGATGGCAAAAATAGGGACTAATGTTAGTTTTTCTCTGCAGGAAAACTCTTGAAGATCGTTTAAAGCTTGAAGAAAAACTTGGCACACTCAATGTGTCTGATACCACAGTAGGCAGCAAACAGGCAACATTCAAATTAAAGAAGGTGAGCTATATGTGTACATATATATATGTGTGTGTGTGTGTGTGTAATTTTTAAGATAATACACAAGTAACTTAAGTTTTTGCATGAAAGAACAGGAACTTAAAACCGTCAAGCAAATGTCCCTCTTCATTTCTTTATAAGCTGCCAACTCTTCAGGTTCTTGCCAAGAAAATGAAAGCCTCCGGTAGGACTCTGTGTTTATCCTGTATAACTCAGGCAACACTCATAAAATCTTATGTTCTGGTGGAAAATAATGGCTTGCATCTTTTAATAGTTTATTTGCAGAGGTACCACCAGAAGTTTGTGGCCTTGCCTGACTTCAGGGCCAGCACCGATCAGATCTCAGTCTGCAGATCCAAATACAACTTGGGGTGCTGCAATTTAGGCTTTCTCTTGGTTCAGCGTGTTGAGGGGTCTCAGCATGATGGAAGCAGAGCTCCAAACGACCTTCATTATTGACCTTATGTAACACAGGGTCACAGGAATGAGCTCTGGTCCTATACTGGTTGTCAAATTCCATATGGAGTGTATGGTTGACTGCTGCCTATTTACCTTGCCCAAGCGTTTTGATTTTCCATTCTAAAGAATTTTGTAGATTGCATACAGGTGATTTATAGTGTGGAGACAGTTAAATAAATGCCTCTGTGCATGTGCTACTGCTGCAGTACACTTAGGGATTTTTGTACTGGAAAATTGCTTAAGAACTAAGAGAGGATCCAATTTAAAAGCTGAAAACCCATATGAATTGATACTTGACCTGACAAAATTTCCTTTGGTTAAAATTAGTTTTCCTCAAGTAAACATCTTTGCTATAACACATTTCTCCTTACCACTGGTCAAATACTGTCCTCAGTGGTAAAACAGAAATGGCTAACACAAAAATGGCTAAGTAGTTATTTAATTGTCATGTTGGATATGCCTGAAAGGGGAAAAAAAACCACCCCAGAATTATTGACTGTTTCTACCTTACTTAGTTTATTGATTATTATCTGTTGGCAGATGTCCTTTTTCATCTATTTTTGATTCCTATATTGCTGGAATTTAAAATGTGGTGACTCTGTTATAAATTGCAAATTCCTCTGCAGGGCCTTGTAGGGTAATCTTTCTGGCAATTTTATCAACTCTGTAACTGCTGGTGTCTTGTAGCTCATTAAATGGGGTTTGCAGGGCTTCAAAGAAGGTCTTTTTTACAGTAGCTTGAATTTACAAAGTGGAAAGCCACAAGGTTTATTGCAGTTGGTGGTGCACGCTGAACTGTCACCTTTTCCTGACAGAGATTTGAGAGCAAAGTAGACAGACCTTGCAGGAAGAAGACAGACACTGCAGTGGTTCAGAATGCCAAATTTACTTGATTCTATCAGATAAGATACAGCTTTGAGGGTTTTTTTCAATTATAGTGCTTCTGACATGTATGGATTTTCTTTTCCTGACTTTTTACTGATATTACTTTATTGAAATATGTACAAAGTCGTCATCTGCATTAAAATGATTTTTAAAAATCTAATTTAAAGAAAAATAGTGCATCTGCAGTGAAGATATTTCCTCCTATCAAAAAAAATAACAAAGTAAGACTTAACAAGTCTTCTCTTAAATAAACAGACTTTGTGTATATCTTCTGAAGTCCTAAGGAATGAGCCAGGGAGAACTAGGAGGAAGTCACCCTATGCAGTCTTGGCACTCCTTTTCAGAGGATGAAGAGTTAGAATTAACAAGGCATAAAAGGGATTTTAATGTCACTTGAAATGTCAGCTTCTGCTTTGTGATGCCCTTTCCTCAAAGGGCAGGTGTATTTAGGAGTAGGTGGAAAGATTTAGTAGGGGAGAGAATTGTCCTTCCATGGGGTTGGTGTCACTTCAACTCATAAGTCAGTGGAACTGAGGCTGAACTTGGCTCCTGCTGGTGTGGTATGTTGGCAGCCCCCTGATGCCCAGCTACCAGTGACACATCTGGTGATGAAACTATTTGTCATTGATATTTCACAGTTTAGTTTTCAGGGAATTGGAATATGGCTCCTACAATGTGGCAGCTTATTTTTCGATTTCAATAGCAAATAGATCTAACAAAATTGTGTGATTTCTAAAATACCAAAGTACTTACACTGCTGGGACAGTATGGAAGACCTTTAAAAGCCCCAAACGTTAAAATTTCTGATGCAGATCAAGGTCATTCAGTTTCAGTATACTATGAGTAGCTGTCAACATGAGCTTAAGTAAGATTCATCAAGACTCTTTCAGAAGAGGTCTGGAGACAGGGAGAAACTACCTGTATTTTCAAATAGGGGGTTTCTTGTTGCTGTACTTGCAGTGAAAATGGAAGTTCATAAATTTCATCAAAGTCTAAAACCAGTAGCTTTTTCTGCCTTGATACCAGTATGGGCTGATTGCTATATTTGGTACACTGATTTGTAACTCAGCTTAGCCAAAATGCTGTCTGTGCTAGCAAACCTCTAGCTCAGTTTAAATGGTGTGTGCATGGGAGACTGGGGGAGATGAGCTGATGTGAATGCTGTTGGTTACAGAAAGAGGTGCAGTGGGGATGCAGCTGCATCCACAGTGGTAATTCTGTCACACTCTCAGTGCAGTTATCCTGGGCTGCTTGAAATTGCTCTAATTGCTGGAGTACTTTTTGACATGGGCAGTTTCCTGAGCTTGGCTAGTTCAAGTCTGCTAGTTACAGTTTATGCACGGTTTAAAGACAAGCTTTAGTCTTCCAAAGAAAATAATAGTTTGTGGCTCTAAGAACCATTTCATCTACATGGTACATCAAAATATCTTCCACCATGTTTTTGATTAAGGAAAGAAACATTAATAGATCATGTGCCACAGGAGCAGAGATTACTTTTATGTAGAAATTCCTTCTAGAATTGCACACAGTCTATCAAACACTTTCAAGAACTCCTGAGACCTTGTTTTAGGAAACATGTGTGCTTCAGCAAATTTAACTAATTGTTCTGTCTTTTAAAAATTGAATTGTGCAATATTAAGCCTGACAAATTTCAAGAAGCATTGGGACTATACTCTTGGGCACATAGTGTTGTTCTGGCCAGGGAGGCTCCTGTAGGGCCAGGGGTTGGATTCAGTGATACTTGTGAGTCCCTTCCAGCTCAACTTATTCTATTTTGTGATTCTGTGATTAAACTTGAAAACACTAGTTAACCAAAGTAGATACTAAGTAACCACAAATTTGGATTTATGTTCTTAAGAGTATTTAAACATAAATTATGGACTGTATTGTTAAGCATTGTTTTTTTATCTGAAATACATTATTCACTGTGTTTTTATATCTTTATGTTAAACATTTGCTTTGAAAAGCTTGGAATGATAATGCCTAAGGATATCTAGAATTAACAGTTACAATCTGACACAAGATAGCACAAAGCAACTAACTGTAGCATTTCCAGATTTGCTTAGTGGAATTCTGACTTGATATATTGATACTGGGACAATGAGGTGATGTATAAATTTACAGGAACCTGAGTCTATTTTTGTTTTAATATTCCAGTCAGAGCAGCAAAGGAAACAGCAGGAAGCTGAGAAACGACATCGTCAGGAGAGGAAAACCCTCCGGCGCTCTGCCAGTCATCTCAAGAGCAGACGTGGAAGAGGACGACTATTTCATTGATTTATGTTGGCTTTTTTTAAGAAACCTTTTACCTCATTTTCATTTGAAAAAGGGGCTTTTTCAAATTGGGACACAGTACCAATGGATTTGTATTTTGATTCATTGGTGAACACAAAGCCAGAACCTCCTAAACCTTGTGTTAATTACTGAAAAGTTTATGAAAGTTAAAGTACTGACCAAAGGACAATATGAATATGGTCCATTGTGAGCTGTATTTGTTCAGAAATCACCAGCAATTGGTTATTGTGTAACCCTGGATGTTTTCTATATAAGAATTTAGTATACAACAAGGCTGCCTGTCTTTTATTTAACTTAAGAACTGTGAGTTTCAGTTTCTGAAATCTTTGTGACTGCTTAGATAAAAGATCAAAGGTAAGTTGTTTTGTCTAAAAGCTTATCTTTACAAGGACACAACAAATTTTTCTGATTCTTGAAGGATGACACACAGTTGTATTTTTCAAAAACTGACTTTGGCTTTATATTCTTGGGTTGCCTTAATAGCAAATGGTACAAATGTTTGTTGGGACAATTGAGAATGCCTGATTTGGGTTCCTCTGAGTCATTCTGTAAGGAAACCTCTCTTACCACACCACTGTACAAAGGGGAAGCTCAGAAGGGTAGTCCTATTAACTTAGAATTTGTAAGTACAAAACCTGATCCTGATGTTTCTGATTTGGAAAGCCAGCCATGTTTCATCATAGATCAAGTGGTTTATCTTCATATAACAAGCACTTTAAGGCCATGCCAGTAGTCTCCTATGCTTCAAAAAAAGAGTTTAGTTAAATAACTTTAAAAAACCCTTGAACCTAAGTAGGTCATTATTTAGCAAATAAATTAGTTGTTACCTTTGATCCTAAAGGAACCTTTTATTGCTTTTTAAAAGCCTTTATAAATTACCTTTTTGCTAGATAAAAGAACCTGAACTTTGGTTCAGCTAAAATCAGTGAATCTCCCTGTAACTGTAAATCTTTTTAAGAGACTCAAATCTTTTTAAGAGATTCTTAAGTATTTTGTTTTATAAACCAGAGAGGTATTAATCTGATCAGGTTTCTGTATTTGTAGAATATTTGCGATTACTTCAGTAAAAAGCCTTGGTTTCTCATAGCCTGATTTTTTTTGTTGTTAGATGATAGAAAAGTTAGCCACATGGATAACTTTTTTCCTCTCTGACTTAATTTTACCTGCTTTAATTAATGGTTTTGATTATGTTGCTGCCTTTAGTTTAAAAAGGCACTTTTCTCCTGATATTTTCATCTTCAAAAACTTACATTGTAGTCATCACCTCTGCCCTTGCATACAACTAAATGATAAGTCTCTCAATACCTATTTTTTTACCTCAAGCTGTCAAATTTCTGTATTGTCCATAAGTTTCTCATGCTTTTTATTTTTGCATCTTCCCCCTGGAGCATTATGTTATCTCTTAGAAACTATCTGTGTGCAGTTTGGGTGTGCTTACATCATACACAGGGCTGTAGGAATGTGGAAAGGTTAACAGTGGAAACTGGCCTCCATCGTGGTTGATACAGGGAGAGTTGGGGACTGAGTGGACAGAACCGGCATTTTAAGAGCAGGAATTTGGCCAATTTTGCTCCTTCTGATGGTGGGTCTAAATCCCATTATATTGATCTAGAGCTGCATTTATGGTTGAAGGCATCTGTATTTTACAATGATTTTGTGGGCTGTCAAGAGTAGTAAAAAACTGAATGTGGTTGATCTGCAGAGTGGTAATGCACTGAGTTTGAAATGGTTAACTTTCAGCTTAAAATGAGTGTATTTCTTGTGTTTTGAGATTCTTCTGATGGACTGGTTTAAGTCAGTGTTTTGCTTTTCATGCACTTAGATTCATAATGTAAGTATTGTGATAGTATTGATCATGTATTTAGGTTTTAGCTGATATGATTAAAGGAGTGTGCTTTGTACTATTAGATGGAAGGGACATGTAAACTGCCCTTAGCATGCTGTTTATTTCACCTCAAAGGAAGTTGGGATACACTTTACACACCACCTTTGACCTGCTGGCAATGCTCTCCCTAATGCACTCCAGGACACCTTTGGCCTGCTTGGCCACAAGGGCACTGCCAGCTCATGGACAGCTCGTTGTCCCCCAGGTGCTTCTCCACAGAGCTGCTTCCCAGCAGGCCAGCCCCAGCCTGTGCTGGTACCAGGATTATTCCTGCCCAGCTACAGGGCCCTGCATTTGCCTTTGTTGCATTTGAAACTGTTCCTCTCTGCCCCACTCTCTGCAGCGGTGCGTACGACACACCACAACAACTCTCAAACCCACTGAGTTCCTTCTGAAGGGCTGCACAGCCCTCTGGGGTGCTGGCTGCTCCTCCCAGCTTTGTGTCATCAGGGAACTTGCTGAGGAACCTTCTGCCCCTTCATCCAAGTCATTAATAAGTTAAGCAATATTGAACCTTGGGGACACCACTAACGACAGGCCTCCAACTAGACCCTGTGCCACTGCTTATGACCCCCTGGGATCTGCCATTCGGCCAGTTCTCAATCGACATCACTGTTCACATAGGCACCTGGCATGAAACATGATTGCTGAGATCGATTAGGAAAATTGCCGGTTAAAGTTGTTCTTGAACAGCTCTCTGGGGAAGTTTGGAAGTTTCAGCAGAATCTGGTGCATGAATGCAACATCATTGCAAATGAATTAACTTCATCATGCAACCAAAGCAGGCATTTTTTAAGTGTCAGCCTGGGTTTCATTAACATTTTTCAGTCTGCTGTTACTTCATTTTCTGTACTGCAGGAATCAGTCTTTATCCAGAATTGCATTTCCTAGAAGCTGAGCAGCTGCTGGGATCCTTTGTGACATTTAAGGTTCATACTCTTAAGGTAAAGAGTAATCTCATGGAAACTCATGTATGATTGTTTCATACCTGTGAGAACTCAGTGGTGAGAATCAGTGTTGAAAACTCACTGTAAATAAATGTACAGATAGTGGTTAAATGTAGCGAAATGCTGGTGAGATAAAGGAATGACCTAGGTCTGATGTCTCACCTGTACTTCACCACTTTTTTACTCCACAGGTAATATGATTTATATCAGTTAGGCTATTACTCATTCAACAAACATTGAACCAAAACTAATTATCTAATGTTCTTTACAAAATTCTGTTACCAAGCCAAGAATCATTCTGTGTTCCTGTGGCTGGTATATTGTCTGAAATGAGGAGCATCTACAATTTAAACAAAGCTGAAAATAAATTTGTAAAACTGTACCCCACACTGCTTGTTTTTAATATCTGAACTAAAGAAACGTGATTTTAAAATATTACCCCTCATATGTAGCAAGTGTGTGTAAAATGTATATGTATATGCACATGCACATTTTTGTTCTCATGGGGTTTATTTATGGAGTTTAAAGCAGATTTGAGATTGTCAGGCTTCAGGGAGAGTTGTGAGAGAGAATGAAATAGTTTTCAGATTACTCCATCTTGTTTTGCAGCAGCCTTTTAAATTTGTATTCTTCATG
Organism: Melozone crissalis; assembly: GCF_028551555.1. Taxonomy (NCBI): domain Eukaryota; kingdom Metazoa; phylum Chordata; class Aves; order Passeriformes; family Passerellidae; genus Melozone; species Melozone crissalis. The sequence continues at coordinate 61,041,373 of NW_026535805.1, forward strand.
TTTCCAGGTTTGAAAATGGGGAGTATAATTTAATTCCAGGAAGAAAGGACCGTATTGCAGATGCAGGAGTACAGTGAAGCAGTGCAGCTCCTTGCCTGGGGAGGTTGTGCAATGTCCACAAAAAATCTTGTGATGTTGGATTAAACATCTGCAGGTATAGATGTCTGTGTATCTTCAGGTGTAGTGGAACCTTCTCTGAGGGTGAGGAATGGTATTATGAACTCTAGAGGACCTCTCCAGCCTGATTACTCTATGAATGTTGCAGGGCATAAGGAGGAAACATGTATCATTAATTGACTGGAGTAATTTTTTCCCTTTGTCTCATCCTTCCCCTGAATCACTCACTAGTTTTATCTTTTTATCTCTTTCTTAAAGATTAAGTACTTCTTCTGGCATGTGTCCATAGCTAATATATTTTGTCTGATCTTGAGAAGTATGGGGATTTTAAACTGAATGAAAGCACATAAATCTATTAATAAATTTTACCTCTTGATCATTATCTCTGTATTTCAAAGCCCATTTTACTCAACAACTGGCTCTTTGTGTTGAACTTGAAATAGTTCTGTCACCAAAAGGAACAATTTATAGTAAAACCTGCAGCAAATAATAAGATTTAGCACCACTTATAGTTTATGCTACTGGAAGAAAAGGAATTCCTGAATTTTAAGGGATCTCTAGGTCATAGAATCATTGTTTCATTTGGGGTGGAAGGGACCTTAAAGATGATCTCGTTCCAAGCCCCCTGCCATGGACAGGGACACTTTCCACTAGAACAAGTTGCTCAGAGCCCCATCCTGCCTGGCCCTGAGCAGTGCCAGGGATGGGGAGTCTGCATATGCTCTGGGCAACCTGTGCCAGTGCCTCACCACCCTGACAGTAAAGACTTTCTTCCTAATATCTAACCTAAAGCCACCCCTTTCAGTTTAAGGCCATTCTCCCTTGTCCTATTTCTACACTCAGTACATGCCCATGTGCGAAGTCCCTCTGCAGCTCTGTTGAAGGCCTCCTGTAGCTATTGGGAGGTGATCTAAAGTCACCCCAACCCTTCTGTCTCCAGGCTCAACAGCCCCAGTTCTCAGCCTCGCTTCATAAGAGATGTTCCAGCCCTCTGATCAAATTAATGGCTCTCCTTTGTTTTTTAATTTGACCCAGATCCTTGATCCACATGGGGTGTAGTTGCAAATTTCTATTGATAAAGTGACATGTTACTTTGTGTTTGTCCTCTTAGTGGCATTTCCATACAAAGTACTTGTGAGTATCCCCTGATACAGACTGGTTTGCATTCATGTATCAGCAGAGCTAAAATAAGTAGTTTTTGAACAAGTGAATGGAAACCACAACAACCAAACCATCCATATTAGTGTAAATTCAGAAATGTGTCTGCCTGTTGCTGACTGTTTTTCAAGATCTCCATCTTCTGTTCTTTGCTTAGTGTTTTAGACTGTGGAGCATAGAAGAAGAGAAGATCCACCTTGAGCATGTTCAGAAAGGAGAAATTTTATCTTACTCTTTGAAAAGGATTGATCACTGCACTTCCTTTGATAAATGTATTTAATTAGAGTTGAAGGACAATAATTTTGTAGTAAGATCAGGTACAAGTTGAAGTGCTCTCATTCAGTGGGGTTATGCTTACCTATAGAGATGTGGGTCATCTTAATCATGGAGGCAAGTCCTTGTTCCCAGTTAATTTTTCATTGAGTGGGGGCAAAAGTAAAAATTCCATTTCCTCATTAAAGAGAAAACTAGGCAGTTGAAGTGGGAAATACCAGCCCAGCCCTAATCAGAATTTATATTCCCAATTCCTGGAACCACCCTTCCCTTCCCTACAGCAGTTTCTGCCAAAGCTGCTTTCTCTCTCTCCTACTCATTATCTCGTTTGAACATCTGGCTCTTTCTTCTGGAGTGCCTCTCTCTACACTCCACTTTTTTCTGTTAATATCAGGATCTCTGGTACAAATTTGTACAGCTACAGCAGAGATTTGAGAATGAGCACTAAAATGGTAATCGTAGACTGGCTGTGTTTGAGTATATCTTGAGCAGAAAGGATTTGTGTGAGCTTGGAGATACAGAGAGCTGTGGCACCAGAGGGGACTCAGAGAGCTGGGGCATACTCCTGTACATGTTACTGGCAATAGGCAGCAGTGTTGCTTTAAATCCCCCCCAAAATCCACTTCTGCTCTGTATGTATGTGTACTGCTGTGCTAGCTCTCCTTCACTAAGGTCTGGGTGCTTTGACTGGGACTGGTGTGTTTTAGATTTTTTTAAAAGAATTTTACCTGCAGCATTAGTATAATTGCAATGTGCATTATATACATATACATTGTATATACATGTATATTGTATACATTATATACATATATACAATTGTACATTATGTACAATTACACAAAACATTTAGCATTCAAAAGCATCTGAATAATATATTTTCTGATTTCAAACATGAATATATGTCCTTTCCATTTAACAGCATTTCTTCTGTAAACACATTTTCTTCTGTTTTTTAACCTTTATAATATGCCACAAGTGGAGGCCATACAGCATGGGTCATAAAAGACCACATGCCTACCTGTGAGGATTTAATCATCTTATGCAAGTGACAGTGTTGTGAAAACTAATTATCTTGTCTGTTGGGGTTCTGCTGATATTCTTGTAAACGGAATCAAAAGGGAAGTTTCAACATAGGTACTTTTTCTCCTTTCCCAGATGTAAATTGTAGATTGCCCAATGGGACTGTGACACTGTTGCACTGAAAATGAGGCAATATTTTAAACAGATCTCCACAGCAAATAAATATCCTCTATCGGAGATATTTTAGGCAGGTTTCAACAAATCACTTTTGCACAATACCATGGTAACTGCATTGCTGCAATTTAAGTAACACTAGAAGAAGAAGAGGAGTGTAGGTGATCATTCTCCAGTTGTTAGGACGAGGCCTGACGCTGTTCAGTTTACAAGTACAGACACAACCAAGAACATTGTGTAACATCTCACATGTGCCTGTAGTTGGGGACTGGTGTCACCCATATGCAACTTAGGCACTAAGGGAAGACAGCAGAACGATTGGTAACTTTAGAGGCAGCTTCTCCAGGAGAATGCAAAGGTAACAATCCTTTATTCCTGCAATTCCGTCTCCCAAACCGTGAAAGGTTCCAGTTAAAAACAGGAAGAAGATGGAAATTTCTGCAGAGGTGAGGCACAATTCTATGTCAGGTATTCAAGAAATGCTTGTCATCCCTGGAGTGGTGGGAACAAAAGCTTGCTTCTGTGATGGCTTTTGGTATAGATGTGAGGGCAGGGCTGCCAGGATATGATGGATGTGTAATGTGACCAAAGCAGGGAGGATTTACTCTCAAGTAGAGATCACCTCAGGGTGCTACAGGATGAAATGACCAAACAAGGCAGGTGGCTCCTTCCCTCCAGAGGATCTCTTTCCCTTCTTAAATGATGTGTACATGATGTCTACTGAAATGATTTCTAGAAGGCAATGCTCAAAAGTGGATATCTGTCTTGGCCTTTAGTGATGTTTGCATGTTCCCTCTTTATCACAGAAAATAATTGACCTCTGGTGTCAGTTATGACACACTGTTTTCCCTTGCCTCTGAAGATCTGGAGAATCAAAGATCTTTCCTTCAAAGAGGCCACCTCCCATGAAACTGAAGGAGTTTCTCATAGAAAGAAATAACTTGGAAAAAGTCACTGTTTAGTAAGGCAGTCAGTAAAGCAGCTGGAATGGAAAATCATTTTAGATTTGGCCAAATGTTTCTCTCAAAACATGTTCCAATTAAAAAAGAGCTTATCAATGTAAATGTCAAATTTTCAAGAGCTGAAACTAATCTGCTCTGATTTAGGGTTTTCAGTGAAAACTTTCAGTGTTTAATTTTATTGTCGTTTTCCCTTAGAAGGTGCAATCCTGTACTGACCTGGTGTGGCTTCTTGCACTTCAGGGTCTTTTAAAAACTGGATTTCTCCAGCCAGCATGGCAAGGCTGGTACGGCTGGTCAGGTAATGTAAAGTCTTTAAAACTTTTTATCTGATTCTGCTGCTCCTCCTCCCCTGCAACATGTGAAATTGTGGCTTAGATATTTGGGCACTATCTAATCACAAGGGATAAAGTGCTGGGCTGTCTGAACCCTTTTAATCTTCTCTCCTATGCAGGCATGTTTTTGACACCTCTAGTTATATTTTCTCTTCCCTGTCCAGCTGAGGAGGGCAGTGATAGAGGAGCTTTGGGGCATCTGGTGTCCAGCTGGGGTCAACCAGCCACTCATAGACAACCTCTTCATTTTTTTAGTCTGTCTTTAGCTGTTAAGTTTTAACAGCCAAACAATTTTGGCACTAAGTGGAAATAGTAGGAATTAAAATTATTATCAATGCTTTTTTCCCCTAATGTAGTTGGAATTTGGTGACAAGTAACAAATAGCAGCTAAGTGGAAATGATTTCTTAATCACAGGAAGCCTTGGAGCTTCTGGATTTGGGACACCCCTACTTCTGGCTTACTTTGTGTATCACTTCATCTAGCTCACTGTATTGAGTAATGCATTTTAGGGCATCTACAACTAACTTCAAGATACAGAACAGGCAGAAGAACTAGATGGGCTTAAGGAGCTGTTATTGTGTAAGGTGCTTGTACAGTCAACCAAGTTCTACTTTATGAGCTTGTGTTACTCCCTCAGGTCCAATTTTCTGCTTCTTGGCTAAGACAAGAATTTGGACTGGCCTGCAGGCTTGCTCAGAGTTCAGGTGTGCTTGAATCTCTGAACACAGCTCAGAAATCCCCAGGACAAGGCTGTCCCAAGATTTTGGCAGCATCTATGCCTCCAGCCTTCCCTCTACTATGCATTCTCTGAGCAATCTTCCTGCTCTTTTTTGAAAGCCTTCTGTATGTCAGTGCATTTTAAAGCTCGTGTATCCAGAAATATCTTCAAAATTTCAACAAGGTGCCACAGGCTCCCAGTGGATCCTAGGCAGTGTTCCTCACGACCAAGCTGAAAAGCAATAGAATCAAAACTTTCAAAACATAGGAGATTTAACTTTCTTCCATAAATATTAAGGGTCTATAAAAGTAAAGTTGGCCACTGGGTTCAGAGAAAGGAATATTAAGCCCTAAGGCAGAAGGACATAAATATACAAGGGACAGTAACTATTCTGGGGCACTTCAGACAGATTCTAAATCAGATGATGTAAATGCCTCAAAGCAAGACATTTGAAAGCTATTCAGTTTTCTTTGAACACTGTTTTGCATATGGATTTCAAGCATTCAAAGAGGGAAATCTGTTCTGTCAATGCGATCTCATGTGTTTTAGCTGGAGAAGCAGTGGTAACATGTGAGCGAGCTGTGGTGCCATGCTCCAAATCCCTCAACAACAGACCTGTATCTTGGGTGAACTAAACTAGCATGTGATCATTGAGAAGGACTTTTCTCCCAGTTGAAAGTTCTTACTTGGATACATAACTACCCAAAGGCAGAGAAAGCTGATCTGAATAACTGATACATAATTTTTATTGACTTTCATGGATGCTGTTTGCATTCATTACTGAGAACCCATTGCACAGGATGAAGTATTACTGAATCATTTCTTAGAATTATTAAGCATAAGCCAGCTTTCATCCCACATGCAGGCTTTGAACTCTTACTGAATAATTTTTTCAATTCATTGTCTTAGGGCTTTTTGTTCCACGTGCAGGTCTTGTCTTTGCCATCTACACAGCTTCCAAAACAATGGGGTTGACCCTGCTGCTTTGATGCGAGACACTCTCGCTGGCACTGGAGGAGCTTTACCTGTGCTGAGATGATGTTGGCTGTATATTTATTGTGACAATGACAAAGCACTGCCTGGCTTACTGGTTGCCTGTTGGTTTGGGTGCTGTTGAGGGGAAGGAGTCTGTCATTTTGGGGTAAGAGGAAGTGGCTGTGTAGGTGTTAGAACTCCCTAACTCTCAGAGCTACTGGGCAGGGCAGACCATGGTTTCTGCTCTGCCTCAGAGGCCAAAGGCTAGCAAGATGCTCTGCTTGGCAGATCAGATCTGCTGTGTGCTTTTCACAAACCCACTTCCTGGTGACCACATAATTTCCCAAAGTGGAATGAGGATGCAGGAACACACTGAAAGCTGTGTAAGATTTCTGCTGTTCCATTGCTTCACACACATTCCCAATGTATGTGCTGTGGTGGGTCCCAAAATCAGAATAGATGAGACAAGGACCATGTCTCAGAAGAGCAAGGCGGGACAGAGGCAGGAAGATGGGGACAAACATTTTAGCAAGGCCTGTGGAAATAGGACAAGGGATAATGGTGTTAAACAGAAAGAGGGCTGATTTAGATTATATATAAGGAAGTTATTTACAATGAGTGTGATAAACCACTGGCTCAGGTTGCCCAGAGAGGTGGTGGATGCCCCATCTGTGGAATCATTCAGGTCAGGTTGGATGGGGTTCTGAACAGTCTGATCTAGTTGAAAATGTTCAGAGCTATTGGCAGGTGGTTGGACTGTGTGACCTTTAAAGGACCCTTTCAACCAAACTATCCATGATTCAATGATTCTAGAAAGTGAAAGTTTCCAAATCCACAGACTGTTTCTGTCAGAGCACTGTCTTAACTGCTGTGGGAACAAGCTGAAATTTTGGTCTGCTCTGATGGACAAGACTCTTTACAGCTTTGATTTCCTGACAGTATGGCACTCCATACACCAGGAATGTGGTTAAATGCAAATAAATTTTGCTTTAAACAGAGGGTAGGGAAAAAAGTGCATTCCCTGCTCTGAAATTGGCAATGTAATTAGAGACTGTATTTGTCAAAACATCCCTGCCCCAGTTGCTGTTGCTAATGATTTAAACCAAAGACATCCTTTTCTCTGGAAGATACAATTAGTGAGGAATAAAAAGAATATTTAAAAATATTTATAAAGAATCAGAACAATACACTGGGGTTTTTCCTTCTATTTTACTTCTGAGGTAGCTCTGCTGGTCTGAAGAAAATCAGCAGTGTCTATTTTTGTGTACTTTGTGCCCTTGAAACTCTGTGGATCCTGCTCACAAAGATGACTGGAGCCACAGTCAGGAACAAGTTAGATCTTAAATGCCATTTTTAGTTGGGCTTTATATGTAGAAGGCTTTATATTTTCCCCCAGAGAACAGCTTCAGCATCTGAAGGTGATGGTATAGGTTTCTTCCATGGTTGTAGGATTAGATGAAGGCAATGACATTGCAAACTGACAGAGCACCTGGGGAGAGGAGAAAAGGTTGTGAACATTTGCAACCTCAGATGAGTTGTTTTTATTTTCATGTGACTTTCCTTTGAGCCATGCATAGTTTTGGTGTAGCCCATGTTGACTCAGACATGTGACATGTTCCTACAGCAGCACCTTCTACCTATTACTCAACAAGCTACCAGCACCATTTAGCTTGGGAACAGCCTTAGCTGGAAATGGTTTCTGTATACTCTTCCAGCTTCCCCTTGAAGCCTGTAGATACTTACTTCCACATCATCTACTGCCACTGCGTGGTGTGATGCTTCCTACTGCTAATGCTGTACCTGGCTCCATGGCTTCACCTGAGCTCCATTCCAGCTGTTGGTTTTGAGGAAACCAAGTGAGGCAGCTGTTTGCTTCTCATCCTCTCTGTGACAGTGCTGTTGATTTTGCAGACTTCTTTCATGATCCTTTTCAGTTGTCTTTTTTCCAGACTAAGTCCTGAACTATTCAGTAACTCCTTGTACAGAAGGTGTCCCATGTTTGGGATATCTGTAAATATGCCAACAATTCAAAGTACTTGGCTTTCTAAAAAGCTCTTAATATTATATGTTGCCTTTTGCTTAGAAGATAGGCTTGGTTTCTGTCAGTTCTCAGGGGGTAAGAGGAGAGGTCCTCCTGTGGGTTCATAAACCGTTATGCACAGGAAAGAAAGGGTGGCAGACAATAGGCAGTTTCTCTGAGAGGAAAAGGAGAGTGTGGGTGTTCCCAGAGCCCCTGAGCACTTCCATGTATTTGTAACTGATTTAGAAAGATAAATCATCACCCAGGAAATTAAAAATAAAGAAGGCTGCACAGAACTGTAGGACAATTCAGTAAACTTGAAAAGACAACAAAGTGACAGCTGTAAGTGTGACATGATGGGACATGGCAGTGGCACATCAGCTGTGCAACGTAATAGGGAGAAGCAGGAAAATCCAGTCACCTGTGGAGTCACAAGAGTGAGCTCTCAGCTCATTACTGGCATTCAGGAAAGTTTTTGGACAAAGTTGTCTGAAACTATTGATTTGGCATTCAGCAATAAAGTTATTGGAAATGAGAGGAGAGAAATATTTTAAAAAGTAATTAGTATCTGCCCTATACATAAGCCTCATAAGAGGCTACATAAGAGCTGTACTGTGGATGTTGAGTTCTGGTTAGCTCACTATGAGAAAGGTTGTGGTACAGCTATGCACTGAAGAGAAACAGCATTTTTTATAAGAAAATTAGGAGCTTCCTTGCAAATAAAGATCATAAATGGGGAACACTTCAGCTTGGAAATAGAGACCACTGAGCAGTCATATCATAGAAGCCTAATAGTTGGAGTGGTCTGTAAAGGAAGTTTGTAAAACAACTAAGTATTCTTCATGATGTAAGATTACATACTATCAAATAAAATTATCAGGTAGCAGGTTTAAAACAAGCATGTGGAGTTGCATGTATGATAAACATGTACATTGTGAGATCAGTTACCTTAGGCTATTATGGAGACCAAACATAGGTATTAGTCCTAGAAGGGGTGAGATATCTACTGAGCTCTACTGTACCTCAGAACCTGGATGCCAATTCCAGCTCAAGAAACCTTCAGTGATTGCCTGAAGCTGGAAGGATTTGTTGAGAAGCTTGCTCTGTTCTTATCCTGTTTCTTATGCTTCTCCTTACTTATCTGCAATGGAGTAGGGAACTTTGCTCTGCCTGTAGTTGCCTATGAGGGGGCCAAAAGCTGTGAGATTTCCATCAGAGGAGCTTAGGAGCAGATTAGCTGAACACATAACTGATGCAGGGTAGGTAGAGCTTATCCTCCTCCAGAAGCAACACTACACTCAGGGTCCTCCAAAAGTCACGTTGTCCCATTCCCTGCAATTTCATGGAAACAGTGAAAGTGCCTACCTCTCCACTTCCCATCTCTGGGTTGTCATCAGGACATGGCAGAAAGGGGTCCTGGGTGCCAAAGGACAAGAAAAGCTGAAACCAGGACAGAGTCAGCAACAGAAGTGCTGCTGGAATCACAGTGGAGGTGGAGGGTCAGTCACACCTCTGAAGGGCACCAGTGCAGACACGCTGGGATGAGGGTCCAAGGCCAAGCTGAGCTTCTAGCAGGGTCTGTGGGTGCTGGAGCTAACACTGTGTCAGTCTGGTGAGTTACTGGCAGCCTGCCCACAGCAGAATGCAAGGGGCAAAGTTAGGTTCTTCCAAGCTCTGGGCGAAGCAAATTGCAACCACTGAGCCTTTAGGAATGAGCTGCTGTTATAACATCACAGCAGAAGTGGTGACAACCCAGATGAAACATCTGAGGTGCAGTTTCACAACACATCTGGCCCATGAGCTTTCCATGGGAAAAAGGGCAGAACATGAACAGGCTTACAGGATGGATACCAGTCTCATCTCTGCTCTTTGTTTCTCCTTTTGGTAAGGTTGTGGTTTTGGACTGTAAGCCAACCCACAGGGCTCTGTAGTGAGATGCAGGGTGCAGGTGCTGATGCTTGTGCATTTCAGAATGCACATTCTTCAAGAACAATGGACTGGGGAAGTTACCACTGACTTGAGTCTCCTTCCTGCTCTCTCTGCCCCAATGATACCAATCCTTGTAGATACCACTGAAAATGGACACCAAGGGACTTGAAGAGCTGGGAACAAAACACAAAGAAAAAAAAATCAAGAATTATATATTTGCAGTTATAGACATGAATTGAGCTCACAAGGAATTCAAAGAGCAGAGCAAGAACTTGCAAATCACATAATGCAAAGAAAGGTACAAGCAAACAGTAGATTAGTGCATATTCCCTCATGTCCTCTTTAAAAATACCTGAAGATTTATGTGAACTATAAGCTTTTTTTTTTTTTCTCCTCATAGGGTCTTACTCTGAGGTCTTCTGTACAAGTACTTTTGCCAGGAAAGGGTCTGAACCTCTGACTTTCAATAGTGGTCATCAGCCTTAAGTCTCAAAGACTGGAGATGCATCTAACCACAAACACCCAAGCCTGGAAATCCCTCCTCAGAAGCAAAACAGCTTCCAGGCTCTGACTAGGTACTGTGAAGAAACCTGAAGATGTTTTCCATGGCCATATCATACCTGTTATGAGGCTGAGCAGTCTGAAGTGTTTGATGGCTCCCACCCAAGTCAGCCTCGTAGTGTCTACCACATATGAGTAACACCCAGTCTGTGAATCACAAGTAAAACCACTTCAGTATAGTTCCATTAAGGTATGTTCTACAAATAAAAATTGAGAACAGCTCCCTGCAGTCCACAAATGCCTTCTGCTTCTACAAGTCCTCTCCTTTTTCTATGCAAGATCTTTCCCTAATGCTTTTGAAACCAGAGCAACAAAAGAAAATATTTCTAGCTTATTTTAAACTGTTGCTGATAACATCTGAAGTGATTAGAGTATGTTTCATTTGTTTATTTTTGTTACTTTTCATTCATTAAATGGATGGGGCTTTAAACAATCTGGTATGATGGAAGGTGTCTCTTGGAACCAGAGGATCCAGAGGATCCAACCCAAACTATTCTATAATTCTATGAAATGCAGGCATAGAGCAAAAAAATTAGACCATAAGGGATCTGTTTGTGGAATAAAATCTGATTGGAAGAATGCCAATCCTACTGCTAGTAGTCTTGAAGGTGGTATTTCTGTCATCCTGCTGGAAAGTAGAGCCTGACAGGACATAATCTGTTGTTCGAAAAGTACTTGTGATTTTTTTTTTCTGTTTAAAAGTGTAGTTTTGAAGTGTTTAAACTCTGACCTGAATTCCCCAGATTTTTTAGGCAGCGCTCTTGAGGGATTCAGCCACCACTCACCACAACAGATCAGAAAACTGTTGTCTCTTGCACAAACTGACAAGAGAAGTCTTCTGAGCCTGTCTGAGCAACAAGATATTTTGGGGATAGGGCTCGCCTTGCTCAGCAAGCAGGACACGTGTCCTTTACACAAAATTTCAGCTTGGATTGCAGACAGAAACAAGGGTTCTACAGCCTGTGCTTCAGACATCCCATTGTGAAGCATTACTCATTTGTACCCATACATACACCACAGGAGACTTCCAGAACCAATTCTCTGTCATGACTCTTCTTTCTCTCTGTCTAAGCTATTACAAAAGTTTTGGATAGGTTTGTCTGCTGCACCTGTGAACCAGCCTTGGGCTTTCATGGCGGGCAGAACAGGGAAAAACTGAATTTTCCATTTTCTTGAAATCAATTACAATCAAGAATTTTCAGTTCCTAGCCCACCTACAGTAATTTTTGGTCATTTTTCTCTTCAGCACTGCAAGTCCCTTCTCTCTTCCCTCCCCCAGTAAAATTTGCATGTTCCTAATCCTAGGATTTACTTAAGCAACTACAGAGGATCCTGAAATGGCTTGTCCTCCAACTGCTTTGTTTGCAGCTGGAGACAATTACCAATTTGTTCAATTCTCACCACATATATTATAAAGATCAAAGGCAGACCTCAAAACATTAGTAACTAATTTCAGTGTTATAGTTCTAATGAAATAAAAGCAGGCCACTATTAGGCAACATCTCTTTTGTATGTGGTAACTTCTTCATTGAATTCTGAGGTTTTCTTCCTTCTCAGATAGAATTAATCATAGTTGCAAGAATCTATGGATTACTGCTGGTTTTAAATTTGAAGCTGGGTAGCAGATGGGAATAATTTGGTTATGTCCCCAGCAGGAGCATGGAGAGAAGCAGAAGAGTGTCAATAATTTGTTTTTTCTCATTCTAATAAAATTCTGCATCCAGTGATAGAAACTCTTATTGCAAGGGTCTCACTTTATCACAAGCTTGCTAGCAGATGTTGATTTATTCTACACCAGTGCAAGTCGGAGGAAAAGAAAGTGCCAGAGTTCAGTCTTCTGGAGGACAGATTTGGGCAAGGATGGAAAGAGATAGAAGCTGGATTTACTGTGATGCTCTGCTGTGGGGACCCAGAAGTCCAAAGTAGGGGCTATTGAAAGGGTCTGGAGAGGGAAAGGTGAGCACTGGTTCCCTCTCTGGTGCAGGTCATCTAAGCCTGAGACTTGCCACCAGTTAGCACAAGCAGACAGGAAAATCAGTGATGATGAGCAGGTTATGTGTGAAACCACCTTACCTGACTTGTGTGCCAGTGCTCAGATCAAGGCAGGAGTAGCACCACTCTTGCCAGCAAGATTCACAGCCTAAGAGGAGCTTGTCCCTGGGGCAGATGGATGGGGCTTCCCAGGAAGAGAGACATTAAAGGTAAAAGACACAGGCATAGGAGCAAGGTCTAGAAACTGAAAATCTAAGATCTATCTTTCCATTTCTGCTGAGGTGTGAACTGGAATGCTTCACTGAAGATGATCACTGACATTTCCTCTGGCTGCCTGGCTGCTTCTCTTTCATAATGCGTGTGGCTGCTGCTTCTTGGGCTGCCAATGACTTCTGTTGTGGGTAATCCCTCCCCAGTGTGACCCTCCCGGAGCTGGAGGCACTATGTACCATGTTACCATACCTCCATCAGCAAGCAGTGTGCACTGCAGCTCTTGGCTTGGCCAGGGTGATTTTTGTCACTGAATCATTTTGCAGCACCATTCTCCTCATTGCCATCCCCCCAGACTGTCATGCAATGGATGAGGTGACATGGTGGCAGAGTGTGTGGGTGCCTTTAGCTGGTCTCAGTGCCAGTGTGTGACAGGCTAATCCCCTGTGCATGGGCTGGGTAGCCGGGGTGCTCTTGTGAGCCCCATATGTCTGGATGTGCTGCAAGATAAAGGGGATGTCTTAAACCACTGTGGTAAAATTTGTTAGGGCTGTTCTGCTAGAGCCTGGAGTTAAAAGAGACCTTTTCCATGTAGCAATGCCAGAAAAGATGATCACAAACAACTGGCTGTCACGAGTCTGCTCTGAAGTCCAAGTTTTTGCAACACCCCAATTTAAGCAGTTCTATCTCCCAGTGACTCCAAGAGTACCAATCAACTGGGAAAGCATCCTGCTCACAGGGAAAGATTTGCTAGAGGAACTTCTGTCATGGAGCTGCATCTGCTCCATCAGAGCAGCATGGAACAAGGCAGCCACTGCTAGAATCTCTGCCCTGGCTGCCAGCATCCACATCACTTGAGGTGGCCCTTCTGCCCTTTCGGGGTTGGCCATGGAGCAGATCATTCTCTTGAGGTTTGGACGTGAGTTTGACATCACCTCTGTTTGACCTTTAATCTTCAAACAATTTTTTTACTCTTTAAGCTTAAATAACACATGGACTAATAATTTTGTGAAAGGTGTGGGTTTGGATATCCCCCCTTTTTCACATCTGCAACATTATAGATTGGCTATGACCTACCACAGCCGTGTTGTGTGTGTGGCATCTTGTGTCATTATAGCCCTAGAGGGTTTCTCAAAGCCTAATCTGAGAGCTGATTTATGGCAGTCCATCTTGACCCACATGAACCATTAGCTCACTTCTGCCTCTTTACTAGATTTCCTGACTTTCTGCCTGGGGTATTTCAGAAGCAGAAGGGAAAGGTGGGATTTCTGCTGAATATAGGCCAGCTCTTCATCCAGGGACTGGAGTTCTGCCAGTTCTTGCCAGATGGAGATTGAGCAGTGGCTTTGTCAGATGAAATGTTACCCAGCCAAGATTCAGTGGCATCTGGCTAGATATTCTTTGCTTCCTAAGAGATTTTCTATTACTTATCCCAAGTACTTTGGTTGTGGATCTGGTACTATCTGACTATAGCTTTTCCTCTAGCTGCTTGCAGTGAAGCATTTATGTACACACAATCACAGCAGATAAATCTCTTAGAATAAGATAATCATAATCTCTTTAATCAGCACATTGTACTAATCCCTCGTAAACAGACTGGCTTCAGCAAACTCTTTACTAGGTCAGTGTCCCCACTGATCTTTTCCCTCTTCAGTTTTGCTCTGTGTCAGCCGTGTAGCAGAAGGTGTTTCAGCAAGATCAGGAAATTAAATGATTGTGTGTACAACCAGGAGCTGATAACATGCTGGTAGTATGATGATAATAGTGCATGCATATGCTATTTGGTGATAACAAATCTAAGAATAGCAATCAAATATATGTAGGAATAATGCAAACACAAATTCACTCTGGTTTAATGCATGGGAAATTCCAGTGGCTCTGATCTTAGGGCATTCCCTGCTCAAGCAGCATTTACAACATGCTTTTGTTTGTTTTTCATTTACATTTGTTGCTGCTGCAGAAGTTAAGTTGTGTTTCTACTCACACACAATGCTCATGTGTTACTGTAAATGTGGGAATGAGTTATTGAAGGAGCAGGGAAGGTGAATTACACATCTGCCTCCAGCAAACTCTCCTCCTCTGAGTTTATTCAGTTGCTGTAGAATCAGTAAAAACATTTCTAAAGGAAAAGTGATTCATTCAAAGTGCTCTGACAAGAGGTCAGCTCTCACTCCAAAAAATGGAGAGGAGTATCTCAACAGAGGAAAGCCAGTGGTGTTGCCTGCCTGCAGCCCCTGCTCTGGCCCTTCACACCATGCTGGTGTTAACACTTTTGCATGCATTTTTTAAAGGAGAATGTTTCTAAGTATCTGTTAGAGCTTTAGCATGCTGGCTACTGCATTGGAGGGACTCCAGGTAAAGCAAGGAGAGCAACTGGTGTTTGGGAAATTGGTGGGGCTCTTCTAAACTGTAAGATTATATTCTCATTTCAGTCAAGAGCCAGAAGCCCCAAGCTTGCACCTCCCTGGAGAAACCAAGGAAGTTTGATGGGAACGAAGAGTGCCTCAGGCATCCCAGGATTTGCCTTAGAAGAGAGGACAGTGTACCCATTAATGTTTGCGTTCTTTCCCAATTTTTATAGGTCAGCTTTAGCAGGCCTGCACACACTTGAAGAATGAATGACAAGCTGCGTCCAGTCCCGTGGGTCTTACTCATGGGACTAGTCCTTACTCATCGTATCGGCCCCTGCAAGGCCCATGAGCCTGCTCCTGTGATTGAGCCTTTTGGCAGAAAGGCCTCCTCATTCCAATGGGGATCTGCTTGTTTTGCACGCTGTAAAAATGCAGACACCGCTGGAAGGCAGCAGGAGTTCTACCTGTGCGAGCTCAAATGGGCAAAGTGCCACAAGCCCACCTGGGACAGTACTGGAGGCTGGGGCAGTCCTGGCACCCCAGTGAAGGTCTGCAAAAAGATGCTGTCAATGTACATCCAGGCACAGAAATTTTTAGTGTTTTTGCTTCTCATCCTGGAGTCTCCACAGCATTCCTCCCTCTAAGGCTATGACAGTAAATAGGACCTTAATGTATTTTTAGTTGCTGTAAGATGTATGCCATTTAAGTCAATTGAGGAAGGTGGGAATGGAGGCAGACAGTGCCCTTCCATGTGATGGGCTGCAAAGGACATTTCTCTGTCTCTGTTTTACCTCACACAAACAAAAATATTGCCATACTTAACTACAGAGCAGCCGGAATCCAGGAATGGGAGTAAGCCACGATGTGGGCAGCTGAAGACTATAAACTCTGCATTGGACTGGTTCCAGGTGCAGAGATCTACAACCTACAATATCCTGGGCATCCCTTTCAATGTGGCATCTCATCAGCAGCGTCCTTGGCTGTGGTGCTGATGCTAGCTGTGTCTTCACTGTGTTTTCATCTCTTGTCTGCAGAGATGGATGCATGGGCATTGCCCAGTGCAGAATAACAGTGGTGCTTCCTGCCCTGCAGAGCAGACAGTGGTGGGACACAGCAGCACTGGAAACCTCTTCGTTATCTCAGCTTCCCCTTAAAGCAGAGTGTCTGGAAGGAAGGATGATCTTACTGTTAGACCACTGGACTAACAGGACTGAACAGCTTCTACCTGTACTTTCCTGTGTGATTTTGAAAGTCACTTAAAATCTGCTTCATTTTGTTTGATTTTAGGAATAGGAGCAATTCCCTGTTTCCAAAGTGAAAAAGTTTTGAATTGTGGCTTAATTGTAAAGACAATGTTTGTGAGAATTTAAGAAGTAACAAATGTGAGAAGCTGATAGCCCGTGGCACTTGAGGGTCCTGTTTGATGGTGGTAAAATGTGTCACAGTTGCAGAAGCCTTCCAAGTTCAATGTTGGTTCTTATTTTTCTTGAGGTGTCTCTTACAGATGCACAAAGTTCAGTTTTGTGTAGTTAGAGTGATTTTTGAAGTATTCAGCCTAAAAACAGGGAGAGATTTTACCCTGCTGTGTATAACTTTCAGTGATCTGTGTGTAGGCAAATCTGCCCATGAAGAAAGGTCCTTTCTGATGGGGGGCACAAGGTTGCTGTGGCAGTGCAGTCCTGCACCATGGCCATCACTGACAGACAGGCATAGCACTTGGTAATCTGTTTAAAAACACCTGTTTAGGGTTAAATTGCTCTCAGGAACAGACATCCAGAGGTGCTGAGCGATCAACCTGGAGACCAGTTGGCTGATTTGTCTCCACTGTCTTTGTTCCATCACTGAGGGTGTGGAGAGAAGGTGAAAAATATCTCAGAGAATTACCTGGTAACCTCAGATGACATTGGAATTTCATAGTTAGTGGTTTTGATTGGGATATTCTCATCTATGTTTTTCAATGAGTGAAAGGTGTTTTTAAGCAGGGACCTCTGTCCCATTCAGTAAAACAGTGCTGGCCAAATTGAGGTGGGAAAGGCTTTGCTGCAGAAACATGGCTGGACCTCAGAACAAAGAGCCAGAAGGGAATGTCCATAAGCAATTTTGGCTGAGGCATCACAGGGTCCTTGGGACCAGCACTGGACTTCTACAAGGCCATATTCTCAGCCAGTCTAAGCTGTTGGTGCTCTTTTCAAGACAGCTGTTCTGCAGAGTGTCAGCCATCAGCTTATAAACTTGAGTTTCTTCGAAAACTTCCTTGGAACTGATTGAATAAGCAAAGAAGGCTCCATAAATACAAACATTTTAACTGAGGAGTTGGACTTGGCCTGCCCATTTAATGAAGTGGTGGGCATGTTTCACTGAATCTTTTCGGGTGCTTTGGCTGCCCAGCCATCAGCTCCACCCAGCATTATGGGTTACTGCCCTTAGCTGCTCCAGCAGGCACTTTGGTGTCCCAGCTAGGCAGCCCATCTGCAGCAGCCTCTGCTGCTCTTTGAGGAACACAAGTGGGACAAATTTGCCTACACAATCTCAGAGAAAGATGGCCAGGTGGGAGAGGCTGTCTCTTCTGCAAATGCTCCTCCTCTTTCTAAAGAGAACTGATTTTGCAGTTGGTAGTTAGGGAGTGGCTCTGTATTAGCTGTTAAGAGTTCTGCTTTGGCTTGCTTAAACCCATGCTTTCAAGGGCTCTTCTACATGCATATGTCAGAAGTTTGTTGATAAACCAGGGATGTTTTTTGTAGGAGTTCTGAAGCATCTTCCACAAGCAGTTTTGTGCTGATTAACTGCCACAGTTTAAAGCTTATCGATATTGTGAAGTTGATTGAGTTGTTGAAATCAGTTTGAACATGGTTTTGCTTAAGCCATTTTTTAAACCAGTCTTCAAAGCGTGCTACTACATTGGTGAAGAAATTTGAGAATAGATGTGGTTTTTGCCTTTGCACTGTGTGTGACCAATTTTTACTTGAACAACAGTTGTGGTTCATATCAGAGGGTAAATTGCTTATTTGACACTTTGAAAGAATTTGGTAAAATCTCAGATCTTGTCCTTTCTATTTAAGAATGTGCTAAATAAAAGTAGGGCAGATTAGTTTTAAGAAAGACAGGAAGTCAGAACAAAAAATTTATTCACCTTGGTTCATATGCTATAAAGCAGCAGAAAGATGCAATAAATTACAGATACTTTCACAACATCATTAAATCTATTTATCTTTTCAAGGTCAACTGTTTCCTTTTTGTCAGTGCACTTTGGTTATGCTCTGTTATGATCTCTCTTCCACTGCCAGTCCACAAGACTAAACATGCTTTATATTTTTCACGGTACATTTCCTTACTTCCTGTTCCTGCCTCCTCACGCTCACCCCCAGAGATCTGGGATGGTCTGAAGGCAAGACAGAGCTCCTGCTGTGTTTAAAGATAGCTTCTTGTCTGGATGGGTAGTTCACTGTCTGGGTTGCTAATTTTGCTATGAATGGGATTCATAGGCCTCTATGAAACAGAAATAGACTGTTCTTCAGTAGCTTTCTAGTAGGTTTGATACAATTTATTCATGCTCATACCAACCCAATCCCATTTGTCACCACAATGGAGCTTAACCTGCTGTCAACCTGATCTCTACCAAGATGCTCTGAGCCTCTAGATACATCTGTCCTGCCTCTATTTTGTCCTTGTACTGTTGTTTCCTGGGTTGTTGCTGCAACAGTTCTTTTTACAGAAAAATTGACTCGGTGCTTTTCATTAACCAGGAAAGACAAATCAGTGCCCCAGCAGTGAGGGCACAAGCAAACCCTCCCATTGCTGTCAGTGACACCATTTGAAGGTGTCACTGGCTCTTCAGGGTGCAGGTGAGTGTTGGTGTTCTGCAGCTGACCATTTCCAAATCTCTGGTGCTGGACAAGACCATACAAACAACCTCTGATCATCTCCAGCCACAAGGATTTGAGGAGTCAGCACTGCTATGTTATAATCTGTGTGACTTTGGGAATGGCAGGCTGGGGAGTCCTGGTGTAGAGGGTTCCTTCTGCTGAGGGATCACAGTGTGGCTGCTGTGAATAAGAGGGTGCTGTTGTGAGACACCCTGGCAATGAAAATGCCTTTTTCTGGCAGAGACAGCCCTGTTCTCAGCCTGTGTGTGCACTCAAAGGTGGACTAGACACCCTCTCCACTGATGAGGGTTTGCTGCTGCAGCTTGTGTGGTGTCTGGGGATTGTCTTGTCCTGCTGCTATGCCTAGCATGGTTTGGACCTAAGTCAGCTTGGACTTTCAGGCAATGTTCATTCCACAGCTTGGGAATTAGCTTGAACTCAGTCTCACTAAGTGGTTTGGATGTTGCCACTCTGCTGCAAAAAGCTGAACTGAACTGAGCAGATCAATTCTGGCAGGTCGTTGTCCTCAGGATCAGAGAGTGGGCCTGGGCCCATTTTATTTGCCAGTATTACTGTTCCCTTTGTGCCTCTCTCTATGTCCAGCTTCTTGCACCTGGTCTTTCTAAATCCAAAGACGGCGTTGTAATACAAAGGCATGACCTGAAATAGGACTGACCATTCAATACCCAGGGAGACTTCTCTTAGGGTTTTCTGCACACCCAAGGTCACCCTGTGCACTCCGGTGCTCTCAAGGGACACAGGAGATGGGCTTGATTAGCCAGGTGGGGCTGGAGCAATATGGTCTCCAGTCATATTTCCTAATAACTTCACAGGAGTCCCTGCCCCAAGAAGTACTAAGACCAAGAGAGAAAAACACAGGGCAACAATGAATAGGAGCTGAAAGTTTGGAGTTCTTTTCTGGCATGGCAGAACTGGCTTGTGGCTTTCACCAAGTTCCTCTAAGCTTTAGTGTCTTGGCATTGAAAATGGAGCAAATACACTCCCGTGGTGTAAACCAAAGAGTAAAACTCATTGAGGATCCATCAGCAGAGTTCATTAGATCAGCAGATGGGAGCCTTTGTGCGGCATTCATTATTTGCATCTCAGACCTCCCATTATCTATCCATTTATGAGGTTTTCTTGCCAGGGTGACTTGTTAGAACTGCCACTGGCATCTGGGCATGGGCTGTGCATTTTGCCTGCTCTCTGAACATTGATCAAAGCCTCTGGGAGGAGAACCAGCAACATACTAAATACATGTCAGCTCAGCTCTTTTCACATGCAGGCTTTGCTTAGCCTGTGAAAGCTCATTGTCTCCAAGCCAAGTAATTGGAGGAGTCAAGGCCCTGTTTAACCTTTCGGGAAAAGCTGCTGCTTTGACATCCACAAAGAGCTGCTTTGCTTGAGGAGCTAAAGGTTCTTTGCAAGATTAGGCTCAGGTATTACAGCCCAGCACATGGCTGCTGGCTGTAATGAGTAGGGGCTGGGATGTGGGAGTCCTGGGGCTCAACTGACTCCTCTGCCTGAGGAATCTGAAAGTGCACATCTTCCCAAGGACATTGCCCCAGACACCAGGAATGAAGCAGAATACTCCTGAGGGAGCTGGAGAAAGATGTTGCAAGCACTCTGTGCCTTGCGTTAGATCTTTTGCTTTTTATAAAGTAATGATTAATGCACAGGATAAAACCCAGTCTTCTAGCCCTGAACAAGCAATTTCAGGCACTGGTTCCTGTTTCTGTAAACAGGAATGACTAATGGTTACCTACACAAGGACACCTTAGAGTTCATTTTGTGATGGCAGACCTCCACTTTAAAGTCTTGTGCTGAGACAGCAGATTTGAACCAGGAATATTCAAAACTCTGGGTTAAAAAGATAGTAGTGGTTTTTCTCAGTGCTTGAGCCTGAGCTGTCTGGCGAATGGGGTGAAAAATTCAGGGTAGAGCAACCCAAATTTTTCCAGGAAATGTTCTACCTGAGATCCCAGTTCCCATCTCCCAGTCAGTGTGCCTGTTTAAGGCAGTCAGGAGTCAAGGCAATATGAATTTTACTCAACAACTGTCCAGCATTCAGTACAGCTGTTGCTTTATACATCATGTTCCATTCTGTTGCAAAATGTCTGTAACAAACATGTAACACCTTTCTTTATTATATAAGCTATATTCATACAGCAGTTTTTTTGGCTCTTTTTTCCCTCTTTAGTTGCCACTGGTACTGTTTTCAGTGCTTCTGCCTGTGTTGGAAGTGAATTTAGACCAACAGACTAAAGAACTTAGGAACTGTCATTCCTAATCTAGTAGCAATCATATTCAGCAATTTTGTGTTCAAGTCATCTAGTTAACAAGAGGAAAAAATAATTTTACCACTTTTATTTAACTTTAATTCCTTTGTCCCCTTTGAGGTTGTTACCATGGCAACTCAAGTCACCCTCTGATTGATCTCCATCATTCCTCAGCCTGGAAAACAGGTTGCTGTTTCTGCTCACTGCAGCAGGCAACACGTGAGGCATTTCTCCAGTGTCATGCCTGGTATTAGCAAGGTACTCCACAAGCTACTTTGGCATCTTCACCTCTATAAATCTGTCCAGTCTAATGAGGATCATGGGTTATTTTAGGTGGTGGGCTGTTAGCTACAGTGCTAAAGACCTGACTTTCATCTACATCCTTGTGTAAGTAATTCCTCATGTTTGCTGTCCTTATGGACATTGCAAGAACAGAGGAATCTTGGAAGAGCATTTAATGTACATAAGAAACCCATTTTACTTGCTAAATTCTGCAATAATCACATCTTTAATTGAAAATGAACAACAGGATAATCCAGGTCCCACATAATGTAATGAATACATTGATTGTAGGTAATTAATAACACTCCTTTTTATTCCAGAACATGGCCAGAAAGCCAAGTGTATCATTAGCACCTACTGAGGTGCTAACTGGGTTAGTATTTATGTCCAAAGAAAGCAAATAATTTTTGGTGTGTTTGAGCTGTGGAGTGGCACTAATATGTAACCTCACACTCTTATAAAACACTATTTTATGTTGCACACATTGGGATGATTCTTGCTGTCCAAGCCCTGGCATAAGCCATAGAAATCTAGAAAGAGCTGGGCCAGTGCTTTGCAATTACACTTAACTCATCCCCTGTTGATGCCTTGGCAGGGAGCCTGGTGTAATGTGAGGCACTGGCTCATGACCCTGAGCCCAGAGACTGAGAATACTTAAAGGGCTCTGGACCACAGCTGTTTTTCAAGAACAGTCTTCCTTAAACGTCAGTTACCAGAAGATAAATGATTTGATGGGCTGAAATGGCTGCAGGATGGATGCTGCTGCATTCCTGCATTTCTTGAGGAGGCTCCCTGCTTCCTTCTGCCTCTTGTTCTGTCTGTGGCTGGCGCAATGTTACCAGCATGCAGAAAGCTCAGGACACACTGTGATGGCCAAGGAAGGTGGTCTCCAAGTCACCTCTACCTGGTTGATGTGTTTTCCATCAGGTTTTTGAAGCTGGGCATGGTGCTGTTTGCAATTCTTTTGACTGGCTTTAAGTCTGCTTCATATCTGCTCTGTTCTGAAAAGTCTTATGCACTTATGATAAAGTTAAAAAATCCAGGTGCTTCTGCCCATTGAGTGGTACACAGCCAGCCTGGAGTGTATTTATGCACTGAGACACAGGACAGAGGTCCTGGTGTCCCATTCTGGAAGTGGACAGACAAATGTTGCTTCTTGATGAATGCCTGTATTTTCACTACAGGGAGGCTGTGCACCTAATGGTGTGAAGAGGACAGAACTAGACACTTGTCTTTTTTTTTTGTTTGTTTGTTTGTTTGGGGTTTTTTTGTCTCTGTAAGTAGTCACAGAAACCTCCTTAGTGGAAAAAAAAACCCCACCACAAAACAACCAAAAAACCAAAAACCAAAAAGACCAAAAACAGACAAAAAAACCCACCAAACCAAAAACCACCCAAAAAATCAAGACTATGAGGAAAAAAAAAAATTAAAATCTCCTGTCTGCTCCAAAAAGGTACTGGAATGTGAGGCAAAAGAATAATTTGACTTTTAGGTTCTAAGCAGGGCTTTGTGGTTGACCACTGCCAATTGATGGTGCACAAAGCCAGGACTTTTGAGGCCTGAAAGCAGTGTGGTGCTGGGAAATCTCTGCCCCACCAACCACCTACTGTTTGGCCTTGGGGTAGTCATGTCATCTGTCTCTGCATCTCTGCTTCCTTCTTAGAATAAGCCTTGTCTGTGTACACTGGGTTCTCTAGGGTAAGGACCAGCCCATGACATTTATTAATATAGTGCTTGGCATGCTGAAGCATGACTCCTCTGAGGTTTCCAGTTGCTACTGAACTGCAAAATAATTAAAACTGTATGTTGAGGCTTCTTTTATGTAATGCTGTCATCTAGACAGTTGATGCTTATAGGCTTCTAGATTGAATTTGATTTAAACCTCAAAATTATGTGTCTTGCTTCCAAGATTCTTTGCTTACTGTGTGCTATACTGTCACGGTTACAACCACTGGAGAAGCCCTCTGCATGTGGAAGTGTAGCTGAGCATTTTTCCTGCAGGGCCCTTAGACTCAGACTCGTCCCTGCTCACCCCAAAAGAGTACTCAACAGAAAATACCCTCACAAGCATTTTAGAAAGGGGTCTCTGAATCTGCAAACTCACAAAGTGAGCCTGCCTTTGTCTCAGAGGCCTGAACAGCCACAAGCAGAAGTGCTTGGCAGATCAGAGAACCCTCCACTAGGCTCATGATCCTGGCTCTCTGAGGATCTGAGTCCAGGGGAACAGAAGTCTTTTGCAGATTGATGTGACATGGAAAAGCTCTCCTGTCACCAGCTGAACCAATGCCTAATGAGAAGCCAAGTCATGGTGGTCACAGTGTTCCTGAGCTTTCTGCCACTGCAGAGCCGCAGCTGCACCTGGTCTGCTTTGGCTGCACCCAGAGCAGGAACAGAAGTCACTCGTGTCTGGTGTGAAAGGCTGCAGGGAACACTCCACATATGTTCCAATGTAACACCAGCTCAGCAGCACCTGTAACAGGAGACCCCAGAAGTGCTGGGCCAGATTACACAACCTTTGCCAAGGTTTCCATTTGAGACCATTGACAAGTGTTGGGACACCTACTAGGAGCAGGCTGTTAGTTCTTGTGCCACATTATTCCCAGAGCTTCCAGCTCTTTAGCACCTTGCAGTCTTTCACACACTGCTGTTGGCTGTGGAGGCCCTGGTGTGACCCAGAGGGAGCAGCTGTGGCTCCAGCAGGACTAAACATGTAAACTATCAATAAGCTCAGCTCTGGATGTCCAAGTCTCCTCTTTGGTGCAGATGGTGTAGCCCTGACAGGTGTTCTGCCACATAACATAGGTAGGCAAGCAGTGCAAACTGTGGCAATGAGGTGATAATTGTGGCAGCAGCTCTTTGGCCACAGAGAGCAACACACAACTTTCCCAGGCATTGTCCTGGGGAAGGCTGTGGGAAGATCAGAGCAAAGAATGAGAAACAATTCTTATCCTCACTTGTTGCACCTGTTGTTGTGAGCATGTGGAATGTGCTATGGAGATTTGTTTACCAGAGGGTGGCTTCTTGATTGGCCAGTGGTGATGGTGTCTGGATGGAAGGACCAACTGGGTCAAACTGTACCATGGCTGTCTGTAAGGGTGTTGGGTTTCTGAATAAGTATAGTATAATAAAGTGATAGGTCAGCCTTCTGAGAAGCAGGGAGTCAATGCTAATTATTACCCAGCTGGGGGCCTGTGGTGAGAGATAATCCCCTGAGAAGGAGCACAAATTAGACAGGAAATGGTTATTTTCAGTAAATGGCTTTCAAATAAAGCAACCATGATGGGGCAGCTTAAAAAGACTTTTAATTAGTCCATTTTACTTTTGCTGCTTAGTGCTTTATGACTACGGATCTTTTTCTTGCTTTACATTTCTTGCTTTACATTTTCTTGTTTTACATTTCTTTGCCAGCCTGTATCGTAGCCCAGTAGCCTATGTCAGGCTTCAGTAGCAGCAAGTTCTGTTGTACCAGAAGAAGCTTGAAAGCCCCCTTAGGTTTTGAAAAACAAAACTTCTGACAAAGGGTTGGTCAGGTACAGTGTTATTTCTTTCTCAGTTTTTTCTGACATAGCAAGAAGCAAGCCTCATTTGAGTAGGAAAACACTGGAAGGATGCTACTACCAAAGCCCAGTCCCACACAGCTGTTAGCAGTACCTCAGGCACCTGTCAGAAGAATTAGAAAGATTTGTGCCTTAGGTTTAGTGTTGGGGTAACATGCAAGGCACACAACTTCAGAGTGGGAAGTGATGCCATGATCACATATCCTTCTGGAAGCAATGGAGTTCCCTGAGAAGGGGTAAATCAGTGAAGAACGGGTGGATGGCACTTACCTGATAAATGATTCCACTGAACTGATCCTGTGTAGCTAATGGGAATGGCTCATTTGTTCTGCACTTTGCAAGTTCAAGAGAGATCACTTCCTGGGCTGTGCTTTGTGACTCCTAGGGCTGCTGTACAGCAATTGATGCTGCCATGGCCAAGAGCCTGCCTTGGCTCTGAATAATTCACTGAGGTAAGCTCCTTGCTGACAAGCTTGTTTTGGTTGGACTATTTCCTCCTGGCACCAGAAAAATGTAGCAAATCCAAAAGAGGGGTGGGATGGATCAGGCAGGTGTCTGGCTCATGTCCCTTTGCTGCTGGTCTTGCCACAGCTCTGCAAAGGCAGCCTGGTGCATATATCCAGCCCCACATGGTCAGGAGGGGTCAGTTCTGCTGGACAGAGCTGCAGAAAGCCCCTAGGCTGTGCTGGACGATTCCAAAGCCAGCCAAAATGAAATGCTGGGCATGGGACATTCTGAGCTGCTGCCTCTCTCATGAGGATGGGCGCATACCCAAGGTCTGCTGCCTGGGACTGGGTACTAGCACTTCATCTCCCAGTGTTGATGGAATAGAGGCCTGGAAAATCTCCTTTAAGTTGATGGGTTTGGGGCCCTTGTATTTGGATTCTCTGTGCTGGACCTTTATGTTTTTCTTGTTCTAAGGAAGCTGCAAGAACATCTTTTTCCTTGCTAACTTTAGCATTGGAACTAAACACTGGATTTCCTACTTACCACAGCCCTTTCCTAGGAAAGGAACCAGCTGCCTTAGGCTAGTGGAAGCTCCAGCCCTGGCTTTGAATTTCACATGTTCAGGGATGTGTGAAAGAGACATAACAAGCATTGTAAAGACTGTAGGCAGACATTCAGTGTATACTGAGATATCATGAAAAAACACACACAGACACATAGGACATGCGTGCAGACAAGACACAGACACACACATCTATGTGTCTATATATATATATATATATATATGTATATGTATATATAGGTGTGCCTATGTAAGCCCATGTGCGGTTCTGTGTTCAGTTTTCCCCTGGGTATTCACTGAGCTAAGGGCCGTGCCCCTTAACTCATGGAGTCTTTCATCTTGAAGAGACTGCAGTGATGTGGCTGGACCACTGCTATTATCCTTTACTGGGGCTGGTGTCTCCTTCTCAGATCTCCCAGAGCTGCTTGGGGACTACAGTTTTCAAGAAGCAGAACTAATCGTGCCACTTTATTCTTTGTTGGAATTACTTGCCAATTTTCATGAGGAAAGCAAAACACCTGATAAACTATGCAGGTGTGTTTCAGTCCAAATTGTAGGGGTGGGTTTAACCTTGCAAAGATCATCTTTGGTCTAGGAGACATGGATGACAGAGCCTTGGCAGTGTCATGGATGCATCTGACCAGCCTGAGTTCACAAGCTCCGCAAGGAGAAATCCCTGGGGTAATCACAGGGACCATCAGGTCACAACTTGGAATGTTGGATCCATTTATAGGCAGCCCTCACAGATATATAAATGCTGCTGCTTTATCCAAAGCCCATTTTTAGTTCAGTAGCCTCTCATAAAAATGTTACAGTAGACAAAATATTCTGGACAGAAATCTGCTGAGCAGAAGAAATCCTGAGTTGGAAAGTACCCTTTCTTCAGTCTCACCCAACCCAAAACACTGGCTAACAAGTTTGAAATTGTATCACTTTTTAATTAAGTACTGACTGATGTTACCTTTAGAATGATGGGCTGGAGACACAGGGTGCTAATGATTAAATAGCTTGATCCCTATGCCATAATCCTAATATTTTGCCAGTTGGCTATCAAAGTATGTCCGGAGCAGAGCAAGCACTTGGCAACTTCACAGTCTCCAGTAATTTAAGAAAACCCTGAATGACTCCCTAGATTATGTTCCTATTTTAATCTATAGGCAGTACCTACAGCTGCTGAAAAGCTGTTCAGCATTTCCTAGGTTTCACAAGCTTTGAGGAACAGTCACCTTTTTACCAACTGCAAAGAGGTTTGTAATTTAATAACAGGCTTTGGACAGGAAGACAAAATGTTTCTCCAGGGAGTAGCAGTAGGAGTCCCTGCCATAAAAGACCTTAGTCATGGTCGTGCATGTACAGCTGTAAAGGCACACCTGGCTGCATCCCTTCCTTAGAGGGAATTTGTCTGGGGAACACAATTGCAAAATCCTTTGCCATGGTCCATCCTCTCCAATGACAGACTTACAATTTTGTCCTGAACTGTGTGATGTTTCTTCAGCTTGGCTGCTTGTGTGGTTTCTGAACCCCTTCATAATCTCTAGAATATTTGGGTTAAAAACAGAGCTGTGTTTTTCAGACACTTACCCAGTACTGCCACAGTGCTAGGTCTGGCCAGAGGGCTACCCAGCAGCCAGCAAATGACTTAAAGAGTAATTCCTCCTCTGACTGACAAGTTTTAATGGTATCACATTCAGCAAAATGGAACCAGATAGGGTAGGTTGTCCTTCCTAGCAGGAGCTCTCCCATCTGTGGCCAGACATGCTGGGAGCTGGGGCAAACTGGAGACGGAAATCTGTCTGCAGGAGTGGCTTTGGCTGTTGTGATGAACATTTTTGTAACTTTTCCATAGATGGATAACCCCTCCATTTGCTTCAATGATTGCTGATCCTACTCCTTTTTCTCCTTTCATTTCATTTACAGAGGCTTAAAACCAGTGATGTAACTATTGTCATTATTTGGTTTTGGTTAAGCCACAGATTACTTACTCTAAATGCTGCTCTTCCCAATGCAGACCTCTTGACAGGAAAGACTTTGTTTTCCTGAATATCCTACAGCAGTCCAGCCAAAGCTTCAAGAACAGATTTGTAATTGCCTGAGTTTAGCTCACTGACTTCACCAGATGTGAATCCAGGTGTTGTTTCAAAAAAAGCAACTGCTTTTCTCTGTTGGAGGATGTGTCCTTTTCCCCCGCTACAGGTACTGTATTTGATTGATTAGTTCCTACCCACTTTTTGTATTTCCCTACTGCTATTTTTCCAGAAGATTTCTGATCTGAGAGCAAAGCCAAAGTGCAAGATCTTTCTACTGTGGCATTTTCTATTTGATGACTTTTTAAAGGCAATTTCCTGCAATGATGCCACATCCTCTCCTCTTCCTTGCTCTGGTTTTCAGGGCCCTTTGGGCTCTCCCCACATCTCTTGGGAAGGTTTAATTAAATAACAGTGTGGAGCATAACTCACTCAGTGATTTTCATCATGTTGAAAAATGTTAACTCTTTCATGCTGAAAAAAAGATGTGAAAAACCCTTTTTTTGTGAGATTTCATTGCACTAATTTTCAAAAAAGAAAAGGTGCAAAAATATCCATTTCACCTTAGAGCTCCATGTGTTTTGTTGCTGTTAGCACACTGAATCTGGTGCTGGGATCACATCCCAGCTGTTAATAAAGTTTTTAAGGGTACTTAACATGAATTCATTACTAAACCAACATTTCTGCTGTAGTTGCTCTGGTGTTAGGGTTAGACACCATTATCTGATCTTCTAATTATCACAATTTTATTCTTGTGTGGGTAATTAACAGGATGTATTAGGGTTCTCTGTGTGAAATGCTGTGTTGTTTTTAACTCCAGAACTTATTTAATACCACTTCATCAAGGGCCTGGAGCAGTGATCCCAAGTCCCAGTTTCCATGGTGTACAAGAAAGTGCAGGCATGATCTGTGGAACACTCAGCTGGCCACTGGCCAGAGGTCACCATCCAACAGGCACTGATGCTAAATTTTAGTTTAAATTTAGCTTAAGTTTAGGGTACCTGGCTGCAAAATCTGTCAGCTGCAGAGTCAGTGTACTTTGGCTAAGGTGGCAAGGCATGGTGACATCTGCAAGGTAATAGTAAATGGCAGAAATTTCTTGTATCAACCCATTATGAATTTATCTATAGGAGCACCAGGCCTAATTTATTCTATGTTTTCCTTAACCCAGCTCAGTGCCAGAATCCAGTGAGCCAGAATTAGACCAAATTTGCCTCAGAGAGGGCAGCATGAAGCAGAGGAGGTACCCAGAGGAGGACCAGGCAGAGGGGAAGGAGGACAGCTTGAACAGCAATCTTGGAATTTCTTTTAATTCAGCAGCCCTTTTGCATGGATTTTTAGGGCCAAACCTTCAAGGGGTGTAAACTTACCACATTCCTGCACAGCTTTGCTCTGGGAGAGAGGATGACTCTGCAGAAGCAGAAAATGCAGCAGAGATGTAATGTCAGGGAAGGGGTCAAATGTCTACAGTGCAAGACAGACTTTAAAGAGGACAGCAAAGTGCTTTGATAGCATCATGCCAACGTGAGGCAAGTGCAGGGAGCACCAAGTGAGATGATAATAATGGCAAAAGCTGTAAACCAAAGCAAAAAACCTGAGTACCTGCCCAGCCTGTACTCTACCTGATGTATGATGTGGGTTTTAACTTGGTGCTGGGTACAAAGTGCCCCTTGTACAGCAGCTGGGGGGCATCAAGAGCAAGATCTTCACTCTTCATCACTATCCTGTGAAGGCAGAACGGGTTTTCTGACCTCCTTTTTTCACTTGCTCCCACCTTGAAGAGTAACAAGTGTAGGATGCTGAGGGCCTAGGAAAGCTGGTTTTCTATATGAAAAACAGCTCCATTGCATAGGGGAAGGCAGGCTGGGAAGCACAGCAATGCTCTGCTGCCTGGCCCCTCTATGCCTGCAGTTTTGGAGGCTCAACACCCATGAGTCTCTGCTAACTTTCATCACTGCTCTGTTTTCCCATCCCCTGTACCTGATTTGCCTTACTGAGATTTATTCATCTAAGGACAATGGTGTAAAAAATGAGTAAGTGATCATTCAGGAGAGATAGGATGATATCTCCTGCAAGAGGATGCACATTAAGTTGTCAGCCTCATGAGAAAAGCAGGTGAGACCTTCCTGTTCCTAAAAGTCAGCCTTTGAAAACCTTCACTTGCTGATTCTGTCCCCATTGTCTCCATCCTCCATACCATACATACTGTCCTTGTGCTCTTCTTTAACGTCCCTGCATGCATTCATTCCACCCTCAGTTATATTAATTCCTATGGGAAAAATTACACCCTTGCCTATTGCATCAGTAACCACACTGTTTTCCAGCACCCTGAGTGGGGAGCAGAACATGACACTTACTTTTCCCAATGCTTTGGATGTGCACTCCCCTCTTTGCCATTTGCAAGCCTTGGCTCTGTTGCTGGTCCCAAAGCCACTGCATCACAACTCCTCCCCTCCTGTCCCCACACACCTCCCCCCTGTGCCTTGTGTTTTCCACAGCAGGAAGGTTTGAACCCTTCTCCAAACACAGAGCTTCACAGGGCCACAGCAATGCCTTGCTTGCAGGAGGAAGCAACCAAACATGACTACATCAGAGGTCATCCAGATGAGTATTCCAAGTCTAATTCCACAACTACATGGGATGGTGTAACATTCGCATTCTCTGAAAAACATCCCTTCACCCAGGATTTTTCTCGTGGGAAGCTGAGAAGCCTCAGAGAAAAGGAAAACAATATTTATCTCATTTGCTTCTCCTGTGTTGTGCTCGCATGTGGAATGTGTTTGGAGATTGTTTACCCACAGGTGATTGTTTCATTGGATTCTGGTGTGAGTTGTTTGACTCATTGGCCAATCAGGGCCAAGCTGTGTCAAGACTCTGGAAAGAGTCAGGAGTTTTCATTATTAGCTTTTTATCATTTAGTAAATATCCTTTCTGTATTCTTTTGTACAGTATAGTATAGTACAGTATTCTTTAATATAGTATAGTATAATAAAGTAATAAATCAGCCTTCTGAGAACATGGAGTAAGATGCATCAGTCCTGCCTTTGTCAGGACATTCCCAGCAAACACAATAGGATGGAAGGTAAGATAAGGAGAAGGAAAGCTTGCCTGCCCTGCTCACACAGCATGAACTCAACACAGAGCTGTGGTCTATCCAGCTCATGTCAGGCTGCAGGCTCGTCCCACAAATGCTTCCCCATGTGGGCTCTGGCCAGTGGGGACATGGGAAAGCAGATGTTTCTGTCCTGAAAAAGCAGTAGCTGAATCCTGTATTGTGTTTACATTCCCAACAGATATGCAGTGTGGAAATGTCTTGAAATAGGAAGTAGTGTCCCGGCTGAACAAGTAAAAGGCATGAGATGAAAAAAAATTACTATCATCATTTCCTGAGAGACTTGCCAAATTCCTCATTTCTGTCCTTGATTTGCACATCCTGCAGATGTGTCTGCTCAAATTTCCCTTCTGGTATTTTCCTCTTACACGGTATGTCAGGCACATTCACTTGAGTGAGGAGCTGGTATCAATAATGATAAGTGAAACACCAACTGTCAGGAGGCAGTGCGAGGAAGGGGATGTGAGCCAGCACACACACACACACACTCACACACACACACACACACACACACAGACCTGGCTGTGGATGGGCACTGACACGTGTTGTTACCTTTCTAGGCAACCACAAATGGATCACTGCTGGGGACTGCAGGTGATAAACAGTATCTGCACAGTCCTGAGTGCTGCAATATGTTCCCCATGGGATGTTAAGAGCCATCTTTATTAATAGAGATGTACATTTGTGCCCTGTATTGGAGCCTTGTGAGATTTGGGGACCACCTAGCAGAAAATTTCCAAATTGATTTCCAAATCTTGTTTAAATGGAAAATATTTCTTCTTGTCTCTCAGAAGATATAATCTGCACATTTACTTGTGGGAACTGTTGGGACACATTCCAAAGGAACTGAGGCAGGCTAAGAAAGCAAGGGGTTTGCATAAATACAAACTGATTTTAAGATTATGGTTCTGATTATTACTTTTTTGTAATAACCTAGGCTTAGAAGACCTGATCATGAGCATGCATGACAGAGATTCTACAAAACACTACTGGTACCTCCCACCAGACCAGTCTCTGACCCCAGCCAGATGCTGACTCCCACTTGCTGTCTCCTCTGGTTTATCCATGTTGAGGTCAGAGCAGGGCACAGCTAAGTGGTCACCTGGAGTGACACCTCCAACAGGACCTGACCCCATTCTGATACAGTCAGAGTCATCTGCTCAAGCAAATGTGACCAGTCAACATGCTTGGGAGCATAGGACTTCAGGCTAAGGCAACTAAATACCAACTTCTTCTTGCAGCAATTTCCCCCAGTCAGGCAGGGGACACCAGAAGGCCAATGCTCCCAAAATACTGTTTCCGGGCTCCTGCTTCTTGCAGGGTCTATTATTTTCTCTTTATTTCCCTGCACTGTGTTTTATTTGGAGGGGCTACAGTGCTGTGAGGAGATGCAGAGGTGAAGGTTGGGTTGGAGTGGGAGCTCACTGGTTTGCAGGGGACAGCAAGGGTCTGGGTGGAGTGAGCAATTGTAAGGAAAAAGGGGAAACTAAGCCAGTCCTTGCTTGGAATGGCACAATATTATGTGCACAAGCAGTTGTGGGTTTATCATGAGGGACAGAGCTGCCCAGTGTGGTAGATCTGTGTGGGAGCCATGCAGGTGCCCTCAGCAGCAAGCAGGCAGTGCTGGGCAGGCAGTGAAGCACCAATGACTCTCTAACAGACTAGTGATGGGATGGGATTCCCCACATTTCTCTAAAAATGGGTTTGCAGGGCCTGTCAAAGACAGGAGATGCAATCTGACAGACCTGCGGTGTGATGTGGTGCACCAAACCTCATTGTGCCTGCGGCTGGATAAAGGAGAACTCTGTCAAAAGCGGTTGTCATGACAAAGAAATCACCAAGGAACATGGGAAAGATACTATCAAGGGAAGGAGATAAATTAAGGAGATGCATTTTGAATGTATAATGAGCTGGAAAAGTTGTCGGAACAAATATTGCCCGGGGGAGCTAGAGTGCAAATCCAACGCCAGCCACGAGTGGAAATGAATTCACAGGGTAGATCCCAGCACAGCCCCAGGAAGCTGAGCACCTCAGTGCTCTGGGCTGTCAAGAGGCCCAGGCCAGGAGGAACAATAGCAAGAACAGATTAAATGGAGAGATTAAGGTCTTGTCTATACAAGAAAAGTTGTATCAGTTTATTTAGATGGATTTGGAGTGATGTAGTTCAACTGGAGAAAACCCCGAGTGTAGGGGCACTTCAGCTCCAGCTGCAGTGCAGCACAGCCTTAGCACCTTTGAAGATCCAGGACCAGATTCCTATCTGAGTGTCTGAGTGCTGATGAAATGCCTTCCCCTCAGCCAGCAGAGGTGGGGTGAGGACAGGCTGGTGGAAGACTCAGACACTGAGGGGCTGTGGCTGCAGGCGCTGGGGGCCAGGGCCCCTGGGATGCTCCAGGACACCTCCCTGTGCTCCTGTGAGGCGTGAGAACTATGGGGCAGGTGATGAAACTTGGCACAGACACCTGTGATGGTGCATGGGGAATTTCCATGCTGAGTGTTTTTATGCTATCTAGTCCAGGTGCTAGAGGAGAATGCCATCGGAGCATCAGGACTTTGCTGGGATGCAGTCTGAACTGACATTGCCCTGTTCAGTGAAGCTTCTTCACATTTATGCGGCTTTGTTTCTCATCCCGTGTGCTAATCCATTGAAGGTGATTAGGATTTATTTTGCTTTTTGAGCTGCCTAATTAATGAGTTATCCTCTCAAAGTTTGCCAAAACGGGCAGTAATTTTCCTTTAAAAATCATGCACCAGCCATTCAGCAGCAGCAGCTGAGCCCTGATGTGCCATTACAGTTGTGTTTTCTGAATGCAGTGTGAAACTGGCAGCAGAAAAACGGGACAGTACAGGCCACTGAGGCTGCACTGACAGCACTGCATCACTGGGAAAACAACTTGCACTTTTTCCCAGCCTGTAGGAAAAAAAAGAGAAAAAAGGACTATTCTTGATGAGTTGATCCTATCAGATGCTGTACACACATTTTCATGCTTGGTGCACGTCTACTGACAGAAATATTAAACTAATATTGGTGAAACATTGGTTTCTTGGTAAATCACTGAGCACTGTGTGCTGTGGCCAGCACCCTCCACTTGCATGCACATACAGAGCTTGCATAACTCCACAGTGAAAGCAAATGCTATTATTAGTTTGTAAAGCAAGTTTTGTTGAATTTGGCAGACGATGTGCATGTGTAAATTCCCCCAAATTAATTAAAACGTTTAGAGAGATGGTGGAGATAGTAGCACTGCTCATCTAATAGATAGTTTTAACAGGTTCACAAATGCTTTTATGTAATTAATTAATGCTTGGCTACCTCAGGTGAAATGATCTGGGCATGCATGCTTCCTTAAATCAGAGCAAAGGTGGAGGGGAAAATTCATGCTCTGTTTAAGCAGCTTTTCATCAAATTTGGTCTGAAGCCTATTGTGGGTTTTAATTTATCTCTGGAAGACAAAAGTGATCTGAACTGACTGTATGAGCAGAAGATAAAAAATGCATGAAATAATAAATAATGCCATGGTGCTTGCCAGCACTGAGTGCCAGAATTTTCCTCTTGCCTGGTTTGCCTGGTTTAGCTCTTCCTTTGTAGAGGCAGAGTGAAGCCAGGCTCGGGCCAAGCCAACTGGTCTGGTGCCAGCCCTGTCACTGGTATGATGGCATTGTGGTGGCTTTGTGAGACTCAACCTGCTTAGCATTGGTCACTTCCTGCAAGAGAAAGCATGGGATGTTTTGGTGCATGAGCCACCCAAATTTAATGGGATAGATGCCAAACAAGGAGAGCTAATGACATCTGGAGTCAGCCCCCTGTCTATTTTGTGCACATGCAAGTGTGAAACACAGCAAGGAGACAAAGACCTCCTAGAAAAGAAGACCCACAGCTTAACCTGAAGATTTTCTGAAATTACTGTATAATTCTGATGTGCCTGGGAACATGGCTGAGGAAAATAACCTTTTTTCCATCAGATGCCAGATATGCTGACAGTGCTAACTGCTGATTAGTGTACCATATTAGTATGTACTTACTCACTTTTTGTTAATGCTCACCATGGTGCATTGCCCCTGCTCTAATAGGTAGAAAGCTGAATTTTAGTCTTTTACTGCATTATCAAAATAATTCTTTAATAAATAGCTGTTTGTTTTCCCTGGGCGAAATCAGGCAGAATTAATGACCTCAGTATAAAACAACCAATCTGACTGCAGATGAAGGTGAGTGGAGAACCTTCCCCTCATTTTCCTCTGCAAGGAGGAAGATCTGAGTCACCAAGAGAATCAGCTTGGAGACCTACCATCCAGTTTTCCTCTCTTTGCTTTTCAGAACAGCATTACACTTTAAAAATCTTACTTATATAAAGCACAGCCACGTAAGCTGTGCTCCTTTCAGGGAGGTACTCAGCTGACTCAGACTCATCTCTGTCCCTTCATGGAGACAAGCTGGGTACAGCTCAGGAACAGATCCAGCTTACTATCTAGTGTTTTCCAATTCAGTTTAATCAACCTCTGGGTATAGCACAGCCTATTTCAGTCCTCTGATGATGAGGCTGCTTCTCACTTGTTCATCTTCTGACCTTAGGAGATTTGCAGCCCAGGCTGCATGTGGCCCAGCTTTAATATATACATATAAATAGATATGTATACATTTTTCCTGCACCCTGAATGCCAGGGACATGATATAGCCTCATGGCCATGTTATTCTTTTCTGTGTGCAAGAGAAAGCTCATACTCAGGCAGCCTGGTGATACTGGAAGCCAGGTCTCACTGGAAGTAGGCACGGTTCTAGAATAGGGATATTTCCCAGAAGTGGATAAAGTAAGTTAAGATGTGCTCTGGACTGATTTCAATGCTCTTGTTATGGGTAGGGCTCCCTTGAGCACACTTACCAAATCAGATCAATCAAAAGCTTTGGAGCGCCTAAACCTGTATATGTCCAACAGTTTTTGCATCTCTGTCCAATTTGGGACCTTTTGGAAAATCTTTTTAGGAGTATCAAAGTTACCAGGCACATTCTTAATGAATGACCTCCAAGATTAAGTGCTGCTGCAGAGCACCTTCAGGTGCTCTGCATATTATCTTGTGAAGCTCATTACAGAAGTTGACAGGAGCACTGCTGGGAGGCTGATGGCACTTTCCCTGGGTCAAAGTAGCTGGAACACAACTCATTTTCACCCAGGTAGTCACCTAGGGATATCTTGTGCAGCTCTGGTGTTGAATGGATGCTGAATGAGAAAGCCAGCAGTGCTGCTTCCTGCATCACATTCGGTATTTTCTTTTCCATGACTGTGATGCCCAACGGACGAGCTCCCACCCTGGAAAAATGGCTTGTGAGCTAGATATCCTGCACAGCTGTATGTGAGAGTACTTCCTATTTATTGTTTAAAGAAAATCTCTGGAGTAAATTGTGGAAGAAAAACATGGGTATAA
Organism: Melozone crissalis; assembly: GCF_028551555.1. Taxonomy (NCBI): domain Eukaryota; kingdom Metazoa; phylum Chordata; class Aves; order Passeriformes; family Passerellidae; genus Melozone; species Melozone crissalis. Next base: position 61,077,710 of record NW_026535805.1, read on the forward strand.
ATGTGGATTAGGTTACTCCCTTGTAAAAGACACAGCGCTTCAAAGAGCTTGAAGCAAAGTGTTCACATTCTTCCTTTGTTTCTGCTTTGCTTCCTTTGACCAAATCCTTTTCTAGGATTACTTAAGTCCTCAGAAGATTTTATCTCTGCTTGCACTGGTACAGTTCTGAAGTAACATCACTGGCTCCAGCAAGATTGTTCCAGATCTAGGGCTGTGCAAAAAGAGCAGTCCAGTACCCATCCTCAGTCATCACATTTCAGCATTGCTCTAAGACCTTGCAGAGCTGTATCTGAATCAGGGCCTTGTAGTGTTCAACACTGTTCCCTCTGTTCCCTTCTCTGATGGAAAGAGCATCCTGGCCAAATGGGATGTATGATGTAAGTCACATTTACAACTTCAATTAAACTCCACGGATTTCTTGCCTGTCTCTTACCATTCCTTGTTTTGCATCTTTCTTGATTTTCTTTATGTTCCTTTCCATCAATTATTCTCTCTATGTTTTTTTATCCAGGTTGCATATTTGTACATTCGTAAGTATGTGCACAGCTATAGGTAACTTTTTCTGGCCTGTCATGTCTTATGAGTTTATCTCATTCTAGCCAAATATGTATGCATGTATTTGAACATATAATCATATAAACATATAAATAAATAAATATTTTCCTGACATAATTCTTACAGTTCTTGGGAACTGTATTTCTGAAATGTTCTGGCCTTGCTTGACTTGCATGTTGAAGATTCAGGCAAGAAAGAAGAAAACACCATCTAATGAATAAACAGAATCCAGCCTTTTATTTGCCAGAGTATTCTTCTCTGGGTCCATCTGTTCTCACTGTGAAGGGGTGTAATCAACAGGTACAATCTCTGCTGCTGACCTGTGACGTCTTGCAGCTCATTCAGCAGGGTTTGGTTTGCTTCCCAAGGATCTCTGTAGCAGAGATCTGAGAAGTTCAGCATGATGGAGCAGTTTGGAGGAGCACAGGCCTGACTTTCAGGCTCAGCAATAGCACACAGTCACAATGAGCCTCCTACAGCTACAGTGTAAGATTACTGATCTTTGGTGGTTGGGAACCACTTGCACCACAGTGACAGTTTATATGGTAATGGCCAGGCCTGATGTGCCTGCTACTCAAACCCCACAAGTCTGGCTGCATGGGGAGGGATGCAAATCACCTCATCTTTTTATAGCAGGACATCAACATTATATAATATATTAGCATTACGGGCACTTTAAAAAAAAAAGTATTCCTCAACCATGGTTTTGATCTTAAAGTTTGACAGTGAAAAAGTGACCCTCAGAAGAGCCTGTGCTTCCTGAATGAGTTAAGAGGAGAGTCTGTGCTAATTCTGGATTCTCTTCTCTGTGGCATCAATTGAATTTGGCCCAAAATTTTGGTAGTCTGCAATTCATGGAAGAAGCAGATCTTCAGATTTCTTTTTCTGAACAAATCTATGGGACTGTCATTCAGATAGCAAAACCATCCACAGGCACGGGGAGTCTGTACAAAAGGCTGTGTTTTAACCTTATGCAGAAAACCAAGGCAGTCCCGAGCAAGGGGAGGCAGCCATTTCACTCTCTTCACTGAAATCCTTCCAGAAGAGAGACAAACTATGTCCGTGTCCTGGAGGAAGACCTTACTTTTGTTCTTTCTTGTTGTGTTTCTTCATATAAACATATCCAAGACTGAAAGCATTTGGCTGTTCTTCCTGTCTGGAAACATAAGGGGAGTCATGATGATTAGGTAAGTTAGCTGTGGGGTGATGCATCTCACTGCCTTAACCACCTGGAAATTAGGTGTCTTGGCTCCATGAATTCTTCTGGCTCTATGAGCCAAGGAGGAAAAAATTGCACCTTTGCTGAGCAGTTCAGCAACTGCCTTAAGCACCTGTCTTGGGACAGGATGACTTACCCTCCTGAGGTGTTTGCCTCCCTGCCTTACCTACAGAGGGAACGTATACAACCAGTTCAGACTGAATGTGTGATTTTTAGAGTGGAATAAGCTGTCCCTGTATGTCTGATTTCCTAGGCTGTGCTCCCTCAGTCCTGTTGCTGTGAATGTGCTGCCACCACAGCTGAAGTCAGCTGCCACTGTTATCATCTCTGTGTCCACAAGACTGCTGAAATGCAATGTTCCATCTAACAAGGACACTCTTTGCAGGCAGATTTTCCATATCTCTTTTTTTGCACAGACTAGGAGGTCTCTCTCATTTTTTAGCACAAGTACTTTATGCAAGGGGACTAAAAACCTGTCCAACAGGGGTAAGGATTCACTGAGCAGCTGTGTCCTAGCTGCTCTGTGTCAAAACATCCCCATATGTAGTTTTATCAGCTGTTTTCAGGCTGTTGAATTATATCTAACATTGTTATCCTTTGGGACAAAAATACAGTGGCGCCTCCTGGACAAGTATTTTTATGCTATTAAAAACAGAACTCCTTTCCTTCCCTAAAAAACAGCTCCAGTAGAAGTCACTTTAAAAAGTAGATAATTTGCTGTCTACTTCTGGTTAATGCTTGATTTACATTGTTGTTACTGGGCCTTGTAAAAAAGGGCTGCTCCTATCACAACATTTCTAGATACAAAAGCAGTCAAAACCAGCCATTTGAAAGTCCTCTGCTCTGTAACCCAATATTATTTAGCTATGGCTTTGATCTTGAGCCTGGAAAAAATCTTTTCCTTGAAACACTGAAAGTTTTCTCAATTCTAATACAGCATCAAAGGTGATACAGTATGTAGTTCAGCCCATCTCCATGTTAATTCACTTCATGAATCCAAATAAATATCTTTTTTCCCTTATTTCAGCTTTAATTTCATGTTTTCTTTGCAGTGTTGCTGATGCTTGGGGAAGTGGGAGGGAGAGAGTGCTGGGTAACTCCAGGCACAGCGCAGCCAGATGCTTCCTCCCACAGGACTGCCAATGCCCTGAGCACCTCGAGACGTCTTGTGAGCACAGACTGCTGCTCCTGCCAAATTGCAGGAGGGTTTTGGGGATGGAGGCAAATATCCATTGAGTATTTACTTGATGCTATCAAACTCATTTGTCTTCTAACCAAAGACAGAGTCCCCAGAGGTGAAATTCAGTGCATCAATCCACTGCTCCATCTTTTGAAAGGAACATCATTAACATGCCTAACACATGAACAAATGTGGCTTTGTTCCATGTTACTTCATTAATGCATTATTTAGGGTGATAGATTTGAAAGCCAGAAGGCACCTTCATGATGACCTAGTCTGATCTCATGAGCACCACAAACTGGTAATCTAGGCAGTAACCTGGGGTTGATCTGTATCGTGTATTTTAGAAAAATGGCCAGTTTCCCATGGCAGTTTGGACTGATCTCCCTAGATGTGCTGATTTCCAGCAAGTGGTTTGCCAAAGGGAGAGCAGAAAACACTATAGCAAAGCTGATGTTTGCTGTGCAAATCTGGAACAGGAGTTTCACCCTAGGAAGCCAGACAAGCCCAAATACAAACAAAGATGGAAACAGCACCATTCTGTAGATCTGAATTTAGACCTAACCTTTGGCTGAGGGCCTATTTCCCCTCTTAAATCGGAGTGGAAAGCAGTCAACTCAAGAAAAAGCATTCACTAGTTGAATATCATGGGTGAATTCTGAAGAAATTCACCATTTTGGACTCCTGTGGAGAGAAAGATTTGTTAGTCTGGAAGAAAATAAATATCCTGAGAAATGTTTGTAATTTTATGTTTTTCTTTTCAATTGAGAAATCTGTTCTTGGGTTTGAGTGTACAGTCAAAAAAGGCTGAGCTATGGAAATGCATTTGTTTCTGTGAGCTGAAGTCCATGAACCTGTCTATGATTTCTTTGCCATCTTGCTTTGTGAGCTGCTGGAAATTCAGGAATTTTTTGAAGTAGACTAGAGAAGACTGAAGGAGCCAATGTCCATCCCTGGAAACATCTTCCATGAGGTGGCTGCTCCTGCAAGGCTCTGCTCTCCCCACAGGATGTGACAGAGGATCTGATAACTGGCATGTCACCCTTGGAGCTGGATGGAAGAGCACCCAGTCCACCTGGTGCCAGACCTGACTTTGCAAAACTGCCTGGGGAAAGAAAGAGATTAACTGACTGCAACACAAGTGGGTTTTGTCAAGTTAAATGGCTGGGTTAGGGACTGAGCAGAAGCACCCCATGAGGGGATACTCTGTTTGATCTGTATTTGAAAACAATGTCATAATCATATAATTCAACAAAATTCCAGGCAAGCTGTTGCTGAAGTGGTGTAGAAAAGTAAGTGTTGGAAAAAAAGGCAGGGGCAGTCAGGGGAGGCTGTGGTGAAGCTCTGGGAAGATTATTGATTTATTGAATGGAGGTCAAAACTACTCAGCAAAAAGGCAGGAAACCTTAGCACAAATAGGCTCAATGTGGAAACAAGGAACTTAAACATTGAGCAGGAAAAAACAGTGCACACAAGTGTAAATGAAGCATTTAGAAAAGTTAAATAAGGAAGGTCAAGGCTTTCCATGACACACATGAGCTGGTACAGTGCAGCAATACGCAAACACCTCTCAAGAGGCGTGACTGGCACTGCTGGCCCCTGCACGATGGAGGAGAGGCACGAATGGAGTGACGCATGATGAATTAGCTCAAGTGCCAAATGAGTCCAGAGTTCCTGGGCTCAATCTACTCAAGGAACAATCTCTTTGGGCAAGGTCTGACCTCCACCCCTGGATCTGGCTGGCAAGACCATACCACAGCCTCCCTGCTAAGATCTCTTATCTTCCAAACCACAGTGGCCACATCCTAACTACCTGTGAGGAATGATCTCTCCCCCACACAAACTCCCAGCCTCTGCTTAAGAAACTCTTGGGCAAGCACTAGCTGGCCTGGGACAAAATCCTGCCAGGGATCATGTTAATGATTCTGTTCAGTTATTAGTGTGGGCATAAGGGACAAAGAAATCCAGTACAAGCCTTCTGCCTGCAGCATGCTCAGTTGAGGGGTTGACAAAGTCACTTCCCTTCTGGGCAATTTGTGATGTTTTTTGATTGCCTAGTGACTGTGTCACCTGGAAACCAGGATGAATCCATGCATCCACTCAAAATCCAGCCAAGAGAATGCCAGTACCTTCCCTCAGTGCTTCAAAATGGCAGAAGTTTCAAGTAGCAAAATCCTCTCATAGTGTCCTTTCTGCCACTTGGTGACTCTCAGTTTTCCAAGCTGTGACTTTCCCGAAGTGAAGGTGTGGGACAAGCTGGCTCAAGAGGGTGGTGTGGAAGGGCAACACCATCAGGCTGGGGTTATGCTGGAGCAAACAGACTGTTGCAGGGTTTTGGCACGTGGCTCCTCACTCATGCCTTCCCTGTTCTCCTAAACGGAGACAGACTGTGTTAAAACCTCTGTGGCTGCTCCCCACAGCAGTTCTTGAGACAGGAGCTCAAGGCTCCTGCACTGTTCAGACTTCTGCTCCACCCCACCCTGCCTTCCTCTCGGCTGTCTGCTTATGAGTGCAGCTTTCCTGGCCACAGACCTGTCTGTGTATATGCAATCATTCATTTGTTTGTGTGCATTCATGAAAAGGCAACACAGAAACCAGCACTGGCACATGCAGCTCATGCTGGCTTTGGAGAAAAGTTGTCTGCATTTGTTTGCTTGTGCTTTTCATTACGCAGCCAAAGTTGTACTGGCAAGGCTGAGATGAGTGTAAAGTGGTTTGCCTGAAGATCCTTGCTACAAGACAAGAAGGAGCAAAGCTCTAGAGAAAAACATCTTTGCAGTGCTTTTTACTAGAGTTAGTAAAGCATTTGTTAAAGAGCTGCTTTGTTGATCACAAAGTGACCCACGGGAGTGTAAGAACTACCTTTGGCCATCAAAGCTGAGAGCTGCCTAATCGCAAGTGAATGCTCAGGTGAAGAGTTTACATGGATGCATATACAGAACATGTTGTTACAAGCACCCAGTGCTTTCCAAATCTCACTCTTGTGGAGCTGGAGACAATTGACCCATTCGGATGAGTGGTGTATCCATCTCCCATCTCTCAGTCACTGTGAAACTGCAAATTTTAAAATGCTGCATTGCGTTTTAAACTCTGGATCTGGGCTCTACAGAAGCAAGTAGTAATGAATTCCACAATGCTATTAGTCAATGGTTAGTAACATGGTTTTGTTTGGTCCAGATCCGTTACACAATGATTTCTCCAGCTGGCCCTTAGTTCTCTCTATTAATGATAATACTTGCTCAATATTTTCTCTTAATCCATCTCCTTCGCAGAATCATCCTTTCAGAAATTCCATGCAGTTTTCCAGTACCATTTACCCTTTCCCCATGGCAAAGCTGTTCCATACTTGTGTTCATGCTTGTTATCTTCCTGGAAAAGTTTCACAGACCTGCACAAACTCCTTACCACTGGTGACAATAATTGTGTGCACATCACACACCAGGGTCATATTTCAGAGAGCCCCGACTCCATGTTTCTCCATGGTAAAGCAAAGCCTCTTGCTGCTTGCATATACCTAGAGCTGATCTTCCTATGTGAGCCACTTTCCATGAGCTGACACTGAATTTTGCTGGCCAGCCTCTTGACATTGCAGAGCGGTTTGGTTTTTCATCAGGAGCTTTAGGTTGACTGGCCTCAGTTCTTCTCTCTGAAAATGTTATCACTGCACTGTCCAAAATACTGCATTCAAATTATCACGGGTTTGATGATTTTTCATAAATCTCAGCCCAGTGCCTGAGGAGAAGCTGCCTGGGAGCTCTTAGTGTTGGTCCAAGGCTTGGGCAGGAGGGTCCCTTGTGGCGGTGGGAGCCTGTTCACTAGTGAGAGATGCTCCAGGTTCCCCAGAGAAGCTGTCCTTATTGGTGCCAGTCCAGACAGAATGAGGTCCACGTGGTGGAGGTGCTCCTCCTCGTGAAGCTCTTTGGAGAATGAGGTGAGGCACCCCCTGCATTTGTGGCTCTGAGCATCAGCCTCTGCTCTCCCAGCAGGAGCCACACACCTGGCATGGCTGTGCAGCAGGACACAGACCAAGCCAGTGACGTGCATGTCATGGCTGAGGACACAAAGAGAAAGGTGCCATGGCTGTGCTCTGCCAAAAGGTGAAATATGAGTCTGGATAAGCAGGGGACAAGGCCAGGAGTCAAGTGTGGGACTGTCCCTCAGCATGAAGAGGGTGACCATTCTGTTTGCTCCTCTAGCTGTGGGTTAGCATGTCCATAGCTGGGCATGCCTTCTAATTTGTAAGGTTTTTCTAATGTTCCTGTGTGGATAGCAGTGCTGGAAAAGTATAGAAAAGACCACAGGGCTGATCAAAGGTAAGGAATGGCTCCTGTCCAGGGGGTGGAACAGACTGGGAATAGAGATGGCTGGAGGAGGATGAGATACACATTCACAAAGTCATGGCTGCTAGGAAGAAAGCACCTAGGGGATCACTGTATGTTCCAGTAACAGAATTGGGGGATGCCAAATGAAACTCCCAGATGGCAAGGTCACTGCAAAGGAAAGGAGGCAGTTGTGCTCCCAGGGAGGAGGTGAAGGTGTGGGTCCCAGTGGTGCCAGAGGAGGTAGGTGCTCAATGTTTACACAAGCTCAAATTAATGGAAGAATTATCCATTGATAGTTATTAAATACAAAACCGCAACCTCTGCTCCAGGATATCCATGAAGGGTGGAAGAACATCCTAGAGCAGCAGTTTTATAAGCCTGTCCTTTTATACTCTTCCCTGGCATCTCTTTTTTGCCAGGAAGGGAAGAGATCCTGAGATAGATGGATCCTTGATCTGGCACACATGGGCATTCTTAGGAATGCAGGTGATTTCTTCACACGAAGACAAAAGAGGGTTTTTCCGGCATTTGGACAATTTTGATCCCACCAATGGTATGAACTCAATGAAACAAGATTATGGTTAAAACAACTCCATAGGACACCAGTGCCCAAATCCTTTTGCTGTCCTTGGCCCAAAATGGCTGCTGAAGTGCCCATATATAAACCAGATCCAGAAAAGAGGAGCAACATTTCTATGAGGGAAATGCGGTGCAGAGAAGGGCTGCACTGGGTTGAGTTTGTCTTATATAGCCAGATGTGTTGGGTGGTCTCGGTGTGGGTGTCCCCTATGCAATGTTCAGGCTGATCCAGCTTTATTAAGTCATTCAACTAGGCAAATTATGAAGTGTTGAGCTGTGTCTGTAGTCAAATTATAGCGTTGTACTCCAAAAATCTATGTATGAGAGGTGCAGCAACAGAGCTGGGTGCTCAGTGATGTCAGGTGGAGCAGCACTTTCTTCATAATGAGTTTTGTTTGGAAAGAAATGCTGGATGAGATGACATAGTTTTTGGGACTGCTGAGGTACTTCATGTGTTTGAAACCAAGTGGATGCAGCATATAAAAGAATCAAGGTCACCCTTGAGATGTGGGCCACCCAACCTGAGATCTTGGCTCAGCCACACAAGAATCATTTCCTCAGCCTGCCAAAACATGAACCAGGGTGCTCGTGTATGTCATGGTGTTCATCTGATAACACTGCCTGATGATTAATCTCTACAATTAATTGCACATTAATATAGCTCACTGCAGCATATTGAAATGGCAACACAGATTCTCTCCTCAGCAAAACAGAGTTTTATGGTTTGTAATAGAACACATAGAAGAAAGAACCTTATTTCAAACTTGTGTGATGCAGAGTTGTTGTGTTGAATCCAAGGGTCACTTGTGTTGTGATATCCAGCCATCCCTCTCACCTTTTTGACACTCCACATCCAGCATTGGTTGTTACTACTCTGGCAACCATGGACATGGAGAGATTGTGGTTATTTTGGATGGTCTTCTCTGCTGAAAGAAGGAGACTGAATATCTGCACCAAGCCTCCTCTGAACCTGGGCTGTACTTCTGTTGGGAGCGCAGTATCGTGGAGCTGCTGTGGGGTGGGATGCTGTCCTGGTTGTAGCAGATAAGGGAGCATGCTGGGCTCTCCAAATGGCTGTGGGGCTGCTCTGAGGGTGTGTGCCTCACCCCTCCCATGGCTGTCAAGGAGCTTCTCCAGGAACCTAAAGCCATGATTCAGCCATTTCTTCCTCTCGAGCTCTCACAGCAGCAGGCAGTTCTTCACTTTGAGTGTGAAGATAAGATGGCCTCTGGTCTAGGGGAAGGAGAAGTCTTCCTAGGTTGCACCTACTTCACCTACAAATGACACAGTGAAACACTGAATGGGAGAAAGTGCAGTTCCTTCCTACAGGTGACCAACCTGTGCCATGGGTGCCTCATGACAGCACTCTTGGACCAACACATCATTCATAAAAAGCAATGGACCCAGAATGTGTTAGGTCTGTGAAGAAACCAGCCATGGCACTGTGGTCTTCAAAGTGGAGAATCACAGCAAAGGAACACAAGAATGCCAAGACCACGCACATGTCAACAAAAAGGAATCACCTCAGAGTATGTGCAGAAATGCATAGGTTAAGATGACCAATGAACAAGTCTTGCACAACTTCTTTGTTGTAAGTTCTGCAAAAGCCCATAAACTGTCCAAAATAGCAGCTTTGCAAATTATCACCTAGTACCCTTCTCTGCTTAATGTGGCATCAAAGGTTAGGAGGGGGATCTCAGCTCCATGTGCTCATGGGTCTGTCTCTCTGGGCAAGGACCTAAACACCAGCTGAGGGACAACAGTGCAGTGGCTGGATGACAATCGTTACAGCCAGTGGAAAAAAATGCAAGGCAAAGTTAAAGTTTGTAGGGACAGCCCAGCAGAACTGAGCAGGTTCTGCTCTGCTTCTTAGCCTTCTTAACCCATTTGGCACCAAATGTTGCAAATTCTGCACACTCCTTGGCTCTGAGTTATTTGTGGAAGGAAGAAAGGAAACCAGATGGAAAAATAGGAAATCTAAACCACACGTTTAGAAGCAAAGAGAAGTTAACCCATACTTGTTTGCATACAGTTAAGCAATGGGTGCCAGGAGGGAAGCAAGCAAAACCCCACTCACTCTTCTGGCAGTAAATGTGTCTGCAGCACTGCACTGTGGCTGTCATTCTGTCAGGTGGGGGATGCTCTCGGGGGTTCTCATCTGACAGGGCACTAATCTGAGAGACGCTGAGTGCCACATGAAAACAGAACTCATGAGCAATAGGGTGCTAAGCAGAGCAAGAAGAGGACACCTGAGAATTTGCAGTTGACCTGAGGTCACGGCTTCTAGTCTGGCTGGCCACCACCACACTGTCCTTGTCCCTGTGAGTGTGGGGCTCAGGCTGACCCAGTGACTTGCTTCCAGCTAGGGGTCAGATGGGTCCTGGCTGCCAAGTCCTGCCCTGACAGATCTGTGGAGACAGGGAGTCCCCAAGCTCCCGGCACAGGGCAGCCACCAGCCCACATGCTGCTCTGACACTGGAATAGGCAGAGGAGCTGAATCTCCCTGAAAGTAATGTGACAGGAGTGAGATGGACAATGTCTTCTTCTGGGACTCTCCAAATTATCCTCGAATGAAATAACTGAATTCTATTGAGCAGAAGTCACCACAACATCCAGATGAGAATGTGGACTGCCTTCTGAAATGTGGGACCCCAAATGTTCATGCTGGTAACTCAGCAGATCCACTATGAATTTAAGGAGACGTTCTCAAGGCTAGGTGACATTTTATTGACTGCACTGAGATGGATATTTCTTAAGTTGTTTTGAAAGACTTACAAAAAACATGTGTGAAAGCCATGTGAGAAGAGGAAAGGCTGTTGTAGTGCGTTCGTGCATTCGGTTAGTTTATTTAATTGCTCCTCCATTTTGTGTATTGTTCCCCCCTTATGTTTGTAAATGGTTCTGCCCTCCCCAGTTTTCCCGCCTTAGCTCTGCCACTTAGCATGTTGTTATGGCGACCCCAGCCACTGGGGTTGTCAGTCCTTTGAGTTATATAATTCCTCCTCCCCTCTATCCTCTTATATGTAAACTTTTCCTCCTCCCTGGGCCCAGTCAATCACCTCCCACTCCTCCTAGGTTTCCAGAATCTTCTCCTCTCTGGGGGTTGTGGTTGGCTGAGGTCCCGGGGCCTCTCCCTTGCCTTATGCTTATTGGTTCTTTTACGCTGTGTGTCATGATAAGTTCACTCCCTTGTCTTCCCGTATTGGTTACTTGTAAACCCCTCCTTCATACACCCACCCCCTTTATAACCTTGTTTCACCCCCCCCCCCCCCCATTCAGGGTCTCTCCCTGGTTGTCACCTTGGGTTACACATTAAACCTGACTTGATCCCATCAAGAGTCCAGCTCCTTATTCCAGTCGCGTTGGCGGTGAGATTGGTCCGCAGGCGAGCACAGCCCGAGGCCCTCAGACGCCGAGGGGTGCTCGCATTGGATTGCAGCTGGGTGTCGGCCTGCCCTCTTCTAGCTGGACACTGACCATCCCAGGCCAGATACACCCTCGCCGCAAAAGGCCTCAGGCAGTTTATCCTAACCCTAAAGAAGAGCAAATGGAAGTGTTGAGAGAAGTTCCCAATGTCAAAAGCACAGATCTGTTGAATGACAGGGTTAGAAGATAGAGTCTCTGTAAGAAGGTGTTATTAGAAACTTTTGTCCCTCAATTACAGAAGTCAATTAAAGAAGTCGATTTTGTCCTTCAATTAAAGAAGTGCTGTTTAAGAGTGTTGCTGTCAAGTACGGGCTTTGGCATGAAACCATCCAGTACAATTATCCTCGGTCCAACAAACTGGTGGAAAACCTACAAAACTCAAAGGAAACAGCTGTGGCAAGACAAAGAGAAGTGACCAGAAGGCAGATAAATGGAAAATAAACATGGGAATGCTCAAGAGTTAAGAAATGGAAGGAAGGAAACACAAGTATGTAATATATTAGCTAAACTGTCTGTAATAGCCTTCATCACATGGTGAAAGAGCTGAAGAATTGACAGGAATATAGAAATTCAGTTGTGTAGAAATGGGGGATATGTTTTAGAGAGATGTATATTGAGGAGTCCTATGTACGTCTGGGAATTCCAATCAAGGATAACTTCATCTCAGAGGAACAAGTGTAGGAAGCTGCTCTCTGAACACTTATCTCTCATTTGTGAGCACTGGCTATGAGTAGTAATGAGTGGTTTACCTTCATGGTAAAAAATCCCAAACTGCTGCTCCCAGTGAAGGACCTTCCTGTTCCTATCTGCTGATGCTTTGCACAACTGAAGCTGGGAGCAGCAGTGCCTGGCCTGCCAGAAACCAAGAGTAAGGTCACTGGGCAGAGAGCCAAGACAAAAGGCACTCCGGGAGAGCTGGGATCCATGGGATTGCCAATTCTCTGTGGGGAAGAAGCTGCCTTTTCTGGTGGTACAAAACAATTGCCATAAGCAGCTGTGGTGAGCCTTGGCTGGGTGAAGTTATCCCAGAGGACATATGGGAAACAGGCAGCATGTCCCCCAAAGGCAGACCAGAGAGCCCTGAGCTGGCTGCTCTGCCCAAAAAAGCCTCAGAGGAGCCCCAGTCACAGCGGGCTGAGGCAGCTGAGCCCCAGGGCATGGCACAGCCAGAGTGAGGGGCCTTGTGGTGCTTTGTAACAGTGAGCTGATGTCTGGCTGGAGACACCCTCCACTAGAGCCCAGGGTCCACACAAACTACACATGCACTCACTCTCTGGGCTCTCCTGTCTGGAGGAGATGTGTGTGCTACATCAACCTCTAACAGAGGTCACCCCTTATATAAACTGCTTGGAAATAAACTCAAGAAAAATTGCTTCAAAAGATCATAGTTTTCACAGAATACGCTGGAGTGGGTGGGGTTTTCTTTCAGAATTCAGTTACCAAAAGAAAGGAAGAAATGCTCAGCTCTTCTGGTTTAGATGCTGAGTCTCTCTAGAGTATGGCATAATTAATTTAACTGTTCTGCCCCTTCTTCCCTACTGTGAAAAACAGACAGTGAAATCTCAATGCCATGTGACTTTATTTAGAGTGTAGATTATTTATACAGATCATAAATGCAATGTCAGGACTAAGCATGACTGTGAAATGGCTTTTCTTGCAGTATGAGCACCGTCTCTAAATAATTAATGCTTCTGAGGCTTCTCTAAGCCCCCAGATTCACATGGCACCAGGGAAACAGGAATGCTAATTGTAGAATCATCAGCGGCTTTGGTGGACAAAGCTGGAACTCTTCTTCAGCTCCTCCATCTCTAAAACTGGGATGTCTGTCGGTTTTACAGTCACGTAGTGAAGACTGATTTATTGTTTAATTTGTGTTAAGAATTAAATAAGTGCTAAGTGTTATTATTATCAAGCCAGAAGGGTGAGTCAATGACCTGTTTCCTATCTGAGCTTGCCTTCAAGGTTTGATGTTTCTGGCAGATTACAGGAATTGAATATCTGCCATAGGCTGTATCCATATGGGGATGCAAATAAAGCACTTTTTGTAGGTATTGTGCTGCTTCATGCCTTGTGATTACAGAATAAAGGTGCATAGATTATAACTACTTTGGTGTGCACAGCATCTCCACAGGCTTTGCCATTCTGGGAATCACAGCAGTAGGTTCCTACAGGCACCTGAAGAGATGGGGCCAAGGGGCAGATGCATAGAGGGGACAGGATGTTTGGTTCTGCTCTGCTGCAGATTTCCCATACATCATTTGCAGGTCAGCTGGGAAAACCATCACAGACCACTTTGGAAAAGCTCAAATGTCACCCATCTGCTATGGCTGTTCAGGTAAATCCATGTGTCATTTGGGTCGTGCAGAACCAGTGACATTCCTTGACCGTGCCATCAAGCAGGGAGTTCACCTATCTTTGCCAGGTAGTCACTGAGTGCAGTGGTAGTGTCAAGACCACTTCTACTAATTATTACTAATTATTCACTGAGAAGCATCATTAATTTTGCTGAAACTTAGGGGATGTATGTCAACCCCCATGCTCTCCTGAACTGATCCCAGAGAGCAAAGTCAAAGTTTGCATTAATTACTCAGCCATTCCTTGGCCTTTCCCTGTCTTCCCTTGTTCCCTGAAGCCATGTTAATTCCAGTGGAAGTTCTTACAATGGTCTGATCTTGTCCCCATTAAAAACAATGGGATCTTTGCCGCTGCCTTAGAAATTAATATCTGAAAGGTCATAATTAATATCAGGATTAAGGTAGATTGAGACACTCAAAGCAAAATACCACTTTTCCAGAAGGAAAATGCCCTGTCTGAGCCCTTTTATCCTACCAGGTTACCAGGAAAGAATGTTTAGTTTAGTTTTACTGTTTGGGAGTATGACCTCACAAAAGGTTCTTCGCACTACTCAAAAAACTCTTCATTTGTTAGTGAAAAAAAACTTAAGGAATATTGTCAGTATTTCTTTTTTCAGTTGTGACTATATAAAATGAAGTATTGAAGCCATTTCCTAGTTATTTAAGTAGTTCAAAAAACAGATTGCTGAATCCCGACCTTTTGCAACCAGCAGCCCAACCTTCTACTGAGGTTGGGCTGCTGGTTTTGAAGCTATGATTAATTATCTACTGCACCTTTTGATACTAAAGTACCTGGGCAAATCTGGTCCACAATTCTCAAAGACAAGAGATAAGTGGAAATGGAAAGACCACCTGCAGCTTCTGTAAGAACTCTTCATGTGTCCTTGCTGCTGTGAGCTCTTCATTACATCAACATAACCCCATTCTATTTGGAGAAGTTTGAAATCTGGAGTTTCAGAACTGAATTTTTACTCCATTTCTTTTCAAGTTTGAATGTAAGGAATCAGTCAAATACTAAATTCTGAGTCAATTATCAGTCTTTGTCAAGGGGATCAGCACTGGCACACGATCTTGCCTGATCCTGTTTCCACACACTCACCTGTTCCTTGTGTTTGCTTTAACCACTCCCTTGGCTTTGTGTCTCACTGCTGACTTGGCACCATGCTTCATCTCTCCTTTTTCCCTAAAACAGCCTCCCACTCATGCTTGTCAAGTGCCCACCATCCCCCATCAAACATACCTTTATCCTAAAGGAAGCTCCTTTGCAATCTTCCCTCGGTATCTCAGAGTGAGATGGTATCTGCCTCAATAAACTGGTGAACGTCTGTGCACTGAAGTCAGCAGAAGGTCAGCAGGGCTGATGCCTGCTAAATTTTGTTGTTAGTGGGTCTGTAATTGTTTTGCAGTCCCATAGGCCTGGTGCTGACAGCCTAATTAAAAGCAACAATTTGCCATAATGTTCTGGAATTTCCACTGATGTTACTGCTCCGTTATTCCTGTTTGAAAGTCGGCTGAATTCTGGTGTCGTCTCTTTCCTTCTAGGAATCACCCTAAGCCAGGATCTTACCACCATTACATAAAAGACACATTTATGTCCCACAAATGCATTTGGCATAGTATATGGAGCTTTACATACCTTTTTCTTGTATTGAATATGTTATCATAACCATTAGGATGAGTAATACAAAATAAGGGGAACAACCATCTCATTCGGTAAAAATTGATGGGAACTACTGAGGCAGTCTCAAAGAGGAGCCTAGAAAGACAGAAAACAATAAAGCTGGCTAGATATGGAACCTGCTCTCTGCTTGTGATGCGTAAACAAGCAAAACTGTCTAGCTACTGCTTGATAAAGTCAGTGGAAGAGAAGACCTTTGGGATACATGGATGCTTGCAGACAAGGACAGAAGTGTGACAAGAATCTGAAGATGTGATTTTCATCTTTATCACCTTGCTTCCTTGGTCTGTTTCTAAATCTACCTCAATAGTTGTCTTTCATCCTAAAGAAATCTTTTACACAAGATAGATTTTTCCATATGTAGTGGTGTTGCATATACCCTCCTTGTTCAGGTCCATCTCTTTGGCAGGAACATGCAAATAAAAAGGTGGAAAAGATAAAGACACCAAGCAGTAAAAAAGTTGAAAAAAATGTAGCTTACACCAGCATAACAGAGAAAGAAATTATGGAGACCTGTAGATAAAAGGAAGAAAAAACATATCAAAACCCTAGGACTTATGTGGGCAAGCAAAAGGAGAGTCTGTACAAATGGGCACTACCGATCAAGAAGAATTTCTATTGTGGTTGTTCTCATATTTACAGAGAACAGCAAAGTATCCTAGCTTGCCACATAAATTGTTCTGGGAGTCAGTTTGTCAACCAGTTTTAACAGGTGGCCAGAGTAAATCACAGACCTGTCAAGCGTAATGCCAGACTAGATGAGATACATGGTGTTAGGAGTTAGCAGTAAGCCTGCAAAGCATGGAGGAAAGCATGGATCAGCAAGGAAAACAGGCTCTGGACAACTGCCAAAACCCAACCAATTTCAGCCTTGTAAAATGGATTGTAACAAATGGCAGACTTCTTTGCTCTATAAATAAAAGGAGAACAAGGAAGAGGAGGTGATTCTGCTTTGCAGTCAAAAGCAGCAGAGATGAAAGATATTACAGGTTTGGCTCCAAAATGAAATGAGTACTACACTCAAGTTTGTCACAAGGACACCAGGGTAAAACCTGTATGCAAGGACACCTTGTCTAATGAGAGACAAGGTTCTCTATGTAAATGCCAACTACAGCAGTGTGGTGGAAGCAAAAGCCAAAGGATTCACTCTGTATATGCCAAAGGGAGCTGACTGTAATTTTCTGGCAATATTAAAGAGCTTCTAGGTGAAATTGCAGTTACAGTGAAGGGTCAGGGTACCAAATCCAGCTTGGTGCATCCTGGCTGTAAGGTTGCAGTCATAGTGCTTTGAAAGGTGGATGGAAAGCCATCTGGGAACCATGAGCCATTAGTCTCACACAGACGTAAATAGATTTTTTAGAAAGTGTGACTGAAAAGCTAATTGAAGTCATGTAGGCAAATGGAAATGAAAAATGCTTCATCTAAATACGAAGACTGTAGAATTAACACATTTCTAAACAAATGATACCTTAGGAAACTGCAACAGATCTAGTCTACTTGGACTTCAATAAGGTCTTTGTTATTGCACCCAATGAGATAATTACAAAAGAGTGAAGAAAAAGGTTGAAATGATCATTACAAAATGGTGAAAAAAGAGGATGGCAGATGGATGTATCCTGTGGGAAGCTGATGAGCCTGAAGGAGAAGCCGCTCTGCAGAGGATAAGAATTCAGATGGGAAATGCTGATATCCTTATCAGTGACTGCAGCAGGAATGGCAAAAATCCAGAGTGTATTAGTAAAGCACAATGATGGCCATCACAGGTGCAGAAAAGGACACTCACAAGATGAAGCTTAATTTCCAAATTTGCAAATGCAGTAAAAAAGGACTTTTCCCTTTAGCCACTTCTGCAAGCTGGTTAGATAACTCTCCCATTTCTGAACGGTCTGTCTTTGTTTCCAGTGACAAAGAGACAAAGGATTCTTCAGGAGGTAAATCCACTTACTCTGTCTTGGCTATGTTGGCTTTGCCACGTTGCTCGGAAAAAAAGTGATGTAAACATTTATTTTGGCCTGAGTACGGCACTTGTAGAGCAAATCTGATGAACAGGATGATGTCAGTTTTCATTTTCTGATCTCAGCTTGGGTGTAAAGATAAGACAGATAAATAGCTCTTGGGCAGGTCTGTCTCCTTGCAGTGAGATGATGAAAACCAAGGAAAGTGTAAAGAAACAGGGAAGAAAATTGCAGACCAAACACCCCTGAGATGACACGACCATGGGAATGGTCACTGTGGGGTGGGTGGAAGAGGAGTTTAAGACAAGGCTGCCCCAAGGCTAGCTGGGGAGGCAGCAGCAGAGGGGGAGTAGATTTCAGAGAAGTTGCATGCAAATGGCTGTGGTCCTCCTTGGCTTGCACCAAGGTACCCAGAACCTGAGCCAGCAGCAAGGGACAGCTGTGCCCCATGGCTCTCTTTGGTTGGGACAATCACTGTGCCATCCTGTGCCATGGCCAGAGCAGCCAAACCCTGAGACTTCACCCACAGGGACACAGAGTTCAGTTTTGCCTTGACTGACAGGAAGTCTCAGATTAGCTCCAGTCCAGAAAAGTCTGTACTGAATGTGTCTCTATTATGATTAATGTTGCAATCAGGGCCATCTGCAATCTCAGATCTGTTTAGCACCACTGCCAATGCCAAGCAGATTTCTTTAAGGACGAGCCAAGGGAGCACAGCACAGAACACACTGTATCAATGAAAGGCACAACCTGAAGCATGGCAGCACCTGGGCAGAGCTCGGCCAGAACCCAGGGAGGGTGGCAAAACACAGTTGGTGCAAAGTGCCCAGAGTTCAGAGGTGGACAACAAGACCTTGCAGAGAGGGAGGAAGAACCTCTTTGGCCACAGACCTTGGAGGATTCAGCACTCATCATCTTTCTCTCTTCTGTTCTTTATGAACATTTTCAAAATCCATTAGAATTGCACCAAGTGCTATTCAAGTCCTTGTCCCACCATGTTCCCTACCTACACCATCACAGGAGCAATTTGCTCTTTTTCTTGAAATAATCCTGAAGCAATCAGGTGTTGCATTTTTCGACCTCTGCTGGCACTGTGCAGCAGATAGACTGAGCAGCACCAGGGAGGCTGGCAAGCTGTGCACCTAGCAGCTCTATAAAGGCACGTCAGAGAATGAGTCATTGTCGAGCCTACAAGAGACAAAAAGATTGATTGCAGAAGAACTGAGAAATAGATTTGATGATGACTCACAATATTCCACCCTTTTTGCATTCACAGGCCTGCCAGCTGATTCATAACTGCGTTCTGCCTTGCTTCTCCTCCCTGTCAAGATGATCCATCAAACAGTGTCCATCAATTAAAATTTCCACTCAAAAGAGGAAGGTGTGTGAGGGAGCACCCATCCCTTTCTTCACTCATACCTGGTAAGCCCCGTGTTCTGCCCTTTAGCCTGCTGTAAAGCCCATAATTTTTGGGAAAGGAGGTGATGTAGAGCCCGCACAAAAGACACCACAAACACTCAGTGATGGAGGTAGGGACAATTCCTTGCGGAATGTCTAGTTTTATGAAGTGAGATTTCCTGTGTTCTCTAACTTTATCATTATTCTGAGGTCTGGAGAATTTTGGAGGGGTTTATCCATGGTGGGTCACTGTCTGTTTGCTTCTAAAATCAGGTGAGACATAAGGAATCACAAGCAGAAGGCAAAAATCTCAAGCAGATGTCACTGGTTGCAACTTGACAAGCAGTCCATAACGCTACTGAAAATCCCACTCTCTGTTTTTAATATTTTCCAGGGCATATAGAACTCGGGATAGAAATCTTTTAAGAAAAAAAAAAAAAAAGAAGTCACATTTATTTTATCTTGCAAGGCGTAGCCATTTTGGTCTTTTGCCTACTTGCCTAAAGAGTGTTAAAAAAAAAAAGGCGAATAAAATTAGGGAAAGGTAAATACATGTCTATAGCAAGAACCAGTCAAACACATACAGCTCTTATCTAGCATACAGCTCTAAAAAGCTGAAGGGTTGCAGGAGTGTTCACCCAAGAAGTCTCAATGACTTCACCAGTTCGCTTGGATTTACAAGTGGTGTCATCTGCTAACACCTTTCCAGCACAGCTGATTTAGCTTCCCATAGCTCAGCTGGGCTCTCACTGCCAAATACATCATCACCAGTAACATGATTGGGGGTGTCTGTCTATGTGAGGCTGCTTTTCTTGGACACTACAACTGTACAATCACCTCTCCTGCACCCTGATCCCCTGGGGAGGCACCATGGACTGCACCCTGGCAGAAAATGGTGCTCTGGCCAGTTATTCACCAGAGACCTGCTCATGTTGTTGCAAACAGAATTTTTAGCAGAGTTGGTGCTGTGTCAAAACTCAATGACAAGACAATGGTCATCACTGTTCCCAGGGACACTTGGAGTATGAAGTCCTCTGACCAAGTCAAAAACTCCTCCTGGTCCATTTGCCAATTCCAGCATGGAGCAAAGGGGCAGTCACTGACCCTGTACAAAGGAAGAAATTTCATCCTGTATTCCAAACTTTATTACTTAATACCTCAATTGTACTTAATGATGTGTTTTATTTTATAAGCCATTTCATTTTATGACTGTTCTCTTGGGTGGATTAATCTCTCATTAGTGCCTCATGTTTGAAAGGGTTGTTTTCCCCCGTTAACCAATTTAATGGGCTCGGCAGGACCCTGCTGGGTGTGTGCTGTGCAGTCTGCCTGTGTGCCTCGGGGACAGCTGGCCTCCCTTCCTGCCAGCAAAGGGACCCTGTGCCACTGCACAGCCTGCACTCTGCAGGACCCAGTGGAAGGCTGCAGACCCACTGGAGAGGCTGCAGGAGCTGGGATAATTTAGCTTGGAGGAAACAATGCTCAGGGAGGTTCTTATCACTCTCTAGAATTACCTGAAAGGAGGTTGGAGCCAGGTGAGGGTCAGTCTTTTTCACAGGTAGCAAGTGTACGAAAAGAGGAAGTGGTCCAAAGTTGCACAAGGGGAGGTTAAATTTGATTTTAAGAAAAATTTCTTCATGGAAAGACTGGCCAAGCTTTAGAACTGGCTACCTACATAAGAGGTAGACTCACCATCCCTTCAGGTATTATTTAGAAGTTGCACAGATGTGGTGCTTGGAGGTGTGGTTTATTGGTGGACCTAGGAGTGTGAGATTAACGGCTGGACTTGAAGATTTCAGAGGTCTTTTCCAACCTTAATGATTCTATCACTTTATGCACTTGTTTCTACTACTTCTTGTCACTGCCAGAGTGTTCTGCCCCTGTGAATCCTGTCCATTCACAGGCAGGAATGCCAGCCTAGGGTGGGGCAGCATGTTCTGCATGGAGGGAAAAAGCTTAGTTCCTCCACAGCCCTGAGGGGAGCTGGGCACACAGGGGGAGAATGCTCAGGTAGCATAAAGTCAGGCTACAGCCAAAGTGGGAGGCAAATCCAGGCTCCAGAAGTGATCCTGCCTTATAAATGCAAATAAATACATAAGTAAATATTAAAAATATAATTTATGGCCTGTGGTAAGTAAAACAAGTGAATTATCCTTGATCAAGTCATACACAGAAGCAGAACTAAGAAGTGGTAGGATTTCAACTTACTGATAGTGTTTGCCTTTACCTACAGACATCTGTGTACAAAGACAGATCATATTTGTGCTTTTTTTTTTTACATGGAATATGAAAAATAAGTATCAAGAGATGTCTAATTTACACAATTAGGAGTCAATATAATAGAAACACTGTGATTATTTAACCTACCATGAGATCAGCTTTGTCCTTGGTCTTTTCAGAGAATTACAAGGCTGGAGGAACCCCAGAAGATCATCTAGTCCCTTTTCATTGATCTTGCCCAGCAGAATGACTTGTTGGGGCTGACAAGGTGCATACATAGAAGCCTCTTTTCTTATCCACCTAAATAAGAAGACTATGAATGAAAAGCTTACAGTGAATAAGATGTTATACTCACTTTAAGCATATGTGTGAATAGAAGAGGGTAAAAGCAGCCATCTGCCAAGGGATAATTCATATATCTGCAAACATGAGAGCCCACAAAAGTGCTGACAGGCACAGAACACAGTGGAGCAGCATGAGCTCATTTCAAGACAGGCATTTCCCTGTGGTGAGTGCATAGCTCACAACGGTAAGTGCAATTTGAGTTGGGCACAGCCCTCAAAGCAATACCACACAGAACCAGATCCTAATCTGCTCTGCACTTTAAGGGCCCTGATCCTGCAGATGTTTGGGTGGGGAACAGAATTCCCCAATGACAAGGTCCCTGCACCATGGGGAGTGCAATGCACAGTCCAAATTTGGCACCTGGCTTTGTACCTGTGTACAGCCATACTCCAGGGAGATCCCCTGGCAGTGTGGAGGGACTTGCACTGATGCAGGACCTTCCCTGCAGTTCTGGCCACCAGACCAAGGGGAATTTAGATCTCCTATGAAGAAAAGGTGTAGGAAAAGTAGGCAGGAGGAGCTGGGAAGAAGGTAGTACTGATGCCCATCCAGAGATACAACTCAAACTGCCCCACTGGTGCATGCTTACTCTGGCTCCTCTGAAGACTCTGCTTTGGGTAATTTGACTCTGTCAGCAGACTGGGCAGTAAGGAAGGTTTCAAAGATTGATGAAGCCATCATGAAGGTGACCTTCTCCAGTGTCTTTTAGGCTCAGATCTCAGGCCCCATTTCAAACCAGCAGTCACAAGTGCACTAAAGAACAGTGGCTTGCAGGACTTGAACTGAAGGTTAAATTTGAACATGTGAGGAAGTCCTTTTCTGCACCAAGACTATGGCTCTATAGCTGGTGTCCATATATCAGGGCAGGATGCATCTCAGTGAAAGCCTTCATGTCCAAAGAAGGGTAACAAAGCTGTTGAAGGGCCTAGGAAGCAAGTCCTATGGGGAGCAGCTGAGAGAACTGGGGTTGTTTATTCTGGAGAAGAGGAGACTCAGGGGCAGGACATTACCACTCTCATCAACTACCTGAAAGGAGGTCAGTGAGGTGGGAGTTGGTCTCTTCTGCCACATCTCAAGTAAAAGAATGAGAAGAAATGGCCTTAAATCGTGCCTGGAGAGGTTCAGGCTAGATATTAGGATTTTTTTTTCCACTGAAATAGGGTTCAGGCATTGGAATAAGGTGCTCAGGGCAGTGGTGGAGTCACATCTCTGGAAATGTTCAAGTGGTGTTTGGACTTAGCACTTGGGGACATGGTGGTGCTGGGTTTACAGTACTAGATAATCTAGAAGGTCTCTCCCAACTGTGGTGATTCTGTGGTAAAAATCATGGGTGGGTGTCAGGAGGCTACTGCTTTTATAGTCACTGACACCAGTAGTGCTCAGATGAGCTGCGCTGAAATGAGTTACCCACTACTCATAACATACCAAAAGCTCTTGGGGACACAATAAGACTTAAAGATGAAATGATGCATTAGATAATTTCTAGAAATGGAGGATTAATTTGTTCACAGCAGATATAGCGCTGTGATCTCCAAACAGAAAAATGAAAGATCAGATAAATGAAAGCTTGCTTCAACCAGCTACCTCACTTCTTCCAAAGAAAGGTTGGTTTTTTTTTTTCTTTCAGTCCCTATGGATCACCTTAGAGACATTTATGGTGGCTCATCTAAAAAGGCAGAAAGCAACAGTGCTGGTGCACAATGAAGCCATGACCTTAGCTAGGACAGCATTTCCCAGAGTAGCTTTGCAGCCAGAAATGCTGTAACATGTACACAGACCCAAACCTCCCTCCAGCAGCCTCATGGTGGCTCACCCTCGTGCCCAAAGACTGCCCATATCCTTTTGTTTCTCCTTTTCCCACAAACCCTCTCACAAGCAGCTGAGCACTTGAGAGGTGAGCTATGGGAGGGTCAAATGTTTTATCTGAGTCACACCTAAGAATTGCAGTTGCCTTCTCATAGCCCCATTGTAGCTCATCTGCAGGCCATCCCTTGTTATCTTATAGCACAAGAGGTCTATTGTCAGTACATTGCAAGGGTTCCATATTGCTGGAGTTTCATACCTCCTTGATGTTTCTCTTAGGCATCTCCTCTAGGCACTGACTCATCCCCACAGCATCCAACTGACTCCAGCTCCTCTCAGCCAACCAATCCACTCTTTTATAACACTCTTCTCATTGGCTACAGCTGTGGCCTGTTAACATCAGGCCTGTTCCTAATCTTTAGTAATTGGTTTAGCTGCAACTCTTTAGGGGATAAGATTACAGTCTATACCACCTTCATTTACCCATACTGTATACCCCTACAATCCCTTGTGGCAGAAATGTTCCCCAAAGGTGGGAAAGATGCCACAATCATCTCAGAAAGGGTACAGGAGCCGGGGACAGGTCTGGGCTTTGGCATATTATTGCCTATGCAGTTGGCACAGTCCCTGGAGTGGTTTTGGTAGAGACATCCAGTAACGTCCCAAACAGTGGCCAGGCCCAGTCCAGGGGATAGTATGTGTCAAGAGCCACCAACAGCAGCTCTCTCAATGTCAATCTGACTCTCTCTTTCAGAGACTTGAGTTGTGTTGCCTTCTGTTGGCCTTAGGACCAAAAAACCCAGAGCCCAATTTTTTTGCCAGTGCAGGTGTTGCTGATGCTTCTGCAGAGGAAAGGTTCATTCCTTTGTGCTTCCCCTACCCTCATTATTGACTGTCTGGTTCCATGAGTGCAGAAGTTTTAGTATGGTGTTCAGAATGTCTGGTGGTGAAGCACGTGTTTGCCAAACCTTTGGAATGTTTCATTCCATACAGCCCTGCGCTGCCTCTTTCCAAGTCTTGCCGTGGCTGGAGGCGGGCCAGATACACAAATCCAAACATAGATTAGGTTAAGACTAGGACTCAGTGTTTAAGACAGGGTTAACTTTAGTTTTATTTATTTAACTGTTTTTAACTATAAATCAAATCTTTTGTATTATATTTGAGGACAATTATTTTCATGAGAGCTTATCTTGCAAAATTTAACCTCAAGATTTTTTTCTGATATGCTCTGACAGTGCAATACCAAAAATCAGTATTACTGAGCCTGTCATATGAATATTAAATTTCATATTTAGTTCATCCAGTGGTGTCCTTCTGTCTTCTATTTCCTGAAAACTTTTGCCAAATACTCTTGGGGAAAGAAAATTTTTATTCCTTTTTATTTCTAAATGGGGATGTGTCATATTGACATTTTGTAGTGCCTTCTTTCCAGCCACAGATTTGGCGGCCATGTACAACATTCAGCCTCATTAATGGAGTCAGTTGCGATGGATCTCAGGATCTGGTCACATCATGGTTCACTTGACCACTTAAATCAGCCTGGCTAAGCTTGCTCTGAAAAATGAGGGAGTGAAGATAGCCAATAAAAACTCTTACAAAAGGAATGAAAAGTGAAACCATATCATTAGTAGCCATGGACCAATAATAGAATCCCAGAATGGTTTGGGTTAGAAGAGACCTTTAAAGGTCATCTAATCCAATCCCTTTGCAATGAGTGGGCAGATTAACAAGATCAAGTTGCTCAGAAACTCATCCAACCTGACCTTGAATGATTCCAGGGATGGGACACCTACCATCTCACTGGGAAACCTGTGCCAGGGTTTTACCATGTTTAATCCACAGATTCACTTCTTGTGCTGTCACAGAGTGCTATAGGGGTCCTGGCCACAGTCCAAAAGGGGTTTGATGAACTCATGGTGAGAGGTCCATAGATGGATACTAAAATGGCTGGATGGTGTTGCAGGCCTGGATGAGGCAGTTGACCAGGAAGGTGACCATGCTCATATGCTCTCCTTCAGTAGCATCTCCTGCTGCTGTCCTCAGACCCTGGCTACTGCCTGTGTGGATCACTGCTCTGACACTTCAGGTCCTTTCTAATGTCAGTGACTGCTCGGTGTGCACAAGGTAAGGAGACACAAGGCAAAGCAGAGCCCAGGCTAACTGCTCCTGAGAGACCTCTGCAGTGCCCAACCCACTCAAAGGCAGATGGCAAAACATCACACCTGGAGTCAAGAACCAGAATCATGCAGCTGAGCACCGTATTCACACCCAGCTCCTGCAGGAGGGTCAGCTTCAGGGAGGTCAGTGTTCTTAGCAGTGTAGTAATGGTGCCATCCACAGAGATCAACAATTTCATTTTCAAATACGTTTGTAAAATAGCTCGTGTATTTTCTCTAAAGCCTGAAAACGTTCTGTATGCATTCAATTCAGCAGAGTTTTGATTTTAGCAGGATTTGCAAGAGGTGTCTGCTAATGTTTTTTCTTCTTTTTCTTCTGCATAAAATACATAGGAAAAGAAATAGGCCAAATGATCAGTGCCAAATACCACAACTAAGCATACTTTGTCCATCATACGTGTCATTATCTTTATTATGGCATTTCATGTGGATTATAAAATGTCATAGAAACGTCATTGCTGCCTCTGTTCAAAGATATATAACAACAATAATAATCCCTTGCAAGTTTTATTTTTTTATCTGTGGATGTCAGAAGCTCTTTAAAAAGGTCATCATCATTATCCTCCCTTTATGGCAGGGAAAAAAGACAAAGGCCAAGCTGTTCCTTCTAGCTTTAGGCGTCTAGGATCCTTCTGTCGTCAGTGAAGGAAGACAGCCAAATAGGCATGTGCAAGGAGATCTGAGTCCCTTTTTGGAAGGGACAAGTCCTCTCTGTGACTCCCTGCTACCCATGAGTCCCCCAGTGCCTTGCTGTCAGAAATCTAAAGTCTGGGGGATGAACTAGAGCCTGGTCATTTGTGCCTGGTTTCTACTCATTCAACAACAGAGAATGCAACAGAGCCCAGCTCCTGCTTCCCACCCTCATTCTGTGTGCCCTCTCTTTCTTTCTGAAATAATGATGAGGTGTTCCTCCAGCATTACCCTGGCTGCCAGGCTAGCATGATGTGCTGCTTGTGGCTGGGGTAGGGTTAATTTTCTTTGCAGTGGCTGGTATGGGGCTATGTTTTGGATTTGTGCTGTACACAGGGTTGATAATATAGAGATGTTTTTGGTTTTGCTGAGCAGGGCTTACACAGAGCCAAGGGTTTTTCTGCTTTTCTACTGCCACACTGGCAAGGGGAGTGGGAGTGCGTGAGAAGTTACTCAGAGAGACAGCCAGAACAGGTGACCTAAACTGACCAAAGGGATATTCCATACCATAGAACATCCTACTCAGTATGATAAAGTGGGAGGAAGAAGGATGAAAGGGGAGATCTTTGAAGTGATGGTGTTTTTCTTCCCAAGTCACTGTTATGTGTGATGGGGCCCTGCTCACCTGGAGACGGCTGAACACCTGACCTTGGGAAGTGGTGATTTAATTCCTTGTTGCTTTGCTTGCATGCATAGCTTTTGCTTTCCCTACTTAATTGCCTTTATCTCAGCCCAAGAGTTTTCCAGCTTTTACCTTTCTGATTCCCTCCCTAATCCTGCTGATGGGCGAGGGAGTGAGAAGCTGTGTGGGGCTTGGCTGCTGTTGGGGATTAAACCTTGACACATAGGTCCTTGTGTAGACAAGATTTAAAGCTGGGTTTGTGGTAGGGCAATTTTTGTCTGCCCATGCCTGATGGTATAGTAGATAAATTACTGAAAGAAATACACACTCAACATACTCTGAAGCCTCCTAAACATCCTGTGTGAAGTACTTTATCTGAGAAACCTGATCTCCCCACTGCTGTGTTACCTCTGGCAATGGCTCTGTGGGGGAAGGTGGAAGCAGAGCTAACCAGCATGCTCCTGTTGCAGGTCCACAGCAGCCAAGTCATGACAAGAAATTCACCCAGCCTGCTCTGCTTCCACCAAGGACACTGCAAATCAGCTGCTGGTCATGAATCATCATGAAGTCTGATCTTGAAGTCTGTCTTTGGCCATGGAAATGTCCTTGAATTAATGTCTTCCGTTGTGAAAGTAATCCAAACATCATCACAGTCTCCCTAATTGCCTTTTTTTATTTCACAATGGAGGGTATCAGCGTTATTACCATTGATTTCACCTACAGCACAGGCTGATCTGGTGATTTTCCCTGTGTGTTTCTGATAAGGTTTTCCTTCCTGGACCTCCATTATACTGTAATTCTCCTGATAAAATCTATCACAAGTATCTTTTAAATACTGCAACTTCCATTCAGGAAATGTTTAAGAAACATGATACTTATAATAGAGAAAATAGTGGAGTTATTAATGTAATTCTGCACACACATACTACCATTAGTGTCAGTATGTTAATACAAATGTTAATGTAGGCAAACGTAAAGCGCACAAAGGATTCTCACAATCCACCTGCAGAGAGGTGCTGTGTATTGAAGTTGCTGTGCATTTATGCACACTGAAAGGCATCCAACCTAATAAGATGCCCCCAAAGTTGGGACATGGGTGGTGAAAAGCACTTGCCTTGTAGCCAGCAGTCCTGTCTGCCTGGTTTCTGACTGGGTAACCAACCCTACATGCAGGTAAATTCACTGGGCATATCCATGCCTGGTCTGACAGCTGTCTGGATGTCCATATCCAGTTTGAAGAGCTCTCACTTTTCTATAGTGCTAAGAGTCCATCTCTGCAGGGGACTTGAAGCCAAGATGAGTTAATTTTGGAGGGTCCTCAGAAGTTAGATGGGTAGTGACAGCACAGTGTTCTCCTCCTGCACACCAGCCAAGTGGAGAAGTTGTGAAGGAGAACTTTGATGCTGTGCCATGAGAGATCTCTGCTCTTGCTATCTCACCTGGGAACACCCAGGTGCTGAATGAGGCTGAGTCACTGTGCAGCCAAGTGTGAGAGCAGGGAAAGCAGGAAGGAGAAAGTCTGACTCTGGCCTTGTGATCAGGGCATTCATCTGATGGTTTGGGCACAGGGAAAACTAAACCTCTAACAAAATACTCTAGCACCATAGCTCAGCCTACTTTGAGCAGGAGATTGAATTGGGAAGAAAACTCTCAAAATGCTCTCAGGTTGAAGAAAAAGTTAAAGGTAAATGCAAGGCTTTACTATATCACAGTAATCAGTTTAATTTGTTGTCACCTATGGAAAGACTCAAGAAAATTACAGCAACTAGATAACTGCAGTATGATTTACCTGTACAGAACAAGCTGCTTATTTTAATCAATTCTCTCATACTTTTTTCTTCAGTGTGTTAGTACTCATGGACTAAAAGTCAAGACATTTTTCCTCCTGTGCCACTCTGTGTCTGAGGCTGAATTCCCAGCACTTGTTAACAATAGCATGCAGTGAAGGCCACTGCCCCAGGCCAGATGTGTGCAGCTTCACAGGGGACTGCAATACTGACCAGAAGGACTAATAGAGAATAACCCATGTTTCATTTTTATTCTGGTTTTTATTCTCCATGCCTTTTTATATGAAATAGCACATGCATATAAAAACTTAGGCAACCATTGAAAGATATTTTAAGTCATTAAGAGTGAATATTTAGATCATCTTCTCATTCTGTTGAAACCCAAAAGGTTGTCTGAAGAGCTAGCTACAATTTTACATGGGTAATAGCAGATTACTCAAGGTCTTCATTCCTCAGAATACAAAATACTTTGGTCTCACTGTGAAGTGTAGTTCAGCTCTCTCCTGGTAACAGCATTGTAACAAGGCTGATAACAACAGGCCACGTGCTGTACCTGTTGCACAGCTACAAATGCAATGAAAACAAAGGCCAAATGTTACCTGCCTTTGCAAGGACAAGGTCATTTGATCACAGCAGAAGAAAACATGCCCAGAATTTGGCTAAATGTGCGGTCTGATAACAGCCAAGTCCTGGCACTGGACTATGAACTGCTGTGAAACCATTACCATTGGTCTATTTTGTTTAGTCATAAATAATTCTTATCTCTGCATCTCCAGAGCTCTTTTCAATATCAATGGGTTGATCTGTGCAATCTTCCAATGGTGAAAGGGAGGCAGTGCTGATCTGGGGCACCCCAGGCTGACCCTGGCCAGGAGCCCGAGCTCTGCTCTGGCAGCAGACACTGCTGCTGGCTTTGCTGAGGGCTGCCTGCATGGCCCCTGCAGTGTTCCAGGTCTGCTTGGGCCAGGGGACCCACCTGCCTGCAAAAGGCAAACTGTACTTTCTTTTCTACCTCCCTTCTCCCTTCTTTGATGGATTTTGCAAAGATTCTTCTTCTTGTCTATATCCAAAGGACTATACTAGGAGCAGAGTCTGTCTCACTCCTCATTTTGAGTAAAATCCCATTTTTTTTAAAAAAGTGACCACTGGATCTCCCTGATTGCTCTATATCAAAAGTCTTCAACATTACAGGTACTACTTGCTGTACATCCTAACCACATACTTTTGAAAAATGCTCCAGCAACCAGCTCATCACAGATTTTACACAACCTTTCTGAGTTATTTTCAGACTTTATTTTTCTCTTAAGAAGAGTTGCCAAAGCACAGCACCTGCTGAGCCAGGCAGTTGTGCACCAACAGCAGGACGGCAGCCGAGGTTGTGGCATGGCATGGGGGCGAGTGAGTGACAGGGACACTGAGCAGTGACAGGGACACGGAGCAGTGACAGGGACACGGAGTGTTTGAGTCATCCCACACGCCTGGGAGGCGGGCAGAGGTGTAGCTGGGACCAGCACAAGGCACGGTGCTGCACCGTGGGGACGAGGTGCTCAGCAGAGCTCCAGAGCAAGCGTAGGGCACCTGGCTAAGGAAGCATCCCTGGAGGCTGTACCACCCTACAAACACCTGAGTCATAATCCCCTGTCCTCCTCCTTCCTCCTGGGAGTGGCAGCAATTTGCTATCCATGTAAGCCTGCCAGAGCAAACCCCAATCGGAGGCCAAGGGACAAGCCTCCACCCTATTGTCCACCTACACCTCACCCTCCTGTTTTGGAAGGAAGGGAACAGGAAAGACTTTGGCTCTCTCCTCCACGCCTGGGCCTCAGGTCTAAGCAGCTCTGAGCTGTCAGAGGTGGTTTTTCCCAGGATGGTTTTCTTCCTTTTGTTTAGCTTGTTTGGGATTTTTTTTTGCGTGCAGAGGAAGAATTTGTTCTTGCTCTCCGTCCCTGTGTGGGCGTGCTGCCAGACACTGGCTCTCAAGCTGGATTTGGCATCTTCTCTTTAAAGGTAATATTCCATCTACAACACCAGACCATGGCTGGGTCTGCTCATCCAGCCTTTTCCCAAAGGTTTTACAGAATAACTCTCCAAAGGAGGAAATATTTAACTCCCAGTGATTTTCTCTTCATAGTTGGGGATGAGTGAAGCTCTTGGTAACGGATTCTTCCATTTAAAAAAGCAGATCACCTCCTGCACTCATCTAATTGACCAGTTTTGTAAAAAATAGAGTTGATAATGAATAATCATTTATCACCTTGGAATCTCAACTCCAGCAAGTTATGGGGAAGCATGTGTCTGTCCCAGTTCTGTATTTCCCTCCCCTCTGGACTAATGGACCATGTGCATTAATTTATTCAGAGATGTCTTTCTGGTTTCCCCATTTAACCTACTTATCTTAAACTATCTTATCCTATTTGCTCCACAATTTCTAAAAAGATCCTACCCCAGGACAAGATCATTCTTGTGAAATTTTTGTGTGTATTGGTTCAGTTTTGGCAAAGTTAGGAGGTAGTTAAAATGAGACCTATAATGGAAAGCTAGCTGCTAGCGACTCTCCATTATACATGTCTACCATGCAGGAGAGTTGTGAGGATTAATTAATTTGTGTTTGTTAAGCACTTTGAGATCCTAAGATTAAAGGTTCTATAGAAATGCAAATTGTTATTATCATGATAAATTCTTTATATGAGCTCATATATTTTGCCTTAGAGGCACAGTCTCACCCTGAGTTGCGTAGTTATACACGTAAATCTTCAAACATTATGATGAAAATGTACCTCTGAAGGCCTGATGCTTCCTACTTCTCTACCACTTCATGCATAGAGCTGCCCTTGATTTCAGGCAGGTCCCATCAATGGCACAATTGTAGGATTCAATTTGTTTAGGAAAAGACTATTGTACGCCTCCAGGCTTCACATTGAGACACATAACTTTCTGTCTCACTCCATAAAACCATTACTTGCTGCCAGTAGTTATTCCATCTTATTAATGAAATGACTGAACGGATGACAAAATCTGGATCTGAATTCTGACCCTTCCAAAACTCAGGTTTTCAGAGGCTTATTTAACCTGTTAGAGAACAAGGGAGGTAAAAGCCCACTAATGGATATAGGATTGAACGTCATTCCTGACACATAAGATGTGACTCCTTGGCCCTTTCCCCTGCATGATTTGGCAAGCAAAGGTTTTCAGGCACAAGTTGCCAAAGGACTACTCCTCGCAGGGAGCCAGGCCACAGCTGCACAGTCTTGGCAGACCCATGATGCTCTCCCAGAGACAGCTCTCTATTTTTCCTTCCCCCTTGCACAGGCATGATGCTCTCCCAGAGACAGCTCTCTATTTTTCCTTCCCCCTTGCACAGGCTTGAAGCACCACTGCCCATCCCCTGCCTGCAGGGGTGTTTGACCATCCTGGTCAATGTCCTTGTCTGAAGCACTGGTCCAACACAGGGGCTGTGCAACAGACAGGAAGCAGGATCCTGGGGGAAGTGGCCACCCATCTTCCATGCCAACATGCCTCTGTGCCTTCCTTGCCACATCTCTGGCATGCAGACACCTCAACTCACACCATTAGAGGACTGAGTCAAAAAAATATCATGAGGTTTATTTGCATCACACATGGGCTTATCTGAGTGCAGAATACAGTGCCAGAAATACCAGCTGTAAAAGGAGTCTCCTGCCCAGCCTCACACCCAAAGCAGGATTATCAGCAGGCACCAGAGCAGGTCAGCCGCAGCTTTTTCTTGCTTAAGTTTGAAAACCTCCAAGGATGACCACCCCACCTCTGTCTCAAGGTTGCACTACTCTCCTGGAGAAGAAGTTTCTCCAATATCCAACCAGAACTGCCAGTGGCAGAGCTTATGGCCATTGCTCTTCCCTATAATGTCTGACAATGCTGAGAATTTTGCACCATCTTTGTAGCTACCATTGAGATAATCACCTTTTAAACTGCTCTTCATCAGATTAAACCCAAATTAAACTCCAGTCATAATCTAAAAAGTGAGGTTTTCAATATGAGGTGTTGCTTCTTGACTGTTTGCAGTGGGTAGTGTTAGGGAACATTACAACTCATTCATTCCCTGAATATGACATTGTCTTTGTCAAGAGCAAGATGAGGAGTCTATTAAAATACAAAGGGCTTAAACTCTGCTATACCATTTTATATTGCCTACAGAATCCATGAATTAACTATAACAATGTTAGAGTCAAATCTCATTATTTAGCTCACTTTTGGTCCGTGCTCAGCTCTTGCTGAGGATGATGGTAGTCAAACTCCTTGATGTATCAAGTACATTAAACAACATGCATATGAGAGCACAAATAAATTTTAAAATTTATTTTTCTTATCTATCTGTCTCAAATCTGTAACTGTGAAGGATTAGACAAGGCTCAGGCACAAAACTGGTGCAATAATGTCAGAGTTATGTGCTTCACCTCATAGCATGTGAGGTTTTGAACTAATTTTTAACTGGTCTACTAAGCCCAAAAAAGGCAAATCAGAAAACAGATCCATAAGCATTTCTGGAGTTGAGCTGCAAAGCAAAGCTTTCCAGTCACTTCACAGGAATTTTGGTTACTCTGTCTCCTTCAATTTAGCCGTTGCAAGGAGTTATTTTAGTTGTCAGAGGTGGTTTTCCCCAGGATGGTTTTCTTCCTTTTGTTTAGCTTGTTTGGGATTTTTTTTGCACGCAGAGGAAGAATTTGCTCTTGCTCTCCATCCCTGTGTGGATGCTCTGACTCAAAAGGATGCGACATCACATTGTAGCGCTGAGTTGCAAGAAACTGTATTCAAATGCCTAGAAAATGTGTAATAAAAGATGATGAAAAATGTATCCTGGAAACATTGTTTTCTCTAACAGTCTTTGTTGGATGTCAGGGACAATTGTAGGTTTTCTTTTCTCTGTGTCAATGGACTGAAAGTTAACGAAGAGCTGCTGCCCCAGGAGAGCCAGAGGTCGCCCCTTGAGATTGCCCCATGCATATCCTGCACCCCACAGCCCACACAGTACCTCCACCTCACACAGGCCCACATCTCAGCACACCCTTATCAGGAATTTACTCGCTGCAATCCTTGGTAACTCACTGAATCTTCCTCTGAGTCACTTTTTCATCCATAAAGTGGAGTTACTATTTACCAGTCTCCATGAGCTGTCACAGGGCTTAATTTCTTGAGAAGTACAGAGACCCTAAATAGGGTGAGAGTGAAGGAAAGCAGCTGAGAAACACCAGACATTGCCTTGAGGTTTTCTCCAGCTGCTGTGGTGGTGCTGGCCACTTCATCTCTCTCCCACTGGGCAGCTCTGCCCACCTGGCCAAAGCTCAAGGAACCTGAGGCTTGGCTCCAGCTCCTCCCAAAGTTAGAGGTCTGTAAGACCAAGGACACCCCTCATTCAGCAGGGTGAGGGCCCACCAGGCTGCACTGCAAGCTGTAGGAGACACTGATGGCTATAGGGAGTCAGAGAGTCCTCCCCATCCCCTGTCCCTCCACAGCAGCAAGGGCCCTGCATGGAGAGAAAATGAGGAGGAGAAATATCAGGAAGATATGGCCACAGTCTCCTACCAACAAATGCTTTTCCAGTGCCCTCTTCTGGAAAACGTTTTTGGCCCAAGCAACTGCGTCATAGAAGGTAGAGTGAGACTGGTGGTGACTTGCCAAGAGCTGCAGGAGCATCCCCCAGTTCTTCACACCCAGGATCTGCTCTGTCCCTGTGACTGGTGGAGCTGGGCAGCTGCTCATGGCCTTCAGAGCAGCTTGGCCAGACTCCCAGGGCACTAGCCAGGAAAGAGGAAGCAAAGGACATGCCTCCTTTTTTGTAGCTGGATATGCCTGAAAGCTGCTCTTGACTGTCCTCTGGCACAGGGACCATGGGGTCCTGAACTGGAGCACCTCCTGCAAACATTATGCTCCTTAAAGCCAGCCCTTGCCACCACCAGCTCTCAAGGATCCTCCAGAGACAAGAACTGGAAGGAGGGTTAAATATTTGGTAATCCTATCATTTTGAGGAGCTGATGAAACATTGCTCTTAAGTATCTGCAAAATGCATCAGTTCCTCAGGGAATTGCATCCTCTGGTTGTTTTTGTCACCTCTTTCCCTGGGAGCAGCCCAGCCTTTGCTCCCCAGCCTCGGTACAGCTCCATTTTGTCTCACACCAGGGCAGTGGGTACCCACTGATCCCTGTTCCCCTTCCCTAGCCAAGGTCAGTCAACTGGGACACCCCTGGGGACAGCCACAGGCTCTGCTCCAGCCCCAGCCAGAGGGGAGAAGGTGGAGAGGACCAGAGTTGTGTTGGAGTGCTGGGGCCAAGTGATGACCATTGTCATTACCTGGACCTCAGTCCCTGCTTTTGAGCCAGCTCAGTGAGCAGCTGGCTCCTGTGGTGATAGCACAGCCCTTCCCGTCCCTCTCTGTCTGCTTTTCCAAGGCTTAATTCCAGCTCAGGCTACTCTGTGATTCTCCAATCCCTATTTATTCACAGTCAGCAGAAGAAAAATGAAATTAATTTTTATCTGCTGCCCACAGAGCCAAATCTAGAGGCATGTGAGCCCCATTATCTGCCCTGTTAACTGGCAGGGGAGGTGGTGTGAAATTCCTCAGGGGTTTTGATGAGTTATCTCAGCAAAAACAACGCTTGTGCAGTGGCCCCACTGCAGCAGAATTGGGGTAGTGTCCTTAGGACCAGCTGATATAGGTGCTACACACTGGGATGGTTTTCCCCACTCCTTGCTCTTATTTAGAAAACTTTCTGTAATTGATGCCAGGATGTGTGATGACATACATACACATCAAGCATATATATTTATTTAAAGTATTTTAGGATATTTTGTTCCTTCTTTCATTAAATTATTTTAACCAAAACCAGTGCCTCTGTCCCCTGACATTTCTTTTGTCTGTGTCCCAATCCACCTTTTGTTCATTATCTTGGTGTTTTCATTTATTTCAATCCTTTAAGGGATTGTTTTGCAGCACTGGCCTGGTGCCCTCCACCCCCAACCCAGCTCCAGAAGGCAGGGGATATGGGGTGGGCAAGGACATCCCATTGATCTGCTGCTGCCTGAAATACAGCGGGTTGAGCTTGGCGGGAGAGGTGGGAGGATGGAACCTCTGAGGCCAGTGAGCACAACCTTTTGCTTTGCTCCACAGAGCATCCCACACCCCACAGCAGCCAGCATTTCCGATCACTTTTCCCCATGTAGGACAGAGGGTTTTCTCCACCTTGCAGTGCTCACTCACAGCTCTGCAGGAGGGTAGGGGCTGTCCAGATATGTACTTTCATAAAGCCATTAAAAGAGCCTTCAGTGACTTGGGCATGGGGAGCAGGAGCACCCTGAGCTCCGTCCTGCAGCAAGGGCTGCAGAAAGGTTCCCTGCCTCTCTTACAAATGCTCCAGAGGTGGCTGGGTGTAAAAATCACTTTTTCAGCATGGCAAGGGCAGCTCCATCCTCCCACAAACATTGACATGGCAGGAACTCAGTCCATAGGGCAGGGACTTAGTCCATCTACCATGGATGGACTTTTTAAAGAGAGGGGGAGAGGAGCAGAAAATGTCCGTCCTGACAAGGGCAGAAAGCACAGTCGCTCAGGGCTAAACCAAAACTGGATTGAAAGGATCAATTGATACCTTCTTACCCTGGACGCCCATTTCTAAAACAAGCCAGTAATACAAAATAACCTTAGAGGGGAAACAGCTATCGGTATCAGAACAAGAGCGGATGGAAAAACTCTGGTGGTCAGTGTGACGGGAAGTGTTTTGGACCGCACCCTCGGTGGTCAGAGGTGTAGGCAGGGGCAGCATCGCTGCGGACAGCAGCCAGTGCCGAGCACAGCGGCACAGAGCACCGAGCACAGAGCCGCACACACTGGATGGCTCTGTCATCCCACCGGCACGCCGGTGTGACACACTCCGTGTCCCCTGGCTCAGCAGTGCTCTCCTCCAACATCTGCCAAAGGCATCGCTTGAAGCCGCAGCCCTCCGGCCTCCTGCTGCCGCTTTTTCACGCTAAGGCTGCGGTACCGATCCGGGAGTACCGAACCGGCGGCGGGGACGGCGCGGGCCATGCACCTGCTGGCAGCCCGCAGCGCTGGGGCCGCGCACATCACCCCGCAGGTGGATGCCGTCCCGGGCGGCCGCAGGGGGAAGGGGCCCCGGGAGGGACACAGCCCGCGCAGAGGCTCGGCACACACGGCAGGGGCCGGGCCGGGGCCGGGCCAGGGCGGGCGGGGGGCGCCGTGCGCATGTCCGGCCGTACGTCACAATAGCGGCGGTGGGAGCGCGCCCGGTCCCAGCCGATCGCGGCTGGTTTGAGCTGGTGCGTTGCCACAGCGACGCCGCGGCGCTATAAATAGGAGCGCGGCGGCCGTGGCGAAGCTTTGTCAGCCGCGGCGCCCCGCTCGCCCCGCCAGCCCCGCTCCTCCTCAGCCGGTCCGGCGCTCCCGCCCGGCTCCGCGCACCGCGCCCGGCTCGCAGGAGGAGGGGGAGGCGGCTCGGAGCGAGGGGATCGGCCGCCGCGGGGCTTGACAGCAGCTCCGCCACCGCTGCGAGGTGAGGCCGGCGGCGGGATGTGCCGGGCTGTGCCGGAGAGCGGGCGGGCAGGCGGCGGAAGCGGCCGGCGCGGAGCCACGTGTCTGCGGGGCCGCTGGCAAGCGGCGCGGCCCGGGCTGGGCGCCGGTGCTGCCGCCGGGCACGGGGAATCCCCGGCCCCGGTGGGGAGGCGGGAGGCTCCGGGCGGCTGTACGCGGGCCAGACCGGCTCGCCTGGGGAGCATTGGCGGCGCTTTCCGGCAGCGGGGGAAGGGACGGCCCCGCCGTGGCCGCCGGGCTGTTTCCGGGGTGGGGAAAGGCAGGTGCGTGGCAGGAACGGGGCTTGAGGCGGCCGGGCTCGCCCTTGGGCCGAGCGGCGCCGGGGCGCTGCCCCCCTGCACACCCGGCGGGACACTGGCCGGGGCCGGGAGCGGATCAGAGAATCACAGAGCAGTTTGGGTTGGAAGGGACCTTAAAGACCATCCAGGTCTAACTCTGCCTAACTTCCATTAGACCCGGCTGCTCAGAGCCCCATCCGACCTGGCCTTGAATAGCCCGAGGGATGGGGAGCGAGCCCCTCTCCCGCGGAGCGCTGCTCCCCGGGCGTCTCGGGGTGATGTGAGCTGTAGTGAAGGTGCCCCCGGGGCTGACAGGCGCCTCCTCGGGAAGCCGCAATGCCCCGCTGCCGAGGTGGGCAGCGCAGCCCCAGCTCGGCCGCCTCGGGCTCTGCTGCGGGACCGTGTGGCTGTGCAGGGAGAAGGCGTCCGGAGTCCGTGCAGCCCGCAGCGCTCTGCGGGCTCCGGAGTCAGGGGCGCCTCGGGCACCTTTTCTAGACGCATCTTGGCTGTTTGAGTACCGAGCCTGCAGGCATGACTCAGCTCTAAGTACAGCTGCTAAATAGGGAAATGTTCTGGAGAACGAATTCTAAATGAGCATAAATTGCCTTTCTTCTGGGGAGCTGCAGACACTTTGCTCACAGTCCAAGTAGAAACATCCTTTGGGAGGCTACAGTTTGCACCTACATGATCCTGTTCTGTCTATATACTGTGTAATTACACTGTAGTTGAAATTGTGCAGTGAGGTGGAGATGGAAAGCTTGCAAGAACTTTTTAACAAAATCTGTTGTGGCCAGTAAAAGTAATTTCCCTTTTACATGTTAAAAGGAAAAGTGCTGTTCATGCCGTTCTCTGCAGTGGGGAGGTTAAACTAAATTCTTCCTGATGGTGTTCACATCTCTTAACCACAGCTGAAGTCCCTGAACTGCTTTCTGCAAGTCTATGATGAGATGCAACTTCTCCTTAGTAACAAGCACCTCCTGAGCAGTGTTTAATTTGCTACTTCTTATGGTCCTTTCAAAGAGGCTTTAAAGAGAAGACTTTAATCCAGCTTGTGGTAGAATTATCACTGCACGTGAATGAGAGCAGAAGGAGAATGAGGTTCAACGGATTGTTGGGTTTATTAGAATCAAAGCTTAGTCTAGTTTGAATCTCAAATTTAATTTGTCTCTGATAAGTGAGAAATGATCAAAAGATATGAAGTAGTTCTTGTTGCCATATGTTTCTGAAGGTTGAAATGAAGTGTAACTGCTGATGTTTCGAAGTTATTCAATAAAATTCAAATAATGGTGTTATACACATATGTGGAATTAATGATTCTGTTGGGTTTTTTCTGTTGGTCTTGTTAAACTGTAACAGCTATAAAGCATCCTTTTTCAATTGGTTTATAGCCAGACTTTTTGAAAATAAAGGAAGCAGTAACATAACTTAATATTAGTGAGTAATTCAGAGTTTGCATAGTTTTCAGTCCTAGTCTGCATGACTAGTTTAAGTGTAAAAATTGCTGTTAGGAGGAAGGAGGCTGGATCTCGTTACATGAATGACTTGCAGTGCTGAGGTCTTTGAAAGGCAGCACACACTCTGCTTATCAGCTTGATGGAGAATGCTGTTGCTCTGTATTTGGGCTACCCAGTGAAAGGGTGGCCCATGGACTTCATGGATGGCAGAGGAGTGTGCTTTTGCTCTTTAGTTCTAGTTCTCAAGGGACTTTCTACTTAGCAGATAGATTTCTGTTAGCAATGAAGATTTGTAAGATCGTATTCTCAAGTGCAAATTGGGATCCCTGTTAAAACTTTTTCTGCAGGTCAGAGTTAGGAACCAGTCTCAAGTGTATATCTGCCACTCATGACAGCTGAGGTTCTCATGTAGCTTGGAGGTCATGAGTAGAACAGGGAAGCTCTGACTACCAACAGAGCAGCTTCAAGGAAAGCCCTGTTTTCATGTCTGCTTTATGCATAGTCTGAACCGTATTGAGAATCCAAATATTTACCTGGCTTGGACCTAATGAGAGTTGTTACTACTCAGAAGTCAGTAGTCTTGGATTCTATATTGGCAATGAGTAAATGCTTTCTTCTGAAACTAGTGAGCTAAAATAGTGCTTAGGAGTTCAAAAAAGGTCATAAGTAGATGCTAGCCTTAATATTAATAGCTCTGATGTGAAGGAGAAGACAGCAGAAACTTCCAGGGAGCCAGACTAATAATAACTGACAGTATTTACTTGATAGGTTTTTTTCTTTGAGCAGATTCAGAACATCATAGAATTGTTGAACAGAGGATAACTTGCCTTCCAGCTAGCAAGTTTATTTTGGCCTGCCTCCTTGGTTCTCATTACATCTGTTCTGTCATTATGCAAGTGTCTAATCTATGCAGCTAGAAGTGATCACTGTAGGAGCTGTATAATTGTAAATTACATGAGCACAAAGTAGAGGTCATATAATGACTGTATGAATCTAAGTGAAGTATTGAATGTAAACTATATAAACTCAAATTAAGTAATTAACTTTTTTTTTTTTCCCAGAACTTCATACCTGAGTCCTTTCACATAAACCTGAAATCTTGGAAGTCATGAGTAACTTCAGCAAAGACGAATTTGAGTTGACCTTCCTTGATGAAGGCTTTACTGCCAAGGATATCCTTGACCAAAAAATAAATGAAGTGTCATCTTCTGTAAGTATGATGGGAAAACCACTACATTTCATGATGCTACAAACTTATAAACTAATAGAACAAGTTGTCCTTGCAAATGATCCACAAGACAGCCCCCTCAAATGCTGACCTCTAGGCTTATCCTGTTATCTGTTGTTTGTAAGGTTAAGATGTGTGTTTGCTCTAGGATGATAAAGATGCCTTCTATGTTGCTGACCTCGGGGACATTGTGAAGAAGCACATGCGATGGCATAAGGCCCTTCCTCGGGTGACCCCCTTCTATGCCGTAAAATGCAACGACAGCAAAGCTGTTGTGAAGACACTTGCTGTTCTTGGGGCAGGATTTGATTGTGCCAGTAAGGTGAGATCTCAGCTGTCTTCTGATCTGTGATGCTGGTATCTGTGCAGCCTTACAAGCCATGTTTGTGTAAAATTAAGCACAACTGAGTGGTGTTGCTTTTGTAGTTCTGATTACATTAATCATCTATCAAGAAATATCTTCTACAAGTGTGATCTGTTCTTTCTTCAGACTGAAATACAGCTGGTACAGAGCATTGGTGTGCCTCCTGAGCGAATAATATATGCAAATCCCTGCAAACAAGTATCTCAAATCAAACATGCTGCCAGCAGTGGTGTGCAGATGATGACATTTGATAGTGAAGTAGAACTAATGAAAGTTGCAAGGGCCCATCCAAAAGCCAAGTAAGTAATGCTAATTGTTCTATAATTCTTCCATGGGTTCCCAGGATACAGAAATATCTGCTTTATCTGAAACTTGCTCTTCATTAGTTTAAGGTAGTCTGCAAAATTATGAAATAATAAACATACTTTTAACCAGTAAGATCTAATCTTGTGGATTTTACTAGCACTTTAGGAAGAGATAGCAGAGTAGCTTGTATCTTTAAGCTCAATCTCATTCTGAGATCATACCTGCCTGGTGATGATGTCTGTTATATTGAAACTTAACTCCTCATTTTTCCTGTTCCTAGGTTGGTCTTGCGCATTACCACCGATGACTCCAAAGCAGTCTGTCGTCTGAGTGTTAAATTTGGGGCTACACTTAAGACCAGCAGGCTTCTTCTGGAGCGTGCAAAAGAGCTTGACCTTGCCATTGTTGGAGTTAGGTGAGCTGACAGTATCAAAACACAGTTGTACTAAATAAGTTTCCTTTAAATGGTCTGCCTGACAATAGCCCTGCTTTTGCATGGGATGACATGAGTTTGTACAAAACTTCTTGAGTAATTTGCCAAATAGCAACTGATATTTTGTATCTTTTTGTAGTTTCCATGTTGGAAGTGGATGTACAGACCCAGAGACCTTTGTTCAAGCCATTTCTGATGCCCGCTGTGTGTTTGATATGGGAGTAAGTCTAGTTCTGCTTTCTCTGGAACTCCTGCTCAACTGTTGTGGCAAAACTGAATGAAGTGTACAACTATTATGGGGTTAAAAGCTAGCTAGGTCACTGACTTGATGTTGTTAGAATTTTTTAGGTCCTGGTAGCTTACTTTGACCAGCTTGGCAGAACTAAAATTGGCAGCTCAAACTCAAATTACGGTTACTTGAACACGTGTTAGCTCAGTTTCAAGTGTTAATGAAATGACTTCACGTTACTTTTTAAGCTAAAATGGTAAATTATAAACTGACATACATTTTAAACTTTTCTTGACAGTATTGCTGTTCATTTCATTTTAGGCTGAACTTGGCTTCAATATGTATCTG
The DNA here is from genome assembly GCF_028551555.1 of Melozone crissalis. Classification (NCBI taxonomy): domain Eukaryota; kingdom Metazoa; phylum Chordata; class Aves; order Passeriformes; family Passerellidae; genus Melozone; species Melozone crissalis. Next base: position 61,119,235 of record NW_026535805.1, read on the forward strand.
CTTGATATTGGTGGTGGCTTCCCTGGCTCTGAAGATGTCAAGCTTAAATTTGAAGAGGTATAGCTTTGCTAAGAAGTTCTCAGGTTGCAAAGTCTGCTTTGAGTGTTGTTCTGGATCAAATAAAATCTTGCTTTTTCTGTTTGTATGCAAACACATTTGCAAAAATGTGTCTGCTTGGTCAGAAATGTAGTTAAGAGGGAAAGAGGAATTAATCTGAAAGCTAGAAATTAGATAAGCTCATTAGATACATAGCTAAATGACTGCACAAACATGCAGAAATCTCAAAAAAGTAAAGCCAGTTTTAACTACAGGGTTGACTCTTACTGGCATAGACTTCTTTCAGTTGGTGCTGTACTTGAGAGAGAATAGATTGGCACTGCTCCCAAACAGGGTGAAAGGGTGGTCCTGAGCCCATACTGTCCTTAGGGGTGGCAGCATATGAGGTCAGTGTCGGATTTGATTTAGGACTGGCTTTTGGATAATTAGGTTGTTCAGTGTTTTCCAGTCTGCAGTAGCTCTGCTTTCTGAAGAGACAAGGGGGCTGAATATTGCTGGGACTTCCACTTAAAGCAGTGTTGTCAGAGCACCTTCTAACCGGAGGAGGTGATAATTGTTACATGCTAACACAAGGATACAGCAGGTTACATTAAACACTTTCTTATAATAGTGTGAGCCAACATTGTAGCCCTTTTGGTAGCTCCTAATGAAGTCTGGCTTCTCATAGGGCAGTATGGGCACATGTGAGGCATCAAAAGCAAATTATGTCATTGGGCTCTACGGCATGATACAGTCATGTTGCAGTTGGAGGCAGCTTCAGGATAACCTCAGAACCTGGAAATAACTGTTGGTGAAGGCAGCTGAATTTCAAGTATGATGGGAAAGCCCTCTGTATGCTTATTGTCCCATGAGATGACATCTTTAGGATTTAGTAAGCTGTGGAATCAAGATTTTGAATAAGAAAAGAAACAAAAGCAGTCAATAGAAATTACAATAGATGTTACATGTTTCACTAGTATGTAATTTTGAATTTGAGGGTCTTACTTCATTTCAGATGTCTAAGATAGCACCTGAGTAGCAGCTGAAATTCTAATACTAGCATCTGATTTTTTCCCTAGATCACAAGTGTAATCAACCCAGCACTGGATAAATACTTCCCTTCCGATTCTGGAATAAATATTATTGCAGAGCCAGGAAGATACTATGTTGCATCAGCATTCACTCTGGCAGTCAACATCATTGCAAAGAAAATTGTGTTAAAGGAGCAAACAGGTTCTGATGGTATGTAAGTCAAGCCTTAGACTTACATCTGGCCAACTGTGTGTGTCTTTCCAAGACTTTTTCTCACTGGTGTCTCAACTTCTTCCAGATGAAGATGATACAAATGACAAAACACTTATGTACTACGTGAATGATGGGGTCTATGGATCATTCAACTGCATCTTGTATGATCATGCACATGTTAAGCCAGTGCTGCAAAAGGTATGCCTGTTCAGAAATATCACATACTAGTCACATATCATGGGTGTAGGAGAATCCTTGTCACAGCAGTCACTTTTCAGTTCACTGCTCCCTTCATGTTGCCAGACTCTGGCATTTAACTTATGAAGCACGCAGTGGAGTTAACTCAAAGCCAGAGGTGAAGAACCTGCAAGCAGCTCTTCCTTTTCTTCAGAGGGGAAATGTTACACTATGATATTGCTTCTGGAAGTTCTATTTTGATAGTCAGCTAATTAAACTCCACTCTTCTTTAGCGGCCTAAGCCAGATGACAGCTGCTACTCCTGCAGCATTTGGGGACCAACGTGTGATGGCTTGGATCGGATTGTTGAGCGGTTCAACATGCCCGAGCTGCAAGTTGGTGATTGGATCCTGTTTGAAAACATGGGTGCCTATACTGTTGCAGCAGCTTCTACTTTCAATGGATTCCAGAGGCCAACAATACACTATGTGATGTCAAGACCAGCATGGTTAGTAACTAAGTAGCTTGATCCATCAGTGCTTCTGAGATCACTGTAATAAATAGCTCATATCAGTTGGCTACCCCTTAACAAGCAAGGGTAGTTCTGGTGCCACAGCTCTTGTAAAGCCTCCTGGTGTGGGAAAAAGGCAGTGCTTCTGAAAGCTTTTGCTGTGTGGTTAGAAAAATGCTGATGCTACTAATTACTTTTCTCTGTTGTACATGCTTATAGGAAAGATGGTTTTAAAGGGGCAATGTTAGGAGACTTCATTAATCTGGATTTTAGCTAGTGTTTTCACTATTGCACAACATACAGAATCATTATGAATTCTTTACATTTAGGTTCTGTGATTTGTAATCAGAGACCAGTCAATCACAGTTATAATATGTTGTCTTCTGAATTACTAGCTTACTGCAGGATGCAGAGATATTCAACAGTGTTGCTTCACAGTATGATCTCTATGTTTGTTTGAGAGCTATTCCTTGGTTTAGGTTGAGCTCTGGCTCAGTGCTCAGTGCAGAGTGCTAGATCTCCATGGGAAGTTATTAAGCAGGTAAGTAAAGAAAGCAGGACTACCTTTTAAGTGCAAGGATACTGTGAAACTGCAACTTAAACAGCAGTTTAAAGTAACCTGTGTGCTCTGCATTGCAACAGAGGTTAATGTATTGCACCTTCTGTAAAGGTGGGGTTTCCTGTAAGAGGAAGCCCTTATCTCTCTACTGCTACCTGCCTGCTGAACTAGCAAAGAACTTTTGGGCAGAAGTGTTACCCTAAAGCATGATTAGCTCTGCTATTGGGTTGGTTTTGAATTTATTGAAAATCTTTAAGTTCAGGGGAATTCCTGACATAAAAGTAAGAGGAAGCTTCCTCTATTCTTCTACTAACCCTGCTGGTATAAGCAGGGCTTTTATTTTTTCTTTCCTTTAGTGAAATCTCCAGTCAATTGAAGCAGTTTTCAAAACACACGAAGCCTTTTGACTTCCCTTAACACTCCAAAACTGTGTCTAATTGAACTAAAAATGGCTCTGTGGGAGAATAATTTGCTTTTTCACTGTATCACTAGGTTGCTGTTAAAATTTAATACTTGGTCTGAGGCATGCTGAGCTAGATTATGCAAACATAACTGTAATCCAAGGCCACAGCCCAGCCTTCTTTCAGGCCTATGCGTGTTTTCTGTTTTGGCAACAATATTCTGTGATAAAGGCTGGCCTTTAACTGAGAGGCATGCATCAATGAGATTATGTTGCAGATTTTTCTAGGACAGGCAAAAGTCTTTTGGAATGTCATTACATATTCTAGAGGTGAGCAACTAAATTTGTGACTAGAAACTGTGAAAGATAAAGGACAAGATGATTACATATGTCTAAGTAAAAACCAGTAATACAGGAGGAGCCATGCAGTGACACAACTGTTTGCCTTGTATTCCTAAGATAACTAGAACTATAAGGTGACACCAAGCTGAGTGTTGCTGTTGACACATCTGAGGGACGGGGACAGGCTTGAGAAGTGGGACCCTGGGAATCTCATGAGGTTCAACAAGACCAAGTGCAAGGTGCTGCAGCTGGATGGGGGCAACCCCTGTTGTGAATCCAGGGAGGAGATGAGCAGATCCAGAGCAGCCCTGCTGAGAAGGACTTGGGGGTGCTGTGGATGAGAGGCTGGGCTTGACCCAGCCATGTGCCCTCGCAGTCCAGAAAGGCAAACATGTCCTGAGCTGCATCCAAACTTTTCTATGAATCTATGAACTAAGTCCAAAAACTCAGTTAACTGAAGTTCTTATGAGGTTGTATTTTAGTACAGCTCTTGTCTGAATATGGAAGGAGTTGCTTGGTTCTTACTGGTCTGGTCAGCTCCTTTCCTAGTCTGTTATCCATACTTTTTCTTGATTCAAGTTACCCACTAATGTGAGGCTATGGGATAAGTGACAGTCAAGTTGTCAGGGATTTTTACATCTGAAATTCTGAACTATTGAGCACTAAGACAGTAAATCTGAATAGCATGACGTATACAGATGCAACTGTATGGGTGAATCTTTGCAAATCTAAATCCTACACAGAAATGGTAAAATCAGCTTGGTATTGGCACTTACCCTAAAGCCTAGCCAGCCACAAATGACCTGCATGGATTCTGCTTTTATTGTTTTTAGGTTTTTTCCCCTCTATGATAATATCAGGATTGCAGATGATGCATAAAGAATTAATTTCATACTCACTGACAATTTAAAAAAATGTACCTTACATTTTTAGGTAGATTGCAGTGAAACAGTTTTTGACTCACTCTTTATTTTTTTTTCTTTCTAGGCAACTAATGCAGCAGATCAAGGAGCAAGGGTTCCTAGCTGAGGTGGAGGAGCAGGATGTTGCTAGTCTGCCAGTCTCTTGTGCCTGGGAAAGTGGAATTGAATATCCAGCAACTTGTGCTTCAGCTAGTATTAATGTATAGGTAATATTTAGTAACTAAGTGCAAGGTTAGTCATTGAATTTAGGGCATTTGGGGGACTGTTAACTTAATTCTTGGTAGAATTTTTAAGTGTTTTTTTTAACATTTAGATTTGGCATAAATGCAAGAAAAACTACTAGGAGATGGGTCACAATTATCTGTGTTCCTATGGAAACTATTTGAATATTGTTTTATATGGATTTTTATTCACTTTTCATGTATGCTACTAAAGACTGACCCTCAACTGTCAAACAAGTATTTGTAGCTTGTGTATGGCAGAACGGGCTAAGCTTAGTGCTTTGTGACCTACCTGTTTTAAAATAAAGTATATTGAAATAACTGGCCCTGTGTTTCATTAATCTGTAGAAAATTAATGTGTCATAGATGGCTCTTACAGCATATGTGAGGGTAGACCAGATGCTGCAAGCCCAGAACTTATTAATAAATGGATCTCCCCTACCCTTGCTCTCTCAACTGAAGTGAAGGAAGCCCCCTCAATGGATAGGGAAATGAAGTTGTCTTTTTTCATATGTGATTAGAAGAAAGTTGACTGTCAACAAATTGAATATTGTGTGAACTCTTGTGAATTCACATTTGTTTTTCACTGCTGGACATGTGTGTACCAAGTTGCATATTGCAGGTTCAGTGCAGTGCTGGTTTTCTGCAAGGTAGTCTGCAAGTGCTGTGGCCAGCACTGGTGGCTCTTTATAAACATATCTGGTCATTAACAAGAGAACAGAGCACAGGCTCCACAGGTGGCAAACTGCTTGTTAAATGTGCCAGAACTAAACCATGGCGCAGGAAAACCCAGGAAACTGAAACTGTGGCTGACAGGCTCCCTGCCCTGTGTTGCCTAGGGCTTTAGTATAAAAGAGATAAGAAATGGGACTTGACATCTTTTGTATGTGCAATACAATTAGAAGCTCTTATTTAATGTTATGAATAAATATGCTGTCCTTCTGCCTTTAGATTAAATGTGATAGCTCCTAGTATTTTCTACTTAGTGTCATCTAACAGGGGGTATTGGTGATAAAATAGTCTGCTTATTGAAACAGAGAATTCTGACTTATGTTTAACCTGTGCTAGTTTGCTGCCACTTTTTGCACTAAAATTAGAGAATGTTTTTGATAAACTAATTGGTCCTGCAGCTGGATTTGATCTATTTGCCAAAGGGTCTTAGACTGCAGGCAGGCCATAGCAAATGCCTGATGTGTAAAGAGAAAGATCTTAATGTATTGAGTAAATACTTAAAGCTTAAGCTAATGTAGAGTAAGTGTTAGAGTTTTAAAGGTTGTCCAAAGGTTGGCATTGCTGATAGAAACAGTGACACCAGCAAGAAGAGAAATAAAGCTGTCTTTCAGCTGTGTACAAGCATCTCTGAAAGGCAATGTTTAACCTCCATTCTGTGCTTCCAGCAGAAACTCTTCATTAGCTGAATTAGTAGGGTAAACAAGAGTAATGGGTACCTCATTCCTGAATCTCTTGAAGCATCCCAAGTGACTTTCTTTATTTGCTTTATTCCCAGCTTCAATCTTGTGATTAAAATACCACTTGCCTTTATTCTTATGCATATGGCAGACTTCAGTACATACACATAGTGGAGCCATAGCCTTAATCTCATAGAAACTCACTGCATCCAAACCAGGGTTTCCTTTAGCTTCTCCAAATTCAACTGGAAATGTAATGATTCTTATATTACTTCTGTAAACAGAGGTAGTAAATGGTAACCAAGTGTTAATACTGTAGCAATTCCACATCTTGCTCTGCCAAAGCTAAGTGCATTTGAACAGGTGTGCAGCAAATATACTCTGAGGAGCTGCAGGTGTGTAAAGGACATGTAGCCACTTTTTCTAAGTGCCTTGTTTGAAGGCTGGGGCTGTTTTGAGTCTCAAGGAAGTTCAGCTGTAGTGAGACCTTATGTGATGCCTGCACTAGCACCTACTGTCCTGATGGGCAAGTGGCACAGTCTGTCTTCCCCTACTCACAGCTGATGGAGACCATGTCCAGCAGGTAGTTTAAAGGCAATCACTTATGGAGACTAATTAGTGAGCTTCACTGAGAAGAAGTTAGCAGGCTGCCAATTAATTTCTTCATCTGCATTTCACTTGATTGGTTAGCTATTTCATTAGGTTTTATCTCAAAAATCCAAAATTTACATCTCTACTGGAGGCCAGGACTGTAGAAACATGCTAACCAGCATTTTGATCCATATGATGCTCTCCAAAAGAAATGTAGCTGACTGTAATTCTTTACCTTTCTCTCCTATGGCTGGTATGTCATAGACTTGGCTGATGTTCTCTAAGCCATGTCTAACAAGTGTGTCAAGTGTTTAAAACCAGCTAATCTGAAGCATCTTCTGTATAAAAAAACCCCAATGAATTTTGCTAAGGGACTTTTAGTACTTTCTGGGTGTCATAAGTGTTGACAATAATGCTGGTGTGTCTTTAAGTAAGACTTAACTTTCTCAAGTTGTGCTGAACAGATATTCTGGGCTTTGGGATACTTCATCTCACGGCTGCCTGGCTCCTGGCTTCCATGGAATCTTAGTTGTCCATTTGTTAATTGACTTTGAAATACCCCAAGTGACAGCATTTGGTCATAGGGTGACCGTGGGTATTCCCTACAATCCACGGTAGGGAAATTTGTTTATTGCTGAAGTGAGGACTATGTAGGACAGCAAAGACATAACAAAGTAAGCAGTGAGCTCATATGGTTTAGTTTGACCTCCCCTTGATGGCCTTTTAGGACATGAAAGCCTTTGCTCTGTTTTGCTGTGTTTATCATATCTAGTTGTTCTAACTGCACATCTTAATTATTCCTCCCTGGGGCAGGCTTGTCTGATACAGGAGGAAGGGAGGAGCTGCGTGCCAGAAAAATTAAGATCAGCTGCATCTGTCTGATGTAATTAGCTCAACAAATATTAAAGTTGGAGCCAAGAATAGCCTATGCCTTTCAGCTTGCTCCTTGCTAGCCTTGCTCTGTATGGTGCTCTGTCTGTCTCACTGTGGGCTTTGCTGGCACATTTGCAGGGAGTGTGGCATCCCTGCTCTAAATGTCCCTGGTGCTCACTCCACTCACTGGCACCAGTGAGGGTGATGTCGATTCTCTTGGGATCACACATGTAAAACAAAAGTAATATTTGAGGAAAATACCAAGACTTCTACCTGAGATGGCTTCTCATCACCTCATTTCTCATTTGTGTATAGTGAAGATACTTGAGATCTAACTTGAGTTTAGTCTCCATGTAGCCGTACATGTCCTGTACTGGAGTTCAGCTGACATTCTTTGGTGCACAGATAGTTTCATTTAACAAAAAAAGCTGAGAGACTCTCATCCTCTGGAATTACATCAGATGGAAAATCAAAGGTGGAAATGTTTTTGGAGAGATTGGAGAATACTGACACAGAGTGGGAGGAGGTAAGGGACAAGGGGAAGTTGCTGATGGCCATGTACCACAGGGCAGAGATCCCTTGTCTTATTGCATGACCACTTAACTCACATTTTACTTTTTAAGCTGCTGTTTTCTAGGCTACCACATAGGCCTTGCAGACAAAGTGTCAGTGCCATGGCAGAGTCAATTTTGCTGCCTCACTTTCACCAGCAGAGAAACCCAGAGCTGGGAGCAGCACGGAGCAGGGACCCCATGGCTCCACCTGCAGGAGCAGAAACAAACCTGGTGCTGCTGGAGGGAGCTCTTCTGCCACAGACCTCATCCCCAGAAACTACTATCCTTTAAATAGGTGTTTGCAGCAAGATTTCCAGATCAAAACCAACGGTCTTCCACAAAAAAAAAGTTAAAAAATCATTATTATAAAATCATTATTATCAAAGTATTGCAAGAGGACCTTAGATGAATATTATTTGACAAAAAAAATCATCGATCATTTGCAATAATTGTTATTTTTCATTTTTTCTTGAAAGAAGCACTGATCAGTACAAAAAGAAGTGAGAGAGACTTGCTTTGGAGAGTGTCCCTGGTTTTGATTGCATCACCTGACTTTCTTTACAGTTTGAAGGCAGTTGGTATCTCCATGGTCATGGTCTGGTTTCAGGACCTATGGTCACAAATGCCTGCAATTCAAATTTGTCTTCAGCACATTAAAGCACTGTAGTTGACCACCCTTAAAAAACACTGAGAGTGGGGAGCGTATTTGGGCTGGGACTTAGGTTTTGGCAAGCTTTGCTCTTGCTCTTCAGTTGGTTTTGTAATTCTCAGTACAGGTGTTTAGAGCAGCTCAACTACGGTGGTGCCACTTTTGGAAAGCTGATGATGCGCACCCAGGGGGGCACAGCCACCAAGATGGCCTTTGCAGGATGAGTCTGAGGGTGAAGGTGAGCCCTTTGGGCATGAACAACACTGGCTCCTTGAGTCCCCTCCACTTCAGCATGGAGAAGTCACAAGTGTCACAGGGAAAGCACTGGCAAACAAAGGGAGCATACTGCAGTCTTGTGTGTCCATGCAGCCTTGCAAGTATTGCTACAGTCCAGTAAATATTAGACCCTTATTTGAATGTGTTTCTTGATGCTTACACTGCAGCAACAATTTTCCACTATGTGTTAGTCTTTGCCTGAAGACAAAAGCATTAGCATGCTGAATCCAACCCTTCGTTTTCTCACTCATTTTAGAGACTTGATCCCAGTCTTACCCACAGTATTCCCACAAAAAAGAAGTGCCTTCCAGTTACAGTTTCTTCAGTTCATGCTCTCTTAAGTGCTTTGCAAAGACTAATTGGTTCAGCCTGCTTTTGTGGTATGGAGCCAGCTGCCATGTTCCAGTCCAGAGAGCAGCCAGCAAGGCTGGGCAGCAGTTCAGGAAGGGAGAGAAAGGCAGAGACACTTTCAGAACAGTGATGCAGAGACCAGAGCTTCCAGCTGGGTTGCTACCAACGCCTTATCACTGCTAGGGATGAGGAGGCTCAGAGTACCTTGAGAAGTCAGCAAGTGCTGAATTTCTCAGCAAGGAGCTGAGAAAGGGCAACTGTAGCAGCTCAGTACAAAGAATTCCCAAAATATTTTACAGGTATTATTTAAGCTACCTTGAGACAGCATTTCCCTACTGTGTGAGAACAGGATTTGGACATTCAGTTGGCATAAGCACTACCTTTTTTATTTGGCTACTAAGCTCACTAGCTGGAAAAAAGAAGATACAGGCAATCTTGCAAAGCACAGGATTGCAATGCTTGGAACAAGATAACACAGATGCAGCTTTCAGTAAGAAGTGCTGCTACCCTTACTGTGAGGATAAGAAGAAAATAACCTATTGCATTGTTAGATTAAAAAAAGCCTGCTTAAGAATTCCTTTTACTTGCTGTTAGCTATAGTTCATCAGTAGCAACAGCATTTCACAGTAACAGCTCAAAAAATATTTCTCAGCAATGTTTGTCCCACTTTTCTGCAGTCAAAGCATGCATTAAACAATTAAAGCATCTGACTGAAGTGAAAAGCAAAAGAAAATCCAGTTTGCCAGAGAATGCTCATTCTGGGGAGGGAGATTGCTCCTGCATCCCGCCAGGAAGGCTCCCAAACTCCCCACAAGTCAGGTACTATGGGACTCACCTTCTGCCATCTGGGTTTCATTCCCCTGTGGGTTATTTGGGCAGCCTGGTCTGGTGGAAAGGTGTCCCTTCCAGGGGCAGGGTGTTGGAACTAGTCAGTGGAACTAGTCAGTCTTTAAGGGTCCCTTCCAACTCAAGCCATTCTCTAACTTTGTGATTGATTCTATGATTATAGCTGGCCGCAAACAAAGCAGGGAGTTGTTCCTCTGCGATGGAGCCAAGGGAGATCCTCCCGGAGATAAGGACGTGGTGACTAATTAGCTACGGAAAAGCCCACAAGATGGAGCTCAGCTCAAAAAAAATGCATCCAAGAAACTTGGTCGGTCAGAGCCAGGGAAGGAAGGAGGAGGAAAGGAGTGAAACGAAGCTTTCAAATGAGTCCCACACTCCCAATGTTAGAGCACAGCAGGAGTGAGATGTTACTAGAGTGAACAAATGCAAATAAGAAAGTACGTATACGGAAAAAGTATGTACAAAGTAAAAATTAAGCTGTTGCACAGCTCGAAAAAGCCCCAGCCAAAGCTCTCATCCCATCCATTCACAGAGATGGGAAACAGAGGATGTGAGGGTTTTAATAAACAAAAAACTTTCAAAAAGAGCTGGGATCTCTTTAATTTTTTATTAAGGCTGTCACCTCAAATGTCCTGTCAGCTCCCAGTCTCCTGCTTGGAGCCCAGTCTGAGGCTTGGTTCTTTCAGTAGCTACCTCTGTGATGTTTTTTATTCTTCTCTCTTGCTGGGGTTAATTTAGGTTTGCTGTTGGCAGTTTTTTTGTTTTGGTTCTTTGGGGTTTTTTTTGAGTAAGTGTATGGAACTGATTTATGCCACCTTCTGTAGAGCAGCTTTGCAGGATTGCTGATGTTAAGTGCCAGTGGACACAAGCTGAAACCTGGAAGTCAGGCTGGACGCAAGGAGAAACTTGCTTCATGGGGACAGCCAGGACTACTGGAGTTGTTCCATCTCTGGAGGCCTTTGAGACCTGACAGATCAGCTCTGAGCTGATCTTGCAATTGATCCTGCTTGGAGCCTGGGCTAGAGACCTCCTGAAGTCCCTTCCAACCCTAGTGTGCTTGCCATCACCCTGCTCCCCAGCGGGTCTGGCAGTGCCGTGGGGCTGATCCCTGCAGAGCAGTTCCCTCCCTTCAGCAATGGGGTTTGCCTGCACTACCAGCCTTGGCAGCCTGCCCCTCTGTGGGCTCTGCTTGGTGAGGGTTTGTGCTCCAGGGCTAAAATGGATCTAAACTGGGCAGCAGCCTCTGAGCAGCTGCTGAAGTGAGAGGACCCAGTCCTGCCTCAAAAAAATGAAAAAGTAGCCAGGAAGAACTGGTAATGGATGTTAAACTAAAGACACAGCGTCGCTGTTGGAACAAAGGGAAAAGTCTCATCCTGCTCCATGGAGTGAAGATTCCTCACCCAGGAGCCCTGACCCTTGTAAGGTGGCCTCTCACCCTCCTAAAGCAGTTTTCCTGTGCCCCCAGCTGAATGCGCTGATCGCTGCTTCTTCTCCTGGGACAGCTGCGAACATTTGGAGGGAGCAAATGGCTCCAAAAGCTGAGAAGCCTTCCCAGCCTCAGGTTTAGGGTACTGCTGGTGTCCTTAGGACAGTGGGAGAGCCGCTGGATCCAGTAACCATGCCAGCAGCAGGGCACGGGGGTGCCCTCCCCCGGGAGAGGGGAATCTCAGGGAGGAAGGATGTGGCACACAGAGCCTGTGGGGAGCGGGGCCCAGCGACCCGCACGTCTGCGGCCGCTGAGGCGCCTCACGGCCCGGCCCGGCCCGGCCCTGCAGCCGCTACCGCTGCACTCCTGCAAAGGGTGGGCCAAAGGAAGAGACCTTAAAGCTACCTTCTCTTGGTGGCTCAGAAGAGAAAAGCTGCAGCAAAGCGGTACCGTGGGCAGGACTAGCCGAAGGAGGCGGCGCGGGTGAGGGCTGAGCGGCACCATGGCTAGATGGCAGCCGCGGCCCGCGCCAGGGCCTCGCTGCCCCGCGCCTGCCGCAGCCATCCCCGCACCGAGCCCGGCCGCTGCCGCCTGCCCCTCAGCAGCACAGGGCCTTAGCTCCGGGACCTCTCCTAGGCTGTGCTTACTGCCCGCACACCGCATTTCTGGGAGAAGAGAGGAAATTTCTTTATTACCAGCAAATAAATTGACTGGCACTGAGGCAAGCTGAGAAGGAAACAGAGCTTGCAGGGTAAACATAACTCCTTAAACCTTTGGCTTTTGAGCTCAAGGAAAGATGGTGGGGAGGGAAGAGGTCAGAGCAGAGAGGGTCAGTACACCTGCCCAGGGTGCATCCCTCCAGGTGGGTTGCCAGCAGCTCCCAGTGTTCTTCTGCCAAATGCCACCAAGTCCAGGGGTTTGTAGGACTCAACAGAGGCTCCCTGAAGTGTCTGCAGCCGATGAGAAATAAGGGCAGGTTGGAAGAGTGAGGGTTCCCTAAAAACCTCTGCAGCAGATGAGGCCAGCCTTGCCCAGCTCCCCACACTCCTGACCAGAGAAGCATCCCATGGCTCAAGGAGGGCTGGAGACAGATGTCATACAGTGCCTACTGCATGCATGGAGCTCACCCCTTACCCAGGGCTGGACAGCTTAATCTGGGTGTGCCCTTGGATGCACCCCAAGACATGCCCTGGGAGAGGCCCTGAGGTTTTCCCACTGCTGTTTTCTTCTGCAGAAAACCACCCTGCTTGGGCAGAGGATACCAGTGGGACTGCAGCAAGGCAGAGCACATTTCTGCTGCCCTGGCTTATTGATACTGTCCCCAGTAATGCATAGGGACCCTCTGCAACCATCCTCGGCCATCCTGCCATCTCCTCTGTTCTTCCTGAGAGTCTGTGCCCCAGCAGAAAGGAAGAAAAGAAAGATAAAGTGAAAAGAAGGAAAAAATGCTAGTCTGGTCATTATTTATTACTATGAGTGTAAAGTGCAGAATTGCTGATATCTAATGAGATTTTTCTGTCCTGAGCAATACCACACAATAAAGTACAATTTATCTTTGGGAGAGATGGATGCAGCTGAGCTGGTACCAGACTTAGGACAAAAGAGCATTGACGTCACCCTCAGGAGTCCAGCAGCAGATGTTTGACATCGTCTCCAGCCTCAGGCCAAAGGTACAAGCCTGGAACACAAATTACCAAGACAGATTCTCTGGCCTGCATTAGCTGCAGGGTCAAGAGGGGCTGATCAAAATGTTCCCTGCCTGCATTAGGCAGCTGGGAAGCCTCTTGCCACTGGTCTGCACGGATATGGCTGACACTGTATGTGATTTAGCCAGGTACCAGCTGCCATGTAGAGAGTTTAAATTGTCAAGCAAAGAGCTAAAGGCACAGAAACATGGGCATGCAGGCTGCACAGGGGGGACATGCTGTGCCAGAGGAGAAGTGGCAGGTCCTAGAGGCCAGTGTAGCCCCATATGATGAGTGCAATGCCCAGGAAACCATTTTACCCTGGTCAGCATCATCCTAAACTGTAAGGCTCTCCAAAAGCTTCTTTGTCCTGTAAGGTGAGCACTGAGTTGATATTTTCAGACCTATACTCAAAGTGATCCCAATAACATTTAAATTTTGATCTCAATGTGCATGAATGCTTAGAACTACTGCTTTTTAGAGAAGTTTTTAATATTATGTAACTTAACTAAGCTTTAGTTAATGGGTAGTAGCTTTGCTGCCTCAGAATCAATATGGAGAAAAACTTCTGCAATATTTTACCTGATCTCTAATGATCCTAAACAATCTTGTATCACCAGTGAACATCTATCTATCTATCTATCTATCTATCTATCTATCTATCTATCTATCTATCCCTTTTCAGACCATTTAAGAATGTGTTACCTCTTCATTCCTGTAGAGATCACAGATTTATCAGGCACAACTTCCATTTGTAAGAGCTCATTCTATCTCTTCCCTTTATACATCACATTTATCTAGCATCTGCAATGTCTGTACTTTGCTATAGTTTCCACTGATTTTTTTCTGGTCCAGATATGAGGCTTACTGATTTGGAGTTCCTTAGACCATGCCCTAGAGTGACTAAAAGAAACCCCAGCTAATAATTTGGTATTGTGTTTGCTGGAGGCTGATTTTAGAAAGAGATTACACTCATCCTTCTGTTCTTTGGGTGCACCCAGGTGGCTACCACCTGATCCAAGCAATTTCTTTCTGTTCATTTAAGCAGGCTGTTGGAAAGCTTTTCCTGTGACATTTCAGGTGGCAGCAGCTCCTCTGCCTGGGTCGCTTCACCCATAGCAGTGGTTGCAACTTTGGTTAAGGGAAAGAAGTTAAATATCTTGGCTTCTCACCACCATGTTGGTGGTATAAAGAGTAAAATATCACTATTCTGGGATGAAAAAAACCCCAAACTTGTTACTTTAAGATACATGGATAAAGTTAAAAACCTGCCTGGGTCAAATACATTCACTTCAGCTCTTCTCACATGTATGAAACCCCAGCTTACCCAGGTACTCACTGTGAAACTTCATCCTTTCTTCCAGGACACAGCAGAGCATGTCTTTGGGCTCCAACTCCTTGTAACTCACTAATTAGTCATCCAGATGGCCAGCCAGCCTGCTAAGGCTGTGGTCAATTCTCTGAAGTACCAATAATTCTCCCAATCCCATGGGCAGAGCAAGTGAATTTTGAGCTTTGTTTCCGGAGGCAAGTCCACCACACCAACCTCTGAAGCTGAGTCTTAACACCTCCCCAACATCACTCTTTGTCATATTAAAAATAATTTCCCTCTGTTTTTAAGGAAAAGGCATGACCTGGAGGCAAGCTGGAGGGCAAATCTCATTGCTGTTCAACAATAGAGGTGGCTACATACCATCAGTGGGATAGAGTCCCTCACCTTTCAGGGCTTGATTAAGCACTGACTTTCAGGGTGTGCTGGGCCACCCAGAAAAATCTACTCACTGTGGCAATGAGCTTCTGGTGCAGGTGAAGAGAGGATGCAGGCAGGGATGACTACAGTGCTCCAATAGCACCCCCCTACAGCGCTCAGAAACCCTTTCCTTCTGCATCATTGTCATGCACAACATGAGAATGTGCCATTTTTCCTGCTTGTGCCCTTTTCCTTCATACACCCACAGCAGAGAAACCAACTGATCCAAACTTGGCTGCCACTTCTCAAAAACCCACTCCAAATTGAACCCATTTCCTAGAAGCAGGTTTCTCTTATTTAAGCTGATAATTTGTCCTTATTGCCATAAGGTGAGGAAATGACTAGTGATTGAAGGGTGATTTAAATCACATTACTGAGGAAGGAATCAATTTCAGCAGTCTCTCTTCAGAAAAAGCCTTTAAGACAGAGCTGTGGTGCTGACAGAGATGAAAATTTGGAAGTGACTCAGACTTCAGGACAGAGGTGGGAATTGCTCATTCTAGGGAAGAACAAGGCAACCCCAGAGGCAGGACATTTAGCCTTGTCCTTAGGAAAGTGCTTGTGAGTATAAAGCAGTGCAGTAAGGAGCAACACTGTCAGCACCATCAGCTTTGTGCACTGCTGGTGGCATCAGCTGATGGACATTTTCAAGAAAGTCCCCTTGCCACCAGTGTCTGCTGCCTGCCCACAAGTTCAGCTGTGAGGTGGCTTGCTGGGATTTGTGGGACACCCGAAGCAAGCAAGCATGGGCTGCTGTGGGAGGTACCATCAATTGGTGCTGGCTCAAGCATAAAAAGGAAGTTTAAAAACACATACCACATGAGAGCACTGAAATTTGTAGCTGGGTGGAAGGAGCCTAACAAAGGCAGCTGGCACTGAAGAAAATAAAATTAGAAAAATGATGGTGTAAATGCAAGGAACAGCACAAACCTTGCTGGTTGGTGGTAGAATCACAGAATATGCTGAGTTGCAAGGGACCCACAAGGATCCTCGAATCCAGCTCCCAGCCTTGCACAGGACCATTCCCAGGACTCACACCATGTGTTCAGCAGCATTGTCCAAATACTTCTTGGACTCTGTCAGGCCTGATGCTGTGAGCTTTGTCTTGAGAATCAGCCACCAGAATATGGAAATTCATCTTAATTGTCCTTCACAGTCCTGTTTGTCCCTTTCCTTGTATTCTAGGTGATGCCAAATTCCACCAAAAGTGCAGGGGAGTGCAAAGCACAAGTGCCTTGAGAGTAACTTTGCCAGACAATTGCTAGATCAAAGAAGAGAAAGAGAAGACTTGGGTCCTTTCCACTGCCTTGGTTGCCAGGCCATCCCATGCATGGTTGCTGGGCAGGGATGTTTTATTCCCTTGAAGCATCCTGCCTAGTGTGGATGTGTGAACTGTGCAGAGAATGTGAACATGGGGGGCTGCAAAGTCACCCAAAATAGAAAGTGCGGTTTCAAGCAAGTGTCATTGCTTTGATAGGAAAAAAAAATCGAACTCCTGGCTCCTTTTTTGTGTTTCCATAGCAACTGAGGTGTCCCTGGCCGCTGCTGTGGGGACAGCATCATCTGGATACCGTGTGGTGGGCACAGGAGGGGCCACATGGAGATACAGGCAGGGTGGCCAGCATCTCCCTCACAGGCACCCCAGGAAAGCATCACACTCAAAGGAAAAGAGGGAAAAGACCTCTCTTGGTCCTTTTTTTTGTTTGTTTTTTTCACAGTTTCTAGCAGCAGTGCTGGCAGTTATTAAAGATCTAAGCAGAATTGGAGTTGTTGAGTTTCCTCAAAAGAGTAGTCCTGAAGGTTTAACCAATGTGGCTTGTGATGCCTTGGTCCCAAAAGACATTGGGATCCTCATGGGACAGCTGGAGTCTCACAGGGGGCTGCTTGAGGAGCCCTGCTATATGCTGCAGCTGTCAGCAGGTCCCACAGGGGACTCGTGGTGACATGCCTGAAGCACCGGCAGCTCAATGAAAAGTGGATGTGGAATTCCCTGCCCAGTAATTCAGAAGGGTTCAACAGCTGCTTTTAAAGCTGACTTAAGCCCTTCCTGATTAAAAGTGAAGTTCTTCTTTTACACACAGTTATCTTTAGCCCCCAGGGCTCCCCAGGTGGGGCACAGCAAGGCTATGAAAGCCAGTTTCCCCAAAGATCACATTTCTCCAGAGTGGTCAGGGTGTCTGCCAGCAGCAGCTCCCCCAGGCCTCACTGCACACGATGCTGCTGGTGAGATGGAAGATGGTGCAGAGTGGGGTAAACCTTGGCACCTGAAACCTATTTCAAGCAGCAGCACTGTCCCCAGCGTGCAGGCAGCCCTGCTCCTCCGTGTCACCACACACACGCAATGGCACTGTGTCCTTCAGCAGGCATCAAACCTGCTTGTTGTGAGCCTCACATGTATTAATAGTTCATAAGGAAAGCAGCAAAAGAATAACCATGACTGCACAACACTAACATCTAAATTAGCTACGTTTATTTTATTTTCTCTAAGGAAAGTGTCTGTAATGTTTGTGTTTTGTTCCTGATCATTAATGGCATATTAAGGCACAGTCCATGCACCTACCTTGTCCCTGAGGAACCAGCTGCCAGCACTGTGCCTGCTGCCCGTGCATCCACTCAGCAGTGGAATTCACCCTGAAAAGGGTCCAGGAAAATATTAAAGAAAAAAATAAAGATGAAAAACACAAATGTTCAGTCATTGCTGCAGCCCCAGGAGTGTGGTGTTTGTTCACAGCAGCTGGGTCTGCTGGGAGGAGGAGTCTCTTCTCCCATCCCCATTTTGTGACTGAACCTTTGCACCAGAGCAAGGAGGCTGAAGCCCCCACACAGAACCCAGAGGCAGCTGGAGATGGGAAGCCTGCCGCTCTTACAAGCTGCACCAAATGAGGGCTCCGTGTCCCCAAGAGGATGATGCTCCCAGCTCCATGCTGTGATGCTCAGCACATGGTATTTCCCCAGACTGCTCCCAAAAGACTTTAAAAACCGTTCACAAAGACATCCTGCTCCCAAAAAAACCCAAATGAAAGACAAATTCAGGCAGAGGATTATCTGTACCAGCTCTGTTTCTCCCTAACTCAGTTCTGTTTCTCCATAAGAGGGGATGAGCCAATATCCTATGAGCTAGCTGGCACTCTCCTCTGAGCTGGGCATCTCAGTGTTTCTTCAAACAAGCCTGATTTTTCTTATTGCTCATTATTCATGTTTGGTTTAAGACCTGGCAAGGAACATCCCAGCCCTGCTCCACAGATCTCCAGCAGTCTCATAGCTCTGTGTAGAAAGTGTGGGATGGGCTGTCCCTGCAGCCACCACCACTGCAAGGATGCAGTAAGAAAATTCAAAGATGCAGTAGAACAGTTCTTAGAAGCAGGAACAAGGGTCCTACAGAGGTGAAAAAGAGAGGCTGCCTGCCAGACACCTCCTTTGGAGCTCACAGCTGCTGGTGCAGGCTCAGCACAGTACTGACATGGGCTGGGTTACAACCCAAAACCACATGGGAGGAACAAGGTGTTTCTCCTTGCATGTACCCAAAATGGAGACACCAGTGGGGAACTGCAGTTTGAATCTTCTTCTTGTGTAAACAAGTCTCAAGGAAGGATTAGAGGTGTTTTAATACATAGAAGAAATACATGGCTGCTCTTGAGAGTGAGGAAAGACTGGAGCAGAACCATGCACAGCCAGAGCCCAGAATTACACAATCATTTAGGTTGGGAAAGACCTGTAAGGTCATAGAGTCCACCACTAAACCATGGCCACATCTGCACATCTTTTGCATACCTCCAGGGATGATGATTCAATCACATCCCTGGGCAGCCTGTTCCAATGCTTGATTACCTTTTCAGTGAAGAAATTTTTCCTTCTATTCCTAAGCCTCCCCTGGTGCAACTTGAGGCCATTTCCTCTCATCCTGTTACTTGTTAGTCATCCCCACCTGGCTACAACCTCCTCTCAGGTAGTTGTAGAAAGCAATAAGGTCTTCTCTCAGGCTACTTTTCTCCACATGTTGCTGATGAAAAGCTAGATTCAATCCTGTCTCACTGTATATATACCCACATTAGACTTTAAGGATAGTACTTACTTGGAAACTAAAAAGCAAAATGCAAATAGTGACTGGAAGGTTGTCTGTGTCCTGACCTGGGAAAATCAATGAAAATTTATGTTGGGTGACTTTGACATGATGAACCTTTAGGCAGGACTTGTCCCTGCTGCTGTTCTCTGCTGCAGAGAACCCATCCCCAGTGCTGGGAAAGAGAAGGTACAGCCAAGTGCCAGAGAAAAATGGGCTCCCTTGCTTACACCTCATTTCCTGAAGAATGGCCTGGGTAACACTGCAGAGGCAAATTTCACCCAGCATGTAATTTGTCATAATTGCTGTAATATATCTGTGACCATCTTGGATTTTAGAGTGTGACCCACCTTCTGCACTAAGTTCCCATACTGCTTTATGGAACAGTTTATTCAAAGAAAAAAAAAATGTTAAGGAACCTACCAAAGTCCTGGGCAAAGGATTTGCATTGTTTTGGAAAGGTAAAAAAAAATGATGGGGTGGGTGCCCTGGAAGCACAGCTGTGAACTGGCAGTGGTCAGAGGTTTGGTGACACAGCTCCCAGTGCCAGGTACAGGGTAGAGAAGACACTAAAGATGTGTTCAAAGCTACAGTCCACAGGCAGGGAGGGTTTGAGGGAGCTGATCATGACCCACCCAGGCCCCGGCAACACCAAACACCAAGGTGTGGAGAGGAACAAGGAAGGAATCCTGCTTCTCACCTTCATGTGAGAGTTAAGTCCCTCTAGTGACAACTCAATCAATACAGATTTTGTTTGTGATAAATTGTTCCTCCATCAGGAAGAGCCAGCTAGCTCTTAAAATAACCCACCCAACTGGTGATAGTGACCTTTCCCATCAGTCCCCACAGACACCAGGCCGCTGCCATGACAGCTCCTTGCCTCCTTCTGGCAGTGGTTTCTGACTCGTGTGACATGGCTGAAAGCCTGGGATTAACCTGACCCCCTGGTGATGCACTGGCTGCCCTTTGGGCACAGTGAACATGAGAGTGTTCAGAAGTGTGTCTGCATCCAAACCACCACACTGGATACGTGTAGGCACCAGGTAAGGTCTGCTGGCAGGCACACTGCTCCCAGCGATGCAGGCACGTCTCCAAAGCTCCTACACAGAGATGCTCTGCTCTCCTCTCCCACCCTTTTCTTTTTCAATAAAGCATCTCTCCTCCCAAAAGAGATAGCAATTATCAGGTTCATCAGCACTGTATCTGCCCTGGTGCAGCACAGGGAGCTCAAAATGCCAGTCTGCCCACTGGACCATTGAAGTTGATGGCTGTTCCTAACCTTTAAATATGAATAGAGCCCTGCATAATGGATCGAGGACTATCCATGGAGACCATCTGCCCCGTGCTTGCAGAAATGTTCACGTTGTTCTTCACAGGAGTTTATTACTCAGAGGCTATTGCTAAAAATACATTGCAAAGGGCCTGATTTAAAAACAAAGGGCCAATTCAAACTTAGCAAGGGAGACACCCAAAACTGAACCCAAGCACCTCTGCCAACCACGCTGGAGTTAGGCTGCAACCAGACAGACTTTATCCAAAAGGTAATGACATAATTCTGAATTAGCTTAACAAGACCTGCAATTCATACAGAAAAGCCTGAATTTATGTAGTAATTAGCCAGAGCTTTCAGAGTGTTCAATATCTCCATGGCAAGAAAATAATCACATAGGTTATTAAAGTGAGGTAAAAATGGACACAATTATGAGATTTTTTTTTGTACTAAACTACTTTTACTAAGTTTGACTCCATTTTTGACTAAAAATACAATTCACAAAAACACTTAAACCACTTTACAAGTTGAAGTTTCCTATTAATCACCGGGACTTGATTTCCCAAATGTTTAACGCCTCTACACAAGAGTCTCTCTACAAAAGACATTCCTGGGAGCCCAACAAGAAGTAAAGCTCTCTTATCTTTTCATTGATTTCTTAGTTGATTTTGAACTTTGCCTGTAACAACATGCAAATGACATCCTGGAGAAGGAGCCTGGAAATTGTTCTGAGTCCTTGTTACCAGCCAGGAAAGCAGAGACCTCCTCCAAGGAGCTGCTCAAGCACAGCCAAGATGAACAAAGTCACCCAGTGACTGTGCATGCACCTCAGCCTGTGAAGCAGGTCTGATTTTCAGAGAGCTGCTTGGCAGCAGCAGATAAAACCCTTTCCAGTACTTAGTTGGCCTTTTAATTAAAAGGTCCCCCATATCAGAAGCCACCTTTGAAAAGCTCAGCCTGGTTGGGCTTCAGAGCATCTCTCATTTTCCCTGGGATGCCATGCATGTCTGTCTTTCCTGGGCATCTTCCTTCACTTCTTCCCAGAAGGCAAGCTGGGAATATCTTACTCACATCATTTGTGCCAGTCCCAGTCTGAAATGAAATCATCTTGCCCTGAAAAGAAGAAACTCCTTAAAAGCCATTAAAACAGTGAGAGATAACTGGAAAAACCCCCAAATCTGGGGTTGGATAGTTTAAAGAGGCAAAGAGAAAGACAGAAGAAATCGGGTCCGATGAAGCAGGACACATTCCCAGTGTCTGCATAGGGCTCTGCAGGAGCTTGTCAGACTGTGACGGGCAGGAAACTCCATCATGGATACCTTGGCACACTTCAGAGAATAAACTGTAGCATCAAAGAAATGGGAACTTTCTAACCTCTAAAATTTAGGTTCTTTCACTTTCTTTCTGCAAAAACAAGGTAAGCTTATTTATCAAGATAAGCTTCTGTAAGGAGATTTTTTTTTCTCCATATGAGAAGAGTTTGGGCTTTATTAAACAGCTACTTAAACTTGCTATTCACTACAATCAGCAAAGGAAACCAGAAGAAGTGATATTCCAGGAAAAGGCAGTAAAATTTCCACTTAGAGAAGCAAATGAAAAAGAGCTGCTGCATTTATGAATGCTGCAGCAAAACAGTTTTTAAATCTTTGGTACCCAAAATATCATGCAATGCTTGACTGATTATGCCTGACTAATTTTAAGAATGTAGAAACAAGATTCAAATGTTGTGGTCCACCTCAGAGGTACCATCCCAGGACAAGGTCAATGACATTTTTTCACACTCTCAGAACGATACAGAAATTATAAAGCCCAGTGGCCAGTTCACATCTAAACAGCTGCTTTTGGACCCAACCCATGCAAGAAGAGTCATTAGTGTAAGAACATCTGCAGCATATCTAACACCCCAGCATCTCCTGGCAGACAGACTTACAACATGAACACAAGCAGGCTGGAAACAGATGATCAGCTACTGTGGAATTAGATTTTTTTCAATAGTTGGGCTTTTTTGCTGGGCTTGCCCTGGGAAAGCAGGCAGGCTTCTGATTAACATCCCTTTCAGGGCTGCCTCATCAGCAGGGTGTTGTGGTTGAAAGGACTGTTGGTTTAATTGCTCAAATTTGAATTTCCAGGGGAAAAACTAACACACTCTCTTGCTGGCAGGACTCACACAAGTTTGTATTGTAGACCAAGTCTGATTATATGTATTTCCACTTGGATATTGCAAACATTTCTCTCTCTTTCTTTTAATAAAGTATTATCACGTACTAGAACATTCTAGTTCACCAGTACTAGAACATTCTACACAGCAAAAATCCCTTCATTACATGCTCAACATTAACTTCAGGCCAAATAATTTTTTGATACTTTATTTTGCAGAGAGGGCAGGCTTATGCAGCTACTGGCAGACCTGATGAATGTGGAGAAAATTGCTTCCCATGCTACCAATGTCAAATGTTAATCCAGCGGGTACCTGGTACCTGACAGGAACTTTATTTTAAAAAGCTGTGGCCATGGTAGCCCAGCCAGCAGGGCCAGCAGCTTTTCCTTCATTGCCTTGAGTTGCTCTGCATCCAGCAGAAACTCAGTTGTCACCTTTCTGCAATCTTTACCCTGGGTTCAGCTGGGATGGAGCTGGATCCCACAGGCACCAAGACCGCTGTATTAACCCAGCCACAACAGTCAGCTCCCAAAACCCCTATGCATTTAAAGGCAATGTGTCTCAGACAAGACTGAGAGGTGTGCAGGGAGCCATCCTTGCCCTTCCCGAAATACCCAACACTAGGAACTCGGTTCATGGCTTAGATCAAGACAGGCAGTGACAAGAAAAGTAGTCTTTTATTTCAATTAATATTTCTTGGCATTAGGCAGATATTAAATAACACTGGAATGCACAAGACTATTAACATATCGACAGCAAAAGGGAGGAGGTGTAGCCAAGTTGAGAACAGCAGTGCCAGTCACGTCACCTCGGGGCACTCAAAAGCCATTTAACGCAGCAACCACCAGAAAGTAGGACTCCACTGAGAAATACAAAATGAGGATGAACTCCTTTCAGGTCTTTTGTTAATACAGTAATACCGGAATGACTGACAGTAAAAATGAACAAATATTTGCATTCAGGAATTAAACAGAGTGAAATATCCACAAACTGCTAGTCATGCATTTCTTTTGGAACAGCAATTTGCTAATGCATAAATATCACAAAAAAACAATCTCCAAGATCTGAATAAATCACAGACGACTAGAAGAAACAAAGCTTGAATTCTATTTTATGCCTTAAATAGATGACCTAAATATTTAAAATTTTACTTCACCATATATATATAATTTATATATATATTAAAAGAAAGTAAAGACCATTAGATAAGTGCAAGCAATTTTCCTCAAAAAGAAAATTGGAACCATGCCCAGGAAAGCTGCTTTTTTTTTTTTTTTTTGCTTTTTTTTTTTTTTTAACTTTCCACTCCATTCAGTCCACTGTTTTTTTTTTCTTTTTTTTCCCCCCAACATAGTAATTTCTGAAGCAAAATAAATTATCTACCATCTGCTATTTTGGGTAAAAGTCCTACCTAGCATCTTCTCGGGAACTACGGGAACATCACCTTTCTCACGGACTAAGTGAAGTGGTATCTTGCCAGCCATTGAACTCTCTCGTAGCTGCATGTAAACAAACCTTTCGATTAATGTTTCAAATGTGCAGAGTGAATGGTAACGTTACAGGGAAGCAGAACTGGAGCTGCCGCAGGAGAACTGCACTGGTGTTAGTGGGGGAACGAGGGCTGGTTCGCTCGGACACACGCGCACACACACGATCTGGCAACGGGGTCTTATCCGCGAAGTGTGGAGGGATGGTTGAGAAGGCATCCGTTTGCGAGCAAAGCTTGAAGGACACAAGCCGAGGTTCTCTGAGCACACTGTCCGCTTTCATCAGAATTGGCTCGCGCTACTGGGGTCGCACTGTAACAACCGCACGATGGAGGGATCGCTCTTGGCACCTTTGATGAACTCTTCCAGTGACAGTTTACCTGACAGGGAGGACAACCAAAATGGAAATCATTTTTTAAAGAGTCAGTTGTTCCTGTCATCATTGCTGTAGCAGAGAATCCCTCCTCACCGAGACAATGTAACATCTATTTAATCTACCGCAAAGGCATCGAGGGGAATTTAGTGCAATGCACGGCAGCTAAATCCAAGTCAAGCCTTTAAGCCCAAATGCATTTTTCTTCTGCAAAACAATCCAGCATAATAATTGCTATTTCTTTGTTTAAAAAGACAGTCGCAAATCCAAAAACAACTGTTCCAATAACATTTGGCAGCTTTTTGCTCAGAACCAGACTATATGAATAACATGACACGTGAACACAAGGTATGGTACCTGAACACATGTATGCTTTGAAATGATGCTTTTATTATTAACACTTGAAACCTAAATATTCCAAATATCCCCACTTTGTCCTCTTGTTTCTTGTGACACGTGGGGCTCAGCAGTCATGGCTTCTCTGGCATCTACAAGGTTGGATCGGGGTTTGAGCAACCTGATCTAGTTCAAGATGTCCCTGCTCATTGCAGGGGTGTTGGGCTACATGACCTTCAAAGGCCCCTTCCAACCCAAATTATTCCATGATTCCATGACTTGCTGTACCCTACTGGGTGTACAGGAATAGGATGGTTTTGTTTTTTTCGTTTTTTACAAGCAAAGTCAGCCCTGGGGCACACCTACTGCTAAGTGTTGCTCCTGAGCATTTCTGTTTTATACATCTTTAATTTAGGCCAGAGGAATTGACTCGGATGGACCTTGTAACAATCTGAGGTGCTGAAAATTGATCTCTGAAGGAGCAACCACCCCAGCATCCCCTGGCACCAACAGTCCCATGGAATGTCATGGTACAGCAAGGAGGAAATATTCTATCTGGTCCTTCAGACCTCATAGTGGGGTGACCCAGCCCCCTGGCAGGTAGCTAGCATCAATACTCCCCTGCTCCAGCATTCAGAACCGTGGCAGAAATAGGATGTGGCAATATCAATGAACAAAGAAATTTTCCCTATGAAAACGAGGCAACAAGCACCCTGCTGCACCCCAGACACTAGATTGATTACTAGACATGTCTAGATTACTAGACATGTCAAATAATCTCCCATCTAGCTTGTGCACTCACCTACCCTACCCTCACACAACACCCCAGGGCTATCCTTACCCACCCCAAACTGCTATGCTCGAGACAGGAGCCACACACAAACATCCTGCACTTGGGAGCTGCCTGCTGCCACTTTTGGCCACATGCACCCAAAGAGACAGAGGTACCAGCTCATTGTGCCAATTTGCACCAGCCCCAGGAGAGATGGAAGAGGAATGACCCTGGTGGCCAGCACTGAAAACAGGCTGAACAGGGACGAACTCCTCTCCCAAGTAACAAGCAATAGGGCAAGAGAAAATGGCCTCAAGTTGCACCAAGGAAGGTTTAGATTGGATATTAGGAAAAATTTCTTCCCCAAAAGGGTTGTCAAGCATTGGAACAGACTGCCCAGGGCATTTAAAAGATGTGTAGATGTGGCACTTAGGGACATAGCTCTATGATTTAATGAATTAGCAAGCTTTCCTCTTAGAGAAATTACAGAAGCTCAAAAACCCATGGCACACTCATTTCTGGCTTTTAAGCTAATGTTCCCAAACGAAGTGTTTTTAACAAAAGCAGAGGTCTCCTAATTATCAGGATATTTACTGGTTTGCCCTTTGCCCTGTATTACTTAAAAGCAAAACCCAACTCAAAATCTATTTGCAATGCCCAACAATCAGATGGGAAAGAAACATTTTCAGCCACCAGACACACATGTGCAGATGTTATTCCTTGGCACTGCATGGATTGCAGGGCTGATATTTTACTGGGAATAGGATGATTTCATTTCAGCAACAAAGTGCAACAGATGGAGGATGCATGGATATGGCAGATTTTGGGACCACTACTCTGTTACACATCTGCACGCATTGCTACTTTCCGCAGACCAAAAATATTTTAATCATGTTATTTTAGGGCCCTCCACATTTTAAGCTAGGGGATGAAGTGCTAGTTTTGATTAAGTCAAAGGTAAAATACTTGAGGACTTCAGCAAGGCCAGGAATTTGCCCTGGGGACTGCAGTAACAGACACCAAAATGCAGCCATAAAATCCTCTTAAATCAGACCCTTTATGTACATAAAATTGTATTTTTTCAAGTCTCCATATCTCAGTGCTACAATCAAGTTTTTGCTCTCACTGAGCACATCAATAGGACACAGTTCCTGACTGATGTGGGCAGCTGCCACCTCAGCCTCTGACAGGGTAATTCCCAGGCAAAAGCTCCACCTCAACAGGGAATAAAGGAAACATGTCATCAGGCTGATGAAAAAAGGAAATTGATCATTTTTTGCTTGTATTCTTCAAACCCAAGGAAATGAGCCAGCACAGGTGGAGGGGTTATGATGTGTGCACTGTCAGATAATTGATCAAGGAGCTCCACAACCTGACTTGGGAGCTGCTACAACTCCCTGATGCTCATAGGGCAACAGAGGTGTGTGACCATGTGTTTATACGTGCCATAAACACACACAGAAAATAAGTGTTATGGATCTGGGGAATTTTTGCTTTCAGGTGCCCTGCCACATTCAGGACTCATGACACTGATGACAAACCCAGGAGAGCAACCCTATCAAGGGCAGTGGGAACAAAATCTTGTGCCAAGTTTGCGCTATGTCCAGAGAAAACAACCCAAAGACATGGGGATTTTAGAGGAGCCTTTGCAGAAGGGGATTCACCCATGAAATGCCAGGGAAGGACTGCTCCCCTATCAGCCCCCCAGCAGGAGAATTCACCCTCTGTTCACTGCTCACTTATTCATCCTATTTGTCATGGACCAGAGATGCTCAACAAGGCGAGGCAGAGGCCAGAGGCACCAGTGGGGACATTCCTACCCTTTCTCCCCTCTCCCAATATTCTGCCATCTACCACGGCTGGGCTAGAAAACCTCTATTTCCAGAGCTTAGGAAGGGGTGCCAGTGGCAATCCTACCGTCATTGTTTGTGTCCATCTGTCTGAAGATCTTGTCTGTTCGCTTCTCGGGAGTGGATTCATCCTCTGGCATTTTCATTACTGATGAAACCATTTTGTAAATTGCCTGAGTATTAAAAAAAAGTTTAAAAAAAGAGATATAAGAAAAACATAACCCAAATGATAAAGCATGGGACAGAGGAAAAGAATTTAAGCCTGTAGCAACAAAAAAAGACAGCTGACCCTGGCAGGCAGCTGCAGGACTTTATAAACCAAAATGAATGGTTTTTCTGACTGCAGCTTTTTCTTTTTTTTTTCTTTCCTGTATTCATTTGTGCTTCAAAAGAAGAGCTGGGTCAGTTTAACTGAAAGCCAGAGTCTAGATTAATGTATGAGCAGGACTGAGCTGAAATAGAGGAGACAATGGTGCAGCAGGGCTAAACCAGCGCCTCTTTGTCTGGCTCTCACCCTCCACCCAGTTGTATGTATGCATGTGGGGTTCTACATGGATTATGGTGAATATGAATACACAGCAATAGGGGTAGTTTGCCTTTGGGGATGGGTAAGGAAATGCTTCTTCTGACTTACAAGAACATGAATAATGAGAAGACCTCTTTAGAGTGTTTGCAGTCCTAGACTTCGACCAAAATTATCCCACCCCAGCCACAAGTACCAGTGTCAGGGCAGTGGCTGATGCATGACTCCCTTGCACTGCACAGGACACACACCTCAGCTGCACAGTGGGTGACAAGCAGCCACTGCTGAGGCCAAACCCCTGCCAGCATGTAAGGCAGGGGCACAGGGGACCATGCTGCCTGCCCCCACTACAGCCTGTGGTATACAGGTCCTCTGCCTTTGGGACACAAAGGCATGCTACAGCCTTTCATCCAGAGTTCACATTCCAGATTTGAAGATTCAAAGCATTAATTCTGAGATTAATCAAGTCAACAGAATTTGCATTTAGGGTTTTTGATCCTGTGAACATCACACTAAGAAACCCCCAGAATTCTGGCTGCAGGCCAGCTGCACAAGTGCCCTGTTCATATCTCAGGCCTTTCCTCATCTGCATCTTGTAGGTCCCATCATGGGTCCCACAAAACCATGGGCTCAGGAGCCTCCCTGGGGCAGGAGTGACCCAGTTCAGCACATCCCTCATCTCCAGCTCCAGCTGTCTCATGGTGAAGAGGTTACATCACCACAAAGAAGATGTCCAATAGAGATAATGCTCACCTGCACTATTTCTAGCATTTCCCCACGGCTGATGTACCCGTTGCCATCCAGGTCGTACATACTGAACGCCCACTTCAGCTTCTGCTCCAGCTTGCCCCGGGAGGTGACGCTCAGGGCGATGATGAATTCCCTAAAGTCGATCGTCCCGTCGCCGTTAGTGTCAAAGGTGCGGAAGACGTGCTCCGCAAACTTCGACGCGTCGCCGTAGGGAAAAAAATTTGCATATATTTTTTTAAACTCTTCTACAGTCAAATGGCCCGTGGGGCAATCTTTTAGGAAGCCCTTGTACCACTCCTGCAGCTCGTGGTCTGTGAACTCGGTGTTCTCACGCAGGTCCTGGAGCACCTCGGGGCGCAGCTTGCTGTTCTGCTTCCCCATCCTCTTCTGGGTCTGGGTTCAGCAGCTGCAAAGCAAGAGAAAATCTGCCTGAGCTCCAGCCACACTAGGCAGAGGGGGCTGGGGAGAGGTAGAACCCTGCTAGAAACAGAGGGTCCCCCTGGGGCAAGGGGGAAAGAGGAGAAAAAGGATGCTATAAATCACCAGGAAAAGACCTCATTTAATTTGCCTTCCTTTCCTCTCCTCTAGGCTCTCTCAGTGACTAATATGCTGTGGAGGGGAAGGTAGTTCAGGAAGAAGTATTTCGGAAATATTCGTTCTTATTATTAATCCTTATTATGTGGCAAATAATAAAGCTCAGTATTTTAGTTCTGTGCTGCAGTCCCACTCCTCCATCACACGGCTTGCAATGCCCAGCTCTGGATTCCTACATAGGCTGATCTGCTGCCATGACTGAGTGGGAGCGGGCAGGGACAGCAGCAGTGATGAAAAGACAAATCCATCTATTCAAAAGTGAAAGTAAATGCAGCTGAACAAGAAGCAAGAAGGGCAGGTAGCTCCATGCCTGTCATGTTTGCATTGTCCAGATGCTCTTTGAAACCCTTTGGCTTATCCAGCTTTTCCTCCCTCCCTGCATCCCTTGCCCCACAGCAGTGGGAGCTTGGTCCTGCATGGTGGCACCTGCTCCTTGTGGCACCTGAGGGTCGCAGGAGGGTGCAGCAAGGGTAAGCTCAGCACAGCCCATGCTCAACAGCAGCGCCCCAAAAGGTTTCTCCCTCTTTTTCTCAGCCATGAAGGCAGCATGAGCAGATGGATCACTGCTACAGCAGCACCAGCACAAGGGATTTCATCCTTTCCAGCCCTCTCAGAGAATTAGAGAATAAGGCTTTTTAAAGCAAAATGTTTGGCAAAGCAATTCTTTTCAAGTTTACTTGGGTTTATACTTTTAGAGAAGCTTATTCAGTAGGTTCAATATTTCTTCACCAGGGCCAAAGCACATTTAAATCCAGGATTTCATCAGGATATCAGGAGAGGGCTGGGTCTCTCCTCTCTCTTGACAATGCCTGTGTTGTGCCACACAAGGTGAGACTGCCCGGCAGTAGGAGAGCTCTTTCAGCAAAATGAAAGATGGTCAATCTGCACTTGTGCAACAACAGGAAATAAACAAAACCTTGATAATTTCTTACTTTTATCCCTTGCATTCTTTCATGGCTGCCTAGCAATATCAAACTGTGCTGCCAAGCTAGAGGTTGAGTTGCATGTCCTTCCTCATATTCAAGAAGTTTATTCACAAGTGTGCACAAACCCCTGTGACTGGTTTGCATAAATGATGTTTCTCTGCACAGACTGTTGTGCCTGTTGGGTTTGCTCAGAGCCAATGCAGAAAACAGGTTAGTAATAGGCCAACACTGCAGACTACCTGGAAACTACAAGAGCTGAGCTGCAAAGCATGCAGAAACCAGGAAAAACAGGGGCTAAGCACTTCCCAGAGAGTAAAAATTCCAAGCATGCATAAGAACCCAAAAAAATTTAAAATGCTAAAGGTCAGCAAAAAATAAGCTGCTCTACAGCAGAATGTAAGCTTGTTTTATTTGTATTCCATTTAGTCTGTGCACTGCCTCAGCAATGTAAAAAATCCACATCCTGCTCTGTGGCTTAATGCTCAGAGACAAACAGCTGCTCGTTAGTTCTGTGCATTAACGGACAACTGTGTTATCATTAGCACTTCTGTTTTCCAGAAAAGCTGCCAATACTTCAACTCCAAAGCTTTATTTTTGTCCATTATATTGCAGAGTTTTCTCCACACACCTGACATGCCTCTGCTTGCTCCCAGCATGAAGGGATGTTACAGCTCCTGGTCCCTGCCAGCATCACCCTAGGAGAGCATCAGGCTGCCCTCCAGTTAAACCACTAACTCTCAGCTACTTCCACTGCCTTTCCATCTTCCAATCTTCTCTGCCCCAGATAGTCATCCTTGCAGTGCCGAGGGCAGAAAACACAATATTCCAGTCTGCTGAAGTCAAATTGCAGAAAAGAGCAGCTTGGAGCAAATAATGGATCAGATGTGATCCATTTTTTTAAAGAGCAGAAATTGTAATAGTATGTTCCTCTCCTTGAGTGAGGAGGTGTCTGCAGTTTCCAGCCCTCAGTGAGCCCCTCCACTTTATGATTCCCAGATGCTTTGTAACAACAGTGTCTGGAAAAGCACTCCCTGCCTCACCAAGCAGTGCCTCAGAATTCCCTGGGAGAGGGGCAGGAGGAACAGCAGAGCCCACTTAACACATAAGCAGAAATTGCCTCAGCTTTATTGACTCTCAGGGTTAAGGACTGCAAAACTTTCAACTGGTAGTTAAAAGAGGTTTTAAAAGGTTTAATATAATTTCTCCCTATTGCTGTAGTATCTTTATCATTCCTGCTCCCTTGAAAAATAGACACCCCTAGACAACAGAGAGGTAGGGTAATCATTCAAGATTAATAGAATAAATAAATAAATCTAGAACTAGATTTCACTATTTCTCCTAGTGGTAGATACATCTTGTTATTTGAAGAGATGCTCATTAAATATCAGCTTCAAAAGCTTTATATTCAAGCAATCTTTGCATTCAAAAGATTACAGGCCCTTTCAACCCTTCCTCCTCTTTCACATCACTTTATATCAGAAGATGTGCAATGCTCTGAACACAACCTTTTTTTGCATATGAGCTTTCTGAAAGGCTTCATAACATGTTCAGCCCAAATGCAATCCTGCAGTTGTAACCAATTTCATGTGAATAATTAAATAACCAACATTAACATTAATTTATTAAAGCCCATCTAAAAAAACCAGCTTTGATTTAAATTGTGTTGCAGGTAGCTCCTTCAAAATGAAATGCCTAAATATCTCATTAATCATGACAGCAACCCCTGCTGCTGGCATCCAACTGTCATTTCATTCGATTGCTATAAAATGCTTTCATCAAATCACTTTCCAGAGGCTCAGCAGCTATTTAGCCACAAGACCACTCAGAGGATGGCTGCTAATGGAAATCACAGGGAGCAGGGCTGGGATGCTCTGGTCAGTCCTGTGATTAGGGCTGTGTTCTGTTGCTTTTTTCAATGAGCCTTTACCAGCTAAATTACTTATTGCAGTGGGTGTAGAAAGCAAAGCAGAAGAGACATCCTTGCACCCAATATTGCCCTGGGCAGTTAACAGAGACCCAACTCCAGTATGGCTTGCCTTTCCCTCAATTCCCATCACACCAAGGTGAAATCCAGGGAAGAGATATCACATACACTGCAGCAAGGTCTGTCCCTGCTTTCCTTGATGAGCAAAAGCCCTTAGAGCATCTGGCACTATCACAGCAGTAAGAAAAACAATCCAAGGAATGCCCTTGAGGTGATCAGACAAGGAGCATCTTGGTTGTCTAAATGCAGAGCTGAGGCCTTAGCAAGTCAATTACTGCTCCTGAAAGAGACCCGGGCCATGTAAGGCTTAAACAGGGGGAAATGCAGATGCACTTTTGTGCCAGTTTCACACCAAAAATTTTGTTAAAATTATCTGGTGTCTGTTCTAATTCTAATTCATTCTAGCCAGGCTCAAAACCAAGCTGCCAGAGAACTCCCACTTGAATGTAACCTCTGTCCTTCTAGGCTTACAAAAAATCAGCAATAATCTCATAGCAAAAGCCCAATAATGAGCAAAAAGGTCCTTTACTGAGGCCAAGACACACACTGGTGTCTTGGTTTCAGCTGGGGCAGTGTTCATTTTCTTCCTAGCAGCTAGCACAGGGCTGTGTTTTGGATTTGAGAATGAAAATAATGTTGATAGCACGCTGAAGTTTTAGTTGTTGCTGAGCTGTGCTCACCCCAAGTCAAAGACTTTTGCAGTTTCCTGTGTTCTGCCAGTGAGAAGGTGCACAAGAAATTTGGAGGGAGCACAGCCAGGACAGGTGCCCTGAAGTGAACAAGGGGATATCACTCCATGCTGTCATGGTCAGAATATAACTTGGGGGCATTGTCAGGGCAGGGGGCTGATCACTGCTCAGGGATGCACTGGGCAGCAGCTGATGAGCAATTGTACTGTGCATCCCTTGTTTCTCTTGGATGTTACCTCTCTTTCTCTTTTTATTATCTCCCTTTTCACTACAATTGCTATCATGATTACTATAATAATATTTTCTTTTATTTCAGTTATTAAACTGTTCTTATCTCAACCCACAGATTTACCTTTCCCCCCCAGTTCTCATCCTCGTCCCACTGTGGGCTGGGGTTAAACCACAAGATAGGGTTGTACAGCACTGGGTGAGTAACTGTAGCAAAGTCTGAAACAGCTAAAGTAGCAATTCTGTGTTTTTACCAACAGATGGACTGGCTGTCAGCTTCTCCACACTAAAGTACTTGAAATACTTGTAACAAAGCTCAGTGCATCCCACTTTCACAAGAGCTCTCTGTCAACCACCAGTCACAGCCGGTAGAAGCGTGTTTTGACCATGTAACCCAGAAAGCCAGAGACCAAACCAGCTTTTTACTGCAAAGCTTGTGAAAGCAAAACTGCCTTGAAATGAGCTCATCATGGGATCCTCTCAGTGAATCAGTTACGGCTGCAAAAGGAGGAATAACTCCTTAGAGAAGTATTTCCTTGTGCAAACCCCCTTGGATACTAATTTAGTACTAATAAAAAGAGGAAAATTGATGAAATGCCTGTCTACAGGACAGAGGTGCTTTCCAGCTGAGAAAGGCAGTGCACAGAGAAACAGAACAAATACTCTTCATATTATCTGAGCTCTCTGCTTTGCGGGTGGGAAGTGTAGCACCATTTCTCTTGCGGTGCTCACTTATAAAGCAGAATAAGTGTGTCAAATCTGTTACAATCATGAAGCTGCTCCATGACAGCCCAAAGAAAATGAACAGCATAAGCCAGGCAGCAAACATTGCTCTGGGTTGGTCTGAAATGCAAGAACCATTTAAACAGGGGTGGAATATTTTTTTATTAAAATACCTAAAGCATCAGACTTGTCACTGAGGCTCTATCTTTAAAAGTTTGATCCTTGTATTAAAAAAACAAAAACAAAACAAAAAACCAACAACAAAAAACTCCCAAACAAATAAACAAACAAAACCCCAAACAAAAGCCCCACAAACAAACAACAAAACAAACCAACCAAACAACACACGACAAAAAACTCCGCACAGGCAGTCCAAAGGCAAGGCTGAGGCACTGAAGATGTGTGCTGGCACAGTTCAGGAGCACGCCCTCGAGAGTACATTTCCTGCACGGGCAGCAGCAGCTCTCACCAGCTCAGCCACACACAGAGGTGCTCAGGAAGCCCCCAGCTCCCGTGGGCCAAGCTCTAAGAGGGAGAAGGGCTCCCACACACCCCAGCTAGTGATGGTAGGTAAAAAATGATCGTGCAGCAACAGGCTGCAAAACAGGATTATAACAACATCCTCTGGACCGTGCTTTGCCGAGGGCTGCCCAGGGGTTCTGATCTGAGCTGGGGATGGGGGGAAATGCGCAGTTACATGGGCTGGGACAGATAATGAACTCCAGAGTGAAGAGCAGATTTTGTTACATGTTTTAATGTCAGTATCCTAAGCAACGAGCGTTGCAACAGACAAGGCACAGGATATACAAATACGTTGCTATAGATATCTGGTCCTGCCTGGTAAACTCGTGTGAACTTCTTTCCTGCCCTGCGGCAAAAGCTGACACCCACATAGCAGCCACTGCTGCACCTGTCGCATTTTCCCAGGCTGCAGACAGGGGCCCAAAAGTAACACCTTTTGATAAAGTCTGAATTGCAAAAAGGAGTACCTTCACCTCTTGAAAAGCTAATAATTTAGCAGTGAGATAAAAGAAATACCTTAATCAATAATGCCGCAAAAAATTCCAAGCCTGCAGGGTTTGAGATGCAAAAGGCTCCTATCAAGAGGGGTTGAAGCTGCTTCTGTTGCTGCCTTCGGGGAAACAGAAAGAAAAACGAAACCTGACAAGTGAAGAAAAGACCAGTCTAAATAAATAAATGGTCTTTTTAAATTTTTCACTTTCAGCGACTAAATCTGCTTTTATTTAAATAAGAAACATTGCTTATTTGCAACTTACTTTCAAGTTCAGTCGTTTTCAGAAGTTTATTAAAAACAGAGGGTGAAGGACCACTCAACGTACCACCCATATTTCAGTTTCCGAAAACTCAGTAATAATTCACATATGCTCACTGAATGTCCTTTGAAAGGTAGAGTGAATTGGTAAAGAGACCTCGAGCCACCTCACTGTGTAAGTTTATCCATAAACACATACCCAGGAACTATATGGTCTTGAAAACCTGATTCCATGTCTGGGATGAAAATCTATTATAAATAACCACCTACCCCTCACCTTGCCAAAGAACAATATAATTACAAATGCTCTAACCCTGCAAACTGCTATGTGAGACAAAGGCTGGCACAGTCATTTCACAGAGTCAGCTGCAAAGGCTGAAACAGAATAAATTTGCTTGGAGGTGTCTGGGTTGCTCCCATCTATTGAAGTCACTTTATTCAGGATTATATTCCTGATTTACAGGGAAAAATCAGTTAGTCACTGACATGGAGCATCAGCACATTAACCTGAGAACCATTTTACATTTGGATCACAAGTGTGTGGTGAAGAGGCACTTGCAGATCCCCGTGGCAGGATCTTCCCAGGTGCTGGAGTCACTGCAAAGAGCGTGGGGATGCTGACACCTGCTGCACCCATTGCTGCCCACAGTGCCCACCAGCACTGACCCCCACCAGCAGAGGAGAGTTTGCCATGGATCACAAACTACCCCCAAACATCCATGAGTTGTTGCTAGTGAGTAATAAACGAGACCCATGTTGGGACCAGAAACATGGCAATTCTTTGGGGAGTTCTCCATGATGTTCTCCATCTCAGGGAGGAGAGCTTATTACTGTAAAGGGCAAATATTCCCAATGCAGTAAGAAAAGCACAGAAATATTTCAAGTAAATTAGGAAATTGGGTTAATTTGGGTGGGAGCAGTTTGGGCAGTAATGCAGCCTGTGATTGCAGACAGGAAAAGAAAATCATGAGTGGATTTTCCTCATCTCCTCCCTTTGTCCTTTCTTTTTAAACAAAACCAAGGGAGAAGCAGCCAGTCCTATTTTTTTCAGATGCTGTGCAAAGCTGGCAAGGCTTAAAAAAATTACAGTTTGTTTACACAATATTGCAGATCAAGGAAAACATGTCTGCACAATGTCTTAGTGCACAAGGTCTTTTTCTGAGAAGGTTGGGTTGCATGAGGAAAAACCCACGTCATGTTCACTGAATATAGTATTGTAATACATAATTTTTAATAAAACTCACTGAGTGCTGGCCTGCAGGATAGGGGAAGGATCCTGATGGGAACTGGGAAATCAGAGAGAACACTTTTAGAAAAAGAGAAGTGACAAAGATTAGCACAAGACACTGTGTTGATAATATAATTAAAACCACAGAAGTAGCACAGTTGGGCTGTTTTGTCTTTAGATTTTAGAAGTTTCCTATGATGCATTTATTTAATTGATGAAGGTAAATCACAGAAAAATTCTCTACAGAATAATCACAGCCCTGAGAGAAAGGAATCCAGATTAAATTTCAGCATAATTAGTCAAACTCTGTCAGTAAGAAGAGCCAGCCAATGCCACCTGAGCTAATTCCACAGCATCAGAGCCACTCCTGTGGAGAAGATGGAGAGTTTGGGGACAAGGACACTGGCTAACTAGACAATGACAGATGACACCCAGCCCTCAGGCATGGTCTGCAAGACCATCCTCGCTGCTAATGATACCTAAATAAAAAAACAAGAAAAAGATCTGACATCCTTTCATTGCCCAGCTGCAGGTACTGTGCTGAGATATGGGGCTTGGAGGAATCAAGGGCATTTCAGGGTAGCTACTTTGAAAAAGAGCAGGGAAGAGAGTTGGGTTTGCTTTCAAAGAGTGAAAAGAAACATTTTTATTTAACTAAAGAAGCTTTCTTTAGCAGGTGTATCTTTAGTGAAAATGATGCCTTGAGAGGCTACCTAGAACAGAGGCTAGACAGTGTTAAAGGAATAAAGTGAGTACTTATTTAAAAGGCCTTTGAAGGATACACCCTGGGCAGTACTAGAGCCCAGCTGAGGCTACACCCAAGATGAACTCCAAGTCATGAGTTTTTACACTTTTATAAGTTTTGGTTAATTTACATATTGGGGTTAATTGTCCAGTTACAGCTTTGGATTATGAAGTCCCCTCCTCCCAGTTTGCTCTCCTCAATTTGCTGTTGTTGATAGTTTTTGGGCCTGAAACTGCAACAGTGTCCTTGGTTCTTGGCTGGAAAAGGATTGTTTTGTCTGACTAAACTCTGAGGGGAACTTGCTAACACTTTATATGAAGTTCAGAGTTAGACACTAATGCAGTACAGAATCTGGATAATATGAAAGCTAAAACTTAAGGCATCAAAAATATGCTACAAAATGTGGCTTTGGAGATATGCCAACCAGCTACCTCTAACAAAAATTCAACATTAACTCAAAGTATTAAGATATACTGGAGGGGAAAAGAAATCAACCAAAAGAGAAAGATTCTTTGTTACTAACATGTTCAACGTCCAAATTCACAGCTATGGCTAACAATTTTTACTACTAATACACAGGTTGGTTTTGTTCCAAAAATATGACATCTAATATATATGCATTTATTTTATTAATCTAGGTTTTTAAACTACCTTTTTTTAAATTTTGATCATCACTTCAAAATAGCACAAAAGCCACTAGTTAAATTCCTTGTAAAAATACTAAAACAAAATTTTTCTCAAAACAGTATTTTATTTCTCCTTCAGTGGTAAATAATAGTAATCAAATTGCTTCACAGCTTTATTTTCCTGTTTGTTGAATGAAAAAAACACTGAAGTTTCAAATCTAATAGCA
Source organism: Melozone crissalis (assembly GCF_028551555.1). NCBI lineage: Eukaryota > Metazoa > Chordata > Aves > Passeriformes > Passerellidae > Melozone > Melozone crissalis. The sequence continues at coordinate 61,156,881 of NW_026535805.1, forward strand.
AACCTAGAGTTTAACTTTCCTGGATTTTTCTCCTTACAGAGATGTGAATTGAAAACTCAGAGTGAAATAACTACATGAGAACAGCATCCTACTCATAAGGAAGGAACCTGGTTCTGCTGGATGCAGCAATTCAAGGAGCAGACGACCAAATCTGCTGGTAGGAATCAGCCTCAGCTCTAGAATAGCTAAGGATATTACTCAAGTTGGTGCATGTGACTGTACCAATCTCACAGGGATTTTTCAAAATTAATTTTTAGAACCAGGGAGCTAAAATTACAGTGACTACTATCCTGTGCAGGAAAGCCATGGCCCCTGGACAAAGTGTCACACCAGGAACATGATGCAAGGTTTGTGTTCAGGTTATTATCAGGGCAGCCTTTGTGCCTTGAGAACACAATGGCAGGCACCTTGTGTTGGATTATAGCAACATTTATGGTGGGATGTGGACACCCAGCTGTCCTGCACTGTCCTGCTGTCCTCCCTGTATGGCAAGGACTGCCCATGCCAAGGCACACCCAGGCTGGTGGCTCCCCGTTTGCCCAAGGCAGTGCCTTGATGGTGTGAACTCCAGAGCAAATGATCACAGGGATGAGCATGTTGCTCCTGTGAGGTGGATCCCAAACACAATGGGCCCTTTTGAGCAGCAGTGATATGACAGACCATCTCTCTGGCCATGCATGATGCTCAGGGATCTAATAATACCTTCTCCCACCTCTCACATCAGCTTTCATCATTAAAAATGGGAGAGGTATCTCCAGAAAACAGCAAACCATATGATTTTGTGACTAGTTCCTCTAAAATCCCTACTAAAATGGGCACCATGCCTTCACTGAGCTGTCAGAGAGCACTGACAGGACTCTCCCAGCTATCAGTACCAAAGCAAGAGGAGGCTGGTGCAGCAGCATGGCAGGACACCTCCAGTCCCAGTCCACACATTTAGTAGCTGCAACTTCCATTAATCCTGAACACTCAAGAGTTTGATTTGCTCTTAAGTGCATTCACTATAAATTATGCAGAAGAACAATATGACTGTCTGCCTCCAAGAAAGGGAGTGCTCCATATCAGAGGAGAAAGAAGAGATGCTGGTAATTTTAGGGGCACCAACAACAGCCCTATGAAAATCCTTTCTCTCTTCTGGCATTTCTGTGTAGCATTGAACACTTCAATGCAAATCATCTTGGAAGCAAATCATGCAATGTGCACTCAAGACATCACTTTTCTCATTAACCTCCACCACAGGGCTCCATCCCCAGCAATACCCACACCAAATGTGTTTTTCTGAGCACTGTGGGTGAGGGCTGCCTGGAGCTGAGCCTTTGTTAGCAGGCTGGGTAAGAAACAAATGGAAAATCAAATCACGCTGAATTTTATATTTATATCTAATTGATGCCAGTAGTGGCCAAATGGGTGTATTTTCTTCCCTAACTGGGTATAGTAACAGGAAGGAGATGTGATAGTTTTGAAGCAGGAAGCATCCCAACAGGCGTGGGATGAGAAGAGCTGACCTGCACCTGAGACCACATGTGGGGCACATCCTGTCCCACCGCCTTGGTGCCGCATCGGTGAAGGTCTTTATTGCAAAAACAGGAAACCTGTCTTCTCTCAACACTGATGCTGAAGATGGACTTTCATGTTCACATGAGGAGAAAGGGATGAGGGAGAAAATCTGCTCCTGATATCCCCTTATCCACTCTCTCAGGTGGAAGGATCTTCATGAACTTCATTTTAGCAAATGCAAAAAAGTGCCTAATCCATAAGGTTTTAACGTATCAGGCCATGGACAGATAAGCTTTCCTGGGTATGGCCACAGCAGGTGGTCAGGATACTGATCTCAGCCATTTTGTAACACCTTAATTTATCACTCTGGTCTCTGAAAAGACCCTAAAATACACCTGGTATCAACTACTAGTCTGCTCCACTTCTAATGGGACTAAAAAAATCCTACTCAACCAAATTCTGCATCTTTTGCAAACCAAGATCCACACTAGGCTGATATTTTTGGTTTTTTTTTTTTTCTTTTTAGTTTCCCTTCACCAAGGATAACATTATCTATTTTCCTGGAAGCTTTCAGCAACTTTTCTGCAGGAGGAAAAGGACTCCTGTGCAAGAAACCATGTCAACAAGATCTTTCCGTAAATGCAACGTTTGCGTAAGATCAACACAATAATTTATCATTTATTTTTTCCTCTTGAAAGGAACAGGAAAAAAGTGTTTAAAGGCTGTGGCAGTGGTTAAAAGGAGGGCTCTGCTGGTGGAGGATGGTGCAGGAATTGAAAGTTTCTGAAGTGATGCCTTCTCCTGGGGGGTGCACACACATCTTTCAGCACACAATGGCAAGGCCGCTTCCCTTTGCCTTCAAGCCTGCTAACAGCTCTTTGTTGGCACTACATACATTAAAAAAGGGAAGGCCAGCAAATGTACCACCCTCAGGGTCAGAGGAGTCAGTTCTACAACTGATAGAGATGTTTGGACACTGGCATTGGGGGAGAGGCTCCTGCCAGAGGAGGATGAAGTTTTATTTGCTCAGCTGAAGCGAGTCTGGACTATGGAAGAACCAGGTAAATCCTCCAACTGACACTCTCCCTGGCTGAGCCTGTCATTCAGACTCTTCTTACTCCCCTGCAAACACAGGCATGATCCTGCTCCTGGACTTCTCTGAGATAAACACAGCATAACAGAAATAACCCCACATTTCCCCACCCCTGCTCTGAAGAGAGTAAGCAGTAGTACATTAAAAGCATTTTAGGCTCTTGCTTTCTTGTGGCTAACGTTATTTTTTTAGCTTCTTGGCCCTCTATGGCAGAGATCATGACTTGTCAGACTTATTTTGAGACCTCCTTTAAGTTTCACAACTAAAAGTCAGTGGCAAAAATCAAACAGCCTCCCAAAGGAAGGTCGACCCCCATATTTCCTCTGCGACTGACATTTCCAACTGCAGGAGGATGGTGGGGCAGAGTAGACAGATGGGCATTTATACATGCCATAGCTCAGGACAGAGCTCTTCAGCATTTGGTGCCCAAACTGTGTTTTAGAAAAGGAGAGGAGCTGCAGCTAAGGATGACCCTGCTGAACAATAGCACACAGCTCTGGCTGCGTGCTGGGTTTTGGAGCGACTCCAAGCAGGGTGGGACTGTAAGAAAGTGGACAAAAGCTTTGGATAGAGATCTACAGGGAGGAAGCGCTTCCTACTTCCTCCACAGAAAGGACCAGGGCTTTAAATAAACCTCCTGAGCTCTGCTGAAAGAAAGTCCTGCCTGACTGGGACCCAGCTGAAGGCTGATGGGGCTCTCCTAGGGAACTCTGCTGCTCTGCTGCAGTTTCCAGCATGCTGGTGGGAAGTGGGGGAGGGCTGCCCACAACCCCATTGTGACTGGCATCAACTAGACAAAAAAGCCTGTAAAACCTCTGACAGGGCTTTCAGCTCTGCCACCAAAGGTGCAGAGCCAGACTTGCCCATCAAGCACATCTTTTGAAGAAAAAGGTATATCAAAGTGTACATTTACACTTTGTAAAGCCATTGCAACATCACGCCATTTCTCAGACCCATTTACCCTTTAGCCCTTTCTTGTGTGGCCTATGAGGCTGCAGCAGCACATTTATTCTGATAGACAGAGACATTCAATCTGTTCCATCCCCCTCAGCTCCTTTCCACCTTCCCCACCTCTGCAGCTACTTGGGATCTTCCAGCCTTGCCTCTCTCCTTCCTCTCATGTGGAAACACACAGACCATAAACATGGGAGCCAGGATTGGAAGCAATACTGATAAGAAAATGACTGGCACTTACAAAAAAACATCCCCCTCCTAACAAATACCAGTGGAATATTTACTTGGCTTGGATGTAACAGAATCAGACCTTAAATACAATAATACATACTTGCAAACATCCAGACCTTTCCTCTGTACAGTACCACATCAATTATCTTATCCACCCATTTTAGGGTACATATTAGTTGTAATAACCCCAAGCTTCCCTGTTCTCCATCCTGAGCATCAGCCCACAGCAAGAAGCCTGTTTGTTGTTTTTCAACCTGTCCTTAGTCTGCTAGAGCATCCATTGATTATAATCCAAAAGAAGACTTGTGCTGTGTCAAAATTGCTAAAATTTACATCTCAGACATTTTCAGTGGTGTGAAGATTTAATAACAGAAAATAAGAGAGAGAAGGAAGGAAACTACAGGTCTGAAAAATATCAGGCTAGACAAATTAAAAAGCAATGTGGAAAAAATATATCCCAAATTATATTCTCACAACAAAAACAAAACTACAGGCAGGTCAGAAAGAACTGAGTTGTGCATACATTTCTGGAACAGTAAGAAATGGCTTTGCCATTTCTTCAATGGGATTCATGGGATCGAATAAGCAAATTTCACATTCCTGGAGGAAAACAATTATTTCATTAATGTCTTTGCACAAAGCAATTACCCAGCAGTTTGGAACAGACATCTGTGATACTGACCTGGTGAGACAGACATTGAAATTGTACTTGGCCCAAATTTGTGAGAGAAAGTTCTCTCCTGCTTTACAAAGGAGCAAAAGAGTCAAAACTACTTCTTGTAGCAATTATCTGCTAGGCTCTGGGTTCACTGGACAGCAAACTGCTCTCAATACATGTCCTCTTCTTATAAAATTCCTGGATTTTCCCTGCTAATTCACATCCCATGGCAATCTGACTAGCACTCTGCTCTGGGGGGGTGACTGTTGGGCTGAAATAAGACAAAGTGCAGTAAGAAGCAGCCCATGCCAACACCAAATTTGCAGCCAAGAGCAAGAGAGGTAGAACTGCTCAACTGCCAGCCCTGGAAAGGCATATCCACCACTGGCACGCACTGAAGCAAAGATGCTGATTGTCACTATTCCTGCAAATTCAACACGGCTATTATAGGTTATTTCTCTATTTCTTGTTGTTTCCAAGCTGTCCTAATATCCTACTAGCTTTTGTTACTCAGCTTTGTCCTAATGGCTTCTGTACAGACCTATGTCAGAGTGGATGTAGCTTAATATACTTTAATGCAGTCAATGCTCATTATTTCCAGTATTCCTGAGGACAAGCTGCTCCTCTTGGTAAAACTATGTTCAGGCCCTGATATGGCAGATATAGTGTCAGTCACTGGCTTTCTTCCTGACCTTTATCTCAAAAGCCAGCCAGGCTTTGCTCCCATCACTCCAGTCAAGGCCTCATTCCTCTACTGGCTCAAAAAATCAACTTCTAACTTCACCTCAAATATATTCAGTGCTGGTAACCACATTTGCTCTGGTCCCAACAACGTCTTCTCTGGAACTTCCCCTCTGCTGCACACAGGGATAGAGAGCCATCACTCCCACATCAGCCTTGGCTTTCCTGGTTTAACTGAGCAGGTTCTTCTTGCCTCCTCTCAGACACAAAGTGTCCTTTCCCCGTGTCACAGAAATCCTCTCCTGCACTTCGTGCAGTGACAGCCTCCTGACCCCTGGCACCGCACGCACCCTCTCAACACCAAGTTTCCTTATCTGCACTGGGAACTCCTCCAAGAAGGGGATTTGCCTTTTGACCTTAGTGCCTTGGGTCAATCTGTGTTCAGCTCTGCCTGGGCTCTCCTCCACACTTCCAGTGAGCAGCTTCTCCCCTGTTCAGGGACAGCCCTACCCTGTGTTTCATGCCTTTTCTGTTCCTGCCATCCAAAGGGGTGCCCTGCTCTCTCAGAATGACATCCTGATCTTTTTCCAAGCTGATGGCAAATCGTAGTGTCATGGCACCAGATACGTGATCTGATCCCTGAATGTGGAGCTTCAAAACCCATCTGCTGACAAGGTCTAATGGATGAGATGTAAAGCTCAGAGGAAAAACAATGCCAAGATGTAAGTGCTCCAGCACGTTACTGGAACATCTCCACATGTAAAGCCTAGTAGTGTGAGTCATACAAGGATTTTTCCAGTTTTTTCTCTAGCTCTCAGTGACAGGTAAATGAGGAGGACCACTTTTATCACTCATCCAGTGCATGAACAGGGAATAATAGCCTATTTGTTTCAAAAACAAAATAGTAGGGCTGGACAAAGCCAACCAAAGAACCAAATGTAGTCACACCCTCAACTAGGGGAGACCACAATCACTCTCTATTTGCCATCCAGGATCTGTGTATTACACATATATATTTCTATTTTATTCAAAACAAAAGTGTTTTTTCCTCATAAAGGGTGAGACTCAGATCTGGCACATCTGAGGAGCAGCTGAAACAAGCAGAAAGTCCATTAGGCAGTTTGATCTGAAAATACAGTAAAAAAATCTCCCCTCGCTAAGCAGTGAAAAGGTGACTGAAAATACCCCTGAATGCTTCAAGCAGGCTGCAGACCTCTTGGAGTGTGAGGAGTTTCAGGATCCACTGTAGGGGCAGCAGAAACAGTTCAGCAGATATTCATGCACACTTACAGATCCATGGTGTTTGTAGTCAATGAGAGCTTTGCTGCTGAGAAAAGCAGGTTTTTTCCCTTTTTAAAGAAATTTTACATCAAAAGAAATGTGTCTTTGCTGCTCTAACCCACGGGTGGGCCAACAGGGATCTAGCACAACTCTTCCCCTAGCTCCAAGCAGCATCTGTACCAGAGCAACACAACATGATCTGCAAACCAGAAAGTCCCTCTGGACTGGATCACTGTGCAAGTCAATGGATGGGGAGAAACTCCGCAAAAACACCCCAAGTTTGCCAGAGCTTTGGGCTATGCCATAATGGCATTTGGATGTACACTGGGGCATGCAGGCATCTTTGGCCAGGCACAGCTCTGCTCAGCTGAGCACTCACCCTGATGGCCCACCACTGCTGATATGGGAGTCATTAAAAATGTCTCAGCATGCCATTGAAGAAAATTTGTGTGTGCATAAAATCCCCCATATTGACTTTTCCTATGGAAAGTGCTTCTCCACCATGCAAAGCATGTGCTCCTTTCAGCAGGGAGCAAGCTGCAGCAGCACGTTCCTCAAGGCTGCACCACACACTCACAGGGGCTGGGAGCACCTCAGGAAAAGCTCACAGAGCTCCTGAAAAACAGCACCACTCTCTGCCCAAAAATAACCCCACTAAAACACATCCAATTTCTTGATGATGGTGTTACTGCCAGAATTTCCAAGCCTGCATCTTTCCAGGAGAAATCCATGGAAATGCCTGCACACACTCCAGAGCATGTCACATTTGATATGAGTAGCTCAGTTTCAAGCATCCACGCAAGCAGTGGATTTTTTCACTAAGAGCACATCCTAGCCTAGTACAAGTTAAAATTAACTAATGGCAAAGCCTACTGCTCCAGCTCTGCAAGGGGGAACACCTGCCAGCGACTGCCCCAAAACAAAAGCAAGATGCTGAAGAGCTCCTGCTGCAATGCAGAGAAGTGGCAGCTGAGATCTTGCTTCTGCTGTGCCAGGCACTATGTACTGGGCCAAATAGAGCCTGTTGCTGTGCCAAAAAGTGGGTAATTCAAGCTGAAAGGCAGCTGATAGGGCTTCCCTGCTTTGCCAGGCAGCTGGCTGCAGAAACACATTTTACAGCAGCAAATATCACCCTGCACTGATGAGGTGGAGAGTCCTTTCAAGTAAGTCGTTAGCAGGTCTAAAGGTGGGCTAAAGACAGAGGAGCTGCCTGATAAATGGCAATGCTTGGCAAGCAATAAAAAAAAATTAAAAAAAAGAAAAAAAAAAGAAAAAAAAAGGTTATGGTCCTTCTTCCTATGCTGTCTCCCAGTCCATTAAATATCACTACATTTACCCTGACTGAAAATATTAGAGGTCTCATGTCTTAAACTTGAAGAACAGTTTTTCCACTCAGAGGAATTTTGCTTACCTTCATCAAGCAGTAGTGCCAACAGTTGTTAAAGTACAGTATAAATATTAGTCCTTGCCAGTAAACAGATGCAAACTTTGGCACCAGATCAGACTGAAATAATCACATAATCACAGAACGGTTTGAGTCAGAAGGGACCTTTAAAGATCATCCAGTTCAACCCCCTGCCATGGTCAGGGACAGCTTACACCAGAACAGGTTGCTTAAAGCTCCATCCAACTTGGCCGTGAGTACCTCAGGACATGGGGCATCCACAGCTCCAGGCAACCTGCTCCAGGTTCTCACCACCCTCACAGTAAATTTGTTCCTTATGTCCAATCTAAACTTACCCTCTTTCAGTCTAAAATCATTGCTCCTTGTCCTGTCACTACAGGCCCCTGAAAATACCCCACCTTTCTCCATGTTTTTTTATAAGCCCCTTCATAATGAAAGACTGCAATGAGGTCTCCTTGGAGCCTTCTCCAGCCTGAACAACTCCAACTCTCTCTGCTGTTCCTCATAGGAGAGGAGCTCCATCGCCCTGACCATCTTCATGACCCTCCTCTCGACTCACTGCAACAAGTCCATGCCCCTGCCTGTGTTGAAGGTTCCTGAGCTGGACACAGTGCTCCAGGTGAGGTCCCACCAGAGTAGAGGGTCAGGAACACCTTCCTCATACCTGTCAACATCTCACATGGAAAAGCTCAGCTGGGGAATACCAATACAGATTGAGCAAACCTGCCCGACAGACTGAAGAATATATTCACAGCTACACTGGGCCACAATAGTTAAAAACTCCATTTCCATGCTTTATTTATTTCTATTTAACAAACTAAAACCCTAAGTGCCAAACTGAAGGTTCAGTGACAATTCAAACTAAACAAATTAGCCACTCAGATCATTAAAGCACTCGAGAGATGCTTTCCTTCCTTCTGTGTATGCTCTACTAATCTCCACACTTCCCTCAGTCTGATAAAGCAATTAAAAAATCCATTTCACTTTCAGTTTCTGACCAGAGAAAGCACTACAGGTTCACAAGCTACCAGGGTTTTTTTTTTTTAATGAAAAATGTTATTCTCCATATACTTTCAGTAAATAATCCCAGCGAATTTAGGCATGAAACAGATCCCCAAAACAAAATAGGCAAGAATGTAAACTTGGTGCCTCTGCCTCAAAACACTTCCAGCCTCACCTAAGGCGTGACTCGGCTGTAAAGCAATTTATTGGAGCAGAGAGGCTGAGTGATGCAGGAGTGCTGCAGGCATGGCAAGGAGGGCAGGGAGTGCAGTACTCAGGCAGTTATGCAAGTGGGGAAGCACGGGGTGAAAGGACAGCAGGGCTCTGCGGGACAGCCAGCCTCGCAAAGCCCATAAGGAGCTTTGGCAGCGCCCGGCTGCCCCGCCGCCAGGCAGGTGACAGCAGCCAGCCTGCAGTGCCCTGCCGGCAGGGCCCAGCCCACAGACACAGACACAGGTGACAGCAGCCAGCCTGCAGTGCCCTGCCAGCAGGGCCCAGCCCAGAGACACAGACACAGGTGACAGCAGCCAGCCTGCAGTGCCCTGGCAGCAGGGCCCAGCCCAGAGACACAGACACAGCCACAGGTGACAGCAGCCAGCCTGCAGTGCCCTGCCAGCAGGGCCCAGCCCAGAGACACAGCCACAGGTGACAGCAACCAGCCTGCAGTGCCCTGCCAGCAGGGCCCAGCCCAGAGACAGACACAGACACAGGTGACAGCAGCCAGCCTGCAGTGCCCTGGCAGCAGGGCCCAGCCCACAGACACAGACACAGGTGACAGCAGCCAGCCTGCAGTGCCCTGGCAGCAGGGCCCAGCCCACAGACACAGACACAGGTGACAGCAGCCAGCCTGCAGTGCCCTGGCAGCAGGGCCCAGCCCACAGACACAGACACAGCCACAGGTGACAGCAGCCAGCCTGCAGTGCCCTGCCGGCAGGGCCCAGCCCAGAGACACAGCCACAGCCACAGGTGACAGCAGCCAGCCTGCAGTGCCCTGGCAGCGGGGCCCAGCCCAGAGACACAGCCACAGGTGACAGCAGCCAGCCTGCAGTGCCCTGGCAGCGGGGCCCAGCCCACAGACAGCCACAGGTGCTTTGTTGCTGGCCTCTGCGCTCATGGCCCACAGAGTGAAGTCTGTGGGATGCTGGGGGAAACATCAAAAGGTATTTGGTCCTTTCTCTGCCATGTATTTCAGGTTTAATGGTGGTTTTGCTATCCCCACCCCCCGGATTCTCTGCTGAAGTGCCTGTGGACAATGAGACTATTGAGAATTTACTACAGCATGAGATTAGTTTGGGTTTCAGTTTCTGCTGAGCCAGCTCATTTCCTTCCACGTTCTTACAGGAACAGATGCTAAAATATAAAAGGGCAGTAAGCATCATAAAGGCAAAAAAGGAAAACCCTTCATGCAACAGCATGAAGTTAAAAATACTTTTTCACAGCTTTAGCCAGAGCCATTCAATAGTTTGCTCTGCTGTCTAATTATATTACATAAAAGAGGCAAGAGATTATTATTTTCTTCTTAAGAACAAAAAAACCACAAACACATACACACCTCAAAATAACAAAACCCCAGCCAAATACCCAACAACTAACTGGCCAAACTGGCTGGATTAAAATAAATGTTCAAAGAAGCTAAACAGAAAAATTAGTTTTGCCCCCTCCCATCATGCATGACTGCAGTGCTGCCTTCAGACACCAAATTCAATTGCTGCAGCAATTAGTCACAAAATTCAAGGCGAGCTGAAACTGTCAGATGCTCCAAGAGCATCCCTGTGCTAGAATCAATTCTTCCCCCACAGAGGCAAACCAAACAGATGGACAGCCTGCAGCTCATAAAAAGCCACAAGCCATCCCTGGGCTGCAACAGCAGCAAGGATGAGGTGATGGCAAACAAACTCCTGGCCCTTGTGCCAGCGCTCCAGTCAATGCAGGAGCACCTCTTCCCTTGGAGCACCTCTTCCCTTGGAGCATCTCTTCCCTGGGTGCTTTGGTGCTCGGTGGCCACAGCCCAGAGTATCCCCACAAGGCCATGCAGAAAAGGAGCCACCAGGGCTGGGATTTGCTTTAGGAAAAGAATAGGTGGAAAGAAACCCAGATTGCCCAATTGCACCACACCAGCCATGTTTCTCTCTCCACAAAGTTACATTAATCAATTTTATTCTTTTTCAGAAAAGTTACAAGTATGGCAAGATGCTTCTCCATGCAGCTCTGACATTCAGATGCTTTGCCAGCTAGATGGGCAATCTGCAACCCCTCCTGACACTGTCTAAAGTACCTTTTATATACAGACAAAATACCCATTATCCTCTGATGCTTTTAAAATGCTTCTCATTAGCCACCCCAGATGTGCAACCCACTGCCCAACAAGCCCACACCTTCCTGGTGCCACTCCACCAGCCCACAGCTGAACCTGCCTGCACTATCTCCTCCAAGCTGTGGGAAAAACACATTAATATAGGCCAGAAAACTGAGATCACAGAAGACCAAAGCCACTGATTACCCATCAGGTTGCTTCACTGCTTGATACAAATTTTTCCAGGAGGTTTCTAAACCTCTGAGAACTACCAAGCTGTGAAGTAAATATGCAATGTAAATACAGAGATGTTGGTAGGACTAATGACATGAAATCACTGATAAAATTTAGGTGGATTTTCAGATAAATCTTTCCAAACCATTCTTTTAGATTTAAGACAAGTAAGGCAGCTTCATGGAGGTTCAAACAAGGTGGAGTAAAACAAATTTAGCTCACACAGATAGCATAAATATCTCTGCCGGCAGCCTGGGCGAGAACCAGGCTCCACAACACCTTACTGATGACAACCTTGGGGAATTTCAATCCTGCTTGTAAAGAGCAGAGAACATGATACAACTTCCTATTGCTTTTGTCAACTTATTCATAAATATCTTCGTATTATGAACATTTTAATCACCTGTGCATTGCCTACACAGTGTCATTAGGTTTTCTTTCAAAACAAACAAACAAGCAAAATGTAGTAACCTTAATGGAAAAATAAACTCCCAGGGCAACTCTTGACAAACACAGCTGCACCATCCCTTCAGTCAGGGGATGCCTTTCTCCCTTCCCTGCAGCTCTCCCAGAACCGGCTCAGCAAAACCCCCAGCACGCACTGCTCCTCCCTGGCTGGAGGGCCAAGCCCTCTGCAGCTGGCACAGCTGGCACAGTCCCACAGTGCCCAGAGGCTCAGCTCTGGCACCAGTGACACCACCCTATAGCCACACTGCTGCGTCAGCACAAGGGGCTACCATTACATTACATGTTTTCATGGCTTCACCATTTCTCTGCTTGCTCACCCATTACACCTAGACCTCTAAGCCATCCTAGACCTCTAAACTACTCTCTGGAATTTAGGGTTTAAATCCAACCCCTTCCCTCACTGCCAAAACATACACTTGGGGCTGATGGAGGACCTAAACATTCACCCCACAACAAATATTTATGGGTGTAGAGGAACTTTGCACTTTGGTGTAGAGCCATCCTGGGTGGGACAGACACCAACTGACTGCAGAGTCACCCCCCAGCACCCAGAGAAGGAACAGCCCTACATCACCAGCCCCTCTCCTCACTGGCTGCCCAAGAGGGTGCTGGCTGCCCTGTACTCACTCCCTCACCTCACCCCTCCAGGTGCCCTGAGCTCGGGCAGGAGGATCTCCAGGCTGGATTGGCCACCCCATCCCTTTGGCTGCTCCTTCGCAGCCCTGTGTGAACCAGGAAGTGGAGGCACGCCACAGTTTATTTTTAGCTTTTTTTTTTCTCCTGTAAATAAAAAGCAAAACCGCATGCACAAACCACATGTTCGCGCTCACTCCACCCAGTGAGGGGTTTTACATTTCGCATCCTTCCGACGCTCAGAAATTCCTGGGCAATGATGTAGAGCAGACATCACCCCACAGATTTCCATTATGCCCCTCAATACCCCTGGTCCTACACTGGCAAAATAAGTCTCTCAAACACTGAATTGAGTCTCTCCAAGAAGCAGGCAGAGCCTGAAGAGAGAGGTCAGTGAGGGTGACTCTGCTCTCAGCTTGTCTCCCCCTTTCCCTCCTTCCCAAAATCCATCCAGGACATCCACAAACACTTGCAGAAGTTGCAGCTCACACTTCTAAAGCTTCATTGCAGAGTCTTCGGAGAAAGAAGAGCTAGTGTGGGATTATGAGTCCCTTCCCATGAATTCAACCACAGCTTTGAATCCCTACTAACTAACTAGAAGCTGGGTCTTGCTTCTCTTCTGCAGCTCCTCAGACGTCATTCCTTGTAACTCCTTTGAGTGTTTCAGATAAACAAGCTACAGGATCTCAAGTGACTCCTCAAACTTTAGTTTCAGAGGTGCAGCAGGTGGAAAGAGTTAAAGGGTTTCCCAGCAGCAGACAGTTTTACAGTCAACAGGTTGAACTTTTGAGCTAGGACAAAACCACCCATTCACCTTAGGAACTTTTGGTACAGAGCCTCGCTTCCCTCAAAGTTAAAATAAAAAGTTGAAAGATCCCCTGGTTTTTCCAAAATGTCTATTGAAACTTCACCTTCTTTAAAAGGGAGGGGGGCATTAGGTCAGTACACACATATCTACACCCTGAGCAGCAAGACCTCTGAATCTAAGCAACAAAAACTTCTAAGGAGCAAATACATTTAACAGAAGGCCCAGTTTGTGCCCACAGTTTGATGTGGCTACATTCGGGCTCTAATGGCAAAATTACCTGTTTTCAACTTGTGTTCAAAGAGAAACTCCATACCAGCAGAGTGCCACTTAGACATGAACATTATTCATGCAGAAATGCCTGCTTCAGAGCTCTGAAAACACTAATTAATCACAGCACTGGCTTTATGAGTGATCATTTGCAAATGCCATGCAAGCTCTGCACCACCCTGAGATTGCTGGCAATGCCTCATCCCAAGCAGAAAAATGTCCTCACTACTTGCTGAACACAATACTGCTTGGACACCAAGTGTAAGCCACCAGTTCTGTTGAAAACAAACTTGAGGAGATAAAACAAGGCACTCGAAATCACAAGAAGGCATCTGCCTCAATTTTAATACCTCCCTACTGACTTTTACCTCCAAGACAAGAAGAATGTGGTGAGTTTGCACAGCAGCTCAAAGATGCAGTTGACAGCCTCAAGCATTACAAGACTTGAAGACATAAACTTTGCTCCACAACCCCAACAAAAACAATATGTTTGTGTTTATAAAAAGGTGGAAGCTAAGATGGTTGGGTCACTCCAACCACTGTGCTCCTCTACACTAGGATAAAGAGTAGATTCAATGCAGCCCTGCCGATGCCTTAATTAATTCAAAAATCTGTTGGAAAAATTGGCAACCATTTTTGTATATTTTAGGAAGCAGAGCTGAAGTGGAACATCTTCTCCCAGTCCAACCTAACAAACACGAGGTAAGCTGTTGGCTTTAGGACAGCAGTTTATGTTAGCTAATAACCATCCCTTGCTCCACTCTTGCTTAGGCCTCTTGGCCCATCTCAAACTGCCAAACTGGGTTTTCAAACCAGCTCATTGGTGGTTGTTGTGCATGTCATTGGCCACCTCATCCATGCTTTATCCAATTATTTACTGTGCCCAACCAGCAACCTCTGAAAATGCACCAAGGTGCCTGGTGCCAAGGTTAATTATCCCCTTGCTTAAGAGCTGCAGGTTATTTTCTGTGGAGTGATGGAGAGGTGCATTTGCTGGGCAAAGGAAAAGCCTTATAATGTGCCCTATTTCCTGAAGGAGCCTTGAATTTAAACCTACTTAACTAACCAACCACACTGTGCAAGGAGCAGTGTGCTCATTGTTAGCAAGTATCACAGAAACACCACAGTCAGCTACAATTTCCTTGCTTTGCAGGAGCAGCATACTCCCTTTCCCACTGCCTGAGGCTCTGCCCCACCTCTCTGCCAACAGGGTAGATTTGAAACTGCAGTAACACCAGCCTCCTGCTCCCCTGCCTTAACAAGGGAGCTCCCTCTTGTCTCACCACAGTGCTGGGCACAGACACCCCACAGAGCAGCACCAGAGGGCTGAAACATGCTGCCAGCCCCCTCAAGGAATGCTGGCACAGAACCCTCAGGCCAAACATCATCAAGTTCCCAAAGGAAAAGCATTCAAGTGTCTCCTTCCCAGCCTCCAAAGAATCCTACAGATTCCCCCAGCTGCCCAGCTGACTGTGTTTATTGCTGCATCCTCCACGTTATAGGTCAACATATACCAGAGAGACAGCAATTCTCAGCTAATCAGATTTCTGTGCAGACTGACAAATGGTTCCCAATAAGAACATAAAAACCCAGGAAAATCAAGAGTCTCTCTAATCAACTCACTTGATATGATGCAGTAAGCCTGCAGAAAGCTCACACATTTTGTTAACACATTGGACTGCACTTTGTGGCAGGATCTCAGGGGGCTAGTAGCAGTGGGGGGACCCCAGCCCAGGCCAGCTGCTGGAAGGAACATGTTCCTCTTTGTTCTTTGTGCTCCACTCAATGCTGTGTTATTTTGAAACTGATTCATGTTAATTCCTTGACATACTATTAGTGTGCTTGCCAAATGCCAAAGCTTAAAACTGGAGTGTGAACACACGCTCACAAAGGAGGTCCTTGCTCCACCACTGGATTATTCCAGCCTGGAAACTTCTTATAGGTGAGTCCTTCCTATCTCCCCAGTCAGACTTAAAAAAACCCATGAACTGACATTGCCAGTGGGGTGCAAAAATAATCCTATGAAGGCTAAGCACCTTGCCTTGTTACCAACCCTGCAGCTCTGCTACATTATGTCCCTCCAACATCCTGATCACTCACACTTTACCCCACAAAGCTCACTCATGACTGAGAAGAGCTTCAGAAATGTAATGATATCACTGACATATATGGCACCCCTCCTCTTGCCACAGCAAGGCTGATGGTGACAGCAGGGCACTGCATGCCCCAGGAGCCAAATGGCTGAACCCAGTGAGTCAGGAGAGGAGGAGATGGTGTGCAGAGAGGCAGGTGGAAAATCACGGCCTCCTCCTCCACAATGGCCCCCAGCTGCTCTTAGAAGATGATAAGGATTTCCAGCTAAAACACTGCTGCTCTCAGAGGTCTGGCACCCGAGCTGCTGAGCAGGTAAAAGAGACTGTGAGTCTGTCAAGGTCCCTGATTAGGTGTGAAAGAAAAGCCCTGTGCACACAATACTCTTACTGAGGCTATAAATAGTCCCCTCTGCACCAAAGTTGTGCATACTGTACTGACACTTGTGACTTAATAGGATTTCCTAGGTAGCCTGAACCAGCTGGGGCTGCTGCAGGGCAGCCTTGCTGAGCCATTTTCACAACACATGCATGCCACTGTGACTGGGGGGAGCGTAGGGGATTATCCTGTGTTTTCAGTGCCCTGATCACACTGAGGCAGGAAAAGACTCTGAGAAACTCCTAGAGGGGCGTAATGAGTTTGCATGCACAGCATAAGCAGGCGGAAACTTCCAGGATGGCCTTTCCCAAGGAGCAAGCTTATCTCCCAGCTTATCTCACATCAGAACTTACTACAAGTGCAATTTTTTCTTCTTTATATTCATCCTTTTTTACAGTGGTAGAGAGAGATAAGAAACAATATTCTAATAAAACATATAAGTTTTATATCAAATAATGTAAAAAAATATTTTCCTGTTCAAATATATAATGTAATTTCGATTCCTGTAAGTAAATTAAACCAGTTCTCCCACTAATGGCTCATTATTATCTTCAAATATGTAAGACAGAATTTAAACATCTCTTATACTACTTTATTCCTTCTAAAGAAATCCCACCCTGTTTGAGTTACTGTCTGTTAACCTGGCAGGCTGACCTGAGAACTGTTAACAAAATAATCTTTTGCTATACTATTTCCACTACCTCACCTTTGCCTTTGTGGTGCTTAGCAGCCTGCCAGTAGTGCTGGGAATTATCAAGTTTTGCCCTGACCCTTGGAGCATGTCCCAGATGTATGCCCTGCCCTTGGTCCTGAGGATGAGCCATGCTGCTGAGCCTGTGCCACCATCCAGGGTATAGCCAAGGCATTGCTTCACCTCCCCTGCCTCATCTCTTCCATCACCTGATAAAGCACTCCAAAACTTGTCTGCTCATGTGCTGTGGAGAAAGCCAAAGCTGACCCTTTCATGCCCAAACGGCACAAGTACCAAGGTACTTGACTGCACAGGCAGTTATCCCACTTTGCACTGTATTTGTAAGGGTTGGGCACCTGGCTGAAAACATCACCCCAGCACCTTGGGGCCTGAGTCCCAGACCAGGAGGCAGCAAGACTTTATGTTGCACAGATGAAGAATAAAAGGATGTTTTCTGGTGCCTCACATTCCCATCATCACCGCCTCACAGACAACTTACCTCAGCAAGGAATGATGTAGGACAGTTGCCTATTGCACATTCCCTGCCAGCCCCAGCTTCCTTCAGCTGCTCCATCACCACAAGCAACACAGAAACCCCCGAGAGCAATTGTACACATCCATCCACATGCTCAGTACTGCACAGAGTGGGCCCAACCTGCTCAAGATGAGCTCTCAATAGTGCCTGTCACCCTGGACATGCTGTGTCTCCAGAGCTTAGGGATGCAAACTCTCTGTGCAGCACTTCTGTGTTTTTCTGGAATGACATTTGGCTATTTGGAGCACTGGGAATTTGTAACACAAGAAGAAGAAATAATAAAGTTGACCTCAAGCTGGTTCAATACACTCATTCTGAAACTAAAGTAGCTAGAACATGGTGCATCATTGTTTCCTACCACAGTCTTAGCTGTTATGGAAAATGCAGCAATGAAGAAAAAGGCTGGCTCATGAGCTAACATTACCTGTCTGCACCTCATCTGCTCCTTCAGTGCGCTCTGTACATCACAGCAGTGATACACATAGTGCTCACATGGCTATCTAAGAACCCCAGGCAGAAGTGATTGCAAGAGAGTCATGTAGTTCAAAATTTCATTAAAGAAATGGCTATAATACAATCACAAGCCACTCAATGCACTGGAGGCTGAATGTTGCTAAGGAAAATTATGAGGCTCCTCCTGCAAATATCCTTATCTACCCACAACATAAAAAGAGCCAATAGTGTAGCAACATCTATATTCAGCACAAGGACTAGACCAGAATAAGGTGATCATTAAATAGTTTAAAACAAAGACAATAGCAAAATGTAATGAGGCTCAACAAACGAAGTGAAACAGGGCTGAGAGGCTGTGCCAACTATGCCTTGCACTTAGGCACCTCTTAAGAAACCTTTTGTAGGAGAAGGAAGGACAATCAGCTCCCCAAGAGCTTCTACACTGGATGGATGATGGACAGGTGGCTCCTTTTGCAAAGCCCATTTTCTTTATTCTGCACAGTGGATAATTCAGCTCAAAGATAAGGGAAAAAAAAAAGCAGAGGGGGAAGTAGGGAAAATGCTTGAATGCTAAAATAGGCAAATTACTGAGCTAGAAAATCTAGATTAAATCAAGCATTCCTGCAAATGTGTAATAGAGAAACAAATGGCTCCCATCTGGAAGCCCAGCAAATTAACTTGGATCCTGGTTAAGACAACAGCACCCGAGTCTGCTTCCAGAAATGTAAATATCCAGTGTGCATTTGCAATCCAATCACAGGCTAAAAATATAAGACAACTTGGAGTGGAAATCTGATTTTGTGTCTACCCTCCTAATGGGAAATAAAACAAAATTTCTTTAGACACAGCAATCTGGACTAATTTTTCCTGCTTGGAGAGATGATGCAAGATGTCTTTGCACCAGGAAAGTCTTTCAGCTGCTTCTGATTGCAAGGCCACAGCCCACATGTTGGAGGCCTGACTCTTGTCCGTCATATTCCGGTTCCCCATCTTCTTTTCCATTCTGTGACCCCTGGCTGCTCCACTGTACTGTCCTCAGCTCTGTTTATTTATACCACTTCATTTGATTCTTCTTACTAAGAGTATTCTAGTTCCTTTTCCCCCCAGAGGTTTATCTCTGGCCTTCCAGTAAGAGAAGGGCTCTTGGTTTCACTGTGCAGATGGAGAACTCAACCACAGGCATGAAGCAGGCTCAGGACTAAATTTAGCCCAGAAGAGGATAGTCTTTCTGCCTGTAGATCAGGAAGGCAATTTGGAGCAGGAGCCTATTTTAGATGCTCTCTGGTGGTGTCTGCCTCCCTCTTGGCTATAGAGAGTCTGGGGAGACCAGCCTTAGACTCTGAGCATCATCCCTGAGGACCTTTAGATGCTACAAAAGGAAGGAAAAGCTATTACAAGTTAATGTCATCCATATGGTTGAAGAGCTGACACTGAAAGGGAAGTTTTAGGATGTTCCACCAGCAGAAGGCATTCATGGAAAAAAAGGACATTTCTCTCTGTATGAGATACGTCCTTCTGTGATCACAGCAGGCACAGACAGGAGTTTTAAACTACAGAAAAAACACCTCTAGAGACAGGATAATCAGGAAAATCAGTTAATTCCCACATCTGGTTTTAATAAACAGATGGGGTGATTGGTAAATGTGGACAAAAAAGCACATAATACCCAAACTCAGGAGGGCAAAGAGCATATGAACATTAATAGCAGCAGTCAGATAGGATGTTAGATAATTAGCCAGAATTCACAGGTGATGAGTAAGAAACAAGAGCATGGATTAACATACTGATACCAAGAGGAAGGGCACTGCAAGAGAAAACTCAGGTAGCAGAATAAGAAACTCCAAAGGACTGCAGTGGTGTGGAAGAAGGAGGGGCCACATCACAGGTTATCCTACACCCTACAGAGCCTGCATGGCAGTGCAGTGCAGATTCCCAGGTTCACAGCAAGACAGAAGTGCCAACAGGGCTTATCTTTCTGTGGGACTGCAACTTCCCAAAATACTCAACTGAAGAACCCACTATTAACGTAAAGAGCTGACCACAGATATTCCTGGAAGCAGAAGACAATTGTAATCCTCCAGCTGCTGAACCAGAAAAGGGCAGCTCTAATTTAGACACTAAGTAGCTGAAAGTCCTCAATGAAAGCAACTCTGGAGGCAATTGTAATCATGGAGAGGTGATTTAGGGAAACACAAAAATTCATCTTTTCAATTTCCCGTAAGCTTTGAGGAATCTGAGGAACTCAGAATGGAAGTCAGCTAGATGGAAGTGCTCAGGAACACACTTGTAAGAAGCTTAGAATATCTGTATGGCAAATATGAAAAAAAAAAGTTGGTACTGAGCAACTCCAACCAAAGTAGGGGAGATATGTAGGGAATGAGTCCTGATCTAAATGGAAAAAAAAAAATCACCAAAAAGGGATTTTTAGGGCTAAGCAGAGTGTATGTGAGGAATGGAAAAGAAGGGCTGCTCATCAAAGACAGCTGTGTCAGAGGTCAGGAAGCAAAGGGGGAAAGAGAAATTGCCAAAGTCAAGTTGAATTAGGTCATGCAAATAAAAATAAAGAGCAAAGATCAAAACGTTCTTCAATGATACAAATTTTTTTAAAAAAAAGTACAGAAAGTGGAAACTAACAGCACTTGGCTGATGTATCTTAAAATAAAAGCAGAAAGAGTTTTTGTTGTAACTGTATCAGGATGGGGAATAGCAGATGGAAAAAAAAAAAAACCCACAGCACTGACAAAAACATCCTTCAAACTATTAAACAGCCCATGATCAAGCTGAAACTGAAAGTGTTTCTAGTCAGGGAGGAGGTGAACAGCCTATCCCCAGGGCAAGCATCCAAGAGGGGAGCAATTTGTTTGGGCTGTAGTCTACTCCCTGCCCCCTGCAACTCCGGGAGATTGGGCTTTGTAATCAACACAGCCTCATGAAATCTGCTATTTTGAAATGTGCTGACCACAACCACCTCACAGAGAAGCCTAAACAAGAGGATGATGAGAGTGTGATGATGTGTGATGATGAGAATGTAGCAAAATATCTTAAAAATGAGGTTAAATGGGATCCTTCCACTTGTAGCCTCATCCCAGAGGCAAAAGTGCTCCTGATGCTCTCCTTGCATCCCTTTTCTGACTTCAGCACAGGTCTCCCAGACTTGGAGGTTGAGAGGAAGAGAGAGACTGTTTATTTATAAGCACTGGTCATTTGAGTCCTTTCTGAAGAGACACCAGAGCTGCCCCACAAAACAATAATAATCTGTTGCTGGGTCGGAGCAGTCTGTCTCACCTTTATCTACTAAAATTTGGTATCAAAGGCATTAAGACCAAAACCAAGCTTTCCTCTGAATAACCTTAACATAGCACAGATGTCTCCCTGAAGCTCACTCCCAAACTTCAGCATACTGAGCAAATGCAAAGTGCATAATTTATGAGTACTTCAGGACTGTTTCTTCTACTGTATGGAATTAAGAAAGGTGATTCATGTACATGAAAAAGCTGGGACTGTAAAGGTGGGCAGTAGGAGCCAGTGTCAAAGTTTTCTCATTCTCCAATGGAACTGTTACTGTCTGAGCACAGAGTTCCCTTTAAGGGACAAGAAAATATTTCCAAGTGCAGACAAAATGTGCTATAGCTTCATCAAGTCGTGGTCAACCATGCACACAGCAACTGGCTTTGTGCCTGATGGTTATTGAGAGCTAAATGTAAAACCTCTGCAACAACAGAATTGGCATCACACAAGACAGACAAGCAAACCTATTACTGTCCAGAATTATTATTACATTGTATTATTAACCAAAACAACTTAAGGAAAATATTAAGAAGCTGTAACTCCATGACTTATGCCCAGCTCCACTGCTGCTCCATGGCTCCAAGCTGGCTCAACGGGGCATCCAACCAAATGTATCATTGCTATTCAGAGTAATGAGGAACAGCTTAGCCTCTAACCTCAGGTCACATTTGAGGACATCTCTTTAAAAAGGAAGACAATTAAAACCAGAACTAGCACAGAGGCAAATCCACAGCACCAGCAGGTGTTGAGAGGGTTCCTCTGAGTTAGTTGTCTCGATGCAGCTCAGTACACAATGTTGAGACTTGTAGCTGTAAAAATGTTTAAAATGTCTGTAGAACGCATGAAGAACCAAACTGGAATCTTTTCTGTGGTCTTGCCTTTTCTGTCACAAACTATTGGATTTTACAGTGTTTAGTCACCTCTCTAAACTCAGCTGCATATTCAGCTCCTTAACTAAGCATGAAAAGTTCTCCCTCCACACCTCGTAGCCAAAAGCAGAGACCTCCTGAGAGGAAAACCAGAATATAAGCAGGTATTCCCCTTACAAAGACTGCTCCAAACAAAGAGATGACCAATGAATATTTTCCCATGCTCTGCACCTACACCACTAACACAAAGCAAAACACTTGTGACCTCCCATCAACAAAATCTTTCAAGTGTCATTATTCACCTGGATTAAAACCACGCTTGCACTTGAGTGCACAAACAAATCCAGCCAACCCCAAGGTAATTTAAGCATGTGCCTCAAATGAAATACAAGACTGGATGTTCTGGCTCAGGGCAGTTTTCAGATCCTTTCATTACACCCTTTTCAATGCAGGACAGAAGCACAATGCTGAAGCAAAGGAGAAGACTGAAAAAGAAGCAGGTCACTCATCACAATTTATTTTATGGTCAGTGTTTTATCTTCAAATCAGACTTGGAGGAAAAGAACAGCAGGAAAGAGGCACAAAAAATGTTTCAAAGACACTACTGCACTGGCTGTCTGGCAGTAGATTAATCATTTAGTTGTCAACCTTGCAATAACTCTAATTGTTTTGGAAGACATTCATATTGCAAAATTGTAAGCGCATATAGTAACAGTGAGTCAAGCTGGATCTAACCCTTCTTCATTTTACATTTGCTTTAGACATGTTTTCTCCAGTACAGAAAGAACCAACTTAAAGGAAAAAAACCCCATCATGTAGATTAGAGTTTATTGATTACCCAGACACTAATTCCAGCACAGCTCTTTGAGATCTCTCCAAGGGGAAAGGAAGAGATGGTATTTACAGAAATTGCTTCTAATGAGAAAACCTTAAGGCAAGGAAGGTGAACCTGAGAGCAATGAGTACCAATTTTATAGAATATAAACAACTGTTTGCTCTTGTAATTGCATTTGCCTTTCTAACTACAGTCCCTATTCTCTACCTTCCTCCAGAAACACCCACTGCCAGGCAAGGATGGCCAAAGCTGGATTACATCACTGTAACTGTGGGGAAAACATGTTATGATTTGCTTAAGCTCACATTTTTCAGGGAAAGCCTTAAAAAGGCTTTTAAAAGTTTAAATCAGTTTAAAAAATTTGCTATAAAAATCATTGCCACAGAGGGACTGCCCCTTTTTCCCCCCTGATTTGAACATCACACTATTGAATAGAGCTCTATGATGAAGGACTATTTTATTTCTAAAACAAAACCCTGTGTCCCAAGCAGCTAAGTTCACTTCAGAGAGGGCACCAGAACCAGGGAAATTACTTTCTGAAAAAGAAAAAAGAGCTACTTCTTCCAAGTCTTCTCCTGAAAAGACAATTTTGTTGATGGTAATTATGAGGTCTTCTTTGTTGGCTACAGACCCAAGCCTGCAGGACCTTCACACGTTTTTCTGCCAGCAGAAGACACTCACTCCTGCAAAGCTAATCCCTGTTGAACTCCTGGGTTATAACTAGGGGGTGCCAGGGGTGCTGGAGCTCCAACACCTGGGATGAGCAAGGAGCCCTGACCACGGGAGTGTCACCCCTTCCCTAAGAGCCCTTGGCTCTGCAGGTACCAGCTTTGCCTCCATCAGGTGTGAAGTGCCTGCACTTCCCCCACTGCCTAAGGAAGGGAGCTAAAAAAACCCCAAATGAGCATAAAGCAGCTACACTTTAAAAATACTCTGAGCTGAGCTACAGCTGAGCTTGGATACAAAGAGATTTGGGTTTCACGGACAAGCAGCAATGGCAAGAGAGGAATTAACTAAACAGACATTTGCCAAATACAACTTTCAAAAACAATTTTTCAGAAAATGGCAACTTTGGTGGAGTGTAAGAATAGATGGAATGGACATTCTCATGTTTTTCTTTAGAGAAGACAACCAGAGAAAAGAATAAATACATTTTGCAGATGGTCTGCCTCTGAGTGGTCCTGATAAAAGCTGCTGTGCCCTGACTCTGGGCCAGCCACATTCCATTTCCAACTGCAGAAGCATTAGCAGTAATTAAGAAGAGGCAACCATAGTGATAAGCCAGGTCTCTATAAAAGAAATACATGCTGCACTGATATTTTTTCTTGCACTTTTAGTGGACTAACAAACATGGTACACTCCTTATAAAGACATTTTTCAAGTCCTTCAGCTATTCTTCCAATGTTGACTCACTGAATCCCAGATGGGACTCTTGGCATCACTCATCCCAGCAGGTCTCCAGGACAGCACCAAAGACTTTATATGTGGTCACCAAGCAGATACTGCAAATTGCCACACAAGTGCCTGAAGCACAGTTCTTGGGAATTCACTGTGATCTCACAAAAAGCATTGAGAACCACTGATCTAGTCCAATACCTTTTTATTCAAATAATTTCCCCAAGAATTTTGGTGCCCAGTCACCACCCATTTGGCATGTAGCACATGTTTTCAAAAGATATGCAACCCTGACTAAAAGCCTCCAGAGCATGAGAACTCCCCATAGCCAGAAACAATTCTGTTCAAACAATGATTTTCTTCTACGATTAAGCAAGCAAAGGATGCACAGGTTTTGCTGTGGTAGAGGTAGGATAGAGGAATTTGATCATTTTGTGTCATCTCCCTGCTTGTACCATATATAACTCAGTGCTCACTTGTGCAGCTCACTGAAAGATTAGTTGGCTCATTCAGACAGGCAAGGGTAGACTCCTAAGGCGTTTAAGTGATTTGGGGCAGGATGATCATCTGTCTCCTCCCTGCCCACAATTAACTGTTCCATGGCCCCTGTCTGTGCTAGGGCTGAGCATGCTGGGGAAGTGAGAAAAACAGAGGAGCTGAGCTCCTTCCACCATAACTGGGAGCACCTCTTCTCCCTCAGCCTTCAGTGGTTCAAAGGAAGTTGTCACAAAGGGAATCATTCCCATTGATGATCCAGGATCTTGCTTATTCAACCTAAAGCTCAGTGTTTCAAACAGCAAGGAAATTAAACAACAAAGCTTTGCAGTAAGCTAATAAGTCGTTGTGTATCTATGCTCAGATGGTTGTAAGGAGCATGACAAACTTGAAACAGCCTGCAAATTTCTAAAATTAAACAGTTCATGGTGTTACAGAGGTCAGCCATCTGTTCAAACGTTCATGTTTTAGTTAATATAACTCTTCTTCTTCCACTCTTCTCCCCTGACTCAAGCATACTCCCCAGGAAGATGAGAGTACAAAACCCTAGGAGAGAATATGGCTGAAGTCACCACAACTAGACAGCCCTCCTCTTCCACGGAGAGCTGCCCACAGAAAGCACCTCTGTGCTAGGACAGGCTACAGAGGCAAACAACAAAAGTGCTGGAAAGAACAGTGTATTATCCAGGCCTCCCAGGAGCATCAAAGCCTGCAGAGAGCCAGGATTTCTGGTGAGAAATTCGCAAGGTTTGCAAGAGAATTTGTCAGGTTCTGAAAGCTGCACACAACATCCCTGGTTTGTCAGGAGACCTCTGGCCCACCTTCCATCCCATCCTTCCTAATCTCTGCTCAGTCTTGCAGGGCTCCAAGGAACATCAGAGAGCATTTGAATATTCAGCTTTAAATTGCCATCTCATGACAGGAAGAAAGTGAAATCTGACTGCTTTCAAAAGATTTCAATACATTTGTAGTGGAATTGCTTGCTTTATATAAAAATGGAGCTATTGGAGTTATTCAGCAAGCAAGGCCAGCACGAGGCTGAAGCTGGGTTTACAGAACAAGAAGTGGGCTCCAAGTTGTTTATGGTATGAAGAGATATGATGCAAAACAACCAAATTCTGCTGTTTAACATCCTTCCACAGTATGGGTTATTCCGCCCTCTCCGCTATCTCTGGTAATAAAAGGAGGAACAATAAACCCATGAGTTCTGATAAAGGTGAAGAATGAGGGGGACAGGAAGACAGAAGCCAAACAAGCACTTTCAGGAAGAAAACAAATTTGGGCAGGGGAAAAGCCAAAGTCAAAAAGACGTGGAAGTGGTTGACTGAGAATAGGCTGGTCTTCTGCAACCATCAACCTGCTAAAAATGTATCTTCAAGGAAACTGGCCAATGCATTTCAGATATGGGTAGCCATGGTCCATCAGGACATCTGGCATGAAGGAAAAGACAAAACACGCATCTTTAAACCTTTGGCTTTAGGCTGGGAATGATGTCCTCAAAGGAGACAAAGCAACATGCTGCTTTATTGTGTATAATTTTAAACCAGCAGGAGTTGAAAGAGGTTTTGATAAAGACATTTGGATAAAATTCTGTATAACAGAGCTATTGTGCAGAACTACCTACTGAGTTAAACACTAAGCTGAATTTAGATGGAGAAAAGTGTCCCCATACTTACTTCTAAACCCATTTTGGAAGAGGTGTGAATTCCTGGTATTGCATATGGCTTAATTCAGGGGAATAACAGTGAATGAATTAATGGAAATATTACCATTCATTTTTTTCTAACACCTCCAGTTTAAAGCCTAGCGAACGCTTCACAGCTTGACCTTTGGGATGAATGCAAAAGCAGTACTACAGCATGAAAACAAAATATTTTCCTGCTTTTTTTAAAGTCAATAGGACCTGTATTATTTGAAGAATGGTAGCCTCAGGGAATCTGCTTCACTGCAAAGCCATTTAGGCAGCTGTCATTAGTTTAAAAGCTCATTTTTGTTTAATGACTGCTGTTTCACATACTCCCAATGCCATGTATCCTAACTGTCATACCTAAACCTTAGATTTATGAAAGCATACAGCAGCAGCATTATACTCAGGGGTCTGCTGATATTCCCATTATTAAACCATTTCTTACAAGTTTAGGCATAACAAACCCTGTGTTCTGCGTGGGAGCTGTGATGGAGGTGGATCCTGCTCAGTTCCCCCAGGATGCCTGGCTGTCCAGGCAGAGACATCATCATCCCCAGCTGGGGCATCTTGCAGAGCTTGGGAGAAGGATGCTTGAGATGCAATGAGAAATAAAATAAAACTTCTGCATTTGTTTATATATTCTTTATCATCATGGGAAGGACTCAGAAGGGGTGGAAAGCATGACAAGGCCCACTCTCCTACTAAGTCCCACTTTATCCAGGGCGCAGAGAAAACGTGGCTGGAGGGGAACACTACCACAAAGTTGCTAAACATTTGGAAACAACTGAAGAACCAGATAACCTGCAAAACCAAACCCTTTTTTCTAGAGTCCCAGGCTATGATCTTTAAAACACACTGATTCAGGAGGACACTCAGAAGTCATTTCCCAGGTACCACACAAAATGCATAATTTAGTACCTGTCGGCTGTGAAATTCCTTTTGCACTTGCTATCTTCTATCAGTCCTCCACTCAGGTGCCACTTTGCAGGTAAATTCACCTCTCGCTATTTTTATAGTGGAAAACAGGGACCATTCAATCCTCTTACCTCACTCTGTGACTGAAGAGCTGAGTCTATGAACTCTACTTGGTCAAACTTAAAACAAAATAACCAACCAAAATGAAAGAAAAAGGCTCTTTTCTTCAGATTCAAAAGAGTTACAAAACATGTGAAAACTCGGGGAAGGTATTCCTGGCATATTCTGAAACCAGTGAGCACAGATTTTACATTCTCAATTTTATATTTTCAGGCACTTGTATTAACATACCTATCTATTGTGCTCCTTGTTGCAGCATTAAAATATTTCATTATCATTCAGAGAGAAGGTATTTTCACCTAGAAAAAGAAAGGATTTAAAAACAAGCTGCCTTAGTGATTCCAATATAAATTATCAGAACTAGATAATTAACTATTCTGACAAATAAGCAGTAATGTTAAATAACAACTAATGAGACATGATCTACACCCGTAAGGATATGTCTTAATACTGATGTGCAACAAAACAATTTCTGGATGGTAAATACCTAAAATGAAATTTCCTCCCCAAATTACAAAAAGTAACATTTTTCCTAAATTATTTTGCCTGTGGCATTTCATTGAATAAAATGACAAATTATATCCTCTTTGAAATTCAATGAAGGCGAAATACGATTTTTTGGGTGGAATAAAAACTTCTGTAGTTTAATTCACTTCATTTTTACTGTAACAGATTTACTACACTTAATTTACTGATGAATTCAATATTGAGATAATGAATTTTTGGGCTTTAGGGTATAAGACAGTCAGCCAGCAAGTATCTAGCAAAGAAAATCTCTCCCACCACTCCTGCTCGAAATCAGGAAAACAGCTACAGCTGGGACCTACAGCCCAGTCTTCTTCCAGCTCTCCAATCCTGTCTGCATTGAATAGAACAAAGTAGTTTAGTTGGAAGAAGACACAGAGTGACCATCTAGTCCAACTGCAGATCCCAATGCTTCTGTCCAGACAACAACAAAATCTAGACAAGGGACTGATGGCCATGTCTGTTTTTCCTGGGAATTCATATCAGCTCTCTGGAAAGGAACAGCTGGATTTTGACTGCTAAGAGACCAGATTTTATGGTAGCCCAAGGGTGATATTTATAAATACCAAAAGCATAGGGAGAAGGAAACAAAACTGCCTGGCTTAGCTGAGACGCTCTTTGTTCACACAAAAAGTTTGCACCTCAGCAGCCCCACTGGTGCTCTGCTGGAACTCCACTGGAACACCGTGCAGGAGGAGGCAATGTCTGCACATAACAGCAGATGCACACGCAGCACTTGGTGCTGTTGGGGAACTCCCCCCATCCCAAAAATGTCCCAAAGGAAGCCTGCCAAACGAAACCATTAACAAAGCAATGCGCATCCTATGTCAAAATTATCCATGTATTTTGTTATGGCAAAATTGGCACTTTATGTTCCTTTACCCTAAATGGTGTAATGGAGAATTCACCAGCTGATTTCCATACCTGCTGCAACAGCTCATGGTCAGCAGGGAACAGGACTCTGCAAGAACCTGGCTGGGGATCTGCACTGGCAAACCCACAGCATCTTCTCCCCATTCACTGGACACAGTGCTGCCCACACAGAACCATGGAGCACCCAACCATTACCACATGTTTCTTTTCTACTTCAGACAGCAGTCAAGCAGTTATTGAATGTTATTCTGCATTCCTGGTAATTAAGGAGAAGGTTGTAACCCCCCCCCCCCCCCATATTAAATGCCCCCCTTGTTTCAAATGAAGGCTTGATGGGGATGGAAATGCTCCTTCTGTCTCTCTGTATGTCATACACAACTGCAGACCACACTCAACACAGCCATGGCTGCCTCCTGCTGCCTTTGGGTGCCATGAGCTACTTACAGCAATTAAGCTGCTCATCAGCCAGGCTGTCCCAGGATACAGAGCCCAGGAGGATGCCCACATTCAGCCTCTCTCTCCAACAGCCCTCCTTCCAAATGCTGATGAAGGCCAGAAAGGCTCCCAGAAACTCCCCCTCAGGACACAGTGCTGCATTCCCAGCCCTGGAGCAGCCCCCATCCCAGTGAATCCTGGAGGTGGGAAGTCTAGGAGTGGCAATCTCCATTTTACTGAGTTCCCCAGAAAGGGAGCTACATCCAAGCAGCTTTAGGGAATATTTCCCTGGGCTACTGTAACTCTGCTGTGCAATTCCTAGATCACGGAAGCAATGTAGTGAAGCAGTTTTTGCACCCATCATCTTTGCAAACCACGTTGACTTTTAGTGGTAACTCCACTCAGCAAAGGAACTTATTTTGATCATCTTCATATTTGTCCCAGTTGAGGAAAATCAGGCCTCATCTCATTGCATTCCCTTTCCAAGAAAGGCCATGATTTTTTTAGTTCCCCTCTGGAAACACAGTGGTTGGCAGTCTATCCAACCTGCAGGCATGCAGCTGGACAGACAGGCTGTCTGGAGATATTTCTGACTGCATCCCTTAGCCAAGCTCAACCCTAGGATGCACGTTTATCTTTGCATTACCAGGGTACCAAGCTGCTGCAGGGTAATGAGAAGGACCTGAGCAAGGTAAGGATCCACTCTAAATTACCATTTTTTAAAATGAAGACTGGTGGGGCCTGATATAAAAGCCAGCAAGGTGGATGGACAGAATTGCTGGTCATGGCAAGTCTCATTTGCTTGAATTAGAAGGGTCCTCAAGGCTTCAGGTGGGTGAAACCCACTGCACTCCCTTGGTGACTGCCCAGGAAACTCCACTGAGCACTCCCAAACCTTGTTCCCTCTTTCACCAAAGCCCCCCACTCACACCAAAGCTTCTCCCAGCAAGTCCCTGACAGCAAAAGCCAAGGCACCACCTTATTTTATTCTGAGCCTGGCTAGCACAGTAGAGGTCACAGGAACATTAAAAATATAATAACTCACTGTAGAGGAGAGAGGGAACAAAAAAGTGTTGAGTTCATGACTAATCTTTGCAGCTCTTGCCATAGACAGGATTTGTACAGACATGTTGATTTTTTATAAAAATAGTAAATCGTATTACACCCATGCTGCAAGACCAAAGATTCACAACGATACCTTAATACAGCTTAAATAAAAATAGTACTACCTGAGTCAATCTGAGCATGATAATGCTTGGTAATCCCACACTCTTAGGGGATGAACAGTTGTATAGCAGTGAATCAACACGAGAGACTTGCATTAGGAGCCACTCCTTTTTCATGCTACATAGCAACATCTCTACAAAATGGAGAAGGCAGGTGGAGTTTGGGGGAGCACAGTGGGGAAAACAGGGCAATTACAGAGCCTCACTATCTTCTAGCTTGGAAATCTTGGCTAAGAGGCTAAGTGTGTACTTTTTTAGAAAGAAAGCCTGCTTTAGTTTTTTCCCATCACAGTAAAGAATTAAGGAAAAAGTTTGAATTTTAAAAGTTTTTGAAAAGTGAGCAATCCCAAAGCCTGTGAGCACTCAGGAGATTCATTCATAAAACAAACACAGCTGAACAGCAGTGTTGCACAGTCATTCTGGGGTTTTTTTCTTAACATCCTTGAATGAGCAAACAGTGAATATGGAAAGTAAAAGTGCAGTACAACACAGAAGGTCTAAACAGAGGAGACATCAGTAAAACCTATTTATAAGAAGAATGTAAAAGCTGAAGACTCAAATAGCAATTTTTAAAGGTGGCTAAGGAAAAAATTGGAAGCTTTGATTGAAGACATGTTAAATCATAATGAATTACTTTCAATTACTTTGTTACATAAGCTACTCACAAAAGGTGCTTCATTTGCTATTGTGCTCCCATTTGTTCTTTTTTAAGACACATTTTCCAGTTAATTGCACTTCCATCTCCCCTACCTGTACCCACAGTATAGATTTATGTATGGCAGACATGTGGCCCTCACAGCTCCCTCCAGAAAGGAGGGAAAGGTAACAGGAAAAGTTAACAGAACTGAAAGGTCTTCCTTTCCCCAAGAGGACTTGAGTTTGAGCTCTGAAACAAGGCAGATTTTCAAGGCTGTAGTGCAGATAATGCCCAGGGGAAGGAGAACACAGCCTCAAATTCCCACATCTTGCCTACTTCCTTCTCTGCCCTGATGCTCAGCCTGGCACTGCTGCTGGGATTTTTTCTTCACCAGGAAGGGTGATCCCATGGGACCCTGGATATGGGGATAAAGATAGGCTGTAGAGAAGGCAGAGAAATGCTGACAAGGGCAGTAGAGGCAGAGTCAAGCTGAAAGGCACCAGGACTCAAGGATGAGGAGATCCTGGTGAGGGGGGATGTCTAGTGATGACCAAAGCCAGGTCATGGGGACATGCCCCTGCCCTTGCTCTGTGCACAGAACATACAGCATATTTCCAACAAATTTCCCAACACCAATTGCAAGAACATTCCCTGACTTCCATGCCTTGCCACAGGTGATCCTGAGATATGTTCAGAAGTTCAGGCCTCCAGTACTTCTTGCAACCTCCCACTCAAGGGGATCCCCCTTCCCACAAACACAAAGGCTGCAGAGGTCTTAACTCAGCTTTCAGTTTAAAAATAGGATGTTTCTCAAAGACAGTTTGGTAGGACAGATCTGTCAGTCTGGCTGCAATAACTTTCACTTTCATGCACCAAACACCCCAGCTTTGGACCAGAGAAGCAGGGAGCCCTGTTCCAGACTCAGAGCCCCATGTCCATGCCAGCAGCAGGCAGTTTCTGAAATGATGTTCACACCACCTCATGTCCCATCCTCTGCCCTCCCTGGCCATGGGCCACAGCCACTTATGTGCTCCTCCAGAGCAGCGCAGAGGTCACAGCAATGCCAGCACCACAGCCCCTGCACTGCACCCAGACAGAGACAGCCCGCCTGACCACATCCCAGCTCTGACCTCCCAGCACAGCCACCCAGCAGCACCCTGGAACAAGCCAAGGCACGGGGCCCCTGGCCCAGCTGTGCATTCAGGTGTCCTGTGCAGGGTGGCCTTGATGGGTGCATGTCCCATCATGTGTCTGGCTCCCTGGGCTTCCCTGCCCAGAGCTGCTTATGTGCTTACAGGCAGAAACACAGGTAAGCAGCTTGCTGCATCAGACCTGTGCTATCCCAGCAGGACAGCATCCAAATGTCAATTCCCCTTTCCATGGCCAGCACCCTCACTTCCAGATGTGCTTAGCTGGGGTAAAAATGAAGCTACCTTCAGGCAGGCTCATACACATTTTAGTTTCATACTTTGTTCTGAAGCCATCCATGTGCCACTTGCCACACATTACATTTTGGACAATACCCATCCGTCTCAGGACTGGTCTGCCTTCAAGTCTGCCTCTTACTCCATGTTAAACATGAACTGATGCAGCCTGACCACTGTAAGGCTCCATACAGGAGCTGTTACCCTCTGGAGATGAACCTTCTGCTGGTATGGATCATATGAATTCCCAAACTGAAATCATGGACACACCTGAACTTGAAAACATGAGGAATACAGACCATTGAAGCATCAAAGAATGCGATGTACAATCACCCAACAACTCTAAGCTCTGTTAGCAAAAGCGCTTCAGGAGCCCAAGCTCCCAGGAAAGACCACAGGAGCTTCTCAAAGCTCTACCCAAAGAGACTACCCAGGAGAAACACAGATTAAACAGTCTGGAGTATCAACAAGTGATTTTTTTACTCATACCCTGTTCAGGTGTTACCTGAAACAAGAAAACAAGAAAATCCAATTTTAAGTACAATTTAAAGAGACAGTTTAAAATTACCTGGATTTTGTACACATGGTATTACTGTCACCCATCTCATACTCCTCTCTACCCTCAAAGAAGAGATTTATTTCATTTTTCAACCTTTCAGAGAAGATCCACTGAATATTCAGGTCTCAGTACAGAAATTAGCAATACAAACCATGCAGGTTTACAATACAGATCCCATCCTATCTGCAGGGCTGGGGAAGAGGAGGGCTCATAAGCTACTGCTCACAAGAGCATTCTTGAGAAAGGCACATGGGATTCGTGATTTGGGCTCATAAAACTCAAGTGTTAGAACGTAAGGCTCAATATAGAAAATAAGTGTACGACAGCTTACTAAGGAAGGAATGCTGAAAGAGGGAGTTGATAAGATATACATTTAAGGGGTGTTAAGTAAGCCCCTTATAAATACCAAGTAACCATTTTCTAGCACAGTGAACGCATATTTAGGTTGACAGACACACCAAACTCCATCATCCTCCCCATATTTAAGTTGACAGACACACCAAACTCTATCATCCTCCCCATATTTAAGTTGACAGACACACCAAACTCCATCATCCTCCCCTGCCCTGAGAAATGACCAGTGCAGATGGCTACATTTCACTGTATGGACACTTCAAATCAGCCTGGGACCATGTGTATCAAAAGACATCTGATCTATGGGAAGTGCACAGATTTGGAAGACAGAGGAGTCCATTAGAGGTTTGGGGCACTCGGCCATGGTTCATTAGTCAGTCTGAACACACAAGAGCTCTAATGGCCTGTATCCTGTGCACTAGGGAAATGCAACGAAAGAATGAACTTCCTGAGGAATTAATGGGTAATTATATAATTTGGTTCATCTCATGGGAAAGAAATCTAGAATTGAAAAAGGAAATAGAGTATGTATTTCTCTAGAAACAACGAAAACAAACAGCAAAGGGCGTTACAGAGCAGAGTCTCAGCTGGCACCATCGGAGAGACCAGCTCCAGCAGAGGAAAAGAAATTGCACTGATTGACATCAGCATTTTGCACCTGCAATGGCACCAATTGGCAGTTCTTAGCAATCTCATCCTCCTGCAGCTCTTGACTGATTTAATGTTTCACTTACTCACAAATAAGAACCTAATGAAGTGCATAAAAATGAAATACGTGGAAGCCTTGGGTGCAGGCAGAACAAAATCAGTCACATGTGGCAGAGATTAGCATGGGTTATGCAGCTCATATAACTCTCTGGAAGTTGCATTCCTTTAGATTAACACCTTGGACAAAACAGAAGGGAAAAAAATTCTAAGATTGCTTTCTGACACAGAAAACACCGCCCCAGTGGGATGTGTAGGCTTTTAGTAAAAAATGCAGCATAATTTGTACAGATTATCTCTAAAGTCAAGTATTTTTTTAGATGTAACAGTTCACTTATGCAATCTCAGGAAATTATTTTTAGTGCAAAGGTTATTATTAAGTGCAAATCTTAACATTTTGACAACAAACCCCTGCTTAAAGATTAGCCCTGCCAGCTTTAAAATTAAAGCACACCATTAACTCAGCAAATGCGAACTTCTGCACTCAATGCAGAACAAAAAGCCTGCGTTTTCTATTTCTCACTTAGTTTTACTATTACTAAATTATAGAGTGCCTCAAAAGGAGCAGGGTCTGCAAAGTACTCACCACCTATTTTGGAATCTCTTCAGAGAAGGTCCACAGGGCTCGATTACCTGGAAGAGAGGGCACAAACCAAACATGCTTTACATTACAGCTTTTCTCTAAGTGACAATCTTCACACTCTTGGCCTCTCCTGTAAAAGCTACTGTTCCCCGTTCAAAAAAAAACCACCAGAAATAGTCTAACCATGCAAAAACCCTGCTCCAGTTCTTACCCTACAATGAGAAACAGCTTTGTGTATTTGCATTTTATTATTTGTCCTGAAATAAGAAATATTTCCATGTTGAAAAATGCACAGATTTGTCTTGAATTCAGACAGCAAATTCTTCTGATGTTCAACAATCTGTTGAAATCACCCTTTTTATTTTAAATATTTTTTTGGAAAAATTCATCTTCCAAAATAAGTAAGTCTTAAGTTCAGATTCAGAAGGTTTGCTTAGCTCATACCACAGAATATTACTACACCAAGATGTAAAAACTGGAACAAAATAAAGGAAGAATATGAGAGAGCCAGTTCCAAGTTTACTGCCGCCACTGAGCATTGCTCTGAAAGGTTAGAAATCACTTTTCTTTCACTGAGCATGTTTCTCAAGGAAAAAAAATAAAGCAATTTGCAT
This sequence comes from Melozone crissalis, assembly GCF_028551555.1. Lineage (NCBI taxonomy): Eukaryota > Metazoa > Chordata > Aves > Passeriformes > Passerellidae > Melozone > Melozone crissalis. The sequence goes on from NW_026535805.1 coordinate 61,192,073, forward strand.
CCCATCAGCATCTGTCAGCTCTGAATGCTGAGGGTTCATCAGGCTTCAAGGAGTCACAGATAAGAGCACCAGGAGCAAGGTTCACCTTCTCCTGTGATTCCTAATCTCTCAAAATCTGTGGATTAGAAAATCGAAAGCAAGTGACTTGCTCAGATTCCTTCTCCCACAGAGCTGACCATGATTCTCCTCCACCAGCAAGGCCAAGCTCAGCTGGAAGAATTCATCTTCTCCAACTCAATAGACCAACTTCTTTCCTGCCAGATCCCTGTCTGACCCAGTAACCCTGTAACTTCTGCAAACACGTCCCACTGTGTTTAGCTCCCAGGTGCCTCCAGCCCACACCTAGCACACACATGTGGCCAGCCCAATGCCAAACCCCAGCCACAGACATCCCAGACAAAGCCTCCCAACAGCCTCCTTTTGACACTTCACCATCCCTACAAGGAGGAGTTCCTGCTTTTCATGATACCACTCACACTCATTTCCACTGGCCCTAACCCCTACAGGGTTTCATATTTCTCCCCTTACAGCAAGCTGCTGCTGTTTGCAGACACTGTAAACTCCTCATGCCAATCCTACACCCCCTCTCCAGAACAAACACCCTTATTCCTTCCCATCATTCCCCTTGAGTCCTGTTATTCAGATCCTTGCTGGCCTTTTCCATTTTTTTACATCTTCCCTCAGGTGCAGTGCCCCAAGCAGGCTTTAGTACTCCAGCAATGCCAAAGCACCAGGAGATCCCAACACTGGACACAAAGTCCATCCCCTGTTTATGGAAGCATGTGTCTGCTGCTGTTGGGGCAGGATGATGCTGCAAAAGCAATGTATGACCCACCATGACCCCACAACACTTTTCAATGGAAGCCCTCCAACCATCCCTGAGTGTTCTATACAGCCAACTCACTCACCAGAGATAAATGCAACCCACACTAAAAGCCTTCTGGTGGGAATGATGGACCCTCCAAGGTCATCTTCTGGTTCTGTCCAAAGCTACTTGAAAATCAAATAACTTTCTCCTCCCAAGTACTTGTAATATCCCCTAGTTTGGTCCTACTTGTTGAGTATTTTATCAAATGCATCAGTAACAATGACTCATGCCATTGGGTCCACTTTTGAAAATTCTCACACAACACCACTTCTGAGCTTGATCACACACAGAAGCTAAGTCTGGATCATGGTCAGCACACCAGCCTTGCACTATCCATAAGCTTCAACCAAATTTATTTTCCGTAGGTTTTTTTTTTTCCTATTAATATCAAAACATCACCAAAAACTTAACTAGGATTTGAGTAAATCATATCATCTGCTCTTTTTCAATCTATAGGACGTGTTAGCCTGCTTCAGAGAGTAATTAGGATGTCTGACATTATCTGTTCCAAACTAACCCATGCTGACTGTTACTCATAAGCACCCAGAAGATGACTAGGAGGGAAATAATTTATTAACTTCCAGAAAAACACTGTAATAAAAGTCAGAGTGACTGCACTGCAATTCCATCTCCTCCTTTTAAAAAAATTAGCACTATATATTTTGGTTTTTGATTGTTATGGTAACCTCACAAATTCTCCACAGGTTTTCAGAAGTAAAGACCGAGAAGAAATTGAAAAGAAGTCAAACAGCCAGTGGAAATACAGCTCCTTCTACAAATCACAGAACAAAACAAGTGTCACAGAGGTGAGGTCAGGGTATCCAGCCCTGACATGGGGTCACCAGTCACCCCCTGAAGGTGCCCTATGACTGGTGAGTGGTGCAGCTTGAATGGCTTGTACTGAACACCAACCTTCCCTGTGCATCTTCCCATCATCTGGGGAGCAGCTTCAAACAAACTTCCCTAAGGCCCAAAAAGCCTAGAAGGAAAAACAAAGGCAAAGAGAAAACCCCTTAAGTGTGTACCCCCTAAATGACTGTATTCCTGTTTTATCCTGGTAGCTTCCCTTATCAGGGCAGGTTTTAATTACACCAGTCTTCTGCTCCCAGGAAGTAAACTCCAATACATTTTCTAGTACCATGAAATTTTCTGTTGCTCTTGAGATCCCTGGGCAGGCACTCATAAATGTTGCAAACTGGCAGAAACTAAAACATTTAAGCAAATCATTTTAGATTCAACATCTTTTTATGATAAAAACTTAGTATCCTTATCTTCCAGAGAGATGGATGTTATTTCTCCAAGCTGCAAAACAAAGGAACCCCAATGGAAAAACAACATAGGGACGGAACTTGGTCAATGGCAAAATAGGAAACACAACCCACAAACTTTTACTTTCTCTTCTGTGTTGCTGCTACAAAATTGTTGTACTTTCCCCATCCAACAAGTCAAATAGTGCAATATTATTTGGCCATATTTATATGCTCAAAGTAAATGGAATTTGGCATCCCAAAAGACTTTCAGGGATGTCTGAAATAACATAAAACCATTGTTCCAACCTGCAGGAGTAGAGGGTAACTGGATAGCACACATTAATTTCTATGTTTACAGTCCATGCAGTATTCAAATTCACTGACAATTAAAAGTATGCTATAAATGAATTAGCAAAAGAAACTCATGGCATAAATTCAATTACAAAGCAGAATTAAAGGAAGAGATGTCAGAAACTTTTGGAGGCTGGGCAGGAAGAGGTGAGTGCATCAGTCTACTATTTTCAGAGCTGCTACCAAAAAGCTTAAGAAGACTGCTCCAAACAATCATATGTAAAGATCCTCCTTACAATGAGAGCTTAACTGAGAGACGTGAGAAACCAAGGTGACAAATTATTTTTTCAGAACACATTTTGATCTGACAGGGGTAATACTCCCTCTGAGAGGTCAAATATCACCCACCCTTGCCTGTCCTGCAGGCATTGCAGCTCTGCCATGTTCTGCAAAATCCTTGGACAGGCCTTGGCTTGCACCAGAGGCACTGCAGACACCTTTACTTTTCTTTTGTCTTGTTCTCCAAAGTGATTTTAACCCCATTCCTTTACTTTGAGTCATAGGCATTACATTTTCAGCAGATTCTTTCTACTCGATGGAGAAGCCTCAAGTGCTGTGGCCGCTTTTCTTCCTGTACTGGTCACTGTTTCACCCTGCCCTGTTCTAGCCTCCATGTGCTCCCCTTGGGTTGATCCTACCCTTCATCAATCTTGATGCCAATTACCGAAAAAGCCCTCCCACACCTCTGAGGTTCAGCTTTCATAGCTGCATGAAGACAAATCAATACTGTCATTAACATTGCCACGTTGTGGGTGGCGTGCCCTGCCTGCAAACACCACACAGTATCTCGCAGCAGCCGAGATACTCCCAGGACTACACTAAGACTCTGCATTCCTTTATTTGCAATTCCTTTTACAAGTAGACTCTGCTATTTTATAAATATGGGGTGGGGTTTTTAAATCTTTTTCTTGCAAATACAAGCTGATGAAGGCTTGTAGGACACACGGTTTTGCCGTTCCCTTCACGTGTGGGCAGCAATACTCCACGGACAGGAAAGAACTAATTGTCCCGTGGCTTTGCAGTTGGGCTCAATGGTCATTGCAGGATCTTTACAACTGAGCTGTTCTGTTCCACTCTAACTTTCCTCCAGTGCCCCCCACCAGCTCACTCATCACCCAGCACTGCACCTCAGCTTTGGTTGTTCACTCCTGCACGTGCCTGTGGATGCACCCAGACAGCACATGCAGCCATGCCAGCCCTTGTGCTGCTGACCAGCTGCTCTGCAGTGTGCCCACTGACTTCTTCCTCTAATGCACAGTCTCTTGCCACTCAGGTCTCACCCCCTTCTCCTCCCCATCTCTCACACCAGGCCCATAAACCACCATGCCTGGAGCCCACCTCCACATATGATTCAGCCCACAATGCCAGGAAACAAACTCCCTGGCAGAAACAGAGGCCCCAAGGCCCCCACATTCCAGCAGAGCTGTTGGTCAGTTCACTCTGGCCACCAAAGGACAGTCGCTGCCCAAAAGCACTGCCAACCTGACTTAAGAGAGCCCAGACACCGTCACAGCCCAGTGCAGGCTCCTGGGCAGGTTCTGCAGCCCTTCCTGACCTCCAGGGTGTTACAGTTAGGGAATTAGACACTGGCTAATGTAAAAGCTAATTCAAGTGTTCTTCTCAATACCCTGCTGTGGCTGCAGTGCAGAAACACCTTGGACTGTGCATCACCTGAGAGGCTGGCACTGCTGAGAGAGATTGATGCTGTGTCCACAGCTGCCCTCTTTATTCTGCCTCAGATTCCTCTAGTGGCACCTCTCCCATTACCATTTCACCTAAGCAATGTGCTTGCAACACCCTCAGTACCTACAATAATAGTAAGAGTGCCAGAGCATGGAGGAAACACCAGGCACTGACAGTATCAGGAAATAGCAACAGGGAGGTGTTCAAAACATTCTTTGGAGGCCATGTATTGCTTATTTGGAACACCTTCTACACCTATTGGCTGAATAGCTTTAACAGGCTCCCAAGGCTGCTTTGATTTCACATGCTGTAAAGCAGCCTGCATTTTTAGCAGGTGTCCAATTCCTGCCAGCTCTCTGCCTCCAGGGTTTCCCTTCTGCAGTTTACTTAGACAACCTTCCAACATCAATTTTTGCAACTTGAAGCCTGTTGCTTTACCACTGGTACTTACATCTGTTCACAAAGCCACCCTGACACTGCCTGGTGAATTTAACCTGCAACAGTGAAGTGAAATGCAAAGCCAGGTCCATACCTCAGCAGGGAAAAAAAAACCCAAAGAATTGTGGAGGTAGAATCATAGAATAGCTTGGCTTGCGATGCATCTTTAAAGGCGATACAGCCCAACACCCCTGCAATGAGCAGGGACATCTTCAACTAGATCAGGTTGCTCAGAATGCCTTCCAATGTCACCATGAATGTTCCCAGGGATGGGGCATCAATCACCTCTCTGAGCAACCGGTGTCCATGATTCACCACTCCCACAGTAAAAGACTTGTTCCTTCCATCTAGGCTAAAGCAACCTTCCTTCTGTTTAAAACCATTACCCCTTATTGTACCATCAAAAAACCATACAAAACCCAAAACAATTTAATTCCACAAAAAAACAAACAAAAAACCCAAACCAAACAAACAGAAAACTCAAACCAAACAAATAAAAATGCAGCTTAAAACAAAGGAGAGTGGGTCTGCTGGGTGTGGCAGGGCTGGTGGTACAATCTCTGCCCTGCTTTCCTTCAGTTTCCCTTGGCAATCGGTCTATCAGGTAAGTCAACAAGTCCTTGAGAGCACAAGATATTCGCCTGGGAGCTTAAATTAAACTCTCCAAGTGAGTAAGAGACCAACATCCTTCTCTGGAAGGCTGTGACTTACGCTCCTGCCCAAGCAGGAACACCATGCCTTAGCTGTGAGACATCAGAGGGGGGCTCACAGAAGTCACAGAAATCCTACCAAATAAACACATCTATTGCCTTAGATTTTTCCTGTGGGATTTTAGAAAATGCTCCATGCTGCCCTATATATGTTCATTGCACATCTGCTCTGCTGGAGCTCTCCTTATAGCACAGCAACACTTGGAGCAGACTCCAAAATAGCAGGACCTGCATTAGTACCTTAGGTCTGCGGTGACTAACTGTTCCACACCTCCAAAACCCCCATTCTGAGAATTCCCAAGGGTTTATTTATTGAACACAGCTGCAACGTGGTGGTTAAACCATTGACAGCCCGAAGCCTTCTGTACAAGAGTCTTATCTCTGACTGATGTTATCATAACAGGCAGTGATCCCTGCCAGGTTCAGGGAAACAGCAGGGAAATCAACAGGAGCCAGAAGAAGCTTGTGCAAAGGAGAAACCTGCATGCCAACCTGGCCTTTCATGAAACACATCATGGGCTACTCCACCACACATTCATCTCGGTGGAGGCAGAAGAAATTCCCCCAACCCAAACTTCCAGGTTGCATTTCTGCATTATATGTCAGCTTTGGCTCCTGTCCCTCCTGACTTCCCTTACTGAATCACAGAGCTGCTGAGATGTTGGGTTTTTTCCCCAAGAAGACTATTGACAAATGCCACATACTGCCTGGTCTGACTTGCACACTTGCACACAGCCTTCAGCTGTACAGACAGCTGGGGACAGAGCAGTGCCAGTTATTTACCCTATTTCCTCTTAAACTTTTTTCCAATACAATTAACTAAATTGTGCAATTATACATTCATTGGCCAGGAAGTTTCTCTCTTCCCCTTTTTAGCCCCTTTTTGAGTTGCATTTCCCTGCTTCACAGGATGCTCTAAACTAAACATTATGTTCAAGTTACACAATAAAGATTTGGGAGTGATAGAATGAATGAGGAAGGTCACGGGAAGGGAGGTATCTGCTAAAATAAGATTTGCTAAGCAGCTACACAGGACCTAATGTCAACTGCCTTTTATTACAGCAGACTAATTTATACTAGCTAAGATACCAGATGGAGGGATAAAAGAGATCAATAGCTGAAATAGTTCAAAAATTTTCCAGGGACTGAATGAAACCTGAATTAATTCAAACCCCAAATTATAGTGATATAAGCTGTTATGCCAGAGCCAAGGTGCCTCACATAACCTTAATCCTCTCTGCATATTGAGGCTCTTTTATGGTACACAAAACCACACTCCAGCTACAGAATATGCAGCTGCATTTAAATTAAGTTTATCACAAACCAGTGCTCCTGGGCAAATCATTTATTAATTTAAAAAAATCTACACACTCCCATCTTTATAAGGGGAAAACCGTCTTGGAAGGGAAGCAAAAACCAGATGCACCAGTGTCTTGTTAACCTCCAGAGAGCTGGAAAAGCAATGTTAAGTGCAAAACTTCCAGCACACATCAATTGCAGTTTCAGAGGCTGGAAAATATCAACCTCAGGCGACAAAGATTTCTCTAAGCTGAGGGGTCTTCCCTGCTGTGCCAGGACAGGCTGTCCCTTCCTCACAGGCAGCCCTCCTGCAGCGCACAATTCACCTTGGGCACGTGCAGGTGGGGCTCTCTGGAACACGTCTGGGCAAACTCCTCCTCAGGAGCCACAGGGACACCAGGGTAACCATGCTGGAAGTCCCCTTGTCTTTTTGCTTGGTGGGAGCCATGACCTGCGAGAAGCCAGGCTCCTGGAGAAGTCTGACAGTGACCACCTTGACGTCTTTGAGACCTGTCACCGTTGCTACTCCAGCCAGGGATGATTTTTCCCTCTCCTTTCACCCACTTCTGACTACCAGTTAAGAAATGGCTTTAAATGGAGGCTGATATCATGAGCAGGAGCCTGGCATCTCCATGGCTTGATGTGGGCAGCAGGGTGAGATGGGGGAGGCGAGGAGACAAGCAGTGATAAACTGGCACCTGCAATCCCCCCAGCACAGCAGCCACAGGCCGCAGCCAGAGCCACAGAACCTGGCACAGGGATGTCACTGTCACAGAGAGACATGGCAGTGGTGGCTGCCCTTGAGTGGCTCAGCCTGTGGCACTGCTCTGCCCCAGCACCTGCACATCTTCCTCAGGCCCCACTGCATTTGAACACCGGGCAGGACACAGGGAGTGTGCTGGCATGGAGAGCCACAGGCACGGCATTAAACCCCTCGTGGTACTGACACACCACAGTCTGTCTTTCCGTCTTTCCATCTAAGGCTACTCCACCTCAAGGCACACTTCTCACAAGTCCCTGAGGAGCCATTAATATTCAATAGTCAGCCTGGACTTTTGCATACATACACCTTAAAGATACCAAAACTTCTACCACAATGTTTTTGCAATGCTTTCCTGGAACTGAGCAAGCAGTTTTTGTTGGAAACATGTCTCCTCACCAAGCATAAAAAGCCATCAAACCCATTAGTGATACATAGAAGACCCCAGTACCTGCAGTGGGCATCAAACATCTGAAAACAAAGCTCAGCACAGCTAATTCAAAAATGTCCCAACACAAATGGGGCTAACCTGGCTGTGAAGCCTCAGTGCTCAGAAGGTGATGGCTCAGCCAAATCTGAGGAAGATCATCTTTGAATGTGCCCAGCAACAAATAAGAGCTCTGAAAATGGCAAGTGCACTTTCATTTCCAAACTGTGCCTTCTGAATTATACCCATAAAAGCAAGCACTTAGTAAATTCAGCTGTTTCTGGTGCTATCAGTTCAGAACAGCGTGTCTTACTTAAGGGACAGGACTTCTGGGAAGCTACAGCACACGCCATGCGAACAGCCTGCCACCAGCCCCCAGCAGGGACCATGAAAGACACAGTCAAACACCGGGAAACCTGAGAGAAGAGAAATCACAGTTGGTGTGACTGAACAGACCAGATCTGGCAAACACCAAGACATTTTGTCAGAAGAGAGACAGGGAGATCCCCCCCATGAGAGGCTCAGCAATTGCATCCATCCTCCATTCTGGACAGTCCAGTGGTACCTCAGCAGGTGTCAGCAATGGAATTTCCCCCACAAAGATTCCTCTATTCGTTGTGACTGGTAAAGAAGCATTGCTGGAGTCACAGATTATTCACCCTGAAACTGCAAGCTCTTTGGAGGGCTGTTCCATCTGAACAGGACAAGACGGATTCTTTGCTCCCTTACAAATCCCACCAGGTCAGGAGGCTTCCCATGGGAACAAACCTGGCTGGGAAATTCAGCCTGCAGGTTCAGGGAATCCTTAAGGAGATGGGAGATGAGGGCTAGAGAATGAATTAAAGCATGATCTTTTCCTGTCTCCTGAGACAAACAGAGCTCCTTGTAACAGAGCTTTAGGGCCAGATTTAAGAATGAATGCCATTTCAAGAAGCGTGACACCAGCAGAACAGAAAGTTGTGGCTGCAGTCTACAGAGCTGAATCTCATTTACTTTCAGACCATTACCACTGCTTCAATTACCCTCAGCTGGAATGAAATCTAATTTCCATTTAAAAAAATTGTCTTTTGATGCATCTTCTGATAACCCTAGAAGAAACCCCGACTGTCCTGGCAGAGCTGCTGCTCCTGGGATGAGCCTGGCACGGAGGATCACAGCACCCCAGGCTCACACTGTGCTCCTCGTGGGGACAGGCAGATGCAGTGACCAAATTCCTGACATCCAGAGAAGGGACTTCAGCCATCCCAGGGAGTGCAGCACCCAGTGAACCATCCCCAGCTGATGAGCAGGGGAGCCACCTGAAATCAAAAGGTCTCCCAGACTGATTTCAGCCAGTTTGCTTCACATCAAGCCTAAGCCAAGGGAAATAATTTGCCATGAGATTTGGGGATATCAGGCTTCTTACATCAGGGGTGGTCTTGGTCAGTCGTCCTCCCCCTGGATGCAACCATCCTGGGTTCATTGCACAAAGCCACTAGAGAGGCTGACACAAGCACGTGCTCATTCCCATTTAAATGGTTCTGACTTTCAGAAACACATGTGATTCCACTACTGTCAAACATCTGTGTTTTCAACCCACGTTTTATTTGGCATAAGTGCCTCTTTTAATAAACTCTTACACACAGGAGCACCCATTTTCTGGAAAGCCTCCCAGAACCTCTCTGAAGCAAAGCTGACATACATGAACTCAAGAGCAACAAAACTCAGCCCAGCAAAAATTGTGGTGACTAACCATGGAGGGCTTTACACTGATCCCACTTTCTTCCCCCCCTGTCCTTGTGCAGTGACTCCAGCTCTCTCAGTACAAGAGCTTTAGGAGAGTGGACACCAGGGAGGGGAGATCAGAGAGAAGACACAAGACACAGGGGTACTGACTGTTGAAAAAGAACCTTGAATTGGATGGAAGCTAGAAGGAAAAGCAGAAAGCCCAGCTTGTTGCAGGACAGTGCTTTGATCACCCTGCAGATGATGAAAGGCAGCTGCCTGTGACACGCACTGGCCAGGCAGCTCCTGCCAGGCCCCTGCTCCCAAGCCGTGGCTTCAAGCTGCTGCCTTCCCTCCAGCTTTTGTGAGGGAGATACAGGGTTTTCAAGCATCTTCTAACATACTGAACAGCTGTTGCTTCTAGGCCATTCACAAGCACTGCAAAGTTTGGTTGCTTTTATTTTTTGAACACACATTTCATAACCAAAGTCGGTGCTAATGGTTATGCATCCACAACATCTTCCCATGGAACTCCCACTCCCCTCTCACACACTGGCAGCTTCCAGCCAGCAACCCTCAACTGCCCTGCAAAGAAATTTTCCCCAGATAAGTTTTAAGAAAGAGAAGGTGATTGTGTTTGGAGAAACTAAATTTGCCTGCTAAAAAAAAAAAAAAAAAAAAAGCTTTATTTAAGAGAAAAAGGAAAGGATGCCCTGCCTATGCTAACTGGCTTTGACAGTGGCTATCTGCATTGTGACCAAACCAGTGAGCTTTCTCCCCTCACACAGTGGGCGAGCTGCCAAGAACAGAGCATCCTGCGCATAATGCCCTTTTGAAAGAAAAAAAGAAACCTGAAAAAAACTCCTGCTACCTCCGAGCAAGGAGAAGCTCCTTCCTGCAGAGCCAGGCCAGGCTGTGCGGAGCAGAGGTGAATGAGGAGCGGCGGGGAGGGCTGGCGAGGCCAGCTTGCAGCACGCCCACGCCTGGCTCCCAGCCCCCTGAAGGCATTTCTTTTCCTCCCTCCTCCCTCCGCCGCCCCCGACTATTCTAAAATGACTTTGCATGAGCCACACGCCAACTTCTAGGCACAAGGCACCATGTATTTCCTTATTCCATGCCCAAGCTATACCATCCATCACGTTTTTATTTTCAGGAGATTACAAGAATCTGGAGTTTACACACAAGTTTACACAAGTACACGCTCCCACTCCCAGACAATTCGTGTGAAATGCTTCTTGCACTTCCATTGCTGGGAAGAACATGCCCAAAGCAGGTATGCTGCATGCTTGGGGAATCAAAAACAAACTCCTCTGCCACTCTGAGTAGTCCACCGGCTAATTCATTACGATAAACCCATTGTCCAAAACAAAACCATTATTTAATTGCTAAACCAGCTGCCCAAGTTTAGCTGTTGCTCTTGGCAAACATATCAGGATCTCAGTACGCCTGTTTTTCAGCAAGTATCTCTGTAGGTGCAAGCCATGCCTTCCACCCTTGAAGTCTCTGTCACCAATCCAGCGTTTTCCAACCCAAGTGGATATTTAAAGGGATACCATCAGCCTAAACACCTCTCTGAATGCATTAAGATTACAGCAGCTGAAATGCTAGCAAGCATCCTTCTTTATTCCCCCGGAGCTGTTAAACATGCAATTATGCAGCTGCACTCTTCCCCATCAGACAGCCTGATTTCCTTTAAAAACAGAGGGCAGAAAAAGAAAAAAACTGTTAGAACATATTTGAAGGAGTCACCAAAAAAGCTGGCAGAACCTCTCAGAGGCTGATGCCTGAAGTGCATGCAACTACAGCTATGTCTAAGTTTTCTTGCTGCTTTTTCAAGTAGATTGAGCCCCTTCAGACAGACAGCTCAATCACTGGGAAAGACATTGCCTGCAAGGGAAGAAAAAGGCTGGCCAGGTTGTAGACGGCATCTTTTGAACAGAATGCTGCTTGGCATGTGTTTCCACATTGATCACCAGGGAGAATTCCTTAAATTACTTGCTACTCTTTTTGAATTTAAAAAGATACGCACCTACAGGACAAGAAACACTGAAACAACCCAAGTAGCATTGCCATTTCTTTCACACTGGTCACTCACAGGTATCGACAAACCTACTGTGCAAATGATAAGCAGCATTTCTTAACAATAATAATAATAATAATAAAGGCATCTTTCATGCAGTGCAATTCAGAAAAACTGCAATACTTCTTAGATTATGAGACTGATCGGCCCTCCCCCCCTCAGCTCCTGCCTTCTAATTCCAGCACAATCAGAGCAGAAGAATGTATAATTCATCCTGCAGTCGACTCTGTGGGTCTCCCAGTCATTAAGCAACACCAGACTTCCAGAAAGGTCATATTTCCAGGAGAGCCAGATGAAAATTCTCTCCTATCCACTGAAAGACTCCGAGAGGGAAAGTAAGGAACTCCTCATGGAGCATTTGCCCCCACTGTTCAAGGATTCACAATCACTCTGCCGGCAGAGCATGACAACAGGCAGAGGATATCTATCTGGGTAAGTCAAGAAATGCAGAAATCAGTGGGTTAATTAGCAGGTTAGCAAAACAAAACCCGACTTGTGGAACCTTTTATGCAGCAAAAGACTGATGGAGTGGAGATAACTGTTTGCATTGCTTATACTCTCCGGCTGGGAGAAGGTTATTGGAACAATGGAAATTTTAAGCACTGATTGAAAATAAATTCTGTTCATTAAAGCTAAACTTCAAAAACTTTGCAAAAGCAAATCCTTTCATTATCCATGGGTAGGATCACACACAGTACAGTAACACGGTTGACACAATGTAAGCTAAACCTCTTACTAAAAGAAATTTAACTTGTATCCAAGTTATGCTCAATGAAGATGCAGATGCTGGACACAAACAATTTTCTAATACAGATAATGAACAAAGAATATGATGGAAAACATTTAAAAAGAAGAGTTCATATTTCTTCCATGAAATGGAAAACACATTGCATTTTTTCCTGAATCTGACCTAAAAGTCATGCTTGAAGGAAATTCCAGCATTCTTTGGAAAAGTGTGAGATCCTCTTCCCATGAGTATCAGTGCATCTTGCACATGCAAACAGCACAACATCATTGCTTACAGTTTCACATCACTGAAAGGAAGTAAAAATCCCAATGATATAGAATTTTAATCCACACTGCCCCCTTGGTCGACCAGCATTCTTGTCTCCCCCGTGTCAAATTAATCAACACTCAGAAGAATGTTGCCTGGCTTGTAAAAAAAAAAACAAAATCACGTCACATGTGGATTTTTAATTGCAACATTTCTAAACCCAGATTACACGCTTTCTTTTTTCCTTTTTTTTTTTTTTTTTTTTTTTTTTTTTTTTTTTGTGGAGTCATAATCCAAGTTTAATGTTGTTTAGGCTACAAATTAATCTCTATCTCCATCTCCCAACAACAGCCCCATGTTACTCCCATGGCCATGAGCTTGGCTGGTAGAATGGGGGCACCACAGTGCCAGCAGCGGCATGCAGCGAGCCAAGCATCGCCCGCACCGGCAGAGTGGCAGCCTCATCTGAGAGCTAGAAAGGTTTGTCTACACAAGTTCCTGCCGGTGCAAGCAGCCAGCTGCAAGAGCAAACCCCACTCCAGCACTGTAGCAATTCCCTGAACAGACTAAGCTATGCCAACAAAAGCACTTTTTTTGCCAGCAGAGTGACTCCTCAGCAGAGCTCCTAACAGTGTTGCAACAGCCACTCTACAGTGGCACCCATTTTTTTCCCCTCACAGTTTCCTACACTTCCACCTCTACACAGAGAAAGGCAAGAAGCAAAGAAATGCAGAGAATAGGTGTGAGGACAAGGTGATGCTGGCTGGCCAGCACCTCCTCACCGAACCCAAGGAAAATGTGAGATAATCTACCTTGTTCCCCGAGCCCCACTACACTACATGCAGGCAAATACACTCAGCTCCAAGATCCATTCACCTGAATCAAAGGGTCCCCAATCCAAGCACCTGAGAAGAACTGAGGGGCCAGGAGCGAGGTAGATACTCAGCCCTGGAACAAGCACTGAGGCTCCTCCTGGCTCTGCTCCCTGGCCCAAAGCATCCAACAATGCTGGTGGACTCCAGCATCAACAGCATGATAGCAGTGGCAGCTGAAACAGTCCCCCAGCCTTTGCTCAAATTTCATCTCAGGCTAGAAGAGCTTTTGAACCTAAAATTACGACAAATAGCTCCCATTAGGAAAAACGGAAAATATTTTGGGGAGGAAGTGATTGTTTCCTCCTTTCTTCCTCCCACAGAGAAAATCTGATCTTCCTATCAGATTTTTATTTGAGAATGGGATTACAGAACATTGCTCTGCTATAGTGCTTGACTACAAGTATTCCAGTGAAAAAGCTCAGGATTTTGTCACATAGGTATAAATCACCCAGCCATGAGCAGGACACACAGACCTACTGAGCACCCAGCTGTTTTTCTCAGCAAACCTTTCATTCCTGACAATGCATTAGATGACCTTTTCCCAAACCGAGCAGGAACTTATTTACATAGAAACTTTCTTGTAAACACACTTGCCTTGTTTTATTTCTTATTTCTTGCAATTCTCCCTACTTCGGCAGCTGGCAGTGTGTGCTGGAGCCATGTGCTCCAGCAGGTCCCCCAGCAGCCTGATGCAAACCACGGCTGGCAGATGCCTTTGCTGCCACAACCTCACAGGAGCGGGGTGTCCCCCCTTGCCCGGATTCCAGGGAACTGGGGTGACCTTGGCTACAGCCATCCGGCCTCCAGCACAGCCCCAAACATCTCTCAGGCGAGGAGACGGACAAAAAAGCCAACTCACCAGAGGCAAACGCCAGCATTTTTAAAAGGCCGATTGGGAAGGTTGGCAATAGGAAGTCCGGGTCTGTACGAGTTGACTCAAAAGGCCCTGCAACATTCATGCGTCGGGAACTTCTCCGGGTAAACCATTAACCACCATAAAGCAGAGCCGCGAAACGCCCCTCACCATCGGGAGGCTCTCACACAGCCGAGCGCACACGCGGGCTGCACGGGGATATGCACACACAGATGTACAGATATCCGTACACCCACAGACGTGCAAGGACACAGACACACACGGCTTGGGGTTTTTTAAGGGCAGGGGAAACGCTGGCAATTCCCTCCGCTCGGGGCGAGGCGAGCGCTGACACCGCAGCCCCGCGGCGGCCGAGGGGGATCCGCTCGCATCCCCCGGGCGCGAAGAGGGCGCCGGGATCCGCTCCGCATCTCCGGGAGGCGAAGGGAGCAGCCGCCCCGCTCCGCGCCCGCGGGGATGTGAGAGATGCGCGGAGCGCCCCGTGCCCACAACCCCGGCAGGACGTTCTGAGCCCTCCCTCCCCAAAAATACCCCCGCCAAAAGCCAGGGATCTCCCCCTTCCCTCCAGCTTCGCTCTCCGACAGTCCCCGCCGCAGGAAAGAGCGCGCAGATCTCCCGCAGCCCCGCCGAAGTTTCCGCGCCGCTCCGCGGGCAGCGGCGGAGCAGCCCCGGCTGCTTACCCGGCTGGCGGAGCGGGGTCCCGGGGCGGCCTGGAAGCGGCGGCGGCGGCTGCGCGGGGGCGCGGCGGCTTCCTGGGAGCTACAACTCCGCGGCGGCGCCCGGGCGAGC
Organism: Melozone crissalis; assembly: GCF_028551555.1. Classification (NCBI taxonomy): domain Eukaryota; kingdom Metazoa; phylum Chordata; class Aves; order Passeriformes; family Passerellidae; genus Melozone; species Melozone crissalis. The sequence continues at coordinate 61,207,175 of NW_026535805.1, forward strand.
CGCGCGCCTGCGGAGCGGCGGCGAGCGGGGAGGAAAAGAGGAAATGAGCGGGAGGCGCATTGGAGGGAGGGAGGGGGAGGAAGGAGCCGTCGCCGAGGGACCAGGGAGAGCGAGGGACGGAGCGCAACTTCCCCGGCGGGGCAGCGGGCGCGCCGGGGGGCGGAGCGCACAGCACCGCACCGCACCGCCGCTCCGCGGCCGCCCCGCGGCGTGCGCAGCGCCCGGCCCCGCGCTGGGGCCGCCCGCCGCCGCCGCTCCCGCCCGCCGGACACTTGGTATCGCCCTGCCGGCCCTGCGGGGCCCCGCCGCGGGCAGGAAGTGCGGGGCCGGGGGCGCAGCGCGGAGAGGGGGCTGCGCGCCCGCGGGGAGCTGCGCCTGCCCCGCTGGAGCTCGCTGCCGGCTCCACCGGCACCGCGGGCACCGGGAGCAGCGCGGGAAAAGTTCTGATTTTTGATGTTGGAGGGTTTCACCACCTCCCTTTTTTTCTTTTATTTCCGTTTTTTTTTTTACCCCCAAAACAAACAAGGGAACGGCGGACAGGGACCTCTCCCGGGCCCTGCACGTATCCCGTAGCGCGGCTGAAGGTGTCCAGTGCTTCACTGGGTGCGCGGGGGCACAGGGGGGACGGCGGCAGCGGGAGCCGCTTGGAGCGGCTGCTGGAAGGGAGGGCAGCCCCTTCCCAGCACACGGACCCCGGGCTTCCCTCTGAACGGAGGAATGGGACAAGCCAAGCCCCCTGCCGCCGCAGGGCCCCCGTCCCGTGTCAGGGTGGGGAGCGGCACAGGTGAACTCGGTGCCATCGGCTGAGTCCGGACGGGTGCCGTCCCTGTCGCTGGAGACAGGCGCCCACCCTTCGCTCGCTGTTCTGTGCGAGACATGAACTTGCAGAGCCTCTCCCCGTACCCCATCACAAAATGGAGGGGATTTAGGGATTGATGCTAATCTGCTTCCTGAGGGAGTTGATTGGAAGCGTTGCTCAGAAATACGGCATGTAGCACAAAGTGAATCTTCCTGTTAGGATATTCCCCCCCCACCTGCCCCCTCCAAGCTCCTGCCCAGCACATTTTCAAGTCAAAAATATATGGAGAATTAAATGTAGTTGTCACTGTCCTTATCGGTAGCTTTCACTCTGCCTCCCCTTATAGGATTCTCCACAAGCACTTTCAGTGCTGTCTTGAGATAAGAACTGAATAGAGCTGAAATCAAGGCCACACTGGGTAAAAGATACTAAAAGATCTAAGTGACAAAACAGGGAGGGGAAACAAACAGAAAAATTTCAAAACCATCAAAGCAGTTTTTCAAAGCTTATCTTTGCATTAAGTCAAACAGATTTTCATAGGGTGAAAATAAAAAGAAAACAAACAAACCAACCAACCAAAAATACACAAAGAAACCAAACCTTTCACATGTACTCCAAAGCTGGAATACCTTGAAACTGGATACATAGATGCAAAGAGAAGAAAATGTTACAGAGATTAAAATGTTACTTAACAATAACCATTTTCTCCAAGGCCCTTCAAAAATAGTTGAACCATCCTGCCAGTTTAAAAAGAAAATAACAAAAACCTCAGCCAAGGAAAAGAACAAACTTGGAAACTAAAGCACCTGAACAGTTTAAACTAGAAGCAACTCAACCCCAAACATATAATGAAAAACTTTATCTAACCACCAGCACTGCCAACTTCACCTGCTTGAAGCTGGATTCTCCTCGCAGGAGACATGAGAGTAATGCCCTTGATTTCCCAGCAAAGCCTTCCCCGTGCCAGCATTCCCAGTAAAGCCTTCCTGGTGCCAGCAGGCGCGGCTGGACTCGAGGATGGGGCTGTGGCTCCGGCCGTGCCACTCTGGCTGCTCTGCCAGCCAGGGCACTGGCACAGGAATAGGTGGCAATGGCACAGGTACCTACTTGAGGCCTCCTCCAGGATTTACAGCCCTCAGGGCTCACGTCTGGCAAGAGAAAACAGTTTATGGTGCTCTAGCCCAGTTTCATTATTAAATGTTGTGACCCACAGCAGGTTTCCCTCTGTGTGGCGCTGCCCTGTGACCTGTGGTGGGCAGGTTGAGACCTGCAGCCATTTCTGGGGCTGCAGTGGCTCTTCTCCAGGCTGCCCAGGTTCAATGGGGATTGGCAGCTGTGAGCACTGTGTTCCGTGTGGGGGGATCCTCAGATGGGTCTCTGTGCTGTTCTGAACCCCGCTCAGCCCAGCTCTGAACGTGTCTGTCACGAGCTGCCAGCATTGGGAGGCTCAGGGATATTCCACAGGCAGTGGGTGCTTATGAAATGCCTGTGGCTGCTGCTCTCTCCAGACCCTCTAATGTTATGTCTATTATCCCACAAAAAATTGCATCAACACTGAAAATAATTCTGTATTCAACAACTATTGGGGAACACACAACAAGATCCAAATGAGATGTTGCTATCATTTATGCCCAGCTTCTTGCTTCAAGAATCGCAGCTTTCCAGCATGCAAGCTGGTTCACTCCACATAGACAGCCAATCAGAGAAATACCACCAAGATGACAGATGATTTAGAGTCTTAATGCTTGCTAAAGATCAATTCCTGAGTTACAGAAATCCCTGGGGAAATTAAGAAAAATGGCCATAGAAAGCTGACAACTGCTCACAAACAATCTGAGATGAAAAGAGGCTTCAGATCCATTCCTACAATGAGTTTGTGAGGGCTGCTTCTCCCCTCCCAGAAGAGCAATGGAGCTGGGGAAGAATCTAGAAAACATGTCTTATGAGGAGCAGCTGAGGGAGATGGGGTGTTTAACCTGGAGAAAAGGAGGTTCGTGGAGGACCTTATCACTTCCTGCCACTACCTGACAGGAGGTTATAGCTAGGTGGATGTCAGTCTCTTCTCTAGGAAACAGCCTCAAGGGAAGCTGCTAGAGAAACTTTAGATTGGATGTTAGAAAAAGTTCATTTATAGAAAGCATTGTCAAGCGTTGGAATGGGCTGCCCTGGGTGGAGTAGTACAGTCACCATTCCTGGAGGTATTTAAAAGATGCATAGATGTAGCACTTAAGGAGATGGTTTAGTGGTGGGCTTGGCACTGTTAGGTTAGTTGTTGGACCTAATGATTTTATAGGTCTTTTCCAACCCAAATGATTCTCTGATTCTGTGAAAACATTTGCAAAATTGGTCCCACTGGGTATATTTGGCTTATTCAAAGTTCTTCTTTTGATGGGATGTGTTTGCTAAGCCTGTCTGTAATAATCCCATGATGACCCAGCACGGACCTTCACAAACTTAAATCTACAACTGCTTTGGCATCTCACCTTTTGTTTGATTTTTCTTTCTGCTTTTCATTCTATTTCCACAGTTAGGAGTGAGAAACAAAGAGGGATTAAATTTGATTCATTTGCATCATTCCAACTATGTGGAATCTGAAGATAATGTGTGAATTTTTTTTGCTGTCTGGGGTTTAATTATCAAAGGATTAGATGGAAACTAAGGTATTTGAGGTGTGTGGCTTTTTAAATTTCTTCAATAATAATGTGCGCTTCATAAGGCCATTGCTAATCTTGAGTTACTATCTGCCTTCCTGTGGTTTGCCATGATTAACTGGAGGAAGAGATTAAAGTGGTATTTACCTTTTTTGAGCAGTTTATCGACTTGACCTGGCCAGCCCAGCACCAAAAAGCAAAGGAAGAAAATGCTGGCAAGGATTAAGGATTGAGGTCCTCTTTTCCCATTGCTCTTCTGATATCTGCCATGATTTTTGGGATGGAAAGCGCTGGTGGTGTCCTTGAAGGTGACAAAGTGCTCCAGGCATGGCCAGGCATCTGGCAGGGGAGGCTGCTGTGGGTCAGGCTGGCTCTGATCTGCCTCTCCCAGAAGAGCCAGGACTTGCCTCCTCTGCAAGCAGTGACAGCCAAAAGCATGTCTTCTGACTTTGAGCTTGGACATCCTGGTCACCCCCACTGCAGCCCTGGAAGCACACAGCACTTCCCCAAGGAAGCTTCAGGCCAGCAGCTTTGCCTGGGAAAGAGCTCCTGCCTGGCTGGGCCATGTGCAGAACAACCCTGCAGGAGAGGCTGGAGGAGCAGCCCTGAGGCCCCCTCCATCACTGAGCTTCCTCACAATGTATGTTTGATGAAGAAGAAAGCAACGTTTCAAAGGACAATGTAATTGCTTTTAAAATCCTCTTTTAATCTTGTTTTTGGAAATCCCTTAGTGAGGGATCACTTTAAAGAAATTCAAATGAGAATGATAATGGAGACATGAGCCTGTGCTATTTACCTGTGATAAAACCAAGCTGGTTGGCAGGTGCTTGGGGAAATAAGAAAAATTGTTTATCAGAACATTATTTTCTTTAATAGATTTTGAATTCCAGTGATAAACTGATGGATGCTCATCTATAAAACCTCTTATTTTTGTTACCAGATGCTGGAGCTTGAACCTTTGCCCCTTCTTTGTTTAAGAGCTTTAACCCTCTTTGTGCTCGTTTGCATTTCCAAGTCAGACCAACCAAGCAAACATAACTTGGGAAATGCCAGCTGCATCCATGGTTCTTATCTTCTGTGCAGGTGAGCAGCATCACCTGAACAGGCAGACCTAGTATTTAATGTACTACCCAAACAAATATGCCAAGGGGTTTTGCCAGTGCTCAGGATCACAGAAACAGGGGAGTGAAAAAGAGCAGGTAGACTTTTACAATTCATTTTCCTGTCAAAGCAAGATTGTTCCCTGCAGTATTTTCTAGTGTACTTCCCTGGCCTATTTTAGATGACCTTGTAGGATGGGGAGAGGCAGGAGAAGGAAATCTGCTAGCTACCTCCAAAAGTTCTTTGTCTACTTTGACTAATATAACATAAAGCAGGGAAAATGAGTGTTCAGAGAATGTAGCTACAACACAATATTTAATGTAATTTTTGCATGCTTTTTCATCTCCAGCCTACTTACTATGCCTACCACTATGCCAGTTACATCAGACATGAAAAAAGAAAGTAACAAAAATAGTGTCAATAGTCCACCTTTGCATGATTGTTTTTCTTTCTCTTAGCAGGATTGTCTTGGGTGCTTTCTTCCCCTGTGAGGAAAAAATAAATGGTAAGAGCTGCAATGATTGGCAGCAAGCCTGAGAACAGCAGATGTGAGCCTGCACAGCTGGACAAATACAAAAATGCACTTTCTACCTACATTTGTATTAAGGTTACCCCAGGGATACCCCAGTGCCTACGGGAGGGCCTCAGTATTTGAACAGCCAAAGCCATCAGGCACATTTACATATATGAGAACACTTGGTATCCTTTTCAAAGTCAAAAAGAGCAACAATTAAACCAACATAAAGGAAAATTGGCTGCGTGGTTTTTCTCTCCCATAATAGAAAGACTGAGGGTGGAGATATTAAAAAAAAATTAGGCTTGACAGAGGTGAAGAATTTATGAATTAAACTGACAGGTTTTCATTTAATTTACTGTTGTCTACCCATTTATTACATGGAAACCTAAAAAGGACCTGATTTTGCCTCCCAGGCTGCAGTTGCTATGTCAGACACTAAAGTTAGGTGTTTTAGACAAGATTTTAATATTAAAGTTTCTTACGCAAAAAGAGAAAGACTTTGCTAAATAAGGAAAATGTAAAAGCTTCATTTCTCGCTATGGTGCTTTGCTAGAGATTTTCACTCTGGGCTTTGCTACAGTATTTGCTGGGAATCATCATCAAACAAAATTTGGGGCCAGGGGCATTTTAGCTGTATCTATTAGCAAAAAAATTGGAATTTCCTACATTCCATAGCCTGCTCATGATTGGTTCCAGTTACATCTACCAGCAGCCCTGCTGTGCCACAGGGTCTCTGCACAAGCACATCCACCATCAGGGCAGAGCCACAGGGCCTTGGGTATCTGCCCGTGGTACCCTGGCATTCCCACCTGGGCTTGGCATTCCCACCCAGGCTATTTCCTCATGCTGGCAGCAGCAGCAGTTTCTAAACACCAAATGACATGTCTAATTTGGCTGAGCAGAAAATAACAGAGAGCCCTTGAAATGGATGAGTTCCCACAGAGAGAAGTAGCCATTGAAAAACTCGTTTCTGTGAGATGTAACAGAGTGAACTCTGGTTTTGTCATTGAACATGGCAAATTTATGCTGAAAAAGGGGGAATGGAGGAAGAAGACTCAAGTGTTTCACTGCAGCAGAAAGTACCAATACTGTTACTCTTTTCTATTTTGAAACACAACTGGAGAGTGGAAAGGTCAGAAAATAAGTATGAAAAAACACTGATGTGTCTAAATGAAAATTAGCTTTTGCCTTGCAAAGCTTTTCTAAAGCCAGGTATTTTTGTTCAATCAGAGCAATAAAAAATAATATTCTAAGCCTGGTGTTTCCCCACAGCAACTTTCAGTTTTGCTGAGACCACTTTTTTCCATGCGGCTGAACAAAAGAGAAAGATAAAGAAATCTGACAGCGCTTCCTGGGATGCTGGAGCCAACAAGATGGTGCTGCAGTGCCCTTCCAGCCTGCATGCTCTGGGACACATTCCAGAGCCCTGCAAAAGCCAGGGCATTGCACTGGCAGCAGGATGCTGCTTCCCCAGCACCCTGGGGTTAAGGGACTTGGCACCGTGTTTGCACTTCTCATCCAGGGCTCAGACCTTGCTGCTGGGCCACCCATGTCCTCATGCTGCTCCCCTCGGCATGAAACCACCCTGAAATACTTATTATTGACATTAATTTCCATAATTAAGGTGGGCTTATAGAAAGGCGGGGGCAGACTTTTTAGCAGGGCCTGGTATAGCAAGACTTGGGATAATGGGTCTAAACTAAAAGAGGGCATATTTAGACTAGACAGAATGAAAAATGTTTTACAGTGAGGATGGTGAGACACTGGCACATCCACCAGAGATGTGGTGGATGCCCCATCCCTGTAAACTTTTAAGGGCAGGTTGGCTCTGACCAACCTGATCTAGTTGAAGATGTCCCTGCTTATTTCAGGGGTTTTGGCTAGATGACTCTTAAAGGTCCCTTCCAACCCCAATCAATTTGTGGTTCTGTGAAAACAGAGTGCCTCATAAAGCAGCACTTCCCATGGGATTGACGTCTCCTGCTTAGTATCTGGAGGCACAGCCATGTGGATCCGTCAGTGCAATTTGGAGAAAGTCAGTTTAATTTTGGCGCTGGCAGTGGAGCACTCTTGTATTGCTCATGTTGGTAATTAAGAGAAAGCAAATCACAGGGGAGGACACTAAAAGTATTAATTAACAACATTTTCAATGAGAAAAAAGTTAGTAATTTTGCAAAGGTTGCTTTATGCCTGAAGAAAGTACTGAAATAGGGTAATCACACTGTTGGACATTTGACAAATGCACACTAGTAAGTAAATGGGGGTATTGATTACACATTTAGATAATCATCAGATCCTCCATGCTCCTGCAGGCATGTCCTGATTCTCCTGCCTCAAGCTTTGACTTCAAATGTGAAAACCACACTTAATTCCAAGCATGCAGACAGCCACATTCACTCCCTGGCCTGAAACATCCCCGTGTGTTTCCCATGAGCTGAGTGCCCCACAGGGGACCCCACAAAGCTGCAGGGGCCAGGCTGGGGCAGGCAGATCCCCCAGCTGGGGCTGCTCACCCAGGGGGATGTCACAGCCAAGGGTGGGGGACTCCTGCTGGAATGGCTGGAATGGCAGCACTCCTCCCCAGGGCAGGCTGCTTTCCAGCCCTGGCCAGCATCCTGCACTGCCTTTGCCACAGCTCTACCAAAACATGCACTTTTTAAATAAACGTACAGAGAGAGAGGCAGCAACTTTGCAACTAAAAAAATCCTCACAGTTTCCATGGATGTTTGATCACCTTTTATCACAACACAAACCATGAGGCAATCTGCTTCAAGCAGAGGATATTTTCCCCTCTCCAAACAGACAATAATCCAATAAAAGAGCCCACTAGCAGGATCCTGGACAATGTGTGACACTGTGTTATTATCACCATCCCATTGGTGTCCCAGCAAGGTACAGCCATGCTCAGCTGATCCTCCTGACAGCATTCAAAGGCACAAAGCTTATTGGAGCCACAGCAGCTCCTCTGAGCTCCAAATGCCATGCAAATACCACCAGACTTTTTTATATTATCATTATACCAGGTGTTTCATATCAAATTATATCCAGGCAAGTAGTAGAAATTCAGTTATTTACTCCATGCTGGTGGTATCTGAGCAAAATTTATTCTGACAGAGGTTTTAAAGGCATGCCTTTATGCTGACAGAAACTGAGAAATAATTAAGAGCGTCCAATAAGTTCCTAAACTAGAGGTATTCCTAAAAGTGTTGGACTGGGTCACCTCTCCTGTAAGAGTTTCAGCACTGATTAATTAATATACAATTTGGCTTCAACTAGGCAAAGAACATGTTTCTACCCTTGCACACATGAGCTCCCAAAAATGACACAACTGCTGCTTTTCTTTGGTATCCTGTCAGAAACAACCAGCCTTTAATGGCACATAAAATTTAATTTTTGATAACAAAAAGATAGATAAAAAAATTACACTGGCAAGGGCAGACAGCAAAAGTAGGGACTCTGGAGCTTTTGGGGTCTTCCAGTGTCTTCCTTTTCTGGCCTCTGCTAATTATGTTTCCCTTTCAGACTGACAATGCAAGGCTGCTTGTTCTGAGTCACCACTGCAGGAGCTCTCCTGTTGTAGTGGGGTTCTCTGTGCCTGCCATGGGTGGCAGCCACCCCTCCCTCAGGGCAGGTCCCATCTCCCAGTGGTGGCATTGAAGTAAAAACACAGACATCCTATTAATAGCTAAACTGTAGACAGCTCCAGATGTGGAATTTGGTTTCTGAAATTACAGATCCAACCAAGCCAGTCCTGAGCCAGTAAAATTCAGTTGTGTTTCCTCTGACTCATAACTGTTTTTTCAGAGAGGTTTTTAGCAAAATTTCTTCAGCAATTCCTCTGTTGTTGCCTGACTCATACTGAAACACCAAAATCATTATTAAAGTGAAATCATAGCAAAGGGTGTGGGAATACTTGCTGTTTATCAGTTCAAAATGCTTTAAGAAACATTTTTGCTATGAAATGTGCTTTGTCCAATAATAAAATACTCTATTACTTACAAAAGCAAACAAAAATCTGTCATATGAGGCACCGAGGAAGTTTAGCACTTACAAAAAATTTAAAGTAAGGTTAATTTATTCTTCAATAAGTCTTAATTTATCCTTCTGACACCTGTGTAATATTTGTGCTCAGCATCCCACCCAGTTTCATTCTGAAGGCCTGTCCATGACAGTGGGAAAGAGGATGCTCAGTGTGCAGCAGGAGCTGTTCAGGTGTCCCAGGATGAGCAGTGGTACAAAGGACACAGCTGTGAGCAGGGATTCCTGATCATGGGAGCAGAAATCAATGCAGAGCTGGGGGCAGAGGTGTCCTCACAGCTCCGCTGACAGAGCAAAGGGGTGGGAGGGAGGAGCCAGGGTCAGCAGTCACTGAAGCCTCTGCCTCTGGGGAAAAGCTCCAAACCTGCTCTGTCAAAGGGAGATGTGCTGCAGGAGGGCTGGCAGGGTGCAGGTGTCAGTCCCCCGCCCTCACTGTGGGTTTGCAGCATGGCAACAACAACAGCCCTTTACTGAGGGAATGCTGTGCCTGGGAATGGCCTGGCCCCAGCTGCAGTGGGAGCCCCACCAGCCCACCCTGGGCTCTGCAGTGCCATGAAGCTCAGAGCCCTGTGGAGGTGGAAAGGTGTGTTTTGGTGGAAAAAAATGTTGCAGCAACGATTTGTTTGCTTTTTGAATTAAAACTCAAACTGTTGTGGCAAAAGAAGGGACTGAAGAAAATCCCCAGGTCTAGGAGCTCATATTTACCTTCTCACCAGCTCTGCAGATACTTAATTTGAATGTTGCTTCATCTCCTGTCTCCCTCATGTATCATCACTAATTAAAGTACACACTCTGCATTTACCCAGAGGAGGATGTGGGAGGCAGAAGAGGCTCAATCTCATTTGCTGCTGCTGCTGTGCTGCCTCTGCAGAGCCAAGGGCAGGGAAAGCAGGGTCCTGCTCAGGGCCTGGCAGGGCAGCACAGACCTTCCCCTTCCCTGCTCTGGGTGATGGAAACCCCCAGTGTGTGAGTGCTCTTTCCAGGGGAAGGGGTCCCGTGAAAGAACGGGCTGTAACTCCCTGGGAGGATGGGGTGAGCCTGTTGAGGGCAGGAGCAGCACCTCCATGTGGGCACATCCCCCCCCACACCTGCTCTGGGGACTGCTCAGAGCCAGCCAGAGGAGCTGTGACAGCAGCAGCCCGATGCGTCTGTGATTCGATGCCTCCACAACCTCCAAATGTTCCTACTAACTTCCTGCTCAAGTGAAATTCAAACAAAGCTTTATTTGGACACATCTTCCCCAGCCTGCATCCCAGAGACCCCTCTCACAGTCCCCAAGAACCTGGCCATTCCCAAACACACATCCACTGACCCTCAGCAGCAAAATGAGATTGCTGACTTCTCCCCAGCTTCTGGTTCCAGGCTAGAAACCTGTGTCCTCCAGTCTCCAGTGCACCCCAGCCCCATCCCAGCCAAAATGTGGAGGTGTTTTTGGCAGTGCTCAGCTCTGCAGCCACCCTGCTCCTCATGCTCACAGCAGCCCCAGCTGCCCCACAGTGCTACAGGTGGCACCAACCTGTAACAGGGAGAGGGAGACTTTAAAGCCTAAAAAAGCCAGGGAGGGAATACAGACACTTTTAGCCTCAGAGATTATCTGTGCCTCAAAAGATTCAAGAAGATGGTGTCAGAGGAGAGCATGCTGAACTCAGCACGATTAACATTTGGACAAAGTCTTTCCCTTGTCCCCATCTGAAGTTCTCTGCTCTATATGAGTGAAATGCATCCATGTCCATAAAAGCTATGGAAAAGCACTGCTGAGAACTTCTACAGCTCTGAATAATTAATTCACAGAACTATAAAAAGCTACAAGGGAATGAAATTTAGAAAAATCTAGTTTTAGGATAATTATAGTTCAAACCAGGAGAGCACTTGGACCCAAGACAGATGCATTAGTAGGACAACTGAGCATAGTGGATCCAATTCAGACTTGGCAGAATTGCACAGTCTTACAGACAGCTCCTCCTGGGGTGGATTCAGCCCAGGTAGAGAAAGCAGCCCCTACCAGATAACTTGATGAAGTGAGAAGAAATCTACAGTAAGACTGCTTAGTAGGGAAAGCATAAAAGAAAGGAGCACAATTGTTTCAGGTTAACATTCATGCCTCAAGTGTAAATAGGGAGTGATATTTTCTGAAATATTTTGTTACATGCTAGTTCAATCTGTTTCCCTTCTACTTCAACTTCCATGTCTACTGTGTATTCCTAAAAATGTTGGGCTGGGTCTCCTTTCCTGTAAGAGTTTCAGCAGTGATTCAGCACATTGCTTCCACTGCCATGTCTACTGTGTTACCACTGGTTCATAAAATCCCAGGATTTTTGCAGACCATATCACATGTGGGCTTTTTTCAAAGGCCCGGATGCTGGAATTAATGTGTTGCTTGCACACACAGACCTTTAATTTCCTAACCAGTTATATTTCCAGTCCATAGTTTTCATGGCAAGTTTGAAAACATTAACCCTGAGCCCTGAGTCATCAGCAAGCAAACAGAGAAGTTTTCTTTCATTTTCCTAAGTTTAAAGCCATTTCTGTGCCCAGTTAGATGCTGAATCTTTGGGATTGCCCATTTAACTCATCCCTCTCAGGTAGGGAGACGTGGGAATTTTATGGTTTGTGTGCTAACATATGCAGCCAGGCTGTGTACTGGGCATGTTTCAATTGAGTGCTGGAGGAGCCAGTGTTGGGTGACTGGTTTATGACAGACATGCAATCCCAGAGCCCTCAACATCTCACAGATTTCCACAAGACCCTGCACAGGATCCCCCAGACCAACTCTGCCTTTACTTGCTGTTTTCTGGTAAAAGAGCATACCCACAGAGAGGCAGGAGTTTATTGCTTTTCCTTAGTAACAGCAGCAGATCACCTGAGAATTCAGTTTTATGCAAGCCAGAAGGGGCAGGCTGCTCACAGACCAACAAGGAGATTATCACTACTCTAGAGGGGCTGTTTAAATGCCCAGTGTCCTGCTTGGCACAGGACCAGGCACTTCCAGTCATACCTCCTGACTGAGGACACATGTGAATCTGCAGAGGGTCTGTCCTGTGTCAGCTCCTGCTCCCACAAGCTCCCTGCTATGGCATTATTCATTACCAGGACAAAGTTACTGGGTACTGCCTTAGCACATCATCAAACAAGGGCTCTTTCATAGTGGTGAGCTGTGATTTTCTAGAGACTTCATTTACTAAGAGCATTGGTGTCTTCCAAAGCAAAAGGCTCTGCTATATGCCACTGCCATTCAATGTGCACAGAAGGGGTGTGTACAATAAAGAGATATTCTCTCCTTCATTTGCAGGTACAGGAGCTATTTGACTTGACATGAAGCAAATGGAGAGAAGAAGGAAGAATTACTGGATCAGCCAAAAATGCACCCAGCTCTGCTGTGGGGCTCCTGCTCCAAGGGGAACAAGATCCATTTCTCTTAAACTCAGCTTTATAGGGCTCTAAAGTGGGTGGCAGGCAAAGCATCCCGTATTTTTCCCTTGTGTCTGAAAACATTAGGGTCAATTAAAGGGAAGAGCATCTGCTGAGGGTTCAGATGATGGAGAAATGGAAAGTATGCCTGTAAGCTTACGGATAAAGCAAAGCAGGTGGGAGCTGTGGGCAGCAAAAGGGCAGAATGACAATTGAAAACATAGATGTTTCAGTGTGGATATAGCAGGAGAAGAGCCCATGCAATGGGAAATTGCCCTTCCACACCAGACAGAGTGATGTGCTGGGTCTTGAGGAGTGGAGCTTGCAGAGAGCCCAGCTGCCAAACAGGGGCAGAAAACACCCCAGGAGCAGAGGCTGAGTGAGTATGGATTTAGCCTATATATGTGAAGCCTGAAGGGAAATATAATCCCCCATCTACATAAAATGTTGTCATAAATGGATGTCTACCATAAGCAGGAGCAATGAGCTTGAATTAAAGCAAGCAAAAATTCAGAGCATGCAGGGGAAAAAAAAAATCCTGCAGGTAAGGACAGCAGTTAGGGAGATTGAAATTTCCATCATCCTACATACAGGTCAGACAGGGGGTGGTTGGAAATGATGAAGTGGTACAACCTGCCTTGAGGCTGGAGAAAAAATTAAATGAGCCCTTGTGACTCTTTCTAGCCCTGTTCTTCTGTGATTTATCAGAGGATTCACAGCTGCAGTTTTCCACATTTTCATGGTTTAAAAGTGTAGTTCAACACTGCAGTGGAGATGCTGGGAGAAAGTGGAAGCCCTCTTGTCTAAGCCCAGTGACACCTCAGCACTTTTGGAGCAAAGCCCCCATGAAGTCACCAGCAGGCTTTGCTCTGGTCTCCTCTGGAGCTGAGAAAGTAATGCTCATTGCTTTTCTCTCCATTTGTGGGGAGCTGAAATGTAAACAACAAATTACAGATGGGTCAAAATAAGAGCAGAGTTTCTGCTGTTCAGCTTCCAGGTTGTTTAACTCTTCTCTTTCCACCATTCCTTGTCAATCTCTAAGTCTCTTCAAAATCAAGATTAAAGAAAACCACCTCAAATTCCTGTTCTGGAAGTGCCAATGCCAAGCCGTTCACTTTTGTGAATTTGTTCTGCTTTTGCAGCAGAAATGATTCACAAATTGAGATTCACATGCCCTTTCAGTCTCCCAGAATCTATTATGAATATATTGGCTCAGGCCTAATTGCTTCATTTGCTTTTTTGGAGGCAAGGAGCCTCCTGCTGCTGAATAGCATGGTGGCTTACAGGGAAGGACAAAGCATCTCAAAGGTGCTTCACCTCTTCACAGATGCACACCTCAAAAGGACAAGGGAGAGAAGTCAGAGATGCAGCAGGAGAATCAAACAAGACATTTTCATCATGAGGGTAAATAGTCCAGCACTGGATGTGTTATCCAGGGAAGCAATGTTTTCTCCATCCCAGAGTTTCAAAATTCAGTGAAATGAGGGTGTGGACAATATCACCTAACTTTTAAGTTGGTCATATTGTGATCAGAGGTGGGACTAAGAGCTGAAGGACAGTTCTGTGATGCCAAAAGAGTTAAATCAGAAACTTCCTACATGCCAGCAGAATTTCCCATACTTTTTCATACCAAGAACATACTTTTCCACTGTATTTAGATTAGGGTGCATCTCCAGGCTGCCCCAATCATACCCAGTGCCACCAAGCAGCTGGCCCAGGGCTTGCTGCTGAATCTGTTCCACACCACATCCCACCCCTCATCTCTCCTTGTCTCACTTCTCCTGCTGGATTCTGTCTGGAGGCTTGTTAATAAGGACAAACATCTCATTTCCTTGCTTTTTTTCATGATAACAGTATAGATACATATATAAATATGTTCTTTAAAAAAAAATTCAAAGAGAAGAAAAATGAACACCCTTTATTTCATTGCTATGTCACTGCAGCATGGGAGAGAACAATTTATGCCAACTCCTCTCACTGTCTTATAGCATTTGTTGGGGTTTTAGGCCAAATGTCAGCCAGAGAAGACACACCATAGCAGTAAAGGCTGCAGTCAGAACAATCTCAAAATGCACTTTGCAAATACTGAAAAGCATTCTCTCTATCTGAAAGAAGAAAAAAACCCCATGAAATCACCAGTGTGTTACTCAGATCAAAATGAGCACGTATTTTTATGTAGGCTTTGCTCACAACAGATTTTGCTTTCACTGGATCTGCTGGATGCCTACCCATGATTACAGGTCACCAGGAGGGGCAGAAGCCATTTTGACTTTCAGAGCCTGGGTGATTTGGCAAAATAGGGCTATTAGGAGATGACTGTCTTGTAAGCAAGCCAATTTTAGTGCAGCTCTGGAAGCTCTACACTGATGTAACCATGAAATGGGTGTAAGAAAACCACCCTGTCTTCTTACAACACTTTTCTGCCTATTAGCTAGACAATAAATTTTTAGGAGTATTCCATTTCTTTGCATAGAGGTCAGATGCCTAAAGCCAGGATGATGTTTAAAACCAGAACTTCTTGGTTAAAGCACTAAAAATGTGAGCAAAATGAACATACCTTTACATCCACCATTGTAAAGGAATGTGCAGGGCTGCCAGGGCTTCCATCACCTCCATGGTGGGGCTCTCCTGAACAGAGGGGTGCTTGGTTGTAGGTGGTGCTAAAAGAGCCTTTCTGGGTGCTTGCATAGGCAAAGGATGGACGAGACAATCGATCTGCCTGGATTTAAAAAGACAGATTTATGAAGAATAATTGCCTTCTAGCTTGGCAGACAAGTCTACTGCCTTGAAGGGACTCACAGCTGTGTCCTGTTCTCATGGAGTTAACTGAGCTCAGAAAAAACCATTTGATCTATTCTTCCTGCCTTAATTCAACATAGCTGAGAACCTCCCAGGACATTTCTATTTGAATTGCAGCAGGCTTTCCATTTTGATGTGTTGGCAGTGCGTATCTGTCACACTGATGGAATTTTCTACATGGAAAGTATCACCAACACTTACAGTAGACAGTAGCATATAGATCACCCAAATGGCTGACTGTGTACTGTAGGAAAAGCAAGATGGGCTACCTTAGACTATTAATGCAGGTTGCCTTGAGCAACGCAAGTTCTGCAGCCAGAATCCCAGATTTTGTATCATCTCTGAGCTAGACTGACAGCTGGCATTTAGCTTCATTTAAAACTAAGCCACAAATTGAGTACATAACAAATAGATCAGGCAGCAGCACCACTCATGTTCATAACAACCTTCCAAACTTCATCTATCATGTCCTGCAACTCTAAGAAAGATGTCTGGCTCTCACCTTTTAAAAATACAGATTTTTCATTTTTAAATTTCGTATTTGCTCAGTACTTGAACACAGCTGGAAAATTCCTGCATAACCTTCTTCCCAGGGAAGAGGCAAAATCCTCTGCCGGGGGATCTTGAAAAGTGACCACAGAATTAAATGAGTAATACAAAGCTAATGAGACTAGAAGAAGAAAGAAAAGTAAATTTCATCTCCAAACTGAAGTTTTTTTCCTTCTCTGTTTATTTCCTTCTCTCGACACAGTGTTGCTTCATTAGGCCTATGTTGATGGTATCAGCAGTGAAAATGGCATTTACAGAAATATGATGCAGCCAGCAGGAAACCAGTTTGCAAACCCTCTCAAGTGTTACCTATGTGCCCTGACTCAGACTCCAAAGCTCATAATTTATGTTCTTTTACTTATACGAAGAACATGAGTAAAGTTGTAGAATCATATTTCCAAGGTAGATCATTCGTACTCAAAGAAAATGTCCCATGGAAACTGTCTACAGGAAAGTGTTACTTTGGGACAAATCCTAAATTCTCTGGGTATGTTGAGCACATTACTTCTTCACTGAAAATGTGTCTCAAGGCTGGTTTCTCTAATGCAGACCTTTGCAAGGCAAAAAAAGCCCATAGTTATAATAATAATCATATTGAGAGAACTATTAATAGTACCAACAATATTTGTAAGGCTCTGTTGCATGTAGAGGGACCAAGACATTGCCCAGGTCCATGCTAGGACTCTGGTCATGCCAACTTCTCCCTTCACTCTGCAGAAAGGAAACCCTGAGCTTGGTCCCAGCCTGGAGACTGAGACTGAAGGGGACAGGGCCAAGGAACTGCTCTGTTTTAGTCTCAGTCCAAGTGCAGGTGAGGCAGCACTCAATATGAAATTTACATTAATATATTGTTAACATTAAATGGTTACATTATGTGTTTCTGCTAAATCCAGTATTTGAGGGTTTTAAAACCTGCCCAGTTTTAAAAGTAAGACCCCCAACACGCTTCTTTGTACTGATATGGTGATCAAAAAGGACAGTTTAGGCAATCTCTGCCAGAAAAGCCTCTCCCTGGAGGGAAACTTTTCAGTCTTGCTTGAAATATCCGTTCATTTCCCTAAATGAGAGGCCATCCAAAGGTCTGTTTCATGACCTGCATATTCAATTTCTTCTGGCACTTACAAGCCATGCATATACTAAATGCATGCAGATCTCAAACAAGGCTTCAGGAAAAATTTCCAAATGAGTAAATTCAATTAACTGAGTTTGCTCTTACAAAATCATTTTTTTTTTTTAACAGTCTACAAACAACCATTCAGTGACCATGGGATGGTTTGTTTTGCATCCCATCAAGGTGGTCAAACTCAGGGTGTAACTGGCAGCACAGGAGTGGTCCCTTCCATATGGGAATGCCATAACTGCACTCCAGAAAGGTCTGAGAGCCAACAGCCCCTCAGTGTGCTCTGGGGGCCTGCTGAAACTGCTCAGGGGTCTCCTGGCCCTCATTCCCCAACAAGGGTGCACCTGATATCCCTGCAAGGTGAATCACCTTCCACAAAAGCCTCCTCAGCTGGATTTGAGAGCCCTGATCTCGTATTGGAAATGTACTGCTCTTGCAAATGTTAGCTCCAAAAAACACTTTGCAGAGATTCAAGGCTACTTCTTCAAACCAAGCCTGCATCAGTCATTTACAAATGAAATACTGCTGCTCACATCTCCCTGGCACTGAATGGAAGCACAAAGCACTCCACACCCCCCCATCCTCCTTCCTTCATGACTCACTGCATCCCTCACTTCTTTGCCAGCTTTTCCCTTCTTCTCCCTGCCAAGGTATCACACTCAGTCTGTGCTCCAGCTGCAGGACTGTCACTTTCCTGTGATCAGTGCCCTGTGTCTACCCACTAATTTTAATACCTGCCTTGCCCTTTAATTATGTCTCAGCATCAACCCTGCTCAAGTGCTGTCAACCCTTCACAGTCCTTCCCTCGAGGAGAAAAGCAGACCCTTAAACCAGATGGCAATAAGTGCTGGGGTTCAGCATATATGGGGAATTGATCACTTCAGGTTTAGCATAGAAACACACAGAGCTCTATTTTCTGCTGTCAGGGTTAATACAAAAGGTATTAAATTCAGTCTATCCTGTCTCCTGTACTCCCCTCCTTCAAAGTGTCACGCATCCTGCAGTATGATGTGCTCTGCCAATCTGTCCCAGTTCTCTTGATGAAGCTTGGAAAAGCAATTCATTCCTTAGCTGATATTATACAAGATATTAGAGTGTTCTGAAACATGTCTGCCAGCATTTTGATGGTATTGTTCAAATGCTATCACTAGAGACTCGTCTGCTTAATATGGCAGCAGTGCTCCTCTGTGGTGGCTTGTCCCACTCAGTGCCTGAGGAGACCTTGTACTGGAATGTCTCAGGGCTTTTCTGCTTCCCTCTGATGCACCAGCCATCATCTCTTGTGTGTGTGAGGTACCTCAATCACCCCTATGCTCCATCCCAAAGCAGCCCTTACCCCACTGGGCTGCTTCGATCTGTGAATCCCTTCAAACTCAGCTCATGGAGCTGACAGCAAACCTTCATCTTCTATGTAGGAGGACATTCACATTTTAATTGATGTTATTTCCAGTCCATTTGTTGGGGAGCATGCTGAAGAAACTCACCCATCCTGAATTTGATTTTAGAAGGTCATATGTTCCATTGATTACAAACCCACCTGCCTCCCCACTGTCTTCTCTTGCTTCACATCCCAGCTTCTTACTGTGCTTTTTACCCTGCTCCTATTCCTACCATCCAGATTACCCTGTCTATCTCTGCATCTGTTCCCCACTCACTAGTCTGTCTCCACCTGCTTTTCACAGCTTTGCCTTGTGCATCCATATGCCTGAACTGCAAGTGTGGCATTCCTTCATCCTTGGCTCCCATGCCCGATTACAGAGGAAGAGTTCCTGAGATTATGTTGGGCTGAAGCCTTAAGTCCAGAGATGAAATCACCTGAGAACTCACCCTCAGCACCATATATCTCAAGTGTAAGTGAAATAGTGATTTTTTTTTTTTTTTTTTCTTTTCAGGGGTTTATGTCTTGGCCAGATTTGAGGAGAGGGAAAAATGAAAACTGATCCAGTTGCAAATCAAACTCTCCTACTGAGTTCATTTCCTGCTCCAAAATGAGGCACTGCAGTTCAGGCTAAAGAGCTCCAAAAATTCTGACTTAAGGAAATTAAACTGGTTTGTGTCAGGCTTTTTCCAAATTTGATGGATCAAATTTGCTGAAGCTTGCAAAGCCACCAACCTCTGGGATAGGAAGTATAGTATGTCATTATTTGGATTCAATCTTATTTGACAAGGCAGAATCAACTGAAAACAGGAGTTGAGAATGGAAATTGTTTAGTAATTCTAAATTCACACAGCTGGGAAAATTTAAATATTCTTCTCCTCCAAGAGTCTGGAAGCACAGAGAAAAGGTGATGAAATATAAATTACTAGGAATAATATTCATATTTAGTAAAATAAAAGATTAGACACTAAACAAGGTTTATCTCAAGTGGCGTTAAAAAAAGTCAAATTTTGGTGCTAGCAGTCATCTTTACCCCCTTTAAAATGCCCAGTTACAGTTTCTGAAAATAGAAAATGCAAGATTAAGTTAGAAGCTGATGGAAGACCTTCCATGGTCATGTGTAACAGCTCCAGGATCCCACGCTCAGTTACCCACAAAAGGTGTTTCTCTGTATTACCCTGCACCATACTGCAGAACATGACGTTTTCAAGTAATTTGGGCCTTTCATGGCCTTAGTTTACCCTCATTTAAAGGGTGTTCTTGCCTCAAAGCAAAGCTGACGTTTGTCCTCACTTGTTGATGGCAATTGCATGTTCACCCAGCATTCAACAGAGCAGATACCCAGAAGTTGCCCTCTGAGTGTTACCACAGTGTGAATTAACAATATCACTGCTCTGTCACCAGCACAGCTTTCCCCCAGCTGCTCTGTCCCCCTCCATGGCTCACATAAAGCAGGTGCCATTAGTCCCTCTCCAGCAGCAGCAATTTCTGCATCTGGCTCCATTCCCACCCCAATCCCCATGCCGCAGGATGCTTTTCCCAGCCCAGTCCTCTTTCACATGTGCAGACAGAGACAATGGTCTCTGGACAAGAGTGGGAGCTCTGTCTTCCACTTACTGAGTACCTGCAGCTCTTTCCAGAGGAGGCTGGGCACTGGCTTTTCTGGATTTGGGGATCTAGTCCACCCATCTGTCTATGGTAAATGAAGAAAACCAAACACCTCTGGGTTACAGATGTGCTGGACCTTCTTTCAGTTCTTTATGCAAAGCTTTCTCCTTGGAGATCACAAGTTGCTGGATCTCTTTGCACAGCACAGTCCCTGGGCACACAGCTTCATCCCACCACACTCATCCTCAGCCACACATGCCTTCTCCAGCTGCTGTCACCGCCTTGGAGAGGACTCCAGCACTGCAGAGGCCCCTTTGCCATCCCACCTTCACAGCATCTTCCTTACTGACATCACTGTGGTTGAGGTGCTGCTGTTTCTGACAATAAACCCTTGCAAACAGCCGAGCAGGGACAGCCACAGGTGCCTCCTGCAGACCCTCACAGAGTTATAAAACTCACAGTGTGACCACAATACCTACACAGCACGTTAGCCACATCTGCCACTGCACAAAATTCTAACACAGAGAGCCAGAGAGCATCTTCAGTCATTTACCACAAAGAATGACACAAACTTCAAAGAGAAAATACAGCTGCAAGTTTCAGTAACTCAGAAGCAAATATGCTCTTTCAAGACTCCATACATAAATCTTCTCACATTATGTAAAATTAATTTCCGTATCAGACAAAGCCAAAGAATTATTAGGATGAAAGGTCACTTAAAATGATCTGTGTTACTGATTTTATCAGCCACTACTTACAGCTTTAAAAAAGTCAATGCCATCTAATAGTGTCCATATTTCATCTATTGAGAAATCTAATACTCTCAGAAAGGAAGCAATATCAGACTGCATGGGCAGTGTTATGGGGAAATACAATTCTGAGAAACAATAAGAGGAAGAAAATCATGGAACCTAGATAATATGCTGCATTTATACACAGAAGAGGAGAAGAGGAAAGAGGGAAAAAACAAAATTATTGTGATGAATAGTGAGAACATCTTGCAAATAATGCAGATGCCAACATAAGATATCCTTTATTTCTGGAGTTGGTAATGAAAGAGATGAAGATTACTTCAATGTCACTCCAATACTGTGAGAGCACTGTCAGTCCTGTCAATAATCCCAGTTACAGAGCTGTGTGTGTATGCAGAAGATATCGGTTTCTGAAATTCAGGAGTGCAGCAGCAGATGTCCCATATTAACATCTCTTTTTCCCAAATTTTGTGTTGTCCACCTCCACCCATAGGCTGCTGTTGACCCTATGGTAGCATCCAGATGCCCTGACTTGGGGTCCTGTTGTGTGAGAAGCTGCAGTTTCAGCTGGGCAAGGCTGTGGCTGCTCCCAGCAGGTACCAACACGTGGCTGAGGGGCAGGCAGAGACACACAGTGCCCCGGCAGCAAGGGAATCCTGAAACAGGAGCGTGCCTTTTCTTCATTCAAACATACTCATAAATGTAAGCACAAGGAAACCTAACTAGATCTATCTAATAGCCATGAAAATCTCTCTCTAAGGGACAATCTTACCTCTCAACGGGCAGCATTGGTGGCAGAGCTTGCTTACTCCCTCACCTAGTCCAAGGCACGGCCATGCTCATTTCCATGGACTGTATCAAGGGGCAATAAAAGCAGAGTAAAAGAGGTGCTTCTGCCTCCTGTCAGAAGGATTGCAGCTATGGCACATCAGGACACCATACATGGAAAGACAGAGCATGTTTCTGCACCAAGGCAGGTGAGCTCAGTACTGGGCACCAAGCTGCCCCAGTCACTGGCTCCCAGCTGCTGTGGCAGATTGTCTCCTTTGATGTGCACACAGACACCTTTATTCACCCTTGCCAAGCACTTCACCTTGTCATCCCCAAGGGCCAAGCCATGTGCAGTGTGGCCAGCCTGGTGCCTTTGCTAGGAGCTGTCCCCTCCCTGCTGCCAGCAGCCAGGCTGGGAGAGCTGGGCATGGGAATTTTTTCCAGCAGTGCTCTTACCGCAGCTGTGGTTCCACCTGTCCCCACATTCATTCACACATCCTCATGCATCTGCAATTATCCAATTATCCCTTCCTGCTGCCTGGTGGGCATTGCCCCCAGGGAAGGACACGGTCCTTTCCGAGCTGCTCCAAGCAGGCAGAACCTGCACAGAAGGCTAGCCCTTACCTCTTATTTTATCCCATGCCATTTCTTGTTCCTGTTTTATATTAAGAGATATTTTTTTTTCTCCTCCTCATCTCATCTTTAAAAAAAAATCAGCTTTGTCAGTGTTTTGCTGCCTGAGCAATTGCAGGAGCACTGCATTAACTTGGGGGGCAACACTACCAACACAAGGCTTGTTTTGAAGCTGGTAACAGCATTACAGGTATTTTGCTTTGGCAAGTTTAGCACATGAGATTTCAACATTAAAGACCCTTCCTTTACAGTGTAGCTCTAGTCACATTTTCTTTGCTTAAAATGTGGGGTATTTTTTTGGTGTTACATGTTTAATCTGCTTTTTAACAGAAGCTCCATCTCCTTGATCTGGTCTGTCCACAAAAATACCACAGTCAAAAGCAACCTGCCTGATTGTACTACATCACTGATCTGGAGTGAGCACATCTGCTCTCAAGTTCTGCCTCAAATCAGTAATTGAGATACTATCTCCCTAATCAGTCAGTCCTTATATTTTGCTTTAAAAAGCTGTATGTCACAAAACCAAGTCACCTGACTCCCTGAAACTTTTAAATTATTATCTACATATGCATCTTATGATCAAATCCAATGTGTCTTATCTGAATGCTTACCACTGTGCCTTGTTATCCCAACTTAAATCTAGTTAGGAATGTTATTCACTATTGTTATTTAAATAGGAATCCACTCCTAGAATTACCCGTTTGATCAGGACTTCTGTTCAGTGGATGAATTTCATGGTCTTACTGAATTAGGCCTTACATTATCACAATTATGTGCAGAAATTACATGACCTTGTTTTGTATTTCCCTGACATGAAATTTTGTGTTTCCCATTAGCTCCAGATTTTTATCTGATAGCACAGTGATAATTTCTCCCTGAATGCCAAATATAGTGTAGTTGGCAATTACAGACTCAAAAGAGAAGCAATTATTTTGCTTACAATGCTTCGTGAATTAAGTTCCCAAAGGTTGAGACAGAGGTGTCATCAAGTCTCCATATAATCTCATATTTGCATGTTGATTGAATCCTCCTCCAGGAAGGCCATCCTGTTTAGCTCATCAGAGAAGAAGCAAGAAAGTTAATTCATACTTCAAAGGGGGTAGATGAAAAAGAGCAGCCATTACCAGAACGAACAATTACCAAAATGAACAATTACCACGTTTCTGTTATATTAGAGGTAAAACACACACGTGCATAAACAAGGCCAGGCCTCCTTTGCAGTCAATGGGTTTATGTGGATTTGTTCTGGCTGGGAATCAGATCAGTGCTGAAAGAGTCCAGGAGGAGCCTATGGAAATTTAGGAAGCTCTTAGTGCCAGACCTCACCCAGCAGAAGCTGCAGCATGAGGGCCATTTGCATGTCACTACCAAGGTCCCTAAAAATCAAAACTTGCCCAAGTTCAGTGTGTCAGAGCCATTACCAAGAAGGGAATACTTGGTTTGTTCCAAATCAGGAGATCTCTGTTATCAATGACTAAGTTTAGCTGGAATAGCTGCTAAATTGCACCAAGATTTAGCCAGAATATACTCAGGTACCCAGACATTTGCCTTTATTTACCCTATTGCCATAAACCAATATTGTCTGTGACTCTCTGGGTCTAGTGGTATCTTGCTCAGAAACTTGGAAGGAATATTATGAGATTAGGGCACCTACAGTGGCAGCAGCTCTCTCCTAAAGGGTGGATTCTGACCACCTGCAATCTTCATCAGTTGCAATAGGTTCTGTCAGCTGCAGATTGAAACAAATTAATTTTATTCATATCTTGTATGAGTTACTTGAATCTAAAAAACAAGTCATTCTTATTTTCTAGCATTCACCAGGATACAACATTTTAAAACTTAGAAGAGTGAGATATGTGAGGTACTATCTGAGGACTGGTGGATAAACTTTATCTGGTTTGCAAATTTTTATTGTAGCTCATAATTTCTTGTTTTAAAATATAAGTTGAAGATTTATTCTTTGCATGTGGTTTTTTCCCTAGGTAATTTGGATCAAGATTTTTTTGTCTAAAAATACAGATACAAAGCACAATAGCAACTTAAAAATAAAAAACATACAACAATTATTTTGGTTGTATGGTCCTTAAATCCTTAATGAGACATGATTGCTATTCAAAAAGTTTCTTATTTATTAATTTAGGCATTGTCTATGGTAAATTAATTGAACTGGCCATCAGTAACAACAGGGTCAGTCAAGACATTGAAACCATTACAACTGCTCTCCTCACATCCCACTTCTATGAGAATGCAGAAAAGTCACATTCATTTTTTCCTATTTTGAAACAGTTTGTCATCTTTCAATTAATTTTGCTTTGAGCTCAACTAGATGAACTTGCTGAAAAAAAACCCCCACTGCTGAATTCCTGCTGAGATGAAATAGCTGTAAAACTTCTTATTTTGACAAAAAAACCCACCCTGTTTTAGATGCTTGTGAGGGGTTTTTATGAGCTTTATGGTCTTACTTTTTCTAGTTTTGAAAATAAGCAATGTTATTCTTAAATAGTCTATTTAATTTATATCAACCTAAATTCTCAGCTATTATAACAAATTCTGCCCTAATACACTTATCATAATTTCATATCTCAAAACAGATCTTGTGTTTCATTATTTGCTTCTTTTAAAAATCTGGTTTAAATAAATTCCTTCTGTTTTTTAAAGCAACATAATTTTCTATAATGGCAAATTAAATTCAATGTGAATAAATAGACAAGAACAGCTCTTGCTTTACTTCCATGATAGTGGTTTCTGAGCAATCCATTACTACTCAGGAAAAGGATGCTAAAGTTATAATAGATGTAATGAGCTGTAAAGAGACTGAATAATGATATCAAAAAATGTTGCTGCTGACACGGAGTTATTTAGAATTTAAAAAAAAATTGAAGAATTTCAGAAGGATCTCACTGAGCAGTACTTGGGCAGCAAGCTGGCAGGTAATTAATGGAAAAATAGAGTGACACACATGGAAAAAATCTAATCCTGCTTAAGATGAATTTTGAATTATTTTTTCCATATTGTTAATAGATGGGATAGTTTAGAAAAATTCAGCACAGTTGCAGTTAGAAGCAGTGATAATAAAAATAAGGACAGAAGCAAAGAACAGTAAAGAAATTGTCCTTGTGGTGCTGGGGCCATGCAGAGAGCATCTCCAGGTCTCAGTGTGTGGCACTCCATCTCCAGCAGCATTGATGAGCTGGGAGGGACACAGGGCAGGGCAAGGAGGGTTCAGGACTGGTCATCCTCAGGCCAGTGAGAGACAACAGATCAGAGGCACCACAGAGAGCTCCAAAGTCCAGTTGGGACAGTGAGAAGACAAGCAGGACGATAATTTCTCAGCCTGTCTCCTATCAGTTTTATTTAATCCTCTCCAGCTGGACAAAATTTTGAGAGTGCAGAAAATACCTGATTACACAACATCTCTAGAGCTCCTTGCCACAGGTTACAAAAAGCCTGTGGGTGCAAAAAACAGAGTTACACAAATGTGGAGGAGGACAGGAGCCCATTGAAGAGCATCAACCTGGAGAAATACCACCTGTGCCTCTTGACAGATGGGAGGTGCAGATGGAAAGAAGGTGTGAACGTGTTACCACATGCTCACTCTCTTGCTTCACTCTTCTATAACTTTGAAAATAACCATGTTTCTGAGAAGGGCTGGATCATCACCTAGACAGGTTTATGCATTTGAGCAATTCCTTGTGCCTGAAACTGTAACCTGTATTATGCTCTTATTTTTCATGTTTTACCAGGCAAATCCATTCTCTAAGTATGATACTGGCATCACGCCAATACTGGTGACATCTCAGAAATTAAATGGGAAATACTTGTAATGGAGAAGCAAGCAATATTTACTTTTCATTTCTATTTAATATGCTTAATTCTGGTTTTGCAGGTAACAAAATCTGTGAAGGTGCTTAAACATTTGCAATTGATGAATGATTTCAGAAAGTAATCAGAAAACTGAATATATTAGTCTGATTGCTGCAATAGGAAGAAAAGATTTAGTTATCAAATAAGTCATAAAAGATTCAAGTATCCTTGACCACTGCCTGCCTCCCTCGCACAAAGCACATTTTAGTATCTCCATGGATCAGAAAATAACCCTGATACTCAGCATCCAAATGGGACCTCTACAGCTTGACTGGAACTCTACCCACACACAGTATTTAAATTCCCAAACTGACAGCAACTTAGAAGGAACTTAAAACAACAGAAACCCAACACTGCCTTTTACCTATCCAGGCATTAATATTACCTAAATGGACAGCAGTACATAAGAAGACCTTTTAGCCATTAGAACACAACCCAGTAATATTACCATGGGTTTACATCTTTAAATTAGTGAGCTAATTCTACACCTTACCACAGCAAGCAGTGGGACACTTTGCTGCTTAAGGATTTGCAGAGGTGTAAGTGCAGCTGGAGACACAAGAAGAGCTTTCATATCTAGGTCTCATTATTTTTAAAGAATGTGATAACCTAGTCTTGATTGATGAAAGTGTTTTCATCCAGCCTCTTGGGATAGTGGGATAGTTTTCATCCAGCAGCAGCCCTGGCTGTCTCCAGCTGCAGTGGAGGAGGGCTGGGAAGGCAGCCAAAGCCTGCAGCTGCTCACTGGATGTGACAGGAGGGCATGATGAGCAGAGGCCAGCTAAAGATGGCAAGGAGAGAGGGTAAGGGACAAAAAGGAGCACCCTGGCCTCTCAATTTTTTCTGGTTCAACAACTCGATCACAACATTAACTATATCACCAGGTTCCTATTTAGCCCTTTGTTTCATCAATTCTCAAGCCCTTTGTGGAGAGGCAGAGCCATGTCTCCTCCAGCCCATCTTCTGCCTGTGCATTGCACCACCCTGCACCACCCAGGCATTCAGTGACAGCCCAGCCTCACATCCTACTTTCTTAAAGACTTGTGCTAAGAACATCTGCCAGGAACAAAACCAGTGTTTATCCAGCAGGCTTCAAGAGCCAAAAGGTTCCGGTTTTAAATCTTCCCAAGCGTTTACCTCCCCACAAAATTAGTGTTCTGCTGTCAGGGAAACAGACACTGAGCACTGATCTCTGCACTTTGGTCTGAAAAACAAGAAGCACTTGCCTCAAACCATTCAGATGAACTAGACTGTCCACCACTGGACACAGTTCAGATGTTAATAATGCGGGGGTTGACAGATGGGAAGAAAAACATTTCCTCCCCCTTCTTTGCCATGACCTTGCTTTCCTGGCAGTTTGGGAAAGGGGGGCCCAGGACAGTTGGGATGTGAGGGAGCTGGTGTATGTGGCCCCCAAGGAGAGCAGGAAAGGGATGTTCATGGCATACCCAGCCCCAGAAATGACACAGCTGAATGATACCTCTGAAAGCTGAAGAGCAGCCAGACTGAGGAGGGATTTCCCAGGTAGCCCAGCAAAGAATCTTTCAGAGAAGCCTTTGCATGAAACCAGATGGCCCTAAAGAGTCCCTGTCTGTGGGACCATGCCGTGAGAGCTGACCCAAACCTGCAGACAGATAATCCCAGCCCAGGGAAACTGCTTCCTGGCTCCAGACCAAGACAATGCCCCCTGAAATTTCCTAGTTATATGTAGATGGCAGAATCCACCAAACCAAACCCTTAACCAGACAAAGGTCATTTATCTCCCAAGAGTTCTGTGCACATACTATAGTGAAAAGAGATGATGTTTACATTATTATTAAAATGCTGATCACTGTCAACAAACCTGATGAGCAAAAGAGAGCCCAAGCAACTAAAATATTACAGGTAGAGAAAATGCTTTTCTGGGGATATTTTTGAAAATGCTGGTGCTGTAGAATCAAGACCCTGTCCAGGAGCCTTCAGCATCCTTCCTGAAGGATGTTTCATTGCCAGTGAAACATTCCCACCTTTGAAAGAATTTAAAGCAGCCATGATCAACCCTGCCACCAGCCGTGGCTGAGAGTGGGTGTTTGGGAGCCCATCTCCAAACCTGGCTGAAAACCAGCATGGGGTGCAGTGGAGCCAGTGGATTTGACTGTTCTTCATCTTGCAGAATTGGACTCCCACTGACAGCCTATTTGATAGATTGCCAACAAAAGTGGGGACATCCCAGCAAATGGTGATCTCTGTAAAGTATTTGAATTCCAAAAGGCCTGCTTCTTCCCAGTAAGGACAGTCAGCAACAGGAGGGTAGCTCTGAAATACTGAATGATTGCAAATTCTGATTCACAAAATATCTTTCATCCAAAAGGGTCATTACAATTAAAATTACCATTAAATGACAATCTAGCCTATAGCATTGTAGTCTTGGTTTGCTCCCCACTTTAAAGCCCCAATGAAGTTCTTGAAGAAAATAGTGATTCGCAACCCTCATTTACTATTCTGTGCCAGAATTTCACTAATAATTAATAATATTACTGTAGCAGTGTCCTATTATACAAATTTTTTCACATGCACAAAAGAACACACTTGCCAGCTGTGGCAATGGGAAGCAAAGGATCCACATCTCATAAACAGAGAAAATTTAGGTCCAAATGCTTAAGTCATACTGAAGTTAACCAGAAATTTTCATTGCAAGTGGAGTCAGGCTTATAAAGTTATCTTTAGTGACATTGACCTACCTGACTTAGGAAAAAAAGTCTGTGTCAAAGATAGGAAATGAAGTCTCTGATTTAAGTTGAAAGTTTTAAAGACTTGGCAGCAGAAGTCCACAGCACAAGAGGCACTTGGTGCTTATTTGACCAGAAAAGTTCACCCTTTCCTTCCTGGGGTAGAAGCTCCAGTGCTACTCCCTGATGTTCCCATCTGCTGGAGAGCAGCCAAGCCCAGGGGCTTTAACAATGCCATGGAAGCAGAAGGGACACCCAGGAGCTGGCCCAGGCTGTCCATTCATTCCAAAGGCCGTCCTAGGGATCAAGTAAACACAGCCTGGCTTTCTAAATAACACCAGGAATCTGTTGCTTATGTGGAGAATAATAATTTAGAAAAAAAATTTTACTTCCACTGAGATTATTTTTGTATCCCAAGTCCCAAAGAGAAGCCCTGTCACTTTCCAAGGATAGAGAATAAATAAAAACAGAGAGAGAGAGGAAAGAATTCAACATGTACAAGCTGGGGTAGGATGTAAAGACACCTCCAGGGAGGCACAGGAGCTGGAGAGCTTTGGGAAAGCCAGTGATATTTTCAGTGTGGAACATCACAGGAAAGCCCCTAAAGAACTCCCACTGGACATGGGAAAAGCCACTGAAGTTGACACCATGACTGGCAGTGCTTTGGTGGGAGCAGTGCACATATGAATATGTGATTTATGAAAAGATATGGCCAGGATTTAGCTCTATTGGGAAGAAGTGAGGTGGAACCTGGGTAATTTTCATTAATTCAGGGATCTTCTATCTCTCATTATACCAATGCATGCACTAGTAAACCATTCACTGTGAATAAAACTTTTTTCATCCAAATTAAAATTTTTTAAAAATCCTGTAAACCTTCCATAGTTTGCTATATAAGAACCTGCCTATTTTATGATCCTATTCATTTTGGCAAGTGCTGAATTCAAGAGTTATGCTGATGTAGAAACCTTTACCAGTTTAATCTTCCCGTGAGTCGGAGGATCTTTGATACAGCATGTCTACATTAAGAAGATTGTTATTATATTTTGCCTCTCAACTTAATTAAACCCTCTTTTTATGAAATGCTGCATTTGTAACTACTTTTCCCTTCCTGAAATGAGCCATCTTGTCTGGTACAGTAATTACAACAACATCATTGAATCCGTATTCATAGGCTGTTCTTAAAATAGCTCCAATTTCTGAATAAAGACTAAAGATGTTGGTGGGTAGAAATGCTGATAAGATGGGTCTCTGTGGCTACATTCAGTCGTGGATCACTCAGCACACCCCTTAACAGGAACAGAAATTGTAAACCACCAAAGGATGACAGCCCCAAAGTTTGCATTAGAACAACACTGCCCTCAGCCCTGCCAAGCAGCCACCATCCCCAGAAGCACAACAGGATACAGCCAACCACTTTTTTTCCAGCTGGAAGTTACAGTTAAAATCCATCAATTCAAGCTAGGAACTGAATGAGCTGCATTGGTGAGACCCTCCAGGGCCAAGCACCCGTGCCAGCTCTGCAACTGAGTGATAGCACAACCACAAGTGACTTACTTCATCTCCTTGTGCAAGAATTTCCTCTCCAGTATTTGCTTCACATTTCATTATATGAGGAAACTGGAGACATTTTCTCATTAAGAGAGTGAGCTAGTTTTCTAAAACCTGCAAGCTACACCCACAAACAACTGTTGACATTAAGAAAGCATTGTGCCTTTAAAATGTCGTTCTGGAAGTCTGAAGATTTCCATTTCAATGCTTTAGAGAATTTAATAAAGAAAAAATTAGTTTAAAAAGGAGCAGCACATTTTAGGTGAAAACTTTTGACCCAGTTCTTCTCTAAGAAAATTTAAATTGGTTATCTTCATCAATTTCTCAAGTTTAGGCAGGTTACAAAAAACCTCAGGATTTCAAAGACACCAGCAGAACATATTACAAAAACTTTAATGTAAAGAAGAAAGAATTTGTCTGACATAAATCTGCAGCTGTCAGATTCAACTGACATGGATAGAAAAAATTATCAATGCTTAGAGAAATTGTTTTAAAAATAATTTCAAATCCCCCCCACCACATATATGAGGAAGAAAATTTATTCCTTTCTGCAAAAACTGCTATTGGCGTGCAGTAACTGAATCAAAACCTAGATACCCTGAATTATCTTTAATTGGCTCAGCATTATCAGGCCTTTAACATAATGCTAACTGCTCATCCCTCAGCCACAGCTATATACACATTTATGGAAGACTTTTCATTTTCTTTGATGCAGAATTGCAAGTAAGGAGGGTAGAAATGCCTGGCATTTCAACCCTGCCATCTCAGATCAGCACCAGAATGTAACATCACCCCAGTGAGGAAAGAGAAAGGAACATTTATAACAGAATCACACTGTCAAAATTGAAACAGGAGTCACCTCAAGCCATGAACTGGGTTTGTTATGGTTCCCAATTATCATTTTATTATTCTTCTACATCTCTTTTCCATATTTCCAAGACTGCAACTGCTCTGTTCTTTAAGAACAACATTTTCAAAAGGACCTGAGATGACCATGGTAACCACTCATATACAGGGATGTCAGCTCAGATTTGTACAAGAATGACAACTTATATTAAGTGCAGTACATTTAAGAGCTGAAATCCTGCTGTAGATGGCAAAACCAGGAGCTTTACTGAGCAGAATGTGGTCCCAGAAGGTTTTAGTAATACATGGAAATGGATATTCAGCAAAAGCAATGGAGAAAGACCAAAATATGGCGATTTTGTCTGGGCTTTGTTTCCCTTTCTTTCCTCGTTATTAAATAGTTCAGGGAAGACCCCACACAAGTTTTTCAGAAAACACCCTTCATACAGATCTATGTAGAATCTTGTCCACTGAGCTGACCACCTGCATCTTCAATGGATAATCCTTTTTGCTCTGCACAGTGACCCAGCACATGCAGTGGTCAGGAGTGCAAAGGACACCCTCAGTGTGCAGAACAAGTTGAGACGTTTTAGGACACATTGTGCTTGGCATGGGAAAGTAATGTGGAAGCACCTAGAGGGAGAAAATCTCTCCATAATGCTCAGCATGCTGCCTGATACAACATGAGAACTTGGACGCTGAAATATAATTGTCCAAAATACACAATGACGAAATATGTGAATTTGGCCTGAGTTTTTAGAAACTCTGCTCATTCTGGCCAACTTCCACTTGGTGTACCTCAATAAACCATGAGAAAAGTCCCCAGATTCCCAGGGACAGAGCATAATGACCGCAGGGCACGCATGCAGAATGTGTAAGCCAGGAACAGAGTCCTTTCCACCAAGGCACAGTGGAACCATTCCCTCTCCCAGCTCAAGGCAGCCACACTCTGCTGCTGTGCATCTTTATGCTATGGTTGAGTGCTATGTGGAGTGAAACCCTTCAGTGCCAAAGCACTGGTTCACCACAAAACACTACAAACCAAAATGTGGATCTCAAAGCCAATAAGAGAGTGTCACCTCTGAGACTTTGTTTCACATGCAAAATAAGATTGTATGTAGCAAAAATCAACTTTCAGGTAAAATGTCAGCCAGTATTTTCCTTGCCATCCATGACCTTGCAGGGCAGATGTTTAGAGGAATGGAGTACCTCTCCTATAACGAAAGGCTGAAAGAGTTGTGACTGTTCAGCCTGAAGAGAAGATCCTGGTGTGACCTTATTGCAGCCCTCCAAAATCCAAAGGGGGCCCACAAGGGAATCAGAGGTCTTTTTACAAGGGCATGCAGTGATGGGACAAGAGGGAATAGCTTCAGATTGAAAGAAAGTAGGTTTAGGTTGGATGTTGGGAAGAAATTCTTTACTGTGAAGGTGATGAGGCACTGGAACAGGTTGCCCAGAAAAATTGTGGATGCCCCATTCCTGGATGAGTTCAATACCAGGTTGGATGGGACTTAGAGCAACCAAATGGTCCAGTGAAAGGTATTCTTGCCCATGGTGGAGGGATTGTAAATGTGTAATCTTCCAACCCAGGCAGTTCTGTGTTTCTGTGATTCTATCCCAGCCTCTGGGCTAAACTTTGGTCTCCTCATCAAGGCTCTTAGTTTGCAGTGTGTCCTGTGCAGTGCCTCCGAGCCCTAAGGAGAAATCTCTCTCTCTGAATCCAGCTGGAAGCTTATCTCAGTAGCTGCCTTATCCAGTGCCTATCTCAGCAGCTGCCTGGTCTCTTTGGCCTCTCCTGGCTCTCTGTCAGGCTGTGCTGAAAACATGCTTTCCTGGTGCAGGCATGCAGTTCTCTTTCCAAATACAGTCCCCACCTCACCCAGGATCAGCAGCCAGAAGAAGACAACCAGGGGGGTATTCCTGGTGCCTGGTTTTGCCCTGCTGACAGCACACAGAACTGAGCACATGAAGATCCAAATCAGAGAGCACCTGCACATTCCCCTGCCTGTGGCCGAGCTCTCAGGAGCTGCGAGCTGGCTCTCCCTGCCTGCCATGTGACAACAAAAATGCTTTTTACACAGGTTTCTATGGGAACAAGGCTTAATGCTTCCACACTTTCTTCTTGTCTCCTTCTAATAACTCCTGAACCCTTCGGCTCATCCCAGCCAGAAGTTGACAGAGGAAGAGAAAAAATGCAGACATATTCTAGTTCCTCAAGTATTGTAAGCACAAGGGTTGAGCAAGTAGTGGAGAGAGAAAACATGCTGTAAGAGCCTTGACAAATGGAAAAGTTGTAGTCCAAGCCACAAATCAGTGCCAGCTACATGAGCCTTTTTATGAGGTCCCTCTGTTCCCTAAGGATAAGACATCCACTGGGCCAGGATGCGACTGTCAGATATCACACTGAAAACTGGGCTTCATCCCTACCTGTGCACACAAAACTGCTTGCTCCTCCTTATCATCCAGTAGGTAGAAATATAAATAGTACTTGATTCTGGAAATCCTGAGGGATGAAAGATCAGTCTGATTGTCACACACTGCTGGACAGAGTTTCTCCTCTGTTTTTAACCCCAGCTTTTCCTCAAGATTTTTATTCAAATTTTTGAATTCTGTTTTCTATGTCAGTATCAACATCTGCAAGCAAACTTGCATACACACTTTCTTTTGCTATAATTGTATGACCAAATTGTTAAAACTGGTAGTAACATTGGGGTGAAAATCTGTATGTTGTTCCTGTTCCTATCCTGTTGTAAACCTAGCTCCAGCTGATTTGGAAATTTTATCTTAGTCTGTAATGGGCTTAGAATTGCAGCTCTGCTGCATAGGGTTTAGCAGTATTCACAGATACTGATTTGGAAATTGCAGAATTTAATCCCAAATGAAATAAATGTCATTACAAACTGCTGTAGAAATAAATTTGACTTCACACAAAGGTTTCTAATTTTACCAACAGATAAAATCTTATTTTCAGGTGAGTGAGCCATGTCATAAAGAAGATAGAAGGTCATACTGAGGGCTTTTTTAAACTGTGTTGTTCACCTGGGGATGCTGCAGAGGAATAAGGACAGGGCGTAAGTGGTGTTTTCCCCTATGGCAGGTTCTCAGCTGACAGAACAACTAGAGCGTAACTGAACAAAGGCATAAAAGCTGCTCTAGGACCACTGAATATTCTGCCTGTCAGTATTTTAGTGTGTTTGAAATGAAGGATCCTTTCTACATTAAGAGAAAAAATGACCAGCTTGCCAAGCTGAAAGATTTGAGGCTTGACTGTACTGTGAACTCCTCCTGCGCTGGCCGAACGAGAGAACCCCGAGCACCAGACCCCCGAGGTGCCCAGAGCCACAGAAACTGCAGCAGGCACTGCCTACAGCCCCCTCCATTAGCAGCCTCAGGCACAAAGACTTGCATTTGGCTAGCAAGAGCCTGAACTGATGGCTTGTATTTGCAGTGCTTCACTTTTTGACTGCTGTTTGCACCATATGAGTTTCTGTACCGAGACGCTGCTGCCGAAGCAGCAGGTAAAGTGCTCAGAGCAGCCTTAGCAAGAGCCTTCCCCAGCCCACATGCCACAATTCATGTTCCTCATCTCAGCTGTGCCATGAGTCACTCCTTCTCCTGCGCCCTCCCAAGAGATTGTATTAAGTCCTGTTGTGTATCTTGCTAAACTGTGACATCCCAGTCAGGGCAGGCTTTTATTCTTGAACCTTGATAGCAACTATAACAGTTTAGCAGGGATACACACTGTGCACAGCAAAAAAACAAAGACCCCAAAAGGTTCTCCTACATTCAATCATAAGAAACAAAACCCAGTCTTTCCTTGTAAATTTTGCTGTATTCCTGTGACATTGGGTCACAGATGTTAGTCTCCTCCTGGCATTCTCTCTTCGCACAGTTCACATACAAATGATTCTCTGAGGTCTTGAGAAATCAGCATAACATGAAACAGTAGATATGAAATGTGATTTTTTTTTCCTTGGATTTACTCATTTCTACAATATCATCGGAGGAAATATCTCAAAACAGTCCCAGATCTTTTTTTCCTTACTAGCTCATCTAAATTGTCTCTTGGGTACCCTAACCTACTTTCTGAGACTATACAACTGCCTTTCCTTGTAGCACGCTTGCTTTGCAAGTTTTCCCTTTAAAATAAGGTTGGGTATTTTACTCTCAACTACTTTGGCTTTTGTTATTTCCTTAAATAGTACTACAGTCATTGAAATGCACAATCTGTATCCTGCCTTATGTCACAACCTAAATAAAAAAAGCAGTAGGCTGGTATAAAAACATAGATGTATTACAGAGCAAAACTGTCATTAGAGGGAGAAGAACTCAATTCTCCTGCAGTAACTCGGCAATGTTTTCTACTTCATAACCTTCCATAATGTCTCCATTGAAGGAAAAATGAAGCAGTACATTTTGACCTGAGAGTATGAAAGAGGTTTACATTATTCTTACTTTGAAGATGGATGAAAGCACCTGAACAGCTGTAATTCAGAAACAACCACCTTGCAGCAGTGTTTTGCTGGGCTGATCATCTTCCCCAGACTTCCATGACCCACTGCACAAGTATTTGTTCTGTCTATCCTCTAAGAATGCCTTTTCGTTAGGCTTCAGTTTATTGCATTCTTGACTTTCCCCTCAACTGTCTTTTGCCCAGATATTTTCATCCTTTGCAACTTCCTACTTTGTTTCCTCTGGAAAACAAATTAAACTGTTACGTAGCTAGTAATGAAGATCAGGTATACAATTTTTTCCCGTCTGCAAGTCTAATCCCTTATGAGCCAGACAATCATCAAATTTTTAATTCTGTGGCATATGAAGTAACCAGAAGAATCTTTAGTTGAAGTTTAGTTGTCAGTTGCTGTACTCAACCAAGTTACCCCTCTAAAGGAATGAGATTTTAGTGTTGAAGAGCCAACGTCATGCAAAACAACACAACCTTTGTAGCAACCGTACTGTAATAACTTGTGCATTAAGGATACAACCACCAGTAGAGTTTATAGAGGTTTTCACACTCTACACACACTACAAGTATTCCTTAACAGTGAACTTGCCTTGTCCAAATTAAACTACATAACTAAAACAAGGTTATTGACAGTTTAGGATACATCCATTGTTAGAAATGTTTCACCAGTATTGCGAAAACAAACTGAGCATCTCAGGGAGATGGCGAAAATGTGAGGCCTAGTGACCCCTGCAACTTCATAAGAGAAAACTATAATATCTGGGGTGAGGATCAGGCAGAAAAGGGCAAGGAGGAGACAGGGGACATCTCACCCAGGGCCTACTGAGAAGTGAGCAGTGTGATGGGCTGTGAGGCAATTACCATTCAGACAGGGGGAATGAGCCCTCTTATGCCACAAGAACACGTGTGTATCTGGATCCTGTGGGGCAGCAGAAATGTTAAACACTTCAGGAACTGTAGGGTATCTGCTATTTTCCAAATTCAACTAGCTGGGCATAATGGTACAGCACCTATGTCTGTGGAGTCATCTTGTACAGTCAGGGCTCACAGGCTCACTGGCACAAAATAAATACCACCCCTTTGGAGGTGTAATAGTGCTCACCCATGAAGGATTTCAGGATTTACAATGCAAAAATAACACTTAATTCAGTGGGAAAATTTTCTCACCCAGAATTTAGTGAAAGTGAACCAGGGACCCCAAGGCTTGGAACAGCAGGTTTTAAGTAAACATGGATGGAGAAGGCCATGGAGATGTCTCCCTAGCCCTCAGTCTCACTGCAGAGAAGAGCTGAGAACAGGGATATAGGGCGTTAAACTTGATTTTTAAGCTCTGCTAACTCTTTCAGGCTTTGCCTGAAGCCATTCCCTGGCTCAAGGACCATGTATGGCTCTCAGCTGCCTGTTCTACAGTAAAGCTGTATATTTTGGCACAGATATGCCACATCTGCACCTGCTCACAATTCTCTACCGCAGTGTGTGCCCACAGAGCTCTTCCAAGGCCACATCTGAGAAGGCTTCAGTATCAGGACTGGTGTAATGTCCAACCTCTGCTTCTGTGGATGCATGATCCAAACCCCACTGGACTTACACTGAGGAACTGGCAATTAACCTACCTCAGCTGGATGGTTTGAATTAGACCTTCTGAAAGAAAGAACACCTCTCCCTCACCATTTTATCTCCAGGTAGATGACAATATGATTTCTTTGCTCAGGAACTGGCCAGGTTGTGGTTTTCAGCACCTGTATGGAGTCCATTCTCTCTCTGTAGTCTCTCAAATCCCTTTAGATCTTATCTGACCTTTTCACTTAGCAGCTTCCTAGGCAAGAGGCTTAGTTACCCTTTACTGTCATCTATAAGGAGATCTGACTTCAAATCTGACAGCCAGGGGATCCAGGAAACAGGACTTAGAAACAAGCACCACGGGAAGGGAAGCCAATGCCATTATTGAGAGCAGTTGAAAAAGATGAACAATTATGTATGCACTAAAGGAAAGGCAAGCCAAGGAGGAGACATCTGGATCCCAAAATCTCCAGAGGCTGTGGCAAGAAAGAGGGCTGACTGGTCACCAGGGCAATGGTTTGACAGGACATGTGGATAGCCTGGTGCAGGGGCAGTGTCCACAGGTCTCTCTCAAACACCCTTACAAGTCTGCTGAGCCATGGCTCATTCTGCAGGCTCATGAGAGACACAGAGAGCTGTGAGCACTGAGCTAGCAGGTGGATCTGATACAGTGGATGCCCCATCCCTGGAGGTGTTCAGGGCCAGGCTGGATGGGCATCTGAGCAACCTGGTCTAGTGGAAGGTCTCAGTGCCCATGGCAGGGGGGTCAGAACTGGATGATCTTTAAGGTCCCTCACAACCCAAACCATTCTATGTTTCTATGATATTGTGCACCCACAAGGTTTGCAGCCCCAGCCTCTGCTCTGTCTCCATCTGTAACTTGCAGCAGTACATTGCTTTGGGCTTTTTTTGCAAGCTGCCTCAGCCAGCAGGCAGAGCTGGATGATCCT
Organism: Melozone crissalis; assembly: GCF_028551555.1. NCBI lineage: Eukaryota > Metazoa > Chordata > Aves > Passeriformes > Passerellidae > Melozone > Melozone crissalis. The sequence continues at coordinate 61,245,243 of NW_026535805.1, forward strand.
TCTCTCATTGGCAGAAGGTTCTCTCCTTGCTGGTGGCCAACTAAATTCTTTCCCTCCAACTTTGAGTAAAGTACCGGTTTAATCTCAAACACTGACTAAAACACTACTTCCATCTTAAATTTAAAAATCACATCAAGCTCTTTGAAAAAAACCCCAGGCCTTCATTATCATGAAGTGGGGAGTTAATCAAAGGATGTTTTACATTTTCCAGGAAAAGAACCTCTGAAGCATTTCCACTTAACTTGCTGGAATTTAAGGAACAAGCTAATTAATTTGTGGCTTCTGGAAGAACTTGAGGGCTTACTGTAAATTCTTAAAGACCCTTTAAAGTGATTTAAATGTTACAAAAAGTACTGAGACACCCCCCCTTGGAGACTGAAAATACTTTATTTTCTGCAGAGGGGCTCGAGTTGCCCTCTCAGCCTCAGTAAAGCAACATGACTTGGACCAGCTAAGCTGGGGTTGGAAGGCAGGTGTTATACTACACTGGTTCTGGTTGAACAGACATTTACATGGACCCTTTCTCCATCATACACACATTTGTCTTGAAGCTTGTCAGAGTTCATTGGAAGACAAAGTTTGCACTAAACTGCTATGCTGAATTAGGTCCTTGTACGTGGCTTCTCTGTGGAGAAGAGTAAATGTCAGCAGTTACAGCTGTGATTCTCTGCCACGTAAATTGAAATAATACCAGAATTAAGCCAGAATGCCATCTGCAAGAGATGATAGAAAGGTAATAACAGCTTTGGCCTTCATCTTCAGAAGAGATGTAACTACGCAGTGTTATGAGGAGAAGCTGAGCTCACACAGGTCTGCTCAGCCTGGAGGAGACTGAGGAGAGACCTCCTTGCAGCTATAACTTCCTCTTGAGGGGAAGAGGAGGGGCAGGCACTGATCTCTTCCCTGTAGTGACCAGTGACAGGACCTGAGGAAACAGTCTGAAATTGTGTGAAGGGAGGTTTAGGCTGGATATTACAAAAAGGTTCTTCATTCAGAGGGGTGGGCAGTGGAACAGGCTCCCTGTAGCCACATTTCTCTTCACAGAGAAAAGCAAGGCACGACTTCCCAAGAATATTTCTGGGTTTCACATTCTCTGAACTTCAGAGAAGGGAAGGACAATTCTTATCTTATTTGCCGTGCCTGTGTTTGTGCAAAAGTATAATGCAATACGGATGGTGTTTTTTTTCCTTGGCTTGTCAGGGCCAAGAAGTCTCTCTGTGTGTGTGTGTGTGTGTGTGTGTGTGTGTGTGTGGACTGTCGGCTGACAGTGATGAGATTCTGGGCAGTTGTGTGCAGAGTTGAGTGCTTGGCAGATTCAGTTTAGATGTAATGTAACATCGTGTAATATAGTATAGAATAATATAGTACAATAAAGTAATTAATTAGCCTTCTGATAAGATGGAGTCAGATGCATCATTCTCTCCCCCTCATCAGGCAAAAATATGATCAATAGCTCCCCAGGCAAGTGCTCACAGCACAAAGCCTGAGACAATTCAAGAAGCTCTTGCACAATGCTCTCAAGCAGAGGGTGTGGTTTTTTGGGCTGTGCTGTGCAGGGCTATGAGCTGGACTTGATAATGCTTGTGAGACCCTTCCAGCTCAGAATATTCTGTGATTCCCAGAAGCACCACTGAGCAGTAGTTAAAGCCACTACGAAGGCTTTACATTTGAGAGTTGGGAATTCATGAGGGCACAGTTTCTTCCCTGTGTTTGAGTACTTTACACCATATCTCATTCTTCTCCTCATGTGAGCTGCCCTCTCCCTCCCCAGACATTAGCTCCAGATATTCTGGCCGCTGATTTTGGAGGGATCCATCACATTGGATGGATGTGAAAACAGCTGGCTCTTCTGGCTGAGTCGAAGGATGCCTCTTCTCTCTTTAGCAGGAGTAGGCAAAGGTAAGTGACTATAACACAGCAAAATCACAGCACTTCCGACTGTGCCTGTGCTTTAACTTTGAAATTCTACTTCATCCCTCACATCCTGCAGAATTTCTAAACCAGTTTCCTTGGAATCCATATGGGAGAACCCCAGTCTTCTCCCTAGTACAGGCTCTAGTTAGGGACTGGTAAATGGTTCATTCCTGTCAGCTGCCTGCACCATTCCTGCCATTGCCTCCCTGGACACCTGGCTGTAGTACAGGAAACCTCTTTCCCTCCCCTCAATTTCCTTCCAACCTGGACTCCAGGAAGGTGGTGTCCACTCACCACAGGTGTCCCCATCTAGAGTGAGAGCAGCAGACCTAATTTTTTGTACTCCCAAAGCGAATTCACTGCTCCCAAAATTTGGAAAAGGAATGAAGGCAGCTTTAGGAAGAATTAGCATATCACTTTGAGGGTCCTTCCCTCTCTCTGGAGTGGGTGCATGGGAATTCAACACACAGCTCCCACAGATCATCTCCAAGACTCAATAACTTAAATCTTCCTAAAAGTGCTCAGTAAGCACTTTAGTGCACACACTGCTCTGCTTTCAGCCTGGCAGGCAATGCTTTCTTGTCAATCTGCGCACATTATATGCAACATTGAATACAGGGAGGAAAAAACCAGGTGACTTTATGAGAGGAAGGCTAGCAGCAGAACTTCTGACTGCTACTACACTTCAGAGCTCTGAGCTTACTCACTTGCATGAGCAAATCTGAACCACACTGAATAATTTATTTTTTCCCCTTTACTTCACTTCTGTATTGATTCAAAGGGACATCTCACATGCCACGAACTTAGTATTGTTACAACACAATCACATGTGAAGGAGCCAGAAGAATATTATTTGGCCTGATAATATTGTTTCCATAAGAAAATTACAGTGGGGCATCAAAGGGAAAGGAATTCTTCTGAATGGCAGTTCATTAAATCTTTTTATTTACTTAAGGAAAAATGTTGTAGTGGATAGATAGAAAAACAAGCATTATGTGGAGGTGAAGGCTAGAAATGGGAGAATATATTCTAATTTTAAAGAAGTAAAAGCTAGAAAATATTTAACACAAAAAGGAGATATATTTTTGTGAGGATTTCTGTATAATCTAAACCCATTTCCTCTGCTTCACATTGACATGACATTCTAAAGGAGCACTTTGGTTCAAACCAGAACATCACTGCCAGACCAGTTTCCCAGACCAGCCAGTGGGCTGATATCCCAGCAGCTCTGCACAAATCAGAAAAGCCAGTGGCTAAACTCCACTGGCAGAAACATACTGCAGCCCTTCTTCTCCTGACTCATTAAGCAGCTGACAAGCCAAGTCGGGAAGCATTTAACATTATTTCCCACTTATAAAAGACCCACTCAAGAACTTTAAAGAGCACAAAGTCCTCAGTATCAAAGAGGAGCCATAGTACAAATTCACATCAGAGAGACTGTGACAGTAAGAGGACATAGCTCCACCAGCTTGAGTAAATGGCCTACACAGAGCATTCGGGCTTATGCCTTGCCCTGTGCTTCATTACAGAGCTACCAAGAAGATAATTCAGACTCCTCCTGTCCTTGACTGTGCCTACAATATCACTCACTAAGCAGCATCAGTTCCCTTGCACAGAGCACAAGAGGAGCATGAGGATCTGTCATGCACAGCCTGAGTAGGGGCACCCAGAGCCAGCCCTGCTGGGACCTGCCAGCTGATGCAGTCCCTGTCACCCTCGTGCTGCACCATCTGTGCCAACAGGGAACACGTGATGGTCCCTGGGCAGCTCCAGCCCCTTTAGCTGCTAACGCAGGCAGGTGCCAGCACGTGCCAGCACTGCGCTTGCAGGTGCAGCACACATAGCCTTGCACTGAGAGCAAAGCATGACCTCACCCCAAAGGAGCCAGCTGTGCTCTCCAGCTCAGCTCAGCTCTGCCAGAAGGTGAAATCCCAGAGATTCTGTGCTGCTGGAGCAGCTGGGTCCAGTGACCACATCCAGGGGGGCTGGGGATACCCCAGCTCAGCTACTCGAGGCAATTTTATGCAACTATTCATAGAAACGTAGATTTTTGCATCAAAAAATGAAACTGTGGCAGATATGGAACTGTTTCTTATTGTTTTATAGAAAGGGCTCTGTCTTGCAGAGGAGTCCAGCTGGGCAAACCTCTGCAGCAGTGGGGACCTTCATGAACAGGGGCCAGGGCAGAGGCAGGGACAGCTACACCCCTGCTGCTGAGAGCTGAGTGTGGACTTGAGCTTCATAACCCTCTCCAGCCCAAAATGTGGCATGGACCATTCATCTGTAGCACCTTTAAATCTCTAGGGTGAAAATTAGGAACACCTCTTAAAATTAAAGTTGAACCACTGCTCTTAAGAGAATGTGCATTTTTACAGCCATGGATACTATAAATGCTGCATTAATATATGCAATTGTACAAAGCTACAATTTATTAGTTTAAATGTCACTTAGTATATTTAATCAGTGCACAAGCTCTTTAAAGGGATAATTCAAATCAATTTGACACCCTTCATCTGCAAAATCAATGTTTTGCAGGTTTATATAATCTGTGGAACTCTGTTAACACACAAGCAAAGAGGTCTCTCCATTGTCAAATTTCAAGAAAAAATGAGAGGAGCAACTTCCATTAGTTCTGAGAAGTGGAGACAGCCAGGAGCTGAAGATAAAAATACCTAATCACTTCTAACCCAAAGATTCCTGAAACATATGGACACTTTGAAAAGAAAATGTGAAGTCAGAATTGGAGAGCTGATATACGCCTCATTAAATGAATATTTTTCTAATATTTCTTTATTCAACCTAATTTTCATGTCAAATTCTAGCACATACATTCAGGTTTTTTCTAAATTTAATATGATAACAAGAAAGTACTCAGGCTATTGTAAAAAAGCTAACAGTACTCAGGAATAAAGTATCTGTCCATCATCCCTATGGTTTTGTATGTGCTTAGAGAAGGAAGAAAATCCCTGAAGAACTTAATATTGTGGTGAGAAAGCTTCGCCTAAAACCCTGTCTGATTAAAGACATTTAACAGCCATCTAGCTGGACATGCTTCAACATTTCTACAAGTTCAAGTATTGAAAAAATTAATTCCCTTCTGTAATTTCAAGGAGAGTGTCCTGCCAAGATGCTTGACTCAAGCTGCTGTGAATATAGGAGGAACAATTTTAAATTTACTTCCACAATCCAGCGCTGCATATATAAAAAAGCAGAGAAATCTGAGGCAGCCTTCCACTGTTTCTGCAAGTCATTATTATTTTGTACATTCACATTGCTTAACAAAAAGATGCAAGAGTTTATGTCTTACATTACAATAGAATTATTATCTATCCCTTCGGCATACTCTTACACTTGACAGTCCATAATGAGCAAATTAGTAGGTAAAATTTGCATAAATTATATTATTCCTGTTTTTACAGGCCTGTATGAGATTTCTCAACTCACAAAAAAGAGTAAATCTCCTCTCCTTTCAGGGGGTGTATCTTCAGATGCTGCAACTACCAGTGTCATGGTCATCATTTAGGTGGAGCTGTAATTTCAATGACTAGGAATATATAAATAACACTGGGATTCAAACCTAGATTGTGACTGTTCTCTCAGTTCAGCACCTTCATCATTCCAGGCTAGGATATCCTGGAGAAGTCCCTTGTACAGCCAACATCCAGGACCTGGTGCAGGGGTATGAATCAATAACACCTTCAGCTACCAAATAGTCATGCTGTCATGGTCATCTTAACAGGCAGATGACCCTCCCTGTAAAGATATTTTAGGTGTATCTCTTTGCCTTTTGGTGGCTGTTAAAATAATTTCTACATAAAGCTGATTTTAAATATACTGCATACATGCAAACTGTTGTTTAAGGAACCAAAACAGCCATCAGCAACAATGTTATAGACTGAGTTATTCAGAAATTAGTATTTCCTCTCCCAGGGGTATTTCAGATCTCCCAGATCTGTATTTTAGTCTGGTCACACTCCTCATCCTTCTAACAGCAGCCTTGGTGGACATTTGCCAGAACCTCTTCCCAGTGTATCTTGGCTTTCCAGAGACGTTTACCTCCCTTCCTCCTGCAGCCCTCACCCCAGACTCGTGGGGAGCTCCATCTGAAGGCTGTGCCACCATCCTGCTCCAATCCCCTTGGCTGTGATGGAGGCACCAGCAGCCCAACCATCTCCATGTCCATGGGCTGCTCATCTGGGAGGAAAGTTTATTGCAGCTCCATTAGTGCCCTCACCAGAAGGAGAGTTTGCTGCCATTACTCAAGGACCTGTCCAATACAGAACCACTAAACCTTTGCAGTGGAAACACAAGCATCTGCTGATGGCAAGATTTTGCTGTTTGCACAGCCATGAATGGATCTCTTCAGTCATGTCCTTCCTCTTGATGCAGGTAAACAAACCACAAGCACCTGTCAGAAAACATTTTTCCCCTGGTCACATCTCCCATCTAAATCTGGGAGATTATTTTTTTTGTGGATGTGCAGTGTAGGAGAATCTGAGGTAAGTTCAAAATGGGAATGTGGTTTTTGGGTTTTGTTCAAGCTCGGCTGTCCTTTATTAAAGGTTTGCTCAGAATGACATTACAGAGGGAATCAAATTGCATCAAGTTGCATAGCATAGTCATACTTTGCAGAAGGTATTTTGATTGATCCTGCACTCCTGAGAATGACTTAAAATATGGACCAGGTACCACCTTACTGGGAAATATTAACAAGAAAGAACATCCTCCCAAAAGGGGACAATTATTTTTAAATTATTTGAAATATTGGATAAGTGAATTTTTACAACTGGAGACCTAAGTAATGCATTTGTGAAAGTAATGCTGAAATGCATCAATGGGCAAGCCTGGCAAAGGCACTGCTTTACATCCTGGAGTCTTCCATGTCCTTAAGGATAAGCAGTTGCTTCCTGGCTGCTGCAGGTACCATGCAGCCACTTGCTGGTGATATCAGAGTGACAGATGTCTTGGTCCAGACCAAGGGGTCCATGTGGAAATGGGCATTCCTGTCTGCTCAGAGCCTCACAGGAACCTGTGGAGCCCAGCCAGACACAGATCACGTGGCAAGGACAATGTTCAGTTTCCTCACAGCAAAAGAGCTGCTAATGGGAGCATGGAAAAACTATTGTACAACATACTGGGCAGCACACACAACTTGGTAGCTGCCACTGAGTCTGTGGTGAGACTCCTCTGTAAAGTTCCAGTTACCATAAATTCTCTGTTTGTGGAGTTAGGCACACCACCCCCAACAGCACTAAGCTGTGCTACTTCCCATTAATATTTCCATAGCTCACACACCATGATCACACCTTTGTTTGGGTCCTCTTTCATCCATTCACCCTATTCTGAAATCTATCCTAAAATAGCCTTCCATTCTTATTTATAGGCAATGCCAAAACCCAGTTCATCAGCACACTGCACTTTGTGTGGAGACCATTATTGCAAACATTGCTGGGAGTTTCCCCACAGGGACAGGCCCAGGGAAACTCCTCTAGGAAATCCCTGCTGCCAAAGCTTTCATCCTCACAGCATCCTGGCTCCCTGTAAGCCAGTTCCTCACAGGCAGTGCAGCTGCTGAAGCAGCAGCAGTTCTGCCTGCCTGGCATTCCTCCTTGCAATAACACTTCATTATTGTATGCTCAGTGCAGTGGCACTTTGCCCTGTTTACCAGGCACAGGTAGCAGAATCCACCCTTACTTTATGCCTTATTCTATCCATTCTCCCTTGTTTCAAAAGTTGTCTTCAAGTCTTTTAGGCTGTTGAAGTCAGACTAATGAAACCTATTCTACTGGTACTCACCAGCCTCAAAAATTTATGTAATGAATGCTTAGGAAACCATCATACATTTCCATCAAGGATGAGGAATCTGTATCAACAGAAAATACCTTTAATCTGCAACTTTGTTTTGCCCACTGCACACAAGAAAGAGGGGCTAAAAGCAGAATAGTTGTAAAGAGAGGTTAACTGGTATGAGCAGGAGATCACAATTTGTCATGAAGAGTGAAAAAGCATGGTTCATTTTGCTCGCCCCGGGCTGAGAAGAAATATGATTGCACTTTCTAAATAAGTACATCACAAAACAAGGCATAAACAGAGGGAAAGTATTTTATACTGTAAATGTGGCACAAGTGATTACCAGTCCTGGAGACAGGGTAGCCAAGCTAAGCAGTATCCATCTCCATATAAAGCAATCAATGCATTTAATAATGAGGCACTATTGTCTGCTATAGGAAGAAGCCCAACTCAGGGCTGCTGAAGTTGGAAACAAGCTTTCAGAAAGTGTAGTTCCAAGCTTCCAAAATGGGAGCTTGACCACCTCCCAAGGATCATTCTGACTACCCGCCTCTGAACTCTCCAAGTCCCTCTGTTGGAGCATGGGACCCTGGGGAGTGAGGAAACAGCAGCACTAAATTCTGTGCCCAGTAGAAGCAGCAGCAGCCCTGGGGTTTTCACTTACTCAGTGAAGCAAGTTCAGCCCCCTGATCAGTGCAATGTGCACACACACAGAGGAATCATCCTATTCCTGGGCTGTCCAGCTGCCTCCATTCACCTCCCTTGGCTGTCCTTCCTAAGGGCTACCTCCTCTCTTCCTTCCCTCTGGTAGCACTGCCCATTTCCCTCACTTTTCTTCTTTCCATGGCCTCTGCAGTGTACTTCTGTCCCCACCCTGTGGTGTGCTGATTTGGGGGACAGGGCACCCCTTCTTTCCTGCCCCATGCCAGGTTCCTGCTCCTTCCCTACACTGTGCCTTCCTGCAGCTCCACTTTACCAGCAGCAGCTGAGAAGTTCCCCTGCCAAGGGAGCCTCTGCTGCAAATACATCCTCCCAGAGCAGAAAGCAAGGCTGCATCAGCTCACTGTTAAACTGCAGTTTTTTGCCTGGGAAAGCCATTCAAACATCACAAACAGCAAAGAGACCGCCTGGATACTGTGCCATTTTTGTAGTCACCTTTTGAGTCCAGCCTCACACTGAGCCCATTATTCCTGTTCTGTCCTCACTCATTAGCAGTGATACTCCATCCCTGACCTCTTCACTGTTTCCTGTTGTGTACCTGTAGCCATCACATTTCCTCTCAGACAATCTTATTTAAGCTCAGGATGTTGTGATCAATCCTGGATTTCTCAGCTTTTCCACCCAGGCTTAATTTTCAGACAATTTTGTGGGCTTGCTGCGTGCTGAATTCCCTTCAATTTTGTCTACTGGAGACAACAGAATTGTTTATCAAGGTGGACAGCAGTACTGTGCTTTCACACATGCTAAACCCCAATCCCCCCTTAAAACAAACAATTTGGCAGCATGGGTGGCATATGTTTGCTTTGAATCCATCTTTCACTCCCAGTCTCTCGATCTCTGATGCCTCCTTCCCCATCTCTGTCTCATTTTCTCCTAATTAGTAGCTCTCATGCATAAAATTTTCTCAGAATGATTATTTGCACAAGTTGTCTGATTATGTCATTTGAAGTCTTGTTTTGATGGCCTGTCAGATGTATCAAGATGACCTCAAATGAGGGCAGCATGTGTAAAAATGCAGAAATTGCCATTGCAATGGGGTGGGAGGATAAGTGCTCCTGCAGCCTCAGCCAATAAATGCTAACAGCCAAGCCCACCAGAGATGTGAACACCTCTCCTTGCGCTGCACTCCAGGGAAGAATACTTTCCCTGGTAAAGAAAATGCAACAGACACTATTGATTAGCTGGAACAAATAAGGATGAGTGCTAAAACAAAAGGCAGAGCTTCCTAAACATTTCCAAATCATCCCCCACATCACAGGGTCTGCCTTCCACATCCCTCCAACCCCGGTGTTGTACAAGCAGCATCTGGGCTAGGAGCAGCCTGCTGAGGCTGCTGGACAGCAGTGCCCCAGACCAGAGTGGCAGGCATGGATTCACCAAGGAGGCATCAGTGAGTGCTGTTTCTCTAGCTTTCATTTTTCTTTCAGACTCGTTAAATTTCATTTTATCTCATCATCTGTAAAACCACAATAAAACCTGTAACAAAAGTAAAGGAAGGGCACTTCAAAACAAAAAGTACCCATATACATACAGCAACCTGTTCTCCTTAAAGAGAGAAAAACTACCAAAAGAGCATTTAAATGAGCTATTTCGTACTTTATTTTTGCATTTATACCATCAGCTGCTGGATCACAAAGAAAATTCAGAGGGATGTAATCTTGATGTTGTAAATTAGACATCTCTGGGATGTCAATAACTCTAATATAACCTCTGCAGGTTCTCTCAACAGCTTTAGTCTTCACAGATGAAGGGGTTGACCTGGTAATTCCTAACAGGAAGAGGCTTCCCTCTGCTTTCACTGATCACTGCAGGAGACAATAACTCACAATAAAGCTTTCAGCCCAGCAAGATTTCTCTCTTCCCTCCCTCCTTTTATATTTGTACATTCAGACATGATCTCTCCAAGTGTTCAGTCTGTGTGCTGTGTATTCCAAAGGAAATAGGTTTCCACATACATGTGAAAGGAGACACACAGGTAGATTTCTCTCAGGGGATGCTGAATTGCACCATCCCTTTCAATGTGTTAAGGCATCTGCAAGATACATGCAGCTCCTGGAGCCAGTGGGAAATTTCAGACTCACAAAATGGATGAGGCTGGAATGGCCCTCAGGCCCTTGTTGCTGGGTTTCTCCTGGAGGACACCTCATCCAAACTCACCTTTTCAGAGCAGGATGCTCAGGACTGTACCCGGTCAGATTTTGGCATCTCCACCAGCAGGGATTCCACAGCCTCTCTGGGTAACTGTGCCAGAGTTTCACCACCCTCACAAGAGGAAAAAGTGTTCTCAGATGGAATTCCATGGGGTTTAACTTGGGCCCAGTGCCTCCTGCGCTGTCAGCATCTGGCTTTCTCCTCCTTCCTCCCCTCTCTCCCTTTCCATCAGGTCTTTATTCACATGAAACTCCAAAAGCACCACCAGCAACTTTAGCACCCAAATTCAGCATCAGGCAAGTGTTTTCTCCTCTGAGAGTGCTTTAGGGCCCAAAAGGCTCACAGGGGATTTCACAGTGAGTGACAATGCCCTGAATCCTTTGGGCTGGAAGCCCGGAGAAGATTTGCTTCTAAGTTTTTGAAGGCAATATAACTTGGAAGAGTGGTGGTGTATAATATTAGTTCCAAATATTTCTTTGGGAACACCTGAAAAGGACATATCTGAAAATGAATTTAACTCTGGCTTCTAACCTGTGCTTATTTTTAGCAAAGTGTAGGTGTGACAATAATAAAGATAGTGATGTCTTAAAAGAAATTATGAAGCATGACATTTATTTTCACCCTTCTTCAAAATCCTTTTTTATTGATCTGACTTGTACAATTTATAACCATGGCTGTATAAAGATAAGAAAAGGGACTGGGCATGCCTAGAAGTGAACTGTGAAAATCCTTTAAATGCTGCAGAGCTGAAAGGTAGCTTTAACCACTGAAGTGATCTACGATGATGATATATTATCTGCTGAACAATTTCCAACTAATCCCATACGAATAATATGTGTTGATCATCTGTGAGCCAGAGATAGTGTGCAGGACCGAAGCCTTCAAAAAAGAAAATTAGAAATTTCTATATGATGTTATTCAGTTCAGTAGCTTCACAATAAAGCAGACAAAATCAATATAATAAATACAAGTGCTTTACTGAGGTCAAATGTGGGATAAATAGTTTAAATATTTGACCAAAGGAAAAACATTGTCTCTTCAGATTAGTGAGGGAGTAGATTCTAAGAAATACAAATCATGTTTCCAATTTGAAGTTTGTTTTATTTTACATTTGTTTTGTCTGATGGACTTTGTGTCTGCATAGAAAGGAAGCACAAATTCTGCAGCTGGGAATCAACCCTAAATTTGCAATGTTCAACAAAACTTCAGTGGTAAGAACTGCCTTTACCTAGAACAATTATACTTCTAGCATGGACCCATATTATGTCCATGCTTGGTGCCAAGCCAAAGGACTTGTTACCATCTACAGGACTTTCTTTCTCTATGCAAGAAAAATTCAGATTAGACTAAATTTGCTCTAACTATGCTTCTAATATCTTGTGATCTCTTCCCAGCACAGTGCTCCAGAACATTTTTGGTTGGTGCAAGGCAAGTTCTCCATAAACACCTTTCCCTGAGTATTTTCATGAAAATGCTGTCAATTTATTCATGACACCATCATCCCAGACGTTCCATGGTGTAACAGTTTATACTGGTATATGCAACAGCACAGGAAAGCTGCAAGATCATAAAGAGTTGAGACAACCCAAATAAAGAGGAATGTTGCTGAAGGATCACAACAAATCTCTGATGCTGCTCTGTACCTCAGTAGACAATCTGGATAGATTTATTCAGCTGGTTTATAGTAGTAAGGCTAAGGATGGCTTTCGTCAGTGTCTACAGCACAGCTCAGTTTTGTTGTGGCCACAACTGAGACAGAATTTCACTCTGCAATATTCACTGAATGGAAAACAAAACAAGCAAAACACAATAACTGCCCCCACACCAAACCCTAATGCCTCATGCTGCAGGTACCTCAGGGCACCTGAGCACCCTCCTGCAAGGCTCTGGGCTGCAGGTGAACTGCGGCTCACCTTCTTCCTCCAGCCCACAGAGCTTCAGCCAGGGCGTTGTCAGTGGTGACAGCCTCATCTGTTGGAGAAAGGGAAATTTCTGGGGCTGGTTTAGGACAAAATGAAGCCTTTATCAAAGCACCAACTCCACAGCCTGCACTGCCTGTGAAAGGCTTTCCAACAGCCTCACACTATGTATGCAACACATACATGCAAAACTCCTACTCTCCAAGTGACTTGCCTTAGAAAAGAACAGAAGAACCACTGAAGTGTGATACATATAAGTCACATCACTTAGCAGAATCCCAAGTAGCACATGGTGGTTATAGGAAGCTGCAGCAAATGAAAGTGTCTGGAGCAGAATGAGAATATGTGCCATGGCTAGTAATATATGCAGCACAAACGTTTTTAGAAAGAACCATCTGGGTGGTGTGTGTTACCACATTGCCACTACCACCACTCTTCCTTTTGAACATTTGGGGATCTTGATAACATCGGGGGGGAGGGAAAACAAAACCAGGAGATTTTCTGTTTTTTCAGCACCTACCTGTTGTACAGGTCAGATCAATAGAATTTTCAGAAAACTAAACTGTAATAGAAACAGTTTTCATGCAATGTGTTTTAGTGAATTCACTAACTCTCGCTATGACTGCTTTAAGTACAAAAAAGACAAACCAAACCAAAACAAAACCAGCTTGCTTCTCCCTACCTTTAGCTATTTACAGCCAAATTTTCATGAGCATGATAACCTCTGACCCCAGGCTTACACCTTTTAAGACATTGCATTTTTCTGGTGTTTTCATCAAATTCCTTTAATTTTTTCTTCTATTTTCCCCCTTCTCTCTCTATATATATATGTATATTGATTAGATCATGTTTAATTTAAAAGCTACTTTTTCCTCTTTCAAATTTCCCAGAAAGAAGAAAAATTTGTTTTAACATTTTACAAGGAAGATTTTCACAAGAAAAGTTTTTTTTTGAGAGAGAACTTCTTAATTTTTGGTATCCCCTGGGCTACTCCACTTTCAGCTTTCCCCTCCTATGCCACATGAACAGGGTGCATTTTTCCAGAGTTCATGGTCCTTACCTATTGATTTTTCAGATTTCTGAGAATATAACAAGCAAATTTGCAGTTAATGGGGTCATGCTAACAATTGTATCTTAAAACAAACACCATGGTTGGTTGATGTTTGAACAGCAGTCAAGTTTACTGAAGCAAAAATATTTCTTTATTTATGTTTTCCAACATTTGTTGCAACCTGTCAGGGTGAAATGCAAGGGGCATTGAGGAGTACAGCAATCTATGGTGCAGAGGGGATGAAAAATTCTAGCCAATATATGAAGCAGGACTGAGCAGACAAGAATCTAAATGAAGTTAGAATAATACCTCTGGGGGGGAAAAGACAGAGGAAAATACCCACTGCATTTTAATCTAATTAATGTGAAGAGAAATCAATAATCCTACATTTTAAATAAACTTTAAAAAAAAAAGTGGGCAGCAGGAGAGGTTTAATTAGACATGTATCTTTTGTCTACTTAGGCACAGAGTTTTGTTTGGAGAGCTCTTCATCAAGTGCCAGGGCTCACAGTAACAAGCAGTGCCAAGGCTGCTGCTTTTTGAGTCATAGGTCAAAGAGCTAAAGGGAATGGCAGGGCAATTTTTCAACAAGAAGGAAATATTGGCCCAAAATTAAGTCACAATGAGTTACAGCTGGTGGGAGGAATTTGGAGACATGCCAAAGTGAATTTTGTCGCTCTTGGTTAACTTACTGGTAGCTTTAGTGCTTGGGAAAAAGGAAGAATAGTGACAGAAACAAACAATGTGCAGTAGTGGCACCCACGCTGCCCCTGTTGTACTCACCCACCTGGGAGCCAGCGCAGGCAATCGCAGTGTAAGTCAGAGCAAATTTTATTGCTTAATACAGTGTGATCTCCCAGTGAAAACTTCAATTTCACCTCTGTTTACTTGGAAGCTGCTAGAGAATTATCCCTCTCAATATCTGTCAGGCAAAGAGCACATCCCACCCCTGTGCTGAGAGCATGAAACTCCCCTTTGGTTGAAACATCTACACCCTGCATAATGCAGGTTTGACAATAGCAGTACTGTCCCCTCCTTTCCCTTATTTTTCAAGCCTGTAAGCTTTGGTGACATCACACAATTAATTTACACTAGTCCCTCCTGCCCCAGAGAAATACAGATTGAGGCTTTTTATTTCTATATTAGTAAACTACATCCCTGATTTCTGATAACTTGCTTTGCAGCAGGATAATCTGTGTTCACTGATCCCAGGGCAGCAGAAATTCCTGCTCTGTTTTAATCACCTGGACTCAGCCAGCACATCATGAGAAGATGAGTTTGTACATATTTTAGAGACATTGGGAGTAGCTAAATTCCTAGCACAGGTGGAGGCTTGCTGGCACAGCCAAGAGGAGAAAGCCGTGGCTGCCATCACAGCAGGCAGACACAGGTTATTTCTGTGTACCAGCAAACTCAGGCCTTGCTTAACTGGTTCAGCTACAGCAATTCTGTAAGTTGTGATTTAGGAGATTGAAACCAGATATTAGTTGCCAATTTTTATCTCTCTTCAGGGCCTCTCAATTGCCTCCTTTTCCAGTTTCATGTCACAGACCTATTTCCAAAAGCTCAGTATTTTCAGAAGTTGACTTGCAGCTTAATTTAGAATATCAGCTCTGAGGCCAATGTCCACACTTACCAGTATTTAGTTGACTCAGTTCACTGAGAACAGTTCTGATTCCTCCTGGCTGGTAATTACAGCATCTGTGATATGAACCTGGTGTGCTTCAGTGTGCTGATTAGCACTTGGGCTCGCTTTAGGCTCATCCACGCTAAGCTTGCCCTGTTTACAGCAGCTAACGCTGAGATTACTCAGTAATTGCACTTGTGGGAACTGTAGCAACTGTGTTAGAGCTCAGTATGTTGTCTGCATCACCACTGACCACATTCAAAGTTAACTCAAGCAATCTCCAAGGAAATCTCCTCGTCAGCAATCTGCGGTCAGAAAAACAACTATAAATACGTCTTGAAAAAAAATGCACAGCTCCTTCTCTGTACATACACAGCTCAGAAATGAATGTGAATCAACACAGCCCAAATTGCAACTTTGAGAAAATTCAGCTAAATAATGTGCATGCTAAAATTATGTGGAAGAGGGGACCCTCATGAAGAAATTTGGTGCAACACAGAACCTGAGACATATCAACAGAAGGGCTCAGTGCTCATACTCTCTAAAAATGACAGAAATAAACACTAGAAGAACCAGAAGGGGGAAAAAATGGCATAAGTATAAAATTTCCATGGTACAGTCCAAAGAAACTGATGAAGACAAGAATGTCTTACAGCTCATTAAAGTAAAAGCCAAATTAACTGCTTGTCCTCATGATTTCTTACTTGAAGGCACAATAAAATAAGGTATCATGAAAAACGAAAGGGTTGACTGCAGTGGAGCCAGGCAAAGAATACTTTTTAATGGGAGCATAGGGAAGGTAGGAGAAAGAGGGAACAAATTAGGACCATGGCTGTCTCCCTGGACTGCATAGCATGTGACACCATCTGATAAACTGAGATGGAATTCAAGGTGCATCAATATGGCATCAACAAGGATCAGTGAGGATATTCTCAGAGGACACTGGCCCACAAAATGAGTGTCTAGGAATTCCAGAATAGCAGCCCTCATGCTGGCACTTGCTGGATTTCACACTTTATTTCACAACGACCTACAGATCATCCTTTCCAAATGGCTTATATATGCTGAGAACATCTGCCAGGACTCCAGCTCTATGGGGATAGTCCTAGCAGCAACTTGACTACCTTTGCTAGAAGAAACAGGACTGAAGCCATGTATGAGAAATTTGTCAATATGTTCCCAATCAAATCACACACACAACTAACCTGCTTTAATGTCTTTTTGGTAAGTCACCCAAGCAAAGCAGTTCTTACAAGTCTCACTGACCCCCATATCAGCTAATTTAGAAGATGCAGGAACAATCTTTTAAACTGGACTAGTAAAATGCAATGGGCTGAACTGAAGCCTGTTTGCAGTCTGCTTTTTACTTCCTGGGGGATGTACTGTTTCATGTGTGGTAAGGTTGAACACACACTGAGGTGCATGTTCCTTACCCGAGAGAAGAGCAGCAGCCTGCTGACAGGGGGACAGCAGAGGCCCCTGCCACAGACAGGGTTTTCAACACACCACCAGCAGACCAAACAAACATCTAGCTGGATTGCCATGGCCACCAGCTCATCACCATAGGAAAACCTGGAACATGCCTCAGAGCAGATCTTCTACTGATATCAGGGAAGCTGCTGTAGGCATTCTGGATTGGCTTATCTTCCTATTATAGACTCCCTGAAGCTTTTCTAAAGGTAAACACCATAAATGAAAGGCCCTTGGCAAGATCAGAGTAATTTAGTTATTAATTTTTTGCTTCTATGCTTGTCTTGCTTATTTTTATGGGTGATAATTAATCTTCATCTTTCCTACACTATCTTACCAAGGGTTGCAAAACGTTGCCCATTCTTTTTGTTTTTCCAGATGAAAGAGGGTGCCCTTTGCTTCCCTCTTCCCTGCCATTATTTCCTGTTTCTGCATGATCTGCAGATGCTTATAGTGAGTCTGGAGCAGATCCATAAGAAGGTAATTTTGTGGAGCAGAAGTTCTATAGTTAGCAAAAGCTGGTAGACAACGCTACTTTCAAGAAATAGAAAAACTATAGTTTAGTTTTGATTGTTTCTGCTTATCTTCCATCAAACACTGTTATCTGATATAAAAATAACCTCTTCTCCCTCTGGCCAGCTTGATTTGTAGTGATGGAAGATGGGGAAGAACTCATTCCTTCCCTCTGAGTGATTGTCAGTAAGTCCAGCTGGCCCTGCTCCAGCTAATTCAAGGAGTCTTAGGAAAAGCATCGACTAGGCAATGGTGACAGAAGCAGGATATTTCACATCCCTGTTTTTAAAACTCTGCAGCAGTAACCTAACACTCCTTCAAGGGAAAAGCAGCAGCAGGAGCAGGTTGGAGCCTGGGGAAGAGGGAGGCCTCTGAAAGTCCAGAGAGCTGAGATAAACACACCCAACCACAAACCTCTGCTTTCTATCAAAGTACTGATTTCTCGTGTACATCTGCCCCCATCTTCCTCTCAGTCATTTTTATAGATGCATCTGAAAAAGGAGGCAAGTGGTGTAAGATGAAGTGGGATACATGCCTGGCTTCTAAAGACTTGCTTATCCATGTTGCAATCTCTCCATTGCAGGGCTTCTGGCAGAAGTGGAGTTCTGCAGCAGGATTTCCATGCTTAGAACCATTTGCATATGTTTATTGTGAAGACTGAAGAAGGCAGGCAGTATGAGCTGTCATCGTTATCTGCCTGAAATCACTTGTTTGGTTTGTTTATTGTTTTGTTTTTAACTGTGATGTAGGATGACTTCAGGAAGAAGCCTGTATTTGGAAGTGTAAATAAAATTAGCTTATCCAAACTCAGTTTTCTTGTCTTACTCTTCTTATTCATTCATTTTCATTTATTTTCTTCTTCATTTGATCTGTGTTCTCTATGTCTAGTCTACTCTTTCCTGTACTCATGGCTTTACTCAGGGCTCTTTTATTTCTTTATCAGCTCTTCCTGTTTTCAAAAGGCAATCTCACTCTTTTTCTCATTCTAGCATTCACACCCACCCTTTCACTTCCACCCTTTAACTGTCACCCATGTCTCTTCATCATTTCCTTTGCTCTCTTCCTTTTCTTACCTTCATTGATTCCTATAAACTCTACTGAAAAAATAAAGAAAATAAGGAAAACTGCTGCCCAGCCCAGCAGGGGAGGCAGAAGTGAGTGGGTAGGGAGGTCTAGTGGTAGGCTGACAGCTTGGGACGGGAGGATGGGCAGAAGTTATTTTGCTGCTGTTAGCAACAGTGCTTTCCTTTTTCATTTGTGATCACTGTTGTTTCCTGCCTTTCAGCTTCTCCTAAAGGATGTGCTACGGTATCAGCAGGGTAACAGAAATATTTCATTCCTTAGAGATGAAATGTTGTGACCAGAGAGAGAATGGAAATCAAGTCTAAATGCATCCAATGTAATCTTTAGGTACCTAAACCAGGGTTGCAACTCTCATAGGCTCACAACTGAGACAATGGAGATAAAAGCAGTATCAGAAGGAGTCAAGTCTTTTCTTGTTCCACTGACTATGTGGGAAGATTAGGAAATTTACTTCTTACTAGGTAGCAGCTATGAATAGGCAGAAAAATATCCAAACTCAAAGAAATGGAAGTCAGAGAAGATCCAATAGCAGCCAAAGATTAAATGTCTCTCAAACTCACCTTTCTGCATTAGACTACACAGCCTCAGACATTCAGAGGTCACAGAGGCTGATTCTAAAACACATGTGTAGAACCCAGGTGTCCCTGTTGGGGCTGGGCATGATGTTTGATCCTCAGACTCCAACCCAGCTGAATGCAGGCAAAGCCATTGAGATGGAGCTTGTGCTCATGATGACCAAAGAGATCCCACCATACAGCCTTTGCCCACCAAGAATCAGTAATAACCAGATGCTTGCTGTAAAAAAAACCCTTCTGTGATGCACCCGAAATCCTCTTCATCAATATGCTAAATCTGCACATTCAAGAAATAGAAAAACTATAGTTTAGTTCAAACTATAGTATAGTTCACAGATTCATCAGTGGATTATTTAATTTACATTTTTAAGATACTACAATGCATCTGCAGCTGTAGCAGAGAAGGTGATTAGATCCATGATGATAAATGTACTTGGAAGGGACATTATTACACATACTAATTGCACTTACTTTGATATTATGTTTTCCACAAGTTAGGAGAGCTCCTTTTCCCAATGAAGAGTTTATTAAAAGAACAGTAAAGATTTCCTATTGCAGTCCTGGAGTACTTGAAATTCAGAAGGTCAGAAGCAGAGAGGATTTGTTTTGCCATAAAACCTGCGTGGAGATCTTACATGGTTTTAACAGGCATAAAGCTATATTGAACCTGATCATTTTTAATGTCATCAAACACTCTCCCTGGCTGAAGAGCTGCTTGCATCAGGTTTCTGTGAGCTTAAGGAATTAAAGCTAACGCAGTGGCCCCATCAGGGGCAGCTCTGAAGCTCCCTCCTCAGTGCAGCCTTTTCCCAGGCATTCAGTGAGTGCATGCTTCTTGCCCAAACCACACATGAGCCCTGAAAGAGCCAGGGTGTGCACTGCCTCCATCCCCACCACAAGGGGGGCTCTGCCCTGGCCTGGGGCTGGGGCTGAGGAAGGGAAAAAATGTCACTGTAGGGAGAAATTGGTGTTTCTGTAGCAATAGTAGGAAGGACAGTGAGGATTTAGGAAGGAGAGAGATTTTAGAAGGGGAGAGATTAAGGACCTGACTCTGTTACATTCTCTTCATAGGAGACCACCACTGGCCCATGAGCTGCCAGGATAATGACAAATGTGTCATTCTGGGAACTGTGCAGTTAATGAAGCTCAGGTCCATACAGATTTGAAGCCTATGTGGCTATCCTTTTCCAGTGAATCAAACAGCTGAAGTAGCTAAGTAGCTCAGGACAGAGAACTGAGATTTGTGAGGAGAGGAGAGGGTGAAAAACCCTGTAGAGGTATTGAGACAGAGTAAGCAGAAGGTAGCAGCACCAGAAACAGAAAATAATAGTGGGGAAAATAAAAGTAAGGTTTGGAGTTCTTGAGGTGTCTCTACATTGTATGGATACCCTGCAGGGAGGATTTGGAGGCAGACAGAAAACGGATGGGGAATTGGAGTGGGAGTAATGGAGCAAATACAGTTCTCTCTTAATAAAATCCAAGTCAGATCTTATTTTTGTTGACAGGAGACAGTGATTTCAAGCAAGTTTTTCCCATTTATGCTATTATGAATAAGATCAAAATGCAGCCCCAGAAGAAGCCAGGATACATTATAATCAGCTCTTTGAAGTTCAGGGAACAAAACACAGCCTGATTGCAAACAAGGGTAGGAGCACTCTAATCAGTGTACCTTTTCAGATTAAGATATATTTAAAGATTTCCAAATAAGTGGAATCATCAGGTGAGTAGAAAAGAATACATTAGACATGGAGAAAAAATAATATCCTAGTTTTACAAATGCTTGGTTGGAAAAAGCTCTATTTAGCTTCAGAAAGAAAGGTTGAGTGACATCAGATACACAGATTAAGAAGGAATAATTTTTGTCGTTTGAAGAATTTTATTTTCTTTCAGAAAAGAACAGCAGGCTTTGAAAATTTCACTAAGCATGCAAGGATATCAATCTATCATAAAAACAGAAGGAGAACTGAAAACAACTCAGAGTAAAGAATTTTCTGGAATCTATCTGCTATTATAACTCACCCTTAAAAATCAGCAGTTAAGAAGGAAAGGGTTTGCAAAGAGCAATTATAATTTACTATGAAAAGCAGAGATTAATAGGCAGTAACTGGAGCAATTTAAAGAGGGGAGAAGTATCAATACTATCTTTAAATGTGTAAAACTGGAAATTACATTTTTAATTCATTCTCTACCAAAGTATGGAAACAGTCAGAATAACAACAATCGTAAGTTTAAGTCAGATTCTAACCCAAACACAATCTTGGACAGTAAAAGATGATTGCCTAATGTCTTTCCAGCAAATAAACTTTAAATCCAGTCCCATGCTTGCTGTGGAAGTTCCCTGTAATAGTCCTTGGCTTGCATTTATGTGAATTGATTGAAAGTCCCCAAATGCTACATTAGTCAGTCTCCACATGCTGCATAAAGATGAGCACTCAGACAGCAATTAATAATAACTTACTTGGCATCAAGTAGAAGAGATAATATCTGAGGCTGATGCTGGCATGGAAATTAAATGTTATATTTGGCAAGAAGTTTCTAAACAGACCATA
Source organism: Melozone crissalis (assembly GCF_028551555.1). NCBI lineage: Eukaryota > Metazoa > Chordata > Aves > Passeriformes > Passerellidae > Melozone > Melozone crissalis. The sequence goes on from NW_026535805.1 coordinate 61,266,605, forward strand.
AAGGCTCAGGTGCTTTAATGCACATTTGTTTAAATGCCTGTTCCTTTTTCCCCCTCTGCTGTGTTTTAGTCCCTGTAGTCTGTACTTCGGTTCATTCAGAATTTCATGGCATATGTTTTTCCCTGGAAACACATCTCTGGATAGCTTCCATTGCACACCCTTTCTCCACCCAACCAGATGACAATGAGTTGCTATGCTTTTTTGCTTGGAAAGACACTTGGAAACTAGGGGAGGGAGGAACTAATTTTTACTTAAGAAAGAAGGAAGAGGAGCAGACAACTATGGCTGTGTATCTCACTGACAATCCTAAGGGACTAAGAAGCAAGTATTTTGCAACTAATGCATAATATTTATCCTTACATTATCTTATAGGAAAATGGTACTAATAAAATTCATTGTCCAAATACAGTTTGCTTTTTGAAAAAAAAAAAGCCTAAGGGATTAATCTCTCATCCTTTTGTTGGGCTTTTGCTTAGCACAAGAATATGGAGAAATTTTATTTTCCAAATAATCTTCTTTCTATTCTGCCATTTTGAATTTCCCCTAAACACCTATTTTGTAACAAAACATGTAATTAAAAACTAAATCCCTGACAACTTCTCTCTGGGATTTTGCTATTATTAACCATTTTACTCTCAGAAATTTCACTGGCCTTTTATTCACTCTCTGTTATGTCCCTGGGTTTGTTTTCTTCGCAAGACAATCCTCAGTGAAATTCTGGGGCCACCTACCAGGATGTTTTACCATTATTTTCCTTCTTGATCTTTCTGCCTGCATGAGTGCATTGAGCTGCAATGTTTTAGTTTGGATCACGGGTGCAGCTTTGAAAGGAGTTGTCTGGCAGTTGTCTCCACTCAGCATACTCTAAGAGGAATTCAGTGCACAGGACCAGGAGCAGGACCTCACAAGCATTGAAATGCACTCAGTGTGGAGCCAGGGTCTTCACCAGCACTTGCAGTACAAACCACTCCTGCCAGGGCACACAAGACTGAACAAGCCAGTGGGAGCCCAGCCTCTGCACTGGCTGGCAGTGCCAAGTCCTGGGGTGGCAAAAATCAGTGAATATGAGGGCTGAAAGCCACCACAGCCTGCAGGGAGGGGGAACAGCAGTGATCATCCTCATCTTTCCTCCCAAGAGCTCCTACTGCCTCCCTGCCAGCCTGATTAACCTTCAGCTTGGAACAGAAAACACTGTGCCACCTTTGGAGACTGCTCAGAGACCCACTAGTGTATCCAGCTCAATGGAAACAGCTTTGCAAAAATCAGCCCACTTTTTCCTCATTTCATTGGATGCAGACTTTCTTTCTTGATTGAAATTTGACATAGTAGATAGGAATATCAGAATAAGTCTACTAACTACAGCATTCTGGGAAGTCATTTTCACTGGTGCAAAGCAGGAAAGGAAAAAAAAAACCTCCCACATAGATCCAGCAGCATTTTGGAGCTGTTTTTTCACAGATTTAAAGGGTTAAACTGCAAAGCACAGGAGGAAGAGCTCCTGTCTTTTCTTTCTTGATAAAGCACATAGAAATATTTGAATTCATCTTTTCAAGAAACAAAACATGGGCTCATAGAGGAGTTAAAATGCTCATACAGGCTCATGTCTCTAAAAATACTGAGAATTTTTTGTCTGTATTTTTTTTTTTTAATAAGCAGGACTCCAATTATCAGTGTCATGAATAGCAGCTGTATTTTTATGAGTCAACAGAACTTCTACCAAAGCTTCTTTGACTGGAGGCACCATATTATCAAACTGGTCTCAGCCATGGTGGTGCCAGTGGAGCCCAGGAAGGATTTCTCTCTGTAGCATCTGGGCACCAAGCATTTTCATGATCTATTCAATGCAGTGACACATCAATGAATTTTGAATGAAATCATGTCACAAATATGTAACCTCCTTAATCCTACGCAAACTGAATAAATAAATTAAAAAACCTTAAAAACAAGAAGAAAAATTTATCAACCTAATCAATAAATGGGTTGCTGGTACTGTAGAGAAAAAATCTTTTTCTGCTTTCAAAGATTGCTACTAAACCCAAAAATGCTCTATTTCTCAGTAAGGTGGTTTTAAAAATAATACTCTATTGCTAAATAAAGTGATTGTTGCATAATAAGAATATGCTTAAATAACCAAGATTGTCCCTTTTATTTTGTACTGTGAAGCAATTATTCAGTCATGATGAATATTTTCCAAGAACGACTGTGATCCAAAATTAATCTTGCTGCAGCATTGTTCTGTTGATCCATTCACTGTTTTTAAATGAAGGCAATGTGCTGTATTTTCAGAGCAATGGGCCACACAGAGCTTCGAATACCCAGGACAGTGTCTTCTGTCTGTCTTGCCCGCAGCTCTGCTGGGAGACCATGGGCAATTCAGTCCTTCACTCACTGCTTGGGGGAACCTTCATGTGAAGTGAAGTTACGACAGTTCAAGAATATTTCTCACATAAATGCAATGAAGTTTAGTAACTCCTGTCTAGGATGAGCTGCAGGTTCAGGATGAGGTGTACCAGTGAACCAAACATTAACTGACTATCAGTCATGCTCTCTGAACATAAGCAAGAGCTATCTTCCTTTTAAATAGAGCACAGTTAGGTAGAAAAGAGTATAAAAATTATTAAATGCTAAGTTGGCAGCATTCAGAATAATCTGCTCTAGGTTTTTATACTCAAAATATTTGAGAGCTATGGGTTTGATGAAGGAAAAACCCAATAGTGTAACTTTTATGTAGGTATTACAGTGTCTTAAAGAGAAGACAGGCAATTGAGGTAGCAATACCAAACCACTGGGGGCAAACCAACCATCCTCATGGTAGAAACCATTCTGGACAGGGTCAGTGTAATTGTCCAGGGTACAATATTGGGTGACATTTGCTGCCTGCAGCTGCAGCAATAAGCACTGAGGGGTTGCAGGGGCAGCCTCCTGGTTCTGCAGCAGGGTGCAAGGAGGTAAAACCTCCTCTTCCTCACACCCTCAGCACTTCATGGGGTTCCCAGTCTGCAGGAGCTGCTGAGACCTTTGCTCATGGAGAGTTCTATCTCAGTGGGTGTATTTGTCTGAAGGGAACAGCCTCTCTGGCTCCAAAGCAGGGGCCAGCTGTGCTTTAAAAGAGGCTCCTGGCCCATGAACTCTGAAACAAAAGGTCAGCCAGAGGTCCCTTTATTTCCAGAGTAAGATGAGCCATTGTAGGGGTGAATAAACCTGACTAGCTGATACGAAGCTCATTATGATGCCCATACCCATTTTTGTCCAGGAAAGTAAACCTGATCTCTTGGAAACAATATCTCGGGCTTTTATACAGTAATTATAGAGAACTAAGATCAGTATTTTTAAATGAAAGTGATGACAATGCTTTATGGAATGAGTAGCAACAGAGCTGATTTAGATCCTTTATACTGCTAATGAAATGTGAATAAGTAGGAGTCTCATTATCTGCACTTTAGTGTATGCCTTAGATTGTTCATTATCCTACCACTTAGTGAATTGGTATCTGTGCATATGAGTGATCCTAATGGTTTTTACACAAAAAGTTTCCAGCTTTGTTTAGAGAGTGGTGTTTTAATGATATTTTGGTTGTAAGCATAACATCTGCATACTAGTTGTATACAATGCCTAATGGTTTGCAGCTTCAAAGAAAAATTGTTTCAACAAAAACTAGATATTTTCTGAGAGATAAAATCCTGTAATATATACAAACCCTTTTTACTATGCAATAATTAGTATTTTCCAAGCATTCACTTCAAAAATGAGGCTTTCAAGCATTCTGAATCTCTTGTATTCATATTGCAGAGAAAGGAGATCAGAAACAGTAACCTCTTGACCACCTATGTTTGCAAAGAAAAGACTAGGAAAGAAAGAAAAAAATCATTAGAGAATGATGTCTAATCCATGGGCTATTGCAGGAGGCAATAGCCTCTCTTTTTCTGTAGGCCATAATTCAGCATCTTGCTTTTCCTGCCTCCTGTACTCTTCACATTGGTTCTTCCTGAAGTCCTCTCAGCTGCCACTGGTAGGATTTGCCATCCCAAGGAGGAGATGGCACAGATGAGTGTGTGTTGGAGAGACTAACCCCCCTGTCAACACACCAAATAAAATAAATAATAATAACATTCCATTTTTTCCTAAAGCTCCAAGCAACCCTGACAGAACTTCTTCCAAGTGTGACGGGACTGGACTTAAGTACATTTCCTTCATAGTTAACGTGATGCCTCCCAGTTTAATTAGATCTGCTGGATGTCTCTCTGCCATCTGCTCCCTTCCAAGAGCCAGCACCTGTCAGCATAAGCTCCAGCACTGACTCTCCAATGACTGGCAGAATATATTCCCTCCTGTCCAAGAGGACATACATTGTTTCCTAAGAAACCATCACCTGAGGGTGTCATCCACAGCAGAAAATAGAGCACCCTAACTTTGATATTTTAATTGGATTCTCCTTGCTGTACAGTATCAGACAAGTGGGGAAAATGATAGGAGAGAGTAAAAACAAATATTTTAAGGCTCAAGGAAAATGCTAAAATTTAAAAGAAAAAGATGCTCTTAGGAATAAAACACAACCCTGTTTGTATTTAATAGGACTTTATATCTTAAAATGCTTTGCCTACAACACAGGCAGGCAGCTGGAAGAGCCAGCATGCACAGTATCACTTTACCTCCAAGTAAATCCCCCCCTTGAAGGGATTCTCTCAGCCACATTCCTGTCATGGTTAGGATTTGGACAGCAGTGTTGGTGAGACAGGTACCTGGAGTCTCTTTCCACATCAGACCACACGACACAGGTCCGTGCTGAGGGCCTCTCCTACCATCAGTGTCTCCAAAGCCTTGAGTGCATTTCTCCATTTCACATCTGCTGGCAAACAGACCTGCCCAGCTGGGCCATCTCACACTGGAGTCCCCAGGCAAGCTGGGGCATCCTGTGTGTTTCCTTCAGACCCCATATGTGACAGCAGTCATTTACTTTCTGCTAAGACAGCAATGTGGTGCACTACCAAAATCATACACGGCACTATAGCTAAGCCAGCCAGCCACCAAACACACATCTGCAAACAGGACACCTTCTCTTCTCTCCTTTTTTTATTTTTTTTTCCCTGTAGTTTCTGTGCCTCACATCTATATCCCTCTAAGCTTCCAGAGGTCAGGAAAGCTCACTGTTTGAAGGACTGCATGAAGGGAAGATGTTTCCCTAACACCAAAAACTAATTTGGAGCCAGGAGGCAGTAAGACTCATTTTAAGAGGACAGATGACTTCCAGTTTGCATTTGTTGGCTGGAAACAAACCATTCATCTAAAATTCACTGGGGCTGAGATTTCTCAGGTGAATTCCTGGCCTCATCAAAATCAGTGAGCATTTTGCCACTGCCTACACATTCAACATTTCTTGTGCAGAGGACCTGGAAACTACCAATGTTTTCACACACGACACACACATACCAAGGAAAAGATTTAGAGCAAAGGAGAAAATTGATGCAAGTTCTATTATACCATGCTTTATCTACAAATAAAACTTAAGAAAGGCTCAGCCAACATTGGGATATCATGGTGATAGCTGGTGTTCTAATTAAATATCACCTTGGAGATCATCCCTCACAGTCAAAAAGAGCCAGCAGATACCAATTTCACAAACATGTAGCACTTAGATGAAACTCTGAACAACATTTGAAGGTTAAATAACATAATCTAGGAATTTGATCCATGATTGCTGATACCTCAAAAGAATTTTCTAATCCTTCATCATATAGTATGACACCACTTCATCTTTTGTGCCTTTGAAAAAGGAGCATTATTGTGTCTCTAGCTATTTGTATCAGTTGAGCTTTATGATTATTTTTCTTTTTCTTTAACATTTTACTGTTTCTACTAAACATTTTTTTAACCCACATTTTTTTATTTGTATTGCAAGTGTCATTTCATCTCTGTTCATCTGGTAGATCACTGCTATGTGAGGAGGCTGCAAGTTGAAAAGTTAAACTTTCTAGATTTTCTAAAAATTAAAGAAATGAAACAAACAGACTATTTCCTCCCCCCACCCCCCTCAAATCTGTGCTTTCTTGGAAAAGTCAGTAAAACCATACAGCTCTATCTTGGTGAATGTATTTGTATTCTCAAGTAACAGAGCTGAATTGGTGTTGTTATGTGTCAATGCATTTTTGGGCACTAATCCAAGCTTAGAGGTAAATTGGAAGAAAGCAAAATTCTGATCTTTCCAGAATGCTGAAAGCACTGGCCTAATCTTATGAAAGGGAATAGGAAATGTGCCTTCAGCTTCAGCAAGCACTGGGTTGTAGCAACAGTTGCCATGATTGATTATGAATATATACCCAGGTGTTCAAAGGTACCTAGCAGGCTTTCAAAGGCTCTAGAAGTCTAAATATCACTGAAGCCAGTGTTGGAATGGAATAGGACATTTCTTAAAAGCCACAGCAGACACCAGAAAGCAGCTGGTTTTCCAAGAACTCAGACTAAAAATCAGAGTTTTCTGGAAACTCTTCTCCTACAGGATTATGATCTTCAGTTGCCATTGAAGTTTCTGCAGAGATTGTCAGGATTCTTCCTTCATCACGTCACAATGAGGACCTTGCAGGCAAACCTGGCATTTTTGGAAGCCACTGTCTTTTGAAATATTAATGACATCTTTTCAATCAATTCTCTGATCAGTATACATCATTTGCTGCTTTAATCTTTTCAAATACAATTTCAGCAAATGCCCAGACATATTTTTGCTCCATGTTCTATACTGGCTTATCTTCTCTTAGTCCAATGGTATTGGAAACAGCAAATATTAAATAGAGAGGAAATAATTACATCTGATTCTGTAAATTTTTACTTTCAGATCACCTATGTAAGAACTAACCATACAGAGATATTTCAGTTCACATTCAAGTGCTGTATATCACACTTACAGGAATTTCACTCTCCTTACATCCTGGGAGAAGCTAGGGCCTGCACATCCCCTGAGTTACAGGACATCAGGCACAGCTTCCCTTGCAATAACTGACCTGCAGGATGTTTATTCAGCTCCAGGATTGGGATACACATTTCACTTCCAGGACTGGGATATGCATTTTTACTTGTGACTATAGAGTGTTCATTAGACACCTAGGGCCTGTCCTTCTGCTATTAGCATTTTTTACCATTTGCCCTAAGCTGATAGAAAATGAGAAAAAGATGTCACATGGCAGCAGGCTGGTGGAAGGTGTGTATCCATCCCTACACAAATATTAGTCCACAAACACGGATCATTTCCATGAGGGATCAAACTTCCAGCTCCCTCCAGCTACTTCCTGAGGGTTATTGTCAGCATCCAGATCCTGAAAGGAGATGCTGCAGCAATTAATTCAGAATTAAATTTTCTCCCATCTCCATTTCTGAAAGCTTATTTTACATCACAAAGCCTCCCATCCCAGACCTGTGGAGTTGTAAAGATGTACTTGGGATTATAGCTGCTTTATTATTCACAGACATGTTTTGACTCCATTAAAGCCCAGCTGCAGATGTAACAGGTTACAGTCTATTTGTGAAAAAGAACATTTTCCTTCTACTTTGAGAGTTCAGAGATACATTATTTGATGTTTTCATCTATTCAGGCAATTATACCTGAATCATCTTGATGCATCTTGGAGGAAAAAAAGAATCTGATTCCATGGGGGCTGCTACTCAACAATGTAAATCATAGAATCATAGAAAGGTTTGGGTTGAAAGGGATCTTACAAACCAACTAGTTCCAACCCCCCTGCCACAGTCCCCAATGTCCCTCACTGGGTCAGGTTGCTTGAAGCCTCATTGATCCTGACCTTGAAGCCTTCTGAGAATGGAGTACCACAACTTTTCTGAAATGGCTCTACTGGTGTTTGTTTTTTGTTCAGTGAAAACTTCTGTGGCAAAAATAAACCTCAACACTTGTCTCTGAGTCATGAACCAGTTTTCATTAACTGAGAGTTTCAATGGAAAATTTTCAGCCAGCCTTAATCATACCTATCAGCAGGTCTGTAAGGCCCTCCCTGAGTGTTTGTGCCAGACTATCATTTTAATACCAGGAAACTGGCTGAAATTCTAACTAAAAATAGAACAATAAAATGTTCAAGTACAAATGCCATAAGGACTAAGCAGAAAGACTATTGTGAAGAAAATCAAGGCTTAGCAATCTATCTAAAATTCTACCAGCATATTAACAAAATCAGGGCTGAAACAGACCTAGGTGATGATATTTGATTAGAGGACCAGAAACAATTTGAGAAAAACCTTCATTATTTTGCAATTAAGATAACAGCAACAGAAATTTTAATAGAATCATAGAGTCATTAAGGTTGGAAAAGACCTCCAAGATAATTGATTTCAACCTCTGACTGAACCTCATCATGCTAACTAAACCACAGCACTAAGTGCCATGTCCAGTTGTTTTCTGAATACTTCCAGGGATGGTGACTCCACCACCTCCCTGGACAGCCTGTTTCAATGTTTAACAAATGGGAAAAAATTCTTGATTTCCAACCTGAACCTGCCCTGGTGCACCTTGAGGCCATTTCTCTTGTCCTGTTCCTGGTTTCCTGGGAGAAGAGGCCGACTCCCATCTGGCTACAACCTCCTCTCGGGAGTAGCACAGAGTGATAAGGCCTCCCTCAGACCCTTTTTTTCTCCAGGATATACACCCCCAGCTCCCTCAGCCACTTCTCATATGCCTCACTCTCTATATCCTTCCCCAGCCCATCTCTGGACATGCTCCAGCCCCTCAGTGTCTTTCCTGCAGTGGAGGGCCCAGAACTGGACACAGGACTTGAGCTGCAGCCTCACCAGCGCTGAGTGCAGGGGGTGATCGCTGCCCTGGTACTGATGGCCAGGATGCCACTGACCTTTTTGGCCACCTGGGCACAGCCTGGCTCGTGTTCAGCTGCTGTTGACCAGCACCCCCAGGTCCTTCTCCACCAGGCAGCTTTCCAGTCACTCTTTCAGCAGCCTGTAGCAATACATGAGGTTGTTGTGACCAAAACGCAGGAATATGAGGAAGAAAAAGTTGAATACTCTTGTGCAACAGAAAAAAAACCTGCCAAAGGTAGGTAAAAATGTATTGCAGGCAGTGATATGTTCTGGGCCAAATAAATGGCATCTGAGCAGTCCATCTACAGATTTCAATATTTAGGTTAACATAAGGCTCTAGAGATACAGATGCAGATAAAGGGACACAAATGCAACCTGATGCCACTGCACCTTGCATCATTCCTCTCCTGGTCCCTTGGTAGCATTTTACTTATATCACACACTGCAGGTGTTAAAAGAGAAAGGAAATGAAAGGCGTGGTGACCAAAAGCAGATTTATTCTTTAAGGAAAGGATTAAGACACAAAATGGAAAATTTACCTTCTTCTGAAACCTGGCACAAAAGAACTGTGTATTAAAGATTAAGAGTTAGTGTTTCTTCAGCCGTGCTCCCACAATATATCAAGCCCTGTAATGCCAAGGTTGCCATGGATATCCCTATTGATTAATAAATAGCGTTATTAAGTCCCATGTAAATAGTGAATAACTGCCAGTTCTGAAAGAGATATGGACTTTTTAGGTTATAGGCTTTTTTTTTCTTAATTAAATAGGGGCTAGCTGAACATTTGAACTTCAGCTTAAATTTCCTCCCCTGCTTCACTTCTTTGTGTTTTGTTAAGCAAGTATATCCCAATAGCTGGTGTACACAAGAAAAGAGGAAACATCAAATAAAACACAAAATAAATCTGAGACCGGTCCAGAGTCCAGGTTCATCTGGTCAAAAGCCAAAGAAAGAAAGAAAGAGATAACTGCTAAACAATAAAAGAAATACTGGATTATTTCAGAAAAGCCTTCTAAAGATAGTAGCTCCAGGTCTCTAGGAATAAATTTGTCTCACTGGCAAGAACAGATTTGTCTCATAACAGCAGCTACAAATCTCACTGCTCAACATCATCATGTAAAAGCTCTGAAAATGTTCTTCAGACATGAACTGAGCAGCAAACTCCTGTGATATGATGGAGAATTGGGCTTGTCATCTCATCAAGAGAAACTGCACATAAAATTTACCTGATGCCACAGTAACTCTGTAGGAGAAGTACAGCCACAGTCAGGCTCTTCCTCCTTTGCAAAAAGAGACCTTTGTAGGTTACAAGATGAAAGCAGCATCAGTCTGAGACCTTGAGAACCTCCAGTGGTTGGAAGAGCTGTGTATGACCTGGCATGATCCATACTCTAGTGCTTCCCTGGTTTCTGCATGCAAACAAGTGTGATGGGGCTAATGAATGCAGTGACTGAATGTGAATGCAGGCATCCTGACTGGTTTTTCTGCAATATGTGTTTATTTTTTCTGTAAAGATTATTGCAAGTGAGATGGTGCTGGCATTAAATTTATCCACTGGTTATCAAACTCAGACTCTAATATGCACACTCCTATGAGCAAAGAACATACCTATACCATGACTTACACCAGAGGTGCCAGCCACAGGCATTCAGCCAGGAGCAGAAACAAAGCTGGGAGATTTAGGTGAACATCCACCAGCACCATGAATAAATAAAGAACCACCAAAGCTCAAAATCATTAATGCAAAGACTAGGTCCTAACCAGCTAAAGGTACAAATTCCTGCTTTTGTGGATAGCAAATTTGTAAAGGTAATTCCCATCATAGTGAAGGACAGAATGTCCAGTCTAGATGAGCCAAATCTGTGTGGCTACAGCAGCAGCAGTAGCAACTCAACAGCAGTTCACATCAACTGAGAATCAGGTCTAAACCTGTAAAAAAGGAAGTTGAAAATAGAAATAAATAAATAAATAAATGCATTAAATGCCTACTGCTAATTGTTTGTTTAGCTCTGTTTAGGAACAAAATGCTAAAAAGAAAAAAAACCCAAATTATTGTCAGTCATTTCTGGGTTGCCCAAGGTAACAAATATTCTTCTCAGCTTGTTACTTAAGTATATAAGGCAAAGTTAAACACAGACTAAATTAATCCTAATGAAAAGATTTTAGTAACACCTCAAGAAGAGGCTAGCAATTAAAATTTTCAGTTAAAGATGTTGTGTTAACTATTTTCAATAGACCATCCCATCTCTACCTACAATCCTAACAGAAACAAGATCCTGTTGGTTTTATCTTACTGTAGCTAGACAAGATAAGCCTTTGGCTGGTGATTTAAGACTGGCCTTCACTAATTGCTTGATGACAGCTGCCTCAGCACCTCACCTTCCTTCATTGTGGAGGAGATACAGCAGAAAACTGGGTTTCAGTGAAAGAGGATCAAGATGCAAAACAGATCCTTTTTGAGGACTCTGAGTGTACTGCACATATTGTAAAAATTCCCAGCCTCTTCCAGGACTGCTGGTACTATGATGACATAAATACAGAGAGCTGCCTAGAATTTTTTACATTATTGACATATCAGACATACAGTTATTTTGGTTATAAAACAAAATCAACAAGATTTTGGTTTTCAAAAGCTGCAAATAGAAACATTCTTCATTGCAAGGGAAAAGATTAAAGTCTTTGGACAAAAAAAGAGCCATGAACATTTTCAAGAGGTATTTTTACATTTGCCATTAAAGTCTTTCTTCAAATTGAATTGCCTTTGAAAAAATGTCAAGGGCATATTTTTTACTCTGTCCTGTATGCAGAAGAATCATATACTAAAGAACTTACTCTGAATAGGCACTGGGCAAGATCCTATCAGACAGGATTTTTTTCATGTAGCTTTGGAAGAATTTTTCAAGTGAGAAACCCCTGAAAAATGTGAATACCATTCTAAAAGATGGTTCTTACTAACTTTGTGGCTCACTGGTACTGCTCAGCTCTTGCAGACAGGTCACAGGAGTGGGAAAGCCTAGCAAATGTAGCAGTGTAAATGCAAAATGGGCTCTCCTCCAGGGCCAGCTCAGAGCTCATTGCAGAAGCAGGAAAAACTGAGCTCTGCTGCGCTAGGGAAGAGACGATAAGCAGAATGCACTGTTCCCTCTGTAGGAAGAGGAACAAAGAGGAGACAGCAAATGTGAAGTAGAAGTGTCCTGGAGAGTCAGGATCTGGCTTGTGCTGCAAACAGGAACAGTGCAGCTGGGGATCAGTCACAGGGACAACTTTGGCCCACATCTATCTGCTGCTCCACACCCAATCTTCAGCCTTCTTCATCAGGGCTCCACTATAGTAGGTGGAAAATCCATAGCTTTTGGTGCCTCCCTCTCCTGTACCAGCAGCTGTCAATACCTCTGGGATTTCAAAATATTTGGGAAAACATGGCAAAATATATTACTCTTTCCCTCATTGCCAGCTGCAGTAGCATGAAGTATTGCTGCTTGACAAAACTACTTGACAAAAAATGTCACACATTTGTCTTTACTGTTCAGTTAGATTATCTTAGAGAAGTGTGAAGGGCTAGAACAATTTTAGGATGAATCAAATAACTTCATTCCCAAAAGCTCAATAAACACAACACCAAAGGCTTCCCTCTTGATTTATTTGCTAGAGAAAGCCATCATGGCACATTTGCTGTGGTTGAATCCACCATGCTGGGCACTTCAGCTTTACCTTGCGGGAGAACAGAGTTAGACAGGAGGTTGTGCTGGAATGACAAGTTTAAGACTTGAAAGTTAATTTAATCCAGGTCTCCAGCCTTGTTAGTTCATTTGTGCTGTCTTGACCTCCAGCAGCCATGGTACAATGCTCAGAGCCACCACAGCCAATTGAAAGGGTTCAGCTCATTAACAATTTTCATTTCTTGTCTGAGCTCCTTCAAGAGAGTGTCATCTTGCTTTAATGAATTCATTGCACATGATACCATGGTGGTTTTATGAATATGGATTTACCTTCTAATTACTTCAGCAGTTAGAGAAAGGGAGACAGGAAAGGCAGAGATTTTTAAGGGTGCTACCATGCAGTTCTACACCTTCTGCAAAGGCCATTTCTTGCTTTTGTTTGTTTTAGATATTTCACGGTGGTTTGTTTACTCACAGCTGATGCTCTTTTCAGTGCAAGCACTCCCCAGCTCAAAGAGTTTGCAAGAAACAGTTTATTAATGGTCACATTATGGAGATATAAGGATAACATAAGGGTCATTGACTTCTACATAAGGCACTCAAAGAAAGAAGGACAGAAGGTGGGAATAAATGCTTAACATGGGAGACATTCAGGACTTCAGCTGTTGGTGCATAGTGTAAACACCATGGTAACTTCTCTTCATTGATTAGGTCATGCTCTGGTAGTTCTGCAACTAAAATTATCTGGATGGCTCATTGAACTCAAAACTTCACTGCCCTACCAGCTGTGGTAGGCTGGCTCAGCCAGGCTCTCAAAGGACTTGAATGTTGCTCTTGATTTTTCTGAGCAGCGAAGGGAATAATGCAGAAGTACATGTGGTGCTGGCACTCAGAGACAGGAGGGATAACCTTTGCTTTTGTATTTGTACACAAATGATATTAGGAAGCTCTCAGAAGCGTTTCAAGTCCCTGTGGGCTCCCAAGGAAGAGCTGGCCACCTGCTACTTCCCACTGTTGTATATGCAAGTAAGGAAAAGGCAGAACATCTTAGCTTCTTAACAAATAAACAAGCAACCAACTGAAACTTGGGCTATTAAATAAATCAATAGCATTATACTAAACCATAAGGCTCCTTTTTCTCAGAACACCAGCATTTTAGAGCCTCCTTATATTTGCACTAGACAAATACTTAAAATATCTCAGCAATTATTTCATGTTGGCACAATAATAGCTTAACTAGAATGGATCTTCTTATACATGAGAATACAGTGAATGATTGTCTTGCTAAGAAAAGCCTAACCCTTCAGAGGGTTCGTGTTCTTCTTCTAATGACTCACTTTAGGAGAGGTAGATAGGCAGGAAGGATGATTCATCTCAGGACACCTACTGTACACTATTCTGGAATACATTTTTCTTCATCTCTCTCCCACTCTACCTATCAGAAAGGGATAAACAAAACCATAAGAGCTTGGGGATTGAAAGGGAAAGGGAAATTGGCTAAAAGTCGATGCTGGCAATGGGGTGTCTTTACAAATGAGTAAAATAGTGGTGACGGCAGCACACTGACATTTTGGCTTCACAAGTCAGATTGACCTTAGCAGATATAACCAATAAATCTGTAAGCTTCAAGATGCAATGCTGAGTCAAAAGTTCAGCTACTTTCTCATGCTTTGCCTCCAAGCTTTTGCAAACTGCAACTTGTATTCCAAGACCTGTTTCTCTAAGAGCCCAGGAGTGAAATTTCAGTGAAAACAAGAACAGATAGCAATTTAGTCATGGGCTGGATATAGCAAAAGGAAAATGACAGTGTTATGATTTTCTGAAACTCACCTTTGAAAAGAGGTCAAGAGAACCATCTCAATAATACACTTTGATGTCACAGAAAATTTGCTAGTGGTTCAGCCATGCATTAAGTGCCATTCAGGCACTAGCAAGCCTGGTACAGTCCACTGACTATTATCCACTCCTGATCATAGAAAAAAAAGTTGTTTCCAACATCTCAGGTATGGAAAGGGGTGACATTTATAGATCAGGTTACTCAGGGTCTCATTCAACCCGGCCTTGAACACTAACAGATATTTTTTCTGGGAATCAGTGATAGAGACAGAGGGATCCAAGGAGTATCAAAAAGGGTTACAGTGTGGTGTGGTCAGCATGCTGGAGACATGGGATGTCATCCAAAGGCACCTGGACAGGCAGAAGGACTGGTCCCATGCAAACTTCATGAAATTCAACACAGAAAAATGCAAAGCCCCGCACCTTGGTGAGGGCAATCTCAAGCACAAACACAGGCTCAGTGGGGAATGGATTGAGAACAAACATCAGGAGAAGATCTTTGGGAATATTGGCTGATGAGAAACTCAGCATGAGCCAGCCATGTGCCCCTGCAGCCCAGAAAGCCAAACGTGTCCTGGGCTGCATCCAAAGCAGCGTGGGCAGCAGGGGAGGGGATTCTGCCCCTCTGCTCTGCTCTGCCCTGGTGAGACCCCACCTGCAGGGCTGCATCAGCCCTGGGGTCCCTGCACAAGAAGGACATGGACCTGTTGGAGTGAGTCCAGAGAAAGCCTCAAAGGTACTCAGAAGGATGGAGCACCTCTGCCATGGAGACAGGCTGACAGAGATGGAGCTGTTTAGCCTGGAGAAGTGAAGGCTCCGTGGAGACCTTAGAGCACATTCCAGTGCCAAAAGGTGACTACAAGAGAGGTAGAGAGGGATTTTTTACAAGACCATGCGGTGATAGGACAAGAGGGAATGGATTTAAACTGCAAGAAAGTAGGTTTAGGTTAAGTATTAGGAAAAAATCCTTGACTGTGAGGGTGGTGAGGTACTGGAACAGGTTGCCCAGAAAAAGTGTGGACACCTCATCCCTGGAATTGTTTCAGATCTGTCTGGAAGGGGCTTTGAGCAATCTAGTCTAGTAGTTGTTCCTGCTCACAGCACAGGGATTTGGAACTACAGGATCTTTAAGGTCTCTTACAACATGAACTGTCCTATGATTGATTCAAGCAAGCTGTGTTCCAGTCTGAATAGTGACATAGGAAAATAAATTTTAAGGTGGTGTTCATATGCCTAGGCGACAGATGCTCAAGTCATTTTTAACAATGGCTAGAAAAGGAAAAAATCATCTTGTAAAAGCCAAGGGCATTAGTAAAGAGATTGCTGAAGCCTGTTCAGGGATTATGCAACTGCAGTTGGCTTAAACATGCACTTAGAAACACTAAGTGCTGATTTAACAGGACTGATAACCCTGATAACCCTACGTAGCAAGTGACTGAATACATCTGCAATTGCAAGTGCTGAAGATGTCAGGATAGGATTCATGGGCTGGAAATTAAGCAGAAAGCTGCATTAACAGAGGGAGGGCATTTGTAAAAATGCCATGGGGTAATTTATGACCACATTTAGTGACAATTTAGTTCTCTAGCTCATCAGAAATGCACAAGCTGCAGCAAAACATGCTATTAAAGCACAATGTCTGTGGTGAAAGATTTGCCTGTTGAAAAAACACTGCTACATCCTGTGATACTCCAGATTCACTTCTGTCCTCTGAACTCAGGTTCAACACAGATACATATCCTATGGCAACTAACCTGCAGTGACAGATTAAAATAAATGGAAGTCAAGGGAGAAAATTATATGTAAAATATAAACATTGCTGTCTGCTGGAAGCTTGCATGCCCTCAGTTAGGTCTAGCAATTTCATTCAGCCAGTCTGGATCTGTGACTATTGCAGGTGACTTTAAATCAGCACAAACTTATAGGAACAAACTTTCTTAAAAATATGACTGCTATTCCATTGCTTCCCTTGGAGGCCTTGCCATCCAGGGATGTAATAATAATGATGATAACAACGTGATAGCCTTGTGTCAGCTGAGCAAAAGACACCATGTGGAATTTAAATTCTCTTTAGATGGGCAAGTAAGTTTGAGCTTCTTATAGAACCAAGTCCTTGAAGAGTGTAGCTGGCTTACAAATACAAATACAGCTGAAATTTTCCCACAGAAACAAGTTAGCTATTACTGAACAACTTCAGAAATCCAGGCTCTGAAGCTTGCCTTACTGAGTATGTTCTTCCAGCTCTGGTGGTGCCACTGGGAGCATGGATCAAATCCCCACCCTCAACACAGACTATTCCTGAGTTAAGGATAATAAGATAGAGCACGTTTTCATGATTATGTATCCACAACATTCTGGAGTAGTTTTTCAAAGGAGAATTTGCTGGGTGAACACAGAAACTCTGTTCAGTAGTGACAGTGATGATGACATAAATATCTACAAGAAACCAATTTGTAGGTTCTGAAAGACAACAGATTCACCAGGCAACTCCAGCTGATCATCCTAGGACTTTTCACAGACAAGCACATGCCTGGCAGCAGAAAGATGGGTTTCCCTTTTGTTGCTTACACATGAGAGCTGTCTACAGCCTCTGTCCAAGCACACTTCTGAGTTCAGTATTTATGACCAGAACCCTCATAAAAAGCCATGGTTTAAGAAAGGCTGCCATGATTCAGGTTTTTAATTTGGATTCAGGATCAAAGCTCATACAGACTGCTTCTATCTCAAGAAATGAGGCAACTCAGGCAGACACTGGGAGTCAATGGTCTGTACTCTCAGGCTGCTAGAAGAGTCCTGGCAGTCTGTGCAAATGCTACAGCAGCCACCAAAACCCTTCCCAAGCTCAGAGAAGTTGTTAGCACAGACCAGATTTTGCCCCTAGCAGGCACTTTGAATGTGGCCTTCCTATTTTGAAGGCTGAATTTTGACAGTGTACGTGTGCCAGTTGACCTCAATACTCAAACACAGTTTAATATGTGTTTCATTTCTTGGTGGAAATCTATAATAGATTCTGAAAATTTCATCCTGCATCTAACTCAAGAGTGGAGTCCAGAGCATCAGGGTGAGATTTAGGGCTTATGAGAGACTACCAGAACACACTGAGCACTGCACTCTGATTTGGCTTGTTGGATCTGGAAGGATCTTGTTATCACAACTCTGTCAGTTGAGATAGGGATTTCTAGCCTCAGTATTACCAAGAGTCTCAAGTTGCCAAAGGCTTAGAGCCTTGGTCTGGTGCTGGACCGACAGATGCTCCAGACTCAGTGACTCTTTGCATCCATCTCTGACTGTCCAGGAATGGGAGGTTCCTCCTTTTTCCCTGTCACTCCATGCAAGATCCAGGCTTCTGCTGGTCTGGCAGCACCCTGAGAGCCAAGGCAGGTGATGATGGGCACTGAACACACACCTGCCTGTCACCAGCCAGGGAAACCCAAATACATCAACCTCAGTGACAGCTCTGGTTCTCTGCAGCCCAGAAATGAGGCCCTGCTGACTGATAACCCCCTTGGCAGACTGAGGCCGGATAAGCAAAGCAGGGCAGGCTTTCCAACAACCTTCGCCAAGCCACAGGGCACCTTGCCACGAGAGATATGGCAGAGCATAAAGCATAACTATGCTGAATGGTGCCTTGGACTCTCATTCAGGTTCTCTGCTCTGGGCACTGGCTTGGCTTAGTGGGATGGTTGAGAAGGTTAAAAAATCCTGTCCTGTCCTGGACCAGATGTTTGTGTCCTCCTTGCCCGCTGTGTGACCTGTCCTGCACCGTGGAGGAGCTGCTGTGTTTCATCTCCATCTGTCCAGAGGCTTCCCACTGCCAGGAAATGATGCCATCAGGAAGCATTCAATATCTGCACTGCCCATGGGTGGATTTGATGGATCTGGGCCAGAGACACACATGGGTTTTGGGCTCCATATCCACAGAAGGCTGCAAATAAAAAGAATGAAGCTCTCGTGAATGGAGAAGGTTGTAAAAGTGGCTGTGTCATCCTGCTCTCCCCTGAAAGGTGGAAGTGAGATGCTGGCAATTTGGGATCACTTGTGGGAGTAGGTTTGATTACAAAACTTTGTATTTGTGACATTTCTGTAAATGTCATTCTACTAAGATATATACTCTGCACTTCAGTCAGGCTCTTTCCTTCCGATAGCTGAAGTGTTAATTATTAATCATCGAAACACAATTACTGGCACTCTGCTCCCAGAGGAGATAGAGGTTTAGCTTACAGTGGTGTCCTCCAATAACATAAATTCTCACACTAATTCTTTTCTTTAGCAACAATCACGTTTGACCAAAGACACAAGCCACGGCTGCACGTGTGAGTACATGTGCCTGTAATTTATGAGATTTGATTAACTGTGGGTCCACAGTCTATGTATAAACCTCTCATACTATCAGAATAAACAGTCCTTTTCGATGGCTGGCTCCACACTATCTTTGTTTGCTCTCTATCTGCCACAGGTTAACTGGCTCTTAACACTGATCAGAGCTACTGGTTTCCCCTGTAAAAACTAACTCATGAACTGCAAGGTTTTTTCATGGACCCCCAACCCAACTTCCTTGTGCTATGTCTACAGTCTCTTGTTAATTGTTGGTCCCCCTGTTTAAAGGAAGAGGCCCCTAATTCTGTTCCACAAAAGCAAACTGTCTTCAGCATTATTTGGTTCTCACTAAACACTGACTTTCTTGCTAAAAACTGTATTCACCCATAACCAAAAGATGCTTGCAGTGACATCAGGCAGACTTCTGAAACAAGGCAGCTTTCAGGTAGAATATGGTGTGTGGGGGCTCTGGTGTTGGAATTACACAGGAAAATATGCACACAAGCTCATGGCTGCAATGTCCCTCACGTATCAGGCCTTCAGCAGTATTGTAGTCATCTCAGCAGCATGTAACCGAGCTCATATCAGCCTTGGCAGCCCATCATTAAAAGCTCATATCTGACCACAGGTCTTCCATCATTTCAATGAGATAACTGAGTTCAGCTGTTGACAGCTCTTCATATTCCTTCCATGCCAACTGGGAATACCATCTAGCTTTTATTTCCCAGTCCCAGAAATGAGATTAATCTTCCTGTCCTAAAAGATCACAGCACTGAAATCAGCAAGGAAATGTTCATGCTTTTCATAAAAATAAATTTCCCATAATTCCTACAATCATATTTTAAGCTTGGGCTGATCTTGTCTTCTTGGAAGTCCCCTGTTTAGAATGGCAGTGAAGTCTGTTTCAGGCTGCCAGCTCAGATGTACCACAGTGATAAAGGTTATATCCTCAGATGAGCTGACAGCCCCACACAAGGCAGTATTTTCTTATATTGCCTGTTCTTTGATGAGTTTCAAACTGCTTCCAGAAAAAAAAAATAACAGAATGGGATTACAACCCTCTTTGGAGAGGAAAGCAGAGCAACATACAGAAAGCACCTGGCTGAGATGAAAGGAACTTGACCATGTGTTGACCTTCACATGGCTGCAGATTAAACAGGGAAAGGCAGGAGCATTTTCTTTCACCACTCCCTTCCTGACTACCCCAGCAGGGTCAACACAGCACACTAAAATAAACTGAGGTGGGTGTGAGGTTAATTCAACTTCCCATTAGTTGCAGTCATTTGTGAGCTGCTGAACAACCCATCCAGAGGTCCTTGCCATGACTTCCAGGGCACAAGCAGACAAGCACACACTCACTCCTGTTGTTCCAGTTTAATCTGCTGCCACATATGTGCCAACACTGCCATTTAGTGTGCTGGGCCTGCTGCAACAGCTTGGGCATGAAAGACAACACTAATTGCAAATAATGATCCTACACAGAGGCAGACACATCACTACCTGTTGTAAATCCCTATCAGTACAAGATGTTGGAAAGTGGCAGAGGTGGGGCTACCTTTTACATAAAGTAATAGTGAAGCATGATAGTGGCAAGAGCTCATGGAAATATGATCTGAAATCCTAGTGAGTTCCTGTGAAAAAAACAAATGAAACAGAAGAAAGAAACAAGCAAACCAAAAGAAAGAAAGAAACACAAAAACCAATCTGTTTTGTTTGCAAGTAGAAAGCTATCATCCAAACTTAAAAAATCTCATTGGGATTAACCTTGTGATTCAATTCCTGTTCTTACTGAAGCTCAATAACCAGATGAAACAGCAATTGTTAGTCCTTTTAACCCTTTCTGTGGAGAGTCAGGATATTCTTAGCAAGTATTTTAAGCAACCCTTGATCTACTGATATCCTCGAAGCACTCACATGCTTTGATCTACAGCCTTGATCTGCAAAGACAGCTGAGACTTACCCTGCCCAACAAAGAAAACCCCCAACCAGCTAGCCTTGCAAATGCTTATGCTTCAGTGCAGGACCTGGCAGGTTTTATTTGTAACATTGCTCCAAGCTTTGTCATGGGCCTCCCTCTCCACCTATTCTCAGAGGAGATTTACACCCTTAACCCCTTAGAGTTTTCATAACAGGCCACACAAGCAGTCTGAAAGCTGCAGCACTGGGCAGAGGTATCAGCAAGCTCTGAACAAATCTGCGGTGGTACTGAAGGCTGCCCACACATGGCCGTGGGGAGCTGATGTGATGCTCTGTCCTGCTCTTTCAAAACCCTCAATGGTGCATCCTCCATTCCAGGTCTGAAACCACTGGTGGTACTTTGCTGACCCTTGCAGATGTGCTGCCCTTCACTCACCACAGGCTGTCCCTGCAAGCTGCCTTGCCCTTCTCCTGTGTCTGTATTTAAGCAACTTGTCAATCCACCCCCAGCTCCTCCTGCTCAGAAATGTGCTGTCACACTGTGACGGTGGTCACAAGGGTTGCAGGTGAAGAGAGGAGACGAGAATGTTGACCTCATGTTCAGAAGGCTTGATTTATTATTTTATGATATATATACTACATTATAACTATACTAAAAGGAATAGAAGTTCTCAGAAGCTAGCTAAGCTAAGAATAGAAAAGGAATGAATAACAAAGGGCTGTGTCTCAGCAGAGAGCAAGAGCAGCTCTGCTGTGAGTGGTCAGTAAATCCAAACATCCACAGGAGACCAATCACAGATCCACCTGCTGCATTCCACAGCAGCAGATAACCATTGTTTACATCTTGTTGCTGAGACCACAGCTTCTCAGAAAAGAGAAAAATCCCAAGAAAGGATTTTTCACAAAAAATGTCTGTGACATCACACCACTGGGGAGATGACACACGATGTCCCTCACCAAGAGCCAGTGATGCAAATCTCAGCCAGCACTGAGCTGGCTCCTGGGCATTGCCACGATCTGAACAAATAGTTCAGGTAGCCCTTGGAGAGATGGGAGCCACATCCTGTTTGGCACTATCCAAAGCTCAGAGCCCATCCAAAGAACTTGAGACACTTGGTTAGGGTTCAGCATGGTGCTTGATGAAATTGGTGCTGGATGCAACAGCAGAGAAAGAGCAAGAAGAGACTTGAGGAGAGAGTGAGAGAATATGCGTTTCCATAGGTCAGCTCTCCTCAGAGACATTAGAGGTTCATTGTAAGAGATATAAAAATAAATGTCAGATGGCTCTCTCTTGATTAATCAAGCTTGGCTTTGCTGTAGAGATGTCTCCTTCAAATAGCCCTTTATCCATTTGAAAGTCAAGGAAAAAGCCAGAGAGCATCTGACTCCTGAACAAGCAATACTGAAAGCAATTCATGCTTATTTCTGTGGACATGCTTCCCCTATTATTTTAGCACAGCTGTGTAATCCCTGAGTAATTAAAATGTCTCCTCAAAGCTGCCACTCTCTTATGCCTTCTGATCTGTGTCAATGCTGATCTGTTCAGCTGTGTAGGAATATTAAGAGTGCCTGATATAGCTAAGTCTCTTCAGCTTTTATCCAAATGATCTCTTCAACATCAGCATCAGCTGAAGAGAAGGACAAATTCTTCTTTTAATGTAATTTCAGATTAACTGTTGCTTTGAATGCAATTTTAGTCTATTTACACCAGTCTGATTGGTATCAGCATTAAACAGCAGCAAAGCATTTCAAGAGGACATGAAGACATTTTTAAATATATCAAGGGATCAGAGGTAGCTGATTAAGAAAACCATTAATAATTTGATTGAATATGGAATTGTCAATCACTCAAAGCAGCTGAGACCTCTGGAAGCCAAAAACACAATTTAACAAGAAAAAACTGAGTAAAGAAGTGGAGTAAGTGAGGAAATTAAGAACCTTGTGTAAAAGCCACAAAAGGTCATCAACATCAACCAAGATGGGTCTGGACCATTTACATTTTGTGGGGCATTCACTGCTCTGCAGACAGACAAGCTGCTCTGCTGTGACAAAGCAGACTCTGAACAGGCAGCTTTGGGGACACATGGGTTAGGACGATGTGAAAGAGAGAAAAGTAAACACAAATACAGAATCTTGGTTAGAAGGAGCATCCAAAAAGCATCAGGGCAGAAAATAAGTACAAACAGAAGCAATGTGACTGGATGAGCAGTGTGACAGAGCTTTGTGGAGGCAATTGGCAGCAATAAGAGCTCCCTCTGCAGCTCCCCTGTGCTTGGGCTAAGCTCTCAGGAGATACCAGTGCCATACCATCCCTGATGGCTGTGTACAGCCATCCTTAGGGACCCCTATTACACAGCACCATGTTTGGTCCTGGGTACAGGAGAGAAACCAGAGGAAAATATCAGCAATGGACTGAGGAGCTCTTGCAGAGCAGTACGCACAAAAGTGAGATACTGTCTGACAAGTCATGGTAGGAAAATGCAAAACAGTAGGTATATGTCAGATATATACATGCAGAACAGAAAGAGAGTTATTAGAGTAACGTTGAGGTAACAACATGATTCTTGTTTTCTTGCTAAAAATCCCAAGGCAGTCATCACTTCACACACATATCTGGGCTTACAGGTGACACCAGGGCACTCTAAAACAAGGCTACACAAGTAGGAGAGCCAGGCATGGGGACTGTCCTAACTCTAACTCTTTCCTACCACCACACTCCATGATTTCTACACTGTGGGATGTGGAGCCAGGTCTGGCTGAGCCCTCTGTGGGTGTCCTGAGGTGAGCAGGCAGAGCAGTGGTGTTCGCACGCAGACTTGCAGCAGTGATGCCTCCTGACTGCTCCCAGAGCCATGAGCTTGTCTTGCTGAGTTTCCTTCAGATGTCTCAGATCCATCTCTGCCTTGCATTATTAATTGCAGCATCCACAACCACATCAAGTCTCATTTTCAGTACTACTACTAAACTATTTTCAGCAGCTTATTCTCAATGCCTGTCCCTTGGAAATGAGTTCCTGTTCTGTTAACCCTTTCATTGCTTCTAAAACACTGCAGATATCCTAGAGGCTGTGGAACTTCCTTTCAGCACAAGTCATTTTCCACCCTGGAAAAATGTGGGATATGCACCTGTAAGTCCTTGATATCCAGGAGATAGCCCAAAGAGCGACTGAGCAGTGACTACTCCTCTGAGACACCAAGGTCTGAGCTTTCCCACTGCATTTCCTCGTGTAGGTCTGTCCTTGTGCTTTGTGGCCACCCAACAGACTGGCTGGGAGGTGCAGGACCAGACCATCTGCTCGCTCAGGAGAGCTCTTTTGCACAGCACTAACTCTGAGAGCAGAGACACTCATGTCACTCATGCTCCAAATAAAAGGCTGGGTGTCAGTCTTGAATTACTCCTATATTACTCCCAGGTGCCCCCACTAACACTGGTCCTGAGCTGATCTTGTTCTTCAGTACCCCCTGGATCCACCATCCTTTGCTTCTACAGCAGAGGGGTTTAGATATGACAAAGATCATACATGTGAAAATACACCCCTCTTAGAAGAAAAAAAAAAAACCCCACGTACAAATATTTATATAAAATTTATAAAGACAAAATGATCAAGACCTTTTCTCATGACACAAAACACTGCTTTCCACACCATGGGCAGGCTGCCCTGTTCACAGGATACACAGTGGAGCAGGCAGGGGAAAACAGAGCAGGTGTCTCATCTGCAGGGAGGGCACCAAAGGATTTGTGAGGCCAAGGAATGCCCACTTGTGCCCAGGGATCCTGTAGAGAGCAACATGGCTATGAACTGCTGCAGCAGCAGCCCTTGACACCCCCAGCCACAGTAGCTGCTGCAGCGTGTCCTTGGGTTCACAGTGGCTCTGGGAAGAAGGACATGCACTGAGCACCAGTGAAACACTGCTCGGTTTGGGCTGTGTGTCTGTCTGGAGGGAGTGAGACAGCAAAACTCAATTAGCACAAGCTCTAAGCACGGGTGCTTTCAACTCCAGTGGCCCCTGATTCAATTGGTGGCATCTACCCAGGCAGCAGCTGTCACCTACCTTTCCCTCCAGAGAGAAAGGAAAGGTTTGTATGAGCAATCAGGAGCAGCAATTTTCCTTGACAGAAAACGTCTGGAAAACAAAGAACTTTGTGTCTGGTATGCAGGGGTGTCCTGTTCCAGGTCTTGCTTTCTAGAGCACACATCTGCATTCAGTTCACTTTCCACACCTCAGCCAAGTATAGCCCTTTCCCAAGTCCTCAGCATCTTCCTTGCACCCTCCTTTTTTTCTACCCTTGATTTACCAGGACACACCCAGGGAAGCTGCACACATACTGTCTGCTCCTTTGAGCTAAATGTTTAATAGCTTTCATATCAAGGAAAGCACTTTTCTCTATCTTGCCTTCTCCTCTATTTTTCCAGCATTTGCATTATGCCTTCTCCACAAATTATGACTCACTGTTAACTTGAGACCACTGGCTGCCTCTCCCTCCCCCTTGCCCAGGAACTCCTTACATAAATCATTGGGATTGCTGAACAAAAAAACCTCAAAACCAAACAAAAAATTAACATGCACAGATTTATTGCTGCTTTTGTTTTCTCAATGCACAGACAAATTAATATTATGGAGATTAGGTCCCTTTGCTCAGCTTTCCCCAGCACAGTGCAATATGACAAGAAAATCCCTGTTCTGTGGGAAAAAAAAAAAACCAACAAAAAAAGAAAAAAGACTGGATAAACTCTGCTATTGTACAATCACAAGATCCTGAAGAAAGAGGATTATTAAAGTAGAACACAATGTGAAATGTAATCAATACAAAGACAGACTAAGATGACACTGAACTGCAGAGGGACAACATCTCTTCTGTACATGATGTGTGGCAGGTAAGTCAGGGAAGGGCTGCTGCAAGCCTCATGAGTTTAGAAAAACTGTGTGTGTTTTCCTGGACTCTGAGCTATTCACAATGTCCATTTCACAAGGAGAGAGAGAGAGAAAGTTGAACAAGTCTTTAAGGGTCACCCTCCTTTCAAATCAACGCAAAGCAGAGTCTTTGTCAAGCTGACAGGACCTTATTGCTAGGTGGAACCATTGAGAGTTACAAAAAACATTTGTAACCAGAATCTTCCATAAAAACACATAAAGACCATCTGAACTACTCCACAGACAGTAGGGATGCCAAAATACTTTGCTGTTTTTCTATCGTGTGTACAAGAAAGAAATTTTAAAACTGTTTTTCATTAATCTAAAAAAGTTACAAAGTGAGGGGTCTGTCTAGATAGGTGCATGCCTTCAATCTCCTCCATGGAATAATTTCTGGGAAACATAAGGACCTTTGGCAAGTTATTCAAATTAATAAGTCTGTGAGAACTGTGGACAAATAGCCCCTTCAATCCAAAACTTTCTTCCTCCCAAATTTATTTTCTTCTGTGAATAAATCTACAGACACTTTTACAAATGGAAAGTCAAGTTATATAGCAAAAGTCCTACACAAGCTTATAGAAAGCCTTTAAACAAAGTTCAATCTTCTGTACTTTATTTAACCCAAGACTGACAAAGCATTTAAAGTAAATCCAAGGGAAAGATGAATCAGTGGGCCATTAATGTACATGAAAGTAGTCTGAGAGCACTGGAAAGGTTCTTAAGTTTGTTGAAGACTTTATCTACCTCTTATGCTTCTGAACAGACAGATTTAGAGCCAGGCATTTCAGACAATTTAACTTCTTTGGTCTAAAATGATCATCTAGGTTCTCTCTACAACAACAAAAAAAAAAAAAAGTGGAGAGAAAATCAGACAATATGAACGTCTTCCAGAGACATCTCTGCTAGTATAGGGTGAATTACTCTCATATGTTATTCTTACTTTCTTCAACACACATTCAATTTTCAAGGGAGCCATGACAAAGTGACAAAGGCTGGGACAGACTGCTTGATCCCTGCAGAGCTGAGGGAATGAGGGCCATGTGCTGAATAACAGGACAGGCACTCAGGCAATGCAGACCAGCCCAAGGCTCAGTGCAAAGGAAAGCAGTGGCACCAGGCTGCCCATGAGGAGCTCCAAAAATGTCTCTCCTGGCCCTTGCACTGTGGTCACCTCAGGACAGCTCTCAGTTCAACACTCTTCTTCCTTTAGAAGGAATTAGAATCCTTTAGAATACCCCATGTATTTGGGCTCAGCTTTTTGGGGCCTGGTTTTCAGAGTGGGGCACCTACAACTGTGGCTGCTCCCAACTCTGAAAGTCTGGCCCTAAATGCACATCCACCACTTGATAGGATCAAAGGGGTGATGTCCTACCGGGTTGTGTACTGGCATGTGAGAATGAGCTTCATCACCAGCCCATGCAATCATCCCTTTTGAGGCAAGGCCATGCCTCAGCTTTCGGTCAAGTTGCCACAGAAGTTCTGGGAGGCTTCACCAAGTAGGGCTTCTCAAGAGCTGTATTCATCTTGGATTTCCAAGCTTCTGACTCCTCACTTCATTTTGTTTCTTAGAGTATTATAGTATCTTCCCAAGTCATTCATCCACTTGATCTGCAAAGATTTTATCAGTGAATTAGCCCAGAATGGCAATTTCCACCTTGAAAATGCTTTAATGTTCTAATCCTTCAAACACCTTCAAAGCCATTTAATCACAATGATTCTGGGAGATAGATGAGTAGAAATCCTAATTTATTTGCAAAGACTCTGAGTTTCTTTCCCAGAAGTTCAAGCTCAGGTGCTGTCCCCACCCTGGACACTGCAATATCCCATGTATCAGCCTCCCTGTGGACCTGGACACCCAGCTCATGCACATGGCCCTCTGAGCAGGCTTACCATTGTGTTTGGGGACCCAGAAAGGAATTGCCTCCCTTGCTTACCTAAAATTCCACTGATGTGGACATAAGACACAATCTCTGAAGCTTTTTTTCCTCCATCTGCCAGTATAAATCCTGCTCCCATTAGGTGTTATCAGCAGGAACAGCTAAGTGGTGAGATACCACCCTGGAACTGAGGGAACCAAGTTCACCCCTGCTGCACTTAACTAAATGGCAGGTCCGCCCACACACTCTAAAGTGGAATTTTGCTGAAGGTAAAAATCAAGGTGTGCCTCTGTCCTCTGCTTCCCCCCCCATCTCATGCAGTTTAAGATGACAGTTCAGCGTATGGAAGTTATTATGGGATGCCTGTGCATCATGGTCGCTGGTCTGGACCACTGCTATTCTTCTCCTACACACTCAACACACCCATGCACACACAGAAAAGCTGCCAAGTGCTTATATAATCTGATGTGTCAACAAAGCCCCTGCCAACTCTCCTACGTCTGGGGACTTTAAGTGGTTTCAACTTGTCCCAGACAGAACATTTCAAACATGTGAAAAACTCCCCTTCAAGTCTACCCAAAGCCAGCCCATCCAAACCCATACTGATTCTTTCTGTGTAAGTGGGAGAACACAACAAGTTCAGTTGTTGCTAAACAAGTTCTTGAGAAAGCTCAGGCTGGCAGCCCTGCCTGCTGCTAGACCCCCATCCTCCCCTGGATGTGCAGCACAGCCAGCACTGTGTCTGTGTCTGTGTCTGAGCAGTCACATGGCATCCATCTTCAGGTGGGTGTCTGAGCACTCTCTTTGAGAGGCTGAGGGTTACATGAGACAGCTACAGCAGACAGGGCACACTGCTGCATCTCTGAGTGACAGCCCTTTGGTACAACAGCCTCATGCAAGCCAAGACAGGGAGTATCTATAATTTTTTTATACAAAAAGTTGTGGTCAGGTGACGGCAAAAGTAACTTAGTTCTGGTTTTGTCTTCCCAGTGCTATGAGAGGTGGGGTCCCTTGTGACGCCTGATGTCTTTTGTCAGGCATGTCCTCGTGTCTGATGCTGGTGGGGGCTGTATGCCAGCACTGCCTGGCACAGCTCTCAGCCTGGTTACTGGGTGTGGAGAAGGCAAGTGGATTCACCTTTAGATCCTGCCAAAGCAGAAGGATGTGAGTACACAGCAAGAGACCCCCTTCCTAGAAGACAAATGTCTTTGCATGTTAGGTAGTGGAATATCCTGACTTTTTTAATGTTGCAAAGCTGTATTTGTATTAAAGCTATTTTAAAAATTAGTTTTAATGCACCATGGCCACATGTATTTTAGCCCACAGAATTAGCAAATATTAACTTCAATGGTATTGTTTGCTTAATTGATTTGCTGAACTGTAACTTCATGAAATTCCAGACTGAAGAGCTTAAAGCCCATAGGCATCCAAAAAACAAAATTCAGTTTCAAAAGAAAGTTACCAATATTCAGATCTCTTCCATACTGGGACAAGTTTGAGGGAGTTCTTGCTTTTTTAAATTTAATAATTACACCCCTGCAAGACGCAGAGAAGGACAGACAACCTTTGACTGCTTGATCATTCAAATCATTCAGGTAATCAACCTTGATCAGCCAAATCATTCAGGTAATCAACCCAAAACATGGGAGACCTAGATTCAAATAACCAGGGTTAAAGAAAGCAAAGAAACTTGGGACCATGAAGACCTCTAACCACTGGGCTCCATATACTATCTTAAACAAAAGTCCTCTTCTAGACTTTACAAGTTTACATCAAGTTGTGCACAGTTCTTTAAAATGGCTGTACTTTGATCAGATGGAAAAAATTGCCATTGAACCCCTAAGACTCCTTCAAAAAAGAAAATAAATCTGTTTTGAACAAAGGGCCCCAGCCATAATGCTCCTTCCTGTGTCAGTGTTAGTGCTTGGAAAGGTGGAGGCTCCTATGGTAATGTCAAAGCCCTTTCTACCTGCAGAAGGACCTCCTTACAGCTCCTCCCTGCAGCTGTGCAAAAGATGCTCTGGCAGGTCTGCAATTAACCCCTTCCCACCTGAGGAGGATCCCTGGCCCCTTCTGTCCCGGGCCTGTGCCATCTTAGGAGTCTGAGACAGGTGAGCAGCTCAAGTCAAGCAGAGACATCAGACAGTTTGACAGAAAAATGATGACTCCTGACTTCAACATTGAAAAAGGTCCATGAGCTAGCAAGATAATGAAGCTAATAATGAAAAGAAACATCATGCTGAGGCAGAAACCCATATGTGGATATGATTCATGTATTTGAAAGGTCTAGAGTAGAATTTCAGTAAGATAAGCACAGCTTCCACACTCAGACTAAAGTGACTGGCGTCGCTGCCCAAAATGTAAGAAAAAAATTCATGGTTTTGTTGAGTCATTTTTCAGCCCACTGAACACATGTTCCAGAGCTCCTGCACAGAGGCAAAAATACACCCTGTGTACACACTGTCTTTATGACCCCTCTTCTCCCTCTCTCCCTCCCTCCACATCCTGCACCTCAGAGTTTATTACAGAGGTAATGGTTTCAAAATCATTCCACAGAGATAAATCTCAGTGTGTGCAGTGTTACACTGGCTTGTGCACCCAATTACCACTCAAGAATGTGCTAAATTATTCCATGGAAAGAATGAATGCTCCTCTTTCCTGTTTACTTTTCAGTGCGTGAATATTTATTTTCTCGTGTCAATAATTACTCTAATGTTTTGGAACACTCCATTTAAAACTGGCTTTCATTCATAGAGAGAGTCATTCACAGAGAGAGCCATTTTTGAATGATAATGAGGCAATCAATGTTTTTAAAGGATCTTATTTTTCAAGTGAAAATAAGCACAATTTTACAATTTCTTCTCAAAATACAGGCTAATTTTTCAAGAAGCTTAAAGGAAATACCAATGCCACTGCAATCATGTGATGCAATTTTCTAAGCTTTTTTTTTCAAGACTAATTAATGATCTGGATATCTCAAAATACTTAATTTGAATCTAACAAGAAGGAGATTTAAATTCAGGCTGTTTCCAGTGTTTTTACCAATGCAGAATATTTATCATTCTCCTTCCACTTTATCTGAGCTGTGCTGGCATTGCAGGACCTAGAAGGGGAGTTAAAACTCTTCAGATTTTATTCTCAAAATCTTCAAAAATAACCTTGATGACGGAAGAAAAGTGGGATTTATTTCTGTTAGAAAGGCACTGTAGCGTGCATGGGCTGAACTTCACAACCCAAATCTCTTTTTAAATCTGGAGTCATATGCAGATGGAGCCAGGCAGCTGCTTACAGATTAAATGGATACAGATTTGTCCCTCTGTATGACTTGGTGACTGATAGGAGCATTCAGAGACTATTGAGATGAGATGCTGGCCAAAGGTCCTGGACTATTAAGAGCAGTGACTTCCCCCACACAAGGCTTGGGGAAGCATCAATATGAACACGGGTGGCCAGACCACGTCAGCAGGGGGTTTCTGGTTCAATGTGCCACAGGAGAGCCTGCAACACACTGTGCTTCCCTGCTCACCCCCACCTGGAGTCATTGCTCCTGACGGTAGAAGGGAAACTCTCCATGAGTCAAATGGCAATAAGAAATAGAAGTATGTCTTGTGAGAGCAGATCCTGGAAGGACTGTGACCTCATTCACACAAACACACACACACTCTCTCATTCCTGGGATTGGGTATTGCAATGGCACAGCATTCACGAGCAGTAAACATGGAAAAGGCAGAACATAAGGGTAAAGGTCTAAACAATGCCTTCAGGAATAATGCTGCCTGCTTTGTTGGCTTCGTTTGAAACTCAGTCAAGAGAGTAGAGCAAGAGAATAACATCATGCTCCACTACAGGGTTTCCTCCTTGCAGGAGAGAAGGGGTTCCAGTAGGAACCCTCAAGAATAGTTTGTGTGGTGGTTGCAGTTCATACCAGACAGGAATCTGGACCTGGTCCTATGCCAAAAGCTCCACGGAAGACATTTGACATGTATTTAATGAAAACATAAAACAAACTCCATCACTGGTGTGAAGTTTTGGCTTAACCACTTCTCATTAGATGATCCCAAGTGTTTTAATGTGCTGTGGTACTTGAGCTCTGAGCTGACTAAATATTTTGTGCTTTCTTGTCAGCTTATTATAAAGTTTGCAACTAAGGAGGACTTGAAATAATTCTTGTCAATATGTTTGTACTTCCTTCCTACCTATTTGTCAAAATTTAAAGGAAGGCTCCCCTCAATTGTAAATGTGCAGTGGGATCCATTACTCATCATGTGCAGAAGACACATTTTAATGCAAGAGTATTGCAGAGGTACTGCTGGAAATCCTGGAGTCCCTGCACTAAAGTACATCCCTCCAGTAATGCACACCTTGCACTTGTCAGGCTTCTGTAAACTAGACTAGCTTTGAAGGGCAGTAAAAATTAAAGCACAAATAAATGTGTACTGCATCTGTACACATCTCCTCTGTCAGAGAGTCTGTACCTCAATTCAGGGGTACTGCAACTATTTGTGCATTGGAATTGATTGCAATTACACTTCTGTGCACTGACAGGCAATCTACCCAGGGGCTGGGAAGATGATAATATCTTAATTTAAAATTCTTATATAAATTCAATAGGACAATTACTTGAGGACAATTAGTAGAGAACCTGCTAAGGAGACTAAGTCAGCAACTGGTCTTAATGGTAGAACAAGAGAAAATAATAGAAACACTGGGGAAAAGGAGAAAGAGGAAGAGAAGCCACCAGCAGTGATGTGCTCATGCCAGCTGTTGCCATGGTGCCTCAAACACCACTCAGGACAGCACTGGTCCACCCCTGGTAATCCCAGGGTGATCCTGGTCAGAAGGGGATCTCCATCAAAGGCAACCCAACACCACAAGGGATGGAGTTTGCATTCACATCATGCTTGTACTCTGCCTCCATTTTAGCAGTGGAAGGGCAGAGGCCATCCATGCAGCACACGATCTTCTTGTGAAAACTGATGTATGTCAATGTTTCTTGAATAACTTTGAGCCAGCACAGCATGTTTGCACTTGATCAGCACTTTGCATCACAAAGAGCAGCGTTTTCAAAGCTCTGTGAGGAGCCTTTCTGACACACTTGCCTGTCACGGCCTCTCTCCCAGCAATGCTATTAATACTGCTGCATGGGCAGGCTTAAATCACAGCAAAATTGCAGGTGTGGACACAAATTACAGCAGTTACTGACAGACGAATAAAGAACATAATCTCATGATCTGAAAGTCCACTCAGCAGAGGCACAGTCAGTATTAAATACTCTTTGCTTAAGAAGTTCCCAATTGTATTAGATATTTGGGTGAAATTCAGTTTTCCTGAAGTCAGCAGGAACATTGCCAAGGTTGTCAGTGAGGCGTTAATTTTGCAGCCTGGCTTTGAAAACCTTGTTCCCTTTGTTAACACTGGAATTTTGGCTGCTGAAAAGAGCCACTTTTGTTCTAGGCAGGCAATTTCTTTTTGTTGTGGCTGCTGCTTAGCAAATGCACAGCAGCCACAACATCCTGACCACAACATCCCATTATAAATGGAGAAATAAATGATGAGCAGTACAAGCAAAGCTGCTTCTCCCAAAAGATTTTAACTCCATCCCAATGACAGCTAATTCTTCTCCACCCAGCCCATCCCAGCTCATGAGCCTTGTGTTAGGGGCATTGTATGCCCCACAGCCACCAAACACAGAGCAGCTCTGCTTCTGTAATTAGGTTTCTTTATTCAACATGACTTAACAATCACACAGGGAGGTGGGTGAAATATTACATTATTCTTTCTTTGAGGATCTATCATTTAATATATATGTACCTAACTTATTATCTGGGTACACCATGCTAAAGTACTCAAACATGTATCAGTGGAGCTTGGTTTGGTTTGGTTTGGTTTGGTTTCTTTTGACCAAATATTTACTGCCAGAAATATGGCTAAACCCCAGACTTCTTGACTTCACCTCCAGACTATCAAAACCAAATCAGCAAATAATCTCTCTGCATCCTATTAACTCACCAGAGCTCTAGTTTCCCTCTTGATTAAACAACATTTACCCAGGAAACACTAGTTTCATTTGTGTACTTTGTGTTTTGGGGTCTGTTCAAGCAATGGAACTAGATCAGCTGGTCCTTCCTAGCTGCTGAGCGTGAAACCCAGGCTCTGGCAGGATGGCACTGGCACTCTCTGAGTGGAGACCTGCCTGCTGGTGATCCCTCAGCAAGATCAAAGTCAGGGGACAGCGTGCTTCCAACAACAGCCATCAGTGATCTCATTCAGTCTGACGTGCCTCTCATGCTCAAAGCCTGAGCTTGCACTGACATTGCTGATGCTAGGGGAGCAGCCTCCCTTAGCAAACAGTGTGCAGGAGGAGCAGATTAATGTTCAGGCTGTTTTCTCCAGACCAGCTTTATTCTGGTTCTGAGGACTTGACACCCACCAGAAACAGGAACGTGGTCTGCTTGTTCTGTCCATGCGAAAGGAGTGTGGCCTATGGCACCCAACAGGATTCCTTGGTGGCAACCATGTCCCTGGAGGTGGGACTAGCAGGATCTTCACTCAGAAGTGAAATTCTGAGTGGACTACAATGCTGATGCAGATGCATTAATGATCCTTAGTCAATCCAGATTTACACCTG
Source organism: Melozone crissalis (assembly GCF_028551555.1). NCBI lineage: Eukaryota > Metazoa > Chordata > Aves > Passeriformes > Passerellidae > Melozone > Melozone crissalis. The sequence goes on from NW_026535805.1 coordinate 61,300,560, forward strand.
CTCTGTGATCTTCATTAAACCATGGAATCTTTTTGCCTCTGTTCCCCACCTGCAAAAGAGGATTATGGTGCTTCTTTGAGGATATATTCACTAGTACTTCCTTGAGTATATATTCACTAATGTTTCCAAAAGACACTTGAAAATTGCGATGATGAACATTCAAGAGTAGAAGACATTTCAGCCTCATATTTCTGCAGAGGTTAACACACAAATTTACTCTGCTATCTAGTCCTTTAGTCCAGCCAGTCTATAATGAATAACATTGAAGTGGGTAATCTTTTGTATTTTTCCAGTATTCATTAGAATTTCTGAATCCCCTGAAACATACCATGCTGGTTGAAGCTGCCAGTCTTCTGAAGCACTTCTGAAGAGCTTGAAAGCATTTTGAAGAGCCCAGTGCAGCTACTGGGTTTCAGTCCTCATATCAGGGCCTCCGATGTTCTCCCATCCTACGTTCCACTTGTGATCACTGTTACTGGCTGAGTGGTGGAGGCTTTGTACCCACAGATACTTCTCCAGCTTTCTCTGAGACAGATAATTGGAGCGTGCAATTAAGTGCTACTGCCAGCAGCTTTGGAATTGAAAATGTTTTGGGTCAACATCTATCGATTCCAGCAGAACAAAGACTATGAGGATTCACACATAAGGTGCAAATGACCTAAGGATTTTGAAAAGCTTTTCAATAATGATATGTTCCATACTTGCTCTCCATTTCTATCCTTCCTGCTTGTACACTCACTGCCAGAAAACCAGATAGCTGCTCTCAAAGGGAAAGGGAATAGTCCAAAACTCACAGAAAGGGCCACAGAGAAAATCCACACTGCCTTCCCAACAGACCACACAGCATCTCAGGCATCTCAGGCATGGTGGGACAGGGACTAAAGCTGTTACTGGCCTCATTTCACTCTCCCAGCTACACCAGCTAGTTTGTTTGAGACAGGAAAGCAGACACCCACACAGTTGTTCATGCTGAGTTTGTTGCAAGCTGGACACAGAGCTCTCAGTCCTCCACCTCTGAAGACACACAGGAAGACAGTCTGCTCACAACATCCAAGAGTGAGCCTTCCTCCTGTCCACACCACCTCACGTGCCACTGCCATGCTGGGGTGCGGCCAGGCAGCCCAGTGTTGGAAAATCCTGGATTTTCTCAAGATGCAGGTTTGGAAGGTGTCCTCTATTCCCTATCAGGAAAAGAGGGAAAACTAATTGCCAGAGCAACTGGAGCTGTTTAGGACATAAAGAAAGCTGTGTGCATTTGATGATCCCTAGGGGCAGAGATCTCTCAAGGCCATTGTCACACACCACACTGCACACAGCAGTGGGGATCCAGTCTTCTCCATGCAAGGAAATAGGCAGCAGGACACAGCTCCACAGCTCCTGCACGGGTGGGAAAGGGGAGTAACAAATTATTTGTATGCACAACACGAGATTTACGGAGGTCAAGAGTTCTACAGACACACTAGGTATTTAAGGTCTCAACATAGCCTGCAGAGAGCCAGCCCTGGGGGCCAGTACATCCTAAAATAAACCCTTTAGATCCCTGCTCAGTGGGGTCACTCCCCAGGCTGCACTGTGAATATCAGCTGGACCCAACAGGATTTAAATGCTGCCGCACATGTAGGCTCCTACTCCACACTCGGTTCCAGACTGAAACCCTGCCCAGGTGTCAGGGTGCCTGTACTCAGACTGCAAATTACTTTCCTGGCCTGGTCTCACCCTCTCATGTATCTGCTGCTGTTGATGGATGAGACTGGCAAAGTCTTCAGGCTCAGGTTCACTAGCTAATGCCTCATCCTTCAGTAAAATGAATACAAGGACAAAAACTTGGCACAGACAACCAAAAGGTAATATTCTTTTACGTGAATCTGATTTCTGGACTAAAAGCACCTTTCAGCCTTCTGCATTTTATGGTAGCAATTTATTTTTCTCTGTGCAACCCACACAAGTGGTAGGCTCTTCAAAACTATTATCAGTAAAGTGCCTTTCTCTTAACACATTAATATCCTTCCATTTCTAATACTTGCTTCTTTTATAATTTAATGGTGCCCAAATCAGTGCTTGCCAACAGAAGCAGAACAGAAACACAAGCTGACAGTCACCACAGAGAAGCATCTAACTAAAATTTCACCTTAAAAAAGGTGACAGGAAATATCACCACAGTATAGATAAAACACAAAGCAGAACAGTTACACAAAAGAAATCATTAATTTGGAGTCCAGCTTCTGACATCTGCACTTCTGGACCAAGTGCCTGGGACCAGCCATTCCACACATTTCCAGGGAATGGAGTTGCTCACACCCTCAAATGGTAGTCACAGCAAAAGGAGAGTAAATCTCCTTAAATCCCAGCTGGCTGATACGGGTTTACCACAGAAATGGTGTTATCTAATAGCCTTGGTGACGTCAAACAGGAGCAGCAGTACGGACCAACAGGCTCGTGCTGCCCTCCTGGAGGCAAGCCCTTGGCATCAGGGCTTGAGCGTGGCTGTGGGGCCAGAGACTGCTCTGGAGGAGGTCCAGAAATGTGGATAGGATATGGCCAGTGCAGGCTACAGAGCTCACAGCAACTTTTCATCCATAAGGGTTGAATTTATCTTCAGGTTTGAGTTTCTTGTGAAAAAAATCATGCATTTGTGACAACTGCCTTGGCACCTGCCTTCAGCCCTAAAGCCTAACAGCATCAGCCACCTTTATTTCTCTTTTCCTCTGCCTTCTGGCTTTTCACATCTCATGAGATTGGTGATCATGAGGGGAAACCATGACAAGCCAGGCCAAATTCCTGAGACACAACTCAGACTGTGGTGGGCTATGAGCTTTTCAGGCTGGAAAGTTGCCACCTGAGCAACTTGAGTGCAAGCCGGCTGCTACTGCAAGCCAGGCTACAGAATGTTTTCCAGGACCTGAGGACCTTCTACTTTGGAAGCCCCTCCAAATACTCTTTGTCCTTGAGAAGCTTTCCATATCCATCTGGCACAACCAGCAGTCACCTAAAAAAGTATTCCAGTTCACTCCTGGGACTATTTGGCAACCTCCAAGAAGGCAAAATTCAGCATCTCATCACTACCACTGAAATTTTAAAAAGCTGCTGAGCTACTTTATCCTTGAACAAATGCAGGAAAAATTATAATAACCATTGATTATAATTCTTGTGTGAGGGTCAATGCACCCGTGGCATTGTAACCTCATTTACTGATTCAGTGCATGAATAATTCAACTTTTTAATGCAAAATTTGTATGTTTCAATTGTTCTTGAGCTTCACAGATACAGTAAGCTTGCTGAAGCTTTAACCTAAGCTACACTCATCTGCATTTTTTATTTACCACATTCACTATTAAACCGGAATTATCTTCAAGCATTGAACTGCCTTGCAAAGTTATCACAGCTGGCAATCTCAAAATAAATCTTTAGAACAATAAGAGATGTTGGTTCCTGAGTATCTGTCCTAGGGGAATTTTTTTTGAAGAGTAGCATAGCCCACAGGGGTTTTTTTGCTAGAGTAGAATAGTCCGGTGTCTTTTAAAAAGAATTAAAAATTTGATTTTGAAAGTATTCTCATAGCTGAAAGCTGGCAAGTAAAGCTAAACACAGCTGCCTCTCTCACTGGAGATCCAAACAGCAAAATACCAGCAGCAAGTCCTTTTCCCATTCAAGACAGAAAGCCTTAACTGAGGGTAAGATTTCACCCCACATTTCTGAAGCAGATTTTAAGCTGTCAAATTCTCTCCGTCACAGAACTAGTCTGTCTGTCTGTCTCTCTCTGAATCTACACATGCACAAATAAACATTTGCTTATGGCCTCACATAGCGCCCTTTTAACTTCTGTTTTCAGTCCAAGACGGCAGAGTCTTAGTAAATGTCATTATTTCACTGTAGTATTTCCTATCAAAAGATCTATCTTGAGCAATTAAATCTTCCACTCTATTTTCATTCTATTCAAGGACGTGCTTTTTGCTGCCAAGAGTTTAAAAATACACTTATTAATCTAAATGTTTATTTTGGAGGCACTGGGTTAATAATTTCCCCTGCCTCTCACTTTGAATCCATATTTCTTTCACACAAAAGTGGGGAAAAAAAACAGGAATTGCAAGAGGAGTTTTAAAAACCTCCTTTCCCCAGCAGCCATCTCTACTCTAAATGTCATCTGCAACATGTTTACAACCTAATAGCATCACTATTCCCAGTGGGAAACTCCAGATGTTGGAGCAAAGTCCTTTCAAATCCCACAGCACTTGTGCTGCTGCCCTCTGGGATCTGTCCCTCACCTGACAGAGGAAAGAAGGGGAAGGAGCAGGCACTGCCATCAGTTTTCCCACAAGATGCAGATCCTTGGTTCCCCAGAGCATGCAGGATCCAATCAGTGTGTTACACCATTACTACATAAATGTCAGGAGTGGTCCCAAGCTGCTGAGCTCCCTTACACTTTACACCTCCTAAGGTGTGGAACAAAGCACACAAAACAGAGGGACACACAGAGCCTCCTGGTCCATTCAGCTGCTCCAAGGAGATGGGGCTAATCTGTAACAAAAATCAGCCTTGTTAACAAAATTCCCATTTAGGTTTGGATAAAGGCTGCCTCAGGATCAGGAAGGTGCTTCCTCAGGCTTTGTGTTCCAGTGTGCTTGCTCACAGAGCAGAAAACAAATCTTATGGCTTGAAGGAAATCACTGGCAGGATTCAGCAAAGCACTGCTGTTCTCCAGTTAGAGACACACTGACAGGTACTACAGGGATGGATCAGTGATAAGCATTACTGAACTGAGAGAAAAAGGCAAAATTACTATTGGTGCACTTACTTGTTCTTGGTATTCCTGTACAGAAGAAGCTTTCCTGAAATTGTCTGTTACATGCCACAGGGCCATCTCTTCCAGCCACCTTCTAAAGAGACTCTGACACTGTGTTTCAACAAAAACCTGCAATCAACATCTTAGCCAGCTCTGTTTGCAAGTTCAGCACAGTCATCTGCCTTATTTTGAATGAAAGAGCTGAATGCTTGGCAAAACTGGTAGTGGCAATGTACAACCTGAACAGGCTGAAAAATAACCTCTCTGTTTCTTAAAAATATGATTTGATATTAGCTTGGTTTCCTTCAGGCTCATAATAACAGGCTGAAAACAGAAAAGGCTGTAGGGAGGTTTCTGTTCAGTCAGGGAGCAAGGCAAAATTGTCAGCAAGGCAATTCTGGCGCAGGGTCCAATTCCCCTCGTCCTCCTCTTACACATTGCTATGTTTAGGCTCATAATCTGATTTTATACATGGAGTCCTGTCCACCCCTCTGACAGGAAATGCAGACAGACAGCCTTTAAACCACACTTGCATTAAGGTGCCCATGAGACCAGGCAAAGTGGGATCAGCCCCCTCCAGGTCTGTTGTTTGCAGTGCTGCTCCAGCTGAGCCTTCCCAGGGGTGGAGCAGGGACACAGTGGTGGCAGAGAGCCTTCTTCCACCCCACGTGAAAGCAGCGTGTGCCTTGGTGTCATTCTGAAACCTGCTGGTCAGGTTTGACCACCACTTGCCCTTTGCATTTTCGACTTTTTTTCCTACTGAGATGCCAAAGTCGCATTACTGAATGCTTGGTAATTAAAGAGAGACTGCATAAAATGCCTCCTTTAAGTCTTCCACTGGCAATTAAAGTTGTTAGAAGGAAACACGAGGCAAAAAAAAAAAGGCAGAAAATATGTAGGTTAAAATATAATTAGTAGTTATATTTATCACTGAGCTAATTCTGAGTGGAAGCAAACGAGGTGCCAGACTGCAGGCAGACATGGCCACTTTCTGGGAGGCCCACAGCAGGTCCCAATCTGCTGCTCCAGACTGTTTTGCCACTGAGCACTACACTGAGATGCAAAAAGAGTAAACCAATTGGTATCTGAAGAATTTGTTAAAAGGGCACACAAAATCTTGACACACAATTACTCCTGAAAAAAAAAAATCAATGGGATTTTTTACTCCCACTCCTTAGGTCTGCAGAAAAACTCAGCCTACATATGTTAAAACTGAAAAAAAAAATTACTTCTACTAATATTTTGTATCAGACATTCATTAACAATTATATAAATCTACTTTTAAACTGCTCATTTCAGTTCTAAAAATCAAAACATATTCTTTCTGCATAGCTTTTAAGCACTGTACAGCTTTAAAGCACTTTTTTGGGTGAATAGAGGGGAAGGTGTCTGAGCTGTATTTGAATCTTCATTGCTGAAAGCCAAACCTTTTCAGTAATAATCACATTTAGCTGCAAATATACTGATCCCTTCTAGTAACTATTGCCTCATATCAGAGTTTAGCACCTCGGCAGCCAGGTCTGATGCAATCACCTGACATTTCCCTTGGCATGGAAATTTAGTATTGTAAAAACCAACACATTTAGAGGGTTAAAAACAAAGTCCCAGGTACTGGGACTTTATTTTTTATGTTATATATTTTAGGAGGGAGGAACAGATTCACAAGAGTTGTCCTGCTGAAAGCCTCAGCCTGGTAGCAGGTGGGGTTTGGGGTATACAGAGTTTCCAAGGCTGGGATGAGAGAAATGAAACATTTCCTTTTTCTCATCCACAAAAGACATTTAATTTGAAAGCCACTGAGGTACAAAATGGAAACCTGCAGTTCCCCTCTTTTCTGGCTTACTTTTCAGGTGAAACTGTACTTTTTTGAGTGTCATGAATGCTGCACTGCAAAAGGTTATTAATAAATAATAACTTGAGTATGTATACAAGATCATTATTTAATCTTTCAGTAATCTTTTTCTATGCATAATTTATTAAATGTTTTATTTATTGCTCATATTTATTAAAAATTGATTCTATTTCTTCTACCTAATGTCAATTTCCAGATGCAACCAATTATTAATATTTAATAAATTGAAAGATGCATGGAAAGAAATATAAAAAAATAGAAGTGCTCCCTCCACATGTCTCCTCACAGATGTATCTCTCACTGCATGTTAAGCAACCCCATCCTTTCTTTCCAGTCTGGAATTGCACTTTAATTTACAATTTGGACAGTAGTGACAATAAAAAGTTTGAAGCTCCAAACTCACCAACCTCTTGCCCCAAGAAGCCTGAGAGATTTGGTTCAGCCAAGGAGAGACTCTGAAACTTAGCACTCATCTCTGAGCCATCAGACTCCACTTTTGAGACATTTGCTTCAACCCCAAAGGCTAGAGACAATAAATAAATATAAACTCCAAACAAATAATCTGGATGGAAAGCCTCCAAAAACGTGAAGATAAGATGCCACAAGTCATAAGATGATTCAAAACATTAATTCCAGACACTTCCTAGCACTTGCACATGGAAAAACCTAATTCTTAGATTTGCTCCCAACATCACTGGGAGCTGGGGACACCAGCAGATCTCCTGGGGGACACTGCCCTGCACATCATTGTAGCTCCAGCCCAAACTCCTCTTTAGCTTTTACCTGTTGCCCTGACATTAAGGCGGCAGCACATCTGTCCAGCCTGAGTGCCTGGGGCTGGGGGCAGCTTCTTGGCTAACCCTGTGCCTAGGCTCATCAGGAAGCCCACTTGAAAGACCAGAAGTGTCTTCATAAGCTCTGAGGTCTTTAAGACATGCCTGCTGTACAAAACAAAGCTAGAACACTGCGAAACTGGAGACAATTAAAAGCAAAAATCAAATAGTAATGACTTGGTTGTCTGGAAGGAATTGAGGAATGATTAAAGAAATTAAATCTGGATAACTTGGGTAAGAGATAACTGCAGAGAAGCACTTCCATAAACTTGAAAGGCTTAATCACCATCTAAGGGGTGATGGCATGCACAGAATTAGAGCCTGCACACAAACGATGCTGGGAGACGCAGGGGCATGAGCAGGGGGACCTCAAACCCTGGGCAAGGCTGGGGAACCAAAACTCTCACAGCTGAGAAAATGGAGGTGTCTGGGCAGGAAGAAATCGATGAGACAACGGATCTGCCCTCACTGGTGAAGCAGATAGAACAAAATAGCAGGTCACATCTCCAGAAGGGGATCTGCTAGGAGCAGGGCAGGGACAGGGAGAGCAGTAACCAGTGAGCTCTGCTCCTCCTGCCAGCATGCACCTGGAGCTACTCACTGCATTACTCTGCTGGAGCTTCAGCCTCAAGGGTTCCAATGATGTTTGAATTGACAGGGGCCCTTTCTGAGCCTGATGCTTCCTCCCACCCCTCGCTGCTCTCCACACACCCAATACAGATGTAGAAATTAGGCTGCAGGCAGTGAGAGCTGGGAAATTAAATGTGATTGCTGGATAAAACTTTGCAAGTGACAAATCCAATGAGCTTGTTTTAATCCTCTTGAACTGCTAAACACACTGACTGCCTGGGCCTGTGCAGAGCTCTGTGCGGCAGAGCCAGGGACAGCCCTTTCTGAGGGACACCTGCTGCCAGCTTTGATTTGCACTTTGTTCTGATCTGTAAAGCTGAAAAGCAGTGTTCATGGGCATTATGTGTTTGCATACAAACCCTTTCAAAGTGGTAGGGGTGCACCCAGCTCATGTGCCAAGTAGGTCTTGCACCCATTTCTGACTGCTTATGGCCATAGCACCTGAGAAGCTGCTGCATGGAGCACAGAACATGGAGCAAAGGCTCTGTGCTGCTGCCACAGTGCTCCTCCACACTGGGGCTCCCCTCCCAGCCAGGCAGAGCTGTGCCCCAAATGTGCCCCCCTTTCAGCCAAGCTGCTTGCAGTTACCTGCCTGTTCCCTGGGTTGCTGGGGCTTTTAAAACATTCCCAGCACAGCCCTGCTGCCCCTTGCTCCTTAGCTGAGATATTGTCCCCATATTCCAAAGGTGCCAAAAGAACCATTCACAATTTAGCACCTTCCCAAGACTCCAGAATGAAGGTTCTTCATCAGTCCTCCCTCAATATTAAAAAAAAAAAAACCACAAAAAAACCCAAACAAACAAACAAACAAAAACAAACAAAAACCACCTGTACATGGACCCAAGCAGCATTGTAAAAGCTAGCAGTGTAAACAAAGGTGAGCTTGAATGTGCTCAGGATCCTGCCCCAGGAATTCAGGATGTGAGGGATCAAAATTCCTGGCTCAGGTACCAGCTCTGATCTTTTAATGTCTTTTGGAAGGGGGCATCATAACTAATTAAGGTGCTGAAAGATGTAAGCAAATCCCATTTATCATGGTTATGAATTCCTGCCAATAGCTGATGGTAAAGCCTTGCACTCCAGTACAGGGGAGCTGAGCTGGTTTGGGTGAGCACCACATCCTGCTCCTTGTCCATCAGTGCTGCTCCTCACAACTTCATGGCAAATCTTACAGCAGCTGGTTTGAAAGGTTCTGTTCCAGAATCATGATATTGTGTTTTTGTTGTTGCTTTCTCTTTTATGTCCCCACCAAAAAAATTTCAAAACCTAACTGAAAAATGTCACCCAAATTTAATATAAAGGGTGAGAAGACAAAACAGACAACACACATTTTTAGTTTCATTATTTCTTCCAAACAAAATCTTGCTGTTTTGTTAAACAGCCTCAATTATCTACCCAGGTGATTAGAGTTTAAAGAACATCAGTGTTATTTTCTAACAATCAGGGGAAACATCTCAATTAAACAAGAGTCTGAAAACCTTTTCCCATTGCTCCCTCACTTTTAAGGCTCCCTGAATGTCCCACGCAAGTAATTGTCTGTGCAAAATAGTAATCCTCTCCACAGAAAATAAGTCCAAAGTGTACCCTGGCCACATTCTTTGGAGTCTACCAGCTCATTTTTTTACTGTTTCAGGGCAAAACCACAGAAAAAAAAATTACTTTGTCATGATCCCACCTTATTACTGCCTGATGTCCATCACCCACAAAAAACCTCCAGCTGTCAGTGCTGAAGTCTCCAGTATTTCCTAAGGCATGGACTCTCAGAGTGGAAATTTTCCTATGGAAAGCATTTTGAAAGCAGCTCCCTCACACAGTATTCCCTGATAGAGTGTGCAGCCGTTTCCAGGGCAATGTGTGACATCTCCTCCACTGCAGTTAAAATCCTTCCAGACTAAGGCAAGAATGCAGAAAGCAGCCAAGTGGGAGATCAGTAACATGTAATAATTTTCGAAGTCTCTGTCTCACTTATCAGTGCAAGCAAAGTATTTGCTTTTTCAGATGGCTATTTGGAATTACTCTGCATATGCTGGGGCCCTGAACGGTTTCCCCTGCTCCTGGAGGTTTTGTAGCCTGGGTCTGGGTGGTTGGTGGCCTCACTTAAAGCCTGGGCAGGGTCACCCCTCTTCCCTGAAGCTGTCCTTGAGCTGAAGTCTGGAGCAGGACTGTCCTCAGTCCCTGCCTGAGCTACCCCACAGCTTTGCTGTGACCACACTGGATGCCAGCCTGTTCCACCAGCTGATGTCCTACCCAGCCTCAGGTCTGCTTCTGTGCTTGAAACTTCAATTCAATAACCTCTCTCCTATTGTATTCCACAGAGATCCAGAAGTAATGTGTGCTCAGGATATGAGAGGAGTGATTCTCTGGGAGAGCTGAAGTTCAATTCCTTTATTTCATTTCAATAAATGCAGGCATTAGAACCTTGAAGCTAATAGCTGTACGTGTGGGTTCCACAACCACCCACAGACTGCTTCCCAGATGGTGCATATGAATCTTGTGTAAAGGTGCCCGGGGCAAGGTATGATGTGAAAGGAAGTAAATGTAGTAAAATTTGCCACAAAATTAAATATTTGAAGAAAATAATAGCTCACCACCTCATACAAACTATGGAATGTAAGTGCCCTTCCAGCAGGAACAGGAAGATACTGGAAAGTCAGCACTGACTCCATAACAGCTGATCATGAAACCTCATCTCACTGCAGCAAACAGGACATTGGCCAGTCGGTCTGTTCTGCCCCATCCTGTCCAGGTGACCTCTTGGGAACTGTCCTCATCAGGTCCTGAAGGAGCTCATGGTTTCAGCTTTCACAGGACAGTCCAGCACGCCCTCAACAAGACCAGTAATTAAAAGGCAAAAGCACTCTGACATTTAATACTTGGTACAGTCACTGAATTTTAAGCAGTCACACAACAAAGATTAAGATAGAAGACAAAGTCATGAAACAAGGTAGGAAGAGCAGGCAGATATTAAGGATAAAAATACAGCATCACTTCCCTCACCTTTCCAGTCAGAGAATCATTTTGTCCCAGAAGTTATTTGATTCTACATCATATTGGTTTGTGGTTTGATATTCTCTTTTTTGGACTAGTCCAATTTCATCCATGAAAAAATGTAATTGGCCAGAGGTCTGCTTCTGTGCTTGAAACTTCAATTCAATAACCTCTCTCCTATTGTATTCCACAGAGATCCAGAAGTAATGTGTGCTCAGGGTATGAGAGGAGTGATTCTCTGGGAGAGCTGAAGTTCAATTCCTTTATTTCATTTCAGTAAATGGAGGTTGACTTTTAAATTGGCAGATTTGTCAAAGGTGATTTTTTTATCACAATTAAAAGCTCAAACATGTAGTGGTCTTATCAAAAGAAAAAAAAAATTTTTTTTCCAGATTTCTGAGCAAGTATCAGCCAGAAAAAGCGGAGTGGAGGGAATGCGACCACAATATATTTTCACAAATACGATAATTTTAAAAAATTAATTTGTTCCAGCTGTGTTTGCAAAATTATTTACCTATTTGCATTTGTTTGCAAATAGGTAAATAATTCTGTTATGGTTACACACATTCTCACAGAAAGAAGACTGGAAACTCATGAGGATTCATGGAAAGCAAAGTTTACACAGAGGAGGAAATGAGCCAGACAGGAGTCAGACTGCACTGATCACAACCAGCACTTCAAACACATACAACTACCCATGGGAATATTGGAAAGAATTATAGCAACACCTTGTGCAAGACTTCAGACATGTTGAACTCTGCCTTGGACAAACACTAGGTCAAACACAGCAAGTGTCAAGAAATGTCACTTTTTATGATATTTAAAACTGTGATTGTCTTACCTGAAGGACCCCAGCCTGAGAGGGTTCTAGTTGTTTAATTTATATCTGGCTTTAATATTTATATTTATTAAGATCTTACATAGGTTTATATTTATCCAAATGAGGAACAACCATCTTTGGGTCTGAGAAAGCCATCTCCCTGGACAGCACAGCCAGGAATGCTGAGTATTTAAAGCAGCTGATGCACGGGGAAAAAAGAGGCTGGAAAGACAACAGCCTCAGCTGTAAAGAGGAGACAGCTGTGGTGTTGTGCCCATAGAGCACAGCTGTAATTTCAGCCCTGCATGACCTGCAGCCCATTGTGCCCTAACACAAATAAGTTGAACGCTTGCTAACGCTGCAGCTGTGACAGAGCAAAACGGAGACGAGAAATCCTGGTGATAAATACCCTGAGCAAGGTGCACAGCAAGCCAGATCAGCTGGCAAGCCAAATGGTGTAAAAGCCCAGTTTTGAGCCAGCCCACCAGCCTGTCCTGCTCAGGAGGTGCACAGACCCTCCTGACACCAGTGGCCAGAAGAGGGACAGGTTCAAGCTGGGGAGCAGTGGCACCAAGCTGGTGTGCCTTGAGCCAGCTGTGGAGCTCTTGTGGCCAGCGTGGCTAGTGCAGCACAGCTTGCTTGGGTTTCATGAGAATGGCTCCCACTTGCCAAAATCAAAATAAATGTGGGCACATTTATGCAGGTGCTGTGGATCTTAGGACAGCACAGCCTTATGCCTGTGACCCTGATGCCATGAAAAGCTCATCCATGTGGGCTTCCACTGTGGGAAGATGCCTTGGGTACCAAAGAAGCAGCAGTGGGAAAGAGCAACTGTAGTATTTAGGGGGAATGTAAAAGGGCTCACTTCCACCCAGGCAGTTTTCTCTCAATATAATTTTTTGCCAACTGATAGCAGTTCATAACCATGCAACTGGGGGAATCCCTGTGCCATCTGGAGCATTTCTGAATAGGAGTTTCATAAACCATTATGCAACACTTCTTCCTTTATGTGCATATTCCCAGGAGGGCATTGTTGTGGCCTAGGCAATGAATGTTTTAAATCCTCACAAAACTTGATCAGCTCTACCCTGCATTCCACCACCTTCTGTCAGATGGCTCCACTTGGCAGATCTTGCCATCCCACTCTGAGCAATACTTCAAAGTGCAGTTGAGGAGCCTCCCCATTCCTCTGCACAAGGAGGTGACACAGATTTCTGTTTCCCTGCATGGGTTAGTCACATTGTGAGTCATAAGCAGAGCACACAGTAGCACTACCAGACTCACCACCCTTCAGAGATGGGGAAGGAGGGGCCTGGCACTGCATGCCACAGTCCTGTCCCACCAGGCTGACATCCACCTGGTACTGTTCAGTCATCCTGGAGATGTCCAAAACCCAGCCCAAGAGGAGAACCAGGATTTCTTTTTCAGTGCTGTTTCTTTTTCAGGCAGGTTTCAGAGCTGTCCCTGCCACACCACTAAGATTAGCACAAATATTCACTGTCTTCAGCCCAGAATGGTAATCCATCTAGCTGGAATTGGGTCTGCCTGTTCCATGTGAAAGCCATCCTGTCCCTATCCTGTTGCTTCTGGACATTTTTGGCCACCTGATGAAAAGCAAAGACCTGCTCACCTCTTTCCTGTAAAGCCCTGTGAAGTGATACTGCTGAAGGAAAAATGGCAGGTTGGCAATTCATGGAGCACAGAATTGTTTGTGGCCTCCAGGAAAGACATAGCCTGGCACATTGTGAACAGCTGTGAACAGCTTCTGCAAATAAAGAACTTTCTTTTTATTATATATATAAATCTGGTTTATTTTTCCAATGGATTAAGTGTTTTGTGAGTAAAATGCATCCATCTTTTCACTGGCTTTCCAAAGAGAAGTGCTTTGCCTCCCAAAAGGTCTCCAGCCACACAATACCACCACAAGTCCGGCAGCATCGTTATAGCCTGACACACTCTGGCTGCCCACAGAAGAAAGGACAGCAGGTGCTGATTCCAAATAACAAATGTACTTGTTCTCTCACTGCGACCTCTCAGGGTGCAGGGACATTACTTGGTGTCTCTCCTCTTTCCAGAGAGTGGACAGAGGTCAAATGTCATGATATAAACATGGATACATCGTCTTTGAGATCTCTCCATCAGTACTGAAATGTCTTGATATTTGCTGGGCAGTAGAGACTGATGGATGGATGGATGGATGGATGGATGGATGGATGGATGGATGGAAGAGAAGACCAATGGACACAAACTGTGTGGTCTCGTTGCCTTTGAAGACCACACTGATGTGAGACAGCACACACCATCACAAACCATCTGGTGGCTGAAGTGGTCAGACTGCTATTCTAGCATCAGAAAGGTCAGAAGTTGGACACTTAGAGAGATTGTCTCATAAACAAAAAAAAAAGAGGAAAACCATCTTTGTCTGTGGCCTGTAACAGCCTTTTTGTGAGCACTTACAGACTTGGTACAGGAGAGGATGGCAACCTGATAATGGCGAATGAACCCTCAGCATCTCAGTCTGCCCTGCTGCTTCATTCTGGTAAGATCATATTCATTCTGAATATGAAGCTCTCTGTTCCTCTGAGGTGGACATCCCCCTGGGACATCCTGCAGGCCTTCTTCTGGACCCAGAGGCACCCTGGAGTCACTCCATCACTGCTGCAGCACAGTTGGTTTTTTTAAACTTTCCATTGATTTACAACTGCTCCAGGCAATAATGATCCTGTTAGCTGCATGCTCTTGCTTTCATTAACAGCTTTTCTTTTCATCCTCACAGTCTGTGAGACCCTCTTGTATCTATCTGCATGTCTGCCTCAAAGCAGGATTGCACTCTGCAGAGCAGGAATTGTTTTACTCTATTTTTTTTTACCACGGTATGTGGCAAACCACAGCACATGGCAAACCATCCTGTCTGGGTTGCATCAGACATCAAGGCTTCCTCTCCAGAAAAGCCCCCTGCCCCACAACATGGTCAAGGCTGGTCTGAGTGCAGCAGGAAGCTCAGGCTCCTGGAGGCTGGTTGGGGGAAAAGGACCATCTCAGGGCAGGGACCTCTGCAAGACTTGGTGGCTCAGCAAATCTTTCTTGCTCTTTTAAAAGTACATTTCTAAATGTGCTGCCTTGAGGCCAAAGAAATTCCCAGAACAAGCATGAATTTTTCAGGAGAATGGAATGTGTCTACTGCTGTTCTCTAAGGCACAAAGGAGGAAAAAAAGGGTTATTTTCTGATTTCAAAGAAGATATTCTTAGTACATACTTCCAGCAACACATCCAGACAAACACACACAGAAATATTACATATATGAACATGTATGTGTGATTACCACCACCACCACCATTTTGACAGAAGCCCACCCTGGTAAACCTTCTTCATGTTCCTCTGCTCTAAATCATTTATCTTAACACTTGATCTGGAAGTAAAGCACTTTCTCTCCCAGGAACATACTAACTGACAAAGGGGAGAGAAATAAGCCAAGGAAAATTTGCTTTGCCTGTTACTGAAAGCCCCAGTAATGCACTGTCCTTGCTCTCTTTTCATGCTCAGTACCCAGAATGGCTGCAGAGTTGTTACCAGGCTGTTGGGCAGGACTGGGGAGTGGAAATTTGTGTATGGAACCCTTAGGGCTAATTGCATGTGCCACCTTTCAGGTGAATAGAAAATTCATACACTTGGCCTGTACCCAAAGTGACAGCCTTATCCCCTGTGTCACATAAACATGTTTAGAAAACAATTTTTTGTCCTCCATTACTGAGCATTAAATCTTAACTACCATGCTGCTGAGCTGAGAAAGGCTCTTTGTTCCCAGCAGTGGATCAGTCCCCCACTGATGCTGCAGGCTCCTGATTTTGTGTCCTTCCACCACCTCCCCTCCCTGCACAGGACACCCAGCCAGCACAGCATCAGGGCCCAGGTTAGCAGGCAGGATGGTGCAGAAACTCGGCCCCCGTGGTTGGTGGGAGGCACAGGAGTGAGGCTGGGATGGGACAGAGTGTTCTGAAGCAGCTGCAGACCAACCCAGTCAGTCTTTCTGTGCTTGTCTATACGCCCATGTACATGTACTCATAATATTTCCACTCTGATCAGAAAGCCTGATGAACAGAACCTGTGCATTTCAGCAGCTCTTCCTAAAGGCTGAAGCCTCAGCAGGCTGAGGTCAATGCTGGAGGTCAAGGCATTAACTATTTTTTTGTGCTAATATGGAAAAAATAAGTAATCCTCTGTTACATGGCTTTCTGGCAAGGAAGTCTGATCTCTGCTTCTTCTAGATACTTCCATTTTGTAACACTGCACAAGAGGGGATCCAACCATTTGGAAGTGGATATAACCAAATAAAATAACTGACACTCTATTCTTATTATGGATATGTGCTGCTAACATTTCTCTTCCACCAACGTTTCACACACATCCAGGGAATGATGCAGTCTTTGAGCTGATTTACCACTAACCAGTTGAAACAACAAACCCAGAGGAATCAAATCCCCTCACATTCTCACATCTGAACAGAAGGCATTTGAGTGGTCAAACTTGTACTGAGCTTTTCAGAAAACCAGTTTGGACAGGAATTCAGGGAACCCTCCAAACCATCTCAATGCCCTAAATCCTACCACTGGCTGAGGTTAGAAAACATCTGGGGTCCAACTAGACTTCATGCATCAAGAAAATGGTCCAACCAGCAGCGACAGACCAACATTTTATCTGGCAATTTCTTTTTTTTTTTCTGACTGGAGGTTTTCAGCTGCCAGCTAAGTGTAAATTCTCCTCACTTAAGGCAGGTAAATATTTCCTTGAAA
The DNA here is from genome assembly GCF_028551555.1 of Melozone crissalis. Taxonomy (NCBI): domain Eukaryota; kingdom Metazoa; phylum Chordata; class Aves; order Passeriformes; family Passerellidae; genus Melozone; species Melozone crissalis. Next base: position 61,317,254 of record NW_026535805.1, read on the forward strand.
CAGTGCCATGAAAAACAGGAAAACAGCCCCACTGTGAGTCATTCTATCTCAGGCAATTTTTCATAATTGGACTGCACGGAACAGATTCCTCTTGTTATTGGTGTGATATCAGATAATAAAATAAATAATTTGCCACTTTTGAAAGCAGAAGGGAAACAAAACAGATTTATAGCATTGGGATTTGGAAACGCTTGTTACTTGCTTGTTTCCCATTTTGTGTCTTCTCAAGAGGTTAAATAAAAACATCAGTGTCTGTCTGCAAAGAGTTACAGGGGAAACAACAGTGTGTATTAAATTGAGACTTCAGAGGGGAATTTCAATCAGTATATTATCAGGATGTTCTGACAAAGTTTAGAATCTCTAGAGATAAAAAACAGTTACTATAACTCATACAGCTATTTGGTGCTGATCTGTGATTGCTCTTACAAGCAAAAAGCAAAAATCAGATAAAAAGGTTGAAAATTTTAGCAGAAATTAAGGAACATGAAAGACAGGAAGGAAAGAAGAGGAAGGTGCAACAAGCAGAGAATCACATAATAGGTAATAGGGATGCAATGCTAAAAGAAAGTGCCTCAAAGAAAGAAGTCACTTATATTTCATACTGAGAGATGAAACCTGAGAGTGCATTACTGCAAATTCTCCATTTTGTGATGTCCTTTCTAAAACCACGTGTCTTAGTCAAACAGAATTCAGAATGGGATTAATACATTCAACTTGAATCTCTAAAAGGATAAAATAGAAATAAAAGTAAGAAAGGATAAGCTCAAGCCTACAGAGTCTCCTTCATCAGCAAAGCCTCAGCAAGTCAGAGTCCCTCAAGGAGAAGGACAAAGTGCCAAGGGAAAGAAAAGCAGGGCTGGCTGTAGGATACAATGTCAGGTAAGGCAGTGCCAAATGCCCCACCAATGCCAAATCAGAGTGAACCCAAACTCAGGCTGGGGAGATCCATCTCCTCCTGGCTGAGAGGCTACTGGGAGCACCCCCAGTGGTGCAAGGCACACAGCAGCATTCAGGAAAGCCTCCCTGAAGAAAACAGTGAGATCATGAAGAGCCTGAAAGCTGGAAATCTTTCCAGTCTATGGCATTAGCAAGGGAAGGAGCCCACAGGGCTGCTCAAGCCCTGCCCTGGAGGTCAGAGGCCTCCCATATTTCCAGCTGCTCTCCAGGGTCACAGGCACCCACCCTAAGCCCAGAGCAACCCTGGGTGTACAGGGAGCTCCTGTCCCCTGCAAGCTCTGCTCTCTCCCTCCTCCTCTCTGTCCCTGTCTGTGCCAAAAGGAGAGCACATGTCAGGGTAGAAGCTCAGCCCCTATTTTGTGTCACCTCCTGGAGGATATTGTCTCTTTCCATGTGCTGTGCAGCATGCACAAGGCAGCACCATGTGCCTTCCCTGGGCATCAGATGTTCTGGGTAAATGGTGAAACACCCCTCAGGCTGCCACTTGCCAGCTCTGCTTCTCCCAAAAGGCCACTCAAGATGTATCAAAGTCACCAAGTCAGTGCATTTGCTTTGCACAAATTCAATTTTGGAGTTTCTCATTAATTCAGAGACATGAAATGATAGACTGAAGGTTTCAAAACTGCTAGGTATGACAGATACTTTGCTTATGCCTCACTCTCACTTCAGTTCATCTTCCATGCTACTTGATACTTATTTTTGAGTAGTATATACTGGTATGGAATTACAGACTAAAATCTTCTGAAAAAAGGAAATTTCTTCTGTAAATTCATTGATCACCATGTAAACCATGGAAAGAATAACAATACTGTATTGACTAGCCGCCAGATTAAACACACTGAAGGAAAAAAAAAAGGAAGACATCTCACCCAGGAAAAGAAATTTGACTTTTAGGAAGCTTTCTAAAATGTAAAAATTATTGCATTTTAATATAAGGAAGGACTATTGCCAAAGAAATCATTACTCAGACATAGCTCAAGTGTTGTAGACTACCGGAAGAAATCAGAAAAGAAGAAAAATCAGGAAAAAGACAATCAGCAACTGAAGCTGAATTCTAAAAACACATGACTTCTTCAGCCTTCTCATGGAGTCTACTATGCACAAAACAGAAACATGTTTCAGAATTTGGCATTCAGAGGCACTGAAATTATTCAGTTACTGCCGTCACTCACTGGGAAACATGACGTTCCATCACATGAGTCATCTCTGCAAGGAAATGGGCACAAAATGTACTGTGATGCATACTGAGGAGTCACAGGACCCAAAGAGAGAGGGAGTTTCTGATGTGTAACAAGAGCATGACTTTTGCTGATACCAACTGTGATCATGCCTTTAGCTTGGAGCATGGGATGGGCCACAGTGAGGAGGTGGAAGTGCTGCTGGCACCTCCCTGGAGGAGACCCCCTCCAGGTGGGAAGGAGACATGGGAACATTTTCCTACCTGCTCTATGTCTGGTTTTTAGCACATATTGGATAAAAGCACCCAATAAAACCAATTACTGCAGCCACTGGACTCTCACCATGTAGTACAGCAATAAAACAAACTTGCAATAAAACAAGGGAATTTTCTGGGGCTGCTCTCTTCTTCCTGGTGCCCATTAATCCATGGCAGAGAAGGACACTCATCTATCTCATTTAAGTGCACTTTAGATCCCAAAAAAAGCCATAACTGTCTGCTGAGCATGTCTGGGGAGAGCATACCAAGCCCTCAGGATCAAAGCAGAGGCAGGTTGACCCTCTGGAAACTGCTCAGCTGCTGCTGAGCACATTGGCACCTGGAGACCAAGCCAGGCAGCTCACATCACTGTCATGGTCTTCAGGGGTGTGTCCCCTAGTCTGGCATAAATCCTCCTTCTGCTCAGGTGGGTCTAAATCTGTGCTATATGTTCCACATGGTCTGGAGTCCCCAAACGCTGGGCATGCCCTCTACTGCACACGAGGACCCTCCAGCCTCACTCATGGCCAAGATGGGAACGTGAAGCTTCTCCACCTGAAGCTCTTGATTCTGGACATCCTCAGAAGCAGCACACCCAAAATTGCCCCAAACAGCAGCTGATGCTTCTTCACAGTGGCCCCTTTTCCCTCTTATGTCCCAGCTAATGCCCTTGACCCCTTGTACCTCAGAGATACACACCCCAAATGCAGAGCTCATCTTGGAGAAGAAGAGGCCAAAGACTTCCTACAGCATCAAGTACACAGATTTTATTGCACACAGCCTTCCCTCGCTGCTGTAGCTGCTCTGCGGAGTAGCTGTGTGGCACAATTCAATGCAGCTCATGACCCGTTCCTGTTGTGTGTGCATCTCATGCCCTTTGTTGCAGACAGCTGTTATTTATTCTGAGCGTCTAAAAGTCTTCCTCAGAAAAATCCTCCACAATTTCAAATGCCATGATTTTCTTTATCTACTTTTTGTTTCACAACCATACTGGGAAATTGCTGGGGATGTTTTCCCCCTTCACTTTTAGAAGTCAGGATTGTGTTTCACTTGCAAACAAAGCAATCTTACAGTCAGCCTTTTCCCTTAATGGGACAAGCTTAATTTTTTCACTTTGCAATGAAAGTCCTTGATTAGCTAAAAACATGCATTAATTACTATTTTATTATGAATTTCCAGGGCATATCTTTCCAATGGAAGTACTAAAGAACCTAGACTGCATTTTACCATCTTTGTGATCATTTGAAAAAATTGCCCTGCCTCATGGTGACGTAGGGAATCTCATCAAGAGACAACCCAGACTATGTGAAAGCAGTGTGTGTACAAAAAGCATTCAGACCAAACCAGTATGGTATCTTCACTTTAAACAGGTCTTGAACAAGCAGTTTGTACAGGGGCCTAGAAAATAGCAAAATTGAAGGAAAGGGAAAAGCTCCAAATGAGTGGTTCATTACAGTGGAAAACAGCCAACCACATCTGGTCCTGCAGGTGGAAGTTTGCCTCCATCACCTCCCAGCAAAACTCCCAAAGAGCAGAAGTGACATACTAACTGTGTTTGTGGTGGCTTTTGACTCCCCAGCATGAAAGGACCAGATGAATTTACAAAAGAAGGTCAAGGAGCAGTCAACAATGTGGTTTGTCTCAAACCACATATTATTACCTATAGGGTTGTTCAAAAGCCCAAACACAAGAGAAAAGAGACCACTTGACTTGTCAGAGGCAGGGCACAGCCATCCTGGCTGCAGAAGCTGCTGAAGAAGGACCAGTAGATTGTATCTGGCTCCCTCACGTCCTTGGCAGCTTCCCTTGAAAGCCAGACATGGCTCAGCAGGCGGGTGCACTCACATCCTCCCTCTTGTGATCACCCAACAGCTGAGCACACAGGAAAGCTATGGATTTCCTAACCACAAAAGGACACGTGTCTGGAATCAGATTCCTTGTGGGTGCCAACAGCAAGATTGAGAGCTAAGCTCTTTTTTGAGTCATTCATCAGCTCAGATGTGAGTTGTCAGCCATTTGAACGTTTTTCACAAAAGCTGCCACACAGTCTGTGCTCTTTATCCATCCTCCAAGTATAGCAGTAGAGATGTGTCAGACCCACTGTTTTCATTTATTAAAACTTTCTGCCTGGTTTGGCAAACTGGAGGAAAGTTCTAGATAGAGCCGAGCATTAATTAACCTTCTTGTATTCTCCTAAATCTCCAGTTCAAAGCAGTACTTAGTGTAAAACATAGGGGGAATGATTCTCTCTCATTTAAGATATCCACTGAGATCCTGTGTCAGACTTTCCCTGCACTCAAACCCAGGCCACTTCCCTCATGCTTCAGAGACTTCCAAAGCTTCTGTCCAGAGCATCAGTTGTGCATCCCCCAATTTTTAAAGCAAAAGAGTTAGCTGGAACATAATCAGAGAATGAAGAAGGCTTTTAGGATAAGTCCAGTTCCTCATAATTTTTAGATACCCCACTTAGGTTAGCAGCACATGGTTTTACAACTTTTTGGAGGGGAAAGGTTGGATCACTGAAATCCAGGAAGTCTCATATGAGAAAAAGGGGCACTGCTGGGGTGAAGCTGTGGGAACCTGTGTCCTGTTCCCAGTGGAAGCCAGGGATGCTGTATCTTGGTTTGAAAAGACAAGTGTTTGCTAAGGAAGGCAGGAGCTTCTCTTGAAATGGAAAATGTAAACTCTCTCCCTCTGAATTATTATACTTTTGAAATTAAGGGGTTCTCAGGCAAATATATGGAAGTAGGAATAACAGTTCTTTATAAGGAAAAATAAAAATGCAGTAATATAAAGCAATATTAACAGAGTCAGAATACACCTGACACCCTGTTGGTCAGGATATTGGTAGCAGTCCCATTAAATGGTGGCTGCAGCCCTCCTGCAGTGACAGATGTGGTTCTGGTCAGGCAGGAATCCTGTAGCAGGGTAGAGTTGTCCTCTGAAGGTCCAGTGATGGTCTAGATGGGCCTGGTCCTCCTCTGAGAACCCAGAAGAGAAAAAAGCTACTCCTCTGGGAATCCAGGAAAATGCTGCTGTGGTGTTCTAAATCTCAGATTATATCCAGGTAGGAATGCTTGGCTCCTCCCCCTGGGTGGAGCATCTCCCAATGGGATGATGAAATTTAATCAGTCATGCAGTGAGGCTCAATGGCCCATTAAGAGAAGATATTTCCCCAGAGGGAGGATTGGTATGGAAGAGATAAAGAAAACTGCCCCCCCCCCAGTTTTGACAGGTGGCTTATTAACAGAAGATGACTGCCCCACCTGGTTCTAACAGATGGCAATAGAATACACACCCCTTGCATTTGTAACCTAAGACACGCCGCCTGAGGCTGTCCCCAGGAGAAACCAGGCCTGCTCACATCTACTGTCTGAGCTTCTCCTAGGAGGGATCCCTGTGGATTTGGTCCAAATGCCCTGGGTGAGTCCAAACAGTTTAACAGTGGGTCCAGAGATTCACTAGCCCAAGCTCCCTACAAAGTCAACAGAGGGGGAAGCATTTCTGTAGGGTAGCTCAGGCTTTCAAGGTCCAAGTCTGGGCATACCTGCTCTCCCTCTGTCCCACAGAGTCTGAGGCAATTGAATTCCTGAGATGGATGGCTTAGGAGGAAGTCCACAAGATGAAGGTGGACACAAGGTTTATTTAGAAAGGCACTCACAGCTGAGTGTGGTTTGGAGGGATTGGAGACACTGGGCAGGGAAGCTGCTGGTCAAGGTAATACTGTGCCTGGGCAGCCTCTGGGAGAGGGGATGGTGCCTCCCCAGAGGGGACAGTGTGTTCTTGCCACCAAAATGGGACAGTTAGCTGAAACCAGTGGGAATTGTGTTTGAGTACCATGGAGAAGGGATACAATATTAACCACAGAAATCTGTAATGTATTTACAGTGAGGAAGCTGAAGGCAGAACTCTAATCCCACTCAGTATTCCTTTTGTAAAAGTACATCAGTCTTTGCTTTTAACAAACCTGTTCTGCAAAGAGTACTTGAGAGACCTTTGAGTCGTGTGAGGAGAGTCCAGCTCCTCTAGGACCTGCAGCAACTGAGACACTTTGCATAATTTGTAATGTAAAGCATAACTAGAGGGAAAGGAATCCCAGGAGTTAATGGGTTTAACTCCACTAATTTCAACAAGTTATAGCACTGACTCCAGGCCTCAGTTTAACACACTATATTTTTAGTGAATTGGATGTAAAAAATAAACAAGTTTTTTCTGTAGTTTTTAGGAAGACAAAGTATACAGATTCTGACTTTTCAAAGCTACTCCCAGGAAAAGGCAAGAAGTAAAAATGAGACTCTTCAGGCTAAGAAAACAGCAGCAAACTGAAAAGCTCAGAATGGAAATAACCTTCTTTGTCCAGTAACTCGTGATTTAGGTATAATATTCTGGCCCTGAAACTAAAGCTGAAGGAGGCTTTATTACAAATGCAGCTGCATTTTTAATTAGACAGTGAAAAGTAGTAGGAAAAAATAGCATAGGAACAATTTTGTATGGGGACTGTGTGACCTAATAGCTGTTTTTCAACTCTAATATCAATGATTTTGTGCTCTAGTTTCCTTCATCAACTGATTGGGGACTGTTTTTCAAGTCATTAGGAAACTAGGAACATACCAATTTTATTTTAGAACCACAGAGAAATGGCACCTATTAGAAAAAATGTGGGGGTTTTATTCTTACCTAAACTGATTGTGCATTCTTTAAACTGGGCTGATATAGTGGCCATGCTTTTTTTGCCACTGATAGACAGAAGAGAGGAATCGGAGCCCATATGATATTTCCAGACAGCAAGTTACAGGCTGAACTTGTAGAAGTGGCAATTCTTTGTGTTTCCATAGCAACCCAAGCTGCAGTTGTCAGTAATTAAAATTAACTCCATAGTTTTATTGGAATGCCAGGAGCTGCCTTCTCAGATGATGGAGACAAAACAGAAGCCACAATATCTGCAAAAATAACAGCTTTCTATATACAGCTCTGCCATTCCACCAGCAGCATTCAGCCACATTGCATCCTAGTTCCTGCAGTGCTTTTCCAGCATCTGTTTGACCATCAGTGGAAAATGGCATCTAGAAGATTTTAACCCAGCTCCCACAGCAAGCCCAGAGCCTTGCAGATGCTGACACATGGTTCTCCTGCCTGGGCAGTCCTCTCTCCCAGCCTAAGAAAGGTGAGAACAGCCTTTCTCCAGATCAGGCCCACCTGGAGCCCACTGAGGCTGGGGCTGGTGAGAGGGTGCATCCTGTGACAGAAAAGCCCATTGAGAGTCTTGCCAGGCTCTGACATGGCTTTAGGGTGGCTCCTTTCATTCTTAGCCAGCTACCCCTGAGCTGCCATCCTCAAAGCAATGTCTGTGCCACAGATCACAGCATGGGCAGGGCTGCAGACTGCAGCAAGCAGTGGTGCTGGTGGGGAGGGGAAAATCGCAGCCCTCCAACCCTCCCCAGCCTCCATTCCTTCTAAAATTCCCTATATAAAGTGTTTGCCACCCATAATATATCTACATCCCAAGTAAGGGAGACAGGGGGAAGCCCAGCACTAAGCCCTGGCCATCAGGCACTGCTTCAGTCAGGTGATTTCTTGCTCTGCCCTGACCCTTCCCCACCAGCTGTCTGCAAAGCAGGGTTTGCACATGTGTGCTGAGATGGTTCACTGCAGGACTCCTCCCCAGTGTGACCATTGGTGTGACTGATCTGAGAAGAGAGCACCATGTTTGGCTCCCTCTGCACCCCCACTTCTCCAGAACCATCCTGGATGGCTTTGCAACCTCACATGTCCTGGTGCTGAGTAGCAGCAAAACACCACCAGGATCGTGGGGAAAACCCACTGCTGTGGTGGGCTGCAATACTTCTCTCATTTTCCTTTAGACAAGTGAAACTGGAAAAATGCAGTAAAAATAATAATCAGAGTTTTATGTGGGGCCCAGGGGAGAGCCAGGGCCAAGTGCTGCTAAGTGTGGATGCAGCCAGCCTGCTCTGGAGGGAGCAGAACCAACATGAACCTGTTTGTTCCCCTTGGCCTCCCACACAAACATCAGTTCTTGACTCTCTTTTATTTACTAGTATACATAGAGAGTACTGAAAACCAGTCCTGTGTCCAAAAAACGCCTAACTTAATAGAAAAATACATTATTTTGCTACTCAGAGAAAGATTATATTTTCCAACTGGCTAAGTATAAATTGAAATTCATCTCTTAGGGCCACAGCTTACCAGCAGCTAGCATCTCCAGCAAAACAGATTGTCATTAGTTGCTCTTAGTTGTTAGATAAGCCAAAATAAAGTGTTATATTAATAAAAAATATTTTCCTAGCATCTACCCTGAAAGGATAGCAGTTTACAGCAAAAGAAGTACCTGCATTTCATGCTAATAATTCAAATGAGGCAGAAAATTGTAACACCATTGATTTATATCTTTAGGATGAATGAGAATACAAAATGTATACATACATACATGTATCAAGAGCTCAGTAATAGCATCAAAACTATATGCAGAGAGGAATTTGCTTTAAAGGTAATATCCATGATTAGCATGATGTCTCCTACCAAAAAAATTATTGGCAAAACCATACCTTCTGCAATGAAGCCTTAAGGGGCTTCTATGAAAACTGACTTCGATAAAGAAGGCTTGAATTAGAACACTCTGAGTTTAAAATCTTTTTTAAACACAGTTTGAAGCAAAATTTTGTTGGGTTTTTTTAAGTTTGGAAATCAGCTTTCATTTTCTGCTTGCTCATTTCCTTCTATTTAGACAATAAATACCTGGAAAATTTTGTTCTTCCTAATTTTTACCCCAGAAAGCCTCAAAGCAGCAGTTCAAGAATCTCTCACGGAGCAAACCAGAAGTGCCCCAGAGCTATGAGATTCAATAATCCATCCTGCAGATGGAACAACCCAGTCACACTATGATTATTGTTCACCACTTCCAGCTCTGATTTCATGCTGAAACAAAATTCTGGTAAAGGCACAAGCCACAATTTCCAGGAATGTCCATACAAGCAGCATAGATCAGTGATGATCATTCAGGGCATGTGAACAAGAAGGGTCTCTTTGGAAGCAAAGCCATGTTTAGAAGTCTCCAACTTGCAGCTTGTTATACAATGCTATCAATAGTCAAAATCCTGCCAGGAGTGACAATATTTTTCAAAATGAGCTTGTGTTGCTCCGGGGTTGTATTGGCTGTATTGCTGTGCTGCTGCCTTTGACTGCTTCCTTTCCCTCCCACTTGAAACTTGATAAGATCATGGTGGGAAATGGAGCATAAGATGGACAAACAATGCTGTTACTCCATGAGAAATGCACTCAGGAATAGAGGAAATCCTACATTTCCTTATGAAGATAACTTTTCAAATAAGACTTTAAGCAAATATGCAGTCCTAGTCACAAGGGGAGCCTGACGTGAGCCAGGCAAAACTCCAAAATGTGTAAAGGGACACTTAAGCCTCTATCTGAAAGGTGTCTAACAAGTGCCAAGGCAGAAATCCATATCCACACCTCGGGTTCAAAAGACTTAATGCCAATGAGCATTAAACTGAAATGTGCTCATGCAGAGTGCCCAGGAACCTCTCTGGCTGCTCCACTGCATCATCCCGCCTCTGGTGCTGGAGCAGTCCCCCTAGAGTGCTGAATGTGTCCCACATGCAAGGGGGATCCCAGCAGCTGCCAAAAGAGAGTGACACTCTGGCTTCTGCCCCTCAAGCAATGCACACTATATGCACCATGCCACAGGGTTTGTTGCAAGGATGGGGTGGGATGTAGAGCCAGAAATCTGTGTAAATGTGATACCATCCCACAGGAAAAAAATTCCCCATGGGGAAAGAGGGTACATGCAGGAAAGAAGAAGAAGTCAGCAAATCCATCCTAGCCTATGTGGCCAAGGGGTCCTCAGGACAGCCATGGTTTTAAAACAAAGCTTAAGTGTTGTGTTAGAGCAGCAGCACAGCTTTCCCAAAGCAAGCTGGCTGGCTGTCTCTCTGCTTCAGAGGCAAATTGTATTTGAGGTCCATACACCAGGGACTTTTCACATGTATCACATATCTGCACAGATGTTTGGTGCAGTAGGACACAACAGTCTGTGCACTGAGCACCTCAGTTTAGGAGACCAAATTCATCTCATGCAGCCTTGGGTTCAATACTAGATGTCAACAAAACAGAAGGAGAATTCGATCACCTTCATGCAGGGACTCACATGCCCAACACACTTCTTTCACCACAAGGAGGGTTTCAAGTTTCAGAGCCAGGTATTACTGTGTCAATTTTTTCTGACCAGACAAAACTCAGGTCAGCAAAGTCCTGCGCAGAAACTGGAAAGCAGACCTTTCTGCATAGCATGACAGAGGTAGGAACGAGGGGGAACCCCAACTCTCAGCATTGCCTCTTGGAGAGCCCAGAGCTGCAAATAGCTTTTCCACTCATCCTGCCCAGCAGGACACCCTCAGCAGCAGCAGGGAGTGTGAGCAGGGCTGGCAGAGGCACTCAAATGCAGCCAAACCTGGCAACACCACTCTGCCGCCTGGTACAAGTGGAGAGAGATAACAGCAAGAAAGATTTAAATTAAAGATATGGCTTCAAAACCTCAGCAACTGCTCTGAAGGAGTTGAAACCTGTTCTGTGTGTATCTCTGACCTGTCAATAGTGATAAAATTGCCTCCTTTCCTCCTGCTTTTTTATATACTGCTACACAGCTAAATTCCAACATGCAGGCATGGCTTCTCTATTTTGTCATGGTTGGCTGCATTTTTCAGAACTCTTTCTTTTGCCTTCATTAAACTTGAATAAAAAGAGGTCTATTAAAAAATGCAAAGTACTCATTTTTCAAAATCAACCCTAGCCTTCAATTTTTCAAAGTTGGAGCACCGCTTCTTTCATTTGGTTTCATCCCAACTGCAAAAGAAAGGAAAAAACCCATTTAGAGGATAACCAAGAACATAAATGTCTCAGGACCAAGCAGGACAATCCAACACTTCCTGCCCCATTCACAAGATGGGCTTTCCATGGTTATTGGTGGGAGGAAGAGATCTTCCCAACAGAGCCCAGAAACTATCCCTGGTGAAGTGGTCACAGCACCAAGCCTGCCAGACTTCAAGAAGCCTTTGGACAATGCTCTGAGGCACATGGTGTGGCTCTGGGACTGTCCTTTGCAGGGCCAGGAGTTGGACTTTGATTATCCTTGTGAGTCCCTTCCAGCTCTGGATGTCCTTTGATTCTATGACCCAGGACAAGAGACAAACTGCGGAGCTGCAGATCTTCTGTAGAGTCCTTTCCTTCCCTGCCTGGCATTAGGTGCCTGAGTTTAAATCCTTCAATCAGCTGTACAAATATCCACAGATGTGCACTAAACTTTTTCACAGCTGTGATCAACTCTTAAAAGAGCACTTGGCCATATCTTCAGGAACTGGGTCAGAGCAATCAATATCTTCCAACCACACAAGAAATTTTGGGTCCGTTCTGGATTCATAACTAAGCACCCATTTTCAAGGTGATCTTGTCTCTCAGGCTTCTAAATCAAGCTATTTTTGAAAGGTTAACAAACAATAAAAGCTCTATATTTTAAAGAGCTCAGTGCACAGGGTTAAGCACGAACTGTCACAAATTGTCAGTGCTCCTCTCACATCAAAGGGACAGGCAATGACATTTGGCTTGGGCAGCAGCCAAGAGATGCACAAAAGCTCAGGCTTTTTGAAGCTTAGAAACACTTGTATGGTTGTCTAAAATGACAACTTGGGTTTCTGGGGGAGGTCCAAGGAGAACAGACAGACAGCATAGTGGACTCTGCCAGGGAACTATGGCTCTGAAGTTGGAAAGACCACTGCCAAAAAGCCTGGTAGAGCCCACTGCTTTAAAGAGTAACTCTCCACCAGGACCTGTTGCTGCAAACAAAAATATGATGAGAGTTTAGGATGTCAAATTAGTCAACACAATGTTTTTAAACTCACAGTAACGGCCACCAGAACAGCTGCTTTGTCTAATATTTTCCTTCAAGCAGAGAAGACCACAGCAGCATTCCTGGCATAACATGTAACACCGTAAAAGTCTTCAAGAGTTTTTAAGCATTTTTTTGCTGTGAAACATTCAAAGCGAAGGCATCAAAGACCAGGAAATATGTGACACCTGCTCATTCCCTATATCTGATGGAATCTGGGGGTTAGTTTATATTGTCATTGGCTTCTGGTGGTTTCCTGCTCCAGACCAGAAAAACAAATTTTTTTATGACTACTTAGGAGGAGGAATCAGTTTAGACGTTTCAGACCTAAAATCATCTGTAGCTGAATCTCCCTGAATTAAAGTCACCATCCCTCATTACTGGAAACATCAGCCAATCCTCTGAAAACCATCTGTCATTTAAACCATGTTGTCTTTGTTCAAGCCTTTTGAATCTACTTTAATTTTCACACTGCAATTGTACAGCCAATACCTTTATTTAAGCTGACTTTTTAAGGCAGGCCAATGCAGGCAGGAAAGAGAACATCTTCCTCCAAGCCCATAGAGACACTCAGGCACAGATTTATCCCACCTGCAGCAGTGGGGACAAGTGTAGGGAAGCCAAGAACTCCACAGCACAATTCAGCTTTCCCAAGACTCAGACCATCTTAGAAAGTGACCAGCTCTTTCCATTACCATACAGATAGCCAGAACTGAGAGGTGTGCCTCACCAAGGGCTACTGTCAAGTGCTTCAAACTGGGATCACTGGAGAACTATGGCAGGTCTGAACACAGCCTGAAGTGTCTTTTAAACTGCCACATTATTTAGCTGGACTGTTCACTTAGCTTTCTGTGAGTGTTAAATTGGAAGACAGTTCTAAAATACTCTATTCTAAGTACCAGGGGTTTGTTATTCAAAGGTTTTCATCTATCTCAGAAGCTTTAACTATCCTGCAGACCTTGATAAGCTCAAGTGGTTACACTTGCTGCAGACCATGCCTCGTGGTCCCCTCACCAGCCAATTCTTTGTGCATACAAAATTGCCCTTGCTAGTAATAATGAGCACCAAAGCTTCTCCTTGAAGCATCTGGAATATTTCCCTTCAGCTGCCTTGTGAAAGCTGTGTTATGTTGGAGCAATATTTGTAAAGTATTTTGTTAGACTCTGGCTAATGAAAAAACATCAAAGAATCTTTTTAAATCAAAAAGACCAATGATAGATTTGTCCTGAGCAGCAAACTCATAGATTATAATGGACTCCCATCGTGGGTTGTGCATTGGAACTATATTTCCAAAACTAGAGGGGTAAAAGGAAAAAAAGAAAAGGGGTTTTCTTATACATGAGCCATGGATGGTATAAGATTTTTCCCAGTTTGAAGAAAAATTAGAGCTTAGATCTTCCAGCTGCCACTAATTCACTTGTAACAAAGCATGATCAATTATTGCTATAAACAAAGCACATTCCAAAACAATTGAGGCTGAGGCAATAAAACCACCCATTAGAATAGACATGTTGGACAGGCTCCAGTCAGTCTCATTTAGGTGAGTAATTTAGGCAATGCTCCACTGCAATTTTAGGCATCTGGCCTGGGAGAGGAGGGAGAAGTAGACAGCTCAGGCAGCCTGACACACTTCTCTGGAGTTTTCTTCTGGAATCAGTGGAGAAGAGTGAGGGCTGATAAAGGCGGGGGAATACAGGCAGCCCTGCACTGGACAGGGGACTCTGTCCTGCCATGTCCTGCAGGTTGTGAGCCCACCCAGGAGGGTGGAGGGCACACAGCCCCAGCAGGACTGAGCTCCATGTTACCCCCTCTGGTAGAGGAGGGCCGCTGGGGCCACCTCCTCTCACATGGGGACTCTGCAGGGGCAGCTGAATAACGCCACACACTGCACGTGGCCCCAGTGTGTCCCACCATCAAATTGTCACTGTGCCTCCCCTGGCTCAGCCTCAGGGGCTCAGAACTCTCTCAGACACCACCCAGGCATGGCCTGGGGATGGCATGGGCCATGTCAAGGTGCAGCCCTCACAGATTGGAGAGGAAGGGAATATAAATGTATGGATGCAAGCTGTGCTCTGCCAGTTGTCTCCAATACAAAAGAACAGTCTCTGGTCCATCAATTTTTTTGTTCAGATACAGCCACAATCAAAGCAGGGTTAACAGTCAAGCTCCCTTCCCCCTCAAAGGGGGCCTAACACCAAGGCTCAAGTAACATATTTTCTAGCTGCCCCTCACCTGAACTCATGACATCTGCCTCCAAAGGGGACCAGCTTTGTCAGGAATAGGGTGTAGGTACTCAGGATATTCCATGGCAGATTGTCTCTATTACTCTCCCACAAACCCACCCAGGCAGGCACCATGTGCTTATGATGGTGGAAGCAACCACTGGATAACTGGAACCATATTCTGTGCCCCATGCCACTGCCTGGAACACTGTCCTGAGCCTTGGAAATCAGGTCTTATGGCAACAGGGCACCCCAGAAAGAATTGAGCCAGACAAGGGGACTCATTTCCAACACAACCTCATGGACACCTGGGTTGAAGAGCATGGCATTGTGTGGGTTTATACCCTGTCATGTGTCAGTCTCCAGGAAAATTGAATGATAGAACAGACTGTTACTGAGAGCAATGGGTGGTGGGACCTTCAAACAATGGGATACACATTTAGCAAAGGCCACCTGGGCAGTCAGCACTAGAGGATCTGCCAGCTGTGCTCAAGCAAAACTTCTGCATAGTGTAGAAGGGGATAAAGTCCCTGTAGTGCACACAAAAAAGCTTCTGGGGAAAACAATCAGAGTTATTCCTGCATCAGGCAATGACAGCCCATCCATGGGGTTGCTGTTCTCAAGGACCTGGCTGCACTTGGTGGGTAATGTGGGAGGATCAAAGTTTTGTTCCAGAGGATCTGGTTCTGTGTGAGAGCAGCCAGTGATTTGGATTGTATGATGCTAATTGCCATAAAACACTGTATATGATGGCACTGTTATATGATGCCATAAAACACTCATGTCACCACTCCTGAGCTGGCTACACGCAACATCAGGGGCATTACAGTAGGAATCACCCACATTCATGATGAACAAACTTTGATTAATCTGAGCAAAGATAGAGCCCAGGTAGAGCTGAACTAGCACAGCAGTGATGGAATGTCAACTGACTTCAGCAGGCAAAAATCCAACACCACACACCACCTCTCCTGTCCCAAGAAGTAAAATGACAGATGAAACCCAAAGTCATGGACTAAATGGAGTCAATGGAGTTGTTAGGGGGATGGCACAAAGACTAAGGGAATGATATCTGTGTTTATTTATCAGAAGACAGGAAAAGTGATGGTGGTTACTTGGGATCTATTGAAAAGTGTGGGAGCTGGGCATGACATAAATTGTATAGAATAAGGGGGTAACATTGCTCTGATTTCAGCTAGGACAGAGTTAATATTATTTCTAGTAGCAAATATAGTGCCGTGTTTTGGATTGAGGATGAGAGCAATGTTGATTGTTATCAGCACAATGGTGTTTTAGCTGTTGTTAAGCACTGTTTACACTCAGTCTAGGACCTTTCAGGCTCTCACCCCACCCCACCAGCAAGTAGGATGAGGCACACAAGAAGCTGGGAGGGGACACTGCTGGGACAGCTGACCCAAGCTGGCCAAAGGGATATTCCATACCATATGGCTCCGTGCTCAGCATACAAACTGGGGGGAAACCCAGCCAGAGGCCAGTGTTTGGGAGCTGGCTGGGCATCAGCTGGTGGGTGGTGAGCAATACATCGTGCATCACTTGTTTTGTACACTCTAATTCTTGTATCATTGTTATTAGTGCTGTTATTTTCCCTTCTGCTTCTGTCCTATTAAACTGTCTTTATCTCAACCCACGAATTTGACTTTTTTTCCCAGTTCTCCACTCCACTGCAGGGAAGGAGAAGGGAGTGGAGGAGCAGCTGTGCAGAGCTTAGCTGGGTTACATCACGACACCCAGCAGTCAGGACAGCTATAAAGTGCTGGTGTAGGTCCTCTGTCACGTAACTTCCCCGCAGGTGAGGTCCCTGGAGGAATCTCTCAAGTGCTAGACTGTAACATTAAGACCAGTATCTATCACTACCCCAAATGTGACTGCAATCCGGCTACACAGTCTCATCTATTTAGGCTGCTCTGGCAAAGACCAAGTGGCTCTTTGTCCAGCCCTGGATCACAAAATATTTTGAAGTGATCTGCTTCTGAGAACTGGCACATCTGAGCAATTGGCATTAGTCACCCAAGGAAGTTCTATGCCAAGGCCAAAGATGAGTACAGAAAATTCTGGGAAGCTGATGGACAGGCTTGTCCAAGGCTTCAATTGGGTTCAGAATGGTGGGATCCACACCAAGATAGCAGGAGGAGCTCGTCCTTGAATGCCATTCAAAAGGCAAAGTCAGATTATTTATTATTATTATTATTATTATTATTATTACATGCAGAGCTGCCACACAAGTTTCTGATACTGAATAGCAACAGGTGGCAATGAGAAGGTGTAAGAAATGTGTCAAGCATTAACTGTTCCCATTGTTCCAGATCCTCCAGCAACCAACATTTTGAAGAATACTTGCACTGGGTGCTACACTTGACTTTTATGCTTGACTGACACAACCAACTGTGTCTTCCATATACATTTCTTCCTTTTTCTTGTGTGAAATTTTCTGGTAGCAATGCCTTACATTCTGATGACACTCTATTATAAAATACAGTGAATAATTATCCTTTATTCACCTCTTCTAACCATCTGATATCACCCCCAGTCATCTCTTGGTGTTGAAAGTTTAGTCTATTCAGTGTTTTCTGCTATAGAAACTGTTTCATATTTCTGATTAACTTCCTCTGCAACTTTTTATGTTCTACTGCCTTTGCAAAATTTATTTCTTATACAAAAATATAAGAATATATTTCTTAAATGTAAGAAATATTTCTTATTTCTTTTATGCAGTTAGGTGCTGCATAAATTCTGATTACATTGACCTAAATCTGCTTGGTCCTTGATTTTGGGCAATATCTACCAGCTAGGTGCAGACACAAGTTTAGATTTCTCTTTTTGCTCCTACTCTTCAGCTCTGCCAGTTCCCAAATGGAATCAGTATTACTTGTCCTGTTACAGCAGGTCAAAGTTTTGGGACGTTGGATTTTTGCTACCCAGACTATTTTTTAAAAATTATATTTGGGGAAGAGGAAGTATCTGATTTGTGAAAGGCAAATTAATCTAGGACCCACACCCCAGCTGTCAGTACCTTTTGGGGAAAAAAAAATAGACAAAATCAACAGAACCTTTTAGTTTAGATGCCATTTATTAAAATGCAACATTCACATTGTCTGCAAATAACAGCCAGATGAAACTTGTTGGAAGATTAAGTTTCAATTACAGGTGACATTTCCAAAACACCGTGTGATAGAAAAGCCTTTCATACCCCCAAACCCAGACAGTCACCTCATATCTCCTGTTTCGGGTCATCAGCTTTTCAAAGGGTCATCACTGGCAAAATCCACTGCAGAGATAGTGGCTGGCATTTTTGTGCTCCAGCAATCATGGGAGTCATCAACACCGGAGCCAAGTAAGGAGAGCAATCACACAGCATTCCCAGCAGCCTGTGGGATGCTCAGTGATCAGCACACGCTGATGCTGTGATTTCACAGGAGATATCTGATTGTACAGGCAAGTGAAATATCCATTCATGTGAGGGGAGCAAAGGGAAAATGCCCATCCATCAACAATAGTGGTTTGGGGAAGAATGGTTTGTCTGGGATTTGAGTGTTGTTTTTTCACCTCTCACAGAATTCCTATGAGTCTCAGACAAGCTGTTTATGCCAAGTTTAACAGAGGACTACACAAAGTCTTAGATAAGGATGGGTGCCTTCAGTTCTTGTCTTTCTGGGCTCCTTCTGGGCTTTTCAGGCTCTACCCTACATGGGTATTGAGAACGTCCTTCCAGAGTAACTTTTTAGGTGTCTTTGAATCCGCTTTCCAACTAAATACCTGCAAGTTTCAGCTACTCCACTAAAAAAAAAAAGTTGGTTTCTGCATTCTAAAATGGAGACATCAGGCTGGAAAACAAAGAGGCCAGCAAATCTCCAGTCATGCCTGAACTCAGGCTGAGCATCACCATCCTGAATTCCCTCGCTGTCTCTCTGGAGAGCCTGGGCAGGAATACCTGCGTGGGTTTCACAGCTCATTCCTGTGAGCTGGGTGGAAATGTTTGGAAATGCCCAAATCAGCTGCAGCGTAGACAGACCTTGAATCGCACACTTGTGGCTGGGATTGTTTATTGATTACAGTCAATATAATCAAAATAGCCTCTTGCAAAAAAAGGGTCTGTCACTAGGGTTTGTTGGACACTACCAGAATATCCATTTGGAATAACTCTGGTTATAAGAAAAAGCTTTTCCTGAAAGTGTATTCTGAGTGTTTCTTGTACCTCTGCAAGCCCTTTGGGAAATGAGACCCATCCAAGGAACAGAATCTTTCAAATACAGGCATATGAGTCACAAAAACACCATCTAAAAATGCCTATATGTGAGCAGATTTGTGCTGCCCAGAGTATAACTAAAAATAAAGGAATAATCTAATAAAGAAAGCTACAGGAGGAAGACTAAATGATGGGAATTTTCTTGTAATGTGCCCCCAGCTGGACTAAGCAGCTTCTGATTCCACTGATTGAGATGGTTTTGAGGCACAAGCTGTAGGGTTAGATAAAGGGCTGTTCTTAATCTGACTTACTTGAAAATACACAGCACACATCTGTCTCTTAGCTGCAACAAAATATTTATCTTCATCTTTGGCACCAGAAAATTACAAGATCGAATGAAATAAAAAATGTACATGTATCATGCCCATCTCCCCTTTGCCTTGAAAAATTATAAATATTCTAAAACTCCAAAGCGATATTCATAATTTTGGCTGAACCACCTCTTGACAAGCAGAAATTTTACAAACTACCCGATACAAGAACAGCAGCTGAACTCCCTCAGTTTGGGAAGAAATCTTATTTAGGAAGAGGTCTTTTCACAGATCCAGTCTCTTGCTTAAGGCTATTTTGTACCAATAACACTATTTGGAACATCAGTAAAATGGACTGACCACTGCACCCAGCACAGCTACTTAGTTTTCTCATCTTTCAATCACCTGATAAATCTTGCATATTTAAGATGCATTTCCCATCTACATTCAGTACCTCAAGCCATCTTAAGATTTATACATTGCATTAATCTTTTCATTGATGAGCATTTCCTAATGGTGGGGGATTTTTTTGTCTCCCTCATTTCCTCCCTGAAAGCATTTAGCACTAGTCAGATTACTTGGCCATAAATGCTGAGTGCTGTTATGTGCACTGCAGGCTATTACCACCAGCTCCTTTTCCCAAAGAGAGACTGATCTACACCCACGGCTGACAGCTCTCCCTCTGACACCACCCTTCTGATCACAGCATATCTTCTTTCATCCCAGCAAGCCCTTAAAATAAGGCTTCTGACTCAAACACCAACAAAGTCATTGGGCACCTCTGCCCACCGTGAACAGCAAGACCCAGGAGTCCCTCTGATCTGCGCCTGATGTCAGGATGAAATACAGATGGGCTGTGCATGAGCCTCCATGAGCAGACTTCAATGGGGGGAAAATCAGATTGCACAGATGCGTTTCAGACAACCTGCTGACAGAGAGCACTGAGAGATCAGGAGCTGAGGGCTTGCCAGGACCTGGCCTGATCTGTGCTCTGCACACAGGTGCTGCTTCCCAGGAACACTGGGTGCAGTGCAGCACGCCAGGAGCAGTTTTAATGCACATCCCTGGAGCCTCAGGACACCCACTCCGCAGGCAAAGCAAACCAGGGCATAGATAATGGAGATGAGCTGAAAGCCCAAGTAGGTATTTTATGCCTGTGTATGACAGATGAAAATCAAAGGGAAAAATCCGCTCTTATTTACATTTTATGGTCATGGAGGGCATTGAAAAGCTGAAGTAGTGCTGCTGAAACCCAGTCTGGGCTTTGATGAGCTTCAGTTAGATAAGATGGGAGGGTTATGGTCACTAAACTAGCCTGTTTAATTGAGCTGTTTCTTCTGTAAAATCTCCAGAGTGCTTCTTTTAAAAATGTGTTTAAGAATACAATTCTAAAACAAATATAATCAAAAAATATCTCATTATTGGCAAGGAAGATGATTTACTGGGATAACTAAGATTAGTGGTACCTTAGGTCTTTTCCTGATAATTTGAGTGTGAATACTCAAGCATTCCTTTGTTTTGCTTTAAAATAAATCACTTGCAAGTATTTGGAAATGAAATGGTATGGTCATTTCCTGCCTTAGGCTGACTCTATTTCTGATAGCCCAGTGCTTTCCACTAATACAATAATTCCTTTTATTGTAGAGCCATATGCAACTTGTTGTGATACCATTAAGGAGCTCACTGAAGGACACAATGGAGTGATTGCCCAGGGACCAGAGATGTGTGACCTCAAAGTGCTCAGCTTTTCTCCAGTTGGGGGGTCCAAGGAGTGCATTTACAATACACAACAAAAGAAATACATTTTGAATACAACCCATGGCTAACTGAATAAATATTGGAAAAGCTACTGCTAAACACTGTATTCATACAGTACAAATAGCAGGAATTCATTTCAACTGCTGAATGCCAAGCAGTACATCTATTCTTACAGTCATATTTTTAACTACTTTTAAAAAATATTTACCACTTCTCTGCTAACAAAAGGTAATTTTTATCATGATCCTTATTTTCGTCCTAAACCATTTACATGCCTTTTTGATCCTTGAAACCAAAATTTTTCAAAATTTTTCAAAATAAAGTCATTGTTAGTTTGTACTGCACTTTAATTTACACATTGATGTATTCTTCTACCCAGTATCTCACGCTTCTCTTTTTCCTCATTCTGTCCTAAATCATGAAAAATAGACAATTTATTTCAGAATCCAGTGCATTACCAGGAAAATAAATCTACATTGTTTCACTGCATCCTTCCATTAAAGACTGCAACCCTTTCTCCAGAAATGTCAGCATACATACCAAAGAAATTATATCAGCTCAAACTGCCTTATCAATGTACTCAGATTTACTAGTCTAGCCTCTGAACTGCAGCAAACACGGTAATAAATCTTGTCAGGAAGAAGTTCATTCTGATTGTTTCCTCCCTCAGATCAGAAAACCAAGCATGCATGGCATTATAAATTTTTCCTCATCCATAGTTAAAGGTGAGCTGTGTGCACCCCCCACACAGCAGCACCCCCCTGCCCCGATGGGAAATGAGCAGGAGAAGCTTGTGCTGGCTTGCAAGCAAGTGGCCTTTCTTTAAGGAGGCTCTGTCAGACACACAGAGTGTTACCCAAACACAGGAACCTCAGATACCTCTCACTTCAGCTTTGGGCATCCAGCAGAAGCTGGGAGGATCTATAGTTCATTGTCTGTCCATCCCTGGCTCCAAGGATCTCTGTTTATCACCCAGGAGGGCATTACCCCCAACCCCCATCCCACACCACAGTCCTCCACCTAGTGCTTCACTACAATATTTCTGAGTTTGAATAATTCCCATCTCTCTGCCTACAGAGCATAAGACTCTGAGCATCCTCCTCCTCCTCCACAAGATGCAATGCCCCAGGACTGAACTTCAGCAAGTGTGTGAGACCACCAGCTCTCAAACAAGGCAGCATCTTTTAGGAGCAGAAGGCATAGCCTTGTTTTCCACCCAAATGAGGAAGTGCCTGCCTCATTAGGTAAAAAGGGGCTCAAAAGCCCAAAGAGACCAAGGCCATAATCTTAGTGCGCCTGTCTCTAGTCAGGGTGCAGCACCAGAAGAGGGGCCATGATGGGTTGGACAAGAGATCCCAAAAGGAAATGCTGTTTAGGGAAAGCATGCAAGCCTCCCTGCTTTCTCTGATCCATTCTAAATGCCCTCTGTTTGCTGATGGATCTGGTGAATAGTAGTTCTGTCTTCACTTTATCCACTGCCTTCATCACTCCCACACTAACTCTTCTCCATCCTGCAAAGTGACCTCTAGGCCCTGTCCTCTCCTTTCCATTTGTTAAACCCCTTTCCCATTTGTTACCTTCCCATTGCTAACCTTCCCAGTAGTTAACCAGCTTCCACCCTGTACCCAGGCTCTCCTCCTGTAAGCAGTGAGGCTGCTTCCTTCCTTGAGCAACATCTGGTGCTCATCCAAGTACCCACCCATCCAAACACATGATGTATACTGCATCCCCTCCATCCACCTGCTTCCTGAAACATTCCAAAACTGCAGCCAAGTATCCACCCATCCAAACACATGATGTATACTGCATCCCCTTCATCCACCAGTGTGGATGCCGTGGGACAGAGAGAGGGAAACGGCAAGCGTTTCTCACAGCGGCTTGTGAGAAGTTTTAGGGAGTTGCAAAGACGTGATAACTTGTTAAGTATAAACAATCTGCAGGTGGCATTTTTCTAGTTCTTCTTTCTCTTCTTCTCAAAGACAGTGTGTGAGGAAGATGTTTTTGTTAGTTAACCAGTCAAACAGAATGTATTATATCAATCTATAAAAACCATGCAGTTGTCTTGAATAAAGTCTTCTTTGCTCTTTTCTACAATACTGCCTCCTGCCTGTTCCTGTGTTATTCTCAGCACAAGAGTGACACACCAGCTTCCTGAAACATTTCCAAAACTGCAGCAGGATGCTGGGGCAGGATTCCCTTACCATGACATCTCCTTCTCAGGAGTTATGGGAACGTGACAACTTCTCAAGAATACTCAGAAAACTTACTCTTTATTATGAAGTCCAGCACTTTACAAGGGGTTGGAAGTCAGAATCATGGTTCATCATCCCCATGAACAGAGGAACCCTTCTTGGGTTGTTGGGAATTACACTGCCAGCTCACCAGTTACCAGGCATAAAGAGAGGTTACAAACCTTGGCCTGCACTATCTAATTCAACTATTGGAGCTAATATTTCCCACATATTTTCTTCACACTGATTTCACTCCTTTGACCCACAGGCCCTGAGGAATGCACCCAGTGTGGGAATGTCTTCAACACTTTCAGCAATGCATTCATGAAAGTTCCAATGGGCTGTTCTGCAATGTTTTAATGTCCATGAAGTCTCATTTATCACTAAGATCCCTTGTATATTTTTCTACCAATTCATTACCTTAGATGTGTCTAAGGAACCTTTTTACTCTTGGCTTGAGTGCCTTTTGTGAGGTGTTTTCCAAATGCTTTTTTCAGCCCTCTTATTCTCATGTTTAAATTTCATCTCAAATATTTTATGAGCCTTGCCATTACTTTTATTTAAAAAATAATTGTTTTTTCCTGGACAAAGAAAACTCTTTGTTTTTTTCTGATCTTTGTCTTCTCTAGAGCCACTCTAACTTTTTGTTGACCATGTTGTTCTTTATCACTTTTTATTTTTTTGATTTTTGGCACACATTTCACCTGTGTTTCTAGCATTTCAGACTGTTGAGAGAGTTTGAGCTTGTTCTGTGTGACTTTTTTTACTAATTACTTCCTTTTAATGTCACTCCTTGTTTCTGAATGTAACATCTGCATGCTGAATTAATTTGTCCTGCTCTCTCACCACAATGTTAAAACTTTTTGCAGTGCAGTTGCATCTATAACCACCTCACCCACTAATGACTCCCAGGTAAGACCCAGTACACCACTGAAGAGCAAACCCAGGCTGATGACTTCCCCTGTGCATCCTAGGACTGCTTGTGGTGTGAACCCAGCATCCATCACCATTGCCTCATGTAGGATCTCTACAGTTGTCCCACATTAGCAGAGGCAACAGAATTCATTAACAAAAAAAAAGAAAAATGGGAAGCACACATTATTTCCTTTGGTTTTAGTGATGCACCCCATCTTCTTTATTCACTGTTAGATTGCAGAACTATACATCACAACATCAGTTCATTAAAAAAGTGAATATTCTCTCCAAAAATCTAATTTCTCTCACCTGAGCATGCACCAGATGTGTTTACATCAGGCTCTTATGTCATCCAGCTGAATACACTGTTTACATCCAGAGCTGCCTTTTTCATAATGAATGTCCTTGAAAATGTTGTGATAATATTCTCCAGTGGAAAAAAAAATTTACTACATATAAATTTCTACTAAACAAGTTTCTTAGGAAGCAATTTCATGATGGGAGAAGAATCTTTTCCCCACCAGCTCTAATGTTTACTTCATCACAGGCAGAGCCATCACTTAAAATTTCTCCCCACGGCATCATAAATAATGCCACAACACACTGCTCCATTTTTTAGCATCAAAAATTCAAGACACAAATGGCAGAGGCAGTGGCCTTTGCGAATGCTAAGATTTGTTCCCCTATAAAGCTTAGTTATTACCAGGTATTCTCAGAAAGATGTTATCACTGTATCATGCAATTACAGGACTTTATGTGATGGCAGACTAGTTTACAAGAAGAGCATATGGAAAATACAAGAGAGCAGATCTATTAGTTTGAAGATGCTTTTGATTAAAGCACTGAAGCTGGCATGACACTTCTCAAGCCTTTGAGACTATCTATGTTTCATAAATATCACAACACGAACATTTTCTGACAGATTCTGTTTTGGATTGGTAATATCCTCCATAAATCTGTGCCCAGAATCCAGTGTGCACCAAGATCTTGAAATTTGATGTCAAGAACTGGGAAACCACAAGAGTTTAGATAGAAGAGAAGAATTTCAAGATTACAAGAAAATCTCCTAACATGGGATATCTCATGCTCCAAATGATCCCATTTATTTCTGCAGCATCTTTGGCCCTCATGTTCCTTTACAGATGTTGTGGCAATATTTTTATTTCTTACATGGGCTAAACTAGTTTCTGTGGTCTCGGATCTCTGCTTTAGAAGAAAATACATAAAATATCATGGTTGAGAAAGCCTGTTAATATTATTATTAAGTAATTGAAAATGCATTATTTAGTTTCAAATTATGTCACTTAACATCTTATATAGCTATTTGGTAGAGACAAAGCTACACTGTACAAAGAATAAATGCATTTTTTGCCTCCTGTTGTATCTCTACTATGTGGAGGACAAATTCAAATTATGGAAGTAAATTACATTTAAGCTTAAATAGACTATAATTGACTAATACAAGAAATTCTAAAATACCTATTAGCAAAAGGAAAGAAATTAAATCCTTTCTCTTTTAATTCATAGGAAAAAAAATCACATAAACATTTCTGCCAGAATTTCATTCTTCCATACCAAGGAAAATCAAAGGCAAGAATGCCTGTTTTCTTTTTAAAGGTCCTATTTTTCTCTCTAGCACCTGAATTCAGCCCAGTGCCAGCTGGGGTAAAGGAGGCGGATGGAAGGAGCCAGAACAACACGTCACAGGTTTTTGGAAAATGTAGCACCTTTTTTGCCTTTTTTTTTCCCTACTTTTTCTTCAGCAGTTGCAATAATTGTGAGGACTACTGGTCTTAAAACAGTCTAAAACCCTTGCCTGCAGAATTTTTCTGCCAACTCCATGGCCCTGGGAGCTACCTTTGGAATAGAAGCTGAGCTGCCTTCAGCCAGAGCCAGCTTTGCAGCTCTGGGCACATGGAGACATCCTCTCTCCTGGAGCTGGTGAGGAGGGAGACAGAGATCTGGGAGGAAGAAGTCTTGTCCACCTCACGCTCAGCTGTGGGAGCCTGGCAGATGCGAGGAGCTGGCCAGCAGCTGGCTTGAGCTCCGGGCCGTTCCAGTTCCCATTCTAGCACTCTGCACCGCACTTCTAATTAGTTACATCCAAGTGTTTCAAGGTTAGTGTTGGCTCTAAACCAGGGAAAATAAATAAGAAAATTTGATCATATGCTTTAACCTTCAGTTCATGGTTGTTATGTGTCAGAGAAAGAAGTAGGCGCTGTCACTTTCAAGAGGAAACACGAGCAATGAATTAATCAAACTTCTGTCTCACTATCTAGCTGTCTCACTCATTACCTGGCATTTATTAATAAAGGACAAGTTCGTTGTCTTATGTGATTTTTCCACGGTGGCTGGCCAACTGGCTGGTAGCAGTTCCAGCTGCAGAAGTGCCTTTTACTTGCCAGGCAGATTAGCTCCTTCCCAGATTCCCAGGCAACTGCACACGATTATCTGACCGCGTCAATGCAGATATGAGTGATAGTCGGTGACATGGTCAGACAGCCCCACCAAGAACCTGGGCTCTGGGCAGCTGGCAAGACCTTGCTGGGGCCAGCAAAGGTCCTCACCTGCCAGCTGCTGGGCAAGAGGAGGCTTTGTAGCACTTCTCCTCCGGAGATGCCACTCAAAGCAGAGCACCGGTGTGTCCATGCAGCTTGTTGGAAAGAGTCAGGCAGCACCAGCACATGAAACCTTGTCACATGGTGTTGTGTCCACAGTCCACAGTGCTGAGCTTTGGGATGCTCTGAGTGGTTGCTAAGATGCCAGTTTTCCAAAGTAACAAATTGCAGGGCTTTCTGGGTTGAGAAACAGAAGCTGCTTCATCACAAGGATCAATGTCCTGGAAACTGGCTATGAAAAATTCACTAGTGAGATTCTACCCTTGTGATAGACATGTTGACAGTAACATGGACTGGAATTGGACTAGATGATCATTCTAGGCCCCCTCCAACTGAAATCGTTATCCTATTCTGTTCTATTCTAATCCATTCTACT
The DNA here is from genome assembly GCF_028551555.1 of Melozone crissalis. Classification (NCBI taxonomy): domain Eukaryota; kingdom Metazoa; phylum Chordata; class Aves; order Passeriformes; family Passerellidae; genus Melozone; species Melozone crissalis. The sequence continues at coordinate 61,344,194 of NW_026535805.1, forward strand.
TCCATTATATTCTTTCTGCCTTATCAAATGATGAAAGGCCTGAAATGCACAACAATACAACCCAGCTATTTTTGATTCATTTGACATGCCTAAGAAGTAAAGTTGAGATCTCTATGGAAACAGTGAGATTTGTCATAGGAAATTCATTGGATGGGTCAGTCTCTTCAGGTGACTTGGTGTTAGATACCAGTTATTTGTTTATCTACTTTTGTCTGGAGCAGATGGACAAGCTGCTCCACGCAAAGAAACCACATCATTGTACAGCCCTGTGCCCCACAAGTCCACAAAGAGCAGTGAAACCAGTCATTTTCATCAGCTACTCCAGGTCTGAGCCCTCTCCATCTCACTTTCACCTCCTGTTCTGCACCACAAGGGAAAAGCAGCAGGGTCTGCCCAAACAGACCAAGGCAGCTTCTCTTGTGGCCATCAGCAGGCCATTCCTGGACTAAGATGACACACAGCATGGAGCAGGGGGCACAGACTCAAACTGTTTGCAGGGAGGCACAAGTGGTTTTACCTATGAGACATTTACTGATGTAACCTGTTTGCTGGCAGCGGGGTAAACTGAGGTACTGCCCACAGGACAACAGGCAGGATCTCAGCTGCCCAGACAGCAACACCTGGGAGGTCAGGGATGCCTGTCTCACACATCTCACCAAACAAAAGAGGATAGAAGCCCTCAGAAGGGCTAGAAGGGATAGAACTCCTCAGAAGATATTCACATGAGCAAGGTCCAACAGAGCCTGGAAAACTTTTGACACAGAGAGACATGACTGGACGGTAGGTGGGCAGAGGAAGTCAGTCCTCGATTCTCACTGACTTTCAACCTGACTCAGACACATGAATGTCCTTCACACTGTCTGAAAGCTTCCCTTATCCAGTGCACTTAAAACAACAGTTATTTAGTTTTGCTGAACTGCTCAGAGCTGATTATGCCTTCTTATCAAAACCAGAGAAACAAGTGGTGCACATTTTTATGTACACTCTGTGCAAAATACCATCAAACAGATGTAGGTGTAGAGATGCTATTTGTGAGATGCACCAGCTGGCTCTGCTGCCCCTCAAATGCAAGGTACCCTGCAGTCTTCGTAAAGGTCGTGTATGTAACAGGTTGAAAGCAGAAATGTGATGTCTGAAGGCAAAAGCAGGCATGAAATAGTGGGGTGGATTTTGATACAGCTTCTGAGTTAGGATTTTTAGAGAAGAGAGAAGGAAGATTAATGGGCTTAAAATATAGTTTGGTTTTTTTAAAAAGAGAGTATGTATTGAGAGACTTCTCATAGCATGACAAGTTTGGATAAATTTTCAAAACTGGAGATGCTGGAGTTTCAGAACATATCTATGCATACAATTAGGAAAACTCATTTGCACTGCAGCAGTAATCACAAAAGTACAGAATCCACTCTCCTGTAAGGGCATTTGTGTGAGCACTGGCTTGGCTGACTTGCATGTTTGGCAGGTAAATATAGGGGGCCTATTATTTCAACACCAAAGGCAATATTTCAACAATACATCTCTTCTTTCAGAGCCTAAGGTTGATTTTCAAAGGTGATCTAAACCTCTCCAAGGCTAACTAAGGCTGAGTTATAATGAGAGTCAAAAGCTGAACAGTCTGTTTCACCTCTCAAAACAGGACTTGAGCACTTTCAAATATCCTCCTCTTAATCTCCATTGACATGCATTGTTTCTTCTGCTCTATTCTGGGCAGAGTGAGGCTTTTGTAAATATATGAGTCAGTCCCATAGTACTGAAAATGTGAGCCTTGTCTTCTGCAAGGTAGTAAACCCAAGGGTTGTTTTATGCCCACACATCACCCTGGATTTCAATGGAAATAGCAGAAGGATGCCAGTGCTCCTCCAATAACTACTCTAGCAAAAGTAGGGCTTAAGGATCAGTGCCTTGGTCATCACTATAATTGGTGCATCCTGATACCTTTTGTATGGCTATGTAAATAACTGCAGGGGAAAAACATCCAAACACAGAACAACTGTTTCAGTGACTCCCTGCCTGGGTGATGGAACAAGCAGTACTGAGAAATAAACGATGTGACTGATGATGATCCAAGGCAAGTTATAAATGTAGATTGAAGTGGTGGGGGGCAGAGAGGAGAGAATTAAAAGACCACCTCTTGAATAGATGGAAGTTGAGAAGTTGATCTGTAAAATGAATACTGTGTACAGCTATACTTCTGTCACATGCAAGCTGGAGTGAGAGGAGAACGTGGCATCCAGCTCTGAGCTCAATGCTGCAGCCACACAGAGGAGCCGTGCAGGAGGGGCCTGAGCACCACACGCTGCACAAGAACAAGAAAATATCCAGAAGGGCTGTGAAACAAGGGATGCCAGTAATAAGTTCCCAGGAACTTCAAGTAATTTATCTCAGCTCAATGACAGGTTTATTCATTTATAAAGTGTTAGGGAAAAAATGGTGCTTGAAAAATAATCCAAAAAATTCCTTTGTCTCTTAGGCTTTGCATATACATAGCTGCCCTGTGCTGCTTTCAGAAAATAACCAAGACAGACATTTTATCTGAGGAAGACACATTTTCTTGTATTTGGAGGTATGTCAGACTGCCATTTATCATTGTATAAGCAACACTGAAATGCCACTGCTTTCAGATGAGGATCTCTCATCTCTGCCAGGTAGCAATTTAAAAAATACTAAGAACAGGCAGGTCTCATCACCAGTGAATATTGGACCAATACATTGTCCAATATATTGGCTCCTTTAAGGGTTTCTTTCTTATTTGTATTTTAGGTTTTACACTTACAGTATAATAATTTCACCCAAAGCACTTTTTATTTATCAGGCAACTAATTCACAACTAATATATCACAGAGTCACTGAACAGTTGAGGTTGGCAAACACCTCTTGAAACCATCCTGTCAAACTCTCCAGCTCAGGCAGGGTCAGCCACAGCAGATTTCCCATGACTGTCCACCTGGGGTTTGGATAGCTCCAAGGATGAAGGCTCCATAACCTCTTTGAGCAGGAATATGCCAGTTTGACCACCCTCAAAGGAAAGAACTTTTTTCAAGCATTCAGACTAAATTTTCCTTTTCATTCCTAATTTGCACCCAATGCATCTTGCCAAGAAGACTCTGAGAAGAGAGAAGTGTCTGGCTCACTCTCATTCACTTCCTCCCATCAGGTATTTATGCCCTCCTCGAGCCTGCTCTTCTCTAGGTTGAACAGTCCCAGCTCTTTCAGGCTTTCAGCACAGAGGAAATGCTCCTGTGTCTTCACCACCTTCATGGCCCTGTTCTGGACTCAGTTCAATAATATATCCACGTCTCTGTACTGAGGATCCCAGAAGGGGACCTGGCACTCCTCATGCGCACTAATCCATGCTGAGCAGAGGGAGAGGTCCTTTCCCTTTACCTGCTGACAGCACTCCTCCCAGCACAGCCCAGCAGGCTGGTGGCACAATGGTGCACTGCTGGGCCATGGTCAGCCTGCTGATTCCACAAGCCCCAGATCCTTCTCTGCTTTCCAGCTGCTCTGCCCCCAGTCTGTACCAGGGCATGGGATTGTTCCTCCCCAGGTACAAGACTTGGCATTTCCCCTTGCTGAGCTTCAGTGCTTCAGCCTGTTGAGGTCCCTCTGGATAGCACCACAACAATCTGGTGTATATTTACTCTCTTAAAGTCTTTGGGAACCTCTTTCAATCACCATGGTGGCGCCACATGGGAATTTAAATCTCGACCTGTTGCAATCCTGCTACCTGTGGACACACCCCACAAGGAAGAGAGAGGGCTGCCTTTTCAGGAAGTAGTGTCTGTCCCACTCCTCAGACATGGATTGAAATTTATTGTCCTGGCTTGTCAGTAGAGAAAAATGTTTGATTTTGATTTGAAATATTTCAAGGTTTGCTATTTCTCCCAAAAGGCACAATTTTCTGTAGCAACAAAATCTTTTTTTCTCAAACCAGCTGTACCACAATAGCTAATCTGGTAGCAGAGAGATTCTACAAGGCAAGAATGCTCTGAGATCAGAGGGAAAAATACATCAACACCAGTGGGGCCACCAGCAATGACTAAACTGCATTTACTGTTTTACTATTCACTCCCTCAATGCCAGGAGCCAGGCAGCAGGCTATGCTGACTCCATACAGCGTTTTCTTCTGTGCTGAGCTCAAACTACTGAAATCCCACTCACACCCTCTGATACTCCCACTCATCCCACACAAGGGTTGTTGCTTTGTGACTGGTGGCAGCCAAGAAGGTACCTGTTCTCCCCATCCATCAGGCTCTGGGGGTAGGGAGAGACATGGGCAATTCTCTGCCATGAGGCAAAAAGCAAAGATCTACAAGAGCAGGCATAAATTATGCTGGTCACCACTCTCCTAATCTCTAGGAAAGGCATGCAGACCTTCGAAAAAGCACTTTTAATGTATGCATTATTAATAGAAAGCTAGTGCACAGTAATAGCACTTTCTGCTACTACTGCTGTCTGCAGCAGGACGAAAGAAGGCCACCAGAGAACCACTAGCTCTGGAGGAAAGGCATGAGTGATTATTATAAACTCATGAATAATTCCGGTTTACATTTGAAAATTGCACTTGTACACACTCCTCTCCCAGCAGAGGCATTTTCAAAATGCACAGATTCCCTGAGAATCCATGTTCAGATGTTTTCGCCATTGCTTTTATTTAGAAGATATGTAGATGGGTACTTAGTGGCATGGTTTATTGGTGGAGTTAGCAGTGTTAGATTTATGACAGGATTGAGTCTTTTCCAACCTAAATAATTCAAAAACCACAGTGAAAAAGGTAAGCTTTCCGTATAGCAGCACATCTAAACCTTCTGCCTGTACAGGCCTGTAACAACAAAATCACAAGTTTCTTTCCTGAATCTGAATGCTTCCAGGCAAACCCAAGAAGAGCAGAGCACAGATGTACTGAAAGGATAAGGGAATTTCCTTTACATTATTCCCACTTGTTATTTCAATGATGGTTTAATCCACAGGATTTTAAAGAACAGCTTTTATCCTACCTCAGAAAATTCCCAGATCCCAGAGCAAGCACTCTGAAACAACAATTTTACTTAAGTGCTGTGCTTCTCTGAGGAAAAGCTGACCAAAGGCAGGTGTGACAGTAGCAAGGGAAGAGCTGCAGGAGCTGATCAATCATCTCAGCCAGCCCTGACCATGGTGGGAAGCTGAGGCACAGGGAGGGCCTGAGACCAGCCCCGTACAAAGCTGGAAATAGCTCCTGCTTTTGGCTCACACATACCCATGAGTGTCACTTCTTCCAGACCAGGCTTTTTCTGTACAGACTCACCTGGCACCACAGCTCTTTCCTTTGCCCTGCATCACCTCTTGTTTCTGTCTGGGGATAGAGAACCACAAAGGCGGCTGTAACAGGCAATCAGTTGCTGGTTTGGGGTGTGATTTACCAGAAACCATGACGTTCCCTCTCCCTCCTGCACCACCTAATTCGTGTTTCCACCATCTAGCTGCAAGGGCAGGGTGCTGCATAATGAAAGCTGAATTTAAGCTGTGATTGACAGTCATGGGAGTATCCCCCAGAGAAACTCTGTCTGAATCTGATGGTAGAAGAGCAAAGATTATTGACTCACCAAGATCAAGGCTGTTCAAGGGAGCTCATGGCTTGTGTCATTTGACTCAAATAGTCAAATTTGACTATTTTTGGTTTTGGGTCATTAACTGAAAGAGATGAAAAATCACCCAGTTCCCAAACCAACAGCTGTGCATCAGCCTTTCAGTCAAAGTGAATTGGCAAAAAACTATTCTGATTTGAATTTTTAGGTCAGGCTGTACCAGAACTTCATAAACTGCTCACACGTGCTGAATTTTTTATAGTGGTATTTTCAAGAGAATGGTCATTAGGTTGAACAGTGTTTATTCTGGCAGATACTACTGTTTCCATGGCACGCAAGAAAGGAGAATTTTATCTTCTAAGTAGAAGGAAGATAAGGTCATGGTAACAATCCCCCATCTGCTCATCACATGGCCCCTTCCTCTCATCACTCACATTCAGAGCATCCCCCACTGTATTAGCAATTCCTGATTTCTGGGAAGCATTTCCTTTGCAGAGGAATATTTATTTATTTATTGACCTAGTCGAAGCTTTAGGCATGTACAAAGTTTAGTCTCTTAACATTTTGTGAACTGCCAGTGGAGGGAAGAATTCCAGGAGTCACTTGTTAGTTATAATGATGCCAGACTGTGCCCTCCTAGGATGCACTTTGTCACTCATGACAGCAATGGGAAGCGCTACCGTTTATCTGATGGCAAAGTGAGCCTCTGCCAGGCTGTTTTGTCCACAGGGAAAGCAGCTGGCAACCTTGCTTTCCTGAGGAAAAGAAGAGCAAACATCCCTCCTCAAACCTGTCTTGTGGAGAGGCACAAAGCACAACAATGTGCTGCGTTTTGTTTGTTTTCTGGTTTTCATTTGCACGTTGAGTCCTAATTTGTGAAACAACTGTTCAGGCTCAGATCTGTTTTGCAAATCATTGTGAATTGAGCAGCAGTGGCAGATTTGTTTCAGCCATTTTTGTTGAGCATGGTTGAATGTGAAACAGTGTGATTTGGAAAGAACAGGCAAAATGAGAGGAGAGTTTTGAGCTGCAAGTCCCTTGGCAGCACTGCCAATCCCTGTGCAAAGAGTAACTCTCCCAAAGGTGCCTGGTTTACGGCTGCACCTACCTAAAAATGTGGGGAAACCAACTGGTGGTATAAAGTATTTCCTGCAGACATGATCCTAACACACCAAACCCACCAACAGCCCAGTATCAGCATCCAGAGCAGGAGCCACTCCCAGCACCCAAAACCAGGGCCCCTATGGGACCTGAGCATCCCTCAGGGCTAAGTAACATCCTGCAGCTTGTAAATGAGCAGCCCCCACCCCAGCACCAGGGGACAGGCCAGCTCCTCTCATCATGCCCAAACACCATATCATGAAGTGCCAGGGGCGTAGAACAAAAAATGTTTCTCCTTGTCTTTATTTTTCTTCACATCTTTTCTGAGATTCCTGCTTCAGAAAATCATGACCAAGTCAGATGCCATCTTGAGATATACCAGTGATGTTTTAATGATACCACAGTGACACAGCCCCTCTGAAACAACGATCTCAGGACAAATAACTTAGTCTTGTTCTTCAAAGTCTTTTGGTTGCAGCTAGGATTTCCTTAGGTTCAGTTCCTAGAACAATAAGAACCTCTCTCCCAAAATACAGCCAACAGAAACTAAGGGAGGCCATGTTTTCAGTGAAAACACCTTAAAGGTCTCCCAATCAGTGAGCAAACAGCTGTTCAAATGCCCCTACACTAATTTGGGCACTGAATTGTGGTGCCTTGATGTTCCCTTATTCCTCCAAGGTTAGTAGGTGAGGGCTGCTATGGAAAATCAGGAAATTAGTCCAAGGACAGCAAAGCATGCAGTGTCATTACAGCCCTCATAATATGCAGAGGTCCTGCATGATTTTCCTTGCATTTCATTCACTGCTTGCAAGCAGCTGTAGGTGCAATCAAAATAAAATATAAGAACAGACTCACATCCTCCAGCTTCTGTGGTCACTGCTTGATTTGCATTATTGAGCAGTCTCACAGCGTCTGCCAGCCAAGGCACCGCCCTGCTGCAGTGTCAAACTGCTGCATCTTCACTGAGCATCTCCATATTTACATAAAAAATGAGACATACCAAACATAATATATTTATGCTATATCTCAAGCCACCTGCGCATTATCATTCCAGTAACCTCTCCAGCAGGAAATGAACTCCACATCTTCACAGAGTAGAAATGTGAAAATTAATTGTTAAGCTACAAATGGATCATTGGGAAGCAAAATGTGTGGAGGCTAGTTCAGCCAAAATTAAACCTCTTATCTCTGGAGAAAAGAGATTTATCACTTTAGTATCTTTGAGCCACATTCAGGGATTTATTAGTAATTGCTTAATTAAGTATCTGCAAAAAAAGTGTATACCAATGCGTGTGAGTGTACAGCTGCAAGTCAACCAAGAAAATGTCCTGAGCTATAGTGGGGTTTATGCACATATATACATATTTGTATGTATATGTGTTGTATAAGTACATAAGGCAGTGCCTACAAGTCACCTGCAGCAATAAAAAATTAAGTCAGAAATATGGTCATGGGAATGTTGAACTCACAGAAGAAGAGAGCTATTCTGTCTTCACTTCCTCTTCCTTTTGAAATGTCAGGAGTGGCTTACCTTGACCTCTGTATATTACATATTCCCTTTTTGAATGTCACACAAGAGGAATAACTGCCACAGCAATATCAATATCAATATTAATATTGTCTTTCTCAAGCCAGCCCAGGCAGCAGAGTACAGTGTTAGTGGAGGGAGCACATTAACCCACCAGCTGGTGAATTCCAGAGCTGAGCTTCAAAGCCAAAGTCAAAGGCTACACTGTGCTGGGCATTGCTCTCTGGCTGATTCCCTGCAGCCATGACCCTGCTCCACCAGAGCTCCAAGCCCATCCCCAGGGTGGACAGATATCCAACAGCTGCCCGTGACCCATCCAAGCCCCTCTGTGTCCAGGTCAGCAGCTGGGCAGCATCGTGACAGCACCACCAGCACGTCTCCATCTCTACTCTGTGATGCTGCTGCCTCGCTCAGTTGCAGGGCTGTCTAAAAGCCAGAGAAGGCAAGAGGATTTTCTGTGCTCTTGATCAGAGTTTATAAATCATCTGTCAGTGGAGTCCATCCCCTGCCAAGCAAACAGTGCTTGAAAGAATAAAAAATAGGTCTTCACCCTAGTGCAGAAAAATTACACCTGCTATTAATTCTGAATTTGAGATTAAAACATAGCAATAGCATGACAGCCAAGCAAACCAACGATACTGCAGTCTCTCTCTTCTGGTCAGGTCTTCCCTTTTTTTTTAAGTGACCACATTTTCTCATTTAATCCCATGTATTGCCAAAAGGTTTCTCCCCTTACAGTCACCAGCATATGGGCTTACAGGAAAATGAATAACAATGGTTATGTACAGCCAAATTAATGAAACACAATCTCTTCCTCCAATGCCTGTCATTAACAGAGGTCCAGCTCTGCTGCAGCCCTATGAACTCCTCATGGAAAGGAAAGCTGAACTGGAATAAACAAGAGGAAGGATTGCCATCCAATCCCCATCCACCACTGTGCTCTCCATTTATTACATAACCACCAACCACCAAAGCACAAAATGGAGACTTAGGGCATGCAGAGCTGGCACTGGATTCAAATACTTGATATATACCACAATATTAGTGAAAACAGGATGATTTCTGCTCCTTCCCCCAAAACCATACCATGGTTAGAAATCCCACATGCCTTATCACCCCAAGAGGATTCCTACCACTGACACATTTCAATGTTCAGCTAACTAGAATTTACAAAGTCTGCAGTCACTTTGTCCTTGTCTCCTCTACAGAGTGAAGCTTCAATTCCCCTCTTCAGCCTCCATGCCCAGCTGGTTTTGGGTGGCCACTTCTCCCAGTGTGGTCCTTGCCTCAGTGTCCTCACCCCTGCCCACTCTGCAAGCTCTGTACTGCACAGAACCAGGCATGCTCCTGGTGCCCAATGAAAGCTAATTAATGGGGCATGTGGAATGGCACAGAGATTAAAATGCAGCATTTTCTCTCACTGAAGAATGATTAATTTCTTGTACAGATGTGAGTGTTGTGCTTTGTTAGCAGGACATTGTGTGGCAGATAGGCACACACACAAACAGCGCCCCATCGGAATATTAATTAGTGCTTCTGTATGCAATTTATTAAAGACAGTGTTCCACATTCCACAAGACTAATGTCACAATTAAAATACTTGAATAACCCTCATGGTAATTTCCATAGCCAAGTGCTCATCCATGCCTACACACTCAGAGGAAACAGAGCTGGAGAGAAATTCAGTTTAGAACATTTAGATCTTTAGCCAAGAAGAGCCAAATTGGGAGAACAAATGGAGGATCCATCTCCAAAGCCAGGAATACACTGTGCCCAGTGGGAGTCTGCATCAATCAATCAATCAGCTGTGTTTTCACATTTTTCATATCTGGCAGCTGGTAGGATGATCTAGTATCACACTGAGGTTAACTCCCAGCAGCGTTCAAGTCAGCCCCAGAAGCACACACAGGAATCCCACCATGTCCTGTTGGCTCTCTGATTAAAACCTAGTTCATGGTAAAACTGACTGCCTTCCCTCCTGTGACTGTGTTGACTGACAAGACCACCACAAGGATATTTTGGTCACTTCTGACACTGGAGCTTTTTCACTAACTCGACATACTGCTCAAGTGACCATCTGATTTTGCTGGCCACAGGTTGCAGGACAACTTCACTGCTGCTCTGGCAGCCTGTCCAAAGCAGCAGAAGACCTGTGACACCTCCAGGCTGCCCAACCACATTCCAAAGAGGACACCACCTCTTTGACAGATACCTACCTCCACGTGAAAGAAAGACATCCCTCCCAAAACAGTCCACGCACAAAGAGGACAATGGCAAAAATCAACAAGCCCAGGCCACAGAGCCCTCCATTTTCAAAGATGTATTACCTAGGTTCATGAGATGGGTTAACACAGAGTCCTCAGCTCGATTTAGGCTGTGAACACCTTGGGTATAAAAATTCCCCCTTTATTTAAAGGAGGATCTGCCTGTCTGTCACAGCTGTGCCATGTCCTGATGGGACCATCCCAGCAGAGACCCACCACAGCTCCAGCAACCAACCTCAGGAGCAGCTGGGGCCTTGGCTGCAGGAGGAGGGATGATGGAATGAGAGAAGCGCTGGCAGGGATGAGTGATAAGGGAAGATGAGCATATTTTATCTGTCACTGTTAAACTACATGGAAAGTGGCATTGTATAAAGAAGTAGTCTGATGTTTCTCTGAAAGAGTTCTACCTTGATATGTTCCATGGAAAAAAGTTTCTGAATAATTTAAAATCAAAATTTGTTGTCTTCCTTGATGTCCAACTGTTCTTTTCTCTTCCTATTGCACTGACAGTAGAACAGAGCACAACAGGGCAGGTTGGAATATATTTTTCACCTTATTAGGTGAAGCTTCTTGACATTTATGGCACTGTTTGACACCCCACTGAGCTGCTGCATTTCAAGAAATTTGTCTAGTGTTTCCACCAGAAATATTTTTAGCTTTTCTCTTCTGCAAAACATTTCAAAATTCCAGCTTTTCAACCCAGTTAAGGACAGAGACAAACTTCATGATGCTGGAATGTCTCACAGTACTTACCATTTCAGTGGGCTGCAGTTCAGCTGATGGGTATGTGTAACACCAACCTCTAACTCCATCCCTTCTATAACTGGAGAATTTCTAAGATAGGTTCAAGTACAAACATCAAACCTGACTGCAGGCAAAACTGAGCATGGTTTTTTCTGGGGCTGTGAATCACATGGGATGCTACTAGAAATGAAGGATATCATGTATATCAAAACCAAAAATCCAACCTTACAAAAAAGGGCTATGTATTCAATATTCACCTTGCTCTAGATATCACAAATTATTTCCAAGCACGTTGGTCATATCTCTCTCTCTCCAACCTATGTCAAGGCAAACTACTTTGTCAATGCTAGTTCTGCATTAATAGATATTAATGGCTGTTTTTTCTCAGTTTCAAATTGACCCAAGATCTTCAGTATCTTGACAGGTTACTTGAAATGACTGTTCAAGTCAGCTCACATTTGTCACATATTTAAGTCACAGGTATTGAGCTTGTCAGCTGAATTGCCAGTATTGGACTTGTCAGCTGAATTTTTCAATTTGATGTCAGAGAAAACCAAATTGTTATTGACAGATCACAGGAAACATCCTGCTCCCTGGACACAAAAAGTGAAAGGTTACCACAAGGAGCACCTGGGGAATTAAGAATATAAAAAAGGGAAGAATGGGTTGTCATGAAGTCAGTAGGCAGTCTTGAGAAAAAAGAAAACAATCTATTTCTGCTTTTTGATATTCTACAAAAAATTTCCTTAGCTGAACCTTTGTTAGTCAAGCACAGTAGGGCTCCTGGCTTTCCTTGGTCCCACCAGATTTTCTATTCCTCTTGGAAGACTTTTAATTCTGGACCTCAAGTCTGTGCTCTTTAGGCACACTTGGTTTTGCATCATTTGTTCAGCCAAATTGTTGGAGATGAAAGATGGTTGACAACAGTCATTTACCTGTAGTCAAGTCTGTAAAACAAGAGTATAAATGTTTAGGTGTTAGTCTAATAAGTAAAGCAGACATTATAGTGGTTACTGTACGTTTAAAATACAAAACCAACATAGTATCCAGAGATAAAAAAAGGGTAAGAAGGGAGCTGAGCTTCATTCACAACTTTTCATACAAAATTATTGGGTGTAAGACTTGTATATGCATTTGTGCTCAGCTGGGCATTCATTTTTCAAGCTGCATCTTTGATGGATAGATGGCCACACAGAAGATGTGCAAAGCAATGTCAGTGTGTGTGCAATAATTTTTAAATGACATGGTGTCACAGGGAATCATCTCTAATAACAAAGGCTCCGTGCAGGGTGATGACAGTCCTGAAGAGGATCCTGTGATACTGAGCCTGTCATGAGCAACACAGCTTCAGGTTTCTTCCTATCCTTTTTTCCTGACAGTCACTTAACTGAAAGCACCACCTGATGAAAACTGGCAGCAGTGTCCTAGGGAGAGCAGGATGATGACATAAATTCAATAACCAGGGATCTTCACCCAGAGATCAAATGAAAGCCTGAGAGAGTTTCACACACACTGTTGTTTGGGTCAAGAGTAGTTATTAGGCTTTCTTTTTACTTGGATTTTGAAAAGTATATACTTGCTGTGCTTCCAGCACAGCAGTCAGTTAAAAGAAAAGAAAATAACTACCTTTTATCAGTGGTAAACCTTTTAGCTGTGCCAGGTGTGGTTCCCCTCTCTGTGACCTTCACCAAGATCCCTTGGGAGCTCCGTTCCACCCCCGCCAGTGGGGAGCAGGAGTAGTAACTCCATACAAGTCAATAAATTAATCCTGGAACACAATGGCTGAGTCAGATGTGTACATTTTGTCCTTGATATTGACTGCAGAAAACCTAAAGGTGTTGAGTAATAATTTCCAGGATCCCTTGGCAGCAACCCCTTGAGCAGCTGCCAGCCACTGCTCTCCACAGGGCCATCTCCATGCCAAGGTGGAACTGAACTGCTTTTGCTCAGCCTGAGCACCTAGGGAAGCCTCAACACTACACATCTGTTCTCTCCTACAGCTCCCCAGGCTTCAGAGGTGACCTGGGCATGAGAGATAAGGGTCCGTGTGAAAAGGCAGAGAATGAGGGGTGAGAGCCCCAGCCACCAGCACAAAACCTGCCCTCGCTGCTCCACCTCTGAGCCAAAGCCTCACCAGGCTGTTACTGGGAATGCCTTTCCAGAGGGCTTAGTGCCATGCTGCAGCAATGCCAGCAGGATGGCAGGATGCCACAGATGGAGCCCATGGGTGTGTGGCTGCACTGAATTCCCCAGGGAGGGATTACGGCTGATGTGTTTGATGAGCAGATTTATTCACGCACGGGATGCAGTCAGTCTCCTCATCTTCCATCTATTTTCTTGTAATTACAGGGACATATGGTTGTGTTTCGTAATTAATTTCCACAAATTAGAAGCATTCAGAGAAGGCTGCTTAGAATGAAACAGTCAGGGTGTTATGCGAGTTTGTCTTTACATTAATTGATTTTAAAACATTTGTAAGTAAGTTGGTTGTTCCAGCTGCAACAAGAAGATTTGATACTTTCAAAACTCATTTTCACTGGGGACCTCAGGGCCCTTGGTGAATCTAAACAAAATTAAATTCCCAATACTGTTCCATGGCCAGAAAATAATTTTTCTACAACTGGGGAGACAGAGACACAAATAGTGAGGGTTTCAATTCAGCCTTGTAATAGAACCTGCAGCAGGGAAAATTTAGGTCAAAATGTTTTTGTCAAAAGAGGAGAAGAATCCACAGGAATGATAATAAGATCAATGCTTCAATTCATATTTTTAGAATTCCCCTTTTTAAATGGCAAAAATGCTTTTCCTGCTAACATATTACCAAATCATAATAGCATCAGACTTTTTACTACAAAGAAGCACTTTATGCATAGTTGTACCTACTTGGATTTAAAGAGGATCAGGGCATAGACCTTAACAAGTGTCAGAAATCCTGGCAGAGCTTACAGATGTCTTAGGCCATGAAGATTTACTTTGCTTTTACTTCAAGTATATGCCATTAAGAGATACTAGTGATTCAGTACTTGACACATAGAAATAAATCTGAAAATAATAAGAAGGAATTAAGAGGTCCTGACATTTCCCTGAATACCCAGAAGAATTCCTGGAAACTGAAGCAGTGGAATAATTCCCCAGGTAAGCAGTCTCCCATTACCTTCCAAGTTTAATTACAGCCTTGGATGTATGACTGGAAAAACAAACAGCATTGAAAAAAAATTCTGCCCTGTCAATAAATATTATCTATTTCTGATTTGCCTCAGTATAAGTTTCTCCCTTTTTTGATATAGAGATTGAGTAAAAGACCTCAAGATACATTGCTACTTTTCAGTGGCTCCCTACAAATCTCTTCAAACAGAATATTCTGTTTTCACAGCTCAGAATTCAAATATTCTCTGAATTGACACAAATTCAATTGTCCTGCAGAAAAATAATAATAATAAAAGATCTGCTCCAGGTAACTAACAAAACTTTCTTTAATGACTGTAGAATACAAATAAAATTCCAGATATTTGAAGATTTGTCTCCTTCCCACACAGCCATTTGTCCACTACTGTTAGCAGTCAAAGGAATTATTCAGGAGAAACACAAACACTGTAGGAAGGTATTTAAATAAATATGTAAAGCAGATTGCCTTATTCCATTCCTTTATTTAGAGAAAAAACACAGTGAATTTTGTTTGGCATTTCCTGATGACTGTCCTTCTTAATAATTGCACTTAATGTTCTCTGGCTGTAGAATTGTGGAAAAATTCAAGCTAGAAGGGACTGTTAGAGGTCCTCAGTCCAATCTCCCACTCAAAACAGGACTAGCTTCAAAGCCCTTCAAATTTCAGGTTTTATTACCCTGCAAATGAGGTCTGGACCAGTAACAGCAATGTGTGTGGTGCTGTAACATTTAGAGCAGAACCAGAGTGGCCAAGGTGCCACTTTGGGGCAGTGTCCTCCATTACAATCTGAAGGTAGTTTGAATAAACCCGACCTGTGTGTGGATTTTGCACTTCCCTGGGCCCAAGGCTCTCTCCATGCTGCACAGGGGTGCAGTGGGAGACTGCCCACAGGCTCCACAGCCCCATCCCATGGAGCACAGGAAGGGCACAGGGGGTGCAGGGCAGCCCAGGCCACCTCCAGCTGCCCTGAACCCAACTCACCCAGGACTGTGCTGAGCCCAGCACACAGCCAAGATAAAGCTGGAGCACCTGACATGTGTGTGCCTGCTCCCAGAGCTGTTTTTCACCCCTCCACAGCATCACAGCAATGGAAGAAGCACCAAGGCTCCTCAAGGCAGAACTCTGCCCTCTCTGACTGCATGAATTAGATCCAGACCTATTAAATCCAAATTATTATTCTTAATACTGTGGTGGAGAAAAACAATGCAGGCAGTACCACAGAGGTGAGACTAACAGAGTTAGATCTCCCAGTCTCCAGTGGGATTTATTATGGCCATTTTTGACAGTCTTTGAGCCCAGCAGCAAAACCAACTGCACTCCCCCAGCACACACAGAAACACATTTTCACAAGCAGTGAATACCTTGTAAGTCAAGCACTCCCTGCACTTGCAGCAGAAAGGGATTATTCACAAAGTGGCTATTCAGAAAACAGCATAAAAGAAATTTAATTCTGCTGTCTGAAGGATTTGCAAAAATCATTTGCCCAAGGAGAAAAATAACATCAGAGAGTAAAAGCATGAGCAGCTGGGTGTGATGGCTGTGCACCTCCCTGCCTTTGCTCCAAGAGATGTGACTCAGAAATATCCCACACCTCTCCTGCAGCAGCAGCTCTCTCCTGACTCCCAACAGCGCCGCGCAGGTGAGCAAACACGAGGAAATAACGACAAGATGGAAAAGTAAATGAGGGAGAGAGGATCCCACGTTATGTAACACTGCATTTAAAGGATTAATTGGGACAGCCTGATAAGGATGAATTGAATGTGTGAGAGCTACAGTTTTTTTTAATTGAGCAGCTTTTCTCCAGGGAAGAGAGCTAAGTTTAAACCATCTGTCCAATTTCAGTGTCATTTGCCAAGGAAATGATTAAATATTTTAAGATTAAATCAAAAGCTGGGAATCAAGGAGAAGCCTAGAAATAAATGATTTTGGGGTTTGTTTTACATGCAGTAATATGAAGTTCAAAGTTGGTGAGTTTTAAATACCATTTCTCCCTCCTGCATGCACATGCACATTGCACATACGCACATCCACAGTCAAGAGAAACACTGAGACACAAGGCAGCATCTGAGTGAGCCAAAGCCCACTGTGCAGCAAGGGACCAGGGAAAAAAAACCAAAACCCCAAACCCCAAAAAACTGTGAGAAAGGTTGGGACAGCATCTGCCACAGAGGGAGAACCCAAAAAGGCACCTGGGGTGAAGGATCCTCTCATGGGTGCCTCAGGGGAAGAGTGAACATGGCAGCACCGATCCCACAATGTCATTTTCCAGGAGTCTAAGAGCATTTCTAAAGTCTGACAAAGGATCTGAACTACAGCTGCTAATCACAAGGCAACTGAAGAAATACAGGATTTCAGAGGATGGCTCACACAAAACAACTCCTCCACCACACCCACATGTTCTGCATGGTGCCCACCACCCCTCGTGTCCAGCTGTCAGGTGCTGACCCAGGTAAGAGAGAGGCGAGGGCACAAAACAGAGCTCCTGTGCCAGCAAGTCCCTGAGTATCTGCTGGGGTAAGCCAGGTGGCCAGAGTTCCTGTTTCCCTTCCTGTTCAGGGCATGCTAGAAAGATTTTCCCTTTACAGCTGAAAAGTATCCAGCAGTCAGGACTGGAAAGAGGCCTGCTGATAGGATTACCTGTTGGAGTGGAGAAAGGTTTGTCTGGAAAGTCACTTAGCTCTCCTGACAAACACAGCACATTCCACTTAACCACAGCAGTCATGCTGAGCCCATTGCTGAATGAGGCTGGTGGGAACTTGGTCAGGATTCAATTTTACATTAAGAAGCCTACATTTCAGATGCTTACATTTACACTGAGTGCATAAACTCCCATCACAGTCCTTGGTGTTTTGGGGGTCATTTTAGTTCTATAACCAGAGTCAATGAGTGCCATTTGAGGGTTCTCAGGGTGTCTGCAGAGGGCTGATGGGCACACCACAATGTTTGCACAGACCTGTGTGCTGCTGGAGACGCCCTGGGACCTCCCAGGACCTCTAGGTGATGAAAAGCACTGGTGTTTCGGACACTGCATGTTCTTTGTGACACCCCTGGGCTGTGGAGCAGGGCTCAGCCAGCACAGCCTGCAGTGTCCCAGCAGGACCCCAGCCCATGATGGCACCTTTTCCATTGGGAACATCCTCCTCCTGCTGCCTCCTCCACCTCTAATGTGTAAAGCCCTGTGTGCTCCCAGGCAGACCCAGCAGCTGATGGGGACAGACCTCACCCTGCCCTGGGCACCCCAGACCACGCTCACTGTGGCTACACAGAGGTGCTGTGGTTGCACTGGAATTTAACCAGGGGCCAGGGGCAGCACAGATTTTTCCATAAAGTCTTAAGTTGCAGCTCCAAGGGTTAAAGGCAAAACCTTTGCTTTTATTTCTTCTTATTATAAAGGAAGTTTCTGTCCTTTCTCCCCAGGAAGAAGCCTGGAGAACATGAGGAAAGCAAACCAAACCAATTAAACCAAGGTGAGCATCATTAGCATTTTCCTCTAAAACCTGATTATTTTTAACCCAAACTCATAATGGCCCAAGAATTCTTGCTCCTGGCAATGCTGTAGGAGAGGAATTAATCTCAGCTTTATCCAGCATTCGTCTAGTCTGTCACTGAGAGCTCTTTTAATGGCAATGAAGTGAAACAGGCACTTTCATCTCAGCAGGTGTCTCAGACACCACATCAGATGTTGGATATAAAACTTCACTAACTCTGGGCCAAAAAAATTCATATCCTAGCTGATCACTGCTGCAAAATGATAATAGATTTTTTGAGGTGTCATTTAATCAGGTTTTAAGACATAAATGTTATTTTTGTAGGGCAGCCAGCTCCTTAACCTCATTTACAGATTTTTTAATTTCTGGTTTTATCTTCCCTCAACAACTGGTGCATTTCCTAATGTCCAGCTAATCACATTCATCAGCTTCCCTTTCACCCTTATTAAATATTGATTTGTTTACAGAACTTTTCACACCACATCTTAACCAGAACAACTTTGTAACCAAAGTCATTTTTATCAATGAGAAAAATACCATTTTTTTCCTCATGTATTCTAATAATCTTTTCACATTATTAATTTTTATTCTTTGAAAAATAGCCATTTATCAAGTACCCAGATTATGCAACCACTTGTGGAATTTACCTCCTGCTTGCACAAAATCTGTCTAATTGGATCTATGATCTCTTGCATCCAGGAAAAAAACCCTCACTCTCTGTCCAGTGGTTTCTGTACCCTTGAAACAACTCTGATATTGGCTTCTCCACAGGACAAATAAAAGGCTGACCTTCCACTATGGAAAGGGGAATTTTAACTTATAAAACTGCACTGTGAAGTTTTATAATGCATTGTAATTTGTGGACTGCAGGGCTATTTTACTGCGAGCAGCAGAAGTTCTTGAGCATCTTGACTGGAATAGTGAGGCATTAGAAAGTAATCAAATTCTCAGGATATCCATTAGCATTTATTTCTTGGTGAAGAAAAGACACTGGCAAATATGGGAATTTTAAAAGTGAGAGTATCTAATGTTTTTCCTTCCTTATGAAAAAAGCAGGTATTATTTTGTATGCAGAATTTTTTTTTTCTGCTAAAAAAGTTCTTTAACCACTGAATTTTTTTCCGCTTTTGACAATATTATTTATTTCCAGCCTGACTTTCAATTTAATGAAGGAAACTAAAGCTGCATTTCTTCCTGGTAAATTTAAAATAAATCAGAATTGTTTAGATGAAAAAAATCTTCATTGAATTATAAATCATATTTTCTTCTGCCATTGCAAAATATGTTGAAAAATACAGTCTAAAATAACCCAGGTACAACCAGGCTGTGTGTCTATTTTAAAACAAGTTTATTGGATATTTATTCCTCTTTGTTGAATTATGCTTTCTACACAAAACCACAGCTTGTGCAGACTAAGATTAAATTTCTTGCTAAAGCTACTTCAGAGGAAAATTATAGAAAAAGGAAGATATGACTGAACCAGATTCCACAGTCCCTTTTTTTTTTTTTTTTCTGGTAATTTCTATCTTGTCTTTAGAGGACTTTGTTGCTGAAAGACAGGAAAATGAGAGAAACTCTGTGGCTGTGGGCTGATCCCTCTGACCAAAGTGAAATCTCCAGCCCTGGTGCAATCAGTGGGCACCAAGAAGATGTCTGCAAGATTTCTGTCAGAGTGAGGGCCTGAACCTTGGTGGTGGCTCTAGGGGAACAGGCACCCCTTCCCAGTGCTTCCCAAGGAGCCACAGCCTTCCTTTTTAGTACCAGCTGTGCTTAAATAATTACAGCCTGTTCCAGGCTGGAGCACTACTGATGAGGAACTGGAGGAAGAGAGGGTAGGAAAGCCACAGGAAGGCTGGAGCACAAGTGTTAGCAGGAGCAGCTGAGGGAGCTGGGAGCGCTTAGCCCAGAGAAAAGGAGGCTCAGGGCAGACCTTATCTAGAACCATCTGAAAGGAGGCTGTAGCAAGGCTGGGGTCAGCCTCTTCTCACAAGCAGCAAGCCATAGTACCAGAGAAGATGGCTTCAAGCAGCACCAGAAGAGGCTTAGATATTAGGAAAAATTTCTTAACTGGAAAGGCTGTCAAGCATTGGAACAGGCTGCCCAGGTAAGTGGCGGAGTCCCCATACCTGGAGGTATTTAAAGATGCAGCACATAGGGATGTGGTTTAGTGCTAGAAGTGACAGTGCTGGGCTAATCTCTGGACTTAAAGACCTTAGATTTCTTTTCAGCCTAAATGATTCTGTGATTCTCTGATTCCATGTTTTTATGAAAACAAAAGGGAACTGAGAGTCCAAGACTCACATCACAAAATCACCTTGCCAACCACTAAAAAGATGTTTTCCATAGTTGGCTTGATTCATTGTTTTATTTCAATTTTCCAGCTCCAGCTGCAATCAGCTTCAGGACACGGCTGGTGGAAAACTTCTCAACCCTGCCAGACCATCCTGGGACATTTTGCTGGGCAGCCACACAAAGAATAAGGGGCTGTGGTTGGGGCTTGACAATACACCCTGCATTGGCTGCTACATGAGGTGCTGCCAAGAAAAACCCAAGGCCCCTGCATGTCTCCTGAGTAGAAGATACTGCTGGTCAGCAGAAATGAGGCTGGGAAGCTCTGGGCCCCAGTACAACAGCCCTGCTCTGTAAGCTGAGAGGATCCTGTGACATAGGGATTCCATTGAAATAGCTTCTTGGATGGTAAAGGCACTAAAATGGGGAGGAGTACCATCTCCTAGCAGCAGAACCAGAGAGCAGCTTGCCTGGGTTCTGCTGCAGCAGCTGCAGATCACATAGTTATCTTCTGGGACCTTCTGTGCAGCCACAGGCCATGGGCTCCAGGCAAGGCTCCACCAGCATCTCCAAGAAGGGATTGTCCGTGAGGCTCTGGGTGCAGCTTCCTGTTAAACTCTGTCTCCTCTGTCAAACAAAAGTCAATGTGTGTCCGACAACACTCTCCTACAACACCCTCCCTCTGCCTGCAAGTTATACCACATGAGACCACAAATGAATCCGTTCTGGCATGGAAGAATCACAGCAAAGACCTCCTAAATAAAGCTGGTGCGCTGTCTGCTGTGACTGGCTAAAGTAGGTTAAGCACCTCTCCTCCCAAGGCAGGAGGGCATTCATGACTACAAAGTCTGTGGTGTTGCTGACATTCCTGTCCGTTGTCATAAACATCTGTGTCAAATAGCCAGAACTCCTCAGATCTCATTCTTGTGTAGTGCAGAGGTGTGGGTGTGTAGTTTGTGCACATCACTGCAGAGGTGCAGGCCAAAAGCTGAACTGACCTCAAACTGAGGAGCTGTGAAGCTGCAGAGGAGTCTGTGCCAGACACGGCAGCTCACTGCACTATGCCAGCTCAGCCCTCCCTGACAGGAGTGGCCCACTGCAGCTCACAAAGCAGGTACCTCCCCCAGCTGGCACATGCCTCTGCAGCACTGAACTAGACCCGTTTTGTCCTGAGTACACCGTGCTCTACCCAGCTCTGCAAGCCCCCATTCACTTCAGGAGATTTCAGGCAGGACATGTTTTCTTCCAGCCTTTTAAATCCTGACTGATATTCATGAAAAGTTTTGCTAACCCGTGAAGCAGCAGGGGAAGGGATACGGAGGAGGAAAATTAATGTTAGTACAGAGATATTCTGCACGACTTCAAGACAAAAAATAGCCAGGGAGACTTAAAGAGACACAGCTAATCCAATAGCTTGGATTCCAATGGTCTTGAAATAAAAGCAGAAATGAAGGCAAAATATTAGCATGAATCTAGGGAGTTGTATGGTCTGGGAATTAGAAACTGTAGCTGAATCTCTGCACTGAGAGAATTTTTTCTGGAGAAACTGAGACTGAAGTAAGTGCTGTAACCTAATTTCAGTGCTCCAGAAAGCCACTGGCAGAGTCAGGACTTAACTGGCCCAGGCCCAGTGCAGTGCCTTTTGCATATTGCCTGCTACGCTTGCAAGGTGACCTCCACATCCTCATACTCCTACCCAAAACAGAGAGGGACAATATTGTCTTCACTGAGATCAGGAAATATATTATCATTAACTTGGACTCAATTCCAACCCTAACACCTGTCTTGATGGCAACAGAGCCCCATTGGAGCAGCTCATCATAGCAATTTTTTGTACCAGAGTTGAACATCTCATTGAAGGAGGACCTGACCTGGTGTCTGCTGCCTCCCTCAAGAAATTAACACACCCACTGTGGGGAATGTCTGATAGGGAGGATGTCTTCCCTCTCCAGGAGACAAGTGGTATGGCTGAGGTGCTTTGCTAAAGGCACAAAATGCACCCACAGTTGTACTACAATGAGAATCTGATGTCTTCCAAAGACCTCCAAAAAATGGTTTTCAAAGGGATCTGAAAATGATCCCTACTTCTCATCGTATCTGAGAGGGACATGGCTGTTGAGAACAGCCTTTAGCAACACTACTTTAAATGAAAGTGCAAATGACAATTAAATGAAAAAATAATCGGCATTTAATGTTCTCTTTTATGTACTTTTATTTTTTGGGTAAAGTTTGGTGTGATGGGTTAAAAACTAGATCTAGACTGTGCCTCTCATGCATCAGACAGGCTAACTATAAGACACTGAGACACTTGAAAGTCAGAAATGTAGGTGATGTTGATAACATCTTCAAATAGTGCAATAATAGCGTTCAGTCACTCAAGGTCTTTCATTTTTGGAACTGCCCCATATGAGCGTGACATTCATTAGTTCAAACCTGTATCGTGCTACAGCAGTTTGGAAAAAAAAAAAGAAGTTACTAGGAAGAGTATTAAAAATTTCATGAAGTAGTTTTTCCCTCAGGCATTTCTTTCAAGGTCAGAAAGCCTCACTCTTGTTTTTTCTGCTGGCATGAAAACATGCAGAGAGATGATGTGATGTGAAGACCCACACCTAATCCTGACCTTTAATTCTGAAAAACCTTCATCTTTACACATTTTTTTCAAATATTACTTTCTTTGATCTCCATGAAATTAAAAAAAAATATGTGCCCTGTTCCCTGGCATGCCTGCTGTAGGATGCCCACATAGAAAACTTCTCAGAGACCAGCAGAGCCTCGTGAATAAAAACTGCTCCAAACCCTCCTTTACCCAAGTCAGAAGGAAATATTTATGACAGGTGAAAGCTATGATAAGGGCTGCATCTCTCAGCTTTTTGCCTTCCTTGTAGCAAAGCAAAGTTCACCTGGTTTGTGGTGAGGGCCCATGTCCCCCCAGAGGCTCCCACGCAGGCCCAGATCCCAGGAACACACACTGCCTGCTCCACTCTCCATCCCAAACCCCCAGCCCCTGCTCTCCCCATCTTCCAGCCCTTCAAATCCTCAAACCAATGCTTACAGCACTTGATCTCAAGGATCACTGGCAACATCAAAAGGAGAAACACATTCATTTGGGTTCCTCTGCCAGATAAAGCATGGCTATTCCCAATGTCACTTTCAAACATCAAGATTTTCAAAATTGGGTGAAAATAAGATTAATGGAGTTGTGCATGGAGGAATTCTATCACCATTAAAAACAGAGCTTGTCAGTATTTTATGACTTTTCTTTCCACTCAGCTCCAGCCCTTTTTTTTTTCCAGAAGAGTGCACTTGTTATAGTTCAGAGGTGTTTTCAAAAAAAATATTCCATTTTCTGATGACAAAATTTATCAAAACCACACAGTAACAAGGAAAAAGATTTTGAAAGCAGCAGTGTGATTTTGGTACCTAAATTCTCCTCTGTAACAATGATGAAGACCCTGTTCTGCCAATTCATCAAATTTGGCTTCAGGGCTTCTACAGGAACCACAGGAGTTCCAGGAGCAAAATCGCCCCATCAGTTTGGTACAAATTCACCTCTAAAGTTTTAAGTTCCTCATTTATTTTTTTGAGAACTTTGTATTTATTAGACACCTGCCCAAACTACCCTAAATTCAGACAGGAATGGTCTCTCTTAAAACCAGTTCAAAAACTTGAAGTTGATGCAGCCTGTGCCACGTCCTCTGACCAGTTTGGGAGCACAGTTGCATTCCCAGCAGGCTCTGACAGGCAGCTGGCAATGCCCAGTGCCCTCTCCCCTCTGCTGTCCCAGCTTCTCATGTTTGCAGTTTGATGTCCCTCTGGTTGTGCAGACACAAGTTTTCACAGGCCCGCGATGGAGTCAGGATCATGGGAATGGTCTGGGCTTTTCAGAAGACAAAGATCTCCAAGAAGAAAAATAAATATACATTTTTTCAGGCTCCTTAGAGTTGATAGCATAGCCCTACAAATAAGAGCAGCAACAAGAGAGGAAGAAGTGACAAGACTCTTCTTTGGGGGAAAAAATATTAAAAAAACATTGTAGATGGCAATCCAACCTGGCCTTACTGAAAATCAGGAGGACCTGATGATCTTAGGTTCCCCTCTAAGACTTTTCCCCCCTCCCTCAGGTGCACACCCTTGATGTTACCTGCTGATGCTGGTGCCCAGAGCTCCAGCCCCAGCTCTCCCTGCAGGCCACCCCCAGCACAGGCAGCCCAAGCTCAGCCAGCATTCCACACACACTGTGTCACTGGCATTTTGACTTAAACAGTGAAGAAAAACACCCTAAAACAAAGCCCCAAACCAGTGGAGTTTTGTTGGTATGCTATGGCAGGATTCCCTCATGGCTTCACAACATGTAAGATGTGCAAGGAAGTGATTGAGTCATTGTCCCTGGAGGTATTAAAAATATATGTAGATGTGGCACTTGGGGATATGTTTTAGTGGTAGACTTGGCAGTGCTGGGTTAATGGTTGGATTCAGTATCCCAGAGGTATTTTCCAATTTAAATAACACTATGATTCTAAATTCAAAGCTTCCTGCAAGGTTGAATTTCATAACCACACCCTTGTGGCAGGAGTATCTGGTAGGGCTGAGCTCTCAGTGCATTCTTGCCCTTATGGGAGCACATCAGAGCAGCTCTTCCACCCTGCTCCTGCTGGGACATTGCAACTTTGAGACCATTGACCACCACCCCTCTGTGAAATTTAACTGAAACTAGCTTTTTTGTGCATGTACAGGGCTGTTTCTTTCCAAGCAGAATGACAGATGCTCTGGCACAGACTGCAACTCTCAGCTTCATTTCCATAGGAGGTCAGCCAAAAATCTTGTCCAGCCAAGCACAGAAAGGTGATAGCCACAGATACTGCAGTGGACAGCTGGGCAGGCAGGATCAGCCCAAGCAGCTCCCCCCCATCTTCTCATAAATTGAATAAATTACATCCAGGAGGGCCCTGAGGCTTCTGAGTCCTGGGCCAAACCACAGCACTGCATCCAGGCACAGCAATCCCCGAGGATCATGATCCAGACCAAAAGAAGCCTCCTCTAAAGTGACATCAATGGCCACAAGTGAACCAGCTGAGGGATGTGCCCAAGGGCTGCACACAAGCCTTGGGGACCCAGGGAAGCTCAGAGCCCACGGGGACCCAGACCAGTCCCAGCTGCACACGAGGAGCAATGACTCCCATGGCTGGCAGATGAAGAGCAGCCTGACAGAACACAATGCCATGCCCTGGCTTGGCACTGCTCAGAGAGACACAAGCCTCAGCTTCACTGTTTTACTGGGCACAATCCAGCAAATCCATTTACTCCCCAGCTAATGCTCATTTTATCACCCTCTAATTTTATGAGAACTTCCTAACACAGATAGCTCCTGCACTGCGTACACAGAAGGCTTCAGTGCTGACCTTTAAGGCTAATGGCTCTGTCTGCATTTGAGATATTTGGACTTGTGCACTCAAAGCCCGATCTTGGGCTGACAAGCAATATCGGTGAGCACTCCCAGCAGGCCAAGCAGCATTCCAGTCGTAGGTGTGCAGGGAGTCTGTGTGGGCACGAAGCAAAGCAGCCAAAGTGTCCAAGAAGTGCTTTTTGTAAAGTTCATGGTTCAATGATGGAAAGTCTTCTTGGGATAAGGTACCACAGCCCTGAGGTGGCTGCCACTGCCACCATCAGCCTCTGTCCAGTGGCAGTCCATCCCATGCCCTGACCCCTTGTGTTCTCATACCCAGTAGAGTCTACAAGCCCTGTGTGCACTCGCTGCCAAACACAGGAAAGTGGTGCTCCAGAGAGCTTTCAACATAGAAAGAGCACACCAGAGAGGAAAACAACATTAAATGACTGAGCTGTCCATAGCCAGCCTGGCTCCTGAGCACGGTGCCCACCATGAAGTTATGATTAGGAGTTAAGTTTATCTGTTCATGCACCTTGCAGAATAGCACATTCTTGCAAAAGCCAGTGTAATTTATTTCATCACACTTTTATCATCTTAGTAGTAAGATATACGAGTGCTCATATCCTCGGCTGAACCAGCATAACCTTGGGCATTAGGTTACTACATAGCTGAAGG
Organism: Melozone crissalis; assembly: GCF_028551555.1. NCBI lineage: Eukaryota > Metazoa > Chordata > Aves > Passeriformes > Passerellidae > Melozone > Melozone crissalis. Next base: position 61,370,396 of record NW_026535805.1, read on the forward strand.
CAAATGGGAACTTTCATTACCTGAAAGGAGACTAACACTTATTTCAAAGTCCCAAAAGGCAAGCAGAATTTTGGCATTACAATTGTGTTTTTCATCAAACCTTCATGCAGATGGAAATCTTCATATAGTATAGAGCTGTGTTAGAGACCCACACAGAAGAGGAAGCACTTTATATCTGCACAGAAACACTTAGAAGCAACAAAGACCTGGTCAAAGGAAAAGAGAACAAATTAAAAAATAGACATTTCCTCTCACATCTGACTACAACACCTGGATCCCAAAAGCAATTTTCAAGTAATTTCATGGAAACATTTATTGTCTCCAGTAAAGTATTTGCAGACAGTGAAACCTGGAATGGCTAATAGGCACTTATCCATGATCTGCATCTAAGGAGTTGCCTATTATTAGTTAATGAGCAGACAGCAATTCAGAGTTCTAATTTTAGCACCAACACATGCCAGGAACTGGAAACAAAAGGAAGCAGAGAGAAACAGGCCAGGGCTGAATAAAAAAGGATGTTCTGGTGCCTTTCCATCAGTTGTAGAAACCATCCCACCGGCCACATCTCTGACACCAGAGAGTTTAGTCTCCAGACAGCAGCAGTCACGCCATGGTGGGGAGCAGAAACACAGGCACGGCACTGACCCCAGAGATGAGCCAGTCTGCACCTCCCTCCCTCCTCAAGGCAAGCTCAGGTCTCCTCTACAGGTCCTGATCCACCTCTACAGCTGTGCAAAAGAAATGCTGCTACCAGAGGTTCCCAAGGGCTGGGGCCATGTCTTGGAATATCTCTTCCTCTTCTAAACCAGGACATCTTTCAAAGACTTCACTGTCAGGCTGGAGAGACCCAACAACACCATCCTAGTGAGGTGTATGTGACTGCTGTGAAGAAACAGTGGATTGGTGCTTGGTGCTGCAAGGACTCCACACCCAGCAGCGAACAAGGATCCAGCAGTGTCAGTCATGGTCAGCCCCTACAAATACCTTAAGAGAGGTTTAAACACTGAATTGTAACAGCACAGCTCTGGCTCTGCAGAAAGTCTGGCAGATTTACCCGTCTTTGGCTTCACAGCTCCTCATCAAACATGGCCAGGCCCTTAACTGGCTGTCCAGAGCAAACAAAAGCTGAACATGGCACTGTGACATTGCCACTTTTCACTTAGCAGGCAGGCAATTATTCTCATGTTTAATTGTATCTGATGAGTGACACTCACAGGCCCCATGCTGTTTAAAATGTGACATATTTTATTTATCATAGCGGCTTCTACAGTTCTACAAATGGATGACACACAGTCCATTATCATTTTGGAAGCATTATTATTCACACAAACATGTCCCAGAACCTTAGAAATTTTTTTAATTCTTTTTTTCTACATTCCTTTTAAATTCAGAATGCAAATTCCCTATCTTGCCAATGAGATTTCCTCCTCCTCACCAACCCGAAATAAATTAGAACAAGCTGCTATCTCTAAAAGCTTTATAAATAAAACATACAGCACACACACACATAAAGGCTACAATTTCAGACTACTTTTGTATCCTGGATGGATTTAGAGATGTCATTGCAAATGCACAGATGCTGCCAGTCACGGGCGCTTAACAAGCGCTCTGAGGTTTGACATCCCATCAGACTGCAGCCCTTTGTGGCAGCTGGGGCCTCCCAGGGCACACAGAAACATGACAATTGCTTCTATCAAAGAGAGAAAATAATGGCAACCACACCGGCAAATACATCAAGGGACAGAACTGAAATTACTCTTTCCTGGCTCAACTAAATAAAAAATTATGACAGTTCAAAAGAAAGTTAAAAGTTTTCTGGAAGTGGCTAAATCACACTATTCCAAGCTGTCAGTGGAAACATTTGCTTTTTTCTTTACCTCAAAAAGAAACCATTTTTCGAAAAAAAAGTTTAAAAATTGACTCAATTTGAGTTTTGATTTTTCTACTTTTTTTCCAACCAAAACAGACACAATGTGAGGAGAGAGCAAGAAAAGAAAGTAGTTCCAGGGCTAAGAAATCCTGTTTACTCGATGAGATTGTGCTGGTTTTTAACTCAATTAACACAAAGCTGCTGTTTAGGCATGGCCCATCTGTCGGTGATGCCCGCAGGGGATGGCTCCCCGGCAGGGACAGAGGCTGCACCACAGCCTGAACACCCACTCCAAGCTCTCCCTGCCTTCCAGCCCTCCAGCTCCCAGCCTAAACAGGCAGCAAAGGTGGAAAAAGGGAAAAAGAGAAAAAACTGGAGCAGGAAAACAATACTACATTCCAAACTGAATAGCCTGAAACTTTTTAACCCGTGTTTGGAAAAATGAGATGTCATCTATCAAAGCTGTCGTCCGGTGCCACCAGCACCCACTGTGGGCCAGGAGGCAGCTCAGGCACTGCCTGCCCAGACTCACAGGGACTGGTCACAGCATCTGTGTGATCCCAGCACAGAGCAGGCAGGGAAGGATCACCGGCTCTTTAGGGCTTAAAAGGCTCCCAAGGAATCAAACAGATGGATTCAACAGCCAAAATGGGCTCTGCAGACAAGTGCCTGTCACAAATGCTGTTTTCCTGAGCCAGATCACAAGTGCGGTTAGCTTCAAGTGCCACGGTGGCCACTAAAAAGCTAAGGCAAAAAAAGAGTCATGCTGAAAGTTTTAAAAGGTGAAATGCATTTTAAACATTTTTGAGGTCTGGCTCGTTGGCTCTGCTCCTACAGAAAGCTGTTAGACTTCCACCTGAGCAGATAACACAGCTCTAATGCACAAACTCCACTCTCAGCATGAGGCACACATGGAAGCCTTGCACGCCTCTGCCCAGCCGAGGTGATGCTGACCCCACAGCTGCTTGCCCAGCTGGGATGGGCTGGGCTGGGAGACTGCTTGGGGAGCTCCAGCCCTGACCAACCCCCTGCAAAGGGAAGCATCTGCCCTCATTGGCATTTCCCATGAAACAGGATACACACAAACGTCATACCATCTTTTTCTGCCCTGAAACAGGGAATTTCTTCACCCATGTGGGTGTCTTTGTTTTTGGAAAATGCTGAGCTCCTGGCCTCAGTAAAGGCCCTCAGTAAACAGACCTAAGGAACAGCTTCCTCACGGCCATTAGACTCACTAACCTCCATTTTCACTGCATTTCTCCTGTTCTTGGATGAGGAAGAAGAGTAAAGGGCACCAAGCTGACCTTCAGCACCCCATGCAGTATTTCCACACCTTCTCCCAGCCCGTCTTTCTCAGTTCCTTTGCAAGCAGACAGCCTAAACCTGCTTTGACAAGCCTGACACCACAGGGGCTCATCACACCCTATGTCTACTCTGCTTTTGGGCAATGGAGGCCACTTTTTCCCAGCTGTCACTTACTGCTGCTCAGTAACCAGGACACAGCTGGCTCTCGGGCCATGACAGGCAGACAGCTACAGCAACACAGCTCAGAGCCAGAGTCCGGGGGAAGGTGGCAATAGGCAAGGAACAAAGGAGAAAATCAAGCTGCCATCTTAAGAGTGATTTCAGTGATTCATAGGAGGCATTTTAGTCAATTCACTGGTTAATGACTTAGCAGCACTGGCACAAGGTCAAATCACAAGTGGTAAGAGCATTTCTCCAAAGCAATCACTTATTTCTCTATTTCCAGCTCTCCATTTCAACTTGAAGAGCAGCACTAAAAAGGAGAGAGAAATCAGCTTTCCATCTAAAAAAGACTGGTGAGAAACCACAAGTGCCAAGCATATTTCCTCTCCACCCTTGTCTCTTTTCACTTCAGCCCAGTTCCTTAATCTGCTACAGCTGCCACTTCTCCAGTGGTGAAAAATATTTGTAATATACATTGCTGAATGCAACAGAAACACTGAAGAGCAACTGGAGATCAGTTAAACAGCTTTATCCCTAAGCAGCAACACGTTGAAATGCAGGAAAGACAAGTGATAACCAGCAATGGGTTGATGCAATGCACCAGGTTCAGTAAAATCTACCTGTAAAAAGAAATCCTGCTGAAGTACAGCTGATGTTGCATCCTATTTGCATGTGATCTTCATGTAATTGGTGGTAACAAGATGACAGATAAAGGCAACAGAAAAACATGGTATTAATTATGCAAACTCCTTGGTTCTAAGTCCTAAGCACATCAACATATCCACACCATAAGAGATCAGGAGAATTCCAAGTAAAAGCTTGTCAGCCCCTGTCCTTCCCTCCCAGAGGGCAGGAGACAGCTGAAGCAGCACTCTGGGATCAGTGCCTCTGGTCCCCTGACCATGCTGCCCCCGAGGGATCATCTTTCACTTCAAAACCATCTTTAGCCATCCCTCTCCCTTCAGATATGGTTTATTAAAAGACATGCTAGAGGAAGGCTGACATGGGATAAGGCAGGAAGAAAGCATGGAGGAGCCCAGATATTCTTAGCTCTGACAGGTCTGTGGGGACATCTCTAGGTGGGGCTCTGAAACAGGCAAAACAGCAGATGGTGGTGGCAGCAGATGAGAGCCTTCCCCTCATCACTGCCCCCTCCAGATTTGACTGAGGCATTTAGTGAGCATCCATTCCAGCCATCCTGGATGCTATTTCTACATGCCCTCCCAGCTGTTTCCACCAGACCTGAATCCCTCAAGTATTTTGTATATGTTGTGGTTTAACACAGCCAGCAGCTCAGCCCCACACAGCCTCTTGCTCACCCTCACCAGTGACATGGGGGAGAGAATTGAAAGCATAAACATGAGAGAACTTGAGGGATGAGATACAGGCAGTTTAATAGCAAAAGCCACATGCACAAGCAAAGCAGAACAAATAATTAATTCACCACTTCCCATGGGCAGGCAGGCAGTTCAGCCATCTCCAGAAAAGCAGGACTCCATCACACATAACACAGACTTCTAAGAACAAACGCTATCACTCTCAACATCTCTGTTTTCTCCTTCTGCCCCCAGCTCTATGTGCTGAGGATGAGGCCACACGGTCTGGGATGTCCCTGGGGTCAGTCAGGGTCAGCTGTCCCAGCTGTGTCCCCTCCCAGCTCCTTGTGTCCCCCAGCCCACTCACTGATGGGTGGGGTGAGGAGCAGAAAAGGCTCTGTGTGAGCCCTGCTCAGCAATAGCAAAAACATCCTGGTGTTATTAACCTTGCCTCCCTACAAACCCAAAACACAGCCCAATATGAGTTATTGTGCAGAAAATTGTGTTTTGCTGAGACTAGGGCACTTGCTTTCAAAAACAAACAGGCCAGAAATGTTTCCTTTTTCAAAGCCATCTCAGCTGTTTAAAACCATCCTAATTCACTGATGTTCACTCTATTAGAGGTACCCTAGGAAGGGCTGGGACCTGAAAATCTCATTCTTAATGAGATGAGACAACACACTACACCTGAGAATTTTTGACTATGGGTGGGGTTAGTTTCAATCCAGGACAGAATTTCACAGGCTCACAGTCTTATACAACCTTTTCCAGTTTCCAAGAAAACAGTTCTCTTTCATGCTGCCTTTTATTATTATTAACTGAACAAACTTGAGTGATTGGGACATACAACATGACAAGAAAACAAAGATGGTTTGAGATAAGCATTTTTCATTTGTACTGCTCTACTGGATTACACTAAGACTGTTGACCTTATTAAGATTCAGGTTAACAGCCCACTTCAGAAATATCTATGTGTGCACCTGAGTGTTAAACCAAATGCTTGGAAGACATATTAAATCAAATAAAGATTGATAGCTTGCTGCTTCTATCCTACCAGTCATCCAAGCACTGCTACTTCTGCATATACATGAAATAGTGAAAACTGACAAAGATGCTTCTTTGAAAAGAGGCTGCTCTCTCTTCAAAGCACACCTATCTTTACATAGGTACCTTTGTTGCACCTTTTTACTCCTTGCTTGTCCAAATCTAGCACAATGCAATGTGTGTTGTGTATTATCTACTGCAAACCAAAAGCAAACCTGGGCTTGAATTCAGTCCTTCCTACTTGCAGAGGTTATAACCCTGAGATGAGCCCCACCACTTTCCTAGGAATGAAGTTTGAAAGAAAAGACAATATCTGAGAGGCAGAAGCTCTGAAATACATACCTTTCAAGGACAATCTGGATTTATTTTTGTTAACACACTCAGCCATAGCCCACTCAGACAGTGCACATATGAGATCCCCCAGAATCCCTTCCCACCATGCCACCTGGGATGCAATGAGAGGAGCCCAAAGAACTACACCTCCACCTCTGTTTGCCTCTGGTCAACCAGGAGCAGTGATGGGGAGCAGGATTTACCAAGACACATGCATTGTAACTGCATCAGTAGTCAAAATTCTGCCTAAACCTCATCTCAAAGCCTTCTCCTTAACCCAGACATATCCTGTGTGTAGGATATTCTACCATCATTCTAGTTCTCATTCTCAATTTCCTCAGCAGCAGAAACAGACTCAGGACAATAAAAGTGTTGCCTTATTTCAGGTTGTCGTCCCAGGCCTCCCATGACTAATGACTTCATTTCCTGATTACAGGAGGAAAGGTGATATTCCTTGCAGCTGAACCAGACACTGCAAAAATCCCACCAAGACAGGGAAGCACAGGATCCTAGCCTGTCCCTGGCACATGCTCATATACCTTGTTCTTGAAAACTCTGCTGATGACTGCTTATAACCTTCCCAGATGATTTATCAGTGCATGCTTCCCTTTCTAGTTAAAATGCTTTTTCTTCATCCACTGTGAAAATTAACCCCACCCAAGCTGGGGAGCTCATGGACAACACCACAGCCTGGTGACTGCTGGCTTCAGACACAGCACTTTGTCCTCATTCACTCCATAATTCTTTTGAGTGCTATACTATGGCAGCCTCATTCTCCATCTAGCTCCTACCTGACAGATCCTTTTTTCCATCATATCAAAATCATAACAAATTCTGCTTCCCTTTTTTAAGCTCTTCTTTGCCTGTTCTGCTTCTCTCATGCTGTCTCTTGGACACAGAGTTCTCAGTAAAACTTTTTAAATCCTACATTAACTTCTCCTTGCAAGTCTCCTGTGCCCCAAAGCAGAGGGATTGTTCTGTCAGGGAGCTGGTGGCTGGTGTTGATTCAACACCATCACTCCTGCTTTGCACCTCCTTTTGCTGCACCACCTTGCCCTATCTCATCTTAAAGCAGACATGAGGGTCACAATACAACTGCTGTGCTTAACAAGACCCCTCCAGGCCCCAGCAATAGTCTGTGCTCACTCCAAGCCTCCAGGACACATGTGGCAATTAGATTTCACCTGTGCCTCTAAATCAAGCTAAATTATTCCATGTTTGACATGGCTAAAAGCAAATACATGAATAAGACCAGAAGGTAAGGAACAGCAACTTGTTATGCCGCAGTCACTTGAGCCTGAGTCCTTGATCTTGGCCAAAAGAGGTCACAAGTTCTTTCTCCCCTGCAGCACTTCATAAATGGGGTCCAGCTGCCTTGAGGGAACTGCAATTAAAAGTACTCTCCAGAGGAGCAGAGTTCCTCTGACAAAGTATTTCTGTGCTCCTCTATATTAGGTTCTGATCCATGAATAAATGCAGCAGGCTTATCTCTGTTACTCTGTGTTTGCTTTAGTAGCTAGCATGAAGCCTGCATTTATTACCCAAATCCTGTTTCTAAATCTCACTCCCAGATAAAGCAGTAATGCCATGGCTGCTCTGCTCAGATTGCCCCACAGCTTTTCTTTCTTTCATAAGGAAAAAACCATACCTCTACCCTGCCCTGACGGACCTGCTGCCATTCTGCCATCTGACATTGCTGCCAGAAACACCCTGGCTTGTCCCAAGTTGTCATCCTTCCTGGGAAATCAACACAAGGGTCACAGTGACATCTCAAAGCAGATCCACACAATTCCAGTCCCCATTAATTCAAAGAGTGGAAAAGACTGTGGTTATTTCCTCCAAAGTGGCAAAGCTGCATCTGGAGCCTCACTGAGAGACACTGCAGTAGCAGAGAGCAGTCTCCAATAGGTAGGGGAGGGTCTCACTAAGAGAGCTTCACCTTTGTATATGCTCCAAGTGTTTTAAGTAGAGGCTGATAATCAGAAAAAGCTCAAGACTTTCCCTTTCTGGGAAGCTAGTTGGCCCAGGGAGCAATGCTCTCCCAGTGATGCTCCTGCACTTCCTCCCAAACCCCAGAAGAGCAGTGCTGTCTATAAGAGAGATATTATGCTCGAGGAAAGACATAGGAAAGTTGTTGAGATGAGGAAAGGAAGCTTAGAAAGCAAAAAATACATTAAAAGAGAGAGCAGCCAGGATGTTTTCAACAGGTACAAACTCAAATAGCTTTTAAAGCAATTCAAAATTGTCCTCTCCTGGCTCTAGTGAGATCAGCAGAGAGCAGTTCCCAGCTGCTCACCAGATTACTTCATCTTCCTCAGAAAGCAGAGCAGTCTGAGGGAAGGTTAAAATCTGCTTCAGACAACAACCACCTGGTGCTGTCAGACCAGGGGACCTGGTCAAGCTTGGCAGGAGCACCCAGAGCACCCTGGCAGGAGCACAGAGTTGAGGGAGCACTGAGCTGTTCACCCATCCACCCTCAGGCACGGGCTGCTGGAGCAGCTCTGGAGGGTGAGCACCTCACAGGGAGCTGTGGCAGGACATCCAGCCCCTGTCCTGGCTGGCCCAGGGACAGCATCTCACCCAGCACTGCACTCAGCTGCTCAGTCACCTCCTGTGAATGTCACCTCCGCCAACCCCATCTCTTACCCCTTTGAATTTGTCTGCTTCCTCCAATCCTCCAGCATAAGAGCTCATGTAATCAGCCCCTAAACCGGGTCTAATAAAGTGATCTGCATCAGCTTTAAAAAAAATTATTCTGTCTTGGTTTAGGGTTTCTTTAACCTCCCTAACCCGGCTCATTTTGACCATCCAAAGCTTCTGGACAATCACACATGACACGAGATGGGACAGCTGGGAACCTCTGGAAGGAGACCAGGGATGCAAAAGGAACCTAACAACAACTGGAAGCATGTCAGGCTCCCACAGAGCCAAGGTCTCAGAGCCACAGGGGTCTCCGATACAGCACTCCAAAGCAGTTGTGTTACGTTGGAAGCTGTTAATTTAACACAGGGGTTTTTTCGGCTTTCAGTGATTTATACAGATTTTAAGCAAGACTGGTTAAAGCAGTCATTTTGCAAGAGCCATCCATGTAGCTGCCTTTAATTACAAGCAACACCAAAGAAGCTCTTTTCCACTATCAGTTTTCTCATCAGTGCTACTTTGGGCAACATTCCTTATTGAAATAAAACTTAATTTTGACAAAGAGCTTTTGTGAGGGTTTTTAGACCAAATACTTGACTGCTTCTAGAAGCCCAGCTTGGTACCAATTAAAAAACAGGGCAGGGTGACCTAGAGAATTCAAGAAAATGTCATCACCTACTGTGAGCTCCTGGGCAGCAGCTCTGTTTGCTAAAATTAGAGGAGCAAGAATCTTTGTTTTTAAACATGCCAGATTATCATCTTTTAAGTAAATGCTCCAGTGTTTCAACCTAGTTCATACAGGAAAACCTAACAATTTTATGTGTAGGTTGCTCTGACAAAACCTGGCATGTGTTGGATTTTCTAAGTGAGGTATTTTGTTGAGTAAGTGATGGAAACAATTTTTAAGAGGTCAAACCCTAGGACCTGTGAGCTGAAAACTTTACTGAAATCAGGTCCCACTCTATATGGACAGAAACTTGCAGTCTGCATTCTCACAGTAGCTGCTACCTGTTTTGTGCCAAGAACACAACCGGCATTGTCCAAGACAAGAAAAAAGACAGTTTCTGCCCTAAAAACACCTAAAACCCAACAGACAATGTGAACTGGAGGCCTATGGGGTGTTCTTCTTTGCACAAATACTACAGTTCATTAAAAATAAACTGAAGTATTTGAAAGGGAGAGGAAATCAAAGTTTTGATGACTTGATGGTGAACATGGTGGCGATGCTGAGTTGACAGTTGGACTTGATCTTAAAGGTCTTTTTCAAACTTAAGGATTCTGTTATTTTGTGATCTCTTGGATAGTTTGCATCAGCCCAGATTAAATCTTCAAACCAGGAATCATTGTACAGCAAATCCCTGCAGGCTATGAAAGCATCCATCTTCTCCTCCAAGATCCTGTGATCCTGCAAGAGAGCTACCAGCTGCCTTCATCAGTGTGCCCACGAACATTGCACATCACATCTCACATGCAATATGCTTTAGATTTTAATGGAGAACTAGTTCTTCTCTAGGATCATCTAGAAACCATATGCAAAGAGCAGAACTGCCTCAGAATCTAGATTATGTAATTTATTTTCATCATTATTTTTATCCCTGTTGAATCCAGACAGACTTTTTGATGAAGGATATAAAACCCTGGAGTACATTTATTCAAGCAACAATCCCCCCCACTTTTGAGTCCTTCTCTCACAGTCCAAAGTCTCCTGCAAAGGGCATCACTCCCTAGCACAGCTTTCGTGTCCATGGACAGCTACACAAAAAGACATGGGGACCATTTAGAGGTCTCATCCTACCAAGTGACTGACTGTTGTGCTGTAAGCAAAATTCAATGAGGAGAGCCTGCAAGATCAGCCTCTGTGCTTGTTAGCATCCAGCACAGGGCAGCTGCTTTGGCTGCCTATTGACAGAGCAATCGACAACAATCACTGCATCCAGCCACAGAAACATCTGAGGAGTGCAGTGCAGGAATGAGGGAGGCATCCAAAGAAAATGAGCTGAAGGGCCTTGATCTACAAGACAATTATAAGTTTCCAAGTTTGCCAACTAAACTTCAGCATTACCCTTATAAGAAATCTTTTATACGTGACATTTTGCTTGTCTGCCTCTAACAATAAACAACTTAAACATTAATTTTGCTGCTCCCACAGCTGTAAACTCTGCAGATCAGGATCTGTCTTCTATGATTGTATCCAGGAGCTCATGAATTAAACCATCTACACTGAAATGTCATGGGGAGGCCTCAGAAGTACCCCACACAAGTTACCAAAAAACCTCATGTCTTATGCATATCCCTGGTCCTCTGCTCCCTAGATCATCAGTTCTCTCCCCAAAAGGTTCTCCCTTTGCAAGAGAGGGGCCTAATAATCAAAGGCTCTTCCAGAGGAGGATTTACAGGAGGTTTCTAAGAAAGGTGAATGACCTGAAGGTATGTCCTTTGTTGTCTTCCCACTGTTTGCACACATTTAAACTGAATTGTATTTTTAGACAGATTTGAGTTGGGTAATTTCCTTCCAAGTACTTAGGAGCTGTGACAACTCCTGAATGACTTATCTTCATAGAAGTCTCAGGAGAGCCTGGGAACAGACCTAACCCAGAAAGGAACTCTGTGCTCAGTGAAACAGCAGAGTTCAGGACAAGACTTTTAATTATTTCCCCTCTAAGCTCCAACAAACTTTCCCCTGGCTGGGTTCACACCAGTTCAGTGACCAGGCATGTCCAGGCCTGATAAAGGCAAGAATATTCAGCACAGAGATTTAACACACACAGTCCTTACACCAACATCCCACCTATTCCACAGATGCTTTTATCAAAGTCACCAAGATCTGACACAGCTCAAATGCACAAGTGTGCTGCAAATCTTGGTGCCACATTGCCAGATAACTCCAAAACAAATAATTATTGAAATGGTCCCAAACAAGTTTGTGACTGTTGAGAAAGGACTAATGGGTTACATTGAGAGGGTAAAAACTTCCTGGAGTCTGCTCCCAGCCCTTAGTTTCACTGCACACAGGAGCCAGCAAACTAAGACTTGAGCTATTATAAAAAATTGCATAATTTCAGAAGCATTTGGTACCCTGAGGATGATGTACTCAGCAGAGTCTGACAGTCAGCACTAATGATGGCACTGATTTCCAGTGGGACCAGAGCCTGAACACAGCAGAGGCACCACCACCAAGACAGACTTGATGCTGGCCACTTTGGAGTCCTGCATTTTAGGCAGCAAATGGAAAGTTTCCTTGGCACTGTCCAACCACTGCAACTAAATACATTATAGCTTCACTTTGGATTGACACTGCATGGATACTTTATTCAGAAAACAAAAAGGTTTATCTGTTTTCAGAGTCTTTCACTTCCAAATAGTTAAGCAATTGCCATTGTTTTCATTTCTTCAAGGAGAAACTGAGAAATTATTCCCAATCACAGAGGGGCTAGATAAGTAATCACACATACACAAATCACAAACCCATGACCACAGGAGGGTTTATCCTCCTCTAACTTCTGACCTGCCAACAAAACCAAATAAAAATCACTGCTCACAGACTGCTCACACTTGTCTACAGATAATGGAGTTATTTACTAACTAATCTTCTCCATGAACAATATTTCAAGCATTCGTTCCTCTCCATCTGCTTTGCTGTTTTATCCAGTGTGATAAACATAGGAGGTTGTTTCCTCAATTTTTTGTTCATTTCCTTCTTATAATTAACCACACTAGCTTTTTACAGCAGCATGAGAAACACCTCATTCCCTGTTAAATTGTCAATAGATTAAACAACAACAATTTGTTATATCCTGCTGGACTTACACCATCTCTAAGAACGATGATCTGGATAAACACATTCCTGTCATATCCTCTGTTACAGCTTAGCTTTTGCGCAGGGATCAAAGATATAAGATGAAAATATACAGATGAAAATATATTTCCACCTTCCATCTATCCATAAAAAAAAGAACAGAAAGAATGCCATCAGCAAACACATAGTACTTCTCTGCAGGTTGATAGTTGGTAAAACAATCTGCAGAGAGTCCCTGACCTTAACTGAGCAACCTCTGAACTGATGCATGATCCCAAGGTCTGCCATTTGACCAGAGCACAACCACCACCCCATCACAACCACAGCCAGAGTTAGATTGGAACCCAGAGACAAGAAACTAGACTTTATTGATCTTCTTACCTGGAATCTTCTTACACTGTGGGGAGGCCAGAAACCTGGATTCATGGGCTGAGTTTCAGCTTCTCCTGTCTGGTGATTTCCAGGCAGTGTCTCTTTCAGAAAGCCAACCAACTACTTTTAACTTGGTGTCTGGCTTTGCAGCTTCCTTTAGAAAGCTTCACATGAGTGATAAACTTGTAAATATAAAATGAAATTTGAATCATTACTGTTCCAATTACTGAAATAACCTGCATTTGCTAGAATTTTATTCTTTTACTTGTGCTCATTAATACTATCTAAATGTCAAGCAAAAAGCACCTTTGTGTCTGTGCATTCATGCTACTGTCCAAATTTATTCATCTAGCAAAGGTCAGGAAATTGCTGAATTACAAATGCAATTGTTTAGAGCAACTTTGTGCAACTTAGTGAAAGCTGCACTCAATTTGTTCAACCCAGCATCCTGAAGTTCCCATGGAAAATTTATTGTGCCAGATATATTAAGTGCAAATTGCATTATAAATTCATTTATAATTAAAACTGCCATTTCTGTGCCTCCTGCCATACCCCACTTTCTGCTTCAGCAGACACATCACTCCAGCCCTTGCTGTTTCTGTTTTAATCTGTGTAACAGTTAAATCTCTCCATACTCCTGGGAAATGCATGTGCTCAAGAAACTGAGGCAGGAGTTAAGCAGTATTTCATGGAATGGTCTGGATTGGAAAGGACCTTAAAGATCTTCTAGTCCCAGTCCCCCTGCTGTGGGCAGGGACACCTTTCCCTAGACTGGGTTGCTCAGAACCCCATCCAGCCTGGTCTGGAGCACTTCCAGGAATGGGGCCTCCAATACTTCTTTGGGCAACCTGTTCCAGTGCTTCACCATCTGCACAATAAAGAATTTCTTCCTTCCTAATATCTAATCCAAGTCTGAAATGATGGGAGCAGGAGCAGAGAAGCTGCCACCTCTCCATTGGCTTTTTCTTACCCCTTCCCAAGACTGAGCTAAGGACAATGGCCTCAAAAACAAATGTGGCCAGCCTGGACTGTTGCTCCATGGGCTCTGCTTGACTCATTCCAGTGATGACATCGGGGTCACCAGTGATTTGATCTTCTCCACTAAATGCCCGCAGACACTGAGGGAGGAGCCACCAAGGACACCCAGCTCCTTGCATCATCAGTGCCCATCTCCTCACGTGCCTCTACCACTGCCCACTCCTGCAGGACATCCACACCTGCCTTAGTCCTGCCCCAGGACAGAGAGGCCCCAGCCAGCACAATTTCATCTCTGAACCCCTCCCAGCATCTTGCTAGCACTGGAACCACAGCCCCTGGCCTGAGCAGGGGACAGCAGGCGTGCAGCCTGTACCCTTCCCTGCTCCCCAGGGTTAGGAGGCAAACAGCTCCTGGTGGGCTGTGGCAACCCAAATCAGGGCATCAGCACACAGCAGTCATTCCACAAAACCCAGACCGCACCTGCCAGGGGAGAAGAGCAGGGAAGTGTGGCATGTGCTTGAAAGGACTGCATCACTGGGGGACACCTCCGGTGCTGAGCTCAGCTCCACAGTGGTACAGGCATTTCTTACCACAGAAAATCACACACACACACACAGGAGTCTGTCACAGACATCTTTTGTGAAAAATCCTTTCTTTAGGATTTTTCCCCTTTCTGAGAAGCTGTGGCCTCAGCAACAAAATGTAAACAATGGTTATCTGCTGCTGTGGAATGCAACAGGTGCATCCGTGATTGGTCTCGGGTGGATGTTTGGATTTACTGACCACTCACAGCAGAGCTGTTCTTGCTTTCTGCCTGGACACAGAACTTTGTTATTCTTTCCTTTTCTATTCTTAGCTTAGCTAGTTTCTGAGAATTATTCCTTCTATTCCTATTAGCATAGTAATAATGTAATATATATCATAAAATAATAAATCAAGCCTTCTGAACATGAGGTCAACATTCTCGTCTCTCTCTTCACCCTGAAAAACCCTTGCAAGCCCTGTAACAGGAGTCCACAAAGCCAGTACTTCTCCCTCTGATGTGATACACAGCACAAGGTTAACCCACCCACCCAGAGCACCCCTTCACTTATCTCTGCCACCAGAGCAGTCCCACAGGACAGCGCTGGTTCCAGCATCACTTCCTCACTGTGGTAGCACCTCACATGGGATCTTGCTGGGTCAGGACTCAGGTATAAGCTTTCCTTGTGAATTTCCAGCTTAAAGCAAGGTTATGGTATCCTTGGTTAAAAGGGCACTAGAAGTACAACTTAATTATCCAGCATTACAACACAGCTCTTCTGAGAGGCTGCAGAAGGAAATTGGCACTGTTCTGATGGAATATTCCATGTGGCTAACAACAATTTCATGCAGCCTCAGAGAGGACAGTCAGTTAGCTAAATCTGTTGAAAGGTAAGAGTGACATGCAGTGTTATTCTTTCCTTACATGTAGTACAACTATATATTTCAGGCTATATAGCTTATGTTTTTAGATGAGAAGAAAGCAAAATAAGGAAAAAAATCAAGCTGAAAATAAATTGGATGCAGTTCAGAAGGACAGTGGAAAAATACAGGATGACAAAGAGATGGCAAAGCAGCAACTTAATAAAAAAGGATCAGGGCATCACCACTAATCACAAGCAAGCAGTGCCCCACAAGCATTGTGTGCATCCACACCAGGCAGAATGTACAAACACCCTGCAACACCTGGGAGGGCTGGAGGCAGAGTATCACCCAGGAATCAACAGCTCTAAGATCTCAACAGGAAACTTAAATGCAGCCTTGGACATGTGTTTCAGAAGGGATACTCAAGGGACCAACAGGTGTCATCAGTGACCAGATAGGCATGGCCTTAAGGGAAAGGTTGGACTAACTGGTGGTGAGGCAGATAAGGAGGGAAAAGGCTGAGGAGAGACTTGATGCTTCTCTTAAAAGACATGAAAAGTAGATACCAAGCAGAGAAGATTAATTGTCAGGATAACCAAAAGGTTTAAATCAGGAGACTTAGAGTAGGCAAGAGAAAGGATTTTTAACAGTGAGGATCGTGAGGATCCAGAGCAGGTTACCTGGGGGTAAGGCATAAAGCCTTTGTTTGGTACATATAAGTAAAGTAATTCAGGCAGAATTCACCCTGTCTTGGGACAAGGGATGGTCTCTGACTTCTGCAGGTAAACAAACCCATGCCTTTTGAACCACTCTCTCCTTTAGGACCTCTAAAGACAGCAGCTCTCATTGTGCTCCAAGATGTTCTCAGCATCACTGGAGGATGGGATTTGCCCTGCTGACAGGAACTGAGAGGCACATAAAGGGACCTGGAAGAGATGGTCCTTTTGTCTGTTGGGCTGCAGAGATGGTCCTTTTGTCTGTTGGGTAGGAAGAGCCACTGGCTGGCTCCTCACCACCGGCAGTAAGCAAACCAACCTGACCTCACAAGCACACTCATTCATTTATTAATTGGGAAAATAAATCACTTGAAAAAGGGACATGAGCAGAAAGAAGGCTGCTGCACCAGAGGGGAAGCTCAGCTTGGCTAAGAGCCTTCACAGCAGCACATGGGGCTTTGAGCTGTGGAGGGCACAGAGGGTGAGCAGCAGGCAGTCTCCATGGGAGGCCACAGAAACTTGTGCTATGCTTGGTCCACAAACTCTTTATCCTCATTGGACACACAAAAAAAATTTAAATATCTAACAGCTCCTGTCAATATTAATTCTCCCCCAAGTGGCTTGCTATTCACAGCAGGATAACTAAAGCAACACTCATTACTTTAATTAGTGAAGGAGACAAAAAAATACAACCAGAGCTTGCAAAACAGCCATTTTTACTTTATTTGAAATGCCTACCACAAGCCCATACTTCTGCCCATAAAATTTGTAAGTACTCTTCTGCATGTGCTGTCTACAGAGCACAATTTCTTTCTGCTGAGGAGAGTTGCACCACAGCAGAAAATGCACTTCTAAAATTTCTCAGGACAGATATATCCAGAAAGATATTTTATAACTGGTACTATGAATCCCAATGCTGTACCAAAGCAAGTGATACAGATGCAATGTCTCCAAAGAGACCAAGAACCAGAAAGCCGACACGTTTCTTCAGCATCCTACTGTAGTGGTAGTTTATGCCTGGACTACAATTCCAAGCCATGGCTAAGCACACAGAAAACAGGCTTTCACAGACTTTTTCCCTTTCAATCAGTCACTCAAAATCCCCTTGCCAGCACTGAAAATTGGTCACCTGCTTTACCCTTTTCTGTGATCAGTCTAGCTCTGAAGAGGAAAGCAGGAGGCAGGCGTGGTGGATTACACAGTGAGACCCTGAGAGAGAGCACGTCTGTCTGAGCAAGGTTCTGCCACAGCAGTGAAAGACACAATTAGGCTCATCATTTTTTAATTAGGAAATGACGTGTGATTTACAAGCCTTAGTGCAATGTGGTATTTGAACAGCGAGGAGTGACATTTCCAAACAGCATCACAGGAACCTTCTCTTCCCCTGCCCCATCCCCCCAGTCATTTAAGCAAGTCATTCAGACAAAGAGCAAAAGTTCTTTGTCTGGGTTTTAATCCAGACTAGTGGAGTCCTGTATGTGCTCTTTTCATTCTTTTTTTCCATCTTTTTCCAGCCTCTTTTTCTTTAATAAGTCACAGTTTCTCCCCTGCAGTCAGCAGTGACAATAGTGACTGTAGCTGTCTGAATTTCAGCATACATAACCAGAATCTGAGCTTTCCTTGGTGAGCAGAAAGCTCACCAAGTCTAGGAGAGAATTATGCACCCAACAATCCAGCCATGTCAGAGACCTTGTCTGCTGAAGGGCTGTGGGTGGCCTGGACCCACCATCACCACTGGCAGCCTGATCCTGCAGCCTGCTCCTCAGCCATGTCCAGCACTCACCGCAAGTCACAGCCACATCCATTATGCAAGGTCAATATAGAGTGCATGAGTGGAAAAGCTCAGAGTAGTTGTGTGGAAGGAGCTTGCTCTCAGCACACAAAGCCTGGTGGCTCTGAGAAGGATGCTTTGCTCACATCTCCTGCAGCTCCAGAACCCACAGCACTGCAGTTACACACCTTACAAGCTGTATGATCACCTCGTACATCCTCCAACCACAGCTGCAGCAAGGAGATACACCTGCTCTCCCCAAATCTGGTGAAACTTTTTAAGCTTTCATCAACCAGGGAAAGCCAGGATGGTCATGGCATCTTTAGAAACCCATGGTGCCAGTACCCAGCCAGGCTTTGGGGGTCACAGCCCTGCGGTGCACTCATCCCAGTTCAGAGGTTGTACAGTGCACTCTCAGCACTGCTGGTGGGCGCTCTGAGAGCTGCCCAGAGCACACAGAACTAAAGCTATGGAATGACAACTGTAAGGGATGTGGCTGTGACCTGCCACTTCACAGAGCTACAAAAGGAAATTCCTCACATGCAGGCAAGGCCTAAGCATAATGCAGCATCTCCAGAGGAAACATCTGCTCACTGGTACATAGGGGCAGAAGAGTTTCGAGAAACACAGTGAGAAAGAGTAATTGAAGACACCAAAATCACAGGTGAAAATCTCACCAGCAAGAACAGCATGGTCTCAAAAATAAGAGGGCTGAAATATTAATATTGCCCATGCAGGGAAGAATAGAGCAGGAGAAACGTGGCAGGCAGTACTTTAGACTCAGAGGCATGAGCCAAAGCATGACTTTGAATTTACAGTAGAGATGGATTACCATCAGCAGTCACAAGTGGATAGGGCCAGCCTAGGCATCAACAGAGACATACCAAATACAACACACAACACGCATAAAACCTCACCAGTCTGAATGGACTAGCAGGAGCTTGGCCACCAGTTTCAGGTGCAAGGCAATCATTCCCTTTGGCACACTCCCTCCACCTGTAACAGTGATGTGTGAGCACAATCCATGCTATCTTTGATTGCAACCTGAGCCATGCCCCAGGTCATCACAAAGCCTCAATGAATTTAACAAGCCCTGGAGCATTACTGGGAGAAGTGAGCCCCAAAAGGGAAAATATCCAACAGTCTACCTACTAAAAGAAAAAGCAGTCTTTAAGAGGTAGCTTTTAATTTTGGAATTGCATTTCTAGAAACTGTACTTTCAACATAGTCATCTGTTGTGTTTTTTAAAAAAAGACATTTCCTACTGTTAAGGCTTTATCAGAGCATTCACACATGAAATAACTGATAAGCCTTACACATTCAAAACCAGATTTTTTTTTTCTATCTACATCTTTCCATAACGATCAAAATATCCCACCTTGGGATTTGACTTTATCTGGAAGATTACTTGGATAATCTCAATTAAATTATGCCTTCAAGACAATTAAAAAATGCTGCCTGTGGACTGCAAGTGCTTAAATATCATTAAATGATGATACAGCAGTAATTTTTCCATCCTTAGAACTTGCGGCTCCCAGCCTCAGACTCAGAATTCAAATCTCTGTAATTTAAATCTTGCCTCTCTCTAAACTGAATAAAACATGACCTGTGTTTGTTTATATTCTCCATATTTCATTCACGGTAGCTCTCTTCCATGCAAGTCTCAAAGACAAGCTCTGAAATATAGAGGACAATCATGAGGTATTTGTGACTTATCTTACTCTGCTTTTAATTCACTTCACTGTTAATTTCATCACTAAAGAACTCCAGAACAACTCAGTATTTTCAGTATTTCTTCAGTTTTGTTGGGGTTTATGCATTATTCTACCTAATTCCAGGTAGATTATTGAAATTGTAATTTCAATAATCACAACAGATTTGGCACAGTCCTCTGATTCACCTTTTCACAGAATCATTAAGGTTGGAGGTCTTCAAGATCATCCAGTCCAACCGTCAATAAACTATATTCCCAAATGCCACATGCAGATCCTCTTGAACACTTCCAGAGACGGTCAATCCACCACACCCCTGAGCAACTCATTCCAATGCCTAAAGACTTTCAGAAAAAAATAAATCCTAATATCTAAACTGAACTGTCTCTGGTGCAACTTGGGGCCATTTCTTCTTGTCAGTCACTTGAGACATGGAAGAAGAGACCAGTCCCCACCTCACTTCCACCTCCTTTCAGAGTTGGAGGGAGCAATGAGCTCCTCACTAAGCTTACCCTTCTCCAGCCTAAACTGCTAAACACTTCCCTCAGCTTCTCCTTGTAAGAGAAGTTTTCTAGACCCTTCACTTCTTCATTTCCCTTCTCTGGACCAGCTCCAGACATCACAGTCCTTTTTGAAGTGAGGGGTCCAGAACTGGACACAGCACTCGATGTGTGGCCTCACCAGTGCTGAACAATCCCTTCCCTAGTCCTGCTGGCCATGATTTTCCTGATCCAGGCTTTTCTTTCCTCTCCCACTGTGGTATCAGATGAGTTTTGCAAGGGAGTCATCTACTGGGGTGATGAAGAAGCAGGAGAGCAGCATGCCCCAGCAGCAAGGGAGGCAGGAAGAGTTCTTGTCACGTAAATTTGTTTCCTGTCCTATCTAAGCATGGCTTTGCAAAGTTAACACCACTAGTGGTGTAATGAAGCACTAGGTGAACACAGGTGGAAGGCTCCAAATAAGACAGGCACCAGGCAAGAGAACACATCCCTTAAATCCTGCCCACATTTCCCAGCCAGAGGTGAGGGAAGACGTCTCTTGCACAGCATTAGTGGGGTGAGCTTTATTAGGAACATGAGTGAGTGTGGTCCAACTCCTTCAGCTGCCTCAGGGACTCAGACTGGCACCTGATTTGGGTTGTTTAAATTAACCCCAGGCTCCAGAGTCCCTCGGGGCTGGGCTCATTCTGTCATTTCCCAGGTAAGAATGGAGGAGCCCCATCTGGCTCGTAACTCACAGGGAGAACTTCACAAGGCTTCCCTCACCATAAAAGGTACAGAAGGTACCTTCTGCTTCCAGGTAGCCAAGCCACAAAATACACATTGCATGTCTTAGGAAGCCAAAGAGCAGGGAAGAGTGGGGCACCTGCTCCTGAAGGCCACAGCACTGAGTTGCTGGAGGCAGCTGAGCAAAGCCAGGCTGCCTTCAAGGATTCTGCAGCTTCAGCATCAGAAGCCCCTACTCTCCCCATCCCCTCAGATCACTCACAAGCTGGCCACCCTCCCCTTCAAGTATGAATGCACATTCAGAGGGTCTCCCTGGCCCAGCAAACACCTGGCTGTGGAACATAAGAGGGAAAAAGCCTGACAGGCAAAGGACAGCTCCTGTGGAGCACATCACTTTAACCCCACCATGGAGCTGGCAGGGCGACCAAGAGGGGCACACCTCCTGCAGGGACCAGCTGCTCACTGCTGCGAGCCCAGCACTGCAAGCCTAGAGGAAATCTGGCTGGTAAGAGGACTGGATATTCTGGGGTTTTAGTCCCAGGGTCTGGGACAGCTGCAGCTGAGGTTAGCCACTGGCTGCTTTAGAGCAGGTGGATAAAACATGGGCGGTGGGGACTCAGTTCTAGCCCCTTCTGCTGATTGCAAACAGCTTTTTCAGCAGGCTAAGCTAAGCACAAGGGGCTTCCCCCTAGAACAGGGCACTCAAGAGTTGCCAAGCAGCCATAGCAGAGCACATCCAGGTGCAGACTGCTCCTTCAATCTACGAGGGAAGCACGTTTGTTTTGCAAGACGGGAGAGATGTGCTCGACTGGTTTTCACTCCCACCCCAGGGAAGGCTGTGCATCACCATTCTGTTTCTTCACAGATCTAATCATCTGCTTCATCTCTTCACCTTGCAAAAAGCTGCTGCAAGGAGCAGCCTGGTAATAAATTGGCTGCCTCTTACACTTCAGATCCTTAACACAGTCAGTAAACTTCTCTCCCTCCACAGATTAAGCTGCCCAGAACAATGTTTCCCAAACAGGCCAGGCTTGGCCTGGAATACCCTTTGAAAGATGCTATCCCACAGCCCCAGGCAATCCTGAGCATCTCTGCAAACATGGAGGTTGCTAAGGAATGGTCCCCAGTTGCCCTGGATCTAGCTCTGGAGTGAGCTGCCACAGAAAATAAGTCGATTTTTGGAAGAGGGTGCACCTCTGAGCAGCAGATGGGATCTGACAGGCAGTCTTTGTCCTCATCACTGGTCTTTTCAGCATAAGGAAAAAATACTACAAGCTTCGGAGTTTTCCCTACAAGAACCTGTGAAATTCATTAGCAGCCAACATACAGAGGGAATTCTCCATTTGAGGTCTTTTCAGGGAATGAGACTGTACAACACTGTTTTAGTGCAGGAAAGCATAGAAGGCACATTTTCTGGGGCTGCAGGTCACTGTTAGACTGCAGGAATGTTTATACGAAAGGTCTATTTAAAGTCTTCACATAAAGGGTCAATAACAATCAGAATACATAAATGTTTATACACATTAGCAAACATATAAGCTAACATACAAATTGCTTATGCCCATCCATAATACCTACTTTCATCTCATTTGTATTACATGCTCACATCCATGGCGCTTATGAGGATCCATGGAACAAGTTAATCTGTGATACAGATTAGGCATGACCTAAATTTTAGTCTGCATCTCTCATGTGTTCTCTCAGGACAGAGATTTTATTCAGAGAGCTCTGGTTCCTATAGGTGGCCTCTGTGCCCACAGGGGCTGCTGCACAGCTCGGGTACCTGCCTGCATGGATGCAGACACAGCTTGAGCACCTACTCCGTGCGAGCTCAGGGCTGCCTGCACCCACCTGGGCAGAGATGCTCCAACATCCCTTTCTTCTCCTTTCACCCATATTCCACAGACACAAGCATCACACAAAACAAAAAGGAAAAAACAAACAAACAACTGAAAAAAGACCCAATATGAACCTCACTGCTTGCATTCTTCATCTTGGCTGCCTTGATGCTACAGAGAGCACAGCATCAGGGCAAAGTGGGAGGGAGTATGTGCAAAGAGAGAGAGGGAAAACAGATTACACAAAGAAATAAAAACACAAACCAAAACATGTAACAGACAAGATCGGCAGCAAAAGAGGCACATTCAGGAGGCAGGCAGTGATGAGGCTGCCAGGTAAAGGGATGAGAGGAGCAGGCCCATGGCTGTGGGCTCAGCAGGCTCTGTGATGCTCTCGTTCCCATCCAAACAGCCACCCCACAGCTGCCTTCTCTGTGCCTATCTGCCTTGGCTGAAACCAGCATGCAGCAGCTCCCAACCCACCAGGCAGCCTTTAAAAACTCAGTGATAACCTGTGAGCCCAGGGAGGGCAGCTCTGACAGATGGGCAGGGCTGGATTTGGCTGCAGGGGCTGCAGCTCCTGCCCGCCGCTCGCATTACTGTAAGCTGCCCTCCTCGGGTTCACCACTTCAGAATCACATAATCCCTGGGATTTAGGCAGCAAACAGAGTGCCTGCTCAGCAAAGGTCTGGAAAAGGTTGCGTGAGGTACAAAAGAGGGAACCAGAGGACTGGCTTGACCCCAGTGTGGTACAGGGTACCAGCAGCTGGGCAGCACTGAGATCCCACTTACTAAACCCACAAGCTTCAGAAGCATCAGGGAGATGATGTGATTCCAGCTGTGTAAAGCTGGAATTCCTGGCACCAGAAGTAAATGCCAAAACAAGAGTTAATCCCTAAGATAGCCTGTGCCATTCATGAATAGAAATGAGGCACCTTCCATCCCTCTGGAAGCTGCTGTCTGACACTGGCCAGATAAGCTGCCCTTTCCCCTTCATCAGCTCTAAGGGGTACTGGGTTTACCAGCCCAGATACAAATTTCTTTGTCATAAGCATAGAGACTTAAATGAAACTAATGCCAGGACATCTCACACATGGCACTTGCTTTTCATGCTACCACAGGCCTGCTCCATCCCAGCAGCTCATTGCCCAAGATGAATAAACTTTGACAGTGATATTTAGAAATATGCATCTTCTGCATCACATCAGTGAAGTCTGAGGGCAGTGGCTTTATGTAATAATTAACAACTGTTT
Organism: Melozone crissalis; assembly: GCF_028551555.1. Classification (NCBI taxonomy): domain Eukaryota; kingdom Metazoa; phylum Chordata; class Aves; order Passeriformes; family Passerellidae; genus Melozone; species Melozone crissalis. The sequence goes on from NW_026535805.1 coordinate 61,394,114, forward strand.
GGGAAATTTATTCATTAAGTTTTAAGGGCAACATTATTTGTCATACTTGTCCTAATTAAGATCAGCACCAAGGAAATGTGGCTGCCTGTGGGAAATTACTCTTCTTGCAGACAGTACAGGAAGCCTCTTGAAAAGTGAAGACTTAGCAACAAGTGCCTGATTATGAGAAATGCATACTGGATGCACACTGAAACCCCAGCTAGCAACACATACCATGGTACTTCAGCACTGACCTGGTGCACCCACACCTCAAATCCCATTTCAAGGCAGCAGCACCACAAGCAGAGCTAACAAAACCAAGCTTTAGCAACCTTCAGCTCTGTGAATGGAGCCACAGCCCTGCAACACAAGGCTAATAATATTTTTTGGACACATGGATCTGGGTAACACAAATGACACGGTGATTCAGCTTAATTACAAACTTCCTGTTAGAAATATCAAGGTTCCTCCAATGGCCCTGTCAATTGTTCTTCTGACTCATCCAGTTGTTCCTGTAACCTCACAAAACAAGACCTTTTTTGACCCTTAAGGTATAAATAATTAAAAAACCCATTATTTTGAAAGAGTACCTGGCAATCCATAGTTTCTGGAGCACCATAGTAACACACAGAGAAAATGACAACATTCTGCTTAGGGACAGTGGCTTTTATTAGAACCTCCACTCCCTGAAAGACAGCTGTAAAACACCCATTCATCCCTCATTTGGAAGAGGCACATTAACTCCCCACACCTTTATGCTTCCAGGAAGGTCAGATCATCACTAGTCAAGGGTGAATTAGAAGTCCACCCATTCCAGGCCAATCTTTCAAGGCCATTAGTTAAGAAAGTCTTGCTCATTTGACACACAGGCTTGAACCTTCCTGCAAATTAGTTCTACCTTAAGGCACAGAGCTAGGGACCCAGCAGGAAAAATTCAAGAGCACTACACCCATTTCCATCTCAAAGCCTGACCCTTCCACATGAAAACAGGACCTTCATACCCAGGTTCAGGGGGCAAATACATTCATGGTAAACAGAGACAATTCAGCCGACACCAAAACAATTCTGAGCCTCTCTACCTCAGCAGAACCTCCAGCACAAAGCAAGAAGCAGCCTCCTTACCAGAAAGCTCTACAGGCTCCCAAAGTAAGAATGGCTTTCTTTTAAGAAAAAGCCATGTTTTTAACTTACCTCTCAGGAGGTCTTGAACATGATTTGCAAAGCCTCAGGACCAAGTGGGCTCCCACAGCACACAACAGAGCATCACCCCAGGCTCCTGGGAGGCATTAAGGCAGCAGTCAGTTAATTAGGGTAGGGTTTGCAAGAGCCTCCCAGCCTTCTCTCACAGACAATACAGAGTGGCAGCATTCACTTCATCAAGGGCAGGATCAAGTTATTTGTGGCTCACAGTAGCCCACTTCTTCCTCCTCGGGTTTTTGTCTCTCTTTGGCATAAACAACTTGAAAAGCCTGTGCAGCTAATTCCCAAGACCCACACAACTGTGAGACTTCCTTTCCAATCTCCCTTTGGTGAACTCTAAAATGACACATGGGGCATTAACAACCCCCATATTAAACCCTCACTAGCATGACTTCGAGATCTATTTTTTCCATTACTCTGTATTCTATTTAAGAGCTTGATTTTGGGAGGCACAAAAGGCCTGATTTTCAAAGATGCTGTGATTGAACAGGGAGGGGGGAACAGAGATGTACAACTCTTCTGAAAATCACATCTCACACCGTGAAACCAAGCACCAAAAAAATTACCAGCAAGAACTCTATTTTTAGCTCTCCTATGTCACACCATTCACCATCCCCAAGCAAACTTTCTGGCAAATATTTAGAGTAAGTCTCACAACCCCGTGCTTTGTCAAGAGAGCTCAGTGATGCCTATAGATGCCTATAGCAGCTGCAGGCACAGCACCTGCAGCACTGCAGACAGCATCGCTCCAGCCCGTTTCCATGGCACTTCTAGTGGGTTCTGCCTGTTTGCATGTAGAGCAGGCAAGATAAACCTGCTACGTTTTTAATATGTGATAAGCAGGGCACAACTAATCCCCAAATAAAATGGCTTTTAGGCCTCATCTAAGCCAGGCATTTGAATTTTCACACCAGGCATTTGTGGCAGCTCTGAAGCACACTTTGCTGTTGGAGAGCTGTTCCTGGATGGGTGTTGGTACAAGTCACAGTCACAAGCTGCTGTGCCCAGGGGTGGTGAGGCTGCAGCAGGAAGAGCTGAGCTTGGGCACCACGCTGCAGCCAGCCCCATCCCCTGCCAACAGCCACATCCCAGCACCTTTGGGCTGGCAGCACTGCGAACACAGGTTCAATCCTCAAAGCCACCCAGGTAAACACCCCACAGAGAGCCCCTGCACTCGTGCAGTTCAGGAGATGTAACATCTCAGTTTACAGCACAGCCCATTTAAAATGAATTTTAGATGAACTACCAGCACAGCAATACACGGCTTTTTTTGCTGCAAGTCAGATGCACTCCCCCTTCTACCTGCTTTAAGTATCACCTGATGCTTTTGTTCAGCAGCAGAGGTTCGTGCCTACTAAACCCACCTTTAACCCCTCAGCCTCAATTCACCATGTGATTGCACCCAAATAATTATTCCTGGACTGACACTACCCTGAGCTGAGAACCAACCCCAATTAGAGGATCTGTAGGACAGAACAAAAAGCCCCTCTCTGCTCTCTTCTCACCCCATTAAATCCACCTTTCTGCTTGGACTGCTTTTATCTGCTGAAGGCTTCAAGGAGAGCCACGACCTTGATTCCTGAGGGAAGGAGTTAAGATTAACAGACATTAGGATCTCTTCCCACTGACGGCACTTGGGGTGGCACCTTAAGAAGTCCTTCTCTACAGGAGCTACACTGCTTGTTTGCTATGGCCCCAGCACCCCAAAAAGAGCACAGCACAGTCCAAAAAGGGCTCTCAGAGAGGTGAATAAGAGAGAGCACAAACAGAGGTCTGGCATTCACTAAAATACATGACACATCTACAAGAAAACCACTCCTATCCTCTGCTGCCGTGTTGCATGGTGAATTAGCACATACAATGCACTTCCATTTACAGAATCACAGGGTTGGAAGAGACCTTAAATATCATCGAGTCCAACCCCTTCCCTGACACCTCAACTAAACCACAGCACCGACTGCCACATCCAGTCTGGTTTTAAACACATCCAGGGATGGTGACTCCACCACCTCCCCAGACAGACCATTCCAGTACTTTATCAGCCTTTGCATCAAAAACTTTTTCCTGATATCCAGCCTATATTTCCCTTGGTGCAGCTTGAGACTGTGTCCTCTGGTTCTGTCAGTTGCTGCCTGGAGAAAGAGACCAACCCTTATCTAAATACAACCACCCTTCAGGAAGTTGTAGAGAGTGATAAGGTCACCCCTGAGTCTCCTTTTCTCCAGGCTGAGCACCCCCAGCTCCCTCGGTGGTTCCTCACAGGGTTTGTGTTCCCAGCCCCTCACCAGCCTTGTTGCCTCCTGTGGACACGCTCAAGCCTCTCAATGTCCTTCCCAGCTGAGGGGCAGAACTGGGCACAGCACTCAAGGTGTGGCCTCACCAGTGCCCAGTACAGGGGAAGGATGACCTCCCTGCTCCTGCTGGCCACACTGCTCCTGGCACAGGCCAGGGTGCCACTGACCTTCTTGGCCACCAGGCCACTTAGTGCCATGTCTGTGAGCTCATAAGAAATGCACCCATGCTGCAGAACAGGCAGCTCCCCCAAAAACCCCAGCAGCCTGTACCCCATTGCTGTGACATCCCGAGCAGAGCCGGATTTGCACGTGGAGCCTCTTGCCCTGCACTCAGCAAAGCAGGCAGCGTGGAGCACATGCCATTCACAGGGGGAGAGAGGGAGGGAGGGCTCTGCCCAGGTGTGACAGCCACCTGGCACTGCGCAAACAGCCAGGGCTCGGCACTGTCACCGAGCCGCTGGAGCAGCCGCTGCTTTCCTTACCAAGGAGCCCCCCTGGTGACAGCCACGCGTACTGCCTGCGACAGGGAACGTGTCACAGCACCAGCTACTGCACAGGGAGGCAGCTGCTCAAAGAGAACGTGAGAGGCGGCAGAGCAGTGGGGTGTGAGCAGGCACCAGGGCATGGGAACACCCTTCTCTGCCCGGAGACCTCCAGAGCCTCCTGTGCCACCCCAAGGGGCACAGCAGCGCCCTGCTGCCCACCTCCCCACAGCCTCTGCGACCAGCTGGGACATGACTGGCTTTGGAAAACCCTTTCCCAAAAGGCTTCTTCAAACAAAACTCCTCCATCGTGGTGAACAATTTTCCCTAAGCCACACGAAATTCCCTCCCCGGGGGAGCCTGCAAAGCTACATTTGAGTGTATGGGCATATTTAAATGTTTCACAATCTGCTTTTGCATGTGTTATTTGGGGATATAAGTGGTGAAATCACATCTGCTTCTTGAATACCTACACAGCAATATTTAACATTTTATTTGGAATATTTTTGCTTTAATTAATTTAAATGCAACCCAGCCATCCAACTCTTCACATATAATCCCAGGGATTTAGCAGCAAATGCAGCACCACAGCTAAATAATGGAAAGGTGGCAAAATTAAAAACTTACCATAAAATTAGTCTATTTAGCATAGTAAATAGCTTTTCAATTTGACAAGGGATAACCATTTTATGAAAATGTGTATTCAAAATAATCCTGTTAGGTTGCCCAACATTTGCCAGTCTTAATCCACACGCTGCAATAAACCCTTATCAGAATAAGTTTTCCAAAGTCTGTATATCTGTACATATTTATAGTATTATCAAGAGTAACTGCAGTAGTTATATCAATAGAATGAGATGCAATTTTCACAAGAAGTAATTGAAACAGCAAAGTTATTGCTAACCCTCCAATAAACCTAGTGTGTTCTGCCTAAAGTTATTACCAAATCCAATATACACTTAATATTTCAATTTCTTTTATGAGTGAATTACATTTTGTCCTCCTTATAGCTGACATTGCATTTAAGTGACATTGAAGAAATTTACAGCCAGAACAGACACTAAATACTTGCCCCAGCCAATATTTCCCTATCTTGAAATGTCCCTTCCTAAAACACTCCCTGCCTCCAACCCTGTTTCTTATCTTCACCCAAGAGCTGCTCATTGCTCCACAGTTTCCCTGCCAAGCCACCGCTGCCTGCTGAATGTTAACTTTTAAAGCAAGGAAGTGCAGGGGTTTTGGTATTTCTTTTTTGAGGTTCACCTTGAAAATAAGTTCAAGAAGAGATAAGTCATTCAATTAAATACCAAGAAGAGACAGACATAGGGAAATTCAACTGTCACCATAATCTTTGCTACTTCCACAATCAGGATTAAACTAAAGCAGGTGGCAACTCATGAGTGCTGTTTGTGTCCTTAATCAGAAGAATCCATTTCAATGTTTCCCAGAGCAGAGATCCAGGGCTGGGAAGATGGAGATCCATTCTGAAGCACTTAAACGTACTCACTGCAAACTCCTGGATCACATCAAACCAAAATCATTACAGGAAGTGCTAGAGCCACCACAAAAAACACTGCTGAAGCCAAATGCTTCATCTTGGTTTTGAATCATATCACGGCTTTCCTGCTTTCGTATTTGGGAGATAAATGCTGACAAAATATTTTCATTTTAATGAGGCAACATCTTCCAGAGAGAAGCAGGGAAGCTTTGGCCAACACCAGTGAGAAAGCAGACTCCCTGCAGTCCCTGGCAGCAGAGCAGCCCACAGGGCTGCAGAAGGATGCTGGAAAACAGCAACACAGGGCTGGTGTTTGCTGCTGCCTGCCCTGGATCCACTCGAGCTCACAAATGCCTCTGAGTCAGAGCACTGGGAACACCTTGGGGAGCACCTGGGAGCTGCATTCTGACTGAAAGGACAAACAGGTATGCAGCTCCCTACCTAAGAGAAGGATAGGAAAAACACCTGGCAATGTGGCTAAAGGTATCAGAAACCACCATCAAAATGTGAAATTAAAAGCTGTGTAAGTGCTGTGTAAGTGCTCATCTGCCAAAGATGCAGATGGGCATGAAGCAGGAATGTGGAATGAACAGAAATGCACTGTCCTTCCCTGTTACTGCACCTTTCCAGCCAGGGATCCAGAGGTGCCCTTTCTCCAGGAATATATGCAGGAGATACTTAGATTGCAAGAACTGATTTGCCTGAATATTAGTCCTTCTGCAAATCAATACCTGCAGGCATCTTTCTCTGGGGCCAAATACCTCAGTCTTCATGACTGGCTTCATTACCCCACAATTTGTTTGGATGGCATTAAGTCTTAGCTACCTGACAATCCATTTACTTGATCCTTGTTAAAATGAAAATCTAGCAAAAAATCTAACTCAACTCTCTGTTAGGCCCAATCCAGGGCATGCAAGAATGACCCAGGCCATCCCTGATTGTATCAGCAGCACTTTGTAACAGAAGTAGCAGCATCCCCTGGCCCCAAAAAGAACAGAAATACAGCTCAACATTTTTAAGTTTTTTTGCAAGCCCAGCACTCAAGATTTGGACACCTAAGAACTGCAAACTCTCCCTTACTTTCAGCTAAGTCCTATAGTAATTAGAAAACGCAAATTACTTACCAGTGACAGGTAGCAGAAACTGGCCTGGGATATTTTTTTTCTCAGTCTGCAGCTCAGAAGCACTTGAGTTTATCCAGCACTGGAGTCTTCACCCTTAGGCCAAGAGAAAAACCTCAACATGTGTTCAGCATCAGGGAAATGCTCCAAAGTGCTGTATGAACAAAGTGGTATCACTTGTGGCACAAACTACATACTGTAAAATAAACAGGAGAAAAGCAGGAGTAATTTGGTTATTCGAGACAATTGAAAGAACATTTCACTAAGGTATTTTTCTCTAGATATTTGAAGTTAAAAAAAAAAAAGAGAGAGACTAACAGCTGGTATTCCTTCTTCACCCAATCCAGGGTCCCACACCTATCTCTAAGAGCAGATACTAAATTACAAACACTACCATTTATCTGCTGATTAATGATATCAGGAAGATCTCATCACTGGGGGCTGAGATATTCTCTAAAGGGATTTTCCCCTCATTTATCTGCAGGCACAGGAAGCATCAATATTATCATTCTTTCAAAAATCCATTGGGCATAACTTGAAATGTAAAACCAGTGTCTGACACATATTAGACATTTTTCCTATTAGCTGCATCTTTCACCATTCATTTCACCATTAATGTAAGGATTGTTTTGCCACAGAAACCAAGACAGTCTATGTGGCTCACAGGATCCCAGGAACAGTCCCAAGGGATGAATTCCTAATAAAAAACTAGCTGTCCATCAGCAAACAGGACATGGGACTTAATTCTGCAGCTTTTAAACCTGTCCTGATGAAAGCATTTACATCTCATAGTACATTTTGCACAAAAAGAGGAGCCAAAGCTCCAAGAGGTAATCAACAACTTAAGATAAAGCAGGCTGTGAAAAACAGGCTCAGAATAAGACAACTCCCTTCACTCCCTGCTTCTGCCTGGCCAAGTTTCTGATTGAGAAATGGTGTGGAGGAAATGGTTACCCCTTCAGGGCTCACACCACTGCTAATGTGCCTTCAGATTCAGGGCTGACTGCGCCCTGCTGCAGCACGAGCAGCTGCAATTGTTCTCTGACCTCTTCTGGGCACAAATTCCTGTAATCACCCCAGGAAATTTGAGAAATCAGGGGATTTTCTACTTGTTACACTCTGATGTTGCAGTTACTTCCTCAGGACAAGGCTGTCATTAGGTTGCTTCTTATCATTGTCAATCACTGTCAAGATTTCAACGTTTGACACGTAATGTGAAGTGAAAATGTGTCAATTAAGGAGTGATGGAAGCTTTCTTACCTGAACCCCTGTGTTTGGCTTTTTTAACAAATCACAGTAAAAAATGTAACAGGGAAAACTATGCTTGAGGTTACTCTTCTCCCATTTTATCTGCAGCTATTAAAAGCCATTAATTTTAACAGCAATAAAGAAACACAGGGGGTAGCTAGGGATCAGTTATGCATAAATTTACCACTGACATTACAGCATTGCTGCTGCATCATCAAACACATCCAGTTTTACTTATCCCTCAGTATTTTTTCCTCTACTAGCCTAATCACTTTCCACTTTTCCGTGGCAATTGCAGACAGCCATTCTGATTCACTCACGAAGAGAAACATCTGCACTTTCATCACTTCAAATCACTCCTGCTTCTTCCAACTCCCCTTTAAAATATATTCCAAAGGGCCATTTCAATTTTCACTGAAATTTATTTGAGGGAGTATTAGTTTATTTTTTTTAAGGAAATAAAAAGACTTATCTCCTCAATTCTTAAGCGGATCAAGTGTCAAATTGGAAAGTAATCCTTTTTCAGTAAACAAGTGTTTCATCAAGACTTGGACATAATCTGTTCAAACTAAGCAACAGCAAGACATTTCAACCCTTGTGAGAATAGAGAATTAAAATAGGTGGGATCAATTCAGATGCACAGCTTTTCTCCAGACTGTACAGGAAAAACTGCCTTGCATTACAGCAGGTACATATACCAAACCTAAGGCATTTAAACATCAGCAGCAATAAGATTACCAGCAGCCACAGCAAGCCTTGCTCTCCTGCTGAATGACTTCGAATTCTTATCTAATCCATCTCTAATGGGTGCACAACTACAGTATCTATTACCCCCTAAGAGCAATGCTTGGCTAAAAGGAACGTTCTTCCTACCTCCCATTAAAACTGATTACTTGGCCATCATATCCATTCCTAGCAATCCTATATTATGTTGAAAATAGTTGCAGTTCCTATTTCCCAGGATTGCAGACAGCAGATTAGATCTTTCTGCCCTAATTGTTTGCATATTGATCCTTGGCACGTACCAAGAATCAAATGGGAAGAGATGGCTGTAATACAGGTAGACCCTACTCATAGATCAGAGGTTTTACCCTTTTTCTACATCATCTAAGTACATAAATTAACAGATTTGAATATAAATTGAATGCTGCTAAATCATACTCGGGTCCAAACTAATCTCAGTATTTTATCACTGTCTCCTTTGTACCCAAACAATATAGCCTTAACATTCTGACTTCTGATACTTTTATCACTTAATTTGATCAAAGCTTTGACTGCTGAGAGAAGCCAAAAAAAAGTACTAAGCCCAATTTGCTGAGACAGAAATGCTGGTATTTAGGCAGAAACAAGCATTAAATTTCAATGCTTCAAAATAATGTGTCTGGCTGTCCAATGTAGCACATCCTATTCCAGCTCCTAATACATTATTCTCAGGCCATTGCAATCACTGACCTGTTAGCAGCATCAGTGCTGCAAGGCCATTATTAGAGCTGTCAGTTCCTCCATCTTCAACTCCAGACTTGGGAGGATAGGATTTTTTAAATTCTTTATTGGGGTTTTCTCCCTAGGATTGCCTTGTGCATCCTGCTAGCTTCAGACCCAGGGGAAGAGCAGTCACACACCACTGCCCTCAGTGCAACCAGGAGCAAAGCCCAGCAAGCCTCTTCATTTTACACCAAGGCAGCACTCCCAAAGCAGCACCACAAATACTGTGCTTTAACAGAGGGAGCACTTGAGCAGCAAGAAGCAAACTCCCTCCAGTTTCTTTCCTGTGAAGGAAAGAGTTTTATGAAGCCTATTCACTTCAACTGCGCTTGAGGAAAGAAAGGCTTGCAGAACATTCCTTGCTGAATATTAGACTGAATAATGGATAAACTCCTCCTGTGAGGCAAGGCAGTAGCCATTTTCAGTCTATCCCACTGTCATCCCATCTCACTGCAGATCATTTCCAGGAACTCTAAGACCAGAGGGATTCCTTCACACCACACACACACAGTTATATAAAGCATGCTCATTTTTACTACTGTTTAGTGTGGAATAACCGTGGAGCAGTGTATACATTGTTTTCACTACTGTTAAGTATTAAAACCAAGCCTTAACTGGCATGATGAAAAGCTCAGAACACTGCACCAGCCTGATTTAGCTGAATTTACCCTGAAACATCATCTGTTTAGTGCAGTCAGTCTGAAAGTCAGAGCTAAGCACAACAATTTCACTTGATATCTGTAAACCACATGCCTAAGCAGCTATTTCCTGGAGACCCTGCATTTCCTCAGAAAAGCTGCAATTCAAAAGGAAATCAGCACACAGCTTTGCCCATTGGAACACTGAAGCCAGTACAACGCTGAGTCCAACCAGCTCTTTATTACATCAAATACTGTTCCCAGGTATTCAAGAAAAAGCAATCAAGTCCACCAGTCAGCTACATGTTATTTCTCAGTACCCAGAATATCCCATTTAGTTCTTCACCTTTTCACCCCAAGTTTCTTCCCATTCTTTGATATATTTTAAGATGTACAGTTTAATTCAGAGCACCATTTTTAAATTACATACCCAGAAAGAAGCACAAGTCATAAAAGGGTTAGGCTGCAAAAGATTTTGACATGCATTTTACTATTGCTGAATATTACAAGACAGTTGTTTATTTTAAACATTAAAGTGCCAGGTTTATGTACAAACTATTACAATAGTTAAAATGGTAAACTTAAAACCTGCTAAAAAAGCAGTGAGGTCATCATGTAGTTGCCTCCGGAGTTTTCTAGACTATTTAACAAATTTACAACTGGAATTTTATAACTGCTCCTCTGTTTATGGTGAGAACAGCAGAAGCCAGAGGTCAGTGCCCACAACCTCCCACCTTGCAGAAAGAAGTACCTGTATCTTTCATGGAGTGGAATACAATGTGCTGGAAGATACACCTGAGCATCCTATGCATTAATACCATTGGTAAAATCTAATTAAAAGGGGTTTTACTGCTGGAGCTACGCCAGCCTTCTAAAGTACACCAGTATCCCCACACTTTACAAGAGTGGGATTTCAGTACAGCAATCAGGGCACACTGACTCAGCACACACTGAGCGCTCCCTGTGGAAAGCAGGGCAGGGTGCAATGAATGCACGTGGTCCCAGGTCACTCAGAACTCTGCATCCAGGGTGAAAGAGTTGTCTGTGGGCTTGGACATGACTCCCATCCTCTGATATTCACCTACTCGCTTCTCAAAGAAATTGGTCTTGCCTTCCAGAGAGATGTTTTCCATGAAGTCAAAAGGATTCTCTGCTTTGTATATCTGAAACACACAGGCAATTCTGTAGTCACCACAGGTGCTCACATTTTCAGTATTCAAGAGCTTTAGAGACCAGCTGGAAGGAGCCATCAGCAGCCTTACTATGTAGTGAACAAAAATCTCTGCCCCAAGGCTTCTCTACTCTATTTGTTCCTGTCTTATTTTAGCTGCAGTAAAGCAGCTAAAGAAGCACAACTACTAAGACAGCTTTTCCCACAGCATCCTTTTGCTCTTTGTTCTGTGAGTCTCCAAACAGAATGCAGCAGCAGAACTGCTAAATCATTTTACAAGTTAAAACAATATTGCTGTAGCCAATTTAGGATTTGGATTTCTGGAGGAAATTAACATTGTCTTTTCCCCATGAAACATTCAGTGTATTATTAGAGCCTCACCTTGTTAAATCCCAGCTCCAGCATAAGCCGGTCTGCCACAAACTCGATGTACTGTTTCATTAAAGTGCAGTTCATGCCAATCAGCTTCACAGGCAGTGCCTCTGTCAAGAATTCCTGCAGATAACAAGCATTTCATGTACAGAAACTGGCATTCACTCTATCATCTAGGTTAGTTTTATGCCCAACAGCTCCCCAGCTTTGTTTGATTGCAATGGAGCTCCTAAACAAGAGGCAGACAGTTACCTGTTCTATGAGAACAGCATTCATGATGATTTCCCTTACTCTCTCCTCTGACGGTTTGCGTATCAAGTGCTTGAACATGAGGCAGGCAAAATCACAGTGCAAACCCTGGAAAAAAAGTTCCAGAAAATTATTTCAGGAACACTGATTTAAGAGAACAGAGTAAGTGGCATCACCTTTGCCAGGTTACTCTTTCTGCCTCACCAGAAGGCGTCACATGCAAGTTCTGCCAGCGTGAGGCACAGCAGCTGTGAGCACTGGTGAGAACCCTCCAACACTTCAGAGGAAGTAAAATGCTAACTTCATTCACAGGCTTCAGCAAGATCCACAATGACACATGTTTACACACTTTAGTGAGCTTTATAGCCTGCCTGTTTCTAAATATACTCCTGTTTTACAATACAGGCTCCAACTGAGTGTCATTACTTTGAACTACTGTGGCACATTACCATCTTAACTGCTAGAATTTGACTCATACCTCATCTCTACTGATGAGCTCATTAGAAAAAGTGAGTCCAGGCATTAATCCTCTTTTCTTCAGCCAAAAAATTGATGCAAAAGAGCCAGAAAAGAAGATTCCTTCCACAGCTGCAAAGGCCACAACACGTTCTCCTGTTGAGAGAAGATTGATGGTAATACCACACAGAAAACAGGATTGATACACAAAAGTTGCAAACTGCATCCTGCAAAGGAGATGAAGTTGGTTTTGCCTGAGTGTATTATGGGCTGTGCTTAGAAATTATTGAAGATTTCTGATCATTAAACAAAACAAACAGGAGAGGAAATAGGAACTAATCAGAGCAGCCTCTAAGTAGCTGAAGTCAAGGCTCCTTCCCCCTGGGTCTACCCTCAATATTATCCTTTTTCAGATGGCTCACTAAAAGGAGCAGTCATTTTGGCAGCTGATTTCTGCTCATCTTTAGCCATGAAAAATGTTTCAATACTAGTGAAATAATGATTTGTACCACCTCACCTTTGGAGCAAGACATGAGGAATCACCAAGGCAGAGGAGCTACAGTCCCCAACCAGACATATCTACTGGCTATAGATGGCCATGACATGTCCTGACATGTGGCAGCAATTTACAGTTTGATCATGTAGTCAGGCACATGATTGCCACATGACCTTATTATTCATCATGTCAGCAGTTGTACAAAGATCTCCTGTCAGTAGCTCATTTGAAAATGAAAATTGTTTTCTTCACATTCAGAATTATACCAGTCTTATACTGGAGAGCATGTACTCTCTCTGACACCAACAATCCCTGTTAACTGTGAAGTCTGGAGAAATGGTGGTTCCTCCATCTTTAAGAGAGGAATTTCACTTTGTTTCCAATAGATGTACTCACCATATGTTGCTTTCTTGTCCCCAATCCAGCACATGGCCCAATCTGCCTTCTTTTTAACACATGGCAACGTTTCAATAGCATTGAAAAGAAATTCCCTGAGAAAGATAAAACTCATTAGGATAAGACATCAGCACAACCAGCAAAATGAGGATTCACTGCCATAAACAGTATTGATCACTTAAACACGCTCTGCACCTTCATCCTGGTAACTGTCTTTCTCCCTCTTATCTGGCACCAATGTAGCTCTATTTGTTCAAATCAATTCCTTTTTCCTTCCACACCCATCACATCAGCACCAGCTCTCCTGAATTGCCATTACACTATCAAGGGGAGAACTGTTTCACCAAGTGCTCTTGGACAAGGCTGTCCAAACTAGAGATTAACCAGGATCCACCTTACAGTATGAAGGCATCAGACCTCTCACACAGGTATGACACAGCAAGCTTTTTAAGTAGCAGTAAAACTCACTTAAAACTTAATATACTCCCTTTGACTGCTCCACCCTTCACATTGTCTAATTTCTTTATTTCAGTTCTGAGTGATTCCAGTTTCACTCTTAATGTAAGCAAGGTCTTACACCTCAGATGAAAAAAGATATTGTGAAGTAAAGCTGCTCTTTGCTTAAAAAAGCTAAGCCACAGCAGTGGCTTTTTATATAAGCCTAATTTACATCCTAAAATTAGCCTGAAAGCCAGAGAACAATTGACAGGCATTAGCTAAATTCTGAATATTTACTGAGTTCTGAACTTTTCACCATCAAGCAATACCAACCTCTCCTGTGAGTCCTTAATGTAGGTGTCAATGAGAAGACTGTACATTTCTGAATGTATGTTTTCCATGGCAATCTGGAAGCCATAGAAACAGCGAGCTTCTGTGATTTGCACTTCTTGACTGAACCGCTCCACCTAGAGGAAATAAATAAGCATTTGCAAAAGTGTTTGTGATTTCCATGTTAGATGCATTAATGCTGTATGGATCAGTTATGGGTCAGCCCACAAAAATCTTCAGATTAATTCCAGATATGTGGATTACTAACAGCAATATACAAAGCAGCAACCCCTCAGAATTTCAAGTCAGAAGGTATTCTTTGGTCCCATGGGACAATGTTTTAGTTTTACTTATCCCCCATTAGGAAGAACACAGAGGGTAAGAGCAGAACAAGGGCTGTGAAACAGCCAAGTGCTACTGCAGGGCAGCACTCAGTGCCCAGTGGGGATGGGCAAACTTGGAGATTACAAACCCAACCCCAAGTTGGTAATTAACACAGGACAGCCCCATGTGTTCTCAATGCTGTAGCATTCCATGATCCAGCAAACCAGCTGGATCAGCCACAGCAAACAACCTGAACATGTGAATTACCTTGTTATACACCCTAAGTGATATTTCTGTGGGGACTTCTACACACTCACCAAGTTCTCGTTGACAATGCCATCACTGGCAGCAAAGAAGGCGAGGACATGAGAAATGAAGTACTTCTCCTCAGGCTTCAGGGACTCCCAGTGCTGGAGGTCTTTGGAAAGGTCCACCTAAAACATAACAGGATAAATAAGGAAGGGGTGCTCCGGGGGAAGGCCCTGCCCAGGGCTGCGGGCAGCGGCAGAGCGGCCGTGGCCGCGCACCCCTCACCTCCTCCGCCGTCCAGAAGGAGGCCTCGGCCTTCTTGTACATCTGCCAGATGTCGTGGTACTGGATGGGGAAGATGACGAACCGGCGGGGGTTCTCCCGCAGCAGCGGCTCCTCCTCCTCCACGCCCTGCGGCACCTGGAATGGCGGGAGAGCGGCTCGGGGCGGGGCCGGGCTGCGGCGGGACACTGAGGGCGGCAGCTCGGGGAGAGCCCGAGGGAGAGGGGCTGGGGGGACGGAAAGAACCCTCTGAGGGGGCTGGGCGAGGGGGAGAGATCCCCTGAAAGAGAAGGGCCCAGGAGGGTGGAGAGACCCCGCTGAGGGAGAGGGGCTGGGGCGGGGGTGCAGTGCCCGGCTGGGGAGAGGGGCTGGGGCGGGGGTGCAGTGCCCAGCGGGGACCAGCGGGCTCGGACGGGGGCAGTAAGGAGACACCACCGATGGGGAGACAAGAGTGGGACGGGGGTTCAGGAGCCTCCGGGAAACAGGACAAGGGCGGGCGCGGTGCCCGGGCGTTCTGCACTCACCGGATTGCCGTCACCCTCCTGGAAGATCTTGCGGGCCGCCTTGCTGGCCAGCACACGGGCGCTGCTGAGCGTGGGGGGCTGCGGGGAGAAAGGGGCAGGGTGAGCTCGATGCGGCGCTGCCAGGTGGGGATGGGAGGGAGGGCGGGCGGGAGCTCACCGTGTTCTCCTTGTTGCTCAGCGCCAAGCCTTTCATGGGCGACAGACTCTTCATAGGAGACTGGATCTTCTTGGGCGACACCTGGGGCTGGTCGTGGCGGGTGGCGAGCGGGGTGCGGGCGGACAGCATGGCTGAGAGTGCGGCGGCAGCGGCAGCAGGAGGCGGAGGAGCAGCTGCGGTGGGAAGAGCGCCAGGAAATGAAAAAGCGCCCAGCCGGCCTTTATATGCCCTTCGAAGTTGGCGCCAGAACGGCCGGCTGGCCACTCACAGTCCTCGCCACGCCCACCTCCGCCCGCCCCCGCGCTCCCATTGGCTGGTGCTGCGGGTGGGGCCCCGCCTCCCATTGTCGTGGAGACGGCGGGAGCAAGGGCCCCGCCCTTCGCTTTGGCGCCAACGGCGCGCGGAGAAGGCGGGAGGGCGCGCGCGGTCCCGCCCCGCTGGGGCAGTTCCGGCACGGAGAGCTCCGAGTGCGGGACCTGAGCCGCGCCCTGCCCGGGAAAGGCTCGGCTGCCGTGCAAGAGGCCACAACTCGTGTCTGGGTACGTAGAACGGAACCCGGGCTTGGGGTACAGAGCTGGAAATGGCACTGAGCCTTGCTTTCCTCTTTTCTGGCCCCTCCTACCTACCCATTCATCTTCACTTTCAACACTGATGCCTGAATTTGGATAGAAATTCCACATTCCTGCATTTAGAGGCAGAAATTGGCTTCCTGCAGAAAATGAATCCGTGTGCCACCCGGTTTCATGTGTTTTAAATAAAAAGTACAAGAAAAAGGAGAACACAGGTATGAAGAGGAGGTGAATATTCATAATACCTAATAGCCAGCATTTAATTTATATTAATTAAATTGCAACATTGATTTCCTCATCCATTTCCACAAGGGATCTGCATCTGTCAGCTAAAATGTTTTCCCTGAAGCAGTTTTAGTGAAACCAACAGCTCCATGAGACTTGGAGGCCCTTCAGTCACACGGGATGCAGATTGGCCTGGACTGGTGCCTGTCACCTCAGCATGTTCCCAGGGACAAAGAGTTACGTGGCCCAGCACTGTGCTGTGCTTGGCTGGAGAAGAGGCAGACAGAGCAGGAGCGCAGCAGAACTATATAATGGGACTATGTTAAATTTACTGCTGTGGGTTGGGAAGAAAAACAAAAGTACTCCCCTCCAGCACCACCTCTGACACTGTAAATTCAAATAGATTATTCATTTTAGCAGGTCAGTGCCAAAGTCATAAATACATCTCCATCCCAGGAGAGTGAGCACCACAAAACCCCTAGTAGGGGTCCAGAATCCTAGCAGGCAGCCTGGACAGGCACAAACACACTCCTGCTCCATTCCAGGCAGGAATGAGCAGAGGCAGGAGTACCAGGCATCTCCCAAAAGGCTTACAAGTGTCCCTATCATCTCCTGCCACCTCTAGAGCTGCTGGGAGAGTTGGCAGAGAGCTGGAGCAGCATCCTCCCCATCCCACCCAAACTCATTTACCCTCCCACCCCAGCAAAGAACCTCCAAGCCACCACAAGCCCTGGGCCAAGGGCTGTCACAGTGCCACAGCTGTGCTATCTCTGCAGTCCAGCTCCTGTTCTCAGAAGCCCATGGCAGGGCTCCAAAGCCTTGTCCTGAGCACAATGGCTCTGCAAGAAGAAAAAAGCACCAGGGAGAGAGAGCACAGGGAGGGTCTGTGATGAAGCATTGCAGCTCTGTGCTGTTGGATCTGCCACAAAATGGTGTTTAGAAATGAGTGCCCATGCTGAATGTTTCTGTTACAGCAGTTTAACCTAGCTGCAGTGTTCCTCCCTTCACATGCATCCGTCTCCGGGATGCAGCTGCATTTTGGGAGTGACATCTTCACAGCAGCTCTTTGGCACAGCTGGGTTGAGGGCAGAAGGCTGCTGCCCTGCTCTGAAGTGCTCAGCATCGGGGATGGCAGGGATAGTGACCAGGGATGTCAGCTAGCTCCTGCCCTCTCTTTGCGTGTGTGAAAGAATGCTCTGCCTTTATGGCTTCTGGCCACTAGTTCTCAGTGTGCTTAAAACAAACAGCCCCAGACTTGTATCAGTTTCTCGCCTCCTTTGTTGGCAGGAATTCAGACACTCGGGTGGAAGTAAGAGCAGCCTGGGGTGTCTGGGTGAGGCAGGTGTGGGCTGTTGTGTAAGCACCCTGTTTGCTCGAGGTGCCCCCAGGCCCCACGCTGGGTCCCAGCACCCATCTCCAGCCATGCCCTGACATTCCCATCAGCTGCACGGGGAGCTCAGCCTCTGGCCCAGCCACTGCTGTTGTGGTTCCCTCAGTGCCAGCATGGCAAAGCCCTGACCCCCCAGGCACAGCCTACAGCCCCCAGGGCCCATGTCCCCAGCCCCTGTCTGCTTCCTCAGGCTGGCTGTTCTGGGGCTCTGAGCCCACTGACCCGCTGGTAATGCTCAGGGCAGGGCTCTCCTTGCTCACAGGATTGCTTTTCTTCCATTTGAACACAGATTGCCTGCAGAACAGATAGACAGTGACTCCAGCTTGCTGACTGCCTCCCACCACTGCAGCAAGTGATCTGATGAAAGTCAGGGAGGAGAACTGACTCATCACTAGCTGAGGACTCAGCGTTTGCTGGTGGTTTTCTCCTGGTTTGTTTGCGTGGTCTCATCCAGCCACATTCATCCGTGTCAAATCCTGAAATCCTCACCCACTGCTCAGCTGATAGGGTTGATATTTGTACAGAGCACCATGCTCAAGGGCCCCTGCTGTGGTCTGAGTCCCATATGCAACACAAAGAAATCCAAGTAAATAAAAGCTGAGACAGGGTAGGTGAGCGGGAGAGGCCACCAGCCAACATCTCTGAGATGGTCAGCAGTGGTGTCAATGGCCTCCACTTTCTCCAGCAGGTTTGGAGGTAGGCCCCAGCATTTCCTCACCCAGCTGTGCTGAGGAGAATGCTCCACATCCCTCCAGAACCGATCTGAACCTAAGGACTCAGATCAAAACTTCAAAAATTTGAATGAAAAATTTCCCCCCGTAGCTGTCTGCTGTTGAGAGGTGGTCACTCTCCATTTACTCCAGGATTTATAACTGCAAAAAATGAACTGCAGGGCCTAGGCACTTCAACAGGCTGCTTCACTGAGAAATCTAGAGCAGAACAAAACAAGTCTTCATTAGCATGATTCTGGCTGGATATCCCATTTGCCAGTGCAGCCCATTTATTTGCAGCACCATCTTTAGCCACCTGCTTACCTGACAGCCTCTTGGAGATAATGGGCTGTTGGAAAGCAAAACTCTCACAGGGTTAACATCCCCAATGCCTTGAATTTTTTTTAACTGTAGTTCTTGCCTATTCAGTGTCCTTACTCAACATTTACAACTCTCAGGACAAAGTCTCAGGTAGTATATGACCACATATGGCATTTTAATGGCATAATTGGACGTGTTTCTTTGCTGTTCATGAAACTCAGCATGGTGCTGCAGATACAGTCCCACAGGTGCCAGGCAGATGATCCAGCACTGAAAGACTTTCAAGAGCTGGAAACATAAGCTTTCCAAGCAACTGCACTTCAGCAGTCAGTAACATGCAAGAGCAGCACTGATTCTGGAGCCTTCCTGAGGACCTGTGAGCACACTGGAGCTGGAGTAGCAGGGCCCACATGGCATCCATACCTGTGTTCAAGAAGGATGTGTCACTTTTCCTGGCTGGGAGCACCAGCTCCTTGTTTCCTGCAATAGCAGCAGGCAGTGGCTCCAGCCTGTGGCCCACCAGTGCCAGTGAGGTGTCTCAAGCAGTCAGTGCTTTGGGCTTTGCTTTGGTCTCAGCTCCTGCACTCTGCTCATGGAGACTGTGGCTGACCTCTTGCTGCACATGGACAGCTACCAGTCTGCCTCTAGCAGCCAGTCAGTCACCACAACTTTCCTGAGCGTTACATTCCTCAGCATTTACTCATCCAAAACTGCCTGTTGGAGGGTGCAGCCCCAGGTCCTTCATTCCTGGGCAGGCCTGTGTTGGTTGTGTTGAGCAGGGCTGATGCACAGCAGCACTTCTGGGACATCTCCTCATTGCCACCGTACACACACAGTGGTCTGAGCCACCCATTCCCTCCTTCTCCAGAAGACAACCTTGCCATCTTAGTAAGGCAACCAGGAGCCCTCCTGTAATTCCAGATGGTTGCAAAGAAAACCAGCCTCAAACCATGAAAGTCAATTGACCAAGCAGACAAAGGTGGGACTTAAATAATTTTTCTTAATTGGGTCAGCAGGGGGCAGCTTGGTCACCACCCAAACCTTACTCACAGGGAACTCGTATGTGTTCCACATCCCGGTCTTCTTCCAATGACCTTTTCTTCTCCAGCAGAAACTTTTTTTTTTTTCCCCCTGGAAAATGCAGATTATCTTCAACAAAGAGGATAGCTCCCTCTACCAGACCTCCTGATGTACATTGGCATTCCTATCCTAAGAAACCACCTAGTCAAAACTGTCATGAAAAGACAGAAAGGATGCTGCTCCAGATGGCCATGACATTTGCACTCATCCAGCAGGGCAGAGAAAACAGGGAGATTTATCACTGAACATTTTTCTGGTGGCATCTGCCAGACACTTCCCTGCAGAGCATGAAAACGTTCAGTGTTTGTCAGGATTCAATTCCAATTTTGCCAAAGAATGGACTGGGAAAAGCCAGCTCCTTCCGTGCCCTATCCTGTTCTGCCATGGCAGTTTCATTGTGGGGTCTAGCAGTGACCCCATGGTGACAGGAGAAGGTGCAGGGGACTGTTTACCTGGCCAGTCCCTGTGCTGCACAAATTGGCAGCAGTAGAAAGGATCCCAAATACATCCAAGAAAGTGAAAGATGAGCTAGGAATACTCCTATATAAGAAGGCAGTAATTGACCCTGGGAATTGAAACCAGGAGAAAAAAAAAGATAAAATGGAAATTAGAAAACTGGAGAGAGGCGGTTGTTCACAGCACTTAGGGGGGCATGAAAGCACAGAAAAGTGGGTTTATGTTGGACTTGCATTGAAAGGGATAACCAGAGGTAGATAAATTGATGCAGGTCTGATATTAAATGAGACAGAGTCCTGTATGGGAATGTAACGGGTGACAAAAAAAAAATATTGTCATCTATTATCCTTTTGGCAGTACAGTCAGGCTGATAAAAAAAATCCCTTGCTTTATAAAGGCACATTTGATTCACTGCTTTGTGACACTGAGAGGATTAAAACTGGCTAACTGATAGATTTTAGAAAGTCACTGTTGGGGCACATCATTACCAGCTCAATGTCCTGAGGTGCCTGCAAGGTTTTATGTGGTAGATGTTGTGGGCAGTGAGTGTGTGTAAAAGTAACCTGTCCTTGATATTAATGAGGCTAAATGCAGGATCATGCACTAGGGAAGAAAACTGAAGGCCACATTTATGAACTGCTGGACTGGCCCTGCAGAGAGGTGCTCAGGGGTGATGATGCATAGCAGCTCCATCAGCAGCTTCCCAGGCTAACCCATGGTCAAGGGAGCAAACCAGATCCTCTGCTCCATTGGCAGAGGGACTGCAGCTGGAGCCATGACTGCTTCCCTCCTGCCCTGTGTGGGACAGGATCCATGGAGCAGTGCCAGCAGGGCTCAGCTCCAGGTTCAGCCACCCAGAGGCAGGTGTCTGCTCATGGGTGGGGTGTGGAGGGTACCTGAGACATTCTAAAGCATCCTGCCTGACCTCACTGTGCCAGTCCTCCCAGCCACACATCCAGGCCCTCTCAAATGGCACAAATATCCATATTTAGGCAACCAAATCAAGACATCCAATGAGTTTTCTGCATGTCTAAATGCATTGCCATTATCTCAAACCAAACCCACCCCCTGTGCCCAGTCCCAGCAGCAGAGGGTGAAAAGGGTGTTGACAATGTTCAGAAGGCAGCTCCAGGGCACACCAGAGGATTACAACCCTGCCCAGAGCAGGCTGTCCTGTTCACTGCTGTGGGAACAGGTGGGGAGCAGCCAGGTAACCACCCCAGCCAAGCATGGCTGTAATCAGCCAGTGGGGAGAAAGGCATGAGATCTTACAGCTCTGAACAGTCACCAGAACATGGAGTTCAGAGAGAAGGTATTTCCCACCAGGGGTAATTATGCATTGAACAGCTTTCCTGAGTGCATGGCAGATTCCTCAATTCCCAGTCATGATTTCAGGATTTCACATGACAGTTTTATTCAGGCACATTACGTTTTGCTCAGCAGTTACCATCAAGTTTTGCTGAGCATAAAAGGATTAGGATATATTATTTTATTAGTCCTTTTTTTCTGGCATCCATCATGATGGGCTTTCATTGCACATAAAGCTCAAGGGTGTGCCAGGAGCTTCTCCCCAGCTATGCCTGTTGGCACACCGAGCTGAAGAAAGGGGGAGGAAGAATCTTCAAGATAAGGTTTTAACACTGAATACATCAATAAATAAAAAAATCACTGATATTTTGTTGCAGCAAAACACTTTGGTCTCACGTCACTCCAGCAGAAAAAAAAAACCTCTATAAAACAGGAGACAACAGGTCTGTTACCCACAGAGCCCCCCCCAGTGGTGCCTTTTTTTTTATTTTTGTTTTGTTTTGTTTTGTTTTATTTTTGAGGGGGTTTTTTGTTTGTTTGTTTTTTGGTTGGTTTGTTTTTTTTTTTTTTAATAACATTAAAATGGCCCCAAGCTCCTGCCAGCAACTGCCCTGCCCTAAGCAAAACACAGTCTCCCTATCTTGGGCTAGCAGTTATCAAAACACTTTGCAAAGGAAATACCAGAGGTGGAGATAAGCACTGGGTTAAATTCAGCCCCCACTACACTCAGGTTTCCATTCTCCCTATCACCTCCTCTTCTGCCCCAGCTGATGGGCCATTAATCTTAAAACCCAGAGAAAGTTGTGCCACTGGAAGAAAGCAGCTTGCTGGCCAAGCTGAGCAGGCTTCAGGCACACCACCTGGAATCAGGCACTACAGGGCTGCTTCCATCACACTGCTTCCACAAAACAAACACCTCTCAGTACCCTGTAAATAACCCATAGCAATAACCTTAGAACTCAGAGAAAGTAGTGCCATGGGAAGAAAGCAGAAGGAATTAAGGTCATCACTGTTTTCCTAGGTGGCTGTTATCACAAGGAATTAGTTAACCACCAAAAAATTATTCACATGGACATTTGAATGCTGAGAGGAATGATCACCAGATGAGAGCCAAGAGCAGGCCCTTGTCTCCCACAGCAGTGCTAATGGTTAGGGAAAACACACTTTAACTTCTGGCCAAGTATTTCCAGCTTTCACTATTGCCAGGAGAAAATTGTGCCTTTTCCCAAAGCCTTTTCCTAATGTGCTCACACTGCTTTCATAGAGGCACTAATAAAAGGGGAAGATGTCAGGGATTGTGAGGAGCATACACCTGCAACTGCTTCATTTTTCCAATCAGTCCCACTGAGTGCAGTCACAACTCATGCAAAGTTTTGTTAAATAGAGAAGAAAGCTGTATTCAGCTTGCCTGGCAAGCACAGGAGGTGCAGCCACAGCTCAGAATTTTATTACCTCTCAGTGGGGCTAAGCTGGCTCTGCTCCCATTGATTGTGGAGACAGGTGAGCAGCTACTATCTGCTCTGATGAGGCTGAACAGAAATAGAGTAAAACCAGACATATTTAGCAACAGGACATTTATACAAGTACCTAATGATGTAAAGAATAACCATCACCCTGCTGTCAAACCAAAAAAAGCATTTGGCTGCCTGCCTTGAGCATGGTCCAGGCCCCAAGGGGCACAGGGTGCAGACATCACCACCTCCCTCCACAGCTCTTACTCAGCCTCCAGAGTCAGATGGGGCTTTTGATCCTAATTTCATGGTGTGAGCCTAGACTGTAGTGGGTGAAGTGCAGTCCCCCTGCAATCTACAGCTTGGCAAGTGGAGGTGAGAGATGGGAACAAAGCATTGCTACCTTGCAGAGGTGGAGAGGCCAGATGTGAGAAAACACTGCAAAGCACCACCACCCCTTTAGCCATTAACCACTCTGAGCCAGCTAAATTCAGGGCAGGGGCTAAAAGCAACCCTGCCTGTTGCTGCTGAGGCAGGAGAGGCACATCCCCTGCCCCAGGCACTCAGTGATGCTCTGCTTGGCACAGGCACATGCCCTGCCCCAGGCACTCAGTGATGCTCTGCTTGGCACAGGCTGTGCCACACAGCAGCACCCACGCTGGGAGCAGCAGGCAGGCTGCAAAGCTCTGAGCTCCTTCTGAAGGGCCAGGCAATGGCAGGTCCCGTGGCTGGGAGTTCTGTACCAGCACAGAGCAGCAGCCGGCCCCTCAGGGCTCTGGCACAGCTCTGTAGTGGGCAGGGCTGAGGAGTGACCTCGCTCACTGAGTCCCATCCTGGATCTCCTGCTGCTCCCCGGGCTGCAGCCACAGCATCATCAGGGGTTACAGGTAGCACAGGGGGGAACAGCCTTCGAAACTGGGGGCCACAGCCAAATCACCCCACAAAAGCAGTCAGCAGTGCTGTTAACTCCCAAGGGACCAGGACCTGGCAGGGAGGACAGAGTCATGCAAAAGGAAATGCTGCTGAACTGTTCAGCCCTCTGCATTCCCTCTTTTGAGCTCCTGGATGTAATCCAGGCTGCGTGTCAGGGACATCCTGGGTACCATCGGTGACATGTCCTGGGGGTAAGCAGTGGCTTTCCCAGGCACGCACCACTGTCACTGTCAGGTTCTCCTCTCCCTCAGTGCCTGATATTGACTGAAGCAGTGGGACATCTCCATGTGCATCTGTGTTTTGAACTGGGCAGTGTCAGAGATGAAAGCACTGCTGGCTCCACCACAGGGGTCTGCTCATAACTCCAAAAGGTGACACATCAGATGCTGCTGTTTCAGAGGTGCTTATAAAAATCATCTACTGAGGTAACAGCAAACAGTGACTTCTGTCACCAAATTTGTCACCAAGCTGCAAATTCAATGCCATTTTATGAGCATATTTTCAGACATCTCCCTGTTAGCTTCAGCCAGTTCAGTTTCATATAATATTGTACAACCAATTAGGATTGCTTTACATTTATTCTGGATTTAGCAAAAGAAAAAACATGGTGAAGTTGGGGGGTTTTATTGGGTTTCATGGACCCAAAGCCACATTAGCCTCTAGGCAGTGAGCTAGAAAAAAACCCATGTTTCTAATCCAGAAAAGCTCCCTGGTCTCTATTAAGCATTAAATGGCTGATTTATTCACCAGGAGGATGGTAGAGGGTTTTTCACTCACAATCCTTTCAAGATGATTATTATTCTACTTAAAAGGCCTTCCAATGTCTGCTTTTGAGTCTAATCTATGTTAAATAGGAGCTGGGATCAAGCTTTCTCTGGTGAGCTAACAGAAGCTTTGTTTCAAACTCAACTTTTTTATGGGAAGCTCTTCTGGAAACAGTATAAAACAAACATTGGTGGGGAAAAAAAAGGAAAGAGAAGAAGAAATTATATCTTCCTTCTTCTCAAATCAGACCTCTGCTACTACAGTTACCCTCTGTTGTGAAGAGTCCTTCTTTGTGATCCCACTTGGCTCAGACCATGAGAAAGTCCCAATCCTACATGCATTTATTAACAAGCTCAGGTATATAAGGGTTAAAAGGTTCACTTCTGATAAGATGAAAATTAAGAAAAATAAGTACATTGGGCTTGCAAAAGAGCAACAGCTTGCTTAGAAATGCCTGTGCTCAGTAGTTAAAGCTATCAGCCATCATACAACTATTTTAAGAGACCAGACACTTCCTTTTTCCCATTTTTAAATGAAACTAGATGAAAAGTAATCAAAATATTCAGTAAAATGTTTGTCAATGCCAGCTTGTGTTTGTAATATCATGTAGATTACTAAGATGTGGTTCAGCATGATTAATAGTATTTAAAATTAAGTCTAGGAAATAGCCACATCAGAAATTCACATAGAAATCTGAATATTACCAAAAAAGCTTAAGAAACTAAATAAAAAAAATCAAAGGACTGAGAATTTCTCATGTCTCACCAGGTGACATGAATTTAATTCTCCTTTATAAGAAGTTATTAAGTCCAACTTTAAAAAGGTCTTTGTTCCCCTTATGTCTTCAATGACAATTTAAGGATACAAAAGCAGCACACTCTAAAAGTCATTGCATGACTCTTCTGGCTAATAAAACCACGGCAGCCCTGGTACAACATTGAAGCAGTCAGTGTTAATGGATTACAGGGTTTGGGGCAGTCCTGCTGCAGAGGCATCCAAAGCACTGCAGGAATGTGGTGGGGCTCCCGTGGGTTTCAGTCCAGGGCTGCTCCATCTCAGCAGGTGGCAGAGCATTCAGATTGTGGCCTGTTTGGATTGCTCTTGCCATGGAGAGCTAGAAACACTGCAAAAAGCAGGCAGGGACAGTGACTGAGGCTGCTTCTCTCAGCCCCAGTGTGCAGCTGCCATGCTTGGGAGGGCACTCCATGCCAGGCACACCCAGAGTGACCCAGGGATGAGCAAGTTCCTCTTAGCTGGGTGCAGGAGGCATCACCACTCGGGCACACAGGGACAGACACAAGTGCACAGGAGAGCCTGGTGCTTGCCATGTTCTGCCTGTACTTTGTGGTGGGGTCTAGCATGTGGGTGCATCCCCCAAACACCACTGTTGGGGTGTGGACACTTCTCAGATCACTGAGTGGCCAAGAGCTGCACAACTTCAACCCTGCCTTCAGTGGGCACAGCAGGACCCATTCTGCTGGGTGCTGAGTTTAGGTACAAGGAGCACACACCTGAAAAAAAGAAAGATAATTCAGTCACAGAGCCAGTTAACAGCTGAATGAAGAATAAAATCTGACCTTCTCACTCCAAGGCAGAGACCTATTGCCAGTGGTTCCCACTGTATGTTTTCCACAGACCCCAAGAGCCTTCATACTATTTTAACAGATCTTCAAAAATCAACTAAACCTATTGTCACAACAGGCTGAGGCTCACACCTGTAAGATAAGCATCCTTTGGGGACCCCTCACCTCAGAAGAGAGCACAAAGATCTGCTGCATTCAATCCAAGAGCTCCTGAATCACTGCCAGCTGTGGAGGGAAGGCTCTTTATGATGCTGTGGAGTGGCTCAGCTAAAGGCAGCATGGCCTTACACTGCTTTATGGGAAATGAGCCACCATCAGCACAAAGGGAGCCCAGCACAAGCTTTTATAGCACCCAATATTTCCATCCTTATTACACCAAGGTGTCAAACAAGATCCTGAAGATGCAATGGCAGCAGTTAGCATGCTAATGGCTTCACTCATTTTCAGCATCCTACAAACCACCCAGACTGGGAAAAAAATCGCAGCCTGCCTTGGTGTTAGCACCTTGCAATTAAATCCTCACCTTTCCATCTCTTGCTTGGAGCACTGTCTTGCCAGAAATAGTGCAGCCATGCCTGGCTTGCCACTTTTCTCACATCTTTATTATTCCAGCAGGCTGGAATTATTGAGGGCCAGTGATTCATAAGCTCTGTGGAAAGCCATTTCATGAGAGCACAAAACCCACACTGGCACTGCTCTGTTAGACACAGCCTTTGGAAGCTCTGCAGTGAAATCCATTAACCATGGACAGAGGAGATACCACAGTTCCTGTGCCTGTAACTGCACCTGGTGAGTGACCCTGCAGGGACATTCACTATCAGTCACCCCTCTGGGCCTCCAAAAGGCACAAGGGGGTGTCCATTCAGTCAGGTGTGCAGCACGTTGCCACAAAGGAAAGTGAAGGCAGCCTCTTCCACAGCCTTTGTAACTGCAGTTGTAAAAGAAAAAAAAAACATAAAAAACAAACCCACACAAAACTTTTTAATTAAATCAGTTACTTCAAAACCAAGACCTACCCACATTAGCATTAAGTCCTTCTGGGGAGGAGGGAAGTGTTTGTGCCAGCCAACAACCATCTCTGTACACCGTGCTTTGCCCTTACAGAGAGGAGGTAACCACATCCACCCCACGAGGGGCTGGAAAGTTCATTAACTGAGGGTTACACAACACTTTCACAGGGAAGCCACGTGTTTACAGTTTCATTTTGTTATAATTAGGGTCACATACTAAAGCAGTGTCTCCAGGACTTTAATACCCAATTTGTGTAAGGGGCATTTCACAAAACTCAGCAAAAATTTCCTTGCTATTAAGCAACCTATTATTCCCACATAAGTACACTCGTGGCTTGCAGATGCCCTGACATGTCTCAGAAGAAGCAGGTAGTAGGCAAAAAATTTGCTTTAACTAACTCTCTGATGCAGGGAGCTCTATTCACCCCACTGCTTAAAAAAAAAAAAAAAAAAAAAAAAAAGTTTTGCCTTCATTGAAAACAAGCTTGGTTCAGGTGGCCATGTGAACACAAGAATGGAGGGAAGGGCAGAGGCATTGGTGTCTTCTGGGCTAAACCCAATATATTTTTCAGGACTGGTCAGCAGAGGTGGCAAAGCTGTGCTGTTGATTGTGTGACCTGAGATGTGACTTCGCTGCAATGTGTCACTGACCCCAGGGTGAGGCACTGGTCTCTCCTGGGCCCAAGGCACCTGAGCAGATGTGACAATGAGCTTCCATATGGTCTGTTAATGAAGGTCACTAAAGGCCCTCAGCAGATACATGGTTTGATATCTCTTGCACAAACCCAAGTTTCCATTTGATCACTGTCAGATGGTATTTGAGTGCTAATACCTACCTACAAATACCTGAGGCACTTGACCTCCTTCTTCTGGGAATTTCACCTGTGTTTTGAAAGCACAGACCTGACTGCATGCCCTGCTGAAGTGCTGCTGACATTTCATTACATGCTGGAGCTGGCTAGATAGGGACAAGAGCCTAGAGGAAGAAAAGGAAAGATTTTGCAGAGATTATATCCTGGTGGTATTGTACACAGATATTTAAAAACAAAGGCATAAAGGGTTATTTAAGGTCACAGTAATAAACAGTTCAGCCTACAGAAAATCAGAGTAATGGCAGAAGAAACTCACATGTGAGACTGAAGAATAAGTACATCATGTGACAGATTCTATAATTTCATCTGAAATTATTTTTCTATGGAGAGCATCTCTGCTCCCTGTGGTCTGCCCCCATAAAATACCTCCATCTGCCCTGTTCTGCTTGAGTTTTCAATCTCCAGCCACACATAGGTGACAAATCTGCTAAGTCTGTAATTTACTCACATGTATACCTACCTCCAACTTTCCAGCAGCTCCAGAGGAGATTCAGAGGGTTCACCTGTGCATGTAAATAAGGGTAGACAGGGCTTGTCTAGGACCAGGGCCCACCTGACACAGCCTGGCCACCACTCCACAGCTCCATTCTCTTCACACCAGTCTCCAGTCTGAGAGTTAAGGGTGTAAAGCTGACCTCCCCAGCACCTGTGGAGGCAAAGGAAAATATGGACATTTTGAGAGAATAATAACTGATGGATCTGGTCACACAAATGAGTATTGGGAGTCATCCTGAGCAAAGAACCTGAGCATTTCAGTGGCCTGTGTGTAAAGGGGAAAAGGCAGCTCCACCATTGAGCTCAGTTGTTTCTACTCAGGAGCTGGGCTGTGTGCTGTTTTCCCCCTGTGCAGACAGGCTGCATGCACATTGGCAAAAATACACCCTCCTCTCCATGTGGAATGCGATTGTCCAAGCAATCCCAGAGTTGGACTTGTGGTCCTCATTGATCCCTTCCAACTCAGGATATTCTATGATTCTATGGTTCTGATTGCAGTCATGGGCTGTCAGTGCTCAATCACAACATTCATGACTCTTCTCAGAGGAGCTCAGCAACAGGACAAGAGCCTGGAACAAGGGAAATGAGTTTTTGCTGTGAATGTGGTCAGGCACTGGAGAAAGCTTCCCAGAGAGGATGTGGAGTCTCTGTCTTTGGAGATACTTAAAAGTGCACAAGACCCTGAGCAGCCCAATCTGGCTGGCCCTGCATTAAGCAGAGGGTTGGACTAGAGCCCTTCCAGGGATGACACCTCTAGGACATCTCAAATGGTTCTGTTTTCCCATGTGGAGATTCACTTTGCTGGAGTCTCTGCCCCTCCATGAGCTGGAAAAGAAAAAATCTGCCTTGCCAGCAGTACCAATTTGCCCATCTCCATTCCTAGTGAAGCTATTCTGTGTTTGCAGATGTCAGAAGAGATGCAGTCACTGAGCTTACAAAACCCAAACCCTTGGATCTGTGACCCATATTTCTGGGGAGTTCAAGGGAACAATCCTATGTCTCTTCCTTCCCTTTTTAATTCCCAGCAGCATAAAGATGAAAGCAATGCCAGTTCCTGAGCTCCCATACCTCAGGCCTGCCTTCTGGAGAAGCACAGCTTGACATTTTTAACTACATGCTGAAAGGTACATTGGACACTAGCTACAGTCTGTACAGGTGAATGTTTCTATAAAGGAAATGCTTTTAAAAACTTCCTTGTCATTAATCCCTACAGATGTGAAATACCAAACACTGTACAAATTCTCTCAACTAGAAGAATGCTAAGGCTTCCTCTGAGGTAAAAGCACACAGTTTTGCACATTAAAGACAGGGTAGATGAAAGGAACGTCTCTTCAAAAGCGATCTCATCCTGTTCGCTCCACCCTTGGCAGATAAAACCCTGGGAGGTCCTGCCCTGCCTCTCCCTCAGGCCACCCAGATCTGGTCCCGCCTCCACTCCATCCGGGAGATGGATATGCTCTATCACAGGCCAGCTTCAGAAATCTGTGTAACCCACCTTGTCTCCAGGACTGGCGAGGAGACACAGGTTTGGTAGCACCAGGATAGGTCATGCATACCATGGAGGCACCAGGCAGAATCCCAGCACAGCCTGCAGGAGGTTATTCCATGGCCTGTGCCATAAAACCCAACATTACCCACATGCATGTCTTTATCCCAGGTCATCTATGAGGCATGGATGTAGCTCAAGTGTGAAATGGGATAAGGGCAGAGGGACTGCCAGCACAGCCCTGACAGCTCCCATAACTCAGACATGTGTCTGAATACCAGGTGAGTTTTTTTACTTGCTGGTAAGGCATTCACCTCAGCTGTTTTCTTCCTCAGTGCGAGTTAAACCAGTTTGATTGCATCTGTATTTGGTGGTCCCTCTCCATCAGGCTTCCCTGCTAACCAGGGCTTGGCCTTGGCTCCACAGAGCAGAGTCTTTAGTTAATAGCAGAGTCCCAGTCTGGTGATGATAAAGGCTGCAGAACTCAAGGTCCACCAACCTAACAGTGTCTCAAGTCACAGGAGTTTACATTGCCCTTGACCCCGTTCGCCTCTCTTGCAGGGCTCCAGGCTCTCAGGCTGGAACAGAAAGCAAAGGTGTGGGTGTCAGAGAAGAGGTGTCCCTGGGCATGGACATCTGCAAGGCTCAACTTGGCAAAGTGGACCAACAGCAATGCCAGATGTCACAGCTGCCTTTTGCTGCCTGGACAAAGCATGACAAGGCTGCAGCACATCTGTGTTGGGCAAGCAGCAGGGAAGTGCTCCTGTAGCCCCTTGCCTTCTTCCAGGCTGGGACAGGGCAAAAGCCACAGGAGAACTGATGCTGTCCAGGCAGCAAAGCAGTTTCTGCTGTACAAAGCCAGGCCTGTCACCTGCCTGCTCCCCTACACCCTGCCTGGTGTCACCCCGGGCTTGTGCAGGTCTGCTGAGGTCCAAGCCCAGCAGCAGCTGTAACTCCACTGAAGTCTGGGATTTAGGGCCTTAGCTGAAATCCTGTAGCCTTCCAAACACCGGGAATGGAGCCTGTCCAAGGTCAGCCAGCTTCCAGAAACCTCAACCCTGTCCTCCCTGAGGATGAAAAAAAAAATCTTCACAGATCTGGAACAAGAACAAAGTTTCTGCAGGAAGGGGCGGCTCATCTCTTGCTGATTAGTTTCACACACCCACAGGATCTCTGCAGAGCCCTGGTGCTTCTTTACACCCTTGTGTTTACTCAACAGAATAAGAGGCAGCCATCACTAAGGGCCACCCACAAAGTCCCACTGTGAATACCAGGACAAAGAGAGGAGAAGGATGTGGCTGGGGAGCCTCAGCAGGACACCCAGCAGGGCTCTCTGCAGGAGAGAAGCCCACTGGGGATGGAGCAGGGGTGTGGAATCCACAGCTGTTCAGAGATATGCTGGGGTTGGGAGTCACAGTGGGAAAAGCCAGGGGAAGTCAGAATTGAAACGAGCTGGGACAAACTCAGAGGGGCTGAGTGGAGTCAGGGGCAGCATTTATGCTACTGGTGATGTGAGAACACCACACAGACAGCTTGAGTCATCCCACTTTGGTAACAGCATCCATCCTGTGGCCACTGAGTGGAATTTGCAGCTTGAGTTTTCAGTCACTGGTGGGAACACAGCACTACCAGGTGGACACCAGCTCATCTGCATTGTGCTGTGTCTCACCTCTGTGCAGCTTCCCCCCCTCCACTGCAGGTGGTTTTGGCCTTTTTCCTCATCTGGCCACAGTTTGGGACTCACAGAGGGACTCAAAAGGGAGGGCTGTCGTATGAGCACATGAGCTGCTCACACAGGATGCGCTGTCACGCTCCAGCTGTGGCACAGCTGCCTCTCCAGTGTGCAGAGACGCTCGGGCAGGAGCCGGCTGCAGCTGCTGCTGGTGGAAAGGCACCAAAGCCCTCTGTGCTCCCAAAGGAAAGATGGCAGGAGAACAGCATGGTGGGAGACACGAAAGACAACTCTTTGCTGGGCTGAGTCTTTACTCTTTGTGGTTTTGAACAAAGCAGAGACCATCCCTTGAAATGTGGGAAGCAGGGAGAAAAGAAGTATTTACTGGCGATGCTTAGGTTGCAGTAAAATCCAAGATGTGTTGAAAGAACACTCCTAAAAAATATGCTTTTATATTTAAACATCTGTTCTCAGCAGGTTTTTTGTGAGTTAGATGAGTCAAACTCCAGCCCTGGGCCAAAGCCCATTAATCACACCAGGGCAACCTCCCTCCCCCCTCCAGCTGTGGCTTCCCTGCTGCATCCTGCCCACAGCTGCTGAAGGGTGGCTCCTCAGTCAGGGAACTGATCTCCCCTGCTGCAAAGCACCCACCTTTCCAGCTCATTCTCAGCCAGGAAAGGTGTGTGCAGCGTGAGGGAGCAGAGATGAAACAGGTTTAGGAACATTAACTCCTAACCCTCACCTTCCAACTCAGCCTCTTGGACCTTTCTTCTCTGCATCTCAATGGCCTCTCTCTTGCAGTTATTTTTCTCTGGGGAACTTGTGGAGGCGAAGCAAATTTCCTCCTCCCACTCCCCGTTTGGGTCCCCAGGCAGACAACACTGGCTCAGTCCTCTTTCTCAAGTCCAGCTTTTTCCATCCACTGAATTTCACAGCACATCAGCTCAGGACATGGCACAGACCCACCAGATATAAGGTCTCTGCATCAAAGCAAATACCTGAAGAGCTGTCAACATTAGAAATAAATTTTTCAGAAGGTTTTGGGTCAGAACTGTAAGAAAACCCAAGTGAAGATGTTATCTGGGTAAACATTTGGAAAGCCAAGTGATGGATGCTGGCTCTGCTTTGAGCAAGGTACACATTGCCTTTGCTACACACAAGTTAATGTTAGAAAGGCAGATTAATATATAAACTTGTTCACTGAAGGGTAACACCAATCCAGCAATTTGCAGTGGGGAAATGAAGGTTTTCCTGCTTGTTCCATAGAGACTAAATCTTACTGTTTTCTTCTCAGAGCATGGCAAAAGCTAGTTTGAAATCTAAACAACCTTCTGATGGACATTCACTGGGCTTCTTCTAACAAATCCATAGTGAAAGTCTGTACCAAGCTTTCCAGGCTCTCTCCAAACGTGCCATGGTGTCCTCACAGTGCAAGGCAGGAGTGTCCAGGTCCTGGCAGTGGTCAGCCAGCATCCATGCCATAGTGGAGGACAGCCAGGCAGGAGCAGCATTTCCCCATGCTACATTCCAGAGAAGTGGATATTCTGTGAAGGATGCCTGGGAAGCATGGGAGAAATCACCTTTTCAGTCAGCAAGCAAGAGGGAGAGATCCATTCTGACCTTATGTATTCAACTTTGAATTTGAATCCTTTTTGTGGTTAATATAGGTGACCACAAAAAAACCCTCACAGTTTTCCAGAACTGTTATGACAAGGGACTGCATCTATCTTTGTTGAAGCCTTGCTGAAAACATACCAAGTATTAGGAAAGAAAACTAAATCTAAACACATGTGCTGTGATATATATTGTTACAAGATCAGCTCCTTCGGTGAGCTAACTGGAAATAGCTTAGAAAATTTCTGGTGGGAACAAAAAGTGGGAAAAACCCAGTTCCCCAGGTTCTGTTTTGATTGTTACATTGGAGGGAGCTTGATATTTTACCCAGCAAAGAAACTTCTCGTGTTTGGCTCTCTGGGGCTCCCATCATAACTCCTGGGAGTGCTGCCGGTGCCCATCACCCTCACCAGGGTGAGCAGCAACACAGCCCAGCACAACGCCCCTCCCAAATTCTGGTGCTGGGATCTTCTTGGGGTGTTTTCCCTGCCAGGGGAACATGTCTGTGGGGCAGGGGTATGTTCTTCCATCTTCCCCATCCCTGCCTGGCACCAACACTGCTGAGTGCCAGGTTGGGCTGGGCTGGACTTGGACTGGCTACAGCCATGGAGATCTGTCCTGTGCCCAGAGGGTTGGTTGCTCCAGGAGTTGAAGACAAGAGACCAAAGACCTGAGGAAGCAAAAAGCTCAGGCTCTGCATCACAGAAGAACAACAATTCCTTGGCTGTAACAAAGAACAAGTCTGAACTAGAGGGTCTCCCTTTGAGGTTAAAGTGAGATGTAGGATAGGGTCTGTGAGATCATCCCACAGCAACCATGGACTGGGGAGAAGGCAGGGAACAAAAAATGCTGCTGGAGCTGGCTGCAATTTTTCACATGCCCTTTCTCTTCACTGATGGAAGACTGTCAGGAGAGAGGGGTGACACTCCTGCCTGTAGTCTGGGGATAGGATGAGACATGGCATGAGGTAGAGTCAGGTATGAATTAACAGTATGGTTTAGTCGCAGATGTGGGGACTGAGCAATCTGAAAATAAGATCTGAAAGTCACATTTTGTCCAGGCAATTGCATGCCCCAACTTCACTTTGGCTTTTGCTCATAAAAGACCAGTCAAATTCTACAGCAGGATAAAGAAGTGCTAGTGGCTTCAATGGATAATGGTAATCTTAAAATAATCCCACTTTCCTCAAATAAATGTGATGGTTTAGAAAGACTTGGGTGTAAATATGTACAAGTATAAAAGTGGGTATATATGCATGTATACATTTATCTCTCTAATTAAATCTTTTATTAGAAGGCATGATTGAAGGGTGCTAACAGCAGGCATCCATAGCATACATCCTTTTCTTTCCCAAAGCAGAGGCTGAGAATGCCAGCACAGCAGGAGTCAGAAGAAGAGGCCATCTACGGTGTAACTCCAGCATCATTGTCCAGAAGAGCTCCTGGGCTTCCACAGGATTTGGGAAAAGCCAGGAGGCAGCACTGTTGCCTCCCTCAACACTGTGCTTTTGATGTGAAGGATTCTGGCTCCTTGCTGGTCTGGCTGGGTGCCATGCAAAATTGATCCACATGCCATATTTGGCACTTGTACTACACACTTCCACCCTTGCTCTTGAACATCAGCCAAAACACTATCCACTGGCCCTGCTGGGAAATGGTCTTAAAAGGCACCAAGCAGTCATAAAAAGGAATTTGCCAATTTTAATTGATTTTTCTGAGGAGTCATGTGCTTATTAGGCCTTTAGCTTTTGGGAAATTTTCTCTTTAATTCTCACCAGTCCTTTAGGGGCAGGGAAATATCACTGAATGGCCTCAGAGCCTTTCAGTGTCACTACTAAACCACAGCATCATTTGGGATCACTGCTGCTCAAACACTTTCCTGGCTCCAGCAATGATCTGCTTCAAAACACAAGGTTTGGCTCGTTTTGACAGCTGGTTTATGGAGCCAGCATTGCTTCCAAGTGAATCTGGGGAACTGTCCTGGAATGAACTGTTTCCATGGGGGCAGCCAGGAAACTTTCCAGGAGGCTCCACTCCCTCAGAGACAGCCAACAGGGATGGAGGAGGAGGAGGAATTTGCTCACTTCTTGTTGAGAAGAATTTTTGTCTCTGATGCTTGCAGAGCCTGTTCCCCTTGGGACATTTTGTTTGGGGCTATTTCATCCTATATTCAGCTCCACCATCTCCTCCTCAGCAACCAGGCCTCATCATTTCTCCTTTCTCCAAGACCTGCCTCAGATCCAAAACAACTTTGTGACTGACCTGGCTCTGGACCCAGGGCTCTGCATGTGACACCACACCCCCACACCCCCAGATGATCTACTCTTCTGCCAGAACATCCTTCAGTCACAATTTGTGTGGGAAGGGACCTATGAAGGTCATCTAGTTCAACCCCCTGCCATTCCAGTACACCCAGTCTCTCAGAGCCTCATGGCTCTGACCTTGAATGTTTCCAGGGACGGGGCATCTACCACCTCCCTGGGCAACCTGTGCCAGTGTTTCACCACCCTCTTTGTTAAAAAAATATCTTCCTTACATCTGGTCTACATTTGCCCTCTTTTAGTTTAAAACCTTACTCCTTGTCCTATCAATACATGCTCTAGTAGAAAGTCTGTCCCCATCTTTCTTGTAAGTCCCCATTGCTGTGAGCTCATCTCTCTGGCAATGATCTGACCTCTCGTTGCCTTCTTTGCTTCAGCCCCCTCCACTTCAAATTCTTGGGCTTTAGGTCAGTGGTTCAGGAAGAACCAGCAGAGTGACTGACTGGTAGATGCAATCATTGCAGTCAGTGCCGAGGAGCAGCAAAAGGAATTACACCTCTGTGCCTCCTGCCTTTATCAGCCTCTGGCTTGAAAAGAAGGGAGGTAGAACAGGCTGGACACCAAGCAGACACTGTACTCCCGTGCCCTTCGTCCCTGGAGGGAATGACAGCCTTGCCTTTAATATCTATAATCTTCCACTGTCGAACAGTGTGCAAATATTGAACTGCTGGAAGCAAAGAGCAGCCGAGGTCGGCTGGGGGATCAGCTCCACAGGCTAGACAGGCTGTCGGGAAGCAGAGTGGCTCGTCTGTGGCCATCGGCTAAAGGCCTGCCCGGCTGGCTCATCCCTTGCCCGGGGGCTTCCCTGTAACCCAGGCACACGGCCGGACCGCACTCAGCGCCGCAAACCCGCCCCGGGGACATCCCCCGGGCTGGGCTGTTCGCTGCAGGACCCGTCCGTGAGAGCTGTGCTAAAGTGTAGCCCAGGAGTGCTGCTCCTGCTGCATGGCCCCCGAGGATGACAGCACTGTCCTCCCGCAGCCCGGGGAGATGTCTGTAAGGATCTGGTGCTTGGGAGGCCCGAGCTAACGGGCTGGGCTGGAAACTTTTGGAAGGGACAGGGGAGGGCGGCAGCCTGCCCAGAACCGCGATCAGAGCCGGCCGCGCACCCTCCCCGGCGCCGCCGCTCCCTCCCCCGGCCCCGGGGCGCTCCGGGGTGGGATTCTCCCCCCGAAAGGCTCCCGGACCGCCGAGCGCCGCTCCCGCCCCGGCCGGGAGAGGCGGCGGCTCCCGCGGCTCCGGCCATGGGCAGCGGCAGCAGCCGGCGGCGGGGGCCCGCGGGCAGAGCGGGGCAGAGCCGGGACCCGCCGGGGACCGCGCCGGCCGACGCCGAGGGGGCGGCGGCACCACCCGGCCCCGGCTACCGAGCCCCGGCCGCCGGCGGCAGCGCCGAGCC
This sequence comes from Melozone crissalis, assembly GCF_028551555.1. Taxonomy (NCBI): domain Eukaryota; kingdom Metazoa; phylum Chordata; class Aves; order Passeriformes; family Passerellidae; genus Melozone; species Melozone crissalis. Next base: position 61,431,159 of record NW_026535805.1, read on the forward strand.
CCGGAGCGGCGCGGAGGCGGCGGGAGGCGGCGGCGGGGCCCCGCTCCAGCAGGCGGTAAGTGCCCGCCGGCCCCGAACGGGACCCCCGACCCTCCCGGCGGTGGCCCCGGCCCCCCAGCCCAGCCCGGGTGTCCCCGCCGCCCTGGGCAGCCCTGCCCCAGCCGGCGCCACCCGCCGCGGCCGCGGCTTCCTCCGAACATCAGCAGCGTTACATTCTTTTGATCTCCGCTGCGAGCCAGGCTCCAGGCTCTGTTGCGTTTTCTCTTTGCTGCTCTCTGGGCGTTTTGTCTTTGCTGTTCTCTTGGCGTTTCCAGTCTCCGATGCAAGGCAAACACGGTCCCCAGAGGGGCCATCCCGTTTTTCGGTCTCCCAGTGCTACTGGAAGTTTCTTTTCCTGACTTGTAGAAATATGCCGACTTTTTAAAGTTCGGTTCCTGCTTTTTCCTGGGTCGGGCTCGTAAACAGAAGGTTTAAAATGTGAACATAAAGCTGCCCTTTAATGTTTGCCAATCCGCTGCAACTGCAGTCTGGCTCGTCCTGAAGGCACATTTCAGTCTCTAACAAATAATGGATTTGCTTCTAAGGGAGTTGAGATTTACCTTCTGGGCTTTTTTTCCATTCCAAGAATAAGAGCAGCATATATATCAGCTGGTGATGAGGTCAAAAATCAACGACATCTTTCATCTTGGCTTTGGAAGCTGTGTGGTTTTTGTTAGATAAACACTGCTCTCCACAGATACACGAAAGTTGTCAAAATAAAGTAATAAATTCAAAAATTGAAAGAAATATTTAGGACCTAGGAACATTCTGCATTGCATGCCTCAGTTTTGCTCTTTAGGTATCATTTCTATCACTGAACTGCACATCAGTGGGTTAAGGATTACTTTAATACAAACTAAATTTTCCAGTCAGAAACTTGACAGGGTTCTGTATGAGAACCCTTTATTTAGACAGGTTTTAAAGAAAAACCTCGAAGTAAGGTTTGGAAATTGAAGAAAAAAAAATAGACATCTTGTACTGGCATATTGTTTACCTTGCTCTTTAAACTCCAAACCCTCCTGCAGAGTGAATGGAGCTTATTCCAGCACTACTTTCTCCTCTGAGGGCCTCTCATTTAGGAGTAATCCTCCCGACTTCTCCCATTTATCTTTACTTGTGGGAATAGAGGCTGCTGGTATTCATTTTCCTTCTTTTTCCATGTGTGAATATCATGGCTGTATCTTTAATAATTCTAATAAGCTGTGAGTTTTCCTATGCAGAAATCAGTATCTTAGCCCTGTTCTGAAGTGATGTATATTCTGGCTAATAACATACCAGAAAGGCAATGGAGCTGCCCTCATTTTTCTTTTCTAATGCCAGTAGAGACATTTCACTATAACAGTAGATACCAGTGAACTAATGACAAGGAGCAAACTGTAGAGGCTGAGGAATTTAAGATGTGGCCCTTGGGGTAGTGTGGCAGTCACTATGCCCCACTCCCTGCTTCAGACTTCCCTCTCTGGCAGAAATGGTGGTAAGGAACCTATAGCATCACCTTGGCCACCCCAGGTTGTGGTGCAGACCCAGGGGTGGGAATGATGTCAGGCTTTGCAGCACAGAGATGTCCATTAGGGTCCTCAAAACTCAGCCTGGAGCAGGCATGTGGGGCCTTGGTCATCCAGTGAGGCCAAGTATGTGCAGCACACAGCAGTGCCACCAGTGAGGCAGCAGTGATGCTGAGCATCTTGTGTGTCTCCTCATCCAGCTGTTGCTGCTGCCTCTTTTTTGGGAGGAAGCTCACAGCTCAGGTTGCACCCAGACAAAGACAGCAGAGAGCTACCAGTATTTCTCAAAGATACTAAAGACATCTAAGAGAAGTTTCAGGTAGTTTCAGGGCAAACTTGAAGCTTTTCTTGGTAGCCCTTTATTTTCCTGAACCTGAGATGGCAGAGACAGAAGTCGTGGGCTTCCTATTCTGACTCCTTGAGGCCTCAAAAGTCACATGCCTGTGAAAAGGAGGGAGGAAACATTTTGGAGCACCAGGTTTTGGTTGTTTGCTGGGTGCAATTTAGTCTTTTAGGTTGTTGTGCAGTCCCACCCTTCCCAGGAGGCTGGGGGAGGCAGTTTCTGGAAAGGGATATCATCTTCATTGCATTGCTGGTAATTTTAGGGTGATTTCTCTCAGTCTTGACAGCTTCTAAAGTCATTTGCAGTTTCTGTCTTGTGGTAGGAACTTGCTTGCTTTGCCCTGTTCAGTTGTCCAAATTGGAGGATAAGCAAAGAAATTTCAGAGAAGAAAGGATGAGTTAATTCAACAGAGTTAATGGGGGAAAGGTGAGGCAGGAAGAGGAAAGGCAGCAAGGATGTATTACAGTAAGAAAGTCTGATAAGAAATAGCCCCTGAAGGAGCAGATTCTGGCCAGTGGAAGTAGAAGAGACCTTTGACACCAGTCAGAAGAGAGCAGAATTGCAAACAGGACTCACTGTTCTGCTGTCACAGCTGGGTTTCTCCTGGGTGTGATGTGCATCAGTGTTGTGTTTCACAGCTGAACCCTGGCACAATTTACCATCCAGCAGTAAGCTGGCAGCACTGATAGGCACTCAGGCCAGGTGACAAGCGCTGGTGGAGCATGCAGCTGCCTTTAAAGACTTGAGCAACCTTAATTATATTCAGTTAGTGCTTGGGAGCAAAAAGGGTGAAAGCATATCACAGTAGCAGGCTGGGAACCAGATCCTGATGCCTCACATGCCTCAGAGCAGACCCCAGCACCTCTTTCAGCATTAAACATCCATTTTCAGCTTTGCTCTCAATTCCAGATGGTTGTATGTGCTATTCCTTGTTTCTTTGCTCGAGACAGAAAAATGTAGTTGAGATTTTGCAGGTGCTGCTGCAGCACAGAGCAGGGGTGGCAGCTCTTGGTGGAAGCCAGGGCAGAGGCTGTGGCCTCAGGCATTTCCTCATTGGTTTCCTGAAATGGAGGAATAATACAGACGTGTTAGGGTTTCAGTTTTAACAGCTTTTCCCATGGCACCATCTCTCCTCCTGACTGGAGACAGGATGTGATTCCATGAAGCAAATCACCCCAGCTGCAGCACAGGAGTAGCACAGCTAGAGGGTGTATTCACCAGCTTCTAGAGGGACTATAATATAATTTTAAAGCACCCGAGTGTTTAAAGCTTTGCCTGATTTTTTCAGCCAGATGTTTTTTCTACAGACTGATGTGGCACAGCGTCACCTCGTGGCTGCTGATGCCCAGCTGCAAACACAAAAGGGTCCTGAAGGGACATTAAATGCCATGCCCCATTAGCTTCTTGCAGGAACTCAGGTTTATTTTTCTGCTCTTGTTAAAATGTGCTTCCCTCAAACAGAAATTTGATCTTTCTGATTCCACGCTGTTAGCAGTTTATTTCAACATTTTCTTCCTGGTTGTGTTAATAGTCAAAAATGCCCTCAAATCAAGATATTGTGCTACACTTTCATAGGGAGCATGGGGCCTTTAGAAAATGTCATCTGCTGCTGAATATCTGGGACTCCCTGAACTTCCCAAAGTCAGATTATTTCAGATTCTGTAGTTAATGTCCAGTTGTAGATCTGGCAGTTGCTGAGTTAAAGGTCTCCCTCTCTACCCCATTATATTTCTTGTCGTGTTCAAAGTACCTGAAACTTGACCAGACCCCAGAAGCAGCGAGCTGTGCTGTCCCCTCAGCCAGCATCACCCTCCCAGCACAGCTGTGTTGCACCTGGACTTGGAAAACTGCTGACTAGGTATTTTCCACAACTCCCCCCTTTCACTTGGCAGAGCATGGGTGGCTTTTGCCCTGGAAACTATTTGTGATCTAAAAGCTACACCCAGGGCATGTGCAGAATAGCTGGGAGCTGCTGTTTTAGTTGGCAGGAGAGGAGAAGCGTGGGAACTCCTTGCATCCCTGCCCACTTCCTGTCCACCGCCTGCTCCTAATTCCTTGGCTGGCCAGAGGATGTTGCTGCAGACCAAAGCAAAGCTGGAAGTGCTTTGCCTGGGAGTGCTTTGCCTGGGCTGCAGCTGGGGCCTTGTGTCACATTTGGCACCTAGTGGCACCCTAGGTAAGCTGCTTTTTTTAGCCAGCAGTACTGGCTGTGGGTTGGAGAGGCTGATTCCAGCAGTGCTGCCTGTCTCAGCCCCAGTCCTAGCAGTGCTGCAGGGTGATGCCTGTCTCAGCCCCAGTCCTAGCAGTGCTGCAGGGTGATGCCTGTCTCAGCCCCAGTCCTGGCAGTGCTGCAGGGTGCTGCCCTGCTGTGGTAGCAGCAGTGCTGCCTGTCTCAGCCCCAGTCCTGGCAGTGCTGCAGGGTGCTGCCCTGCTGCTGCACCCGAGGGCTCTCCACTGACAGCCTCCCTCCCTGCCACAGCAGCGGGTTGGCATTTCAGCTCAGACTGATCCACCAGTCCAGTTCATGGAGTGTTTGTGTAGAGGGATTTGGGAGGAGCAGAGGCAGGGAAAGAGGCACTGGCATACGTGTTTCAGAATGCTGCACAATTAAAACCACACCCCATGGACCAGCACTGGCAGAGACCACACTGCTCCTGTGTAGATACTTAACGTGGCTCAGTCACGCCTTGGATGTGAGTTGCACCTGAACTGTACTCAGTCTGTATTTCTACTGCATCTCAAGGCTATATGGTAAACTGTACCATAGCAGCTGCCTGGCACTGGAGCATGATGGTCTGCCCCACTGAGCTGGCATGATTTTTGGTTAGGACCAGCTTGTAGTCTCTCAAATAATGACTGGGCATTGCTTAGAGACCAGCACAGGAACCATCTCAAAGAGCTTGAATTTAGCCTCTCAGTTTTGGAGACAATGTTAGTAGTCAAGACTGCAGCTGGCTGGTTTCAGTGCAGCTTGGGAGCAGCTCTAGAGCCTCCAAAGGTACATGGCTCCAGATCACCCTGTGGAAGGTTCCAGGAAAGGGTGTTCTCACCCAGCTTATTCATAGCTGCTGGAGCTGACAGAGAAAGTAGGGGGTTAAGGGCTGGCAGGGCCATCAGGAACTTGCACTAGACTGGGGGGAGTGGGAAGCTGCACCCCAGGAGTGCTGGTTTTTGCATGCAGCAGAGAAAAATAACTCTTGCTTCCAGCTCTCAGCTCTGCCTTGCTCCTAGGAGCTGCTGCCCTAAGGGATGGCTGAGCTGTGTGAGCAATGACTGTCAAACCATTCCACCCCACATGTCATGACATTAAATTAAATGTTGATACATGCTGGGTGAGCTTAATATCCAAGCCTTTAAACTTGGAGGAGGGGGTGATGTGGGGCTTTGTGGCACAGCAGACGTCAGCAGAGGATGCCTGTGATGAGAATGAGGTGGAAAATGAGGAGACACGCCACGGTCTGGATGAGTAATAAAAAGATGACTGCAAGCTGCAGAAAGGAGAAGCTGACTTCATTTAACTCTTCCAGGACACAGGCCAACCAGGCCAGCAATTACTTATTTAGCTGTAGGATAGGAACCCATAATATTAAAGTGTCCTGACATGCACATCATGCTAACCCACATAAAGGGCTAATACTAATTATCTGCTGAACTTGCAAGACACCCATTACAGCGCTCCCCAGCCGGCTGGGTGGGGTCAGTGTTTATTGTGTCTCACAGCCCCGGGCAGCCTGTGCTCCGCTCCCTGCCTGCTGCCCGGCACATGGTGTCACCCGGGCACCCCGAGCCAGGTGGCCTTTGCCTGCAGGAAATGGGAGCAGCTCCCAAACTGTGGAGACTCTCACGGCAGGGAGAAGGCAGAGGCTGGAGGTGCCTCTTGTTTTCGCTTGCCACCATTTTTGATTCATGCACTGGATGAAATGTTGGTAGACATCTACGTGTGCCAGTTCCAAATTCTCTTGGGCAACAAGTATTGCTGCTGACAGATCCCTTGGAAAAGGTGGGAGCAGGTTTTGCACAGAGAAGCAGATTTTGCTAACCAGAGCTGCACTATCCTGATGACGAATTAATTCTGTCTTCCACCCACACAACACGTACAGCTCGTAATATGGAGGAGTCAGCCACAAGGGAAGAAAAAACAGGCAACCTACTGTACAATCCAAACCCCTCCCTGGAATGATCCAAGCCCATCCTTTGCTCAGAAGTATTGGAAGCTGGGTTCTTACTGTGGGAAAAACATAATCAAAGCACTCCTTAAGAACTCTATTTCCCTTGGTGCTGAGGATGAATAATGTTCTTCACCTGGTGGAAGGAAACTCGGGCCTCAACAGTAGTCCAGTGATGATGGATGAGGAGCTGCCTTGTGGGATGCAGTCCCAGGAGAAGTCAGCCATCAGAGCTCAGCAGGCTGTTCTCCTGGCACTGCTTCTTGCTCTTGTTGCATGTGGGAGATTGCCAAGAAACAATCATAAATAACCAGGAGAGAACTGTCTTACCTCACTGTCAGCTTTCTCACATACCCTTGTCTCTGCTTGGACCCAGAAGCTCTTTTTAGAGTAGTTCAGCCTCTTCCAGAGAAAACAAAGTGCTGCCAAAGAGCAGGGACTCTTCTGAAAGGATGTGGAATGCCTTTTGACAGGTATTACACTAAAACTCGATGAAAAACTGGCAACATCTTTTGTAATTTTTTGACAAAAGCAGCTAGGATGGGAAACACAGTGTACAACAGATACCTTTCCTGGCTCCTGAAACAGAAGCTACTGAGGGCTCACCTGGAAGAGATGTTCACCCAGAGCCATCAGAGAGGTGTCCTTGCTGCAGCTCTCCTCACCTGCTGAAGCATGGGAGCCAGAGGTGACCACAGCAGCACAAAGCCCTTGCAAGAGGCAGGGAAGAACTGAGCAGTTCACTACCAAGCACCTCTCTATCTGCCTCTCAGTGTCTGAGACCATGGGGTTTAAACCTCAGCTCCTGTCCATCCCCCATGAGAAGCAGCTGAGGAAGGAGTGTAGTGGAAAAATACCCTTGCAAATTAAAATCAGGTGTCCTGCAATACCTGCAGACACTCAGGTGGACATTTCTACCTGGGGGATGGCACACACAAGCCTGACCAACATGAACAGATTTTAATCGGCACAGAACTGTGTGTGAAGCCATCACTGTTGTACCAGCAGTGCCTGTAGTGGGGCATTGCCCCTCCATAGCGGCCACACTTTCCAGCACCAGTCCTGTGCATGACCTTGAGGCAGCACAGGTTTGAGCTATTCTGAGAGCATGTACATGATCTTACTGAGGAATCACTTGATCCCATCCAGCCCTGCAGAAACACAGCAGAGCAGTAGGCAATGGCTCTGCATTGCAAGCTTTTCCACACCTCTCCCTGGTTCCTTTGCCTCCTGCTGGCGGTTAGGTTTCCTTCCTTTTGTTCCTTTTTACTTAGGGAATTTTTTCCCCATAAGTTGCTACAAAACACTAACAACAGGGTACTTGAGAAAAACAAAAAAAGTGGCCACGCTCAGGGGAGGAGGGCCGGGGAGGTAAAGGACTAAAGGACGGGACTGGGGCAGGTTGAAACGATCACGCCGCTGCTCCCAGGAGTGACTTGGAGGAGGAGAAGGAGTGCAGCTTTGTCCACTGGTCTGTGGGCAGAGCTGCTGCTTCTGACCTCACCGGAGCATCAGGAGATTCCCTGCCTTTTTATTTGACATTCGAGGTTCTCTGTCTAGCCGACATCTTTAGGTTAGGGGGAGGGGTAAAAAGGGCCTTAGCAGATACTGGATTCTGTTGCTCACATCTAGACATCACCTCAATCTATCAATTTTGTGTTGGCTCGTTGTTTTTAGGGGGTTTTGGCTAGGTTTGGTGAGGAGTTTCTCCCATTGCATGCTAGCTCCGATGTCATGTGCATGCCAACTGGATGTCCCCTCCTCTTCACCGTCTGGTTGCCATCTTCCAGGAAGCAGCAGCGTGTCACTTGGCAAAAGGGGGAATTCTTAACCCTCAAGGACAAGTAGTTAACGAACGACAGGTGATTACAATAACAAATGACAGGTGATTACAATAAGAAACAGGTGATTACAATAACAAACAGTTAGAACTCCGCCCTGGCAGCAACTGGCCCAACCTGTGAACTCTGCAACCTTTTAGAAGAATGGGCAGCTGGTCTACTCACAGCAAGGTGCTGGCTGTATCTCTTGGCTTCCGAGGAGCACAGTAGGAGCTGCTGCCCTGGAAAGGGAATTTGCTGCTGCTGCCAGAGCCCAGCCCAGAGCTGCCCCTTCTGCTGTGGGGTGAGCCTCTGCTCGTGATATTAGCCACTGAACTGGCACCTTATTACCCTTACCTCTCTAAAGCAGGGACCTGTCCCCATCTGCTCTTGTGCCCGGGATCCTGAGCTCACCTCTCCCTGCCCTGCTGGGAGCCAGGCCGCCGCTATCCCACCCCTGCTGTCTCTTTGGCACTGCTCTGAGCTTTTGCTGCACTGTAGCCCTGCATCCCCTGCCTGCTGAGACATCCTGCTGGCCCTGCTTGCTGCTCTCCAGAGTTCTGCTGGGGCACCGGGATCGGCCACCCCAGGGGTTTGTGAGGCAAAGCCTCTCCTCCGTCCCTTCTACTCTGGGCCCAGCCGCCATTGCTGTGTGCTGCCCGCGCCACAGCGCCCCCTGCAGCCCCGGGGGAATCACTGCACCTGCCCTGCCCGCCGGGAGCCAGCAGCGCCCCCGCCGGCCGTGCCCGGAATTGCACCGAGGGGAAAGCGCCGCGGCTGAGGCGGCCGGGCCTGGGTTTGTGTCTGTGTGGTGTTAGTGCCAGAGCTGCTGTTTGTTTGCTTTATCATACACACCAGTAAAGAACTGTTATTCCTATTCTCATATTTTTGCCTGAGAGCCCCTTAATTTCAAAATTATAATGATTCTGAGAGAAGGGGTTTACATTTTCTATTCCAGGGGATGCTCCTGCCTTCCTTAGCAGACACCTATCACTCAAACGAAGACGCTTCCCTTTTTTCCTATACAGAAAATATTTTCTTCTTTTCTGCACTGATAAAACAACTTTTCATTTCTGTTTTCTGGAAGGCCCTGATTTGGTGCAACCTGTTTAACTTGTTTGTGTTGTTGTGGGATTCAGGGTAGTTTGTATGAAGGAGGCCCACCAGCTTCAGGATTGCGCCTCAGAAACAACAATAACAAGCCAAGATGCAAAGCCATGTCCCACTCCCTTTCCCTGTGAGAATACAGTGAAAAGGTAGAAGAAGATCATAGATAAATTATTCTCAGTAGTACCTGGCTGCAGAGGGTTTATTTTAATACGGGCCCAGCTGGGGACGAACAGTGCCATCCCTACCCCCATTTTAAATACCATTAGGTTTGGCTTTGGTTGCTCCCCAGGTATCCCATTAAAAGCCTGGGGATTCCCACATAGGGAAGATGGATGTTTCACCCCAGATGGATAATTTTTCCAGGAAACATTTTTGTCAGGTGAAAATTGGGTTGATATGGCTGTGACTTCCTCCCTTAGCAGGTATTTTCATACTGTTACCTGCAGCTGGTGGCACGGTGGCATTCATGGAAAACTGTGAGGTTTAACAGGCCAGCGTTCAGGGATTTTGATTCTGTAGCAAGCAGCCACCCAGCTGTCCTGAGTGCTGAAACAGAAACAGCAGAACAGGGCTAGGAAAGGAGAGTCTCTTGTACCTGTATCGTCTCCACAGAGGTTGTTTGGAGGTTTAAACCAAACCAGGGAGTTTAAACCAGGACATGTTGCCCACTGTAGACAGAGATAGGTTTCATAGAAAGAAATAATGGTCTGGGTTGAAAGGGAGCTTTGAAGATTACCTAGTTTCAACCCCCCCATCATGGGCAAGGACATTGTTAACTAGACCAGATTTCTGAAAGCTCCATTCAGCCTGGCCTTGCACACTGCCAGGGATGGGGCATCCACAGCTTTTCTGGGCCACCTGTTCCAGTGCCTCACAACTCTCACAGTAAAAATTTCTTCCTAAGATCTAATCTAAATTTGCCCTTTCAGTATAAAACCATCATCCCTTGTCCTGTCACTACAGGTCTTGTAAGCAGCCCCTCTTCATGTTTCTCATAGACCTCCTTTAAGTAGTGTAAGGTTGCAATAAGGTTTCCCCAGAGCCTTCTCTCCTCCAAGCTGACCAACCCCAACTACCTCAGCCTGTCCTCACAGGAAAGGTGCTCCATGTCTCTGATCATTTTCATGGCCCCCTCTGCACTCCTTCCAACAGGTCCATGTCCTTCCTGTGCTGAGAACATCAGACCTGGATTCAGTGCTGCAGGTGGGGTCTCACAGGAGCAGAGTAGAGGTGGAGAATGACCCTCCTTGAATTCAAATTATTTTAACTGTCTTGTCTTCTGTCCTAGGCTTTGTCAACCAGAAGCCCACCAAGCCCAGAGAACAACAACCTTGATCACCAGTGAGTATCCCCTGCTTTCATGGTATCTTCAGCATGGGGAAAGCACATGGAAACAAGGGGCCTTTATGCTTTTTCTTCATTGTTAACGCTGTACAGAAGAGCTGAGAATGGTGTGAAATGGTTTATAGCCCTAAATATTCTACCCTTTTACTTATTTGCAAATTAAAAAAAAACCAGGTGTTGCTTGAAAAGATTCAGGCTCTAGCTCAAGTGTAGTATAGAGGTTGTGTGCAATCAGAATTTTGGGTGTTCTCATGTCAGAGAGGCACATAGGAGTAGTTAGTGCAAAGCTGTGGAGAATTGCTCCAGCAAAGGGCTCAGGCCCTGATTCACCTGCGGGCTCTGCAGCATGTGGAAGAGGATAATAATGTCTCTGCTCCCCAGGAGTCTTAAGAGAAAGCCCATCAGCTGCTCCAATGCTACACCAGTTAGAGACAAGAGTGTCCCTCAGGGACAGGGGAATGGTGGGGACCTGCTGTTCTGGGTGCCAAACAAAAGAAACCAGAAATTTTCCACAAGCAAAAGCTGCCCAAAAGAGTGAGCCTCTGAGTCGGCTTGCACCAGGAATGGGAACAGTTTAACACATGCTAAAAAAACAGGTGAAATGAACAAGCTTGGAAAACTATCTTAAAATATCAGCTCCTTACATTAAAGAGCGACTCTCTCCAGCATTAAGCTCTGACTCTCATGCAGCCCCTCTGCTCCTGCAGCACTCAGAGCAGACTGATCTGCAGATGCTGGTGTGTGACCCACTAACGCCCAGCTGTGCTGCTGGCTGTGTCAGCAGAGCCCAGGCACTGCTGCAGCTCCCCTCTCACTGCTGCTCTCCCTCCCAGCTGGCAGGGAGCTCACCTGGCAAGGCTTCTACAGGTGCTCTTGCAGGGACTTCAACCTCTCCTGTGCTTCCCAGCACCCTCAGTGGGCTTTGGGCTGTGATGCCAACTGAGTGTTCTCCTCCTGGGGTGCACAGCCAGCCCTGCCAGGCCCCTGTGCAGCTCCCCAGGCACCCACTGGCCCCAAACACCCTGCCAGGGCTTCTCCCTCCCTCTTTGATGTGCAAGGGGAAGGTTTGAGACAGCAGAAAATGTTTTCTGATCTGGGATGACAGAGCAGGAGATTATTTTCATTTAGATAACGTTTACTATATACTCAGAGTCCCATAGCACCACTCATGTGTGAAGTGCCTGTACTGCCTGAGATAAGCAGAATTGCAATTTCTGCTGGCAAGAACTATACAAACATTTTTTTGGAAATGGCCCAGCACCCAACAAATTTTTGAAGACATCAAATCAATTAAAATCAAATCAAGCCACAGAAAGAGAGGTTAATGTGCACGCGTAGGTGTCTCATCCTTCACATTTCTGTGGCTGGAATCATTCTAGGTAAACACTTTGCAAACAGCAGAAGTCAGCCTTGTCTTGCTAGAGTTGCTGACTGAAGAAATTCCCATAAAGCCAATTAAAGGAGAAGCACATGCCGAGGAAGGAAAGAAGAACTAGATAGGCAGTCACGCAAGAGAGAGGTGGGGGTGCACTGCTGTCCTAGAACATGGCCCTGTGTTCAGACACCACACGAGCCTCTGAACCAGCCCCTGCTGAGTACTTTGGATGTGCTCCTGCTTGGGCTTTGTTACCTCTCATCCTCACTCCCCCAAAATCTTTTGGGAGCTGCTCTCCAGCATCTGGTAGTTCAGGGGTGGATGACACAGCCCAGGCACACAGGAATGATTTTATAATTGCTGCCAAGGCTCGTGGCACTGGCATGGTTACCGGGGCGTTGTTCTGACCCATTTTTCAGCTGCTGGGCCTTGCAGAAGGCATTTTAATGATTAACCCTGGACTTGCCCATCCTCAGCAAAATGATAAAAAACACTGGCCTAGATTCACCCCAACCTAGTTTTCAGCCACTTAACTCAGGTTTGTGCCTGGGAGTTTGTCACCCTAGTCACCCATCAGGGCCATTGTCACAGGAGCCTGCAGGCAGCTCTCCCTCACACCAGGCACCTGCCTGACACCAGGGATATGGCACTGACAGCCATCCCCACGGCTGGGATCTCAAAGGTAGTTTTGCTCACTATTGGTGTAATTTTGTCCTTTGCATTTCCTTCTCCACATTGCATAGTTTGTTGTCTTTTCACTTAACAAAAAATCCACCCATAACTCCTGCTTCCCTTAAGAAACTTTAAATACCGAGAAGCGTGTAGCTGAAATGGAACACATTTCTTGCTTTCCTCTTTCCTGAATTGTTTTGCTCCAGCCTCTTAAATCACTTTTATTGCTGCTTTCTACACTCCCTCCAAGCTGTTAAGAACATTTTAGCAGTGAGGCGCCCAGAAGCCTGCCCAGTAATCCTGATGGAGCTGCACTAGCCTTCTTTTTCCTTGCTGTCCTATCACAATGCAAGTTCCCCTCTTGCTTGCTTTTCAGCTGACTCCTTCTCTCTCAGCTTTACTCCTTCACAGATTTCTCTCCTTCCCCAGAACATCTGGGGTTTGAAAATCTTTCCACTCAGGGTACTGTGTTGCCTTCTGAAGCAAGGCAGGCGACCTGGTTCTGAGGAAACGGCACGGCAGCCCTCTCACTAGGGCCACTCGGGCCAATGACACACGCAGACATCAATGTGATGGACGGTCAAAAGGCGTTTATTGTCTCATCTCTTGGGTTTTTATAGTCTAAGGGGTCTCTACGTCAATGTGGGTCTGTCTTTACCATCTATGGTTAGTAAGAGGTGGACTGTTACTGGGTAGGGGATGGAAAGTTACTGGAATTTGGTTAGGAGGGTTACATTCCTATGTTAGTTTCTTATCTATGGGAAGCAGATGGTCTTATCTAAGGGGATCTGAGGGTCCTGGCTTTCCGTGACATCGCGAGATCTTCCGCAGCGCCTCTCCCTGTCTACCACATCTCCCCCCCCCTTTTCACAAATGAATGAGGTAGTCGTATACATAGGTACTGAAGTGAGGTATGAGGTTGTAACTGGACAAGGGAAAGGAGTCTTGGGAAACTTGAGTAAGCTTTTGCCAGACAAGTTCGGAGGATCTTGTGACTGACGGTGTTCCCTGGTTGAATTCTCTGGTTGATTTCTCTGGTTGATTTCACAGCAATTGTCGTCGGCCTAGGTACATGATGTTGGTCCGTTCCAGGCGGGTGTGAACGAACGAGACCAGCTTGTTCAGCAGGCATGGTCCGAAGGTGACTGTTAGAAACCTGTCTATATTTCTCTTTTGTGGATCTGGCTGGGTCCCTCAAGAAGATGGTGCACTTCTTCGTCTGAGTGGTACAGGACCCTAGGAACAATCTGAACTTGGACACAGAAGTCGTTAGAGTCATTGAATTTGGCAAGGAACTCACAAGGACTCGCTCCGGATCGCTGGCAAACCCACCTCCCAGATGCGGATGGGACTGCCCATTTATTGTTTTTCCTGTTAGGCTTGACGATTTTGGTGCAGATGTTGCCTCCCCGCTTAGCTAGGGTTGCATTGCCAAAGCGTCTGCCTCGGCCTGTGACTTGACTCCGGGTGATTCCCTTGCGAGGGGTGTCCCATCTGCACTGGTGAGGGGCGTTGGCTGAGGAATAACTGAAGGGAGTGTTTAAAGCGACTCCTTCGAAAAAGGGGGGTTTGACATCATAACAAAGCCTGCAGGATTCGGTTAGGTTAGGGTTGGATTCGTTCGGGGATACAAAGGTAGCTTCTAACATGCGAAGGATTGGGTCTGAGTCTGGCTCGGTTAAGCGGCTCCTCTGAAAGGTCTCCGCTTGACCGGTCGGGACTTTGCTGACCCCTGTGGGTAAGGTTTTGGGGTAGGTTATGTTTCTCCCTTTCGGCACGCTTTTAATCGCTTTGTTGGGTCCGACTGCTCGGGGTGCTGACGGTTGGAGCCTGATAATTTGCACGTTCTCCCTCTCTTTTGACCCTTGAAGGACTACCGTCCTGTGGCCCAGCTAGGGTGATCTGGCTGCAAGACCGTCCTGTTGTAATCGGTGCATACCCGAAATCTAGGGATTTTATGCTGGTTTCGATGGAAGTTCCTGTGAGAGAAGAGGGGTTCTTTGCAACCGATGGGTGCCCTGGTGAACTGTAAGAATTTGTCTGGCTCTTGTGGATCCCACCCAGGCCCCGATGGCCTGGCATCTGTAACTATGGTTTCGCAGCCCCAGTGCCCACAGTGTCCCCACCCTGGGTGATCGCAGTAGCTTTTCCCAGGGTTTGAAGCTGGGCACCAGTAGGATAGGTACGAGTGTGTGACGTGTGGGGAATAGGGGTGTACCTTTGGCCGTCCTGGAAACAGGTCGGTGATGCGGAGCACGAAGGATGGGGTGTTCGGTGTGGTGATTTGTCTGAGCGCTTTGCCCCTACTAAGGTGTCGCATGACCCGCCTGAAGGGCTGATGGGGGTAGTGGTCTGGGCCGGCTTGCCCTCTGGCAACTAGCCCCAACAGCAAAATCCCACAGAAACTCCCTTGGTGCTTGGGTCTCACCCGTGCGGGTCTCTCGGGTGCTGCCTGGCGGCTTGGTGGTCTGTCGCTTTCGTCCGGAACCGGGAAGTACGCATCACGAGGGCGTCCCACGAGCAGGTCCTGTAAACAAATACTCGCAATTCTCGTCAGTCTCATTCTGCTCGCTATGAAGGTCCGGTTTAATCGACTTAAGTGGACACCACCTGATTTTGCCGTCCTTTTTGACCGCTGCGTACCCTCGCCCCGTGAGCATCAGCCTCCAACCCCGTTCCCACTCGCCTAGCTCGTTTCTGATTACCACCTGTGGGCCCTCTTCTAGCGTTCGAGTGACCCAGTGTTTTTGAACGGGACTGTTTGTTTCATCTCCCCTAGGGAATTGATTCAGTGCCAGCAAGGCGGTTGCCAGCATACGTGCCTGATCTCCTGGGGGAATGGCATTGGCAAAGCCCTCTGCTTTTGCCAACACTTCTATCTTGGCTTTCATGGTCTGGTTTGCTCTCTCAACTATGGCCTGTCCGGTACTGTTATATGGGATGCCTTGCACTAGCGTGATACCCCATTTCGAGGCAAATTCCTGTACTTGTTTGGAGGTGAAATTGGAGCCGTTGTCCGTTTTGATCTGCTTGGGGATACCAAGCCAAGCCATGGCTGTCAGCCAGTGCTGGATTGTGGCTTTGGAGTTAGTTTTGGGGTGCTGTGTGGCTACGATCGTTCCGCTATGAGTGTCTACTGTCACTGCAAGCCATGCTCGGGGCTTCAGCAGTTGACTTAAGATGAAGTCCGACTGCCAGATTTCTGAGGGCTTGAGACCTCTCGGGTTGACTCCGTAGGTCCAAAGGGGTGACTTCTGGCAATGAGGGCAGGTGGCTACCACATGTCTGGCGTCCGCCGTCGAGATTCCACATCTCTTTGCTAGTGCTTTGACTCCGATGTGGAGTGACTCGTGCAGTTGACGGGCTCTTTTTCCAAGGTCCCAACGCCTTTTGCTGCGGCGTCCGCTTTGTCGTTGCCGATCTGGAAGTAACCTTTGATTGGGTCATGGCTGTTGATGTGGATGACTGACGCGGTGCCCTGTCGCGAGGAGAGTGCTTCTTCCAGCATTAGGGCTGCTGCTGATGTTGACACTCCTGGTCCTGCCATGGCTAGGCTGAGCCTTGCCACGAATATGGAGTCCCTTACGATGTTGAGGTGTTCATCTTGGAAGAGTCCGCACGCCAAAACCACTGCTGCTGCTTCCAGCTGTTGCACTGACCGCGTGGGGTCACACGCTTTGACGCAGTGCCATTGCTCTCCTGCCTGCCACGCTGCTGCTGCGGTTGAAGTTGTGGAGGAAGCGTCTGTGAAGACCGTTGGTCCCGGCTGTGGTCTGTCCTTGACCTTTGGCGGCATGTCCATGTCGACTATGGTCAGCAGCTTGGTCCAGGGTGGCTTGGAGGAGTAGGTGATTTCTCCTCTGAAGCCGGAGAGAGCAAGGGCCAGGTACTCTGATTTTGCGGCTGACTCTATGGTCGGCTGCTTGCGAAACGGAAGGTGGATGCTTGTCGGCTCCGTCCCTAAGTGTTTCAAGGCGAGTCTCCTGCCTTTCATGATGAGGTTGGCGATGCACTCGATTCCTGGGGAAAACGCACGAGCGGGTCTTCCGAGGACCACCCATTGGATCGGTCGGGCCTTTTCTGCAGGTCCTTGGGCCAGTGCTCCCACTCCCCCCTTCGGTGTAAAGTGGACGTACAGGTCCAGTGGCATGGCTGGGTTCCACCTGGCAAGCGTGCCAGTGGCCATTTGGTTTTCCTTTCAGGAGGTCGTACAGAGGGTCCATGACCTCGGGAGGAATCAGGACGATGTTGCGAAGCCACTGCAGCGATCCCACCAGGCGTTGCACGTCGTGGAGCTTCATTTTGGGGGGGTCACGTAGGAGCTCGTGATGCCCACTCCCAGGAAGGTCACGCAGGGTCCTCTCTTGATCTTTGCGCTCGCGATCTCGAAGCCGTTGGCTTGAAGGGTTTCCGTGACTGTGGTCACCAGGTGATCTACTTGGCTTGTCGATGGTGCTGCGACCAGGATGTCGCCATTGTACTGGATGATGGTTGCGGTGGGGTAGGAGTGTCGGACTGGCGTCAGTGCTTTGTCCACGGTGATTTGGCATATGGTCGGGCTGTCGACCCGGCCTTGCGGAAGTACTCTCCATTGGAAGCGAAGGTTGGGCCGCTCGCCGTTCCGAAATGCCCCCGAAAAGGCGAATTGCTCTCTGTCCTCAGGGTGCAGAGGTATTGAAAAGAAGCTGTCCTTGATACCCAGTACTGCACACGGCTGCCCTTCGGGGATGGCTGAGTTCGTGGGAAGCAGTGTCTGGACTGGACCCATGGGTCTGGTCATCTTGTTCACTTCTCTCAGGTCGTGGACGAGACAATAGCCTTGTCCGGGCCTTTTGGGGACCACGAATACCGGAGTGTTCCAAGGGCTGGTGGAGGGTTCTATGTGACCCTTTTGCAGTTCTCGGTCGACCTGTTCCTGCAAGGCTGCCATTCGAGGCTCTGTCAGGGGCCTCTGCTCAACCCATACAGGGTCTGATGATTTCCAAGTCAATTTGATTGACAGCGGGGGGTGTACAGCAGTGGCCCTCGTGGTAAATTTGTCATCCGAAATCCGAGCAAGGAGAGAACGTCCCTTCCTAACAGGGGTGGAGAATTCTGCAAAATTGACTGCTCCCTGTGGGGGCATAGGGCTTGAGGGTCCCCTGCCCCACTGGGGGTTGCTGTAGCTGGGCCGTCTCGCATTTGCAGCGGGAGGAGGCTGAGTGTGGCCCGCGCGCCCCCTCCCTCTCCCGTTTCCCCGGGGCCGGGATGCTTGGAGTGAGGGTGCTGCCAGGGAAAGCTGTGCTCGCTGACTAGCTGTCCTTCCCCGGAAGCCTGGGCTAACACGGTCGTCTTGCCATTCCTGCTTAAATGCAATCCGCCCCGCCCCATCAAAAAGCATGCGGCTTATTTGCGTAATATCAAAATTGAGCAGATCGTTATTGCTAGAAAGGCCGTCCTCAGGAGTGGGTACTACAACTGAGTTGATCCCTATTTCTGAAATCCCTTTGGCTTCTTTTGGGTTAACTGGGGTATATGCCCTTTGTTGGTTCCCCCGCGCTCCGGCAACCCCCCCTGGGAAAGCGTGCATGGAGGCTGCCGGTGCCCGGTCCCCACAGGCTGCTTTTATTTTCCCCCATCGGTGAGTTTGTGTTGCGATTGTTTCCCGATATTGTTTAAAGCTTTATTCGGTTTCGCTCGAAACCGCATTAATTCTGCTCTCTCGGTTTCCGAGTCCCAGCCGGGCTCGGTCGGCACTTCCGAGCTGTCTGAGCAGCTGTTACTTGACTCTGGGCCGGAAGCTGAATGCCGGTACCCTTCCGGCGCTCCGTGCCGTTTTGTGCGGCTCCGACCCCGCTCCTCCCTTTGGGGGTGGTGCCGCTCCCTCCCCCTGGGGTCCCCCCGCCTCCTGACGGGGGAGGTCCTTGCCCTATAAGGACCTAATTTGAATAGAGCGCTCTGGTTGGTCTGACACTCTACCGCGGGGACCGCCCCCCCCCCCCTCCCCGCTCGCCCGCGCATGCGTTGTTAAGCAGCCTGACGGCATTTCCTCCTCCCTTCCGCCCTCGCCATGTGGTTCGGCGCCATTTTTAAACGCACATGGCGGGGGCGAGTTTTTACCGATCCCGGCAGGGTCCGACCATCCGGCCGCGTTCCGCGCCTTCTCCGCGGGTCCCTGCCAGAAGCATCGCGCGCGCTGCTCTGCCTCTTGTGCTGGATCGGCGACCGGCGGGGAAGGGACGGATAGAGAAACTGCGGTTTTCTCGGATGGTTCCGCGGGGGGGCTAGGACCCGACGGGCTCCGTGGGAAGGTCGGGGGGTTCCCTGGGGGTTCCGGGGGGTCTCCTGGGGGCTCCGGGGGGTCTGGGCTCGGGCTCGGAAAGGGATGGAACGCGCCCGGCCCCCGCATGTTCCCGCCGTCAATCCGATCGCTCTCAGAGGCGGTTTGTGTCGCGGCCCCCACCCCCGGCTTTGCTGTAGCTAATAAACCTGTACACGCGGCTTTCCGCGTCTCCTGTTCTTCTAACGTCTCGCGTAGGGTCTCTTCTACTTTCCCCCACGCTCTGAGGTTTTTACCTCTGCCTGCGGACTTAGAGTCCTCTGCTGAGGCGGCAGTACACGTCTCCCGCGCTCCCGAATATAATATTTTTACCGGACGTCCGATCGTCCCCAGCTCTAGGAGCCTTGCAATAGCAAGATTAGAGTTCCTGAGCTCACCTTTAATTCCCCATTGCTCATGAGCCTGACTTACGACCTTCGCTGTGGATTCCATGGTCCACGCTGGTCCGGAGGCGTCCCTCCCGCTGTAGTCGGACCCGCCGCTACAGCCGCCGCCCTCTGACCAGGAGAATTCCCGTTCCCCGGGCGCTGCAGCAGTCCCGGGTTTCGGCACCAGTATGTTGCCTTCTGAAGCAAGGCAGGCGACCTGGTTCTGAGGAAACGGCACGGCAGCCCTCTCACTAGGGCCACTCGGGCCAATGACACACGCAGACATCAATGTGATGGACGGTCAAAAGGCGTTTATTGTCTCATCTCTTGGGTTTTTATAGTCTAAGGGGTCTCTACGTCAATGTGGGTCTGTCTTTACCATCTATGGTTAGTAAGAGGTGGACTGTTACTGGGTAGGGGATGGAAAGTTACTGGAATTTGGTTAGGAGGGTTACATTCCTATGTTAGTTTCTTATCTATGGGAAGCAGATGGTCTTATCTAAGGGGATCTGAGGGTCCTGGCTTTCCGTGACATCGCGAGATCTTCCGCAGCGCCTCTCCCTGTCTACCACAGTACTGACCAGTTATTTTCCTGGCTGGAGGGTCTAGCAGCCCTCAGGTGGGCTCAGTGTGTGTGAAGCCAGGCTCTGCAGCCCTGGCATGTGGTGACAGGAGGAGCAAGGTGCCTCCTCCACTGCTGGAGCAGCTGGAGGAGCACAGGAATAGGCCTGTGGGCTACGAGCTTTTGTCCTGTGCACATCATGAGCTTGGGATTTCCCTGCCTCAGCTGCTCACTGAATTCTAGGATCAGCAGAAGTAGCTGCACCAATGTGCCTTTGAGATGGAGGTTTAAGTTGGGATGGCCTCAGGAGGTCTCCAGTCCAGTCTCCTAGCTCTGGCTCCAGGCTGGAGCAGCTGTGAAGTCAGAGCAGAATGCTCCAGGCTTTGTCCCATCAGGTGTTGAAAGCCTCCAAGGATGGAGCCTGTACAACCACACAGCCTGTTCGTCTGCTTACTGTCCTCAGGGTACAGAAGTTCCTCCTTTTATCCAGATTAAAGCTCCCATTTTTTATTTTATTTCAGTTTTCCTGTATTAAGTGATACAGAACTTTGCCACAAATAGAAATAGTATGAACAGCAGCTTGCTTTTCCTTTGCTTTTGAAAGAAATGCAGCCCTCTCTTTTCCTCTCATTTCTGGGGTGTGCATAGGATGTGGAGTCTGCTTTTGCTTTTTCCAAAGCACGTCTGTGTCTCAACGAGTTTTACCTGGAGATTTTCTCCTGCAAACCAAAGCATGGAGAATAATTAACAGTGGGAAATTATGTAACTGCTGAGAGAAACAATGGCTCTTCTGTGGGCCTGCAAGCAAGCTGCCAGGAGCTCTGCCTCTTATTCATCACGTAACATAAAATTAGTTAGAGGATTGTCACAATGCGGAGTTTAAATCAGTAAATCGTGTGCTTTAACTGAGATTTCTGCACTTCCTTTTCCCGTTATTGCTTTGTAAATGCTGCTGTATGGTTCCAGCTCTTGGACCTGTAGCTTTCTTCTCAGGTCTTACCCAGTGCAGTGGAAATCAGATACCCTGCAGCCCTCAGCAGGAGAATGAATAAATGGAATAAGCAGAAGAGTCCAATTGCTAAATCGTGCTTGCTGCTAGTAGAGATTGCCATCAAGGGCATGGTGCAGTGTAAGTAACTGTAGAATACCTACACTAGCCAGTGTCACCAGCTGGCCATCAGGTGACTCCAGGAAAAACACCAGGCTATTTCTGACACACGGGGGGCATGGCAAACACAGCGTGGTCAGAGCAGCTGGGCTGGACAGGAGCCTGAGGATGCTGCCTGGCCCAAGGAGAGCAGTGTGAAAGCACCTCCTCTGTAGGACAAAGTGCCCTTAGAAAAGCATTTCAGGGTTCTTTTCTTCAATTCTGACTCTACATTTACATACCTGCTTTGGGGCAGTTTCTGTGATTTTGTCTAGTAAACGGGTCCTCAGTGTTTTTAATTGAAGGATGCTAATGGATGAATTTTATTCATCCCAGCTGCAAGAGCAATGGTTGGGATAGAGCTCATCCTTAGAGGATTTCAATAGATAACAAGTCTGGGACAGATCTGGAGCCATGCTAGTGGATATGAAAATCTCTCCTCTTTGGCAAGGAACTAATTGACACACAAAACCAAAACATTTATTTCTTGTTTACTTGTTCTTCACTAGTGGATGGTGACAAAGTCTTAGTTGACATGGCGTGGCAGAGCACTTTACAGTTTGGATTTACCAGCTTAATTCTCCACTTAGCTCTGCCCCTCACCATGACCTCCATTCCAAAGAGCCATGTGTTCCAAGCCTGCCAGCCTGGCTTGCTCACCTCCTAGAGCTCTACAAGGCCAATGAGAAGCACTCCTTGTCAGCTGCTGGCTCCTCTCTGGAGTCCTGGAGGGCCAGACCAAGTAGGCTTAATTGGTGGCATGAGGTACAGTGGTCAAAGCCCGCAGAAGACTTGCCACTGTTCTCCCTTATGCAGGTAGGGACAGATTTCTCTTGTACCCAACAAAAACCACCTCTGATAACACCAGTAAAACCCATACCAGTTCCCTTTGAGTCATTCATCAGCTCTCACTCATGGGAGGGCTGTACTGATGTGGAAACAAAAGCTGTAAGAGCAGTTGGGGGGAGCTGCATACATATTTTGGTTGAAACTCAGATTCCTTATGAATGCGAACAAGATAATTTCTTTTTGCATAAAGCCTTAAAAGTAGCATAAAGATTACACTGTCCTTTAGCTGGGCCTGGAGCCTAACTCAGAAGGTTCTGGGAGCTTGATCCTGGAGCACTGTAAGGGTTGTACTGTAATGAACTCCCAGACTGAACTGGTGCCAAGTGATAGCAAATGTCAGCAGGCACTGTGCCAGTGGGGTATGGGAACCAGACGCGACAGAGTATCTGTGTCTCAGCCAGCCACATGCAGCTCAATCTTTCCATTCACAAAAAAAAACTGAAGCAAGGATCTTGTGTCTTCAGAGCCTGATTGTCTCTCACAACACCACTAACTCACTCCCTTCCATGCTAGGTGCCCAGAAGGCAGCAAGAAGCCGCTGGGGCAGCCCACGATCCTGTACGATTACTCGGAGGAGGAGCTGATGGCCAGCATCGAGCGGGAGTACTGCCGCTGAGCCCCCAGGGACCGGCAGGCACAGCCCGGGGCCAGCCTGAGCACAGCTGCTCTGACACCACAGCTGCACGGCACAGGGGCCTCTGGAGGGGACTGCAGCATCGGGGGCTGCTTGGGAAGCGCTGAGGAGGAAGTTCCCCTGATCAGCTCCCAGGGGGAGCAGGAAGATCCTCACCAGCTGCTGATTTCTGATTGGTGCCACTGCAAGAGGGACCAATTCATCTTAAGAATCAATATTTAGAAGCTCATTTCTAAATGCTGTTTTTAAAGGAACATGTACTAGAATTAATGTCCTGCTAGAGGTGTTGAAATGTGGTGCTTTGAAGGAAGATCCTGCTTTGGACCTAGTAAAAAATTGCAGCAATATCATCTGATCCAGAACTTAAGGAGATGTTGAAGGAAATTCATGTTTCTGCCACTTAAAATGTGACAAATTGCACTTGTGCAAACCTCAGGTTCGGGTCTGAGTTTGGTACTGTCTCTTTCAATCTGGTCCCAATCTGGTCCCCAGTATGGGAGATAAGAGGGAAAGGGGATTGAGCCCACCATCTAGTGCATAGCCAGTGTAATCCCAGAGTTCAAATCCCACCACACTGCCAAATTAGACTCCTGGGAGCCATCAGGGAACACAGGATTTATATGATCCCTTTGGGGCCGGGTCCCAGCATGTGTCCTACCTGGGCATGGATCCATCCCAGTGATGGGAGTGAAAGCAGGAGGCACATCCCCGTTTCAGTCATCCTCCTCAAGGGGTACTTGCCTGCTCTTGTAGAGCAGCTGTTTGGGCTCAGTTTTCAGAGTTGCTACTCCTAGCCTTTCCCTAATATTTCTTGTCCTACAAGAAAAATCATTTTACCATTAGCTGACTGCAAAGTAAACCAGAATGTTCTCTCTCCTAAGGAAATAGTATTTTCAGTGTTCTCAGACAGGGAAGCCTGATATTTTGGGTTTCTGCTTTTATTACATCTGCATGTTAACATATTATGAGTATCTACTTATTATCAGAAGTAGAAAATTACTTTATTTCTATCTTCTGCTGAAGCATAAAAGGCATCAGATGAAATTTTCACTACGTGTAAATGCAAGAAAAAACTACAGGACACCTCTTAAGATGCTGTATTTTAAGTATTTTATGATTCCTGGGACCTGTGAAACACAAATAAATGCATCTATACTCTGAAGCTCTCAGTGAAGGCATCAAATGTTCTGAAAAAGGCTCTCTGAAAAATCATGCTCAGGTACCTGCAGAGACTTAGCAGGATGCATCCCTGGAGGGTGGCAGGTGGGATTCCTGCAGGATGCATCCCTGGGGGATGGCAGGTGGGGTGCCTTGAGGGGGGCACTAGATCACAGCCCTGGCACACAGTCTCACACCCCAGTTGTGTTCCCTGCAGCTGCCTTCAGCAAGGCTGGGCACTGGGAGCTGGGGAGCCCCCAGGCAGCCCAGGGTGGGCAGTGGGAGGGAGCCAAGCTCCCACAAAGCTCTGCATGCTTGGAGGCAGCAGCTCCCAGCACACCAGCTAAGGCATGTCGACAGGACCAGGGATAATAAGGGTTTAAACTGAAAGAGTCTAAATTTGGGTTGAACATAAGGAAGAAATTGTTCACTGGAACAGGTTGTGAGTGCCCCATCCCTGGAAGTGTTCAAAGCCAGGGTGAATGGTGCTCTGAGCAGCCTGGTCTAGTGGAAGATGTCCCTGCTCATGGCAGGGGGATGGGACTAGATGGTCTTTAAGGATCCTTCCAACCCAGGCTGTTCTATGATTCTGTGATACCTTGGTGGCCCAGAAATAGCTGGAGTAGAGAGCAGATGTCCCTGCATTGTTGGGAGAAGTTGGGTGGGCCCTCTGGAGAATGGCTCTCTAACCCTCCTGGAAAAAATCCAGTTTTGAACAATAGCAGTTCTTTCACAGGAACAGTCATTTTTAGACCTATTAATGTCACTGATCTGTGGCAGGATACAGTTTCTCTGCAGTTTATGGAGAGCCCACTCACCAGATCTCCCAGAGCTTGTGTTAGTTTTCAGCAGCTCTCAAAGGCCTACTGGGAGGAAGAGAATCTGCCTGTGGAGAGCAGAAAAAACACGGTGACCCCAGCACCACAGGGGACCACAGTACTCTATATTCCCTTGTAATCACAATAGTGGTTTCTATTTACTTTGAACTTGGATTTCGTTCTTTCAGCTAAGACCTTCCTTCTGTCAAGGTCCCCAGAGTCTCTGGCACATGTGAGGAGATATTTCACTGAGCTGTCACAGCTCCCCCCTCTTTGTGAGCACAGGGCCAGCGGATTGCTGCCTTTTTGGATGGCCTCCAATGACACAGCAAACAGAGGGGAGCCACGCAGCTGTCAGACCATGCTGTGACAGGAGCAGGCAGGGACCAGGGCTCTGCCTCCCCCAGGTCACCCTGCATGTCCCCTGCCTGCCCTTACAGGGCTGCTCTTGGTGACTGGCCCAGGTAACAGCTCTACAACCCATTTCAGACTCTCCTACAGGAAAGCCCAAGTATTCACAATTACAGAAATTGACTAATTAAAAATAACACCTAAGCAGAACATATAGTTAGGCTGCAAAAAAAAAAAAAAAAAAAATCTCTACTGAACACAGCAAAGCACCAGGCTGCCTTATAAAACGAGCTTCTGAAATAACCAAGAGACAAGCACATTTTTGTAGCTGGAACAAAGGTGCAGTGGGTTTCACAGATAACCTTTTCAGCATCACCGGCAAAAAAGAAGGAGCTGCAGAAACACAGGAAGGTCCAGAAAGGAGTGATGCAGCTGGGACAGTCACTGCACCAGGGAAAAGGTGCAAGAAAGAACTTTGGGGATACAAGAAGGGACCTCAAACTGTGGTATGGTCTTGCAGGCTTTCTCAGTGCCATAAAATGATGTGAGCTCAGACCACAGAGCCAGCCAGCACAGACAGCCCACAGCCATCTGTCTTCTCACCCCATGCAGAACAGGATGGTGGTACCCAAGCAGGTTCTCAGTCTGCCCAAGAACTGATGGGGTCTGATCTCCTTCCTCTGGGTCAAACTGCACCCAGCTCCATGCCCAAAAGGGACAGTGGCAGTGGGGCTGGTGCCTGGGAAGCCACAACTACAGTTTAATTACCTAGTGTCAGTGTAACTCTGCTTTTGGTCCATCTTTTGCTCACAGAAAATAGGATACCAAATCATTTGTAGGTGAGTAATAGTATGGAAGCAGTAGCTGTACCCACAACAGATTTCAAGAGAAACTTCTTGAATTAATGAGTTTTTCAAAAAAAGGACAATTACACTATAGAGATCACTGCCACATCTCAGGGATGTTGTCATCTTGTTGCAGGGGTTCCATACTGTTGTCTCCTTATCACAAAAGTTTCCTATCTTCTTAGTGTTTCTTGGGGGCAGCCCCCCAGAGCACTGACTCCTTCTCACAGTAGCCAACTCACTCCAGTTCCTTTCTCAACCAGCCAACTCACGCTTTTATAGCACTCTTCTTCTCATTGGTTACAGCTGTGGCCTGGTAAAGTCAGGCCTGTTCCTAATCTTTGATAATTGCCCAGTTGCAACTCCTTAGGGGTAAGATTACTTTGTATACTATCTTTATTTTCTTATATCCTATCCCCCTACAAATGCTGATATCCAACCAGCTGAATTATTGAAAAGTTTGTTTTCTTTTCATGGTATTTCTCTATAACCACCATCAAATCACAACTGTTTGAAGGACAAGAAATTATTCAGCTTGCCAGTACTTCCTGCCCCTAAAACAGTTTGCTGGAATTAAGCAGGGCTCTGGAGAGTCTCTTACTCATCATTTTGGAAACTACCCTCCTGTTTAATACCCACAGCATAAGACAGGATAGCTGACAAGTGCTTTTGAGCTGACACTATTAATCTCCATTAATGAACCAGCAAAAGGTTATTATTTTTAACCAAATCACTACATTATTCATCTAACAAAGACAAATGCTACATGCTGCATTTTGCACTAGTCCAAAAAGAGCCAGAGAGACTTGCTGAGACAGAGCCTCTGCCCAGCAAGGGGGGCACAGGGGCCCACAGGCCCTGGAGGTGTGCCACAGGAACCTCATGGAGCTGGCCACCACATCTGCCAGCTGCCTGGCACAGACCACATCCACAGCAGGGCTCCCCCTCACCTCCCCCTGGACACAGGACATGGCAATTATTTGCACATGGTGAAGTGGATTTATCTGGGCAGTGAGAACCAACAGAGAAGTCACTCTGAACTCAAGAGATGCTACAAGAGAAACAATTAAACCTAAGGTGTTCTTCTCATCTGGGACAAACTCTCCCAGGAAAGGGTATGCTCCAGTTTCCTCAAGTTTTCTGCATGCTTTCAGATGTGTCCATTGCCTTCTGCACACATCAGCACTTAAGTCATCAATTTCTTCTACACCTGAGGGCTGAAGCAGAAGAGGAGGAAGGCTGAATTTGACAGAGGATCCCAGCACAGCCTGGACTGTGAGGTGTGGCTGAGGCTTTGCAGCTCCCTCCTGGACTGTCTCATCATTTCCTCAGCCTGCAGGTTGCTGGGTTTTGAGTCATGATTTACTCTTGCTGCAGACATGGAAGCAATTTGCCTTCTCCCAGCCAGAGCCTGCCTGCCTCAAGCTGCCTTGCTGGATGTGAATTCAAGGTAAACAGGCAAATGGGCTCACAGGTTAAACTTCAAAACCAGCCTGAAGATTTATCCCTGCAGATGAACTCAAGCCAGAGGCAACCCTGGGGCAGGACTCAGCTCATGAGATGACAGATGAAGGATGTTGGGTACAGATTTCACAGCTGGAAAGAAAAAATTAGCCAGAGGTGTGGCCTCAGCTGGAGGAGCACACCAAGCATGCAGCATGGGCCACCTCTGCCACCTCTGCAGCATCAGAGTGGGTTCACTCTCCCAGTGCCCAGGCTTGAAGAGGATCAGTGCTCATGAGTTTGCAAGCCAGCTCAGGCTGCTGCTCAGCCCAGGGCTTGGCTATACAACCACACAGGGTGGTGTGTGTAACAAGCAGTGCCACTGCAAGATGAAGCATAAGCCAATAGACATGTTTGAGCACAAATCCACTGTCCTTCAGAAAATTATTCCTTTTTATGGATTTAGAATGGCTTCAAGACAGAAAGACTTGCCTCCAACAATGCTTGTGTCAGCACAGGGGTAGTTGGGAAGGCTTTCTTGTATGCAGGCTGTTTTCTCTCACTGGATGAAGCTGTTCCAGACTCCAGCCCCATTAGGATGTGGACTGAGTGCACCTCCTGGCTACATGGGACAGCTCAGACCACAGCTTGGGTCTAAGGAAAAGCAGGAAGGTGAGCACAGACTGAAATCCATTGCCATGTTTCACATAAACAAAGCCAGGGAAACAAAATAAAAATCAGCAAAAAAAAAAAAAAAAAAAAAAAAAAAAAAAAACAACACAAACCAAAAAAACCAAAACAAAACAAAACCCTACAACAAGTATTCTTAGGGATATAATTGGATGCTCAGAAAAATCTTCCTTGAAAAATAGTAGGGACAGGTAAGACATCTTCCCCTGGGAGACAAAGGCATTGTGACAAACTGCAGAGCCCAAGGGCTGAAGTTTGTGCTGTTCTGCCAGAGCATTAAACCTGCACCTAAGCTTTCCCTTCCAGTTGTTCTCCTGAGGGGGAAGCAGAACCAGCCACGAGATCTCTTTTCACCTTCCTCACACGTGCAAGAAGAATGTGCTCTTCTGTGGACAAAGCCTTGAGTCAGTGCTCCCAGGTCACTCCCTGAGGGCTGCACAGACTGAGCAGAGAAAGGCTGTGACAAAAAGCTGGAATCATTACACCTTCTCCCTTTCTGCTGGAAATAAACATTTCTGCAGTTCAGGAACTGGTCAGATGGAAACAGCATAAAAATGTAGGTGTTTACTGCTGCTGTCACTATCATTGGACACCTCCTTCCCAGCTGAGACTGGGAGGTAACACCCAGCCTGCCATGTCCCCACCAGAGCAGAAAGAACTGGGGCTAGCACAGTCACCTTCTGAATTAAGTTGTCATTTCTGCCTTATTTCCAGCACTCACTCCATGCACAGCTTGTGACACTAACAGAGCAGCACCCAGCACATCCCTTCCAGCTGCGGGAGGCCAGGCTGGGAGTGGTGTGGAGCTGGGAACTCTTGTTCCCAGAGAGCAGCCCCAAGGCCTGCTGGGGGTGTGCACCTTCTACCAAAACCACGAGATGAGTGGTGTAAAATCACAAACAAGTGAGCATTGGTCAATTTACAACAGGATCAAAAAAATCCAGCCTTTACAGGGAAGTGAATTAGCTAGCCCCAAAGTCTTCCACTGGCCTAGACACACAACCTAATCCTGAAGGATTGACATAGTTCTGGAATGGACACCTCTGAAACCTGAAAATCCATGATATTTTTTTATGACTTAAAACCAGTCACATTACATACATTTTATTTAATAAAAGTTAAAAACACGTACAAAAATGCAGTTCCATTTCCGTAAAATATAGGCTCAAAATAAAAAGACTGAACAGTAGAGTTCAGGCAGTAAAGTGCAAAGACAGCAGCTATGCCAGTCATGCTTAATCCATAAATAACCCTTAGACAGCAGCAGGAAGGAACAGGCAGAGCAGACACAGGCACAGCTATTCACGCACATCCACAGGGAACGATCCACACATCCCAGAGCGGGCTGCCAAGAACTGCAGGCCAGCCTCACCCAAACAAGGAGGGAGCAGCTGCTTTTCCACATGGTGACACACATACATGACACACTTTTTAAAAAAGTCTGTATTCTCCAAGTCCACTGTTTCCCCCCAGCCCCATAATGCAAAAAACATGACAATTTATATAATTATGACAAGAGTTCCCAAATTGTTTTCTCAGGTGAGCACCATAAATAGTCAGTCTGTAAAAAAAATGAAGTGCTAAACTGGCTACTAAACTGAGACAGGACATGCTTCCCCTGGTTAAAAGCATGCAAAAACAGCATCCAAAAGCCAGACTTCTTCTTCTAAGAGATTTCTGAGGGAAAAAAAAAGGAAGAGCAGCAACATCTCTTTGTTCACCACAGAAACTTGGAAAACTAGGTAGCAACAGAGAACAGCAACACCACAAGGATCCACTTCACCAGGCAAAGAGGTTCCAGCTGAGCCCTTTGGAGAGTCCAAAGCAAGGTCCACACACACCCACTGGCACGTACACTGGGATTACAGCACGTGTCAGTGAGCAGGGTGTGGGCCTTCACAAGGTCAGGCACAAAAACTTCAGTACACTTAGCACAATACTCCAATTTAGTGCAGTTTGAAAACTTACCACTCTTAATTATAACTATAGATTTTAGTGTAAAAAATAATGACATAATGTGCTTTAACTGAAACAGGTCTCTGCCAAGTCAGCACCTCCATAGGTGAGATCCATGCTTTGCCCACCCTGGGAAGCAAGACCAGGATTTCAGAACAAAGCAGTAAAAGAGAGAGTGCATTCCTAGTTATCCACAGTTGATGCATATTAGGAAGAACAATCCTCCTCAGTGCTCAACTAAGCTTCAGTGCAGGAGTGGCTGAAGGGAGAAGAGTCCAGAAGGAATAAGCACTCCAGAAATATTTCATTTGGAGGGGGAAGCTGTCTCCCAGCAAAACAGCTGGTGCTTTGCTGCACTGTCAGCTCTGCTACAGTACACACACACTCCTCCTGCACCTGGGAATGGAGCAGTCTGACTGTGCTATGGGCATTTTGTTACTCACACCATGCTATTACAACACAGCACTCCTGCAGCCATTGGTTCCATTTCTTAACTATCATTACACTTTGTGTAAAAGAAAATCCATTCAACAGGGAGAGTGTATTGTTTAATAGAAAAGGGTGATTTTATACAAAGTACTGTGGAGAAGTATAAGGCCACATGAAGAGCATCATCAAGTTGACATGGTGGCTATTTCTTAACTCAAGACACAATTAGTATTTCCTCTGGTGCATTGATACAGGTAAAGAAAGCCTTGAACTATAAGGTGCACAAGCATCCACAATACAAAAAAACCCTTTATTTTTTTTATTTCTCCTCTACTCAAAAAAATATAAAGAGAGACTCACTAATTTTTCATGGGCTATCTTGCCATTTTTGCATTTTTCAGTTTATTTTGATATGTTGGTTTAGTAGGACCAAAAATAAAGCATAATTTTTAGTGTCAAAATTTCTAAACAGTGTTTGTGCTTCTACCTCCACCAGAGCAGTCTGGCTCCTCCAAACTTTGCTTCAGTGGCATGTGGACTCGAGAATGCTTCTACCAACAGCCACATCAGCTTCTACTTGCAAAGGGTATGAATTCCTAAAATGTGAAGAATTTCAGCTCTTGTATTCTCAAATAAGGTCATTCTGGTTTAGTTTGTTTTAAAAACTACTGACTCACTTTGATCTTCGATCTACCTGCACAAGGAGGGTGTAAGAGCACTAGCCCATGGCAGGATCAGGATTTGCAAGTGTGAAAACCAAAAAATATGTTATCAAGTGGTAAGTGTTTATAAAACACTCTGAATGCAATAGTTTAGGTTTACTGAAAAGGAGTTTCCAAAACTCTGGGTCTCATCCAGCACAGCCCTACTAATGCAAGTAATTTGCCTGCATAACAAGACCTAAATGAACAAATACAAAATATATTTGGTATAGAAAATAGTACTATAAAAATTAAAAACCACCCTGTTTTACTGTCCATCAAAATATTAACAGCAAGCATAACAACTTTTTTTAACCTATTGCCAAAATAATTTCCAAGGAGTTCTACTTTCCTGAAGTGCTGGTGATTGCAATTGCCCAAGTACTGAAAAAAAATCCAACAGGGAAGGGATGAGGAAATATGATAGATTTCTCACATAGCACTATCAACAGAGGACCTAAACTGCAGGAAACTAAAGTACACACAAACACGGGGAAAATAAAAGCCATTGCCCATTCTGCTGCTGCCATCGGAGCTCTTCCCGATCCTCAGACAGTCTGCAGAAGGCGCCTCTTCACTCTAGCCCTGGCAGGCGGGTGATGGCACGGGGATGAGCATACTCAGAGCGCTGCTGCTGCTCTTGGGCTTCTCTGCTGTGGCAATTCTGCCGAGCTTGCCAAGCTCTGTCTGCCAGCTGGGGGTCTTCTTGGTGGCCATGTGGCGGCGGGTGTGCTTGGTGAGGTGGTCGCTGCGCATGAAGCGGCGCTCGCACACCGGGCACGAGAACTTCTTCTCGCCCGTGTGCGTCCGGCGGTGCCGCGACAGTTCATCCGAGCGGGCAAACTTCTTGTCACAGCCCTCCCAGTTGCAGCTGAAAGGTTTTTCCCCTGCAGGACATAAAGGAAGCGTTTGTTACTTTTGAGAAGCTGTGTTGCAGTCTTATCAAAGGGCTAACTTAAAATCTGCCTTGCAGGAACCAGTGAGTTCACAGAACTGCTCATCTGTGCAGTCAATGTAAGATTAAACTAAAGTTCTGTTCCAGAGAATAATAGCTATCATTTCTACTTATTTCCTTGTATCTCTCTTTAAGTGTTCTTTAATCAAGTCTGGTTTTTCAGTTGTCCAAAGTCCAAGTTTAAAGAAATAGAGCCTCCATAAAGCTGCCTTATCTGCTGACTGAACTAGAAGCAAGCCCCTGCCCCCATCCCCATGCATCCGTATCTCTCTTGCTGCAGCATGTCATCCACAAATACTGAGGGCAAACAGGAAGCCTGGAATGGAGCCTCGGGGTCCTGCTGCTCCAGTGATCCAGTCCTGCACACAAACACACCAGCAAGCACTCCCGAGCAAAGCCTGTCCTGCCAGCCCCCAGAGACCAGGAATGGCAGCAAGGCTGCCCACATCAGCTGCTGCTCATCCTGGGCCACTGCTGGACATCCCACCTGTCCTGAACAACCACAACTGCAACTACCGCCTGCATCTCCCACAGGGCTCCAGATAAACATCCACCATGTGGCCCAAGATTATGGGGACACTTTGAGGCAGAAGAGAAGAGGCCCCAACAGAAAGGAAGCCCCACAGGACTGTTCTCATTTCAGGTATTTAGAGTAAAGTCTGTGTCCTCTGGATGTGCTATGATCTAGCTAGTCAGCGTGCAGAGAAAAGGCAGAAAAAGAAAGCTGAACTACTCCTCCTCCTGATCCTGTAATGGGAACTGGCTAGTGAGGGGTCAGTGTGTTTCACCTGCCGTTGATGTCTTAACCACCATACAGGGAGACACCCAGGCTCCCTATGGATCAGCAGCCACATGCACAAAGCAAGGCACTTGCTGATAGTCTGTTTATCCTGGAGCACCAGGTTTAATTCAGCAGCCTCTCAAGCCAGGAGCAGAAGCCTCTGAACTATGGTTTACAAGAATTATCAGCTTCATGTAGAGGTTAAGCTCTTTCCCCAAAGGAACTGTAAAGACAAGCTGCCAAACTAATGCAAATCCCATCACACAAGCTGACATCCAATAAACCAGTGACTGTGGGTAGCAGCAGCCAGGGGAGAAAAGCCAAGGAAAACCAAAAATAGACAGAACTATTCTATACCAATCTCCCACCATGCCTATCCTTCAACATCAAAAATAATCCCTGAGAACTCAAAGTTAAGTTTTAATTTAACAAGATCCTGGAAGCAGAAAAAGGCTAAGTAAAACACATGTAGACTGTTTCCCCACTGACACAATTTATGAAGCAAATCACTTCATATTAATTACAATTAATTTTCATTTACCACTAAAATTCCCCTTTTGCAACTGAATAAACTGTTACATTCCTGTAGGAGCTCTGCTTCCTAACACAGCAGCCCAAAATCACAATGCATTCCCATTTATCCTACAAAAAACTCTGGGGGAACAAAAAAAAACGCAAAGAAACAAAAAAACCCCAGTTTCTGAATTCCTCTTTTCTTTTACTCACATGACTATTAAGACCAACTACCTGTACTGTGTTTTGCCTACACCAGACCTCCCCATGCTCCAAAAAAAGGAACTTGCACAATTCATTTCCATCTAGTCCAGATGGCAGGATTCCACTTAGATCTAAACACACGCACACAGACGGCAAAGCTTCACTCCAGCTAAAGCCTGTGAAATTCAGCTAACACTACAGGGTCAGCTGAGGTCTCAGAACAAAGTACATCTTGTTTTGCCTGTCCATGGAGAATGAACATTCCTTCCATCCCTGAGATGAGCAAAAGCTTCCCCATCACCTGCTCCTTCCCTTTCCCACCCCCTCCTTGCAAAGAGCCTGCATTTCAGCACCCCGCACGGGCAGAGCCCCTCACGCACCGGTGTGGGTGCGCAGGTGGGCCTTGAGGTGGGAACTCTTGAAATAGGTTTTCTTGCAGCCGGGGAAGTCGCACACGTAATTCCTCCGCCTGGAGAAGTCCATCTGGGGGGCACAGGTCTGGCCAGAAGCGATGAACACGGGAGCAGGGGCGAGGGGCAGGAGCTTGGTGCTGCCCACAGTCACCAGGGCCTGCGGGCACGGCGGCGCCTGCGGGACAGCGGGCTGTGGCAGAACCAACATGACAGTCCCCTGAGGCACAGAGGGGCCCATGAGCACAGGCTGGGGGAGCGGGGCTGTCTGGGGCAAGATGGGCTTCATGGGAGTCGAGAGTGCTGGAGCTGGAGGCTTCACGTAGGCATTAATCATGCTGCTTTGTCCATTTAAAGGGATCATTTGACAGAGAACCTGGGGGCTGGAGACGGGGGCAGGTGTCACTGGGGTAGCTCTTTTTTGCAAGTCATTCTCACAATTCTTTGGTAAGTGGGTTTGTGGCGAAACAGGCCGGACCGGTAGCTGCCCTTTATTGGTCACAATATCACTGGAGTCATGTGCATAAGGCTGATGTGCCGGAGAGGTTTTGTCGATTAAATCATCCGCAGCCCACGTGTCCTGTGGCAGTCTGGAATGTTTTGGGTCATCCGCTCCACACCAGTCTCTGGAAGCGCTGCAGCCTGAAGTCACCTTTGTTTGCTCTTGCACGGCAGGAATGTGATGGTAAGCAGAACTATCACCTGTGTGCCGTATGACACTTGTTGCCATGGCCCTGCAGGGCTGAGGAGCAGGGAATTCAGAGATCACTGGCTTCTGCCTGCACGGTGGCCCCACGCTGGGAGCAGATGGCCTGGCTGTGGG
The DNA here is from genome assembly GCF_028551555.1 of Melozone crissalis. NCBI lineage: Eukaryota > Metazoa > Chordata > Aves > Passeriformes > Passerellidae > Melozone > Melozone crissalis. Next base: position 61,465,489 of record NW_026535805.1, read on the forward strand.
AGAGGCACCGGTGGCTGAGGTGACCGAGCAGGCAGCTGTGTTTGCCATGACTGTCCTTGGTTTGGAGTAAGTCACCTGTGAGGACAGGAGCGTGGCTGCCGACATCTCAACGAAGTCAGGGCTGTGCGGAGGGGTCATGCACTGCAAAAAAACCACACCAGTGTGCATCAGTGTAATTCCATGGCACAGTTTTCCCGTTTTCACTCTGAAAAATAAAATTACATGCCCTCTCCCAGCATCTCAATGTGCCTCTCAGAACAAACTGAATAAAGTCTACTGCTGTGGTTTAATCCCAGAGGGCAATGAAGTCCCATGAAACTCACTCATCCTCCACCCCCAGATGGATGGGAAGGAGAAACAGAAAAAGGTAAAACCTATGGGTTGAGATGAGAACAAGTTAATAATTCAAATACAGGAAAATACAATAATAAAAATATAAAAAACGCAGATAAAAAGACTGAGAGAAATAAAGCTCAAGAGCAACAAATGATGCAGAGTACAACTGCTCACCACCCACCTGGCCTGAACCCAAGCAGTGACTGGCCCCTCCTGGCCAACTCCCCCCACTTTATACACTGAACACAATGCTCTATGGTATGGAATATCCCTGTGGCCAGATTGGTCAGTAGTGTCTTAGCCATGCTCTCTCACAAGGCTTCTCCTCCTCACTGGCACAGCAGAAGACACTGAGAAGTCCTTGGTTTAATTGCTGCTGAACTGTGCTTACTCTAAAACATCAGTGTGTTATTAACATTATTCTCACCTTAAATCCCAAACACAGTACTGTGCCAGCTACTAGGATGAACACTAACTCTATCCCAGCTGAAAACAGGACAATATTCACCCAATATTCTATGCCATTTACATCATGCCCACACTTTTAAATACATCCCAATTTACCACCATTACTTTTCTTGTCTTTTGATATGGGTATCATTCCCTTAGCTTGTGAGCCATCCCTCTAAAACATCTGCTGAGCTCATTCATGGATTGCTTTGGGCTCCAATTCAGGGCAGGAAAGATGGCGTGTTATGTTGGATTGCAGCCTACTGAAGTTAGTTCTCATTCCATCACTGCTGTGTTTGTCCAGTTTCATCAAAGTTTGTTCATCATGAATGTGGGTGATTCCTACTGTAATACCCCTGATGTTGCGTGTAGCAAGCCCAGAAGTGGTGACATGAGTGTTATATGGCATCATATAACAGTGCCATCATATACAGTGTTATATGGCAATTAGCATCATACAATCCAAATCACTGGCTGCTCTCACACAGACCCAGATCCCCTGGAACAAAACTTTGGACTTCCCTATCCTCCCACATTACCCACCAAGTGCAGCCAGGTCCTTGAGAACAGCAACCCCATGGATGGGCTGTCATTGCCTGATGCAGGAATAACTCTGATTGTTTTCCCCAGAAGCTTTTTTGTGTGCACTACAGGGACTTTATCCCCTTCTACACTATGCAGAAGTTTTGCTTGAGCACAGCTGGCAGATCCTCTAGTGCTGACTGCCCAGGTGGCCTTTGCTAAATGTGTATCCTATTGTTTGAAGGTCCCACCACCCATTGCTCTCAGTAACAGTCTGTTCTATCATTCAATTTTCCTGGAGACTGACACATGACAGGGTATAAACCCACACAATGCCATGCTCTTCAACCCAGGTGTCCATGAGGTTGTGTTGGAAATGAGTCCCCTTATCTGGCTCAATTCTTTCTGGGGTGCCCTGTTGCCATAAGACCTGATTTCCAAGGCTCAGGACAGTGTTCCAGGCAGTGGCATGGGGCATGGAATAGGTTTCCAGTTATCCAGTGGTTGCTTACACCATCATAAGGACATGGTGCTTGTCTGGGTGGGTTTGTGCGAGTCTGATAGAGTCCATTTGCCAGGTGTTCCCATATTTGTATTTCAGCCATTGTCCTCCAGAGCAAAGAGGCTTTAACTGCTCGTCTTAAATAACTGAAGTGTGTGTTTCACAACTATGGATAGCCCAACAAGAGTGTCCATGGTCAAGCCCACCCCTTGATCATCATCCCATCTACATGTTGCATTTCCTCCTTGATGGCCTCAGATATCATGGGCTCACCAAGCAATAAATAATTCACTCTGGAGAATCTTGCCAATCCAGATCCACCTGAGCCACTTCAATCTTAGAAGACTGATCCATTGGTTGTTTTAATGTTCCTTGGTGGCCCAAGTCCTGGGTACATGAGCATCCACTGATGTACCCTTACAACCAGGCTCTCCACCCAGGCAGCAGTATCTTGCCACAAGGCAGCAGCCCAGATGGGTTTACCTCTGCTCTGCTTCCATCACTACCACCACCACCACAGGGCATTTGCCACCACCTGTGAATCAGCACAGAGATAAAGCACTGGCTGTTCTTGTTCAGCAGTGTCTAAAGCCAATGTTAATCTCTGCAAAGTAACTCAATTCACCTTCTCCTTCAGCACTTTCTGTAATTTTTTGTAGGCTATACCACACAGCCACTTTCCATCTTCAGTGCTTTCCTACAACACAGCAGGAATCTAACAGGGCATACTGTTTCTCATTTTGGGGTAACTTATTATACAATAGAGTCTCTTCAGCACACGTCATCTCCTCACCAGGTGGCATCCAGGAGTCTGCCCTCTCACCAATCCCAGGAGTCTTGGAAGTAATCACAATGACTGAGGTTTCCTGTTTGAGCACCCAGTGTGACCAGCAAGACCCACTCATTCCACACAGCATCGGCTACAGGATGTGTAGGAGACCCATCCTTTGCACATCCAGCCCAGCATCAGCAATCAGGATGCTAGGGCAGCTGTGCTTCAGTACCAATCACTTTCAAAGCAGCTGGAACCTCTTTGTAAGCTGCCAGTATCTGTTTTACAGCTGGAATACAGTGGGCTTCAGGTCCTCTGTAACCCAACTCCAAAACCCTAGAGGCTGACCTAATTCTCCCCTGTGCCTTCTACCAGAGGTTCCAGGTAGGGCCACTTGCTTTGGCTGCAGTGTAGAGCACATTTTTTGTATCTTGTCCTGCCTGGACTGGCCCAAGGGCTGGGGCAGAGTTAATTTTCTGCATGAATTATCTCCTGTTTAAGTTGTTCAAAGGCTTGTTGTTGTTCAGGGCCCCATTTGAAATCATTCTTCTTCTGGGTCACTTGATAGAGAAGGCTGACAATCAGACTGTAATTTGGAATGTGCAACCCCACAATGCCTAAGAAAACTTGTGTTTTTCTTACTAGTTGGTAGAAATGTATCTGTTATTTTGTTAATCAAATCCATTGGGATCTGATGACATCCACCTTGCTATTTTTTTCTTAAAAACTGGATCTGTGGCTATGCAAGCTCCCGGACCTTACTTTGTTTTATGGCAGCTTTCACAGAGATCTGGACTATTTTCTTCCCTTTCTCAAGAACTTCTGCTGCTGTACTGCCCACAGTGGTACCATCAATATATTGCAAGCGTTCTGGAACTGGATCAGTCCACAGCGAATGGCTCAAAGTTTTGCCATGTGGGTTGGGGACACTGACTTAATCTGGATCTGTGGGTGACTGTGCCTTGCTCATGTCATAAAACACCCTCTGGTACAGCTAATTCCCTCAGGTAGCAGATGTGTCTCCCCACAGCAGCCCACCTGCCCAGGTGACACTGCCTCTTCCCTGAAGGGATACCTTTCCTTCACACTTGACCAAGTTGCCTCCACAGGCTGAAGACTTGTGACATTTTTCCAATCACCTCGTCAATGCTCTCTTCCCTAGGAAGTCATCGCAACTGCTTGGCTTCCCTATCTCCTAATTCCAGCTACTAGCCCCACTGGAGCAGCCAGGTGATAATGTGCACACCTGGACAGCAGCTGAAACCTCTTCAGATCCCTCAGAACCAGGGATTGAGTGATTATCTCTTGTTCTGTCTCTTCCTCCACCCAGTTTTTGTGATGGCTGACTTTGGTGTCCATTTCTTCTTGTGTACAAGGAAACTGAAACGGCACAAGCTCATCATCCTCTGGCTCAGCTGCATCATCCCCTGCTGGGGTCTGAGTGGTCACACTGCATGTGTGATGCCAGGGTCTGAGCAGCCACAAACAGTTGCTTAACCCTAAACAAGACCTGAACCACATCCCCAGCTCCTGCTCACTCACAGACCATGATTTCAGCATCCCAAGGATATTAAAAATTTCCAAAGTTCCCATGCCTGGAGAAGAAGGGGAAGATTGTGCATGTCTTCTACACAGGCTGGCTTTCTGAGGCAAAAAGGCAAACAGTGTCACTATTAGCAGTTTCTGATAGGTGGTTCCCCAAGTACAGAGGTGATGACAGAGGAGCTGACAGCATGAAAACCAGATGAGTTTCAAGGGCAGCAGTTCTGTGTAATCACATAATCCAGTGTTACAAAGTACAACAAAATTATAACCTTAGCCCAGCCCCCAGAGGTGATACCATAGCACTAGGGGGAAAATACACAAGAAGTAAATTGTTACATAACACAACAACCCTGATAGCAAATAATTCAACACTGTGATCAACAACTAATAAACTAATAAAATGAGTCCTGATAACAAATTTGTTTCAGCACGGTCTGGTCAGATCTGTCATAGAGGAGAATCAGAAAGATAAAACTCATGTCTTGACACAAGAACAGGTTAATCATTGGAATAAAGTAAAATATAATAACAACAATTGTAATTATTATTACAGGGAGGTACCAAAGAGAGAGAGCAATAAAACCCAAGAGAAACAAGTGGTGCACAATACAATTGCTCACCACCCACTGACCAATGCCCAGGTCCTTCCCAACATCACTGGTCATCCCAGTTTTTATGCTGGCCATGACACTCTATGGTATGGAATACCCTCCTGGCCAGTTTGGATCACCTGCCCTGACCATGCTACTTCCCAGCTTCCTGGGCACCTCCTCACTGGTGGGAATCTGAAAAGTCCTTGACCTGGGTGGGGTAAGCACTGCTCAGCAACAACTGGAACATCAGTATGTTACCAGCATTATTCTATTCCAGATCACAAACACAGCACTGTGCCAGTTACTAGGAATAAATCTAACTCTATCCTAGCCAACACCAGGACACTACATTGCCTTATCTCATGGCCATTCTGATTAAGCTGAAAAGTGTATTAATAAAAGGAGGGCAATGAGGCAGCTGTAAACCTGCATAAGACACTGCAAGTATACTCACTGCAACACAAAAGTCTTTCATTCCTTTCTCCTCAGCAAGCTGAGGAGGCACAGCTGTAAGAGGCTATGAGCAGAATAAACAGTCCAACAATGGATAGCACTACTCCACTTTTCTATTTCAAGCTCCCAGCAAGCCCTAGATCTTTTCTCAATGATTACCTCATCGTTTCATGGCTACCTTTTAGATAAAGACAAATGAAACTGCTCTGTCCCTTCTTATTCATCCATTTCTCTCTATGCTGTCTTCCTGCATCACCTCTTCTTCCTCCTTTCCCACTGAAGGGTATCTCCTGTGCTGCTCCAGAGACAGTATCAGCACTGAGCAGCAGGAGACATTATGGCAGCTGCTTGTCAGGCTGCTCTTATCTCAGCCTCTTTCCTCTACTATTCCCCTTTTACCTGGCAACTGCATGCTAGAAGCCTACTGGTTGAAATGGGCCTTAACCATCTAAAACCCTAATGGCACCAAGCCTTTTTTTAATACCTACTTTTGTTGCAACATAAATTGAAGCAAAAGAAAAAAAATTGGATTCAACCAACATTAGTCAGCTGGAGTAGACCAATGTCTGGAGAAATAAGAGACTACATGTACAAACACATAGTACAGAAACTAATTAAATTGCCTATTTCATAATGGCAACGAGCACTTTCTCTTACAATGACCAGTGAAGCATAACATCATCAAGGGCCTTTTTTCATACAGTGCCTGCAGAAATGCTGATGCCAAATCACCAAGGCTCACTCTGCCATTCCTACTCAAAGTGTTCCAAGGAACCTACAACAGCCATCTCGACATCCCTGTCAAATCCAATAACCTGTCAGCAAGGGCTTTCACACCTAAATTTAACAAAAGCCTCTACATTTGCTAAACCAGAGACAGCAAAAAACCACAAACTCAACATGCCCACCTCACTACTCTGTGCACAGCACAGGCTGTGGCAAAGGGACACCTGAGCAAGCCTGTCTTTTCCAGTCAACTTAAAGCATTGCAGGGCTGTGACACCCACGTGTGGGGCATATTTGTTTGGTGTTCATGCTTTTCTTACCAGTGTGGATAGACAGTCCTTTGGTAACTCAGCTGGAGCCTCGGTGTGCATTGTGAAATCCCCAGAATCCGAGAAGGGCGTGAGGGGCCTTATCTTTAATATGTCACCTTTCTGCGATCTTTGCCCCCAGGAGCTCATACAAACAAGGGCTTCAACAGCTTCAATGTCGTTCTGCTCCAGGGTGCTGCAGGTGGACCTCTCGCTGTCATGGCGCTGCCGTTCTCGGATGGACTCGTAGATGTCCACAATGTCAACCTGGGTGCAATCGGATTACCGGCTGTTAGCACGAGTCAGACACCGAACTGACACCACCCACACACTGTCTGCTCACAATGAAGGTCAACTGAAACAGATCCCATGCCCATGGCAAGACTTTTACCAGCTGGCTCATCTCTCACTCTCCCCCGAGCAGCTCGTCCCCACACTCCCTTCTCTTAAAAAGAAAAAAAAAAGGAAAAAAAAATGAGAAGGAAGACACGTGATTTTCCAGGAAAAGAACAGATATGTGTGTGGCTCACATTTCCAAGCTTACTTTCCTGGATGACACTGCTCTGAACAAACACATCCCATGCTTCCACACAAGCATGAAAGAGGAAAATCCTGACTTTGAACCTTGTTTAGAGAAGGCTGTTTCCTGAATCCAAAAGACTATTCAGCACTAATCTCATTCTGGAAACATTTAGAAGATAAATTTCAGCTGCCAGTAAGATGCTTTAAGGTATGATCATTGACTTGGAGTACTATACATCACAAAAGATTTTCAATCTTATTTTTAACAGGGAAGCCAGGATGGGGAAAAGATGGAAGGAAAACAGTTTTCAAAGTACAGTGGAACTGTTTGCATTGTACTTCAGAAAAGCCTGATGCTACATAGGTGCTAGGTACCTAAAACACATTCTGAGTAAAACGAAGACAAATGTAATCATACTGACTTGTTTCCAATTGCAAGCATCACAGAATATTTTTGTGTGCATGTGTACATGGGCAAAACACTTGACTTCTCTGCACAAGAATATCCAAACTTCACAAAGCTCTCACAGTTCCTGGCAGTGGCTCCAAAAGCTACACCAGCCTGATGGGTTATTACTCACATGCCAGCTCAGTCTCAGCAAGGAATCCAGGCTCCTCCAGTCTTTAGACACACCAACTAACCTGAAGGCTGAGATTCAGAAGTGTGGACCAAGCCTCTTGAGCCTACTGCTGTTACACAGAGTGTTTATGTACTGCAGGAAAAAGGTTTTAACTCTAAAGGCAACACCACACAGTGAGCATGGCCTCAAGCCCTAGAAGGAATTCTACTCATTGGGTAACAGCACGTACTCTAAGTCAATGAGTTTTGTTACTGAGTTAAGTAATGTGGGATGATCCTTATTCAACAGTGTCACAAAGATGTAAAGCTGTGTTTGCACTCTAGGGATGTGCAGGCAACCCTGCTAAGCATCATGTATCAAAAATATTGGTACTGCACTCACAGAGGACTTTCACCTCAAATGAGGTACAAGGCATGGAGATGTCATGATCTGGGGGCTGGAAGGGGTAAAAGCAATTAACACGTTGGAGAGAGACTTCTAAGAATTTCCACTGAAAAACTGTGAGGATGTGTGCCTGCAAGCCTGGCCCTCAGTGGCCTGTGACACCGGGCCATGCCAGGCGAGGCTGGGCACCGAGCACACAGCCTGCCAGCACTCCTCCAAGCACGCCTGCAAGCAGCCAAGCCCACGGGCTGATATTCTCCAACCCTACGTTTCAGGACAGCAGCTTTCCCTGAAGAGACGTTAAAAAAAATGTGCCTCGCTTCCTCAAAAAACACCCCGAAATCAAAAAAAAACCTCACAAAAAAAGCTCTTTCTGCAGACGAGCGCTGCAGCGCGGGCTCGCCGGCTGCTGCCAGGGAAATGGGCAAGCGCGCCGGGCGCCTGTCCTCACATCACCCCGCCGGGAACGACGTGCGGGATGCGGGCACGATGGGCACCGGCAGGGACGGGCGGGCTGCGGACATAATGGGCACCGGCAGGGACGGCGGGGACGCGGGCAGGGACGGGCGGGAGCGTGGGCAGGATGGACACGGGCAGGGCGGGTCGCCGGCGGGAAGGATGGGGCACGGTCAGGGAGCATGGTGGGCGGGCAGTGCGATGCGGGCAGTGCGGGTCGCTCCCGGGCAGGATGGGGGCGGGGGTGCGGGCAGTGCGGGTCGCTCCTGGGCAGGACCCACCGTGCGGGCAGTGCGGGGCGCAGGGCAGCGGGCGGGCGGTGCCGGGGGCAGCGCGGGTCCCACCGCGGGCAGCGCCTCCCGCCGCCCGCAGGGGCCCCCACCCGCACCCCGCCCCACGGCGCTGCCCGCGGCCGGGCGGTGCCACTGAAGAGAGGATGGCGCGAAAGGAAGCAGGAGGAGGAGGAGGAGGAGAAGGGGGCGGAGGGCAGCTCCCACCCTGCCGCCGCCCCCGCACGGTGGCTGAGCGAGGGCCGCCCCCCTTCCCTGCAGGTGACCGGAGCAACACCCGCTCCTGAGGGCTCTGCCCTGCCACTGCCGCCCCGCACCCGCCGCCCAACCAAGCCGCTCCCCGCCGGGTGAGTAGCGGTCCCGGCCGAGGCGGGCACGGTCCCCGCACTGTGCCCGCCACCGAGCACGTGCCCGCGCTGCACTGGCGCTGGCCATCCCCACCGCCCCCGCTTCCATCCCTCCCTCCGCGCGCCCGGTGCTCACCGCGGGCGCATCTCCCATGTCCGAGCAGGGCGAGCCGTGCATGGCGCGGCTCGGGCGGGCGGCGTTGGCAGCGGCGCTCCCGGGCAGCGGCGGCAGCAGGGGCGCGCACACAGCGGCGGGAGCGGCACCCGGCAGCGCCGCCCCCTCCCGGCCCCGCCCGCCGGGAGCGGCGCGGCCGCGAGCTGGGGGAGCGCTCCGAGCGCGGCCTGCGCCAAACAGCGCGGGGGGGGGGACGGTCCCGGCCAATCAGCGCCCGCAGGCGCCCGCGCCCGCCCAATGAGCGGCGGCGGGCGGCGTGATCGCGGCGTGCCGGCGGGAGGGGCGGCGCGTGGGCACGGCCGGCGGGAAGGCGGGGCGGGGGCGGGGCCAGCAGGGGCGGGGGAGCGCGCGCTGGAAACTGGGGGAAAGGTCGGGGGCGGGCGGCGGCCGGGAATGCCCGCGCTGGGGGCGGGGCCGTCGCTGGTCCCCGCCCCCCCGCGGTGCGTGCGGCGCGGCACGAGCGCTCCCGCCAACCACCGCCCGCGTGCGTGCGCGGGAGCACCGCCGGACCCGCGGCTTACCGCCAACCCCTCCAGCTTCCCCGTCTGGGAACGGCGCCCCTGCTCCTGCAGCTTCCCGCCAACCCCGCCAGCTTCCCGCCATCCCCGCCACCTTCCCCGTCTGGGAACGGCGCCCCTGCTCCCGCAGCTTCCCCGTCTGGGAACGGCGCCCCTGCTCCCTCAGCTTCCCCGTCTGGGAACAGCGCCCCTGCTCCCGCAGCTTCCCGCCACCCGCCGTCAGTTTTGCCGTCGAGGTCCTGCCTGCCACGTTTGACAGGGAAGTGGTCGGATGCCTGCCTGGCCATGGCACTGCTTTGCCAGATAAAGGATTTGGGATCACAACCTTAAATCCCCTCCCAAAATCCATGAAGGGTTACTGTTATGGATCATTGGATCCCTTGGTGTTGGAAGGCCTCCCCTGGGCCAGCCCAGAATGCAGCTCTTAAAAGCCTTCAAGTCACAACATATATTCTATTAAAAAATGTGTGTTCTTTGGTTTTTCCTGTCCCCAGCCCTTGTTTTCATTTCCCAGTGGCAGCCGAAGTGTGTTGGCCCAGCAGGATTTGTGGTTATACTGAGCAGCACCAAGTGCTGGCAGTGGCTGCACCGAGCACAGCTGGGGCAGCTCTGCATCTCACAGCCTGCCGAGGGACAGGAAAGACCTGTGTCCCCAGGGGGGTCAGACCTGTGTCCCCAGGGGGGTCAGACCTGTGCCCTATGGAGGGTCAGACCTGTGTCCTGCAGGCCTCTGATGGCTGCTGGCTTTGCCAGCACTATCCCAACCTTGCCCCTTCCCTTATGCCTCCTTGACACAGAATGAGGACAGCAAAAAGCATTTTATCCTGCTGAATTACCTCTGTTTGTTCCTTCCCTGGTTTCTGGAGATGTTACATACTCAAGTATCCACACAGAGAATCATCTTGAACCTCTGGGCACCTTCTGCTGTCAGCCTCATTTTGCCACTGGGGTTTATTTTTTCCCTTACAGTTGCTCCAAATCCCCGTCCTTCCCTGCTGCCCATGCAGTTTCTAAAGCTTCACTGCACTGTGCTCATCCCTGCCCTCCATTGCTGCACATTTCAGCTTTCCCAGCCCTGGCCCATCCCAGCCCACCAAACAAGGAGTGAAAGGGATCTCCCTGGCCAGCCCTGTGCCGTGCAGGGGTTTCCAGCAGCTTTCTCTCTGTATTTGCATGAGACTTGCTGTGCTGGAGCCCTGGCCTCTGCTGTGGGATGGGAAGGAAAATGCTGATAATTCAAACTGCAAATCGAGTTCTGACATTGAAGAGTTTTGTTGACTCACAGAAGGGAATCAGTTGTGTGACAGAGAATGGAAAAAGTTTGTGAAAATGCTGTCAGTGACTAAAAAGCACAGCTGAGGTGGCACAGTGGGGACACGGGGTTAGTGCCTCTCAGTTGCATGGATCCTTTTCAAGAAAAACCTTTAGGGAATTGTAAAACTAGGAAAATACGGTTCTATTTTGCATGTTTTCCAGTTCTGCTGTCGTTGGGAAGTGACTTGTGTTTTTCTCCTTGCTGCTTGTTGTAACACATGCAGCTCCTGCTCAAAGCACTCACTCGCACAGCCTTGGTCACTGACATCAGGGACTTTTCATTGAGTCAGAGCATCAAAGGCAGCACAGCACCTCACAGGGAAGAAGCAGTCACAGGGCAGCAGAGTGGAATCATTTCTCCTGACGCCCAACAGGGTGTTTCCCATGTCACACACCACAGACTCTGCCCACGTGTTCCAGGTTCCCCAGGAGCGCTCGCTACAGCTCGTGGGTGCAAGACCAGTTAAAAGAAGTGATGTTACAGGTCTGCACTCCAACTTGTGCTGCAGGGAAAATGTGCTTGATTGTGTTCTCCTTGCTGAGCTGAAAATGGCAACTCAAGTTTTTTAAATGAATCCGTGGAACTCTTACCAAAGTCATCTAGTTTGCTGCTGCCAGCTGAGGCAGTGTTAGATGAGGAAGGAGCACCTTCATCCTCACATCAAATATCAGGGATCTGAACCCCACAGAGCCTGAGCCCCAGCCCTGGCAGCCTTGGAGCTTCTCCCTCTCTCCCAGCTCCTACTTCTCCCTGCTTTCTTTCCCTTCCCAAGGCTGCATCAAGGTGAATAATAAAGCAGTTAACATTATCCTGCTTCTTTGTACTTGTGCCTGCACCCACTGATTTCCCCGTGGGTTTCACCCAGCAGCACAGCTTCCTGAGCAACACACAGTGAGATCCCTGGGATGATCCATGCTGGCTGCAGGGAGTAACCTGGAACAAAGCCCAGGTATCCTCAGTACTCCCTTCCAAAGAGCTCAGAGCAGCCTCCCCATGTCCGTGACTGCGGGATGCCTGGCTGTGGCAGGGTGACAGTCCCTGCCTGGCTGTGGCAGGGTGACAGTCCCTGCCTGGCTGTGGCAAGGTGACAGTCCCTGCCTGGCTGTGCCAGTGTGACAGTCCCTGCCTGGCTGTGGCAGGGTGGTGTCCCTGCCTGGCTGTGCCAGTGTGACAGTCCCTGCCTGGCTGTGGCAGGGTGACAGTCCCTCCCAGCAGGGCCATCCTGCACTAGCCCCCTCCCTGCAGTGCTGCTGCTGTGGCATTCTCTGGATGGGGCTCTGCGAGGGCTGTGGGGTTTTATAAAGGGCTGTTTAACTCAGATCCCTGGCAAACACTTGAGAGAAAAGCTGTCTTTGTTGGAGACACACAATGCCTTTGTTCCGAGGTAGGAAGGAGCAGATGTGAGTGGCTGCAGTGCAGGGTTGAGAAGGCTCTGCTCTGGTTATCTTATCCTTTTGGCTGGGATGACAAGAAAGAATCAAACATCCTGTGTGAGTAGCAGGGAAAATAATTAATACTGGAGACTGAAAACAACAAAAGGTCATGCAGGCAGCTCTCCCCCATTCCCTTTTTGTAGCTAATTATGCCATAAACCATTCAGAAGAGACTGAATGGGGAATATTATGGGCTCAGACAGTTTTCCTAATATTTACCAGTTAAAAATAGACCAAAGCAGTTGTCTGGGGTGCAGCTCTACAGTTACTGCATTTTGGCAGCAGCATCTGAGCTGGCTGCATACAGCAGCAGGCTACAGTAGCAAACACACAGAGCCTAGCAAATGGCTAAATAAATATAGATATCTATCTAAATAAATATAGATAACTACAATCAGTGCTCCCGTGCAGGGGCCTTGAGAAGATACATGGGAAGAAGTGAAAGACTGCGATAGGATGCATGTGGTGAGACGTGTGAGGATGCATCTCTGTCCCCTCTCCCTGCTCTCTTGTGAAGGACAGGGCAGTCAGAGCTGCCACAGCCCCAGATTGTCCCAAACCACGCTGGCTGGGCAGGGAGAGGAGAAAGGCCCCAGCAGAGAGGAGCTCTGCCAGGTCTGTCTGTCACCAGCTGATGGAAACTGCAGCAGGCCAAGGGCAGGAGCAGGAGCAGGACAAGGACCTGAGGGATTCACCCAGGGGAACAGCAGAGATACAGAAAGTATCTATAGTCAGAGTTATACACAGGGTATCTCTGAGAAATAGTGGGGGAAAGGAATAAAAGGGCTAACTATGAAGAATAGAGATGGGAAGAATAGAGATAGGAAGAAGAAGAGAATAAAAAAAAAGCAGGCAGACAATAAATATTTCTTGATAGAATAATTTTGGAATGTAAAAGCAATGATAAATCCAGGGGTTTTTACAAAGACCGGTCCGGCTGACACGAGTGTGTGTGAGGGCTGTTTTGGGGAGCTGCCTCTTTGCTGTGGAGCCAGCGGGTCCCGCCGGGCTCGGGCTGCGGGGACAGGGACAGGGACACGGACACGCTGCCGGGTCAGGGACACGGACACGCTGCAGGGACAGGGACACGGTGCTGGGTCAGGGACACAGACACGCTGCAGGGACACGCTGCGGTGACACGGACACGCTGCCGGGACAGGGACACGGACACGCTGCAGGGACAGGGACACGGTGCCGGCGGAGCCGAGGGCAGCGCGGGCCGGGACTCGGAGCCAGGGCAGGGCAGACGTGCTGTCCCCGCTGTCCCCGCTGCGTGTGGCCGCTGCCCGAGGCACATCTCGCTGGTGCCGGGTGTCGGGTGGCGCAGCGAGCCCGCTGTCCGCCTACGTGTCCGCCAGCAGGGACAGCAGGGACAGACAGACAGCAGCCCTCGCCCACAGCCAGGACAAAGCAGGCCCTCACGGGCTGGCCCCAGCAGCTCTGAGCCAAAAGTCAAGTTCTTCCTCGCCTGCATCGTTGGTGCTCGCTCTCAGAAGCAGATTGAGCTCTGGTGCATGGGTGAGCATCCAGGGAGTGGGACACAGCCAGCACAGCGCAAGGAAACACAGCCGGGTTACAACAAAAGGAAAGGCTTTAAGAGAAGAGCCACCAAAACTGTTTCCTGCTCTATTTCAGACCCAGTGTGCTGATAGAGTAAACACACGCTGCCATTTTTTTTCTTCACTCCCAAAAATATGTTTCTTCACAAGAAAAATATTAACTGCATCAAAGACTTTGTGAGCCCTGGCAGTACTGCAGGGAGAAATCACCTCTCAAACAGATTTGTTATGAGTATGTGAAACATAGTGTGTACTGAACTAAAAGATCCAATCCACAAATACTGATTACAGGTGTGGACTGTCCACAGGTCCGCTGTAATAGAAATAAAGAAGTGACAGTGATAAGTGTGACATACTAGTGCACCATCTGCTTGCCTGAGTGCACCATCTGGATTTTCTACTGCTGCTGCTATTTGTGCCCTGATCTTATTTTAGACCCACCAGGAGTTGGATTTAAAAAACAGCAAAAATTAAGATTTTAATTTTATATTTTAAATTATTTATTTATTTTTTTGTTCTTATTGCTTAAGAGGATGTCTTCATTGTTTTCACTGTTCCCTTGACCTCAGCATTACTGTTAGCTAAGCCTACACATATTTTCTGACACACAGTACATTAAAGCATTAGCTGTGCTGATGGACATTTTCCTCTTTTGGTCATCTCAGGACTTGCTGGGGCAGGCATCAGGCCTATATGCAAACATGTGTTTCATCCTGAGTCGTCTTAACAGCCCTGCAGTGTTTTCCAGCAGCCCTCAGGTGCTGGAGGACATCCTGTGTGACCAGAGACTGACTCCTGGACCACTGGACATCGTTCCTAGGGGGGATTGGCACCACAGGGGCAGCAGTGGCCTGGCATTGGCAATGCTCCCCAGTACCAGCACTGGCATCTCCCCTGGGACATTGTCCACGGGCACCCAAGTGTTGTGCAGCACCAAGTAAGGAATGGTGCCAATGGTGGTGGTGGGGATGTGGTTGCTAACCCATCAGCAGGTTTATTTACAAACTCCTCACCACCCACTCTGGCAACACCATCACCTTCGTGCAGCTTCCTTGGGCTGCACTGTGCCCACTCCCATCCCTGCTCCTGGGTGCAGGGTCTGCATCCCGCTCACTGACCCTTCCTTTGCCTCCCAGACACCCCAGTGGGCAGAACAGCTGAGCTCCCACAGACACCTGCACCTGAGCCACCCCTGCTCCCTCAGGGGTGCTGCCTTTCTGTTTCCCTCTCCAGTGCCACGTTTGTCCCATTGGCTTCACAATGCCAAGTGCTGGGGGGCAGGGAAAAGCTGCAGCTGGCAGGACAGACACCAAACCCAGGGACAAGGACACGTCCCTGGTGAATGACAGCCAAAGCAAAGGAGGGCATGAGCTGAGGAGATTGCTTGTAAAGGTAACTCCCCCTCAGTGCTTGGCACTCAAACCATGCCATCAATGATTTTATACCCTGAGCAACCTCCTGCATAAAATGCTGAATTAACTATATATTGAGGGACACAGTCAAGTATAGGATTTTACTGCTGAAAAATACATTTTCCATTAATAGTTAAGTAAATTAAAAAGCCACCTTCCAAGCTGTTTTGAGGAGAAAAGTCAGTGGCAGTTGAGTTGTTTAATAGTTTAAATCCCTGTTCTAATGTCTGAAGGGAGGTATCTCACCCCAGCAATAGCCACATCCCATCCCTGCCCCAGCTGAGGAACTGCAAAACTGCAATTCCTGTTGTTGTGATACTTCCTTGGCAGCATTGCTAGTCATACATGACTCAGTCAGCTCCATTCACTCTCTGGGCTGCAGAACAGACCCTGCCTGTTGTTTGGATCAAGTATCCAGCCAGCTTGATGCTTTTTCTCATAACTAATGCTTGCCTGGACTTACTCACTGCAACTCCCCTTGCACAGTGGAGATCCTAACACCTTCCTTCAAAAGCACTTTCCCACTTAGTTTTACACTATTTACTTTAAAAGGACAAGGAGTCCCTACTTTTTTCCCAGCATGGGTAAATCCTTACATCAGCCTTGGGTGTGCACTTCCCCTTCACTGCTGCACTGCTTCAGGATGTTAGGAGGCACAGCAAGATGACTAATGTGAAATAAACTCAGGGTCCAATTCTGTGCTACAGCTCTTCTGTGCACAGCTGTGCTATTTTCCCTTCCTGAGTGCAGGCAACACTGTTTGCACTGTTTCCTTCCCCTTGGGCATCCTTCCACAGTGCCAGCCGAGCAGAGAGCTGAGAAGGCACCACGTCTGGCAGTGCTTTTCCAAGGGGTGGATGTTGTCCAGGGATGCCCCCAGCTGCACACCCCACTCTGGGCTGCTGCACTTCTCTTCCCCATGGCTGCAGCGCACCTGAAGCAGTCCCAAATCACCACCTCATCTCTGATCTCTTGCTGTTATTTCCTCCAGGAGAGCCAGCACAAGACAAAAGGCACAATCCCAAACACAGGAGGAGTTTCAGAACACCAGGAAATATTTCACTGGGAGGGTGACCCAGGAATGGGTTGCCCAGAATTCTGTGGAGTCTCTGTCCCTGGGGATATTGAAAAGCCCTCTGGGCAGGGTGCTGGGCAGGTGACTGGGGGTGGTTGAGCACAGGAGTAGGACCAGGTGGCCCCAGACATCCCTTTCAACCCCAACCATGCAGTGACCTGGGAAGAGTCTGAGGCTGAACATCCACAGTCAGTTCTGCTGGATGGGAAAGGCCCTGAAATGAGGAGAAACACTGCTTTTACCCCAAAACCTTCCCTACACACCCAGTAACTTCCAGTCAAGCTGAGCCCTGGCTGCAGCTCCTTGTGCTCCACAAGCACCACCCCACCTTTTCTCCCGAGCGACTGACCCAAGCAAGCTGAGCTGTGAATTCCCTGCCTGAGTACCGCAGCCTGACTGTTTGGGCCAAACACAGATTTGCCTGGTTGGCAGCTTGGTTTTTGCCCCAGCTCAGGTCAAGTCCTCCTCCCTTCATCAGGGCATGAAATCCCAGTGCTACTGCAGCCAGCCAGGTCCCTGCTGGCCACACTTCCCCCTGCACTTTATGGCATTCACAGGCTCTGTCACGCTGGATTACATCTGCCCGAGTGCTGTCGTCAGGGAGCTCAAATATGGTTCATAAAAGCCTTAAGACGTACCTTTAGAGCAAAATAACAGCAGGGTAATGGGTAGATGTAATGCAGCGTGAAAAAAACCTTGAGGAGCAGAGAGAGAGGGTTTTCAAAGCAGGGTGATGGGGGAAATTCCTCCAAGAAATTAAATATTGCACAATTTGATGGTGTTGAAGAGCATCATTAACCCCCAGCCCTTAGGAGCTGAAAGATGGACCTAAAGAAAAAAAAAAGCACAAAGGAGAGTGATTTAGGGTTGAAATCATCATCGTAATTTTTCTTTCTCTTGAGATATCTTTCAAATTTTCATTTCAGTCCTGGAGAAGGACTCAAAATTTTCCTTGGAAAAAGACAGTGGAAGTCAGAATGGGGTCTTGGGGGTGCTGCTGGCCATTCATGGGGCAGCGTTGTGGTCTCTTGCCCTGCAGCAGGTACAGAGGAGCAGGGAGAAGCTGTGCCTCTACAGAGAGGAGGTGGATTTGGGCCCTTCTCTCATCAAAACCCTCACCCCTGCTGAGGCTGGGCAGCCCAGGGCATTGCAGCAGCCCCCAGGGCTGGGCTGGGGGTCACTCACAGGCAAAGCTCTGGACAGGGCTGCCATGAGGTGCCAGCTCATTTGGGAACAGCCATGTAGCACAGCAGGGGGTGATTCAGGCAGCAATGGATTGGTTTTTAGCTTGCCATCTCTGATTTTATAACTGTCTCCTTCTGTCTCAGGCATTACCCTGGCCTGAGGCTTTGTAGACAGCAGGTCTCAACCAGCCTCTTTGCCTGCAGCCTGGGCTCCTTTTTAAGCACACAAAGCAGAGGCAAGTGGGAGGGGGCTGGTTTAGGGCCCTTTAGGATATCCACAAGCTGGGGAACCCAGCACTGCTGCTCCCCAGAAATGCTTGGTCAGCACTGGCTGACAGGCTCGGAGCATTTAAAGTGAGAAGCTGTGGGAACACAATCTGCAAAGCCGACCACTGTGTAATCACTTCTCTTTTATTTACTTATTAATAGCTCACCTAATTGTTTAGGAAAAAAATCAAGCAAGCCTTATCATGACAAGTTTTTAAGCACCATCAAACCAAGCACTGGCACCAGCCCCTCCCTATGCCCCTGGCACCGCTGCCTGGCAGAGCCAGTGCCACTCCCTGCTCTCCTGTGCCCTTCTCCCAGACACCTGCCACCCCCTGAGCAGGGCTCAGCACTGCTCCCAGGGTCCCTGCAGACAGCAGCTGCTCCAGGCCTGTCTCTCCAGGCCAGGACTGGGCTCTGTCTGGGCATATTCTGATGGCTAGAGCAGGCAGGTTGGCTCCATCCAAACTCCTGGGCAGGGGCAGCAGAACAGTGCCCTGCTCAGCCCAAACCAGCAAGATCAGAAGTTGGAAGAGCAGATTGAACAGGTTGGCAGGGCCAGCACTGCCTGGCTGGGGCTCCATCCAGCTCTCCTCTCCTGCTGGACACTGAGGAATTTCCCTGGTGCTCAGCAACCACAGGACTCCATTCGCTTTTCCCAATGTCACTTCACCCTCTCCAAATTTCACTCCAATTCCCACTGTCTTTTTCAGTGGGAAAAACTTTTTCACTGTCTTTTTCAGCCTGGTAGCAGCAGCCACCAGCACAGCATGCTCCACCATCCCTCACTGCTGTAATCCCTGAGCCCAGGGCTCTCTCTCCTCCAGCTGTTCAATCCCCAGCACACCCAAACACTGTGTTCCCACTCATCAGAGCTGCTGCCAGGCTTTCCTCTGCCTGCTTCCCAGACTGCAGTGGTGGGGAGTGACCTGCAGGCCAGCTCTAGGCTCGGGATGCCACCTGAGGTGACCAATTCTGCAGCAGGGACACAACAATTCAATTGACACTGGTCACCAGCTGCCATCGGCACATGCATCTGCAGCCTGCAGGGTGGCTGTGCTGGAGGCATGACAAAAATAAATCCTGCTTGAACCAGAGGGCACACCAGCACACCAGAGCTGCATGCACAGGACATGGATGGATGGGGCAGGGCAGCACTGCCCTGTAGGAATAGGAACCTGTGGGATGTGCCAAAAACCCCACAACCACCCCAACCACAGCAGCTACTGACACTCGCCAAGGGGAGAAAAAAGCCAAATATTCCTTCTGCAGCATTGTGAACTATGCAATGTTTCCAGTGGTATGGCAGCATAGTCCAAGGACAAGCAGCTAAACATGTTCTGAGAACTCATATATTAGATAAATCTAAATATTGTCTAATATTTAATAATTCAATTGCAATAATGGCTCAAATGATCTAAAATACAAACCAAATTGAGGAGCATCAAAGCTCCGTGCTCTTGCATGTGCTCTTTGTCTTGTTTGACAAAGTTCCATCAAGAAGCTGGAGGGTAATGCAGAGTTCAGCTTTCCCATACAAAAAGAGTCAGATTTAAAAGCCTAACTAAATGTTTTCACTATTAGAACCCTGAGTCATGCCCCAGGAAGAAGCACTGAGTTCCATGTAAGGCTCCCTACCCTGGGAGCTCAGAGCTGCATCTCTGGAGGTTCACCCTCACTTCCTCTAACTCACTAGAATAGAAAAAGGGCTGAGGGGTGTCAGGAGGAGGAGGGAGTGCTGGCACAGACATCCACACACACACACACCATGTGAAGGCTGAGGAAAATGGTGGTGCCACACAGCCAGGGAGGAGGGGGAGCAGCTGTTTGTCAGCCAGCACTGCGGCAGATTCTGTATCATGCTGAGGTTTGCTGTGACATGGCCACACACCAACTGTGGGGTGTGGGGGCAGAACCCTGCTCAGTCTTCCAGCAAGCACAGACCCAGGTGGAGATGACACAGGGCACCCCCAGCACTGGTGCATCCCCCTGTCATGGCACACTGCAGCATCTTCCTGCATCTGGGGCAAACCTGTGAGCAGAGCCTGCACAAGAACTACAAATAAATAAGGAAATAAGCAGAAGTTTTCCTGGCCTTTTCCTGGCCCAGAAATGTTCTGCCACCCACGCTGCTCCCCACCCAGCCCCAGCATGCTGACACAAGCCTGGTGACTGGGAAATGCCGGCACAGGAGCTGCTGCAGGGGCTGGGAGCCAGCTACAGCAAAAGCTTGTTGAGACATTTTCTGAGAGTGAAAAAGAGGAGGTGAACACCACTCCAGGTACCATGGTGCTAGGATTATCCTGGAGATGTTAGTGTGAATTTTGTTTTCAGCTTGGGCAAGTCAATGTCCACAGCTTCACTAGTGTTCCCCCAACACACCTCAACTTACCCATGGATGTTCTGCTCTCCTGCCAAAGGAAAAGGTCCTATGGAAGCAAATGCTGCAGCTTCCCCACACACTGAACTGAAGGAGGTCAGCTGGAATAAAGCAGGGAATGAGAATGGAGCTGGCCATTTCTTAGGTGGGAATAACAACAGCAAGGCTGGCACTGGGATTATTTTCTTTTGCAAGGAGAAACGAGGAAACAATCACCAGGGTTTTATAGATTCCGTGTCAGAGGAAAATTGAAGGGATAAGAGCAGATGCATTTGTTATATAGAAGACTCATCATTAGAAATGAACATATAAAATTTAATAGCTTGGTTTAAAATACATTTTCAATTAAAAAACAGCAGGCAAAACAAACAAAAAATCAGTTTCATAAAACATACATGACATTGCTGCTACTGTTATAAGACCCGTGTCCCAGAATATCTTATAGTGGAAAACAATTGTCAGATTTAGTTCACATACTTCATTAAGCAGTAAAAAGAAATAACATTCATGTCAATCTTACCTCTATGGAGATTCTAAATCTACTTCCCTGACCCTAGACCAAGTTTCTGTAATAAAACTTCCACTTTCAATAAAAATGTGTAAATATATATATGCATTCTATATATCAGGTTTTTTAAAAAAATTCCCTTGCCATAGTAGAAGGATTCCCGTGGCTGCTGAAGGGAAGCCCGAGCAGGAGCTGGTGCTGGCTGGGCACGGCTCCCATGGCTGCTGTGCCAGAGGTGCATTCCTGTAGGGGGTGGCAGCTGCTGGCCAAGTCTCTTCAGCATTGAGCTGCACATCAGCCTCTCCCCTTGGGCCTGAGCCCACACGCTCTGGCCACACACCCACAGCCACAGATGCACCGGTGTGAGTTTGCTGGGGGGAGCTTGCAGTGCCCAGAGCATCACCAACCCTCTGCTGGGGCCCATCAACAAAAGAGGAGAAGGAAGGAGGAGGGGAATAGAGGGGGGGAATGGAATGAACCAGCTCAGGATTGATCGAAATACAAATTCCAAAACACTGTATTTTATATAAATCATTAAAAAAGAATGTGGGGAGGGACTTCAAGTGGTCACCTGGATTCACCACCAAGGGAGAATCAATTACACCTGTGACAGTCCAAGGATACCTTTGCTCAGCCTGGCTCTGGGGACCTTTGATGCCAAAGCACTGCCTCTATGGGCAACCTGCTCTTCTCACTAGAGAAAACTGCCTCAACACCCAGCCTGAAATTCTGTGATTTACACCACTGCTCCCTGTGCTTGCCATGGATAGGGAGGACATGTCCATGGGTCGGGAGGCTGTTCCCATCAACCATCCATCTGAACATGAGCCCTCACCAGCCATAGCATGCAGGCCTTCCTCCTCAGAAGCCATGAGCCTTGGCCAAAGGACCACGTGGTCCATGCTCCAGTGGAGACCTTGGCAGTGCCAAGCAGAGCCAAAGAGGGGGATGGGGGTCTCCTATTTCTTCAGGTCATGCTCCTGTTGATCAACTCAACATGGCATTTGCCTTCCCCTTCCAAACAGCACCATGACAGAGCTAAGCAATAGTAGGTTACAACTTGTTAACCATTAAGTAACCATTAAGTAGAATCATTAATTATTAAGTAAAATTATATGCTACTTTTCTGGACTATTTCTCCAGTCTTTCCAGGTTGACCTTCATGTCCTAGGTGAGGTATGTGCAGCTTTGTACTGTCTGAAAATGTTACAAACCTCTTTCAATACCCAGATCCCTAACTAAAGCCTCACACCAGACCTGGCACTCATGTTCATCTGCTCACTATGTAACTGAGGTTTGTGCCTTAGTGCTGCCCTTTAAGTGCTCCTCTTTCACTTGTTATTAACCAAAGAGTGCCTTTCCTTCATAAGCATACACACAATGAGTAAACAGCACAGGGCAGTATTCTCTGGAGGTGTCTGGCACTCCCAGCTGGGGCTCAGGATGCCTGCTGTGCCCACTGGGTCTCTCTAGCTCAGCAGCAGGTCCATGGTATGTACAGACACCAAGAACGCATCACCTACTTGGAGGCCCTACTCCCTGCTAACACTTGGCCTGCTGAGCCATTTTGGCACCTTCCTCTCTCAAAAGCCTTGCCTGTGATTTCCAGTTGTTGACGTCCTAGGCCTTGCAAGCTGGCTCCTCTAGCCCATGGGTTCATCCAGCCTGAGCTGCTGGTGCAGACAGCATCCAGCTGAGCCTTAAGTACACTGCTACAGAAAAAAACCCACCCTTGGGGAGACCTTCTTCCTGACCCTTAAACATGAGACTACAAGAGAACTGCATCTGTCCAGCTCCTCCTGTGAACCAGCTCAGACTCAGCCCAAAACACCTCCCAGGACAGCAGTACCCAGCTGTTTCAGGACTTAGTGGCAGTTCATGACAGAAACCAGGACTTCCATCACCTGCCTGTGCATGAGGATTTAGGAGAGAGCTGGTATCTTTTTCCTTCCACATAGGAAGATCCATGTGTAACAAGCAGGTCTCTAGTGCCTTCTATGAATGTACAAACGTGTGCTCACCTTTGGTGCATGAGAAGGGTTTGTCCATTGTTAAATATTTATGTTAAATATGATTTCTCTGTATATGGCATCCTTTTAGATGGGCTTCATTGCATATATTCACGGTATATACAGAACACCATATTTTATATATATTATATATTGCTTATATGTACACATTTACAAACCTTCAAAAATATATTGCACTTATATACAATATAGCTTCATCTGATGAGAGTTCACACAGTTACTAAGGCGAGTTCTTCATAAGCAAGGCAGTTTTACATTCCCCCCCAAATGACACAAGTGATTTCAACAGTCTGCCCTGGTCACAAGTAAACATTATAGACTTTTCTCCAACCTGCATGCAACTCCTACTAATGTCAATCAGTAGTTTTGCAGCTCTCCCTAGCACAAAACAGTCCAGTAAAATGGTATTAGCTGATAACAGGCTCAAACATGGTTACTAAAAAGATAAATAAGACATCACCAGTCTAAAAGGCCACCTTACAGGAGATTTCCCCTCCCATAGCTACTAGTGGTTTATACACTAGTAAAAATATATACATGCTCTCCACTTAATTGTCAATCTTGACTTGCCCATTTCAAGTGCAAATAAGATCATGAGCAAGAACACAAACACAAATGTATTAAGCAAAACCACTGCTCTGCTCCCCAGAACAAGTCAAACATCTGGCTTTCTTCTGGAGATGATTAGTGTTTTGCCCAACATACTGAATTATGGGAAAATGTTCACTTGAGACCTTTGTTTAAAATCCACAGTGATCTGTGATCTTAGATCTCAGTCAAAGTCAGCTTGTAAGATCCTCCAACCTCTTCAATCTGCAGCTGGAAGGTATCTTCATTAGAATAGTGTTTCACAATGTTATCATCCATGTTGACCAGAATTCTGGAAAAACAAAACAGATCAGGTATTTTACAGTTCTAAATGCCAAAGGCACTCTCAAACCTAAAAAAGCCTGGACTATCCAAGGGTAACACAAGATCCTGCTCATCTCTCTCTGACTCATTGCTTGCCACAGCAGATCTGGCTGTTCTGACCCAACCCTGCCATCAAGGCTGGCAGCCACACTTCTCAGGAGCTGAATGGAAGGATTAAATCTGGCTCCTGGACCAGGGAGGGAGAGAGATCTTGGAACCAGCAGAATCCTTCTGGGCTCTGAATGGGTTTGCCAGTCAGTTATAAACCACCAGCACAAAACCCTCCAGAGCAAGAAACCACCTGTGCTTGGCCACTTCTTTCATTTGCCAGGAAGGTCAATCCCTGTGTGTTTGTGTGCACACAAAGCTGTGCTTAGCAGTGGTTTAGAGATCACAGATTTTAAGCTTTTTGCAGCTGTTCTGGTGGGGTAATTCTGCTATGAAAGCACAACTCTGGAAGGGTGTAATTTTCTGGCTAGAAGGAGAAAGGGCTGAGACACCAAACTGACAACCACTTAGAGACAACTCAAGAAAATTATTGAGAAATTAAAAGATAAAACAAAAGCAGACAATGTTCAGAAACTCAATTACTTATGCTACAAAATAAAAAGATTAAGTATGGCCTCTGGGAGAAACAGACACTTCACAGCTAAGTTCTCTTCAATTTAGCCCACAAAAATACAACCAGGGTTCAGTAAGTGTAGCCAAATGCAGATACAGTAAGCCCAGACACCACTGGAGCAATTTAACATGGGTTGAAGGAAGTTCTTCATCACTGGGAGTCTTTTAACAAACTGAACTTTTCTTCCTCTGACATGATCAGCTCTGGTTCAAATATCAATTAGCTCAGAGAGGTTTAGTGACTTGTATTTACCCAGGAAGCCAGACTACATATTTCTATAGGGCCTTCCCATAGTCTTCAGCTCTGTGGATGATGTTGCAATGTATGTACCTGTGTGCACACACACATAACAGCAAATGGCATTCACACATCTGCAGTGCATGGAGGAATTATACAGCAGATCTGCCCACAGCTTTGAAAAAGGTGTTCATATTCTTAGGCAGTTAGTGCACAGGTGCATACTCACCCTTTTTTACATTTTTTGAAGATTTTTCCTATTTTATCAAAAGGAACATCATACTTGTCAGATATCTAGAACAAAAGAAAGCAATGATTGGTGAAGCAAGGAGACTGCTGTCATTGTCTTTTGCTTCCTATTTTACAGAAAGGAACAACCACAACAAAAAGCCTGCAAATGAGGACAACTGCTCTGCCCTATAAAGGCAACACTAAATCCCGAACCATAGTGTAAATGTACAGATCAGAACCCCTTCTCTGCATTTAGCTAACTTCTGTACAAAAAAATGTAACCATGTTTGAATCTGGATACTTCTCATACAGCAACCTCCTGCCCCTACACTAAAAACCCCACCCACTAAAAGCCTACTCCACACCCCGACTCTCATTCTCTCTTGGCTCTCTGTTCTCTTGGCATACTGAAAACCATTTTTAAATTTAGTGTCAGAGGGATCAAGTGAAAACCAGTCATGACAGTGGCTGAAAGAAGAAAATAGCAACAGAGAGAGGACCTCTGCTGCTAAGGGCATGAGGCAATCAGAAACATTCTCCTTCCCCAGCAGGGTGACACCAGTGTGGAGCCACAGCCACTGACATGGGACTTCACTGCACAACCTCCAGAAAGCCTTGAGGTCAGTAACCTAAGCCTGGTTTACTCTGGCAAACTGCTCTATCACACCACAGTAAGTACCAAGCCAAGACACTGCTTTGACATGCAAATGTACAGGGAGTTTCTCCCAAGCTACAGCTGTGAGCACTTGGTTCCTTGCTTTAAGAAATCCGAGTGAAACAACAGAGGTGCAGCTTCACTTCAGGACCATGGGGTAAGGGGGGACTTCACAGCCTTCAAACCCTCTCAACATGAGCCCCCACCCTCCAGCTGGCAAAGCCTCACAGCCAGGAAGAGATAAAGATTCTGGTTACACAACTATCTCTACAACCAAAAGTTAATGGCCAGACCTGTCTGCACATCCCAAAGCCCCTGTTCCCTGAGCAGAGGCATCAGTCACAGAAAGAGACAGGCAAGTGCCAGTTCTGAGCTCATGCCAAATATGACACCATTCCTTGGACTTAAGCTCTCTACTTCCCTTGCTCTGCAGCAGCAGGGATATGGAAGGCTATTTTGGAAGTCAAGCAGCAGAGAGCAATTTCACACATGTGTGCACAGATATATAAAGGTGTTCAGCAACACACAGAAGCTGGGAGTTGCAGCTCTGCCTTACCAGCTTGTGAAAGGGTAGTGCAAGGCCCCAAACATGGTTTTGAAAGGCTGAAACAAACCCAAGCCACTGGATACATTCTGAAAATCACTCCATCTCCTAGCAAAAGTACCCCCTCTGACAAGAGGAACATCCAATCATCAAGTCTGACAGACCTGGATCTTCAAGGAAGGTGTCTTACACCAGACACACAGATGTGTACTTAAAAGACAAGCCTCCTGAATTACCTTAACAATAAATTAAAGCATTATTTGCATTCATTTGTATATTATTGAAAGGAAATCTTTCTTATTCTTCTTATCCAGAAGGGCAGAAATGTGTGGACACAAGCTGTGACACAAGTCTGACTCCTGTGTCTGGCCAGTGTGTAAGGACTGGGTAGCCAAGGCTTCTTCTCAAGGTCTACAAAATGACCTCATTACTTACAGCTTCCATGAGGCCTTTCAGAGATGGTGTCTTCAACATCAGTGCATCAAAGACCTCCTCTGACTCTTTTCGGACATACAGCAGCACTGGAAAGCAGTTTGGAGAGGAATTAACTGTGCAATTGCTCCTCAGGAAAAATCTGTGTCCCACAGTGGCTAAGCACACAGGGACATCCACTGAGGACTTTATGAAGAAATAGACATGCATACATTCAATATTCATTTAAGACTGTAGCACAAACACACACTGCTAGGTTAGCTCAGAGCTTACTTGTTGCACATAAAGCCACTGTATGCTCAGGCATCTTTATTGTCAAAATACCTCTGTATTTTGTTTATTCTCTCTATTATTAGAAAAAAGGTCATATTTGAAACAAATAAAGGAGGAACACAAAACACAAATCTTTGAGACTCTTGGGTTCCTCCATATCTTAGTCATCTGCCATAAGACTTTCCACAATCAAATGATTTGACAGATGCTATGACAGCAGGTGAAGCCATCCTGGCCAGCTCCTAATTTTAAAATAATTTATTTGTGCAGTTCTGCCCTCTTCCTATGCCGTCCCATCTCTCTTCTTGCCCCTTGCTGTGTTTCAGTAATACTCTTACACCAGAGCTGACACACAGTGCAGGCCTGGTCTGCTCTAGGAGGGGAATGAAGAGCAGGAACCCCAATTAGGTGAGCATCCCTCGCGTTCTCAAGCTAGCACAGACTCACTGCATGGAACATCAGCCTCATTAAAAACTGCATTAAGGCTGAGGAATTAGCCAGGAGAGCAAGAAAGCTTGGACTTTAACAGCTTTGCTGTCTTTAATCCATCTTCTAATGACCAGGTATTGCAGCCTGGATTGTTTGCAAGGGTTCATCAGGCACAGCTTTGACACACCTGCAACATGCAACAATTACTGGCATTTCTAATGGAACAAGGTGAACTCAGGACAGCACAGCACCTTGATGCATTGCCCAATTTGCCTGTTAAGGCAGCTTTAAAAAGGGAGGACTGTAGATTTGAAAAAGGAAGACAGGACACACAGTCTCAGTTACAGCACAGGTCAGATGAGAGTCAGCCAAAGGAGAGAAAATCTCATGGGGCTTCTTTTATGGCATTCAGCAACATGAAAAAAACAAAAAGTAGGATTTCCTTCTATAAAATTCACCCTTCCTTACTAGTTTATCCAGATTGCAGGAGTGCAGCCCCATTATGGTCAGACTTGCTAGACTTAGCATTTACTTTTTCATAGGTTTAATACTTCAAGCTTTGTTCTGGTCCTTCCAAACACAGTTATCATCAATCAGGCACACCACCTCCAACAACCCAAAGGGACCTCTCATCTTTCACAACACCACAGCAACATGAACTTGCAAAGACTGAAACTCAGTTAAAAATCAGCTGAATATTCTCCTAGCTTGGATTTCAGAGGTGAACATCCAATTTCCTGGCACCATGAAAGATGCAACAGTTTTACACCCAGAGCCAGTTCCTGGTGTTCATTGCTTATAGTCCTGGAGGAGATTTCCCCAGTATTTTGTAGCAGATTATATGATGAATTCTCTGCCCCAGTCCATGAGGGACACTGGTAAGCTGCTCACCTCATCTTGACTCTTTCCTTAGAGGTTCAGAGGCCATTACTGTCTGAGTTGGCAGAAACCCCCAGAAATTCTCACAATCTAAAATATTTACAGAGCTGAACCATATCTTGATACATGAACTATCTACTCAAAGCCAGAAAAATCAATCTGAAGTATACATCAATATGAATTAAAACATTCTTTAACCTCAGATGCCCCTCTCTATCATGATGTATAAATACTCCAAAATTTCAGTCCCTGAAAGAAGAAAATACCTCTTTTTGGCTCTTCTACTCTGGCCATCTTATTTGGAGTAGCAATAAAGTCCTCTTCACCAATATAAGCTCCTCTCTTCAGGTTGGAGCTGTCATTGACAGGGCAAAAAGTTAGCAGTGGTACAATTACAGGGACTGATCCCTCGTCTGAGGGCAAGGTGTCAGGAGGTTGAAGGGCAGATCTTACCTTTCACCCTCTAGTTCTTCTGAAGCAACAGGAAGGACCTTTAAAAACAAAGGGGAGATTTTGTGAGTATTTCATCCAGAACTAGAGTTAATTTTCTCTTATAATCTTTCAATGCTAAATCAAATGACACTTTGGCTCCAAAAGCCAGTAAACATCTTCTTTACCTTTTTTCATATAAAGTAATGAAGGATCTCAAATGAGACAAATGAGACACAGGAACAAAAAGAAGCTAACTAGCTTCCTCCCTGGACTGCTGTAGAATCTTCTGACAAAACTCAGTACTAAGGCCTTTGTAGGAAAACATGCAGGAATGTCAGGCTTATGGATACAAGTTTATTCTCCATTCTTTGCTAGGAGTTCAGCCAATGCTCTTAAAAAGTAAGGTTTAGATTATGTTAGAGCATGGCAGAACTCCTGGCACAGCAAAGTTCCAGATTTTGAAACCTGGCTGCATGCTAATTTTTCCCCTTCCTGTTTCTTGTAAGCTGGAACTTTCCAGGAATAGTGAGGCAGAGCACCCTGGCAGTGGATCACAGAGCTCACACACATGCCAGTTCCACAGGGTGGATTTTCACCCTGCAGCAGGATCTGGAGGAGTCTGTGCTGTACAACAGCACACCAGGATCCCAAGGGATGCCACAAGAAAAAACCACCCTGCAGTTCATGCAATGGAAAAATCCTTTCAGGTTCACAGAAACTGGACTTGATAGGAAAATAATTTGATGGAGAAAGAAAGTTAACTTCAGCCAATGTATCTTGGAGGAACATTTCTTGCCCACATGAGACTCAGCCTGTATTTGATTACAGCACTGATGCAGCCTGACATTTCATATGTACATACACACACACAGCATCCATCTCAGAGCCTCCTCATGCCCAGAGCCATGAGCTTTACTCACGTGAGCCCCACGCTGCAGGTTTGCAAAGTGAACATCAGGGATGAACAGGACAGGCTGAGTGTCGAGGTCCATGAAGGGCTTGAAGATGGTGATGTCAGTGCGTTTGTGCGAGGGGAGCATGGGCACTTTGACATCAGAAACTGTGGAAACAAAGATTGGGATTGAGGATACCGAAGGCTCTGATGGGGCCCTACATCATCTAAAACGTACATACACTGCTGAACAAGGGTATTCTGCAGTCAGGGTCAAAGCAAAAAGCTTCTGTGGTAAAGGAGTTGGAACTTTGGTTGCCTCCCTCTCAGCTGAGGGCCTGGGCCCTGAGAGTTTGTTTCTCAGAGCAGTCAAAGCTTTCTCCACCTCTCCAACTGAACAGCTCTACTTTGTTTAGATATTAATTAGGATGGACAATAACATGGCATCAGCCCAAGAGAGGAACTGAGGTCTTCCATGTACCAAGTCAGCCATCCAAAGAGAGGGCAAAAATCAGTCCCGGCCCCACCTCCTTCCTCTCCAGTCCCTCAAAAGCTGGCTGGTGTTCCTATGCCAGGAGGATACAAAGAAAAGGGACAAGTTGTGTGTTTCCAATTGAGAGCGTCCTAAAGAGACAGCACCAGAGTAGCTGTCAGCACCACAGAGTGAGTACAAACACTGGTTTGTGCAAGTTGTTATATTTAAAGTTACATTTTGATTCCACACTTCCAAGTTTCACATTCTAGTTCCTCCCATTGTTCATCCTGGTCACCTCAGGGTGCCAGCCCCTAGTCCATTCCCCCAGGATCTGTCTCCCACAGAGCCCTTTGGCTCTCACAATGTACCAGTTGATGTGACACAACCCACTGAGAGGTCAGACTTCATCCACAAAGACCCTCTGAGGAGAAAGTGAGGCAGAAGGTGCCTTAAACCACATTTCAGACACATTCACGTCAAACTATCACAGTTGAAGACTTTCTTTTACCAAGTGGAAACACATCCATCTGAGGTCAAAACAACTGCAAACAAAATAAATGTTTTTTCAAACAAAACCATTTCTCATGTCCTCAGTAGAAAATACACTATTTTCTCCTTGCAAAATGGATTTTTTTTTTAAGATTTCTCAATTTCTGTAAAAATAACTTTGCCCAAAAGCCACCAACTGTTTCTGCTGTTGAAGAGCTCATGTACACATGGCACTTGTGATCCTGGAGGTGAGTATAACAGCTTATGGCTTCCAGGAATCAAAAACTTCCCACATAAGAACTAAAAAGCCAAAGATCATACTTTCCAGGAAAATAAGGATCACATTAGGCTAAGCCCAAGCCTGGAAAATTAACATTGGAAAGCAGTTTTTGTCAAATCATGAGATCCTGGGCAATGTGTACTGAAGCTGCCTTCCCTTTCCAGCCAGGATGCCAAGGGTTGCACACAGTAACCGTCTGGGAGCCGCTGGGGCTGCTGCGCTTGTGAAACGCTAACAGTGCGCTAAACCTGTCTCTTGTGACGTACCTCGAAAGAAACCAAAACCCAGCCCTTTCCACAGCTTTCCTTGAGCAAATGGGCTCCCTTCAGCACTATGTTCTGAAGCTGCTCCAGCAGCCTGTCCCTGCTGTGTCAGGAAAATCCTGCCCGGCGAGCTGGAGGCGCGCTGGCTGAACCAGTCGGGCTGCGGCAGCGCAGCGAGCGAGAGCACGCGCCTGCCCCGTGCCAACCAGCAACAGGAGACACATCCTCCTCTGAGCTGCTCTGCTGCTCAATAACCACTCATCCCAACACAGCACCTGCCAGCTGCAGCAGCTAAAGGAAGATGCTCAGCAGGAAGAAACTCCTCATCCTTTAGGTACTGTGATGCTGAAGTCTCCTCATACTTCACACATGCAGACACTCTGAAATGACTTGCTAAGGACCACTTTGCTCTAGAAGAGTGAGCATAGGGCTGAGAGGCTGGAGGCTCAGCCTCAAGGCTGTCACAGACTTGCTGACGAGTTGAAAACACGTTTTTTAACGTAAGTTAAAAGCTAAGTTTAGGATCAAGCTGAAAATACTTGAAACTGATCATTCTCACTGCCACCTGGATTGAGAGGGTCTCTAAGCCCAAAAATCCCACCTTCACCTTACCACTTCAACTGCTACAACCCATCCTGACTCAATACACAGCAGGACCCTGTCTTGGACAGAAAGAGCTATACAGAATGAAACCCTAAATGACCAAGTGTGCTGCAAAACACAATGCCTGTTCCATAAGGAACCGCTTAAAACAAGCACTGGTCCATAGAGGATAAAAATTAACTCGAGAGTTCTACTGCACAAGCTATTTGCAGCCAAAATGAAATCCAATATTTAAAATACTGATAGAAAAAGTTCTACTTACAGGCATTCAACTGAGAGCTGGGATCAGTGCACTTTCCTTTTCTTTTGCTTTGCTTTCGCTCTTCATCCCTGATCTTCCTCTCTGCTCCCTGTCAGACAAAAGATTAAGGGAAAGCAATGGGTGAGTGAAGAAGAAGAGGAGGGGGAGAGAGAAAGACATTTTTAATTTTTTAGGTTTTTTTCAGCTGCAGAGGCAGGAACACCAATTCTTCCAGAGCTACGTTTGTGGAGGTCAGTTCCACAGTACCCGAGCTGCAGGTTTGCCAGAGTGTGCGTGTCAACTTTGAGATCTGCTTACTTCTAAGTCCTAACATCTAATGAAACCCAACAACCATATCCAAGATGCAAACACTTGCTTTTCTTTCAAGTCAGATTGAGATATGGTGACAAAAGATATCCACATCTATAAGGATTGTGTAAAGCATTTGATAAAAGTATAGTTGAAGGGTTTAAAACAATAAAGGATTGCAGGTTCCCCCAGTTTAGGAGATCCCTTGATTGTCATTAAAGTCACACCACATTTGGATCACCAAGTGCAAGATACCTCCTGCACATTTCACACAGAGCCTGCAGCAGTTGCACCAGCCTCCACTGAGCTCAAGCTGCAGACATGCACTGCTTTAAAGCAGGGATTATTTCTTCTTTTTGTCAGGGCCAGGTCATGGTGGAATCCACAGATTCTCTAACTGGGTTCATGCCTGCACTGTTTCTGGCCTTCCAAACCAAGCAGCAGAGGGGACAGTGCCATATTGCCATGTTTTCTGCAAGGTGCAGATAGCCATGACAGAGAGAGAAAAGGAAGAAAGAAGCTTTGGAATAGTGTTCGTTCCTCCAGCTCTGCCCAGACCTCACACATGACTGTGGGTTAAGTCAGGGATGTCACACTGCCAGCTGCATGAAGTGATAAGACCACAGGAGATCCCCAACACTCAGTCCTTGTGTCAGTCCAGGTCACCAAAACTGGTACACACAAGTTCCAGCTGTCTCCCAATGCCCTCCTGCAAAGCAGGGCAAAAGGTAACAGTTACCTGGCCACACCAAGCCATGATTTCTCATTCCCTCTCCTTCAAAGCTGCCAAAACACATCCACATGCTCGTGTGGTACTGGAGGAAGACTTGATTAGCTACAGAAAATGAGGTGTCAAAACTCCTGTGGCCATGGGGTGGGAATCTGTGCCTAATGGTGCATGGGAGAATGGGAACAGCCCTCCTCACTTTCCAGTAAATCAATGCTCTATAGATGCCAGGCTGCCTATGCCTGCTGATAGCACTGGGCCTATCTGCACCAGCAATAAAAAGGACAATTAGCCAAGATATTTGACACACATTAACACATATCGTCTTCTCTTCCACCCAATGAAGAGAAAAAAACCAGCTTGAGGCAGCTGCAGTGAAAGAGAGAAGACACATGAAGAGACAGGCATTGCCAGCTTTGCTTGACCCAATAAAGCTGATATAGCCCACTGCAGTGAAGACATTCCACCTAAACCTCAGCACAGCTGCACCTGAACCCCTCTGTGTCCAGTGCAGTCACAACATCTCAGTTTGACAGCAGGAAGATTAGATTAGGTTCCACACCTGATTTTTACCTTTCATGTGGAAATAATAAAGTTGTGCTACTCAAACACTGCTACAGAACAGCATCTGCTTCCTTGTGGAGAACATGCTGATTCAATATGAGCACACATTTTGAGAAAACCTCTGCCCTCCCATTCCCCACTTGAAAGTCAACTTGATGCAGGCTAGGTAAATATGTCTCAAAACCCACATTAAAAAAGTAAAAGGTATGTGTTGGTAACAAGCTTTTTTGCCCTGCCAGCAGAGCTCAGGGAGCAGTGGTTTCAAACTGAAAGAGAGCAGTTTCATACTGGATATAAGGAGTTTTTTTTCTGATGAGGGTGGCGAGGGACTGGAACAGGTTGGCCAGAGAAGCTGTGGATGCTCCATCCCTGGAGGTGTTCAAGGCCAGGTTGGGTGGGGCTCTGAGTAAGCTGGCCTAATGGAATGTATCCCTGACCATGGCAGAGATCTAGATTAGATGACCTTTAAAGATGCTTTGCTACCCAAACCATTCTGTGATCACTCAGCTGAAAGAGCAGCTCCATGCTGCTGCCCATTCAATGACATCAATGCTCCAGCAGCCCTGCACCCACTCCTTCCTTCCAACAGCACCCCACTCATTTGTTCCTACCATCCCATGAAAGCCTTCCCACAGCACTGCCCCTTGCTAGCAGGGTAACAGCAGATCCCAGAAGGGCAACACAACCTCTAGCCAGTGAAACCCTGTATTTAATTTTCTCATGTGGATGCACAGGTGAGGCTCCATTCAGAATAGAGGAGGTCTTCTTCCTCTGGGACAGGTCAGCCTCATCCCTGCTCAGCCCAAATACTGCTGGGCTAAGGCTGAAGGCAGCTTGTGCCACAACATTCTACAGGATGACCCACACTGTCCTGAAACCACACAGGAGTAGATGAAAACCAAACATCCCAGGCACTGCAAGCACAGCCTTGACAAAGGAATAGAAGAGACATCTGTGTTGGTGGCCACAACTTCATCATTTTCTGCTGGTTTGCGTTTTTTCCAACAGACCTCCACACCACAGGCTTGGCCCTCCATGAAGAAAACATGGGTAACAGAACTCCTACAGGTGTGGACATGAGGACAACCACTTTCAGGGATGGATATAATAGTAACAATGGTCCTATAAACATTCAAAAGCAGCTGGTTGATTACATACAGTTCAATACAGGGCAGAAAACAGGTGCTGCTTCTGAAATGCCAATGCTCTTTAGGAGCCTGAAGCCAGCAGCCAGCACTGGGGTCCATGAGTACATGGGGTTTGTGTATGATATGACAGCATGCAGGGCTACAGGCATGGATTCTCTGAGGGGATGTTTATTCCAAAAAGCAGCTTCCCCATGCCCAGCAGAGCCAATGCCAGTCAGCTTAGGATGGCCAAGGCCCATCAGCAATGGTAATAGTGCCTCTGGGATTATGTATTTAAGAAAGAGAAAAAGTGTTCTGCAGCAACAGCCAGGAGCAAAGTAAGAATATATGAGAGAAACAGCTCTGCAGATGCCAAGGTCAGAGCAGAAGGGGGAAGCCAGGCACTGGAGCAGAGATGCCCCTGCAGCCCCTGGTGCAGCCCATGGTGAGGCAGCTGTGCCCCTGCAGCCCATGGAGGTCCATGGGGGAGCAGAGATCCACCCACAGCCTGTGCAGGACCCCACACCAGAGCAGGGGGATACCAAAGGAGGCTGTGATTCCATGGGAAGTCTGTGCTGGGGCAGGGTTCTGGCAGGACCTGTGGCCCCATGGAGAAAGGAGCCCATGCTGGAGCAGGTATGCAGGCAGAACTTGTGGCCCTGTGGGGCACCAACACTGGAGCAGCCTGTTCCTGAAGAACTGCACCCCATGGAAGGGCCCCTTGCTGAAGGTGTTTGTGAAGAACTGTAGCCTGTGGGAAGGGCTCATGTTGGAGAAGTTTGTGGAAACTGTCTCCCATGGGAGGTACCCCACACTGAAGCCAGGGAAGAGCGAGTGCCCGGCACTGCTGCAGGGGACAAGGGAGAGAATTAGGGAGTGAAGTTGAGCCTGAAAAGAAGGGAAAGGTGAAAGGAAGGTACTTTAAGATTCAGTTTTGTATTTTATTATCCTATTCTGATTTTGATGTACATTTCTCCTTCCTTTTTTCGCCTCCTCTTTTAATTCAGGTACAATTTGCAAAGTATCTGGAGGAATAAATCAGGAGAGTAAGTCAAAGTCCCAAAGGGAAATAAAAGATGCACTGGCATTACTATATTACTAGATTTGCTGAAATTTCTGCCATAGCTTGAAGGAAGCCATTGGAGTCTATATGCTGGCTACACACCTGCCTTTTTATTAACCAGTTTGTCTTATTAGCAGTGGCACAAGCCTGACAGTCATTTTAGCATTGTGTCAGTAATTGATTGGACAATTTAGGAGTAAAAGATCCCCCCTACCCTGTATCAACCCTGTCTTCTCTGTATTGTAGAGAAAAAAGGTTGATAGCACACAGGATTCCCAGATTACTCTGGTGAAAAAACATTAGATGACACAGTTGCTTCAGTCTCATCTTGAAAAAAGAAAAAGAAAACAGAAAAAGAAGGAAAAAGAAAAGCCTGAAGAAATCTCCTGAGACCCAAGCCTCTCAGGCTTACTGGCAAGTCTTTAAGATGGCTCTGGAGAGCTTTGCTAAGTCCCTGTAAATTCTCTGCAGAAAGTATCACAAGACAAGCAGCTACAGACAGCTCTCCCAGCTGGAAGGAATGCAGAGGGACTCATTTAAAAACCCACAGATGGACAACTGAACGTGGCAGGGTGAGTTAATGGGATGCTACAGCAGGGGCACAGTGCAGAGGCACTGGATATTTTGGGAGATAAGGGGTGACAGAGCAATGGTGCATGAGATGAACCCTTGTGCCACTGTCCTGGGGAACACCAGGCAAGACCACACACTGGTCTGGCAAAGCCAGCAAAGACAAGAGAGGGGGGTGACAGACCTGCCTCAGCCCTGCAGCTGCACTGAGAGGCATTTGAGCTGTCACCTGAAAGGGTCTGCCCTATGGAGATGGGGTCCAGATTCAAAGAATAAGAGGCCTAAATCAAGCAGGATATCAGCAAAATAGGAAGTCAACATGGTTCACAGCAATCAAAAGGAATGGGTAAGTTCAGGAAGCATTTATCATGGCCTAGAACAATCTTGGTCACTCTGGAAATAATATTACACATTACTTGCCCTGGACCTTCAAGAGACTGCTCAGGCAGGAACAGGTTATGAAAATTGGGAAATTGCCTTTCTTTGCAAACTCAGTTAAGCTTTTACAGCTACTTTCAGCTCAGCTCCCGCTGTTTCTTTCATAGCTTCTGTTGCACGCTGGCTTTGGGATAGGCATTAATTCTGTGTGCTAAATT
This sequence comes from Melozone crissalis, assembly GCF_028551555.1. Taxonomy (NCBI): domain Eukaryota; kingdom Metazoa; phylum Chordata; class Aves; order Passeriformes; family Passerellidae; genus Melozone; species Melozone crissalis. Next base: position 61,501,977 of record NW_026535805.1, read on the forward strand.
AGTCAGGCAGAGCAGCTAAATTACAGCACCCATCCAACTTATAAATAGGGTTTTTTTTATGCTGCTGTATCTCACAGTGGTACATCTTTTGTTCACAAGCTCTGCAAGTTATTGGTTTGGGGGTGTTGGTAACAAATGCAGTAGGAAAACATGAAGAAATTTAAAAGGACCAACACAACAGAACTTGGGCAAAAAGACAAGCCTGCACTTGCTCCAGTCAATGGCAATGATTTCTCCTGCTGAAGGCTCTTCCCAGTGTCAGTATGCCACTGACTGACCTTTCTCTAAAGTCAATGCTCAGGAACTTAGCACTCCAGCATTTTGAGAGCAGCAAATTGAATTGAGGTCATCATAACATGTACGAGCCAAGTAGAAGGGGTTGAAATGCTTTAAACACAGACAGGGCTTCTCAGTGAGTCAAAATAGCAACTGACACAATTAGGGAAAGGAAAATAAAAAGCTGCTAAGCTGTGGAGCAGCCTTTCCAAAACAGTCACTGCACATTGATTCAACCTTACCTTGTCGCAGAAGACTTTAATTTGGCAGTAGGCTCTGTGGACAGGTTTGTTGCTCCTGTTATTGTAGCTGTAAGTGTCAATCTGAAGATTCAGGGGCAGGCCTTTAACTCCCTTCTGAGAGGAAAAATCTGTGCTGAGGCAGTTGACAGAAATGAAAACCTGCAGAGGAGGAAAGCAGCAGCTGTCAGTAGTGACACACGCACTCCTGGCTGACCACTGAGCAAGGGATACCTGGGGAGTGCTGAGGCTCAAATGCTGTCCTTGACACTACAGCAGCACCTTCTCTTCTGGGACACCAGGTAAAACCCCCAAGAAGCAATATAACATTCTTAAGTCTTTACATAAGCCACTGGAGGGGACAAAGCCACTTTGTCCAGAACAGATTCCATCAGACTCTCCAAACTCTAGGAAGATACCACCCATCTTTCCAGCCAAGAACTCTCAAATGTCACCATCAAACTTTTAGCAAAAGGGGTGTTCCTACCATCAATCCTCGCTGCTCAGCATTTATTAGCATCTCGGTAAGACCACAACCATGTTCCAAAAAATTCATGTTACTATGGGTAAGTTAAATCTTTCCATGAGTTTGACATGAGCATAGCTTATGCTTGAAAGTACTTGGTTGAGGCTTTTTTCAAAAGGCTATTAAAAGCTTTAAAAAAAATATTTAAAAATATTTAAAAAAAAAATAGGCAATATGTAATCTTTAAACACAAAAATAACACCATTATTCCAGTGAGGGTTTCTGGGTTTCACACTAAGTTGAACACTTTGAATATTCCTTAGTAAGACCTTCAATACCCTGTTAACATTCAGCTGGAAAGGGTAAGAGAAACAGTTCCATTATTACAAAAAATTAATTACAGGGGAAATTAATTACACGTAGGAACATATCTAATTTCATTTTCATAACTGCTTGAAAAAACAACAAAGAAACCCTCTCAAAAACACAAATCACACACAACCAGAGAACAAGTCCAATGCTGCTTAACAGAATAAAGAAATACCCTTAAGTGGATATGAGCAGATAGACCAGAGTACTTTGTATCTAGATAATGGGCTTGTGGTGTGCCAGGCTTTTCTACAGACACAATGCCTATTACTGGCACACCTCAGAAGCTGTGAGGATTAATTACCAGGAATTTACAAGCCACCAAGACCTGCAACAGCTTCTCTCCTCTCTGCCTGAAGAATAAAGGCTGGGAACTCACTGCTTTAAAAAATAATCAAAGCCTTGGGAGCCAGAAGCACCTTCCCAGAGATTTTGCAGGAGCACCATGCCAGCCCCCGATGCTCACTTAGCAGAGCAGCGAGCTGGTGCCACCTCCCGGAGCTGCACAGGCTCACACAGCCTTGGGAGAGCTACAGGCTCTGGCTTTGCTAAGGGCTGCTTATCAGCGTCCTCTTGGCTCGGCTCTGAAACATCCTTTACCAGTTTTAGCAAAGATGGGAGATGGAAATGTAAAACCCTGACCTGCTGATAGTTTGTAACCACTGATTTTCCCCTGCCATGTATAATAGAGCTGTATAAAAAAACTGAGGCAGGGAGGAAAAATAGTGCAGGTGAGGGACTTCTCTTGCAATAACCTGTCTGAGTAATGGGGATTCACACACTGCTTCCTGCAGCCCCTGTGCCCTGAGAGGGCAGCACAGCTGCTCAGCAAGCAGCCCCCCTATTCCCCCCTGTGCACACACCATCCCAGAGATTCCAGTTCCCATGTCCCCACCACGGCCTGCTGTGCCAAGGGACATGGAATGGGTGAAACACCACCCACCCACCCCAGGCCAGCACAGCAGCCCCTGACCCACACCGCTGCCTCTGTGGGGACTGAAGCCAGGAACACGTGCAGGATGCCAGGGGAGCTGGTGCTCAGTGCCTGCTCACCCTCCAGCTGTGCCCCAGCATCCCAAACCCACGCTGTTCCAAGACAACTTTTTGTGAAGGCATTAAATACATCACAAATCTCTAGTCAGGAAAATTATTTTAAAAGAAGCTGTTTGCAGTCTTTCCCAGACTAACCCAAAGGATGGCTTTGCCTGCTTTTATCCACCCCACTTCCCTTCTTGCTACCTTTGCCTTCACAAGGACATTTTGCCTGCAGTGCTGGTACAGCCCGGGGGAAAGCTTCAAGGAGTTTGAAGAGCTGCTCTCACCAGCTTAGGAGTTTGGTAATCAGATGTATGCACACCTTGAATAATTGCATTCCCTGAGCAGGGGTTTTGTTTTTTAAAAGACCCTCAACTCTGGTGTTTGCATATTTTTACATTTTAAATTTTAATTTTAAATTTACCTATACTGAATATTCACTCAACTCACTTCTGTATTAAAAATTTACTACAATCTTTAAGAAAAACATGCCCAAGCAGCCACATCAGCAGGTCCACCACCGTCTCAAAATTTCTGTGAAATCCCTCAAATGAGTTTCACACCACTGGACACCAGAAGATTCAGTGTGCAGCATCAGCAGTTCACTAGCACATGGTGTCACTTCTCTTCTGAAAGTTCAAGTTCATGGTTTCAGTTTTTATGGCTTACCAGCCACACAAAGCCCACTGGGCTGAAGGTAGAAGAGTTGGTCTCAGCACAACAGACACATGTTACTACAGCAGAGCTGCACAGGTATCCCATGGGAATTTAGGACTGCCTGTCAGATGTCAAAGATTATCCTCCTCCTTTAGAGTCTCCTCATTTGATTAGCTTTGGCTTTAAGCAGCTGACTTCATTTTCATGCCATTTAAATCTTCAGGACTCTAGGCAGGAGATGACAACTAAACCTAATCACGTCTCTGAAGCAACAGAGAGCCAGCCTGTCTTCTCCTGTTTGTACTAAACCACTTCAGCTCAAAAGGAGCATCTACTTCTCCCTACCCACCCTGTAACTCCTATTTTGAGCAACTTCAGGTTGCCTTAAGCTTCACAAAACAGAATTTCAGCAAACAGCTTTTCCCAGTTTGGGCTAAGACAGTTTCAGCCAGGTTCTTAATGTACAGGAATATTTGACTTACATTAGAAATGAAATGTAAGGCCAAGTGACTGCATCAGCTATATCCCCACCCCAAAATTGCCAGAAGAAAGAAAAACGCAACCACAGAAGTTGCTCTGCGTCTTCAGCCTGCTGAGCAAGATTCCTTTTCATGTGTCCAACCTATTTTTCTAAGGGCAGTTCCGCATTCTCAGCTATATTAAGATTTGTTGTTACTTTTAAAAAAAACATTTTCATCTCACCTCCCAAGATTCAACATAAAGACAGCACTTAAAAATAGAGCACTGTCAAGCCTGAGCACTTACACACATGAGTCAAGCCCTCAAAAGTTACGCAGATTTTCTTTAAAACTGAGATTTGTAAAGGGATTAGAAACCTGTTCTCGAGTTATTTTGCTTGCTTGGCAGTTGAGCCTCTAGTCTATATTTGACTACATATATCTAGGCTATCACATAGCCAGGCTTTTCTCTCTAACCCAAGGCAGGCTTTATTCCCTTTTTTTTTTCTGTTGATTTTTTCCACGCTTTTTCTAACCCTTTAAAAAAAAAAAATCTGAGACACTCATTGAGGCAAATGGCTTCACAATGGTGGCATATCAGATAAAATCAAACAGCAGGAAAACTGTGAGCTGCTACAAGCTGCTAACCTCCCACACCTGGCATTCACCCCAACACTCCAGAGCCTCCTTTCCCCAACACCATGCTGGGTTTCCTGCAGCCTTTGGGGCAGCCCAGCTGCACACAACAAAAGACTGAAGGCAGAAGGATTAAAGCACCTCCTCTGGGATCATGCTGGAAGTTAGCGTGGGAAGAAGTCAGACCTCATGACTTCTCTGTCTGCTTTAACCATCCGACCCCTCATGCCCCTCCTCACCTAAGGTGGGAGGAACACACGGTGCCTACACTCAAATCCACGAGAAACAATCTTCCATTTTAATAACGCAGGAAAAAAATTAATCCGACAGCTCTGCCGTGTGCCCTCAAGGAAGGGCAGCAGAGACAGCCAAGTTCTTTCCACACAGCACCTTTTTTTAACAAGATCTGCCTTTCAAACAAACCAGGAAAAACAGACATAATTAAAGGGCAATCAAAGCACTGCAGGAACCTCTCTGTCAGCGAGATGAAAGATGTCTTTTTTAAATGAAGGCTTGCATACCCAGATCTCTTCTCCTCAGTTTATCTTGGACGCTGTACTTTTCTGTCACACAAAAAGCACTGGCAATTCTGGTGAGTCCAAAGGCTACATATGCAGCAGCTTTAGATGAAATGTCACCTTGTGCAGGCTCATCTGCCCAGTTGGAAAGGAGCAGTGTAGGTTCTCACCCATGGCAGCTGGGGCTGCCACAGGCAATGGGGAGCAACTTGTGTTAGCACATCATGAACTCTGACCAGTGAGAGCAAACACAGGCACAGGTAGCACTATCCTGCAAAGTCCTGTACATCCTTCTGGATAAGGACCTACACAGGCACACCTGGAACTTTTCCAGGCTGATCACCTTGCTCCACATTTATTTTGTTTCAAGAGAAGGCAGGCAAATGGTATTATCTTCTCCTATTTATGAACCTATACATTTCTGTGTCCAAAGGATTAAGACATTACTCAACAATCCAAGTCCACTGGATATTTCTTTCTCTATTAAGAATTCAGATAAAAATCTTAGCTCTTTTCTCACACTAATACACCAAAGCCTCTCATTTTAACCAGTTTGGGTTGGAAGGGACCTTAAAGATCATCTAGTCCAGCCCCCATGTTATGGGCAGAGACACATTTCACCAGACTAGAAGGCTCAAAATCCCATCCAACCTGGCCTTAAACACTTACAGGAACGAGGCATCCACAGCTTCTCTGGGCAGCCTGTTACAGTGGCTTAGCACCCCTCACAGTGAAGAATTTCCTCCTAATACCTAATGTGACTCTGTCAGTTTGAAGCCATTCACCCTTGTTCTGTATCACTGTAAGCCCCTGTAAAAAGTTCCCCTCCAGCATTCTTTTAGGCCCCCTTTTGGTCCTGGAAGGTGTTCTAAGGTCTCTCCAGAGCCATCTCTTCTTCAGGCTGTACAACCCCAACTCTTCAGCCTGTCTTCATAGGAGACATTCCAGGCTATGTTATATTCGGTCTTAACTTAAAATCGTCTGTATGTTTTTGATCTTGGATGACTGTGTTTGTACAGAATACAGAGTTTGGAGCCTACAACACAACAGGTTAAACTGCAATTAGCTTCTTTCTAGGGAATGCAACTGCTTTTCTCAGCCTTGGCTAAATAGTTTCAATGTTATGCCCAAAATACAGCAGGCAAAGGGATTCCAGTGGATCTAGAAACCATTTTCCTGACACAAAGGCAGTGTATCCCTCTCCCATAAAGAAAAATTAACCAGAATCTCAAAGTTTGTCATTTCAATGCTGATAGCTGAAATCATATGGTTTCTCTAAAGGCTTCGACAAATATAAACAGCAAACAGGAAAAAAAAACCCAGAGTATTTTCTAAAGATTGGTCCCCATATGTTTCCTCTATACTGCAAGCTGGTTGGATGGAAAACATCTCCTGTCCAACAGCCTTATGAAGTACACAGCAGAGTTCCAAGCCCTTCTGAGAGGCAGAGCTGTCAACCTGGGCACTGCCTTGTGCCAATGTAGCTACGTGGCTTCCAAGATTGGCTCTGGGAGAGAGCCAAGCAGGCAGGGCAAGCACAGGTCTGCCTGCACACATCCACGAAGGCATGTCCTAAGAAAGCAGCTCTGGGAAGACTCTTCTGTATTTAAAAGAAAAAAACCCCAAACCCACACTTTGGTAAGATCACCTGAGAGGTGGCTAATCTTACTGCTCTCACATTCGTTTCTTCACCTCCCACACGCACCACAGGTTTTGCATCAGCAGGAGGCGAGCCAGGAAAGAGATAAAATGTTGGGCAATTCATGCACCTGTGGGCTCCTGGGCCTCCTCTTGCCTCTGGGATCGGATGCTCCAAAAAAGGCTTGTCTGGCACATGGCTGATAGGGCTGCATCCGCCCCAGCTCCGCCAGGCAGCCCCAGCACCATCCTGCTCACAGCCCAGGAGAGTGAGTTTGCATTCAAACCTACCACTCCCAATCTGGGTGACTTACACAGAGGCCATCATGGGTCCCACACCATGTCAAGGAATGACAAGTGGGAAATACGATCCACCTCCAGATAAAGAACATCCTCCTAGCAAGTTTACTCCACCATCAAAACAAAAAGGAATGGTAATGAAAGGAAAATACATATTCCTGCTCACGAAGAGCATGCTGATTGTTATTCCAACCTGTTCTGAGGCAAGGAAATATAGGAATGTCTCTGCTCACAACACCTGGGAAACATGGGGATAATGGTTCCCAGTCCTACTGATGCTTCCTCCCACCCCACGCTTTGATAAGATAAAGCTGCTGGGCCAGGTTTTGTAAGGTTGGTTGGAAAGAAAGTAAAAACAGCAGTTTGGAAAAAACAGTGACAACATGTTGAAAAAAAAACCCAAACAACAAATAAACAACAACAAAAAAAACCCACCAAAAACCCCCCACATCAACAACAACAACACAAGTCTCCAAAAACAATGACAAAAAGCTGAAACACAACAATAAAACACAAAACAGAGAATTAAGTCTATTAATGCACAAAAATTACTGAAAAGAAAGAGTTGCCATCAGACAAAAAAGTAATAGAGAAAAGGGAAAAGAAAAACAAAAAAATCACCTCCTAGTTTTCTCTATAGAAAAGCTAATGTCAAGAGATTTTCCTTTCAGTTTTGGGAAACACCCTGTGAGCTCCTACTTGGAAGGCCAGACAATGGCAGAGGCTTGGGACATGAAGGTCAGATAAAATACTGGGTTGAAAACTTCTAGTTGGCAATGCTTAAAATCAAGGGTGGCATATGCTTGTTTTCCAGAAAAGCCAGGACAGAGCAGGGAGAGGTCAGTGTTAAGAGGCAGGTAAGCAATATTTGCCATGACTTTCCTATGTCACTGCTCCAAAGGCTCTGTGTACCTGCCTCAAAGTATTTGTGGTCTGCAGCCTTGGCTTCACACCAATCTCTTTCCTTTAAGTATGTTTGACTCATCACATTTCATAGTTTCATTTCCAACTAGTCAAACCTGTACCTCCTCAATGCTGCTGAAGGTGGCAACACCTTCTTTAATGAGGCATATGACTGCTGCTTCATTACAATGGCATCCATATAAATGGATGCAATATTCATCAATCAAAAAAGTTTAAATTCTTTCTACAGTGTACACCAAGGGAGGATTAGGCTAGAATAAGCTCCTAAAATAAATCAGTAGTGTACCACCCAGTCTCCCTTCAAGTTGTAGCAAGAGATCCACCCTCTCCAAAAACTGAACTCCTCTGCACAAAATAATCTTGCCAACACATGGGAGGATCTGCCAAGAAGACCACCCTCATTGCCTAAATTTCTATTTCAAAAGGCTATCCCAAATCAGATGCAAATTACCATAATATTAGGACCATTCCACTCTTCTTGGACCAAAAAAAAAGTAATTAAAAAGTACTGTTTAATTGCTCTGTCATTCAGGGCATCAATTAAGAGACACCACAGCATCTTCCCTTTGGTGAAAGGCAGCAAAAAGGTCTGTCACGATATTCCTGAGCTCAAAATGCCTGTTCCACTCTCTCCATGCATTCCCTTTTAGTAGAATGAGGTTTTTCACATAGCATCCGCCTTACAATGACTTTTTTTTTTGGGAGGGAAGGAGTAGGAGGACAATAGAACCCTTAATGTGCAGTGACATCATTTTTGGCTGCAGTCCTATTACCCAGCCTATAGCAAGCCAGACCAAAGACCTCCACGGGGCCCTTCTCTGGGAGCTGCTGGAAGCAATGCTGCCTTTCAGCAGGGGTGCCCCAGCACAAGGGCAGGATCCCTGCCCTGTCAGAGCTCCAGGAACAGGCAGGAGGCTCTTGCAGTCACTGTGCAGACAACTCACCCTGTTCAGACAAGAGGCCCCAACCCTCCTGCTCCACAGGGCAAGAGCTCAGACAGGATTTGAACAAAGCAGGATCCAGCAAAGCCAGTTAACCCTGGGGAAACCAATCTGTCCAGATTGTTCAAGTGCCACTGACCTGAGAGCAGGCCATGTCCCCAGGCCAGAGGTAAGGGACAGAATTTGCTTTGCAGCCTAACGGGTAACATAGCAGAGATAACAGGACAACAGCCAACGTTAGGAAGAGCAGTATGAAATGTTCATTTAGCTGCAACATAGTGGCAATCTTCATTAAAAGACCTCTATTGGGTTCCAATCAAGAAAAGGAGAGCCTGGCATGTTGTACAGACCTGGGAAGAGATGGATCCCAGCCTCAAAAACTCATGACCTGAAACTACAACCATTTATTCTGACTGACATGGGCAACACAGACACAAAAAGGGCTGCAAGGATTCCTATTCCCAACTTCTAACATCCCCACATTTCAAAGACAGCCAAGCCTGCTCAGTGAACAAGAAGGGGCAGACACCTCTAGAGAAAGCTGCACCCCAGCTCTAGACACCCTAATGAAGTCATAGACGCAACAGATGACGAGCTTGTGTTCAGACATCTAAAAGCTTCTCTGCAGAAGAACCCCACCTTGACTGTCTGCCCACGGCAGACATCCATCATGGGGTGGGAAACTGTTTGAAGTCTCCACAAGCCTCAGGGTAACTCAGCTACACATCTCATCACATCATGCTTCCACTCCAGCAGGATGGCTCCTGATTGAGGAGCTACACTGGCTTTCTTAAATACCCCATTCAACAACCCACCAGTCATCAACTGATTTTCTAGTCCACCCTCTTCCCTTTTCTGCTCACAAAGCGTGACTGCCTCCCCATTCAACTATTCCCTTGCCCTGCTCTGGCAGGTGATGGGATCAGACCTCACCCCTAACATAAGACATCTGAAAGCCCACCTGAATCACTGCTTACACCCTCTGCAGTGTCTCCTGACAATCCTTCTAATCCCACTCTCACTCTCCTTCAAATCTCAACAGTACCACTTCAGGGCAGGTTGCCTCTTTCAAAGTCTGGCCTTCCTCCCCAGCCCTCGTTCCCTTCACTGTCTCAGAGCATGGAGGCTTTGGATGCTGGGCTCTTTTCCAGCTTGAACACACTCTTGCAAAGGTCAGAGAATACTTAAGGCAGCCTCTGTTGAAAAGTGGCTGCTTCCAGCAGCTCCTGTGATGTCCCAAAACAACAGAAGAGGGCAGAGAGGAGCTGCCAGAGAGCTAAGCACATTTGCTCTGAAATCCATGGACACGGTCAGGTCCCAGAGTGGGCAGTGTCTGTCATGCATGAAATATCCCTGGTTTCTACACCCAAGGGCTCACTAACAGCACAGCTGTGGGACAATTCCAGCTGTGCAGAGCCAGGCTGTCCAATGTGTCCAGCAACCAGAGCCGAGGCCTTGCTCTCTGCTCTCCCAGCACAATGCAACTGGGAAATTCCTTTCTACACAAGGAGCACATGACTTGTATTGTATGAAAAGAGCGTTCCTTCACCAGAAAAGTGCAGTTTACTAAACCCCCTTAGTGCCCCAAGGGCACTGGCAAAGCACTCTCAGGCAGGTGACACCCTCCTGAACAGAGACACTGGCAGAGGTGCAATATTCCTGTACATCCCCACAATAAGATAAATACATGGTCCCAGAGCTGCTAAGGGCATCTCCTTGTGATAATATGCTATTTCTGCTTAAATCTGACACACACCCTGCGTGTCCAAATGAGTAACTACATCAGAGAGCCCAGACACAGAGCCTCATCACCTCCCATTTGACATGGCTGCACAGGATCAAATGATTTCCACAGCAAACTGGAAGCAAAAGCGAGAGGGAAACGGGAGAAGCAGCAAGCCCAGAAGAATCACCTGGCTCTGGTCCAGGTAACTCCAGGGCTCAGGAAGCAAATTTCTAATGATCATGGCTTGCTGGCTGGTTAAACATACTGTCTATGCAGCACTTCTGCTGTTATTAAATATAAACACTGTATTTATTGCTGTGAAGGAATTTCTGTAACATCAGAAACTCAGCTCTATCTGTTCCTTGCTTTCTTCATATACTTTAAGACTGCTGTCAGGGGTTGGGGGGAAGGGAGGGAAAGGAAAAGAGAGAGCAAGAGCATACAAGGTAAATGAACCATGCAATAAAAATTGTTGAAATTGGCTCAGACATCTCCTGATAAGATCAGAAGTAGAGAAAGAACTGCAGACCTTCTGGTGAGAAATTCAGTCACTGAGAAAACACATCCACTCAGGGAAAAAATGAAGTTAAACAGACATTTAAGAACATGGAGCCCTTGCTAAAAATGCCAATTCTTTAAATACTGAAATCAAGGATGTTTTTGTCTTAATATGATTCTGATCCCAAGAGTCAAGGCTTGCATATTTGGTATAAACAGCCCCCTCTGAAAGTCCATATAAACCAGGACTCTCAGTATATGGATCTCACACACTAAGACTGTGAATCTGGAGGCAAATTTGCCTCTGTAGCTAAAAAAGTCTGTCTCACAGCTCCCCACACCCCTTCATCCCATGAAGTTCAGTCATGAGGTGAAATATCACCATGAAGGTCCTTAGACCTTTTCAAGATGCTATTGGCAATTTTATTATAGACAGAAACTAGTCATTCATGGGTCTGTGGAGTAACTTGGCAATAGCCACCTGGTAGGAAGGGATGGCTTTCCTTGGAGCAGCCACAAAGTTCTCAGCACCAGCTGTGAGCCCTGCTCCTGAGTTAATGGCCCATTCCTACTGCTGCAGAGTGGCTCAGCCAGCAGAGAGGCAGCTGCAGAAAGTACTTCCAGCTCCTTGAGGACTGCCATTGTTCTGCCTGCATGATCCACCCCTGTGTGCAAATCCTAAGCCTTTGCATACCTCCTAGACACCAACTCCCTGCGTTTGTTAAATGTTTGACTGGCTATGGCAGCAGGATAATACTTACTGACTCCTTTTGACAGCTCTTCTGTTTGTTCACAAAGTGAAGTGCTTCATGTTTTAGAAATCATGTCAGCCTTTTAGCATCCTCCAGCAGATAAGGCCCTCCCTGCCAGCCCTCTCAACCCGACTGAAGCCAAATCTGCTGAAAAGGGAATCCTGGCACCCAACACCAGACTCAAAAGTAACATCCCACACATTGCAAAGCAGAACTTTCAGCAGCAGCACACACACAGCTCCTCACTGCTGTCTGCTACGCATGCCAAAATTCTCCCACAGAGCTGAAACCTAACAGCGGCCCCCATACAACATTTTCTCCACAGCCCCTGTGCAGGACAGCGCACAGTTTGTGGTGACAGCAAGCTCTGTGCAGTGACAGCAGCCCTTGCTCCTCCTGCACAGCAGGAGCACACACAGCTCCAGAGAAGGAGCTGTGTTCTTTGCTGAGAGTTCCCATGCTCCCCCAAGCCAGGCTCTCCCTAGACATGGCACCCTGCAGCCATCAGTGTTTGTCCTTGTGATGCTGGTGACTACTGGGACTGCTTGCTGGTACCACTTACTAGCACTGCCAAGGAAACAGCCAGTCTCCAAAAATGAATGGAAACCATTCCCAATTTTTAAAGAAAACCCAGGCAGTAATGAAATTCTCAAAAGAAAATTCCTTCACTTTGACTCCAGCAGCTAACCAGTGAGAAATGCCTCTAGAACTGGGTTGGCTCCACGCTTTGACTTTTCCTTGAACCTACAAGATACACAAGGCTTTTCCAGCAGCCAGAGTGGCTCAAACAGCTGCAGTAAGCTACTAGCCAGGGAAACTTCCTGTACCTACACACCTACAAAAGCACCCACAGCTCTGAGGAAAGATCAAACCAGAGTTCACCAGGAGGCTGTTCTAGTTAGAAATAGGTCACTGGGTGTTGGGATCCGCGGTTTAAGCAATGCATGCCGCAGCTGCTCCCTCTCTGGTGGAAGGCAAGGCCGTGGCTGGAGCCCCAGCTCCCCTGCAGCTGCCCCCTACACCTCCCTCACACCTCCTCTGCTCCAAAACGCTCCCTCTGTGCTTCCTTCTGTCAGTACTTGTCTCTCAGGCAGCCACTTCTGCCAAGAACCCTAAAGCAGTTGCAAAGCTCTCCCAGTTGCACATGCAAACCCTCTTAAGAAATAGCCAGAAGGTTTTGCCTAATGTAGGAGTGTAAACAAACTTGTTACATGCTAATCACCAGGTAGGCCACACACCCCTCCCTTCCCCCAGCCCCTGAATCTGCTCAAAGGACAGGAAATACAATCGTGGTCACATACCTTTGCTTCCTCGTTGATGTCCCAGGTGAAGGATATGGCATTGTAGGCGATCTCCTCAATGTTGCTGATGGTGTTGAAGCTCTCCTTATAGTCAGCTGTCACACAGAAGGGTTCATGAGGGAGAGGAAGAAGAGATATTACCTGAGTTCTTAATCACATGAAGCAGCCAGAAACTGTACCTCTTCAGCAGCCCCTTGGGGGGCAAAAAAAAGCTGAACTGTACCTTAGGAATGGATTTTTAAAGAGGCTGGAAATGGTTCTCACACACAAAAAAACCCTCAACAAACAGGAGGAAGGAGCAAAATGGAACTTGCAAAAATTCTAAACTAGAAACTGCAGTGACAAAGGCAGATCCCAAATATGAGGTGTTCTGTGCTATGTGCGGGAAACTCTACCCTGTATGGCAAGGACATAAGCTCTCAATAAAACTCCTTCAATAACAAACAAAGATTTGCATGCGCGTCTGCTTTAAGTGCCAAGTGATTAATCCCTGCTTTGATTCACAGAAGGAAGGGACCAGGAGTACAGCCCAGCCTTCAGCCAGAGAAGGCTGGAACCCAGCCAGCCCCAGCCTTGTCTGGAGGCAAGTGGAAATTTGCAGTGTTTTCTTTTTTTACATGTACCAAAGACGAGTTGTGAGCAAAGCTGTGGGAAGGAGGATCATTAGGCTCGAGGTATTCCTACAAGGATCTTGTCCTTTGAAGAAACACAATATTTAGGACAGCCACTGGGACTACAAGCTGTGACTTAGCTACAAGTACCAGGATATTCTAAGAAAACCTGTTGTATGGAGGGGATTGTTGGATTTCCCAAGACAAAACCCACCAATCAAAATCCTAAAAAAAAAAAATCAGCCTCTTTATTAAGTTCTAAAAACTACAGCATTAGTTCCAACCACAAACCATCTCTGGGCTTTCAGTAAAGCTATGGAGGGCAGAGAGGGATCCAGAAGTTCCTTAAAATAACAAAGCTTTGGCAGAAAACGGAACCTTGCCAAGGAATTAAGTCTTAAGTCTGACATCAGCAATGAGAGTGTTCCTTACCTATGTCAATGCATCTTTGTTTGGCTGTGTGCTGTCTTGAGTGCCAGTATTTCCAGTGCCTGAGCTGATCTTCCCTTGTTTTGTCTTCAGCAAACACAACCATAATGACACTCTGAAAGGAGAGGAAAGATTAAAAAAAAAAAAAAACCAAACAAAAACATGAAAGAGAAATAAAGAAAAGGCCAAAGAGTACATTTGGTTTGGAGCTTTAGGCTTTTCCACTTGAGGCACTACAGTATACCTGGAACACCGTTGCCAAACAGGAAGGCAGACAACAGCACTTTCTGGGTCATAAACAGAGATGAGCAGAACTGCTCTCCTAACCAGAATTCAAGGATCTCATTCCAGGTGTTGCATCACCTTTACACAAGTGCTGACACCACTTCTTAACAGTCTGAGCCAAGCTGGGCTGGCCTGGCAGTAGGTGGACAGCAAAGGAACGAGCACTGACGTAAGAGCACAGCTAAGCTGCCCTTTGTGCTGATGCTCTGGTCGGGATTGCTGCACTTTAAGGTTACCACGGTGCACACCCTCCCTCCCAAGAAACCACAAGTGCTGCCACTCACTCGGACTTTACTGATGGGGTGGTGGATTCCTTCAGTGCTGCTGACTTCTTTCAGCGTGATTGGGTAAAATTGACCTTTATTCAGGTAAGTCATTGTGCTGTCCCCAGGCTTCTGTCGGAGGGACTTGGAGGCTTCCAGAGTGTATTCAAAGTTATTCCTATAGAGTGAAGAGGGTAGTGATTGCTAAGGCATTTTCCTGGAAAGCTGATTAAACGTCCCACATTTAATTTGGAGAAATTCCAAAGTCGTTAGCTGACTCATTAAGCCATCAACAGGCAAAGAAGTTGGAAAACAGGATGAGCCCCTTTTCCAACCATTTCCTTCATGAATGAACATTTTAAGAGAAGTTCTTGGCAAGCTAAATCCTAAGACACATCAGCAGGCAAGACTGGAAGGTCCCTATTCAGGCTGAGAGCAGCAAGCTGCCCTCAACCAACAGAAAAGTATCTATTAGCAATTCAATTAAATTCACAAGTTAATAAGCTACTCAGCGGCCATCACCCTCTCAACTGCAACTATCAAACAAGTTGCTCCCCTCCTCTGGAGTTCAGGTGAGTTTTATTTCTCCTGTTTTTGATGTAGATTTCCAGCAGACTGAGAGCAAGACAAGCACACCAGGGAGGGGGGCACAGATGGAAGCAAACTCCCAGATCACTCCCAGACAGTACTGCCTCTTCCCATGGGACACAGATTTGGTGCAAGGACCATAACTGAAGATGGGTGGTATTTAAAGTCCTCCAGGTAGTTTTCTTTAAAGTATTTGTTTTCTTCAGAGATACAATTTTATCTTTACAGCTACAATTTTCAACCGTGAAATTCAAAAAAGCAGACAATTGTGGGTTTGAGATGCACAAGCCCCCTCAAAATCCAACTGTGACTTGGTGCAAACTGACATGAGTTGTACTGCTTGCTCATGGACAACTAAGAGAATAGGAGGATATGGGAAAATGGGAGCCTTAAATCATTACCCAGAAATGCTGTCAAAAACATAATCTTCTGAATTCATGTTGGCCATTCGGAGATTCAGTTCAGTAGGAAAGAAAACCTGGAGTAGACAAAACAACAATTAACACTGCAGCAAAAAGAAAAGTCAGTATTAAATAGACACTCCTTACCACGGACCTTCTGTCAGGCAAATTGTTCAACAGATAACAAACGATTTTTGGTTTCAACAAACAGGACACTTGAATAGTGTTTTAATCCAAAACTTCTGGGTGTCAACTAAGCACAACATCTTCTAAGCCTTCCAAGTCAGCTTAAGGCAAAATTTTAATGCTTTCCCGAATCTCGAAGGGTAGAGCTACACAGCTCCTTGAGGTTTGGCTTAAAAATCAAAACATGGTTACGCTGCTATTTTCAGTTGGTATCATAAAACAAAACCCACAGATTTTCTCACTCAAGGGCCCTACATAATCCAACTGTTTTCTATGGACACACACCACACCTAGAAACTGGCAGTAAGGAAGCTTACATACAGTCACTTCACTTTGGTACCTGCAAAGGCACCACAGAGTGCTGAACTCTTGCAAAACCTGGCTCTGTGAATCGAGATAACTATTTCCACACTCTGCAAGCCAAAGCCTCTGTCACTAGTCAGATTAGTCATTCACTTTTGATAATGATTGCATGCTGCGAAGGTTCTATTTACTAAGTTTTAATGATGCACTTTTCTGGGAAAGCCTTCTATTTCTAAGCCACTGGACAGCTTTCTGTCATGTAACAAGAACAGTTTAAGATGGAAGCGAATCTCTCCATCCAGATCAAGACAGACACACACACAGCGGCTGCCTCTCCCGGTACCTCTTGCACACCCTCCTTGAAGGTCTCCGAGAAGGTGGAGTCTGGCGTTCTCCTCTGCGAGTTCTGGGGCTGCGTGCTGGAACTGAACTGCTCGGGGTTGAGGTTCCTGTCGAAGACCACCACGCGCTCGGGCGGCTCGGGGTGGTACACGCCGGGCGGGAGGCCCACGGCAAAGCCGTGCGCCTGCGTCTCCGTCTTGATGGAGTGCGTGGGCATGGTGGCGATGGACACCGTCACCGTCGTGTCAGGGGTCGTGAGGTGGCCTCGCTTGTCCATGCCCATCTGGGGGGTGTGTGGAAGTACAATATTGAAAGGCACATTTTTCAGAACCTGGACCCTGTTTTCTCCAGCAGAAATGAGCGATTGTTCTGTCACGTTTGGGATGCCGTTCCTTAAAAGGGCAAAAAGAAATCAGGCATAAATTATACAGCTTATTTTCTCAATAAACAAGAGCTAGAAAAGCTTTTCAACCTTTTGGACAAAGACAGCTGACACAAACTCTCCTGCTCCTGCAGTTCAATCCTAACCTGAAAAGCTGAGAAACTCATTAAAAAAACCCCATAACTCCTCTCCCACTGTTAATCATCCCACCTTGGAGAGTAATCACCCTGGAGCAAAGGGTGAGGGTTCACAGCCCAGATCCTCACTGCCTGGAAAACAGCAGACCAAAACTAAGCACTTCCCATCACACAGTGGCACACACAGGCTCCACGAAGCTGCTCTTTGGCAGAGGGAGAAGGACTGACAGCAAGGTTGCTGCTCCTCTGCCCCAGGACTGTGCACCACCTGGGAAGCACTAATAGGGAAATTACACCCCTCGTTTCATGCACAACCCCCCAAGAAAATCCACACCATGACTCCTGGGAGTGGTTTGCACCAAGACTCCTGAGAGTGGTTTGCATAACTTGCTGCTCTCCACCCCACCACACTCATTTCTGCCAGGACAGCACTGAGATCTGTGGCTGAGCTGACCTCATGGCTAGTAACCACTAAGTCAGCCTGCCCTCTCTTTCTCCCTCCCCACCAACTGGTCCTGCCCCCTCCTTCACACCAATTCAGACATTTCCCCTGCCTCCTTGGTGAGCCAGTTCAGCTGCCTGGCTGGCAGAAAACTAGCCAGCTTTTCCTTCCCTGTTTGGTGATGGATCAGTGTGAGACCCAATCTGGTTCAAGAGGAGCAGTGGGAACACATGGCTGGGAACCAGCCTGCTCTTCTCAACGACAAGTCACTCAATCAGCTCAGCCAGACCACAAAACCTCACCTCAGGTGCTTAAAGCATTCTAGTCTGTCCAAAGGAAGAGGATGGTAGGAGTGGAAACTGGCTTGAGTGAACCTCCCATTTGTTATATTCACCTAATCAGTAAAATCTGCTTGGGAGGCATGAGAGAGGGAAGGCAGGTAGGGAAAGCCAGACAGAGGTTCCAGAGAATACAAAGGAAGCCCCCAGACAATACAAAACCAAATCACAAGCACTTTGAAGAGCTTCCCAACTGGCCCATGCATGACACAGCAATGCTGGTGGCACCTGAGAACAAAAATCAGCAGAGAGCAACTGAAGTAACTGCATGAAAAATGGAAAGTGTCACCAGTGACTGCAGCCTGGGGGATGCCTGCACCTAAAGTTAGAGAGCAGCTTTTGCTAGGCTGACTATATGACATCAGCACACCAAAAGCAGATGGATGGCATTGAGCAGCAGTTTGAGCCTCAGCTCTCCACACCATGGTTCAATCCCCATCCCGTTCCTGAGGCAACACAGAGGCACAGAGTAAAAGCTAACAATTTCTCTCCACACTGCAGCAAGTTACTTTCCTTCAGCAGCTTTGCTGGTTGAGGAGGCAATGGAGGAAATAGAGAAGCAATAATAAAAAATAATACCTTTTGTTATGGTCTTGTTCAGGATGTTCTACCTCAGGCTTTGCTGTTGAAGATCTCCTTTCCCTTGGAACCTGAGAAATTTAAGACATACTATAATTCAATTCTTCCTCCCATACAAAAAAATTAGCTCCTTAAAAATTGGTCAAATTAAGGAAGCCTTACTTTGGATGCCAGGCCAACCCCAGGAGATGCCCCACAGAACCCTACACAGGCAACTCGGTTCCCAGGTGTCAGCCCTGAGCTCTTGCCAGCAGCAGGTGGTGAGAACACCAGTGCAGAAAATGATCCATCTACGGCTGGAGCACAGTCCTGGGGTGAGCAGGACCAAGAGGAGATTTCCCGAGGTTTGCTGGCAGTGCAGGTTCCCTCAGAGTTCAGCTTGCTGGATGAGCTCAAAGCTTGTGAAAGGATGCTGTTCCACATCCACTTCCCCAAGTGCTCTCCAGGCCATTCCCTCTAAGACCAGTTGAGGCTCCCCTTTCTCCTCTGTGATCAGAGAATTTGGGGAGCACCATGTCCAATAAACATATCAAGACACTACAGCTCATATTTGTGTATGGCCACACAAAACACACTGGCCAAAACTATATTACAACTTTTATAAACAAAACGTAACCAGCATTCTGGATTTAAGACAGCTCAGTATTGCTTCTTGTATTTTATGCCACAGACAGGATTTGCCCTGAAAACACAACATCAGTCAAACAAGTCACCTTGCCCACACACATGCCATTTTCCTGGGTGCACTGCAAGGCCAAGGCTCACAGGAAAAGGTGAACTCTTGGAGCTGTGCTGGCTCAGCTCCTTGCATGGAGCACATAACCAGCACTCCAGCAACCCAAACAGCTCTTGCAGCTGCTGGCACAAGCCCGTGGTGCTCAGGTCCCCTCAGCCACGCTGCAAGTCCACACAAGCTCTCCTGCCAACCCACACGTAAGGCCTAGGACTTTTGTCACCCTCATCACGCCTCCTGAACGAGCAAAGCAAACATCTTCTCGTGTATGTATGGAGGAGTGAACTCCCACCACGCTCCTTCACCAAAGCCTGCTCAGATCCTGCCTCCATTTGCCAGCCTGGGTGCAGGGTGGGGAGCCACTTCAGCACAAAGGCAAAGGCTGAGGGCACACCGGCACCAACAGCGTTCTTCTCTACACAGCTCTGACTGGAAACTACGTCCTTGTTCTTACACCTGGAATCCCCAGAAACTCCAGAACTGTTTGATTTCCCACAGTAACCAGCAAAATGTGGAGAACCTCTACATGGAGACTGCTGGGAGACCAACACTAACTGGTCACCGAAAAATAAGAGTTTTCCAATCTGTGTTTGGCCAACACTCCCAAAAGAATTTTTATCCAAAATTTGTTTTCTATAAAGCCTTATTAACCACAGTTGAGCAAGCTCAGTAGTTAAATGGAAAGAAACAAAAGTTTTTTGGTTTTACTGTTTTGTTTTGTTTTTTTTATAGGAAGGTGATCTCATCAGCTGCCTTTATTATGCAGAGTGTTAGAAATGCCTCGACGTCATCTCTCTATAACATTACTCCATAGCAGCCCTCAATAAATCTTTCAACCTCCAGCCATTCTGCTTTATCCAAGTGTGCAGCCTACCTGTTCTTCCACCAATTTTTTCTGTACACCCACTGATATCCAAACATAAGAGGAAACCCTGAAATAGGCATTAATGTACAGCAAATCCCTTCTGCTTTGCCGAGCATGACGGATCAACATCAACATTCTTTTTGTAATCTACAGGTTTAGAAATCAAAATTGATCTTGTGGATTAAAATTGTTCTGGTGAAAGCATGTTGTTGTTTGGTTTTTTTTTCCCAAAAGCATAGGAAGCACAAGCACAAAGCAGAAAGGAAGTTTTCTCACAAAACTAGCTGAATAACATCCACATCAGTGAGTCTGTGGCATTTTGTCATGTGTGTGGAGTGTTAATCTCCATATTAAGCATTACAAGAATATTTTGGTATGTAAGACATATTCAACTCTTAAAAGGGCAGGCAAGGGTTTTGTTTGCACCAAGCAATCTCTCCCAGTGCTTGAAGAACACAACTGAGGCTGGCAACTGCGCTCACCACTGTTAAAAGACAGAAGCCACAGTGCCAGGCAGGAGAGCCAAGTCAGCCTCCTGGCCTTCCTGCATGCTCAGCAAAGGAAAAACAGGCATCTCCACCCAATGAGCCAGGCCACCATAACACAGGCGTCCCAACACAAGCAGGACCCCTCCCTGCCTGGAAATGCCTGCTGGTCCCCACTGCCCTGGCTAGAGATAACTACCCTAGCTTATACTTTTGGTATTCGGGAAACAGAGCTCAGCAAAATGCACCCCATGCAGACCAGAATGTTCTCTGACTGCTCAGCTCAGCTGTGAGCACCTAGGAAGGCACAGGTCTCCAAGAAGACCACGAACACTGGGCAAGACAATCACTGCTATCAAAGGATTAACAGATTACAGCAGCTGAGGCTCACTGAGGGTTAGAGGGATGCAGACAGCAACTCTTTCAGGGGGACACTTCAGCCCCACACAGCACCAAAATCCTGTAACTGTATCTTAGTATCAGCTGAGCCTACAGTAACACAACAAAGCCCCAGCAAAAGCCAAAGGTCCACCAGAACAGGGATCACGTGAGCAAAAGGAGTTTCTTACTCCATGTATATTTATATTCAGGCAGGGATATGGCACGAAAGTGTCACTCTATGACATTGCCACTTGCAGAACCTGGGGTCAACAGAAAAAGTGCTACTCAAGTTGAAAAGTAGCAAAGTGCTACTTAACTTTTACATCAAGATCTAGGGGATCTTATTTTACAGAGCTAAAAATAAAACAAATTTTCAGAGAGACATAGGGTTTTTTCAATTTAAAACCCACACTGTTTAAAGTCCTTGTGATCTGTTCACAGCTTCTGTAAAATCCTTTAGCAAACGACACCTTTTCCACAGGTGGAACAACGAGCTCTGCTGGCTAGCAGAGCAAACCCAGGCCAATCTACCTTGTAGTAATCATAGAGCAGTCCGAGGGCAGCTGCACTGTCTTCATCCCCATTGATGCTCATCATAGCTTTGGTAGCTGCTGTGAGGGGATTTTCAAGAAAAGTTTTCCAGGCCTCATCTTCATTGGTGTAAGGACGTCTCTGAGAGTAGAGAGAATCATTCTGAAGAACCAACACGGGTCTTTTACTTGAACCATAAAAAAAAAGAAATAAAAAAAAAAAAGCCACCTGTTAGAACACATGAAAAACATTCCAAAAGTTCTTCAAAATTAGCTGCCCCAGTTTCAAGTGGTTCATATTCTGATTCAGTGTACTGCAAGGATTAGTCAACACAAAAAGCCCAGAAACTTAATTCTGATCTCACTCATGCTCAGAGTAAATCAGGATTAATTTGACCAAACTCAGATGGATTACACCAGCCTCTACAAAAAGACAAAGCCATGTAAGAGCACAACTGACCTGCTCATGCTCTGAATCCAACCCAGAAACAGCAATACACTTTCTGGCCAACCACCTACAAAGCTCCAGCACATCCCATGTAAAACTGCCAAGGCACAACCTGATCTAGTTCCCATGTGGAACTAGAAAATGTGCATTAATGAAACATTTCTTTTCTCCAGTGCTTTCAAGTGTCTTCACTCTCAGAATAGACCTAAAAACACCACCTAGAAGCTACTGATAAGTTACAGATGACATGGGGAAATTGGTAAAGGGGGGTTCAAATCAATTAGGCAGTGTTTTTTGCTGACAAGGAGGAAAAAAACCAACATACTGCCTAGTTACTGTTAAAATAATCCAGCACACTAGTTTGAAACACACTCGGATGAGTGAAGAAAAAGGAAAAAGAGGAGTTATTCCCTTTGTGCTGTAGTGTATATATATATAAAATTATATTTACTCCGAACATTTGGAGATTGCTGGGAACCAACTCCAAAATTACTTGGAGATTCTGTCCACAGACAAGAGCAAGATGTGTAGAAAATGTTGTCCTGCCAGCCTAGATAATATTTTTCTGTTCAACTGGCAAAACATATGCTTCATCTTTTAAGTCAGCTCAAGTTAATTTTTAAATCTGACTTTTAAACCAGTTCAATTTTCTTTCCAGTGCAAGTTTAACATTAGTTTACTTCAGATGGGTTGGGGGAGCAGGAGAGGCTTTTTTACTTTCCTTAATAATCCCAAACTTGACATTTTTGGTGAACTGGCTACAGTTAAAATAGAAAAGTAGTTATCTAAAAACAACTACGCCCACAAAAAAAAACCCAAAAAAAACCACCACCTTCACATCCTTTTCCTAGTAGGGAATCCTTCTTTTCATCTATTTCAGATACATTCAGAGACTGAAATATACTACAAATACAAAAAGTTGTGAAATAGAAAGTTGTGAAATACTCTAATCACTATAATCAGCTTAGCAGTATCCTACATTTATCACCACCTTCTACCAAAAAGATTGCAAAGCAAATTATGCATTCGATGCTTTATCAGTTACACAAGTCACCCCGCAGAGCTGCCATCACACAGCTTGGCTGAGCTGAAGGCCCTGAAAGCAAGTGGGAGTTTCCAGGACTTGTAAGAGCACTTTGTGGCTATAAATCAGTATTATGGAGTTGAAAGAAGAGCAAACAAAAATGACAAAAGAGACAAGTTCTTGCACCAAGCCCGTTCTTTAGGTCCTCATATGTATTTGTGCACACACTGACACAGACACCCGAACCCAGAGGACAGCTACTTTCTATCAAAGTGAGACGACCCACAGAAGACAAAGCAAAGACAAAGTAGAATTTTCTTTAGGGACCTGGTACAAGCTATTGTTCTTAATATAAAGGAATCCTCAAATATCCATAGCAAATGGGAAGACTCACAGAGGAAAAGGCAACTGAAGTAACCTGGATGCAGTTCCCTTGATCCATCCCCACCCAGCTGAAGGGCTAAGCCAGCCTTGCTGAACTCACAAAAACACTATGCTGATTCCCTCCAGCAACACAATACTCACATGGCAAGGGAAAATCATCAGAAAACCAAAAATACTGAGAACAAAAGCCTCAACTAGCCAGAAGCCTAGCCAATGCAAGAGCTAAGTATTTTTGTGTGATTTCTTTATCATTGAAACACCGAAATTCAATGCACATTGCCCTAAAGGTAACCCACCCACCTAAAAAAGCACAGAAAAAGTTATCTGCAGAATTATCAAGAAAAGCACAGTGTTTGGCAGGAACTCCCTACTTCAGGGGAACCACAGCTTCTTTCACGAAAATGAGAACATATTGATAAGAGAAGGCAAACACATCTTTTTTCCTACGTTTTAGAAGATAACCGGCATGCTGATCTGCTCATACAGTGATAGAAGTCCAGCAGAGGCAGAAAATTAAGCTTCATAAAGCAGTTCTAATAATTTCCCAATTATACTTTCCACTTGACCACAGTGGGAGCAGAGCCTCTTTGCCTGTGATATTCCCCAGCCTGGGATGTTCTGTGTTCAGACCACAGAAACGATTCCTCCCTCCTTCACTGCTGCAGGTCCCGTCCCTGTCACCCTGCGAGCGCAGAGCCGCGCAGCCACGCTGTGCCCGCTCCTGCACAGAGCTCGCCCCTAACGCTGGGGCAGCACCCAGGATTGCTGTCACTGCTGTGCCAGAACAGCAAAGTGCACGCACCCAAACCGCTACGACCTCATCTACTAAGCGACACTGGAAATAAAAACACCTATGAAAAATCCTAGTCAGGGACATGAGTTAAGCGAGCTGCTGCATTGGAGTCCTCTTCCTAGAAAGCAGCATGTTGAAACAAAAAGTTGGGTTTAAAATCCTACACGTTCCCTAGGAAACGAGCGCATTTGAGTCACCAATCATTCAAAGTATAGAAATTTTTAATTCGGTTCTTGAAAGCAAATCACTTCAGAGCTACCCCATTTTCTGGCACTCAGGTGGCCACGGCCACTGTCAGCAGATGGACACGGTGACAAGTGCAGCAACAGACCCGAGTCCGTAAACACAGCCTGGGATCCGCTTGAAGGCGACGTCTCGTATTCAACACCACGGAGTTACAGAATACACACACCTCGAGCTCAGTTTAACTCTTTCAGGACCCAACTTCGGCTACTCCGGGGTCGCTGCAGCCGAGCTGGCCGGGAGCCGCCCTTACCTGCCGAAGTCCACCTTGCCGGAGGGATGCGCCTCGTAGAAATCCATGGGGGCGGCTGCGGCCGCCGGGCAGCGGCGCGGGGGCTCAGCCCGGCTCCCTCGGCCCGGCAGCTCCTCCCGACGGCGCGGCCGCCGCCGCCGCCGCCCGCATTTAAGGCGCGGCCCGGCGGGGCGGGGGGCGGCCCCACGCCTCGCTGCGGGTGTCGGGTTTCAAAGCCGGCCCAGCCCCGGCGCTCGCCCCGCGGGGCGGGGTGGCCGCCGGGGTCGCCCCGCTGCGCCGGCGACTCCCCCCCCCGGGGCTCAGCCCCCGCTCCCCGCGCCGTTCGCGCCGCCCCGCCGCAGCCTCCGGGAGCTCCCCCGAGAGAGAGGAGCGAGGGGGGCGGGCCCGCGAGAGCAGCTGCTCCGGCCCGGCCCCCGGGCGGCGAGCCCCTCTCGCCGCAGCCCCCCGGCGGGGCGGCGGCACCGGTCGGACCGGACGCGGTACTTCTTCCCCCGCCCGGCTCACTCACTTGTCGTAGTCCTGTGTCATGTCTGGCGGAGGCAGCGGGCGGCAGGACTGGCCGGGCGGGTCGGGAGGAGCAGCGCCGCGCACCCGCCGCTCCGACGGGTTTTGTCGGCTCCTCTCGCCCGCTCAGGTGCTCCCGCAGCCGCAGGTGGACGCGCGCCGCGCCGCGCCTCCCATTGGCTGCCGCGGCCCGAGGGGCGGGGCCGCCGAGCCCCAATTGGTCGGGCGCGCTCGGGGGCGAGGCCGGCGGTGTGAGGGCTCCGCGGGCCGGGGCGGCGGGACAGAGCTGCGAGCGAGCGAGGGGACAGGTCGGGAGCAGTCTGGTGTCCTTCCCGTGCTAAACTGGGATTCCCTTCTCCCTCTCTCCCTTCCCATGTAACTTTATTGCTTTTTCATGTACTGCACCCACTTTTAGAAAAATCCAAACTCGCCACAATCATATGAATTGTCTTTACTATAGTCTCAAGGTGTGCCGCGGCAGGTTTACGTTGGACATTAGGAGGAATTTCTTTGCGAAGGAGCGATTGGACATTGGAATGGGGTGCCCCGGGAGGTGGTGGCCTCCTTGGCCTGGCGTTTTTAAGGAAAGACAGGATGTGGCACTGAGTGCTCTGGTCCAGCTGACAGGATGGTGTTTGGTCATAGGCTGGACTCGATGATCTCAGATATCTTTTCCAACCTAATTGATGCTGTGAATTTGCACAAGCACGGCACCAGCTGCTAAAGGGCAGCAGATCCATGTGTTACTCATTGCCTCTCAGATGAACCCGGGTTTGGGGAGCAAGGGACACTTACAATGTGGACAGTACTGAAATTGCATCAAAATGCTCCAGTGTAACACCAACAGCAGCATCACAAACAACAGATTCAAACTGGCATGCATGAAGTTAAATCAGATCTTGAGTTTCTCCTTGAGAAATAGGGGTGGGAGGTTGCTTGTCTAGTAACAAGTTGAATCAAACCCATATAGCAACAGTGCTATCTATCTTATGTCAAGATGCTTCAGATAGCTACTGTAATTTAAAAGTATGCTCACTAATAAGAGGTCTCCTTCTAGGTCAAAATCTCTTCTCTATTTGTACAGGATATACTCCAATGCAAAATTATAGAAGAACAATTCAATTCAACCGAAGGAAATATGAAACTGAAGACAAACTTTAACTAAGGGTCTAATCCTGGAAGTTGCTTAATATCCTCTGACTGGATTACAGTTAGTGTTCTAAAAACAAAATGCTTTGTTTGGATCTGCAAACACTGCCATTAGGATAGCAAAAGATAAATACCAATACTGAAGTAGGATCTCGCTCTACAAAGTGAAATTAACTGATGTAAATTTATGACATGCAATAAAACCTATTCTATATTTTGAACTCATCTTTAAAATGTAATTCAAGATTACACAGAAGAAATTTCTTATCTGATCTCACATTCGAAAAAAATACTGTCATCTGATTAAGAGGTTGGAAAGTTACATTTTTCCAAACAAGTATAACTTGCTTTGTTTCCGATACAAATTACAAAACCAGCTCAAAGTCGCAAGTACTGGGAAGGACTGCTGACTTTCTCGGGTGCCATTCACTCCTCGTGCTCCCTGCTTCTGTTCATAGAATTCTGGGATGTGCAGACACAACAGCTGCTTTTTGGCACAGGGGCACACTTTTCATTAACAATAAAATCTAATACTGCCCTATAGCCATAGGTGACCCAGATGCAGTATGTGCTACAGTTCAGTCACATGTTTATATTGCACCCCAACTGCTAAAATCTTAGTCATGTGCCACACTCGATATTTATATTTAACTAGAGTTTACCATGATTTTATTCCAAATAACTCAAAGCTGTTTGCCTCTGCAAAAGGGCTGCCTTTTCTTAGCAGCCTGATCCACTGATGAAAACTTGGTTATCACCATAGCAATCACTTCCACATTCAGGAGACAATGATATAAACACCGGATTGTGACACCGCTGACTAATCTGCCGGTCACAATCTAGACTCTGCAACACCACTTGTAGGTGTATTTATGTGATGTCACTAACTGGGTTGCATCACCACCAAGTAAAATCAGGCAAGAAGCACAAAGGGATTTAGCAGAGCTTTGGCTGGGGCATAAGCCATGCCAGCCTGGTGGGGCAGTGCTCTGGCAGGACTTCCCTTGCCCTGTTTGACTGGCCTTCCCTCCAACTTCTTCCTTCTCTCAGCCCTTTCACCTCAAATTCACTGCTCTCCTCCACCTTTCATGCCCTTCCCTTAACCTCTCCCTCTGCCTCAGTCCTTCCTTCAGCATTCTCCTTCCTCTCTTCACACATTTGTTTCCTTCTAAATGAATCCCACTCAAAACAAGGAAGGAACCCCACCACACTCATACATCACTGGCACCCATCAGGTTGAGCACTGTCCCATCACGCTTGCCCCTCTTCCCAGCCTGTCTTTTCACACTGCTGTGTAGAGAAACTGGGATTTGTTCTGGACAAGAATTAGCTACTGTTATGACTTACCTAACAAATATGGGTTTAAAATCTCATACCTGATAATTATCATCTACATGCTGTGGTCATTCACACCTGTGTAATAAACAAACAAGTTGCATCAGGTTTGTGGCAGTACTTTTGATTTCACAAAACACGGCAGGGAGTCAAAACAAGATACTTTTTGCTTAATCTGAAACCCTAAGATACAACAGCTGGGCTGCAGAGCTGGATGTAAAGAGCAGGGAAGCTCCTATGCTTTCCATTACACAGCACACCAGACAAGCTAAGCTTTCCTTCTCTGCCAGCAGGCCTGTAGTTGCTAAGGATAGACCTGGAAAAGTGAGCCCAAAGCTGATCACTGACCCCTGCAGAATAAGCCTGAAGACATTAACGAGATTAAAAACAAAACAAAACAAAACAAAACAAAAAAAAGAAGACCCCAAAGAGAGTTTCCACAAACTCAGTGGAAACTGAAAACTGAGGTGAAAGAAGGCTCAAGAAATAGATGAGTGACAGTGGAAAAGGAAGCTGGAAATGCCTTGTAAGAAAGAGATGGAAAAAAAAGTATAGAATAAATGAAAGCACAATGTGTGAAATATCAAACAAAGAAACAGTTTGCTTTCCACTTCAGTCATATCCCTATATGCAATCTTGGAAACATTCCTTAAAGATTTTCCTTTTGATTCTGTATTTATCCCTAAAGATAATGTAAATCTTGTTAAAATTATTTACAAACTACTAGGGTCAAGTAGTTACAAACTACTCAGGGCCAAGAGATGTAGTTCCATCAGCCAGACTGAGGATACTCTGAATTTACTACAATATAAATTCACCAATTTTGCAGCAGCCTATATATTACAAAAAGTCAGCCTAAAACCTAAAATTTTATTGACGATAAAATCTTTAGCACATTACCCAGTTTCACGGAGCACTTCTCACCTCTGGTCAATATTGTGCTCCCTCTGGGGCTGACTGCTGTGCCCATGGGTCCTGCCACACGGGCCCACACTGGTGCTGTGAGAGGACAGCGGGTGCAGCTCCTTTGGTGCCCACTGTTTCCTGCCCAACCCACTTTGCTCTGCAGCACAGAAGCCACCAGCTTCCCAGTTGGGAGTTACAAATGCCCCCGGTCTCAGTTCAGGAAACAATTGTTTGCCACAATTTTATATCAACACAGCACGACAGAAGCACCCCAGGATCGCAGCACAGGCACTGAACACGCTTGGTGGCATTGTCACAAAGCTATGGCAGGGGCTGCAGCTGGTGAGCAAAGTCACTGCTGGGACAATGGGATGGTCTGTGAGCTGACACAGAGTACTTCTACAACAGAGAGCAGCCGTATGAGAGTACCAGAGGAAAGTGCTTGTATTTTCTTCTAAAAGCACCTGATGTACTGCTGGAGGCAGAATGTAGATGCTGAGGGCAGGGGAGGCGTGTTCTGGCTCTGGAAATGCTGCCATGAGCAGTTGTACAAGGGCAGCAGTAACCTCACGTGAGGACAAAGCTTCCATCTCCTGTCCCGGTAATCCTTACTCTTGCTCACCATTTCAGCAGCATCCTAGCAAAAGGAGCAGTGAAAGATCTTTCACATATGCCTGTTTCCACAGCTTGGCATCTTTATGCTCTCCCTCATCTGACCTGGCCAGGAACAAAGAGCTTCACACATAAGGAGCTACAGGACCAGTAACTGTGGAAGAGATGCTGGAAAGCATCCTGCATTTAGCACAAGGACAAATGCAGCGAGAGACACTGCTGTAATGTAACCAACCCACACACAAACATCCTCAGCCAGGAAATATCTACAACCATATGTGCTGGGAAGCCCATTCCCTTTGGGATCAAAATAGAAGATTCATTACACAGAGTCATCCTGAATTTTCTCCACCTGTGAAGGACAAAACTTATGCGAGCTGACATGGGGAAAGGACAGATGATCTAGGGGGCAGACACCTTTGGGGATTTAATGTATCCAGACTTTACCTGTCCCAAAGGCCCTGTGGGTCCTGGCTCTTTTGCTCCCAGCCCTGCAAGACTATCCCCTTGACAACTTACTACGACATCCTGAATTTTTTATTCAGAACAAGCAGAAGTCCTATCTGTCTAGAACAGGAGAAAAGCCATTTGAGGAAGGGACTTTTGAGATTTCCAAGACGTTATGAGAAAGCAAGATACTCATTGCCTTGCCTGCAAAACTGCATGAAATCTTCTACGCATGATTGTTTCAGGGGTTGTGCTAAAAAACGGGTTAGAAAAGATGAAATTGCAGTGAAGCCCTTGCAATACACTATGGGAAATAAATTAGACTAGCATTGCTTACAGGCATTGGGCTTTGCTGATTCTCATTCTCTGGTTAAATCAGGTTTAGGCCTTTCACTCCGTGTAACTCAAAAACCTCCCCTTCATGTCTGGACAACAGCAAAACTTTGAAAATAAAAATGTATTTGACTGAGATTAAGTTCATACTGAGAACACAGACACACTGATGTAGTGAAAAACTACTAAGGGTAAAATACCAATTCTGCTGAAGGCTGTGCCTTTCAAAAGAAAATGAAACATTTGTTGTATTTCTCCAGCAAAACAACAGAAAGCTTGCATTTACGAGAATTTGTAAAGCCAGGTTACTTTTGCCCATTTAAACACACTTTTTTTCCCCTAAGACATAAAGTAGGAAAAAGTTAAAATTCACTTTAGAAGGCACATAAAGATCTTAGAATAACTGATTTGCTATTAAGTTAATAATTAATTAAGTCTTCTCAGTATATACTGTTTAAAAAGTTTATTCTAAAACCCCCACTTGCCTTTATCTATACACTTAAGAACTGTCATTCAAATTTTAGAGTAAGAAACTAAACAAGGGGAGCCTCTTTTACTCGCAATTTACACGGGATTAAGTACAAAAAAGTAGCTGAGCTTTACCTGGGCACTTTCAGCAACTAGTTACAGCAAGGAGCTGTAATTTGCAGGCCGAAGAGAGGCGGCTGGAGGTGCTGCGCTGCGCAGCCACCTCACCCCACGGCGATGCCCACAGCTGTCTGTCTGTCTGTCCGCCCCGCCTCCGGCCGCTGCTCACTGCGCTCCGAGCAGCCGGCCCAGGACGGCTCGGCTACTTCAGCCAGGATCGGGCACTCCTGGGGCTCGTCAGCTTCTTAAACACCATTACTCCAACACTAGTGTTGATTGATTAAACTGCACAGAACGAACAAAAAGCATTTTTGGGGCACACCCTTTATTTTAAATCTGACTCTTAGCCTATGTGACCAGAAGGCACACGGCTCTTGATGATTAACTGCAAGCTTTATGCCAGTTTATTAAAGTACAGCCTTAATTTAGCCTAACATCTAAGGGAGCTTTCTTATGTTTGTAACAATGAGCACAGTATTTTTAATTTGCGAAGCTCAGATTTTACTGCTACAGTAGTTTTAGAAGAAAGCTCTACCTATAATTAAGTGTGTAAGTCCAAATAAAGACTTCTGAATTAAATTAATCCTTTATGTATACTGAAGTGTCTTTTAGATAGGTAATTCAAAACTTTAACAGATATTACAGTAAGAAGAATGAGACACTTTCAGTCATTTGAGCCAGCACTGTTGAAAAGAGTGACAATGTGTATTACACTTCTGTAGATTTTTAACTGATACAAATATTCTTCTGGAAAAGTACAAACACTAACTTTACCAAATACCTACAAATATTAGTAATTCACTCAGGTGAGGTCAAACATAATAGGTAATGGCTAATTTTAAAACACAAACACAGACACAAGAGGCGATTTAAACTGCTATGTTCCAAGTCCACTAATGTAAACATCAGTTCAGACACACCTTGCCAGAAGTCTGAGGTATCTAGCACAGCTTGGCAATAGATGTAGACATATTGCCCTGTGCCCACTTACGAAATCTCTTAACACATACAACCAAGTAATAATTCAGTCTCTTTCCTCTTCCCACATCAAGCAGAGTTTACTGCTGTATGGCTACAACTATGCCTTCTCATCTGCCTGTTAGTCACTTTACAGGACCATTGCTTTAAATCCCTGTTCTGCAATAACTAACTAAAATACCTGAAAAAGCAAAAACTTTCACCCAAACTGTGTCTTTTGTGTCACCCCAAATCAGGACACCGTATTACCCCCTGCCTCTATTGAGCCAGCCAAGCCTCCTGGTTTGCCAGTATTTCCATGTAACTATTAAAACTTACTTTTAATAGTCCTGTCTGCCCTGCTTGTATGTGAAATACCACTTTATCACTTGCTCCAGACAGGTAGGGCACATCACCTCTCCTATCATTCACCTGTTCCCAATTTTTAAACAACTTCATGGTTTAAATCCTTCGCAATCTACTCACCGAACCGATTACCCTGCCAGATTACATCTCACTGAAGCCCTTGCTCAGGGAGGAAGTCATTACTCTTTGTCAAGTCTGCAGGCACCATTTTTCTTAATTATAACAATGCTTAGAAATAGTTGTTGGCTTTGATCAAACAGATTTGGTAAATTCTGTACTTTGTACTGATGGTTTCATTGAGCTGAAAGCAGCATTATTCATCTGGGTATCTACACAGCATCTCGGTTCAATATATCTATATTGTTATGGTGTCTTTCATGTAGTAGCAGCACCCAACTTCATTTACATGTCCTCTGGGACAGTATAAAACCATGGTGCATAAATAAGATCCAGCATGAGAAACTGGTGGAATGGCCAAGGCACAAGCTGCTGAAGATGCTGCATTATAAAGTGGTCAGAAGAAATTCAAGGCTTTAACAGTAGACTTGCAAAAGAAGAATGACAGGAGGACCTGGCATTTAGGATCAGATTTTATACTAGGTACAAAAGTATCTGCAAAAATCTGTGAAGCCTGAAATGGAACTTGGACCTGAAAGGTGTTAGCCTAAATGAGAGTCTCAGAGACTGGGAAATATACAGTATGCAAGGAAATGTAGAAAACACTGGCAGAGTTGTTCCAGAACAACTGGAATGCTGTTTAGAAATAATAAAGAAAAAACTCACTGCAATGACAACATTAAACAACTGCTTCTTTTATTTGTTAACATAGTATTTAAAAACAAAATAAACATTATTTTCTAGAAATATATTTACTGTCATACAATGGTAGGTAAAAAAATAGGTATTTTAATTGCAAAATCTCACAATGTAATTAGATGCTAATGTCATGTCCAGTACACTCAAAATATGTACAATTATGCCCCAAAAAATGGTAATTTCACAGCTTCCTGTTGGCTCTGATGCAAATTAATGAAAAAAATGGTCATTAACAGTTTCCTTGGCAGTTTCCTTTCCCAGTAACAGTGACTTAAATTATAGATAAAATGACACTAAAACTGAAGTACAGTAGTAGATGTCAGCACTCCTATCTTTACAAAAAATGTCCATAAGACAAAAGAATCAGTGTAAGTTCAGATGTAATACCATGGTTTGGGATCCAACCAACTAATTTACATGGGTTTAATACTGGAGGTTTTAGGCCTTTTTATCTTCCTTAGCACTGTGTTGTATTTTAGTTTTTTACAGAGTTTTTTATTAAAAAGTCTGTGTTCTATCATACACACCTCGTCATGGATATAAGAGGGTTGAATTCTCAGAAGAAAAGAGAACAACCCTAGCACAAAATGGTAACTCTGGGGAAACTCCACTTCTCTGTAATGAGCCAGATGACCACACAATCTGAAAAGAAATGGAGAGAAAACAAAAGCCCTAAATTACAAGTACATTTAGTATTTAGCTAGCATTTATATATTAAACTGTAAATAGAGACAAACTTTACACTTTACCAACAGCATAAATCACAATTCTAGTTTACAGTGTTGATTCCTGTGAAGTGATCCACTCCTGCAAAACCATGAAGTATAAGACTGAACCAAGCTATCTTCAGAGCTGGTGCAAACACACTAAGAAGAAAAAGCCACTATAGCTTCTTGCATTATGAATCAGGATCTTACTCAGCCAGGCAAAGAATAAATTTTTTGACTTTCAGGACTAAATGGAATCACTGTTTGTTCTTCCAGCTTTTAGAAAATGTAGCAAAGTCTTAAAATGACTACCTCACCCTATGTTTTAAATTTCTAAGACTATCCAATTCAAACACCTTAGGTTCTTTACTCTGTTCTCTCTCCACAGGGTTCCCCTCTCATCTTCCTGACACTATGTCATGGGATAATAACCCATTCATTTATTGTCCATTGCCTTTGTGTGCTAAATACAAATTACAAGTATAGAAACAAGAGAGAAAAGCTAAATTAAATCAATGGAGTAAAAGAGTTACATAGGAAACACTCAAGCAAACACTGATGAGGTCAACAGAAAGTAATTAGTGCTGTAGCAGCCTTCTGCTTCATTATTTTGTAGCTTTTGTGGTTAAAATGTTAATGAAAATGATGAGGTGATCTTATTGATGAAGTATATAATGAAAATAGCAGACTAGATTTGCTGGTAACAAGTGTCAGACCAAACAAAAGATGACACAGAGGACGAGCTGCAGAGATAGCTCTGTAAACATTAAGTTCACCAACTTAGGTTGGAAAAACACCAAACTGGATAAAGCTCAAATTTAGTTTAAAATACTACAAAGTTTCAATTTTTAAATAAAAACACTGTACATTGATATGGGGGTTCAGGTGCTATATTCACCTATAAACTCTATACATCTTCTAACTTACTCGGTATTGCCTTGGGATGTGGAGAAGCAGTTAAAAATGTTCCCTGTGTCTGATTCAGAGCAGCTGTCTTAAATACTCACCAGAACAACAACTGGGATCTGTCTGTCCCAATTTACAGGTAAGTGTGCTAATTACTAGACTATAAAGTCATTTGCTCACTCCCTCTGGCCCAGCAAACATTTACATTTTACCTCAAACTGGAGGAACAGCCAGACCCATCCTGAGTGCCAGGCAAGCTGCACTTCAGGGAGCACAGTCTGCTCAAAGCCTCCCAAAGTCTGGCACATTGGAAACCTGCAACTAGGTCTCTCATGCCATACATCCCATCCTCTGCCCTACCTGACACCTCCCAAAAGAATTACAACATTTTTCACACACTGTAGTACCTCATCACGTATGGAATTATACAGTCCTTCAGCTTGGAAAAGATCTTTATGAACATTGAGTGCAACTCCTGTCACCTAAAAACTTAGGTGTAATAGTTTAGGTAGAATATAATAAATAGAAAAATAGAATAATAGAAAATAACAAATAGAACAGCAAATCAGTTTAGAATCCAGTTTAAAACAAAGTTTTAAAATAAAACATAAAAACATTTCACCAAGCATTTGACTGATCTCAGCTTTGCTGACACTGTAATCATACTTTAGTCCCAGGAATAAAGCATTATAGCAGTCCTGTTAGGCCATGCTGATTTTTAAATATAGAGAATTTGTAAGTTTTTTTTAGTTCTATTCTACATACACAGAGGATAAACCCTCATATCTGAGGGAGTACATGTTGTTTTCCAATGTTAAATAAGTGTCAGATGTATACTTAACTACTTGCATTGCAAATGATATAATGGGAAATTTAACCGGTAAGAATTTAAATTCAAATCTTGTTTCATGAAGGCTATGACAGTTTGCCATTAACATTTTAATATATTACATATGAAAATGTAGGTTTAAAAACAGACTTTGCATGGAAGATTATTCACACAGGCATACACCGAAATATCCACTCATTCAATGTGTACATAAGATTTACGCAAATCTGTGGTAAAAGGATTATTACCTCTACTCCCTTAAAAAAAAAAAAAAAGTTCTTATTCATACAAAAGAATGAATCCATATAACCAAACCTCTTGTAATGCAACACTGCTTACACTATTCCAACCCATTTATGTCACTGTGGGTATGTGAAAAGTAATGTGAAAAGGAAAATAAAGATAAGCAAATAAATCCACTGAAGGACAGAAAAAACAGCATACTCATAAAACCCAGCTAATCTCAAAGGGAATGGAATGCTTTAAAATCAGGACCAGACTGCACAGGGCATATTGATCTCTGAATACCATTTCAAATTATATACCAGATAAAGATATCACATGTTACTCAACAGACAAATGAAATCTCATTTCACATGAATGTAACCAAACCTTCTTTCAAAAAAAACCACTTTTCAATAGCATACATGAGAAATTCAGAATTCAGGAGACTCCAAGCCAGCTACAGAGTTGATCTTCCTCACTGATATTCACCAGTACATTCCTCTTCTGGATTAGGGTTTCATAATACAACCAATAGCAGAACCAAAGTCTGGTATATGATCCAGAAGTCACTGTGATTAAGGCCATCAAAAAATCAGTATAGTGATTTAGAAAATTAATTTTCTGTGCTCTTTTAGAGGCCAGGGAGGAGAGGAATGGGACTGTTTTTCCATTCTCTGGAGAGTTGCATCACAAATATTTTTATAAAACACTGTAAAGAAATGAAGTGAGTATTTGCACCTAGCTGCTACTCTTGCCATGTGACTCTAGTTGTTGATTTTGTCCCGTCTCTCTTCTCATAAGCTCATTTTGATCACTCTTCATGTTACAGTTTGTCTACTCACAGTCCAAGACTATCCATTCCTCACACACCCCTTTCTAGAAATGATTGTAGCTGTGTGTGAGCACATAGCTGTGCACACACCCTGTATTTGTCATTTGCAAAAATGTATGTACAGGACTTTCTTTTCAGGAGAACTTTCCAAAATTTATTTAGCAAAAATGTGAATACTTACTTCTCATTACACAGTTTAACTGTACACAGCCAATAGTCAGGGTTCATGACTGTCAGTAAACCACATTTTTCTTGCAAAACTCCCTTCAGGCTATGCCCGTGGAAACAACTCCCATCTGTGTTTTCTTCAGACCAACTTAACTGAAAACTTGAAGGATTTGGCTTTTCAGCACGTTGCACTGAACCAGACAGCTTGCCAAACTGATTTTGTAAGTTCACAACCATTTCTGTGCAAAGAAAAACAAAATAAACAAATGTAAAAGTACTAAGTACCAGAATACTGGTTAGAGGTGACTAATGCAAGAAGAAAATGGGGTATTTGTGCTTTTTAAATTTTTTTTTAACCTCTGCATGAAAGACTGAGAAATCCTGGAAGTCTCTATGTTATCTCTGCCACCCTCTTTGCAGGTTTTAGTGAAACATTTTGAAATATAATTCAAAATACCATGTCTTTTATACCTAATGATATTAGTAGTAGGGCACTCTAAAAAATTCCTGCAGGTAAAACCTGTAAAAATCCATTTGATACTGCCAGGATTTTTATGCTGATAGAAAGCACATTCATACACACATGGATTGAAGGTTAAGCTTTTCATGAAGCAAATTTCAACTGGTAAAAAACCCCAACAACAAAAAAAACCCCATTCCATGTTTGCCTGCTGCTAGTGGATGAACGACAAGATTTCCTAAGTTATTGAGGCTGAGAAGGGAAAGAAGGTATCATGATAGATCAGCACACAGTGTATGATTGCCTATGCCTTGCTTCTCTAGGATAAAAAGCAGGTTAAAAAACATTGTTGGAGCTTTAACTGCTTTTTATGAGCTGTATTTAAAGAAACACAATCATGTACTGAAAAAAAAAAAACCACAGGAAAAAAACCTCCTAAAATAATCCAAGGACTGGGAAGTTTATCTTTCAAGATGACACTAAAATCTAGGATCAAAATCAAAGGTTCAGGAAGGTTTCTGAAAACCTGTACCTTGTACATAAGTGTTCTAGAGCACTGTCTCTATTGTGGTACATTTGCTTTAAGATCAATCCTGCCCAGTTGCAATTATGTGATATTCCTGCTCACAACATTATGATAAAGCTCCATAATCTAAGTGGTCCTCTTCTAGCTCCAAGAGAAGCAGAGCCAGAAGAGGAATCTCCTTTCCTATAAATGCAAGAATTAAAGGGCATGTGAGTAAATAATCAGCTTGAAATGAATACATCTAAACATGGTTTTCCATGGAACATGACTTGACGGCAGGAGCACTCCAACAGGATTTTGAAGAGTAAGTACTTAAACAAACCCCCACTGTTTTCTTGCAGGAGAAGTCCAACATGTGTAATTCAAACCAAATAGGATTATACAACTTGTTTAGAAGTCCCTGAACCATCACTTCCAGAAACTGAAAGAACATGTAAAAAAAAAAAAACCAAACACTTGCTATATTTAATAACTCTCTCCAAATACCTGCTGCTTTCTGGATAACTTAAAATGTAGAATGAAGAACTCCAGATCTCATTTGGCTGAATAAAATTCTGCTTTTCCTTATTTCTGCAGACAACTGGGGTTTTGTGGTTTTGTTTCTTTGCTTTTATGTCAATACAGACTCCAGAAACTTCTCACAAGTACTTCCAGAGCTACTAAAATTCAGCAGCTGTACCTGCATTCTCACCACATGGTGCTGGCTACGCAAGTAAAGCCTTCCTTGCTTTTTGCAGAGGATTGCAAGGAGTGGGAGAGAAGAGGGACATGCAAGATCTACTAAAGGACATACTGGCATATTCATACCAAAGCGTTCAAGAAACTAAAGGAGGAAACAGACAGGAAAGCTACAGAAGAGCAACAACTCAGGAGAAACTGATATAAAGGCAAACTAGAGAAGATGAGGACAAGAGCACTCTTTCTGAGACATGGCTCAGTAGGTTGTTGGGAAGACTGGTAAAGGCAGTTTCAGCCATGCATGTTTGAAAAATTCTAGCCACAGGTTGTAAAACAGTACTACATTAATTGTACCCAGAGATGAAAGAGAGGAGACAAAATATTTTAAGATGTAAATGTTATCAGTCACAGCTGAAGATCTATGATGGGAAAAGTTGGAGCAGATTTCTGTGTTGCTGGGAAGAAGCAAAGTTTACTCACGTCTTCTCTTTAGAACTTTAGATTTATTCTTGACTGAATAAAACAATGGCTTTTCACATCTCCACAGATACCTACCAGTAAGAGACATAAGAATTGTTAACGAAAAGAAAGCTGGACCAAATGAATAAATGAATAATAAATTATTACAAATACTGCTAAAGTTTTAAATTAAAATCAAAATAATCTAATGTTTAGTGCTATTAAGAGCCACTGCCCCTCCAACATATAAAGGAAATCTTTTTCTGAGCAGGCAAACCAAGGCATGTTAGCCTAGATCTACTGTAATCAGTTAATTGTTCAGCTGTATAAGCTATTTTTCACAGTAAGTGAGCATTTAATAAATAACCTGGATAAAGCTTATGAGTATAAATAGAAAATTAAAACAGTGATTTAGTCATTCTATTCACTCAAGCTTGGTGAGTGGATATATGGAACAAATTCTAACTTTTTTTCATTTCTGTAGGGATCAGAAGTTCACGCAGAACTGTCTACCTTAAAAAAGAAGTACTTAAAAACCTCTTACTTGGCCTTTTCTTCATCCAGTTTCTTTTGCTCCACATCCAAGGAATGTTTCACCACCTCATACCACTTCTTGAACTCAAAATATGGGCCCCCTGAATAAAACATACACACTTTAGTTTGGGAAGAAATGAAAGAAATGACAGAGAAGGTCCCCAAGCACTTAGACCCTGCATCTTGCACCTGTATACAAACTAACCCAAACGCTATGCACTTAAAGAAAATATACTTGATCTAATAATTCTGTAAGAAAGAGAAACACAGAAATGGAATGAAAGAACAGCATGTCATAGGAAGTGCAAAGAAGCCCCATATCTCAGGTTTCATTGATTTAGCACAAGTCAAACCTTTTCCCTCTCTTCTGGAAAGGTAAGCCTAGAAACTACCTCCTCTCTACCAAATCAACTAGTTCTCCACTGTGTGGAGTGGCCTTCAACTGTTTCAGAGTTGAATTCACAGGATTAATGAAACTATGCATCAAGCTTAAGTTTAAACAAACAAAATCTAAAGAAGATCAGATGCAAAATTTCACATAGTTTCACCAGCTCCCCACTGTCAATCCCACTACCTCTGAAATCTTACAGGGTTGGAAATATAAACGAGACAAT
Organism: Melozone crissalis; assembly: GCF_028551555.1. NCBI lineage: Eukaryota > Metazoa > Chordata > Aves > Passeriformes > Passerellidae > Melozone > Melozone crissalis. The sequence continues at coordinate 61,541,087 of NW_026535805.1, forward strand.
GGTCTTCATATCAGTCTCTCATGGTTTGGAGCACAGGAACTTCACTTGTTGATATGTGAACAAGCATTTACCAGCACATGCAAAAACATGAAGACATAGGACATTTAGCAGCACCTTTATCACTGATCCTCCAAAGAGGCTCAAGACTGAAGCAGACCAACTGGGATAAGAATTCCAAACAGAAATACGGTGTAGACTTATATATTTAAAAATAATCAACTCTTATCCCTGTGGGTGGAATATCTGCATTGTGAATTAACCAGACTTTGCATTTCCCCATGGCCTGAGCTGCACTGCATGCGATGCTTGCGTCATGCTCAGCTTTGCCAGCCAGCTGTTCAAACTCTCCTGAAGGTGCATACACTGTTCTTACAATCAAACTTATGTACCTTTTGTATTATTTGCATTTCTGCTGTTTGTATTATCCTGCTTCAGAGAGTCTAGATTCTAAAATCATAGATGGTCTCAAAAAGCAAGAGATACATGAAAGGAACAAAGACCCCTCAGAAGTCCTTGAAATTCAAAGGTCTGGATACAACTTCTTTTATCAGCTCCTTAAACCCTGAGGTTTAAGTAAATACTCCTAAATTGCTGGGAGAGCAGTGTGGGAGCCAGTAGAAATTCGTGTTAAACTTTATATGAATTATTAACATCTGTCACATGCAAACCCATTGTCAGAGACACGATGCTACACTGTAATAACCCTTCACCTGGCCAGTACTGCTGGTCTGACATTCATGTAGCTGAGCTGACTGGAAAATACACAGCTCTATATACATCTACTGGAAAATACATAGCTCTATATACATCTACTGGAAAATACACAGCTCTATATACATCTACATAAATCTCAATCACCTTTTATTTGAACAAAACCCATGTTCTGTGAACTGCACACATGTGGATGTGTGCAGTTCACAGAACACACACAGTAGGTAACTATATCTATTGTACTGCTTCTAGTGTGGTTTGAAGAAATGTAGGAGCTGAAATACTATTTTTAATTAAAAAAATTGACTAGAGAATGGATAGTTAAGTTAAGAATGGAGTCAACATAAATTGAATCTTTAAAACTCAGTATTAACCATTATTCATTTAAGCACTCTAACTTTGGGAAAATGCCAGAGGCAGTTTTGAGCTCTGGCACTGATCAGTCATCTAACAGAAATTCTCACATCAGCTCCTCTGTGCAGCTGCTCACCATCACCCCGACATCTTAAGCACAGGGACAACAAAACACAGCACATGGATAATTTGCACCAGCAGATTTTAAAGTAAAAAAGTGGGCAAAGAATGAGCTGTTAATTCCCAAGGGCAATGAGACTTGTTAATAAGGGAGAAACCCCATTAAGACATTAATGAGCCTGAGCTTGTAAAGCAGTTGCACAACTCCTCACTCCTGTCACTATCATGTACTTCGAGTTTTCAAGGGAAGTAAAAAGGAAAATAAAAATCCACCATAAGTTTGTGTTTCCACCTTAATGTGAAAATTACCAGTTTTAGTTAACAGGGACGTCTCTAGGTACAGCAGTAATTGAGCTCGCACATGACTAACACCATAATTTTATTATGGACCTAAACTTTAAACAAAGCATCAGAAGGGTCAGAATGACCCAAAACTGGATAAAAGGCCTTCCAGATAAACTGCAACACATTTTGGATCTTATCTTCAACTGTGATTTGGATCAGGCCATGGAACATCTTCCTGAAGATTTCTAATCTCTGATTTGGTCTTTCTGCCCTCAAAGAACCATGTTCACACCATTATCTTCTCCATCTTAATTGCTGCTAGCTTTTCCACACTCTCTCAGGATTATTTGGACTAAGAAACTAGATTACATCTGAAATATGTTACACACTAAGACATTTTATTTAACAAGACTAAACAAGTTTGGATTTTATCATAAATGTGGTTTGATGCCCCTAGTAAGTATCTGCTATTTACGATCAAAGTGTGCTCCTTTTTCACGGCGTATCCATTCATCTCCACCTACCACACATAAAACTCTAAACCAAGAGGCAAACATGCACAAGCAGAAGTAGAGAGGCACACAGCAAAATGTGTACCAAACTCCCCTATTCCAAACAAAAAGAATTGTGCAGGTACTCTGGGGCCAGTTTACATGAACAGGATCTACTCTTTTCTCTGAATAAAATTTCCCCTTAATGAATGACAAAAACACATTTTCATGATCAATAACAAAAGTCTTTCTAACCCTGATTGCAAAACTGTTTCATTTACAAAATCATATTACACCGCTTCTACTAGAATATTTATATACCTTCTGTGTTGTTTTTATTTCTTTCTTCAGCAAACTCTGAAAGTAACCTGTAAAAAATTTTTAAAAATCAGGCTCTTTTGTAGATCCCAATGCTTCACTTTTCACATGAAGTTCAAATACAACAGACAAAAATGTCATCCTAATTTTATTCCAAGTATCAGATACAACCCAACGAATTTTAGAAGTAATTAATATTTCATGTCTAAAATGCCTTCAAGTGTATGGTTTAAGCTACTGAACTTAAGTGAAATTCCAGTAGTATAAATTTAACTCTAAAGAAAGAATGATCAGAGACAAGCATTTACACTACTTGAAATTTGAGGGTTGCTACAGATTTGTCTGTACACTTACCATTCATAGTGATCATCTAATAAAAACAATAATTTGAGCACAACTACAATAACTGCTGCAGCAAGAACATCATATTTCACTTTTCTTGTTGACTTATTTCCAGGCATTAGAGTCAGGAAATCCACTTCTCCAATACCAGTCTTTTTCACCACTCGACAAGTCCAATTATGCAATTCATCTGATTAACAAAAATAAAAATATAAAACGTTAAGACAAGCTAGAAATGTTTTTACAGTGCAAATATGTTGGACATTGAGGAAAACACTGCTTAGGTCTTTCAGGACCATTTGACAGCTGTATTTTTCAGGCTGAGGAGTATTTTTGAAAATACTAGGTAACCTTCACTGTGCTTACATGGAAAACACTTGTGACTTATTATATATTCATATGGAGAATAAAAAAGTCACATATCTAATAGTGCTTTGATGTATCTTGAATAATATAGTGAGATCATCCTGAATATTCTTGCAGGAAAGCCTATTGCAAATCCACATAAATAGATTTTCAAAAAAAATGCCCAAAAGCAAAAAACTTGTCACAAACTTTTTTCCTGCATGTTGACTGAACAGGCCTGGCTGCACAGAGGAGGAGCAGGGCTGCTGGCTGCAAAGCAGCTGGTTGTGCATGCAGAGCAGCTTGGTGGTGGCAGGGCAGCACTGCTGCTCCCCAGCAGAAGCTGTGCCAGGGAGATCCAGCTGCAGCCCCACAAGGTACACAGCAGCCTATCTATACAGGCTCTTATTACTCTGCTTATTTTTCACAGATACAAGTCCCCCAAATTTCTCACCTTTCCTGTTCAGCAAGAAATACAGGAGTTGATTACATCACCATCAGATTCCACAAAGGTTAGCAATGTATGACTAAGTACAACCTTAATCCAGCTGTACTTATACCCTCTTGCTGCTTACAAAGAGTTCAGAAGGAACCTGTTTTCAACCCTCTCGCACATAACAGTAAAAGTTAGAAAAATGGGTAAATTTAAATTTAATTAAATGTAAATTAAATTTTGTTATAAATACTAGAAGCATATTTAATTTAATTTCAGATACATAAAATAGTCTCTTAGTTGGTATTTAGTGTCCTTTAACACTCCCAATTCATTGCCTTCTTTTAGGAGGTGTTAGACAACAGCAGCAGCCCTTTTCAATTAATACAAAAAATGCTTATACATGATAAAAATCTAAGTTGCACGGAAAAGGACAATATATTCCTCTTTTGCAGTAACTTTCAAAGAGTACTTAGTTTTGCATTTCCTGTAAAAGATCTGAAAATAACAAATTCGCAGCCTTTTTTAAATTCAATTGATACTTCACAATCTGTAAAATAATGTAATCCTCTATGGGATCACAACACTGGCATAAAACTACAAAATCAGAATTACCACTCCAGAATTTTAGCCCTAAACCTTTTGGTTATCGTCTCTCTATTCAATTGTGACTAAATATAAAAACCAAACGCTTTTATTCATTCTAACTAATTGCAAAATAACACAATAACTCCCTTCCCTACTATGAACTGTTGGAATGTTTTGAGAAAAAAATTTACAGGCTACTTGTCTGTGTAACTCATCTTCAGTCACAATGGTATTTGACAGAAAATATGGTAACCTAACAGAGAGTTCACATACTAGGACATACTGGTCTTTTCCTTGACAAGTCAATATTCAAGACTTCATTGTAGGACAGACAAAAAAAGTCAATACTTATATATCATTTCAGAACTAAAATATAAATGAAGTGAGACAGAAGCTGATCTGTCACACACCATCAATTAATATTAAAATAAATAGTAATATACAATATTATATAATACACAAAATATATTCTTTGTTAAAGAATATACATCCATTACAACATATGAGAATTTCAGAGCTAAGCAATCAGGTGCCAACTACATGAATCATTTAGCTGAAGTTAATATATCACATGAATTCAACAGGCGCCTCTTAGTTCACATGGATACTGAAAGATTTAAAATGAAGGATCCACTCCACAGCCTTAGAGAGCCAACATCAGAGTGCCCCTGCATATCTGGGCCCATAACATGTACTCTAAATGTTTGAGGAAGGTGCTTTCTATGGAAAGAATATCTTTCAGTTCAAACTGAAATGGGAATAAATTAGAAGGAAAAGAGCAGGCACTTTGAAGTAGTAATTTAAGCCTTTTTGCTAGAGTTTAATAAACCACAAAAAAATTTTATCAGTTCAGGCTAGGGAAAATATTTACCAGGTAAATTAGCTTCCATCAAGTACTTCATGCACAGCATGTCTGGATGAAGAAAGCAGTTTTCTGTTATATCTGGAAAACGAGGCAGGTCTAAAAATGCTGCAAGCTCATGCATTTTGTTGAATACTTCTTTATATTCAGGCCACGACTGAAAGACAGGATTGGAGGGGTTATACATTTGCTCTATTACCATATTTTTTAACTATTTAAAATTATTGATGTTAAATTCAGAATTGTTTAATACAGGATTATTTATACAGACTCTTTTAGCAAACTATGACTAAACACACATGCAAGAATGGAGCCACTTACATTACAGTAAATTACAGCCATTACAGTACTGCAAAGAGAAACTGCTAGTTTTAAATCCCATGAAATACAAAAGGAAAAAACAGAAAGTTGCTTCAGATCTTCCACCACCTCACTACCTTTCTTGTGAAATGCTCATTATGCATCCAGATTCTCCAAAAACGGAGAGCTTTGGGAACAAAAACAATAGAGATGTAAATGAGGGTGAACTATCTAAAGAGCTAGGAGGTCAGAGAAGCACAGAAGGTGGAGGCTGGCAGGGACTGCTTGAGACCACTGGGTCCAAGCCCCTGCTTAGGTCAGTTCAACCAGGCTGCCCAGGAGCATATCCAGTCAGAAACTGAACATCTCCACAGATGGCAGCTTCCAAGGGCTGTGGGAAATCTGCTCCAGTGTTTCACCAACTCCAATGTACAAAGGAAAAAAGATTTTCTTTCCCCTTACGCTTAAATGGAATTTCTTGTATTTCAATTTGTGCCCTTTTCTTCTCATCCAGTCACTGGATAGCACTAAGGAGGATCTGGTTTTCCTCCCTTGCAGCCTCCTGCAGGCACCACACCATACCTGCCCTGAGTATCCTCCAGCTCCAGCATGAACAGTCACAGCGCGCTCAGCTCCCCTCATCTGTCAGGCCCCACTCCCCCATCTCCAGAGCCCTTTACTGGACTCTCTCCACTGCATTCATGTCTCCCTTGTACTGGGGAGCCCAGAGCAGCACCCAGCACTTCTGATGCACCTCACTAGTGCCAAGCAGAGAGGAAGGATGCCCTGTCTCCCTTGAGAACTTGTGCAGTCACCAGAACTGCTCAAATCCTAGTGACAGTGACCTTGCAGTGACACCAGCCAGCTGCCTCAACACTTGTGCAGCATCTCACTGCATCCCATGAACCTTCACATGCCCACTTCATTCACATATTCCCTAAACTGCTCCTCAAAAACTGAGGCCAAAAAACCCAATCATCACTTTAGCCTTCTCCTTGGTTTTTGTAATCATATTCCCATTCAGCACCAGGCCCACATCCTCTAGAACCCTTCCACAGAATCTTTCATGTTATTTAGTTAAAAAAAAATCCATATTTGCATATTTATTAGTGACTATAAATCTGAAATTCTCTTTTTGAAACCATTGGCTGCATGAGAAAGTTCTCACAATTTGTACTGAGGTTTGCTGCTATAGGAGAATATAAATTACAGCAAGATTTTGACATGTTTATTCATAATGAACTCAGCAGGACCTGAAGTTTGCGTAAGTATGGATCTGAGGTTTGACCCTCATTTCACAATATCTGAGCTGCTTCATTAAATATTCTTAATTTTCTGTAGTTAAAATGATTACTTCAATTTACCTCGAAAAGCAACAATTTCAGTTGTTCAGGCTACTTTAATATTTTAAATGTATAAAAAGCAATGATTTTTTTGCCTTAGCTAGGGATTTTTCTAATTCAGCAGAGCACTTTATCATGTATTCATATTTTATAAAGTCAATTTGTAAATTTGGAACCTTCCATTAAAAGAAACTTAGCAGGGCTTTACATTTTGTGCACATCTTCAAAACTTTCCTGAAGAAGAGTGAATGCAGGCTTCTGCTCTTTTTTTGGTTCAGATTACAGAGTAACTGTGTTTACAACAAGACATGATGTGACCTAATGTAGTTTTATTCAATAATTTGCCTTCATTTATTTTAATATAAGCTCTGTAGCCAATGCTCAAATTTTGTTTTGAGTGATTACCAACATTACACTGTTTCTTTTTAAATGATCTCCCCTCAGACTGCAGTTCAGACTTGCACGAACGCATGCTAAGGCAAATGAATAATTCTGCTGTCACCTACTATTACACATGTAACTTTTTGTAACAGTTAGGAAGTTGTATCATGTTCATTATAGTTTCTAAACAGTGTTAAAATTGGCTTAGACTGCTCCAGGACTATCTTGAGAAACAAGTAAAACTTGCACTACCAGAGCTCTGCAGAAGACCAGGCTCACAGTACTTCCCATTCCTTCTAAAAAGCAGTGCTAAATTGAATACCAAACCAATCTTGGAACAAAACCTGAATCATATGTAACTTCTCTTGACTGTACTGGGAGAAAAATTAAAGTCCCACATAACTCAAATAAGAACATTACATGAATACTATTCATAATTAGATAGCAAGGAAATATGCTTTCCCCTAATGAAAAGCAATTGAATTAGTAGCTTCTTAATAATATATCACAGGTGAAAATAAATGAAGACACTGGGAATTTAGTCATTTGAAGCATTCCCGTTCTCAAACATCAAACTATCACCAACAGAGTTATCCAAAGTCTAATCTGACACTGAGCTACTTTAAGGAATATAGATCTTAACTGGAGGACTCCAATAGACACCTTTATCACCTTTCACCTTGGCTTCCCTCCTTGGACCAGGGCAAGGAGACAGCTTTCCTGTCCTAGGTATTGGTCAATCAAACCTTCTTCCCTCTGCCCAATATCTGCTTTTGGTTCAAAGCTTTTATTTGCAATCTACAGAAGGCAACTGGGTTCTTTTTCAAAATGACTAGAGAATGCTTAGCTTTGCAATGACAACCAATGTTGGGTTTTTTTTTTCTGAAGGCAAACAAGTGGTATAAAAACTACAAATAAAAAATTAAGACTGAGAGCTACCACTTGGATTATTTTTAAAACACTGTTAACAGACAAAAGCTGTTCTTGATGTGTGTTTGTAAGAGATCAGAAAACACTTAGAATGTGCATCCTAATAGAAAATAAAGATCAACCAAATCAACTGCTGTTTCCCAGTGTTTAAAGCCTAAGCCCAAAAACACTCCCTGTAGTAGTCCCAGCACTGTGCCATGATGGTGAGGCTGAACTGAACCCCTGCTTCCAGCAGCAAAGTCACCTCTGGAACTGGGAGCTGCAAGCACAGCTGCATCCACCACAAGGTCACACCTGCCTGGGACACAGCACAGGGCTGAAAGGTCAGGGCTAAGGACACTGAAGGGTTTCTGCAGTAACCAAGCACTGGCTGTTTTCACCAGTCACTGTATGCCCTGTTCATACTCTGTTTAACTCTGAAAGAGCTGTGGGTTCACACAAAAAATCTTTTATTCTGTCAAATTTCAAACATGTTGGGAGGGTTAAAAGAGAAAGAACTCCCAAATTCCACACAACCGACACAGCAAATATTGAGACAATATTAAGTAAAGATGCAGAAAACAAGCAGCCTCAAAATTAGTAAAAGTTACCACCTTCTACTCAGCTATGTATCTCTGAAAAAAAAGAACCTGATAAAACAAGTTGCCTTGGAAGTCAACCAGCAAATTCACTAGGAAATCAAGAACCAGAGCCAGGGCCTCCCTCCTTCAGTTAAAAAACTCTGCCTCCAGCAACCCATGATTAAACCCCAAGGGAGGAGTACTTGGACAATAGAGGACAGTGTTAGATCATATGCCACACACCCTCCAAGTATAACTTTCACTTATCCAATCATAAATTAAAAACTTCAAGATGTATTTCTGTGGTATATATTAGGACAACTCCCCTGTCCATCACCACATGAAGTTACTAAGTTCTCACCTTGTTTTGGGAACCTGGGAAACACAATAAAAACCACATATAAAACTCAAGTTACAAACCCTTAAGGGCACCTAATAATTCCAGGAAGACTGACAAAAAGCCCTTTTAAAGCTATTCCACCTGCTAGCCTTTTCAGGTGTTTCGCAAGCTGGGATTCCTCCAAGACTGATCAACAACACTGACAGAGTCTGTAACTTGTCCAGATGGGCTACAGAGGTTGCCAAGACCTTTTCTTAAGCTTTGTTTTTAAATCTTTGTCTCTTATTCCCACATATGACAAATAAGGTCACTCCAGAAAGCAGTACAGAAGATTAGTATTACTTGAGAGTACTTTCCCCTGCCCCGTGAGCACAGGAGAACAAAATACACATCGTTGAGTCAGTGAAAAAGTGTCTATAACAAGATTTTCATAATGATAAATATTCATTAAACTATTTAAATTAGTTGTCTTTATCTTTCAAAGTTACATGGCATTTTTCACCTGTATTAGAAAACAACAAACTGGTTTTCAGGAGCAGAGGAGCCAAACTATTAGCATGATAATCAGATCAAGTAACAGGTAATTGTTTTGAGTAAGCCAAGATTGCAGCCTCTCCTACTTGTTTGGACAATATCAGAATATTGCTGATCAACAAGCAGAAAACAGTATGCACTGGCTGGCTTTCTAGAACAATTTGCAGGCTCCATAGTTTCTTGTTTTAAATGTGGTCTGGCTGACTCTCTTCTTGGATAACTGTGTAAGCCATTTCCTTCACTCGTGTCAGGACAATATCCCATTACTTACATATTCACAATATTCACAACTCAGCTTATGGTATAATGATAATGTTCTACTATTTCTGAAAATAAATAATTGTACAGTTATTCTAAATTCTTCATTTTATATTTTTCTCTTTCATCTTTCCTGTTCAGTATTTTTTTGCAGCACAATTCCCTTCCTTATCCTTTTACCTGTGCATTTCCATCCTGGGATCCTTTTTTCCCCATGCCTGCACATTCTCTGAAGTTCTACCTACTGTGTGATGCTCATATTCCCCACTGGACATTTTTCCCAAGGGATTTCTTTAATGATCATTTAATACTGGAACCTAATAAGATCTGACTCATTTTTTCATTATCAGCTTTTTGTAAATCTTAGGGAATCTTCTAATGTTTAGAGTTGAATATGCAAGGCTTCATCATTTTTAAGATGACAAATTCGACTTAGACTGAGTTTGAAAAAGAGTGTACTGAACTTACCAGGAAATGGATTAATAAAGCCATTTAATTTGTAGGTTTGGAAAACAACAAGTTATGAGGGTTGAGGAATGGGTTTTTGCAACACAATCCAGAATTCTGCTTCACACCTTGTGTAAAGCAGGGCATGCCCATAAAATAAAATAAAATATATTTATTGTAAAAATAATAAATCAAATGGCTACCCTAGTGCATGTAAAGATCTTTGAATGCTGCCTGGATTGAAACACACATTCCCAGGAACCTAAGCTGGCTCTACATTTACATAAGGTAAAATCAGGTACCAATAATGAGCAGAGCAGTCAAGTTCTCTATGGCACCTGGCTCACCTTACTTTGCTTCTGCTGCTCAACTGGTTCACATATATCTGGTCATCTGCAGCATGAGCCTGATATGGGATGACAGCAGCCACAGTGCATGCAGATTGCACAAAAGACTTGACAGTAGAGACAACAACTGTATTAACTGTGAAATTTACACCCAAATTAGTATTTAAAGCTGAAGGAAATTATCTTGTGGACCAATTATTACATACTAGATCATTAACATGGTCACAAATTATATTTTTCATGTTTTTTGTATATTCTTACAGTACTACTAATCTAGCTACCTCCCATATAAACCTACACCAACAAATACTGCCAATTTATTTTAAAACAACATTGGTTTTCCCCCTTGCCTGACCACTATCTACCTCTCAGGCACAACCACCATCACACCTGGAACAGCCACAAACAAATGTTATAGCCATCAAACACAAATTAAAGGTACTTTAACATTGTGTATTACAATGAATACAAACTTTGAAAAAATAGGAAATACTGAAACTTTTTTTTTGCCATTTAACCTAGCTGGAAAAAACTTAATGTAGGCAACTTTATAATGGTTAGATTCTGAGCAGTCTTTTCAGGAAAGCCTTCTTTGTCAGAGCAAAGGGTATACAGAAAAGACATAGGCAATGTTTGAAGAGACTCTTTAAAGGTCCCTTCCAACCCAAACCATCTTGAGATTCCATGGCATAGTCAGCACTGTCACCACTGCTGTATAGAAACACCCAAGGCTTGATTTGCTGGTGAGTGTGAAAGTGGACATGGAGGAACCCCTGCCCCCTGCTCCTGCCTCCTTTCCTCAGTCACATCTGAAACAGGAGAACAGACTCCAGGAGCCCCACTTCTGACTCAGTGCACTCATTTTTACATGGACTGTATTAACTGTGAAATTTACACCCAAATTAGTATTTAAAATGAGTGGATAGCATTTAAATGAGTGGATAGATTTCTCCAAACCCTGATATCCATGAATCACATACAGATGCTGATGTAACAGTGAGAGGGTGTGCCCGGAATTATTAAAAGGGAACCAAATTACAAGAAGAAGACAGGTGAAACTGCTAGAACTCCATTTAGGTAACTGCAAAGAAATATGCATCTCGTGGAACTTCTTCCATTAGAAAAGACAAAGAGACCAAGCACACAGGTAAAGCTGCTCCTTTACAAGCCTCCTATCAAGCAGAAGGAAGAAATAAAAGGAAAACAATTTGTCCACCTGAAAGACAGGGAGACAGGTTGTCCAATTTATGTGTCAGGTCACAAATGGGCAGAAGGGAAGAAAAAAGAAGTTGGGACACCATCAAAATCACAGAAATCACACTGGCAGGCTCTCACTTCCTCTCTCCTTTTAATAACTGTTTCAGCTGCAACAACTACTACATCCTAAAATCCCAAATTACTCCTGGCCATTGCTGTAGAGCAAGTGAGAAGGGCCTTGACATAGCAAAAAGATTAATTTTAGAAAATGACTCAATAAACAAAGTTTATGTCTTTTTGAGAGAAAAAAGGTGCTAGACTGCATTAAACTGATCCAGGCAATTCTTCTTTACTGAAGAATTCAAGATGGCATGAGGATGAGCCAGCAACCTACATACAAAGAAAAAAGCCATCTGAATGTCTATTATAGATGTATGTACTCCTTTACTAGGGGGAAAAAAAAATGGCTGCCTAACAAGCTTTTTAATGGGCTACTTTCAGAGGAAGACATATTTTTCATTACATGATTCCTGGTTAAAGTGGTTTTTGAATAAATGAGTTTCAATATTATTAAACCATGAGAGACACGTGCTCGAGCATTACATTGTTCATGCTCACAAGCAAACTCAGTCAAGTATCACTTTTTCAAAAAATGTAGTCTTTCTAAAAACACATAGAGAACTCCAATAAGGAACTGAATTGTCATAATGTATTGAAATCTAAGAGTTTGGAAACAAATTTTATTGAATTTCATAAATACTTTGGTAGGTTTGTTTTCTTTCTTCATTAAGTAATGCTTAAAGACAGGTATGGACAAGCTAGAGTTTCTGTTACACAACAGCAAGCTCTCATGATAAACTTGATTACAATAACCCTTTCAGCAGTGAACTTCCTCCTCAGCTTTTTTCTTTCAAATAAAAGCCTCACCCTTGCTTCTTTTCATTCTGCACTACTTTTTACCCTGAACAAGTACTGCATGCACCTGCTAAAATGCACAAAAAATACAGAGTTAGGCAGAGAAAAAAGCCCCTCTGATGGATACACACCCACTCCAAAAAAACCTTAAGATTACAAGGTATCTCAAAACACCAGCAGAATAAAGCAGGAATCCCTCCCTGTTTGGGAAGCTAAGTGCAACATAGCTGATTAGCAGGATTTGTATAGTTAGAATTTCATCCCTCACAAAAGATTTGTTTTTATAATAAATAAGAATTAACACCTTCTGTCTGAATTTGAATTCTTTAAATAGTTACCACTGAAAACAAGAAATAAAAAAATCATATGGCAATTAAGGTAACTCAAATTTCAGTCAGGAAAAGAAGCTCTTACACATTAGACCTGAAATATTTTGAGAGTAAGACTTCAGCAAACAGAGGAACATGTCTAAAAGCCAGTCTGATGGATAAGCTTTCCAGGGAAGCAGAAAGCTGTTAACATTCCAGTCCAAACTCTCCAGGAGAAAACAGCAAATATTTTGACCTGCATTTATGAGTTCATGAACAGATTTAGCCAGGAATTACTCTGTCTGAATCAGACCCTAAAATATATATATGCAATCCACCAAAACTTAAAGTGTTATGTACATGTCCATAACTCAGCAGTTTCCTAAGACCTATGTGATGACTTGAAGACATGTGCTTTAGCCAGTAGCAGATTATTAAGGGATACAAAATCCTTTCAAAAAGCCAGTGTGGAAAAAAAACCACAGGCACCATTTTACAGCATTTGGAAAATCTTCAGGTTTCTTCATGACTGTGGCACAAACCCACCCCAGTCCCTCAGGCAGGTGTCTTTGTCCCAGTTTTCCACCTTGGGACAGAGCTGCACAACACCCGCCCTGAAAGCCCAGCCCAGCAGCAGTCTTGTGACCAGGGGGAATGATCAGCATCAAAGGAGGAGAAAGGACCAAATATTCTGCAAGTGAGTTGGTTTCACGTGGCTTGTACTAACGCAGGCTTGAACTCCATAATAAATGAGGAAAAGGAAAAGATTCCAAGCAGCTCCCTACTTCCTGCACGCTGAACTCAGACGCTATCTCGGTTTAGAAACAATATGAGATGAAATTGTAACGACTACACCCTAGAGCATTTATACAGTCTCAGCTAAATGCACGTTCTCTTCAGTAATTCCTAAATGTCATATGCTCAATTGTAAAACTTTAATCAGCATTCAAAGAAATGAAAAGAAGATAGAGTATTAACTTAATCTGTTCACAAATCAGGACCTGTACTTGCTGTTAGGGCCAAAAGAGGACTGCACAGAATTGAGGACTGCTTAAAAATATTAAGGGTAAAGTGCAAAACCCCTTGAGCTGCAGTCCCCGTCAGCCCAGGAGCTCCCCCATGACCTACAATTTATTTATTCTTACATGGCTTTTCATGTTTCTCTTCTTGCTACATTCCTAGGCCAGGCTTCTTGCAAGTGTTCCTGCTTCCTCCTGGCATTGGGATCATCACTACTACTCAACAGTAAGGAATTTTACATTGTGAGTTATTAAACAAGCAATTCCTTTATAGTTCCTCCATCAAAACAACCCAAAAGGTCACTAGAAAAATACAAGCTATTTTTCAAATAGCAAAGTTTTGCTTAAGAAAAATGTGTCATATTTACTGCTTAGAATTCTTTGGTGTAGGCTAAACATACCCCTTTTACGCAATGATTTTGTGTACTTTTACCATTTAATCATTCCTCAACATTTTTCAAGTTGAATAAGAAACACTCTGAGATCTGTAAATGTGAAACTTTATCAGACCATATTTAGTTCACTTAACTTAAAGGCTTGAACTATAACTTTAAAAGAGTTGTTCTAAGATAACTAGTTAATGAAAAATGAAGTTTTATGATCTTTAAAAAAGTCTCCCCAGAACACAAAACCCACAAACTGAAAGCTTAACTGAAACCCCAGAACAAAACAAAAAAAGTGACTGTACCACATCAATCAAAATAATCTATTTAACCTTGCACCCAGAAGCGAGCAAGCAAAATGTGCAGGGATAAATTTAAGAACCAAGCAAGCCACAACACTACCAAACATCTGTCCAGCTTTGTACCTTTTGTGGCTGACTCAGCAGTGAGATCTCACTATTCTTTTGTTCCAGATCTCTATTCCTCCATGACATTTGTACAGTCAGCATCTGGCCCTTTTAACATCCAGAGCATCATTTAAGGCAAGGAATTTCACCAGTTACCCACAAAACGTATGAAGCCACATCTGCTGCTGTTTGATTCTGAACCTGTAAACCAGCAACCTCTGCTGACACCTCCCAGTCCTTGAATTGGAAGAGACATTGAACAATTGCCTCCTGAACATGTTCTACAAACTACCACCACATCTTCCTCTTAGTCACCTCTTCTCTAGGTTGAAAGATAAGTAGATAATATTAATTGTTTCTTGTAAGAAAGTTGTCTCTGTTTGATAATGCTTGTTGTGACTCTGTACCTCTCAGTTCTTCTGCAACAAAAGGGTAAGAAAAGCAAAACAATCAAATCTCTGTATAGTATTTAAGATACAGTACATTGTAGATTCATACATTAACATAAATTTTTTCCATCTCCATTCTTCATTAGATGTCAGGAGTTATTAGAAAATAACTTTAATGTAGCTGGGCTATAACAACTGTGTGTTCAAAAACTGCATCATAAAGGGATTACAGAAACCTGTATCATTAAAATCACACAGGTATTTAAACTAAGGCTGCTACCTGAACATAGCAGCATTGATAACACCAGCTTTCAGAGAACACTGCAAACCAATTTTTCTTTACTTAATACTATTTTTTCCACCTAGAATAAAGATATTCATGTTAGCTGTTGGACAAGAATGAAGTCTGAGAAATTTCAAGCAGTATTTCTCCATCTGTATTCTCATAACTATGAAGCTACAAGATTATATATCTCAGTAGATGCAACAAGGGGAATATTTGACTTGCTCCAAACTGCTCACACAGAATCCAGAATTTTATTAAGGAAAAAAAAGAGAGGAAAAATGAAAAAAACAAAGATTTAACAGAATGATGAAAACTAAGAACTTGCAGGTATATCTTTGTTTACACTGGATTTTTTTGTCAAAATTATCATTCTTCTTTAAAAATTCCTTCTGCCTCTGTAAGTAATCTTTGCATGTATCAGCAATATGCATTTTACTTTTTCTTACATGGTTAATTCATCAAAAATGGTCAGCACACCATTTTATTTAAAAAACCATCTTCAGACTAGAAAATTGTTTAACTTGCCACTAGCACAGCATTGTTATCATCTACCAAATTAGCAACACTAAAACAGTCACCAAACATTATAAATAATTTCCACAATAACAATTTCAGTACAATGTCCTCACACAAAATTCACAACACGAAAGTATACAGAGAATTTCACTCCTTAGACAATGGGACAAGAAACATAAAGCCTCAGAACAGTGATTCACTTCACCTGTCCCTCCTAGAAGAGTACTATAATTAGGAGACTAAGTCCACACCCACAACTAAAGAAACACCAGCACTTATGAAATACTCTACAGTTTATGAACTTCTATTCACATACTCAAACTCTGTAATGAAGCAAATTCTAATCCTTTGCTTTTAAGTTGATGAAATTACAGTACCATAAATAGCATCTTTGATATAAAACATTAAAAAAGAATGAACTATCATTTGCTGTATGAAAGCACTCAGCCACATTCCATTCAATTTAGGGTACAAACCAAGGAATTACAGGAGAAAACTGAAGGGACGCATTAGCCTGAAGAGCAAGACAAGTACCTATATTTTTACTGATGCCAAAAACAGTCATAGTGAGATTTCCAAGGATCTTCAGTGGTCAATATTACAGTTTCATATTAATTTATGCCTTGACCTATGAGCAGAGCACTCTACAGATTTCTAAGTAGCACCATCCCCTCTGCTTTTCCCTGAGCACTTCATGGTTCAAGGATAGAACTCATTCCTCCCTGTGGTACAATGAGGGTCACCAGTGATCTTTTATTAAGGGAGAAGATTATTAATTCCTTCAGTTTGAAAAGAATGATGAAAAAGTCCTTAGGCTTTGTTTTCAAGCTTTGCAAACCTGCACAGACCTCCAGAAGAGCTGAGTGTAGGCAAGAAGAGAGAAGTACCAGTACTCTAATAACAGTCCCTCTGCTAATCTCTATCCTTCCTTGCTATCTAGACTTATGTGATCTAATGAAAATACTCAGTAACTGAGAGAGCAGACACTTTTCAAAGCTTCCCAGGGAAGATCCTATCTAAGTTTATACACTTCAAACACAGTAAAATATCTGTGATATGCTTCTGACTGCAGGAAACAAAACAAAAGCAGCTCAAGGTATCTAAACCAAAATGCAAACAAGAGTTTCCAATGTGAATAAGACAAGCAATACACCTAGATACAGGAGTGATAGTTTCCTTGTGTTATTAGGTACAGTAAATCAAAGAATTAGTTTTCAATAAACCCATAACACTGATGCTACTTCTGGTCAGAACACAGATAAATTATTCAACCAATCCCAGCAGCATATTTTACAAGAACCCCCTCACACTTTGTAACAACCTGGTAGAGATTATTAGAAATTACTGGGGACTGAGTGCCAAGTTATTTCTAAAATTGAGCCATTATGCTCAAAAGCTAAGGACTAACCAATTCCTGCTTTTGCCTATATATGGCAGGTCAAATCACAGAGCAACTGTCTTCCCTTAATCCATGAGAAACCCTCAATTTTTATGTTTTCCTCCAGGCTACCTGACAGTTCTTCTGCCCCCAACATTCACAGGGAAATCAAAATCAGGAGGCGTCTTAAATTACTTAAACTTTTCAGCCAAATTTACAAAACAAAATGGCTTTTACTATGCTTGAACAAAGCTGAATTGATTCACATACATTTTTGTGGCACATCCCCATGTAATTCAAAGTAGCTTTGCTGAGCTACTGAGTTGTTGGACGGTCACAAGGCACAAAGTGGTTATATGGTGCAAGTATTAACAACCATATTCTGATTGTAATATTGCCTGTAATGAAGAGAATGAGAGAAAGGATACAAATGTGAGGCTCCATATCTTTAACCCATCTGCAGTAGTGAAACTCTGGAACATATAATCATATTGTAACTTAAATGATTAACACTACACGTCATTTATAATGTGGAAGACAAGTCCCACATGGGGTAGTACTGCACAAGGATATAAGTCCTGAGTTTAACTTGCCAAGTTTTTCTCAAGTAGACCTTTCCAAATACAGTCCTGGTAGGTCACTACATTCCCAGACAGATCTGCCATACTCCTTTTATTGTGGGATAATTGGATAAAGGGAAAATCACCAAAAAAAGATCCCCCTTTTAGAAGCAAGGGGAGGCATTTGATTGCACTGCTCAGAGACATATCCTAGATAAAAAAAAAAAAGAGACAAGAAACTACAGATATTCTGCAATGAAACACAATGTAAAGGTGGTTAAGTTGTAAGCACCAGGGAAACTTAAAACCCAAACAACCCAAAAATCTTGAATTTCAATGCCACAGGTAAATAGGTATGTCATGAAATAGGAAGAAAAGCAAGACTGTGCTATAACTAGAAAAAGAATACGAATCCATTGCATTAAAATCACAGGTAAGAGAAAAATTATGTCTGCAAAAAGTAAACCACTATCTGATAAAATGGAGTATTTTACAAAGGAGAGGCCCAGATAATTTACACACAAGAAGCTTCAAGGAAATAACTGAGGAGTTCTCTGAAAAACAAATGTTGTTTTTTAAATAATCTTAAGAAATTTTAAACATCAAAGGGCTCTTCACTTTATTATGCAGTATTTAAAAAAATGTAAAAGGGGAGATTCAGGAACTGTAGAATGATTAGCTTGGCATGGATCCTGAACAAATTAATACTATGGCAATGGGAAAAACAGAAGCTAAAAATATCCTGCCAGTCAAGCAACTTTTGTAAGGTCAGGAGAGGAGAGGAGAGAGTGGACTGAAGCTCCAGCTCCCATAAGAAGCTGATCTGAAAACCTTTTTCCTTTTTCACAGTAAAGTCAAAGGGGAGCCAAATCAAAATTACCACTAAGTCTCACTGGAAGAACGTAACTCATACTTTAATCAAAACTCAAGAGCTGCTCTGCAGGAAACAGCATCATGAAGAACAAAGCTGCAAAACAGAAGCATGCTTGATTTGCTAGCAAAGGAACAGCCTGGCAAATTCATCTCAGAAATCAGATCTCTCATATCATCATCAGAAGTGAGACTGAAGCTGACACAGAAAAATGGGTGACAGAAGGATTAGTGCTAGAGAAACATGGATACCAAAGTGCTGCCAAGAATAAAACCAAGCAACATTTTAAAAATGGAAGAGAAGAACAAAAAGAAAATACAAACTATAGAATACTGTAAAAGAAGAAACAAAAGAGTTGGAAAGTTTCCAGGCAGAATAGAGAAGAATGATCATCTCTCACATTCTTCAGGGAAACCTTTCATTCCTAAATAAAAGAGGAAAGAAATTTACTAATCCAAGCTAGGGAGGGTGTGTGTGTAAATGCATAAGAGCAAGGTATGTACTCCTCCAACACAAATAAAATAAAACCAAAGCATCATACAGAACAAAACACTTCACGCTCAACTGGCATATTCTCAAAAGAGCTGAAGACTTCCAGTCCACTTCATAAATACATTGTAACATCTACTTCAACACCTATCACAGGACACCTTTAGGGAATGAAAGCCTTGCATGAATTATAGAGCACAAACATTTGTTTTCAAACTGCTCAATTTTCCATCAAAGCCAACATCAGTTCATAATGGAGCATTAATTAAAAGTCCTTATTTAACAGAACACAACTGAGCTGCCCAGAGCTACTGGCCTAATCCAGCACAGAAAGAAACAAAATTTTAATGTAGAACGATAAGCTATTAAACCTGAAAGAAACAAGGTATCAGCAAGAAGGTAAGAACAATAAGCTTTCCAGTTAGGTGGGATAAAAGGGAAAAAAAATCATGGCATGTGAGTTTGAGTTTCACGACCCATTTCTCTTGTCCGCAACAGTGATTTATGACTAGCAGAGTATATTTCTGCTGCTTTAGCAGGATGCATTCAAGAATTTTCCACAGGCAAAGGTAAGGAAGAATGCTAACATCATTCTTAGCTGGAAGTTTGGAAAGTGTTTCTGTATCATGGAAAATTCTGAGGAGTAACACTAAGAGTCATTTAAGAATCAAGACATCGAGGGATGGAACAAGACATCGAGGGATGGAAATAGGCAAATTAGAGCAGAATTCAAACTAAACAGTGCTTCTGTTAATCTAAGTTGGAAGTTGCATGTGTAAAAAGAAACAAAAAAAAGCTATACTAAGACAATCAAAAAGTAGTATAGATGGTAATTTTGTCATGCTGGCAAGGTCAAATCTTTTTAAGTAAGTACATTCCTTGTTACAGGCAGCAATACTCCGGATTATACAAAAAAACAAACAAAAAACATCAAAAAAGAGAGGAAGGAATTGAATTACAGAAAAAAAGGGAAGAATTTTTAAGATACAGATTCCTAGGCAGCAAGGTGTTTCAACAACACTGTCAACACTAAAACATTCAGTGTCCTTGTAAAACCTGTGGATTTAGAATTGTGCAGCTACTTCCACCTAAGAGAAAGGGAAGGGGAAGGGGGAATGGAGAAAGGCTTATAGAGAGAAGCCATTCTGTGACCACACTCCAGGGCAGAAGAAGTGGCAAGGATAATTCAGGAAATACCCATTCTTTTTGTCTTCAGGGACAAGGTGGTAGACAGGTCTGAACAGAATTCAACTAACCCACCAAGCTCAACTTCCTCCAGGCCCCCCCATCCCTGGGGGAAAAAAAGAGATCCTTAACTCATTTCTTCCTAAAGTTTTCTTTTAAATTTGGAGAAGAGATTGAGAGAAGGGAACTTCTCTGAGGTCCCACATCATGCTCCTTGCCAAGTCCAGATACTTGAGCATCCAGAGACAATCACTTCCAAAGCTCTTTAGCACAAGAGGATCTGAAAGATGCTTATGAGACTACACCTATCCTGCTGCACACAGCACATACTCCAAAGTGACGTGGTTGTTATCTTCAGTACTTTAGTAAATCATGTTGCCCAACATCCATGGGAGTGACCTGCTTACCTATATATATACATATATTTAAATTTGTATGTGCATGAAGAATGTGAGAATCAAAGCATTACTTTTGGACATTAAAAAAAACTCCACTTACAATGCATTAAAGGTAAAATACACTGAAAAATAGTGTGTTTTATAAAAGTAATGAGAGCTAAAGGTAAATTTGAGGAAGGAAAGCATAACCAACTTTTAAGCCCAAGAAAATAATACTTGAGAGATAATTTGGTATATAATCCCAAGTCAAAAATGCATGGCAAGACAGACCTATGGCAAAGACAACTTGTTGACAGCTCAAGGCAAAAGGGATGTTTTAATCAATTTTGTATAAGGATCAAGATAAATCCTTAAAAGCAAAGTGAAGGATGTGTATCTTAAAGATATATCCCTACTTCATGCAGAAATAAAAGAGGGAATTTGTGTGCAGACAGATTATATCAATAAAATAATACAAGCTGAAAACAAATTATCCAGTGAACTTTATATATACACTACTAATAATTTACAAACACATTTTAACTCCTATACTAATGGGTTTTAAAAGAAATAGATATCCTAAAATTCCAGATATCCTATGTGCATTAAAAAGGGAACAAAGGTGACTTCCACCTAAAGCAGAAAAGATGACTGCACTTATCAAAGATGTATTGGGTACTGGCACTAGCCTTAGGATGAGCAGAGATCTACTGTACTTAATTTGCAAACACAAGGAAAAAAATCCTTCACCTCCTGCACAGAACAAAACCAAACACTTAGGTATCTTACTCTTCCTTCATACATACAAAAAGATTTTAATTAAATGGAATAAGAATACTTGTTTTAGAAAAAGGAAATTTTGCTTTTCCTTCCTTGTACTGGGAAGTTAGAACTTCTGAACAGAACAGGAGCACCTTGCTGCTGCTGTTGTTTGCCCTGTTAACCCTCTCATTGTACCTTTAGGTAAACCTATTTTCCAAGGGCTAATTTCTAATATACACATGATTTAATAGAGGAAGGGATAAATAAGATTACTAATAAAGTAAGAGCTTAGAAAATTGACTTGGAACAATGGAAAGATAAATACATATGGAAGATAAACAACTAATTTTTTCTCAAAGATCTTCTATAAAGTACTTTTATCCTTCAGACAACACTTTTGAGTAGTACTTCTCTCCAGCTAGGCCCTGACACCTGTCTAACAGTTATACATCATGATTAAAGATAGTACAGAGAGCTGGAGGCTCCTTTTCTCTTTATGAGACAGTCATGCTCAAAGCTCTCACACTTCTGGACAGAAGTGTTCAGATATAACCATACCTTTGTGGCAGCTATTTTAAATAAAGTTCAGTTTTAGCAGAATGAAGAATTATGCCATTCTTGTTAGCTGTTCCACCACCAAAATATGAAGGGCCTATTTGCCACCTACACTGAAAAGGTGGAACAGAATACAAGGCATTCTTGAGGTTGGAAGGGACCTCTGGAGACCATACATGGAGTCCAACACCTCTGCTGAAGCAGGATCAACTGCAACAAGCTGCTCAAGACTGTGTCCCATCAGGTTTTGTGTACCTCTGAAGACAGGGACTCCACAGTGGTCCAGGGCTGCCTGTTCCAGCACTCAATCACCCTTAAACAGTGAAAAAAATTAATATTCAAATGGAATTTCCTGTTTTTCAGTTTGTGCCCTGTATTTCAGTTGGGTACTGTCCTTCTACTGCACACCACCAAGAGGAAAGCCCAATGCCATCCTCACTCCTCCCTGACAGACATTTATACACATTACTGACATTGCCCCCAGCCTTCCCTCCTCAGTGAAAAACCCCCAGCTCTCAGTCTCTCCTTGTACAGCAAATACTGCAATCACCTCTAACTGCTAAACAGGATGCAACACAAGGAAAAACTGTCAGTGATACAGACTCCATTCCTAAACTACACAACAGAGAAATTTATCACAGATGGGAAGCCTGAAACTTGTCCCATTCCTTGCATATGGAAAACTATTACTAAGTGACAAGTTATAAAAAACCCCTTGAGCATGTACACATACACATACCATTACACAGAAAGCAGGTGACTCACTTCATAATAACGTAGCATTTACTAAGACCTGTAACAACTTCAACCTTGCACAAATTCAGCATATTTTGAGTATGTGGGAAATTGCTACTAAAAAAAGTCTTTAAGTCCCTGAGAATATTTATATACAAGATGAGCCTCATCAAGTTAGGCTTCATCTGCACTTAACTGATAAAGTGATATTTAGTATGATTCAAATCCTTCAAGTTACTACAACAAAATTACTTCTTGATTCAAATTTGGGGTGCAAAGGACACAACTAAGCACACTAAAAATCTGTTCAAAATTAAAAAGGAGACATATGGAATAGTCCTGTCAGTTATCAATATTTTGGAACATGTTTGCAGCTTATATTTACCAGACTTGAAGTACAACAATAATGGCATTAGAGCAACTTACACACCTGGTTACAACAGCCATAATACCAAGGTTTTTAAGATAATTGTCGACAAAATATTCAATACAGAGCAAAGCAGAAAAGAACGTAAGCTATATTTTCAGAATGGAGTATTACAGAATCTCATTTCCTGCTCCAAGACAATAACCTCATCTCCTGAATTTCTCAAAACTCAGATGCCAAAACTAGACACAGTAAGACATTGGTAATCTCAGTGCTGCAGTGAGAAACATGAGATGTAGGAAAGAGCTAATAAGAATTTTGCAATTATCAACCTCATGATGTAGTAAAAAAAACATTAAAACTAAATACAACTGAGCATATGCCTTACTAAAGTAACATTGAAGGTAGAGTAAGGAACAAGGAGCAGATATTTCTAAAAAGAGGAAGCCACAATAATAATGGAGTGGCTGGAAAACAAATGGTACAGTAAGCCTACAGAACTACACCTATATATCTCAGTGAAAACACAGTTAAGAGATTACCTGGTTAGTGTGAATATCTACTAATGCTTTGGAAATGAAGGGAGTAGCCCTATCCTAAAAGGAAACAGTAGGATCCTCCAAAGGAAACTCATCTCCTCTCGGAGAACCAGTTCTCCCACTTTCAGGTATGCTACAAGCTTTACAGTTGCAATTCACAAAATAAAAACTCATGCAGAAGATGAAGGCAAAGAAGGACAAAGACTTAAAACCAAGTTTATACTCATATTTCAACCTAACATATTTTCTGTTAAGGAAATTTCTAAGACAAAGAAATCAAAAGCTTTTATATTAAATTTATCTCCTGATTTTTAGAAGTTGAGGTCATAATTCTCATTTATCCAGACAGGAAAGCAGTAACACAAACCCAAAAATGCTAAAACTTCTGAAGGTTCACAACCCCTGAACAACTCATGATCTGTTGAATATAAGCTATATATTAGAGAGTGTTAATGTTACTAGCAACATCATCAGTGAGGGCTTGGCAGAATTGCTGCTTTCTGTTCTTAAAAGCTAAGATTTTATTTGCACACTTCAAAAATCCATAATAAATTATCTGCAACAGAAATGTCATTGGGCAATTGTTACAATACATAAGAATCATAACAAGGGAAACTAAATTTCACTCAAGACTGTCCATTACTATTCAGTTCCAAGAAGAGCTGTATTCCCTTACATAGATTTTAGGTTTGATATATTTCAATCAGTACAGCAAGGAACAGAACAAGGGATAGCATTTAAACCATATTTTATTAAAAGAATATGGAATTGCAAAAAAATTCAATAGCTATTTCAAATAAGCACCAAAAGGGATAATATATGGCCATTACACTTGAAGCTTAATCCTGTTTCTGAGTGTTTTGAGAGCAGTTCTGAATACCCTTTTCTCCACAAGTACTTATTGATTTCATTCTAACTTAGGTAATCAGTATAATAAGACTGGTTAAAGATTAAAGCACTCCAAGTCACAGAGTGCACTAGGTTCTGCCAGGCTCCAATACTGTGAAACATGAACTGTATTATATAACAATAGATTTAATCAATTTACTAGTACAGTGACCAAAATAATTAAAATACCACTAAATAACTAGGTTTTGGTTGGGGTTTTTTTAACTTTTCCTTTAAGAAAAACATTACCTCTACACAAAAGATCTTAAGATCAAGTCCACATAACTTCATTTTCTCTGGAAAATGCTGGAAAACATTCATATATGGAATATGCCCTTCAACAACAAACCTGCATTAAAAAAAAAATAAAGACCAAATCAAAATAATATATAAGGTAACAAATTAATATGTTTATTATAAAATTAATATACAAATCACATTTTGATTTGAAATAACATCAGTATTATGCTACCTAAGCAATTCAACCTGAAGTTGCACACTAGAAATGTCCACAGAACAAAAACCAGTTCAATCATTTAACAGGCTTTTAAGTTCAGGCTGAGATGTGACTGACAAATGATAACATCATGGCAGTAAGCATACAATCAACAAGCTTGCATGGAGTTTGTTCTACACATTCTTCAACTACTGCATTTCTTGAACTGCTTTAAGCCTCCTTTGAATGGCATGATTTTTTTTTCAAAATTCTCAAGCTTTAAGTAAATTTTACTTTTAAAACACAGACTTTCTGCTGGAGGAGTTTGAATCGGATAACACGATAGGGAAGAAAATCACAGAATGATGAGCGGATACACAGAACTGAAGCCACATTACTTACATTTCTATGATGATACTTTTCAAAAACAGGATTACTGAGGGATAAATAGAAATTGTTTTGTATACTAATAAATAAAAATAGTTTAATTCTTATTTGCACACAAATAATGCATCTTTGTTGTTAAAAACTGGTTTGGTAAATGGTTGACAGTATTATTTGATATTTTTCTTGAAAACACACACACACATATATATATGTAAAAGATGAGACTTAAGAACAGATACCAATAAAAAGCCACCACTACACCAAACCCCTCCTCTTATCCAGCATCTTAGCAGACACCCACAATAGGACAAGCAAGCATTGAACAAGCACACATCCTCACAAGGCAACACACCCATTCCACACTAAGGCACACTGGTAGTCTCCCATAGGACTAAGCTAGAAATGCCTTCCCATCTCCTCTTCTCCAAACCAATTTTGTTAAAAGAGTACATTAAACCTGAATAAGTTAACATTACAAACAGAGAAGACTCTAATATCAGGACTGAAAACAATTTTCTTCCCTGCTGATAGTGTTATCTCTCTGATCTTGCTACATAGATTAGTAACTTCTTGATCTACAAATATTTAATGTCCCTTCTGAGCCTACAGCAATTCACAAGCTCACCTGCTACCTCCCTGTTCTGTGCCTCATCACTATTTGTTCCATGTTATGTAGCGTGTATCTACTGAAGTTGACTAAAATTCTGTTTAAAGCTAGTTACTGCAAAGTTTACAGTTACAGTCTACTTTTTTTTAAACCAGTCTTATCTGAATGTTCAGTTTAATTGAAAAAATTAGTTAAACCCAGAATTAAAATAAAAAAGTGCATTTCATGATTGAAACTGTCTCATATAGTTAGAATAATTTATAATGATTCCTGAAAAATAACAGCAATATGAAAAATCATATTGCCCAACAGCCTTTGTTCCAAAGCTTTAAGTGAAGAAGTAACAGGTGCACAGTCCTTTTTAATCAAATGGTGCAATGATCATTTTGCAAGTGAAATTTCAGTAGCTTTCCTCAAGCAGCAGCAACAGCATTTCCCCCCCCGAGTGGAGATGCGCGCTGAGCTCTCATGAGGTTGCTCTCCCAAGCAGCCCCCATTGCCGCTCCTCACCGCCCTGCCTGAGCAGCTGCCACATGTGTTCTCAGCCCCTTTTAGCCATCCACTACACTGAGGAACAGAAGCTTCAGGTATGGTCTCACAAAGTTGATTGAGCCAAACTAAAAGCTCAACACAACTAGCAGGATCTCCCTCCTTGTGAACCAGCCAGGAGCTGCTGTTGCTGGTCTCTTCCCCAAACCTAAATCACAAGAGCAGCAGAAAACCACCTGTTACCCTGTTGCCAGCAAGGCTTCTTTCATCATCTAACAACTGTGGAGAGGCTCACAGATGGCTCTGCAAGTGAAACAGTTGCCAGAGGGAAGGGGGGGCATGACACAGGCAGGAGTAAAGGGAAGCAGGACCTTCCCCTTTCAGCAGCAGTGATGCATTACTGGCTCAGCTGATGATAAGCTTTGGCTGACACACGCTAAGGCACAGTCACACCATCAGCTGTCAGATATGAAGGCGAGGAACCAAGGCACTGAGAGCAGCAAACGCCTGAGCCAGCAGAGCAGCAGTTGGAAGAGCACAGAATCAGGACCTTGTCTCGGGTGTGGTGTGGTGGTGATGTAGGCAAACCACCCTCACAGCTTGCTGCCTCTGAGATGGGAATCCCACCCTCCTTCAGTCCCCTGCCACACATTCCTCCCTGCTGACAAAAGCACCTGTGTGACTTCTCAGAGCATCAGACTGGAATTAGTCTCTTCAGGGTTTCACTCCAACAGACTCAGATGACTGCAGGAACATTACTGCCAGCACAAGGTAGAAAGGGACAGCAGTGAAGCACTAAAATGTCCAGTGAACCTTTCTTTTACAAAATTTATCTTTTCTAGATCTACTTCTTTCACCCAATAAACCATAAACCACATGAATGCTAGCATCCATGGCAAGAGAAACAACAGGAATGTTTATGCAAGACCACGGCATCAAATACTTGGAGCACCTTAAACTGATGCTGGAACCCCATCCCTACACTGCAAGAAACAAGCAGTTTCCACCAATTTTTTTTTGTTTTAAAAAAAGTTTTCACTAATTTGGTTGTACCAAATCAAAGCACTGCAACTGTTTAAAAGTTAGATCTTTTCTATCTTAAAATTGTCTCCAGAAAAAAAAAAGAGAATGCTCTTTCTTCTCAGGTTAAAAGTTGTTTTTACATTCTAAAAATACAGCACAAATACCCTGTTGTGAATAGAATGTGCTGATGATGCAAATTTTAACCCTTATTCCAGAAATACAAATCTGGAATAGCACTTCAGAACAGTTTCTTTTGTCTGCTGTTCCTCCAAACCTTTCATTTAACAGACAGATGGTCAAAACACCTGTAGGACTATGTTCTGTCAGGGAGGTGCTTGAAAACTTGGCTGGCAGATGCAGTACACAGTCCATGTTCTTTTAATTACAGCAGCAACATACATTAATAAGGCCCAAGTATGAAAAAAATCCTCGGTCCTCAGCATGCTAGAAGGAAGTGATGCATTTGTTAAAGCCACAGTAATGCCACAAACTGATTATAAGTTTAGTCTTGCCAGCACAATTAGGTATAATCTCATATGAAAGGCATTATTTCACAGAATCTCAAAAGTCTAGCATCTTGAACAAAACCCAACTACTTTATTATTTAGATGAATAACATACATCATATGGAATATTGTAAGACTGTTCGCAATGGAAAAGGATTTAATGTGTAGCGTAGACATGAGCAGAAATGCTGTTGAAAGTGTTATTTTTAAACCAAAATGTTCCTGTCAGAGGAGGTAATTGTAGTGTTTTTCTGCTAAGTGTGTCAAGTAGCAAGGAGGAGTGTATTTTTGGTGTTGTAAATCCTTTAAAAGCTGGCAGATTGCCCGGCTGTAGTGCCTAAGCATGTATCACACGGGAGGAGTGGTAGTCAGCTGACTTCAGGGTACAGAGAAAACCAAACTGAGGAAAAAACAAGGCAGAACTTTAAACAGAACTCTAATTCAGCTGGTTTAAATAAAACAATTTGCCTACAAAGACTTAAAAGGTAATGCTGAATACTTAATGCTTTCTCTGCATAGTTTTCATCTTCAGTCTGTCATTATTTTGTATCTTAATGCATGCAAAAATGTGAACATTGTCTGATTTTTTAAACTTAAATATTCAGAAGTCAGAAAACAAGTATTTTATGGTAGTTCATGCAATTTAAAATTCTTTCTACTTCTTCATCAAACTTGTTGAAAGGCAAAGACCTTAAGGGTAGGGAGGGAAGCATGATAACGTAATTATAGTCTTATATAACTATCATATCATGGTAAAACTTTGCAATACAAATAACATTCTTTTAAACTTCACTTTCTGTACTTAATCCAGTTCATATGTTCAGTGCATTTAAAGTTACTGAATCATTGTGATTTATACAATCTTACACACATAAATTGTATCTAATTACATTATATATTCTCATTCAAATAATCTTATTTCAATTTCCAATTATTAGTTTTAGATTATGCCATTCTGTGCTGTATTTGCTACTTGATTTTTAAAATCCTTTTCCAACCTTTTTACTGCTTTCATGTTTTCTCTAAATCCATTCAAGTGTGCTCATCTCTTAAGGATATTAGTCCAAAGGATAGTCTCTAGGTTCTTTTTCCAGGATCTTTTCTGCAGTCTCCAATTTTTAATGTGCCAAACACAATAATTTACCATTCATATGCAAACAAAACTATCTATCTTCCCTCTTGACAGCTGACTTCAGCAGTTGTTGTTTGGTTGGGTTTTCTTCCAACCACACCATTGTACTAAGAGAGAAACATGTGAAGATGTCTTTGCCTGATATGAGCCAACAGTTCTTCCAGAGACAGTTTCCAAGATACAATAACCAAAGAATATATATTTAATTATTAATTTTTCTCTCCAAATAGAATAGGGTAACTAATTATTTTTTAGTGTGAACCAGTTGCTCTGTCCCAGAAATTGTAATTTATTACCTGGATTTTTGCCATATACAAACATTATCAGACAGGTTTTACATTATTTATTTGCTAATCATTAACAAAACTACAGAGTATGTTATGGTAGTTCTGACTCATACAGAATTTCCTAAGGAAGAAGATAGCCAGTAAAAATCTTGCTATTGAACACTACTTTTGAGTTCTACTATTTCTTAATCTACTCAATGAATAGTTTTGTATTGCAAGATATTAGTTTGAATTCTGAATATTATAGCATTTTAATGAAAATTTTACAAGCATCTTTTATGCAATAGCATATCCAGTTATGCAAATATGCAATAGTTTGTGCAATTCTGATCAATGAAGGCAACAGCCACCCTTAAAGTAAAATCAAAGGGTTAAATTGTTTTGCATAGAAATTGATTATCAAGTAGTAACTACTGTACTTCAAGACATAAAAAACCCCCCTTTTGGAAAGTAGATGTTTTGCAAAAAAGATCCTTGAATATCCATCCCTCTTGGAAAGTTTGTACAAAGCTAGAAAAGTGCAGGTGGAACCTGGCATGCCAGGGGAGAGAGGCCATGATGGAACAGCAGAGTCTGGGGGAAAAAGCCCCTTACATTCATCACACTTTCAACAGCTACACCAGATGTAAGCACCACAGGTAGGGGAAAATGTACCCACTGCCTTGCCTTGTAACTCACAGGTTACATATTTGAAAAATAAAAATTAAAGCACTGAACTTTAAATCAGTTTTTCCCTTACTTTGTCTGAGTTTTCAATTTGATTTGCCAATGTATTTACTTGAGTATTTCTATTCCATATATTTTGGCCAAGTAATATTTTTTCATCATCTGTTTAGAAATACTCAGTATTTCAACAGTTGTTAATAAAGGGTATCAGAATACAAAAGGTTTTCCAAGGAAAATCTAGGAATTCCTGAACTTATTTAGGCCTGATTTAAAACATTTTTTGCCAACAAGAGTTGATGAACTATTTTTCATTCCTGAAGTAAAGTCCATAAGAGAAGTGTTCATGGCCTTGTAGGGGAGAGAAGGGAGCTGCATTGTCAGCAGTAGCCTGACAGTCTCCATTTAGCATCAAACCCTATTATTAGAACAATTTATTTCTACCATATTAAAAGGTATTATTCTGAACTCTCATAATTACAGATACAAAGATATGAAGACAAAATGATCTTCCTATATTAATTTCAACTCAATTGCATGAAGTTACTTTGCTGCACTTCAGATCACTGTACACTGCTGGTATTGTCTGCATGATGACACTGATGTAAGTCCTGGAGAATGTTTACTCATTTAATTCTGACATGCTGACAACAGCAAATATCACAGAAGTGTGGCCATACACACCTCCAGCAAGTCTTAAGAATTTTTAAAGGAGAAGGATAAAAAACTTCTCTAACTTCAAAACCTTCTTCCTTACAGGTCTTTGAAATTCACTGCAACCAACAGAGAATGTCCTCCAACAGCAGCTGCACAAATGGTTATTACAAGGGAAAGACAAGACAACTAAATATAAAGAACTTCTCACTATTACTGAGCAAATTCATATGAGGGCAATAGTACAGATCTACTTTAAAAAAATATTATTGTTTATAAAAGCAACAATTCCTCACTAGAGACCATTCATACCTTAAGAGCTCGGACAATGTAATTGGTTCTCTCACCCAGAGTAAAGCCAAGTAACAAAATGAAAGGGTCATTGGCATTGTCATCCTCAGTTTCTCCTTTTGGTTCTTCATTAAATACAAGCTGCCATCTACTGATCCAGAGTACACGGAGGTGCTTTCTTGGGTTTTTGTTAAAAGAAAAGAAAAAAGGCAATTGATATGATAGATACATGAACCATGCATGCAAAAATCAAGATAAAGGAACATACAAGACTTGTTCAGCAACTAGTAACATTTTGAAATCATCACTTTGAATTTTTTGCTTGTTTGTGTGCTTTTCTATGAAACAATTTAACCCCAATTTATTAATCTACCACAATATGAGAAGAGAACCTGTTTCACAAAGTGCTATTCCACTTGACTAGGACATTAACTCCTATAGAACATATAACTAGTAGTACTTATGAGCCGGAAATACTGTTTTCCATTTGAGACTGTGAGGAAACAAGGGAAAATCTGATGTACTTAAATCAATGCCTCTGAGTTTGGGATTAAAACACAGTTTTAAACTTCAACACAGGCAAGACTTTAATGAAAAAGTCATTTACATTGCAGAAATGTTACTGATGTTAAAAGTCTGCCCTGAATCCATCTGTCCAATGAATATATAATCTCCAACTGTGGAAACAAAGGTATTCTTTAAAAAAATGTACATAAATTCAATGTCAAAGAAATAACTTTAGAACAAGAATGCAGGAAATGGTGAAGAGGGTGGGAAAAAACCCAAATAAATTAACACCCAAACCTCCCTACTCCCTTACTCAGGTGAATCACTAAAAACTAAGAGAAACAGAGAAAAGAGAGAATTTTGTTTAGTAGAGTAATTTATGAGTTTGGAAACTTTTCAGCAGTGAAACCTGAGACTTCGAGAAAAGGGGATAAAAAAAAAATTAAAAAAAAAAAAGCTGTAAGCCCCTCTTCCCTACATCATGACCCAGCCAGGATGAACGAAAACGTATTTAAAGCACACTGGCAAAAAATGTCAGCATTGACTCTGCAGGGATTTTCCTCACTTCACTTCCCCACAAACTGTTCACCCGTTCAGGCAGGAATGGCGAGAGCTGGATCCACAGCTCCCCGGCTGGGAGGGCAAGGGCAAAGAGCCCGCTGGAAACAGCCGGGACCTGCCGAGAGCCCGGCAGCTCCGCGGGCTGGCGACAGCCACACCTGCGAGGTGCCAGGGTCACCGGGGCAGGGCCACAGCGCCCGCAGGACGGGGACACCGCGCACAGCGCCTTCCAAGGCCGGACTGCGGTGCCACCTACCGGCCCCGGAGCCGGCGCTGCGGGCACGGCACGGCCCCGGCACAGGATGGGCACAGGCCTGGCACAGGATGGGCACAGGATCGGCACGGCCCCGGCACAGGATGGGCACAGGATCGGCACGGCCCCGGCACAGGCACAGGCTCTCAGAGCCGGCCCGAACGGCCGGGGCAGAGCAGAGCGTCCCAGCACGCACAGGGAACAAAGGCAGGAACACGGGAACATCGCTTTAATCCCTGGAGTCAACTGCTTCACCTTTCACATGGATACCTGCGCTTAAAGGCAGCTTCGTGACTGAAGCTTCATTGTTAATTTCACATTCAACTCAATTTATTTAAAATAATCCTCATTATATTTGTGGCCTTAATGATGGCACACAATTTCCTTTTATTTCTTCCAGCTTATGCATGGCATGACAACGCACAGTTACACACAGCTAATAATTTAAGTTTTATAGGCTTCTCTAGCATTATCTCAGTGCTATACTCAGTGGAATTTGCTATTAACCCTACACAAAAATAACAAAAAAAACCAAAGCCAAAAAACCAAATGCCATCGGGACAAGCCTCTTAGGGAAAGAAGGGTGTTGAGCTTTCTAGTCAGTAGCAATAACAGCTCAGCAGAAATGACCTCAAAGAAAATATTTATGAATCTTCACAAGAGATTACAATAGACTAGAACACACACCCTTATGTTGAATTTCAATAGACAAAACTATTTCTATGTTTGTCTGATTTCACTGACATTTACTTTAAATATCACTGAACTCGTAACTAATTTCAAGTGATTTCAGTGAAATTGATGTCTACTGGAAGCTGAATTCAATCTCTGAAACAACAAACCAAGACAATAAATTATGGCCTACTTAGGACTACCTTGTTTTCTAAAACTTTAAGCAGCAGACCTATAAAAGGCACAAGTACTGAGGAAGAAAGGAGCTACCCTGGACACTAAAAAGGGGAAGGAAATTCAAGGGAATACTTTCACTGGAAATTCTTCACTCAATTCTTTCCTTTTTGTATTATATTTGTATAACACCCAAGATTCTACATGCACAAACATACAGTGACTCTTTACCTCAAAATGTTGTCATTTTAATATATAAGGATGAAAGGTTCTAGTATAATATTTTAAAAATTTTGCATCACCATTTTTATACCTTTTCTCCCTAATTCTGTCTGGAGTTTTCTAATTGCTGCTGATCAAATTTCTCATGCTATTACCACTTCTGGACTTAACAAAATAAAAAGTTTAAAAAACAAGATTGCATTCTTCTGAGGGTAGAGAGGCAATATCATAGAAAAACAGAAACATGCCATAAGGAGGATAGTACATAACAAGGGAATAAGAAACACAGAGACGGATAAAGAAGGAAAAAGTAAGCAAAGAATAAAGCAAGAGAGAAAGCCATCCCAAGTTTAAAACACAAGCCAAAGCTTTCAAATATGCCTGGCAATGCATTTCCAGTATCAGGCATTCCAGCATTGTCTGGTATTACACTTGCCCAGCAGAACCTAATACTCCATTTCTCTACAACAATTCACAATTCTAATGAAGAAGTTCAGCATTCTGTTGGTACTTTCCTGCTGCTATTGTGAGCAGAAAAGAGAAACTGATGGAATGGTAAAATATGATTTTTCATAGAAGGGGTCATTGGGAAAGCAGTAAAAAGACTCTGGAGACAAAAGATACAGAAATACCAAAATAATGTAAAGAAAAAATTAAAAAACTAAATATATGTATGGGAGAGAAAAAAGAATACACCGCCTTAAAGAACAAATAGATGATTTTAACATCAAAGTCATGACACACAGCTCTGCTATTGGTTAAATACAGGTTAAAAAATGGTTAAATATGGTTCAAAGCTGCTGTGTTTGTGAACATCTAGCTTAGAAGATATAACAGCAATTTTTTTCCCACTCCAAACAGGAGGCATGGAGCAAACTTGCTATAAACCAGAACTTCCTCCTGCATTTCCCACTGTATTTCCAGGTCCTGTTCAACTTTTATCTCCTTGGGTGGGGGTTGGAGGAGGAAGTCTTCTATTTCTGGTAGAATATAAAGTAGTACAGTGTCATACAAGACTGAAAACTTTACAACTTCCAACCAGTTCCTCCAATTCACTGTGCACAAATATACTTTAAATATTTTTATATTTAAAAACTACAGAAAAATTGGTTTTCAGATAGTCCAGCTGACTGCTCCTACCTGAGACCTTGCTCACTGATGAGGCAAAGCTGCAGTCGGTCTGGAGATCCCCCTCACTTTCAGAGAGAGACAGCAAGTGCAGGAGGCTGGGTCTCTCTGGGTCACTGTCCACATCAGTACTGCTCTCACATACCTGGGGTTTGTAAATAAATATTTGTATTAACTACTTTTAGGTACAGTTTTGATCTTAATAAACCACATAAAGCATAACAGATGCAAAATTAACAGCAAAAGTTAAAATCCAAAGTGTTCACATTTTTACTCCACGAATCACCAGTAAGTGAGGAAAAAAAAAAAAAGAAAAAAAAAGAAAAGGAAGTACTTTTCAAGGATTTCTCAAGATCAAAAAACTTCCAGTGGTTACATTTTAATCTGCTACAATGACCAGAAAGTTGGCAACACACAGAATCAAAGCTTGATCAAATGAGTAACTTCAAGAGAGCAGGCAGCAAAGGATGGTAGCTGATGATACAGTTTGCACTGTCATTTGCATTTACTGATTATCTATGTCAAGACAAAGCAAAACTTTTAAATAAGCAGTTTCAAATAGTCACAGAAATATTCATCTCTTGAAATAAGACTACAAAAAACTCCAAAACCCAGTAACATGGACATGTGCAAGGCTGTTTATACGATCTCCTTCCTACTGAGGTGACATTATTACCAGCAAGATACGTCGCCTAAACAAAGAAGATTTCTGTTGTTGCTTTTAAAAAGATACCAAACATCTCATGGGATTGGAGCTTTCACTTACTGATAATGTTTTGATAGTTTCCCCAGCTGGTCTCTTGCAATATGCCTGTTTGCTCTTCTGAAGGTAACACCTCCAAAAACTGCACAGAATTTCATCCTGATAAACACAAATGGATGGTAAATGGTACAATGTTTACAGGATCATTAATTGCTGAGAGAACAGAGTGTAATTTCTAACTCAGGAATCTGAATAATATTCCATCTCTAATTTTACTAACTGTGATTTATAAAATACATTTCAAAATTAACAGAGAAACAAATTTTTATTTCATATGCTCAATGATTCTAAACAGGGACTTGTGTGATTCACTTTAAAAATTAAAATCTTTTAAAATCCCACTTTCTGTAACACACACACACACACAGAGTGTACAATTCACACTGACATCTACATACCTTCATTTGTGGACATACTCCTAATGCTTCAAGAGCTTCCACTTGTTTCTTGAGTACAAGCTGAAAGCCTTCACAAATATACCATTCACAACCTCCATCTAAGGAAGAAAGAAGGGGAACTATGTTTGTTTGTATTATTTTGGGTTTCTTTAACCTTATGCATACCTATCCCCATATCTTTATTTAGTAATTTCAGACCCTAGTGCATAAACCAGCTACACTGAACACTCCATTAACTTCCATTTATTCACAGCCTTAAACGAGAAGAAAAGTTACTGAACAAGAACTTCACACATTTCCCAAGAATAATATAATTCATTATAATGTCTAGTGTGGCATTTGTAATTGAGCAGAGCATTGTTAAATTACCAGTTTAAAAATAACTGAGAACCTGCCATTAAAGATGAAATATGAACATTCCTTTCCCACCCCTGACACAGAAAACTGGAACATTACAGTAGTGAGTCAGGCAAAAAACAACCAATACCACTTTGGTGCTTTACCATTCTCTCCCATAGAATCATACATGTTTAAATAAAAGAATATCCCAACTTCTAACAAATCCTAGCCCAACATGAATCCCACAGGGAGTGGGCCTGCTCCAATCTAGTCACTCTTTCTTCAAGGCTGCATTGCAATTACTTTTTGCCCTTATCTCTCTAAATTTACTACTAACCTTTTCTACAGGCCTTTGGTTTTAGAAATTTTCTCTGCATTTCTCAACTCCCTTTTCATTCCTTCCATACCTGTTCTTCACCACTTTTGTTCTGAAACACACCTTGCATCTCCCCATCTTGGGCATTATCTGCCCAAAGCTTCTGCCCTGCTTTAATGATGCTCTCTTAACTGCTAACCAGTGAGCTAACAGACACAGCTTACTCCCAAACATTCATGGAATACAGTGTAACATGACTGCATTCTGAAGGTAAGGATTTCTTTCTCAAGAAGCCTGGGGTTGGCTAATGACCTTCTCAACAGGATACATTAAAAGCATGAGTGGTCCAGACTTTAGAAGCAATACAGGATAAGGAAAAGTGGAGGGGTCCTTTTCACACCTCCCTTCACTTCCACACAAGTGCTCTTTTTGAAGGAATGTAGCAACCCACTGCCTCTGCAACAGAGCAAAGGTAGATGAGCATATCAGAGAGAAAGATAACCTCCCACTTTATTTGGCATTTTAATGCAGTTTTGTTTTCTGAAAGTGGCCACAACAGTAAGAGATGCATCCAGCCAACACAGAATATCCACACAGCTCTAGCAGAGCTTTACCACTACATCCTTATGGCCCAGATCCTCCTGTGTAATGACCACTGTTCTTCTGAATATTCATAAATTAAAAGTAAAAAAGTGACTCTGGATGAAAGATGAAGACTGGTTCAGCTACTGGAACTGACTGAAACCTCTTCCATGCAGTTTGTGTGTAAGCTGAGGGCCCAGTGCCTGTAACACAGCCAGACTGACACCAAGACCTGGACCACCATCACACCTCACCTGCCAAGACAAACAACCGCTCTGGTTTTGTGATAGCCATCAGAGGGGAGGAACAAAGGATCACCACATCTGAATGCATGCCTCCAGTAGCTTCAGTGAGTATTTGCTTCCAGAAATCAAAGCAGCAGTAGCACATAGCTCCATTCAATCAAAAAACCCCCACCTCTGGGCTCACCAGAGGTCACCTGTGGCTCAGGAAGTCACCAAATGTGATCTCTGAAGGTTGTGGCAGCATCAGGGAGGTGCATTTTGCTCCACTCCTACAGTCTTTCTTGCCTATCTGCTTTTGTTCTCCACCAAAGACATAATGGCCATGGTGAACAGTGGCTGAACAGCCACCCTTTTGCAAAAGACAGAAACTCATACATACCATTTTTTTCCTGCCTTTTTAAACCTTTGGAGATTGTTTGGACTCTTGAATTAGTAATAAAATCAGTGTTTACAACTTCTCTAGTTCTCTGCAAAAGAGGAATACAATTTAGCGAAAAAAAAAGAGCCGGGTCTAACTTGCATAGATTGTCCCATCATAAAACATAATGGAAGAATTTACTCAAAGTTCCAAAACTAACAGAAGACGAGACAGTCCGAACTTTTGATTCAGAAATTTCAAAAGTAGACAATTACTATCATGGACACACAGGTGACATGCATCAGGGTTTGCCTAGATTTGGACTGCACAAAAGGCAGCAACACCCAGACAATGCTTCTAAGGCACTTAGAAAGCACACTGACACCACAGCTACAGCAACACAGCAGGTCAGGATGGCTCATTCTAAATGTTGGGATTTCAAGGAACGTTAGTTTTCAATAGTGTCAGCTAAAGCATGAGGAAATGCCCTCAATGCCAAGAAGAAAAATCTGTAATTTTCTTCTATAAAGTCAAGAAGCAATCAGAATAAACATTTTCCAAGGCAGTAACTCATCTTTTTACCTCAGTAACGTTGTGGCAAGATCTACAATAAAATCTGCCTCCATCAGTGAGACCCCAGTTCACTTCTGAACACTGAGCACAGCGCTCGTTAAAATCTCTCTGAAAGAAAGAAAAGCCAGAAGACTTTCACAATCGCTTAAGTAAAACAAATGGCATTATTGCTAGGCTACTGCACAGCTTCTGAGATGATTTATAGAGGAGAGGATTTACAGCCTTTGTGTTAGCTCTGGCTGGAAACAAGCGATCAGCGCACTTGCCATCAGCCGCAGTAACTCTGAGCACGTAATTGTAGCTGGGAAGCGCCCGTGTGTGTGAGCGGCAGAACAGCAGGAATGGTGATCCACGCCTCGCACACACGTGGAGCGGCTTTCAATAAAGCCATCCATCCGAAATTCAAAAGGAGACACAAACTCGAGTGGGAAGCGAAAAGAAAAATATATTTCTAGAACTGTAAAGAAGCACACGCGGTGAGAGAAAGCCCGCACGAGCCGGTGCTTCCCGGAGAAACGGGAGAGGGGAAGAGAAGAGGGAAACCGGCAGATTAAAACTAAGTGGTTTCCAGAAACGCCCGCTGCGTGCGTGCTGGGGAGAGGCAGCTCGGCCAGGCCCGGCTGAGGGGTGGCCGGCACCACATCCGCGGCCGGCACCACATCCCCGGCCGGCACCGAGCGCTGGCCAACCCCGAGGGGCCGGGCACGGCCTCGCCCGCCGCCTCCGGGCCCCGCTGTGGGCAGGTCCGGGCCGGGCCGGGCCGGGGCAGGAGAACCCGCCGGCACCTCCCCCTTTCCCCCTGTCCCGCCGCCCGCAGCCGCTGCCCGCCCGGCGGGGAAGCGCCCCCGGCCCTGCGAACCCCGCAGCCCCACCGTGTCCTCCTCGTCCATGGCGGCCGCGCCGGGGGCGCACCATGGCAACCGCGCCGGGCGGCACCGCGGCCCGCCTGGAAACCGCGGCCCCGGCGATTGCGTTCCGGGCCGCCGCGGGCCCCCGCCAGGGGACACGGGGGCTCCAAGGGGTCACTGCGTGCCTCACTGAGGGGACATAGATCCAGGTGTGGGACATTGGATAGGAGAAGGAAATTCTTTCCTGTGTGGGCTGCAGCAGGGTGTCCAGGGAGGTTGTACACGCTGCACCTTTGGAAATGTTCAAGGCTGGCTTGGATTGATGCCTTGAGAGGCTCCCTGGACAGAGGCTGAGCTGTGGTAAAGGAATAAAGTCGGGATTCACTAAAAGGCCGTCAAGGGATACACCCTGGGCAGTACAAGAGCCTGGCCATGGCTCTACCCAAGATGGACTCCAAGTCACGAGTTTTCACACTTTATAAGTTTTGGTCCATTTACATATTTGGATTAATTGTCCAGTTACAGCTCCAGGTTATGCAGTCCTATCCTCCTAGTTTGCTCTCCTCAATTCTCTCCTTTTTACACTTTTTTGGCCTGAAGCTGCAATGGTGTCCTTGGTTCTTGGCTGGAAAAGGATTGTTTTGTCTGACTAAACTGTGAGGAGAACTTGCTAACACTTTATATGAAGTTCAGAGTTACACACTAATGCAGTACAGAATCTGGAAAATATGAAAGTTAAAACTGAAGGCATCAGAGGGGGCCCCGGGCAGCTTGGTCTGGTGGAGGTGTCTCTGCCCATGGCAGGGGGGACTGGGGCTCGGTGATCAGTGGATCCCTTCCCACCCCTTAATATCCTCTATATCCACATGGTGGATTCTATGGCTTCTGTGCTTCAGCCACGGAGGGGACACAGCAGCTTCAAGGGGATGTGGGGTGTCCCAAGGACTGCAGGGTACTTTCCATCACGCAGTCACTAGGGTTGGAAAAGACCTCCTGAGATCATCGAGTCCATCACCATGGCACTGAATGCCATGTCCAGTCCTTCCTTAGAGACCTCCAGGCATGGTGACACTGCCACATCCCTGGGCAGCCCGTTCCAAAGCCTAATCACCACTTCTCTGAGTAAATTCTTCCTGATGTCCAACCTAAACCTCCCCTGGCACATTTTAGGACTATGACTACATGTGCAGCTTAAGACTAACACCATGTGTGCCCTCTGAGCCTCAGCCCATCGCCATCCTCTCCACTGAGCTCCTGCATCCTCATCCTCGCATTGCCTTGGTGGCCCCAGCTGGTGACCACCAAGGCTGTACCAAAGCTGTGGGAAGGGGGCTGCTGCTGCCTGTAAAGAAGGCCACAAAATCTCATTTAACTATGTAAGAGTGCTTGGAGATCCTTGAATGAGGGAAACTACAATTTGAAATCCACTTTCAATTAAAAAACAACACCCAAACCTCCAGATCTTGATGTAGGTCTCTAATTTCTTGCATGCTAATAATAATGTTTAAAGATGTCTAAACACCAAGATCTGTTATTGCAGTGAATTTGCCCACAAAATTGGAGAACAGGTTTAAGCCCTTTAAAAAAAAAAAAAAAAGTCCACTAAGCGAAAGCATGGGAAAAAATTAAAGTTAAAATATACATAGAAAGAGGTGAGGCTACCTTGACAGCTGTGGTTACATTGATGTTGGAGGATATGTAGAGAGCTAGAGGGGAACTGTTTATGTTTAAGAAAAAAGTTATTACTCATACCAACTGTGATCTTTTTTCAGTGTGGGCTGAACATTTGTAACACCCATTAAAGAGAATTACGCATGTAATTCCTGCCATGTTAAAAAGGTGATTGTCAACCTCACAGAAATGCAGCTAATACTTTGATGGAACAGATCCTACTTGTGTTTTTAATTTCCATATTTTTTGTTTGTGGAAATAATGTTCTGGGAAAGCAAGGCCATTTTGTGTGACAGAAAGGGTTTGATCTTTTTCTAATGTATTTCTAAGATTAAATACTACCTTGAAAAAAATCACGTCTGTACCTGTGATAAGAGAGGAAGAGGTGTGTTCCAATGCAGAAGATAAGACATTGCTCCTACTGAGAGCAGTGCTCATGTGTGACTCGATGCTGTGAGTGGGCCTGCCCAGTGGATTTAATGAAATTGAAGTATTTGTTTAAATAAAATGTGGAACTGACTGCTTTGATGAGGCAGGACCTCAGAGTTAGGTCTTCTGTTTTCTAATTACAGCTGGTCCATAAAATATTAAAGGAATCACAGGACTGCCATTTTGTCAAAACCTGATCACTTCATATTTAACAGCTGTAGTTGAAGATAAACAAGAGAAGAAGAAAGATGTGGGGGACTGTACAAGGAGCTGTTTAGGTATAATTGTGGCCATACTGGTGCAGCATGCCGGTAAAGTTTTTGAACAGGAAAGCCCTTACTCTCTGCTGCTGGACAGCCCACACTGCTTGTCTGAGCTGCATTTTCCATGCAGGTGAAACAGATGTGAAAAGGTACCAAATTTTGGAAA
Organism: Melozone crissalis; assembly: GCF_028551555.1. Lineage (NCBI taxonomy): Eukaryota > Metazoa > Chordata > Aves > Passeriformes > Passerellidae > Melozone > Melozone crissalis. The sequence goes on from NW_026535805.1 coordinate 61,582,445, forward strand.
GGAACTTCTACAAAGACTGATGCTGATATTGCTAGTTACTTGATAGTGTCCAGGCTCCCTATAAATGCAAAGTTTCTATTGGTGTTTCAGAAGTTCATCAATTAATTAGTGCAGACTACTAATCTGGTAGAAAAAAAAATCAAAGTATAATAGGGTTACCAAGTCTTATAACTATTTCTTAAATATTTTTTGAAATGACATGTATAAAACCGGTTTTTCAGCATATAAAATGATGTGTAACCTTTGTCCCTAATTACAAGTTACCCAAGCATACTGATAGGGGTATGATAATTTCAAAGCCAGGAGACAGACTGTCTTCCTGCTTTGGCTCACTTTTCTAATTAAGATCATTATGCATAGTAGTCAGATTGATTCAAGGCTTAGATAAATAACACGTCCTGTTGTTTCCATTGATTTGAATTTTTAATGAACTGAGTTCCATTGCTGATATCACATTTCTGGTTCTTGACTGCAGACTTTCTGCATGTGAAAATGTAAGAAATACATATTGGACTGAAAGACATGTCCCTTGGCCTGTCCTTTGGGTTACTGTTCATGAAATTGTGCTGGCTCCAGGATACAAACTTCTGTAGCAGAGATTCTCTCCAGAGTCTTTACCCGTTGTCAGACACCTACTACAAAGAGTTAGAGGAGAACAGCAACCTCAGGTGCTCCAGAGATTGTGTACATGAACACAGGGCAGATCTAGCAGATTTAAGTGTATAGAAAATGCACGCAGTTATTAACACACAAAATTTCATCTTTGCACCATCTCTCCATGGAAGAACGCGTGTTTACAGGCAGACTGAAAACAAAAGAGAAATTAGGAGAACAAGAAGCAGATGGCTTCACTCTGACTGATCTTTGGAGACCACGCTGTAGAAGGGGTCGCGGGAGAAGCTGGGCCAGCAGTGGAGGCAAAGGTGCAGCAAGTTGTGCAAGGACAAAGGTGGGAACAGCAGCAAGGCGTGGGGGTTACAGCAGGCTCGGCAGGGAAGGATAACCAGGGAGGGGCTGAGCTCAGCACAGCTTTGAAGGAAGCGACAAGAAGAAGGAATTTAACGTTACAGCTCAGACACACCCAGCATTGCCTTGCAATAGTGTTTGTTATACAGTTTCAGCTTTCAAATTTTATTAGTTAAATAAATTTCCATCCCTGTTGTGGAAAACCTGAAGATATGATCTTAAACATACAAATCACCAGAAAGCAAATAATCTTTTTTTCCCAAAGTTTACTCAGGTTTTCTCATATTTTTCCTAGGATATAAGTGACAGACATTTGAATTCTTGATTACCAAAAGCATCAATAGTGTACCCAAGAGGGAGGCAAACTGATCCAGTCTTAGGCACTAAGTTTGGGGTTCACACCATCAGCCTTTTCTTTGCACGTGTGCTGCAGCCCAGCCTACCTCACAGAGTTACACTGTGGTGCCACAGTCCCGGCCCAGGTTCAGCTGTGGCTCTCCTGCCACTGAGAGCTGGGGATCAGCTCTGTGGTCACCCAGCCAGGGGATCTGGGGACACACACCTCAGGGCAGGACCTCACAATCAGACAAGGTGCTCCAGTAGGCAAAACTCAGGGAGGCCATGCTAGCACATGGCCAGCCACAGAGGGATTTGGGAGCCTGGGGATGCTGAAGTCCTGGCTGGCATCAAGGAAATACCTCCTAGTGTGTCCTGGCCTTCAGAGGCAAGATGTCTTTCCTGAGGAGCACCACACTGCCATCCTGCTGCCCATGCTCTCACAGACTGCACCCCTCAGTACCTGGTGACTATGTTAGCCTGATCCTACTGAGCTATGGAGCGGGGAAGGACACTTGTAGGAGAGAAGTCACACAGCAACAGAGCAGGCAGTGAGCATTTGGACGTCCCATTTCACAAGGGCATCTATAATGCCTTTATTTTCTTGTTTTTCAGATTTTATTGAGCAATTGACATGAAACCTTCCTTCAAATTGTAATACTTCAGAAGTGTCAGACTTTGTTTAGTTTTCAGCCTTACTGAAAGAAAAACCTGCCACATACTAAAGGGGATCTTGGCTCCCACTGTAGCACTGTGCATCCATAGACCCATGATGATTGTTCTCAAGATCATTCTGGGATATATGTAATCCACAAAAGCAACGGTATTTTTAAAGGAATCGAGAGCCACCTTGTGGAGCTGGGATTCACAAAGGGATTCCAAATAATACAGCTGGGAACAGCTACTCCTGCTAGAAATTCAGATCCAGTGTGATCCTGGAGATTGTCAGTCTGGGACACATGCACCATGCACATGTCTGTGCATATTCAGTGCACAGTGCATCACAGAACTCCTCTCTGACTAAGACTCAGTGACAAAGAAATGTATTTGTGGGCAGTGGCAGGTAGGAATGTAAAACTGTCAGAAAAATGCAGAAAGCAGCAGAATCAGGGAAGCAAAGTAAGGCACTCACTATGACCTACACAGCCTTAGTGTGTGTGGGGGTGTTGCTCACAGGGCATCTTTCACCATATAATTAATTAAACCCTCAAAAATGCTGAAAAGTTTTGGAATCATTATGTGCAGATTTCTGTCACAGGTTTTTCTTCTGCAGTAATTTATTAACATAGAGACTTAGGATTCCCAGAGCTCAAATACTTCATAACTGGAGAAGTAGCAAAAATGGGATAACTTATGTGAGACTTATTTCTTCACAGAAGTAAAGAGCTGTCTTTACTTCTCAGTCTCTGAGGCTGCTGCAGGGACTGTGAAATGTTTCATTTACCATTTCTTTCCCATCACTCCTCATGATGGACTCTGAGCTGCTTGTCAGTACTGATATGTGGATACCAGCACGTGATCTCACCAAAGAAAAAGGTATTTGCTTTTTTTCAAATCTTCTTGGTCTTTTCCAAGACCTTTATGCAACACCAACTTTATCCTCAGCACATTAGATGATAGCTTAAAAATGTATTTTACGTAAGGACAAATTTTTAAAAGTCTCTCTAAGTAGTAGACCTTAAGTATCTGAAGAAACTCAAAACAGAACAAAAACAAACAAGCAAACAAAACCAAAAAAACACCTGAAACCTAAACAAAACAGGACTCTGATGCTCAAGTCATTCTCCAGGTGCTAGAGAAGCCAGTGCTGAGGCAAATGGTTGGTAGTCCACTGATAATCAGTTTGGTTATTGAATCGTGATACAACTGTCCTACAGGCTTTACCCATTTTCTGCTGATTGAATTTTAGGTTCCAGAAGCTTTTAAAATTAGTTACACACTAGCAGAGCTTGAAGTTAAGTTAAATTTCAGAACAGATACTACTTTCAAAATCTCTGTTAGCTAAACAGTCACTAATATCCCAAAGCACAGTACAAAGCAAGTAGAATGTTAAAGCAACCTGAGAGGCCATTCTTTTTAGACCAAGTCCTAACAGACAAACCTAGCATATCCTTTATGCTTAATAGAGTTCAGTTTCCCGCTTTGTTCAAATGTTGTTTTGATAAACAGGAGATATCTATGGGTGTCATTAATGGTTGCTTCAGACTGGATTAATTTTTCCCCAGTAATTAAAATGTAACCACTTATAAGATGACATGTGGTAGTAGGAGAAAATTCATAAAAAGACACCACAAGGCTATGGCAAGGAGTCAACAACTTCTGGTTTCAAAACTATGGAAATCTCCAAAAAAGTCTGCAACTTATCCTGTCCTACTTCATTCCATCATGCTTCCAAGAGGCCACGGTACACGGATGCATGGAGCACTAGGAGCAGGTTTTCAATGTTTGTTCCAAAAAAACTATGATAGATGATTCCACATTATAATAAGTAGAGGTGAAGGGGAGCCAAATCTAGAAAAAATAGAAATAAGTAGAATGCAATTCCCTATTTTCAGAATGTTCCCAAGCTTTGGTCTCAAGTCTGCACTTTTCAAGTTGTCTCTGTCAAGAAGGGAACACCGCAGCATTCAGGAGAATCCAGAAGAACCAGTAGGATCACCCTAGCCAGGGTGCTGTACTCCTCAAAACTGACATGCACTTTCAAGGCTACAAAGGATGTTTGATAAATGCTGTTCTAAACTAGACATGGTTCTGGCAAAGTGAATTTTCTGTGAAGGAAATTAAACCAAGAATAGTATTTAATACACCCTTAAAATAAAGAATAGAATATTGTTTCTCAATTTCTATTCCCCACCCAAAATACACAGCTTTTATGATAGTTTTTGTTGTAAATACATATGCAGGTTCGTGCAGTTTAAGAGCAGAGTTTAGAAAGATAAATTTTCTGTTCTAACTACAATATTAAAAAAAAAAAGAAATTAAATTTATAGGACCCTCTGCAATTCATGAACTGTTTTTTAAAGGGTAGGCTGTAAAACATAGTACTGGGTGCTATTAATAAAAATGAAAATATAGTAAAGTTGAGGCATAGCTATGCTTTGATTTACAATCTTATTACCCCACTGGTTTTTGCCCTCTATTTCTCACCATCTATTTTTCTGTCCCTTTCTTTCTGAAGAAAGAAAAGGTCACCATCCCTATTCAAAACTTGATTAAGTCTGTAAGTTAGGGCATGCTCTGGGACCTAGAACATTTTGTGTCTCAGCAAGGCTCAGTGCTGTTTTGAGCTCACCACTGCATTGGGGTATTTGTTGTGGTGGTGGTACAAAATAGACCTTAATGATTAAGGGACAGAGCTGTGATGGTTCTTTTTTTTTGTCTCACCACTACATAATATACTTAAAAGAACTTTTTTTCCGCAATTACATGGAAAGGTCACAGGGGAAAGCTTTGCTCCTTCAATGATGAATCATAGAATCATTACAGAATCACAGAATGGTTTGGGTTGGAACAGACTTTAAAGGCCATCCAGTTCTGACCCTCTGCCGTGGGCAGGGACACCTTTCACTAGGTCAGTTTGCTCAGAGCCCCATCCAACCTGGCCTTGAGCACTTTTAGTGATGCAGCATCCACAGGTTCTCTGGGCAACCTGTTCCAGTGTCTCAACACCCTCACAGGAAAGAATTTCTTCCTTATTTCTAATCTAAACCTATTTCAGCACATCTTTGTTTTAATTATTAATTATATGACGGGGACATCAAAGTGCAGAAAGTCAGGATGCACCTGAGACTCTGTGAGGACCTGTTAGAGCGCTGCAAATTGTGTTCCAGCCCTGTTTTATCAGTACAGTTCTAGGAAATTTTTAGCTTAAGCGGGTGCATTTCACAGTGACAAAGGGATCATGCATTATAATTAGGAGAAATGTGCTGAAGCCAAACTTTAAGAGCTTTTGTGCAATAAGAAGAAAGCTAGGGATGAGTCATGTTATTTTCAGCTTTTTATGTTTCATCTTAAAACTTAATGGTTTTTTAACAGTGTTGTTTCTACTTGAGGACAGTAATTTAATTATGATTGAAAGTTGTCCATCTGGTGGCCTTTTAATGCCATTAAAAGTACTGATTGTATTCCTGCAGTGGTTGTTTTTCTGGTTTTAATCATAAAGCTGTTTGGCTCTTCATTACAGTATAAGCTTCAAGATCCCACAAAACACTTGTTAAAAGACAGTGGAAATTTTCTCACCCATTTCAGTGGATTTTTGATCATGTCCACTTGGACACTGACCCACGTTAGGTGTATGAATGCATACACCAGCAATTATCCCAGAAGATTGTATTTAGCCTTAGCTCACCCTTGGGAAACAGAAGTATCACTGTCACCACTTGCAGATGGATCTGTAGATCTGCACACCATGAGTTGTCTTAGTCAGATCAACCATAATCCTGAGCACGTTATTCTGGAGCGATCGCTCATTATTGCATCAGGGATTTCACTCCCTGCCGTGTCTTTGTTATTTGTTTACTTATTTTTATTTATTTATTTATACCTGCTTTTCTGTTCCTGGCAGGTGAAAAACTTTTAAAGAGTAATTTCCTTACAGCCTCCCCTTCTTGGTTCAGTCTGCACACAGAAAATATTTTACAGATTTTAAAAAATAGTATACAGCTATATAGCTTTTAAAAAAATAGTAATTTTCTTTTCCCATCTTTGCTGCCTTCCTAAAGCACCTCTTTAAATGAGTTTTACTTAGAAGATACTTTGAAAACAGGAAGGTAGGATGCAAATCCCCAACATAGGGAGTGCTCTGGGAATCCCGCCCTTGCCCAGAGGAAAATCCAGCACATTTCTGTGTAATAAAGTCACCTTTGCTTAGTGGTCTGCTCACAGTCTGAAGATAGTGTGGAGAATCATGTGGCCTCATGGAGTAGGGATTTGGGTTTTGATTTTACTCAGGGATATTTTTTCCAATGGTAGCTAAAGAGATGCTTGCTTTCTCACATGAATAAATTGTGTGGTAAAAAGGCCGCGTGCCCAAATTACTGGTGCCTTCACCATCTTTATTCTATTTCTACTTTTTAGCCACACATATAAGGCACTACATGCTAATTCAAGAGTATACACAAGATAGGGAAGGGATAATTTACTGATTTTAAAATTCTAATGTACTCTAAGTATCCTTCACAATCATCAGAAAGGAAGAAAAAGGAAATCTCAAAGTCAGACCAGGAATCTTATTTTCGTCTACCCCTGTCCATAAGACAAGGGCAAACAAACCTAAACAACTGCATAAACAACATCCACCCATCCCCAGAATTGCTCACACCGTTTAGGCAATTTAGAGCAGTAAACACAGATAAGCAATCTGCATAGAAGCAGCTTTGGGTGACCACAAATGGATACCACTGTTTAATTCAAGCCTCTCTCACCTAAACAAGTTTGTTTTCTCAGCGGTGTTTATTTGTATAAGGGAGTGCTAGGGAAAAAAATTCCATCCTCCTCCAGATTATCTGCTTCAATGTTGTGAAAATTCAGTATTTCCCCAGCATGGGAATATACTCCTCCTACAGACACAATCTGTATTTTGTGGTCTCGCCAGCATTTGTTAGCTGGTTGGGTTTTTTTCCCCTGTAGCTCATAGCATTTAGCTGGGACTAGAGCTGATCTTTGAAATGGGAGAAGTCCTACAAGGTTCAGTCTGGAAGGGAAACCCCATCTGATCAGCATTTCTGTCTCAAGAGACAGGAAAATGGGGGAAGGAGAGATGAGGCCAAAATAGATACATAAGGTTTGAAAAAATAAATTGGGGGATGATGCCAGAGAAATGTTTTTCTCCTTTTCATAAATTTTCTAATACTGGACAATGGAAATGGTGACAAAAAAGGTAAGAAAAGCTTTTGTGATTTTTTTTTTTAAATCCACAGTGAAATAGCTGTCTGGCACAAAATTGTAAACATGTCAAGTTGTCAAAATGTTTTCCCTGGCTCATACACATTTCAATCTTTTTCACTTTCCTGTGAAAACATACAGTATAAGGCAATGGCTCATCTTGTGTGGTGGTGCTGGCCTGGATACTGGAGGCTGCACTGGCTGTCAATCCCACTGAGCCATAGCTTGGTTAACATCCCAGGTAGAGGAACTCAGTTGGAAGACCCCATTTGTTTCAGGTTGCCCTTAACTGTCTTCCTTCTCATCTTTCTGTGCAAACACAGACCTGGGAGGGTGGAATAAGGGAGCCTGTGTTCTCTTTACCCCTCTCTGGAGTTTTGTGGTCTCCCTGATCAGGCCAAGGAGCACACCTGGGGCTGGATGGGTGTGTGGGGCAGTGCTGGGGTAAGGAAATGGAAGGGGAATGGAAAAGGGAAATAGACCTAGGAAGAGAACATCTGTATCAGCAACTACGTTCCAAATGTGGGGCTACCACAGTTTTTCCCTATCTACATCCAAGAAGGTCTTGGAAACATCTTCAAAATCCACGTCATCTTCTCCAAAGAAATTTGAGATAGTTCCCTGATACTTAGGGCCTGGCACATGAGCTTTGAAATTTCAGGGTGATGGTCTTTGAGATACCTCAGACTTTGCCAGGGTAGTGAGAAATTGTCTTTATTTTATTCTCTACTGCAGTCCAGTGCAACCTTTTTCCTGTCAAACAAAAGACCTGCATATGCAAGGTGAATACATGAAACTGGTGCAGAAATAACATCTGAAGTGAAAATCTGCCCACTTTCCACACTTATTCATTCTCAAAAGCATGAGAAAAAATGACACACGGTTTACTAGTTTGCTTTGTTATTTCTGAACTTGCAGGAAGGTCCTTTCAACAAAATTATATAGTAAAGTATGTTAAAATAATCCATTCACAAAGCAAGTCTGAAATAACTTTGAAGCATGGGCTGACAATGACAGAAAGTACTCATATGTGACCCTTAGCTTCAAAAGAGTTCAGAATGTGCTGGCAACAGCACAGAGATTATCTCCACCCACACAGGAGAGCATACATGGCTGAGTGGCTCTGTAGCACACAGGGAAACAAAACAGTCTAGCCCAGAATTATCCTTGTGGAGGAAAAAGTGCTCTCTGCTGGGTAGCAGAGAGCTTCCAGCCTGGCAAACAGATCAGAGGCTTGCACTCATGTTTGAACTCTCCATCCTTATGTCTCCATCACTCCTTGGGTAGGGTGTAACCACCAAGAGAAAAAACAGCTAAACTTTATACAGATTCTGGCTATGAAAAAAACCAAGGTGGAAAATATGATCCAGGTCTTCACAGCACCCCCTGATGTCAATGGTCTGGGTGTCCCAGGCAGCTGCTGACCAGCTGCTGCAGAGCACTCCCCAGTGTCTGGGGAGATGCTGCTGGGGTGTGCCAGGCTGGCACAGCCGCTGCATTGCCTCTCCCTGGGTTTGCCCAGCACTTTCTATACAAACTGCTATGCACTCCTGACTCCAAAGATTTCATCGTTAAGGAGGGTAAAGTAATACATGAGGAGACTGAAAAGAAGTAAAATCAACTATTTCTATATCTCAGTATTTAATATGTAGCTGCAATTGTTACAGCTCTCCACTGAAACATCACGTTCAGGGAATGTCTTATATTAAGAAGCAGGTCCTGAGGATGGGTTTACACATAGTTTAAACACTCTCTGAGCCTAGCTTAGAATAGCATCATGAGGAGCATTCCTACTAGAACCAGAAAAGACAGAATATGTTTCTCAGTCTTTTTCTGAGGTAGAAAGCTCTAGAAAAAAATCATGTTTGTTACTTCTTTTTGAAACTCTCAATTTATGAATCACAATTTTATGGTTACTGACCCTCAGGGTATGTCACGTTCTTTCTGTCTGGGATGCTTATCATCAGGAGAGCATGAGGTTCGTTGGAGATGTGGTTGCTGTGGTCAGTTCACAGCAGTCAGGCAGGAAACTGTTGTTTACAGAAGGTATATGACAAGCTGGGTCTTCTTTTCCATTCACCTTCCCTCCCCTTCTCAGGGGTGGTAACGCCTTTTGTGTCCTAGTCAGTCTTATCAGTAGCCTTTTAACCCCAAACACACAAAGTGAAGCACCTGAAGGAGGCAGTATCTTAACTGAGGATTTTCACTATAGGACCTTCTGAGAACAGCTGACAGCCCTTTGCAATTTCCTTCTTACTCTTATCTCTTATCTAAGCTCAGGTACTGCTGAATGGAAAAGCTCTTGGTGGCTGAGAAGCGACGGTGACACCACCAGTGTCCCAGCGCTGGGGAAGAGCGGGTGTGTGCTCTGGCATGGAGGCTGCTGAGGCAGGAGACATCTGTCCAGCTGTGTTGAGGTGTCAGGTGTATTTAGGATCTCACATGATTAGCAGCATGAAGTTGTGTCAGGGGAGGTTTGGGTTGGATATCAGGAAAAGGTTTTTCACCCAGAGGATGGAAGGGCACTGAAACAGGCTCCCCAAGGAAGTGGTTACAACACCAAGCCAAACAGAGCTCAAGAAGTATTTGGAAAATGCACTTGGGCATGTGGTAGGACTCTCGGGTTTGTCCTTTGCAGGAACAGGAGTTGGACTTCAATGACCCTTGGGGGTCCCTTCCAACTCAGGACATTCTAATATTCTGTGATATAGCTCTGTCCAAATTCACTTGTACTTGGGCTTCTGCTGTGTAGGCTTCTGGTGCCAATAGCACCCACACTCAGGAAGTACATTCCAGTCCTCTAATTTCAGCTTATTAGGAACATCTATAATAAAGCTCCTAATTTCAATAATTTGGATCATATTTGGGTTACATGCCTGAAGTGAGCAGTGTGATAAACAAGTCTGCCTTACTCCCAAAGTGATAGGAGCCACTGAAACACTATATCCATATTCCCATAATTGTGTGCATTCGTGTATGGCGTAGGGCCTATGATAGTTCAAAAACTACTACAGTTTGCAGGTCCCTGTCTGAAAAAGTGGAACAGATTTTCATTTGAGTTCCCATTTCTTTTTCTAAGCATCCTTAGAAGATTCTGTGGAGGTTTGCTACAGCACAGGGTGTTGCTGATGCACCTTCCCCTTGCTGCAGTAGCTGCCATCAAACCTGTCCCAAGGAAATACTGTTCCCCTTTCCCATTCCCTACACTGGTAGTTCTTCTCATATTACAGTTTACAAAGCATCAGTATGGATACACAGTGTACACTTTTAAACCATTCTCAATGTTTCCCAGGAATAAAGCAGCTAGGCAGCTCTCTATGCTGTGATGACAGAAGTTAGGTCTGGCTGCTGCATTGCAGCGAGGCTGGTATCATTATGTTGCCTTGTTTCACACAGATTGCCTGCCAATAAAGTCAATACTTCTACACATTTACATGGTTGGTTGCCAAGTTAGAAACAATAAATATTATGAAACAAATACAAACAGTGCAAAGGAGTTTTCAGGCTTTCAAATGTAGCCCTGGTTTGCAGAACTCATGCAGTTGTGCCCAGCCCTGGAGTGGAGCTGCGAGGCTGGCTGGTGGCCATCAGAGCTGTAAATACAACCAGTGTTTTCTGTGTCCTCAATAAATAACAGCTGTGGGAGGGCTGGTGACACTCTTGAAACAAAACCTTAATAGATATCAGAGAACTTGCCTTATAAAAAATAAGAAAAATAAAAAATAATTCAGAGAATGAGAAGTAGTGGGGAAGGTGTCTGTATGTGGACACCTGCTTCTAGTTTCACTCCCACAAGCAATATAAGATGCATAAATTATTCTTTCCATGCTGGGAAAAAAGGTATAGCCTCAGGACTATTAGCAATGGGGGAACCTTTACATTTTAGCACTGTGGAGAAGCACACATCCTTCTGAAATACTGATAGACTAAGCCATGTGCATGCAGCAGCTCCTGCATTTACTGCTGGTTGGAGCTGTGTCATCTCACGTGGATCCAGTCTGCAGACAAGCACCTTTGTATTATGGTGAGACAATGAAATAGGTAGAAAAAATCATGCTGTCTCATTAAGGTAAGATTATAGCATTCATCAGGGGAATATAGGCTGATGAGCAGAAGCAGCATTTGGAGAAGATGTGCAAGATTTGAATCAGGAGGAGAGCTTCAGTTCTTCCCTTCACAGCTGTCTTTGGTAGGTTCAGGTAGTAAGGATGGCAAGGGAACCAGACTGCTCGAAACAGAGTCCAGCTCCTTTCCAGGTCTTGCCAAAATCTTTTCCAGCATCTTAGCCAATGGGAATGGCAAAGGCAATGTCCTTCTTTCTGCTAGAGTCACCTCCTCAGAGAGATCCCAGGGCATTGTGGGTGCTGTAACATGGGGGTTATTCTCAAAGTGAACCTCTTCTGGAGATGGAAGCTGTACATGACAAGAGAGATGCAAGTTTAGGTCTCCCAACACACTCTTCAATGTAAAATGACACTGTGTTACTTCCAAGCAATGCAAATAAAGATGCTTATGGCATATTGGTTTTAGAAATATACTTTTCACATCAAATTGTGCACCTAATAGATCACAAAGTATTAATGTGCTCTTCAAAACCTTTTCATAATAATTCTGCTTTTTATTCTGTGGAAGTTAAACCATCAAATAAACAAATTCTTGCATTTCTAATAAATGCATGTATCTGGATGCCTCCTAGTGAAAAAGCAACGAATCACATTAGTAACATACCTTGCATTATACATGTTAATTTGTCCTTGAACACACCATTAAATATATAATGATTTTAAATTACATCATTCATACCCACTGACATTCTACTGATAAACCACATTTAGCAGAAACAGCTGCAGAAAGATTTGTTAATTGAGCCCCCAAGCAAATGGTTACAGTAATCAATTACTTGCCGTATTTCTAAATAACAAAACTGGGCTGAATTCCTAACTGATGCAATGCCACTGTTTCAGAACACCCTGTTTATCTCGTTGTACTCAGATAATTTGCTACTTGCACTTGACCAAACATTTTAGAATTCTCTTGAGGCATATGTACAGCTTTACATCCCCATTCTGGAAAATCTCATAGCTTGTCCTTAACAAGGACCCTTCTGTAGGGACAGGGGTTTCAAATTATGTGTTTCTAAGGATTCAGCTTTCTGGCATATAATTAGCTCAGGGGCCTGCTGGGGTGCAGGTAGCTATCCCAATCACTGATGAATGGAATATCAGTGGAAATGCAATCCTCTACTGTCATTTTGAGTATTTTCTTTAGTTGAATTCCAATATTGCTTTCATGCCACTGTCCCATTAAACACATCATTGCTTTATCTGGATTGTACTGCAGTGACTGACTGTACATAATTCATCACACATTTTAAATACTGTGGGCGTGTATTTGCTGTTTCAATGTTGGACTGGACTATAAGCATCCACTTTAATATATTTGGCTTTCCAGTGTTTTTATCAGTCTGAGATTTCCACTTTTTATTATTACATTGATTTGCTTTATGAGTTTTGAAGTGTAAGGATTTTTGATGGTTTCCAGTTTACACATAGTTTTCTTGAGGCAAACATCAAGGAGGGACTGTGATCATTCTCCTAGGGGAAAAAACTTTGCCAAAATAGGTAGTTTGGAAGACTCCTTTATAAGCAGAGTGCAAGACAGAAACAAGTATTTCTTTTAAATCTGTTCAGGACTACATACTGTTACTGTTTGAGCAGATTTAAAAATCCCATTGTCCATCTGGGAGCTTGGTGTGATTCAGCCATCACAAGTGTGCCCAGCACCCTGGCAGCCAGTCCTGGGGGTTCCCAGGGTCCCTGGGGAGGTTTACCTGCTCCCATCTCCCATATATACTCAGCTTCCTCTGGCAGCTGAATCCAGACGTGGTAAATCCCGTGGAGCTGGCAACTCTGCTGGCCGTCAGTCAGACAGGGAGCTATGGGCTCCAGAGTCTCCACATTTATTTTGTATTTCTGAATTTACTGCTTGTAAACCTGCAGCAGAGGAGCCCAGCCATGAAACTCTGTTCCATAAGCACTGATCTGGGTTAACCTTCAGTCAAGTCCTAAAATCTGGCTTGCAGAGGCTGCTGTTTTGTATGTCTTCCACGTATTTTTTTTATTTCTAGTCAACTTTCCCTGAACCCATGAAGAGCAGAATTGCCTTAAATGTGTGGTATGATTGACTGCAGGAGGTGCCTCAGTGACTGTGCTTTATTTTTCCATAATGGCATTCTCCAGGCTTCTGCTGAAATTTGGGTAGTTTATCTATTGATTGAATGAATTGCTGCCTTTGCCAGCTATTTGTCATCTCTAACTACCGTTTGGAATACAGAAATATATTTTAAAGTGAGGGTTCATTTTATTTTTATTTTTGGCAGCTTGGTGAAGCTTTTATTCCAATAGCAACATGGAGCTGTACTTGATGTGTTACAGCTACTTCTTCAGCTTTGAGACTGGGGATGTAATGATGTTTTTGGCCCAGTGTACGGTATCAGCACATATGGAAACACAAATGGTCACAAAAGCTTCTTGATTTAAAAGTTGGGATTTATTTTCTTTCGACTAAAGCTCTGTAATTTGAAATATTTGTAGTGATGAGCCTTGCTTTCCTTATTGCAATGAAGAAAGCCTGAGCTGGGTGTTGAAGCTGTTAGGTAAATACAAGGGTTTTCATGGGGGGAATTGTCAGAGCAGGTTGAATAGTGCACCATAAAGGTGAAGACTCATTTACAGCTGTGGAAAATAGTTCCCTTTCTTTGCTCCAAACCTATATGCTTAGAACTATGCTTTAGAAAACTAAAATTTTCCATGCTTTTAACACAATGCAAGCCTGATAAATGTTCTGTCATTAAAGTTATTTTGGACAAGCTGGAAGTATAGAAATAATTCTCATTCTATTTTTGTCTTTAGCACATTGGCTCAGCACAATGGACAGTACTGCATTTTCCTACAAGGATAATTCACAAACTCACTGGCTTTCATCCCATTTTTGACTGAATCTTCTTAATTTCTTGCCAAGAATTTCAGTGCTTACCTAAGAAAACTCATGCCAGGATTCAACAGCTCATGTAATCTGCAAGATCCTATCAAAAGTCATTAAACCATGCTGCTATAAGAGTCAGTTAACAGACACAGAGGCCCAAACCTATACCTGCCTCACTTTCTCTGCATATCCAAGATGCTCTCACAGCTGGAGAGCAGAAGTGACAAGGAAGGAGCTCCATTTTTAACTATCCCACCTCACAGGATTCACCTGAAATGGCATCTCTGGGACATGAAGGGGTTCTGCTCTGGGGAACACAAAAAAGGAAAGGGTCCTTAATCTTTTTAACTTTCTCAGGTCAAAAGAGATTTTTCAGAGGTCTAAGAGAGACCTTATCATAACTGCTGCAATGCTGTTGGAGGTGCTCTGCATGAAAAATAAAGAGCTCTTCCAAAAGTTCTTTTAAAAACCTTAAAAATATAAAATATTCGGTAACCTCAGTATGTGGCAATGGTCTCCTCATGAACACTGTTCTTGCAATATGTAATATATTATGCCTAGCTGATGTGAAGAGGGAAGGTCTGCACAGGATCTAATTAAACCACTGAATATGTGAGGGTTTTAGTTGTTCTGAAAATCAAGACCTTCTAAAAAAAATCATGCAACCTTTTGTAATATATCTTTTAATCTGTCATATCTTACAGTGCAGCTAAATTATCTATTAATATTCAGATTTTTCCCAAAATCCCTTATGAAAAGTAAATATATGTGTAAGCAAGGCATATATATACACACACCAAAAAATGCTTCAGTTTAGCAAAGAGCCATACCCTAGAAATGCTTTTTGTCTCTGCCTATATATGCATCAAGGTTAAGAGTTGCCACTCAAGGTGGCTGTTGAAGAAGCATGACTATAAAAAACTCCTTGAGTCTATGGAGGACAATATGTTTAGTGCACAAAAATAAATACTCATGTAAAATTGATTGGGAAAAAATTAAAATAGGATAATTATAGTTATAAATCCACTGGAACAGTGGGATGTGAACAGCGTGGTTTGATTAGACGATTTGCAAGTTGATTAGTGATCCTTATCTTTTCCTGCAGCATTTAATTGCCCTGTTGGTCGTAGCTGGCCTGATGAGAGATCTCAAGGCAGAATTTAGCGCCTAATCACGAGGGCAGGTGCTCTGAGAACAACCACAACACCGCGGTGGAGATCTGAGCTCTCCTTAAACAATCTGCAGGAGGCATTTTGCACTGTGCCAGGGGAATTTGGTGCAGGATGACTTTATTCCCAAGTCTCTGTGGTATGTGCCAAACAGTTTTTCTGTCTTCTCAGTCTAGTAGCTGTGGCTAACTTGCAGTCCCAAATGCTTGCTTTCCACTGGAGAATCCTGAGTGTTTCCTCCTCATCCATAAACCTTCTCCTGGAAACTAATTTTTTTTCTTGTTGTTTTGCAGTAGTGCCCAGACCTTTCCTCTGTTCCAAAGTTCCAGAATCTTTGCTAATGGCAGAGGAGAGTGATGTACCCAAGTTTTTCCTGCAACCCAAACTGACCTCCCAACACCCAGTGGGCCCCATTGCATGGGGACAAGGAAGGCTGGCAGCACCTCCACTTTGTATCCTCCTTGCCTTAGTTTTCTCTAGGAAAAGAGGATACAAAATAAACTGAGAGCATTTATGCTCGTGTCTGACCCACCTCCTTGGACTTCAGCTAAGTCCAGCACCTTCATCTTTGCAATGCAGCCATCAATAGGGGCCACCACCTGCCTAGAAACATGACCCCAAACCTTGGTGGTGTGTCCGGTTCGGCTGTTTGTCTCTGCCCGGACACAGGTAGGATGGCCTTGGGACAGCCCGCGCTCCAAAGGACGAGTCTGGACTCTTCAGATTTTCAGTCTTCAAATTGTTTATTATTTCTTATCTACAAAATTTTCTTTCATCCCGACAGAGGTCTGACCAGCGAGGCAGCCAAGGGCACTCTTGACCTCCCACTGGGCGGTCGTCTCTTTTTATGCTAAAAGCTACGTGCATCATATTTACCTTTATTTCCCAATACCTTACACCCATATTAGCAAGTGCACCTTCACCATGGACCAATCCCAAAGTGCCAACATCACCACAGAAAATGGATGACAAAAAGAAGAAAGAAGAAGGACAAGACACACCCTGATCCCTCCATCTTGTCTCCATAACCCCCCTGTACCAAAACCCTAAAATCTATATTTCACCCTGTAAATACATCATTCGTACACCATTCATTCCCAAGTGACTCTCATGTCCTCAAACAGGTGGCACATCCCTCGAAGGGTCAAAGTCAAGCCACCAGGTACTTTTGGCAACATTCCAGGATTTCTGAGCCCCCCCCAAGGGTTGTGTCGGTAACTCTGGACATCCGGAGTGATGTGCTGAGTTCCCACAGTGATGTGGCTCCACATCTCTGCCGAGCATTCAGCTGCTGTTTGTGGCACAAATCCATCGCTCTTACCCAGGAAATGTTCCTGCAGGAGGGCCCCCACCCACAGCAGCACTTTGCTGGGGCTGAGCTCACCACCAACACCACTGATTTCAAAAGGCAGACAGCAGAAGTGTTTTAAAGACAGGTTTGAGGCACCCAATCCTTTAAAAATAATTGAAACTTTAGGTGTCTGGCTTTTATAGCCTTGCTTACCTCCCATGCATTGCTTCAAGAAAAAGTCAACAACACCACACAGGATGAAATACTGCATGAAGCAGAACTTTCATACCAAATATTTCTTGGGGATGTTCATCTAATCTAACTTTAGACATTCAAACTTTGTAGTCTAAATTTAAGGTAAGTTCCATACACAGGTCATTCTCATTTTATAATAGGAAGTCACAGTGTCTCATTTCTTGTCACTGGCTCTTAGGGAAATCTGAGGTTGAAAACACCAAGCTTACATTTTTCTTCACCATAGTTACCTGGCTTAAAGGCACCAGTGGTCAGCTAATCCATAAAGTTTCTTGCCCATCAATAGATTAATTCCAAGCTTACAGCAAAAAAAAGAAAAGAATTACTGCATGGCTTTGTCCTTGAAACTCCATCATTTGCTTATTTTTATAATCCTGAAAGCCCTTCTGGTTTTTCTGAGCTGTATTTTGATTCTTCTGTCTTTGTCAGTGACAACTGTCATGTTTTTGTTGAGCTCACTAATAAACAAAAACCAGTTGATTCCAAGATCAGTTTTGTAGTAGCACCCTAAATAGTTGTCTTCTACCCCAATTGTTTTTTTAGCTCCTGTTTTCATATTAGGCATTTCTTCACCTGCCTTTGACATATTCCTCATTTAGTTGTTTCTAAGGCGACATCATATGAAATACTTTACTTAGGATGAGAAAAACATTGAGGATTTTCTCTGCTAAGAATCCATTAAGCTTATTAGAGATAGAGCAGGTTAGAGACCTACCTTGGATTAAAAGCTGTGCTAAACTATACTCTTTTGTCTATCTCTGCCAGCTGTTGAAATGAAAATAACAGTTGGTGTTTAGTTAGATCAAAATTTTTCATGCTTTCTAAAATATAGAAGATACTCTTGTTTTTCTCCCAGCATCTGTTGCTGAGGAAACATATAAATTTACTAGTTTGGGCAGGTTTCTCTGTTGGTTGTGTCAGGATTTTGGATAGAGATGGGATTTCTTTGCCCGAAAATATTAAGCCCTTAGATTTTTTTCTGCTCCAGATGCTCGGTCATTCACCTGAGTCACTCCATCTCGGCATGTCACTGTGCTGACTAAAAACTGAAATTTTCATTTCATTTTTTGGCCCATACTTAGGTTATCTTTCACCCCAGCCCCCAATTTTTACAGCTTAACAGCTTCAAACTCCTCTTTTTGCTCTTTATTTGTTTATATGACTAAAGAATATTTTACAACGTGTTTTTAATTTCCTTTGCAAGGTGTAACACAGCCCTGCTTTTGACAGATCTCACTTTCTCCCCACACTTTCTGACCTATAAGATACAATTTTCCATGTTAGTCAGCCCCTTTTTTTTCCATTTCTTGTAGGCTCTTTGCCTGCTCCTCATATTCCTTTCTGGTTGGATTGTCACCAGTTGGGTCTGGAGTTCTTCATGAGTTTTTTCTCCTTCCTGAAATGCAGACACAGTTATATATCTTTGACTTCAAGAATCTCCTTTGCAGCCAAGTCTCAATGTTCCATCACTCCTCTGAGACTAAAAAAAGCCAAGCACAAGAAGGCAGAACAGCACAGGGTTTTTATCTTTCTGTTCAGAGAGGGCTGTGATCTGCTTGATCTGGGCTATTTTCCACAGCCACCTCTTCAACAACATCCTCACTGTGTTTGAATTAGCACTGCCTCAAGAAATATATTTTTTAAAATGTCTGCCAGAAGTCCAGAATCAGGAAGAATGGAGCTGTCATCATCTGTAGCCTCAGTTTTATTATTGATACCATTCTGCTCTGATTAATCTCCAGTAGCAGGAGGTCTCCCACAGTTCTGTTGACTGTCCACTGCTATTCCACTGTCCTATAACCACAGCCACATTTTATCTAGAGGGTTTAGTGGATCTATGCTACTTGCTGTAGTCACATGAAGATTTATAGTGCTTTTCAAGAAGCCAATTGACCTTGATTAAATTTATTACATCATGCTTTTCCTCCTGCACACACGACCACATCAGTAATGTACAGTGCTTTTCTGTCACCCCTACCTCCCTACCTGAGTTCTGCCTTGCTCTCAGTACTGTACTCCAGCCAGAAGGAATGTCCCACTCTCTTGTAAATGCCTGGTTTCTGCTCCTGCAGCAGATTTGGCTCCTGCAGTCACTGCATAGGCTCATTGCACAGTGTCCAAGCAATCAGCTCTTGCACCTCAACCTCTCTCAATCTCCTTGCTAGTGAAGTTGATCCACTGCCTTTTGCTTACCTGGCCACCCATCTTGTGAATACAGCTTTGTGTTTTCTCCTTGCTTTGCAGATTTGTATCTTAGCTATGTTGGTTTTTTCCTTCTTCTTCACTTATTCCATTTTGTGTTTCCTACCTATTAACCTGGGTTAGATAACTTGAGTCTGTTCCAGCCTTAACCTTGGCACTTTAATTCTCCGTGTACAAAGGCAGTTCAGTTCACTGAAGACAATTTTCCTCCTGTGAAAGCTTTCCAGTAATTTAATGTGCCAAAACCATCCTTTCCAGCTCTGTCCTTGAGCTGTTTGTTGGTTTTGTAAGCTTGAAAAGCTTTCACCTTTTCTTGCTAGGAACTAGGAACTCTGAGACTTAAACTGCAGATCACTTAAGCCTTCACCTCTTTGGCAGACAAAAGAAGTACAAAAAACATCATGGAAAACTTCAGAAAAAAACACATTTCCCCTCCCAGTCTTCTCTTGTGGCATAAAGAGATCTAAAAATGCACATACATGGAATTTTCTCCAGAGCAACAAATAAAAACAAGATTCAAAGAAAAAGTAAAAATTAAAAACCAATCTCTGTCATTCTTAAACATATGTTTTTCTGTATTGGTGAAGCTTTGTACATGCAATGTTACCTAGCTGCTGTGTGTGATTGATAACTTCCCATCTGACATACTACAGCAAATTTGTTGCCTTGTATAGATGTTAATGGGAAATATACTCTTAAAATGGTTAAGACTGTAATAATGCTTCATTAAATATATATTTGGAAAGGAGGAGGTTCCTCTAAATGAGAAAATATTGACAAATATTTAAGATAGAATCAATACAGTCAGTCTTTCTAAGTTTCATATTAAGCAATAAAAAATATTAAATGAACAGTCTGTAGCACAGTTTCTTACACAGGCTTTCCAAGAGTCAGCACTTAGTGTCTTCTTTGATACACATGCATTAATTTAATATGTATGCTTTGCCTAAGAACATGAATAAGTCATTCCTTTTAATGTTTGCATTTGCATGTTTAATTTAAGTATGGGAATCAGTGGAAATGCACTTAAATGCTTATGCTAGTTTATTCACTTTGTTTTGAAAATTATTGTGTGCAGCATGGGTGAGAAGGAAGTAATCTAAGTAGAAGCAGAGTTGATGGGAAAGTAGGTTACAATTTACTTACATGTGTGTGTAGTGGACATGTGGTCAAATCTGCAGGGAAATCAATCTTATCTGATGCATTGGTATGGGATTTAAAAAGATTATCAACATGATCAGGACCAATTTCTGTAAAAAGAAGTTATATATTTCCTGCCACTCCACTGCTATAAGGACTATCCTACCTGCTTCCATCCGAGTTCCCTGAAATCACACCATTTGTAGAGGCAGAACTGAGGGTTTCATGAGCATCTATGAGCTTTTTGGCTTCCAATTACAAGATCGTGATTATTTTTCCATAATTCTCTGGAAGTGCCCTCTCCACGAGAATTTCAGGATTTCTTTAAAAACTAATTGAAGAAGCCTCGGAACTTTTATAGAAATTCCTATAGCACATTTTTGGGGTTGATATTTTTTGAACAAAGCTGTTATAACAGATTCTATTAGTAGAAGGATATTACTTCTGATTAAATTACAAAACTTAATCAGAAACTGTAAGGAGGACCTATCTTCTTTTAATAATATCAGGGAAGGTTTGTGGATGGGCAGATGATGGGAAAAAGAAGGGAGGGGGGTTCTGTGGCAGTACCCCAGGGATGTTTTAAAGCATTTCTCCCAAGGAGTTTCACAGAGCTCTTATGGGAGATGTGATGCTGCCCTGTGCAGGTGCCCATCTCTCACATGGAAGTCTCTTAGCAAATGTGGTCTGACAAAGAGGGAATTCTTGTTCCAGGGATTCCTGAGCAAGCACTGAGCCCAGTAAAGCACCTTGTGGTTCTGTGCCCCCACTGCCCCCAGCTCCTTTCCAGTAGAAGCTCTGAGTGCCAGGGATGCCCCCTGAGCTCCCACTCCTCCTTTGCCTTGTGGGAGCTGGGGCTCACCGTGCAGATCCCAGCCCTGCAGCTCCGCCTCTTTCCTCTGTACCTGGAGACATCCTTGGTTTTTGTTGCTCCCTTCTCCCCCTCCTCGCCCTGGGGACCTGGGCTTTGTATCCCCCATCACCCTCCTCCATCCTTACTCTTCCTACTAGGAATCAAGGTCCCCCTGAGCACTCCCTGCCCAGCTCCTCTGCCTCTCATTCCCCAAAAATTTCTGTCCAAGATGAGACATTTAGCAGCCATCACCACCCTCAGTTTGCAGGAAGTCACCTTCTTACCCCAGAAGAAAACTATTGGTGAAATCTTTTGTTTGGATTTATCTTTTTTGGAGCCTGGATGGGGGCTGCAGGATCCAGCCTGAAAATTCTTGTTGGGTTGGAGAAGAATTCATCAGAATCTGGCTACTTGGCTCATTGCTTTTAGCTACTTTGCAAATAAATGCAGCCAGAGATCTGACATTCCCAGGCCTGCATCTCAGCAAGCCTTTTCTATTCAGAAATATTCAGCTCCTCAGCAAACAGACAGAGAAGCCACCACAGGGTAACTTCTGGCCTGACCCAAAGAGTGATGGACAACAGGGAAGGGACAAAGCTGGGGAAGACTGGAGGGTTGCAATTACTCCGTTTTATCCTATGTACTTCCAGAAGATTTTACACATTTGTTTCATACCTGTTTGACAGTTTGCATGGTCTCACATTTTGTAGACATCCCTTAGGAGTGAATGTTGAGCAGAGGTATAAATGCCACACAGGAAAAGGCTTTGTTTGGATCTTCTGTCTGTCTTGTTTAATCAAGGAGTTCAGTGATGTAGAACTAGTTGTGTAACACCAAAATTGTGGGTCTTCATGTTTTATTAAGTCTTTCATCTTTTTTTGAAACAAAACAGTCAAAAGATATTATATTTTCCCTATCACATTTAAAAGCATAGCACAATTTCCTTATGAATTTGGGAAAATCAATAAAAGTTTTTCAGGGTTTTTTGTTCTTTTGGACATATGATCCCAATTATTTAAAAGCAAAGGATGGTTTACTGCATAACATTGAACTTTCTCCTCTTTTTGAAGTGAATGCTCCTGCAACTGCACTAGCTTTATTTAATTTGCTGAAAGAAGAAATTTCCTACAAAGACAATTGCAGCGTTCCAGCTCACCTGCTGCAGAAGGATTAATCTCAGGCTTGTCTTCCTTTTTTTCCCCTATATAAAGGCACAAAAATAAGATATCAACTGGAGACCAAACAGTAAAATGCTGAATCCCAATTTCCTGATGTACTTGCCATAAAGCACAAAATGACTGGAACATACATGAACCTAAAGTGAGAAGCTGAAGTTCATGTTTTACAGCACCGTAAGGCATCATTGTGAACATAACAGTGTGTCACTGGTATGAGGGACTAAATGAGCACTGCACACAACAAGTTCCTGCCAGCTGAGGAGGAACTCATTTCACACCTGGCAGAACTGCTCTGCCCTCCTGCTGGTACCTCTCAGGGTTCTGGTTATCGGCAACCCAGCTGCAGGTCACCCCAACATGCCAAGAAATGTGGAGCAGCTCTGTGCCTCCTGTGGAGGGATTCCTTTGCCTCTTGGACCTGCAGATCTTCTCAAGCCTGGATGTGCTTCAGCACCTTCTCAACACAACCGAATGTCAGGTGTTTCACACTCTGCCCAGGACTCAGTTACTGCTCAAAACTCCCCTCGTGTGTTATACAGTGAGAAATCTGTCACTGGAGAGCAGGGACTGGACTCTGTCACTTTCCTGTAAATGCATCCAGGTGTCTACAGTCCCTCCTGGACTGCTTTACCCTCTGGCAATATGGAAAGGGCCATTTCTCACCCCCAATTACACACTGTGACATGCAAAAGTCCACCAGAGCATTGGCACTTACAAGCTCTGATGAGAGCATTTCAGGGGTCTTCCAGCAGCTAGAGCTGTGAGTGGGGATTGCTGCCCTTGTGTGGGGTGAGAGCGTTTCAGGAGTTTTCCAGCAGCCAGAACTGTGAGTGGGGATTGCTGCCCTTGTGTGGGGTGAGAGCGTTTCAGGAGTTTTCCAGCAGCCGGGACGGTGAGTGGGGATTGCTGCCCTGGTGAGGATGGTGTTTTGAGACGGGGCGAATGCTCCCTCTGGAGGTGTCTCAGCGAGCGCAGAGGCAGCCCGGGGCACGCACTCTGCTGCAGGCACAGCCAGGAGAAATCCCCAGCATTCCCTAAGCTGGGAGGATGGTCAGGAGAGGAGGGAAGAGGTTTCTAAGCCTGCTGGCCGCTTTCTGTCACAAAAAAGTACAATGACTGAGACCTCAGAGGTGTACAAGTCCCTGCTTGTACTTCTTTGGCATGGGGGGACTCCCAGGGGACATTGGAGGCGGTCCCAACAGAGGGGGTTGCTGAAATTAGAGCCCACAGCCACGTGAAGTGGGGTTTCACCTGCTTTCAAAGATGCTGATGAACCATGGGATCTTCAGCCCAGTCAAGCACAGCTGTATCATTCCATCTGCCCAGCACACTGCAGCACATCCCTCCTCACTTCGACATGAATTTAGTGGTCTTGCTACAGGCACACAGAAAAATTCAGTCCCAGGTGTAGGGAAAATCAGCCCTGTTGATTTTTGCACCACTGGAGGGGAAAAGCTTGGCAGAAAAGGGAAGCCAAATTTGGCACAATGTTAATATGGGGCAGAAAGCTCATAAGCTCATGGGGCATGTCTATGTCTGTACTTGTGTGGCCAGACACTTCATAACCAAGAAAGTACATGTCACGCTGAGCAGATCTGAAAGAGAAACTTACCCTAACAAACCCAGCATTTAAAGCTGGAGGAAAATAAATAAGATGAAAGTGTGTTTCTAACTCTATAGCTCTGTTGTGGTTTACAAAATTAGCCTAAAGCACTTTCCAAAATAATTTTCAACACTCCTGAACACTTGCAAATAATTTTTTTTCCTTTGGTTTGGGATTGTTTGGCATTTTTAATTTAGAGGAAAAAAATGCATTTTTTCTTCTGGATTTTCTGAAATATAGGAACAAGAGGTACAATATATCTGTCTGCTTAGTAGGGCAGGGTATTGTGGGCTACAGGCCTCCTCCTTCCTAAATGCTGCCTCTTCTTTCACTGAGGGGTGGTGGAGACCAAGTAGTCCTGCTAGTCATCCTGGCACTGTTCAGGTCATTCAAAGATGTTGTGGCAGCATCTAGTGCAATAGAATGTGAAATCGTGGCTATTTACAGCGTAAAGTCTCTACTGGCAGAGAAGAAAGATAAAACCTGTGTAAAACTGCCTTTGGTCCTGTAAGTCACTGGTGGTTGTGATTACACAGGAAAAATAGTAAATTATTTTTGTTACTCGTATAGCAAGTTTGTCTGCTTTCTGATTATTTGCACCAGCCTTTCCCTAACCTGTGCTCATTTTAGCTGTGTGTTCAGCCATCAGTCTGTCACCCACAGGGCCTCAATAGTGCTCAGTCTCACAGGGACAGCAGGGCTGAGCTCATAATTAAACCTGGAGACCATTGCATCTGTGAAAGGATTCATTGTAAGTATTCTAGTGACCACACTGGTCCCCTTCAACCACCATCATCAAGTGTATTTGATAATTTGTGGTATGTATGTATGTATGTATGTATGTATGTATGTGTGTGTGTATGTATGTATTATTGGTTATTATTATGTTATAATTAATATTATAGTATTTATGTTATATAATTCTATATTTGCTCCTTTGGGGGAGTTGAAAATGTCTCTGTCAAAGCAGGCAGCTGTGCCAGAGGCAAAGAGCAACCTCAAAGTCTCTGCAATGGATCCAAGGGAATCAGAGCTCCCCCAGCACACAGCTCATCCCCTCACACAACTGCTCTGCCACCACCCCACACAAAGCAGCCTCAGACAGTCACTGACCAAGGGAACAATGTGAGAAACCTCTTGGTCAGAGGTCCCTTTGAAGCTGAAAACTCTGGGCCTTTTCTCCACATTTGGCCAGTTCACGTTTGTCCCAAAAGTGGAAGGGAAATGCATCGGTCACTTTTAGGACAGGGAATTTGGGCAAAGAGACACTTAGGCTGGTTTTGGCCTGGAGTTAATCCTGACTTGGGGATGTCTGGGGCTCAGTGCTGGTTTGCAGGCAGTCCAGGCTAATCCAGGATGTCCCCATGGTTGCTCCACATCAGCTGCCTCCCCTGTGCTTGGGGTTCACAGCAGTTGCCCTTAGTTCTTTGCTATTCCCAGCATAAGGATATTTATCAGGAGATAAGATGGTCTTTTTATAGTCAGACCTGGAGTTTCCATGGTGAAATTAGCCAACAGGAGTTTCCTTTGCAAAGCAGAGCATATCCTTTACTGGCAAAAACATGTTACTCCCTTGGTTGTGAGGAAGTGTCATTGTCCGAAATCTATTCTGGTGTTTAAGGGCTCTGTATCCTCAAAGAAATATTTTTAACCTGAAGGGAATATTTATATTGTCCACTCAGAGCAGTTCACTGGGTTATTCTTAGTTCTGTTTCTGTGTCTGCTTTATCTGTGCATCATTTTTCCCCCTATTGATCTTTTTTTACAAATAGAAAATGAAAGCAAGGGTAATAGTTTAAAGTAATTCTGGGAATTAATCCACTGACAGGGCCAAAGTAAACCCAGGGATTAATTTGATTTCCCACAGTCAGTGTGTATCCTAACCAACAGGAGTGATACAATAGTTTCTAAAATTTTTTGAAGCCTTTGAAGATGCCCAGAGCCAGCATGTTGGCTGGATCATCTCTTAGTACCAGGCATTAGCAGAAAACCACCTCTCGTCCTTCTGATATTCAATGTGCTGGGCTGGAAAGTAAAAAATCATTTTATTTTAAACTAGGCACCTTGAAGAAGGAATTAATAAAGAGCTGATTATGAAACCATATGCAAAAGTTCTGGTGTTGGCACAGAGTTCCATCCATGGGCTAGCCCTGACCTCACCCTGGTGGATGAGGACCAGCTCCATAAAATCCCACAGGACAATGACACTGTGGGCCTGGTGTGCGACCCCAATCACAACCAAAAGGCAGCTGGGGATTATACATGTATATGTTCAAGGAATTTGGTTTTTTTGTTTTTCCCTTGGGCCTGGTTATGTTAATAAATTGTCATTTTGCTGATGCTGAATGTTTAAGGCTTTTTCCCTGCCTGCTGAGGTCAGCATGACCACCTGCCCATTTTCAGTGCTTTGCAGAGTGAGGGTCTTACAGTGCTTATCTGCTCCAGCATCCTTGTCTTCCTTTCCTTGATGCTCCCCCGAGGGAGTGCAGTGACTGTGATGGATGTGTTTTACACTGCTAACAGTCAGTTAGAGCTACCTGCTCCCCCCCGATGGAGCAGCTCTGATTCTGCTGCAGAATAATGAGAATTAATGACTCATTCACTAATTACACTTTTGTTGTATAGTTTTGTGCTTATTTGCTGCAGGAGCTGAGCACCCTTGACTTTCTGATGGCAAGGTATGAAGCACTCTTGAAAATCAGGGTACTGGATGATGTATAAGCACGGGCTTGAAAACATGCTTGAGCTGTGACATGTGGATCTCATCTGCATTGCTGAGGTCACCAGGGCAGATCTGCCTTCTGCAAAGGGAGGGCTGCTTCAGGCAGTTCAGAAATACCCCTTTAAAAACTATCATGGCTGTGAAAAAAAATCTCAGTGCAAAGTAGTTCTTTGAAGCATTTATTTAAACATAAATATGAAGAGAAAATGTAGATGAAATAATTCACATTGGAAAATTCCAAACATTCAGTTAAAACCGTATGGGTAATAAATCTTATATCTTATTCTTCTAAAATAAGAAATTCATCAAAACAAAAAGCCATGTGTTACAGAATATGATCTTGAATTTTTATATCTACATTAATCAAAAAAAATTGGGCTAAAATCATCAAACACCAGTTTCTTATAAACACAACAGATATACATCAGTAAAGGCATGGACATGCTTCCAGGAAGAGGTATGCTGCAAAACTGCCCCTGGCAAGCTGTGGAAATAGACTCACACTTTATCTAATACTGCAAACTCATGCACCAAACCCAAATCAGGATGCTGGATTTTAGGTCTGGTTTTACCTCTGAGCCATAATGTGCTGCTTCCCATGTGCAATGCTAGTGATGGTAACATTGGGATGTGGCTTTCTGCAGTGTGTGACTTTGTGGGACTTTAGGGTCACCTTGCTTCCAGGAGACAAAACTATCATTAGTGGCAGGGCACTCCAAATCAATGCCATATAGAAACCTTAGCAATATGAATTTTGCTTATTTTTTGTCAGCCTTGCCCATATTTGAGTGTCTGTGGCATGTAAGGGCACGAGGAGGAGAGGCATGGGGTCAGGGTGTGCCAGCAGCAGCGCTCCCAGCCCTCCTCTGCCCCTCAGCCTTTCCTGTGGCCTGCAGGAACTCACTCAACCTCTCTGCTTCAGCTTCTTCAGGATAATTATGCTTAGCCCACAGGGGTGTTGAAACAGATTAATTAGCTAAGGTTTGTAGAGACCTTTGAAGATGTCAAGCACTGTAAATGCTGCTTGTTAGGGAGGTATATTATTGCACACTGTATGCACAGCAGGATTAGGGACTATTTAATATTGTGCAATTGGAGAGGAAAAAGAAACCAGGAACATCCTCAGGGAGCCTGAGCAATGTGTACTTCTAAGCACAGTTCTTTGCCCATCTCAGTGTGATGTTCCATTTAAATACCTTTCTCAGGGCCCTAATGATTTGCTGTGAAGTTGTCAGATCTCCATTTGCAAACTTCTAAGGAAAGGTATAATCAAGAATTTAATATTTCCATTAGCTTTATGGCTTTATAACTACCGTGGCCATAGCTGCTAAAACAGTAGAAACTTTCAGCCAAAATCTGTTAGTTTTAACTTTCAGCTGTATTAGTTTTTTAATCCAGCTGTCTGTGTGGCCACATAGGTGCTAATCTCTGGATGAAATAAATATATCCCAGAGGGGCTTGGGACTCAGTGCAGAGTTTGGAATTTCAATATACTTATCCTCACAGCATCTTTGGGATAAAAAAAAAAAAAAAAAAAGAAAAAGAAAAAAAAAAAAGAAAAAAGTGCAGTTATCATTAACCAAATGGGTTTGCTCACAAAGTACCACCACTATGGATAAAACTTGCAGAAAATGGGTGTGGTGGCTTCAGTCTGTTTGAAAGCCAGCTGGCTCCTTCACATTGCCTTCAGTGATGGCAATGTGAAAATTCCTTTCTCTCTGATCAGCATAATTTTGAAATCCTTATAACTCTCCCTCTCTTCCTTCTGGCTATTAGGCAAACTGAGCCTAAGCACTACAGCCTCTTCCTGGATGCAGAAATTCTCTTCCCCCTCAATAATTTCCCCTTTCACAATTTTTCTAACGCCACTTAGACATGAAGCAGAACAGACAAAAAAGATTTCCCAAAATGTGCACTGTTTTCCATGGAATACCTCAGTCTTCTTTCACATGGTGTATGAAAGAGGTTAATTGATTGGTGATCATTATGAAATATTGTTTTCAGTGTTTGTGAATTAATTATTTATGATTATGAACCATACAATAATATTATAAATATTTGTTAGCAATTTATTTATGACTGTTATAAACAGAGTAAATGCAAATTGTCTCAACTTATTATAAATTTTGTATCTAATGTCATTCTAGTAGAGACAAAACTTGAAGATTTTGTATCCCCCACATTGTGATGTCTTTGATCTTGTTTATACAGCATCCAATCTGATGTCAGCCCACTCTTACTGAGCTCATCCCAAGATGCTCCACATGAATCTTCTCCCACTGCAGACTGAGAGCAATAGGGCCAGAGTCCTTCAGAGAGCTGAGGCAGCTCTGCCTTCACTCACACCTTGCTGAGAGCCATTCCTTCCATGGGATTGTTATGTGCACCACTTGGATAAATTGCATTTCTTAATTAGTTGTGATTCCTCCTCTCTCTTTCCTCTCTTTAGGTTGTGCAACAGCTCAGTTTGTGTTCTTCAAGAGCACTTTTATCACTTAAAAACTGAGCTAGAGATGGCTGATAAAGCAGTAGAGTGGCTGGTTTTCCCTCTGGGCAGTTTCCCCTTGCCAGAAGAGTGGCCCCAAATGGGGAAGCTCTCACAGATAACAGAGTTACCCTGTTCCACCTTCTCATCCCTGGTGTGTCTGACTGGAACACATTTCAGCAAAGCAATAGGTTCAAGGCTGGATTTTGCTGGGCATCTGCCCACACTGAGGATCTGCTATCCCATGCCAGCTGAAAAGCAGAAACCATGACTTCATTAGAAATAAGGCTGTGAAAGATGGCACAGCAATAAAGAGCAGGAAGATGCTGTGCTTGAATGAAGATGTTTTTCTTTGCCAAAACTCTGTGTGCTAATAGCTTTTCGTGTCCATTCAGCCTTTTTCCCTTCTCCTTGTACTTCTGCACCAGGTGGTGCCCAAACTTGAAAAGATTGGATGGGTCAGACAGGTCACCTTGCCAGGGAGAAAAATACTATTCAGAGGTGAAACCAGTTAACAAAATTGAAATACTCCAATTTGCTGGTGCACTGCAAGCCAGAGGAGCTACATATGAGGATGCCCAGGATCTCCAGCCTACAGCCCATGTTCTGTGAGAAGGGGCCCATGCACAAAAACACTTTCACCCTCAAGACACAATTCAATTACAAACCAGTTCAGAGCATCGACAGTTTAACTCCCTAAGAATCAGAGAGAAAAAGATGTGTGAGTGTTGCTGAGTGTCATTTTACTTATCCCAGCTACTCCCCTCTTCCTTCTTTGTGCCTGTTTTGTTAAGATGAATCCTTTCTGTTTGTCTCCAAATAAATAAATAAGTGACTGTGATAAGGCACAGATAGGATAGAGTGCCTTGCAGCACACTGCCTCTCTCTCTTGCAGGGCTGGATTCTTCTCTAGAAGAGTTTCAGCAGGTACACTGAAGGTGTGTTTGTTCTGACACTGTCTGCTGTATGAGGAAACTTTTGGAGTACCCCCCTACCCTTTTTTGCTGTGGAATGACCTGCACTATGGGGATTGTATTGAATGGAGATGGAAAGTTGTTGTTACACCTTTCACTGAAGTGAAAAAATTTGCCCTTTCTGCCTCTCCCCCATCTTCCTCAAGTCAGTGACACTTAAAAGGGGAAAAAATAACCAAGCACAAGCCAAGGGAAAGAAGAAGAGATTTTAGTTGGAAAAGCATTTGAAGTGCTCTGGTGTTTTCTCCTCTCCTTGCTCTTTCCCTGTTAGCTGAAAGCTTGCCAGCTTTTTCCTGGTCTCAGCCAATGAGCTGGATGTGCCTGGGTTACCTGACAGACCAGTGGTGTGGCCAGAGCCTCTCAGTCACTGTGTTTCTTGGAGCTGCAGAAAAGCAGCAGCAGCATTTCCACTCCCTGCAGGAAGCTGAGTGCTCAAAAGTCAGGGCTGGTAGAGGACTATGAGTAGCAAAGTGTGGAGGATAGTTTCAGCAGGAAAACAAACTATTTGAATGCATGTAGGCCTAAATTAAGGGTTTAAGATAAGCTGATGAGATTGTTATGGTGATGAATTATTTAAAATTTGCATATAAACATTCCTGCATATAAACAATAACACTTTGTGCATTCAAATACATGACTTCTAGATTTAGATACTGTGTACTATGTAGGTTTCTTTAAAATTTTCACTGAAAACAAAAATCAGGCTTATAGTGTGCTACCCTTTCTGCAGTACCCTCTGCTATTTGGATGAGCATCCACCTACACTCTGAGTTATCTGGAGAAATGTAACTAATCACCAGTTTTTCTGAGCAGGGAAGATCACAAAGCCCCAACCTCTTAGAAATTAGAAGATGTGCTGCAACGAGTTGAAACCTGTGGGAAAGCAATTTATAACCAGCAGGTTTGATGAAGACCCCTTGTACCTGATGAGGTGATGAGGGGCCACAGATGGGTTATCCTGCAGGAAGGACAGCCCACAGGTCAGGGGAGGTGATTCTCCCCCTCTGCTCCACCTGGCACACTGCATCCAGCTCTGGGATCCCCAGCATGGCATGAGAGGGACATTGACCTGTTGGGGGGAGTCCAGAGGAGGCCAGAAGGATGCTCTGAGGGCCAGAGAACCTCTCATAGGAAGACAGGTCAAAGAGCTGGGGCTGTCCAGCCAGCGGAAGAGAAGGCTCCAGAGTGATATTCCATTACCTAAAGGAGGGCTACAGAACAATTTAGAGGGACTGTTTGCAAGGGCATGAAGTGATAGGATGAGGGGGAATGCCTCTAAACTGAAAGAGGGTAGATTAGGCTACAAATTAGGAGGAAATTCTTCCCTGTGAGGGTGGTGAGGCACTGCAACAGGTTCCCTAGAGAAGCTGTGGATGCCATATCCCTGGAAATGTTCAAGGCCAGACCAGATGGGGCTCTCAGCAACCTGATCTTGTGGGAGCTATCCCTGCCTATGGCAAGGGGATGGGAACTGGATGATCTTTAAGGTCCCTTCAAACCCAACCCATTCTGCAATTCTAAGAACTCCTCTTTCTCAATGATGGCTGAAGCAGATTGCACACCAGGCAACAGACATCCATCTCAGAGAGGCCAGTGGCGTTAAACCTCCCTGAAGCCCTGGCAGCTGCCCCCGTGTTAGACAGACTGTTGGAGAGGTTTGGGCTAGACAGGAGGAAGCCTCTTTTCCCAGGAGGGTGGCACAGAGCTGGGACAGGCATCTTTCAGGGAGGAGTCTGTCCATGGAGGTTTCTAGATCAGCTAGGGAAGGTGATGGGTGACTTGCTTTACTGTTTTAAGCAGCATCGTGGAGTAGATGCACACAGAGACACAGAGACACAGACACAGACACCGACTCTGCAACTAACCCACCTTTCCACAAGACACTAATTCTGCAAAATCACAGTTTAGGGAACATCTTTAGGAAATCCCACTTCAGGCCAAGTAAGGTTTTCTTGAAGCAACTGCAGAAACACACTAAAGTTTGAGGCTCATAACCTCAAACCACCAGGTCAGCTCACAGAAGCAGACAACCTTAGATGGCTGTTCAGCCAGCATATCTGACAAGACAAGCAGGTACCATGAAGTGGCAGGTGGGTCTTGGTCTAGAGACACCTCACAACCCTTTCTCAAGCAAGAAGAAATGGGGAAGAGATGTTACAGAAATGGGAGACCATCTCTGCAACTTCCCTTGGCTCCACATCCTCACTCAAACTTTGGTCACCCCTGCAGCATCAGAATTTCCTAACAAAAGAATTGGTTTGTAATTTTCAAAGCAGATGGCATTTCCCTTGGAACAGGAGCTGATTTCTTTACATGGAAGATCAGACAATCAAAACTGCCTGGAGAGCCCTAACAGAGCACAAGAGCCATACTCAGGGCTCGTCCATGTGCAAAGGTTGGACCATTTCTCTACTGAACAGACCAATCAAAGTGATGCTGAAAGGCTCTGTGAGCAGTCAAATACAAACTCTGAAAGGGTGTGAAATCAGTACCTATGTGTGGGAAGAGAGAAGCTATCATCTTAATTCACCTCTTAATCTTCTATAATATTTTGTTCCCTTTCTGTCTTCGCCCCCTCTACCATTTCAGCAGTCTTTAACATCATTTACACTCTGAATATTATTTGTCTGTCCTCATCTCATACAAGGTGCAATTCCTGCTGAACTCTTCATACTAAAAAAGTACTCTTGAGCCTAATGCTGAAAGTTACGGAACATTTTTCCAATGCTGCAAAGCCTCAGCTTTCATTTACTTCAAGGTAAGTGGTTGACACACTGCACAACGTAGGATGTTCTCCTGCTGGGTCTAAGCAAAGAAGAGCTCAGGTAATTATTAAAATCTTAATTTTAGCTGTCAGTAATAATTTCACTTCTGCCTGTCAAAGAGGGTTGGACCCCATGCTGGAGCAGGGAAGAGTGAGGAGTCCTCCCCCTGAGGAACAAGGAGTGGCAGAGACAAAGTGTGATGAACTAATTGTAGCCCCCATTCCTCATCCCCCTGCAGCATAGGGGGAGGATGGGAGGGAGTGAGGGAATAAAGTTGAGCCCAGAAAGAAGTGGGGGGGGCAGAGGGGAAGGTTTTTTATGACCTACTTTCATTTCTTGTTACTCTACTCTGATTTGATTGATGGTAAATTAAACTAATTTCCCCAAATGGAGTCTCTTTTGCCCATGATGGGCGTTAGCAAGTGATTTCTCCCTGCCCTTGACTCATGAGACTTTTGTTTTCTTTTTGCCCTCCTGCCCAGCTGAGGAGGGCAGGGATAGAGCAGCTTTGGTGGGCATCTGGCATCCATCTGGGATGAGCCTGCCACATGCAATCTACACTTGGTCCTCCAAGCCTTTGCCTGTCCTTCCTGTGTGCCTTTTCTTTGCGCTCTTCTCCTTTCGACATCTGTTTGTTGGCCACTGAAGAACAAGCAGAGATCAATGGTTTTGATATTCAGGAGCAGTCCAGCAGCCACAGCCTCTTGGGGATCCAGACCCTTCCCCAGCAGTGCCAAGGCAGTGTGGGCAGCACCGCTGACATTCAATACTGGACACCCTCAGGAACACCAGTTACTGGGTGCTTATGCCAACAGCGAACAAAGAGGTCCCATCACCCTCTGGAAGAGAATGGCAGCAATTTGATAGCTGCCCCAAGTACAGAGATCAAGAAAGGCATTTTTAAATAGTCTCATCTCTTTTAAAAAATATAGATATGTCCTGACCTTTTTCAAACTAATTTATTTCATTTTTATCAGATCTTCAACTTTGTTTTAAAGATAATACCCTGAACTGCTCAAGCAGATAGTCTTGGCAATTTCTTAGTGCTACAAAGCCCCTGTTTCTGTAAGACAATATATTTATTACTTTAAAATCTGAATTACATTTCAACCTCACAGGTAGTTGTCTCTGCTAGTGTAGTTAGATGGGTTTGTGTCTTGTTTCAGCTGAGATAATTTCACTAATACCTGTGGTCCAACATTTCAGCACAGCCCAGAGGGGGTTGCATCAGGGGGGAAATATCTGTGCTGAGAGGGCAGTGGGCCAGGCAAGTGGTGACAGCTCTGCACACAGCTTGGCCAGTGCCAAACGTTTATGCAACCACACAGTGATTTCAGTAAAAGAATAGACTGATAGATATGTTCTCTATGCTCTTACTATTGCCTTGCACTGAAGCAAATATCAATATAAATATATGTACTACTTAGAGCTACATGGCTGTGTTGTTTGATAAAATAGCAGACATTGTTGTTTTTACTTCTATTAAAATATTGAATTCAAACAGCAGAAGCACCAGTTTTTACTTCTATTAAAATATTGAATTCAAGCAGCAGAAGCACCAATTATGAGGGGACTGTTTCTTCCTAACATTCCCTGCCTCAGTCAGTCTCCATGCACTGCTCCCTTAAAACTCTGCATGGAGCAGTTTTCAGTGTCACAGAAATATATCAATCTAGAATTCTACAGTGTGTAACCTAGTGTCTTATTATTATTATTTACATTTTTATAGCACACATATACAGATAATATGCGTTGAGGCATTCAGGGCAAATAATATGCTTTAAAATCGTAGTTGAAAACTTGCCACAAAATAGTCTGCACACACTGCCTAGGCATTCAAAGCTTAATTATATTCTTAGTCAGTTTTGATTTACATTTAAATTACAAATTACGTTTTGCTAACATTAATTTACAATGCTACTTAAAAAATACATATTCTATGGTACATGAATAATAATTCAAAGCAGTCAGGTCTTGTTGGATTGCTATGATCTGATAGCAGGGGGTGAATAATAATAATATTTCTAGAAAGTTTTCCCCATTTGAATATAACATTTCTCAATGTATATGCCTTGCACATTTGAATTCAGCCAGCTATCCATGGTGCAAACAGGATTCATAGGATGACCTCCCTGCATGTGCATTTTTTAGAAGACTTTGGCATAGCCATGTGGAAACATGCTCTAAACCAGTATGCACTTATTACTGGGCCATAAACAAGGAGCTTTTAATCAATCCCTTCACTCTGTGACCCTGTCACATGTCAGAGGAGAAGAGCAGAGCGGGATGCAGGGACATCAGCATGTGGCTGGGAGGTTTTCAAGGAACCCTCAGAGTGAGAAGGAGAGGAAGGAGAGTTCATCTGGGCCCCACAGCAGGAGGGTCTCTTTCTCTTTTTTTTTTTTTTTTTTTTTTTTTTTCTTCCCCAGGGGGAACCTTTTTCTGCCCTGGAGCTGTCTCAAGTGTTTGCACTCTTCCACAAATGGCTCATGGTTTGCAGCTGACTTCAGGCGTGTGTTTATGGTGCTCATGGAGCACATTTTGCTCTGATGGATAATAATGTCCATAAAACTCAGAGAAAATTAGTTTTAAAATAGCCTTTAATTAATCCCATTCCAGTGCAATGATAAATATCTTCCTTTGGGTAAAACACTGAAACTTAATGTTTGCTTCTTATTCAGAATTCCTATGGTGTATATATTTGCTGCTACTGCTGTGCTACCCCCAGAAAAGGCCAACTCTGGATTTATATTGCATGTAGCCAGGGCAGATCTCATTATTTCACCTACAGACCATCTCCTGTAGCTGACGACAATAAGCATGGTTTAAGTCACTTGAAATGAGAGTTAGGCAGGGTTGTACAGCATTAAATTCCATTTTAAACTGAAGTTTAAAAAAACTTCAGTCTTGAGATTCAGAAATATCAAAGACACATTCTCAGTTTAAAAATCCATGCTCTTCTGTAAGGGAGAATGGAAAGGTGTTGTGAACACAAAACACAAAATAAAGCAGAAACAGAGTCACTCTCACTCCCAAACAGTGATGACTAATGACTAATAGCCATGACTGTTCATAACGCTGAATTTATCTTTAATTTCCCCTTGAATACTTCTTTAGGGGCATGAGTAACATTATTTGACACTTATTGTCCAAGGAAGCTTCTTGTTGGGGTTGGGCAAGAAGTTGCCCTGAAATGCTGTAACAAATTCACCTGGATTGTATCACATTTCAGCTCCCTGAGAGAATGTGCTGTAGAAAGGGCTCATTTGCAATGGCTACATAAAAAAAACTTTGAGGAAAATGGCCAAAACAGAGCGCCTAGCTACTGTAAAAATCTTCTTCCATCACAATGTAACTGAAGGAGAAAAACAAAGGTTAGCAGATTTACAGAGATACACCATCTTCAACAATCTGGGGGGAATTTTGCCGAGAAAATGTCTCCAAAATAAAGTCAATGTGGCTGAAATGATGGGAAATGAGACATATTTAGGATTTACCTTAATTCTCAGAGATTTTATTTCTTGTTACTCTTCAGGAAAAGGACCTGACAGGGAGGACACTCTGGCACAGTGAAGTCCATGTCCTTTGTGGGGCAGGAAGCAGCTCTGGGAGGGGACCACACACCATTTCAGTCTCACTATTGCACAGCTGGTAAATCCTTTCCAATAAAAATGGTGTTGAGCAGCAAAAGGGTATGATTCTGGGGGAAAAAAAAAAGGAGCATAACTGCATATACAAGGAACTGGTCAAAAATTTACTAAGTTTAAATTTGTTAAATCAAGAATCTATATAAATCTGCATTTTTCTATTAAGAAATTATAAATTCTCTTTGCAAAATACATGATATTAGTCAATATATGGAAGGATATGAATGAAATCCTCATGAGCACAATAAACTTTGTGGTTGTAGTTCTCAAAATATAATTACTTTTAAAAGCCATTTTCAGCTTCTTAAAGCCCTGTTACTAATGGGCTAGTGTAGAGAAATGATCAGCATCCCATGGTCCATTATAGATGACAAACTTCTTTTGATCCCATTGTGGTAGCTAATAATCCTTTATCTTTGGTCTTGCTGCTCAGGCCTGTGGGGTGGGAGAGGAGCTGAGGTTACTCATGCTGTGGTGCTAATGGGGGTAGAGTGAAACATGATATTAATGTGAAATGGGGCAGCTTTGGATTAGTGTTGGCATGGTCACTGCTGATGGATGCCAGCGCTTCCTTGCCTGGGAATGGGCAGAGAACAGCTCCCACAGTCCCTTCCTGCATCCCCGGGGAGCACGGGGGCAGATCAGGATCTGCTCCACTTGGGAGCCTCCAGTTTGTCCTGCAGCCTGTCCCACGCTGGCAGGGAGCAGCCCTGGCTCTGTCCCTCACACCAGCCTGATGTGAGCCCAGCACCATGGCCAGCCAGGCAGTGCCAACAGAGGAGCCCTCCTTCCCCACTCCTGTCCATGTCTGTGCCTCTGCAAACTGCAAGAGCTGTCCCCTTGTGTGAGTGCCATGAGGACACCGTAACACCTGAAGCTGTCACAAGGGCCTTACAGACATTAATAAGAGGATCCATAAATGTGAGTCTCCATTCTCTGCAGTTCAGGTGTGTCTTACAGCTCTGGACCTGGCAAAGTCTCTTCTTTAGTGTCAACCCAGCCAGGAACAAAGACAAGGCAGGATCTCTTCAGGTCTGGGCAGGTTGGGGGAAATCTAGAGCATCGTCTTGAAGAGAGATGGTTCCACCATGTACCCAAACATCACCTGTATATGTGCTGTCCACCAAGCAAGACTCCTGCACTTTATGAGCTATGCCATTGTATTCACCTTTAATGATTTTCACTGTGTGAAGTTACTCTCTTTGGCTAGAGGGGAAAACTCTAGGTTGAATAATCAATTGTGTGTTTTCCCAGCATGGGACTGTAGGGAAGAGGAGAGAGACCATCCCACCAACCCTGTCCCTGCTGGTATCTTCCTGTGGGCCTCTCCTGGTGCTGTGGGTGACCAAGAAGCAGTTCCTGGAGCCTTGATCAGCTCAGGTACTAAGATGCACTGCAGTGGTGACTTCAGTGAGGGATGCACATTCACTCTGAAATGTCCTTTTTATTCCTCCCGCCAGCTGTGCTTTTATTTACTGTTTAATTTGTAGACACCTTTGCTGCTCCCTGCGCTGTCAGCTGGACGCTGTGCCTCCAGAGCTGTGCTGTTTCCAGGCCGTGTGCTCACGGCTGCGGTTTTTAAGAACAAAAGAGAATTTTTTGTGGGGAAATGCATCAGTTTGGTAGCGCCTCATTGGCTCACCTCCTGGCTAGCCCATGGCACGGCCGCTGCCCTGCAGTCCCTTTGTCCCTGTCCCACTCCCTCGGCCGTGCCTTTTCCCGGAGCACGCTCCTGTCTCCAGAGCAACCAGCCCCTCCTGCGGGAGCGCGGTGCCGCCCGCGCAGCATCCCGCCCATCGCCATGGAAACCTGCCTCCCTCTGCCGAGCCATCCCGGCTGCCCTGCCCTCGGCTTTATCCCTCTGCACCGCTTATTCCCAGCGTGGATGCCTCTTTCTAACAGAAACGCCTTGTAGGTTATATCTCACGCCAGGAGTAAGTTACTTCTCTCCCATCAGTGTGCAAGTGTGGAGGGGTTAGGTTTGGTTTTGGTTTTGTCAATTCTAGCAACAAAAGTAAGTTTTTATCTTGCCATCACTTGCCTGAAAAATATTTGTTTCACTTTAGGTTTTAACAGCTTAATGCCTCAGGTAGAGACAAGGAGCAGAGGTGACAGCTGAAGGTTGTATTGCTTTTTCTTTCTACCTCTCTAATTTCCTTCAAAGCAAATTAGCTCTTGGAACAGGTTATTACTTTTAAAAACCACTTAAAGTTTCCAGAAGTCTGAGAATGACCTCATTAACCACTCCAGAGTGCACTTCCCACCAGCATTGTGAGCAACACAGGTTTGGTTTTTCTGCTGAAGACCTGGAGGAGATCTGGTATGTGCCAGGACCCTTCCCTTATGTCCAAACCCTGGGAAGACATCACATTTGGTCCAGACCCTCCTTACATGGAAGGCAAGAGAGGATGTGAGCAGGTGAAAGCTTCCAGGATACTCACCTAGTTCCAAATTTTGGATGGTGAAAATGGAGTCCCCTCTTTACCCTTGAAGGGCACCAACTTGGTATATAGCAGCTTATGTGCAAAATACAGTGGCTGGAATTGCATGTCAAACATTGAAGCTGAATTCATGAAAATTTGTCCCAGCTCTGTCTTCTTTTTCTTTCTGCTATATTACTTGACAGACGGATGGAAAAATATAAGGAAACAAGGAGGCAGTATTGCTTACAGTAGTGCTTACTTTTTAGTATGCACTGCTTTCTCCCTAGGAAAGTATCTTTGCACCCTGATCACATCACCTCTCAATCTTATCATAAACTAAACAGACTGAAGTGTTCATGAGTAAGGACTTTTTCCAAGCTTTCAAATAATTTCACTGGCTCTTTACCTCTTCTGAATATTCAGGATCAATTTCATCCTTTCAGCCTGAGGGTCTCTGGGTTTAGATTTTCTTTCACATTCTGTCCCAGTTTGCTAATTCTCAGTCCAAAGGTTCCCACTTTTTCCATGTCATCTCTGCAATGAAGAGCTTCTTGTGACAATGGATGACAATGCAGGGCATTGCTGTCCTCTGGAGCCACTGTGCTGATCTTTGCTCTTCCCCCAGGGTGAATCAGTCCCCCAGGAACTCTATTTGCTGAGTGCTCTCCAGTGTGATTTGTGCTCACTTACTGCACCTCAGCAGTCTCTGCTCCTCCAGGGAGGGATGCAAATCCTTGGCAGGAGGTTTCAGAAATCCTGTTCTGCCACTGCTGTGTTGAACAGTGTCCCACCCCATATGGAACAAAACTTTCTCATTTAAATACTGACACACAGGAGTTTGTTATCCATTTTCTTTTTCAGGCATTTTTCTATCACACTGAAATGGTCACAGGACAAAATGGCAGGGATTCCAGCCAAACCCATGTCTGCCTTTAATTCCAACGGGTAGCAGAGAAATGCTTGGCAGTATTCAACCAGCTCTATTTTTAATATTGTGTTTACATGTGTAATGACCATGTGCACATAATAGCTGCCCCCCTCCCTGCTCCACCCAGCACTTTCCA
The DNA here is from genome assembly GCF_028551555.1 of Melozone crissalis. Classification (NCBI taxonomy): domain Eukaryota; kingdom Metazoa; phylum Chordata; class Aves; order Passeriformes; family Passerellidae; genus Melozone; species Melozone crissalis. The sequence continues at coordinate 61,622,385 of NW_026535805.1, forward strand.
GTATTGCTCACTCTAGCTTGGAGCAGACATGCCTTATGGCCATTCCCAAACTGGCAATGGCATAATCCAGGGAAAGCACCTCAGCCATTACACATGCAAATGCACTAACTATCAGGAACATTATTTCAATAGATTTTTCACAGATAGCTTCTCCTGTTTGTCCCACTCACCATCCCAGAGACCCATTCAGACTGGGATGCAGGGAAGGGGAGACCCCAAGAGGGAGGCAGGGATCCAGCAGTTGGATGTTTTACTGCTGCCAGTGCTCCACAGGACCATCACAGCTTGGAGCTGCACAGGAAAGAAAAAAAAGGCAGTCACCTGGCCACTTCTGGCAGGTGGCTTTTCTGTGAGATAAAGCACCTGGAATCACAGCTGGGCTGGCCCAAAGCTGAGCACAAGGGTCCCAGGTGCTGCAGCTTACCCTTGGTCAAAACCTGCCTTGATTTCTGGCTGCCCAGAGCAGCAGTGGCCGGCTTGTACAGCCAGCCTCCCCTCCCAGCTATTTCCAGGTCTGCAGCATCTTTTCAGACCTGCCCCTGCAGCAATATTGTTGATGCAGCTTTCATCATGAACACAATATGAGCTCCCTTAGCAGCAGCAGCAAATTATATGTGAGTGCGGGTCAAAGCTGTGAGGACATGTGCAGTACAGAGTGGGGAGCTTCCATGCAAAAGCACTGGAGCATGATGAAAAGGAGGATTTAGCATCACAGAGGATATCTGTAGCAACAACATTTTCCTACTTGTACCTGCAAACTTTGCTGGGAACATTATTCATTAAGCTATGGTCAGTGCAAGAGATCAGTTCAGGACATATTAATAGAACCAATCAATTATTGTGCTTGCTTTTTCATGAGCTCTCTTCAGATTGAGGAATGGAAGCAAGTGCAAAGTGCAGGGTCCCATCCCCCTGAAAAAGATCAGGATCCACTTTATATTTGGTTTGCTAACAGAGCAGAGAAGTTGAGGGTGCAACAGTGCCACTGAGTTGGGCTGGAGGGGTGAGGAAGGCAATGCAGTCACACACCTGGCAGTTTGGGCACATGGCTTTTCTGTGGGACAGGTACCAATCCTGCACGGCACTTACACATCGCAAACACCCCAAATAAATTAGAAACTCAACTTCCATTTCCCCTCCAAAAGTGGGACATCCTTTGCTGTAACCCATGCTGCTACCCATGTAGCCATAAACACACAGCCTCCCAATGCTGCACTGTTCTACAATAGAGTAAGCTATGAGGACTAAAATCAGTTTTAAACTCTCAATGCATCATCCCTGTCCTTATGTATTATTAAACTGTGCTCTAATTCCCAGTGCAGCAGGATGAAAATGAGTAGGAGTTGGTGACAACCTACAGCCAACTTTTGTGTTTATTTCACCCTGAAGAAGAGAAATGTCTTGGCCATTTTCCTGAATTAAAAATTGGTTTGTTGTTGCTTGCTGAACTGGGATAATATGATTGAAGGATGAAGCAGTGGAGTAGAAAACACCAAACTGTTAGCCCCATAGCCATAGGAGAGCTTCTCCACTATCATGTTGTGCAGTGCCTGGCTGTGAGGAGCACTGGCCTGTGGGCACAACAGCAATGCAGATCTGCCTCAGCATCACAGTGAAGGGAAATGGGATGGGAAGGAGAATAAGCAAACAGCTAAAGGGACCACACTCCTTGTGTTTGCTATGACCAAGGGCTGCTGGCTTCCACCTGTTTGCCATACATTTACAATGGGATTGCTCTAGGATGTGTTTCTTTAGGGAATGAATTCCAATTTCCATAACAAATTCAGCCCTTCAGAAGCATGATCTACAGCACTCTGTGATTAATAGCTGTCTCACTGACCAGTTATGCTATTCACAGCCCCATTTTATCACTAGAGGGCTCATAGAAATGGCAATCCTATTTTTGTCTGTTCTGCATTGCCCATGAAAAACTCTGTTTACCCCATAATCCTCTTTCCAAATATTTCTTTACAGAAGGTGACATTGTGTGAATGGGATCACTCACGTAACCATTGTTACTGGAGAAGGACAGAAGGCTTTGCACTTATTCTGAAAGTAGATGGAAAGATGGCATGACACCTACCTACTACCAAACTCCTGAGCACCTTCCAAGGAGCTGCCTCGCCACAGTAAGACCAGAACCGTGAATGCCAAGAGACATTGCCGACTCCATGATTTTCTTGACATTTTTGCAGTTAGCTTTTGTTGTCGTGTCACTAAAGGTATTCAAGAACATTTTGATGTGGTGGCCTAACCTGTTATTATCCTCCCAGGGCAGGGTACAGGAAATGAAGATGGCAATCACCCCCTATTTAATTATGCTGTCCATTAGTTAATCCTTTTCTTCTCATACCCAGAAAGGCTTGGCCCAAGATGAGTTCCTGCTCTACACCTCCATGGAAGTGTGAAAGGGGCCAACAGCTTGAGCAGCTCCAGCCATCTGCAGGTGGACCCCACCAAACAAGCTCCAGCTGCACTCCCTGGTCCTCAGCAAAGCGAAACTCCTTCCTTCCTGTACCAGCTCGTCCCTCACCTCTGCAAAAGGTGAAGTGAGACCTTGGGGGTTCGAGCAGAGCACACGTGGGGCAGAGTGAGAAAGCCCAGGGGTTCCCACCCTTTGAGGAGATCACCAGCAGCCTGTTCACCCAAGAGGGTTTGTGCTGGTTTGTGCATCAGCAGAAGATGCTGCAGTGTTTCACACTGGGGAAAAAAAAAACCTGTCCTTTTATTTCTGAATTGAGGAAGAGCCTTTGGAAAAAGTAGCAACTGGAAGCATGCTCATTCCTCCCCTTACAACTCCGAAATAATAGCAAGGCTGCGTTTTTGTGAGTGAACAACAGGATGTGCCTCATTGCAAGGGGCATGGAAGAGGAGAATGAGTCGGGGTACCTGGACCAGATCCTTTGCTGTTCTGCACTATGAGGGTCTGGGAGAACTCAGCACCTTTCCAGATTTCCCTGACTGCAGTGCTTCCACAGCTTACCCAGTTCTCTGAGAGGAAGCTGGGGGAAGCATAAGATGCTTTTTAGGCAGAGGAAGTCCAGTAACCTGCAAAATTATGAATAGCTTTGTGCTACCCAAGGCTCAAAACCAATTGAGAGGGGAGAAAGAAAGCCAGCTCTAAATCTTTTCCCTATTAAAATAAAAGCTCTTCAGGTTCCTCTTCACATATTCATATAAGGCAAGATGCACATGTCCTGATTTCAGCCATCAAAATTGTGGGCACCTCATCTAAGTATTTTTGGAGAGGGAAGAACAGGATGATGACTTTAGCTATGATTTAAGAACATAAATTAACATGTGAGCACTGTGGACTGTGAAGGCCTTGGGTCTGTTGCCACAGCCCATGGGAGCAGGGAGATTAATGTGCATCTGGGGAAACAGTGTACTGTTTGTCAAAATGAGTGTTGCCATAAACTAAGAAAATTAAGAATTTCTTTTTGCCTTTTGCACTGAAAATTTTGAAAGAAAATCCTGACTTTGCTCTATGAGAGAGGCCCTTAGAAAAACAGATTTGCTCTCTCTTTTGTGGGCTTCATCATGCAAACTTTCTAACTGAAAGGGACCTTTATGAAGAAAGGCAGCAGAATTGTGCTTTTCTTTTAGACAGAGAAAAGGCATCCTCTGCATTGTAAGGGAAATATCATTTGCAGCCCAATATAAGTATTTCTTTGTAAGCCTTCAGAGCCAAAACCAATTAAATTCAAACCTTTATCCATCAGTATAAAGTCCCACTTCCTTAGCTAATAAAACCTCTAAGAGCATCCTGTTAACCATTGTAACATCACTAGATGAAAAGCTGCTTCTTATTCCCTCCTTGTGTTTTCCCTTGTGTTAGATTAAGCATTTTGCGACAATTTACAATACAATTAAAATTTAGAGTCCTCTGGATGGGATGGAATAATCATAATTACTCATTGTGAAAATGGGTGTGGAAAAAGTCTTCTGACCTGTTCTTAATAATCCAGCTCACACTTCATTACAGTACATACAATATTTAATTTGTGAAACCAGTATCATTGTATTTGTGCTATCCATGATGGTGTGAGGAAAACAAGCAGCCTGTTAGCATGGTGACCACCATTTCAGTGTGCCCAGCCTCCTGGTCACGCTGAAATCACCAGCAAAGCAAAATAAATTGCTTTTGCTTAGCAGGAGCAACACTCTGATCTCACCCTCCAAACAGAGAATTTCCTGCTCCTGCTGCTCTGACTCAGCAGCTTGCTCTGAGCAACAGGAAGAAAACAAAGAGGAAGAGGTCAGGGAGGAAGGCAGAGGTGGGAGCCCAGCACTCACTCATCCTCTCCTGCTGGTGCTCCTGCCGCAGCCTCGCACATCCCGCAGCTCTGGTGCTTTGGGGCTGGACCTGCTCCTGGTGCTGGGATCCATCCATAACCTGGTATGGCTTCCTGTGCAGCCACACCACTCCCTGCCTCCAGCCTCTCCCCAGGTCCACCTGCAGAGTCAGCACTGGAGGGGTCCATACAACACACCAACTTTTTAGAGGTGGGTGGAAAGATCCTGCATCATTTTACCAACTGGTGTGCACCATCCACTGCCATGGAAGTACATGGAATTCAGCTGACTCCTGTGAGCCCATGTCCTTCCCACTGACACACTGAACCTCCTCATTAAGATAAAAGGATGGCACTAGAGGCATGCAGGGGAAGAGTAATGCTAAGCTGTGGCAGTTCCCTTCCCTTGGCATCCACAGCAGCCATGCAAGCCCAGCCTGCAAATAGTAAGGCAATGAATCACCCTGCTACTCTGGATGTGGCTCTTACTGCTTTTATGCTGATGCCATGGGTGTCAGTGAGGCTCCTCCTGATTTACTACAGCAGTCTGAGATGAACAGGAGCGTGTGAGGCTCATGCATCAGAGCAGTGTGATTGCACCTCAGCCTCGTGAAAAGGAAGGCACAAAGATGTGACCTGGCAGCAGCACAGCAGAGCTCTCAAAGTCTCGGTCAGCACTGGACAGAAGCTGCACCAGAACAAACAAGTTTGAGCAGAGATCATGTGCTATTATATTGCTTACTTAAATGCCAATTAAATATTACCTTTTCAATTTGTATTTACCTGAGGAATCAAATGTATGTTCTGCTAGTGATATTCAAAGGCTGCCTGCAAGCTGGTCTGCAGCTCATGATGACAGATTTCCCAGTGGAATGCTGGCCCTCAGTGCCAGCAGCACTTTGGTAGGTCCCACACCAAAGCCTTCCCACCTGAGCATTTAACACGGACAGTTATTTACTGAGTGACTCATGAAAAACAAATAAGAAGGGAAGGGAATTAAGAGTTCTCAGCTTTTCTGCAGGGTGAGAAACCCAGGCACCAATCCTGGCACTCTGCAGTGAGAGCAGGGCTGCCCCTGCAGACAGGCAGCATAAGGCTGGTTTGCCCCTCAGCTCCTCTGCTGAGTGAAATACCCAAATGAATATCCTCAAACAGCAGCCCCAGCTTTTGGCCCAAGGCTCTAGAAATGCTGTCTCAGTGCTGGTACATTAACCAGGGCTGGGGCCCCAGTCAGACACTGGCAGGGAGGTGTCCACACTGGCATGCTCAGGGCCAGGAGCCCCAGCCCTTGGAGGCAGCCTGGAAGGGAACACCTTGTCCTTGAGATGTGAACTCTGTCCTCAGGCCAGAGGCCCCCGTGGTGCAGGGTGGGGATGGGGATGAAGGCTTTGCAGAGCTGGGATAGGACACAGCGCCACACCTACCCCTGAATTCAAACTGGAAACCATCTCCCCTCTGCTGGGAAGGCAGAATACCCCACAGGTGACACTCAGGGAGCCCCCAGGGCTGCAGGATTTGCCTGTGGCTGACCCTGTGGGGAAGTCCAGCAGCAGCCCCAACACTGACCTGCAGCCTCTGCACAGCCCTCATCTGGAACAGCTGTTGGCTGCAATCCCAAAGCATTCATCACTAAAAAACCCAATTCTATGTCTATTTAACTACCTGGATAGATTATGTGAGTCAGTAGGATGGCATCATTGACCCATGATGTCAGCACCTACTGCACCAACCCCTATCTGCTACATCCCCCCAGTCCAGGACTTTGCTCTTGGAAAGTTCTGTGCCTAATACAGGGCATTTGCCCATGCAATAAGGAAAGGACATTGCAAATTTGTTTTCCTAATTTTCCCTTTTTTTATTGGCAGCCCCAAGCAATGGGCTGACAACAGGTTAATCGTATCTGATGTAAAATTTCCAGGAGTTTCATTTTGCTCTGCAGCGCACGTGTGACAGATATGAATTGTGTTTGGTACTCACATGAATACCAGGATAATAACCCAGAGAATCTCACTGCTTAGACTGTGGAAATGGGAAAAACCCTCTCTTTCTGCATGTGTATGGCTATTTCCTGTCATGCCTAGATCCAGCTGTACGCAATCCAAATATATTCCATGATTAAAAGCACTTTGCCTGATAATGTATTTGTAGACTTAACACTTGTGCTGGGTGCAGAGCTGAGCAGCCTGCTTTATTTCACAGGCAGGGGGCTTGGCAGAAGTTTGGCAGCTGCCTCCAGCTGTGGAGCTCTTTCTCTCACCAGGTGCAGATGGCAGCAAATCTCCTTCCTCTGTGCTAAAATGTAAATTCCAGTCCTTTCCAGGCTACTGCACTGGATAATAACCACTCTCTTTCATAATAAGACTCACATATTCTGCCAGGAACATCCTCAGAAAGGGCAGAGGGAAGGGAAGAGCAAGAGACAGAGGTGGATCCAACCTGTAGCAGACAAGGCAAGGGAGAAAACTTGAGCACTGGAGTAGATCAATTAAAAAATTGCAGTTAAGCAGGGATTGTGGGGGTGGCAGGAATTAGATTAAAGAGGGATTGATATCATTTAAGAGGAGGCTGTTGATATGCAATGCTTTCATTTCCTGATTTAAATATCACTGTAGCAGCCAGCAAAGTGTGCAAATGCCTTCTCAGCAGGTGAGAGGGGGTGCAGGGTACAGAATGCAGAGGGCCATGGAGAAGCCAACTGCAAGGAGCCAGCTGGGGAGAGCATTGGTGAAATCTGTGAATCAGTCCAGAGACAGCTTCTAACAATAGCCTTATCATCAATACCCATGTTTGCATCAGGAAAGAAACAGGCAGGAATGCACAGGTTCAACTGTATTTTCCTACATGTTGCTTATTTGGGAGAAAAACACATCACCCACTGTACCACCAGGGTCCTTATCCCCCACCACACACACACAGATTTATTGTTTGCTAATTGCAAATTGCTCACAAACATGGGGGCACTAAATTTAGGTTGAAGAGATGTTTCTTTGTTTGAAAACAAAACAAACAAAGCAAAATAATTACAGGAGTACTGCAAGTGAATACACTAAAAAGTCAAAACAGAGGCAAAATAACACTTTTCATGTCTAGAGCTCAAGCATTTCTGCAAAGCTGCAGCAGGGTCAGTGCCTCTTCCTTGCTGAAAGGGAAAAAAAAAGCATTCTAATCCATACTAGAGGCTTCTGGGAGAATTCAGAAAACCTTCTGAATTTCTTGCCTCTGCAGACCCCACTGTAAAAATTTGAGGTGGGGATGGTAATTTTGAGACAGATTTTCTTCTCAGCATCATGCAATATAAAATACAATTCTTGATTTGCTTAAAGACTTTCCATGCCAGCAGAGAGCAGTCAGAGCCAGCCCCCAAATCTAACACCAAAAATCCACACCAGGCAAGGCCCATGTGACGCATCCCTCAAGCCCACACCAGATCTTCCACGCTGGTTCTTCCCTACTGCCAAGACGTGATATTCCATTTGCCACTTGGAGCTGGTGGGAACGCTGTGCAAGCTCCCAACCATAGCAGCATTCTAGACAGTGAGTTTAGTAAACTGCTTTCAGCTTTGAGGCCAAACTCTACCCTGAAATATATTTAAAGCCCAAATCCTTGTTCATTGCCTGTAAACACAGAGATGAGCACTGATGTGGGGGGATGTAGAACATGACCACCCACTGCCCCTCTGGCTGTTTCCCACGTGTTCTTAATATGTGTCCATGAGTCCCTTACCTTCAGCAAATCCAGTGCTGCCAGGGAAGGAGCTGCTGAGAGATGTGTTGGGATGCTCACAACAAACTCCTGCTCATGGCAGCGCTGTGGCAGAAGAAAAAATCTGCAGAAAGACAAGTGCATTTTAAGAAACAAGGGCAACATCGTTAAAACTATTTCTTGTCCCCAAGTGACCAACTAAACTGTTGGGAGTGCAGACAGGAGCTCACATGCTCAGCATGAAGCAGCTACTTGGTGTCTCTGCAGAATAATGCAGCTGGAAAAATCACTGTGGGGACTTGTGGCTGGCCAGAAATCTGCAGGGGAGGCGTGATCTGACATGACAGGAGCTGGATGTCTAGGAGCAGCACCACAGCCAGGGAAGAAACACAGCAGATTCTGGGAACACTGGATGTGGGTTAAAACTCAGGAAAACTGGGTCTGGCTGTAAGGACTTCTGCAGGTTGGGGTGCTTTGGTGTGCTGGCCTTTCCTCTGGAGCTCAGGAATAACAGCTCTGGGGAGCCTGGGGTATGACCCCCTCATACCAGCCTGCTGCTGGAGATTTGGGAAATAACAACAAGTATGGGAAACATCCCACTGACCACAGAGTGTTGGCAGTGCTGGGTAGCAGATCCCACCCAGCTGATACTCGGTTAACCAAAGGGGTGCTCACAGCACAGGCACAGGGCTGAGAGCTGTACAGCAAAAATTGCTCTGGTCCTGTCTCTAACTGAGCTTACTTTGTACAGAACAAAGCATTTGTTTTCTTTAGAAGTTCCTCAGTCCAGGATCAGACACTCCAGGTTAATTTTGCTCACAGAATATTTTGGTTTTAAGTCTTCTAAAAATTTCTTCACTAACACATGCATTCTCAATTGATTTATTTCCTTGATTTTCTTAACAGATACCAGGAGGTTATATTTAAACCTCATGTATGGTATTAGCTCTTTGTCAATATTTAAATTCTTATGGGACCTGTGTGGTCGTGAAAATTAAAAATTAGGTTAATTGTTTGACCAATTCAATAAAGCAGAGCGGCATTTCTGTGATCTGAACTCAGGCCTGTGTTCTCTGACAGGGAGGATGGTTTTTGTTCGTGTAACTGAGACAACTTTCCCTCACACATCACGAGCTAGCCCCCTGGCATCAGTGCATGTGCTATCTCTGTCTTTCCCTTACCTGCAGGTCACCACCCTCTTGGTCCCCAGGCAGGAGCTGGCAGCCTGCCTGCTGCCTTCAGCAGGTACAGCTGTGTGCCAGGCGTGAATCCTGATCCTTCAATGGTGCCTCTGACTCAGCATGGACCCCATGATTAGTGCTTGGGAGAGGAGCACCTTGGGCCATCCCTTCACATCAGTGACTCCCAGATGACTCACAGTGATGAGCTGGCACGGCTCTGTTGGAGACTTTTGGGGAGCAGTGGGGGCCTGTCCACTCCTGCACAATCCTCTCCCGTGCCCAGCTACATGGGCTGTGCAGAGCAAGAGCTAAAGACACTCCTGAGCAGTGCAGGTCAGCCAGCAGCCCCCAGGCAGCCATCTGGGGCCCTGGGGGGAAGCTGAATGTGGGTCCTCCCTGATAGGAACCCCTCTGATACCTGGCTCTCTTTGACTGGAAGTGGTGTCTGTTGAGTGGAAGGGGTCTCTACTGATTTTTCAAGTTTAACAGAATAGTCTAGTCACCTTCAAAAGTCTGAGGGGCTAAAGCTCCTAGAATGAGTGGAGGGAAAGGTGAAACAAAGCTCATGGAAGCAAAAATGCTGCAGACACACTGGGAGTGATGCACAGAATGCAGGTAGGGGATTCAGACAGCCCAGTGCATGTGCCACAGCTGCCTGTCATATGGGTATCAGCACATGCACCTGCACACCACCTCTGCAGCAAGAGAAACATAAACCAAAATCACAGAACCATAGAAATGTTCAGATTGGAAAAGATGTCCAAGTCTAACCATTAACCCAGCACCACCACCATGTTTACCATTAAAGTGTCCTCAAGTGCCACATCCACACACTTTTTCAACATTTTCAGGGATGGCGACACCACTACTGCCCTGAACAGTCTGTTCCAATGCTTTGCAACTCTTTCAGTGAAGAAAGTTTTCCTAATATCCAAACTAAACCTCTGGCACAACTTAAGGCCATTTCCTCTCACCCTGTCTCTCGCTACTTGTGAGCAGAGACTGACCTCCACCTGGCCACAGCCTCCTTTCAGGGAGCTGTAGGGAGTAATAAGGTCTCCCTTGATCCTTTTGTCCAGGCTAAGCAACCCCAGTTCCCTCATCTGCTCCTCATAAGAGATCTTTTCTGGACTCTGCACCAGCTCTGTAGCTCCTTTCTGGACTCCAGCACCCCAGTGTCCTTTCTGAAGTGAGGGGCACAGATGTGGAAACAGCACCCAAGGTGCAGCCTCACCAGTGCTGAGTGCAGGGGGACAATCACTGCCATGGCCTTGCTGGCTGCGCTTCTTCTGATACAAGCCAGGATGTCAAATGTAAAAGAAGAGAAAACAGAAAAAGAATGCCTTGACTCTATCTTTCTGCTCATTCCTGAAGATGACAACTGATCTACTATGTTTTCTTATTGTATTTGCAGGGACCTTGTGACAGGGAGGAATGAAGGATCTGACTCCATGTTCTCAGAAGGCTAATTTATTACTTTATAATACTACATTTTATTAAAGAATACTATACTAAACTATACTAAAGAATACAGAAAGGATACTTACTCAATGCTAAAAAGCTAATAGGGAAAACTCGTGACTCTTTCCAGAGTCTCAACACAGCTTGGCCCTGATTGGCCAATAGTCAAACAACTCACACCAGAATCCAATGAAACAATCACCTGTGGGTAAACAATCTCCAAACACATTCCACATGTGAGCACAACACAGGAGAAGCAAATGAGATAAGAATTGTTTTCCTTTTCTCTGAGGCTTCTCGCTTCCCAGGAGAACAATCCTGGGAGAAGGGATGTTTTTCAGAGAATGTGAATGCTACATTTTCTATCAAACAAAACTCCTATGCCCCTCAAATTACAGGACATAGTTTGCTGGGAAGCACTGGCAGGAGCCAACCTGGAGCTTGTCCTTGAACTCTTCATCACAAGAAGAACATGATCACTGCTGCTCCTTGGTTACCAAGGCTGCAAAGGTGATATGGATGGGGAGTGGTTTTTCACACTCTGAGGGAAATCCCCACTCAGGCATCCACCTCAGTGCACTGGTGATGCCCTCCCCTCCTGTCAGTGCCCTGCTGTTCCTGTGAGGCCTCTCCCAGCCCTCAGCTCCAGCCTGGAGTGTCTGTCAGTCCTGGAGCTGCAGCCGCACATCCAGCTGTGCTCATAGCTGAGCTTGCTCCAAGCTCTGTCCTCATTCACAGCTGCTCATCACAGCACGGGCACTGTTCTGCACTTGCAGGACTTCACTTTGCTTCCCATGGCTCAGGGAGCCCAAAGGATTTGGGCATTTCACTCTGCATTGTGCTGCTACCATCCAGCTAGGCTCTGACAGACAAGCACTGGCAAAACTTGTGCTGCTGCTGGTGCAGCACCCACTCTCACCCTTCTGTATTGTTATTAAAGTAAATAACCAGAGACACCATAATTTCTCTGAAGTGGCTTTAGGCTACAGCCTTTTGTCCCAGTAGGGCTTGCCAGCTGGCAGCCAGCAGCTGGTGGCAGGCTGAGCTGCCCTTTCATATGGGCAAGGTGAGTTTTTGAGGATCTCAGAGTTGGGAGCACAGCTTGACACAGCAACGCCTTCCAGTACTGGGCAGGCTGGCAAGCCAGACCATGGGCACCCCAAAAGCTCCAGAGCAGTGCTGGCTGGTGCAGGTCCCTGCTTGCAGCATGAGGGCAGGGGCTTCAACCTCCTCCCATGGATGATGGGCTGCAGGAGGACCCTGCAGGTGGACTGAGCTGTTTCCCACTGAATGCAGAGCAGCACCAAGCTGCCAAATGGCCACGTGAAGCTATTTATGAAAATGCTGAGTGAAAGACATAAAAGGGTTCTTTAACCAGACTGCCTTACAAGCAATGAAAACTCTGTGTGGCAATGAGGGAAGCGAACCCCACCAAGGTTTTTTTTGCTGAGATGTGCAGGACTCTCCTGTCTGGAGCAGGGTTGTCCTGCACAGCGTTCCTCCACACACCATGAGGCTCTTCACAAAGGCAGGGGCTGCCCAAATCAGACCCTGGGCCCTGGGGAGAGCCTCTGCTGGTTTGCTCACATGTGAAGCACATGAGGGGTATCTGGAGGCACTTCAGCCATGTGTTGCACTGCAGCAAGTAATGTAAGGAGCTGATGTGCAGGGACTGTAATGCCTTGGGAGGCTTGGGAAAAAGTCTCCCTCATGTTTTCAGAAATGATGATATGTGTTCTATCCATCCACTCCCCATCAAATGCTGTCAAAACTTCTGCCTGCACATCTCTGTTCTTCCACATCCATCCTCCACCACAACCCACTGGCCACCAGCCTTTGTCACAAGTAGACTTTTGCTTTCTTTTCTTCTTTTAAATGTGAAGCTGTTGACAACCAACTTTCTGTCTGAAAGGCAAATGGTGACTCACAGCCCTTCCCACCTCTGCATCCAGGAGAGAGCTGCTCCCTTGGCATGGCACTCTGCAAACAAACCACAGGAGATGGAGAGAGATCCCATCATTCTATCAACACATTCTCTCTCCAGGAAATTTAAGGCTTCCAGCTGTTTTAGAAAAATGGGCATTTTTATTAGCAAATTCTCTTGTCCTGGAAGCAACTCTTCATTTGCAGCTTCACATTCATCAGCAATGTCCCTGACGTGCAAAACCATCATAAACTGCACCAAACTCCATGGTGCTCTGGGCCATCACCTTCCCAGCCCATGCTGCACCAGAACTGCAGCTTCCCCTTTCCTTTCCCCTTCCTTCTTCTTGGTTTTCAGTCTCACCACAGTCCTACACTTTATTTTATAGACAAGCAGACTTTCCCTGGATGGAAGAGAGGGAAAGGCACATCTGGACTCAGGATGGGGGGGTCTTCATAAGTTGTATAAATCAGGGGAGGCAGGAACAGACAAATTTGCATCAGGTCTTTTATCACTCTGACCACATTCCCACTGGAGAAGGTAAAGTGTGTGAGGACACACAGCCCAAATGATGCTGTACCATATGAGCTGGATCCCTGTGTGGGGAGAAGAGGCAACAGAGAACAGTTGATATGGCTGGCTAAGGCCATCTAAAAGGCTGACCTTTTATTTAATTTTTATATTTCTGTGTTACTGCCTGCCTTTATTTCCTTGCTGCCTTTCAAAATCAAAACACCAATTGTTTCCTGCTGAATTAGCCCTCATTAGAGCACTGGAACCACCACAGTAGCAAGGGTCTGTCCAAGGAGGGTTTGCTGAGGAATGCTGTCCTGCCATGTTGTCCTGGCAGGGACGAGTCTCCTGGCCAAAGGAACATCTGCTTTGTGCCCTAGAGGTACCCCAGACACAGGGAAATGTGAGTGAACCTGCACATCTTCCACTCACACTCTGCCTTCCTGCAGCTCCTCAGGAGAGAGGAGGGCAGCTTCTGCATTTACCTGCTGGGTCATTGAGGGAGACAGAGCACCTCTGATCCTGTGGCTGTCATTCCACACCTCCTGGTGCTTGCTGCTGAGAGAAGGACTGAAGCAGCTGCCTCCACCCAGTCACTGCACAGGGCATCTTAGGTGTTTAGAAAGCACCAAGGGCTGTGCTCTGGAAGTGCCTGTTGAATCCTGTATTTTCCTAGCCTCTTGGTTAAATCTGCCAGGAGAGAATTAAATGAGGCAAGGAATCTTCTAAGGCATTTATGTTGCGCTTTGCCCTTCTGTATATTACAAATTGCACATTTTGGGACAGGAGTTAGCATGTCAGATTGCTTTTCCAAATAATTATGCATGATACGCTCCCTCAGCCAGCCTCTGGTGACTCAGCAGGAGGTAAAGCTTTGAATAGGAAGGAAAAAATCTCTCAGACACATTTCTATGGGCTCTGTGCAGCCACCAAACAAACATCAAGTCTGGCCTTTTTGTACTGCTGTCTGGCTGCTGAATCCCACATCAGATGCAAGGAAGGGAGGTTTGTGACAAAGAAAGCTGCAGAAGATAGTCTGCTTTGGAGGGAAGAGGGGATTTTAGTGGTTTTGGTGCTGTCTCCTATTCCTTGCTTTGCTTTGCTGTTCTGAACCACCAGGTCCACCAAAATGACCTGCAGAGAGGGAAAATAATCTTCTTGAGGGTAGGGCAAAACTTTACAGCTGGGTTTGTGGTGCGATGTTGTGTACTGAGGACGGCCCCGCTGAAGAAGAGCCCCAGCAATGGGGACTGTCCCCCTCCCGTTCTCTCCCCGTGCTGTGACCGAGGGGCTGGGAAGGGACAGATCCCAGTGAGCACCAGGAGTCCCAGCTGTGCTGCTGGAGCTGGCAGTGGGGCTGGCACAAAGCTGCAGCAGGGGAGTGCCCACCCAGCCACCTGGCTTTTGTTTTGGAGCCTGGCTGGGGAGCAGTGGGGTTCATGTTTAATTAAGCAGTGCCTCAGAGAAAAAAGAGCCACGGAGAATCTTGCTATCAGACGTGATTTCACAGGAGCCTGAGAGCATGACCTCTTTTTAAGCATCTTTATTTTTGCCTGGCTAATGAGCAGGTTTCCTCACAGAAAAGCAGATTCCCAATGGGAGGGATTGCAATATAATCCCTTGGCTCTGGCAGCAGTGCTGAAAGGGGGTGGCAGAGGCTCAGGCACGCAGACCCAGCGGGTCTCATCCTGCCTTGGGGTCATGAAGCCTGATGGCTTTTCCAACCCATCCTTCTCTCACAAGGAGAGGTCAGGGCCACCAGGCCCCAGCCCACAGAGCCATGACATGCCCACGAACATCCCCTGTCTGTCCTGTGTCCCCACTGTGTCCCCACCAGAGCCCCAGTACTGGAGAAGTGGTCACCAGGTGTGGCAGCTGCACTAGGAGAGTGCAGGTGGAGTTACAGATTTCCATAGGAAACCAGAGCAACAAATTGTTAGGAAAGCAAATAATCCAACACAAATCCTTCTCCTTTATTCAGTAATGGCACACAGGCACAGAACAGCAGTGGGGCCAAATCTCTGCAAGTTTGGATGCACAAATCCCTTTTCTTACTAATGGGAGCAAAGTGACAAATGTGAGCTATGACACCTCTGGTTACAAGACCCCATTCCCTTGATCAACAGGAAAATCCAGTCTAAGGACTCTTAATATGGGAGGATCAAGAGCCAACTGAGATATAGGAGACGGGGAAAAATGCAATGCTTGAGAGAAAAAAAATCCTGCTTAATTAATATCTTTTTCTTATATGGAAAACTGTATACTTGGAGAAGAAATGTAGAAGAAACATTCTTGTAAATTAGTTTTGCTCAGAGTGAACAGTGAAGGTTAGAGAAATGTTTAACACGACATGACTGCTGCCATTCTCAGCTCTTCAAAATACTTTCAATAACTAAAATATTTCAAATGAAGGTCTTTTATTTCAAACCTGCATGGTATCAAGCAATTAAAATGCTTACAGACTCTCAGCTTCAATACCTAATTTAATGATGGTTTTGGCTGCTTTGTGTCAGCTGCCTCACAGACACTATGGAGAGAGAGAGAGCAAATGTTAATTTTTCAAGCTTTTGCTCTATTCTCTTAAATTTGTTGATATCTTGTGGTAGGGTACAGCCTTCTTTCTTACTTAAAAAACAGCTAGATGGCCCCTTTTAATTTTTCAGCATTTTCCTTTCCTTAAGTTAGAAATATATTAGTAGGCAACACATGTACAAGTAAGTACCTAGCATATAGTGGTCATGCCTCTCATAGTTTGAAAATAAAAACTGAAACTCAGCTTTGTAAATGCATCCATCAGCTCCTCTGTTGAGCTAACTGCATAAATCATATTTTCACCCGAAAAGAATTAAAAACTCAATAATTCTTATAAGCAGCATAACTACTGAAATTATTTGAATTTCCTAAATTTGATGGGTTTTCAAAAAAAATATTTTCCTCCTTAAGCCTTTAAAACTTCCAGAGATTTTCCATGTCTAGGCAGAACAAGATTTCCCTGTCAGACCCCTGGCATCACATATTCACACACGCCACCCATCTTTAGCCCTGATGTCCCCAAACCAGCCCTGCTCCTGAAGCCAGGGGAGCGTTTTGTCTGCCTTCCCCCAGGGCCTCCACTCACCCTGCCCACCTCTTCACCACCACCTCCCTCCATCCCCAGGCACCTTGGGAAGGGGTTTGGTGTCAGCAGGAGATGCTGGCTGCTCTCCTCTCCCATGAAATCCAGCTGGAAAGCAGGATCCACAGACCTGCTGAGAAATGCCAGTTTTGTGGGAGGGTTAAAAGGGGCTAGCTCCCTCCAACCAGCTGTACTGCAGGCTTTTTGGATAAAACACAGTCACCCTGGGGAGCTGTTTTGCAAAATTTTAGTTGAAGAGACTGTATTGCAGTGAATGCTGTGCCTTCCCCAGTAAAGGATTGGAAAGTCATCCTCGTTTCCATGGATACCCTGTAACAGGACTGAAAACAAAGCTGTACTTTTTGATATGGCTCCCTGAGCCTCCCTGTCTGTCCTTATGCACAGGGGAGGGACAAACAGCCTCTGCAGCATGAGGGGGTCATGTCCACATGGAAATATCCACACTTGTGGCTGAGCAGGGCTGGAAACTTTGTCAAGGCATCTGCCTTTTGCATGGAAACCCCAAGGAGGCTGAGCAGTGCAGGGCTGGTTCTCCCCTCCCAATTAAATCTAGCTGAGTCCATGTTTTATATATGACCTTGAGGAGCTATTTGATCAAATAGATTTTATTTCATTTCTCCATGAATGTCAGCATTACAGGGCATGCTGAAAAAAAACCACAGCAAACATAAAGAAAATAGATAACACTTTGTGGGCATCACATAACTGGTGATATTCACTCTGCTGACAGTGACATAAATCTGCAACAGCTGGGCTCTGGGTTGTGGTGAAATGGGGCTGCAGGCACAACCACATGGCCCCAAAGCACTTGTGAGTACAGCTCAGTTCTGAGCTTCTCCTTCCAGCAGAGATGCAGAAATCCAGCTCCTTACCCACTGGAAAGGGCTGAGGTCCAGCATTCCCAGCTTTACACACCCCTGTGCTTGTTCATTCCCAGTTCCCAAGCACAATGCCCACTTTTAAGAAACCACACTCTGCTCTGTGCCTGGCTGCTTGCTGCTCTTTCTTGTCCTTCAAGAAGATGCAGAGGATCAAGAAGATGTTCCACCTGACTTGCTGCAACCTTGATGCTGATGAGTACAGTTAAGGCAAACCATTTCACAGACAGTCACATCTCATTATTCACCAATGTGTCTCTCATGGAAGTGCCCACAGAGCTGTAGAAGTCCTGTGTGTCAGCTGCTGGCCAAGGCAGAGCTAAACCTGCTGGCACCCTACTCTTAGCACGTGCTGAGCCACAACACTGCCTCCCCAGTACTGCTGTATAGAAAAAGCACGGCAACCCTGATGAAGGGGATAAATGATGCATCTGGTTCCATTGATATCAGAAGGCTCATTAATTACTTTATTATATTATTCTATATTACACTGAATCTAAACTGAACCTGCACAAGCACTCAACTCCACTGCCCAGCAGCTCGTGGCTGTCAGCCAACAGCCCAACACACACACCTGGACTCAACTGGTCAGTGAATCAGAACACTCACACCAGAATCCAATTACCAATTCCCTTCAGGTAAACAATCTTCCACAATTCATTCCCCTTGTTCCAAAACACAGGAGCAGTAAATGAGATAAGAATTGTTTTTTCTTTCTCTGAGGTTCAGAGAATGTGAATCCCAGAAAATCTTTGGGAAGTTGTGCCTTGCTTTTCTCTGTGAAGAGAAATGCAGCCACACTGCTGTGCCTTGTCTTGGTCATCTGTGATGATATTTGGAAAATAAAATGAGAAAACATGGGGTATACTAATGTTAAAAACAGAGAGATGTCAATATTGGTGGTATGTGAGTATTTCAATAATCCTTGGAAGAAGCTATTTTGTTGTAAGGAGCTTTGGTTATTCTGTTGGATGGGAAGAAGCTTTGTGTGGATGTAGAAGGACCTGGTGGAGCTTGAGCCCTCGTTTCAGCCAGGGATTCTGTTCCAAGCTTGGCAGCCCACCCTAGGGCTCATCAGTCTCAGATTTTCAGTCTGAAAATCCCTCGGGAATTGGGAAGAACAGCAAGGACCAGAGCCCACAGCACAAACACCACACTGCTTTACCCCAGCGTTGGACCTGGACTCTCAGGAGGTCAAAACACTTAATGAGCAGAAGTCAGCACAAGGGAGGGAGACAGAGAGTTAACTGAATATTCAAGATAACAAGTGTAAAGTGTAGCTTGCTGAGATTTTCTTCCAATATTATCTCCTGTCATTTAGGAATTGTATGCACACACAGGCCTGCACGAGATACAAAGTGGTGGGAGGTGGGTTTGGCATGGGCTCCAACAGATGCATTACACACGGAGGGAAGAGGCACCAAGTCAGCTGCTCAGATCAGCCCTCACAAGTGCCAATAAAGTCTTTATACCATGCCATTAAGCATTCACTGTGCACCATCTGGACTGCAGGAAAGCTAATTTTGGAATGTTTTCAACACAGCACTTTATAATCTCTGGTGCATTAGTTTCCTAGTTACCTGCAGGGCAGTTTTGCAGGATTCAGAGAGAAATGGTAAAAGACACAAACACACTCCGTCTGCAGCTGGGTGGTTTTAAGTCCTCCATCCTGGACTCACACAACCCCTAAGGTCTCTATCACTGGGAAGTTGCAGAGTGCCCCAGCCCCAGTGGATAAGCTCTCCTTTTCCAGCCAAATATTGGAATTCCTTTCTTAGTACTTTTTCACACATAGCTGATGTTAGCCAAACCTTCCTGACCAGTAACAATGGAGACAGAGACCAGAATCCTAAATGACAGAGTGGAGGAGGACGAGGAGGAGGAGGAGGAGGAGGAGGAGGAGGAGGAGGAGGAAGAAGCCAGCAGGTGGACAGGGCTGTCTGTGCAATCAGTGTCTCTTTGGACTGGTTTGGGGTTCCCCAGGCTCCAGTGGTTTCCTGGCTGCAGTAGGCAGTGCTATTTGCTCCTGCCTGCCTGGGCATGGTCCCTCTCTCCAGGCATGCAGCCTGCACTGCCCCACACCGGCACCACGGGTCACCCTCTGCCTCCCCTCTGGATGGAGGGAGGCTGCTGGGACAGCTGAGCAGCCCGTGTGGTTTGGATCTGCTCTTCCAGCCTGAAAACAGGTGTTTTCCTTTCCTCCCTCTGAGCACAGGGGAGCCCTGCAAGGAGCCCCAGTGCTCTGCTTCCCTGCAGGACACTCAGTCTCAGATCTGCAGGCAGGAGCCCTCCAGCCCTAGCTCTGCTTTTGTGATCAGAAAAACTCTGGTTAACCCACCTGATTTATCCCTGCTCAGGCCAGGTAGATTAATGCTTTCCTTAGGTTCTTGTCTGCAGCTTTTAATAGCTAAAGGCATCTGGCTGCTCTTCTGCTGGCTTGGACCCATTGCTACCTTAGTGAGATCTGCAGTTTCATGGAACCTTCCCCTCCCCAGGATGGGCATTAACACCTGCAGAGCCATAGCTGTGCACATAGGCACCCACACATCTTTTGGGGAAAAAACCACCTGAAAATAGGGACTGCACATATAAAATGGTCACATCTCACATATTAAGTGGGTTTACTAACCAATAACATTTTGAATAAAAATTTCTTGCGTTTAACAAAATTTTCTATATATTTTCACAGTAGTGGAAAGAGTTGTCAAGCTAAAATGTTATGCCTTTCTCTTTTTCTAGCTTCTTTGCAACAGTGTATTTGCCTTTTTTCACTTCACATGAAAGTAAGGAAGCCCAAATCTGGCTTTAGTTAAGGAAGGCTTGGGATTTTTATCCAGCTCTGAGGTGTTGTTTTGTGCTGGCTTCTCCTTGGAAAGACTCAGCTCCTCCCTTCCACCTCAGAGACTTCTTTCATTTTTAGGCATAGAAAAACCTTCACAACGTGCTTGGCTGCTGTCAGTGCCACAGGTGTGTCCTTTTTGGCACACCAGTGTGAGGGCAGGAGGGAGATTTTGCCCTCTGCGCTGGTGTAGAGGGCAGGTACATGGAGAACACTCTGTCCCTGAGGTGGGGATCTGGGGGAGCACCCTGCATAGCCACAGCCTACCCTTGTCCCTGGTTGTTGAGGTGGTATCTCCATTCCAAAAGCTGGTGCAGTGATATGAATCCCTCGAGTGCATATGTGTGAGTAAATATAAAAATAAACTGAAATAAGGAAGCAGCAATATGAGTCAATAAGTTGTCTCCTATTAGAATTGCTCCCATCCTAGTGTTATGATTAAATCATGGATAAGTCAAAATCAACTGCTCATAAGATGTAACATCCACCTTCATCTGTGGATTCCCCTTTTACCTGCACAGGCACTGATCCCCTTGGCTGGGTACAGCACTGGAAGAAGATGTGCTGCATTCTTTCTCAGGCATGGACAGGTTCATGTCCACACTGGGGAAAGCTGGGGGAAAGTCCTGTATTGAGGGCTGGTTGACAATATCTTGAGAGTTTCCCAATTCAGTTAATCAGAAATTTCATTATAGCATCCAGGGTTTGAGCAACCATCCCAGACTGCAAGATGTTCTTCAAGAGAGGAGGTGCAGCTTTATCATTTTAATGATGGCAAAGATAACCTCCACTTTCCTCTGCACTAAACCCCCATAGGTCACCCCAGCCCTTTTCTACCTGACTCAAAACACACTCACACCCACTCAGTCCCTACCCAGTACCAGCCACATCCCTGTGCACACATCTCTGTGATTTCCAGATCTGAATAATTTTATGGGTCTCCCTGGTACTTTTCCTGCTTTTCCCTTCCCCTTGGAAATTGCAAAAGGGAAATCAGAAGCAGGAAACTGTCAGTTAGCATTGCTAAAAAAATAGCCTAACAAGGCTATCATCAGCTGGAAATGAGATGCTTCCCATACCAGCAGCTGCAGGCTACTGGGGATACAAATGTTTGTATCAGTGTTCTCAATGGTAAATTATGCTGGTCCTCACCTGGTGTGGGTTTAAGGGGAAGGGTCTCTGCTGCCCTGAGACTTGCTGGGGTCTGTGGTCATTGGATGCCCCTTTTCCTCCAAAACTGCAACTGCAAAACCACCCAGAAGATGATAACCACAGCAGAAAAAGCAGGGAGACATCATGCAGAAAGTTTGCCCATGAGGGAAACTGCAAGGGAGCATAGAGTTTTACTAAGAAAACTTGGTATGGCAAAAGATGGGAGAAAAAGTCTCTTTCTCACTGTTGCAAGAAGTCCTACTGTTAGTTGTTTCATCTTGGTCCTCCTCCTACCCAAATCTCATCTTTTGCTTAGACAAGGTAGGTATAAACAGCTCTTTCACAGCCAGCATTTCTCCCAGGGATGCTCAAACCTTGCCCAGCCAGAGAGGAACAATCTGGGCTTGTCTGCATGAGCAGCTGCACTTATTAACCACATCAGTGCACTGAATAGCCACCAGTCATCCACCAAGCAGGGAAACACTTCCCTCAGTGCACTCAAACACGAGGATAACATATCAAAAGGGGAATCACTATGCTTCCATAAATTATATCTGTATTTTATGTATTAGCTGGGTGGTGGAACCCTCAGCTTCTGCAATATCTGGAGAAACTTGTGGATGCAAAGTGGAACACAGGCTTGGACCAGTTCACAGTGAGACCCCCACATACCTCTGCCTTTGAACCACTGCCAGTGGTGAGGGATGCAAAGCCACTGTGCTGGCTTCACATTATGTGTCTTGTGATGGGGGGGCTGCATTTCACATTCACCTTACTCCAGTGACAGCCCTCCTTTGCTGTCATCACCTGGGGCTGCAGGTATGGGGTGAAACAAATGACCTTCAGAGTCTAATAAATGGCTCAGGAGATGCTGGAGCGGCAGCTGACCAAGCCTGCAATGTTCAGAGACTGACCTTGCAAAATGAGACATGGAAATGGGTCAAAATTTCCAGTACAGAAAGTACTGGATTCAGCTTCCTCAGATTGTGGTTGTTTTCTTTTTTTCTCGATGTGTAAATTCTGTCTAAGGATGTGGAAGGTCTAGGGCAGAGCATTAGCACATTGTCAGCCTAATCACACAATAAAACCTGCCACTGTGAAGCCACAATAACCATTTATGGAGAGAGATGATGCTGAAAAAAAAGGTTGTTTACAGCTTAGCATCTCCTCTGTCTGAAAATCACCCAAAGAGAGGAAGGAACTGAGAGAGGATGCATTTGGTGATTTAATGTTTAAATAAGAGTGTGAAATGGGCATTTCTTTCTCCACTCAAGAGGGTTCAAGATTTGATTCCTCAATCTCCCTGCAGCCACCCTTATGGAATGAGCACATAGGCCCATGCCCTGGGTGACTCCTGAAATGGGTGCTAGCAGATGGGAAAAAATCCATGGGAATGGGATGCTTGTCCCACTTATAACAGTAGTGGAATGGGGAGAGGTAAACCCACATTTTCAATTACTTATTTCGTCAGGACTGTGTTATTAGTGTCTAGATAATGGATATGAGTCCATCCTGTCAATGACTTTAGGAAGAGCAGGCACTGTGGAAGGAGCAGATCCCAATTTTCATTTCTATTTCCAGCCCTTTGTAAATCTATGCACTCCTGGTCAGTGTAGGTTCATATCCACACAGCTGTGCAGCTGCAGTAGCAGTAACACACCACCAGCCTGGATTTTACATGGATCAAAAGCCTTTGACAAGGTCCCCCAAAACATCCCTCTCTGGATGGAGAGAGATGAATTCAGTGGATAGACTGGTGGGTAGATAGGAAAGTGGTTGGCAGACACAACCAGGGGATTGTGGTCAGCAGCTCAGAGTCCTGATGGACATCAGTGACCACTGGTGTCTTCAGGGGCCCATACTGGGAGCAGGGTTATTTAGTATTTGCATTAATGACATAAACAAAGGGATTGAGTACACACTCAACAAGTTTCCAGATGGCACAGAGCTGAGTGTTGCTGTTGACACACCTGAGGGATGGGATGCCATCCAGAGGGACCTGGACAAGCTCAAGGATTGGGCCCATGGGAATCTCATGAGGTTTAACATCAACAAGTGCAAGGTGCTGCACCTGGGTCAGGGCAACCCTCTGGTATCAATCCAGGCTGGGCAGTGAACAGATACAGAGCAGTCCTGCTGAGAAGGACTTGGGATGCATTCTGAGCTATCCATAATTTAATCCCTTTAGAATTATGAGCTACATCAATAGTCAAAGAAATAATATCCTATGTATTTTTATTAGTTTAAAGAAATTGATACCTTCTTCCAATTACTAGAACTATCGGTATCTAGCTCCTATGTGAAGAAACATTCCTTAATTTCCAAACAAATTATACGTTTGGGCTAATCAGCCCTTGTATTGCCTCTGCAAGGTAAATAATTATGATCAATGCAGAGTAGCAGAGAGCATTTAGAGGCAAAGAAATAAAATAAAAATTAGGAATCACAGCAGTTGAAATAAGAGTGTCAGGGCTTCCCATGCCAACTGTAGCACTGTGCCCTTCCTTAAAAAATCGAATATAGGTGCCCAACTGCATTACACATGCACCTGCCCTAGCCCCAGTGTTTGTTCCTCAGTGAGCTGTTTATTTTTGGTGTGATTCTGTGCATCCTCAAAGCTGCATCTGCAACGGGACCCCAGCAGCCCTGTGGATCAGTAACCCCTGGAGGAGTCAGGGCTATTCCAAAAGGCCTGGAGGGCCATGCCAGCCCAAACTGTGGCAGTGCCCTGAAATGTTTTTACCTGACTGCTTTTACCTGTCCAGGCACTGCATAGCAGACTGCACAACACAAGACGAGACACTGCTGCTTTGATTAGTGTATGCTTTTCACTCTTTTAGACTGCTGAAAACAGTTGCTTCATAAATCTGGCTCTGGATTTATCTGCTTTCCTATTTATTGTGCAGCCTGCTGTGTCACTTCCTTTACATGTTGTGGTGCCTGGAACATATTATTTCAAAAGTGTTTTTTCTGAAAGTGCTTTTTTCAATGAAATAGGCATGAGCAAGAGCAAGTGTGGGCTTGGGAGCTTTCAGACATTGTGTCTGCTCTAACATAACATCACAGCTGCTGAAATGCTACCCTCAAATCCAGAACCATTACAGGCACCGGGGAAATTTCACCTAAGAAAGGCAATAAGGTTGTTATGGACACAGTACAGCCTGTATCTATCTACCATCACCTATGCACCAGTGCTGCCAGACAGTGAGCCCATTTTCTCCATCCATCCAGTTCTTGAGATATGTGGCACTCTGAGAGACTGCTGCTTGCCATAAGAGGTGGCAGCAAATAGACAAGGCATGCCATCAGCCTCCCCTTCTGTGCTCCTGCTGCTCTTCTCCTCGCCCTCCCTTCACACCTCCAGCACCAAACCCACGCTGTGCAGCCATTAGCACCAGGGGAGACTTGTTCTGAGCACTTCCCGACACCATTTGCTACAAAGGTCAGTACCAAAGGTCAGAACATCAAAACCTGCCCAACTCTTCCCCATCTTCCTCAGAGCACAGCAGGGTTACTCAAATAAGCTTGTACCAAGAGTCTGCAGAAGGGCAGTGCTAGCATCATACTCATGAAGAAACACATCATGGTGTGGAAAAGTGCCAGCATAATGATGGAAGATTTTTGAGCTGCCTCACTGAATTCTTTTGGAGGGATTTTTAGTTTATGCTGACTTCTCAAAGACTTTCCTGCCAAGGGGTCCAGGAAGGTGTTTTGCTGGATCAATATGCCACTACATAACAAAAGCAACACAAGGCAATTCAACACAACCCACACTGCACTGAGTGCAGAACTGCTCGTGATCCAGGCTGCCAAACTGGGACAGCACAGCTGTGCTGGAGCAGCAGTGCCACCCAGGAGAGGCAAGACCTTGTTCAGGGTGGCACAGGTCAGGAAGTGGTTAAAGAACATGTGGGAGGAGATGACCTGAAGGCTGGAGGATGTGGACTGGTTCCCTGCCCTCAGAAGGGGGCAGGAGCACTTCCAGCAGAAGACCTTTAATGAAGTAGGAAACAGGAGCAGGCCTAGGTCTCCCTCCACTTTTGCTGGTGAGAGTTTAAGGTGGGCAATAAACAGAAGAGATACAATTAGTTAATTCTGAAAATCTGATTAGCACTATGTCTTCTGTGGAGCTTTTTGGGAGCACCAAAGCAGCCACATGCTCTGTGTCACACTGCTCTTCCCTGGCAAGATGGCCTTTGCTGGCAGTAGCTGACTTCATGTCTACCAATGGCTTTGTCCTTCATGTCCATCAACATTTCCTGAGCCCAGAAAAGCATTGGCTGGTGTGGGCTTCAGGAGAGGCTCTCCCAGCCCATGGATGTGGCATTTAGCTGGGGGAGCAAGCCTTCCCCATCCAGTGAGAAGCTGCAACCTTGTCTCTCGCATGAGTGAGACAGACTCATTCTGTGCATGATGGCTTTCAGAAGCACTGTGCACATCTGGAGCAGCTGGAGACCAGCTCTGGAGAGAGTGATTTATGGAACCCCCACAGAGACAGAGAGTGCTTGGGAGCCAGAAAGCTAAAAGCCACTACCTACATTCCTAATGCCTTTAATCAGGAGGCAGATTCCCTTCTTCCAATGCCATTAGCTTCCAGGTTACACTGGGAGTATGAAATCCCTGCTCATGTGGGATAACTATCCAGAATACCCAAAGAAGCATGACAAAGAACACAGAA
Source organism: Melozone crissalis (assembly GCF_028551555.1). Taxonomy (NCBI): domain Eukaryota; kingdom Metazoa; phylum Chordata; class Aves; order Passeriformes; family Passerellidae; genus Melozone; species Melozone crissalis. The sequence continues at coordinate 61,648,145 of NW_026535805.1, forward strand.
CATGAGAAAAACATGACCCTTTCCATGCACAATCCCTGCTTTCTCCTTGCCCAGGAGGAAATATTGGTGTTTTAATGGGTAGAAAGCCTCACTTATCCTGGGAAGCTGCAGAAGGAGGCTCCAGCTCCTTGCTTTCCCTTGTCTCAGAAATCATTTCTCCCTGAACTCAGTGGGAAGACATCACAACACATGAAAACACAAATACTGCTGAGATTGCACCCAGGAACTTGCACATATTTTTGGCAACCCTGTAGCTGTAGCTTACTGAAGGACTGTGTGGCACTGTGCATAAGGGGCAAGGGGATGCCCAAACCTCACCTGCACACTTTAAGGCTGTAATTGGAAAAGTGTGAAGAAACTTCAAGCAGGCATCATCTGACACCAGCACTCCTGGCTAGAAAGCTGGATTTGACACATAGCCTTGCCAAGCACCATTTGGCATCATTCACATTGAATATTTTCAGGGGATCTGTGGCCAAAATTATAAACAGAAGGACATTAGCTGGGCTGGACAAAACCCCAGGCAGGCCAGTTGCCAACACTGTCCTTTGTAGGGTTCATGTTCATGCCTGCACCAGTGGCAGACACTGGGACAAGTGAGGACACACACCTGGCATCAACCTCATCATCTCAGACCACAAAACTACTAATAAAATAAAATAGCATAAATTTAAAATGGTTATCCAGACCTTACTTTGAAGAGGAAAAGTGCTTCTTTTCAGGCTGAGGAACTTGAAGAATGGCTTTATCAAGTTGGCCTTTTTCTATGAGGCTCCAAAGATAATTATAATTATCTTAATTCTTAGTTCATGTTTTAACAATCAGCATTTAATGACCACTTGGAGCAAAAGGCTAACTGAAAATCATATGAATTGTGGCTGAAAATTTATGGCATGAGGCCAAACAGTCTGGTTCCACTGACTTGCACTACTTTTTGGGAGAGCAGTAAATACTAACGCAAAAACCTAGTGGTTTTGTTCCATTTTATGTCTCAGATCAGACCACTAATTTTGACATTACATTCATAAAGATTGTGCCCCCTAAATCAAACATAAGAATAAAGGGGAGACTAATGGAAATCTAATAAAACCAAGACTTTTAGGGGAAATTACTTTTTTTGAATGCTAAAATTTATTATGGATATTTCACCCATGGCTGGGAAGGGGAAGAACAAAAGAGCTGCTCTTTCCCCAGCTAACCTCCAGAGTGTAACCAGGCTTTGCCAACAACAGACCTTCCCTTACACAGGCACACTTTTGGAATTCATACAGCACAGGATGGCAAAGGAAACCTGCCCAGCTGCTCCCAGGCTGGGATTCACCCTGCTTTGAACAGGGCATGTTGGCTCATGGGGACAGCAGCACTCCTGCAGGCCTTGTGTGGTGCGGTGCAGGAGAATGAGCAGAGCTTTCTGAGGGTAAATAATATTAAAAATACATCTGAGCTGAAATTTTTGCATCCAAAACTGAATCCAAACTTGCCAAAAGTTCAAGGATGCTCAAGTCTGAGGTTCAGTCGTGTCTCTGGAGACCTTAGAAACCCATTTACTGTGCAAAGAGAAAAACAGGAAGCAGAGACTGTGTCACCCCCGGGGCCTTTCCTCCAGCTGAGCCGACTGGTCCAGGAGAGATTGTTTTGGTTGCAGGCACAAACAGGAGGAACTTTGCTCTGCTCTTCAGTTACAGCTTTTTCTGTGGAGCACTAACCCCCTGACAGGAGGCAGAGCCTGCTTGCAAGCTCTGAGCCCAGCTGATGGAAACCCAGGGGCTGCATCAATGGTATCTCACACCCATAGGCATTTGCTTGAGGCATCTTTCCTCCGCTGAGGTTTTCACCTGGGCTGAACAAACAACTCAGTGTTTTTTTTAAGAGGAGAACTGAGTTTTGGCCTGCCCTGTTGCTGCCCTGTTGTGTCTTCTCTTCCAGGTGACTTAAGTATTCAGGTCATTAGGGTTTATCAGCAGGAAAACTCAGAAAATAGGACAACAAAGTGCTTCTTGAAAGTGAATTTATGAAATCCATATATGTGTCAAAATTGCATGTGAAGTCTAGAAACCACAGCACGCAATTCAGGAAGATAATCAGCCAAGCTGTAATTGCAAACCCTTGCATCAGGCAGCTGAGTCATGAGATAAAGGGAGAGAATTGGGGATGAACAGCAAGAAAATCCACATTCTTGGCTTGGAGAGATGCAGAGCATTTCCAGTTCCCTTTCTGGCTGCTGTCAAGGCTTTGCAAGTAAATAAGCAGCATGAATAATCTATGCATTTCATGCACACTACTCCCATAGAGTACTTTTAATGTAGAGAGGTTTAAGGGATTTTGAGAAAAACTGCTCAGAGCTGTTTCAAACAATTGCTAGGTATTAATGTCACATTTGCAAGCCCCGGTGTTTCCCTGATTTTAGCAGAATAACATTTTCTGCTTATTAAGGGTTCATCTTCTTGCTCTAGCTGTAAAAATACTGGGGACAGATGCTAAATTGCAGGTAAATATGCTGCTGTGCTGGGGAATGGCCTTGTATCAGATGTATTTGAGACAAACACTCTGGAAAGCCAGGAGGCTAAAAATTTGTCTTTCATTCAATCTGCTAAACAAGGGTTGCTGAATAAAATTAGGAAAAATTAGAGCTGATTCATGGGCTATATGCTGGCCAGAAGGGAAGTGAATGCATAACGAATGCATTTTATAATAAGTAGTTCAACCAAGTCTAATACGAGAATTGCTCATGCCATGGCAGTGTGCCTTTATTCTTTCTCTGCTTTTGAGATATCACTGGAAGTATTTAGTTCTTCTCCCACTCTCTCCAGCTAATACGCCAGGCTCATAATAACACATCTGCTAAATTTCCAGTGTGACCAATCCCACATATGCAGAACCCTGTGTGTCTTATGGTTTCACAATATCAGGATTACATGTTTCCAAAAACCCCTTTTCAAATGTGCAATTTGAAGTGATGGTTTCAGCCACTATTCTCTGTCTGAGCTAGTTGGTGGCTTGTGCTCTCCTGACAAGCAGGAAGAAAACCTACTCAAAATTACAACTTCTGTAGGGAAAGAAAATTAAATCCTCTTTAAGAAACCTCAGAGAGACCTTAATGGATGAGGGAAACACCGTGGATGTGGTTTACCTGGACTTTATTAAAGCCTTGGACATTGTTTCCCACAGTATTTTCTTGGAGAAACTGGTTGCTCATGGCTTAGACTGATGTGCTCCTCCTTGGTAAAACAGTGGCTGGATGGCCAGGCCCAGAGGGTGGTGATGGATGGGTGATGGATGCAGTTACTCCAGTTGGTGGCTGGTTGCAAGTGGTGATCCAGGCTTGTGTTGAGGCCAGTTCTCTTTAATATCTTTATCAATGACCTGCATGAGGGGATCAAGGGCACCTTCAGTCACTTCACAGGAGACACTGATTTGGGTGGGAATATGGATCTGCTGGAGGGTGGGAAGGCTCTCCAATGCTCACTAGAAATCTGGGAGAGCTGTCTGGGTTAAATGCATCAATAAATCACCCAGCAATATCCAAAATGGCAAGTTTAGATAAATTTGTCTAATGGCCCTTGAGACACAATTTCACAGCACCTTCTTTCTTTTTCAATATCAAAGGCCTGTTCTGTCTTCTGCCAGCAACACCATGATGCAGCTGGACTGTGAAAGTCAAAGGAAGGTGTTCACCAGGACTGAGATGAGCAATGGGCCACATCAGAGCAGAGCTCAGCCTGCTCTGCCCCATCAGCTCCATCACAGGGGTGCACACACTCCCATGCCCCAGGCAAGGGCTGGCATCATGAGGCACAGTGCAAAGCAAGCAGTGCAGCCACCTCCTGCAGGACATTAAATCCTCAAGGGTTGTCTTGAGTTCCCCACCAAAACCAACCTTGCTGTGATTCTCGGTTGTCTCATATGAGAGAGGTTTGCATCATGGCCTCTTGGTCATTGTGGGTGTGCTCCCCTTTCACCTGCATTTATTTTTCAGGGTATCAAAGCTGATAATCCCCAGGAATCGCCAACAGAACACAGCTGTCCGTGCATGAGTGAGGTTTTAAGGCAGGCATACCCAAGTGGTGATGTTGACTCTGCAAACCATCCTTACCCAGAATTTTTGTCTCAGAATGTGGCCTCGCCCCATTTCAGACTTATTTGCCAGGTATTCCTGGGAAAGGGTTGTGCTGTTGTGACATGCCTGGAAAATCCCACATTTGCTCATGTTAGGAAGTCAATTACTGAAATATGGAAAGTGAGCCCAGGCTATAAGTGATTTTACAGTCTGCCCAAATGGTTTCTTAGGAGCAGCAGCACAGCGGAGTCTTTGCTTGACCTTCCCACTCTGTACCTTAAACATTTTTTGATTATGGAACAGCTGTTTTATTGTGGGTTGTTTTTTTGTTTGGGGTTTTGGGCTTTTATGTTTTTTTTGCTTGTTTGTTTTTCTTGGTTTTTTTTGGGAGTTTTTGTTTGGTTGGTGGGTTGGTTTGGTTGGGTGGTCTTTTTTGTTTGTTTGTTTGTTTGTTTTCTTTTTCTTTAATCTTATTTTACAGGGATTTTAAACTGCAAAGCTCTTCACAGAATAACAGGCTTAGAATATCCTGCATTGGAAGAGACCCATAAAGATCACTGAGTCCAACTCCTGGCCCTGCACAGGACAGCCCCCAGAATTAAGCCATGTGCATGTGAGCATTGTCCAAGTGCTTCTTGAGCTCTGCCAGGCTGGTGCTGTGACCACTTCCTTGGGGAGCCTGATCCAGTGCCCAACCACCCTCTGGGTGAAGAACCATTTTCTAATACCCAACCTAAACTTCCCCTGACAATTTCAGGCCATTTCCTCAGGCCCTGTCACTGTCACGACAGAGCAGAGATCAGTGTCTGTCCTTCCTCTCCCCCTCCCAAGGAAGCTGTAACTGCAGTGAGCTCTGCCCTCAGCCTCCCCCTCTCCAGGCTGAACAGACCAAGTGACCTCAGTCACTCCTCACAGGCTTCCCCTCAGGGCCCTTCACCATCCTTGTTCCCTCCTTTGGACACTCTGCAATAGTTTCATGCCCTTCTTACATTGTGGCACCCAGAGCTGCCCCAGCACAGGAGGTGAGGCTGCCCCAGTGCAGAGCAGAGCAGGACAATCCCTTCCCTTGCCCAGCTGGCCATGCTGGCCCTGATGTCCCCAGGACAGGGATGGCCCTCCTGGCTGCCAGGGCACTGCTGGCTCGTGTTCAACTTTGTATCAACCAGGACCCCAAATCCCTTTCCATGGCACTGCTCTCCAGGCTCTCATTCCCCAGTCTGTCTGTACAGCCAGGGCTGCCCCATCCCAGGTGCAGAATCTGGCACTTGTGTCTGTGAAACTTCATATGGTTGGTCACTATCCAGCCCTCTAATTCTGCAAGGTCTCTCTGCAGGGGTTGTCTGCCTTTGAGGGAGTCAACAGCTCCTCCCAATTTACTATCACCAGAACAGCCCAACTTCCCAATACAGGCTTTCAAACTGGCTGCTTGGGCAATGTCTTAGGCTAGCTTTTACTGCCACTTTATAGACAGGTTCTTTTTAATTTTCCTCATTTCACTTCAGTCACTTGTGAACAGCTGGCTTTAACCTCACAGTAAAAGCCCAGAGCTGTGTATGGTGTCCCTAGCCTCAGCAGATTACCTTGATTTTTGCCACAAAAGATCTGTGACTGATCTGTTGAATTCCCTGTTTGCTTACCTGTGCACTCTGGCCTATATCCAGGTCCTGAGAGCTTATGGGTGGATATTAAAGTAGACATCCAGATAATTTTTACATGAAGATCCCAATTTAGGTTTGTGCTTAAAAATGCAAGGTGTAGATTTGATGAAATGTCACAGGTTTAAATCAGTATAAACCTACTGAAATCAATGAGGTTATTTGGATTCACAGCATGAGGGCTGACTCCATCCCTGCTCTGACTACAAAACTTCCCAGTTCAAGTGATGGTGCTTCTTTGATTTTACTGTTTAAGAGCCAACTTTATTTAATATATAAAGGAATTATCTTGGCACAAAAGGAAGAAGGGAGACAATGACATTTGTAAAGAGCCAGGCCTGCAGTGTAGGGACAGACTGTCCTAAGGCAATCCAAAGTAGACCAGGCTCTGGGGATGACTGGGAGGGAAAGCTTGGCCAATGCAAAGAAAATAGGTTTAATTTAGCCTGGTAAATTGGGGATAATTGGGGATGGTAGTGATCTCCATTAGTGCAGCAAACATTAGGGATAAGGATGATGATTCAGCTTGGGGATGGCACATCTGGTGCCACCAGTTGTCCAGCCAGAGCACACGGGCTGCTGTACTCAGGAATGGCTTCAGACTGAAAATGAAATAGTGGTTCTGGCCTGTTAGAGCAGGCAGGCACTGAAAGGACTCCCTGAGGAAGCAGAGCAATAAAAAACCCCTATGAGTTTGAGGATGGGATTGAATTTGACTGTGAGAGGGTGGGAGGGGATGGTGAGTGGCAGTGAAGTCCTTGCCCATTCTCTGCATCTCACATGCCCCTTGCAGCCACCATCAGGGTCTGCTCTGCCCATGGGGTGCTCACAGCCCTTTCCATGCAGAGTTCATCTCTGCCAACAAAAGTGAGCCTCTTCTGCAGCTGCTTTGGCATTTAAACACAGCTCCACAGCCACTGGGCTGCCCTGAGGAGCCACATCCTGAGGCACGCAGCACCAACTGGGTTCAGAGCAGATGCACTGGAGTGAGTGGCTGTGTTTTGGTGCCAGTGCCCTGCATCTTCCGTTCCTACAAATCCACCTCTTTGTTCATTAATGTGGAACCACATTGACACAGTTTTTTTCCATGAACAATCTGCTTTTTTTTTCCTCTAGGTGTACTGCCTTTTCATTTACTATTATTACTAGCTGATAAAAATCTGGAGATGTGTATTAAAGACCTGTGTATCTAGCTAAGTCACTAACAACACACTAGTTTGTGGGTTTTTTTGTCTTTAAATGAGAAAAGCTTCCTGCCAGCCCTCTTAAAGTGTAGAGAAGATAAACATAATAAAAATTAAATCGGTGTCAAGAAAACAAGCCTACAGATAATGCAGTCCACAAAGAGGTCCTGGGGAGAGAGCTGCACTTATCTTTTCAGTCAGGTAGAGCTTGTGTTTCAACACTAAACTCTTAGTTCTATCAAAACTAACACTTGTTCCCATTGAAGTCATTAGTCATTAGCTGTGCCCAGGTGATAAATATGTTATTAAAATGGGGTGCTAATAGAATAATCTGCAGCAAAGCTCAAAACACTCAGATTTTCACTCAACAAATGCTTGGAAATATTTAGTGCATATATTCCTGGACTGCTTCTAAAATTTGGATGTCTTATGAAGCATATTTACATTTACTGTGATGGCAGCATCATCTGATAGAGTCTTTCTCGGAGAGGGTATTTGCTGTAGCCTGGTGAATCCTTGTGATGAGGGATTAGTGAGAAATAGCTGCCCATAAGCAGCTGCACAATGTAAAAGCAGCAGGCTGGGCTGAACAGACTTCTGCGGTTTGATAAATGAGGTGTCAGTGCCATGTTCCTACAAACAGAACTAACCAGCACTGCATGGTAAAGGAGAAAAAGGACTTATTTCAACCAGATTTTTAAGTACAAAAGCAGGTGGAATTGCTTTACATTTGGTCCTGATGTAGAAAATCTGGCCTGTAACTGAAAATAAATGACCAGAGAGCTGCTGAATGGTACAGTGATGCTCCTGCTGTATCACTCTGACACGAGCCAGGACCAGGAGGAATGCTGAGAATACCTGGAGTGGGCTCTGTTCTCTTCTGAGTCTAATTACTTATAGCCAGCTGAAACAGAAGCTCTTCCTGCCCCTCATACCTTCCTTCACCATAGTACATGGGACACACCAGGCTCGAGTCTGGCCAAAAATGTCATGGCCCTGGCTCATGTACCCTGCCATTTGTGTGAGCTGTGCCACACTGCTGTGGCACATGAAGCTGTTATACCTTATACCCTGGGAGTTCCTCCTGGACCCTGGGAGGAGGCTGGCATGTACCCTGGGCCCTGGGGGAGGCTGGCATGTACCCTGGGCCCTGGGGGAGGCTGGGGGAGGCTGGCATGTACCCTGGGCCCTGGGGGAGGCTGGGAGAGGCTGGCATGTACCCTGGGCCCTGGGGGAGGCTGGGAGAGGCTGGCATGTACCCTGGGCCCTGGGGGAGGCTGGGGGAGGCTGGCATGTACCCTGGGCCCTGGCTGGCCAGCCAGCTCCCTGCAGGCTAGCAGATGCATGGGGGGTTTAGGCATCTTGCAGATGAGACAGGCACTACGTTTTCTTGTCTGAAGATCTTCATCCTTCCTGACTCCCTTCCTGAGACAGACAAAAGTATGGAAAATGCCAGGGCCTGTTCTCTGCAGGGGAGATAATTTCTGTCTCACTTCTGCTTCCAGACTCCCATGTAAGTGGCAGCCATGGGTATTACTAGACTTCATTTCATGCAAGGTAATTTACCTGCCAACTTTTGAATGTGAAGATCTTGTTATCCTGTTCTACAAAAAGAATTTGTATTTTAAAGTGATCTTTTTTTCTCTAGTTAAAAATCACACCAAATAATTTAGATTTTGCTTTAAACATGCATGGGGTTAAGTATTCAGGATATTTCTGTTATGGCCAGAACTACTTACAGAGTCACAGAGGATGAAGAAGCTCTTCAGCAGCAGTGCCACTGCAGAACACTGAAGAACAGAAGCTTGTTACCAGCATTATCCACAGAGTAACAGTGCAGAATATCCTGAGCTTGGTACAATCAGCCTGAACACAAGAGAGTGATTAGTTAGAGCTACAAGAGTATGAACACTAATGCATGTAAATCAACCCCAGCCTTTGAAATATATAAGGAAACGGAATATAAATTGGACATAAATTCCTCTTTGGGGTCACTTTGAAGTGCCTCTTGAACAAGAGAAGAATGTGGCCAGAGTACTTTCCAAAGGCCAGGTTAACATGGACTCCAAGAATATAGACACAAATCTGATAGCATTCAGTGCAGATGTGAAACCTGCTTGCTTAACAAAGACAAAAAAGTTACAGATGAAACCCAACATCCTCCTCAAGTGGAGGATGTCAGGGCAGTGGTGTGTGCCTGTTTTCTGCACTGTTATTTTTGGACACAGCCTCCCTTCTCCTCTGGAACTGACTCACCTCTACAGGAAAGCCTCTTCCCTCCCCAGGCAGTCGTCTGCATTTTCCTTCTATGGCTTCTGGTTTCCTTCTAAGGGTTTGCACCAAACCTCACAGACAAACAGTTTTAGAGCATGACCACTGGGACTCTTTACAAGGAGACACCTGAGCCAAAGAAAACAATAAATGCTTGAACTCTATCCTGTTAATCAGATCTGAAAGCATGATTACACCAAATCTTATAAACCCCAACAGGTAATTCCTCTTATCCTCACTTTGCACACTTGCACAGTCAGGCACAGACAAGTCAAGTTACTTTCCCCAAATTCATACTGTGTAGCAGGCCCAGGAATAGATTTTAGATCTAGACATTTGTAGGCAGCCCATACTGGAAGGGATGAGTTTTCAGTCAATATCAGCTCAGAAGCTGGTCTGAGCTGTCCCTTCTCAGTGCCTTCACTTTGATTGTACCAGGCAATGAAGTAGGGCAGGAGCACTCTGAGCACAAACCAGACACAAACCTTTCTCTCAGCAACACTGCAGTTACTCTCTCTGCAATAAGAAACTGTTCTTTCATGTAGAAAATGAATCCCAGGGATTTAGGAAGCAAGCAGACACAATTCTGCACATCCTGATGGAAACAGGCACCCTAAAACAGAGCCCATTCAGGAGCTCCAAGGACCTTTAGCAGAAGATCCTTGTGGTGAATCTTTCCTTCAAATTTCCACATATATCGGTCTTAAAAAAACAGGCTGCAGAAAACAAAAAGCAAGAATCTTAGCAAGCACTGTAAGCCTTTAAAAGATAAAGGGAGGGTGAAAGTGTCTCATTAGAGCTCAGGAGTTGGGTGGACCTGCAGGTGCCCAGGAGTGGGTGTGTGTGGTGGCAAAACCTGCTGGGAATGGGAGATGAGGTCATGCTCTGTTCTGGATTTTTGGGTTGTTTTGGGATATTTTTTTTTGTCTCTTTGCCTTCCTCTTACACATCCCCTCAGATGACAAATGAACATCTCGTGTCTTGCAAAAGTTTACAAAACTGCCTTCTGATAAAATTTTCATTTTAGCAGATCCATCTCCCCCAGCCCTGGACACACCATAGCATCCAAGAGGAAAGCCAAATGCTCAGCATCGTTCCTCCCTGAGCTGCACCATCAGGTCTCAGCTCACTGAAAAGCCTTCCTTATTTGATCAGAAACCACAACACCAATGAAAACTACAATTTCCTGACTAAAATTCAGATACAAAATCTGCATAGAGATGAGGTCTTGAAGGGTCATATTATTCTCTGGGCTGATCACATTCCCCTGCCCACTCTTTCTCATCTGAAGACTTTAATGGCTTTAATGCGTAAGTGTTTGGAGCAGTCACAGTTTGTAGCTGTGTTTTAGAATAAATAGGAAGTGAGAAGACTTGAGCAGCAGTAAGGTTGCCATAGCAATTGTTTGTTGAAAAAGAGAAATTGCGACAACAAACCCCTGGAAAACATGACACTGTGACTCTACCCTTTGCATCAGGCCCATCTAGACTTCAGAAAGGACAGGTTGCATGGCAGAAGGGAGCCCTTGTGGCCCCTCTTGGCTTTTCCTCAGGAGTCTGGGGAGCCTGCCTGGGGGCACAGCTGAGGCAGTGAACCCAGGGGCTCGGCAGGAAGCTCTGCTGAGCGACACACGCCCGAACTTTGCTGACACGTTAAATCACACATGACTCATCCTGTGATCCCATCCTTGTATCAGCACAAGCACTTACTTATAAATCATGGATGAATCATAAGGCATTAGTTTGACTCTTCAAACCATGGAATATCAATCATGTGTTTTGTCTTAGATTTCAGTCTGCAATCCCTTTGAAAACAAGTTGATCTCTGGTGTAGGAAGGTTATCTGCAGAGTGCTCTTGTGCTACTCAGCTGAACATTGATGGGCCACAATCCAGACAAGCAGATAAATGGAAAATAAATCCATGTGCAATGCAGGGAATCTACTTTAACTTACATGAGAATATCTCTGAGAACCAAACACCACTTTTACCAGTGTTATCTGAGCAATGCAGTGCAGTGATAAATTCACAGCCTTTCTTGGGAGGTTTTACTTGTGGCTTTACATTTGATGTTTTATATATTTCATTTGCTTACCCCTGGCACCAACCTTTAATGGCTGACTTGCATTATTACTCTCATCTTACAAGGGAAGGGACAAGAACAGAATGTAAATGGGAGCCAAGGTGAGATAGACACAGCAGAGCTGAAAATTGATCTTGTTTCCAGGCTCCATTTGACACTGCCTAAGAGTGTAAACTCATGGTTCTGCTGCCATTAGAGCAGATGCTGCTGGCACCTCCTGGATGTGAGGGTCACACCATGTCTGAGCATCAGCATTTCAGTGACAACATTCAGAGACACCCGTGGGACATTTATATTCACATGTCAACAGCACTGGCCCAGGAAATAATGTTTGCATAAAGAGTTTTAAAATGCTGTCTGGAATATCTTAACCTCCATAGGACACCCTTCTCTAAATACAACAGTAAAGTGACCCCTGTGCCTTAGGAAGAGGGAGGAGGAGGAGAGCAGCATCCCACCAGTCACCAAAGCAGCAGCCAGCCACACTGGGCATCAAGCAGCACTTGCAGAATGCCTCCACCCTTCTCACCCACAGGACAATAGCACTGACTAGAGCAGTGATTGTCTAGTAAGGATTTAAAAGTTCACTTCATGACAATGTCTGTGCTATAGTACAGTGACACACAAATGCTTCAGCTGTACTCACAAAATACATGTGGATGATGGCATACCCAGACCAGGTCTGATTACCTTATTGAGTAATCAACTGGCCCCAAATTATCTTTTGTCTTGAAATAATTGCCAGCATTTTGTCAGGCAGAGACAGTTCTGTTTTGGAGGAGGAAGGTGGACCATAAAGCATGCCAAGATTTCTTCCAGCTCTATTTTCTTGTGGACCTTGTTCTGGTTAAAATCAAATCCATAGCATCCTATTTGAACTATTAGAGCTTATGAAGCAGAACAAACTGCTTGGGTACTTCTTCAGTGCAGGCAAAAGCCAGAGATCCAGTGGTGTGAGATATTCATCATAAGCTGTGGAGGAACACCGAAACTGCTTTCCTACATAAATCAATGAGCCATGTAAAATAGAAGCCCATGTCCAGCAGTCAGTTATGCCGAAGTCAGAGGGAGATGCAAAGCAGCACTTGGTGTAAAATCACTGCCAGCATATCCAACAGTGTTGACCATGGGTTAATACCATTTGCTTTCACAAAAACAAGGCAGCTGTAGGATAATCCACGCCCACTTGCCCTGTGGCTTTACACAGAACATAACTCCCTCAAAACTGGCTGGTATAGGTAGTTGTTGAGCAAATTTTTCATGCACAAAGGCCTCCTTGCTCTTTAAAATAAAAAACACCTTGTCATAAAGAAATGAAAATTTGGGACCTTTTACATACTCCCAAGGTAGTTTCCAAGACAAGATATTAAAAGCTAGGGCTGCACTTAAAAGCCTGCATTAACTGACTGCTTATCTTAGAGAGGGAGTAGCTGCCTTGCCCTAAGAAAAGACAGGTGAAAACTTTGAGATGGCAATTCACTTCATCTGCTTGGACCAGCTCATGAAGGAGGCACACCATGCCAGGGAGGGCTCATCCCCAGCTCCTCTCCCAAGGCTGCCCCAAGGCACAGTGTCTGTGGTGCGCCCAGCAGGGACAAACAGTTCACCCACTCACTGACACAAACCTTCACGGTTACCTGTGTGCCCAGAGGTGAATGAAGGTCACTGCAATCACCCCTGCATGTTTGCCACCATTTGGAACCAAACACCTCTCAGCCTGTGCAGCAGGGCTCTGCAGAGCACATTTCTGCACAGCCCTGCTTCTGCAGCTTCAAAGCATTATGTATGCTTGGCATCTTGCTACCTCAACACTGAAACACTGTTGTCAGGCAAAGCTACCTCCCTGGAATAATGTACTGAATGCCAAGGAACAGGAACCATCCTACAGCAGGAGATTTGGTTTGCTTTAAGCAAACTCAGATAACAAATCCGATTTTTTTTTTTTTTTTTTTTTTTTTTTTTTTTTTTTTTTTTTGCTATAAGACATGTTTGATAAAATTTTTTTTATAAAGTTATCTTTTGGAGGGTTTGAACTGCAGGTTTCTTACTGACTCTGCTTCAACACTCAAATGAAAGCTTTTTGTTTCCCTACATTTCTTTTTTTTAGCCTGGTCAAAGATCACTGCTCTTGCCTGACAGCAGAGCACATCTTCTGAAGTGCGAGGTCAGAGCCCACGGGTGCTGTCTGTCTGTCTGTCTGTCTGTCAGCACTTGCACTGAGGTCCCTGGTCTCAGAGATGTAAATACTGACTTGATATCAGCCAAGCACCATTTCTAAAGCAGCTTCCAAATCCTCCATGCTAAGAAGCTACAATTGTCTGAGGAAAGGCTTCAGCAAGCAGCGACAGGTCTGCTCATGGATCAGTTCCTTCCTCTTATATTACTGCAGATATTTACCTGAAAGTAAGATGCTGTGTTCATTAAATAGCATCTATCCTTCAATGCATTCTCCTTCTAAAATCCAGGTATCATGGGTTGATACCTGCTGCAGAATTAGTAAAGCACATTAACAGGATCAGAAAAAAAAAACCATCATTTTTTGGAACTCTTATTTACAACAAGCCAAGAGTGAGGAGAAGCATAAGTTTATACTGTCTCAGCAGGGCTATTTTCTACTGGAAAGCTTTTGGATTTGTCAGCATTAGATGATGAAATTACTTTAATTTCTTAGCATCCCCCCTTCAAGGTAATATATCCACAGGAACTCTTAAAAATTGATTTTTTTTCCCCTACCCCTGACAGAAGGATTATCAGTATCCAATAAAAACTCCTGGCCTTGCCCAGCCCTCTCTGGGGTGGTTATCAGGCAGCACCAGAGAGAGAAAGTTGGACAAAATCTGTGCACCATGTGGTGTGTGAGGGGAGTGCCCTGTTCCTGCAGCTGCTGAGGGGCAGGGGAGCTGCATGGCCTCTCCAGAGGCCACCAGGAGCAGCCAGGCAGCCCATGAGGAGCCCAGGTGGGCTCTTGGCCAGTGGCAATGTGCACAGCACTGGGCTGGCAGAGTGGCACAGGTGTAGAGCTGGCAGCAGCCAAGCTGCCTCCTTTGCCCTGCACAGCCCAGGGCAGTGAGAGGGAAGCTGGATCTTGTCTTGGCTGAGTGATGGAGGGAGGCTCTGCAATGGTGGGGCCAGGGGCATGAAGGGCTCCATGGATGCAAATCCAGGCTCAAGTTAGAGACGTGGGGGGTGCTGCTTTCTAGGAGTCTTAAGCATTACAGATGGCAGAGATGAGGAATGAGGAGGGACCCAGGATCTTGTGGACAAGAAGAAAGAGGGTTAAATACTGTGGGTGCAGGGAGTTGTAGCCCAGCAGTGATGTTTGATGGCCTCTAAAATCCAGTGTGCCCATGGGAGCTGGTCTGCACACTGGAAACCAGCTTCACCTCAGGGAGCACCCTCACTGTTTGCATTTGTAAACACCAGACCCACTGGACAGTGGGGTGTGGATCTGAAATGCCTGCACAGCTCTCTTGAGCCCAGCATTTATGCTTTACATTTTTCTCGTTTTTTTAATGAGCTTTGTATTCCTTAAGATTGCAGGCAGACTTTTCCAAATGGGGACTGGGTATCACCCAAACACATCCCCTCAAGCTCCCACTTCACCACAGTGTATAATTAAAAGTGAAACTCTTCCCTTTCTGATGAGCTTCTTGTGAGACATTCTGGTTAAGAGGTTGTAACCTTAAACTCCTTTGACCGAGTCTACAGAAGGAAAGTGATGGTGACTCTGATTTCTGTAGCATCTCCTGTAGCTTTGGCTGTGCTTGGCTTCAGGCTCAGGTGAGCTCTGGAGCAGATAGACCTTGACTCCAGCAAGGATTCAAGGCCACCAGATCACCCAGAGCAGAAGAATTATGTTGCCTGTTGCACAACAGCCTCAGGGCACCTCAGAAAACCCAATATTCACCACAGGAGCAAAAGTTCAACAGATTAGCTCTGAATGCAACACTAGTTATTTATTGCATCATTACATTCTTTAAAATAATATTATTATCTTTACAGAAAAAACCACCCTTTTTCATAGCAATGATTCCTTTTTTTCTGTGCTCATTATAAAATTTCTTATATCAGAGTGGGATCCTGGGTGGAGCTTAAAGTACAGACAAATAGTATTTCATAAGAAAGTAGGATTCATTACCACCAGTAGATAACAGAATTACCTATTCAAAGACGTCTGAACTATTTGGTATTCACTGAAGGTGAAGCATTACATTTATTAACAAGAAGTCTTTGCATGAGACAGCTTCTCCACATTCTCAAGAGGGCATAAAGGCACCACAGTGTGTGTCAGCCTGTGTAAAGAAAAGTAGACACACCAAGACAAAAATAAAGGACTCAACCTCTTCAGTTTTGGCTTCAAAGGAAAACACAGTTTAAACTTGCTCTTCTTTCTACTGCCCCTAGAATGTCCCAGGGGGGTTGTACCAACACTCAGGCTTTGGGGATGAGAGTGGTCCTGGGTGGATGCTTGCGCTTCACTCAGGCCCAAGCAGCCACAAAGAACAAAAATCAGGAGCCTTGGTGGTTTAGGTGCAGCTGGGACTGTGAGTTGGTGTTGCCTCACATCATCACTGGCACATAGCAGCAAAGCACAGGTGGCACTGCCTCTTTCCTTTGCTCTTCTGGCAGCTCTTCCAAGCTCTCCACAGCTGACCCATAAACCAGCAACACCTTCAACCTATCCTGATGAAATGTTCCCCTTCTCATCACAAAAGATATGTGCTGTGCAGCACTGCCAGCATGGGGACAGCAGGGTCCCAGCAATTTCCAGGCATTTGGCCCTTTGTAGGTCAAACACATATCCAGGAACCAGCCTGCAGGAGTTTAATGCACAATCAAATCTTCTCTCAGGTGCCATTAGATTAGGACAGGTTTTCAAGGATGGGGCCAGAAGAGCCCAAACAAGCATGGGCAAACACCTCATGGTCAACCCTTTTTGTTCAAATAGTTAAATCCCAAATCTTTCATACACTTTGCTCTCTTCTCCCATAGTGATCTTCTGCTGCAAGGAGCATGGCCAGTGTAAGGCACGAGCAACACCCCTGTAGCTGACCCAGCTGGGTTCTTCTGTGCACAGCAGACAAGGTGCATTTTGTCTCATGCTCTCTAACTCTGCAATCTTGTCTCCTCCGAAGCCTCCTAAGAAGGAAGGAAGGGCCTTGCTTGAGCAAATCACCATCACAAGGCAGGAAAAAATGTTAGGAATAGGCAGGCAGTGTTTTTAGTCAAGAGCTATTATCAGAGAATCCCACAGGAATCTCTTCCAGAGTTTATATCATATGAACCATACGGATCATATGACAACATCTTCATAAATTATTTGAAAGAGTTAGGAACAAAGATTGATGATGATATGAACTGATTCAAAGCAATAAAACTGAAAGCTGACTGTATAGAGTTGTAGTACAACCTTGCAAAAAATGGCTGGATGATAAAAAGCCAGATGAAATGTGATATTGATAAATGTGGAATAATGCCTACTGGAAAGACAGCTTTAACTCCAGGCACACAGTGATGGGCTCCAGCTGGCTTGCTATCACTCAGGAAAGAGATTTCAGAGAGATTTGTTAAACTGTCTACTCAAAGCTCAGGATCAGTTTGAAAAGGCTAATTTTAATACTACTATTAGGAAATTATAGAAAACAATTTGAGAAAAAAAAAAAAGAAATAAATATTGCAAGGATTGTATTGCCTGCATCTTACCATAAATCTGTACAATAAGCATTGGTATCTCTTCCCAAAGCAACAGAGAAGTAGCAGAAAAGGCACAAAGATGTGAAGCAAGGGTGATACAGGGAAGAACCTGACAGAGACAAGAAATCTTTAACCTAAGGAGAGAGGACCATGAGGAATATGTTAGGGTTTGTAAAACCTCAAGGCACATAGGTAGATTAACAGGAAATAATGATTTAACTTCTCATACTACTAGTAATAATAATAAGTTAGGAAACCTCACCTAAAATTTTCTAGGGGCAGATTCAAAAACAAGAGGTGCACACAGTGCATTGTTAAACTGGAGAGCTCACTGAGACACGACACTGGTGGATGTCACAACTGCATGTGCTCAAACAGTGAATGGAAATAGCTCATGGAAGGCAGAATATATCAAGTATTATTAATCACAAAGGTATCACACTTGACTTAGGAGTTCCTTGGCAAAGCCTCCTGGGGAAGTTCTCCTACAGCTTTCACACTTTTGTGCACATTTCTAAGCATCCACTATCAGTCACCTTATTTTTTACAGGCATTAACTTCCTCACAGTTCTAAATATCATTCTGCAGTCCCATCAGAGGTGTGAGAATGCAGCAGTGAAACCCAGTAGAAATGTAAGTCAAGCTCACAAGGACTAAATGACACCAGAGTGTGCTAACCCAGGCCACAGAAAGAATAGGTGCTTCTTGAAAAAGAATTTCTATGTTCAGTGAAAAATTATGATATTCGTGTTTGTCTTCACATCTTTTGATCTGCAGCAGCCTATGGCTTGCACAATCTTTACTCTCTTTCTGAGCATGGGCAGAGACAACCTGCTGACCATCCAACCATCTGCTCCCAGCAGTCTAGATTTGGTCCTGATGCTTTCTGGCTGGTGGAGATCTACCAACAAAACAATTGGGAGTATATAATGTTTGTAGGGTGCCTAATGAAGTAGAGGATTAAGCTAACAAAATAATACAAGAAAGAACAGTATAGATTATTAATTGTGAAGATAATAACAAGATGAGATTTGTTTCTTATACACTGGGGAAAAATAGGTCTTTTTTTTTGTATTTGAACCTAAACTTGTAAAGAACTTGGCATCTTTCTACTCTGTATTCCTTCTCACTTTTGGCCAAACTGCCCCATTGCAGCCTCTGTGCACTTAGGGATAACCAGTAAAATCTTTACTGAGGGCTGCTGTGCAAGACCTTTTTCTAGGCTTCCTATATGTCATGATACCCAGATTGGAGCAAAAGGGAGCTACAAGACACAGCTACTAGGCTGACTCTCAGCCAACCCTTCCACTTGCCAGGGTTCCTCTGCAGGGTGCACAGCACAAATCTCTACATGGGAAAGGCAGTGAACCTCTGGGCCTCTCAGAGTCTGGGAAAAAATACAGGCAGCCTTTGCTTTCTGCAGGTTCAAACATTTCATCCTCACTGTGGGTGTGCTGAGCATCTGCCAGAAGATTAAGGTAGTTGTCAGTACAGACACTTCACACAGAAATGAGAGACATTTCTTATTCCAAACTACTGCTGCCTCATCTGAGAATGGGTGAGCAGGTGTTAGACATGATTTCAGAGCATCTGCAGCATGTGAATGCAAGCTATGTATTAAGTAAGGTTATTAATTTTAAATTGATCAGCTTAGTGCAGCTCTGAACAGAAACATGTCAAATTTGGCTGCTAATTTGGGGGGAAGCTGAGCTCAGAGGAGTGCTGGCTAGGTGAAGGAGGCAAAATAAGGGCTACTTTCAACAAGTTTGAGAAATGTTGATTTGAATTGGCTGTGCTGACAGTAAAAGCAGTGTGAGCAGGGTTTGCTCTGCTGTGGGTGAGTGTCCCCAAGGATATTCCCCTGTCCCGTGGGTGCTAGTGCCAGCACTGTGCCTCTACATGGGCACAGCTGAAATGCCCTATTCAATGTCAGTGAACAAAGTAAGGAAGACATCAGTTAGGTCCTGCCCTATTTTATGCCTTCTGTGGCATCAAAATCCAATATTATAAAATGGAGGAAATTTATAAAGAAAACTAAGTATCTAGAAGAAAAGGCCATAGGTAGGAGGACAGGGGACGAGAAAAGACAGGATGTTCACTTTGCTGGTGCTGTATATTGGATAAACCTTGTCTTCCTGAGAAGGTTGTGAAGCCTAGGAGAGGGCTGCTGTAGCAACAAATTCAAAAATAGAAGGCTAGCACCTCTCAGCAACTGAAGGACAGGGAATTGGAGTATTAGAGAAAAAAGTAAAAAACTGCTGAGGGACAAGAGTAGAAATGTAATTATGGAAGATAAGACTTGCCAAAGAGAATATTTCATTCTTTGACGAGATTATGTGTTTGATTTATAACTGCAAAGACATAATAGAGTTTTGCAAGGTTTCTTTCTGAGCACCATATTGACATTCTGATTAGGAATTGTCAATACACAATATTTATAAAGCATTACGTGGATAAAGAAGTGACGAATAAACAGCTAAAAAAGTGTTTTCTTCATCAAAGAGATTTGTTATCTATTGGGTATTATGAAAACCAGCAGGATCTTGGTACCTCTCTGAAACTTTTGTCCGTTAATGCAACTCTAGAGAACACCAGTCTGCAAACAAATGTTCTCCTGGCAGCTGGGGAATGGAACCAGCAATGGTCATGGCACCACTAAGGAATTGGTAATGGCCAAGGGTGCTGCTGCTGGGGCATGCACTGCTTTGTCACAGTGCTTCATTTCTCAGTATTTTGAACTGCCAGTGCTGCACACATGTCACTTTCTAATTTATTTTTAGCTAATGAAGTTTCTGAGAAGCAAATCAGATTGGTATTGACACTGTGTCTAATGCAGCCCCTTCTTTGTCACAGTCAGTTTCTGAAATGAAGTTATAACAGTACTGTAAAAAAACCCTGATGTGACAGGCCTGGAAGATGAAATGGTTTGTTGCTGTCAGCCTGTGCTAATGGAAGCTGAGCTGAATAGCTCAAGAGCAACAAATTATATAGATTTAGGGCACAGAACAATTTCAGCTACATCACCTTAATGTCCTTTGTAATGAAAACAAATTGCTTTGTGCTATATAAAGTGGTGCCAATGGGAGCTGAAAAGTTCAAAATAACACAAGGACATTGTTAGGTTCCCCAACCAGCTCAGTAGAAGTGTGGCAGAGTGAAAAACAAGGAAGGAACTTCACTGGTTCCTTCCATAAGAATTTAGTTCCCAAGACCGAATCCTGAACCTTTGTTTAGATACTACACTGAGAAAAATATGAAAAAGTATTCTTGTTTTATACATAGCAGTAACTTCTGATCATTTGACTTATCAAAGTGTCCATCAAATGGCGCTTAAATTTGCAACACCTCTGAAGCCTGGCCCGTGTCTCAAAGAGTTTAGTCATTTCCACTACAGTGATATAATTGCAACAGAAGAAAAAACAACCCTAAAATAAATGGCTCTACCAAGAAGCTGTTAATTCAATGCAGTTTATTTAAACAGTGCAAAGCAACATTAGCACTCTGATGAGGAATCATTATTTGTGTGGTGTGGCACCTCAGGCTCCCTGCAGCACACCTGCATCACTCTGTACTGGGTGCTAGGTGAATATACAAATCTGAAGCCAATATTTTTATACTAGGCTTTTAATACCCAAAATATATTTGGAAAATATCAAATTTTTAATTGTTATGGAGTAACCATATCCTTGTTTTAAAGAAGAGGAAAACTCAAGTCAGTTCAATACTTCTTTCTACTACAAAAGTGGAAAAGGAAACATTTACATATTTCCACAGAAGAGACACCTTTGTCCACAAAAACAGTGAATTACTGATTCATATAATCATATAAGAAGGTCATATAATGAAATCCTTTTCTCCTTCCCAACCCTGACAATGGAGAAATACTATCTATTTTCTTTTGGAGATGACTACTTACAGTGCCACTCTTTTACATTCTAACAGTGATTTTTTCCAGAAATAAACCTTCTTGTTTTTACATGTATGTTCATAAATGCCTCAAGGATAATCTTTAAATCTTAATGGTCTTACTGGATACAGGCATATCTACCTTTTGTACTGGAAAAAATATTGGAATAAATCTGGACCTCACTATATCTGTGTTGTCACAATTGGCCACTGACAAGACTGACTTTTGGCCAGGCTGGTGAGCCAGGTGCAAGAGCTGTGGTGCTGTCCAAAGACAACACAGATGTGAGAGAGCTCTGGGACTGCTCTGGTAGGTCTCAGTTGAGAATCACAATGGTCCCTGATGCTTTGTTTTGCAATAAAAAGGAGCTCTTACAGCTGTGACAGGTATATATTGCTTGGATCATATTCCATTTCTATTTTTTGATGCTTAGATGACACACTAAGGACTTTGTTCACTTTCAACTAATGTTTCTACTAACTAACTTTTTGCTAATGCATCCATCAGAACAGTATCATAAATACTTCTGGAGACAGAAATTAACTGTGTGGCATTCAGGGAATGTGTGTTTGGCCAAACTGAAATGCATGGAAGAACTGTCAGTCAGATGAACAGAAAGCAAAAATCACATTGTATGAGCTGGGTGACTTTTCCTGAAGCATGAAAAACATCTTGGGAACGTAAGCAAACTCTAAGAGGAAATGTATTTACCTAATCATTGGAAAAGTAATTTGAATATCAAGTACATTTGTAGAAGATCAAAGTCTATTCAAGGATGACTGAAATGGACTAGTCTGATGAAGCACATGGCCAGAGAAAAAATATTCTTCATCCTATGCTCCTTCAAAATTCTACAGGTTTCCAAATGGCCTCCATTCCTTTGCACACATTATTAGTGCTGTGGTCATTTGTGTGCAGATGTACAATCAACAAACCCATGAAGTACCTGTGTGAAGCTGTGTATCCCAGTGCAGCTATTGCACAGACACCTTTCAACTCACTCCCATGCCAAAGTTAATTTTAAGCCTAAAACAGCTATGGCAATGAACTAATTCCTTTGAAAAATTACTCTGCTGAGAAATGGCTTTTTTATTCCTTGACAGCACATAGAGGAATTGCAGGCAAAACCTATACTGCTGTTACAGAACCTGGAAGCTGGGAATCTCCCAGTACAAGGAGGA
Organism: Melozone crissalis; assembly: GCF_028551555.1. NCBI lineage: Eukaryota > Metazoa > Chordata > Aves > Passeriformes > Passerellidae > Melozone > Melozone crissalis. The sequence goes on from NW_026535805.1 coordinate 61,670,175, forward strand.
TGTTGACACTGCAGCAAATCCAGTGAGGGCCACAATTTTGATGAAGGGGCTGGAATATTCAGCACATGAGCAGAAGCTGAGAGGTGGGACTGGTCAGCCTGGGGAAGAGAGGGCTTAGCAGGATCCTATGAATGTGTTTAACTACCTGTGGGGAGGGAGCAAAGAGCACCCAGCCTGGCTCTTCTCCATGGCACCCAGGGACAGGACCAGAGGCATTAGGCACAGAATGAAACACAGGAAAATAGGTTTAACATAACAGAAATACTCCTCTTACTGTAAGGGTGGTTGAACACAGGAACAGATTGGGAAATCTCCATCCTTGGGGATACTCAGAACCCAACTGGACACAGTCCTATGTGACCTGCTGTGGATGACCCTGACTGAGCAGAGCTTGGACACATTGCTCTCCAGAGGTCCCTCCTGCTGGTACCTCAGCATCCTTGCCCCACCTGAAGGCCAGGTAGAAAGCAGAAAACTGTGGCAGCAGCTCTTTGGCCGCAGAGAGCAACACACAACTTTCCCAGGCATTGTCCTGGGGAAGGCTGTGGGAAGATCAGAGCAAAGAATGAGAAACAATTCTTATCCTCACTTGCTGCACTGTTGTTGTGAGCATGTGGAATGTGCTATGGAGATTTGTTTACCAGAGGGTGGCTTCTTGATTGGCCAGTGGTGATGGTGTCTGGATGGAAGGACCAACTGGGTCAAACTGTACCATGGCTGTCTGTAAGGGTGTTGGGTTTCTGAATAAGTATAGTATAATAAAGTGATAGGTCAGCCTTCTGAGAAGCAGGGAGTCAATGCTAATTATTACCCAGCTGGGGGCCTGTGGTGACAGAATGACAGAAATGTTCTTGAACTTTGCAAAATTTTATTACTCAGTTTCATTCTCCTCCTCTACCTCGCTCTTCTTGTATCCTAAATTTATTTCTTGTGGGTCTTTCTGACCTCTGAACTGCAATTTTATGAGGCAGCTGGCTGAGTTTTGCTGTGGCTGGACTGGATTACGACTGGACAAGATTATGGCTGGACTGTGTCTCTTGTGGTAAAGGCTATCCTGGTGCCAAGGACATCTCCTTTATTAAAGCAACTCTTGGTCTTCTATCTTAAAAACAAAGGAAGATGAATAATAATGCAAACCTGGCATGCTAAAATCGGCCAACACAATACTACAAATTTTGAACCTCACCTCTTAAATTTCTGAGGAAGAAACCATTTAATTAAGGACTGGAGAAGAGAAAAAACAGGAAAAAATTTTAGAGGGTTATGGTGGTTCCAATTGTACACACATACACACACACATATTTATGTATATGTATATGTATGTGCCATTTACAGTTCAGTTGTTGTCCTAGTAGCTTGTCTCATTTGTGTGACAAGGACAGTATACTGAGGCAGGAAATAGAAATGAGCAGGACATTCAAAAAGATGACAGCAAGCACATAAATCCTCAGGATCCAGGCAGGGCAGGGCACTCACAAACACACCACTGTCCCTGACAGCCCTTTGCCAGGGGTCTGTCACTGATGGGACAGCTCTTGGCCTGAGACACCATCATGCCTTTCCTGCACACACAGAGGATGGTAACTGGTTTGTTTGGATGGGGAAAACAGAATTTTCATTAAGTTTGGTACCTGGGCAGACAGCCTGCTGCCTGCTGAAACCTGACATATGTGACGGGTTCAGCCTCACAGGAGGCAGAGAGAGAGGAAATCCAGGGGAAGGAATAACTCATAGTACAAGCAGAACAAGAGAAAAAAAAAAGAAAAAAGAAAAAAACTGTCACTTAGGTGCAAACCCCTGCTAGGTGTAAGACAGATGGTTTCCCATGGCAAAGAACTAAGGTTTTTTTTACTATTGGCCAGAAATTGCATGAAATCATGTCATTTATTTATTTATTTACTTAGTCTTCAATTAAAAATACCATTGAACCAAATCTGACAGTGTTCAAATTCAGTTTACTCCAGCCCTACCATTTCATCCACTGATGGGTTTAATTCCTTTTTGATCTTTGCTGTACAGAATTTTTATGAGGGCTGCTGACAGTTTCACTCTGCATCAGCTCCCAGGACTTTCCAGCAGCAAATCCACCTGGGCAGGTGTGGCAAGAGCAAGACTTGCTCCTCTTTCCCCTCCTGGAAGGATGTCATGGTGATTCTATGACAGCATCTGTATGCTGGGAGGGCAAAGCTGTCCCACACATCTCCAGCCAGGGGGAGGGGAAGGGGAAATAGAAGTCTCAGTGAGAGTTGTGCTGCAGAGGCTGTGCCCCTCCTCAGCACAGCCACACCATTCACCTGATGGAAGGCCAAGCCCTCTGGGAGCACATGGTACCTGTGATTGCATCCCTGCTCCCAATGGCACCAGATTCCCACCACAGGTTCACAGAGGGGTGGAGGCTGGAAGGGACCTCTGGGAGTCATCTGGTGCAAGAGTGGATATCTGCACCAGTGGAAATATTATTTTGTGTTATTTCATTCTCTCTGAACTGTGTGAGGCATGATGAGACCATCACGTCTAGCTTTGTTAAATTCTTGGAAAAAATGGGCTATGAACTCTATTAATCTCTTTCTCTTACATTTTTGCAAAGTGCACATTTTGAAGTGATGGCCTGGCATCATACTCAGCCAAGTTTCACTGAAGGTGAGGATCATCTGGGGGCAAGGTGGTGATACAAGCAAGCTGACAGCAGAGCTGTGTTGGGGTGCAAACACAGAGTGTGAGATCTGTGTGATGGGATCTTCCACCCACCAACCCACATTGCTGAGGGCTCACAGCCAGTCCAGCCTCACCTGAGATACTGAGTTAAAAACATGTAACATCAACCCAACACAAGGCAGAAGGGAGACACCTACATGAACTCAAACCCCAGGATGAGAAAACCAAGACAGAAGATGTCATGGCCATGGGGCAAGAGACAGCAATGAGCAAGGCACAGCACTGCCAGCCTTGGAGAGCTCCCACCTCCTCTCCTCTCAGCCACCAAGCACAGCTGAAGCAGGCAGGGAAGGGGCCAGGAAGCATCTCAGAGATCTGATGGGCTGGGACAGATGTGGGCTGGGAAAAAACCCAACACATTAGGTAAGCCTTTATCTCAGGGCTGACTCTGAGATATTGGCAAATGTGAAGAGTTTGTATCACATAATTACTTTGAAGAACAAAACTGGTGGAGTTTTTTCATGTAAGAAATGTCTGGTTATGTGATCCAGCTGAATTTTTATTTAAAATCCTCTGCCCCAGATTTTGTCAAAACATTTTCTCAAAGCGAACTGCCCAAGGACTAAATAAGAATAAACCAGAGCATTAAATCTGTTAATTCACAAGGTTTTAATTTTCTCTTTGTTAAATTTTGTGAAAGTTCTTTTACAGCACCCTAAAAGTGTTATTCAAGAGAAAAAGTGATTTTAGCAGTCAGAAACAGGAGACAAGGTGTCAGGGCTTATGAATCAGGTTGTAAAGGGTAAGTAATGAAAATCCACTCACTTCCACTAAACTAAAGCCATTTTACACCACCTGAGCATCTGCTCCTTCAGCTTCAGCTCACCTCCACTGCCAAAACTCTGTTGTGATAACGTCCTTCAATGCAGGACATCCACTAATGGAAAGAACAATATGATTTTTCTTCCCTTTCTGCTGTTCCAAAGATAATTACAACTAGAGAGTTTCAATAAAGGTTGTCTTTGCTTTTGGTTTTGTACAAGGACATTATTTTGCAGTGTTGAACACAAGGTTTAATCACAGCTTGCATTACCTTAGTTGTCCTGAAACACAAGCACCAAGGGAATGCAGCCTTTGAGCATCACTGTGCAGGCTCACACGTGTCCTTGGCCATGGTGGGGCAGGGCCACCTCCTCCAGGGTGGGTTTTGGAGAGCTCCCTGCTGACAGACCGGCTGTCCAGCCTCTCAGGCCAGCTCTCCATCCTCACACACATTTCATGGGCTTGGAGGAGAAAGGAGAGGCCGACATCACATGCTCATTGAGCAGATAAAATGACTGAAATGCTAAAGAGAGCCATGAGTCCACTGCCCCAGCTGGAGCATCGGAACCAAGAGGGCAAGATGCAGAGGGAAGGGCTTTGTGCTGCTGTAGAGGAATCATGGCCCTTCAGAAAGGCAGCACAGAGAATTTATTAATGTTTTATGAGTTCTGTTGAGAGGTCAGACCACATGTAAGGGTCCCTCTGGGGATTTACTCCATCATTCACCCTCAAGAGACTCCCAGAGCTGCAGCCTGCAGGCTGTCGATCTCTGCTCATGGATGCATTTCTCAAGAAGTCCCAGTGTCTGAATAGAGGCAGGACCCAGTCATACCCACACCTGGCATTCCTGTGCTGGTTCACAACTATTCATAAATCTTCTTTAGGTTATGCTCTTCACAGCTGGGTGAAAGCTGTGCATCTAATGCTTGCTTTTAAGTGCGCAGCCTGTGGGAGACAACCCATCATGGACTGAGAGTGCCATAGGAGAAATCCTCACATCTAGGGAGTGGACGCCTTGATCAGCTTTATGTTTAATAAATTTCATTTTTTAGGTAACAAACTTCACCTTAGAAAGGGCAGCAGAGTGCATAGCAAGGACCTCAACATCCCAGCATGGTGCAGACGTGCCTCAGAGGCTGCAGAGCAATCCCAGCACCTTCAGTCGATGTTAACAATCTTTCCAGACCACCACCTGTGCAATAAAGCTGGGGAGAGATGAGACTCTGAGGAGCCCCAGACTCTTTCCAAGTAAGTCATTCTCACACCTGAGAGACTTGAGTGATGCTGCTGCCCAGAGAGGAGGCAGGCTGCCAGCACTGTACAGGGAAGGGTTTGCTGATCACCCCCTGAAGCAGAAGAAATAACTTCAGTCACCAGGGCTGTCTTTCAGCAGCACTGAACTCCTGTTTGTGGATGTTAGCAAGCCAGTTACACGTAAGCAAATTACATTATTAAAAATCTGTGTCAGAGAACATGCCTCGAGACAAGGTGAAGAGGCATGACTGTCCCTTTTCTCATTTTCAGACCTGCTGTGTGATGATTCCTGCCAAGGATGCCCATGTCCTTGTGGTGGCATCCCCAGAGGACCAGCAGGCTGCCTCAGCCTCTGCACCATCACACTGCAGGCTCCTGTCCCACCAGGGGAAGATGCCCACTCCTACCAGAGGTCTCCAGCCCAAGCCAGCAGCTCCCAGCTACAGCTGGAAAGGCAGACAGGACCATGGGCCCCACCCAGGGAGAGGCTGTTGGCAGCACAGCTTGAGCTGCTGATCCAGCCCCGAATCAGGCAGTGGGGCTGAGACTGCCATCACAAAATGCTGCATTTTGCAAGCCTGGCATTTGGGCCAAAGCTCACCAAATGCAGAGGAAAAAGCTCTGCATTTCATGACATTTGGATTAGACTTCCCACCTTTAATATATAATAATGTTCCCTTGGCTTACTTTTCTTTCCATTATTTAAAAAAAAACCAGCAAAAACACTCAGTAAAAGAGCTGTTACTTGAACATAGATAAGTCCCTCCAAATCATTATTCTCTTGTATTCCAGGACACCTGTGCATATTAAGCAAAAGAATCTATTATCTACTACAAGGCAGGTGTTCTAGCTGTATTGGAGTTAGAAATGAGTCTGGCTAAAAACTAATTCAATTCAATGAGAAGTTCTTCAATTTAACACACAAATTGATTTGTTTTGGCTGATCAGTCGTGATAAAAATAGAAAAATATGCTTTGAAATAATTAAAGAAACATTTAACTGGAATAAAATGTTGACTACAAATGCCTTCTGAATGAGAATAATTTTCTCTTCAGTTTTCTGAGAAGAGATTTGGAGCTGAAAATTATGTGAACCAGTTTTCTAATATAGGGGTCCTTGGCTGCTTACAGACTACTGAAGACATGTACTCCATTTGAGAGTAACTATCTGACTTCAGAACGTAATATTTAAAGAGATGCCATCATTTTTTAATGCCCTTACTGGCACATTGTGTTACAATCCTTTTTCAGTACACAATTAAATGCTCTAAAACCTGAAAAATATATAAGAGGAAAAAATTACAGGTCTTAGTTTCCAAAGTTTCTCTTCATTTATTCCCTTCCTGAACTGCTCAGAAACTGTAAGGATCTTGATAAACCCAGAAGTATCCTCCTCTACAGAGAGTTACATAGTGTTTTGCACTACAATAAAGAACCTGTGACATTGCTGAGTGGTTCTTCATCTCTGTAAGAAGCAAAGCATGACATCTTTGATCAGTACTTCTTGCTCTAAACTGAGGTGTAATTCAAGGTGATTAGTATGAGATGGAAATTAGTGGATTTTAAGAAAAAGGCATTCAAGCAAAATCCAGAATGTTGCTATCTGGCCTATCAGGGTGAAAAGTATGCATTGGGAATCAAAGCAAAGCAGCTTTTGTTTTTTAAGTTCATGAACCAGGACACCTGGAGCACTTCTTGACAGGCATTTGCATAATTTTCACTGGAGAAGTTATCAGAAAATATTAATAAAAATAGTTCAATAATATTTTCCAAGAATAAGCATCAGTAATTTTCTTTGGTTTTAGTAATTTTCTTTGTTTTTACACCCACAGTGATAGCTGTGTAACAGATTCTTATGTTCCAGCAGGGTGTCCTGGGCTTTACTGAGTTACATGAACATCATTCATGTAGGGTCCATGACATTATTTTATTATAGTGGTCTTTATGGTTTTGTGTACATTGAAATTACATCAAGAACTTGTGTTTTTCAAACAGCTTGAAAATGCTGCACAAACCACTCAGACCATCCTCCAATATCTTTATTGTGTTACAATTTCCAAGGGATGCTGTTATATGGAGTAAATGTTTATGCTGTCAATATTGCAGCAGGAGAGTGAGGAACAGAGCTGGCACATGGGCTGAACATGGAACTGGGAAGAAGACCAGAACTCCAGGGTTGTCCTCCTGCTTGTGCCACCAACCTGAAGGGTCATACTCTGACCAGCTTCCAGCAGGGATTTCCTTTTGTTCACTATCTCAGGGTGGGTACAATCCTGCCTTATCACAGTAACATTTAACACACAGGTGCAAAAGGGACAGGTTGAGTTCACTATACCAAGTAAGAACATTTTCTAGTTTTATTACCCAGTAAAGACAGTCTGAAGGTCAGGAGTATTTAACATTAACAAGTGCCCTGGGAAACCCTGGGATTCCTATGCAGTGCAAGAGGAAAACATCATAGCCACCGAGAGCAAAGGGTACCATTCTTTGCCACCCCACCTGCAAGAGGAAAACATCATAGCCACTGAGAGCAAAGGGTACCATTCTTTGCCACCCCACTTGTATTTTTCTAATCTTGCTCTCTATAAATCTTTATAAATAGAACCATCGTGCAGTTAACACAGTCTCTGAATTAAATGTAAGCTCATTCTAGACACCTATACCAACAAGGAATAGGGATAACATTGGTGAATATTCTAATGAAAGACGAAAAGCTGCAGAAAAATCCTAGAGTGCGCCGAGAAAGTCTCTGTCTGTATGAATTCAAGCGCTCTAATCTGCATGACAAAGGCCCCCCTCTCCTTCCGAAGAGCCACAGCACGGCACAGGCTATTCATTCCATGCAGCCTCCGTGCCAGAGCGTGGAAAAAGAGGCCGGACCCGTGCGGGCAGTGCCATGAGTGCGCCCTGCAGAAGGCAGAACACTCAATTCCCCCAGGCCATGAGCGCTCACCGCCTTCCCCGAGCAGGGCAGGGCTCCCTGTGCGCGGCAGCCAGAGCCTTCCCTGCAGCAGAGATTCTGCCAGCCTGGCTCCAGAACACATTGCAGAACTTCGATTACTCATTCACTATAAAATTCTGCATGGTAATGAGATGTCCCTGCTTGCAGCTGCCGGGCTGCCGTTGACACAACAGAAATAAGAGATAAGGCAGAAAGGAAGGAGTGTGAATCACCCAAACCCACAGTAAAGCAGACTGCAGTCTGAAACACGGGTTGCCTGTGGGTACTGCTTTGTGTGGGGGGTACCAGTGGGACCCCAGGGAGATCCGCAGGGTGGGTGACCCCACTGAGGGACCCACGGGCTGGTGCCAGCCTCCAGACAGAGTCCCTGCCCGGGAATGGCCAGGCCAGGGCAGCTCCCCAGCCCTTCAGCCCCACTGCCTCCCCAGACAGTGCCAGAGCTGCGGCAGGGCTCTCTGAAGCCAGTGCATGTCTTTAATCGAGTATGTGTCACTTTTGACTCACACTCACACTCGGGCTCCCCAGACGCACTGATTCACTCCCCGTCTGCTCCACAGACTGCAAACGCTCAGCACTCCAGCCAAGCTCTGCTCTGAGCTGCGCGGGGAAAGAGAAAGCAATTCCAGTGAAGACAAAGTCTGACACAGAGTAAATAAGCAGACGTTGGACTTTTTCCCTTCTATCACTGACTTCTTACATTTAGCTCTAGCCAAATCTCTTCCATGTTTTTGGCAGGATCCCCTCTCTGATCAGACAGAGCTTCTGATAAAGACAAGATGAATCTTGCTTAAAGCAGGATCCTACTAAAGACAGAACACTTTGTTGTTGGCTTTTGTTTTGGTGTTTTTGTTTTGTTTTTTTTTTTATTTTGATCAAGTAGCAACTGTTAGGGAAAGAAAACAACAATTTTTTAAACTTTAATTTTTTAAAAACTTGCCCTGCAAACCTGTGCCCAAAATTTATGTGAGGTATTGAACTACAACAATTACCCATCTACTTGCTTGCTGTTACTGATAATTCAGTAGGTCAGGATGGCAGAAGCTTCTTATCATGGGGCACAGAGACTCCGTGCCAGATTCTGATCTCAACTGCACGTGCTGTAATTCACCTTATGTTCATATTGCACTACAATAACTGAGATGGAAATGTGTTTCACTCATCCCATCCTTTTGCCTTTGGAGTTGAAGCAAAGGGAAGCTTTATTTTGAAACGTAGGAGCAGTGAAATGATTAGCAAAAGCTAAATAGGGCAGTTTCAGGCTGAAAAATGCATGATTCATAGCAACTTGTTCAGACATATTTCTAAGTCATATACATTATGGCAATTTAATTATGTAATAGAAGGGATCATGTACTGTTGCGTGCCCACAGTTCCCACTCGTTCAGCTAAATGCAGATGGGCTCACACTACACAGAAAGTAACACACAAAAGAGAGGGAGAGAGAAGTGGTGCTGGAGTATAAGAAAAAAACACATAGCAAAAAAAATACCCCAAATGGCAAGTTCTGTACACCACAAAGTATTCATTTGCTCAACTGCAAGAAAAGGCTGGGCAGGAGAGCATCAGCAACAAGCCAAGGCAATCTCAGCATAGGATTAAGGCCATTAAACGGAGGGGAAATGTCACAGCACGCATAAGAAATCTGAAGGCTTCAGACACGCAAGTACCGCTGTATGTGGGTGTTTTTATTATACAGCTAGATGTAGAATATCAAAGCCTTTCTAGCACATTTCTCCACCTAAATCAGTGGTTTAAAGGCTACTGAGTGTTGCCTCAGCTTCTTTAGCCATTAGATAAAATCTAGCAGTGATTTCTGAATAGTGTGAGAAGGGTGCAGGTATTTTGTAGATCACTCATGCCCTCAATCACTGCATCTTCCATGAGCCCAGGACACATCCCTACTTCATTGGAAGATGTACTGACTTCAGAAAACTCCTGGGCTGTTTATGTGCTGGAAGATTTAGGTCTATGGCAACATGCCTCCTCACAGATTGGTGTCATATTGATCTCTTTTGAAAGCAGTGATGGCAAACAGCAGCTGAACATGAGGGATGCCATGTTGGCACTGATCACAAAGATAATTACTGCTCACAGTGATAGGAAACTTTCAAAGGGGAAATGGCCTCACATTGTGCCAGAGGAGGTTTAGATTGGACATTAGTAAAAATTTCTTCATTGAAAGGGTGATCAAGCATTGGAACAGACTGTTCAGGGAAGTGGCTGAGTCACCATCCTGGAAGGGATTGAAAAGAGGTATAGATGTGACACTTGGGGACATGGTTTAGTGGTGGACTTGGCAGTGCTGAGTTAACATCTGATTTCAAGGTCTTTTCCAACCTAAACCATTCTATTATAGTGGAAAACTCCTTCAGTCCCCTGAGGTGCCAAAAGTTACATCCCTCTTTTGGCTTACCTTCATATCAAAGAACAGCATGAGCTACATCTCCTGTAGCCATCAGTGCTGAGGGAGCTGTATGAGAGATAAAGCCCTGGTATGTATGAAATCTAGATGTGACACCAACATGTAATTGTTTTTATATAGAATTAATAGGACCTGGTAATGTCAAGTTTGTGCTCTTGTTATAGCTTTATGCCTGCTTTTGTCAGCTTTGGGAGAGCAGATAAGAACTGATTAGCCACAAGGCCCCCAATGTGCACTGTGGTCCCTGGACAACAACACCCTATCCCACATTCCTGTAGCTAGGGCTCCATCCTGACAGGGAGGATTGCTCCCAGCAAGAGAGGAGGAGGGCTGGGAGTAATATAAAATATAAAGATATCTTTTCAAATATATGATATGATATAGAATGTACAATCAAAAAACAAATGAAAATCAATGCTTTGGTGGACTGTCAGACCACCTGGGTGTGTCCCCAGATGCATCCTCTCTGTGCCAGCACTAGCAGAGCTGTAAATACACTGCTGCGCTGGAGGAAAACCTGCCTCTTCCCAGTAAATGGCACCTGAGCCAGGAGCAACACAATTAACAAGTACATATTGGGGCACATGGTGTGAATGGCCTCTGAGCAAACAGAGTGGACACAGCCTCCAGCAAGCCTTGCTCCCTCAGATTAGACTGCTTCCCAAGGGGAGGAGCAGGCAGAATGGGAGCCTGCTCACTGGCCTGACACCTTGCCAGATATGCAGGGGGACACAGAGGGATGCAGAATGATGCAGAGCAATCCAGAGTGATACAGAGGGATGTAGACATAAGCAGAAGGAGGCAAGTGCTCACAGGAAACAGACACAGCATGGGCTGGCCCCCAAGAGAAAAGGGACATTCCGTTTGACCTGGTACCTGCAGCTGCCACAGGCCAAGACTTGCACCTAGTGTGTGGTGGAAGCTTAAACCCTGAGGGAGGGCAGGGAGATCTGTTGTATGGGGCAGATATTCACATGCAGTGAAAGAAGAAAATCTGTATTTACTAATCCAGCCCCCATTAACCAGCAGAGCTGGGCTGTGGCATTTGTCTGCAGGATGTACAGAGAAGAAAGCATAAGGAAAGCCTGAATAAAGGGGGTTAACCAATTTAAAGGAGAATAGGAGCATGTAGTAGGTTCCTGCAGGAGTGAGATCTGGGAGCAGGCACAGCCCCCATGCCTAGCTGCCCTGTCTCTGGATCTCCACTCCCATGGGGGAGAGCAGCCACCGCCCAGCGTGGGGAAGCCAGGGGAGCATTACCTCATCCCACGGGAGTGACTCAGAGCAGCAGTATCACCTCTGCATGCCAAGTGCATCAGGTCAGGAAAATTAATTCAAAGTATTGAGGAAACAAGTCTAGCACGCCAGAGAAAAGGAACGGACACAAACTGTAGAGAAAGGCACATTATTGTACCTGCCTGTACATCATCCCTCCATGCAGCAACACGCAGAGGTGATCATCTTCCATCAGCTGCGATGCTCTTCCCTCTCCCCAGGAAGAATGCAGCATATCCACGCTTCAGGTGTGCATCTCCCCCCTCCCTGCTGTGTCCTGTTACCAGTGAACACAGGGGCAAAGAAGCTCCCCTGAGTTTGGAACACAAAGGGACATACTCCTAGGGACTGGTAGAGCTGGTCGCACAATGCTGAGCTAGTCCCTGGAAAATGGCAGATAAAGAAAGAGCCCATATTGCACCTGAAAATATTCATCATTGAGTTTACAGATCAGCTCACGCAGCAAGACCTTTGGGCTCTCTTTGCAGAGTCATGGACTATTAAGCTTGCTAGACGCTTAGAAAGTAGAGTAAGTCTGATCACTGTAACCATTCTGGTCTGGAAGCTGGAATAGTGTCCTCTTGCATGGGAAACGACTCTGTAGGCATCACATACAAATGTGGAGCTGTATTTTGGGATTGATGCAAGGAATACACTTCAGCTTGTCTCACCTTTGACAGCTTCAGGTGAAAGAAGCTGTTTCAGGAGAGAGACAAAACCCAAGCCTGATCCTACCCTGACTTTGTATGTCAGACCCCCAGTGAGCTGAGATCCACTGTTTCTGAGCTGGGATCATCCCTGCACAAGTACCATGTGTGTGTCCTTCACCAAAGCAAGCAGAAGGGATTTTGGTGCACTTTCTCTTGGAAAAAGCAGGATTCAAGTTTTAACATTTTGTTAACACATAGTAAGGCACTGGTCAAAATAGACTTAGTGACAAGATAATTAAACATACTTTCCTTAAAAAATAATTACAAGGAAAAAATACAGCTCTTCTTAGCAGTGATGGGCATCAACTTATCAATGATTTTAACACCAGAACCCTGGGATGCAGGAGGCAGATTTCTGACCTCACATTTTAGCTGTGGAATCTTCCTACAATCAAGTTGTGAGGCAGAAGCTATTTGTTGGTCCATTTTTATTCACAGTGTTTTCAGTAGCTCTAAGAGACATTTTGCACTTCTTTGTAATCTAGGTTTTCAAAGGCTTGCATACACTAAAGCAAAACCACAGGGTTTAATTTTCTTGATGGAATTAAACCAGTAACATGTATATTTAATAATCACATAAGGAATACCCATTTTATTTCTGTTTGCCTTTAAACAGAATAAAAAGGCATCAACTTACTTGATATCCAAGCACTGCCACCAGCCAGCAGTGGACTCTGTCCCCAGGGCAGGTCACCACCAATGGCACAGCGCACAGCACACCACCAAGCCAAGGAGAATTTGCTTAGGAACAGCCCTTCTGGCACCGAAACTGCTGACTATCAGATTTGACAATATTGCATCTTTTTCCCAGTCTGATTGAGAAATGGAAGGGGGATCATTCTGGTTTCTGAGGTGTAGCAGCTCATGACAAACAACCAGGAGAAATGTCCCCGGGGCTAAAAGTCAGTCCTTATTACCAGCTCAAGCTGAACCTTCATGCAGAGACTTGAGTAAGTTTCTGTGCATATGGAGATGATAAAACTAACCAGTCTCATGGGGGAAGAGTTACAGAATTCATTCATTCTTTTCTACAAAAACCATTGCTTGATGCAGTGAACACAGGGCTGGGAACCAGACAAAGACAGCTCTGGAGAAATGCTCTGTGCTCTCTGGGCAAAGCCTGTCTCACTCCAACCCTCTCCAATTTCTGCCATCACCATCAGTAGGGCTGATTTTAAAAAAAAAAAATCTGATTTTTTTTAACCAAGTGCAAATAAATAAGGATGTAAAAGTGGGAACAATAATGTTTATGGAACACTCTCCACTGGTTTGAGGTCTCATGGACAGGTTACATTACTGACTTCTGGCTTTGCCCAGCCCTGGCTATAGCAGCAGAATGCCCCTTCCTGTTAAAATGTCAGAAATCAGCTTTTCTGCTTGGGCAGCTCATTAGCAGCATGCTCTAAAGTTTAAAAAAAGCAGGCTCACAGAAGTTTAAAAAGGCTGGAAGAAGTATTAACACTGCCTTGAACCTGACATTAACCACAGAAAAGGGGAATTGCACCACCATAAAGAAGGTGTGAATTTAATTAATCATGCTGGCAGCTTAATTCCCCATGTGAGTATTTCCCTTCCAATATGAACCATGGCCATTTTCAACACAGTTGATGTTTCTTAACATCAGAAGAGGTAGTTTAAACTAAGCTGAAAAGAAGTCATTCTTTAATAAGAGGATACACAAGAGATTATATGGCATAACTGCAGCAATACAGTTATAATTACAGCAGTCTGACTTCCCATGCAGATGAGTCCTGACCCGGGTAGAATTATTGATTTGTGCTGCTTCCTTTAGGAGGGAAACAAACTCATTGTGTCTGAATTATTCTCTCTGCACAGCCAAGAAGGAGGACAACAACTTTTGGTAAAGAAAACAGAAATTTTCTTTCTGCACTTCTCACTTCACAACTTGCAACAAAATTATTTTATGTCAAACCACATAATCTGTAGGATTGCAATCCTCCCAAAATACCATTTGATTTATGGAGGAAAAGGAATGCCAGAAACAGACTACTTTTTATTTCTCATTTTTGCAGGTGCTAATGGAGTCATTTTAGATACTAAACCAAGGGAGAATGTGTTCCTCCCTTTCCCCCTGCAGCCAAAGGTTAGATGAGCTGGCACTGTAGGCTGAGCCTGCTTTCATGACATCTTCCCTGACAGCTCATTTTCAATCCCTGATTCAGCCATCCCTGATCACAGGTACATTGCATCACACCTACAAGCTCCCTGGCACTTTATCAGGCTCCAAAGAGCAGACTGTATTCCCATGTACTGTGCTCTGTATGGAAATAGCATAACATGAAGTCATATGCAAATGTCTAAACACAGCCCACCATTAACTGCCATAGAAATCTATTTAGGCATAATGAGGTGAAGGTATGAAACACAGATTACTCCAATGAGGATCTAACCCCAAATGCTTGTGAAGTTCAGCACTGCTTTTGTTTGGACCAAGCGTCATTCCACATGCAGGAGACAGACCATATAATGACTTTTAATTAGTTGCATATGAAAATGACCATGATATTAATAGGACAGCTTCTGAAATTTTGTGTCATGCTCAATATTTAAAGCCTGTGGGCTCTAGTCTTTCATCAGGCTGCTGATATAACATCAATTTATGAACTAGCATCACTACCTGTCTGATCAGTGTCATGGACAAGTAAATGTAATAACTTGGGCTGAGAGACATTTTGTCTTGGCAAAAGAAGATCACGATTTCCCTCAAGAAACAGTTTTCACCTAAGCTATCAAAAGTAAACAGCACACAAAACCCTAAGTGCCTATTAAAACACTTCCCTTGATGAAATATTTAATACATTTTTTACTTAACAACATACTCCTTGTCTGCTTAAAAATTAAATGTTCCTTTCTGCACAAAGAATAAAAATGTGAAAAGGCAAATGGTGAAGAATCTCAGAAAGTTTTATGAATTGAAAGCACCTCATTCAAGGCATTTAAGAACCTGGTTCCCACTTTCTGTGTCAAGTGGAAATACCTGGCCAAGAAGTGTAGTCTAGCATTTCAAGATGCTGTCTCTGGAGATCCTTTCTCCCTGTCCAGCCTCATACATTATTTGGGGCACACAGAACATCCTTGGCAGGCAAGGGGCAGCAGACAAACCTAGGGCAGCTGGGATGCCAAGGAATCCTACTTCCACAGGCATTGTACAGGCTGCCCACAGCAGGGATGGAGACCTGAGCACCCAATGACCACGATGAAGCCCTGCCCTGAAGTAGAAGTACTATTAAGGAGAGGTAAGATAGTAGGTCAAAAGCACAGGAGAATCTTGAGAGGTTCCTTTCTCCTGATTTGATCCTCTTAGGTATCTCCTGGACAGGTTATTCCTCCCTTTCTTGTTCGAGGGGGTTACATTCCTGAAAGGAAAGGGTTAGCTGCACCTGGGATGGTGGTGGGAAGGAGCATCAGCCCTGCAAGCAGCTCTCAGTTGCACAGGAGAACACAGAGTGTGCACAGAGGGGCTTTGGGGTCAGGCTGGGGCACAGAGCTCTGGGTGTACTTGTTTTGCACACACAGTTGTGTCAGTGACACAAAGCAGGTCTGCAGCTTGAGCTGCCCTCCAGGGTCCTCCCTCTGAGGCCTCCTTCAAGTGGAGGATCCACAGCAGAGACAGGAATGACTCTGATGTGTTTGTGTTATTTTTGAACTGAAGATTAACAATAATAAACAACAAATGAGAGTTTTGTCCTGTCATAACTACTGTGCCACAGACACTGTCCTCCTTCCCGGGGTGTCAGCCAGGATGCTCAGAGGGCAAAGGGACTTGTCCCTCTCCTGGGGGGGCTGCCAAGGCTCACACTAAGCTGTGACCAACAACACCTACTTCAGCTCTCTCAGAAAAAGGTTTGCTTTCCACCAGCCAAATGCTATGAATCTGCAAGTTCCCCCCAGAAATCTTTTATTCATCCCCAACAAAACTGAAGTGACAGTGGCCAAGGTATAATGCCTCAGGCACACACAGGTCTCCCAGCACATTCCCTTACCCACATGCATGCTCTCTGTTCACAGGCCAAGCAAGTTGCATTTGCTCATCCTCTGGGGCTGGGAGCTGGCAGCCAGCTCCCTCAGTCTCCAGCTGACACACCCCTGCAGCCCCTCCCTTCCTGCAGGGCTCCTTGGCTCACAGTTTGCCTTGGCCCCTCTCCCCAGCCTTGCCAAAGCAGCCTCCCAAAGACAGGAGCTGGAGCTCGGGGATCCCCCTTCATCCCTCTCAGCCTGGTTATCCAGTTCTGTCCAGGGGAATGATTTTTATCCAAGCCATTCTTTTCCCTTTCCTGCCTGCTTTCTTTATTTCCAGTACTGCCTCCTTTAAGTCTGCATTTCCAGTTAGCAACACAGAGCCAGGCTGGGAAAGCAAATTGTAAGGGATAATAATTTTAAAAAACCTCAAACCAAAAACCACCCCAAACAAAACAAACCCAAACCACCCATTTTGGGTGCTTTTCCCCCACATTAAGAACTATGCAGAAATTGATGTGCATAGAAGCCCAGGACGCTCCTGTCAGGGCGCTGGAGCACAGCAGGGAGCAGCAGAGGCTCCAGTGCTGCAGCAGGCAGGCAGGCAGGGTGCTGGGGAAGTCCCTCCCCTGAGGTCTGGGCATTCCTATGTTTTCCAAATAACTGGACATGTTAAAGGTTGAATCCCACAAATGAGTTAAGTCCAAACCTTCAGCTGGTTGCAGTGAGAATGAGTCGAAGGGTGTTTCACCATCCCTCTGCTCCTCCCTCCCAGCAAACTGGCACACTGCTCAGGTTTTTCTCTGCAAACTGCCAAACCACTTAGACTCATGCCACTGGAGAGAGGAAACTATTTATAGAATAAAAAATTGAATGAGTTTGCTGGCCTGGGTTCATATTTGGTGACTTCAACAAGTTATATAAGGGCAGATTTTAAACCACCACCTTTGGAGAATCCTTCTCAGAGTTTTCCCAGTTTTTCTTGCTCTTTTGCTCTCCTCTACTGATTAGAGCTGGGCATCATTCTGCAGGAGTGTTTTAATTGGTACATTTTTAATGTTTTCTTTAGGTAAGAGTTCTGTGCCTGGCTTGGCCTGGCCTGAGGATCTTGCTCAGAGCCTTGCTGCAAGCAGTGGGATCCTGCAGCCTCCTGAAGTCAAGGGAGAATTCCCCTGTAGTATACTCACAAGCCTGATGGTGTGGTGATGATCATGGAAGGTATGGAAGATATTCCCTTCCTTCCCATTGTTCAGCATTTATCAAAAGTTCTTAATAAAATATATGTTGTAAAAAGCACTGCAACTTAACTTGACCTACTATTAACAAAAGACCTGTCTTAAAAATACTTCATGGCTTGCATAACAAATGCAGGATATCATAATTAAATATATAAATTGAAACAGAACTGAGCTGCCAGAAGCCTGGGAATCATGAGTGCTCAGTACTTCTGAGGACAGTAACTCTCCTCAAAATTGAGATGCAGACAGCTACCTGATAAAATATTGACTTTTTCAGTAACACAACTCTGAATATGAAGACCAACCTAAAGACACAATTTATAATCCAGAGGAAGAGAGAGACCTGCTGTCCCATTGAAAACAGCTCCTGCAGACTTCTGAGAACCCCTCACAAGATGATATCAGCCCCAGCTGCCAGCAAGAGCCAAAGCATTTTAAGTGCTCGCTTTGAGTGCAGCATTTCCACGAAGCAGAGCTCCAGTTTGCAAGTGGTGGGAAACAATCCCCAATATAAACAGGGAAGTGTATCCCTATCAGCATGCAGTGCTGATCTCAACTCATTAAGAAGAAGGATTACTTTTCTTATTTCCAGACACATCACAGCAATACATGACCTTTCCATTAGACAAGGGTTCTGGTGCAATCTTCAAAAGCATTGCAATGCATTTTACATCTGCCAGAGCTGACATGCATTAACTGCTGCAGAGTTTTATAAGACAGCAGCCTAGGGATGGTTTTGGCATCCCTGCCTACCTCAGGTCCATATGGTACGATAGAAAGCAGTTTCTCAGGTCACATGGAAGGTGTGTCTTGTTTCCTCCGGTTAACAGAGACAGGGAAGTGCCCCCTGGGGACCGTGTTTTAGTTGTAGTATTTCCTTTGTTGTAAACAACAAGTTATGCCCTAGGAAAGGACCTGCTAAAATGATCTGGAGGGTGAAACGTGCTTTTCTTGTAGCTTGGCTGGGCTTGGCTTGGCTTTGCCACCAGGCATCAGCCAGTGCACCTAAGTGTCCAGACCCACAGCCTTTAATGATGCTTCTGAGTTGACAGAGAATGAATACTCTAAGCTGCAAGAAATCTGTTAATATGATCTCCTTTTTTTAATAACTGAGGTGGTTGTAACATTTAGGAACCTTAGATCTGTGGGTGAAAGCTGAACTTCTAGACTGAGCTGAGAAGTGTTTCAGTCCAAAGGCTCAATGAGTGCTTCACGTTTCCTAATGATTTCAGCTAAAATGATGTGTTATAAATTTAAGTATTGTGTAGGCATACACCAAAAAAAACCCAAAACAGGCAAGGAAATGGCATTAAACAAAAGCAAGAAATTGCATTAAGTGCAAAAGAAATTAAATTATATGGAGTGTTGGAATATTACTTAGATGTTAAAGCTCAGTTTTAACAAGCTCTTAAGCAGTGCTTGATTAGATTAGGTTAGATTAGGGATTAGCAGGGATTAGATCTAATTCATGAATCAGTCAAAGCCTGAAAAACTCTATGAGAGAAATAGAGTGGCCAGAAGGTTTTGCTAGCATGTAAGTGACATCCAGGCAGTGAAAGATGATGGGAGCAGGGGCTGTGTTCAACAGCCTCCCTCCTGCATCTGCAGCTACTAAGGGTGAGCAAAGCTTTCCTGGCTGCACAAGTGAAATGCTGCATTGCACTCCAAATCCTTCTTCCTTAGAAAGATCCCAGTGTCTTCTCCAGCTTCTGTACCTATGGAAAAGGCTGATAGTGGAGGCATGGGCAGGACTCAATACAGCAGTAACCTCACACCTACGGGGTACTGCCTCTGATACACCAAGTACAGGCACGATGACAAAGTGATAGGAGCTGCACAAAGGTACTGCAGGCAGGGCATCACTGCCTGTTGCCCAGGCATTGCTTGAAAACACACAGGACTCCAAGTTATTACCTTTAAATTGTTTACATCCTCTTAACAACTCACTGACACACCTGGGTGAGGCAGGCACTCTTCCACTACCAGACTTAAAGCTTTAATGAGGGCTCAGCATCTCTCAGGATGCAGAATGACAACAGAAGGAGAATTGTCAGGGTACTTTATGACAAGGGCAACACAAATTAGAGTGCAGGTTCTGTTGCCATAATTATAATGCCTTTTACAGACATGATGCATATCCTTGAAATGCTTTGACAGAGATCAGATTTCAGTATAAAGTCCAGATTACTTTATGGCCCTAACTTCTCTATTCAATAAGGTTGATACCAAAAACCGTGAGATGCCTACTTCACTTTCTCTGAGCAGGAAAAAAGCAACAATTCCATCTTTATTTTATCTGACAATGGGATGCACTGTTGTGGCCATATGCCTCCTTTCAGCTCAGAAGCTGACTTAAAGCAGGTTGGGATGGTTTCTCAAGTCATTGTTTGCCAGGCATCACAAAGGAAGTGTCTGCTTTGGACAATGCTTCAAAGGACAAATGCTTGAAGCAAGCAAACATAATTCAGAGCAGATCCATCCTGCCAGATGTGTACCTGCAATATCATAGGAACTAAGCTTCTCCCAAATATTTGGCAGTTATAGCTTGCAATCAAAATGGGGATGAGCTAATTACTGTACAAACAAGGCACACTGTCTTTAGTGTACCTTAACATGTGTCACATCCTTCTGGAAGTGTGCTAGGAAGTGTCTGTCCAGATTTGGGGAAACAGGAATGGTAAAACTCACCCAGGGAGATAGACAATGTGATGTCCTGAGTTCAGGGACCAAATCTACTGCTGGTCCTGACTTTTTCACCAGAGGAAGGAAACCTTTCCTCTCCCCATCCCTGAAAGAGAATAGAGTTGAACAGAGGTATTTGTTCCCTTTCCTTGTAGAAATAGATTCCTAAGCCTTCAACGGAAAGAGCAAGATGCTCCACAAGGCACAGTCCCTGTTCTCCTGCAGGTTAACATTCACCAATGTTTATCCCTGTGCCTCAAGTTGGTGGCTTTGCAGGAGGCTCATGATCTGGTTAGTTCTCCTCCAGAGCCAGCCCTGACTGTGAAAGAATGTAAACAATGTGTTGTATTCATATTGTTCTTATCATATTCCTAGAGTCCCATACCTTCTGAGTGGTTTGCTCACAAGCAGCTCTTCACAGCAGTATTGTTCCTGCTTCTTCTTCAGGGCTCCTCCAAGACTCTCCCTGACCAGCCAGCCCACCCCCTTTTATGCCAGTTATCTTCATTAGCCCCAGCTGCCACCCAATTAAGGACATCACAGCTGCAGCCCATTTAGAACAACTAGGATTGGGGCAAGGCCACTTATACAATACATAGATTTTACTAGGACTCCTACTATAACAATGTGGCAAAATGGAAGAAGAGTGATCTCCTACTGTGAGGAATGACCCAACACAGTGATTTTTGTCTTTTCCTTTCCATGCCTGACTCCAGCTAGATGGGTGCCACAGACAGGAGTTATGTACAGTGCATTTCACAAACTTGCTTTAACAGCATCAAGATGAACACTCAGTACACAATAAACAATGACAGCCATGTCCAGCTGGGAATGGCAACTCCTACTCCAGTGCACTCAGAGATCTGCTTCAGCCTGAGGACTGGCACAACAGTGGAACTACAGCTAAAACACTATACAGGAATGGACAGGGCAGCACTGCACAGCCAGGTGTATCTCAAGTCAAGGAGCCATGAGTTTTTCCACATCCCTTTTGGTCTTCTGAGACAAGAGGGAGACCAGTGCCACTGAAGGAAGAATGTCATCCTTGCCTTCTCCAAGGATCCTTGTAGGACAGCTTGTAGAATAGTGTTAACTAGGCTTGCTCTTGCAGTTCATGTTTTTTACTGCAAACTGGCAAAGATTTAAAGCTATTTGAAGGCAGATTCAGTAATCCTGTTGGAGGAGCCTAACTCTTTCAGCATCACAGGAAGTGGATTCTTCTTCTGAAAATATCCCATATTCTTTTACTGATATCCCAACATATTTTGCTAGATTCCTGGTTTTTGCTGCAGCCATTACCTGCCTTCTTGAATTTTGGCAAAGAGCAAAGTGCTGGTCTTCAGTATTCTAGCTGGTGGCAAGCTGATTTACCACCACAATCCCATAGTGAAGTCTGGAACTGATGGCCTCTTGAGAAGCCTGTCTCTTGGCCAAATCCCTAGCAACTGCTTAGTGCAGAGAAAAAAGCAGATGAGTGATAGAGAGGGATAGTTAGGACCCTGACTGTGCCAAAAATAAATAAATAGAGCAAGACTTCAAGGATGGTACCAGGGCCTACTACAGTACAATGTTACCAAGACCTGACTGTGCTCTGGTTCTGAGCTCCAGCTGGAACATTTCTCTGTGTTGTAGACAGGGAAGGTACCATTCCAAAGGATGGGGCACTGGAACAGGTTATACAGAGAAACTGTGGACACCTCATCCCTGAAGGTGTTCAAGGCCAGGCTGGAAAGGGCTTTGATTAATCTGGTCTAGTAGAAGGTGTCCCATTGCACTATTCCTGATACAGGATGTCATTGGTGTTCTTGGCCACCTGGGCACACTCTGGCCCCATGTTCAGCTGCTCCCAACCAACACCCCCAGGTCCTTTTCACTAGAGAAGCGTTATAGCCACTCTGCCTCCAGTCTGTAACAATGCAGAGAGTTGTTGGGACCCAAGTGCAGGCAGGAGCCAGCACTTCATCTTGTTGACCCTCATTCCACTGGCCTCAGCCCATTGATCCAGCCTGTCTAGATCCCTCTAGATCCTCTCTTCCTGCCCTCCAGCAGATTCACACTCCCACCCAACTGGGTGTCATCTTTGAACTGTCTGAGGATGCACTCAATCCCCTTGTCCAAACTGTTGATGAAGTGTGTTGCCTCCTCCTCCACTGAGCTGACTGCCCAGGTGATAGGGCACTATGACATCAGTCAAAAAAAATTCACAGCTAAAGGAAAACCACAACAGTTGGAAGGTAAAGTGCTTCTATTCTAAAAGTGCTTACTGTAAACAGAGGAAGAAAACTTCTAGAGATGTGTTGCTAGCTTACAGTTTAATTGGTGCCCTCAGTTCTGAGCCAGCATAAATCATTATTATGAGGAAAATTGCTGAGGTCAGGCTATTCAGACACTTGCTAAAGGAAAGCAATTCTGAGTGTTGCTATAGGGAATTCTCTGCAGCTTTCCTGTAGTTTTGCAGTGTACTTTACACTGACCTGCTGGAACTAAATTAACTTATACCAAAAGTAGTGCTGTCCTTAGCATGAAGATTGTTCATTGACACAGGTCTCTGGTGGTGCTCAGACTGGGAGGGAGTGTGCTTGTGCCTAGGCCTGGTGTTCTGGAGGAACAGGATGTATTTTTCCTTCTCTGTCCTTATCCTCATTTTAAAAAAATCCAGTTTTGCCTGCTTGCAATAAGTTTGAAAATGAGATCCTTCAAACTGAGGGCAGCCCTACACATTCCCACTTACTAATCTGTCTCTCACGCACTTGGCTACCCCATACCAAAAGCAGCCATCAACCCTCCTAATGGAGACACACACAACCTCTGAAGCCTCTCCCAGTTAACAGCTTTCTGCCCTCTGCTCTTTCCCTGGCTGTCTAGGAATCCATGCCATGTTTAATAAATTGCTCCTTGAGTTACCAGAAAAGCACTGCCTTTAGACAACTGCCTTTAGGCTCAGGGGACAAGGAAGAATTTGGAAAGATGAAATCCTTGTAGTTTCAGATTTGGTTAGGTCTGGACAGAGTCTGTGAGAAAGAAGACCTAAACCTGAGGAAGAGGCTAAAGGACAACTGCACTGGGTTAATGTCTATAAATTGGAAAGTAATTTCTTGGTTTTCTCCTTTGCACATCCCTAGATCATCAGTGTGATAAAGAGGAGACAGAAGAGTATGGGAAAGGGGCTGATACCCTATAGCATAACAGCTCTGGGGGACCCTAGAGGGACAGATAATTTTTCTGAAGCTCATGGTTTTAATACTCTTAATTGCTTTTCAGATGCTTAGTAATGTAGTTTTGCTTAGTGTTTACTCTATGTGCTCCCCACTATTTAATTTAAAAAACCCCACTGAAAATGTATTGCCTTTCCACAGAAAGTGCAATTAATTCTGCACATAAAATAAGGTAAAGGTACACATGAATCCTGACAACAGTATTCCATACACAAGAATATATGCCATATACTTGACTGGTGGTTTATATAAAGACTTATCTGTAGTTCACAAGTGGCTGTTTGAGCCACGCCAGGAGCACAATGCATTTCTGCCTTGATGGCCCCAAGAATGTACAGCATTTCTGTGAGGCTCCTCTTCTGCCTACTCAGGGCTTTTGGCTTGTGCATCCTCTGCCTTTTCCCACACCTACACAATTCCCTCTTGCTCGTTCTTCCCTTACAAAGTTGCTGCAAGACTATTTCTGTCCTACTTCCACCTCAACATCAGTGCTGTCCATTCAATCATGATTCATCCAAATTGTATTTCATATACATTTATAAAGCTATCTGGGCCATAGGATAGGTGGCTGTTTTGCTATCTGTACAGGACAAAAGACTGAAATGAAGCAGCATCTTCTGAATAAGCAGAATAACTCTACAGAAGACATCAGAATTAGGCTGATTTGCTCCCATGAGGATCTCTGCTGTGTCCTTTGTTTATCTACAAAATGTACCCTGCACATCCAATTAGAGCTTCTTCAAGCTTGGGACCTTGGAACTGATCTTATTTAATACTTTCATTAACAACCTTGGCACAAGAAAATGAAAACATGCTAAAGAAACAAGAGCATATCACAAGATTCAAAGGCAGGGTCAATGCAGAGGAAGATCAGAGTATTGCACAGGTAGGCTAAGAGTAAAAGAGACAGACTAAACTGAGGATCATGGAGTATAAAGTCATGTATTTGGGGATTAACACCAGAATTTCTGCTAAAACTTAGAAGCCTGTAATTTAGCAGCCAACTAGGAACACCTTATATTTCTACATAAGCACAATCATCCCTTGCTAATGTGATGCAGGGCTGAAAAAACGAAGTTTGATGCCAAGAGGTATGAGTTATTTTCACCAGTAAAAACTTATTGTGCTAGGACTAAAAGTCTTATGGGGATCTTGCTGGGATATTCTAAGGAACTGGGGATTTTTTTGTTGAACAAAGACAAATTCAGGCTCAAGAGGTTCTGAGGTTGTTTTGGTGGAGGGAAAGAGGCAGATACAAAGGGGCTAGCATTTAGGTTTAGGCTGAACTTGCACAGGCAGCATGAGTGAATTGTAAGGTAGGACTGCAGAATCTGAGGCAGATGTAGGCAACCAGACATGCTCCTGCCTTGAAATGTGCACAGAATTTGTTCTCATGCTTCAGTGAACAAGCACAGAGCCTTCCAACAATCCCCTGTACTGCCTTCCCCCAGCATACTTCTGCTGCTCATAATTAAAGGCAAACCTGAGAGGGGAGACAGGTCTGCAGGAACAACTCCCTCCCAAAGCTGTCTTAGCAAAATGTGGAAAACTAATGGGAATCTTCCTTGCCAAATTGGACTAGACATAGCCATCTCCTCCCAACTAATGAAACACGTCTTTTTGTTCCCATTTTCTCAGCTGGGCCTCCTATCCTGATGTTTTGATATTTGATCCCATTTTTCCCCATCTGCTCATATATCCT
This sequence comes from Melozone crissalis, assembly GCF_028551555.1. NCBI lineage: Eukaryota > Metazoa > Chordata > Aves > Passeriformes > Passerellidae > Melozone > Melozone crissalis. The sequence continues at coordinate 61,695,089 of NW_026535805.1, forward strand.
CTCCTCCCTCACCCCAACCCATTCCCTCTGCAAGTTGCCCATGTGAGTCTGAGGGATGAGATGAACTACAGAAGGGGAAGTCTCACATCAGGCTCCCATGCTGCAACATGGGCATTAAGGAGCTCTTTTGCAATGAAGCACCATCAATAATTCAGCAACATGAGAAAAGTGCAAAGCCCATGGCTGAGCTGGAGCCAGGCAATCATTTGGGAATGTAAAAGATGCCAGGAACTAAGTATTCCTATGTTGAAGCTTTGGGAATGTAACATAGCAAAGAAAGCAGGGTTTCCAGGGGTTGTGGGCTTCCACACTCCCTCCTGCAAGTTGACTGACAAGCTATGCACAGAAATACATCTCTGCAGTAATGACTCAAAGACTGATGGAAGGAAGAGGAGAAAACCTAGAGTGCCTCCATGGATCCCAGTGCAATGGAGTCTGCGGTGCACAGCCTTAGCCACACACCCCCATTTCCTCTGCCCACCTTCACTGCCAGCCACAGGCTGAGCTGCCAGCCAGGGGCAGCCGAGGGTGCTTTGACCCCAGCTAACAAGTGCTTGGCTCTGAGGCTGTAGGAAACACTCATCTGTGGGCTCCACTCCTACCACTCCCACAGCTTCCTTGGAACCACTCTGAGACTCTGATGCCACCACAGCTGCTTCACAGTATATTTTTTTTTATCCAAGCTGGTTCAAACTTCAAGCTTCAAACAATGCTAAAGTCTATGGGGGCCAGTTTTGCTTGGCCACCTTCTCAGGTGCATCAAGTTGTGCTATGGTCACTGATACAAGCAAAAAGGTGGGAATACAGGTTTTACTTTTCACTCAGGCTAAAGATAAACTGCATGGTGCCTAAAGATGTAGGCTACTGCTCAATGTCTTGACTAATGGTCTGGAAAAGAGTGTGAATAGGGCAAGTTTACAAGTGACAAAATTTTATCTGACAGTCAAAACAGAACTCTGAGACAAGGTTGTGGAAAGCCGTCATACAGACCTAACAAACGCTGGTTGAATGGACAACATGAAACAGAAGAAATGCCACCTTATCAAGTATAGTCTAGGACAAAATTATTTAAGTATTGATGTGGTCAGCAAAATAAGAACATTTGCACCATGTCCAGTGTCATTTTATAAAGCTGACAGAATATCAGGAAGAATTGTACTGAGAAAAGTCCTGAAAGCACTAAACCACTGTTTAAATCAATAGTCTCACCTTGCAAGCAGTGTCCAGTACCAAGTCTCCCATCACAGAGATATATGAGAAAATAAAGAGTCCACAGAGGTGTAACTGAAGAATTTCAAAAGTAAGGACAGATTAAATGAGATGGTACAAATCCTACAATAAAAAATCTTCAAGGAATTAATTAAATACAAAAGACACATATTCAAAACAGGCAGCATTTTTCTCTGATTTACACCAGACAAAAATCAGGCCTTATCCTTTTAAAGTGAATCAAAAGGAGCTTGTGCTCTGTGAAAGCAAACACTAAATGACTCTTGATGACAATCGCTCTACTTATCGCCCTGCAACTACTGTTCCTTCAACAAATTGAATGGCTGTGTGCCAAGAGTAACAATAAAACAATTGCAGCAGAAATAAGGAATATTCCTCTCCACCTGAAAAAAACATATGACTTTGAATGAAAGTATATAAGTACAATGCAAAAGGGGAAAATGTAGAAAAGTCGGTCCTCCAACAAATGCCATTTTATACAGTATGAAATTGAGCCCTTCCAACATGCCTGATGATCATTTATGTGCTTTCTGAGTGAACAATAACCTGCTCATAATTAGTAAGTAATATTTGTATTGATCCATTAGGGGTAATCTTCAGCCATTATTCATCAAATTGTTCTCATATTTGTAGGCTTTGGCTTATGTTCAGCCTATTTAATTTTATGTAGTTGCTTAAGGATCTGGAAACAGACACTTTCAGAATCTCAGTAAGATGGGAAGAATCATTCCCTGGAAATATTTTCCACATGCTACACAGAGATGCTGGGCTACTATGCTCAAAAATGCAGTAACTTGAAACTACATCTACTGGAGAGAAAATCCAAGTCTATCTTTCTGTGGAGCATCCTAACAATGTCTTGGAAAACAGATCTGACATTTCCAGGATACACACTTCTCTTTATCTGTAACAGAAACCTTATTTCAGCCTTTCAGTACATACAGGAGACTTACAAGAAAGATGGAGAAGGACTTTTTACCAGGGTCTGAGTAACAGGACAACAATTTCAAACTGAGAGCTTAGATCAGACATAAGGAAGACATTTTTTATGATGAGGGTATTGAAGCATTGGTATGTGTTGTCCAGAGAAGCTGTGGATGCCCCATCCATGGAAGTGCTGAAGGACAAGTTGGATGGGGCTTTAAGCAACCAGGTCTAGTGAAAGATGTCCCTGCCCATGGCATGGAGGCACTTTCACTCATACTGCATGGGTTTGGGTTTTTTTTCCCATGAGAAAAGTTTTGCAACTTTCTTCTTCAGGGTAGGAATTCCTGAAGAGTTTGACAGAGGAGGACATTTGTTTCCTACCTAGGGGTGATGACAGTAGCATGGGTACAATAAAGCAAGCTGGTCAACCAGTACTCCTCCAAAATCACACCCAGGAAAGTAAGATACCATCCCTCCTGGAAAACATTTGAATGAAATAACTTACAAAGGTGGTAATCTGTGACAATAGAAAAAAACCCCTATGAAATATTTGATAAATTTAATATAACATTTTTTGTTATATTTCCAAAACTTTCACCTTAATTATCTTATTATTTTAATGATCCATGCATAGATTTTAATGCCATTTTTAAGCTCAGGTAAAGATGTAGAGAAACATTGTATTTAAAAAGGAAATAAGGCAAATTCATAGAAAAGCCTGTTCTGAAGAAGGGGAGCGATGCTAACTACATAACATCTGAACATTCAAATACACTTTACTGAAGGTTACACAAACAACAATCATTTGAGAAACTCCATAAGAAGCAGAATGAAATAAATATTGGCATTTACTTACAGCTGTTCTGTGTGTTCTACCTGGAAGTCTCTGGTGTTCAAACACATGGAAATTAGATGTGAAAACTCCTCCCAGCACTGATGTTTAACACTGTGAACATCTAGCACCTTCACACCAAATTCCTCATGTACTCATCCATGGATCAGGACCACATCTGAATGTCCCTGTTTAGAACTGTATCTCCTGCTGCAGAAATGCTTTATCTGCCAACATCAGCATCTTACCATGCTCTCCATGTTGCAAGCACAGCCTTTCACCTCAACAGAAATCTCTGCTCTCTCATAAGCAGTACAGCATGAAAATAGGGAAAGGGAGGTTGCATCTCTCATTTGGTTTTTCCAAAAGGCAAAACCTCCCACTGGTAAGAACCCACCAATGCAGGAGGCAATCCCACACTTAGCCACTTCTTTCCCTCATCTGAAGCTTTTTTCCTTGCTTGTAGCTCCATGGACACTCACCCTGTGTACCTGAAACTTCCTACAACATTAATGAAGTAATTAAGTGATATAATTTGCATTACCACAGGCCATCATTAAGCAGCTTGCCTATAATGATGGCAGACAAGTACAACAGTGATGAAATATTTCAGTAAAGCAAAGATGCAGTATGTTAACTGCCAAAATTAATTCACTTACTAAAGATGTATTAATAGTGCCCTGTTCTTGGCTTGTCAAAGGACATTTCAGCCTAAAATATGTATATATATGCATATGCTATACCCTTCTTCCACTGAAGAATCATTTTATTCTACATATACATCACTAATAATAGCGCACCAGATATATAATCATAGTGAGACATTTAATGTGCGTTTTTCATAGTCCTCAGATTTCTGATTTTTGTACATGAAAGACAGTGCTGAGTCCTAATTAAACTCATAACCAACAACCTTGTAATTAGAAATAGTATGGAAAAATTCAATGCATACACATCCTATTGCCACATTGAGCTGATGGAAGAGCATGAATTCTTCAAAACCAAAATATCTCATCTTTGAACAAATTGATGAGAAAGGATAGTTCTACTACACCTTCCCACAGGTATCTCTACTTAACCACTTGACTGCCTTCTTTCTATCTCTCTTTTTTGTCTTCTCCCTTTCCCTACTTTATTCTTATGGCTGCTCTACACTGGGATTAGTCTGATAATCATAGTTTGTTGTTATTGCTCCCCTAGCATGCACTGTATTTCAGAATAAAAGTGGCTTTCTTTATAGAATGGAGTTTCCATTAAAGGAATTACCCCAGTTTACTTATAGTTTACAGGTAAAACTATTCACAATTCCTTTACCAGTCAGTTTACCTGTATAGATGAACACTTGACCTTCAGACATTCATCAGTTTTAATATTATATTACACAGAACAAAAAAGTACATTTAGATTTTACAGAGAAACTACACTAGCACTTTCAGATCAAATGCTTGTTTATTTTTCAAACTGTTTATTGATACAGTAAGAGTTGTCACCTCTCTGCATCAGCTTTGCCTGCTGGCATCCCTAGCCCATCACAAAATAAACAGGAGTGGCCTGCAGTGACCTGCCTGCCAGGACCCAAGGCTTTCTCAAATCATGCTCCCAACTACAACTCCAATGCCCCCTCTCCTGTCCCCTCTGTGTCCCTTGGCTGACTGCTGCCCCTTCTCCCATTTGAATAACATGGTCTTAGGGCAATTGCAGAGGAAAGAGAAGAAGAGAGAAAAAACAGAAGTGCAGAGGTCAAACACAGACAGAGCTCTCCCTGAATTCACGGAATCTTTAGGAAACCTGAAGTTTTTCCAAGTACCAGTGCATCTTTATGCATTTTGGTCTTATTCCCTAGTGCCCCTTTCCCTTCCAATACTTCCCACTCCCCAAAAGGCACACTAAATGTGTGCAGTGCTTGTGCTCTCTGACCTCTCCATACCATTTTTGTCTTGCACATCCACCCTCACTACCTGCTTTCTCATTTGTCAAGGATGAGCATTGGCAAAAGGGCAGGGGAACCAAAAATCTATACAAATCTATTGCAATACAGACATCTTCTGAAACCAGCAATCTCATAGCACTACAATAAACTGTTAATGGATGAGCAATTTTAATGGTCCACTCCCATAAACTGGGTAATTTTTCTCAGATAAAAGCAAGACATATAATTAGAAAAGGGAACTAGTTACTTGTAATGAAAGAATAATCAAATCACCATTAAAAGGACATGAGCTACATTTGTCTTAATTCTAGGGGCCCTCCTGTTGCCTCCAGATAGGAGGATAAAATTTACTTGACAATCTGAGTGACTTCTTCCAGTTGTGTTTGCTCATGCAAAAGGGGACCTTTTATCAACCTTTAGCACAGTAAGTTGCATGTAAGTGAACCAAAGCCATTAAAAGGCTATTTGCTTCATTTCCATAAAAAAAGGACACCCCTCAACATTGAGGGATACCATGAAGTCTAGCTGGCTCCTGTCCTCCCACTTGTAAGACAGAGCCTGTGAAAGTAAAAGAGAAGCCCACAGAAATCTGCAAAAGCTTTATGTCCAGCTGAACCATAATATGCAGGGAATTCCTGGAGAGGAATCCCATATGGGACTCCACCACATGTGTCTCTTGACAGCTGCAGCACAGTGAGGTCCCAGGGCTTTGGATCTACTTCACAAGAGATTCACTGGACCTGCTTAGGACCAAAACAGACAAACCTGCATTTTAATGCCAACAGCACAAAAAAAGAGAATAGTTCTGTTTAACCAGCATCCTCCTTCCCTCCCTCACAGGCCCATCAGGAGGAAAGGAAAGCTCCCTGAGGTAGGGAGATAACAGGTAACACAGGCTTGACTCTGTTCCCCAGAGCCTTATTGCACTCTCCAGTGCCACATGCCACAGATGGAAAGGATACAGAGAAACCCTGTCATGTTCAATAAGGTTATGTATACTGCACCTCCCAAAACCAGGCATGGAATCTAACATCAGTTACTGAAATGGTAGGAGGGAAGAGTGTCAGACAAAGGCTGAGACACTCCTATCAACCATGATCAGTAGCTGCCTCAGCACATCAGACTACAGCAGCATTTACCTTGCAGCAGATATCAATATTAATCAATACCACCCTTTACAAGCAACGACCAAACTAGTCCCAGCATGGAGATACACTTATCCTGAAGCCACTTAAGCCAGACAAATGGCACTCAGCAGCAGAATTGAGGTTCAGTACCACCCTCCCACGCTGACAGTCACCTTCCTAACCTGAGTATTCCTGGATCCCTCTTCTCCCAGCAGAAGAAAACTATTTGCATAAAACAACACCCAGCAGCAGCTACACATTCATCAGCATCTTCAGAGGCTTGTCCTCTGGAGCAATTAGCAATTAGCTGTGAGCAAGCCATGAAAGTATTTTCAAAAATTTGAGAAGTCCTGTGGCCTCCTCACAGCAGAGTACAGACAGAATATGGAATCAGGATACTGCTTAAAGAGCTTGATCCCACTGACTCACATTTACTTGTCACTTAACTGGACTTGATGATGCTTTAGCCTCTTACATGGGTGACTTTCTATTTTTAATGTAAGAGCACTCGTGCCACCCTCTAGCACCTTTAAGAAATGAGAAAAAAAATACAAGGGTAACAAGAGATCTTATCCTTTCATTCCTAAGTCCCCCAACCAAGTGCAAGATAAACGAATTTAGGTAAATTTAAGTTTTATCTAGAAGAGTCATGACCACTGGTTTAGTTCCTCTCCAAAGGTTTAAATACACATCAGTCTATATGAACACACTTAGAATGTTTTTCATGTTGTAGCTAGAATGGTTTAGCTGTTTTTGAAAGAGAAAATCAGAGGGAACTCCAGTTGTGTCCAGGATGACACACTTTATTACAATTTGATTATCAAAGAATTCCAACACCTGCAACCATCAGAGTGGCACCTTGAAACTGTTCAAGAAGTTGGCCAGATGGAAGCTAAGTCTTACACTGGTTTCATGAAAAATTAACCAAACATGGAAATCATAAAGAGAAAACTCAATTTTAATACTCTCAGTTGACATCTTAAAATTTGCCTGCAGAATTTCCTTGAGACTCCAGTTCTCATATAAGACTGCTAAATGTCTAGGCCTCCTAAGCAAGTCTTCTTCTCTGCCCAGAAGTTTTAGTAGAAGTTGGAACAACAAAGGAAGGGCAGAGGGTACTGATACAGAAAGAATGACAGCAGGAGAACAAGTGTACAGGCAGGAGCTGAGCAGGAGGCAGGAATCAGAAGGGGATTAGATGGCATAGGAGTGTGAATTAGGGGGCTGATAATAAGGAAAAGATTACAGGAAGAGTATGGAGCAAAAGAGAAAAGTCCTTAACCACCAGAACACAGGGCCTTAATAAACATAAAATATGTTCTCTGGCCATTAGGTGAACAGACACAAGACTAGTTTAAAGAATCTCCATCCTACTCAAGGCAGGACACAAAATGAGCAAGTTTTTCTACTGCTACCCATGACAGGACTATTGTGGATAGTTCAGGAGCATGCTCCATATCCAAAGAGCTCACTCACACTGTTGTTCAGTGGTAGTCTGGGTAAATCCCATGACAGAAGTCTGCTTTTTGGGTTCTTTTTTTTGTGTGTTTAGCTTCATTCACAGTGCTGTATGTTTGCTTGGTGAAATGCCACTTTAACCTGCTGTGTACCTGTTGTACAGACAGTAGAAGGCAGCTCCTGCCTGTACCACCTCAACCTCCTTTGCTGTAGAGATGGAGAGTGTTTGATGGAGGGGGCAGGTTCTGCTGAGAAAAAGCAAGAAAAGTCTCATAGCAAATAACAGAGGCTCTAGAAAACTGTTTTCTAACTCTGTTGTAAAGTTCACATGTAAGTCTGAGGAATTTGCACTATATATATTCCTTATTTTTCTCCCACACTCCAATTGAGTAATTTGTGGTGTGAGCTGCTAAGATGCTGAATGTGAGTAGGTGCATCTGAAGTCAGTGGGAGGTGGATTTTCTCTACCTGCAAAGTAGCATAAAGCATTTACCACCCTGCAAATGAGGGTCTTTGATATGGTATTTACCACTTGGGAAATTAAGGCTTAAATTTCTTCATGTAGGTAACCAGAGTGTTGATATTTTTAATTTCCTGCACACAAGACAAAATGATGCCAACCATTTCATAGTGGTGACAAGGGTAAAGTCCTTAATGGTCAGTAAGATTATAGCATTCCTGAAATGCTCTACAGGAAATTAGTTTTTTTTTAATTCAATAAAGGATAATGTTATGCAGTAAACTGTACATTAAATTACACATGGACTAAGCATGTATAAGAATATGTAATAAGCAATAAAAGAAACACAGATTTGGAAAGCTTCTGGAGCTTCCTCTCCTGCTATCCCAGGCAACTACATCACATAAGCACTTTATAAACTCATCAGGCTCTTCCTTCTGAGTGGATGGGCTTCCTGCCCTCAGCACAGGGAAACTGTCTCGTGGTCTCATTGCACTGAAAATTCCAAACCTTCCAAGTTACAGTCTAAATTCATTACTGACCATTTTCCACACATTTGTCTTCCATTTAAACAACAATTATATATCCATGCCATTTACTCTTCGAGACAACAAATCTCCTCTTAACATTTATTTTCCTCAACTAAACACAAGAAATTCTTCAAGCCCCTTCTCTGAAAAGCGCCCCAAAAGACAACATTCCTACTCAGCAACAGGATTCTTCTGGGGAAATAAGCTTATGGCTATGTGATTAAATTGATATTGCTGGGCAATCTTAGGGCATGTTAGCCCACAAGACCCAAGGCTGAAAAGCAAGGAGCACAGAGGGGATTTGAAGCCAGACACAAAGGCCACACAGCTGCTGTGCACACATACATCAGACTCTGCATCATGCATGGAGTTCAGTCTACATCCCTCACACTGCTCTGTGCACACAAACAACTGCTCAGCTCTTCCCAGCTCTTAACTTGGGTCTGTATTTCTCAATGTAGCCTCTCAGTAGGAGGGAGAGAAATGGGAACTAGATGTTAGGAGGGTAATTCTTAATATCTTCCCCATTTCTGAGGTGAATCAGCAAAGGAAGTAGTCTCAATTAAGTCAGCTGTTCTTCCTCAAATAAAACATTCACCCATGCCTTATAGGTGGAATGGTTAGTTGATAGAGACATGGTGTTATTAAAAAAGGTTTTGTTACACAATTGGTCAATTTTGGTCTTTACTTCATGTAAATGAAGATAATTAATAGGGACTAATGAAAATGAGAATATATCCTACCAACAAGGAAGAATAAATGGGCATCCTAAAACTGTAGCAAGTTACCAAGAGGTAACTTCTGGGGGAGATCCCGAGCAGTTTCTGAGTTTGATTAAATTTGAAAACGTTGTTATCTATTGTTCTATTTTTTTTTTTCGAATAAAGCAATGACAAAGAAAAGTGTCTTGTTCACAGTATAGCTCAAATTTCCACATACTCAATCCCAGTTCTAGTCCAGAGACCAAGAGCTTTATGAGTTGAGACAGTGACATCCTGAGATTGATTCAGAGAATTCATCATCCCATCTGGATGCTGAAGTTCCTCAGTATGACTATATTTGGTGATGCTGAAAACAAAGGTGAGAAATCTCATCACTTGACGCACAGACCTGGTACCGCACAGACACTGGAGAGCCTGACCTCGCCTGAGCCCTGATTCACCAGATGCACTTGCCCTGATTTTGTACGGCAAGACCAACAACACAAACCCACCGTGTCCTTACCACATCCTCTGAGGCTCGGGCAGCGTGAGTGCACACAAGCCATGCATCTGCTCAGCCAAGGTTTTGCACCTACCTATGGCCATAGGTGCCTCACCTTTATCCTTTATCCAGCCACGGGTGGGTAACTCGCTACTATTGCACGTCATAGCATGGTCTGACCTCTAGAGAATTAAGGTGAAATGAAGAGGAAGGAAAGAAGCAATTATACTGATCGCTGCTTATGGGAAATGCTGCCTGTACCCGCGTGAGGCTCCGGGAACACGTACTCGGGAACGCGAAGCCCCGCAGTGCCCGTACCAGACCCGGCCGGCCCCGGCACGGGGCGGCGGCAGCGACCGGACTTCGCCCGGCCCGCTCCGGAAGGGCCGCCCGGCCGCTCCCAGCCGTGCCGCGCCCGAGCCGCCGCAGGGCCGCCCGGGCAGGGCCGGGCTCGCCGCCCGCTCCCGCGGGAGCTCCCGCCCGCCGGCGCTGCGGGGAGCAGCGGCCCGAGGGCGCGGCCGCCCGCGGGCGGAACAACAGCCGCCGTGCAGCGGGCCCGGGCACCGCCTCGCCCCCCCGCTCCCGCCCCGCTGCCGCCACGGGCACCGCCTCGGCCGGGCCCTTCCACAGGGAGCCCCGGGCCCCGCTCCCGCCATCCCCTCCATCCTCGATCCCCCGTCCCCTTCCCGGTCCCGGGCGCCGGGCGGGGGGGGGGAAAGGCGAGGGCGGGGGGGGGGGTTGTAGCGGCGTCACCATGGCGACAGTGACGTCACCCCACCCTGGATCTCATTGGAGGAAACCCCGTGGCCCCAGCCGCAGCCCACGGGCCCAGTCGAGCTCGCGCCCTGCCCGCGCTCGCCCCCGCGGCGGCGCGCTCCTCTCCGATTGGCCGGCAGTGCGCGGGGGGGCGGGGCCGGGCGCGCAGGCCGAGCCGCTATTGGCCGCGTGGGCGCGGTCGTGCGCGCGCCAACGCCCTTCAGCGCTGGCTCGGCCGAGACGGGAGCGGCTCTTTCTCTCCGCCACAGCCCCGAGCGCGGCACCGACCGGGTGCGGCCCGGCCCCACAGCCCGGCGGACCCAGGTGAGCGCGGGGCCTCGGCCTGCGGCGGGATGGGCCCCGCTCCGCTGCCTCCTCCCGCCGCGTCCTCCATTTTGTGATCGCGGCGTGGAGAGCTCGGCGGCCCCGGGGAGCGGGAGGTGTATCCAGCGCCGCCATTTCGCACCCGCCGCCGCTTCCTCTTCCCGCCCCGTCGCCACGGGGACTCCGCCGGCCTCCCCCGCGCCCCTCGCCGTCCCACGAGACGCGGCCGCTGAGCCCGAGACCGCACCCGCCGCCGTGTGCCGGGAGCCGCCGCGCTCCCCGCCGGCAGCCCGGGGCCCCCGCCGCGCCGAGGTCCGGATCGGCGGCCGCCGGGGCAGACGGGAGGCCCGGGTCCGCCGCGCCCCGCCGTGGGGAGGAGAAGCGCCCGGGGCCCCCTCCCCGGCCTCGCGGCCCCGGCCTCGCTCGCCCCCAGGGAGGCGGGTCCTGGAGGGGTTTAACCCCTGCTGCGTTCGCCGGCGCCGAGCTCGCCTTGCTGCTTTTATTATGTATTTTTCCCGCCAGTCCCGGCATTCATGCCCGCCTGCCTCCGGCGCTCGCCCGCAGGGCTGGTAGCACACGGGGGCAGGGATTTGGGCGAGGGCCCTAGGCAGGGTGGTAACCAGGAATCATTCCGCAGTCCCTGTTAGAGGGCATATTATAATGCTCACGTAGGGCACGAAGGAAAAGCGGGGTGATGACTTTTTTCTGATGGAAAGGCAGCTATTTCCACTGCTTGGGCGGCTGGCTGCCGTCCGAGTGTGACTTCTCCGCCTGGGTTTCTAGGTCGTGGTTTCCCGAGGGGTGGACCCTTGGGACGAGTCCCCGTAGCCTTGTGTGGAAGGGCAGGGTGTTGCAGTCCGCCTCTCCAGGAGGAGCACCTGGAGATGGGGAAGGGAAGGCAGGGCTCACAGTAACTCGTTTTTTGCTGGGTTGCAGTGGGTGCTGTAGGGTCGTGTTCGGTGGTGTTTATCCTGGCATCATGGTTGCTGTCTTCTTTCTGTCAGGTTTTGAGGTGCATTCTCGTGTTGGTAGTGTGAGATCTCCAGCTTCTTCAGCTACTGCCCTGCTCTTGTCCCACTGCCAGCCACCATGGATAAGACCGAGTTGATCCAGAAAGCCAAGCTGGCTGAGCAGGCCGAGCGCTACGATGACATGGCCACCTGCATGAAGGCAGTGACGGAGCAAGGGGCCGAGCTGTCCAACGAGGAGCGCAACCTGCTCTCCGTGGCCTACAAGAACGTGGTGGGGGGGCGGCGCTCGGCCTGGAGGGTCATCTCCAGCATCGAGCAGAAGACAGACACCAGTGACAAGAAGATGCAGCTTATCAAGGACTATCGGGAGAAGGTGGAGTCTGAGCTCAGGTCCATCTGCACCACGGTGCTGGTAAGTGGGGACTTTGTTTTTTCTTATATTTTGTTAAAGGTAAAGAAATGCACTATTTAAGCGTGCTGCTGTACTGGGGAAGCATTGGGAACTCGGTTGGGGTATGTAATGCAGTTTTGTGCTGGGGTAAGTGAGGTCAGTACCATAACTTCTGCAACCCTTACGTGTGTCACCGTGATGAGGAGGATCAGCTGCACTATGCTGTTGGCCCTATATGTGTAGAGGTATTTGAGATACTCAGTTTTGGGTGTCTGTGAGGTACATTTTTGGGTGGAGTGATCCATGTGTAGTGTTTCACCACGTAGTTGCTGAGATACAGAGAATTTAGCCTCTGCTGTGGTTAGTAAACCTATTCGTAAGATAAACTGGAAATGTGCAAACCTCTTTATTGAGATCAGATAATAACTTGCTACAAACATTGAAACAATGTGTGTATTTTGTTTGCTTCCTCAGGAAGAACAGTACTCTGAAGGGGTCTTCAAGAGACATTTTGAGGAATGTATTAAATTTGACTTTACAAACTTAGACTACTTTATTGGAAGGGGAAAAGTGACATGTAGAAATTGTCTTTGTTAGATGTAAGCTGACTTCTCAGGGAATCTTTGAGATGAGTTTGCAGTAATGATGGAGCAATGTGAAGCTAAGGTGTAAAGATTGGAATGACACCCTAAGCATGCATCAGGCACAGAAGTACATTTCTGTGGAAGCAGCAGAATTCCAGATGCTATTGATAGGAAAACTGTAGTGGGAGCTCAAGAGATGTGTGTCAGCAGTGTAGAGACTGCTGGACCCACTTCTCCATGACCAGGGAATTGTATCTGCATGAAACTGCATGTGCATAATGCAGTAGTAATTCCGTGGCGGATCATCTTCAGTGGTTGATTTGCTCCTCGTAGTTACTTTTTTTTTTGGTGTCTAGTATTGCTAATGTGAGACCAGGAGGAAGCAAGTCTATAAGGAAATAGACAATTTTGAGGTAAATTTATTCCAGATTTGTTTAGGAGATGTGAATTTAAAGGTGACTAGTCTGGAAGTAACTGATTTTTCTTCTTGATTAAGTGTTCTGACTCATGTATAAGGGAATGCTTCTTTGGATTGTGCTGAAAATACCTGTATGCTTCCTTGTATGCTGCCACCTAGGTTTGTTCTTTCTTTCTAAATCAAAGTGAGTTGTCTTGAAAATAATTTTCATGTTTATTAGCTTTATGAATCATTTAATTCCTTAGCACATTCAAGAGCCCATGCCTTCCACAAGAGCAAAATTGTTTCTCCAGTTACAGGTGTATTGAAATTGTGAAACTTTCCCCTCTGTGAAAATGACGGGACTTCTGTAGGATTCCTGCTTCCTGTGACCAAAGTTTCACTAGAACTCTGTGTGATGAGTGCCAGCATTTGTGTCACTCTTCTTTCTCTACTCAGTGCCTCACTTCAGAACTAATTTCTTAGGACCTCCATATAAAGCTCACTCTTCAGACTTCTTAATCTCCCTTTGTCCTTTTACCAAATCTAGCACCTTGGAGAAGGTGATGCAAAAGATCTCATACCGGTTGTACCATTTTGGCAAGGAGCTCGTGTTTCCATGGGGAGAGGCAGTGAGCCCCTTCACACGGTGTCCCTGCTGAAGTTATTGCACCCCATCTGATGGTGGCCAGCAGGGATTCTGGTAGCTGTGCTAGCACAGCCCTGCAGTGTAGGGAGAGCAAGCTCTTCCTGTGCTGGATGATTTTTTCACTGCACTCCAGTCATTCTCTGTTCTCAGCAATGACCTGTTGGCAGCTCTCCCCTTCCGGCCCACAAGGCTGCAGGAAGTAGTGAAGACCAAAAGCCGCAGCTGAGCATGCTTTTCTGTCCTGTCCTGACCTGCTGCAAAGATGTGCCTTCCTTTGGTGGGAGGTGTTGGCCGTCTACTGCAGGCCTTCCTTTTTTTATTCTGCCTTTGAGGGTCATGTGCAGTTCTGTTCTCTCTGTTGCCTCCCTTTCCTCGCCATGTACCACTCCTGTGATCCGTGAGTCAGCATGTGAGAGGCTGGAATTCGGGAGGAGCAGGCTTTACAAAGGATGGGTTTCCTAAAGCTGAGCCACACCATGGGTTTGGCTCCTCCTTTGAATGATAATTGCTTCTGTACTAGTACTATGGTAACAGCTTGTGGCTTTTTCAGATCTCTTCAGCTGAATCTCAGAGATGCTTTTTTAATTCCAGGAAGGCAGCTAAACTGTAACAACTGCTGGCAAGTAGTATGGAAAGGTTGCTTGTCATCTGGAGTATTTGGATTTAGCAGGGGTGGGTGTGTTGGGTGGAGTGTGACTGCTGTTAGTCATACTACTAACAGTTTTTTCAAAAGGGTTTTTTTTAACTACTGATGTGGCATATTTCTAAATCTTCCATGTATAAGTACTTGTGCTAGCATTAAAAATGCTGCTAATTTTTTTATTAAAATGGCAGGAACATGGAATCTGTAATTACTTTTTTCCTGAAAAAAATGCCCCAAGCCTGTTAAGCAGGCATTGTTTCAGGTCATGGTTTGATAAAGAACTTAAATTTAATCACCACTAGAATACAAACATTCAGAATTACGTTGAGATATCTGTATATAGATATATACATAAAAATAAAGCTTTTACTGATTATTTAACTGTCATTCTTTAACTGCCTATCTTGCAAGTAGGCATGATCTGCATGCTTTTTAGCTGTTAATTTTATGACTGGTCTTTCAGATGAGAGTAGCTCTTTAATAGAGAAATGGTATGGCTGTCAAACAACTTGCATAAATGTTTTATTTGAAAGGTACACTAGGAGGTTGTGCTGAACTCCCTGTATTGATTGACTAAGTCTTTGGTAATGTAGAGAGTTAATGTTGAATCATACCTTATGACTCATAGCTAGAACTGTTCTTGAAACTTTCTTCTCCTTGGCTAAAGAAACAGGTTAGCAACTTAATTTTTTTCAAGATAAAGTTACATTATGTTGATTCATATACTCTGAGCACAAAGTTCATGTTGCTTTCTCTTGACCTGAGTGATTTCAAGACAGGTACTAGATAATGTACAAGGGGTGGATGCAGCAGCAACTTTCCTGTAATTAGTGATATGATGTAGGGAACTTTGAAGATGGAACACACAGTATAAGATCTGCTTAATTTTATGCACACTCCACTGTTCAGTGACAAGTTTTTTTTAAAAAGTTAACTTCTGAATTGGAACCTTTCTGGGAAATTAGATTAAACTGGTGGGTTTTCTGAGAGCCTTGGTCGTTTTGCACGGCTATAACTTGTGTTGCATTCAGGCTCCTTTGTTCTGTAGAGAGCAGTAATGTGAAGGCAGGAGAACAGCAGCCCTTGCCTGGGAGCACTCTCCACTTACAGCTTGAGGGGGTTTGTGCCTGTTTGTGTTCATTTTCTAGGTCCCGATGTGTTGGAGCTCTTTGTGGAGTAATAGAGATAAGATTTGGTAACTCTTTGCCCACAGTTCAAATTTTGATGAATATGCAAAGTCATTAGGGCTTGAAAACAACTGTGTCTTGATTGTTGCTTCTTCTGTCTCTAGCTGAAGTGTTAAAATGTTTTTTAAATATTCTTAGAAAATTGTGTGTAGAAAAGTTACATACCTGAGGCTTTTAAGTTGTTTCTCAACATCAGTTTTCACAGTGTCCTCTGGAAACGTTTTTACATTGTATTGTCAGGCCCGTGTTGGCTTGTTGCTCTAGAAATGAGTGATGGCATTGTGAACTGAGAAATGAAGGAGCAGTCACATTACTTGTGCTCTTGGTTCTTTTTGCCACCCTGTGGCAGTGCCTGCAATGAAGTAGTTTTGAGCTATAGGTGTGTATTGTCTGTATTTTTACTGTCTTAAGGCTGATGGGATGCTTTGATCTTCTGAGATTTTACTGGTAATTGTTGAAAGTGTGTCTTGGTGTGTTGCTCTTGCCAGCTCCCCTTTCCTTCCTTCCTCCCTCCCTCCTCCCCGAGGTTGCAATGTTGTCGCTGCTGCTTCACAGCGAATGAAAATGAGTAAAAAAAAACCTGTCCACTTCTGATTATTACCCATTTTGCAGATCTGCTTCTAAAGTTAGTCACTTAAAATGAGTAGAACAAAAATCCCCATGCTGGAAGGTAATGTTTAGAGCAGTTTGTATCAACAGCACAAGTTCAGAGATCCATTGAAAGTGAAGTTGGCATTTTCATGCAGCAGCAAATAGATTCCTCATATCAGCTAAAATATCTGATGTCTGATGATGAATAACTTTGACCATAGCCCTCTTTCTTCCCTACTGTTACTTTTGGCCTACAGAAAAGTGAAATCTTTGTGGGGTTTTTTGCACATGTAGAAATTTGTCACATTCAGTAGGTATCAGCTTCATGATGCTGTCTAAACAATTGCCAAAATTTCATATCTTGTGAATTCTTTTTCTCTGTGTTGCTATTGTCAGGGAAGAGAGTTTGTACAGAAATGTATGTGGTATAGAGGTGAAACCCATAAATAAAAGGGTACTACATACAGTCTTTTGATACAGGAAACCGTGTAGGATGCAGTTTTATTTTGAAGGTCAGGCATGCTAATCACCTAATGTTACATTTGGACTTGAGTTAGTTGTCCTAGTTGTGGTTGGGACAGGGTTGCAAGTACACTTTTAACCTCTAAAGTTAAAGGAACTACTATTCTTAAGTGACTGACTAAAGGGAAAGGCTACTTCATAAAAGTTAGGTTGGAATGTTACTTTTTGGGAAGTCCAGAATTGTGGAGTGAATGTGAATTGAATGAGTAGTTTGGAATAAATAATATTTTTTTGTGAAAAGTAATTTGTGGAGAGAGAGATGATTTGTATTAGTGCAACCTCTAGCAACCATCAACACATTTGTGGTAAGAATTGTGGAACTTAATAGTTTAATTTTTTTCAGTGTAATATGCTTGAAACTTAGATCTGAACTTGACTTATTCGTAGTTTTACCTTCTCTTACCTTCTCTGTCATCTTTCAATAGAATCTGCTGCTGGAATCCTCACTCTTGTGCAAAGGAAATTTAATCATTTCTGAAAAGGGACTGATTCTTGCAGAAACAAAGCCTAGAGTGCACTGAGGTTCTGGAACAGAGTCCAGCTGAGAATAGTTCAAGGAATTTTGTTGGAGCTGCAGCCTCCATCCCATGCAGTCATTGCTTGCTGCTCCCTCCCTTACATCTGAATTGCTGTCTAGAATTACTAAATTTCTTGGAGGACATTTATGGCTTTGGTGGCCTTGAGAAAGTAGGATGTGCTCACAAGTTGGAACTGGACAACAAAACCAAAAATTGTGTTTTTCTGCTAATGCAGTGAAGCTTTTAACAGATTTTGTAAATCACTGTCATGCTTACCTGCTAGACAGTTGTCTCACAGGCACTTCTACTACCTTGGATACCAATGTGATGAGGGGCCTTTCTGAAGAAAAACACAGAAGCCTGGATGTGAGAGACAGAGAGAGCTTGATGGGGAAAGAACACACTTGAGTTTGAAGGTTATTCCCCTTGATTTCTTTGACATTATGCCATTTGGGGTCATTTAGTACAGTATTAAAGGAGTAGATTGTGCAGTTTCTGTACAGGCACTGCAGCTTGGTATTCTGGTTTCAGCAGTGGGGGGATGCCTGATTTTCAGAGGAAGGTAGCGAAGAAAACAGCAGAGGAAGGGCTGGTAAAAGTGCATGGGTATACTTTGGTAGGTGAAGGTGCATGCTTCATTAATCAATGTTTTCATGTTTAGCTTTATGCTCTTGGCCTTTGAGACTGAGGGGCCAGGGGCTTTCTTACTGCCAATAAACTTGAAGCCAATTTTGTCACAAAGGTAAGGTAAGTAATAACTGTTCTTGAGCACAGCATTTGTGATGCTCAGTATAGCTCCACCAAGTTTATTGGACGGATATTGAAGTTCCTCCTCATCCTTTCTGCATCCCAGGAAGCTGGAACCAACAAGAGAACACTTGAGCTGTGCATACTGAGGATTTGTAAGCTTGTCAGTTGCTAACCCATCCTGTATATCTGAATATGTAACAGCGCCCAGTTTGTGTGAGCTGGGCATTTAGGAGAGGCACCAAAACAATTTGAGTGCTGAGTTTCACATCTTGTAGTCTGTGCACCCACCGAAACATCAGGTGTCAAGATCTAAGAACTGGAAGCCCTGAATTAGCTATGATTTTGCTTGTACCTGTCTCTAAATTTGGTAAGTAATCATGGGTTTGATTTAGCAGTTTCTAATACTGATAAGGGTTTATTATTTGCTCTATTGCTCTTTATTCTCTTCTTTGATTTATATGATCCATTCTCTGAAGTAGCCTGACATATGGGTAGTGTTCAGCTCTGAACACAGAAAAATTTGCATTTGCTTTAACAATAGCTTTTCTAAATACACTATATATACATACTCTTACCTGCCTGACAGCCACATCATTCCTGGACAAAACTTCTTCAGGAACTTGTTGTAGGTTGTCTCTTTTGGGGTACAACAAATTACTGGCACGCTCCCAATCACAGTCCCAATAGACTGAGTAAAATAATACATTGCTGGGTTTCCTTCAGGATAAAGTTGGATGATGCAAAAGGCTCTTCCAAGCTACACTATGCAGTGGGAAAAAAGTGCATGTGTTGTGTTGCCATTTTGAGTTTCAGTGATCCCAAGCCTCTGATCAAGAGCTCTCAAAGAGAGATGAGAACTAAAGCAAGTCAAAATTAGTAGTTTTGTGTAAGGGCAATGTACCTTAACACCACATAACTCTCATGTGCTGTTGTTCCTCTTGAGTGCTGTTAGTCTAGCTATACCTTGGCCAGTCATTTCATCTTACCTTTAGGCTTCTGTAGCTGCAGAGCAGAAAGTGTTTTTAAATTAAATTTTAG
Organism: Melozone crissalis; assembly: GCF_028551555.1. NCBI lineage: Eukaryota > Metazoa > Chordata > Aves > Passeriformes > Passerellidae > Melozone > Melozone crissalis. The sequence continues at coordinate 61,714,107 of NW_026535805.1, forward strand.
ACTTTTTTGTTTGATTCCATCATATTATACAATGTCATGAATGGATGCTGAAAGAAGCTTTTAGATGGCCAGGATTCTGAAGGGAAGAATTTGGTGTCTAAAATTTGTGTTTGCTAAGAAGGGAAGAGCACTTGGAAGTATTTTGAGGAATTAGAAATATGTAAAACGCAGTCATGGAAGAATGTTAGAATCAATTTGAGATAAATATGTCAGATACCAAGAAATTTTTCCTGAAAGCTTTTGGCTGTGTTGTATGGCCATTAATTCATCAAAAATTTATAATTTTTGAAAAGAGGAATGACTTCTTTTTTAATACTCATTTTTACATTAGATGGAGGGAAACTGGAAAACTTTAGGGTCTTCCATAAAAACTTAAATAGTTCTCTGACTTTGACTGTATTGTTCATCTTGTCTGAAAAATCTGTAGAAAGGAGAACTTGTATTTCCATACATTTCTAGTTCCTAGCTTCCATAGTTCTCTGGGGACCACAGAACTTTGTAACTTGAGGAGAAGTATAAGCAGTGAGTGTAAATTCTAGATTAAATTACTCTCAACCCCAGGTGGGAGTAGTGTGGGCAGACGTGCTGCAGCTCAGGCTTTCAGTGCATTTGTTAAGTGAGATTCCAGATACTTCATTCAGGGCCAATCCTAGGTATTGGCTGCCAGTTCTTGAAACTGTATAGACAAAGACATGGAACCAAATGGAAAAGATGAATTAGGTCACCCTCTCTGTTTTCATGTCAGGTACATTTGTCTCTGCTTTCAGTAGTGCTTTGTCAGGTCATCTTAAGGCCATGCCATTACTGGAAAGGTACACACATATTTTCCTCAATACATAAACTGAAACGCTGTTAGTCTGGAGAGGTCTGTATGAAAATCACTTAATGCTCTCCCAAAAGGAGTTGATGCATAGGGCTTGAATCCTGAAGGATGAAGAACTCAGTTCTGCTGAATTACAGTGTTGAAAGTAAAGTGATCTTTCTGTTGCAGCACGGGACTCTCCCTTTCCTGTCAAGAAAACAACTGCTGAACGTTAAAAAACACCTAGGTTTCAGTGAGTCATACTGTGGACTTTGGAATGACTGATTTCACTTAAAATAGTCAAGAAGTCTTAAATACTGCTCTGCTAGACGATTAAAACAGGCAGTCATTTGTGAGTAGAAGCCTTATTGAAAGGTCTGAGCCCACACCAATCATCTGTGCTGTCAGAGACTTTGGAATATTTGATGTGTTTAAATTCACATTTAAGTTATATTAGGTGATTACGTTGGTCTGAGCTGCCTCACCAATGTTAGCTTTGCTTTTTGACTGCAATTGGGGTGGAAACCATTTCTGTCTAGGCTGCTTCTAGGTCTTTTTTTTTTTTTTCCATATTGGGTCTGAATGGACCATCAGAAATACTTGGGACAGAATAATTTTTTCAAATACTTTGCATACTGCAGCCCTGAATTCATGTAGCCTCATACACTCATGGTGTTCCTGTGAGATGCAGGCTGCTCCTCTAGATGGGACTCTGATGTTGGATCCATGTTTCAGGGTGGTGAGGTAACTTGCTAGAAGTGTTAACATGCACTCTGTGCCTTGTGTATTATTTTTAGGAACCTTGTCTCAAAATAGGTTTATTTTGAAACAGTTTCTTCACTTGCATGTGACTTTTTGGTTCTGTGGGGTTCGGCCAATTAGTGTATGATACAACATTAAGTAATCAGTTAGTTGCTGTTACCAGGTAACATCTGTGCTCCTGGAGGCTGTGCTCTTTAATAAACAAAACAACCCAAAAGCACTTAGAGCTCAGAGTAGAGAACATTCAGTGTCAGTTCAGAAAACAAAGAAACATCTAGGAAACAGCAATGGAACTCAGTCTAGTTCCTGTAAAACCTGTGAAAAATTGGTACTCTGTGGAATGGCAGCACCTCCTCTGCTGGCAGGTCTGAGAACACTTGGACAGCTGAGCACTGCTGAGCAGAAGTTCAGCTTGGTTTCTTTTTTCTTTTTCTTCTTTCTTTTTTTTCCATATAATTAAACTTTTTCATTATGCAGTGAGGAGGAATATAATTTCTTTGACTTTATAAGTATTGATATTTACTAGTTTGTTCTTCTGTCAAAAAATTACTACTGTAAGGTTTGGGTGTTTTTCTAGATGCTTTTTGTGTCATAGGAGTTCAAGCCAGGTGAAGGACATTGTTTTAAATTACTAAAACCTGTAATGCCAGTTACTTCACACAAACTGTTAGGATGTTCACTTTTAAAAATAGCCTTTAAAATTACATTCCCAGAAGATGGAGATGGTGCTGAAATAAGGTATTTTAAACATCTTGAAGTAAGATACGTGGGCTTAAGGCTCAAGAGTATTGCTGAAACAGAATGACTTGAAAAATCAAACTTTATCCAACATAGACTTCATTCAGAAAGTTTTGTGCCAGCCATTTAGAGCATCAACACACTCCTCCTTGCTGAATACCATGCAGCAGCTTAACTTATGGGACAAACTTTTTGAGAGCATTGCTGTTTCTGATGGTTACTTTTACTTAGACTTTTTTCCTTTTAGTGGAACAAAATTAATGATAAACTACTCAGTGAGGAATGCAAATGACAATGTATATCTGTCTTTTAATAGCATAGCATTAAATAACTTGCTGCTGGTGTTGTGACCCAGACATGTCATCTGTGTTGACATCTGAGTGATGGTGGCATTGTAAATGTTTTGGGTTACTTGATTTTACCACATTGAGAACTTCTGTCTGTACCTAAGCACATGCTGTCTTTAATGTCCTTTGAAAATTGGCCTCAAACTAGTTGTGATGAGTAGATAATCTCTGGAGCTGACCTGGTTCACCTTTATCCTCTGGTATTGAATGGCTAAGTGTGAAGAATATGTCCACTAGTTAGTGGTATTGGAATATATGAGGAGACTTGCACGCATGTACTTGCTACTCTTAATGAAGTCTAAGTGGCACAACTGCTGAAGGAAGCTAAAAGGTCAGTTGGGTATTCAAGATGGGTTTTTTCCAAATTCATCTTTGCTGTTGAGATTTTTTATTGCTGGATATGTGGGAAGAGAGAACAGTACAGACCAGATAGCAGTGGTATTTTTCTGCCACTTGACCCTACCCTGTATTTAAACTGTATAGAAAGTATTTAGTGTACACTCTGGCTGAATCTAATGTCTCAATCAGTCTTGCCTTTAAAATAGGCTTAGGTGGGGAGAAAGTGGGACTTGTGTTATGATGTCAGCTTTTTCAAGGAGGTGTTGCCCTGAAAAGAGGAAACGGGAAGCATTTGTGGAGTGGGACTGGAACATGAATTGCAGGGGACATTCAGTTCAGACATACAATTGCCAGTGCTTTGTAAGGAGAGGTTGGCTGGATGCACACACCACAAATAATTATTAAGGAGCTCTGTCTTCAGGGAGGTGCTTTGTCTGTGTCAGACATACCCTCAGGTAAAGGTATGCCTGACATTCCTTCAGAGCTTGCTTTTCATAAAGCTGAAAAAATGGGGAAGTGATGAGAGCAGATAGACTTAGTGTTTCTGGCTCAGGTGAATTGCAGTGGTCAGTGAGTACCACACACTCAACCCTTGAGCCTTCTTAAACAGAAGGGAAGAGGGACTGAGAGGGTACTTACCTAGTTGGGAAAGAGCAAGAGTACAGTGGAGAAGGCTCCAAAAAGGCAATTGAAATGTAAGTTTCATTTGCATGTAGAGGAATATGTTTGCCAATGGAGAGAAAAAGAAAAAAACCACAGCTTTTAGGGGAAGAAGTATCCAGCTGCCAGGCTCCCAGCCTGCTCCCCATGGTTCTTCAGGCAGCTGCGGACCTCTTCCAGGGAGCATCAGCCCTTTGTTGCTGGCATCTCTATAGCAGATAAATAAACCTTCCTTTCATGGGAGGGGAAGAGAATATCATATGTGAGAATATGATGCAGTTAGGATGACAAGAGTATTTGCACACTGTGAAGGTGGAAGTAAACTGAGGTGGATGAGCAAGACTTAGGAGAAGAGGAGTGGGAAATCTTGTCACGCTCTAGGAGGACCAGCACGCCACTTGAACAAAATATGGCAGTGTGGGGGAGGCAGCAGCTACCAACCACAGCCTGTCACACTGCAAACCCATTGTAATGCAGCTGCAGTGGGACACAAAGGGTCTGCTCTGAGGAGAGAGCTTTGATTCCTGCATCTTCATACTGCTCCTGCTTCTGAGAGGCACCCCCATCAGGGCAGATCAGCAGCCTGGGCATTGTGTGGCTTTCATGCAGCTTCTGAGGCATGTTTTGTGGTGCAGAGCACATCATTGCTGGTTTTTCAAGGCTTGCTTTAGAAGGTGATGGGAAGAGCTGCAATTCTTAAGTGGTGGTGGCAGCTGTATTTTAATACATGGAAGGGATGGGCACATTGACTGTGTGTGAGCATGGATGGTAGTCTGTTGTAGTCTGATGGTAGTCTGATGCCTTACTTCATCCTAGAATCATGCCTCTGGCAGTGCTTGTCTCTGCCTGGGTAAAATCACAAAAATTTTGATGCTTTCTGTGGTCTGCTTCATTGCTTTGCCTGCCTGTAGCCATTTTACTTAATATCAGCTGATGTTGAAAATAAGGATTCTTGGCTAATTTCTCTCTGCTGGAAAGGTAAAAAATGTCCAGGTGAGGAAAGATGAGAGAAGAGATGCAGGAAATCGTGAGTTTTCCTGCTATTACTAACTCACAGCAGTGTAAAGCAAATAACTTGGCTTACTGTGCTGTGTGCTCTCACTACTCCACCAACATTTTGTCTCTGAGAGGGAGGGTAAGATGCCTTCCTAGAAGTTATGATAATCCTGAGATGAATGGCTCATGAAGTACAGCAAATAAATTATTGATTTGAAAGATTAACATCTGACCTGAAAAATAATCAGCTTCACTCAAAGTCTGTTTGGATTCTGTTCTATCCTACGTGATTCAGAAATGAGATCTTGTTCCATTTAAGGCTATTAAAAAAACAAAACTGAGTATGTATAAAGTCCAGAATGTTCCACCCCAGCTGAAGGAAAAGGCACAGGTCTGTTCCCCACTTGTGTTATGGAAGGATTTGGAGGCCCTCAAGATGAACTGGGAGTGAGAGCTGCTGGGCGTCTGAGCTTTTCTGCCTGAGAAGTGCCTGGGAAATAACCCACTCTTTGCTGTCTGACAAACTGCAGCTCATTCTCTGCATCACTTTTTTCTCTAAGTTTCTCTGAAGTTTGGACAGAGCCACTGGTTATCAGATGTGCCTAACGAAGGCAGCATTTTAGGGATGCACTGGCACACAGGCCACAGTGCTGCTTGCTTGTGGAGGGCTGGCACAGCAAAATCCTTTCATATTCCCAGAAAAAATGGGCCTGCTCCATCTGGGGGGAGGCAAAAGTGGCCACTGATGCCCTAGGGAGTGTAGCTTTCAAATTTGGCTTAAATTGGCCACACTAAAGCTTTCCTGTAAGCATTCTTTAGTGTGCACTAGATTCCAGGGGTTAAGTATTTTTCAGCCATAACCAAGCCAGATCAGCTCTAGAGCTAGAGCTGCCTCTTCTACAAAAAGAGAAAATTTTGTAATAAAATGGGTAATACTTTTTGTGTGCTAAGTATACAGGAAATTTCTGTGTTTTGGAAAGCATAAAAGAATGCCTGATTGTTCCTTGTTGATGTAGTTGTAACATCTTGAAAGTTGTATTTCAGTATTTGAAAGATGAAACAAAGATACAGTTTTGCAAAATTCCTTATTTAAAATGCTATATAGTATCTTCACTGCTTGTCTGGTCAGTGCTCCTTAGACTGTGGCACAGCTCATCTGAGCACATGGATAGGTCACATCTCTGCTACTCAATGCAGTCCCAACCATAGGATGGCTTTTGGAGGCTGGTGGTTACTCTTCAAACATCGTGGATTTAAGGAACCTTTCTAAACCACAGGTGTATTATGTGTCACATGTCATCATCACGTTAGACTTGACATTACCACGTTGTTGTCTCAGACTGAAACTGATTTGTGTAGTGTTGCACTTCTATGGCTGACCTGGACATTGTCATAGGAGAAAAGCAGTAGGAAAACATTGAACCAAAATGTGAAGTTCTTTTCTTTCCAGAAATTTGTCAAGTGGGAATAACTCATTCTAGTATGGAATGATTCATGCACAATAACAGTATTAATACGATGTTGTATTACTCAGCTACCTACTACATTTTAACTCTTGTTTTGAAACAGACCTAAGGTTTTGCTGCTTTTTCCATAACACCAGTGAGCTGCACTGTTCTATATGTTTGCTCAAGCCCCTGCATACTTGGCTGTGTTAAACTGTTACACAGATTCCTCACTTATGCCTTTGCCAAATAGCCAGTGTCTAGGCTTTGGCAGTGGTTTTATAGCCTTACAGAAACTCCTGAAAGCATCTGTCATTGATTTGGTAGGTGCGAGGGTGTGTCAGGCTTGGTGTCATCTTACCTTCTGCTGCCTTCCCTAGAGTGGTATCAAGGGCAGGTATGACTCTGTTCTTGCCTTACTGCCTTGGTGGGGATCTCTGAGGCAGCCTGTCTGGGCACTGCAGTGTTACATCCACGGGACACATACAGTTTGGCTGCAGAAATGCTTTTTTAACCCAATTGGAACTGCCCTACTACAAGTGTCAGTTGAAAATAGTTGCCAAAACATCAAATGGACTTGGATTGAGTAAACACTTTGAACAGGACTGCTCTGCTTCTATTGATCATTAAAGGAGGTAATAATGGCATGGTGGAGTGCATAGGGAGTATGTTTGTGTCTAAAATTAGCTTGTTTTGATTATAGTGCTCTAGTAGTCAGTTGAAGTGAGAAGGATTTTTGTGCAGAAAGCTAACAGTTCCTTGAATATTTCCTTTGTAGCTGCTTCATGTATTTGGATCCATGGTCCTAACATGTAACAAAAATACATGTAACAAAAATCTTAACTAGCAGCTGCAAGCCTTGTGGAAACGTTCTGCTCCTTTTTTGACCTGTTTACTTTCCAAATAAGTAAATGCAGATCTTTATCACTTACATTCCTACTGTGAAGTTTCTCTGAGTACTGCAGGGTTTCCTTGAGTGCATCTGAACTCACTTGCATCTTTTGTCAACTCTGGAGAGCATGGGTGGTTGTAGTAATGAGTTGGGTAAAATCTCTGGAGTTCAGGGGCAAGGTCAGCCAGAAGCTGCTCTGCTGCTTGTCAGTTCTCTGAGCTACCCTGTTCTCTAGGGGAAAGTCCTGTACCTCTTCTCTCCTTTCTTCACCTCTGTCTTAGGATGACTTGCAGCCTTGGAGAGAGACTTACCTTCTCTTGCTGGAGGCTTGCAAACCTTTCCTTGTCCTTCTGGTATCAGGTAGGGGAGCTGTGGACAAGGGGAGTGATGTTTGCAGCAGCTCAGGGTGTGCTGGAGAACGCTGTGTAGCTCTTTCCATTCTGGGAATAGCAAGGTGGATATGAGGATGCCTCCCTGCTGCGCTGCAGGCAGGTGTTCCTTTAGAGCCTTGTGAAGAGCTGGTGCAGTTTGGTGAGGTTGGCTGCTGACTGAATGGGTTTGAATCCTTGACTCCATGTGGTAGGTGGGCTGGAGATTCCTTATCACAAGTCTAATGAACAGAATTGATAAAAAAAAAGTAGCTTTGAAACTTTGTGTCGTGTTTTGCTTTTCCAGTAAAAGCTTACTCATTTCAACGTTTTTGAAATGAGAAGTGTATATCCTGAAACTAAACTTGGTCCTGAAACTACATCAGTAAACCTTTCCTTGTTACTTGCAGTGTGATAGGCCAGTTGGCTGTTCATCTTTAAGGCTGTGTGTCAACTCAGTTTGTTGGAATAAGTGTGCATCTATTCTAGTTCTAAATGTGCCTTAGAACTCCATTTACCCTTGTAAATGTTTGAGTCCATCCGAACTGGATGAACTCGAATCTGGGGGAGAAGTAGATTGAACTTAGTTGCAGTGGTGTTTGCAATGTGTCAATGTGTGTTTTGTTGTTGTTTCAGGAGCTCTTGGACAAATATTTAATAGCTAATGCAACTAATCCAGAGAGCAAGGTATTCTACCTGAAGATGAAGGGAGACTACTTCCGATACCTTGCTGAGGTTGCCTGTGGTGATGACAGAAAACGTAAGTACCTTGGGTCTTTCCCAGCTCTGCTCCGTGGGTGAGGGGCCAGGAAATGAAATACACAGACTCCAAATTCACATGAGTCAGCTGTGTTTCAGTCAGAAATCTCGTTTTCATACAGACTGAGAGCAAAATCTGACTAGACCTTAAGTATGCCAGGGAATTTTAGCTGATGTTCTGTCATCTACCCTAAATTCCTGAAGAGTTGTTTCATAATGCCTACTCAAATCTTTTGGAAAACAATGTAGGTGAATGTATGATAATATATTTAATGTTGCTTGTTTGTAGTTCTTTACTAAAATAAAGTTGGCTCGGGAGAGTAAACAAATCTCTGTAACATTTTGTGCTCCATGGTAGAGTCCTGTTGGTCTTCAAATTTTAACGATTTCATTGTGAAGCAGACTTCATTGTAGTCACCTATGTTTATAAAGAACCCACAAAATTACTAGGCTGATACTCTAGCAAGTGTGAGCTGTACTCTAAAATGATTGATTTTCATGAGAATTTTAGTTTGCCCTTTTGGATTCAGCAGGAAAAGCCTGGAAACTGCCACTTGATACTGGGCATCTTGAGACTGTAGACCTTTCCTAGGAATTAGAACAGGTGCATGGGTAGTTTTAAGTACCTTGGGAACCTCTTCTGGGGAAGATTTTAACTCTGTATTGAGCAGATGTATTGAATTAATTATTAAAACTGTCTTGCAAGATGCTCAGATAGTGTTGTGATGTTAAAAACTCTTGGTATGGCATAAGCTAGTGATCTGTCTCTGCATAACAGACCAAAATTAGTTGTGCAGTAATGCTGTGACACCAGGGAGAGGGATTGCTGGAACCCCTGGATGCTGTGGTGTCCCCTGGGGTTGGGTGTGGCAGGATCTGTCCTTGTTGGCTGCCTGAAACCGATGGCAGTGCATGTGAGAGGCTGGGGCTGGTTGTCCCTTCAGTAAAGGCTTTGTTAGTCTGCCTCTGTTGTAGGAGCATTCACATTGAAAGATGAAAATATACAGAATGGAGTAAAAGTCTTTGCATTAATGTGTTGCATTCAGAAATTCTTAACCCTTAATTTGATTCAAGTGTCAGCAGCAAATCCATGGGTAGCAGAGAAAACTTGCCTTTGGCTTTCCCAAGGATCATCTGATTTATACTTTGTCTCAAGCAACAGCTACAAATCTGGGCTTGTCCAAGCACAGAAATACCAGCTCCTGCTTGCTAAAATGTCTGCAGTTAAAAGCCACACATGCTGATAGGGGATACAGTGCAGGAGAGGCTGGTTGATACAGCCTTGTTAGCAGATCCTGCTGGGGTTTAGCTCTGAAGTTACAGTTTCTGTGTCACCATGCGGACTTTCCTGCTTAACTTCTTACAGACTTCAAGACTTTAAGCTTTTCTGATGTTCCACCTCAAAAACATCTGCTTATTTTCTCACTTCAAATATATTTTATGTGCTTACAAGCTAATTTATCTCCTGGATTTGCTAGCCTTTTGCCTTCTTTCACCTGTTCTCAACATATGGATAGTCCTTTGGTACTCATTACTGTGTAAATACTGTCTGTCTTGACTCTTTTCAATACTTATTATATTTTACTTACCAAGTTCTTTTACCAGCATTTGCTGGAGCAGTACCAGTACTAGCTAGCTCCCTCACAGAGTATTTTGAGCTCTGGCAATGACCTTTCTTTTTCTCCATTCTGCAGCATGTTTAGGGCAGCTGTTGGCCCTTTGGTTGTCTATCAGAAGTGAATCTGGAATAGATTATAGGTAGCACTCCTGAAGTACTCTCTGACCTGATAACCTCTTTTCTCTGTGGTGTTTGTCCCAGTTATTCTGGGCACAACATTGAGGCTTTTAATCTTGACCTGTCTACACGCAGATTTTGGAGGCAAACCTTCAGTTTTTCAGGAAAATGCTGCACATGCCTTCCAAACTTCCTCAAGGAATTGGGCCTTCTTTACTCTGCACACATAACTCACATGAACATGTCCATCCTGAGAAAGGAATGAAGTACGAGTTCTGTAGAAAAAGTAATGAACAAATATTTCCCCCCTCCCCACCCCCAAAGTATCAAAGGCCACTGAAGACTGAAGTAGTCTTGGATGCTTGTGTTTACTAAGTTCTGTGTATTTAGTGCGTTTATTCTCTTGAATACCTTTGCTCTGTAGTAGCTCAGTTTGCTCCTTGTGCTTTGTCAGTGTGGCAGCTGTACTTAACATGGGTGTACAATCGTTACTTTGATTAAAGTAAGTCCACTGTTTTCCTAAGAACAGGCTTATATACAGTCTCCTACAAAGGGAGTGATCTAGGTAGGAATATCTATAAAAAAATTTAAGCAAACCCAAAACCACTTTGTTTGTCATTCTTTTACAGAAACAATAGAAAACTCACAGGGAGCTTATCAGGAGGCATTTGATATCAGCAAGAAGGAGATGCAGCCAACACATCCAATTCGCTTGGGTCTAGCTCTTAACTTCTCTGTATTTTATTATGAGATTCTCAACAATCCTGAGCTTGCCTGCACACTGGCAAAGACGGTCAGTAACTTTTTTTTTTTTCCCAGTTTGCCTGCAGGGAAAGTAGAAGAGAGTTTATGCTTAAAACTATGAATTTTAAAGTTTCTGGTTTCCTAGCTCATATTGTTAGTGGGATTGAAGGGGTACAAGCAGGCTGTATTTACAATGTGACTTAAATTTTCAGCAGCATGGGAAGCTTTTATTATGTCCTTAGTATGGTTTTGTTTCAAGTAGAGCAGGTCATTTAACATCTGATGTTGCTTTTTTTTTAAGCTACCTTTTCTGATAGGTTTAGCTTCTGTTTAATGATCAGTTAATAGAAAGGCTAAAGATGATTTAATTATTGCAGGCGTTTGATGAGGCAATTGCAGAACTTGATACACTGAACGAAGACTCATACAAAGACAGTACTCTCATCATGCAGTTGCTTAGAGACAACCTAACAGTAAGTTGCTTTTTTATGTATTATCTAGTTCTTCAGGTGTTTACTTAGACTGAATTTGATATGGAAAAAAAATCTTTACTTTCCTCTCACACACAGCACAGCACTGACTTGGGCTGTTTGCCTATGATACCTTTTCATAACTTAGTTTGAATGTTGTATAAGTTGATGTCCGACTCCATGCTGTGTAATCTGGAATAGCAGCCTGGATAGCTCACATTCTTCCTGGTGTGATGGCCTTTATGGTAGAGGGGAGAAGGGGCATTTAGCCCAACCTAATATATTAAGATAGGACAAGGAATTAAAAAAAGATCATCTGTGACCTATCAGGGAATTTTACTCAAACTTTTTTGATGACTACCTCAAAACAAAGTTTCTCCTGGTGTACATCCAGTGTAGCTTGCTTTACCTTGTTGTCCTGATTTTCATTCAAAAGCTCTGAAATTTCAGTGTACTAAGAATAAAATCAGTTTGTTTGAGTATGTTATTAGAACGATGAACCATTTAAGAAATTGCTTTATGGAACAACTAAATTGTATTAATATATGCAACTATGGCAGTTTTTCAGGGAATATCCTCTCTGAATAATTACTGTGTTTAAAATTATGACAACATTTATTATTTTGCAGTAGTCCTTCAGTAGAAGTGTCTGTTAGCAGAGTGAGGTGCTTAGTTTCGATAACCAGAGTGGCAATCTACGCTTGCAGGATTCAGCCTGCTGTGTTTGAAATGGAAGTTGCCCTTGGAGCTGCTGTTGAGGCTGTTGAATGGCCTGGGATCCATGGCACAGCTCACTGTTAGGCACAAGAGCTGGAGCCATTGAGAACAGGTCTGCTGTGCCTGAGGGGAAAAGCTCCTTGTGCCCTGTGCATGAGGAGCTCTGTCCAGTTACCTCTGTCCCAGCAAGTGCTGGCAGCCGGGGCTGTGCAGTGCACTGGTACTCTGTGGGCATCCTTAAATCTAATTCATTATCTTTTCCTTACACTCAGTAGTTGTCTCTTTTTGGAATTCAAGCTGCACTTCTGAAAGCTGACACTGTTCTTCTTTTCTTTCTAGTTATGGACATCAGACAGTGCAGGAGAAGAATGTGATGCTGCAGAAGGTGCAGAAAACTAAACTGCGCGTGGGGCGTCATTCTCCCTTTCCTTCTCAAAAAACCTTTTTACACGTCTCCATTCCTTATAGCTCCACTTGGATTTCCTATAGCAAAGAAAACCCATCCATGTGTATGGAAATCAATTTATAGTCTTTTCACACTGCAGCTTTGGGAAAACTCCATTCCTTGATTTGTGTTTGTCCTGGCCTTCCTGGTGTGCGGTTACTGCTGTAGAAAAGTATTAATAGCTTCATTTCATATAAACATGAGTAACTTCCAAACACTTATGTAGCGGACTAAAGTGTACCTGGTATTTGAAAACAAATCTGAACCAGTTCCTGCCAGTTGACTGTGTTTTGTATTACAGTAAGATATGAAAATGTAGTTAATTGCAACTAAAGAGTGTTCCACATAGCATTTAATTCTCCACATTCCCTTCTTATTCTGCAGGGTTTCCTTTCCATAATTGACTTTCACATGCTACTGTGTATCTGTTTCAGTAGGAATATGGAAGTTTTGGGCCAGATCAAGTTGAGCATTTAAAGTTTGGAAAACCACAAATTGAGTTGCTTCCCGTATCATGTAATACAGAAGCTTGTGTGTTCAAAAACAGGGGCTTCTCTTATTCTTCAGTTGCTGCTGTTTCAGTTGATATCCCTTCCCAATAAAAGTTCACTTACACTCCTGCCTTTGTAGTTCTGGTATTCACTTTACTATGTATTAGAAGCAGCATGTTACTGCTGGAGTACAGGCAGTGCTTTTTGGCAGACTAAAGTGCATGTCATTTCTTAATACACTGGAATGGGAAAACCAATTGAAGTTCACATGTCCAAGTATAAAATTTAGTACTTTTCCATGCAGGTTTGTGCACATGTGAGAAGGTGTCAAGTTTGTCCAGTGATTGTTAGAGAGTTTGGACCACTATTGTGTGTTGCTAATCATTGATTGTAGTCCCAAAAAAGCCTTGTGAAAATGTTATGCCCTCTGTAACAGCAAAGTAACATTAAATAAAATTACATTTTATAAACCACCTACTGTTGACTTGTAACAATTCCATATAATAACCTAAGGGCTGAACTTAAAAAGTAAGTATCTTGTGCTGGAAATGTCTTTCTCAAATTTATTGCATACTTCTTAAAAGTCTGCTTTTAAAGAAACTTGTTTTAAAAAAATACCCTGGATAACTTTTCATACTTAATCTGACATGTGGACTTCTTAAGAACTAAATTTACTAGAGGAAATGGATTCACCTTAGTAGTGAACTAAGAAAAGATAGCCAATTTCTTGATACTCTTTCATGGCTTGCAAATATTCTCATCTAAATGATGCATTTTTTTTGTAATCTATTGGAGTTCTCTGCTGTGTTCCCTTGTGTTTTTCCTGATGGATCTCATTACAGTGTTCCAGCTACATTTTTAGTAATGCAGAGACTTTGTTGTGCTCTAGAATGTTAGTTTGTGTGCTGCTACATCATGATCTGCTTTCTCTTGTTCTTAGACTACATTTAGTGTTACTGTTTTCCCTCATTTTTGGGGCTTTTTGTAACAATATGTTGCTCTCTTTTTTTCTTTTCCCCCTGGATCCCTTAAGAATTTTTTTCCTAAATCTCTACCTCTTACTTTCCCATGTTGGTGGGTTTTTGAAAATATTTAACTCTTGTTAGTGTTGTGGCTGGACAAGAAATCACATTGCAAAAAAGGATATATATTACTACTCCTTGAAGGCTTCTGGTGGTATATCTTCCACCTTCCATGTTTTTATTCATTGAGTGTGCACAATGAGTGTTTCTTCAATAAAACTGTTCGGATTCTGTGCTTCAATTGACATGCATTGCTCTAAAAAATTGTATAAATTCAATTTTCTTCATGCAGTCACTTTGAATTGCTGTCAAAGTATTGTGTGGCAGGACTCTACATAGTAAACTCATATGCTTCTTAATCGGTGTTTCGGTTTCGTAATTTCCCCTCCCCCACACATTTCTTACTGATCCTTTATTTGTTTCATAAAGGTTTTAGCTCCTAAGTGCTGCCATTCTCTAGTAAGGCTGTTTGGGTACTACATGTAGCAGTCAGCTTTATGTGCTCATTTTTTGCTTTCTTTGCTCAAGGTTTGCTTTCTTTGCTGTCTTCTGGCTGCTGTTTTGGCTTGCACTGCATTGTCAGCTAACACTGTTCTCTTGTTTCCTTTCTTTTGCACCTTGTTGAGAAAGTTGTCAGTTGTCCTTACAGGAACAGCACCTGGGCCTTGTGTCTAGATTCTAGCTTAATTTATTAAATGTGCTTTCTGATTTTTATCAAGCTGGGCAAATGCTAGACTCTCTCTTGTTGCTTGCATCTGTGTTTTACATGAAAAAAAGTTTTGACACTACAGCATCAGCTTTAAATGTTAAATGATAATGAATACAGTAGCCTCTCTCATTGTTACTTCCAAAATTCGGCCAAGTATTTGCATTGTTTTGGGGGAGTGAGGGAATGAAACGTGTAAGGGAATGGGATGATACCACAAATACAAGGGATGAATTGTAATTCCCTAAATGACTTTGCTGAGTCTTTCCCTCCCAGGTAAACCTGGGCAATAAATGATCATATGTAGGTAAAGGGCAGACTTTGTGATCTATTCCAGACATGATTGGAAGCATACAGACTTGAGATTGCCGTGGTGCAGCTGAAATGCCAGACTCGTGTCCCAAGAGCTGAGTGCCCTGTTTGGTGTGAGTGTGGCTAGGTGACACGGCTGCTGAAAGCTGCAGCAATGACAGCTTGGCCAGCGTTCAGCTGTATGAAATGCCAGAGTGGGAAGGGTGAAATGTTAGTACCAGCTTTGGGTTACTGCCACAATGTTTTCTGCTACACTGCAAAGACTCCAGCTTCCTAGAGGAATGCTTTGTTGTCTTCTGCCACATGGCCATGAGGATATCTGACAATGAAGTGTAGCCTGAAACTATGTCATCAAGTATTTTAAAACTTGTATTTCTCTGTATGCAGACCAGTTTAAAGGCAGTTTGTAGTATAGGATCTGTGCATTGATGTTGTGTAAGAATTTCTGAGCAGAGATTCTGTAAATGCCATTAGAAGTGGCTCATAAGCTTTTTTATTGCAAACTATATTATTTGTTGTCCAACCTCTTTCCTTAGTTAAGTCCTCATTCTTGTGGTGGTCATTGTCATTGTAAAACCCCTCTGCTTTGGAAGCAAAAGGACAGTTTGTAAAATCTGTTTGGAGGGAGAAGACTGAGGTTTTTTTTAAGCCTTGGCTTCAAATCACATATGGCTGCTCATGTTGTTGCTGCTGAGCAGATGCTGGGTATTTCCAATCTGTTGTAAATCTGTTGGAAACAATAAAAGAGGGTCATTACAGTCCTGTAAAAAGGAGGAAAATGAGAGGGAGAAGAGATGTTTGTTCCTGTGCTATGAATTACTTAAATTGCATTCCCGGGGAAATCTGGTGTGTGACAGCCAGGGAGTGATAGAGTTTGGTTTCAGCAGTAACAGCAATAACAACACTGTACATTATAGCATTCTTCACATAACTCAAGGCTTCCAAAGAGATTTTGTGCATGTGTTAAGTGATACTTAAACCTCTGTAGTGCAGAATGTGTGAATCAGCCCAGTGAAGTTTAAAAAATACTTGTGTTTCTATTCATAGAACAAATTATGCCAATGTGAACCAGGAGGCAACAGAATATTTGGGCTATTATAAAATGGCACGGCCAAGGTTTTGCCACTCCCATCCCTTCTGAAAAATCCAGGCTGACACAAAACCTGCCTTTGTTCTTTGTTTGTGAAATTTCATTGGTTTTAATGTATAGGTGACTTAAACTTCATTTATAGAGCTAATTTGATAAGACTGAATGGTCTGAGCAAGATCTTGCTATATGATTTAAAAGGTTTCAGTAATTGGTGAATTTACTAATAACTTAATTCACCTTTAATGTTAGAATTAATCAGTTTAAATACAGGACCTTGAGAACGTAATTTTCAATTTTCATACACTGGGTCTTC
The DNA here is from genome assembly GCF_028551555.1 of Melozone crissalis. Lineage (NCBI taxonomy): Eukaryota > Metazoa > Chordata > Aves > Passeriformes > Passerellidae > Melozone > Melozone crissalis. Next base: position 61,730,260 of record NW_026535805.1, read on the forward strand.
AGTAGGTTTTATGCAAACATAGGATAAGCATCCACATAAAATATATTTTTATTTGGGCACTTCAAAGTATAGATATTTGTTAATATGTAGCTACTCCAAAATGCTTCAAATAAATATTAGTGCTCAGTAAGGATTGTGTCAAGTGGAAACTCATGCCAGCTTATTGCTGTTAAGGTTTGTGGTTTGAGAGATGGTTGACACTTTCATCAGTGGAAGGAACAAGAGGAACTTCTCAAGGAGTACCAGAGAATCACCAAAGAATTTTGTGTACAGTGGACCTGCAGCTAGAGCCGATTTAACTGACCCAATTTTTGATATTCCATTTTGTCCCTCCCCTCAAGTTTTATACCACCTGGGACAGCTTCAGTAATGCTCAGTGGGAAATAAAACTGGAGCTTTTGCTAGACCCGCTTGAATTATTTAGCAGCCAAGTTCAAAGCTACTTTGGTGTGAAACTTCCATCCCTACAAATATGTTTCTGATGTTCTGGTTACTCTCCTGCTCTGCTTTACTCCAGCTGTCTTGCATTGCTCTTCCTTTCTACCCTGTCCTAAGGCTCTGGGGTGAGGGCTGGGCACACAGGATGGTGGGGGAGAGATGCTCAAGGCACAAATTGCTCTCATCTCTTGCACATTGCAAATCCTCGAGGGGATGGTCTGCACCTGGGTGCCAGGTGTGTAGGATCCCAGAGGGGAGAAGACAGAGCAAGATGATCCCTAGTGGAAGTGTTGTAAGGCAGGAGAATTGGAAAGCCAGAGCCCATCTGTCAGTATTGAATGCAAACGCTGCTGTCTCTTGTTATTGCCTCCAGCGTGGAAAGGACTTAGGATACTGTTTCACTTAAAAGTGAGGGATGTCAGGCATGCAAGTCTGGTGTGTGGTCAAAGCTGAGATGATGTTTAATATCTCTGCATGTGCTGCTCCATGCTGCAAGCAACAAGATGGTCACGTGCTGTTCTGTACCAAGTGTGCATGGTCACCTCTAGTGAGTGTGGAATATGGTTCAAAACCAGTGGTTTTGATAAATAATAAAAAATCTAAATTTTGAGAAATAATAATATAAATGGTTCCTGTGGAGGATACAGCCTTAAGTTTGCCAGTCTAACCAATTGAAGATGTCTGTTTCAAAGTGGGACAACTTATGCTGTGGTTTATGTACTTAAGTCAGGAGGAGACCCCCTAGATATCACATCCCACTCTGTACAGAACTTATCAAACTCATATCTGTATGTTAATTTGCTGATAGCTGGAAATTCAAATAAAAGCTTTCTCTTAGCTAGTTTCTACCCACTTGTTTTTGTTTAGCTAACAGGGCTGCCTGTTAGCAAAACCTTGTAAGCATTTTGCTGTCAGCAGCTCTGCATGGAGAGGAATCTTAGATTAACAGAGTGCTCCAGGAACATTTTGTGGTATGCAGGGATAGTACATTGTGCAGAACTTCAATACATCTGTAACAGTAATTGGTTTTCAGAGGTGGGTCCTAATGCTGCACATCCTTTTGCTCAAGGTTTTGCTGATTTTAATGAGGATTCAGTTCATCAATGGTCTTCAGTACTTATATTTGTATTTTTTCAGTGATAATTTGGCTGGTAAGGGAGGCAATTTGCTTTGGAGTGCATCTGCAAAGAATCTATTGCAAAAGGAAAAAACAACCGAGGAAAAAGGAATTGTTTTGGTTGCTGAATAGAATGATCTTTAACAGCATGGGCATTGACATTTGAAAGAAATAAACATACTTTCTTTTTCCAAATGGCTGCTCTTTATAAAAATGGCTCACTTGTTAGTTCACTGTCTTAAAAGATAAAAAGGAAATGTTGCTTATCTGTCTGGCTTGGTTGATGGGTCAATTGCAAATATTCCAATTGGAACTGGAGGAGGAAGGCAAATCATTCTTGTCAAGGGTGCTTTAATTTTTTAAAGGTGCTCAAGCTTTCCAGATGTAATTTTTTTTTTCCATCCAGGTACAAATATGAGATCAATATCAGCATCCTGGAATGTCATACTGTATTCCTTGACTTTCTAAATTTCACTTGCTGAGAAAACCAGGCAGACCTTCCCACTAATTAATAAATCACTAGGATTAAATGGTGCAGTAAGAAAAGTAGCAGAAAGAAAATAAGTTGACTGTTCAGTGGATTTGTAATACTGGAATGTTTTGTTTCTCTCCAACAGTAGGAAATTGCTACACCCACAAAAGGTCTATAATTTAGTGTGTTCTGTTAGTAACCACATCGTTCCCATCAAGTGGAATCTAGAAACCTGTTACTGCAAAAAAAGCCAAGGAAAATTGTCATGTCACCATGGATCTAATCATTATTTTTACTACAGTAAAGCTTCTCAACCCTGCCATGGAGAGCATCCAAACCCTGGGAACTGCCACGTGCCATGCTGACCCTTTCATGAGTAATGAATGTTGGACAACCTTTGGTAACTGCAGTGACTACCTAAAATAGTGGGATAAAGCCCATTTAAGTTAAGACAAGGTCAAGCATTATTTATGTAAAGGAGTGAAATACAGTGTTCTCATGTACTTTAAAAGACAAGTAGAATAATAAGAATTTGACAGTCAATTCAGAGTTTATAGCAGGGATGGAATAACCCTGCAGTGTCTTTATACTTCTGCTGGGAACAAAAGGAAAAGCTATGTGGATTAACTTCAAGATTTAATAAGGCAACTGGAGAGAGTAGCCTGTTTTATTCCTGAACTCTGGAGCACCTGAGAGCACTCTTCCTCTGTTCCTCTGCTGGAGAAGGAAAAAAAGGCATCTTTTATCAAGAAAAATCTTATTTCTCAGGTGGGGAAAAAAGCAACTACATGCACTCATACTTGAGGTTGCAGTGGCTGTGATCTTTTCAGAGACCTAGAGAAGACATTACTCATTTTGTCATGATGAGCTTGTTTCTGAACTGCGGTTTGTACTGCAGTTCCTTAAATGCTTTTGAATCCTGTGGAGAGAATGTTGCTGCAGGGTAAAGTTCAAACAAAATTCTCTGGTAAAGGATGATGGTCTAAAAACATCAAGAAATTATGTAGATAAGAGTGAGAAGGCAAAGAAGGATGGGAATTTGGTAGCCAAAGTGATCCAGCGAGGCTGAGTAGAGTTTAGAGGATCCCTGCCTAACTTCAGAAAGTGAATCAAGCCTTAAGCCAAACTACACGGTCACATCTCTGGGTAAAAACGAAGCACATGGGTCCTTTGGGAAAGGACATCATCCTTAGGGAAATACTTGGACTGCCACTTACTAATTGAAATAATGGATTTACTCAATGAGCACAGTGAGGTATTGGTAAAAGATGGGGAATGTTTGCATTTGCAGGCAACATGGAAGTCATGCTGAAGCTGCCATAAGGGAAGTAGTGTGCCATTTCCCTATGTGTAAGTTCTAGCACTGTTTTTCCATTTGTGTTTATTTTTTCCCCCTTAATAACCAGTCCTGCTCTGTACAGACTGAGTGTTTTTTGCCCATTGAGATGTTCTGCTGAAGGATGGGGATCCAAACACTTGGAGTAATTTATCAAGGCAACCTCAAATGCCTACAGTCAGCTAGCACTAGTGCTGGGTCTCCTGATGATGGTCTGCTCAGAGTATCACAAGTACTGGATGCTTCCTAAACTACTTACTGAATTGGTTGCTTGATCTTTTTAGCAGGAATCCTATTGTTTAATTGGTAGAATTGAGTCACAGAAACTATTTCCTGTCTAATAAAGACAGTGTCCCAAATTATCCTAAATATTGCATAAATTTTCTATCAAAATTTTTTATTGAGAATGAAAATCTGAGATTTTGATATTTTTTTTTCCTTTGAAATGAATTTAAAATTGTTAGATCTGATTCTCTCATTAAGCATTCTTGGCAAAATAACAAGTCCTCAAAAGCTCTGGAAGCCATAGCCCAATGGGACTCTGAATTGCATTTCCATCCTCAAAAAGACTGTTGGAAAGATAACTGTGTGGGAAGTGATCCACTGCAGGGAACAGTCATGTCCTGGCAGCAAGGATGGACCAGATGACCTAATTTATCTTTTCCACTGAAGTTGTCTGATTCCTCAACTTGTCATGCAATCACATGACTGACAACAAGGATAAAAAAATGTGGAAAGTACATCTCCCAGTGAAACAAATCCTGTAATTCTTGATTCCATCATCTTGCAAGCACTGATAATTGAATGCCATAGAGTCCTATATCATTATGTTGGTGTTTTAGATGCAACCCTTAAACCTGACTTGCAATCTGCTCTGTCTGGAATCCAGCCCTGCTTCCTCAGCTGCATGAGACATCTGCTTGGTGCAGTTGATGTGTGAATAGAAGCAAGGCTTGAGAAGAAGGGCTCAAAAAAGGAGTTGCAGGAATGATATACTCTATTGCCCTGTTTTCATGTTACCCCATACAACTCATCTACAAGACTTTGGAAGTGCAGCACTGTGCTGGCTACTTCTCTATTATCATACCTTGTATCCATATGACATGAGCTTGCTGAGCCAAAGTCTGCAGTTGGTTAGATTGGCCTTAAGATGGCTTTTTTTGCAGCTGTTTATAAATCAGCCATGACCTGGTTATCATGATCCAAAAGGAGACTTTTTCTTCTTTGTTTTTTTCTTCCTTTCCCATCAATTGGTGCTTCTTGCTGGCTGAACAGGCTACCTGTTCTCCCTGAGTGAGGTAGCCCAAGGTCTTGTAGTGCCAGATCTTATCTGCAATATGAAGACTTTTAGAATCAGCATTTAGATTATTATCAAGGGTTAAATCTTTGAAATACATTTTGTTAACATAACCTCATGCTGCACAGTTTATACATGGAATCTTATTCCCACTTGGTGCATCCCATCTGTAATTGCTCTCCATTATTCACATCATACCTACAAACAGAACCAAACACAAAGGGCAAGGACCTTCCTGACTGTAGCATTAAGATGATAATGGATTACAAGAATGCACTTACAAACACCTCCATCTGGGGGCAGAAGTGAGGGTGTACAAGATAAAGAACTTTAAAAAGCAGAATACACAGACCAATAAAACACTTTGCTGTTTTGATGCAAACTACATAAAACCCCTGTACTGTCTGAAAGAGGATGTTTATCCTTGAGATCCTTCACAACTCTGATTTGCAATTACTAGATGGATGCTCATCTAGCCAGCTGAGATACAGGAGGAGCTTTCCTCTCAGAACCACTTTGGAAGAACTGTGGAAGGGTTGATTTTCTCCTCAGTAAGAGAAAGTGGAGTAGAGTGCTTCTTGCTAGAACGAAGAAAGAAGAAGCTTCTTGCTTCTTGTATGTCACATACTTTCTATTACTGCAGAAATCAAGAACCTCTGCAATGCCCAGTCTCTCCTGACCTCTTCTTGTACCTTATTTTTTTAATAGTTGTGGCTTTCAATCTGGTTTTTTTAGGTATTTTGGGTTAGAGGATGTTAAAAACCTATCTTTTAGCTTAAGTTTATTGACTACATATTTTATGGGGCCTTCTGAAGTAGATGTCTATTACAGACTTGTATGTACAAGATAGGACAAGTCCTGTACTCCTTTGGCCCTGGTAATCTGTTCTTTCCTACTCATGTAGCCCAAAGGAGCACTCTCTCCACCCTACCACCTGTGGGGCCAGAGGCATGGACAAGATACAGGGATGTCAATAGTTTTCCATGCCCTGCATTCTTCTTCTAAAGTATTTTCCTGTGCAAAGCAATCCCAATTTCTAAAACAATGAGAAAAAATCTCCAACCTCTCAAGAAAGATAAATAAATACATGTGTATTATAAAAATATCATTGGTTAATAAGAAAAATACTGTGCTAATGAAGAAATTTTAACATTTAGAAATGAGGAGTGTCTGACTACTGAGGGACCTTTGTGGAAGGAATGAGCAAAAGTTAAAACATCTTACATTTAACAGCATATTTCCTGTCTGTTCCTGCTTGTTTTTTCCCTTGACTTCTGAAGCTTTCTGATGTTTTCCTTTTCCAATTGGAATAAAGAGATTGCTGCTGTTCAGGGAAACTGCCTCAGAGACCTGCTCCACTGAAACAAAAGCAACTGATAGATGCAGTTTGATGTATTTGTGTTTGGTTTTCTTCCTTGTCACTCAGCTTTCATATCCATTTGCACCCACCCACTCCCAAACTCCTGTTTGCTATTAGTAATTTGTTTACTTGCCTAATTTCAAAGATCTTTACTTTAAAAACTCTACATATTGCTTCCCAGTGTTGTGGGACAAAATGTATCAGTCTGACCCTTACAAATAACAGCAATCCAAAGGCTGTGCTGATTCATACTCCCTGCCAGTGATGTCTGAAGAAGATTTTCATTAAAGGGGAGTTGCTGGGGTACAAAGCTCCAGTGGCAGCCTGTCCTCCTGGGCCATGTCTCCTGTGCTGACAAGCAGTTGCTGCACTGTCTATATGCTCTGGAGGATCCCTCTGAGGTCACAGTTATGCAGTCAATTTAGCCCAACACAAGTCCATCCTGCCTTTGAAATCTTCTGTGTCTCATCTCTGCTTGTCCCTAGTGCCTCTCTTAGGCTGGCATCAGACAGCCTGAATGCCAAACTACATGGAGGGATGGACACCTTTCCCTTCTCCCTCCCCTGCCCACATGCTGACCCTCAGGAAGGGAAATGCACGGGAGGAGAGGCCAGGAGCACTCCTCCTCCCCATGGCAATGCAAATTAGGATGGGTGACGTGGCAACATAACAAAAATCACAGGCACAAGGAGTTTAACATCTCTTCTTGTCAGACTCAAGGCAGGTTTATTTGTCTATTTTGCACTGTATTCTGGGTCTGGTCTTGTAATGTTTATGGTTGGCTCAAAGTGAGTGACACCAGATTCTCACTCATTAGGGTGCATGATCAAAGTCTCTTTAGGAGTAATATCTTCCAGCAATGAAAGCTCCTGAGTCTCAAACTGCACAAAAAGAAGAGTTGTAAATAAAAGACAAAAATTAAGATCTCCACCTAGGAAAGAAGCTTGGTATCCTTAGCAGAAGTGCCAATCCATATGACACCCCAGCAGAACACAGGCATGGTCAGCAAACCTGTTTTACTGCAATTTCAGGTGTTCTGCATCATCCAATTTCTTTCTACCTTCACAAGTTGGGCTTAAGGGTAAGAACAAATTCAAGCATCAAAAGGCAAACCTTGTTTACAGTCCTCCTCTGCTTTATTGTGTGGGAGGCTGTTTCTGTACTGTTCCAGAATGAAATGTCCTGGTAGTGACGCCTGTTATCAAGGAAACAGGAGAATATGGGATTAATGCAAGAAACAAGATGAGCTGATAATTAACCACAGAAAATTAGTTCACTAAAGAAGTTTAACTCATTAAAATGAAACAATCTAGAGCAAGACTCCTATTTCTTTCAACTGAGAAGTGGATTTGGAATCCTCTCTCTAAAATTATAACCTAAAAAATACACCATATTCAGGAGAATTAAAAGGTGGAAAAATAATGAATAATGCACCAAATAGTTTCAGTTGTGCTAGTGTGTGTATACTGAAATATATATTTTATTTATAAGTACTTATATATGCATATTTAAATGTATTTATATATATTTTTATATTTATGAGAATTGACAATTTAACCATGTCTGCTTGCAGACAACTGGCTCATTTGATGTTGGAAATTAGTTATAATCAGATGCTAACAACTTTTGGTTACTAAGGACCTAGGCTGACCCCACGCCAGTAACCACACATCATTAGCTGTGAGTTTGCAGTCCTGTGAGCCACGGCTGCCTTTGCATGACTTGGATTTCTGGACTCAAATGGGGACATAAAAATGTTGTTAAAATTTTGTACTAAATACATTAGTTTAATTATGGTGTCTTGGTTGAAACTGTTTAGAAACCACATTTATGTAGTCATGTTGTCTGGAAAAAACATAAATAAAATCTAAATCCTTAGAGATAAACTCCTCTTTTCTGGGTGTTTTTGTATACAGGTAAGAACAGCAGTTTACTTATTAATTAAACTTTTAAAATAGCTCATTTGAATATGGTTTAAGTTATGATAGGAAATACTAGAAACTTGCACAGTAAAACAGCAATATAAAAGCAATCAACTCATACAAAATAAAAAAACTGCTTAGATTTACTTACTACCATATATGCAGTATCTTTGCATTAATAGGAGCAAGATAAGTAATATACATTTAAGGATCTTGCAAAACATCTCACACTTAAACTGTTTTTCTACATTGCATAAATTACACACACACATTTATAAATTGCAGCTGTTTGTTTATGGCTCCATACTTTACTGATTATGATTTTTTATAGCTTAACATCATGCCTCCATTGCTCTTATCATTACACAATGCTGTCAGCTACTAACAGGGCAAATATTTTAATAAAAGCAGCTTAGTGTCAATAATGCTTTAGAGTCATAAAACCATTAAGGCTGGAAGGGACCTATGGAAATTACATGGTTCATATCTCCTCTCAGAGCAAGTCCAACTTCAAAGTTACAGGTTCCTCAGGGCGTGTCTTTCAAGCACACATAATGCTAAATCATCCCAATACTCTGCATAGCATTAAATGCATTCATGCAGTCAGTTGTTCTCAGTAATCCATTAACAAATACATTAAAGTTACCCTGTGTTAAAACTAGTCACTATACTTATTTAATCTTACATAAACAACAGTGTTGCAGGGGTTTTTTTCTCTCAAGTCCTTAATTTCTTTTATTTTTATACTATCTTTTTTTATTTTAGACCCCTTATTGCAGAGTCATTAAGTACAATATAATTGTATAGTCAGTGGTGGTTTTATTCTTGGGGAACTACCATTGCATTCTGGAGATTGGGGCTTTAGACTATTTCTTAGATACTCAGAAAGCCAATAATCTGTATTCTCAGGGGAAAAAGACATGGATTTGTATCAGCTGTGGTAAGTGAGAAAACCTGTCCAACAGCAGCACACTAAAATTCAACTGGTTTAATTTTGTTCTAATCACTTTAGTGTCATAAAAGACCCTGAAAATGATGTTTTCAATAATTTCAGTATAATTGCCTCAAAACCAGCAGCAATGCATCCTTGTTTACACTGGCTCCAGCAATGTTTTCATCAAAACACACAGAAGAACTGACTTTTGACAAAAAGGATGCTTTAATTTGCAGTGGATAATCTGCTTGTTTTACTGATTCTTACTGGGAAATGACTCCTCTAGCAAGGCTCTGGCACAGACATCTGATCAGTCTGTAAACTGGCAAAGGCACCTAATCCAGTCTGTAATCTTGGCAAAGGCACCTAACCAGCCTGTAATCTTGGCAAAGGCACCTAACCCAGTCTGTAACCTGGCAAAGGCACCTAATCCAGTCTGTAATCCTGGCAAAGGCACCTAATCCAGCCTGTAACCTGGCAAAGGCACCAAATCCAGCCTGTAACCTGGCAAAGGCACCTAACCAGTCTGGAACCTGGCAAAGGCACCTAATCCAGTCTGGAACCTGGCAAAGGCACCTAATCCAGCCTGTAATCTTGGCAAAGGCATCTAAGCAGGATGCTGTTACAAGAGTCCAGAGGTTGTGCAGACACTTCTGCTGCCCTTACATGGAAAATGTAAGTGGAGGCCCATGAGATCCCACCACAGGTGTTCACCTGTGTCTCAGTCTTCCCAGTCAGCTTTCTTGGAGGAGTCTTCCAGACAATCCAGAAATCCAACAACTGTAGAGTTTGATTCTGCATAACTATTTATGCCTTCCACTCCTTTTTTTTCTCATGTATTTGTAAACACAAATAAATTTTAAAAACCCAACAAGCCAACAAAATAAACTATAAGTGTACCAAAGAATTCAGTGTGATTAAATTACAAACACAAACAATGACAAACCATATTCAGCATCATTTAACTGGCCAAACTGGAACAGTTTTTGTGAAGCGCAAAGGGAAAAGGAAATAAGAAGAAGGTATCAAGGAGACAAGACCAAGAGCAAAAGCTCTGATAGCACTAAAGAGTTTGGGGGGGGGGGTTTCTCTTAAACTTTTTCTTGGTCACCTTTTGGACCTCCTCATCTTTCATGGCCCTTTTTATCACCTGTTTCAGGCTTCTTCTTTGCCCTGATCCCACGGGTCATCTTTTCTCAGTATCCCAGATAAAACAAGAAAAGTTGCCCAGAGTAAGTTTGATACAGCTGAAGCCTGGTACCCAACCAGCATAGGATCAGAATTAGGTTTTCCCTGTGTGTCTTAGAGATATGAACTTTATCCTTTGAACCACATTCTTGATGATATTTGTCACACATTTCCTTAGCAACTTCAAAAGTGTTTGCGTCCTTTAATTATAGTGCTGTTTACCTACTATCTTAACTAACAGGCATTTGCTCACAACAGACATTTTCTCAAACACTCCCTTTATTATCTTTTTCCCCAAGTGCAAAAAAAAATTACAAAGAGCCATATTAACATCCCTGGTTATATATAAATCAGTATTCTTTTGAGAACAAAAATATCTAAAGAGTAATAAGCAGGTATGAGTTTGTGTCCTAGATTTGCAATAAACTCTGTGCTTGTGCTTTTTGCTTTAGGGACCTTGGAAACTTCTGCCTACCAGTTCTTCACCAATAACACTTTTCTCATGTGTGAGAAACACAAGTTTGGTGTCACTTTTCATTAAAAAATACCGAAGATAATCACTTTAAAATGAGTCTAGCACTGTTTTCAGGTGATTTCCCAGTCCTTTTAAATTGGTGCTTTAAGTCAGCAGGTGTATAATACCTAGAACATTTGGCTCTTGCATTGTATATCTAATATATATCACTGTCTGTGCTCTAGCACTGAAATCTGATTCACACACAGAAAGGTGAGGAAACTTAGAGTCTCTTTAATAGTACCTTAAGTTAGTTACAGTTGAAGTATTTTGGCCAGTGGTTTCCTCACTGTGCCCCATAAGCCACTGGTATGGACTCTACAGAATCATATAAAACATGGTTTTAGGGAGAATTTTAATAATAGGGTGCAATAAGTTTTCAAAGTTGACTACACTCCAGTGGCCCAAACTGTTTGGAGACTCCTGAGCTAGTCTGACATTTGTGATTACAGAATTACCAAAGTGCTCCCAGCTGCCTTATCTGGCAGAGCTGTGTTACCAGGGCAATCTAAGCTGCAGCTCAATGAATAACACAGCCAGCATATTTGCTGAGGACAGGTCTCTCAAGGCTCTCTACCACCACTCCACAGAATATACTTCCAATCAAACCACTGCAGGTAGGCCAGGAGAAGGATGAAGAGCCAGCACAGGTGTAGAAGGGAACGTGCCTTCTAGCAGCACTGTCCTGAAGCAGAAGTGTCTCTTGGAAGTGCCCTTCTCTCTTGACTTCCTGCTGTGTGCCCTGTATCAGATCTGGCTGGTGAGCACATCCCAGAGCAGTGTAATTGGGCAGGGCTGGGGAGTGGCAATTCTATGAGTCACATTTCAAGCACACGGAACTGAAAGCCCTGGAGAGGAGAGAAATGAGGCACCATGAAAATGAGACATCAAAGGCATATAAATAGGAAGACATATTAAAAAAAATGTTGAAATCTCAGCTGATGAGCAGATGACTTGAATCACTCACAGGTCTTAAGCAGTTCAATTGTAGCTCCTTCATCAGAGTTCCATGATGAGGATGGCCAGCCTGGGTCACCTGGGCCCTGACTGTTGGATGAAATACACCAGTGGTGCTCCTGAGCCTGATATCACTAGACTGTCTGCAAGTCCAACACATGTGCAGGCCCATTTTGCAGTGGTGAACTGCTGTCCCAGATGCAGGCTGCTCACAGAGATTTCCTTTTCTTGCTGGAAATAGGTCGTATGTGTGAATTCTGGTCATATGAAGATTTCGACAGTGTTCATAGACCCAAGACATTTGGTGAACTTTTCTTTGTAAAGAAATGATTTAAAAATAAATTCTCTTGGTCTCACTCACATACTAAGGAGAACTATTTTGTCTGAGAAAGAACTGTGAGGACCTGGATCCAGATTGCCTGCTCAGGCACTTACACCTATTCAGAGTGTGAAGTACTTGCTAGCCTGGAGCAGCAATGCTTCACACTCAGATTGCTCAGATATCAGTGAGTTGACAGGGTCAAAAATAAGTAAAGAGAGTGAAACCTCTGAACTTGTTGATACACTAAGGACTGTAGCAGCTCAGCAAAAAACAGCCTGCATTCCTCCAGTTCTGAGGTGAATGGGTTCATTCAGTCAGTGGTGCAATTTAGGGTAACTCTGCCCTGTCCTTCTGCTGCAAAGTCACCAGGTCACTACACGAGATCCTCTTGTCCTGATCTTTCCTCTCTGTTGAGGCTTTCAGATAGTTCCCGGAGGAGCATTAAGACAAGGCACACTTTCTCATTTTACAGAAGGAGAACTGCTGCAAATCCCATCACAGCAATTTTTTCAAGAGCATCTGCTTCTGCAAGAGGCTCGGGACTGCAGTTCTCACTGTGGAACCCAGGGAAAATGCAAGACGTTATTTGGTTGGCTGAGGTATTTATCTCTTTTCAAGCAACTCTCGATGATGCCTCATTCACAAGTGTGGTCTACTACAGCTCTAATTAGGAATAGCAAGAAAAAACTAACACTACATTCCATGTATTCCATTAATTTCTCCATATTTGAAGTATTGCCAAAAAAAAAACCCCAGAAGGCACAAATCCATTCCAGCACAGTCTTTTTCTAGCCCACTCTTTTTCTGTTTCTTTGTAATACAGATGGTACAGAATTCAATACATGAATTTTCCATAGCACATTGAAGTCTCCACTTACACTTAAATCCCATATAGTCAACCTAGCTTGCAAGAGAAAAAAAAACAGGAATACCCTTCAGCTCCTATGCATGAGAATAAATCTCACTTGTGAAGCCACCAAGTACTGATTTCAGTTTGCCCAAAAGAGTTTCATTTATTTCTTTCATACTATGCTAAGCCTAAACAGGAACTCTTCATATGTATCTAAAGACATAGTAAATATACACACACAGAAATGCAGAAGCAAAGCAGACTGCATAAGGTAGAACACCAGCAGATCCTTCCAAACCCAAACATATAACAATTTAATCAGTTAAATGTTTTGGGGTGTTTTACTTTATTTTTTTTACTATGGTAGGTGTCCAGTTGTCCAGCTGACAGGTTTTGCTTAGGCTGCTGGACCATACTGGCAGTCAGCTCCCTCTGCATCTCATACACCAAAATAGTACAGTTGGAGACTGGCCCACATTTCATTACCTTCCACAAGGTCCACATTTGCTGCCTGTATATTAAAAATACTCCTGGAATAATGTCTGGTCCTAATGTCTGATCAAAAATGCTGCCCAGAAGAAACACATTTTACCTTGTGCTTAGATTCTCTTTTCTTCTATTAAATTTCATATCAAAGAAGCTTTTTCCTAGGAGAGAAAAGAGAATCAATAAAAATATCTGATGTCCTCTGAAGAGCAGGAATTGATACCAAAGATGTTAACTTCCACCAGTGTCTGTGCCAGCTGTTGGGTGGGTAAGAGAAATCACCAGGATAGATGTTAAATCATCCGGATGTATTTTAGAACCAGAACACACCAAAACCTGGGAAATTGACATTAGGTCCAGTTCTCTTTTTTTTTTGGGGGGGGGGGGGGTTTGTGGTTTGTTTTGTTTTCTTTTCTTTTTTCACTGTAGCCATGAGTATTACCAAACAATTGCACTGATGAAAAGAAAATCTGATACTGAATAAACAAAGCAAAAAAGTTGATCCTTCAAGCTTAAAAGGAAGTACGCTGCTCTGTGGCATTCACACATATTTGTAAATGTGATCAAGCAGAAGAGAATGTGTCTCTCCATTATACATTGCAAAGTCTTTTCAGGCCAAATTTTGTGAAGTGTGCTCAGTGGAACCTGAAGCCACATGACCTGTTAACATTGATGCTAACAGAACTGTCTAAATTACAAACAGTGATTTAGGATGAGTTTTAAAACTGCATCCTGCTTCCATTTAAAGCAGTGTCACAGCTCTTGTTCTCTCAACAGGGCTGGGATGCCTGTGAAAGTATGAACCATCTTGCCAGAGTGTATCCACAGATGTCTGTAAAGGTGAGAAAGGCATGTGTGAAACTACCCAGGAAATCATAAAGTTAAATGGTTTATATTCATCATCTTGCTGTGGAACACTAAAAAACTCTGGATAGTTCCTGAATGGCTTTGCCAAGGACATCTGGTGAATCTTAAATATCTATGTCCAGTCGTAAGATAATAGTAAGCTTTAAATATGGAAAGGTGTTTTCTGTTTCTCTTAAGATCCCTATTAGGACAAAAGTGTACCAGTCAGATGGCAGAAGTATCTTCATAATTTATGCAAAAACATGTGCCACCTTTCCTAAAAACTGGAAAGGAAGAGATGGAAGACTGGCAGCACCATCTCCTGGCAGATAAAAGAAATAGGGACCACTTTGAATCAGAAGGTAGGGCCCAAGTAATATCTTTGCAGATTTTAAAAAGGCTGAAGCAGGAAGTAACTTCACAAGAGTATATTCCCTCCCTAAGAAGATTAACTTTTATATGCTTCAGGGAAGAAAAGCATTATGTGTTATTATAATTATAGAGAACATATGCTCACAATAATGAAGAACAAATTCAGATTGCTTCTGCCTTTAAAAAGCTCTCTCATGTTAGTCTCTGCTCTCCTTTGTGGTGCAGGAATAGCAGATTTCAAAACTAGCACAGCAGGTAAGTCAGTCCAGTTGCAACATATTTGTGTAGTCCTGGAAGATCACAGAAGACCATAGAAGTTCCTCGAAGCCAGAAAATCTTGGAATATGTATATTTCAAGAATTGTAGCCAAATTTCTGTCTTTCTGAGTAAGTATGGGAAATGTTGGGAAATCGGATCACTAATGTTGAAACGTTGGAAACTCCTGGATCACTTTTGTGGTGTGCTATTTTACATATTTTGAAAGTGACAAAAGGCCACACAGAGCTAAGTAGGGGTGAGGCCTTCAAAGTAATGAAACACTGTATGGGAAAGAAAAACATCTATGGAGATAAAAGAGGAGACTCAGTCAAATGACTTGGTGAAAGACAGACATGGAATAGAAGAGTGGAGGAAAAAGAGGTACGGAATTACAGAAATTTCAGAACTGGTGTGCCTCAGGAGTCCAGATCTCATTTATCAGCAAGAGGAAGACAACCTCAGCAATCAGGTTGAAGTGTACCTGTCTTCTGCCTGTTAACTCTTGCAGACCTGTTCTTGCTGTTAGGTCCCCTGTTCCATGGTATGAAGCAAACAAAAAAACCTCCTTGTGCAACACAAACATGGACGATGTTTTGTTGTTGGGGTTTTTTCCCATGTTTTGGAGGTTATTTCACTTTGGGAAACTCCCAGGTGCTTTTAAAGTTTTGTTTGTTTGTTTTCTTTCTGCAGATGAGCATGAAAGCGGAAGAGATTTATGAATATGTTCATTCCATCCTTCTCCCAAAGTATGAACACCTCTTATAAGTCACTGCACTTCCCAGGACTTTGCCCAACATAGATTCAAAAGCCACACGTGACACAGGTTTCAATAATTCCCATGGGAAAATATGCAGCTTTATGAAGCCTACATCTCCCACATGCGTGGGGAGGAGCTCTGCTTATCTCTTTAGCTCAGAACCAAGATCAGGACTTTTTCCTCAGGGGATCATTTACTCTTCAAACATTCACAAAACAAAGGTAATCCACCATCTTGCTTCAGGGCATGCCAGAGAATCCATCTTCCTTTCCAAACAACCTCCTAAACCGTATATTTTATGAATCATTCTGAGTAGTGGGCTTACCTCTTTTACCTAATAGTTGTTCTTAAAGGAACCCTTCTTGTCAACAGGGTCAGTTACCCAGCTAGTGTCACTCCACATCTCCAGCTTTTATTATTGACACAGGGAAACACATTCACTGCCTACATATATAAAATTCTTTTGTTTCTTTTCTTTTTATTCAATGTGTTATACTTGTGCTATTCCTCACCAACACACTACACGCTGTTTCCCATTAATTTCTAATCATATCCTATCTATTTAGCATATCCTTGTTTAGTCCATACTCATATTAATAAAATGGCTCAAATTCCTTACTGTGGGAAGGAAAGAATGCATTTCTATTAATACTGAGTATCAGCACACTCCAAAAGTGGTCTTGTGCTGGACACAAGATGATATATTTATATAAACAAATTAAGATTTTAAAAAACCTCACACTCAGACATGCCATTAAACTAACCTACAGATGCCAAATCAATTATTGTAATTAATGTGGAATGAACCATATTGCTAAACCAGTGACAATTTTCATAACTACTATATACTGTTATGGTATTATGAAATAGCAATAGTCTAAACACTTTAATCTAACAGCTGCATTGTGATGGGCTCTGTGAAAACCCAAAGCACAGTTCTATAACCCTAAAAATATTTACAGGCAATCAACTTTTATTATTAAAGTGTCCTTGTGAGATAAGAAGTAAATGAAAGAAAAAAAACTACTCAGTGGGAACATTCAAGTAATAATAGAAAAAGAAACTTTTTATCTGGCTTTCTTTATCTTCCTCCACAAGTTACAAAATAGTGAGAGATAGCATAGTCTATCCATTGATAAAAAAATGGATCTGTACTGATACCTCTGAAGTCCAATATGGGATCTGGAAATTGGGATAAATAGTTCACAGATAGAACAATGCATTCCAAAAAGTTCAATCTAAAGTTTATTCTAAAACTTGCCAAAAGATCCTGCCATATTAAATCACATCTGATAAGATGGCAAATGAAAATTGATGCTTATAAATGTAATATGTAACCTTCACCAAATACTTACAATGATGAGCACTTGTTTAGATGTTATTAATGTGAAAAGACATCTTAGAAAGCTGGTGAAAGTATCATCTGCCTGAAACTTTAATTCTGTACTCAGTGGAGGTCAAAAATTGCAGAAAGTCTCTAGAATCAAGACATGGGTAGAGGAAAATTATTTATTATATACTTCAGAATGTCTGTACTATATCAAAAACCCCAAAAAAACCCCAAAACCCAAAAGCCAGAAAAATGTTTAGATTAAGCACAAACATGAATTAATCAGACACAAAGGAAGGCTAACCAAAATAAGACATTTCATTTGGAGAAAAACCCAATCAAATCTGTAATTCAGAGGGTTATGGTAGAGTTCATGAATGACATAGAAGGAGTCATAAAATGCATAAAACCAAATAATAAATAATTTTCAAGAAGATCTGAAATAATCTAAGATTATTTCAATAATCTTAGTGTACCAGGTGCCAGAAGCTGAGACTCACCAACCAAACTGGCTGCAAAGCCAGTACTGAGAGAGGACAAAGCCATGGTGGAAAACCCAAATGAAACTCCTGAGTGTGTGTTCCTCTGCTGGAGCACTTCATCATTAACCTTACCCCTGATCTGTTTCAAATGGAGATGTTGAACCCTAAAAAGAAGTTCATGACACAAAACAAACAACTTTGAGAAAAATTCTCAAGAGACACTGTTCACTCAGGAAACTCAAGGATGCAATATTTTGTACAGTGCAGTCAAATTCTAACTTTGGTATCAATTCTTGCTTAAAACTTTCTTGGCATCTAAGAAGTAGATTGTATCAAATGTCACATTATTTTTTTTAAATTGTGACATTAAAAGTGACACCTATTCTACACAGACTAGTACAACTATAATTAGTGCATATATGGGGAGATGTGATTTACCAGGGAAAGACCAACAAGGGTTTTGTCAACATTGTCCTTGCCAAGAGAAGTCTTGCTTTGTAAACTCAGATTGAATGTATCAGTGAGCACATGGATGAGAAGGATTGCAGAGATACAGTTTGCTGAAATTTCTGAAAGACTTCAAAGACTTTCTTGCTAAAGGTTCTTAAGGAGACTAAACAACCAGAGGACAAGAGAGAAGAACCCAGCATGGACTGAAATGCTGTTAAAAGGCTAAATATATGGTCAGTTTTCACAATGAAAGAAGTCACTGATGCACCTTCACATCTCTGCACTTACTCATAAATAATCCAAGTAAGATAAGGAGTGACAAGACAAAGATTGCTGAAGATATCATGTTATTCCTGAAAGGAGAGAAAAGGTGTGGCTGAGAACTGCAGAAAGACCTTCCTCTGTTCAGGGCTCATAGACACCCACTGATGATCCACTGTATGGGGACAGATATGCTCCAGCACAGGACTCAGCAGGGACCCCCAGACTCTTCTAAAGCCTCACTCAGACCCTCTGTGTCATCTGGAATGGCACTGGACACCTCCCTGTGGGCAGCTGAACAGAGACCTCAGTGCCTGGCAGGAAAACAACAGATGATGTAAATCCGTGCACTTGGGGACAAAACAGTCCTACATCACATGTGGAATGATGCTCTCTGAACTGACCCCCACATGTCAGCTGTGAGACTGGGAAGTTTAATGTTATTTGTAGGACAATGGCAGCTCAGTGGCGATCAACAGCACATTGAATACTAGAAATGTTCAGAAGCAATACTGAAAACAAGGCAGGGAATATTATTATGCCACTTTATAAATCTACTAGATGCCTCTGTCATGAACACTATATGGAGTTCCAGTCCCACCACCACAAACAGGAATAACAGAAATGGTGAAGTTCATAGAATAGCAGCATACACCTCCTTGGAAAGGAGATTTCACTTGGATTTGTCTGCAAGAGGAGCCTTGTCTGCAAGGGGATTTCATGGAGGCTCTGAAGTGGTGACTGGCATAGAGAAGGCAAACTCAATGTACTGTCCTTCCCCAAGCAAGAAGCAGGGTCAGATCATCACATGGTGCCACAAAATATCAAGTTGAAAGCAAGAAAAGTGGCTGTTCATGCATACAGTGACATTGTGGAACTCCTGCCACAGGATGATATGGATGCTACAAGTTTACAAGCAGTAGGTCACAGAAGTCACAGAAAGGATAAAGCTGGAAGGGGCCACAGTGGAGCATCTGGTCCAACCTCCCTGCTCAAGCAGGGCCATTCCAGATCACATGGCACAGGATTGTATCCTGGTGGTTCTGGAACATCTCCAGTGAGGGAGACTGGACAGCTTCCCTGCACAATCTCTTCCAGTGCTGAGTCACTCACACAGTAAAGAAATTCCTCCTCATGTTCAGCTGGCACTCCCTGAGCATCAAATGAACTGAACAAATGGATGGAGGAGATACAGTGAGGGCTGCTAACAAGACACAACCTCTGATTTCAGGAGTCACTGGATGCAAATTGTAGGAAGTTCAAAGCAGACCCAGCAGAAGTTTCCCCAGAAATTTCACCTCATACAATTCTTTCATGTTTGGGGACAAGAACTGAGAGACACACTCTTGTTTTAAGTGATGTATCTGCCTTTACGGTGCTATGAAAATTTGAAAAATTAGTAATTTTATTGATGCTTTTTAAATATTTCAGGTAACTAATGAGCAGCACAGCTTAAGCAGGATGAGCAATGGGGACACTTTTTCTCCATTTTTGCTGAGTACATCACTTGCAATTATCTTTGCTGGAGGCATCTGCAAAAAGTTAAGAGATCACCTAATTCAGGAGAAAATTAACCAGAGTACTACAGCCCAGCTGTAACACATTTTCTGTGCTTTTATCTCAATAAGGTGTCCTCTTTGGGAACAGCTGAGTCATGGACCCATCACTTACTATTTGTACCAAGTGCCACAATCCTCAGTCGTGCTAAGGAAACTGCACAAAACCTTGTCAAGTCCCTGAGCACAGTCACTCACGTGGGCTGGGGAGGAGCAGCAAACGCAGCTGTGAGTGGCATCACTGAGCCTGCAAGGTCTGAGAGCACCAGGGTCCTGCCCAGGCAGGTCCCCACGCTGTCCCCAGAGAGGGGCTGCAGGACCCAGAGCCTTCTCCCTTCCCAGGGGGCAGTTCCTGCCCTGGGGAGGCCGTGAGGGGGCTCTGGTGAGGCTGTCCCAAGAAGGTGAGAGCTCTCAGCAGGAAGAACAGCATTGCCAGCAGGTGCAAGGGGGTGATCCTGTTGGGAGTAAACTCTTTCTATTTCAATTCTGCCCCTCTATCCAGCCCTGCTGAGGCACCCCTGGAGTGTTGAGTCCAGTTCTGGCTCCCCAGTGCAAGACAGGCATGGAGCTCCTGGACAGGGTCCAGCAGAGGCTACAAAGATGATGAAAGGACTGAAGCATCTTTCTTATGAGGAAAAGCTGAGAGAGCTGGGCCTGTTGAGCCACAAGAGATGACTGAGAGGGGACTTCATCAATGTATTTCAGTATCTCAAGGGAGGGTGTCAAGAGAATGGAGCCAGCCTCCTCTTGGTGGTGCCAAGCAATAGGACAAGATACAACAGGCAGAAATGGATGCTTAGGAAGTTCCATCTGAACATGAGGAAGAACTTTATTGTGCGTGTAACCAAGCACTGGAGCAGATTGTCCAGAGGCTGTATTATCTCCCTCCCTGAGTACTCTCAAGAACCGTGTGGATGCAATCCTGTGCCATGTGGTCTAGGATGACCCTGCAGGAGCAGCGAGACTAGCCCAGACGCCCCGCTGCGGTCCCTCACGCGCAGCCCCACACCGAGCCTCCGTGAGGGCAGCGCCGCCGCCTCCTCGCCTTGCCCTCACAGCGGAGCGGGCGCCGCCCCCCGCACCGCCCCCCAAGATGGCGCCCCCGCCCGCCCCACAATGCCCCGCGCGCAACTGCCGCGCTTCCGGGTGCGGGCCCAGGAGGGCGGCGGGCCCGGCACAGCGGGCGGAGGGCGAGGTTGCTCCGAGCGGATGCGAACGAGCGGGCGCGCAGTGCCCGAGGAGGCCGCGCCCGGACCATGAGGCTTCGACTGTGGCTGGTCCCGGCCCTGGTGGTGCTGTGGGGGCCGGGCGGGCTGGAGGCGCTGGGGTACCCGCAGCGCCCGCAGCGCTTCGGTGAGGACAGGGCGCGACCACGGCAACCCCGGAGGGGAGGAGGAGGAGGGAGAGACCACTGCGGCGCTGGGGGGGAGGCGGGCACGGCACCCCCGCCGCTGCCGGGGGTTGGCGATGGGCGCTGTGTGGGGCAGGGCAGGGCAGGGCAGCCCTTGTGCTGAGGGCATCGCTGATGGGCAGCGTTTGGGGCTGCTGCTCCCTGCAGGGATACACCATTGTTCACACGCGAGGTCTGCTGAAGAGTTTTCCTCCCACGAGTTTGCGTTCTGTTAAGGCGGGCTGATCCCAGAGTAAGTCGGGTAGGACGGGACCGCGATGGGTGATCCGGTCCGGTGTCCATGCTCCTGCAGGGTCATCCTGGATCACATTCCGCAGGATTGCACCCAGGCAGTTCTGGAATATCTCTAGTGAGGGAGGCTGGACAGGGCAAAATCATATAAATGGCATCCCTTCATAGTTCTGTTTGGAGAGTCACCAGAGAGCCCCAAGCTATGGGAGCTGAAAGTGACCTCTAGAAAAGCTTGACACGGAGGAGAACCGCTGCCTTATTTAACTTCTGTAAACACTTTTGCATCTAAGCTTCTGCTTTGCACTGAACAAGTTGTAGACTTTAGTTTGATAAGCGAAAGCTTATCACTGCAGTGGCAGATGGACTCTTGCATGAGGCAGTGGCCGTGTCTTGCCCTCAAGACCCGTGTCTTACATACTTCTTGGATCCTTGATTTTGTTCCATTCTCCTCTCCTCTGTATGATAGTTTCAGAGCAGCAAAATTCTTGTTTCCTTTAAAAGCTTTGTCTGGCCCCCACATGAAAAACCCCTGTTTTGAAAATCAAAGGTACAAAAATGATTTCGTGATAAGTTCTGTTGCTTTCCTTGAGCCCATTGCTATGCAGGGCGGGATTCACATGGGGTGATGCTGACATTCACATGAACAACTGAACTGTCTGAAGACAGTCTCGGAGCACTGTTGCAGTGATTAATCAACTGTACATTCCCACAGAGATAGCTGTCCTGTCTCCAGTCCCCGAGGCCAGCAGGGACTGCTCCAAGGCTCCTTTCTTGGCTTGGATCTCTGAGCGCCTTTCCTGACAGGTGGCTGCACCTCTGCCCTCCTCTCCTGCACCTGAGGTGCATTTGGGGTTCTGTGCACACCTCAGGTGGCAGTAGGCTGTACAGTTTGTGGCTGTAGGAACCTGGGAAGGATGGGGCTCAGTGGGGGATGCTCCAGGAAGTGTAATAGAAATAAAACAAACACAGTGTGTCCTTTCAGCATCAGGGAGGTCCTGAACAGCTGTTGCATCTTGGGCTGTCAGATCTTCATGCCTTCTAAAGGACCTGTCTGCTCTGAGTTTGTGCAGTCTTTATCTGATGGCTTTTATCTCCTTGGCCCACGTACCACTGTGCCAAGACTAAGAGCTCTTCAATTTTATGAAATGCTGCATGGGGGAAAACCTCATTTCTTCTGTTTCTAAATGTTGGGAAAATTATTCATTTTCTTCACACCTGTGGTGACTTACATACCTATGCAATTTGTTTCATTTGTACTACTGTTTGTTGTTTAAGTGGTAAAATATTAGTCTACATAATAATTCTTAGTATGAGGAAAGAAGCATGGCTTTATTGGTTGCTTTTGTCTATATATTTTGTGTTGGATATTTATTTATTTGAGATGTATGGTCAGGGCTGCAGGACACTATTTGTAATACAAAGGCAGCATAAATTTATAATTATTAATGTTTTTTATTTTTTTTTCCTTTCTGAATAGTTTTTGGTCTTTAATAGTCACTCCAAGCTCTCTTTTCTTTGTGATTTTTCTTTTGGTTTTTTGAGGTTTTTGTGGGAGGGTTTTTTGGATTTTTTTTTTGTTTTGCTTTGAGTGGTAATAATTGTACTGATACACTTTGTTGTATAAAAACAGTGAGGAATTCTTTTCCTCACGTGCTATTTCACACATTCACACCTTGAATTTCATCACGTTTTATTTTGTTGTCCAGTAAACTAAATTTACAAAAGTATTTTGTGAGGGAACTTGAGAAATCCATGTGTGCTACATTAGCTGTTACTTTTATCCACACACTACTGCCAGATACATAGATATGTATAGGAGGCACTGCTTTCCCAGTACCTTATTTAGCCCCAGCTCTAGTAACTTGCATGTTGTTGTTATTGTTACCTGTTTGCCAGGTCAGGACACTGAATGTGTTGTTGATTAGGCCCCTGGATGGTACCTGGAGTGGAAATTGGTCTTTTCAGACCCCCTGCACTACACCAGTGGCTCTTGAGTCCCATACCACAGTTAGGAGCTGACCAGTTCTGTTTTTGCAGTGCTTTGTAACTCTTGGGGTAATACATTCATATCCTGCTGATTTATTGGTCATTTTCTTGACTTGTTGTAAAGCCTCTTTTCCTGAGTCTCAACACAGGGCTTTACATATATCCTATCATGACAAAAAGTTCCTTTTTGGGAACTTTTATCTCCTCTGCAGTGAATACTAAGGTCAGTTATTGGTACTGGCCTTTAGTTTAGCATCCATTCTTAGGGCAGTGTTTGCAGCTTACTTGTTTTACAAGCCCTCTTGGTTATTTAGCTGTGTGGTTTCTTCTCATAAAATAAAAAACATTTCAAGTATTAGCTTTCTGCCTTTTACAAGCTGCTTTTAAAAATACCTTTGCCTATTTTATTGTGGTTTTATGTTCATCTTTGGTTGGAGTTCTGTTGTCCTCATCTTACAGCTTGATTTTCTAAATATCATCTTTTCCTTCTAATAATTTCAATATTATTCTTTTGAAAGCTTGGTTTTCCCACAGCTTAATTTTTGGGAACTGAAATCAGATTTCTGATGAGAAGTATCTGTAAGGAAGTTTCATGAATTAACATTTTGTGATTTCTGTTGAGAACTTCTTGCTTATTACTCTGAGTTCAGTTTTTCAAGGAGGAAAAAAATTATACAGCAAAAAAAAGAATTTGACAAAGAATAGAATAAGTGATAAAATGACGTGGGTCATTTTCTAGCTTTTTTGGCTGAAGTAATCTTAGGGTGTGGTGCTCCAGGAGTCTAAACTGATCTAAAATGGGACTGCCACAACCTGACCTCAGCTTTCCAATCCCTTCCCCATTCCTGTGAGCACATTCATGGAATGTGAGCTGTCTGGAAGCTAATCTCTTTTTTTGTTTGTTTTTTTCCTTGCTCTTTTTTTTTTTTTTTTTTTTTTTTTGAGTGGTTTGGGGTCTTTATTTGCTTGGTTTTGGTTTATTTTCAGTAAAGGGTGTAGTTTCTCTCTGTGAACTCCATTATTGTGAGCAGCTCCCAGTGTGACTGTCCAAGCACCTGCCCCATTGTTTTTGGGGGGTGGAGAGGGTTGTGTTCCAGGTGAGGGATGAAGGCAGAATGGTATCCACCTCGGTTTGTCTTCAAGGTGTTCTCTTTTTAGTAATGTTGACATCAGGGATCAGTTTCTAGAGAAGTGGGACTCCAGTACTCAATACAGTGACTGATACTATAGTTTGGCCCCAGAAAAATTAATGGCACCTCTTTCATGATTTTACTCTTTGTTGTAATTTATCTCTGAAGATAACCTTTATACCTATAAAATATTTATGCTGTTTGTCCTCAAGTTCAGACATATCTGAATGGTAACAGAGTACCATTAATGCACTTGGAAAGAGTAACAGTGCAAATGTCCAGCTTGGTGCTGAATAGGGGAGTAGGTCACTGAGTATATGTAAAGAACTGCCTGAATCTGTGTTGCAGTACAGTAACAGCAGCAAGTGTGCAGGTTACCCCCAACAGACTCTGGGTGTAAAATGTGTTTTACTCAACTGTTGCCCTTTTTGAGTGAGAACTTTTGTCACAAGCTGGGCAGGGAACTAAAATAAGACTTTTCTTCCTTTGCTGGGCTGATGATATTCTTTAAATCACTCACTGGGGATCTTTTTCTGCCTGCCAAATTGCACTAATAAAATCTGAGGCAAGTACCCTGATTTTCAGCAGTTTTTTCTCCACACTGCAGACGTACCACGCAGAACTTGGAACAGCTGCATGAGCTGGAGAAATGCCCTGGTACAAATGGTTCAGTGCAAACTTACCTGATGCACATCAGAAGACTTGGATTTAGATTTGTTGAGTGAAACAAACAAATGGTAGTGATGTTGATGAATAAACCAGGGGAGCTAAGTGATACAGAGGGCAGAAATAAATTGATTTCCAGTGAGTTTTGAATTCTTCACACTTGGTGTGACAAAATGCAGGAAGTCCAAAGGCCAGGAATGTAACTTGCTGCCAGAGAATTTAGGGATTGGAAGTTTAGCTCACTGTCAAAAATGTGCAGTGAGATAATTAGTGACAAAAATCTTAATGCAAGATTAAATTTTATCCTGCTGGACTGAAGCTTCTGTTGGAGACTAAGGCAAAACCTAGGTGAGAGTCAAATGATTAATTTCTCTACCATGATCTGCCTTTTTGGTTACAGTTTCTTACCCCATTTGGACATCCTTTGAAGCAAGATTACTGTTGTAGATGGAGCTGGTTTTGCAGTTTGTCCCCAGAAGCTGAAGGCTGAGTGTGTTTCTCACCATGCATCACATGGTGGAGAATTCAAGGACACACAATCCCACAGATGTGGTCCCTGCCCAGGATGTGGTGGGATTATTTCAAAATCATTGCAGGAATTGATGCAGTGTCTGTCTCTGTATAAACAACAAATGCTTGATGTAGACATGGCCCTATTGAATGCAAATTACCACTATTATTTTTGTGTTGTGGATTGGCAATCTTTTCCCTGAAGTTACTTAATATCAAAGTTTTCAAGTACTTTTCCCGGGTTTGTTTTCATTTGTTCATATGAATAGGTCAATGTTTCCATTTCCAGCTGAAAAAAGTGATTGAAGTGTAATTTCTGCAAAAACTACTCAAGGTCAACAAAAAGAAGAATGTCAATGCTACAATAAATTCTAATTAATGTGAATTGCCTTTAATTGTTGCAAGAATTCTGATAATGGAAGCCCAATCCAGTGCTCAGCATGGGTTTGATTTTCAGTAGTGCCAATTTGTTCTGACCTTTAAGCAGACAAAAAGTAAAATTCCTGTTTGCTTTCAAGATTTAGGGTGGTTTAATTTTGTCCCCAGTAAAAACTGACAGCTTCCCTGCTGCTGTAGATAGCAGCAGATAGCACTGCTGATAGCAGCAGTGACTCATCTCAGTTTCATGCTTCTGCCACTCTGGAATTTTTGTGTGCATGTGCAGAAGCCCCAGCATGGATTTCTGCTCTGTGGCTGGAAGGGCCAAGTGAGGAAGCCCAGCCAGCCATACTCTAACACTGGCACTAGGACTTTACATTCAGATGCAATTGTGTGTTTAGTAGTCAGCAGAGATTTGTCTTTGGGATAGAAGTTTATATTTAGTTTCTGTTATGAACAGGTTGATCCCCCACCCCAGCTTTTTTATAAACTGTAGGAGTCAGAGTTTGCCTGTTTGCCAGACTGATGATGGCATGTGTTTTGCTGTGAACCCAAGAGCTAGGTTTCTTTAACAAAGAACAGTTTATCCTGTTGTTCTTTTCTGTGATCTTCATGTGCATCCCTGTTTTTGGGATGTCCAGTGACCCTCTCAATGGTTCTAATGGTTTTCCTGATGTCTTTCATTCTTATAGCTCCATGTGATAGTACTGCCCATCTTTGTCACTCGTGGC
This sequence comes from Melozone crissalis, assembly GCF_028551555.1. Classification (NCBI taxonomy): domain Eukaryota; kingdom Metazoa; phylum Chordata; class Aves; order Passeriformes; family Passerellidae; genus Melozone; species Melozone crissalis. The sequence continues at coordinate 61,756,808 of NW_026535805.1, forward strand.
CTGCATCTCTTCACAATATCCATCCCTGTCTTCCTGTGCTGCCCTAATGTGCATTATTTGTACTTTTTTCCCTCCTTGATATTTGCATTTTTAACCTTTGTAGGCAAATGGACTGTGAAGTGGGAAGGCAAGAGGACTCTGTTATGAAGGGAGGCACCTACAGCTGCCATCCAGTAAATGCTGATCCATAATTACTGAGGTGTTGAACAAGAACATGATATCCCTTGGTTTCCTTTCTCACATTTTCAGGTTTTCACTAGAATAGTAAAATTCTGCCCCTCATTACTGTGAGGTGCCTCAAATTTTGGAAGTTCATGTGTGAATGAGTCCACAGTTGTGTCCACAAGGAAAAGAAATGCAGTCAGAAGTGAAGGGGTTGGTGTCACAAGTGTAGTCTAGACAGTAATTAGTGTCTACCTAGAATCAGCTCCACTTGATCTTATTGTGTGACCCAGCAGGATTTTGTGCTGTGGTATCTTTGCACAGCAGTGAGGCTTGTAGTCTTTTGGTAGCCAGACAAATGGTCTGTTTCCAGAGAACACTGCATCCTGGTGGCTGGGCAGTTCCTCTCTGCAGGATGTATGAAAGCATGTGATTTGGGGGTGGGTTGTGCTGGGGTTTTTGAGCATCAGATCATATGATGCTGTTCTGTTGTGAGATGGGATGGCTGTATTGCCCTCACTTCACTTTACTTATGAGGATGTTCATTCAGTAGACTTCCTTATTTTTTATAATGTCAACGTTTGGCAGTATATTGCTTTTTTTTCCCTTTGGAAAGTGATCTATTGTCATTAATAGGACAAACTGTTATTAAATCAAGTAGATCCAACAGTGTAAGTTTTGTTCCTCACTGATCCTTATTTAAGATGTGATTAGTGAAGGAGATAATTTGCAAGGTTGGAAGTGTGTGAGGTAATGTGTAGGAGCCATTGTGGGTATTCAGCTGTATTCCAAACCACCAGAAACAGCATCTTAATCATCTATACAGCTTCTGCTAAACAGAATTTGCAGCCTTAAGGAAACATTCCCACTGCCTTGAAACAGATGTTTATTTTACTGTGAGGAAAAACGTTGGAGTAGTATAAAGGTGCTGCTACATGAACAAGTTTTTCCTGAGATGAGCTAAAGGGTATTTAGCAAGCTGTTAGCTTTTCCATGATACCCATCACTGGCATGTCTGAGTGTGTGATAGGGAGGGAGTAGTTGCCCAGTGTAACTGCAGAAGTGCTCTGTGGAGAGGTGGACAGTAAAGCAGCAGCATCCCTGCCCTCCCAGCATGAGGGCTGATCAACCCTACCCGGAGGCTTCCTCTGCTGCTGAGTGAGTGCAGGCACTTTGTTTTCTCACGTGGTTTGACTAGTTTGGTGCAGCTGGGATCAAGTTAAAAACATGCCTTCTGAAACATTCAGCAGTGCTGATGTGGCTCACCATTCTTACTAACAGGTTTGTCCAGAAATGTGCTCAGAGCGTAAACTTTTATCTTGTTATGGTTTATTAGAACACTGCCATGCATTTGGTTTTTGCTTTGAACTGGTTTCTGATAAAGTTCTTCTGTTTACATGTTCTTGATGAGCAAAACAGCAACCACTCTTCTGTGGAAACAAGTAAACATGATTTATCTAAACTGTTTTGTGTGGGATAAGTGTTTCAGTTCACTTTGAATTGTGTCTCTGGCAATGTCTCTGTACCAGATGTGCTGGAGAAAGATGTAACAGCACGTGCAAGGAGTTGTTACAGAACAGCTTTCCCACGATGAACCTTCTCAATGTGTCCTCTTTGTCAACAGTCTCCTAAAAGCAGCATAAGCTGTTCAGAGAGGGTACCCACAAACATTTATGCAGGGCTGCATCACCTCCTGCCTGGCACAGACTGTTTGTGTGCCCAGTTGAAATGTGAACATATTTGCCTTCTCCATTAGCTCTCCCTGGAATGGTGCTGCAGCCAGTGAGTGGCTCTTACTGCAAACACAGGGGCAGCTGTTTTATGTGGGGTGATGGACACAAGCTCTTGTGCTTCAAGCTGGAAAGACTCCAGGCTGTGTTTCCTAGTCTAAATTCTGAGACTCTGAGTTATATTTCCAATTGCTGTGTTTGCTTACTTTAATTAATATATTTTAATGTACAAGAAGAGCATACAAAACTAAATAGTAACAATTCAGAGCCCTTCTATTCAGTCACTCCTGAGCTGTATCAGAAAAATTGTTACTAGTCAACTGCTCATAAGCTTTTGACAGGTTGATTGAGATCAGAACCCAGATGTAGTCGATGAGCACCGCATGAAACACAGCCCGGAGCCCCTTCTTCAGTCTTGGAGATGACACTGATTTAACAGTTCCACTGCAAAATCCTTCCTGAGTGTGTTTGCAGTGCCTGTTGGGGGACTGCTGTCTGTAGGCTTGTCATCTCATTCCAGTGCCTTTGACTGAAAAATTATTTCTGCTTTTATTCCCTTGGGATGATTGGAGAAATAACTGCAATTATTCCTGCAAGACCCACTGATTGTCTAGTGGTCTTTTTTAAATCCCAAAAGTAATTTTTTAAAAAAATTTGGGATCTTGAGTTTTAGGTAGGAACACTTTCTGTCATGGGATAATTTTGAAGAGAGTTCTAAAAACTATTAATTATATCTTCTGAGTTAAAACTTCATGCTTCCAGATAAGCTTAACCTTTCCAGAGATGATGCAGTGCAAAAGAATGTGATGAAATGGCTGACTTGCCACATTTACTTGTTGGGTTCCAGACAATAGATGGGGCATGAGATCATGGGAATTTACTGTTGTACTTAGGAAAGCCAAGCTGCTTGGAGAAGGCTGACATTGGTATTTGAATTGCTAGCTGAGCACTGAAAGAGAAACTTCTGCTTTTGAAATACATGCAGTGGCCTCCAGCTCAGGGAGTTAAGCTGTTCTCCCGTGCATTCTTGAGCTCTTTGGTGCTAGAGCAGAGTTTAATAAAAGATACTTTCTGTGTTAAGTCTGGAAGTCTAGTACCAGGAGGCTTTTAGCCCAGAAACAAGGTGAAAGCAAAGAGTTGGTGAGGTCAAAGCTGAGGGCAGAGGTGGATCACTGCTGTGGATTTCTTCTTGAGAGCTTTGGGATATTGTCTTTGTCACTGATGTTCCTTCTCTGTCTGTCTTACAAACCCGATTTCTGTATGTTCTTAGGAGGTTTCTCTCCGGGAAGGAAGGTGCCATGAGGTGAAGGCTGGTGGCAATAAATAAATACTTGCCATGTCAGGATGCAATTAAGAGGTTCCCTAAAATGACAGGAATGCAAAAATCTAGGAGGGTGTGGAAGGGAACAAACCGCAAAAAAATGGTTTGAGAAACTAAGCTCAGATCTGTTGAAGCCCATGGGAAATGACTCTTGGACCATAATGAAGATAATGGGGAAGGAATACCAGAAAGATTTTTAAACTTGAAAAAAAAGTCAAGTATATGCTTTCTATGGCTCCCATCCACAGTCTGCTGTACAGTTGGATTCTGTACAGTTCTGTGTTTTCTTTACAATAATGACACTTCATCTTTTATTTTCAATAAGCCATGAACATGGATTCGTTTTGCAATATGAACATTTTACAGGAAACTTTTGTTTTGAGTGTATTACCAATATATTTGTTCCACATGTGTCTGATACCATAATTAGTTAACAGATTATGTCTGGGAGCAGTGTATCTTAAGCCTCTACTTATGTTGTAAGTAAAATTAAAAGCAAACAAATTTAGGAAGGGTAAGAGGAAATATGAACAAGTGCACTCTTGTTTCAGGGTTACAGGAACTGGGAGTGCCGTGTGTTTCATTTGTTACTTCAATAGAATCATCTTACTCATCTTCATGAACTTCTTAGGTCTTGTTCTTACTACCCTTCCTGTGTCTCTCTGAGACATTTCCAGAAGGGTGTTTGTGTATATTAAGGTGGAGTAGGACTTGCCTACCAAATAAAAAAGCCTGATTTTTTTTTTTTAGCAGACTTCTCAGTTCTCTTGCCATGAAACTGAGACATTTTGTCTGGCCATAGTGGCAACTGTGTCTTGCTTTTTGGCATGGCTTTCTCTTGGTTCTGGTCTGTGCTTCAAAGGCAGAGGTGGAAAAGGACAGTAATGTTTTGTAGCTGGGGTTGTGCCTCTCGGGCAGAGCTTGTGCTTGGCAAGTCCCTGAACAGCACGGCAGTGGTACCACGCCTCTTGTTTCATGCCCCATGTCCCACACATTGGTCTGTATCATAAACCAATGTTGGATATCCTGGGTATCAACATTCTCTTTAATTGAGGGGTCAGCTCTAGCCTGAGTGTAGTGACAGAATCTCAAGTTTGATTAAAAGAATTCTGAACTAAGCAGTTTAATGAGTTTTTTTTCCCAGAATTGATTTCCCTGCCTGTTCCTACCCCTTCCTAGTTAGTTCTGGATGAGGGCAGACGCCAGATAAAAAGCAATTAATTAGAACAGACTTTTTAACAAAAAAAGAGCTGTTTGGAGGGGGAAGTTAGGCATTTACCCACTGCTTGGCTCTAGTGAATCAGCTCTGCAGCATTTGGCAACTGAAAATAAAGGCCCTGCCTCATGCAGCAGTGGGGCACGTGTGGGGAAAATCCCAACGACACAAAACACGGTGATAGAAACTTGTCTTTGCATATAACCCGAAACACATGGTAATCATGTGCAGGTGCTCTCAACCTGAGGGTTGTAAACAGAAATCAGGAAATTGCAACTGCACTGCCCTTCCTGTGTTGCTCAAGGCCCGGGGAGGGAGAAGCCTGGGAACCGCTGCCCAAGAAAGGAGCCGTGTCGCCTGTGCCTCGCTCTGTGAGTGGGTCTGGTGCAGGGCCAGGAGGGCTGTGAGGGTCATCCTTGCTTCTGTGCCTTCCTCACTTCAGTGTACACAAGCACACCTGTGGCTGTACAGGGCTGGCTAATTCTCCCCACCCACCCAGCCCCTTGCAAAAGGAAAAGCAAGGTGCTTCCCCTTGCCCTCGTCAGTGCATGCATTCTTAAAGCTTTCCTGGGCTTTGGAGGCATGGATGTGGGGATAAATTATGGTACTGAGTGACAGGTTTAAAAAACCCATATTATTTCAAGAGCTGTGGGCATCTAGATTTTAAGTTGCCAAGCTTGGTTTGTTGCACAATAGTTGGTAAAACAGCTTATTAGTGGTTCTGCTTACTTTAAAGGCCAATAGAACACATGAGGTGCCTTTGCTGAGTGGGGCAAGCTAGTGACCCCACTAGCTAGGGACTCTGAAGAAATGCCATCTTCCTTAACAGAAAACCTCTTTGGTAGCTATCAGGTCTGGTTTAGAAGCATAGTTGGAAATGGAGGGGAAGGAAACAGGAATTTTTTAAAAAAAGAATGTCTGGATGAGCACTTCTGTCTCTTGGAAAGCACATCCGAGTCCTCATTTAGTGCAGTGAAGAGTAAACTCCTCTGGCTGAGAAGGAAAATGGCAATGTGGGAATAAGAACCTGTGGTTAAGGCTTTAAATAGCAACTGAACCTATCAGTGCTAGTGGAAGCCAGGGTGGTTGTTGGGTGTCTCTCTGGGTGGTGGGTGCTCCAGAGGAGCAAGAGTGTGGATGGATGTTGGGATGAAGAAATGCCTTACAAAGTAGCAGGAGGCTTTATCAGCAAGAGCCAAGAACTGTTTGCAGCTCTCCTGCACTTGTTAATGGTGGAAACATCTGCAGAATATCGATGTGAATTTGTAATTTGTGTACTGCTCCCATAAGAATTCAGGCACTTGGTCTTCTTTCTCTGAACAAGTTTTTGTGTTCTGAGTAGGAAAAGGAGTTTTGCATGATGGTAAGGTATTGAGGAACCAGGGTATCTCACCTGAGTAGTCTTATTAGTTAGTTCTGATTGATTGTGCTGTCCAGATACCTGCTTTCTGGCTGCTGTTGGGCAGAAAGGCCCAATACAGTCCAGTCTGCAATTAACTTGGTTTAAGCCTCCTAGGTTAAACTATTTTCTTCCTCAGATTCATGTGGAGACCAGCAGGTGAGGAGAGTAATTCACCCCAGAGAAATGAGGATGTTCTCCCCATGTAGTTTCTGGAGGCAGCCAGGGAGGGCTTAGTTCTGCATTGCTGTGGCAATAAAAATGATGAGTTGGTTGCTCAGAAGTTGTAGAAAAAGTGAAGCACACTCTGTCTCTCTCAGATTGTCTTGTCTCACTCTGTGATTTCTACTTGTGTACACAAAATAGGCCATTACAGAAATGTACAGTAGTTTTCCTAAAATTAGAGCAAACTGTGGTCTCGCTGTTGAAATGGGAGTCTCTGATTTGCTCTTTTTTTATGTGTGCATTTGGAAAGAAAGTCTTTTGAAAGTAAAACTTTCCTTGTTGGTCTTTCAGACACAGTTGAGTCCATGCTTTCAGACTACGACATCCTCTCCCTGTCTAGCATCCAGCAGCACTCACTGAAGAAGAGGGACCTCCAGCCTGAGACACATGTGGAGAGGCTCTTAAGTTTTTCAGCCCTGCAAAGGTAATTAAATCATCAGGGATGAAATAGCATAATATTTTCCTCCAGTTTCTGATGAGTAATGTGCAGTTTCAAACCCAGAAATTGTTGTCTTGTTTTCTGTCATGACTGGCCAGTTCTTCTAGGTTAGTGATCTCCATGGTTATATGACTTCAGAGAGGCTCAGAGGAAAGGGGAAAGTAAGTTCTGTTTTATTTCTCTGGTGGCTGAAGTGACAGTAATTTAGGATTTCTTTTGCTTTATTTTTAGGTTTAGTTTCATGTAGGTTTAGTTTCACTGCTGGGGTTGAATCTCACTTATACCTCATCTGGCAGTGTTGTCAGTACTTCTTGTCTGTCCTCTGGTTCTTGAAAATCTCAGCCTTCAGTTTGGGACGTGTGTGTGGTGTGCTGCCCAAGAGATTTATTGTATTTCATCTTTTGTTTGTTTGATTTGGTTTTGGTTTTTGTTATAAGATGGGAAATAAAAGCTCAGGTGAAAGGGGAAGGAGAAGTAGAAGGGAGCAGGCATTAAGATTGCAGCGATTTTATTCTGAGAGTCAGAAAAATGCCTTGCAGGTATTTCAGTGCTGAAATTGTGAATCTGAAATGGAGAGCAGAGTCAGAATAGCACTTTGTATTAACAAATGTAGATTCATTTTTGTTTGTCTGACATCTTGTCCTCTGTGTATTCATGTGCTTTCCCCTGTGTCATCTTCAGCTGTCATGCACGTAATGCATAATTGTTGAATCTCAGAATGTTTGAAAGGGCATTTTTTTTTGAGTTTGGAGGGGCAGTTATGAAAGGTTGATGGGATCAGATGTCTGACTGTCCCTGTTTTGCACTGCCTCATGCATGCTGGCTTTAGGGTGAGGTTGCCATTGACGATTACAGAATAATTGCAGAGGAGCATGCCAAAAATCTTTGACCCAAAGCCCACATAAACCAAGAGCCCACAAGGCTTCTTCTAGAGAAGGAATACTTCTTGGGATAGTTTGCAGGTTTTGTGACAATATATTGTAAAAAATGTAGAAAAATGTAGGGAGTTCAGATTTCTGTTAATGGTCTTCTGCCTGTATTATGTCAGAAAGTAAGAACTTCAAGATAATTTAATTTCAAATAGATGGAGAAATTTCTTGATCTGATTCTTTTTTTTTTTAATAGTTACCAGTAACTGGTTTTCCTTAGCTGCAAATGGAGAAGGCAAACTCTTACTGTTTTGGATTTGGGGGGTTATTTTTTAACTTTTTTTTAATTAAACATCCATGACTCTAAAATATTTACAGTTATCAATTACCCAGTATATGTTTTTGTAGCCTGCTTATCAGAATTAATGCTTTTTAACTTCTTTTGGACCCTCAATAGAATGGAGATTGAATGTATCTGTTATGTGTATACTTTGCTTAAAAATAAATGTAAGTAAATTCTTTTACAGGCACTTTAAATTGTACTTAACTGCAACTGCTGAACACTTTTCAGAAAAATTTCAAGCATTAATTGTGGATGGTGAAGGCAAGGAAAAAGAGTATCGTGTTCAGTGGCGGGACTTTTTCACCGGACATGTCGTTGGTCAGTATGAAGTAGACTATGGGTCAGTGCTGAGAAACCACAGCTTTGCTTGGGTCTCTTGGGCAGGGTTAGTGGTGTATTTCCCTCATTTTCATCAGATGTGGTTAGGATGAAGAAATAAACGTAATTCTTATCCTGTTGGGTTTTCTGGTTTTGTTTTTGTGGTGTGTTTGGGGATTTTTTAGGTTTGGTGGGTGGTGGGGTGTATTGCATCAAGCTCCTAAGACAGGACTCTTGTGTTGAGTTTGGCAGGACACAAAGGTATAATTTACTTAAGCAGCAGCTTGCAAATTATTATTTTTTTTAAATGCTGATGGTAGCTTTAATTCCAGCTGGAATGTAGGACTTGAATGTTCCTTGCTCCAGAACACAAAGCCAAGGTAGAGGTGATGCTGTAATGCCCAGACTGTTCAATTAAAAGACTTAAAGATAGTTCTTTGTAGATTACTTCTCTGTAAAGAAAGATGCCATGCTCCACTTTCATGCAGTACTAATGCTTCTGCTAAGTTGTTTTGATTTCTTTGTTGCCTTTGTGATGTGGTGAGACTTTCCCACTGGAATGCAGGCTGACGCCGTGAAATTGCTGTCTGATAGCAGTTAGATGCATGCTGCTTTTGTTGGCAGTAATATTGTGTCCCCCATTACTAATCCCCAGAGCCATCTCAACACTTTCTGCAAAATTTTCTGTTAAGTCTGAGTCTCGTTTACTGTGACTATTGGGAAGTTAAGACTTTGGGGAAGTGCTGATTAATTTCATTTTTTTCTTTAAATGGAACAGTACAGAGGCTGAGGAAGGTAATTTGTCATGAAGTTTAGAAACAATTAGAAACCCCCAACAAACAGTGTCTGTGCAGGAGTACATGCAAACAGCTGAATTAATTTAATGCTTCCATGTTTATGTTAAAGGAGAGCATAATTCCAAGGTTGTGGCTCATATTGGAGATGAAGATTTTACAGTGCGAATCAATACTGATGGAGAAGAATACAATATCGAGGTATGCTTTGCTGTGATGGAAAACTGTATCCAGACAATCACCTTCTTTTCCTCTGGGTGTTCCCCTGCCTTGTTAGTTATGTTGACACTTCTGTAGCTCAAACTAGATGTGGTGGTAGTGTTTGTTTTGGGGTGAGGAAGGAGATAAATAAGAAACCAATTTGGCTTGCAAGTGTTGACTTTTATTAGTGAGTGGCATTCTCTGACAGTTGCATGTTTTAGGTGCACCAGGGAGAAGGTATATTTTAAACATGAAGGGGTTTCAGAAACAGAAATAGATAATGTCAGAAATTAGTGGTGATCATGGCCTCTAACAAACTGTGGCAGTCTAAACAGAGTCAATGTCTGTGAAGCTTTTTAAAACTGGCTTTGTTACATCTTGGGAAGTTTTCCCATTCTTAGAGTTTCATTAAAAATCTGATATTTTATCTGAAAATTGGTTATTTTTCCCTACTCCTTTGTTTTTCACCATTTTACTTGCTTGTGCTATTTTGAACTCTTGGTTAAAAAAAATATTCAACAAATATATAATTAGAGACTGTCATAATGAGATATTCAGTGCAGTATATTCCCAGACACAAGCAATATTTGAATGGCTGAATAACAGTAATTATAGCTGAGTGTTATATGGATATTGTAATTGTCTCCAAACCCAAAGATACACAGAATTATGGGTAAACCTGAGAAATCTAGTCCTGTGAAAGTATAAAAATGTGATCAAAATGTCCAAATCACTGTAGTTTTGTTTTACATTGAGAACATACAGTATCTGTTTGCTTGTGATGTAAAGCGTTTTTGTGTTTGTGCTCCAGAGCAGTTGTGGGTGTGCCTTGTCTCTCACAGGGGTGCAGTCAAGCCCCTGTTCCTGGCTGGCTGTGTCTGTGCAGCTGGGGCAGGCAGTGTGTGCAGCCTCTGCTTTGTTGGGGTGTGCCCAGGTCAGCTTTGGCCACTACCAGCCCTGGGTGAGACGATTGCCATGTGCAGAGGGAGCTGGCCTGAGTCTGTTCCCCAAAGGCAGCATGGGCAAAGCTGCTCTGCCATTTCCTGCTTTTGTTTTCAGGGTAGTTGTGCATGGTTTGGAAAGGCTGTGGGCCTTTGTGTAAACCACTGGTGCTCTCACACCTTGCCTTAGTGTGTGAAACCTTCAGTTTTGTGCTGCAGACATGGCTGCTGACATGGCACAAAATGTGTCATGTCCTTCACGTTCTGGGACCTTTTTGCTGTGAAGTGAAAGCACAGTGTGCTAAATAATGCTGGCTAAAGTTGGAAGAGCCCTGCCTAAGGGCCAGAGGAGGCCCAGAGCCAGGTGCACTATGCTGCAGGTGCAGGCAGTCTGTGCTGCTTGCCTCTGGCCAAAGGACTGACCCTGCCTGTGTCATATTTAGTGTGTGGCTTTAGCTTTAACGTTCAGATAAACATAGGACTTGTCAGTAAAGTAAAAAGATTATTTTTATGCATCTGCTATGGGAATTGGTGTCTTTCTCAGATTTCATGGTCTTCTTTGGTTTTGGAGGAATTTATATGCATGTGAGTGACTTAGGTAGCTGTTGAACATTTGAAGAGCCCACATTCTGCTGTGTGCTTAAAGGCTCTCTGTTACCTGCCTCCTGTGCTTCTGGTCAGTGCATGGGTTAGCATTTAAAGATATCCTTCTGGCTCCATGCTCTTACAGAGGGCTGCAGAGGAACCTGAGAAGCCTCTTCAGCTTGCTCAGATTCTGAGGAGAAGAAAAATTCTCTCCTATGGCTTTATCAGGTAGCTGCCACTACTTTGTTAAGATGCTCTCAGACTTTTGCATTCCCGTGTAGCATAAGAGAGTTGACTTCTGTTGGCTGTCTTGTGGATGTCATTTTATCAGTAGATTTGTTGCTGTGGGTGAAGTGCATTTGTTCATTTGTGTGTGTAGACAGAAAACTGTGGAGATACAATGGTGCATCCATAAAGTTTTTTACTTATCTAGGCTTTGGGTTCATTGTGTTTCTAACTTCTCCTTGTGCTGTCAGCCACTGTGGAGATTTGTAGGTGATGTGGAAGATGAAAGACTGCTGGTCTACAGATCTGAAGATATCAAAGACTTCTCAAGGTTGCAATCCCCCAAAGTATGTGGTTATTTAAAGCTGAGTGAAGATGAACTGCTGCCAAAAGGACTGGAAGACAGGAAACAAAATGAAGGTGAGTGTCCATACTTTGGGAGAGCAGCATCTTTGAAACAAATTAGCTTTTTCAATTCACTGTGGGCATGGAGGGGGAAGAAGCAGCACTCCTCATGCCTCTTTAAACAACTTTGTATTTATGTGCCCTGTGCAGCAGGACCTGTTTGGCCTCTACGGTCACTCAAGGAATCCATCTTGTGCTTTGATAAAGTTTTGTGAGTTTTTGGTCCCAGTTTCCTCTGTTCTTTGCTGTCTTAGCAGAAGTTGGGGCAATGACTAGGAACAGGAGGAGGAGAGGTGTTAAGGCTGTGGTGATGACCTTAAAAGCTGTATAGGTTAATCTAGTGAATAACTCAGTTTCACTGCCATGCATTCTTTTCCTTACAGTAAGTTTGAGGACTGTTAGGAAGACAAAGTACAAGAATAGCTATTAAAAAAAAAGCCCCAAACTAAAACTAAACATCCCCATTCTCCTCCCAGGAGCCCACCCAAGCTCAAATTCAGGTCTTGAATAAGGACAGTAGACTCAGCAGGGGTAGTAGTATTGAGTGGTTTTTTTTAAATATTTCCTTTAGAAAGCACCCATCGGAAGACAAGAGCTGTTCCAGAGAACTCCAAAAACACGTGCAAGATGTTGGTAGTGGCAGACCATCGTTTCTTCAAGTACATGGGCCGTGGGGAAGAGAGTACCACTATCAACTACTTGGTGAGTAACTGTACCCTGTTACATTTGCTGGAATAGATGCCGGAAAATGCAGTAGTTCAAACACCATACAGCTTATACTGCTTTTGTACACGTGGTTTTTACCTGGGAAAGTGCTAAATTGTGCTTTAAAAATATTCTACAGTGAAGCTAATGTAGTTCAGTAGTCTTCAAATTTCACTTGAAAGCAAATTCCTTCCTGCCATGTAGTTCTGTTAGCTATGCTGTTTTCTGCCCAGGAACTTCTCTTTTCTCAGTCAGAGCTCTAGAGTCTCCTGAGTTTTGAAATCCACTGCAAATGATCTGAGCAGCTTTAAAGTCCTAGCATGTTTAATGAGAAGTTAAAGCAACTCATATAGATTTTCTTTTCCAGATTCTTTCAGGATTCTCTGTCCAGAACAATAAATTAGAAGCAGGCCTGGTAAACAAGTTGTTTGGTGGTGTGGGTTAACCCCATGGGCAGCTCAGCCTCGGGCAGCTCAGCTTCAGGCAGCCACTTGCTCTCCCCTCCCAGATGGAATGGGGAGAGAATCAGAAGGGTAAAGGTGAGATAACTTGTAGATTGAGGTAGAGGCAGTTTAATAGCAAAAGTTGCTCACAGCAGCAAAGCAAAACAAGGGAATTAATTTACTGCTTCTCATCAGCAGGCAGGTGTTCAGCCATCCTCAGGGAAGCAGGGCTCCATCATGTGTACCAATTACTGAGTGACCCAGCTGAAACACTGGGCTTGTCTGTCTGACAGGTTTTTGTGAACTAGAACAAGGCCCTTCTCCCTTTCAGCAGAAGGGGAGAGTATGGGGGTTTAGGGACTGAAGACAAAACAAATTAAAACAGGTTTGGAGGCCTGTTTTCGTTTGTTCATCTAAAGTCTCTTTCTGAGCTTTACTCTTTGAAATGCTAATCACTCTGTTCCACTTTTGCTGGTGTTTTGACCTTTCTGTTCCCAGAAATGCTTTCACATTCTCCAGGTGAGGGGGCCTCATTTGTTGTGTTTGCAGAAGTGCTCTTATCTCAGCATCTGACATGTGCTGAGGCTGACCCCTGTTGTGTTTCCTGGGTAGATGGGTACTGTTAACAACACAATGATTGGAAAACTGAAGCATTAACTATTACTGAGTGGTTCTGAATGTCACTTCTCCTTCTCAGCAAGTTTGGTGGTTTATATTTAGTAGAAGGTGTTTTTTTAAGAGAACAGCTTGAAAAGGGAGGTATTGATTGTGAGCACTGACAAGAGACTTTCTGGAACTTTGTGCTTGAACCATAATGAGGAAAATAATAGGTTTTTGGCTGGGTGAGGGAAGCAAGCCTGGGGGGTCAGTTAAACTAGTTAAGCACTGTGCTGAAACAAAGCAGTAAAAACAGCTCCCTCCTCTCCCCTTCCCCTCAAAGAAATCTGGAAAATTAGTGTTTGAACAAAGTGTTTCTCAAAATGTCTTGTTCTTAATATTATTGCTATTCCACTACACAAACAAAAGTGATAAATGGAAAAGTTTGTGCTACTTTTTTATGATGGAAAATTTTCAAGTATATTGGATAATTCTGATCCAAAACCAACAGTACTTGGATCCAGGGAGTTTGTCTTATTACCTTACACGAGATTCAATTTTAATTCAAGTGACTGTTTCTAGGTAAGTATGTAGCAGTTTCTCTTGAGTGTCTTTTGCTCCATGAAAGCTCACTTGGGTAACCTGTTTTCTCTTCCCCACAGATTGAGCTGATAGACAGAGTAGATGACATCTACCGAAACACTTCCTGGGACGATGGAACCTTCAATGGGTACGGCATACAGATAGAGCAGGTATTCACTGCACTCTGCAGAGGCCTTCCATCCTAAAGGAGCATGCTTTAACCAGCAGTGCTTCTGATTCTTTTGTAAAAATAATAAAATAATAAAATCCTATGTTAAAAAATAATAAAACAGTAAAATCCTTCATTATTAACTCCAGCCAGGAGCACTCTGAAATTGCATCTTGCCAGTGTTAATGATCTGACATGATGCCCATTTTCAGTTCCTTGCAGTGTTTGAGATGTGAATTTCCATTTTTATTCCTGATTCAAAAGTGCATTTTTCACCTGAATATAAGCAAATTTTGTTTCATTCAGACATACTCATGCATTTGTCTCATATACCTGTTGCTAGTGCTTGGCTTTCAAAGTCTGAGTGGGCCTCAAACCCAGGTGAAAACAATCCTGCCTGGAGAGCTTTAATGACTCCCTTAGACATCATGCTAGGCTTGTATATAGACACAGGGAATGTTGTGACTTCAGTTTTTGTTATGGTGTCTTGAAATGCACAGAAATCTGGAAAACAGCATTAAAAACAGGAGGCCATCAGCTCAGCATACTGCAAGGGCTGTGGTGTGGGACATGGAGACTCATGGTACAAGCCAGCTGCCCCTTTGCTGGGAAAAGATCTGCAGGCATAAAGAAGGAGCATTACTTGGGCAGGGAGGGGGTGGAGAACATGATGAGCTAATTCTGGATTACTGGGAAAGTGGCAGTCCTTTAACATACATTTTGGTTAGCTAGAGCTCTGAAATTATTTGGGGTTATTTGTACTGGTTTTATTTCTTTGGGTTTTTTCTAAAAGTAAAAGGCATCTCAAAGCAGAATTTTACAGTGAAAACTTCTGATGTTATCCTGTAAAATGGTTACTTACAATGTAGTTATGATTTAGTTGGTTTATTTAACTAGCAGAGACTGGAAAGTTAATATTAGAATCTTGCTGAGTCTGATTTTTTCTCCTTACAGACCTATTGGGATATTTAAAATTACATTGAAACCTTTTCTGTAGCTATAAAATTGACAAAAATTCCTGTTCATTGTTGTTGCCCTTTTTTGACATGTAGATTATTATCCACAATGAGCCAAATCCTGTAAAACCTGGAGAAAAACATTATAATATGGCAAGAAGTTACCCAGATGATAAGAAAGATGCCTGGGATGTGAAAATGCTGCTAGAGGTAGGTTGTAACCCTTGAAAAATTGTGGCCCTTAACAGAAAACTGGTCATTCATGTGGCTGCTCTGTAGTAAAGGGTGAAAGTCCTCTGCTCCCTCTGCATGATGTGTAGATGTCACACAAAGTCAAACCAGCTGCTGTGCCCTGTAGCCCTTGGTAAAGGGCTCCCTTGCATAATTACAGAGCAGACATCAATTAGTCTCATTAATGTGGTCTGAGTCAGGCACTCCTGATGTGTCTGGCCCTGAGACTGGCTGCCTTGTGACCTTCATCAAGTTATTGTGCTTGGCTTTGTCCTCCCTGTGGAAAGGGAGAATGAATAGACAAGTTATGTAAATGAATGTGTACAGTGTACTTGGGCATGAGTTTAATTTCCTGCAGCTCTGCAGGACTGCTAAGCAGCTGCTGTTTTCTGACTTAACCAGATCTGGGGGGTACTTGTCTGGCACATTAAATAAATATAATTATCTATAGACTTCTAACAAGCACTGTAAGCTAACAGGGATTTGACTTGTTTTTATTTTTTTAAAGCAATTTAGCTTTGATATTGCAGAGAAAGCAGCTCACGTGTGCCTTGCTCATCTCTTCACGTACCAAGATTTTGACATGGGAACGCTTGGACTGGCTTATGTTGGCTCTCCCAGACCTAACAGCCATGGTGGCATTTGTCCTAAAGGCAAGGCTTCTTCTTCTTCTTCTCTCCCAGTTCTGGGTTGGAAGCTAGTTTTTGTTATTCATGTTTAATTCATTTCTCCAACTTTCATGGAGTGTGTTGTGTTATTTGCACACACTCTAGGAGCTGGTTTTTTACATAGAAGGGATGGCTGGGTTTTTTTTTGGCTGGAGCTGGAAAAAGGGGGAAGGATAAAAGTCACTAAACAAAGTTGCTAAGCTATCTGGTGTGAGCAGGCTGTATAGAAAAAACCCTGTTCTAAGGGCTGCTTTGTGTGGGCACATCCTGCAGCGGTTCTGGAATGGCAGATGCTGTTGTCTTGGAAATTTCTGCTGGTTTTGCCTTTACTGCAATACATGAGCTGTTGGAGCTGTGCTTGAAAGATTCCCAGCTCCAAAAATTGACAGGGTCTCACTAGTGAGCCTATGAGAACAATAAAGCTGTAAAGCTGTTCATTTCCCCAGACAAGTATCCCTCTCTTCCCAGAAGTACCCTGAAACTCAAGAAAAATGTTTCTCCATTTTAATTTGTTTATTTCTCACTCTTTCAGCTTATTACAGTCAAATTGTAAAGAAGGATATCTATCTGAACAGTGGCTTGACCAGCACCAAGAACTATGGGAAGACCATCCTCACAAAGGTAGAAGAGGATCCTCCTCATATGTGTGTGCTGGTGGTGTGTGCCATGGGATTGTGACAAACTCCTGTGCTCTCTCAGAAAAGAGCTGCTGGCTTTCCATTTGAGTGAGATCTCTGAGGACAAGGATATAGAGCATAAAACAAAAATCATCTTTTTTGTTGTAGCTGACAAGGGGAGACAGGACTGAATGGAACTGAAAATTGAACTCACTGTGAAGCAGAAACAGAAACAGCTAGTGTCTCAAAGGACCTATAGTTTCCTAGATATAAGCAGGCTTTTGATGTCTGAAGATGAATTTAAATGTATTTTGTTTTAACAAAAAATCCCCAAACAAACAACAAAACTCTTAACAAAACAAACCCTCAAACAGAGCAAGTAGGCAAAGTAGGAGGTTTAGTTTGAGCCTTTTAATGAAATTCCTCCACTTGATTTTTGTGTTTCCTGAGTAACTAGAGCAGTGAACAGTATAGTAGACACAGCTTATTAGTGCTAATACTAAGCTTAATGTAAGTTGATGCTTCCTGCATTTTTTCCATACTTTGAGATAGTAAATGCACAAAGGCCTAAATATGAGCATTGTCTCACTTGTAAAGCCACCAGAGCAGTGCCTATGTCTGCCTCTGTTAAATCTTTGAAGTTGGGCATATTTCACTTTTGCTGACTTCTGCTGGCTTCTCAGCTGTGCTTTTCTGTAGCATGATTATAATAATAGGAATTTATAATTGATGTGTGGGCTAAAACTTGGCACAGAAACTGTCAAGAAGATAGGGAAAAAAGACACTAAAGCTTTGTGTTAGAGGGATGTTGACAGAGAGCTCTAGTAATGGCTGTTGCCATGCTATTTGCATTTGTTCAATCTCCAGACTGCAGTTCTGCCTTAGATTACAAAGGAGGTTTAGTTTTCTGTCTTCCCAGTGGCAGGCTTAGGGCTTGGGATGATGGTTCACATTGATTTCACAGGGAAAGTGCTGCACGGTTTCCACTTCGGTTTAAAAATACCAAAACCAAAACAGCCTCCTTAAAAGTCTTCTCCAAATGAAACACAGTGAAGGCCAGGAGGGATGCCTGGGCGGCTCTCCTGTCTCTGGCTCCCACATTGGCCATGCTTAGACACAGACTGGGGCAGGTCACGGCAGCTCTTGGTCCTTCCCGTGCCCACACAGCAGCTGCAGTGACAGTTCCTCTCCAGAGTTGCCCAGTCTCCTTGTGGTTATCTTTATTTCTGTGTGAGTTTAATTTGTGGTTGTCACCTTGTGAGCGTGACACCATCTGCTGGGGAGGGCGCCGTGGGAGGCGCGCAGCGAGCAGAGCCGGTTTGGGATCCTCAGCACAGGCAGGCGTGCCTCACATAAATGGTGTTGGAAATCCATCCCTGTTGGGCCACAATTGTGGGTGTCTTTCCTAGAAATCATGCAGTAGTGGAGTTTATTCAGCACTCCTAATGTCATCGTCCATTTAGAAGAAATAATTCTAATGGCAAGATCTGTTAAACAAGAGATTGACTAATTGGAGTAGCTGGTGTTTGTTTGGATTGACTTTTGGTTTAACTTTTTATGCCTTCCAGCTACATAGAAGGAAATTTTCATATTTAAGCATCTGCATTGCCTTGAAAACAAGTTTGAATTGGTATTCTAGGACAGTATTTTGCCTTGAACAGTGATTCAATGTTCAAATCTAGTCCTTGAACTTAACTTTGAAAAGGACCACAATTTTATTTACCTTAATTTCTCTAGAAAACCAGAAAAATGTTCATAGACAATTTCCTATCATCTTGGTGTATTTTAGTATTTCTGGTGGCCTAGAAGTAGCTGGGATGTTCTGTCCTTTATTGGTCAGACTAATTTTTTCCAACATTGTTTTTTTTCATGTTCAAAAAAGGAGGCTGACCTGGTTACAACACATGAACTTGGACATAACTTTGGAGCAGAGCACGATCCTGACAGTCTGCCAGAGTGTGCGCCCACTGAAGACCAGGGTGGGAAATATGTCATGTATCCTATTGCTGTCAGTGGGGATCATGAAAACAACAAGGTATGGTTGTTTAGTTTTGCATCAACACAAAAGTTTCTGCTATGGTTAGTGACCCTTTGCATGGCAAATCTATTTAGTTAATGATTCCTGTAGTTTGAAACCACCAGAATGTAATGGATTAGCCATAAGAAAACATTTGCATGCAGTTTGGTTCTCTGTAAGATAAGCTCATCTTTGTAATCTGGGTTTCACTGGAGTTCATAGCATGTCAAGGTGCATTTTAATTAGTTGTTTGTAATTAGCTGTGGCCATATGCTGCTACAAGCAAGTCCCAGCAAGAGTCAAATCCAGCACCTTCAGTCCCACACAGCCTTGGGGTGCTCCATAGCTGCTGTTGGAGAGGGGCTGCCAGGTGCCACAGCCGTGGTGGAAGTTTGCCCTGGCACTGTGGGCTTGGCATTGTGCCTGTTGTACAGATGAAACCCAGATGAGCAGGGGATGCTTGGCCTGCAGTGTGCCCTGCCCTGTGCCCAGCCCCTCTGGCCAGAGGCAGCGCAGTCTGTGCCTCCTGTGCAGCCTCACATCCCGTCCTGGGGCCGGAGCCGTGGGGGAGCTGGAGCTGGCTCTGGGCCAGGCTGCAGCAGTGGGGCAGCCCCTGCAGTGTGCAGCAGTGTCTGTTACTGACCCAGCTAAAGTTCTTCCAAGGTACCAAACTGGCAGTACAAAGGGAATAACTGCCTTCTGGAATGCCAGGGCTCAGAGATACGGGGAGGCTGTGGCTGTCCTGGATGCCGGTTGTTGACAGAAAGGTACACTCAGTGCTGCTTTTTTCCTCTGTGACTCTCTAGATGTTCTCAAGCTGCAGCAAAAAATCCATCCATAGGACCATAGAGGTCAAGGCCCAGGAGTGCTTCAAAGAGCGCAACAACAAAGTGTGTGGGAACTCCAGAGTGGATGAAGGCGAGGAATGTGACCCTGGCCTCCTGTACCAGCTGGCTGATCCCTGCTGCTCTGCAGACTGCAAACTGAGAGAGGGTGCCAAGTGCAGGTAAGGGGAAATGAGCTGCAGCTTCTCTTTACACAGGAGAGAACGCTGGGTTGGGTTAAAAGCTCCTAAAGCCACCTGCAGTGTCACAGGCCCCTTTCCTGGCTTTAAGGCTGAATGAGTGAGCTCACAACAGTGAAAGATTTCATGAAAGGCTTCTGTATGCAGACATTAATTTTTATAGCATTCTGTTTGCTTTCCTGAGAAGTGTCAAGAGCCACAGTCTTGCAAATTATTATTGTGTTGTCATTGTTATTACTACCATTATTATTAGGCAAACTTAGGCAATCAAAAAGCATAAAAAAATTTCCTGTGCACACTTTCTGTGCAAATACAAGTTTTGTTTGTGTTGGAAGGAGGCTTTTTACACTGGTACATGCTGGTAATTCCAGAATGCTGCAAAATGTGTTTGAGCAGACAACACAGTGACTGCACTAAGTGACTCCTCTTTCTGTTGTTGCTTTTTGGGATGTTCATGGCCTTGTTGCAATGCAGTGTCCAATCTTTTTTTTTCATAGTTCAGCTCTACACCATGTAACATTAGAGAGCTTGTGCAATTCCTGTTGTTTAGCAAGAAAATCCACGCATTTTAATGAGTGTTTTTGTACTAAGGGCCTTCATGTATTAGGTGAGAAAATGAAAGTAAAGACAATGCAGAATACGAAGTAGGAAACCCTTGGGACAAACACAAGGGGGAGAAATGTTTGGGGAAGGAAAGGGTGAAAGATCTTGTCCTAAGTTGCACAGCAGGTTACCAGAGGTTGATCCAAGTGCCTTGAATAAATACAAGGGTCCCTCTGTTGTCTCTCAATATATTGTACTTTCTATGTGATTTGGCCTTCAGTACATGAAGAGTGACTATGTATGTAGAAAGGTGATTGTAGGAGGGGGGCAGAGACAACAAAGGTTGAATCAATGAGTCAGTCTCCAAGAAGTAGCTTTTTATTTCCTAAACATCTTTTTTCCTCTGGCTTTGTCAACTTGTACTTATTTTTTAAAAATTGGTTAATATTTATTTCTTTCATTTTGATCTTTCCCCAGTGACCGAAACAGTCCTTGCTGTAAAGGCTGCCAGTTTGAAAGTGCACAAAAGAAATGCCAGGAAGCCATAAATGCCACTTGCAAAGGAGAGTCTTTTTGCACTGGTAGGATGTGGTTCTGTCCCCTGTATGTCAGCTAGCCAAGTGCTTCAGGCTCAATGTCCTGTTGTACCCACTTTCAGTCTAGTGCCCTTTAGTCATCCGGTACATGCAATTTTAGAGACCAGTTAAGCATCACAGTATGCTCCTATAATGAGTTTCATTGTAGTTCAAGAGTCACTTTGTGATTTATTGCCCAGAAGAACATAAAAAAGGTTGTTTATAAAATTTTTTTTTGTTTCTTTCCCTTAAAAAAAAGGAAAAAAAAAAGCAAAACAGAGTGTGTCCCTGGGGGGAAACAAGAATGAATTTTGCATAGAAAAGGTGGAATTACTGCAGCTTTTCTTCACTTCCCCACTTGTTTTACTTCCTCCTCATAGTTTTTCTTGGGGACAGGGAGTCAAGTCAGCGTGTGCTTTGCCGAGGGGGGCTCCAGGGTCTGCACCTACTGCTTGATTGCCAGTGCCACAATGCCCCTGAGCTGTTGAAAGCCTCCAGAGCTTCTGCTGCCTCTCAGAGCAGCTGGCAGGCAGCCTGCAGCTGAAAGCCAAGAGCAAGCTATTATTGGGCTTTTCCTGGGATAAGTCTGTATTTCCATTATTTTCCTTCTTTCTTCTGCACACGTAGGTTCTCTGCCCTTTGCTCTAACACAGCCCTCCCACTGTGCTGACTTCCATCTGCAGGGAACAGCAGCGAGTGTCCCCCCCCGGGGAACGCTCCGGATGACACCGTGTGCGTGGACATGGGCAAGTGCAAGGACGGCGAGTGCGTCCCCTTCTGCGAGAGGGAGCGGAACCTGCGCTCGTGCGCCTGCAACGGTGCGTGACACTGCAGTGGCACTGGGGCTGAAGTCTGTGTTTCAGCCCTGCTCCTTGGACAGTCCTGGCTTCACTGTGGGCTGAGCTTGTGGTTTCTGGAAAAGTTTAAACTGTTGGGTTTTGTCAGCTGTTCTCAGTTTAAAAAGGGAATGTGAATGTCTTCTGTCTTGTGGTGGTTGGGTTGAAGACATTAAGATGAGACTTAGGCTCTGACACTCCAGCTAAAGGAGAGGACACTCTCCTGCCTTCCAGCCCTACCACAGATGGACAAGAAGGGATTGTAAGGAGATTCCAACCAACCTCTGGATCCGGCATCTGACAGAGGAGTGGTGGCCTCCAGCAAGGGATTAAAGAGAGATTTCAGAGAGATTAAAGTGTCTTGAGAATATAGAATGCCCAACTTAATTCTCCTGCTAACTTGCCTGCTATACACTTCTGCCAGTGACTTTTCTTGCTCCTTTGCTGTCCATTTTATCCCCTAAATATGGGAAAGCAGCTTGGGAGTGGGATGAAAACTTCACAGGGGTAACACAAGGAACTGTTGTGAGCACCACCATTTGAGATGGAGGGTATAGCTGAGGAGTCAGGTACCTAGAGGACTCAGAGCCCAAGAAATATTTAAATCTATCTTTTTGGATGTGCTTAGAACCTCTTCATTGGCCTGTGGATTAGTGCAGTTTTGGGGTATCAGCTTGGAGGACTTGGTCCCACTGTACCCCTTAATATGTTGCACAGGGCATGTGATTGAGTTTTAGGCTTGATTGTCAGAGTGCCCAAAACTGGGTGGCTTGGCCCTGCTTTCCCTGTGGGGCAGCTGGCCAGGACTGTGCTCAGCCAGGAGACACACAGGGTAGTGGCTTGCAGGTGACTCTTTGTGCTCCCAAGGCATGAGTGTGCTGCTCCATTTCAGAGACAGATAACTCCTGCAAGGTGTGCTGCCGGGACGAGCACGACAGGTGCACGCCGTACGTGGATGCCAACGAGCAGTTCCTGTTCCTGCGCAAGGGCAAGCCGTGCACCGTGGGCTTCTGTGACACAAATGTAAGTGTGCCCAGCTCTGCCCGCTCGGCTCTGAGTCCTTGGGGAGGAGCCCTGTGCTGGGGAGGAGAAGCCAGAGCTTGAGCAGGGTGATGGGTTTTAAGTACCTCTTCACGGGGTAAATACTAAAGGGTGTTGGAGGCTGTGGGTGTTGGAGTTCTGCAGGCACCCACGCAAGGGGAAGCTGTTACCTTCTGGAGCTGCTCATTGTCCCCTCTGCTGCTCCCCACAGCCCAGCCAGGGACCCTGCTCAGCTCAGCAGCCTGGCAGCCTGCACAAAGGAGGGGACCGAGCGCTGCCCAAGCTCGATTGGGTTTGCAGCGCTTGCCTTTTCCCGTTGTTCCCGTTAGCTCAATCAGTTTTTATTCCAATAATTCAGGTCAGGGAGCAATCACATGGAAATCCAGCCAGCAGTATCTGAAAGGGGCAGTGAGCCTGTGGCAGGGACACTGGTGGGTTGTTGGCATTCCGTGGCCTTTTCCATGGTTCAGCTGTACAGACACCTGCAGACCCCAGTGACACCCACTGGGTGTCAGCAGAAGTGAATTTGGGAGGGCATGCCCCAGTCCTTCTGCTGGCAGAACTGGAGGATCAAGGTTCTGCTGTGTTAAACCAGCACAGCCAAATCTGGGAGTGAGTTTGTCTGTAACCTTGGGCTCCTGAGAGCTGCAGCCTTCTTTTTGAATAATGGGAACTGAGGCTTCCAGTGTTTAAATCTCTACTGAAACATCAGTTTTATGTCCCCTAACATGGGCCAAAGGTGGAGGGAATTTTGTACATTTCGAACAAAAATGATCTGATTCAGACCACAATTCAAGTGAAACTGGCTTGATAAAAATAAAGGCAGTAAAAATGGATTGCTGCTATTGGGCATGGGTGTAATTCTGTATTCAGAATGTAGATTAAGTTGTGTTGTGTCTGTAGTTCTCATTTCATTACTATCATTGTCCCTCCCTCTCCAAGAAGGCAGTACTTAATACTTGGGTGGTAGAAAATGATTTTGTTACTTTTGTAGGGCAAATGCGAGAAGCAAGTCCAGGATGTGATTGAGCGGTTTTGGGATTTCATAGACCAACTCAGCATCAATACTTTTGGTAAGATAAATAACCGTGTCCTTTGGGCATTTTTGAGTTCATGACATGAACCTCTAAAGCCTCAGGGGGAGTTAACTGGCTGGATTTATTCATCATGTGCAAGGGTAGCTGTGCTTGTGATATATCAAAGTATATTTTTGCCTGAAGTTTGAGACTACTGATCTCACCTTTTAAAGCTGAAAGGATGGGAGATTGTTTTGCATTTTTGTACTCCATTTTTTTTAGGCATCTTCCAAGCTTGTGAAACGGATGATAACTTCTTGTCCAAATACCAGGAACTAGGTCAATTAGAGAAAAGCAAATAACAATCAGTCTCTTTAGAGGTCAGCTAGATTCAGCAGGGTATAAAGTGGGCCTCTCAGTGGGATTTAAATGTCAGCAGAAAGGGAGGAGAACACATTTAAGAAAGCCAGAGGTCACACATCTCAAGCTGTGCCTGTGCTGAGTCACTCCCTGTGACTGAGTGGGCCTCCTTGGTCTTCATCCCAGCTGTGCAACCCAAGCAGGTGTCACCTCAGCCCAGGTGTCACCCCCAGTGTCTCACTGTGTTACTGGCACCAGACAAAACCCTGGTTAAGCTGGTGCTGTGTCCTGAGCCCTAACTGTGTGTGCTCATGGCACCACTGTGCCTGCATAGTGCCATTACCTGAGCTGCAGCTTTCAATCCCCAGTTTTAGGGGCAAAAAATTGTTTCTTAGCTAACTGATAAAAGCTATTTTGCCTGCTTGGATGGAGGCAGTTTTTGAATCTTTGGCATCCAAATATTTTGTGGGTGGAGGCAGGTAGAGATCACGTGGCTGTTACATCAGAATGTGGTGATGGACTCGCAGTGTGTCTTGTGTAAGTGAGAGGGGCAGCCTGGCTGGCTCAGTATAGGCTGTTCCAAAACAGCCCATGTTCAATATTACAGCCTCACAGCGTTTCTCTTCAGAGAACAGAGTAAAACCTGTTACTGTTAACATACTGGATACAATTTTTTAAAATTGTGTAATTTTAGCTTTGCCTACCTCAAATTAGGCAGCCTGTGCTTCTCTAAGCAATGCTGAGGCTTCAGTTGCCTGAGCAGTGGCTGCAGAAGGGGGGGATAGATGTGTGTGTTCAAAGAGTATTTGGTGGGTGACTGACAGATTTGAACTTGGTTCCACAGGGAAGTTCCTAGCAGATAATATAGTGGGCTCTGTGCTTGTCTTCTCCTTACTGTTCTGGATTCCTCTCAGCATCCTTGTGCACTGTGTGGTGAGTAAGCTGTCTTTGAGGTAACTGCTCTGTTGGGTTTTGCTGTGAGAACACCCTTCATATGTGAAGTGGCAGATGGCTGTGGGAGAAGTGATGGGAAGTTTTTAGCAAACCCTGGGGGGAAATCCAGCATATGTAAGGCTTTTACTGCTCCTTCAGTAGGCAAAACTATTGCTAAACTGTGCCAGGCATGGCAGACCCAGTGCTCCCATGACTATTCCCTGGAGCCTTTCCCATTCTTTCCCAGGCAGATTTTCTTTCTCTGCCTTGTGAGTTCCACCCAAGTATAATTTTAGTATTTTTATCATTAAAAACAAAGTCTTCTAAAGCTCTGTGAAGAAAAGACACCCACATTTTGAGAGAAAACCCAGAGTGGGAAGTGATCTTAGTTGATTTTGGGTGGATGGGTAAAGAGAGTCAGTGAGCCATGGCCACAGGGAGTGTGGACATGTGGTGTGCAGAGCATGTAGTGTGGACATGTGTGTGGGGCAGAGCAAAGGGGTGCTGTGCCCACAAGCACTCCTGGGATGAATGGGAAGGCATGGGAAGCAGGGGACCCCATGCTGAGTCCTTGCAGGGAAAAGGAGTCTTTGCCATAGGGAAATTAACTTTCTTATTTTGTTGTGTGTTTTTCAATAGGACAAGAAATTGGACAAGCAGTATGAGGAGAACACAAAGTCCCTGTTTTGCCCCAGTGTAAGTTGCTGTCTATGCCTGAATTGGCAGAATGCTGTCCCATGTGTATTGGAAAACCTGAACCTCGGATATCTGCAGAATATTTTCCAAAAGAGTAGTGAGGGAGAGCCCCAGAGCCCCATGCTGCAGAGGGGTGAATCCATGAGAGGGACAGCTGGTTTCTGAACAAGCTTCTGTTCACTCTTACCAAGCACTGCAGCATGGCAAGGTCTGATCCTTCCTTCCTGCAAGAGCTGAGCCTTGTTGGCAGAGGCCCTGTGGTGCAGCAGAGAGGGCAGGAAGCCACTCTGCTCTGCAGAGCATGGCTTCACCTGTGTCCAGCATCCCCCTGAGCAGCACCAGCCACAGGCTGCTAGCTCCCAGCCAGGTGGAGTCACTGAAGCATGAGGCTCAAAAATCTCTGCCAAATGCAGTGTCTTTGCTGCAGAATGGCTGTTTGCAGGAGGTGGCTTCTAGCAGCCAGATGTGCTACAGCTTTCCAGTTGCTCAAGGGTCACATCAGCAGCACTTCTCAGCTTGTAGATAATGAGCTGGGAGAGGGGAAGAGCAAAATAGTGCCAAGATAAATTTTAATTATAGTCCAGCACGGGGCACCTTGTGGCATAGAGGTTTGGGTATCCTTTCCTGTGCTTTGACAGTCCAGTTCCTATTAACAACTAAAATATTCAGTTAAGGAAAAGTTGTTCTGTTAGGGGAGGGGAAAAAAAGCCTTGTGGAGCTCTTCCTTGTGCAGCCATTGGAAGAAGCATACTGAAGTCAGAGACTACTGAGGCAGAGTGCCTCTGTCGTCTACTGTGACAGAACTGAGGGTGATCTTAGTTTGAGTGCCCCATAGCTGTGACATGAGAAAAGTTATCTTAGTGCTCCTTACCTGCATTCAATTGAGAAAATCCCAGAGGCAGGGGAGAGAGCACAGGAATAGCCAATGGCCTCTTTGCACCAGCAACAGTTTAATAAACAGATTTTATGTCTTTTGAACCTGTGAGGATGGAGAGTTGGGAAATGGTAGCAGGTAAATATCTCCTTCTTCCCAGTATTAGCATTTGCTGAGGTCCTTGGGGAATTTTTATGCTTAGAGATATCTGGATATTTTCCAAATCATGCTGAAATAGTTGCAGACATCAATGGACTTGAACTTAATCTGGATTGAGTTATGATGACACTGATCCCTGCAGTGTTTGACCCTATGTTCAGTGCAGTTCTTGTACATGAAACCATGAACTCTCCAAGTTGGAGGACTGGAATAAGCTGTACCTTGGACTGTTTCCCTACACTGAGCTCTGTGCCATGTGGTTTGATATTGAGTTTCCAGTGCTAGGCTTTGCCAAAGCAGTTTGGGCCCCAGAAGGAAGGGCCGACTCACCAGCTCTTCCCAGTGAGGCTGTCACCTGTAGTGCTTTACACAGAGGAGGAGGAAGCAGAGACAGAAAAGCGTTTCTGCCTTTAGGGAGTGGCACAGAGGACACGGCAGCCTTTAAGCTGTTCTCACAGGAGCGCAGCTGCTCCTCAGAACTGAAAACCGCTGCAGAAGCCCAACCCCGGGCTGGCCGCCGGTTGCTTTGCCGGTGACGCGGCCGCTTGTGTCTTGCAGAACGTGGAGATGCTCAGCAGCCTGGACTCGGCCTCCGTGCGCATCATCAAGCCGTTCCCCGCGGCGCCGGCCGCCGGCCGCCACCAGCCGCTGCAGCCGCTGGCGCCCGCGCCCGCCGCGCCCGCGCCGCCCAAGCAGGAGCACCAGCGCATGGACACCATCCAGGAGGACCCCAGCACCGACTCGCACGTCGACGAGGACGCCTTCGAGAAGGACCCCTTCCCAAACAGCAGCTCCGCCGCCAAATCCTTCGAGGACTTGACAGAGCACCCCGTCATCAGGAGCGAGAAAGCCTCGTCCTTCAAACTGCAGCGCCAGAACCGCGTGGACAGCAAAGAAACGGAGTGCTAGTGTCCTGCTGCCTTCTCAGTGTGTGACTCCGTCCCCAAAACGAGGATCTGAAACCATTTCATTTCTATAAATATAAATATATGTATATATATTTTTGTGAGGGAGTGGGAGAATAAGGAAGCGACCTACTGCAGATGCTGGTCATGTGTATGACCTTCCTTAAACTACATTTATTAGAGCATTATATCTTTTAAAAAGGAAAATCCAAACTAGAACTGGCTTGTTTTTGAAGCTTTTTGGATTTGTTTTTCTACTTCCTTGACCTTTAACATTTCCTTTGACCTGTGGTGCAAAACCAAATGTCCTGATGGATATTGGATTGTGTATATCGGCCTTTTTTTATAATTTAATATTTTGTAGTCTGACAGCACTGATAGATAAAATTAAGGGGCTTTTAAAACCAAAATGAACTCTGCAGTATGTTCCATAATAGAGTAGATAATTTAGCAGTTTAAGGTACATGTAACCAAAAGCCTGAGCAAATGCCTTGAGAACAGAAAGAGTAATGAAACAGGTAAAAATACAGTCTCGCAGCATTCAGAATAAAGAAACTTAAAATGCCCAGCTTCTGTGTAAATCAAAGGATCACAGAGGCTGTTACACTGTACACAGTGCATGAGAAATGCTCCTCTAGCATGAAACACTTCTGCCTCAGTGGTGAGGCTGTCTTGTCTTGGTGGCATTCGTTGGGAGCTTCCCTCTCTGCACTGAGGTTTGTGTGCTGCAGGTGTCTACTTGGAGAAAGAAGCATAAAGGAAGAAATCATTAATGCAGATGCTGTTTACAGCAGTTTTGGTGCAGAAATGTTTCTCCAAATGTTATTTTAAAACAGGCAACACCATAGTTGAAATTTTCAAATTACTGAGCTCAGTTTTCTGTGGTCTCTGTGGCCTTTAGAAGCTTCTACTGCATGAATGACAGAAAAAAAATCACTCCACTGCAGGGGAGGCATTTGTTTAAAAACAATTGTGAATTTAATAAAGAAATAAACCTTTGTTAAAACTTGCAGGGTAAGTATAAGGAGGAGATTTTGTGAATACACATAGTCACACAGGTAGTAAAACATGATGTAAAAAACCGATAATTGGATGGTGTCTTCTGTACACCTGGAGATCTGTCAGGTGAGCTCGGACCGGCACACGAGCATTGTTTTAGCCTAGTAGCAGATGGACTGACACAGCAGAGTCACAGAGCAACTGGCCTGGTAGTACAACAGCACCTTCATTCTGCAGCTGTTTTCCCCCACAATAATCTGTTGATTAAACTGACAGAGCATGGCCAAGGGCAGAACCATTTAACTCTTCCAAGCCGGGACTCATGCACAGGGATGTGGGGCTGTGGTGGGCCCATGTTTTTAAATGTGAGGGAAAGGAACAGGACCTGTGCTGCAGAGTTGTGTGAGTGCTCCCTCTCCTCCCAAGGATACTTGTTACACTAGTTACTTGAATGTGTGCCTTATGGTATTCCTATCTGACTAGCTATTATGTTTTATATGCTGGTTTTGAACTTTGTTTGGGGTTGTTTGTGTTTTGTTCAGGTTTTCTTTTTTTGATTCAGTGCCAAGTACACATGTGAGGAGTTAATTTAATTCCCAATAAAATAAAAGCTTTTTATATTAAAAAAAATCAGTTAAACAAGAGTTGTTTCTATGCAGCCCTTTTATAAAAGATCTCCATTCTCTGGTTGCCAAAGCCTGGGTTAAAAGTCTGGCATGCAGCCAGGCAGGAGCCGGGATTTCTGACTGCTCCTTTCTGAGCTCAGAAGCTGCAGAGGCCAGACCTGGACTATGAGGGCGCAGACCTGCACTGTGAGGGCTGCCTGCTTCCTGGAGCTGGAATGCCATGTGTCCTGCAGATTGTCATCAGTTCAGATGGTGACACTAAATGCCTGAGAGATGGGAGTGTGCTCAAATGCCTGTCCAGCTACCAAATCTGTGAGCACATGTTCTCAGCACAAAGGTCTTTACATGCCAGGTGAAAACCATGCAGTGGTAGGTGCTTGGCAGCATGGAAACAGAGATTTGGAGCAGGCCTTGGAAATCACTGAATCCATCCCCCAGCCTGAGCTGTAGTCCAGAAACTGAAAGCAGTACTTGCATGGTTTGTTTGTAACATCTAAGGCAGGAAGATCCACGGCTTCCCACTAGGAACCCTTTCTGCTGTTCAGCCAGTATTTACTGTAAGCATTTATTACGGAAAGGATAGTCCAGTTTAATACTCATAAATATTTATATATCAAACTTGCTTCTGCTCTGGCTCCAGGCACATGAAAAATACTTATGGTTCAGTTTATAACACTGTTACATAGTAGCTGACAGGTCTTGGCCAGCTTGTCTTGATTATTAATTTAATGAAGCAAAGGCAGTCTAATGGCACTGACAGTGCAGGACAGCATGAGAGCCTCTCATTACTCTCTCACCCCTCACATAATAAGCACACCTGCTCCATGTCAACTGAACTGTTAACACAGCCCAGAACTATGGAGGGGTTACACTTGCAGTGATGCACCATTTGATTTTGATGCACATTAGATCTATCCTCATTTTTGCTGCTATCTGGCTTGCTACGCAATCGTTTCCCAAACAATTTTTTTCCATACTTGTTGAATTTCATTTAGGTTGCAGACAATGGGGTTTTTTTTGTTTGTAAAGGCAGTGTTGTAGTTTGCGTTCTCTTGGCCAAAACCTGCATAGTCTGCAGTATTTACGTATCAGATGAGGTAAAATTATTTTAACAACTCACTTAAAAGGTCATCTTAACTTGATGGCAAATGACATAGGATGCAGCTTTGTCAGAAGAGATGCAGACCTCTGGTAGTTTCTCCAAGGTCATATATCAACAGTTTTATACTGCCCAAAAACATGCACTGGTCTGAAACCTGGGCCTATACAGAAGAGCTGGGTATAAAGAAGCTGCTGGTGGTGCCAGAGTAAGTTAAATTTTAAAAGCCCTGCTCTAAACTACTCTCTATCAGTACCAAAGCCACAGTAAAACTTAGGGAACTACTGCTCCTGCTGTATTACATCCAAATAAATGAATTTAGACTGACACTAACTGCTCTTGGCAAACTCCACTCTACTGCCTCTTACAAGATCCTCTGCATTCAAAGCAAGTAGATGGCATTAATCATAGTGCAGTCCCCAAAGCTCAGCAAGGCCAGGAACTGCTCAGGGCAGCCTCTATCCCTTGGCCACAGAACAGCTGAGACTCATTTTCCTCTGAGTCCTCCAAGGAAAGAGCTACTCATCCCCACAGCTATCCTGGCAACAGCAGCATGAAGAAAAACCACCTCAGGACACAGCCCAGTGGTCTCACCTTTATTCTCCCACAGCCCAAGAGAAGGGGACAGAGAGAGAAGAGCGTTGCTGGGGCCTCCCCGTGCCGCGTTCCCTGAGGACACAGCCTGCAGCACAATGAGCCGGCTCTGCCTGGCGTGGCTGCCCCGCCTCCCCCTGCACGGCTGTCACAGCAGACTGGCCTCGGGGTTCGTGTGGTCCACGTCACGCCAGTAAGGAAGCAGAGAAGGAAGGGCAGACAGTTTGTTTTCCAGGCGTGACCAAAGCTGAGCTGCTACAAAGCTGTTGCCTTTCGCTGATAAATGAAGGCCATCAGACAAATAGGAAGAGAAATCCTACAAGAGAGGTTAAAACCAGGTATTAGTGGAATTGCTAGCTGCAAAGTGCCTTTAGTAATTCTTCAAAGCCAGCTGGTAAACTGGTTTTATTTTTCACTGTTTTTGTTAAAATGTTAAGAGAATGTTCTGATGGCCAAAATCACTGCTATTCATCAGTAACAGATGACAGGATTAAGTGATGCAATCAAAAGTCAACAAGTCTACTGTATCAGGGACAGTAGGGGAGAGAAAATGTTCAGCGTCCAAACTAGAGTTAGCTGCTCACAGGGAAAGTCTGCAGTCTCCCATGGATGAGTTTGGGTATTTGGTCAGAAGCATCAACAACACCCTTGTGCAGCCAGATCTGACCTTGAAATTAGCCCAACACTGCACAGTGGGTTGGACAAGAAACCTCCAGAGGCCCCCTCCAACCTATTCCATGGCTCAAGTTCAAGGAAAAGGCTATTTAGATATGAAGGACTTGGGATATGTGCTAACCAAGGACCATGGCCAGGCTGCATACAGCTTTATTTCTCATTGCCAACTATGAAGCACTCTGGATAATTTTCTTCCTTCCCTAAAGTGTAATTTGGATGTATCTTGCAGCATTTCAGTGATAACGCAGCACCACCGGTTCCTCTGTGCTAAGTGATGCATTTCACAGCTCGGGACAGTTTCAGGTGTTTCTGATCCCACCGTACCTGGTCCTTCTGCATCAGGCTCCAGAGGTCGAGCACGTCCGTGCCGCACTCCTTGGCCACCCGGACGCAGGCCTGGGCGTACTGCCCCGTGGTGGCATTGCAGCGGTTCAGCTTGTCACCTGCCAGGCACAAACAGGGACAACATCCAGCACCTGCCACCGATGAGCATGATCTCAGTCTGCTGTGGCACACAGCTATTACAGCACCCTGATGAAGGTCTCCAGGGTGAGAGAAGTGGACGAGAATCTTGGTTGATGATCAGAAGGCTGGATTTATTGATATATGATATATAATACATTATTACTGTACTAAAAAGAATAAGGAGAGAAGTTGCAGAGGCTGCTAAGCTAAGAATAGAATAGAAAAGAATCTCGAAACAAGAGAGTTCCCTGTCACTGTGTTCCAGAGAGCTTGCCCTGTGATTGGCCCTTAATTGTACACATGGAAATGAACCAATCACAGGTGCATCCTACTGCATTCCACAGCAGCTGATAATCATTGTTTACATTCTCTTTCTGGGGCCTCAGCTTCCCAGAAGATGGACAAATCTGAAAGAAAGGATTTCTATGAAAAAATGTCTGCAACACACAGCACCTGCATCAGGTGTCAAACCAGCAGCCACAACCAATCACAAACTAAATCCACAGCAATGTAAGTGGCTGGAAGCTACAGCTTGTGTGGTCTTTTTCAGAGCACCCTTTGCCTCTGAGTCACTTGAAAATGTCTCTTCTGAAGAAATGCATCAGCTTGAGAGAGAAGCAACAGCAACAAGCAGACAGTATAATTCTGCTGCTCACAGCTCTCACCTTCTGGCAAGCTTCAGGTGAAAGCAGTGCTTAGATTTAAACTCTTCATACACCTGCTAAGGCAGGTAAAACAGAGTTAAGTAAATGGAAATGTATTTACAAGTTGCCTTCTGCTTTTTGTCTGACTCCACATGCAGCTGCTCCTTGCAGTAGCCCTCTTGCTACTTTTCACACCTGGATGAACGCTCCTGTGAACATCACCATCCTCCTGCTTCCCATCTCTCCTTTGCTCTGATATCTGACAAAACCAGAAACAGGCAGAAAAACTTCTCCTTGATTCTGGAGGGCAGATGGTCTGATATTGCTGCTTATTGTGCCCACAACACTTCATTTGTGGTCCATGGTCTGAGATCAGCCTGTCTTTTGTTCCATCCCTAGACAGTACTCTCTTTTAGACATATGCTGGCAGATTCAATGCTGTAAATTCAAGTTTCCTCCATCCCTACCCCATAAAAAGGACAGTTTTAAGAGGAAAATGGGTTAACATTACAAGTGCCCCTTGACAGCTGGGAGCCAGATAAGCAGCATTTGAGGTGTGCTCACATGACATCACATCAAAGCCTCCTAATGCAAAATCATACAATAATGTTGTCTAATTTAACACAGTTTAAACTTAGGGTCATCTTCAAAGTTTTACTACTTTGATTGAAAACATGAGTCAGGATATGCAACACCACTTAAATCATAGAAAACTGTGCCACAAACAGTGCCAGCTCAGTATATCTATGTACTATGTATTTATACCTGACATAACTCAGAAGTTTTTATAAATGTGCAAGAACTGGACAAGGTGTCCCAACAGAAAAAAGCACATGCTCTCAGGAACTAAAATCTGTCACTGCTGGAGTCAATGGGATTGTGGCAATTTCCACCAGCTCAGTAACATGAATAAGTGGTGCTATTATGTCTCTAATTTTAGAATTAGCTTAAATAACATAATGGGAAATAATTTAACTACCTCCTTCTTTTTCAGGCACTTTTATTAGCATCCTTAGAATATGATATTCTCCGGTATGGTTTTTTTTAACCTTAAAATAAACCTGGCTGGAATATTACTGCTTATCCAAACAGATGTGAAATCTGCTGTACCTAGTAAAAACTTTTCTAAGGCCCACAATGCCAACATTTCTTCAATAATTTGTATTATTCTGGAAGCTGCTGGGACACGATGGAATCTGCCTAGGACATGCTGACAAACCCCATGTTCTTAGAGGGCAGCCACTTCTGTCAGTTCTATGCATTAACACATCAATCAACACTTTGGAAAAGATGCTTGTAATTACTTGGTAGTTACTCCATGAGCTTATCCAGAAGTTGTTCAGTGAAATAGCAGCTCTTTTCCAACAAATCATAAACACAACTGCAATCTGGCACACACAGGAAGGAAACCACCGGACAACCTGGGATCTGTCACTTACACTCCACTGGTAAAATGCAGGAATTCCACTCATCCCCATCACTCCTTTACCTTTGGCAAGACATGCCTTTTCCCAAGCTGATTCCTGAAGAGGTGGGGGTGTTATCAAAATGATCTTGTCTGCAGTAATGTCTACTGACTTCAGGTACTGCACCATGCCCTTCAGGTTGGCGGCGTACTCCTCCAGAGGAACGTGCTGCTTGGGGTTCAGCTCTGCCAGGGGTGAGCACAGGCATCAGTGGGGCTGAGCTCCCTGCAGGATCCTGCACAGCATTGCAGCACTTTCACACAGCATGGCCATGGACACTCAGACCCAGTATGCAGCTCCCCCCAGTCATGGATTCAGGAGCTGTGGTAGGAAAATTCTGCTCCTCGATACCCAAAGCAGGCAAATCAAGAGTTTAAACACAGCATTTCCAACAGGCAAAATAATGCACAGGGAAAAAAACCCCAACAGCTGGGGTTTTTTAAGATGCTTTTTTCACAACTTTGTATCTTAGTATCAGAAAATATAATCGCCTCAAACCTTGCCTGAACCAAAACCCACGATTTCCAATATTCTTGGGTGCAGAGAAAATTCTGGAAAGTCCCATGGACATACAGTCAGTCCTTCAGGCACTGATGGTACCATTTTGATTAGATTCTGCATCCTGCTATGCTCATCTGAAAGAGAATCCAAATGCTCCCTTCCCTCCTTTCCTCAGCCCATCTGCTGAGAACTCATCAGTCTCCTTTAAAGACAGAAGAAACAACTGGATGCCCAACTCCAATTTTAGGCAACTAAGTCTTGAGCACCCTGAAATTTATTTTTTTAGTATTAAAACTTGGTGATAGGGAGAGAAATGGAAGGCACTGCATGGTTTAAGTACAAATGAAATGGCAAAAAACAAACCTCTGTACAAATGGAGAGAGAGTAATCAGTTCCAAGAGAAGCCTATTCTGAAATGTTCTGCCTATTCTGCTAAACTGTAAAACTGTTTTAAGAGAACAGGTCACAGGAAAAAAAAAGACAGAAAGCAAGCTACTCTACCTTTCAAAGCACTGTCATTAGCTCCAAAGAAAATAGTAACTGCAGCAATACTGTCAGCACCAGTACTTTCAGTGATCAGTCTTGGAAGAATCAACTTAGCCCATCTGGTGTTGTACCCCGAGATCCCACGGTTCACAACATCACATTTTCTGAAACAAAGACACAAATCATAAAGAACATCTCTGCCCACCAAAACAAAACTTTGGAAGGTTTGACCCATTCTGTCAGGCCATCTGCCTCCATCCCTCTCAGGAAAAATGAGATGTCACGTGAGTTTTCAATGGGATCATGCTTTGAAAGTGCACACACAGGCTGCACATGTACTGTTTACCTGTTACACCATGGAACCAGGACAACAATCTTGACAATCACTAAGGGATTTTTAATTTCCACTCAAGCTTTGAGTGGAAACACCCAATGAATATTTTCACCAGTTCTAGGCATGCTGCCCAGAAGGTAGTTCCACTTCACTAAATAAATAAATGTCAATAAATAAACATGTATTAAGTATTAACCACCGTTGGTTTTCATTTAGAAAAGCTCCATGACTTTCTGCAAGCTAGAACTTATGTCTGAAATGTAAGCTCTTACCTGACCAGTCTCTCAGCAAGGTATGCCCCCCAGCCATTTTCCTGGAAGGAGTACTGAAAACAAGAAAAATGTTAGATCCTCACTGGAAGAACTTGTTCCCCAGAGCTTAGCCCCAGCACTGGCACCTTCCCACCTGAAAAGCTTATGTGCCTGGCCTCTGGCACTGCTGCTGGTGCATCTCCTCCCTGCCTGCCCTGTCGCTCTGAGGTCAAACACTCCTGGTTTTACCCAGGCACACCGCTGGCCTCTGAGGCCACAGAGGGCTGGTACCTCTGGAGGGATGGACCCTGCAGTCCCTTCAAAATCCAAACTGACTGCTGTTGGGCTCTAGTTTCATCTTGGCCAGTGAGGGTTTGCTGTGTTTGGAATATTTTTCTACTTCATTTCTAAGAGCCTTTCATTCTAAAGAGCATCTCTCAAAAATCCTCCCTCTTCATAGAGTTCAGTTTAATACCTACCTCTTCCAGAAACAGAAAAACTAATTCCTTCTCCTTATCCCCACTGCTGCACCATCCTCTCTGCTACAATTCTGCATTGAGTCGGCTTAGACACCCATCTCCCATTAAAGATAAACCTGGTCTCTAGTTAGTTTTTTATCAGAGCAGCCCCGTGACATACCACACAACCCATGCCGCAGAAGGCGGGGACCCAAAATGAACGGCGAAAAAGCTGCTGCTGCCTCAGACACGTTCACCAGGGGCAGCCACCTCAGTGAGGAGCTGTGTCCGGCCTGGGCGAGCCAGACACGGGGAGCAGGGCTGCCCCAGGAGCCGGGAGGGCAGGTACAGGTCCCTGCAGGCGGCACGGGCAGCACGCTGGGCCCCCCGCAAGGAAAATGCCCCTGACACCGCAACATCCCAGCTACCCCTGCACCTTCGCGCCTCTACAATTTCTGTGAGGCGGCCCCGAATCCCACACTCGCCACCAGGCCGAAGGCCCCGGCGCAGCCTCACGGCGGGTCCGGGGCTGTGACCGGGGCCGAGCGCGCTCCCGGCTGGGCAGCCGGACCGTCCCCTTCCCGCCGCTGGGCACCGCAGCTCAGACCAACGCCGGCAGGCTGCTGGGCCGCCGGCCCCGGTGCGGGGAGCCGCGCTGGCCTGGGAGCTCCACACGGGAACGGCGGGGCCAGGTGCGGGCGGGCGGGTGGGCACTACCTCAGTGATGGAGTCTCCGAAGAGCAGGACGCGGGGCCAGCGCAGGAGCCGCCCGCGGGCTCCCGCCTCTGCCAGCGCCATGGCCGCGGCCGGACATCCGCCGGGAGCGGCGGCCTCGCCGCTTCCTCTGCAGCGAGAAACGGGGCGGACCGGTGGAAGGCCCCGGTTACAAACCGGGTTCAGGTTCCAGCCCCACTCAATCTTTTACGGCCTCTTTAAAAGGCTCAGCGGCGCGGGGAGGGCGCGCCCGGGGCAGCCGCGGCCCCACCCCTCACACGCCCCTCACACAGCCCCGTGCTGGCTGCAAGCGCTCCCGACAGAACGCGCGCAGCTTCATGCTCTTTATCTCTTTCAAAGAGAGACTTCCTTCTTAGCAAAATGCAATTACCTCATTTAAAAGGCTTCATGCTGTTTAGCCTGCTAACGACACAATTTGAGGAGGAAAGTGTCGTTAATTTTGCTAATCGTCTAACACTACTACTACTATGAAGATCATCGTTTGACAACAACTGCAGCTACCTCAGAGCATCAACCATGCTGTATTTGGAATTCTGCTTTGTCCTGCAGTGACTGATACTCTGTGTCCCTTCTTCCAGGCCGGGGTGGTCACCGACTTGGGGCACCAAGGCTGTGACAGATCATAAGTGCTCCCTTCTCTTGCAGGTGGTGGAGTTTTAAAGCTCCAACTAATCCCACCATGGACACATGGATTCCATTTTCAGTTGTGTTCAAGACTCTTTTGAGTTCAAGTAGATACAAGCATGCAGACAATCACTTGCTCAACAGGAACAAAACTATATATGCAAACTCAATACAAACAATTTATCCTCCAACCAGTTTTAATATTCAAAAATAAAAAACTCCATTTATTTTTTTAAATTCTGCATCAGGTTAAGAATTATGTGCACATAAGAGAACATATGCACACTTTGCCTGATTTAATTGCATCTATATGCACAAATACAGTTGTTATGAGGTTGCTGATCCACTATGTAAAATAACTCAGCACTTTCACATTCACAGCATTGAAACATTTGACTTATTCAAGAAAAAAATCTATTTACTTGTAAAAAATAGCTCAAATAAAATGAAAATTTAGAAGATTTTTTAAGGCATCCTAAGTATCTACAGAGGTCAGTATACAGGGCTGAGGGCATCATAAAGCCTCTGTGCTGCCAGTTCCACCATTTCACGAAGGGATTCGTCATCTTCGCTCCCTGGCTCACAGTCAACTGTCTGGGAACAGAAAGAGAAGGATGTTACAACAGTGGGCACTTCATGCTCCCTGTCAGCACCCAAGGAATGCTCCCAAGGGGAAACAAAAAGCAGCCATGGAAATTATCAAGAGAAGCACTGTGTGTTTTTCAATGGTCTGCTAGCATGTAGAGGAGTTCAGAGAGGACTCAAGCAAGTCTTATGCTCAAAACTGCTGTGTAAAATGCACTAAGTTTTGTGGATTACATTGGATTTGAAATCAAAATCACACAAGATTCAATTCCTGGAGATTTTGTTTTATCTGTGAATTCACTCACACTGTATTAGGTTAACAATGCAAAACATGCAGTCACTAGAGGTACAGGCACCACACAGATGTTCCCACACACATGATGACATTCACACAAAAATAATCCAAGTAAATTAATTTTTTACTAAAACAAATTTTCCTAGAGAAAGATGCCCATCCCAAACATGAAAGTTGATCTACATTCCTGACTGCTCTACCTCAGAAACAAAGGACAGCATTTGAGTAGTAATACTGTTCTTGGTCCTGTGGCCTTTCTAAACTCCAAGACTTCACCTCCTTTAATTCAGTATTAACTTGCTACTCTTCTATGATTTTTCCAACCATAAAGGTTTGGGGGGAGGAAAAAGGGCACTTAAAACAGCAAACATGGGTTTAATGTTATCTAGCAATGTATTAACATGGGGAAAAATCCATGTGTCCCACCAGTCAGATCTACACTAAACAGCTTTTTATTTTAAAGCAAATAAGGTTTTATAAGATACATACACACATGAAGAAAGACAGGTCTGCCTTGTAAAACCTGGTTCACAATGGCACAAGCTTGCCATTGCCAACACAGACTGCACAGTAAGTACTGCAAAGATACACCCTGCTGTAACTGAACTGCCACTGGCCTTTCCGTCAGTACTCAAATCTTTGAACGATAATGACGTATTACAAAAATGAAATCAAA
The DNA here is from genome assembly GCF_028551555.1 of Melozone crissalis. Classification (NCBI taxonomy): domain Eukaryota; kingdom Metazoa; phylum Chordata; class Aves; order Passeriformes; family Passerellidae; genus Melozone; species Melozone crissalis. The sequence continues at coordinate 61,795,441 of NW_026535805.1, forward strand.
CTCCTTGATTAAGCAGTTGCATCCTTTTCCACTCTAGTCACTTTTTTCTTTATTTCAAGAGTTCTTTCACCAGTCCTGTATTTTTCTGTACTATGCACTGACTGAAATGTAGGATTTTTTGTTAAAGAATTGAAAAGAGATGGCACCATCTGTAATTCACTATTTTCTTAAGAGAATTAACATTCACTTGTTTCGTTTCAACAGGTAACAAATTTTTGGCAGGGGCCAACCTTTTCTTCTGGGTTTGTAGAACACTTAAAACATTTGTTGTGACCCCTTAAGGAGAGCATGTGAGAGGTGCTCCATAGAATGAATTTTCATTATATTATTACTATGAATAGAGGCAGTACACAAGCTATGTTTAATATGTTATTAGTAATGACAAAGTCAGTATGTTAAAATGCTTAAAAACATGAAGGACATGGCTTTAACCATTCTTTGGAGTTTTAAATTATTTAAATTACTAGGTGTGACAGCATCTTAAAGCACCCTTCTAACATGCATGACATCCAATTCTGTAAGCTATTAAATGAATAAAGTATTTATTTTTGTATTTCAGGCATTCAATTTAGCTCCATAAGGATCAAGATGACAAAAAAATTTATTAACAACATTCCTACCCTGTAACTGTTCAGTTATTCAGACCAGAGCCATGCTTTAAAAGCATTAAAAACAAATTGTGCGTTAATTCAGTTTCTCTTCTTCAATCTTTATTTATTTTTTTCATACAACTGAGCTGCTGAAAAATACTGGGGTTTTTTTCTGAATGTACTGCATTTGTTGCATAAACATGGCTAGCATTTTTCAGTTAAGAATGCTCTGTTTTGATACAAGTACATTTCCTTAGCAAGTACCTGGCAGTGTAGGCAGCACTGTGTGCCAGCAGGAGACTGCTGAGCACAGCACACACAGAAGGGCTTTGCTTTACATACCCGAGTGTCCAGGGAAATGTTGGCAGTCTTTCCATCCACTGTGATGCACAGCACAGACTCATCTTTGGAACTCACACAGTCCTCTCCAAACATATCCCTAAAGCAAACAGCCAGGAGTGTAAGGTGTGGTCAAACAGCAAGCTTAGGTTTTTCTGTTAACCCTGGGGTCACTTGGGCAGGTGAGTATCACCTTGCAGCAACAATTATTTAACTCACTCTGATGTAATTGAGAAGATCGATCTTTATTATGACAGTGGGCCTCAAATAACAGTGAGAATTTTACCAAAATAATCTCATCATAAACAAAGGGAAGGTTTCCTTTGGTTTCAAAAGAGGTAAGATTTCTACACAAATAAAAGAATACACTCAGAGTAAGTTTTAAAAGAGATGTGATCCAAAGTTGTTTTCATTAACCATTTGTAGCATAACTTTTGGAGGCAACTTAAAAATCTGCTTCTGGAAGACATAACTAGGCCCTGTATTCAAAATTTTAATGGTGCTGAGAACTTTTTACTGTACCTCTTTCTTTACTTAATTCCTGGCCTTCACAGAATTTGCATGAAGTATTTTTACATAACTATCTTAAAACCCTTTTATACTAGGGCTATTCTATTTATGTGGTTAACATTGTCTATTTTTTTCTAAAGGAAAATGAGCATCAACTTACTGAAGCATGATCTCCATTCTCTTCCTATATACATCCATATCTATTTTTTTGGAAATCTTATTTACTGCAGCTGAAAAGAAAAAAAAATTACTTTTACAGACATTTACTGGGAGGGAAAAATGGTTAATTGATAGATACTACTCACAAACTGACTTTCCTGAAAAACAATAAAAAAAAAAAAAGCATGTTTAAACAATTTATTAAAAAACATATTTAAAAAAATGAGTCAAGGAAATGCATAAATTTCCATTATACATTCCTGTTCTCATCGTATTTTAAAGTCAAAAATTTCACAATTCACAATCTGACTTTTTACTGCTCCTGCTTATTACTAACACTCATTACATCTCACATATCCTTTACTTAATAGAGAAAATAATTTACTTTTATCAGTTGTTTATAATCCTTCCATTTTCTCTTATTACACAAAACTACCACATCATGGAGGCTGGGAGCATGCAGAGAATAAAATAAAATAAAATAAAACTGGATGGTTTTGTTTTGTTTTATACTGAATGTGAGCAGTAGTAATAAGCCTAGATATTCCTGGAATATATTTCAGCATAGAGAAGTTGAAATAAAAACAATACCTTTTTTTAGACCTGGTTTCAAAATTAAGAGGTAGTGTAAAACAAGCGATTTTTCCTTTGAACATAATTATTTAAGTATTTGATTGTTAAAGAGTCAGAAGTCTGGAGGAAAAGGTAGTTGTGAAAACTGCTACCTTTTTCATTGATGGATACAAAAACTTTTAAGTCTTTTGAAACACTGTTTTTCAGTACTTCTAAATCAGCTGAGGAGTTCAGAACACAGTGGTAGTAAGTTTCTGAGTAATTCTTTGAAAAATTTTATAACTGCAAGTGACCGTGCTTAAATCTCAATAATAATAAAAAACCCTGAATAAATATATTAAAATTTACCATTCCTTAGACAAGATGCAGCAACTGAATGTACTAAGCAAGATATAATTTCATCCTGGGAATGAGGTAAACACAGGCACATGGTCAGCTAAGCAACAATAACTTTAAATATTTTAATTTGATCTCTTTTGATCCTGTGTACATACCCTAAAATACACAACTGCAAGAACTCTTTCAAATGTTTTTACCCCAAATAAGAAAAAAAACCAAAAAAAACCTGAAAGAAGCCACACCTGAGATTAGCAGACAAAATCAGCACCATAAAACAACATGAGAGATGATGCTAAAAGGCCCATAAAAATACAAAGAAATAATCTCAGGGTGGTGGAGGGTGGAGAATCTAGATACTGTCACTAACACTTCATACAGAGAAAGTGTGGACTATGAAAAAACAAGATAAGACAGATACTACAATAAGAAATTTAAAAATTTGGCAAAACAGTAAAATGTTTTTTCCATCTGTATAAAAAAGGGAAAAAAAGAGGTCAAAGTATAATTCAAAAATAAAATTTCTATTTTTGGTTAGTCTCATAGAGCAGAACATGAGGACATGGCCAGAAGGACATATATAGAGAAAATTAACACAACCAAGATCAGAACATTACACTCTGAATTTGTTCAGGTCAAGGTGACTGGAAAATCTTTACCCCCAAACAAAGTAAGAACTGTTATGGGAATCTATAAACTCAGGTGAAAGGATTTTTAACAAATGTGTTGAGTCAGGTATGAGACTAAACCCCTAAGGAGCACTGACTGCTATTATACAAAATTATTAAAATATATAATAAAAGACAAGAGGGGTAATCCAGTGAAAATAATCCAGTGAAAATATCTGTCCATATCAAATCATAGAATCAAAAAATGGCCTGGACTGGGCCATACAAAACTTAATCACTTTAGGTTTTTTGTACAAGGTTTCAAACTTATTTTAAATAAGGCCATGTTTTCCACAGGCAGTCATTGGTTGCCACGTAAGAGAAAGTTTCAACAAATGAATATGGCACAAATAATGAAGACCAACCTGTAATTCTGTTTTAGGTAGCAAATTTTACTTCCTAGTGAGTTCCATAAGGCAAGGAAATACAATAAGGAGATTGCAATGTATTGGAAGGTATTATTTCCCTCTAAGCTTGACGTAAAAATAAAAAAATATAGGAAGAAATGCCTCAGTTAAATAAGCATACACTAAACTTATACCTTTCTGTATTTTGGGGTTTGACTGAACTTCCAGTATCACTGTTGTCACAGTGTCTGCATACATATCATTAGCAGGATTTGCCACCCACTGGAAGACAAAAAAAAATAAATTCATGATTTAGACTGAGTGAATAATGCAGCATAGAGACAATATAACATTAATTGTATTCTCCTTTTTGCTTTTCTCTGAATTCCAGCTTCAAGTGACTGTCATACATTCCACACCAAATCAATTACTTTTAACTGGGTGTACTCCAGTAACTTCCCATGAAAAATTCAAGCTTTTGAATGTTTCTGAGCATATTTTACAAAACAATTAATTACCGAAACTCTTTGGGGGAGGAAGAAACATCATTTGATGTTATTTCCAATTACTATCTGTCAAATGAAAAAAGGGCACCAAATCTGCCATTATACTCATGAGATACAGCAAAAAAACCCAACAGGCACTGGATAAATCAAATTACACACATGCACACAGGACCACAGCTCAAGGGGAACTTTGTTCTAGCCTTTGCTGTACTTGTCATACAACAGAAAACTTAAAATATTGAATTCTGCATGGCATCTCTATGGTATTATTTTGGAGAAACTGGAGAACAAAATACTTCTTTCTCCCTCACCAATGCCCACCTCAAGGACTACCATGCCTGGTTCCTGGATGACAGTAATATTTTTGAAAACCTTCAGGGCCGGTTTTTGCTGGATTTCTATTTCTTCTACATCACCTAAGAAGTGACAACAAATGGTTAGCAATAATGAAATTATACTGGAAGCAAGACTAACTTTATTTGCCTAAGAAAATAAGTCAGTTTAAGAATAAGAGGGGCTGTCTGTTATCACAGCTGCTCAGAGCAGCTCACAAAATGGAACCCCATACTCTCTTTTCTTACCTGACAATATTCATTGTTCTGGATTGTTTAGGGTTTTTTTATTAGGTAATTTTGGCCACTTTACTTGGTTTGAATTTTTTTATTTGACTAGCTTAGTACACTGAGTGAGTACACCAACAAAAAAGAAGAGACATGAGGAATTTAGTTAATTCTGCTCCATTTGCAGAAGTAATCAGCTCTTACCCCTTAAAGGATAAACCATTGCTCACATAAGCTTAGAACTTAAATGAAAAGCATTGTGCCTGCTAGCACTTGGGTTATGAGACCTGAACCCCAACTGAATATAGGTGTTCTCTCCACTTGTGACATGAATTAGATTCTGACACTAGAGAATTAAAAAAATTCTGAGCTTTAAATCTGGGAAAGGAATCTGCAAGGTGTGTGTACTTAGCACAGGAGCTGCCCCTAACCCTTGAGAAAGCCAGAGAGAGGCACAGGGGATCATCCCAGTGTCAGGTTCAAATGGCTTCTCATCCAGGAAAAGCCAATTCGAGGCTGTCTGTCCCAAAGGAGGGCAGGGCTCTTGTTTTGATTAACAGGATGGCATTAGCCATTTCATTTGGGGCTAGAGATACAAGACCAGTTAATAAAAGTTTCCATCAGAGTGGCCAGAGCACTCACTTTGGGGCTGACAGAGACAGAAATCAGCTATGCTCTATATTGCTATATGCTCATCACTTTGTAATACGAATGCAGTATATCCCCCCCAAAGCTGTGCCACACTCATGAACTGCGTCTGGCAGAAGCTGCACAGTCTAATGAAAGCTGTAAAATACAAAGCCATCTCCACTCAGAAGACCTCTGAAGACTGGAAGTTGCTGCAAAGGCTGGCCAGTGTGAGTGCTGGCCGTGTGCTGCCCAGCACGCACCGGTGAGTTTCTGCAGCTGGTACGAGAGCAGATTGAAAGGGCCCGTGTAGGGGATGGCTTGGGTCTGGGTCACCGTGCTCATGGCCAAGTCCGTGTAATCTGAAACCATTTGAGAGAGTGCATGTTAGAAACTATCCCTCTGAATTTACTGTCTAATAAGCAGAATTGTCATTATAGATAAATAATAGCATTGATACATTTAAGACAAGGGGGCTAAAAAGGATAATTTGTAAAGAGGAGGGTGGAACACCTGTATAAGATAAATAATGTATTTGTGGTTAGGAAACCAGCTTGTTTTATTATCCTGCCTATTAGAGACAAACAATGAACTAGGGCAGCAGAACTGCTTTCCCCCCAGCTCTTCTGACCTCAGATTTAATTCCTCTTCTATTCTGAGAACAGATCAATTCCCTGAGTAATAAAAAAGCATAGGAGGACTACGCAAATATTTTCTGTGTTCTGTAGCTTTTGACACTAAAAACTAATGACATTTTAGAAAATGGTAGGACTATTGATTGAAGTAGTTTTTTGGTTCTCACTGGAATGTTTTATGCATATTCTTTCAGAGGAAAAGGTTTTAAGTAACCAGAAGGGAAATGGAATTTTGCTTCTTTTCTGTTAGAGAAAGGAAAGATTTTAAGTTTGAGTGAACGAGTTAAACGCATTTCGTCTCACTACAATAGTTCAGAACTTATGGCAGATAAGAAATAAAACTAAGATGTTCACCAATTGCTTATGAAACACAAAACTGCAGGGAAAAAACCCAGAATTATAAGTGTTTTAATGACACAGAAGTTTCAATTACCCACTGATCACACAACTGTCTGTACTTACTGGAAAGGTCACATGGAGAAAGGATGTGATAGTTAAAATTTCTTTTAACTAGGATTCCAGAAATTCTCTGTCCTTGCTCTGGTTTCTTATCTGCTAAAGATCCCATCACCTGGAGAGAAAAAACATACAGTGCATCAAAGCAATCTGAAGCATTCACAGCTTCAAGTAATTATGGAGATGAAATATGGATCTCTAAGAAAAATCAGAGTATAAAATTAACTCTGAAAACAAAAGAAGGAGTAACCTAAAAACTTTCTGAGACATAACACAAGAAAAGTTTGTAAGAGTGAAGAACCAAAAAAAGTCCCCAAAACAACAACAAAAAAACAGCATCAAAATAAAAAACCCTGAACCAAACACCAAATACAACTAAACACAAATCATTCACATACTTGGACAACATGCAATTTGAAATCAATCAATTAAAAGTAGAGACTAGAAGATAATGTGCAATTTTTACACCAGAAGACAATACTGTTCTACATATAAGAAAACACTGATTTCATACCTTGGCTAGTTTTTCTCCTCTGAAGTTTAATGTCACTGCTTCAGTATTCCTAGGATTATGAACTTCTATATGAACCTCATCATTATCCTCATACTCCCGTATCAATGCTGCTTTCAATCTGGCCATTTCATTCTGCTCACCATGAACTAAAATCTATAAAAAAGACAGTTTTCCTCTTAGCAGAAATTATTTGTCCAACCAGACATGTTTAATAAGCAAGTTATCAGAAAAAATTGCCATATTCTATCTCATCTTTATAAAAATGCAATTCCATGAGGTCACAGTGTAGGAAACATCAGCTCAATTACAGTTGTGTCTGTGAATTCTCTGCATTATTTGAAGGGTGGGACTTCACAGCCCTGAGTAGTAGCTGAAAAATTCATGCTACCAAACAGTGCATTACAGAGATCCTATTTAAGCTTTCACACACAAATATATTGTTGTATTATGAAAGGGAAGTATTAATTTAAGTTCAACAGAAGTCACTTAGCTTTACATTTTTGTGTCTGTATGTAGATATAAACATAACAAACATGCAATTCAAAGAGGATGCTTCAGAGCTCACAATTTTCTTTGCCAAGTTAATTCTCTTCTGTGATGTTTTTCTTATCTGTGTTTGCACACAGTTTCACCACCAGTTTCAGATCCTAGTTGCTATTTTCACATTCTGGTCCTTCACACCTTCTTCTTCCCTGGATTTGCTCATGCTTTTCCTTCCAAGTGCTGCCTCTGTCTTTTGCTGTCTGCACATATCTTAAATTGATGTTTTCTTATTTATTTCAGAGCCAATACTAGTGAATTATTCCAATACCAGCATCCTCAACTTCCATACTGCATCTTACTTCCCAAAACACTGCTGAAGCAGATTGTGGCCTACACCATTGTCTGCAAAGTCATCCCCAGAGATCCCACATGCACACACTCAAGAGCAAGTTGATTTTTACTTTGCTAAGATAACTTGACTAAAAATTATCAAAATCTCCACCTTTAATTATTCAAAGCACAGGCATGCTGGCTACTGCTAGACACCAGTCCCTGCCTTGACTCAAGGCTGTGAGCTGCTTTGGTGAATCCCACTCTGGAGAAAAGGGCAGCATGGATACTGACCACATGTGGAGGTTTCAGGGCCCGGATAAATTCACTGGTTTGCTGATAATCTGTGTGAGCAGAGAAAGAAATGTAATCCACAGACATCTTCAGCGGGAGTTTTTGCCCTGACATAGTGGTGATCTCTTCAGGTTCAGACATGATGTGCTAGAAAATAAAAAGCAACTTAATTTAAAAAAGCCTCCTATATATACAGTATAACTAATGCTTTACATTTCAAAAATCAATGAAATAATAGTGGCCGCCATGTTAAACGTGAAGCAGTGAAAAAAATCTCACAAATTTCCCAGAACACACACTCACACATGAAAAACACAGGCACGACATACCATTTCATCTTGTGCACACTCAGCTGTTCTGGGGGCTCATGCTTCTTCCAGATAAATCTCTCTGACTTGTATCAAAACAGTAACAAGTGTGTGATTTCTATCTCTAAAGGCAAAATTAGATGCTGTGGTTGCCCTTACCTGCCTGAATTTGGAAGGATTTCATTCCCTACAGATGGTCAATGGCACAAGGTGCACAAGGCAGTCTGGTTTCTGACACATAAGTAGTGTTAGACTTCATATCAACTTCTCTAGAATTAGGATTAGGGCTACTTTCTTGAAAAATTAAGCAGTGGAGAGGTCTAAAGTACCAATCATTCCTTCTCATATCTTGCCCCTAGAAATGATTATTCTATATAACATCACTGGAAACGGCCATATGCAAACCATCTGTACTTTTCATTAGTATTAGCCAAAAGCAGTCAGTTTTGACTACATACTCATACATACCCAACAACAATCTCAGTAAATCACATAAAGACACTTCCTATTGACCAATTCTTTCAAAAGCTAACACGAATGCTATCTGTAATCAAGAGGTTGTGGTGCATTAGCAACTCACCTTAGCAAGAGTTCCTTCAACGCAGTACCCTGCAATAATGACTCCATTTCTCTTATCTGTGCACCAGCTCTCAAACAACTCCCTGGATAAGCCACTCTGCATCATACCTGGGGAAGCCATCACAACACTGGGGCCAATGTCATCAAAGTGATCCATACTCTAGAAAGACACAATGGGAATATCAGTTACCACAGCTCACTTACACAAAGCACAGCTCAGCTGCACCCTTATACAACATACAAGAAGGGCCCTGTGTTCACAGATTATACCCCATCCTCATAAAAAGTGCCCTTTGCAGGAAAATTCGTCTTACTGATACCCACTGCAAGCACAGGGATCTGAAGTGGAAAAAATGTTGGGGCATAAGATTCCCTCAAACAGCCCTTTGAGCACTGGGACAGCAGATAACTCAGATATAAACCAGCATCTTATCAATCTATTAGGATATTAAGGATATTGATTGGCTCAGCTGATTGGTGCTAAAGCACACCAAGGTTGTGGGTTCAATCTCTGGAGGGCCCACTCACTTCAGAGTTGGACTCCATGATCCCTGTGTAACCTTCCAACTCAGGATATTCTCTGGTATCAGGATATTAAACATGCAAACTATTGAGCAAATATGAACTCTTCTGCCACATTCACCTTTTTGTGAGAATGTCAAGCCTTACCTTCAGATTACTAATATGCTTGAAAACAAAAGGATTGTTGATGTTAATTTGCTTGCGGATTTTGTCATTCATGGCATTGACATATGTCTGATAAACTGCCATACATTTCTTGGCCAAAGAGGAGGCATAGTATATGGGGATATCATGGAGTTCAGGATGATTCTGCCAGTATTCATCTAAAACAAAACACAAAATTCCATCCACAGGATTATTTATAAAGTGTGTGCTTCTCAAAAGCATCAGTAATTCCTGTAAAACAGATTTACCAGTGGGCTTTTTCATTTTTAGTACAGAAAATCACCATCACAGCCTCTTTGCTTTCATCTGCTTTTCTAAAACAGTCACCAGCTAGAACTATATACAACCAGTACAAACAAACAGGCAAACAAATATGACAAAGGAGAACTTCAGATCCTTTCAGCAGGTCAAATTTCAATCACCCACCACCTTCAGCTACAAGCTATAAAGTATACATGAGACTACACTGCAATAAGTCTATGTTTGTGACAATAAAATAAAGTTTTATGTCCCTGTCAAATATTAATTCCACATCTAAGAGCCAGGGACATCTGCACACAGATTTGTTTGAGAGAATTCACTGTATGAACATCCTGTGAAATAAATCCATGGAGTTCAAGGTGAGAAGGAATCACTCCATTATCAAGCCTGGCTTTATGCATAGCACCAACAGTTACACTTTACAAGCCCAACTGGAACAAAAACAAGAGAAGAGTCTCTGTTAACCACAACTTATTTTATCATTGATGACAGTAGCCATGACCTTTCCTAAGCACAAAATAGAGATCTGAATACACCTGTACTCTCCCATTTGGATACATTTCTGCTAGTTTGAATGATAGTTATGTTGCACAATTGAGACACAATAGTCCAAAAATAGAGGTACACTCTTTTGGCTGTATTTGTGCATTTACAATGACATTATAATGTGCTTTTAGCTAACATTTCTGATTTGCAGGCAAAGCTTCTCACAAGATTTCAGAGAGACTCACTGCCATGGCTACCTTAATAAGCTCAGGTGTAATGAGGAAAGAGCCAGTGAAAGATAACCAGTCACAAACTGAATTCATCATCATAATTTTCTACACCATAACCCAGTATTTTATTTTTGTCATACAGTTACAGAAAGAAGAGAAATAAACACAGAAGCCTACAGGCTCAGCTGAGTAGGCATGTGAGATGCAATTGCATTTTCTACCTAATTAAGCATCCAATTGCATGTCTAGCTTTCCTAGATATATTTTCAAGCTTATCTTTAGAAACTCAGTTAAATATATCTACATACAGCAAAGAGAGGCAAACAAATTACAACCTAATGGCCTCACAAGGTTGAAAATGTTCAGTTTTTATGTTCTCTATAAATTAAAAAAAACCTTCAATCAATGACAAGTAGCAAATAATTCTACAAGATCAAATACTACCCCATGCCTAGATCTGGATTTCTTGTTTACATTTGAATAGACTAGTAAGACATTTTGAAAATAAACTAGTTTCTAATACTGAACTAAAACTGAAATGAAAAGTGAGAAAGATTTCAAGTAGTTTAGGGATCACTTCATATTCAACACCCCTAAATATAAGCATTTGAAGCTTGAGATAGTTTTCTTTTGATCTTGCCAGCCTTTGAATGAGCAGAAAGACTAGTGAAAAAAATCACGTAACATAGTACAAATTAAATGGGCTAAAAGGAAGAAGAAGAGGGGCCTGGGAATAATTTACTTAAAAGCTGTTTTTCCTTAAGTACCTTGTAACTATCTATACATTTTATGTGAAGTAGCTTGTTGTGTTCATGGGTAGTTCTCACTTCTGTTCAAAAGCCTAATTTATTTTTCATTATTATTACGACCTCAGAAGTGTTAGAAGTGTCTTCTAAGCTTTTCCTATAAAGAGCTTTTCATTCATGTTTGTAAATTAAAAGTGCAAAACTAGCAGAACTTCAGAAGAAATCATACCCCTTTTCTTAGCAGTACAGTTTAAGTAAAACAGTTGCTGTTGTAACTTGTTGTTATTTTTCTGTTTGTAATAACTATCCCCAATTGCTGAAATCCTGATTCAAAAAGATTCAAAAGCCAAGCACATTATTATCACACCATCATCTCCTTTCTAGGTCTCCCATCCTACCTCACAAAGCAGAACTGCTGGTTGGTTTACTGGACCTTTTACATTTGAACAAACATGCATTATATATTAAATTATCAGGTAAACAACACGCTGTAAAATGGCTGAAGAGTTGTTCAAGGAATTATGACACCTGAAAACATTCTAAATCCCTTTCTGTGCAGCTGGGAAGGTCCATACCTAAGATGAGGAGCAGCTCCTGAGCTCGGCCCAGGGCAAACACGGGGATGAGGCCTCGGCCCCCTCTGTTGACGATGTCGTGAACGGTGTTGCAGAACCGCGCCTCCCGCTCCTCCCTCTTCTCGTGAATGTGCGTGCCATAGGTGGATTCCTGCAGACGGACAGACGCAGCACTGAAAGGGCTGACACACAGTCATTCCTCATCTTCCCTGAACCCAACCAAAACCAGCAGATAAACACACCGGTGTTAACATGTTGGGGAGAGGAAGGAGAGAGGTCAAAGAGAGGGAAAAGTTCCCCCAAGTCCCACAACCACCCCGCCAAGGCAAATAACCAAAACTTCCCTGCTCCCAAATCCCTCCAAGCAATTTAGACAGACAGATCCTGTTGGCACTAAAGAAGTTAGAGCTGTTAATTTCAATGCTTCTTTTAAGAGGTTTCAAATGTAACACACTTATTTTCCTAACTGCAAATGCTGCCAGAGCTTTGATGACCACACTGACAGGGCCTAGAATGGTACATGTGCCATGGTTTTACCCCAGACTTCAAAAACAGGAATTACAGAAAACATGAGATTTTGATATGACTTAAAATTACATTATCAGTTACAGAGAACAGCTAGAAGGGACACAGTAAATTAAATCATTTTAAAAGTTCCCAGTGTTTGTTTCCAGCTAAAACTGTTACTTATAAAGTTTCCCTTGAGCTGCTGTTTTCCAAACATGGGTTCAGAATAAAATAATTTCACTCAGAAAACAAAACAAAACAATGGAATAACACTCAGAGCCCCACCACTGAGGACAAATTCTTAACATATCTGGAACTAGGTTAGTATCCACTAAAAGAGATGTCTGGTTAAATTTAGGTTGGTGTAACACAAGTCAAAATCAAATAAATCTCCTATCTCAGAAAGGTCTGTCTAGAGTCTTAAGGAGCTTCATCAGAATTATAAAACAGTAATTAGACTTTTCAACACAATGGAAAGCAATGTCAGAGTTCTGAGCACCCAAGTATTTTGGATATTTAACACAAATCCCTCCCTCTAAATCTCCACTGTCTTTGTCATTCTGTTTTGGCTTTAGTCAAGTCATACCCCTATCCATAATTAATCACTAACAGAAAGAAATCATTTTGCAAAACTTACAATTATAAGAATGTCGGGTTTAATATTGGGAATCTCAGCTGCCATCAGGTGTCTGTCCTCCTGCCTTGAGAAATCACCTGTATATAACAGCTGTTGGAGACAAAGAGAAGCACTGCCCTGGTTACAGGTTCTACCAGACAGCAGCCTTGAAAGGGCTGTGCAAAGATGGTTTTCATGAATTTCTGATAAAAAGGTCAGCTGTACTTTAAATAAGACTCTCCTTATGTGAGCAGTGCTTACAATTTTAGGTCAACAGCACTACAAGTACTTAAACTTCTATAGTAAAGGTTTTTCAAGCAGTAACATCATTCCAAGAAAAACAGGTAAACAAATATTAGGCTCTTATTTTTCCTTTCAGATATCAAGGTACCATTTTCAGCCTTGTGGTCAGTGCATATGCATACTTGCATTGACCACAAAGAAGTTAAAATAGACATAACATAAAACACAGCAACTTCTGCAAGGAACTAAAGCAAAGATCAAACTGTATTTACATACCAGAATGCAAATATAACAATTATTTATTAAAAGTTCTTCTAATATTTTTTATACTAAAAAAGCCTGTTATCTCAGTGATTTTCCAAATAGAATAATCACTTTCCCCAGTACACCAAGAAGTAATTTTTAATTGTTATTTATTTTTAATGGATTCTTAACTGCAGGGTGGAATGCAACTCTCTGCACCAAAATTGACGGTTTCAAAACTGACATTTTTTGATTTAACAATAATTCCATTGATGAAAATGTGAATAATAAATAACATACAGTCAGTGACAGCAGACACCTGGTCTGCCAGGTAACCTACTATCACAGGCAATTAATGAAAATAATGACATTAAAACCCAATCTATTTGAGTCATGCAGAGTGAGAGGGAAATCTTCTTCGTCATGCCTCAATCAGAAAAAAACTCAAAAAAGCAACACTAAGAGATCTAAACTTTATTGTGATCACTGTAAACTCAGTTCTATTTCTAGGATTTTTTTAAAGTTAAAACTCTTGTACTTCTCAATCATTATAAATCATGAACAAACTCCTCCTGGGCAGCAAGCCTCAGAACCACCTTCCCTTCCCTCTTCAGGGCTGTGTGAATCTTTCTTTGGACAGTGATTATCCTGCTGAACTCTAATTCATGAGATGTGTTTCAAGTATCTGGTTTTGGCACAGTGCTGCCTATGATTATATGATTTACTTAATCCCTCTGTACCTAAAATTAATAATAATCTTATTTCTTTAGGTACTTTAGCACAGGAGTGTTATGATAAAAATGTAACTCACATTCATTGACAAATGCCACCTAAGAACTTGAGACAGGCAGAGACGTGAGAATTACAGAAACAAACATCTATTCACAGATTTAATAAAATGCAGTTTCCACAAACTGCCTCAGCTACCACCTGCCTCTGATCAGCCCAGCAAGGGAAACTACAAGGTTAGTGGTTCTAAATCTGAGTCCTGTCTCAGACTCCCATACAATCCACACATCTTACCTGATTTGTGTCACTTGCCAGTGTTAATCAATGAGAAAATACATGTCCTAAGCCAAGGCCTCTGCCCCACACCTGAGTCCAAGTCTATTGGACAGCTCCAGCCACAGTGGTGGGGCATAAGAGACAATAATAATTAATGACTACATTAGTACTCAGACTTGATTTCAACTTATAAGAAAGAGAAAATACCTTCACACCAGCTATTTCAATCATAAACATGGCTGCTCCCAGAACGTGGCCTGCGTGGTAGCACCAGAATTTGATTCCTGCCACCTCTTTCACTTCATGGAAGTTGATGGTCTCAATCTTGTCCATGCTTTCTTCCAGGTCTGTTTCTGTGTACAGCATGTCATCTGCTGAGATGTTACTGCATACAAGTGAAATGGCTGAACATCAGCTCACCTGAACACCTGGAAAAAACTTCTTGGCTTTTCCCCACTGACAGATTTCCATCCAGTAACACCACGTCCCCCATGTTAGAAATCAAGCCCAGCTACTCTAATGGAGCTCCTTAAGGAGAGTTAAAGTACCTTTCTTTTGAAAGGCCATGCAAGAAGAGTCTTTTCAGTTAAAATCTGCTCTGTGTTTCTCAAAAGGTTCCCAGCCCCAGGCAGAGATCTGCAACTTAGCATGTAAGAGTCCTCGAAAACCATATGGAACCATGCTCTTCCTACCAGCCCAGAACAAACAAGTTAAAAGAGGACTGTTCTGATCCAAGCTCAAAACAGCTGAGTTGAGATTCAGGACCACTGCAGTCACATGGAAATAATGTGTCAAGGCATGAAACACAAGAAAACAAAAACCATAAGAGAGAAAAAAATACCCCAACATGGAAGTAACAGAACCTCTTTGTATAGTTAATGTTTGATCTGTCCTTGTGCTGAAGAGTGAATTGTAACTTTAGGAGCTTAAAATTCACTACAAACTATCCATGAGGTAGTAAAATGATTCATTACTTCTAATCTAATTATATGTAATGTTGCTACTTATGCCAACATCCAGGTTCATCCAGCTACTTTTGGCAGCTTGACCTTAAGTTTCCCTATGGAAAGGGAAATAATAGGTGAAATAATTCAGGAAGAGACAGCCCACAGGTTAGCTTACCTGACTTTAACATAGTCTGAAAGAAGCCATCTGTAAATAGCTTTTGTAGCATGAGTCATAAATGTCCTTCCCTTAAAACTTGTTTTCTGTAAAAACCATGGCAAAGCCCCACAGTGATCTAAATGGAAGCTTAAAACAGACACACAAATCCAATTAATACATTCATATTACACAACACTAATATATAACATCCATAATTCACTACTTCACTGGACTAACATGGTGTCATAAAAATCCAGAAACAGAATTTTCAACCTTGTTGTTAACTGTGCTGGTCTACATTCTGCAGACTAGTGACTAGAAACATGACCAAGAAAAGGTAAAACTAATACAGGAAATTCTCCATTAACTGCCAAGGTTTTACATGTATAGTATTAGAATTACCTTATTTTTGTAATTTCCATATAAATTTAGAGGGAGAAAAGGAACAGGAACCAGGGACACTAAACATCAAAGATACATGAAAGCTAAAAACACAATCCTAATTTTGCAAGTTGCACACTAAAGAATAAAACACGATCTCTGAAAATTAAATTGTTCGTTCACACTTCTAGTTTGACCCATCTTAAGAAACTACTTTTGAAATACATGTAGAACAAACACATACCACAAAAGCTCAGAATTTTATGGAGAACTTTTTATTACTGATTACATCATTTAGAAATGGCTCTCCTTGTCTCTCAGCCACTAAGCAATACATAAACCACATTCAAAGCTTGTGCAAGCCTCCAAGAACCTTTTTAATTCAAAGCTAATAGAGCAAAAAACACAACCAATATTCTTCTGGAGTCTTTATGTAGAAAACTCACTCCACAAGCTCTCACAATGGTGTTAAAGCAGGACAGGCTGTAAAACAGTCAGAAATCAGAGTGACCTCAGAGAAGAGCTGTAATGTCAAAAGTGGATGAGCATCCTCAATATTCAGTCCTTAATTCTAAATGGAGATCCTTCAAACTTTTTTTTAAAACTCAGAAGCTAGAATTTTCCCCTACCATCTAAATAACACCTATTTTTCAGCCTCTCTTAATAACCTACAAGTGAACACAGCTCAGACCATGACCTCAAGTTATTTGTGCTTTTAGGTGCCACTTACTGACTAATAAGGAGCAGATCAATCTCAGCTGGATCTATCAAATCAATGTAAGGAAGAGCATCCATTCCTTCCAGCCCAGGATGGATTCCACAATCAAGCTGAAAAATGAAACAAAGTTAAGGCTCCTAGCAGAAGGTATAAAAACCCCTCTTCCATCTTGGTCTATGACATAGTTATTAGTGACTGGTAACTTTTAGCATCACACAAAAAAAGTTTTTTCTTCATTAAACATTACTTTTAGCATTGGATTTCAAGCAGAACAGTCTGGGTTGGAAGCACATACATTCTATATGGGGAGAGGGTTTTATTTTACATGCCTCTGTGATGCCTAATGCCATACATGCTATACTGCTGCAGAAGGCTACACAATGTGCCTTTTCCAGTACTGTGTCTGACTGCAGAGCAGAGGCTGAATTTAACCTGCAGCATTTCACATCATTTCAGTGATCTGAAGCAGCACACTGAGAGGGCATACAAACATATCCATGCAATAATTACCATTATTTTTCTTCCTTTAAACTCCAGAATGATGCATGACCTTCCTACTTCTTGGCCAGCACCTCTGCAAAGGGATATGAAAGTCATGAGGACTGGAACAACGCACACCGCACAGATGTAACCACACTGGATGCCTTTACCGGGGTTATTTTTCTGTGCAGAAATAACAACTGCACGGCCCTGCTAAGCCCAGCTATCCAAAGTACCTGAGCAGCTGTACTTATCCCAAAGGAAATGAGGCCCTACCTAACGCGGCAGAAATAGAAACAACCCGTTGGAAGAAATTATTTTAGCCTATTTTTTTTTACTGAGCACTCGAGTCTCAAACTATTGACACGTACTATTAAAGTTCACCTAAGTAACAAATCGGGCCCAATAAGCCTGGAGTAGCACCCTCAAGCTGTCCCCAAACCAACGCTCATGGGAACGCCACCACAAACCCCCTCAGCCGGCAGCGGCCCTTTCAGCAGGGCAAGAGGCGGCCCCAGCGGCGCTGCCCCGGCCCGGCCCGGCCCGGCCCCCCGCGTCCCGCGGCTGCCCCGGGCGCTCACAGGGGCCGGATGAGCAGCTGGTCGCTCTCCTCGGCCGGGATCAGCGCCTCGGCTTTGCGCTTGGCCGCCATCGCGCCGCGCTCCTCCCGCCGCCTTCCGCCGCCCGCCGCGCCTGCGCCGCCCCGCGCGACCCGGAACGGCATCGGCGGCGGCAGCGGCGGCATCGGGAACGGGATCGGGATCGGCATCGGCATCGGCAGCGGGAACGGGATCGGCAGCGGGAGCCAGCGGGGCCCGGCGCGCCCGGTGAGCAGGGGTCGCATCGCTCTGTCCCTTTTCGGGTTATCGGCCGGGGACGGAGGGAGGAACGGGGAGAGAAGCCAAGCGGGATGCGGTGCTGCCCTGCCCGGCTTCCCGGGCCGCCCCCTGCTCCCGCTGGGGCAGGGATGCTCCGCGGAAAGCCCGGGAGCTGCTGCGGGCCCGTGGATGCACCCGGACCGCCCGGGAGCCGCTGAGGGCCTCGGAGGCCGCTGCGGAGCGGCAGAGGCGCCTCTGGAGCGGCCGCAGGGCTGTGCGGAGCCGCCGGCACATCCGCGCTGGAAACCGGGGCTCGGTGTGTGCTGGACACCGCCCTGCTCCCACACCGCTGCTTGCCCTGAGTGGCTTTTCGTCTGCCAGGCACCCAGTGTTTGCTCAGCGGCGGCCTAGGGACTGTGACCCATCACGGCATCGCACATCCAAGCTCCGCCTTGGGCTTCTTTCATTATCTTCTGCAGTGTGAGCCGTCTTCCGTAGGTTGTCATCATCCGTTGTCCTCTTTCTTCCGCCTGCCTAAAGTTTCTGAAGTTTTATAATGACAGTAATTCGTCTCTGAAGCTGAGAAATAGGGTTTCAGAGAAACAGGGAGCCAGCATCCTGTTGCTTGACACTGGCCAGCCAAAGTTGAAGTGATTCAAGGTGTTGGTAGGGCAGGCACATAGGAAATAGGGTTCTGGAATCCTCTCAGAACTCCCAGGAGCTCAGTGCGAGTGCAGTAAATGTACCACGCATTTTGCTTCATTTTCAGGAACATGTGAAGTGGTAGTGGCTGCTTCTAGGAGTATTCCAGTCAGTAGTTCTTCAGAAATAGGTTGGGGTTGGTTTTTTGTGGTTTTTTTTGTTGTTGTAGGGCGGTGTTTAGTCGGATGGTGGGGGGGGGGATAGATTTTGCTTTTTGTTTTGTTTTAGTGGAAACACTGTCATAGGAGCAGGGAATGTGTTCTGTGTACTTTATAGGGCACTTAGATAGTACTCACGAGTAAAAATCACCTAATGTTTAGGTGGGAATAAATTTTAAATTTTGCCTTGTTTCTAACTCTATCTATGCATTAGAAACTGACCTTTGCAACACTGTGTAAACCAAGTAGTAGCCTTTTTTGGCAATTCAGAAGAATAGGGAAGTTTTAGCAGAGAGCTTGAGGAACTTTCCCCAGTCACGCATAAAGAGCACCAGAGTAAAATTCCTACCTCCATTCACAGAGCCCTGAGCAAATTTCCAGTTTTGGTCCACTTTGGACACAATCACTGGTATTTGCCTGGACCTCCTTCCCTTGATATGACAGGCTTTAATTTTAACTTTTTCTACTTAGAAGATCTTCTTTGATCCAATTATGAAAAGATGTTTAGAAAAGGAAAAAAGCGACACAGCAGCAGCAGCTCACAAAGCAGTGAAATCAGCACTAAAAGCAAGGTAAGCTGGACGTGGTGTTTATTCTCTTTGTGAAGCACTTGGGATTGTTCCAAGTTAACAGTTCAGTGGTTCACTTGCACTGATGGTAGGATGTGATTTCCATAAAATTTCATGTTCCACAAAGAGAACTTTCTACTTCCATTCCTCAGATTGTGTTATGAGAGTTAAAAATACCTATCAGTCATAAAGCCCATGTATTCTGAGATGAATACTCAGTCACTTCCACACTGAGTTGCACAAACACAAGATTTTCTCACAGCACATAGAAAGAAAAAGATTTCAAAAAGTAATTTTTTGAAGAAAAAATTACTACATTTGTTCTATTTTTTTCCTTTAAGGACAGTGCCTGCTGCTAGGTACCAAGAATGAGTTTATTCTTCAGTACTTCTTGGTTTCTCAGTGTCTCTAAAAGTATTCTTAATTTTGAATAATGTGTTCATTTTGTCTGATCAGTTTTAGAATGATCACTTGAATATTCTGGGTTTTCCAAGGTGCTGTTTGTTTTCCCCTGCACTGCTGTGTTATTTTAGGTATTGGTGACAAGCATGTAGTTGTCAATTTCTTCATGTAAAATTGCAGTACCAGAAAAATTTGGACATAACCCTAAGGTTTATTTTTTCCTTTTTCTCTGGACATAACCTTAAGGTTCATTTTCTCTTCTTCTATCATTTCCTCCTTATTTCAAAATATCTGTGGACTTCTCAAGGGTTCCTGATGAACTTTTATCAGTCCAATCTGCACTGAGGCAGAAAGATAACCTCAGGAAAGAAACAGGTGGTACTGTTTTTTCCTCCCCATTTTCCAGTGCTGCTGAAGTAAATAGAACATAAACTGTAGTTTTTTGGTTGGTTTTTTTTTTTAAATACTTGAGGCAGGACATCTAGAACTGAATTGTTAACACAATCTCAGTAACTTTCTGATGATGACTTTTTTTAGTCTGTAGATTCCAGTCTTGGGGGACTTTCCAGGTCTAGTACTGTGGCCAGCCTCGATACAGACTCCACAAAAAGTTCAGGTATGTAATCAGAGCTTGAGCAGGTATGGATGGAGCAGGATTAACTTTCTGTCTTTATATAAGACAGCAGAAAATGGAAAAGTATTGGGTATTTTCAGTAATACTGAGTGAATCTGTTAGGTAGCCTTGTGACTGTTGCAGGCACAGCCCTAGGCTTCTATTATTTACAATTCATCTAGGATTGAGTCACTGTTTTCAAAGTAAAGTGTCTGAGGAAGAAAAACTTAGCTGTGCTACCAGTCTGTTACCAGCACAAATCTTGTACAGCTTTTTGGATTGCTGTTTTCTGCTTTTCTAAGTTTACATTTGCACCAAAATAATGGAAATAAGATTTGATTCTACTTGCTTTTAGTCACCAGCGTATCACTGTTGGACCAAACAATTAATTTGAAACAAATAGACCTCAAAAAGTAGAACCAGCTTTTTTGTGTTTTCTGATTCAAGGTTGTTAACTCCAAATTTGAATTGGCATAAACAGTGCTGTTTATACCAATGTCATGTATGCATACAAAACTGTTGCCTTCAACAAGCGTCTGTTCTAAATCAATCCAGTACAATTCATTAAAGAGGAGTTAATGTACTGTGATAAGTGTTTGATGAAAGTCTGCAAAATTAGGGAATTTATTATGTTAGCCCTGTCAACAGCAATTAGAATAGCATTACAGTTCTGGAAGTCTTCAGAATGGCTTTGTTTTACTTTGTTGCAGGACAAAGCAATAGTAATTCTGATACATGTGCAGAATTCAGAGTTAAATATGTTGGTGCCATTGAAAAATTGAAATACAATGAGAGCAAAAGCCTTGAAGGGCCACTGGACTTGATAAATTACATAGATGTTGCACAGGTAAGTGGGTTACAAAAGGCAATACCATCAAAGTCAAAACATCTTAAACTTAGGTGTGGGGTTTTTTTAGTTATCCCTGCATGTTTTATTTATTATATATCCCTCTCTTCTTTATTTATTAAAATCTGTAAGTTTTAGACTTACTTGAAGAAAGTAGCATACTTAACTATTAACCTATGAACCTCAAAAGCCATCACAGTTCTGTAATTTTAGGTGACTGGAGAAGATGCACCAAGAGAACCATTCTGCAGAAGCAGGCTCAGAGCCAAGGGCCTTTTCATGAGTCCTTATTGATCAAGTCCCAGCTGAAAGTTGTTACATTGCCTCCAGATTGATTAGGATTAGTATCCAGGAAGGAATATCTCCTCAGTTTCTTTAGTATTGTAAAAGCTTTCCCATAGAGGAGGATGACAAGTTTCTGCAAGTTTCATCACTCATGAACCTGTGACCAAAGAACCTGAATAATATTTGGGTCGAAAGCCATAATTGGTTGTTCTCATTAGGTGGCTGATTATGTATATTTAAAAGCACAGAATATCTGTTTATTGTGCAGCAACTTGTCATTTCTGAATATTTGCTAAAATTGTTTTTGCAGCCAGACAGTGAAAGTGCTGCCAGTGGAACATGGATCACCTTGGGTCAGTGCAGCATGATAGGCCATGCATGATTTTTCAGCAAACCTGATTTTACCACAAGGCCAGACTCTCCCCTGAGATGACAAATTCCTTTCTGGAACCATGTGATATTTAGAGTAGAATAGAGCAGAATGGAATAGAGTGTTCCTGCTGGAAGGGACCCACGGTGACCACCAGTCCAAACTGCCTGACCACTTTGGGGCTGACAGAAGTTAAATGTGCTGTAAAGGGCATTGTCTAAGTGCCTCTTAAACACTTGACAGGTTTGGGGCATCAGCCACCTTTCTAGGAAGCCTGTTCAAGTGTCTGGTCACCCTCTCAGTAAAGAAATGCCTCCTAATGTCCAGTCTCCCCTGAATGTGTTTCACATAACCTTAAGAGACTGGGCGAGCACTGGGCAGTCCCACAGAGCAGGATCTGAGCAGGGTTTGTGCTGGTGCTGACCCAGTGGACCCAAGTACACATAAATAAGTTTTCTGTTATGTATCTTCCTTGTTCATGTTCTTCTGTCTGCACTAAAGGATTTTGTTTGTTTCCCTCCAAAGCAAGATGGAAAGTTACCTTTTGTTCCAGGTGAAGAGGAGTTTATTATGGGAGTTTCCAAGTATGGCATTAAAGTTTCCACATCTGATCAGTATGTAAGTGCTTCACCCAACTTGTCTTTCTGATGAGAGTTGATAAGTGCTTTCATTTATTTCTCTGGAGATGATCTGTGTGACCAAAATGTCCTTTCTGGCTTTAAGCAAAAGCAAAACAAACAAGCTCTCCCAGCAGCACTGCTTCGTGTCATATCTCCACAGGCTGTGTTTTACTGGATTTATGACAAAAGCTGTTCCTTTTGAGATAGAGCACCAGACAAAAGGCAAGCAAGTCTTCGGTAACACTCTTTGGGCATCATTATTTCTAGGGGGAAAGTAGTGTGACTGTGGTGGCCAAGACCATAGGTTCCTCAGCCCAAGTTAGCAAGGCAGTTCCTCTAGGTGTTTCTGTGAAGAGGGAAAAACAAAGGATGGGGTTTTTCTAAGAATACCCAAGTTGCCAGCTCTTTTAAGTTCCATCCTGCACTCCTAATCCAAGAGTTAGAGTTCACTCCAGCATTAAAACCTCATGATTCCACTTTATTGATCAAGCCTACTTTTTGTTTGCATCATTTCCTACATGTAGTTTCTTTTCCTTTAGTGCACTTCAAGTAGCTTCTTTGCTAAAAATAAAAATCCGGTCTCTTCCCCAGGGCCCTCCAGTTGCCTTTGTGTAGCTTTGTGTTGCAGCCATGTGGTTTCCTTGTGGTTGCCCTCAGAGCCCCAGATGCCATAAATACTTGGCCTTATGAAGCCTTGACCCATCAACAACCCAGCGATGCCTGTTCATGAAAGCCTCAAGTATGAGCATGGAGAAAAGCATTGCTTAATGGTTGAATGCTCTGAAAAGAGCCAAAAAGTTTCCTTTGGTCCCTTCAGAAAATCAAACACTTGTTTCTAGTGCCTGGGAGGAAGGGTAGTACTTGTTATTCAGACTTTGAATTCTTTTGAATTCTGTTTTTGCTCTCCCAAATTCTTAATTCTCATTGAGAACATAGGTTACACTATTATTTAAATTCCTTTGTGCTTTGATAAAGATCAAATAGCTAATTTAAGACTTTCATCCATCGCTTTCCTGTCTTCAAATTGCAAGCTTGCACAAGCAGATAAAGCCTTTTGTGGTTAAGCTAGCTTGCACTGACAATTTGTTGCGTTGCATTGTTCCTCAAATTCTGGCTTTTTGCATCTGTGTCACTGTAGGCATTTCATTTGTCCTTCAGTGTGTTAGTTCACCAAATTCTATTCACAGAGTTCCAAGATACTGAAAGGATGGGAAGAAATTAATTTACAAGGAGGCTGTACTCAAAAGAATTCTATCATCCCCCTTTGAGTGATAATCTGCATACACATTAGTACTGTAACAAGTGCCAAGCAAGCAAACCTTGAGAGTTAGTAGGAATTTGGTGAGCAGTCCTGGCATCTTTCTTACAGAGATGGGAGGGTGGATGCAGGAAGCTCCAGGCAGGCTCCAGCTGCCCTGAGCATGGTGGGAGATTGCTGATGGTGACAGCAATGAGCTGAGGAGCTTCAGGATGGAGATGTTTTTCAGCAGGGTGACCTGAGGGCTCTGATGGAGGTCTCTCCCTCCAGGATTCCAAGGCAGGCAGCAAGCTCACTGCCCCTTTTTACAGCTTCTGTATCAAAGTGGGCATTGCTTTAGACCCTTCAGCTGACAGAGACAGCTGTTTGATGCCATGAACACAGAAACAGAGCTGTCTAGAATTCCTAAGACCCTGGAGCTGGTATGACTGGAATAGACCAGATGAGTATGATCAGAGGGCAGGATGGCTGGAGAAGAAAGGCTTGTGCAGGGTACAGCTGCAGAGACCTTGTACTGGATGTCTTCTACCAATCCCTCTCTGGAATGGCCAAAATCAGAAGTATTGGGACTATGGTGGAAATCCTGCAGCTCTGATGGAGGGTAGATTTCTCCCAGATGAGATTTGTGGAAGAGGCAGGACACATCCTGTGGTTTAGGTCAACAATAGCCTGGCTAAGCCACATGGCTACTGCCCCCCAAAGCAACTGGCCTTGTCTGTGCTCTTTTCTGGGAACAGTTTCTTGTGTGTATCCTTCCCAAGACTGGACAGGGGAAAAAAACTGGGAAGGTCAGAAGTTGTTTAAAGTTACCTCTGTGCCAGAAGGACAGAGTGTCCCACCTGTCACAGAGGCTGAGTGAGGAAGTGAATGTGCACTTTCAGATTATGGCCAGGAATGTCTCCATAGAATCGTGGGAGGGGGTGAGTTGAAAGGGATCTGAAAGATCCTCTAGTTCCACCTCCCCTGCCATGGGCAGGGATACCTTCCACTACACCAGAGTGCTCAAAGCCCCCTCTAACCTGACCTTGAACACTTGCAGGGATTGGACAGCCACACCTTCTCTGAGCAAGTGTTCCAGTGCCTCAGCACTCCCACAGTAAAGAATTTCTTACCTTAAATTCAGTAACTTACTATAAACATACTCTTTCAGTTTAAAGTGATTCAAATCCCCTTTTAGTCACTGCATACCCCCTGTAAGAAGTCCCTTTCCTGCTCTCTTGCAGACCCCCTTCAGGTACTGGGAGGTGCCCCAAAGTCTCCCCAGGAACTTTACTCCCGGCTGAACAACTCTGTCGTAGTTTATCTTCGTAGTCCACACCGGAATGCACTTCTAAAGTAGAAGCAAAAGTTAAAGCTAAACTTGTGCTTAACCACCACTTTTTAAAATCTTGACTAAACTCTCAAGTAAAAAAAACAAATAAATTTCCCAAGGAAAACTTTTCTCCTTTAAATAAATCTAAAGTATTCTTTTGTAAATAAGAATAAAACATGGAAAACTGAAATATCTCTTGCTGTTCCAGAGTAACTTTTATTTGCCATGTGTTTTCAGGATGTGTTACATAGGCATGCTCTCTATTTGATTGTAAGGATGGTGTGCTATGACGATGGTCTGGGAGCAGGAAAAAGTTTACTGGCTTTGAAGACAACAGATGCAGCCTCTGAAGAATGCAGCCTCTGGGTCTATCAGTGCAGTAGTTTGGTAAGAGTTTATGCTTTCAGTGTTTAAATTAGGTATTGGCATTCTGATTCCAGTAAAGGGAGATTCTAAAACCGAAGGCCCTTGTGAAGGCTTTTTGGCAGAAGGAGGATTGCTTAATTTAAAAAAAAGGTATAAATGTGTGCTGGCTGAGGGGAAAACAGCCCTGCTGCCTACATTCCCTAAAATTGCCAGTGACTGTACTCACCTGAGAAAGCTCTGTCCAGTCTAAAGGGTGCTATGGCAGCACCTATGGAAAATCTCCACTTCTATTTCCAAACAAAACAAAAATCTTTTAAGATGTGGAGGAGGAAGGGATGCGGTAACAATTCTGGTAATAGAGCATGCAACCATATTTGTAAGCAAGGGAGGTGATCCCTCCTTCTGAGTAGGAGAATTGACTGTCAGGATGCTCTGATGACACTGACCCTTGGCTGGCAGCGCTGGGGGAACACAAAAAATGAGGTTGTGAATGTTGGTGCTGTGCTATGCTGACAGCCAGCAATGCTGACTTGGTTCAAAAGAGCTCGTGTAAGACAGCTCCTATGTGTCATTGCAGGCCAGACAGGTGTTTTGTGGGTCTCACAGAACAAAATGAAGGACACACTCCGCTTTAAATGAGTGTTGAGAAGTTTAGAAGTTCTTCAGAAGGTGTTAACGTGAGTGTTTGGGCTTTTTAGGAACAAGCACAAGCTATTTGCAAAGTGTTGTCTACAGCCTTTGACTCAGTTTTGATGTCGGAGAAGTCCTGATTTCCTTTGGCAGCAGCGTTGGTGCGGGAGGCACCGGGCTCCTCGTGACACCAGGGACAGACTGGAGCCACACACTGTCCTAGGAGAGACTTACTGTGCAAAGGAGACCCTCACAACCTTGCACATGGTACTTGGCATTCCCCAAACATGACTTGAAGAGTCCATCTTCAGTGTCCAGGACATTACAGAATTTTATATTTAACACAATTTCTCTTTTACCTAAATCATGTTTTGTATGTTAATGTCAATATTGCAGAAATGTAAAATAAAACTGACACTTGCTTCTACCTCATTGTCTGAGAAATAATTTGTTAATATAGACTTTGATTCTGCTAAACCCAGGTACTAGAAGAAAAGCAAAATGGTAAGATGGAATTATTTGGTGCTTTACCCCTCTAATTTAATCTCAGGTGTGCCATCTACAGTTTTTCTGTTCAACTAAAGTTCATAAGAAATACATTTTTTCCTCAAGTGATACTTGTTTGTATTTGTCATTTTTGTAAATTAAAAAGAACAATATTGCATAAGCAATACAAAGGAACAGAAGAGAAGCAGAAAAAGTGATTTTAAAAGTAGTTTTATTTTTCCAGACATTTGACTGGTTAACAAGAGTAAAATTTATTAATCATGCTCTAATTATAAATCACTGCATCCAGGACATTGAAAATAAGAGTTGATTTTAGGTTATACAATATATACAGTTGCTCTGCAACTAAACAAAATAAAAACAACTGAATTGAATATTATACATCTCATAGCATTCTAAGCTGCATTTTAAGTGTCACTTGCTCCTTTTTAAACAGTTAACACAGCAACCTAATAGTCTGTCTATTAACAGATTTTTTGAATCAGATTTGAAAAGTTGTATGAAATATGCCAACATTTTGGACTTAAAATTCTTAATTTTATATTATAAATAGATATCTACAGGCTCTAGAATTTTATTTTTCTCTGCCAGAGGAGAAAACCTTTTGAGAAACTCAGAAAATCAAGGGATAAATTTTGCTTAGCTGCTCTTTATTGGTCCTTGGGATTTTACCTGTGTGCACTGTTAGTGCTATTAAATTGTAGTCTACAAGTTGCCTGGTCTTTAAGTGACCGATGAACAAAGTTGTGACATTTTACTCTATTCCTCTTCTAGCAGAACTCAAGGGAAATTTGTATCATTTTTTAATGTTACGAATTGTTACATACACTATAAGATTCTGTGTTAAAAATACTGTACATTAGGAGATCTGTGCAAAATAATATGCCCATTTACTCTCTAGACTCTATCAGGGATAGAAACATACAAAATAGTGTTGCAAACTGAACGCATCAGTAAGTGAATAAAACTGTAGTGCTAAACTATTACTCTATCATTTTACTGGGAACTTTGAAAATACAGACTAATTTGCTTCAACTTGCAATAAAAATATCTTGAAACATTCCAGTTTGTTCCCCATTTATACTGCAGCAACAGCATCTAGGAAGTGAAAGTTACACATCTACGTGGCTGTACCCACGCGCTCGAGGCATCAACCAACGGTACCATTCAGGAAGGGTGATACAGGCTGAGATCAGTGTTGCTCTTCCAGCATTTCTGCAATGTGGTTCTCATCCAAATAAGCACAGATGTGGTGGTGGCCTGTTTTCCATTCCTTCCAATATGAAATGGCCAATTTAAGCACCATTTACCAGAAATTCAAAGCTCTCTTGATAAATCTAGAGATACAATGTTCACATAATGTGATCAAAGCCAATGTGACCTAGACATTGATTTTCTGTATCCTATGCCTCAGTTGTTTCCTGTAGCATAAGCAAAACCTGGTACAATTTCACAATACACAAACATCAAAATGATGTCAGATCTGTATTGGTGTTTTAAATTCCATCAACCACCTGGGAACTATCCATGGCCTAGCTTTTGTTCACAAATCAGCAAAACAAGTTTAACAACAGTGTAGCTACCATATATGTGGGTATTCTATATAAATACAGAGTGAGTTGGCAAACTATCATTGTTTGCAAGGTAGTGGCACGCAAATTTCATAAACCAGAACATAACGTAGTGAACTCGTGAGGCGTCAGGCATCTTATTGACCAAGGATAATTACCTACATGTTCCACCATATATGTTCTCTCTGTGAACACATTGCTGGATGATTTAAAGAAAATTCAAGAATTTTAAAAAAAAGTCTTAATGCTATAATGAGACAAGTGTAAGAAATGTTCTGCAATCCATCATCTTAGTTAAGTACATTTCAGGAAGTGCAGTTTTCAAATCCTTGAGTTAATGTAGTAACTCATTAATATTGCCATAGTTTAGTTAACCAGCAGTAGTCACATTAAATGACCAAAATGGATGTAACATACATAAAGAACATTCAAAAAACAGGTTCTACACACATGCAGCATAGAAAAACAAAACAGTCTCAAGCTCACAAAATTAGAACTAGAAAGTTCAACGACTAACACAGATTTCAGATAACTTTAAGCAAATATCTACATCCATTCTGAAAGAAAGAAGTTTCTCCTGTGGTAAACTGAAGTACTTTTTCACTTTCACCTGGCCAAAGACACATAATTAAAACAATTTCTTCTGCAACTGTTGGCATCCTTGATGACAGCCAGTATGGCAAGCTACTAATGAGTCCATTTCAGAACTACAGAGCAGCTTGCATGTTTTGGTTCCAGCACTTCAAATGGTGTCAAGAACTAGATAAGTTCACTGCCCTGGTAGATGCACACACAATTTCTTTAACTGGGGAAGCAACGCTGAACTGTTGTACTGTCATGTTACAAAAGGGAGATTAAAATTACAGTGAATTGATCGATAAGAACATTCATAATGTTGTGATATTCAGACACGTGGATTTTGATTGTTAAAGCTTTTCAGTTCACCTTGAAAAATACAGGAAGAGTTGTTTTTATTTAAAAGTGTAAACTGCTTATGAGAAATTTTCACGTAGAAAAAAGTTGAAAAGTCCCCAAACCAGAACAATGGCAATAAAAAAGTAAGCTACAGTACCTAGGACTTGGGCAGTGCTCTGGCAAGGTGGCTGCGGATAGGTAGGTGAAATGAAATAGAACTAAACTTATTTCTGTGACTGCTGGAAATGAGAAATGTCTCCACTTATCAGTAGCAATTTAGTCAACAATAAAGTGCACAAATGATACTGGGAAAGCTCCTTTCCGACTGGGATCTCCATCAATATGACCAATCTGAAAGAGTCCAGATATTTTTCAAGTTAAATCTTGTAATGACATTTCAGTATCACCAAAATGAATACCAGTGACCTTCCTGCACCTGTAGCATAAGCCTCCCACCAAATCTTTTCTGCAGTAGTGCTAGTTTTCTTCTGCCAATAGGAAAATTCAGTCCTACAGAGTGCCTATTTTTCAGCTGTACGTTGGGTTTTTGTTAAATGCAAGTTTTATCCAGTTCTTTGAATATACAACATCTTACTGCAGTACCACTGCTGCATCATTCCAGTGCAATCTGTAATGCCTGGCAGCCCACGTTTGGCCTCTGTTGTGTTGCTCCTCTAACCATCACTGTGAGGCAAAAGGATGAATCAAGCTTCAACAGTTTCAGGTTTTAGATTAAGCTATTTCTGTTTATACAGCATTATTGTCAATTTAGATGCAATCTGAAGCTCTGTTCTTCACTAGCTAACAGATTAAGGCAAGTGTTTTCATGCACAATAATTTCCCAAGATTTTGCTTGAGCCAATAAGACTCTGGAAAGCAAAAACTTGAGATGGTTTCCCAGCTCAAATAGACTCAGTCCTAGTCATCTGAAGACTGAGGACAATACAAAGCTCTCCTCTGATGCTGTCCTGGGGTGACTTTAGGATGCTGTATTGTATTTGTACCCCCATCCATCTGTTTAGCCCAGAAATAAGTTCTGCACCTTTAAAACTAGATCTGAGTGCTAAGGGAGGCAGAAGAAGAATTGGTGGAATGTCAAAGGAGACTGTATTGAAAACACAGAGATAAGAGCTTCAGCTCTCTCTCAGTGCTTGTTGTTTGCAGCACAGACAGTGAGCAGGACAGAGCTCTCCCCTGCTTGTAGTTACTTTTTAGCTAGCTGAGGAAGACAAGTTCCCTGGACTGTGGCTTTTCTTTTTCTTGGAACTGTTCAGCCCTGCTTCGGACCAAAAACCCAGAAAAACACGGGGAGCTCACACCTGTGGCCCACTGGGGCCTGGGATGCTGCATTTACAGTGCAGGAGGGACTGATGAGAGACTGAGTGAGCAGAGTCACACCCCACAAAAAGGACCCTGAATTTCCCTCTTCAGAACAATGAGAGGTTCCATTGTTTAATATTATTCATTTTTCCATGTCTGTGAGTACTTTGCTTGTTAAATAAACAGTTTTTTCCACTTTTCTTGAAGGAGGTTTAGCTCCCAAACAGGTGGGGGGAAGGACCACTGAATTCTGCCCTTTAGGGAACATCCCTTTGGAAGTTCCCTTCCAAGTTTGTCCCAAACCAGGATAGAAACCCACTACATGGCACCTGCAATAGCAGATTCTTAAATTGCTGGAACTCTGCCAAAAATTTTCTGGATCACGGAGACCATGTCCCCAGTGTATTGTGAGCCCTACTAATCAGATTTCTTTTTTTTTTTTCTTTTTCCCTGAATGAGAAAAGCTAAAAACTTGTCTGAAGTTTGGCTTTTGAAATTTCATCTCCAGTTTCCATGAGATGAAACTATTCTCATTATTTGGAAACCCAGCAGGGGATCTTCTGAAGTGAGTATCAACCTCTAAGATTTAATTTCTTGCTTTCAAAGTGTGTTGACAAAAAATGCAAAATACTCACCCACCACTCCTGATCTTCTTCACCATCAACTACAATAATATCTCCCTCTGCAAAAGTCAGCTCATCTGGGTTATCTGCTACACAGTTGTAAATTGCTTTTACTCTCTTGGGTTTAGTTTTTGACTGAAATGAAAAAAAAAACAACCCTGAAGGTAAATAATACAGCACAAAATAGACAGAGTAGACTTGGAGTTTTTTAAAGAAAGTTTCAGAACTGCTTCCAACTGCTGTTTTTCATAGGTTAGAGTTCAGCTATACCTTTTATGCTGGGTGCTTATGCTTCAGGCTGAATCTGGCACCACCCAAAGCTTTTTGGAACCACTGTGCCAATAACACAGGCCATGTTTCCCTAAGAAATTCTCCATTTTGGCTTACCCAAACCTACAGGGGAGTCACCCTCTGTCTTCAGAGCTCTACATCACTGCAGTGAGCATGATTTTGTTCAGAAGACGGGGTGATCAAAATCTGTGCAAATGTAACAGCAGCAGCATTATCAGAGGGAGGCCTGAGCCACCTGCCAATATGTTCCTTCTTAATTTGTTAAACCCATTTCAGTAGTGTAAGAACCCACCAAAATATACTCTGCCTCCCAGCAGTGCTCTGAGGACTGCCAGCCAGAGAGTCTTTTGGCAGCTCTTTCAAAGGTAGAGTTTAGTGAGGAGAGGCAATATTCCAGTACGGCAGTGGGACTCAGTCCTAGCTATGTTCTGAGCAAAGTGATATCAAAATTCTTTCACTCTGGTTTTCTTCATCTCACACCTTTTCCAGTGCAAGCCAGTCTGCTGCTGCATTTCTTTTCAGCCTCCTCATTCTCTGTTGCAGACCAACAATAATGCTGCCTACACAGCGTTTCCGTGCAGAACAACCCAACAAGTGAAGAGGCTCAAGGGCTGGAGGCAGAGTGTAAAGCTTTCCACCATGAGTCCACCCTTTTCCCAGCCACAGGGAACAAAAATCTCCCCTTTCTACCCTAAAGTGTCAGAGCAGAGGGGTGAGTGCCATTTAGGTCAGAGATGGCTGTTAATGCAGTGCTGTTAGGGACACAAGTTCCACATGGCATCAGGAAAAAATGGCCTCATCACCATACTGGAGTTCCCCCAGTGCCTGGTCCCAGTCTCTAGTTAGGTCAGCCATGGAGCAGACAGATGAAAAGGAACAAGAGACCTCATTTACAACTCTCATTTTCTCCATCAGCAAAATGCTCTGCTGAGGACAGAACTGCCCAACAGTCTCTTACTGTGCCATTGTGCTGGAGCTGAGCACCATGCAGAGAAAAGAGGGAATGTGGATGGGGAAGGATGGAGGCAGCATAATTTTTATGTTCCTCTAGAAGCATTCATTTGCATTCTAGCATAAATTGTCTAGTATAAATTCTAATAGAAATAAAGCTGTGGCCTGCCCAGGGCAGACACAGCCTGAGGCTCTCTCATCCCTGGGAGCTGCCAGCCTGGCACTGCAGCACAGCAATTTTTCCAGACGCTCCCTCTCAGACAAATGACAGTCTGAACCACAACCACCTTTAAGGTCAAAAGGGAAAAGCTTCACATCAGTACAACAGTGATATAATGACTAACTTCAAAATGCAGTAATTACAGGTATTTCTTGTTCTTTAGAAGGCAAGGAAATTAAAATAGATCTCATTCCCAGAGGAATAAAATCTTCTAGGGAAATTTCCCATGTATCTACAAAATGGTTTCAAAAATCTAAATATCACATTGAGGAAAAAAAAGAAATCAAAAGGTGAATCAGGAATTTCCACCTGATAAACAGGCTATTGGGTAAATGCACTGTGTAGGAGATAAGCCACTGGCTAAATGTGCATGTACAACTAGACCTGTCCTTTCTTTACTCAAGGAGCATTTCTGCATTCGTTTTCTAAACTTGGGCTGGCCTCTGGATTCCCTGGCAGGGTAAAGACATAGCAAAAAAAACAGGAGTATAAGGCTAAATGGAGCAATTTAGCCAAATAACTTTAGCTAGACTGATCTAGCTAAAGCTCTTTAACTGAGGGGCCCTTGACTAAATCTCAGCTAAGATGCTTTAGCTAGATTAATTTAGCTAAAGCATCTTAACTAGCACACACTCCTGAGCCAGGTTTTCCCTTCATTCTCTGTCCTATGACAGAAGAAAATCACCTAGATGATTTGCTCAGTGACAGAATTCACCTTGATGAAGACCTAGAGAGAGCTGGAGAGTCAGATATGTTCTTCATATTATGTGCAATTAATATTAAACATTGAAGACGCTGACCCCAAAACTAGCCAGCACAGCCCATTCCTTCATAGCTAAATCAATCTGTCTTATTAAAAAAAAAAAAAAAAAAAAAAAAGCTACAACTTCAATTTCTACAGAAAGTCAGGTTAGGAGCTGTTTCAGATGTGCTGGAAGGATGTAACCAGTGCTTACCCTTGAATCCCAGCACACACAACAGAAATTAAGATCAGAGTCCAGTAGCTTCACAAAGTTAATATGACAACATAAGCAATTTACACTCCTTAGACCATTTAATTTTTTGTGGTCTAAAAAATGAAAGTTATTTTAATGCAAGACAGACAGCAGACAGTAACTTAGTTGAACAAGAGTGGGGGAAGCAAGAAACCAGAAAATTTTATACTCCCAACTAATGCAAGGTGATGCCTCTGAGGCTTCTCATCACTATCAGATGAGAAACAGGAAACAGGGGCTCTGTGTGCTCAAGACCAATAGCCAGGCTATGCACACAAACACACCCAACTCTGTCCTGGAGAGCTGCTATTTCAGTGGACATGGTTAAGGAAAAATGGTTGAAGGGAGAGACACCAGGGAGTGAAGGAAACAGGTGTTTTCATTACAAGCCATTAACAAGACCATTGCAGAGCCTGGAACAGCACATCTCCTACCTCTCTGCTCATTATTTACTACTGAAGCACACTCCTGCACAGAATGTGTGACACTGCCCAGACTCAGTCACACACAGCACCTCAGAAATGTATGGGCTCTACATATTGTGATTTGCTTCCTGCAGAGATGTACTGTCAGGATCAAGGATATGGATCTTTTACATCTATCACACAAGAAAGCAACATAAAATTGAAGCAAGGGCCAAAGACCAAGTTAACTACACATAATGTACAGCTCCACTGACATCTGGAAATACATCCCTGAATCTACACCAGTATAAGATTACAAGTACTGACACTAATGTGTGTTACCATTCATGGTCCTAGATTAAAAATAAAAAGTAAAAAAAAAAGCCACACAATTGGATCAAGAGTTCATCTTAATCCAGTATCTCTTTTCTAATAGTCACTGTAAGGCTGGGGGAGGGTGGAGAAGAAAAATATAGAATTAACCACCTTCTGCTGGGGAAATGCTTACCAAGAGATTTCTCTCCTGTCACCAGGTGAATACTGAGAATTGACAGCACAACGGAACAGTTTCTTTTGTTCTGAGTTTGACTCTGCTAGTCTTGTTTGAAGTCATTTCACCTACCTACATGAACAACTGTCCATTACAAAAGCACGAGTTCCCTTATAAGTTACTTCACTGAAGACTGGGAATGAAGCCACATGTTACAAGTGACTCACCAAGCTCATCTACAAGTCACTAACTCCTAAAGCTTATCTATCTCCAGTAAGTCAACCATAATTCCATGGATTGTGTTGTTCACATCTGGACATTAACAAAGAATCCAGCTGGTTTGGTTTGCTTTTTTAAACTTAAAGTCACATACTATCCTATAGGAAATTCAAGGAAAAAAAAGTTTTTGTGACTATTTAGTACAAGTCACACAGATACTTTAACACAGGATACAGGCCTTTTATGTTTCATGGCTCTCACACTTTTACCATGGCAGGACACACTATCATGTCTACAGTGTGTTCGATAGAATGCAGATGAATAAAATCAAACGCCACATTTTGTACTTACTATTTGTGATTTCCTTGGCATTGGTGCTGGTGGCTGGATTTGTGCCAAAGTATTTGCTGTAGAACCAGTCTGTGTTCCTGGAATGTCACATACAGAAGATGACTCTCCTGCTAAGGTAAATAAACCAAGTAAATATTAGGCATGCTTCCAAAAAAAGGAAGAGTGATGGTACCAATTGAAACCAAACCAATTATTCTTAAAAGTATATAAATCATTTTATATCCCATGAGTATTTAATTTTTACTGGTTCTTTCTAAATAATGGAACAGAATTCTATACTTTTCCTCACCAAAAAGGCCACTTTTCCCAAAGACAACTACCTAAGACATTAAACAGTGCAGATATGCTAAGATAGATGAAATAGATGAGGGCAGAACCAAATAACCTGTTCCCCCTTTCCTTCACTACAGACTGCATGCTGTTATAACCTTTCTTTCCTAGTAAAGACCATTATCATCAGGGTGCTGTATCCTTCACAGGAGACTCCTGCCACAGGTGGCAGATAGCCATTAGCAAATTCCTCTGGGACATGTCAAGAGAAAATGAAAAAGAATCATAGTAGTAACAAACGAATATAAAATATACAGTAGAAGGGCAAACAAGGTAGGAGAAATTCTACTACAACCACCACAGAATCTGCACAAATTTCACTGTAGAGATTTTATGGAGATTGCATTATTGTCATATCCCAAAGTAGTAGTTACTTTGAACAGCAAAAACCACAAAATGAATAATGAACTCTGAATAATGTACTCTGTTTATTAATATGAAAAGAGTGATATCAATTTGCAATATAATTAAAAGTGGCACTATATAAACTCTGGATTTTCAAGGCAGAAACACATTTTCCTATTCTAAAATGTGTATCTGACACTTTGTTTATGACATATGCAAACAACAGTGCAAACAAAAATGTTCAAAATGCATCCTTTGTTTGAGTGGGTTTCAAGGTGAGGTTAGGAAAGCTAAAGCCTAGCTGGAATTGAATTTGGAAGGAATGTCAAAGATAACAAGAAGGGCTTCTATAAATCCATAGGTAACAAAAGGAAGATTAGAGAATATGTGGACCCACTGTTGAACAAGATGAGATACTGGTTACAAAGTACATGGCAAAGGCTGAGCTACTAAATGCCTTCTTGGCCTTCTTGGCCTTTATTAGCAAGACAGATCTTCAGGAAACGTGGTCCAGACACCAGGGGAGAATCTGGAGCAATGAAGTACAAAGTTCTGAACTTGGGGACAAACAGGCCACACACCAATATATGCTGGAGGCCACCTGGCTGAAAAGCAGGACCAGAGGAAGCGGACACAAACTGAAACACAGGAGCCTCTGTCTGAACATCAGGAAACATTTTGTCAGTGTGAGGGTGACACAGCACTGGGACAACGCTGCTCAGAGAGGCTGTGGAGTCTCCATCCTCTGGGCACAGTCCTGGGTGATCCACTCCTCATGACCCTTCTTGAGGAAGGGGTTAGACCTGATACCCTGTGGAGGTCCCTCCCAACATCAACCATTCTGTGATTATATTTATTACATAGTCCCATTATTGACTTTATGTGGCCCATAGCTCTGCTCACACTAAGGAACTTGAGGCATCAGGGCCTACACAACCACAAAGAGAAATAACAAGAATGTTGGCAGTGATTATATTTAAATGTGTAAGGTAAATGAACAGATTAAAGAAAACCTCAACAAACCCACACTCTCCCTTTGATTGTTATGACAGCTTAATTATAATAAAATAAATCTCTAAACCACAATTACCAGGTTGTTGTAGAGACCCAAGTCCTCTGGTCTGCCCTTTGTTAGTTAAGCCAGATGACTTCTCAGTCCTATGCAGAAAGTGAGAAATTGGTCCGTTTCAGAAACAAACAAGAACTTGAAAAGCAATAATACAGAGTACTTTCCAAATTATAAAGTCTTGGCCTGTCTTCAGTAAAATCTGGCGACAGCTACTTTGCTTTTAAAAGAACTACTTTTCTTCTGTATTTCTGATTAAGTGAATTGAAAGTTCCACCTAATTTTTAAAAAGTAAGGCAGAAAAATAATACAGGCTTGATTAATGCAGTTCATGTCTTTTTCTGAGATTTGAAGTTCCTTTCACTGTTATTTTATTTTTTTCTTAAAATTACGCATCCATATTAGTCTGTACATTATGGAAAGCTTCAACAATTTGTGTCTACCTTTTAGGTATGGTACATGCAAAAAAAGGGCTAGAAAGGAGCTTAAGGGTCAAGGCTGCTTTCATCTTTCAGTCCCAATTTGGAAATGGAACCTTATTTCTTCCAAAATTTGCTCAAAGGCCCTATTTTCCAGACTTCTCATTACCTTATTGATCTCCCCTGGTTCCCAACTCAGTATTTCATTTTACTGCAATGCCCCAAGTTGAACACAGCAGTCCTGCTGAGGCACCACTAGTGTTCAGACAGTTGAGAGAATTAATTCCTATCGTTTGCAGGCTAAGGTAAAACTATATTCTTTAACTCTTCCACAACAGCACTAGGTCATCTGCCTTACTTACAATGTCCTTACAGATCCTTCTTCTAAGGACTTTTGCTTACCCACACTCTGCTGTTCTCCATGCTTCATCCCTGTAGTTGATTGCTCTTAATTACTAAGAATGACACCCTTCTTTTCCCTTGACTACTCCTTCAGTTTCTCAAGGATGATCCTGTTTTGCAGTGCATATGTGCTTCCTAACTTATTTTTCTGCAAATTTAAGAGTTTTTTTTTTCTTTTCCAGATCTCTCTACTTCTGCCAAAAATGGAAAGACTCAATGGAACAGAACTTATACAAAGCACGCGAACAGTAAATGGCACAATCAGACATTAGGTCCCATGATCTCCTATTTGTTACTAGATGAGAATAAGGCATTGAATATTTTTTATGGTTTTTTATCTCCATCATAGCTAGGTGTTCTGGAGATATTCAGATAACCTTAAATCACTAGGCTGTCTTGTTTTTACTGTAGTAATCCTTGATTACTGTAGTAATCATCTACATCCTTAGCATCTGCCTTCTGTTCATTCCCACATGAACACATCATTGGCAAAAGCATGCATGCTTTATTGATGATTGCATGTTATAGATATATTAAGTTACTAAAAATTATGAAGTATATTAAAGATTAAAAGGACATCAGTTACCCAGCAATAGGCTTTCTCTGAGAGATTCTGCTAGGAGGTTGTGGAGGCAGTGGTGGTGGGGTTGGCTTGTTTTGTGGAGGAGCTGGCTGCTGTTTTGATTGCTGGTTCAGAGCTTCTATAATGCTGGCTGTCTTTGCCACTGGAGGTGGTGGTGCTGGAGAAAGTACATCTATATAGGAAAGTTAGACAGAAACATGGAATTAAATTTCTATTTACCTTTTCATTTCTTGGGTTCTCATTACAGGTTCCCCCCATTACAGGACATATGTAAGAAAAATGCTTTACTACATGTAATGGAAGGAGGACCTCTTTGGAAAATGGTTTACCTTTTGTTTCACCTAGTCAAAGCTGGAGACCTCACAAGCACTTAAATTTATTCAAGCATTAAAGTGCAAGCAAAGAAAATTCTTACTGAAGTCAGTCACATTCTTGAAAACAGCAGAGCAGAATACATTTTTTAAAGTGCTAATATTATTTGTCCAGTCAATGCCTTCAGTCTGTGTTTTATGGAAAAATAACCAAGTGAGTAATACCTGACAAATTTTATTTAGAGGAACATCTTTTCTTAAAATCTTGTTGTGATTCACAACTAACAGCAGACTAGGTTTAGCAATTAATTAAAATTGCTACTGAATTCTTAAAACCACCAAAACAGAAGCTGGCAATGAATTAAAACATCCTTTTGCATTCCAGTGGTCTGCAAGAATCAAGCACAACGTGGAGACACAGCCCCAAGCCTACATGTAACACTCACCTTCACAACTGGTGAGAAATGCATCACAAAAAGTATATATATACACATAAAATGATGAGCCCTTTAGCTGTAGTAATAGATGGTGCTTCCTGCTGACCCTGCACTACACCATACAGTACTCACTGGAGCATCAGAGAAGATAGTTTGCTACTGGATGGGAACGATAGGCCAAAGCTACAGTCACCAAAAGAGGAAGTATGAGTTGTGGAAATGGAAAAATAAGCCAACTGTGATTAGATACAGTAGAAGGGAGAACAGAGGAAAGTGGAAACATACTTGTAGATGTTACACGCAATGGCGGCACAGGGGGATGAATAGCTGGTGGATCTGATGAAGACCTCTGCCTGCTTATACTTTCCACTCCTAAAGAATTTGTCTTCCACATTGCATTAGATGAAGAAATTGTCTGAATACCACTGCCAAGAACTGAAGGCTGAACTAAAAAGAGAGGAAAATACTGCATTATTATTATTACTTACCCTAAGCACAAAGTGTTAATATTCACACCTGTGCTTTCAGAAATGGTGTGGATAGACCACTATATTCAGCAACACTATATTCATCAACTATAGTCACTGCATCCTGATGGAATGCCAGAGCAGAAATCAGTCTGGTGTTAAAAATTACAGAAAAAAAATCACCCAGAAACTTCTAACACTTTACCTAAACAAAATTTGTCTCCAGTCATTACTTTAAAATGTATCAATACTTGAAATATATCAATACTTTCTCAGTAAGAAGGCAGAAGGCACATCTTGCTATCTTCTTTAATCCCTGACTGATAACTGTAATTTTCTCAGGTACTGCAAGAAAAGGACCTCACTCTTCCACAAGCATGAGCACATTGCTGACTCAAAGTGAAACGTCAGTTTTGACTTAGAAATAAAATTGTAAACCCGAATTTCACTCAAGCAAGAAGCTATAATAACTAGTTGTGAAACAGTCACAAAGTACTTCTTCAGAGCCTCTTAAATTACTTCATTCTGAAGAGCTGCCTCCTCTTTTCATAAAACAGTCTACAGGCTTTCTTTATAAAGCAAGTATTTTGCACATATTATGCCATTTCTCCCTACTCAGCACATGAGTATCATATTAAGAAAAGATGAAACAGAGTAAGGTATGAACAAATACTAGGTTGCAGGGAAAAGCATAAAAGGCTCAGAAGATTTGGAAAACAGCCTAAAGCTATGAGGACAAAAGAGCAATAATACACCATAAGTAAAACATTACCAACATCAGCAATTGACAAGAAGCTACGGTCAATGATACTATTATAGCTTTTAACTAAGTATATAAATGAATAGGCTAATACATTGCTAGAGTAAAGAATATGAGCTAATAATCATAGGCAGGCAGCATTGTCTTCATGGCATGAGTTGTATTACAGTGATGCCAAGAAGTTTGGGGTTGGGAATGAAATTAAAATGACACTTCTTGAAATGTGTCATTTAATCAAGGGCAAACTGTAAGTATGGTTGGCCATGATTAAAATAATATCAAAGGATAAAACAGTCTCTTTAACTATTCAATTTTTTACTAATTCAGAGGGAGAATCTAACAGTTAAACAAACCAGGCAAGCTCCTTGAGTCAATTTTCCTGTTTGGCAGGGAAAATATTACTTTCCACCAAGTGAAAAAATGTTGTCTATTGTTGATATTAAGCTTAGACTTCATGTGAAATGTCAAAGTAATCTTGCCTTGGTTAAGTTTTATATATAACTAAAGTTCCCCCAGTCCCATCCTACCCTTTCCAAGTAACCCAAAACCAGACTTTTCTGTTCTCAGTTTTTCTGCCCCTTTTATGCAGCCATTCCATAACTGACTTTTCATATTACACAGAAGATCAGTTTGCCATCTCAGGCACAATCACTGGTGCATGGAGTCCTGCATTCTGACCTCTGCACAGTGCTCCCAAAGGCAGAAGTCACCCATGTGTGCCCAGAACATTTCCTGATCATATCTCCTCTTAGGGAGCCCAAATACAGCACATAAAAAACCATCTGTTTAATAGTAACTTTTCTTGAATTGAATACATAAATTTAGCCTCCATGAAAGATGGTGGATAATAAAGGTATTACAACAATGAAGCACATTGAATATGACCTGTACTAAGAGGACCTATTCAGATTTCTCTATGTTTCTTTACTGTGATGCAAACAGATTACATATGAAGATAAGAATGAAGTTCACAGCACCAGCTTTAATGGTAGATTTTGCAAGCACACAATCCTCTGAATCAGGATGAAACACATACTTTTGCACAGTTCTAATGATCTAGGGACAACCAGTAATTGGCAGCTGTGTTTTCAGTCAGCTATCAGGTCGCTAAAATCATCCAGTTTTCCACATCATGACACTTAGACTTTTATTTCAACAACTCTGAAGCATGTATTTATTAAGAGAAGAATCTGCAAGGTTAAAATCTCATGCTCTGCATACACTCTCCATTTTCTGAGGTCTGAAACAAAGCTTCATGGCAGACAAATGCTATTGAAATTTTATCTTTACAGTGAACCCTGACAATGATGCCTTCAAGAAACAGAAGTATGAAAAGATTGACTATAACAAAAAAATTGATGAGCTACATGAGTAGACATCCTTTTAATAAATGGTTTAACTCTGGTGAGGTTATCTGGGTATTGTTTTCCCAAACACAACTGTGTACTGCCTTGCAGGTATACCAATAATCAAACTCAGAAGACGTTATGTAGATTCACGTCAAGGATGTACAATGAGGCCAATACTTACCTGTGCTAAATAAGAGAAAACCTATTTTTTTCTTTATTTTTTTTAAAGTTATGATGGTATTCTTCTAATGTACAATTATATTTTCTAGTACCTTTGCCAATATTCCTTGGAGGTAGAGGAGGTGCACTACTTGTAACAGGTACTGCAGGCTGAATGGGAGGTGGACTGCCACTGAGTATTGCTCCATATGTTTCATTCTGTAATATACTTGGCATAAATCCTCTTTGCTTGTCCTTAGCAATGTTTGCTGCATCTCTTGCCAAGGATGCTACATTAGGCTGAAGTTGGTTTGATCCAAGCTGGTAGAAGCTGACAGGTCTGTCCTCTCTCCGGTTGGGACTGGGTTGCTTTAACACAATAAAAAAAGTACTCATTGATATCATATTACTTGCACTCATTTTATGTATTAGTTAATAGAAAGTTATTCGTTTCTAGAAAGAAAAAATGGTGTCTAAAATGCATTTCTGTTGCTTTTAATACATAACCTAAAACCTACATTCTGCCCTCTTCAAGACAAAAAAACTGTGCACCCTAACAATGCACCCTAACAACAACAACAAAAGATTTAAGGTGAATTGCACTTCAAAACTATTAATCTATTTTTATTTCTTCTGTAGTACACTGCTACAGGATATACTGTATCCCTATACATACAAGGCTATACTTCTACAGATGACCAGAATAGATTTTCAGGCTGGATCAAATAAAGTTTTCCTGCATCAAAATATCCAGCAGTATTTTCAAAACTAAATAAATAACTGTAGGTCCTAAGCCTCATCTGAAGTTCAGCAGAGCTAAATCCCAAATGGATGATCATGATCCCATGACCCAGACAAGATTTCATCTAAGTATTCTACCTGTAGCTCAGCCTACAGCAAATGAATAGCCAAAACTTCTCTTAAACTCTTTTTAGCTCACTAGTATTACTGGGTAAATTTGGGAGATTACTTCAGTTGGCAGCTGGGATGGAACATTGCTCATCCTACACACATTATCAAATTCTATCTGATTAGCTGATTTTGAGATTTAC
The DNA here is from genome assembly GCF_028551555.1 of Melozone crissalis. Taxonomy (NCBI): domain Eukaryota; kingdom Metazoa; phylum Chordata; class Aves; order Passeriformes; family Passerellidae; genus Melozone; species Melozone crissalis. The sequence continues at coordinate 61,838,024 of NW_026535805.1, forward strand.
AGCAATCCTCTGCACTTAGCATCATTCTTCCTGTTTCAACAGCAAGCATAGTCATTACTATTATCAAATGATAATTAAAATAGCTGGAGTTACAAATTCATACGGCTAGTACAGCAATGGACTTCAACAATCCACAGCCCAGAGAGCATAAATATACCTTCAGAAATAGTGCTAGATAAACATGCCATACTGACATATTGTCTGTATGAAATTAAAATAATAATTTATAGTAATAGCATTTAGGCAGAATAAAGATTTACATCAACAGTATCACTAAAAAGCAATTGATTTTCCTCTCAATACATTCAATGATTACTTCTGGATTCATCATGTAGGGCCTTTAGATCTGTTATAGCACAGCATTATAACTCCAAGATTTAGCAGAATTATGTACATTATAGTCCCTACCCTTGCTTTGGCTTAGCAGCCTCACTCCTCATTGGCTGACACTCTCCATTCCCTGACCTCTCCACTGTCCTAGTTCTGGGACTTGTTTCAGCCCACACCTTCTGCCGCTTTCTAAACCAGCAGAAGTTCTTTTTCATGTTTATTATTCAGCTTTTCACTGGTTCAAACTTCACCAAACTGAAGCAGCTCAGTACAGGGACAAATGTGTGCCAGAGTGGAGGCAAAAGCTGAGGCAGGACCAGGCAGCCATGGTGTACAACAACAGCAGAAACCAGTTGAATTATCTTAACCTTCTTTTAGGTTAGAATCTTTCATATATTAAATATTCTGGACTAAAATAACTTAAATTTCAGACATGACCTCTTCTGACATAGATTACAAAATCTATTCAGTTGTCTTACCAGCAAAATACATCCAATAGCTCGACATTTAAAAACAAAACTCTGATGTGATCCTAAGCAACAACAGTATTCACCTGTGTGAACAATGTAGTCACAGACACTGGGACTCTGTGATTAATAGTCTTTAATCTCCTTTCAAAAGTCCTTGGAGTATAAACTTACTAAGAGTGGGCAATGAAATAGGAGCTTCATAATTTTAGCCACACTGTTGAGTAGCAGATATCTTCCTATATGAGATGGAGCTCAGGGACTAGCCAAAAAAAACCCCTCACTTACTGCAGAAGGCAACTGGCAACAATGAAGAAAGTGAAGGACAAGAACAGATCAAAAAACAAATCTAGATCATGCCAGAAAGGGAATAGCATTTGTAAAGAACCAAAAACTTTTACACTTGAAAAACATGAGACCTCTAAAGGTTTCAATTTGTTTTATCAAAATGATCATCATTACTATTGTTATTATCTGGAGGGTGATAAAATATATAGGAGTACATAAATATGAGGATAGAGTATGCTCATGCAGAAGAACTGGATCTAGCAGCTCACAGATTTCAGAAATTAAATTTTGAAAATGCAATGAAGTTTCTGTGCTATTGAAATGTTTTGCAATATGACCATCATTCAGGCCATCTGGATACGGTCCTAGGCAACTGGCTCCAGGTGATCCTGGTGTAACAGGGAGGTGAGACTTCCAACCCCAACCATTCTGTGATTCTGGACCTAAAAGTGCCACAACTCCACTAGACATTTCAGGTTTGAAAAGCATGAAATTGAAAAATTATTTTATACGTGAAGATTCAGAATTAAGACCCTACCCTGCTGTTAATGGTGCAGCTTATTTAATGCACAGGTTCAGTTAAAGACAAAACAATGTATAAACTGTTTTAAAGTTAGAGCCATTGACTGGAGATATTTTACAAACATGAGGAGATAGTGTGAGGTGCCTTCCATTGTAAAGGCAATTTTCCCAGTTCATGTTGGATCTGCTTCACAATCAGCAGATCTAAATATTCCCGATATATTGAAACCAACTATTAACTTGATTGAAAAGAATATATAACACATGGCTAATAATTTGGGACCATATCGTCATTTTTTAAGAGGAAAAAGAAGACCAACTATAATTCCAGAAACACAAATTTAAGCTACTGCATTTAACTACAGAGATTTATTTCAGTGTCATCATACCTATAGTAAAAGCTAAGTTATTGAAATAATTATGAACATCACACTTACACATGCATGTGTACAGAAAAATAATATTGATACAAACCTGTAGCTTTTCATCCACATCATCATCACTTTCATCCAGATCTTCATGAAGTAACCGCCATTCATATTCTACATGAACATGAGAATTAAATCTTCCAGACAGTGCTTGAGTAAGCTAAGGAAAAAAAAGATGACTGTTGACACTTATGTTATGGGCAGTACTTATTTTAAAACAACATATTTAAAAGCAAACAAAGTCCACAAATAGGAAGAATCTTGATTTCAGCAATCTGGAAAGTAAATTGAATTGCACTGAAGTAAATTGAAATTATGCTGTGTTACCAAATACAACACAAATAAATCAAAAGTAACTAGACATTTCATTAACCATTGTAGATCCATTCTCCATTTCGTGATAAGAAGCACCACATTGTATTTGCTCTGATTTAGAAATTGCAATTCAAAGAAATTAACTGCAATGGCAGTTTCCTTGAATCCGAGTGACTTATTAAGAAGCTTTGATCCCCCTACTATGATGAGGCATCCACAACTTCTCTGGGCAACAAGACAATTGCCTTCATCAAGGCCTTCACTCATAAAAAGTACTTTAGTAATTAGATTTAAAGGAGATGCCAGACACTTCAATTCATAGAATCATTTAGGCTGGAAAAGACCTTTAAGATCCAGCCATGAACCCAGAACTGCCACATCCACCACTAAACCATCACCCTATCTATGAATATTTCTGAATACCTCCAAGAAAGGTGACTCAACCACTCCCTTGCATCTGAAGAAAAATATTGTTTTCTTCTTAAAAGCATACAACTTTATGTAAGCATATGACCATTTCTGAGGACATAACTATTTCTACTACATCACTATTGCATCTGGAATAGATTCACTGGATATTCAGCTGCAAACTGTTAAATGATCAGACATGAAATGCACACACAGAATGACACAATACTCACCAATTCTTCACAGTGAGTATGTTTTAAACGTTTAGCTATATCAAGTGGTGTCTCTCCTGCTTCATTTGCTATATTACAGCAAAAAAAGAAATGCATGATGAGAGGTGTCACTATTAACATGTCCATTACTAAAGACAAACCTGCATAATAAAGTACCAGAGCAACACACTTGAAAACTCATCCCTTTCTTTTATAGGTAGATCCAGCTCATATCAACCCTCAGAACATGACAAGCAGTAGCAATTAAAGATGCCATAAATATATATATGAATGATAGCCATGAAATGGCAGTAATATAACTTGACAACAAAATAGCAATTAAAAATCTAAGCCAATTTAAAAACTAAGTGTAATATATAGGTCAATTTTTAACTTGAAATAAACAGTGAATACTCATTCTCTAATAATGAAAATGAAGATTTACAGAATTATGACAAACAACGGAGGAGAAAATGCACTTATTCCAACTTCACTGTTTCCTATCTGAAGCAATGACAAATAGGAAATTGAAGTACACATTACCCTTTTACCTATTTCAATAGAAGCCTTCCCTCTCAGCAGCAGTTTGAGGCACTCAACGTTGTCTGTTAGACAGCAGTAATGCAGGGCTGTGCTACCTTTACAGGTTTGCTTATCTAGATTGCCACTTTTGGAGTACAAGAAAGAAGAAAGGTAATTAAACATAAGTTTCCTCATCTATATTATTAAGCTACTCTCATCAGAAGATTTTCAAAGAATAAAATTGCATTTGCAAATACAGCTTTAGTACTTTAGTAATTGTATTTATTTAGCATTTATATAACTTTACATAAAAGCAATGTCAATATTTAGCTTTCCATACTTACCTGTTCTGCACTAAAAAGTCAACTATATGAAGGGATGTTCGATCAACTGATCTAACAGCAAGGTGCAGTGCTGTTTCATCTTGCTCCTAAGAATAAAATGAAAAATGATATTTGTTTCTTCTTCTGAAGAAGAAGAAATTTTAGTAAGACACGAATTAAATCAAATTAAACACGAAATTTCAAAATACTCAAACAGGCTACCATTAAAACATCTGTGAAGACTTACTGTGTCCCTTTTGTTCCTTTAAGGTAAATAAATAAATAAATGAGTTGAAAACGAATGGATTATTGAATGCTTTAATATTTAATGTTTTAATAAATTTAAAATAAGATAGCACTTGGAAACAATTTTAGATTAAACTATTTAATATCTTCTTTTTTTATTGTTAAATTACATCATTAAAATTACATACATTCAGAACAACGTTTCAGATATTATTTCAAATAATTTTTAATTAATGAATGTATATTGCACTTACAACAACTTGTTTAATAAAATTTACAACACTTACATGACCATTGGCCAGTGGAATTTTTTCTGTGAGATCCACCCCATCAGCATACACTTGAACTAATCCAAGAATGTCTCTTGATTTCACTGCTTCACAAAGAGCATGCAATTTAGCTGCATTGTCTGCATGCTTCTTCCTTGCATATTTTCTCTCAATATACTTGGCAGTAATGTAATCTTTTCTTGCATTCCTGAAATCGAATGTGATTTACTTCTATAACTTTCAGCTGAAGATACATATTTTCATTTCCATAAATACATGCAAGTCATTTGAAATCCTTCATTATGATCATTTTTCTTTTTAAATATGCATGTAACCATGCAGTCTCATATTTCAAGTATGAAATGTAGTTAAGAGAAAATGAATCAAATATCCAATACGAAGATGGACCATGAATTTCTCCCTCCAAACCCTGTGATGATGTTGAGATCAAGACTATCCAGCTCTGTGCACAGAAGATACATCAAAGCTTCATAATGTTGGTTTATGCTGCCTTGCAGGTTTATGTTTACCTGACTTGGTACTCCTACACAAGGAGGGGATGGAAAGGGATGGAAGGCATGGGATACCAAAAAAAACCAAATCTATCTTATACCTCTGCACACCACTATCCAGGCCTTGAATTTGAATTCACAGGAGTATGTTTTTTAAACTCTTCACCACAACTGTAACAGGGAGGATGTGTTGAAACTTTTAGCAACATTTCTAAACCAAGATGAAAACTTAGTCCACCTGACTCAGCACAAGTTATCACTTCTGCTGCAGATGCCCAGTAACACATCTACTCCTCTTCCCGTCACTCCAAGACAGAAGTTTGCTTGCCTCCCAAAGGCAGCTCTTAGCAGCTCTTGGGATTAACACAGCATTGCACAGAAGACAATTGACAAAGTCATACCACATCATCTAGATACTATGTAATGGGCAACAAGTAAAAAAAAACCCCAATAAATAATAACAAATTGAATCAATGGATAACTCTTGTTCATAAAGCATTTCATAGTAATCAGGTTCTCGTTTCAACAAAATAGCCCAAATTTTGGTAATTTTTGAAGTATCAATTGGAATTATCTTTTTAAATACAAATTTTTAGAAGTGTTCTTATTATATTGATTCAGCATATGGTAAAATTTTTAGTAATTTAAATTATTAATATTAATACTCTGCATTATTATTGATAGTAGTAGTCCAAAATTATCTAAACTGCCTTGTTTAACACTGGTTTTGTCAGAATGCTAAAAATACACCTAATGTAAAATTAGCTTCATCCAGAGCCAATTCTTCTGGGTTTGTTTCTGCATTGTTTACTGGCTCTTTCATGATGAGCAGTATCCAGCCAAGTAGGCAGCTGTCCTTGCTGTATCTCTGCCATCACTGTTCAGCGCTTTCGAGGAATTCAGTTAAATGTGCTGTCTCCATTCCACACGGACTTCGGTCCTAGGTGTAGTTTCTAAATGCTGTTCTGTATCTTCCAAGTAAATGTGCACTTCTTTACAATATTTATTTTGTTTTCAAATAGCACAAAATTAATTGCTTTGGTTTTAATCCCTATCCTTGTATGACTTTAAGGTTCCCAACAAGTCATAGTTAATTTGTTTCTTTCCCACAAACCATGATTCAAAGAGTTGGTAAGATATTCCTTACTATTACAGTAGCTACAGCCAGATAAAACTCAATAAAACAGACATGCAAAGCATCAGAAGAAAGGTTTACTCCTCAGCTATAAGACCATAAATAAGATATTACACATCTTCCATGGCCTGCCAGTGCAAACCATAATGGCACAGCCCCTTAGCAATATTAAATTAAATGCCTGCCTTTCTCAGAAGTAGTGGTTCTTTACTTACATATCACTGCTTGGATTAGGTTTGACCACCTCATCAACTGGAAGACAGAATTCCATAATCTCATTAAATCCAGCATTCCCAATATTCTTTGCAAGCTGTTAAAAAACAAAATCCCACAGTTCAATTAATAAATGTGTTCAGTTATTAGCCACAGACACAACAAGGGGAGAACAAGGGAAAATGAGAGTTGGGACCTCTTATTTCTGGTTCCTTGGCCTGCTGCTATGTCAGCAATAACAAACAGATTAGGGACTTTTTTTGGATGTGAATTTTCAACTGGGATTTAGTACATGAACAAATAACTGCAGAATAATCCATTAAGACACCAGTTCTTACAATAAATGCAAATACTCTGTGCTGGGTAAGAACACACATACAGACTGTCATGGAGCAGCTGATAAGTGGTAACTTCTTTGTGTAGCAAAGCTGAATACATTTTTTTCCTTTGGGGATTAAAAGTGGTCTTCTAAAATAGGGCTAAATAATTAATGGGTTAAGTATTTGTGAAGTCCTCCAATTTTTAATCTGAAGCACATTAATTTGCCAAACAGCTGTGTTCTTCTACAAAGCAACTCAGGATAAAAAGATTTGACAATAAAAAAATATTAAGCCTCTACTAATTTGAGTTCTAAGATAAGAAAAAGTTTACAGTAGGACACTATGTTCCAGAAGGTTCCAATAAACTTAAAAAATTAAGCTTTCTTAAATTGTGTTTATCCAGAGACAACTTCAGGATGAGAACAGCTTGCTAAAGTGACAAAAAATATACTTGTGTTAGAAGTATTTTACAGTACTATTTTTAAGTTAATAAAAGCAATTTAATTACCAGAAGTTCAGATGTTCCCAGCACATCTAATGTAAGTGACTGCATTCTGGAATAGTGAACACCAAGTTCTCTATGGATTCCTGAGCATTCAATGCAAGTTAAAATTCCCAAATTTGTTGAAAGCCAGGTAGGATCTGTAACAGAAGGCACCCAAAGAATTAAAATTTATTCATGCAATTATTTATCTAGAAAATGTAGAATACACAAATGAAATTCTGTAAAATAAGATTCTTGTAGATTTTTTTTTTTTGTTAATTTATGTTTTTACATTTACTCTACCAGGAAAAAAATCCAGGACCTTTTTTAATGCTGAGAGAAGTGAAGAGGAGAATTTTTATTTTTGTGAAAGACATTGCTATCCAAGGGAGCCCGTTAACCACTCCAGTTTGTCATTCTTCAAACAACTTTCAGGAACTGCATTTTCCCACCACCAATAAAAGGGTGTCATACTCTCAACTGGGAATACAGGTGCAGTTTAAACTGAAATAACAACATTTACAGGTTGGGGTTCTTTTGTACTTTGAATATAGACTTTCAACCACGTGAAGCAGAAGTGATTCAGAAGTGCACACACAGCCCACACTACAAGATTCTCACTCAACTACTTCAAAGACATTACGGCTCATCCCTCTCCTTTCATAGCCCTTGAGAGTCTTTTCTCCTGGTATTTTGCACTTACTACATTATTCCCTTATTTTCTAGCCAAATAATTAATTTCTGAAGATTGAGACAGCTTAGCAATTAATTTGTTTGATAAAGGTTTGTTAGTTGCCATTTACACTGTCCTTTGTAAGACAGCAGGCTTGACTCTTCCCATAGTCCTGTCCAGTACTTATTGCTGGAATAACTATCAATTTGTCAAGTGCACACAGCATCCCAGCAGATGTTTGCAGCTACACTTTTACATCAAAAAACCCTAAGTCCTGCAGTGCCCCTGCAACATAAAAGAACACAAGAAACAGCAGGATTTTAAAAATAATTTGAAGAGGGTTAAAGTAGAAATTCATTGATGAAGAAAACCAACACTGCAAACACAGTCAACAGGAGCATTCTTTTCAAAATGGGTATAGCCTTAGACATATTCCCTGTCTCACTTAGTCAAACATGATTAAAATAAAAAGAAAAAAGGTGTATTAAAAAATGTTCAAGTAACTTATGGCTGCTCAGTTTTACCTAAATCTTACATTATTAACCCATATTTAATGTAAGTTCATTTGATTTAGGTAAGCAAAAGCTACAATTAGCAAAATACATGGGGGAAAAACAAGCTTCTTAGTAACTTTTCTCCCCTCTGATAATAAGCACATAGCAAATCAATCTTATTAAAGTAGTTCCATTAAATTGTTAGCATATTCTACTAAGTGTATAATTTTTCTGAAATAATGAGTAAAAGTGAAAGTATAAAACATTAGCTTAAAGATTCTCATGAGACAAAGAATTTTTACCAATTAGAAATATGCTTAATTGAGTCACCTTGTGCTCCACAGTCACAACAAACATCATTTCCAGTCATCCTCTGGACTTCAGATATAATTTCTTTTGTCAGTTCCTGGACAATATTATTTTCTCCTGTGTTATCATCTCCTTTGAATGCATTATTTAAAGCTTCCTCTTTGCTGTTTTGTAGCACAGATGTCCATCTAAAATGGCAGCAATATTTTGCTATTAAGTGTTATGGCACTTCTGAAGTTCAAAGTAAGTCTCAGTAGATCACCAGTGTCAACAATAAAATTAGCAAAGTAACTCACATTTGACATTCCTGTTCATCCTCTGCTTGAAAGTGGTATGTCCTGTCGTCTGCACAATAAATAATTCACATACTGATTAAAACAAGTTATTGAAAAACTCATCTTGCAGAAATCTCTCAATGAAATCTAAAATTAATTGATTCCTAAGGTCTGTATTCTCATCACTGGAGTGTGCTGACAGACAAAAAGTCCATTTAAGAAGTTTCACCTTACTACCTACAGTTCCTGTATGATTACATCTGTGTTTACACAAGGTGGCTTCCTGCATTTTAAACAGAAGCTGCTTTCTTTGGGGCTGTGCTTTTATCACATAAGCAGCAGGAGAGCAAAGGAAATGTTCCATGTTCTGGATATAACCTCTATCATCACAAATATAGATTCTGCTGGGAGGGAGGGAGGGGAGTAAAATACAGAGCCCATATTTGAGTTTATTTGTGTATGTATAAAAAAGACTTAAAGAGTTCAAATGAGCTCTTAAAACTCAATAATCACAAACTTCAAAAAATATCAGCCAGACACAAAGTCCAAACTACAATCAGCATGAGCCCCAATCTGTTTCAATTAAACCAAGCTCATAATTTTTAATTTACTACTACTTTTCTAATTCTAAACATTGTTATTATAGTGCACTACTAAAGAAAAAAGCATAATACATTGTAAGTCTATGAAGAATAAGATATGATACAGTTTAATGACTGAGCTGGAGTGAGAATAGTTGATGAGAACAACAGAGCTACAGGCAAATATATTCTAAGATGAAAATTTCTAAGGTTTGAAAAATATTCAGGCTAAAAGGTATTAAAAGATAGCTACAAGCATGGAAAATATTAAGACAGTGAAGATATATGAAAGAACAGAAAGGAAAGTGCTATATTAACAGATTTTTATCTTGCCATGATACAGCAATTTCCATTTTGTAAAGAACAAGGAATTTTTTTTTTACTCTACAGTAAAACAAAGTGATCAAGTAATCTGGAGAAGTCTGAGAGGCCAGTTATGCCTTTTCAAGTGTGTGGTAACATTGCAGTAAGCTGACACTGAGCAAAACATGACACAGTCATCAACAAAGAAAGAAAGTGCAAAAGCAAACAGGGAAGCCGAGCTGCTTGAGCAGAAATGAATCAGCTGTATGTTGCACACAGCATTCGAGTCCATTCACATAAGCAGCACAGCTTACATTTCCAAATGCAGAAGAATTTTATGCTTCAATAAAGGAACAAATGAGGACTACATTTATATTCTTCTCCCCAGCTAATTTGAGATACATATTTCAGTAAAATATCCTAGTTAGAAAACAAAGGAAACATTCTACTACACAATTTCATATCATCCCATTCTGATCCAAAAATTATTCTGTTTTGGTGGGTTTAACATGTAGATTTGTTATCTCACCCTTCTATCTATTACAAAATAATAAAACCAAAAAATGTTTTTAGTATTTTCTTCACAGTTGCATAGCAACCACCAGACTTAAATTTTAAAAAGTTTAACAAGCACCTTTTGATCTTGTGCACAAGTTTTAACTTTTCAAGATGATGAGCTAGGATATTTTTAGTATGAAGAGTGATGTCATAGCAAAAAATAGTTACTGTGCTGTAAGACAGCAAAAATTAAATAGAAAAAAGAAGTGAAGACAGCTTTTAAGTACAAATGGTTTTCCAAAGAAACAGGCACAGTTAGTTGCATTATGCTAAAATAACTGAAAGGTCAAATTGCCATAGAAAGGGCATTTTATGAAAGGAAGCATTCTACAATGGCAAAAATGTTCTAGTGGATTACTGACACATCTACAGAAATAATGCAAAATTCTGCTATGAGCTGCAAATAAAAAGACCTGAACAACAAACCTACGTGATATGAGGTCAAAACACTTTTTCTCCTCAGGGTTTGTTTTCACTTGGCAGGTTAACAGATTGAGCTTTGCTGGAGGTCGGTTAGCCTATTTGAAGATAAAACATACACATTTTAGTACACCCACACTGACTGAAAGGTGCACATTGAAAGCACAGGGTAATGTCCCACTGGCCAAAAAGACTTGACAAATGGCTGTTCAATTTTTAAGGTCCCCAGGTTTTCATTCATGCTTTCTTCCACATCATGCTTCATAAGCGACTTTTATTTGATGATTTTGTTTACTGGTAGCTGGATAGACACTAGAATTTTGAAAAGAAAAAGGGTAGAATCTCTTTCATTACAACCAACCAGGAAAACTTACCTGAAGGAACTGGGTACAAAAAAGAGACAAGTTCATCCTTATATTTATTCCCCTAAAACTCAGACATTAAGTTTTAAAAAATTACTTGTTTAGTTTTCAATAATTAATTATTTTGACTTCTGCTAATGCCTTTAAGGGGTCCCCAAATAGCCAGTTAAGAACAAATGCCGAATTTTTAAGTCACTATAGGGAACTAAGTGAAGGAAAGTAAGTTTTCACAGAGGAGTCTTGCAGCAAACATAAAAAAGTAAACTGAGCTAGCTGATTACTAAAATATCTAGTGAAATAATGTATATTTTATAATGACATACATTTTCTAGTCAAGTTCCTCTCAGCTATATCAGTTTCTTTTTGAACAGAAAGTGACAGTGTTCTACTAAGAGCAAGACTCACAAGGAACCTGCATTTTGAAAGACTCATAAAGGCTACAAAGAACTTTTCAAAGAGCACCTCTGCACTCTTCTTTCCCTTAACCTACCTGTGCTACAGACCTGGGGTAGGACCTAGAAAGATTTGTTTGCAACCTTGATTTGAGGAATGGCTTTCACTCCCTACAATTTATAACTAGTTTCACTCTTCTTTTAGAATAATTAAATTAGAAAGCAGATTTAACTAGTCAACCTTTGCTCTAGACAATAATATCTAAAAAATCATTAAACCATCATTAAACCATTAGGAAAGAACTATTATAAGGATAGCAATATTCACAAACTCATTACCACACTTATTGCTGCATTCTAACAATATTTATAAACTAAGTTGCTAAAATAAGATTTAAATATCTAAACAAAACTATTACCAAATGAAGCTACTACTATCACATAATGTTATTAACTTGCAATGAATCATAAGAAATGTAGATATTCTCACAATATCTAAATTTATTGATGAAAACATTTAAGTCAAAAAAACAAGGAACAAGAAGTCAAAAGATTACAGAGTCCCTTGAAACAATCTAATAAAACAATATAGCTGGCCAAAACAGAACAGTACCATTATATCTGCAGACCAGTTTAAAAAAAAAAATCAAAAGCATGGACCAACATAAAAAAGGAAACAATTAGGTATTTTTTTCCTGTTAGGGAAAAAAAAAGCATGGTGTCCTTGAAAAATAGTATGCTCATGCTTTGCCCAGCATAAGCAGCAGACAAAACAAAGTCGTGCAAGCTTTGAAACAATAAATGTGCAGGTCACTTGCTGGGCAATGTAAAACAAATTATACCCAAGAGAGGTTTTGGAGGCAGCAAGATGACAATTTATTGACAATTGCATTGTATTCTCTGCCTAATAAATAGTTTTTCCAATTCCAGCCTTCCTTTTAGTAGTAAAAATGCATACAGTTTTAATTATTTAGTTATAAATGATATATAAATATATAAAAATATTTCTAAATTATTAATTATATAGACACTGGACAACTTATATATACCCTTCTCACAGGCTCTATCAGAATGTAAAAATGCAATTCATGTTTAAGAGAAAATCCCCTTGCCCCAAGACTTTGCATCTGAAGTGCATTTGGGACCTAATTAGTTTTCTCTAACTTATGAAGCTGTAAATGAATGCAGTAAAATGCTTTAGAGGGGTCTGAAGGAGCAATGCCCACAGGACTTGTCCCTTGGGACAGGAGAACTCAGTTCTGGCAACCCAAAGAAATGGCTGCAACACCAACAGCATACCCTGGGCAAATATGCTGATCTTGGAATCCATACATGTTCTTGAGCTTTTATCTGAAGAACTCCTAACCTGAAGTCAGCATCAACAAGGGCATTAAAACCCCTGTGCATGTGGCTGAGAGCACCTCATTCATGCTTCCTTCCTGCAGCTGACAGTTTTTCTCCAGCAGCCTCCCTGGCCTGTGCCCACCACACTTCCATCACATGGCAGGTGCTGCCTGGGGAGAAGTTGAAGCTTGAAGACAAAGGGATGTAAGGCAGTGTGAGCTCCTTAGCCACACTGATTCAGACACTTGGCAGGATTAGGAGACACTAGACATGGAAAAGACTAACAAATGTAACTAATATTACACTACTTGTTTGAAACCTCTGAGATTTACTTTCCTGATTGAGTCTCTGATTAAATGTCAGACTACTGCTGAGTTTTTGGATACGTTAACATGCCAACACCCTGAAAAGTGCTGCCACCTTTCATGCCATACACAGACCTGATCATCAACTCATGTTCCTTCCTGTAAAAATGGCAACTCTCTATCCATCAAAACTGACTTATAAGCTATTCTAGCAACAAACAGAGGTGTAGGAATCAACAAGTTAGGCCTCTGAGACAATACAGGAGATATAGAACTGATTTTACAAAAGGCATGAGCAAATATGTCCACTAACAGACTGGCTGGCTGATTTCATCATGCATTTCTTCTGGATATCAGTGATCAACTTCAAAATAAAAATATGAACTCTGATTGTTTTGCCTTCATATTTGCCTTTAATCATCAGGGTAAGGTTTTCAGCAGTAAAGAAAGACCAAAAAAAGAGTTTCAATAAGAAGTCTCCTATATTCTTTCTTTTGCAAACAACCAGCGAAACTTCTTTAAACACAAATCCAGCTTTGAGGAGTCTGATGTTTCTGAAATCTTTTTGCCTTGGGACTTCTTGATCTGGAAAGGACTTAGGAATTCCTAATTACATGTTTCAATCTTCTTCTTTCATTGTTTTTTCATCCATGTATGTTAAATGTGCAAACGCTGATTTCTTTGAAGCTTTTAGTTGTCTAAAAGTATAACTTCTGCACATATGCCAATGCAGGCAGGCACATACAGGGTCACAGCTGGGTGACTGACAGAGAACCAAACATATTCTCTCCATCCATCAGGAGAGCACCTGACAGGCCAGTTTAAGAACCTGCAATTGCTTGAAGATAGCTGTTCTAGAGACTGACAAAGCAGTCCCTCGTAAAGAGAGGCTACATGATCAGAGAAAGCTATGAAGAATACTTAGACCTTAAAGGAGAAGTATTTACAAATTTGTATTTGATAAAGAAAGCAAAACTGACAACTGAATTTCTGAGATTTTGATGAACTGCTGGGATGAGAGAACAATACATCATATTTCAGAGACTAGGAGATATTGACCCTGATATTGACCCTGAGAAGCTTGGAAATTCTCAGAAGACATTCAGAGCAGCCTATAAAAATTTTAACAAACAAAAATGACTTCTACCTGTTTCAGTGTCTGTGAAACAATAATTAATTTTTTACATAAAACTGTCATCAATATATAAGGGGGAAGTGAGCAAATATGTGAAAATACTTTTTAGGAGTGTATTTTGAAACAAGAAGGGACTTTTCTAATGTTGTAATAGAAAAACATGGAGACTAAACCTGTGAAATGCACCTATCTAAATTCACATTTGAATATTTCCCTTAGGAATGATTTTCAGCTATGGTTCTACTGATTTCAGTGGGAACATACTGCTTCTAAAAATGTCAGACCATCCAGTAAACAGCTTATAAAAAGAGAAGAAAACAGTATCTTGATAGAGTCAGTAACTGTACTTGCAAGTGAAAGTTTTCAAATTCTGCTCCACAAGTGGATTTTGTAGCCTCTGCCAGCTCTGAGCTCTCCCAGCTACATTCCTACTGGTACCAGTACAGCATGTCCAACAGCAGGCACAATCACAGCACATGGAGACACCAGCATAGAACACACTGACAGGCTTCCCTCTGAGAAAGACACACTCCTACACACCCAAATGAGAAGAGGCATAAACAAGGGCACAATTCCAAAGCCATAGTAAGGACTCTGCTTTGCAGGCCTGACTTTACACTCCTCCTTAACTCTTGATTATCAATTCTGAAGGCAGCAGTTTGTGCTTAGATGCACAAATGAGAGATTGATTCATTTTTGCTGCCAGGGTCAACTTGTAGTCATAGCAACAGGCATAACAGGATGAAGAACAGAACAGTTCATAACAGGAACAAGAACCAGGGCTGTTTATTAGACCAAGAATGGGAAATATTGACAGTGAGTTATTTTTTGCCTCAAGAAACTTTCTTAAAAGTTTAGAGAAAATAATTTTAAAAATGCTACAGGAAAGCACAACCAACTTGAAGGCAAAGTGCAAAAAGTCCAAACCATGAAAGCATAAAGTTTTAAAATTTTAATAAATGTTTAACAGTTATAGCTAATATGTTCCAATATTGGTAGCAGTAATAAAGATGAATTTGTAATTCTCTATTTCTTGTAATTCTGGAAGAAGTTGTTTTTAGACTTGATTTTCCCCAACAGCTACTCCTAGGATCCTAAGGAGCTAACAGACTACCATACAGCAGCAAATCTGGGGGAAAAATGCAATTCAGCATACTCTCAGTTTACCTTGCAAATATAAAAAGCTGTTTAATTCATATCTAAAAAATGGTTTAATGCCCAACCATACCTTTAAAAAAAGTTAGATTTTGTATTTTTAGATAGCCTGGTAAAATATGTACATTTACAACAAATGTGTCACTAAAAAGGCTCTTTTCCCCCATTAACAGTCATGAACATTAAAACAGTCGTATTTTTAGATACTGTGTATGTCTTGATATATTTCTAAAAGGCTGCCTTAAAAAATATTTTCCTCATATTCAAAACACTGCATCAGGAATCTAGCTAATTCCAAATCACAAATATAGACCAGCATAGCTTGCCTTTCTGTATTAGCAACCATGTACATAAAATTCTGTAAACAAATACTTACTGTACCATGGGAAATTGTAAGAAAACCATTTTTAACTGAGCACTTCCTTTTCTGCCACACTTTTCTGATTCTAGTTTAAAAAGAAAAAAGAAA
This sequence comes from Melozone crissalis, assembly GCF_028551555.1. NCBI lineage: Eukaryota > Metazoa > Chordata > Aves > Passeriformes > Passerellidae > Melozone > Melozone crissalis. The sequence continues at coordinate 61,853,793 of NW_026535805.1, forward strand.
GGTGACAGTTTTAAAATTATTTTGTATTACATTTCTTGAGCTCTTAGGAGCTAATATTTCTCCCAGCAAACTGCAGCAGTACTTACCCATCACTTTTCTTGTACAGACTGCCACTGCGCTCAGTGCCATGCTCCTTGTTTCCCTGAGGCTGATGTAAACTGTACGCTGTACTCTGGCGAATCTGAGAATCCTGAAATAACCAACAGCAATTTGTGATGCATCCCACACTTGCAACCAAACTACTTCCCCATTAATGAGTTTCACAGCTTTTCCTTCCTGCTCTAATCCAACAGGCCAAATGAAGCACAATTTTCCTCCTCAAGAAAATAGAACAAGATACATTTATTTTTTCAGAGGGCACAAAAAAAATTGAGAAGCATCCATTATCAGCACCTGCCAAAATCTTTTTACTTGTCTTTATTTATATTTACTTTTGGCCTTAATATATAGGGGTTTTAACCCAAAACTTAATTGAGCAGTGGCCTTTCCAACTCATGTAAACACAGCAAGATACAAACACTAAAGACTATTATTACCTGCAATTCCTAGTGTACTCATCCACTGAAAAAATAATTACATACATCAATTTGAAGAAGTGATAATTGCATACATCAATTTGAAAAGCAGAAGAGTCCTCCTGGAAACATAGTTCAGAAGCCATACAGGAAAACTGAAAAGTCATTTCCAAAAAAGAATAATTTAAAGCAAAATATCTGGAAGAAAGTAGAATTCTGAGACAGGAAGAGACAAGGATTAATTGAACCTTTCTCACTGCTCTCAGAACTACCCAGAGGTAGGACCCACTGCTGTAAGAGTCCAACTTCTTAAAAAATAAGAGCCTGAAAATGAGGAATCTGATGTGTCACACCATATTAACAGCAGTAACGTGACAGAATGGACTTTTAAATGCACACAGTAACAGTGACTATTACTTCAGATTTTCTTTTTTTTTTTCTTTTCTACTGTCATTGCTCTATGGACATAATTACTCTTGTGTTATATGTGGCATATAATGCAAGTATAGTAAGGAAAAAACACACAAAGCAGCTCACTGATATGACTATGAGCAATTCTAAACATGATAGTAGGGACAGAGCTCCCACCTACACCTCTGTTCAGAGTGGTTAGGACTCCTCACCTCCAAGCTGCAGGATTTCAGGCTCATACTAAATACACTGCAGGAGCTCAGTGGTCCTGAGAGCCATGAGCTGAGCTCTGCACAGGCTGCAGCACTCCTTGGTGCTCCTTTTCAAAAAAGCAACCTGTGCCCTCTCCCTGCCTCTCAGCACGTGATCCAGGAAGCCGTACCAGGTAGCTACAACACCATCTGAGCTTTTAAAAGGCCTAAAGAACTACCACTTAGCTGTCTGAGCCTGACAAAGCATCTCTTTAGATTTAAACCAGTCTGTTTATCATTCCTTTCTAGTTGGTTTACATATAATTATTTGGTTTTGCACTCTGCACAACATAAAGCCAGAGCAACATTTTGAAAATATTCCTGTCACTCACTAAGAACTGCTGCATGCATACATTTACTGACTTTTGAAGAAAATCTGATCTGACACTGCCTATTGTGCCCTACCAATGCCTTGATCTCTGCCTCCCATTAGCCAGTAAAGGAGCTCCATTCGCAAGATTAGAGGCCTGAGGAAATTAATTTCAGTTCTCCCCATCCTCAATTATGTAAAGATTACTGATGACCTCCAACACCTGCTCATAGTACCATTCCCATTAGTCTGTGCTGCTACTTTTTGTGCATTGTTTTCTGCCTCATTTCAGCTACCTCCCTTCATCTGTTTATGCTCAGCTGCTGTGTTTGGCCAAACTGGCAAACCAATAATACAAGCTTCCTGCCTCATTTCAGCAGGAGGGGAAGCTGCAGCAGCTGACGTGTATTTCCACACATTCATGACTCTGAACAGGATCTAAAAAATTTAATACTATTTCATTAAAAGATCTTAAGGATAAACATATTGTTCATTTTAAATTCTCAGATCAGGTCATGTCCAGGCCAATACTGTCCAATGTGATTGCCAAATGATGGTTTTCCACAGCTGTCTGACAAGAAGTTCATGATTTTGATCCAGCTCCTAAGAGACGGTAGCCACCCCACAAATCACCACCACAATCAATATCCTTCCTTTCAGCATGCCTTTTCCATAAGAAGGCACTCCAAGGATCTCCCCTTATTTCTGGTTTGCATACTACACAAAACAGAGATAGAAATCACAGACAACAGGGTCAGACCCAGTAGCCTCATTGGAGAAGCAGAAACAATGTACATTACCTATGGGAGGAAATGGAATACTGCAGGCTAGAGGACACACACCTAGTGCAGAGTATTGTCATTTGAAGTATATCTTAACATAACAAAATCAGAACAGGCAGAAGGACACAAGCCTAAGGAACTGAACTTTGACCACTTTATCAACTTTGAAATGTAGATAGGCATATAAAAACAAGTGAGTCATTTAAAATTTGCAGCATGTTCTTAGTGAATCACTTCACTGACCATAGAAAGGTTTGAAATTCTTTCTTCCAAAGTCTATGAAGATATACTAACTTTTAAGTCAAGCTGAACAGCAGAGCCAAAAACTAAAGAAATGTGAAAACAGTATTCTCTAAAGATGGTCTGTGACTACTGATAAGAGATATTCTGAGATCCTATTTGTCAGCTCCACTATGTCAACATAACAGAACTTTTCCTACAAGGTGCTTCAACCTATACACAACAAGTTTTGGCTAGCTATTCCACAGCTCCCAGGGAGTGGGATTTTAGACTGTTCAGATCATTCCTGTGTGCAAAGCTGCCAAAAAAAGCTCTTATAGCTTTTCCAGAGCCTGAGCGTCTCTGACATTTGCAGGATAATTGCCAGGAGGATGTTCCAGAGATCCATCCCTATCCCTATTACAGCCCCACAAAGTCTCCAAAAGACATATCTATCAGAACCCCCTGCAGGCAGCCTCTCTTATAGCAAAACTACTGTAATTTTTGTCAAGAAATACAACATTCATCCTATTTTGCAGCGGTCTAAATAGATTACAGGTTCTAATAAAGAAGCAGAAATTAATCTAAACACTATAGTCACAGGAGGTGACCTCACCCAAGGTCATGGGAACAAGAACAGTTAAGGCAATACAACTCTAAGGTTGACTCTGAAACTTGTAGAACTTCTACATTTGAAAAATAAAAGTTTAAAAATTAAAAATTATGAAGGTGTACACAAAATAACATTTAAAAATAAAGTCTCCATACAAACTAGGTTTGATGGAGTTGTGTGCAGGAAGAAGCTATGCACAACAAAACTATAGGCACAACAAAAAGAAGGTTCACTAAGAGTGCTTGTGCATGTTAAATTTCTTTAGCATAACAGGAACAATGTCTGTCAACATTCTGTCATTTCATACATTAAGTCCATTTTAATTAAAAATACATATATCTTCAAAATCTTGCAAGAACATCAAATCAAGCAACTGGATTTAATTTCCAAAAGAAAGTACAAAGGTAATCACCAATTTGTCTTACAACAATTTTCTTTCCCAAGAAGAGTCCGATAAATTTTTTGATAATATTTTTTTGGGGGGGGGGGAGGGTAATAAAATACACCAAAAAGGAGAAAGAACCAGTCTTTTCATGCCAACAGACAAAAACTCAGAGGAAAAATCCAGTTTCTTGAAATCTGAATGCAAATCATGCCACTATTTTCATTAAAACATAGTAACACTTACTCTCCTAGACTTCGGTCACAAAATGTAAATGCATTTCAGGAAGGAAAAAGAAATCAGTTATAGTAAAGAAAATTACAGTGCAACAAGAATAATATTAGTGGGTTGTACAGTAAATTATATAAGAACTCTCTGGCATCCCACTGGAACTCTTTGGCATCCCACTGATTAATTGATGTTTGCAAAAAGCTTTAAAAATAATTATAGTAATTCTCATGCTCTGCAGGTAAGCATCTATATCTAAATTTGAAGAATTACTAAATAATGACTACAGCATAAAGCACTTTTTATACTTGTATTTTTAAATGTCACAAACTCAGTAGAAATAATAAATGTATGTGTATTATTAATTTTTGAGCATGTGAAAAAATGTGTATTTGTCACACCTTCCATATATATTTAATATCAGTATTACTGACAGACATTCCCAGCTACCAAGAAAGCCACAGACCCAACTAAAAGAGGACACCTGCTAACACACCCCAAACAGTAAAAGCTCCTTCTTGGGAGCGGGCAACCAATGGCTAACCCAAAGCAGTCACCACTTCCACAAGGTTCCCTAGTGTCTCATTCTACCAAGCTCAAATTTGGAAGTTTTTGGCAAATCAGTGAGTTCTGAATGCCAGGCAGAATCTAAGGAAGTGCCTGCTGATCTTGTGGGACTTTGTATACAATAGCCATTAACACAAACTTCCCAAGGTGACAAAGTGAGGAGTGCTTGAGACCGTTCCCAAATGCCTGTCTGCAAGTCACAGAATCACATGGATTGGGTTGGGAGTGGCCTTTAAATGTCAAGTCCAGCCCCAGCTGTGGGCAAGGACCCCTTTCACTAGACTACACTGCTCAACAACCATCATCTGTCACCAGTAAGAGCTAGGAGGCACCATAACTTTTAGGGGAGGATCAAAGCAAGACCGGAAAAGATCAAGGAAGTGTGAGCTCTGCAGACTAAACTATTTCATTGTGATCCCACTCAGAAAGAGAATCTGAAAAGCAGTGGGGTGGTTCATTCATCACTCACTCATGGCCCAGCAGCCACACAAAGGAAGCTGGCTGGCTTTTATTTATATGAAGAGGAGGCACTAACAATCTGAAACAAAAGTAGACCCAGTATTTACTATTACAATATACAAAAGATGCTCACTTGCAGATCAGAGTTTGAGACTACTCCAGAATTCATTAAGTCTAATGGCAATCATAATTGGAACTCAAAAAATACTTATTGGATTGCCAAACTGACCCAGCCCTTGCACATCTGAACACTGGCATTTTGCAGCTGAGTACCAAACCTGATTGTCATTTTTTGCAGATGATGACAGAGATGTTTTGGGATTTGAAGTTCAGTTTTACATAATCATTATAGAGTCTGGAATAATATTGTGAGATAAGGTTCTATATGGTCTTCTTGATACTGCCCAAGTTTTTTCATTCTCAGTTTGAGCAACAAAAATGAATTAACAAAAGGAATTAAATGCCTGATAAAAGTTAAAATAACCTTATTTTGATATTAACATTACAAGTAATTAAAATAGGTATTCCAAAGTTAAACCACCTTATATGCTTACCTCTTTCTGATCAACTTGGAGTGCTGATTTTAAAATATCTCTGAGCTGTGTTAATTGTCTTCGTTCTTCGTCTTGTGCTTGTTTAATCTTGAATAAAGAAAAACACAGGTTAAAAATAACATTTTTTAAACTTTTGATGCAGGTCTTTCAAATTTGCTGCTTAATTGATTCATTTTTTGAGAAATATTCAGTGAGAATGAAAGTGAAAAGAAAAGATAATGTGATCAGCTTATTTTCCCTTGTATTTTCAGAAAACTTGATAATGGTTAGGATATTGTTGGGTTAAGGCTTTGATATTACCTCACAATGCTCTTGCTTCCTTGTGTTCCATTTGAAACCACATGTTATTTTCCACTTAATAGACACTTTTGAGCAAAGGCTGTTGTCATAACATTTTACACAGTGGGGTCCTGAACTGAAACTAAGACTTCTGAATGTCATATTAAAACAAGACTTTACCAACAATCTACTCTCTACCTTAAATGCTGACTATTAAAGCAGCCAGGCAACCTGAACCAAAAGGATGCTTCTACTGTAGAAAACGAAATTTACCACACAAACAAGAAATGTTGCTACTCACTGTATAAAGATCTGTCGAGAGCATCTCAATTGAAGGTTTGAGACTTTCAACTGCTTTTAACCCATCCTGAAAGAAACTTTAAAAGAAAAGAAAAAGCCAGCTGTTATGAAATTTTACTTTGAATTTTCTGCTTTAAAAGTTGCCAAAGTAAGACATGCATATTATTATGCCATGCCATAAACTTCAAAATAGTAAACTTTTTAAAATTAATCTTTGACTCATCCACCTCTTTATTTCCATCATAGCTTATTCTAACATGCAAAATCCCCAATTAGATTCAGAACTGCCACAATCCATTGCCACATAAATTTTCCTCATTCTCACCTCAAATACAAGTTCTCATCGCACTTGGTGAAGTCCCAGAACAAGTTAAGATTCACTTGAAGAACAGCAAAAGCTCCATATAAAATAACTGTGATTTCTTGAAGCCACATAATTTTATGTCTAACGCAATCTTTTTACTAAAGGAAAACCCTTCTGTTTCCCAAGCATTAATTATGCTCCATAAGTGAGCTTCTAGAATTTGCTACACCTTTCTGTAGTACGTGCATTTTGAATTGGCAGAGTAATGCTGTCTATGCCAAGTATTCCAGTTCTTTAAAAAAATAATTTGAGATTTAAAAAATAAATTATAAGAAATCACAGTTACATGCAAATTTGATTAAATATTGCTGCACTGTTTGCAACATAAAATATTTTCACTCTGGGAAGCAGTCATGAAAGTGACAGTGCAACACAGCACTTACACTGCTAAAATATTATTAAATAGAGCAGATTAATGACACACTACAAGTGAAACTGATTTTAAAAGCAAAAGGTATTGGGGAAAAAATACATAGATGCAAACTGGTGTTTTAAGATGAAAACATAACTGATTTCAACAGGTTAGCAGTGGCTCTTTCAAGTTTACAGCTGTAACTTCATTGCTACATGACAGATTTGTAACAGTACCATAGCAAAAGCACATAATTCCAATGAGAACTCTGTGTTTTACTACTGAGTCCTCCTCCAATTAACTGGAAAAAGATTGACTCTTTCAATATATTTTTATTCCACTGCTTATGCAACTTATTTTTCTTGAGCACATAATTAATTTAGATCATTGGCTAGGTACTCAAAGAAGTCCATCAAAACTAAAAGTAATAGATCAAACTAAAAGCCCTGTTTGAAGAGTAGTTTATAAACATGGCAAATTATTGTTCAGTATTCCTTTGGAACATTCAATTGTATTCAATGTAACAAACTCAATCTCATTACATGTTTCAGAATATAGTTTTGTCAGATTAGTTATAGTAATACCTATAACTAATCTGACAAAAGCAATCTGTCAAAAGACATCAGCAAGAAGAGCTGAAACTTAAGATTTTAAAAATTCTAGAAAAGTGTTATGATGATGTAAAAATTTGAAAACAAAATATTGTTCCAGTTAGTGTAGAGATTATGAAAATAAAACATACTTGCACTGAGCATGAAAATACTTGATCAAGTTCTGAAGCAAGTCCACTCCTTTTTTAATCTTGATTTCATTGACTTTCAGCAGGTACTGCAAAACAGTAAGTTACAAAACAAATTATTTTTTACTGCTACAGGGGTTTTTCCCACTTTATTTTCATTTCTATTTCAACAAGTTTTTACCGTTGAAGATTTACAAAACCTAAAAGAAAATGCAGCAAAAAGTGGCTTCATGATTTAAGTCACACAAAAAGAAGTCTTGTCACTGCTGACTTTTGATATCCTGTGAGGACATTTCATTATGATTTGTTCAAATTGTTAGAATATGCTTTGGGGCTCCTAAGGAAAGCCAGTGTTTATAAAAACATGAAAGGGTTTGTGGAGTACATTTAGGAACCCATTCTTATACCTAGTAGCACATCTAAAAATTTATCTCACTAGTTATTAATTCATTACCAAACAGATGTCATGAAGGAGAAAAGCAGTTTGCTAAAATAAAAGTGAGAGATTATTTTAACAAGTTTTGAAATCTGCCTGTTGATTTTGTAGTTATCTTTATCAAATCCTTACACATGGTAATTACAACAAATTACAGTTTAGCAAGAGATTTTTCAATTAAGCTAATGTCAAGTGCAAAAGAAGTGTAATTACTGTCCTTTTGCATAAGGCACAATCAAAGTCCACATTAAGTGGCAGCTCCTCCCCTGAATATCATAACATAAAATGTCAGCCATGCAAGCAGAAGTATGATTGATCAAATATCATAGTCCTTAACTGTCCATTAAAAGACAATAAATTTTAACCCCAGCTTAGCCAGTGACCTCCAAGCAAAGGAGTGAATGTCTTCTTAATGATGCTCTAATGCATCTGGGTTTCCCCTTCTCACCATACACCCTAAATGTTTTAAACCAGCTCAAGTAAAGCAGCCTCTAAGTGCCAGCTTTCAATATTGCAGCTTCTTATGCTGGTTCAGGTGAACAAATGATGAGCCTAAACGTAGTCATGTGCACTGGATAGTATTTAGTTACAAAAACCACATCTCCAGCTGTTTGTTAATTTAAAATGGATCTCTAAGCATTTGGTATTCAGTTCACTTTCATAATTTATAGAGAACTAGTCTGTACTTATGATAAAACTTCAATATGTCACCCTTCTGACTTACTATCAAAACACAGTCAAAGTTCTCTTTCACAACTATTCAGAGGTAACAGAGTATAAACTTATTTTCCTCAAAATCAGAAGAAATACAGGATACACTCCAGCTGTTCCACATTTAAGGTAATTTATTCTAAATTCACAAACTTCACCCTTCATTATCACTACAACTGACTAAAGTAAACTCTTCCTTTATTGTGACACAGCAAGAGAGAAGCATGTGTTCCTAGTTGTTTCTTAGGAAAGATATAGAATGGGCAATTAGCTGACAACATCCATATGTTTATTTGTTACTCAAATCCCTTAATCAGTTTTGAACATTTTAGTCTGATTCTGTATAGGAATGTGAAGCTTTTATGTATGAGTGCATATAGTTACTAAAAGTAATATCCAGGACAACTGCAGTTCTGCTATGCTGGCATATGAGTCAAATTAGCTATCATCATCACAGGAAAGGCAGTAGAAACACCCATGGTGTATTTCTGGGCTAATGTGTACTAAAAAAGAACACAGCGACTTGAATTCCCAACCACAGAACCAGACATATCCTTAAATTATTCGAACCAAAAATATTCACATCAGATTTAACATACTGCAAAATCACAGAGATTTTGAAGTAGAAACATTCTGAAACAACTTGAAAGACAATTAGATTCCATCTCTAGCACTTTTTTCCTGTACCAACCCAGCAGTGTGCTAGACTAGAGTCTCTCCTCCTAATAACGCAACAGCTGTCAGGACAGGGAACAATTCAGAGAATGAGCAAGGGCTTAAAATAACTTACAGTGAAGTAGTGGTGTAAAGACTGATTTATTACAATCTCTTAGTGTTTTATTTGCATTAATTTAGCTGTTTGGTGAAATTAGAAAATATCTAAATTTCCTGCAAAGTTTGCCCACCAGAATAATAAAAAAAATTATTTTTCACAAATGGAGTCAACAAATAACTTGGCATTTCCCTTTAATATCACAGCTACTCTTAAACAATTGCATTTTTCAAAAATTTCCTACAAACAGCACAACAATAATACTAATGATAATGATAATAATAATTTCACACTGAATCTTACCTCACACATCTGTAACTGGAAGAACCTTCTTTCTTTCTCCATCTCTTCTGCAATTTCAGCTCCACTTATTTCTGTACGAATCATTCCATGAAGCTTAGCATGCTCTTTTTTCTCCTTCTCTATTTTTGTACTATAAGGCAAAAAGAATCAGCCAGTGAAGTGAGAAATCCAAAGCCTCTCAGGAAATCAGATTATTCACAAAGTCTACTGATGGGTTCAGAGCCAAACTACTGTAGCTTTGCATATGACTTACTTCCAGATGACATTTCACTTGAAATTTGACAATGACTAAAGATCAGCAATGACACACAGTAGCTGAAATCTAATTAATCATCTGTTAAAGTAATGTTCTGTCAAATATTCCAAAAGACAGTCAACGAGAAGTACATACTAAGTTCCTGCTCCAAAGAAAGAAAATACAGGAAAAAATAATGAGTTTTAATTGAAAACATAGGGGGATGTTTAATCCCAACAGAGCAAACACTGGTTAACAAAGTTCAGTTATGTCACCAGATTTATTGAGTCTTGCCTGTCATCAAGTCATCTTCTATATATACAGGGTTTCCTAAGCCAAAATCACAGTTGCTGTCTCTACTTGCTGCTGAGCCAGCTGGCACTGGGAATGCCGACCAGCCGGCTGTGTTGCCGACTTCAAAGTCTGCTAGACCAGCTGTCCTAATTCCCTAAAAGTTTCCATGAACATTTTCCAAGAGCTCTGAATAAAACAGGTTCTCCTGCAGAATATAAATGAATAACTAATGCCTGGTCTATTCCCATAAACTCACTTCTGCATTTGTTAAAGCTATTCTCCATATTGTTCCTAAATGCAGTAGCATAATTTGACAACCCAGTTAGATAAGTCTAACATAAATACATATATATATATTAAGGAAAGAAGATAGATGAGGGTGTTTACTTTTTGAAGACTTTTAGTTTGCCACTCATATAGTTTAGAACCTCAAATTCTGAAAAGAGCTTCCTGAGGAAATGCTATACTGTTTTTGAACAAGGAATACAGGAAGGAGATCAGAGGAACAAATAACACAGACAACTGTCCTACCTCCTCTTGGGTAGTCAAGTGTCTCTTAGCTCTCTCTCTGAAAAGGTGACATGTCTCAAGTACTCTCTTAACCTGATGTTAACATTACCCTAACAGCTTATGGGAAAATGTCTAGAAGGACTTCCAGACAACAAAATATTCTGTACTTACACTTCTCATAAACGAGGAACTGCCTCCTATTACACTCCTATTACTGCCTCAAGCAGCAAGGGAAAACAAGAATTAATTCCATGAATGCTTCCCTTCAGCAATGCCACTGGGAAGCATTTTGAGCAGCAATTCAAGAAGGCCCACTGTGCTCTCAGCACAGGCAGGCACAGCAGAGGCAGCCCTGTGCAGTACTGCAGCAGCCAGCATATCCAGCCAGCACTGTGCTCCTCCTCAGCCCATCACATCCCGCCAGAAGCAGACGTTTGGAAGGAAGATCCTCTCCTTTGAAATAAATGTTCTGAAAACCTCCATTTGCCTGAATTAAAACTCAGTTCCAGAATGTTCTGTTTTCATGAAGAATAAGTGCTCACTCTTATCCAATTACTAGCAGTTATGCTATTTTGAAGGTGCTACAGAAAACAGGAGTCCAGATACAAGAATTAACCAGACAATCCTGAACAAGAAAGATAAACCACTAGAAAAAGGATTCACAGAAAATTATCAATATGCAGCTCATTTCTAGCACACACTGTAGAAGAGTTTACATTACATCATATTTGATAGTTCTAAAACAGTCAGCCTCAGAGGAAAGATCCAGGATGTTTTTGTTCTCTCAATTTCCAAATTAACCTAACAGTTCTTGAGGCCAGAGAACTCACTAACACGTGACCAGGTGTGAGAAGGCTAATAACTACCAATTACCATTATATAGTATTTTCATTTTTTACAGAGAACAATACTCAAGCATAAGAAAATGAAACCAAGTCCAAAATCTTAGGAGCTTATTAGCATGCCATAAGGTATCTCTCAATGCTAGTTAAACCAAAAGACAGCTAACACTGCCAAACAGTCAAACATTATGCACAATACCACAGCATACATTATACTCTTCTTAAAGAAAGCTAGATTTTGGGCAAAAGAGTGCTTTCTGCTCTTTAAAGGATAAATCATACTCCACAGGCAAAACAATAGTTAAATTAAGATGAAAATATACTGACCTCTATCAAGCAATTCAGACAAAGATTGAAACCCTTTGGTGAGCTTCAGGCTACCTGTTTTCAAAAACTCAAAAAGATACTTTACCAAAAACTCCAAATCACCTCTCAGTGACAAGTATCAGAGATACATGCCTCGTGCATTTCACATTTACATTTCCTCACTATTTTACTTTTAATAACTAACTACATCTTCACCTTTGTAATTCAGAATTTACCCTGTTGTTTTGCCACAATTATAGGCTACCTCCTATCTGACTGACACCACAGGACACTTTGTTTCTAGGGAAACAAAGAAACCCCTCACAGCCCTTCTTCACGCAAATCTTCTGAGTGCTAAAGGCTGGCTGAGTGTCCTATCTAAATGCAAGGATCAACTCAGCTTCAAGTGTCAGTCTATTGTGACATTAACCAAATCCTTTTGGCAAAGACACGCCTGTAAGACTACACTGTGAGATTTCCAAATGTTGCAGGGTGTTAAGGTTTTCCAGGCAGATCAATTAACCCAAATTATTAAGAAAATTGTGAAAACTCTAAAAAATACCCTAGAAGCAATAAGAAAGCAGCAAATCTTTTGTAATGCTGCTATTCTTGGAGTTCATGCAACACATATCTCATATACACACTTTGCTGACTAAGATTAAAATGTGAGCACACGTCAGTCCATTTACAAGACAGCTGCACATAACTAATATACAGTGAGGTCAGATGTGTGTAACAGACAAGCAAAGCTGAAATACAGGATAAAGAATTACAACAGTAAAGTCAAAGAGATACAAAGTGAATGGTCTCACCCATTCATTTTCCAATATAAGACTATTTTTACCACTTCAATTTGAAAAGAAACCATCTTTCAATATAAATTACAATTTTCATTTCAAATAAATCAATTTTGTCATACAGATTGTGGTATAAATAAGCACCAAAAACTTGTATTTTCTGTCAATCAGTAAGGGTAAAAAATTAGAGCACACTGTGTACATGCAGCAGTAGTGAACTGGCTGGGTGGGAAGCAACTCTGTCATTCTTCCTCTCCTTCTCCATACAGCAGTCAGCCAGGCTGAGTCTGGGTACATATATGAGAAGGTGCAGAGACTGAGAACAGCACCTGGAAGGAACACACTTTAATTGGTAGCCCTCTGGAAAAAGAAGTGCTTCTGAAAGCTATTTTGTTTGACAAAATAATATTAGACATTTTCATTCCAAATATCCTTTCTTTGTCTAGTCTTCCTTTTCAGCCTGATTCTCCAGGCTTGGGCCCTCCAGCTTTTTGGTGAAAGAGTCTCCATTTCATTTCACCCTACTGTCTGTCAATGCTCACAGTAAAGTATGTCTCTCCTAACACTCAAGTCCTCAATGAAGAAGTCATCTTTTCCTTTTGGAAATGCTTGAAAGGTTTTCCCTTCCATACAGCCTGCTCTGAATGATAAAGGGGAAGAGGACAGAAGGAGCGAAATGTGATAGGATATTTTCATCATTTCACCCATAACATCTGCAGATTCATTCAAAGACTTTTCCATTTAATTCATAGGTAATCTATTTCAAAATAAAAATATTTAATATGAAATCTTAGACTTGAAACAGTATATTACCAGTGGTTACCTGCACTTCAGAAATGCCTTTGACACTTTAAGCCTTTCCCACAGGATTCTCCTGGAGAAGCTGGCTGCTCATGGCTTGAACAGGCACACTCTTCACTGGGCAAAAAAACTTCCTGGAGAGTAGGCTTGGAGGATGATGGTGAATGGAGTTACTCCAGCTGGTGATCGGTCACTAGCGATATTCCCCAGGCTTGGTGTTGGGGCCAGTCCTGATTAATATCTCTATGAATCACCTGGAAAAGGGGACTGAGTGCATTCCTAGTAAGCCTTCAGATGACACTAAGCTGGGGGGATATGTGGATCTGCTGAGGGATATGGACAGGCTGGATCGATTGGGAAAGGCCAGTGGTATAAAGTTCAATAAGGCCAAGTGCCAGGTCTCACACCTGGATCACAACAACCCCAAGCAGCGCTACAGGCTGGGAACAGAGTGGCTGGAAAGCTGCCTGTCAGAAAAGAGCCTGGAGGTCTGGTCAGAAGCCAGCTGGGCACAAGCCAGCATGTGCCCAGCTGGCCAAGGAGGCCAATGGCATTCTGGCCTGTATCAGTAATAGTGTGGTGAACAGGACCAGGGCAGTGATCATCCCCCTGCACTCTGCACCAGTGAGTCCACACCTCACCACAGAAGTGCTGTGTCCAGTTCTGGGCCCCTCAAAGACACTGAGGTGCTGGAGCAAGTCCAGAGAAGAGCAACAGAGTGAAGGGTCTGGAGCACAAGTCTGATGAGGGAGCTGGGATTCTTTAGGCTGTTGAAAATGAGGTTTGAGGGGACCTTATCCCTCTTTACAACTACCTGAAAGGAGGTTTTAGCAGTGGAATTTCAGTTTCCTCTCATAGGTAACAAGCAATAACACAAAAAGAAACCGCCTCAAGTTACACCAGGGGAAGTTTTTATTAGATATTAGGAAAAAAATTTTTCTGGAAAGGGTTGCCAAGCATTGGAACAGGCTGCCCAGGGGAGTGGTTGAGCTGCTATCCCTGCAGGTATTTAGATGTGTAGATGTAACACTTAGGGACATGCTTTAGATGTGGACTTAGATTTATGGTTGAACTTGATCATCTTAAAGGTATTTTCAAGCTTAAATCATTGTATTATTCTATTCTATGATTTTTTATTTAAGCAACTTTGTTTAGCACTTTCACTCTATATCACTACTTACGAGCTGTGACCTCCACTTTGTCTTATGTACTTGCATTAAAAGGAAACATGGCAGAAATACCTAGGAGCTATAAACATCAATGGTCTTCTGTGTCAAGTTAGAGCTCTGAAGAAGTAAATTGAGAAATGCTTGCAGAATTTTCAGATAAACTTGTTTTATATTGTGCAAAACATGAGTTTACTAAACTGGAAATAGCATCACTTAAATAGTTGTGCGGACATCTTAACAGATGACTTTATTTGACTTTGATCATTTTTCCATTGACTTCAAATAGTTCAGAAACAAATCAATGATAGTTATTTCTAGATATGAACACTTGCATTTCTTCACAGTAATGCATTGTTAATGCCTGAATCTTAAAATGCCACAAGCACATTCAAACAACTTGTTCTCTTCACTCAGTTGTGCAAAAGAGACCTCATGCCCAGTTTTTAAAAGGAGAATGGCAAAGAAGGAGAGGTAATCAGCCTTCTCAGAAACAGCTCATTAGTCTCCATTAAACCTTTACACTTTGTAGCATGAGCACAACACTTGTTAAAGAAGACTTCTGAAGATAATAGGCATTTACAGGCCCCAAAACAAGACAACTCTATTTTAAAAATTAACATTTACTTCTTTTCAAGAAAATCAGGTTGATATCCAGAATACAGACATATTCAGCAAAAAAAAAAAAAAAATTGTGAATAATATGGTTCAGTAAGTTTATGCTTCTATTTCCTGTGTAAAATTGACACACAGTCTTTACCTCAGAATGTACCACAACAGGACCGATCAAACTGAAGCGTGTGGGTGATAGCTGGCTCAGCGCCTTGCTCAGTGCGATCTGTCTGCTGGGAGAATGAGCAGTTTTTATGACATGTGTACTCCTTCCCCATATGGTCCCTGGGCACGCCTGCCATTAGTGTTTGAGCACACAGGGGAAAGCAACTGCCTCGGAACAAGAGGAGCCCAGTGTGAAACAGCTCTCCCAAAGGACACAGAGCAGTCCCGCTGCGCTGCTCTGGTGGCCGGCAGCATCTCCCAGCTCTTGTGTGGGAAACAACAACTGCAACTGAGGTCCCACCAGAAATGCACTGCTTTAAGGCTTTAAAAACATTTTAAAATCTTTATGGCTCCAACTGAGTCATGTTAATGACTGGTGGTGAGAAAATATCAATTATTCATGAATGCCACCTCAGGATAGTCCCAATTTTTGACTGGAGTAGGTCTGCATGAAGCTACAGGTTGCTTGCTCCTCATAGTACCTTACTCAAGAGCAGTCCCAGGGTACAGAGAAATAGGGCTCCAGCTTCCCTCCATTACTTCAGCTAAGGCAATCCTGAGGAAATTGTAATCAACAATGATGGATGGTGATCCAAGATCATCAGAATGGATCTTAAACATCTCTCTCCCAAACAAGAACTAGATACATAGGAATTTTTAAGCACACTTAATGACATAGAGAGGTTGAATCTCAAAAATTGTTACGGGAATAAAGCAAAGCAGATGCTATTTTTAAATTAACTTTCTTTCTTTTCAAATATGTCACACTTGGGTATATTTGCACCCAAAAGGTTATCACAAAGGTGCAAGGAAAATATCACAAAGGAAGAGAGATGAGATAGTGTGATAAATAAGCTTAAAATATTTCCTTATAAAGGCAGCAATCAATATGAAAACTGCCACTTCTCAACAGACTACAAAAATACCACTCCATTATCTGGCACGTAGCTTCACAGGTCTGAACTTGTGACTAGGAAATGCAGATGAACAATATGATGTTAAGCATATGATACAGAGGCATGTGCAGAAAAAGAGCAGCCTAGCAGCCTTGAATAGTTTGTTAACCAAAATGGAAAAGGAAAGAAAAAAAAAAAAGGAGGGGAAGAATTTTCAAAAGAGCTATTCACGTGTTAGAAGAAATATCACTGGAAAAGACAGCTCACTAAGCACACACCTAGAATTGGTTTTAGGCACAATCCAAACAAGGGGTTATCTAAAGTAACAGATTGAAGAGGACTGAGCAAACCTCTGGCTATCAGCACCTACATCTACCACTCAGCTCTGGCAACACAAGCTGGAGGTGAGACTGAGGTTACCCCTCCTGGTTCCTTTGTCCCTTTTATTAAAGCAGAGAGCATGAAGACACCACAACAAAACCCCTAAAAATTTCAATTAAGACTTCTTGAGGTGATTCTGCATCCACCCACTGCTACAGACAATCAAAACACGCAGCTATAAGGAAGTCTAGATCCATTCAGGATGGGCACAGAATGAAAAGAGTTATTTTCTTAACAAACCTCAGCAGCATGTATAATAACAACCCAGAGAAACCTCACTGTTTTTCTATGAAAAAAAATTAGTATGAGAAAAAAGATGATCTGAACAAATTCAAACTCAAATGAATATTATCATCCTAAATTGAAAATCACATCATTAAAATTCCCATCTCTAGTTCTTAAAGACAAATGCTCCATAATGACAGGTTGTAACATCTCAATTTATCTGGGAACTGATCTTATGTACAAGAGGTCTGACAAATCCCACAGTCCTACGGGCAGGGGTCTCAGGGAAGTTCCAGGACTGACTTTAACTCAACAAAATCATGGAAAACTGGTCTGCTCCTTGGTATAAGCAACACAGCTAGCACTGAAAAACAATACTCCCTGACTGCCAACTTTATGCCATGAAAAGTAATTTCCACTGTTGTAGAACAGCTTACCAAAGGAAAAAAAAAAGAAAAAAAAGCAGGCCATTATTTGAAAGAATTGACACAGAATTCCCAGGCTCTCTATCCTAAGCCTCAAGCTGATGATCCTTTGGTCTATATCAAAGTCAAGGAGTCCAACAGACTGGACTAAGAGCTTCAAACTTCAAAATATTGATGTGGAGCTTTCATCTAACCACTTAAAAAAATGCAGCACTCAGTAATTATACCAGCCCACCACTCAGAAATACCAAAAAATTGGTTCATGAATCTGAAAAAAATTTCTGATAAATGTGTGCTACCTTCAACTTCTGCATGTTGAATAACCTGACATGTAAATGGCTTAGAAAAGAGCATTGTCAAGTAGGTCTGCTTCATTTGTTAAAAAATCTTGCAGAAAGTAGAGGTAACTGCAACTGGAAAAAGGAAACCCGTTTCAGATCAAAACCCAAGTGTCTTACTTGAAAGCAAAGTCGTAAAAAAGGTTTTCTAAAGGATTGCCAGTTGAAAGAAAAAGAAAAAAATCTCATTCTATCACACAAGCAGCAATGGATTCAATGCCACAGACAGAAAACACATTGTCAGCATCACATTCTCAGATCCTGAATGACACAGCACACAAAATAACATTTCCAACATGTCCATAACCTCAAATGAAAATCCCCAAATACACAAATACATTTTCTAAGGGGATTTCTTACTTCGCAATTCCTTAATTAAATTAAATAACAACTGAAAATATTTCTGGTATATCTCACTCTGAAATGCCAGCTCTGAACAAACTGATGATCAAGCACAAATCCTTACATCACTTCAACACACTCATCCTAGTGAATATTAGATGAGAAATCCTAAAAGCACTAGAGGTCTAGGTCCAGTAGTAACATTCCTCTCGGTGTATGTCCCAGCAGTGCACAAATTTATTTTAAATTCGGCACATAAACTTCGTGGGCTGTCAGTATGAATACTCACACACAAGTAAACAAGCTTTCAAATCCAGCAATCAAGCAGTGCTAGACAACAGCAGACTAAATTATAGGATTACTCTTTAAGGCCCATCCTCAGAGATCAACTAATGCCATAGGCAATGATTAGAAATCTTAATTATCTCAATAGTCAATAACTGGAACGGCACCAAATGAGAGTGCTCACAGGTGTCAGGAACACAAAACACTGGAGCCAACACAATCTTCTGTGGATTTAGTATCAGACCAGAGGTTTATCTCAGTATTTCAGAATGTCCTTTCATGAAAATCCACCTATAGCTAGGCAGTTTCAAAAACCAAAAGCCACACAGGTCTTCCTCACAATTTGATTCTAGAAAGCAATAACTAGACCATTCTCATTGTTATTCACAAAAGGAATAATGAAATTTAGCTAACTGGTTGCTTCTGTGGGTAAACCAGCTACAAGAATAATTTCTGAAGACTTCAGACAGACTAAGTTTATATCTACTGCACTATAACTTTGTGCAATTAAAAAAAATACATAAATGGTGCTGGATTTTCAGCCAGTCTAGTTGGCTGTGGATCTGCAAGTCATTTATGTTAAATAGTGTCATCATACATGATTCTTCTGGACCTGTATCATCAGAGATGGTCTGATGCAAGGCAGCATTATTTCAGAAGAACAAAGACACTGGACATGTGACACAAACAGTCTAGGAAATACTGCAATGTGGAATAAAACTCACTACAAAAATTCTACTTCAGAGACTGTCAGCTCTGAAGTAGATGATGATGTCTGTCGGATTCTCGGCTGTTTAGATGGTCTGGAAAGGCCCGGGGTGGCCTTGGGCAGCCCGCGCTTCAAAGGACAAGAAGGGACTTCAGATCTTTTCTCGGTCTCAGTGTTTATTAATTGTTTATCTAAAAGATTTTCCCTCTGCCCGACAGAGGTCTGCTCAGCAGTCAGCCATGAGCACACACTGAGAGCCCCTGGGGCGGTCACCTATCTTTATACTCGGAGTTACGTATACAATATTTATCATTTTTCCCCAATACCTTTTATCCTTATTAACCAGTGCACTTTTAGTAATAACCAATCCCAAAGTGCCAACATCACCACAGAAGATGGAGGCCAAGAAGAAGAAGAAGAAGAAGAACAGGACACGCCCCAATTCCTCCATCTTACTTCTTTAGACCCTCCCTGTACAGAAATCTTAAACCCTGTGTTTCACTCTAACTAACTTATCCCTTCACCATTCACCCCAGTGAAATCCTCCTATCCTCATACAGATGTTGTCTCCTGTGTAGGATCAAAGTCCAGCCACCAGACACTTCTGGCAACATTCCAGGACTCCCGAGCCCCCCAAGGGCGGTCTCGGTCACTCTGCACCTCAGTCCTGAGGGGCTGAGATCCCACAGATGTCAATGATACAATTGACCTGGCCAACCCTGGAAACAGCTGTCTCTGATGCAGGACACTGAACCACTTCAGATTTACTAGGAACCAGAATAAATTGTGTTTGATGTCAGATGTTGAGCTTTGTTGACTCATTCAATTTATTTAGCTAGATATAAAATTCCAGTTTTTATAAACTTATTTTATAGCTGTTTGTTTAAACAGTGTATCTGGTAACTTCAAACAAGTGGCTTATGCTAAGTAGGGTTAGATCCACAACATAAGACACAACTCACAAGTCTCAGATAGGTGTACATCCACTTCTAATACATGCTGCACCTGCTGAGAACATTCAACCTCAGCATTAAGTAATAAGCTCCACAGATTTCAGTTACATTTCCCTCTTAAATAAAAGTTAAAAAATACATACACTTTTGTTTCATAGTCCTTCCAAGCTTTATCAAAGGGTTTTTTCAGGTCCTGTCAAGAAAAGAAAAAAAATAACAGCCAGCTATTTACATGAAAAACACTGTGGCTCTAACAATGAAGACACACCTTAGCCCCTACTGGAATGAGGGACTCCACTCTCTCGTCTAAGGGTTATGCAATCTTGCACAAAGGAAAACTAATCTTGTAAAGAGAATTAATACACCCATGTTTTTAAAAGCATGTGTAGGATGCTGTTTACTATGATTTTCACAGCTCCATTTTACTCCATTTACATTTTACATTTTAAAAGGTATAACAACATGTTATCCCAAGACCACACTATGCAATTAATCAAAGTAACTGCTTTCTCATCATTGAATCTCTGCCTGTACTGGAAAAAAGTCCCTGTCCCCAGGCTGTGGTATAGCCTTGGCTAAGAACTTGATTCGTCACACTAAAGTTTAAAAAAATCAAATTTGCAGACTTAATGGGAACAGTATAGACCTTATGGCTCAGCATAACTAATTCTGTGAGAATTCTGAATTACTTACATTCCAAATTCCTTTATCATCTTTCCTCTAAATAAGGTAATTTGGATAAAATGATCTTAACAAGTTGTGAAGTTATTTCACTGATGTCTAAAAATGCAAGAGCTGAAATTTTGATGAAGTTCAAGAGAACAGACAACTACAACTGTCAGACACTGGAAAATCTTTGCAACTACAGATTATGAACTAATTCTTACATTTTAATTAATTATTGAGACAATTATTAAATTAACTGAAGCAGCATTTGATTATACTCTCAAGGCAGTGGGGAAACACTGTATTGTAATAAATGTATTTATTCTGACATAGAGAAAAACATGAGTGAAATGTGGTAAGCAAACAACACAAAAATAATAAATCTATCTTATTTAATAATCTGTTTATGCTCCAGTAATTTACAGAAACCATTTTTAGTCTATGTACATATTTTTCTCCTTCCTTCCATGTCCTAGAACAATAGCTGCCAGTCACTTCCTGTTTGCTCACTGAACAAAGCAAAAGCCAAGTAAGTTTGCTCGCCATAGGCTCTGAAATTTATCATAAACATATCATCATTTGAGTCTTAAGTTGCTGTTATTTCAAAATAGGAAATGTCCTTGGGCCATAAACAAATAGATTTCAGCTTCTTTAAAAAATCCTATGCTCATACAGTCTAATTTGTGCTTCTTAATAGTTCCAGGTAAGTTTAAAGTGCTAAAAATCCTTAAATATATAGTACTACCCTTAACTCAACTAAGTAAATATCTGAATCTTACACCTCTTTCTCTGCTTATCTCCTGCATCTCAGGCCTGCTTTTAAAGCCTCTCAAATGTTGTTTTGTATACACACTCAAGAAAATGAGGTATGTGAATCCACAAACAGAAAGGATGACTTGATTCACAAAAAAAAAACCCAAAAACAAACAAAACCCCCAAAGTCTTGTTTATTGAGCTAATATATTACTTGAGTATCCTACACCTTCCAACACATAAGATTAATACACTTGCTAAATGTACCTACTGTACCAACAACAATCCTATATATTAACAGGAGGAAAGACATACCCCTTTCACTCCTTTCAGGTCTCCCTTCAGCAAACTGTCCAATGGAAAAGTGATTATGTTGTTCATATTCTGAATCTGCAACAAGAAAATTACACCAAATCAGTTAATATATTTAGACACAGAACGTAAATCACCTTAGTATACACATTTCAGAAAGTTTCACAAGGAAATCTTACATATTATTTTCCTGTCCCTGCCTTATGGAGATGTTTATTAGCACAGCCAGTAACCAAAGATGAAAGCAACACAAGTTAATTAAACTGACTCTGGAAACACTATAACCCAAACCAGCAGGAAACCTCCAGAATTACTGCTGATTATAAATACCTCAACCAACAGTGTCTGCAAAATAAGAACACTAATTTTTACATTGCCTTATTTCCCCATTTAAATTCTATGAACAGAAGCATACAATTTTTTAGCACAGATAATTTTAAGTTCATGAGCAGATTTTATATTAACCTTGTTTACTTTCTAGCTTCCTCAGACCTATTCCATAAAGCCTATCTGCTACTCTCCCAATACATGGCATCTTACTCTGACAGAAGTTATAAAGACAAAGAATGCTGGCCTGTAAAACAGCCACCATTCCAGTATTTTTCATTTGTTTTGAAAAAGCAATACATCTGCCTTATTTATCTCATGCAAACTTTCAAATAGGATTTTAATGAGGGCTACAGTATGCAAGTAATTCAAGTGAAAACTACTTAAAGAAGATAAAAATTATTTCAAATTAAGACAGTGGTAAAATAATATTGATTTTGTTAAATATCTCTATGATAATATTTAAGAAGTAAAAAGAACAAAGAAAGACTGTAGGAATAAGACAGCTAGGAAAAGATTGCATATCAACTCCTTTATGATTCAGGGAAAACATTCAAGGTACGGACCATAATACCTAGGCAGAGAGTTTAAACTGCAACTATTCAAAAGAATTGGTTGCTCTGAGGAGCAAAACCCAAAATACTTTTGAATAAAACAAAGAGCCAAAAAATCAGAATAACTTTTGTAGCAGTTCAGTGAGAGTTGCCCTTGGATGAGTTACATCTTTTTTGATATTTTATGGTGTTCTTTTAAAATGTGATTTTTTTTTCAAGAAGCTCTGAAATCCCTACATGAAGATGGATTTCAAATGTTCCAATTACAGAAAAAAACTTTGTATCAAAACAAATGCTTTTATTTCTTCAGGAATAATGTCAGGGACATCAAAGTCCCCTTCAGTGTAACCCATTCAGAGATGAAAGAATACTAAAATTTGAAGGAAAAAATAATTCCAATTATGGATGCTTCACTCTCCCCAGAATTGTAAAATACAAAATATTATCACCCTGTAGTTACTTGGTGGCCTCACTAGAACAGACTCTGTGATATGTAACAGTTTTTGTTAAAACAAACCAGCAAAGCCCCACTGTCCCCACCTCTCCTCCTCAAAGAAACTACCTTACTACATTTGCTTGAAATTTCAGCCACCAAAGTGAACCTTCATCAGCTGTAAAAGTTACACAGATTGTCTCTGCATGGAAAAGCTAAAGAAATACAGAAAATCTGGTCTTTCAAACTCTTAACACAAATCATATTTCCCCTCCTCCACCCTACTTTTTCTCCTCCCCAGTAAGCTGCAGGACCCAACCACAGCCCTTCAGAATCAACAAGTTATATCTCAGCTCTGTGTTTGGGTTGTTTTTTTTAAGTACTTCCTGTAAAAATGGAATGAGCAACATGTACACATGCTTAGCTGGCAGTGCTGGAAACCATCCACTTCCTAAGTCCTCAGCAGCACTACCTCATGCATATACCAGGACAACAATTCCCAAAGGTCATAAAATTATATGTCACAGATACAGGGAGAAAGTGCAAAGGTTTAAACAGCATAACACCTACATAAAAGACCTCCAAAACTTCTAGAAGCTGCTAGTGCACATCCAGAATGGTTATTCAGGTGGAAAAGAGAAGAGGTCCCTTTCAAGATATCTTTCCACACAAAGTTTTCTACTTTTTTAGTCTATGTTATGAGTATGATGTAGTCAAATGTCTAACTTAGGGATCAATACTTTCATAGCCTCCATTTCATTATTCTCCAAATTCAGTACACAGAAATAAAGAACAAAGCATTTCTCAACAGTAGACTCAACTGATTTTTCTTTAAGTCATAAAAAAATAAACCATCTGAAGTATTATCCCAAACATACTCATGAGTAAACATCAATCAGACTCCAAAATAGTTATGGATATTTGCTAGAATTTCACACCATGAGGCCTTGAGTCCAAAGCAACTTACAAAAAACCCCAAAAACAAGAGAAAAACTCTACATTCTTTGTAAAAGTTTAGAGACTGTTTGCCTATTCAAATTAATTCCTTCTGTGTGCTATCACCTGTACATTACCATCAGTCTATTGTATTCCCTATGCTCCTATTCTATTTGTAACAAAAGCAAACATACATAATGCATGAACTTGTCATTATTAAACCAGTTAGATGAATCATACTCCCTCATATTTATAAGTCAGTAAGCAGTACACAGATGAAAGATCTTACATGTTTTTCTCTTCTTTATTGAGAAGCATAAGCTGAACTATCTAAAAATATAGACCCATTTTTGGCATACAGAAACACTAATATGTGCAGCTCCTACTCTGTGTGCAGACTAAAAGGAGCTAGAACATATGCAATGGACTCTACATTTTGACTACTTTATGTTTTAAAATATGCTTTAAAAAAATACAAAGGTGCAAGAAAGCTTCACAGAAATTAATGTCATCCTGTCTCAGAGGAACACTAGCACATTGCACATGGTTCAAAAGCAAAGAAAGGAAAAAAATAGTTGACCTCATTTCCACTTCCAACTTTGCTGCTTTGGCACTTGCAGTTTTCCTCTGACAGTTTCCAACAAGATGACAATGTAAAAAATTAAAACTTCCTAAGCTGGAGAAGGTTTAGAGAAGAAGAAATGGCAGGGGAGAGAACATATAAACAAAACACATAGCTGCCAGAAGTGCTGGTAGAGGCAACAAGCAAGCCAGCATTTCTAACGGGGAAAGATGTTCAAGTGGTTTAAGATGCTGTGGTTAAACATTTAAATTCACTGTTTGCCAGCCCTCCTGATTACTTTAATGTAAAGCTCTTTTCCATAAGAGCTTTGTATACTGTGCACGCAGTACTTCTGTAGATTTTGTCTGCTAGATCCAAGTAAAAAGGAAGAAAAGGATTTTCAGTATACTTCAGAAGTTAAACAGTTTTCTTAACGTGCAGAACTTAAAACTTTTTCAGTTTAAACTAAAATTCAGGCAGCTGAGCAGTATGATGTGTCTTCTATTGCCATTACTACACCTTAGGTGCAGGCCCTGTACGTGGCTCTGGGCTTCTCAACCATCAGTGAGCTTGTGTGTGTGCAGGTGATGGCAGTACTGTCTGCTGACAAACCATTAGTTAAGTTATTTTCTATTTTTTAAGGTAAGTGCTATTGGATTTAATAGTTTCCAATAATTTTCCTAGTGACATGAGCTTCAGCAGGACAAGGCCAATCAACACAGCAGGGAGAAAGTGGAAATCAGAGCATCCACAGAGGCTCTGATGAGCACGGTACAGATGAGACATTGTTTGTCTGAACTTTAAGGTTTAGCATCTACCCCCAAGACTTCAGAAAAGTGTGTAACAAAGATTGGTGGCACAAACTTTCATCTTTGCACTGTGCCTTCCCCTCCCACACAAGGACACAGTGCTGCCCTTGCCCTGCCCTCACCCCCTTTCCCCCACAGCACAGGTGTGGCTGAGCTGGGACATCAGCCACCACCCATTATGCCACAGGGAAAATGACTGCAGCAGAACAGCTGAGCACCACTAAGGGTCCACAAGGAGCTGCCTACAAAAATGCCTTCACACAAGATACAAAGTGTTGCCACCATGGGCTACTTAGAACCAGCCCCATTATTAGCACCAACATGCAAACTACAAACTGGGAACTTCTCTATTAGGAAGTACTTCATGGGAAATCTGAAAAGCATAAAATGAAGAACTGCAAAAGAAAAGGAAGGAAGAGGCTTGGGGTTATTCTAGCCCTTCTTCCTTACCAGTGGAGAACTCCAGAGTGCACATTTTCTAACCTAGGTTAAAAGCCTAAGTGGTAGGCTTCTATCACTTTCTCTGGGACACTTCACCTTATATTTTCAGAGTGAGATTCCATTTATACACAATTTATTATTTTCCTCCTCCACAATCAGAGTAATCTATGAAGTGAACATTCTTTTAAACTTTCTTCATAAACCTACCTATTGAAGCCCTAATCATGTTTTATTACTGTCCTCTGAATTTCCTCCACTTGGATCAATACCCTTTGGCAAAAAAATAAAGATTTGATTCCAGGTTGAGCTGAACCCATGCTTCTCAGGAGGAATTATTACATCTTGGTTTGTATCTCTACAAGCATAAATCAAAGAGTACTCTTTTTTAACTCACACTGTTAGCTAAGTTTTCCTCAAGTGTACTGGTGAAAAACTGAAAGGGCACAACTTAAATCATTAAGCTCCATATATAATACTCCAATCTCAAACATGTATACGTGTAGGGTTTTCTCATGGACTTCAGTGAGTCCTTCTAAACAAAAATATGTTTGTGAAGGTTCAGGCACCAAACATTGCGTTTTAACACCTTGGTCTAAACCAAGAAAATTCTGGGCATAAATTTTTCAAGTTCAGTACATAATACAGAAAAGATAATTCCTTCAGTTTTGCTGTTACCTTTTACAGTTAAGCAAATTTTCTTTCTTCTTACATTTAAAAAAGTAAGTAAAGCAAGAGCATATGGTCAGAAAAATACCACTGCTGTTCTTCCATTTTCTGTAACTAAAACTCCAAGGATTATTAATAGAAAATAGAATCTCTTAGTTCCAGCTATCTTCCACAGAGTGGAAATATCAGATCCACTCCTCTCAATGCAGCCTGTTTCATCAGGTTTAAATTTATATAAATGAAAAATAAAGGGAAAAAGTAAATATAACAACAAATACAGAAAATGGTATTTGTTAAATAGATACTTTATCTTCACAGATCAAATCCCTTTTCAAGGAGTGTTGACAAAAATGCACAACCAGCGTTTATTTCTTCTCAGTGTAGAAATTGAACAGGATTTAAAGGAGAAAATATTTAAAGTGCAAACATAATGCAACAAGACTTTCCTTGTCCTAACATTTTTCATGTTAAGACTCACACCTTTATCCCTTGGCACTACACTTAAGAAGGAATAATAATTGACACTACAGGCAAGTACCATACAGACCTTACCAACCTGGGAGCACTGCCTACTCTAGTGTGTGGCAGAAGTCTATTAGGAATTAGTAACAAGGTTGCCATCAACAGCAATATTGTGCTTGTCACACAATGTAGTATGTTATTTCTGAAAATGGCCTCTAGTACTTTCAGATCTTTCAGTACCAAAAAGACAAACCGATTGCTCAATCTTCTTAAAAAACAGAAGTTGAAAAAAAAAAATTAAGCCGATAGCAGAGCTTTGGCAAGAGAAAACAATTGCACAGCATGTATCACAAAGTGATCGAAATAATGCAAACAAGTAGAATGGCTAAAATGAGTGGTGACAAGGATCTTGTACACAGTAAATATAAATTCATTTCTTGAAGATGTATTTATAAATCCCTTCAGAAATGAAGAAAAACTACAAAGGCTGGGATGGTTTTTTTTTTTTAATTTGATGCACTATTTGAAAGTGCACACATAAAAGCAGCATAGCAAACTTTTAAAAACCTCAAGACCTAAAGTTTAACTTGAATAGTAAGTATACAGGTTTTAGGATTAAAAACAAAAACACTTCAGCTGTTATGGAAATACTTTAAAACACTGATGCCTTCATAAGGCCATAAAAACTACAAAGTCTTTTGGTAAACTTTAAAAATTATTAGAGAAAACAAGCACCTGAAACTTCAGTTAAAGCAGAACAACTTTATAACAGCTTTCCTCTACCTTATAAAGGACAAGTCTAAGGAAAATCTGTGTGCAGAAGGACTTTAGAGCTACAGCTCTAAATGCCATCCAGGCCAAGAGCTGACAGAACACATCAGCTTCTAGAAACAAAAGTAAAATATATGACAAAGCAAAACTTGACAGTAGCCCTAAAGCTTTGCCAGTGTTAATAGCTTTGGCATCTGTTCCAGTCTGAACATGTCCTCTCACTTCCTTGCACATTCCCCATCCACTTCAGTTAAAATCTTCTGTGGAAATTCAGCACCCTGTGAAGTCCCAGAGAACGGTCTATTTAAAAAGTACCTTTCTGAATGTTTTTTTCAACGGCAGCAGGTTGCATGGCCCCAGCTACATTTTTCATGAAAATATTTACAACCAAAACATGTGTAGTGCTACAAGAAAACACCAAAGGAGAGGCCTGTTTTTAATATCATTATTTTGAAAGCATTCAGAGTTGGATACATCACCTCATTTTGAGAATGCACATATGGCTATGACTTTAACAAAATACACCCCAAATTATTTCCAATTCCTGTACAGAAATTTTTATACTGGTCAATACCCTCTTAACCTTCTAGAAAACTAGACCTCAAACACTGAATTTATGAACAGATTTTCAAAGTGATCAGTTACTAAAATTTTTTTCTAGTGGCATTAACTTCTAATAGGCAAAGCTATATAAGGCTATAATTTTTCATTATTCTAGATTTCTTTTTCATAAATATGGCATTTACAAGCAATAATGAAGTTCATATCTTTTTTTCATATGTATTTCTTTCTGGAGGAAACTATTTGCTCATTGACACACCAAATTCAAGGACCTTCAGGTCTCCTTTGCTAGTCAAGAAAAAACAAAAAGCTTCAAACCCCAACAATATGAGGCCTATCAGGAAGGAACAGAACTTTACAGAGATCTGCTCTTCACCAGACAGTGATAGAGAAGGTGCCTATGCTACTGCAACATTAAAAAAATTATATTCATGCCTATGTAAAATTACTCTTCCCTTCAAAAACAGAGAAAATAAGAACCACAAACTGAGGAAAAACTACAGACTTAGCTACTCTCTTATGACATAGCCTCTTCTTATACACACAAACTGAAGCAAAAGGACATAACTGTTACTAAAAAAAACAGTACACAGCAAAAAGAACTACAAATATTCCTTGGAGAAGACACACAAAACACTTATAGGTAAATAACAAAAGGTAACAAAAACATCCATTCTAGCATCCCATTGATACATATTTTGGTTATTTTTTCTTTCCAAAGCATGGAAGAAAATTTATTCTTGTCAGAAACATTTTGCAAAGATAGTAGTTTCTGGTCTTAAGAGAACAAATAGCTAAGAATTTTGGTAAAAATCAACACCTTCTAGCCTTCAGAAGTATTCTTGAAATGTAATACATTGAAAGATTTTTCTGGGGAGGAGGTGTAGCTTTTAGCAGATTGCTTTTTAAAACCACTTAAATATCACATTTCCCAGATCCATTTGCCTAATGAATTCATCATTCTGCAATTAATATATGATAGAGAGGGGATTTTAGTCAACAGAAGGTATCAATTAGAAGGTCCATTCAATTTTCCTTTCCACAGGAGTTGCCTGCCTCTGTATGAGAGACTTGGGATAACTGACTCCCACTGAACCAGGATGCCTCTTCTGATGCATAATCTCAGATAGTATTTGTACATCCAAAGAAGTTCAAATCAATATAACCAATATGCAATACATTTCATGGCAGATAAATACATTTGTGGCTGTATTCATCAATACCATGGTTGGATAAAAAGACAGGACAGCATCAGGAGTGAATGGCACTGCCCTAAATCCTATCAGCTGGAAACATTCCCTAAAGAAGTGATTATGACCAGCTGGCTGCAAACTACAGACATTTGGTCTAGACTCACAAAAGCATTTGATGTGCCTTCATGCCATTGATTTCAGCAGACACAGACTTTTAAATGCTCCTGGGAATCTGGGTCATTTCCCCTTCCTAGCCCCTGGTATAAGAGTTCTGTGAATTCAAGCAAATTTGGTACTTAAGACATGGGATAGCTCTACCTCCTAGGATGTAATCAGAATCTGCCCTTTTTGCACCCTCTGATTAATGTGAAATTGAGGCTGAAAATTCTCCATTTATAATGAAAAATCCTGTTCTTCCATTTGGCTCCATCCCATTTGGCTCACCAAAGAGGCTTTTAAGACTTACTGGCTTCAGCTGTAGGATTGGTCCCCAGTGGATGCTACTGTTGTTTTAGCATTTTGCTTGATTTTGTTTCCCTGACTCATTTCCCTGAGAAGTAAAAATGCTCTCTTCCAGGGCCACTAAAATCTCCCTTTACAAATACAAATGGAAAGTGGGAAAAAGTAAAGTAAAACAGCATGATCACACAGTAAATCAAATTGGGTTTTGCAGGTTTCACATTTTAAAGCAAATTGAGGTGTGTGTTTTATAATGCATGTTATAGCTACTTTATTGTGGGAAGCTTTTAGGCGTGAGAAGTGTTGGAAGAGGGGGGTTTCTGGTGTTTTTATGTTGTGGTGGTTGCTTTTCTGGTTTCTTTGGTTTGGGTTGAGTTTTGACTTCTGCAAGGGGAAAAGCTAGGACATGAGATATTTTCATAAGCTGAGAATTTTGTAAGAACAGTGGTTGCTAAAACACAAATTCTCTTCAATACGAAGAGCTGTTATAATACCAAAATACAGCTTTTGGCTTTAAAATCCCAACATGTTTTTCTTAAGTAATTCTTACCAAATTTTTGAAGAGTGCAGTTAATTCCTTTGTAAACACAGAAAATTTTAAAAACGCTGTTCCCAAATCTGGGTCATCCCTGCAAACACAGTTGCCACCAAACTTCTCCAGTGCTTGTGTATACTGTTCTTCATTTTCCACATGAGCTTCAAAAAGAGCAAAACATGAAGATGTCATCAGCAGATAAAAGGTTATTGAAATCACAATTTATGGGGTTTTTTAAAAAAAAAGCTTTCCAGAGTTATTGCTAAAAATGTTTACTTGATACAAAAACCAGCCATTATTCACACTTTAACACTGATATACCAGAATTATGACATATCTCACTAATTCCAGTTTGCATCTACCTATCCACATGTACAAATGACAATGTGCCAAGACAAGACAAACATCTGACACCCTAGAAAGACCCATAATATTTCTGCACTATAGCACAGACCTCATAACAATTCCCAACTCCTACAATGAACTTTCAGATTTTAGTCTTTTATTAGCACTTTCTTATTTTTAACTGTGTGCTATTATGCTTTACTGTGTGCTGAAAAAGAAGCAGAGGAGCTAAAGCGTGCTGGCAGAGTCTTGGATCTCTACAACAGAAGGCAATAGATCAAATATCCTTGGGTCATATATCCTAGGAAAAAGGACTACAAAGCATGTTACAGACGAGGACAAAACCATATCTATGTTAGTTCTCCAATTCAGAGCAGCAGTGGGGATTTGAAACAAATCCTAGCAATCTGCATTTACCACAGGCCAGTTCAGTTCTGAAAGCAGTTCTGGTTCATGACAACCAGATTCCTTTCTGAGACAACAAAACCAGCAGCTCTGCCCTAGAAATCATCCAGTGGTCCTGGGCTACACCAGGACAATTCATACAGCACACATCTAACATCAATGTTCAGAAAGCTTTGAGCTGCACAGCTTGGGGGGTTATTCAGCCCAGGGCATGAGAGGAAATCTAGGCATAAAATAATTTCTAATATAAAGGAAATCTGAGAGTCTTAACTACTCTGCCCAAGTGATTTACTCCTAGGTCACCAGGTTACTTGCCTATATAGAGAGGCATAAAAAGTCCCTTTGTCAAAAGTCAACTTGACCCATGGAATAAAACAGAAACAAGTTTTTCTGAACTCAAATTTAGTGACCATGTCATGCTTGAGCATGTGGACAAAGCACACCAAGCTGCAACCTGAGAAAGCTAACATTGCCTATTTCTTATTCTAGCTGAAGACATTTTCTAAAGCTTCAAAGCAAGTCAGGGAAAAAAACTCCCCACCCTAGAAAACAATTATGCATTAATAAAGACAAAGACTGTCTTGGTCATTACATGAGACTAGCATAAACCCTGAAGATTATTTAGAGAGGATTAATCTGTTTAAACAAGCAATGATTCAGTTTCATTTCAAGCCCATTTTTATGCATAAACATGTTTAATATCCAAAGTATTTTTGATACAATATCCTTTCCCAAATTTCAGTGAATCGGTTGTATAACCTCTTCAATTATCATGCTCCAGACTAAAAACAAACCTCTGTTCATGCATCCTATCTGGAATGCCATTCAAGATATTTGTTTCTCAAACAGCTACAAATTTTCTCTAATTTCCCGTATATGAAACTAAAACCCTGTGCAGCAGTGGTATAACATTATGTAATTAATGACTGACATCATGTACATGCAGAATGGGAATTACACAAACAGCATTCATTCTACAAGTTTTTAACTTGAGCACTTGAATTTCCAGCCTGTTACAGATAGTTTGCAGACAGCTATTAAATTTTAAAACTGAGTACTAGCACTGAAAGTTACTTATTTTCCTCAGCATCAACAGCAAGGGCTGAGCACTTGGCAAAATTTTTGCTGCAGGATAAAGTAAGGATGTTCAACTAATTCTATTGTGTGACATATATACACCTGAACAAGCTTTCAGAGAACTGGCACAGACAGCAAAAATGAGGATGTGGCAGGTCACAGCTCCTTTAGATCTCACATCCAGTAAAGTGAATTATTTCCACACTGCTTTCTGCATTTTTGCTGCTTCCTGCATCCAGCTTAGCTTACATGAACCCAGGTGAGACAAGAGCTCAGGCCACAATTCCTACAGCAAAAAGAGAAAGGTGCCCTTGCATGAAAGCAAGGTGAAAAGGCTGCTACCATTAAGTGTTATGGTTAGATGTGCAACCAGTAGCTGAGCCACGCTGAATTTTTACCTTAGGAAACAAGCATGGCACCCATTCCACATGGCATCCCCAGGAGGCTTCTATTCCCCAGCATCCTGGGGACTGCTCTTCTGGATTCTGAGACATTCCCCAGAATGCTGATGGTAGTTTATTGCAGCAGTACCATTCACTGAGCTAGTACCCCCAAAGTGCTTCTGAAGAACACAAAAATCTACTTTTCTGATGGAACCCTCCAAAACATTCTACCTGTCCTATGGTGTTTTCCTGACAAATTTTATAAGTTTCTCTACAAACAAAAGGTATGAAATCAAAAAAATTGAGAGTCACTATGTAATCCTTAATAACAGTTTCTAAACTTACAATAAAAAAGAAAGACAAAACGTTATTTTCTTATAACATTATTAACTATTTAGGGAACCTCTAGTAAAAATCCAGTCACTCTTCTGAGTGTAGGACCATGGGGTTTGTTTTGTTAAAAGAAACCCCAGGGGCTGACAAGTGGCTTGGTTAGTGATGTTTCTGCTGGTGGAAGATAAAAGCATCCAAACTTTTCTTGTCAAGATTGGGTGGGAAACACAAATTTAAAACATGGGCAAGGTACTGATTTTATGCAAAGACTAGTGATTTGCTACAATGTTCTAACAGGTGCTCTGATTGTGAGGCATAGCCTAGCACTCTAGAATAAAATGTTAAAAAAACTCAACAGCCAAAAAAACCCAGCCAAGCAAGAAAAAGAAGAGAAGAAAGGATGCCAAATCAATGAAACAGCTCCTGATCAATCTTAAACTGAACCCTCCACAATCCAAAGATAACAGCTTTATTACATTCAACAAGGAGCTTCCTTTCAATTACTGGAGATGAATTATACCACAACAGCAGTTCTTGTTCTAACCTTGTCTGAACACCAACATGGCCACAAGTTCTGTCAGGTATTGGTGGCTTTCCAAGGTTGACAGGCCTATCTATTTTACATTTAATATAGGTTTTGTTAGCTCTAATTGCTATGAACAGCACCCTGAGAACAAAAGCCAACCAAATGCCATTTCTTATCCACAAAACCAAATGCTGTTTCTTATTCACAAAATGCTGCTGATCCATAAAAACAAAAGCTTCAGTTATTTTTTCAAAGGAGATAAACATACACAATTCTAAGAGAATGGCATACATTTAAAAATGCATGCAGCATTAGCTCTTTATATTTTATACAACATTGTACGAAAAATATCTGATTTTTTACATGATGACAAAAAAAAGTTGCAGATTATCAGCTCCCTCTTGTCATGAAGTTCTCAACATACATAAGTGGAAGCCACCAGGGAGACTGAGGTTTCACAAAGAAGAGCCAATGTAGCTTCTTATTGCTGCCAAAGAGTAACTCCACCCCCCACACCCTCCTCTCTTGATGATACCCACACATGGCCCTACCACTTCAGGTGCTCATCTAATCCCAATTAAGTTGATCTCACTGCATATGCAGCTTTATACCAGCTTAAAAACTCATCTAGGGATCTGCTGAGCAGCAGGCGTGACAGAAGGAGCAGGGAGCCCACACCCAGTGGAAGGAGGAGAGCACAGCTTTACCACTTGTACCAGCAGGGCAGCAGGAGAGGTTTAGCTACCCCACAACACCTCATCCTTACTGAGGTCATGATCAAACAACTAGTTCAAGATTGCCATTTAAAATGCACATATGTCTCTTCCCAGAGTTACCCATACAACTCTTTCTGATTCAGTATGGCATCTGACTGTTTAAATCTTCAAATTTCACCAATATAAACTAATAGGAATTATGTACTTACCCAGACCAGATAAGTTTATGGCTTTGACAGATTTCTTCATTTTATAGAGAACAGTTCGGTCAACATCCAGAGCCTAAAACAAGAGAAAAACGTAATAGTGGATTGTCCTTTGGCAAATTCCTGCCCTGGAAACCTGCTGCACTTACAACTATTACATAGTTACCTTCATTTCCATAATTAATAAATTACTTGCTATTTGCTTCCACCCCCATCCATACAACCTATGCTGTCCCTTGCCTGAAAAAACACCTCCTCCATCTTTGGCTGGGGACCAGCATCATCTAAACTCTGCAGGAAACAATTTACACAGTATCATCTTTCCATGCTAAATTATTAAAGAAGCTTAAAACAGTTTTCACCCATTGTATATTCTGATGTTGCTGACGAGATGAGCTATATCACTTCCTTAGGCAGAATATTGAAAATGGAATTTAATTTCAGTTTTCCTGGATAATTCAGTTAATTGCTTTCTCAACTATATGAACTTTCTAACTGCTATGCTGAGCAAAATAAATTGCATATCTCTCAAATATCTTTCACACAGTTTAACACTAGGCTAAGCTTTCTCCAACACTATATAAAATTCAAGTTTAAATCTTGCCCAGAATACTCAAACACTTATAATCAATTTGTTTCAAAGAAAGAAGTAAAAGCAGGTAATCATTTTGCTTACTGAAGTGAAATGTGAGCAGACTCAAAAATGTAGAATTGTTCCAGAAGGGAGAAGCAGAACTATGGTTACACAAATTAATTTTTTTAAAAAGTTTTGAAACTTGAAGAAAATGTATGTTCCAGAGATGGAGTATCTCTAGACCCCACTGAAAAACAATACTGAACACTACAAATTGTATTATTCCAAGAGCTGTTTAGCATGATACATGATAGAGCAAAGAAAACCCACCAAATTAATTCCAGTTTTCATTCAAAACATTTCAATGAATTGCAGCAGCTGCACATCTGACCTACCATTGTTTCACGCAGAAAAGTCAGCCCCTAGGAGTCGTTCCAATTATTTTAACACAGTGAATGCAAAAAGAAATAAGCCCCCTGATTCTGGGAGTATTCTTAAACTGAATCTATTTAGACCACAAATAGATGAACAAAATCTTCACAGCATTCTATGGAACACAAGCAATTCCACCCATGCCTTAACAATAATGTTCACAGCATCATGATACTGCTATATCCATTGGAGGCTTTACCTCCAGAATCTTTACAGTTCACATCTGAAACATGTCAGCAGGAGAAGTGCACAGGCCTTTTCACCTGGAATTCTGAAGTACAGAGGAAGGGGAAAATAAAATAATTTAAGCAAGCCCATTAAAGCCATGCCAGATCTGTTCAGCAATTTGAATTCCTCTTCAGCAATTTGAATTCCACCTAGTACAACAAGTCTGTATCGAGTGTGATCTCCAAGGTTAGATTAGTCATCTCTTTGGATGGGAGTACATGAAGTGAATTCCCTCACTGTATATTTGGTGATTTCTAAAAATAACCTCAGAAAAGCACCCTCCAATCAGCTGAATACAGAGAAATTATTGCACTGATGACTGCATCAAAGAGCAGTCACCCTCTTGGAGTACAAGTGAAAGGAATGTCTCCAACTAAAAGCAATATGAGCAACAGTTCAAAGAGAAGGCTGACAGCCAGATACTTACATAGCCAATTTTCAGCCAAGTCTTAGATTTGTGTGTACAGCTGAGAAAATTTAAATCTCTGCACCTTAGCTGGGGGAAGATAATTCTTAAGGAAGAGAAATGTCAGAAGGATACATGCATGGGATTAATTGTATTACTGTGGTCAGGGATCCAGACACATCTATGGATTCATAAAATCCTCTGGCCCAAGACTGCCACAGTGAGAAAGCACAAACTCCCAGCAAGGAAAAAAACCTCAAATCCGCTTCCTTAACTAAAGTCATCATTTTAGTTTGAAATGTCTCTCA